>NC_086261.1:1380000-11380000 GCF_021018805.1 Prinia subflava
AAATTTAGGTAGCAGACTTGAAAGAACAGAAATTGGGAATACACAAAGTATTTGTTATTCTATTTCAATATTTACTATTTACTGGATGTGGTTCAAACCACCCTGTGATTTGCAGTCGCTTCCTAAACCAGCTCTGGTGAAGACAGTATTAAAAACACGAATTAAAAGCTCATTACCCTCCCTGAGTGATTCATCCCATCAAATACCTGTGTCTGAGAGAGAGTGTTCACCTCAGATTCCAACTGCTGAGCTGGATTCCTCCGCCCTGGCTTCAGTTTCTGTGTCAAAACCACGGAATTGCTGGATGGGAGTGGTGCTGTGTTCCCTTTACCAGAGGAAGAAGGGCCACAAATTGCTTCCTTTGGCTTTGGGAGGGTGATGGTGTCTGTGTTTGCAGGGTCCAGCCTGCTACTGATCTCCCCTGTCCAAATAAAACATGGATTGCAGGTTTCATTTACGTGTTCTCAGTTATTCATTTAATCCCATGGCAAACTGAGGCCTCATCAGTGAGAGTCATGAATTACAGCACCAATGGCTTAACAGAGCTTCAGATTCGGGTGCTTAAAATTTGAAATGTGCAGGTAGGAACCCAGAAATGAACAGAAAACCCTCCCAGGGTTGAAGAGATCTGATTCCCACCCAGCTGCAAGACACAGGATTTTCCTGTGCTCTATGCCTTGCAGAATTTGGTGAATGCTCTTCACATCTTTGCTTTGGAAATAAAACCTGAGAGCTGGAGATGCAGCTGGAGGTTTTTACCAATGCTTTGTACCCACCTAGAGCTGATTTCTTGTGCTGCCTGGGGAACTGAGGGAAAGGAGCTGCTGTGCACACAGCACGGGGGGCTGGCAGAGCTCTCTGTGCTGCTGCAGGGATGAGCCTCTGTGGGCTCAGCGTACCTACAAGGAGATGACACTGCTGAACAATTCCAGCCAGGAATGAAAAGGAATTCTTGGCAACAAAAAAAGAATTAAGCAAAGGCAGACCCAAGTTCTACACCAACACTATAAAACTTTCAGTTTTCTTTAACAAAAGATTTCTATCTTTCAATAGTCAATATTTTAACTGAAGGAAGGTGAGCTGTGCCTATAAAAATTGATAAATACATGTGAGATATTGCACCAGTGCTTCTTCTGAAGTATTTGTATATCTATAATTACATGCTTGTACAATGCAATTTAATATGCAGAATAGATGAGAATTAACTCTTGCAAAGCACAATGTAATAATGTAATTATGACTACAAACTGATTGTTAAAACAGCTCAAGCCTAGTTAAGATTGAACAATTAATAACCAGCTGTTAATCGTGAATAGTTTGACTGGTATTTACACAAGAACCTCCACCACACACAGAATTCTTTGCAGCAGCAGCTGGACCCTGTGAGTTCTAAGAAGTGGCTCAGGATGATGCTCAGGACACACTCCACACCCTCCACCTGCAGCAAGTGGCCTAAAGTTCATTTCTACCCTGTACAATGTTAAAATCACAATTCCTGGAAGCCTGGAGGTGGCAGGAAATTCAATTCCCTTCTGCCTGCTGCAAACAGCAGCCCAGCAGCACCCAGGGGTGCCCTGGGACTCACCTTTGGGGGTGTCCCCTTCTCCCAGGGGTAAGGCAGAGCCCAGGGAGTGAAAGGCAGGCAAAGCCCAGGGGTTGGTGACCGGGGGACCTTTCCCTGTCTTCTGGCTGCACATCTGGGAAGAGACAGAACCTCCCTGAGCACATCTGGGATTTACAGACACTCCTCCACTCCTGCAGCAATAAATAATAAATACAACTTCTGCTGTGACTGTTTCATTAAGATTTAACAGTGCACCACTCCTTTTATTACTTGTGAAAATGCTACAGTGTTGTCTGCTGTTGTTATTTCAGTAATTTAAAATAAAGTTAATTAAATTTAATTGATGTCTTGTGTACTATTTAATGGAGGAATCTCAGGAAGTTTGCTCAGTTTTAAGGAGAGTAGTGTAAATACAGTGTTTCTTGACAGAACAGTGTTAAAAAATATAAAATGCACACACAGGCAAGGAACCAGAAGGAAGAAGAAACACTTTAAAATATTAGCTTTTAATGAGTGATTATCAAGCTTTTAGTACAATCCAGGCCAAGACTGGGATCTCAGAGCTCTGTTGTGTCCTAATTATTGAATAACAGCACCCAGCAACCTTCTAGAAAGGGAGAAGGAACTCTCAAGAGGGAAATGAGACAGATCAGAATTAACTGTTCCAATCTTTCCTCCCAATTTGTCTAACAACACTGCCCACAAGAGATGAGGGAGAGAAAAATCTGCACTTTCTATCATCACAGAGAACCTTTCAGAGAAATCCCAGTTATGGCCATTATGGAGCATCCTGTTTCAAAGGATGGAGCTGGATGAATCCTCACGTCCTGGTGTTCCAGGAGAACAGCAATAACCATGGAGCAAAGGTTAACTTGATGCCAGCTGCCATGAAAGTGGCTTAATACTGAGAAAAGGAGATTATAAACCACATTTTCCTGCTCACCTCAGCCCCAGCAGTTTGGTGAGGCCACAACAAAAACATATAAAAGGCAAGCAATTGAATTAAACAGTGATTTTTTTCCAGACTGTTGCTGCTGTAGCAGTAAGGCAGCACTGATTTTACTGCTGGTCAGTTTTATCCTAATTTAAATCTCAGTTATGAGGTTTTATTATGATAAACAGCACATGAAATGTATTTATTTTCATTGTATTCATAGAGATGTAACAAGGTACAAGGAAAAGCAGTTCAGGTGGAGGGTGTGAGTTCAAAAGCAGCCTGGAGGCTTGGTTTTGTTTTTTTTTTAATTGGAAATAGATATTTAGTTCTTTTTTGCTGCATCCTTTAATTTCTATAAAGTCCATGGCAGGTGTGATGTTAACAAAAATGTAATTTAATCTCTCCTTTGCACTGCCCAGTGCCATCATTCAGTAGGACACGGAGCTGATCCAAAATAGCTCCCCAAGAAAATTCCACCCAATCCTTCCACATTTTCCACCTTCATCTGGCATTGGCTCCCTCTGGAAGAATTCAGGGAGATACCAAAGCAAAACTGCCAAACTGCTTCTCCATTCTGGGAGTTACTGTCACTAAAATTAAGCCAACACAGTAAGGCTTCAAAAATAATATTTAGTCCTGCAAGAGAAAGGTTTACTTTTAACATCACTGCTTCATCATGAGCACTTGTAAAATTCAGTTTTGCAGGGCTGGAAGGGAGCTCTTAAATTGCAGGGCAGAGCAAGGCTGACTTGCCTTAAAATATGCTTGGAGTGTGCTAAAAAAGTATTTTTTCATTTCAAGTGCTTCTGAGTGTAATTAACCTGGGACACAAGAAAAACAATTCTATTACCCTTTCTAAAGTGTTTTTCTCCTGTGGATAAACCTCTCCCACTTTATTTTTTCTTTTTGCTTCATTTTAAATAGGGCACTTGTTGGAACACCACAGGGATTTTTCTGATTAGTTCTCGATTTGTTTTCTTTTTACCTAGCAATATTTAACTAGAACATCTTTTTTTGTTGGGTTTTTTTTTTTTTTTTTTTTTTTTTTTTTTTTTTTTTTTTTTTTTTTTTTTTTGTGGTAAATATATTTGTATTTTTTCCTCCAGTAAACAAACAGAGACTGGTATTAAATACAGAGAAAAGATGAGTATTGTGTACCAAACCAGGGATAGAAAGATGAGATTTGGTAAATAAATATCAGCAAATCTGAGGGTTTGATAGTGATGGGAAAAAAGGGACATAACAGATTAATTTATCATTCCATCTATCTTCTCTAAACTGTCATACTTGTTGTTAAGAAGTTCCTGTCAGGATTTGATGGACACAGCACTTCCCTCTATAATGGGAAAGAGGAAGCACAGCAAAATAAAATCAATGGAGCTAAGGTCACTTTTCAGTACGTTCAGGAGACTGTCAGGAAAGGGTTTGGAGAAGGTAGGATGAATTGGGAAAAATTGGAATGGTGTCTTTAACAGCAGATCCTTACCTTCTTTAAGCTCTTAAAGTAACCAGAGATGGCTGTGAGCTGTCAGCTTTCCACACATTTGGACAAATGCAGCTTTGCCCTTTGCTGACCTCCTGCTCTCCCAGCAATGCAGCTCCACGGGAATTCCTCCTCACAGGTGTGAGGGGGAAGAGAGGGAGAGCTCTGCTGAATCCCACATCTGCCTTTGGAACGGGCACCAGCAGCAGCACAGAAGGGACTGAGGGAGATAATTACTGCCCTGAACCTCAGTGTGTTCTGCACCTTCCACCAGGCAGCACGGGCAGGAGCAGCTGATGGGGATTCAGGGCTGAGCCCGCGCTGCTGCCCAGAGCCAGCTGCAAACCAGCAGCCCATGGCATCCCCAGCAGGCACGAGTCTGGCAGGGAATGCTGAGATGCACCCCTGCCTCGCAAAATGACACTCAATCTCCAATTCCAGATGACAAGAGCTGGAGAAAAACTTCAAACAAATGGTGACCTTTCAAAAGATTAATTTGTTTACCAACAAAGCGTTCTGCGTTTGTCAGAAGAGATGGGGGTGACCTTCACGTTCCCATTTCCAGGTTGAGAGGATGCTGACTGCACTCATCTGTTAACTTAACTCTCTCTCACCAATTATTTCCTTTTTACTTTTAGTGACAGGAGGATTTTATTCAATCACCGCGCTGCTTATTATGATTACACACCGTAATACAAATGCAAGGAGCTTCTTTTGATTCACTGTAGTGTGACATCAATTTGTTTAAGTCTCATCCTGCCACCACTGCCAGACTCTGTGATTTGGCTGTGATTAGAGCCACATGCCTGGGTTTAAAACACAATCAGGTTTGGGGCACCAAAAACCTGGATTTCTTCTACAACTTTCCCCAGTCACTTGAAATGAAAGGAATTGCCCTGCCTCACTTTATAATTTTGAAAACAAATACACTTTCTGGGATAAGCATTAATGATTAGCAGCATGCAAGTACTGAATAAAGAATGAATAATTGAAGATATGATTAGAATGGTTGTGCTCAAACAAGTGAGCTTAAAAAAAGCCCCAGAATCACTGCCATCACCATTAGAGCTACACTAGATAAGATGCAACTCATAAAGGCTAGAAATCATCACCATATTAAATTCTAGCTCATGAATAAATGAAAAGGTTCCTAAGTTTACAGTATAATATACATTTATAAGAAAACAAGGACCCAAAAGTGCCAGTATAATTCTATAACAGAACAGCAGTCCTATAAAAACAGAAGGTAGAGCTGTGAATCTTTTCTACATTGCAGCAGTGCATCAGAATTATTTTTGCTGCAATTCAGATTACTGTTCCTTTGGCTGGATACTCCATGGGAAGTATACATATTTAATAATTATCCACTCATCATTTTTCATCTCTTATCCAGATAGAGGCTGCAAAAGAAAGTGATGCCCAATGTGTGCTTCAAACAGAATTACAGCCCTCATTTTAAAATACCTACAGAACTTTGCAGAGGATGAAGCATTATTATGAGACCCAAAAAGGTCCAAAAGGCCAACACTTAATTGTTCTTAGTTTCTATGATAAAATCCAGCATCAGCAACTTTATAATACCAAAAGAGCAAGAAAAGACATCATTTTTGCTGAAACAATGAAATCCCGACTAATAATTTCTCCAACTACCCGAATGGCAGGACAATAAAAACTCCGGGTAGATTTGTGCTTGACCCCTCAGGTCACCTCAACCCCCGACTTTTTAACCTCACCACGCTTTCAACCTGCCTGAAAACTCCTGGAACACGCCCGAACGGCGCGAGACGAGCAATTAGTTTTTAATTTACTGGGGTGAGGGTGATTTTTCCAAGGATTTTTAATTTTTTTCGGGGGGAGCCGCTCGTTGACCCCGCGGGCGCCTGAGGGACGTGCGCGTACGGACAGCGCCCCCTGCCGGCCCGCCCATTCCCGCCGCCGCTTCAATCCCGATTTTATCCGAATTAAATCAAATTAGCTCCTATGGATCACATAAAATCCATCCTTTAAGCGGTGGTGGACACCACCTTTAACAACAAACAAGTCTCAGCAGTGGATTTTTGCAGGTTTTTTTTTACAGCCAGCCAAGGCAGGACGTGCCAAACCACACACTGTGCCCCAAGAGTTGAAAACTTTAAGAGAATAAATCAGAGAGGAAATATCTGCTTGCTTTTTAAGCCTGTCAGCTCCTCAGCTACTGTAAATATGTATCTGGGAGCCCAAGTAATTCACATTAAATGGTTATAATTTAAGTCCCCAATAAGTTTTGTGTGCTCAGTGCATGTTTCAGGGAGAGTGGTAAAACACATGGCTCTCTGCAGTCGGATAACATTCCTCTCTGTGAGTGTTTTAGAGTGGTTCTAAAAAGCTATTAGCCATGATGCTTCTTTCTAATTAACTCTATTATCACAGGGTTAGACAAATCACCTCTTAGTCTGGGCAACAGCTTCCCAAAAAAATCATTTTTTATACGTGGCAGCTCACAACTGTGCCATTCACAGATTGCCTTTATGTTGTTTAAAAGCAAACACCCCGGAATCTCTCCTGGAGCACTGGCCTGGCTGCAGGATGCTTCTGTCACATAAATTAAATTTCTGAAGAGCATCCCCATTGAGACTGTGTGGACCACAGTGCTGAGCTAAATTTGTGAACTTAATTGATTTTTTGGAGGGATGGCTGTGCCTACTCTTTTTTTTTCCTAAAGCATTCTTTGCTAAAAATATCTTTACATTCAGTTGCTGCAGAACAATCTCAGAATTGGCAGCAGAACAGAAATTTGCAGTTGCAGGAGGGAAATTTGGAAAAATCAAAACTTCATCTTGTACAATTTGAACACTCCCAGAGCAGAGAGAAAAATGGGCTTTTAATCCTTCCTTCTTTGGGTGACATCCAGAATTCCCCAAGCTCCAGTTCCTCTCCTCTGCCTGATTTTCCTGAGATTACTGACCATGCACAATCCATGTATATTCATATTTTTGGTGGGCTGGGATCTTGGGACATAAACCTGTTACATTTCAGATTTCTTTTCCCCAGTATTATCACTTAAAAGGTTTTGATCTTTGAACACCCATGTCAAAAAGCAGAAAATTATGAAGAAATTAATTTCATGTAGATATTTTATTCAGGACTGATAAATATTAACTGTAATAGTGCAAAACAATGCATGTAATAAACCCATAAAATAATAAAAGTTACTTACAGGAGCAGACTTTTTCTTAGTTATAAGTGGCAGCCTGGTCTCATCATTTGGATGTTTTAAACCAGCTTTATTATCCATGTTCTCTGGGTCAAGCACAATTTTAAAATCCATTTCCACCTGCTGCTGAAATATAGAATTGGGATAATTTTAAAATAACTGCACTGGGGCTGAAGAGTTTAGAGGCAGAAACTGGCTAACATGTTGTAAACTTGCAAAAATGATGGTAAAAATTAATATTATTTGACTCCACACAGAAGAGGGAATCACTGCCCTGCTGGACCAGAACATTGACTCAATGCAGGCACAGCACTTGATTATTAGTAAATGAGGAATTTAAAAACCCTGATAGTAATCAGAATTAACACATAGTTCTTAATGCACTCTGTGATCTGCATGGAATGAGTTCCAGTATTCTGCTAATAAAAACCATGATGATTTAAATCCCAGTGGACAGAAGATGACTTCACAAGTTTCTTCTTGTTAGAAGAAACACCTAAAGTATACCTATAAAACCCAGAGGGATGCCCTGTGGTTTTTATTACAGCAGAAGCTTCTTAAGTTGAAGGTATTTTCGTGTATATTCTAATGTATAAACATAAAAATAAATCCAGGAAAACTCCATTTTTTACAAATAAAATATGCCATAAAAAGTTCAAGAATCATTAGATGTGTACTTGAACTACTGAATGACTGTTACTTTCTGAAAGCACTAAAAATGGTTTAATTTATTTATCTGCACTATGTATTCTCTCTTCTTTCGATGGTAATTACAAGCAGATGTATCAATGAGATGCTCATTTAGATTTGGGGTTGTAAGAACACAAGTTATTATCCAAGCCAATTACTCTTTTACCCACATGGCTGCACAGAGACAGAAAGTTCAATTTTCACCTCATCAGTGCTTTTGTGGTATTTATTTTATGACTATAACACACCGTTATGCAGGGAGGAAAGTGCTGGTGCTATTAAAAAAATACAATTGGGGGGAATTGAGCACCTTTCAATTAAAACAGGAGATGATTCCCAATGCAAAATCTTCACTCATGACAGGGAAATGATCAATGCAGGGAGGGAAAGTGCCACGGAGGATAACAAGAATTGGAATTATTAACAGGAAAACACCTGATAAAAGTGGCTTTGACAGCTTGGATGAGTGGGAAGTGCCAATTCCACACCTACATGGGTGACACTGGAATTTTTCCCAATTAAATGTTGTCCTGGGCTGGGAGAAGGTTCCTGTCTCAGCTGCTCCTTCTGCTGAGGATTTTTTAACACTTTTAGCCATGTGGTGTTACCAGACCTGAATCCACGGGCAGGCAGAGCGTTATGGGATGCACAAGACACCAAACACCCCTGGAATGTGGCCCTGGCAGAACAATCGGGGGGTGATTTCAGACCTGAGGGCCCTGGCAGAACAATCGGGGGGTGATTTCAGACCTGAGGGTCCTGGCAGAACAAGCAGGGGGTGATTTCAGACCTGAGGGCCCTGGCAGAACAATCAGGGGGTGATTTCAGACCTGAGGATCCTGGCAGAACAATCGGGGGGTGATTTCAGACCTGAGGGCCCTGGCAGAACAATCGGGGGGTGATTTCAGACCTGAGGGCTCTGGCAGAACAATCGGGGGGTGATTTCAGACCTGAGGGTCCTGGCAGAACAGTCAGGGGGTGATTTCAGACCTGAGGGCCCTGGCAGAACAATCGGGGGGTGATTTCAGACCTGAGGGCCCTGGCAGAACAAGCAGGGGGTGATTTCAGACCTGAGGGTCCTGGCAGAACAAGCAGGGGGTGATTTCAGACCTGAGGGCCCTGGCAGAACAATCGGGGGGGTGATTTCAGACCTGAGGGCTCTGGCAGAACAATCAGGGGGTGATTTCAGACCTGAGGGTCCTGGCACACGCCTGGGGCTGGTTTGCTGCACCTCTGGACACTCAGGGGTTCAACTGGTGGCAACAGCAGCTGCTGCTCACAGGCACCAAAAGGAGGATTCCTGCTTGGGAGAGAAACAGGCAGCGAGGAGCCCAAAAATTACTTGGATTTTACCTGTTGAACCCACTCTGCTTTCATCCAGTTCTACCCAAATTACTATTTTTATTTAAATTTGCGCTTAGCAAAAGTAAAAGCACGGGAGTTAGCATACCACTGCTGGAGCCACTTAGAATTGCATTTACCTTTTTTTTTAACTTAGAATAGGAAATGACTAAACTAGCTTTTTCTAAGTCAATACTCCCATTTGCTTTACACGATCATGTCACCTCAGTTTTTGTGTCTTGCTGCAATAAAACATCTGTTTCACTTACCACTTAGGGGGCTCTTTGGAATTTACTTCTTTATTACCAGCTGAGGAAAGAGTTAACTCTTGGCCATCTATAACATTTAAATATTTTTCAGCGTATTTCTGTTAGAGGGGAAAAAAATATGTTTAGCCTATTACAGAGATATGAGAGATATTAACTTTATTTAACTCAGTTCATTAAGCAATCCAGGTCTTTGCTTGACTGAAAAGTTGATAAACTTTGTGCCTTTGTCAGACTCAAAATCTGATTTTGGGTGATGGCACAAGATCAGTTAATTGTGATGACCCAAAAAAGGGAACCATCACTCTGAACTGTAACGTCTGAATGATCTCACCAGTTGCTGACTGGGAAGGGATCTTGCAAGACAACAAATAAGTGGCCCAAGAGAAATATTAACACAGATTTAAAAAACAGAATCATTCTCTGGATCTGTTCTATTTTACTTACTCTCAGCCCAAGTTCAGTCCTTTCAGTGGCTTTTCTGAGGTCACAAATATCCACAGATTCTGCATTGCCTTTCAAGTTGGTTTTTTCCATTTTGAGCTTCTGAAGGTCTTCTTGAATCTAAAAAGCAAATTAGAACAGAAATTATACCTGTAACCAAACCCCATGGGGTTAGGTAGGATTTAATTCAAATTAAGTTATTCCTAAATACAGGAAAGAAAGATCCATGTGACCTCCCATACTTCTGTACTATTATAAATCAGAGAACACAAAGCCAATAACTTGAAGTCGCTGATTGCAGAAAAGCTGACAAAACTACATTTTAAAACAAACCTCACAAAGCAGTGACAAACTTCAGGAGTGAGATTCTCCGCTGAAGGAATGAAGTTCCTCACACGCGTGGCACAGGTGGTTTCACGGGGCAGGGCTCTCAAAAACCTTAACGAGAGACAGGAACTCCAGGCAGCCTGTGAGGAGAGCATCCCAACCCATGTCAAACTCCTGTATTTACGTTAACTAAAAGCCTCCGAGGTCTCAAAGCCCGCAGTGTTCACAGCCCGAGCCCTGCTCCCACACGCGCCAGCCGCTGCCCCTCAGGCAGGGCCGAACCCCGCGCATCCCGCATCCCCTCAGCAGGACCGGGCGCGCCGCGCCTCAGCCGAGGGGTGACCCGGGGTGCTGAGGGATAACCCGGGGTGCCGCGACTGCTCTGCCGGGGCAGGAGAGGCGGGTCCGGGGAGGGAGGTGCCGGTCCCGGCGCTGTCCGGACCCACCCGCCCGTGGCAGCCCCGCTCCGGTCGCGGCCATGGCGGCACCGCCGCACCCGGCAACGGGACGCGCCGGCCGGGCCGCACCATCCGCCCCGCCGCAGGTGGGGGGGGACAGCGCATCCAGCGGGGCCGAACCCGCGCTCCGCCCGGTCCCGCCCGGCTCCTCCCTCGGCCGCTCCCCCCCCGGGCGGTGGTAGCGGCGCGGCGGAAGGGGCGCGGCGCGGGCGCCATGGCGGCGGTAGCGCGGCCGCTGGCGCTGCTCACCAGCTGTGCCGCGGGCTTCGCGCCCGAGGAGCTCGTCAAACGTGAGTCGGGGCCGCCGCGGCGCCCAGGCGGGCGGAACCAGGGGCCGCGGCTTGCCCGCGCCCGCGGGAATCGGGCTGGCAGCGGCTCCCTCCAACCCCGGCCCTCAGGGGGGCTGTTTTCCCCTCAGGATCGCAGTTCTCCCCTCAGGGTCGCTGCCGTCTCCTCACGGTGCCAATTTTCCCCTCAGGGTCCCTGCCATCCCCTCACGGTCCCAATTTCCCCTCAGGATTGGTGCCATCCCCTCACGGTCCCAATTTTCCCTCAGGATCGGTGCCGTCCCCTCACGGTCCCAATTTTCCCCTCAGGATCTCAACTCTGCCCTCAGGTTCTCGTTTTTCGCAGTTCTCCTCTCAGGGTCTCAGTCCCCCCTCAGGGTCACCCCCAGGGCAGGCCACCCCCGCTCCCTTGCAGAAGGTGTCAGGAGCCTCCTTAGTGCTTTAAGGAAATAATTCACCGGCTTCTCAATGCGGAAGGACTAAAAGGGAAAGCTAAAAATTCTGTTCTCCAGCTGGTAGAGGTGCGGATTACACGTCATACCGAGCGCACAGAATTCATTCAGTGGTTTTCCTGGGAACCCATTGCTGTTTTTAGGGCTCAAAAGGGAACACAAGAATAAGGTCTGACAGTAGAGGAAACCATGGTGGAATTTTTGGTAGTTTAAAAATCAAGGGATTCCAGGAAAGAGCTGTTCAGAACTTGGTGGGTTCCCCATGTTAGGACAGCCCTGATTTTTAGGGAATTCATGAACAATTTGCTGTGCACACTGAGATATAGGACTTAACTCCCTCATCCTTTCTCTGGATTTGTTTTTATCTCTTTCTCAGCAATTCTTACTTAGGACCTCACCAAGCACAGTGCTGCCCCCAGAACTGGCTCCCTCCACCTCATTAAAGCACAGTTTGAAACAAAAACAAGAGTATAAGATCTGCAGTCAAAGGCTCCTCTGTCAAAACAGCTGCATGACATTGAATTATTTAAAGATTCCACACCAAAAAACGTTATTATTACTAGCTTCTTTTTGAGGAAGGTATAAGCAAATTGAAAGGAATTATTCAAGATTTTCCCTTTGATTATTTTGCATAGTGAAATGAAACAGGTAGAAAGGGTAGGTGAGCAAAAAGCTATTTAATCTGAAAAAGTCTTAAAATTTAAGTGCAGATGTTTTTTTTAACTAGTACTCACTTTGAAATCTCACAGCTTCCACTGCTCCCAGTACCGAAACTGGAGTCTTGTCTGTGTGACCTCTGACTGGGTTACATTAAAATCCTCCTGAAAGAAATAAAACCATTCGTTAAAATACATCCCATCAGCATTTTAAATCCCTGCTCTGTATGACAAGTGAAATTAAATCAGATGCAGCAGGTTGTAAAACATTCAGGGACACGCTGGCAGGGATGGGCAGGGTTTGGTGGGGTGAATCCTGTCAGAACTTTGCAGGCCAATTCCGAGACTTTTCCCAGGGTTTTCCTGTTAAATGGAAAATGGCTTGAGGGTGAGAAGCAGCTGATGGTCCATTTGCTAGATACATTTTTATTTGTTCAAGTTTCTGCAGGGTGCTCTGAATGCTTTAATTCGTGGGACACTGTGGCAAACAAAGCTATTTAAAGTGCCTGTTATTTAAAGATCTACTTGTTATTATTGTGATATATTCATCACTAAACAGCCAATAAGACTGGTTCAGTTTTCATACTTTCTGATGTGATTGTTCTTCCTTTTCTTTTTGGATTTTTACCACTCTCCTCCCCCTCCCCGGCCTGTTTGGGTTCTCTTTACTCCTTGGTGTAATTTTAGGAGTACTTTTTATGGTTTATTCCACCAGGTGGCTCTCAAGGCCCAGAATGTGGGAACTACTCCTTGCACCTGGCAGCTCTGAGGATTTGGGAGCATTTGGGGCATTCAGTTCTTACAGCACTGAAAAACAGGAAGTGATCAATACCTCAATCTCTCTGGAAAACTAAACTGCAAAAAGAACTTGTAATAATTAAAAAATGATTATTAGACCCACAATGTGCTAGAAATGCTTAAACACCACTTGGGTATGAGAGAACAGGGGAATTACTACAAGAGAGCTACATGTGTTTCTCTGATTATTTAACAATTCTGAAAAGTTATTTCTGGTCTTCAACCCCCCTTTTTCAAACGTATTTGCGTTTTCAGAAGACTTAGTAAGATTCAGCATTAAAAATGGGAAGGGATGTGAGATTTTATAGTAGTCCCACGTCCTCTCTTATGTTCAAAATCATTATTTAATTTATCTTGTCTGTAGGATAAAATATGAAATTAAAAGTTGATATTTATAATGTAAAATGAGCAAATATTTTTGCAAATAGCTGAAAATAATTTGCAAAAATATTGGTCATAACTGTTGTCAGCTTTATTAAAATTTATAAATACTTGTGATTGGAGAAGGGACACAATTGGTGAGGCTGCTGAAAAATATAAGCCAGTGAGTGACTGCCTGGCAGTGATGAAACCTTTTCCCTTGGAGAGGTTCCAGAGAAGTTTGGAAGTTCTGGGGCTGTGTGACACCAGCCAGGATCAGTTACTGGACTGAGCCATGGTCTGATCTCGTGTGTCAGTTCTATTTGTTGTTCGTGGCTTTCTGATACAAAAAGAGCAAAGATCAGTCACGGGAGAAGCTGAGAAGGGGAATTTTCCAGCCAGTGGGGGATCCTGGGGCAGCACCGGAGGCCAGGACCCAGCCAAAAGCAGCCTCAGATCATTCCTGTGATGAGGCAGCTCCTGCTGCTCCGAGCGCTTTTGTGCAGGGTGGGACAGGCCAGCAGGGAGCACCGTGTCAGTACTCAGCGCTTCCCCAGGGCACCCTGAGCTCTCAGCGCTGCTGTGGGTGACACCAGCAGCTCTGTCAGTGCCAGGGACCTTCCAGGTGTGCTGCTGGTGCTGCAGCCTTTGCATTCCTGTCACCCGTCTGCATTCCTGTCACCCCTTTGTGTCCCCGCCACCCTGGAGCTGCCGCTGCTCCCGGCAGGGCAGCCCAGGCTGCCTCGGGCTGTGGTCACAGTGACTCACGTGGCGTTCCAGGCTCTCTGCATGGCAAACCACGGACACTTTCAGTGCCTGAGCACTTCCACATTAAAAGGAGCAGCTCACTCATAACTCATGAGGGCTCAGTTGGACAAACCACCTCCTTCTGCCGTATTAATCTTCTAGGAGTTTATTCTGATCAATACTCTCTAAATTAGATAACAAACTATTCTGGCTGAATTTCCTGCTTTCATTAAAATCTAGGCTGTCTTGGAAAGAAATTTCTGGAATGCTGGGGTGGTAAATACAATCCTTAAAACTAATTCCCGCATCAAATGGGAACTCAGAGTTGCAGTGTGTATTTCTGTTTGCTCTAAAGACCAGAATTGAATTGTTCCAAGTGACTTTTTTGGGACAGAGCTCCTGACAAGCTGCTCAGTTTCCTTCCAGGAGTGATCAGGCCCTTGAGCAGCCATTTCTTACAACCCCACAAGCAACCTGAGACACAACAACTTCTGAATCCTTTCACCAAGTTCCTGAAGCCCTTTGAGTTTAGTGTGCAACGTCCATTTCTACTGGGAGAGAAATTTCACAGGGAATTGGCAAAATCTGGGGATGGAGGATGGGTAATCAGCAGCACAATGGGATGAAAGAAAACCCCTTAAAGTACGGGAACAAGTAGCAGGTAACAGGAAATGGGACATGGCCTCATTCTAGTAGTGCTCTCAGACCTAAATTTGTCCATGAACTCTTAAAAAAATATATCCCTTACAAAGCAAATGTGAAATTTATATCAGCTTTTGGAAACCTTTTATAAAAAGTTCTTTGCCTTCATATCCTGGTTAGGGTGACTGACTCAAATGACTTCAGAGCTGATTTTCTTCCTCACCCCATTTTCCTCTCTAAGTCTTACTGCTGATTTTCTGGGTTTCAGTAATTTCTGTGGGCCCTTTTATTCTCAGCCTCTCTTGGCACTGACTTGCAATTCTGTTAGCTCAGACTGATTTTAATTTAGTTACTAATTTTTAACTGTCAGAACACTGGTAAAGGGAAATTTATGTCATTCAAAACAAAACCTCTGAGAATACAAAGCTCAGAATCCAGGTTTGGTGGAAACTCAGGATCTTTGTCCCCCTGCTCCAAAGTGAGATGGGTAATCTGAGCATGGAATATCACCTGATTAAAGGCCAATTACCCTGAAAAATAATAATCCAAAATAAAATAAAACTTGAACCTGGAAAAAGCATTTAGATGTGGCACTTCTTATTTTAAGAAACCCAGAGAGGGGACTCCTGTTTCATCCTCTTAAGTAGGAAATGGCTACAGGTTTCTGTTTCCAAGGTCACATTTCTGCCTCGGATTCTGTCTCCTGCTCAGGGCTGCAAATAACCCTGCTTTCCAGCTCTCCCTGCCTCGTGCCCTGTGCTCATTCACCACATCCATTTCTCAGCTCTGCAGTTTAGTTGTAAAAATCACTGCAGCCTTGGCAAGGAGGTTTTCCTGTCTTTTTACTAATAAGATACAGATAAATTCAAATTCATCTCCAGGCTATTTGGGGAACAGCCTGTTCCAGCAGCTCCAGGAACTCTCTCTCAGTACCTTAAAATACAAATCCTTGACAAGCCATGTACTTTATCCTTTAACTCTTCTGCTGCCCAAGGCAATTCTGGATGACTCAGTCCATTTTATAAATAATTGACCTATGTTCCAAAGTGTCCACGAGGTCACCCAGCCTGAACAAGAGATCCTGGCCTTT
Source organism: Prinia subflava (assembly GCF_021018805.1). Lineage (NCBI taxonomy): Eukaryota > Metazoa > Chordata > Aves > Passeriformes > Cisticolidae > Prinia > Prinia subflava. Next base: position 1,395,736 of record NC_086261.1, read on the forward strand.
CCCTCAAGGAATAATGGGATGCTCTGCTTCAGCTCCAGAGTGTTCCTGGGAAGGCTGTGCCTTGAAGGGCAGAGTCTGACCTCAGCAGAGCACTGCATTTGGGCTCCTGCGTGGAATTTAATGGCAATTACAGCTGAATTGTAGGAGCTGGGTTTATTTTCTCATTAGTTACCTTTGGGTTTTGGTCACAGTTAAACAGATCTCTACATCCCAATGAGCATGCAAGGGTTGTGATAAAGTTTAGGTTTTCTCTCCATACATCCTGTTTATAGGTACTAAGTTTAATACTAGAAAAGACATTTCCAGGAAAACAAAAGGCTTTCTGCAGCTTCTGGGCCATATTTTATATTGAAAACTAGAAAATAAACTCTTTTGAAAGCTGAGCAATAAAATCTGGGACAGAGTAACAAATTGAGTTGAATTTTTAAAGCTCTTGATTATACACTGGTTTATTACAATAAAGATGGATGTGCATTGGCACTGTGCTTTTCTAGACAAATTATTTTCCTGATGCTGGTTTAATCCTCCTCCTCCTCATCTGTTTTCTCTCCTGCAGGTATCACAGGAAGAGATGACCTCACTGTGGGTGCAATAACAAGTGGAAGAGTGAATTTCTACCCCTGGACCATAGATAACAAATATTATTCTGCAGATATCCTCCTCTGCGTGGTCCCAAACACGTTCCACGTGACTGCAGAGATTGCTGAGGCTGTGCAGGCGTTTGTGGTGTACTTTGACAGCACAACAGTAAGGCTCTCCTGCTTCATCCCCCTGCTTTGTCTCTTGTGTAGCTGCCTGATCACAGATCCATAAATCACATCCTCCATCCACCCCCTTTAGGCTGTTCTGTTCATTGGCAGGAGATCAATATTAAATACTCAATATTAAATTTCCCTGCTAACAAGAGCAGCAGTTTTCCTCTCTCTTACTGCTCTCCTGCAGCTGGAAGAGTTTTCAGGAGTCCTCATGCCCCCATGGCAAATCCAGCTCACCATCTCCAGCTTTACTCCTAACTGCTGCTGCTTCTGCAAGGCTCCTCTAGGACAGACAAAATTCAGGGACCTAAACATAAAATTCAGTGCATTTTATCCAAAATTGTTTCTGCTAAACCAGCAGCAGTGAAAACTGGTTTAGCAGAAACCAGAAAGATTAAGATAAAAAAAGCCCATTTCTTTATATGATTCAATTCTAATATTATTAAAAACTAAAATATTATGGGATGTATTCCAAAGAATTCTTTTCTTTTCCCCTGTAGAAAACTGGCCTGGAGGGTGTCTCCGAATGGCTGCCCCTGACAGAGGAGTGGCTGCCAGAAGTGATGATCCTGGTTTGTGACAGAGTCTCTGAGAACGGTAGGAGACCACAGAACTCCCCTTCTCACCTAGAGCCATTAACCCGCTAATAATTGACTTCCTAATTGCATCAACAATTGCCTCTCAGAGCCTGGTGAGACCGGCCTGGAGAGCTGATGGAGCACAGCCAGGTGACTCTGGGAGCAGGAGCTGAAAGCCTCATGGGATGTGCTGGAAGCTGGATCAGGATTTTACCCGATTGCTCAGATCAGCTCTGTGCCACTGCAGGGGCACTGAAGGCATCCCTGCTGCTGGATGTGCACAATCCTGCTGGAACCTGGGCAGGAGCTGGGGCTTAATTCCATTGTTTTGGACATTTGGACACTGAACACACACGTTTGCTGGGAGGTGCAGGTGTCCCTGCAGCTCAATTCAGTGTCAAAGCCAGAGTTAACACAAGTCCTTGCATTGTACCCCTACAAAACCATTTGATTCTGTTCCTCAACTCCAAGGAGGAGTTTAATTCTCTATTTTTGGGATCCACAGTGAATGGAGGATCCCTGCCAGCTGCTACACACTCCCCATACACTCCAGAACAAGCAAACAACTCTGGGAGAATAAAACACAGCTAAATATTCTGTTAAACATGCTGGAACTGGTCTTAAATCTGCACCCTTAACACCCATTTTTGTCTCCTAATTCAGGTGTAAACAGACAGAAAGCTCAAGAGTGGTGCATCAAGCATGGCTTTGAGCTGGTGGAGCTGAGCCCTGAGGAGCTGCCTGATGAAGATGGTAGGTCTGCTGCTTCTCTTGCCATTTGGAGAATGAAAAGTGCCCCAAAATATCCTCCAAATAAAAATATGCCCCTTGCAATTGTTGATGTGCCACATGATTACAGCATGGAATGCTCCTGCTTGGTGGGGCTTAGTCTCAGCTAGAAAAGGTCAGGAGGAGGAGGAGGAGGAGGTTATTTCCTCTGAGAAATTCCATTTGTCCCCTCCCAAATCCAGCTGCTGTTTATGCAGCACCTACGTAAAAATAATATCTGCTCCTTTTTCTGGCACTGCCCTAGGGCTGTATTGATACATCAGAAGTTTATATTCCACTTGGAAAATCAATCAAAAGAAATATTTTTCTGCATGAGGGCAGAAAATTTCTGGTTTTAAAAAGACTTAAAAACTACTTTATACTATCTTGGTACAAACAGTGACAAGATAGGCTGAAAATGGCAGGTTGTTAAAAACATTTCAGAGCAACACGAGCTGTTACACAGGAAATAAACCAGTTTCAGAATCACTGGCTGCCCAACATTTATAACTTGGAACAAAAAACCAACCCAGCAAGAAGAGTCACAAGTGTGATGTTCCACTCTTGAAAAGTGACTGTGCATTTCCTGACAGCCTTATCAGCATCAGCCTTATCTCTTCACTTCAGTGACACAAAAAAGCATTTACACCTTACCTCTCTGGAATAAAGTGAGATAACTGCCTTTGCAGGCTGGAGAGGAATTAGTCACTAACATTTGCTCTATTTCAGGTTCTCCAAGCACATTGCAGTCACCAAAAATAATTCACTATAAAATCCTCAGCTAGAGCACATCCCACCCCTTTCCCCCCTTTAAAAGCCTGCTAAAATTGGATCTTGAGTAGCTGACAAGTCTCCCTCTCTCCTCACCGTGCCTTTAAAAATGTTTCCTTTTTTTGTCAGTCAGGGAAATTCACAGATTTGATTCACAGAAACTGGGAAAATCAGAAGACTCCACAGACTAAACAAATACTAAGGGCTTTAAAAATAGTAACCTTAAATCAAGTTATTTTTCTATTAAACAATTGTTGTAAAGAGCAAGCTCTTTACCATTGAAATAAAGGGAACAACAACAACTCAGGATGTTAATTCTTGGAATATTGGGATGCATGTTCTTTCCTAGCTGTTTAATCTGGTAGTTGATTCACTGTGACTCATGCAGAGGAGGAACTGTGCTCCAGTGAGTAACTTATTTACCCCCCAAACATTCTGGGTGAGTTACAAAAGACACAGCAGATGCTGTAAACACACCGGGCCAATCTCTGTGCTGAATTCTGACATTTCGGGCAGCTCATCTCAAATAAACTGCAACTTCTGGGCTGACTCATTGTCAGTTGTTTGCACAGCCAGGACAAGAGCTCTGAGCTGAGACTCCTGATAATGACTCTGATATCAAACCCAACAGCAGCATCACAGAGGGCAAAAACCTGATTTCAGCCCTAAATTCATTTCTAAAGGCAGTTTCAATTACTGCACCTGTCCCTGAGTCACTGGAGTTTGATTTCTAAACAATCACATTTTTGTCTCCAAAGGATTGTTTGGTGGTTTTTTTTCCCCTTTGTCAACCTGCACAAACATGGGAAGCTGACTAAACTGAGGAAATGGGAAAACTGACTTGATCCAAAGTGGTGTCAGATCTATTCAGTAAATAAATTAAAATCTGAATAATGCTTTCTCAAGTTCCTGTAATTCCCAGGATTACTGGAACTTTTGGAGATAGGTATTGTGGGGACAGCTTTACAATGTTCCTTTCCTTTTTTAGGCATCACACCCTTTTTAAATGGTTATCTCAAGTTCTTAACTTTCCAAAAGAAAGAAAAGTAATTCTAGTATCTATTTTCTAATATATTTCTATGCTTTACAGCATTGTGAAAGATCTTGGTGTAAAAGAGTTCCTTGTCTGTTACTATAAAATTTACTCAGATGTTACTTAATGTAGGCCTCCTGCTAAATATTTAACAAAAATAATTTAGATATCTGCAAATGCTGAGCTCACACTTCATTATCCGTGGAAGCTCAGCCCAAGAAGTGAGTTCTTAATTTACATTTACTTGGCCTCTCCCAAATCCAAGGTGAAAGATTTGTGGTTTGTACCAGGAGCAGAATTTATAATGACTGAGAGAGGATAGGACAGGCCCTCAGCCCCAGCTCTGGAGGCACGTGGTGGGTTCTAGAGCTGTTTTGAGGAGTGTTTAGAGCTTCTCTTTGTGTTCTGGTGCAGACGATTTCCCCGAGTCCACCGGAGTGAAGCGCATCGTGCAGGCGCTCAACGCCAACGTCTGGTCCAACGTGGTCATGAAGGGAGGTGGGTGTCCCTGGGCTCTGCAGGGCTGGGGCTCTGCAGGAGTGAACTGAGCACCCCTCACACACAGCTGCAGCTCTCTGCCTCCTTCCCTGGGGAACAGAGGCCTCAGGCACTGCTCTCCTCCTCCCTCCATGTCCTGATCCTGCCGTGGGGTGGGTTGGGAGGGACCTTAAAGCTCATCCTCAATCCCAGGGCGCTCCAAGCTCATCCAGCCTGGCCTCGGACACTTCCACCCACAACTTCTCTGTGCCATGGCCTCACCCCCCTCACAGGAAAGGATTTCTGTGTAAAACTTCCTCCTTCCAGCACCTGCTCCTGTTCCCTCTCCACTTGAACTTGCACTCTACCAACAATTTGAGTTAAATATTCCATTAGTTCTAATATTCCATTAGTTCTGCGGGTTGCAATGAAAACTCAAAGTTTGTTCCACCAAACTCTAGTAGGAAATAGGTTATAATTATCAGCTTTAGCAGACTGATACAGGATTCAGTGTAGAAGTAAAGGTGAAATTCCATTTGTTGTAGAGGATTTTTGTTTTGTTTTTTTAAATTTTTGAACTAGGGATGAGAATAGCAAGTGCAGAGATGGGATTTGGCAAAGGAGCCATATCAAACATTTAAGGACTTTTTGCTACAAAGCCCCCCCACTTGAGTACATGGAGACCACAGAGTTTTTTTACAACAGTTCAAAAAGTGGGCAACCCCAGACAATTTCCTGAGAAAGCTGATTATCATGTAGAGTTAGAATTTTGGAAAAATCCCTTTAGCCTTAGACTCATCAGAAAAGGAAATGCTGTGGTTGCAAGTGCAGGTCCTTCCATTTACTTGAAAACCTTTAATTACCTTTCTAACCACACCAACTGCTGCAGAAAATGTAGGAAGATGAAACTCTTTAGGAGTGCTTTGCTGAAATTTCTTGTTCACAAAGCCTCATCCCACCACCACCAACCTTCCAACACCTCCCTGATGTCCCATTTCCCTGCTGTGGCTTCTCCCTCCCTACAACAATTAACTGTGGAATGATTTAAAGCACTGATGAGAGGCTGCTGCTAATTTCTGTGTCTGCAAGGTGCTGCTGGGACTCACTAAAGCCAGGATGAGAATGACTAAACTCCATTTTTTAGTGCAGCTTTTTGAGGATTTCTCATTCCCCATCAGAGCCGAGGTTAAGGTGGGGTCTGATTCAGTGTAACCATTGCAGAGAACCAGGTAACCTTGGCAGATGGTGTCAGGTTATCTCACTTGTGCTAAAAATGGGTTTTAACAACATATTTCCTGTGTTTGGCAGATGCCACCTTACAGAACAGCAGAATTTAGTCACACATTGAGTTCTTCACAGGGGGAAATTCCTGCACATCACTGCTGTGTTCTGGAAAGGTCAGACTCCTTGAAAAATCCACATTTTCTCTCTCAGCACCAACCCCACACAGCACTGCAGTATCACCACAACCCCTCAGAGGAAGTGAGCTATATTTGGAAGGTGTTACAGCCTGGCTGTGCCTTCAAAGAGAAATCATTGAGCTCATTTTGCTTAAAATAACACTTTTTACAACCTGTAACATATCTTTTGTTTTCAGCTTCCTCCAGCCCCTAGAAACTGTAAACCCATGTAAATCCAGCTTCAGCTCTTCCACTGAATAACCTGCAATTCCTGGCTGGTTGCAAACCATGCAGGAAAAAGTTACCAGAAACCTTAGGAGAGTTCCAGTAGTAAATGTGTAGTAGCAAATACTTACAGCCCTGTTAGGTGTAGCCTTAATTCAGCAGCATTGCCTTAATTCAAAAGCCTCTTTCCATGAGAATTTAAATTCACAGACAGAGCAGGAATAGCTTTTTTCAAGCACAAACATCACCCCCATATTATTTTATTACATTAAGCCCCAACACAATTCTTCTCAAGCTGCAGGTTTTTTGACACACCTAATAATTAAAATTCTAAACTTCAGACTTTTTTTCTCTCACCATTAAATGCCTCATTCTCACACAGATCCATAAAAAGTAAGTGTAACACAGTTGAATTAGAAACAAGTTTACATCAGGTAACCAATCGCAGCTGCTTTGTGAGCTAACAGAGCAGCATTATCCCTGCTCAAAGCCAAAGCAGCTCTCTTACCTGGGAGTCTCCTCCAAGGAACAAATCCTTTCTGGAGCTGGTGTAAAGTTGGTTCTCCAGGCCTTGGAGCTCCCTCCAGTCTCTGGAAGTTTTCTTGTGCAGTAGAATGTGAGGGATTCTCCAGGTAACACATTTCCCTCCCCACAGAGGTATTAAACTGCTGTTACCTTCTCTATCCCTGCAAGAGCCTCTGTGGCAGGAAGAGAAACCATTTCCAGCCCTCTGGGAGAGGCTACTTGGCTTCTTTGCTGCTTAAATCCCAGCTCCAGTGAGCCCAGGTGAAGCTGTTAGCTCAGGTGGGGCCAGGAAGGAGCCTGGCTCTAATCACAGCCAATTAACCTGATTTAGGGAGGCCGTTTGAACAAATTGTGAATTTGGATGTGTTCATTCCAGTTTTATGTGTAAGGATCACCATGTGTCAGCTGGAGGCAGACTGGAGGAATAATAGGTAGAGGCAGTGGAAAACACGGCTGTGAAACAGGAATCCACGTTCAGAGCATCATGAGTGATTCCTGGGAAACCACACAGAGCGTGGAATTATGGAATCTGGAATGGTTTGGGAGGGAAGGGACCTTGAATCCCATCCCATTCCCTGCAGGGACACCTCCCACTGTCCCAGGCTGCTCCCAGCCCTGTCCAGCCTGGCCTGGGACACTGCCAGGGATGCAGGGGCAGCCCCAGCTGCTCTGGGCTCCATCCTGGCCCCTGACTCCTCCAGTAAGTGGGATGAGCTCATTTTTGGCTTTGCTGCCTTAAGAACACTGTGTAAGGCATCACCCACTTCCTGAATGGCACCCACAAGTTGAAATAACTTCTACATCCAATAAAAGGAGTTTATAGGAAGGGTTTTTGAAGAGTGTGCCTGCAGCCAAGTGTTGTGTCTGCCTCCTCCCTAAGCACGGAGCCAGGGACAGATAGCTGCTGTTCAGAGCTCCCTGCTGCACGTTCCAGGTTTTCCAGAAAGGGAGGAATTTGTGGGAATTCTGGCTGAGGTTCTGTAGTGTTGGAGGAGGGGATATGGAGCCACTGCCGTTTTTCTGCACAGGACGAACCCTAATCCCAGCCATGAACGAGCTCCGTGATTAGATCACTGCATCCACCCCTGTGCCAGTGTGGGAATGTTCTCTCTGCAGGACATTCTGCACTGCAGTGTCCAGCCTTGCTGGGGATGACTCAGAAATTGGCTGCCTGTCCATCCTCACAGCTCCCCAAAGCCAGCTCTGCTCAGCCCATGAAACTGGGGGAGCTGCTTTGCTTTGGGATGCAAATCCCAAACTTCCATCCTCCAGTTCCTGCCCGTTGACCTGAGGGACTTCACGGGCAGCTGAACGTTCTCCAGGGAATTCATTCAGCTCCACTGGTTCGCTTCTCCCCACCCCTTTGGCCAGGGATCTGCTAAAGCAGCACAAGGGGATAAAGCAGAGCCATGGCCCCAAATACCTGCCAGGGACGGGGCAGAGCAGATCAGCAGGAGCAGGGAATGGGGGCTCAGGGATTCTCTCGTGTTTATGTGAGTGCAGGATGGGCTCAGTTACACATCCAGCCCCTCAAAATGAGAGTCTGGAGAAATGGCAAGGAAATTTGGACACAGCATCCCAGTGACATCACCTCCACAGTTGAGTCTAGAGCTTAGTCATGAGTGTAATAATTTAGAACATACTTCTTTTAAAAAGTAATAGTAAATCTTTCTTCTGGCAGAAGTCCTTGTTTCCTGGCTATTTCTGGTACAATAACTTCACGTTATTTCAGTTTTAGTTGACTAAAATACAGAGGTTTGCAGAAAAATCTCCCGAGTGCCTTGTCTAACTGCAGATATTTACTACTCAGTGCAAGGCCAGTTTGTATGGAGTAGTAAACTGACTTAGAAAAACCTGACTTGGTAAAAAACACCTCATCATATCACCCATTATGCACATATTTTTATATAAAGCAGGTTTAAAAATATAGCCAGTTTAAATTAAAAATCCTGCACCACATTTATTATCTTAGATGACTGTTTAGGTTTGAAATCACTTTTTAGGTTGGGTTTTAAAACAGCATTGAGATACAGGCCAGCAGTGAGGAGAGCCCAGAGCACCTTGCAGTGAGAAGCAGCCCTGGATTTGATGGATGAATCCACCCAGGAATTCTGAATTAAATATTTCACTATTTTCTTTGCCATTATCGTGCTCAGCCTGTTCAGACAATGTGTGAGCAAAGGCTCTCGTTCCTTTCCTGAGTCCAGCCCCAAGCTGGGTGCTGCTTCCATGGGGGTTAAACCTGGGCCCAGGAGCAGCAGATTCTGCTGCTGGATTTTCCAGCTGCCTCGTGGGGAATTGACAGCTCAGATCCTCACGGGGCAGAGACTTCCAACAGGCTTTAACAAGATCCCCCATCTCCTGTGGCTCACACCTCTCTTCCCTGGGGACAACATTTAGCAGCAAACATTGCTAACACAGTGTAAAGCTTAGAGATGATGTGAAATTCCTGCTAAAAATCTGTTTTCACGTGCACTGGCAGTTTTCCAGGTGCTGTGGGATACTCCCTCTCCCCTTGGCCAGTCCCAGTGTCTGCAGTGATTTTGCCCTTTGTGCTTTGTTTGCAGACAGGACCCAGGGCTTTGGTCTCCTCAGCACCTTGGCAGGAGCCAACAGGAGCCGTGGCTGTGAAGAGACCCCGGACACAGAAGTAAACAGTAACTCCAATAATTCCAGCAATTCCTGGTTCCTGCCCTGCTCAGGCCCTCCCTTATCTGTGGGGTGGTGGCTGGGACCTCCCCACTGTGCCGTGGAGGAAAGAGCCCTCAAAGCTCCATTCAGGATGGGTTTGATTACATCCAAATTATCTCCTTTTGGGCACAACAAAACCTGTCATTTCATGGGGTTATTTGAAAAAAAACCCACAAATCCATCCTGAAATCCCTTCGTGCAGCACCAATTTCCAGTGTTGCAGAGGTGGCTTTTCCTGGCAGGAACCCTTGAGATAAAGTGCAAGGTTTTGAAGGAAAAGCAGGAAGCTGATTAGCTGCTGCTGTTTTCCATGCATTGCTGGATACTGATACAGCTTTGTTCCCTGACAGTCCAGCCCATCCCCAGGAGACAGGGAAGAATCCCAGCTGGATGGGGGAGAGGATGGAGCTGGCACAAACAGCCTGGAGCCTGACAGTGCTGCAGGTGAGCTCAGCTCTGCTGGGAGCACCACGGCTGGCAGGGACAGACCCACAGAGCCCCTGGCCCTGCACAGAGGCCCTGCCAGAGCCAGCAGAGTCCTTAAACCATTGCAGCATTCCAGGAGATGGGAATTCCTGACAGCTCTCTGGGAAAGCTGAGATCTGACTCTTTGATTCCCTCTGGCTGTTTCTGGACAGATCACTCTGCAATCAGCAAGAGATCTTAAATTCTGGATGAGTTCACATGTAATGTGTCACAGAATCATGGAATCCAGAGTATTTGGGGTTAGAAGGGACCTTAAATCCCATCCCATGGCAGGGACACCTCCCACTGTCCCAGGCTGCTCCCAGCCCTGTCCAGCCTGGCCCTGGGCACTGCCAGGGATGCAGGGGCAGCCACAGCTGCTCTGGGCACCCTCACAGGGATCTATTCCTTCCATAAAATTCATCAGCACTGTAACAATTCCATCATTTGTGAGCAATCAGTAAATTAAATGTTTCTTTCTCTCTTATGACACTGGGATTTGCAGCTGTTAAAATCCTGGTTTTCTGCTGGGAAACCAGAATAATTTCTCTTCAGCCAAGCTGTTATTTCAGATCCCATGCTGGAAATGGACATCCAGGAGCTGGCCAGCCTGACCACGAGGGATGGGGACCTGGAGAACTTCGAAAGGCTCTTCTCAAAGCTGAAAGAAATGAAAGGTAACGCACCAGGAGAGATGGACCTGAGCTCTGGCACCTCCTCCAGGGGCTCAGAGAGAGCCAGGAGTGAGGTGGGAAGCTGTGAAATTCCTGTTCTCCTGCCTGAAATCCTTTAGAAGTCGCAGCTTTCCATTCATTTGCCCTTCATCTTGGTAATGCTCTTGAAAGCAGCAAATACTGCTCTGGGAGTTGCCTAAATGTGCAGGAGGTGCTCTGGGAGTTCCCAAGTCCAGGTGCAGGAGGAGTTTCTGTCCCTGCTCCCTCCTGAGCTTCACACCCAAACCCTCTCCTTCCCCACAGACAAAGCTGCCACGCTGCCTCACCAGCAGAGGAAGCTGCACGCAGAGAAGGTGAGCCTGGGGAATTGGGGTGGAAATAAAATGGATTTTTTCTTTCCAAGCCATGGTTCCTGCTCCTGGAGAGTTCCTGGATTGAGAGCAGGGAGCACAAACCACACAGCCCTAGGGAGGACTTGTCAGGTGTCTCCTAAAAATGGAATAACCTGGAAGTTTGAAATACCAGGAAAGCATAAAGTCCTGGAGTGGTTTGGGTTGGCAGGGATCCTAAAGACCATCTCATTCCACCCCAGTGCCATAAAAAAAGACTTTCCCCTTTCTGAATTCTGAGCTGAAAGCCCTGCAGGCACTGGGGGTGCTGGCCAGCTTCACAAGCCTATGGAAAAGTCTGGATCTCCTGGAAAATGGAATGATGCCTTCAGCAGCACAGGGTTTGTATCCCAGGTGCCTCCCGTGGCCTGAATCATTGCCTCTGTGTTCCTGGAATTCCTTAACCTCAGAGAGGATGTGTGGTTGCCAGATTTAGCTGCTGCTCAGTTTCTGCTCTTTGGATGGGAAATCCAAAATCTTCATTCACTTGATGGGAATTTTGTCCCTTTGCCATCTTTTTTTGCCATTGTAGGTGGCCAAGGCCTTCTGGATGGCAATTGGAGGAGACAGGGATGAGATTGAAGGTCTCTCCTCAGATGAAGAAAACTGAATTCCTCTGTAGCTGGAAGTGCCAGAGCAATCCTAAAGGAATGATCCTTCCCTGAATTAGTGTCATTGCCAAAACCCCCCTTAGCTGTACCCGCTTCCCTTGGTGCCAGCATTCCCCACATTCCACATTCCACAACCTCTGTGGCTCCAGAGGCTTGGCTGTCCTTGCTCCTCCCCCAGAGGACTTTGGAAGGTGACACGTGTGTGGTTCAAGGAAACAGTGATGAGTTTACATTTTCAAATGAACATTTTTATGATTTCCTCTCTGGGGTTTAAATAAACAAGTGTGCTCCCGGTTATCTGTGCACACAGGGCTGGGGCTTGGGAAGTGACTCCTGAATTCCCAGCTCCAGCTGCAGGGCTCTTGGGTGGTTCATGGAGCTTTTCCCAGTTCCAAGGAGCAGATCTGGGTGACCACGAGGAGGAGGCTGCTGAGCTGTGCCTGGGGGGGCTGTGCCAGGGCTCCTCCCTGCCCAGTGCCAAAGCCACCGCAGTGGCCCCGGGCTCAGATTCTGTTTGGATTTTGCCTGTGCAAGGACAGGGGCCTTCCCTGGAATGTCAGGTGCTGTCCACACTCCCTGGATTCCCACTGGAAACTGAGCTTGGGGTGAAATGCCAGACTGCTGCTGCTGCTGGGGTGGAATTCCCTGCCCAAACCCTCTGCACGGCCTGGGGGAGTGCTCAGAGCTGCCCTGGGGAGCTCTGCCCTCAGTGCCAGCGTTGGCATCCTCAGTGCCCACACTCCTGTGTGCCCATCAGGGGAATCCCACAGAGGGAATGCCCTTTCCCTGGATCCACGTCTCTGCCACACCAGCACAGGGCACAGGCCTCTGGAATGACGGCGTGGGAGGAAGGAGAAAGGGGAAATGCCACCCTGGCTCCTGCTCTGCTACAGGCACAGGCCGTGGAGCAGCGGGGAGAGGATCCAACAGATTCCCACATGGAAGAGTCTGGCCCCAAGAACTTCTCCTTGTCCATCTGAAAATCCACCCTGTGAAGCACCCTCAGTTAGGAATTTCAGAATGAACTTTTCCAGTGTCCCCTAATTCCCGAGTCCCAGGACACGGGTGTGCCGTGGATCATTGGATGGCTTTACACTGAGGCACTTCCACAGGGCTCCTCAAATCCCTCCCTAATGAAGCAAAGGTGAATGGAAATCCTCCATTTCTTGCGATGCTGGGAATCATTTCCTGGGATAAAACTGCAGTGCAAGGACAAGGACTGAAGCCTCACTGGCAGTTTGGGAAGTGTTCCTCAGCCCACAGTGAGCTCTCCCACTGCTTTGGGCAGATTCTCTCGGGATACAGAGACACCCAAGGGACCTGCAGGGACACCCTCCCAGGGCCCTGCTGGGACTCCTCCCATGCTCCACACCCTTCTCCCGGCACAGAGAATGTAACACAGCCCTGAAGGAGGCTCCGTCCGAGCAGGGAATGGTTTCCTTGGTGGCTTCTTGGCAGCTGAAGATTCTTTCTGCCCTTTCTAAATCATTGTTGTGCAATGGTGATGAATGGCCCAAGTGCCAAGGGAATACAGTGAAGAAAACAGGCTTGGACACTTTATGAACCCGTTCTTAGACATGTGATAGAGATGTGACTTCTTAAATTTAATGAGATCATATCAATTAGAAGCCAGTGCTTTGCTGCCTTTTTATGCGGTAGCAGCAGCTCATTCCCATCCTCAGAACTCTTTCAGACATGATTTATTGTAAATATGGGTCTTGTTTGTAGGGGCACAAATCATGGAGGCAGGAAGTGTGGCTGGAGACACGGGGAAATAATTTAATGATCCTTTGAGGTTGTTGTGTTGTGGTTTAAAATCAAGGTTTACTTTGCTGGGTTTGGTTTTTGGTGGTTTTTTTGTGGGTTGTTTGGGGGTTTTTCTGAAGAGACCCTTTGGTTTTGGCTACAGAATTTCTTTACAAAGTAAGAAGTTACAGAAATGAATAAAAGGGGCATTAGCGGAAAAGCAAAGTCATGTCTGTCACTCAGTCCCTCTTTGTGCAGCAACAACAGAATTCCCACAGAATCCCAGAGTGGTTTGGGTTGGCAGGGCCCGTAAAGGGCACCCAGTGCCCCCTCAGACAGCTCCGGGTGTGACACCCCTGGTGCCGGCGAGAGCTCCCGTTCCAGGGCACTCCCAATGCTGGGCTGGCATTCCCAGTGCCGGGCTGGCATTCCCAGTGCCAGGCTGGCATTCCCAGTGCCAGGCTGGCGTTCCCAGTGCCGGGCTGGCGTTCCCAGTGCCGGGCTGGCATTCCCAGTGCCGGGCTGGCACTCCCAATGCTGGGCTGGCATTCCCAGTGCCGGGCTGGCGTTCCCAGTGCCGGGCTGGCATTCCCAGCCCAGGCATTCCAGGGTTTCTGTGCCTGAAGCTCTGGGGTGGCAGAGACTCCCCTGCCACTGCCCCGTCACAGCTTTGGCCTGCAGCACCCATTCCAGGCAGGGCCGTTCCCTCCTTGCTGTGGCTGAGGGTTGAGATTTTTAACTCCTCCCAGCGGAGCTTTGGGACACCGGGTCCGGGTGACAGCCGGCAGAGCCCCCGCTGGACTCCCGGCAGCCTGCGCCAGCTCTGGCAGGGCCAGCACGGAGCCTGCACCAGACCCGCCATTACCGCATGGCTGGAGAGCCGAGTGGAAAAAGCGTTCTCGTAAATCCTGTCAGGAAAAACAGCCCAGAGCAGAGAATTCCAGCGAAACCCTCGGGGGCCGTGAGGAGGTCACAGCACGGATTGGAGGATTGGATCGCGGTGTGCTTGGCTCCTTCCCGGGGCTCTGCAGCGGGCCTGCTCCAGGCCATGGAATGCCAGGGATTTGTCACTGTCCCCTGGGACGGACCTGCCCTCAGGGTGGCACCTGCCCTGCCCTGCCCTGCCCACCCTCCTCCATGGGCTGCTGCAATTCTGCCCCCGGGCAGCGCATCGGAGACCAGGGCTCAGAGCGACAGCAGAATTGACTGGGTTAACCAGGAGAACTCCACCAGGACACGGCGCAGCCACGGCCCGGCTCATCAGGGAGGGAGCGGGGAACCCCTGATCCTTCAGCTCCTCCCCAGGATTCACTGCCTGGACTCGTGTGTGCAGCACGGAACTGCAGCTCCCCGTGGAGACACCGCAGGAATGCAGGGTCTGCTCATGACAGGACACTGCAGGCTGAGAGTGGATGCTCCTCTGCAGCCCCTGCTCTCCTGAGCTGGTAACAGAGCACCCCAATTCCCTGAGCTGATAACAGAGCCCCCAATTCCCTGAGCTGATAACAGAGCCCCCAATTCCCTGAGCTGATAACAGAGCCCCCAGTTCCCTGAGCTGATAACAGAGCACCCAGCTCCCTGAGCTGATAACAGAGCACCCAGCTCCCTGAGCTGGTAACAGAGCACCCAGCTCCCTGAGCTGATAACAGAGCACCCAGCTCCCTGAGCTGATAAGAGTTCCCCAGTTCCCAGCCCTATGGTGGAGTTCCAATGGCAGTTTGAATACGTGAATGCTCAGCTGTGTCTGACTTCTCCAGGAACTGGACAGTGAATCCTTGGAGCACAGAACTCCACTTCTACTCACCCCTGAGTCCCATTAGATAAAAGAACTAAATGCAATTTTTCAATTATTTTTAGTGTATTTGGCTTTAGGTTCTTGCCCAGAACTGTCCCAGCTGTAAGGAGGAGGAGGCTCTTACCTGTCACTGTGCTCCTGTGTGCTTTACTGGGAACCGTCACTGCACACACCCGAGGGTGCTGCTGTGTCCCGTCACCCGCACTGCCCATCTGTGTCCTCACACACCCCTCCAGCAGCCCGATCTGCTCACCAGCCTCAGCTTTCCAATCAAAGTTTATTAAAATGTCAAAATCAGACCGTACAGTTCCACGTGGGAAGGGGAGGGCGTACATGGGGCAGGCCTCGAGTAACCAACGCGGTGGGGCTGCGGGGGAGAGCGGGAGGAGGCGCGGCCGGGCCGGGCTGGGCTGGGCCGGGCCGGGCCGGGCCGGGCTGGGCTGGGCAGCAGGGGAGGAGCTCCGAGCTCCACCAGCTCCTGTGCACCCGCGGGGGACAGAGGGGGACCCAGCGAGCTCCGGGGGAACTGGGTTTGGTTTTTAGAGCCTCATCAGCCCCGAGGAGCACAAAGGGCCCCTCTGGGACCCGAGGGCTCGTGGGACTTTGTGCCCAGCTCTGTTCTCACATCACAAACTCCTCATTTCCAGCAATCATCAGCAAAGAGCAGATGGAAGATTTAATACTCTGAGTCCTTAATTGCCCCTTCCGCTAAAAATTAAATATTGGATTCATCTGAATATTCGAGAAAGACACATAAATACAAAAGCAGGTACATAGTAAAAAACATTGAACTTCTCAACCACACTGCTCAGGCCTGGTTCTCATCCCAGCTTAGCACAGCATGAAATTCCACCCTCCTGCCTCTCCAGCCCCTCAGGGAACCAGGGGAGCCCCTGGATGCGGGGTGGGGGGGCTCAGGTGCTTCCCTGGGCTGGGTTCTTGCTGCGTGTCCAGTCAGGAAGCAGCTCAAGGCACAGTGTCAGCAGTGCTGCCTGAGCTGAGCCCTGAGCATCCCTCATCCCGCTGAGGATCCTGATCCACGGGGGAGGAACCCTGAGTAACTCAGAGGCTCCCTCGGCCTTTTCCTGGGGCAGCCAGAGCTCCAGGGAAATGCCTTACGATGGGATTTCTCCATCTCTGTGCATGTGCACACTGATTGCTGGAGATTAAATCAAATGGACAGCCCTGGATTACTCCTAAGACAAGCTTAGCACAAAACACAACCTGCCCTTCAATACGTGAACAATAAACAGATCACAGAGCCTGCAAAAGCACAGGGCCCTGCGTGTCCCTGCCAGCAGCCAGGCCTGCTGTGCAGCCACATGAGGGAAGAGCCAAAGGTGCTGCTGCCGACTCTGGGGAACAGAAATGGGTGAAATCCTGGTGAGACCAGCCCAGCCTGCCACAAAATGAGAGCCTATTCCAGCCTGGAGCTGCAGCCTGAGCCAGGGCTCCCATCCCTCTGAGCTCCACACCAACGCTGCTTTGATCGAGTTCTAGAACTCACACAAAGCCTCCAGGGCCCTCAGGGCCTGCTCCTGCAGCAATCCCAGCCCAGCCCCTGCTCCTGCAGCAATCCCAGCCCAGCCCCTGCTCCCTGTCCCTGCTGGCCACGGGAACGGGAATTCACTTCCATCTGCAGCCCCTGCCACTGTGACCATGCAGGGCAGAACATCCCTGGGCCACCCTGATCCCCTGCCGGGCTCCCCGAGGTGACTCCAGAACCCCCCGAGCTTTGAGCCAGAGAGAGCAAACAAAGGGGAGAGAGGAAATTAATGCTGGAGCGGAGATAATCTCCCCTGGACCTCACTGCACTGCTGGGCCAGCTCACATTTTCCACTGGAAGTCATTGTGCTTAAGGGATGATGAGGGGAGATTAACCAAAGTTTTTATGCATCATCTGAATCCTGGTTTCAAAAGGCCTCAATTAATAATGGTCAGCAATTAATTATCCTTTAGCAAGGAGCTGTAGCTCTGGTTCCCAGCGGAAATCCAGGCTGGCTGAGGAGGTGACTCTGTGTGCAAATCTCGTATTAAAGTTGGGATTTATTCCCACTCGTGGCCTTGGATCAGGCTGGGCTCCCCTCACACCATCACCTGCAATCCCTGCCTCTGGAATTTCAGATGTCACTTCTGTGCTTAATGCAGGAGGCACCAGAGTCCAATTTCCTCTGTGATTATGAGGACAACAACAACATTTGTCACCAAAATAAGCAAATAAAACACTCATGGAGGAAACCTGGGGCCATTTTACAGAGCAGATTTTCCCCTCCTCTCATTTAAACAGATGAAAGTCAAATATTTGTACAATATTCAGGATAAATTTTTCTTTGCAGCTGTGTTAGAAACCTGTATCTGAACCAATCCATGGTGACAACAGACCTGCTTTGTAAATGGCCCAAAAATGCCTGTTTTATACAGGTCTCTTCTTGCCCCAGTCTGTGCAGTCAGAGGTGTAACTCAGATCAGACACACTGTAAAATGAACAAATCAAACACCCCACAAGCCCCCAGTGCACAGAGCAGCTCCAGTCCAGGCTCAGCCAGAGGATATCCAAAGTCCTGTGCCACCAGGAGCACATCCACCACCGAGAGTCCTCCCAGGCATTCCCATTCCAGGTGTTTGAACAGGGAGTTGTTTCTGGAAGGAAACTCCCCAGACCATCCCTTCCTCTGCATTTCCAGCAGCAGCAGCAGCCTCTGGAGCCGTTCTGGTGGCGTCTGGTGCCCTCAGCTCCAGGAGTGCTGGCAGAGGTCCCACAGGTGGGAAAGGAGGTGCACGGAAACTCCTGGTGGGTGTTTGATCCAGTCAGTTCCCCCAGAGGATGAGGAATAAGGCTTTATCAAAACCATCCTCAAGTCCATCCCAGTCAGTCCTTCCCACAGCCACATCCAGCTTGTTTGTCTTTCATAGATAAAAAAAACAAGAAAAAAAAGAGATTTCCATAGGAAACTGATTATCACTTTCTCCCCTCCCCCTCTAATATTTTGGCACAAATGCATAAGATATTCACTGCAGATATAAAGAAACAGATAATTGGACAGCACTGACAAAGTTATGAGACTTATTTGGCAAATGTGAACCATAAAAACAAGTGCTAAGGGGTTTTTTTCCAGTTGTGGAAGTTGTTTGCCACGACAGTTGCTGCAGGGATAAAAAATATTAAACAGTCTGGAGCATGTATGTTTAAAATGAACATTTTATAATACAAGTAAATACACTCTCCTGATTTCTCCAGGCAAAAACACATCTTAGAGCATTTTCATCAGCTGGAACAAGTTTCACACAGAGGGCTGGCTGTGTGTGAGATGTCCTGGCTGCTGCATGTGACAGCGCGGGATCCCCTCCGGGCTGCCCCGCCCGGAGCAGGGAGAGGCGGGGCTGGGCAGACACAGCCCGGGCTGCTGTGGTCAGTGCAGGCAGACAGAGAGCAGGGCCTGGGCTGCTGCAGGCAGGGCTCCCTCGACTCTGGAGCAGCTCCAGGCAAAAATCGCCGCAGCAACACCAGGAAGAGCCTTTCTCCAAGGGGCCTTTTGCTCCTGTGAATCCAGGCTGGTCCAGGAGGGCAGCATCATCCCTGGGCAGCAGGCTCTGCCTCCTCGCTGCAAGGCCAGCGTGGGAGATTCCTTTGTTTCAGAACATTCCTGGAGGAATTGGTCTCTGGGGCGTTTGAAATGCCTCCTTGCCCCTGCTGCTGCAGTGGATCAGGCGGGTGGGGAAGGAGCACCAGCAGGAGCCATCCCGGTGCCTGTGGTGTTCCTGGGGCGCTGCAGGAGCTGTGTGAGGGAAGGGGAAGTTTCCCTGGAGCTGGGGTGGCTCCTGTGCGCTCACACGGCCGGGGCAGGCGGGCCCTGCTGCTCTCCACTGAAACAACCTCCAGCTCCTCCTCCAAATCCCAACTGCAGCGGAGCATCCCCACCAAAGTGCCGACAGTTTCAGTGGAAGTGGCTTAAACGGGTATTTAAAACAACAACAAAACAAAAAAAACCCACTTCTTTTTTTGTTTTTGAAGCAGATTTTTTTCTCATCGCTTGGATAACTGGGGAGTTGTTTACTGCTTTGCTTCGGGTGTTCCAGAGTCTCTGCTCCCCCTCGGGCCCCCAGGAGGAGTTTCCTTAGGAGACGCTGGAGCAGCGGATGCTGGGGGAGCCCATCTGTGTGAGGACCTTGTCCAACCACTGCAGGGGCCCGTTGAGGTGCAGCTCGATCCAGCAGGGAGTGCTGGTCACAGTCTGCCTCCTGCCAGGGGAGAGAGACAGCACAGAACACGGTGTGACCACACAGCTCCACAGATGTAAAAGCTCCCCAGGTCCCCAGCGTCCCTTCCTGCTCACACAACCACCCTGGCCAAGGGAACGTCTCTCCTCTGGAACAGCCTCTGGCCTGCGCTGCTGGTTCCTTTAAAAACCCACCCTGTCCCTTCATATTTGTTATGATCCCACAGGAGCAAGTTGCTATTTACTGCTCAGGTTCCTGGGAACAGGCAGCTGATCCCCTGAAGGAAGGTGTTGATGTAAGCAAAATCCAGTTTTCCTTTGCAGACCCTTCCTAGTCAGACAGCAAGGCCTGTGTTGCCCAAGTATGTTCAGTTTCCCTATGCACAAGACAAGGATATTCCCTTTTATTGTACCCTTGGGTTTTAGCAGAAGGGAAGTGCTGGCAAGAGCTCACCCCAAGCCCTTCAGACTCCTTCCTTTATCCATGGGCCCTGCTGGGCCAGAGCTCACCTGCTCTGACCTTCCCCTGCACAAATCCCTGTTCCCCACTCTGTCCCTGAGCCCAGACCCCGTGGGCATCTCCAGAGCAAAGCACAAAGAGATGGGCAGGAAATGGAGGAAAGGGAGACCAAGACATGGGGCCAGGGGCTCTCCCTGCTCTGCTGAGGCATGGCTGAGGTCTTGTTCCAGGCAGGGACAGCTGCTGTGGAGGAGAGAGATCCCAAGGCAGGAGAAACAGCCTGGAAACAGCCTTGCTTTACAGCCCCATTTCCCACAGAAGCTGTCCTTGGAGTCTGGTGGTGGGAGGGAGAACCTGAAATCTGCGGGACCCAGGGGTGAAAAGGGGGCCTGTGCTTGGGGGGCTGCCCTGAGCTCCCACCACCATCCCTGTCCCCATCACCGGCTGCCCCTGGAATTGGCTTCTCCCCCTTCCCTGGCACAGAGGAGCACTGAACACCCCATCCAGGCTGCCCGAGCTGAAGCAGGGATCAGGGAACTGCTCCTGTGGCTGCTCCCACAGGCTCCTCTCCCTCCCTGGATCAGAGGGAGGGCAGGCAGGACGGGGAGCGCGGCCCTGGTGTGAGCACAGAGCCTGCACAGCCCCACGGGATCCCGGACTTTCCGTAAGTCACGCTCGTCTGGAGCTCATTAGGGCCTGGCTGGGAGCCAGCCCGGAGCTGCTCTGGCCCCAGCTCGGGACATTTCAAAACAAAATGGACTCCAAACATCTGGAGAAATGAAGGAAGGGGCAGAGCAACGAGCGGGGCCTGGGCTCCATCCGGTCCTGAGGCATCTCCCCCGGAACGGCAGCGACCCCACGGAGCTGCCAGCAAGGCCACAGCTTTGAAGGGTGCAGAGGCAAATATCTGCACATCACTCCGGGCTTCAATCCTCACCAGCTTTCCCTCTCAGAAAACAACACCCATTCTCCACTGAATTTCATTTCCCCTGCTTGTACCATCCACCCCTGGTGGCTCTCCCTCGGATGTTTGCTCACCAGTGGGGTGACAGAGCAAAACCATGGAAAACTCTGTTCCCACAGCATCTGCAGTGTCCTTGTGGGGTCAGAGTCACCACATCACCCACCCCACACACCACACACCTCCAGCATCTCCATTTCAGCCTCAGTATTCACTGGGAAAAACAGCGATCCTGCTGCTCCCACACTCTCCCACTTACCCTATGGCAAGCCCTAAGGAAAGGATCAGGAGATTTAACTATCATTTTAACTATAATATTTAACTATAATTTTGCAGCAGCTCTCATGGTTTTTTCAAATAGAAAATTTTCAAGCCAATCTGCTTTTATTTTAATCCCATTAGTCCCTGCTAAAACAAGCATTAAATGCAGCCCATGGGAAGCACTCACACTCACACTGTACTTCCACAAGGGATGGAGGGACAGGACATAGGGAATGGCTTCCCACTGCCCGAGGGCAGGGATGGATGGGATATTGGGAAGGAATTCCTGTGAGGGTGGGGAGCCCCTGGCACAGGGTGCCCAGAGCAGCTGGGGCTGCCCCTGGATCCCTGGCAGTGCCCAAGGCCAGGCTGGAGCAGCCTGGGACAGAGGAAGGTGTCCCTGTCCATGGCAGGGGTGGCACTGGATGGGCTTTAAGGTCTCTTCCAACCCAAACCATTCCAGGATTCTATAATCCTGTCTTGATAGAAGCGCAGAAGACACTCAGACTATCCAATATATATCTAATTTTAAGGAAAAAAAAAAAGTCATATTTCCTACATGGACCATGTGGATTTATCTGCATGCTCCAGGTAAAGCTCTTGGTTCCTGCCACACGTGGCCTTCCAGGTGTATCCCACAGAGAGACCAGACCAAGCCCTTCCCAAGAGCCACAACCCATCTGTGTCCCTGAGGAGACTCTGGGCTGAGTCCCCTCCTCCAAAGAGCCCTGAAGTTCTGCAGGGAGCAGTGGGGCCAGAGCCGGGGCAGTCCCCAACCCCTTCCCAAGAGCCACAACCCATCTGTGCCCCTGAGTTCACAGACTCTGGGCTGACTCCCCTTTCCCAAGGAGCCCCGGAGCTGTGCAGGGCTGTCCCAGCTGGCAGCAGCAGGGGCAGAGCCCAGGGTGATCCCCATCCCCTTCCCTGGAGCCACAACCCATCCGTGTCCCTGAATTCACAGACTCTGGGCTGGCTCCCCTTTCCCAAGGAGCCCCGGAGCCGTGCAGGGCTGTCCCCGCGGGTCCCCACCTGTACTCGGCGCCCCAGCCCTTGACGAAGCTCATGCGGATGGTGCACATGCGGGTCAGCTGGTACACGGCCTCGAAGCCCTGGTTCACCGACTGCGCCAGCAGCGCCGCAAACTCCTGGTTGTTAAAGATCTTCAGGTTGCAGCCTGGGGAAAGGACAGGGCAAGGACACGGCGTTGTTTGGGGTGTTCAGAGGAACTCCGGGCTGCTTTCCCGTGTCCTCGGAGCCCAGAGACAGGAACTGAGGCTGCCACATCTTCACAGGACAAGGAAAAGGAGAGAATTCTGAATGCTGGAGCCCCCAGCAGATTGTGACTGGAGAGACCAGGCTTGGGATGCTCCTGTGGAACCTCCTTCTCTCTCTTGGACACTATTTCCTTCCCACTGCAATTTAAAGCCTGACTGAACACTCAACAGCAGAGATCCCTGCAGGGCCTGGCAGGGAGGAATGCACGGGCTAAAATCAGGAGCTCCCTGGTGCTGGACTGACAGAGTCTGTCACAGAACAGGGAAGTTCTGAAGTGAAACCACTCACACACACCAGGAAGCAGCTCTGAGGGTTAAAGGCTGCCAGGGCTGGTGGCAGGGCTGCTCCTGCTAAAATCCTCTCTCCAGTTTCATGATCATGTGCCAAACACTTTCCTTTTAAAAATGAAGTTTTTCCCCTGATGTTTACCCCCAGCTAAACAACTGAGAATAACTTATTCAACTCTTCTTAGGGGAAAAAGGGGAAATATAATAACATCATTCATAGTTTAGATAAATAAATCAATACCTCACTTTTTTAAAAAGTGTTGCTATGTTTGCTTTCTCCCAGATACCCACAAACAAGTTAAACTCTGAAACCAGGCACTCAGCTAAGGCTCACTTGGGATTACACTTGGGCCAAGGCTGAAAAACAACATTTGGAGTGGGATGAAAATTGTGTTTTGCTAAAAATCACTTGTGAGCCTCCTCTCCTGGGCTGGGCTCATCTGGTGTGGAGCAGAGGGTGACCACAGCAGCTGCAGGAAGCACTGCCCACTTCGGGAATCACTGAAGAGCCCAGGGGCTGCATGAGGGAGTTTGAAGGGTGAAAGTGTCAGGGCTGAGCTCAGGCAAGGAGGAATAAACACCAGGAGGATCCCAGTGCTGGATCCCAGCCCTCAGGAGTGCTTGGGAACAGGTCTCCCCATGGGAAAGAGTGGGAACGACTCGATCCTATCAACAAGGCAACGAAGAAACTGCTCCAAAGCCAGCAAAGATTTGAAGAAGAGGCGGCCAAAGGCTGTGGCAAAAGTGGGGAGAGCTGGCATGCAAACACTGCGCCTGAGCTGGGTCCCGAGCGGAAATGTGGGCTTTTCATGTCTGCAGATGCTGACGGCAGCCAGGGTGGACTCCTGTGATGTGGTGGAGAATTAAGTCATCATCTGCAGCACTGGCAGCTGCATCTGAGAAAGGAAAGCCATTAGGATGGGCCAGAGCTTGGAGCGTATGGATCGCCTCTCAAAAGAAAAGAATTCAAATATCTCCAAACAAAGAAGTTCTGTTTTTAAATATATACAGGCTTTTAACTGTAAAAAAGTCAGCTTGTGTAAGCTTAGCTAAATAACCAAATTCCATTTCAAACAGCATCTCCTCTCGTACCAGCTTTTTGCATTTATCTAACAAAAAAGCCTTTTCTTCCCAGATAGATGAAATAAATTATCCTGTAATCTTTCAGCAAAACCTTTAGACTGTAACCAGAACAACAAGGTGTCTGCAAATGTGATTTCTTTAGAACACACTAATTCCTACAGAGGAGGGAGGGGATTTTACTAGAGACCAGAAAAGAAAGGAACAATTTAAATCTATTATGGGTGAATCTAAATTAAGAGAAGATTCTTACCATTACTTAGAAGCACAAATAAAATTATCAACGTGTCTATGCAATAATTACAATACAACAATGGACTGATTAAACACTGGAGGAACAAGTGGCAGATTCTGCTCTATGCTGTGCTTAGATTCTGCTCTGTTGTATGAACCCAGTGCAACTATTGGAGCCTCCACAGCAGCTTCCTTCAGAAGTACTTAGGCTATAAAAATGCCCTGCTGGAATTGTCAAGTGGCTTCGAAAAGAATAAAACAGATTTCCCAGAGAATTTGTGGACTCCCCATCCCCTGTAAGCGCTCCAGGCCCGGCTGGCCGGGAAGCAGCACGGGAAGGTGTGGAAGGGGACGCTCCACCCCAAGCGTTCTAAGATTTCAGAGAAGCCCGGAGATGCCCCGGGCCATGAGCACGGCTCCAGGGAGCAGAGCTGTCCCCGCCGGCCCTGTCCCCGTTCCTTACCTGGCGGGATCTTGCAGACCGTGGCCGGGTGCCAGCCGTAGCGCTGGTTGCAGTTCGGGGACTGCACGAAGATGGCGCTGTCGCTGAGGCACTCGGCGAACACCTCCCCGCCGATGTAGTACAGCCTCACGCCGCGGCCTGCCACACAGCCGGGGGTCAGCGGGGAAACAGCGGGGGGAACCCACCCAGGGGCTGGGATGGCTCCCTCAGGGGGAAACACCGGGAGGAACCGACCCCGGGGCTGGGATGGCTCCCTCAGGGGGGAAAAACACCGGGAGACACCGACCCCGGGGCTGGGATGGCTCCCTCAGGGGGGAAAAACACCGGGAGACACCGACCCCGGGGCTGGGATGGCTCCCTCAGGGGGAAACAGCGGGAGGAACCGACCCAGGGCTGGGATGGCTCCCTCAGGGGAAAACACCGGGAGGAACTGACCCGGGGCTGGGATGGCTCCCTCAGGGGGAAAACACAGGAAGGAACCGACCCCGGGGCTGGGATAGCTCCGTTAGGGGGAAAAAAATTAACCCCGGGGATGGGATGGTTTCCTCAGGGGGAAAAAAATTGACCCCGGGGCTGGGATGGCTCCCTCAGAGAGGAAAAATTGACCCCGGGGCTGAGATAGATCCTTCAGGGGGAAAAAACTGACTGAGGGGCTGGGATAGCTCCCTCGGGCGGAAAAACACCAGGGAAAAACTGCCCCAGAGGCTGGGATGGCTCCCTGAGGGGAAAAACTGACTGGGGGACTGGGATTGCTCCCTCAGGGGACAAATCTGCCCCCGGGGCTGGGATGGCTCCCTCAGCCAGCCCTAAGCCAGCAGCTCAGCCCCTCTGGACATTCCCATACACTGCTCCATGGGCCGGGTGAGCTGAGGGAGGCAGGAGCACCAGCTCCAGCTGGAATTGTGCCTCCAGCCCCAGCCAGTCTCTCCAAACCTGCTCCCTCCAAACACATGCACACTGCTATTTTCCACATGAATGTTCTATCAGTTAACACATGAAAATCATCATTTCTTCTGAAAGTCATCCCAGCTGGATGCAACTGTTTGGGGATTTACTCAATGGTTTAGAAAGAAATTCCACAGCCCTTCCAAATGCTTGTCTTTTGCTGGAGATGACTTTGTGTACTAGGACGGATACATTGCCCATAGGTGTTTACATAAATCATTAAAATCTCAGTTAATAAAGGAACAAAGTTGAAGAATACATTTTGTTGCTCAAATAAACATTTGCTGTGGTCTCACATTCCTGTTTTGAACGCGGTACTTTCATCCTTCCACAGAGCCGAAGGAGTCTGCTGCATTTAATATCTGATTTCTGAATCTTGGTGGGTTTTGGGAATTGGAGTATAATAATCTTCAAAACAAGTGAGGAATGATCCTCCTGTGCAAGAGGGAGGATTCTCCTATTGCTCAAGAAAGGGGAGCAAAATTAGGACAAAAATCAGGTTCATTTTTGTTAGGAGTCAGCAGAAAACAGTAAAGAACGAGCCTTTTACTTTTAGCAAAATTGCAGAAATTTGGGATGTTCCACTTAGCACAAGTTTCACTGACAACAAATTGGCTGGGACCTTGTAGGAAAAGTGGAAATTGAGATGACAATCAAGGAACTCACTTTCCATTGAAAAAAGGTCAGTCAGAAAATAAAGCAGTGCAGGAGGGAAAAGGAACACACAAAATTATCCCTGCAGATACACAGAGTGTGTGAAACAGTTTAAATTCTATGACATGCAGCAATTTTAGTGTTCCTTGGTGCATTTCTGTATTAGGATTATGTGAAAAAACACAATTAGCATTGTTGTATGGGCCATCAGCCTGCTGGAACCTGCAGATGTTCCCACCCAGGGCTGTAAACCTGCTAGCTGAGAGGGGTTTGTGGAGGGCTGTTTGTGGAGAGGTTTTTGTGGAGGAGTGTTTGCAGAGGGGTGTTTTTGGAGGGGTTTCTGTGGAGAGGTTTTTGTGGAGGGGCGTTTTTGGAGGCGTGTTTGTGGAGGGGGGTTTGTGGAGGGGTGTTTGTAGAGGGGGTTTGTGGAGGGCTGTTTGTGGAAGGATGTTTGTAGAAGGGTGTTTGTGGAGGGCTGTTTGTGGAGGGCTGTTTGTGGAGGGTTGTTTGTGGAGGGTGTTTTTGAAGGGGTGTTTTTGGAGGGGTGTTTGTGGAGGGATGTTTGTAGAGGGGGTTTGTGGAGGGATGTTTGTGGAGGGCTGTTTGTGGAGGGCTGTTTTTGGAGGGTGTTTTTGGAGGGGTTTTTGTGGAGGGGTGTTTGTGGAGGGGTTTTTGTGGAGGGGTGTTTGCAGAGGGGTGTTTGTGGAGGGTTTTTAGAGGGGTGTTTGTGGAGGGGTTTTGTGCAGGGGGTGTTTGTGGAGGGCTGTTTGTGGAGGGCTGTTCGTGGAGGGGTTTTTGGAGGGGTGCCTGTGGGGTTCCCCACAGACAGGGGGCAGCGGGAGTTACCGATGTGCCGCCGGGTGAGCTCCACGGCCGCGTTCCTGTTGACGTTGGAGAGCAGGCCCAGGCAGAAGCGCTCCGAGTTGGAGGGGTCAGTGAAGCCATCCACGGTCATGGAGGGCTGCGAGGCGTGGAAGGTCTCTCCCACCCTCTGGTTGAGCTCGTAGTAGGATATGGAGCACCAGAAGGCCGGCTCGCAGTAGGTCACGGGCTGCAGATCTGCACCAAACAAACGCCAAATCAGCCACGGCAGGGGAAAGGGGGGATGAAGAAAAACCCCAGCTGGTCTGGAATATTGTTCTGCTTCATTCCTCAGGCTCACTTCAGGCAAAGTTTCATTTTAATGGACCACAGCAAGGAGGTGACATCACCGCTGGAGCTTCTGGCACGTGGAGCAATCACAAATAGTCAAAGGCATTACTCACTTAGCAAGTGGGGTGTCACTGAGCAGCCTCACACTTGGGGGAAATTAAATAAATAAACTCAGCTTTACTACGAAATGTGGGATCACTCTCAGCTAGCCAGTTCCTTAAAGAAACAAAGAAAAGGAAGGAGCAGAAAATCTTGGAAAGATTAAAGCACAAACCTGCTGTCGATAGCACAGGTCTGCTGCACCCTGAATTTGTGCATTTCCAACCAGTAAATCCAACTTTCCTTCTCACTGACCCTGCTGTGACCTCTCCAGCACTGGTAAAACCAGCAGAGTCTGAAATAATGGCCCAAACTGCCTTTAACACTGGCATCAAAGTGATTTTAAAACCTTTCTCCCAGTGCACTGGATCCCAAACCAGCCCAGGAAAATCCATCTTCCCAGCAGGTGAAGGCTCAGCCCTTCCCCTGGGGCCCTGGTTTGCCGTGTGGACCGAAGCCAAGGGGCTGAAGCTGAGGAGCAGAGGGAGCTGAGGCAGCCTCAGCAAGGCAGGGTGGGCACTCCAACAGCACTGAAAGATTTCCCTGCTCCCACTGAGGCTGAGGAGACTCCAGCAGAGCAAGGCTCAAGTCAAATTTCCTGGAAATGCAGCACAGGGAGGTGCCCAGCCCTGCTGAGAGCCAAGCTGAGCAGGGGACGTGCAAAGCAGACCCAGCCAATTCCTAAGTGCTGGAGAATTGTTCCCGCCAGCCCTCCCCCCAATTTATCACTTCATCCCCATTCAAATGGTGCCTAAAGACAGAACAGAAGAGCTCCCATCTGGCCAAGGAGTTAACATCAAGCAGCAAACCCCAGCTTTTTCCATAGGCTTTCCCATCCATTGCTCCTGCAGGGCTTAGGAGAATGTGGGGCTTACGAGATCAACTCCAAAAAAATCCAAGACAGGTTTTTACCATCCCAGCCTCCCCTCACTGACCACGGTCTTTGCAGAGGTCTGGGAGAAAAGACTTTTCTTATCTGCTTCTTAAATCCATTCCCAGTTTCTTTTACCTGCCACTTCCTCATGTTTTAATTTTATACCAAAGCAAGCCCCTCTCTTGACAGAAACAGATTATTTCACACATCCAGGAGTGACACGAGTTTACTGTCCCTGCCTTTTCCTCCTGCATGGCACATTTGGTTTTCCCACTGGAAATTGCCACACCAGGCAGGTTTTTCCAGCAGCAGCAGCTGTGGCCACCTCAGGACTGCTCCGGGCTCCGTGGCCCCAGCGCAGTTTGGAGAGAGGCCCAGCAAACACCAGCTCTGCCCAGAGCCTCCCAAGGTGAGTCCACCCACCAAAGAAAACAGATCAGTTCCACATGACTGGGCTCTTACTCCACAGCAAGTGCTTTTCTAATCAAAAGGCTGCTCAGCTCCAGAAAAATCACCTTGTGTTGATCCTTAAGTAATACCCTCAGGTTGGTGCTATTCGAGTTGTAAAAACACTGAAACCTCTCCATGGTTTTTGTGGTCCTTTCCTTCAGAAACCACCTCCACCTGGTTGGGGCTCAAGGGAGCTGTGGATTCCTCACTGCAGGGTGTACAGAAATTTTATTTCTGGCTTATCTGCAGCTTGAGGAAAGACATAAACCAACAAAGCCTGGTTTGAGGAAAAGTTTGTCTCTTAAAACTGCAACCAAGTTTTTAATGATGCTGCTTTCTCCTGTGATTTGTAGTTTTAAACTTCAGCTTAAGCTGCTGTGGGATGGGCAAGATCCCTCTTGTGTTAGAGCTGTCCTAAATATTCATTTTCAATTTATGGCTTCTGTGTTTGGGGAAAAGGAAGAGAATGCAGCTCTGCTAAAGCCAAAGAACAAAGAATTGTGTGGGGGTACACAATCAATAAAACAGGAGACATGAAACCCGGGCGAATCCTGCCTGAATCATCTCTGCACAATTTCAGCCTTGACTCAGAAACAGCTTTGCTGCCACAAGTGTCCCCAGGGTCCTGGGATGGTCCCAGCCCTGCATCTTCCCTGCCAGATGAAAGTCCTGGGGAAAATCTGCTGCCTGCTCTGCTGCCCTCCTCTGAGCACGAGGGAAGTCCTACCCTCGTTTCAGGGACTGTGTTTGATGACAGCGTGGCTCAGAACTCGCTGAGAGATGTTTGCAGCTGGACCACTCCCAGCTGCCTCCCTGGACACGAGGAGATGAGAGAGGGGAGAGCTCCCTTCCCTCTGCTCCCGGGGAAGGGCTGCCTGTGCCTGGGACAGGGGGACAGGGGGACACGGATGTGCCCGTGGGCCATGTGCTCACTGCTGCGTGGGGCAATCCCTGACAATGGATTTCCTGTGCTCCGAGGGACAGCCCCCTGGAACAACAATGTGTGTGTGACCACAGGGCTGCTCCTCAGCCAGCCTCAACTCCCTGACTTCATTCCCAGTGCCCACAGAATGCTGGCAGCTCTGCTTTCCTTTTGTTTTTAATATTTCCCTCAGTTCGAGTTTCAGCAACAGGGAAGAGATCCTTGGATATCTGTGACTTCCACTTCAAGCTTTATGTTTGACAACTGAAAACTTGACAACTGTAATTTGGAACCAAAACTCAAACACTTCCAACTCCAACACACAAACTGAAAGGAGAATTAAAAAAAAAAAAAGAATCCCAATATGTTACCTTGCAACGCTTTTGTGCCTAGGAATGGAAAGATGAAATTCCCTGAGCTCCTTCCATCCCACATTTCTGCCTGCCATGGAAAACCTGCCCTGCTCCTCGAGGTAACCCTGCCCCTGGTGTCACACTTGCTTTGCCCTGTGCTGCTTTATTGCCTCTGCAACTCCCTGGAACATGGCCATGGGATTTAAGTCCAAAGTTCAGTTTACACGAAGTGAACTGTCTTAAAAGCTTCAGGTAGTTCTGCTCAAACAAACACAGCAATCCTGGGCCATCGTTTTCTTTGTGGCAAAGCTGGAAATGGCCCCCTCTGCTCGAGAGCTGAGGAACTCCCTGCTGCACACACTGCTGTGGGGTTTGGATTTCTGTTCCATTTGCTCCACAAACACACAGAGAAAGCTTCGTAAGACTGCTGCAGAGCAAAGTCCAGCCCTAGACAGTGGAGTTCTGCTTATCCAGGAATTACAGGAGTGCTGCAGACACCAACAGCTCCAAGTGGAGTGACCAGAGAGCCCCTTCCTGGGCTGCCACATCAGGCTGAAGGTCTGATTTCCCTGGGAGCAGCTCCTTGCTGCAGATAAGACATTTACAACACTCATGTGATGACAACTTTGCCCTTGGACACTTTTAAGTGTGGCTCAGCTGCTCTTTCATTTATTATTTCGTAGCTTCCTCAAAGGCAAAAATTTAAAATGAAATTAAAAGCAACGAGAAGTTCTTCATTTGTGGAAGCTCCTGCCTGAGAGCAATAAATACGCTTTGCAAGAATTTGAAGGTGTTTTTTAATGCTGGTAAATGAAAGTGCTTCTCTGCTGTCTGCTCCTCAGACTACAAAGAGATTCCTTGTGCTTTACCAGCTTCACCTGCTCCTGTTTTTTGTCCCCAGACAGCACCTGAGACATCTGATGTGTTAACAACCAGTGTCCCTGCCAGGAAGGATCTGGGGTCTGTTTCCTAGGAACTCCTTTCTGCCTTATATAAGGCAGATACCACTTGCCAGGTTGAGTTTGTTACATGGAATTGGCTTTTTATTTTTAGGTTGAAAAAAAAAAAAGAAGAATTGCAAGAAAAATCTCATCAGCTCCCAGGCAGCACAGTGGGAAAAATGAAATAAAGATGTCTCAGTCATGCATTCTCTTCTTGGGCTGTAGCAGTTAAAGAAATAAAAGGTTTGTGTCACCATGGCAATATTAAAAAAAAAAAAGTGGGGGGAAAAGAAATCCTGTGTTCAACAGCCCCAAGATATCCACAAGGCAGCCAATGACTGACAAATTTTGGAGCAGTGTCAAAGTCCTGCGTGCCAGGATTAAAAGCATATGTAAACTTTATGGCCATGGTTATTCCAGAGTAGTCTCAAGTGGGTTCTGTCTGCTGCCTTAATGAACAGTTGGGGAGCTGATCCTGCAGCCAGGCAGAGCCGGGAGGGATTTTTATGGCACAGCAATTCCAAACAGGGCAGGAGCTCAAGAGTGATCAGGATGAAAATAAAGGGTGGAATTTTGGAGATAACAGAGGTGCAGAGAGAGCCCCAGAAGCTCTCACAGTGTCTCAGAGGTTCAGCTGCTCTCCCTTCTCCTCAGGGTTGCCCTGTTTGCTGTCACAAGTGTGGAATGAGCAGTGCCAGCCCTGGTCTGACAGAGCCCTTGGACTTGGACTGTGCTCCCTGTGCCCGGGATGGAGCAGGGGGGGAAACAATTCCAGATTGCAGAGTAACTTGGGTTTGGGTGAGGAAAAGCAGCTGGTGTGAGCCAGAGCAATCCTCCCCTGTGCTTTGTGCATCTCCCCCAGCCACAAACACCTCTGGTACTCCAGGCATGTTGTCCATGACCTCTCTGTTCACCGGCATTCCTGCACATTCCCTGGTGATTTGGAGTCTCCAACCCCACAGCAACACATCTCCACTTCTCTCTGCTCAGACCTTGCTCAGCCTCACAGAATCACGGAATTCCAGGATGGGTTGGATTAAAAGGGATTTTAAATCCCACCCAGTTCCACCTCCTGCCATGGCCAGGGACACCTTCCACTGTCCCAGACTGCTCCGGCCTGGCTTTGGACATTTCCAGGGATCCAGGGGCAGCCACAGCTGCTCTGGGAATTCCATCCCAGCCCCTTCCACCCTCCCAGGGAACAATTCCCTGTCCCATCCAATCCACAGCTGCCCTCTGGCAGTTTAAAGCCATTGGGATATTGTAAAAGGTGCACAACCTCGTCACCATCATTCAAATGTCACCCTCTTGACTGTAATTACCCCCAGCTCCCAAGATCATGTGCTTACCCAGGTTGTTGTGTGCTGGAGACATGGGGTTTGGTGATAAGTTTGGAGAACCTGAAAATCAAGGTGGGATAATTATTGCTGTGGAATCTGCACCAGGAAAAACATTTACAGGATCTGCAGTGCTGCCCAGGCTTGTTGGAGGGACAACCCACTGCTCACTGCAGTCTCATTTTTGACACTGCAGCTTCTCTCATGTTCATTACTCCTTACAGGAGCTTTCAAATATCACCTTGCTGCCCCTTCACAGGGAATTCACTGAAGCCTAACCCATTCACTTTCCAAACTGAGTAGCACTTTCCTGTTTTACTTTCAGGTATCATCCTGACAAACCCAGTTAGCTGGGCATTAAAGAGCTTGGGTGTACATTGCCAGACAAAAATAAAATTAAAACCATAACACTTTATATCCCCAATCCTGCTGGGTTTGAGACAATGGAGTATTGGATCAGGTAACACAGATCTGACCAAAAAGCTGTCAGAATTTTATCCTCAATCATTTAAATTTGCCACAAATTCTGGGCCTATCTTTTCAATATCTACACTTGGATGTCCCATGGATGCAGATGGGTGGTGCAGCCCATTTTTACTTTTCCTTTCACACTGTTCTGAGCTGGTTTCTTCATTTTATTTTCTATAATGAAGTCCATAACACCTCAACATTAATATGGGCTATTTGAACATAATATATGGATTATTTAAACATAAATTAGGTACCCTCATTCCAAACCTGGCTACTTCTCTTTGTGGCAATGAGACAAAACCTGGACATTCAACTTCCTTTGGGATACAGCCACTAAATTAAAGCCCCAGAGGTGACTCACCTGCATCCATGCTGAGGTTCATCTGGTGGTCACTGGTTTCTCCATCCTCACTCAAATAGCCTGGAGGAGGGGTCTCTGGAGGCACAAAAGCATCACACTGTCAGTGCAACTGAAAACTCTGGATTTCAGGCATCAAAAACATTCACTTTGCCATTCACAAGGAGCTCAAATTCTTTTTATTACTTTTCTTTCTCAAGCTGCTTGAGGGAGGAGCCAGCACAGCCAGGGTTATATCCATATTTGTGAATAACAGAAGAGGGGGAAACCAAAAAAATCCGGATTTTCAGTCCCATGAAACTTTAAGCCATGGAGGCAGTTTTCTGTCCACATATTTCTCCTCTCCTGGAGTGCAGCTGCATAACTTGTCCATGCAAATAAGGTGTAAATTGCTTGTAAAAGAGATACATAAATAGAAGAGCTCAATTCCATCAGAAATTTGGAGAGTTTTACTCAAAATGGCTGAGTTTCATTCAAATCTCACCCTGGTAAGGGAACATCCAGTTTAGATTTCACAATAAACTGAGGTTGTAGCACTGAATGAAGAGGTGAGTTTAAAACCAACAAAACGAAGCCATGAGCAGCCCTGGTGAGTGCCCACATTTACAATTTCCAGCTGTTTCTGCACTCTGTAGCTCCAGAGGAAAGAAAGATCCCCAGTTTGGGATGCCCAGTTTGGGGTGCCCAGTTTGGGGTGCCCAGTTTGGGGTGCCCAGCCAGGGTTCCCTGTGTTCCCTGCCCCTTCCCTCTGCTCCCTGTATGGAAGACACAAGGTACCTGGAATGTAGTTGCTCTGGGGCTCGATACCTGCAGGGAAGTTAGTGTTCTCTGGGATGGAGTGGCTGTAGTCATCCAGGGGCGGGAATTCGGCCGGAATTTCCGTGTGCCGAGGCACCAGCACCGGAGGCAGCACTGGGAAGGGAAAACGGGGAACAGCTTGGAAATGAAAGTGAGCAGAGAACAAGGAGGAACCAGTTTGGAGTAACAGCTTTAAATACAAAGGGGCTCGTTAAGGGCCAGGATTTGATGCTTGCCTCTGGAATAACAGCAGCAGGTGAGGATGTTGTTTATTCCCAGCTGGGAATGGGATAGAGCTTATCTGAGCACATCTGGTCTCTCTGCCCCCTTTCAGCTCTGCTTGAAGCACCGTTTGAGATGGGGCACCCCGTGATTCCCAAGGATTGAGTTTCCCATAGGATGGAGCAGGAGGTGGGATTAGCATAAACATCCTGCCTGGCTCTGCAGATCTGTGCTGACACGCTGCAGAAGCTCCTGCAGCTCCAGATCAAAGTCTCTTCCAGAGGCAGGAGGAGACTCCAGAACAGGAAGCTGGGAGCTGTTCTTACACCCAGCTCAAGAGTTTATCCTTAATTTAACCCTTAATTTAGCAGTGAGGGATGCACAGAACACTGCTATGGTTCCTTCTGTGAGTTATGTGCACACAGTGCCACATGGGGAACCTGGAACCTGCTCACTTGGATTTCATCGACTCCCAACAATATTTCCCCCCTGAGTGCAGGTTCATAAATTATTCTACTCCATACAGTAAGGAATTATCACCAATAATAGAGCCACTGTGCCTGGGAATGGCCTCGGAGATGCCTCCTGCTGCAGGAGAGGTTGGAGATGGCAGGGATCTCCTGGAAATGGCCTGGGAGACGCCTGCTGCTGCAGGAGAGTTTGAGGACGGCAGGAATCTCCTGGGAATGGCCTGGGAGATGCCTCCTGCTGCAGGAGAGGCTGAGGAAACCAGGGATCTCCAGGGAATGCCCTGGGAGATGCCTCCTGCTGCAGGAGAGGCTGAGGAAAGCAGGGATCTCCTGTGAATGCCCTGGGAGATGCCTCCTGCTGCAGGAGAGGCTGAGGAAAGCAGGGATCTCCAGGAAATGCCCAGGGAGACGCCTCCTGCTGCAGGAGAGGCTGAGCAGGCAGGGCTGTGTGTTACCTGGGGTCTCCACTCTCTGGTAGTGGTAGGGGTTGACACAGACTTCGTCCTTCTTCATGTTGAAGGCGAACTCGCACATCTCCATGGCGCGCAGCTCGTGGTGGCTGTGCAGGTCGGGCCAGCGCCACAGGCGGCAGTAGATGACGTGGGGCAGCCCCTTCCTGTGGGACACCTGCAGCCGCCCATCCAGGGACCTGCAGAGAGCACAGGGAGGGCTGGTGGGCAAGGGATCACCACAGGGGTGCTGCTGTCCCAGCACGGGCACCAGCCCTTGGCACGGGCACCAGCCCTTGGCACGGGCACCACCCGCCGGCGCTGCCAGGAGGCCGCTGGTGCCCGTCTGCAGGGCAAGGATTTACCTCGAAAATCATGGAATCCCATCTGGTTTGGGTTGGAATTGATCTTAAAGGTCATCCAGTGCCACCTCTGCCATGGGCAGGGACACCTTCCACTGCTCCAAGCCTCAATGTCCAGCCTGGCCTTGGACACTCCCAGGGATCCAGGGGCAGCCACAGCTGCTCTGGGAATTCCATCCCAGCCCCTCCCCACCCTCACAGGGAACAATTCCTTCCCAATATCCCATCTAAGCCCACCCTCTTTTGGTCCGATGCCATTCCCTGTGTCCTGTCCCTCCATCCCTTGTCCCAGTCCCTCTCCAGCTCTCCTGGAGCCCCTTTAGGCACTGGATAAAGCATCCATGACAAATAATTTTTGTTTCATACAACAGCTCTGCTCTGGATTTACTTTTGGATATCTGGATTTTAAATCTTTTCTTTACTATTTTATGGTTGATTAGGAGGCAGAGACAAAAGCTACAGGCAGTAAGGACACCACAATTCAGTGGTACTCCTTAAACCCTGACATGTGTCCTGAACAAGCAGGGTTTGCACAGCTCTCAGCCATCTCTGCTGTGCTTGGAAAGTTGTTACGTCTTGAAATGTGGGTTAATAAACCTGGACTTTTAAAACACAGATAGACAAATTTATGATAGATACTTTTTATGTAACTTTATCTACTATGTCTATATAAAGCTCAACCAAGACTTCCAGTTTCATTTTCCAAGTCGCAGCTTGAAAGCAAATAAAGAGTTTTTACAGCACTGTTTA
Organism: Prinia subflava; assembly: GCF_021018805.1. NCBI lineage: Eukaryota > Metazoa > Chordata > Aves > Passeriformes > Cisticolidae > Prinia > Prinia subflava. The sequence goes on from NC_086261.1 coordinate 1,431,484, forward strand.
TTTTTATTTTTACATCTACCCTGTGTCTCCTCCAGCTCATTCTTCACTCAATCCCATCCTCACCCCAGAGCAGCCTTTTCCTAGCAAACCTTCCCAGGAAGCAGGACAGGAGTTTTCAACTCCCCTCCAGCAGAGGAAAAAGCTGGAGCAGGGTCTCCCCCATCCTGGATGAATGGGAGCTGCCCCCAGGCACTTCCTTTGAAGTCTAACCCTTCATTTCCCTTGCTTTTCCTAATGACCCAAATGAAACACTTCAGGGCTTTGGTGAAATGAAATAGTTCTCTTTTTTAATTTGTCAAGGAGAGAGAAAAATAAAGAAAATTGAAATTTTACTCGGAATGATTTCCCCTGGTTCTTTGTGTTGGCAGGCGAGTTATAAAAACAAAGCAAACCCAAAGCAAAACACACAAACAATTATTCCAAAGAGGTTGGGCTCATCTTGGCTGCCCTAAGAGAGTTTTCCCAAAAATTCCTCTGGCAGAGCTTGGTACCACACGCACCTTTGCAAACACTGCTGCAACAACAGGGAAGGCAAAACACAACAGATTCCAGTCAAAACTGGGGAATATTCCCAAGGAGAGTGCCAGTGGCTAGACCTGAGCTTCAGGGGAAGGTGGGAATTTTGGTGTTGATTTCACTGGAGCCAAGCCTGCAGTGATGTGACCTCAAAACTAATCAGGTCGGAAAAACTTTTAAAAAACACATACAAAAATATTCACTGAATTTAGCAAAAAGAGATGAGACAAGGAATAAACCAGGAGTGCTTCCCCATCCCCTTCATCTTTGCCTGCTTGGCAGCATATCCTGCATCCAAGAGAGGGAAAAAGAGAAAAAAGAAGGCTCAGAGAGGATATTCCAAGTATCCCCCAGGACACACAGCTGTGGGATGTGTTATTCCTGCTCAGTCTCCAGCATCACATGGACACTGTGGATTTGGGCTGAGCAGCTGAGGTGAGGCATTAACACAAAATGTGTTTGACTCTGGGGTTATTTCCAAGGCTGGGGCTCTCCCTACATGCCCCAACAACAGAATTCCCAATCAACTGGAGGGGAAAGGCTCTTCCTGCCATCACCCCAGGCTCTGCCCACAGCACAGAAAGAGAGGGAATTAATTCTCTGCACTCTTATCTAAAGAGACTTTTTACAATGGCAGAGCCATGTGGTTTATTTCCAGATCCAGCATCCTCTCCCTCTGTAAGAGATAAGGTAAAAGGAGATATTTCCCCAAAGCCCTGGGGGCTCTCTGGGTTTTTCTGGTTGGGAAATCTCTCCTCAGGCTCCCCATTGAGGGACTTGGGACAGAACAGAATCATCTGTATGTTCTTGGGAACTCCACTTCTCTCTGCTGTCCTGCCCCAACCCTCCAGGAGCATTTTCCTCAGCCCTCAGGGAATATTTTCTCCCCAGGAACAAACTCCAGGCGTGGCTGAGATGGGACAGGAGATGAGAGGAGCCAGCCCTGCTGTGCTCAGGGCAGCCCCGGGGTGACCCCAGCGTGTGTCCCATGTGCAGAGCCATCCCATAATAAACACAGCTCCTTCCCTCTCCTGGTCCTGATCCCAAACCCTCCGAGAGCTCAGCACATCCAGACTTCATTAAAATCAGCAGAATCTAACCCCAAGTGTCCCTTGGGATGCTGAATTGTTCCTCCCTTTTGCCTTTCCTTGAACCAGCCCGGGCTGAGCAGCTCTCCCTTACAACTGCCTTGATACATTTATTATTCCATACCATTTAACAGGATTTCTTTTGAAATTACCAATATTTTTTGGCCAAAATTTAAAACTGTAGAGAACTGTTGTTCTCTAAAAAACCAGCATAATTTATGCTTTGTCATCCAAGTATTCCTACAGTGCATGGAATCCTTGAGACCCAAAAACCCCTTTAGGATGGATCCATCCTTAAAAACATTTCCTAGGGAAAGCTGCCTCTCCAAGGCCAAATGCTGCTCAAAGAGCAAAGGGCAATGGTGAGGCTTTAATGGCAAAACCAGAGAGGGGAGGGAAGAAAAATAACAGAAACATTGAAGCTTTATTTTTAAACAATCTGTCCGAATTAAACAGGAGAACATTGCACAACCTGAATTTGATTTCCAGGCCTGGTTGGGTTTTTTCTGCTTGTTTGGGGTTTATTGTTGTTGGGGTTTTTCTGTTGGGTTTGTTTTGTGGTTGCTTTTTTTAACTGCATTTAATTTGTCAGATCCTGGATTGCGAAAGACAAAAAACCCACCCCATGTTCTGAAAGATTTTGGTTATTTAATTTGTTCCTCTTTCAGCATTTTGCAGCTATCTTTAGATGGATACTGAAACTCTCCTGCTTTAAAAGCAAAGCTGAAATCAGGGGTGTAAAAACCAGGAGTGCAAATTAAGGAAAGTGATCTAAGCAATCAAATATTTTTGCCCAGGTTGGAAAAATTCAGATTTACTCCATTAGAGATCAAATCCCTTCCCTTCCCCATCAGTTTTATATCCCTGCCACTAATCTTGCAAGTGAGCAAAACACCTGAAAAACTCAAGTATCCAGTAACACCAACATGTGCAAAAAGGGAGAAGTAAAAAAGAAAAACCATCAGGAAGAAAAATGGAAATTATTCATTTTAAAAGCCACAAGCAGGAGCTGGTTTTTAAACCCATGACTAATAAGTTGCCAGTTGCTCTAAAATTCACCAAGAACTGTGGCCACAGGCTGTGATTTCCTCCTGAACACAAAACATGATAAGTAGTTCCTTACTGGCCCTGCATCTGGGCTACAGCAGGAAAATTAGCATTTATTCTTGTAGCAGAATCTGGCTTTTGTGTGCAGAACTCTGTAAAATCCACAGGGCTTCACTGAGCAGTGGGATAAAATCTCAACTTTCCCTCAACAGTGGCCAAATCAACAAGAGGGAATTAAAAAGTGACCCAGGCAGCACATTTGTAACTCCAAAGCTGATCCTTTGCCATCTCTTTCCCCTCAATTTGCCCAGCATCGCTGAATTTTCCAATTTCTGGGGCACTTTTAACAGTGCTGTCATTCAAGGTCTGGAAATAGAAGTTCCCAGTGTCAAGCTGAGCTTTGCAAGGCACTGCCAGAGAGGAAGCTAATAATTAACACTCCTGCTTTAAATTTATAGAAGATTAAAATAATTAATAAATGTGTAATTTTCAACATATTCTATGGGAATGGTAAGTTTTTACAACTTTGAAATGAATGGAGTTAAAGGATTTTCCCAAAGCAAAAGAAAACTTTGTGGCAGAGCCAAGACCAGGAGAGGAGAGTGAATCTCTGCCTCAAAACTATCAATGACCACCCCTATTTTGTGCTGGGAACTCTCTCATCTGGTTTTTCCTTCCCACTAAATTCCTCTTTTGGATTTGGAAGGAAACCACACATCCTTCCCAGAACAACCCACAGCATCAGGTAAAGATTTTAAAGGTAAGGAGAAATTCATGCTTTCTTCTGGTGCTGCAGAATTCCTCTGCTCCAGTCTCGTTTGTTCTGGGTTTGCAAAGGAGTGACAATAGCAAAATTAACAATACTCTCGTGTGTAAATGGTTTTTTACCTGCCTACTTCCACCCCAGGCTTTGCAGCCTCCCCTTCCCCCTCTCCAGAGCTGCAGAACTCCAGCCCTGGGAGTTGATGTCAGGATCAGATTATGACAGCATGAGTCATTTATTAAGATTCCAGTAAGCTCTTTAGCAGGTGCCTTGAGACCGTATTTTTCAGAGTCTAATTTCACATTCAGACATAAGTACATTTTATTGGTTTACCATAAACTCTCTGCCCATTGTTGCTGCTCCTGGATCCACACAGCCTTGTCCCCCTCCCACTCTCAGTTTAGTTCAGATTTCCTTAAAGCTATGGAGAGATCTCTTTTTCTCATATACCATCAACTATTTTTCCCCTGTATTTTTTACTGATCTCTGTTATTTACACCCCTTCCGTTTCTGCCCCAGCTACAGGATATTGGTTGGTGGCTACCAAACCCAGCTCCCTCTCCTCTATTTTTAGCCATTTGGTAATTTTATGCCCCTCCATTTCTTTCAGCTCCTCCTTTTCCTGACAGGAGCACAGCACAAAAAGGAGATACCCCAGAGACCCAAGAACACACCCCCATACCCCAGAAAGGAAAGAATATATCCTCATGCTTAATTAAGGCTTAATCACTTCCAAACTTCCTAATATACATTCCAAAATTTCTGCCTTTTCTCCATAGAAAATAAGGAGTAGAAGTGGAATTTGAGGCTGTGTTTCTGAAGGTATTGCATCCCTGGTACCCTGAAATGTGAAACCCAGTTTTTCTAAGCAGTCCTGGTCCTTTTATTTATTTCAGCCAAGTTTATTGGCCCAAATCTGTGTCAGACTAATTGAAATTTATTTGTGCTTGAGCCTTAAGGGTGCAGGGAGTGGACACAGGAGAGGTTTCTGAACGTGCCTTTTTGAAAAGTCATTTATCACAGCTCGTCATTCCTTCCCAGAATCCCGTATTTAACTCCAAAGCTGAAACCCAAAACCCAGAGCACTTTCATCCAAGCAAACCAGCAACTTCCTCTCTCCCAGGAGATTCCAGGCATCCCGAGGGATGTGTGCTTGGATGGGCAGGGCACTTGCATGAGGAGAAAAGGGATGGGTGAAAATACCAAGGAAATTCAGATAATCTCCCATAACCCAGAGTGCATCCAAAACAAAAGCATTCCGAGGTAGACTGAATTACTGGAGCACATGGCAATCAAAAAGAAGAAAAAGGCAAAAAAAGCTGCTGTAAAACTCGGTTATTCTGTCAGCCTCCATGGTACTTACACTGATTTACATTTAATATCTAGTTTCTAAGTGCATCTTCTTGATGCTGTAGGGGGAAAAATGCTCCTATTTGCACTGAAATCCAGAGAGTTCTGCAAATCAGCATTGGCTGTTGATACAATCCAGATGAACCAGAGCAAGAGAACCCAGGAAAGAAAGGAAAAAGAAACTCATGTGCTGCACAGTGCTTGGACAGAAGCCTCACACCAAGAACTGCTGCCCCAAATATGTGTGTGCTAACAAAAGCAAAAGGGATTATCAGAGGGAGGGTGGAAAAATGACAGTTTTAAGACCTTGGCCTCCCCTTCACAATATATACAATTCCCAGTGCCTTCAACAGAACCTTCATATAAATACCAGAGTCAGAACTGGCTCCTCAGACAAATGTTTGTGCATTCTATCAAGTTGGGACTAAGCCAACATTTCTTATGGAAACATTTCTGGTGGTCCTGGACAAAGAACATGTTTACTTTATAGCAGATATAGCTAAAAATACATTGTGCTCCAGCCTCCAATTATCTTGTTTGGAATAGTTTGAGGCTACTCGAGGTTCGTTGCTGTTATTTTCTTTATTATATAGTGAAAATGTTGCTGCTTTTCCTGTAATTTGAAGAGCAGCTATTTCCAGGTTTGCCCGTGTTTGGACCTCCCCCGCACGGATAATGAGATCCAGGGTGAAATTTTCCAGAGTGCCCATCTCCCATTTTCAAAAGCAACTTAAGGCAGGGATCAATGCTCTGCTGGAATTACAGAGGCCTTTTAAGTCTTTCTTTACTGCCACTGGCTCTGTGTTCCATTGCTTTTCAGGCTGGGTTAGCAGCCACTCGGATATGTAAGTATTTGCACAACCAGTAGCAATTAACAGCACACCACAAACAAGGGGACCTGGTCCCACAAACTTCCTCCAAACTCCTCCCCAGCCCCTCCTCAGGAATGTCCCTTGGGATCCATCCCACACGTGCTTGATGCTCTGTGAGGGGATTTGGTCTCCTTGAAATAAAATCCAGTTTGCTTACAAAAAACCCTTCTGGGTTCCTTATCAGCCTCTCCCCTTTTCCCAAAGAATTCTTTATCCACCTCTCTGTCCCAGATGAGCTTTCCCAGCTCTGGCATGGCAGTGAATCAGTTGTGGGTGAATCACTTCCCATGGGCTTCACCCCAAAGCAGATTCCCACAGGCTTCCCCCTAATCCCGATGACACAGAGCAAACCCAAGCAGACCCAAACAAACGCCGGAGTTTCCACCAGCAGTCAACACAAGGTGTGTGCTGAGGTGAAAAGGGAACTGGAAGAGGGCTCTGTTAATTTTACACCTCTGAGTTCCTCCGTTGTGAGTCACCAGCGAGGCAGCAGAGATCCAGCTCCAAAGCCAGCCCAACAGAGTGGGATGTCTCCGGGGAGCGCTGCAGATTTCACATGGAACGCCTCATTAAAAGCTCACACGAGTTAATATTTTACAGTCTCCTCTGTCTGTAATTGCCAGTGAAATCAGAGCCCGGGTGTGTTTGGAGCACGCACTTTGTAAACTCCCCTGTCTCATAATCAGCTTTTACAGCACCTCGGAGAGGCTGAGGGCAGACAGGAGGTGCTGCTGCTTTTGGGGTTGTTACTCTGATTTGGGGGCTGGTTCTGTACAGTAACAAAAAAGGGTTCTTTGGACCAGAGAGGTGGAAAAAGCTTCAGCTGAAATATTTTCTTCCCCTACCTCAAACTCTCAGCAGCAAAAAGGAAGCTGTGTATGGGGCCTACCTGAACGCTTCCTTTCTTCCTGTGACTCTCCAGAGCAGGGGCAAGGGTTGTTTTCAGGCTGCCACTCGCAGCAGAAGTCACCCCCTCCAGCCAAGGTAATTATCTTATTCATGGAAGCCAAATTCTGCCTCCCTAAATTACAGATTATGTTTAAAAAAACTGAAGAACTTTGAGAAAAGGAGGGGGAAGAGTATCTTATCTTCCCCATGCTGCAAGACACAAGGACTTCTCTGCTGGCCAAAAATGTGATTTTTCCATGGTGTTGCTGTCTAGATGGAGTGTTTCCCTCTCTCCTCCACTGTTCCCTGCCCTGCTGCCCCTGGAGCGAGGATGTCTAACTCCAAAGCTGAGCTCTGACTAAGGCAGGATGTGTGGGAGAGCAGCTCCATGAATAAGAGCTCTGCAAAGCGCCACGATCACGCTAAGTCACTCTTATCACCCAAACAGGATCTCCAGCGTGTGCGTGCACAGGGGCCTTCCTGTGAGGGTTTGATCATCGCTGTTGCTCCGTGGAAAACCAGCTGGGGTGACAGAAAATGCAGCAGGAAAAAGCAAGTGGCTGAAATCAACATAAACAAAGATCTTATTTTCATGTAAATGTCAGCAGCAATAAAAGCTTGACGCAAGAAGTGATTAAAGAACAGTCCAGAAAAAACCCCAGCATGAAAACAGGTCACCTTTCAACCACCACAGGACACAGAGCTGTTCCCAAATGAGATGTTTTTCAAAAGTTTTCCATGAGGTGTCCGTTACGAACAGCTGAAAATATCAACTGCATCCAAACTCACATTTAAGGAACAGAGAGCCATTTCAGGTACCTTTCCTGTTGTGAGCTCCCCCTTCCCTCTCTCCAAACTCAAAAGAATATTTGATATTCACGTCCTGGGAAACCTCACTGGATAAATGCTTAAACATTGAGCTTAAACCAGATCTCGAGCTTGCCAAGGAGAGGGAACGAGGAGGGAAGCAGACTCACAGGTAAATATTAATTCGTACTTGAAAAAGCCAGAGCACATTTTAAAGCTGCTTTTGATTTTCATGCCAACCTCACATCGTCCACTGTCAACCACTGGAAGGCCCAGGTGACCCGGGGGGACAAGCACCTGGGGTCTCTGGCAGCTGCTCCAGGGGACAGTGACACAGCCAGGCAAATGATGGAAAAGGGCCAGCAGAATTCCAGAAACAAGGGATGTTTTCCTTCCCAATTTCCTTTCTGGCCCCTCTTGGCTGGTGCCAGGCACACAGGAGGTGGGCTGGGCTGTGCCTGTGGTTCTGGCACTCTCCAAAGGGGCAGGGAATGCTGTTTGGGAATGCTCTCCTCCTCTCTGCTCCCACACAGGCCTCACTGGGCAATAATGCCAGATAACGCCTGCCGGTTCTTTGAAGGCACAGGAGAGATCCCTCCTGTCCTGAAGCTGCAGCCCAACACCCTCTGCTGTGCCCTGAATGGGAATCCAGAGAAGACAAAACAATTTCCAGCTCTCTCAAATCCTCCAGTGCTTTCAGCATTCTGCAAGTGCACAAATAGATCTGTCCCTCTCTGGGTGCAGCCAGGACGAGAGGGACACCAAAACCCTGCGTGACAGCCAACACCAACATGGTGACACTTTGATGTCACCATGAGACCACCACAGCTCTCTCCAAATCAAAGCTCTGGGGAACTTCTGAGCCAGCCATAATCACTGTGCAGATGAAATGCAGACAGGAGACCCAGGAACACCACCCAGCTCCTCTAAACCGACACGATGAGGCACAGAGGGGTAACGCTCAATTATGGCCTTTTTCTGTCTCCTCTGGAGCTGCAAAATGCACTTGCTGGGTGCCTGGGTCAGCAGTGACTCACAGAACAGAGGGCTTTCCATTGAATCATCCACAGGGTTTTAAGCAGCCTCCAGGTGCTGTTGATGGGAGATGTCTCACTACCTACACCTTCCCTAAATACTGCCTGGGCTCTCCAGAGCAGGACAGGGAGGGCTGCAGCACACACCAAGGGTGCAAAGAGCAGGAATCCTCTGGGAATACCTGGATGCTGCAAAAAGGAGTGATGGGCAAACACAGATGGAGCAGCACTGCTCACTCCCACAGCGTGTGAGCACGGACACAAACTACACAAAGGTAGGGAAACAATGGGATAAGTCACAAATATTTGACTTCACAAGTCAGGACAGTTTTCTTTCCCCTCCCCTCGTGACTAAGCCTTTGGTCCACACACCCACTCCATCCTCAAAAAAACAACTCCGTGAAACAAATGTGATTGCTCTAAAATACACAGAGGCAATGACCAACCACCCTCCCCCTCACAGCACTCAGCCTATTTACTAAGAGTCTGCACCGTCTGCTCTGTTTGTAACAGGATCCAACTCCCCCTCTCAATGAGACATTAAACACCAGCAGGTCCAACCCCCTCCACTTTCCTTATCCCATTCCCAAACCTCCAAGTCTGCACACAACATCTTTCTCCCACGTGAACTTGTGGCCATCACTCCTGGCTGCTGCCAGGGGAAGGCCACTGCAGTGCCCAGTGTGCCAGCTGATCCCAAACCAGCACTCAAACCCATGCCAAGGGCTGTGCCAGGGGCTCTCCCCTCGAGGAGAGCACTGGCAGCTCCATGCTCTGCCTCCCAACACCCCCGAGCTCAAGCTCTGTGCCGTGCCTTAACGGGTTAAACTGGCAGAGAGGAGCTCTGGATCCAACACAAGGAAGGAATTCCTGCCTGGGAGGGTGGGCAGGCCCTGGCACAGGGTGCCCAGAGAAGCTGGGGCTGCCCCTGGATCCCTGAAAGTGTCCACAGCCAGGCTGGATAGAGCTTGGAGCAAGCTGGGATAGTGGAAGGTGTCCCTGCCATGGCAGGGGGTGGAATGGGGTGGATTTAAGGTCCCTCCCCACCCAAACTTTCTGTTATTCTCAGATTCTGCAGTTCACCTGTAATTGTGTCTCTCTGTGCTGCCCCAGCACTGCTGGGGGAACGGCAAAGCCCAGAAACCCCAGGTTCAGCCCCCTCCTGGCACAGACTTGCTGCACCAAGCCCTACTCTAGGAGATACCATCCAGAACCACTGCTCCAGACCACCCTGGCAGCCTTCCCGAAGGGACTAGTCCAACCCTCCAAAGCAAGTGAAGATCTACCCCTTCTTCTTCCTTTTAGCAATCAAAACAACTTGTCTGTCCTTATGTCATCCCAGCTAATCTCTTCCTCCTCTCTGGCACATCAGACAAATATCTTGTTTGTCCAACCCATCAGAAAACACAGCTGCTAAAATTATCACTCTGACCCATCAATCACCCTCCTCTCTCACACTGTCCCATATCTTCTTGGAGGTATTAAGTTCAAAACCTTGTCCTCCAGGCACTCCAGCCCTCTTTTATAACACACTGGAGAGCTCACAGCAACAGCAGCTTCTCCCAAACTCCATGTCCAGACAGGACATCCCCGTGTGCTCCCTTTGGCTTCTCCTTCCCTCCCTCCGGGCCCCTCTCCCTGCTTTTGGCAGCTTTCAGCATTGCAGTGCTGTAGAAATTCCTTCCAGCCCTGAAGAGATGGAAGGATGATCCTTCACCATCTCGTTTCCTTGGGAAGACTGATTAAACTGAGAGCGCCAACCAGGATCAACACGATGCAAGCAGACAAAAAGGTTTGCAGGGAGCAGATAGTGCAAAATTATTGAAGTAATTAATAAAGCCCGTGGTTACAGTTTTCCCTGGATATTCCCAGGAGTACTGCCTTGCATCTTTGAGCCTGCCAGCTCCTCAGTACAGGGACAGTCTGTATTTTTTCTCCCTCTTCTAAAGCAATAAGCACGTTCTTGGCAACTAAATTATTAATAAGGAACAAATGGTAATTGATTTATGGATGAGCCTGAAAAAGAGGATTTGTCTTCTTCAGTCTTTTAAGTCACCATGCCCACACGGCTTTGTGCTGGTTCTATCCCCTCTGAAATGTCCCACCCAGACCTGTAATGCAGCACATCCAGCTCCAAATGATCTGTGCTTATGTGACCCCTTTACCTCTGTTGTATCTGACCACTGACCAGATATTGCAACAGAGAAACAAAGTGCTCATTGTTCCTCCTGTCTCCCTCTCTTCTCAGCAAGAAAAAGCTTAACTGCATTAGTTCTTAAGATTTTATTTTTATCCATTGTGAGCTTGTGAGAAAAAAAAATACTCATGGAAAAGATGAGTTTTGAATTCAGGCTTTGAATATGCTGAGCTTGGGGAATTAGCTCTCAGTGCTGGTGGAAAGTTCCACAGTTCTGGCCCAGGACTTCACACCAGAAGTCTCTGTCCTGCTCCTCAGAGCACAACATTGCAGCTGCAGCACTCGAACAACAACCTGCACTCCTGTTGTGCTGCCTGACCTGAGCATCTCCGGGAAGGTCTTCCCCTGCACGGATCTGGGCTCCCTTGTGAGGCAGGCGGGAGGAGAGCAGCTCCTGCGCAGGCTGCTCTGTTTATTGTAATTACCAGCACCACGCTCCCTCCCCACTGCTTTCACAACATTCCCCACAACTTGTTTGGCACCGAGGACTGAGCAGCAGCCAGCCTGCCACAAACTCAACCTTTCTGAGGCAGACCCGTGCCTTTACTGAAAGCAACCCAAAGTTTGTTTCTAGAAACATTATGGAGATGACATGTAAAACACACAGCGCTGCTGCTTAAAGGCTGGCTGAATCCCAAACAATGGGAGCTCTTCCATGAGGCAAAAACAGACCTTCAAAGGCTCGTGGGCAAATATACTGTCACTGAATATTTTGTCATGGAAGCAAGAGCCTAAAAATATACCAGGAGCAGATAATGCAGTGAGACAGCTCGGCGCACATCCTGCCTGCGCTCTGTAAACAGCCCGATGTGAACTGGCACCATTGTACAAATCAGGCCACCCATACCAAAAAGTAGGGCAGTGGTTTGTGACCAACTGCAGCCTCCATCCCACAGCCCTGAGCTGCTCCTGCAGCCTCCATCCCACAGCCCTGAGCTCCTGCAGCCTCCATCCCACAGCCCTGAGCTGCTCCTGCAGCCTCCATCCCACAGCCCTGAGCTCCTGCAGCCTCCATCCCACAGCCCTGAGCTGCTCCTGCAGCCTCCATCCCACAGCCCTGAGCTGCTCCTGCAGCCTCCATCCCACAGCCCTGAGCTCCTGCAGCCTCCATCCCACAGCCCTGAGCTGCTCCTGCAGCCTCCATCCCACAGCCCTGAGCTCCTGCAGCCTCCATCCCACAGCCCTGAGCTGCTCCTGCAGCCTCCATCCCACAGCCCTGAGCTGCTCCTGCAGCCTCCATCCCACAGCCCTGAGCTGCTCCTGCAGCCTCCATCCCACAGCCCTGAGCTGCTCCTGCAGCCTCCATCCCACAGCCCTGAGCTGCTCCTGCAGCCTCCATCCCACAGCCCTGAGCTGCTCCTGCAGCCTCCATCCCACAGCCCTGAGCTCCTGCAGCCTCCATCCCACAGCCCTGAGCTGCTCCTGCAGCCTCCATCCCACAGCCCTGAGCTGCTCCTGCAGCCTCCATCCCACAGCCCTGAACTCCTGCAGCCTCCATCCCACAGCCCTGAACTCCTGCAGCCTCCATCCCACAGCCCTGAGCTGCTCCTGCAGCCTCCATCCCACAGCCCTGAGCTCCTGCAGCCTCCATCCCACAGCCCTGAGCTCCTGCAGCCTCCATCCCACAGCCCTGAGCTGCTCCTGCAGCCTCCATCCCACAGCCCTGAGCTCCTGCAGCCTCCATCCCACAGCCCTGAGCTCCTGCAGCCTCCATCCCACAGCCCTGAGCTCCTGCAGCCTCCATCCCACAGCCCTGAGCTCCTGCAGCCTCCATCCCACAGCCCTGAGCTCCTGCAGCCTCCATCCCACAGCCCTGAGCTCCTGCAGCCTCCATCCCAGATCCCTGTGCTGCTCCTCACCCCACAAACCCCGCTCTGTTTGGGAGCAGTGATGGGAAGCTGTGGTGGGAGCGTGGCTGGGTTGTTCAGGAATTGGGAGAGGTGGGGAAGGGGCACTTTGGGGTCCCATCCCTGCACCCAGAGCTGCAGCACGTCCTGCCCACAGCAGGAAACCCAGCCTGGGGATGTGCTGATTCACCAGGGGTTGTAATTCTGAAAATACTTCTCTCCTCCTCCTCCTCCCTGCCAGGGAAGGGCTGTTGGTATCTCCTTTCTCTCAGCATAAATCAAAGATAAAACACGAGTGCCCTGGGTAACTGGAATACATCATATTCTGCATTCCTTGCTCCCATTTGCAATATTTGGGCTTGAAGGGGAAAATATTTTGTTTAGCATAAGTGAAAGAATGGTAAAAGCCACAGCAGACTGAAAAAAGTGAAGCTCTGGGGACACAGTTCTCCAACAGAGCAAAGTGAGATGAATTTCTTGTTCTAGCACATAAAGCTTAGCTGGATTTGGTAATTAAACCCAAGTTCTCAAAATCTTCAGGTGCTTTTTAAATGTTTTATCCTTATCAAAATCGTCCCCATTGCTCTCACTGCTTTTCTGTAAATACAAGTGGCAGATCCCTCCTGTGCAAGTGTGCAAGGACACAGGAAACACTCCAGGAGTTCCGACACCACAAAAATAGATGTCAAAACTTGAAATCATTAACGCAGTTAAGCGCAACAGTTCCCAAAACAAAAAAAAATCCCTGAACGAGCCTCGGGTGGAAGCCAGGAGCATTCAGACAGTTTAATCTGTGCTCAGAGCCTCCCCTGTGCCCAGAGCTATGGAAAGCTCAGGGTGTCCAGGAACAAAAGCAGCTCCCAAACCTGAAGGGTTTGTTCCCTTGCAGGGGAGCTCTGCAGCAGAACCTGTGTGTGCTCATTTGCACACGGAATGAACCCAGCCAATTCCATTCCAGCCCTTCGCACCGCTGCCTCTTGAGGATGCCGATTGTTTTATTTAATCCCGCTAAACCCCAACCAAACATCGGGGCCAACACAGAACCGGCAGAGAGGAGAAAGTCCCTGAGCCAGGAATTTCCATTTCCAGCAGGATGAGCAGGTAAATGAGACGGACAGACAGGAAGGAGCAGTTGTTGTGTACCGGGGTGTGAAGTGGCTTCGTGGGGAAAAGAAATTAAAACCATGCCCGTCCCATTCTTCCTGCAGCAATTAATCAGATTTCACTTTCAAAACATGGGTGCTAAAGTCCAGGTGAGCAAATCCTGGGAAATACACGGTTTCTTTTTACAGGCAGGGAAAGAAAAGAGGGGGAAATACATGCTAAGAACTAAAAAGATAGAGTTTTGTGAAAATCAGAGAGGCATCAGCAAGGGAAGGCTGCGGGAAATGTGTGTATGAGTAAAGCAAAGAGCACCAGCCCCTTCTGCTTCCCTCTGCTGATCACCCTTGATAAATTATCATGACTCTTTGGGGATTCTTTTAAAATCTGCTTTTCATTATTTACTCGTATTTTTTAGGAAGATAAGATTGTCTGTGCCTCTGAAACTTCCACAAGGGCCACACACTCCCACACAGAAGGATTTCAGTGCTATAAAAGCTCGGGCTGCTCAGCCAGCTACTATTTAGTAATAAAAAATGTGACATGGATAGCTACAAGAGGCACTGATATGGAAACCATGCAAAAAAGGTGGCATTGGGGTTTTTTGAGCACTTGATGTTAAGGAAAAAATAAAAAAATTAAATGAAATAAAATGAAAAATAAGATGAAAAATAACATAAAAGTAAGATAAAAATAAGAGAAAAATAAAATAAAGTAGAATAAAGTAAAGTAAGTAAAGTAAGTAAAGTAAGTAAAGTAAGTAAAGTAAAGTAAAGTAAGTAAAGTAAGTAAAGTAAAATAATAGAATAGAAAAATAAAATAAAATAGAATAGAAAAAAATAAAATAAAATAAAATAAAATAAAATAAAATAAAATAAAATAAAATAAAATAAAATAAAATAAAATAAAATAAAATAAAATAAAATAAAATAAAATAAAATAAAATAAAATAAAATAAAATAAAATAAAATAAAATAAACTGAAAGGGCTGGAGCAGGGCCAGGGTGCCCAGTGGGGGAATCCCTCCCCACCAAGGCTGCTGCATTCCTGACTCCCAAGTGAAGGTGCATCCAGTGGCTGTGTCAGGTGCTGGCTTGGCAGAAGCATTTCCTGCTAATGGGTTCTTAATTGTTTTCTGACAGACGTGAGACATTCCCCAGCGGGCTGTGGAGCCAGGAATTGGGAATGCCCGGTGCCATTTGTCGCAGGGGTGTGGAGCAGCCGCCACCTGCTCCCCAGCCCTGCCATCCCCTCCCGGCCCGCCCTGGCGTTCCCCAAGCCCTGGAATGCGCTGGGCTCCAGCATCAGCTCCATTAATTTCACTGTTCAGTCTCAGCCTGGCCTCAGAGGGCCCTGCAGAATTCCTGGACTGAGGCACAGCTTTGCTGTGCTCAGTCAGGATGAAAGAGACTTTGAAATCTTGAAACGCTGCTGTTCTCTTAGATAATGAAGTGTTTTAACAAATAAAAATAACATTTTATTTCAGCCCCAGCAGGCAGTGCTGTCTGAGGTACCTCAAGGCAACAGCTACGAATTCTGATTTAAAGGGAACATTCGCCCCACTCTGCTCTAAGTCTATCTGAATAAAAGCCAGCTTATTTAGCATTTTGCTTCCTGCTGCAAAGATTCCACTGTTGCAGGCCTGGCCTGCGAGATGAGGAAAACCAAGATGGAATATCATGTGTCACTTCCTTTTCATCCCATGCAAACCTGGGCTCAGCTCAGGGTGGGGACAGGCACCCTCCTTTCACCTCCTCAGCTTTCAGGCACAATAAATTAAGAAGGGTGGGCCTCCACTCAAAGCAACTTTTCTTTAAAGCTCATCAAATCCCTTCAGAACAAGTTCATTTGAATGTATTTAATTTTACTTGGAGACTGATAATAGCTGGAGTGTATTGCATCATCTTCACTAGAACAGTAGTGTCTTTTAAGTTTCTTTTTAGTAGCTGCCTCAGACATGCCTTAGATAATTTTGTTGGCCAACTGAGGACTAATGCAAGACATATTCTATGAATAAATGCATTTCCAGAGCCTCAGTCTCAGAAGGTGATTTTGCAAATGGCCAATGAGGAGTGCCTGCTTTGAAGTGTTCCTGGAACTTAAACCACTGATCAAATTCTACCAAAAAAGGCTCAGTGAAATGTTACTTCAGACTGGGTTTATCTTTCCCATAAATGCAAACTACTGCATTAAACCCAGAACTTTCCCCTATTAAATGTGCACTTTCACAACTTGGGAGTATTTAACTGAGGTGCTTAAAGTCAACATTTCATTTTCTTTCTTGGAACAGTCGAAAAAACTTCAAGCCAGAGTTTTCACTGGATGGAAAAGGTAACTCCAAATGTCTTTTCCCTAAAAAGAAAGGATGGATTTGCACCAGCCTGTGTGAAGGACCCAGTGACACAGAGCTATCACCACTCCAGCCTGCTTTGCTCTAGAAAGAACTTCCCACCCAGCAGCCTCCTGTTTTTTTCCTTATCCAAAAGGATAAGGAAAGTTTCCTCCGTGGCTGAGGATCCAGAGATTTCTGCCCTGCTAGTGGAAGTCATTGCACAAGGTCCATGGAAAGGGGAAAAGTGACTTTTTGAGCTCTGTGGGAGCCTCTGGGCACTGCTCAAGCCCCCAGCAGGGCATTTACTCTCTTGTTTCAACACATTTAATTTGATTGTTCACCTCCTGAAGCAATCCTGGCCCCAACTGCCCAAGCCCAGCTGGGTTTGTACTTCACCAGTGAAATCCCAGAGTACTCTGCCCAAAATTCAGCACAGCAGAAAATGCACCAGGTTTATCCTACCACAGCACTCTAAAAACTGTCTGGTGGATATTTTGGGGAGGGAATGGAGAGTGGAGCCCGGTACACAGGAGGAGTAATTACATTTCTAAGATTATTTTGCTCTACTTTGTCACAACATTAAACCTCTCTGACTTATACTCCACACAGAATGCTTTACAACACGTGTGGGCAAATTTAGTGATAAACATTTTTCAGACTTGATTACTTTCACACAGAGATTCCTTTAAGATATCCTTTTTTAACAGTAAAAATCCCAGGGCTTCCCACATGCACAAAGCTCCAGAATGGCATTGCTGGCTGGTGTTAATGCACACTGAGCCCTGCACTGCTGAAATCTTCAAAAAACCCACCAAGGGAAGCCACAAAAATACACCAAAGCAGCCCAAAACTCAGCAGATCAGAAGTGCCTCCCTTTAAATCAGCAGACATTTCAAAGAAAGCACACAATGGCGCTGCCAGCTCCCTCTCCGTGGAACATTTTGTTTTAAAAGGCTGTTTTACAACGAGGCTGTTTTCTCCTGTCAGGATCACAGGAATCCTCAAGACAGCCGAGCTGAGAAGTGTCAGAGAGCTCTTACTCCACCTCTCATGCCATTATTATTCCTTGGGCACACGGCTTTGCTGCTCTCATTTTGCTGTGGTTTTCCTAACATTTGGCTTTTATAGGAGAGTTTTGCAGCAAGTTTGTGGGAAATGACATCACCAGCCCTCGGTTCAATCAGTTTAATACAGAAAGCTGCCTTCAAAAGAGCTTTTAAATTACTTTTTTTTTTTTTTGATGGTTCTTTAGGATTTGAAAAAATGCTAGTGCATCCAAGGCTGTAAAGTTACATAAAGAACTTCCAATTCAAACATCTGAGCACTGATCCACGTTCATTCTCTGTGCTGCTAACTAACCACAGGCTGATTTCCTTCAGCACTGTGTTTATTTTAGCAGTGTGCCTGTCCAGGATCCACCTTCCAGAACCCAGCACTAACCAGGTCCCATAAAACAGAACGTTCACTGCCACACTGGAAAAAATTCCCATGGAATCACTGGAATCACTGGTTTGGCTTCTACCAACAGCACAAAAGGCAAGGGGCTCTGGAAGTCTCCACTCACAGAGTGAAATATTTCTCAAGAAGCTGCTAGTGATAATTTTGGGAGAATAATCAGGTTTTTCAGTACAGAGCAGAAGCTGAGGGAGTTTGTGGGCAGCAGGAGAGGGCCAGGCTGGGAGGGAGGCTCAGCTTTCCTGTGCCACTTGTCACAATCTGTCCCCAAAAAAGCAACTAAACCCCGAGGGAGCAGTGAGTTCCAGAGGAGGCCTGTGGTCCAACATCTGGAACAGGAAAAAGGCACAAAGGAGCAGAGACAGGAAGGCCAGAGGCACAATGGGCTCTTTTGAAAACAAAAAGGACAAATCTCAGTGCTGGGGCTGGGCATGGAGTTTTGGAGGTGATAAATGTGAGGTACCTTGAGAGCTGCACGTGGGGAAGGAGAGCTCAGCTTCCCTGGCACTGAGAGGGTGTGAGAGGATCCCACTCCCTGCTTCTCCTCACACTTCCCTTTATTCCTCCGTGTGATATTAAACACTCCTTCACAGGAAAAGCTTCCATGCAGGATGCAGAAACAGAGCACACTTCTGACTAACCACTGCTGGGCTTGCTTTGTTTCCTTTACAGCACGATTTGGTTTTTAAATGGCATTTTGTGATAGATTACAAACAGTGAAACCTCGATGACTGCGTATGAAGGGTGATAAATGAAGGTCAGTGTCACCATGAGCTGAACTGGTACTAATGGCTCAGCAGGCAGCAGTTACAGAATATTCCAAGCTGGAAGGAGCACACAAGGACCACTGAGTCCAACTCTTAATTAAATGGCCCTTATGGATGGCACAATACCAAAAAAATCAAAGTGTATGCTTGCCATTGATGAAAAAATGCACATTTCCAGTCATGATGCCCAAAAGTCACAAAGTAAAAGCAACTTGCTTTGCCAAAAAAACAAACCCAAGCCCCCCAAACAACAAACAGAGAACAAGCCTTATGAAAAATGGATGGTTTGACCTTGTCAAAACTGTGGGCTGCGTGTACTCACCACTCCTTGTGGGACCACATTCCCAAAGTACAAGCTCTCCCTTATGTGGGGTGTTACTGATTAAAATGATTTAGGAAGACTTTTTTTTCCTCCTTGTTCTTTCTCCCACCAATTGTTCCTTGTGTTTTGGTTCTGTTTATGCAATCAAGGCCTTTCACTCTAAACCACGACCCAACTCCAGCTCCATTTTGAACATTTGGGCTCTGTGTTATTTGCTGGTGGGCAGGGGAGCACAGGGCTGGGTTTCAAACTGGCAGAAATCCCATGCAGAGCTTTGGGACTCTCCTCTCCCCCCACTAAATTGAATTAAAGTGTGTTTCTTGTGATCTCTTTCTTGCCAGAAGCCCCACTGTTGCTGCAGCAGTATCACTAAGGATGGCTTTTATACCATGATAAATTAATTAACATTTACAACTGATATAAAGTTAAACTGGCAGACTGTTTAGTTACCTTGGAGAACATCATTCTGCAGTAAAACTCAGCTTTTTGGGGACATTTCCAGGCTTGGTTAAATCCTTAAAACAGCTGCCCAGAAGCCAGAGCAACACAGAACCAGCTTTGCAGGGAACAGCCTCGTTCCCTCAGCAGGGAAGTTGGACTAAATCATCTCCAGAGGTCCCTCCCAGCCCTGTGGGATTCTGGAATCTTCTTTCCAGTGGAGACCGAGTCTTAGAGCTCCAGAGCAGATCCCCACTGCTCTCTCCCAGGCTGCTAAGGCAGAGCCTGTTCCCTAAGGATCCTTTTCCCTCATTCACCTGCTGAGAAGGGAAAAGGGCTCTGCTGGATCCTGGGCCTTGGCCAGGGATGCTCACTGTCCCTGCTTTCTGCACCAGCTCAGCACGGAGTGCCCGGCTGGCAGAGCCATCCTGAGCCCCCATCACAGTCCCTGTCAGCCCCAGGAAGAACCTGCTCCAGGAGCAGCTGCAAACTGCTCAGGTTTAGCAGAATTCTCCTTTTCGCACCCCTTCCTTTGCCTGTTGCTGTCACAGCGTGGTCCTGCCCATCTGTGGACAACAAAAGCCCATCTGAAGTGCCAGAGCTGCACTAGCAGAGGTGCAGCCAAAACATCGCATGCCTCTGGGGAAACTCCCACAAAATTTAGTGGCAAATCAGGACACAGACTGATAAAAGATCCTCTGTACTGGGAGGGCACCCTCCCATGGGCACAGTTATATGAAATAAGTGACCAAAACTGCCTGAGTGAAGTCACTGAGAGACCAAACACTTCACCAATAAAATTTAAAAAATACTCGTGACTCCAAAATTTAACTCGCTGGCTTTACTTCTTTGCCTTAAAAATACCCTACCAACAAACATGTTTACTCACTGCTCTTCTCCTCCTCCTCATCTGCCCATGACTCTTGGCAAGGCAAGCTTTGATTCCTTTTCTCCTAAAAATGAGGATTAGTTTCTTTTGAGATCATCCTGAAGCCACCTGCGAGGTATCCAATGCTTTTCCAACTGCTAACACTCCTGCTGGCCCGTCCTGACCCATCATTAGCAGGGATTTTCCACCAGATCAATCCTACTTGAGCCACTCCAGGAAGCAGTTTGGGTTTCAGGTCAGCTTTCTCTGCAGTTTGCTCCCTGCCATGCCACAGGGATGCTGCAATGCACGCTGCTCTATCCCCAAAAAGAAACATTGCTCACCACACTGAAATTCTACACAGTGTTTTCTAGAACATTAAATTTTCCCTTCTTACACCATTACACAACTTAATGCCCACAATAACCTGAAAATTAAAATTTTATCTTAAATGTACTGATGCAATTCCCTGGCCCCCATTTCATCAGACACGTCCATTTCTGATACCCTTTCACTCACTTGTCTCAGTGCCCCAAGGAGGATTTGCTCCATTTCAAAACAAGGAAACTGAGGCACGGGGACACTCACAGACCTGCAGGATGACAAGAACAGAAGTGCAACTCCCCCAGTTCTCTTGTGCCACATCTGCAACGCTGTCCCCCATTACATGTGTGTGTTCTGTGAGAAATTAACTGCAACAAGAAATAATAATAAACTTTATCTTACATCTTGCAGTGACAAAACAGGAAATTCTTCATAATAACTTACAGCAGTGAAGATTAACATTTCTTACATATAATCTATTTTTCCCCTGGTTGTTACAGTCCTGCCTAAAGCCTTGGAGAAGTGTGTTCAGATCACACGTGCAATCCTGACATCCTTCTCACAGCACAGCCACCCCTGCTGCATCAGCCAGAGCCCAGGACAGACACAATCCCAAAAAACAACTCCCTTGTTCCTCTCTGCAGACTTAGGACTTGACCCAAAGCTCAGGAGGAGTTTGGGAAATGCACACAGGCTTTGGATCGGGCCAGTCCTGTCTGTCTATAGAGCTGCTTACTATAACTTAAAAAAAAAATCATTAAAAAGTCTTCTCACAGTCCAGGGCTCCACGTCACTCCCATGTTGCTCCAGCAGTGAATTCTGTAGATTGCCCTTGACCAGTCACCCTCTCTGGGTCTCTCACAGGTCACTGGGAAAATGAAATACTGACTCCTCCCTTGCAAACGTTCATGTCTCTGTCCCATCTATTCTGTGTGGTTTGGCAGAATCGAATACATTTTGAATGAGCACAGAGTGAGTCTTTACAGCAGCAGTCTTATTAATTGGCTGCTATTTAAAAAAAAAATTCTTTTGGAGTGTCTCTTGTGGGAGACACTTGTGGAGAGTCTTGTGGGAATTCCATGTGCTCAGGCTGTGCAGGAGGCCTCCAGGGTTACTCAGAGGAGAAGAGCTCCACTGGAGCTTCTCCAAGAAAGCAAACACAAAACCGAATTGAAGTGCCCACGTTGCAGCTTCACCCTTCACCAAACAAAGCTTCCCCCTCTGCTGACAAACAGCACGATTTGCCCTCCGAGGAGTCAGGAAAACACACGTGAAGCACACCCAGAGTGAAACCACAGGAGTTCCACAGGAACCGAGGAGTTCATGGACCTGCAGAGCCAAGGCCAGAGCAGATCACAAGGGGGAAACTCCCCCATCATCCTTTCCACCCTCCTGGGCAGATTCCCCACCCGAGGCCTCAAAGGCACCTGGCTGGCAAAAGCTGGGGCTGTGCAGGCTCTCCCCACGCGGGGATCCCGTGGGGACTCCCCTGCTCTCTGAGTCACTCCAAACCACCCAGGCCCGGCCTCAGGGGTGACCTCAGGGGTCTGGAGCAGCTTCACTCCTCACCCTGCGTTACTCATGTGCAAATTCCAGCCCAGGCCACAAACACCTCTGCGCCTCCTGGGCTGCCCCGGGGTTTGGGGTTTTCTGGTCAGCCAAGCACACCAGGCTGCAGCACGGCTCCCCTGAGAAGGGTTTGGCTGGAAGATTTGCAATGATTTTAAGAGCATTAGTGAGGAATCCCTCCATCAATTGTGAGAAAACCAAAACACCACTGGAAGTGACAGCAGACACCAAAAGCAGAAGGGATCTGATGGCCTAGAAAAGCTCTGCAGGAGTGACAGGGGAGGTGAGGCTTTTGCCAGAACAAAGGAAACAGGGAGGTTCCCAGCACGGAGCTGCAGGTGAACACAAGAAAGAACGGAGGGGAAGCTCCCCTGGTGTGTCCAAACAGCCTCATCTCATCACAGCGGGTAAAACTGCAGTGATGGCAAAGAGTTCATCCCCCTTCCACTGCTGGGAAGCGTTGGGAAGAAGGCAGCAGGCACACATCTCACACATCTCCCCCCAGGCTGCCCAGACACAGCCAAACACTCAAAGCTCGGATTAAAAACCCCTCTGAAAGAGCCGCAGCACCTGCGAGAAAGGCAACACTCATTAACTCAAGAATTTCCCAGCTTGTTAAGTGCTACATTTCTTGACACTATTTCAAGTGCAGGGCCAAAGCGCACCAACATCTGTAATGAAACTCCAAACTAGCAAAAAAACCCACCGAAAAACCTCCCCGCACAGATAGGCACACAAAAACCGAGATAGCACAACAAGAATAGGAAAAAATCATCAAATCACCAGCCACGAAGAAAGAGCAGAAAAGGTTGATGGTGTTTAATAAGAAACATGTATCGAGTGAAGAGATTTACAGCTTAAAAGTCTAAACTTTTAGCAGAGTATTAACCTCCACGGGGAAGATATTTTGCTCATATACCTTCTCTGGGGTAAAAACCCAACAGAAAATCTGTACATTTAAGGATATTTTTACTTTTCTGATGGGCATCATCTAAATAGGCACATATAAAATCATTTCAGAGCTTGGATGCATAAAATAATGATTTTAAAGTCTTTTTTCCCAGCATTGTACAAACTATACAGGGAATGACGTCAATTTTAAACAGGGTGCCATTAACCTTCCTCTTCCTGCTCTGCTAAAGCCTCTCTAAAAATTGGATAATATTACATAGAAACTGTGTTGCAATTCCTAGGAACGTCAGGGTCAGATAAAGTTCACTCTTCCCTTTGAACTTTCTTGCCTCTGTGGGCTATAGTCAAATTCTCGGTGTTATTCTAACATGGTTTTTAAAGTTTAATTTCCTTTTTGTGGCTTTGCATTATTAACATCATTGACGTTAAAAGCGATAGGCAGGCCCCTTTTCATCTCTCAGAAACCAGGGAAATATTTGTGGATTCCTCTCCCCCCCCCCCCAAATTAATTAAAAACTTGCCTCAGCGACCCTCTGTAGCTGCTGCACGGAAGTCAAGAGGAGGAATCCGCTTCCCCTCAGTGTAACTGGGATTTCTCTAATCCACCTTTGCCAGGATGTTTAGCAGAGCAAGGAGTCAGTGTTCAGCTCCATCCAGAGTGTCCTGAACTGGTTCCCTTTGCTTCAGCCTCATCCAGAGTGTCCTGAACTCATTCCCTTAAGGTCTGAGGCTCGGTATTTGACACATAATTTAAAATAAGCAAAGCCAAGCCCAGTTTTAAACGAGTCTCACTGTTGGGGCAGAGAGGAGCCAAAGATTTGCAAGGATCTGTTTCAAATCAACATCATCTCTACCCCCCTAAACCTCTCTGTGCCCCTCTGGGAGCTGCTGCACTGATGTCGTTTGGATTTTGTATTTCTTTTCCCGAAGGCAAAGCCTGTTATTGGATTCTACACCCTGGGATGCTTCTTTTGGGATCCAACACCAAGTTAAAGCAGGTATTACAGCTGGGAATTCTGGGCAGCTGGCTGAGAGCAGCAGGAGAGCAAAAATATTGGATCCAGAGGAAGTATCCCAGTGACCCAGGCACTGGGATTAACCTCAGCCAGGCACAGAGCACTGAGCTTTGCTTTTTCAAGGAGCAATAACAGCAAATCAACAATAAGCAAATAAAGCAGTTAGAAACCAAAGTCAGCTGGAAAATAAAATTCCATCCTCAGACAGGTTCTATGCCTAATCTGCTCTTTGTTTTTTCATGTAGAACTCCATCCTCATTCCATATTAATGCATTAAGTAACCTGAAAAAATCAGGTCAGCAGAGTGTGAGTCTGAGAGGGGCTGGTGAGCTCTCAGCACTGCGGGGAAAAATAGATATCGAGGTGTTCTGTCAGAGATACTTTTAATACTCTAGGAACACAGCTTCAAGCATCTGATTTTGCAGAATATTTGATTCCAGATTGAAAAAAAAAACACCCCAAAACTAAAGCAAACCAAAAATAACCCAGCGCATAAATGCAGTTAAGATCCTAGAAGCTTTTCTGTAGCAGCCACTGTGTGCCATGGGAAAGCAGAAATTCATCTGACTCTGAAGCACTGAAAAAAAAAAGTCACTTAACAGAACCAAGTTAGCAAGGACAGTTTGATGACAGTTTTTCCGTGATGACAGGCTCCTAAAAGATATGCCAGTTACAATAAATATTTCCAAATTAGATATCTGGCATTAAGTCGAGAGAGCCAAAGGCTTAGAGATGTCACATAACATAAATGCAGCTCTGTTTAATTTGCAGTTTCTGAAGCACTGAAACCCTGGCCTTGCTCTCCCTTTTCCCCTTCCCCTCTCCCTTTTTTGATATGCCAAATCCATGACCAACACAAGAAACTTCTTTCGCTGGGCTCTGACTAACATTTATCATTTGTGTATAAAGTAGCCATTATTCACCCAAATGCGAATTCAGCAAGTGCTTTTAAAAATCACCCACCCCCCAGCAAGAACCGCAAACCAAACAGCCGCCCACACCCCGGCTGGAGCAGGGCTCTGCATTCCTGAGCGCTGAATAACAGGAGCCTCTTTCAATCCAGCCTTTCTTGCTGCTCCTCGGGCTGGGGAGAGACCTGCCCCAAGTGCAGAGTGGATGCTGCAGTGCCAGCCCGGGTCACACCTCAGCGTTCACATTAACTGCTTGCTAAGTGCGGCTTAAAGATGCTCCTGATGCCTTTTTCCTATTGAAAAAGTAAGTTAAAAGGGGAAAAATTACATTCCTGAGCGCTGAATAACAGGAGCCTCTTTGAACCCAGCCTTTCTTGCTGCTCCTAAAACTTAGGAGAGATCTTCCCTAAGAACCCTCGCTGCAGCGGCAGCTCACCTCAGGTTCACATTAACTGCTTGCTAAGTGCAGCTTAAAGATGCTCCTGATGCCTTTTTCTTTGTTTCTTTTTCTTTTCTTTTCATTGTTGAAAAAATGAGAAAAAAGGAGGAAAATATCAGACTTTTTCAAAAGGTAAATACACGTATATATGTGTGTGTCTAAGCAATGAAGTGTAAGGGGACAAGACCCCTAAAGAGTGAAAACAAGAGGAGCTCTCAGATGCAGCTGCTGGGTGACCCAGCTCCCAAGTGATGCCAGAGATGATGCCACCCATCGTCACCGAGCGGGGCAGGAAAGCCAAGGCCGACACCAGGCAGGGCCAGACCCACCCAGGACCGATTGCTTCACTGGGCAGGAGGCAGGCGCCGTGTCCCGGAGGGATCGGGAGTCCCAGAGTTGGGATCCGGGATCTGGCCCGGCTGCTCTAACCCCGATTGTCCCTGCTCTGCCCATCGCCCCCGGCGAGGCCCCGGGCAGGGCAGGGCAGGGCAGGGCAGGACACGGCTCCAGGGGAGCACAAGCAGCTGCTCCGGGCTAAAACGGGACCAAAATCCTGAAAATCGAGCAGCGGCTCTGGCTGGAGAGCGGGGAAGGCTCAGGAAGCTTCCAGCAGCTGCAGAAGCAATTTGGGGCAGTTCCCCCCCCAGAACTCCCCTCGGAGTAAAACCACAAATATTTCCAAACAATGAAATCCAGCCACAAATAAATCCTCAGCAATATGCAGATAAATTGCTTGTGTTTGAAATCACTTCTTTACCTACCATGAGGCTGAGTCAGTTCTCAACTTCCACTTGCTCCAGCCTGTGGGGTGGGAACCAAAGCCTCACCTCAGAGTCCTGGAAATGCGGATTTTCCACAGAACACCTTCCCTCCACATTTCCAGGACTGAAAAGGGACCTGGAAATGCTGATTTTCCACAGAACACCTTCCCTCCACACTTCCAGGGCTGAAAGGGGAACACCTGAGATGTTTTGCTGCACACAAAAGTCATTTCCAGATTTCCAGCAGCAGCTGGATTTGCAGATCCGTACTAGCAAAGCTGACATCTCTCTTGACTTTAAGTCCTGTATTTTCCTTTTCTCCAGTGTTAATGTAACATTTCCATGCTAGGGAGCAGCCATGGAGTAAAGCATCACCATCCAAACACTGTTGTACCACAGTCTGCATATCCACTTAATTATTTATTAGGCTGGGGAAAGCATCAAATGCTTTGGAGTTTCTGCTCTGCTCCATTCATGTTGTATGTTAATTTGATTTGACTTCTGTAATTGTTTGAGGGGAAAAAAAAGGCCAATAAATCCAATACTAAAGACATTTTAAAATGTGATTGCCATTTTGAGTAACTGACTAAAACTAGGTAAAAATTTCCTTTTTTTTTTTTTTTGCTGTAGAAGGCAATCAAACATCTTATGCTGCTGCTGTATCAAGGCCCAGAGATTTGATTTTCTTTGCTGCCAAGATGTTTTTGGGAAGGCCTGGAAGCTCCTGTGGTGCCTCACACGCCTGCACGTACCCAAGGTGCTGAGCCAATATGATAATCCTGTATTGCTAAATCCACTATTTCCCCGAAAAACCTTGAATCACATTCAGGGCTCACTTGGCCGAGGACACCGGATGTTACTTTTTGCAAAACCTGTCACCACCACTCCCAAGTCAGCAAAAATTGCTTGAGAAGTTCCCCCGGGCACTTCTGATAGGAACATTAAGCTCACTCTCCTTCCTCCCCTCACCTTTGTGTGCCTGAATGTGAACAGTCCATGGAAGAAGGACAAAAAATACAAAAATACAAATTTTGGCTGTAAAACCTAGGAATTTTTGTCCATAGATTAGAACCCAGGTCTCACACAACAAATTATTTTGATGAATAAAAGAACAGCCAGACAAAGTGATGGGTTAACTGAGTGAAAAATTCCAAGGAAGTTCTATTCTGTATTGATGGAATATCGAGCACTTCACCCCCAGAATGGGCCCAGCACTATCAAAGGCTCTCCAGAACTGTCAGCTGCTGCTAATTTACACTTCCATAGTTGCCATCTGCTATTCAGCCCTTTGTGACACAGCCACCAGCCCCGGACCTTTAACCAGCACGGGCAAAACAAAACTACTCAAAGACACAAATTTTATCCATGTCCCCAATGGTAAAGGAAAACATTTAATCCAATTATGGTTTCATCACTCCTAGTTTGGGTCACACAGCCAGGAAATCGTGTTGCAGTATTTTCAGCCACCAGCCCTGAATTTCTGGGAGAAATCAAAGCTACTCATTGATATCTTAGCTAAATTAATTAAGAACTGTGAATCTCAAGTAAGACAAAAAAGCTAAATGATCCTCAGGTGCATCAGCTCCTGATAGCTTCCTACCATTTTCAAAGTCCATTTTATGTACCCTCAAGTTAGAAGGAGATGCTTAGCTTACATTAAAAGCAAGTGTCACCAGGAGGATTTCTTTGTTCCTTTCAGCCTATTCTGAAATTTATTTTTTACAGTCATGCTGTTGGTCTGCCATTCGAAAATTTTTTATAATCTGCATTTTATTTGCCTTTGAAATCCCTGCTGGTAAAACACAGCCCCATGAAAAAC
Source organism: Prinia subflava (assembly GCF_021018805.1). Taxonomy (NCBI): domain Eukaryota; kingdom Metazoa; phylum Chordata; class Aves; order Passeriformes; family Cisticolidae; genus Prinia; species Prinia subflava. Next base: position 1,458,927 of record NC_086261.1, read on the forward strand.
TGCAACAGAACAAATTGCTCACACCTAAGAGTCCCAGCACCTCTGAGGTGTGCAGGGCTGGAATTTCCTCCTTCAGAACTGCTTCCCAACTCCAGCACAGGATGCAGATCCCAGATTTGATCAGCAAAGAAGGGCAGAGATCAAAGATTCCGAAAACTGGATGACAAATATCAAACTGTATGAGTCACTCCCAGAAGAATCAGCATAATAATGCTGAGCCCTGTAGCCAGGATTATACCCATGGTGGAAACAATGGGACATATGGGCACAAGGAATATTCCTCTTTCTTTAAAACTCTCTATTGTTTAAGAACAAAGCAAACCACATCCAAATACATCTGGCATCAACATCTAACAGTTCTGCAAGCTGATCCTTCTTTTCAAAACCCAAAAAAAACCTGTACATCCGAGCGTCCCATAAATTTTGCTGGAGCACACGATGAGCCTGGCCATTTTCTGGAGGAGGAAGTGAACTCGGCATTGTCCTGCTCACCCCAGGCTGCTCCTCCGAGAGCCAAGCGGCCCCATCCCACCTCCCTGCTCCCTTTCCTGCGGCCTCGGGCACACTTTCCCTGGGAAAGACGGTGGCTGGGAATGGGCTGTGTGTCCCACAGCTCATCCCCTCCCCTGCCTAGATCTGAGGAGTGGCTGGGAAGGAGGGCAGCTGGAGCTGGCTGCGTTTCCTCGCCCTGGAATGCGATGGCAGAGCTGCTTCTAAACCACATCGCCCCTCCTGCTGCCAACAGGAAACAGCTCGTGTGCACAGCAGAGGAGTAACAGCGAGGAAAATGGGAATGTGATCCCACAAAATAATCTGGAGACACCACGAACTGCTGCATGTGAGCACCTAAGAAATCCAGAGGTTCAGAAAACTCTGGAGCGCTTCCTTGTCCGTGTGTTACACCCTGGATGTGATTTCTGACTGAGGAACCCCAAATAGGAACAAGCCAACCCTAAAATCTGCCCAGGAAGGGAAACATTAAATGCACATCAGGTTTGCTTAGGGACAGGCTGTGACAGTCCCTCCACCCTGAGAGAAAGAACAGGCCCCACTTCAGGTCCAGTTCGGGCAAGTTGGGCACCAATTTCCATTTGTATGAGCTATTTTGAGCAGAAACAAGCCAAAAGGTATGTGAGCAATCTCCTTTCTTTTCAGCCTGCATTTAAATGTTTGGTTCCCAGGGTGCAGCTCTTGTCCAAGTATTGACTCTTGCTGAAGAAATGAAGTGGAAATTAATCACTTTGCCCATTTTAAACAGCTTCCAGCTTTTCCCAGATTCATCCAAAATAAGTGTTTGGGCAGAGCTTGAAGGTTTTCTACATTTCTTTGTGCCTGGTCAAAGCTACAGGTTGTGCTGAATGCAGAAAGTCCAAGGTGTCACTGCACATGGGGAACAAGCCTGAGCCTGGAGAGGCATCTCAGCTCCCATTATTTTTGTGGAGTCAATTCCCACTGTGAGACCATCCAGGCAGCCCGAAAATCTGGGGCTGAGCTTTCCAAACTTTCCCTGTGTGTGCAACACTACAGCTGCACAGCTTCTTTCTGTCCCAGAAAGCCTGAACAGAAACAGAAGAGCCCCGAGCTCTGCCTGCAGGGTTTGCATCACAATGAACAATGCAGCTCTGTGTTGGCCACTGTCCACACAATCACAATAAACAAACAGCTTCCAGCATTAATCACCTTTGGACAATTTACACCACAACAGTTTATAATCTCACCTACTTTAATGCCTCCCAAGTGTCAGAGTTCATTCTGCACTAGATTAAACGCAAGAATAAAGTAAATAAAAGGTTCCACAGAATGGCAAACACCTCCGAGTAGGAGCCCTTTTTATCTAATCCAACTCACAACAGTGGAACCCTGAAATAACAGGCACGGGGAGCTTCTTCTGGACCTCAGAAGCACTCAGATAAATTCTGAACAACTCATCCTTCTGCTCACAGACCTCCAAGCTTATCAGTTTACCCATCAGTCAAAAGGAACATTTCTGATTATTCCCTGGAACTGCAGCATTCCAGGCACAGGAAGTTCAAGGTACCAACCTCAGTTCAGCAGAATTTACTGCTCAGCTGGAGTTCAGCAACTCTGGACTCCACCCCAGGATCACTCTGCCATCGTGAGATGTATTTAAATAAATCTTCCAGTGCTGCTGCAGCACCTCGCAGCCCTTGCTGGGTGCCAAAGGACAGGCAGATGTCTTCTGCTGCCTTAAACCACATGGGATGAGGGAAAATTCCTTGCATCTCCTCAGAGCGTGTGCTCCTCACTGAGACTCCAAACTGCTTTGCTTTGCTAAGCACTTGTAAAGCATATTTCAAATAATTATAATCCTGAGGTCTCCTCTGACATTACCACAATGTATATTTATTAAGTTAAAAGCACGAGCTGCTCCCAAACAGTTATTTAACATTCATTGCAGCTTGTCCAAGCAAGCCCTCCTGCTCTGCAACCCTGCTCTTCCCTCAGGGCAGAAATGCTAAGTGCAGCTTGAAACAAGACACTGTTTTGTCCTGAATTTACCCATAAAAGAAATATTTGAAGGATTGGTAATATCTGTCTTTCCCACACCTCTCCTGAAACTGTAAAATCCTACTAGATCTTAAATAAAAACAAAGATAAATGAAAACAAAGATAAGTAAGAAAGATGATAGGCAATGTTAGATTTCTATTTTTCCTGAAATTTTGGGAATCACACTCAAATCCCACCTCTGACTAGAAGTGTCAGGCCATGGGGACACCCACGTTCCCACATCCCACCCCCTTCCAACATGAGGCAAATCGAGGCTTTAATTTAGACTAGATCAGCAATAAGGATGTGACTTCTGAAAGTTCTAAAAGGTTCAGAAAAGCCTTTTAAAGGAGAACAAGCTACTAGGGCACACAACTCAAAACATTAAAAAGAGCCCATAATGAGACAAAAATTACCATCACCTGATTTAACATCCTCATTTGGTGGGAGACTTCTGCAGGCAGGCACAAATTTTCTCTCCAGTGAAAAAGATAAGACCCCCACAGAATTAAGGTGCAATCTAGCTTTAAATCTTCTCCAATTTAGTTTAATTCCCTTGTTAGAGGAGAAATTTGGTTGATACAAGGTAATTTTCTAAATATAATGCTTTTAGACTTCTGTAAAGCAATCGGCTGCATACAGCTTGGTAAAAATAAACCCACAAAAACAGTTTAGGGTAAAAGGAAACATCTCAAAACAAAAGATATGAGAGTTTCTATCCATGTTTCTATTAAGACAGTGATGAGTGAGGTCTGAATCCCAGCAGGGTAAGGAGAATGTTTATTGAAGGGGAAAAAGGGAATAATGCAGGATTTCTCAGTCTGGCCAAGAAAGGTAAAATGAAGCAATGCTGTAAGATGACACTGGGCCAACTGCAACAGAAATATGGTACTTTTTTAATGTGAGGAGATTATTAGCTGTTAAAAAAAAAAGAACAACATAGTGGAAGCTCTGTCTTGGTATCTTTAAATAAAGACAGGATGCATTTCTGAAAGACACACTTGTCCAGGTTACTAATTTCAATAGAGGTCAAAACTCTACCCACAAGCTCTGATTTAAAAGTGCACCATTTACAAGCTATTAGAGTGGGTGGTCTTGTTGCCATAAAGATAAAAAGAGACTCAGAACTGCAGCAAGCTTGGAGACAGCCAGGAATGGGATTATGCCTTTTAATGGTATTCTACCACCGGGCTAAATCAGTGCTGTAACACGAAGCCACATCCTCACTCAGTCCCTCGTTTTGTTTTACATTTGCTGGCCCAAAGAGATGTGATTACTGGAAACAAGGAGTTAAACTGATTATCTGATGTTCCACTTTCTTTAAGACCCGAAGAAAAGTAGTAAGTAGATATTTAGTAAGCAGACTGCAGGCACTGCAGGCTGAAAAATCACTTTACGAGCAGTCCTGTCCAAAATGCTTTTGGAGTCCAAAGAAGCAGCAACCCTGCTGTTAAATAGATCTGCTGTGAAGAGTGAAAAATAAAACTGAAGCAATGTTAGTGCAGGGAAAGCACCTCTCAGAAACACAGGGATGTGACAACAGCTCAGGCAGCGCCACAGCCCTGCACAGGCAGCTGCAGCTCTCAGGAAGGGAATTACACGGTTAAACTCAGACATGTGATCAGTTCCATTGACTTGCAGGAGGCTCAATCTGGCAAAATTCTTCAGAACAGGCAGGGTTTTGAGCACGTGTGGATGTGCTGGGACCATTATTACTCATCCTGAGGCTGCACAGGGCAAAGGAGCTTCCTCCAGCTCTCCATGGACACAGGGGAGGCCATGGGGAGGTCTGCAGGACTGAGTTTGTGGAAATCTTCATTTTAAAAAAGCAGTCCTTAAAGTAGGGAAAGTGATAAAAAAATCCCCGAAGAACAGAGTGCAGCAAGCCCAACAAAATTTCAGTGTTCGTGTTTAGAGATAAATCTTCACCGCACACCACCCTCCCCCACAGAGAAAAGAAATACAAAAATAAACCACGAAGGGAAGGAAGGAAAAACCTCACGATTTTTAAAGTTTGTTTGAGGCCTACTGCAGCAACGGCTTCACTTGGCTTTTATCTGCTTTTGTGGTGTCCTCCAGGCCTGGACTGTAAAAGCAAAGTGCTCCACACACAAACAGCAGAGGGTTTTATAGAGCAGAGCCCTTTGTTACAGCTGGAAATTAGAGACAGGCGTTGATCCCAGAAAGGACAGCAATTGCACAGGGAACCTGGGAAGCAGAAATACCAGAGGCCCTGAGCCTTTATTACCAAGATAGCTGTAAACTCCTGCCCCAGGCACAAACCAGAGCAGGCCGTGAGAAACTTGGCTCTGGTGATGACTCTGCTTCACACACACATTGGAATAAACACTTCCAGATTTCATGTCTCGCACCACACCACCACTGCTATTCCATTATTTGCTACAAGATGACAGAAAGCAAAGTATCCTCAACAAAAGCACAGAAAACTCCACAGCTCCCCGGCAGAATCCTTAGCCTGGCTTTGCAGAGCTCCCTCCAGGGTGCAAGTCCAGGCTGTTTTTCCTCTCTGCCTTTCCAAGAGAAAAAATGAACAAGTTGAACAGCTTGTGATATTTGCATGACTGCAGTGAGAGCATCGGAACAGTCTGAACAGCCAAAGTCTAAAGAGTTTGCACGGAGTAAAAAGCAGTTTGTGACAAAGCCCTCTGAAGACCCTCACCTTGCTGGAGTTACTACAAGTATTATTATTAAATCTGTAATGACAAGCAAGCCCTGTCCTTTCCACAGTAGGCTCTTTCTACTTATTTCCAGCTCAGAGATAATCCCACTTTTATTAGGTGCTGATCTATCACTTTATGTATTGCAGAGGAAGAGCCCAAAATCCATGGAATGAGAGGTTTTAGCTGAAATAATTTCATGAGTGGCTTCAGTAAAGGCAAAAAGACAAGGAAAGTAGTGCTACATTGATTGGAGCTACATATGGACACCACCCCCCGATGGCAACAATATGTTAAAATTAGACAAGATTCTTTTGATGTAAATTAAAGGAAAAACATTTTAAGGAGTGTATTTTCAGCACACTCCAGGCACAATTCCTGTCATTGACATTTGCACGTCCACATTCTGAAATATTCTCATCTCTGACAAAACCTGATGTGCTGCAGCTGGTTCTCAGTAAATTAAAAGAATGCCATAAAGTTATAGCGTTTCACATCTGCACTGTCCAACACATCTGGATCGCAGATCATTGCTCATGGGGAGGAAGATTAGGCAATTGCCAGGTAATGTTGCCTCTTGTTCAATTAATTATCTTATCTGTTCAAGGAATGCCCGAATTGCAGGGCCAGACTCGTTAAGATGGAGCAGGATTTCATTTATTTGTTGCACAAGGGTCACTCAGCTCCTCACGTTCCACACGATGCCAAACCCCTGCTGCACCCAGGCACTTCTGCACCCACATCTGACTTTGCTGTAACACCTTGCACAGAAACGCTTTCAACACCCAGCAAAAGTGCCAGACTAAGGATAATGTAAGAGCTCAAGTTCTTCATTAAAGGACATGGCCACTAACGGGCCACTCACCTCACACAATAAACAGCATTTAGCGTTCTCTTTGAAGGGGACATCAAAAGGTATCTGAGTTTGCATTTCGGTGCTTGTCACCTCCAGCACAGTCCCCAAAAGGCCAGCTGCAGTGCCTTTTGCATGCGGTTAGGTGCCTATTCACCATGAAACACTGACAAACCCATCTGCTGCCGAAGCCACAAACTTGTATTGAACAATCCGTGGTAGCGATGGTGACAGGAAGCTGCCAGTCCCTGGCGTGGGATGTGAGAAAACAAACCCCTTCAGCACAGTCACACTCTTCAAAGACAAGCGGTTCGGCACTGAGTAACATTCCTGCCGTGGTTTGGAGGCAACGGGAGCTGCGCTCATTGAAGTGGAAACCAGAAATAAAATTATGTTACTGATGCATCATTATCATAATATGTAGAGATACGACAGTATAAAAGTACGTGGAAATCAGACAATTCAGAGCTGTCATTTCTCTTACAGTTACTTTGGCTTCCAAACAACTCAGCAGCACAGCCGGAGATTAGAGTGGTCCAAATCCACTCTGCCATTTATTGGCATACGAAGAAAATATTTGGGTTTAAAGTAAAAGATAAAAAATTATTGACAAATACAAGCAGGGGTTATTGTTATCTCAACTTGCTACACCAAGCTACATCTGCCAGCCCACTGCACACATCCACGGTGGCTTTTGGCTTCTTCAGCCTGGGAAAAACTTCATTTAAACCCCCCCAAAAGACACCCCCAGGGGCAGTTTCACCCGCGTGAGCTGCTGCACAGCACACACACTCGTGGTTACCCCTGTCACCTTCTTCAGGCCTAAAACCACTGCAGGAGATATAAATACAGACAAATTTTAATTTTAACACTTGACTGGCTCTCTCCTCCACTCTTTTGTGCCAGGAGATAACACCAGAAAGCTAAACTGGAGAAAGGTTATCCTATGGGCAAGGCTGTACACTGAATTCCCAAAGGATTGCCAGCTTCAGATTAGGCAGCACTCCTCAGTGTCCCTGACAGCCATAAAACAAACTAGATCAGCTTTTGAGAAGCACAAGACTTGTTTGTCTCCTGTTTATTTTAAAACATGTTTATTCTAAAGGGGGTAAGTACCTTGGAGTAAGTAACAATCTCACTTGCTGAAAAAAAAAATTAAATTTAAAAATATCCTACAAGCTGGCACTGCCTCCAATTCAATGTGAGGTGCATTTTTTAGCCGACAGGAATAAGTTATTGAATCACTGGTAGAAAAGTTATGAGCTGTGTTTTGAAATAATCCTTGTCTTCCAAAAATAATTCCTGGGTTATTTAATTTATAGCAATACATTACATGTGCAACTACACTGAATCAACTTTTGATAACACTCAACCCTCAAATGGGCCTACAAAAATATCCTTCAGAGCTCCAAGTGGCACAGGGACTGCAAAGCAAAATTAAGAATTAGATGTGGCAGGATCTGTAAAATCAAGAGGTGATCCTAAATCAAAAGTATGACCAAGTCTTCTGTGCTTCCCCAGTTCCTCTCTCACAGTGATGCAAATTCGGAGCTGCTCTGCACGTGCAAAAGTGATGGCCCCAAAGTCACACAGGTGAAAAATGTGGCTCACTGAAGTAATAACAAAAATCACCCCTCACTCAGGCTTCTAACCTGTGCCTGGGTTGTTTTACACATTCCCACTGAGTAACGCCCTTTGCTTTCAAAACAAAGAACATTTTTGTTCCCTTCCTTGCCCTCCCAATAACCATCTTTCTTTGTTGTTTAAGGTTCTCAGCCACAGCTCAAGGGAGAAAAATAATATTTAAACAAAGAAACCCCATCCCAACCCCTAAACAAATAAACAAAGAAAAGCACACACAGGAGAACACAAGTCACAAAGGCACAAATGAGCCAAGAGCCTCTGGGCAGCTGCAGCCCAGGGCCCTTCCCAGGAGGGGGGAGGAATGTCACATCCACACCCACCAGGGTACTCCTGAAAATTCCCTCTCCCTGCTTTAATGCCCTTAAAACAACTCTGATCAGCATTAGAGCTGACTGGAAAACCATTATGCCATTATTTTATTTATTTATGTGGGCATATGTCACTAAACAAGTGTTTTGTTCCAATGGTAATAGACCATTAACATTTTTTAATGAAGTTACAATACTTTTTTTTTCTCCATAGAATGACTAATTAAATACCATGTTCCACTTGAAGCTAATTCTATAGGATATGATTTTTTACATATGTATTTAAAAAACTAAATAGACACATATAAAAGAAATATAAAATTGTCCTACAACTTTTAATGGCCTCTCTCCAGTCCTAAACTTCCTGTTCTTCTCTTTTTACTAAAGAGATTGTCAAATGTGCATGATCAATGGCTTCAAGCACAAACAGATCTTTCATTGACTATCAGATAAATTGGAAACACACAGACTTTGAACACAAACTCAAAAGGCAAATTACTAACAGTGCTCATTAGCTCTACCTCCCACCTTTCCTCTTTCTTCTGGAATAGCTGGTCTGGCAGTAGAGCAGAAACTCTGAAATGCCATCCTAAAAATAGAAAGCAAGAAAAGAGGAAAAAGAAAAGAGAGGGGGGAACAGGAACTGAGAGAATACAGAGTGAGAAGCTCTGTAATATAAAACTGTCTCCAGCTTCAAAGTCATCAGCCAATCATAATCCAATAAATGCTTTTCTTTCTTTCTAAAATCAGAACCCTCCAATGGCTATTTTTATTCCTGTTTAGGAGCAGCTCCCCCAACAGAGCCTTCAAAGCAGCAGAGCCTGGCAGGCAAGGCAGGGACTCACAGGACCCCACTTCAGGCCAGGGTTTCCTTCACGGGCTCCATGGGTTCATTTGTGTCTGCACCAACTTTGTTTTACACCACAAACCCCATCAGAGAACTAATGGGAAGTAAAGGGAGGGAACAGAGGGGATGTTTACATGGAAATATTCTTTCAACCCTATTTAAGGGTGCTCCCTTCATGAATTCCTATCCATCCAAATGGCTACTCTGTTCTTCCAATATCCTAATACAAATATTTTCCACATGCAGCCACCAGGAACTGCAATATGGGTAGGTTTGAATTAAAGCTGGTTCTTGGGTCACTCAGACACTCCAAAAAGAATTGCTGGGACCCTCAATGTACTGAAAAAATCACAGCAGAATGGCTCCATGCTCATCCCATGTCTGGAAAATATGGACAGAAAATGAAATAGCATCTCTTGAGGTGTGTCCTCAGCATTTTGTCACTTCTCTTGTGTGGAGAAGCTGTGAATACCCCACCAGTGGAAGCGTTTCAAGGGAGGTTGGAGTGTGATTTGAGTAAACTCAGTAAAAGATGTCCCTGGACACCGAGGGAGCTGGGGAAGATCAACTTGGAAAGCCCCTTTCAATCCACATAATTCCAAAATGCTCGAGACCTTTTCCTCTATTTAACTGAAAGTGAGTTTTCTGAATATGAAATCCCCATGCCACAAATCACTGGTGTAACACAGAGAGAGCAGCTTTTGAACCAATTCCTGTTTTCCATCCAGAGCACAGGAAGATGCCACTTCAGCCCTGGATATGGAAACTGCAGCAGCCTTGGGATGTCTGCACCAAAATGCCCTTTGGCCCCGTTAGCCTCAGGTAAACCAACCCCATTCCCAGGACTTCAACCTCCCCATCAGCAAAAGAGGGTAAGAACCCTTCTGCTATAAAGGATTTAAGATCAGAACGCTGATCTAAAATGAGAGGCCACAAATGCTCCTCCTTCAAAAGCACATAATGAAAAGGTCTTTAAGAGGACTCAATGAATATTGTATAGTAAAGATTTATTATTATTATTTTTAAATGGGAGTAGCTGCCAGCATTGGAGCTTAATTGTTCTCCTTCAAGGAAAGTAACAGTGTAAAACACACAGGGAAAAAATCCAGAGGCTGTTTTGCTCTCAGCTGATCTACCTAACCCTGATCTCACATGTTATTTCTCCATGCTTAATTTTAGTGAGGAGATACATTAAACACTCTGTTTCCCACAGCAAGGCTTCAGATTCATCTTGCTTCACTAGCTTTGAAAAGAGCATTTATTTCAAACTTGTAAATGATTTAAAAGAGAACGTTTAATTAATAATGTTGTTTCCAGCCAGATGGCCAGCTATTAGTTTTCAGTCATCTCTTTCAGAACAATTCCCCACAAGTCTTCAGATGCAAAGGAGCTTCGAAGCAAATAGATGTGAATGCTCAACACTCAGAGGCTGCCAAAATATTCAGTAAAAAGACACAGCTATAGCTATAGAAATTACATTTTTCCAAGTAATTTTGCTGCAGGTCATAGTGGTAAAAGTCCACCAGCAACAGACACACATTTCTTTCATTTACCATCCTGTATTTGGATGGCATTAAATTCACACATGGCTATAGAATATTACTTAACTGAAAACATGAGGCTACATGTATAGAGTTTCCCCTGGACCTGTGCTAACAGACCTCAGACTGGAGCTCAGGAGCAGAACTCTGTGGTGTGATGTCTATCAACCAGTCAAAACATTCCGTGTGTACAGGAGGCACTGCTACAGAGATGAATAGATAAATATTAGGCAAACCCAGCCAAGGTTTACCACTAAACATCTGTGGAATTCTAATATTCTCACTGACGTAGCACCTACATATTTTCAAAGAGAGTTTCCAACAAAAAATAAAATTGCTTTCTTAGTACAAATGAGATGCTGGGCAGCAGCAGAAAGCTTTTTAAAGCAGCAAGGTAATGAGGCTTGCAACAGGTTTTTAAAATCCTGGGATTTTAAGAGCTTTCCCAACTGTAATTAAATTCCCCAACAGGCAAGGAGGTACTTGCATTTGGGAGGTACTTAAGGTACAAGCAGGGTGCAATGTTTTGCTCACAGTTACACCATGGTATGGAACAAACCCTGATATTTTCAAATCTTCCCTAACCACAATATGCATTCATTATGCAGCAATTTAAACCCCATCTTTATTCTGTTATGATTGGGAAAAACAAAGATGCAACTGCAGTTCTATACCTGAACTTTCAGCCTGTAGTTCTCCCAAACAAGCAAAATCAGGCTTTGGGAAAAGCTTCAGTGATCAGCTGTCTACCTGCACGAGTTATTTATGGCATCTAATTCAGAGCAAAGCTCAACTCAGTTTGCAGAGAGCCAGCAGACTTTTACTGGCCACAGAAACCAGCTAGAAAGTTCTATCAGCTCCAATAAGGGGACAGTGATTATCTGCTCTTTAAAATTTGCCATTTTGCTGGGTAAAGCTTCATTCTACCACAGTGGTTTCACATCTTCTGGTTTGCACTTTCTACCATTTTTGTGCAAAAACTGGCTATTAAAAAAAGAAAAAAAAAAGATAATTTTGAACAGAAAACAACGTTGTGAAACAGAACAGTAGGACATATCTCACTGCTGGTGGGGTTTATAGTGTGTAAGCCAGGTAAATTCAGGCCCCAGAAGCAGATATGGAGAAAGATCAGCCAAGTCACCTCTAAGCCTGCCCATTCCAAACCTGTAAAACTCTCACGTGGTCATTAATCCAGCATCTCCAGTGCCCACTGGAGTTTAGCTTGAAGGTTCCAGGCCAACATCAATAACTGCTGCAGACTTTTTATCCCACAGGCTGCTGGTTGTTGGGAAAGCAGGGACACATGCCGTCAGCAGACCTTGTGCTCTCCTGAGTTCAAGGCCTGTAATTGTGGGGGGCTTTATCTAGAAAACATTTCTGCTTCCTGAGCTTGTGTAGCTGTGGGGCAGGGGAGGGGCACATTGGAATAAGGGCTTTACCACTGGTTTGAAAGCTGGTTAAAATGGTTAAAAAAGGGAAAAAAACAAACACAGAACAGCCCAGTGGTGCCTTCTGCCCAGGCACAGGATCACCCACTCCAGAGGTACCTCAGCTACAAATGTGGAGGGTCCCTGCCCCGCCCCAGCAGGGCCCATCAGCAAACCCTCACTGGAATATGAGTGAACTCCTCTGAAAATTAATTGTTTTGCAGAGAAGTATCATTTTCATCAAACTTGCAGCTAAAAGCCCTGCCTGGCTTCCTGCCAGATTTCCAGCCCAGGCCTGACAAGTCCAGTCTTCCTGGGGCTGGAGCCTCCCGGTCTCACAGGCTCTGCTGGGCAGGCTTCAAATCCTGCAAAGAACCCACAGAAGCCACCAAATCCCTGAATTTGAAAGAGAAAAATGGACAATATTCAACCTACAAACACCTCTCCCCTGTCTTCAGTTCACTGCTTCCCTGTGCTGGCCTGACTCTCCCTTCACTTGCCTGTAAGTAAATTTACTGAAATCCAGGTAACTACACAAACACAGAAAGGGTGGGAAAAGCCTCCAGCTGCTTATGAGCCTTTCGTTTAGACTGAGTGCTTTTTAAACACTGAGAGAATTTTTCAGATACTGGCTCTGCATCTTGAGTCCAGGGGAACAACAATTTGTTCAACAAATAATAAAGACCTTTCTGTAGAGTTCCATATGTATGGAAACCATAGACTTCATATCCCTATGAAAATACCTCACATCTGATCTTCCTCAGAATAACAAAATTAAACATTCTTGTAGTTGGGTCTTTGTCTTCCCACATGGCAACACTAAAATTCCAGTTAATGGAGGGAGAGGAAATTCAGGGAAAAAATAATTCTCCAGCTGTTAAGTAGATAAAGCAACAACAGTCACACATTCAACACAGAAAGAGAGGCATTCTTACATGCCACAGATATCTTCCTCTCACCCCAATATTTTTGTGAATCTTAACTGTTCTACATGTCCAAAGAGTAGGTAAATTTCTCTTTTCATGTTCAAGCAACTAAAACAGGAAGGAGAAAGTTTCTCCTCTTTTGTCGTGAAAAAGGAGAGTCAGTGTCAGCATCCATCATTCAACCACTGCTGGCTGCAGCTTCACCACAAAGGAGGAAATTTCTGTTTTGACTTCCTTTTTTAAAAAAGATTGAGTTCTGGTTAATGAACGTCACCATTTCAGAGAGAAACTCCGACCTTTCCTGTGACGCAATTTGTAAGGAAAATTCACTGAAATTCTCAACTGCAAATTATAAAGTGAGCTAAGGAGGGTTTGCCCAATATTTTCCCCCTGAGAGCCCTGGAGAAAGCAAGAATCCCAGCGAGAGATCAATCTCCTGACACATCATCCACTGCAACCCTTCTCTCCAGGATTCACACCCCTCATTTTCCACGAGCTGATCCATAATCCTGCGGGGCTGGAAAAGCAGAGGGTCCCATCCTGGGGTCAGGCACCAGCCCACCTGTGCAGGTGCTCCAGGACAATTTGGGCACACACAGAGCACAGCGGCACCACCTCAAACGTGTCCCCTCCTTGCCCTCATAACCCAGGGCTGAACAGCAAGTGAGCCGTGAAGGTATTTCTTGTGATGTACAGAATTTATCAGGATCACCTTTTCACCTTTCCTACACTCACACAGGTTACATTTCTCCCAGGTAGGTTTTACTGGAGTTTTAAGCACGTTCTTTCATGAGGCCCACCAGTGAGAGATACAATCCATGTTTTCCACAGCAGCAGCAGCTGCTACTGTCAAAAGTCTCTGCAGCACACACCAAAACCTCCCTTGCTGCTGAAGGAACTAATCTGGGTATCTGGAACAGTGGAGCTTCGACATCTTAGGTTTCCTTAGCTAACAAAGATTTCCTGCTGGAGCTCAGACGGTCCCGGGGTGACCCTTTAAAAAGCAGGGTGTTATTTCTTACCTGGCTGGGCTCTTATGAACACAAGTGTTACGCTTGGTTTTATTTGGTTGGGTTTTTAATGGAGCTGCTATTACTACGCAGGAATAGTTTATTCTCACTCACATTTGTGTTCTCTAGGGAGCTGAGTCTTTAAGACAGACAAAAAAGAGCTCTGGTTTGTATTGTTACTACAGAGCCACAGTACCTGAAGTAATCAAACCTCCCTAAGGGCAAGTCCCACCACTCTGAGGCAAAGAGATGCCAGCAAATGAGGATCGGGTCTGAAAGGCTTCAGAACACCTTTAAAAGCAGAATTACTACAACAATCCACACATTACTCCCTCCTCAGCTACACCAAGTCGTGCTGCGGTGCCAAGAGCCCAATTAGCACCAATTCCAAAAGGAATTAGCAAACATCTGCTGGCCCTGGTGGGGTCACCCCGTGGAACTGCAGGGCCTGGACAAATCCTCCGCCCTGGCTTCGCTCCTGTCCCTGCCCTCTGCCCATCAGCACAGGCAGCTCGGCACTGGAAAAGAGCTTTTACAAACACATCAAGGCACACAAGGACAAAAGTTAATTAGGACTATTCATAAGCCTGGCTGGAGGAGTGCTGCATCCCATCCCTGAAAATTTAATTGCACTCAGCAGAGGAAAGCTAAAACATAGTCATATGGAAAAAATAACCCAAACAACAGAAAGAGATAATTTGGGAATAAAAACTGATTTCAATTTAATTCAAGCACTTGTTGGCCCTATTCATTTCATCAAGTAGTTCATGCAGGATAATGGCATTGCTGTGCATCTAACAGCATTAGAAGTTCCTAATAAATTAACAAGTGAAAATTAATGGCTGCTCAGTCCATTAAATCTTGTTAATTTTATTTTTGTTGTAATAATATAGCAATCACAAGTTTACATTATTAAACCAATATTTATTAGAAGAACTCGTTTTAATTGGATCCCTGATGTGATAGTCCTGTACAGTGTGTATTTCTTTATTTCATTATTTTTTTGCATTTATTTCTCATTATATTTAAATGACTGCAATATTCAGGGTCTTTTCCTAATACTATGAAAGTTAAGCAACCATTTAAAACATTTTATTTCACACAGATTCAACACTTACTACACAATATAATGAGAACATCATGAGTCCCTTCAGAAGCTATTTTAACTCTTAGATTCTTGAGAAAGGGCAAAAGATGAAAGGCAGAGATATGAACAAGTGAAAGCATCTTAACAAATGGTAAAATCCAATTTTTCCTCTTAGCCCCTCAGTGTCCTGCATAAACATTCTGGTTGTTCCTCAAGACAGAAGGAGTTTTATCACTGGTTTCAAGCAAAGTGTGAGCTGGCCTGCAGAACTCAGGTAAAAAAAAAAATAATAATAAATATATATATATATTGGCAAAAGGGTTTGCATTGTAGTGATGGCATGAGAAATTACAAAACTGAGGAGACACCTTAATAAAGGGCTGCTGTGCTGTTCCAGCAGCAATCTTTTGAGGGGAGGGACCATAATTCCTCCCAGCTCCCTCCTCTCCCAGCTCCTTGTCTCTGCCACAATAACTGAGTGTGTATTTGCTCCCTAAGTGGTTGTACCAACATTATTGCTCCAGCCTGACAGCAGTGCTTTGTTTTTGGGAATGGCATCGTGTGCAATACAACAACTCCACACACATTACCCAGGCTGATGTAAGAGCAGGAACAAGAGCAAGGGGGGCAGAAAAGTTGGAGGGGCTGCAGGGAGTAGAAACCTGTGCCCAGAGAGGGAGGTTTGACCTGCGGGGAGATGAGAAAGGCACTGAGGGACAGGCAGGACTGCAGAAAGTCATGGAATCCCACAGAAAAAGCTGAGCTGGAAGGGACCCACAAGGATCACTGAGTCCAACCCCTGGCCCTGCACAGGGTCACACCCTGAGCCCAAGAGTGTTGTCCAAACACCCCTGGGGCTCTGTCAGGCCCAGGCTCATGTGCACTCATTGTATCTTCACCTTCAGACTGACCTGCAAGGTCCCCAGGGGCCACAAGAGCCAGGCTTGGAGCAGCCTCGGTGCCACGGCTGACGAGGGCACCGCAGCAGCACAAAGGTTGGGCAGGGCAGTAAAACCTGCCCATAAAGCTGGGGCAGGACAGAGGTCACTGGCACGGCTCTGCAGCAGGAAAATCCCCGGCAGGACGGAGCAGAGCAGGGTGATGGCAGCCAGAGGGGTTTGCACACAGGGACTGGCTGTACCCACCCTGCACACCGGGGCTGTGCCCTGCAGGCACTCCAGACAAGGCCGTGAATTATTAAAGCTCCTCACACTCAGGGACAGAACGCTGCAAACAAGGTCGTTTGAAGATGGCATTGAAGGATAAATTTGCACATGGACACACAGAACTGTGACTGGTCCTTTGCTTGTCACTGCAATCACATGGGCTGCAGCCCCAGAAGAGGAGCATGGAATCAGAATATCCTGAGCTGGAATGGACCCACAAGGAGCAAGTCCAAAGATCCCAAAATCACACCAGGATGTGAAACCACCACATCCCTCAGGGTCCTGCAGCCTCTGCTACTTAACATCCTCACGTTTTCCTATTTTCCTGGTATCACCTCAAACCTAAGAACACAACCAAACCCTGTAAATATTGTGTGGTCAACTCCCAACACACCAGAGGCTGTGCTCACAGCCAAGATCTTCCTGAAATACTTATGCTCCTTTATTATCCTTATGCATTATGTTCCTTGTGCATTATCCCTGGTTTTCCTCACCAAAATGTAAATCATTTAAGGAACACCTTGTTCAGTGGCTTTTAAGAAGCAAATTTGCAGTGTTTCCATTTCAATTGGTACATTCACTCCTTATCAGATGAGTTCCAAAAGAAATAACACCCACCTCTCTTCAAAACTGTTTTCTAAATTAAAAAAAAAAAAAAAAAAGCACCACTTAAAAGAAGGTGTTCCTTACACACAGGAATCCAGGCTCCCCTAAAACCACTGGTGATACCAAAACAAATAAATACAGTAATGAGTTCAAAAGAAAAATGTACATATGAAAATATATTACAAAATGTTAAGTGATTTATGTCTTTGTATGTGTAACACCATTAAAGTTCTTGAAACAAAGCATTTACTATCTCATACAGCAAGACTATAGGTACTGCACAGCTTTTAAAATTACTGAGTGCCCGTCACATGGGCTGGTTTCTGCAGATCAGACCCTAAAAATGTTGAGTTACACACTCATCACACTTCATTTCCAGGGCAAATGCTGCTGGTTTCTCAGGTGCACAGAACAGCCCCTCTTCTGCTCAGAACAGTGTTAGAAACTCAGGTTTTTGCAGGTTTGTAAGAATGTCAGATGTAGATGCCATTTTTACCACATTTTTGGGTCTCCGGAGAGAATAGAGCCACCAAAAATTCAAAAATTCTGCGAGCACCTGGAGCAGATCTTTGCCTGCTCACAGAGCAAAGCAGAGAAGCCACAAACACCCAGCTGGCTGTGCTGGGTAGGTGTTAATGGCACACTTGTCCTCAGATTGGTCTGAAAAGTGATAAAAATGCTCATCCTAAAGCTGGGCTTTCCAGATAAGTGACAAAGGATGCATTTTAATGGGCACAAGAATGTGTGTTCTCAACTTTAGCACCCCATACAGCATGAAAACAACCCAGGGAGACCGAGCACTCACTAGGTCAGCTCTGACACCAAAGGCCACCAGCTCAGGGCACAGAGGTTTAAAGAAAGGTCCTGCTGGGGCAGGATGGGCTTTGGCAGCTGTGCCAGAGGAGGGAAGCAAGATCCTCTAAAGGAGGGAAGCAAGATCCTCTAAAGGAGCCGTCCTGTGCAGCACCAGCACCACGAGAAACCATGGGATGGTCTGAGACCAGGGTTTTTCAGGTGGAAATGACTGCCTCCTGTTGTAAAAACAAGCACGAAAAATACTATTTGCCAGGAGAGTCACGCTGTAATCCTTGAAGGCCTCTCCAGCCTTTTGCTGTCTGCCACAGGTTCTCCCAACACAGAAAACCTGGCGTGTCTGTCACACCACCTCAGGAAGGGAACGCTTGGAGATGTAATACATGCTGGGCCAATATACAAGCAAATAAACAAATCCCTCTTCACTAATCTGTCAGGAGATGGCACGCAGTACATTTGTCCAGATCCCAGCAGATAAACATGACAGCAGGAATACATTTGTTATTCTAACTCCTTAGCCCTACAACAAAACAAATGTTTTTTTCCTGTCCCTTCTTCAAACAACCCCACCTGATCAGTGCAGGAATTTGCTGCGTGGCCATCATTCCCACAAGCGATGTTTCTGCAAAGCTCGAGCCCTTTTCCACGTGAAACTTGCTCCGTCTCATGGATACAATAGCTAATTTTGGACTTACTCTGCTCCTGCTGGGCCAGAGTCATCACTGGCATGGCTCCACTGTAATTCAGTCTACTGATGCATTACAGACAATGCACAACATGAGCTAATCCTTAATGATGCTTTTCCCCCTTCCCCCCTCCCCAACATATTATTTGAGTAAATAGTAAAATGACATACGTAAAAATTATTAAATGAAAAAAGAAAAAAAAAACACAACAGGAAACTAAAACCACGTTAAAATCGTCTTGCAAACACTAATTTCAGATGACACAGTAATCAGATTCACAGATACATTAGGACAAGCAGTGCAGCCCAGAGGAGAAGGCACAGCTCTTAAAGTCACAAGGCCTGGTGAGAGCTGCAGCTCAGAGAGATTGTTCCATGTTCCCACACCATTCCCCCACCCCGACACACACAAATTAACACCTCAGCACAGAAAACATAACCGTGCTCATTTCGAAATAATAATAAAAGCACATATGAAGCTGTGGTTAAAAACTAGTGCCACGGTATAAGGCATTACAGCAGCCACCAGAACAGGCTGATGCCTCCCCCATAGCGAGCTTTGAGATCTGCAGCATCCAGGCTCAGTGTCATAAATTAACATCAAAGATTTTAATTTCTGCACAGATTTTCTTTAACAGAGGAGGAACAGACGTTCAGTAGGAACAGCCAGGACAATCTCTGAAGGTGAGAATATTCATGAGTTGTGGTATCTGTTTGTGTTGTTCTTTATTTTGAAACTTTTTTTTTTAAATAAAGCATTGTGTTTGGCCCAACTCTTTTCTTCCCTTAAATCTTAAAAAATATCAAATCGTTCCTTATCTAAACCACCTTGTTAGGAGTCACAGAAGTTCCACGGGACTTCATGCTCCGCTCCCTAACGGGTCAGCATCAGCTAGACACAATACCCAGGTCACAGCAGCAGGGCTGCTCCAGCAATTTTCTTCTTTTGAAATGGTAAATATTTCAGGGAAGTGTTTTAAACAGGGAATTATCTAGGTGGAAAGCGCACTGCTTATCAAGAATTTTAAAAATATCGGTTTTAAGGCATTTGTATTGTGTGGTGGCTCTACAGGTTTTGATTTCTGCTTCAAGTAGAAGCTGGAGCAACTCTAACAAAGGCTGAGAGCTCTCATTTGCATTACTGGCCAAAATCTTAGCCACAGTCGTTCAGCACCAAAAAAAAGATAAGGAGGCTTTATTTTTCCTTTTTAAAAAACCCACTGCAGTTGTTGGAAGAAAATTTTAGGAGCTCCAAACATCCACATTTCTAAGCTACTTGCTTCACTTTTTCATGCAACAGATGCTGCTTTGTATCAGCTCCTGCATATTAAATCATTCTGACAACCAAGAAAGCATACATTTGTTTGTGCCAGAGAGAAGCATGAATACACACACACACATAGACATCTTCTCACGCAGAAGCACACAATTATGCAGCATTCAAATATTTGGGATGAACTTTGGCCTTTGCTTTAAAAAAAAAATTTTAAAAAAAGTACTCTCAAACAACAATCAGGAACAGACCCAGCAGTCATCTGGCTGAGCTAACAGAAATCAACAATCTGCAGCAATAAAACACCACTTGTGGGCAGCCATTTGGAAGTTACTTGGAAAATTATTCTTAGATGGGATAGTTTTATACACGTCGTTAATGATTTATGCTAGCCCTATGGATCGAGCTCGGAATGGAGACTAAAAATAAAACCTATGTTCATTCAAAAAATGGAGGAAAAAATCGGTTATAATCACCCCTACACGTGTGGGGGGTTTTTTGCACTCCAAACAACCTCCTTCAGCTCTGCCATTTGTATTCCCGATTTAAAAAGAAATTCGAAAACATCAGTAGAGCAGGGCTCTAAGTCACCCCTTCAGAGGAGTGATATGGAAGAAGCCAAACAACCCAAACAAAACCGTTTTCCTGACCCTTTACTCGCAAGAAAATCTTAATGCAGCAGCACTTGAGAACACGCTGAAAACTTCTGACAATGAGAGCAACCCTGAGTGGAACTGATCCGCAGCGCTTCCAACTTTTTTTTTTTCTTTTTTATACTCTCGGCTAGAGGCATATTTTCTCCACTACGTTTTCTCCCTCGTTACTAGAGAGTAATTCTGTAGCCACTGACGGGGTTATGGTTAACGAGGTGAGGAGCAGGCGGAGAGGACCAGCACCGCACCGAGTGCGGCAGGGCCGGGGCGCCGAGCGAGCGCTGTCCCGGCCGTGCCCGAGCTCGGGGCTCCCCCGGGTCCCCCGCACCCCGCAGGGCCCCGGCAGCCGCGCCCTCCGCGCCCCGGTACCTGGGGATGGTGATGCACTTGGTGTTGATGTTCTGCGTGGTGATCGCCTTCTCCAGCTCGTCCAGCTGCCCCGTCTTCTTCAGCTTCTTCACCAGGCTCTTCACCGCCTTCTCGCACCATTTCTCCTCCTGCCCGTTCTGCTCGCCTTTCTTCCAGCCCAGGAGCCGCTTGACGATGGGAGGAGTGAAGGGCAGGATGGAGGACATGCTGGCTGTGCCGGCAGCGCCCGCCGCCGGCTCCGAGCTGTGCCCGCCGCCCCCCGCGCTCGCCCCGCCGCCGCCGCCTCACACCGCGCGGCCCTGCCCGGCCCGGCCCGGCCGCTCCCCGCCCCGCCGCTGCCTCAGCGCCGCGGGCCCGCGGCTCCAAACTTTGCCCGGAGTTCGCCGCCTCTCCCCGGCGGCGGCGGCGGCGGCAGCTCCCTCCTCCTCCCCCTCCTGCCCCGCTCTGTGTGCGCGGAGAGGCGCCCACTCCAGCTCATTCCCAGTCTGTCTCTCATGCAAATTGCCTGCTGGCCGCCCCGGCCCGGCTTCCACCCCCTCCTTCCCTCCCAAACACGCCGCCGAGGGAGGGAGGGAGGGAGGATGGAAGGAGGGCGGGGAGGCGGCCGGCCCGCCGGGAACTCCGCGCCTCCCTCGCCGCCCGCGGAGGCCCCGCGCCCTGAGGGGGATCGCGCTCCGCGGGGCCCACAGGGACGGGAGAAGAGCCCGGGAGCGGGGCAAGGAGAGGTGCCCGGACAAACCCCGCCGAGGGGAGGCGGGAAAATAAACACAAGTGTAAAACTCCCCCGCTGTAAAGCCCCACAAGTGTAAAGCCCGCTCGGTGAGAGAAGGGGACAGGAGGGTCCACGGCCTGGCTGCGGGCCCTGCCACGGGCATTTCGTCCATGGAAAGGTTCCCACACAGACACCTGAGCACAGCTCGGCCAGCCGTGCTCAGACAATCAGCCTCTTTTGGTTCCAGCCCCTTTAATTTACTATTCCATTCCCTCATCTTTCCACCTCGAGCAACAGGTACCCGAATAATTTTTGCTCTGTATCAGACAAAAACGACACCCTGGAGGTGTTTACTGCCTGAGCTGGTCAGAAATTCTCAGACGGAATATTTTTGTCAGAGGACGGCAGTTTGTTCACATCTAGGTGTTTTGTAGAGATGCTTCGGTTTGGGCTGACTCAGGGTGGCATCCAGGTACATTTCCAGTTTCTAACTTTCCATCACTGGGCAGACTGGGCTGTCACACTCCCCAGTCTCAAGCATGCTGAAAGGCAGCCCAGGTCCTCAAAAAACATATAATTACAAACTTCAGCTCCTCAAAGCAGCAGTTCTCTGTTAAACTACTCCAAAATGGTGCTGAGCAAGGAGGCTCAGAGGCACCTGCAGAGTCCCCAGGTGCCTCCAGCCAGGCTGGTTCCTTTTCTCAGCTCCAGCTCTTCTCCTCTCCCTGCAACAGCTGCCCAGGAGCAACAGCGTGAAAGTTTTGTGGGACCTGGCTCCCGAATTCTGAGTTTTCAAGCTGAGATTTGCTTCCCGGTTTTCTCCATCCTATCAGAAGGGACCACGGCAAGCCCAAATTCGGGAAGCCTGCGGGGCTGCTCGGCAGCTCCAGACACGCGGGTTCTTGCCAACCCACATTCTCATATTCCAGGATCCGGAGTTACCCAGTGGGGACACTCCTCGAAAGCCGGCATCCCAAAGCTCCCCGTGCCTGTGGATTTGGAGCAGCAGCCATCCAGATTGCCTCGTGGCAACTCGGGAACCGATGGGATCAGACAGCATCTGAGGCTCTGAGGCAACTGCCTTGGCTTCCACAGGCATTTCAAACTCAGGCTTTTATTCCAAATTGACAGTACCAATTTTTGGAATATTAATATTGGATGCAAATTAAATACGCCCTTCTCTCTTTTTTTTTTTTTTTTTTTTTTCCTTCAGCATTCTCATATTATTCCCCAACAAGCATTCCCTGAGAGTCTTGAATTTTGGAGGCTCACCACTAAAATTTTGGACTGTTGCCCTGACCCACTTTTTGGCTGCTTCGGTTGAGATGCCTGAAGTACAAAGAGGTGGAACCCCTGTAGATGATCCCAACATCGTTTTAGGAAATATCTCAAAAAAAGCAGGATGCCTCAACTACTGAGTTGCTAGTGCTGTTGACTTGCTGTCTATTTGTGTTTGTCTGAAAAGGCCAAGTTTCTGATAATTTGTGTTTATTTAAGGATCTGAACTCTTATTTAAAAGTTGTTGTTCACAGCTTTAGAAAATGGCTTGAATATGTGAACCAAGTGAAACACAGATAGGGAAGTTAATTTCAATGCAGAAATACATTCTTACAATTGTAAGAAATACATTCTTACAATTCTTACATTCTTATATTCTTTGAAATGGGGTGAAGTTAAATAATCTTTTTCTATTTTCTCAATACTTGGCCCGGCATATTTTGCAAGCCCAGAGGCTGAAGGACCTGCCTCAGACCTGATAATTCCATATTACATCAGGGTGATCTCACAGCAAATTTCTGTTCTGGGGACCCACATTTCTTTCTGGCTGTTCTGGATAGAAAACCATGGGCACCATTCCATGCTATTTTCATCCAGAAAGATTTTGATAATACTCAAATCTCACCTCTACACTCGGAATTCATGCTGTGACCTTGGTTCAGCAGAGCTTCTAGAATTTTCCATCCATATTCATGGGCTGATCTTCACTCCTCACAGTCATATCACAAGTCATGGCCTGGGTACATTTGAATAAGGGGAAGGAGAGGAAGATCTGAGTGGTTTGCTCGTGCTTGTACAGTGATTTAGTGGCAAAAGGGTGAAGATAATTTGCTAAGCACTAAACCAAACTGGGTCTCACTTACCTACAACCTCTGAATGAGGTGTAGGCAGCTAAACCACTGATCTAAACTCTGGGCCACAGCAGCACTGAAAACACTCCTGAAAACAAACAAACAGTTGGGCTTGGGATGTGGGATACATTTTTAAGCTTAAGGCCATGACATTTAATGGAACAGATTGTGTGCTTGCTGGGGTTACCTGTCAGAATGAACTGTTCTATAAAAATATGACTTTCTGAACCCCTAGACAGTAATCCTTTATTTCAGAGAGTTTTGGACACTCTCATAGTGGAAAAATTAACAGGAAAAGCAGGACCGTCCCAATTCTGCGTGGTCTGGATCTGATTGCTGGTTTACAAAACGTCTGACGTCTTGGAAGCCACCACTAGGCAGAAGTTTATGCTTCTTTTGTCATTGTGCTCACTTTTTGTGGAACAATTTTTTTCTTTACTTTTAAAAAGTAATTATCTTTGCTTGTGTTTGGAATTGTAGAGGTTCAGGGCCAGAGTTTGCTCTTATTGAGAAATAAAGATATATGTAGTCTGCAATAATGTGAGGGAACCAAACACTTCAAGAAAAAAACCCAAACACTTTACAGCTATTTTGCATTTCTTAACCTCTTACTAATACACTAGCACCTTAAAATTACTGAAAAATGATATCTGCATACCTTGGGTTTTTATATGATTAATGAACAGGACCAGAATTAAAATTCTCTTTTCACAAAGAGAAAAAATCAGGCTCTGCTTCAGGAACAATATCAAATTAACATGAGAAATAAGAAGGTGTTCACTGGAGCTCAGCTGTGCATACATGTACCTTTATCAAAAATATTTGTAACGGCTTCAGAGACAGAAGAATTGTTCTGTGCTTTGCTCTGTGTTTCCTTTATATCCTGTGAGTAGTGAGAAGGGGTTTTTGGGCAGACAGGAGCGCGGTTCAGGGCGAGCTGGGACAGGCAGGATGGAGGCAGCGTGGCCAGAGCATGCTCTGAGGGAGCCTGGTGCCTGCTCAAACAGCTCCCAACCTGCCCCTGTGGCTGGGCTGAAAATCAGGGAGTGGTTGAGAAGCAGCTTCTGAGGTGCTGCCCCCATTTCTACCTCACTGGCTGAAATATTAAATGTGATTTCCTACCTGTATGTGGAAAGGGAATTTTACAGTTCCCAGGTGGACAAGCTGGGAAGCTCACAGCAGACAGGGTGCTGGCCTCAGCTCCTCTTGTCCAGTGTTCTCCATGAAGGGTGAGATGGGCAGCACTGAAAATGAAGAGTTTTAAATTGGGTTATCTTCATTGCTTGCCTTGTAAATAAGGGCTGTGACATTTAACTTGGAACCTATGTCATGTATAATATGCATAAACAAGGGAAAGTGTGGGAGCTTTCCCTGGTGAAGGTAATGTATATATATCCATATGTGTAGAACAGCATTTATATGCAAGCAAACCTATCTACATCACTCAGAACAAACCTACAGGAAAATAATTTCTGGCATGAGTCACGAAAAAAGCGAGGCCTTTCTAAGTTAATGTCTTCAGCGTTAATGTCAGCTCTGTGAAATACACAGCTCAGTCAAATCCTTGCAGGGTACCTCAGCTATTCTCTGCAGATGAGAAAACATGCACACACAATAAAAAGCTGTTTTGTTGGAAGTTCCTAATGCTTCATACACACAAGCCAATTCACCTGCGTGTTCCAAAGAGGCTCAGTGGTGCAAAAATCACACACACTTCTGGTTAAGCCAGAATCCTTTCTGTTACCACGGCAGCACCTCTTGCCTGGGGAAAAAATACAAGGCAGCAGCACGTCCATAATGATCCTTCTGAAACACTCTCCCAATTCCTGGCAGTTATTTGTGTAGGCGCTCCTGAACTGGAGCTGACCTCCCTGGAGAGCCATGGACAGCCCATTCCTGCACTCCAGAACCTCTCTGCTTCTGAGTTACATTTCTGAGTAGCCTTCCCCAGGTTCCCATGGCCCATCTGGGGCACAGGACAGAGCCACTCTGAAGAACTGAAATTATCCACTGAAAATAACAATTCCCTCGTTATTTCCTTCATGACCTGTATGAGTCTAGGTGGGAGGGGAAAGGGCGATGTTGAGGTTGGGGCAGCTGAGGGATCTCCCAGGAAATGTGAGTTTTCCCCTGTGTGTCACAGTGAGATGAGGCAGCCTCGGCCTCGGGGGGTGTTTGTGGTGTGCAGGGAGCTGGGGGGCCCTGGCTGCTCCCCTGGGGTCGGGGCTGCTCGGGGCACTCGCAGCTGCACGGGAAGCGGCCGAGCTCTGCTTCACTGGCAGGGCACGTCCTGCTGGGCAGGGCCCCAGCCCTCCTCACAAACACCCTGAAAGAGGGCAGAGGGAACCCCAGCCCTCCTCACAAACACCCTGAAAGAGGGCAGAGGGAACCCCAGCCCTCCTCACAAACACCCTGAAAGAGGGCAGAGGGAACCCCAGCCCTCCTCACAAACACCCTGAAAGGGGGCAGAGGGAACCCCAGCCCTCCTCACAAACACCCTCAGAGCGGGCAGAGGGAACCCCAGCCCTCCTCACAAACACCCTGAAAGGGGGCAGAGGGAACCCCAGCCCTCCTCACAAACACCCTGAAAGGGGGCAGAGGGAACCCCAGCCCTCCTCACAAACACCCTGAAAGGGGGCAGAGGGAACCCCAGCCCTCCTCACAAACACCCTGAAAGGGGGCAGAGGGAACCCCAGCCCTCCTCACAAACACCCTGAAAGGGGGCAGAGGGAATCCCAGCCCTCCTCACAAACACCCTGAAAGGGGGCAGAGGGAACCCCAGCCCTCCTCACAAACACCCTGAAAGGGGGCAGAGGGAACCCCAGCCCTCCTCACAAACACCCTGAAAGGGGGCAGAGGGAACACAAACACCCTGAAAGGGGGCAGAGGGAACCCCAGCCCTCCTCACAAACACCCTGAAAGAGGGCAGAGGGAACCCCAGCCCTCCTCACAAACACCCTGAAAGGGGGCAGAGGGAACCCCAGCCCTCCTCACAAACACCCTGAAAGGGGGCAGAGGGAACACAAACACCCTGAAAGGGGGCAGAGGGAACCCCAGCCCTCCTCACAAACACCCTGAAAGAGGGCAGAGGGAACCCCAGCCCTCCTCACAAACACCCTGAAAGGGGGCAGAGGGAACCCCAGCCCTCCTCACAAACACCCTGAAAGGGGGCAGAGGGAACCCCAGCCCTCCTCACAAACACCCTCAGAGCGGGCAGAGGGAACCCCAGCCCTCCTCAAAAACACCCTGAAAGGGGGCAGAGGGAACCCCAGCTCTGCTTTTTCCCTCCTTTTTTCCGAGGCTTGGCTTTGAAATCTTAATAGGCCCTTACATGGGAACTCCTGGCATGGTTTACAAGTGTCCAGTGTGTGAAGGGAGACAGAAGGCAACAGTCTGGAGGACAGTTCTTTCCTTGGTTTTGGAGTTTCATGAGAGAAAATAAAACATCTTGATGAGGACACCACAGCATCTTTCCCGCATGGCTGTCAGAGCACAGGAAAGGGACACACAAGGACACAAAAGCCTCCTGAGGCTGAGCCCTCTCCTGAACCACAGCCGCTGGGATAAGGCCTGATCTAATCTTTCCAAATGTGCTAACAGCCTGAAATGAATATGCTTCTAATTAAGCTGGAGATAAAACTGTCACTAGGGTGGCCACCCAGTGGGATGTGCTGATATCCTGAGGGATGGAATGGAGGATTTTCAACACCTGGGTGTGAGGAGGCAGCACCTGCAAGCTCAGCACTGCCCCGACTTTGCATACAGGGAGCTGCTGTCAGGCTGCTCTAAGTGTGACTGCACACACACATGCAAACGTGGCCCTGTCCCAGTCTCCATAAAATGAACTCAACCTGGAATTTCATGAGGTTTAAGTATGGCTAAGAAATAAAATCCAAATGCTCAGTTTTGAGGATGGTGCTCCTCATGAGATGTGCTCCTCCTCTGGTTGCTGGAGGGAGTGAGGTGCTGGTGAAATTCCACACTGTCTCCTGTAGTACAAAAAGCACCAAAAGCTGCAGTCAGGAAAAAAGAGAGGAATGGGCCAGGCCCCAAAACCAAAGGCTCATTACAGGTAACACAAAAACTCCAGCTCCCAGCCACAAACATTTATTTGAGATTCCTTTCCCGTGTCCATGTATGACTGTCTGTCCTTTCTGAATTCCTTGCTGTGTCTGCACCCTTTTCTTCGCCAGGGCACATCTGTTAAAGTCTTCGGTTTGGTTTTGAAGTAGGCATTTTCTCTCCAGCTGAACTTTAAAAAAGCTCCTGAGCAAAGGCTTTGAAGGAGTAAATATAAATACATTTTTTTTATGAATAGGCTCCTGTTTTCACATGTTCCACTTGCAATGGCTTCTTGTCCACAACTGCTGGCGTGTCTGGCCCTTTGCAGGAAGAATCCTCTTTTGGAGGAATACACTTTTCTTTGTGCACAAGGGATATTCTCAAGGAACATTTTAATGAAAAATTCACCTGTATTGAGGGGGTCAATCTCACCAGTCTTGGAAAACAAAAAACAGCCTGGCCAAATTGGCCCCCAGCACTGCAGGGAGATCCTGATCACGTTCAAACTCTGTGCCTGACGTGGTTTGGTCCAAGACTTGTGCTGAACCTGGGCAGAGCTTGATTCTGCTCACAACATCCATCCACACAGCAAGGAACAAATCCTTTGGATCCCAGCCCTACCTCACCCAAGTCAAGTGGGAGTTGACTAATTGCAATTATTATAGAGTTTAGTCAGTAGTTTTTATGTTGTGGTGGCTCCCCTACATTAAAACCAACAGTTAAAGGCTACTTCTTAATTTTTGAGGTTTACTTAATTAAGTTATCCTTTCTCTCTTTTCTTTTTTTCTTAAATTCTTTTAACCTAAAATGCACTGAAGGCCTCACAAAGGGACTGTCACTCTCATTTAAACCAAGAATCCTCTCTAAGGCAGCAGCAGCAGCAGCAAGGAGTGGCATGGATTTATTTGCACATGAATAATATGTTAATATTTATACATAGCTCGCTTAGATAAGGGAAACAACTTGAAGATTTATGGGAGAAGCTCTGCATGGCCACGCTCTGTGGAACAACGTTTCAAGCTCCGTGGAGAACCCCAAGTGTTGATTTTGCCTCCGGACAGTTTAATGTGTAACCCAAGAAAGGGCATTCTTCAAGATGAAAAAGGGGGAAATGGAACCACCACAATCTGCCTGCTCTTCCCTTCCAGGGTTTTGCTGCATTCTGGGCAGAGCACAGTCCCTTTGCTGTTGGGATCCTCAAACACAGCTGAACTGGACAGAGTCCACAAGCTGTGCATGTAAACACACAGAAAAACTTGGGTTTATTTTTTCCTTTTGAGTCCTTGCTGTTGCAAAAATGCAGCTTTGCCTTTTCATAACATTTTCATAAAGCTCAAGTCCTACTTGGGCAGTAGAAATGGCACAAATGGGAAGAGAATGACAAGGAAATGTTCCGTGTGTGTGAGGAGGGATGTTTACTCCTTGTTTATTTGTTCTGGGGAGAAATAAAGTGCTTTGTGTGAAGGCTCTTTGCAAGAGAGGCTGAAATGTTCTCCGGGCTCTGTAAAAGCATTGCCAAGTTTGTCAGCAGAAGGGAAAGAAATCTGGGCAGGCTGCCCTAAATTAAAACTAAACTTAAATCAAATTCAGTTTAAATACACAGAGTAGTGCTTGGTGTGGGGGCTAAAGGCAGAATTACCAACTCAAACACTGAAAACTCCTGAGTGTGACTTGTTCAAATGGGTCTGAAATTTAGCAAATAAATTAAAATAACAATGTTTTTTCCTTCCTTCAGCTTTTGCCATGTGTCAAAGGGGTCATGTTTCCTACTTTTCTTGGCCCAGGTAAGAGATGAGGTGAGGTGAGGTGAGCTGCAAGTGGAGGTTCTGATGCAATTCTGTCCTTCTGGGAGTGAAGGATTTAAGGAACATCACCTGTGTGAACCTGCAGCCAACCCCTGAGGGGTAGGGACAGTGCAAAAGAAACCAGAGCTGTGGAGAAAGTCCAATTAATTATTAATCATTCATTATTAATTTTTAATTTACCTGAGATACTGAACAAATGAGGGATGCTGCTTTATTGGAGCACATTAGAATCCTACACATTTGTTCCTTCTCTTAGGATAAACTAACCAGCATAACTTGGATCTGGATCAAGATTTCAAAGCAAACCTCAGGGCTGCCTGCATAAGGCTTCTTGTCAGTTTTGATATGAGATTTTAAAGTGAAAATGTCACACTACTAGTTACAAGGCTTTCTGTAATGTATCAAAGTCATTTTTGCAGTATTGGTGGTCTTTCCCCTCCCAAGTTGTTGGGAGTGGAATTGAAAATCACGTGCTCCAGCACTTAGAGAGACCCTGTGAAGTGAATGGAAGCCAATTCAGGCAGCTGGGTACAGCCTTGATAGAAATGTTCAAAGGCACACGTGATTTTTATGACCTTAGGATTATTTCTTGCCTTTGGAAATCTCTTTCTTTGCTTAACTTCAGATACCTCTTCACAAACCCCGCTGTCCTCTGTTTGTTATCAGCACTCACAGATGTCCTTTATGGATTTACCTACTTGAAAGTCCCCGAAACAAACTCTGGGTACTGGAGAGGGGAGTGCAAAGCAAGGAGATGATTTTGGTTACCTAACATTTATTTGACTTAGTCATGCAGAACTGGATCAGTGCAGCTGATAGGGAGTGATGATTAAACCAAAGCCTGAGTCTTTATTCCCATGTGATCACTGCCATTATCTCTGCTATCAAGGTTGATCTGACAGTAACTTTTATTTAGAATCAGCCACACTAGTTTCCCCCGCCTACCCCAAAGGCACCAGAGATGTTTGCAGCTCCACAACTTGCAGAAAGTAAAATGTAATTCATACCTCCAGTGCAATGAGGGAGCTGGGGAAAAGAGATCTGGCTTCTTTATTTTGGGGGGCCTGATACAAAACCCATCCCAGGCAGGAAATCAAGGTTTGTAAAGCATCCCAGAATGGTTTGGGTTGGAAGGGACCTTAAAGCTCATCCCATTCCACTGTCCCAGGTTGCTCCAAGCCCTTTCCAACTCAGCCTGGGACACTTCCAGGGGTGGGGCAGCCACAGCTTCTCTGGTTGGTGGAGAGTTTGAAGGTCCTTGGGTTGAAAAACCCAGAATGCTGTATCTCAGTTATTAAATGTCCATTGATTCCTTGCATTCCCATACACAGTCATATTTCAAAATATGTATATATTTCAGTATGCCTTGCAATATTGCATCATTGTTGTGGTGTAAGCCCAGAACCTTTGACCTTTGTAGGCAAACTCCTGAAAGTAAGACTATTTTTATAACAAGAGAGTACAGTAAATATTAACAATTATCACTTTAGGCAGAAATTTCACAATGCTACCCACTTACAGGATGTGGAATGTGCTGCTAGATCAAAGTTAATGAACAGATCCATACCTCAGCTCTGGCCCAGAGGGAGTGACCTCGTGGCTGTCTTGTAGTGATTCCCTCACCTGCCCAGGTGCAGCAATGACAAACCACAGGGTTCACAGAACTTCCCAAAAGAGCTGCTCCATTCCTAAAAGAAAGGAAGGCAGGTTAGAAACTAAATTTGCAGAGATGGTTGTCTGCAGCTCTGGTTTCTGGTTTGGGGTTTGCATTGCTTTCTGGGTTGTTTCTTAAAACTTTAACCAAGCTTGCTGAGGTGGAGATTGAGGCACGGCTGAAATGAGTCAGCTTGTTTTTAGGTCTTCTGACAGTTCTGAGAATTGTGACTTTTCCTCAAAGACTCCTGAGCTGTGACCTGAGGCTCTCCTGGGTCTGAAGCACCCAGATCTCCATGGTGACTGTAGAAAGGGGGCTGGGGAGGAGCGGGGAGGAGGCTGTGAGGGTGCTGTGAGCAGGGAAGAACACCCCAAATCAATGTCATTTCTTCATCATCAACTGGGGCTTTGATGGGAGGAGAATCCTGAAAAGGACCATTGCTACCGAGGAGTGGAGAGCTCTGCCAGGCAGGATAATCCCAAAGCTGCTGCAGTGGAAGGCAGGATTTGAGTGGATTTATGCAAACTGAGGGCTCAGTCTTTGCTCTGCTTTGGGTTGGTACTTGGTAGCCCGAGGGACTCTTCTACAGAGCAATTTGGATATTCTGGGCCCTTTATTTTATGAATTATTGGCTTCATTTTATAAAGTATTGGTTTCATTTTATAAAATATCTCTGAGGCAAGAAGGGAAATGGGGCAAGTTGTGAAACAATTCTTTGATCAGCCACTCAAAGCCCCATGAGATTCATTATTGTGACAGCAAATCTCCCCGCAGTGTGTGCAAAGTCAGCCCCC
Source organism: Prinia subflava (assembly GCF_021018805.1). NCBI lineage: Eukaryota > Metazoa > Chordata > Aves > Passeriformes > Cisticolidae > Prinia > Prinia subflava. Next base: position 1,490,478 of record NC_086261.1, read on the forward strand.
ACTTCTGTGCTGCCATGGCAAAACTCAGATCCATCACAGCCCGTTTTGGGGTACCTGAGGTACGTGAAACAATGTTCTTCCCCTGCTTTTGGGATGTGGAGAGGCCTCAAGACAGGGGAGAAATGTGAAGGCAGCCACGCAGATGTTGCTGCTACAATGAGGGAGACAGAGCCTTTTGTCTCTGCTGTCACTAAAGCTACAGAACAATTTATCTGATCTGTGCATGGAGCAGCATTATGTGTCTTTCCATTGTGTGCAAACATTTCTCTTGCTTAAAATGCTACAGTTCATGGAGCAGTTAGTCCTGAAAGCTACAACGTTTTGTATTTCTTTGGTGTAATTAATGCTGGAAGAGACCAAGTCACCAGTTTGCCAGTAGAGAGGATTAAACTTCCTGTTGCTACTTGTAGAACTCCATGGATTATGTGCAGTGCTTTGCACAAGTACAGTGAGACCTAAATACCTTACAATCTATTCATCTCTATCTGATAGAACTCCCTCCTCAGACTAAATCATTAATAAATGTTGTCTGAGTCATAAACACACCAAAAATGACGAACACTGGACCTTGAGATGAATTCAAGGAGCAGAAAATTGGCAGCAAATTGTCCCGTTCCCATCCACCCACTGTCAGCCGCCCAAAGGAAAAAAAATAAAAATAAAAAAGGCAATGGATTGTTCAAATTACAATGGGGTGAGGATGAAGGCATAAAGCCCTTAGAGAGAGAAGAAATCCCTTATGAATAGACTGGAAAAGCTGAGATCCTGCAAAGGGAGAAGGGCAGGGCTGAGATGCAGCTGAGCTACACAGGATCACAGAACCATTAAGAAAAGACTTCCAAGATCAGGGAGTGTGAGTGTTAACCCAGCACCACAGGAAGATGCAGAGGGGAGGAGAAAGGGAAGGATGAGGGCAGGCAGGTCCAGTCTTGGTGGTGGGATGTGAGGAGGGCACCCAGGGCTCCTCCCCATCCAGAGGATGGTGCAAGGCAAGGGCACCATGGTGGAGGAGAAGACCAAAGCCAACAGAGTCCTGGAAGCAGTGCTGGTGGAGGAGGAACTCCTCAGGGGGGAAAAAGATGTGCAGATAGAGAGGAAGAGAGATGCTGGGCTCTTCCAGAGCTAACAGGCTATGCTGGCCTGGGGACAGGGGTGATGGACAGAAGGAGTCACAAACAGGAGTCTGACAACAATCAGGGTCCAACCTCAGGGTCCCCGAACACAAACTGAAAAGTGGGTGGCAGGATTGAAAAGCAGAGAGCACAGGGAGGCAAAGGGGAAGCTGAGGAGGGGTTGGGTTTCTTTGCCTTTAAGAGATTTTATAGCCAATGATATGTTAATTTTGTGTGGTGCCAAAGTCAATATGAGCTGCAGAGAAAATCAGATCTGTAGTGGTCGAGGATGTGGAGAAACAGTTGATTGTATATTTAACAGGAAGCCAGGGAGATCAAAGAGTTTTCAAAATGGTTTTGTTTTTAACTGATACCCTGGCTTTATTTTGTTTAGATTGAGCTGGGGGCCTCTCTGAAGAGGATGAAAGGAGAACAGAAATGTGTAACAAAGACATTTCCCTTCTCCTTAATAGTCAAGGGAAGTTGACATCCCTGTCAAGCAATAGCACCATTATATGCAGGGCTGCAAGAAAGGAAGCTATTTTATCCTTGGGAGGAAGGAGAAATGTCATCTCCTAGCAAAGAGGTGAGGTTCTGCAGAAATTCAGGGCTGTTAATAGACTGTTATGACAGGGTGCAATTTGATTTCCAGTGAACAATGTGTGTCCCAGCCTGAACACTCCCCAGTTAGCAGAGATCAAACAGCACAGGCACAGCCTCCTCTCTGGTAACAGATCCTTCCCAACACTCTGCTTGTTTTAAGGGTTAAATTAGATTTTTGCTTTTAGTTATTTTCAGCTCGACATGAAGGGATGATTTTGCATTAATGGACGTGGCAAAGTCTAGCCTGTAATGAATTAAGATAGAATAACACGAGACTCTGCAAAGAGAATTCTCTAAAAGATCTTCTGTAAAAAGGAACATCTTATAACACTTTTGGAGCGGGCCTTGGACACAAAATTTTTGAATTAATTAAGTGTATGCTTAAATCTGCCTTTGCTGATGAAAACATTGAATCATCTTTATACTATTTTCTTGGTACAGAAAGGATTTGAGTGAATACTTGAACATGTATCTGGTTTGCAGGACTTTGAACTTAATGTGCATCAATGCCCTGCTTCAGTTTCATCCTCCCAGTTTGCAGGCAGCCTTCTGAAGCTAAAATCTTAACTTCCAGTTAAAACAGGATATTGAAGATTACAGATTAGAGGATACAAGAGGAAGGGGCTGTGCCACGGGAGGCACATATGCCCTCCCTGCTTCAGAATGAGGAACAAACAAGAGGCTATTTCCCATTTCTGCAGCCCCAGCTGCTTTGAGTGCCAGAGCCTCAGCAGCCCCTGCCATTGTTGTTGAGTTAAGGTGGTGCCAGCCTTTCCATCAGAAACCATTTAATAACTTGGCCACAAACACCTGCTTCAAGCTTAGCACTGGAAATGATCAGTCCTTCAGCAGCTCTGAAGACATTTCCCTCCTCCTCTCCCAAAATTCCATAAGTATCTGCATGCAGAATGTCTAGGATTGATAAAGTTTCCTTTTGGGCCGGTACCCCCATCATTTCCAAACCACTTTGTACCTCTGAGTGAGCTGTGCCTCAGTCCTGCTTAGAGCTGCACTCTTCAGACGAAACCTTCAGTGCACAGAGCATGACAGGAATCACTTGTGGTAGAATTACAGCCTCTCAGGTAGATTCTAAATCCATGTATATTCATGATTTCCCTTTTGCTGTACCATACAGCTGACAGAGCAGATCAGAGGGATCTCAGCATCATCTCACCACCACAGGCCCTTTCTCTCTCTCTGTTCAGGCTCTCAGCTAAACCTGCACCTCCACAATTCACCCAGTCTGTTCTTTTTCTGCTCATGGATGACTTTCCATTTAATGTAATGGCTTTAGGGACACAGGAGGAGCCATGCCTCGATGCCTTTCCCTGCTGGCAGAGCCCTCCATCCCCATCCTTATCCAAATAACACAAGCATTCAGCTCCACTGGGGGAATGGTGCGAGGCTGTGTCCCAGCCCCGGGAAATGATGCCAGGCTGGGAGCAGCGTGGGGTTACCCCTCCTTCCCTGTGCTGTGCAGCCCTCATGTGCGAGCAGAGAGGCTGTGAAACCCCATCTTCCTTTCTCTACCACAGCTGTGGTTGAGTTGATGAGTTTTCGTTCCCCTTTCTGGCATGTGCTCCTGCTCCTGGGATGAGGCTGCCATGCCATGGTGGCACGCTGGTGACTCAGGCAGCCTCTCTCACCCACAGGCAGCTGCCTCTTGGCTTTGTGGTCTCCGCTGAAAAATGCGAGGAACCTTCATTTCGCTGAAACCCAAGGCTTTCAGCGCTCCCCGTGGGACTGAGCTCGCCCTCGCTCCGTCCTTTTGTTTTCAAAGCCTAAAGCCTCTTTAGTTTCGGGATTACCCGCGGCTCTCTCCAGCAGCTGGTGCTGATCACCTGGGGATCTCCCGCTCTCCTCCTCGAGGCCGAGCCGTGGATTGTCTGATCCATTTGATCCAGGCTTGGATGCAGAGGGGGCAGAGCACGGGGCAGGAGCCAGCGGGAGACATTCCCTGCTGCAGGGAAGGGATGGCTCTGCCCTAAACCAAGGCCCAGGCGGGGCTCAAGAGCTCCCATCCCTTCCCGAAAGGGCATTTCTTCCACACAAATACTCAACAAATGTTTTGGCCATTGGCAGCTCATTTAGGCCATCAGCTGGAGGGAGAGAGATGTGAAATGGCACTGGAAATCCCACAGAAATGCTGAGAAAAACTAGACTACCCTCAGAATACTTGATGCTGCTTTTTTTTTTTTTTTTTTTTTTTTTTTTTTTTTTTTTTTTTTTTTTTTTTTTTGTCTCGCTGAATAAAGGAAATTTTTCTACCCTCATCAGAGAGGGGAAGAAATTACATTGCCTGTAGTAATGGTGCCCAGAAGGAGGAACTAACCTGGTTCACTCTGGTGGAACAGAGAGCAGAAAGTCGCTGAGGTGTGGACGACTCCTGTGCTGCTCACACCAGCTCCTCTGAAACAACATTCACCAAATCAGCACAGAAAAATGCCTGGCACAGGCACTAACCCAGGATAACACAGCCCAGCAGGAATGCAGCCCTCAGCCTGACATTCCTCTGAAGATGTGCAGCATTCCCTAATTCACCTGGCTTGATTTTAAGGAATACAAAGTAGACTAGACCCTGAAGTACACAGTAGCCCATCCATGATCCCTCTGGGGGGCTCTGAAGCAGTGACCCTCTCTGCCTGCTCCTGTCTGCCTCCCTTGTCCCGGGTGGAATTTCCCCGGTGACTGCACAGCTGTGCTTGTGCCTGGGAGCTGCTGCTGCTTTGGGAAGGGCTGGAGCTACCACGGGCACGATGCTGAGGCAAACACGTGCCTGGAGTTTCCATCCAGCCCTCCTGCTGCCACCAAAAGGTCTGGGGAGCCCCACGATCCTTCCCCGTGCTAAGCAAGCCTTGAGGGATGGCCATGCTTTGTCTGGAGGGGTTTAGAGCTCTCAGGGCCCAGCTGTGCTCCCCAGGGACCAGACGAGGCTGAACAGGTCACAATGTCATGGGGAGACCTGTCTGGAAGTCAGGAAGGGCAGAGCAGCCCGTGGTCTGGCTGGGGGCTTTAGGAGATGACAATCTGTACACTCAGGGGTTTATCATTTCCGAAAGAACACCTTACTCTATCAGTTCCCCCTCCTTTGTCATCAGAGAAAAACTCACACTTTCCTAACTGAAAGTTCAGTCTAAACATAAATGTCACTGAAAGCCCAGCGAGACCTTTGCTTCTCTGGTTTCACTCTCCTGAGCTGTGGGGAAGATTATGCAACAGGAACACTGGGGTGACTCATCTTCTGGCATTGCAGTAAATTAGGAAATGTTTGCTGCGATGTTGTAGGGCTTTCTACCGGCTATTTGTGGGCTGCTTTTTTCTCTCCCAGTGCCTTCAAATCCCAAGTGTTGCCTGTTGCCCTTGTCTGAGCTAGGAAAAGGCTCCTGGGTAGGTGCTGCAGCTCAGCTCTGGAGCAGAGGGTAAGGACAGCAGCTGTTGGAAGGAAATGATGTTAGAGAAATTCTCAATGTCCTTGCTCAGCATTTTTGCCCCCCTGTGAATATTTCTTTGAATCACTGGTTTTGCTTCTCTGCTGTAACTCTTAACAACATTCTCAGCCATCAGGAACTAAAGGGGTCAAGGAGATTTTCCTCCCATGTTTGTTCCTGAAGCACAAGGCTTGTCAAAATCACAGAGACTCTTCTGAGAGAGTGGATATATCAGAGGAAGGACAAATTGAATATAAGAAAAATCATGTCAGGCTCATCCCTCCCTCTTTACAGGTTCTTTTGGTTTAAGGTTCAAAATAAATGTATTGTCTTGAAGGATGAGAATTCACAAGGCGTACCTTCCCTTTCCAAATCTATGGCAAGAATTAATTTTTGGAAGGAGACTGCAGAATAAAGAGAAATACGAGTATTGTGAGATTGAAAGTAAAACAATGAGGATGGAAACATTATGAAGGGACATGAACCAGACTGTTGGTTAAGATGTATGATGCCATAATCAACCCTGACGTAAAGATGTGAGCCTTTGTTGAAATTTCATTTCTGGTTACTCTTGGTACATATTCTTAAAGGATTAGAAGAGAGAAAGTCAAACCTACATCAGAAATTCCACAAATGCCCCCTTGTTGTTAAAAACCCCAGTCCTAAGCTAGGACTTTTCTGAGCTACACAACCTATTGTTGTTGATATAAACTGAAATTTCGGGCAAACAAAAAGGGGCATGAGGTTCTCAGCTTGCTCTGTACAGTACCTCATTTTTGCCAAAAAAGAAAGTATGAACTTATTCTGCCATGGAAATCAAATAAGGCATCAAAACCCAATTTCCTAAAGACAGTATCTATCAGTTTCTTTGAAGCAGACATTTTTATGACCAACAATGTTAACAAATCCAAACTAAGTATCCAATCTGTCAAGGAGAAAAATAAGTTTCGAATGAAAGTAAGTATTGCTCGTTAAACTTTAATGGCGAGGCATTTAAAAGAAGAAAACCATCCATTATAACGCTGGTGGAATAGTGTGTTGTCAAATTCCCCAGGGAGGACTCTTATCACGATGTTTAAATATATTATATTAAGGGATGGCTGTTACTCTGTTCTCTAAACAGGAGACTTTTTAGAGGAAAAGTTTAAGAGCAATATATATCCAGTGGTGAAAATTTCCTTATTGCCCAGCAATTAAAATGAACTGTTGGACATTAATCCTACCTGTCCCAAAGGATGTGCTGGGGGAAGAGTTGTGCTGATGCAAAGCTGAACCAAGCAATGTTTTCTCATCAAGAGGGGAGCACAGAAGAGCCTTGAAAGGGTTATTCCATTTTTTTTGGATCTGCAGGATCAAGAACTTCTGTGATTACTACCTTTCACTGTAAAGAGAGCCATTGCTTTGGGCTTGTAATGAGTTTGGACACACAGTGATAAATCCTGGAGAACCTGTGCCTGCTGATCACATCCCAGTTTTGTGTCCCAGCTTTTCTCTGGTTTATGCAGGTGCACACAGCCAAGGCACATCACCAGCACATCACCAGCATCTCTTGAGCAGCATTTCCTCCTTTACTGGAATGCTCCCCTTGCCATGACTCCATCCCCCATGTTAAGCTGACTCCCGTTGCCTTTTTCAAGGCAGAACTTGTTCCACGTTTCCTTTTTACCCCCTCACTTCAGCGATCACATCCCTGATCCCTGACTCCAGCCAGCCCCACGTCTGCCCAAGCAGAGCTTTCCCTTTAAGGCCTGTTTATTTTTAAAATCTACATGGGAGGGACTCCATTTTAGTTACAAACTACTTCCACACCCAGAGATCCATCATAAGAAATGAAAGGAGAGAGCTGCAGAGCCTCAGCCCAGCTTTCTCTCAGGGAGAAAGCTCGGCCGTGTCTCAGCTGACGGATGCAGTGCTCAGCCCTATCTCCAGCATCTCCACCAGCCTTTGAACCAAAGATTACCACCTCTGCAACCTTTAATGATTTAATACCACTAATATCACTGTCTCATCTCACTTTCTTTGCTTGCAAAATGCTATGAGGTCACTCCAGCACTCAAACGGGGCTCTCAGGGTTGGTGCTGCAGCTCTGCCCTGATGCCAAGACTTGCTGAAATCTCTGCCAAACTTTCATCACTTGAGCTGAAAATTTCATGTCAAAGTCCTGCCATAGTCTGGTTTGCCTTGAGGTTTTATTTACTCTTTTGATTTAGATTAATTCAAGTGAAACCGTTCTGGAAGGAACCAGAGAAGACACAGACCTGATGACCTCTCTGTCAATTTACCGTGTCCTCCACAAAAACATTTATCACAAATTTTATTGCCATGTCCTTGTCTGCTCCTCACTTTCTACCAGCATGCAGGCAAGACCTTATTAAGGGGTGAATAAAGGCTGCAAGGTGATGGAAGCTATAACCTGATAGCTCCTGCTCCATTTGCTGCAGGAGATGGGAACCATGTAGGGAATCAACGAGGAAATCCAAACGAGAAGCAGTTAATGCAGCTAAAAACCAACCTGGAAAAAAATATCTGTAAAGTCCTTACCTCTGCCACAGAATTAGGCAAGTAATTTGGATAAAAGATTCCCAGATCATCACTAAACATGCATTCTGCATCCACCAAGTTCCTGAGGGGATCTGAAGACAGTGGGGCTTTAAGAAGCTGCAGCACAGCAAGGGACTCTGATCTCTCACACATCGTGTCCAAACCCAGAGCTGGTGAATACCCTTAAACATGATTTCTCTCTGCCTCAAATGACATCCAGAACCCAAGCAAATGCCACCCCCACACCTCACAGGGGAATGTGAAGAATAAAATTTGCTACTGCCTGTCATGAGTGCTCCCAAGGAAATGAATAATTCCGTGTTCTGAGCAGGATTTGAATAGTGAGCAGTAAGTGAGGCACAGGGGCTCACATTGCACAACCAGGAAGAACAAGAGGGTGAATAATGGTTCACTGAGCAAGCTGGTACATGGAAAGAGACAGGAGCCCTACAGGAAAACTCTGCAGAGCCAGAGAACAGAATAACAGCGTAACACAGGGGCACGAGAACATTCTGACCTGGGGAGCATCCTTCCTTCTCAGGGGCACTTCCAATTTTGAGAACCTGACTGCTGAGTGCTTGATTTTGATGCCTAAATGCCAAAATAAGGCTTTCTCTGAAAAAGAAGCATTGTTGAGATCAGAGACAAGGTAAGACACCTTGCACACAACAAAAAGGGTTGGGGTCACTTCGGGCTGGAAAAGATTTCTTGCTTTTCAGTCTCTGCCCACAAATGGTGCCCTGCCTACACCTCTCTGAACAATTGTCTGGGGAGTTTCCTGTTCTCAGAGCTGCCACAAACCTGGGCACAGGCTGCTGTGTTTGCCTGCTCTTGTGTCACCCCTCTGGGGACACCAGTGGGCAGTGGACCCCTGGACACGTTCCACACATGGATGAGACTGAAGGCCTACAGCTCCTCGCTCAGCAATGACACAGGCTGGGGTTCATACAACACATTTCATTTCTTGTTGAGATTTGATTAGCTCTGTTCCACCTCCATCAACAACAGCCTTTATCCTGCCTGTGGCAAATGGCAGAACTCCCCTGCGTTGCACAGGGAGCAGTGCTGGAGAGCTACATTTTACTTTTTTCAGCTGGGTTGTGCAGAGACTTTTTGTCAGGCTCAGCAGGAGCACTGGGAATATCCAATCATCTGTGTGAGTCCAAGAGCAGCCAGATTAGGGGCAGGCAAGGAATCTGCTGCTGTGACCCCCCGTAAGATTTTGGAAGCAGAGAATGGTGCCTCTCTTAAGCACCATCCACTGCAACTGTGGAGCTGTTCCCTCTGCAGCTCCCATTGTTTAACCGAATTTCAAAGTGCTCATCATCTGCCAGGCCTGGGCTTCTGGTCCCTGTCATCTGAATAAAAAAAAGCATGAAAAATGGAGTAAATTGGAACTATTATTTATCACACATCTGGCAGCACAAGGACTGTCTTTCAGGATTGCAGTCCCTGGAGAATATGCTTTCCTGCCCCACTTTCCTTGGAGATGCACACAGTCAGTCCCAGCCACTTACATATGTGGAAAAAAATTGATTTTTAAAGCAAGTGACCTTAATCCAGGGAGACCTGTCAACCTTGGATGTATCTCAAGTTTCCCTTCCAAGGCTGCTGCAGTAATCCCCAGTTCATAAAGCTGAAGGCCGGGGAAATCAGAGACTCGTGGTCCTTGTGCGTGGCCTCTGCACAGCTGCACAGTTGGCTTTCCCCTTCTGGGTCAGTCTTTAAAAGGACTTAACCAAGGCTGACAAACCTAAAATTAGATTTGCCAGCTCCAGGAGGAGTGTGAACATGTCCCTCCCGTCTCAAGGCTGCATCTGTATCCAGCCAGGGCTGACTGGAAACCAGAAGTGTTGCATATCAAGGAGCTGTAGGGACAGACAGGCAGGGAGGGAGCACAAATAAATGAAATAAATGTTGGTGTGAGTTGTGTCCGTGCTTCCACTGACTCCAGCAGCTTTTGGATCAGGCTTTCCATGGGAATAAGGGCAGTGGGAGACTGTCCTTAGCACAGAAGTGCAGTTACACTCACAATAAATGCCCTTAAATGACAATTTCCTGTCCGCTGTGGTCCTCTGTGTGTCTTCTCTGCCAGCAAATCCCACGGGGAAGGGAGTGTCTGTTATTCCATGTTTGTTTAGTGCCTCGTACAATGGGCCTCTCTTCCAGTTGGGGCCACTTGATGCTGCCACAATACAAATAATAACGATTCTAATAATAAAATTCAGACTTCAATGGGCCAGGCTGCTCAGCAGCATTGGCCTGTCTTGCTGACTTGCTTCCTCCCACTTCCTCGCTTCCTCCCCCAGCAGAAGAACTCTTCTACATCACCAATTCCCAAAGGTGGTTGTTCTCGGTGTTGTTTGGCTCTGCAGGAAGCACCATTGCTTAAGGCACTTGGCTTTCTCTTATTTTAATTTTTTTTTTTCCACTGACGCGCTGCAGAAACTCTTCCACACCCTTCACTTCCCGGGAACATCCGTCCCTTGGGATCCCTGTCCTGGCCACGGCACCACTTGCACTTTTTCTGGCCATAAAGACAGGGAAGAAGTGGAGATATCAGCCAGGGGCACAGGCTGGGAGGAGCTGGCAGGGAACACGGCAGAATCACGGAATCACCCAGCTTGGAAAAGCCCTCCAAGCCCCCCGAGTCCAACCAGCACTGCCAAGGGACACTGAGCCGTGTCCCCAAGTGCCACATCCACACGGTCAGTCCCTCCTGGGATTCCTGCAGCCCCTGCAGCTGCACCGTGGGGTTTCTCAGCAAGGACAATGCCCTGGGCACAGGATTAGGGAGCAGCGGGTGCGGGGAGAACTCCTTCCCACAGCACTCTGTGGATCCAGCCAGTTCAGCTTCGTGTCCAGGGCTGCTTTCAATTTGGCTTCTCACACAGCACTCCGTTGACAAAAATGGCTCTTGGCTAAAGTTCCTCTTTGTTTTGGTTGGAATTTTCCAAGTTTTCGGACAAAAATGCACATGAGGAGGGTTTTGATTTTCTGTCACTTAATCTGTTCCTCTGCTGGAAAAACGGAAGCTCAGTGGAAAAACTGACAGCTAAATGTATGTGAGCCCTCAATAAAAAGTTACAAGAATCAAGGAACAAAAATCTGTGAAAAAAATTTAACGGCATGACCATTTTTGCAGAGAATATATTTAACATTTTCCAACCAGCTTTAGCAGTGGCCTGTAATTAAAGAAGAGTCCAAGCCACAGAGTTCAGAACCAGACTTTCCCAGAATTTATGGGTGTCTGGGTTTGGTTGAGTCCAATATGAACCAAGGCAAGAGCTGGGATCCAGCTCCCACCTCTCCCAAAGCTGGACAGAGGTGGTTTGGAGGCATCTCCTCATTCAGGCCATCCTGCTCTGGCTCAGAGGAGCTGCCACCCTGCCCGAGCCCTGGGTAGGGACAGCAGGACAGACAGAGGTGTCTGTGCAGCTCCCAGCATCATCTGGAAATGTTCCACACCATAACACAATAGCCTTTTGGAAATTAAAGCCTGTTAATAACAATCTGTTAAAACAGCAAAAATCAAGAGTGAAAGAAAAGAGGAAAAGTAAGGAGAGGGGAAAAATGAAGGAATTGCACAGGTATTTTTCAAGAAATGACAGGAATTGCTGTCAAACCAGAAGCTGAGTCAAGGATAACTCAAAGAGATTCCCCACTCACCTCTGGCTGGGAGTAGGAGAGGTTGTTAGCACTGCCAGGGGCTGGAGAAGGGTCTGAGGTCTCCTTGCTCCTGGTGCAGTGGGGAAACATTTGTGCCACCCTCAAGGTATGTATTTCTCTGCTAGATATTCTGGGACAGGTTTTCACGCTGGCTCCACATCTTGGGTGCTGACCTCCTTAGAAAATCTGTCCCGGCCAGGTGCTGCCAAGTTCCTGAAACGCTGCCCGTGGGCGATTTTGGAAATACAGCCACACCTGTCCTCGTTTCGCATCACTATCAGCTCCAGCAAATCTTTAGATTGGCCTGATGTCAGCATTGTTTGGAGCCCCTGCTGCCAGGTGTTGTTTGGGGAAACACGCTGTCCTCGCCACGGCGCATTCTGTCTCAGAACAACTTCATCTTGTGTTTTGGCCCCAAACCAAGCAGCCATTCCTATAGGCTAATAGAAAAGCTTGGTTTATTGTGGGAACACACCGGGGTGGTTGGAAAGGGATCCCAGAGTCTGATAAAAACAAGGCTACCTGTCTTGCTCCTTGTTGAGACTGGTTGGGGCAAGCTGCCAGCAACAGCTGTTTCTTAATTGCACAGACACTTATCTTGTTCTGACACCACACGCAAACGTGTCTTTCTGCAAATATGAATTTGGACAGTCCCACTGTGGGCTTTCAAAAGCTGTGTGTATTTCTTGGTCCATCAGAAGAGATAGATGGAGGGGCAGAGTCCTGGAGACACATCTGAGCAGAGATGCACACCTGGTGTCGCCTGGTAAGCTGCTGACACAAAATGATCTTGTAGCACATTTTCCAAGCAGAGGTGGCAAAGGCCAGATGCCAAAATCAAGACAATATGGGTCACTATCAGTAGTGTATTTGAAGGAAAAAGGTTGGCCCTAAGTGGGCTGCACACAGCACTGCCGGAGGCTGTGGGAGATCATTGGATCCTGAAATGGTTTGGGTTGGAAGGACCTTAAAGTCCAACATTTTCCACTATTCAGGCTGCTCCAAGCCCCATCCAGCCTGCCTTCGGACACTCCAAGGGTTCCAGGGGCAGCCACAGCTTCTCCAGGCCCCCTGTGCCAGGGCCTGCCACCCCCAGGATGTTTGACCAGCCAGCAGCACACGGCTCGCACACGGCTCTCCCTGCTGCCTCCAGGGCTCCCCCTGGGCTGCCTGGGCTTGGCCAGCCCCCTGGCCCTGCTGGTGCTCACACCAGCGTGGGGCTCTGGTCCCTGCAGCCCCAGACATGTCTGTGTCAGGGCAGCCTGGCTCTCTGAGTCCTCCAGAGCGCCCCTCCGCCCACGCCTGCTCAGTGCCCATCTCTAATTTTCCACCCGAGCAGGCCCGTCTGGCTGCTTGGGCGGGAGCCTCTCTCAAGGTTCCCAGCTCTGCCTGGCTTTCAGCGCAGAGTTTTATTTTTGGTGCTGAGCCCTACAGCCAAAACCCCGCTCCTCCCTTTGCTCTGACCGCTGGTGCTGGAGGCTGCTGTAAACAGGCAGGGAGGGAGCAGGGGTGGAGCAGAGCCCAGGGGCTGCAGGGATGGTGGGATGCACCCTCCTTGCTGTTCTAGGATTTGTAATTAAGGTCTCCCTGGTGGAGACATGAGATCACCAGGAAAGGGGACCTGGAAGTATCTGTTCCTCGGTCGAGGCGTGACATTTAAGATTAGCCCTACTAAAGAGAGGCCTTGAAGAGAAAACAGCAGCTGGAATAGTCAGTGTTGGTCATCAGCTGTCTGTCTACCTCTCACTCATCCTCAATCCCATGAGAAATCCTATGGAATTTAACAGCTTAAACAATAGCTTCCACATAGATTAAATTGAGCATTGCTCTAAAAAACCCACAACGTATGAGAGTGATCTTTCTAAAGCTTCCTTTTAAAAATCTGTGGTGGGTTAATCCTTCTGCATTACATTAAATGTATGATTTAAATGATTCATAAACAAAGGTCAGGCCTGCTCTGGAAACTTTGCCCTGCACAGCTTCTCTGCTTGGGAATATGGATTTTCACCACATTTATGGACCAAATCCCCACACTGTACTCTTGCCACCAGGCCAAGACAGACTTTATGGTGTTCTTTTGTAAGGAAATATTTCCTTTATCTGTACAAAAGGCAAAGGATCTGATAAACCCATTTCCCTTCCAGACCCTGGCACATGATGCATAACCCCAAAGGGCCTGAAATGATCTTCACTCAAATTTTATTTCCCAATTTCTGTTTTCTTAGCTGCACTAGGCTCTTTTGCTTTTCCCTTTCTTTCTTCTAAACAAATGAATGAATGAAACTCACCCCACACATGGCACACTCTGTTTGCACAACGTACAACTTTCTAATTTCTCTTAAAAGCAGGAGTGAAATTTTGCAGCTGGAGCAGAATGGGGTTGAACAAGCATTTGCTGCCCAAATGACAGAGAGGAAAGCAGGCTAAAAAGGAATGGCACCTACACCAACTGCATCTGGTGGCCTGAGCCACACTGAGGCACTAAAATAAGCAATTGTGCTTAATTGAATCCTGAGTAGATTTGATGTTGAACATACACTGAAGGATTTGGTTGGATTTCATGATCTCGGAGGTCTTTGTCAAACTTGACCATTCTATGATTTTGCTGAGTGCCCTGGATGACACAGGGAAGCAGCAATTTGCCTTATTCCTGCCCAAACTGGCATTTGGTGGGTGGCTGGGAGCTCAGTGATGCTGCTATCCCTACAGCACCAGTGACCTTCCCTGTAGCACATCCCTTTGAACTGGGAGCAGATCTGGCGTTGGTCTCTGCCAGGCCACAGGGAGCTGATGTTTCTGAATGGCTCCTCTGACCAGATGCAGTCAAAATCGAAATCCAACAACTTGCCCAAAAGCTTGGTTTTCCTCCTAAACCCAAATCTGTAGCCCTGATAAATCTGGGGTGTAACTCTTGGGCAGTTTTAACCCCTCAAAACCACACTGTGATAGAAAATACCTGGGCACTGGCTGCAGCACAGCCTCAGCAAGGCACTGTCGTTCTGGCTGCTCCCTCCAGGCTGAAAAAGGTGCAAATCTCCAGGTGCAATCCCACTTGGAAAGCATCGTTTGCTTCGAGTCCTCCGGCCGGGGCCAGGCGCCGGTGTCAGGGCATCCCCGGCGGTGCCAGCAGAGCCTCTCTCACCTGGCTGCCCCACACACTCGGGGGGAACATTGTTGTTGTGTCAGTCAAATACTGGGGCTCCACTGAGGAATATTTTCCGTCTGCAAGGGAAAAAAGCCTCTGTGAGTTCCAGCCAGCCTGCTCAGACGGAGGGGAGGATCCAAGGTGCCGGGTTTCCACACGCGCACACTTCCCTCTTGCAGGGCCCTGCAAGGGACAGGAATTACCCCGGGCTTTGCCACGTGTGTGCCAGGGGAGTGAGGAGAGCACAGGCAGGGCATGAAAGGGATGGGAAACAACTCCTCTGCTGCATTCACAGCATTTTTTGTTTTTAATCTGCCCCTCTCTCCTGCATTCCCAGCGTCACACAGGCTCGGGCTATATGGCTTACTGGAACTGGCTTGCCCAAAAGCTTTTCATTAACATTTTACCGTGAAGAAATCCACACATCAGCCACACAGGCATGTGGTTTCAATCCCTTAAAACACTGATTCATTACGTGTTTAGCAAACATTTTCTCCTGCATCTGCAAACAATAGCTACTTCCAGACTTTCACTGGCCCGTGGTCACTGCCGCTGTAACGCCTTGGCTTCCCTGAAACCAAAAAGGTGAAGTTTCTTTCCAAAGGGCAGCTGCCCCTCTCGATGGGTCTGTCCTTCTGCAGCCATCCCCAGCACCTCAGAGGGGCTGGGATTTAACCCTCTGTGCTGCCACCCTCAGAAACAGGAGAGCCACAACTGTCTTTGGGATATTCCTTAGGGCTGCGGTAGGTGAGAGGCTCTGAGAGCTCCACAAAGGGCCTCGGCCCATCTGAAATCCTTTAAAAACAGAGTAAATAGGAAGGGGCCGGTGGCCGGGGTCAGGCACGCAGCCCTGCCTGCCGGGGGTAACCAGCACGGGCAGCACCCCTGAGCAGGGCAGCCTCCGGCCCCTGGCATGCCCCGGGGCCGTGCTTGTCCCTGGCAGCGAGGGTGAGTCACCGAAATCCCGGCCAGCACCGCGGGGCAGCTGTCCAAACACCCCGAGACCAGCAGAACCATTCCCTGAAAAACAACAACAGCCTCTTCTTCGGGGCTGCCTTCCTGCAGGGCTGAGGTGGCACAGCCGATGGCACAGGGACCAGGTAACCCCCGAGAGGAAGCAGGGAGGGCCCAAAGGCAGCAAAACTCCTACAAATTCCCTGAAAACCTTGAAGTCCTCCTTCCCTGCACAACACACACCGAAGCAGATTTTACTCACTCCTCTGAGGAGGCAGAATTACTCACAGGTGGTTCTTTTCAAAAATACATATGGGCTGAGGCTGAGAACATATGGTCTGATGGCATATTAATAACAGAGAGATGAGGTTCGCTGTTACTCAACACGGCAAAAAGCAGATTGAGGGAAGGACACCTTTCAGGAGGAGCTCCTGCTGCCCTGGCTGCATGAATCACCCCTAACCAGGTCACCCTGTTCCCAAAGCCCTGCCTGACAACAGCAGCCATTTATGGGTATGAGAGATAAGGGGGGGTTATCCTTGTGTAGACGCCAGGGATGAAACCACAGACCTTCTCCCCCGTATTCCAGGATGAAAGCACATTTTTGTGGGATGCACAGGGCAAGGGCCGTGATGTCTGGAGGAGTTCTGGTCGCTGTTTTGCTATGGTCACCCCCAATGCTGATGGTTGTCAATGAGGAGGATGCTCCACTACAATTTTCTGTTTCTCACAGTGGTGCCAACCTGGGCATTCCTTACGCCAGAATATCCTTCCTCCCCTAAGTCACCTCTTCCTCCTCTTTCTTCTCCCTTTCTACTTAGAAAGGGAGATTTATCCTAGGGGAAGGTGTGATGACTTTCTAGACATTTTCCTTGACCTGCTCTGCTCTTAATTGCCAATTACAAATGAAGGAACAGTGTGGGAGCAGCCCAGCTCCCGCACTGGCACACACAGCTCCAAACTCTTCCACTCCAGGGCACACTCCCAGCTCTCCAGGGGCTCCAGGGTTAAAAACTGCTCCCCTGACCCTTCCCTGCTCTTCCCTTCTGACAGAGCAGCCTTGGAGCTGTGATTTATGGGACTGCAAGAGCAGCAACCCCTCCCTTGAGGGTCCCAGTCCTGCACAGAGCGTTCTCCTCACTCTGCAGAGTAGGGAGGATTTCCCAGCTCCCTGAGGATCCTGCTCTTATCTCCTCAGGCCTGGAAAAGATCAAACACTGCAGCTGGGAGCAGCTTCATCCAAACACAGCCTGGAAGGAGATGCCTCATCCAGCTCGGGCAGCTGGGGCTGCACTCCCCCAGTGGGATAAATCCTTGGCAAAGCCAGGGGGTGCCCGTGGCTCTCCTGCAGGAGAACTGGGTCCCTCCAAGGACAGGGAAGGCTTTTCCCTAAGGATGGCCCAGCTCATACCAGCAGTACCCACAGCTCAGAGATGCCTCTTGCAAACGTGCCCAGGATCTCACTGCTGCCAATAAAACCAGCTCAGGGTTGATATCTGAAGTGCCCTGATGTGCATTTGCCAAATTTATAAACTGGGTTGACTGTGCTGGAGTGGGGAAAGAGAATGGGGACTGGAGAGGATGCAGGAAACAATACAGAATTTATTTTTTCCTGGGTTAAGGGCAGTGACTCGTTTCAGGTTGCGGCACAGGGCTGGAAGAAAAAGTAAAGGAGCTGCAAGCTGATGTTTGGTGTGGAGAGCCCCAGGGACACCCAGATCAACCAAACCAGAAAGAAAAGGGGCCACAGCTCCAGAAACAGCACCAGAAATGGGGGGTGAGGTGCTCCCTTCATTGCTGCAACTTTGGACCAATATCCCCCCACTTCAGCTAAACGTGCCTGCACAGCCCATTGATTTTCCTAAAAATAAAATTATTCCAATTCCAACCTAAAAAAGTAATACAGAAATCCCTGCCCAGCACCCTCTTCTAAGGGTCTGTATTTCCAGGGATCTGGAGTGCTGCTGGTGGGACTGGGCTTCAGGAGAGCAAAGCACAGCAACCTCCCTCCCGTCTGATCCATCCTGTGGAAAACTCAGCGTGCCCAGGGTGAAAATCCAGCTGGATAAAATAAATGTTTAATCTCTTACAACACCCAGTAAAACAAAGGTGCATGGAAGATTGACTTTTATCGCAAATTTGCCACAGTTGATTTTTCCAGCTAAGGATGTTCCTTCTCTGCTGGCCCTTAAATTTGTCTGCAGGAAGGGACTGTGGAGAGGGAAGGAAAATGAGTGAAGGTGTGAAATCAGTGTACATAAACTCAATGGCCCTGAGCCTTGATGCTGAGGCTATAGTTGGCTGCACTTCATGCAAAGCGAGCTGAGACCCTTCTGTTTGACTCCAGGCGAGCCTGCAGACAGACCTTTCACCTTCCACCTCTGCTAATTCATCTTGGCTTTGTGTTAATGGCACAACAAATCCAGGTTTTTGTCCCACAGTAGCCGGGATCACGGCAGGCGTGGGAGAGACAGGGCCTGCCATGCTCTGCTGCCAGCCTGGGAGGGCAACCCCAGTCCCAGATCCCAGGCAGGATATTTCACTTTGATTTCAAATTCCCTTCCAGCTCAAAAGACACCACATGTGTGCTCTGAGCTGGAATATAATAGTGAACTCCCAGGTGTTTTAAAAGACAGGTGTACCCATCAATGCTCTGGCTTCCTATCAATTAATTTCATTTGTACAAGTGGCCCAGGTTTAAATAACTTATGGTTGGTACAAGGAGCCAACAGAGAAGTTTCCAGGGAAGCTTTAGAGCCTCTTCCAGGGCCTAAAAGGGGCTCCAGGAGAGCTGGAGAGGGACTGGGGTCAAGGGATGGAGGGACAGGACACAGGGAATGGCTTCCCACTGGAAAAAGGGGGGATTTAGATGGTTATTGGGAAGGAATTCCTGGCTGTGGGGGTGGGGAGGGTTTGGGCTGGAATTCCCAGAGAAGCTGCGGCTGCCCCTGGATCCCTGGCAGTGCCCAAGGCTGGACAGGGCTTGGAGCAACCTGGCACAGTGGAAGCCCATGGCAGGGGGTGGCACTGCATGGGCTTTAGGCTCCCTCCAACGCAACCTTTGATGTCTTACCTGCCCCAAACGCAGCCCCGAGGGCAGAGCCGAAGCCGCGGCTCTCCGGAGGCCCGGCCCGGCCGCGCTCCCTCACGGCCCGCGCCGTTCCCGGGCTCCGCGCGCCCTCCCGTGGCCGCGGGCCCGCAGCGCAGCCGGGCTCGGCTCGGCCCTGCCAGCGCCTCGTCTTCCCCATTTTCCCCATTTTCCTCACTTTCCTGTTCCCCCGCCTCACACAAAGGGCAGATCTGCTGCTGCCCGCTTTTCCAGGCGCTCCCACCACCCCTCCCGGCTGCGCGGCAGGGCCTGCCCAGCCCGAGGCAGAGGAAGGAGCGGGGCTGCTCGTCCTGCCCCAGGAGCGCGTCCCCTGAGGGCGGGCGGCCCGGGGACCCTCAGGGTTAGCGCAGCCAGCCCGGCGTGAAAGAGGCTGCCGAGAAACGAACAGCAGCAAAACAGCCATGGCAGCACCTCCCAGGGCCGGGAGCTGCCGAGCCCCGAGCTGCAGCTGGGCCTCAGCTAATTCGAGAGAAAATAAACAGCCCTGAAGTGCCACTTGCCCCGGCTTGGGATGGGATGAGCTCTAAGGCGCCTTCAGCTCAAACCATTCTGTGCTTTCGTAGTTCTCTCTAGCACCAGGGAGCTGGGGGTGATGCAGAGACATCAATATCTCCTTGTCACCTTCCAGGTCCACATCCTTCCATCCCCGCTGTTCCCTGCTCTGCGTCAGACACAGCAAACGCCCCCTCAGAAGGTGAATTTCAAACCCAGGACAAGCTGTCCCTCAGAAGATGAATTTCACAGCTCCCAAGCTGCCCTTCCCTGCTCGTTTGCCATGAATGAGCTGTGCTGGATATGCCAGGTGTCCCTGGTGCCATGTGTAATTCCAACAACATCCCCGTGCCTCCATGGAAAATCCCTCTCCTGATGTGCCCGTGCTTTGTGTTTTCCCATCCTTGGGCAGGCTCAGAGCTGATGCATCCATGGATGGTCTTTCTGTCCCACTGCTGCTCCCAGCAGAACCTCGTGGGAATTCAAATCCACCCCTGAGTGCTGCATTCCCAGCACTATCAACAGAATCAGAGATTATCCTGATTGGAAGAGACACACAAGAATCACTGAGACAAACTCCTGGCTCTGCACAGGACACCCCAAAAATCCTACCACGTGCATAATAATAATAATAATAATAATAATAATAATAGTCCATAACAGGATTGTGCACCCTGCCAGGACCCTGCCAGGTCCTGAGAGCCCCAAGCCTCCCTCCTGGCACCCCTGCAAGGGTTAACACCAGGGCTGATGCCCAGGAAAGGTGGAAGGTGCCCACAGCAAAACAAGTGATGTTCCAGGATAGTTTTGTCTTATCAATGCTATTAGACTGATAGATTGTTTGGGGAAGCTTTTTATCTCAGCCCTCACATCTGTTCTGCATTTGGAGGCAGCCTGAGAGGCTGGGGATGCAGAGCAGGTGCTTCGAGTGTCTGGTGAACATTAGGGAACGTTCACTCAGAGGCTCCAGAGCTGCCAAAAAGTGCACTGATTGGACAGATGTTACTTCATTACTGTCAACTCGTCATCCTGGATGTTTTAAGGGAACAGTTGTTTGTTAAGGAAACACAGCTGTTACCAAGAAATTTGTTTTTCCTTTCCTTTTCTTGGCTGCAGGGCAGTGAAAAGCCCAAGGTACCTGGGCACCTGCAGAGCCCCTTTCTGGGCAGGTCTGTGGCCAAGGAAAGGGCACAGGACTGGAAGGACCTTGCCTGGTCACCTGCCACCCCATTGCCCCAGGGCTGATCCTTGTTTAAACTCTCTTGGATGTGTTTTTTTTACCTGATCTTCAGAATTCCCAGTGCTGGAAGTCATCTGGCGCTGATGTTCCTGTCGTGGGGTCACTGCTGGAGCTTTGCCATGGAGGTGGCTTTGACCTTCCTCCCATCCAGCTTCAGGGCAGATCTTTCAGAAATTATCCCCAAAGTATGAATTGTTTCAAGGAACTGCACGGGAGGGGAACTGGAGCGCACTTTGCCCCATGGAAAATGGGAATTCCCACCTGCAGGGCATGAGCAGCAGGATTGGATCTGGTTTATCCAATCACATGCCTTCCAAAAAAGGGCTCTGTAGGCTTCCCTCTGGTGTTCAAGCCCTGTTTCATCCAGAAGGACTCACTGGGAGTGTCAATCCTGTGCCTTCCAGGGCAGCCTGGGGCAGGAGGATTCCTGTCTCATCCCGCAGCAGCAGTGCTGGGAACACTCTGCAAAAATTGGGAACAGCTTTGGTGCACAGCTGGCCTCCTGATCTCTGATCTCTTGAAGTGAGGTTCAGGAGCAACCAGCTCTTCTCCATCCTCTGGATGAGTCTCAGGTGCTTCACTGTGCCCGTGCCTCAGCTGCTCTCTCCTTTGGACAGCCAATTCCAGCCCACAGGGGTGTCAGGAGGGTGAAATTTTCATCCCTGATGTCCTGTGCTGCTCTGGTGGGAGGCAGAGGTTGCTCTAAACCCTCAGTGGAGTTCTCTGAGGTGGGTGACACATGGATACAGCAACAGCCCCTGGATCCGAGCTGTGCAACGTGGAGTGGGCACTGGAAATCTGTGGAATACAGCAAGCACTGATTAGCAGAGTCCTGCTTTTTGAGGGATCTAACCCAGAGCCAGCTCATTTTGCTTCTCCCTGTCAATAAACCCCTGCAGCTGAGCGGGTTGGGAGCTCTGCAGCTGATCTGAGCATCCCTCTGTGAGATGTCCAGAGCAGGATTCTGGAGCCACTGAGTTGTATCAGCTCAGGCAGCCTCTGATCAATTCTGAGTTATCGTCCTGCCATCAATTAGCACAATAACTGATTGCCCTGCCCCTGCCCAGCTCTATCCATACTTCTTCCCACAGACCCGTTCTCCCTTATCGATTTCTACCCTGCAGCTTTTCCGCTTTGATCGATTCCAAGAGGAAAGTGCAAATGAGGAGTCAAACATCTTTATGACCTGAGAACTTATCGAAGGAATTCGCTGCTCCTAATAACCCCCCTCCCGGTGCTGGGTAAGCATTTAGCACCCGAAATGTGCTGGCAGGAGGAGCAGGCTGCTCATGCAGAGGGACGGAACAGATCCTTCTTTTGCCTCATCCCTTGGATGCAGGCCGGGAAAGAAAGTGGCTCCATTTTACACCTCTTTGTTTTTGTTTCCCCCACGGTCTCCAGCTCAGGAGCTGCTCTGGGGGGTTATGTGGCCATAAGTCCCCAAGAAAAGTTTTTATCATTGCAAAGCTCCCAGGAATGGGTGGGATCCTGCTGCTGCCTGAAAACAGCTCCCTGCTATCAGGAGAGGCTGGAAGATGATCCTGAATATCAGCATTTGTGCTTCAAACACAGCAGGAATCAGCCTCTGCAAGGAGATGCTGAAAGCAGAGAGGAAACACCGACAGAAGTATCATGCAGTGCTTGCTAATCCTAGAAACAGAGTCATAAAAATCACAGAGTCATAAAATAATGGAATCATACAAATCACAGAATAATAAATGATGGAATCACAGGATGGTTTGGGCTGGAAGGGACCTTTCAAGGTCACCTGGTCCAGCCCCCTGCCATGGACAGGAACGGCTTCAACCAGAGCATCTACACGGGGATGAACCACTGAGTGCTTTGGTGGGATTCCAGCTGTGCCCAGCTTCTCCTTGCCAAGCACGTCATGGGTTTAAAGGCTGCTGAAACTGAGGGGTTTATAGGAATACAGGCATTTTGATGGAGGCAGAAAGCTATTGATTAAATGAATTCATTAAATCTCCTCGAAACCAAGACACAACCAACCAAACCTACCGTGGGAGCAGCTCCTGTCCCAACACAAGTCAGCTTTCAAATGTGAACCTCAGCCAGGTCATGGCCTGGAGAATCCCTCTCCTGGAGCTCCTCCTCCAAACAGGGAGAAACAGCCAGGAAAAGAATCCCAGCACGCTTAGAATGAGAGGTCACAGCCCCCTCAAACTGCTCAAGATTTGTAAAACCACCAGGGACTGTTGATTTTTAGGAGTCCCCAGTGGTTCCTTATTGAAAATAAAGAGGACACTATGAGCCATTGCTCCACTCCAGTCCTAAAATCTGGGAATTACCAGCCTGATGTTTTCTCCTACCCAAGTCCCTGGAATGGCAGGCAAGGTGCTGTGGTACCTGAACACCAGGATTTCCTTGGGTTATTAATGTTAAATAAAAGTTGAAAGCTCTTTGCAGTTACAGCTGGAGCCAGAGACTTTGAGGAGGAATCTGCTGAAAATGAGTTTTATATACTGACTGGCTGAATGGATAATTAAACAAATAACAAAAGTGAAATGCAATTTTGTTCTACCTCCTGGGAACATTATTGTTAGTTTATTCTTTTTATCAAAAGACTTAAGAAAAAACCCCCAACAAAACAACAATGCAATTGAACAATATTGCTTTTGTAAACAATTTGAAAATCCAATAACTGTAAAACTTATGACATGTTATTAAAATGTCTTGTTTTTTTCCCCTTACAAGTGAGAAAGCAATTCCAATCTCAGATGTTATAATTTAATTATACACTTTAGGTTCTAAAGACACCATAATTCTTAGCACTGAATACATTCCATTTAATGTCCTTCTGGCATGTTTGGGAAGCTCAGGCATTGCTGAGCACGTTGGTCCAGTTCCCCAGGATCTCTGCTCCCTGCGTGCCTGGCTCTTCCCAGGGGGAGCAGGAGGCCACCACACCCCCCCAGTGTCCCCACACCTCGCTGGGGACACACACAGCCCTGGGGGTCAAGGGAGGAAAGTTTTGGGGTTTTTCCTAAAACATCCAACAGGCAGGGTGAGAAGCACCAGCAAAACAGTGCTGACTTCTGGTGCTGGCAACAGAAGATGGACATGGAAATGCTGGAGCAATTCCAGAGGAGGCCATGAGGTGGATCAGGGCACTGGAGAACCTCCTCATGGAGACAGCCTGGGAGAGCTGGGGCTGCTCAGCCTGGAGAAGGGAAGGTTTTGTGGAGACCCCACAGCTCCTGCCAGGATCTGAAGGGGCTACAGGGAAACTGGAGAAGGAAAATTCATTAGGAACTGGAGAGACAGGACAAGGGGCAATGGATTCAAATTGCCAGAGGGTAGGTTTTGATTAGATTTTGGGAAGAAATCCTTCCCTGTGAGGGTGGGCAGGCCCTGGCACAGGGTGCCCAGAGCAGCTGTGGCTGCCCCTGGATCCAGGGCAGTGCCCAAGGACAGGGCTTGGAGCAGCCTGGGACAGTGGGAGGTGTCCCTGCCATGGCAGGGGGTGGGATGAGATGATTTTTAAGGTCCTTTCCAACCCAAACCATTTCAGAATTCTGTGATTTGGGGAAGGCAAGTGGAGATGGTGATGAGCCCTGGCTCAGGTGATGATGGTCCCTGGGTGGGGAAATGGTGGCCTGGGGAAGCAGGACAAGACAGCTCACCCAGGGCCACCCAAATTCCACAACATCGGGTCCCTGTCAGTGCTGCCACAATCCTCAACCTGTTCCCTGTCCTCCATCCCCCTTCCCACTCCCAGCACTTGAGCAAACACAGATTCGAGGGTCTTCAGCAGGACCCACCCCTGCAGCAAGAGAGTTCCCAACACAAGAACTAATTGGAACAAAATTTAAATGCTAACAAATAAATAAAGGCAAGCTACAGTGAACTAGTAATAAGATACCTTTGGATGTTCATTACGCTGCATTTCCAGGCAGTTAAATAGTTTAATGCCTTTCCCTTTGGCTTGCATATCAATCTCGGAGCCTGTCTGGAAGCTGCTTCCCATCCTCCCCAGTCCTGCATTACTGGAAAATGCCTCGGTGGCACCAGCAGTGACTCCCACCAGGTAGGGGCTGTGATCCACTGACAGCAGCAGCGTGGGGATAATTGATGGCAAGTGATTGCCAGCATGTGACGATTATCTCGTCGGGTTGTCTGCGAAACAATTAATGGCAATGAAAAGAATTCCTTTAATTAATCATTTCCTGTAAATAAATGCATCAGAATAAAAGAAATCACCGAGCTGTTGCTAAAAATGGGTTGCTGGCAAAGGCTGCCACATGTTAGTGATGGAGCTGATGGTGTGGAAGAGGCAGCAGAGAGGCTGAAATGAACCTGGGTGCCGACTGTCCTCCCTCCAAAGTTTGGGAATGTGGGAATGGAATTGATTTACTTTGGGGGCTCCAAAATGGGCAGGATGATGGGGCCTGGGTGGCTGAGCCACGAAACCAGAGCTTCTCTGCTTGGGGCTGAGCCCTCCCTGCCCTGTCCTGGGGAAAGCAGGTTTAATGGGAGCAGGAGGGATGTTCCTCACTGCCCTGGTCTCCCTGGCAGCAGAGCCCACGGGAATGGGAGCACAGGCTGGTGGGGGCTGCTGCACCCACAGCTTCTTCCTGCCCTGAGCACAGAACCCCTTTGGTTTCTGGCCAAGCTCCAGGTTGCTCCCAGGACTCAAATTTCCGTGCTATGGTGGTCTCAGCCCAGATCCTGCTGCGGCAGAACCCTTCTAGCTGCTCTCAGTGCCCCTGAGCACAGAGACCCACAGCCCTACCTTGTTCCCAACCCTCCCAGAGCCACACACCCTGCACACATTCCCTTGCAATGCTGAATATCCACGCTGCTGCCACCTGGATGAGCCCCAGGCAGCAGCACCCTGCATCCCCAGATGGCATTTGGGGGTTTGAAACGCCTGAAGGGCTCCTGCTTACCAAAAAAATAAAGGTTGTGATAAAGCATCTCCTAGGGATGAGCCCACCTTCAGCTGCTGCCAGGTTATGGGGTGTAAATCAGGGCAGAATTCAACCTTCAGAGAAAACAATGGAAAGAGAAAAAAAGAAAACAGGTAGGTGTTAAAAATAATCATAAATAATCCCAACCAGAAAAACCACACAAAACGTGTCACAAACCTAGAGCGTTTTAAGAATGCTGAAAGTTTATAAAATTAATTTTCTTCATTTTACTTTATTAAAATTGCTTTCATTTATCTCCCGTGTTAAATATTTTATTTTTCCATATTAATGGCTGCAATTTCTACTGCAGCTTGTTTCTGTCATTAACACTGTACAAACTTAATATCATTAGTAGTTTTTTCCCTTAATTATGTGAGTGGAGAAGAAAAACATCAAAGTTTCCGTGAAATTGGAATAGTATATCTAAATTGCCTCATGTTTATTTTAACATTAACAGTAAATGAAGCTAATGGGCTTTTATATTATTAAAAGCAGCCATTTGTGTCCTGCCTGCTGTAATATATAGCAAAGCTTTAAAAGATGTTAAATAATTAGTTATTTAATAGGGATGCGCAAAATAGATCAAACAAAAGGCAAACTTCCTGGAAGCAGCAACTTCGGATCCAGCCAGGGCCCCTTTGTGATGCCTCAGAACTGTTTTTTCCCTGCACACAGCCCATGTCCCACTGTTATTCTGGATGCTTCCATCTCCTGCAGGCCCAGAGGGACAGCGGAGCAGCCTGCCCGGAGGCGGTGGAAGGATGGCATGGATGGAGTGATGGCATCCATGGGAACGATGGCATGGGTGGAGTGATGGCATCCATGGGAACGATGGCATGGATGGAGTGATGGCATCAATGGAGTGATGGCATCAATGGACTGATGGCATTGGTGGAATGGTGGCATCAATGGGAATGGTGGCATTGATGGAGTGATGGCATTGATGGGAATGGTGGCATTGATGGAGTGATGGCATCCATGGGAATGATGGCATGGATGGAGTGATGGCATGGATGGAGTGATGGCATCCATGGGAGTGATGGCATCCATGGGAATGATGGCATTGGTGGAATGGTGGCATCTATGGAGTGATGGCATCGATGGAGTGATGGCATCAATGGACTGATGGCATCAATGGACTGATGGCATCAATGGAGTGATGGCATTGATGGGAATGATGGCATCAATGGACTGATGGCATTGATGGAAATGATGGCATTGATGGAGTGATGGCATCAATGAAGCAATGGCATCCATGGAGTGATGGCCTCAATGGAATGGTGGCATCAATGGACTGATGGCATCAATGGACTGATGGCATTGATGGGAATGATGGCATCAATGGAATGGTGGCATCAATGGAATGGTGGCACTGATGGAGTGACGGCATCGATGGACTGATGGCATTGGTGGAATGATGGCATTGATGGGAATGATGGCATCAATGGAATGGTGGCATTGATGGAGTGATGGCATCAATGGAATGGTGGCATTGATGGAGTGATGGCCTCAATGGAATGGTGGCATTGATGGAGTGATGGCATCACTCCATGGATGCCATCATTCCATGGATGGAGCGATGGTCTCAATGGCACTGACAGCACTGGGAGCAGCTCCTGCCCACACCAGGCCTCTCACGGACAGCAGTGACCTTCCCGCATCCCTGGAAAAGGCTCCTCCGCTCCGGGAGGTGAAGGAGGAGATGCCAACAAAAAAACCCCACAGCTTTTCCCTGCAGCATTCCAAGGGCAGCCAAGAGCTCTGGTGTCTCCCTGCAAGGCAGCGCTTGCCAAGCATAATCCAGGAGTAATTTACTCCAAAATTCACGTTAATGAAGGCATCCTCCCTTCCTGGGAACAGCCTCTCCTGGTGTGAGCAGCAAACCCCAGCAGCAGGATCATGGATGTGACAGGAGCAGCAGCAGCGCTCCCTCCATCACTCCTCCCTCACATGAACCTCTGCATCAGCACAAGGATGAGCTCCAGAGCCAGCTGCCAGCTTGTGGCCAAATTACAACATTTTAAGCCAACATTTGGCCGTTTGGGCTCTGTCTCATGGGGAGGAGCTGCAGGATCAGCACCACTTTCCTGGGTGATTCCCTTCCCGCCTGTGATAGCACAGGATGATAATTAAACACCTCCTGGTGTCACCTCTCACCCCCTCGCACCTCAGCACTTTAAACCCCCCATTAACAGCCTTTATCTCCCTTTCCCATCTTCTTTTCTGTGCTGGGGAGATGGATGGACTTAAATCACCTCCAGAGAGAAGGGGTGTGCAAATGAGAACACTTCTCTCTTCCAGCCTATTAGTGCTGTTAAAAATGTGCCTGGAATTAATAATAATAACAAACTGCTGCAGCTTAAATAAAATCAATAGCAAATGGCAGATTAGCAGAAGGCCTCGGGAAAAGGCTGGAGGAAGGGAGGGAGGACACAGGGCAGGGAGCACACCTGGGACTGACAGAAAGCTCTGGTGCTCCCTGGCTTAATTTAGCAAAGAATTGACTCCCAGAGGTTATTTTTAGTTTGCTGCTCATCTCAAAGCATCTTCCCAAAGGTTTTTTGAGCACCAAACCAAGCCCAGCCCCAGCCTCGAGTGTAACTCCAGCCCTGGCAGGCGAAGCAATGCTATTTCCTGTGCCCTGGAGAGATGGAAAACCATCGGGATAGGGATCACTCTGCCTCTCTGCAACATGGGCTGCACATGTAGGGCTGGGAGAAAATAAATAAACTGGCCCTGTACTGCAAGCCACAGGAATCTGTCATGTGAGGAGGAGGGGAGAGGGGAGAAATCACCGTGTGGTTGTCAATCCCATCAAGGAAAAGTAGTTCACACCAGCAGAGCGTGAGTTTGCACCCGGCTGAAGGGCCCAGTGGCTCTTTCATCACTCACAGGCACATGGCTGGGCTGGAAAAAGGAGCCCCAGAAGGCAAACACAGCTTGGACAAACCAGTCCAGCAGAGGAGGGAGCTGGGGGAGTCCCTGTGGAGAGGGGAGGGGTTGTGCCAAGTGGTTTTGCTGTAGGGAAAGGAGGAGGTGGAGTGGGAGAGAAGAGGAATCGCTTAGGGAGAGATGAGGCTTCTCTAAAACTTCCAGATTGTGGATCTTGGGATGTCACCACGCTTGGAGCTTGCAAGGCAGAGAATTCTCTGAGCCTTTTGCCAGCCTGCGGTGCAGCAGGGCCAGGGATGCCCCGGCCTCCCTTGCTGTGAGCCAGGTCAACCCAACTTCAACCCAAAAGAGCTCCAGCAGCCAAGGAGACCCCAGGAGCAAAAGCACAACCCACCACCCCTGAAGTGGAGCAACTCTGAGCATCCTGGTCCAGTGCAAGGTGTCCCTGCCCTTGGCAGGAGTTGGAATGAGATGAGCTTTAAGGTCCTTCGCACCCACACCATGCCATGATTGTGACCTGCTCCTGTTCCAGCTGCAGTTCTGGGGAGATTCTGCACCTCCAGCTCCATCCCTGCTCTGCACCCTCCCCATCCCAGGTGGGAACTGCTGTTCCCAAGGCAGCAGTGTCCAAGAAGCCACGGTGGGAAGGAGGATTTGTCCCCTTCTGTCCCACACCCCGGGCAGGAGGCACGGGAGGAGCGTGGCCCTACGGCCAAGGGAGAATAATTACAGGGAAGTGGCAGCTTTCCTTCTGCTTAACTTGCTTTGGAAGGAACAGTTGGGGGTACTACAGAAACTAATGTAAGGTAATGTAATCATTTACAGAAGATTTGTGGTAAATGAATGTTTGGCCTCTGTCCAGGCGCGCAGCCAGGGCTCATTACGCCCGAGGAGATGGCAGGGAAAGCTTTCCACGGCCACTGTTTGTCTTTCATTTCATCTCGTGTCTGACCCGCCTGACCTCGCCGAAGCCGCCGAGGACTTTGCTTTTCCAGGGCTGGGTTTCAAGGGGGATTTCTGAAGGGCAGCTCTGCAAAGGCTCCTTGTGCCGGGCCCTTGGCGCAGTAACGAGCCGCAGCTTTCCCAAACTCCGCCACTTTGGTGAAGAACAGATTTTTTTTTCTTCTTTTTTTTTTTCTTTTTTTTTAATGATTATTATTTTTTTTTTCCACATGAAAACAGCAGCGAGGGCCCTGGGATAGGGTAACTTAGCAACTCTGCCGCAGGGATTAGGAAAATTGACTCCAGACCAAACTAAAACAGCAGAGTTTCCTGTTTTGAGCCACTCTGGACTATATTAAAATTATTTATGAAAAGAGTAAGAAGGAGGGGAAGGATGGGGAGCTGGGGCTGCTGCTGGGGGAGATGAGCCTGGGGGGATTTTTGTCATCCCACTACTGAGCTCACTGCAGAGACAGGAGGAACGTCAGGGGATGCTGAGCAGGGGCTCAGCACCAGGACCTGGGGTCACCTGCCCATGCAAAGGTTGGGCCCAAATCTGTCCCTCCAACCCGGTTAGAAAAACTGGGAAGCATCCCAGCATTATGGGGCAGATCCACCCACGTGGAGAAGGAGGGGAGATTGGATGGATCTGAGTTTCTGGGATAAAAAAGGATGAATGTCCCTTCACCCCGTGTGGGGATCCCACCACCCCAGCACCTGCCTAGTGTGGCACCATTGAACCAAGGGGCTGCAGGAATGGGGCCACAGGGATTTTCAGGGATTTTTACACTTTGTTTGGCTCTTTCCATTCCAGAGCCCTGGAGATGTGCAGGGAGAGCCAGGGCTTGAGCCCTGCCAGCTGCAGTTGTGTCTGGGAACCCAACCAGATCCCAGAATCCCAGAAGGGTTTGGTTGGAAGGGATATTAAAGGGACACATTCCACTATCCCAGGTGGCTCCAAGCCCTGTCCAACCTGGCCTTGGGCACTTCCAGGATGGGACATGTGGGGGTCCCCACCGGTGGAGTGGCACAGTCCCTTTGCTCCCAGTTTTTCCCTGCTGGAAATTGTTCTTCCACTCCTCCCACAGTGCCCCTGTGGTGAGGATGTGGCAGCTCTGTTATTTTGGCACTGACTTTTTTTTATTGTTATAGATTTCAAAGAGCAGCTTTTGTTGAAGGCTCTTTTTTTGAGAAATGAAATTGAGCAAAAAGCAGTTCTGGTTTCAAACTTCCCAAGGGGGTAAAAAAACCCCAAAAACAACAAACCAAGGAGACTCATGGGCAGCAAAGAGCTTCCATAAAATTATGAGATGGTTTGAACCAGGAATGTCCACATCCCAAACCTTCCTGGGAGCTACAGGAGCCTCTTCAGGGTATCTAAGAGATGGTGACTGTGCTGGGAAGGCCCACAGAGGAGAAATGAGCTGGAAAATGTCAAAGCACCTTGGTTAAAGGGGGCTGAGGACCTTCCCAGCATGGTCAGAGCCCACCTGGCCACAGATCCCTGCTGGCAGTGTCCAAGGCCAGGCTGGAGGGGCTTGGAGCACCCTGGGACAGTGGGAGCTGTCCCTGCCCAGGCAGGGCTGGGATGGGATTTAAGGTCCCTCCCAACCCAACCCACTCCAGGATTCTGTGATTTATTATCCCGAAGGAGCCACGCCTTAGACGTGCAAGAAGCAAATTCAAAAGGCAGAGAAAAAGCCCCTTGTCAGAGCCCAGCTCTCCTGCCATTTATCTTCTAGTCCTTAAGACGTATTAAAATAGATTTAAAAGGACTTTTAAGGTTTTTTCTCTTTAAGGAACACATTAGTGGCTTTTGTTTTAATTAAAATAGGTATTGAAATCCTCCACAAAGCTTCAGTGGAATTGTTACAGACTGCAGTTTCCTTACGTGCAGTGCAGCCAAAATATACTGTAGTTGTTATCTTGCAACAAGGCAGAAGCCTTATTAATTTAGTTCAATCAAATCAAAGCTGCTTTAATTTACAAAGCAATAAAATCTGCAAGCATCACTTTAGATCAAAGAACTAAAAACAGCCTAAACACAAGTGGAATGTTTATTTTGTACAATGGTCCATAACTGCATTTATGTGATTTAAAAGCTTTTTGAAGCATGTGATAATATTACATGCATATAGAATTGTGTCCTTGTTGTGGATCATTACTCCCCACAGAGACCAAAAAGCATTTGCTGTTCAACTCCTACCTAAAATATTTCCTTTTACATTATTTTTTCCCCCTTGCCTTAAATGGGATCTCTATGGTAATTTTTTTTTTCAGGGTTGGGATGCAAAATCATTTACTAAAAGGGATGGGGATGGTGGATGGCATAAAGAAAACTCAGCCAGTTTTTCAACTTTGGATATTTAAGATTTTCAGAGGTTTCACTCAACTTTTAGGAGCCCAACCTCAGCACGGCTGTGAGGAGGAGCCCAGCACCAAACAAAAAGCAAATTACGCTGTTGTGGGGCCAAATTCCATCCTCCCACGGATCTCAGCCGTATCTGGATGAGCTTGAGGAACAATGGGGAGAGCAGGGTGGTCCCATCCTGCTGGGATGAACCGGGACGTGCCAGGGATGCTCCAATCTCCTGGTGCTCCAGGGGACAGCCCAGTGTGGCCACAAAAAAGGAGCAGAAAGAGTCACTCGTGTCTTTTCAGCCGGGTTTCTGTAAATAATTTGGTGCAGCAATGCCCCCTCTACTGTACTCGGCAAGGAATGAGAAGTATTTGCACGGTAACAAAGGAATTTAATGGCTCGGGAAATGACTCTGGATGGAGAAATCGGCACCAAGTGCTGAAAAACTGATGCTGGTTCTCACCTAACCCTTAAATCCTCCCAGACATGGGCAGGAGGGAATCTCTGGAGCTCTGAACGAGCCCAGCAGCCTGGCAGCGTTTGCCAGCATTGTTTGTAACACCAGCACAGCATTTGCTCCCTGTTGCGTATTTTTGTAGATTTGGGACTATTTCTGCCAGAATTTCTTGGATGATGCTTCACACCAACATCCCCCATGGTTAAGAACCCAAACCCAGAACTTAAACATTTTCTCCTCCTTCTTTCCCTTGATGTTTCCCTCAGACCAGGAGATGGTGGCAAAACCAGGGACTGCCACGAAAAAGAGTTGAAATCCAGACCCGAGTGTTTATATATAAAACAAATGAGCACTGAGAAAATCAATTGCAGTCGGACGATGGAAAACTCATGGAACTGCCACGGCTTTCTAAGAAAAATCCCGACTCAGCCAGAGTCCTGTGTGCCACGGCCGGGTTTGTGAGCTGTAACTCAGCCTGCCAGAGCTGGAACGAAGGAGAACACGCCACTAAAAAGTGGTTTTTAGCATTTTTTTTAGCGAAGTTCGGTGTTTTTGTGAACTGTTCCCGACTACCCCGAGCAGACCCAGCGCTCCAGACGTGGCTTTTGTGCCGCCCTCCCTCGCTGACATCCCCACGGCAGAAAAAAGGCAATTAAGCCAAGTGGATTTTTTAAATTTTAGAGTCACTGTAAATAATCTGGAGCATGAGTTACGTGATGAGGGCGGCAGTAATTGCCGGCTTCTTCACTTTTTATGAGCGGCAGCACCCTGGGAGCTGTTTTATTGGCATTCGGCTGGGGAAGAGCCGTGCTGGGCTCCCTAAATCTGCCTGCGGGCCGGGCTCTCCGCAGCCTCCCGCGGGCTGCCTTTACCTGCCTGCCATCACTCCTGTGCCCACCCAGGGGGGACTGAAGCCCTTCAGGCCCCGAGTTCTGACCGTGTTTTCCCCGAGCCCTGGAGATCTCTGGGCATTTTCACCCCGTGTATCCACCCCGAGTGCCGCGAATCCAGCCCGGCTGCGATTGCAGGAGCCGGGCTCCCATTCACGAAAACCCTCCCCATTCAAACCCAAACCCTCCCCATTCCAACCCAAACCCTCCATCCACCCCTCCCGGTGTGGCTGAGCTTTTCACACCGCGATCCCGGTGTAAAAATCCAGAGGAGCATCCCCCTGCTGCCCCCGCAGCTCCCGTGCATCTGCTGTGCCCATTCCCCTCCGCCCTGTGCCAGCGTTTGCACCAGAAAAGAAAAAAAGGAAAAAAAACCAAACAACTCTTCCTGTGGCGGTGGCCAGATGTAAATCCCAGAAAATGACACTCTCCGCGGAAGTACCCGCTTGTTTACAACACTCAACCTCGTCCTGGTCCGCTACCTATTAATAAAAGCAGGAGCATCTCCTCCCTCCCCCTGCTCGTCCTTGACTCCGCTCCTCTCCTCCAAGATGGCTTTATAAAGGAGAGCAAACTTGGATGGCAGCAGATGGCAGATAAGTAGGAATGGTAAATAGTTTTAATTACTGCATAATGTAAGTGAGACAATAAAGGGGAGAGAGTGGGAACAAGCTGCTGCCATGGCAGCCCTGGAACTGTTGCGGGACCCAATTTGTCTGGGAGGCAGCATGTGCTGCTCGCAGTCTTGGGAGGGCTTTAAAAAGAGAACGCCGAAAAATATTAATTGCACGGCTCATCTGCCCATCCATCTTCGCAACCGAGTCACACGCTTCCTTAATTTCAGGGGAATCGTTTTCAAATGGGAATCATGCAAATGAGTATTTTAGCTATTCATTTGTTTTACTGCAAGCGCTTTGTGAGCAAATGGCCTACAGCTTGCAATGAATTAAAAGACACGGGCACTGGAGACCGATTTTTAATACAAAGTCTTGACACAGAGACGACCCCGACCGGCAACACGGAAAATGTTGGCATAGCAACTTTGGGCATTTTCATGCAAATTGGCTCCTGTATAGATGATACCAATGCAATGTTTTCCTTCAACTAATCATCATAAAATTAGTTTCACTATATTTAAATGCTCCTACTTAATGCATTATATCCATATGCATGAAATTGCCTCAGCTAATGCGGTACATAAAGTGCCAAAGATACAATGAATAGCCAAATTGCAAGCAGTTATGTTATCTCCCATAAAAACTCCTTTTTTCCTTATTGAATGTGTGGGCCCCAGAGGCATCTATCACAAATTGCTATTAATGCACACACACACACACACACACACGGGAGCGTGCACCCACACACTGAACACCTACGTTTAAGTAACACTGAGGCTGTTATGCAACCTAAGACAAGCCCAAAACCTAAATTCAGGCTTTGTGCTGGTGCTGCCTGCGTCCTGTGTGGCTGTGTGTCTGTGAGCGTGCTGCTCCTCGGAACTGAAGTTCTGTTATTACAAACACGGTGTTCCAAACTCCAAGAAATGACATTTTGTATGAAACTACCCCTGTGCACGTCCCTGGGTTGCATCCCAGGAACTGCTTCTCAGGTTGCTGAGAGGAAAGGGAGGAATTGCTGCTGAATTTCCTTGCCTTTGATGATTTTATCCCAAATTTTGCTGCTAAACTGCACTTAGGGACTTTTAAAATAATAAATTAATTTTTTATACCTGAACAACAGTGACTGAAGGACAGATTAGTCCTGCACATGTCTTTGCATAACATCTGTTCTTCAATTTGGGGCTGACTCTGCCAACAGAGGAATTCCCAGTGACTTCCCAAGGGGCTCCTGGATGTCTGCAAACAAGGGATGTTCCTCTCCTGTGCAGGGCTCTGTGCACCAGACCAGGTTTGCAGTGTCAGCCAGGACAGACTGGCAGCAGATTTGGTCTGTCTCAAACACTGGGGACAATAAATCATGAGGAAAGCTTTACATCCTGCTAAGTGCTGCTGGGGGAGTTGTGCCTTCGGAAGCACTGGGCCATCCATCTCCTATCCCAGCAGAAAATCCCAAGGGAAACCAGGGGGGAAATCTCTGTCCCACCCAGGAGAGGTTTTGGGTGGATCTCTGACTTCTCTGTGTCACTTCTGTGTGGAAGGGACAAAGGGGACAATCATACCCACACTGGTGTGAGGGGCTGACATCTCTCTGCTCCCTGAGTACAAAAAAAAAATCCCCAAAAGTGCAAAAAGAGGAGCAAATCCCGAGTCCCGCAGCTGGGGCGACCCCAAAGGAGCAAATCCAGAATCTACACTCAATACTGTGCATTCTCCTCATCACAAAACATCTGACTGGTGGCGTATTTTAATTTCTCTGTGTGTTATTCTATAGAATCAGGGCCCAGTGCACTTCCAGGAAATACATATTTTGTAGAATTGTGCTGTAAATATGGGTGGTCCCAAGCCCACAGCAAAGAGCTGCTTGGAGGCTTTTAGGAAACCTCCAATTGTTGAACAACTCATCTGATGACGAAATCCCAAAATCATGGAATGTTTGGGTGGGAAGGGACCTTAAAGCTCATCCAGGGACACCTCCCACCATCCCAGGCTGCTCCAAGCCCTGTCCAGCCTGGCCTTGGGCACTGCCAGGGATCCAGGAGCAGCCACAGCTGCTCTGGGAATTCCAGCCCAGCCCTCAGCATCCTCACAAGGAGGAATTCCTTCCCAAAATCCTGTCCATCCCTGCCCTCTGGCAGTGGGAGCCATTCTCTGTGTCCTGTCCCTTCATCCCTTGTCCCCAGTCCCTCTCCAGCTCTCCCGAGGCACTGGAAGGCTGCTGCAAATTCTGGAATTCCCTCTGTGTGCATCTCCTCAGTGGTTTGGTACCACTGCACAGAGATAAACCACCTTTACCTCATCACTCAAGGACTAATTGCGAGATGATTTAATTAAAGTATACCTCTCCTTCCCCCAAGTTAGTTGTATTTCATATTGCTCTAGTAGGAGTAATTTGCAGAAATTAAGCATTGCATGTCGCTGGAATGGTACAGGTGCAGTGGAAGAATAAAAAGCCCTTCCTGCAGCAGCAGGCAGTGCCACCAGAGCTCAGTGAAATATCTGTAATGACTCATTAATTCAGCAAATGCTGCACTTTGCAGCAAACATTCAAATTAGCCACAAAGAGGCTGTTTTCAAAACTTGTAGGTTATTCATAATTGCTCAATGAACACTTCATGCAAATGTATTTTAGCCCATTGGGCAAAGTGTTGCCTTTGAATATTTCCTGCAGAACGCACAATTAGCCCCGAGAATTTATGACATCATGAGAGTTTTAAGGCCAAGAGCAGGACGAGGAGAGGAAGAACATGGACAAAGGAACACTGAGAGCTCTTCAGGGGAGCAGGAAGAGGCACAGACTCAGGATAAGCCGAGTTTTGGCCCAGCAGTTGTGAAGAAATGACTTTGTGTGGCTGGTGTCACGCACAAGTGGGATGCTCCTGGAGCTGGCCAGTGACAGCTGATTCGCACACCCACAGATCTGTGCACAGCCACATTTGCCACGTGTTAAACACCCCAACAACTCCAGCATCCATGAGGAAGAGGGGAAATGATTCCTTGTGGGAGCACATCCCACTTGCTCCGTCCCCTGCTGACAGCCGTGGCACGGGGGAAATAATCCCAGCATTTACAGCTCCGCTTCCTGCCAGGCCCAGCAATTTTTCAAGCTGTTAATTCGCTTCATCTTACGGCTCACGAGTGCCTCCCAGATATTGGCAATCATAATTTTTATTGCCAGTTATTGCAGGAGTGGAGTCACGTCTGTCTCCGTGTCACCCCGGGAACGTGGGGAGCAGAGCGGGGAGGGCAGGGGTTGCTGGCGTGGTGCTGCCACTGTCCCCAGAGCTGCCACCCCAGCCACATCGGGTGGTGGCACTGCCAGTGTCACCTGCCAGCCCTCCAGTGCCACCAGCTTGGGGCTTTGGAGCATTTCCCAGTCCCGGTTTGCCCCTCACAGCTCATGGGGCAGCACAGGAGGAGCTCTGCCCTTCACTGGCACCTCCTCTTTGCTCTCTGTCTGCCACAACATGAATTCCTTTCATGTGTGACAATGGATCTTTAAAGGCCATGCAAATTAGAGCCAAATTTTGCTGAAAGACAGAAAAAGTAATTTCTTTGACTTGGTATAAACCACGTTTTGTTTGCAGGCTGCCCCAAGTAAGAGAGCTGGGCAGGGCCCTTTGCAAAGGAAATGAAATCCTGACACAGGCTCAGGACAGGCTGGAATTCCACCAGGCCAGGAGCAGGGTGCCCAGGCAGATTCCCTGCTCCAGGCAGGCGTTTCTGAGGAGCTGAATATTTCTGCATTCCCAAGCACTTGATGTGTGAGCACTTCACAGCTTCCATTCTGTGGAGTCGGGAATGTGCAGTTTTCCAGGCCCTCCTGACTGTGGGCTGGGACACCAGCTCTGTAATCCACACAATGAATGTGCCACTGCCACTTAAAGGAGGGAAGGAATGACCTTTTGGGGAAATTTGGCACAAAGAGGTCACTTTCTGTAAGATCTCCTGTGTTTCCCTGGCTGGGGAAAGCATCTCTGCTCTGAAATGTGCTGCTCAGGCTCTCCCCATGGAATCAAGGCAATGGGATGGGGAAGGAGCCTGGAGAGGGAACTGCTGCAGGGTGAAGATTGAGACCCTGAGCTCTCCAATCCTGGGTATTTTCCTCCTTGCAAAGCCTCTTTCTCCATAGGCAAAACCAAGTAAAACTGAGCTGAGTCTCTCCCTCCCACCCCTCTGTTCTCCACCCCAGGTGACAGGAGCAGGGCAGCTCCCAGCGAGGCCTCTCTGTCACTCACTCAAAACATAATTTGATATCTAGTAGCTCATTAATCTATTTTTTTTATCCCCCCCTCCCCTCCCCCAGACAGGGAGCGCTTCTGCTTCTCCTCAGCTAAATAACTCAGGTCATAAAAGGTAATACCATGGGTAGCAGAATGTAAACAAACACATTCTACCTCAATAAACATGCTAATTTCCAGCTCTAATATTCACAAGTAAAATATCCATCACACAGCCCCTATTTGGCAAAGGCAGCAGCCCTCATCAGTCAATGAAGTAGGCTCCTGCCAGTTCACTGCGGGAGGCAAATAGTACAACTTAACTCACTTGATGATGCCCTTGGGGGGAAAACATGAGCCTCATAAATGAGTCTGGAAATGTGATAAAAGGATAATCTTGCATAAATGAGCCCAGATCATCATTACCTGCACAAACACGAGGTTGGGTGAATGATGTGGCCGCGTTGCACGGGGATTGAGGCAGGGAGGAGGTGCTGCACTGGTCTGGGAGGTGCTGGGATGGAGGAGCTGGGAGGTTCCCTGGATCCCCCAATGCCAGGGCACAGCCCCCCAGTTCCCTGGGCCTGGGAGCTGCTGCTGAGGGCAGGGCTGGATCTGGGGCTGAGACCCTTTGGAGGGTTGGGTGGGTTCCTGTGGGGTCAGAGCAGGCTCCTCCTGGCCCTTGGACATACCTGGGTGTGCCTTTGAGTCCTGCTGCAACCAGAGCATGAACAAACAACCTCCCCAAATGGCACTAACCAATGGAAACAACCCAAAATCACCTTGCTAAGGCGCTGAAACCCTGTAGAACAAGAGATGACACCAAATGGCCAAAAATCTGGGGTACAGAGGGTGTGACTCCATCTCCACAGCACTTCCAAAGGCGCTCCCTGCAACACTGCTGAGCATCTCTCAAGGGTCTCAAGGCCCACCCAGGGCTGGTGGAAGCTGAGGTGTCCCAGCCCACTGGATCACCTGGAAAGGTCCCTTTTTCCCCAAAAGCATTCCCTAATTCTGGGATGTTCTCCCAAATCCAAAGCCTTTGACCCACAGGAGCTCCACACTGGGAGCTCCCTTTAATTACACAGTGCACTAAAGGCTACAACGCTTGAGAAACTCAGAGCTCCTTGGAAATGAGATGCAGGATTATGAATTAACCTCGATTTCCTGAAGATTCAGACCTTTCTATTTAAGAAACCCATTTTTCCATCTGGGAAAAGCCAGGACACCTCTGCTCCCACCCCAGACTGAGGGATCTGAGACCACCTGAGAACTTCAGTGAGCACCACCATGGTATTGGGAACTCCTCTGGATTAGCACAGACCCCAAGCCCCAAGGAAGAAGATGGAGCAGCTGCTTAGGGGTTAAATCTATTTTTGTTAAGTGGCCATTTGGGCTTGTAGAAAGAAAAGAAAGAAAAAGAGAAAGAAAGAAAAAGAAATCAATAAAATAGAG
Organism: Prinia subflava; assembly: GCF_021018805.1. Taxonomy (NCBI): domain Eukaryota; kingdom Metazoa; phylum Chordata; class Aves; order Passeriformes; family Cisticolidae; genus Prinia; species Prinia subflava. The sequence goes on from NC_086261.1 coordinate 1,529,531, forward strand.
GAGCAGAAGCCTTAGTTGCAAGTCTTGGCTGACAAACGAGGTGGCCGTGCCAAGAAGTGACACATTTAAGCCGGTGTGTAATTGTGATCTCTGTGTTTAAAATACTTCTCCCTGTTTTTGTAAATGGAGGGTTTGAACGGGGCAGAGGGAGGGAAAGAACACTGAAAACTCACATTTCTAATCACGACAACCCCGGGCTGTGAAATGTCCTGGCTGAAAGGGGAGGGGTTAAACAAGAGGGGGTGGAAAAGGTGGAAAAGTGCTGGAAGGATGGGGTGAAATGCTGACAGAGGTCTCCTGAGGAGCTGTGGGGCTTTGGAAGGGAAGCTGGGCCAGCCCCAAGGGGCTGGGGGTGACAAGAGCTGGTGGTGCCTCAGGGATCCTTGGGTGGATCCTTCTGTCTGTGCATGGAGTTCGTGTTCGTGGGATGAGGATCCCAGAGAGCATCACAACACAGAGCCAGGCAGAGAGAAACCACAGATCCCCCCTTGGTGGTGATGATGATGATGGTGAGCTGCACAGAGCCACCAACACAAGGCTCTTTTGGGTGACTCAGAGGAAAAAATGAAGCTTTTCCCCTGCATTCCCTGGGATTCCCATGCCAGCAGTGCCAGCAGGGACGGGGCTGCTGCTCCCATCACAGTCCAGCCACGGGCAGGGTGCAGGGACAGGGTGCCAGGCTGTGGTGGGTGACACCAGAGCCTCCAGGACACTCTCACAACCTGACAGAGGCCTGGAGCAATCTCAGCTCAAGTACTGAGAATTTTCTAGTGAGAAGAATTAGCTGAACCCTGCTGAAATGGGGTTAAAAACGCTGCGTTCTCATCCTCCCATAAATCCCCAGCAGCTTTTGCCAGGCTTTTAATGCCTCACATCAACAGCTGAACCAAGCCAAAGTTATCCCTCCTCATCCTGGGCATTCCCCAGGGCTAATTCCTGCCTTTAACTCCCGTGTGGGCAGGGTGTAAATGTTGCTTCTCAATGAATCCTTCCCTCTTGGAGCTTCCTTCTGGAGATTTTCCTTCCTATCTCCAATTTGTGATGCCCTTTGAATGCTGCTGCCTCACCCAAGTGGGTTCTAGCAGGACTTTTGGAGGCCCTGCCCCTGGTGCAGCTGCATCACCACAGGATGGAGATTGCCTGACGTGGAGCATCCCAAAAAGGCTCTTTGGATCAGGATCCCAAGCGGAAATTCACCGCTCGGGCCCATCTCTAATTTTATTATTTCCGTTGAAATAAATTATGGACTTAATTGGAATTTCTGATCTGATCTGTCTGCTCCCCATGCTGCATAAATATCCCTCAGCATTTATTTTTCCCCTTGCCCATAGCTCATTATATTTTTCCTCGGCTTGGGACTTGGGTTTTTTTATAGCAATTTTCTCCCATCTGTCGGGAAGGTCCTGGAGGAAATGAAGTTATTTGGGGGCTCCGCTTCCTTCCCCGCTCTCCCAGGGCTCCCCAGGAACGTGCTGGGACTGGGGGTCCCCGGGGAGCCGCGGGCCCGGCTCCTCCTCGTGCACAGCCACGATTAATTACCATGGAAATGACTCCGTGCCAAAGCCAGCCCTGTTTGGGGAGCAGCTTTGTGCCTCTCTGCAGCTGCACCCCCGAGTTTGCCCCGTGCCTCCAGGCATGTGCAGGAAAATTCTCATTTTGGGCACCAAACCGCCCATTTTCTCACCCACTGCTGCTTTGTTGGAGGAGCCTCGGTCTGTCTGGCAGGCACTGCTTGCTTTAAGTGCCTACTTCAGTTCTAAAATCCCATTTAAGGCATTTATAAAAGCTTCCCCTGCTCCTCAGGAAGCTGACAATGCACAGCAGAAGGTGGCAGGGGTAAAGAGGACCACGAAAATACCCTAAACACCACTTTTAGAATTGTAAAAATGTCACAGAATCGTAGGATTTTGTGAAGAAACCCACAAGGACCTTCTAACCCAGCTCCTGGCTGTGCACAGGGATCCCACCCTGGGCCTGGGAGCGTTTTCCAGCTCCCTCCTTGCTGCACATCCCAGGGCTGGACCTGCCTGGCTGCTCCAAGCCCCCGTGGCCACCACCCAGTGCCATTTCTCCAGCAGGCTGCAACGCTGGGCACTGGGAAAACCCCCAGGATCCACCCAAACCTCGGACCCTCCTCACTGCAGCTCTTCCAGCTCAGACCCTGAATCCTCCCGCTCACTGCCATCCTCCCACTGCATCCCCAGACCAGCTCCTGCAGGGATTTGCAGGGTGTCCCCATGGCAGCTTCAGCCCTGAACCTCCTGAGCACCTCTCCTGCTCCTGTCCAGGGCATCAGTGCCCTGCTCCACGTCCCCTGTGCTCTCTTTCACCCAGGACGCATCCCCAGAGGAGAATTACTTGGAATTGGGGCAAAAAATGCATTTTTTCTGTGCTGCCCAACCCACAACCCCCTTGCTGTGGCTGGAACCTCAGTTCTGTGCCCTGATCCCACTGACTGTCCCCCCTCAGCCACCAGCAGCACCCAGAGCCAGCCAGAGGCAGATTTTGGCTGAGCACGGGGTGTGACAGCTTTGCCTCGTACAAACCACACATTTCACCCCATCTCTGCGTTTTACTGAGGCAAAACCTCCAGCTGTCGGGGCTGAGGGGAGCAGGAAGGGGTCGGGAGGGGTTTTTTTTTCTGTAAAAAATAACAAATCCATTAAGATAATGGATCCCAAGCAATGCCAGCAGAGCCACACTCCTCAGCCTTTAATCTGGGTGCGCAGCCCTGGCGGAGGCCTGACGGGGTATCTGGTGTTCCTGGCATTTTTCTTAATGAAAAATTAGCCAGCAGAAGGAACAACTTGTCAAAAAGAGAGGGGAGCGTTTCATGCATGACAGATTTCTGCAGACGCTGTACCAGCAAGGGAAGCCAAGACAAATAGCAAGAAGAATTTTCATTGCCTCGAGTTGAATATGATCAGGATAAACTGCAGCCACATTTCCAGGAGAAATTAATGTGCTGGCAGCAATCAGGCAGTTGGAGCTCTCAAACCACCACCCCTTTCCCAAACGAAAATCCAATTAATTAGTCCATTCCCCCCCCACCGAACTATCTGTGACACAAAGCTGATCCCCAGCTCCCCTCTGTTTGGGGGTGAAAGGAACTCCCTGAGGCTGCTCAAAGGGGTTCTGGGCATCTCCCCCTTGGTGCTGTTGGTCATTTTTCCTTTCCAAGAGGCTTTTCTCAGCCACAAAGAGCATTGTGGCTGAGCTGGGGCTGGAAAGGACCAGCGTGGAGGGTTGGGAAGGGTTCCTTGGCTCAGGAGGAGGGAGGAGAAGCTGCCAGAGCCCCTTGAGAACCTTTGCACTGCGCACAGACCCATCACAGGCTCAGAGAACCCTTGAGGTTGGAGAAAACCTCCAAGATCATCGAGTCCAACTCAGAAACGTGGAGAAACACCCCACCACCCCTTCTGGCCCAGCACTGCCTCTCTCTGCTTTTCCAGTTGAAGGGGAAGGGTGCAGACATGATTTTCCTGGGAACAAGAGGCACTCAGCCTGTTCCCAGCACGTCCAAAGCTGCCAGAGCTGAGCCTCTCATCCCTGCTGAGATATAAACCATGGCATGGGATGGTCCCAGCAGCTCCCACCACAGGTGAGCAGGTCCTGCACTGCCCAGACTGCTGCCAAGCCCTATTAATGAGGCTCTGAGTAACCTCCCAAGCTCACAGAATCCTTTGTGCTAGCTCTAAATTAGATTACCAAGATTAATTTTATTAATTTTTTTGGGTTCTTCGCTCCCAGCTGGCAGAGGAGCCTTTGTTCCACAGGACCTGGGGTATCACATCCCTGTGCCTCCCACGCCGGGTCCTGGCCAAGGATCCCACCAGCACCAGCACAGACCCTCAATCCCACCCTGGAGGTGCTCCCAGTGCCCTTTTGGGGGGCACACTGGGCCAAGGGCTGGCTTTTCCCACTGCTGGAAGCACTTGGGACCTCATTTTCTCTCTCAGACATCATTCCTGGGGAGCAGCAGCACTCTGGGGACGAGCACAGCTGATCAGTGCCACTCCTTGGAATGCACTGAGCGAATTTCCATGGAATGGAATTTTAATAAGTAAGGACCCACCATGCCCACAAAATTTCAGCCCAGCCGAGCCTGGCAGTGCCATCTGCCCCTCCTTTGGTGCCACACTTTGGTGTCAGTTCCAGAAGCTCCCAAAGGGCTCTCAGGGCTGGGGAAGGCAGAGCCCAAAGAGGTTTTTGTCCATCAGCCCTTGGGTCTCACTGTGCCTGGCATGGAATTGAATTCCAAACGGAATTCCTGCAGCAGGCAGGCAGGGCTGGAGTCAGGGCTTGGGATAACACATCCAGGCAGGAAGATTGATTGGAATTGTGTGAGATAGCCCTTAGCTCACCCATGATTATAATTACCTTAAATTGCTATTTAATGGTTTTCACATCATCTTTGACAGTAGGTTATTTTTGTAATCTTTATTTAAAATAAACTCTTTTCCTGCCTTGTCGCTGAAACCCTTCCCTGCTTCCTTTTGTGCTCTTTGCATGAGGAAATCAGTTTGTTTTCATTATCCCCAGACTTCTGTGTCATTCCATTATTACCACAAGATTAGAAAATAAGTAGCTCCCCCAAAAGGGCTTCTGGGTGAACAAACTTTCTAGTTAGAGCAGGAGGAAGTGGAGCCTTTTCCAGGGGCAGCCACGGCTGCTCTGGGCAAGGTCATCAAGCCAGGATTTGAGTGAGCACCCCCACACCCACTCAGAAACCACAAAATGGGACCACCAAGGGCTTTGCTGTGGCTTCCAGGGATATCCTTCCTTGTCCCACAAGCACAGGGAGCCCCCTCTGACCCCCAGCAAAATCCACACCAGCCCAGTTTCACCCAGGACAAACCTGGGCAGATTCCAGGTGCTACCAAAGCATCTCCTGAAGGCGACTCCACGTGCTCAGAGCTGCTTTTCCTGAAATCCATGGCATTTAGAGCACGTGCCTGGCTCCTGCTCCCTAAGCCCAGGGAGCATCCAGGAGAGCTGGAGACCCTGTGGTCCATGGTTTGGACTGGAAGGGTCCATAAGCAAAACCCCTTTGGTTTGATCTTGGCTTAAGGGGCTCCCCCAGGCTTGGAGCCCCCTGGCCTGGCTCCCAGACCCTGCTTTGGACACGGCCCTGGCTCACACCTTGCCCTGCCTCAACATCCCCTTCCATCTGGGGCTCCCTGGCACAAATAAACTCCCCTGGGCTGCAGAGCAGAGCAATCCCAGCCCCTGCCATCCCCCATCCCACCAGCCAGGCTGAAAGACCCCCCGGGCTGAGGGGAGGCTCCTCCAGCTCACCTGGAGCCATGTGCTGAGAGCTCCATGGGGCTGGAGCAGCTCCCACCCCTCCCCTGCCATCCTGAGGGGGCAAAAAGGGGGATTTGGATGTTGGCTGATGCCTTCCTGCTGTTACTCAGTTTGGCTTTCGAGTTTGTCGGGTTCTGGCATTTCCATGAGGCTGGCAGGGCTTGTGTTGTGAGCTGATCCACAGCTCTGCGGGAATAAATACGGGATTTATTGAAATCCCACACTCCACGCTCCACCAGGGACCGTGACAGGACGTGCATAGCTAAAAACTCACACACAAGGCATCAAAACCTCCAGACCCAGCCACGGGAAGGGTTTTTAAAGGCGTTTCCCTCGCAGAAGGGATGTGTTGGAGCAGGGAGCTGAAGGCTGCTGAGTGAAGCTGGATGAAAGCGCAGAATTCCTGGGCTGCAGCCTGAGCCGTGGGGTGCTGGAGGCTCAGGAATCACCAGGGAAGGCTCTACCAGCGTGTGTGGCCACAAATTCTCCGTTTCCTTGGGATAAAGGGCTTCAAGGAAAACCCTCATCTCTTTCTTTCCCACCTGCTCATGAGCTGTGGGCCAGTGGGAGCTGAGCTGAGTGGCCACCGGATCGGGATGAGCCAAAATCCACGGGATTGGCACTCCTGAGCCTCATTTTGAGAAAAATGATGGTTAAAGTTTGTGTGTGCTGCTGAACCCTCATCTTTTAAAGCAATCCCTCACCTCTGCACGTACAGAACGAGGAGTTAGAAGCAGTGAGGCTGAGCTGGAACCTTGCCCTCCACACACAGAGGCCTCAGGGCAGGCACATCCCCCACATCCCACTGGACAGGGCTGATCCCTGGCAGGTATAGGAACGATCTCCTGGATCCCCTCGTTAGTGCTAATTAGTGCTTGCAGGGCTGAATGCTGGGCTGCTCTCAGCTCCATCAGCTGGGGCTGATTAGAGCAGGATTTCAGCTGGAAAACTCTTTTTCCAATAAATTTAATTCACTTTTGCACCATGTTCCCACTATTTGGACAACAACTCCCTCTCATTGATGGGATCCTGCCTCAACACCCCCAGCAGGACCAGGAGCTTGGTTTTGGCCAGAGGACAAGGTCACAGCTCAGCCGTGGAGCCACCACCAGCAGGGTGGGTTTTATCTCACCTAAAACCCTATTTTGGGACAGTCCAGCCTCAGCAAGGTGCAAATTTTGCTTTTAAAGCTCAGAAATCTGGGCAAAGGCACGGGATGTTCCCTGGGGCAGCCAAGGGGTTAAAGCAGGAGAAAACCTTTGAAGGAAAATTGCTGATGGGCTTGAAGGAATCCTTTGAGGACAGGGGACACAAACCACCTCCTATAAAAATGTTTTTTCAGTGTATTTTGCAGACTGGGCCCGTTCATAGGAGCACCAAAAGTGCCGTGGGAGATGAAAGGCTCTGTCTCCCTGCTCCAGCATCCTGTCTCCAGGAGCAGCCAGCGCCGGATGCTCCGGAGGAAGGGACACAAACAATGGGAGCACTCAGACCTGGGATAATCCAGCCTCTTTCATGCAGCCCTCTAAGAAAGATCACTTCATATCCAGCAACCCAAGATTAACTGTGCTTTAATGGTTTGCCTGCTTTTCTTTACTGACAGATCCCCGTGTTCCTGCCATGGTATTTTCCATTTCTATTTGGGGTCACAAAGTAGCAATTCACTGGTTGATTTTGGGGAAAGCCTGGCAGTTTTGGTGCAAAAGGGGTGGGGGGGAAGAAATGTTTGCTTGCAGGAGCCTGAAGGGTGACGCCGTGGGCTTTTAGTGGGACAAAAATAGGAATTGGTTACTTTCCAAAGGGGAAAATAAACTGCAAAGTTTCCACTGACTTGAAGTTGCAAAAATGCATCTTGGATTCTGGAGCACTTGGTAAAATATTGTGGTTTGGGCTCGGTAAACAGCAGGGAGCATTTGGAAATAGCAGTGTAAATACCCAGCTTAGTGGGATGGTTTGTTTCGGGTTCTTTTTTGGGGTTTAGACTCAGCAACCTGTTTCAGCCTCAGTGTTTCGGGTTTGAGGGCAGCCCCTGGCTGGCCACACACCTCAGGTGCTGCCCAAAAACCAGCCCAGCTGCTCTGTACAAAAAAAAGGATTTTTTAAAAATGTGGTGGAATATTTAGCAGGGCTTTTCCCCCTAACTAAATGTTTCTCTGTGCATGTTGACTGAGAGCAGCTGAGCAGAGAAATACCTGAGATACCAGCAGAAGGCAGGGAAAAAAGTGTTAAACTGGAAGGAATATTCAGAAATATTAAATATTTCTAAATCCCTGGTTTTGGTTCTATAGAATAATTGAATTCTAGAATGATTTGGGTGGGAAGGGACCTTAAAGCTCATCCAGTGCCACCCCTGCCATGGGCAGGGACACCTCCCACTGTCCCAGGAAAAGGATTAAACTGGGAATCTTTGCCCTGCAAACTTCTGCCAGCCCCAGGCTCTGCCCTGAGGCCAGGTGGGGTTTGTGGGGGCAGCCCAGGAGCTCCAGCCCAGCCCTGGCATCAGAGGGGTCAGGGCAAACCCAGGGGCTGTGTTTGCTGCCCTGCCAGGCTGCAGTGACTGCTCTGTGCCCACAAAGGGCACGGCCAGGGCTTGTTCCACAGCTTGAATTAGAGCTCCAAACTCAAAGGTGTTCCAGCACTCCCAGGAAAAGCTGAGTCCAGAGGCAGGCAGGACCCTTAGTCCCTCTGGATGTTCTCCTGATGCCTTAAGTTTCAGCTTTCGTGTTTCAACAATCCAGGACTCTCCCAGCAATTCAGAATTCTCCCAACAATCCAGAACTCTCCCAACAATCCAGAACTCTCCCCATAATCCAAAACTCTCCCAGCAATCCAGGACTCTCCCAGCAATGCAGAATTCTCCCAGCAATCCAGAACTCTCCCAGCATTCCAGAACTCTCCCAACAATCCAGAACTCTCCCAGTAATTCAGAATTCTCTCGATAACCCAGAACTCTCCCACAATTCCAGAACTCTCCCTATAATCCAGAACTCTCCCAGAATTCCAGAACTCTCCGAGCAATCCAGAACTGTCCCAGCAATTCAGAATTCTCTCAATAACCCAGAACTCTCCCAGCAATCCAGAACTGTCCCAGCAATTCAGAATTCTCTCAATAACCCAGAACTCTCCCAACAATCCAGAACTCTCCCACCAATCCCGGCTGCTCCCAGCGCTGTCCCAGCCCGGCTCCAGCCCTGCTTTGCCACTAGATGGCACAGGCCATTGCGAAATGCTGAATTTCACCAACATCCCGCGTTTTCACGAGCCCACAGCCCTGGGTTGGGATGGAGCCACAGACACCTCAAGCTCGCAGCAGGGAAAAAGGGGAGAAATCCTTGCTCAGGCAGGGATGGACGGCCCCAGATCGCACCTGGTGCTGCACAGCTCTGCCCCAACCCCTTCCCCATCGTTATCTCACTGCCAGCAGCCTCTGCCAGCCAGGAAACCCCGGCTCACACATTGCCAAGCCCTTCTAAAGTTCATTTTCACTGTGCAAAAATCCCCAAATTGACAGGTGACTACTGAGCTGCTTGTTTTGGTTTGGGGTTTTATGGGGTTTTTCCCTATTAATTCCACAAATTCTGGATTTCACGTGCATGAATTGGAGCCAGGGCTGGACTCGTGAGTGTCACACCCGAGCCAGGTCCTGGGCACAGCAGAGGAGCAGAGCTGTCCCGGCTGGGAAAGGCTCTGTCCCCTCCCAGGGGACACAGGCAGTCTCAGCCCTTGGCTCTCAGTCTGCATTTCCAAGCCAATCCCCCCTCACTCTGCTCCCAGGGATCTTCTCGGGATCAGGTTTTTCCAATTCATTCCACACTCGTGTCTGAGCTCTCCCCAGCATTCCCAGGTGTCGGGGCTGCTCCTGTGCTCAGTGCCACTCAGCCAGCACTGACTCTTCCCAATAACACTTCTGGGAACGTCAGACAGCTCCCAAATAAATTTTAAATTAACTTCATAGGTTAATTTTGTCTCTTCAATCAGTCCCTGCTCACTTCCAGGCAGCCCTTCCTGCAGATTCCTGCTGGAGCCAGAGCAGGGAGATGCTGCAAAGGCACCGCCCGTGGGCCACGAGCCCCCTCTTCTTTTCACCCTCCTTCAGTAAAGCCCAAAGCAAGAGGAAAGGCACAACAAAGGCAGCTGTGAACCTCTCCTGACTGCGTTATTCCCAGCCAGCTCCTCTCAGATTTTCCCCTGCTGAAGTGTGGAGAGGGAAAAGGGGCTTTGCACCAAGCCTGGCTGCGGGGCCAGGGCTCCCACGGAGAGGGAGGCGATGGCTGCGAGCACCACCAGGGCTGGGGTTGTTATTTTCTTAATTGATGCTGCCAAACGTGGAATCATTAGGGCTGGAAAAGGTCTCCAAGATGGTCGGGTCCAAGCGTGAACTGAGGGCTGCCAAAAACACTGCTGCCTGTTTTCTGACCAGAGTAAGGTGGGACACACACAGGGAGCCTCGAGGGAAAGGACAACTCCCTTCTGCACTAGAACCGAGCTTGGGAGTTGTGGGCTCATCACTAATCCCTGCCACAAGAGCCTGACCTACACCCTGACACCTCAGAGGCCAGCGACACCCAAAGCCCAGCCAGCACAGGGGAAACTGAGGCACGTCAGAGCCAAGTTATCCCCTCCACATCCCCCAAACCCCAGCTCGGAGAGCAGGCCCAGCACCCTCCCCACAGCCAAGCTCTAATTGTTTAGAGGCTTAATAAGTTGTAACTTAAAACTGGTTTATGGCTGTACATAGAAAAAAAAAAAAAAAAAAAAAAAAAAAAAAAAAGCAGCCCTGTCGTAAAGTATTTATTACACTTCCTTTGGAAATGATGACAGTCCTCCAGTGAATGTTTTTATTGTTATTCATCATCTTTCGAGAGGGTTGGACAGCCCTGAAATACAGCTTTAATATGAGAGCCAAATGAGAAAGTGCAGATTTAAGGGAAACCTCGGCAGATCAGGTTTCACTCGGTGCCTGCAGCACTCACAACATGTGTTTCTGATCTGCAGCTCCGCTTTGTTGTGCCCAAACTGAAACTGCGCTCAATTCGCTTCGCAGGGATTGTGAAAGAGCGAGAAGCACACACAAAACCCGGCTCGTTTTCCACGTGCCGCTCCCGCCTGATCCATGACCTGGAGACGGAAATGGGATTTATCCCGACCCGGGCTGCAGATCCACATCAGCGCTGCCTCCCCTTCTTACCGAGGTCCTCCTAATCGGAGAATCTCTTTGGAAAAATACACCGAGTTTTCCTCCTGAAGGAAAACCCTGTGCACGCTCAGCCCGGGTCACCCTGCCACAAACAGCATCTCAAAGCCCCAGCAAAGGGTTCAGCTCTCACAAATCCCCTCTGTCCCTTCACACCAGCTCCCAGGAAAATGGGGTGGAACAGGAAAAAACCCAGGACAAATGAAGAAACATCTCTGGCCTTAAGATGCCATGAGCCACTGTGGCCGTTCATTAAATAGATGTGTTAATTCAGGGGTGCCTCTCTGGGAAATGAGCTGCTTTGCCAAGTCCTGGGAAAAAAAAAAAGTTTGCCCTGGCAAAAAAACCTGGAGAAAGACAGTTCAGCACCTCCAAGGAATGCAATTGCATTTTATCAGCCTCTCCTCTCCAAAGGCAGCAGGGGGATGCAGGGTGTGCCCCCAGGCCCAGGCTGTGCCAGGATGGCAGGAGGCAGCTCCTGCACACCTCATTTAAATCATGGACAGAGCAAATTCCTGAACTTTATGGCCACTATAAATACTCAGCAGCATAACCCTGCTCCCTGTCCCTGTAACATCCTGCAGTGAGTCCTGTCGAGACAATATCAGAGCAGCCAAACCTGACTGGATTTCCTCTTATCCGGATGGAGAAATGCAGACCTGTGAGCAGAGGATTCCCTGGAAAAAAAGAGGGGAAAGGGAAGGGGAAATCTTTAACTTGCAGAGGTTTGTGGGAGTGCAGGGTGGTGGCAGGAAAATATTCCAAGTGCATCGCTCTGGGTACCACCACATGCCAGGCACAGCATCCCAAACACATCACTGGGGTTTATCACAGCATCCCAAACACGTCACCCTGGGTACCACAGCATCCCAAACACATCACCCTGGGTACCACTGCATCCCAAAAACATCACCCTGGGTACCACAGCATCCCAAACACATCACCCTGGGTACCACTGCATCCCTACTGCATCACCCTGGGTACCACAGCATCCCAAACACATCACCCTGGGTACCACTGCATCCCTACTGCATCACCCTGGGTACCACAGCATCCCAAACACGTCACCCTGGGTACCACTGCATCCCAAACACGTCACCCTGGTTACCACAGCATCCCAAACACATCACCCTGGGTACCACAGCATCCCAAACACATCACTGGGGTTTATCACTGCATCCCAAACACATCACCCTGGGTACCACAGCATCCCAAACACATCACTGGGGTTTATCACAACATCCCAAACACATCACCCTGGGTACCACAGCATCCCAGCCATTTCACCTTGTTTATCACTTCATCCCTTCTGCATCACCCTGGCTGCCATGGCAACCTGACCACATCCCTGTAGTCATCCAGCCCATCCCACTGCCCACACCTCCCTCCACAAAGCCCTCAGCTCTTTTCCCTGTCTCCCAAAGGCCCATCCCAGGTGCTGGGGGGGGAGGATTCCCTGCCTGGCCCTGGGCAGCAGATGGGGCAGCCCCAGCCCGTTGTCTGTTTTCACTTTGTTTAACAGCTGCCCTTTGGATCCTGCTACTTCCCAGGCTGTGGACAGCGGGGCCGGCGCAGGAAGCGCAGGCAAACATTTACCTACCCCTCTTTGATTTAAAACAGCTTCGGAAGGGCTGGAAGTCTGTACATCAACATCCAGCTAATCCAACCTTTCCTCTGCCAGAGACAGCCTGCACTGAAGAGTTAATGAAAATAACTCCTCTGCCCTAAAGAAATCAGAGCTTGGACGTGGAGTCATGCAAACCACGATCACCCTCGCTTAACACTTGCACAGAATTATTTTAACATTTGATTTGAACTTAAATAAACACACTCAGTGTTCCAGACAGGGGCGTGGGAGCTGCCTGCTGTTGGGCCACCAAAAACTGAGAGGTCAATGGCAGCTGCACTGCTGGGGCACAGACACCATCCTCAGCTTTGCTGTGGCTCCACTCTGTGACAGATAAAGCCTTTTTTTTTTTTTTTTGAGCTGGAAATGCAAAGAAAAAGACTGCCTGGTGCTAGCCCAGAGTTCTGCTGACTGATGAAAAGATGCAGCTCATTCAGAGCCACCCTGGAGACATCTGCAAGACGAGACAGTCCCCGGTGATTTCTGTGTCCAGGACAGTCCCAGCTGCAGTGACACGCTGAGAAACGCTGCCCTGACGCCCTGGCCAGCAATTTGTCCGGGCTTTTTTGGGGAAAAGAGGGGTGGAGGGGCTCCTCTGGCTGCCCCCAGGACTGGGCTGCTGGGAGGGCAGGTCTCGCCTCCCATCTGGGCTGGGGCTGCGAGCGGAGCCAGCCGGTCTGACGGCCACCGGCTCTTCCTTGCTTATAAATGCTGAGAACATCAGATAATCCAGGAGGTCGGGGTCAGCTGCTGTCACTGCTTTATCTCAGCCCTGGAGCAGCTCTGCATGTGTCCCAGCACCAGCCTCTGCCTCTTTATGCTCAACGTTATTTTAAAAATGCCTCCTTTATTAGATCTCCTGGCACAGTTCTGCTGCAGCCCCCAAGGGGAAAAGGCTACAGCTGAGTGAGCACCAACCCAGGAGATTCCCATCTTTTCCCTGACTCTACACGAGGGCAGGAATCCTCCTTCCCTCCCATCTCCCAGCCCTGCTCTTTGCAAAGTAGAACTTGCTCATAAAAATTTAAGGTCAGGGCCCTTGGCTCATCTCATCTCGCCTGCTTTATCTCCAGAATTGCTTTGCTTTACAGCATCCTCCCTGCTGGTTCATGCAGAAGGTGACTGAGCTCTGCTGAGCCCAGTAACTGCTTGCTTTAAGCACCTTTTCAGAAAAGGGGATGTATTTGTGCTGCTCAGCTCTGCTGGCAGCTCCTCCAGGAGGGACAGCTTAAATCCAAGGCTGCAGAGGAGTTATTTTTTTAGGGTACAGATCACCTGGTGAAGCTGTTTTTCCCAGATCCCGTGGGTTTCACACGTCCTTACTCCATGTAACACAAAGGAAATGCTGCTGTTTATTTGGGTTCTTGTTTGTTTGTTTTTAAAGATTCTGGTGCTCTTTAAAACCTTGATAAGGATTTTTTCAGTGTTGTAATGAACTTTTTGGGAGCAGCCTGACCTGTCCTGCCTAGTGGGGGATGATGCACTTGCCCTGACATATGGGAGTCACAGCTTTAAACTTTGCGTTGGGCTGAGTGGATGTTTAGTAGGGCCAAAGCTGAAAAAAACAGGAAAAAAGATCCCAGGGTGCCCCAGCAGAATGAAAACAAATGTTCAAACCCTGAAAATTTTCACAAGAACCCTAAAATTGTAATTCTGCAGCCACTTGTGCTGCAGCATCTCTCATCTCCAACCAGTGCCTGTTCTGTAAACTACAACAACGAGAAAAAGGGATTTGAGGAAGGACAGGTTGGTGCCTGGGCTCAGAGTCACTCCAGCACTCACATTTAATGCTTTTCCCTGAAAACAGTCACAACAACAAGTTTTTCACTCTCTGAGCAGGACCTGCATTCTCACAGGAGCTTTTCCAGGGGTCAGTAGGTGAAAATCAATCCTCACATGATCCAAAAACCTCCTGAAGAGCAGGAGAGGGACAACAAGCAGAGGACAACCCCAGGGCCACGAGCTGGAGGTGCTGCAGCTCCTCCCCTCCCCAGAATCCAGATGATAAATTCAGCTCTGCCACACTCAGCCAGGGTTATCCAGGGAATCTGGAGCAGGGCTGAGCTCTCCCCTGTGGCCCAGGCCCTATCACCAGCATCACTTCCCTCCCACAAACCCAGATCCCAGACAGATAAGAAACAGTTAAAAAACATTTATGGCACATAAAAGCAAAAGGCACAGTCACAAGGAGAAAATCAGGCTGAAATAAAGAGAGGAAGAGCTGGGTTAGAGGGGAGCAGCAGGATTGGAACAGCGGCACCCAGCCCTGCAGGGCGAGAAAACCTCACTCCAAATCCCACATCCAGGGACCTGTGCTCCAGGGAAAACCTTCTCCTTCTGAGCAATCTGCTGCCCATCAGCTGCCTGCCTGAGGTTTTTGCATTTCATGCAATTAAACATCTTTGTTTGCACCATTTTCCTGGGATAAGGAAGAGCAGGGCTGGGCAGGACTTTCGGGTGGGAGGGAGACGCTTCTGTTCCCAGCACCTCCCGTGCCTGCACACACATTCACTGCTTGGGAGAGAGCTTTCCCCAGAAACTGGCACAAAAATCTGATTGCCACAGTGCTCTTCCTTCTTTAAATAAACACTGCAGCCTGTGATGACTGCACTTTGCAGCTGGAAATGTCAAATGTCCACAAATGCAGAGTTTGGGGGATTTGTCAGGTCAGAAATTCACCTGGAGCAGTGACTGTGCTGCATCCCTGGGAAGGAGCAGCCCAGGGAAGGAGCAGCCCAGGGAAGGAGCAGCCCAGGGAAGGAGCAGCCCTTTATTTTCACAAAGGGATCATCCCTGAAGGAAGCAGGGCTTGGCTGCTCTGTTCAGATGCAACTTGTCCCTTGTGGCTGCAGTTTTTAAAAGGCTGAAGGGCTCTTGGACACACAACCCTGCCTGGGCGTTTTTGGGGTGAAAGCTCCTCTCTGCAGCACTTGAATTGATGATGAGCAGAAAAGTACTTCCCAAAAAAACCCCATTTTGTGCTGGGAACCTTCCCCCTGCCCATCAGTGTGGCCACAGTGCACAGATGGGCTCCTGGCTGGGGCTGCACCTGGGCTGGAGGAGCCCAAGGCTCCGTCCTTCCCTGCAGCTCCTGCTGGAAGCAGATGGCAGAGGATTTTGCATTTCCATGCCAGTCAGGCGTGAAGGAGAGCGTGCACTTCACTAACAAGAGATCTGCTACTATTTATCTTTCACGGGTGACTGCGCTGGGGAAACAGCACCGAGGAGAGGTTTGAGCCTTACTCCTCACCAAACCACTTCTCCCTAACAGCAGTTGGGAAATGAGCAGAGCTCGGAGAATAAAAAGCAGAATTTTTTACAGATGTGGTCAGGCTGCTATCATTTCACAGAGTTAAGTCTTTTTCTTATACTAAAATAGGGAAGGGAGAAGTTGACTATGCTGCATCACTTTTTAAAAACTCTCTGTCCCCACTGTGAATCCTCCAGCAGCAGTTTAGTTTCTATTTCTCTGTTTACCACCAAACACCGAGACATTTGTTCAAGTTGCCCCAAGCAAAGGCTGTTTAAGGAGCCGGCAGGTGCAGCAATCCCTCACGCAGGGGTCACCCCAGAGCTCGCATTATTGCTGTTAACGCTTCCCCAGCGCCCGGCGGGCCGGAGCTGGAGGAGGATGCTGATGGATGGAGCCTGGCAGCAGGGAAATACCTGCTGGCCGTGCCTGGCCCCGGGCCAGCCCGCGGGCTGCACAGGGAGCAGCAGGGACAATGGCAGGAAGTTGTTGATCAGTGACTCGCCCCTGGCTAACGACATTGGCTTCCTTTATTTCCCTTTATTTCCCACCTTTCACTACCCCGGTGCAGTGACAGCACCGGCCCGGCTGCCGCTGCCACACACCCTGCGAGGGGGCTGAGAGCAGGGCTCCGGCTGCTGCTGCTGCCTGGAGGGCTGAGCTGGAGCTAAGAGAGTAAAATAGAGATTTACTGAAACGCCTTTAGGATACACCTTGGGCAGGACAGGAGCCTGGCCAGGGCTACATCCAAGGTGGACACAAAATGGACCCATGATGGTCCCAAAATGGACCCATAATAGTCCCAGATTGAACCCAAAATTATCACAAAATGGACCCCAGATTGTCATTTTTATGTTTTGGTCCATTTGCATATTGGGTTTAATTGTCTAATTCCAGCTCCAGGTTGTGAGGTCCCATCCTTCTTGTTCCTCCCTCCAGCCACCTCTGTTTGTGCTGTTGGGGCTGAAAATTTGAAAGGGTTGTCCTTGGTCTCCCGTGGGAAAAGGATTTGTTTTGCGTCTCTGCTCTCTGAAAAGCTGAGTGACCCTGAGAGTGAGCTCAGAGCTGCACCCCTGGGCAGCACAGAGTCTGTAAAATGTGAGAGCTCAAACTTAAGGCATCACTTTAAAAAATTCCTACAAATCCTACAAAATCAGCAAAAGTGCTTCCAGACTGGATTTTGATTTTGCAGGGAAGCCTCTCCCCAAGGCACAGACACGGTGCCAGCCCCTGCCTCAGCAGAAGTGCCCTGGGATAATGTCACTGTGGCACAATTGTGGATCATCCTGAGCTGGCAGGGACCCACAGGGACCAAATTCCAGCTCCTGGCCCTGCACACACCCCCCAAAATCCCGCCCTGTGCATCCCTGGGAGCACTGTCCAAACACTCCTGGCAGCCTTGGGAATGTCACCACTCCCTGGGGAGCTGTTCCAGTGCCCCAGTGCCCTCTGAGAGAAGAATCTTTTCCTAAAATCTCACATAACCCTCCCTGACACATCCTCATGGCGAGGGCACTGCCAGGGGATGAGGGACTTGCAGAGGAGCTGGGAAAGGTTTTAAACCTTTCCCACAATTCAGGCCCTGGCACTGAGTTTGATCCGTGATAAATCTCATTTATCATCCCAAGAGACTTGAAGGAGCACAGACAACCTTGCAAAAGGCTGAACATTCACTGAGAGGAGAATTTTGTTCAAAACAGAGAAGAAAATAAAGAACACAAAGCAATATTGATTACCTGAGGTAATATTGAATACCTCAGGCATTATTTCCTTTTGATCTGGCTCAGACTCACACACTACAGGATACACTGTTGTGATACTAGACAAAAACAACTCAAAACATGCTTTTAACACTTTGAAACAGTGGCTCAAATTTGAAATTGAGGTGGAGGAAGTGAAGAGCCCTGATGTACCCTGCCCACGGCTCACACCAACTGCAGATTCATCAGGTGGCACCATCACCTCAGGAGCAAGAAAAGCACCTTGTTAGTAATGAAAAGACTATTTAAGGGGGAAAAAATAATCTCAAAAACCACAAGGATTTCAGCATTTTAGCAGAACAAAGCTGGGAGGAGAGTGAAAGTGTGGATGTGGGAACACGGGCAGGCAGAGCCTGACAGCTCCAGGGCACATTTCCTCCCCCTTGTTTCTAGAGGTGCCTTGCGTGGTCGGAGCAAACCCCATAAATCTGTCAGTGCAGGATGCTGGAGAGTTTCCTCAAGGAAACCCTCCTATATCATCCTCAATCACCCAGCAAAATTTGGCAGCTGCACTTCCCGAGGTTAAAGGCATCGCTGAGGTTTAAATGAAGACATCCTTGGCTGGACCCTGCTCTGCTTTAATTGAAAGATTACAGCCCCCGTCCCCAGGGAGGGATAAAGCCCTGGGTTTGGGAGGATGCAGAGCACAGCTGCCACAACCATGGTCAAGGTCTGAGTGAGCAAATGGGTGAAATAAAGCTGGAAATGGTCTTGGGCTCCCTCTGCCAAATCCCTGCCCCTGGACTGCTGTGGAAGACCCTACTTCCAGAGGCCCCAGAGCCTCAAAATCCACATTGGAAACAACACAATTAGCACAGGCTTTATGCATCCAAAGATTTCTGAGGTCTTTCTGACTGCTGGAAGACTTGGAACCAGCTTTTGCATATTTTGGATGACCTATTTATCCCAGAATTGGCAAGGCTGGGGAGCAGTTTTCCTCACCAGGCAGGTCTGGGTCACGGGGAGTTGGTGGGAAGGAAGGAAGGAGGCGGAAACTTTGCGTAAATAACAGCCCTCAACCCCTCCCAGCTCCCTGCTCGTGCCCATTCCTTGGCAGGGAGGAGATGGGACATGGGCCTTTCATGGGTTTGAAAAAAGCTAAATTCCTTTTTCAACTGAATTACATAGCCAGGGCCTCAGATCTCTGGCCAGGGACCTGTTCTCACTGTCAGACAGGCTTTAAAAATAAATATACCCAGTGTCTACCAGCAACAGGGCTTCTCTAATTAACCAAGAGTCCTGATGGGCTCTGCTGAACGATTTGGGGTCCCTGGTGCTGGGCACTGGTTGCCTTTAGGGCTGCTCCCCATCACTCAGGGCCTGGCTGCAGCCCTGGGTCCCTCAGGAGCCCAGCCCCTCTCCAGAGCACTGTCCCCATTTCCAGATCAGGAAGGAGATGCCAGGAATGTGTTAATGGGATCAATCCTTGAGTGTCCATACAGGACACTCCAGCAGGGTCTGCCCTTGGTGACAGGTCAGCACCACAGGTCCCAGGAGGTCTAAGGCAGGACATGCTGAGCCCACACAGCACCTCAAGGTCATTTTTACACATTTGTGCTCTATTCTTCTCATAGATTGATTGTTAAGAACAACTTGGCTTCCAAGAACCCTCCACAGCAGGAATCTCCTTGCCCATGGATGGTTTGTGCCAAGGAGCAGGAGTGCACCGAGGAAAGGGCTGTGCCCACCCTTCCTGACAGGGACACAGGGAAAACTCCAGAATCAGCCCAAAAAGGCAGGCCCAGGCTTTCCAGTAGGCAGGTTACAGCCACACCACCCCGCTGCAGTCCTGTCCCTGCCTTGCATCCCCTGATCCTTCTCCAGCCTTGGAGCTGCAGCAGGGACCCTTCCCCAGCAACCCCACTGCCCACCCCTCTAATTGCTTACAAACAGCCCCAGGCACAGCTCATGACTGTCTTTAAACATTATCCCATCTGTTCTTAGCCCCTGCTCTGCCATTGCCCCGTTCTTTGCTCCCTCCAGAACTGCTGGATTAGAGATCTGCAAACTCTGGCCCCCAAAAGCAGATTAGGGAGTTAAAGGAGTGGGTGAAGGACAGAGCCCTGCAGCCACATGATGCTGTGACCACATCCTGCCATGGCTGCTCTGTCCCCAGTCCTGGTCCAGCCCCACTCCGGCTATTTTTATATTCTTATTTAACAGCTTCTCTTTTTCTCACTAGTTACACTCAAGGCCTTCAAGTTTTGGAAAAAAACCAGTTATTTTCTAGGTGTTGAGAAGTTCAGTGTCCTCAGCTGATGGGAGGGATGGACACCACAGCTCAGCAGTGAGAACAGAGAGAACCAAACTCCTGTTGCTCCAACACCCAGAACAGAGGGAAATTATAATCCCAGAGATAATAAAGAGGCTTTATTCCAGCTGTCAGTCAATCTGCCTCCACTCCTCGCCTGCCCTCCGGAGAATACTTTTAAAGGCCACAGCCTTGTAGGTGATGATGTTTTATTACATCTCAAAAAGAAAGAGGGCAAAGGAAAAAAAAAAAAAGACCAACACACGCAGGAATGCAGTTTCATTTGCAGTTTCCTGAAACCTGAGCAGAAAGTTTATAAAAACTTTGGGTTGTGTTTGGAGTTAGGAAGCAGAATGAGAAATCGCTCTCCTTTTCCTCTTTCTGTTTGCTGAGCAGCACCACCAATCCCACAACCTTCCCTCCACTTCTCCCTGGTTTTTCCCCAGCAGCATCAAAGCTCCAAGCCTGGCTCTGTTGGCTTGGACGTAAATCAGCAAGTGAGGGGCTGAACAAGATCCTTCTTGTAGTTCACACACCCTCATTTAAAAAAAACCCCCACAGGATTAAGAAAGAAATTTGATTCCCACTTCCTAAGTCTGAATTGTCTGAAAACTGCTGTTCCTTCAGGTAAAAAAAAAAAAAATAAAGAAAGCAGAACCCTCCACCCTCAACCTCTGAACATGAAAACAAACAAACAAAAGATGTTTTCCCTGAAAAGTAGGGGCTGGTGGAAAGGGAGCAGGAGCCAGTCTGAGATGTTTTTCTCACTCATGACCCTCAGAGGACCTGGGCAAAACCAGAGCCAGGAGAATCCCTTTGCACCAAGGCCTGGCTGTGCAGCCAGAGGAGGGAAAAGGGACACTGCCGATGGGATTTGGGCACCTGCACACCAGGAATGGCCAGCCCTGGGCACAGAGGGTCCTGGGGCAAAGTCTGTGAGGCCTCCTGGGGGCAGGGATTAGCAAAGGAAGCCCAGGAGAGTGTGATGTCCTAAGTTTTATTTTGATGTATTCCAGGCTCTGTGGTGCCCAGGGGGCAGCTCTGAGCTCACACTCAGGCTCACTCAGCTCTGCACACAGCAGGGACACAAAACAAATCCTTGTCCTGCTGCACACCAAGGACAACTTTCAGCCCAAAAGCACAAACAAGGGTGGCTGCAGGGAGGAACAAGAAGGATGGGACTGCACCACCTGAAGCTGTAATTGGACAATCAAATCCCAATATGCAAATTAATCAAATCTTATGAAAGTGTGAGATCTCGTGACCAGTCATTCTTTTTGTGACCACTTTGGGTCCATTTTGTGTCCACCTTGGGTGTAGCCCTGGCCAAGCTCCTGTCCTGCCCAAGGTGTATCCTTCAATAAATCCCTGCTTTAGTCTCTTAGCTCTGTGCAGTCTCTGTTCCAGCAGCCCCTGTGAAGCACAGATACACTCATATCATTAACCAGTGAACCTAGTGGAGTTAAGACCTTTAGCCAATCCTGTCTGTAAGCACAAGAAATTTGAAAACCCTATAAAAGAGACTGCTGAACAATAAATGCAGCTATTGCCACACAATCCTCAGCGTGTGTGTGTCACATCCCTGTCTCCAACTCAACTGCAACTTCCCCACAGCCACCCCAGCTCCCCTCAGCACATCACCCCCATCCCCACAGCTGCACCAACAGGAGCATCCTCCTCTCCAGCCCAGCTCCCAGCTGCTGCCAAGCATGAAAAAACAGCAGAAAAAGCCCACCTGGGCTCTTCCTTCCATCACTTCTTCCACTGATGGCCAGCAGCAGTAGAGGGAAGAAAGCAGGGTGGGAAGCAGGGTGGGTTATTGCACAAGGAGGCTGAAAGGAGTTTACAAAAGCAGCTTTATTGTACTATTTCCCAATTTTAAGGCCTAAACTCTGCATCCTTCACATTCTTTTTGATGGAGGGTGGTTTTTAAAGTGTGGTTTTAAAGCAAATACTTTGGAGGCAGCACTGGAGCACAGCCAGGGAGGCTGTGCTGGGGTGAGCACACGGAGGACCTGTGATATTTTGTTTTGGGGAGGAATGTCACACTTCTCCTTCAGGCCAGGAGCACTTTGTTCTGGAGACTGATCTGGCCAAGGAGGCAGACTACTCAGGAAAATTAATTTACTATTTCTTGTTGCTAAGCCTTAAAGGTCAGATCAGCAGTAGCCACGAACACAGAGCTGCACCAGTGCCAGTTCTACCTGCTCCATGCTGTCCAGCAGCCAATCTTTTAGATAACAAGCTCAAAAGATGCCAAAATACCAACTTTGGGAAACATTAGCTTGAAAGTCTGGTTTTCAGCACTGGGACAAGTTGCTGGGCCCCTGGGCACATGCAGTTTGCTGACTCTCATATGGGATTTTGGGTCTCAAGTCCCACAGCACCCCTGAACCCTCAATTTCTGGTGCTGCATGACTTCAGGAAGGGCCACATGAAATCCCAGCCAGCCTACTCCAGCAGGTGGATGGAGAGCCCAGGTGCCCTTGGATTTTGTCCCATTTTGCCACATTTCATGACCACTTTACATAGAGAGCTAACAGACTTTAATGACTCTGTGATCACTTGGTCCACAACCAATCCTTGTGGTTAAAAAAAAATAATCTGAAAATAATCAAGAAACTCTGTGCCACAACTGTCCAATCCAAGGAACTTAATGATCCCTGTAAGAAAAATGTATTTTCACCTCCTTTCCCTGCAGGAAGGTGCATCAGCCTGGCTCAGAACACGCTCCTTGGCACCAGTCCCACCAGCCTGGGCTCATCTTTGCTTTCCAGCTTCCTCAGGTTACACCCAATTTCCTCCCACTTTCCCACCCTGCCAGAGGAAAAGCCGGGCCTGGTGCTCAGGTTTCTGAGGGACATCAGAGTTTTAACTCTGAGGAGGCCAGGCCAGGCTCAGCTGGAGGGCTCCTGGACACTGGAGAAGCAGAGGCAGAGCTAAGCCAGGCAATTACAGCACAACCTCCTCCAAATCACCCTCCCAGAAGCCACAGAGGAAAAGTCAGGACGCACCAAAACGTCCACGTGCCCAAACACCCACAAGAAGCTCGAGCAACATCCAGGTTTTCACACTGAGGGACCTGAACTCCACGAAAACAGCTTGGAGCTGCTCACAGACAGCCCCCTCTTCCCACAGGGGTTGAAAAACTCCAGCTGGTTTCGAGTAGGACCAGCCAAAATCAGATATCCATGCGGGAAGAGCAGCATCCATTTCTCAAAGTCCATATTTCTTTTATTACCACCCCGAACACCCAATGCAAGGAGCAACAGGGAAATGAAATATTTCCATCTCCTCCCCTCAAAGGCTGCATCCCCCCTTGGCCCCTGTGTTGACTCCTTGGGATTTTCCAAGTGTTTTACCATGTAGGGTTGGAAAGGCACTCAACCAGCGCCGTGTGCCTCGGATTGCTGCTTTCAGATGGACCACAGCTGTCTCCAGGAAACGAGGCAAAACCCAGCGTGTCTTAAATGAAAAGTGTCTCTGACATGACAATATATTTTGCTTTTAATTCGTTTTTTGTCTCAGATTATGAGTTGCCAAAAGTTCTGCTGCCTGAACAGGTCCAACCAGCTTTCCCTGCATACCTCTCCTGAAACCAGCTTGGAATGGGAATGGTAATTATGTGTTGAGGGCAGAGGAGATCATTAAAATAAATGACTTGGATTCTGAAGCCTATAAACTGTCCTCCTCTGCAATTAAAGTAATTTCATATTTCAGTTCACTTTGTCACCTTGTCTATCTTTCCCCAAGTTGTAAATTAAGCTCAGGAAGGTTCATTAAAAGCCTGTGAAGTTCTCTGTAATAAATGGGATTCAGCACTGGCAGGAGGAGCAGATACAGTGCACAAGTTACAGCCTGGGGGCTGCAAACCCCCTCACTCTGGGCAGCTGGCACAAGGGCCACCAAGCTGGTGGCATTGGCCCCTGGCACAGTGCAGGGCTCTGGCCTCACCTGGAACTGCCTCACCCAGCCCAGTAACAGGGTAGAGAATGTTAATGACATCTCTGCACCACTCAGATCCATCTCAGAGCAGGGATTTCACCACATCCTCCATCCACAGGGTCGCAGGAGCAGCTTGTACCATAAACAACATGGAAACTGCATGGACACCTCTCCAATCCCTGGGATCGGGGGACCTGGGATGTGGAAAGGCATTGGGATGCACAATGGCATTAATGATGGATGGTGGCACTGCTTGAGGGAAGCCTGAGAGAGGGCTTGAGCAGGATAAGGGGATGCTCAAAACGACCTAAATGATAAATTACATCAACTAAAATGACGTCTGTCACCAGCCCTGCCTATAGCAAGGGGTTGGAACTGGATGTCCCTCAGATCCCTCCCAAGCCAAACCACCACAGGATCCCATTCCTCCCGGCTTTGTGTGAGACCTGGTTGAGGCCAGGAAGGCTCCACAAAAGGCCCAGCTCCTCCAAGCTCCATCCCAGTGCTCCCACAGTGGCCTTCACTGCTGGGAGGAGGCGCGCAGGCCTGTGGAAACCCAGAGTAAACATTTGACATCCCGTCCCCGTGCCGGCTCATTCCTGCCGCCACAACACATCCCCCATTGTCCTCCGGACAAGCCGCGCTGTGTTGGGTTGGCCCGGCCTTTGCGGGAGGCCCCGGGGCCGTGTTCTGCCTGTCCCCGGCCATAGCGGCGCTTTGGCGCCGGGCCGCGCCGGCCGGACGGCATGGCCGGCCCGAGTGGGCAGTGCCCCTGGCCTGGGGGTGCCCCTGGCCTGGCCATGGCCGGCCTGAGTGGGCAGTGCCCCCGGCCTGGGGGTGCCCCTGGTGTGGCCATGGCCGGCCCGAGTGGGCAGTGCCCCCGGCCTGGGGGTGCCCCTGGTCTGGCGGTGCCCACGGCCTGGCCATGGCAGCAGTGTGGGCAGTGCCCATGGCCTGGCCATGGCAGCAGTGTGGGCAGTGCCCATGGCCTGGCCATGGCAGCAGAGCGGGCAGTGCCCGTGGCCCAGCAGTGCCCCCAGCCCGGCCATACCGGCCGTCACCGCCACAGGCCGGCCCCGCCAGGCCAGCGTGGGCCACGGCCACAGGCCCCGCCAGCCTGGACAAGAAATGCCCACGGGTTTGACAGAACCAGCGACCGTGGGCTGGCAGCACGTCCGTGGTGTTTATTGTTCCAGCACAAGGGCTCTTTGGGGAGAGGAGCTCCACGGAGAGATTAGATCAGATCCCTGCTCCGACATTAAAGTGCCCGTGGCGGCTGAGGCAGCGGCCGGCGCCGCCTTTGTGCGCCCCGGCCCCCGCAGCAGGACAAGGCACCCCACAGTCTGCAGGGAGGGACGCTGCTCTCCCCGTGGGTGACAGCCAGGCTGCGGCTCCGGGGTGACACTGAACAGCCGTGGCTCGGCCAGAGGAAGGGTGACAGCGCTGGTGACGTCTGAGGCTCCTTGGGAAAGGGGACAGGAGCTCGTGGAGAATGTGGCAGCCCGCTCTGAGGGCTCAGGGGGACACTGGTTCAGAGGTATCGTTCAGAAACCTCTAAAGTACTTTAGGGAAGTCACAAGGGTGATGGAGCTGTGACTACATCAAAACATTTGCCTTGTCCTAGGTCACTAACAAGCCAGTGATAAACTTAAACCATTTCAGCCATTTCCATTCTGTAAAACAAGCACATCACTGACCTCCTCCATCACCATATCAACTTGAGAGCTATTTTTTGGCTCTGCCCCGCAGAATGATCCTGTATTTAGCACATGCTGAGGAATAAAGCCCTCATCCTCTAGCAGACACCAGCCCCACGCCACCAGCTCCACTCCAAGCCTCTGCAGGGACCACAGGACACGAAATGAGACCAAGAGCAGCAAGTGCAGAGAGCAGAGCCCTGCCAGGAGCCACCGTGCAAGATCTTCTGTCGCGGTTTTGCCATTAAGAGCGATTACAGCCCAGCCATGCTCACAGGACACCCCGATGAACGCATCAAAGCCGGGGCTCCGCACGAACCCATCCCCAGCTCAAAGCCACCACACTCCCCCGCTTCCCCCGGCGTTCCTCGGTTGCGCCGGGTGAGCCACGGGGAGCTTGGATGTCTGGAGAACAAAAGCCCTACACAAAGAATTCCTGCCCGACTTGAATGGCAGCCCCGGGTGCTGATACAGTCTCAAACGCAGTAATTATTGCTGGCTTTGAAGCCTAACGTGTGCAGAGTGCACTTTCCACACCTATTTCACCCAAACGACACCACTTACCTCATCCCCGGCGTAGCTGCTCCTCCGGAGCCCTTTGTAGTCCTGCCAGGGCCGCTCATTACTGCTCTCAAATGCTGCTGCTGCTGCTCCTGGAACAGGAGACAGTAACTTTATGCAGGGGAAAATGCGAAATGAAAAAAGGCTGCCCGGAATTACAGCTTGCATCTCCATGAGAAAGCCTTCAGTATATTATTTTGAGCCACTCGATGAGGGGAAATTAAAGGATTAAGTTTCCAAATGGGTGCCTATTGTGCACAACTCCCACATGTCCGGTCCTGGCTCATCCCTGACCTGCCACCCTTCACTCCCAGGCCTTCTCCCATGTCCTCTCCAACCAAACCCTTTGCTTGCTTTGTCAGTGCCACTCAGACAAACCCAACCCAATTCCTTGTGGAGATGAACAATTCTTGCCATTTTACCATGGAAGTGGCAGATCCAGTGGAGAGCTAAATCCAAGGAGGGCTTTCCCAACACCAGCCTCGCAAGACAACAACCAGACACAGAAACCCCCCTGCCAAATCCCTGAGGCAATGAGAAGGGTAAAGTCACTCAGGGATAACAGCAGAAAGCCCAAATAGCTCTGAGTTGGTGATGCTGGAGCAAAATGTGTTTGCCCAAGAAAATGCTCCAAGGACATCCCAAAGTCGGCCTCAACCAGGTGGAGCTGAGCCCCAGCACGGTGTCAGCAGTGAAAACCTCTGCAGGGCAGCCACACAGCACTGGGGAGCCAGGGCAGGCTCCAGCAGCCCCTGCACAGCAGCACAACCCAAATTCCCTTCCCAGAGTCTGCTCAGGGCCAGCTGATCCCACCTCACCCACCCAGGGCACGTTCAGGCACACACGGTGGCCTCAGCAGATAAGGTACAAGAGACAAAGTTCCCTCATCAGGTAAAACAGGACAGATAAATTGGGTATCTCATTCTCCAGGAGCTGGAAGAGTCCTTCACAAAAAATTTGGCATCCACACACAGTGAGTGCCACCAGAAAGGGCAGGAGATGACACAGAGACCCCAGGGGAAGGAGAATTCTGGAATTCTGGTTAAAGAAAGAGCATCACCCCTGCCCACAGCTGAGGCTGGCAGAGGAGCCGCAGCGCCCGCCTGGCACCGGGCTGGGTGCACTGAACAATGCTGTGTCTGTAAAGCTCCCACAGCGTGGGGGTGACAAAGGAACAACACAATCCCTGCAATTATTTCAGCTCTTTCCTGGCCCCACAGAGCCCTGGTTGGGGAATAAATCCCACGAGGGTTTTCCTTATCCAGGCTGACTCTGGCAGAGCTAAGAGAGCCCAAGTGCTGCTTTGGGGCTGCACCAGCTCCTCTGGTGATGAGCACAGCAAATGTTCCAGGGCAGCTGTGCTTGGAGGGCTGAGCCCCAGGACCCTGCAGGTCTCCAGCAAACACAGAGGGCACAACACTTTCCAAAAACAGGAAAGGGATTTTTGGGGGAAAAGCCCATATTTAAATGGAAAGCACTCCATACAGTTTGTTGGGGTTTTTTGGTTTGGTTTTTTCCTACACTGGGTTTTGTGAAGATGTTCACTTCAATTCAATGCTCAGAATCAATTGGGTTGGAAGGGACCTTAAAACTCTCCTCGTTCCACACCCTGCCATGGGGCAGGGACACCTTCCACGAGCCCCACCAACTCTCACCAGTTATAAAGGAGAAAACAAAACAGATGCTCTGGAGTATCTGTCCCCAGCATTAACGGCTGCTGGCTCATTAATGAACCTAATTAACAGAAATGCTGCCCATCCACCACTACTTAGCTCTACATTTTCAAATCCTCACTGATGTCTGGATTTTAGAGCAAATTTAAACCCCTCTCCTAACCCCCATAAACCAAGCACAAAATGTCTTATTTAGAGTAGAAAAACAGCTCTGAGGCACAGCTTGGTTTAGCATTTTGGGGATGGCACCTTCAGCTCTCAGAAGTCATCTCTGCTCTCTAAGCCTCCCCAACCAGCTCCCATCCTGCAGCTCTGCTCCACACCGACCAAAAGAATCCTTTGGGTGTCTACCAATACAATTTCAGCCTTAATTACAGGGCATTATTAAGTAACACTATTGTTCCCTGACAAAGCCCGTCGAGTTATTTATTAGGGAAGGATTTGGCAAATTGAGCCAAACTGCCAAAGCTTTGATAAACTGAAACCTCCTTTTCCCTGTGATCTCAAGGAAACAGATTTTTTTTTCCCTGAATGCTTTGAAATCTGAAGTCTGAGTAGCTGTCACTAAGTGACGATGACAAAGGGCTATTCTAGTGCCACTCAGAAAAAGTGAAATTTTGCTTGTCTTTACAGTGACAAATGACCAGGCCCAAACCAATTTGGGGGCTCCTCTATTCCACATCTGGGCAATACCCTGGGATGCCTTTCACCTGTGGGCAGGTGACAATACACTGTCACTGCTTGAGGAGCTGGGAAACGCAGGAAAAGGAACCAGAAACCATTTTTTCTGAGGTGACTTCTTCTCAATTCTACTTTATCCTGATAGATACGAGCAGGGCTGCCCTTCATCAAACCCCCTGGGCAGGAGGATTTCCAGGTGACATCACAACACAAATTGCTCCTGCTCCCACCAGCAGCAGAGGCTGGAGACCAAACCCCACTTTGGGGCTTCTGGAGAGATTTCCCAGCAGGAAAATAGGACCAGGACCTGCAGCTGTGATAATTCAGCCTCCAGACCACTCCATTCTTTAAACACTTCTAGTTATAAATTCATCTCACCCCCATGAGGGAAGAAATGCCTTTTCCCCTCCATGGGTGCTGGGATGATGATGATATTCCTGATGGAATCCCTTGTGGTTGATCCCATCCAGCATCCCCTGAGGAATCCTGCAGTAATTGCCAAGAAGACAAGTGGAAAAGGCTGGATTTCCCTTCCTGCACTGCCCAGGACAGGATGGACCCTGATGGGCAGCTCTGCTTCCACACTGCCAACAGCTAATTCCTAAGCAAATTCTTTTCAAATGTTAATTACAGTCGAACATGCTTGAATTTTACTGACCCCATCAAATTTGACAGGCAACTTCTCATGTTACCCACAGCCACTTAAAAGCAAAATCAAGCTGAATATATCTTCAGGCTAAAATATTTGTTAGTCTAAAACCCTGCGAGCTTCAACCATAACCTTGCAATTTCCCTTGCATGTATCTCTGTTGATAACAGGTTCAGGACAGCAATTACTGGGCTTGTAAATGCAAGCAAATCTCAGGTCTCAGGGCCAAAGGCTGGAACCAGAGCGTGTCTGGTGTGCAGAACACTGGGAACTGATTGTGCTCACTGACACACAGACAAAGGATTTCCCTCCCAGATCAAGGCAAAGTACAAGATAAGATGTTGCCTGAAGATCAGGCAACAATATTTTTAAAAGGGTGCTCTTGGAGTCAAATCTTTGCGCTTTTAGGAGCCAAAACCTCACAGGGTCAGGCACCTTCCCCTGAGGGTGTGGAAGGGGTAGACAGAGCATCTTTTTGGGGTTGTATTTTTTAAACAAGATTTACTCCCCAGCCACCTGCCCATTTATCAGCAGCATCTTACTGGGCTGTGAAGATTCCATGTGGTAAATCCTGCAGGGAATACAGGGGGATGGCTGGGACCTAACAGTTCTTCTGATGTTAAAATCCACCAGGCTGCCCCAGGGAGAGCGTGTGTGCCCCAGGGACGCTCCGGGGCTGCATGAACAGGACAAGAAGTCTCTCCCAGCCTGACAGCAGCAGGTGGCCCAGGTCCAAACTGGTCCAGATGGGCCCTTCCCATTCCTCAGCACTGGTCACACAGGCAGCTCCCCCACCACAACCCCAGCATCACCCTACAAACCCCAAAATGCCTCCAGGAGCTCACCCACATGCCCACATTTGACACTGCTCCCACCTGCCAAACAGAGTGCCAGAATTTCCCTTCCTCCTCTTCCCCAGCTCTGGAGGAAGCTGCAACCACCCCCGAACCAGGCCAGGCTCACCCAGAGCTCCCCACAGCCTCGGGGTGCCTCCAAAGCCTCTCCCATGCTCGGGGTGCCAGAACAAACCCCAAAGTCCCCATGGCAGAGGTGCCCTGTGCTTCACCCACACCCTTTACCCTTCCACAGGAGAAAGGTCCCTGCTGCTCCCCCAAAGCCCCCGTGGTTCTGACAGAGGCAGTAAAACCCTGCCCCAGAGCAGCCCTGCAGCTGAAGTGACAATTCCCCATGGGAATTCCTGGCTGGCAAATGTTTGGGAGCAAACAGGACGGGGTCTCTCTGGAAACAGCTCCTCTGATTGTCAGCTCCAGGCTGGGTCTGCAAATCCCTCCATGCCCAGGTTCTCCATCTCTGGGGTCCATGAGAGGTGAGCCACGAGCTGCTGCTCCATTCCAAGGCTCTCCCACCCCGAGGGCAGCACAGGGAAGCTTCTCCTGCTGCCATCCATCCCCACTTCTCCTCACTCCCATCCTCTGGGAGATAAGAGCTGCAGGAAACTGCAATGGCCTTCATCAGTCAGGTTTCTTCTGAGGATGGGCAGAGGCCAAGCCAAGCTCCTGATCCCAGAGCCCAGGAATGCTCCTCTCCCAAAGGAGAAGGCACCAGCTTTTGTGGAATTGAGATTATTCTTCCCCCCAGCATTCCCAAAGCCTGGTGACCAACATCTGCCAGGGCCTGTGGAATCCCAGCAGCTCCAGGCTCTGCACTCAGGGTTCCCACCTCACCCTCCCCATTTGATCAGGAAGAATTCAAACCATCTGCAAAGCCACGGCTGTGTGCTAATGGCAGCTTGCAGAACACGCTCCTGTTTTATCTCAAAGGCTGCTGCTCTCAATGTGAGGTGCTGAAACCATCACCAGAGCTTCCCACCAGGCTTCCTGCCCTGCTGCCACAGCACAGAAAAGATTTTCCCACCAAAAAGGCAGCCCAGCTTTGCTCTTCTCCCTCCAGGGAACTCAAGCTGATGTTTGGAACCATCAGGCACTCACTGCTTTGCCTTCTGATCTCCCCAAAATCTAATTTTTGGGCAGTGCCAGCCTGAAACCCGAGCTCCCTCCAGGCCCTAAAGGACAATTGATGACATCAGCCCAAACCGATTTAAATAAATTATTGCAACTTGCACACGGAGGTGTGGCCTGAAAATTGCATTTTGGGCTTTGTGACAGGAAAAGGGAAATGCAAACCAGGAGATGCCTTTTTTTGAAGCTTGATAGGAACGAATTTGGGAGTGGTTTATCAGACATATGCACGGCACGTGGCCTCTGGGTTTTCTCGTGGCTAAATCCTTTCTTGAGGTTTCTGGTTTGGGCTGAGCAGCCTTTGAAGCTGCTGGCTGAGGCTGCTCAGCAGGAGGAAACGTTCAGGACCCAGAACCTGGGGGAGCTGAACCCGTTTTGTCAGGGAAACCCACATCAGACACGTCCCAAACGCCACTTCCATCATCCCTCAGCACGGG
This sequence comes from Prinia subflava, assembly GCF_021018805.1. Taxonomy (NCBI): domain Eukaryota; kingdom Metazoa; phylum Chordata; class Aves; order Passeriformes; family Cisticolidae; genus Prinia; species Prinia subflava. Next base: position 1,560,542 of record NC_086261.1, read on the forward strand.
ATGTCTCTGCCACCAGCACAGGGATCACCCCCTTGTGCCCCAGGTCCCTCTCTGGCTTTATCCAAGCTTGCCCAAAGAGAGAAGGATTTCCTTGAGTTCATTTCCAAAAGGTTTTCAATGCTGACCACAAGTGAAGCACGGCAAGGACTCCCCAGATTTATTCTGGCTGATTTAAGTGTTCACTTAAGGCTCAAGCTAAAAATGGGAAAACTCCCAGAAATCTGTAAGAAATAATTCCACTCTGGGGTTTTCCTCTCTTACCCCCAACTGGCCTTTCTGGATTGTTACCCAGGTACCTTTTTCACCTCGAGCTGCAGCTTGGTTGTTCACATTCAATAATAAAGTGCCAAACTTCATCCCAGCATCTCGATTGTCCATGAGGACCCCTAAACCCAAAATCAGTGTTCAAGAGGCAGAAGGGGCTGCCTCCTTCCATCCTTGCTGTCACTGCTTTGCTTTTTGACACTGCAGCCTCTCTGTACAAATAAATCCTGGTTCCAGCAGGATTGTTGTGCTGAAATGTTTTGTAAACAGCTTCCAAGAGAAACAGAATGTTTTCTGCTGCTGATTTCATCAGAGCTGTTTGTACACACCAGCGAGTTCCTGAGCACTGCAGAGATCTGCAGCCTGAAATAGCCCAGATTTTTCCTGTCAGGCCCACGAGCCTCAGGGAAGTCACTCCAGGCATGACTTTGGTCCAGGAACAAACATTTCAGTTGGAATGGTTCAAAGCCAAGCCCAAAGCCTTTGGTAAGGCTTTGGCAACACCACCAAGATTAGGGTTATCAAAGAAGAGATCTACATTAGAAAAGCAAGGTTTATTTCTCCAAAATCATAGCATCATTTAAGATGGAAAAAGAGCTCCAAGATCATCAAACTAAACCGTTCCTGAGCCTTGTGTTCTTGTAACTCAGGTGCTCATTAATACTTTTATCTTGTCTTAGTGTACAAAAATACCACCCCCAAAAAGTCACAGAAGAGATTCTGTAAAACACAACAGCTGCCTCATTGATAATGTCAGGCTTTAAGAAATCCCCATGGGGACAAGTAAAGTTGTGAACAATCTCTGTTGGCATATTGGGATTTCACCTGAGCCACAAAAGCCAAGACACCACAGTTTTAGGCTCGTTCACATTTGCTCAGCAGTCAATTACTTCAACTCAGTTCGGGCCAGTTTATGTTCATTTTGGAAGCAGCATTCTCTGTGAGGCTCCATTTTTAGCACCCAGATCCCAGCACGGATCCTGAGCTTCAGGAATCACGCCTGGAAAGGTGTCAGAGTTCCTCTGTCTCTGCCACAGCAAAGCCCTGGTGACAAACCCATCAATGAAAAATATAATCCAGTGAAGCCACTCAGGTTTGTCACATGGGTTTGCTGCTCATGCAGCACCCTCCAAACGAGGAACCATCCTCTGAAAACCAGGCAGGGCAACATCCCTGCCTCACACAGGACAGCAGCACCACCCTGACCAGGGGAAGAGGAACCTCCCAGGGATCCTTTCCCGAAAAACAGAGAGAAGCTGATCAAGCAGAAATCCCTCCTGCTGGGCCCATCACAGCCTCTCACGCCCCTGAGAGGGCAGTTCCCCTCCAGTGCTGCACACCAGGGCTGCAACATTTACCTGTCCCTACAGGCACGGGGAAAAGGAGGTGACTTATGATCTTGTGAAATCTAATTAATGTTTGTGGAGATTCCCAGAGAAGAGCCCCTCATTATTTCACAGCACACCCAATTCCTTATCAAGGGACCTGCTCACAACCTCAGAGCCCAGAACGCTGCTCTGGTTTAATCCAGCCCAATTTGGGAGTCCCCAGCCTGGTGCAGTGCAGAACGTGACTCAGCCAAGCCAAGAAGAACAAATCAGGGTTTTAGAGCCCAGCTGAGATGAAACCAATTCCAAAATGCAAGTTATGCTCTCCATGAAGAGACCATGTAACCTCACTGACCCCGTCTAGACCCACCAAACTCCTGCACAGCCCTTTTGTCCCCAGCCAGCCGCAGCCTGGCGGGAACTGGCAGCAATTCCATTGTGGTGTCTGCCCCGGCATCCCTGGAAAACCTGCACAGCTCCAACCCCAGCTGTGCCAGCAGCTGGAAACAGCAGCAGGGACTGCAGCAACTCAGCTCCAGAGGGTCCCAGCAGGGAGGAGAGCCCACCCTTGCCTGGCATCTGCTGGAATTGCCAAGGGGGAGGCAGTGGGGAGGACCCTGCACTGGGAGAGTCACAGGTGGGTCCCAACTTTCTCCACTCTCTGGGAACACGGGATGGACACCCCAGGAACCACCAGCCCAGGAGCTGGGATGGACACTGAGCCAGGGGATCCTGAGGGGAAGGTGGTTGCTCAGGTTGAGTTCCTAATCCCCGATTAATTCTCCTTGCATTGCTCAGAACACCTCTCCCCCTGCTCTTGGAAAAAGAGGCAGCATCAGATTTTCCAGCAGGACAAGCCCTGTGTGACAGGAACGTTTTCTTTCAGCAATGTGCTAAAGAAGTGCAAAGGGTCACGGGAGCTCTGGGATGACATCAGCCTCTTTACTATTAATCCTGTGTTGAATATTATCCAGGAGAGAGTAATTTTTAATGGGGCCCTGGTTCGTCTTGTTTAAACTTGCACATACCTGAGCTACTTTTAGGCCTAAACCCACAGAAAAGAAAATAATGCAGCTTGGCTTTAGTGCAAGCAAGAGAAGTGCTAATTCCACCTTCTTTTATCTCCACATTTGCTCAGTAGTACAGAGTAAATAGACCAAAATGGAGATTGTTACTTTAAGGCACACCTCATAATACTACACCGTCCTTAATGCCAATTAACTCTGGGGCCTTTCAACGCTGCACTCACTCAGAGCACACTTCAGATAACACAGCTGATAGAGGAGGTGAAAAAAGTGGTGTGATCAGCAGCACTGGGGAAAGCTGAGCTTCCAGGAGCAGAATGAAAGCCTTTCTCCTGGCAGCACATGGAAATTTCTGTCCTGCAGGTCCTCCAGGGCTTTATCAATCTCTAACCCATTTCTGACCCCTCCACGCTGTTATTAAATACAAGAGATGAGCCCCAAGCTGCAGGACAGGAACTGGGGAACCCAGCTTTGGTGCTAATCCCAGGTTTACAAGAAAAGCTGGGTGTAAAGGAGCTGAGCAGCTGCGCTAGGCTGGCCCAAAGAGTGACAGGATCCCAGCCTGGTTTGGGCTGGAGGGGACATCAAGAACAGCTCATCCCACTCCCCTGTCCCGGGCAGGGACACCTGCCCCAGGTCCCTCCAAGCCTTGTCCTAGCTGGGCTCTCCCCTGGCAGTGAGGAGAGGAGGGAATCAGAAATCCTGTCCCCAGCACAGCCCAGAGCTCTCCGATTCCAGAGGAGCAGAACCTCCCAAAGGAGCCACAGCCACCGGAGTGAGCAAAGCCCCAGCCCCAGCCCGTGGAAAGGACACAGAAATGGGATTTCCTTGCCAGGACCGAGGGCACACCCAGCTTTCCAGCCCACTGGTTAGCAATGTACCAACACAGCTCTCTGAGGGTGCCCCAGAAAAGCCTCCAGGAAATGTAAAGTTGTATTAATGACCCAAAGAGATTTTTAAAAATTTTTTTTTTTTTTAGAACCATCTGTCTGCTAAAAATGGCAAAGAGTCTTCCATGGAATTCAACTCCAGCGCCGATGCCCGGTTACACAGCTGGACACCAGCAGGAGTGGCAGCAGAGGAGACTCTGGTGCCCAGGGCTCCTTCCACACGTTCCTGCTCACTCCCAGATAACCCACAGGATACCCAGAGCTGACCAGGAGGAGCCCACAGCCAAGCTGGGAAACCACGGCTGCCAAGCAAGAGGCTGCAGGGAACGCAGAACGCTCCGCAGTCAGGGAGGGAGTTTTTAATTTTCATGCTCTAAATTAAGTCATCATCGGTTATTCCTGAGATGGAAGGTATGATCTCCTTTTCTAAATATATGCCTGGAAGGCTGCCAGGGGAACACAGGCCTCCAAAACCAACAGGCAATCCAGCCTGGAGGAGAGGAGAAGCCCTGGGAGACCTCGGGAGCCGCTGGAAAGGTTTTTCACAGCAGGGAGAGGAAACCTTGGTTGGACTGCGGATCAGGAGAGCCCAAGGTCCTGACGCAGAGCAGCAAAGCCTGGGAGCAGCGAGGAGCAGAGGAGGCAGAGCAGCCCTGAAGCTCAGAGGGACCCAGAGGGCTCATCCTGGTGGGATGGTCCTGAGGAGCACGGGATGAGCTCAGCTCCTCTCAAACCTGCTCATGGCAGGGCCCTGGCTCCCCAGGGGGACAGGAGCTGTCTGCCACACTCCAGGCTGTGACAAACCCACTGCAGGGACACCCAGGATCCTCACAAGGGTGAGGGATGTTCTGGGAGCCAGGATTCACCACGGAGGGGGCAAGGCACAGAGACACAGCCTCAAGCTGGGCCAAGGGAAATACAGGCTGGATATTGGGGAAAGGTTCTTTACAGGAAGGGTGATAAAGCCCTGGAATGGCCTGCCCAGGAAGGTGGTGGAGTCGCCATCCCTGGATGTGTTTAGAATAGACTGGATGTGGCACTGGTGCCATGGTTTATTTGAGGTGTTAGGGCTGGGTTGGACTCAGTCTTGGAGGTCTCTTCCAACCTGGTGATTCTGTGAATTCTGTGAAAAGGCAGCACTCTGGGCATTGCAGGAGGCCCTACAGAACAAAACTCCCAACTTCCTCACCCATCAAGCCCAAAGAGTGACAATTAATTAGGGGAATGACCAATAAAGGCACCCCCTACAAAGTTCCTAAAATTCTAAGTATCACCTTCATTTTACAATTCCTTAAAAAGAAGAAACTTGCCTGAAAGCAGGTTTAGGATTTGGGCCGTAGTCCATTCTTTCCCAGTTTACCAAACTGGGGCATGGCTCACTCCAGATTTCCTATCACAGCAGCTCCCCCCTTCCACGCTGCCAAAAAGTTTCTCCTCCATGCTTGAAAATGAATTAACATAATGAAGAACGTGTCCGCATTTCCATAAAAGAACTTATTCTCCCAAAAGGCTGCTGGATTTATAAAAACCTGCCCCAAACATGGGTAAGAGACAGGGCCATTCCTGCTCCTGCTAATGGGCTGTTAAATTATCCCAGTTACAAGGATTGCAGTGTCACATCTTTAGCTCCATAACAAGCAGCAAGATCTTGGCACGGCTTTTGGCCAAAGGCAATTGCTTATCAAACCCAGCGCCGCAGAAAAATGATAACTATTTCCTAATGCATCGGAGGAATGCTGCAGAGGGCTGCAGAGCTTCATTAGCCAGGGCCAGGCCATTGTGGTGCCGTGGTTTCCATCGTGGCAGGGAGGGGAGAGGAGCAGAGCCCAGCCACGAGCACTGGGGCGTGCTAATTCCCTGCCTGCCCCTTCTGATTTGTTTAGGAAGCTCAGGGTTTTGTGTTCACCGAGCTGAACTCGGAGAGAGGCCAGCAGCAGCACTGAGAGGGTCTCTAAGGGGAGGATTCACGGAATCCTTTAGGCTGGAAAAGCCCCCGAAGATCAAGTCCAACCATTAACAAACAGCACCAAAAGCAGCCTGGCTGCAGGAGGAGTCAGCAGAGCTGGGGTGGGTGTCCCAAGTGCTGCTGCCTCCAGCACCAAGCTCAGCCCCACCTGAAAGAGGAGGGATAAAGATCTGCTACCCTGAGCCACATCCAGATCCTTGCAGGATACGCAGCGCACAGATTTAACCTGTTTGGAGAGCCAGGAGCACATCAGGACTGCTCCAAGTCCCACAGACTCCCAGATTTAGGTTAGACTGTCTGGAAATCCTGCAGCTACAGCCACAACACTCCAGCAGCTCTGCATCCCAATCCTGCTGGAACCTGGATGAGCAAAGCCTGCACCGAAGGGGAAAATAACACAGGGGGAGGAAAAAGTCAGCTGAACTTTGTTTAACCCCACAACGAGTGCAAAGGGATTTCTTATTTTCTTCCCTCTGGTTTGTCCATCCCTAATTAGTATCTCAGAAAGCCATGTTGGAGTTTCGTAACCCCACCAGCCCAGCCAGGACTGCCTGGGGTTGCAGAAATTCAGAGTTTTTGCTCTGTCCTCCCAGCACTTCTCCCAGGCCAGACCACGGGCTGTGCCAGGGACCAAACTGCCAGACATGACAGCACTCTCTGGCCCAGAAAGTCCTCAAAAGGCGACCAAAACTGGATCATCTGGGAGCTGGAGCTCCCTGGCCTGAAGCCAGCACTGGGAATGTGCTGGATTGGACCAGGCATGGGGGGATAAGGACATCACCATCCAAAGATTGGCCCATAAAAGACACAACTGCAGCCTGCAGCTCCCAGTGGGGACAATTCCCCCACATTTTGTCCATTTAGTCCCAAGGGTGAGGAGCTCAGCTCTGGAAGTCGCATCCACCCAGGCACAGCTCCTTGGGGTGCAGGAGATGAAGTGGAAAGGATGCAACCCCCTCTCCATCCCAAAACCCCAGGGCCAGCAGCTCTCTCAGGGGATGCAAATACTTCCATCAACCACTAAAAATTGGGATTTCTCATCCCAGTGGGTATTTATGGGCACTTCCCAGGAGCACTGGGGAAGGGAACCATGGACACTGCCTGGAAAGCTCAGGGGAGGCTGAAGCACTCTGAGCTGCAGCTGATTTCAAGGGCTCTTTCCTGGCAATGGGTGTGCCAGGAATGCTCATCCACAACAGCCAAATCACACCAAAAACCCCAGACTTGCCATGAGATATCCACAACAGAAGTCAGGTCTAAGAGCTCAACCAGGCCAGGGAACAAAACCAGTGCTAAATGATCCATTTTCCAGCCAAGGGATTTAAATAAAACCCCCATGACTTCCTAACAAGCCAAAATATGAGACTGCTCATGTAGAAACCTTTGATCCTAGAGGACAACAAGTGCTTAGAAGGAATCTCATCCATTCACCGAATCCTCCCACTTGCTACCAAAACCTGGCCAGGACATTCCCTTGTGGGGAGATGATGATCTCAGATGTTGGAGGTTGATCTCCAGAGCTGCACAGAGCTGGGTTCCCCAGGACCTGGTGCTGCATGGAAGGTTCCAGGGGTGTCCTCACTCCACACCCTCCACCTCAGGGCCCAGCAGCCAGAGGAGGGGGCTCCGTGCGAAGGGACCCACCCCAAAGGAGACACATCCTTCCTGGTAATGTGTTCCAGTTCCTTCTCCCCATTCACATCTGGGCCGTGTTTCCAGGTAGCCAATTCAGCTCCGTGGTTGCACACATGGCACTGCAGCATCGCCCTCCCCGCTCAGAGCAAACCCTTCCTCTGCTGAGAAACAACTCCCAGCAGCTCCCAAAGCTCGGCAAGGAGGGGCCAACATGAGGAAACAACAGAGCAGGGATGGGGGGAAAAAAGGAATAAACCAGGGAATGAAGCGGTGCGACAGCTCTGGAAAAAGCCGGGCAGAAATGATCCCGTTTGTATAAGATATTCCGAGAGCCGGTGTCAGTCCATCATGGTTTGTATTAAACCCAGATGGAGATCATCTCCTCTTCAAAGAGAAGTGGCTGGAGTTGTTACAGTCGGCCAGCTGGTTCTGAGCTCCCCTTCTCCCTGCAGTGTAATATATCCCGAGCTCGTTGGAGCTCACGTCCCGTGGAATATCTGTGCAATTTGTAACCAGCGCACAACGCGGCTCAGCTGTAATTCCATAAATCACCCCGCAGCCTCCGTTTAATAATAAATCTCCCCATAGCTCTGCCTAGCAAAGGACTAAGAAAAGGTTTGAAAGGGTTTGGGTTTTGGTTGTTTTTTTTTTTCCCCCTCTCCTCGCATTGAAGAGAAAAAGAGATTCAAAGACATTTGCAAAATCCACAAGGGGTCAGTGTCTTGGCAGAAATCCTCCTCCAGCGCTGAGGAACACAGGCATGGCCCCGGCTCCAGGATGTTTTTAATACTCCGAGACAAGGGAAGGATTTGTGGGGGCAGGGGGTTGATTTTGATGTTTCTCCCTGCCTCCTTTTTTAATGAAAAAAAGCAACTCAAGCAGCAATTCTGCTTTGCTGCGCTGTTTTTCTGCCTCGGCACGAGTGACCTCTGAGGAGTGGGAGAGCCCTGCAGGGGGGTGCTGACCTTGGACCTGCCTTGCTCAGCCCGGGTGGATGCTGGGGCCCGGCAGGGAGGGGGCTCAGCCCCAGCAGTGCTCAGACACAGCCCCTGTGGGGCGAGGGTGACGCCACAGGGGGACAGGGGGGTCACAGCCCCTCGGATTCACCCGGTCCCCCCACACTGGTGCAGAGCTCAGAGCTCTCCAGGGGTTCCCTGGTGCTGCCCAGTTTGGTGGTGTCACCCCAGGCTGGACGGAGCAAGGTGAGGCTGCACAGCGAAGTGGAAAGGGTCAGGAACAGCCCAAACCTCAGCCCAGACCCATATCCCACCACGGGGCTGGGGTTGCACTGAACTTGTGCCACACAAAGCCTCAGGGCCTTAAATGAAGCCCAGTCCCCAAATCCTTCCCTCTCCTGATCCCCCTGAGGGCTCCGATACCAAAACCAGCTCTAAATGAGGAATGGAAGCTCCAGCACCTTCAAGGCCCCTTCCAAGGCAGCCCATCCTGTGGGGGAGCAGAGCATTTCCCAGCCCCTCTCAAAACAATGGCCCCAGAGGTGTTTCTGAAATAAATAAAGATCATGTCCAGTGTTGCTGCTGAAGTCCATTCATGGTCAATAAGAGGTAGGCTGAGCTTTCCAAGTCCATCTGCTGCATTTTCCTGCCCCCGTGGAGGACTCAGAGTTGTTTTGCTGATTTTCCATTGACTCGGGGCTGCTGCTCCTAGAGGTGATGCCCAGGGGCCTCTGAGCCTCGGTGTCCCCCTCTCAGGTGTGTGACACCAGCCCAAAGCCACAGAGGGGGCTCTGGGGGTGGTGAGAGAGGAAGGATTGCCCAAGTCTTACTCAAGGAGCAGCTCTGACCTCCCACCTTCCCTCCACACACCACCACTGACTTATCTCGGAGGAAACATTTCACAACATCACATTAAAAAATTCTTTTACATTTAAATAAACCAAAGTTTATGACCATTAAGCTGCTATCAAAAGCCTTCTTGGCAGTCTCATCTCAGCTTGTCTAATTTCAGGCTAAAAAGCTCCAACCACGTTGGTTAACTCCAAAAATGGCCACAGAACACCTTTCATCTCATTTGATCCCAGCTCACGTGCACATTTTTGTGAGAGGTTTCCTAGGTGGGAATTCAAGGCTATCAAGGTTTTTTTTAAGGCAACAGCAATGCTGAGCTCAGTTCCCATCAGGGCACCACACATGGAACCACCTCAGGTGCTGGGAGGCTCTGCCCGAGCTCCTCCAGCAGCAATTCCACAGGTCACTGATCCCAACAGCAGCAAAAACCCTGCTCGTGTCACCCCAGCACAGGGGACAGCTCTGACCCAGCCACTGGGCAACACCTCCAGTTCCAGGGACTGGTACAACTGGGAAGCAGAGAGGAGGAAAGTTCTCCCACCACGTTCCCACTGATGGAGGGCGATGTCAGATGTTCCCTCCAGCCACTTTCTGGAGAGCAGAGCCTGGATCCCATCAGGGATTTCTCTGCCAACACAACCAGCTGGAGGAGTGGAGGATGTGCCCTTGTGAAGCCACGAGCAGAGGGGACCTCAGAAACTCAGCAGGGGTTTCCCTGGGGGACACTCAGAGAAAAGCAGGACAGCCTTTGTGACCATCCTCAGCTGCACCCTCAGACCCTGCACCAAACCCCACACCCAGAAACCCACACCTCCGGCAGCTCCAAGAAGCAGTGATGGGTTAATTATGGACTTCCAAAGCTATTTTTAAACCGCTGCTGTGACAGAAGAGCTGCAGGAGCTGTTCCAGCACCAGCTTCCCTGGGCTGATGGTCCCACTCCATCCCCACCAGGGGCTGGCTCACAGAGTCCTCAGAAGAAAGAGAAGAAACCACGCTGAATTCCCCAGCATTTGAATCACGGGAGTGTTTGCCAAGAACGGGCCTCCCTCGTTCCAGTTTCATAATTCTCCAACGCTCCCAGCCCCGCTCAGACCCCGTTTGGGTAATAATTAACTGTTCCCAGCACGGCCCTGCCTGCTCCAGCCTGGCACACAGACCTTCCAAATTAACAGCACCCAGGAGTTTATTTCTGTTAATTACGCTATTTTGGAAGGAGAGGAGGAAGGAAAGCAACTTCCAGAGATGTGGGGGGTGTTTTCCTCTCACCCTCCCCCTGGCACCCTTCACACCCACCAGAGCTGCCCCAGAAATGGGCTGTGGTTCCAATTCCGCCTCCCCAAACGAGCACAGATCCCTCCCTGCTGCCAGGGGAGCAGGCCCAGCCCTGCTCCACACACAGCCCTGGGCTGGGGGCTCAGTTCCCTCCTCAGAGGGGTTTGTGCCACCAGCCCAGAGAGCCTCGTGTCCCAAATGCCACCCACGACCTGCCTCGCCCAGAGACAGGCAGGGACAGAGGACACTGGAGGGAAGAGAGCAGCAGGGACAAGGTGCAGAACCCTCTCCCTCCAAAACCTGCAAGGGAAGCTCTGGGGACTCTTCCCTTTGCTCCCATCCCTGTTCTCTCCCTGTGCTTGTCCCTGGGATGCCAGGCTGGAGGGACGCCCCAGGGACAGAGCCAGGCTGTGACTGCTGCCACTGAATCACACAGGCAGGTCACTGAAAACATTTTGGGGCCTTTAATTGGGTTCCTGCCCCACCAAGGGGTGCAGAGACACTGAGGGACCAAGCAAGTGCCACTGTCTCCTGCCCCACTATCACACATTCTGTGGTAATGGAAAACCCATCCTGGGCATTCCAGGAAGAGGCAAGAAGTCAAAGACATTTTATTATTAAAAAAACCAATTAAAAACCAATCAATAAAGGCATTTCTGTGAGTATTTCAGAGGAGAGAACACCTTCCTTTCCTCTTCCCTGTGGCACAGGGTGGTGCCCAGTCTGTCAGCACAGCGGAGCACCCAGACAGTGCCACCACCCCTGGCACGAGGCCACCAGCTCCTCACCCAGCCCAAACTGGCAGCTGGAGGGTGCTGAGGTTCCCAGGGCTGGGAGGGAAGGAGCTGGGGAGCTCCAACCCCTGAGGAAACTCCTGGCAGCGCTTTCAGAGCAACAAGGAAACCCTGAGCTCTGGGGCTCCTCTGTGCCCACAGGACAGGGAGATGCCACCAGCCCACGGCCCTGGCACGCCCAGCCCCCAACCCAACCCCTCCCACAGTGTGATCACACCAGACACAATCCCACAAACAGCATCCAGATGTGATCTGGGAGGCTCCATAAACCTTCTTGATCTCCTGACAATGGTGCCCAGAAGGATTTGGAGAGCTGACAGAAAGCTTTGAAGTTTAATGGGATGTGCTTGGGACATCCCCAGCCACAGCTCCACATCCCAGCAGGGTGAGCACCCTCCCCACACCCCAAGGTGCTGCTGGGGCAGGAAACACCAGCCTGGCGTTGGCTGGATTCAGGGATTGGGGAGCTTGGGGGCTGCTCTGCCCTTGATCTCCACCCTGGGGGTCTGGAAATCACCCTGGCCTTACCCGAGGAAAGCAGCACTCTGGACATTTCTTCTGTTTCCCTGTCCAGGCTGAAAACACTCTGGGAAAAATATTCCCAGGAAAAAGAATTGGTACCTCCAAGCCTGGCAGTGAGCAGAAAGAGAGGCAGCAAAAGCAGCAGAGCTTTTATTTGGGAGTTTGGGAGAACTTCCCAAACCCAGAGAGGAGCTGGGGGGGTTCATTTTTCAGCTGAGTTTCCTAAGGAAACACAGGAATGAGCCTGCCTGTCCATCCCCACAATTCCTGAACCCCTGGCTTGCTTTTCACCAAAGCTGTGAGGATGAGGCGCTGCCAAAGACATTCCCTGGGCTCTGCTGTGCCACCCACAGCCCCAAACCCTGCCTTAACAGGGAACCACTCGAGCTGTCCCAGCCTCAAAGGCACAACCAGAGCCTGCATCCTCCCAGGCAAGCAGGAAAATCCAACCCCCAGATGCAATTCCACGGCAGCTGGAGCCCCCCAGGCCCCTCCTCAATGAACACCTTGATTTTCCCCAGAATTTGCCTCTCCACCAGTGGGGTGCACTTCCCACTGCCCTCCCGGAGCTCCAGCCCAACTCTCCAAGGTCCCTTTCCAGCTTTGTCCCCCTCAGCCCCGTGTCCCCCTGAGCCAGGGCTGGAGGGAGGCTGTGAGAGTCACATTTCCCCAAGAAATTCCGGGAAAAGCACTCCTGCTTTTAATGAGAAGATTTTTCTTTTTTTTTTTTTTCCCTCCGCTCTCTTCCGTAGCCAAGCTAATAAAAACTGGAAAGCAATAAGAAATTCCAGCAGATGGGAGGTGTGGGGGAGGAGCAAAGGGAAGATACCACTCATTTAAACCTATCCTGAACAGAAGATAATTAGCCACATATATCCCAGAAAATAGCAACAGTATATGCAATTATTGGGAATGCACACTTTAAGAGCATTTGCCAAAAATGCCTGTTTTTATTAAAAAGGAATGGTTTCACAAAGGCCCAACTGTAAGAAAGGTTGTAATTTGCCCAAATAAAACTTAATTTGATCCATGAAATAGCTGTGGTTTATTGTGTAATATATGTGCTATGTGTTTTAATTTAATAGAATCCAATATAATTGTAAGCCAGTTGAGTTTCAGAGCAATTTTGGGTTGTTCCCACAGTGTGCAGAGCACAGATGCCACTTTGTGCATCACACCAGCACATCCATAAATCAGGAATACAGGAAGGATTATCCACAAAGCAGCAAGTGATGCCTCATCACGCTCCAGACAGAAAACAAGGCCTTTGAGGGAAGCAAGAGGAGTTATTTACGGGAAATAACTCGGGATGCTCTGCACTCAGCCGGGCTCCTGGGTGCACTTTTGGGGTGCTGGACCAGCCCCAGATGTCACCCAGCAGGCAGCGATGCCCTGGACCCACTGCAGTGCCCCCAGCTCTCCCCGGGAGGGGGAGGTGGAGGTGAATCCTCATTTCTGCTCCCCAGGAAGGTCGTGGTCCCTGCTGGGCATTGGTGAGAGCAGAGCTCTGCTCTCCCAGGCAGCTCCTGCTCCCAAAGGGCTCAGGACAGCAGGGACACAGCGAGGGAAGGCACACCCGGCTCCCCCTGTCTCGGAAAGCTGAGCTGAGCCCAGCCAGGAGCTGCACATTCCCCACCAGCCTCCCTCCCCAGGCCGTGCCCTGCACCAGCAGCACCTCCCTCCACAGGGCATTCACCTGCACCAGAGACATTGGATTTTTTATTCCTGGTGTTTGTCAGGGAACACCCCCAGCCCCCTCCCGAGGCTCACCCCACACCCCTGGATCCACCAGCAGCTCCATCCTCTGCCCAGCACCACCCGAGCAGCTGACAAAGCTCTGCCCCTGCTTCAGCCCCACCCCAGAGGTTTGGGGAGCACATGCTGGTGTGTGAGCAGCTCTGCTGAAAGCATAAACCCACACCCCAGAGAGCTGGAGGCCTTCCACACTCACACAGCCCACAAGGCCAGGCAGCATCACACCCCAAAAAAACCTCCAGCTCCTTCCTCTGCACCAACAGGGAGTTCTGTCTTTTCCCTTGGTAGCTCACACAGAGCCCTGGATTTGAACTCCAGCCCTGAATTCTGCCCTGAACGAGCCCCTCCACTCCTGCTGTGGAGGTGAAGCCCCAAGAAGGAGGATGGTGGCCTGAAGTGTGGCAGCCCCCATAAAACCATGGCCAAAGCTGTGCCACAAAGGGCTCTCAGCATCTCTGCTGAAGAGGAGCTGAGGGGGATGAATTCAGCAATAATTTCTTTTCCATTCTGGCCGGTGAAAAGCATTTCTCAGTCACAGCAGCCATGAAAGCCAAGCACTGGGATGATGAATTTCTGCTCACAGGAGGAGCAGCAGCCTCTGGGACCCAGCAGCAGCAACTGGCTGCTCCTCCTCAGCCCAGCGCACACTTTTAAACCCCATCAGTGCTAAATTAAGAGGATCCTGTCAAATAAACTCACTCCACACCCCAAAGCCTGCAAGGACTCAGGTCCAACACTAGAATTTCTAATTCAGGACTTCCACTTGAGGGGACACGAGGTGCACCTGTAGCACCAGGAGAATCCAGGTGATTCTCCTTCTGATCCGGCTGATGCCTCATCAAAGCCTTGGCAGAAAAAGCTGTGCCGAGTTTCAGTGCCTGAACACCACCTGGGAACCCCTCCCTGTCCCACCACCCCCACGATCCACAGAGCCAGGGGGGTCAGAGCCCCCAGCCCAGCCCTGCTGCAGCATCCAGAGCTGGCTCCTCCCTGCCAAGGCAATTTTGGGGGCTGTGCTCGGGGGCAGCGCCACCTGAGGAGTCACTGCCTCAGGGGACACCTCGGAGGGTGACAGTCACCAGCTGGGGCACCAAACCCACCCAACAGAACCCTCCCCTCTCCCACAGGCACCGACCAGAGCAGGGCTGGGGCCCTCCAGCACAAGGACAGAAATGAGTTTGCTCAGGGATTCGCTGCCCTGGGTGTCAGGGGTGCTCCAGACACCCAGCCTTGGCACCAAGAACTGCAGAGGCAGCACCCTGAGCTCAGCCTGACCCCTGGGTGCAGCACAATGGGTGTTCCAGCACTGCTAGAGAGAAAAAAAACCCCAAACCCTCACTTCCCCACTGCACTGCCCAAAACATCCAAAAAAATCCCCTTGTGATTTGTAACCACAGGGGTGACCCAGCAGCCTCCTCAGGACAAAGCTGAGCCAGCTCCAGCTCAGAAGGAGCCACACAAACCCCACAGCAGCACCAGGAGCTCAGCCCGAGCTGGGCCCAGTACCCTCCTGCCGAGGGGGTGATTTTTTAAAATACTGCATTTTTTTGGTTTCTCAACGTGCTGTAACAGCACACAGACCTTAAAGGAACCACAGGGAACGCGCCACTTACCTCGGGTGCTGCGAGACCACCGCTCCTGCAGGGAGGAGGAAAAATCCCACTCAGGGAAGCTCAGGAGGCTGCCCAAAAAGAGCAGGGGCTGTGCCCATCCTGCTTTTAGAGGGGCCAGGGCAAACAGCAGCAGCTGTGGGGGCTGCACAGCAGAATCCCATCACTCATGAATCCAACCCAACCATGCCCAGCTGCTCCTGCAAACCCGGCAGGGATCGACTCCTCCTGCCCCAGAAGTGCCCTCCACCCATCCCCAAGGGCTGCTCCCGGTGCCAATTCCCAGCCCCAGGGCAGGGGATGCCCAGGGAAGGCTCCAGCTGAGCTCTGAGAGGGTCCAGGGTGGAGCTCAGCAGCTTTGAAGTCCTAAAGCGCCTTTAAAGAGTTCAAAGTTTCAATGATTATGAGGTATTAAAGGGGCAAAATGAGATAGAAAAGGATACTTGATGTCCTATTTCATTGCCTCACCATAAAATCCCTTTTTATTCCCTTTAAAGCCCCGCTGTCAACTGAAATAAAACTGCAGATTTATTCCTGGGGAAGTGCATGAGTAATGAAGAAAAGAGAATTAAGCACCATCAGTGGATTGCACAAGGGAAAGCCCAGAGTTAACCCTCAAACCTGTCCTTGGTGCTTTTGTCCAAAATATGGATGAAGTGTGTACAAAGTGGGAAATGGTGGCACGA
Source organism: Prinia subflava (assembly GCF_021018805.1). Classification (NCBI taxonomy): domain Eukaryota; kingdom Metazoa; phylum Chordata; class Aves; order Passeriformes; family Cisticolidae; genus Prinia; species Prinia subflava. The sequence goes on from NC_086261.1 coordinate 1,576,098, forward strand.
GGAGGAGGAGAAGAGGAAAGAGGGTGTGAATGTGGTGGTGGGAAATGCTGGGGGAAAAAAGGAAACAGGGAAAGTGACTTCTGCTGGTGCTTCCCAGGTAAAATGAGGACAGTGCTAAGAAAAATCTCTTAGAAAAGCCCCCCCAAACATAGAAATGGCCTCTTGATGGACTGTGTGAAAGCGATACAGCAGGGGAGGTGGGTGGTTTGGCAGGACCCACCAAACCCAAGCCAAAGGGATAAAAAAACCCCTGCAAAGTTCTTGAAAGCTGCTTTAAATGAGAGTGACATGTTTTGACACCGTTCCCTAAGAATGGCTGTAACACAAACAAAAATCAGTGATGTCAATATTAATACTGATGCTGCAGGAATTCAACCAATGTGGTCCCAATTAAACATCAAATATGGTTATAATTTGAAAAATGACTGCGGGAATGTCATTGCGACATTCCCTGCTCGGATCTCCCCAGATCCCACCCAGGTCTCTGTGTTTCCCTGGGGGATGCAGCCCCCACCTTCCCCCATCCCTGGCAGTGTCCAAGGCCAGGCTGGACGGGGCTTGGAGCATCCAGGGATAGTGCAAGGTGTGCAACAAGGTGGGATTTGGGGTCTTCTCCAACCCAAACCATTCCAGGATTCCACAGTCCTGTGACTCCCCATCCTCACTCATGGCTCTGGCAGGAACATCAGGTCCAGGTGCCAAAATTCAGGACAGGAACACCAGGAGCGATTTTGAGATGTAAATTCAGGCCCTATTTAACTCTTTGAGGTCTCAGTGCATCTTTTTTCTCTGCAAGGATGAAGGTGACAAAAACATCCTCTGCAACCTTGAAAGCTTCCCAGCCACTGGGCTCCAGAGGCTGGGATTTTATGGAAATCAAAGGCACAGGGATTTGTAGCAGAACTCTGGGACTTGGCAGAGCCACTCCCTGGCAATAAATAACTCCCCTGACCAAGCAGAGCCCGTGTCCAACCTGCCCCTGCCAGGCCCAGCACAAGTCAGAGCAAAGGGGCTGATTTTATCCAGGATTTCCAGGGAGAGTAAATCAGCCCAGACAGGCACATCTGACCAGGACATTTTTTTTGGCTGCAGCTGCTCCTCAGAGTAAATACATTTTTCCCAAACACTCCTGGATCATTTATTGCCTGGATGACAGACTGGGAGATCTACAGGACAAAGCTGCTCATGACTCCTCCGAGGCACTGGAGACGTTCCCGAAATCCCGGCCATGCTCCAGCAGAGGATCCACCCAACCATGAGTTGTCCAAACCCTCCGTTTGTTTCTCAACCTTCAAACATGTCCAGGACATGCAGGACTCACAGACAGCCCCTGGCTAAGGCTGAAAATCCAGACTGGTCCTGCTGGGCAGCTTTGTGGCCATGGAATATTCTGCTTTTCCCCAAGGCCCACGGATCAGCAGTGATGAAGATCAATCTGCACACACATGGATGTGCACCCTCATCCCCACCACGCTCTGCGTTATCAGAGAGCTCACACAGCTCTGAGTGAGCAGAGCTACAGATCCTCCTCTCACCTCCTCCCCTGGCCTCGCTCCCCGTCCCCCTGGAGCCAGCTGCAGCCTTCCAACTCATTTATTGGTTTTCCAAGGTCCTGGCTGAGATGGGAGACAGCAGCTGCCCCCTGGAGCCCTCCTGACTGCTGCCAGCTTCAGCTGGGGGGGGAAGAAAAAAGACAAATCCCCCCCCATAATGCGAATACTTTATTATCAATGAGTGACTGGTATTAGCTTTTTGTCTGGGTATTAATAGTATTTCAAAAAACCATACATCAAAATTAGGGCTTTCTCCTATTTTTGCTGTATAATTTTTGGTTTTTTTGTTGGTTTTTTTTTTTTTTTTTTTTTTTTTTTTTAGAAATCTGTATTGAAAGAATTATATAAGCCAAAGTGCATTTTCTGTTTTTTGTCCATATACACATTGCACCATACATAAATAATTACATTGTAAAAATGACTCCATAATTACAAGTATAATATATATTTTCATATAATATATAAAACTTTATATTAAATCTAGGTAGATGATATTTGGGATAGTCTGTGTCTTTTTTTTTTTTTTTTTTTTGTCTTTTTTTTTTGTTTTTTCTTTCTCTGTGTGTGTGTGTGTTTGTTGTTCTCCTCTCGCTGGCGGCCGGCCGTTACCGGTTGTTGCTGAGGAGGATCTCCAGCCAACACGGGCACGACGTGATGAACTGTCTGGAGTAGCAGGGCCCCCAGCCCTTGGCGAAGCTGATGCGGACGCTGTTGGGGTCGTAGGGCCCGTCTGCGTAATCCAGCTCGGCCGTGTGCTGCAGCAGGCACGACCTCTCGTAGTCGAAGACCTTGATGGAGTAGCCCGGCATCACCTTGCGCACGATCAGAGTCCTGCAGTTGGGGATGTCCAGTGTCGGGGAGTTGACGAAGATGGGATGCTCGCTGCGGTTGTAGGCCCACACCCCGTCCGGTTCCTTGCTCAGTAAAATCCCGTAGCCGATTTTACTTCGAGTCCTTCTCACAGTCTCGCTCCTGTTGTCCAGGTTTAGCTGTCCGAGGCAGAAGCCGTTTCCTTGAGGTAGGTCGTAGAAGATACTGACAGACTGTTCGTACACTGTGTAGAGGCGGCCCACGCGCGTCCGGTGCTCCCAGTAGGCCACGTTGCACCAATGGCTCCTCTTCACGGCATCGGGCGACGTGCTGGCGTCTGCGGGGACAGAGAGGGGTCAGGAGGGCTGGGATCACCGGGAACCACGGCCAGGGAGCCGGGGAACAGCTCCTCACACACAGCAGCTTTGCTCCCAGAGAGCTTGTGCTCAACCCAGCCCCTGTGTTCAACACAAACCCCATGTTCAACCCAAAGACGGTTGTGACTTGTGTTCAACACAAATTTCATGGTCTTCCCAAAATCTGTGTTCAACCCAAAGATGGTGCTCAACTGAACCCTTGTGTTCAATACAAACTTCACGTTCAACCCAAAGACAGTGCTCAACCCAAAACTTGTGTTCAACACAAATTTCAGGCTCTTCCTAAAATTGGTGCTCAACGCAAAGATGCTGCTCAACCCAACCCCTGTGTTCAACACAAATTTCAGGCTCTTCCTAAAATCTGTGTTCAACCCAAAGACAGTGCTCAATTCAAAACTTGAACTCAACAGAAATTTCACACTCAAAACTTGTGTTCAAGCCATGACTGGAATTTAACCCAAAGTTCATGCTCAACACAAACTCCGTGTTAAACCTAAACTTGTATTTAACCAAAAGTTTGTGCACAACCCAAAACCTGTGCTCAACCCATAACCTGTATTCAACACAAACTTCATGTTCAGCCCTGTATTTGTGTTCAACCCAAACTCGTATTTAACCCAAAACTTGTGTTCACCTCAAAAGTTCTGTTTAACCCAAAATTTGTGCTCAACCCGAAGTCCATCTTCAACTCAAAGCTTTTGCTCAACCCAAATCCTGCCTTCAGTTATGTCAGATGCCACCAAGACTAGCGGCTCAGGCCCTGGCTGGAGACCCCACAGGACGGCCACCATCTCCCATGAGCTCAGCACCTCTCCCTCTCTCTCCAGTTTGATATCCAGCCCTGCATCCAGTGGCTGTGTCCTCAGGACATTTGCATTCCTCCCACTGGAGCTGGTACAGACACAGTCCCAGCCCCTCGATCCTGGGGCTCCCCAGCACCGCTGTGCTCCTGCAGCCCCAGTTTGTGCCGGGCTGACCCCAGGGCACGTCCAGGACGTGCTGGACATGAGTGACCGGCCGGGTGTCTCCTCTGTGTAATGCTCTCCGACAGCGACGCCGATGTTCCCACGGGGAACATGAAATCTGAGCAAGTGTTTCATGCCAAGGGGGAGTAGCTGCTATGAACTATACATGTCCTTCTACAAACCCACTGCAACTCTCTCCAGACAATGAGGAACGTCTCTTCTTTCTAGGAATCACATCCAGGGAAGACGGGAGGGACGCGGGCTGCCAGAAATCTGTTTAATCCGTGATGCCTCCAGAATTTATGGTGTCTCCAGAAGGGAGACAGGAAAAGAAGGAGCCCCAGAGAGGGCGAGTTAACCACTTGCTGAACATCATTCCTACCACACCGGCTAGCAGCAAAGCGCCGTGGGGTTTGCAGCAGGGCGCTCTGCCCCCGCATTCAGCTCCCTGACAATCCCCCCCGTGCCCGCGGCCCGCTGACCCCGGTGCCTCCGTGCCATCATGTCCCATTAACTCGCCCGCGGGGTGATGCCATTATTTTGCTCCAGAGCCCCCATTGACACACGGGATTGCAGGCACGGCCCTCCAGCCCCGCTTCTTTTCAGGCTCAGATTACCCTGGAGGGGACCGGGCTCCCCTCCCCATTAACCAGCTCTGAATTAAGCGGCTTTGTTGGAGTTTAACCGGAGTTGTAACTATACAAATTTAAGGGGAGGGCCGTGGGGGAGGGGGTGAGGGGGCAGGCGGGGAGGCAGCAGGATGGCCCTTGCTGTGGGCAATGCTCATCAGCCTGAAACACCCCCTGCACCCACCACAGGTCACATTTTTGGGGGGACCACGTCAGTCTCATCCCCTTCACCCACCACAGGTCACATTTTTTGGAGGACCACGCCAGTCTCTTCCTCTTTACCCACCACAGGTCACATTTTTGAAGGACCATGCCAGTCTCTTTCTCTTTACCCACTACAGGTCACATTTTTGGGGAGACCACCTCAGTCCATCCCCCTGCCATCAAAAAGGACAAATTCCGCTAAACCAGGGTGCTCAGAGACCCATCCATCTTCCACAGCATCCAGTTTTCACAGTCATTTTTCCCCTGGGACATCCTACAGATGCTCCCAGTGCCTTTCCAAAGATCTCCACAAACACTGAGCTTTGCTGTTGTCCCACTCAAGTGATCTGGGGGCTCAGGGCCTTTCATGTGCCGGGGCCGGGGGCTGGCAGCAATTACTGAGCTCTGCATCTGTTTAACCTCCCAACCTCCTCAAAGCCCTCCATGCCCATTAGCTATGTTGGTTTTGTTATTACATTTTCGAGAAACTACTGCTCAGCCCCTGCATTTCCCTTACAGATTAAGGATGGGACAGCTTCAAGCCTCCAGTGTCCCCAGCAGCTCCATGAATCAGGGGAACAGTCAGCAATAAACATTTAAATAGGAGTTTCTCATGGTTTATTGCAAATTAATATACAAGGGGGGCAAATAAAGCCCCAGGAAAACAGTGCCTATCCTACAAAAATATTTTGCTGGCTGTGCCAACAGCCCTGGTGCCATCTCTGCTTTCCAGGAACTGGGAAATATCTAAGCAAAATCATCCATGAAAACAGCAGAAGGGCTTTTCACACACATCTGAAATAGCTTTATTAAAAGCACCTCCACACAACTTATGGCAGGAACTTCACTCCTTCCATCCAGGAATGCATCCCCGTGCCCACGTGCTCCTCATCTCTGTCATCCCACAGCTCCTGCCTGGCAGTGCCAGCTCTGCCAGCTCAAGCCCTCCTGGAGACGTCCTGTGCTCCTTCAAACAGGCAGGACGTGAGAAGTTTCCCTTCAACCCACTTTTTCTGGCTAGGGGAGAGGAAAGTCTTTACAATCCAAAAAAAAGGAACCCACAGGGAAATAAACCCCTGGGAGGGGACAGTTCAAGGCTCATCTGAGCAGCCCCTGCCCGCAGGAGGCTGTGGCAGGGTCCCTCTCCCAGCGCGCCCCGTGCCACGGTGGGCTCCTCTCCCTCCTTTTATCTCCCAGTGCACTCAACCACTTCCAGCAAAGATGAACTCATCCCGCAGCCCTGACATAAAACAAGCACTTCAGCAAGCCCCCAAATCAGGGGGGCCTGTGCTGTGTCTCATCCCCTGCCAAGTATTAGTTTCGCCTCCAGCTATTAGCCACTACCACTCTGCAGAGAGCAGGGGCGCACCACCCCTCCTCCTCTGCCTTTTAAATAAATATTCCACTTTTCCCTCCTCTTTTTTTTCCATGATGCCCATTATGCACAGACAAGAAAATCCACTTTTTGTTCTGTTCTTTCCCCCCCCTCCCACTTCTGCTGGAACAGAGGCGGGCTTGTTAGCGTTCTTTTTGAAGAAAGGAAAATATTTGAGTGCCGCAGTGGTACAGGATGGGTTTTTAACAACTATCATTGTAGGCAGCTACAACTTGTAGCAGCTCCAGAGGGGCTGGCGTCAGGGCTATCTTTCCATCAAAGCCACCTTCATCCATCAGGTGGAGGGGCTGAAACTCTGCCTCGTGTTTACTCCTTCCTCTGCGTCACCGCTTCCTCCGTGGCCTCCAAGCACATCCCAAAGTGAATTCAAACAATTAGAGATAAAGGAAAAAGACAGGAGAATCAAACCCAGAATTTAAAGAGGAAAGGCTCCTGCCTGGCTCAGGCAAAAGGAATCTGGGAATAAATGCAGAGAGCAAACACTGTAAATCCTCCCCGGGTTAGCAGCACTGCTGCTGTCGCTCCCTGCAGAGTGTGGAGGTAAAGAAAATAACTTGAGGTTTGAGACTATTTGTGATTTGACAGCGTTTTATGCCAGTAAAGTTCAAAGGAGTGCTTTAAAAGAGAAAAGAAAGATGCTTTTTTCCAAAACAAAACGCCGCACAGTCCCACTGCTTGATGTTGCACTTGAAAGCAGGATGGAAAACACGGGCAGATCACGAAACACACGAAGTTAAACAGCTCTGATTCACTCTTTGGCTTCTCCAAAGCCACCAAACCTCCTCTCAGCAGGTCAAACTGCTCCCTCCAGTACGTGGCTGCAAGGAAGAGCTGCTCAAAACACATTTAAGAGGTGCCCATAGGGGAGACCATGCACACGGAAAATAAATCACTGCACTCTCCAGATGTGACAGGGACTTGAGTGCACATCTGGGCAGCCTGGAAATGACGCAGGGTATTCGGAAGTGCCCCCACCACAGAGCCCACTCCCCATTTCCATGTCCCTCCCTCCTGTACTCCTGTGTCACAGGGCAGCCTCACACTCTACTGGCCACGGGGCTCAGTTACATCCTCCCTCAACATCCTTCCTTCAGTTTTATTCCACTTTTGGCCTGTCAGACCCACGCTCAGTCACCTTCCTCCCCTCTGCCACAGCACAGATCTGTATTTACACTGCGAGCAGGGAAGCTGGAGGGTTACAGCCATGCACAGGTCACTGTGAACAAGGTCCAGATAAAAAGCCCAGCACAAAGAACACACACATTTCCCCAAAATCTATTTACAGTTCACTGGGGAGCCATCAGTTACAATAATCCCCCATTACTGCCCTTGGAAACAAGCACCAGGGTAAGGAAGGGGTTAAAACTTTCCACAGCAGAAATGGAATTTTTATGGCCCCGCAAAAAAAAAAAGAAAAAAAAAGGAAAAAATATTAATTGTCAATCTGCCCCAGCAAAGCTCACAACCATTTTCTTTAAGCCAATATACTTTAAATACCTCTGCCTTACAAGTTTCAGCTGGAATGCATCACTGTGCCCCCAGAGCCCCCCTGCCAGCAGCACCAACCCCGGCACGGCCCCCTCGGCCGGGGAGAGGCCGAGAGCTGTCCCCAGCACGGGGGCCCTGTGGGGACACAAACCAGGCCCCCTCTGGCTGCCCACCCTCGCTGGGGGCCGTGGGTGGCACAGAGGGCACCCTGCAGGGGTTGGTGTCACCACGGGAGAGCCCCACTGTGGGCATTTAGGGCACACCCCAGTCCCAGCAGGGAACGGACACAGGAGGCTGGGCAGGAGCTTCTGCCCCTGTGAAAACCCTGCTGAGGACAGGACAGGACAGCTCAGTCCCCTTCCCCAGCTCCTCCCTGGCGTCTCCAGGGAAGCAGAAGCTGCTGTTAGGGCTCCTGAGGGGAAAAGGCAGGTGGGTGCAAGCAGCAGGATGGGCAGCCCTGGTTTTCCTCCTGGACATTCTCCTTAAAGCCCACATCAGCAGAGAATCCTTTACTGTCCCAGCTTTCACCAACACAAGCTTCTCCCTGGTTCCCAGAGGCCTGAGAGCGAGGCCAGCCCCAGGGACAGCCAGCTGGACCCTCCCGTGCTGCACAGCCCCCAGCTCTCTCCCAGATTTCTGGATTAATGTAAGGATTCACCCGGCTCCTATCTCAACCATAAAACAAGAATGTGATTTTATTTATTTTATTCGTTAATCTGCTGTCACTGCGGGGTCCCAACTCCTCCCCTCAGAGGCAGTTCCTGCTGTTGGATGTGGACACCAGCTCAGCTCACTGACCCCACAAAATCCACGGAAAGGCCCCTGAGAAGAGCCCTGTCCCCACCACATCCACCATCCTCCTCCTCCTCCTCCTCCTCCTCCTCTCCCAGCCCTTCCCTTGGAGCAGAGCTCTGCTGCTCCCCAGCCTCCTCTGCCAGCAGATTTAATTTGTTAACCCAGGAGATGATTAACTCCGAAGAACACTTGCGCTGGGTTAATTAATTAAATTAGTTCAAAAAAAAAAGGGTCTGACGAGCACCAGGGCTGGTGCAAGAGGTGTGTGGAGAAGCCTGGGGGGAAAGGGGGACATTTCCATGGCAGCCCAAGAAACAAAAGCAACACAGGACAAGGAGCCAATGCCAAGAATGAGGATGAAAACAATTTTCTCTGCATAAAAGAAACCACTCTGCAAAATCATCAGCTCATGCTAATTTTTTTTTTTATATCCTTCAAAGCAAAACACATGCCATGTCTAGTTCTGCCCGGAAATTTGGAAGTCATCATCAGTTAGCTTATTTTGAAGCTAAACTCAAGGAGTTTGCTTCGATTGGACCTTCCCTGGCCATTAAATCCACAGTCCAGAACATGAGTTTAAGGTATTTTAGCAGGGTTTTTCCCCCCAGCTCCTGTTTCAGACAGGACTTTTCAGCCAAGGGCGAAAACTGGAAAAACCCATCTCGGGTATTTTTCACTGACGTTTTTACGTGCTCCTTCTGAACGCCAAAGTTTTCAGAGATTTAGGTGACGTTTTCAAAATGTTTTTGAGTCTCCAGGAAGCTCAGCTTGTGCTGCTCAGAGCTTTCAGGCTCCTGCAGGCCCTGGTACCTGCACCTGGCACGTCTGAGGGGACACGGCGGGGTGAGCAGAGCTCCAAAGGGAGCGCCTGTGCTGCCACTGCCAGACCTGTCACCAACCACAGCCCCCTGGGACCCCTTCTCTCCTGGAAACCAGCCCTGGGGAAATCCAAACCACCCAAGCCCACCAGCATCCACCCCTGAGCCCCAACCAGGGGAAAACGGGGAGGAAAAGGAGCTGGTGGAAAGCACAGAGGAAAGGCTGGGGAGGGGAAGGTGCCCAATATTTGATTTTCTGTGAAATCCGGAGGTGTGAGGAAAATCTTCAGAGCATTGTCTGGTTGGGATTGGCCTTTCCTTCTGCCTGCTCCTGGCAGGGAACCAGATCTACTCACAGGGGAGAAGGCTCCTTCCCAAGTGCCTTCTGCAGCAGGGTGAGGGAAGCTGGGACTAAAATGGGTGGGAAAACCCCTTTTTTTCCACTTTTACATTGAGAACTCGAACATTTTCAGGTCCTCCACCCAACCAAGTGTGCAATCCCTTTTTTGTTTTCCCAGACCCTGAAAAACGCTGAGAATCTGGGAGAAATCACCCCATAAATCCCAGGATGGCAGAATTCCCTTCCAGCCACTGCTGGGATGTCCAAAGCTCCTCTCCCCACGCCGCTCCCACTGCTCATCAGTCCGGGGGCTGCAATCCCAGCCACGCCAACCACATCCCAGCGGGATGGGCATGGACTGGGACGGCCAGATGGGATCTCCTGGGCTCTGATCCACCTTTGGGAGCCGTTCTGGCTTGGCAGGGCAGCTCCAGGTGCTGCCAGAATCCCCTCGGGGAGCGGGGCGATGCCCCCGGCGGCCGGAGCTGCGGCACAGCGCGGCGTCCCGCGGTGGGGCCGGGGCTCTGGGAAATGGGATAAATATAAATAATCATAGTTCTCGCTCCCAGAGAAGTTTCGGCTGAGCGCTTCAAAGCCTTTTAAAAGCAGGAACTAATTAGCAGGTCCCTCAGAAGAGAAACAGGAATAACACCCCTTCCCGCCTCCATCGCGCCGCTCGGGAAGAGCACGTTGGGCGCTGGAGCCGAGCCTGGGAATCTCCTCAGCGCAGGGGGACGGGCCACAGGCCTTGGCTGCACCAAACCAAACCCTGCTGGTTCACACCAGCACCAATTCTGACTCACTAACTTTGGAAAAGACCCCCAAGGAAGGGGCTGCTCCCAGGGTGGAGGCGGCACTGAGGGGCTGGAGCTGAGGCCGCGTTGGTGAGGATGGCACGAAGGGGCTGCAGAGATGCTGCTTGAGCCTCCTCATTTTCCACATTTTTAAGAATACCAGGGTGCCCCCAGCAGCAGCAGGAGCACTGGCCCAGCACTGGCTGCTTTTTATATCCAGCTGTTGGATAATCCATGGGCACTGAGCTCCTCCAAAGCAGGAGGGCTGTCCTGCAAAGGCCAGGGAGCCCAACCCCAAATTACAGCTCAGCTCAGTACCAGCCCAAATTTGCCATTTCCAGAGGGGAATGCTCAGCTTCCCCTTCATGAGGCCTCCTTCAGATGTCCCAGCCAATCACAGAAAATCCACTTCCCAAAACACCAGGAAAATGGGAACTTTGGGCTTGGCAGCTCGGACAGGACACAGGACCCTGAGCAGGCTGTGGCTGCAGCAGCTTTTTAGTTTCCTAACCAGAAATGAGTGGAGCTGCCTCCCTGGGAAGAAAACCAAAGCAATACCAAACAGAACACCACCATCAGACCTATTCTGAGAGTATTTTGAGATCCTGCACCGTGCTCCAGCCCCAGCCATTCCCTCTGGAGCGAGAGCCTCTCCCTGCTCTCACACCTCCATGGGATTCACTCCTGAGGAGCTGATGGCTTCCAGAGGTGACGTGAGGAGCAGCAAAGGGGCTCAAAAACCCCAAGGCCACCCTGATTTCTCGGCAGCCACAGTGGCACCTCAGAGGGCAGACCTCTGTCAGCTCCACGCCAACACCACTGCGAGTATCAAGGACTGAGAAAGCTTCAGGAAACCATCCCCGACCTGGAAAACAACCTGTGACAGGGGAGGCTCCCTGAGGGGGCCACAAGCAGCAGCCTCACAAGTATTTTTCTCCATCCAGTCTGGGAATGAGCTGCTTTGCTGCTCCTTGGCTGGCTGGGTGTGGAGTCCAGTACTGGGCAGACACCAGACCTCGGCTTGGGAACTCTGCCCTTCAACCCCACCCTGTGCCAGAGGGTTCATCCCAGACCCCAGACCCGCTGTGGGTCCTCTGTTCCAACCCAACCCTCTCTCCAAAAGGGCTCCAGCTGAGCCTCCCCCTCATCTGATAATTCTAAATAATCCCTAAAAAAGGCGCTTTTTTCCAGCCTGGTATCAGTGCCCTCACATATAAGGGAAGCAGAGGGGGGCTGGGAGTGGAATGGGAATTCAGGCTTTGTTCTGCCTGGCCAGAGCCCAAGATGCTGCTGTGATAAAGCTCTGCAGAGCCTCTGTGTCTGCGCAGGCACCCCGAGAGGGGAGCCCCGGCTGCGGGGCTGCCCCGCGGTCACAGCGGGATTTACCCGAGTTCTACAGGGAATTAAAGGATTTGGGGTGCCAGGGAGGCCTTTGCAAGGAGACAAATCCCTCCTGTGTGCCGGCCAACCTGGTCATGCTGAAAGGCTGAACCTGCACGGGGAGGTCTCGGGGCGCTGCCTCAAGAGAGGGATCGAAAGCGCCGGGATGGGATTGGGGTGAGCAGCCCTGGGAAGGGCCTGGGGCAGGGATCCTGTCAGAGAGAGGTGGGAGGGAGCCCAGGGACGGCTCCTGCCCTCCTGCAGCGTGCCCAGGGCTGCGTGGGCACCCACACACGCCAGATTTCCCGATAGCTGCCCCGTGTGTTGGTGTGTAAACATCTGGGGGCCGCCCAGCCCTCGCTGCGAGCTCGCTCCACTCCCAGCGCCCGCGGCCACCGTCCACGGGCTCCTGCTCCCACTTCAGGCTGAGACTAAACAATGACTGCAGCAAGTCGGGATTTAAGCCCCAGGGCTGGTCCCTCACATCCACGGGGGCAGCAGCGAGGATGCCGTGCTGGCATCTCCTGCAAAGCTGCAGGAAAACAGCCCTTGTGCCATTTGTGTGCCATTTGTGTGCCCTTCTCCTGGAAAACCCACAGATCAGAGAAGTGGATGCACAGAGCACCCATTTCTGCTAACCTGGGACAAGATCCTCTCTGAAAATCAAACATATCTTTCCTTAGAATTGTTACACTGCATCTCTAAAACCACTGAGCCCAAGTGCCACATTTTTAGAGTCCCTGGAATGGTGCTGTAAAACCTATTAGAGTACAGGTAAACAGCAAGGAGATTGGTGTGAAGCAGAGGTGGGGGATAAAAATCAATGTATTTGCATGAAACCCATAACACTGAAGAGCACCACTGCAACAACGTGTGGCCTCTGCAAGTCCCCATCTTTTGGTGTCATCTCCCAGGTGACCAAATTCCTCACGCTGGACTTGCCCATGGAGGCTGGAGGTGACTCACACCAATTACCCTCCCTGGCCAAGAAGGACTTGTTTTCATTTCTACAAACCACAGTTTCTGTAAAAAAAAAAAAAAAGAGGTGGGGGGGGAAGGGGGGAAATAGGAAAATGCCAAAATACACAGAAACTCCATGGAATACATCCTGTCCTGCTGCACTAATAGGAATCCCAGACAATTTTGGGATGTTCTAGGAGAGAAGATTAATGAGTTACCACAGAATGGTTTGGGTTGGAAGGGACCTTTAAACTCATCTGATTCCACCCCCTGCCATGGCAGGGATACCTCCTACTGTCCCAGGTGCTCCAAGCTCCATCCAGCCTGGCCTTGGGCACTGCCAGGGATGCAGGGGCAGCCACAGCTGCTCTGGGCACCTGTGCCAGGGCCTGCCACCCTCCCAGGGAACAATTCCTGCCCAATCTCCCATCCATCCCTGCCCTCTGGCATTCCCTGTGTCCTGTCCCTCCATGCTGTGAGTTATAGCATGGACACAGCCAGTGAAACTTTGGATTAAAAACTCTCCCACCTTTCCAGGACAAGCTCTCATCTTTCCTGGGAGCTGAATTTTCAAGCTAAAGAAGAGCCCTTATCAGGATTGGTCTATGCAGGGTTTGTGGCTGCAACTCCTGCATGAGCTGTTTTGGGGCTGAAAGCAAAGGCTGAACTCAGAAACTGCAAAAGAAGCCCCAAAAAAATGATCTTCCCATGGAGAGGAAAAGGGGAAGGGGAGGAAGGGGAGCAGGTCGGGCTCTCTGTACATCAAGGCCAGGGATTAAGGGAGCACGTGAAGGCCTCCTCAGGGATAATGAGTTCAACACTGCGCTCCCTCAGCTCAGCACTGCAGGAGAAATAGCAGATTCCTCCCCTCCCTCTGGGGAATCCATTCTGAAAAATAAAATAAGGAATACTGGGGGAAACACCAGGCATTACACATTAAAAAGGCAGCTTGTCACCAGCCTAAACCAGACCCATTTTTTTCCCTCATTCCATATATATCACACATACAAAGAATCCACATGGATGCAGAGAACCCCCCTGCAAAAACCCTGAAGAACAACTGGGTGTAAAACCAGGGTCAGATACTTTTCCAGAAATACATTCACAAAGCTCCAATGAGCAACACCAATTCCCACTTTGGGTAATTTTTGCCCATTATTGCAGCATTTCACACCATTTCTGATGGGGCTGTGGATGATGTGGAAGCCTCATCGTTCAACCCCACTCTTACCTGGTACAGATATTGGTGTTATAAATATTGGTGTTATAAACTCTGCCAGGTTCTGCACTAGAATCTTTAAATTGTTAAAAATAGGAAAGAAACTGCACAGTTCACATATTTTATAAAGCTGGGTTAAATCAACATCTGCAAAAAATATCCCTGTTAAACGAAATAGCAGGATTTCATTAAGTAAATTGCAAGTTGGCAAAAATTCTGAAAGAAAGGGAAAAAGCCACAGCCAGCCCTGTAATTTAAACCTTATTTTAACTGTGACAGCATGGCTGTGAGAGGCTGCATTTCCAAAGGAAAAAATAAAATAAAGTTTAAAAAAAGTACCTGTTCCCCCTGTACCTCACCTCAGTGTCCTGCAGTTGTTACTCCAATGAGTTTTTCCACAGGGAGGTGAAGGGACACGCTCCCACCTCTGCATCCTCTGTGTCAGATCTAAAATTCAGATTTCTCCACCACAGGAGCCCCTGGATGCTGGTGGGTGATGGGTGAGGTGTCCATAAATCCCTCAGAGGGCTCAGGGATGCCCTGCTGAGGCTGCAGCCCCCGTTCCAGCCCTTCCCCTGGAGGCTGAGCAGCTGAAATCCGGGATGAGACGGCTGAGAAGCAGCTCGGTGTGGGTGACACTTCACCCCTGGTGTGTTTTAAACACACCCTGCTCCCTGCACCCACCCCAGCCCCTCTGTGGTGCCCCAGGGGTGGCAGGAATTGGGCTCCTGGCTGGTGTATCCCAGAGAATTCCCTGCAGGCACAGGGCGTGCAGTGCTCGCCTGGGCAGCTCCTCTGGGCCCTCCTCTGCTTTAGGGTGGTCGCAGCCCCGTTTTCCCAAACAGAAGGTGCAGCCCCGGGGCAAAGCTCAGCCCTGGGCAGGCAGGGAGCTCCCAGCCGGTTTTCCCAACCTGCTGAGAGCTCTCCCTGCCCGGGGTGACTCAGGCAGGCTGGGCTGGGCTGCGTGGGGAGGGCGAGCTCTTCCCACAGCCCCGGCCAAGAGCCCTGCAGGAGCCATCCCTGCGGGAGCAGGGACAGGGACGGGACAGCCCGAGGGCACCGCTCTGGGGCCACCTCCTCCAGGGCAGCACCGAGCACTGAGCGTCCAGATGTGAGCTCCAGAAAGTGCCATTTCCCACCCAAAAGCAAATCCACACCCAGGGGAATCACCTGGAAGCAGCACTCAGGGATCAGCAGAACCCTCCCCTCTGGCACACACCGGATCTGTTTGCTTTGAGAAGAATTGCAAAACCTCAAAACAAAACGTGGAGAGAGCAGCTCTGATCCGCAGACTCGGAGCTGAAGAGGAGCCCTCTCACAGAAAGGCCAATTATTTGCTTACAAGGTTTTGGCTGCGCTGTTTTTCCTGGCACTTACGCCACCGGAGTTATTTTGAAGGGCTGTTTGCTCCAGGAGGAGCCGAGCAAACAGCAATCCCATTTCCTTTCGGATCTAAACATCCGCCTGCCGTGCGAGCCGGAGGGAAAAACCCAGCCCCGAGAGGCTCAGGAAGCACAGGGGAAGGGGAGGGGAGCACAGCACCCACCCTGCCACCCAAGGGGTCCCCGTTCCCTGCTGGCTGAAGGGACAGGGAGTGTCCATCCAAGGGGTCGGGGATGCTCTCCTTGACACAGAGCAAGCAAAGGAGCAGGGGCTGGAGCCTCCCACCCTCCTCATCACAGCCATGGGGTTGGATTTGGTGATTTCACGGGTCCCTTCCCACTAGGATTCCACTCTTACAGTGGCCTGGAGCAGCTCCTGAGTGGGGAATTCCAGGCAGTTTCACAGCCTGGTTCTGGATGAAGCAAGAAATAAAAGCTGCACAGCTCCCTGGAGGTGCAGCACAGTTGGAACCTTGCAAAGGCAGCAGAAGAAAGGTGGTGGTGCTGGAGGAAGAGGAAGGCAAAAAAGGATTTGGAGCTGCTGGAGCAATTCCAGGAGGCCACGGAGATGCTCCAAGGGAGCTCCTCTGGAGCCAGGCTGGGAGAGCTGGGAATGGTCACCTGGAAAAGGCTCCAGGGAGAGCTCAGAGCTCCTTCCAGGGTCTGAAGGGGCTCCAGGAGAGCTGGAGAGGGACTGGGACAAGGGACAGGACCCAGGGAACGGCTTCCACTGCCAGAGGGCAGGGCTGGGTGGGATACTGGGGAGGAATCCTCCCAGCTACGCTTTCCACCCTTCAGTGAGCAAAGGGCCAGCTCGCCGGCGTGTTCCTAAATTTCCTGGCTTTTGAGGATACAAGCCAGGTCATTAACATTATTTATAAGTTCCTGTGTATGAGTTTCCATTTGTTTGCCTGCTTAAAACCAGTTAGGTGGAAAAAAAAAAAAGGCAATTCCTGGAGGTCAGACAGTTAAAAAACCCCTCATGTCCATGGTCTGATGGACCCAAAGGATCAGCAGCTCCTTTAGAGCCATAACTGTTTCCTTAAATGCTTATTGTGTAAATATTTAAGCTGCTTTATAAAACTTTTACAGCGTACTTAGGAAGCATAAATCTCCCCGGCGGAGCGCTAGGGGAACACGAACAGGGACGTTTCCAGTGCTAATGCTGCTCCCAAGGGTCCCAATGCCAGGGAAATGTCCCGGGGCTGCTCCTGGGCTCACCCCGAGGAGGGGAGCGTGGTTACGTGCCCGGGGTCAGCGCTGCTCCCAGAACAATCCTGCATTGATGGCTCCTGGGTGGTGCTGTGCACGGGGCTTTTCCTCTTCAAAGCGCAGCTCTTGCGCTCAAAAAATTATGTAATTCCAAAACAATCCACTGATGCTCATCCGTTTTAAGAATGAAATGGGTTTTGGTGGGGTTTTTTTGGTTTTTTTTTCCCTTCAGTGCCTGGGGAAGGTTTGAAGTCAAGGCCAATTCCAGCATCCCTCAGCGGTCCAGACTGCAACCAAACCAGTGCCACCCGCCCACCCCAGCCTCTCCCGTGGTGCTTTTCTGGGAGATGAACTTCCCAGAGGTGAATATTCCCCTGCACTGGGAAAAACCCCCCATGAGCTGACTGACACATCTGAATCCAGGCTGGTTTCTACAGGGAAACCCTGCAGCTTTATGGGATTTGCTGGGACACAGCACTCACCAGCTCCAATTCTTCCCATAAATGAGACCTTATTTAACATTGGAAATAACATGTTTAGGATTTTTTTCCCAAAACAGCTTCTCTACTGTAATTTAGAGGCAACAACAACAAACAGGATCAGGGACTGGAAGTTTATTCCCTTTGCAAAGCACAGCTTGGTGCTGTGTACGATGAGGCAGATAGAAAGTCTGGAAAAAACTTGGATGGCAGTTCAAACACTGATGATGTTTTAAAGATGAAAGCGTGTTCTTCGATTAAATGTTTAAATAAAGTTTTCTGGTACTAAATCATTTAAACATTTTCACATTCCTCACATTTCTAGAAGCGCTTTTGGCTTTTATTTATTGTCATAACCCACTGCCCTCAGCAAGCCACCAGGGCCACTTGAGGCAACCTGTTTTCCAAAGGGAAAGTTCTTCCAGGATGGTAAAAAATCAGGAAGAACAGGAGAGCCTGAGCCTTATTCTCCACCCCCCATTTATTCTCCAACCCCCATCATATTTTCCTCCTTTTTTTTTTTACAAATAAATCCTCCCATGCTGCACATGGGCACTGCCAAGTTCTGCTCCAAATATTGACCAGAAATTCAAAGTTACTCCACTGACTTCACCGTGGTTGTATTTAGACAGCTGAAAATCAACAGAAATTGGCCTGGGTGTTCAAATTGTCATTTTTAGCAGCTCTTGGGCTGTTCCAGGGTGCTGTCAGTGACGAAATCAGAATTGCTCATGGGGACACGGAGCACGGCTCCACCACCAGTGCCTCCAACAGCCCCAGGAAGAGGAAAACCTCAAGTCCTTGAGCTTTTTGAGAAGGGACAACCCACGCAGCCACCAAGCCCAATGCTCCAGCAATGCAAGGAAGCTCTGACCTGGCCTCTCCCAGCTCTGCCACAAAGCTGAGAGATCCAGGATAAATGGGGATAAACCTGCCACGAGCCAATTAAGAGTGGAAATGCTGCAGGACAACGCAGCAGTAGCAGAGGAACGAAAATCTGAATTTCCCCCAAGACAGAGCTCAATAAACAAAATGTGGTTTCCAAAGCCAGAAGATAACTGGGCTCAGTCACCCAGCGCGCTGTGGCCGACCCTGGTGTCCTTATTTCCTTGTAAATCCATCATTAAGGAATAAAAAACAACAGCCCAGGCTCGAGGGGACACTGCTGAGCCCCGGGTCCTGCACAGCGCCCTGGGATCCCTGATGGTTCCATCCCTGCTGCTCTCCACTGAAGCTCTCCCCAGGAGCTCCCAGGGCTGTTTGGTTAACACGGCCCAGGATAAAACTCCCTATTTACTTTGGCACTGCTCACTCCCAAGGCCCTAAAACCCAAATAAAGTCCGTTCCCCTCGGTGTGGATCTCCAGCTATTGACACTGCTCGGGACCAATTTGCAAATCCAAACAAACCAGCGTTGCGTAATGGGGCTGGAAAAACAATCAGGAAGGGGCTGGGGGTGTGCTCCAGGTTCCTGCCGGGAGGGAGGGCTGGAAGGGCCCAAGATGACAAGAAATTCAGCTTTTACTCTGATAACAACAGGGGCTATTTTCTGCCCATGACATCACGCTCCCAACCCGGCCATGGAGCAGTGGAGACGGGGCTGGTGGAAGTCATGGAGGGCTTTGCTGGGTGCTCCAGTGGCCAACATCCTCCAGTTCCCTCTTCTAAAAACAGATTTTTTTTTCTTTTTGAGTGCCTCACAACCACCCAAATCCTCTCTGCTGGCTCAGCTGATCCAAGGATAAATCACAACATCTCAAGTCCATGTGAACAAGCCCAGGCCCTCCCACCTGCACTCCCCAGCAGGGAATGATGGGGACACAACTCATCTGCCCTGTTTTAGCCCTGTTCTGTAGAGAGAAGATGGATTGTGCCCTTCAAGTGGCTCTTTCTCCCTGTTGGCTGCAGTTAAGTATCTAAAAAACCATCTCAGACATGGACATCTGTATTAATCTGAGATTAAGTGCAAGAATTGCTACCCAAACACCATCAAAATGGTCCAAAACATTATTAGGTCTTTAATCACACACAAAAGCAACATCTCACTAAGGGAATTCAAATCTTAAGGGTAATGTGTCATTGCCTGGATGACTCTGAATGGGAAACAGAGCTGGAAATGGATTGTGAGAATAAATACACTGGTGCATTTTACCTGCACACACAGAATTGATGTACAAGTGGTGGCATTAAGCTACACCTACATAACTGAAGGATGTTAGGGGCTGGAGAAGCACAATGCTGTGCAGGGCAGGGGGAGGTTAAAACTCTTATTTCTGAGCCCATTATTTTGGAATCAAGGGTTAAAACCAAAATTTGCCACAAACTCCTCGTGCAGCTTGAAGGACCCTGTGACAGCCCAGCCCAGAGCCCCACAGGGGCTCTGCTGGCAGAAAAAGGGTCTCCTTTCAATGCAATGGAGAAGGCAGAGCAACAGCTCTATTTTAGCCCTGTTGCTATGAAATGTCTACAAAAATAAGCCCTGCTTGTGCCCTCCCTTAGGCACATCCCTGTCCCAGCCAGAGCCCGGCCTGGCCAAACTCACCTTGTTTCAGGTTTCCTGACAAACCCCGAAACATAAATACCTCCCTAATTCTGCTGGGGAAGCTGAGCCAAGTTTCTGGCTTGGCTGTGCTTGGGACTGAAACAAGGGGGGGGAAAACCCACGGCGGTTTTGACCCCAAACCAAGACTCCCCTCTCCTAACCTGGCAGCTCCCACTGATTTTTATTTTGACTCAAAACTCAGGGCTCCAACACCCCGCCTGGGGAAGTGGGATTTTCAGAGCCCTGCAGGACACCCAGCTCCCTGCCTGACACTGGATCTCCTGATGGAAGTGCAGCCATGAGGAAATCCCAGCTTCCAGTGCAGCACAAACCCCCAGACACGGGAGGCTGCTCCTAAGCCCTCCCTGCAAACCCCATCCATGCCCAGAGCCCAGCTCTTGGAGGCTGCACACAAATATAGCTGCAGGCATCTTTCCGAGGGCTGCAGAGGCGAGTTTAAAAGCAGGATGTTTGGCTGAGCTGCTCTTCCCTCAAATAAACACCCACGACCTCACTCAAACAGAGAGGCACCGCTCTGGGAGCGCTGCATTTCCAGCCAGCCCTGATTTCCCCCCGGCTGTGGGAGTGCCACCAGGCTGGCTGGCACCCGGGGGAGGCACAGCTCTCCAAGGGCCACGCTGGAATTCCAGCACGTGCTGGAAGTGTTCTCTCATCCCCCCTTTCTCACAGACCTGCTGGGTTGAGTTAGTCACAAAAACCCCGTTTCGGAAGCTCTGAAATGCTGAACTGGTGAGAATTTCTTTCTGCATCACAGCCCAGGGAATGAATCCAAGGTATCCAAGCTGATGCTCCCAGTCTGGGAGTGGATCTGCACTCAGCACTCACTGTTGCCTTTGTTGTTTGGAGCCCACCAAACCTGCAGAGTTGCCCCACTGCTCCCCTCACAGCAGGAGCCACAGCCTCGCCCCTGTGCCACTGCTCAGCCCACAATGAGCACACAGCACTTTGCAAAAACATTGCTGCTGCCTGCTCCTCATACACCCTACACACTGCTTCACACAAGCATTAGGCACAACTCTAAAGGAGAAATAAGGAATAAAAGCTCCAAGATAAGCCTGTGCTGTTTCCCTGGGGTGGCTGCACTCACCCAGGCAGTGAGGGATGCTCCTCGCCCCTGTGAAACCAACCCGTGCCCACCCTCACCGCTGTCCTGGGGCACTGAAGGCTGCTGTGAGGAGTCTGGTACTTCCTGCAGCTGGCACAGGGGAGTTTTTAATGCCTGAACCAATTTCAGCCACTTGCCTGCCTTGGAAGCACCCCCTGACTCCCCAAAACCTTCCTGGGTGTTTGAACAGGCTGGAAAACACAACTCCAGATCCCGGCGGATGCTCCCTGTGCTCAACACACAGCGAACACTCAGCCCCAGGGACCTGCACCAGACAGCCCGAGCCACAGACGAGCTGCAGAAACAAATAAAGCCGTGTTTGAACAACCTCTAACCCCAGCAAGGCAGGGCTGGGGTGGCTGCAGGCGGCCGGGCCGTGGCAGGGAGCTGGGAAGGCGCGTGGCACATCCCAAACCCACGGGCACACCGGCGCTGCTCCAGGGCATCCAAAGCCAGCCCCAAACCCCACGAGCACCAACAGCATTCAGAGAGGACAAAGCCAGCAGGAAAAGCGTTCTGGGGGCTGGGGCAGAGCCAGGCAGCCGCGACCTGCACGGTGCCAGCTTCGCCCTGGCGCGGCCCCGCTGCGAGGGGAAACGGCTTTGGAAGGCAGCTGGTTCTCATTGAGAGCCTCTGCAGCCTGCATGGGGGGAGAGAGCCTGCAGGGAAGGGCAGAGGGAGGAGGAGGAGGGGCGAGAGGATCGGGATTAAAATAATATTGTGTCGAAATCTCAATGAGAGGGAGAGAAGGGGGAAGAGGAGAGAAACGAGTGCTTTCTGCAAGGCAGCGCCGGAGCACCAGCGAGCCAGCCCGAGGCTGAGCTGGGATTATCTGCTGGCTCCCAGCAATGTCCCAGGGCTGGTTGGTTTGTCCTCATTTAAACCTGGATTGATCCTGTTGCACACACCCAGCCAGGGCAGCTCCTTCCCCCGGGCACATCGGGCAGCCCAAGGAACGCGGACAATGCACTCGGTGCTGACAAAAACCTTCCCCAGCTTTGTCTGGGCACAGAGAGCTCCTCTCTGGGGCAGCTCGAGGCTCTGGGAGGTGACAGCCCTTCAGCCCTTCCATTAGCACCTTTTATTTTGGTTTTTTTCTGCTGTTTCTGTGTTTTAAAGGGTCGGTTCCCAAGTGCAGCCTGCTGGGATGTGCATGGACACACCAGGCTGGAGGCAAAAGGGCTCCAGCCCCACTCCAACAAAACCTGTTTGGTGACAGACCTGATCTGAACATGCAAAAGTCCAGGATGTGAGGCAGCTTCTCCCATTTTCCTTCTGAGATTCAATTTCTTTGAAAGAAAAAATAGATTTCAAGCCAAGAACCAGGAAACTTCGCAATATAATTTTTACTGTTTATGTTTTTTTGAATACTAGCTATGGTCCAACTCAATCTCTTGTGGCTTCTCACTGTCGAGATCTCAGCTGAATCTTCTGGGGCCAACTATCCCTAATCCTCCAAGTGCACACAGGTTTCCTCTCACCCGCAGGGAAGGGGCATGGAGAGAACATTCCTGGGGCTGCACCAATGGCACACACGGAGCTCCAGCTCTGTTTCCTACAGGAACAAGCCCTGGGCATCCAGTTTCCTTGAAGGCTTTGAAAAGCCACGCTCAGCTTTTCCTTCCTGCAGGTTTAACACGAGCTGACGCTGCCCAGCGAGGCAGAGGAGCTCGGGGGACTGCGGAGCTCAGCACATAAAACACCCAGAGCTGCAGCCTTTGAAGCAGAGCCCTTCAAAGACAGGCACATACCAAATCTACTGAGGTTTTCTACACAAACAAATTCAGCATGGCAAGAGCAAAACTAATTTGCAAAGATCTTTTAATGTTGGGAGTCTCAAATGACCGACCCTTTCAAGCACAGCTGAATTCAATCCGCCTCTGAAGGTCTGTCCTGGTGATTCAACATGGAAAGGACATGGATATTTCAAAATACGTGGCTGTAATTACTGGGGAATAAAGAATGACTCCAATTTTCTTGTCCCAGTGATGAAGAAGCTGCCC
This sequence comes from Prinia subflava, assembly GCF_021018805.1. NCBI lineage: Eukaryota > Metazoa > Chordata > Aves > Passeriformes > Cisticolidae > Prinia > Prinia subflava. Next base: position 1,598,569 of record NC_086261.1, read on the forward strand.
AGTGTGCTCCTAGTCTGTAACCTGGGAAGTGTGAGTGACTTTTTTTTAAAAAACCATAATTCTGCTGACTTTTCCCTTCCATTCATGTAACAGCAGTGGGGGAAGAGCAGCTCCCCATACTGACAGGATCTTTACCTTACTTTGTACTCTCCCAGGATTTTCCTTGTTCTGCTGGGGGTGGAAGTCTCCTCAGGCACACACATCCCTTTGTGCAAGCCCTGGAACAGGCTCAGTGTGAATGCAAGAGGAAGATGAATTCCATGCTGCAAATTAAATAGCCCCTGTGCTATTTAAAGGTGAGCAGAAATGCCCATTCTGGGGTCTTCCACACAAACCTGGCTCACTGGGACACCACTCTGGGGTTTGGGGGGCTGGGGTGTCCCCACCAGAGACAGGAGCAGTCCCAGGTTAAGGCTGGAGAAGCCCTCCAAGATCAGCAGCTCCAACCATTCCACTTGTCCCCAGTGCCACATCCACTCTTAAATCCCTCCAGGGATGGTGACTCCACAACTGCCCCGGGCAGCTGTGCCAGGGCTGGGCAGCCCTTCTGTCTGGGGAAGAAATCTTCCCAAATATCCATCCTAAACCTCTGCTGGCACAACTCCCAACAGCATCCAACGCTGCCTTGCAACAGCCTGAACTGGCACAGCCACGCTGACCCAGCTCTCCCCTGGCATCAGATCCAGGAACAGACCCAACCTGCCATGGGTGCAACTCCCACCCCGTCCTCACCTGCACCCTGCAAACCCACAGGAACCCACCTGAGAGGGAGCAGAGCCCCCAGCCAGGGCTTGCACACTCCAGAGCTGCCACCCAGCTCAGGCCCCAGCCATAAAACGAGCTCCACAATAGCGTTATTTATTTTTTTGGAGTCACAAATGATTTCCAGCAGCAGGAGGGTGAGGGATGCGGCGCTGGACCCGGCACCCGGCCAGTCTCATAAATGGTTGGCAGCCAGCAGAGCAGCAAACCCATTTCTATTGAAATGAGCTTGTTACTGCTAATTTTTACTGGCTTCCTGGTCGATTCATAAAGTTTTGTTGGGTTTCTTTTGCAGATCTCAGAAAGCAACTGCGTGACCCTTGAGGAAAGCCACCAAGGGCTGCTCTGCACCCGGCCCAGGCACCCACGGCCCCTCTGGAAATGGTGTCGAGTTCTCAGGGCTTCATAAAACCTCAGCAGAAAGAGCTCTCCACAACAGGCCAAAATCAAAACCTGCTGGACTCAGTTTTACTGTGATCAGAGCCGTGGCAGAGCGGCTCGAGCCCTCGGTGGCAGCTGCAGACACACAATTTATAGGGAGGGATTGGGTCTGGGACATTAAACTGCCCCTTTTCACATCTGCTCCTTCTCTCCACAGCTGGATACCCCGAGCTGCTGCACCAGACAGACCCAACCAGATCCAACCTCAGAGCCTGAGCTTTGTATAAGCACCACTGGCTGCTGTGAGAGCTGGCAAAGCCTTGCTTGTGACGAGGGGATGGATCACAGAACCATGGAATGGTCTGGGCTGGAAGAGACCTTTAGGACCATCCTGTTCCACCTCCTTCCATGGGCAGGGACACCTCCCAGCAGACCAGGCTGCTCAGAGCTCCATCCAGCCTGGCCCTAAACACTTCCAGGGTGAGAGCTCCTGTTGGGTTATGTCATGACTTCCCTGGATTTTAAGAGGAATGCTGGGAAAAAATTACCTAGAATTCATTTTTACCTACAGCTCACTGTAAGGTTCCAAAAAAAAAAAACAAAAAACCAAATACAAAAAAGAAACAGGGTAAAAACCAGGGCACAATGACTCTGTTTGCCACAGAGCTGAGGGGAAGATGCAGCAGTGCCTCCAAAGGAACAACATTTATTCAGAATAAGGGAAAGCAGAAGCAGGGGAGTTCCCAGGCACCACGGGCCGTGTTTGCCTTCCCTGTGCAGGACAGGGATGCTCCCAGACCCCCCAGCCTCACGCAGGGGGATGAATCAAGTGCCTCATTCTTCCCCCTGGACAAACTTGGCCTTTCCCGGTGCAGGGCTGCACAAGCGGGGCCTTGTGTGAGCAGGGACAGGAACAGGCCGGGCTTTGGGGCAGCCAGGAGGGGAGAAGAAAGGGAGGGAAGGGCAGAGCAGGGATGTGCTCTGCACAGCAGAGCTGTCCATCCCTGCGGGAGCCTCACACAGGGGGAGAGAGCTGGAGACAGATTTCTCTCTTATCACAGAAACACAATGGGTTGGGCTGGAGGGGCTGAAAGCTCATCTCATCCCACCTCCCACCACACCAGGCTGCTCCAAGCCCAATCCAACACTTCCAGGGATGGGGCAGCCCCAGTTTCTCCAGGCAGCCTGTGCCAGGGCCTTGCCACCCCCCAGTGCTGCAGGTACCTTTTTTCCCTGATTAAACAGACAACAGGACTTTGCATCACTGTGTGTGAAAGCACAAAGCAGCCGGCACTATTTTTTTTTTAAAGAGTCTTTAACATTCTTTGGCTTCTCTGATGGAAAAATCTTAGCAAATGAGACCTTAATAAATGGAAAGAGCTGAAAAATAGCCTTTCTGCTGGCGGGTTCTGCTCCTGCTCATGGAATACACAGATAAAACAAACACAGTTGTGTCTCCCGTCCTTCCGTGGAGCCACTGTGAGAAATCCTGCCCGAGTAGCCCTGGCATCAAGAGATGCCCCTGCAGCAGCTCCAAGACTCCAGCTCCTCCAGCCTGGAGGAAAAGGCAGCCTGATCCCTCTCAGCTGCTACAGGCACTTAGGAGGAGGAACATCTCCAAAGCCATAAAGCAAACACAGGCACAGGAAGGGGAGGGCAGCTCTCCCAGCGCAGGCAGGGACGTGGCCAGGCTGCAGCGGGTCCAGCTGAGCATCAGTGTCCAGCTGGGACAGCAAATGTGACACCAGGGCACTTCCACGACCTGCCAGTGGGAAGGGAGGGGAGGCTTTGGCCCAGCATTCGCTCTGGGAGCTGCACTCGGAGCGGGTGGGTGCAGGACAGGAGCTCGTGGGCTCCCTGAACCCTCAGCACAGACCTCCTGCACCCCCCAGGAACACAGAACTGCTGGCAAGGGCAAAACAAACTCTCTGCACATCCCTCTCTCTCTGTTGCACTGTTGGGAATTTGGCTTTTTGGCAGGTTTCATACGTGGGCTTTTATAACCTGAAAGGCAAAATGCCGAGGGCAGGGAGCAGCACCCCAGCCTGTGCCTGCTCCCTGTGGAGAGGCAGGGACAGGTTGTGTTTTGTGAGGGCTTTCAGGTCTGGCCATCACAGGCAAAGAATAAAGAACATCAAATTTTATCCATTGAAAGAATAAAACCAGAAAATACAAAAAGAAAAAAGAGGGGGAAACCTGGGGTGCAGGGCTGATTAACGAGATGCTGGGGCAGAGAAAGAGCTTTGGGTTTAATTCTGTTTATATCCTCTGATGCTGGTGGTTTTTTCCCACGTATTTTCCCACATCCAAAGCCTGGGATGAGGAACCAGCTCCTCACTGAAGGAGAAGGGGTGGTGGGACAGCAGCACAGCCCAGCACTCCAGTGCCAGAGCTGTTTGATCCCTGCTCCAGCCCCAGAGCTGCAAAGGCCATTACCAGCCAGCATCAGCAGTCCTGCAAGAGGTCAGCCAACACAGGCATTTCCATGTGAAATGTTTTTGTTCTTACAGAAAAAAACACACCCAAGCAGGAATCCAACAGCCCTCAGCACGCCAAGCCCAGACCCCAGTGCTGGAGATGTCTTCCCCTCAATCTCTGTTCTCTCTGCTCTCCCAGCACTCTGCCCCCGGGCTGATGCCTTTTCCCAGCTCAACACCCATTTTCTGGGGCTAAGGAAGCTGGAAAAGGATTTTGACAGGGTGGGCACAGGGTGGCAGCTGTGGCTGCCCCTGGATCCCCGGCAGTGCCCCAGGCCAGGCTGGAGCAGCCTGGGACAGTGGGAGATGTCCCTGCCATGGGATGAGCTTGAAGGTCCCTTCCAACCCAAGGCAGGATTTGATGAATAAACCAAAGGAAAGGCACAGAGCAGAGCAGGGCAGGCACCACCCAAACCCTCAGGAGCAAGGGGGAGCTCAGTGAGGCCATGGCCCTCCTCCTCCATCACCTCCCATCACCTGCAGCAGCTGCAGGACAGGGCAGAGCTGAATCACAGCCCCATTGCCCACCCCGGGCTCCTGGGAAGCACAAAGAGCTGAGTCTCCTCTGCCAGGAAACTCAACCTGTGGTTCCAGGGGCTCGGGACACTTCAAAGCCCTCGGCAGCACTGAAGGGATGGACTTTTCAGCTGTCGAGCACAGAAGCAAAATCCACACAAACAAGCAGTGTTCCAGAAAACCAGGTTTAGCCATCAGCAGCTCCCAGTGACGGGGGGATGTTTTTCCTGAGGGGTTTTTTTTTCCCCCTCCTCCTTCCAGTTTGCCTTTTTATTTTTTTTTTTTTAATTTCTTACTAAAAGCCATCTCGAGCTCCCACAGCACACAGCCCTTTTGGGTCTGAGCATCCTCCAGAGGTAAAATGCTGAGTTAGGTCTTGGAGCCCGGGAGAGGAGGTGCCTTTGATGAACAGCAAATCTCCAGACTTCAATCGCTCCGGTGAGCGCCACACATTTAATAAGTTATTTCCGTGGAAAACCTTGGTAACTCAGTTATGAATCAAGCCTATAAACACCTCTCACTCATCAAAGTGCCACAAAAAAAAAAAAAATCTATTACTGGGACTGTGAACACAAGCCTCTCTCTACAGGTCCCCTATAAGAAGCCAAAATTCCTCCTTCAAAACATTCGCCGTTTTCAAAGGTCATAAATACACTGTGTCCAGTATTCAGCAAATCCCTTTAAAAAGCAAAACACAGGCACGGGGGAAAAAGGAAAGTTCAAACAAAGCATCGGATCCATGCTGGTTAAAGGAGACAACCAGAGCTACATCAAAGGAACTTTTACTACCTAGAAAGTTGTATCCAATCCCTAATAGGGTGCAAGAATGTAACGTTTAGGCTACAAAGATTAAACTAATTTACTTTTAAGTAACTCGCTTACTTCCTGATGTTTCTTTTTTTAAGAGTGATGCCTAGGTGCTTGGAGAAGTGAGGGATGTGATTATTCTGTGATTCAAGGCCAAACATCATAACTACTCCATGAACCACAGACAAAAACATATTTTATCTGGGTGTTGTACTTTCTCCAAGAACTTCTAGGTTGAAAACATCCAGGCTAGCTGTGAAAATCCATCCCAGTTCCAGGTAACGGAGGGAGAAAAGCAACTCTCTCCTTCTCTGCTGGAATACACTGAGACCTTCAGTGTCTTGCCTCCAAGGGATCCCTGCTCCCCAAATATTGCCCGTGGAGCATCAGCCTGCCTGGCTCCCTCCTGGCAAACTCTCCTTTGGAGTTTGGGAGCTGTGTGTGCACAAATACAGAGGCATCACCTGCAGAGAGCTTTAATCCCTGCATCAGGCCCAGCATTGCCCAGTCCAACCCTCTGCACCCCTTGTGCAGCCTGTGCCACTCCAGGCAGTGATCCTGAGGCTCTGACAGCGACTTGGGATTTTTTCTTTCCTTCCTCTGAACAAGGGCCAATTCCAGCTGCCCAGATTTTTTTTAGGGACAGCTCTGATTGTCCTCGTTTCTCAAGTATGGCCTGTTGGATGGTTATAGCAACCAAGGGACATTCTCCACCTCCCAGTCCAGGAGACCCCTGCCCTCCTGTCAGACTGGTTCTGGGGGCTGCTGCTCCTTCCTGCACAGGATGCAAAACCTCAGAGGAACCTTGATGTCCCTCCCAGGAGACCTTCAGCACAGACCACCTCTTCCCACCTCCAGCAAATTCTCAGTGGTCCCTCAGCCTCCACAAAATTCATTTCCCCTCCCCACATCACTGTCCTGGCCGAGCCCTGCACTACAAGCCCATAACCCGCAGGTTATTTTATATCTATATGGCTTTAGAATCAGCTCTGGAGCTGCACAGCCACTGCCAGGGCTCAGTCCTCCTCCCAGAGCTCTCAGGGATGGGGCCACGGGCACCTCCCCACACAGGACACAGGTACAGGTGGCACCACGCAGGTCTGCTGCCCCCAGAGCTCTGCAGGCACAGCTCAGTGCTCCAGCTGCTGGTTTGGTGGCCCAACAGGAGTTATCCCACAGGGTTTTAATGGAAAATCAACCATGTGGAGGTAATATCTCTCTCCAGCCTTGATCTAGGGTGCTTCTCTTCATTGGCAATTCTTCTAACTTTGATTTTTTTTTTTAATTGCTGCTTGCTCAATACTGTGAACAACTTCTTTATCTGCTTTATCTGCTTTTCCCAGGTGGAATACTCTCTTTACTCTGCTTATGGGTAAAGCACTGCTGTCAACAGGACTTGGACACAACGAGGAGCCCACCTGGCCACAGAGTCAATGGTCCCTTCACCTCCTGCTCCAAAGGGATGTGGAGACTCCAGGAGCTCCTCTCAGCCCCTCATCGTGGTAAAAGCACAAATGGGATGTGGAAAAACCCACTCATCCACCAATCCCCTGGCTCCAGTGGGCTTATCACCACGCCAGAAAAACACCTTAGTACAAAATAAAGGAGCACATCTCTATGAAAGGGACAGCACTGAAAGCCCAGGGAAAGCTCCCAGAGCTTCCCCACCTTCCCTGTCAGGGATTAAATCCATGATTCACCCCTCAGCTGCCTTTGATGTCAGCCCCAGGCAGGGCCAGGAGCTGCAAACCCCAGGCAGGGCAGGCTGCTGCTCTGAAGCTCTCCCGGGGGGATTCGAGTCCACGGCCACGTGGGAAAAGCCTCCACAGCGAGCAAAGAATTCCTCTCTAAGCACACTGGAAAATAGATGCACTTTATTTCCCGTTGGCAAACTGAAACTATGGAGGGAAACTGTTTAATATAAAAACATCTGACAAAGCAGCTCCAGGATGTATTTTTTTGCATCAAAGAAGTAGTTCTTGGCAACAGCCTCGCTCCTCCGACCAGGAGAGGTTTTAGCCAAACCCTGATTGTTCTAGGCTGCACTGGGGAAGACAAGCCAGCAAACCTACAGTTAAAAATGAGAGAAAAAAAGAAACCAAAACCATTGCTGGCCCAAACAAACATCTGTCTGTGATTAAACTGGATGCACAGATATGTTGTGCCTTTTATTTTAAAGGATTTGTTTCTGTGGGGGGATGAAAAGGCTGCAGGGTGGTGCTGGGTCCGACCCAGCCCCCAGCCCAGAGCTGGCACTGACACAGCAAAGCCAGTCTGTCCTCAAAACCCAACATTTCCCCCCAGAAGAAACTGCTGCCCTATGAATGAGAAAAATACCCTTTTTTTTCTGTTAACAGGTAATTCCAGAATCTCTCCCCCAGCCCGGAAAGGGCAATGTTTGCCCAGTTGCCACACACATCCGCCTGACAGATTTAATGGGCTTTTTTTTTTTTTTTCCTACTCCTAACACACAGGATCTTCATAAATTTCCTTGTTAGCATAAATCCTGCAGCCTGTTATTTCTGGGGGGGGAGAGGAAGGGAGACGTTCACTTTCTCCATTCAGTGGGTTTTAAAATATGCTTCCTTAAGTTCATCCTAAATATTGCTGGAAGCAGAAAAAGCCCTCTGGCTCTTGCCTGGGGCCGTGGCATTGCCTCAGCAGGGCTGAGTCACCAGCTGGGATGGATGCTCCTGCCTTCTTCCTCTCTTTGGTGGTACAGGGACCCTGCTCCCCAAATTCAGTGTCCCAGCCCCACCACTGCCCTGTAAAAACTTCCTCATCTTCCCAGGCCTTAAAAAAATATCAGAAATAATTTAAATAAGCTCCAGTCCATTCAGTCTGTTTCTTCTCCCTGTTAATTCCCATTCCTCCACCACCATCAGCCACCAAGCAGAGCTCATCTCCACACGGAGCCCAGCACCTTCTGGACAGCAGCAGAGCTGCTGGGAATAAACTCCTATTTTATAGGAGTGGAAAACACCTTCCTGCTGCTTTGGAGCACAGACAGGAATTCATCCCTCCTCTGACAAACCACCAGTGCAACATTTCTTCTTTAGGATACAATTTTCATGGGCTCACCAGAGCTGAAACTCTTGGAGAGTTTTAGCACATGGGAAGTGATTTCAAAGCTTAAAAAAAACCCAAAATAACTATTTTTGGAAAAACAAGCCAGCATCTTCCCTGGGGATGGTCAAATCAGCACAAAGACCTACAGGTGGCAAGGCCACCTTTTGCTGTCCTGCCTGTCCTCCCCCCAGCACCTCCAGAATTTAAATCCACCACCAAGAACTTCGCTCAATGCTCATCATGGGGCTTTTTCATCAGAAATGGGGCCGTTCCCTGGGTTTTAAGACAAGGTCCTTCCCCGGGCTGGTGAGGGAGAGCCCTGTGGGGTTCAGGGGAAGGCAGGCAGTCCCAAAGCCCACGGCAGCTGCTGCAGCACGTCCCCACCACCCCAGCCCAGCCCAGCCCGCTCAGCCCTCCACACGCCTGGCAAGTCTAACGGGTACAGCAGCTTCTTGGCATGTGCTGGAGGAGCCAAGTCTGAGGGGAAGGGAAAAAAAAATTACTACAAATGTTCCACCAATTATGAGTCACGAGGCCGAGCTTTTGTTCCTGCCTTGCTGGATTTTGCCCTTTCCCTGGTATTTCCCCAGCCCCGGCCGGGAGCCGCGGTGACGCCGGGGCTGGCCAAGGCTCCGCGGCTCCCGGGGGACAGGCAGGGCTCAGCCCGGGCCAGGCAGCACCTGGGTTTGAAATACAGCTCCCCAGACAGCAGGGTTTCTGCAGCTCTGCTCCCCAGGCAGAAATGAATCCCAGGAGGAAAAGATGGAGCCCCTCGTGGTGCTCTCATGAGCCTGAAGTGGCACTGCTGGAGCTCAGGAGAGGAAACTCTGGGGTCAAACTCTCCAAATGCCTTTTCCCACCAACCCAGACCATTGCACCTCACTGGGAAAACAGGAGCATCCCCCTTCCAAGGGCTGGACACGGATCCCTGGACAAACAACTTTGTCCCAAGACCCAAATGCTTCGAGCAGGAGATGAAGAAGGCTCAGGGCTATCATCCAGGGATGCAGGTCATACCCACCCAGCTACCCACAGCCAGTGCTCCCAGTTAGCCCTGGCTGCTCCTCTGAACTCTGCAGTGAGCCTGCTACTCCACTGAAGACCTTCCCTCTTTCTAAGGGCAATATTACAGCCATGAAAGGTTCTACTTCAAAAAGAGGGTTTGTTTGTTTTTTTAATTTACACATATGACAGAGATCATCTTTTGCTTTCATGCTAAAACCTCCTGTTTAGGAGCTCATCAAGTAAAGGAGCGATAGGAGAAGAATGGTTCTCTTTGTTACACAAAATTGAATTTTGTGGTTTTAGTAGGAAAAGCCTTTTTGATGATCAAAGCTGGACCAATAAATAGCAGTGGCTTGATGCTAGACCCAAAATGTACTTATTTTTGGAAGATGAGTTCAATGCACACCGAGCTCCCTTGGTACACAATAGGACCATGTGCTTTGTGTATCACTGCCACAGACCTGCACTTCCAGCAGAGCCATTAAATGAGTTGAAATAGAGAATAAACAAACTGAAATGTGGCAAGTAGACTGCAGCCTAAGTGGGTTTTTCCCTTGTACTTGCCCGTGATGACACGTATGGGTTAACTTCAGCAGGGCTCTTATCCTCTTTCAGCAATCGTGAGCACTGGGGAAAAATAAATCACCCAGCCCCAGACTCTTATTAAAAGTTACACCACTGCAAACAGCACAGGGGGAGAGCAGGGATCCGGTTTCAGCACAATCTTGGTCACATGTTATCATTACATTGTTCAAGGAAAAGTTAAAATCTCTCTTCTCTTCCAGCAAACCCACCAGATGTCCCACAAAGACTGAGCCATGAGAGCAGCTAAACCATTACATCCTCGGGAACCCCACTTTTCCAACCTGGCTGCTGTGATTAATGCCAATCATCGAGTCACAACAAAAGTCACGGGCACGGGGAGCTTTAGGGATGTGCATCCAGCCCAGGGAATGTTTGTTAGGAATTGTAAATATGTATTTATTAGAGCACAAGGCTGAATGATCCCAGCCCTGCTATCCGTTGTTCCCCTGCTCTGGGCAGCACAACAGAAGCCCCTGGGCTGGCACTGCTGGCCACACAGAGACCCCTGAGAGGACAAGGAGAAGGGAAAATCCCCAGAGGGAAATGCACTCCCGTGCCATGATACAGACCCCGTGCTGCCTGAACACCCTCTGGGGCTGGGACCATCCTGAGGAATGGCCAAGCCTCACCAAACTCCTCACCAAACTGACCAGGAACTCTTGCAAGGAAAGAAGACGAAGAGAAATGCCACGACCAAGGGAGCAGACCCCAGAGGTCTCCCCACCACCTCCCTTGCCTCACAGCACCCCCCAGGCGAGCAGCAGATCCCATCCCTGTGCTCAGAACCCAGCAAGGAGGCTCAGGGGTGTCCAAGCCCTGGACAATGGAGGCTCGTGGGGCTCCACCAAAACCCACGTTTGTCTGCCTTCATCCCAGTTCTCAGACCATGAACCAGGCAAAGAAACCAATCCTGGTCCTCCGGGCAGGCCCCTCCTGTCCCACACACAGCCAGCCCCCAGCCCGGGATGGGCACCAAGGACAAAGACGTGGAATTCTCACCACAGCCAGAGCCAGAGCGAGCCAAGGAGAGCCCCAGCTCTGCCTGCTGTCAGGTAAAACCACCTCAGGCCCTGCAGAGCCCCATTAAGGGAATGAAAGCTTGCAGGGTGGGGCACAGCAAAAACCAGGGCCTAATTAAGCCAAGCTTTGTTCGGGATCTTCAATGGCTCCGTAGCTGGGAGCTGCTCATGAAAGCAGGGCTGACAGCCCGGGGCCGGCAACACGGCGGGGGCAACACCGACCCGACAGAGCGGGCAGGAACCAGCACAGAGCAGCAGCACAGGGCTGGCCCTGCCATGGGGATGGGGAGGGCCCGGCCCCACAGCCTGGGATGGGTCCGGGTGCCCTCCACACGCGGCCACCTCCCAAACCTCCCTGCTCACCCCGCAAAGAGCATCTTCTCACAACTCTGAAACACCTTATCACAGAGTCTGAAACACCAACCCAAAGAACTGCTCCTTTTGTCCCTCTCCTCACACCCAGAGCACAAACCGAGGGCAGGACAGGACCCCGTCCCCTCCTGCTGTCCTGCCCCCCCGCCCGCCCCCGGCGCGCCCCGCGGGGAAGGCACCAACAGCTGCCAACCTGAGAAATCTCCGGGCGTCGCGTTGGGAGAGTTCGTAGCCTCTGTTTCAGTGTAAGACAACGTGGAATCTGATAGATCTGGGGGGAAAAAAGGAAAAGGAAAGAAAGCCCTTTTAGTCCTGCTGCGTTTGCCAGCGCTACGTGAGCACCCGTGGCTGCTCGGCTTCCCACCACCTCCCCGAGAGAAACTCTCCACAGAGCCAGAAAGCAGCGATTAACTTTGTAGCTCCACCACGCAAATGCAAAGTTTGAATTGCCTCGACCACAAAAATAACTCCAGTTAAGTTGATCAAACAAGTAGGAACTTGGTGCTTACTGGATAAAGTTACATTAAGCCTCTAAACAAGTCAGAGTTACTATACTTAATTATCACCATTAAAATTCTTGAAGCTGTTTATTCTTGCTTCCTTCCTTCCTCTTTGCTGAAGCGAAGGAAACTTTGTTTTAACAAGTTAAGAGTCTTTGTTATTCTCTCTTGCTTACACCCCTCTAATTAAGTGCTCAACTGTTTGCTCACAGATTAACTATTATTTTTCCAATCAAACAAGCCAGTGAAGCAAATTTCAACCCCTGGCTGTTGTTTTAATAAAGTCACGTGTCGCTCACTATCATCTCTCCCTGCAGCACAAGCAGTTTCTAAAGGGAATTAACTTGGAAGGGGGAGCGCGGGGAGGGACAACTCTTTGTTTTTTTGGCCTCCACACCTAACAAAAAAGAAAGGAAAAAAAAAGCCACCGCCAGCCAGCCTGGCCTTGCAGGCTGCTCTGGTCACAGCCCTGTGGTGGGCACAGGGTGCACGCATGGCTGAGCAGGGCAGGGACTCACCTTTGGCTTCCCCGGGGCTGGGTGGGACAGGCACTGCTGTCCCCTCCTACCCCTGCCAAGCCCCGTTTGTCCCCTCCCTGTCCCTGCCCCATGGCAGCAAGAGCAGCTCCCCCTGGTCATTAACCCCGGTAAATCACTGACCACGGGATAAAAGGAGGAAGCTCCCAGCTGCACTGATCCCAGCAAAAATCCAAGAGGGATGTGGGATTCCTCCCTTCACTCCCATGCCTTTGCTCCCCGTTTAACTGAGCACGAAGCAGGGCTGGGAAGGATGGTGAGGATGCAGCGATGCCAGCTCAGAACACCACCAGGCCATCGTGCAGCACACAGGAGCAGGACCCAAAGCTGCCAGGCTCTGCAGGACCTGCACTCCACACCCAGCCTGCCCACCCCAAAGCTGCTTCCACCAAACTCTGTTTGGAAAACCTTTTGGAATGGCCCAGGAAAAGTGACACCCCACTCAGGAATGGCACAGCAGCAGTTCCAAAGACTTTCCATGTCTCCAGAGGAAGGGTAATGGCTGGTTCCTCCATGGAGCAGCACAGCCAGGCCTTCATGGAAATGGAGCTCCCACCCCGCAGATTACACACACAGACAAAACACGACGGCTGCTAACCTTTCATTACGCCTTCATTAAAAATAGAGCTTCATATTATTTTGGAAAATATGCATGTGTCTACACAGTAATTTGGTAGGATAAACTGGCATCCATTTACTTCTTAAAACCCATCAGCTGATGCTTGCTCAGAAATAATGAGCAGCCATAAAACCCCGACTTGTTGGCTTTTGCCTGACGTGCCAGGCAGGGCTGTCTCAGAACCAGCACCGGGGCTGCACCATGAAAGAGTTCCCGGAGATCAAAAGAGACAAAACACGTACCCAGTGGCTTTTGCTCATCATTAGGAGACAGCCGAGAGTAGGGAGGTGGTGGAGACTCTGGAAAAACAAAACTTCGGGTTAGTGCTGTGTTCCATTTATCAACAAACCCTCTTGCTTTCTCTCCTGGGGAAGGAACTCCTCCAAGGTTATGACACCCAGTGGAAAATCAAACACTTGGAAGCCACTGGAGACCAAGGTTTTCCTAATTTTTGAAGAATGGGAGTTCCAGCTTGAACTTTCAGAGTGGGCTTTGTTACTGAAAATGCTGCACCCTCTGCTCTATATCTGTGCCTGGACAGCCGCAGATTGAGTCACACAAAACATCAAATTGCTCCCCAAGAACCACATTTCCATCATCTAAAACAACACAAAGCTTAACAAGCGCTCCCCAAACACATCACAAGTACTGAACAGAAGGACTGGGTGATGAAAAGTCTCCTCTTGGCACACAGGGCTGGCACCAGAGCCAGGCTGGCCTCAGCCACCAAGCCATCAATAACTCTGGTCCATCCAGAGGGCCTCAGCACAGAGGCGGCTCAGGAGCAGAGGCCACTGTGATCCCTCACCCTGGATCCACCCCACAAAGCTCCCGAGCTCGCCCTCAAGCAGCAGGACCGGGCAGTGCTGTGCTCCAAGCTCAGCAGCTCCTCAGAGGTGCTCTGCTGGACCAGGTCATTCAGCCAGCTCCCGCTGTTCTTGGAAGGGTCAAGACCATGGGGAAGGCCCACGAAGGTCCTTCAGCAACTCCAGCCCTGATCACAGGGGTCTCTTTTCCCCTTCCATAAAATGACAGTGATGTTTCTTGAGCTGTAACCTGCCAGAACTGAGCGTGCAGGCAGCTGGGCTGTATCAAGGCATCAGCACTGAGCAGGCACCGACTCCAGTGAGGAATTGTAAAGGCCAGCAGTGACCCCAGGGCAGGGAGCCCCGGGAGTGCTCCCCAGCTCCCACCAGACCTGAGAGCGCTCAGCCTGGCTGAGTTCATCAAAAAGAACCCCAGCACCCCCCGTGTGACACCCCTGGGGTCATCTATTGCTTCTCAGAAAAGCTTCCCCATTCCCCCTAAGGGAGCAGCGTGCTCTTCTCACAGGCTGCTTACAAATCCCAAAATAAATAAAAAAAATAAAGGTGCTGATGTCCCCATGAGGATGTAACAGCCAGACGTGGCTGTGCTGGTCCCACTCGAAACATCCCAGAACTTTCACACTCCGCAGCAAACTGGGTGGGAAACGCCGAGAGGATGATCCCTGCAGGGAGATCTTGTGGAAAAGGGCATCAAGGCCTTCTCCTGGCTCCTGTTCCCAGCGCCCAGCCGGCGCGGGTGGGGTCCTGGCACAGCCACCCATTATCAGAGTGATAAGGAGCCACTTGATAACAGCTCTGCTTTCTACTACTCCCAGCACAGCGCTGGCAGCCGCTGGGAAAACCACCAGGGCTGCAGGAAAGAGACTGGGAAACTTCTCCCGTTTCTAAAATAAATGCCCCGCTCCTGAGAGCGCAGCTCAACTCTAACTGGAATAAAAAAGCTGCCTCCAGCCTCTAGCGACCTTCGGGAGAAGCACGCCCAGAAGAGAAGTTTCTTTGAAAGAAGTGATGCAAAGCGAGGCAGGAGCCCAGATTGCAAAAGAAATAATAAAATCAAAGTTCTTGCCAAAAAAGGGACAGCCAGCATGGAATCATAGGACGCTTTGGGTTGGAAGGGACCTCAAAAATCATCTCATTTCACCCCCTGCCATGGCAGGGACACCTTCCACCATCCCAGGCTGCTCCAAGCCCCATCCAGCCTGGCCCTGGACACTTCCAGGGATCCAGGGGCAGCCACAGCTTCTCTGGGCACCCTGTGCCAGGGCCTGCCCACCCTCACAGGGAAAAACTTCTTCCCAATATCTCATCTAGCCCTGCCCTCTGGCAGTGGGAATCCAGCTGTCCAGTTTCATTACAGTTTCTGTACAGCCAGTTAAATATAATTTCGATTTCTGCATCTCAGACTCCAACATGTCTCTGCTCAACAGACACGCTATCGAGTACTGCCGAAAGAAAAAAAAAAACCTCAAGAAGACCAGACCCACGCCTTGGAAACGCTCAATTCTGCCACGGTAAAAAACGAGAAACCCCCGAGAAATGCAGGATGTCCCCGGGGTGCGGGGATCCCCGCGGCGGGGACATCCCCGCAGCCCCCCCGAAGCGCCTGCGGCTTTAAGCCGGCGGCGGTGACCGCCCGGCTCCGATAGGAGCGAGCCAGGCTGGCGCCAGCGGGATGGAGCCGCCGATTATCGCCCCTCCGGCTCCCGGGGAGCGGGGAAACTCCGCGGGAAGGGAAAAAAAACAATAAAGAGAAAGGGCTTTTTACGCACAACTGGAACTGCTGGTTCCAAGAGAGGGGGGATGCCCGGAGGGGACCCCGGATCAGGCACATCCCCGCAACACCGCGGGGCCGGGGCAGCGCTGCCCACGAGGGCTCGGATAAACCCAGGAAGGGCTCGGGAACGCCGAGCCCCCAAAGCGGAGGGTGTTTGTGGCGGGGGGTCCCAGCTCGCCGCCGCTCACCTGGCCCACAGAGGCGGCTGAAGTGGTAGGGGTTGCAGCAGACCGTGGGTCCGTCGGCGACGCCGAAGCTCTGGCACTCGCAGAGGGGCTTCAGCTCGGCGGGGTGCTGCAGGTCGGGCCAGCGGAACAGCTTGCCCAGGAGGAGGTGCGGGGGTGCCGCCAGGCCCCCCAGGCGCACCTCGGTGCGGGCCACCAGGACGCAGCCGCCGGGCATCCCCCCGCGGGACTCCACCGCCTCCAGCAGGCTGTCCAGCGAGCGCTCCTTCAGCCGCTTCAGCAGCGAGTAGGTGACGGCCTTCAGCTCCTGCTCCAGCAGCAGCAGCCGCGCCCGCGCCTCCCGGCCCCGCCGCTCCGGGGAGCCGCCGTCGGCCGCGCCGTCGGGGCCGGGGGCGGCGGCGGGCGGAGGCTGGGGGCCGCCGGGCTCCCGCTCCGAGAAGAGGCAGCAGGTCACGGTCCGGCCGTCGCTCTCCGGCGCGGAGCCGGGGCCGCGGAGCCGGGCCCCGCGCCGCTCCGCCATGGGGTCCCCGCGCGGCGCCGCCTCGCCCCGCTCCTCCGCCTCCCGCAGCAGCAGGCTGCGCGCTACCGCGCGGAGCTCCGCCGAGGGGCTTTTCTCCGCGATCTTGCAGCTGCCGGTGGCTCCGAGGTCGTGGCCGCTCCTGGCGCTCCCATCTCCGCCGTCCCTGTCCGGAATGACGCGGCTCCTCCAAAGTCGCCGCACCAGCCCTGAGCGTTTGGACCTGAACATACGACCCGCGGGCGGCCGGGGGTCGCGTCGCTCTCCGCCGCCCCCCGCCCTCCTCCGCGGGGCTCCTCGCTCCGCCGCCGGCTCTATCTCATCGCAGCCCCGGCGCAGCCCGGACTCCCCGCGGCGCTGCTGCCCAGCGGATCTCGGACGGCCCGCGGCGGGGCCGCACCATGGGGGGGGCGGCGGGGCGGCGCGGGCATAGACGGCGCCGCGGGGGCCGCTCCCGTGGCGGCGCTGGGGCTCGGGCGCGCCGCGCCGTGCCCTACATCGGCTGCCAACGCGGGGCCGGGCGGGGAGCGGCGGGGGCGAGGGCCGGAGGGAGCCCGGGGCAGCGCTCGGCTGCGCCCCGCGGCCGCTCCACCATACAAGGTGGGGAGGAGCGCAGAAGCGCGCCCGGCGCGGGGGTGCCGCCCGGCAGGGAACCGGCGCCGGCGGCCGCTCGGAGGCGTCGGATCCTTTCAGCCAAAAATAGTATTTAAAAAAAAAATTAAAAAAAAAATTAAAAAAAATAAATCAGAAAGGCGAAGAAGCAGCAGCAGCAGCAGAGCCCGCAGCGCAGGCCGGTTGTCAGCGCGTCCCTTGTCCGCATCGCAGGGCGCGGCCCCGGTCCGGCGGGTCCGTGCGCGGCTCCCGGGGCCGCCGCCGCCGCCTGCTCGCGCCCGCCCGCCCCTCGCCGGCTTTTGTGTGGCCGGGGCGCGCGCGCGGGGCCCCTCGCGAGCGGCGCCGCCATTGGCTGCCGCCCATCATGTGCCAGTCTAGACACTCCGGCGGCTCCGCGCGGCACCGGCCCTTGCGCAAACACCGGCTCGGGTTTCCGAGCGCTTAAAGCGCCCCGCGCCCGCCGCTCCCGCCCGCCGCCGGCCCCGCACGGCCCCGCGCTGCCGGCGGGCGGGATGGCGGGGGGAGAGCATCGCCCCGCGGGGAGCGGCGGAGCGGGCCGGGGGGGGTGGGCGAGCGGGGCGCTGTGAAAGTAGGTCACGGCAGCGCGGGGGTTAACGCGCCCCCCCCGCGGGCCGCGCGCCGGACACGCCCCCGCGATGTATCAACTTGTCCGCCGTGGCAAAAGTTCAGGCCGGGCGCGCTCCCATTGGCCAGCGGCCGCGTGACGCGCGGCGCCACCGCCTCCCATTGGCCGGAGCGCGGCGCGGGCCCCGCCCCGCTCGCGCCGCGGCGTGCCCGTGAATGAACGGCGGCCCCGGCGCCGCGCGGCCCGCGCGCCCGCCCCGCCGCGGGGCCGGGAACGGGAACGGGGGGAAACGGGGGGGAATAGGGGGGCAATGGGGGGAACGGGGGGGAATGGGGGAAACGGGGGGAATGGGGGGAAACGGGGGGAATGGGGGGCAATGGGGGGAACGGGGGGGAATGGGGGGAACGGGGGGAATGGGGGAACGGGGGGAAACGGGGGGGGAACGGGGGGAAATGAGGGGAACGGGGGGGAACGGGGGGGAACGGGGGGGAACGGGGGGACAGAGACCGGCCCGAGGCCACCGGCAGCGCCGCCGGGAGCGGGGGCAGCGGCAGCCTCGTGTCCCGCCCCACGCGGCCACAGCGACAGAGCGCCCGTGGGGAGCGGCTCCCCTGGATGGGACCCATCCCAAAAACCCTTCGCCGAATATGGAATAAATAAATTAACTCCGATAAAACAGCGCCCAGGGCTGGGGGCAGGCCGGCTTTGCCCATCCTCGCTCCATCCCCAGGGATGCGGGGAAGGTTCCCCCACCCCGGGGTGGGTCGGTGGGAACCTGCTGGAGGAAAAGCTTGGGGTCAGCCCGAAGACTTCGCTAATGAGCAAAAATTAATCTGGGCAATTAATCCCCCAGCGGTTGATCGGTTAAAGGAAAAACACCCCAAACCCAACCAATGAAATTATTTCTGCCAACAGATCCTGGGCAGCCTGAATGTTCATAGTTTTCCTCTTGGAATCTTTTGGCTTTTTCCATACCTGAAGGCTTCTATCCAAATTTCTACCCACATTTCCCCAAACCTGCCCTAATCCACCCAAGAACATAATTTAAATCTACCAGATGAAGACTACCATTTTTTTCTGAGCAAACTTAATCAGTGTGACATCAAACACTCCATTTAAAATCCACAGGTGTGTGCCAACGTTTGCAGCAATATGAACACAGAATGTAGATAGATCTTTTGATTTTGGGGTCACTTCTGTCCCTTCTGATCTGTAGGACCAGGGAGAAAGCTCCTTTTCCCCTGCCGTTTTGGGGTGGGGTTTAGAAAATGTGCAGTTTGCCTGGTTAAAAATATAAAAACTCATGTAAAGCTTGTGAGGGCCCTGCTGCCTGTGACACTGCTCAGCTCTCAGCCACCTGCAGAGCAGCCACGTTTCACACCTGGACCGTGGTTTGCACTGGAGTCACCCAAAACCCCACTGTGGGAGGAAAATGCCTTTTCTTCACAATGGAAAGGCACAAAAGGGCTACAAAAAAAGTGAATTCAGCTTCAGACATGGAAGCAGAAACTGGAATTTCCTGGATCTCATGGAAGCATGGAATGGTTTGGGCTGGAAGGGACTTTAAAGCCCACTTGGTTTCACCCCTACCATGGGCAGGGACACCTTCCAGTACCTCAGGTTGCTCCAAGCCCTGTCCAACCTGGCCTTGGACACTTCCAGGGATGGATCTCCAATCCTGGCAGGATCCCTGCCCATCCTGAGGCTGCTCCAGAGATGTTCCAACCCTTGTTCAAAATCCACATGATCACCCTGCCCTGCAGGACCCCAGGATTCACCTCCCCAAACACAGCCAATGCTTTTCTCTCCAACACTGTCTGTCCAAGCTGTCACCCAAATTACAATATGTTCCAAATGTGCAATTACCGACATTTAAATATATATAAATCTTAAATACAGCACTGCCAGAGCTAAGAACAGGTCATTATTCCAACAAGCAAGGTCTCCGGGCTCACCCAAGGCTCTGTAATCACGGAGTGTGCAATATGGCAGGAGGAACAATGGGGCTTTCAGGGATGGGGAGCAGCAGAGCATCTCCAGGGGCACAGGTATGCAGGAGCAGCCCCAGCTCCTGGAACGCCATCCAGCCCAGCCCCTGCAACAACAGCACATTGTTCCTGCCCAACGTGGGCAGCACAGACAGAGCCCTCGATTGTGCCTGTCACAATGCGCAGATAATTTATAGTAATGTTGGTTATTAAAGGATTTCTAGTCATTAACAGCAATGTGCTCTTTCACTGTCTTTTTTTTTTTTCCCCTATTTTTTTTTTTGCCTGTCATAATAACAAACATTCCTGGGAGATGCTCTGGAACACATCCTATAGGTCTTGGCAGAGGAGCTTTTGAAAGCCTGCCAGTGTTATCTGACATGAATCTCCCAGGTATGACAGAAAGCCAAACCCTCCTGGGTCCAAGAGGACCGTGGGTGGCCAGGAAGGCACCAGCCTCTTCCCAAAGCCAAACTGCAGCTGGGGTGGGGAAAAAAGGGGGACAGGGACCAGCCCTGCCACTGCCAGCACCCTCAAAGGCATCAGTAGAGCCCAAACCCCGACTCTGGCACTCCAGGTGCTCAGTAAGGAAAATTAATATCATCAATTTCTGCTTTTTTCTTTTTTAATCTCTATATTTGATACATTCCTGGTCAAAAAGAAGAATGCAGGGTTAAACCACAAAATGAATAATTAATACATAATGTAAGACATTGACTTGTAGGTTATTTTAATGCCTTGAAAATGGGGGGCAGAGGGGGACCCCCGGGAGTGGGGAGGGCTGGGGACACACTGCACCCCCTTTTCCCCCAGGAATGGGGGCTCGGAGTGTCTGAGCCCAGCCAGAGGAACCACCACAAACCTGCTGCGCCACAGCCAGGGGCTCTGCCAAAAACTAAAATGCCTCATAAAACCCTGCTGGTTTTGCTGGAAGCTGATTTTGAAAGGAACCAGAGAAAAAAGGTTTTGACAACATCAGAATGTCCCGTTTCCTTTGTTTTCATGACATTGCCACGATTTTCCAGTTCAAACTGACTTTTCATTTTACTCTTGCAAATGTTATACCCTGTGTGGTAACACACAGTGATAGGACCTTGGACCCTCTTCAAAATGGAAAAAGCTAAAATCAGAACGAGGCGTTTTGATAAATCCAAAGTAAAAAAAAAAAAAAAAAAAAAAAAAAAAATTATATTTATATATATATATATATTTGAAGAGTTTCCCTCCATGGAGAATTTCCCAACTGCTGCATCCAGACTCCCAGACCCTCTTGGTACCTTGAAACCCCTTGTGCAGAGATGTGATCTCACCTCAGCACCTCAGCCTGTGTCCCCATCCTGGAGGAGCTGCAGCCTTGGCAAAACCCTTCCCATGGGATGTAACCGTGCTTTGCCAACGAGAGTTGGGGCATGAAATCCTGCAATGGTTTGGGTTGGGACATCAGAGCCCATCCAGTGCCACCATGGCAGGGACATCCTCCACTGTCCCAGGCTGCTCCCAGCCCTGTCCAGCCTGGCCTTGGGCACTGCCAGGGAGCCAGGGGCAGCCACAGCTGCTCTGGGCACCTGTGCCAGGGCCTGCCACCCTCACAGGGAACAATTCCTGATTCCCAGTATCCCATCCAAATCTCCCCTTTCCCAGTGGGAGCCATTCCCTGTGTCCTGTCCCTCCATCCCTTGTCCCAGCCCCTCTCCAGCTCTCCTGGAGCCCCTTCAGGCCCTGGCAGGGGCTCTGAGATTTCTCTGGAGCCTTCTCCAGGTGAGCATTCCCAGCTCTCCCAGCCTGGCTCCAGAGCAGGGGTGCAGCATCAGCCCCAGCCCTGTCCCAGTGTGTGAGCACCCCACGGAGAGCCTGGGACACCAGTGTGCACCAGCCAGGGGATGCCCAGGTGGGTGCATTCACATCCCAGCCATGGCCAGCTTTGCTCTGGCCCCTCTCCTCCAGGTGGGATCAGAGTTCCCCATCCATGGATCCTCTCCAATCCCACTGCATCCGTGGCGAGGCTGCATCTGCTGCCCGTGGGGCTCAGGGCTGGGAGGTGAACCGGGGCCACAGCAGCCAAACTGCTCAGGGATGGATTAAAATTCAATATCCTCCAAAATTCATCACATCAGGGAGGAGCAAAAAGAGGCAAAACCCAACAGGAATTCGCCAAATTCTGCGTTTCACCAGGAATTAATGAGAACGGGTTAATGGAAACTCGGCGAGGCAGGAGCTGCTGAGTTTCCAGGCTTTTCAAGGCCCTTCCCACGAGTATCTGCTGTGGGTGGGGACAAGCTGACTCACAGTTTCCAGGGCTGTAGTAACATTTCAACACCCCGGCGCTCCAGCCTTGGGGACTGATGGCAAAGAGCACATTCCCAGCAGAGTGGTTGGGAAGCTTTTTGACAAAATGTTTTCTTGGGTCACAAAATGTCACTTTGGCAAAACCAGATTTTTTTTTCTCTTCTTTTTTGGTAGCAAAGCACCAGTTTCCATGAAATGGTGCTTGGAAAAGTTTTCTGGAGGAGGCCTGGATTTCTAGTCAAACCCACAGAGGTAAAAGCGTCTCCACAAAGGTCCTCGGGGTGGGTGATGGCATCCATCCATGGTGCTCCCCTGGAAAAGTGGGGAGCAGGGACATGGATTCTTTAAATCCCTTCCAGGTGGAGCTGGGCCAAATTGTAAAAAATAATTAAGCAGTTATTGAGGGAGAGAGTCTGACTCTAGCACTGGAGAGGAGAGCCTTGATCTGAGATAGGGAGTGGTGGGTGCAGTTCCCTGGTTTGGCTCAGGACAAACAAGGATTGAACCACAAGTCAGGCCAGTGCCACGAGTACAGGATTATCCCCTGTGCTGCTGCTTTCATTTTTAGGAAAACAAACTCCAACCATCCCAGAAAAGCCCTGCTGCAGTCCAAGGAAAGCACTGGTGTCTCCGGTTTCGCAGCACAGGAAGAGTGCCTTCATCCAAGCACAATGCCAGCCTCCACAGAGAGAAAAGTGGGCCTTTTCTCCTGAATAAAAGATTCATTTCCATTTTTCCCATGGCAGAACAAGCCAGAGGCACACCTTGGCTCTTGGTCAGTCACAGGGTGAAACACAAAGAAGGAGAAGCATCCTCTCCTGTCATTCCCAGTGGTGCTGGGAAGTCCATTCCCCTCTGAGCAGCCTTGGACACCTTCAGGAAACGCAGGGCCAGCTCAGCAGAGCAGGAAAGGATGAAGGGCTCCGTGCAGTGTGCCCAGGCTTCCCTTTGGCAGTGGCACAGGGGGGTGACCTGTGAGCAGGGGCTGCCACCAGACCTCCCAGTGTCCTCCTGCTGCCACTGACTGGGATTCTCCGAGGCTTTTTGAGCTGGGAAAATGAGGGTGTGGTTGGAGAGGGTGAAGGCATTGACGGCTGAGCCTCAGTCTGGTGCTTTATCCAGGAGGAGTTCCCACCTCGTGGGGCACTGGGAGCTCCAGTGGGTCCCACGGTGCTGTCCCAGTCCCTGAAGGGAGCCCATAGGAAAGATGGAGAGGTACTTTTTACCAGAGCCTGCAGTGACAGGACAAGGGGGAATGGATTCAAACTGACAGAGATGGTGTTGGTTGGATATTAGCAGGAATTGATCCCTGTGAGGGTGGGCAGGCCCTGGCACAGGGTGCTCAGAGCAGCTGTGGCTGCCCCTGGATCCCTGGCAGTGCCCAAGGCCAGGATGGACAGGGCTGGGAGCAGCCTGGGACAGTGGAAAATGTCCCTGCCATGGCAGGGGTGGGACAAAAGAAGATTTAAGATCCCCTCCAACCCAAACCATTCTGGGATTCTGTAAGATGAGGAATGGAATGGGGAGGAAAAGTCACCTTCAGCTACTCCAAAAATGGTGCAGCCTCTGAGGCTCCTGCAGGAGAGAGATGCACATGCTGAGTCCATGCCTGCATGGGAATTTGGGAATTTGGACCATCTACCTCAGCCTCAATCCTTCCATCCCCAGCCTTGGAAGGACCAGCAGCCCCTCAACCCCTCCTGCTCTGGCTGCAGGAGCCCAGTCCTGTCACATGGACCAGCTGCTCTGCTGGGATGGGAAGGGAGCTACAGCCAGAGGACTCATCCAGAAATCACCAGGAGTTTGTCCTTCTATCACCTTTTATTCGGCAGCTCGTGGACACAGTCTGCCTTGCTGGAGCCTTCTCCAGGCAGATAACACCCAGTTCTGAAACTGCCCTTTACATCCCTGTTGGCTTGGCTTTCATAAATTGTCATTTTTGAGCTGGAAAGGGACTATTTGAGCAAGGAAAACATCTCTGTGTGCTGCCACCACGCTGATGCAGCAACAAACTGAGTAGCATGCCAAGCCCAGTGTCCTTAAAAAAGATAAATCTACCCCTCTCCATGTTTACCCATACAATTTGCAAACACAAAACTGGAAGTTCCCCAGGGGAATAGAATTCAAAAAAGGATTATTCCATTTGGAGCTGGTCCAGAAGGCAAAGGGAGTATGTATAAATGTATATGTTTATGTCCAAAATGAATTTTAATTGAAGTTTGTTGTGTTCAGTGGCGCTCTGCTAGAAGCAGGAGCTAAAAACACAGCAGGGCTGGAGAGGGAAGGTTGAGGAAGACACCAAAGCAGACCTGAGAAAGGTCAGCCCTAAATGGCAACCTGTCCCTTTCTGCAGCAGTTTGCTCTCCTATTTATGATGGCATTTTCTGGGAAGAGCTGGTCAGAGCCAACTAGGGCAGGCTTGTAAAAAGATAATTTTTCTCCCTTAGAAAACACAAAGACAGACAGACTGGGCTGCTGGCTTTTCTCCCTGCCCAAGATCTGCTGCCCTGGGCAATTTGTTCTGTTGCAGCAGCTCTTTGCTGGAGTGAGTGGCGTCTGGGCAGCTTCAGAGCAGACGCCAGTGACTCCAGTAAAGAGCTGCTCACCACAGCTTTGGTAAATATTTTCTGCAGTGGTGCAGCAGCGTCTCACAGAGCAGCACTGTTATTTCGTAGGCATCTCCAATAATAACTCCGAGAGAAGCAGCCACAAGACATCAGCAAAAGCTGCTGCCACTGACCAAAACTTTGGAGGAGAAGGAACAGAAGTGGGAAGAGAATAGAAATAGGGACTGAGTCACTGGCTGGAGAGGCAGCAAGGGAAAATTGAAAAAGGCAGGCGGCTAAAGCTGGTCCTGGGACACGGCTGCGGGATCTGCACACGCTGGGCTGATCCTTCCCCAAATTTCTCACAGCCTCTAAATGGGGATATGAAAAACATGATGGGAAAAAGAGAATATTGGCTTCCCTGTTTTGAGTCCGGACCAGAGGTGGCCAGAGGCACTCATGGCTGAAGTCCCACAGCTACATCTCTTTTTGAGCTGAAACTGTGATCTGAGTGTCCCTGCTGGCAGCTGGCTGCAGCATCCCCAGGGCTGCTTTTCCAACAGAAAAAAGCAGGATCAGAGAGGAAAGGAGCTGACCCTGAAGCCATTGGCACCACTGGGTGTTACTGAGAGCAGATCACCCCTAAACAGACACCAGGACACAGCAGGGCACAGCTGGGAGCAGCAAACACCCGCTGGAACAGCCAGCACAGGGACAGGCGCTGCTGAGAGGGCAGGGGTGGTTGGAAACCAGTCAGGCCTCCAGGGCATCTTCT
Source organism: Prinia subflava (assembly GCF_021018805.1). Classification (NCBI taxonomy): domain Eukaryota; kingdom Metazoa; phylum Chordata; class Aves; order Passeriformes; family Cisticolidae; genus Prinia; species Prinia subflava. The sequence continues at coordinate 1,623,313 of NC_086261.1, forward strand.
CCATTCCATTGCCACAGCATGGAGTGAGGAAAGCCCTCTCTGAGCTGGCAGCCCCGGGCTGGCCCTGCTGTTCCTCAGTGTCTGTCCAGGAAAACGCTGCCTCCGACATTCCAGGCTGCTGGAGAGCAGCAGGAGCAGCAGCTCCTTCCCCAGGGCCCCGTGGGTGCCAGCAGACCCCTCCCTGCTGCTCAGGGGTCCTGTGCAGCTCTGGGTGCCCTCTGCAGACCCTTCCCTGCTCTTGGAGCCAGCACTGGGGTTTTCCATAGCTGGACGTGCATTCCTGACACAAAACCCTTCTGCTGGTGTTTGGTGTCACACCAAACCCTGGGGTAGCACCTCTCACCTCCTCCAGCTGAATTCTGACCTTTTTTTACCTCCTGAGGTACAAAGTGACCAGACTCAGGGAACCAAGGCCAAAACAGCAAGGAGAGAGGAGTGTGGAGAGCTCAGCTGAGAGGTTGCAGGAACCAAATCCCAGCAATTCTTGTCCCGCTTTCCATGGGACCTTCCTTCTCTTCCCTGAGCCTGCCCAGCCCCGTGGCAGGGACAGCAGCTGGTCAGCACCAGCTCAGCACGAGGGAAAAAAGACAATAAATTCCCAAAGCCAGGATGGGACAAAAGTTTTGTCTGCAGGTCCTGCCAGCCCCTCCTGAAGCCATCTGCAGCCGAGGGCTGTGCCCGTGGCAGTGCCCCAGGTGCCAGCGGCAGCCCTGTCCCTGTGCTCTCCAGACAGGGGGGACACGTGCAGGGGACAGAGGGACACGGGCCATCCCTACAGGAGCTGTTCCCATCATCATTAGCCAAACAACAAACGCTCCTCGTGCGCCCATAAAGCCAGGGTGGCATTTTTATTAGCTGAGGTTTCCTCCTTTCTTTTTCTTTTTTTTTTCCTTCTTCTCCTTTTTTATGGCCTTATCCACAAATGCTGAGAGCCAGAGGGAATTATTTGTTACTTACATTAAAGCAAGAAGCCCTCAGACCACAGAGCTACAACCACTCTCCGTATCATTATTTTCTTCTTTTTGGATTTATATGAAGCTCATTATTAAACCTGAGCTAACCCAGACATCCTAACAAGGCACCCAGTGCTAATAACTGCTAAACAGCATTATTAATTATTGTAATTACAGCATTTAATTGATGAAATTGAAGAGAATACTTGCCTACTTTTCCAACAACAAAAAAATATCCACAAATGCAGCTTATTAACACTAATTCTATTCTTATTGGTAAAACTATTGTCAGATTTCAAAGACAGCAAGTTTGGTGCATAAACAGCACCAAAAGAAACAGCATTAGAAAATGGCTCATGCTGGGATGGTGGGGCATGCTCCCAAACCCTGGTGGGACAGGGATGCAGGGAGCTGGGCAAAGTGAGGAATTCTGCCCCTGACACCTGACAGCAGCAGCACTGGTGGCTTTGAGGAGGGACATAAATCCATATATTCCCTCACAACAGCGCAGGCAGGTCCGTGCAGGCCTGGGGAGCCTGGATCACCTCTCCAAAGGGAGGCTCTGTGCACTAAGGGGGAAGGGGAATGGCAGGAAGCATCTCCAGGCTCCCCTGTGATGAGCTGGGGGTCCAAGGCAGGGCTGGGATGCTGTGCCAGCCTCTGTCCTCGCTGCCCCTTGTAACTCCCTGGAATTATTCATGCAAACCCCAGACACCCAAACGGCCACATAAACACCGAGCTGCGCTTTTAATTAAAGATGTGCCGAGATAAAAAGCTGCACAAACCAATTTTCAACAATTAAAAGTAATATTAGAGGCGTTTGTCTCCCCAGCCTGGCCGTGTCCTGAGCGGCTGGGCAGCCTTGCTGCCTTTTCACCGCGGTCAGGACTTTTTGCAGGATGAGCCCGCGTCCAGACGTCTCTTTGCTCCAAAGAGTTAAGATTTCACTTGTCAGGCTGTTTTTGTTTCTATTCACATGTCAGTGCCTGTCATTTATTTAGTCAATGGGACATGTCCAAGGGATGGAGACAGACTGGGTTAGTCATTCTGACCGTGGGTCGCCAGTCACTGCAAACTGCCTGAGGTCATTTCCAAAAGCGCCAGGAACAATGAGAGGGAAGCTGGGCCCGGGAGACCTGCAGGAAACGCCGTGGAGATTAAAGACAGAGATAGTCCTTTGCAAAAGTACACTGGAGGAATGTTCCCTATGTTCTGTCAACAGAGTTTCTTCCTCGCTCAAGACTGTCTATTTTAAGTCTGAGCCCGCACCAAAAATGGAAATCCTTGCTCAATGGCTATCAGTGGATCTTGGGTTTCTGGGGCTGCCTCAGCCGAGGAAATGAACCCTCCGGCTCGGCTGGAGCGGCTTCAAACGAGCCCTCCCTGCAGAGCCCTGTGCCCGGCAGAAGGATGGAGCTGGAGCCGTGGGACTGCCCCACTGCCCACGAGCATTGTCCCCACAGGGTCCCCACAATTGTGGGACTGCCCCATGGCCCACGAGCGCTGTCCCCACAGGGTCCCCAGAACTGTGTGACTGCCCCATGGCCCATGAGCACTGTCCCCACAGGGTCCCCAGAGCCCCAGAACCGTGGGACTGCCCCATGGCCCATGAGCATTGTCCCCACAGGGTCCCCAGAACCGTGGGACTGCCCCATTGCCCATGAGCATTGTCCCCACAGGGTCCCCAGAACTGTGGGACTGCCCCATGGCACATGAGCATTGTCCCCACAGGGTCCCCAGAGCCCCAGAACGGGCCAGCTTGGGAGGGAGCACCGGCTGCTCCGATGTCCCCGCTCCAGCAGGGTCACCCCAGAGCACCTGGCCCGGGAGTGCCCCAGAGCTGGGCACTGGGAATGGCATCCCAGTGGCAGCAGAGCCCAGTAGGGCTGCCAGCACCAGCCCCGGCTTCCAGGACGCTCTCCTGCCTCGGGGCAGGGCTGGAGAGGCAGCGCTGAAACACAACCATAAATATTTGCTGCAGCATCTTGGGCTGAGCTCAAGCCCCGTGACTGCAGATTTGGGGGAACGGGAAATTCCTCTGGCAGCAGCTGGGCCTCAGAGCAGGGCTGAAACACAAGAGCAGCTTGAGGGGCAGAGATGCACTCTCTGCTTTTGAGGCAGAAGAGGCCAGGCCGTCCCTAACACATAAGGTACCTCTGGGTGTTTTGGAAAACACTAACAACAACCACATGATTGGTGTAAAATGCTGCCTTTTCCATCCAACACACTATTGTTTTCAGATAAATACATTCCATCGAGCTTTTTTATCCCTATCCTGACTTTCTGCATGTGGCTTCTGCATCTCAGGAAGATGGGAATGGGGCTTTGACCACGGTGGTGGCCCAGGAGGAGCCACTGGAGCTCCCAATTCTGCCTTGGGAATTAGGGACGGGGGCTAAACCCTGCCCTCAGTGAGGGTACAAGAGCCAGAGCAGTGGGGCGGGGATGGAAGGGTGAGCAAAAGGAGCTGCACAGGGGATGTGCAGTATTTTTTCTAGGGGAAAGCAGAAAATGCGTTTTGTGGAACACAAACATCCCTGACGGACACACACACACTCACAGAGAGGAGAAAACCCAAATTCCTCAGCGTGGTATTTATGAAGCCACTCGGAGACACGGTACAGGCCCGGCTCCGGGAGATTTCTCCACGTGTTGTTAAAGATTCAAATTACAGAGCAATTGCGAGCCTTTGAAGACGTCGGAGTGGGCACTGCGAGCCCGGGGGCTGCTCGGGGCAGGCTCTGGCTGTGCTGCAGACGGAGATAACGCAGAGCCACCGGAGCCAGGAGCCAGCGGTGACGGAGGCGCTGGGGGAATCGGCTCTGCCGGCAGATAAGGGAAGCATCCTGCTCCGAGCACGGGGTAAACAACTTTTAATACACAAGTGACTTATCTGGAGAGTCCCACGGGAGGAAGCGGCGCTGGCCGAGGCTCCGCAGGCACATCTGGGCGTGTGACACGGCGGGGACACGGCACAGCCACGGCACCCAGGGGGGTTTGGGGAGCCCAGGGGGGTTTGGGGAACACAGGGGGTTTGGGGAACACAGGGGGGTTTGGGGAACTCAGTGGGGTTTGGGCAGCCCAGGGGGGTTTGGGGAACACAGGGGGGTTTGGGGAGCCTGGCTGCTCCTGGGTGCTGGGGGTAAAGCTCAACCAACTCGCAGAAGAGAGATGGGTTTGTCTCCAGGAGAGGGACCGGGGTTCCTGGTCCACAGGTGGCCTCGTGGTTGTGCAGGTAGGGATTGAGCCACCCAGATGAAAAATCACAGAACAGCTGGGTAAAATCAGAAAGACTCCAAAAAGACACTTAAACCCTCTTTTTAAACAAAAATCTGCCGGCACCAATCATGTTCCCCACCAAGGACACAGCACACGGGATAAAACCCAGGGATGTGTTCATTGATAAGGCCAGGACAGCACTCCCAAGCTGGGGCCAAGCACTGGCAGTTGTTTCATCCCAGCTGGAGAAGGCTGGGGGTTCCATCGGGGCAGGATAAGCCTGGGGAGAAGTCAGGACAGCCCAGCCACTCCCTGGTGTTCCCGTGTAGCTGCAGGGCTCATCCCTGAGCTCTGACACCTCCCTGAGCATCACACCCGGGGGACACGGCCAAAGCCTGGGCCCTTTGTGCTTTTTGGGGAGAGGAGACGGAGTCAGGAGGGAGCAGGAGGAGCTGCTCTCCAGTTGAGAGCCTGATTTATGGCTGAGGCCTCAGGCAAATCCCTGACTGGCTTTGTGGTTTCATTTCCCCATCTCTACAATCTCTTTCACGGGTCATGTGTGAGGGGGAATTACCAGTCAAACTTTGTTTTTAATAAATATTTAAAGATTTGTCTCGTGTTTTATGGATATTTCTGAATGATCTTCCTGCCCTTGCACAAGGGTCTCTCCCTGCCAGCTCTTCAATCCCAGCTCCTCTCCCTGGCGGGGAGTGATGCCTCTGCTGCAGATTTGGGCTTTCATTGAGTAACAATTAAACTGCCTCAGTTCAATGTAAAGGCATGTGAAGAAAGTTTTCTGCTGCCAGATCAGCGCTGGGTGCCAGCAGCCACCTAAACCGAAGGGTTCCTCTGCAGAGACTCAGCCAAAGCAGCACCCAGCACCCAGCAATGAGCTCCGAGTGAGCCCCAGCCCTCCAGAATTCCCCATTTATGTGTGAAGCACGAGTGAAAACTCTGTTTGCACCAGCCCAGCGTGATTTGGAAGTGAAAGCACGGGCTTGAAGCTCCTGTGAGCTGAGGCCAGTGGAAATTCAGTGTGGGTTTGACCCCAGCACTGTGCATACTTCAGTCTCTGCCTGTTTATTGTTAAATTCATGAGAACCATCGGGGTTTTTGCATCTTAAAAGTGTTTTCTGACTTCATAAAATATGTGAATGCTTAAGAAGGAATCTGTGTGCGACTGTGTGAACAGTGACTAACGAGGAGGAATTCTGTGGTGTTCAAGGGGGGAAGGAGCTGATGAGCCTGTGCACTAATGAGTTCATTTGTTAATTTGTTCATGAGTTCATCTGCCTCCAGCCTACCTGGTGCCCAGCTCACCCTCCCTCAGACCTGGCTGCTGGTGGGCCCTGTGCTCCTCCACCCAGAGCAGTGATCTTAAGCTAAAAATTCAAAATTAGCTGTCTCAGATGTGCCCCAGTGCAAGGTCGGTCACCTCCTTACAATATGGATGTGGAATTTCAATGAGAAGAAATTCAGAGAATTTCAGAATGAAGCATTTTGACTCTCTGAGTTGAAATCATCTCCATTTCTAACCAGCACTTCATTCCAATTTTAAAGCGCTCTAAACTTTGGAGAGCGAATCCATCCATGCATTCAACCAACACTTTTATTAAAGTCCTCATTTCCCAGAAAATAATTTGGCTTATTCAGAACTAGAACAAAAATTTGCAACTGCCAGTGATCCATTTTCATCCCAGACTTAATGCAATAAACTTTCTGGAACTGCTGAAGGTGTCATTAAGTGGATACCTTGTACTGGCACCAAGATTCATGGAATTTCCCAAACTCACCCCAGGCTTCAGCAGCCCCGTTCAGGGGACGTTCACAGCTTATTCTGCTCTTGCAGGAAAATGATCCCAAGCTCTGAACCTGGTGGGAGGCACTTTGCTGTCTGAAATACGGCAGTGAAAAAAGCCAGCAGTGCCCAAAGCACTGCAGAATCCCAGCGGAACGAGGCATGTGAGGAATATTTTATATTTAGGCAGAGGAGGGGAAGGCAGGAGCTGGATGATGTTGGGATTTTCATGATAAAGAACATTTCTCCCTGCCATGGGAAAGGTTCTATGTTTTATTCTCCTGAGGAACAACTGTCTGCTGTGTTTCCCACCAGGTTGGTTAAGATACAGAGCTGGGGCAATCCTACCCTCTCTGTGTCCTTTCAGTGTGGCTTTATTTGCCAGGATGGGAAGAAGACTTGGGAAGCATAAACAAAACCCACAACAGCAGTTACAGAAAGAATCAATTGGATTAATGGCTGTACTTGATGGATGGACTTTCTGTTGGATATTGGGAAGGAATTCCTGGCTCTGAGGGTGCCAAGGCCCTGGCACAGGGTGCCCAGAGAAGCTGTGGCTGCCCCATCCCTGAAAGTGTCCAAGGCCAGGTTGGAGCAGCCTGGGATGGTGGAAGGTGTCCCTGCCATGGCAGGAGTGGGAGGGGATGAGCTTTAAGGTCCCTTCCAACACAAACCATTTGGGGATTCTGTGATCATAAAGGCCTTTTCCAACCTAAACTCTTCCATTCCAGCCTCATCCTCCCAGGCTCTCCTGAGCTGAGAGGTCTCCTTTAATCTTCACAGGCCCTGGAAGAAGAGCCTGTTCCTGCCTGCTCCTGGGTGTTGTTTCCCCCTGCACCTCCTGTCCCTCCTGTGCCCCTGCTCCACCTCCTCCCCGTGTCTGCAGCACCAGGGTGAGGTGAGGAACCAGCAGTGCTGATCCCACCAACAGCAGAGGGGTGCAAAAGGAGTGCTCTGGGTCCAGGATGAGGAGCCCACAAAACCTCATGTTTGAGAGACAGGGAAGTGTTCCCCTGCAGTGCTGGGCTCGGGCAGGTCTGGTGCCCAGCACGCTCCTGGCCAGCGAGGGTGGGAATTCACGGATCAGGAATGAGCACTCGGATCCCATCGATACCAGACTCTGCTGCTGCCCGGGAGGTTCCCCTTCGCTTCTCCCTGATCCCTACACCAGTGACTGGGCCAGGAACAGGCTCATTTTCACTCACATTTCGTCCCCAAATGCTCTCGCTGTCCCTTGGCTTGACCTCACCCCCCTCCTCTGCCAGGGCTGCTGTGTCCTGGGTCTGCTGTGCTTCATGTGAGAAGGTGGAACAATGCAGCTCCCTGAGCACCCCTCCAGCACCGAGGAGCTGGACATTGTTTTCTTTTCCTGTTTTGTTTTGCATGGAATAACTCCCCTCTACGGAGTCACTTCGGCTCCAGAAACAGACTATTAATAAACTTTCTGCTTTGGGGAGCCCAAGCCAAACGCTGGCCTTAGAGGGGAAAAAATAAAATCTACAATTGCACAGAGCCTTTTCATCCCTGTGAACCTTCCGAGGGACATGTGGTGATTATCCACCACGTCACCACGTCCGTGCTGGCCCTGGGAGCAGTCACAGCCCAGCCTGCCCGTGCTGGCCCCGGGCTGAACGAGCTCTGCAGGCACAGCAGAGGCTTTCTCTGGGCTGGGACTCTTTGGTGGCTTCCATCAGCCTGGTTTTGGTTCATTAGTAAATGTTCCTGCCAAAGGGACAAGGGGTGGCCCTGTGGTTAAGGCACAGAGCTGAACTCGGGGAGCTCAGCAGGAGGAGGAGCCTCAGTGCTTTGGTGTCAAGGTTTTCTCTGCTGGCCCCACCAGGTTCTGCAGAACAGAAACTTTGGGTTTTATGAAGAGAAACAGCTCCATTATTTTGGAGTCCAAGGTCGAATTCAAGCAGCCAATGGGGATGAAAACAGTTGAAGCCTGTGCTCCCCATTCAATGTTAAATCTTACTCCAGGCACAGGATCAGACTCTCAGGCTGAACCACTCTGGATGAACCCAAGGGTGTCCAGCAGCAGGAAACAGTCAGGGGTGACAGGAAGAGCTGAGAGTTACTTTGGTAGTGGTGAGATGATATTTAAAATACACGAGTACAGCATCCAACCTAGAGGTGGGAGCAGAGGTCCCGTGGAAACACAAGGAAGAGGACCACGTGCCAGATCTTTCACTTGAAGCCAATGGAGTTACTCTGGATCTGTGTTAGAGAAGCCAAAATCAGATTTTAGCACCAATTCTGGAATGGGATGCACACCAAACTGACACATGGTTGGAAGGCTGACAGAGAGGGTTGAACACTGAGTCCAGGTGCCATACCCATATGGATCTCCCAAAGAACAGAGGGGCTTGATTGTTTTCCTTTTAAAAATTTATAAAATTAACACAGATCTGAAACAAGAAACAACACAAGCCAAGTGTTCAACTTGCACTCACAAACCACAAACCAGCACCTGTCCCCCACCTGACCCCCAAAGTAAACTTGAGCCTAAAATTCAGTAATTTTTAGAACAGCAGGTCTTTTACTCGAAATCCCCAAACAGCTACAGGTTTCACTTTCTTCCATTATCTCCAGCGTCAAGAAGGCCTGGCAGCTTCCCTTGCATATAACAACTGCCTCCCCTTGGCATTAACTGCCCCCAAACAACTCTGAGGTGTGTCACCTCTACTTTCCTGCCTGTCCTGGGATGAAATCCCTCTTTGTCCAGGATGAGGGCTGAGACCTGCCCCACGATCACCTGTCCTTCTCCTGGCCCTCAGAACTTCCCTCACGTGCTTCCCCTGCCAGACTGGAGCGTGTTCCCCTCTCCCTGTGCATGAGGCTTTGCCTGATGTGCAGGGACTTGCTTTGGCACCATCTGATTAGCTGCAGTTAACATCACTTACCCTGCTGCAGGTTCTTCCCAGCGAGCAATGAGACATTCCTAATCCAGGCAGATTAAAGAGAAACACGTTTCATCATCCAGCCCTCAGCTCCAACCACTCCATCAGGAGGCAAAAGGCGCTTGGGAATTGCTCACAGCTCCCTCGGAGGGGATGGAGACACAGCCTGACAGGGCTCAGCTCCACGGGGATCGTTGGCTGTGAAAATGATTTTCAGGCTGCTTCACCTCAACCTGCTGCAGGTGTTCTGTGCCCTGGGTGAGCCCAGCCTGGGCTCAGCCTGGGAAACCAGGAGATCACCCCCAGCATGGCCTTATCCAGAATACACTTCTCATGTTTAAACCTGGTCTTCTAAGCTTGTGTGGCTGCTCTCAGGGGATGTGGCCACGTGCACACATTCCCCAGCCATGGCAGGGACTTTTAAAGTCGTGGGTCCGTCACCACCGAATTTATCTGTGCCACAGGTGAAGGGCTCCATGAACATTCCAGCTGGAACATTCCTGTGAGAATCTCAGCTGGGGAAGGATCAATCTACAGCCCAGAAGATGTGACACCAAAGAATTTACTGGCAGGATGGAAGCAGTGTGTCAGAAAAAGCTGGAACTGGAAGCTGCACTTTTGTTGTCACCCAGAAATCCCATCACAAGGTAAAAATAGGGAGGAAACCAGAGCTTCAGTATTTCTGCTGCTCATGGAGCAAGTTATTTTTATTATCATCATAAAAAAAGATTCTCTCTGAGAGGTTTGGGGAGGTACCACTGGCTTTCTAAAACCTCTGTCTGGAGGGGTGGTGACCACTAACCCCAGGTAAAGCACACCAATCTCCCTCCAGCCTTGATCTCTCCCCAGAGCTTCCCATATCCCTTGTTTTCCCTGATCCCTTGACGCTGTGCTCTTGGAGCAGGGGCTCTTGTGTGTCTGCCAGCAGGACCTTGCTATAAACCAGGAAAGTTCCCACTTTCCTGGGACACAGCTGGACACCACAAAGAACAGAGGCAGCAGCACGGAGGAGCCCTGCCACGACACTGAGAACCAATTTAGATTCAAACCAAGCTTTTCACTTGCCACCAAAATAAGCAACTCATGGAACTGCTATCCTCCCCAAACCACAGGGCTGTTTTAATGACCTTCCATTTAAGCATTAAGGAGTGAAATGTCTAATCCTGTCGAGTGTGTAAGAACGTGACTCATTCCCTCGGCGCTGTAAGCTGCCTCCTTTTTGGCAGCTGCTCTGTATGGCAACGAGAGCAGCCCTCAAAATGGCAGGGCTTGGATCTGCTCACCTGGAATGAGAAATAAACCCTAACTGCAGGTAAGAGCTCAGTTAATGTGTGTGTGCAATAATATTATTCCAGTTGCCAAGCAGCAAACAGGAGGTGCAGTAAAGGAAAGAGATAAACCCACGTGAACAGGGGTGTGCTCTCAGAATCAGTGAATCCTGGAAGGATCTCAAAGCTCATTTTGTGCCCATAAGGGCAGGGACACCTTCCACCATCCCAGGTTGCTCCAAGCCCTGTCCAGCCTGGCCTTGGGCATTCCCAGGGATGGGGCAGCCACAGCTTCATTCCTTCACATGGGAAGGTTTCTCCAGTTGTGCTGGGTTTATACGATCTTGCCCAGTGGTTAAAGACCAAGATCTGCTCTGTCTGAATGAGAAGGGAAAGGTGATGATTTGAAGTAAATATGGATTCAAACCTATGGAAATCCCTGGCTGTCCTCCTGCTGGCAGCCCTGAGCTTCACGCCAGGCAGAAAATGGACAATGTGATGGGACAAAATGTGGCTGTGCTCATCCCCTGCGTGGGCGGGCTCTGCTGATGGAAAAGGTGATGGTCTTCAAGCCAGCTCCTCAAACTGACCTGTGATATAAACAGTGAACAAACAAGCAGGAACAACCCCTGGCTGTGCATCCAACTGCTTCTCTTGTTCATGTAACCACATGTTTGTCCACACTGCAAGAGGCTACCAGGGCAATTAACGGGGTGAGCTCGCCCCTAATGGGTTTTTTCATCAGCACAACCCAAACCACCGAGCCCTCCCCTGCAATTCTCCAAGCAAGACATTTGCTGCCTTAGCCTTCCAGTTGAAAAGGGATAATTGCAGTATCAAGGAGAGCTCTCAAGATCTCCCAGGAGATGTTCTGGAGCTCGCAGGATCAGGTCCTAAGCATGCATGATTCACTGAAATAAACAGTGGTCTGCATGTTTAAACTTGGCTTTCAAACTGGCTCCCAGAAATGCAGGGCCCACACTCCCTGCAGCAGCAGCACCAGACAGGATGTCCCTCATAGAGGTGGTTGGTGGTCATCCTTCAAAATGAAAGCTGAAATTCTAAACTTGCTTCTGAAGCCTGGTTTAGCACACACAGAAATGCAGCTCCCAGCAGGCCTGCAAAAAATGCATTTGTATCTTTTTGCTTTCTCTTTGGCTGGAGGAGGTGATGCCCAGACCAGGCATCCACACGTGTCAGAGCCAGTGCCACCCATCAGATCAACAAAATCCCCTTTTTTCCCTTTTGTATTAAGCAGTGCGTTACACCTGGGTTGTACCCACCCAAGAACACACCCGAACACCTTGAGCTTCACACGCGCTGTTAAACTGCAGCTCAAAGAAATCAGAAACAAACTTCATGTGAAATCTGACAGTCACCTCGCTGCAAAATTTGGTGTAGTTACTCCTTGGAAAAGACAGGAAAACCAAGACAGTTTTAAAAAGAGACAGAGGAAGCACAAAGGAAGAGAAGAACAAAACAATCCTCAAGTAAATGCACTGCAATGAACCCAGGGGTTTGTTGCAAACGTCACCCCAATTTTTTCTCTCTGTTTGAAGATCATTAAACTGAATTTCACACCTACTCCGTGCAACATCTGACTCTGTCTTGTCCAAGCTCCCAGCTGCCAGACAGGAGACTGCTGGCATCCCTACCCAGCTGCCAATACCGGCCTGGCACCTGGATTTAGGGATTTAAGGCTAAGGATTTTCTGTAGGAGGCTCTGCTGTGCCGACAGTTATGAATCTCCAGGGCTGTGCAGACGTTTCTATCAGTGCTGGCCATCACTCAAACGCTTGCAAACAATGACTAACAGGAGCCCACACATGGCTCTGGGGGAGCTGTGCTCTCCAGCCTGGCTGTGTCACACGTGTGGGGTTGAGAGACCACTGGAGGATGCACATGGTTCCTTCAAGCCCAAAGAACCCCCACCGTGGTGTCACCCACTGCTGGGCACACACCTGGGAATCCTCTCTGCCATGGGAACACTGTTTGAACCAATCTTCAAACAGAAAGAAAAAGTGGGGGTGACATTTGCAGCAAATGCTGCACCCAAGCTGAAAAGCCCGGAGGGAACTCGGATCAACATCCCCACGGTCTGGTCACGCCTCCGATGGCAGCTCTGACAGCCTGTGAGTCACCCACAAAAGATTAGAGGAAAGTTCTCCTTGGTTTTAATGAATGAATAAGCTCTAAGGTTTTTCTAGGGTGTGGAAAAAGATAAGGCTTAAGGAGGAAATGCAATTGTCTGTGGAGCCTTCAGGTCTACCAAGTGTTTCCAGCACGTTCCTAGAAACAGCTGGCATTTGATCCTACAGATTATGGGTGCCTTTGAATCCTGCTCTGGACTAACTGGAACCAGTGGGCCTGAGATCCTGGTTGCAGGATCCCTGGGGAGGGTTTAGAGGTTTCGTGAAGGTCATCACCCACTGCCAAGTGCTACAGGACTTCAGAAGGATCCTTCACTTGAGCTACAGAGTGTAGGGGAGCTAATGGTGGAAAAAACTGCTGAGCCTACCTAGATCCCTGGAAATCTGCAGAGACAGCTGCAGCACCAGGAGCATCTCCCACGTGCCCCAAGCAAGGGACTGGGACAGGCTGTGACTCTATTGCAGCTCCCCAGCAGCAGCAGAAAGCAGTGGTGGCCACCCAGGGCGAGGCAGCTGCTTTTGCTGGCTTATCCCTGCAGAGGTTTGGGTGTTAAGTGGGTGGGGGGCCCATGGAAGGGCATCTCCTCAGGTGTGTGAGAGGTTTGTGCAGCACTACAGGTAAGGATGAACCTGCTGCGCTCCCACCACAGAGCTCAGAGCTCAAACTGGAGCATCTGGAGCAGCTGGAGATCCATCATGTCCATTCTGGAGCTCCATCACATCCTCCACTGTGCCTTGCAGAGGCCCTGGAGGGCTCAGCCTGCCAGTGCCTGGTGCTGCTGACCTGCCAGGACATCCATCTCCAACAGGGGCCCTGGTGGTGCCCTCTTGGAGCAGCCCTGGGTGGGTCCTTCCCTGCAGGTCATTTTCATCTGTTTTTATCTCTGCCATGGGCAGGGTTTGAGGAGGGTTATCCCATGGGGTATCCCACCTTGAGGAGCCTGGAACACCAGCACCATCCGAGGTCTTCTGCTGCCACACTGTCTGGAACGCTGGGGAGAAGGTTCCAGGCTGGGCAGGCACTGGAGCTGTGTGTGGCTGCCTCAGGATCCCTCACACTGAGCTTTTGGACTCCTTGCAGTACGAAACCATAAATTATCCCTGTTGTGGCCCCTCAAGATGCCTGTGAAGGATGCAGCCAGGAATGCTCAAGTTCACCCACTGGGGAAACGCCGTGTTACGTGAAGATCGCAGCCTCCCCCCTTATCTGGGAGGCAGCTGATGAAGGGCCTGGCGTCAGTCTGGCAACTCTGATGGCTCCCATTTAGCACCAGGAGAGAGCTGCCTATCAGCAGGACGCTGGGGCAGATAGCAGCCAGGACTATCTAATCACATACCTTTCGCATTAGTGCTGCCGTATATTCCTTCCATTTACCATCGAGACCGGCCCGCGCTGAATTTTCACAGGAATGAACTGTCAACAACCCCATCCTTCCCAAGGCCTAAAAATGGGAGCTTTATCACACAGGCCAGTAGACTTCTTTTCTTAGACTTCCAGGCAATGGCCGGAGCAGACTTGGAGCCCCCACGAGCGAGACATTAAGGAGACCTTTCTGAGATAACAGCAGTTCACTTGGCTCTCTGGAGAATGCCTCATGGCTGTTCCTTTTCAAAGCAGAAGTAAGGAAACCAGCTCAATTAGAGCATATCAAGAAACTTTGTGTCTCCTGGTTTGTTTACCTTTTATCAGCGCTCTTAATATGCTTTCCTGCTTTTCCAAGGGGAGTGGGAGGACTTTGCTTTGTAAGATCCCACTAGAAAAATCAAGCAAGAGGCAGTTTTTTAAAGTAACAAATCAGAGTTAATAACAGGAGGGCAGACTTTCTGCTAACTCCATGTTTCGCTGTTTTTGGGTGATTAAGTTTCATTTTGCAGAAGGAGATAGTTGTGCTCAGCACACTTTGCCAACCTATAATCTCTCGGGTCGTGTTTAAATAGTCTGTGCAACCATTAGTTCTTCTGCGAGCCAAATGCACATTAGGACTTGTCCTAAATGAAGTGCCCGGTGAAACATCCTCTCCAAGAATGGCATCTCACAAGGTTTTTCCAAGCCAAGCCCTGACTCGGCAGAGCAGACTCGAGTTCAGCAGCTCTCCCAGCCTACATTATGCCATTAATCGAGGGCGTAATTAACAATGGCCAAATCTCACAAAAGTGCCAAATTAGATTTCACTTGAGACAAGCAGATGTATTTGGGATGACTGGAGCAGGCCAACCCTGCCTGCCACTGAAGCCTGGGAGTCTGGTCAGAGATGGGGAATCAGATTTGCAGCCTTCACATGACTCAGCTCCCCAAGCTGGGATCAGAAGCTCAAATCCCCCTGACCAGAGATGAGTTCCCTGAGTGCTTCTGAAAATGAAGATTTTCTTTTGAAGGTTGGTTGGTTCATCCAACATTTACATAAAAGCTTTTGTGTCTCCTGCAGCCCTCACCTTCTGCAGCTGAGCTAGAACCCTGCCAGTGCCCTGCACTGCCCCACAGATCCCTCTTGTGCTGAGAAGGGAAAATCATAACAGGGAAAGGAGACAAATCCATCATTAAAGTCTGTGTTCAATCCACTGAAAATCCTGGATAAATGTTCAGAGGATTGTTTTATATTGCAGTGACTTAGTTCCCACCTGCTGCCTCCCAGCACCACCCTGAGCTGTCCAAACCTTGCTTTGTGACCTCTGCTTATCCCCAACGTGTTTGAAACTTTACTGATTCACTTTGGGATGGTGTAGGACAGGGGAAACACAAAGTTTGACCAGTAAAGTCCAGCTTCCAGCTACCTCCATGTGTAACTTAGGGGTTGGGCTACTAAACATCCAGCCTCACCCTGTCCCTCCAGAAAACTAATTTTACTCATTTCCCACTGGGAGATAAAATGCAGGTCTGCCTCCATTCCAGACTTCTTTGGCTGGGACACAAATAGCTTTGGAAACGCTCTTATCTGTGCTCAAACATCCTCTCAGAAAATGTATCAGCCTGCAAAGGGCTGTCCTGGTACCACAAAGCCTCTTCATATGAAAAATGGCAGCTCAGCCCACAACCAGATCTTGTCAAGGAGATTTGCTTTCCTCTTACACCAACACCCCACAAACCCAGAGGGAGGAACATCCAGTGCAGGAGAAGCCTTTTACAAACCATCCACCCTGGAAGGAGCCTGCCCACACATTTTGGGGGGATGTCCCCGAGGGTTTTGTCCTGCCCATGGTCAGGGCGAGGTGATGCTGCACCCCCAGCACAGCCCCAGTTTATTCAGTTTATTTCCTGCCTGGAGTGCTCCTGTTACCAGGACAGCCTCCCTGAGACCCCTTGTTTTTCACGTGCTTGACATTTTTTATGGTTCCTCTAACCCAGGCACGGGCTCAGCTGAAAACCAGCCAGGTTTGTATCAGTTGCTGAAAGCAGGAGCGGTTCGGAAACGTGGGCAAGTTGAAACCTGGGCTGGAGCAGCTCGGGGCTGGCAGGGACAGCCTCGGGCTGCAGCCCCCGAGCTCTGGCAGCTTCCTGAGCCTGACCTCCCTCTCGCAGAGGTGACACTCGGCTCACGTGGGTCTGGATTTCACAACCACAGCTTTGGCACCGCTGCTGTTCCGGTGCCAGGGAGGAACCATCCCTAACTCCTGCCACATCTGCTGCCCCAGGATACTCACACCCCGGGTGCCTAAAGCATTGTATATATTTGTGAGGGGAAAAAAAGGGTTTGGCTTTGCGCAGCAGCAACAGTGAAATCCCAGCACACCTCTCTGCTCCTGCCCTCCGTGCCAGCCAAACCTGCTCCTCACACCTCTGCAAAGGGGCTCTGGGACCTGGCAGGGATGGCTGGAGCTGCCAGCTGGGTTTGGGTGACTCTCACCAGGCCAGGCTTGGTGTGAGCTGCTGGCTTGGCCTTTGGAGCCTGTCTTGGCTGCTGTCTCTGTGAACCCCAGGATTTCCTCTCCCAGTATGGGAGGAGAGGGAGCGGTGGGAGCACAGGGGCTGCCAGTGAGGCCCATCCTCACCTGCTTCTCCCAGGCTCATCCCTAGCTTGTGCCAGGCTTATTCTCATTGCAAAGGAGCAAGCAGGGCCACCCCAGTGCAGAAGAGATGCCTGCAGGGTGGGTAAGGGGACAGGAGGAGAGGCAGAGGCTCCTCATGTCCCTTGTCTTGCACTGGGGACTGTTCATGGCACAGTTGCTGCCACCCAAGGGAGCAGCTGGTTCGTGATGGCTCCAGTTCCTCTGCCTCATGGTTTTCCTGATGCTCCCAAACCTCCTGTGCTGTGGAGCACCAGGAGCCCCGTGCAGACATCTCCAGATGAGCTGCAGGCTCCTTCCCATGGCCTCAGGGTCACCGGCGCTGCCGTTTGGGACGCACGGCTCTGGGCTTGTGGGGGTGTATTTCACTGCCCTGCCCTCCACACTGGTGTCTTTAGAGGCTGACACGTTGCAAAATAGGAACAAAATGTTTGCAGCACGCTATCAAACCTCAGTGGCTTCATTCATCCCCCAGGACTGGTGCAAATGTTCAAGCAGATAGCCAGGAGCCAGGCCCACTGCCCTTGGCCTGGAGCCTGGAGAGCATTTTCCATCAGCTCTCTTTAGGAGCTGTCTCCCCTCAAAACTCCTTCTACCTTTGTGCTTTGACAAAAAGCCCCTCTCCCAGTGTCCCTGGGGTTACTCACTCAGGGGATGGCACTTTCTGGTGGGACAGTTGTTGCTGTCACCTTGCTCTGGCCCACAGCAATGTGGTGGCTGCAGGTTGCAGCCCTGAATAATCCCTTAAAATCTACAGGATTTCATACAGAAAGAGCAGATTTTTTTTTCTTCTTTCATTTAATAACATGGACAAACTTGCCTGGATCACCCACTGCTCTGAGATATTTAGAGAAGTTCTATTTATTGTCATGTCCCTCCCTTGCACACCCTCACTGCACACCCCCCATGTCTCCCCACGTGTTTATATCCCCAAAAAACAGAAAGGCATAAAAATCCCCCTGCATTACATAAAACCCATCATTTCACTCACTTAATGGAACACATTTTCACATGCCTTCCCCCCAGCTCTGAAGCTGGAGCTGCTTTTGCCTGGCCATGTTTTTCATGCTCTTCGTTTCCTTATCGCACCATATAATTTTCAGACGGATGAAAATCTGGGCTTTCACTTGCACAAACACTTGGACACGAAAACCTGGTCACTGCCAACTCTTGCAAACACATCCTCAGAGCTGATGGGGTTTGTAAGGCCTCGGTCCTGGGAGACCTGTGAATGTACCACAATCTCGACTTTCCTCCTTTTTTCAGGAGTTTTCTGGCCCTGATGGTTCCAGAGAAAAGCGAAAAACCCCAGGAACCCAAATAACGCCAAAGGCAGAAGGCAGAGAAAAGAACTCCCTTGTTACAATTGAAAAGAATATGGATTTGCTGGAGTTTTAAGGGAATCTTGCTCCAGCACCTCCTTTGGAAGTGGGGTGCAGAGCTGTGCCCTGCTGGGGCTCTCACTGGGCAGCCCTTCACCGAGGGCTCAGCATCACCCTCCCAGGCTGCTTTTCAACTGCTTACAAAAACCAAAGATGCATTGTACGTACAGCCTGCCCTGCCAAGAAAAATAAACTCAAGTGATGCCTTTTTCTTCCAGGCACTCGCAGGCAAACCAAGGCAAATATTAACGATCCCTACGTTAGACCCCAGCTCCTGTGAAATAATCAGAGAAGGTGACACTGTAACCTGGGCCCTAAATCATGTGTGTAATGCACTCCTGCCCATCTGCTGCTTTCCATCCAAAAGCAATTAATAGATAAGTGTTGAGGCAGAAAGTAATAATTCCAGGAAGCAGGACAATTAATTTTTATGAAAGGCTGAGGTACTCTTTTGCTTTTTTCTGGTGGCAAAAATTCCTTGCTGGTGGTGGCAGTGGGAATTAAAAGTCGGTGGCCCCTCTGTTGCAGACCTGCAAAGGGCTGTGGAGGGTGCAGGATGCAGAGCTCAGGGTACCTGTCCCTCCAGCTGGGTTTGACAGATCAGCATCACACACTGGGGGCTTCCCAAATAAAGAACACACCCCTGGGACCTTCTGATTAGGTGCTGTGGGACAAAAAAATGGAGAGGAGATCTCACAGACGTGCTGGTCTGGAGGATCTGGACAACTCTGCTCAGCTTTTCCTCAAAGGAAAAGCAGAGCCACGGAGATCAGGACACCAGGGCTCAGCACATCCATGTTCCAGCCTCTATTTCCACGCACAAAAAGCCCCAGAAAGCCCCTTCCTGCTGCCACACAGCTCGATGGGAGCAGAATCTGCTTGCTCAACTCCTGGAGGGTAATTGCAGGCTAATAACATGCGCTGGCATGCGGGCTGGGATGTGAAGTATGTGTGTAGGTGCCTCTGGAAGTATGTCACTTGGAAAACACCCCTTCAGCCCACAGAAGCACTGCTCAACAACAGGAATTCCTTCAGATCCATATCCATTCAAGCTCTGGAGCCTCTTGTTGTTGCTCTGCCAGGCAATAAAGCAGCGATAAATGAAGGAATTTACACATCAGACAGCTCAGATTCCTCTCCTTCCTTTCCCAGGAGCAGGACGAGGGGACAGTTAATGATCCTAGTTTATGGTATAAATATTTTGACAGAATATATTTTGATACCATAAATTTTAACAGCTCTGGCTGTTTTTAAACTCTGTTTATTCCCCACCAAGAGTCTGTGTAAAGTAATAATATCTGAAGTGTTTTTTAAGAAGCATAACCTGTCCCTAGGAAAACATTTTCCTTCCTTTAAAACAATATCACTTTTGCTCACAAAGGAAGCCCAAATGTCTGGAATTACAGAGCATCCAGCACTCAAAGCTCTGTTTTTCCATCTTTAGGTGAGATCTCTCTGTCTGTGTAGGATCCCTTGCTCACACAACATTCCTGGTGGGCTCCTGCTACCCTGTACCTCTGAATCCCCCTAATCCCAGCCAAGAGCTCTCAGATCAGCACAGAGGGGGGAGGAAAAACAGCTCCCAGACAGCCCATGGATAACTGGGAATTTCTATAGGGAACGAGGTTTCAGCTCTCCTGCCAGAGAAACCATCACCCTGCTGGGCACTTGCGAGGCTCTTGGTCCCTCCTCCTCATCTGCTGGGCCAAATTTCCACCACCGAGAGCAACAGAGACCTGGAGACCCCAATTTCCACAGCAGCTGCCCTGAGGTGGGATTTGTTCCCCCAAAAAGTGACTGGGGCTCTCGGGCAGTGAGCAGCACCTCCCACTGCCTGTCCCATGGGAGCAGCAGGGACTGGGATGGGCCAGCCATGGGAAATCACCCCGATGGGATTATTATAGGGCTAGAGACTACAAATCCCAACAAAACCAAGCTTTGTTAGCGCCACTTCTTAATGAACAACCCGTTTAATTACACAGTCCACAAGGAACCAGCTTGGAAGAACTTTCCAATATACTTCCTGCAAGTCATTACACCCAAACAGCTGCTAATAGGGTGAATTTCAAGCAGGAGTTTAGCTGGATTTGGGGGTTCAGAGTGTGCTGGGACACGCTTCCCACAGCAGAGCTGAAATTCTCTGCAAACACACAATTAAAATTCTCAGATTGCACAAAAAACTGCTACAGCTTCATCTTCTGCAGCGATTTCTGATGGTCACAGTTTTCTCTTTCCTAGGGAAAAACCCGTAATCTCTACAATAACAGGGCCTGTGTCGCTCTCCAGACATGCCAGCTCAGGGCTGAGAACGAGATAGGCACAAAAATGCTGCTGGGAGAGGGCTCTGGCCGTATCTGCTTCCCAACTTTCCCAGGCACAGCAATGAAATGTGGACCCCGGCACCTCGGTGTCTGGCTCCAGCTCTAAAGTGGTTTCCACTGGTTATAGAACATGCTGACAGCCTCTTCAGATAAGTAGGGCAGGGCAAGGGCACTCGGGCACTTGGCAGCCAGAGGCTCCCCAGTCCTGTGTGGCTTCGGAAGCAGCTCCTGGACCCCAGGGCTGTGAACAGTTCCCTCACCAAAGGCACCTGACCCATAAATCCCTTCGGTAATTTAAAGCTCATTAAAATCTCCAATCAATAGTGCAGGACCCCTGGAAGCCCTCAAATGCATTACTGTAAGTGGAAGAGGAATGGGGAGGCAGTCACTGCTGGATGTGAGCTGACTTCCATGGCTGAGCCCAAATGGAAAAGGATTTTGAGTTGTCCACCCATTTTAGGTTTTTACAGTGTGCCCAGATCCCTTCCCCATATCAGAGAGTTCCCAAACCTTTCATGGCATTCATGGAATTTCTGTTCTTTTTGTCTCATAAGGATACAACTCCGCTGGGATCTGGAGCTCTCACAGGGTGATTTTTTTCAAGCAAGTTCAAATAATTCCAATTAAATCTATTTAAACACCCACTTAACGATGCTCTTCCAAGGAGATGGGGGAGGCAGAGATGTTGAGATGGCTCGGATTTGGAGTCAGATGTAATTTTGCCTCTCTCCTGCTTGCACAACTGACCATTAGCAAAATTGTTGGTGGCGTCAGGATGGTTGTTCCTGTGTGTTCAGGTCTCTCTTACACCATTACAGAACTTCCATTTCACAACTGACGCTTCGCTTTTGAAAGGGCAGAAATTGCTTTATAGCACTATAAAGCCCTGCTGGAGATAATGGGTCATTTGTATCAGGGAGACTCTCTTTTCCCATGGGGACATTTCAGGGAAGCAGGCAGGTGCTGGGAATTCCAGCAACATTCCTGCCCCAGAGCCCCACACGTCCCTCAGGGTGTGGTGTGCTCTGTGTTTGAGCGGTCAGGGGACATGATGACACTTTTTGGAGAGAAATGAGCAGGAAAGGATCCAAAGCCTTCACGAGCTGAAGGCTCTGGCAGGGCAATGCCCACAAAAGGGGTTTGATGTGTGAGTTTGGGGCAGGAGCTGCTTTTTGGGATGGTTTCCCCGTGGGCCCAGGATGCGTTTGCTCCGCGTTGCTCAGCCAGGAGTCTCTCCTGAGCAAACACCCCAAAGGTGTCTGTGCAGGGACAGGAGATGTCCCAGGGTATTCCTGCCATTGGAGGGGCTGTCCCAGGGTATTCCTGCCATGAGAGGAGCTGTCCCAGGGTATTCCTGCCATTGGAGGGGCTGTCCCAGGGTATTCCTGCCATCCCTGCAGTGCTGCTCAAACAGAAGCACAGGCTCTTTCACACACACAAATTACACCGCAGCGTAAACATCGCCCGGAGGAGCCCACTCGGATTTCAAAGCTCCACGGCACAGCCTGGCAGCCTCACACGGGATTTTACCCTCACACACACACACACAGGGGTTTAATGACAATGAAAATCCCTCTGTCTCACCAAGAGCCCTGAGCAGATAAGCTCTGCTCTGCCTCCTCTCCAAGGATCTCTCCCCGGGCAGCCAGACAGCCTGGGCCAGGGGCGGGAAGCAGAGCGTGGGGTGATGTCTTTCCCAGGAAAAGCTCCCCTGACCTTTCAAAGATGTTCAAGATGTTTGCTGGGCATCAGCACCGGCCCTGGTGCGTCCTGTGGGCACCCCCAGAGCTCTGCTGACGTGATCTGTGTGCTGGCACCAAGGCTGCAACGATGGCAAAGCCTCTGCCCTGGCGGCTGCTCTTGGGGATGAAGGTCAGGCCAGCGCCGAGCCCGGCTGCTCGGCACAGGCTGCAGTGATTTACCCTGGTAAATCAAATTTATTCAGTTTTCAGCATTCCACTAGGCCAGGCTGGATGGGGCTTGGAATTTAGACAGCATCAAACAACAGACACCACATCGTACCACAGCTTCACCTTTCTACATGGATGGCTTTTCCCTAACACACGATGGAGAAAATGCCTCATTTCTGCCCATCATCTCCCAAAGAGATGCTAATTGTCTTTTTTGCTCGATGCTAAGTTTAAGTGAAGATAACAGGGATGGTGGAAGGTGCCCCTGCCCATGGCAGGGGTGGAATGAGATGAGCTGTAAGGTCCCTTCCGACCCAGACCATTCTCTGATTCATCTGCCTCTTACCCAGTTTCAGGAGTATGATTCAAACCAGCAGTCTAATATCTTCAGAAAGCTCAAATTAGCCCGAGACAGCTGGGTTTCCGGCAGATTGGGGATAATTGCTACTGGTTGATCACCCAGACTTCTCTGCTTTGAACTCTCCTCTCAGTCGCTTATTCATTTCCCCCAGACTGTGTCTGGGGCTTAGGCACGGCGCAGTTTGGACAGGAAAGGAGCAGGTCCTGAACTGCCAGCACCTCCCTGAGCTCACAAACCCCACATCCCCACCTCACCCCGGCCACGGAGGGGCTGTCGTGACAGAGCGTTTATTGCTGGAGCACCAGAGCAAACAGGATCCCACATCAATCAGGGCTGGTTAAAAAGTTTATTACATTTCAGGGCTGCCGTAATTGACAGGTTTGGAAAGCTTTTCTATTTTCTTTTAGGTGCCTGTGTAAGGGCTTTGCACATTGTTAAGGAGGGTCTCCTCACGGCTCAATTTGCCCTCTGTTCGAGATGAAACTTCCCAAATTTCCCCGGTGTGAGCCGAAGAGGTGTTAATGAGAGCAAGGCAAAGGAATGAATTGCAGCCAACGCAGGGAGCCTGTTCTCGGGCTGTGCAAAGAACTTAATGTTCGTGGGGAAGTGGTCGAACTGGTTTCTTTCTCTGAAAAAAGCCCCAAGAAGAGCTGGAAATGTTTTTGTAGAGCAAATGTCAACAATGCAGGACTCTCCCCCTCGTCTCCTTCAGCAGAGACCCAAAGCAAACCCCGGGAGAGGCACGTAGGGCAGGATTCAAAGCAGGCTATTTAAATCTCAATTCACAATTACATTCGTATCAAGGAAACTTAATTATCTGTATTTTACCATCTTATCTCCAGTCGGATTTCTCCAAACAAACAGCAGTCTGGAAACAGCCCGTAGATAATCCGCCCGATCTCTGATATCTCCGTCGGGAAAGTCGGAGCCCGGGGCGGCGGAAAGAGCCCGGAGCAGATCCCAGAGGGACCTGCTGGGTGCTGGGCATGGGGCTCTGCCGGGGCCGGGGGAGCTGCTGCCTCTGAAGGGCTCTGGCTGTGGGGGCAGAGCTTTGGGGCTCAGCACGGGCAGGGAAAGAGGCTCCACATCAAAGCCGGGCACTGCTGTGCCAGCCAGATGTGCACAGCTGTGGGCTGAGATGCTGCTCTGTGTGTTACCAACATGGTAACATCCCACATTCATCAGGAGAAATCACGTGTGGGTGAGCACTTGTGGAAATGGGGAATATCTGGGAAATCACACAGTTTTTTCAGAGTTCCTTTGGAGGTGAATGTTCTTGCTGGATTTCGTGTTTGCCAACAAAGGGCTGGACAACAAATTCCCATTCCAACAGCTCAGCAAGCACAAAGATGGACCTTGGATGGAGCATCCCTCGTCCTTCTGTAAAGATGGGCTCTTGGACACTCCCATGAGGTCATCCAGTTCCCTGAATGAAGTCTGGGGATTGGTGAATTCCCTCAGGTAAAGCTGTTCCCACACAATCGTTTTCCACCGGCTGCATCCCAAACACATCCACAATCCCACAAACACATGGGAAGTGCTGACCCATCTCTGGCTCCAAGGCTGGTCCATCAGTGGCCAAACTCCTTGTGATGACAGCAGTGTTAATGACTAATTCTGATAATAATTAAATGTCAAGGAGAACTTTCCATCCAAAATGATACCACAAGCACTAAGGAACATTCTGAGATAGAGGGAACAAATTGTGCGGAAGTTCATCCGTGTGTAATGCTTCCTGTTTTCACACTCGCCAGAGGGATCCTGGAGGGGATGGATAAAAGTTATGGTCCCTCCCTAAATCTAAATTACAACAATGGCTCCTGGTACCATCCTCAGAACCCAGAGCAGGCAGTGAGCCCTGAGCCCACCCTCCACAGACATTTCACAGCCCTCTCACTCTGATCACCCCAGGCTCCCTCCACAGCACAAGGAGAGCTCTTTGCATCTCCAGTGGGCACTGCTTAAGACCTTAATTACTCCCTAAGATCTTAATTAATCCCTGGAGGTGTTCACCTGCATTCCTCCACTACAGAAGGAGCCAAGCTCTACTTCAGGCACCCTGTGCAGTGAAATGCCTGAAGAGGTGTGGGGTGAATCCACAGAACTGTGCAGTGAATTTTGTGAGTTGTCCAGGTGTGGAACCTTTCCCTGCTGAACTTTCCATGGCAGCTCTCTCAGCAGAAAAGTGGCACTGAAGCCTTGACCCTCCCTGGCAGAGGGGGAAATGGAGCTCCTTCCCAACACCGCCCAGATTCCCTTGGGATTTATCCCTCTGGAACAGTTCTCTTGCTCCAAACCAGCAGATTGACCCTTTCCATCATGCTGGGATGGCACAGAGGGGGAGACCCAAACAGAATTCCCTGGCAGGGGGTCTGAGCTGCCCCAGAACCAGCTGGAAACATGGGAGAGTCAAATGCTTGATAAGTTCATTAAGTTTTCTGCAAAGGCCATGTCCCAGTGCCAGAGCCTCCAGCGATGGCTGCGGGATCCCAGGACCATTCCCACCTCCTCTGCCCATTCCAACCACGCTGTCCCTCCCCAGCACCCACTGCTGCTTCAGTCACACCTGGCTGAGGCCACAGAGCTGTTTGGGTTGGAAAAGACCTCCAAGATCATCAGCCTTTGATTGATCACCCATCTCAGCTATTCCCCCAGTGAAATGTCTCTGAACTTGCTCTTCTGCTCCATTTATCCTGCAGATCTCTGTGCTCCCTCCTCCATCCTGTGGGTGAGATCCAGCTGGGTGCTGAGCTTCCCTGGACCACTGGAAACCATTCCCAGCCTGGGGGCTGGGCTTTGGGGCTCTCTGCAGGATCCCCGTGAGCCTTTTGTGGGATTGCTGCACCCTGGGAATTGCTGTGCTCTGCCCTACCTGGGGCATGGCAGGGTGCCAGGGTCACAAGTTCCTCCTCACTCAAGTTTAGTCCCATCTCCAAGGAAAATACCCTTTTTATGTGCTAGACCCAGCGTCTCATTCCAAATGTAACAAATTAAAGTGTATGAAAGTTTGAAAATACCCTAAATGCTAGGATAAGCAAAACTATAAAAAGCTGAATGCCACAAATCAGGGACTAGGCTGGAATAGGAGACTTTAAGGAACCTGCAAAATCTGGGATTGTCTGGGCAAGGAGACTGTGATTCCTTCAGGTTGATACTCCCTGGCATTAATTAATGAACAGGGAACAAGCATGAGTAGATTCTGATTTCTGCTATTGTTGACAGACTTGGGCTGAATTTTTGCTGGCTTTTTTTTTTTGTTTCTTTGAGTTCTGTATTCCCAGAATGCATTTTAAAATAATCCCTGCCGTGAAAATGTTCTTCAGGACTTCCAAAAAAGTTCATTATAGTGAATTCAGGTTGTTTGCTTCTTCTCTGCTCACCCAAAGTTCTTTTTTTTTCTGGTGAGTTTGCTCAGAGCTGGTGCCAAAATGATCTGCAGAGTTTGCCACTAAAAACGCAGCCTCCCGAATCGCAGGCTGCAGTTTGCACAGTAATTTATGTCTGGGTGGAAAGCACATTTTCCCATGCAGAGAGGGACAAAGGAACATCTTCACAAAGTACTGAGTGTGTCTGTACGTGTGTGAGAGAGGCACAGGACGGCTTCCTTAGCATTCCTGCTTGGATCCAAGGCACAGGGATCCAAACCACTGCAACTCTGTGATGGACCCACAGCACTCCCTTCCTCACTAAATACTGCTCCTGTTTCATCCCATTTGCAGGCTGTTGATTTTTCACTTCTTTCACACTGTCATGTAGTTCTGTTGTACAATTCCTGACAAAACAGTCCCAAATTTGTCACAGGAATCAACTAAATTACAAAAGGAATTCCTCTGGATTTCCACAAAGAGTACTCTGCACCCACAGCCAGTATTGGAGAGTCTGAACAACCCTCTAAGTTCAACCTCTCTATCCCCAGCAATAAATGTACTGAATATTTCCTGTTTGAAACCCTATTCTATACAAAACAAGAATATTGAGTTATGAAATGAGTCATAAACTGATGATTAAAAATTTAAGATTTTATCATCTAGTTTAGAAGGGACCTCAAAGACCATCTTGTTCCACTCCCAATGTTTGGGGGACGTTTTGACCCTTCACAGAGGTCCATTCCTCTTTTCTGTGCAACACCTGGCACAGGATCAGCCCTGAGAGGCACCAAGGGAACAGGTGACACAACAGGTGACACCTGCAGAGCCCCAGGTCTCAGTGTCTCCTCTGTTTCACGGCTTCAAAGGCCTTCAAACCCATCCAATGCACTCAACAGCAGCCAGGGTGCCCAGGAAGGAACTGGGGTTTCCCCTCCAGCTTTGTCTCTAGTTTAAGAATCATGGAATGGTTTTGGTTGGAAAAGGCTTCTGAGATCACCCAGTCCAACCATCAGCCAGCTCCACCACCGTGTTCAGCCCTGAACCTCATCCTCGAGTGCCACATCCAGGGATGGTGACGCCACCACTGCCTCTGGCAGCTGTGCCAGGGCTGGGACACCCTTTGTGTGAAGAAATTTTTCCCAATATCCAATCTAAACCTCCCCTGGAACAATTTGAGGCTGTTCCCTCTCCTCCTGTCGCTGTTCCCTGGGAGCAGAGCCCGACCCCCCGGCTGTCCCCTCCTGTCAGGAGTTGTGCAGAGCCAGAAATTCCCCCTGAGCCTCCTTTGCTCCAGGCTGAGATCCCTCAGCTCCTCCTCCTTCATGTCATGATCTCCCTTTGCAAAGAGGGACCACCAGGTAAAATGTAGTTAATGAGACAGGGAAATATTGAGCTGGTCTTGGAAACAAGAGAGGAGAACCAAGTGTTGCACAGGGAACACGGCAGAAGGAGAGAGGCACCAAATTATTGTGTCCTCAAATGCTTTCATTAGATATCATTTGGTAATTGGTGCTGGGAACATAAAACTAGAACAATTGGGGAAGCATAAAAGAAAAAAAAAAAAAAAAAAAAAAGAAGCAGGACAAAAACCCAAAGGGAAAATCAGAAGTCGGAATTTTAAACAGGAAAAGCATGGCGTCGGAACGGGCGGAAGATAACAGAGTGCTCTGCTGAACACACAAACAAACAAAAAATAACAGAGACAAACTGGCAAAACATTCCTCTGGCTGACTTAACCACTGCTCCTCTCACTCACAGGTCTCCAACCAAGGCTGTGGCTGCTCCAGCATCCTTCCCTGCAGATAAACCCCAGGGGAAGGGATCTCTCTGCTCTTACAGGACTTGGGAAGGACAGAGCAATGAGAGAAATGTCAAGAGCAAAATGAGTAATAGTTCCCCTCCCGTTAGATGAGGATAACACCTCTGACCTCCCCCCGAGGTCCTTTCAGGCTGATCAGTAACGGTTCTAGATAAGGGTAGGACACCTCTGTCACTGCTGGCTGTTCCTGCTCCCACCGAGCCAGGCTTTCCCTTAAAACCACGGGGATCGAACAAACCAGGAGCCCGATCCCTCCTGCCTGGAGAGGCAACCCCAGCAGGGCTCCCTCCCCTCCCAGCCCTGCAAATGCCACGAGGGAGAAGCCACAGGGCTGTCCCTGCTCCTGCCATGCTCCCTCCGTGTCCCCAAAGGCTCCTCCTGCCCCTTAAATCCTAATTCTCCCCATCCTGGATTGTCCAGGAGACCTCCCAGCTCCTGCTCTGCACAGCTCAGCGATGGCACTCACAGCTCCTGGGGAAGAGCTGATGGCCATGGCTGTGCATATAATTAAAGTCTGGGTTCTTTAAAACACTAAAATCATCCGGAGACCTCAGCGAATGGCCCTGGAGCCGTGAATAGCAACCTTCAGATGCACAGCCCTACCGAGAGCCCTCAGGCAGGGATGGGGACAGAGCCCGTGATCTCCGGGGAACGTGGAGTTTATTCCAGTTCTTCTGATTGTTCCTCTCACTCTTTCCCAAAAAGCTCTGCATTCTCAGGAGATGAGGAGAGGATGGCTGTTTATACCCCAATAACTAAACAGTGCTGGAGAATTCTCTTATCTCCCCATCAGGATTCAAATGCAGAGGGTTCCTTTGTGAAGCCCAAATGAGCCCCCTGGAAGTTTTCCCGAACATTGTTTTACACATGATTTTATCCAAGGAAGTTAAAGGTCTCCCTTCAAAGAATGGGAAATGGATCACTTTTTTTTTGTTTTCAGATCTCCCTGAGAAATCCTCCCAAGTGGAGAAATCAGTGGAGAACGGAGGGGCCTCTCCCTGTACAGGCAGTTCAGGGAGCTGCCATCAATCCCTCACCCTGATGGAAATGATGGGAAGCCAAAACCTGGAACAGGGAGAGGGGATCAACCTGTCCTTGGTGTGGAAAGCCTTTGCTGATGGCTGCTGAGCAAAATTCTCCTCCAAACCCTCTGCTCCATATTTCCATTTCATCCCTTTGCCTCCCCTGCAGGACCGTGCATCGTATTAATTTGAGAAAAAAAATAAGAGTATCCAGGAAGAACCATAAGGGAACTGAAACTTTACAAGGGTGATGGATAATTATTAGGAATAAATAGTCCCTGCCCTATATACAGCACATTAAAACAGCAGCTCACCAAGTCCTTCCAGTATCCTGTAATTTCCCTGTGTCCATAGTTTAGGTGGGGAAGAGATGCCTGGAGAGATGCCATCCCCTGCCCAATGTCACAAAAACCTGTCTGAGAACGGGCAACCAGAGTTCTGGGGAGAATCCAACTTTTCTCCAACTGAACAATCACCAGGGAACATCATGCACAAAACCAGGGCTCCCTTTTTTTTAATAAAAAAAGGAGAACAATAACAGAAAAATGACCACTGCCACCAACTTCTGAGTTCTGAGGGGACCGATTTTCCAGAGTGGCAATAATTGACCTGTGTACATCCTACTGCTTTTTCACAGACTCTTATCCTCACTGCCATCCAGTACCTTAGAAAACTGAGTCTTTCCTTGATGTCTCTCAGAAGGACTGAGAAACATAGGGAAAGAAAAACAAAAAAAAGAAAAAGCATAACTATAATGACGAAGAAACAGGAAAAGCCATTATATACAGCAATAAAAAGACTGCTTCCCCCTCTGTTCAAAACATGATCATATTATCTTAGCAACCAGCACAGCCAAGCAGATTTTACCACAGGAATTGCATAACCATTCCTAAAGAAACGGGAAGGGGAAAACATTTATTCCTTTCTATATTTTATGACGTGAGAGCTGATAGGATTTGCTGAAGCCGAGGCTGCACATCTAGAGCCAGAGTGGGTTTCACACTCATTGTTTGTGCTTTTTGCTGCGAGGTAGTTTCCTACTGCTGGTGTTGGAAGGGCCTGGAACCATAATAGTCTCTCTGTAACATTCCCAAAAGTTGACATGTTCGGTGCCTGTTTTGTCAAGCAAACCTTTGCAATCTCCTCCAGAGCTGTCTAGGGTGCTCTAAATTAGTCAGTTGTTCTTGCACTCAGTGCTTGCTGCCCAGGTTAATGAAAAGCCCTTCAGGAGAAATATATATGCATAAAAAAAACCCCAAAAAGCTCCCAGAAAAGTCTTGCTATATAAAGAGAGCACTCAGCTCCAGCCCCTTGGAAATGCTCGGCAGTGCTCACATTCCAGAACCCGGGAAGGGTTAAGTTGGATTTACAACCCTTCGGAGCAATTACCCAGCGCTGCAATTTAATGGTAATTCCAGCAAGAGCATCTCTGAACAAGACAGGCATGTCGGGAGAGCCACGCACAGGAAGCTCTTCAGGCAAAACATTACATAGGCTCTTAATTAGGGTCATTGACTCCTCTGCACAGCGATCTTATCAGGCTGGAGAGGCAGAGTCAGCACTGCCAGCCTGCCCTGGAACGATGGGATAATGGGGTGGGATAATGGGATAGGATGGGATGGGATGGGATGGGATGGGATGGGATGGGATGGGATGGGATGGGATGGGATGGGATGGGATGGGATGGGATGGGATGGGATGGGATGGGATGGGATGGGATGGGATGGAGATCCACAGTCAGCTCTGCCCCCTGCCCTGGAAGGCTGGGGTGGGATGCAGATCCAGCAGGGCTGCATGCAGAACCACTGGGCAGTGCACACAGCTTTGCTCTTGCCTGTGAACTCCAGCAGGCTGCAGAAATGCTCGAGTGACAAACGTGGCAGGAGGAGCTTTCAGCCTGAACAAAACCCTGTTTTCATTGCAGTTTTGCCCTTTTATTTCCCTGCAAGATTTCTCCTCATGAAGGGCTTCATAAAACATCACCACACAGCTCAAATGTGGGGCCCAGGGTACCTGACAGTTCTCAAACAAGCCTAAGCCCTAATTGCAGGGACTGGCTTTTTGAATGCTTAAAATCTGAATAATGAATTACTTATCTTTGCTGTTGAGGCAAAAATGTATTAGGCATTACTAGCTCCAGCCTCAGATTCCTTGACTGGGTTCCAGCTGTAAACATTCAACAGGAAGAGGTTAATTTTTTGATTCGGTTAATATAAATACTGAAAGGTTCCTTACTTCACTGTCCCACATCACTGCAACATACATTCTGTAATTAGAAGCATATTTTTGTGATTTCAAGGTATATTTTGCCAAACCAACAAAAAAGCATCAAACTCCGACATTTCTGCCAAAAATACCCACTGTATAATTTATGCCAAATCAACAAAAGTCTTCTTTTGTCCTTCCCAAACCACACTAAAGAACAGTCTGTTGAGGAGTCCAAATGCTAAAGTTCAAAAAAAGCCCTCTATTATACAGGGTGCAAGATAGGCAGGAACAGCAGCCCCGTGGAAGGAGCATCTCTGTCTGCCAGGAACGGGATCTCCTGAACTCTGCTGATTCCCCCTCCACCCCACGCACACTTCTCCCTCTTTTTTCCTCCCCCTCCCCGTTTTCCTAAAGCCTTCTCAGCATCTGGAATGTGTAGGCAGGCGTCCATGTGTTTGCAGTAAACTTTGAAAGCAGAGCCAACGAGGACCACATGGGCAGGTAGCCCTGCAAAGCCAACCTGGCTCTGGGGGCTGCTTGGCCAGGAATGTGAGATGTCCCCGAAACTTTAGGACACGAGGGAAAAAAAATGACAAAAGAAAGAAAGAAAAAGGGAGGGTTTTGGTGGTAATTAAGCTTTTCCTTTCCTCGACTCAAAAAAAAAAAATTAATTAGAAGTTCAAGCATTTGGTTTTAATTCAGCCTGATGCACAAATGGTTTATTTCCACACAGCATATTTTCATAGGCTACAGAGCAGCCTCCAACTAGGAAGCCATTACAGCCCCTGATTACAGCTTTTACATGCACTTAGAGCACTTTGGGAAGCCGTGGCAGAACGGATCCACTCCCATTTCTCCCCGTGCACGAGGGTGGATCCATGTGCCATTAATTAGACAGGCTTGGTACAGACAATTAACAACCCTTTTTTTTTTTTTAAGCAGAGAAATCCAGTAGTCTTTACACATTCAGCATTGATATTGGGAGGTGGCGCCTTGCCAGGGTGCACAGCTCGGAGCAGAATTTACTTTAGACCATCTGCTGGGTCTAGAAGTGGCTGCACCACTGGAAGTTGTTTGGATGAAGGCTGGACAATAACGCTCAGTCTGGCCCCGGCAGAGACCCAACCCTTCACAGCCATGGCAACCACTAATGCAAAGGGTCCCTGAAATAATAATTCCTTATTTAGAGACGCATCAAGGATGCTCCAGTGCTGCTTGAAACCGGCCAAAACCCCAACAAAACCCTTTTGCACTGCAGATGCAAACCTTGGGGTTCTGACGTGTGCTGATGGCTGGGAGCCACTCAGAGGCACGGAATGCCCAACTCTGGGTGGTGCTCAGCCCATCACAGCCCTTGGCCCCATCCCAGGAAGTGTCCAAGGCCAGGCTGGACAGGGCTTGGAACAACCTGGGATAGCTGAAGGTGGCAGGGGTGGGGTGAGGTGGGCTTTAAGGTCTCTTCCAACCCCAAACATTCCAGGATTCTGTGATTCTCTGATTTGGGAACCAAGGAAAAAATGACACGGATTTTGGAAACTGTTTTTTTAATCCATTACAAAGGATCTTTAGTGGAATAGTCCATGAGGCAGCATCTGGGGAGAGAGGCTTATCATCTTTCCAGCCTTTTCTGCAAAAATTCCTCATTCATTTCCTGCTGGCTACTGTCAGAGAGAGGGTACAGGACTAGCTGGGCCACATCCCAGATCCAGTCTGTGTTCCTGCATACTCAGCTTATCTGTCTGTGTCATGGAGCTGTGATTACACAGCTCGGGGGGCTAAAAATATTGCCAAAACCTTTAAAAAAGGAGGCACAGTTCTGGTTCTTGAACTGAACCAGTAAATGGAAGTGACTGGACAGATGAGCACCAGGGTGACAGAAAACTCAGTGGGACCCCACTGCTGCCTGACACAGGTCCAGAAGGTGCCAGGGTGCCTTTCACCTCTGTGCTGAGATGGCAGAGGCTGCTGGGGGAAGCACCAGAGCCACCAGAATGAATTTATTTTGGTGACCATTTACCCAAGCTGCATTTCCTTAGGTCTGCCATGTGCTGGCTTTGCTCTCCAGCACGGCTTTGGCAGCAAATTTCATTGGAAAGCCAGAATCTGATTTGGGGGCACATTTACCTGGCTGCAAGGCCTTGGCATAGCCAAGTGGGGGCACCTCCAAGGCTGCAAGGGTGGCTGAGTGGCCACGTGCCCCAGCTCCCTCCTGGGCACTGAGAGGCTGAGGGCAAGCCCCAGAGCCAGCTCCATCCTGGGATCTCCCTTCCAGGGGTTCCAGTAGCAGCCTGGGGGTCAGACACAGGGCACTTGGCACAAGAGGTGGGAAAGAAGCCAGAGTGGGACTTCTGAGCGAGTGGAACGGGGTGGGGGCGAGCCAGGGACACACGGGGCTGGGCAGCACAGGGCTGCAAAGGGAGTGGAGTGAGGAATCCAGGAGAGACTGAGCAGAACACCGAGGAACCAGGGGAGAGCCCTGAGAATGTCACTGAAAAACCTGGTGAGACCCCTGAGAATGTCACTGAGGAACCTGGTGAGACTCCTGAGAATGTCACTGAGGAACCTGGTGAGAGCCCTGAGAATGTCACTGAGGAACCTGGTGAGAGCCCCGAGAATCACCAAAAAAAACAGGTGAGAGCCCTGAGAATGTCACTGAGGAACCTGGTGAGATCCCTGAGCCATTCCTCAGGAACCTGGTGAGAACCCTGAGCCAGCTGAGATCCCTGAGAAAGTCACTGAAAAACCTGGTGAGACTCCTGAGAATGTCTCTGAGGAACCTGGTGAGAGCCCTGAGAATGTCACCAAAAAAACAGGTGAGAGCCCTGAGAATGTCACTGAAAAACCTGGTGAGATCCCTGAGCCA
Source organism: Prinia subflava (assembly GCF_021018805.1). Lineage (NCBI taxonomy): Eukaryota > Metazoa > Chordata > Aves > Passeriformes > Cisticolidae > Prinia > Prinia subflava. The sequence goes on from NC_086261.1 coordinate 1,656,857, forward strand.
GATGAGATCCCTGAGCCATTCCCCAGGAACCCTGTGAGATCCCTGAGCCAGGTGAGATCCCTGAGCCATCCCCAGCCCAGCAGGCCAAGGCAAAGCAGGGGCTGCTCTTGCCCTGTCACAAGCCCCACCAGGAGCCAGGAGCCCGTTCCAGGCTGCAGCGGCGCTCGGAGCTCTGGCAGCACTAAACTGCTGAACTCCACCAGCAGTGACCTCTCCCGTTACCTCCAGGACTATTTAGACTGGCTGGGCTCCCCTGGCCCAGCAGCAATCCCACAGACTCCATCTGCCCACTCCAGAGGAGAGTTATGGCCTGTGCTGCCGGTGCAGTCTCTTGGGTTTGTTTTTTTTCTTGCAATCTTGACTTCATCCCAGCAAGGGCTCCTGTCTCTAACTGGCCGCTGTCAAAACAACTCCAGCGGGGAGATAAGGGGAGAGGACTTTGAAGAGGCTCCTTCCTGCAAGCTGCTCACTATCTCCCCAAGACATTTGTCAGCATCCCCTAGGAAGGGCAGCAGACTCGGGGAAGGCAGGAACCGTTCCCCCTCCTAAGCCCCAGTCACAGCACAACACAGTATTTAAAATGGCTCGTGAGCCCCAGATAAAAAGCAGGCGATTAGTGTCTAGAAGCAACCTCTGTTTTCTATCACCAGATGTGGCCGTTTCCCAGCAGGACAGATATTCATTCATGGAGGGACAAATATTTCTGTCCATTTTTCCCAGCTTTCTTGCCTCTCTGCTCTTCCCAGCCACCTTTCTCCTGATTTAAATTAGGCTGTGGCTTTGGAGCATGCCCAAATCCACCCCCAAGAGAAAATAAGATTAGAAAAGGGATGTGATTCATTTGGTAGTTTCCCTTTTCTTACATCTTGCTTCGAGTGAAGCATCATTGCCCCTCCATGACAATCTGCTTCTTCCCAAGAGGACACGATGCAGGGCTGCCTCTGCTCGTGGGGCTGGTCCCTGCTGCCTCCATGGCACAGCAGGGATGGAATTCCCTCTCCTCCCTGTCCCACAGCCCAGCCGGGCTCTGCAGGCCAACACAATCCCTTCATCTGATAAGGGAATCATGCCCAAAATGAACAGTCACTGCCATCAGGGAGAAATCCTCCCTTTGGCTGGGCTGGCTGGGTCATTGCTGCCTCTTGGCCATTGGTAATTAATCAGTGGCTCTGAGCTTGAAACTGGCTGAGGGTTTGGGGGGGTTTTGCACCAGCAAACCACACACTTTGAGTACCAATTTCCAACTTTAACCACACTTTGAGAACCAATTTCTGTGAAAGAAGGAGATTTGCAAAGGTTTCCATCTGAGCTTTCTGGGTAGCTGATGAGGAGCACGAGCTCACAAACAACGCTGAACTCAGCACTCTCAGTCACTCCTCACTGCTGGATTATTTGATGGGCTTTATCTGCAAAGTCTCCTTTTCCACCTGCTCCAAGATGGGGTAACAACAGTGCTGCCAAGCCATGCTCCCTTGGGAAAAGCTGTGTCTTTTCCAAGGACTCCTGGCTGAGAAGGTGTCTTGGACCACTGAACCTCCCCCAGGACCAGCAGCTCCCCAGCACCACCCCAAAGCACACCCCAAACACATTTCCTGCTCCAGTGGAAGGGCTTGGAGCACGATGATCCTTCAGATCCCTTCCAACTCAAACCACTCTGGGATTCTGGGCAGCTCTGGAGCAGAACCGTGCCTCAGCCCTTCAGGGTGCCTGGTTGGAGGCTCGGCAGCTTCCAGCGAGCCTGGGGTGGCTCAGGGTGAGCCGTGAGCAGTGAGCAGGGACAGGATGGAGGGGTCGCAGCCCCCGAGCCCAGCCCGGCTCCGCAGCCCCGCTCCCGTTTCCTGCAGTGGCGCTTCCCCGCGGCAGAGCCATCGCCGAGGTCTTATTGTAAAACGGGCAAACAAAACACAGGACTTGGAGCTATTAAAAAAAAAATCCTGAAGTCTGCAAAGCAAAAGGGCTCCAGCACGGAGCGACTTTCTCTGCCCAGCCCATTGTTAGCGGAGGCGGCCGTCCCTTTCCCATGCCAGAGAGATTTGCCTGGTGCCGGCCAGTTCTTTATCCCACTGCGCAATTAATACAGCTTCCCCCAGATAAACAGCAGCTTGTTTAACTATGTCTCCTGATAGGTCCCAGCAAGGCTTGATAACATGGATGGTCGGATGTTGTCAGGACGAAGGAGTCAGACATGCTGGCAGCAACCTTTTCCCTTTCAAAGCACACATGTTTAGAAAAGAAAGGGCTGCGCCTGTTCGCGGCACAGCCACCCAAATCTCGCCGTGGCATCAAACGGGGCCGGGGCAGGGCTGGGACTGCTCCCTGGCAGGAGCCAGGCTGCTCCTGGCGCTGGCAGCCAGCTCCAGCAGTGTCAAGACCCCTCCTCGGGCCCTTCCCGTTAGGATGTGTTGAAATCCACGAGTTAAAATTCGCATGTTATGGTTTCTGCTCTCCCCAGCAGCAGCAGCAGCTGCGAAATAAAAATTAAAAATAAGCGTTGTTTTTAATTTCCCTTCTGGTTTTACCCCCAGCACGCTTTTATGTCAGCTCTCCAATGGTCTCAGCTGGTCACAAGCCCCAGTTTCTTAATTTAGCAACTTTTAAACTTTATCTTAAAGCCCTTTGATTTGATTGTGCAAGAATCTCAGCAGTCATTAAAAATAAACTAATTATGTTTGGTGAGACTGGGGATCAGGACAGCGACGATGGCACAGCAGTGGTAACCCTCACATGGAAACGATCCCTCCAAGGATCAGGACTGCACCCACACTCCTGGGTTTTGAGATGCAATCCATCTTTTGGCTCCCCCAAGAGATGGATTTGGGGGTGCTGGGGGCCACCCCCACACGATGCCTGTCCCACTGCAAAAGGATGGCATGGAGACACCTGGGCAAGAGTTTCAACAGGAATTTCCGGGATGACAAATGACAAAAGGGGTTTGAGGGCACCTCACTGTTGCTCCATGGACTGCAGGGGTCCCCTACTCCTCTGGGATTCTGTCACCCCCAGAGGCTGGGTTATCTCCACTGCTCCAAGCACTCCTGTCTCCCAGCTCATCCTCTTCCCTTCTGAAGAAATCCCTTCCTTTCCCATCCCTCTCTTGGAAAGCACCCTGTTCTTTCCAGATTCCCTCTTGCCTTCCTTCTTGCTGAGCTGCAGACCCTGTTCCCAAAGCCTCAGTCCCTTATCTGGGGCAGGAACCCTCCTGCTGCCATCATTTGATGCTCCCTTCCTCCCAGCCTGGCCCATCTCCAGCCCCTGGCCTGCCCCTCGCCCTCCCAGCTCTCCGAGTCACACTGGGACGTGTTCTGAAGTGGCAGCACCGTGTGGCAGCTCCCTGGGGCTCTGCTGGGACACGGCACCCCTGTGCTGCTGGGACACCCCAGCGGGGTCACCTGAGCCTGCAGAGGGGGAGCAGAGAGCACCCGGGGTCAGCTCAGGTCTGCACTGGAATGGGAGGGAGAGCTCAAAACCCTCCCCAGCCACCCCAGACCCCAATTACAGGGGTAGGGCTCCCTTCAAACTGGCCTTAGGCAAACCCAGGCAGGTTTATTAAAATAATAAACCCCCGGTGTCTCAAGCAGCAAAATACAGGGCAGCAGGATCAGATAAAAGGGGAGCTCTGTGCAGGGACCAGGGGAGCCAAGGGAAGGCTCCAAGCCCTGCCTGTGGAAGGATCAGTCCATGGCACCAGGAGTCAATCCTGGGATAGGTTCCTCTCCATTGCGGTCACAGTTGTGCTGGCACCTTTCCCCTCAGCCAGCAGTTTGGGTCTGCATTGTTTCAAAATCTCCACTTAAAAGCCAGATTAAAGAGGTTCACATTTGCAGTTTGCAAACCACAGGGGCAGCAGGAGAAGTAATGAAATTTGGCACTTTCTGAATGGAAGCACCAAATGACCTCTGTGGGATGGAGCTCCCTGATGGCAGAACAGGGCAGGAATGGCTCGGCTTTGAAGCTGGCACCTGGTGACTGCGCCCACGCGGGCTCAAGGGCATCACTTCCCATTTATTTTAAAAGAAGGAAAGAAGAAGCTACAGGCAGGTTTGGAGAGGAAATGGTATCAGGAAGGCTGAGATGCCTTGTACCCACTTCTCTGGGATTTTCTCCCTTAGCTCTATTCTGTGACAAACCACTGAGGTGTTGTTGGGGGAGATCAGGGCTGCACAAGAGGCATCACAACTACGCCCAGCTGCCCTCAGGGGACACTGGGGTCTCTTGTGCTACCCCTGGAGGCAGATCAGCAGGGCAGGCCACCTTCCCCGAGTTCCCACTGAACACAAAACCCGCTGCTGCCAAATGCACTTTGCCCTTTCCCTCTCTCTAGAGCAGACTGGACCATAAATGGGCTGCTCAGAAATGGCTGCAGTGCTTTGGAAAGGTGAGAGATAAGATCTGTGACCCAGAACTCCAGCAGTCAGTTACTCATTGGCCTGGCAATGTTTTTTGGGAAGAGCACAGCTGCAAGCCTGGGAAGGGCTGTGGAGCTGGGTTGTTTGGGTGGACCATGATGACCTGCACAGATCTGAGGGGTCTGATCTGCTCACACCAGACCTACAAAGTCACATCTTTTCTACACCAGAAAGCTCTCCCTTTCCACTCCACCACCCACTGCCATCAGGGTGGGGGCCCCTGAGAGCAGCATGCACAGAGGCACGTTTAGAATCACTTCCCATCTCCCTTTGTGCTCTGCCCCTTGCTGTGGAACTCATCACTCATTTTTCAGCAGGTTCTTGCTCAATCCTGCCCAGAGCCTCCTGCCACACTGCATGGATAGAATGGGGTATTACTCAAGCAAAGAGCAAATGATGGATTGGCTGTGGCCGAGTTTCCCAAAGTGCCAGCAATGTTTGGCATCCCGAGGTGTCAGCCAAGGAGCCCCCCTGAGGCAGCCTCAGCTCCAGAGCAGGCAGAGGAGCAGCTGCAGGGACAGGAGCCAGGGTGACAAACAGAGCTGCCCAAAGTGCCCACCCAGCTCTGCTGACATCTGAAATGCTGTGGGGAGGAGCCCTTGATTCCCTGGAAACCTGAGGGATGAACTGAGATTCCCTTTTTTGGCGCAGCAGAGGTACAGCAGAGTTGATCCAGGGTATTTCATGCCACAGAGTTCATTCATTCAGCCAAACCCCAGCCTGCCCTCCCTGGGCTGAGCATCCCTGCAGTGCTGACCATCCACAGGCACTGATACTGTAAATATAACACAGAAATGACAAATCTTCCCAAGCACCTGGGCCGTGTGCTCCTCTCCCTACAGAAACTGCTGCAGTCACACCTTCCCCTCCTGCTCTGCTCACCCCAAAGAGCAAAACAGCTCCTAACGAGGCCCTGAGCTACCCCTGAAATATCTTCACTGGAGGACTGGAGCTGCTCAATGGAGACTGGCACGAGGCATCCTCCTCCTCCTCGGGAGCGTATTTGCGAGGAAGTCATTACGAGGGAGGCGGGGAAGAGGGGCTGGGGACGCTGAGAGAGCCCTTTCATTGATCAGATTATTTTTAGAAAACATATTTCCCTTAATGGGTTTATGGTTTCAGTGAGAAGAGCAGCTGGTGCCAATGTTTACAACTCTGAGTCACGTCACAGAACGTCGAGGCAGTGGAAAGTCTTAGGAGGGCTGGACAATGGTCCCACTGAGCAGAGCTGTCCGGGCATGCTGCGCTGTCAGGCTGGGCTGCAGGGAGCCAAAGCTGGCAGGGAGCAGCATCACCCACCCTGCTCTGCCGGGCACTGGGAGCAGGGACACCTCTGGCACCCCCTGAGCTCAGGAGGGAGGACGGGAAAGAGGGACAGCGACATCCCAAGAGCTGATTGCTCCTAGAGGCAAGCTCATGTTTTTCTGATGATGTAAATTCCGTTTTCATGTCACAATAAGTTTTTTTTTTTCACCTTGGCCATGCTGGGATGTTTTCTGTAAATGCTTTGGTGTCTTTCAGCAACACAAAATCCATGCATGGAGCTGTGGGCTCTGGGGACACAGCTGCCTTCGTGTCTTGCAAAAGGGAGGATGGGAGAGTGAGCAGGGGTGTCCTGCAGTGCTCTTTTACCTACAGAGGGAACTTATGGAGCGAATTCCCCAGTCCTTTCCCACTGCCACACGTGGTTTGCCTGTGAGGGCAATCTGCAGACATGTGAACAGATGTGAGCCCCAAATTCCGCATCAGGTGGGCAGCAGAAGAGGCTGTGAGGATCAGCCCTTGCTGTTGTGTGTTTTTCCTCACATTCTCATCTTCCCTTCTAAACTCAAGGAAGTCCAGGATGGAAAAAACCCCAGGTGGTTTTCACACATCAGAACCTTCCTGCACTAAACCCCAGCTGAGTCACCTCACCCAGCTCCAGGGGAGTCTGCTCCTGTCTCCCCGTCCTGCTGGCTCCTTCCTCCTCCCCAGCAGCGCGGGGACAGCCCTGCCAGGGCCAGCCTGGCGCCCCAGGGTGTCACACGTGTCCCCAGCCCTGGGGCTGCTCTTCCCCTCCACTCAAGCACTGGCACAGATCGGTCCCCAGGGCAGGTCCAGCAGCCCCGGGGGTCTCCAGGCTGGCACATCCCTGCCTGCACAGGGGCAGATGGGCACAGAAGCCATCGAGGGCTTCTTCCCAGGGAGCCTGCAGTGCCTGCTCTGCTCCAAACCCCATTTCCATCGAGGATCAGGCCCCAGAAGCCCAGGTCAGCCTGATCTGGAGGACGTGCACCACATCTGCCCCTCTCCCATGTTTGTTTTTCTCCTGCTGAGCATCTCCAGTGAGGTTTCCATCCACAAAGCAGCCAGTAAGCAACATTCAAGCAGTACAAATTGAAGCAGCTCTAAAAAGCATTAAAATCAGCCTTGCAAAGCTTTGGTTGGGTTTGATTGTTTTTTTCAGCACATGAATTTGGGCAAAGCTTCATGCAATGTGCAGGGCCCGTGGCTTGCTGGCCTTTGGTTTGGAAACAGGGGTCAGATTTTGGGACATCTTCCAAGGGCACCATTCCACTGGAAAACGTGGGCTGGTCACACCCAGCCAGCTCGCAGGATTAGGTCAACAGACACTCATTTTTTAATTGTGAAGAAAGTCAGCCTTCAGGGAGAAGTATTCCTGAAAGATTGTTCAACAAGTATGTGCGATTAACAGAAAAATCAAGGACAGATTGGCAGAGGCCAGTCATTCCTTAGAAAAAACAGAAAGACAAAAAGGATGCTGGCCATTATGGAATATTGCCCTGTAATGGCACAGGGTGAGGCACTTTCGGTGGGGTTCTGCATTTTTGGCCAAGTTGAGGATCTGAGTCAGAGCTTTCCAAACCCTTCTGCTCACCCCAGCTGATGAGGGCATGCAAAATCCCTGAATGGACCCAAATGTCCTCAGAATCAACATCTGGCTCCAATAAGCAGCCCGATGGTCATGCTTTAACAATGTTTGTTCCAAACTAAATCTTTAACTAAACATTTTCTGAAAAGGGGTTTTGATAGCAGAGTTGCAATAGGGAAGAGGCTGCTCGTGTTTGTTTTTGCTAGAGATCGCAGTTCCCTGGGGTTTAACTCATCCTCACACATTCTCTTGGGCCTGGAGCCTGGTGAAGCAAGAGGGATTTCTGCCATTATTGCCAGATTTTATCACGGCATCACCCCGGGGATTTTAACCTGCAGACTCCAACCTGGCACAGCAGCGGGGTAGGTCTTGTGCTCATCAAATTTGGGTTGTCCCTCCTCCGTGCCCAGGATAGGAAGGACAAAGATAACCACAGCAAGGGCAAGATTCAGGACAGATATCAAGACAATTATAGAAAGGATTATGAGGGTTAGGTAGAATTTCCATCCCACGATGCCACCCGGTCTAGTGGGTGGCACCCTGCCCGTGGAGGTGGGGTGGAACAAGATGATCTTTAAGGTCCCTTTCAACCCAAACCAGCCCATGTTTAGGAAATATCAGACTCACACCTGCCAGACAATGATTGTGCCTCGTGACAGGGAGGGATGAGTGGATTCCAAGGTCCTTTAGCCCCCTCTGTGATGCTGCCCTGAGACAAGAGCAGAGCCATGTCACCTGTTCAGTGATGTACAGTTGTTTTGGCAGCACAAAACAACTGAATCTGGGATACCCCTAAATCTGTGATACATGTATATCTGGGATACACCTAAATTTTAGATACACCTAAATCTGGGATACACCTAAATCTGTGATACACGTAAATCTGGGATACACCTAAATTTTGGATACACCTAAATCTGGGATACACCTAAATCTGTGATAACCCTAAATCTGTGATACCTCTAAATCTGTGATACACGTAAATCTGGGATACACCTAAATCTGTGATACACGTAAATCTGGGATACACCTAGATCTGGGATACACCTAAATTTGTGATGCATCTAAATCTGTGATACCCCCTAAATCTGTGAATACACCTAAATCTTTGTCCCTTTCCCATTCAAGAGCCAGGTTTGCTGGCAGAGAGGAAGGACACTGGAGAGTGCAGCTGTGGAGTCTGATTCCCATTTAGGACCCAGGGCCCCTTTACCCAGCTCCAGCTCCACAGAAAGGCTTAAATGCAAATGGGAACCAGGCCCTTGGAGGGCTCACTTTGAACAGGTTCTATTCTTACCACTTTAAACAAACTTTTAGGAGAGGGGAGCAACTGAGCTTTAACCAGTACAATATGGCAGGGGCTGATGGTTTAGGCCTGATCTTTTCCTTGTCCCAGCCTTCCCAACACCCTGGGCACTGCTGGAGAAGAGCTGAAGGGTCAGGCAGCAAAACAGAAACTTTTTTTTTTCACTGAATAAATACGAAGATACTGTATATGAACAAAAAATGAAGCGTGTTCCACAGAGGATTTTAAAGCTTCCAAAAATATTCCCTCAGCCCTTGCCAAAGGTAATACAGCCAGACTTTCCATGGAAAGCATCATTGTGCACGGTGAGGTTCAAGGAGGTCGCTCTGCTTGAAGTGCACAAACAGCCAGCGCCCTGTCCCGTCCCTCCTCTCCACACACACACTCTGCCACCAGGAACAAGTGCCCTTTTTTTTTTTAAAAAAAAAAAAGGAAAGAAAACAACTTTCTTCCCTCAAAGGTGGTATAGAATTCACCCTGGCTGGGCAGCAGTAGCAGCTACAGCTTGTATTTACAAGCAGCCCCCTTAAGAGGACTTGGATGGCTGTTTATAGAACACCCCGACACCAACAGGTTTGCTCTGGGGGTTCTGTATTTTTGGAGGCTTTTCTAAGCCCTGCTTTCTTCCCCAGAGCAGTGGCTGTAACAGATCCTGCACTAAGGAGGTGGGAACCTGGCTGCTGAGAGGTTCCTGTAACACAGGCATTACTCCACACTTCTTGGAGGGCTGGAAAATAACCTTCTTTTCTACAGTTGCTGCCTTCCACCTAATTATCCTCAAAGCTTTGACTTGTAAACACCTGACCTAATTCTTTCCACGGGCAGTTTTTAATAACAGAAATTCTTCAAAAGTGTCTTTATGATGCATCACACCATGGTACCTTGTAAATAAGCTGCGGGCCAGGCGAGCCTTTCCCGGGGAAACAAGGCAGGGACACTTAGTCACTGAATATTCAGCTTTAGGGAGAGGCACCACGGTGAGCTCAGCCCGGCTCAGCCCTCGGCACTGGAGCTGGATGTTCCTGTGGGTCCCTTCCAGCTCAAGGTGTTATGTGATTCTGATCTGAAATCCCACATCCGAGCTCTGCGGGGGAAGGAAGGTCCTTAGATCTTGTCCTAAGAACAACACCGTGTCCAGATGGATTTCCTTTCACTTTTGGATCACAGAGCTTTCTATAAATACGACCGAGCTGCAGAATTTACTCAACACTTAGGTAGAGGTGGGGGTTTTAAAGAGAAAATCAGCACTCCTGAGCTCCCTTCTCTCAGCACCAGCAGTGCCCTGTGCTGGGCACATCACACACAGAACCAGCAGCTCCTGGACACTCGTGCACATGGCAAAACCCGGGAGCCCCCCAGGAGATCAGCAGGTTCCCCTGGAGCAGCACCACGAGCCAGGGAAAAGCTGGGAGAGGAGCCCTGAGCTCCCCAACTCCCCACCTCATCCTCCATCCTGTGCCTTCTCCTGGCACTCCAGAGCAGAGCTGATTTTGCAAATCCTCCCTATTTGCATTTTGGATTTGTATATATTTGTATATGGCTGTGCCCAAACCTGAAGTTGTTTCGGCAGCACAGATGCACCTAAATCTGTGATAAACCTAAATTTGGGATACACGTAAATCTGTGATACACTTAAATCTGTGGTACATCTAAATCTGTGATACACATAAATCTGTGATACACTTAAATCTGTGATACACCTAAATTTGGGATACACATAAATCTGTGGTACATCTAAATCTGTGATACACCTAAATCTATGATATGCCTAAATTTGTGATACATTTAAAGTTGGGATACACATGAATTTGTGATACACATAAATTTGGGATACACATAAATTTGTGATCTAAATCTATAATACAACTAAATTTCTGATACGCCTAAATTTGGGATACACCTAAATTTGTGATACACATAAATTTGGGATACACATAAATTTGGGATACATCTAAATCTGCGATACACCTATATTTGTGAACACACCTAAATTCGGGATACACTTAAATCTGTGTTCAGCTGGGCTGAGCCTTGTGTCAGTGACCTTCGGGGTGACCCAGCAGAGGGGCAGAGCCCCAGGGGGACGGCGGGGCAGGGAAGGAGTGGGAGATTCCTGCAGGGAGGCAGCGAAGGAACAGGCCTGGGGAAAGAGCTGCCGAAAGTGCTGCAACACGAGAGAAGCTCTGCAGGCCTTTGATCTCGGACCTGTTCTTGAACTGTCACTTTAATGATGTGTCAAAGACTAAAAAGAGTTGAGATTAAGAATACTGGAGCCTGGGGAGAGGAGAAGGCCATTTTAAGCCCGCTGGGTCTAAGCTGGGTTTCTGGAAGCTTTTAGACCCTTGCTGCACACTGTGCACCAGCAGAGAGCTGCAAAACAGGTCAAGTTTTGGAAGTCCTGCGCCGTAAGGATATTTTATAAGGTTTGCCTTATAAAAAGCCTGCGTGCTCCCTGCACGGGCAAATCCCTGCCTGCTCCAGACGTGCACGTGCACGCTCTGCTCCAGCAAGTTCTGTGCACAAAAGGCTCCAGTGAGCTGTTTTCCCGAGTTTCCCGTGGAATGCTGTCTCCCCTCCACGGTGTGTCCCGAAAGCGATGCCATGGCTGAGCTGCAGGGCCGGGCTGGTGGCTGGAAAAGGGACAGGAGTTGCTAAAATCAGCCCCCAGTGCAGGAGCCACAGGAGGTTTTATCAGCCCGCCACTGGCAGGACACTGGGGCTCTCTGCAACTGCAAATATTTCATTAATATCCCAGCCAGCTTTCATGGCATTACCATCAGGTTAATCTACTTTAGATTAATGAACTTCAGTTTCAGCCAGGCAAGCTAATTAAGATGATTTTCTTTGAACTTGTTCTAATGAATGTATTAATATCATTCAGGGCTTCTTTTGGAGCTACAAGCATGGCCATGTTATTCCTGAGAAGAGGCCAAACATTTTTTATTAGGGAATCATGTGCTGTGCAGAGTCTGGGACTGCCTTGCCTTTGTTTTCTCTGTGCTGCACCTTTACAGTGGCTGCAGAGAGAGCAGCCCTTTGCTTTGCAGATTTTGCTGTGGCTCCACAAGTCAGGAAAAGTTCAGGAGCGCTCTGCACATGCTCAGGGTCTGGTAAAAAAAACTAGGAAAACTCACTATCAACTAGCTCTTGTTCTTGAAAAACAAATTGAACAAGGTTTATTTAACTACTCCTCCACCTCTGTTCCAAAAGAGAGATTCAAGTACAGAATCATTTGGGTGGGAAGGGACCTTAAATCTCATCTCATTCCGCCCAGCAGCATCTTTTCCCCAGGTAACAAGTGATAGTTTTGCCTGGGGTGTCCTTGGTTCCCAGGCCCAGAGAGGAATTGTTGTGTCTGACCAAATGGGAAAGCAGCAGCTCACACTCCATGTGGAGTTTAGAGTTATACACTAAAGAACTGCAGGATTACAGATACATGAAAAATACAAAAGCTGAAATCCTAAGGTATCAGTAGAAGAGGAAGAAATGGGAAACTGAAGAAATGGGAAGCACCAGGGGAGCTTCAGGTTGGGTATCAGGAGCATTTCTTCACTGGTGGTCAGGCACTGGCACAGCTGCCCGGGGTGTTGTGGAGTCACCATTCCCGGAGGGATTGAAGAGATGTGTGGATGTGACCCCTGGGGACACGGGTTAGGGGTGGCCTGCTGGGGGCAGGATGATCTCAGGGGCTTTTCCAGCCTCAGGGGCTCTGTGACTCCGTGGTGTGGGGCTGGGGAGGCAGCACAGGGGGAAAGCCTCCAGGGCAGGAGCTGTGCACGACTCAGGGGCAGAGGATGGGAAGGAGCCAGGAGTGAGGGGCTGGTGTGGACAGCAGGGCTGGGAGCTGCTCCCTCAGCAGGGCACAGCCCGGCTGCTGCTGACCCACACAAACAGGGGATTCCAGGGGATTCCAGGGGATTCCAGGGGATTCTGCACTGCCCCCCGTGTGGGTCAGGCTGCAGGACCAGCCCCAAAGCCAGAGTTCAAAGGAGAAATAATTCAAAATTTGGCTGTATTAAAAGCTGCCTCACACCGGGGTCTGCCTTGGCTGCTGCTCTGGGAATTCTGAACAAACCCAGGGATAAATCCTGTGGGGCTAGGAAGGCTCTTGCAGCACTGTGGGTCCCTGTGGCCTGGGGGAGCCACTGCTCTGGTGAGTGACCCCCAAAGAGACCCCACTTCCCTCAGCTCCCCCATCCCAGCCCAAGGCTTGGGAGCACTCCCAAACCCCATGGACATGCACAGAGACATCGTTCCACGGATCTGCCTTAAATAAGCTCCTTAATGAATTGTTACTCTCATGAAATGAGGAAACCACAGCTCCCATCTCTCATAGTCCCAATCCCTCAACATAAATAAAATAAACAGCCTGGAAACAGTTCTTTGAAATTATATTGCCACACAGGTATCATTCAAAATTGAGGAGTATGGTTGCTTTTTTTTTTTGAATTCCCTAAGTAACCAGCCTGCAATCAATGCACCAGGCCAAGGTGGAGTTTATTTATAAATGCACATTTATGATGAATCATTGGAGGAAATGCAGGCAGACTGGAGACAAAAGTCTGCAGTTGCTAAACCAAATAGGAAATGCTCTTTACATCTGCCTCTTCAGTTGGCATCCACTTCCCCTCCCAGTCTCCTTTCTGCAGGGTAGGCCTGTTTATTTTTGGGCTACTTTTGTTTGCAAAGCCAAACAGAGCTTCTGATTTTTTGTATTTATCTTTTTTTTTAATTTGTAAACGGCATTTCTCACTTATTCAAGCCCCAGATTATTAACAGTGGAAATCGAGGCACCTTCCTGCACAGAGCTGTTTACTCTCTTCAGGGAAAGCAAAGCCACAGAGTGCAAACAGGGTGGAAAAACAGCCTTGTTAAATCAATATAAAAATAAGGACAATGCTGGAATTACCCTCCAACTATGGAAGAACTGCCATCTGTCAGGTTTATTTGAAATATTACTAAACTGAAATGGATAAATTGGTACGAATCTCCACATGAGTGTTACCTGTCTCTCAGGCCAGGCTGGGTGGGGCCCTGAGCAGCCTGAGCCAGGGAATCCCTGCCCACAGCCCTGCTTGGAGCTGGGTGAGCTTTGAGGTCCCTTCCAACTCAAACCATTCCATGGTCCTGTGTCTCTGGGATTTCCAAGTGACAGGACACTACTCTCTGACACTCCCACTCATTTCTGCTTCTTTTTCCCCAAACTGGCCCTACCAAAGCAGCTCCCACCAGAGGAACAAGCATCCTCTGTGTCCTAGCAGAATCCTGTGGCTCTCCCAGGGGACACCCCCATGTCCATGTCCATCCTCACACCCCAAAGCAATGAGGAATCAGCAGAGCTGCAGGAGAGCTGCAGGTCCCCCCCAGGCCCCCATCCCGTGCTCGGGACGTGGGGACCTCACCCACGTCACCCCGCAGGTTTTAGAGCTCTGCTGCTGCGGTGAAATATTTACTCTGCTGGAATATGAGCTGATGTGAGATAAGGACCCAGCTCTGGTTCATAAACCTGTCGTTTCTCCGGGGTTGGTGCTCCCTGGGTGTGTGTGTGCGTATCAAACGTGCACATCAGCTATTTGATCGCCGCTGCTCAGTGCAGGATTTCTTTGCAGAAAGCTGGCATGGCCTTTCTTTCCTCCAGGAGGCTTTAAAATCCTTCCAGCCCCACTGGAGAGAGAATTCACACTGCCAATTTTTCCTTTTTTTTTTTTTTTCAAAGGTTTTATAGAATGTGCTATGCGTGCAAAACGCAGCCTTTAACTGCTAGAAAAATACAGGCATTTGAAATGCGAGCAACAGAAATAGAGGCACACAGAAACAGAAACAAAGAGGCCTGATCTGATCCACTTCAGAGCCACTGGAGGAAGAAGCACCCTGGTAACTGTGATCAATGGTAAACACAGGTTCTTATTTAGGGAGGCCAGAGCAGCGCCTCTTGTTGCTGCTGGCTTTTTATAGCAGGTTAAAAAATAACAATATTGCTGTGGAGAGATGACGCGAGCAATAACTTCCCTCTGCCTGAACAATTGGAGCAGTAAAGGCAAACCCGAGGAACAAAGTGAGGGACGAAAGCTCTCCCTCCCTTGGGCCGAGGGACTGCTGGAGCCTGTGGTTTGTGCAGAGCTCATTCTTCTGCAATCTTGGGGCTGAGGAATGCTCTGCCTCCCCCTGACCTTCGAGCCTGGATCTGGAGCAGCGCTGGAGCAGCCCCGACTGCTCCCGGGAGCTCCTGGGTCCTTCCAGCCCCTCCACCGGCCCTTGGAAAGCTGTGGGAGTCTTCCTATTTATTTTACTGCCCTCGGGAGCAAGGCTGTGTTTGGGAAGGCAGCCTGGAGCAGGTTTAGGGGCTTTACACTCTCAAAGTGATCCCCCAGCCCTTCCCCTGGTGTGTTTTTATAAAGAAGGGCTTTTTCAGAGCAGCACCAAAGCCCTCACAGCTCCTGTCCCACCTGAGGGGCTGTGGCCCTGCCCCTGCCAGGTGTGGCCCCAGGAATGGAGCCCTGAGCAGGGTCAGCCCTGCCAGGGCTTCCAGAGGCGCTCCAGAGCCCTCCAAGCTGCTCAGGCACAGCCTTGGATAACAGCCTGCTCCCAAAATTAAGAAGAGCTGTATTATGGCTCCTGCCAGAAATAACCTAGAGGAGTGCTGCTCCAGGAATGGGGCTGGGGTGACCACTTTCAGTGCCATTTGCAGGACACTGAGAGGAATTGGCAGTTCTTAAAAAAAAAATAGCTCAACTAATGAAAAACTGATAAGAAAATCATTCAAATGCCAAAAATTCTCTCTCACACAAACCAAACACTAATTCTTGTGATACTATATATATTTATTGGTTAAAAGCACATACCAGCCTGTCTAAATCTGTGATTGGTGCCTAGTTTATAACACCTTTGTGGCTTTTAGTTTCTCACCCAGACACATCAAAGCAGGGAACACTTAGCCAAGGAAAACTTCATTGTTAGTATTAACTCACTCCAAGAAAAAGATTTTTGGAAGTTTGAGAATTTTTCACTTCATAGCAATTGTTGATTAATGAACCTCAATGGACTGCAGCCTAAAAGAGGACTTTGTTAATAAAAAATGCTAAACAGTGCAGAGTAAGGAGATACTTTCTTTGAACCTAATTGATATAAAGGTGTACACAAAGAAAAGGCCTGTGAAGATGGATTTATTCACTGTGATCCTGTTTGCTTTCCAGTTCCGCCTCAGCCTATTTCTACTCACAAAAAAAACCCCAATTACTGAGGACAGGAGGAGAAATCAGAGAATCACACCATAACTGGAGAGATTAGAGCGCTTAGAGATACTTAACAATGATATTTAGGACAGGCAGAGCTTTCCCCCTCTTGGCTACCCCAGCAGGGCTGTTGGACCAGAGGCCAGGGCAGTGACACCTTCCAGCAGGGGTGGGAGCACCAGGATCCTGAGGGACTCCTCCTGGCCCTCTCCTGGCTTTGTTTGGAGAAGTCATCTGAGATCTCTGAAGCAAAATGTATTCGTCTGAAAGCAGCAGGGTTAATGAAAATTACTCACTGCACTGGGGTGATCCAGTTAATTCCTGTTTACACGCTGGTTTAGGCCTCCCAGCAGAGGGGTACCACGTGGAAATGCCTTTTTTTTGCTGTGAGCAGATGGTGCTGATGCTGCTGGAGTTAAACACCCAGAGCAGGGCAGACTGGGCTGAGGGACCTGCACACACCAGCCAAGCTCGTGCTGGAGCATCCCTTCCAACCCTCACCATCCTGTGAGCATCAGGCACCACCTCTGGGAGAGTCCAGCCTTTCTCTTACAGTTCTCAGGACCGGAGGAAGGGGTCTGGGGAGGGTTTTGTTCAGCTGTGAGGAAGCAGCAATGCAGAGTGTGAGGTCAGGGTGACCTTGGCCATGTCCTCCCTCTGATCACAGAACCCCAGACTGGTTTGGGTTAGAAGGGAGTTAAAGCTCATCCCACCCCTGCCATGGCAGGGACACCTTCCACTGCCCCAGGCTGCTCCAAGCCCCTCCAGCCTGGCCCTGGACACTGCCAGGGACACAGGGACAGCCCCAGCTGTGACCCAGAGCTCCCTTCCCTCCTTCATGTCCGAGTTTGTTGATGTGACTGAGAACTGGGATCAGTAAACAGAGATCACACAGAGATCAGCTCATGGAGCCCACTGGGGTCTGGAATGTGTGTGTGGGTCTGGTGTGCCCACTGCCAGAACCCTGCTCCTTTCCCTTGGGGCTCTGGTGGAGAGGCACCTTTTGAGTGTCATTGTGAGGTGCCTGTTGCAGACAAGGGAGCAGGAAGGGGACACTCTGGTACCAGGCTGTGTATTTAGCCAGAGGAAAGGGCTGTATGATGGGAATTAGATGGGAGGAGATGTGCCCAGGCAGTGCTGGCCGTGCTCTGCAGTCCCAAATCTCTGTGTCAGGGGTGGTCAGATGAGGGGAAGAGGCTGCTGTTTACTGTGGAATGGCCTTTCTGTCCATATATTTCTGAGAAAGAAATGAGAACTCTGTTTCTTTATTAAATTCAGTACTCGTATCCTGCCTCTGTGATAAGGAACAGTCTATAAACCATGGAATAAACCAGCTGTAAATCATCATCCAAGCTATTAAAGCCTCTGGGGTCTTTAAGAGATTTTTTTACCCCCACCAGTTCATAAACACAATCCAAAATGTCACCCAGACACTTCTTCCCGAGGCTGGATTTTTTATTTTGGGTTGGGAGTCTGAATTCCCAGCAGAGCCAGGGCAGCATTTATCCCAGCTGGGTGCTCCATACCTCCCTGCTGTGTCTGTGCTCTCCCCTCAGCTCTCTCACACCACACACGGGCAGCCCCATTTCTCTGCAGCCTGCATCTCTGATTTCCTGGGAGCACAGCTCCAGAGGGGACAACAAGGCATCAAAACCTGGGAGCTGAAGGTGCTGCTGCCCATGGAAAGCCATCCCCTCCCCCTGAGAGAGGGGCAGCACAGGTGACTGCAGCTGCCTTTGTCCGTGGAAGGAAGATGCAGTTTATCCTCTGGGAACATCCCTAATATCTGCAGATTCCCATCCAAGTCCAGCCATGGCTGAACTCTCTGGAATGAATGCTTTGACACTAAACTGAATCCTGTGGTGTTTCAGCAGGGAACAGGAATATCTGAGGGGCAGAGCCAGAGCAGAGGGTGGCAATGGGACAAGGTCCATCTGAATGACCACTGCACCTCCCTGTTCCTGTTCCTGATGAACCAGGCCAGGGATGTTGGAAGTGGGAAGGGCTGGCTGAGTATCCAATTCCTTTTTTTTTCCAGCACACAGCCTGCCTGCTGCCAGCTCCAGGTGTTCAACAATAATGCAGCAGTTACTCCCGTGTAACACCTATAATTTGAGTCACTGGGACATTTCCTCTGGCATTTCAAAGCATATGGAGAGGAATGTGAAAACCTTTCATTAGCCACAGGCAGGCGGCCGCTGTCAGAATCACTCAGAAGTGCCCTAAAAGTTTTCCAAAAAACAGATCCATGCCTCTGAGCTGCTGGGCACCACGCACCACTGGAGCCCAGCAAAGCGCTGATTTCTCCACACAGGAACAGCCTCTCCTGCCCTCTGGAAGGGTTTCAGCACCAGAACGTGGTGTTCAAATCTCTGATCCTCATGAAGCATCACCTGTGCTCTCCGAGGGAAGAGGGATTCCCCTGCCCCTGGGAATGACAGCTCCCTTCCCCAGAAAGGAAAGGGTCAGAGCTGCAGGAGGTTTCTGTTCTGCTGCTCTGTTCCTGCCTTTTGTGGAAAACCTGCAGCCTTTCCTGAGATGAGCAGAGTTGCAAATCTCTGTCAATATTCCACGGGATGGGTATAACTTGCCAGATTTTCTGTTTACTATGGAATTTCTACACAGCTTCAGGAACCCCTCTATTTTATAAGAAAACAGAGTGGCATATAAAAACATTCTTAGTGCTGCTTTATTTATACAATTAATGGTCAACAGAATAAAATGTACTTTCATGCACTCCACCTCCCTGTCCCAAAAGCCAGTTTTGTTTGACAGACAGTTTTGTTCCACACTCTCAGGGGGTGCATTAACCTCTGCAAAATCCACGGGTGAGTTCAGAATTGGCATCATCCCTCCTGCTCCTGCAAAGAGGACCAAGCAAGCTCAACACTGAGCCTCTCTGTCCCCCCAGAAGGGAATCACTGAGCTCCTCTCTCCCACTAGAAGGGATTCTTTCAGTGGCATCCCTCGGTCCCACCCTGCAGCTCTGTGCAGTCTGAGGCTGCTGAGTTATGCCAAGTGGGAATCTGCCTGTCCAAGGGCCAGCAGCAACTCCTGGGACTGGGAATTCCCACTTGGGAGCACAAACTCTTTCCAGATGGGTCAGTCAGACACTGATGTTCTGTGCAGGGCAGTGCTGAAGATGAAATTCTGAGGGAAGGTTTTACCAGCCCCGTGCTGCTCGTGGATCTGCAGCTCCTCTCGTGCTGTGAATCTGCCGTGGATCCAGCTCTGCTGTGGATTCCAGCCTGGAAACTCCACCAGAACCACAGCCTGAACTGGGGACACTGAATGTTCAGCCTTGAGGCATTTCAAATCCCAGTTTATAAAAGGAGACCAGAATCTACATGGGTTTCACAGGAGCCTCTTGCACTCCTGGTTTGCTCCTGACTGAGGCCAGGTAATGGTGCCCAAAGTCACCAAGAGCCTGGAGTTTAAGAACAAACATGAGATTTACAAGAAGCTAAAGGAGCAAGAGAACAAACGTGGAAAGTGAACTTAGCTCAGATCTGTAAATGATAATCAACTCCCATCTGGGGAGTTCCTGGGCATTTTGTCCCTAACACATCCCAGCTAAACTGATTTAAGAATGGATAAAACCAATATGAAGATGTCTACACTAAAGCTGTCTAGGAGTTTAATTAGATCAATTTGAAACTGATTTCGTTAAACCAGTGAATGTTCAGTAATATGGACCAGACTCTGAATTTCAAGCACTTCAAACCTCATTACATGTATCCCTTATTATAACAGTGCTTCCCTCCATGCTCTCATGGCAGATTCCTGCCTCCTGAGGTTTGGGCTGGAATGCCAACAATTTATTTTAATGCAGTTCAGACATTTTAAAGCTTTGCTGAGCTATCCCCTAAAATAACCGCTGATAGTAGGTGGCAAGCACCCTGAAATGATTAGGGTCTTTCTTGTTGAGGAAAAAAAGATATTTGATGGGGGAAAAAAAAGCAAAACTGATGAGAACAGGATAAGCACTAATGGAGAAAAGCCTTGTGTCGGAGTGCAAACTGGTTGAACTCAACTACCCAACATGAGATACATTAAATAAATATCTTTGCAGAATGATGGTCACTGGGCTTGTTGTGTTGGGATTTTACTTAGCTGCTTAAGAGTTGGAACCACGTTTCCCCTTTCTTATTCCCATGTCCCCCCTGCACTTTATTCCATCCCGCTTTTCCTTCCCATCACGTTGTTGGGCACCATCCCTGGGCAGGGTTTGATCCTTGCTGGGCCCAGCCAGTGAAATGGCTTTTGCTGAATTCCTGCAGCTGCAGTGGGCTGGCAGCAAGGAGCAGTGTGAGGCTGACCTGGGCATGGGGTGCCGTGCCGGGCTGGGCTGACTCAGCCTTTTGAAGGCGTGCATTGATAGCAGGGCTGGTGTCTCTGGTGATTAATCAGCTCTGGGAAGTGACAGCTCATTTGGAAGAACACGAATGAGCTCTCCCTCCATACAGGGAGCAGCTCTAAACTGAAACAGCCACTGCCCCAAGCTGAAATAATCCAAACAAGACTTCTCCTTCTCCGTGGCTGCTGCAAAGTGTCACATCTTTACCTTTGGAGGAGGGACAGAGCTGCACACCTCAATTTGTGAGAAATGAAAGGCCTGAGGAACAAAAGGATCTCATTCAGGGACTCCAGCTCCAACCCACAGCACTTTTTAGAACAGAACATCCCTGGATTTAAGTCACAACCAGCATTAAAGTCAGGAAACACTAAAACTTCCAACCATCAAATGAACTTTTTTCTGCCCTAGTTATCCAAGTTCCCTGTACTATAACATGAGGCTTTAAGCAAGTGGGAATAAATGTGAATCTTGTGACCCTGCAGGCTTCACCAACCTTGCAGAACTTCTATGAAACCCAATGCACGGCCACAATCCTGTTTGGATTTTTAAACAAATCCCTCTGCAGCTTCCAAGGAATAAAGTCAAGCAGAGGGCTTGAGTGGGGTCTCTTTGTGGGATGCCTGGGAACTGCAGGAGCAGCAGGGAGGATGTGGATATATTATCTCACTCCAGAAGGGACTGGGGGGAATCCTGGTTGCTGGGTTTGTGCCCAGCCCAGAAGCTGGTGGGAAATTTTTGGGCCAGGAGAATGCAAGAATAGGAATGACTCAGGTGCTGGAAAAGCAGCCTCTATGCTGGCTGAAGTGGAACAGGAGATGCCACCAGAGGCTGGGGAGATGCCCAGGGCAGAGTGGAGAGGCAGGGCCGGAGGGAGATGGGCACAGAGCTGGGAGCCAGCGGCTCCAGGGGAGGCTGAGGAGGGAGGAGGGAGCTGTTTGCTTTGGATTTTG
Organism: Prinia subflava; assembly: GCF_021018805.1. NCBI lineage: Eukaryota > Metazoa > Chordata > Aves > Passeriformes > Cisticolidae > Prinia > Prinia subflava. The sequence goes on from NC_086261.1 coordinate 1,677,980, forward strand.
TGCCTGTGTTTTTGCTGCACCGCCCCAGGAAGACACAGCAGGGAGTGAACTGACCAGTCTGGTGAACTTTTTATATTCCTTTTGGCCTTTTAATACCCTGAGAAGTGGAGGATCTTTTATTTTTAAACATAGCTGAAGGGCTAAATTAGCATTTTGGCAAGGGAAGCGAGCCTGGAAGGCAGCAGTGAGGGAAGCAACTGTTACCTGGAGCCAAAAGTGAATGGAAACTCAGGCAGAAATCCCTGCAGTGCTGGAGTCCCATCCCTGGGGAAGAAGGTGAGGGGCCCAAGAGGAAAACCCACCCAAGCCTTTGCAGCATTCCCTGCTGGTGAAGCCCTGGCAGTGGCACACACCTCACTCAGGTGGGTTTTTCCCAAGCAGCTCTTCCCTCCTGGATCCATCACCCAGCGAGCTGGAGGTCTCCAAACTCACTCCACAGCAGGCTGAGGGCTAAACCTGCAAATTGGCTGGTCCAGGGTATGTTCATGGAGATCTGGGCAGCACCTTTGGCTTTGTGCATCCTGCTTGGAGCTCCCCATGAAACACAAACACGATTGCTGCTTCAGTGGGAGGGGAGGTGGCACCGCACACAAGGAATGCAGCTGGAAAATATCACATGGAATCAGAGTTCCAGGATGGTTCGGGTTGGAAGGGACCCTAAATCTCCTGCCATTGCACCCCTCCTGCCCGTCCTGCTCGTGCCAGGAGGCAGCACTCGGGTCACTCCACACCTCCACACTGTCACTGCTCTTGTTCCCAGCACAGCCCAGGCCTGGGATTAAACCCCAAACCCCGCCTGAGCCAGGGCTCATGCACACAAACACTGCACAGCTCTCCCGAGAGGAGCAGCTCATCCCAGCCTGCAGCGTGCTCAGCTTCCCAGAGCCTGGGGGAACAGCACGAGCAGAGCAATTCCCTGGGGGTGGGAATTTCCTGCACCCCGTTCCTGTGCTGCTGCTCCCCTCTCCTTCAGGCCCGTGGCTCTGTGGGGTGCTGCTCTGGGGTCAGGGGTGTGTTAGAGGGATCTCAGCTCTGGAGGGGACTCTCCCCGTGACCACCCCTCACACCCTGCAGGGCCAGCCCTCAGCAATGCCTCCAGAGAGGTTCAGCTCCACAAGGATCCCCTTTTTATACATGGATGTGAGACAATACTGATACCCAGTGGCTGATTAAGTTAATTACAGTTGAGTAAATATCCCCCATGGTCACCCCCAGCATGGCACCCCAAGGCTGGCTCCAACCAGCAGCCTGTAAGCAACAGGATATTCAGTTCCCACTCGTTTTTGGCATCCTTCTAGACAGGATTGCTGCTAGAAACTGTTTTTGACTGGGGATGAAGTGCAAGTTATACCTACTTTGCAGAGTCAAAACATTAGCTAAGGCGAGGGCTGAATCCTTTAATCATTCCAGCATGTGATTTGCATTTGCCTTGGCTAACAAATGCCAAAGAGGCATTAGCAAAACCAAAGCTGAATCCTGCTGAGGTCATGTTATGCTTTTTTCACAGCAATGTGCTGCACCTGGATATCAGTTTTTAAATGCAAACAGGTATGTTTTATCAATTTGTAGCAGGAAAACCTATGGTTTCACGAGACTGGAAAAACTTGGCGCAGTGTGGATCAGGATTCCAGGCAGAACGCGCTGCAGCCCTCAGTGAGAAAGTTGCTCTTTATTTCTCCCTCAATATTTTTCCTTCCCAAGTCCATTTAATGTGAAAGAATTAATGAACAGCATAACAAATCCCTGTGTACCACAAACATTAGGCAGCACACGGACCAAGCCTTCCTAAGGTAAGCCAGTGAGAGAAGGTTGGAATTTATCAAAACATGACAGAATAAACTACTTAATTATGTTGGGGTGATTGCCAGCACACAACAATCCTCAGAGCAAAGAGCTTCTCAAACCAGCCCGAGGGCAGTGGTGGTTTAGAATTTGCTGTTTAACCATAGATTTCAGGAGTTTCCTGAGCCTCATCCAGTCTGTGGATTCCTGCCTGTTTTCCTGCTGACACTGATGGCCGTGGATGACACAGAGCTGTGACAGCTCTGAAGGGCTGCCAGGGCTTATCCCAGTGTCTCTCTTTGGTCACAAGCTGCCTTTGATACTAGAGCAACCCCCAGAGTGTCCCAGAACACAGGTCCAAGCCCTGGGGCTGCCAAATTGTGCTATTTCAAGGAATTGTGGAGCCCAAAGCAAAGGCAAGGCTCTGTGGGGAGTGAGCCAGCTGGAAAGGGAGGGCTGGAGGAGACCTGGTCCTCTGGGAGCACCAGGAGCTCTCCCATCCCACCAAACACCACATTCCTGCAGCACCCACCTCCTGCAGCTCTGCCAGGCTCCAGCCACCAGGACCTGGGCTCTGCTGCCTCTCTCTGGGTTCTACCTGGGCTCCAGATTTGTCCCTTTCCTCACTCAGCTGCCTATGACCTGACGCACTGGCTCAGGAATGACAACTCCTTGGTTTTGGATCATAAATCCCTTTTTAGGCATTTAGAGTGATCCATGTTCCATCCCTGAGCCTGCCTGTGACACCACCACAGGTTTAGGGTCTTAATTACAGGAGATTTTTTTTTCCCCAGCATAAACTGGAGAGAGGTGATTTCCAGAGCTGCTTTATTTACCTCAGGCTTGACTAAGGCTGCTTTTATAGCAGTGCTGCAGGTTAAATCCTGTGTTGTTTCCTACCCAACCTTTCCTGTAAGTCACAGTAGTCAGTCAGTCCAAACAATAAAAAAGCACAGTTTTCCAAAAGAGGACCTTAAGTAAAAACAATAAATTAAATTTTGAAAAAGAAAGAAACAGAGAGATGATGAGCTTCACTTGAAGCTGGGGAAAACTTTTCCCCCACCAGGATGGGATCAATAAATCTCGATCACACCAAGGCTGGTGGTTCCCACCACGGATTCACCTCCTGAGCACCCTGTGGTTCCTGCTCCCCTTCTGCAGATCCTCTCTCCCTCCAGCTGAGCCTTGGGGTGTCTCCTCATGGGTAACACTACCCCAGCCCCGCGGTCCCAGTGTGCCAGGGGGAGAGAGACACCTCCAAAGTGCTCCCTGCTTGGACTCGATGACCTTAGAGGTCTTTTCCAGCCTTAACTGGATTTTACTTCCACCCTCCTTCCCACTGCCAGAGCTACTCATCCACAGCCAGTTGCCCTTCCAAAGGGGAGAGTGTGCTCCTAGACTTGGCAGCATCCCTGCTTTGTGAATTGATCAAAATTGGTAAAAAATTGATCAAAAATTTGGCATTTTGCTGGCGGAAAAGCAAGCAGAGCCCTCTCAAACTGTGCCTGCAGGATGGAGCTCTGGGCCAGCCACGGATGGTGGTTCCCAGTGCTGGGGCAGTATAAATAGATACACAAGAGCTGTATGAAAAAGCAGCCTTGGCTCTGGCCTGGCAAGGGCTCTAATGAGATCTCCCACAAACTGCGTCACAACGTCAGGAGGATTTTACTCCCTGTAATTCAGCTGTGCTCTTGCCTGTGTTCTCTGTCCCGCCCTGCAGTGCTGTCCTCTCTGAAAATTCCTTTGTTCAGCCTAAAGAGACATTTCATTAAATAAGAAATAATTTCTGGGAGTGGTAATTACAGCCTTCTTTTTTTTTTTTTCAGATGGATGATACGTAGCTGTTCTGTTTTCCTTTCTGTTAGCAAAAACAAAGAGAATCCCAGTGCCTTTCATTGGGTGTAAGCTCCAGCCACTCAAACTCCAACAGGTTCGTTTTGATCAGGTTGGATTTGCTCTTTGGAAAGAGTGAAGCTGGAAGTAAAGATAAATGTGGCAATGCTCACTGCCTGCAGGATGGACCACTCTGCCTCCCTGAGCTCTGCTACCTTTGAAAAGAGCTTTTTTTTGCACTGGTTCAGGTTGAGCCTGTTTCTCTTTTCTTCACTGTGAGTGCAGCACATGGAAAAGGCACAGGGCTGAGGGAGGCAGGGAGAAGAGCCTGGATCCCCTCCTGCACTGTGGCAGCTCCATGGAATTGCTCCCCATAAAGCACCAGCAGCACAAACCTGAACCTGCTCCAAGGTGTGCTCTGACCATCTGTTTACTCCCTGTTGGCCAAGACATTATAACCAGCCCTCTACACGGGTGGGGGGCGGGCAGTGTCCGAAATTTCTGCCTTTTTAGTTAATGAGACACTTCATCAAGGTCTGGTTTTCATCTGTATTCCTCCTGCTTTGCCGAGCCCCTCACTTTACAAATCAAAGCAATTAGCAGGGCTGCTAACAAAGCCCAGCAGGTAGAGAGCCCACAGACAGCGCTGTGCCCACAGATGCTCCCAGACTCCAGGAAATCCCCCCTGTCCCCAGGGAGCTTCCAGGGCAGCCTTTCCCAGGGGGATCTGTTTCCCTGCTCCAAGGCCAAGACACGCTCTTGGCACCTGCCCCTTAAAGCCTGCAGAGGCAAACGCAGCAGCAGCAGCAGGACTTGGATCTGCTCAAGGTGTCAAAGGCAGCTCTGCCTCATTTTCGGCCTCTGAGGATTTGGGTTTAGCCAAACCAGGATTTGTCTACAAGCCAGAACCAGTGTGGAATCCACAGCGCAGAATCAAACCAGAGACTCTTCCCACGCAGCACCAGGACGCTGACAAAGGTGCCACCAGTGTGTTCCAGTATCTGCCAGTGGGTGACATAGTCCCAGGAGGGGACTCTCAGCCTGTGTCTGCTCTGTGGGACTGGCCTGTCACCAGCGTTGCTGGGAATCACCCCTGGCACTGCTCTGACTCTGGGATGCAGCACCAGCGTCCCGTGCCCGCTGTGCCACGGATTCCTCTTCACCCTGGGTGCATTCCCAGGCTCACACTCTGAGGTGTGATTGCCTCAGAGATTAAATTCTCCCAGTTCCACGAAAACAGGCTGCCAGGTAAAGAAGACAGAGGATTTTTGTTTCCCCTTTAGAGAGGGAGGCTGAGTGTGGGTCACAACTCTTCCACCACTGGAGATTCTCACAGGGGCTCTCCTGAGCATCCCGAAGTTCAGGGGTGCTCTGGGAATCACTGATGAACCCAGCCCTTCCCCTCACAGCACATCCCTTAATCTGGCCAGAAGCTCTCTGGGAAGCCAGGAAAGCTGAGATCCAGGTCTTTTCCCCAGCAGGTTTCCTGTGTGACCTGGGCAAGTCGCTTATAATCATGTGAGATCTAAGAAGTGCAAAACATCTTAAATTCCCTTAAGTAGAGGGGAAACCTAAAGGTTTCAGAATAAGATTTGCTCATTTGGAATTCAGCCAAGCCTTTGGGTTTAATACCCTTACATTTGCAAAAAGCTGTCGGAGATCCTTAATGCCCTCCAGAGCTCACAAGCTCGGGTTTAGGTTTCAGCTGGAAGCCAATAAACGACCAAAAAGAGTGAAACAGCCACTTTTGTGCTAATCTGAAGGATGGTATTTCCAACCAGCACCCTGGAAGTGTCATTAGGGTTGCCTACAAACTCCCTATGACATGACATAAAATGACCTGAGTGTTTTAGCAGTGAGGATGAGGAGACAAACTTAGCATGGCTCCTTCTAGATTCCCCTTTCCCAAACTTTTCCAATAAAAGCCCCAGTCACGCTTGCTGCACTGCTCTCACTACACCTAGGCAAATAAAACAGGAGTAAGCAGATATGCCCAACTTGTTTAAGCTCCAGTAGCAAATTCCAGCTGGCAGCTTCCAAGCCGTGCCTCTGATTTATTGGCATTTCAAAATGTTTTACAGAACCACGGTCCACTGGCACTGTCACACTCAGCAGAGAGAGGAATAACACAACACAAAGCTCTTTATAAAGGTGCCAGGTCCTCAATAGCCTTTTGGAGGGACACTTAGAGCACAAGTCAAGTGTTTCCAAATAACTGTGTTCTCTGCCCAAACAGAAAACAGGCTGGAAAGGAGCCTTGAGACAAGTGAGCCTGGTGAGACCTGAGTTCCTTGAGGTTTGTTCTAGCTGGGAGATACAAGATACACAATTGAGCTCCAGAACAGCCCTGGGACAGCAAAACCCATCCCAGTAAATCCAGTTCCAGCAAACCCCATCCCAGCATGACCATCTAAAGCCCTGGAGCATGGATGGAGTATTACTGTAACACATCTGAGAGCACAGGGGCTTTAATGATGGCAGAGCTCTGAAATGAGAGAAATTTCATGGTTCTGGCTCGGGGAAAGCCCAGGAGAACCCAGAGCAGTCCTGCACCGGCTGGTGAAGTGACTGGGACAAGCTGAGGAGAGAATTCACCTGCAGTGCTTGGCAGGAGGGGAGGAAGGGAACGGAGCAGCAGCCCTCTACCCTCAGCCCCGGGCTGTGCCTGGGGCTCCCGTGGTGTGGGTGGGTTTTACTGCAAGAAAAGGCCTCTCTGAACCTTCTTGTGAAGCCAAAGCTGGACAAACTGGTTTCCCATCTTCAGCCCAGCCAGCTACAGGCTGTGGTGTCAGGCAGTGCAGTTCTTCCCTTCCCCCTTTCATCCCTGTCCCGTTTAAGCCCCAGAGCTGCTGAGGTGCCTCTGAAAGCCTGGCCTGAGTACCCCTGGGAAGGAGAGGATGGAGCTTTGGGGCTGTGGGGTATTTCCTGAGACCTTTCACTTCTATTTTATAGAAACTGGAAATTTGTGCCACTCTGCAGCCCCCTCAGAGGGGCACAGATGTAACCAGGGAGGAGGGAATTTTAGCTGCTGGAAAGGCTGACATGGAGTCAAACAGGAACAGCCCCACAGCGTCCATCACCCCCTCCCTCCTCCTGCCTGGCCCGTCCCAGTCTCCCCAGTTGCCAGGAAAGCCCACACCAGTCCCAGGCAGCCCTGCACTGTCTCAGCAGAGCTCGGGGTATTTATGCAATCCCGGCTGGCTCGGCGCCCACGCGAGCTTTATTTATCTAATGTCTGCGCTGCAGGCGATGCATTCAGAGGGAAGGGATTATTAGAAGACAGCACACAGAAAGGGGAGGAAAAGAGCAACTGAGAAGTCCAGTGGAGCGAGGCTCTGCTGCTCTCCCAGCCCTCCAGAGCAGCGGAGCAGGAGAGCCACGAGCAGCCCCGAGCTGGAAGGGTCCTGGGCAGGGTCCCTGTCACAGCCTCGTGGAGACCCTTCCCAGCAGTAAATTCCACTAATTGCCTCTACCCAAATAATTATGCAAGAAAAGATGTAAAATGAAAATTAATTCCATGAGACCAGTCCACGACAATTATCCTGGAACCTGAAATCGGCATTTCCACAACAATTAAAAGTTCCTCTAGGACCCTTTTAACGTGGAAAGGAGCCTTGAGTCATTGTTTCTTGTCATGTTGTCAGAAAAAAGCTGTTTCCTGGAAAGAAAACCACCAACAGAGACTTCACAGTTGGCTGAAAGGATTTCAATTTCTAATGGGTACCTAGAAGGGGAATACCTCCCCCACAACCACGGCCACCCCAAATCTGCCTGTGCACTGAGGAGATAATAAACCTGTGGGATCACAACCCTTTAGGGATGGAAATGTCACAGCATAATGAACCTCTGTGCTCCATTTTCTATTTCTAGTGCTGTTTTCCCCTTTTCTATTTCCACCTTTGGATTCAGGACTCAAAACCCCATTAAATCTCATGCTTCCACCACCAGAATCTGCCACGGCTGCAAATCTGAACAGAGATGGCATTTTCCTCCCCCTAAGTTGGACATCTGAAAGGGGGAAGGGGCTGTTTTTATGGGTTAAGTTTAGAGCATGTTTGGTTTCATGTTTAATTCCTGAAGCCTTTACCCAGCTCTTAAGGAAAATAATAAAAGAAGATAAGAAAAGCACCGGCTAAAGCAAGGGCTGAGATTCTGCCTATGAGCATCCCTGATGGGGCATAATCTGGTAAGAGTTATTTGCCACTATGCACAAACTGCCAAAGAAAACTCCTTTTGTTTCTCCTTATCATCTCCAGCCTGTGCTCTCACAGACCTGGATGTTGTTTAAAACCAATTTACCTCTAACCTTGCACTGCTTTAGGAGCGAAATGCTCACTCCTCCAGCAGGTACAGAGTTTGAGTCCTGCCTTCTTCCCTTAGTACATTGGTTTTCTGCCCCTTTTTCTTTCTGTGAGCCCTAGACAGGGGGAAAAGTGCAATGGAGGGAACTTGCATTGCTGGGGCCTCAGTAATATCCGTCAGTAAACCTGTAATTAGATAGGGAGTCCTATTAATCTTGTGCATTGCCCGAGGGGCATTGCCAGCATCCAGCAAAACCTCTATTGATGAGGGAGGATTCCAAGCATGCCTGTATGAAAAATGAAAGAGATCAAGTATTTACTTACTTTACCCTTCCCTCGGCCGCTCATTCCCAACCAAGGGACACTCCAGAGCCCAAGAGATTAATTCTCCTCCTGAAATCAGGGCCTGAACACAAAATGGGTTTTGGGTTCCTCCTCAAGTATTTCACAGGAACCTGAAAGTGTGATAATTTCAGACTTTTTAATTTAAAATGTGTTCATGGAATGAGAGCAGTTAATGCAAACAAAGATGTTGGTCAGTTGTGATAATGGAAGGCAGAGCCTGCTCGTCCTTCCACATGATTCATAGCTCTCATCTCATTCATCTGGCATCAAAGACATGATTTATAGATGTTCTTTTTCTGCATGCTCCACCCTTGTTTCCTGGAGAAGCGGGAATAAACTGTTTTATACAGAGGTAGGAATTTTTTTCAAATGAGTCTGTAGGGTGAGGGATTACTCTGGTCTATTACAGATAGCTGAAACACCCCAAAGAAGAGTTTTCTTATTGGAAAGGCATTTAATAAAACTGGCATTGTTTCTGTTACACCTAACTGCCAACTTCATCACTTCCTATGACTAGTTTTCTTTTTTTCCTCTTTTTTTTTTCATTATATGCCTCATGAGAATTACTTGAATGTTGGAAATAGGAAGGAGGCCAAAAGATGGAGACTGCCCACCCATAGGTGTTCGATACATTCAACTGAAAACATTTTTTTGTGGCATTTTTTCACAAATGTGCACAGCAGAACTGAGACAACTTTGTGTCTTTTCCTTTGAGGCCTCTTACTTTATTTCTCATCTGATTGCAGTATCCATGTAAAAAGCATCCCCTGGCAGATGCTATTCCCATGGTTAGCTTTTTTTTTTACAGTGAAGGAAAATCCTAAAACCACAGAATGGTTTGTGTTGGAAGGGACCTTAAAGCTCATCTCATTCCACCCCCTGTCTAAGGCAGGGCACCTTCCACTGGACCAGGCTGCTCATTCATTTATTGAACTGGATTTTGACCTCAGCAGAACCAGGGCTTTACCCCAGTGCTGTGAATGAACTGTGCCAAGGCTCAGGAATTATAAAATGTGAGGAGTCTGACAAGATGAGCCCCCAAAGGAATCGAGGCACCAGCTCCAGGGCCTTGCACATCAGGGCTTAATCCCAGCAAGAACTGCAGTGTATGCTTAGCATTAAACTCTTCCGATAGAAATGCAACCTTATAAAGGGAATTAGCATTAATTATGCATCCAAGTGTTTTGGATATCAAGGCCAAGCTGCTCTGCAGTTAAAGTTTGGGGACTTCAGCTTTGCCAAACTCCTTCCTCACACGTGGCCACTGAACTGTCAGTGGATTGTGCAGCCCCATGGACATTACTCAGCACTAATTTTCCAACTCTAACAAGGGTGAATGGCGTATCTGTTAGGACTCTGAGCAGAAATCCAAGCTGCCTGCTCCATTTTCCCTGTGGGAATCCCACCCACTATGTCACAAGCATCATTTTCGGTATTTAACTTCTCATTTTTGAAAAAAAAAAAAGGCAAGAAGGGGCTGCCCCAGCAATGAATGGAGCCCAATGTGTCCCCGTGTGTACCCACAGGAGCACAGGGAAGTGAACTCTCCAGCTGAAGCACGTCTGTGATTTCAGCACAGCACTTGCTGAAAGTTGAATCCAAACGGGCCAGTCTAATATTCTGCAGCAAATATTTTCCCTCTGAGGAAGTGGCAGGTTCTGAAATCTGCCCATTGTGGCAGGGAGTCAGGGAAGCTCATTAAAGCAGTTCTCAGGAGAGCAGCTGCATGACTTAAGCCAGAAAATTGCAAACTCCATTTGCCGGTCACTTTGCCAACATTTACATTTTTAACCCAGGGCTTTACACTTTGGTGCCCAAAGTGCTGAACCACTGCACTATTGACTGAAACTGTTCTTCCCAACACCACCAAGCAGACTGGGAATGGGCATATTTTAGCAATATATGGTTTTATTTCATGCTGAGCCTGTGTGAAGGAACTCTGCTCTAAGAGGGTGCAGAGTCAACCAGGAAATATCTGAGTAAGTCCAAGAAGTATCTGAGTACTTCCTACCCATTCCTTGATGTTTCAAATACACCCTCCAAGCCTTCCTTCCTTCCTTCCTTGGGCATGGATGAATCTGGGCTCCATCTACAAAACCAACTGCAAAGCTGGTCACCCAGGAAGTAAGAAAGAGTTGTAGGACCTTTTTCTGCTGGATGGTAAATCTCAGCAGCAAGTACTTCTCAATTTTAGTCCAGCAGATTTTTGTTCCAGAGGATTTTCCCTATGGGAAGAGCATTAGCTTAGGCATCCTTGATAAACTCTGCATATAAATCTTTATTAGTGACAATGCCAGACAGATTATGAGAATCAAACATTTGTGCTCAAAGACTTTGGTCTCTATAAACATAATTCAAAAAGCCTCTGAGCCCTTTAAGATGCCATATGTTCTCCTATGATTAAGGGCTGCATCACCCTGGAGGCAGCAAAGCAAGGACTGAAAATTGATCATTTTATTGAAGCCTTGGATAACCAGCTTTGCTGTGATTTGGGGAATCTAACGTGGAATCCATTCTCATCCAGCTTAGGGTCTGGGCATTTGTAGGCTCCCCACAGGATTTTTGCCCCTTCAAAGCCAGCAGCATCTTCCCAGGGAGGTGTTGGCCAGAAGGGAGTCCTGTGATCCAGCTCCACAGAACTCCTGGGGGATTCACAGCACAGCAAATATCACAGATCACTTCTGGGATTTCACAGAGCACATCCATGATGAGCAAAACTAACACAGGCTTGTTTTCCACTTGTCTGACTCCCAGCCTTCCTTTCCCCGTGTGAATCTCTGGTGTTTCATGGAAGGTGTCCTCCCTCAGTGAGGTGCTGACAGGGGCTCTCCCATTCATTTCCCTGCCACCTCTTTTCCCCCAGCCTGTAGGAACAGATCCCTCTGAGATCTTCACCCTTTTGCTGACTCTGGCTGACATTGGCCAGTGAATTCAAAAGCTTTTAAACACTCACATACACCCCCAGAGGCAGCGTGATCACACAAGGCTCATTTCCTTAGGATATTAGGCAAAAATGCCTACTTGAAAGCTGTTTGATGTTGGATGCACCTTTCTCCATTTCCTGGTTCTGCATGAAATGCCAGGGAGAACCAAAGACATCACAAGTAAAAGCCCATCCCCAGCAGACTGTTATTAGCCTTGTTTCTAGAGCAACTCTTGGCTGGATATCAAAACAGAACCTCCTCCCCCTCTGGGGTTTGCTCACCCCATGCAGATCTGTGGGTGGCATCTCCTGAGGATCCTTCTCTGCAGATCCTGCTATAAAAATAAAATACCTTTATGAAAACACTCTCTAAATACTCGTTTTTAGCTCACTGTTTGGGTCAGGATGTTAATGCTGTTGTTCACTGTCACTGACTCTCAGGTGAGCCTGGCCATCAGGAGGGACATTCCATGGTGTAGCAATGTCACTCCAGGTGCACAAATCCATTACAAACAGCCTCTCTCAGCCTCTGATAAAAGTCAGAACTGAACTAAATCAGACACCTAAAGTCATTTAGAGGAGATGATGGAAAGTAAAAGGGTCTTTCTGAAGATTTAGCAGAGTTTGTATAAATACTGGCAGGGTTCTGTCTCTCTGGTCACTCTGCTGCTGGTGAATCCACAGGTGAAATCTTGCAGGTGAGACACGGCCCCAGTGGCACAGGATGGAAAGAGAAATGAAAACCCAAAGGATGAATGAGCACTTGGGGTTTATTCTGGGAATCAGAGGGAAGCAGAGAAGTGCTGCTGCTCCATTTGGAATTATGGTCAGTGCAGGGGCTGTTACTGAGGGGTTATTCCAGACAACTTCCACTTGTGGTCAGCCCTCAGGCAGACTGATGAAGGTGGATCCCTGCTGTAAGGCGGGTTTTCAACATTTAGCTCTAAGGTAGCTCAACTCTAAACCTGCTCATAACAGAATTATTTTAAACCCTTAACCCCAGAGTCATGAACCAAATGTTGATCCCAAAACCATACCCTCAACTCATCTCACATCCAAATCCCTCCTTCTGGGAGATGCTGAGTTACCTCTGCTCTCGTTCCCTTCAGCGAGAGTTGAGGCTGCTGAGCACAACACAGGATCAGACCTGCGTGGTGGAAAACTGCTCCAGTTCCTGAAGAACCAGCTTTAAAATGGGGAGCAGAGCCTGGCTCTGAGCTGGGAGCTGAACCCAGAGAGTCCAGCAGCAGATCCACGCTCCTGTTAATTATAGAAATGCCACCTTCTCGGAGATACCCGGATCCCTCTCCCCACCACTGCTGCCACCTCGGTGCCAATTATGCTAATGATGGGTTTCCTTTCAAAGGAGGAAGCAAAAAAATAACATTGAAACTGCAGGAAGAAACTTCAGTGGGCAGAGGGTAATTACCCAAACTGGAATCCAGCAGGGGAACTGGAGTGACAGACCCCTGCTCGGGCTGGGAGGGGTGAGGGGAGCACTCAGCCTCCAGCTCTGTGAGGTGTCTGAAGGCTGCAGCTCTTCCAGCACACGACTTTCAGTCTTTGTTTTCCCATCCTCTGTCTTCCTGAAGAGACAGAATTGTGTTTTTCAGATAACCACACCGCAAATGGAGAACTATGAAACCACAGGGATCTATTTTAAATTAACATTAGCCGTGTAGCTGAAACCCACAAACCGAGGCAAGGCTCTCCCCACCATAACTCAGGGCACATGGCATGTGAGATAAGAGAGCTGCAGCTTTATTTGGTAAATTTAAAACCCACCTCTCGGGCGAGCTCTCGGTATCTCCTGCAGCTGCAGCACAGACAGCCCAGGTGGGTGGGTGCAACCACAAACCTGAAATTTCCCAGCTTTCATTTTTAATTCAGTTCCTTAAAGTTCTTGGAGGGAAGGGAAGGGATGGGCTTCGGGGTTGGGGTGGGGTGGTTGGTGGTTTGTTGGCTTTTTTTTTTTGTTTGGTTTCTCTGCCAATTTAAACTTCATTTTATTATGCTCAGTGCTATGTTTAGGCTTCTCTCCAAAGACTGTCTCCCAAAAATTAAGAGACAATTTTATTACTACACAGAGGAACTTCAAAAAGGGATCTGATAGTGGGGGACTTTTCAACCTTGCTTAATGAGATCTAATGACTGGAACTTGCAACTAGACATATTCGACCTTGTATGAAGATGTAATCTCGTAGCTGTGAGGGTAATGACATACTGGAAGGACTCCTCATGAAAGGTAGCTGCACTATTGCTCAGAAATCTTACCCCAAAATCAGATATCACTCTAGAAAGCAGCATCTCATTTGGGGCTGGGTGAAGATCTAGGGCTGGAAGCAGACAGCAGGGAAAGGGGATGAGCTCAAGCTGGGTGTTTATCTGCTTTGGGGCTGGGGAAGTCTCTGTCACCCCGGTATCGCTGTCCTTCCCTGGCCCCAGGACAAGGCCACTGCCCACGCTGCTCTCTGTGCTCTGCTCCCATCCCCTGCTCCCCCAGCTCCACAACAGGCACAAAGAGCATTTCCTCTGATAGGAGGTCCAGGGAGAAGAGATTCCTTCTGGGAATGTCTGACTGGAGTGCAGTGCCCCTTATTGCCTGGTTGTAACCAAAATCTCTTTTGCAGAAACCATCTGAGCCTGAAACCATATCCACTGCTACAGAAATGAAGTGTTTATGGCTCATTTTGAAAATACTTTCCACTGAAAGGTCACAAATCACGGAGTTTTATCTTGGTATTTCCATCTTTCTTCCCATTCGGTCAGAGGCCTGGGTAAGTGCAAAACTCTGGTTGCTGTTTTTGGAGAACAGGCTGCCAGTGACCACCTGAGCCCACCCTGTGATTGTGGGGAGGAGGGGGGACAGAACCTGCCAGGGGCAGGGGACACGTGGCACACACTGAGGGGGACAGGTGGCTCTGGCCCATGTCACTGTCACCTGCTGGGCACACGCCACACAGGCTTGAGGGGCCAGCAAGGGCTCTGGTTTGCTAACCCACACAGTACATGTGTATATATATATATATAAATATATATATGGGAAGGATATATCTATAGGGGAAGGATTCCAGCCTGGAACTGGAGGAGGTGAGAGTCTCCCTGCTGATCACAAACACGTTATTCCTGTTAAAGGCTGTGTTATCACTTTATATCTGCAAGTGGAGGACAAGCATCACCTGTGGCATTTCGGTGAGACAGCTCCACTGATTCCCATTGTGCTGGTGGATGAGAGACCTTTAATTCCCACCAGGACTCACTTTCCTGGCTATTTCCACTGCTTTGCTGGATGTGGAAAGACTCTCATAAATTTTAAGGAAATTTTAAAAAAAGGGAATAGGAAAGTGAGGAATGGTCACGGAGGCTTCACAAATCACAAAGAGCCCCGGCATATGAGAACATGTCATTGTTTTATGGACTGCCTAAAATCCAGTTAGAGCTCCTGGTGCTGTGAGAAAGGAAAGGGCCAGCTGAGGATCCTTCCTTAAAGGAAGAAAAAAGACGAGCTGGAAGCAGGCAGGAATGTTTTCCAGTAACAAATGCCTTTAGAAGGATCCGATAAATCTTGGCCTCGATTTATTTGAAAAGAAAAATTCACATAAAGACACTCCCTTGATCAACATAGCTTGAGTGGCTTATCTTTAAATCAAACCCAAAAGCTCCAAGGCACACATCTTTGAAATCTGAGCTTTAATGGCATTAAGAGACTCAGAGACCACCAGTTTCAGACTCAGATCCTGAAAAGCAGGACTTGAACCAAACTGGTTGATTGTATCCAGAACAGCATTTTTGTTTTCAGCTCGGGGGAGGCCAGAGAGCGAAGGGTCAAGCAGGACTGAGATTTATTTACTGGCACTGAAAAGTAAACACCAGGCATTACCCTGATAACAACCTGGCCCTGACAAAGGCCATTGGCAAGGCACATTCTTGAGGAGGAAGAGTTTGGGTTGCTGTATTTCTGCTTTGCTAAGGGGATAGGCAGCGAAGCAATCACATTCTTGAGTGCAGCCGAGGCGGGGAGAGCTGCCCTGTGCTGAACGTGGCAGGGAAGGTGGGAGGGAGGGCAGGGCTGCAGAGGCAGGATCAGGGCTCAGGGCTCTGCCAGCCCCTCTTTATTTCCCTGCTGGATATAAACAGGACAACTCCACGCTCCAAAACCCACCAGAGAAAAGAAATGATTCGTTAGAGAGCTGATGGCCTCACTCAGAGCTGCTGTGGGAGGGTTTGGTTCTCACCTGCATTTACAGTTACACTTATCCATCCATCCCACTGGCACCAGTGGGCAAAAAGAAGTTTACTCCAGGAAAATCCCTTCTGGGTAGGCTTGGAGCAAAAGAATGGTAAGGGTTATACCAGGGAAAGGAAATACAATTGAAAATCCTGGGAGGCTTGGGAAGAGCAGCACAGACTTTGGATCAGCAAGAGAGGCCTCCTGTGGCTGGCAGGCTGATCTAAAGCGTCTTCACACTCTGCATTTCATTTGCCCATGATATTTAATTTTGACTATTTCTTAATTGCATTGTAATGAACGCCCAATTTAAACAACAATTGACTTATTAAAGCAGAGCTTCCAAAGTCAGAAGGTTCAGTAACTTTCTGAATGCAAACATCAGGGACACCACGGATCTGAGCTCCAAAGGGGAAGATTAGGAGCATCCTAAAGAACTGCACCAGGATCCTGGCAGGAAGCAGAGTGAGCAGCCAAAAGCACACAAAACACAGCTGCAGAAAGTCCTCCAGCCTGAAAACTGAGTTTCTCATTCTAATACACGTGTTTTTCTCAGGTGCAGAATAACTGCTGGGGGGTGGCACCTGTAGCCACAGTCCTGCTAAGGGAGGGCACAGCCACATGCAGAAAACTGAAATTACTATTTTAAGTGTGCAGCTGTAGAGAGATTTCACATGTTCTCATCCCAGCCTGCTTCTCTTTACTTGTGGATTTACTTGTTTACAGCAGAACATTTTCTGAACGAAAATACTGAGAGGTTTTAAACGCTCCATTCCCCTGAACCAGGGCTCACTGAAAGCCCTTTGTTGCCACAATCTCTTTATCTGCCTCATAGCCCTGATTTTCTTCATTTTAAGGGACCTTAACGTATAGCACAGCTTGATAAATTTATGTCTCAAATTACTCCAAGAATAAGCACAATTTAATACTTTGTATATTATTTGCAGATTTGATTAACATTTGATGACAATGTGTCTTGGCTGGGAGCCCAGAATGCACAATGCACCTGTCAAAAATGAAGAGCCCTTTATACCCTTTGCTTTCCCTGGGACGTCCACATTAATCATCACAATTTGCTGCCCTCTTTTTCTTTCTTTTTACCAAAATTGAACCTAAATAGTGGGTTTGAACTGAGTGCTGTTGCAGTTGTTTATGGGATAGATGGAACTGCTGGCCATTCGAGTGGGCTTTGATCTGTGGATTACATTGGCCAGTATTATCAGGACCTTACTGCACTTTTCCACCCTTTTTTTGGATGGAAAAGGAGGAAAATCTAGCATATCAGAGCAAAATACTAGGGAAAAAGCAACAGAGCATTTGTGCCAGTGAGTTTTGCATGGAGAAGCAGCTCTCCTGGCCGCTCATCTCCATCCTGCACTTTGCAATTCCATTTTTATACATTTGGGGTACAGGAATCTTCAGGCTCAAGAAAATCAGTTAGTTGGTGAAGTTCCTGCCTGCAAACCCAAAATACATCCTGTTTTTTCTAGTGACAGCAATCTGGGCCAGGACACTGCCAGATCTGCTGCACTGATGGGCTGGATGTGGCAGCAGCAGCTGCAAGATCTTCCTGCCAGAGCAGGTGAGTTCCCCCTCCCAGCACCTGCCTCATTTTATTTGTGGGGGGCAGCTCTGCAGAAATCTAAACCTGAGGACACACAGAACCAATTAAGGCTGGAAAAGACCTCCAGGCATTAAACTTTTGACCAATATCCTCTTTCCCAGTCAACCTTTTCCCAAAAGGTCTGCTGGGTTTGTGACCACTTCAGGGATGGTGACTGTCACAAATACTGAGCCTGGGAGCCAGGCAGGGCACAGGGAGCTCATCCCAGCCAGGGGCTGCTTCCATCTGAGGGCAGGGTGCTGGAGATGGAACAGGGAAATAGCAGTAAGAAAAACCTGGGATATTTCAACATATTTTTGGCTACAAAGACCACACTGCGACGTCTGCTGATATGGAAACACCTCAAGGCATGTTTTCTTTCCCCTTGGCTTCTCCAATATAATAAAGATGCTGTTGACAGGTGGCAGACTGTGGTCCTCCAAACTGAAAGATGAAGGAGGAAAATAAAGCTGTCGATCCACGCTGTGCCTGTGGAGCAGGGAGCTGGAGGAGCAAGAGCACTCCCACAAAAGGCCAGCACAAAACAGGGACTCTCTCTGTTTAACCACACAATTGCCCTTTATGATTGTGTGTTTTGACATGTTCTTTTTGATCACTTATGATCACTTTTATTATTAAAAAATGCAAAGCTCAGGGTTCCTCCTGTAAGCTGTCAACATAGGAGAGCCACTTCTATTTGCTTTAGCCAGCAGCATGTGGGAATTCAATGTATTATTAATTAGTGTTTCATATTTTGATGCTGAAAAACTCAAGAAGCAGCTGAGATGATGGAAAGCTCAATTTCAACTTCTCTTTGTAACTTATTATGGTTACCTGTGCTGGCACAAATGGTTTGGGCTGCTGCCAGAGCAGGAAGGTGGATTTTTACCCTCACTCCAAATTTTACCCCATTTTTACTCTGCAGATACCACCAGAAAAGGGACAGCTTCTGGTGACAGAAAATCTCAGATGTCTCCTTTATCCACTTCCCAGTTCTCCCACAGAGAGGATTTTAACTCCTCTGTATTCCCTGTAACACGTGGGGTAACAGGGAGCAGCACTCCCTCCTTCCCCCTCTGTCCTTTCCCTGCTCATCTCCTTTTCTTTTCACATTTTCTTTTATTTACACAAAGTCCTCCTGCGTACTTTTAATCTTTCTGGCCGCTGCTGAATTATGTTCTGTAAAGATGTTTAAGGAACTCTCAGCTCTGTTTATATACATACATAGAACAAAATGCAGTAGGTAGTGCAAAATAAACTTTCCCATAATCCTTATAAATCTGTCTTGTTTCAGAAAATTGTTCTGCGTGGGAGAATGGTGAGGTCACTCCGAAGGCCTAATTGCCAAACTCCTCTGGCAATCTTTCCCACCTTCCCCTTGTCCTCACCCCTCTGCTCCCCTTCCCTCTCCATCCTGTCATCATTCCCGTTGTTCCTTTATTCATTTTAATCCCAATTCCAGCGCACCTGGAAGGAAACACGAGTGAGGGCAGCTTCAAGAGCAATAATGGCAGTAATGAAGTCCTTAAAGAAAAGCACATGGCAAGTCTGAGCAGTAAAGAATCCCAGAATCTCAGAGTGGTTTGTGTTGGAAGAGACCTTAAATCCCATCCAGTGCCACCCCTGCCATGACAGGGACACCTCCCACTGTCCCAGGCTGCTCCCAGCCCTGTCCAGCCTGGCCTTGGGCACTGCCAGGGATGCAGGAGCTGCTCTGGGCACCCTGTGCCAGGGCCTGCCCACCCTCCCAGCCAGGAATTCCTTCCCACTGTCCCGTCCATCCCTGCCCTCTGGCAGGGGGAAGCTGTTCCTGTGTCCTGTCCCTCCATCCCGTGTAAAACAGAGCCCTGCTTGCAGCTCCAGGTGCATTTTGTCCTGAGCAGGGACCATTCCTCACCTGGCAGCACAACTGAGGTCACATCCTGATTTCCAGGAGCAGTTGCACTGCAAAAAAAAACCAAAAGAAGGATATCCAGCAGCTCCTTCTTAGCAGGTTTCCATTCCCAAGCCTTTTGTAGAAGCTGGAGGAGCTCAAGGCCTGCTCTCAGTAAATCCCACTGGATAAATAACTCAGCTGAAAGCACAACCGACGCTCTGCTGGGCTATCAGGCTACAGAGCCAATAAACTAAAACAACACTCACGAAATCACTTAACCAAGAGGAGCTTTCCCAGTCCTGTTTCATGGGAAGAATGGCATCCAGCCCTGATCCCCAAAAGCAGCAATCATGCTGCAGGATTAATAAACCCAACTGCAGCAGACGCGGCTCCGCACAAAAACACGCGCTGAGGTTCTCTTAAAAAAAAATTCCCCAGCTAGCAATGCAAGGAAAAATATGTGTAATGCCCTGATACAACTGACAAGAAAAACAGAGAATAAGATTTATAGAGTAAATTCATTAAACTTTCAACTCACATTCCATCGTTCTGGAGTCCAACTCAAATTACTGTATGAAAGCTCTTTCTCATGGAGCTAGATGAAATTTAAGATTACTTTTAATTACAAAGGGTGTGGGAGAATGTTTTCATGAGAGACAAATACCTCTACACCTCTTACCAGTGTGGATTTAAGAGGTTCACAACAAACAGAAACTGATTTATGAGCATTGGGGCATCATTGTGTCAGGCTGCAGCATGGGCTGAGACTTAATTTCTTTACTTTTACTGCCACGTATATATCTTTTGCAAGTTCTAATTGGAAATTAAAATGGCAGAAATTTTATGGGAGGAAAGTTTATTACTACTAATGGTTTTCAAAACTAGGCTACAGAAAAATATTAACCGTGGCGATGATGTGTTCTTTTTAATTTAAATGTAGTCGTGCTTTCAATAACTTTTTACATAAATCACGGTTCTGCCAAATTGTTTCTCTGGTTAATCAAATGTATCCTGTTTATTGAATAAATAGTGGTCTCTGCCTTGCTTTTATTTGGGAATGAACAATTGTGCAGGAGCTATTAGCTCACATGCAGGTTGCAACCCTTCTTTTTATCAAGATTTCCCAAGTTTGCCAAAAAGAAACCCTTTTACAATTTCCTGTCACCCTGCCAAACTAACCATTCCTGCTGAAGCTTTCCGTGCTAAGTACTGGGTTGTTGTTTTGGGTTTTTTTTTTCCTTTTCTAACCAAATGGTTCAGCAACTTCAGAGGAAAAGGGTTAAAACAAAGGCACAAACCCCCCTGGCAACCTGTCATTAAAGACAGATAACACAATACATGTGCCAGGGGGTCAGCTGAAGGTGAACTGTGACACTTCTGAACGGCCAAGCACTTGACTTTGTGGAAAAATAACCTTCTAAGGCAGCTCAGGTTTGGATGTAAGAGAAAACAAGCACATCCCTGGGTGCTGGGCATCTGTTTGCACGCATTCACACCCAGCTGAAATGGAAAAATAAATTAAATCCACCAAAATGCAAAGACAAAACCTGTGCACACGTGAGCGCAGAGCATCTCTGAGACCTGGACACTTTGGATTGAGGAAGGCAATGACAAGAGGTTGCTCTGTTATCAGTTGATGTACAATTTAAGCCTTAAATTATTTTCTTTTTTGATGGCTTCTGCACAAAGGTGTAAACTACGACTGCAGTCCTCTCTGGGAGCCCTGGAACAGAATTATTTCCCCACAGAAAGAAAAAAGCAGCTCTGTGAGACAGGTACTTCCCCAGCTCTGAAGAGCTGATTGTAGAGGGGGTTTGAGGGCCACAAGAACAGGGTTTGGAGGGTTAGGAGAACAAGACCTCAACATAAAAATTGCCTGTAGACTATTGCTTTCTCAAATTCAACAGGAACAAAAGAGACCAATATTCAAGAGTGATTTGGGCTGCCCTGACCCTCCAGTGCTTATCTCTGCATCCAACATCTTCTGTCACTGGGACTGGCAAATAAAGCACCCAACCAAACTCTGTACACAACCTCTTTGCTCTCTGCCTTCCATCCTATTTTTGACTCTCACAAAGGGGTGGAGAAAAGCTGCAGAAAACACCAGGATGCAATTGCAGGGTCGTTAATTCCAGCACAGGTCACTCTGGCACTGTGTCCTCCCCATCCCTCCCTGCTTTGCTGCCTGCCCTGCGCTGGTGCTGGGCTGTGCTCCAGAGCAGGGAACTGATCCAGCTGAACAACAACCGAGCCCACAAAAAGGTGATGTCAGCACGGGAGAGGAGCTGGGATGAAGGGGAACAGCAGGCAGGAGGATGGATCCACCCTGCTCTGCTGTCAGATGAAAGGAACCTTATAAACACAGCTTCAGAGCTGCTGGATCCCTGCAAGCTGCTGCAGTGAATTCCTGGATAAATGCACACTTGGATTGCCTTTGCACGTCCATCCCAAGCTCCGGAGTTTCGCTGCCGTGGCTCCAAAGGCATCCACACAGGATGAAAGACTTTGCTCCTTCAAAACATTTTGAAGATGCTAATTATTACTCCTGTGCTGTCTTTCAAAAAAGAACGAACAAGATCACGTGCAGAGGCACAGGTTCCTCAGGTTAGGGGTTGCTTTATATCCCTGCACCATCAGGGACTGGATCTTGCTTTCAGGAAAATGCATTTCATGCTGCTGTGCTTCTGAGGGGAGTATCCACTTGTTTATGGCAGGAATTTCAGGCAGGAATGAGGCTCTGCTATTCACAGATACGGGAGTCAGAGGACACTACCCTATTTAAGGAACTAAATGAACAGAAATTATTTACACAAACCAATCTATCAGGTTGAACTGATGTCCAGATGAACAATGGAGGTGAACACATGGAATTGTTACTGTGCTTCCAAGATGGTTTTGTTCTTTGAACTGAGATGATGATGTTGATTTGGTTTGAGATCATTTTCCAGATCTGCTTTAGTATTAACTGAAGCTTAGCTGGTACTTCTTGTGGCACTGTGCTTCAGTTTTAGAGTGATTAATGGCATCTTTCATGTGTCACCACCCTCAGGAAAATGCCAAGTACACCTGCAAGGAGTCTGTGGAAGCTCACAAGTCACAATTCCCTTATTCTCTGGTATTTCCTTTGTTAAAAGTTGAGCTCCTACCTTGAAATACTTGAAACCAAGGAAAGGTGTCTCCATCACAATCCCAGCATGTTCTGATGGTGATCCCAAGCTGAGCTGCAGGAGGGAGCTTGCACCTGGGGAAGGGCAAACTCCTACCTTGATTCCATGGATGGGGAACAATGTTCAGAGAAAGTTCACCGGGGATTTTTGCTGCTGTTTTTGCACATTTCCCTCTCTATTTGGTGTTGCTGTAGTCAGTTCTACTGCCCCATCAACAACTTTTAATGATTTTCCTTCTTTTCCTTCATCAGCCACCTTTATCTCATAAACACCAATATTTTCCAGCCTCACTATCAGTCTCCTATTTCCCCTTTATTTCCATTCCTGCACTCGTATATTTGCAAGTGCCTGTTTTCATGTGCATGTTCACACTGCAGCTTCCATTTCCCTTCTCTGCTGGGCTGAGGGAGGGGAAGGGGGTATTTGGTTCCCATTGACAAAATCCTCTTCCACAACTGCAGAACGGTGAGGTTTTCTCAAACCCTTCCCCATTATCATCCACCCTGTTTGCTTTAGGGTGGCTTTGGCTTTTTTGGTTTTTTTGGGTTTTTTTTTTTCTTTTCAAACCACTTTGCTCATAATTGCTTTAATCTTTGGGAAAACAGCCCTTTTAAAGAATCCAGTATATCCATTATACAATTAATGACTCCCAGTGGTCTTCCCTAGCGTGAGATGCCTTGACAGAAGGGAAGTGGAGCAGATTTATTTGCAATGGCACTTCACAAGATCTTGTTTCAATTTCTTGGCCATGCTTCTTTCTGGGACAAGTAGGTCATAGCACATAAACAGACAGCACTGCCATCAAGATTTCCTTATCTTCCTCAATTTAAAAGTGGGACATGAAAAATTAAGTGAAAAGCTAAATTATTATTTATGGTTTTGTAATGTTTTAACACTCCTGTTACTGTATGCCGTGTCCCACAGATGTGATAAACAAGCAACAGTGAAAACAAACACTGTAAAAGGGAAGGGTGGAAGAAAGGAAATAGGATTATTCCCATTTTACCAAAGGAGAATTGAGGCACTGAAAGATTAAACAACTTGCTCATAGCACAGTCACACAGGGAAATGGGAGAAGAATCTGGGACTGAACTCAGATCTCCCACAAGGCAGTCCAGGACTTTAACCACAAACCATTCCTCATCCATAATGAATAGCTCCTGGCATGCACAAACCAGCGCCCAGCCAGGGAAAGGGACATGTCTAGTCAGGAGAATATTAACACTGAGCTGCAAAATGGTCACTGGGCCGTCCCTGGGGCCGCAGGACTCGACCCAAGTGTTTGATGAGGAGATGAAGCAATGCAGCCGTTAACTGGAGATTGATTCCTGGGATACAAAGGGCAGTGATGGAAACTCGGGACAGAGGCTGAGACTCTCATTTTCTGCAAGAAACACATTCGATTCTTATGCTGATTTAGTTTAAAAAATGGAGCTCATTTAAAAGGGGGTGAAGCTTTTGGCATTCTCCAGCCAATAGTTCATGTAATGTACCATACCAGAAGATCTTCGTGTTCCTGCCAAACTTGCAGCCAGCAGAATCCTTCACTGGTGATAGCTGAACATTGCAGCCCTGTGAGAAAGCAGGCATTTCCCATGATATATGGGGAATCATTTTCCTATTGGCAAGGTCATAGGAAAATTGCAAAATATTTTGCCTAAAAGAGAGAGAGTTTCATCCTGCTTTTTGCAGGAATGTGTAAAGAAAGAAAAAAAAAAGATAGAAGGCAGTTCTGCAGTTTCCAGGATTTCTGTTAAAAGATAGGAAAAATAGGGTTTTTGTTTGAAGTGTGAGGTTATTGAGCCTGTGATGTGCTCCTCAGAGATACCGTGAATGGAACAGCCTGAATCACTCTTGGTTTACCTCTTTGAGCTCATTCCTGAGGCACAGCTCCCACTGCAAAGCTCTCAGACTTTCACCTGCAGCAGGGACAGATTCCCTGGATCCCCCCAGCTCCCAGAGCAGCTCAGGACCCATCAGGGGCTGCACTGCTGGAGCCCTCAGGGGTGGCAGCACAGGGGTGGCTCAGTGACAGCCTCTGTCCTGTGCATCCCCAGTGTCACAGCAGGCACTGAGGTGCCTCTCATTCAAATCAGATGCCAAACAAGACACAAGCAAAAGCAAAGAGCAGCAGTGAAGCCTGACACAGAGAATTCCAGCAAAAACAGCTTTCTGGAGAGTTCAAGGAGCAGAACTTTTGCTTTCTGCCACAGGAAGGTCATCTTGGATATGATCATGAACCTGCTGAGACTTCTCAGAGCACCAGAGAAAAATGTGCTGCTGCTGAACAGCAAAAGCAGCACAGCCACACCTTGGCATTTGGCCTCTGGCCAAACAGAAATTTGAACATGAGATGGAAAATTTATTGTTGGGCTTTTGAACTCAAGCTTTGCTCTTTGTTCAGAAATAGGGCAGAGCCTCAACAGAGGAGCCCCACACTTTTAGGGACAAGATAAATGACAGGAGGCAGAAATCCTGTCGGAACAACCCTGAGGAAGTGTTGCACTAAGAGCGGAGACCACAATGTCAAACAGCTCCTCAACACTTGCTCTTCTCTCAGAGGTTTACTGGCTGAAAGGGAGGGCTGGAAAGGAGGGCAGTAGATGTGGCCACATGTCCAGGCCTGTGTGTGCCACATGAGATGTGTTCCCTTGTCCCTGCCTCCCCCTTGGAAGCTGCTGTGCCTCCCTGCTGCTCCTGGGGCACAGTGGCAGCTCTTACTCACATCCTCTGCAGGTCAGCACGACCTGGATCCTCCAACAAGCTCTGTCTTGCTGCTCACACTAAATTAGGCTTGGATTATTAAGTCTCCAGGAGTATCACCCAAACTGCATCAAGACTATTAACCCACAGTATGTCTGCCAAAGGTAGCTCAGCTAAGGTATGGCTGTATCTCCTTTTTTGGTTTATGAACTCAGGGTGTGTAACGAAACCCTGATTTAATTTGCAATATCACAAACTGGAGTCCCCGAAGCTCCTGACAGCAGAGATGGCTTCAAACTCCTTCCAAGCAAGGACCAGATTTCCAGAGCCACAGCAGAGCTGATCTGGGGCTGGGCTCTGCCCACCACGGAAAGGAATCTCAGCTCAGAGCTGGCTCTTAAGGGGAGATGGATGGCTCCCCAAAGTCTGAGGCTCTGGGGTTGGAACTGTGTTTCCATTAGGAAGGTTCCCAAGTCCACATCCTTGTCCCAAACAATGTGTGAAACTGATAGATGACAGCTCTGTCCCCTCTGAGACAATGCAAAGCAGGCATCAGTGGGAGAATCCCAGCCAGTGCAGCCACACCTGCGCCCCAGCATGGCCCTGGGGCTGCCGTGGGGAGGGGGGGACATGAGCTGAGGTGCTGTCACAGCCATCATCTGTCACCACCCCGGCTCAGCAGCAGCCCTTAAAACTGTCTGGCTGCAGTGTGAAATTGCATCTGGAATGGGGATGCTCACAGAGGCAACTTCCTGCAAAAACACATCAGAAAACACTTTTTTAAATTACTTTTTCCCCCCCAAATACAGGACTCAGAACAAAGTTTGCAGCTAAACCCAGCATGCTCAGGCTGTAAATCTTGTTGGTGCAGAACCAAGTCCTGGCTCAGCAGAACCTCTTAGATTAGGTGGTGGTGTTTGCTGCAGGTTTAGAACTGGTCTGTATAAATCCCTGGCTCCCAACTTGTCAAATATTTTCCCCCTTTGCAGGTCTGAGTCTGCACAGAACCCAGGTAATGGAGGTCATCTGTTCCACATTACCCAGCAGGATGCAGCGCTGTGGCTCCGTGGCTCGAGGCAAGAGTGTAGCTTATGTATCTCCAAGTATTTGCCTGAAAACGCTCGCTTTGGATCGGTTTTTCTGACATTTGCTGGAGGAGTTTTCCAGAAACCCCCAGCCAGAGTGAGCTGTTGTGCTGTGCAGGGAGCCCTGCTGCTGGCAGTCCGGATCAGGAACTCTCCATGATTCCTCCTCTGCAGGGCTGGACGTTGATCCTCGGTGGAAAACTCCCCATCCCTGCAGGTCCGCAGCTCAATGAGCCTGGAATGCAGCTGCCTGTCCCCGTGCAATTCCCATTACCGGGAATGCTCAGCACAGGATGCTTCTTCCCTTTCATTACTCCCCACACAGAAGAGCAAACACCTACATTTATTTTTTATTCTAAGGCAGTCCTTTTCCATTTTGAGAGCACTTAGCACTCGCTCCAGGCACCTGCAAAGAAGGCAATGGGAGCTATTCCATTATCCCTCAAGGAACAAAGAGGAATCTTTCTTTTCTTTCTTCATCTTTCCTTTCCCTCTCTGCCTTTGCTGCAAGATCCGTTTTCAGCCTGACCCTTTTCCCCCTCCAGCTGAGTTTCTTTTCTCTGTGCTGTATTTCTACTGCAAGGATGCAGAACTGCAGCAACTGCTTGGATCTGCTCTGCACAACCTCGGTTCACCCAGGGATGGATTTTGGGAGAAGGAGGAGGGATTACCTCATCCTTATCTTGAAGCTGCTCCTTTCTCCTGGCTGTGTCATTTCCCTGACATCCCACATGCCCCAAGTCCACCGAACACCACTGAGCTGGACTGGTGCCAGTCCAATATTCACCCAGCTCCTTGTTAACTCCAGTGTTTCACAAACCTCGGTGCAGGGACTAATGAGAAATCAGAATCTGGCGCCATGGCTGGACTGAAATCAAACCATGAAGCTCCTTCCCGACCTATTATAAAAATTACAGTGTGGAAAGTGAATTTAATGGTGCAGAGTGCTTAATTGTAATATCAGTAAAGGCTTTGATCTGGGTGACTCTTGACATCACAGAATGAGGAAACTCCCTTAATGATTTGAAAAACCACACAAACGGTTGGGGAAGGAAATTTGTTTTATGTGTATATATTAAAAATGTTAGTAAGTCTCAGGAAGAATTTTATTTTGGCGGGGGGGGAGGATTGCTGGAAAAGGGATCTGTATCACAAAGGGAAGCAGAGATTGGCTTAAAAAAGCAAACAAGACATCGAGGACATTTTTAGTGCAGTGGAATCATAATGGCCTGGCACAGGCTGAGGATTAAAAACTGTGATGCTCTTAGCAAGGCCTGTGCTAAGTGTGGGGTGTCACCCTCTGGCCCAGAAGCTGCAGCTCAGGGGCCTCAGAGCTCCCCAGGGCTGAGGGGTGAATCTCTGCCTCCTCAGCCCATGGATGATGCAAGACAGATCCTTCTCCAAAGCAGCTGACTCCAGTTGTTGTGTTGGAAAAAGAGTCATGGCTCCACTGGCCCTTCCAAGTGAAAGCCTGGGAATTTTCTTTGGCAGAGGCTGGTGAAAGACCCAGGCAGAGGCAGAGAGGAGGGAACTTCACCCCTGAAATCAAACATCAGTGCCTCTCCCATCCTCCCTCCCAAGCCAGAGGCCTAAACACCTCAGGAATGCACGAGGTCCTACCTCCAGCTGGCAAGGAACAGCCACAGGCTTTAAAGTCCTGTCCCACTTCTGCTGGATCTTCTGCACCTACCTTAACGTCAGAGATGACATTTCACTGAGCCAGGTCTCCCAAAAGGAAGAATTTCCTGCACCTTAGGCTGCTGACAGCTGCCAGAGTTGATCTGGCAAGACTTTTTTCATAGTCTGATGTGAAAACCAGAACTTTCAATGACGCCAAGGCACAAGAGTGTGATCTGTGGCTTAGGGGAGGAGAGGAAAAAATACATCTATTGGTGCAACTACAGAAAAACAAGTCAGGGTGACTCATGGGGTGTCTATGGTCTTTCAAGGAGAATTCCCAGGTGCCCGGTTTCCACTGCAGCACTCAGACTGCCTCAGGTAAACCTCCAAAACCACCTGCCTGGGTGGGAAAAGTCTCATTTCAAAGGATTAAAATTTAGAGCTTCATCCTAGTGTCAGGGTTTAGCTGATAAGGTGATGTCAGGTCATGGGTGGGACTCAATGATCTCAAGGGTCTTTTCCAACCTAGTTTATTCTGTGATTGGTGAATCTGTGATTCTGTGGGGTGTTGTTCCTGCTCAGCCTTGCAGGGAATCTGGAGAACCTGCCCTGGCCTGAGGTTGAAGCTGGTGGGGATGCAGCCAGGAGAGCCCTGCTGTGTCCCCTGCCTCTGGATAGAAATTGTCTCACAGGGCCCCTTCCATCCTTCCCTGGGGACTCAAGTGACACAGAGCCAGGATGTGGCACCAGACAATTCCAGTGAACACTGCACCAGGGGAGATGCACAGTGAGTTCCTGGACTGGAGTGCTTCAGTCCTTACAAGCTGTAGGAGAACAACTCTAAAATGGGAATATTTTATCTGAGCTAAAAAATGAGCGCCTGTCAGGTGAAAAAGTATTAATGTAAAGTTTAACTGTGTACCTGCAAAGCCACTCTCCAGGCACTCCAAAATTCCCAAGACATTCAGCCTCTGGCACATAAAGCTGGACCAACAGAGCTCTAAACAGAGCAAGCCTCACCCCACCTTTGGGCATTTCCAGCCAACACCTTTAGCTACCCTGTGCCCTTTGCCATTTCTCCACTCTCCTATGTCCTTTCCCAGCCCTTTTCTCTGCTTTGACTGCTGAAGACTGGAATGTCTTTGGGGGCAGGCCCCTCCCGAGGCTGGGACCCCTCAGGTACAGCCATCTGCAAACACCACAAGATAAATGCCTCTCCTGCAAAGGGTTTTAAGTGCAGGGAATTTACTTTTCCCCAGCGGCTGCCCACTGATACAGGAAATCTAATCCTAAATCTCATTAGGTTCTACAAACAATTCGACCTCTTTCCCCAACAAAGTCACCATCCTGGACTGCTGAATGTTTATATTTTATTTCCCAACTCCTTTTTTTTTTTTTTCTCTCCATTCCCCCGCCCTTGCGATTTTCCTTTTGGTAAATATTTCTACATTGGAGAAGTCTAGCCAAAAGAGATTTAAAAAAAGAAAGTGAGCAGGAGAGACAGAGTATCAATCATTTACCTTCGGTTCCCCTGGGAAGAGGTGGGGAGAAAGAACAGCAAGGTAAAAAGTTAAAAACGGCAGAACCACAGCAGAGTTCTTTGAAGAGCATCCAAATCTATTTCTTCCAATGTTAAGGCCCTTGCAACACGTGCCAGGACTTGGAAGGCAAAAGAAAAAAAACAACCTAATTCACTTCCAAAAGTGAATTTTTCAGCATCAAGCCAAACTACTCAACGTTAATTTGGTTATTTGGCAAAAAATGACAATAATACTAGTACCTGAACTGATGCCATCTGCATCTAAGGATTCTGGCCAGCCCATTTCCCAGGCCAAGAATTACAGCAGATACCCCTGACTATTTAAAAAATAGTTTGCTATTTAAATGTTTATTGTATAACGAAATGTTGCATTGTGTTGGGAACGTACTGACAGAGTATCTTGTACACAAACAGGGGATGAGGTAAGAAAAAGTGATATATCAATTGTATAAACACTTCAGAGGTCGAATATTGGCTCCCATTTCCTGTCATAAATGCACGGCTTTAATTAAACACTCAGGAAAGTGCTGGTAAAGTGACTTATTTTCCTTTGTTACCCACGAGATGAAAATATTAAAGAGTGTCCTCAGATGCCACACGTGGGAATGCCTTGAATGTGCAGGAAAAGGAACACGGCTGCTCCCAAAGAAAAGCTGCTGGCAGCTCCTGGGGTGAGCCATGGGGCAATCCCAACGAGACCCCCACAGTCTTTTCTCCAAAAAAAGCAGCAAGGCATGGAGCTGGGAGAAAATATTTCAGCTGGAGCCACGGTGGGGTCAGGGACAGGGATGGGCAGCAGCCAGGGAGGGCCAGGATGGAGGGAACAGAAGAGCAGCACCGTGCCAGGCTGACCCCGCTCTGCCTGCAGCCAGGAGGGAGCCCCGGGGAGCTGCTGCTCTGAAGAAAGAGCTGCAGGCAGGAAGGGAGGGAAAATAAGGCAGAGGTCTCTGCTGGTTGCCCACAGACCCCTCAGGGAGCTGCTCCAGCCCCACTCCCAGCACCAGGCTGGAGACAGGGTGGAGCCAGCGCTCATCCTGTGCCCCAGCCGTGTCCCTTGGTCACCTTTCCCAGCCCGCAGAGAGCCAGGGAGGCACACACAGCAGCCAGGCTGGTCCCAGGGACACCCCTGGGACAGCCCCACTCAGCTGCCTCTGTAAGGCACAGCAGGGAGGCTCCCTCCTTCCCCTCCCAGGCAATGCATTGCATTGTCATTAATTATGTTTTGGATGACTCCTGAAAATCATTGGACAGTGGTTTAATTTAAGGCCTGATAAAAAACACATTGAAAGCCGAAGGAAGGGTGCTGCTGGAACGTTTGTTTGTGCAGGGCTCTTTTTATGGAGAGTCAATCCTCTGTTTAAAGCTTCCAATAATGGGCCAGGCTGCTTGGAAAATTTCCTGCTGGTTTAAACACTCACACCATGGACCTTTGCTCTCACACAGGACCTCTGAGGCCTCAGCGAGGACCAGGATCTCACTGGGCTCCTTCCCTCTAGACCATGGTCATGATGCAGCCAGCTTGGCCTAGAAAATGCGGATAAGGATTGTGAAATAAATCACAAATTCTCTTGAATTATCCTCTTTTCTCTTATGAAAGCCCTTCATACTCAGGAAATGCTGGGGGATTAACCTATCCTCCAAAGAAGGGAAAAGCTTGCAATTAAGAGGAGCTCCCGGAGTCCTTGCCCCTTATCTCAGCCCCTCCCATGGAAAGGCCAGGCAACCTCCATAAAAAACAACTTCAGGGGCAGAAATCTGGCCAATGTGGGCCTTGTGGGCTGGCAGTGACGTAGCTGTGAACAGGCAGCACCAAGCAGTGCCTGGGGCCCAGACGAAAAAGCTTTGTCCCAATGACACCGAGGGTCAGCATTGATACAAACACAATGGAATTTGCACTGATTAAGGCCTTTCCTCCCCACGCTGGATATAGGATTTCCTGCACTGGAGCATGTTTGAGTATATTATTTCTGTGCCAGGGAAGGGGAAACACTCTCATGCACTGAGAGGAGAAAAACAGATCTCATGGGGTGAGGAAAAGACACGAAGCAGAGAATCCCAGCTGAACAATACAAACATTGGGGGTTTGCATCACTACTGACCACGCTCTTCTCCAAAGCTTTTTGGGAAGGAAACTCCAAGCCCACAGCCATTAGGAAAGGGAGAGAGAGAGAACAGAGTATCAAGCATTTACAGTATTAAAGCTCTAATTCATGTTCTGAAGTAACTGGATAACTCCACGGGATTCTGCCCCAAAACCATGGGAATTTGGAGATGGTGATCAGCAGGTTGACACAAACACACTCATCAGGGCAGCTCCTTGAAGTGCAAGGAACTTGTTTATTACAGCTGAAGATATTTTCCTGCACCAGCCCACACAGTTCAAACTGAAAATGCAACAGTGAAGCAGAATTTTTATACCACCAGGAAAATGGAGAAACAGCAAAATGGTCTTCCCCAACTTGTATTCCAATGGTTAAATGCAATAGATGGGTGATGAGCTCAGTCCACCGTAGAGTTACTCACTCAGTACCACTGGGAGTAAATGAAACCTCCCAAGGGAAGCTCTGCCTCATAAAAATTCCCCTATGCAGGACACGTCCTGCCACTCACGTGCTGTTCTGCAAGAGGCCTGAAAGAATGAAAGCAGCTTGTGGTGCTAAGATGATAAAACAGATCTCCGGGACATCTTTCAGCAGCGCAAGCAAAATAGTCCTGGGACTGTTAGTGATCCTGGGGAAAATAAACACAGGGACCCCAGCAATCCTGGGATTGTTGGAGAGGCTCCGTGGGTGGCTTGCATTGCATTAAGGGTAACAAGGTTTCTTTTTCAAAGGACATTTTACTGTTTAAAAAACCAGTGCAAGAAGCAGGCATTACAAGCAGTGGTCATTCCGGGAGATGCATGAACTCAGGACTGACTGCATGGAAAAAGGCATCAATGCCTCAGCTGCTCGTCCATCACACGGATCACACTTTGCTTCGTGCTGTTACAGTTGGGAAAATGCAGGCGCCTTCCAGAGGGTTCCTGCACTTTTCCAGGCTTTTCCCTGCTCAGGACGTTCTCTGGCAGGCAAGCCCTGAGCCGGGGGCTGTGAGGAGCCAGAGCCACCCAGGGAACGTTTCCAGAGCAAAACTGCACAGATTGTCTGAATGCAGCCCTCACAGGGGAGCTGCAGCAGGCAGGGACACCTCCAACAACAAAGCACTCCAGAAAAAAAAAAAAGAAAAAAAATAGGAAGGAAAAAAAGCCAGAGGAAAAACAAACAAAGGGCCTGGAGAGTTTTCAGAGGAAAGCAAGAGTAACCCTTGAAAGGACTGCATGACCACTGTGAAGGGATCAGTAAACCAACACTGCCCCAGACCCAGGGGAATATGGAAATCTTCAAAATAATTCAATATAATCCTGCTGTGCCCCGGGCCACAGGCAGCACAAGCCATCAGTCCTGCACAGGAACCAGAGAGGTCTCACCAAGGCCCTGGAAGGACACGGCCTCACAGCTCCACAAACTGTGTTGAAATGGAAAGTCATGAGGAGCCAAGCAACACTAATTAATGTTTTTGGCCTGGCCCAATGCAAATCAAATTCAGTCGATAGTTCAGCTGGAATATATGGACCGGATCAGTACTGGGCATCCATTCCTCTACACTTCCTTCCTCTGGTCCTTTCTCAGTCAGAACTCAGTGTGGAGACAGTTCTGCCTCTCCCCACGCTGAATTACAGGTCCATTTCCTCATCCTCTCCCCTGAAAGGCAGGCTGGATGCTATCTCCAGGGAAGTGATGCCTGTTACAACTAAATTGTAATTTACACTCACAAGTTTGAGCTTTTCAAATCCCTGCTGAGCAGCTGTCAGGTACAGTGTCACTGCAGTAATTTGATCAAGTAGTTGGTGGCCAGAAAGAGATGTTTAAATGATCAAACCAGCAAATTCAAAAGAGTTTAGAAAATCCCATCTGAATACAAAAAGTTAAGCAAAACACTGTCATGAAAACATTTCTGATTCCCATCCAAAAAAGCCTACCATTTATTATGAAGCCTTTAAAATTGACAATGAGGGAATTCTTCACTGTGGTCTCGCCCTCACTTTCACCCTACAAAGCAATGCTGTATGGAGGCAGAGTAAACACTCTGTGCTGTATTTTCCTAAATAAAGTGAGGGAAAAAAACAGATCAATGTCTATTCTGCTGCCAGCAGATATGGAGTCAATTAAAAAACTAAAATATACAATAACTTAACTCTTTGCACAGAGCTCCAAACATATCAATACAGTGAGCAGAAAATTGTTTTCCATACAAGCACTGAAACACCCTGGGTTGAAACACACTCTCAGTTTTTAAATTTTGAAGGTGAATTTGTTTTTGCAAACCCAGAGGATCAGCAGGCAGCCCCCAGGCAGCTCTCACAGCCACAGTAAGTTTTTTCCTTGACCAGTTCTGCCAAGGATATTCCCCAAGTTCATCTTCTCCCTGGACATGTGCCAGGTGTGGCCACCCTGGTGTGGGGACATGCAGAAGAGGCTTTAGGCTTCTCCAGGCTCCAGTTTTAGGAACAAGGACACCAGGCAGTGCTCACCCTCCTGCCAGGCAGATAAATGCGGCCCTGGTGCTCATGAGAAGCTGTAAGGAGTCAAGAATCTTAATTTTTGAAGAGCAGTTTTTATCCTGCTCTGGTTTTCCAGTTCCACAGCTGCCTTCAAAACATTCAGCTCATCTTTTCAGCCGGTACCAAACCAAAACCCTTGGATCAGCTCCCGAGTATGGGAAGGTTCTGGAGGTGGATCCACTTCCAGAACTCCAATCTGGGATTGGGCAGCAGCTCTCCCACGCTCCGTGGGCTGTGTATCCCAGGAATTCTGCAGGCCTGGCTGGGGGAGCCCGTGTCCTGTATTTTTCTCCAGGACAGGATTCCAGGTGCCACATCCCCACATGATGCCATTACATGCTGCTGGAGCCAAGCAAAATGTTTCCTTGCAAATTTTGGCTCTTCCCTCCGGCTTAGCCCTTACTTAGACAAATTCTCCTGCCTTCAGATTTTTAATTCCCATTAGCATCGCCGTTTTCCTGAATAAAAACTTCTCAAAATGAGCAAAGTCCAGGAGACTTTGTTAGAACAGCTGCACAGCTCATGCATTACAGCTCCATTTCCAAATGTTTTCAACAGTGTGGCACAATTGAGGAGCTCACATAGATAAAAAACCACCTTGACATGCTCTGAAGAGGGCAGGGGCTACAGCCAAGGTACTGGGAACCAGCCCTGCTGCAGGCTGGGGGGAGCTGTGACAGCAAGGACGGCCACCAAAGAGGTGCACAATTCCTACAGCTGCTTTTTGTCACTTATCTGGGCACACCTCCATGGTCTGGAGGCAGGTGGGACTTTGTTGTGCCCTCATTTCCCTCGCTGGTAGCAGTTGGCATGGCAGGCACTCTCCCCTCTGCCTTCAGCTCGAGTTCTTGGCTGCAAATACCTGCTCCTGCCAGGGCTGTGCTGAGGCAGCCATGGTATTTATTTCTCCAGCCCCATAAAATAATTCCTTCAATACTGCAGAACTGGATTTCTAAGGTAACTTTTGTTCTCTGGTAAACATTGGCGTCCAGCCCCTGTGCTGCCCTGGAGACAGAGCAGCTCTGAGCCCCAAGTGCCTGAGGCAGGGACTGGAGCAGCAAACATCCCCAGATCAGGTGGGCCATCCTCCCCCAGGCCGTGGCATTTCAGAGCCAGGTCCAGATAAAAGCTATTCACTGCCTTCATCTGCTCTAGGCACAGAAGCTTCTGGAATGCTGGAGGAGCTCTCAGGCTGGAGGGATGCACAGTCTGAGCTGGACCAAGCTCCTGCCTGGGCTGTTCCCAAGGGCTCTGTGAGCACAGCTAAGCTCACCCTGGATCCAGGACCCTCTTTGCCCACGTGCCTTCAGTTTGTCTGAGAATTTCACCCATTTTGGGGGGTTTTAAGTAACCCTTAAGTTTCAGTTTCCAGCAATGGGTCTGCCCCCCTCTGCCAGAGGTGCCCGGTGAGCACATCCCTCCCCTGGGCCCTGCCCACAGCTGCCAGGCCAAGCCAGGCCTGAAGAAAACCAGACTTTAATGTCATTTAAGAGTCCCACTATTGCATACTTTGAGAGTTAAATAGCCAGTAGAAATAATCCTGTAAGTAGTGGAGCTGTGGCTTTCTTTTTTTCTCTTTGTGCCCCTGTATTCATCCACATGTCCCATCTGTGGCTCTGCCTATAGAGAAGTGTTTATCTCAAGCTTTTCCTGCTCCCCTTGCGGTGCTGCTCACAGAGTGAGGGGCAGCAGAGCTGGGGGACATCTGGACATGCCAGAGCTGATCCAGCACTGCCACTCTGACCCTGAGCTGAGAGGGATGGGCTGGGTGAGGATCCAGCCTTGGACACAACCTGTGACTTCTGCAAGGCGCAGGCTGGATGAGCTGCCCATCAAATGATGGTTTTAGTTCCTCCGAGTCAGAGAAATTGTAGCATTCATTTGTAGCCACCCCCAGAGCCTGCTACCAGCATTGCTTGGCTTGTAAAATACTATTTCCTACAAATTACTCTTTGATTACTTTCAACGTTTGGGTTGCGATCTTCCAAGCAAGTGTCTGTTTCTAGCTGAATTGCTCACAGTCATTTAAACTCCAATTGTTCTGGAAAGGAGTATAAAGTTAAACACTGCATTAAAGTGTTTGATGACACAAATTCCAAAAATTTGGATTCTAGCTGCTTCAGGCTAGGCCCCCTTACTTGCTTGGTTTATTTTTATATGTATTTATTCTACAAAACAATCCTCAGCTACCTCTAAATGATGGTAAAACCCCATTTCTCTTGAGTGGAAACATTGGAAAAAGCCACTCATCTCAGTGAGGCATTCAGATGAAAACCTGGTGATAACCATGCAAACACACGAGAAATGAATCATTTCATCTCCACACTGGAGTTTTCACAGCTTGCTGCAAGGATGTCCTTGTCCATGGAGGATAACGAGGAAGAATTAATAACCTGCAAACACACAGCTAATGAAATGAGCAGTTCTCTCCCACACGGGGCTTCCCTTCCCAGCACGGGCACCTGCACACACAGGTAGCACAAGCTCACAGACAAGCACAGGATGCTCACAAAGGAGCCAGAACCCCTTCGAACAACAGCCCAGAAACTCTCCCCGTCCCTCCCTGCACAGGGATCCCTGTGCTGCTCTCCCCAGCTCTCCCTGCACACCCAGAAGGTGCAAATCTCCCTTTGAAGCTTTGTTTACTTGTTTTCAAACGGGAAACCGCCAAAATCCAGCGACTGTTTTCTAATTTGAACATTTTTATTTTCCACGGGGGAAAAGCGAATCCCACAACACAAGTAATTGCCATTCAATCTGCAGCCTGGGTTAGAGCTCCCAGGCGGTTTCTCATCTTGCAGGGCTGAAAGGAAAGATTTCCCCCAGGACCTGCAAACGATCCCTCCATTATGCGAGGCCGTGCGTGCGCATTCACGGCATCACAAATCTGAGTTCACTGAGTGACTTTGGCGTGGCTGCCATGAATCCATATTAAGGCAGTCCCCAATATTTATTGTCAGCAGCATTGGAGGATGCCTTGCCTCCTGTTTCAGAACTTAATGGCCCATTGACCGCACTTCCTGCGAAGCACAAACTGTGTCCCACGACACTAAATCTGTGCCACGCTAATGAAAAGCCCTTTTTATTTCAGGCCAGCATCCAGAGTGGAAATGATTTAGATCACAGTCGCTGGGTATTTTAACTCACTAACTCGCTATTTCTTTAGTAATTAGAGATGAGGCCCATGGCAATGCCAAGTTGTAGGCTGACCCGAACATGCCTATCTATTCTGGATACTCTCCTGGAGATTTTTATTTAACACATTTCAAATTAGAGCTGAGGTGGGAATGAAAAATTCTTTGGCACAAGTGAGAGACGCAGATGAGCGCATTTTCCACTTGATTTTTTTGGTCCTTAGCACAGCAATATTTTATTTCATGTTAAAGACACCCAGATGAGATGTGACAACAGGGACGAGCTGGATTCCAGCAGGGCCCTGCTCAGGAGCACAAAATCAGAATGATTTCCCCTCTGCACCTTTGGGCTTTTCCTGCAGGGTGACTCGGGCAGAGTCACTCACACAGACTGGCAATCGCTTTCCTCCTCGTTTTATGTTTGTTATTTTTCTAACCTCTTCAATCTCACTTTGCTGAAGCAGAGGAAATGAGGTAAATTGGTCCTAACACAGGCCAGGAATTGCTGTCCTACTCCTGACATGGGGTTTAAAGGCACTGTGGGAGTGGAACAGTAAATCTCTGGAGCACAAATTTCTTGTGATAACACTAAATTTACCCCAATTTTATTGCTAAGATACAAAGTGTTATGGCAACACGAAAGAAAACAAGTTCTAAGGTTTTCCTTTAAGGCATAAAGAGCCACAAAACTCCACGAAGTGCAGCCTGCACTTCAGCAGGGACCTGGTGAGACTCCCATAACACAAGTGTGCACTCACATGCTCTTTCTCAGCCCTGTGACACCAGATTTTGGTTTTCCTTGCTCAGCAAGCACATCTCTGAGCCTGCTGTATGGATGGGGATGCTCCAGAGCCCTTCAGTGTCATCTGCTTTGCACTCCCTCTTTATCTCCAAAGCCCAGGAGCACAGCATGCACTGGTGGCAGGTGGAGTGCAACTGGAATATTTAAATCCCTGCAAGCCAGTAAGAAACGAGTGTGAAACTCAGTGTAACCCAGGGACCCTCCCAAGCACATGAAATAAATCTGAGGACAAGAGTAACAACACAAAGGTCAGTGTTTCCAGAAACACAACCTAGGAGAAGCATTACTAATTACATACACAGGCACAGATATACACACAAACCATCCCATGCTTGTTATAAGACAGTTTTGGACTTAAAATCCACATTCTTCTCCTTCAAGTGAAAGCATCACTTTGATTCCACGTGGATAAAGCAACCCCTGCAGTCTTTGCCTCCATCCTATTTTTGATAAGATATTTCTACTGTGTATCTTAGGTTAAGTATTAACTTACATGAGAAACAGATGTTTCCCCTCTGCAAGGAAAAGCATCTTTTCAAAGGTCATCAGTGGGAGAGAAGGACTTCCAGGATTTACACAAGGCAGTGGCAGTTCTGGCCACTGTCCCTTCTGCTTTTAAGTTCTTTTCCATTTGGCTTTAACTCTGCCCAGTTTTAAAGAAGTTCTTTCATCCCACTACCTGGTAAAAGATATTTTCCATACTTCCATTGCAACCAGATTCATTCACTGGGTTCCTAAAACCACAAAGGCTATTTTGTTGAATAAATCCAATCCCTGTGTTCATTCCTAAACATAACTCAAAATATTTCAGCGGTGCCTCCCCTCCTTTAGATGTTTTAATATTGGATAGGGAGATTTGCAGGATATAAGCTTTACAGCCTGTGAAGTTTTCACATCTCCAGGTGGAATTGCTTAACAGTTACAAAAAAAGAAAACTTAAGAAAAAAGAGGGACAGAAGACTTGAACCTGCTGGTCCACAAAAGAGAAGTTAATAAAACACAAGGAACTGTAAAGAAGAAAGTTTTGCTCACTGGTTAAACACAATGGAATTAATGATCCGAGTTTCAGGGATATCTGAAAGCTGTATTGCATTCTTTTGTATAAGGAATAAACAGCCCCTGTGCCCTTCCAGTATTTCAGCCTCTTCAGGATGATGAGGAAGAACTTTCATAATTAACAATGTCTAAATATACAAATGTGCAAAGATAAACAGAACACAGAGACCAACAGCAGAGCAGAGAACAGCTCAGACCAAAATTAACATCAGTACCCACAGAATTAAGAGAATTTGATGTGCAATCCTTGATGTCAGCACATGAATAAATCAGGATGGAGGAAAAGGCAGATCTAAACCGAGATTCTCAACGAGGATCTGTTAACTCCAGTGTGTGAGTACAGGCAGGGAAAACATCCCAATCCTTTACAGCACCAGCTACGGGAATCATCAATGGAATGAGGAGCCTGAGGAGCTGTGAGGGGAGGAAGAGCTCTCCCTGCTTCCTTTCCAACAGCCTGAGCTCATCTGGTCCCCCAGACAGCCTCAGACTGTTCCTGGAGGCCTCACACCTGGGAGGTGGCACGGTCCCAGCAGCACAAGGACTTCCCTCACGCCCTGCTCTTGCTGATGGATGTTTTTCCCCAAGCACAAGCTGTCCCCAGGGGTCCCAGCCCCGGCTGGCCGTGCCCTGTGCTGAGGACAGGCAGCAGCACCCGCAGCCCGTGGGGACGCGGTCCCTGCCTGCCCTGCCAACACCCACAAACCTCCCAGAGCAGAGCAGCAGCGCTCCAGGGAAGGGCAGGGCCTGCCAAACCGCAGGGTGGGGCGGGAGAGGTGTCTGCAGGGATCCTGCAGCTCTGGGACAGCCCGCATCGATGGCAGCATCACACACACTGAGAGCGAGCAGCGTCACCCCTCGGGAGAGCACGAACCCTGCAGTGGCCCTGCGGTGGCTTGGGCTGCTCTTGAGGCCTTTTTATGCTTTAAATAAACAGAATCAAAGTCCAAGAGTTAAAACTTGACTTCAACTCTTATAAACTGCCAGTTTCTGAAATTACACAAGCAAACAATACTAAAATAAATAAAACCTACAGGCGAACCCTTTCTAGGAGCCCACAGCATTGTTAATGTCAGTACCAGAGAGCGTTTGTCTTCTGTAAAGTTATATGAAGTCTTGGTTTGGCTGAACTCACGTTGTCTGGTCACTTCTCCCTTCCCTGGAGAGAATATGAATGGTTTCTATTTCGAGGAGGTTACAGGTAGCCATAAATTATCACCTAAGTGTGGGCTGCCTCAGCCCCAGCACCTTGCCAGCTCTGCAGAGCCCTGGATGGCTTTGGCACTGAAACCTGCCAAGTCTTGGGCCACGTCAACTCCGTTTTTGACATGTGTTATGTGGATCACAGGGAACCATTGCAGAGCCCTCGCTGGGGAAGAATGAAGCATTTTTTCCCCATCTATCATAGGTACTTTTCAGATGACTGCATTCCTGCAGGACTAAATCATCTTTTTTAAAAACAATTTTAGCTCCTCACTGTCCGTCCCTAAAATATCAGCCACGACCAGGTAGCTCAGATTGTCACTGAACAAAGTCAGTTATCACCTGCACATTGCTAATTGTGGAGCTTTGTCTTTCAGGCACAGAAAGAAATTAATTACTCCGTTGAACTTTGTGACTCAAAAGTCAGTTGACATAAAATCCTGCCACGAGTGGAGATGCACACAAAGGCCTTTTCCAAAGTACACATTCCCTTAACGCTCTTGGAATAAAGCTATTTATATGTAATGCATGTGATATACTCACTGATCTTTTGTAGTGCATGAAAGGATGTACTTTAAAGGCAGAGTTTAATTAAGTTTCTTAACACTCCTTTGTGAGGATAAAATAATCATTCCTGTTTTGCAGGCAAATGCTAAATATTTAATTAAATTACAAGATCCAGACAGTGACTTAGAGGCAGAGGCAGGAAAAGAGGTTGGAAGACTCAGTTCCAGTCCCAGCTGACAGGAAACTCTCCCCAGTGAATGCTCTTGATCAAGACAGATTTCACCTGACTTCACACCACAAACCTCACGTTTTACTGAAGACACAACTTGAACAGTGAGAAACATTTCTTTCCTATAGAAAGCATAAAATAATCTGGGTATTGCAGAATGGTAACAATGATAAAGGAATGCTTTGGATTCCAAATCTCAAAAACTCTGGGAAAAACCCCCAAATTAAAACTTGAAACAGAATTGCAAGAACCTGAAAGAAGGCATTACAACACCTGATTTGTTTGGATTCTGAAGCTTCTGATGGGTTCTGCCCTATTTGCTTCCTTCATCAAGTCCAAGATAATCCGAATTAAATGAACAAATAGTTATTACTGGATGCAAAGATGCTGTTTGAAAGAAAAAGAAAGCTGGAGGGCAATCATTAAAATGATCCAGGTAGAAGGTCCCCTGATTTACATAGAAATGATTTGTTATTATTGTATTAATGATGTCATTTCTTTATCAAGTCACGATACAAACCCAGTGAAGTGCTTGGCAGGGGATTAAAGGAAAGCTGTAACCCCAGTGAACACGTACAGCTTCATTCTTCTAGAAGAAAGCTTGAATATTCAGTCCATTGCGCCATCGCTCCCTTGATTGGGCTAATTAAGTCAATTATGTAAAAATATTCTGGCTTGCCAGGGTAGGCACGACTTGAGGAACAGTGGAAAAGAACAGAGAGAAGGAGGGTGCCCCAAAACTCCCGAGGAGCAGCAGCCAAGGCAGACAGGTGAAAGTGAACCCAGTAATTTGGGAACACAGGAATTAGGGAAACCTGGCTGGAGTTTGGTTTGTGACACAGCCTGTGGTGGAGTCATGGGGATGCCTCAGTCCTGCGTGGATTCTGGGATGTTTAGCAAGATGTGAGATCTTGTCAAAGCCAAAATATTCCTGGCACCTCCCTTGTCAGGGCAGCTTCTCCGTATCCCAGAAGGTGGGGAGTGTTAAATTCTTTTGGATGAGCAGCTTCAGCTGTATCTGTCTGTAGATACAGATAAACAAAACTTTTCCTTGGAAAACCATCTCCCAAACGCACAGAGCACCAGAGAACGGGTGTCATGAGAGTGAAGGGACTGTGCATCCTCCAGTCACCCCTGGAACGGCTGGGAAAACTGCAGGGTGCTGGAGACACCAGAAACCCACCCGGATTTGGGGCTCTGGGGAGACACTCAGGGTATTTTGCTGCTTTTAGAGAAGACCGTGCAGCACTTCCTCTAAATTCAGCAAGTCTCATAGCCTGACCTGGTTTCCTGCTGCCTCTGACACCACTCAGCTTAAAATGCCTTGCAAAAGTGGAGCAGACAAGAATGCAGAGGGGTCCTTATCAAAGGGCAGCTTTCTGTTCCACAGGGAGAACAGTCATGGCTTTGCCCTTCATTGCTCAGTGCCGGAGAAAGTACATTTTACTCAATGAAAGATAAATGTTTTTCTTAAAAGATTATTCTGATTTAAAATTAACCAATTTTAACACAAACAAAAAATGACTGTGAAAACTCCTTGGGCCAAAAAGGCCTTTCCTGTCACTAACAGAGCTGGCCTGACCTGGTTGTTATTGCCTCTGAGCACCTGCTGAAATTCCGTGCAGAAAAGCTCCTGGTCTGTCCCTGCTGTCACCAGGACTCTGCATGGGCACAGAGCCCCACGGCAGCACAAAGCCACTGCTGAACACGAGGCTTGTCGTGGAGACACGGGGACACAGCAGGGACTGTCCCCTTGGCCCAGCACACCCCGGCCCCGTGGGCAGGCAGAGCTGGCTCTGGGCAGTGCTGGGCAGCCTGACCTGCACAAACCCAAACCAGGGCTCCCAGCACGGCGTGTCCCTG
The DNA here is from genome assembly GCF_021018805.1 of Prinia subflava. Lineage (NCBI taxonomy): Eukaryota > Metazoa > Chordata > Aves > Passeriformes > Cisticolidae > Prinia > Prinia subflava. The sequence goes on from NC_086261.1 coordinate 1,720,383, forward strand.
CCCTGAACTGTGCCCTGCACACACCGAGGCAGCCACGGCAGCTCTCTGCTGGCCTCCAGCGCTCCCCAGGTGCAGAGGTGAGCATGAGCTAATCACCCCTCCTGAATGGGAGGTTTAGTCTATAGGAAAGCAGCGGAATTTATGTAATTCTGGCACGCGGGGTGTTTCTTCTCTGTAAATGTAGCAGCCAGTAGCACACTGAGCTCCAGAACAGAGTGTGCACTGTGCTACACACGGATCCCCCCAGGCAGGGCTCAGTCAGGGCACAGCCTCAGGCAGGCCAGGGCTGTGACCTCGGGCATCACACCCTGCTCAGCCGAGCTGGGACCCCACTGGGACCTCCCCAGCCCTGCAAGGGTCCAAGGCCAGGCTGGAACCTGGGGCAGTGGAAGGAGAGGGGCTTTAAGGTCTTTTCCAACTCAAACCATTCTGGGATCTACAGTGCACACTGAAAAGGGGTTTGGAACAGGAACTGCGAGTGTTTGCCCCCAGAACCTGAACTCTCTCTCAGGGGTGCATTTCCCAAATGATGCAGCAGGTTGCTGCATTCTCAGCCTTTTTTAATTGCAAAATGCTCTTATACATACAGTTCCTTTACCAAGGTTAAAGTCTGAATTCCAGTTTGACTCCCTGCCTTAGAAATGAGCAGAGCCTTTCAATGGATCAAAGGCTTGCACTTAGAGGAACAAAACATATTGCTCTAAAGGTAAATACATTTCTGCTTATTAGTTATTCATCCTCACGTTCTCAGACAATGAGTTTTTAAGGTTTTTCAAAGTCATTGAGCTGTCCTGTTATTAGACTTTTAATATGCATTAGGCTCCTCATTAGGTGGCCACACTGCTATGACACATGTACTGTATTAGAAGCTGTGAACTTCTGCAGGCCAGTGCTTCTGGGTTCTTTATTTTGTTTTACCAATGAGAAACATTTTATATGAATACAAGACTCTATTGTAAAAAAAAATTATATTTCCCCAGTGTCTTTTTGTGTCAACAAAGGACTTTCCTGGAGAGTAATGAGTTTGCACTAAGCAGGCAAACACAAATAAACGAAGTCTATGTGGATAACCAAGTGTGGTGTCTGTATATATTGTATCTCCAAGGATTTAAAAACCCAACAGCACAAGGAATCTGCTCCTCTTGGAAAACAATAGCCATTTATGAAACATTTTTGCCAATTAAATTGCCAGAGAAAAATTAACCCTTACTATTGCAGACATTCCTAAAGAGATTCTAAATAATCACTCTGCACCTTGTGGAGGGAAGAGGGTCTGGAGCTGCCTTGGGCTCGAGCTTGGCCTTTCAGTGGCAGTGCTGGAATTCCCAAAGCCATGCAGAGATTTTGGTGCAAACATCCCCCTGATTTCAATGGAGACAAAGGGTTAAACTCCTCCTAAAGTTTAAAAACCCCAGCACAGACTAGGACTGGCTTCACCAGCACTGTGCTGGAACTTGGCAGTGGGTTAAGAGGACACATCAGCACTAAACAACAGTTTGGAACAGGAAGAGAAGATGAATATCTAATCCGATTGAAACTGCAGAGGAAATATCACGCAGGCAGGCTGGAAGGGGCCCAGCAGGCTCAGCCTAAGGGCTCTGGCCTTAGGAAAAGCTCTGCTCTGCTCAGGGTCTCACCACCAGCCATCCCCACCCCAGCCACAGCTGGAGGCAGCGCTGGATTTGGAGTAGCCAGAACCTCCCTCTTCTAACACAGCTGAAAAAATCTGCCATGAATCTTCTAAAATCCAAACCAGTCCATTCATATGGATGGACTGATGGCCAGGGATGCCTGAGGATGAAGGACCAAATTCACCCTTGTGCTTCTTTTATACAGAATATATGAAAAAAAAAAAGTCTTCCAAAACATAAATGCTTCCTATTTAGGATACAAGTAGGAGAAGCATTGCCCTGTTGCTTCAAATGGAAAAATAAATAAATATCTAAAGTCTTTCACCTGGGAGCCCCAGAAGACTCCAAAATTTCCTGGTTATCTAGGAAAACCCATTTACACAAGAGGTGTTTCCCAACACAGGAGCTGTAAATCACCTCCAGCTCTGCACAGGGACATCCCCAGGACTGATTCTCCTGAGAGCTGGGCTGGCAGCCGGACCCTGGGGAGAACGTGGGGTGTCTCCAGCTCCTCCTGAACATTCTGCAGAATGGGAAGGAGCCTCTCTCCCCAGCCTGAGCTCATGGGAAAATGCCAGTGCAGGGCAGGTCCCACGTGGAGAGGCCACTCACCTTGGCCGGGGGACAGTGCAGGGAGCAGCTCCTTTGGGAAAGGAATCCAACTCCCAGTGATTCATTCCTTAGCGTGGCTCCTGCCTGGATCTTTGTGGGCAGAGTTTAAAGGTTCTGTCCTGATGGGGCACTGGAGCCTGGCCTAAAGCCAACTTGGGGACTTATTTATTAATGTATTTATAGTCTGACCACTTCTTAGCTGGATCAGTTTTCTGGTCCAGGTCACTGCCCTGAACCTGATGCTGGAGCGAGGGAGGCAGCAGCAACAAACACCTGGAAGATGAAGGGATGGGATGGGATTTCCATTGTGCCAACAGCAGATAATTATTTCAGGATGAAGTGACACCTACCAGCAGCCTCGCTTGCTTTTGGGAACATCTTCTGGACACATCACCACAATCTGCACTCTGGGCGTTTTTCCAAAGCAATACAATTTTTAAGCAAGAGAATATTTCTTTAAGAAAGAGCAATGGAATCACACAATAAATTTGGGGATTCAAAAGAAGATGATTGTTGGTGTTCAGGAGTGAATACTCCTGTACTCCTTTCTCTCAGATTCCCATTGGTTCACTGTGCTCCATCAGCTCAGGCTGCACTTTACAAGTCCCACTGGAACCTCATGAATGGTTTTTCAGGATGAAGCAGGGAACAAAGCCCTGGCAGCACTGAGGCACAGCTCAGGGCTGCTGCACGGTTCCCCCTCGTGCCTCTCACACCCCGCATGGACACCCTGGACACGAGTTCAGAGTCTCTGATGTACCAGGATGACACCTCACAAAGGACACTGAAACCTCAGCTCCTTATCAGCACATTTCATAATTAGAATCACATTAAGCGTGGTTTTAGCAAGGTGGTCCTGTCAGGGTGAGGCCTGGCTCGGTTGTGGTTTTGATTTATTGGATGCAGTAATTGCTTTCTGAGATGAAAGAACCAAAATATGTGTCAAAATATTAATGGCCACTGTCTAAGGAGGCAGAAGGCCTGTGCTGGCTCTTGGGTGATGTGATGAGTGTGAACTCTGTCACTCCAGCTGAGCAGCTGCCCCTGAGGCAACACAAACATCACCCTTCACTCATTTCCCATCTCACTCTTTGCATAAACATCTCCTGACGGGAAACTGCTCGCCCTCAAGATTTCAGGGGTCCATGAATGCAAAAATAAATTAATCAGAGGGAATAGATGTCTGCTCAATCTGGATCTCCTTACAGTGGAGCTATTTGTGTGAAGATTTCATACTGAGGTTGCACGTGGCAATTCTTTACACAGAAAATCCCTAAAAGAGGGGTCTGGTGTAAACCAGGGACGTGGGCAGCTTCCTGAACAGAGAGCTGGCCCAAGTCAGGCTTGGATTATTCCCAAAATTACCTATCCCAGCGGGACTTCACTGAGCTTAGCTGGGCACTTTCTATTTAGATCCAGTGTCAGGGTCCAAAATAAGGTCTGCACTTAATAAGCCTTCTTTATGCTGAGGATTCAAACCCTGGGATTTCAGTTCCCTCTCTCCACACACACATCATTTTGACCCTGTCTCCAGCGGCAATAGAGCACAAACTTAATACTCTTAATAAATCCATTTCTTGCCTAACCCACCTTCTCCCCAGTCACAAATCCTACTTGGAAACACTTTGAACAGGACAGTTACTAATTAACAGCCCAAAGAAATTTGAATAATTCTGCAAAACTGAAGCATCTAAAATGAAATTTCAGAAGTCCTGGCTTTGAAAGACCCTCAGTTCCTAGATCAAACCTTATTTCCAAAACCTGCCACATGCAAGAAAACGATTGAAATAAGGGAAGAAATAAAGATATGGCAGCCTAATTCACTTTTTATACATTGCCACTGGTATTATTTCACAAAGTTTTGTAGAGGATTTAACTTCTCCCTAGGTCTCTATCAGCACTTTTTCAAGCAATGACAAATCTGATTTGCTACAGGAAAAAGCTGAGTGTATCTCAACCCCTCAAGTGCAGCTTAGGACCAAAGAACATCAAATTCCCCGCTTCCAGCTCCCCTTGGAAACACTGAATCCATTGTACAGGACTTTTTCACTTGCACTGCACGGTGCCTGTGGAGGCTGGAATGGGCTCAGTGGGATTTGTGATGGAATCCTGACTGCCCTGAGGTGAGAGAGACTTGTGTCAGGGATGTCAGGGAAGCTGTATTTCACTGCTGGAACCTTCCTTGTCTCAGGTACACACACAGCGCCCTTCCCTCGGCTCTCACGGGATGGGCCCTCCACAGCCATGCCTTTAAAAATCTTTAATTGTTATTTCATTACATGTATTTCACCATTTATCCAACATTTTTCATTTCACCCCCTAGTCTGGTAGATTTACAGAAGCAAACCAGTACAACTGGTTTGGATATAATGTTGTAACTCCCCTTATTCCAAATGATTTGGGATTTCATTTGCCATTGAACACAGGCTCCAGGAGGTACAGATTGCATCCCACGGGTGTGAACACTGGGCTGGGGCCTTGGGAAATTCAGAATTTGAGGAACAGTCATCCAGTTCACCAGCAAACACAGGAAGCCCAGTTCAGGAAAGATCTGAAGACATGTGGGACCCCTCATGAAGGTACTGACAGCGTGTTTAACCCCAGAACCCTCACAGGGACTTCAAAATGAAACTAATAGGAAAGGCAAAACACCTTTTTCCATTAAACTTTCCCAGGGAATTAAATCTTTCTGGTTTTAACCCACTTAAGTTGCTCAGCTGCTGCAGAGGGATTTTAGTTCCTTTGCTACACTTTGGACACCAGCATCAAAGGGAGAATTTGACTTTCTGGAAGAATAAAGTGCCACCAACCACAGCCAGCCCCAGGCTCTAAGGGGAGGACATTTCCTCCCTCTGCTCTCCTCAGCAGCACCTGTAGCTGGTGTCTGTTCTCCCAGGGAAGTGGGGAATCCTCTGTGCAGAAAAAAGCCCTTTTTCCTTACAGGGGAAAACACCAGGAGACAAAAATCTGATGGCTTTAAGCCTGTGTAAAGCAATACCTGAAACTGAATTTCAGCTGCCAAGTCTCCATCTTGCTTTCTCCTGGCTGCTGTCACTTCTTGCACTCCTTCTTCCCACAAAGAGGCAGCCTGAGCTCATCCAGGGGGACACAGGTGACCCCATGAGCACCGAGCTCCCACTGATTCCATGGCCATGAGGCAGCCCAGACCTCACCCAGGGATTTCAGGTGGCACCTGAGTGCAAGTGACAACCTGTGACAATAATGGCCATTAGCACTTTTCTTGGGCAGAGCCCATTTCCTTGAACGAGCTGGTAATTATGGACAGGAGCCCGCAAAGACCCTTTTTTGCCGTAACTATTCTGTTTCCTCACTCCCAGTCAGATGGTGGGAGATTTTTTTTTGAGTGCCCCTACTGTAAATTGCCAAGAATAACTGTTGCCTCCCCTAAAATGGGAGTGAAAACAGCCCTGCGGGTTCCCTCTGAAGTGACAGCAGCTCTGACCGACTTCAAAGGCAACACGAGGTTTTTAGTGAGGGCTGTTTGTTGATTTTTTCTCCAGTGAAGTGATATTACATGGCATTTCCAACCCTCAATCCTATTAAGTGACAGAACTACCTAATAGCACTCATTAAATAACATAACTTGGTGTCAGAAATTCACTGACAGGCTCCTGCAATTGAAGTGGTAGATTTATGCCCTAAAAAAATACGGGTTTGGTGTTATTGTGACTGGGGTTTTTTAATAAATGTCATTTATTTTAACAGGTGGGAGCGTAAGAGCCAGGACAGTTCATGAAAAGGTTATCACAGCTGAGAAGCTGGTGCCTGAATTTTACATTTAGAGGGAAGAAAGCACTAAGGAAATGTTCATTGCTGCTGAGCTCCTCCAGCTCTGGGAGATCATTTCTTGGGTGACACCGCCCTTCTCTGCAGGGTTGTCACAAGGACTCAGATGTCCCAGGATTCAGGATTCACTATTCAGGAATTCCCCCGTCCTTCTGTCCAAGGAAGCACTCAGAGCTGAGCACAGGTGAAGTGTAAGACAGTAACAGGCTGCACCTCTCAAAGGCACAGCCAGAATTCAGAAAATCCTGTTATCAACCTTACAGCTCAAGGATTGTGTCCCCTGCACAGGGACAGTGAGGTTTGGCACACCAGACTCATTTCAGGTGAGCACTGGCAGAGCTGAGCTGCCCCCGTGGTTGATGCTGCTCCAAGGTCTGTCCCACAGCCTTCTCTCCTTTTTTTGTTCCCACCAGCACTTCCCATTCCCCAACCCTGCTGCTCCTTTACTCCAGTCTGAACTTGTGCCAGCCCTCCACTGCTAACTGCACAAATCCTCAGGATTTCTTCCTCATTTTCTGCAGGTGCAGTGAGAGGGATGTGCTGAGCCCAAGCGCCAGAGCAGCACAGGGAACCTTCCAGGACCATGAAATAATTCAGTGTAAAGGGACCTCTGGAGGTCACCAAGTCCAGGGCAGTGCTGGATCAGGAGAGCAGGCAAACCATCCTGCAGCCTTCTGCATCTGGCACCAAAATCCCAACTCTCACAACTGCCCCAAAAGATTTAAAGGTTTTTTTCATGCAACATGAATGTTCTTGCAAAACCTCCTTTTTGCACTCTAAAACAACAATAAAAAAAATCTTCCTGGAAATAACAATTACCAGTTAAATCCCTGACTACAGCATTTTGACCAAAGGTAGAATGCTCTAAGGAATAACAAAACAATGCAGTGAATATTTGTGCAGCAGGAAGAGTTTGGAGGTGTTTGTTTATCATAGTTTGTTCCTACTAGACAGAAAGGTTCCTAAAGAACACATATAAAGAGCTCTGATTATTAATAGAGTCATGAAATGGTATTTCTAACCTGTTTATAAATGATCTAAAGGAAATCACAAATACACAAACCCAACTTTACAGTAAAAGGACAGTGAACTAAATTGGTTATTCCAGTAAGCAGTATGCTATATGGAACTGAGCTGAGCCTGTCTGCCACCATTTTACCTGGAAAAAATCAAAATGGGGAGAGGAGAAAAGATTTTTAGTTTGCCTTTTTTTTTTTTTTTTTTTGTAGAAGCCAAACAGGAGGCAAAGCCCCAAATATTGTATTACCCTGCTGTACATATGGACAAGTAGTTTGAGTAATGCACACAATGATTTCACAACGTGCTTTGAAAAGATTCAATAACGGCTTTGGAAATATGGGAAAGTAATTTCTAACACCACATAAAAAAGTAAAAGAGGGCCCAATCCTGTCACCACTAACTTAAACTGGGGAGAGCTGAACTTTCAGGATCTTCTGGTGGATTCAGAGCATTTTTCAACAGCCTAATTCAGATATTAGCAAAGGCCAGCCTGGCTGGATCCCATCACATCCCCACTTGCTAAATTATTCCCCTCCTCTGTTATAATTTAGAACAAAAATATTTTTAATGTTTAAGTCCCTGTGTGTTTGGACAGTGCCTGCCTTTCCCTGTCACTCAGCCAGCCCTGACACTCTGGCCATCAGCTGCCTGAGCACGGGGAGCTGCAGCCAGAGCTGCCCACCCTCAGCAGCAGCCCTGAACCCACCAGAGCCTGCTGAACTCCTGATTTTCTGAAAATACTGCCACAAATCCAATGTGTCACAGCCAGTCAGAGGACAATTCTGGAAATGCAAAGGGAGCTTCCAGAGATCTTTAGGTTTGAAAGAAACATTTTAATGTTGTCTACACAGTAGAAAAATGCCAAGGACGAATGTAGGGACTGAGATTGTGTTAGGGACCAGCCACCCTCCCTATCAATAACATCAGAATATGACACATTTTACAAGGTGGGCTTGCACCCAAGAGCCCTTCCCTTCCTCACCCATCCCTGCAGTTTGAGGTGGTGCTGGAAGTACCAAACCTCTGCATGTGGCACATGAGATTTCAACCACTGTCCTGCAAACTTCCCGAGATGCAGCTGGATCAGACCAAAATTCTGATGCAACTTATTTAGAAAGGGAAACGACCCAAACAAATGAATACTAAGTTACTCTTTCTTGTGCAATCCCAGTGGCCAAGGCTGTAGTCAGGGCTCACCCTCTGCTTGTCTCACACTGTTTCCAGCAGAATTTCTACTTTAAGCATCTAAAACCTTTCAGTTTCTGTCAGCTGATGCAGCTGGTGAACTTGAACCTGCCCAAACACAGAAGGGCTCTGCCTACAACACACACCAGGACTCAGGAATCCTCTGGGGTGCCTCCTTCAGAGCCAGCTTCCCCTTCACTCCCAACGTTTTAAACCCTACAATTCAGCCCAAATAAGCCACAGATTCTAAAAGATCCAGTGGTTCCTTCTAGTCCTCTAGTCTGAGTTTATATGTAGTACTGGCTTTAAGTTCAGCTCTACTATGAATGCCTCTATCAGTGCCTGGCACCTCTTCACAGGTCCAAGACAGCTCATCAGATTATCCAGCCTGTTTTGTCTTTTCCTTCCAGTTTGGTGTTACCCACACACAGGAAAACTTTTCCTATTCAATTCTCTTGCTGCTCTTGAAGGGCTGAAACAACGTGGCAAAAAGATTCTACCAGGGTAAAGTTGTTCTTGAGAAGGAAAGTTCATTTCTCCTGCTTTTTATGACCTTGCTGACACTTCCTAGCCATAAGCTGGAAATGTTAAATGACAGAAAATACAATATTAATCAACCAATTGAGTTGCCAGTTCTAATTTTGGATAGAAAACTGGACAGAGAAATAATCAGACTTACCAGAAAAGCAGATGGCTGCATAGTGCTTCTGGCAGTCATGCTACTCACACATGGGACCACTTGCATTTAACAAATTGGACAACAGAGAGAGAACTGAAATGGAAATTGGGGCTCTACTCCATTCACATTCTTCAGAATATTTGTTTTGGATTTGTACCTCTGCTGCAATTTACAACTCTAGATTAGATAGAGCAAGAGCAATATTCTTGACTAGAAGGAAAACAGAATAGTTGAACTGTTTGCCAGCTCACACGCATTGTCCCCCAGTGTACAAATAATACCAAGACAGAAATGGGTCTAAATAAAACCCAGTACTCAACGTGTCTTTTACTACACAGCAGTAAAGTTGCATGAGTCAAACTGCAAGGTCCATATCATCAGGGAAAGAGGATGGAAGGAAACCCAGAGCAACCTGAGATGTCACAGCTGTCCCCATGCAGCAGAGACCTCCTGTTGCAAGTGGGAATCCATCCCAAAACACTCTGCTCAGGAATCAAAGGGGCATTTGTTTCCAGCATGGACCAGTTCTGAGACACGAGGCACAGTTCAATGCTTCTTAATTGATCAGGAAGGTAAAAAACCACAAAACCAATGTCAGCTGTATCAATACCAACACTCACAGGTAGCAGATGACACCAAAAAAGGAAGAAAAAGGACTCATTCTGTCAGTCTTGCTGTAAGAAATCGGTTACCTCAGTGTTTAACAGGAAAACATGAAGGTCTTTCTCAGTGAGATGCCAGTTGCAGCTTAAGGAAATGTATGGCCAAATATGACATCACCCACCACAACCAAAAATTAGGATGAAAGTTGTGCTGGTCTCAGGGACCAGTCACTCACCAGGGAACCGGTGGTTTTATGTGCACGCCTTCCTGAGGAATCCAAAAATAACATTTTTCCATGGAGCAGAAATTCCTGCAGCATTCACGCTTTTCCTTTCAGCAATGTTGCAATCCAACGTGCCAGCCCTGTGTAATGAGGTCATCCGACAGTGTAATTTGTAGTATTTTAGGCTGTCAAAATTGATCCCAGAGTTTCCATGGCAACTAGATCCAAACAAAAGATGGAGCAGACAGAATTCGTCTCTCCCTGCCACCACCCAGATTTTTACATAAATATATATGTGTATATATATATAAAGCATTACACATATGTAAAGTTAATGTTCATGATTCATCATTAAGCAGTGCTAGAAAACTGGCACTGGAGAAACAACAACACACAGAGCTAACATTAAAAAAAGGTCATAAATGTATAAACTGACATCAATAAAGTACATTAAAAAAGGGTAATTCTTCAATTCTCAAACACCTGGGAACAGAGCATGCTTTTCCCCTAAAACCCAGTCAGGAAATGTATTATCCATTTCTGGCTGGGATAGATGGAAGGGGATCCTGGCTTTGCTGCCATGAGGTGAAGAACATGACACCTTCCCCCCAGAAAAAATCACCCTTCAGCCATTGCTGTTACCATGCTCATGCTTAGGAAAGCTTGACTGTTATCAGCTTCCTAAGGCTGGCTTTGGAAGTTCTCATGCAATTCTTGCATGTCTGTCAATGCATTTCAGTGCCCTTGCAGGAGCTGAGCTGGGTGCAGTTGTTGCATGCAAAACTCTGGATAAGGAGCCCAAAGCCATTTCCAGTCAAATAATATGATTAACATCAACACCAGCCAGCCCCTTCCTTTTGAAATACAAAGCTGGGATGAAAAGCTTGATTTTCCTACAGATCACTTCTCCTTGACTGGAGGAGCTTCTGAGCACTCCTCTTCAGGAGATCTGACTGGGGCCCTGAACACAGACTGCCAACCACACACTGTGCTCCTGACACAGTTCCTGACAATCCACACAAATCCAGAACAGCCACACCGGTCTGACCTGGGCTTGGAGGAGAGGATGTCACCCTAACAGGTGACATGGACCTGCCTCCAGAGATCTGTGTGGAGCCCATAAACAATTTTCTGACTCCTGTGCAGTGCCACTTGACAGCCTCTGGTGTAAAAACACGGGACAGTGTGAGCAGATCCCCAAACAGGGTGGGAGGGAATTTCTGAGAGCTGTGAGGGTGAGACACTGACTTTTGTTGTGCTGTGTCACTGCAGGTCCTGCTGGCTGCCATCTCTGGAGGTCACCGTGTGCCTGATTCCCAAGGATCAGCCACGGGATGGGATTGTGGCTGGAGGGCAGTTTGTCCTCTAGGCCAGCTGCTGCTGCCTGTTAAGAAAAAGAGAATGTTAAGTTAGAGAAATATTGGCCATTTAAAAGAAATAAACACACTCAAAAGCTGTGATCCCAAACTGATTGCAAATTCTCCTCCCAGAAAACAGAATTTCCCGTCAGTTTATGTCTGATGGACAAAATGCTCATGGTGAACACAGGAATGAAATGGTATGCACAGAGAATTTGAAGCACAGGAACATTTCCACAGTTTACCCTCCTAAAACTAGACACACTCAGGTCTTTCACCTGAGCAAAGACCCTGACCCCACAAAGCTCATCCACTCCCTTGAGTAATGAAAAACGAAGAATCCAACCCTGGCAGACACTGAGCTATGTGTTATACTGAATTACAGATGCTTCTTTCACAACTTCTGTCTTTACAAATTATCAGCATTTCACAGCTTATCTTACAGCTGACCCTGCCCTTGGCATGTCTTCAGGTGAATGTATTTATAAAAATGTACACAATGAGCTGTTACCTCTTTTTAACTTCAAAAAAATCATTGTTCTGCTTCTGCAGCAGAAGATGCAAAATGCTTAGGCAAGAGGGTTTAAAAAGTATAAAAATAAATGAAACTGTGGCTTTCTTCCACAGTTCTTTTTAGAAATTAGTTCATTTCTAATTATCACCAGTTTGTGGCTGTCAGAGAAGATGTACCTTTTCCATGTGAAGCCCCTCACTACCCCCTCCTTCCAACAAAGGCAATCAACATTGAATTTAAAAGTTCCTGTCTGCATCCACTTTACTGGCTGCACCATCCCGCCCTTTGAAACAGAGCCGTGTACGAGGCCCATCAGAAAAACCGGAGGAAATTGGAGATAAAAACGATTTGAAAATAAACCCAGTATTTATGCCTCCCAAATGGGAAGCTCGGAGCAGCGAGGGCAGGAAACGGGCCGGTATTTAAGCTGATTACCCCAGCAAAGCCTTTTCAGCAGAGCCGCGCTCCCTCCGTAAGAGCACTGCGGTTAATTGGGGCTGGGGGCAGGGGGAGCTGTCAGGTTTTATCGGGGGTGTTAGTGCTGCCTGGCTGGCTGCAGAGCCCTCGGGGGCCGCGGACGGGGCGGGTTTCCCCGGCGGGCCCTAACGAGGCGGGCGCAGGTGGCCGCGGTGGCCGCGCTGTCGCAGCCGCTCAGCGCCCGCTCGGCTGCGCCCGCGGCTCGGGGCCCGCCGGGCACGGGCACAAAGGTTCTCCCCGGAGAGGGAGCCGGACCCTGCCCCTTTGTACCGCGAATTCGCACTAATAAAAGTCCTCCGGGCCGCGCTGGCCCCGTGGACATGGATCTCATTATGCGTTTTGCCTAATTACCCCGCGGGCTCTCCTCGCTGCGCTGCCGCGGGGGTTCGCACACATGTGAAAAGCGCATCCCCTCATTCACACTCGCACAGGACTGACGAGACAAATAATATTATCCTAGCGGGAAGAGCCAGAATTAGAAAGGAAATACTGCAGCGTTTAGATTTAATCTGGTGAGCGTTGGATCATGATTCACTCTGACATAAAAGCTCAAGAGCACATTTAGCCAGGGTGAAACGCATTACTGTGTTTTACATGAGAAGGAAATAAGTCTGATGTTTCATGGGCTGCATTATTTGCTGTTGAAATCCTAATGACTGCCCACGCTCTACACCTACGTTGTACCTAATGAATTGGGTTTAAATTTCAGAAAGCTCCAGCAACAAATTGGACGATCGTGTTTGCTTCTGGCTCTCCACCACAGAGGAGATTTTTAGTAGAAGAGAACAGAAAAATAACAATAAATTAAAAAAAAACAAAATAGAAATGTTTCAAATGTAACACTTCATTTATCTTCCCCACATTTCACAGCAGTATTTTTAAAATAAGCATCTTTTTTGATAAAATGTTTTTTCTAACAGGTAACTACTCAAACAGCATAAGCAGGATTGGTATCCCTGGTTTTCAGTATCCACAGTTAAATATCCTGCTCAAGGCTCAGGAAGTTGTGCTTTATCAAATAAAACACTGAATTAATGCCCCATGTGAAACAGTGGCTGAATCAACACCAGTTTTACAGCTGCCTCAACCCAACCTTCTGCCTTCTTCTCACCCACACCCACAGGATTCCACTGCTGCCCTCCCATCACCTGCTGCGTTTTGGTGGCCACGGAAAGGACAAATCCCTGCAGCCTCCTCCCTGCTCGTTCCCTCTCACACCAGGACAGGGCAGTCACTCTGGGTGGCAGCACAGTCCTGCCCTGCTCTGACACAGCCCAGCCCAGCAGGCTCCAGGAGGGACCTTTTTCCTGGGACATACCCAGGCCCAGCTGTGTTTCCCATCCAAGGCTCTCCATCAGAATTCCCAGCACCTTCTCAACAGGACAGAATAAACTTCATTTCAGAGGATGATGGAATAGTTTGGGTTGGAAGGCACCTTCTGAAGGCCATGATGGGGGACCTTCACCATTCCCATCCAATGTGGCCTTGGACATTTCCAGGGGTGGGGCATCCACCGCCCTTCTGGCCAATCCAGTGTTTTACAACCCCCACTGCAAAAACTCCTTTCTTCTGTCTGATCTAAGGATTTCACCTCTCTGCTGTTCATGGGAGGAATTTATAGTTGAGCTGTGAGCCACAATGTGTGCAGTGCCCTCCTCAGCTCAGGGCATCCCAATAAAACCCTCACCTCTGGGTTTCAGTGTCATTTGGGTTTTACTTGGACTTGTGATCATCTCAGCACGTTTCCTTCATGGAGCAACAGGAATGAATATTATCTAAAAATCCCAGATACACAGAGCAAGCTGCTGAGTCTTTCTCACAGATTCCCAGGAGCTGCTGTGACTCCATGAGCACTGTTATCCTGCAAATCCAACTGAGGGTTGTGGGGCTCTCCAAATATCTGCAATTTCAAGGCAGATAAATGTTATGTAAACTCAAATTTTGCAACTTTATTGCTGTGTATTATTCAATGCCAAGTCATGCTTTACGTAGAAAGCAAACATCATTGAATTTATTTTCTGAAAAAAAGCAAAATAAAATTTACAGATCTGCTTGGTCTCGTGTTTGTTTATGTACACAGGAGCAGACTGGCCTTATTGCAATGGGGATGGCAGAAAAAACCTTCTTCAAGCTGAACATGAGCCAAGAGTGCTCTCAGCAAGTGAGGGTGGCCATGGCCTCTTGGGCCTGATGAAGAGATGGTGATTTAATAAGAGGTTATCAAAGAGGAGACAGATACAACTCCCTCACTTGGAGAGAAATTGTAATGATGACAGAGCCAAACCTCTTGTTTGAGACAGATGCTGGAACAAGGGGCAACATCAAAAGCTGCGCCTTGGCAGGCTCAGATCAGAGATTAGCAAAAAGGTTTTTCAGCAGAAAGGTGGTGCAGCCCCCAGACAAGTGCCCAGAGAGCCACAGGATGGTGATTCTTGCAGATATTTCATGCTAAACGTGTGCTTTTTGACACTTCTGATAAAATATGTTCCAAAAAAGCTTCTTGATGAGATATTGGAGGAACCACAGATGTTTGACTCTTCTCAAAAGCACCTGTCCCTCTTTTTCTAATAAACAAACACCTTCAAAAGCCTTATCCTAAAATGCCTGGTGACTTTATCTCCACGCCCTGTAATCCAGAATACCAGACCATCTCCATGCACATGCAAACCCTTGTTCTGATGGGATATTCCCTATGAACACAGACTTAGGAGCAGGATCTGTTCATGCAGGTTGTGTCACAAGAGCAAACTCCACATATTTGAAAAGATTATCAGCCAACTACAGTTCTTTCCACTGTAGAAACAGTTACTCAGTTAAGATAAACAAAGAAATTCCCATGCACTGAAAAGGAAAACCTATTAACTGATTAAACATGTGAATCAGTTGATAAACTGGTTATCAAAGTTCTGAAAACATTTTTAACAATGACCCTTCCTGCCATGTTTAACAATGACCCATAAAAGCTAGAATAATTCAGCTCTTTACAGGAAACCAGCTGGATAGAAAACAGAAAGGATTTCTGATCTAAGAAGCTGCAGCTATGCCATATGAGCTGACAAATTTAGACACTAATTATGAGTAAAGCAGTGATAAACATTTTAAATGCCAGTTAAAAGCTCTGCACAAAGTTTTTTCAAAAGTTTCTAACTCTTTTCAGCACAAAGAAAAAGTTGGATGGATGTTTGGAACCCATTCCTCATTTCAGGCTTTTCAGGTAACCATAAAAATAGTTATTAAAAACCTAACCAAAACACCCCTTAATTTTTAGGACAACTTGAAGATCTGGAAGTGGAATAAGAATGTAGAGACCTGTGTTTTTCTTGCAATTGATCATGCAAATCCCATCTCAGAATAAAACTCCAGTACTCTCTGCAGACATGCACAGACTAATAATGACATTTCACTTGATAGGAAACATAATTTTACTTCTCAGTACATTTTAAAAAAGGTAAATTGAAAAGACTGTTACGCCCTTGGGATAGTTGAAAGATCCTTTCAGACACGTCCAGATCTGAGAAGAGCAAAAATTTGGGTGCCAGATAAAGGTCGTGGATAACCAACAATTGTTCACATGCAAAGCATGGACAGACCCTGCTCCATATCAGGTGGAGATTTACATTTTCCCAAAAATCAGAGAAATAATCAGACCTAAGGCACTTTTCAGATCATTCAATTCCAATGCTTGACACCTATTCCCTTTCCTCCTAACCTTTGTGTCTCACATATAAACCAAAATATACCCAAATCCTAGTTCTGCGTGGCCTCATGGCAAGCAAATTGCCCAAAGGTTTATTTTTCACTCTCAGAAAAGTCTGTCCAGCTAAAAGGCAACACCACAAATCAGAGAAACTCCAGATTGCAAGAGGTTTTCACCAGGGTCTTGTACACCAAGTTAGCCAAGACTTTGACAAAAACCTTTTCAATCAACTAAGAACTTTTTAAGAAGCCAAAGAAAAAAGGTTCAGGCTTTCTACCAATTGCTGCAGAGTATTGGAAGTAAGTTAAAACAGTCAGTATTTAAACATTTGGCTTTATAATGATCTTAAAACAATCCAGCTTTAAAAAAAAAAACATCTCCTAGCCTTATCCTAAGCTGAAATAATAACACATACAGAATTAAATGCCAGTATTCTATTTTCATTCCAGAAATACAACATTTAAAAGCAATCAGAGGAGGCATTTGTTAACAGAGGAGCATAAATAAAAAGAAAATGTCCAGAGGTTTTCAATCTTGAAAAGTCTGCTACCATTTCTGGGAACATCATCTCTCAAAAGTGTGGCTTGCTCACTGTATAGAAAAACTGCATTTATTTGGCTACAGCCCTGTTCTCAGTAAGCACTGATGGCTCTGCTTTTGGAAGAGGAAGAAAACAAGAAGTTCAGAGGGTTATTCTGAAGTGTATTCCAAGAGGATAATGGATTTGGAACACGGCTGAGCCCATGCAGACCCAGGATGTGGAAGGAGCATCCCTCTGTGAAGAGCTCCTCAGTTCACCAAATCTAAAAAGAGATGAATACACCCGGGATTTGAGAGTTTCAGTTCTGTAATTTGAAAAAGATGTCAAAACTGCTCACTTGATGCAGTTAAGGTCACTCTGCACTTCTCTGGTGTCCAGAAACAAAGCAGGAGCAGGACAGCCCGTTCTCCCCTCAGCTCCCTCCCAGCAGTGAGAGCTGCTCCAGTGGGAGCTGCTGCCTCGCAGGGGTTTCACTGTGTGTGAACAGAAAGTCAGAACAAGGCTCCCCATAACCCCTGGCTCAGGCAGTGCCTCCCCCTGTGCCTCGGAGCTGGACTGCTCGTGGACTCTGTGTAAAGCAGAAATACATCTTCCTCATTGACAATAATCTGAAATACTCGTTCAAACAACATGAAGCAGAAAAATGTACACCCAGGTTTGCAACCTTTCCTTTCTCCTGCTTGTTCCTCGCTTTGGAGCAGCCACTCTGACATCAGCGCTGCCACTTTGTAAAACCAAAGGCCACATTTTTACAGACACTGCTTGGTTTCAAATGTTTCAGTTACCAAGTGCTCAGTTTGAAGAATTTTAAAGTTTTCAGGTGGTGAGAACACAGAACTTCCAAGTCACCTTTCTCCAGACAGCCCAGAACCACAGACCCACTGATCATCAAACATTCCCAGTGCCTGCTGCAGAAACTTGGTTACCTATAAATACATTTACAGCTACAGCTACTCCCAGTTGTGTCAGCATTCAATTAAATGGTTTTTCCTATTCTACTTAGATGTTTTTGCAGTTACACATGACATGCAACCCTTGCTCTTCTTCTAGGGATGAAATTTGAGTTGTAAAAACATAACAAAGGGATGTTGAGATTCATGGTACCACTTTCAAAGAAATCTCCTTTGGAACCTGTGATACAATGAAACATCATTTTCAAACCAGGTTTCAAGCTCTGCAGACGAAGGCAAAAGTGTCAGGCAAACAACACCCAGGTCTGGCCCTTGCTGGTGTGCCAGGCTTCCTGCAGCTCCTCTTTGCCACTGGGAATTCCCACCAGCTCCAGGGAAGGTGTTTCATTGCTCACACTCAGCCTGACTCATCATGTGCAGCTCGATGCTGCACCAGGCATTATCCCTGTGAGTGTCTCAAAGCAGCAGCTGGGGATGTGTTCCCATGGAGTGCTGGGGTGTGTGGGGACATCACCGTGTCCATGGGTGGGATATGCTCAAGTCCCTCCAGTCCAGTCCCCTCTTTCCTAAGGGGGAGGATTAAGGGAAGGCCTTTGGGCAGGGATCATTCCTTGGCTGCCAGCCAGTGTTTTCCACAGCTGAATCCCATCCCTGGCATGGAGGCTCCCTCCTGTCCCAGGTGTGCCACTCACCTCCAGAGGGGAGCATGACGGGAGCAGGTTGGACCAGAAATTAAAATAAAGTAGTTCCTGATGGAAACTGTGACTGCAAATCCTCAGTTTGAACAAGCAAATCACTACAGTAACAATAAAAGGTGACTGAGCAATCTCAGACTAGTGCAGCCCTGGCCAGGCAGGAGCTGTGCTCAGTGAAGGAATGACAGCAAAACTTCTTCAGTTCACTATGAAACCTTTCAACTCTCTGCACTGTTGAGGCAATTTTTCAAATTGAGTAATTCAGTGACATTGTCACAAACCGATGAAACAAAGCAACTGTGTCAAATCTGCAGTTTCCCTGAGAGACCCGAGGGGGAGAAAGAGTTAACAGCGACCCTGAATGTCTTTATTTCAAAATAAACCACATGTTAAAAAAAAAAAAAAAAAGAAAGAGAAAAAAAATCACTGTCTGTAACATTATAGTTTTCAAAGACTGTGCAGCCAGGAATTACAGATAAGCCCTCTTAAGACCATAAAGAAAAATCTTTTGATAGTGTTCAGCTTATTGAACTGGCTCCTCGGTGTATTCACAGCAATAAAGCTGTCAGGCAGACAGAAAAGGAGAGCTAAGTGTTTCATGGCTCAGCCACATGAACTCCTATTAACCTGCATTACCACGCAATTGTTGCTGTGAGCTGAGCGTTCCCTGTGTCAAGTGCTTGTAAAGGACACAGGGAAAATCTCCCAGTGACAGACAAGGTGACTGCTGCTCTGTCCCAGACCCGAGCATGGCAAGCACCACACTGAGAGCTGTCAGTTATTCCTGGAAACTTCCCCTCTGCTTGGCAAGTCTCAGGATGGGAAGAGATGTGATTTCACTTTAATAACTTGCACGTTTTACATCCCACCAAGCCGTTGGTGGTTTGCTGGAGTCTGCGGGCTGAGGGAACGCTCCTGTCTGATCACACAAGGCAGAGGGGGCTGGGGAGGATCTGCTTCAAAGCTCTGAGACACCCTGACAAACGCAGGGTGATGAGACAGGAGGACACTCAGGAGACAACCTCAACACTTTAACCTTCCCTTCACTCCAGCTGCTGTGTCCGAGCTGAATGGGAACACACCTGGAATTCCCCTGGACACAAACCCAAGCTGGGAAGCACAGACAGATTTTTGGACCTGGCTGCAAAGCACGTTCCCCATCACCTGGAACCAGTAGCTTGGAATTCTCTGCACCACTCCCTCAGGCACTGAAAAGATGCACCTTTAGGATGGCCCAGAAGTGAGGCTGAGAGGAGGCACCCAGGGCTGTCTGCAGATAAATCAGAAGGGCAATCAGCAGGAAGAACTCATCCAATCTGAAGGAAAACATTTGCACAACAAGCAGTGGCTACAAGCCAGCCCTTAATAAATTTCTGCTAGAAATGAGAAAAAGGTGCAGAAAGATTCTGGCACAGCCTTCCAGCAGGATGGGAGAAACCACACAAAAAATGTTACTGTGGTTTAAAATGGTTGTTTATAAATTCACAGAGAAGATGAGAGGCTGTAGTGCCCTGTGACTGCAGGGACTGGCTTTTCTCAGTTTTTACCTCAGATTTGTGCTTCATATTCTCCTAAATCCCCCTCCTTTCCAGCCAGGGCAACATCCTGGCATTTGATTAATGCTTGTGAGCTTCAAGGGTATCATTAAAAGATGATGTGGGAGTATTTTTAGAGGGCAAAATCTAAGTGCAGAGACAGATGTGCTTGTGCTGGGCTGATGTTTGCTGTGGGCATTGCTGGTGCAGGTGAGGAATGCTGTGTCCATTTGGCTGCTCATCGAGGCCTCTGCCCTTCTCTCAAGCCTTACCAGACTCATTTACAAGATTACAGATGCCCTGGAGGACACCAGTGGATGAAATGGGAGAAGGAAGGGTGACAGCCCTCAGCCCGTGCAGGGGTGCCGGAACAGGGGCAGTTTGCTGGGGTAACACACTGGTGATAACATCACTGCACTGCCCTACTGGAATATTTTCTGCAATTGCTCCTGTGAATTCTCTCTTCCTTAAAGAGCTTGCTCCTGGGCAGGCCTCTCTGATTAAACCTCAGTGTCTGGAAGTGAGGGGCAGCACATCAGCACGCACTGAGCAGGTAATTACAAAGCTGACTCTGTAGGCCTCATAAAAGCACCGAGGAAGTTTCAGGTGCATTTACTCCCCTGGGTTTCATTCCAGGCATTGCAATGTGCCTCCCTGGCCTGTCACCATCCCGCTGTAACAAATGTAGCCTGGGGGGATCTCAGAGCCCGGGTTAAAGTGGCTGCTGCTGACAGACGGAGCCGAGCAGCGCACGCAGGACCTGAGCTCACAGTGAGGAGCACAGAGCCAAACTGTGCCAAATTACTTCAGAAAAGCCCTGCTTGAAAGGGATCTGCATTGTGAAATGCTGCAAGACACAAACACACGTGGAAACCCCTGAAGTGCACGGGCAGAAGGCACAGAAGCAGCCTGTGGTTTCTGACCCTCAGGGACCCGCTCCTGTTCAGTGATGGCCACATCGGATTGAGGCATTCCAGACAAAACGCCCTTCACACACAATCCTACCCAAGGCCAGCCTGATTTCCAGTGTAGTTAAAGGGCTGAAGAGCCCTTTGGAGCTGGAGGAAGCTTGGGTATGGTGAAATCCATGCCAGCAGTATCCATGGAATTCCATGGAATCACTTTTGCTCTCCCATTTTTTCTCCTGTCTAAGCACAAGTGCTGAACAGAAATTCACTCATCAGGCTTGTTATAACTCTGGCTGTCTAAAGATCTCCCATTTCCTGCTTCATACCATCCTCATCACGGGACACTTCTGCTGGAGATGCTCTGGGGATGTGGCAAATAAAAAGAAATAAAACCCACATCTCCCCAGCCCAGCTCCAGCAAGGGCAGCAGGGCTCTCCTCCAGGCACTGGCAAGCTGCAGGCTCTGGCATCTCCCTGCTCTCCCAGTAGCCACAGCAACCACCAAACATTTTGTAAGACATTCACACTCCTGCCTGTCAAGTGCAGATCCAGGTGCCTTTTCCACTCGAATTCCAGCATCCCTGCTGAGTGAGAGCTGCAGGAGCCTTGGCTGTGCACACAGGGCACGGACAACGTTGAGTGATGTACACCCAAGTGGTTTCACCTTCGTTCCCAAGACATGTTTCAGCCTGACTGACCTACTTCTTCAAATCCTCTGAGAAAAGGGACAGAACAGGGCTCCTTCCACACAGTAGCCACTGGAATTCACCATCCAACAGTTTTCTTTTGTAATGCAAGGGCTGTAACCACCGACAGCAACCACGATTTAGGATACGACAGCATTCACCAACCATTTCATTGAATTGAATGTGTATGAGCAGCAAAAGGAAACATCAACAAATTCCAGATGCAGAATGTAATTATGTTTGGATGGCAGAATGTTTCATATTGTTTTCTATAGGAAAAAAAAAAAAAAGTCATCATTAAAGTGGTGGAATTTCAGTAAACTATGTTTTGGGTTACAGCCCAGAATAGTTCCACTTGGCAGTTCAGAGGCTTGGGTAAAATATTCCAAGGTTCATAAATCCTTGACTTTAATTTGTAGCTATAGGTTACAGCTTTAGTATCACTGCAAGGGGGTAAATCATGCTCCCACCTCAGCAGCTGCCAGAGGGCACTGGACCAAGCCTTGGGCTCGATTGGGCAGCGTTGGGGAAAGCCACACATCAGTGTCGTTCCCATTCCCATGGCACTCAGAGCCTCGGGGCTCCAGAAGGTTCCTTGGCTGCAACAGGCTCTGCAGCACCTATTTCTAGCTCACACTTTAGATGGTGGTGTCCTGTGAGGGAAAATGATACCCGGAGGTGGGCTGGACATGGGCAAGGTGATTCCTCTCTCATGTCAGCTTCTATCAGGTGTCTCAGTCCTGCAGGCAGTTTGGAACTGGGAGGGATTAATTTGTAAGCCCAAAATTCCAGCAGCATTCCACAGCCAATAAATAATTGCATTTACCTTGCATTCTCTGAAACACTTTAAGAAGTTCCAGCAGTATGGGTTTCTTCAAAACATTCAAAGTGACACCTGTGTTAACCTGGCTCTCTCACAGTGCCAAATTTCTGGAGAAAGGGACTCCCTCATAATCTGGCCAGATTTGCTTTGTTCCTTGAATTCCTGCTCACCCACAGCAGCTCTGCAGATACAGTCTGAGGCTGAGCCAGACTCCTCCAAGCCACCAGTCCTGCCATTGTCCCAAAGAGCAGCAGGAGTTTGGGTGGCTCACGCAGGGACTTCGTCTCCTAGATGCTTGTTTTCCCTGGCAGCCTCCTACTAAACTACAGCAACATGTCCACGCCACAAACATTCAACAACCAGGTCACCATCTAACATCCAGAAATTAGAGAGCAGCTCCACTTCCCCTGCTGAGCCAAACCCCAAAATGAGGTGCTGGCCCAGATTAAAAATTCCCCCAGAAAGGGAGAAAATTGTGGCCTTGTGTCTTAGAGTCTCGCCGTGGCTCCATTTTGGAGGGTTTGGAGGCTTGTACTGGGCTGTAAATCTTCACTGGAGACAATCCTGCTTCTCTAGAGAGATCTCCTCTTCTGAAAGCAAACCCCAGTTGTCCTGCATCCCAGCCTTGCCTCCCAGGCCAAATGCATCTTCTCCAATAAATGTCCCGAAAGAAGCTGAAAAATAAGTAAAGACATTTCCCATAAATCCAGATTTATATATAATATATATTAAACTGCAGATGGCAGAGGAATGTAAAATGCTTTGCTAATGGAAGAATTCAAGGAAAAGGCCAGAGTTTTAACATGCAAAGAACACAAACATCCAGCAAAGTCTGCAGCTCCACGGCCTGAGGAGTGGACAACCCCAAGTGGGTGTGCAAAGGTCGTGTGGAAACCCAAGTGCTGTTTGTACTGTCACGTTCCCCACTCCCTCAGTGACTATAATGTCTCACTCTTGGGGTTCTCCCAGACCCAGATTCTCCAACATATTCAAATCTGGGAGGCTTGGGACTCATCTTGATGATGCACAGCAGCACTGGTGATAAACCAGGCACTGAAACGGTGCTTTTCAAAGTGACAGCTCTGGCTCCAAAGCCTGTGTTTGGAACAGGAGAAGAGATGGATGCAAACAGGCAGGAGGAGGCAAGGGAACGCTTCCAGCTCAGGAGGATGGGCAATACTGGCAACTCAGCTTTACAAAGCCAAGCCAACCCAGTCCATAAGCCAACAGGAGCTGAGCCAGGACCTCTGAGATCACCCCAGAGCACCGTCCCGAGAAGGGGGCTCAGCTTCAGCCGTGCTGATGATATTCCAGAATTACAGACTGCTTTGGGCTGGAAGGGACCTCACACACCATGTCACTCCTCTGCCATGGGCAGGGACACCTTCCTCTACCCCACAGTGCTCCGAGCCCCATCCAGCCTGGTCCTGGACACCTCCAGGGATGGGACAGCCACAGCTGCCCTGGACATTCAACAGCCATGAAGAGTCAAGCAAAAACTGCACATGGCACAACGAGGGAGGTTAGAGTGACTGTGCCTGCAAATCCAGGCAGGCATTTATACAAGGAAAGGTCAAAACCAGGACACAAAGCATTGGAAAAGGTCTGTGCATCTCAGTTCACATCCGGCCCACAACAATTTCTTTTTTTTATCTTATTTACATTTTCGTCTGAATAGAAAGGCAGTAAATGAGGTGAAGTTAAAATGGTAAACAAGAATTGCAGCTTTAAGCTTTGATTTAGATGATCTGCTTTCTGATAGTGCTGATGTGAATTGTGCCCCTCAGTTATTTTTGGAGGCAGAGTTTATAAACAGGTAACCTACAACAATGTTTCTTGATCCCCCCACCCATTTAATAAAGTGGAGGATCACCTAAATTTAAAACAGTATTTAAAACACCAAGAACCATTTCCTGGAGTGTTGCCTAGTTTGTTTTAATTTTTTTTTTAACAAAAATAAAAGAAGTCCAAGCTGTGAATGTTTGTTTATTGCCTTTATGTTTCAATTGTACTTATTTCTGTGCTCATACAAATGGAAACACATAACTTTTATTTCTACAACAGCCCTTTTCAAAAGGGAAGTCACTTCTGCCCCCAATTGTGTGTGTTTCCAACTAAGGACCATAAGATATGAGAAAGTGGACCACAGAATGATGATAAAGATTAATTTTAAAGGGTTTTTTGATATATCCTAATGAGTAGCTTGCAATCATGTCTAGATATGCTTGATTATGGGAAGCACATGATGCCCATTCCAATTTATTTAAAAAAAAATTCAGACTTCCCTAAATTCTTAAATTCCCTAATCTAAATGTCTGGAGAGTTTAGAGTCTCCCTCCCACAGCTTCCCCAGGGATATTTCCTAAAGCACTGAGAATGGAAAGATAAGCATTCCTCAGTGTTCACACTGTTGGCTGCATTGTTCCATTTCCCCCCAATTTTCAAAGAAATCTGTATGATAGTGGCAGTGCCGGTCTCTCAGGGAGAACCCTTCTTCCCATGGACATGGATGGCAAAACAAGCAAGGAAATTATTCCTGGGGTGTCTGGCACTCCCTGTGGGCCCCTTCAGCTCAGGATATTCCATGTACAACACCCAAACCACAGCACCCACAGACTGTGTTCAGGGTGCAATCCTAAGTGTTATGATTGTCACAGTATTTACAGTTCCCTGCCTAAAATGGAAGCCCCAAAATTAAAGTGAATCTCTGCCATACCTTCACCTCAGACTGAAATGATTTTTTAAAGGTTTTTCTTTAGGATTTAAAGGTAAGAGATGCAAAGCTACGCTGTGGAATAAAGAGGAAAGCAACAAGGATTGTCTCTCCCTTATGATCCCTTCAGCAGATGTTCCTCCCCTGGCATGGAGGACTCTGTGCTAAGCTCCATGAAGACCCTCCTTCCTTTAAAAGCTGTGGAAAAGCAGCTGTGGTTGGGCCACCTCCACCATGAGATTGACCCCTGCCCCTGCCCTGGCTGCTCTATCCAGGCTCCATTCCCCAGGGACACATGGGGCAGGGTAGAGTTTCCCGGCTGCCATTCCAAAGAAAAAGCCAGAAATCCAAGAGTCTTCGCTTAATAAATAAAATTCCAGCACTATTCACGACTACGGTGGCTCAGTTTACAGGGAGAGTTGACAGAGTTTTCTTCTTGCTCGAGATCGAGTGAGTTACGGCGATGAAGGAAGACCCAAGAATGTTGATTGATAGATATTGGGATCTCCAAAAAGGAGGCCCAAAATCCACGGCTGGAAAGCCAGAAGGGCAGGGCTAGGAGGCAACCAGAGCCGCAGCAATGCTGGGCAGCAGTGACACTCTGGCCAGATCAAGTTACACTTTGCTCTTTGGAAGCCCAGGAACAACTCGTGGTAGTAAAATTCTAAATATCAGCACCTCCAACTGCACAGAGACAACGTCTAATTGAGCAAGCTGCCGGGCACGTGCCAGATTTGAGGCACTGACCAGAGGCAAGATGGAAATTACTTCTTGTTCCATATTTTTTCTCTCAAACCCATTGACAGAAGCACTAGTTAGGATTCTCATGGGTTTGGTCCCAGAGTCTCAGGGCTCAAATTGACCAAAAAAAAAAATTATTTATTCCTGGGCTGTCAGGAAGCTGCTGGAGCCCTGGGGACACTGGGTGAAAACCTGTTTTGATCCAGCTGGGGAGGCCTTCAGCTGTGACCATGGGAGGTTTGAGAATGGACTAACAGCTGTCAAGAGTGATGCTGGTGTGGGTGATCGTGGCAAGGGACTGGGAGATCTCCTGAGGAGCTTCCCAATCCTCTCTTCAGTTCCTGAGCACTCTCACATCACCAGCCCTGCTGTAAAGCAGTGGAATAAACTGCCCAGGGAAGTGGTGATGGGGCACCTGAGGACTTGGCTCAGGGCTGGACATGGGGGTGGTGCTGGGTGACAGTCAGAATCAATGACCTTAAAGGTCTTTTCCAACCTTAATGATTCTGTGATTAATTTGATTGCTATTCCTACCTAATTTTACAACAAATTTATATCCAACACCCACAACTTCACTGGTTACCGACACACTTGTTAACGAATCTTCTACAACCCAGGTCTCTCTCAGCTGACACCCCCAGGGAAGAGAGAGCAGGACACACATCTCATCCACCCTGCCAGAAAGCAGCTGTCAGCCCCAGCCAGCCCACAGCTATCACAGATCACCCTCCACAATCTCAGACAGGAGTACGAGGAGCAGTCCTACAAATTCCAGACAAATGGCTCGTTCTGGCATCACGACAATGCAATAAACACACATTTCAAAGGCACTTTTGTCAGGTTCCTCTGTTGTTCACTGGCCAGCTGCCAGAAGGAATGAAAATGTTACCCAGGGGTGAGCTCTGAAGGCATCGGAGCTGGGGCTGAACTGTGCTGATGGATCTTACAGAATCTCAGTTAGGAGGGTCCTGGATATTCTGAATTCCATGTTAGATTTATGGAAAACAAGGTGATACTTTTTTAAAAAAAATTACTAGACAAAGCAAAATACACTTAATGCTCCAGTACTGTGACAGGAGATTTCTCAAAAGGGAGGGAAAAAAGGGAACCAAAACCAAACCAAATCCCACAGTCACAGGGAAGAAAGTAACCATCAGTCAGCTGTTAAATGAAACCTGTTCTTCTTTCAGATTAGCTACTGTCTAGTGGTCCATAATTAATATTGATTTGAAGGCAGCCTTGCCCAAGGGATCCAGAACAAGTGAGTGCAGCACATGCTGACAAATGAAATATCACAGTGGTCACTTTGCAGCACGCCTTGAATGAGTACTTATCAATAGGGAGGGGGTTTTCCCCCTCAGACTTCCAAAGGGCAAAATTCTAATTTGACCAGATTTCAGACACTGGAAAATGGAACTGATACTTGAGGAAACTGGAAAGCACTGCTCTATTTTCTCAGCTACTTTAATCAGTTTTTCATGTCAAGCCCAGACTGCGTGTCTCGGGGAAGGAATTCCTCGGTGAAAGTCCATGGACTAACGATGGCATTAAAACCTGCATTCCTGGGTGGGTTTTGTGTGAGTGTTCCATGAGCAGGGACCTCCCCACGCAGCCAGGGGAAGGAGGGCGAGAGGTCAGGCTCTAACCCGGGGTTTTAGCAACCTGAATTTCATTTTTGCCCTGCCACAGACTTTCTATGAAACAAGGGGAAATTCTCTGTCTTTTGGGAGTTTACTTTCACACCTGTGATAAGGGAGCAACAGGATCACCTCATGGAGGCACAGAATGGATAAAAACCCAAGAGCTGAGAAAAGTTAGGCCTCTGATACAAGTGTGATTGCCCAAAGGTTTACAAGACCACAACCTTCTGCAGCCAGCATTGCCTGACACTCAGAAATGCAGTGGAGAGACCAAAATCCAACAAACTGAGGGGGTTTTGATCCATAAATGCAAGCAGTAATCTCCTCAGAGGAAAAGCATGAGGGGGGGAAAGGGTTTTGGAGTCTCCTCCCTCAGAGCCCCACCAGGAGGACTCTGGTGGGAGGAGGGAGCAAATCCCACTTGCTGCCTTCTGTCCCTCTCCATGTGGAGGGTTCAAGGAAAGGATAGGAACGTGCTCGGGTTGAGAGCAGCCTCAGTGATAATTAAAAGGATAAACTAAAGATTGCTTGCACAAGGAAAGCAGCTGCTGTGTGAGAGACCTCTCTACACCTTGCCTTGGCCTTTCTTTCCCCTCTCTAATGACTCGTGCAGGTACCAGAGCTCAGTGCAGTTCCACAGCAGAACATCAGCTCCTGCTACTCTGAGGATGCAAGACACAGCAAACATTACATAATTCTGTGCTCATGACCAGGACAGGGGCTGGAAAGATTTCCTATGTTTCCATAAAACATCCCATTTCCCTCTATACAATCCTGTCTCAGGAAACAAACACAACAAAACAAAATCTATTAATTCTAGCTTCTAAGACTAAAGAAGGAAATGACAAGTTATATTAAGAAAAAACAGGGTGGCACTTGAAAAGAAAAACCAAAACGTCCCCAATTTCTAAAAGCAGATTTGTGTTTCCCCTTTGATACTGAAGCAAATCTGAAACAATTTGAGAATGTCTCCTTTTTCTTCAATTTATTTTTAAACAAGAATGCTGAATGATAGATAAAACTTAACTAAAAAAATAAGGAACAATCCCAGAAATCATTAATATATTTCAGTAAGATTATTTAAACTCCTTAAACTGTTTGTATCCAAGTCCAAAACAGTTTAGAGCTCACTGTGTAAATACTGGGCTTCCAAGCATCCTGCTGAATTCAACAGCAGAGAAAGCCTTCAGCATCATTAGAAATAACACATTGTTTGCATTTTTCATAAAGACATCAAGTGTATTTCATCCCTCTGAAACACGATCTCCCCCGGGGAATTATGGATGAGCAAAACCAGAACAAGTGGAAGTTTAATTTTTTTTTTAAATGCCAAGAAGCCAATGGGTTAAGCTCTCAATTTATCTTTGTTTCTCCAAAGATACAACACTCTCGCAGAGACATTAAGAGTCAGACCACACCTGTGTTTCTTTAGCGGTGGCCTGCTGAAAATATTTGTCAGGCATTGTGTCAGGAGCCAGAGCACATTCCTTCACTTTATGATTAACCTTTGGAGAGATTACGCTGGGAAAAGGCTCAAAGTGACATTCAGAGTGAATTAACGGCGCTCGGGCTCAAGGCTCTGCCCTTGAAGCTGCCGGTGTGTTTCAAACAAAGCCTAAGGCAGACGTGGAGTGAGTGTCCAGAGGAAACAGAACCCCAGGCAAGCACTGACAATGAGCCAGGGACGTTTTGATATTTGGTCAGTGGTAAATTCAATACTCCACAGGAAAAAAAAAAAAGACAGATGAGAGAAAACTGACCCTTCTAATCAGATCTGGTCACCGGGATGAGCAGATCAGCTTCAGTGGAGAAAAAGCTGACCAGAACCTGGGCTCAGGCTGTGAGCAGATCCCTCAGCCCACAGCACCCCAAACATCTGTGACAGGTTCTGTACCCCAGACATCTGTGACAGGGTCTGCACCCCAGACATCTGTGACAGGGTCTGCACCCCAGACATCTGTGACAGGTTCTGCACCCCAGACATCTGTGACAGGTTCTGTACCCCAAACATCTGTGACAGGTTCTGCACCCCAGACATCTGTGACAGGTTCTGTACCCCAAACATCTGTGACAGGTTCTGTACCCCAGACATCTGTGACAGGTTCTGTACCCCAGACATCTGTGACAGGTTCTGCACCCCAAACATCTGTGACAGGTTCTGCACCCCAAACATCTGTGACAGGTTCTGCACCCCAAACATCTGTGACAGGTTCTGTACCCCAGACATCTGTGACAGGTTCTGTACCCCAGACATCTACGACAGGTTCTGCACCCCAAACATCTGTGACAGGTTCTGTACCCCAGACATCTGTGACAGGTTCTGTACCCCAAACATCTGTGACAGGTTCTGCACCCCAGACATCTGTGACAGGTTCTGTACCCCAGACATCTGTGACAGGTTCTGCACCCCAAACATCTGTGACAGGTTCTGTACCCCAAACATCTGTGACAGGTTCTGCCACCTCTGCCGGGCCTGGCAGCGCTCCCGAGCGTTCCTCCTGACAGGGTTTGCTCCCTGGATCCCCGTCAGCTGGGGCAGCTCCAGCCTTGTTTCATTGAGAGTTTATCTCGAGACTAAAGCAAAAGTCAGAGGCTGCCTGAGTCTGGGCACTCAGCCAAGCCTCCAAAGACAAAGAACTTTGTCCAGCACAATGCTAATAAATGATTACACCCTTATTTTACAAAACATTGACTCGGGGCTCTGGATCCCCTTTCCAGGCGTACAGTAGGGGTTTAAAGAACAAACAAACCCACGGCAAAGCAACAGCAACAAGCCCTGACCAAAGGGATTTTCCTGCTGTACATTGAGAGACTCCCCCACCCCACAGCGGTGATCTGAAACAGAAATGAAGGGGCAGCAGCCATACACAATTGAACGTAACCCGGGTGTTTTGGAGGTGTCAGGAGCACAAGGCAAAGGCTCTGCTGCGTTCCCCAGTCCCGGCGTGTCCCCGGTCACCACCGGGAGAAGGGAATCCCTCCACACCCGGCTCCTCTCGTTGTGCTCCGGCGCTGCTGGGGACTGCCCCATCCCAGCGCTCCGCCTTGGAGCTTTGCCCACGCCACGTTTTTCCCTTCAGCCCTGGGTGCAGAATGACAGCGAAGGCCTCCAGGAGAGCCGGGCCAGCCCTGCGCTGCCCGGGGGACAGAGGTGCTGGGTACTGGGGCTGCGAGCAGCGCCCGGCCCAGCGCAGCCCTCCGGAGCGCCGAGGGGAACATTCCGCGTTGTTGAGCACCATCTGCTGGAACCTCGGCCACCTCCACCCGGGGCTCCTCGTCCAAGGAGGACAGGAGCTCCCCCACCCCGCCATCTGCTCATCTTACTATCTTCCCGTTCGATTTCTTATTATTCTCACAACACGGCTGCAATGTCAGAGCCTGACATGGGTTTTTTTGGGGTGGCTGGAGTTGGTAAAAGTGTTTCTGCATTGGTCAATGCCTGTCTGAACGCAGCTTCACCTTAATTTGAAATTTGTTCCATCAGCTAAAAGTCCATCACTTGAGGATGAATACTCGGCAGCCTAATCTCACACAAAAAACAGATGATGCTGCTCCTGAGGACAAGGACTGCCTAAAAACTCCTGGCAATGGAATTCAGGACAACCAGAGGTTGTATGGCTTCATCTCCATCCCTCTGTGGCTTCCTCATGAAAGGCATGAGGATGACAAGGGAAATCGTACAACTCACTACAGCAAATTTTCAATACTGCTTTGATAGAAGTCTTTTTTCATGTGATTGAGAAGAATTCTCTGTGTTAAATTATTAAAAGACCTGTGACAGGGATTGGTTTGATGCTGTGTCCTCTGCAGAGTGTCAGTCCTTCCCAGTGTTCTCCCATTTTTCACACTGCTCCACAGCAGTTTGCCTCTGCCCTTGGATTGCAGCGAGCTGGCAGCACATCCATGCACTTCTCAGGAGTCTGCAGACTCCAGATGGAGCACAGGATTAATCCCTGCACGTTCCTAAAGCATCCAATATTCAGGAACATCTGGGGTTTCCGCAGTGTCCCACAGTGCAGACCTTTCCTGCCACCAAAGCACAAAACTCAGCTTTCCCAGGTGGAAGAGAATTACCCAGGACACTGGGGCTGTCCTCAAAACCCAAAGATGAGCCTGCAAGTTGTGGGGTTTTAAGAGTTGTGGGGTTTTGGTTAATCAGAAAGACTTGACAGCAAGTAAATAATGGAGTTTACAGACATTCTTTCCTTGTTAAGGGACTTCTCAATACTTGGACTTTGAGGCTGTTTCTTTCAACATCAAGGATTTCTGGTTTTTTCTTTTTTTAATAAATTCCAAAAATCCTTGAAAAACACTAAGACAAAGGCATGACTCACATTCAGAATTTCCTGTTGATTTTTTTTTTAATGACCAGGATGTCATCGGACAGCTTGTCCTAAAATAAACTGATTACAATGATTTTAAGATACATGGGATATAGACAGTTTAAAGCAGCAATTCTGCCTTGTGAGCCCCTCTCACCAGCAGTGCTGTCAGTGAAGCCCCCAGGGCAATCTCTGGGACTTTTGCAGGTAGAGCATTCCCAGAAATGGCTTTTAGAGGTCCAGTTCTCACCAAGGACTGACAAAGCTCTTCCTGTAAACTGAGACTCAACAGAAACCAAACCCAAAGCCATCTCCAAAATCAGAAATGCACTTCCAGGTCTGTCCTTCTGTGGGATATGGACACAGCTGGGAGGCTGCTGGGACACCAAGGGCTGCTCAGTTCCTCTTGCCCTGGACCAGCACTCTGGGAATGGGGAGGAATGTCCAGCCTGGGTCACTTTTCCCCACACTCCAGGTCACAGACAGCTCTGCCACCAGCACCACGTCCCTGTCTCCATTGGCACCAGGAGCTGTTTTCTCTCCTGGGCTGCCAGTGGCAGGGAGATGAAGATAAATGGGAAGGAAGCACGCTAGGAAAAAATTAAACAGAGGGGAAGTGGTTTGGGATGGCACTGGGAAGTGCCCCAGGAGCACCAGCCTGGCCATGGGTCCTGCTGGAGACCCATGCAAGTTGAGATGATTACATTCCTTACAGGTACATTAACCAGAAAAGGCAATTCTGGGGTTTTTCTCAGGCTCACACTCATCCAAAGCGCTGCTCTCTTGGAAATACATTCTATTTGTTCATTAATGTGGGGATTTCTGCTGACCAGAAAGGCTGAATTTGAATGCCATATGCTCCATAAAGCCAGGCGGATAACGCTGATGAGCTGTGAGTTATTTCATTAGCATCATGCAGCTCCAAAGGGGGAGAGGCCACGTTGAACTCCATAAAACTCCACTGAATCCTGTGGAGGAGGGGTGGTGGGGAGAGAAGGAGATCTCATAATCCAAATAACACTTTATGAAACTCGGTTTTGGTCAGGCTGACAGGGTTTGCTAGCGAGCAAAGCTTTCACACGCAGATTTTGCAACTGCAGGGGAAAGCCTTGGTACAAATCACAGGAGCTTAAAAGGCAAGAGAGACTGCTCTTGATCCATCCTGAAGTGGGGCTGATCCCAGGGTGTGAATCACAGAGCCAGATGAACACAGGATGCTCAAAGACAGGAGCAGGCTCTCGCTCTTGATGTGAGAGAACAACAAAGCGGGGCGGGAGGTGGTAAAGCCTGGCTGGGAGCACAGCCTGCATGACTCATTCCCCAAAAAGCATCTCTGAAAGTCTCACAGCTGAGAAGCAGCCAGCCAAGAGACTCTTGCTATTCAGAAATTGAGTATACAAGGAACGAAAATTTGTTATGGAGTTACATATGGCGCTACATCTGCAAATATTTTACATTTTCAAATGTTTAGAGAATTACAGAAATACTAACTCCTCCAGCCTCCCTGTAAATGTTCTGAACACATTTTATGGGAGCAGCAGAGGAGGAAAGTGGCTTTCTCCAAAACCAGACAGTCAGTAGCAGCTTTGAGGAGACCCAGAGCTGAGAAATACTGCAGGGTATTTAGGAATGCTCATTGCATGGCACACACAGATTTGCTACAGCACTCACCCCCACTTTTATTCTTATTGTTTGGGGTTTAATTAAAATTCCATCATGTTTTTATGGAAAGGAGATTGGTGGCACCACCACCTTTACACCAGCTATGATAAGGCAAATAAAAGAGAACCCTTTAGTTAATTTTAGGTCCTTATTATCTCTGCATACATTTCATGACATTAATGAATATTGACAGGGAATGTTATGTCAACAAAACCAAGGACTATGTGGAGGATTGATAATGAAACGTTCAGAGCAAAGGCTCCTTTTGAAATCCTGATTTAACTCTTTCTATTATAAATTCCCAGCCAGCCTTTCAGGACACAGAATCATCACTGGAGAATTTAGCTGCTCAATCAAGTACTGCACATACAGAATGATGGAAGAAAGAGAAAACAAAGCATGAGGAACATCCTAAGGGCTCAAATCTGCTCCCAGGAAATCAGTCCTGCACAGATGATACAAGTGAACCAAGAAAAAAGAAATTCTGGTAAAAAAACAATCTATAAAGAGGAGGAAAAGTCAGTAAATTAGCTCCGAAGTGGTGACTGCTGTCATTGCAGCCGAGCTGGGATGGACCCTTCCTCCTCCTCCTCCTCCCTTTCACTCTCCTCAGCACTCCCAGCCCAGATGGCCAAACCCAGGCGTGGTTTTAGGGACTTCCACTGCTGCACTCCGATGTGAGCCAGTGTTTGTGTGTTTGCAAAGGACACAGGAACTGATACAACACATCTGCTCCCACAACACTATTTCTTTCATCTGTTGGAGTTTTGGCTTCTCGGAGAGGAAGTAATTGGCTGTTAATTATGGGGGCTGAGAACTGGTCACATCACAGAACTGTGTTTGCAAGCATGATTCATGACAGCATCATTTCTCAGCAGCTGTCAGCAGCAAAGGCTCAGCACTTACAAGAAACTATTATAATATTATACCAGCAAAGGATGAAGACAAATGCTGTGCACAGCTGAGAAAGCAGCAAACAAAATATTTTTCTTAAACCTTTATTCGATAGAGAATCAACTTGAAACATGCTGTTTCTCAGGAGAGATAAACAACAATGCTGCCAGCACGGCTTCCCAGACCGTGAAACTGAAATCCAAACTCTTCAGATGTCCTCCCCAGAGCTGGATGAAAAATGAAAGACCTTTTCTCATTAATAGCTGGAAATTTTAAACTTGTTCTTAATACTCCCCAGACTGTCTCTGTTCCTGTATCTTTCTTGTCTTGTGCTTAAATTGTTTGCTCCTTAGGGAAGACATTTTGATTTGTTATCTTCTTATAGGCCCCAGGAGATCTGGCCAAAATCCAGCTCTAAAGTATTTAAAAGCAGGAAAACAATCAACCTGCATCAGATCAGGAGTCCATATAGAACAGCATCCTGTCTCCAGTGACTCCCAGTAGCAAACGCTTTGGGGGAGAAAATGCAAATATCAGAGCATTGTGGACTGAACTTCTTCCTGACTGTATTTTCCCTGCTCCCTGCAGCTCAGTAAGAAACAAACAATAAGAAATAAAATGGGCATTATGGCCCTGGTGCATAACAGAGAGATCTAAATGTCATTTATTGGTGCTGTCTCTGTGGATTCTTTCTGAGGGAGCTTGGGCAAGCCAGGGGAGGTTTGTCCTGTCAGATCCCCTCACCTGAGGCAGCTCCAGCCCCTGCTGTACCCACCCCATTTCACAGCCCCGTGCAGTGACACACTGCAGGCAGTGGCAGCTCAGCTGAAAATGCTGGGCTGCACACTGAGGTGATGAAGGAATGCCTTCCATCCCTGCTAAATCTGCCCACACACAAACACAAGCACTTTTATCCCTTTAAACAAAGTCCAGTCTTGAAAAAATTTCTTCCTAGAAACCAAATTTTAGTGCACTGGTCACTGGAAGGGAGAGGTGCACACCAAGAGTTTGTCATAACCTCAGTTCTAGGTTGGGTTTCCACAGCACAAATAAAAATGAGAAATTCTACAGAAGCTGTGGAGAGCTCTTTTCTCCTCAGCCATGACCATAAATCTCCTGTTTGCCAGAGCAGCCACCATGAGGAAGAAGATGGTAAAATGGGCAGTAGTAGTCATCAGCCATGGTGAAAAACGAGGTGGCCCAAAGACAACACACACTGAGGAACAGGGACTTTTACAAGAAACTCAAATACTTCTGTATGGGCTTCAAACTTTTTGGTGTGGTTTTACATCCGCAGTTCCCTTCCAGATAATTGATGCTGGGGAAAAGTCTGGTTTGCAGTAGGCAGGAAAAATTAAGGCTTCATGTTGTTTGTGGGCTAAACCAAAATACCAAGACTTGTATGTAAAACACAAATGAGAAGAAAGGAAAAACAATGTTATAAAAATCCCTCAAAGGAGTTTAAAGAGAGATGACAGATAACGACATCTCCACAAAGCAGAGTCTTTTTCCCACTGAATTCCTGAGACTTTGGAGGAGAAACTGAGTAAAACGTTTGTTTCTTAATCCTCAGGAAACTTTCAATTCAGGACTACTTATATCAAGACAAGGGGAGCTCTAGGAATTTGAAGATAATGATATACTGCCCTCGAAAGTCTGATTTTTCACATCAGAGAAAAGCAAGACATTTCCTTAATTTCATGAAAACTGGCTCTCCCTGGGATTAGAAACAAAATACTGCAGTTTTATTGATGGGCAAGAGACTGCCAGAGAACAAATCCTTTGTCCAAGAACAGAAAGTGAGCATCAATAAGAATTTCTTAAATATCTTTTAAGGTTGCACAGGGGCAGAGCTGTGGTTTCAGAGTGCCATGTAATGGCTGTATGGACAACCACAGGAATATGAGCAGGTCTGAGTTCAGGTTTTGTCTCGTGGTGAGCACGAGCTAGAAAAACTGAAGGTGCCCCAAAGAGTCAGGGTTTATGCTCCAATACCATCTCACTAAGCTTAATCCAACAGTGATCAGTTCCTGATTCATAAATCTTTGTGCAACTCCTCAGGTTAAGTTACTCAACTCCAAACCCAGTCCCTCTGCACTGTCCTTGAGTCTGGCCAAGACACTGAGCACAGACACAGAAAGAAATAAAAAACCACCTCAGACACCCCTGTCCTCACACCTGTTCAACACTCTCAGCCCCAAGATAAATTAACCCAGGCCCTGTTGCCAATGTTAACAAATGTTATTCAAAGAAAAACAGTAGGTGAGCCCTGAATCTACAAGTTTGGAGGGCACCAGCCTCTGTTTCTGCCAGTTTTGCAGAGCAGACAAATAGTCCTGATGATAGTTGAGAATTTAGTCTGCAATAAATGTGCCACAGACCATGGAGCACAAGCACCCCAGGAATTAAAGGCAGTGTTACCCGACAGATCAAAAGCCAAGTGGTGAAGCTTTTCAAAATGCACACATTTCTCTAGGTCATCTTCATAATTCCTGGGCCTTAGAGATGTCCAGAACAGGGAGAGGTACCCAAAATGTACACAAGGGTTTCCAAACCACTTCTACCCCCTGATAAAGGCTCGTCAGCTCTTTGAATGTTTTCAAGTGGTACCTACAGACTAATAACGATTCTGCTCAGAGTGGCACCACCTGGGAGGATTTGACTCCCAGCTTGCCCCCTCAGTGGTGAAACCAAACCCACGTGCTGGGTGTAAGAGCCGAGCTGAGCTGGAGCTGCCCAGCCAGGAGCACACAGCTGTGCGTGGCTGCTGATCTCCCCACAAGCACTGGGAGAGCTGGTGGCTTTTGTTCCACAGCCACAACTGGAGCCATTCACCCTCATGTGACTGGAACCAGGGAGCCAAAACTCTGCCTGAGAAGGGCCCTGTCCTACGGAGCTCACAAAATGCGATGCTGGGCTGTGCCAAGGGGCTCTGGTGCAGTGGGGAGTGCAGGAACTGCAGCAGCCACCCCAGGAGCAGAGCAGCAGCTCTGAGCACAGGCACCAGCTGAGTCCAGAGGTCATTCCTTAGCTGCTCTCCTGGGGTCACCCTGAGCTGGCTTTAAGGGCTCAGGGCTTGAAGGGCTGCAGGCAGAAAGGTGCTCTCGGTGCCCTGGACAGCCTTGGAGGCACTGCCTGCCCGTTCAAGGTCCATTTCCAATCCACTGCTGCAGCAATGTTGAGGATTCACCTCAGAACTAAACCTCTCAGCTGGGCAATCTTTAACCAATTCATCACAGAGAAAAACAGCGTCTTTTACAGGGCTTGGAGCAAACGTGGACAGTTCCCTTCTGCACAGATTTATTGGAAAGGTTTTCATAAACACAGATGTTGGGAACGGATGGCTACTGTGTAATCATGTGTAGAAAAAGCCAAAGGACAAAATATCCCTTAATGAAGACCCACATACCATGCAATATTCCAAAACAAGGGAGGAAGAAATATGGGTGGTGCTATAAATACACAGATTGCAAGAATCCAGATGCCAATATTTATTCTTTTTTAAAAAATTATTTATTCTCCCATTCTATTTGTAAGCAGAAGAGCCCCAAAAGACCTTGCTCTGAGCAACACACAGGGCAGCTCAAGAGACCTACGTGGCATTTGAGTCAGTTTTTGGAGAATTTAGCCCAGTTTAAAACAACAGCATTGAGATAGGAGATAACTCTCACTAGTTCTGATATCCTGATTTAATGCTTGCAAGGACTGCACACATGTTTTAATTGACATTTTAATGTCACAGTTGAAGAGCTTTTACTGGATTTTATAGAATCACAGAAGGCTCTGGTTTGGGAGGGTTAAAGATCATCTCATTCCACCCCTGCCATGGGAGGGACACCTTCCACTGCCCCAGGCTGCTCCAAGCCTCATCCAGCCTGGCCTTGGGCACTGTCAGGGATCCAGGGGCAGCCCCAGCTGCTCTGGACAATTTCAGATTTTAGTCTGTTCTGTTTCAGTTTTTAGAGGTATAAAAGAGATAAAAAATCTCCATGAAAATATTTGAGGCAAAGAACCCATTAGCAACCCAGTAGCAACCCTGATTCTGCTGTGTAGAAAGTCCAAATTTCTGGCTTTTAGCAGTTATTAGTGCAAAAATATGTATTTTAATTTTTCCAGAGTATCTCCATAGCATTTTTAGGGAATTTCACTCTCCTTTCCCCCTCTTTCATTTGTGACTTTCATTCATTAATCACAGCAAAATAATATCCAAGGAGAAAAAGTTATTTTTGCCACTCCAATATCCCTGTTATGCCAGTGAACTTTGCAGAAGGACCCCAAACTCAGGCAACTCAAGAATATATTTGTAATATTCAACAAAATAATAAATTCTGCACATGACACAGGAAATAATAATCAGATGATCTCAGCCCCAGAAGTATTTCACTGCTGTGGAAATGCCAGGTTGGAGAGTTCATGTGGAAAAGGAAAAGCCTTGTAACTTCTCCAAACATCAGTCATCACTTCCAGATACCTCTAAATACAGCCATTCATTTCACACTGCAGGATATTGTATTGAAAAGCAAGGCAGGGCCAACACAGCACCTTCCACCACTAAATATGCACTGCACAAACCTTAGCTAAGTGTGTTTTTCCTATTTGGAATAGGGCTCTTTCATTTCCAAAAAAGAGCTTCATGCTTCTCGCAGAGCAAAATATTTATAGCCACATGCAAAAAGAAAAAAAAAAATTAAAAAAAAAAAAAAAAAAAAAAAAGGAAAGAAGAAAAATACAAAAGAGCTTGAAAAGGCAAATCCAGAGGTATTCCAAGATAGGTCCGTGTCAAATACAGAGTGACTCATCCACTTCTTTCAATGAAAATGTTCATCCCAGATAGATCAAAGGCCCTGAGTACACCAAGCCCTTTTTGCTAAACCTGGCAGGAGAGTAAAAAGGTCTTCAATCAGCAGCCACTTGGTGGGAGGTCTGGGAACAAATGAAAGCCAGAAGACGCTGGCATTTGAGAGAGCCCATCCCCTACAATGCACAATAGGGACAATGTATATAATGTAAGCACAGTTTGTGAGGAATGGAGGGAAGCCTGGCTGGCTGGTTTTGTGCAGCTCTGCCAGATGGATCTGATATGAGCAGTTCTGCCCTATTTTTGTATTTTGTATTTCAAAGATCCTGCCCGGTGCCTATCACCCACGTGCTTTCAGAGCCACGGCTTTGAAGGCTGGGCTCTTTTTTGAGGATTTATTTCGAGCCTGGATGGCTCCTGCCAGCCTGCCCAGCTCTGTGGATGCTGTGCGGTGAAGGAGCCTCTGCAAACTGGGATATTCCTGTGAGCTCCCATTTTACCGCTTGGGCTTCCACCTCTTCCGCCACCCCCACAAAGGCTGGGCAGTGGGGAAGGGAAACCACAAAACACAGGAAAGAGAAATGTCAAAGTCGAATTTAGAATAACCCTGACCTGCTGCAGCGGCTGCTTACAGTGGGAGAACACAAGGCTAAAGATTATCGCGCACAGTGGCGTTCTGTGCTGCGGCTGCAGCCTCTCCCTCCGGCCGCCCCGCCAAGGCTGCCCCGGCCCCGGGATGGTCCCGGTTCCCTCGGCCGTCCTGGGATGATCCTGGGTCTCCCTGAACCTGGGGATTCAGCGGTTTCCTGGTTCCCCTGGGTTGCTCCTGGTTCTCCCCATCCCGGAGATTGAGCGGTTGCCCCGGGATGCTCCTGGTTCTCCCGATCGCGGGGGTTCCCTCGGGATGGTCCCGAATCCCGGATCGCGGGGGTTCCCCGGTTCCCCCGGGACGGTCCCGAATCCCCGATCCCGGGGGTTCCCCGGTTCCCCCGGGACGGTCCCGGATCCCCGATCCCGGGGGTTCCCCGGTTGCCCCGGGACAGTCCCGGATCCCCGATCCCGGGGGTTTCCCGGTTCCCCCGGGACGGTCCCGAATCCCGGATCGCGGGGGTTCCCCGGTTCCCCCGGGACGGTCCCGAATCCCCGATCCCGGGGGTTCCCCGGTTCCCCCGGGACGGTCCCGGATCCCCGATCCCGGGGGTTCCTAGGTTCCCCCGGGACGGTCCCGAGCCCCGCGGCCGCAGTGCCGATCCCACGCTGCCACCGTGCGGTCGCTGCCGCCTCCTCGCACCGCTCGCTCCGGGCCGCAGTTCCGGAACGCTTTGGGGTGGAAGGGACACCAGGGATCGTCTCGTTCCACCCCACGGGCAGGGACACCTTCCCCTATCCCGGGGAGCTCCAAGCCCCGCACAACCTGGCCTGGACCTCTTCCAGGGCTCCAGGGGCATCCCCACCCTCACAGCGAACAATTCCTTCCCCATATCCCGCCCAGCCCTGCCCTCCGGCAGTTTAAAGCCGCGATCCCCTCTGTCCAGCACTGCTGGCCTTGGGCAGACCCGATTTCCTCAGGACTAATTTTGGGGAGCTCTCATGTCAGGCAGGACACAAGCGGCCCCTCCTGCGAGGGTTAAACAAGAATGAACATTTCTGGGTGTGTTCCATGGCCAAAGGTTCAGCGTTCTGTGCAGTAAAGTATCACCCCATACTCCTCTCACTCTGCCAGAGTGCTCTACCTCGCTGTCTGGGGGAAATGGAGAGAACTATCCAGTCAATGCTCCTGAGCTCCTTCCCAGTTTCCTTTGTCCTCCTCCCTTGCTGGCTGTTGTTTACCACTTCCAGCAGCAGAGACAGGCCAGGAGATGTATTTCCCTCCTGGCCCATCCACGGCCAGCACACAGCCAGAGGGACCAGGGACACACAGAGTGCCCGAACCATCCTGGGAAGGCAGCACTGCCAGGCCACAGGGCACAAACTCACTCCAAACACCAGGAGAGGGA
Source organism: Prinia subflava (assembly GCF_021018805.1). Classification (NCBI taxonomy): domain Eukaryota; kingdom Metazoa; phylum Chordata; class Aves; order Passeriformes; family Cisticolidae; genus Prinia; species Prinia subflava. The sequence goes on from NC_086261.1 coordinate 1,761,055, forward strand.
TGGCACAGGCTGGTGTTAACACCACACTGAGCAGGGCATTCCTCAGCTGCCAAAACTTCCTTTACACAGGAATCACCTGGGCCACCACGCTCCAGCCCTGCCCCTGCAGCCAAACACGGATTGTAGGAAACCATTACAGGGAGAAAAACGAAGTTGCAATTTCCTTGAGTTTTTCTGCTATAATTTTGTAACTCTTTTTAAATATTAACTGTGCAGAATTGACGATTCCTACAGAAGGGAAAATCCTGACACTAATATGCTTCTCACTCATAAAGAATTCATGCATTTTACCCTGTTTTGAAACTCATTAACCAAGCTGCTGGAAGCAATTTTTCCATGACCCAAAGTAACAAACAGTTTGAAAATTTCTCGGGGTAACGGTTGCCTACAAAGCACTTAAAATTTATAAACTTCTCGTCCAGTTTGTGCCATTTATCATTGCTAAAGTAAATGGAAGCAGTGGAATCGACTATGCATCATGAGTAATATAATGCAATATTAAAGGACACCCAGCGGAGCACTTTGGAGGCTGAAGGATCTAAATCATGCACTCAGTGCTGGGAAACCATAAGGAAAATGTGCAGCACCATTTGTTGGTGGCTGGAGCTGTCAGTGCTCTGTGAGCACAGGGGTACAGGGCTGACAGCAGGGATTTGCTGCTTGTGTGAATGAGGAGAGAAAGGAACACAGGGGAGAATTCCTGAGGAGTGATCACGAGCATTTCCACACTGCCCAAGCTATGCAGGAACTTGCAGGGAGAGGAGGAGATGGGTTCAGGAAAAGGAAAAGTCCAACTCTTCCCACCTTCCTCCCCACTCCTTCACTTCTTACCCATATCCCAGGAGAATATATAGATTTATTGAAGCATAATAATCATACACTGGAATTACACTTTGGAATTATTTTCTTTCATCCTCTGTTTTAAAATATATTTTGTGTTTTTAATCTTTCACTCATTTTCTTTCCCTCTTTTTGATCTGTCCTTCAGTCCCACTGAAGATGCACAGAATCCTGATGTAAGAAAGAAGTCACCCTTCCCATTGCTCTGTTCCTCTTCCAATAATCTGCAAATTCCATCAGCTGAAGGATGTGGGACAGGGATGGATTGGGGCAGACAGGGAGGCACAGACACAAATCCTGCCTGGTGCAGGGCTGTGCTGATACTGGGGAAGAATTTTAGCAGAAGGATCAGGAAAAAACCCTAATCATATCACAGAAATTGTGAGATGAAAATGAAAGTTTAAATTCTCAGGGTGTTTATCTTCATTTGTCCATTTTTGGCTCTTAAGATGGACACGTAGACATTACTATCTCCAGCCAAACGATGGGAGGATTTATGAAAGATGAACCAATATGAACTTCATCTCAAAAGTCTCAAAATGCTATTTAATTCATGTTTGTGTCTTTAATATCAAAATAGACATTATTTTTCTGGTATGATGGTCAAACAGTTCTATTGCTCTTCTGGGATAATTACTTGTATTATTAGCAAATGAGCAGTTTCTGAAATCATAAAAGCAATTTTCAGAGTGGTCTTTTCAGAGTTTTAAACGAGAAGCTTCTCTCCATCACAATTACAGAATAAAAGTTTGGAAGAGAATAGATACAAATATCCCAATGACGTAAACCACCCAGGAAACAATGAATTTTGAAAGCATACTTATCTGCTTTAAGCTTATGGTCTTTAACAAAATCTCCTGACTTCAGAGAGCATTTTTGGCTTTTGAAAGCTGCCACTTGGATCTGTAAAGCTGCTCCTCACAGCCACCTCCTTCAAATCTTTGCAGAAAACATCTGGGGCTGACACAGGGAGCAAACAAGGCAGCACGAGTGCCTCGTGCTTCCCTGGCTTGATGTTTTTATGGCAAAAGTGCCTTTATTTGTAAAAGCAGCAATGTTTTATCAGTTACCCAATAACAGGGATCACACCCTGCGGCCAGTGAGCGAATCTGCCCCAGGAGAACCTGGGAGGATTATTCACACCCAGGGGCCCACGGAATCTTGGCCTCCAGTGAGAGCTGGGCCTGGCAGGGCTGGGGGGCTCCAGTGGGAACTCCCCAGGCAGGATGAAGTCCAAGAGGTCCTCGCCCCTTCCAGGACATTTTCAAGTCTCCCACCTGTCCAGACTGATGCTACCAACAGTGAACTCGAGCTGGGGGCATGTGGCACCCTCACCAAGATCCCCAGATTAGTCAGGAAGGAAAGATTGCTCATCCCCAGCTCTACCTGACCTCCTGCTCAGCTCCTCTCCACCTCCAGACTCAACAAGGCACCACTGCATTGTCCTCCCATAAAACCCCACCCTGTCCTACACGGGGAGCTCATGGAATAGTAAATTAGGCTCTGAGCTTCCTGAGCATCCTTTGGGAAAGCATGAAAAGGGGAGGCCATATTCATATTCTAATATTCCAGCTATATTCAGTGCAATATCAAAGTCTAGTCCCCATGGCTCTGATTTCCAAAATACCAAGTCCCTGCAGGACACACACACACACTTCAGAAACAAAACACCATAAAAAGATCAAAGATCCCTCTGGGAATACATTCTCTGCACTCTTCAAAGCCAAACGTCCCCTCACTTGCCCCTTGTAAACTGATTAATTTCAGTGGGAAGAGTGCTCACAGAATCAGCAGATGCATGCAGTGAGGATAAGTGTTTGTACGTGTTAACTCCACAAGCAAAACCCTCTGTATTTTCCTGTGCTCGACAGAAACAACAGGATTTACACTAATTCCCATTCCCAAGCTGCAGTTTTGTCTGTGAGCAGGCAGCTTTTCCTTGAGTGTTTTTGCACATGGATGGGCTCAGCCCCTCTCCCTGAATGCAGGAATAAACGAGAGCAGCATCTGGCCAGGCCCAGCCTGCCGTGCAATCCCAAAATGTGAGGAATGCTCACCCAGAAGGCTCCGTTCACATCCTCCCTCCTCTCACTAAAGCTGCTCTGTCCCTTCTGGGCCGCTTTAGAGAAGAATTTGGTGGGAAGAGGAGGCCTCTGAAATCCAAACCATCTTCAAATGTGCCTGTGTGTGGTCCGAGCAGGCAGCTTATGCAATGAGAAATGGGAAGCCACTAAAATGATTCTGCTTCTAAATATTTTGACCTTTATTGACATTTATAAGTAGCAGGCAGCTTAATTACCAATTAAAGGAAGTTATTAGCTACAAAAGGAGCCTGTTCTTTTTTTCCCCTCATGGCTCCTTTCCCAAAGAAGGGCTGTTAGATGAGATGTCTGTGGCAGGACAAGGCAGAGGAGCCCAGGAGACCTCAGCTACTTTATGGCAAATCTGTACAGAAATCTTTATAGAAGTCAAAAACCTTCATAAAGGGGATGTCCAGGGACAGCCATGCAGAACAGCAGACTCTCCATTGCTGCTGGGGTTCAAACCTTGTTTTACAGAGCTGCCCCATTTTCTTACATGGAATTCCATGATGGACATTATTTCTGCCTGATTTTCTTTCAAGCACACCCATAAAAAGGCCTTCCCAAACTGGTTTTGTGGGTTTTCTTTGTCTTTTATTTTTTTTTCCTTCACAATATGCACTTAGAGGTTGGCCTGAGGAGTGAGAATATTCAGGACTTGGCTGCTAATCCTGACACACACTGTTAAAACAACTGGAAGTTCTGCCCCAGAGATGGATGAATTCCTAGAGCAAACAAAGCAGCTCCTTTAAAATCACCCAACTCTTCATACTGGATTGCAAGGACTGGGAGCTCTATTTATTTATTACACATATTTATTGTCTCACTAAAGCATTGGGATCGTTTGCTGGGGGATGGCACTCATGAGAACATCTTAATTAAAAAAATATATATTGGAATGATCAGTGCTCTCCCATAATTTTAGAGTATCTGTCAATAAAAAATAGGTACAAAGCATACCAAAACTGCAGGATGAGCAGAGCTCTGGTACTGACAGATGCAGGTAGGGCTTTTTGAACTAAATTAGTGCTAATATGAATTTAAAAATAGCCTCGTGAAAGAAGTACCCTACATTTATATTATTCTCAGTTCTGTAACACGCACTGATGTTGTTTTAAGAGTCTTTGTGTATGAGGGGAGACACAATGCAGAGAAGATGTGGAAACCCAAGGATACTTAGAACATTATTTCCTCCCTGGGTGAATAACCCCAAGGTATGAATTCCCCAGTAGCTTGGAAGGTGGATGAGTGATCCAAACTTCATTTTGCAGTATGATATGGATGATATGAAAGTTCCAGGCACAGAAATTTAGCTTTTCCTCAATTTTTCTCCTGCTTTTATCCAAAGAAGCCCACAGCCCTTTCCACCAACCTCAGCCTCTTATTTTCTGACAAATTTCTGGACTCCCAAAGACTTTTAGTGCTATTTTTTTCTTCCCCTGAGTTTTTACCCCAGATCTTCATGGCTTTTTCTGTTCTGTATTCTTTACACCTTTTTTACTGAGTTGGTTATTCACCCTCACTTTTAGATGGAAAAGAAATTTTCCTTTCAACATATTTGACACTTAGAGTTTGATCCTACAATCACTGAAGCCTAAGGCAACAAGAGTGTTCTGTTCAGAGGGAGCAGCACAGCCCCAGGTCCCTGGACATCGTGTTTTCAGTAGGGAGATTTCACACTTAAAAGGAAATTATTTGTATCATGTTCGTATTCATTGTCCACCTACACAGGATGGGAAATTTGCTGGACAAAAAAGTTAAATGTGCTGTGGCAGGAGGGCAGAGCTGCTCTCAGGAAATGCCATCAAATTTCAGGGACTGCCCTCTGCAGTCCCAGCTCAGGGGAGCCAGGGCAGCTGAGACCCCTGCATGGGGATTTCACCCCAGGAACAAAAGCAGAAATAAACTCCAAGGAAAGCAGGAACCACAGGGAAGCTGCTGCAGCCTGACACTCATCCAGCCATCAAATGTCTGAGAAGAAATTCTGCTCAGATATATTTTCCTGCAGTTTAATAACCAGGAAAGCTTGTGCAAATATCAGCTGCAAAGACCTGGGAAAGCAAATCAAATCCAAGCTTGCAACAGTGAGCAGGTATAATAACGAAATATTTGCCTGGATTTTGACAACCTTGAACAATTCAGTAAATCCTAGCACTCCACGTGCACAGCCTGATAAAAATAATTATTATTATCTGGCAGCTGCACTGCCCTTGAGAACTGGGCAGTGGGTTCTGGGAGGAAGGAAATTGCTGCCACATGCAGTAAATAAAAAGAAGTTTAAAAAAAAGAAATACACACAGAGTTGTGCTGCAGAATCATTCCATTGAGCCTGGCTAGAAACACAGGCAGCTACAAACCAATCATTCATCTCCAACATAAACACAGATTGGGTTCGACTTGCAGTAACATAGGTTGAGATTTTTAGTAGATGACATAAATAAATGTATTTTTATATTTCCTGACCACATTAAGCTTGAAATCAAGAGTTCTAAAATGTGAGCCATACACTGTAAGGCTTCTAATAGCCAATAAATTCAGCCAGTCACACTGGAGCAATGTTTTCTCCTTAAAGGTACATTTTGCTGCAGTGTATACAAATACAAGGAGACTTGTTTTTTTATGGATTTGTAATTATATGTAGCTGAACATGATCATTCAATAAAGGTTAAAGTTCTCTTAGGAGGACAGCAAGATGGAAACCACTTCAGAAGGTACAATCCTGGATCCCAAATATTATTTCTACATGGAAAGACATTAGTAAGGAGATGGGGGAAGGTTGAGGAAAATTACTTTCTCCAGAAAAAAAGAGACCAGTTGAGGAAAGGTAAAATATTCTGGCTCAAGAACATCAATGTATTCCTCTGTCCCTGCCCCACTTCTGCTGCACTAAGAAAGCACAAAACCAGTTCTTATCCTGCCCAGTGCACCTCCCTCCTGTGTGACAGCTGGGGATCAGAGTGCTGGAATTCCTTCAGGTGGTGTTAAAGGAATGAATGATCCTAGAGAATCACCAGTAAGACACAAAATACTCCCTAATCAAAGGTCATTTCTCCTCTCCAGCCCTGACAGCACTTCAAAATGGAGCTCAGTGTTATCCCCACGATAACCCACACTGGGAAACGGAATCCAACAGAGCAAGGAATTTCCAGCTTCTCAGGAGGGCCGGCAGCAATGTCAGGAGCGATTTCAGGTGGCAGCAAAGGCGTGTGAGAGGCTCACAGGCTGATGCCCAGCACTGAGAGCTCCCAGGGCTGAGTTTCAGCTTTGCTCCCCACACAAGCCCTGCCTGAAGGACACCGTCACTGCCCAGGCTCGGAGGCGAATCCCCAGCACAGCAGGAGCCTGTTTGTGTTTTGGACCCAGCGCTTTCCGTGTGTCCCTCACAGAGACGTGTTCCCAGCGGGGGAGCCATGAGCAGTCAGTGTGTGCTGGCTCCGGAGCCCCTCGCTGCCTGGATGTGCTGGAAGGGCCAAGTGGAAATGTCTGAGTGCTGATGTCACTGCGGCTCCGTGGCTCTGGAGGCTGCCCAGCCCTCCTCGGGGCGCCCGCTCCTTGCGGGAGCCTCGCTCAGCTTTGTCTCCTGCCTGGAGCTTTATGAGCAGAGGGAAGTGAGGATGGCAGCTGAGAGCCTCGCTCCACAATGAGGCAAATCATCCTTTTAAGGGAGAATTCATCATTCCTAGCTCAGTTTAAAAACCAGCAGTTGAGACTGAGTAAAGGGAATGGACAAGCAGAATAAATCTGAAATCACCAAGTGCTTTTCCAAGGGAACAAAATTAATAAGAAGCTCCCCACCCATCTAAGTTAAGATTGAAAAATCAAGTGTTCAAGGGCTGCAAACACCAGAGTTGAGGCTGCCATGTGCAGTCCTAATTCACATCTCCTGTGTGATACAATTAAAAGCTATTTTTCCCCATGGCCTCACCCCATTTAGTGGGCAGGGTGAACAGAGTTATTCAGTATTTCTGCTTGGGGTTTTTTTACCTTTTTGAGTTGATGTGTGGCCTTGGCTTTATTTATAGCATGCCATTTAAACTCTTCACTGAAAACAGGATTATTCACATCCTTGTGGGTTTTAATATAACACTTATCACAGAAATATTTGCTTCAAAAACATAACAAATGTCTCATGACAAAACCCCTGCCAGTGAGGTGGGATGGTAGCACAGTCCCCTGAGCCCAAAAGCTTAATCAGAATCAGAGGTCCCACAAGCTTGTTTTGCTTGGGATGAGATCATCTGAATGTAATAGAGTGTATAATATATTCTTGGGGTTTAGCAAACCAATGGTAACAAAAGCCCATTTCTCTGGGACACAGCTCCAAAACTTGCAGTGCCCTGAGTCCTGGCTTTGGGAAAGCATCTGCTTCCTCTCAGTGGCCACAGCACCCACAAACCTTGTTCTCTGTGGTTTAAAGCACCTCCTTCTAAGAGCACGGGGCAAACAAGCAGGGCCTCATCTGAAGAAAAGTAACAAAGTGAGGCTGGAGTGGAATTGTTCCTGGCTCACTTGATTCTGGAGGATTCACACTGAAATTTGCATTTGAATGGTAAAAGAATTACTCCAACCTCTGTTTGCAGGCCTCTGTACATGTAGGTGTTTATGTAATACACCTAAACCCCAAAAAGTTGTCATATCTGATTGTAAAAGATCTGAAGCATCTTTGAATGTGTAGCACACAGCAGTGCTAATGTTCTTTTTCAGCAGTTAATCAACCACCAGCAAAGGTTTAACAAACTTTAGCTCACAAATTTAGCACCACACAATCATTCCTCTCACAGACAATTCACATTTGGCATTTTAATTTGGATCTGGGTTAGGAATCAAATAACTTTTCTTTTGAGACATTGTAAAAAAAAAAAAGTTGCCTCAGGTTCTTCCACAAGTAGGAAACCATTTGATAAATACAATTCTCAAGTTTATACAAGCCTGCAGCCCCACCTGCACATCCTGTCAGGGAAATCAATCCACGATTCCCTGTCATGCTGCTTGTTTTACAGCACAGGCTCACAGAAAAGTGCTTGTTAGAACCATTTTTAAAACATTTACTCACTGTTCTGACAGCCCTTAGGATCTCTTTTCCTCCTTCTGGTCTGTGTTGCTTATCTCCCACTGTTCCTCACTGATGCTGTCTTCTGAAAGAAAAATGCACAATGCCAACAGTTTATATCCACCAGACTGGAAACTGGGCATGTCTGGAGCATTGTTATTAATATTATTATTACAAATATGTTTTGGAATTTGTATTTTTGGCATAATAGGAAGATTAATTCTAAAGAATGCAGCTGAGCTGTTAAAAACGTGCTGAATCAGTTTGGATCATATCAAATTGAAGTGTTTCAGAGATGATGGGACTAAGATTCTTTCTTGATTTGATGTAGCAAAAAGAAAGTTCACAAATATAATCCCAAGTACCACTTTGCAGCATCTTCAATACTGCTATTAAAAATACTTTTATTATTATTGTGTTTAGGCTGTATTTAACCCTTCCCATGGCAGTGACAGAGGCTCTCAGAACTCACTAAGCCAGGCTGTAATTTGCTACATTTTTGACTGATTTATCTTCAGCTCAGTCCCCAAAACAATAAGCAGGCTGTGATGGAGCAAAGCACTGGGGCAGATATTTCACTTTAGGAACACATTAAATATCCAGTGGTATCACTTGGTTTTGGACTTGTGCTGAAGTTGCTGAGGAGCATTAGTGAGGTCTTGTCTCTGAATTTATCCCTGAAAAAGCAAAAGTAAAAGATCTTTAAATTTGTTTTTTCTTTTCACTGGTTTTGTGTGTTTGATTTGACAAATAAGCTACAAGACGGTCAGGCCATGGCACCAAACAACTGTCAGTGTATAAGAGCTGTGAAACAATTTAGATTATCCCAGTTCATCTTCAGTTTCTCCATGAAATTTTAAATTTTATTTAGGAAATAAGGAGCCTGGCAGTTCAGAAAGGAGTTTTCTCAGGCTGTGCCTGTGTGAGCAAAGCCCTCCTGTCCCTCACAGCTCCTGAGGCTGCACAGAACCTTCTGCTGCCCTTCCCCACCTGCCCTGGCCGGGCAGACAGAGCTCCCCGAGTGCTCAGCAGGAATCAGAGTTTCCCTGGTGCCTGTGCAGACCCTTCCACTGGCATTTTCCAAACCTGCTCCCAGCTGAAGGCTGAGGAAGGCCGGGGAGGCCAGGCTGGCAGTGCCAGGCTGTGCCCAGGCTGTCCCCAGGGCTGTGCAGTGCTGCCTCTCCCCGGAGCACAGCCCCGTGCTCTGCAAGGCTCCAAACTCCCCTCTCCAGCCTAAACCTCCAGCCCTGGGCATGAGCAAAATTAGCCTGAATGTCTTTAGTTATTAAAATTATTAAATCTCTTCACTCCCTGACAATTTGTGCCTGTCTGGTGCAGGAGAAAAGGCCCTTTTGGGGCAAAGCCACAGATGAAATGTGCTTTAAAACTGAATTTAAAGCCCTGGATGTGGATGTTTCATAATCTAAGCTGAATATACATAGAACAAACAATTGTATGGTTTTGGTAATGACCTAATTCAAGTAATTCAATAATGAACTAATTCAACCCCTTCCAAAACAATTCATGAACTCTTACTCATTATCAACAGCCAGTGCTTGAGGACCTTCACTAATTACCACTATTCTTTGGTGCTGGATGTATTTATGTCATGGGTGCAGGGTAAAGATGGACATGGAAAGAAAATATAACTGTTTCTTTTTGTTCCTACTCACAAACAGTGATGGGAAAACCTCCAAAAGCTTTCTTGCTGTTTTGTGGTTGTCAGGACACTTCATTTTCTCTCATTCCCAAGCTTCAGAAGCTTCCTCTTTGTGATTGCAAACAGATGATGGCAGAGGCAGCAATTAGACTAATCCAAGTAAATTCCAATCACTGGTAGCCTGCAGCAGCTTGCAGTGCTCACATCAAATGGAGGCCCACCCTTAGCACGGAGCTGTCAGCAGGAAAAGAGAAATTAAAATTGATTTTTAGAAGCAAGTTTCTGTGACCTTCCTCATTGCACCCATGAGTATCTGTAACATCTGTCATTTATTAGATGTCGTGGCTGGGATTTTTAACCAACCACTGAGCCTGGGCATTCCAAATCCAGAGTGCACCTTTGGCTGTGTCAGTGCAAAGCCTCGGGAGGTTTGACCCTCTGGGAGCTCCACAAAAGGAGGAAGTGTCTGCACCTCTCTGCACACACCAAAAAACATTAAAAATACTCAATTTAAGAGCTCATTTGAAAATGACACCTTTAAAATTGGAGCTTTTAGTACAACCAGAAAAGAATTCTGCAGATTTATCCTGTCTTCGCCAATCTTTACAATCATTCTTTGCAAAACAGAGGTGGCAGGTTCTCAAACAGTTTAATTTTTTAAAATAATGACCCCAATAAAACCAGTGCTTAGTGACAGCAGCTACTCAGTGAGCTCAATGGGCACAAAATATGAGAGCAGTGTCTTTCATAATGGTGCAGGAGCTCCTAAGTAAATTTAAGAGTCACTCATCTCCACCTTTTCTCAGGAATCCTGGTTGAAACACAAGATCCCCCAGACTCTGGAGGTTTTCTTGCAATGGAGACTGTCTCCAGAAGCTGCCCACAGATTTCCCAGGACACCACACTGCTGTTCCCCACAGTAAAGAAAAGCATCCTCATTTCTCTTCCTTCCAATATTCTTCCATAATTCCAATGTTTTTCTCTGAAAAGCAAAACCAGGCCATAAACCCAGTTGAGCTTTGGACAAAAAGTTTCCAAAAGCAGCAAATATAATGCGAGGAAAGTCATTTTGTAACACAGAAAAACACAAGCACAGTTACACAAGTGTTCTTGTTCCAAGAACAATTGTAAGTGGGTTTTGTTTTGATTTGGAAAAAACTCCAATATCTCAGTGTAGTCGCAGCAGACCACACACTGGAAAAATTACGTGGTTTTCTGGTGGCTGTATAACAAGAAAGGACTTTTCTCTGTGAGACAGAAAAGGCCTATTCAAGGCTGGAAGGGGAGTGTAGCTCGGAAGAATGAAGAATCAGGAAGCTGAGGAGATAGGTCAGAACTGTGTGAGGATGATGTGGTCTCGTTGTCTGAACAGCTGCCAGGGAATTGGGAAAGACAGCTTCTCCTTTTTCATCCAAACATAAGGGCTAAAAGCAAAAAATCCAATAAATGGCAGGTTTAGGGTGTTTGCTGTTAGGGTGGCTCCATCCCTGGTGTCTAGCTGGAGATAAGAGGTTTTGCAACACAAAGTGGCACAGATAGAAAATAAAGTGGGAGGATAAGCACAGTGGGCTCTGTGCCAAAGGTTTTGTGATGTGCTCACACAGAATCCTGCAGCAAGAGGAGCCATCAGTGTCTCCCGCATTTATGGCTGGAGATCCACTCCAGGCTGGAGACAAGTGGAGAGCAGATAAAGCACTCACAGTCAGTCCCTGACTCCACACTCACAGAGTGAGCCCATTGCAAAAGCTGCTTTCCAGGTTATTTTACTGCATTTTACTTCATTGGGCAGTTCTGGATGGACTCCAATGAGTAGATTTTTTTAAAAACATTCTTTTTACCAATAAAACACAATAAAAGATTTTATAGCATTGATGTGTTTCTGGCATGGTTTAAAAACTGCTGCTAATAAAACTTTTCCAAGAGGAAAAAATGACCAAGCTGTCACAATGTAAATATGATTTTTAAATTTTTTTTTTAATTTGGGGTTTTATGCAGGAAACTGGGAAACAACATCAGAGGAAAAGATCATGTTAAGAGAAGAAAACCTATGCAAGCACAACTTAGAGTGGAAGAGTGTCATGTTCCTGGCAGCCCATGCTAAATGCAGTTGGAAAGAATTGTGTTTTCATGCACACCAAGGGCTGGCTCCTCCTGACCACTGAGTCAGTGACAATTCACCAAGTGACTTCAGTGATGCCCTAAAGCAGCAGCCTGGCTCACGGATCTGGCACCAGGAACCAGACAAGAGCTCTGAGCTCAGTGCTGGCCTGATCCAAGCTCCCTGTGTGAGATCCACATGGAGAGAGGGGGGATCTGTCAGTCTGCTCCCCCTGCCAGCTCCCTGAACAGTCCCAGCCTCTCCTGGCACGCCAAAGCCTTTGTTCTTGGGGTGTTTTTAGATGCAATTATGATTTAACAAGGAATGAGTAATGCCCACCTTTAATCATCACAACTCTGGCATCGTTTAGTGCTGTGGTGACTCTGGTTCACAGCCCTGCCTGCTTCTGCAGGAGATAAAATGTGCCAAATGCCAAAAAAAGTGATAAAAACGTGCCTTCAGCACCCAAGTCCCCTGCAGCAGGAGCTGTGGAAACAGCACTGCCCTTTGTGAGCATCACAGCTGCAGAAGCTGCTGGGTTTTCAAGGACCATCACTTCTGTCCCTGAACATGGTCCCTCCTGAGGAGCAGGAGGGCAGGCAAGGGCTCAGAGAGACCTGCAGGGATGAACAAGGAGCTCCTGGTGATATTCCTGCTCTCATTTCAGAGCAGTTTTTACTTCTGAGAGCTCTGTAAGGTCTCTGAGATGCCTCTTCTGAGAGGCTCCGTAAGAACTGCAATGTTGTTGTTTATTTTGTGCTACCAGGCAACATTCTCAGTTATGAAATTGGCCACGCGAGGGCACCAGCACTGCTCAGGGAAAGAAAAACAAAAAATGGCTAAAAAAGACAAGACTGAGTGGCGCAAGGAATAACCAGGAGTTTGTTTACAGCTGCAAAAGCACAGCAGGTTCCAGGCAGGAGTCACCCCCCAGGGCAGCCAGCAGCTCCGGGGTGCACAGCAGGGAGGAGGGAATCCCCCACCGTCAAGAGCCAAGGGAGCTGAGCTGCTCCTGCTGGCCCTGCCAGGCTCCCCTTGCCCCGAGATCCCTCTCCTCAGCGAGGCTCTGGGAAAAGCTCCCACACCTTTGTTGTATTCAGTGCCCTGAGCACCTCTGCCCGGCTCAGGCCTCTGGCACAGGGGCAGCAGTCACCTCCAGGCTCTTCCCTCCTCCCTCAGCACTGAAAGGATTTCTCACCTGACAGCCAGGTGAGCAGAGATGTCTGAAATCCCATTTTCAGCCCACTTGTTGCCTCATTTTGTACCTTTTCAATGAACATTATCTGAGAGAGGGATTGAATGCAATTCCAGAAGTAAAAGAAATGAGGAGCTGTAGCTTGAGTGAACATCCAGACTGGGTGAGCTAGTTTTGCCACGAAGACATAACCATAAGGAATTCCTTTAGAAGGAAAACAAAAAAGGCAGCAGATTTTTTTCAAACCTGCATCTTAATTATTTGATTTTAAATGATGCCATGTAAAAACAAAACCCTTGGCCTCACCAGGTCTGTCACTGAGTTCTCCCTGCCAAACACCATGCAGGACACAGACATTTGCACCAAGAGAAAATGATAGAATTCAGAATCCCAGGATGCTGAGTTTCAAGGGACATTAAAGATTACCTGGTTCCACCTCCTGCCATGGCAGGGACTCCTTCAACCATCCCAGGTTGCTCCAAGCCCTGTCCAACCCAGCCCAGGGATCCAGGGGCTTCTCTGGGTACTCTGTGCAGGGTCTCTCCACCCTCACAGGCAGGAATTCCTTCCATTTACCTCACCTAAATTCCCCCTTTCAGTTTGAACCCATCCTTGGCCCACCACTGCAATTCCTGATGAAAACTATCTGCAGCCCCCCTGTCCAAGAGCCAGCTCTGTATGAATGTATAGATGAGTGCAAAGCTAATTTTGCTTACAAAGGAAAACCCTCATTGCTAACAGATCCCTGTGGTTAAGCTAAAGCCTGTCCTGCAGCATTGACTGTGGATACAAAAGGATTGTTCTTTTTTGTTTTGACTGTAAGTGAACAAAATGCTGTTTGCAACTAGATGTTTCTCCCGAGGTTTTTGTGATAGCCTGGATTAATTCCATGCAATTATTCTGGGAAAGTAAATTTATTCTGAATGCCCTGGTAGGTTTGTGGCAGTTCAGAGGAATCTCCCAGATAGGACACGTCTGTTGTGAAGAACACCAGGTAAGGCAGGGATGGGGGAAATTAAAATAACTCCAGCTACAATCGGGGCAGAAGGGATCACAGCTGCCAGACAAGGGGGTGAAAAGGGTTTTACAGGGCCTGAACTTATGTCTGAACTTCTGAAACCTTTTACACTATTTGAAAAGCTGTTTCTTCTACTGTGTTCATAGAGATATATGCCAGAAAACCAGAGTTCCAAAATGCACATATGAATTTGAAAAGTGATTGAATATTTCACAGCAGACTGTGCATGAGATTGTTTTATTCAATACAGGGTGCAGTAAAATCCTGAAGTGCTTTATTGTGCTTGAGCAGTTCTTGAGGTACTGAAATTATTTCTAATTCTACTAATAAGAATAATCAAGCCAAAAATGAAAAATATATTGATTTTTTTGGGGTTTGTCACCCCTAATTCCAAACGAGTTCCTAGCTCCAGCAGCACTCTGTAAATCCACCCAGCCCCGCTGCCCTGGGCAGTGCCTCAGCTGCAGAAACAGGGACAGACCCCTGGAACATTTCCTGCTCTCCTGCTCCTTTTCCAGGACTGTTGGTCAGTGCTAACGAGAAGATGAAGGGCAAGGCTAAATTTAAATTTACTGACTAAGACAGAGAGCTGCTGGCAATGTCTAAGTTAAAATCATGTGTATTTGCAACCTTTTATATTCAAAATAAAAGCAATTCTAGAGTATTTAGACCTGATTTAAAATGTTTGTAGCCTGCTACAAGCTTTTTTTAACCCTCTAATCTAAATGCTCCCATTTGGAATGCCAAGGTGGAGATTTTTAATCCAGGACTAAAGCCCTTAATGCTGAAGTGGTTACATTTTCCCAAGGCAGCTGTGCAGTTCCTGTGTTAAATAGGAGATATAGGATGATGATTAATAATCAGAGGAACAAGAGGTCTCTGAGGTTGTACATTTATTACAGTGAAAAGGGGGTCAGCCCCTTGCCTTTTGTTTTTTGCCAGATTTGGGGGTTCACTTTGGTCAGAAGCCAACCTGCAAAGCAGCTCAGGTACTCTAATGCAAAACATGATTATTTAAAATATTTGTTCTGCTTTTCCTCGTGGTCCAACCCCATCTTCAGATTCCCCAACAGATGCTCAGGAATGTAGAACTTCCTTTAGGGACTGTATCAGTTTGGAGAAAACAGTGCTTTTCTAAAAAGCCCTGCTGAAACTTTATTAAACTCAGCTAAAATGTGTCTCTCTAGTAGTTTAACTTGATGTCACAGTTTAAAATTGATGCTGGGACTGGATAAAAAGGACAACATCAAGAGAAAAGCTGCAATTAATTCAAACTGCAGTAATTGCAAGTATTAGTTTTCCTTTTCATCTTCCACAGAGCTTGTTGCCATGACTGTTGGGAAGATGCTACCAGCATAATCACTTCTTTCTTGTCATGTTTAGAGGGTTTTACTTACTGATATTTGTGGGACAGTTTGAAATTCAGAACAATATAGGTACCAACAAAGAGATAAAGGATAAAGATTTAGGATAAAGATAAATAACATTATAGAAAACATGTGGCTTCTGATAATCAGAGTTTTGCACCTCAATCTTCTCTCATTTTCCCCATCCTGCCAGAAGTTTCACTGCTCCTTCCACTCAGCCCAAGCTTCCAGCCTTCAATTACAGTTCCCACCCAGCAGAAAAAATCAGCTTTTTTTCCCTTTTGACCCCCCAGCCCATCTGTGGGCAGCAGGTCCTGACAGAGCTCTCGTTTTCCCTGGCAGGCGCAGCAGGCGGGGATGAGGAGGGACACCCTGAGGTGCTGGGCTGTGCTCGTGGCAGTGACGGGGCTGAGCGCGGCCGAGGATTTCCCGTGGACCAAGAACAACCCGGGCTCCTTCTACTACGGCACCTTTCCAGCTGGTACCTGCCAAGCTGCTCTGCGGGTGGAATGTTCTAGATCTGCTGCTGTGTTTGCACGAGGAAGTGACCCCAAGGTTTTCCTTGTCCTTCCAGGGAAACGGCAGGAGCAGAAGGGGATCAGTAATATTGTGCAATTCCTTTGTCAGATGATCGTTTAAGGGAAATATGGGGCTCGATCAAAATGCTTATGCCTTTTTCCTTTGCTTGCTTTTAGTGATGCAAACTTGCCAGTTAGACAACCTCAAACAAATGTCTGGGTGGCTTTGGCTAATGCAGGTTTAGATACCATAAATCTGTCCAACACAACCCCAGAAAAGCCATTTTCCACCTGTCTCGTTGGTGTGGCAGTGGATGCTTGGCCAGTTCCAGAAGAAGTGACAAAGCCATTCAATGTGCATTCTCAGGATCATCCACACGGGATCCCTGGTCCCCACAGATGGAGTGACCCCAACACTTTGGGATCTGCTCGTGGGAATACAGGGATGACCCTGCACTCCACAGATCCAGGAAATACAGAGGAAAGGCTCACAGAATAACAGTTCATACCCACATCTCCCTGATTAAAATGTGTGTAACAAGTCACACCCAGAACTCTTCTCCTTTTTTATAAATTACCTACAATTAATGAAAAAACTAAAAACCCCTTTGTTACGCAGCTAATTTAAGAAATTAGTGAAATAACTGGGCTGGGGTTGTTTCAAGCTGTTCAGTATTATCCAATCCACTCCTCAATATGGATCTATGAAATTTATCCTTTCTTCAGCACATATTTAAAGACATTTCATCCAAGTAAAATCAAACCTAGAAAGATATGGGCACTGATTGGTTTCCATGCTCCAGTTTTTAAGTCATTTATGATATGGTATTTTGTGTAACAACAGTAAAATAATCCAGAATATTTCTGTATATTTTACATAACATCTAAACTTGTAGTTGTTAAAACTACCATGAAAAGCAGCAGGGAGAAATTATGTGGAAAATTAATTTGTTTTTTACAGTTTTTTTCTGCCATGCTATCAATGCCCTACCTCATCACTGCAAAATACAGGTTTAATAAATGAAAGGAGTCGATTCCTTTTTCAGGGCATCAGAACAGGACACCTTCAGTTTCTCACCCATTTTCAGACCCATTTAGGCACAGATCTATTTTGAAATGTAGAGAGCCTCAGCCTCTCCAGCAGTGCTGTCACTGTGAGCTCCTTTCTCCTGTGACCGTTTAGCACCAGGTTCAACCCCAGGAAAGGGTTTCCCTCCGTGCCCTGTTTCCCCTGCAGGTTTCCTGTGGGGTGTTGGAAGCTCTGCCTACCAGACCGAGGGGGCCTGGGACAAGGATGGGAAGGGCCCGAGCATCTGGGACACCTTCACCCACAGGAAGGGGAGAGTGCTCAGGAACGAGACGGGAGATTCCGCCTGTGACGGCTACTACAGAGTCAAGGTACTGCCCAAGGGGAGTTAACTGCACCTCTGCAAATGTTCTGGGGACATTCCTTGGTCCTGCTTTCCCATTTTGAAGGAATAGCTTTAGCTGCTCTAAAGCTTATTTAACTTAGGAATCCAAGGGCTGATAGTTTTAATCAGTACAGTAAAATCTTCTTTCCTTATAACCTTCATAGAACCATTAATCCCACAAATTATTGTGGGATTATCCCACAAATTTATGTTTCCCAAATATATCCCAGACTTTCAGGATTTTTGTGTCCAAAATATATTCTAGATGTTGTAGGAAGTCCAAATGCCTAGCTGGAAATACAATGAACACATTTGAGGTTTAGATGAAATTAACTTTATGTGTGCATGTATGAGGTTTTCTATGTATTTATAAGAGGTTTTAAAATTCAGTCTGAATGTTCCCCATTTTTGAAAGGATAACAAACAAATAATCAATGCAGCTCTGTTCACAACATGTTTCCAAGCCTAATACCATCAAAACCAATTTTCAAATTGCTGTGCTGGAGCAAAGACAGATACACAGCAAAAGGAGTCCAAATGACTGTGAGAAGCCAGGGCTACATAACTGGAATTGCAACTAATTTAATACAAGTTATATTCCACTGAGGTTTTCCCCACATACATGAAGTCCAAGGGAGAACCGGAGGTCTCAGCAAGAACTAAGAGAAAAGAAATTAATTATGCTTTACTCTCCTAAAATGGGAAAGTGCAGGAGAGGTTTCATTTGAGCTCTCAAACCAGCAGAAGTTTGAAAGGACAGCTTAAAAAGAAGCTGGGACTCCGAGCCTCACTGGGCTGTGGCACCAGAAGAGATTGATGCAGAGACAATTTGGATTTGTGTTTAGAAATACTTTCTAAAACTTGCTGTATTTGTCCAGTTACCTGGTCCTCTTTGTATGAGAGCACTCTTTGCTTTCATCAACAGAATTCTCTTTGCATTGGCACAAATACCACCGATTCCTAATTTCATTGAACACTACAGATGTTCAATTTCTTAGCAAAAGAACATATATTTCATATATTTATATGGGATTCAGGGGGTTTTCTCAATCCAGTATAGGACAGTAAAGGAAAGTCCAAGTAATCATGGTTTTCAGCCTGAGCTGAAATGCTTGAGGGCAAGATTTACAGGCCTCTACTATTTTCTAATACAAATTCTGACATAAATATAATTGTGTTGCAAAACCTCAGCTCATTTTTCTGTAGAGAAAACATTCAGTCTCCACAGTTACACAAAACATTACAGGACTTCTTTGGATGGTCAAAAAAAAAAGTGATTAAAGAGGAAGGCTTCAAGCAGAATGAGCCATCACCTCAAAGATCAGAAAACAACAGATGGAATCCTCTTTTGTGCAAATCTCCACAGATTTTGCGCATTCAGAATTATTTAAAGACAGATGAGGAACTGAAGTTGTTCTGCTCAGCCTCAGGATGTGTTAATTGGGTTTTTTCTCACAGGATGACATTCAGTTACTGAAGGAGCTGAAGGTCAATCACTACCTCTTGTCTATCTCGTGGCCAAGGATTATGCCCACAGGCATCAAAGGTAAGCACAACTCCACCACCTTCTTCCCAATATTCTTACCTGTAGGGAATTTTACTCCTGACTAACCCACAGTTGTTCAACATTCCTGTGAATAAACACATTTCTGTTTGTCTGCATTCAACCATTACAGAATTCCCAACACTGTAATGGAAAATTCCTTGGTTAATATTTTTAGATTTCTGTTCTCCCAGTTATTTGGGAACCAATGCAGGTAATTCCTTGTTTTTCATCAGCTGAGCAACTGAATGAGAAGGGAATACAGTTCTACAATGACACAATTAACAGTCTTCTGGAAAACAACATCACCCCTATTGTGAGCCTCTACCACTGGGATCTGCCACAGGTCAGATAATATTTAAATTAGTAAAACCTCAAATAAAGCCTTCTGATAGAAATAATTTTCTAAGGTTAAGAACTAAAAGTACTTAGAGAAGCCTGCATGAATTTAAGAACTTGTTAATATTTCCTATTCATTTGCATTTTATGTGTATTGAAGTTTTAAAAAAATCTCTTTCTGAGCTAAAAATAGAAACAGAATTAAATAGAAATAAAAGTCTTCTTTAAGCAGCAGATGACCTTCAAGTGCTATTATTGAATCTTGAAATTCTTATTTCCAAAGGCCCTCCAAGAAAAGTATGGTGGCTGGCAGAATATAAGCATGATTAATTACTTTAATGATTATGCAAATCTGTGTTTTGAGAAGTTTGGTGATCGTGTGAAACACTGGATTACGTTCAGCAATCCTTGGGTAAGGCATCAATGCTTTCCTTCCAAACACTCCCACTGCATGGTTCTGTCCCCAGAATTCTGTGGAAGTGACATTAGAGGAGAGTAAGGGAAAAATGGAGAGGGAGAGGGAAAGATTGAAACCATTAATCTTTGTGGGCAAAAATCTCAGCAGGCAGATTTTACACAAGGGCAGAGTTTTAAGACATGAAATTCCAGGTAAATGTTGAAATCTCCTCAGCTGGAGAGACACCAGGAACTGGAAAGGCAGCTGTTATTTACCCTTCCTGTTCTTCAGCTCTCCTCACCAACACCCTGCTCCCAACCAGCCACAGTTCAACACCAGCCAGGCAGGACACAGGAGCCAAGGCAGGGAAAAGGGGACTGGAGAGGGACAGCCCAGGCAGGAGGGCACAGGGTGCAGAGGAGGGAGCACAGCCCTGGAGCCCAGGGAAGGACTGACTCTGTGTGTTTGCAGGCAGTGGCTGAAAAGGGCTATGAGACAGGAGAACACGCGCCAGGACTGAAGCTCGGCGGCTGCGGCGCCTACAAGGCTGCTCATCACATCATTAAAGTAAAAAACCTCCTGAAATCGTGTTTGAAATTACGTGTCAATTAAGGATTTTTATCAGATTTCACTCTTTAAATAGAAATATAGTTTCACAGCCGTGTAATTTCCAAGTAGGACACTGAAATTATCATCTGGCTTTAAACCTCCAGTGCACAATCCAAGGCACTACCAATGTTCAGGGCTTGGTTTAACATTTGTACCAACTTTAATTTTCCTTATAAATGTCTCTTACAGTTTGTTTCAAGCTGATTGAAAAAGAAAACATCCAGGTTAGTCTAGAAACAAGCAGTAACATCCTGGCCTGTTGAAATGAACCTGACTGTTGCAAGTGACTTCAGGAAGTCTCTGGTAAAATTTAACTTTCATCTGCCTGAATAAATTAGGGAAAGACACCCAAAGACCAGAGCCATGGGACAGAAGCCTGTCCTGAGGGCTGTGTGTCAGCTCCATGTGGATGTCCTGGAATTTAGGGAAGGAATCTTGCATAAAGGCTTTTGTGATAGCTTACATGAAATGAAAGTTTCTGTGATAAACACAAAAGGAATTCTGTGAAATTTTCAGACAGACCTCAGTGCAAAAAGCGCTCACCAGCTTTCCATGGCCAAGAGATGAAAATGTGTGTGATTTATTCTATTTTTACATTATTCTTACAGACTCACGCCAAGGTTTGGCACTCGTACAACAACACGTGGCGCAGGGAGCAGAGAGGTAATCAGGATTCATTCTGGGATTGTGCTGCTGTTCCCATGGAGGGCTTCAAGAAGTGCAGAATTGTCCCTTTGTTTTAAGGGATGGTTGGAATTTCCCTCACAAGTGGCTGGGGGGAACCTGTTGATCCACACAGCCAGACAGACAGAGATGCTGCTGAAAGGTACATCCAGTTCCACCTGGGATGGTTTGCAAACCCCATTTACAGAGGGGACTACCCAGAGGTCATGAAGAATTACGTAGGTAAGTGCCAGTAACTCTGACATGGACACAGCCACACTTGCAGCACATCACAAGGGAATAACTCCTGGCCACCGTGTGCTTGAGTCAAGTGAGGGCACAGGTGAGACACAGCAAAGCCACCAAAGGGCCCTGGGCTGCACACAGCTCCTACAGCAGTTTGGGGACACACCAGGACATTTTAAATCATTTTTCTCCATGTATTGTACCCAGCTTAATTCTCCAAACCAAAAGGATGAAAGATATCTCATCTTAAAAAGCCAGTTCGGCTCAGGTATCCTCGACAGTAACACTAAATTCAGGAAAACCATCTTTGCCCCCAGCATGGGTTCCCAGAGCAGCTGTGGCTGCCCCTGGATCCTTGGCAGTGTCCCAGGCCAGGCTGGACAGGGCTTGGAGCAGCCTGGGACAGGGGAAGGTGCCCCTGCCCATGGCAGTGATGATTTTAAAGGTCCCTTCATTTTATGATTTATCATTTTATGACTGCATGCTTTATTGTTGGTGAGATAAAGAAAACCAGTTTCCTTGCTCCTCAGAAGTTGTTTCCTGTCATTATTTTGCTAGGCAGGAAGAGTGCCCAGCAGGGCCTGGGCACATCGAGATTACCGACGTTCTCAGTGCAAGAGAAAACCTACATCAAAGGCACCTCGGATTTCCTGGGCATTGGCCACTTCACCACTCGTTATGTCCTGCAGAAGAACTTTCCCTTCCTGCAGGTGTCCAGTTACAGCACTGACCACGACCTGGCTGAACTGGTGGACCCCAACTGGCCGGCTCCAGGCCCTAAGTGGCTCTACTCCGTGCCCTGGGGGTTCAGAAGGTTACTCAACTTCATTAAGGTGAGGAGAGCAGATCTTTATGAAGGAAGCAAATAAATTGCCTGGTTTAGATTTAGATTTTCAACAGTTTCAGCTATTGGTCTTGTCATAGTGGGAATTTTCTTTCTCAAAACCCCCTTAATTTCAGCTGAGAAAGCGACAGAATTCAGTCATTTTAAAGTAAATCCCACAGTAAACTTAAATTCCTACCACACATTTTTCTTCCTTAGGTAAGTAAATATAGAAAATTGCTTTTAATGCGCTTTGCTAATCCACATATTCTGTCACAATGAACTGATTTTATGTGAGCCAATTTCCACATTTCTGTTTGCAGACGCAGTATGGGAACCCCCTGATTTATGTGACAGAGAATGGAGTGTCTGAGACAGCGCAGTGTCCCCAGCTGTGTGATGAGTGGAGGATCCAGTACCTGAAGGGATACATCAACGAGATACTCAAAGGTCACTTAAAAACTTACAGGATTTGACTTGTGGAGTGTTTTCACCTTCTGCCTATTTTTTACTTTGTCATTTCTATCACAGAGAAATAACTATTCACAAGTCAAAATGGACAGCAAACGAGAATCATAAATTTTCACCAAAATGGCAACCTAAGCAAATATATTAATACTAATAAGTGCAATAACCTACCAGAGATTTAATACTGCAATAAATCACCAGTTTCCACTTTCAGAAAGGAAAAATTGCTATGCCCACAGAGCTCTAGTTTAAGCTAAAGACAACAATTTCAAAGAATCTAAATTCAATTAATTCATACTTCATTTTCCTGTCCTCCTCCCCATCTCTTCCTGCTATAAACCAAGCATTTACAGAACCATGTTTTAAGGACAAACCCCACCTTTATCAGTGATTTGTGTTCTGTTTCCAGCTCTAAATGATGGTGTAAATGTCAAAGCTTACACTGCCTGGTCACTGCTGGATAAATTTGAATGGAACAAAGGCTTCTCTGAAAGATTTGGGCTCTACCACATTGACTTTGAAAACAAGAACAAACCTCGGTACCCAAAGGCATCTGTTGACTACTATAAAAAGATTATCAGTGCAAATGGATTCCCAAATCCACGAGAGGTGATGTCAGCTGCTAACTTTGATCTTTTCTTCCCTTTTTCTTTGATTTATGTGCAAATATCACACTGAATTTCGGGAAACAGCTTGTATGAATATGGTACAGAAGGGACACTTTGGTTCTGTAAATTAGGGATCTGTTTAATACAGAGATACTCAGATACTGCAAGTGGGAACAGCCTCAGTTCCTATTTCTACAGCATTCCACAAACTCCAGCTGGACTTACTGATGCAGTCAAAAATTCTCAATCAGAAGTTCTGTAGCAGTGCAGTCAGATTTCTAGGCAGGGAACTCCACATATGTACTACCCTACTGGAAAATAACTTGGAATGTATTATATGCTGTTAAAAATTTAATTAAACCATTAACTCGGAGAAATATACCGAAATTAAAACCACAAAGCTACAAAGCAACTTTCAGACAATCATGTGTTGGTAGAATAAAGTAGTTCCAGGCCAGCTGGAGGGACAAGGGCAGGGAGGGAGCTGTGGAGTGAGGAAGATGCTGCAGTGACACAGAACTGTCCCCTTTCCCAGGTGGAGAACTGGCATCGGAAGGCCATGGACACCTGCTCTGCCACACACCAGCACCTGGCTGCAGGTAATGATGCCTCTGTTTTGTTCTATAAAAGCAGCCTTTGTAAAGTTCAGATGTTCAATTGCTCTCTGAATACTGCTAAAAGGTATTTTCTCCCCAAAAGCACTACAGGGCTCTAAAGAAATGTCTTTATTTACTATCTCCAACTAAAACCTCTGTAGCTAAATGGATCACTGTGGATGTTGCTGAAATACAGGAACTGAAGAGCTACTGCTTCATTAAAATTGAGGTTGGGGATGACAACATTCTCCTTAAAATAAAACTGCTGAATGCTTTTTCAAACACAAACCAAACCCAGGCAAATCAAGACAACCACACAGAAAATCTCTAAATGTTTTACTTTTACATAAAGTGGAACTATAAAAATAAATAAAAGGATTAGAGTGGCCTAAGATTAAGTCTGGGCTCTGATGCTCTTTGTAACAAAGAAACCCCAACACCACTGATCCAGAACAGCTAAAAACCCTCCTGGTGTAATTCAGGACATTTCAGAAGGCCTGAAGAAGGAATTTTTTTAAGAATTATCAAATAACTACTATAGATTCTTGCAAGAGGATGAGCTAAATTCCACATGGTAGGAAACATCCCAGCAGTCAGCCCAAGTTAAACCTGCTCGGCCTCCTCTTCCAGGCCATGTTCAGTGTTAATGAACTGGATTTACTGAACTCTTCCATGCTTCTCTGTGGAATAAAGTTCCACAAAATAAAACCCATTCAATTTTTAACAGATACAGAACAATCATAAAAAGGCCAAAGCTTCCCAAGGATTTCTCTTTGGCAGTTTTCTTTCACCTTGGGGTGAGGGGAATAAAAACCAAAGGACTAGTAAAATATCGTTAATGCACTGCAGCTAATTCAGAGCAAGGACAATTTTTGCAGCCCTTTGAGCAGAAGTTAAAGTTAAATTCAGAAATTTAACTTTAAAAGAAAAACAGAGGGAAAACTATCATGGATTTGCTCCAGCTTTGGCAGACTTAGGAAATCCTGTTTGCTTTGTTTGCTGTTTACGCCAATGTCAACATTTTTATGTTCAAGAAAATCTTTATGTTAACTCTAAGTTAGGTATTACTGCACTCCAGAGGATTAAATCTCATACATATTCCTCATTTCTCAAATTTTAGATTCCCTGATTACTCACATGGAAATGGTGACAGAGATTGTTCTTCCTACAGTTTTCACACTCTGCATTCTCATCAGTATTGTCCTCCTCATATTCTACCTTCGAAACCACAGCTAAAATTGATGTTTGCACACATCTTCCTTTGCCAAAAGGACTGAGCTGCCACTGTTTTATTTGAGTGGTTAAAATTTACCACAGATGCCTCTTTTTATACCCCTGAAATGAAATATTATTTACCAATCCACCTAGGGCTTTCATAGTTTTTCTATTCAATTCCCAAAATATCTTTTTGATTTTACCAAAATGCATTCTGTTTCCACTGATTCTAAGTGGTAGGTTTTGCAATCCTAATTATTTTGGAATCTATTACACATTTTGTTCACCACAAAAATAGTTAAGAGTAAAGTGATTCAAATCCTGGCAGTACAAAGTGATTAAAAGCTGCTTGCAAATCTTTCAGTCTGTTCATCAACAGCATTTTGATTACCATGTAATTGCTGTCTGAAAATAGACAGAAACATGATTTTAAAATGCAAAAGGACTTAACTATTCCAAGAGCACTGCTTAAATATGAACTTATTAATGTCTAAAAGTCAGGATATGTACCTTGCTATTTAGGTGTGGAGAAGAGTTGTTTGAAGTGAGTAATCCAAGGTGACAACTTCTGAATCAGATTTAAAACACGTCTCTGCAGTTTGATTTACAGGAACTAGACTTACCTTATACAGCTTTATCATATATTACACACAAAAATGTGGATTTTAAGTAATCCAAGCACTTCCAAAATTAATATTCCACCTTAAAATCCCTTCTAGTGGAGGTAGAAACAAGCACTATAAAAACTTGGTGCTGGTTGTATTTGAAATACAACTTCCTGTGCTTGAAACCAGAAGTTATAAACATTTATAATAATAATCACATATAATTTATAGTTTTTAAAAGCATGAATATTGGGGGTTTTCTTTATTCTTACTTACCCACAGTTAAGTTTTTAATGTAAAATATTTCTGTCTCAGATTATTCAATATGTACAAAAGGACAGAATTGTTTAAATTAGATCAAAATGTTTCCTCACTGAATAATCAGCATAACACATGCAACTGCCAACACATTTAAATTATTATGTCCAGCCAATTATACTGATTGTTTTTCAATAAATTATGCAAAACATACAAGACAACACTGTTAAAATAACTCACTTCACATTGAAGGAATAAAATAATTTGAAGAGGAGAGAG
Source organism: Prinia subflava (assembly GCF_021018805.1). Taxonomy (NCBI): domain Eukaryota; kingdom Metazoa; phylum Chordata; class Aves; order Passeriformes; family Cisticolidae; genus Prinia; species Prinia subflava. The sequence goes on from NC_086261.1 coordinate 1,786,943, forward strand.
AAGTATTTCCAAGAATACTCCAAAATATAAATACAGGGACAAAGAAACCCAAAGTGGCTGAAGATTCCAAGGCCCTGCAGGAAGAGCTTTCCAAACCCTTCAGGATGATGAAGGATCACTGATCTCAGGAGAACATGACAATATTGCTTGGTTTGTTGGTTAAGATAATTCACACTTTGAACAGCGTCTGATTGCATTTTTAATGATCAAAAAATAAAAGATGAGAACCCCAAAGTGTACAACTTTGTTGAATGCCTGTAAACACATGAAAAGAACCCACCATATTTACAAAATGTTTATGCTGTACAGTCATAATTGCACTGCATTTTTAACAAATGAGATGCCTACGGGTGAATTGTGGCTGTGGAGGTCCCACTTAAGTGTAATAAAGCAAATAAATCAGTGAACATGAACTGTTTGAGTGTTTCTAGAAGTTCTTTTGGGACAGAAAACACTGAATTTTCCCTCTTTCTGTACCTTTCCAGTCCTGCCTGCTCAGTAACATCAGCTTAAGTGAAGTGCACCTGACTGCACTGAGTCTTGGTGATAAAATAGAGCCTTTCCTCACTGCTTCCATTCACTGTGGAGTCAGAAAGGAAACCTGCAAGGACAAAGGGAAAGTTGGGATTAGCCACCCTTGCTAGAAGGCAGAGAACAGTTCATGGAGCAGCTCCCAGAACTGTTCTCAAAGTGCAGTTTTACTGAAGCACTCCATGACAAAAATCACTAATCACAGGAGAGATTTACCAAATCCTCACATCAAACCTCATCCCAACAAGGCAAATCATTTCTGTGCCAGTCCCTCTGCTTCATTCTTCCCCATTCTGATGCTTTTCCACTTGTTCTACATTTGCTGGCAGCAAGGCAGATCCTCTCCCCTTTGCACCTTCTCTGACTTGAGACCAGCACTAACAACAGGGAAATTTCTCTTCAAACTCCTCTCAGATTCATTGGCAAACATTGCAGAAATAAGGTGCAGGAGTTTTTTGGTATTAAACACCTCATATTTGGAACTGTTCTGTCATTTTAACACTAAAAACCTAACTCAGCCGAGGTGAGAAGGCAAAAAGTCACCACTTTCTGAATATCCTTAATCCTGTAAATACCACCTCATTCTTTGAGTAGAAGGCAAAATATCATTTTGTTTTTGCTAAAAAGTAAATACAAAGCTCATACTCACTGAACTCAGGATAAAAACTGAATTTGTTTGAAGTTTGTGCTTTGATTATTTCATTTCACCACCAACACTCCCCACCTGAATTGTTTGCTGTCCCGTGTTCCACTGGAGCACTGGTACTGACTTGCCAGGTTGTTTTAACCTCCCTCTGTCCATGCCCACTGCTGATCTCCACCTTCCAGACTTCTGGGTTATCACTGAGAGAATAATCAAAAAAACATCAAAATTGAGTCAGGTATTCAGCCACATCTGAATTTTATGCTGCAAATGCTGAAGTTTCTCTTACTTTTGATAGAATTTCTTCACAAGAGCTGGTCTGATGGGCAGCTGAAACACATGCTTCTCATTCAGAGGGTTTTCCTTGTAATACTTCATGCAAATCCTACAAGAGAGATCAGGTTATTTTGTTTAAAGAAATGCTTGTACGACAGAGCATAAACCCTGTGCAAAATTAACTATACTCCCACATTTTGTTATTTCCTTTAGTTTTCAGTTTTAGTCCCAAAGCAAAATTTAGCAGGAAGATCCAGCTGATCCTTCTGCAGCCTCACTATCACCAACATTAGGGTGTTTGTTTAAAAGTGTCAAACAAACTCTATTTGGTTGTCACTTAAAGAGCAGAAGTAGAAATGGAATAATTACTGTGTCAAAGGGAAGAGGTTCTCATGTCTGAACTGCAGCAAGCCTGTACAGCTGACCATCATCTCCAGCATGTGGTGAAGCTTCTGAACTCGGTGGACTTGTTCCTGGAGATCCACTGATGTGGAAATGAAATAATCCTGGAAGGGCAAAGAGCTCTGCTCTCACCTGAGCACTCCACTGCTACAGACACACTGCACACCCTCAGTAAATAAAATCATCTCGCTGCTTTGGAGAAACCAAGATTTTTAGAGAGGCCCAGCAGACTCAGAGCAAAGCCCCACCAAAGTGTGACAAAGGCTCATTGCCTTGACAGTGACCTGGAGCAGATACCAGGGAATTGTCTGGGAATAAAGGAACAAAACAATGATATTTCTGCAGTGAGCTGCTCCAGCCTCATGATCTGCAGTTCAGTTTCTCAGCTTATCTGATTTACACCCCACCATCTGCTCTGCTTTCTAAAATAAAAATAAAGCATCTCACCAAGTAGTTTACTGTTGCAAGTTCCTGGCCTGTAAAAGGAACAGCAGGGGAAAAAAAATTAAAATTTACTACACGGTGTCAGATGAAATATAAGCAACATTCAGGTGATCAGACAGGAAATTCTACTAAAGTACAAAGTCAGGAGGAGTGTGATGTTATTTATTGACGTGATCATTCATCCCAAACAAAAAAACCCCACTGAAGGGGTCAAGGCTTGATTTTATCACCAAGGCTGCACAGTGAAGAAACCCACCATGCACTTGGAGACAACCACTCTCCTCAAGACATTCAAGTTTAGAAAAGTAGTGAAAATAAAAAAGCAAACAAAGAATGATAAAACAGGATGACAGATGTCAGGAAGAAATGAAGGGGTAATGACAATGGCAAAACACAAAGCTATGCTTCTTTTGAAACAAGTCTTTAAAATTTTGAAATTTAAAAGCTGAAAAGTTCCATTACTAAGGAAGCTGGAAAGTGCACCTCAGCAGATGGGAAGGAGGAGAGACTGAGTAACCCAAAAAGTTCATTATTCCCTGCATGGAATACTCTTCTCTTGAATTCCTCATGCTGTTACCAAGTGTCAGGCTCACCTATGAAAAAACTGACATAATCCTTCCTCATCTTCTCCAGGCCAATCTCCAGGAGCATCTGAATGGGAGTGATGTCCCTGAGGGAAACAGCCTCCATCTGGCCATGGTAGGACTGCTGGATCAACTGGCTTAGGAAGCTGCTGCTCCCTTGATGAATCTAGAAATAAAGCAGACTTTTTGTGATGTGACTGCATGAAACAGCCTCAATAATTTCAGAATTTCAACACCAGGGAAACACACAATTTAAAAACAACACAAATGATGGGACTAGAACTGTATTTTACTTGAAACTATCCCCAATTTTAACATCTCTTGTGAAATACAAATACATACCCATGGCTGTATCTCACCACGTTCCAGGGATTTTATGACCAGTGTGAAACAGTCTATTAACTCCTGATAGGAGCTGACACCTGGAAAGAAAACCACAATATTTTAATTATCAATCCAGGCTCTTTCTCTGGCTGTTAAGTGAATAACAACAGGCCAACACACCCTTAAATGAACAAAACCCCTCAATTAAAGAATGAGAGCTCAAATTACAGTCTGCACAGCTTTTTGGCAGTTTTGTCATTTAATGACTTTAAATAAGGTTAGTCTAAAAAAAATCAGTGATCAACAGAGACCACTGAACTCTACATACACTGAAAATTGTCCTTCAGATCTACAGAAAAAGGAATTACAAAGTGAAAACTTTGTAAAACAAAGTTTTAGAGTAGATGGGTTTTAGCTTTAGAGCAACTACCAATGGTTTAGTATCTTCTGCAGTCAAATCAAATGAAATTATCTCCTGCTGGTCTGCCATTGGAAGGATGTAAGGAAATACATCATCCTATATCCCTAAAATGGGCTCTTTTAGGGAGAGCTGATAGCAATTTTTTGATGTGTCCTTCAAACTCAGAAATGGACAGGAATTTCCCTGAAAAAGTAATACTGACTAGCAGTAGAGAAGAAAACGAAAGGAAACGAGCTGGGGCACAGAACACTCACTTTTCATTTTGCACCATAACTGCTCAGTAAAGTCCAGGTCTCCTCGCTCACCAAAGATTGATTTTATGCAAGTGTCCACAGCAGCTGTGTCACATTTGATTTTCTGGAAGAATTTATTGGTCTTCAATGAAAAATGGTGCCTGAGAGTCAAAAACCTTCCACATCTGAATTTTTCCAGAGATCAAAACTGGCTGCATCACTGCTTTTCCCCCTTTTCCAGAGTAACTACCCCACAGTAATTTGGAAGTGTATTTTTATTTAAAAGTGAGTCCGACTCTTTGCAGAATTATCACACTGGATAACTGCCAGCCTTGGACCAGGAAACACAAGCCACTGTCAGAGAGAGTTTAGATCTCAGCCAGGTATTGTCTGTGTACCCAGCAGTGCCCTGGGAGGCCAAATGCAGACACAAATTCTCAGAACAGAGAACCACTCCCCTGGAATCCTGATACAGAATAGTTCTGTTGACACAGAAATCAATATATTCTTACATTATCAACAAAATGCTGCTCCTCTCTTAATAGAAAATAGACCTAAACCTTTCCTTGTAGGCTGAGGGGGAAAAAATCTTAATATAATCACACATTTTTATAATTTGGATTTCCTTATTGTTTTACAATATCATAAACCTGAAGATACAGAGGACACATATTCAGCTGATATATTAAATTAGCCCCAAATCACTAAATCAGGCAAGAAAAGCAAATTAATGCTAGAATGCAATGGCACAAAGGTCAGAATTCCTGGAAGGAATCAGACCTTCTCCCATTATTTTTACACAGCAGAGACAGAAGACAAGAGATCCATATTCCTTTACATCACTATTTACACATATAAACAATAGACAAGATTTAGTCAAAATCTGAGATAAGTGCAGTTAAAAGGGAGGCAAAATGACAAAGCAGCTGTCAGGAATTGCACACACACCTCTGTTTCAGTCTTGTTTCCAAATACACAATCTCCATCCAGCTTCTTCTTTAAATCTAGTAGAGTTAAAAAAATCAGTTCCACCACTTGAAATGTGTCATCAAACCAATCATTAATCCCCAGGCACATCATAACTGACAAATACAAATAATAGAATTGAATCATTTTAAAATGGTTTTATTGAGTAAGGATATAAGCTGAAAAGACTTCTAAAATAGTTTTTTATTATTATGATTACTTTGATCCATGATATTAGGACAAAACGACAAATATTTATTAACCTATTTAACTGCTCTGTGCAATGGTTACAGCACAGAAATGAACATTTCTAATGCTTTAAAAGCTGAATGTGGAACTCCCTTTTATTCCTGTGAAGTGCCAAATCCCTCCCTCCCATGAACAAGCAGCAATTACCAGTCAGAAACTCCTGGACCAGTTTAAGAGCTGATTCAGACTCTGATGGCTCAGGCCACTCAGTCACACCTGTCTTCAAACCTCCAGCCAAGGCCTAAGGGCAGCAGGAAAATCAAACAGAAATCAGAAATCAGTTCTTGGGAGCCCTGCCTGCGTCACCTTTCACAGACAACTTCACCAAGAATCACAAATCCCTGCACAGCTCACCAGGAGCTACAAATTTTCAGAATTCCCTGGATGATTTGTCCTCTTTGTATTCGAGATTTCTAAAACTGAACTCAACTTCGAGTGTTTATTTTAGCTGAAACTTTATCTTTGAAACATGTGATGAAGTTTCCAATAAAGGGAATTATTAGCACAGAAAATCCCCATCCATGCAAACGTGAAATGGGAATTTCTCTGCTGCACTCACCAGGAGGAACTGCAGCTCTCGGTACAGATGGAACACAGGACTTCTGGGGTCCCCCGACTCCAGGGCAATATTCTGAAAGTTTCACGAGTTTATCTCAGTTTCAAACTTTAGAAATCAAACGTCCCAAAATTTTTATCAGTGAGAAGCATATCAGCACAACTTATAATTCAGCTTAGGAAGAGGTTACATTGCATTTATCTTCTATCCTTTATGCTGCTGATGATGTGAATGGTGCCAAGAGCTCGGGTTTATTTTTCCACCCTGACTTACCAGGGTGGCAGCAGAGATCAGTGGGGGAGTCTCCAGAACCTTTTCCACACCATTCCAGGTGATATCCACACTGATGCTGCCTCCAGACTCTGCAATGGTGTCCTCCACTGCAGCAGCTGCAATCAGCTCATACCGAGCAAACCCCTTCGTTGTCACCTGAAGGGAAATTTTATTTTATTTCAAAAATAAAAACAGCAAAACGACCACAGGCAAAGTAATTTTAAAAGCAATTCACAAACATGCAAAAAAGGGTTAATATCAGAAAAATGCATTATAAACACGACCTGAAATCAGGCTGTTACACTAGAGAATCATACTAAGGTGAGTTTCCATAGAGGATCTAAAAAACTTCCCCAAACCAGCATCATAAATCCCAAACCAGAGTTTTTAAACTTCAATTGAAGCCATGACAGAGTGTAAAAACCTACAACAGATGAATGATGTCTTATTTTATGTTCCATTTTGAGCTCTTCCAGGTTTGCAAAACGGGATTTATCAGCGGTAGGACCTAGGAAAGGAAAAAAGTGAGAATCAATAGACCCCACTTGACACAATCCAAATTTGGCACTTCAGATTTATTCCCAAATACTCTATTTGGTGAAGCATGGCTTGTGCTGTCCTTTAGGAAGCAGGAATTCTCCTTACATTCCTCCTATCGATTATGAGAGCTGATATGAACATATATAAATGTTTAGAATGAATCAGAGGTTGGATAAGATGCTGAATGACAGCAGTTTAAATTTTCTGTTGTTGCACCTGAGTTGAGGCCTGTACAGCTACAGCTGCATCACATAGATTAAAAAGCCATTTCCCACACACAGCATTGGTTAAAAACATCATTTCCCTTATTTAATCACATTTTTCCCATTAAAACCAGGAATACAGATCATTTCCAAGCCAGTACCACACAAAGAACAACGACAGCGTTGTGACAGCAGCATCCCCACATTTTAAATTTAATTTTAATTTAATCCTCATTTAATTTTCTGCGCACCACGATCCCCTTACCATGACATGAAACAGTGTAAATGTTGAGCCCTGTGACTGTGCTGGCAGCCCCGAGGGGCTCAGCTCCCATCCAGCAGCTGTGCTGAGGATCGCCCCCGTCGCAGCGCGCCCACAGCGGCGGCAGCGCCGCCGGGGCACCGGGCCCCACGCACGCCACGTTGGGGTTCTGCACCAGGGTGTACAAGGAAATCAACTGCCTGGAAAACAGCACAGGAGACAGGGAAATGTAAATAACAAATAACACAATACGTTAATGTAGACCGAAGACTCTAAAATGATAATTGAATATTACATTCGAAGCTAATTAAAAGGATACGTTACTTAGGTAAAACACATTTTGGTACCATGCATCAGCATTTTATCAACACAAAGATGCAAATCATATTTTTAGGGCTTTTTTTAATAGGAGCTTTACAAAAAAAATAAGTACTGAAGTCTTAGTGAGCTTTTTTTGCTCATCTACACCCACTGAATCCCATTAACCCAACAGCCCAGCTCCCACGTGCTTTTCCAATGCCTGGATTTTAGCTACATTTTTAAACACTTTTAGCCATTAAAAGTAGGATGGAAAAAAGTCACAACTCCTCAACTAATGAATAATTGTATTTAGAGGATTGAAAATACAAGTTCTGAGTATTAGAAAAAGACAAAAATTACAAAAGAAGACTCCCTCAAAAGGGGAGGGAAAGCTTTCACACTTACTTTGCTCTTCCAACAGAAAGAGCCAGGGCTCCAGGACTCTCCTTTGGCAAAACCTCAGAGGCATAAACAGCATCATCCATTCTTGATTCCTCCATGGAATTGCTTTCTTCACTGTGTGTCTTTAAGAGAAACGTGCATGTAAGTCAAAAACTGCAAGGTGTGTGAAAACATCCTGATGGGAATTCCAAAGTCTGGATTACATTTAACATTACCACGCACACTTACAGCTTTCTGCAGGATATACACTGCACTGCTTCCATGCCAAAACTTCTCAACAGGACTTTTACAACTGCCACCAACCAGTGAGATCTCCACGTCAGCCTGAAAAAAAAATCAAAACTTTTTAATACACTGCATAGAGACACTGAATTTCAGCATTTTTTAACTATCAGAAGTTGCAAAATTAAATGATTCCAGATTGTTTTCCAGTCCTATTGCATCCATTTGTGACCCACTTGCAGCCTTCCTGCAGTACCTGAAAGGAGCTTACAGGAAGGATAGAGAGAGACTCTTAAAGAGGATGGAGTGACAGGACAAGGTGGAACAGCTTCCCACAGACACAGCACGTTTAGATTGGAAATTAGGAAGAAATCCTTCATGTGAGGGTGGCAGGCCCTGGCACAGGGTGCCCAGAGCAGCTGTGGCTGCCCCTGGATCCCTGGCAGTGTCCCAGGCCAGGCTGGACAGGGCTGGAGCAGCCTGGGACAGGGGAAGGTGTCCCTGCCATGGCAGGGGGTAGAATGAGATGAGCTTCAACTTCCCTTCCAACCCAAACCAATCTGTGACTTTACCTCATACAGATAGGGATGTTCGGGGATACCGTCCTTTCCATCTTCACGTATCCTGAAAGAAAACGTTGATATATACGATCTTTCCCCTCAGCATTCCTTATTAAACAGCAACGTTACCCACATACATTAAATGCGTCAAGGCTACAACCGGAGCCTCAACAGCCTCCCCACAAGCGGGGCCAGACCTCCCTCAGCAGAGCAGCGGAGATCCCCAGGCACTGACCCCGATCCGCCCCGGAGCAAGAGCCCGGACAGCCCCGGGAACAGCCCCGATCCTCACCGGAGCAACAGTCCGGACAGCCCCGGGAACAACCCCGATCCTCACTGGAGCAACAGTCCGGACAGCCCCGGGAACAACCCCGATCCTCACTGGAGCAACAGTCCGGACAGCCCCGGGAACAACCCCGATCCTCACCGGAGCAACAGTCCGGACAGCCCCGGGAACAGCCCCGATCCTCACCGGAGCAACAGTCCGGACAGCCCCGGGAACAGCCCCGATCCTCACCGGAGCAACAGTCCGGACAGCCCCGGGAACAACCCCGATCCGCGCCGGTGCAGGAGACCGGACAGCCCCGGGAACAGCCGCGATCACCACCGAAGCAGGAGCGCGCTCAGCCCCGGGAACAGCCCCGATCATCATCGGAGCAGGAGCCCGCTCAGCTCCGGGAACAGCCCCAACCCTCACCAGAGCAGGAGCCCGCTCAGCCCCGGGAACAGCCCAGATCCGCCCCCGAGCAAGAGCCCGGACAGCCCCGGGAACAGCCCCGACTCTCACCGGAGCAGGAGCCCGCCCAGGCCGCCGCCCGCCCGGCGCCGCCGCTCCGCCGCCATGGCCCGTCACAATCGAACCTCCCGCCCGCCGGCGCTACGCGATGCCCGTGAGGGGAGGGTGACGCGCCACGCTAGATCCCTCCGCCGGAACAGAGTCCCCTGCTTCGGCGGGGATCTGAGCGGGACAGAGGCGCCCAGAAGGCTCGAGATGGGCTCAGCGGGGCCGAAGGGACTTGGATGGGGACTGGAATCGGGGCTAGAGCTCGATCCGGAGCTTGGACTGGGGTAAGGGTCTGACCGGCCGGCGCGGCAGAAGCGGCGGTCAGGCGGCGGAGGGACATCGACGTAGAGACGGGCGGGTGACGAGTCCTTCCTTTTCCGGTCGGGGCGCGGCGCAGGCGGCGGCCGCAGCAGCAGCTCCGCCGCCATGGTGAGGGGAGCGCCGGGCCCGGCCCGGCCCGGGGCAGCGAGGGGCCCGGGGGGAGCGGGGCGGGCAGCGGCGCCGGCCCGGGGGAGCCGGGCCCGGCGGGCAGCGCTGAGCCGCGGGCAGCTCGGGGGCCGCGCTGGCGGCGTGGGGCGCGCCGCCGCCATTTTGGGCCCGTCAGTGCTCGGCGGCCGCGTGGAGCCCGAGAGCGGCCGGGCCGGGGAGGCCGCGGGTGGGAGCTCGGCGTGGGCCGCCCAAAGTCCTCCTTTCCGTGGGCATGGAATAGGGTGGGATAGGTCCCCATCGCCATCTGGCAGCGCTTTGTAGTTTCCTCGTGTATTTAAAACAAAACAGGCCCCACGGGAGCGTTTGCGCCTGTTTAGAGTGGGAAAAATGGCCTATATGTATCGCAATTTTTTAACCTATTTTTGTTGCAAGAGACCGGTTTTAAGAGACCGTGGTCTAAAATTAGGCTTCAGATGAACAATTTTTCTTGCCAGTACATCTCCGATAGTGCTGTGATGCCTTCACCCTGATCGAGATTTTTGCTTGTGTTGGGGTCTTTGGGTTAACACAGGGGCCAGAGCCTTGCCCGTGACCAGTGTCCCATGCAGAGATGGCCCTTCCATTGCCATTAGCTGGTTACTTTAGAGTTCTAGAGTGTTTTAATACCTCTGAAAAGAACTTTAGATGGGAAAGGGAATGAAGATGTTTTGCCTGTACTGTTACCATAAAATTAATTAACAAACAATACAATATAATGCTATAATGTTTTTGACGGGTACTGTTAAGCTTCTGGTTGTTTTTGGGCATCCTTTCACCCTTTTGACAGGCAGCTGGTGCTGAGAGCAGCTTAATTTTTCACTGCACAAATTTTGAAACACCAGAGATTGTTGAGAGGGTCCAGACTTGCCTCTGGACACTGTTTGAGGAGCTGCAGTCATTGCAGCAGAGATGTTTGTTACAGAAATTGGTATTCAATTTCCAAATTTAAGCTACACGTTTAAATTAAATTAGTTAATAACAATTTCATAATAAGTCCCTAATTAACACAGGTGAATTTTTACTAGTATATTAATATATTTTTTTTTTATATATCATCTTTATATTATATAATATATAATAAGATATATATAATAGTTTTTTAACAGTAGATGGGAAGTAGCTTAGAAGGGATTTATTGTAGAGCCAGGAGGTTGAACTGCAGAAACGCCGTGGAAATTGAGGTGTTGTTTTCTGGATGTGAGCTGTGGGGCACAGCTCCGAGTAGAACATTGCTGTGATGACGTAATTTGCGTCTTATCCGGTGCTCAGCGACAGTTGCCTGCTGTCAGCGTGCTGGCACTGCCGAGCTGACGACGCCTTCGTTCTGAGCAACGCTCAAATACAGGAATTGAGCAGTTCAAACGCCAGGAATTCCCTTTCCATGTACTTAAAAAGGGCTCTGTGCCTCCCCAGGCTTGCGCTCGGCCGCTGATCTCCGTGTACTCCGAGAAGGGGGAGGCGTCGGGCAAGAACGTGACGCTGCCCGCCGTGTTCAAGGCGCCCATCCGGCCCGACGTGGTGAACTTCGTGCACACCAACCTGCGCAAGAACAACCGGCAGCCCTACGCCGTCAGCGAGCTCGCGGGTACGGCGGGGCACACACACACAGCTCTCTGTGTGCAGGGAAAGGCCAGCTGTTCACAGTCTGGTGTTAAGTGGTTTGGAAAGCAGCGTTTTTATCGTTCTGAGGAGCATCGAGGGGCTGTTTTGGGGTGCTCTTAAAATGCGCATTGCTGGAAGTGTCACAGTGCCGGAGTCCTCGGGTGGAATCGTTGTTCTTTGCAGGAAAAATATAAAATGGCTGAAAGTGTTCCAGGTGAAAATCTATTCCACATTGAGGCATTCAGCTAGGAAAAATTCCTGTAAATGGGCACTTGTTAGATTTGCTTCTGTTGTTGGTGCAGATAAAATCTGCTTCCCCAGAAGTCTGTGCTAGGAACATGCCTCTAAGTTCCACCTTACATGCCTTTTTAACTTTATTTCTAAGTTTCACACTAACGTTTTAGCTTGTTAGGTATAGGAATGCTGAGCCAGGCCTCCAGATAGAGAATCAAGCTTAAAATAAGTGCCTTAAAGATCTTAGCTCAGAATCAAGCACATTAATAGACTGGGATGAAGTTTTCCTGATCGAGATTTGTCCTGCTGAAATGATGAGGTTCCACTTCATTGGTCCGTGTTTCTGAAACCCATGATTGTGTGGAAGTTCTGATTGGTGCCCTGAGTGCAGCGTGGCTGTGGGGGCCTGGCAGTGCTGTCCCTCTGAATGACCCCCTCTCCCTCTGTCTCTCTGTCTCTGTTGCAGGTCACCAGACCAGTGCTGAGTCCTGGGGTACCGGCAGAGCTGTAGCTCGGATCCCGCGAGTGCGGGGCGGTGGCACCCACCGCTCTGGCCAGGGTGCCTTTGGCAATGTATCCTTCCATGGCTGTGGGGGCACTGAACTCAGCCAGCAGAACAGTTTTTCATTATCTAAACATGAGATGGGATCTTTTTCTTGAGGTAATGGCTGCAGCTCAGACTTGATTTGATGTGATTCCCACTCTGGAACCACATGAGCCGTTCTGTCTTGCTGTGATGTCGTAATTTGCGCCTTACCCTGTGCCTAGGGACAGTTGCCTGCTGTCAGAGTCCTGGCACAGGTGGTTGACGACCCATTAATGCTGAGCAAGCAATAGAGAGTCACTTTGGGGTAAGAAAGCTGCAGAAAGTTGTTCTTAACTGCAGCTCCCAGATGTGTCGCGGCGGCCGCATGTTCGCCCCGACCAAGACCTGGCGGCGCTGGCACCGCAGGGTGAACATCATGCAGAAGCGCTACGCCATCTGCTCTGCTCTGGCTGCCTCTGCCCTCCCTGCTCTGGTCATGTCCAAAGGTGAGAATGCTGCCTCTGGAATCGTTTATCTGAGCCAGCGTTGGGTGCTCTGCGGTGATTTTAAGGGAGTCTTGCAGTGCTGTTTGATTTCTGTTCATGGAGGCAAAGATGTACTCAGCACTCAGGTACACAGAGTCCTGTGTGAGACAGCCTGTAAGACACCACTGGGACGTCACTGCTCTGCTTACTGTGCCTGACTTCATTTCATGGATTTCTATCATGAGTTTAATTTGTCGTGCATCATTTATGAATATACAGAGCAATAAGCTTGAGGAATGGGTCCAGCCAAGGTCAGTGGGCAACACTGTCTTGTGAAATCCTCTCTAGGCCACCGCATTGAGGAGATTCCAGAACTTCCTCTGGTTGTTGAGGACAAGGTTGAGGGCTACAAGAAAACCAAGGAAGCTGTTCTCCTCCTGAAGAAGCTTAAAGCTTGGAATGATATCAAAAAGGTGAGCTGGGAAGGTGTGATCTGAAGGACAGAGCACGGATGGGTCAGCTCTGCAGTGATTAGGGTAGGAATTCCAAACAGTTCTGTGTTTGACTCCTGAGAATGATGAGCTTCTCACTGGTCCGTGTTGCAGATGCACAGTGGTGATGGTGAAGTTCTGACTGCAGCAGTGCATTGCTCTGGCTGCCGGGGTTTTCTGGGCTGTTGGGATGTTCAGGCTGTGCTTTTCCCAGGTCTACGCCTCCCAGCGCATGCGGGCCGGGAAGGGCAAGATGAGGAACCGGCGCCGCATCCAGCGCAGGGGCCCCTGCATCATCTACAACGAGGACAACGGCATCATCAGAGCCTTCCGGAACATCCCAGGTAACCAACACACCTGGGACACTCCCGCTCTGCTGGGACACTGCCTGGAATGATGAGGTTCCACTTCATTGGTCCGTGTTTCTGAAACACATGATTGTGTGGAAGTTCTGACTTGCTGCAGTAGTTGTTCTTTGTAAGAACCTGTTGGGGGGATTTTTTAGGGTGTTTGTGACAAATGTTGCAGCTGTTCCCAACCCTGAACCCTGTTCAGGGCACAAATGAGGCTGCTGAGTTTGCCACTGGAAAAAGGATGATGATTATTATTATTAATTTAAAAATTCTACAGATTTTCATACAGAGGTGTGTAGCTTTGTAGTGTCAAAGCCAAAAACCCCCAACCAGTTTCTGCATCCTGTCCATTGCTAGCCTCACCTTGCTGGGTCTGAATAACAAAGTGAAGGGGTTGCTTTGCGTGGTTTCCTGCAGGAATCACTCTGCTGAACGTGAACAAGCTGAACCTGCTGCGCCTGGCTCCCGGGGGCCACGTGGGGCGTTTCTGCATCTGGACCGAGAGCGCCTTCCGCAAGCTGGACGATCTCTACGGCACCTGGCGCAAGGCTGCCACGCTCAAGAGCGACTACAAGTGAGTCAGCCAGGCTGGGGAGGAGCCCTTCCTTCCTCCCAGGAAAAGGGTGCTGGGGCTTGCTCCTGAGTGCCTGGGTATGGGGAGTTAGCTGGGGTTTATCACCCACTCACACTCAGCGTTTGTTTCGCAGCCTGCCAATGCACAAGATGACCAATACAGATATTGGAAGAATCATGAGAAGCCAGGAAATCCAGAAGGCCCTGCGTGCTCCAAAGTGAGTGATTTTATTTAGTGAACAAAGGCTTTGCAAGGAGGTTTGAAATTGGTTTCAGGCTGGGATTTCCTCATTTTTGGATAAACACAAGGAATTGCAGCTTGTCCAGATTTCAGGGATAGTTTAGCAGAAGTGGCATTGTGAAATACGCTAACGATGCCACATGGCTGTGCTTTTCAGGAAGAAGATTCAGCGCAGGGTCCTGAAGAAGAACCCGCTGAAGAACCTGAGAATCATGATCAAGTTGAACCCGTACGCCAAAACCATGCGGCGCAACACCATCCTGCGGCACGCCCAGAACGTGAGTGGGGCTGCCCCGGGCGGGGCTGGGGCTCCTGCTGCACACCGTGCCCTCCTCACTGATCATCTCTCTCTCTGTTCCAGCACAAGCTCAAGGAAGAGAAGAAAGCCAAGGCCCTGGCCAAGCTGGCAGCCAAGGCCCCGGCTGCACCCAAGGCAGAGCCTGCTGCCAAGAAGGCCAAGACAGCCAAGGCAGCCAAGCCTGCAGCCAAGACCAAGGCTGAGGCGTAACCACGGCCGTGCTGTGCCGGGGGCTGTCCTTAATAAACGCTGTTGGAACAGAGAAAGCCGGCTCTGTGTGCGTGTCTGAGCGGTGTTCAAACAGAAACTTCGGGAAGAGAGGGAGGGGAGGGAGGGGCGGCTGAGCCCGCGGGAGCCGGGATCGGGAGCTGAGACCGCGCTGTCTCCGCTGAAAGGGCCGCGATGCGGTGACTGGCAGTGGCCAGAAGCCGGTGCAGTGACCGGTCGTGCCCATGGCTGCAGTGACCAGAAGTGGGTGTGGAGGCCAGAAGCAGCTGCAGTGACCGGCGGTAGCAGAGGTGGATGCGGTGGCCAGAGGCGGGTGCTGTGACCGGCCGTGTCCGTGGGTGCGGTGGCAGAGGCGGGTGGGTGCAGTGACCGGCCGTGTCCGTGGGTGCGGTGGCCAGAAGCGGGCGGGTGCAGTGACCGGCCGTGTCCGTGGGTGCGGTGGCCAGAAGCGGGCGGGTGCAGTGACCGGCCGTGTCCGCGGGTGCGGTGGCCAGAGGCGGGTGCGTGCAGTGACCGGCCGTGTCCGTGGGTGCGGTGGCCAGAGGCGGGTGCGTGCAGTGACCGGCCGTGTCCGTGGGTGCGGTGGCAGAGGCGGGTGGGTGCGGTGACCGGCCGTGTCCGTGGGTGCGGTGGCAGAGGCGGGTGGGTGCGGTGACCGGCCGTGTCCGTGGGTGCGGTGGCAGAGGCGGGTGGGTGCGGTGGCAGAGGCGGGTGGGTGCGGTGACCGGCCGTGTCCGTGGGTGCGGTGGCAGAGGCGGGTGGGTGCGGTGACCGGCCGTGTCCGTGGGTGCGGTGGCAGAGGCGGGTGGGTGCAGTGACCGGCCGTGTCCGTGGGTGCGGTGGCAGAGGCGGGTGGGTGCAGTGACCGGCCGTGTCCGTGGGTGCAGTGACCGGCCATGTCCGTGGGTGCGGTGGCAGAGGCGGGTGGGTGCAGTGACCGGCGGTGGCAGAGGCGGGTGGGTGCAGTGACCGGCCGTGTCCGTGGGTGCGGTGGCAGAGGCGGGCGGGTGCAGTGACCGGCCGTGTCCGTGGGTGCGGTGGCAGAGGCGGGCGGGTGCAGTGACCGGCCGTGTCCGTGGGTGCGGTGGCAGAGGCGGGCGGGTGCAGTGACCGGCCGTGTCCGTGGGTGCGGTGGCAGAGGCGGGTGGGTGCGGTGACCGGCCGTGTCCGTGGGTGCGGTGGCAGAGGCGGGTGGGTGCAGTGACCGGCCGTGTCCGTGGGTGCGGTGGCAGAGGCGGGTGGGTGCAGTGACCGGCCGTGTCCGTGGGTGCGGTGGCAGAGGCGGGTGGGTGCGGTGACCGGCCGTGTCCGTGGGTGCGGTGGCAGAGGCGGGTGGGTGCAGTGACCGGCGGTGGCAGAGGCGGGTGGGTGCAGTGACCGGCCGTGTCCGTGGGTGCGGTGGCAGAGGCGGGCGGGTGCAGTGACCGGCCGTGTCCGTGGGTGCGGTGGCAGAGGCGGGTGGGTGCGGTGACCGGCCGTGTCCGTGGGTGCGGTGGCAGAGGCGGGTGGGTGCAGTGACCGGCCGTGTCCGTGGGTGCAGTGGCCAGAAACGGGCGGGTGCAGTGACCGGCCGTGTCCGTGGGTGCGGTGGCCGGCGGTGCCCGCGCGGTGGCGCCCGCCCTGCGCGCCGTGGCCGCGGTGACGCGGAGCGGGCGGTGCCTCCCGGGCGGGCGGTGCCTCCCGGGCGGGCGGTGCCTCCCGGGCGGGCGGTGCCTCCCGGCGGGGACGATGCTGAGCCGGCTGCAGGAGCTGCGCCGGGAGGAGGAGACGCTGCTGCGGGTCAAGGCGGCGCTGCACGATCAGCTCCGCCGGCTGCGGGTGCGCGGGGTCGGCCCGGGGCTCGGGGCGGCCGCGGGGCGGCGGCGGCGGCGGGAGCGGGGCCGGGCCTGCCCTCGGGCCTGCCCGCAGGCCGGGCCCGCCGCCCGCCCGGGGCTGGGACAGGCAGAGCGGGGAATCCGCGGGGATTCGGGCGGCCCGGGAAAGGGGGATCCCCCCGCGGTGCTCCCAGGGGCAGGGTACAGCTCCGAGAGGGAAATGCGGCTGTGTGCAGGGAGCATCTCCAAGAGGGAAATGCAACTGCGAGTGTGTGGAGGGCACATCTGTGAGAGGTACCTGTAATTGTGAGTGTATGCATGCATTAAGAGATAAATGTGTGAGTGTATGTAGGATACATCTCTAACAGGTAAATATGAGTGTATGAAAGATACATGAAGTGATATATGTAAATGTAAGTATGTAGGATACAACTCTAGGAGGTACCTATAATTGTAAGTGTATGCATACATTAAGAGATAAATGTGTGAGTAGGATATATCTCTAAGGTATACAGGATCCTATATATATATAGTATGTAAGATATATCTCCAAGAGGTAAATGTGAGTGTGATGCATGTAGGATACATTAAGAGATAAATGTGAGTGTACACAGGATGCATCTCTAAAAGGTAAATGTGAGTGTATGTAAGGTACGTTAAGCAATAAATGTAAGTATGTAGGATATATCTCTCAGAGGTACCCCTAATTGTGAGTGTAGTGTGCATTAAGAGATAAATGTCACTGTGAGTATGAGTAGGATACATCTGTGAGAGCTAAATGTGAGTGTGTGGTTTGCCTCAGCTGATGGATGGAGAAGGGATGGTTTGAGGTAGTGGAACTGAAGACTGCTTTGGGTTTAGAGACTCATGCAAATCGTAATGAAGGAGCGTAGAACAGAATTGCAGAAGACTTTACAAAGGTGAAACCCCCAGAGTCCCGAGTCAGAGGCACTGAGCAGTGTGGCTGGGCAGCCGTGCTGTGGCACTGAGTGCCCGCGGTGCTCCCGCAGGTGGAGGAGCTGGCGCTGCAGTCCATGATCCAGGCCGGCGAGGAGAACGTCCCCATGCCCCTGGCAGCCCTGGCCGAGGACACCCAGCAGGTACGGGGGTCCCGGGGGTCCCTGGGGGTCCTGGGGGGTCCCTGGGGGTCCCTGGGCTGGGGGTGTCAGCATGAGCAGGGCTGGGCTCTGCCTGCTCCTCCTCAGCAGCCCCTCGTGTCACCTCACTGACGCTGCTCATCAGTGCAGAGCTCAGCTGTAAAATGTGTTTTACTGCTGGTTTGTGTCAAGGGTTTCCCCTTTTCCCATCCCCAAAGCAGCACCTGTTTGCAGGCGATTGGGGAATACCTGTGTGGTGTGGCTTGGGTTCACCATTTGTGAAATATTTTGTTTAACACTCGTGGCACTGGGGTGGAGGCGCGGGTGCTGCAGTTTTTCACTCAGTACGGGCCAGCCCGGCCCGGTGCAGCTTTTCCCCAGGGATCAGGGCTTTGCTGCTGTGGGGGGCTCCCAGCCAGCAGTCCTGGCTCTGAGAGCTTTCATTAACAGTCACTGCAGAGCTCTGAGAGTGATTTGAGGATGTTTGGTGTCTGTGCTGGCTTTGGTAATCAGCCCTTTTCTCTGACAGACTCTGGGGCAGATGGACAATGAGGCTGCCATCAATCAAACTCAGTTACACCTCAGTCTTCAGGAGGAGGAAGAGGAGGAAGAGGAGGAAGAATCTGATTCTTGAGAGAAAAAAAAATCAGAGATGGTTTTTAACACAGACTCAGGAATTTCTTCTTCGTTCATTTGAAACTCACCAAGTGATTTCCATTTTGTGATGTGTGTGGGTATGAACTATTTGACATGTCAGAGTTGAGGGCAGTGACACTGAAAACATGAATTTCACAGGCTGGGCACATCTTGACTCAGAAAGAATGAAAATCTGCTGCACAAATATGTAGCATAATCCATTCCACATTTCAAACCTAATGTAGCTCTTACAACATCTTTGTACGTGGAAGGGAGAAGTAATTGATCAACCAGACTAATTAACACATGCACTAAAAGCAATAACTTTGTGTCTGCTCTCATTTCCTGATGAGAGAAACAAATCCAGGTCCTAGGCTGGTGCTGCCCCAGTGATGACATTATAACCTCGTTTGCCTGAACTGGGAATTGAAGATACAGGGTGAGGAAAGATGTGTCCAGGGCTGTCTCCAGCCTTCAGCTGCTGTGTTCAGTCCCATGGAAGAGCCCTCCCAGTGTCAGCCCAGTTCTGTGCACAGCAGGGACGTCCCTCTGTCCCCCTGGTGCTCTGCAGTTCTGTCAGTCTGTCCCAAAGAAGGACTTTCTACTTCTGCTCCTTCAGAGCAGCAGCCAAGGAGCCTTTTGTTTGTCCACAAATTGTAGAGTAAGAAATGATCTGTGGTGCTTGTAATAAGCTAATACTCTTACATTGGTGTTATTTTCTTTTTCTCTCATTGTAACCTCAGAAATCAAGGCAAGGTCACCTGCTTTCATGTGATTCTCAAGGAGGAGCATGAGGACTTTAAGAACTTAATTAAAAATGGAAAGTGATGTGAAGTCTCCACAATTTTTGCATTTGGAAAAGTGTCTGGTATCCTGGGGATGGTCAGAACTGACATTCAGCCTCCAGTGAATTCCTGCCACTGTTTAATGAGTGTTAATTTGCCTCTTGTTTGGTTTGTACCACTGGAAACTGTTGGGATGTAAATGTGGCTTCATCCTGTACTAAAGACCCTTTGGGTTTTGAGGATCCTGGATATCTTAATGAAGGAATTTAGAACAGAAGTGAAGAGATTGTTTAACAAAGCTTTCCCAAGCCTGACAGGTAAAAAAATCCCCAAAGTCTGAGCCAGGAATGTTATGGTCAAATATCCCTTGCAGTGATGTGTGTGAAGAGCTGGTTTGGGAGGAGCTCGGGAGCCACCCTGGCCTTTCTGGGCACATTCCAACTCCAAAGGATAATTCTGACTGATGAAAAATGTAATTTGTGCCCAGCATGGTCCAGAGCAGTTTTCATGGGTAAAATTCCTGCTGTTTTTGTGAACAAGCCCCTTGCTTTTGGCTTTGAACAGCCCGGCTCCTGTGCATGTTGCAATAAAGTTCTTTTCCTGCTGTCCTTACTCACAGCTGTGCCTGCAGTGCCCATGTTATTGCAGGCTGGGGGGACAGGGTGGGAGTCAAACCTCTCAAACCTGGCTCTGAATTTCTTCTAGCCTGGGACAGGGTGGGAGTCAAACCTCTCAAACCTGGCTCTGAGTCTCTTTTAGCCTCCAGCAGAAGGCTCTGGGGTGGGTATGGTTGCTGGGTGTAGGGAAAGCTCAGGGAAAAGTTTAATTTACAGCCCCAGCTGTCACTCAGGGCTGGAGGAAGCCCTGGAGGTGTCCCTGAGTCATTTCCTGCCCTGCTGGGCCGGGCTGTGCCAGCCCTTTGATACCTGATCCTTTGACTTGTGGAAGTTCATGTCCCCTAACGGGGATTCCTTCTGGGGAAGAATTTCAGGCATTTCCTCATCCAAAGCATCCTTTCAAAGAGCTGAAATTTATAGTGCAGTGAGCAGATTAAAGCCTTGGTCAAGCTCTAAAAAAAGCTTCAAGAAGCTACTTGATAACATATTTATTAAGAGAACCCATTGCTAAACATCTGAGAGAATAAAACAATAAAGGATTTTCATACACTTTTAGACACTAAACACAGTTGTCATGACTCTTTAGGTTAAAAGAAAGCAAAGTGCTTGGATCATTGTCTCGATTCCATAGGACACTTCCAAGAACTAACTTTTAAAAATCAATTAGAAAGACGTACATCACTAAACCCAAGGATGATGATATGTTCGAAAAAATAAATATCCAAATATGAACAAGTCTACAATTAGAATATTGCCCTGTGCATTCCGAGAAATGCAGAGCTCTTGCCTTCTTCACCTGCAAAAGAGAGAGATCTCTAGACAACAGCAACAGTGGAGCCTAACTTTCATTGACAGCTGGGCAGCAGCAAAGCATGCTCACAGACAGGCTCGGAGCACCCCGACCCGAGGAGCCCGGGGAAAGCATGATTGAAGTACCAACGATTTACAAAGAGTCTTGATAAAGTTCAAACAAGCCAGGGGCCACCCCTCCCCTGCCCCAGTAGATATTTTCATTAAGAAAGAATATCCATAATCACCTAAAATCAGCAAGCACTGGAACTTACACAGCTTACATTTGGTCAGTGAACGACGGAACCCGGTACGATACCAATTAGTTTAGGACGAGATTTAGAACCGTTTTTGGCACATGCTATCGAGACATTCTTCCTTAAGAGGTGAAATACATGTTTGAACAGGTACAAGCTGAGGAGAGAGGACCAGGAGAGCGTCGTTGTCACCAGAGGCACAGTCCAGGAGCTGCCCCGGGCTCAGACGCCGGCGGCGTGCGTGGGGGTGCTGGGCTGGTTAAGGCCGATGGTGGAGCAGAGCCACCCCGCAAAATCCACCTCCTCCGCCTCGGATCTCTTGATGAAAGCGTGGATCTGGGCACAGGAGAACAGGGTCAGCTGCCAGCGCTCAGCCTGCTCTGCAGCAGCCCTCAGCAGCACCCAGGACCACAAAGGAAAAGGTTTCCTGAGCTGGAAAACTTCACCGAGCACTGGAGAAGTGCAGGACAGAGCCCCAGAGCAGTCCTGCCACAGAGCACCAGCACCACAGAAATCACAGGGATGTGACTCAGCCACTCGAGGAAATGCTCTGGAAAATGTCTGCCCGGGCACTAAAAGGCTTTTTGTAATAAAAAGAGTTTTCTCTGCATTTTGCATCGTTACCGTGCAGAAGAGTCAGGGCAGGGAAAACCTGATTTTCTGCAGTACAGCTGAAGTCCTGGCACTACACCTCAAACCATAAAAAGATGCACTGAGACTGATATGGTTATTTTACACAGGGAAAAATGCAGGATTTGCATTGAGTTCTAAAGCCTTTGCAAGAAAAAGCTGGTAAAAAAGTGACAAATTTTGTGTTTCACAACAGATGATTAAAAAATTAAAAAACAGATGTATTTAATTAGTCCATATGGTATGTGGAGCTTTGTTCTTTTGTCCTCCTAAAAGTATTAATCAATACTTTATCATCAACTAATAAACTCAAGAGAGAATTCTTTTGTTAATTAATTGAAGTCACCCATTGTGATTTATCAAATGACAGGCTCCACAACCCACCAGACTTTTGGTCCCTGTTGTAGGAGGGTGTGAAACCTGCAGCCCCTTGATCTCACAAAAGCTGTTCCTGCTCTGCTCTGCCCTGGGCCAGCTGAGGAAGCCAGCCTGCCTGGGAAAGATCAAATTAAAAACCTTCACTTACCATCAGCTGCTTCAGGTCGGCTCTCTCAGCAGGATTTTTAATTAAACTAGGAAAACACAAAGTGGTGCACAAGTTACACTCTGTTATCTTTTAAAATCAGGCTGGAGTTGGTTGATACAAGCATCAGGTGCCCCTCAGACAGAGATGGGAGCCTGCAATTCCCTTCTGTGGGTTCCACAGCTCCAGGTGAGAGACCCTGAGTTGTCTGAGGGTGCTGAGTCGGGGTTGCAAGCTGGGGTTGGTTTAGACAAATCCCATTTCAGCTAAAACAACATGAACCCCTTTATCCCTCATGATTCTTTGGCCCAGGTCTCTTCAAGCTCAGGATCAAGTGGGGCTATTCCCTGACTGTCCTTCCTTTTGGAAGCTGTAAATACAGATATTTGATAAACAAACCAACTTTTGAACTGCAGTGAGCTGCCTCCCCTAGCACTGCTTCAGTGCTGGCATCACCAAGGTGGGAGAGTGAAGAGCTGGGGAATGGCTGCTGGGATAAAGGTGTTGGTTCCTGGGCAAGGAAAAACACCTGGAGCCTGCAGGAGGCTGCAGGAAGCTGCAGGAGGCTGCAGGAGGCTGCAGGAGGCTGCAGGATGATGTCTGAGCCTGCAGGAGGCTGCAGGAGGCTGCAGGAGGCTGCAGGAGGCTGCAGGAGGCTGCAGGAGGCTGCAGGAGGCTGCAGGAGGCTGCAGGAGGCTGCAGGAGGCTGCAGGAGGCTGCAGGAGGCTGCAGGAGGCTGCAGGAGGCTGCAGGAGGCTGCAGGAGGCTGCAGGATGATACCTGAGCCCTGCAGGACTGTCTGTGCTGGGGTCATTCCCCAGGGCTGGGAAAGGGCTGCCCTGGGCTGCACACTGCAGCACAAACTCAGTGCTAAAGAGGGGACTCTCCCCGAGCCTCGGGGCT
Source organism: Prinia subflava (assembly GCF_021018805.1). Lineage (NCBI taxonomy): Eukaryota > Metazoa > Chordata > Aves > Passeriformes > Cisticolidae > Prinia > Prinia subflava. The sequence continues at coordinate 1,809,668 of NC_086261.1, forward strand.
CCTCTGTGAGATGAACTTTAGGCAATTAACAGCCAAAGAGGATTATGCTGATTGCAGTCCTTACATTTGCCCTGGCCTGGAGCAGGGACTGATGGACAAAGCAGGACTGGGCCAAACGTGTCCCTTTGCCACTCAGCCACAGAGAAAACACAGAGAAAAGACAGAGAAAAGACAGAGAAAAGACAGAGAAAACACAGAGGAAACACAGAGGAAACACAGAGGAAACACAGAGGAAACACAGAGGAAACACAGAGGAAACACAGAGGAAACACAGAGGAAACACAGAGGAAACACAGAGGAAATACAGAGGAAATACAGAGGAAACACAGAGGAAACACAGAGGAAATACTCACCATTTGTTAACAAAATCTTGAAATTCAGAACCAAAGACACCATTGGGCAGTTTTGGAGGTGGCTGTAAATAAATAAATTTTTAAAATCAGCAATCATTCAGCATAACTAATACATGATGATGCACAACCTACCCAGGGCTGTTCCCAGCTGCATGTCCCACACCTGAACAAAGCTGTAAAACCCTAATTTGGGTTATTACCGCCAGCAGCAGCACCTGAGGTGTTTCAGTAACAAACCAGACACTCCCTGGTGTGGGGTGGGTTTGGGTGGGTTTTGGTTGCTTGGTTGTTCTACTTTCTCCACACACACACACCTGAATGGGGTGAGCAGTCAGCTCTCATTAAGGAAGGCTCAGAGCACTAATTAGCACCCTGTCATTCTCCACACTGCTGCGGGGAGATGCCCTGCACATCATTAGTTCCATAATCCTTCCGATGTCAATTTTCTGTCCCTGGGAATGAGTTTGTTCAGGCTCTGAATTCAGACAGAATTCTGACAAATAAAGAAGGGGGGCTGCATAAATCTTGATGTGAGACATTGCCTCGTCCTCCAGGACTTTGCTACAGGATCAGGGTTCAGTTTCCATCCTTGCACAGAGCAGAGACAAGGCCTGCACCCTGTGCTGGAGGGAGCAGCTCCTGCTGAAGAGGTTTGTGCTAAATCAGAGGTGGCACAAGATAACCTTGCCAAACTCCCAACTCCTGCAGCTTTTCAGCCCAAACTCACCCCCTCAGGGATGCTGAAAGCAGGACCACAGCAGCTGAAGTAATTCAGTGCTAACTCTGTCCCCAGAGTTAGTGCTGGCAGATTGGGGGGTTACATAATATGCAAAACAGATTTGTAATCCGAGAGAATTGTGCAGGCAGATGAGTTACAGAAGCAATTTATCAATTTCTCAGGGACCCAGACACCAACTGTGCCTTTGAAATGGTTGAGCTGGACAGTTTTCAATAATTCATCCAGCTGGAACAATTGTTGTTCAATGCTACAATTGACAGCTAACATGAGCATGCTTTCTTTCTTTTTTTTTTGAGAAACACAAGCAGTGGAGTCACACAAGTTTCAGTGGTTCTTGTGAAAACACTGGAAACAACCCATGCTAAAACAGGAATCTCTAACTGGCCTTGGAGCTCAGCTATTTGAGAGATAAGAGAATTGGACTCAGTCAGAAGGCTAAACAGCACTAACCCCACAGTCCCCCAAATTCCAGGATGCTTTAAAAGTTTGCATTTGTAAAGTGCAGGTTTTAAAGTTTATAAATTACCTCATTGACGATGTAATCCAGGAGTTCAAAGATTGCCATTGGGGGTCTGCTGTCTGATCCATAGGCTGGGGAGAAAGGGGAGAGGTGGGGTCAGTGCCACTGTCCCTGCGTGGCTCCAGGGGTGCTTCAGGAAGCCCAAATCTGACACTTTTGGCTCCTGGCACGCAGCAGATTTACAGGGAAAAGGTGCAACAGCAGCAGGGAAATGCTTTCATGCAAGGAGACATTTCCAGGTTTGATCCAAAGGATTCTCTTCCCTGGGATTCTCATCCTGCTGCACTTGGATCAGCATCTTGGGGAAAACCAGAGCAACAGACTGGGATCCCAGTTCACATGAACCACCAACAAAGGGTCCCAGGTGCTCTGCTCTCACTGGAGCTGAGCCAGGTGCCCACCACAACCCGGATTTTTAAGTTTAAAGCCCCCCTGTGCAGGCCAGGATCACAGAAAACCCCCTGGAGCTGGCAGGGAAGGGTTGAAATGGAATCAGGGTCACTCACAGCTCATGGGCCGGCCGGGCGCTCGTTGCCTGGGCGAGGTCTCTGTGACTGGAGAATCTCCCTCCACGGGGCAGCCGAACATCAGCTCCAGCTCCTTGGAGTCGGGAGGGGGAATGGGGTACCTGCCGATGGCCATCTCCACCAGGGACAGCCCCATGCTCCAGATGTCCGACTGCACCGAGTAGTGAGTGCCCTGCAGCCTCTCGGGCTGCAAACACCAGGGAGGGGAGGACAGGCAGGTTGGTAACAAGAAATTACAAACAAAAAAATGACATTCTGCAACAAGCTGGATAAATGAAAGGATGAAACCCCAGCCTATCAGTGCAGCATGCTCAAATGAGTGAGCTGTTGGTATTTTCCTGGAAATCTGTCCTGTGTGTTTCCTCAAGTTCCCCAAACATTCCAGCACTGCAAACAACTGAGACTTCAGAAATTATTCTCTTGTGTGCTGCTTTATTTCCTTAGCACACTTCCTAAGTTATTTCCTTAGAAATTATTCTCTTGTGTGCTGCTTTATTTCCTTATCCAATGGAAGAATTACACAAGGCTCTGCAGGCAAGATCAGGCTCAGCCCAAAATATATTTTGTATTGTCTTTAGGAGATTCACAGACTGTAAAGGTACTGAAGTATGGGATGGTTTTGGTCAGTTGAATCATGACCAGGAGTGTGTCTGACTATTCCAGTCCCCCTGCTGCACAGCTGCTCAGTTTTGAGTTCTGTATCCACCTCCTGCTTCTGCCCAAACCAGCACATGAGGGCTGCACCAACTCCTTTTGCTTAACCTTTGCAGCTGCTTTGTCAATGTTCAGTTCTGAATGTGGTTTCTGAAATTAATACATTGATCTGCTTCACCCTTAAATCCATTTTTATTGAGACTTCTCAAAGAAAACTTCACTTTTCTCTACTCTTTTAAAATCAAGCTCATATTTTACCAAAATGGTGCAGATTCTTCTCTGATTACATGCACATATTGGAAAAATACATATGTAATTTGAAACTCCCTCTCAGAGAATGTGAGAATGCAGTAAAGTCTCTTCCTTCTGCCATAAGGGGGTGATAGCTTTGTTTAATTAGTTTTGTAGCATTTACTGAGATTATATTTGAGTTTTCTCCAGTGTCCCACCTCAGTCAGTTCCAAAGCCACCTGGACAAACTACACAACGACTGGGCAGCATAGAAATGTCCAAACCCCAAGATTTTAATAAAATATAAGTGTAAAGGAAGGTGGGTGGATGAGAAAGAGCAGGAAACAGAGGGAGCACTTGTTCTATAAATATAATTAAAATCTAGAAATCTGTTCAAGTGAAACACTGTTGTTTTTACACACCTCCATGTGGCAAAAAGAGATGTTTGCATGCAGTAATTCTGTATGGGGTTTGTATGTATGGAAGGGTGCAAAGGGAGCTACTAAAGAGAAAATCCTTCAGATTTTGAAGAGCCAGGGAAAGGCAGGAGCAGGGGTGAGCTGGAGCTGTGGATTTGGTTTTTTCATTAGCAGCAGCCCCAGACGTGAGAGCTTCACCCCAGCCTGGTCTCAGGTGTGTCACCAAGGTGAAATGATACAAAGACAACGCAGCTCTCCTGCTCCACAGGGGCTGCACTAAAGCTTTTTCCCTTCAAGGCTGAGCCCACACAGTTTGAATGCTGCAGGCAGAGCTGGGAACGAGTGCAGCAGTTAATTGTGTGCTGAGCAAGGTGTGTGAGAGTAAAAGAGCTACTGCTGCTGCTGTGAGCTGGGGCTTGCACATCACACAGAGAGCTCCTCTGGAAAGGAGTTCCTCACCCACAGGAACACAGAGCACCCTGCAAACAGCCCCACAGGAGCTCCTTGCCCACTCCCAGATCTCTCCCAGATCCCACCACGAGCTGGTGAGGCAGCACTCTGCCCACAGAGCAACCCTGCAGTGGGAAGAGAAGCACAATTCCCAAGGAAAACAAACCATCAACGCTGGGGTTTTCTGGGAGACACACGTGTACAGCCCCCAAAGGCAAGAACTGCCCGGGTTCTGCAGTGCAGACACAGCCCCAGCCCTTCTGGAGTGTGATAAATATTCCGAGTTTTTGGCTTTTCCTGCAGCAGCTCTTCCCCCACACACACAAGCTGATATGACACCGGAATATTCCTGGAATGCAGGAAGAGCTGAACCAGGAACAGCAACAGTTGGTTCTTGTTTGATCACCAGAACTGGGACAGCTCAAGCCTGACAAACTCAGGGCTGTGAGATCTGCACTGAAATCTGGACTTACAGACATGTAGGAGCGTGTGCCAACAAAGGAGTTTGCCATGGAATCTATCAGCTGCCCACTGACACCAAAGTCACAGAGCTTGATTTCACCTCTAGAGTTTACCAAAATGTTGGATGGTTTCACATCTGGAAAAAAAAAAAGAATGGATGATTTAGGAGATAAAACAGGAAATCTGACAATGCAAGGTAAGAATTCTCATGTTACTCCTTCTGTGACGCAATTCTGGCCCTTCTCTGGGAATAATCAGAGATTTGGGTCCATCTAACAGATTATCTATGTAACTACAGATAAATAAAAATAAATATTCGAAATTACACATGCAGAAAAGGTTGTCAGCTTTTTGATTTCACCCAATTTCCTGGCTTTCAAATATTAGGTTTGGGCATCCACATCCTCCTTGCAGATCAATGGTCTCCTTTGAGATAAATAAGTGTACAACAGCACACCTCCTCCTGCATGATGGTACTGCCTAGAAATGATCAATAAACAGGCCCTACATATTTATTTTACAAAGGCAAATTAATCACAGCAGCCACACTATCATTCCTCCACATCTACATGGGATTAATCATCCTATGGCCAAACACTCCCTGGGGTGGGTTTTTGCTTTCTGGGTTTGGGTTTGTTGGGGTTTTTTGGGGTGGTGGTCTTGGGTTTGTTTGTTGGTTTAGAGTTGGGGTTTTCTGTTTTATTTTTTTTTAACCTCTGAAAAAATAATTTTCCTATTATTGAAAATATGTATTTAAAATAATTTGAGCTTGTTTTTTTCCTGTGACAGAGCCCCCTCATGATTTTGAATTAATCACTTTTCCTAAATGGAAATTTAATAAGGGTCACTGGTAGCTTAGCAACTAATAACAGCTCTTTGTGAATGCAAAGGTACAGGGAACAAGTGTTCAGTGTTTCTTTGATAGCTGCAAGGAGGTTTTTCCCTGTATCTCACTGCTTAGCTGGTCATTACCAACACATTATCAAAATAAGCAACCCACAGCCCACATTGGCAGAGCAATGCTGCAGAGAAAAAGGGAACTGGAAAATTGTTTTGAAGAAAGAGAATCATAATTTCACTTCAGAGCAGGCTCAGAAGTCTGCAGGCTGTCACATTTTCATTTGTTTTTCACTTTTAAGCACAGGTGTATTCCAGGAGCTGCCCTTTGGCTGGGATGCCCACGGGGTGTCCCTGGGAAGGGGACACTGATGTGACACAGGTTTCTTCCCCTCCGTGGGGAGGGGAAAATCAAACGATTTCAGCTGCTCCCCCCAGCTCCCTTTGGAGGAGTAACACAAAGCCTGGATCATTATCTACTTTGGGAAATGGTGCCCACATTTTTTGTCCCTGATGTCCTTTCCAGGCTACTGGAAGTGTCCAGGCACAGTTTCCTGGTGTGATTTGTGTGTGGAAAATCCAGGCAGGTATTTGGTGTGTGCTGCTTTCACTTCCACACCCCTGGCAGAGGATCTGGACCTCCTGCAAGCTCTGCCTCCTCTGGGCCAGCCCTTCCTGCTGGGAGACCCCACCACAGGGAAATTTCAGGAAGAAAAGGAAGAATCCAGGCTGGCACCAGTTTAAAACTCCAGCAGGAGCTAAAAAACAACCAAAGCCCCAGCCCAGGCAGCTGGAGCAGGGAAGCAGCTGCAGAGATTAGAGATTCCCAGCTGCACTGGGATCTGCACCCAAAGCTCTGAGCAAAAGCAAGGTGGGAAAAACAGAGTTTGCAGAACACACTGGAGGCACAGCAGAGCCTGAACAAAGCACACCTACACAGATTTATGCTGCCCATCAATGCACAGCCACAGATCCAACCCAGAAATACGATGTCAATCCTCACTTCCATCTCTAGAGTTCATTGATACTTCATCATTAAATGGCAAAGAAGGAACCATCACCATTCCACTGTCAGTGCCCCAAACAAATTCTCTTTATGAGCATCCTCAAGTTTCAGAATCCCCTGGTGTCCTGCAGGCCTCCCTTCTCCCCTCGGTGTTTCTGCAGGTGGCAAAGCCACCCTGCAGCTCTCAGAGCAGCACAGCAGCCCCATCCCCTCGCTGGATTTCTCACAAAGCTGCTCCTCCCTGGAGTATTTTCATTTTCCACACAAGGCAGCCCATGTGATCAGTGTGATGTTTGGAAGGCTGCTGCCTTTCCACCCCTCTAAATGTAGCACCTATTCTATTTTCACTCCAGAGCCTCTGAGCACTTGAGCAGTTTCTCTGGAAACCAGAGATTTGTTCTGCCAGAGGAACAGGGATGCCAAGGCATCCTGCAAAATGTATGCTGGAACTTGCAAGGAACAGACAAAAGGAACACAAAACGTGTTATGTAAGCATTTCAGTTTTACAGAAAGTGGAAGGTATTTCATACACCATCCCAGAGAAGCCAGGAAGAGAATTCTGAAGAAGTCCTTTGCCAGGGGGATGGATTTATGACACTGCAAAGGTAACACAGAGAAATTTCCAGAATGCCTGATAATCTCTGCAAGAGGTTCCTTCCTCTGCTCTGCCCCACGAGTTCTTTCTGAAAGGTGGCCCTGGATGTTGTCATAACACCCTCAGCCCAGAATTCCCTCTGTGCCAGTCACTGAGCAGACAGGTGGGGCATGGACCAGAGCTTGTCTTGTACATCCCTGGGATCTCCCAGTCAGTTCCCAGTGCCCCAGGCAGGACCTCAGGAGAATCCTCTGGAACTGCAGCCCTGGGGCAGAGCAGTGACACTTCCCTGCTGCCTCCAGCTGGGGCTCAAAACCCTCCAGAGCAGCCTCTCAGCAAGGACAGGCTGCCCAGAGAGGATTAAACTCCACACAGCACCACAGATATCTTTATTTAACAGAATAAAAGATATTATTAAAATACCAGCACAGCCGTTCTCCTCGCCCCTTCCTTTCCTTTCCTGCCTTGGATCCCACCAGCTGAACTTCCAGAGGCTCTGTGATTTCACTCCTGTCTCTTCAGAGAGGGCCAAAACACAAAGCACAGAGCTCCACATGAGCAAACCCTCCAGAAAAGAACTGGGTTTTCCTCTGTAAAAGGACTTTCTATAAATCTATAAAGGATTTTCCATTCCTGCTCTAAAATGCCCCCAAACCTTCCTCCTTGAGCTGTCTGGAATGACAAGTGAACACTTTTCCTGAGTTCGTCCAGGACACAGCTGTGCACTGAAGCAGTTCAGGTTAAATATTCCAAACTTGCTGATATTGCCACACAAGTAATTAAACACAGCAGTGGAATGAATTCCTTTCTGCAAATGAGTTCTCACCAGCCTGGCTGTCTTTAGATTTAAGAACAGAATTTTTGGCCCTTTGTTGCTATATTCTCATGTTTACCAGGAATGTCTCCTCATTTTTAATCACCCACCCTCCCCACAGCCCAACTCCAATAAATGCTGCTGAGAACAAGCCCACCAAGTGCACACATCTTCCCCAGGGACGGCTGAGTGAGAACAAACAGCCCTTGTGAGATGCTGTTCTCACCTTGTCAGTGCAGCAGGGAAAGCAGAGCACGGCAATCTGCAATTATCAGAGCTGTGTACAAAATAATGCTGACACAGTTACAGGAAAAGAGCTTTTAGCAGCACTGCTTGTTTCAGCTGGGATTCAAGGAGGAGGCAGCTTGGAAAAAGTGCCAGAAGCAGCTTCACCTGCACTCCACCCTTCACAAGGGCTGTTCAAATAATGCACAAATCCGTGGCACAGACAGGCCCACGGGCAGCACCGAGGACAGGAGCTGCAGGTTTGGCTCTGGCTGTGCAGAGAAGGGAAAATCACCCCCTGCTCTGACTGATTCTCCTTTCAGCTGCCAGCACTGGCCACCATCAACTCCCAAAATGTCATTTTGGCTCCCTCTTTATCAGACATCACAGATGTGATGTGATCACAGAGCAGCTTCTGCGAGAAGCGCACAAGGTCATCAATCCCTGCTGCTGGCAGAGCACACAGGGTGGAAACTGAGACACAAAAACCACGATGTGCACATGGAATCTGACACTGCAGGGCACACTCAGCCCAGAAACATTGGAACCAACGTAGAAGAGGAATATTTTCTTGTAGAAGAGGAATTTGTGCTGGCCCATGAACCTGCAGTGTAATCTCTGATGTAGCAAACACCACGAGGTTAAGCTGCACTTAAACAAGATCAGGAGGGCTTCACGTTGGATTTATCAGATTTGCAGATTGTAAAACTGAAAATAAATAAATAAAAACTGCTGTCTCAGCTGAGCAAGATCAACCTAAAAAAAAAACCCCAAGCAGCCAACATAGATAGTAACAGCCCACTGCTGTGGCTGACTTGAGAACAACAAGATGCAGCAGTAACTCTTCCAGGATGCCCTAAAATAAGGTGATCTCTTTCCCCGGAGTCCTTATGCTCTGAACTGAGACAAATGACTTCGAAACTGTCACCAGAAATGTTTAGAGTCTCCCTCCAACCTCCCTGCTCCACAAGAGAGCTATATTTGTTTAAAAAAACCCCACGAAGCAGGAATGTGTGATAAACACAGCTCCATGTGTAAGGTGATCCCACAACAGCTTGTGCAGGCTGGGATTGCTGATTCCTCCTCTTGGTCTGGGCAGTAAATGTAAATTCAGACGTGTACCAGTGTCTGCTGCAGATATTTTATAATCTGAATATTCTCCTGTGCTCCAAAGCCCCCCAGCAGCTGCACACAGGACACCACCACTGCCCCTGCTCCACCTTCACACCGCACCCACGGCAGCAAAAATGGATTTATTACTGCACCAAGGGTCACTCTGCTTTAATGGAACATGCAACAGATTAATGGAGGAGCTGGATTGTTAAAAGGGCAACTAAAAGCAGAAAATAATCCAATACATCTCTTCTAAAGTAACTAAAGACCCAGGAGAAGCAACACTCCCATTTCACACAGCTTCACCGTGGGTTTTTAGTTATTTTAAAGTATAAAAAGGATGCAGCTCTGCATGGCAGCTCTCAATAAACACCATGTGAATGTAAGACAGATGGAAAAAAAGTGACTTTCCCTTAAAAGTTTTAAAGGCAATGACTATTGAACAGTCAAATGAAATTTAGGTCAGAGGTTTTAATTGCAATCAGTCTCAAACACAGACAAGTTCTGTGTGCACATAAAATGCAAGAACAGCAGTTCAAGCATGGATTATAAACCCAGATAAGCTGCAGGAAGACAGAAGTTGAAGACACCTGATAGGCATGGTAAGAGATTTGGATTTAAAACAAAAAGTTTGCCTGACACTGCCCAAGAAAAACCCTTCGAACCAAAGTCATATGGAACCATAAAGAACCAAGCATAGAAAAAAAGAGGCATTTTAATGTGAATAAAAATGATACTCAAGGAAAGTTACAACACAAACTTTTATCTCACCTCTGTGCATTATTTTATGCTTTTCTCTCAGATATGTGAGTCCTTTTATTACCTGGAGACAAATGAAAAAGAAATTCATTTAGGAAGCAGAAGAGAGAGTGGAATGCTTTGTCTGTACAAGAATTCCAAAGGCATGCAGAAATCCCAAAATGTAATCACTGCCAATCAACACTGAGCTTTAATTGGCATCTCCAGCTCAGACCAGAAAAACAAAAATCAAACCCAAGCCCTTCCTGGAAGCTCTGGACACAGAGCTTGCTGCAGAGTGGAGAGGACAAGGTAATATTGGAAAATAAGGAGGTGTTAATTCAGCTCTTATCCAGAAGCATCAACTGATGCAAAAGCAGCAACTCCAAGCACACAAAGCAGAGCGTGTTGCTCATTCCAGTTACCACGTACAAAGATGCTTTAGAAAAGAAACTGAAAAATGAAGAAGCACTGAGAAAGCTGGGAATTCCCTCCTCCCTCACCCCTGGACGAGGCACTGCCCACTCACCGCAATGCTAACTTTGCCCAGGATCTGCTCTGGGATTCTCCCAGCCTTTTTCAGCACTTGATCCAAGGAGCCACCATCCTAATAAGAAATATTTGAACAGTCAAACGTGAATCAAATTGCTGTAAAACATTTTAAGCTGTAAACTGAAGCCTAAATTTGTTAATTTTTTTTTTTTTTAAAGTTGCTCTTCGTGTTTGCTCTAACATTGTTGTGGTGCAAACCTGAAACAAACAAATCGCTCCTCAGGAGGAATCTGTGGGGTTTGTGTTTATCTCAAACAAACATTTGGCCACTAACAACATCCACTCAAATAAACACTGCACACAATGCTCTTCCAGAGCAGCATTCCCATGGTTTGATCTCCTTAAGGAGGCACTGTCCACAAAGAGTGACAAGCAGGAAGCTTTTCACAGGTTTCTGTCATTCCCAGTCCAAGGCGTTCTTTCCTTGTCACAGCCACCCACGATCATCCTCCTCCTCCAAAGACACAAAGAAAAGATTTTATTGATCCTGGTTATGGGGCTGAGAACTCATCGTACTGGAAGAGACAAAAGTTTTCTGCTTGAAAATCCCAGAATGACGGGGTTGGAAGGGACCTCTAAGCCTGGGCAGGGACATTTCCACCATTCCAGGGTGCTCCGAGCCCCTCCAGCCTGGCCTTGGGAACTCCCAGGGATGCAGGGGCAGCTCCAGCTCCTCTGGAAAACTGTGCCAGTGGCAGCCCAGGAGGAGGAGAGACCCCAGGTCCCCGTCCCTCCTCTCCCAGAGGAGCTGCCCCTGTCAGTTCTGCAGGCCCAGGGATGGAAGGCTGCTCTGGCACAGAAAGAACCAAAACAGGGAGAAGATGTTCTGAAGGTTCCCTGGAAAGCCACGGCCTTGTTTATTAGATTAAATAAACTGCCTGCACGCACACACACCCCCAGCAAAGGCAAATATATCCCACTGTTGCTAAGAGCTTTTCAAAAGGAAAACTGGGGAAAATGCTGTTTATTTTTAGCAACTGATTCAACAATAGACTTGTGCATGAGGTCTGGATTCTCTGGAGCAGTGAATATACAACCAGAGAAGAAACTGAGAAGTTATTTTTCAAAATTAAAAGCATATCCTGCTGTCTGGATCAGCACTGGATAACTCCCCATACCTGACATAACGATCCAACTGGAGTAATTAATTTCCTTCTGCCTTAACCTGCCCTTTGGAAGTTTTCATCAACATTTACACATGGTGAAAGCAAAAAAACTGGAACACAAAGTTTTATCATTTGAGGACTAAAATCTACAACTCTTAGAGAAGGGAAGTATATAAATACTTATCTGATCACGTATTTTTGTAAAAAACACACCCACATACTCCACACTTGATTAAAAATACACCAGCAGAAAAAAAAATCTGTAGAAATCTCTGGTTAAACCAGCCTGAATTTCTGGACAGCTGTCTCTGCTGAGACACTGATATATTAACCAGAATTCTGTACAGAAAAAACACTTTCTTCCCCTTCCCTGGGGACCAGCTCTGATCCTGGACAAGGCTGAATACAATTCACAAATGCTGGCTGCAGCCTTCAGTGTCTTGCAGGAGCTGCCTCCAACCCTTTTGCCTCTCAAATACCTGCTGCCAAGCAAAGTTAGGCATTGATCTTGAATTTAGGCACCTAAAAATATCCAACACTCAAGTTCCATTCCTGTTCCACCTCCAACTTTTTGTTCATAATCCTACTTAGGTTTTGTAACCCACTGCTAAAAATAAGATTTCTGAGTGGTAACAACTGAAAAAAACACGACCACAATGGAGATTTCCATCCAATCTTTTATCCAAAAGGAGACCAAAACTTCTACCAATGATGTGCCTTAAGCTTAATGCTAAATAAGGGTTTAATTTAAATAATCCACCTCTCTTTTGATTTCATAACTTATTGATCAGCTGTTCTTTGTGTAAAATGTTGTATCCAGTCTGGTTTGGACCAGATTCAGCGCTGAGCCACCAGATCTCACCCTGCCTTCTCCTAAATTGAAAATATTTGCTGTCAGACAGAATATTCCCTGTCAGATATATTACTCCCTGCTTGAGAACCCACAAACCCTGACTGCTGCTGGTGATTTTCTCATTGACAAATAAATTGAGGCTTTTTAGGCCTTTTATTTCTCTCTTGGATCACCACCTGTCCTTTGGAACGTGGTAACACAGGCTCCTTCAGCAGCCACAGCTGTGCACATCTGTTACATTTTCCCCAAAAAATGCCCTTTTTAACACCTATTTTCCTGTTTCTCACCCTTCCTCTCAATTTTGAGAGCTCAACTTTGCAGCTCCCAGCAGGAATTTGTGTTTTGGGGTGCACCCCTTCCCCTGGGCTCTCCCATGCCTGGAGCCCGCATGGTGAGCATGGTTCCTAAGCAACCATCGATCCCTTCTAAAAATTCTGAGGGACCAGAGGAGCATTAAAACAATCACAGGCACTTTCCAGAAAAAAATACAGCTTCTCTCCACAGAAACAGCTCTTTTCAGGGGAAAAAATGAACAGGTTTTCAGCTGTATTGTGTTCTGTGCGGTTAAAAACCTCCACCAAGTGAGGGAACAAATTTGACTGTCCTTTAATTACAGAAAATTTACTTTTCATGTTTTGGGTCCATATGGCTGGAGAAAGGCGAACAGATGTTGAGAAGAATGTGTACTTTGTATTAAAATGAAACACTGTTAAAAATATTTTTTTGGCGTTAAAAAAGTTGTGTAAGATCCCTCTGGGCTTGTTCACGATTCTGCATGTTTGCACTTTCTGTAAAATTTTAAAAAGGGACAAAATATGGATTCATATAAACAAGGAATAATAGAGTCTGCAGTATCAGAGTGATCTGGTCCATTCTGCAGAAAAAAACCAAAGCTGAACCCCAGTCAGAACAAGTGTTTAAGTAGCAGAACCGGGTAAATATTTTGAAATGCAACAAAAGGATAAAAGAGAAGCAATTGGGAAGCTACATTTGTGCAGGGCAGACACTGGAGAAGGGGATAAAACATCTCCCATCAATCTGATGCCTTCAGTTTGAGTTTTGATGTATTTCAGGCTCTGTGGTGCCCAGGGTGCAGCTCTGAGCTCACACTCAGGGTCACTGCACACAGCAGGGACACAAAACAAATCCTTTCCTGCTGCACACCAAGGACAACTTTCAGCCCAAAGCACAAACAAGGGTGGCTGGAGGGAGGAACAAGGATGGGACCTCCCAGCCTGGAGCTGGAATTGGACAATTAAACCCCAATATGCAAATGGACCAAAACTTATCAAAGTGTGAGACCTTGTGACCTGCTGTCCATTTTTGTGCCCATTTTTGGTCCACCTTGGGTGTAGACCTGGCCAGGCCCTGTCCTGCCCAAGGTGTATCCTGGACACCTTTCAATAAATCCCTGCTTTATTCTCCAGCTCTGTCCAGTCTGTTCCAGCTCAGCCTTCCCAAAACATCAAACCCCAACCTCAGATTCAACCCAAACCCCGCCCTGAGCCGAGCAGAGAGCTGTGGTGCCTGCAGGGCTGGTGGCACTGAGGGTTTGCCCAGTGAACAAGCCCAGGGATGGATCTGGGGGCTCTCACCATGTGCTCCATGCAGATGGAGATCTCCCCGTCGCTGTAGAAGGCCCCGTAGAAGCCCACGATGTAGGGGGAGTTGCACTCGTGCAGCACCTGCAGCTCCCGGATGATCTGGTTGCGGATGGCTGGCTTGATCTCCAGGTGGATTAACTGCAAAAGAAACCAAAGAGTAAAACCAAATCCACTAAACCAAAGAGTAAAACCAAATCCACTCCTCAGGATTGGTCTGTGCCATTCAGAGAGGTTTTCAGCACCTCTGATCAGGCCCTGAGCATCTCTGATCTCAGAGCTGATCCTGCTTTGAGCATCTCAGGAGCTCCAGAGGCCTTTCCAACCCGAATTATTCTACAATTTAACTGGAAAATAATCCAGCCTTGTTTTCCTGGTGGCCAAGGGAAAACACTACAGCAACAGCACCCATGAAAATGCAGGAATTCCACCCTCTTTTCACAAAATGCTTCTCCAGGAGAAACCTTTTGTTCCAGCACATTTCCTTAGGGAAACGTGTCAAAGATGCACTAACCCAGAGGTAGCTGCTGAAAAATCCATGTGTTTGTAAAGCATTAGCAGAAGGAATGAGCTGAACCTCCAATTAAAAGCTCCCCAATACTTTTTCCCCGCTAGACTGTTTATCCCACACAATACAAGTGTGTTCCTTAAATGAAAAGAAAGATTTTAGAAAGAGAATTATGGAATTTTGGTTAATAAATGAAAGAAAAATGGCAATTCAGCAGACATCTCAGTTGCATCAAATATTAATGAACTGGGGCAAAATTTCCTGTTAAACCCACAGCAGGTGAAAAAACAAAGATCAATTAAATTGATTTAGTTCAAGAAAACCTCAGTGAGTTGTGCATTTTGTAATTCTCACATCTCAGAATTGGGCATTTTCCTTTGCCTCTCCTCAGACTGCCAGTGTCCTCAGCATAGTTTATTATTAGCACATGCACATTTTCCTTTTGTTTTGCTGAAGATGATGCTGTCCTCTTCTTAAAAAGAAATATCTGCAGTCTTCAACTTCTCAATCAAATAAAAAAGGGAAGTTCTCAGTGTAGTAAAACAATGGGACCTGGGATGAGTGTTCTGTTCCCAGGGTTATTGACAGGAAGTGAAACCTTCTCATGTAAACTCAATGAGAATAAAACCACCCAGCTATTTCAGTCAAAAAGGAAAAAAATAAATCTCAGTTCTCTTGCAAACTAGGTCACAACTGCTCCAGGTTGTAAAGCATGAAAAACACTCTCAGAGAAGGAAAAATCCCTTCCTGCACAGAACCTGCCAGCCAGGATGGAACTACAGACCAGGAGATGTCACTGAACTCCAGTGCATTCCCTCACTCCCATTTTTTTGAGTTCTTCTCTTCTCCAGTCTCATCCAGAGGCCCATTTCTGGTGTGTGCCTGTGAGGGAGCTCTTAATACAGGTGAAACCTTTTCCATTCCTCTAAACTTACCACCCAGAACACAGAACATTGCCACTTCTCTCTGATTTATAACTTCCAGCAATTTTCGAGGCCTCCTGCTCCTGAGTGAAAGGGAAGAAGGAGGAACAGCTGCCAATCCTTTCATTACTAACACTGTTTCTGAAAAACTGGGAAGCTCATGTAGATGAGGAAGTGCAACCTTTCCCACCTCTGGAAACACAAAGCTGGCATTAAATAGCAATTTTTGTGTGTCAGGAGCAGTTATTTCTCTAAATAAATCAGTGTATTTCAGAGATGACATCCTCTATAAACACCACCCCCACGCTGTTGTTTCAGACCCCTCACCTTCCTGGCCATGATGAGCCCAGAGGGTTTGTGAGACACCTTGAAGACCACACCACCATTCCCTGCTCCCAGCTCGCTGATCTTCTCGAAGTCATCGTCCTTCAGCTCCCCAACCTTCTGTTTCTGGGTGAGGAACGCTTCCAGGCGCTTCCGCTGCTGCTCGTCCAGCTCCAGCTCCTCCAGCTTCTTCTGAAGGGCCTCCAGGTTCGTCCTGGAGGACAAAAAAGGGAGGGATT
Source organism: Prinia subflava (assembly GCF_021018805.1). Classification (NCBI taxonomy): domain Eukaryota; kingdom Metazoa; phylum Chordata; class Aves; order Passeriformes; family Cisticolidae; genus Prinia; species Prinia subflava. The sequence continues at coordinate 1,825,457 of NC_086261.1, forward strand.
GAGTAGGAACAGAGGGCAGAGGCAAAATCACTCCATTTTTGCACCTGCACACGTTATTTAGAAGGACCCAATTGATGCATTAAGTTTTATTTTGATGTATTTCAGTGTGCTGCCCAGGGGTGCAGCTCTGAGCTCACACTCAGGGTCACTCAGCTCTGCACAGATTCTGCATGTTTGCACTTTCTGTAAAATTTTAAAAAGAGACAAAATATGGATTCATATAAACAAGGAAAAATAGAGTCTGCAGTATCAGAGTGATCTGGTCCATTCTGCAGAAAAAACAAAGCTGAACCCCAGTCAGAACAAGTGTTTAAGTAGCAGAACCGGGTAAATATTTTGAAATGCAACAAAAGGATAAAAGAGAAGCAATTGGGAAGCTACACTTGTGCAGAGCAGACACTGGAGAAGGGGATAAAGCATCTCCTATCAATCTGATGCCTTCAGTTTTATTTTGATGTATTTCAGGCTCTGTGCTGCCCAGGGTGCAGCTCTGAGCTCACACTCAGGGTCACTCAGCTCTGCACACAGCAGGGACACAAAACAAATCCTTCTCCTGCTGCACACCAAGGACAACTCTCAGCCCAAAAGCACAAACAAGGGTGGCTGGAGGGAGGAACAAGAAGGATGGGACCTCACAGCCTGGAGCTGGAATTGGACAATTAAACCCCAAAATGCAAATGGACCAAAACTTATCAAAGTGTGAGACCTTGTGACCTGCCAGCCACTTTTGTGACCATTTTGGGTCCACCTTGGGTGTAGCCCTGGCCAAGCCCTGTCCTGCCCAAGGTGTATCCTGGACACCTTTCAATAAATCTCTATTTTAAATCTCTATTAGAAAATTGCTTTATTCTCCAGCTCTGCCCAGTCTCTGTTCCAGCTCAGCCCTCCCAAGGCACCACACCCTGCACAGGCACCCCCATGAGATGTTTTATTGCAGCTCTGATTTAAGTAAAGCTGTGTTTTACCCCAGATAAAACAACAACAAACACACAAAGCCAGCTTCCCACGTGTGAGGTGCTGCCCAAAGCCAGGCTGAGCCTCAGCACTCCAGGAGTGGCTCAGTGACTCTGCATTTCTGCTCACAGAGAGCTCCTGAATCACTGCACAGCACTCCACGCTATTTTTAGCTGTGTGTTTTCAAGGTTGTGTTGTAATTTCCTACAGAGTTTGCCCAAATGTTTTATTGAGTGGTTTCCACAGGACTGTATAACCAACAATTCATTCAGAAGTTTCTCATTTAGCTATCAGTAAAAAGTCATCAAACCCAACCAAACACTTTCAAAACAGTCACTGGAAATGTGAAAGACTTTGGCCCAAAGCTTTTATTTTGATTTTCTTAAAGGACACATCAGCTGGGAACCTCATTTTAACATCTATAAGCAGCACAAAATAGAAACCCAAAACTTTATACAGGAGTTAAGTTTGGAACTACAGACACAAGTTCAGTTTTCCAGGAACGTTTTACAACTCCAGTTCCTATGGAAACACTGCATTCCAATATGACAATTTAAAGGCTCCTTTAACATTTCCTGCTCCCAACTGCAACAATAAGTTGCTGCAAGAGTAAATATTTAACAGCAAATACCTGTTTTGCTTCAACAAATTTAATGCAATGTTCCCAGGGAACACTGCTAGGATGAAGAATTTGAGGAAGAGAAACTATTTCTTCAGAAGTATGAAGAACAGAAAAACTTTCCATTTAAAAAAATAATTAAATTTCACCAACAATCAAAAGTATTTCTATTCATCATTTCATAAAATGTTCACTTTGAAAATATGTTGTACAAAGGGACATCCTCACACCAGTGAGGAGCTGCTCAGCTGAGAGGATGCATGGCTACTACCACAACCCTTAAAAATGAAGTATCTGCACCAAAACAAAATTATTTTTACACTATCTTTTAAAGAGAAACATCATTTCTGTCCTCACACCATGTTTTATACCTGTACAATCACACCCCAGGAATCCTGGAGTATCCCACCTCGATAAACGTGGCTTACACGAACATCCAAGTTAATCTGTTTTACTGACCCTGTTCTGAAGATGAATCATTAAGAAAGAAACACGTTTTTTGAAATTCAGAAATGCACAACTGATGCATAATCACTGGATTTTTTTCCCCATCAAATGCAGCCAGTGAACAAAAAACTCCAGGCTGAAGTCAAAGTGAGATCTGTCTTTCCTAGAATAGTTCCTAGAACCAGTTCTTATATATATATATAATATATATAATTATATATATATATATTTATATATTATATATTTTACATCTACTTATATATATAATATATTATATAATATATTATATATATTATACTATATATTATATTATACTATTTATACTATATATTATATTATACTATTTATATTATATTATATTATATTTTATGTTTTATATATATTTTAATATATAAAAATAACTTACTCTAGGAAAAATATATATATTATATATATAAAACATATATATAATATATAAATATATATATATTTTTAGATATAGATACAGATACAGAGATATATATCTCCTAGAACCAGCTCTTCTTACACCATGACCACAAGAGAAAAGCTGAGGCCAAGGCAAGCAGCCCTTCCTTTCCTGCAATAAACTCCAGAGCAATGAATGCTGGACACAAACTCTGTGTTTTACCCCTGGAAAATCACTGTTGTGACAAGACACAACTCAAGTCATCATTATCACCTACAAGCTTTGAGAAGAATCTTGCTGTCATTTTAAGGATTATTGAATAAGGCAGGGCTGTCCATTTGGAATTAAAAAAACCAAACTAGAGACACAGAAAGAGGATGCAACAAGGCTTTCCTTGCTGTGCTTTGAAGAAAACAAGCATTCAGTTTTTCTCTCAGGCAGAAGGGGGTTTTTGCCTTTGGAGACAACACAGAGATGCTTCAGCACATGACTTGGAGCACACAGACTGCTGGGGTGATGGAACAAACAAATGTCGTGCTGATGCTTTAGGAACAAAAAAAAAATTGCTGGGCTAGAACTTCTCACATCTATTTAGTCTAATGTTTGTCTGGATAAAGCATTTTTTTTAATAAGTTGCCTGTTTCAATCTAAATAAACTTGGCATTCACTTAAAACTGTTATTTCCTTGCTTGAAATGATGAATTATTGCTGGGGTCCCTGCTTGAATACAATAATGTATTCATTAATAATATTATAATTCATTATAATATTAATAATAATGGTAAAACCTTCACTACTTGCAGTGACAAGCAATGACATTCTCAGATTTTTCAGGACCAATTCTCTAACTGTAAAGTGAATTAACCTGAAAGATATGAACCCAATAAATGCAGTGTCAGACTCACTGTTCAGAGTGTAGCTACCAACATCTCCAGGTACTTTTAGGAAGAGAATAGAGCTACAATAACTGAATGTCAGGCATCAGTTATCATCATGATTTTTTTCATTCTGGTCCTTTGCTTGAAGGACTGGACATTAATCAATTTAAAATGCAGATGGGTTAATAGGAGGTGTATTTTTGTCATGAAAATGAGTGGTGTAACCCACTCAGAGTGTTTCCAGCAGGCAGGACTTAGGAAGTTTGAGTTTTTAACTCCAAATGCTGTAAGAACTGGTAGCTGGACCCTCCCCAGGTAAAAGCATCACAGCAAATTGCGAAGCACAGAGAGACAGGTGGAAAAATAAATCACTACACAGGAAATGTTACAAATTGAGTGGAACCAGCACATACACAATACAGAAGGAATGCTTCCGACAGTTCACCACAAAAATGTTCAGGAACTTTGGCAGCTCAAACAGCCACATGCAACTGTCTGCCTCCAAAAGGAGCACTGGTAGTTACTTAATCTTCTATAAAACTTTTATTCAGAGACAAAGATTCCTATTAAAATTCATCACCATTACCTGCTGCAGTCTTGGAGTTGTGTTTTTCACCGTCAAGGCACCATGGCTTTGCCAGGGATCCATCAAAGCAGGAAATCATCAAATCAGCCCAGGGCTCCCCGGTGCCAAGCACTACTCTAAAGCAATAGGTTATCATTTAATTTATTGCTGGCAGATTGAAAGCCAGGCACAGGCTAAACTGCACCAGGGATGGGCTCCAGCTCCCTGACAGGGATGGAGCACGGGGAGGTCAGTGCTGCTCCCCCTGTTTGTTACAGAAACACGGGAATCCCACACAACACCCCCAGGGAACACCTTCCCACTCAGCTGAAGGAGAAATTCCCTGCCCGGCCAGCAGACAACACCTCTGCACTCAGGGCAGTGTCCTCACAGTCACTGCAAGATCTCTCTCTCTCTGACTAAATGGAAAGTTTAAAAAAATACACACTCAGGGCAGTTTTTGGGAAAGCTGATTGTTTCTTTCTCTCTTCCAAGGGCAGCGTGAGGTACCAGGTGTCCTAGAGGAGGAACTGTCTCCACCCACATTTGATCAGGGAGGATCTTTCCTATTAACTCACATTGTTTCTTCCTTTCTGTGCTCAAGGAAGTGTTCTGAGAGTGCAGCATCCCCCACGTGGCACTTTTGTGACCTCCCAGGTGCAAAAAGAAAGCAGGAAGAACTCAAGCACAGCCCACCTTCCCCAAGCCCACCCTGATGGGTGTGGAGAAGGGGCTTCTCCATCCCTGTCCCCTGAGACCCTGGGGAGCACCTCCAGCCCCTCTGCTGCCACGCTGTGCAGTGAGGAAGCTTTTCCAAGGAGAATCACAGCGTGGGGATGTGGAGCCTGTCAGACTCAGGGACACCTCACCCCGGGCAAGCTCATCTGGGACCCCTAAATTCTCACCTCTCCCCAGTCCGTCCCCTTCTGCCAACAGCCAAAAGGGGATGCTGGGGTAAAAGAATCCTGGGTGGACACAAATCAATGCCCAGCACCACTCGAGTCACTGCTGCACTGGACATCCTGTCCTCTGCTCCCCAGACAGGCACATGGCCCTGTCCACAAGCCCTGCACACACAAGGAGTGTCACAAACACCAGCCCACCTCCAGTCCCTCCTGGAGCCCCTCACACTGCTCCTTCAAGGGCTGGATGTCGATTTTCTTTCAGGTTTTCTTCTCAGACATCCAACCCCCCCATGATTTATAAGCACTAAACACGTCACACACAGCTGGGCACAGAGCAGTGGCTTAGGGGACAGGGAGCAAATTTGTATTTCCTGCGTGCAGGATGGGCAGGGAGCAGCCACAGACTGCACTCAGCAGCAGAGATGGACAGAAGGCAAGTGGAGATCCTCAGCTCCTGCTTTTGGGCACCTCAGCACTGAGGAAAGCACTCCTGGAGGAGATGCATGAACACTTCAGAGCACATTTGTTCTCTTGGAAGCAGTAACAGGAAGAGAAATGCTGCTTTTAGTCTGCTAGCACAAAACGGCAGAACAAAAACCAGAAAATAAGTCCTTAATTAATACTCGTACTCCAGATCCCTGGGAGCTTTTTTTTTTTTAACTCATGTTAATGCTAAGTTAATCATACACTCAACCCTAAAGGCTACAGTAAAGCTGTTCCTCAACTCTAAAGTCGACTTCAGAGAGAGAAGAAAAAAGTGTGGCAGGGGAAAAAGAAAAAAAACCATCTGAGAGTCTTTACCAGCAATTTGTCAAATATCTGTTCAAAGGCATTACTATCAGCGCTGCAAGCTGAACAATTAGCATGAGTGAAAGCATCAAGAAGTACTTTCACTTTCAGATCCCCTGTCGCATGAGGATACAAAGCTTGGGGGTTGTTTTCCAGAACAGTGACATTAATGCTTTCCCCAAGCCCACACAACTGTCAATTTGGAGAAGAAAGTAGGCAGTTCACTACATAATTTCCATGAACAACCTCAATCAGGGAGCTGAAATTAAGTGTTAGGAACATGAAGACATTCTGTGGTTTTGAGAAGACAGACTACTATGTTGTGTGACTCTGCCAAACCTGGGCAACAAGACAAATTCTTATTAAACTTTTCCTTTAACAAAGAGCAGTTCACAGAATAACATGGAAGATAAACGTAATTCCAGAAGTCTCCCAGCTAAGAGCACAGGTGTCTGTCTGGGTTAAACCCAGTGCAGCCTCATAAAACTTGCAGTCAGAGCAACAACTCAAAAAAATCCAAACTCCCTATAAATGCAAAAGAGTCTCTTTTGGAAAAATACACTGGTTTTCAACCCTTGAAATGTGTTAGAGGACCTTAACAATTTTCCCTTGGACTTAGGTGGGATTTCTAGGTGGATTTTTCATCTGAACATCACAGACTGGTTTGGCAGGGACACCTCCCACTGTCCCAGGCTGCTCCCAGCCCTGTCCAGCCTGGCCCTGGGCACTGCCAGGGATCCAGGGGCTGCTCTGGGCACCCTGTGCCAGGGCCTGCCCAGGCTCCCAGTAAAGAATTTTCCCCTAATATCCAACCTACCATCCACTGCAGCGACATTGCATGGCAGAGAGTGAGGTTTCATACTGCCAGAAAATAAAATTACCCAGTAAGAGGCAGACATTTGATTAAAATCTATTTCTCAGTAAAAGGCATGCAAAACAAAACTATTAGAAACGCACTGCTCTGTCCAAAAGAGTATCCTGCTACCCTAATCTCATGTAAATTCTCATTTTCCTAAGGCTGAAAGGCATGAGTTTTAAAGAAAAAAACAGATACAACTTCAGATCTCCTGTTGAATCTCCAACCAGCTGGACAGCTGAACTTCCAAAACTCCCTCTAGGCTGAGCTGTTGGGGAGAATCTTTGCTTTGAGCCTCCCTCTCTCTCTCCTTAGCCCCTCCACCATCCCATTAAACATTGCATTTTCCTCACCTAAGCCCAAGCACTTCGAGCAGCAGCGTGAGCTGAGGGCAGAGCTCACAGACAGGAGAGCCAGCAGGGGCACAGAATTCCAGATTTACACCCCGGGGGCCTCTTCCCTGCAGATTTTTTTTTCCAGCCCCTCATCCTGAGTGGCAGCAGGAGCAGGCTCAGGCACCCCTTTGGCACACGGAGCTCTGTGGCCAAACAACACCACAGAGAGGGAGTTTGGGGTTTTTTATGAGTTAAGAGGCTTCCTCAGGACTTACTGTACCACTGCATTCAAATTTTGCCCTCAACCAACTTTGTACTCTCAAGTTAAGAAATTCTCCAGCCAAACCTTCAGAACCAGAAATCCAAGCTCTGCACCTCCCTCTCACGTCTGCACACCACGGATTCTCCCCAGAACACTACACATTATCAGGATAAAGGAACCACAGGGCAATCAGAGCTTCCTTGTGGACACAAAAATGAACTTATTGACTGGATATTTAAAGCACAACAGAGGATACACAGAATTATAAATTCTGATCATCAGCTGACACATATATTTACCCAAGGCCTGCATTTCTATTATTTTATGTCTCTGAAGTAGGAGTTAAAATATAATGCCAAAACCAAAGGATGAACACATGCAATAGTTACAGTAACAGGATCTTCCCAACTCTCCCACCCGGTAGCTCCACAGCCTTTGAGGGACAGCACAATGATCAAAACGATGAAGTTACAGGATCAGCTTTCAAGGGCAGGGTGAGAATTGAGATTCCTCTGTGCAAGGGCTGAGCCTGGAGCACAGCAGGACAAACTCCATCAGAGCCACAGGGACCACACCAGGGACCAGGAGAAGAAACTGCCAGAAACTGTCTGAAAACAGACAAAAAACCCTCACTGGGATTCTGAGGAAGGCAGGGATGGAAGGTTTGCCTGTATTTCAAAGGGATGCATTGCATAACACTGAACATTTGTCAGCACGGCCATTCAGCGAAAGAAATTAATAACTTTTACTTAATATATGAATCCAGTGTACCAATACACACAGAAATATTCACATATCTATATCCAAAGAGAACATTTTTTTCCCAAAAGAATGTGTTCTGCGATCTGCTGACTCATCTTCCCACCACACTGAAAAAAAAAAAGTTCTGGAAAAGCACAGAACAATGCTGAGTTGTACAAAACCCTGCAAGAAAGGGAGAGGAGCTGCCAGGAAGTTTCAAGGGTTTGCTATAAAAACCCATCAGGAGGTTTTTAAGAATATTCTTGTTCATCCAAAGAATCCCACACTGTTGGAATATCTCCATGCTGGTGCTCAGGATGCAAAGGGAAATAACCTGTCCTTGTTACAGACTGCACTTGATGCTTCCCAGTGCTGGATCTCCAGGTGGAGATCCCATCCTGAGCTGTCAGCAGGGAGGAATTCTGCAGGAATCCCCTTTCCTGCTCAGACAGGGCTCAGGATGACAAAGGGTGACATCTCCTCCACTGATGTCTGCCAAGAGATGCTGAGCACTGAACCAGCCTTTCCCAGTTGTTCCCTTGCACTTCTGTTCCAGTGTGTAACCAGCATTTTGTCTGAGTAATACTGAGCACGTAGCAAAGCAGGAATCATCTGATTACTAATTTCTAGCAGCACAAGTCATTACAAAAAAAAATTCCACTGCTTACTCAAAAAAAAAAAATTTAAAAATTCAGAAGTCTTCGGAAGAAAGAAGATGATTCCCCAAAAATTCATTTTTTCCTCCAAGAGACATTTTTGTGTTTTGGCAGAGGAATCTGCACACTTCACACAGCCCAGTCATCCCCAGGGCAATGGTGGGAGAACAAACGCAGCTGTAAAAAATGTAACACAGGCAAAAAGGGGGAGGAGCGTCTTTAATGGAAAATTCAGAACTTAGTAATTGAAAGGGAACAAACTGCCTAAAGGTGAGATGGAAAGGTTTATCAGACCTCATAGAAAATTCCTTCCTCAGCTCATTTCAGAATGTTTCTCCTGTATACAGTGAAATATGTAGTCAAAATTCACTCTAAAAATGCCTGGTGTATTTCCTGCCTCACGTAAATTCCCCACAGTCCTCATGATTGTGTTTTATTAAGTTAGTGCTAATGCAAAACCCCCTTTTTCCAGGTTAACAACAGCAGCACTGTTGTTATACCAAGAAATAATTCAGCTACCTGTTGGCTTTACCCAGACCCTCCCAATCCCTTTTTTTGGCTATGAGGTAACACCAGAAGGTCTCACAGGCAATTTGCTCCTCTTGAGACAGAGACCTGACACTACTGAATTAGAATATTAATATAATGAAATAATAAATTAATTAAAAATAAATAAAATATGCTCAGGAGTTGCTGTAATTTGTGGATTTCTCAGGCTCCCTGTGCTCTGTCACTCGGCCCTGCCAAGGCAGGAGGTGATGGTCTCACTCTGCCCCAAGCCCCCCACGTACAAATGAACTACAAACACTGTAGTTTTTGTACAGTAAAAAAAATAAGGCTTCAGAGCAGTTTGTTTGACCCTTCTCTCTGACTTTTTTTATTTTAAAGATGCAATTAAAGAACTTCATGAATTACCTTTCTTTTCATGTGAACAAAAAACTCATTCTAATATGGAAAGTGGCATTATCTCAAAACCTCAGGGGTTTATTCCTACTTCATGTTCTGAGGCTGGGTTGGCTTCAGAGAAACAAAAATTGGGTGAAAACTGTCAGATATTCTAATTTCCAGGGGGATTGTTTCCCTGTTAAGCTGTGGTGCCCAGGGCTGGTGGACACAGCTCTGAGAGCTCCTGGGGGCTCCTCTGGTGGCTTCTGAGCCCTCGGCCAGGGCAGCAGACACGGCACAGCCAGGGGAGCAGAGAGTTCTGCAGCAGGGCAGGATCTTGCACAAGGCCTGTTGTGAAATCTCACCTCTGTGTCTGTCTGCAGACTCAGTAAAGGACAGGAAAAGCAGCTGGATCCACCAGCACAGCTGCACTTCCCTCACCACTCACCCTCCTCACATTTCCTCAGCAGTGGTTATTTTTACACCCAGTTTTTAACTCCCCTAAACCAATTTAAGCTTTTGGAAAAAAAAAAAAACACCTCGTACAAACTAAAGTGTTCCTCCATTCCCATCATTATGCTTAAATCTGACTGTCAGAACATAACAAGACAGTATTAAATGTCTTAAAATCCTTCCTACATCCATAATTGTCAACAAAAAGCTGCCTACAGCCAGCCAGAGCTGCACAGGTCAATGTGCCCCTTGCATTAATTTCTGGGCTGGTAGTGTCCACTTAGTCATATTTTTTCAGCACAAGTCTGTGAGGTGCTGCAGGCTCTGACTTTTCATTATTTTATTATAACAGATCACATGCTCTATTAGTGTAGTTAAGTAACATTAAAATGGTATTTCTAATTCAGTGAAGGGCTACGCCAGCCTCAAGCACATTAAAAGAGAAAGCTGTGCATGAGTATATTTTAATTTAAAATGCTCTCTCTCATATCACATGTATTTGGAAGCTTTGATTAATCCTTCATTAGTAGGGGATTAAAAAAGGTTTCTTTTTTTTTAAATATTTACAAGTTTGCAGTAATTCTACATGTATATTGAATACAACTGCAATCCAACCAGATCAGTCATAAAATTCCAGGGTCTAATCTTCCAGAACACTGCACACAGGCAAGAAAGCTCCCCTGAAATCCAAGGCATTCCAAAGGAAAAAAAAAAAGAAAAAAAAAAAAAAGGGGGGAAAAAAACCCCCCACCCAAATAAAAAATCCCTCCTGAAGCAAGGCACAAATGACCCTGCAAGCATTGAAGTGAACAACTCTGTGAAAATCTTCCTCTCCTTTTATCTAATCTCACATCCAAGGAAACTGATAAAAAACCAACTCCATGGAGGAAAAATCCTCTTGGAACAGGATCCACTGGGAAAGAGCTCACAGTGGAAACGTAAAGCCCAGAAACCCAACCCCAAAACCCCACAACTCCGTCCCTCTAAAGGGACACAGCCTGCCCTTCCACTCCTCAAAAACCCAAATTAAAGCTCCTTGAGACACTGAAAACCAGGAAAACTGCAGGAGGCACAATAAGTAAGCAATTGTTTACTTTGCAAATTGTAATATATATTGAAGTGCAAACCAGTTGTGCACAATCCCCAAACTTTTCTTTGCCAAGCAAACGCAGGGAGTTGCATTCAAGGACTTCCTTAAATGCAATTTAACCAGAATAAACAGCAGCCACAAGAAAAGGCTGATTAATTAATACTCAAACTATGACTGGAATTTGCAGTCACCCATTTTTGCAAAATTACTCTCTGGCTTGAACAGTTCTAAGGCACAGATTTACTTTAATTAAGGCTTTGCAAAAGAAAACCCTGGAAAAAACACATTGTGCCTGATGATTTGGTTCTACTCACAGTTTGCTTTGGATTTTCTTTCTTTTTTAGAAAGAAATACAGTTCCTGAGGTGGTAAAGACCTATGGACAGCATCCTAAATGCCTCCCAAGTGCTCATTTCTTTTCAGCATATCAGAGAAGATGCAAATCCTGTTGTCTAATATTTTTTTCTCTCATTTTTATCTAATTAAACATTAGACATCTCATTTTTATCTATTTAAATTAAAATTAATCTAATTTTTATCTATTGCAGCTGATACTTCACACCTGAAATTTGCAGAGGTCACAGCTCAGGCTTGATTTGGGAGACACCAGTTGTTGCTAAAACACATACACAGTTATAGTTTGAAAAGAAAAAATAATACACTTTGATCCCATCGTGTCAATGCTCATAAAATACATAAAAGTCAGTGGCACTCAACTTTTAAAAAGAATTGTTTTCATTTTTGTATACAATCAAATCCCAGGCACTTCTGGAAGGTTTATATTTTAACATCAGAGCTGGGAAATTTATTTGGATTTACCGAGACAAGGTAAAAAGTGCTTCAGAGCAGTTAATTTGACCCTTCTCTCTGCCTTTTTAATTTTAAAGATGCAATTAAAGAACTTCATGAATTACCTTTCTTTTCATGTGAACAAAAAACTTATTCTAATATGGAAAGTGGCATTATCTCAAAACCTCGGGTTCTTTTTCTATTTCATGTTCTGAGGCTGGGTTGCCTTCAGAGAAACAAAAATTGAGTGAAAACTGTCAGATGTTCTAAGAAACAGGGAGTCAGAAGTTTGAAAGGAACACAGCTCCACAAACTGGAGATTTGTTCTTGTTTCTTTTGGCTATTAGGACACTAAACTACCCCAGAACATTCATCCAGAATGGTTTTCCTTCAATTAATTTTCATTCAGGTTTGCTCAGTTGGGTGTTTTTTTTTTCCTTTCTCTGCAGCAGCTTTGCACAATTATAAATCTGTGCAGCTCCAAAGAATGAAATTAAATCTACAGCTGGCCAGTGTCATCTTGGTTTCAGCCTGAGGAGCTGAGGCAGCTCAGAGCTCAGAGCAGCAGAAAGGTTCAGCCCTCGCCACGCAACCACAACTCCACGGGAAGTGTCAAAAACAGAAGTGAAGCTCAGGGCACAGGAAAACCTTTCATGAAGTTGTCTCTATTGTCCAGCTGGGCACAGCCAGGGATTGGGAAGGCCCTGGAGAAAAATTTATTCCTCCAGGATGTTGTGGTTAAGTAATTGCTAAAAGTGACAAAGTCTGCTGAGAGAAACACTGTGAAACTTTCATTTCAATATTTGGGATACATGTATTTAAATTGTAAGTGCACTAACTCCCCTTTATACTACTTTGCCAGGAAAAAAAGGGAGAAAAAAGAGAAAAAAGAAAGGAAAAAAGAGACAAAAGAAAGAAAAAAAGAGAAAAGAGTCATACACATGAGCCCCAGGCCTCCTGCATACTCCTAAAGCCCTTCACCACGAGCTATGAGCTTTGCCTTGCCTCAGTCAATGAGCTCCCAACACCAAATAAGGATGAAGACACAGGACAGGACACAAATGCAGAGCAGGACATCCTGAATCATCCAGCCCCTTCTTTCATTTCCTCCCTTTCCCCTTCCTTTCTGCCAGGAAGCCGTGGTGTCAGCAGTGCTCATTCCTAAAAGCGTTAATAAGTTACAGAACCTTCCCCCTCCGACAGCGAGAAAGTCTGGGAATTCCAGCACGGCTCCCCACAGCCTGTGCACATCCACATCCGTTTGGGTTTGTGCCAAAATCGCCCTCGGGCCTAAATAACTTCCTTCCTGCTGGGTGTGCGGGCCCTTGGAGCACTCACAGGCAGGGATTTCATGGGTCCTTGGAGCACTCACAGGCAGGGATTTCATGGGTCCTTGGAGCACTCACAGCCAGGGATTTCATGGGTCCTTGGAGCACTCACAGCCAGGGATTTCATGGGTCCTTGGTGCACTCACAGCCAGGGATTTCATGGGTCCTTGGAGCACTCACAGGCAGGGATTTCATCGGTCCTGGGAGCACTCACAGCCAGGGATTTCATCGGTCCTGGGAGCACTCACAGCCAGGGATTTCATCGGTCCTTGGTGCACTCACAGCCAGGATTTCATCGGTCCTTGGTGCACTCACAGGCAGGGATTTCATCGGTCCTTGGTGCACTCACAGGCAGGGATTTCATCGGTCCTTGGTGCACTCACAGCCAGGGATTTCATCGGTCCTGGGAGCACTCACAGCCAGGGATTTCATCGGTCCTGGGAGCACTCACAGGCAGGGATTTCATCGGTCCTGGGAGCACTCACAGCCAGGGATTTCATCGGTCCTTGGTGCACTCACAGCCAGGGATTTCATCGGTCCTTGGTGCACTCACAGCCAGGGATTTCATCGGTCCTGGGAGCACTCACAGGCAGGGATTTCATCGGTCCTGGGAGCACTCACAGGCAGGGATTTCATCGGTCCTTGGTGCACTCACAGCCAGGGATTTCATCGGTCCTTGGAGCACTCACAGGCAGGGATTTCATCGGTCCTTGGTGCACTCACAGCCAGGGATTTCATCGGTCCTGGGAGCACTCACAGGCAGGGATTTCATCGGTCCTGGGAGCACTCACAGGCAGGGATTTCATCGGTCCTTGGTGCACTCACAGCCAGGATTTCATCGGTCTTTGGTGCACTCACAGCCAGGATTTCATCGGTCCTGGGAGCACTCACAGCCAGGGATTTCATCGGTCCTTGGAGCACTCACAGCCAGGGATTTCATCGGTCCTGGGAGCACTCACAGCCAGGGATTTCATCGGTCCTGGGAGCACTCACAGGCAGGAATTTCATTGCCTCGCTTGGAATCCTCCCTCCTGTTCTGCCAAGTCACTCCAGCTCTTTCCGTGAGTCCCTGAAGAGCAGGGAGGCTCTGCAGGAGCACAGGTTTGTGTGTGAAGGAGGAACTGGAGCCTCCCAGAGCCAAAATTCCAGGAGAGCAGGCTCGGGGCTTTAGGAAGTGTCGATGTGGCGGCGCAGGGATGCATGGCATACTTGGAACGCCTGGCGATGCACGACAGCCTCACAAACACCTGACCCAGGAATTCAGGCAGTGACCAAAAGGGGAAAAAACCCAGAGCAGCAGAGGGGAGGAAAATAAACAACCTTACAGATTAAGGAAATGAAAAACAAAGCTGTTCTCAGCTCAATCCCAAAAACGTGTCCAAAGTCTGATGCAACTGTTCTTTGCTATTTGAAATCTTTCACAATGAGGGCTTAAAATTAGCAGGATGAGGGGATATTTCCATGATTAATTAATCCTGGCTGTATATAGGACAACTGGTGGCTGAATTTACTTTCACTAAGCCACTTCTTTTAAAAATACCGGCCACCCCTAAGCCTGGCAAAAGCTGGGAGTGAGGTTTGTGTGTGACACAGATCAGAAGTCTGGGGGACACACACACAGACCCCGGCCAAACCAACACACGGAGCAGAAAATGAAGCGAGGCAGCTCATCAGTGCAGAAAAGAATCAGCACTCCCAGGAGTCTCCAAAGGCTTCCAACAAGTAAATGAGTACCATACACGTAAAAGCAATTTAAAATTAATGACGCTTCTTGAGGGAAGAGGTATGATATTGAGTATATTGGAGGCGAGGTGATTTACATCAGGTACTACAAGCAGCAAGTGATCGGTGTACCAGATTTATTCTGTAGAACAAGACTAAAATGCAAAGAGATCCCTGAGGACTGAATCAACATATTCCCAAACAATAACATATTATTCTCAACTGCCTTGAGAAAACTGACTGGAAACTGCTACCTAAGCAAATATAAAAACACAGTATTTTCCCCCTGTCAATCCAGAAGAAAAGCTCTGTAATATTCAGATCATAATGCTTAGATACAATCAGTAACTCCTGCCAAAGAACAGTTTTTAAACACCCAGTTGATCATCAAAAGAGTTTGCTAGAAATGCCACAGCTGGAGCTGCTAGATGCTGAATTTTTTATTTTTTGGGAGGCACTTACTTGGTTTCAGGGTTACATTTCTTTTGCGGTCGATTTGGTTTTGGTCGTTTGATTTTTTTTTTTTTTAATGTTTGGGTGGTTAAACGAGATGTGAGCCTGTGTGAAAACGTGGCAGCGATGAATACAGAGCACTTTAAAGCCCAAGACTTGCACATGTCACTGCAAGCCCGCCTCACATCCTCTGTGTCACCGCGGTACAGCAGCACATCGCAGCTCCCTTGCATCTCCCCGGGAGGAGCGACCTGACCATACAGGGGCAGGAATCTGCTCCTCCGAGACACACCTTCGTTTCGAGGCTCACCGAAGGGCCAGCCCGACACCACTGCCTAAAAATCAAGGTGTGAACACTGATCCGTGAACCTCAAATGAAAACCCTCTGTAACATTTCATCACTTCGAGGTGCTGCTGTTGTGTCTGCCTGACCGAGGCCACCCTGCCCACCCACATCCGTGAGAAACGGGCAGTAGAGGCTTCATCAGCACCACGCAACCACCCAATAATCGGTGTTTTTTCCCCCAGAAGTGTCCCCGTGATTAGCTGAGCCCTTCCCACATTTACAGTGTCATGTTTGTGTTGCACACAGAGGAGCTCCGGAGCCGTATCTCCACACGCACTCCCTGCCGTACCCAGCACAAGATGTCAATTAGTGAAAAACAGATCTGCTCAAACTAACGATTGTTTGGGTTAAAGCCAAGGACGAGGCAAAACAAAACAAAACACCTTTGCTACAAATCTGCGGCTTCCAGTATAAATTCTCCCACACGCACGTTTATGAAATATGCCATAGGAAACGTATAATTTGGCATTACTAGATAATTATATAAGCTAAGAACCCAGCAGACACCATTACCGACTGTGAGAAAGGAGTTATACAAGTTTCCCCCTATTTTTTCCACCAGATTCTTTTCCCTCGTGTATATGACAGAAGTTTGTTTATCGCCGAAGGCAGCACCCCCTTAGTCCGCGGAGGAGACTCGGGGTATCCCCCCCGGGGCAGCCCGGGACCGCCGCCCGCGGTGTTGGCGGAGCCGGGCCGGGCTGCGGGGCAGGACGGGCTCGGGAGCACCGCGCCCCGCGGACAGCGCCCGGCCCGGCCCGGCCCGGCCCGGCCCGGCCCGGCCCGCACCGCCGGCCCCGCTGCACTCACTCTGCCGAGCTGGTCCCGTTCACGGCGGATCCATCCGGAGCGGGGTTCAGCTGGATCGGCCCGGGCTTCTTCTTCGGCATCTTCGCCCGCACACGGCGCGCAGGGGAGCGGACGGAGCGGCCGCGGCCCCACGCCGGACAGGTCCGAGAGACTTCCTGCGGCGCGGCAAACTCGGGGCGGAGCTCCCGTGTGCGGCGGTGCCCCCGCGGGCTGCGGGCAGGTGGCCGTGCGGCTGCCGGAGCCCGCTCCGAGCGCTCCGAGCTCCGGCGGGCACTGCCCGGGATCGGGATGTGCCCGGCCGGGACCGCGCCGGCGCGCGCCGCCCGCGCCCCTCGCGAGCATGCGCGGGGAGCGCGCGCACGCGCGCGGCGGGGAGCGAGGCCGCGGGGGAGCGCTGCCCTCAGAGCACTGCCGCCCTCAGCTCACAGCGCTCCGGCCCTCAGAGCGCTGCCGCCCTCAGCTCACAGCGCTCCGGCCCTCAGAGCGCTGCCGCCCTCAGCTCACAGCGCTCCGGCCCTCAGAGCACTGCCGCCCTCAGCTCACAGCGCTCCGGCCCTAAGAGAGCTCCGGCCCTCAGAGCGCTGCCGCCCTCAGCTCACAGCGCTCCGGCCCTCAGAGCGCTGCCGCCCTCAGCTCACAGCGCTCCGGCCCTCAGAGCCTTCCTGCCCTCAGCTCAGAGCGCTCCGGCCCTGAGAGAGCTCCGGCCCTCAGAGCGCTGCCGCCCTCAGCTCAGAGCGGTCCGGCCCTCAGAGCGCTCTCGCCCTCACCGAGCCCTGGCTGAGCCCTGGCCGAGGGTCAGGGGCGCTAGCGGGAATAATCCTCCCCTGCCAGGGTGGGGAGGCCCTGGCACAGGCTGCACAGAGAAGCCGTGGCTGCCCCATCCCTTGGAAGTGTCCAAGGCCGGGTTGGACGAGGCTTGGAGCACCGTGGGATAGTGAGGAAGGAGCGTGGGGCAGTTTAAGTCTGCCCCATCTCTGAGCTTTGCAGCTCCCTCACACAGGATGAGGGCCGCGCTCTGTGCTTGGCAGAAATGAGATTTTCAACTGGACATGGCTTGGAACAGCCTGGCGTAGAGGAAGGTGTCCCTGCCCGTGGCAGGGGGTGGAATGGGATGGGCTTTAAATCCCTTCGCACCCAGCCTATTCTAGGATGACTTAAACAGAACCTTGCTTTAAAATCAGCTTTCTTCCACAAATCGATAAAGGACTGATTTTTTTTTATAGAGTCTGCCACTCAACACTAAAGAACATGCGAACTGCAGTGTTGTAAGCGGTGGGAGCAGAGCGATGCCAGAGGAGAGGCAGCAGCAGAGAGGCAGCGGCAGAGAGGCTGGACAATGGTGTGCTGTGGCAGCTGGGCTGGAACAGAGCTGGTCAGTGAGCTCAGGACACGTGGGGCTGACAGGAGCCAGCCCTGCCTGACGGGCCAGCAGGGCGCGTCACCCCTGGGCACGGCAGTGCAGTGTCCGTGCTCCGGCAGCTCCTCTGGGCTAGCACCATCGCTGTGAGGGCAATGTATACCCTTGCCATGGTCAGTAGGACGTGTTCTTCCACACCCGTTCTCACTCCACGAGGAAGGATCAAAATGTAGAGATTCTGTTGGTTAGCTGTGGATCTTGAGGGGGTTGAAGGGCAGGGTACAGAAAATTAAAGCACCCAGTGGCCTTCTTTGGATGACAAAGCAAATCTGGACATGTGTGTGCAGTTGTGACACATACGTTAATCATATGATAAGATTCAGGAGATAAAAGGAGTTCCGTGTATTTGACTTCCGTGATCAGAGCGACACTACAACCCTGCCTCTGCTGCTGAGATCTGTAAAGAACTTTGCTAAAGTTTGAGCTGCTTTACCAGATTAATTTCTCATTGTCTGAATCCAGCAGAAGTCAGCTGAAAACTCAATTTTAAGGCCTGTAGGAGTTACAAAGTGAGAAGAGCTTGCTGTTTTCTTCTGATTTCTGACACAGCTGAGAAATTCTTTCTGTTCTGCTGTACATTTCTGTCGCACACAGTGCTCCATCTGTCAACAAACGCGACACATCGAGCAGAAAAGACTCTGCAGTTACTCCTAATTTTGCCTAAGGGATAAATGAAACCCCTCACAGACACACGTGAGCCAAGAAGTGAAGCAGCACCGAGGAACTCAGCACTAAGGTGAAGGTAGGGCCTTGGTACTGGTAAAAGAGTGAAAAAGTGGCAGTTTTGTTGCAGTTCTGTTTTTTCCTGAGATTCTCTAATGGTCTTTTTCACATACAAGACATGTGAATTTAGCACCTGAATGAATAACATCTTTCCAGCAGTGGACAGGTTTTGTACTCCAATGAATTGATTCAGACACAAAACGAAGTGCAGAGTTAATTCCATAACAAAATTTCTACTGTGAGTACTTTGGATAAAGAACCAGCCTGAATTCTGTATGATTTAAATGTTTGTAGTTTGCAAAATGCAATTCTATTTCAATCAAAGTAATCATTAATGTTTTTACAGAAACTGAAATGATGAACAAAATTCCCCATATATAATGCAAAAATGCTGAACAGTTCCCATTTATTTATCTTACCCATTTCTAAAGTAAAAAACCAAAAAAATTCATAGTTTTGCCATTAAAGACATATTCCCTCCATCCAATCCCAGATATTAAGGGACAGCTCCCTCCTCTGGAGCTCTTTATCCTTGCACTAAGAACACGGACTGTGAAATTACTGTTTTCATCGATCTCTTTTAAAATCCCTTTGACCAAAGCACAAAACCCCAAAATATCTTGGATTGACCCTACCTAGAAATAAATTCACGGGCATATGGATTGATGCCACTGCAGAAATAATTTCTGTGCTGTTGTCTGTAAAACAAATAGGTTTAACATCAGGGCACTTGTTACTAAAAATTAAGTACATTTCCCCAGCCAAAACAGAACACATGTTTTGGAAATTTGAATATTCTCCATGGAAGGAAATGTATTTTGGTTTACAATACAAAACCAGGTGTTTCTGGAGGTGAATCACAGAAGAAAAGATGAAGAAAAAATAGAATTTCAGCAAGAGGCTTCTGAGCGGGGAACCTTTCTGATTTATTGATTTCACCACTGCTTGGAAAAATAGAAATAATTTGTCTCTGTAAATAGAAGTGGAACAAAGAAGCTTGTCTTCATTACCACTTTTTTCCCCTTATAGAAACCAAATTTTGCCTAATTTCTTGCATGAGAAGAAAACCACAATTACTATATAGATCAATTGCATCTAAATTAAGCCAACTTTTCAAACTCAATTGCCACATAGAGTGCATATTTTACTGCCAAAACACATGCACACAAACTTCTATTTGCAAGATTTAATACTTCTTAATCTATTTAGTGGTTAGCAAAGCAAATTAGGGAAATAATTAGTCCCATAAAGCAATGGAATTTAAGAAGTCTGGTTCGAATTTGAATAAAATTGGCCAAGAAGATCAAAAATTATTTGAAGGGAGCTGACAGAGAGCCTGACAGAGATCACAACCTGCCTTGCACCTTATTTTCCTCAAGAAACAGAGATTTAAAAGAGCACTGTGGATCACAGCACAATTTTCATGCTTTGTGATATACTAAAAGCTTAAAAATTAACATTTTATGTAGCTGCTTAATACCAAATTTAGATTAGATCAGCAAGGTATAAATGTAAATAAATATAAATCCCAAGAAACTGAAATTTGCTTAATCCTTCAGATGTGACTTCCCACAAATACAGATACAATGGGAGCAGTTGTGCTGAGGGTTTATGGCATGAACAGCTTTGCCAATGGAATATTTGAAGGGTTTTTTGCTGAGCAAATTCTGCTCCCTTAGGAATAAACCCCTTCAAGCGTGGAAGCAGGCAATTATCCATTTGACAGATTTGCTTTGCCGTATATTACTTGTAACAAAGCAGGAAATGAGACTGAAATATAAAATAAGGTGCTATTTTTCTGCAGTTTTTCTAATGAAATTACAGTAACCAAACAGAAACAAGCAGCAATATTTCCTTTTCACCTAAACTGGAAACCAGAAGTGTTTTCTAGAATAGAGGCAACCTGTGGCGGGGGGTTGTTTGTTTTTTCCTGACTTATTATTTTAGCAGCATGTGGCTGGTTATTCATTTCCTGAAGAAAAACCAATAATCAATGCCTGCCAGCATTTGCTTTTTATTTAATTAGGAACATAGGACTGGAAAGAACCACCTAGGTCATCAAGTCCAGTTTCTAATTAAACACTCTTCAAAAATATTGATTAATCAAAGTTGCATAAATATGGTGGGTTTTATAATCCCGTGTCCTCTCCAGAGATTGTAAGTATTCTACTTTTTTGTTTGTTTTTAAGGATTTTTCATTACAAAGACTGACTATTATTTTCAACACAAAGAGCTCATCATGGAGGTATTTGATTTTCAGTAATTTTATATGACAATTACAGTATTTTGTGCTGGAAATTAGCAGCACTTGATGTATGATTATTATTAAATCTCTGTGTTAATTTTCATACTTCAGCTGCCTCAATCGATTGAAGAAATTGACCGTATCTAAAAAGATAAGATAAATTGATTCTGTGCTAAAAAATCCATTACTGTGTTCTCCCTATATTTAATATATTCTTGACTATAAAAGATGCTGCAGCATTTGGGAATACGCATTTTAAACATTAACTGTTAAAATAATTTTAACCAGAAAGTAACTGTAATTGATTTTGTCGTACTAGAAGGAATACATTAAATTACCAGGAACATAGTATGTCAAATTTGAATTTGTAGAGAAATAAGGGAAAACCAATTCCTTTAATGGATTAATATTTTACATTAATTTATATAGTTTTGCTTAAACAAAGAGACTATAAGTCAGATACACTTCTATGGACTGAGCTATAAAAATAAGAGAACAATTTACAGCTCCAGCTGCACTGGAGACGGGAGCCTGGGGCCTCTCCTGTCGTCCCTGCAACCCAAATCCTTACATGGCATTTTATGTGCACGGCTGCCAAACCTCTGAGGCCTTGGCATATTTATTTATTCCAGCTCAAGCTGTTCAGGTTTGAATCCCCAGAAGGGTCTGTCTGGAGCAGGGCTGGGGATTGCTCGCTGTCCTGTCCTTTCCTCTGAGAGCAGGGGTGGGAATCAGGACCCGGGTTGGGAATGGGTGGCCACAGGAGCAGGGCAGCGATTCTGAATTTCTGCCTCTGCACAGCTCCTGACAGGAGGGGACAGCCGGGGGAAGGGCTGTGCTCCCAGGAACAGCGACAGGAGGAGAGGGATCGTCTTAGGCTGCACCAGGGAGGGCTCAGGTGGGACACCAGCAGGAATTTCCTCACAGAAGGGGTGGTCAGGCATTGGAAAGGGCTGCCCAGGGAGGTGTGGAGTTCCCATCCCTGGCAGTGTCCAAGGAATTCCTGGGCGTGGCACTCAGTGCTGTGGGCTGGTGACAAGGTGGGCATCGGGCACAGGATGGACTCGATGGTCTTGGAGGGCTTTTCCAGTCTCGGGGATTCTGTGATTCTGTGAGGTGACAGGGGGCTCAACAGGCACTGTTTTAAATCCCATTCCTGGAGGCGACGCATCGTGGGGTTTGCAACATTGGATATTTGAAATTAAGCACTAACCCCAGCATGTTTTCCCTTACAAGGGGACACTACAGTGGCTGGAGGTGCTGGTGGGTGAGACACTGGACATGCCCCGGCCATGTGCAGTGGCAGCCCCGAAAGCCCAATCCTGGGCTGATCCCACAGGGAGGGCAGCAGGAGGGGGAATTCTGCCACTCTGCCCGCTCAGGTGAGACCCCACCTGCAGAGCTGTCCCAGCCTTGGGCCCAGCACAGAGGGGGAGTGAGTCCAGAGGAGGCACCAGGATGATCAAGGGGATGGAGCACCTCTCCTGTGGGGAGAGCTGAGAGAACTGGGATTGTTCAGCCTGGAGAAGCTTTGGGGGGACCTAACTGTGGCCTTCCAGTTCATGAGGGGACCTTACAGGAGGGATGGAGAGGGACTATTTACCAGGATCTGGAGAGACAGGACAAGGAGGAATGGCTTCAAACTGACAGAGCAGGTTTAGATGGGATATTAGGATGAAATTCCTCCTTGTGACGTTGCCCAGAGCAGCTGTTCCATCCCTGGAAGTGTCCAAAGCCAGGCTGGACGGGGCTTGGAGAAAGCTGGGATAGTGAAAGGTGTCCCTGACGACAGCAGGGGCGTTGGAATGACAATGAGGTGATCTGGAACGTCCCTTCCCACCCCGAGCAGCGCCGGACTCCATAGCGGGGATCGCCTCAGCCCGGCCCCGCCCCTCAGCCCGGCCCCGCCCCTCAGCCCGGCCCCGCCCCTCAGCCCGGCCCCGCCCCTCAGCCCGGCCCCGCCCCTCAGCCCGGCCCCGCCCCTGCGTTTTGGCGCCCAAACCCCCGACCCGCGTTCGGGACCTCGCGAGACTCGGGGCTCTCGCGGGACTCGGCGGGCGCGGGGGCGGCCCCGGCCCCTCAGCCCGGCCCGCGCTCCCTCACGCTGGAGCCGCTGGTGTAAGGGCTCCGAAAACAGCGTGTCCTGACACGGCCTCAGCCCGGCCGGAGCCGCTGCACAAAGGGCTCCCGGAACAACAGAGCCTGTCCTGACACGGCCTCAGCCCGGCCGGAGCCGCTGCACAAAGGGCTCCCGAAACAACAGAGCCTGTCCTGACACGGCCTCAGCCCGGCCGGAGCCGCTGCAGAAGGGGCTCCCGGAACAACAGAGCCTGTCCTGACACGGCCTCAGCCCGGCCGGAGCCGCTGCACAAAGGGCTCCCGAAACAACAGAGCCTGTCCTCACACCGCCTCAGCCCGGCCCCGCTCCGGCCGGCGGCCCCGGGATTAGGATCCCTTGAACAGCCGGAAAAGGGGAATCCTCCTCCAGACCGCCTTTGGAAGTGGGTGAGCTGTACGTTTGGGGAATTGCCACTTCAGCCCCGAAGGCGTTCATCAGGGGTGTGAATGGCCCGCGGCTCCACGGAGAAGCGCTGTAGTCAGGAATCCACTTATTTGGGTTAATTCCTGCCAGTCCCAAGTAACTTTTGATGAGTTGAAACATCACAAGCCTTTATTTTATTCGGCTCAGCAAGGCTGGGTTGTGTTATCCTCTGTATGGTATCTGCTGTTTAATTTATATGATGATCTGGTTGGCAGATCTTTTCCTGAAAAAGCTGTAAATGTTATATATAATTGGATTTTACCTACTTTTGTGGCAGCCTCGCTGCTTCTCTTTAAATGCTTTTGGTGTTTTCTGCAGGAGGGGAAATAAGGCTTCTTTGTGGCGATGCTAGATCCTTTAGAGAACAACTTGTTTGATCTTCCTGACTATGAGAACACAGAAGACGAAACATTTCCCCCTCTTCCACCGCCTGCCTCTCCGGGAAGAGACGATGCAGAGTGGGCTCAGGCTAACGGAGGTGAACACCGGGACCCCGAAATTCCCACTTTAGTGCTGTGCAATGGAAATTAGCGGTGCTGGACTTCGGTGCAGAAAAACGGGCAGAAAACAGACTGGAAATTTAAATTGTTAATCATGCGATGCTTTCCAGCTTGTGGGAAAAGTTTGTTTTTGTAGATTCCATGAAAACATGTGCGCAAAGGAATCTTTATAAAACTCAAGCTCTTCTGACAAAATGTTGCTATAAATAATTATACAGCACTGATCTGTAGTTACTCTTTATGACCTGACTTTTGGAAGAGATAAGGGTGCTGCATGCACTCTCAGTGCACTTACTAGAAATAGAGGTAGAAGCTTAAAATGCACACGATGCAATCCTAGGTGATGGCGATTGCTTTGAATACTTGAATGGTGCTGTTTTCTTCCCCAGATCCAGATGGGAACCAGCAGTCCCAAACAAAGGATTCTGCTGTGACCACACAGAGAGCAGTGAAAAGGCCAAGGCCCAGATTAGATGCCCAGAGGTAACATTATACAGAATATTTCTTTGTGTGCTGAGTTTGATGTAGGGCTGTGGGAGCATGACTAAGGTATCTCTAAAACTGGTGTGAGTTCTTTATAATTAACAGAAAGAAGCCAAGCTTTAGGCTGTTTTAAGGAATGTGAGACTTTTCTCTTTGTTTGGTTTTGACTTGATCATTGAAAGAAGAAAGTGTTTCAAATTCTATTTTAAATTGCTGTTCCCAGGTTAATTTCAGAAAGGGGACTCCCAGCTCTGAGACACATGTTTGACAACGTGAAGTTCAAGGGTAAAGGGCACGAGGTAAGGCCTGCTGAGCTTTGGTTTTGTTTCCTGGGAGGTTGATGTGGGTTTGGTGGTGCTGCCCATCTGATATAGGGAGAATTGACAGTACTCAGATTAGGCAGCATCCCAGCAGTGTCTGAGCAAACCCTGGTGGGCTTGGAAGCTGCAGATTTTAAAACAAACAAGAAATGCTCTAACAAAATCCATCTTTTGATCATGAAATTCTTTTCCTCAACTCTAAAAGTGGAATATCACATCTGTGACTGTTGTATTGTCATACAAGCAGGGGTTTGAATCCCAAGGTTTTTTTTTTGAAAGTGTGACATCCCACGTGAGCAACGAGAAAGCAGAACATTCTCTACAAGCTTTCTTGCTGTTTTGGAGACACTTAAACATTCAGAGCTTGTTTTCCTTTGTGTTATAGAGTTGGTTGTAGACAGGGCAGGGTCAGTCTCTTCTCCCAAGGAACAAACAGGACAAGAGGAAGCAGCCTCAGGTTGTGCCAGGGAGGTTTAAATTGGTTAAATTGGGAAAATCTCTTCACCAAGAGCGTGGTCCAGCCCTGGGCAGCCTGTGCTGTGGGGTCATCATCCCCTGGGGGTTCCAAAGACAGGCAGAGGTGACACTGGGGACGTTTTAGTGGTGGCCTTGGCAGTGCTGGGGAGTGGTTGGACTCGGTGATCTCGGGGGACTTTTCCAACCCCAACAATTCCGTGATTCTCCTGGCACACTTGCAAGGACCCCTGTGCACCTCTGGTTCACAGAGAGCATCCCTGGTGTGTCCTCATTTCCACTGAGGCACAAAGGGACTGGCAGTGGTGCTGGGAGGTGCAAAGGCCTTTCCCAGTTCAGCTCATTTTGATGTGACTGCATTCTAAACGTGAGGATCGATGCCAGCTGTGCCCCAGTGGGTTCATTGCAGCCCTGGCTGTGCAGGGACAGCGCCCCAGGACCTGCAGACGTTTCACAGCATGTGCAGATGCTCCCCTGGGCTTCATTCAGTGCTGGGATCACACACTGGGCTGTGGGAGGAGGAAGGAAAGGTCACCCACACAGTTGTGTGGGGACATTTTCCAGCCACTGTCAAGCTGCAGGCGTTGCATGTCCTGAGGAATTGCTGTCCCTTTCCCTGTGCAGTCCCCCTGCTCTGTCACAATCAGCAGCTGGGGGTTTGTTCTGCTCTAGGCAGAGGACCTGAAGACACTGATACAGCACATGGAGCACTGGGCTCACAGGCTCTTCCCAAAACTGCAGTTCGAGGATTTCATTGACAGAGTGGAGGCTCTGGGAAGCAAAAAGGAAGTTCAGGTATGGATTGTTCTGTCAGTCTCTTCATGGTGCTTGGAAGAGTGCAAGAGGTAGGTTTGGGGGATCAAATATGCAGCAAAAGAGGTTGTGCATACTGCTCAGAAGTATAATGTTATTTAAATTAATTCTCTCCATTTAGAGCTCTATCTGGTATTTATATTATATTTAGATACAATCTTTATTTGAAATAATCCTCCAGAGGATTGGCTTCAGCATTTTCAAGACATCTTTAGCCACAGCAAGAACTCCAACCAGTTCATTCCTAACGAGCTGGAACTGGTTGGGGTTTTGGGTTTTGTTTGGTTGATTTTTAATGTTTGAACATTAAAAAGAAGACTGATAAAGAGTTCAGCTTCCCCTGGCTGGGTGACAGATAAGGACTGGGAAGATGATCCACAGCATTGAAGGTCTGTGTCAAATGGACATGAAGTGAAAGGGTATTTTTTTCAGAGTAATAAAAGTGTAAAATGAAATGGCTGTGGTTTCCCCATCCTCCCAAAGTTGAACATAAAAAACTTACTACAGAGGAAATAGCAGAGTTTTACTCTCCCACCTGCAGACCTGCCTCAAGCGGATTAGACTCGATCTTCCTATTTTACATGAAGACTTCAAAAATAATGAAGGTAAGCTCTCTCTCTATTTGTTCAGTACTTCAGTGCTTGAGATTGTTTACTTCCCCTCCTTCTGACCAGAAGTGAATGATCATGATGGGCTTTTCTAGTGCAGAGGAGACTGAGAGGTCTCTGCTTTGAAACCAGGCTTCTGTGAGTTACGACAAAACTGAACTGGTACTCCTTGCACATGTATGTGAAAATAAACAAAATTGCATGGGCTGCTGAAGGGAGATGGAAATGGGGAAAATCACCAGCACTGTTAGAAATGTTGTTCCAGAAACCCCCTAGAGCTGCAGGCACTGAGCACACAGGTGTGTGGCACTCCCACGAGTGCAGTCTGGGTGTGTGGCACTCCCACGAGCGCAGTCTGGGTGTGTGGCACTCCCACGAGTGCAGTCTGGGTGTGTGGCACTCCCACGAGTGCAGTCTGGGTGTGTGGCACTCCCACGAGTGCAGTCTGGGTGTGTGGCACTCCCACAAGTGCAGTCCGGAGAGCTCCTGGATGCTGTCAAAGCGGGAATCAAACTCCTGATTGCCTCGGGGAGCTGCAGGGTGTGTGCCCCTCACAGGCAGAGTGCCTGCTCTGCTGGGGCCCTGCCTGCCAGGGCTGGTACACAGCTCCTGGGGCATTGCTTCTGCCAGGATCAAACCCCGCACTGACTGCGGGCATGAGGCAGAAATCAGACATAAACTGTGTTTAATTAAAGAGGAAGCAGAGTTCCCAAGGTAGATTGAGACAAACTTTCCTAGCAGAAAGGAGGGAATTTCGCTGTCGTTCTGAGGCCCGTGCAGGGTTTTGCATTTCTGCTGTCAGGGTCTGGAGAGTGTCACCTCCCGTTGTTCCACTGGTGTTCCCTGAGCCTGGGCCCCAGCACAGGCAGTGGGGGAGCCCAGAGGGGAGCAGGGGCTGGGCTGTGGGGGCAGTGCAGGCAGTGATGGAGCCCAGAGGGGAGCAGTGCCTGGGCTGTGGGGGCAGCGCAGGCAGTGGGGGAGCCCAGAGGGGAGCAGTGCCTGGGCTGTGGGGGCAGCGCAGGCAGTGCTGGAGCCCAGAGGGGAGCAGGGGCTGTGGGGGCAGTGCAGGCAGTGCTGGAGCCCAGAGGGGAGCAGGGGCTGTGGGGGTAGTGCAGGCAGTGGGGGAGCCCAGAGGGGAGCAGGGGCTGTGGGGGCAGCGCAGGCAGTGCTGGAGCCCAGAGGGGAGCAGGGGCTGTGGGGGCAGCGCAGGCAGTGCTGGAGCCCAGAGGGGAGCAGGGGCTGGGCTGTGGGGGCAGTGCAGGCAGTGGGGGAGCCCAGAGGGGAGCAGGGGCTGGGCTGTGGGGGCAGTGCAGGCAGTGATGGAGCCCAGAGGGGAGCAGTGCCTGGGCTGTGGGGGCAGTGCAGGCAGTGCTGGAGCCCAGAGGGGAGCAGGGGCTGTGGGGGCAGTGCAGGCAGTGATGGAGCCCAGAGGGGAGCAGGGGCTATGGGAGCCCTGGGGCCCTGTGGCTGCCCTCAGCGCCGCTGCCGTGTGAGAGCTGCACCGCAGCCAGAGGCAGCCACGCACAGCAACCCTGTGGTTCCTGCCGACAGTGTCTGTAGAGAGATCAGACTGTTCTGTGCGATGGTTCCACACACGGCCTGAGCTCTGCACTGCTGCAGCCTCAGGGAAAACGAGTGGAAGAAAAACCCAGGCTGGGCTGCTGTGTGAACAGCCCAACCTCTTTGTCAGCTCACGGTTCTGTTCATGGCCTTCAAGGGTGCAGAGGCTTTGGGCTCTCTTTCAAGGGTGCTGTGCTGCTCTGGGTGGGTGAAGTTTGTCTAACTGAACTGCTTCCACTTGGCACCTTTCAGTGCTGTCAGATGAGTAAATGTCTCTGTAATAGAGCACGCTGAACTCAGAACTGAGTACTCAGTGAAGAACTGAAGTGCTGAGAAGTCCAAACTTCCGATTGCACAGAATCCTGGAATGGTTTGTGTGGGAAGGGACCTCAAAACCCATCCTGTTCCATCCCCTGCCATGGGACACCTTCATGGGAAGGTTGGAATTCCTGTAGCAAGTCCTGCCATTTTCTAAAGGACAGTGTTTTATTAGTAGGGGTGCGAGGAAAATTACCTGGCCCCAAGGACTGCCTGGACTCCCTGGCCCTTTTGACCCTTCAAGCTCAGCTGCTGTTGCTAGCTCAGAGCTGTGCCTCTGCACTCGGGCATTGATTATTGTGAGTGTGGGCTCTGAGCACTTGTTGTGTCCTTTGAGTACTGGGGATGTGAGCCTAGGCAGAAAATTGCCCATTAAAATTAAATTACGGAATGAGCGTCAGCTGTCAGTACAAAATGTAGACCACAGAGATGTTTTCAGGATGTTCTCTTGAGCGATGTGCAGTGGATCTCCGTGGGTTTAAGGTGCTGATTCTGCCCCTCTTCCCCTGCCACCCTCCTGTTTCAGCAGACGGCGAAGGGGAGGGCAGCGGGCGGGATCCCGCGGCGGGGGATCCACACTCCCCCTGCGGTGAGGCGGGGCCGCGCTCCCCGCCCGGGCCGGCGCTGACCGAGGAGCAGCAGCAGCGCATGGAGAGGAACCGGCGGCTGGCGCTGGAGCGGCGGCGGGCGCGGCTGCACGGCCCCGGCCAGCCCCAGCACCACGGTAAGGCCAGCTCGGTGTGACGGGAGGGCAGCGAGGGTGGTCTAGCAACTGCTGCAGAGGGCAGCTCCCACACTGCAACAGTTCTGTAGTTAAACTCCCCTGGGGTTGTACCAAGCTGGGACAGCTTCGTCTGTGGTGAAACGCAGCTCAGCCTCTTAGCTCTGAGCTGCCTTTGCCACAGACTGGCATTCTGGTGATGGAGACATCAGTCAGACACAGCAGAGTGTGATTTGTGTTGATTTTTCTCTGTTCTCCACAGAGCTCCCCAGTAGTTACTCAGAAGAGGAGTGTGACAGCCCCGTTGCTCAGGAGCCCACTGACCTCACTGAGGACACGCAGGTTCCTGCAGCCAGGGATGCTCCCAAAGAAGAGGGAGATGAATTGGAATGTGCCAGGGAAGAGCAGTAACTTCCCCACACCGTGAATGCCTTTCTTGAGCAAAAGCCCCCCTGCTCCAAGTACTGTCATTACTCTGAAATGTGCACTCTGGGCACTCCAGAAGCTTCAGGGATTCTTTCCTGTGGCATCACTGAAGGACAGGACTCCTCCCTGGGAGCTGCTACACCAGGACACAGAACAAAGCTCTTCAGCTGCACTGGAGCCATCTTTTCCACCTCCCAAAACGTTTTTTAGGAAATGCTTATGAGTTTTTGGACCTACTTTGAATATAGTTTATAATTTATGTTAAACAATTTACTGGGATGTTGATGGGTTTAGTTGTTATTAAAGGTGTGGTGTTTGGGGTTTTTTTAACAAGTCTTTTCACAGGGATACTGAATTTTTTTTAACTGCTTATCCATCACTTACATATTTTTCATATAAAATGGAGGCTAATAAATTTCAGAAGTCAAAGCTGAAATTGTTGTAGAGGCTGTTCCAGGGCCAGGGCTCCCACACGTGCCTGTCCCTGGGGGCAGAGAAGCTCCTCCCCTCAGGGACTGGGCTCTTCCTCCTGTGCCTGCCGTGCTGGAGGCTCTGCTTCCCCTCTTCTGAGAGCCTGGCTGTCCTCACACCGCAGCTTTTCCTTCTGTGCAAGGAACGGGAACCACCCTGCCAATAGTAAAAGTACTGAATTTCTACACAAGCCACTGCCCTCAGGGCAACAGGGTTATTTTGTGAAGGAATTTGCTTTTTATATCCTTGTAGGGAAGATGTATTTAGGTTTTAAGAACTTACTTTATGGACAACGTGAGCAAGGTAATATTTTGAATGATTTTTAAAAGAATGCACAGTACAGTGTCTTTATGTTTAGTCTGAAATAGGAGCTTTATCAGGTATAAAATCTTTTCATAACTCCATACTCATAATCAGATAAAAATAATTCTTATTTAAAATAGACATTTAGCTTCTTATTGAAAGGACTCTTGACTATTTAAATAAACTGTTTTTTAAAAGATCCCCCAAGCACTTGTGAAGAGGAGTGGGCAGCCCCAGGAGCTGTGGCGGGTTCAAGTCCTGACGTCCTGGCTCACATCCAGCAGCGCCAGCTCGCGGATCTCCTCCAGCAGCTGGTACAGGCTGGGCCCCTTGGTCTGGCAGAACTCCCGGCTCTCCTCGTCCATCCCTTCCACCCTGGCTGTCTCCTGGGCACGCTGAGCCTCCTCTGCGCTCTGGCTGACCTCTCTCAGCAGCTCTGCCCTGGCGCCGTGGCTGCCCTGCGGCGCGGCCGCGGTGCCGGCGTGCGGCGCGTTCCGCACCATCTCCAGCCGGATGGTCTCAGCATGGCAGCGCGAGCTCTGCACCACGATCCTCACCTGCAAAACAACGCCCTGGTTAAACTGCTGAAGGTGCTGCTTCCCCTCCTCCCCTCACACGAGACACCCACCGTGATGTGATCGAAAAGGCTCAGAGTCAGCGAGTCTCCAGCAGCCGTGGTGGAGGTGATTTTATGCTGGGAGCGATGCAGGGAGCCAGGCTGCCACTGGCAGCTCCCAGCCCCTGGACAGGAGATGACCAAGCCCTCCTTGTTTTTCATGTAGGCTGCACCTTTGATTCCATACCTGCAAAAGAGCAGAGAGAAGCTGTTCCAGCCATTTTCAGCCTTTTCAGGTCTCTCAGTTTCAAAACCCACAGGGCTGGCTGGGATTGTAGAAAAGCAACAGGAGGCAGCAGCCTGATAATGCTGCCCCAGGAACCCTGGTAGGTGTTGTCACAGAAACCCAGAGGTGAAAACAGCACGGAGACAGGGACTGAAGTGTCCTGAGAGCAGTGAGGCAAAAGTGCAATAGTCAGTGATCCATTCATTATCTTAGTGCTGGGTGGGGCCGGGAATGGCTCAGCGATGGGAGAAGAGCAGCTTTACAGGTTTTTCCAGACAGACAGTGAGGAGACAGCTCTCCATTAATAAAAAGCTCCTTGAAGAGCAGCAGCTGCTTGCCCTGGGTTCTCTGTAAGGCAGCAGCCTCTTCTGCCTGGGGAGGTGATGCATTTATGGGGAGCCAGGTTTGATAAACTCCCTGCAAGCAAATCCCCTCTGGGTTTGGCTAGCACCCCAGAATGGCTTAAAATAATAGTGAGATGGCATCATTGGAGGTGTTGGGAAAGCAAAAACGTTTTCATTAAGAGGAAAACAACAAACCATGTAGAACAAAAGAGAGAAGCCGTGCAAGGAGAACCTTTGCACCTGTTACAACACCCCAAAAATGTACCAAAAGTCTTTGTGCATTAAGTATGTGCAGAGCGAGGTGGGATTCTTGGCATCCTGCCCAATAGCAACAGTAACAGGGTTTTGAGGTAGTTTCCAAGGTGTCTCTGTGCTGGCACAAGGCCAAATAAGGTATTGAAGTCTCTGTTTTTTTACCTTGTAAGTGAAACGAAGAGTGAAACCCAAATCCCTCCCTAAGATGGAGACTCCCCCAGGTGCGGTGTACCTCTGCATGGAGGCCGTGCCCTTGAGCACCCAGCCATGCCCTGAGCAGTGCCGGCCGTGCCCTCCGGCGCCGCAGTGGCCCCAGCCCCGGTGGCAGAGCCCAGCCCCGGTGCAGCCCAGCCCAGCCCTGTGGAGCTCAGCCCAGCCCAGCCCTGGTGGCACAGCCCAGCCCGGTGCAGCCCAGCCCGGCCCTGTGGAGCTCAGCCCAGCCCAGCCCCGGTGGCACAGCCCAGCCCAGCCCCGGTGGCAGAGTCCTGCCCCGGTGCAGCCCAGCCCAGCCCCGTGGAGCTCAGCCCAGCCCAGCCCCGGTGCAGCCCAGCCCAGCCTGGTGCAGCCCAGCCCGGCTCACCGCGGCACGAAGACCAGCACGCCGTTGGTGCGGATGGAGTAGATGACGCCGTCGGCCACGCAGCGCTCGTCGCTCTCGGCGCTCCTGTCTCGGAAGTACATGCACTGGAAGAGCTCTGTGGACTGCTTCTGAGCACGCTGGGCTGCCTGCGAGCACCACACACACACAGAAAAACCTATAAATATTCCAACAAGCAGCTCTGCCTTTGATTTCCACAGCTGCTTTTTCCCATTATTTACTCTTACCCGTGCCCAAGAAAAATGACATCTAAACCAAAATCCTACGTGCAGTACAAGTGAAGTATGAACACTTTTACTGCCACTCTCAGAAGAAAACTGATATTTAAAAAACCCCCCAAGCACTACAAATAAAGGTGAAGTGACACTCTTTACAAAAGCCCGTCAGGACTGGGACCCCACTCCCTGGAGCACCACACAAACAAATGGAGCCTCCCCCACGGACGGCCGTACCCGGTTCCTGTTATTGATGTGCCTGCACAGCTCCTCCAGGTCCTTGTTGCTGATGATGCTGTCCCTGCTGTCCCCCGTGGCCGCTGCCAGCAGCAGCCGGTGCACCACGATGTCAGCGTACCTCCTGATGGGCGAGGTGAAGTGCGTGTACCTCTCCAGGGCCAGCCCTGCCAGGAAAGGACAGATGAGCACTCCCAGCTCCACGTGTGCCCAGCAGAGCAGCAGCACGGGCAGAGGAGCGCTCAGTACCGTAGTGGTGGAACTGCTCCTCGGGACAGGAGCCCGTGGAGAAGTACAGGGCGTTGCACATGGCCTGCGTGGCCATGGAGCGCAGCAGCTTGTTCACCACGGGATCCGCGGGGTCGTTCGCCCTGTCCAGAGACTCGGCCAAAGCCTTGTTGGACCTGGCACAAATTCCAAAGAAAAGGACACTGTCCCTGGTTAGACTGGCTCACATCATAAAACCCACACAGAAGTTAATAGTTATTCATATAAAATGGCAAGCAGAGCAATATTGAAACTTTCAGTGCGGTTTAGTAACAGCTCTGCTCAAGGAAAATGTTTAGAAAAATCCCAGTTTTCACCCAGTTGTCTGCTGCAGCCTGGAGAACCAGGACTGGAGTGAACTCCACCCTGAGCAGTACAAAAGAGTGAGCTGGTCCAAACCTTTGTGTCCTGCACAAATGGGACAAGGTGACACCCGGGTCACAGAGGTTCTACTGACGCCCTTCACTATGGCCTTCTCATTCTATCTTGCCCAAGTAATTCTGAACTATTTTAAGTCATTTAAAATTACTACATTGCATTAGAATTCACCTAATTTAAGCCAGTGCTCTCTTACACAGGAAATACAGTGCAAACAAGGTCACTGCAGAGCTTGACCACTGCACAGTGGCTGAACAAATGTTTTGTCTGGGTGTGTCTACAATTATTCAGCCACTGCCACTTGCAGTACAGCCAGCAGAATCAGGCAGCTTCTCCTGGTCAGAACATCATCAGAAAGGTGCTGAGAAACTCTTTTTAAGAACTGCTGTGCAGTGTCTCTCAACACTGATACTCAGAGCTGGAATTGTTTAATGATAACATGGCCAGTTAATTGCTTAAGTTTAATTACAGAGTAATGAAAGGTACCGTGTGTCTATGGAGAAGCCTTTGGCACTGGCACACTCCCGCAGCTCAGCGAAGAACTCCTGGCGGGGCGGGGGGTGCTGCCGCAGCAGGGCTTGCTGGGGAAAACGCTCGGCAATCCTCTTGGCCACCCAGTGGTTGGCCAGGATCATGCACTCCGCCACGGTCTCGTGCACTTCCAGCGGCTGCTTGGGGATGAGGTCGTGGATGTTCCGTTTGTCATCCAGCTGCACCCGGACCTCGATCCCCTCCAGCTCCAGCGCGCCGCACCGGTCCCGCCTGGCTCGCATGTGTCGCGCGATGTCCGTGAGCTTGGAGATGGCCCAGACCAGCTCAGCCAGCTTCTCCTGCCTCGTGCCCTCATCCAGGCCTTGCAGTTCCAGGATATCCCCCAGGACAGTGGTGTCCCCATCCAGGAGGCCCTGGGCTGTCTCGTACTCCAGCTTGTAGGCAGAGCGGATCAGGGTCCTGGTGTACCGCACCCGCAGCGCCTCGTACGACTCCTTCTCCAGCTCCCACAAGACACTCACAGCGTACCTTAAAGACCAAAACCACAGTTCTGGAAAAGTTCTGGTGCACCTGAACTCCCAGTTCAAGCACATTCAACTCTTAGGAATCGATACATTTAATTCTGGTTGTGGAAGCATCTTTTTCTTCATGAAACCAGTGCTCAGCACTTGCCTCTCAGTCTGATGCATGACAACTGAAATGAGGACCAACACAGCAGTACTGTCAATCCATCTGCTGAAGCAGAGTACCCCTAAGATATAAGGTCTCCTTTAAGTTAAAGCAGAGCTACACTGTGAGGGTTATTTTTAATTTATTTGTCAAAAGTGTTTTATTTTTATTTTTTATTCTATTAGTCGTATGCATCCAAAACGAAGGTCTCTGTACCCTGAATATCCTCATGCCAGCCCTGCAGCATCCAACTGAGCCTGTAAATTGACATAAACTGGTCTGTAAAACTGACCCTGCCTGTGGTAGAACTGAAAGGTCATTTTTAAGGTACACAATTCTTTGCAGTAACAGTGCAGAGTGACTTGTGAAGGCGTCCCTGGGCAGAAGCACCCCAGGCTCACCTGTCCACGCCGCTGAGCAGGGAGCAGAGGTGGGCGCTGAGCACAGGGGGCAGCATGTCGTAGCGCCGGTCCGCCAGGTAATACGTGGTGGCCCTGCAACAAAACACTCCGAGTGCTCCTCCCCTGGGGCTGGGGGTGAGCACTGCCCCACAGCCTCATCTGCAAAGGTTATTCCCACTAAACACTCACAGGAACAATACCAAAGCCAAATTATTTAAACGGCTCTTTGTGCAGTACGACCCTGATTTTGCCTTGCTTGGTATTGCAGATGCCACTAAGGGCAGAAGCAGGGCTGGACAAAGTTTGCTCAGTGAAGAAGAGGTGATTTAATGGCTACATCAAACATCTGTGCTGCCCACACTTTATACTTCTTTGAATGTACAAAGAATACAGTTCATGAAGGGATTCAGCAGTTTAAGTTCAAAAGAGCAGCAATAAAAGAAAAAAGAGAATTAAATATTTGCACATTAAAAGACAAGACTGAATATTAAAACATAAGCCTGACAAATACCTCTGGAATTAAATTCATGTAAGACTAATTCCATTTTGTGGATGTTCATCTCCCTTGGAATGCAAACAAGTGGTTTTTAAAAACACTTTGAAGTCACAGATGTTAAATTAGACAATAAAGCAAAGAGAAGCGATCAGGGAAAAATAAACTTGTACACCTTTCTGGAAGATGTGTCCAAACAAAAGCAGAATGCCAGTAGTTACATAACAGTTTTGTTAGCTTTAAGAAGTCTTTAGTAAGACATGAAAGGTGAAATCACATTTCTTTCCTTCCAGAATTTCCTTAAGGCAGCACCACAAACTTCAGAGCTCCGTCAATTTTCCAATTTCCAGACAATTGCTCACCTTGCCCTGGCCTCTACGTCGGTGTAGGAGTTTGGTGGCACGAAGTGAGTGACGTCTGCAATGTGCACCCCCAGCTCCAGGTTCCCGCTGGGCAGGGCCCTGACAGAGAGAGCATCATCCACATCCTCACAGCCCCTGGGGTCGATGCTGAAGATCAGGTGGGTTTCTCGCAAGTCCAGGCGCTTCTCTGCCTCCTCTGGACTCACCTGCCATGGATTCTTTGGAGAACTCACTGGCATTTCCCTCATCTGGACAGAAATATTGTTGATGAACATAGATTTATGTATTTTGTACAGAAAGATGCCACCAAATTAAATCTAATTAGTTTTTCAAATTCTTCTTTTGTTTCATTTTCCAAGTCCATGACATATACTTTATGGAAAGTGGGGAAAAATTGAGAAGAATTCTACGTGTGTTAGTAACCAATGTGATTACTGTGCTGATAACTGCAGCTCTGACAAATATAACTACTACATATTGGCTTTTTAGTTTTCTTCTTTCAATTAACTGTAGGTATAATCAAAAGAGTTATCTATGAAAGCTGCTTCCTCTCCCAGTTGAAAATAAAGTATTTAAGACAATGATTTCAGTAGGATGAGGCCTTTAGGATCAGTAGAATAACCACATACTAAAGACAGAAGAATCTTAAAAGTCTAACTCAA
Organism: Prinia subflava; assembly: GCF_021018805.1. NCBI lineage: Eukaryota > Metazoa > Chordata > Aves > Passeriformes > Cisticolidae > Prinia > Prinia subflava. Next base: position 1,861,884 of record NC_086261.1, read on the forward strand.
GTTTGAATTAAGAGTTTGTAATCTTCTCCTCACAGCAAAAGGATTATCTTAAAATCACTCTTGACTTGAAAAGTATCCATAGTATCAATAGAATCACTGATCCAAGAGATTACAGAAAAAATAAAGTAAAATGAGAGTGAATTTTCAGCTTTCAAAATGGGCTTTCAAAAACCCACTGGCAACAAAGATGTTGAGCTGTAAGAAGGTCCCTCTCTCTGAGAATACAAAGAGAAACAAGACCCTGGAAATGAAAAGAGCGGATCTGATCCCAAGAGACAAACCTGGATTTCTGAGAAAGGGGCAGCACAAATGCTGTTCTCCACCAGGATGGCTGCAATCTCCCCCTCGAGGTCTCCAATCCTGCCCAGCACCCTCACAAAGTGCCCGTTGGGATACAGGGAGGTTGACTCCCAGGAATCGATGCGCACCACGACTCTGTACTCCTGCAGCAACACAGCTCTGTCACAACAGCTCTGTGCCCTGGAAAGGGCAATTTAAACCCCTCACACGCCTTTCGTTGAGCAGAAAAAACCCAAAGCAAGTGGTAATGGAAGTGCTCAGGGCAGCTGGGCTGTGGCCCAAATTCCCAACTCAAATGAGCTTTGTTACCTGAAGTTCTGACAGGAATTGAACACAGTCCTTCAAGGCAGAAATTGAACCCTCACAGACTTTAATAGTTTTACCATGTTTTTGTCAAGGAGAACATCATTAGAGCCCGTAACACCCACAGAGCTTTGTAGGAGCACAGAGCAGAGAAGCCCTTCAGTTAAATTACCTGTAATGCCTCAGCCTGCTGAGTGCTGATGCGGATTTTGGGAATTCGGTAATCCCAGGGTGTTACAAGGACCTTCTGAGCATTCCTGCCCTGGGACTGGCTCTCTTCCTTGGAGGGGAAGGTGACCACATAATCCCTCCAGTTCTTTTGGGTGATCCCAACTACTTTACCTTTAAACGAGGAGCATTGTGCATTAAAGAGTTAAACAGAACCAAGAAAGCAAAGATGTGGGAGGTGCAGGAGATTCATTTGTAAAATAAAGTGATGTGTCCCCAAATCTGTCACAACTGCCAACAACATATGGTGTGCAGACAATACAAGTGTGTCAGGAACTACTGTTGGCACAGGCAGATTTTAAAGAGCTTTTATTTACGTGGAGACTAACTCATTGTATAGATTTTAACTGATACACGACATAAATTGTTCACAGATTCCCACTGCTGCTGAAACGTGGCCAGTTCTAGTAATACAGAGAATTTTTAATGGCAAAGAGCAAAACAAAACATGATTTCCGTACAAAATGAGAATCAACCTCTTAATACTTTTAGCTCTGACCTTAACAAATTTTTAAGATGCAGCTACAGCTGCAGAGGAATAATTTCAAACAAGATTCTAAGTTCCCATGGTACCCAGGATGTCACACTGGGATATTTTTTCACCTTTTTTCTTTCCATAATTTATCAGCAGGGAGTGAAAAGGATGCTTGTCCTTACCTGTGGGCATAGGGTCACCTGTGGTGTCTGCAGGTGCTTTGTCCTCACTCTCATTTTCACAGAGGGCTACAGTCCTTCCCTTCCACTCATGCACGGGGAGCAACTCAACCACAACCACGTCCCCGTGGATTGCACGGTTCCGAGCCTTTGATCCATAAATAAGGATGTCACTTTGAAGTTCTGTGTTTAAAATAAAAAGAAACAGAACTATAATCTGCTAAAAAAAAAATCAAATCCCTCATTCTTGGCAGTATTCTGCTGAAATAACAGAAAAATCCTTTTCCAGTATGATTTCTTCCAAAAAGGACTACTGGCAAGTAATTCATATTGCAAGGAAATGAAAACCTTTTCCTCTTTTTTGTTTAAGGATCTATTAAGGAATTCTGTAAGTGAACTTTTGGATGAAAAGCAGCATAGGCTGGGATGAGTTCATGGTTCTTAGGCAGCAGCTTTAAAACCACACAGCATATTTAAATTGTGAAAGCCACTGCCACAGGATTCTGAGCAGGATTCAGAAGAAAACAAGCTTTTAAAAGATAATGAGTATATTGAGCACTGGTTGGACTGCAGGGTGTGTCACAGGAACACTTGACAGCAGTTCTTAGTGAGAGCTGGGTCAATGGACTGCTCCTTCAAAGGTGCTGACGGGTAACTCATGCCAGAGACACAATCCTGGATCACTCTGGATCAGCTTGGTCCAAAAGGCAATTTTCCAATTCTGTTCACAAAGAGCAGCTTCCCAATCCTGCCAACACCCCTGCAGACTCACTGCAGTCAGAGTGGTCCCCTGAGGTTAGGGCAAAGCACAGGGACAATCTGCACAGCATTTCCCTTCAGAGAGATGCAGGCAAACAGGGCAGGAGGCCACAATACGGCCAGAGGGGGTGAGACAGAGGAAGGAGTTCTCTCACAAGTTCCACCCTCTGGTTGATCTCCTCTTTTCTGGCCCATGAACACCACAGAGGCCCTGCAGGGTCTCAGCCTTTATCTTGTCTGATAACTGAACATTGCTCACCTGTGTCTTTGCTGCCAAGGCCCTGGAGCCGAACAAAAGCTTCCAGCTGTGCTCGGTGCTTATTGACACTCAGTGTACCCTGGAGAGACCAAAAACCAACAGCAGCATGAAACAGTCACCCTAAAAACAGACAGCTTTAAAGGATAAAACTGGGGGGCTACAATTATTGTTACATGAATTAGTTTTTATTGATACGCAGGGTATTTTGAACACAACTGTTCTTTCTACGGGGGGAATGCAGGGTGTAGAACTTTAGGAATTCACTTCTGGAAAAGAAAAGTAAATTCTTTTAAATTTATTTATTTATTTATAAGTTGGTAAATGATATTTTACTCCCACCACAGGCAGTGTAAGATTACCTTTGCTGCCTGCCTTAGCACAGAATCTGGAATTATTCCAACAAGAAAGAAAACCTTTGTCTTTCTGTTCGTATTTTACTCCTGCCTCTGCGGAAATTGCCAAGAAAGGAACAAATTACTGCCTCTAATTCTTTAAATTATTTTTAAAAGAAAGACACTTGACTACTAACAATCCATATTAAGGCCCTGAACAGCCATAAATCTGTAAATTAATTTCATTGACTGGGAGATCTCTGTGCAAATGAAGTTAGAACTGCTGCCTTTGTGCAGCACTATTTATATTTAAGAACGAGGTCTCACTGCTTCAAATAACACCTGATCTCTTGATTTACGGGTACATCACATAAAACCTGAAGAAAAATCCATAGCAAATTTCAAATCCTCAATAGCCAATTCCTACTTTAACTTCTCCAAGACAAAAAAAAAAGTAAAAAAAAATATTCACATGTCACAACATAGTGTTGGTGAAATATTCTGAGAATCCTAAGAATCCTAATCCCACCTTCTTGTTTTTTGTTTTCTTTCCCTCTTCCCACCACAGCCATGTTTCTTTCTCTAATCACTAATTCAGGGAACTGAAGGGACCAAGCACAAGTCTGCACTGTTCTCTATGTAACAAATACCTGCAGGTATCTCCCAGACTTGATCCCAGCCTCCAGGATTTCCACAGGTAAGTGCTCAGGATATTCCTTTCCGTGGTTCTCTTGGCTCTCACTCTCCCGCTCTCGCCGAGCCTGGACTATGGAGTCAAAGAGCTCGTGGGCAGCCTTCAGGTCAGGCCAGAAGTTATCCAAGTAATTCTGCATGCACAAATAGAAATTAACAGAAATGTGTTCTGAGGGCTCTGTTCTTTTGTAATGCATTTGGAAAGCCCATCACGGATAAGAGCTGGCTCACACTATACCCAAATAACACTTCAAGTGGTAATGATGAGTCTGCTCTAAAGCCCACAGATGTGGCCCAGGTTCAGCCTAATCCACTGCTAAATACAACAAAGGTCAATCAGTTTGGTGCAGTTTGTACTCAGCATCCTTCCACAGATAAACATAAACATCTCCTGAGCCCCCTGAATATCTGTGGTATCACAGATGGACAGCAGAATGAAGAATGAATGATCTTTTAAGACATCTCTGGATCCTCAGCAGTCCAGGCACAGTAACTGCCAGAACACTGCTGATGGATATTTAGGCTACAGCTGCTTATGGACTGCTTGCACTCCAGATTTAGGCAGATCACTGCTCATCAATGCCAAATTCCTTAAAAACAAGGAAAACAATAAAAAGGTCTCCTAAGAAAAATGACCTCTATCCTCAGAGCTGCTGTTTATATTTCCAGCTCTCTGCTTTGCTCATTGCCATTGGTTTCTCTGACTGTCCCATAAGTGACATATTTGCTTGCTTTGATAAATGGAGACATGAGTTCCCATCACAGTTTTCTTGAATGTAAGCTCTGACATGATTTGCAATACACTTTAATGTACTTGCTTCATCATTTTGATGCAGCATAAAGGAAACCTTTTATTTTTCTGGCGTGTTACCTTGAAGGAAATCACAAACACTCCTTCTGTTTCATTTCCGTACTGCCTGATAGCATCCTCATCTTCTGTTACCATAACAACTGGCATCTGACCCAGGCAGTGATTGTGATACCAGGCTGCTGCATTGTAAATATTCCTAGAAAAGCAAAGTTTGAAGTAAGATTCCTGGCATAGCTCATTTGCTACTTGCAAGATTTTGCTGGCTTCGTATAAACGAGATTTTGATTTAACACTCAGACTTTTGAGAGATACACCACGCTACAGAAACATTTTTCTGCAAAAATGCTCCTGTGCCATTCTTAAGCACCAAAAGAAGAGAGGAGAATACAGAACAGAATGTTTCCTTCCCAGTACACCACTTGTGCCCTGGCTGCAACACAACATGAAGCTCCTCTGAGAGAAAGCTTGAGAAAAGCAGGCTGGAGATGCTAAGACACTGATGCTACAGGCTGTGACTTTAAAGTGATCCAGCTTTTTCTGTAGCATTATTGCATTTAAATTTAGTACATTTTGTCCATTTCCCAAAGAAAACAATGCTGACACTTTTATAACCATAAAGCACAACGCAGACTCCCAGTGACTGTGACCTGCTGCAGAGCTCGGCAGAGCAAGAGCATGAACTGTCAGTACTGGTGCACGCTCACATTCCCAAACACAGATCCATGAAAGGTGTGCAGTGGGACACTGCAGAGCTCACACAAACCTGGTCTGCCACTTCTCCATGGATTCTCCCTTCTCCCTGGGCAGGTAGCAGTGCTGGTGGAACTCGTTAGCAAACACAGTACAGTCATGACGGGGATCCTTCAGGAGATTTCGTAACTTGTTGTACTGTCTGGAATGAAAAAAGATAAAGATATTCTTGTGCTTTCTTTTGATAATGCTATTTTAACTCCACGTGAAAATACAGCTGAGAAACTCCAGGAAAATTACTGTCATGCACAGAGAAATGCACTCATTAAATTACACCATTGATGATAAATCCTAAACCATCACCTGCAAACAAACTCTTTTAGGTTCCATCATGAACACTTCTGATTTTAAACATTCTTGTTTTCCAATGAGCCCCACAAAACATCCCAAGTGTTCAGGAACTTGTTTTGTTTGTCATGTTTGGGGCAAGGGTTGTTTCTTCAAAAGCATTTGTGCTTTAGAAATAGGGGAAGGCCCTGAGAGCAAATTTTACTCTGAAAAGCTATGGCAATGTCCAGGTTAATGACTGGTGAGATAAGTACCATACAATAATATTAATTGCTCTCCAAGGACAAGTGCTCAGGCATCAATACATTAAACCAAAACCTGTCCAGAATTCAGCTGTGGGCACATGATAGATCATTACTGCAAAGTCTAATTAATTCCTGTCACCAGCCACTTGATCAGTTAATAATGCTACAGGTTTCACATTGCTCCTATCAAATGAAAACTCTGCCAAGCACTGACATCCACAGATCACAAATGATCCCAGTCCTTCTCCTTCTACAAAACTGCATAAATACACCTGAAAGGCCTAAAAACAAATCATACATTTTACAAATCAATATTTTTACTTCAATCTAAACAAAAAATAAGTTCTCATGGGATAAATACCTGCGTCCTTTCTGATGTTGCACAGCCTGACAAGCTGTTTGCATGAAAATAATTCCTTTCAGCTCCGGAAATTCCAGAATCTCCAGGTACTCCTGAACCACCTTGCAGTCGGGGACAACATAGTGTGTGACATCATCTGACAACAATTTGCCATCTAGAAGAGAATTCAGAGTTTCAGGGCTCAAACTTCCAGTTGCAATATTGGTTTCTTGAAAGCATTTCCCAATGTGACAAAATTAGAGTTGTGTCTCCTCAAATGGGTACATTTCTTTTTCTAATGAACAAAATTATGGATATTATGGTATAATCCTGTGGTACAGTCCATAAATTTGTGACAAAAATTCTGCAGCCACTGATGCCAAAATTTAGTGCAAATTCTATTGAAAGGAGTGAAAGAAATCCACTTTCATTATGAAAACGCTGTAACTTAAAAAAGCAAAGGTTACAGTTCTTTCTTCTCTGCTTCCATATGAAAAAGGGACTATACATCTGGCACAGGAAATCTTTTCATGGAATTTCCAAAGGCTGTAGAATTATGAGCAGTTCCTTTACCCAGCTCCCACAGCTCTCTCTGTTCAAACAGACCATTTACAGCAGGCTCTTTACAAAAAAGAGCATAGGCAAGATTACACATAGAGAAAACCACTACTACTGCAAAGAAAAGATGTTTTTAAAACTAAACTATTCACCATCAGTGTTGATTTTCTTTATAGAGACTCTATCCCTTAGGAATATGCCACCAAAATATCACACACAACACATCACAGACGACATCTTAAAATGTACCTCAAAATTAAACAGTTTAATTGCTTTTGGTATTTCAAAGATTACCCAAAAGCTTTCAGATGAGAGGGGATCTCCACTGCATTTTCTCTTAATACCTATTTATTATAAATACTGAACTGCTGAACTCACCACAGTGCAGGCACATTATAAAGTATACAAATATTGACAAGTCGGGTTATTTCCATGTATTTCTTAGAAGCTGCCACGGGACAATCTTTGAGCTGTGACCACAAGACGTGTGAATCCAGCCAGCACAACTGTGCACACAGCAACGTGGCCTCATCTCACACTGCAGGCTTCTAATGGATGATGGCAGCACGCATGCAAGAAAGCTAATATTTATTAATAATTCAGAAGAGCATTAGAAGTGAAACGGCACTGGAAGATTTATGAGCTCTGCCCATAGGAAGCTGTCCTTGCCTAGCCCATACATCCAGAGCAGAGTGACTCCAGGCAGGCACGGCTCACCCTTACAGGCTCCTGCTGATGGGATTTTTGCAGGCAGTCTCTCACAGGGCATGAAATGGATTTGCTCAGCTCACTGTGTAGAGTGAGGAAGGAAAGCAAATATTTCCTTCACATCTGGGTTACCTTGAATAATCACATAGGGATGTATTCTGACAGTCACCTGTAGCACAATTTACATTAAAGTACAAAAGAGGGGGAGTTAGGCACAGCAGGAGAGGTTAGATTTTTTCTGATATGTGCCTTTAATTAATCCTTGAGGAATTCATAACCAAATTTTAGGTAGCAGTAACTATCACTAGTCCTGATCTCCTAGATAGCAGTAACACACTATAATAATCTAAGTAATACACCTTCTGCCCTCGATTGCAACTTAAATCAAAAGTGAAAACACCTATGCCAACCATAGTTCCAAAGGAAAAAAAAAGTCACCATTCTCAACCTTTTCTTTCAGGCAAGTCATTTGGTCGATTTAAACAGGTTGGATATTATGTTTTTTATTTGCCAGTCCGTTTTCCTGCATCAAATAAATTGTGCTATTGAACAACAACAACAACAAACCCAACTGAAATATCAACCACAGCTCTGGTGATGATCTATGATGCACGTAACAGCACCACAGTACGTAAAAACAAAACAAATGCAGACATCAGAGCCTGGCAGCCTTCCCGTGCCTGAAATGCCCTGATATAACACAGGCAATTACATTTAATTACTGAACAGAAATAGCTGCTGATGTAGACTTACAATGGCTTCAAGATAATGGCTTGGCCCCATTGTAATACTTAACAGGTATGTACAGAATTTAACTCATGCTATAAACTATCACCCTGCAGAAATTAAAGCGTTTTAAAGGACCTTTTAAAACAAGAGAAGTGTAAAAACGGAACAATCCTTTAGCCTTTTATCACTGCCAGTAAACTGTTCACAGTTAAACCCTCTAACAATCAACTCCTCGGTTCTTTCCGCTCTTAACGCCTCGTTGATTTCTGAAGGATCTTGCTTTAAAGGAAAAACTATTGCTACAGCCGTGATTTGCTCACCACGGTCCGGACACCCCAGGACGGGGATCATCCTTTCCTCTTCAGAGATAACACCAGCCCGGGGATCATCCTCTGTCCTCGGGGATCCCCCCAGCTCAGGGATCACCCTCTGTCCTCAGGGATCATCCTCTGTCCTCGGGGATCCCCCACAGTCCTCAGGGATCACCCTCTGTCCTCAGGGATCACCCTCTGTCCTCGGGGATCCCCCCCAGCTCAGGGATCATCCTCTGTCCTCAGGGATCACCCTCTGTCCTCGGGGATCCCCCACAGTCCTCAGGGATCACCCTCTGTCCTCAGGGATCACCCTCTGTCCTCGGGGATTCCCCACAGTCCTCAGGGATCACCCTCTGTCCTCGGGGATCTCCCTCAGTTCAGGGATCCCCCTCTGTCCTCAGGGATCCCTCCCAGCTCAGAGATCCTCCCCAGCCCAGGGATCACCCTCTGTCCTCAGGAATCACCCCTAGCTCACCCTCTGTCCTCCGAGATCCTCCCCACCTCAGGGATCCCCCCAGCCCGGGGATCACCCTCTGTCCTCGGGGATCCCCCTCAGTTCAGGGATCCCCCTCTGTCCTCAGGGATCCCCCCAGCCGAGGGATCACCCTCAGTCCTCAGGAATCACCCCCAGCTCAAGGATCACCCCCAGCCCAGGGATCACTCTCTGTCCTCAGAGATCCTGCCCACCTCAGGGACCCCCCCAGCCCGGGGATCACTCTCTGTCCTCAGGGATCACTTTGCCCCCAGCTCTGTCCCCGCCACCCCAGGGAGGCCGCCCGCCGCCCCAGCCCGGCCCGCGGGCGATCCCGGCTGTGTCAGTGCTCACCCCCGGCTCCCCCCGGGCCCTCCCGGCGGAGCCTCACCGCGGGCGCAGGCGGCGCGGCACTGGGCGCTGCGGCACAGGGCGCTGCGGCACGGCACGTCGGGGCGCAGGTAATGCTCCCGCACCACCCGCACGGCGCGGCCCTGCTGCCCCCGCAGCTGCAGCACCTTCTCCGTGCGGAGCATCGGGGCGGCGGGCACCGGCCGGGAATGGCGGGCACCGGCGGGGACCGGCGGCCCCGAGGCCGCGACAGCCGCGGCGCCTGCGCGGGGCGGGGCGCGGGGTCACGGCGCGGGGAACGGCCTCAACCGAGGGGCGGGGAGAGAGCGGGCGGGAACGAGCTGAGGGAACCGGGCGGGAACGAGCTGAGGGAACCGGGTGGGAACGGGCTGAAGGAACCAGGCGGGAACGGGCTGAGGGAACCAGGCGGGAACGGGCTGAGGGAACCGGGCGGGATTGGGGAACCGGGCGGGAAGGAGCTGAGGGAACTGGGCGGGATTAGGGAACTGGGCGGGAACGAGCTGAGGGAACCGGACGGGGACGAGCTGAGGGAGCCCGAGCGGGATGAGGGAACCGGGCCGGCCTGACGAGACCGGGCGGGAACGAGCTGAGGGGACAGCGGTGCGTTGAGGGGACGCGAGCTGAGGGACGAGTGAGAGCGAGCTGAGGGCACTGGAACTGGAGCAGAGGGAGAGCAGGAACGAGCTGAGGGCACTGGAACTGGAGCAGAGGGAGAGCAGGAACGAGCTGAGGGCACTGGAACTGGAGCAGAGGGAGAGCAGGAACGAGCTGAGGGACAGCAGGAATGAGCTGAGGGGACCGCGGCGGGCTGAGGGGACAAGGTGAGGGAAGCGGCCGGCTGAGGGAACCAGGGCTGCCCTGAGGGCGATATCGAGCTGAGGGGAGCCCGACCAGTGCAAGCCGTGAGAGAGCCCGGGCTTGTGTGGCTGGACGAGCACAGAGGATTCCCTTCAAGAGAGGGATGCAGTTGTGTGAACCTCCATGGTCTTTCACGGCAACTTCCAGAAGTTCCAGGCCCGTTCTTCACCCCTGATTTTGTGTGATCACATGCCAGAACCCTCCGGGAGATGGGGATCAATGCCAACTAATTTTACAGTAATCACCGATATTGTCCTTCACATTTACAGAGGGGAAGATAAAGGCACTGACAGATGAAGTCTTGTCCAAGATGAAACAGAAAAGCAGTGGAAGGTCAGGAGTCCAAAGCAGTGTCTCTGGGTCTGAGTCACTGCTCTGTGTCTGTAATGCTGCAGGTGTGGAATTTTGGGGATGATTGTTTTGACTCTTAGAAAAGTATTCATACTTTCCTCAAATAATAATTGCCTACACCATAACTTCACTTGAACATAAATACATGGTGAGAGTTGTGTAGTGTTTGTCCTTAGGAGGAAAAAAAACCACTGGGAAAGAGCCAAGGCAGTATGTCACTGTATGTTCCTGTTTATTCTACTTCTTATTTTTCACATGTTTTATAAAATGTGTATCTCCAGTGACTAATACTTCTAAGTAACCAATTTGTGCCAGTAAATGGAAGCACCATCTGTAAGAAGCTGATTTGCAGAAGCCAAGTTCTCAAACATCTGAGGAGGAGGAGGTGTTATAACTTAGTGAGAGACGACCAAAGTGTAGACTTGGGTTTGGGAGTCAGGATGATTTCAGATGTATTATGTAAGCAGGATGTGAAAGGAAAATGGAAATGGAGAGCAAAATGATGGAGCTCTTGTTCAGCAGGAACAAAAATGAAGTAACCCATGCTGATAGAAAGGGTAAGAAAAACACAACATTTGAGGGAAAAAAAAGACATTTAATTGAGTTTGAAAAGTGGCAGATGCTGATTGCTGACACAGTGAGGAGCACAGACCAGTGTGCTTACTCAGTGACATTCAATGTCTGTAATAAAATGAAGGTTAATTAAATAAAAGTGGCTGAGATCACTCCTCTCATTTGTGCACTGTTTCACAGAGGAAAATGGAAGACCTTTGGGCCAAGTTCATGCCCTGCTGATACTGTTGAGTAGCTGCACATGTATTTATAACATCCTAGTCTGAACAGTTTTATCATTCTTGAGTTTCCCCGCTTCCTTCCTCTCTGGGAAGAAACCTCAGCTGGTTGCAAAAGGCCGAGCTGGAGCCACCAGAGAACTCTTGACACTTTACCTGGCAGCTGAGTTTGTCCCTGTGAGGTCAGACATCAACTTTCATGCTGATCTGGTAATTGTCTTTACACAGGGCGAGAGGTTTGTGCAGGGACAGCCACATGTCACAGGATAACATGTGCATGGTGAATTGTTCTAAAATAAAAGTCACAAAAAAGCTGGCATATCAATATTAGAAGATAGTAACAAAAGTTGAAGAATAAGGATGGAATGCAGTGTGCCTGCAGAACTACTGGACATACATTGCTTCATACAACTTCACTCCATAAATTACTTTGTAAAGAAAAAAACCATGGTAGAACACAAAGGCATCAGTACAAGTTTTATTTTTATGATTATTCCTCACTTTGTGCAATGCTCCCATGGATAACACCAGTGAGTGCTAGAGAAGCTTTTATTTTACACAGGCAATAGAAGTCTTTAAAGTTCAATCCCATTTGTGCCTGCCCATGATGGGAAGTGGGAGCCTCCCAGGAGCTCTCCCTGCCTGGAGAAGCAGGACAGAATTTCAGTGTGTTACCTTTTGACTGAAGGGTTTGGGTGAAGAAATTTGAGATCCCTGGAGAGTACCAGCACTTGGCTCAAGTTTCCCAAGCCTGAAGCCTGACTCATCTGACAAATGCCACAAACGAGGCAGAAGATAAATCTGGGATCCACACAGTCATGGAATCAATAGAAATTGTATCTTTCCATTTGAAAAAGGCCTTTTAATCTTTTTTTTTTACCCTCCAAATACTCTGTCACTGAGGTAGAGGATGCAAGATTTGATTATCTTACAGCATATTTTTGAAGTTGATTCTCCCATTCTTAAAGCAATTGTGGAGCAATTGGCAACTCAGCATCTCCTTCTAACTCATCCTAAACGGGATAAATGCTCTCTTCTCTTGGAGATTCCTTCTCCTGGATTGCTGGCTCAGTGAAAGCCAAGTATTGGAAAAATTACACCCACATCTAGGAAGGTCTCAGGATTAATATGCTATTCCTTGCAATCATAAAAAATAAGGATATCAGATGATTTTAAAAATGTCTTTTTTATGTAATCCCGTGTCCACTGGCATTAATTATGTCCCCCTCCTTTAATTATTTCTGTCAGATCTCATGTTAATTAGACTGTTATTTTGCTTAGGATTGCACTTTGATGATTATCTCATTTATCCTTTGAAATCATTTATACATCGTTACAAAGAGAATGCTAATGTTCTCATTTTAGCGAAAAGAGGATGATTTTGTACTCGGAATATTCTCCGCGGATTTCAGCTCGTCAAACCCGCCCCAGCCCTTTGCAATACCGGACACTCCCGCTGAGGGCCGCTCTGGAATCGATTTTGGGTTGAAATCGGAGCTTTCGCTTCCCTGCCTGTGTCTAATGGGCTGAAATTCCACCTTTCAGCTTCCGTGAACAAACTGCTTGGAGTTGTTTATAGCGTAAAGAGACAATTTCCTCCACAAAATAAACTAGAAAGCGATGCTGCTCTATAATAAAATAAAATAAAAAAAGGGCTTGCACATCTCTTCAAGCATGTCAGGAATATGAAACTACACGATGTTTACAATTACTGGAAGCATAAAAGCAATTTATCACAATACCTGATATTTACTATAGCATGCATTTGATCTTCTTTCCCTCCTCCTTTTCTTCCATGGATGCAGTTCAAAAGTTTACAGCACAGGAATGCAAAGCTCTGCTTTATTTGTTTCACTTATTTTCTGTACCTTGGCTTAGTTTATCCCAGGGTTTCCCACTGTATTTACTGATGAGAGACCCTAAATATTATTAAAAGGAGAAAAAGCCTTTATGCTGAGATAATTAGAGTGTTACACTTTAGGTTTAGGTTGTTTGCAGCTGATAATAACTTGGTATAGTCCAGAATTTCTCCTTTCATAAAATACACTTATATTTGTTATGCTAGGAATGATGAAAACAGTTTGGATCAAAGGAGAAGACCACCATATCAATCTTTTTGCCATCGAAATGTGTCTGATTTGGTGGGAGCCCTTGCACTGAAATGATGCTCGGGGTTGTCGCAGCCTCCAGAGCAGCTCCTGCAGGGTTCAGAGGATAATGGTTTTTCAAGTCTGGGGTCACTGCTGTACAATATCCTGCTCCAAGGTTTATTTATTTATATACCCCAGTAAATAGAAAACAGAATAGCAAGGGTGACTTTTTACCCCCCAGCTTTCAAAGTAACAAGAAGTTTCTAGGTGGAGCTGATTAATTCCCTCGTAGGCTCCTGTCATCAGAAATTAAATGGAGTTGACTCATGGGGAACTCTGCACTTGTGATTTGCTCTACAAATGAGATATAAGAGGTTTTCCTTGAGAGCTCAATGATGTATAAAAGGAAACTAAAGGAAAATGTATCACACTGCATTTCTGGGCTGCAGCTGTGCATCTTAGGTGCCTTAAATTCTTCTTACTAAAAGCCCTTGAGCAAAGATTTTATGCCCATAACTGCTCTATCCTCTGGCAAATCATATTGCCTGTCAGGGCTGGGTAAATAACAGGTTGCTTTTTAAAAAAAAAATTCAAAGGAAAGAATACAAGATTTCTAGATACATTATTTCATAATTATTGTCAAGAACTAAGTCTCAGCCAGCAAGTAATTCAGGAATACCTAATTGTACATAATAATACTTTAACCTGTGCTGCCCAGTTATGTATGCAGTGATATTATTTGGTTTTCCTTGATGTCCCTGTGTGATAACTGACCAACAGTGAATATTTTTAATTGAATGTAAAAGTCGTAAAATGACATATGTACTGCCAACCACTTATTGTGCAATTGGAGGTTTTCATTTGGCAAATGTTCAAGCTTAAAATGTGTTTTTCATGATTATTCCCCTTATTAAAGCTCATTTGCTATTCATGGAAAGTGAGCACAAAAGAGATGTGAGCAGTCAAAGAAACACATTTAAAAATTCAAATGAATATCCACAGGGAAATGGATTTCAGTGTTTGCCCAACTCCACTGGGACACTCGGCTGCTGAACGTCTCCTTAATGGGTGCCTTTGTCATTGTCCTCAAGGCTTCCATCACAAATGCTGGATGCTTCCTTACGACTTCATATTGCTGTCATTATGCAAAATTCATTCTTGATGTGGTTAAAGTGGTTCATTAGGGAGAGGCAAGGTGAGATGTGTTCACCATGTGCCTGCTGCTTTTACAAATGAGGTAAAATGTAATTTGTTGTGATTCCGAGTACTGAGTTTAGCGTGGAGTCAAAGGAACTCAGGGCTTTGGCCCTTGCTGGGAGCTGAGACTCCAATGGCCTTGCTCATCCTCAGGGACTCCAGTTATCCTCTCTGTGTCCCAGTGATGGGAAGGATCTGATCCTCAACTGGGGGAACAAAAAAAGTGACTGATCTTTATTTTCTACTTAGGCTGAGCTCCTGTAAGCTCAATTACACCTTTATTGTTCACTGCTTTCCTGGCAGCAGGATCTGCATGCAGGGCTCCTTCCTCTGCACTGCTTTCACCCACAAGTCTAATTGAAGTGAGTCAGTGGTCAGAACTCTTCTCTAGGCCCCAAACCTGACAGAACCATCAAAGTGCTGCTTGTTACTTCCTCACTAAATGTTGTTCTGCATTATGCTGATAATACAAAGTGATGTGAGCAACCACATCATTTCCAGGGATAGATAACTGGAAAAAAAAATGTTGCATCATTCAGCCTGAGACTTTGGAGGTGCTTTTACTCATGCAAGCTGAGGACAAAGGCTGCTGCTTTTCAGAAAGGTCTCATTTCTTAGCCAAATTTATAACTACTTTAATTAAAGAAGATCACATTCTTTGCCTGGGGTCATGTGGCAACTCAGTGGCTCAGCCAGGGTTTGAGCCAAAGATCCATTCTCTTGGTTCATCACCCTTGAATGTAAATAGGAGATCTAATTCTGCTTTATGAAGATACTAGGCAGATTTTATATGTTTTATAACTTTCTGAAAGAGACTGAGCTGCCATTATAATGAGTAATGAAACTTAAGAAAACAAGATACAAAAAATATTTCCAGAGGAAGAAATTAGACCTTGAACTAGTAGTTTGTGACAGCTGATAAGATGTGGAACTTTCTGGGGACATGAAGGACATTAGAATGCCAATCAAATACCAAAATGTTCATTTAACTTAGTGAAAGACTGCCTGATTTTTTTACATTGATGCTTATTTTGGGTATTTTTCTCCTCTTTCCCCAGCTGCACGTTTCAGGATGCAGTGTGTGGAGGGAGTGCACAGCACCAGTGTGAGCAGGTGTCCCCCACACTGGATGAGCTGGTGCAGCTGCAGGTAAGGGAAGGTTTTCTGCTGGATTTGCAGCCAGGTGCCAGGAATGCTCTTACAGATATGGCAGCCCATGCCTTCAGAAGCATGCAAGAAGAGGAGGGGCAGTCTCAGATTATTTCTGTCTAATATTTTTGCTTAAAATTGAGTTCACCATGTTATTTCCCAGTTTATCTCACCACCCTTCCTTTTTTTTTTCTCGCTTTTTTTTCCTTCTAGAATGTCCCATCCCTTCAAGTTTCATTTTTGGAATTTAATATCTCCTGTTGATGATTTCTATTCCTTATCTTCTCTTGATCCATTTCTGCTTCTCTTTTAGATTCTGTCTCCTTCCATCTCCAACTAATGTCTCCCCATATGTCAGATTTAAAAAAAAATTTACAAGATGCTGGGCTGTGAAAGGAACTAGGGAATGTTTATGTGGTTGCACAGGCTGACCGTTAAAGTGACTTTATTTCTACAGCATTTCAGATGCTGGGCTTGACAGTTTCATTTCCGAAACTATTTATACTCACAAAAATCCATAACAGCATTTCCATTCTTTCCTTATATGATTTTTTTTTTGCCTGTATTTTATCAAGTCATCTTCTTCTATTCAGGCCTGATTTCAGACAATAGGAATACAAAGTGGAAAAATTCCTTTCTAAAAGAGACCGTAGCTTTTTATCTATTAAAGCATCTTTCTGTGTCCCAACACATTTTTATCTCAGCCTACTTTTCAGCTTCTCCTGTTGATTTGATCCAATGGAATGACATGCAGGGGAGACCTAGATGAAAACTACACCTGAAGAGGGTGTGTGCTCGGAGCTGAGGAACCTTGCTAAAACTGCCTTCCTCATTACGCTCCAAAGTCCTCCTGCAGCTCTGCATCCTCATTCCAGACTGTGCCACATTAAAGCAAAGGCCAGCTGTAGCTGTTGTCTCCCACTGAAAACACAGAAGGGGTGGGTATTTTACTGAACTGTCACCACTGGACATCGCAACAGGCTAGGATGGATAAAAAGGATGGATTTTATATCCTTGCTTTTCTAAATATAAAGTTCTCTAAGCCTTTATATCTGTGATATTCTATTTTTTCACCATTGCAAGAAAAAACCCCAGCCATACCAGAACTTGCAGTTTTGCAAAGGAAACTACAGCTAGCATTAAATATTCTTGAGCATTAAATATTCTTGAACAACATGAGTGTATTAAATTCTGGCACAGTTTGCATAAAGAGACTGTGTGGCAATGTGAAATCAACAGGTTAAGAGTAGTCAGGTGCAACTTGTTCCTTGGCACAGCAGTAAAACCAATGATTCCTAAGATTTCTGGCCTGGCAAACCCTTGTCAGCCCTCAGCACTCCTGCACAGACCCCCTCAGTGTCAGTGGTTGTTGCAAACAGCACAAACACAACGCTGGTTGTGATTTCACAAATCAAGTTTGGAAACCACCAGGCCTAAGGATGGCCTTGGTTCCCTGCAGCTCTCCGTGGCTCTGGGCTGTCGCTGTGACTCAGGGAAGGGTAAGTTTGTGGTGGAAAATGATGATAACAACACTCTGAGCTGCTGAGCACGGCCCCTCCTGCCTGCCTCGGGAGGGTCAGCAGGTTTGTGCTTCCTGCTGAGCTGATTGGCACCGTGACAGCCACTGCCTGCCAAACACATGCATTGGTGTAATCTCTGCTGGCTGGGGAGAAAAACCACCAATACACAACAGAGGCCTTCTTTCAAAGAGCTGATCTAGAGCTGAGCGAAGATGGGTTCTCCCCTTAAATCCTGAAGTGTCAGCAGTAGCTGCTGTGGATGTGCACAAATAACACACACCCAAGTTCACTTTGGATCCCTTTTCCTCTGATAGGACAGGAGAACTACTGATCTTGGTAGATTATGAAAAGTTACCAGAATCAGGTAGATTTGGTATCTGTAGTTATGTATTTAAAAGCTGATGTCACTTGTAAGTGCAAGATTGAATGGATTGCAGGAGAGATGAGGAGCTTCCTGAACTGATTTAAGATGCACGAAGCTGCTGTATAAAGGACATGTGCAAGGCCCAAGGGAGTCAGTACAAAGAATCTTGTTAATGTTTATGGGCTTTTGATCAAGTCCTAAAGACAGACTCAAGAGTTGAGATGTTTTGACTTTGAAACAAAGGCCTTGCTGCAATTATATAATTTCTATTATTCTCTTTAAACTGGTGTGTGTTATTCATCATTCTGATCAGAACACTTTGCATCTCTGTCCTATTTCTGGTTTGATGATTGTGATAAACTTGGTAACCTTTTGCAGGCTGTGAAGTTGCACACTTCCTTCAGATCCTCTGTTTGGCTTGTGAAAGTGCTTTTTAAAATTTAAAGGACAAAATTTTTGTTTGTTTTTGCCAATTAGGGATTACCAGGGGCTAATCATATTCTAAAACAATAGGAATTACTGTGATAAACTTAGTGACCCTTTTCAGCCTGAAAGCTGTACTCTCCTTCATTTAGATTGTAAAAGTGCTTTTTAAATTTTAAAGGGCAAAATTTATGAGGTATTTTTATTTCACCAGTTTGAGATTTTTAGAGTTTAGTGGTATTCTAAAAATCTAACTTCTAGTACAGCTTCATCTTTGCCTCTTTCAGAGATTTGCATCCTTTCTATTTCTATGGAATGTACCTGTTGCTGCCATCTCCCTATAACAGAGGGCTATCTCTTTGGTATCCTCAGGATTTGCAGGTTTTAATTAGAATGGATTTATGTTGATTACAGTTGATGGGATTGAAATGCCATGTAGTTATTAATTTCCTAGTTTTAATTTTGCTACTTAGTCATACGTTACCAAAAATATCTTGGAAATGTGTTTTTTTCCCTTGTAAAGTGGCAAACCAGAGAAATAAATGCATCATGGCAGGCTGTCATTTTGAGTGCAACTCCTGCTAGATCCTGACTTAGAATTCTGTGAATGACTGTGGAGCTGGATGAAAATGAAAAGAAATACGTGCAGCCAAGTTTTCTTAGATTTTCTTTGAAAACAGAAATGAACTTTTGGGAATTTCTGCTAGGATTTGCTTGGTTTCCTTTTTACAGGTAGCTGTCAATTAACATAATTCCTAGAAATTCCCAAATTTCAGGATGTCCATTTTATTTTTTATCTCTGTAGCATATACAAGACAAACAGAAGTCAGTATTATCCAGCACGTGGAATGTTGTTTCCACTTTTGCAGGGAGGAAATGAGGCATAAAATCACGTGTGGTCCAGTCCAAGGACCATTCCAATCAGTCTAAGGTGCATCTTCAGATCTCACTGCAGCAGGGTAAGGCATTGTGCAGGTGGACTGGCTCTGCAGGCTGCTCATCTCTGCAGTGATGAATAAAAGCAGTAACAAAATTTACAGAGCAGATAAAAATTCAAATGATCCTCTCTACAAAAGTCTCCTGCTGAGCCCATTGCAGCTGGAGGGGGGAGGCCACAGCACTGAGATGCACAAGTGGCAGAGTTTGGGGCTGGGAATGGGCACTCTGGCTTTTGCAGAGAAGGGGTTCAGTGCAGAGAGTGTTTATATTCAGTGCTGGCATTCAACCAGTTCCTAAAACTTCAGGGTAAAAATTCCTGCAGAAATCGATCCTAAAGATAAATTCACATCTTCCTTCAGCTTCTCTCTTCTTTCTGTAATCAAACCCATTCCTCACTGAGTACAAGAGCAATGAACTCAAAATTCCTTTTGATAAAAGCATAGCTGAGCAGTATTGTTCCACAATGTGTCCAAATAATGCCAATTGCTGAAACGCTACATTTCCTGCAGATTTCAGTTCTCTCCTTAATATTCTATCTGGAGACAGCTGTTTTAAGAAAACAGCTAAACTTGATCATAAATTTGCCCCAGCATATTTAGAAGTATTTGTAAATGAGATCTGAATGAATGTATCCTATGGAGTTCTTTCAGAATACCAAGCACCAGTCTGCTCCAGTCCTTATTTTAACTCTGTTTCTGGTGTGCTATCACTTGGAAGTTTGGTCAGCTTTCTCCAGATGGGAATTTCCTAAGGTTTGGGTTTCTTTGTGAAGGAGCAGACCTTTGGGAAGCCTCATTGCATTGGTATGGGCAATTGTGTAGGTATGGAAGAATCAGGATTCTTCTTTAGCTCCTGGATCTATGCCCCTTTTTTGGTCGGTGCTTGCTCATGGCTGTTCCAGCCTTTGGGTTTAGGTGGAGGTGAAAGAGAAATTCAAAGAGACACAAACTCAGGAGTTGGGGAATATTCAAATACCTGACCCAATCACAAATACAGCTGATAAAGTGCAGCCTGTAAATGCCTGTTTGGTGCTGGAAAGGTGGGAATTGGTCAGGTTTCTCCCACAGCCTTGATTCCACCTCAGGCAGTACTATTAGGGATGTCCTGTAGACACACAGGAACATGGCAGGTAAATTGTTCCTTTGCTCTCAGAACCAGAAGGTGAAGATGTGCTAGGAAGCAATTGGTTTCTTGCTTCAGTTGCAGTGTGAATTTTCTGGATAAAAGAAAAAACAATCTCATCTTGCAGTTATCCACATAGGAATTTGCACTAAAAAGCCAACACTTGCAGTCTGACCTATATGACACTGCTGTTAATTATGCATTATATATGCTGCTTTTCCTATTTTTTCATTGTGAGAGGCCTCTTGGCTTCTCAGTTCATATGCATTAGTCTCATTAACATTAATAAAATGTAGGTGTTGCAGAGTGACTGTCACTCTAGTTTGACGTCATTCCCCAACACTTAGCCAGGGCCATGTGCTCCAAATAAAGGCAGAATTCATTCTGGATGGCAGGGTGTGCCTGGGTTCCTTTTT
This sequence comes from Prinia subflava, assembly GCF_021018805.1. Classification (NCBI taxonomy): domain Eukaryota; kingdom Metazoa; phylum Chordata; class Aves; order Passeriformes; family Cisticolidae; genus Prinia; species Prinia subflava. The sequence goes on from NC_086261.1 coordinate 1,882,219, forward strand.
CATACAGAATGACACCCCGAGGCTCCTGAGAGCCAAGCAGGGATTCCATGGAGCTCTCTCACATGCTCAGGCCATTCTGATCCATCCACAGAGATGATCTGTTCATACCTCAAAGCTGTCACAGCCATCCTGCAGCACAGCTCCACTCATCCCTTGTGTGGGAGGCTGGTCTCTTACCCAGTTTCCTTTATAATAAAAGGAGTAATTGCTGTGTACAACTCAATTTCTCTGGGGTTTTTTGTTAGTGGATCAAATTCCTGAAATAACCAGCTACAGTTCATCTGAATGAAGGCTATGTCTTCATTTGCATCGTTGCTTAATTATTTGCTTCAGCCTCACCAAATCCTTTGTTTATTTTTAAATTTACATCATACTAAGCAGAGTATAAAGTCATGCCCTGGAGCAGTGCAGAAACCATGATTAAGAGGAATAGCAGGCACTAAGAATGCTGGTCATACACACAGGATTAAGAGTGGAATTTGACTTCCTGTAGGTCAAGATTTACACAAACCACTTGGTCACTGGCCAGTTCTTAACTCATTTTGAGTGTCCTTTTTATTAGGATGGGGGAGCAGACTTAAAAGCTGTGTTAATGAAAAAAACCAATTGACATGCTTGAACCAGGCCCTAAATGCTTAGTGACTGTTTGAATTAGATGAACAATTCCTGTGTATTTTGCTACAGTAATGCAGAATTAATATTTTCTGATCATATTTTCATTACTTGTTCTTTAAGAGCACTGGGACAATTTGAGTGAATCTTTGTATTTGTAATGGGTCCATCATGTGGGAAAAGATAAATTGATGTGATTCTTGCTATCCTTATTTGGAGAGATCAGGGATGGATTGGGAAAGTCAAACAAAACCTGTGCAGAACTGGCTCTAGCTCAGACTGTATTTTCTCCACTGCCTACAACTAATGTGTTTGTATTTGATTTGGACACTTTGTATTGGTAGAAGGGAGTCAGGCACAAACGAGGCCAACACTATTATTCAGTGTTATTAATGATGTTGTCTACTCTTAGTTCCTCAAAAACTAGAAAACTAATAAATTTTACATATTGGGAAAAAAAATCACAGATAAATCAAACAAATACATAAATTCTTTAAAGTATTTAATATGTGTTAAGAGGACAGGATGATGAATTCAATATTGAAAACCAATATCAAGTTTACAATTATGTACCATTTATCATCACTGATTGCACAGACAGAGTATTATTGTAGGGAGCAGAATGATGCATAAACTAAAACCTTGATTGGTTTTCTAAAAAAAAAACAAGTTAAAATTCATGTTATGTCTGAAAAGCTTTGTTTTTCTTTTTCAAGCATTATTTTCAATAGTAATTGTTCATTCAGACACAAACGATGCATATTTAATTTCTTGGGCTTTAATATTAACAGTATAATAATTTTCCCGTGTTGCTAACTTGTGCTTTTACAAACTAGCAGGATTCAGTTTGCTGTTGTCTTCTGAGGCCCGATTTCCCCTTTAAGCAAAAAGAACATGTGGAAAATGAAAAAGTGGAGAAAAACTGGTTTTGAATTGGACATGTGGAAGCAAGCAAATGAAAGCAGCAAAATGCTCTTGAAAGGTGAGTGGACTTTGAAGAGAAAACATGTACAAGTGGCTGTTTTTACTCAGCAGATCTTTTCAAAGGGTAAAATTCTGCCTCCCCAAAAGTCAATGATGAAGTTCACAGTGACTTCAGTGTTTTCCAGCTCCTGTTGTCTGTGTGAAGGACATACCTGCTTACCTATATGAAAGAGCTGCTCTTCTTTAAACTCCTGTCACCCCAGCTGAGCTCTGGGAGAGGGAAATGAATTCTTCTCTGGCTCACACTTTATCAGCAGAATGGTTAAGCAGTTTTCTGTGCAGAGTCACTCTTGTAATACACTCCTGCTTTTTTTTTCTTTTTTTTTTTTAATTCTTTTCTCATTTTCATGTTGGTGGTGCTCAGGTTTCTTGGGGATAACCAGATATCATTTCACCAAACTGAAGCTGTACACTCATAACTGAGAGTTATTTTGTCCTTCAGAATTTCAACAACTCATTCTGATTTATGAAAGAATCTGGCTAAGTTTGAAGATTCAGCTGGAGTTTACAGAGTTATAACTCTAGTCTAGACTCATTGAGTCAACAATAATAAGAAAGGAGCCAAACTGTCTTTTTATATCTTTTTTTGTAAACTACACATTTTAAAAAACAGAAGCACTGAACTAGAACCAGTGTGCTGCAATCTAGTGCTGCTTGGACTGAATGTCTTTTAGAAGGGGTTTGCATTTAAATAGACACCAAGAAGAAATGAGTATTCCAGCAGTCACCCTCAAATGGAGAAACATCCATCGCCACACTCACTGGCATTTACTGACATCCACACCCCTGCAAGCAGACAGCCACAGTGCAGAGAATGCCAGAACTTTCCATGGGAAACCACTGAGCTGCACGGGATTTTATGTGAGCCAGGAGAGTGGGGCTGAATGCTTTGCCTCAAATATCTGTCAGAAGTCATACAGCAGAATGAAATGTCTTGGGTTTCATTGGTGTCCAGAGCACTCAGAGTTTGACAGGCCACTTCTTTGGGAAGTTTTACAGAGAACACTGAAAGACAAAGGGAAAAAAAAATGTCGCAGCAGGCTTGCCTAATTCATTTTAAGCAGTCTGATTTACTCTTCTTGCATTTCTTAACATTTAAAAAGGAAAATCAGGGATGCTAAATAGTTCTCCAAATGGAAGCTGGTTACAAAACTGAGTTCTAAATAATGCCATCAGTATAGAGCAACTGGTGGTTTTTAATATTCTTAGGCAAACAACAAAACCTAATTATCTTTATTTATTCAATAAATCAAATTCAAATTTGATCTATTGAATTGTATTAAATATTGAAAATAATTTAATAAATAAACACGATTGCTAATTTATTATTGATATTCATCATTAGGATTTTGGTAAAAAAGAATTTAAAACAGGTGGAGAAAGATAGCGAGGAATTCACCTCAGGCACCAGTACTGCTGCAGAAACTGCTTAGGTTGCCTTAGCCATAGATAATGAAGAAAAATAGCTTGTGGAGGAGGAGAAGGAGCAGAACAGGGCCTGGAAAAGGGGTGGGAAGGAGGAATCTCTCCAGCAGCCACTCCAGCACCCAGGGATTCTGCACTGCCCCGTGCTGCTGGCTCAGGGGGCTGGTGCAAGGTCCTGGGAGTGCTGCAAACCAGCACAGCACAGCAAGGCAAGGCTGGGAACCTGGTGCTGAAGTGAAGGAGTTCTTTGGGAGGCTGGGAGGTTACAGGGAGTCCCTTACGGAGCCAATGTACCAATCCTGGCCCGACCTATGTTCTTTTTGAAACATTGCCATCACCTGCAGTCATGCACTGGAACGTGACCAGGAAACACAGTGCAGGACAAAGGATTCTGGCAGCCTCATGTGGACATAAAATACTGTACAATGTGGGGACTCATCGTGTGGCTACGTGACAAAAAAGTTCTATTAATCATTTTAGTCTGTGATCAGAAAGGGACTTGGTCTTGTGTTTCTTACATACCGAGATGTTCAAAAAGCAGGATCACAGCCAACATTGTTATTCTAATTAGAATATAATCAGCAATAGTACATAACACAAGTAGAGCATTTCATCTTGAAAAGCCTGTGCAAGCATAAGATTTCTGGCTAAGAGCTAAGTTAGTGCAGCTGTTCAAATCACCTGTCATAAGCCTTTTGGTCTAATGATTTTAATCACTATGCATTTGTAACTTCTGGTACATCTTTCAGGATGAGAATGACAACCGCGGGGTGCGATTCGTTCCCTAGCTGATGCCTCTGTGAGCACGCAGTGGCACTGAGCCACTGAGAGCAGCAGCGATGCAGTCGATGTGACAGCGCAAGGGCAGATGCTCTGGACGGTAGAGGATGCTAGAGAAGAGGTAAATTTTCCACGGCGCTTTTCCCCATTAGCATCCCCTGAATCTCGCGTGGTATCGGCTCAGGCAGCGTCTCCCCGTGCAGGGGCTGCGAGCCGCGTGTGCCTGCCCGTGTGTGCCCGCTGCTCCGGCTGCGTGCGTGCCTCTGCCCGCAAACCCGGCACCTTGAAATGGCTCCAGAAGTTTGCGTGATCTCCCTGTAAGCGCATCCGCCGAGTCTGAGAGGTCTCTGCTCGGGAGATCGCGGCGTCTCAGCTGCAGGAGGCAGGGAGCCGTGCTCTCCCCCATCTCCTGCCTCTGCTGAGCCGCCAAGTGTTTCTGCCTCGGCTATAGTTTGCTTCCTCATTCCCTCATCTTCGGGCGGCAACCCTGGGCTGCCGGGCTGGCAGTCTGATTCTTTGTCCTTCTGGGCTACTGAATGTATTTTAATTGAATCGGGCAGAGAAAAAACCCCAAAGCACATACACAAAGCCCAAGGCATCAGGACCAGACCCCCTTCCCCGAAACAACAAACGGTTAAATAAATACCGAGATGCCAAACCAACCATCACCAAACGAATAAGCCAAAATTCAGCGTCAGCGCCGCAGCAAACGGGAAAGTTTCTGCGCTCTGAAGCTGGTACCGCACGTCAAAGCGAGAATCCAGGGGGAGGGGAGCGGAGCGCGGCCTCAGCCCAACGCCTGCGAGAGCCGGGGATGCGCTGGTGCGCCCAGCCCTGCATCCCGGAGCGACTGCCCGAGAGATGCTGCTGTGACTTGGTTCTGCGCCGGGAAAAGAACGGCTCCGAGCCCCCACCCCCGTCTCCTCCCGCCCTCCTCTTCCTTCCCCCTCCCCCGGGTCCTGCGGGGAGGCGGGTTTAAGGTGGGTCGTGTGGCCGCGGTAACTTTCCTAACAGAGCCAAAGAGGCGCTCGGAGTCCCCCGCAGCAGCATCGCCCGCCCGTCCTGGGCAGCGGCACCGGCGCGGTGTCCCCGTGCGAGCGGCCCCGGCTCTGCCGAGGCTGCCCGGGCTCCGCTCGCCGCCTCCCCCCGCCGCCTCTCGCCGCAGCCCCGAGGAGCCGGCCCCGGGTCCCGCCGAGGTAGGTGCGAGTCGGGACAAGCGCTGGGCGCTGCCGGGGACGCGGCACCGGAGCCCCGTGCCCGCAGCTGCGGCCCCCCACGCCCCGTTTGTTCCTGGCGCTGCCGCGGGGCAAGGAGCATCCTCTGCACCCCGGGCTGCGAGGGACGAAGCCCCTGCCCTGCTCCTCCTGGAGCTGCCCAGCACCAGGACGAGCCGGGGGGAGGCAGTCTCTCTCCAGTCCCTTCCCTCAATCTTTGTGTTCTCGTTGGTGCTTTTGGAAGTGCTGAGCTGGGAGATGTGTGCGTGGGTGAGATCTTACGGCTTTATTAGGACTCTCCCCTATCAGCGCTTCCCTCGGAAGCCGCTGCTTCCCCCCCGCGTGGTTTACTGGGGTGTTGTATCGGCACGAACTTTCTTATGGTTGCCGGGTTGGTCCCCTCGTGTCCCCGCGTGTCCCCGTCCTGGGGCTGCTGCGCGGCACGGGCGAGTGGACTCGGGCTGGCGCCTCGCTGCTCGGATTGTGGCGCCTTCCCTTGCCTGTACCTGCCGGGGCTCGTGGTGGGAGAAGGTGTTTGGGGAAGGGAGAAGTTGTAGGATGCAGTGTGTAAGCGACACCTGCGTTTCTAGAGCCTGGGAAGGGGGTGGAATCTCACTCTCGCTGGTGCTACTCGCTGCTGCCAAACATTGCCTTCGTTTGCCTAGGCAGGACTCTGGCCACGCTGCCAGATGGTTCCTAACAAAGAGAGAAGTTTGGGAGTGTCAGCTCCCGAGTGCAGCGCTCAGCTGAGGTCCCAGGGCCAGCGCGCACTTGTGAGGCTGTGTTTATCTGCTGCCGCTTACTCAGGGCAGGCACGGGGCACCCGATTGATCCGGAGAGGTGCGCAGAGAGAGCATCGATAGCTGAAACCAAGGCAGCCATCGCTCCTTGTGATTTAAATCTCCAGCCCCTGTGATCACTGCTGAGCCCGTCCTCCCCCACAGCAGAAGGAAAGTCCGGAGTTAACTAAAAGGAAGGCTGCAGTTCACGTCTTTATTATCCCCCGACTTAGAGCAGAAGTATGTAACACATCAATTAGCTAGAATGGAGCAGCCTGTCTGCCTTCCAGGACCTGGCAGATGGGAGAGATCCCGCCCCGGTCATGCTCCGTCCTGTGTTTTGGTAATAGCAATCTCAGGTTAGACTGGACATCGTCTCAATTCCACATCACTGGGCTAAGGAATTCTGAGAACATTTATCCTGGGATAGCCGAGTCTCAGTCAGAATCCTTTCCATGCTTAGACGTCTCCTAGAGTCCATGCAGAGCTTTGCTGTCCCTCTTGCTGTTTGGATCTTCCTGCCATGTCTACTTTGTTATTAGATCCCACAAATTTTCCTTCTCAGAGTAGTGCCTGCTGGATGGATTCTCTCAGGTGTATTGCCTTGGTTATAAATAAAGGTGACCAAACCAACTGAACAGCCTCATCACAGGGCTGGATTTTAGCCAATCTTTTACAGAGCATGAATCTGTTCTTGTTTATGAGCAAGTTGCTGTTCATGGGCCCTGCTCTGGAGTCTCTTAAAGTTGGTGTGGGACACCTGAAATTGTCTTTGATGAAGTTAATAAATGCTAAGAAGCATGTGTGAAATATGTTTGCAAAATCAGTTTCAAGGCAAGTGCACCAGTTCTTATTTCTCAGTAACAACCTCCGGAGGCTTCTTCAGTATTCAGACTTTTGAGTTCAGTTTTATTGCTGCTTCTTGTTGATACCTGAGTATATTTGTCACAGAATTGCAAAAGTTTTATGGTGAAAGTGTTTCAACATATGAAACATTGAAAACGATCGTGTAGCCATGATCTGTTTTTCAAAACAGGGTCTCAGTGTTGTCTTTATTTCCAGTCATTCCCAGTCACCTACTTTGTGAAATTCTGTAATTTTAGTTGAAAAACCCAAATTGGCTGATGTTAAATACACAAGATTAGGCTGCATTATGTTGCTCCAGCTTTTTATTTATGAGAAAATCCTATTTTGATCTCTTGTTTTTTAAAATCAAGTATAAATTAATAGTCCAAAGAATCAAACAGAAGCCAACAGTCCCTGTTAAGAAGTCTCATATTTACTGTGGACGGGGCACTCAGCCATTTTCACTTTGAACAATCCATCGTGCTTTAAACACCAGGCAGCAGAATTAATATTTAAGCAAATGCATACAGCAAAACTATAAATCACTGAAAACAGTTAATTATATTGGAACTGTGAAAATACCTTCGAGTACAGCCTGCATAAACTATTTCTCTCTAGCGTGATCACAATTCTTGCAAACCTTTTATCCTTGTATGTGAAATCATTTCTAATTCTGTGTTCCTGCAAAGCATGTGCTTGGTTATTGTTTTCAAAACCATGTGGTTTGGGTTACTATTTAAATATAATATTTATGATACTACTTTGGTTGTTCAGCTTAAAAAGGGAAGTGCTGCATACCATTGCATATTAAAAAGCTTCCATGTAATTACTTCTTTTTGCAGTACTGCTGTGCAAATCTCTGGGTCGGGAATTTAAATGGAGACATTACGGAGTTCACAGTTACTTTATATAAAAGCCATAAGTCTTCTTCTCGGAGCATGGGGGCTGCAGGCACTGGGGAGTGTGCAGTGTGGTGCCTGCACTGGTTTTTACCTTTTGCTCATTGCAGCATATGTGCTTGCCATTGGCCTTTTTGTACTCCCAGGTGCAGAGAGTGTGGTGGGCTCCCCCAAACCATCATCTTTGGGTCTGAATTCCCTGTTTATATATTTATTGTTGTATTGTCATCTTAGCCAAATACGTCTGTTCTGGTTGCATCTTGCAGGGGAGTGCTGGAGACATGGGAGGGACTTCCACTGCCCTCCCTGCCTCGCCTATCCAGAGGATCTGTGAGGCTGCAAGGGGCAGAGTCTGTTACAATTCAAAGCCAAAGTCCCTGGGAGTTTCTTCAGGGATGGGGATGGACTTAAGATCACACTGTAGGTGCCTGTGGGATTCAGGTATCATAATCTCCTTATATTCCCCTGGGTATCCTGCCTGGTCTCCGTTCTCCACCAGAATTCAGTTGTCCTGGGAGACACACACTGCATCTGGAGCCCAGTGCAGATATCTTGGTTTTCCTCATGTGTCTCAAATAGCACTTGGGATCCCTGCTAAGCTCCGGTGTCCTGCCCTATCTCACATATTACAAAAAATGGCTAATATGTAAAACCCTGTATCAAAGAAATAGTTACAGTTATCATTGGGAATAAATGGTTTGCCCCCAGAAAGGCTTGTTCAGATATTAATGGAAAGATAGAAAAAATTCCCTCTGATTGCTCTGTGTCCTGCAGACTGACCATGCTGCCAGAGGCACCCGTACGTTCCTTTGCATAAAACTGACTGAAACCTCAGTGGGGAAGTTCAGTATGTTAAGGAGTGAGACATGAAAAAGCTTGTAGAAAATTAAAAGAGCCACTCTCAGAGGAGACAAATCACAGACAGAATCTGTTTGAGATTGCCAGAAGAATTCAGCCATATGATACTTCTCTGTGAATCCTGTGAGTGATCTACAGTCAATGTGTGCAGGTACAGAGGAGGAATTTTGTTTGAGAGTTTGTAGAATGTGACCCTTACCTTACCTTATGAATCACAGATAAAGTTCCAAATTCATGAGCAGACTATCCCACAGGGCTGTGAAGATCAGCCTCAGGAGCTGTGAGAGTGGGCTGCAGCCCAGAGAGTCTGAGGCATTTGGTCAGGATGACCCAAACCAAGCACAGAATTCTCCAGGATGGGTGTGTTTACAAACACTTGTATCTGCCCAGTGGAGCTCAGCCCCCCAGGCAGGTCCTCTGCTCTGGCTGCTGCTCTAAAGGGAAATACTGAAATTTGTATGAAATCCTCTTTCTGAGCGAGGCACAGAGGTACAAGATGAAGGTCACCACTTAGCCCGCTCACAGAAATGCAGCAGGAGTGAAGAGCTCACCCAACTCACACCAGATTACAAACAAGAGCACAACTTTAGGGCTCGCTTTTCCCTTTGCAGTAAGAGCTGGCACTGAGTTTTTCTCCTGGTACCAGCCTGAGAACAAAGGCTAATGAATGAATGAATGAATAGGCACGAGGCTGAAATGAAATTCACTGCTAAACATGTGCTCTGCCTGGAGGAGGAGTAAGAGAGAGTAGCTGAGGGAAAATAGTTCTGTGTATAAACTTCACATAGTTCATTTTCTAGTTTTTTCACCAAAAACATTTTATAAGGGCCAATAGGCACTCTGAAAAATATTTTCAAGGGTCAAAAAAGCACCATAAAACTTGCCAGAATATGACAGCTGAAAGGTTGCCCAAGTGAGGAAGTTGTGAACAAGTTTGTGTTGGGTTTTTCTTGCTTGGTTTGTTTTGGTTTTTATTCTTTTGATGTTTTACTGGTAGATGTGAGTGGAAATAGGTCCAGGTTCTCCTATGCTCAGATATGCAGCTGGAGTTTTACTTAGCCTTTTATCTTGGATTCCTTGTTTAGATCTAGACTTTTGCTAACCTCCTGCTTTATCACAAGTCTTACAGAACATAATTTTTTGCAAGGTTTATGGAGTGTTGTGAACACATGAAAATCTGATTTCTCTGGAACACAGATAGTAGGAAAAAGCTATAGAGAAATGATCAGGTGGAATATTGGAATTCACAGTGGCCTCCTAAAGGGGCCAAGCCAGGAGGGTAAATCAACAGCTTTAAAGCTCTTTAGTTAAAGGATATAACCTATTTCTATAGATAGTAGGGATGGATAAGGTGTTTTGGGAGCATATCCTACTTTTTATATGTTTGAGTCTTTAACACTCACATCTGATTTTGAGCCAATTACTTGAATAGTACAAACTATTGTTTGGATACTGCTGTTTTAAGAGCCTTTAAAGCTTTGTAGAGGTTTTGATACAAATATTTTTTTACCAGTGTAAAACATGGAGGTGCACTACTATAAACCCAGTGTAAGCATGAGGAGAATCAAGTTCTTTATCACGCTTTTAAAATCTACCAAGTGAGGGAAGCATGGATGATTTGTAAGTAGTCAACTGGCATATGGTACCATTATGATAACATCATGTTCACAGCACTTTCCAGATTGATATACAACCTTTCTAAAATAAGCTCTGCAGAAAAATAAAGAAGAATGTAAAGTCATTTAGCAGCCAACACGCTGTTGGCACAGCGCAGGACACTGGGAGGTGACTTCTCTGACACTCAGCGTGTCACGAGTTGTGCATCACAGTCCAGTCCCTGCTGACAGCAGTCACTCCAGAAAAGTGCCCGTGCCCCTGTGTGCTGGGGTGATTCCTGCTCCCTGAGTGCACCAGGAAATGCAGCTTTCCTTTCATCCCACAGCCCTGGCCAAGCCGTGGGGCACAAGGTATGGAATTTGTTTCTCAGGAGGAGGTCCAGTCTTAGCCCTTTGTCAGCAGTGGGGAGAGGCTGGGGTTACCTGGGGATGCAGACTGAATTATCCTCTAGTTCTGGGTGGAAATATCCAGGCTGAGATGGAAACTGTCTTGCTGACCCGCTGTGCCATTTATGGTTCTCAAGGAACAGCAAAGCCATATATATTCTTAGAAGCAGGAGCCTTGACAAGAGAAACTGCAGCAATGTTTCACTATTCAAAGAGCTTTTATCTACTTACCACAGCTAGCTTAATTCTATTAAAGAATTAAAACAATGATACTTTATTATAGCATAAATTTTACTTTTGTTTGCCTTCATTTAAATGCACAAGCTGTAAATATAATTTTAAAGAATGCTGGCTGATTAATTTGAACTTGTATTAACTTCTGTGGGTTAAAATGGATATGGCAAATCAAAACCATTAAAGTCATAACACCATTCCTCAAACTGAGGAAGAGTGTCTGATGTAGCAATGTTCTTCACCTCTTCTCCTCTTCTAATTTCCCTGCATATTCCACACAGGCATTTTAGCAACCAAACAGGATCCATCAGTTATTTTATAGACACAATTCAAGCATCAGAAAATGTAATTCTTGGTTTTCTCCAAACACCGTGTGACCAGTCATGCTCTGAAACTCCAAGGAGAGAGGAGTTCCATATCTGTGGGTTTTTGCAAAGGATTTGGCTTTTGGAGGTTTGTTTTGTCACCTCTAGGATGAGTTGCATTCTGAATATGACACCTGCCATGGAGGTCTAGGTAGTCCTTGGCAGTCTGCTGGTCCTGACCAGACCAGTCCAGGCACCCAACTTCTGTACTTCAATTTGGTGAGATGGGTCCCACCCTTTCAAAATAATCCCTAGTTTTCATTTTACTTGCAAAGAAAGACTAAAAACTTTATGGTGAATGAACGGACGAACAAATTTGAAAATTACCATGTGTAACTCTGAGCATCAGTTTAGCTGTGCTGAGTTTTGATAGCTGCAGTGTTACAGGATGACAGAGCTGAGCAGGTAGCACACAGAGCAATGGCTTTGCTGGTTTTCTGTAAGCTTTCCCTGGATGATGACTTTTGGATGTGACCCTAACTAATCGAGGTGATCCTTCAGCTGGAAATGTCATTGCACTGAGTTATGTAGAATTTGTTTGGAGGAGCAAAGTACAGTAACTGCAGTCACTGACCAGAACTACTGGTAATAACTTTGCCAGAACACTGCAAAACACTTGAAAATTAAATACTCCAAGAAATCGATTTTCTTTGGTGCTGGTGAGTGCAAATTACCTCAGGAAGTCCTTTTGGGTTGGATTCTTTAGTGCCATTGTAATGTCTTAAATTATATATTATCTGTTGGACAGGAAAGACATCAGTAGCCTATAGGATGTGTTAATTGTAATTAAGGGTTGATTAGATGGAGTCTGTGCAGTGAGGGGCTACTGGGAATGTCACCAAGATGACAGGAGTGGTGAATTATATATACAAATTATTCATTTCTATTAAATAGTGGCGGACAAAGGTAGAGAAAGATTTGTGAGCTGCACATGGAAGGAGACTCATTTGCAGGAGAGGACCCATCCACTTGTTGCCCAGCACTGGGTTATGAATTCTGCAGGGCAGAAATTGTGATTTATGGGAACTGAGGGCTGTGCAATGACAAAATACCATCTGCTGCTTGTGGTCAGAAGGTAGCAAACGAGGGAATGGAGTAGGTGTTCTTAACAGTTGAGGCAGGTGCTACATCCATTCCAATCCACAGGAATCTGGAAAGTTTTATTTTTCTTACTCTATTTTGATTTATATTGTACCACTCTGGCTCATGAAGATGTAAGTGAAATTTATTTCTCAAAATATGTTCCGTGGGATTGTTTGTGGATGATCTGAGCCCAGCCTGGAAACTGAGCTTGTTCCTCTTGCTCTGATCTGTAAAATGCAAAAAATGTGGGAACTCTGAGTAAGGGGCAAAGGATGTTAAACAGGAAGGCAATGGGAAATAGCTTGGCAGGCAGAGGTGTGTGGGTAGGAAGGACATAAAAAGTCACTTATATAGAGAAAAAAAGCGAGAAAAAGAAACACAAATAAGAAAATAAACAAGAAGGGACAAAGAGACAAGTAAATAAAATTCAGCAACAGATGAAAGGCGCACTCAAAAACCACTGAGTTGAGAATGTGAAGGAAGGAATCAGATCTGGGTATGGTGTGCAAAAGTCTTTTGCTTGACAAGAAAGAGAGGGGAATAATTAGCAGGATGCTGCTGCACTGAATAATGTCCAGCATCTGACACTGATGGTTTCTAGATAATCCAGGCATCCAGGCTGTCTGACCCCCAGGAGAGAGCAGTGCTGGAGTGTTTGTGTTCCACACTCAACCCCAGCTGCCAGCCGGACTCTTCTCTGCTAAAATCTTGGACATCTGTGTAGGAATTCAAAGTCTTGTGTTGCATGTTGCTTATCATACAAGAAAAAATACTTAGACACAAGTATTTTCTTACATTAGCATAGTAGCTTGTCATTCATTATGTAGGAATTAATAAGGAACAATAAATTCTTCTTGCCTAGCTAAAGGTAATTATTCCAAGGTATGAGAAATGGAGGTGTTTGGAAATAGGGGAAGGTGGTCTTCGTGCCATTCCCCTTCCTACTGTAATATTTTCTATTGCACACAGGACTTCAATCTATGCATTGTGAGCCAACAATACATCCTGCATTGCTCACTGGTGTGTTATGAGTTTGCTGAGTGAAGGACAACACTTTTGAGTGTTTAAAGCCTCTCTCAAACTGAGTTTCAAACCAAGTCCACAGTGGTGGGAAGTGCTGGCAGCTGAGATATTCAGCTGCTCTGAAACCTTGTGCTCTTTGAAGATGAGACTTTTCAGAGATATGTAGGACAGTGAGTATTTAAGGACACACAGTTTCTTTGGGTGTCTTTACAGAAAATATAGAGGCCTTCATTCTGCTTGAGACCCTTGAGCACTTTAGTAAATTTGGTATTAAGTAATAAATGTTATGATGAACATTGTTTATTTGATAAATCCAGTGCCAGAAAAAGTGATGTATTATAGGATCAGGAAAGGAGAAGCCTGTTCTTGGCTTTGTCAAAGGCTGCCTCTAATACCAGTGCCTTCTATTTTCTGAGCATGCTAATGCTCCTGGTATTTTTTTAAATCTTAACATATTTGTAGAGTGCTCCAAGATCCTGTGCAAAGTTCTTGGGAGCACTGTAGGCATCCCTAGGCAAATTAGTCCTGCATTAGCTATAGATCAGACTGCTCTGCTCATTTCTCTTAATTTTATGGAGGTGACTGCTGCCAGTTGCTGCTAAGTCCAAAGCCAAGTAGTTCTGTTCCAGTTTGTTGTTGTATTTTGTGCAATTGATGATCATAGTTTCATTCCAGAAGATCTGATTGTTTTCTCAGCTATCTGATGTCTGCTTGAAAATAGAACTGGATATGTAAACAGACTTTTCTTCTCTGATAAAATCATATTGGATTTCCCTTGTAATTTATACTCAAACAGAAGCTTTCATTAAAAAATTTTGTGAGCAGGAAAAACACTGTTTCAAGAAACCATTTAGTGTTAGGTCACCTGTGGCAGCATTGATTCTGCTCAAAATGCCACAGAAGATGAACAAAAGCATGAAATAATTCTAATTATTTAAAATATTGCTTGCTGTGATAGAACTGTGAGATACATTTCTTTTCTTCAGCTGGGACAGGCTCTGGTTTTGAACCAGTGTTTGATGTCAGCTGTCCAGGTGTCTGTTGCTTCAGCTTTTCTAACACTTGTAAGTCATTAACAGCCTCACTGAGAACCAGCTGAAGTTAATGAGTGTATTTCAAAGGACTCAGAATTTGGACCTAAACAAAGAGGCACTGTGCTGGTAAATGCTGCTCAGTGTCATTAAAATATATTTAAATTAAGTAAGATTCTGTTGCCTAATTTAGAAACCAAAACAAACCCCAAACTATCCCTACCAAATGAAACAACTTGTTTTAAAAAGCAGCAGTTCCGTATAATGGAACTCCTAAATGCATTTCTAAATATGTAAATTCTGTTAAAGTCACATTTATGTTCTCTTAGTCAAGCCACTTCCTCGTGATATGTGCTGTGCTAATCAATATCCAAATAGAAATAAATAGAACTCATAAATGATGAGGCCCTCCTTGGGTTCCTCCACTGGCTCCCTAAAGCTTCACGTCAAACACATTAGACAAATCTTCACATCTAAATAATTCATCTGCAAATGGTGAGAACAAGAGGAGAGGAGTAAAAAGACAACGTTGTTCCGTGCTAAAATACAATAATGCATTAAAATTAATCAATTTCCTCCTGCTGGGGAACAATCATTTAGAAAACATTTTAATTACCAAAACTGAATAATGGGATCAGTGTTTTTGAGAAGGTTGGATTCACCCTACTGAGCACTGGAGAATCCTCTTCACAGGAGCCCATAAAAATATTGCTGTTTTCAAGTTGCTGCTTTCAATCATGATACTTCTGGGGAGAAATCAGCTTTTTTCACAGCAGCTTTTAAGGAAAACGTGGAGTGGACAGGAGGCCTGTGTTAACTGTTCTGTGCCCAGAGCTTGCCTTGCACGTGCTCCTGTATTTCTCTTTCTTTTGGGTGAGAATTTATTGTGCATTGCTTAACACATATCTAAAGTCAAATGTTCAAGCCAAAGTGTTTGGCTGCAACAACAGACAGTGTTGTAAGATTGTAAAAATAACATTCTTGTATCTATATTCAGCCTCACAAGGGAAGGAAACGTGCAGGAATCAACCAGCCCAGTCCCTTGTCTTGGCTGACAGAATGGTTGTGGTTATTCCATTAGGGATATTGACTTTGGATTTCAGAACTTGCCATGGAAGAACCTGCTTTTCCTTCTGATGCAGGAGGGTCTTGGTCTCCAGCTGTGATTTCCTGGGCATTTCCAGAGATCTGAATGTTACTCAGAGACATAAGTCACTATTTATGGAGCATATGGTGACTCCCAAGGAATAGCCACTACCTGGTCATTAGGAAAGCTGGAGGAGACTGTAAGCAAAAATGTGCTTGTAGCAGAAGTTTCTGCCCATAGATGGGATACTTTTGTCTAAAATAGTTTATGTCACTTGTATTTTTGTGTCCTATCAAACTGTGCAAGTTTTGCTTCGCCATAAATGTGGCATGGCAGGCACAGAGTCACGTTTACCAACGGGTGCCCAGAGCAGCTGTGGCAGCCCCTGGGTCCCTGGCAGTGTCCCAGGCCAGGCTGGACAGGGCTGGGAGCAGCCTGGGACAGTGAAGGTGTCCCTGCATGGCAGGGGTGGGATGGGAAGGGCCTCAAGGTCTGTTCTCACCAGGATTCCCTGGTGTGATTCCATGAAGTCCCACAGCTGAGGGGATGGGAAGGCTCTCCTAAGGAATCCAGTTCACAGGAGGATGACAAAATTTTTCATGGGGTGTTTGTACTGAGAGCGGGTGAGGACTGGGATCAGAGTCTGTGCTAGTCGTGGGAGGGGCACAGGCCTTGGCAGGGGTGTCCTGGAGCTTTTATTCCACAACTGAGGACATTGGTCAGCAAAATGATTGAATAAAGGACACTGGGTACCTGCTGGAGACTGAGTCACCTGCAAGGTGAGTTTGCTGAAGCCCTGCATGAATGCCAGGAGCATTTACACTGGCTGGGGTCTTCAGTGTGTGCTCAGGGTGAGCTCCCATCTCAATACTTTGCTGAATCAGGATATTAAGTTTGCAAAGAAAATTAAAATAGATTCACTGAGAATGATGTAAATCTTTATGCTCACAGTAGGGCACAGAAGCAAAGTGAATATCCTGGTAATAAAAGTACCTTGTAACTCGTGGAATGAACAAAGTTCCCAGAATGGTTATTACATGCTGTATTTTCTGTTTGGGATTATTGAAATAGAATTACTGAGAATTAAATTGTATAAAAGGCATTTTCTTTTTATTTTCATAATTATTCTTTCATCCACATAAAACTTTTTTCTATCTTGAAATAGTCTTGGTTGATACTGGAAATTGCTGTAGCATAAGTAAAACCAGTCTAATTGAGACTCATAAATCCACTTTTTAACAAGTACAATTAGGAATAG
Organism: Prinia subflava; assembly: GCF_021018805.1. Classification (NCBI taxonomy): domain Eukaryota; kingdom Metazoa; phylum Chordata; class Aves; order Passeriformes; family Cisticolidae; genus Prinia; species Prinia subflava. The sequence continues at coordinate 1,898,700 of NC_086261.1, forward strand.
TTATTAGAGACCAGCTGGAAAACATTAGGGATGAAAATTTACCATAGGAGATTTTCTTATGTGTTTGAGACATTGTTTGATACCAAAACCTAAATTAGATCACCAGAGAAATGAACCTGCTATTTGAAATCTAATTTGTACACAGGAAGTTAATTCTGAATATTCCTATTGATAAAATTTTTATTATTAGGTCTTATTAAACTGCCTATTTTTAATGGAAGTCTGACTTTCACAATGCTTTTCCTATAATTAAAATATGAGAAGTAGCAACTTGATTATGTTGAGTGCATTTGTGTCCAGTGGCTGTGTAATAAACTTTGGTGCAAGTCAATTCTATTATCTATTATGATTTTTGGAAGTAGAGAAGTTTATTGGGCCTAATTCCAACCCAACTCAATTCAAAGGAATTGTTCAGTTGGTGTGGCTGGGATGAACATTTTAGCAACTTAAGCACAAGTTTTAAACATATTCACATACAGCCACTTCAGGATCTGACTCACATCTCAAAATTCTGTTAAATAAAAGAGCTTTTGAGAAAATATATTTATTTCTTAGGAATTTAACAAATAATTCATGTTGGTTACATATAATGCTCAATCACAATCAATAGATGGAATTATGGCAAATCCATTCTCAACTTGTGGTTGAGTTTTCACTTTCCTCCTGCCACAATTCAGGTTTTATTTGGAAAGTGCTGTTGCCACAAAGAAAGAATGCTTTTAGCCTGATTGAACTGAGTATCTTTAAACAACTTCTCATCAGTCAACTTTGAGGTGTTTTCTTCTTATTTGTGGTTAATTGTATTTCTCTCCTGGAAAATTGGACAAATCAATGTAAAAGCAAGAAGATAATTATTAATTTTTTAGTATAAATAGGTAAGCCATGTTAGCTATAATAAGGCTCCTGTGAACAATCCAAATCAAGGACGTAAATTCACTGCAGTCAAATGTTTTACACCATTGATAAATTTGACACGTTTATTACTCATCTAATTAAATTGTGCATGCAGAGCAGGCAGGAACCAACAATGTATGCAGATGTCACATGGATATTTAGTACACTGCTGATTAAGATCAGCTCGTTTACATCACACTGGGCTGATTTGTTATGATCAAACAAAACATGTTCAACAGAAAAGAGAATGATTGAGCCGAGTTCCCTTCTCTGGAAGTTGGAGACTCAGCGGTTTTACCAGGCTCGTGTGGGTGAAATCAGCAGGAAAAGAGGGCAGGAGCAGCCAGATGTTCTCCTGCAGCCCTTTTTTGGCTGGGGATGCTCTGTGAGCACACGGGAGGTGTGGCTCACTGGGCTGGGGACAGTTCCTGCACAGATGTAGTGGCATGTGGAATTCCTGTGGCCACAGTGTCCCAGGATTTGGGAGGTGAGAGCTCAGGGAAGCTGCTGAGGAAAGCCAAACTATCCAGGGACTGACATTCATGTTTAAATGTCTTTGTAACAACAAACCTACCGAGACAGCAGAAGTCTCCCAGTTCCCAGGTCATTTACACAGATCCCAGTCCCCACAAGCTCGTTGTTCATCTGCCCTTCCAGTACCTGCAGCAACAATCAAACCAGTCCCTTAGCAGGAGGAACTGGGCTCTCCCTTTTTGTCAGCCCTCGCCTATAATCCAGTCCATTGTGAGGTACAGGTGAAGGGAAGGAGCATCTCTGCCTCCTCCTGGAAAAGCACGAGGCTTCCAAGGCTTGCTGGCAGCAAAGGGAGCCCCAGGTGGGAGTTCTTGAGCTGGGGTTGTGTCTCTGCTTGGATAACTCAAGCCATGGCCTCAGTGAAGAAGGGTGCACCACTGCAAGAACTTTGTAATCAGTATTTTTCTTTCCAGCTTTATGAACTGGGTTATCACCTCAGAAGGTGATTTTATTTGTTAGGTAATCAAACCAGCTTGTATTCAGTCCAGAGCCATTTATATCGGGCAGTTAATTACCACTTTTTATTCCTTCCAAATTTACTTTTTAAAGAATTGCATTGCCAGGGGCTTTCTATTTCTGGCAAGACTAGAGTAGTGCCAGGATTGGGGTACACACATCCATGTGTGTCAAATCCCTGCAGTAGCCCACTTCTTTTATCATGGAATCCTGTGAAAGGCAGTTAGCACAGGGATAAATACCAGGGAAAACCTGTGCTTGCCAATAGTGGAAAGCAGAGATGTAAAGACGTTGCTCATCATCTGGCTGGAACTCCAGAAAGCAGAATTCTAAATGTGGAGATTTTCTGATTCCCAGCCCTTGAGTCTGTAGTTTTTGGCACTGCCTGAATCAGAGAGAGTTTCAGACCCGGACTGGGACTGTTGAGGGTTTGTAACACAGAAAGTGGCATTTGGGAATTCCACGTGTTAAAAATAAGACGCTTGACACGGCCAATATATTAAGCAGCAATTTAATAATTAATTAATTAACATGGTAAAGTGTGAGCAAAAAGGCAGCGCTGGGTACAGTGGTAGGGGTTTTCCCTTCCAACTGCACACCCATTGCTGGATTTGATGGTATTTTATACATATTCATAAGCTTTCTCAGCAGTTTCCATTTCTAGTTTTAACATCACAATTCAATACCTAACAGCCATAAATCTATAGATTGTCCTGTATAATTCTATAGACTATTGTGATCTATTCTGATATTTCAATACTCCAGGATGTACTTCCAGGATATGTTTTTCCAGGTGGTGGGATCTGGCTTCCAGATGTGGGGTCCCATCTCTATTTTCAAGTCCATCAATCTCCAATGCTGATGTCCAGTTTTCCTCTCCAGGAGCCATAAATCAGTGAGTTGAAGTCATATCTTCATGTCTAGGGTGTTTTCCTACCTTGTGTGAGGCTTGAGCCCCCTCCTTATTTCCTTCTTTTGTCTAAAAAAAACCTTTTTGCACTTTAAAACTACAGTTTAAAATTCTTTAATACAAAGCAAGCTTCTAAAGTTATAATTAAAGGACACATTGCAGAATAGCTTGAGACTTATAATAGATAATTGTAAGCAAAAGATTTATTCAAAAACTTCTTTCTATGCTTTCCTCAGCTGTTTATTAGAACTCATCTTTTATAACTGTCCCATTGTTGTGTTCTACAACTACAATTACACAGATTTTCTTCATTTCCTTGACACGAAACATAACTTTGTATTTCACACACGTGTACATGGGCAGATCCAAGGCGCTTTCCAGGGATCTCTTAGCTCAGCACCACCAGAGCTATAGGCCAGAGAATAGGATGGAAATGATCTAGATGACAGATCTATGTTTAAGAAGAATAATCACAGCTTTCAGAACATTTAAAGATAAAAGCAATCATTTCTGTCGACTTTTTTGTTTCTTCCTTTCAGAGCTGTCAAGGAATCTAGCAGGATTTCAGGTCTTTTATCACTCTGAGCTTTGACTTCGTGAGTGTGTAGGGGTCTGCTTGCTTCACTGGGCTGTGTCTAAAACAAGACTCTTCCTTTCTGGCTCTGCAGCCAGGAGGAGACAAGGAGATTGCTGATAAGAAGTTGATAATGCTTTAGTTTATACTAGTATGCTCTTTTAGAGCTAAAAAGCTGATGTAATTCAGCAGAGACACCATTAACTTCAGCAAATTTAAAGCACTTCTGTAAGAGAGCATGAAACTCATCCCATGATTTGATTTTGCTGCTGTATTTTCAATCTGGTTAGGGGATAACTCAATAACATTTTCCAGTCAGCTCCAAATTAAATGCAAAATCTTTGTTCTTCAACTGAATAACTTCTAACTTAGAAATAGCCAGAAATATCCTTCCCTGAACATCCTGTACCTGGAGGAAATGTTGTGCCTCATACAAGGACCATGGTTTTGGCCACTGGTAAAAGCATATCCTATGCCTTTGTCTCAGAAAATACACTCATTTTAATCTGAAAATCTGCCATTACCTCTCTTAATTCACTTCCCTACAGAACTAACAAAGCACTTGAGGTGTTTCTAGTTTTTAGCTTGTATTTTAATCTCTTTTTGGTACAAATTCCCAGCCTATTACTGTAAGTTAATCAAAAGAAGTTGTACATATTCCTATGTTGTTTGTGTTTCCAGGTACTCCTCCTTCCTTGTGTCCCACACATTCTGAGCCTTCCCGGGCTTTCTAAGGCTCTTTAAAATTTACATTTTGTCCTGGTCTACTTTGGTGATTTTATTGCCTCACTGAATTCTTCAGTGGTGCAGAGGAAATGAGCATTTAGGACAAAAATACGGAACGGACTTTAAAAGGACCATTCCAGTTGCTTTAGGTGTAAGATTTCAGGTGGAAACACATCATTACTGAAGGTCTTCCTCGTCCCTGGAGTTACAAATTTTTTCCTGCTTTCATTTTATTCCAAACTTTATCTCGATAATGAAATCCAGCCCAGTACAAGACGAGGTCTCTCCTTGCTGTGGCCAAGTTCACATGCATAATTCCTTTTAATGCAGCAGCACATCAAGAGGAAAAGGCACCACTTGGTGCTCTCAAAAACTCTGCTCCAATATTAAACTCCACATTCCTGGAGCAGTTGTACTGGTGTCAGAATACAGAAAAGCACATTTCCAGTCATTTAAAATACATCAGTTAAACTGTATCTGAGTGTACCTGCTGGCTCCATTGACACTCATGTTTTTAAGAAACACCTGGTTATTTGGATGTAAATGTAGAACTGACTGACAAGATGAGCACTTCTGATTTACATCATTTACAGTTTCTTTTGCAAATGAGGACATACTTTGCAGGCATAATTTAGAGTGAATTATCTTTGAACCATCCGCTGGAACCTTGGAATACTTTGAGTGATGCTTTTCTGGTCATCATGAGGAAATATTTCAAATAGACATCCTCTGTTATGGGAGAGAAATCTTCAGGAAAATTACACTCTTGTAAGTTCTTCATGTAAATAGAAGGATTGTTCTAAGGTCTGTGAGCAGGGGAGTTAAAGGAGAAAATAGGAGATAGAAACACACTTACATTTATATATAAAAGAAATTTTGTGTACATGTGTATATACATAAAAATAGATTATTCAATAGATTTTATTGTCTGTGGTTTTGATTCAACGGTACTCCCTTTATTTGGTTAAAGAAAGGCCATTTTTTCCATATTGCTGACAAAACTGTTCATAGTAGGTATATTTAGGTATAGATGGTGCAGTGCACGTGACAGCAATGGGAATATCAGCAGCTTCCTGTAGATTTTGGGGTCAGTACTCAGTTGTAGGGTTAATGTAAAATCATGTCTTTTTTCTAAGCACAAAACAGAATAAAAAACCCCAAATTACACCAGTACCTAAAAGTTATAATGACCCCATGAGACCTTACCACAAACAGGAGGCATTTTCTGGGTTTTGAAGGCTTCTAAACTCCGTGTGAGGAGCTGATGACCTTTGCAGTGTGCTTTTCTCCAGCAGCAGAGAAAGGTAGATTTGCCCATGACAACTTCAAGTCATTTCAGATCATAAGGGGAATATTCTCAAATTTATATGACAAAGCTGAGATGTTGAAAGTGTTTCTTTGGTTACCAAAAGCTCCTTGTTTGAGGCTGCTGATGGTGCTAAAGTCTTGGGTTCTCTCTGTGTCCCCTGCACCCCCCGGAGGTTTTGTAGAGTTCCATGAAGAATGTGACAGCCAGGGCTGCACAGACACAGCTCAGGGAACTCTGGAACTCTTCACATTCAGCTGATGGACTTGTGTTATTCTGAGCTAGAGGAAGCTGCCTCCTCCTCCTCCTCCTCCTCCTCTTTCTCCTCTGACAATCACCACAAGATGTTTGGTGCACCCAAGGAAGGCTGAGTCTGCCTGGTTGAGTCAGTTCTTTGCTTCTCCTGCTCTTGATGGAATGTCATTCAATATCAGATCTCGATTCAGTTCATTGCACAGCAAAGATTGCACTGGGTTGTTTGGAAGCATCTTTTTTTCCTGGGGCAAATGCACCACATTGTGTAGGATTGGCAAAAGCTCCTGGTTTGTGCCTGTGTCCAGCTCGCAGGCGGGGCTCATCCCACCCTCTGCTGCTTTCCAGTCTGTCAGAGGCACCACTGCCCCACTTTCTGCCGTGGAAGCCACCTCGAAATGCCTTTGATGAGAACAAAGGAGCAGGCAAAGCCATGTGGCTGTGTTAGAGCAGGCTGGGTTCAATATAAACCTCTGAGACTGGACTGAGACTTCAGTAGGATGTCACAGGAGGTTTTTTTTCTCATGGAATGACGATAGAAGAAATTTAGTTGGTCTTCACTGGGGCAAAACTTGCACTGAGGCAGCAGCTCAGGAAGGTGTAACTGAGAAAAACCAGAGGAAAGTTGTTCTGGTGTCTTTTTAGTTTTATCTTCTTCAGCAGATGTTCTCAGTCTTATTGCCCATTTCAAAATGGGGAATTTTTAATATTATTTTTAGCTATTCTATTATTCCCCATTCCAGACTGGGAAATACTCAGTCACTCCCAGATTAGTCCATACAGGTTCTGAGGAGAGTCCAGTCCGAGTGAATAAAACAAAGTGGCTCTCCTTGGGTGGATTCTTGGCTTGCTCTGTAATTTGTAGGTCTACAGGAAAGCACTTCACTATATGTTTACTTTTAATAGATCCCTAAGTCAGTTAATGTCAAAGGAAAAAGCGTTGTGAACTCCTGAACTGAACTCTGATCCACACAGAATCTGCCTTGGGAGATATCTTTGCAAACAGAGCCATCCAGAATCCTAAAGAAATTCCAGGGCCACAAAAAAGATGTGAAAAAAAGTAACTTTAAAAGATCTAAATGATGGCATCTGTGTCACCAAGCTGCTTAAAGTTTGTTTGTCCTTTGTTTCACACACCTTATCCAAAAAATCCGTGTGCTCAGGATCTGATCTACCCTTGGCCTGCCTGAGCACTGATAAAAAGCAGCTTCCTGCAAAATCTCCCCATCTCTGTATGTTGAAAGGACATCAGTTTATGAGTTCACATTCCTCTCACTGTGACACGTCCCTGCTTTGTGGAGAGTGCCTCCCCATCCTTCAGCAACTCCGCAGGCCTCTCCAGCAGGGAATTCTGGAGCTGTGCTGGGAAAGGGGCAGGTTGGGACTGAGACAGTCCTTGGACACTAAAGAAATTAATCCTGAACTTCTGCACCAAGTGACCCTAGACCAAAGCCTTCCTGTTCCATGCCTCATAATGGTTTGAATGATCAGAATATAATGGAAACTCTGTGATATATTTATTAATATCTTCCCCACAATCAATTCTCTTTCAAATATTCCTGCCTCCCTTTTTCAGGCCTGCTGTTTGTGGATGACCTTGCCTTTCTTCTTTTCAGCTGTGCCCATACACATCACTTGTAGCTTCCCACTGTAGAGCTATAAATCCTCAGCAGCACTTGCAGACAAGAACAGATGATTCAGTCCTATCTGGTGCATTAATGTACAATCAAGCAGAACTTAAACCACAAAGGAAGCCTTGTTGATTGTGTCATCCCAAGGCAGGAAGTGGAGACACAATACTGGGCATTTACTTCACAGATGAACAACTTTTCATCTTGCACATCTTCATGTGTTTGCTTTTATGTAATTCTTACAGAAAATATTGCGTGGCTGCTGCACCATCACTGAGTTGCTCTGTATGCAGTACATCCTCTTTCTGTGTTCCCTGTTTAGAAAGCTAAGCACAGCTTTCATGGGAGATTTGGAAGAGCTTCAGTGACTCCTGTGCACCATGAATTTGCTGCTTTTCAGCTTGTATTTTAAGCTGAAATTCAGGAGAAAGTACCTTCTTCTTTTATGTTCTCTCTGGTGTCACCTTCAAACTATCTGTAACTGGCCTGTGGAAAAGGCTCTAGAAGTTTGCCAGACACAAAACTTTTCCTCACCCAATTTCTTTTTGCATTTATTGATGATTTATTATGCTGTAAAATGTCCTCATTTGCACCCTGAAATACTCTCCTCCCTTCTCATAAAAAGAAAAATCTTCAAGAGCAGTTTTTAAAATTTATAAGTGGAGGAAAGCCTGAGACTTGTGGGGAACAGGATTTGCTTAAGTTTATACAGTAAATCAGTGTCAAGTGACAGGCAGGACCACTCTAATCCACTAGAATCAGTCCGGATCATTAGTTTATTACAAACACTCTTTAAAGAAATAACAGGGTATTTTTCCTTCCATTCTTTGCTCTGTGATAGTTTATATTTTATTGAGAACATCCAGCTCAATGAAACCATGTGCTTTTAGTGGACGTTCCTGGCATAGAAATATGTTGTCAATGCTCTATTGATCTACCTGCACAAGTCAGTCCAACAATGCAGTGCAACTTTAATTTCTTTTGATAGTTTGTTCTTTCTTGACTGGTTCTGCATCTTCAGACTCAGTCTCCATGCCTGATTAGTATTGTAATTCTTATATTATCTTTTTATATGGTGGAAATTTCAGATACCTGTTAGAGAAACTGAGTAAAATCTTTATCTCCTCCATCTTCCCCTCCATTTCTACAGATTAAACCGATGCAGAACCTTAACACCTTTTAGATCCTTTCTTAAAAACGTTATTTACCTTCTCCGTGGTCCTGCCAATAGAACTGTGGCTATTTCAGGCTGTATTGAAGTGATGGAGTTTATGCAAGAGCAGTGTACCTGCAAAGGAACCTTGCAGCCCATTCATTAAACTCTGTCTTTTTTTGTCTCCTGTCCATGTAACAAACAGTTGCCATTTCCTTCTCAAGAGAGCAGATGATTAAAATAAAAGCCACTGAAGATCAATGCATAATTTTTGGTGTAACTTAACATCCTGGCCTAAATGGTGGTTTTGTCTCCTGACACAGCACTTCTTTTATTTCATTTCCTCTGAATATTATATCATAACAAATGTGGTGCTTCTTGCAGCGCGCTTTAATGTGGAAATCCCAGTGTTAAAAATCAATGAAGTTAATTAGTGGTGATGAATGAGCGAACATTAATTGCCAGACTGGCCATTAGGATTGCGGGCGGTCAGAGCTGTCAGAGAGCTTTAACTGCTCAGCCTCAGCTCAGATTGTTTGTTGCACTGTAGGCAGTTTGGTTAGTTTATCATAATGCTAATTAAATGCGTTGAATAGGAACTATTAATGAAGGATGTAAGTTATATATCACCAGATCTGCAGAAATATATCAGTGTATCTTTTCTCTTTGTTAAATTAACACGGCGCTGGTCCCGCTCTGTGTGATGATGGGTCAGTCCAGAGCAGCACAGCTGACTTCATTAGAATGATTTGAATTTACCACAGTGTGACTGAAATAAAAAACCTGTCAGTTGTGATTTATTTGCTGACTTGCTGTACCTCAGATTCGTCTTACTATTCACTGAGTAACTCTACAGAGTAAACAACCAGGGTATGAAAGTGACTTTTCCCCTGCTCCAGTACCACGGGCAATGAGGCAGAGCTGTGCAGTTATTTGTACACGGGCATGGAACAGATCCTGGCTCCGCGAGCAATTAATACTGATTTTTTCATTATCATTTCCTGTCTCTCCCTAGCATCAGTGATGTGCAGGGCTTTCACACAGCGTGACTGTGGCAAAGTTTGATAATGTCACAGAGCTTTAAAAGGCCCCCTTCCCTTTCATTGTGTCATGAAAGAAGAAGAATGCCCAATCCCAAAGAAAACCCTTTTCTTCTTGCATGACATAACCTCTTTCGCATTTGAAAGTGTAGTGCCAGAAGTTGAATTGCTTGCTATTTAATCTTTACTAGAAGCAGCACAATTTAGCCTTTGGAGGGGAGGAATTGGAGAACAGAAACAAACAGAAATACACGACTGTCTTTCTGGTACAGATAGCTATTAATGGACTCCGAGGCAGGCCAAGCTCTTGCTCAGAGCACAGCAGTTTTTTATAAACCAACAGAGGGCTTTTGGTCTTTGTGGCATTACGCTTTCCTGCTTCGAAACAAAAAGGAAATAAAGCTTGTGTTCAGTTGATGAAATGTAAACTGACTTTCTCTAAAAGGAAAACTCTTGCCCTCACAGTAGGTTGTGCACTTTCCAAACTGAGTTGAGGTTAGCAATTTAAGAGTCAGACAAATGATCAAATATTCTGAGAATTTTGATTTATCCTTTTTTCCTCTTACATCTCCACTTGCCTGGTATTTTCCAGCCAATATATTTGAGTGGAAGGGCATATTTATACTCTGTGAATGAACCCTTCCCATGTCAGCAGTTGGGCTGGTGGGCTGTGACTCAGAGCCAGAATCAGGAGTTTGTTCTGAAAAGCCCAGCTCAGTGTGGTCAGGTCACAGCTGGAACACATCAATTCTAAATGCAGAAATGATAATGTATTCTCGTGGCCTGAATTAGTTAGCAAAGTATCTGAAAATTAAGAAATCAACATGCTTCAATTACTGGGTTAGAAAATCTTTATTTACTGCTTTTGTCCAAACTCCCACCTCACGGAAGAGCTGTTCTTCCACAGCCTGGATAAACAGGGAAATCCCTAGCCAGGTTTTCCCATCAGGCGGAAAAAAAGGAGGCTATGAGCTGAAATTTCAGAGATCTCTCATCTTTCCCTTTCCTTGTTTAAAAAAGATAAAAAAGGAGAAAGTTAAATATAAAAAAATGTCCACATAATACTAAGAGCAAAGAAAATTAGGACTAGGAAATAAAAAAGTTAAACTTATTTGTTGGGTTGGAACTACATGATCCCTTCCAACCCAAGCCTTTCTGTGATGATTTCTATGATTCTGACTTTTAATTTGTGATTTGGATTTTGATTTCCGTTCTCTACAGATGGGTGTGTGTGCGGCCTCCTGGGCACAGCAAGTGAATGACATTTAATCCTTGGTGCACTAGAGCTTGTCTGAAACTGCCCTATAAGTATTATAATAAATTAATTAGAGTAGACATTTTTAAACCAATCAATTTTGATGTAATTATCATGTTGGTGTTCATTACCCAGCAGACAGAACAATGAATCCTGAACAGCTTTTATTTTATTTATATCAAATGCCAATATGTTAAAATAGACTCTCTGAGCAGCAGCAAGGTTTTCCCTGTGGTTTCCTTCTGCGTGGGGAATTATCTTGGGATGAGCTTTGTTCAGTTCCTTTTGGGCTGGAAATGCAGCAGTGGCTGTGACACAAGAGGGGACCAAGGGGACCCTGCCAGGTGTGAGCAGTGCCAGGAATTTCTTCCTCCTCCTCCTCCTGAAGGTAGAACCCAACTTCTTTGCTCCTGGGCACTCAGCTCCTTCTGCTAATGCTGCCACAAGCTTGAGCAGGATGACCTGGTACACATGTACAGCATTAAAGGACCAAGGAAAAATGTTTTGGAGATGATAAAAACACCTCAGTGTGTTGTGTGTAAGAAAAGGGCATGAAAAGATAAATTCCCCAGTTTAGGGCTTGGAGCAAATCTTTGGTTTGGATGTGTTTGGCTTTAGACAAGTGAGCTGCCACACACATCCCAGGGAACAGACAGCAAATTCCTGCCCCAGCCAGGGTCTCTGCAGGAGGGATTACCTGGAGCACACCTGGGCAGTGGCCAAAATGCAGATTTACTGCAGCTGCTCTGCATCTTGTCCTGCAAAATCAGTCAGTGGGGCCTCAGTTCCTCTCCAGTTCTTTGATCTGCTCCTGTACTTGGAGAAAAGGTGAAATTTGTGGTTTGGCACAGACCACGGGAGGGAAGAGCTTCCTGAGCTTTGTCTGGGATGTCTCAGGCACAAGACAAGCAGGTGTGCTCTGTGCCCAGAGAGGATCAGCCCCGGTGTCCCCAGTGCCTTTTGCATTTTGCTTTCCCTTATACACAGAAACTGCCTTGAATATTCATCCCCACCAGTGTGAACCACGGGGAAATGTCATAGATTTCAGTGGGGGTGGACAACATTCCTAATATCCTGTATTTTTCACCTCCCAGCTTTGGAAACATGGGATGGTTTTGTGGAGCTCTAATGGCAGCTGGCCAGACTTGCTCAGAAAAAGTTACAGACTCGAAGTTTCTCAGCAGTGAATTGTGCTGACATAAGTAGGCAGTGTAAAAACATGTGAAAGACAAGGCTTTGCTTTTTTTTTTTCCTCCTAAGACTGGAGAAAAAAACTACAAAAGGATTTCCTACTGCCCTGAGCTAAACTGGGTACTGTGAATCCTGTGCTGGTTGAGTTGTTGCCCAGAGTTCTCCATCTGTCCCACTGGAAGTCTACCTGAAAAGAATGAAAGGAGCTGTGAAGGACACAGAAAGAAAAGCAACCAAGGAGCAATAAAAAGAAAATAGGGAAATCTGACATTATGCTAAGAAGTGTTTTTTCAACTCCCACGTGAAAATCTATTCAATGATTTTTCATCTAATTAATCTAATTAAGCATCTAATTAATATATTCTTTATTTAGAGGACTTGCGTGTTGCTATACAGCAAGATTTTGAATAATTTAGGTTTAAAATATAATTTTGCTGGTCAGTATTGGATGGAAAGCAGGCAACATGATTAAAAGGATGCATTTCCTGAGCAAAGGTCCATGTTTCCCGTTCTCAGAGCAGCACACAATCAGAGACATAAATCCAGTAACAACCTGCCAAAGGAGCTCACACCATGGGCACATTCCAGCGTGCTGATGCCTTGGCAAAGCCCTCAGATGAGCAAACAGGTTAAAATTTCAGATTGTGACATTTCAATGGGAGACCTAATTTTTTTCTGTTCCCCGAGAAAAAAGTGATGTTGATTTTGGTTTGGATAAATGCCCCAAGGACGAGGGTGTCAGTGCAGCCCCCCTCAGCTGAGCGATGCCTTCCCTGAGGTCAGCCCTGCAGACACTTTCTAGGTGTGGTTAATGTACCTGAGCTTGTCACAGAGCTAAGACACTGCCTCCCTCCAGCAGGACATAGTGAATTAATAGTTTTTAGTGTTAGCTTGGTATTTACAAAAAGTTGGACGGCTTCAATGATGTTTTAGTCAGTTTTGGTTTTGCAGTCAAGCAGCTACAGACACTCACCTGTTCCATTTGCCTGATTGCATCAATTAGACAGTGATTGGCAGGTGAGGAAGTCACACAAACAACCTTTTCTGCCTCCTCATTACTTCAGGGTGAAGCTGTTCTTGTGGAATGTGTCATTCCTCAACCGGGGACTCTGGAAGGAGTCTTTCCACACCATGCTCTGTTGGGTGTTTGAATATTCTTACACACTTGGCTTAAAAAGATGGATAATAAAAAAAATGCCTAAGAAGTGTATTTTTCTTTAAAGCAGCTCCTAATCAATAAGATTTTGTTTCACCAAGTGATTTAATATTCAAATTGCATTATTACAAAACCACACCACTTGCTTGAAGTGTCTGTTCCTTGTCACGTCGAGGACCTCCTGGATGTTTGTTTTGGTCATTTTCTTAGTAAAAAGTACTTCTGCTGCTTCAGATTCTGCTTTTCTCCTTACAATACCTCAATGAACTATTCTGTGAGGTAGAAAAGACACCAGTCCGTGCAGATTTGAAAGGAGGCAAGGTTGCACCTTAAACTTACAGAGGCTAAACACCATAATTAAATTACAGCGTCTGTGCCGTGGAAATATAGATTTATGATAACACAGCAGTAAAGTCTTTTCTTCTGGAAAGTAATCCATTTAAAGAGCTCACTCATCTCATCTGGAACAATACTTACTGAAAGATTTGGACCTCAGTTCATACATCATCCTCGACATATTCTTATCTAAATTCTGCCACATTCTGTGGGATGAGGACAGAGAGAATTTGAATACACGATGCTCCTTCAAGGGTTTGGGTTTACCTGGGAGCCATCACCCACCTAAGCTCCTGATTCCTGTGTTGCCTGAAGAGCATTTTAATGGCAGTAGAAGAGCAGAACTGAGGAGAACATGGGATGTGCCAAAGAAGAGAGAAAAATAGAAAAATTATTCTTAAAATTCAGGAGTCTGAAGAATCAAAGAAATATTTGGAGCAGATTTCACAACAGACGAGCTCTCCTAAAAAGTATTAAAAATGTATGATTGAAAAGTGGAATGTCAAACAATGAGTCTGTTTACAGCAGGGGAGGAACAAAGCCTGACAAGGAAAGTTGGTGAGTCAGCACTTGCTGATGTTCCACCAGGGGCTTTGGGAACCAAGTTTCCAGGACCGGGGGAGGCGTTGTCATCCCCGATGCAGCAGAGCAGCGCTGGCACGCCGAGGGTGGGGAACACAGGCACAGAAAGGCTGATTCAGGCTCCTGCTCTGCACTTTGAAGGGCAAAATGGCTTTTTTTTTTTTTCAGGATTCTTTTAAAACTCAGATTTTGCAGACAGCGGTGAGCAGGGTGATAAAATCCCACCACCAGATAATCATTTATGGATCAGGGAATGATTTTCTCTTGTTCTCTATTGACATTTTTCCACTTAAGGGAGGGCAGGCACTTCTATCCAATACTGATACCCCCAGTGTGGCTGCCAATGGTTTTTTATCAGCAAGGGGGGAGTGAAGGCTGCATTTACAGCAACCTGCAAGGAAGTTCCTTGGCACCTTTGTTGTCAGCAAAAATTAATTGAGCAGGAATGTACATTCTGAAAATGGAGCAAATTAGTATCTGGATTTTACTCCTGTCAAGAATTACATGTTGCAGACAGGTAGTATTAAAGATTCATTTTTACATAATGGTTTTTTGAAGTGTCAATTTTTCTACTTGTTTCTTTGGGGGAAGTTTTTTGCACCAAGCTGCTGCATAAGAGATCCTGGAGGTTTTGCTTTTGAGGGAATGTTGATTTAATTAAAATTCAATTTTGTGTTGCTATAGTTTTGGTAATAATTTACAATGAAATTTTAATCTTATAAACCAGTACTAAAATGCACCTTTTTATTCCAGAACGTTTTATTTCTATATGATACAGCCAAATGATATGCTTATTTAGCTGTGAATGTATATTTGCTTTATCTTAGAATGGAAAAATAAATGTAATTAAATTTTAGTCAGTCTAACAAGCTTAACTAGAGCATCTTCCAGCAACATGCTCTAGAATTTCATTTTCCAAATAAACCCAGTGTGTCACTGATGTGCAGAGAGGATCAATAGAATGGAAATTGCAGTTTCCCTCCAAGTGCTGCCGTGTTTTATTGCTCACCCGTTTCCAACCAGTCCCTTTCCCCTTTCCCCTGCCAGATGGGGCCCATGGCCATGCCAAGCACATGGAATACAAGGAAACAGAGAGAAATTGCTACAAAAGATGCACAGTTCCTGTTCCTCTTCCTTTCTGTGTTTCCCATCCCACTGTGGCAAGGTCCTGAGCTGCTTTGCCTGCCCTGGGAGCAGGAATTTCCCTAAGGGTGCTCAAGGTTTGGAATTGAACTTTGAGCTCTTCTTCAGGAGGGTGTGGTATCACCCACAGCCCTGCAGCCTGTGCCTGATGCTGCCTGCTGGGAGAAGGCAGGGATGGAATTCCAGCATGGGGGAAATGCCCTGGCACTGCTGGACCAGGGCCGGGATTTGCTGACTTTTGTGCCCGATTCATCACATTTCTTTAAGCTGCAAGTCGTGGCCCAGAAGCTCAAGAGCTAACCTTGAAGTGCATCTGAATATTTGTGTGTATTTCTCACCCAGTGATGATGCCAAGCTCACCCTCAGCCGGTTTTGGCACAGGGATAAGGAGTTAAATCTGGAGCAGCAGCTGGCAGGAGGCTGCTCTGTGGCAGCACAGGCTGCAGAGGAGGGGTGGATGGGCTTGGGGACTGCAGTCTCTTTTTGGTGTGATATTACTTGATTTCACATTAATGGGAGCAGCTTGTGTGCATCAAACAGAGATTAGACTTTACAGATTCGTTTGCTGTCTCTCCAGCCTTCCCTCCCCCAGGTCATGTTCCATATGCTGGGAAAATTTTGTTTGATTTGTCCCCACACAAGCAGAGTGGAGCAATCTCTGCCAGGCCAGAGCCAGCGGGGCTGTGCTCATTTGAGCCTTGGTCTGAAGCAAGTGGATCCTGTGTGCAGTGCTGAGGCTCTGGGGGTATTCACGGGGTGTTAATGATTTCACATGGAGTTCAATGCAGTCTGAGGGGAGAACGAGCTCTGACTCTTCGATCCCTGCCCAGATGAGCCCTGTACCAAACCCAGGGAAACCTTCCACTACTGTTAGCTACTCTATTGACTCTAAATTAATTTGAAGTTGAACTCATTGCCAAGATTTGAGTTCACTGAAGCTTTTCCCAAACAGAATGAAAATTAAGACAAACATAGAGAAATTCTTTTTTCCCGAGGCCTGTATTTATCATGCATTTTCCAGGGTCCCCATTGCTGTTTTTGAGATCCAACTTCTTTCACCTGCCAGCTGCAGTGACTTATTGGAAGAGCAGTTTCCTGAGCCTCTCTCTAGTCCTTACTTTCAATCTGACATTTATTTATTTCTCGTTTGAAATTGATAGACTTTGGCTTCTCCTCCTAATGAATATTGGATAGGGGGTGGTATATATTTATACCCCCTTCTGTTTGTTCCAAACTGGGGCCATCTCTCCCATACTCTGGGGAAAAGAACCTTCCTCTTGCCTTACCAGGAAGGAGAGTTCCACTGAGAACTCTCCCTAGCTTGGATCCTCCAGCCCTTCTTGTGATTTATTATGGAATAGCAGCACAGAGGAAAACTGCAAATTCCTGTGGCATGTTGTGGGTCAGATCTATTTGGAACTTTCCAGGGACCAGGATAAGTTTTTGTGTTCTGCATTTCTCCTGCTCGGTGTGAGATTTCTTCCTCAGCTTTTGAGAACGGCTGCAGGATTTTGGGCAGGGAGGTTGGTGTGCTCTGTGTCCTGGCTCCAAGAATTCCACAGCAGCCCCAGAGCTGAGCTGGGAGCCTGGCAGGATGGGGAGTCACACTCACCAAAAAGCATCTCAAGTGTTAGAAACAGGTGGGAGTAGAGAGGGAGAGGCTGCCAGCCAGCACTGTCCTCATTCTTCATGCTGACCAGTGTTTGCATTTTTCATTCAGGAAGAAGGAAAATGTTTAATCAAGTTCTATGCACTTGCTTTCCCTTGCTTTTTCTCTCTGTCTTTGAAAAAGTATGAAAAATGCATAAGTTGGACAGTGATGTTTGACAGATTATCTCTGGTATCCCTTGGGAACGAAGAGATTTTGCAGTTGGGCTTCCTGACGTGTTATTTAGCAGAACAGACAGACCTTGAGTCCTCTGGTTTCCCACTTCCCAGGCTCCTGGAGTACAACTGAAGTACATGCTGGAGCAACATCGTTCCCTTCTGCATGGGAAAAAGCATTATCAGATAATTAGACTGTGTCATGAAGATGTAATAAAAATCCTTAGGAAATTAATTAATGCACATGTACAATAGCTACTTTACACCACAACACTTGAGCCATTTAAAATGAGGTTCCTTTTAAATAGCAAAAGCAATTAGTCTGCTCGGACTGATTGCTGGCCAATTTTTGTAATGCAAGACTTTTTTGATTTATGGGAGTAAAAAAATTGAGAAGGGGGAGGGTAAAATTCCATCGTGGCTGTTCTTAGCAAGAAAACTATCGAGCTCTGTGTCTGTTTCTTTCTGAGCTGCAGCTCTCCCTTGCTTCCTGCAGTCCTGAGTTTGAAACTTTTAATGCATTATCTTCACAAGTATCAACTCACTGGTGCAGTAATGTTTACTAATATCTGCTATGTTCAGAGACAGAGTTGGATGGTATTTTTTATCCTAAATTTCTTCATCCTTTAGAAAAAATATTCAGGGTGAAATAGCCATGTTCTTTTCGCCAGCATCTTGAAATAAAACCTCCTCTAAAGTCCCTGGTGCTATAACTTTTACTTTAAAATAATAATCCAGAATATCAGCAGAGAAAGTAAAGCAGAAAATGCAGCGTGTCCCTGGAATGGCCACAGCTTCCAGGGCTGAAATAGAATTTCTGCTCTGGGGCTGGGTGCAGCTCAGACCCCCTGCTCCATGCCTGACTTAGAACAGGTCTGTTGGTTCTGCTGAAGAGTTTGTACCTGGGCAAGTACTAAAGCATCTGATGGAACCCCAGCACATCTTGGCAGTCAGGAAGTATTTACAATGTTTTTTGGGGTTACAAATAACCACGAAAATTTCAGCTGCTGTCTCTCCAGAGGTTGGTGTTGTAGCGAGACCTGGAGCAGCTGAAGGGAGCTGTGCTCACGTATGAGGCAGAGTTTTAGGCGAGTGAGGAGCAGTGAATGCATCATAACTTTGATGGTGGTGTCAGCCACCTTTAGCTGTGCCTCATTCCCCTGCAAATTCTCTTCCCTCTCAGCCCATCATCATCATCTCCCCATCCTCTCTCCGGGGCTGTTCTGCTTGCCTGGCTCCTTTAGGCCAGGACACGTTTGCTTGGCTTCCCACCTCCCTGCCTGCACGACCTGGAGCAAGATTAGGGCTTCACAGGCCTTTTCTTTGGTAGAAAGGGAAAAAATATTGAGTAAGTGACACAGAAGAGGAATTGCTATGCATATTAAGCAGAGTGATTGCTGACAGCATGCATTATGTAAAAGGGGAACCTGCACAAAATGAAATACAAACCTTGCTGCAATTTAGCTGTTAATTTAATGTATATTATAGGATTTTCAGGTATTACATTGTCTAGGGACAACACAGCTTAAATTTTCTCACAGTTCCCATGGTGTACTTGTGGTCTTTATTTCAACTGCATCTTAGAGTGAGTCTTTAAGATCATGTAGTGACAGGACAAGGGGGAATGGCTTCAAACTGGATGAGAGGAGGCTCAGATGAGATATTAGGATGTGAGGGTGGCAGGCCCTGGCACAGGGTGCCCAGAGCAGCTCCTGCATCCCTGGCAGTGTCCAAGGCCAGGCTGGACAGGGCTGGGAGCACCCTGGGACAGTGGAAGGTGTCCCTGTCATGGCAGGGGTGGCACTGGGTGGGATTTAAGGTCCCTTCCCACTCAAACCATTCTGGGATTCTGTGATTCTATGCTGAACTTTTTCTTGTCATATCAGGCTTCTTCTATTTCTGGTATGGGTTGAGAGAGAGCTATTCCAGAAAAAACACTAACCTTTTTTTTCAAGGAAAACACAATGAACTTTGTGAATTCTGTGGTTTTCTTTCAGTCTCGTGGTTTTTTCACTGCTTGTGAAGAGCTCCTGAGCTGCTCTGTCATAGCATGTGACAGGATGAACTGCTCAGTTCTCTGTAATTTATACCCTCTTGCAGAACCGTGTTTGATGAAGTTTATTAATGCTCTCTGTGCCCACACTGTGCTCAGCAGTGAGCAAGTGCGAGTCCTGCCTCAGTGCCTGGTTCCTGCTGCTCCCCTGGGGAAGGGAATGCGGAGTCCTTGGGCAGGGCACAGGAGCCTGTGCATGACAGAGCACCGAGAAAATCCTCTGTGCCACGAAACAAAAAATGTGTCTGCTTTGCTGGGAGGTTAACGAGGCAAAGAAGCTGCGAGGCAGGGAGCAGAACACCGAGCCAGGGCTGGGGAGCTGAAAATGGGAAATAACAAGAAACAAGAAGAGAGATGGAGGCAGAAGCTGTTCTGTGAGGAGAGGGTGAGAGGGAACAGGTTCTCTGAGTGCCCTGCTCTGTGTTGTATCAGAGAAACTTGAGATTTGCATCACTGCAGAGCATTATTACTGTGACCTAACAGATCTCGGTGTTCCGTATCGGTTATTGTGAAGGCTCCTGTGTGTCACTTTGGTAACAGAGGGGCTTATTCAGCAGGAACACTTGACCCAAAATCGATGGCTCGGACTTGAGATTGTAAATTAAACAGCTTTGGACCAGAGCTGAAGATTTTGTACTGCAGAAGTGAAAATTCAGATAATGGCTATTCTATGAATAATGTAAAAGTCAGATTTCAACAGACAAGACGGGGTGGAGGAAATGCAGGAATCATTTCACTATCACTCCATTCACAGGTACTTGGTTGTGCTACCTGTCAGGTGAGATATTCCCTGAACACTTTTAGTTGGACATTAACATTGTGTATTTGAATTGGTAACAGGGGTGGTACATGTTTAAAAAAAAAGGCACATATTAAAAAAAATTTTTTTTTAGTCTGTGTGGTTGAGGTGAAGCTGAAGGAAGCTACTGACATATTTGCTGGTATGAATTTTGACAGAAAATTTGCAGGTTCACAGTCTTGGAAAGTGTTAAGTACTCAGATTGTCTCAGCTCCATGAATCTTCCCAGGAACTCAGTGTGTTGCAAGACAACTGTAAACAGCTTCAAGAAACCTTCAAGCCATCAGCTGGGGCATGTTTGAAACCACATGGTGTTTTTAAAAATATTATTTAGTGATGCCAAAATTGACAAGGCTTTAATCAGCAATTTGTCTGTAATATTTCACCTGGGGTAGTCCTGTTACGGCCCTTTGGGGAATATCCCACAGAGTGAAGGTGTGGGTTGCTCAATCCATGCCTGAAACCCCCGGGATTAAACTGCAGGGCTCTGAGAAGCACAGGGCGAGCAGCTCCAGTGCTCTCTCTACCAGAAGATTCTTTCCCAAGTCTGTTCTTCCACGAGAAATTCATATTCTATTAAAATGAGGGTGGATTGTCTGCTTGATGCCACTGTCCTGCTGTTTCTACTGGGTAAAGTAAAGCCCTTTCTTCCCACCCTAAATAAGAGCCTGGATCTTTGGCCTGTGAAAGCTGTCCTCCTCTTGATCTACAATGATGGATAATGATGTATCTTCAAAGTGTGCCAGCTTCATCTTTTCCTTTTCCCCTCTCAATAGTGCCTAGATATTATTTAAACCTTCAAAAATGTTTCCATGAAGGAAAAAACCCCACCTATTCTTCCATCCTAGGCAGAGAAGTAGGAGGCTTCATTTTGGTGGAAAAGGTGCCTTATTTTAGGAGTTATTTGCCAGGTTCTGAGCTTTCAGGGCAAACTGCCAACCCCAGGTTTCTGCAGGCATCTGGGAGGTCACTGAGCTGGTTTATAAGGAGTTATCATACAGTGATTACTTAGATGGCTTGTGGTAATGCTATAATGGCAGTTCAATTAATACGATAAGATCTTAATTGGTTGTGTAGAATATTGTCTTTTAAACTATGCAAAGAGCCAAGGGTACAGCAGAGGTGCATATAAATCTGACTAAAGCCAGAGTGCCCGTGCCTCTCACTTGCTTAAGCCCGGCTTTTAGACCACTGGAGGCAGAAGAGCTGTGTAGGACACTCGTTTTTCCAGTGAGGATAATATTGTTGGTGAAAATTCTGCCCACAGAGGGGCTGTAGAAAGGGCCTGTCTCCAAAAATAGAGGCCTCAGCTCCTACTCAGGGAAAGGAGATGCTTGATCAGCAAAAGAGTGTCTGACAGGCATATCAAAGGCCAAAAGAGTGACCTGTGGGCTGAAAAACATTTCAGGAGTTTCAGCTAAAAAGTTGGGCTTTTGAGATAGAAGCTTTAACAAATCTGCTTTATTGAGCTCAGTTTGTGACTCCTGGACATGTTCAAATTAAGGGATGGCTCTCTCTATAGCAAATAAAAGTCAAATACCAGCAGCCTTGTTCTTCTCACTTACCTTTCACTGGCACATTAGAAGTGTCTCCAGCCCCTGGGAATTCCCAGAGCAGTTTCAAATCTGGGAAGTGGGCACAGAGAAGAGTCCTGTCACAGAAACTGGTAAGAGACCTTCCAACTCTATTGCACACCGATTTATCTGGGCTAACAAAAGTCATAAATCCTCATCTGTACCAAAGTGGTGTTATTGTATGAACATGGCATTAAATATGACTTGGTTGCCTAGTTTAGATTATAATTCTCTCCATTTAAGTTTGGATCATCTGAATGGGGCACGGGAATTTCTTGGACAGCAGGGCTGTTAAATCTGAGTTTTTTCAGTTCATATTCACAGAATCATTTAGGTTGGAAAATCCCTCTAAGATCAAGTCCAACCACTCCCCCAATACTGACCCGTGTCCCCAAGTGCCACATCCACAGGGCTTTTAAATCCACCACTGCGGGGGCTTGACAACCCTTTCATTAAAGACATTTTTTCTGGATATGGAACCTAAACTTGGACTTTTTCTTTGCTACCACAGAACAATGTAAAGGAGCTGTGGTAGAAAACTTCCTGCAGGACCTGGGAGGGAGTGGCTTTGGGCACCATTTGTGGCAGTTTTACACAGGGGAAGGGGGAGGAGGAAATTCAGAGAGGTGCCCGTGGTTACGGTGAACAGCGGGGACACGGCTGAGGAGGAGGAGATGGGAACCTACAGGGATGGAAAGAGCAGTAACTGCTGCATTCAGACCCTGGAGGCAAGAACGACCCTCCTGTGCTGAGAGGAGGGGCTGGGTGTGAAGACACAAAGGTTTGGATGTGGTTTAATAATTCAGAGTTTCTTGACTCTGCAAGTCAAACATTTCTTCAGTGAGAGCCAGAACCGTCCTCTCCTTAATGAAATGAGTCCACAGCTCCAGTGCAGGCTGGGGGGACGTGATCTCTGCACATGTCCAGGGCTATCACAGCAGGATTTGTTGCCCTTCTGGGTAATTCTGCTGTGCAAAAGGTGATGCTGAGCTTAGGCAGACGTTTTGCTGCTCTTCCTCTCCAGTGGCCGGGTTGTTCATTCCCCACCTTGCACGTGGGTTATGAATAAAGAGCAGCCTGCAGTTCTCAGAGAGCAAGCGAGCATTTACCCAATGGTTTTGAGCACATGTTCCCTCAGCTAGAAAAACATTCTGTCTTTATTCTGTTTTTCCACCTCTGCCTTTTTATTAGGAGAGAGGACTGCATCTTTAATGCACTACTTTACAACCTTTTATGTAGAAAGATTAACAAAAAGGAACCACACTTAATTTAAGATGACAACTTAGGTTTGCCTCTGGATTCTTTTTTGGCAGACATTCTCTTAGTAAATTATGTTTGACAACCTGAAATAAATTCAAACCAAAATTTATGCCTGCATTTGCTCACAGGGCTGTGGTTCATCAGACTGTGTGGTTAAAAAGCTATGAAAAGTAACAACTAATTTAAAAATTTATTTTTAGACAACCTACACGGGCTACCGATGCTAAAACTTTGTTTAAGTAAAATCAAGTTTCTGAACACACGGAGGTAATTTTTGAGTTGATGATAGAGTTACTTATAGATGTTTGTGCAAGAAAAAAGAAAACAGCATTACAAAACAAGAAGAAATGAGTCATAATGATACACTTTCACTTGCAGTTTAACACAAAAAAGGTTTTAGAAACATAACCAAGGACATGGCATCATTGAAAATTTTCCCAAAGGAGAAGTCAATGTTAGCCGAGATTGCCAGAATTTACTTTAGCTGTTACTATGGATGAATAATTATGCTCAATTCAGCCAGTGATATGGGTTCACAGCAGGTTAATTGGTAATAATGGGTTTCATTCCAAACAGTGAGGAATGATTTTTCAACAAAAAAGTGCTCTCAGTGAGAGCTGAAGATGTCCTTGCTTTCTGTTCTCCACAGTTGCAATAGCACACGTAGGACAGCAGGGCTCTGGGTTCAGGGAGCTGCCCTTGCTTGCTCGTGGCTATTGACAGAGGATGGGACAGGCTGAAGCATCATCTCAGCTGGGCAGCCTTGGCCTGCTTTTTACAATTATTTTCCTTCCCCCTGGCTAAAATTTGTGCCTGGACCAAGGAGAACAGAACGATCTTGTTAAAATCCCTGATGCAGACAGACCTTTATCTGTGTTGCAGAGGTGTAAACACAGAGTGAGTCATTTGAAGGAAAGAAACTTGATATAAATTGGCCTAAGAAGAATTTTCTGTTCTTGTGTCTGTGGAATAGCATGGGAGTTCTCCATCCCTCCCTGACTGCATCATATAAATAATAATGAAGCAGGAATAAGTCTATTGATTGTGAGCTGGCTGAGAAGAGGATCTGAGCTCTCAATTCAGAATCTTCTCTCCCTTCAGCACCTTCCCCTGGGACAGGGCTATCGTTTGCCATGTACATGCCCAGGAATGAGGAGTATCAGTGTGTAGGACAGGAGGAGATATAAACACAGTTCACCTAGATAAGCCTCATCACCAGGGTTACACCCCACATCACCTCCCTTGAAGTATTTTATCAAATTCTTCCATCTTTTACCTTCTGTGAATTTCCTGTCTCAACATTCAAGTCCTTGTTTTCCCTTTGCTTCCTAAATTGTAGTTTCTGCATTTGAGGATCCCAGTGACTTTATCAGAAGCTCTCCAGACAGCAGGGAGTAAATCTCGATTTAAAAAAGAAAAAAGAAAACCCTCAATATTTAGTCCTTTCATTAGTTCAAAAAGAAGGAAAAAACCCCAAACCTCTGTAGCATGTTCAGAAGCTGCTGTGTCTAGTCCTGTTGGATTTGTATGCAAGTCATTCCATACAAAGAGAAGTTGGAAATACATTAATAGGACATTTCCAAGGTTGAAATATTTGGGCTGTTATTTTCTCCTCTGCCCTAACTGATGTTTCTTTGTAAAGTTCCCCAGAGAGAAAAATGCTGTTATAGTGTTTGGATTCTTCCCCACTTTGATGAGTCAATGCCCCACGCTCTGCCTTGGGATCTGCTGGAGCTGTGGCACATGGAGAGTCCATGGAGCCCTGAGGGAATGTTCTCCTCTCAGCCCCTGAAGTCTGGGCTCACAGGGCTGTGGGACTGAGCAGTCCCCAGCCAGGCTGGCCTGGCCACTCAGCTCTGCCCCCCAGCCCTTCCTGCCAAAACCCCCAAACATTCCAGCACATTCCTGTGAGCAGAGGCTGCAGCGAGGCATGGGCACAGAGACACGAATGTCCAAATTCAGGGTGTGTGACATGACAGGGGAATCAGCAATGGATCCGTGGACTGGAAATGGAACACACCCCTGCTCTCCTGGTGCTGTGGGTAATGGGCTCAGCTGGGATTCCCAAACAGGTTTAGACACTGGGGAAAGAACGTTGTGGGTTTGGTCCTCTTATGGGCCATTCCCTTAAAAGTTGGACTCAATGATCCTTGAGTCCCTCCAACTCAGACCATTCTGGGATTCTGGGATTCTGGGATTCTGGGATTATCCAACTGGGCCGTTTATGCACAGTGTGGGCTTTCTCTCTGCTGAGCTTTCTACTGTTCTGTCTTTTGACTGTGCTGCTTATATTATGTTAACTTTGCATACATTTTGTAGGTTTTCTTGTTGAAAAATTTCCACTGTGTTTATTTTTATTCTAGTTTCTTCTTGATTTAGTCCTGTGTGATCCTTTTCCTTCCTTGCTGTTTGAGACCTTCAAGCAGAAGGAGGTGTTAGCTGTCCTGAGGAGGGCTGGAGCCTGTGCTAGAAGTCACCCCCATTTATCCTGACACAGGTAACCCTGAAATCCTGACCAGCACTTGCCCCTTCCTCTCCCCAGAGGTACTGGCTGCTTTGCTACCATTAATTACACCACCTGCAATCTCACCTTGGACTTTCAAAACCTTGTGTGGTGTTTTTACTCCAAGATTGTCTCAGATACAAATTGCAGGTAATTATCTACATCCATCATCCTTCCCTGTGTTTCATTAAACATGGGATGGTTCTGCACTGCTGTCTTGACTTCTCTGTTCCATTTCCCTCTCTGCCCATCAGTGTCATTAAGGAAGTTTTGCTTCCAAGGTCTTCAAAGGGCAGATAGGATGAAGTCTCAGGAATTGGAACACCACATATTAGAACAACACCACTGCATCCCCCCGAAATAATGAAATATCCAGCATCTGTCTTGGGTAGAATAACCTTTTGCTTCAGGCTTTCTCACTCCTGGGAGCTGTATTTTACCCTGAGGAAATATTTTACTGCTTTTGTTCCCTGAGTCTGCCAGCGGAGTGATAGATGTATATGTATTTAATATGCTCTCCATGCAAAATCCGAGGTGACCTACCCATCCTGTGCTCAGATCCTAACCAGGAAGGAGCTCTCCTCCAGCAGGGAGGTAATTCCAGTCTGGAGCTGGTGAAAGTAATGAATTAAACCATGAGATTGTTCTGTGACTACAGGAGGGGAGCTTTTCCAAGTGCTTTCCTTGCAGTGTAAATCATTTGGATTCAGATTTTGAGCTTAACTGAATCACTCATTCCACTGAAGCTTTGAAACAATCCAAGGAATCTGCTCACTTCCTTAGGCAAGAGAGAAGGATATCATGTGATGCTCTGATTTAGGAGCAGATCTAACACTTTTAAAAGTCCAATTAGAATCACAAAATTCTTTTCATTTGAATGCATTTTGAACAACATAATTTATAGAAGAAATAAATCTATTTTTCAAATAAAGTTTCAAAATGTTGCTGCTCTAGCAGCTGAATGAGTTTTACAGATGTGACAGGAATGCTTTGAAATGTAGCAAAACGCTTTTTAGCCTGTTGAAGAGATAGGAATTGCTCACATTAGAATAGAAATGGGTAGTAAATTTATATAATAAATGATGAGCAGTCTGGAGTGCGTGGATCAGACATCCAAATTAGTTTCTCTTGTAACTCCAATGAAATTTGAGTCACACAAAGATGGAAAGGGAAGATGTGAAGCAGCACTTGACCAAGGTGCAAGGTCCTGGACCTGGGTCAGGGAAGGGGAACCTCCAAGGCCAGGCTGGACAGGGCTGGAGCACCCTGGGACAGTGGGAGGTGTCCCTGCCATGGCAGGGCTGGCTCTGGGTGGGCTTTGAGGCCCTTCCCAGCCAGACCATGCTGGGATTCTGTGAATATCTCAGGTGAGATTCAGTGGGATGATGGGAATACCTCATTTGGCAGAATTCATATGAAAAATCAGGCATTCGTACAAACGAGAAAAATTATCCACTGTTTGCTAGTCCAGATTCACCTGCATCCCTCTAGCCTGTGAACAGTCAGGAATCCAAACTCCTTGGACTGCTGTGTCGACTAAATGTAGCAATTTTTAAATCTCCTTTTATTTCTATAATATTTTCAACTTTGCAGGTGCTCTGAACCAGCAGTGGTAGTGACAATATGGTGATTTTATCAGCTGAAGAAGTGCTCCAAACCTCCTGCACTTCTCTATCAGGATGTGAATTCCTTCAACCATAAACCAGAATCCTAATTATTTATATATTGATTATATATATATAAAAATTATTTCTGACCCTCGCTCTAGGAGATTTATTGGTAAAATCCACTTGTTGATTTTTATTATGCCCTAGGTGGTGGGAATGGTTTTGATTGATATCCCACAATGATATTAATAATATTGTTTGTATATTTTAATGATTGTAACTCAGCTAAATGAGTATATAGATCTGCAATGCCAACATATTAATTTTGTAGTAGTACAAACTTCTATTTTTGTTAATGCAACTTTTATGTTCCCTTTTAATTTCGTCAGCTGCTCCTTGTGTTGGTGTGCAGGAGCAGGCGGAAGCAGCTCCCGAGCCATCCATCACAATTTAGAAAAACTTTTTAGCAGTGTGTGGGTTGTCTCATGCTTGCACAGAGGATATAATTCACTGGCTGTTTGCTGCTGCTGAGGAAACAGAGAGAGCAGCAGGAATAGGCCTTCTTTTACCTCCTGATGATCACAGAGTCCACAGAGTGGTTTGGGTTGGAAGGGACAATTCCTTCTTGTCCCAATCTGTTTCCTCCAGACCAGGCTGCTCCAAGCTCCATCCAGCCTGGCCTTGATCCTCCTATCCCTTCACTCTGAGAGTTCAGCACAGCCTTATCTCACAAGGGAAGCTTTAAATTATCCTCCCTCACCATGAAACAGATGTCCTGGAAACATTTCTGAACAAAGCAGGTCAGAATTGAAAAGGTTCAGTTACAGTCAGGGACTTTCCATTACAGCAATTGTGTACCAGTGAGATTCTTTGTCATCCTCCCAGTAAATAACTGGTCCAGTTGAACAACTCCACTGATGCCAGTCAGAAGGAAGTGGTTTTTTCATATTTATGTTTATACATCACACGTGTGTATAACGTTCACGTACACATAAAGTTTGTTGGCCCAGATCTAAAACCAAACTTCTGTGTCAGCCACTGCTACCAGCAGAAATCATTGAAGCAGAGCCCCAAGGAAAATAAAAAACAAACTTGAACATGGAGGTATTTCACTGCTATAAGTGTTGTTGATGGACATTCAGGTGTATCCTGTACAGCTATGGAAAAAAATCAATACCTGAGTTCCTTCAGTGCTGCTTGAAAAATTGTACAGTGACTTCCTCAGTGACTGGTGCACAAACAGCTTTGCAGGGCTGTGAGTCCGTGTGTGCTGCTGATTTAGAGCTGTGGGCTCGTTTTTTGGAAGTCAGTGGATGGAAAGCAATCAGTGAATTAGATTGTGAAAAAGTAAAAGGTTTTCTGTTCGTTTGCTACAAAATTCTTCTTGTTCCTCATTTACCAACCCTCCTAAATTCTTGTGAGGTCTCTGTATCACCTGTTCCTATGGAGTAGACACTTGAGCCAGCAACAAGAGCAACACTTTTGTGATAGAAAGCTGTTAATCAGAAAACAATTTTGGCTTTTGGAAAAACCAAGTGCCCTGTGGTGTCGCCTGCGCAGTGGCTGCAGTGGGGTGGGCACTGTGAGGTGAAACATTTGGGAAGTGCTGCTGGATCTCCCAATCCTCACACGTGGCTCCAAGGAATTCACTTTTAAGAGAGTGATATTTCAGGAATTTTTAAACCCAGAGATTTTATACATACTGCAATATAGTAAATTACAGCTTACTTTGAAAAAGCTGATCAAATAATTGGTCATTACTTGCGTTTGTCTCCTTGGTACTAGTTAAGTAAATGTACATGAAAGATCCCACTGTTTCCACACTTAAGACGCAGGAGCTGAATACTTGTTGAAAAAGAAATCAAATTGATGGTTTAAGAACCACTGATCTGTAAAAATGAAATTTAAATTATATTCTACTGCATTTTTCACATTCAAGACATGAAAAACATATCTGGTACATTTCCAGCATCTGGCAGTTATTTGTGGCATTACAGGAACTTTCATCCCTGGAACACTAGGCCATATCCTTCACTGGAAAAAATCCGTTTTAACCCAGTAATGACTTTGTTAAATACAGTGTACGATGCTCTTGCACAGGAATCCTCCTTTTATCCAAAGGTCTCAGAACTTGATAGCTCTGCCCATTAAAAAAGTAAACAAAATTTTAACCTTCCTTCAGAGATTCATCAGAAAGGTCAGTGCTCAGTTCCCTCCAATTTCCCAGGCTCAGCTGGGAGCTGATTAAAGCTGCCAGCTACAACTTGTCAGTTTTGTCAGAGACAACTTTATAAACCCTTTGTTATTCACTTTGCTGTGTGTTATAAATATATTTATCTTCCTCTGTCAGGCGTGGACTGGACAGGTGCTAAAGGAGCAGTTAAGCTCTAACATTAATCTCTCTAACAATGTCATTACTTAGTAACTCAAACCAAAAACATGGGCAGAATATTCAGGAACTTTCTCTAGTTCTTCTTACATGTGACTGGAATGGTTAGGGGGAAAATATTTGCTATTCCAGGAGGTTTCCAGCAAGTCTATGTCTGTAAAATCAGAATATGTGACTGGCTGTTATTTTGTGTTTCTGGAGAAATTTCCCTGAGCTTTTCTGGGTGTATTTGGGACCCACACATTACCTGAAATCAGCTCTGTCACTTTTTTTCTGCAGCCGCTGAGGCTTGGCAGGCATCTCCTACTGAACACAGAGATCACATTCTGCAGCTACAGGTTTAGGCACAACACTGCTAATCCTGGCTTTTTCCAAATCAAGTAGAAGTTGTGAATAAAACCAGGCTGTATAAAGTTAATTTAATCTAAGTAGAACCGTTCAGCTGTTGAATGTCTTCAGTGATGTTCTGCAAACCTGGTTGTTTTTCCTTTGAGTTTGAAGGATTTTTACTTACAGGGGTACAGATAAAGCAGTGAAAGTCTGTCTGACACGACCTGCAAAACACAAGAGCAGTTCCAGCAGGGATTGAGCTGTGCAGGTTTTTCTGGGAGCCCCAGAGTCACCCTGACATGGCATTCACAGCAATCAGAGACAGGGGTGGCTGAGCACAGGCAATTGGCAGCGCTCCCTTAATCACAGCACATCAAACGTGAAGTTATCTTTGTGCACTGCCTCTGAGGAGGAGAATTGCTGGTCACAGGAGAGGGGCTGCTCATCTCCAGCCTTTGCAAGGGAGCTGACTCAGTTTCACAGGCCTGTTCTTGATCAAGGCCAGGGGCTTGGACTTCTGCCTCTCTAAATGAGTTTAGGGGCTACAATATGACACAAACTATTATAAGCAGTGTGGTAAAGCATGCACTGTTACTTCTCCTCTGAAAGGTCTGAATTAATTTGAGATCTCTGACATCTTGGGAACTTCCTCAAGGACCTGAAGGTACATATTGCTTTTCTCTAAGACTGATGAGTTTCAAAATGTGCCATCAATGTGAGTCTGGAACGGACAAAAGAGCAAAGGGCAGAGGGTGGCCTGGGTGGGCAGGTGTGGAGAAGTGGCAGAGGGTCACTTTTAGAATCTTCCATCCATTAATTTCCTGTTCCTGCTTTACAGTCTAATGCATTGTGACTGTGTGTCACTTGTTTCTTTCATTTCTCGAGGGTCATGAACAAACAGCACCATTTTAGGATTTTCACAACGTTTCTGACAAATCCTCTGGCTTTTGGACTTGACTGGAATATTATTTCAAACTGCAATAAATTGAAATCTGTGTTGATATGCAGCACTTCCTCAGAGGCTTTATTGTGTTCTGCTCTCAGAGCTGGAAGATGTGTCTTTTGGTTATACTTAGAATTACAAGCAACATAAATTTAGTTGTTTAACAAATTCCCTCCTGGACTTTTCATCACCCAAACTGATGTTTGTAAGTTTGAACATGCTGTTCTCTGTAAGACAGTCTGTTCAGGAATCAGGATGAAGAAAGACAAACAGAGGATTTCTTCCAGGTCATGTCTGAGTGAAAGTGTTAATGTGAACATGCTTGTAGTAGACTTTCGTTTCTAGTTATAATCAATACTTGACATATTTTTCCCATGATTAAATTAAAGCTGGGAAAGTGAGATTTCCCTGAGGAGAAAACAAGTGGCAAAAGAGTTCATTGGTGATCTGCACTTAATCGGAATAAGTGCTATAATTACCTCTACTCTTATTCATTTCTTTGTCCCTGCTCCCTCCCCCTGGCCCGGTGCCCAAAAACTTTCTGGCTTATCACCCACATCAGGGAAAGAAGGAGTTCCCATGGGTGGATTTGCTTTTTCAGGACTCCGCAGGATTCCTTAGGAATCAGGTAAAGGAAAATTGCATTAGAGCTTTGTTCCTACTGTGTAATATTTTCCAACAAAATGAAGAGGCACTGAACACCCTTGAGGTTCCATGTCCACATCCACGTGGAGTGAGCGTTTTCCTCATCAGGAACGAGCCAGGCTGGGCTCCCACCAGCCCTGCAAGGAGATTTGTTTCCCTAGAGGTTGGATTGGTGCTCTCTTTGCCTTGTGGTCCCTGCTAGGGCTGGATTTTTCCCTTTTGGGCTTGAGCAAGGTGTGGGGTGTGGATGTTCTCCACACTCCTGCAGAGGGGTCAGCTCCTCTCGGGTCCTGTTCCTGCACATCCATCCCTGCCTGGGCCCCTGCTGCTGCCAGGGACTCGCTTGGCTCTTCGAGGGCAGTTCCAGGAAATGAAAGCAGGAATCAAAATAACTTGAAGAAAGACATCAAGTAGAAAAATGTGACTGGAACCATTTAAAGAGTATTTTCTAGAAGATTATACTCAAGCCTTATCTTCCCCACACCAGCAGTTTGATTAGATTCTGAATGAGCCTTTTCAGAGTCCTCCTGCCAGGTCAGCCAGAACTCACCTGCCCCTGGGAGCCAGCTGTAGCCTTATTTCTTTGTTTCTAGGAATAGAACTCAGCAATTGCTCCACCATTAATGATTTCTGCATCCTGAGTCTCTTTCCCTGTGGTTTTTGGAAGGATTTACCATTGGAAACAAATTATACTTTTATACCTCACATTTTTTTTAAAGATTTCTTTTAGCCCATGAAAATAATTAAACTGTTTTGAATCTGGAAAATTGATATATTAAGTAAGTTGTCTGGGTTTTTATTTTGAAATCAAACTTTCTTTGTGCACTGCTACTGAACTACGCAAATCCTTTAACAATACCTGACAAATACAGATGTTTACTCAGTTTTTCCTGTGAAAAGTGTAAGAATGTTATAATTTGTGCTACATTTCTGAGCTACCTCCTAACAGACTGTAAGATTATGTTCCCATGCAAACCGAAAATTACGGCAGCTTTAAATTAAAATTAAGAGCTCAATCTTTATGACGTTAAGTCAGAGGCAGTCTAATACTATCCTGCCTACGGTTATTTACAACCCAGATGTTTACAGAAAATGAACCAAGCTCTTTATTTTTATTTTTTTACGGAACTCCTGTCTCCTCATTAAGTCCCTCCTCGGCGCTGGCCCACGCGGCTCTTTGAGGCGAACGTTGTTTATGACACATCTCCGAGCTGATTCAGAGCTGAGCAGAGAGAAACTGGGAACAATCCTGCTGCAAAAACAAGCAACACTTCAGGTGTTCAACTACCACCGTGCAAAATCGCTCTGACACTTAGGATGTTGTTCCATCCTTTCCTTAAGACTTAAACATCATTTCCTTCCTGCCGTGGCTCCCAGCACTCACCAGCTGCCCTGTACTGGTCATACTGGTTGTACTGGTCATACTGGTTGTACTGGTTGTGCTGAGCACTGAGCACAAGGACCCACTGCAGACTGGGCCAAGAAAAACCTCTCTAAAAATTTCCTCAGATTATTTACCAAGCTGGAGCTCTTCCCTGTTGTTTGTGCTTCTACACCTTACACTGAAGCAAAATGCAAATGATGAAATACAAGGAGCAGGTTTATCAAGCTGAGTTTCACTGTTGTATACTGAATTATGAGCATCCAGCTATTTCTTCATGAAATTCTCTTTAGCACCTAATTAATATGAATGCAGCATCCAGAGGCTGTATTTCTATTTTCTAGATGTAAAGTTTTGATGATAAAAGACAATTTGATGAGATTAAGAAGAATTTGGTAACTTGAATGCTTGACTCTAGAATCCTTTGTGGGTTTTTTCCGTGTTTATTATGTTTTGGGATTTTCAGCTGAGAAAAGATGAGATATCAGAGTTCTTGCCTGTTTCTTGCTTGCTCAAATGGCACTCCATGAATAATCTGGGGGACTAATGAGCTTCTCAGTATCAGTGGGTTTTAACAGAGGAAGAACTGGATGACCTTGTGCACGGTAAAAACAGCAAGAGATTTAATACAGCAACTGCAAAGATTAACTGCAATTAGCTAAAATAATGTGAATCTTTGCTGTGAGGTAGGGGCTCATCATTTGGACTTGACAGAGGAGAGAGATCTGGTGTCAGTCAGGTGTTCCAGGACGGATTCAATGAGGTATTTTTGTGCAGAGATGGAAAAATGTCAGAACCTTTGTACAAAGCAGTGTTCCTACAAGGTGGAGTGGGGATGGGAGAAGTCATGAGAGAACAGAGCAATAAATTTGGCAGAAAGAAATAGAAACCTCTCTCATATGAAAACTTGTTTATTCATGAACATCATAAAGGCCATTATTTTTTGGAGCCCACTCACGGTGCCAAAAATGGCAGCACGAGAGCAAGCATCAGATGTGAGGCTGTGTGATGTCACAGATCATTCTGTCACTCAATGCCAATGATTTCCAGGGCTGATTGCAAGCAATCATTAATCACTTTGTATTGAGAGCAACCAGCTCCTTCACATCTGGGGCAAGAACAAGTGGCACCTATTTAGCCAATGGTCTGCTCTCAGCAATTTCACACGTTGTCTTTCAAAACAAACCAAACTGGGAGAGATGAAGCAAGGTTATAATTTTTTCCCAGGAATTGAGAGCATTGAAAACCTTAGTCTACTTCTAAATTCAGTGTTCTCCACTCACACTGATGAGAGTGTGCCAGGGAACAACAGGGAATGTCCTATGTGGAATTAATGGAGCTGCTGTAAGAATATTGACAATTTCTGAGTGTTATTATACTTCTGTGTATGGTTATTAGACAGAAGAGGGAGATCATAGGACAGCTGTTCCTTTTTTACACACCTGCACTGGAAAAGGCTGCTGCAAATCAGGTGTGCACTCAGATTATGGGATTTGAGTAATCTCACCAAACCCAGGGGCCAGTTACTGTACATGGCTGATAAAAAGCAAGAGCATTAGGATGTATGTTTCCCAATTTATGTATATTTATCCCCAAAACCACAATGTCTTAAGAAATGGGACCTAACTGACATGACATATTAACTATAGACTGCCCTATGGTGTTGACACAAGGTATTTACTCCACCTTTCCTTTCTAGTTTAGAGCCAGATTTATTAAACCAGGTACGATGTTTCTGCTGAATCCTACAGTGTTTCATAATAATGAAAAATTTCCCTTTGCCTTTCTCCTGTGCCTGACAATCATGAGAAGTTACTTAGACATGTTACATCAAACTGGAATATTTTAAAATGTAAATGTTTCTCAATAGCTGGGGTCTCATGCAGTTAAAGCGAGAAGTAGCAAAGTGCTGCATTTCTATGAGTTAATGAAATACTTTGCCTTTCCATAATCATTGTTCCCTAAGGATTGCAGTTGTTCCTTTGAAAGGCTGCCTAATCTCCACAGTTATTTGTTTTGTCAGTCCCTTCAGTCGTGATGGTTTGCTGTCAATCATCCATTGTCAAAAGAGAAGTGAATTCCATCAAATATTCTGTGGGTGCTGTCCCAGAGCTGAGGAAGGGTTTACCTGCAGCCCTTGGTGCTGTAAATGAGACAAAACTCATTAATGACGAGGCTCATCTGCTCTAAGTGGCTCAGTCAGGCAGGAGAAAGCGGAGCTAAAGATAACTCATAACCCCAACCTCTTCTCAGAGTGGCCTAAACAATAGCCATTGATCTAAACATAAATTGCAGTTATTACAGACTTCATTTTTTATGGCACATGATTAGATAGTCCTCCAAAGAACTTTTTATCACATGCATTTTCATTAATTAATATTAAATGTCATTAGCAGTCAACTCTGCTTGATCAAAGGTGATAAGCTGCGGCAAAATTCTGAGAAATAACGTAGCATTTACTAATTATATTATTGATTTTCTGGACTGGAGAATCCTCATTACAAGGGATCCAGAGTGGACCTTGCTGAGCCTGCTGGGGGTGCTTTGAACATGAGGAGTCGCTGGCAGTTCTGAGCCTCCCATAAATCACTCCTGGGCCTGCTTGTGCATCTGTTTTCAAAGGTGATGCTTTAATGGACTCTGAAAGCTGCAAAAGTGTGTTCTGTGTGGCTCCACATGAAAGAGGAAAGAGATTTGGGGTTTTTTACTCCTGATTTTAATCATTCCGAAAAGATTTTAGATCTGTAGGCGGATACTTTTGAACAGTGGAAATAATGTGGCATAGTTGATTTTAATTAGTAGGCCAGCCTAAGACAGAATTTCCCATAGCTCCCTGTGACTTTTTTTTTTAAATGAGTTTTTAGTACTTTTTTCAAAGTTAATGATACATTCAGACTTTCCAAATTTTAATTTCATGTGAAGGCAAAAACTGAAAAAAACCCCAAACCCAAAACAAGCCATGAGGTGAATATTTGATTAGAACAAATGCGGATCTGAGCAACAGGAGCAACCTCAGATGTGTCTTATGTAAGTTTAGTGCTTTCATAGGAAAATGAAAAGGAATTGAGATCAATGACATAATTATGAAACGTTACTCTTACCCTTAATTGCTTATACTTAAGAACATGAAAAGCCTAGATTTTAAAGTATGTGTCTGTGTATGTGATTAGCCCATTCAGTTGCATGAAATTTCAATTTACTCTCAATTCATGATAATAAGGTGAGATATTACTCGTAAATATTTTGTTTAGATCGTGAAGTTTGAACATCTTTTAGAGCTAACCACTACCCAGACTCCAGCTGGCCTTTTGTGCCTGTTTTCATTGAGCTGTTAAAGGTTTGAGGATTCTGACTAAATCCTTCAGAGGAGTAATTTACAGACAGATGAAAATCTTGATCAGAGTCAGTATTCTAAAAAAAATAAGACGTCTGAAAAATGAGAAGTTAATTGTAATCTTTTAAAATCAACTTCCGATTTTCAGATTTTTAACCTCCTAGAGTAACATTCTAAAAACTTCTGACTGCTTTGGTTCCCACCTACTCATTCTTACTCCCACCTTCTGTTTGACTTCCTAGTTAACAAATCAAAGAATTGAAACAGGCTGAGAAATGAATGTCTGGGCTGGTGGGTGGGCTCCAAGCTTAAACAAATAAACAGACGAGCAAAACACGTCCTGTGCCTGTATCTGTTTGTGCCTGAGCCTGCTTTGGCAGAGGATGAGGAGTTTTATTCCTCAGCAGACGAGGAGGACGCACTGTGGCGTCCTTTCCGCTTGGTAGAAACCCCAAAGGATATTTCAAGGTGTATTAGCAGCACATTCCTCAAAAATCAGTGTAAGCAGCAAAGCGTTCTTTGAATGGCTCAGGTTATAAACCAGTAATCAGTGATTTATTCAGGTGTTTTGGTGTTGTGTTTTTCTCTTTACCCCTGTGGCAGATTTTTAATTGGACAATGATTTCCCTGGCTCATCCACACCTGTAAAACATCTCCAGCTTTGTGGGCCCAGCTACAGCAGCAGTAAATCATGGGAAATTTGGGTTAGAGGGAGATGAGCTGGAGTTTGGCTTCACCATATCTGAAGAAAAGAATTCCATGAAAAGGAAGCAATGCCATGGAAGGGGGAAGGAGGAGGAACAGGTGCTAAGACACAAGAGTGGAGTGCAGGCTACTGAGATTCTAATGAGTGGCCAGAAGAGAGTTTACAATCACCTCTCCTGCTTCCACTCAAACATCTTCATGCACAGAGAAAACTTGTTTGTTCTGTGGCGAAGGAGAGATCACTAAATTATACAATCTTGACCCTTTACCCACAGCTCATGGCACTCCTGCAGTCCCAGCAGGTGCTGGAATTCATAGCAAAGAGCACAGAAACTGCACAGGTTCCCTTGGAGACCGAGTGAGTTGGGTTGAAGTTTAAATAAATAGAGATACAACTGCCTGTGGTGAGTTCTGTGTAGGGAATGTGGCAAGTGGTTGATATGGGAAGAGGTTCCCGTAGAATTCTGAGGGGAATTCTCCAGAGGAGTTTTGGACAGCAGTGTGTGAGATAACGACACCCAGAAGATGATGGTCAGGAAAATGCCTGAAGAGGGAAACAGAACTCGTAGCATGTTCCTAAAGAACTGGAGCAGGTGAAGGAGGGGAATAATCTGTGGGGAGCTTAGAAAACCTTCATTACTGCTGTGCTCTGCAAGGGAGATCAACATCAGCTCACACTTAGAAGTTTTCCACAAGTGTGGTGCTAACAACACCAAAAGTCTTGAGGCTTGTGCTTTTTTTCTAGCTGTGCTGAAGATGTTGTTTGATGGGAGAGGAAAATGGGGAGCTCCCTTGTTTCCTGCCAGCCAGCACCTCGTGTGCCCACTTTGTGGAGAGGAGGGCTCAGGTCTGGTTTTGTTTAGCAGGATAAGTGATGTTTGCTCAGAGAACCTCAACACACCGTGAGCTGTGTTAAACTTAGTACACCAAGTTCAAAGATGTAGAAGTAATTTTTAAGATCTGCATTTTTGGCCTCTGCAGAGAGATTGATAAAGGATTGGTGATGAAGTGTTGTCCTTGGTCATCTGAGAGCAGTGGAGCTGAGAGAAAGCTACAGAGAGGGCTCAGTAAGAGCACTCAGCAGATGGTACATACATGATGTGGAAAGAGCACAGAGAGAAAACTGATTGTCTTACCTGGTAGGAAAAACCCTTAGTTAGTACACCTGAAAATGGTGGAAATTAAGTCCTAAGATTTCCTCATAAACTCCCTCTTTTATAATTTTCATTAACCTTTTTTTCAAAGCAGTTAAATAAGTTTTTAGTGTCAAATTTAGGAAGAGGAGGAAGAAGAAGCCAAGGCAGTTGCACGCACCAGTTGTTCAGGTCTGGTTTGTCCATAGTGGTTTTCCCAGCTCCGTTTTCCTGCCAGAAAACAGACTCTGGCTCTAACCTGAGTAGCTCCAGTGCCATCTGCATCAGACTGAGCTGGCACATCCGAGTCCTCCCCAGATTCAAACTGGCACAGTGAACTCACTGGACTTCAGCCATTTACACCAGCAGAGACTTTGGCCCGTGCATCTTCTTTGCCTTTCTTCTACCTGAGCTACTCCTTTGCAATCCCGCAGTTCTCTGTGGGTTTGCTCTTTCTGATGTGTTTATGAGCGTTCCTCCCCTGACTTTTTGACAGACATTTTGCACAGTGCCCTGTTACTGTAAGCCAGGTACTTTTATCCCTAATGAAGAGTTTCCTGGAAGAAGAAAAAAAATAAATAAACAATAGATAAAGTAGGTCATGGAGACAGCAGAGTCGAGAGCTTTGCGTAGTGATGTAAAATTAAATAAGGCTGGGGTCATGTTCTCGTTTATCTCTGCAGTTACTGCTCTAACAGGGTCTCTGATGGTTCCTGGAAAGGTGAGGATATTTTGGAGGACTGTTTGGATCTGCTGGGAGTTTTGGGCACGGTCTGTGTTTCTCAGCTGTGCACAGAGGAGAGAGCAGACACAGAGCTGTAGGGCCTGGCTGTTATCAGAGAGCGTTTGCAGCCGCTGCTCTCGCCCATCTCAGCCACTGAGACCTCTCTCAGTGGGGCTGCAGCCGCTGCTCTGGCACTGGTCAGGGGCCTCTGTGGTGTGAGACCCTCACTGCTGCCTGGTTGAGAGGTCCAAGTTCAAGTCTGGACTGCAGAGATATTTTACTTCTTGCAGAGACTTTCCCCAGCCAGATCCAGCCCTTGATGCCCAGCCTGGTCCACAGGGGAATCCAGCAGGGATTGCAAAGATCCTCTTCACACACCTCCTCCATGGCATCACTTTCTCTCCTAGCAAAGGGCACATCTGTTCACCCTGTTTTCCATGTTGGAATCTGGCAGTTTGGAGCCAGGCACCTGAGCACACCAGCCTGATTCTCAGACAGATTTGTGCATGCTCTGAAAACCAGATAAATTTTGTGGATCTCTACTTGAGGCTTTGATTGAACCAAGTATCAATCCTCCAGTATTGACAGTGTTCCAGATGTGTCTGAAAGAAACACAGGAAAGCACAAAGGATTATTGCAGCTTCTGAGGAAACCTCTTGTATTTCAAGTAAAATTGGCAGTTTTTACTTGGCCACTCTAATTCTTAAGCCATTAGAAATCTAAAAATTGATTGAACGTTTATCTTATACTTACCAGACATCCACAGAAAAAGTTATGTTCTGTCTGGGATATCAATGTCTTTAATAGCTATGAAATTAAAACCTCTTAGATTAAGGTTTCAAGAGGCAGAGAGGGGAATGGAGTGCAGGAGGAGGAAACCTGTGTGCTGCTGTAATAGGGAATGCCAGGGGAGATAAAGCTCTGGGAAAAGCCCCAGGAGAGGAGCTGAGGATAATGTGCTGTTGGGCCAGTGGGGTCAGTAAAGGTGGAGATGCAGAGGCAGCAAACATTGTTTCCTTTCTGCCTGGTGAAGATACTGAAGATTAAAAGCTTTTCTCTGTCTCCATCATTTTTAAAAAATACATGTTTAATTTCTATGTTCATTTTATTCCAGTGTTTGGTTTCATTTTCTTTGGATTGGTACCTTGAAAGTCCAAGGAACTCACCAACTTTAAAGCCAGACTGGAAGAACTGAACCTGGATTCTCAGTGCAGTCCAAGGCTTGCAAATCAGCCTTCTCCCATAAATACTGCTCTGTTTCTGGAAAATAAGAGATGGGTCTTTAAAAGAAATATGAGCTGTAGCATTGGGATGTGATGGTCCTGCTGTAGATCAACAGCCATCAATCTGTGTTACTTAATTTGTCCCTGGCTCAGCTGTTCACTGTACTTGGGACTTTTTTGCTGTTTGTTTCATTTTATTTTTCTCTGAGATAAATGAAGACAAAAAGAAAGGGTCAATTGTTCTTGACAAATAGAAGTCATTTTTAAAAACATATAACTGTAAAGGATATTTTACATTTTCAAACACCTTTTTTTTCTGACTTTCACAGCATTTTCACAGATTACAGTTAATTTATTTTGCAGTGTGTCTATTGAACATCCTTTTATTTTATTGCTTGTTACTTTCATTTTCAGGTCAACTTTATGTGCACTCTTTAAATGCTGTAAAAAGTCCATTGAACTAAATAGTTGAGGTTTTTAAACTAAGTATCGAGAAATGTTATTCCTCATCTGGGCATGGCTGCAACACTTGTGTTGCTTTATTTATCCCGGGTGTTCTGGGGATTCGAGGTCTTTGTTGCTCCAAGTCTAAGGAAGCATATGCTGTAATTGTTTGCCATCTTGCACAAGGGTTGGGTGGGTGGCTGGGTGTGAGCTCAATTCAGGCTCATTTGGCTTCTCAGAGAGGAGCTTTTTGATGAGTGGCAGCCACTTTCCCTCCTGATGGAATGTCTGTGGAGGCTTCTCTGAAAAGGCATGGGATGGGGAATATAAATACATGTTCAGTCAGGAGCCAGTGTGAGCCCCCACACAGCTTCCAGCAGCTCCAACATTCCACTGAGAGCTCTGGAGCAGTGGGGAGGACACCCAGCCTGACTCCCTCCTGTCTGTTGGAATCCTGGAAATCTGGATTTTGGGATCTGAGCTCACAGCTTGTGAGTCTGTAAATACTGTAAATAGATGAGATATAATAAACCTTCCAAGTCCCAACTCGAACTTGACATTTCCCAAGTTGTTCATCCTGACCTTGGCAAAGGGAAAAAGAAACCAGAACTGTCACCCTGGCCATGCCTGCAGCAGCTCTCAGGTGGAGGGGGCAGCCAAAGGCACTAAGTGCCTCTTCCTGACTTTCCTTGTTTTCCATGTTTTAACGGAGAGGCTGCAGAGGGAGCTGCCCCAGAAGGGTCTCCCAGCCTGCAGGACAATGTCTGTGTTGAGATCCTTCAGGGTTTTGCCTTTGTGGCCTCCAGCACCAGGCTGCCTTTGGCAGAAGGAACGCCAGTCCTGGCTGGCAGGGCTTGCAAGGACAGCTCAGGCTGAGGCACTACCAGGAACACATTTCAGTGGGCTTGAGCTTGGATTGATAACTTCAAGGGCCAAATGTTCAAAGGGCTGGCTTCCAGTTCTACACTGGTAGTCAAGTCCACAAGTACGAAATTATGGGCAGGAAATCACAGAAAATCTTTTTCCAAGCCAACCTTTCTGACAAGGAGCCAGCAGTTATGTGGATTTGGGCACTGGTTCAGCAGTGTTTTTAGGTGTTGTTAATGCAATATTTTCATTATATTTCTGCTGGACTATTGATTAAGTGATCAATTCTTTAAGAAAAAGAAGTTTAGCATTGTAGTGAATAATAGCTTTTTGGACGGATAGTTGTGCTTTGCACAAGTGTTCATGGAGTTTGTGTAAGCATTGACAAAATCCAGGCTGCTCCTCTTTGTATGCTGATGATAATCTCATGGAGTGGATGGGGAATGCCAAACATGTTTGCACATTGTTGCTTCAGTGTATTAACACTTCTCAGTTTGTAACAAGCTTATTTTCAAAGCACCTGGCAGGTTGGCCCGTCCTCTTCCCCTGGGGAAGATACTGAGACTTTGAGAACTTGCCTGTCCTTAATTCCACCTGAAGTTCCAGAGCCTGCTGCTGTCTGTGGGCTCAGATGGAAACACTGGATGCAGAACTTGGGTGGAATTTGAGCCACCCCAGCCCAGCCCACTCTGCTGAGGCAGTGTCCAGCCTGAAATCTTTGCCAGTGTGATTTAAACAGAGGCCCAGACACATCCTCCAGCCTTTGTCTTAATAAACATATTTCATTAGCCATAACTGAAGTAATTGCCCAGATTCCTTGCCTCTGACACATCTCTGTGGTATTTTGACCCAGTTTTCCTCTGAGAGCACAGAAGGAACAATCTTGAGCTTCCAAAAATAACATTTGATAGATTAAGCAGCACTTACTTCATTATTTATTCTCACTTAGCTGTGGCCAAGCTCCTGATGACTCCAGAAGTCAGCTCAGAAAAGCGTTAGCACTGAGGCAGATCTGCAGACTCCATAAGTTATCCCCGGAACAATGTTCTCTCTATCAAGTACAACTCACACTGATGTATTTTAGAGCTTAGACATTTAAAGCAGCTCAAGAGTTTTGGATGTTCAGATCCCATTGAAATCAGTCCCAAACGCAGTTTTGGAAAACCGAGCAGCTGTGGTTCAGAGAGTATGAGGGAGAGTCGTGAGGGCTCTGCAGCAATTATGACCCTGGCGTGTTTATTCAGGCTTTAAAACAGAACCACTTCAAAATGAGACCTTGGAAGTGGAATTGGTTCCTTTGTTGGTACTGAACAGCACCCACTTCACAGGATGATGTAGCAGAGGTGGTGGCTGTGGAGACTGAGCACACAGGGTGCAGGATTTCCCCATAAACTGTGAAAATCTGAGACTTTTGTGTTTATTCTTTCATTTCCCAAGTCATGTTAATTACATGTTAATTCTTGTCTCCTGTCTCCTGCAAGGAGCCAGCAGAGGGAACACAGCAGCCCAGGGCACAGTCTGCTGTTTCTGCTACTTCTTCCATCACTTGAATTTCTCTGTGCTCAGGTGATAAGAATCACATTGTCAGTGCTTTTGTATTCAGTACCTGATCCTTCCTGGAAGTGTTTATCTTTTAAAAACAGCTTTAAATTTTCATTAAAAAACAAACAAAACCACAACCTGTCACTGACAATATTTCTGTTGGTCATGACAACAACTTTTAGAGGTGACTGGTGAGGTAGAATGGGTTTGTTCTTGACTGCCCAGATTAAAACAAGCTGTTCTGAGCAGGTATCCTGAGCTTTGCAAATTATCCAGTCCTTTCATGGTATCTCAAGTTATTAATCATAAATGGAGGCATCCAAAAAACCCTGATCAGTTTTGAAACTCGTGGCCTCATTTAGCTTTCATAACAGCTTGTTTCGAACAAAATCTGATGTGGAGCCAAATGAAGTGTGTGTTTAAATGATCCCTTGCCTAAACTATCATGAAAATTTCAGATGGGATGAGAAGAAGGAATGCCACCAAGGGCAGCTTGTTGGAAGCTTGCTACTACTTAGAGACTAAAATAGTGTAATCAGCAAACACTCCGTCACTTTAATGCTTCTCCAGTGAAATCCAACTTTTTGTTTCCTGGCTCAACCACTCTCTTGCATTTTCCTCAATCGCTCCCACACAAATACTAGGATCCATTTTCATTTTGGCACACCTCATTTTCCTGTTTGGTAGAAACTAGAGTTAAGAACAGAATTATTTATCTTGATGCTTAGAATACATTTTTGAAGAATCAACTTGGCTTTGTAAAACCTTCTTAACCTGTGAAAGCTCCTCAAAGTAAACATGTGCATCCAGAAGGTGCAGGTAGATCTTCAGAAGGTCTCACTTGGTCTGAAATAGCACAAATAGCGAATTATTTCAAACGTTTTGTCTCATTTCTGCCTTGATTTGTTTCCACACCCCCAAACACGTTTCCTCTGACCCAGTTTTATGGTTTTCCTGATTGCTCACAGGGCCGAGTGACTTCCCAGGAGCTTTCTCCCACTCTCCTGCTGATGAGCCCTGTCTCCATGTGCTGGGGATCTGTAAAAACAGGACCCACTGGGAGTTTTTAGCACTTTAAGGTAAGACTTTTTCACGTGGCTCTTTGCTAAATGCGTCACTTGGAAATTTGTGGGGAAAATTCAGCCTAGGTAAAGCAACTGCATAAACATTTAGACTTTATGATGTTCAAAAGTATATAAGGATTTAAGAATGGTGTGTGTGCTAGTGAAAAACACCTCTGCTTACAGCCAGACACAAAATTAGGGGTTTTTTTACCTGGTTTAGAGCTCACTTCATCCCAAATTGAGGGAAAAACATTCAATTTAGAACTCTGTCATGGACTGGAAATTCTGTTTGAATTTTATGTCAAAGTCATGTTATGAAATATTTTACGACAGCAGTGTCAAAATGAAATGTTTCACCACTTCTGGCCCTGAACAGGAAAGTCTCCAATGGTCATTTTTAGTTAGATTTTCAGGCCTGTCAGCCAAGGAAGCAGAGGAGAAATTGAACCTGTAGGTTTGGGGTTCCTTTTTTTCCCTCGGCCATTTAAACTGCACACTGGTCTTTTTTTTTCACAAGAATCTTACCAAAACCAAGTCCTCAGCAACTAGAAAAGCTTTGTAGGATATTTATTTCACCCAGCAAGGATTCTTGGAGATCTCATTTTCTTTGCAGGTAGGTCCTGCCCCCAGGGGCACTGATGCAGGAGAGCATCAGAGCTGCTTTTTCCACACCCTGATGTTCATGAGGTTTAAAGGATCATCTGCATCTCAAGGGCTCTTTGCAAACCCCAGC
Organism: Prinia subflava; assembly: GCF_021018805.1. Lineage (NCBI taxonomy): Eukaryota > Metazoa > Chordata > Aves > Passeriformes > Cisticolidae > Prinia > Prinia subflava. The sequence continues at coordinate 1,942,916 of NC_086261.1, forward strand.
ACAGTTTCCTCAAAGGAGGTTTCTTGTAAAGAGACTCCACAGACAAATAAATTAATGATTTTCCACCTACTAGTTTTTCTGTAGCTAGGATTTGGAGCTTTCCTTTCTTTTGTGATGGAACCACTGACTTGTATCAATACTAAAGGTGAAATACTGAAATTTTTCACAAGGTAGGAAGATGGGAGAAAATGGCCTAAGGAGTAGCAGATATCTAATCAGTTATAATTAACAGAGTGAGGCACTTGTGAAAAACCACCCAGTAGTCCTTTGGGTTGAAAGACTTGCCAAATTTTACCTAAATTACCTTCTTTCACTCCTGAAAAGAGTAATCAGGCCTGGAGAGACAAAAAGTTATGATTCCATGTGGGGATTGCACAGACAACCTTTGTGTCATTTATTTTGGTGTCCTGGGAGAGTGGCAGGCACTGGAAATATTTGAATAATTTGGCTGTACCTCTAATGAAGTTACAGACATCGTCCCCCTCAAGGCTGGTGCTGCCTCCTTGGAGAATCTGTCCCAAACCCTGAATTTGAGGCAGGAATTTCCTGTGTGCTGTGGTGAGCAGTGAAAGCTGAAAGCCCAGCATTACATGTCATTACTGGATTCTTTTTTGATATTGGTTTTTAATATGTGTGCTTCTATTTTTAGAGTTTTATTCTGACTCCTGTAATAGCAACCATTCCATTTTGGTGTGAGGGCTTTTCTATTAACAGTGATCAAAGTGAAATATTTCATTTGAATTACAAAAAGAGACACTTGAGATGAATGAGGTTCTGCTGGATTTGGGGAGTTGGATGGTTCTGATCTTCAGTCTGACTTACAAAGTTAGGAAATTAATGACACAAAGCAGCTCCCTCACAAACAGATAATAACAGAGCATTAGCAATAAAAGTTTAGAAAACAATTTGGAACCTCTTTCTAATGCACTTCAAAAATATTCTGGGTGCTATTAGGGCTTATAAATTATTCTCTGATGTTTGTTTGGTTTAAAAACTAAACTGAGGCATCATTTTCTTAAAAACAAATTGAGGTCTCTGAGAACTACAGAATTCAAATATGAGGTTGCTTTAGATCTCATTCTCTTTAGAGTGAGTGAGGCAGCAGGGCTCTATTCTCATTCATTTTTATTTTATAGGGAGTACTTTTATATAAAAGATATATAAAATTCAACATAAAGAATGGGCAATTTTCAGCAGGAATAAGTGATCTTAAGAGCCTTTTTCTTAGCATCTGCTATATTCTAAGCAAATCTTTCTTGAAAATTTGCTTTCCCCTGAACTCAAGGGCACTGGCCTCAGTTGGTAGTGAGGAGAAGAAATTGGAGTGGGGGAGAAGTTTGATTTCTACCTTGAATTAATTATTATTTACCTTTCAGTTTCTGATAACTGATGGAAAGCAAATGCAGGCAATAAATTACTGGTTTAAAGTCAGGCTGCCTTTCTGCCTGTAATTAATGCAGCACAGACCCAGGCTGTTGATGCTCTCCAGAAGTTAACAAACTGAGCACAGAACTCTGCTCAGATTTAAACCCTCTGAAGATTTGCATTTCCTGCAGCAGCTTTGCCCTGTCCATCGGAAGGAGCTTTCCTCTCACCCCATTTGCTCAGCCCTGCCCTGCACCAAAGGTGCAGAGGATGGAGAAGGAGGGTAAATTACAACCTGGAAATACAGTGCCAAGAAACTCTTGTCTCCTGTGCTTGGGCAGTGCTGCCCAGTGCCACAGTTACAGACATTTTGGGAGGGATTTGTGTTAAAGGGCTGCCAACCTGCAGAGTTAACCCTTGCCTTGTCCACATCCATTGTCCAAGCTGTGCTCAGGAACGTTCAGCTCTGCTCCCCCACAGCTCCCACTGTTTGAACATTGGGATTTTTGGCAGCTCGGCCCTTCCAGACACTTTTCCTCCATGGAGAGGCAGTGGCCAGGACAGGGATAGGCAGTGGCTTTTCCATAAATGCGTCCTTGCCTCGTCAGCCCTCTGGATTTCCACACTAAGCTTTTGCATTGTTGCTGTGGGACTTTGGAAAAGCCCACAGGTAAAAAATGGTCACTCCTTGACTTAAACCCATTTCATGAGGAACATTAAATCATGTTAATTAACATTAATATGACTTACATGGCTTAAGACCTATCTTTGGGTTTAGCAGAGCTCTAGGAATAATTTAAAAGATGAGCTATTGCTCCCATTGGGATTGTGACTGGAATCCACTAAAGGCAATGGGTGTCCTTGAACTGGCTAAGAAGGCTCTGGGTCAGGAGGTAATTTCTGAGCAGTTCTCTTCTCTTCACTCTGCTTTGTGATGGCTTCTTTATGCTGGGCTGTATATCAGGGCCCTGCAGAGCAAACCTCTTAACATCCCTTTGCTGTTCTGGACCCTGAGGCAATGAGCCATGTGTTTTTTTGATGATCATATGAAGATTCAATCTATTTTTAGGGCAATCTTGTTGCCAGGAATAATTTCTAGGACTTCTGATTTGAATGGTGAATTATGTGTCCGTGTAAATGCCTGAAATGGATATTTAAAAATAATTTTTCCTGACTTAATGTTCTACAGATTAACACCGCTAATGCTGTTACAAAAAAAAAGGCAATTTTATTTTCTGTCTATTTTGAATTTTTGACTGGTGTCATTGGAGACTTCTAGGCCAACACCACAACTTTGGTTTCAAAGCCCTGGGCAGGTGTAAGTTAATACATTTAACAGATGAACAGGAAGGTGCTGAGGAGACCATACCCAGTGAATTTTGTACATCCTTTTCCCAGCTTCAATGCAAATATTTTTATTTCATGTTCAGCGTTCTGTGTAATGTGCCCCAATGCTCTGACCTCTGTAATTCTCAGTGTTCCCCATGCAGGGCTTGAGGAGTGCATTGATTTTCCTTCCATCATGCAATAAGCACGAGCCTCACACCCAGCCCATACTGACACCTGTAAACCCCATTTAAATAAATCAAAGGGGGCATCTGGGTATTCTCCCACTTGCCTGTAGGCTGATGGAGGAATGGATTGCTTTAATACCTCAGTGATTTATTTGTCAGTACAGACAGCCTGTCATAAAAATAATCAGTATCAGAAATGTTCTTTGGAAGAATCATTGGGGCTATCAATATCTTGGGTGGCTTAATCATCAAAACCATTGGTTTTATTAGGTTTAAATGTATAAATTCCTTTTAGAATGGATTTGAACTTTTAAAGCATTTTACTGTTTAGTTGATTGCTTTTTCAAGTATTTCAGTTTCTGAATAGCTCCACAGTATTTGGATTTGCACAAAAGTAAGGAGGAAAAGGCCTAGAAGGATATTTTCTTCAAAATTGTTTTTAATGGCTCTACTTTCTTCTCTTTATCTAGGTACAACAATGGTGGCACATGTACTGTTCCAGTGGATTCTGAGAGGGCTTATTCTGGCTTTTCTGCTCCAAACTACTCTGTCCCTAAATCCAGATGATCCAAATGTTTGTAGTCACTGGGAAAGGTAATGTGTAACTTTCCAGCCTTTATTTTTTTACCATCCATTTCTGATTTTTACATTTAGAAGGCAAGCTGAGAGCCATAAATTGCTAAACACCACCAGGTCTCAGAAAAGAGCCCAGATTTGTTTTACAGAAATAGCACTTTTGAGTGCCTTGGAGGGTTTGGGTCATGCCAAGGAATTGGTTCTAAGGCTGCAGCTCTTGACCACATCCCCCTGTGCCCTTGGGAAGCTCCTCCAGGGTCTGGGCCACAGGAGTGCACTGCAGTGTTTGCATTTATCAGGGAGAGAGCCACAGAAATGCTGCCCTTGTCCTGTCCTGCTTTTTCCTGCTTGTTGTCCAGCAAGAAAGTTTGAAGCCCTTCCTGCTGCAACATCCAGGCTGTTTTTGTCTGGCCTGAACTTTGGGGCTCTTCCTGCCAAATTCGTGTCGGCATCAAAGAGTGAACGAAAGCACTGATCATGAAAGGCCCTGGAATTTCTTGTTCTCTGTATTGTTCCAGTGTCCTGGTCCTAAAAGTGGATCAGAGCAGGCCTGTGAGCACAGAGAAACCCACAGCCTTTGATGGGGTTCACACTCATGCAGGGGCTGTTTGCAGAGGCTAAAGGTCCTGTACTTCTCAGTTTAACTTCCTGAATTCCCAGTGCTGCTCTCTGCTTCAACTCCACACAAATCTGAATTGCTGTACACTTCAGCAAAATACACCCCTGAACAAAGGTAAAAATAGAATCATATTTAATGACTATGTTTTGAAGCCTCAATTAGAGAATTAACTCTTTGTAGATAATGCAACTGCGAAGCAAAAACCATGCAAGAAAAGGATTTTGCAAGTCTGCATGCTGGAAGTGCATTCAGAGCACAGGAATAAAATATTGATTTTGTCTGAAGAAAGTCAGCAACCTAGAGACCCAATCAAGGAGAAACAAAAATTAAATACCAAAATTGATTGGTTGTACTGACCAAGATGACTTTGTTAGTTAGATGTTAATAAATCAAAGGGAAAAGATTGTTAGAGCTATTGCTGGATAATAAACGAGATCATAAAATAATAATTGGGATTTGCAAGTGTTACTGTCTTCCATTAATAATGAGCAATGTAAATATTTTATATTTTGGCATTAGCAGAAGTAAAAACATTATTGTCAAAGCCAGCAAACAGTGACAGAGGGCAGAACAACATCCAGGGGAGCCTTGGCTTGTCTAGAAGGGACACGACAGGAGCAGGGCAGGAGCAGCCCAATCTTCGATTTCAAGCCAGCCAACCCCTCCAAGCAAATATCCTGATATTGCCTTGTGGGTGCAATCTCCCAGGGCTTAATCACAGCTGCAGTCCTGCTGATGAGAGGGAAATCAGCTGCAGGATTAAGACAATCGATGTAATGAGTGACCCAGAGGATCTAACTCCTGGGTCTTGACCTGCCTAGGTGATGTGTGTGCTGTTCTCCAGAGATATTGCAGCTCTGATAAAGTGGGGCCTGTGCCCAGATCTGAGAGAGGAGTCCCCTGAGCAGTGCACACACCTACTGTGGGGCAGGGCTCTGCCATGAGTGACCCCAGCACGAGATTTGGGTTCCTGTATCATGTGAGAGGCCCAAACAATAATGAGCACAGACCCTGCTGCATGGCTAAGGGTGTTTGGGAAGATTGCTCACTTCTCGCTGTTGTTGGAGCTCTGTGATTTCTCATCAAATTGCCCAGGTTTTGTCCATATCCATTCACCTTCTATATTTCCATGAATTTTAGTAATACCTGATTTTTCCCAAAAGAGAATGGTTTATTGCTAACAGTGATATCTCTATGCCTACACCAGTCATGAAGCCAAGCATTTCCAGACTTTTCATGAAGCTGAAGGAAGCCCTTTTCTTCTCTTTGCTAATACCCAAAGTTTCTAGGATTCTAGTTGTAAATACTGGGGTTCCATGAGCAGCAGATCCAGGGCAGCTTTTCCCGTGGCCCCAGGCAGGCTCTCACCTCCTCCCTGTCCCCTCGCAGCTACGCCGTGACCGTGCAGGAATCCTACGCTCACCCCTTCGACCAGATCTACTACACACGATGCACAGACATCCTCAACTGGTTCAAGTGCACCAGGCACAGGTAAGGGCCGATCCTCACACACCTGAGCTCCCTCCTGCCCCTTCATCTCCTCACACTCCTCTTGTTTATCCAGGAGTTTGTGGTGCTCCAGTATAGACGTGCACACAAAGATGGGTTTTGGGACAGGGTGTTTGGAATTGCAGGGTGTTGAATAGAAGCACAGAAATCTTTGCCTGGAGTTTGAGTGAGATAAGTGATAGTGTTAGATAGTTGTATCATGAGACTGTGACACAAGAAAAACACAAAGCGGTTCTGATCAGCATCAGAATCCAAATTTCTATTTCAAAACTATTTCTTTTTAGCTCTGTTGATGTTTTTATCTGAGTTCCTGTGTTGGACTCATACTGTAATACATGAGCAGCTGAAAGCCATGAATGGACCCTGATCTCATTTTTGCCTGAAGTTTGAGTGAGATTAGTGATAGTCAGTCCCTCATGGGGCCATCCAGGAGAGTGTATCCTTCACTGGCCCTGACGTGGGGTTGGAAGTGTTTATTCCCTGACCAGACAGGACCAACTGTCTTTTGCAAGGGATTAGTGCATGTCCAGGTTTGTAAAAGGAAGTCCATGCACCTCCTAAATTGTGAATAATCAAGCATTTGAGGGTTAGTGATAATTAGAAATGGAGCTGTGTTAGATCTGCACTGAAAATCAAGCAAAATGAAGATGGGCCCATTTCTAGGACTGAGTGAAAACTTGTACCAAAGAGTTAACTTTTCCCAGGCTGCAGGATATTGCTGTTATATTCATCCTGCTTCCAAAGTATCCTAATAAATATCCACTAATATTCTCAATCCTTCAAGAGCTCAGCAGCCAATTTGTATCTCAGCTCTCCTGCATTCAGTTGCAGGATGGGACTGTGGCACTTGGTGTTTTAGCTGCTGTGTTACAGAGTTTGGGAGTGAACGGAGCTGCAGAACCTTCTGGAATATTGTATAGATTGGAATGCAGCAGAGTAAATTCGATCAGTTTATCTAACATGAGGGACAATAGATTTTGTTCAATTCAGGTAATTTCCATAAACTAGCAAAGCTGTTTTGAAATATTTGCTGTTAAATATGCAGTTAAATATTACCTTTCTTATGTGGCATCCTTGCTAATGCTATGAATAAATATAGGAATGCTTCAGAATGCTAAACACCTTTTAATTTCTGTGGACTACAGCATTGTGGTGGGGAAAGCAGGCTTTAAATACTGCACTGGGACTATAATGACACTTTGCAAGGTATGAGTGCCTTGGAAGGGTCAGCAAGCAGGGACAAATCACTTGGGGTTAACTTCTCAAGTTGTGTGTTGAGAGCAGGTGCCACTGTGGGAAGGTTTTGTGTAGCAGCTGACACAGTGGTCTCTGCAGAAGACTCTGTTCCTTCCATTGATGAGCTCTGACCTTGCCGATGTGCAAAAATAAATCATTTATTCTTGAAGAAACTCCCTGCCCTTGCTGCAGGACTGGGAAAATGTTTAAAGACAGCAGCTGGCCCAGGAAGAGCTCCAGTGACTGTCACGAGCACTGTGTTTATAACACAACCCATATTTCAATCTTCAAAACAAGTATCGATCCCTCCCTTATTACGGGTTTTATTATCAAAACCCTTCCATGCATTTAAAAATAATCATTGAATGCTACCCTCACTATAATTTAACACAAGCATGGCTGCAGCAGGAGGCGTTGATTCTCAACAGTGCCCAATGGTTTTGTGTCCCGTGGTGCAGGATCAGCTACAAGACCGCCTATCGCAGGGGGCTGCGCACGATGTACCGGCGACGCTCGCAGTGCTGCCCCGGCTACTACGAGAGCGGGGACTACTGCATCCGTACGTACCCGAGCCACGAGCCACACGGGCTGCAGCAGCCGGGGAGCACTCACAGGGGTTGTTGAATCAGGGTTGGTGGTCAGGGCTCGCAGCTGGCGCTGCTGGCAGGAGGAATTGCGGGTACAGAATATTTCGGGGTGTTTCGGTATGAGCATCTCCTGTAATTTGGCTGATGTCATTGGGGAGGGAGCTAATGAGGTTCTTGAGTGCCTTCTTCAAGCAGAGCTTAGTTTGGGGAGTAATTAATGCAAGTATTCACCAGTGCTAAGGAATTAGGGGAATTGGGAACACCCAGGAATAAACCACTGCATAATTTAAGCAGCAGTGTAAAGGTTCTGCCTCTTACCTTTGAAAGTTCTTACAAGAGTTAAATAAGTTAAAAACTCATTTTTTTCCACAATGGTTCCCATCAACAATTTAACTTTTCAAAGCTTCTCATATGTCAGAAGAACTTTTCTCCCAGCTGCACTGTATAAATAAATACAGAGCTCTGGAGTGTTTTAGGTCAATATGAGGGGGGACAAAAATCAAAATGGATCTTTCAACAACGCCTAAGAGCCTGGTTAATTAAAAATACCCTGTACATTAGTGTCACATATTTTCAGTATTGCAGCTTTCTGAGTGTTCTGCATGTGCTCAAAAGGAGAGTGGAGATGGGATCTCCTGTCCAGGTCTTGTATTGTGACATTATGACAAAAAAAACACAAAGAGGTTTTGATCAGCACCAGAATCCAAACTTTATTAACATCTTTATAATGCCATGGAATAAATGTAGAAATTATACAATTATGCAGCTAACTTCAAATATCTTGGCACTGTGCTTTGCAGCTATTTCTTTTTAGCTCACTTGATGTTTTTATGTGAGTTCCTGGGTTCATACTGTAATACACAAGCAGCTGAAAACCATGAATGGACCCTGATCTCATTTTCAATGACCTTTACGCCAAACAGTTGCATTAAAGGGGTTTGGACTGTGAAAAATCACCAGGCCTTTGAGATAAGGCATTAGAATTATTTTACAGAAAGTGTGATAATTTGATCTTTTGAAGTGCAAAATGCTGTTAGCTGAGTCCTGAAAAACATTTATTGCAACCTATTGTCTGTGCTGGAATCCTCCCTATGGTAAGTATGTACCTACCTTCAAATATCTCAGGTGTCAATACCATGTCAGCAGTTGTTCCACATACTTTTATTAATCTTGAATTTCATGACTCAGAATCCTGTCTGGCACAGAGTGTATTTATTTTCACTTTTCTCCCAGCAATCTATTGATTTTTTTATTTTTAATTCTTTTTTTAAGTGTCATACTGTCCCAACAATAAATCTCTCCAGACTTTCTGATTCTTGGAGGATATTAACATTTGTTTTGAAGTGGTTTTTTTGTTTGTATTAATACTTAGTGTTCTGCTGCTGCCAGGCAAATTTTATCCTTCTGTGATGGAGAAAGAACAGCATACACTGAAATTTTGCTAATTCAGAGCAGGCAGCAGGTATCTGGTCAGACCAAGAGCCCCGTGTTTGACACAGAGCAGATAATAGTTACATTTTCTCTGCTGTTTACATGTGCAGGAGTCAGTTCTGTATTTCATTATCAGCCTGGTGTGTGCTCAGGGCTGTCTGCTCTCTGTCCTTCCCGGAGACCGCAGCAGCCGAGAGGGAAATGATGTCAGGGAAGGAGTTCTCCATCATGATCGAGTCCAGACCCTTGGACTTATTATTTTGCTATTACAGGTAGCCACACAGAAAAAAAAAAAAAACACCCCAAAACCAAACAGAAAACCTCCTTGAAATTCTCTGAGCCCTCAAGCAACAGTTTGGAGGCACAATATTTTGCTAATGGGATCCTTTTCGTGTCACCCCTTTTGTTTGTAACACATCAAGCCCTGATCCCATTTGTTCTGTTTTGTTTTGTTTTTCCACAATATGTTCCTGTGCCAACAAGCAAATTCTCTCATTCATCATTCTCTGCAGTCAGCAGTGAATTCCATTTTCATTCCTGGAGGCACTTCTCCGCTTTTGCCTTTTTCCATCCCATTTCTTACTTCTCTTTAAACTGTTGGGGTTTTTTTCTGGTTCCTAATGTGCTTGTCCAGTACTCCTGTCCCAAGTTCCTCTAGACACATTCAGTGCTACTCCTCTAAAGGCTCCAGGAGTGGTCAGGACACAAAATTCCCCTTTCCTGAGCTGTCCCTGGCAGGGAGGGAGGGGGCTCTCCCTGCTCAGCCAGCCCTTCAAAACCCATTCCATTAGCAATCATGGAAGCCACTACAGCATGGGGAGGAGGGATACATCCTGCAGTGAGTCTGATGATCAAAAGAAAGTTTGATTAAAAAACAGTGTGTAGATTAAAGGCTAATTGGTTCTTCTTTCATTAATAGCAGTCTTTATTTCTTGCAAAAGTTAAATAGCTTTGTAATTAACAGTGACATGTTTAGACTAGAGAGGGCTGAGTTTAAATCTCTATTAATGACTGTTTCTTGGATTTTAAAGCAGAAGTGAAGGCTTTCTGCTACAGTTTTGATCTTTTCCCTTCTCATTTACTAACTTTTAAAAGGATGTCAGATATATGGTTTTAGCTTTGTCCTCCTGTTGGGGCTTACTAAATAGATTAAGTCTAATAAAATCTACCCTCAGTTCTAAATAATCATGTTGATGCAGACCTTCTTGCTCTGCCACTTTTCTGTTGTCTTCTTTGCCTTTTTGGTGTCTATATGTGCTGCTGCCCCATAAAATGTGGAATTCAGGCACAAAGTCCAATAATTTAACTGGTTGCCTGGTAAATTATACCACTGGCCAGCCCATTAATACTTAGGCTGAAGAGTTTTGGGCTATGAAATTATCTTTGTGCCTCCAAAGGGCTTGAAATATTTTGGGGTTGCAGTGGTATTCAAAATATCCCCCCTGAAAAATGCTGCAAATGCACATCTGCATTTTTTTTCCCCTTCACTGATATCTCAGCAGTGTTGTTACCATTGTGGGAGCTTTGCAAAACGATTCCCCTCCTCTGAATGTTCTTACACTTGACAGAGCTTTTCCCTGAGCTGTCCCTGAAAACAAACAGCACAGCCTGGGCAGTAAATCAGAGCAGCTATGATTTACTGTACTTTGTATGCTAAGGTAAGCTTTTGGCAGAGCAAATGCATAAACTGCAGAAAATCTTTTTTTAAACAACCACAGGGTTCAACTGCCCTTCAAGGTTTTTGTAAGGATATTTTAAAATTATATTGCCTAGATTAGTATCTGTGGTAGATAAAGCAGCTTGGAATACTTTGTTGCTCAAAAAAAAACAGAGAAAAAGAATATTACATGATTCTTTTGTGCTCTTTAGCCTGTGAGGAGATGGTAATTGAATAGTTCCCTTTAAGAATATGTCAGGTGGAAAGATGCCCTGTGTGCTAAATGGATGCATTTTTGTCTGAGAGACCAATGCTTTGTTCAGTCTGTCCATTTTAATCTTATTCTTGCACAACAGATTTGTACAGAGGAGACACTTCTTGTGGGGAACAAAGGGTCAGAGACCCGACATCACAGGGAGGGCAGATGGGACTGAGCAGCAGCCACTGCCAGCTGACTTCTGGGCAGAAAAGCACCAACCATGAAACAAAAAGTGGGGAATTCACCTTTTCTGCACTGATTGAGTTGAGCTTTTAAGTGTTTTCTTCACTCTCCTACCTTACACTCTTTTTCTAATGTCTAAATCTATGCAATGTGACGGGATGTAATAATGACAGGATTAGTGATTTAACAATCTGATTTGCTGCCATTTATCTGTCTTTCAAACCTGCCAAAAATCAGTAGAGTTATAGATTGACCATTTCATGGTGCTTTCCTTTCTTGGCCAAGATATTATTGATCCCAGATTGTTTCTCAACATTCAACTTTCCACATTACAATTGTCACAAGCATCAGCAGGGGCCCCTGACTTTGACAAATCCTTTTCTGGAGAAATTGTTGGTCTCACTGGTTAAATCTCAGTTTTTACTTACATTGGTATTTCCCTCAGGCCAGAGATTGGGGACATTATTGTATTTACATGTGTTTATTTACCCAGCTTTTCAACTCACCTTTGTTTGATGCCTTTAATGAATTTCAAAAACAAATGAGAAATGCTCTTTTAATAACTGACTTGGGGAAATTATGCAAATAGGAGGCCTGATTGTTTTCAGGAGTTTAAATAATGTTTCACAAATTCTGTAATTGCAATAGCCACACAGTTTGCTGGTGTGATGTGTGCATTTATAGTGCAGCCACATGAACATTCCCACCTCAGGACTGCGTTCCCATTTACAGGGCTCTGTGTCTGGTGCAGCTTTTGCATTCTTTGACAAGGCTGCCTTATTGGAGCCATATGGTTGGATTGTTAAACATCTGTAGCATAGGAGTAACAATTCCAGAGCTCCCTGCCATCTGGATGAATTCCAGTCCCTGCAATTCCACGCATATGTTCCAGCAGCACACCGACACCACAGCCGAGTGTGCTCGTGATGAGAAGAAAGGGAATGGCTTGTGTGATCAGTGCAAAAGTTGTACACTCCTAGAAAACCTTGAATCAGCAGCTTAAACTTCCTGAATATTCATAATGTTTGTTCAAATGTCAGATTTGTTGATTTTTTTTCACTTTATAAGGCAGTAGCTCATTAGCATTTTAGAAGAAATGTTGCCCTCCCTTCTCACCTCGGTTTTAAATTCCTTGTGGTGAGCATTTGTGTAACTTGAAAATATATTGTTTGAAAGCTGCTGGACTTTTAAAATACCTTTTTGTTATCTTTATAGACACACTTTAAAGCCAGGGCTGGTGCTTTCTGTAAGAGCCTTACTGTTACATTATTCAAGCACAGAGTTCTGTACATCAATAATGTAACCTAAATTAGGGGAAATACTATAGCAGGACATAGATACTTCCTATCAGGGGACATTCTTTTTCTCTGTCTGATTTGGGATGTGTGACAGCGAGAAAATGGTGTGGAAGGCCTTTCTGCATATAGTTATTAATTATAGAATGAAAATGACAGTAGGAGACACTTTGAAATTTCTCCCTTTATATGCATTGGAGATGACTCCATACATCTTTTCCCAGTGAAGAACACAGGGAAAATTATTTGAATCCTTTGTTCCCATCTGAAGGGAAACTGAGAGGAAATGGGCCTTTGCTTGTTCATTCAGAGCCTCCTGGGACACAGAAGTGTGAGGGCAGAGGGACACCAGCCCTAAAAGCAGGTCAGTTCAGCTTTTAAACAGGAACCAGTGGGTTCCTGTTTATCCTAAAGACCCTGGAGAGACCCCCTGGATGGGAATGGGGAAAGGTCAGTTCTCATCTCCCAACCATCATTTCATGTTTGCACTCAGCCTCTGGGTTCTGAGGGATTTGCAAAGATGCTGGTGGGGAGCAGTAATGAAATAAGGGAAGGACTTCTGGAAGCAGTGCAGGAGAAGGACGAGAAACAAAATGCCCATATAAAGGAATGAAAATAGTGTTTGGTTAAAAATAAGGGAATGCTGAAGTTATAGAATGTCTCAAGGGGCTTAATAAATATCAGAGGAAAAATTATGCAGGCATTATGGTTGGAAAAAGATTTAGACTGTTGCTAGTGCAGCAGAAAAGGCTTTTTGGCTGCTTTAGGCAGTCTCTGTTGGATCAGTATAAAAGCACACTGGGATTGCAGACACAGAGGGAGGCACTGGATCCAGAGCTCCTCGTGGTGCTCATGCTAATGCCTGCATGGCTGGAGCTTCAGCAGGATCAGAAAGAAGCACAAGAGCCACAGATGTCATTCATTGTTGAGTTCAAAGGAGGAGCCATGCAAAGTTTAGTCCATTAATTTGCCCTCTTTTAGCAAAGTCAGGCTGGTCCCCAGCTGCTCTGAATCAGCACAGATCCAGCAGGATGTGTCTGGATGCCCTTTCCAATCCTGCTGCTGCTGGGATGCAGCTCAGGGTGGTCCCTGGCAGTGCACGGGTCCTGCATGCCCTGGAGGCACCGGGGCCATCCCATAATGGCTCTGTGACCCTCCCTGTGCTGCTGGGACCCCTTCACTTGCACAGAATGAGAACAGGGTCCTGTGCACCCCAGGGAGGGGCTGGTTCTGAGGGAGGGACATTCAGAGCACTTGCCACTTACAGAATTATGAAGGCACAAACTTCCAGAAGATTTTCCCCTCCAAAACAGTTTGCAGTTCATGAGTAGTCCGAACATGTGGTGAGCCTGGACTCCTCTGTGGGTTAATTTATGGAAATCAATAGAGCCAGAAAGAAGACAAATGTGTGAAATGGAACAGGTCTAAAATTGAAATTGGAATCATAGAATGGTTTGTGTTGGGAAGGACCTTAAAGGTCAGCTTGTTCCAACCCACAAGTTGTTTTCTTGATCACTCCTTTACATTCTTCTCCCATTAATAGATTTCTCTTGTGCTCTGGAGAAGGTTTAAAGCTGAGGAGAAAAGGAAGGAAAGGTTAGAAAAGAGGAGAAGAAGTTACCTAAGTTGAGATGGCCTTTAAAAAGAGCTCCTGATGTACATACAAAATCTGAGATAGTCTCTCTGCTTCCTTTGTGTATTCCTCTGGCTCTGACCTTCCCTGAGCAGTTCCCACAGGAACTCTGGGTGTCTGGGGAGCCACCAGCCAGAGGTGGGGACCATCATCAGGCAGATCCCCTCTTGCTACAAGAAAGGGCCACTGCAACCTCCTGCCAGGTGTCAGTGCCCCTTCCTCCCTTCTAGGCACCTTCTAGACTGAAAATGTAAATAAAACTGAATCACCGACACTGCAAGAATGGCTGAAGTGCTACAATGGAATGGTAGCATGTGATAACATGGTAGCATATGACAACACATGATAACATGTGAATAGAATGTAATAACACACAGGTGACAACATACAGTAACATTACAACACATTTTAATGTGATAACACATGAATTACATGATAACACACCATAACATGGGATAACACATGACATATATGATAACACAGGATAACACAGGATAACACAGGATAACACGGGATAACACGGGATAACACAGGATAACACAGCAGGGGTGTGGGTGAACCCAGTGCCTCCTCCCTCACTGATCCCTGCAGCTGCTCCCGTCCCCTTTGTCCGATGGGATGGGAGAAGAGGAAAGAAGAGCCAAAGAAAGGAAAGCTGTGGATTGAGGTGAAACAAATGTGAACAATCCTGAGGGGCAGAGAAAGCCCCTGTGCTGTGCCAGCACAGTCCAGCAGCAGCTGAAACGTCAGCACGGTCAGCGTTGGTTTGGTCACCAACCCAAACCACAGCATGAGAGGAGTTAACCCCATCCCAGCCAGCCCAGTGCAGCCAGCCCTGCTGCAGGTGATAAAACACTCATCAGTAGCATCCTCAGGAAATCTCCTGGTGGTTTTTCTTTGTCTTTCCACCTCTTGGTTTCAGTAGTGGCAGGGGAGCACTTTGGAAGCTGGAGTGAACCACTCGTTTCAGTGTTTCTGTCTCTGTTCAGAGCATTGGGAAGGACGAGCTGGTGCTGGCACTTGTCTGGGCTGGCTGAGGATTTGTGGGCCTTGCTCCTGCCCCCCTCTGCTCCCAAAGCCTTTTATAGCAACAGCCATGGATGCCCTAAATACAGCAACCTGGGCAAGCAGGAGGAGGCATTTGGCTACCTGGGTGGAGTTACTTACAGCTCAGCTACTCCCCATCTCTAGCACAGGAACGAGAGTGGCTGGGAGCATTTGGCAGATGGAATTTGGCCCAGACTATACAGTGCTTTCAGCATCTTCCTGTGCATAATGTGCATTTCTTTTATGTGAACTTTTGGAACGCCTGTCTGTAATTATTCCATCCTTTTAGCAGTGCCTCTGAACAATACCAATGGCGTTCACACAGGGAATACCACGTGAGCCTGACATAAGAAATACCATTCCAGGCACATGGTGTGATCCTGTGCAGGGCCAGGAGCTGGAATTCAATGGTCCTTGTGGGTCCTTTCCAGCTCTGACCTTCTGTGATTCTATCAATTTACTTGTGTTTATTGATGTTGGTTTCTGAAATGCTGGGTAATTCCTGGGAGTGGGTTTGCTGTGTGGGAATTTAAAGAAGTTGTCATTCCCTTTGTTCCCAGTTAACTTTGGGTTTTGTGGCATGTATTCCACATCTCATCATAGTAGGATAAGGATATATTATTCCATGGATTTTTTTTGCAACTGCATCCATCTCTGATGGAGACTATAAAAGAAAAGGCAGTTACTCTGGAGCTTAATGCAAAGTGACAGTGCTCTGTTATGGAAGAAGTCTTGAAAATTTGTGGAAAGCAATCACTTATGTTAAAATATAAAATACTTACAACTCTGAAGCATAAATCATTTAGACCAAAATGTAAAAATATTAAGATGCCAAATTGTGCAGAAAATCACTCTGAGACTTTGGCAAAGAAGTCATTTCTTCCTATTGAACCTTCAACTTTGCAGCGGGAGCCTGGATATCAAACAGGGTGAGTGCTCCAATTTCCATCACCTTGGGTGAGAACCGTGGCTGTGCACCATTTCTGAGCAGTGTTCACATGCCGGAGTAATAAATGATCTGCAGAGTGAGTTCATGGAATCCTGGAATGCTCTGGGTTGGAAGGGACCCTAAATCCCACCCCATTCCACCCCTGCCATGGCAGGGACGTTTTCCACTGTCCCAGGGTGCTCCCAGCCCAATCCAGCCTGGCCTTGGCACTTGCCAGGGATCCAGGGGCAGCCACAGCTGCTCTGGGCACCTGTGCCAGGCCCTGCCACCCTCACAGGGAACAATTCCTGCCCTAAATCCCATCCATCCCTGCCCTCTGGCAGCTGAAGTTGCTGATAGTGAAGGGAAATTCTTAGTGGGACAAGGGAAGCGAGAGAGTGTGGGAGGGCACAATGGGTAACAGCAGTGAACTAAAGGCGCCCAGAGGGCACACTATGGAAATTTTATGTTTGCAATAGAGACACTTGGCAAATCAGTTTTCATTCCTGGTTCCTTAATTGTTCTGAGGGAAAGAAGATGGTGTTGGCTGAAAAGCATCTGTTAACACTCGATACTTAGCACAGGGAAGGGGATTAATCAGGTGTCAAAAAGCTAATCAGGGACAGAACTCTTCTAAGCAACCGTGGAGCTGTCCTTTAGAACCTGATGTGCTGCAGGCATTCCCTTTTCCTCTCTGTGTGAGGATTGCAGCATTCCCCTTCTCACTGTGTGCTCTTGCACTTCCTTTCCGTTCTAATAGAGGGGTTTTAATCTCCCAAGGGAGATTCCTCATGCAGCTTCAGTCCATTGCAGATTTGATCACAAAACGTTTTTGAATAGTTTATCTTAAGCTCAGTATTTCTAACACAGGTATTCACTTTTGGAAACCTCACTTTCTCTGATGCACCAAGTCAAGAGGAACTATTTAATCAATCTATCTAACCCCAAACCTTTCCTTCTTTTTATCAAGATTTTTCCCTTCTGAATGCTATGATTTACTTTTATTACTGTCATGTCCAGAAATCCGTGTGCAAAACTAGAAGATGGCCTTGCTTTACAACGCTTGCACTGCAAATATGTAAATTTAGTAAAAAAAAAAGAAATATTTTTCTGATTAAAAATTAAAAAATGTGTATGAAACACTTTATAAAGAGACTGGTAAAGAAATGGAACCTTTTCAGGTACAGCAAGGCTGTGCACAAGAGCTCTGCTGAAGCAGCTCTCTGGTACAGATCCTGGATCTGATGTCACCACACCTGCATTCACAGTGTCATGTTTTGACAAATGTCCAGCTTAAATAGAATTCCTCTTAAAAGCATTACTGAAAGCATCTAAAATTACTTTTCACCAAATACTGCCAATGCTGTGCCATATTTACCTTATTATAAACAGTGGTTTCTGATAATGTAGGGAAAAGTTTTTGTTTCCAGCTCCCATCTTCTATCTCCAGATCAGTGTGAATCCCAGGAATTGGAAAGTGCATTTTACTGTGTGTCATTAATAGAAAGTTTCTCTGGGCATTCAACATCCAGAAATTGGGCTTGATCCTAAATCAGCTGAACTTCTGCAACCTGGTGTGGGTGACAGAAGCTTAAAGGAGTGGCTTGAGAGGAGAGTCAGCCCCCATCATTACAGACAAAGTTTCCTGTGCTGTCTTTTTTGCAGTTCTTTTCAGAAAGTTGCTGTGAAACACATTGCTGTGATTCCTTTTGAAACGTGAGAAAAGTGAAAGGAGTCTGCATTTAAA
The DNA here is from genome assembly GCF_021018805.1 of Prinia subflava. Classification (NCBI taxonomy): domain Eukaryota; kingdom Metazoa; phylum Chordata; class Aves; order Passeriformes; family Cisticolidae; genus Prinia; species Prinia subflava. The sequence continues at coordinate 1,960,502 of NC_086261.1, forward strand.
TATTCCATCCCCAGGAACATTAGTGTAGCTTATACACAGGTGTGATCTTCAAACAGAGCACAGTCTGTCCTTGATTCCAGCAGGGTCACCTTCACTTGCATCGTGGGCCTTGGTTTGAAATGAAATCTGAAATGTGCTGCCTCTCTGGGGCCTGTGCATGGCCTCAAGGACAGGTTTGCCTTTAGGAATTTGTCCATATTCATCCTGTTTTGGTGAGAAACAAAGAAAGGATTGATGTTACATTGACTTGATAAATTTTGGAATAAGAATGAAGAAAGATTTTGTTTGAAACATCGATAGTTTATTCATTTTGCTACCTAGGACTAAAAGTTTCCTAGGAACATCTGTGTAATTTGGTTTTATTAAGTGTTGCATTGCCTAGCAAAGACAGCCAGAAGTGTCATGCAGTCCAGATGTCTTCATCCATCTACTTTTGATCTTTTAGGAACAACATTGTTGCCTCCATCCTCACTCTAATACACAGCACACTCTCTGTACCTATGAAAATCAATCAGCAGTGGAGCTGTGTCATTTGCTGTCAGAAAATAGAATTTTCTTGGCATGAGACCCGCAATTCAGGGCAAGTCAGTAATCAGAGAACTACGGACATGTAGCAAGGCTACCAGATTTAAAAATAAATATATCACAGCCTGATGGAATTTGTACACAATGAAATTCACTCAATGCCCTGAGTGGGTAACCTGTAGCAAAATATGCAAGTGCTGTGATTTTGAGGTGATTTCCATTTATAAATGTTTCCAATTATAAATGTGTGAGGGTTTTTTCTGATAATGGCTCATTTTCTTTGACATTTTCCCATGTGCTTCCTGTCTCACTGTGTAAATCAAACAGCTCCTCAGCCAGTGTTGGAACGTGTAAATTCCTGTTCTCTTGGATTGCTACAGTCACGAGAGGAAAGCAGAGGTGGCTGTGGTATGAAGCAAAGCAAAACTGGTGGAGTTTCTATGGTGAGGCTGGAAATACCCCCAGAAACTGTGTTTCACCCAGTTCTGCACCGCTCTCACCTGTCCATCTGTCATTTACTTCTCACCTCCCTCACCTGCAGGGCACTGCGTGTTCCTCCAGTCTTTCTGTGATGGAAATGTTTGTGATTTACCACTTTTAGCTCATTTGCAGCTCTGTACTTCACACCTAGCAGCTCATTTTCCATCCCAGGAGAGCTGGGACTGCGGGCAGAGTTACCCAGGAGTGGGAGCGGGCATTGCTGCCTCTGTGCTGGGCAGGGTTTGGTGCCAGCTGCCCTCACAGGTACTTTGATAGGACAGGTTATGCCTTCTCTTCTTCTGCTAGGTTTGGCTGCTGCTCCACAGATCGGCAGGAAAGCTGGAAGGACCAGGGATCTTAGGTAAAAGCTTCTCCTCTATTCCCAGCCTGTCAAGAATTTAATTCCCTCAGGCAACAATAAAGAAATCCCCTGAAGTTAAGAATGGAATGATTGGAGAAAACTTTCACTGGTTTTGGCGTTTCTGTCCTCAAAAAACCTGGAGCTTCCTGCAGGCAAAGCCTATTTGACTGCATTTGGTTTTGTTGGAGTGAGGTCTCCTAGGCTGTGTACATAGAAAATGCCAAGAGTGAGTGTTAATATTTCTGCATTGCTTAGAAAAAGATAGTGCTGCTCTTTCTGAAGGTGCCACACAGAGCACAATTTGCAGACAAATTAAGTTTGTTGGTTGGATGAATCAAGTTGCAGTGGAAAATTAACAAGTGAAAATGTATTTTGTACAAATTGCGGGGAAGAGTTGGTCAATTTACCAAAACGGAAGGAGCAGGCAGAGGGCACAGGAGGGGAAAAGCTTTCCAGGGTCACAGATTCTGCTCTGCTGATTCAGGCTCTCCCTTAACCTCATTAACAGTTTGAACTAGTGCTAATGATTGTTTTGAACCCTGAGTGAGGCAATGGGAAATCATTTCCCAGAAAATGTTAAATGCTGGAATTGTCCCACAGAATAATATTGTATTAGAACATTGATCAGCAGGATTGATCTCAGTGTAACTCCTTCCTCTCAACATGGCAGAATGCAATGACTATCTCTACTTGAAGCAATGACAGAAAATGCATAAAATCAGTTGCAGGCCTCAAAGGATCAACAGCCATCAATATTTAGCTGATCCCTGATGAGTTCTCTCTGGGTCCCAATTCACTTTCTGTGAGGCAATGAGAAAGACTGAGCCTTAAAATTGTGTCTTGGTTTGAAAGACCAGTGACTGCCAAGCAAGGCAGGAACCTCCCTTGGAACAGAGAATATAATCTATTTCCCTCTGAATTATTATAGCGTTGAAATTACAGGGCTTTCAGGCAAAGCTATGGGAAAAGGAATAGCAGTTCTTTACTAGTATAAACTGGTATAACACGGCAAACACCAGCAAGGGGCAGGACACAAACGCGGCCCAGCCCGAGGAGAGGACCCGGCCGCTCTCCCCTGGGGCAGCTCCGGCTCCCCCAGCCTGCAGGGGGCGCTGTGCCCGCCTCTCCCTCATGAGGCGATGGCGGGCTGGGGCTGCCGCAGGAACCTCGGAGCAGCGCCCGGCATGAGCACACCCCAGAGCAGCAAAGGAAGTGTGTCAGGAACTCTGCAGCTGGAGCAGGAACTGTGAGGTAGGCAGGCAGTGTAGCAAAAAACCCAGAGCAGTGGCACAGAAATGTTTTCAGGAGCAGCCCAGCTCCTGAACATGGCCGGGAGAGGCTCCTCTGGAGACGGGAAGGGCTCAGGGTCCTGGGGTTTCCCCTGAGGCACCTGAGGTGGTAAGGGGTTTTATTTAGTGAGGTAAAGTGTTATTAAGGTTCCAGTGCAACAGCCATTCCTACAAGCAGAGCTTCCCTCATGGTAGGAGCAGGCAGCAGGAGATGGAGCCTCGCAGTGCTGGTGAATTCTCCCCACAATCATGGCAGCCTGTCTCCCCACACGATGCCGCAGCAAGAGAGAGTGAGGAGCTACACCCAGCCCCTTCCCCCAGCTCAAAATCTCGAGATGTCTCTGCTCTTCTCTGCCCTCTACCCTTCCAAAGAGAAAACTCCCCAGGTAAGAGAGTAGCCAGCTGCACCCTTCTCCCACATTGACCATTTTGTTAGTCTCTCTTAAATATTGATTGTTATTGTCTCAGCAACAGATGGGACAAAATTCCATGAGAGAAAGAAACAAAGAAAAATCCTAACCCCCAACAAACTGGTAAGGGATTTGGTAAGTGTAACTTACCTTAGAGGGTCAGGATTTCACCAGGAGGAGGAATTTCTCTCTTTGCCCCAAGGTCAAGCCAGGCTCCGGTATGTCCTGGTTCCTCTGGAGCCCTGGGGCTGAGCAGGAGTCCCTGTGTGGATGTCTGTGACCTTGGTCTGAGGCATGAGTTAGTCAGGAGCTGTTTGGATCAGGCATTCATTGTCTTTCTTGCAGGATTTGCCTCCTTTGTACACTTAACCCCTTCCTGCCTTTGCACCCATTCCTTTGGCTGGAGCTGAGGTGGGGCTTTATCTCCAGACTAGGAGATCAGTGCTGCTCTTACCCAGCCCTGTAACCTGTCCACTTTGCAGGGCAGATGTACTCTAGTGCTCCGAGTCCCTCAGTGCCTTTCCACTACCCCTTTTTGTGCTTCTTCTCCTGCACTTGTTATTAACACAGCCAAAGGTACAACAGAGTTCAGCTCCCTGACCCCAGTCGTGCTCTCTGACATTTGCTGCTACGAGGAGGCTGCTCTGCAGCTCTCTCTCAGACAGCACTAAATGGTGAGTGCTATCTCCCATTCCCTCTCTCCACCAGAGCAGATGAAACCAATGGGGCATCAAAATGCCACAAAGACTCTGTTAAATGTGTGATTCCCCCACCTCTCTTGTTGCAGGCTGTAAACTTCTCTGTCACTGTCACTATTTTATGGTCAGTGATGCGATGCCATTGCTGTCTCAGGGATGTGCTGCTCTCAGCCAGCCAGACTGGGATTCCAGACTGTGCTCCACCAGTCTCAGGGCACACAGAACAAGTGGCAGTCTCTTCCCCACCCTGCCCTTCCCCTGGCACAGTTTACTTCCCTATTCACTCCCTAGATAAGGCCTAAAGCAACAGATTGCAGCATGGACTGAGGACGTTCTCATCAGTGCCAGCTCCTCTAGTGACAGTCAACTGTGAGCATTCCTCCTGAAGGGCTCTTGGAGTCTGAAACATTGAGATCTGGCTGGAATTATTCCAGGACCCCTCAACTAATCCATGCCACAAGCCTGGGACACTCAAGAGTGTGGAAGGCTCTGTGTTCTCCTCAAGAGTGATCAGAACCTCAGGTTGCCATTTGCCTGCTGATAGAAAGGGTAAAAAACTACCTTGGAGTTTATGCTTATTAACAAATCTTCATGTCCCAGCAAATGGATTTGGAGATTTACTGATCTGTTGTCAGTAATGACAATGACACTTGTCAGATTCTGCTCTTGGGAAAAGACAAAATCCTCAAAATGGATCTCCACAGTTCTTTTACTTCAGACATTCACAAGTCATGTCTGGCCTAATCCCTGAGCTTTGGCCGGGTGTCAAGGCTGAGGATAACAACCGGGAACAGATCAATTCCTCACTGAGGCAGTGGTCAGAGATCCCCGTGTCCCAGACTACAAACAGACCATTGATTCTCTTCTGATTGCATTGATGCAGAGTGTCTAATCCCAAATCTGCAAAAGAAGTGCTGCAATTGCACCTACAGGAAACGGAGCTGATCTTGTGACCCATTGATGTTATCTGCTCTGCATCACTCTAATCTTTCCTTTGCTCACATTGATCTCCTTGGGTTTCTGTTTTTCACTGGTACTTTCATGGGAAGATGAAAAAGAAGGGTTGCCATGCACTGAAACAATAAATTCCTCAAAGCCTGAGCAGGCTTTGAGATCTCTTCATCTTTGGAAGTCGCTAAACCTTGCAAGAAAGTGCTCTCCAAGGTGATAAATTAATGGATGTATCCTGAGCAATGACCACAGAAATAGACATTAGGCAATGCAGAGAGCTATTATCCCACTTCATTGAAGCAATTATCCAGGAAACCATCAAATCAGCTTGATTCCTGATGGAAAGTCAGTGATTTAGGAAGGAAATCATCCATTGCACAAATAAGCAATAATCTAAGAATGAGCAAAACCTACCTGGATGCATTGGCTGTAGTCATCCTTCTTGTGCTCTCAGACCTCCCTTTCCTGAGCACAGGCAAACAGAATCCAGCCAAACGCTGACTCCAGGCTGATCTAATGCAGCTGATGCTGTGGACTCAGCACAAGCTGAACCCAGGCCAGTACATTAAGATGGAAGCTCCAGAGAGGCCCCGAGTGAATACATTCCTAATGGATAAGGAGCAAGAATCTTTTTCATCTTTTTTCATCTGCTTTGACCTCTCTGCATTATCTGAAACCACTGGCCATAGGATAGCAGCTATTTCACCTGACAAAATCATTCTTTACCCTGAAAGTGGCGCAAGGGAATGGAGGAATGGGCTAAAATGGTGCAAATTATTTCAGGGACACATTTTAAATATTGAAGGAAAACATCACTTTTCCCATTAAATTTCTGCTTCGTTTAGTCCAACAACTATCAAGCATGGGGCAAAGTGGTTAAGTAATCTGAAGTTAAAATATCAGCAACATAAAAGAAAAAATGCAAGTTTACTGTTGGTTCTCAGAAAACAAATGAAATTGGTCAGAGTTTGGGCAAGATCAGTGTATAGTGAAGAAAACCTGGCAGAGGTAAGACAGAGAAAAGAAGATATTTAGAAGCAATGACCTTGTGCCATGTGTGCAGTCCAAACAAACCAGTTCATTCTGTGCAGTTCCAGGCGAGTGCCTGAATTTCTCATTGTCTCATGGCAGCATCCATATCTCCATTTAGCAATGTTTTCCATTATCATAATGCATCTCCAGTTATTTATGCTTTCTGTCACCTCCTGGCTGCTCTGTGATCCTGGGCAGGAATCCCACAGAGCCCAGGAAACTCCGGCGTGTGCGGAAAGCTCCGGCACGGCTCTCACAGCCCACGAGCCTGATTTCTGTTCTGCTCTGGGACCTTCACACTTTGTAATTATCCCGCTCTTTATTTTGGAGATATTCTGCTTGTCTGGCACGGCCAAGTGGGGCAATGGCAGATGGAGGTTGCTGGGTCAGTAGCTGTGAACTCCCACAGGTTCTAAGTACCACCACAAATGTTACCGCACTCCTGTGCAGGCACAAATTAGGTTGTTTGTGGCTCTGTCTTTTGTGAAATAAATGCACAGGTTATATTTTTGGACAATGAAAATTTTTCAAGTGAATCACTCCACACTTGTTCCCCTAGGATGAAACTCTTCCCTAAATGCACCTCAGCCTTTGGGTTTGGGCTATAGTGGGGCTCAGTGTTCCAGCAGTCAGGGGTGATGAGCAGGGTGTCACAGTGGCTGTAACAACAAAGTTGAACCCTGCAACATCATCATTTGGGTCCATACAGAGGAATGCAGCATCAAGGGAGACAGAGCAACTCTCCATCCCTGCTTTTGTCTGGGATGAGCTCCCTGTGGTTCCCCTTAGCTGAAAGAACCCTGCAGTGGAAATATCCTGCAGTCTGCTCCACTGAGCTCTTCTCCGCATTGCAATATTCTGGCCACTTCACACCTTTGTAGAGAGGAGACACAGACAAACCATTTATCATATCTGAATTCTGGGCAACAATTAAAGAATAAGCACTAGTGTTAGAGGAATCCATTTCTGTAATGCAGCCGTTTCAGGTGTGAAAAGAGTTTAATCTTTAGGTCTATTTCCCTGAGGATTGACCTTATATGTTAAAAAAAGGCCAGTCTGTAATTATAAAGTAAGTGATAAGCATCAAATGGATTGTTACAGAACCCTTTTGTTGCCTTTATTGCATGATAAGGAGCAGTTGCTGTGTAACCTTGAATGTGGGCAAATAACTCATGCTAAACACATTGCGACAAAGATGGCATTTTGGCAGGGCTTTGATGTAGGTCATTTTATTACCAGGCTGAATCAAACTACAAACTGATGTCAAACTCATGCCAAGAATGCTAATAATACACTGATCAATGAGGTGCTGGATTGCTCAAGTGAAGTGGTCGAGGGAAAATGCAGACATAAAAAGTCTGGAATTCCAAAGGTTGAAGTGCTTGGGCTATTATACTGGGAGGAATTATATTCCTTGCATTAGGACAAGTTTTCTTTACTCCAGGGGCCTTTAGCTGAGTGTTGAACAGGACAGTGTCAGAAAGTATATACTTATCTTTATTTTTCTTGACCTTTATGTGCAAGTAATTTTTATAGTTCCATTAACTAGTAAGATCATTTGCAAACCACTGTACAAAGTGTATTATGAAGAATGCCTTGGGGATCATTGTATCCTATTATGTTGAATGTTAATAGAATGAAAAATTAATTTAAACTCTAAAGACTTGAGCAAGGCAAGACTTCCCTTTTATAGGAGAAATTCAAAATTTTATTTGCTATGGTAAAACTTTAGAGCTGTACCCTAATATGACCTTTATAAGCCTGGCTTGAATCAGTCAGTGCAGGAGTCTGATTGTTTGCCACTTTAAATAAAATTACTTCTGTCAAAGCTTCTCTGTTGAAAAAGGGGGGTTTTCTGTCACCCCCACATTTGGGATTAGTCACTAGTGAGCTCTGAGCTCACAGCTACTTGTTTAGCAATTAATCAACAAGAGATGAGAGAACCCATGGTTCCAAGAAGCATCTTCACATCACTTGAATCTTTAATTGCTCATTAAACATTGTCATCTTCAGCGATGTGGGACTTCTGAACACCTGAAAACAAGGATACAGTTCTTCATAATACATTTTTTATTATTTTTCATGTGACTGAGTGCTTTAGAATGAGGAGTTCTCTCTTGAGTCTTGCTGCCAAGTCTCACATTGCACTCTTCCCATAGGACTGCAGCTACACAAGTGATTAAGGAAACTTTATTGCTTAATTAGTTACTATTATTTCCTATTTCTGTTAACATAGTTAAGGTGTGATAAATTTGTGTGGAAATCAACTAAATATAGAGCAGTAATGTGCAGGAGTTTTGTTATTCGGGAGAGTAAAGAACCAGTCCCCATCAACCTTCTTGCTCACAATGTTTCCCTTGAGGTGAGAACGAGGCCCACTTAAAAGTGTGAAAAATGCTACACATTTAGCATGTTAGAGTGATTTATTATTGCAAATGTCTATACAGGCAACAACAAAATCTCTGTTTGACTTCCACATCTCTTACAAAGCTAGGATGTCACATCAATGAGAAATGTACCCTCAGCTAAAGCTGTGCAGGGCACAATTCCCAAGGTATCCCAGCCTATCCTAGATCTATGTTAGCACACAGTGGTTTGAATAAAAACCTGTAAGTTTGTGACTATTCTCTATGTGAACTTCTCCTTGTTCTGGATAACCAGCCATTTGCAAATGGTTGCATGTAGATGTGTATGTTTTTATTGGAAAATCCTGTTTATCTAATATCCTGCCCTGAATTTCATCCCACAGCTGTGGAGTAGGATGCTTCACTGTCTCTAGAAGGCCTAACTCGAGTGAAATAAATGCACAAAAGATTAGGACAATTAGTGACTGGAGATTAGCTATGAATATTTCATGCCCACTGCAATACTGTCTAAACACAAGATATGGAATAAGAATAAATTGCATTTTTGACATGCAGCAAACGTAGAAAGGAAATGATTAATTTAGAAAGATCTTGCAGTCGTTTTAACGAGGCAGCGTTCTAATCACTGGTCACGTGGGATCTGCTGGATAAAGTGCAGGAAAGTTTGTCCCACAGGATTATTCTAAGTTCACCTGCATTTTGAAGTTGGATTTAAATATTTTGTGAACAGCTCAGTGGGTTTGGTCTGCAATGACCCAACCACAGAATAGGCAGCAAAATGTTTCCCTGAGCTTTGCTGGCAGCCTGGGTGTGGGTCCAAGGTGTGATCCAGTTTGGGAGTCCAAGCAGAATGTCAGGCAGGAGTCACTCAAAGCTACAAGGCAGGGGTGGAGAGCTTCTGACACAGGAGGTATCTGGGAACTGAAAGGGTTCCAGCTTTCACCTGCAGATCAGGGAAGCTTCCAGAAGCTTTGCTGGCTGATTTCAAAGGAATTGGATGGTTCAGCTCCATTTTCAGCTCCCCCAATCAACTTTGCTAGCCTTGGTTTAAACAGGAAGGAATTATCTTTGTCTTGGGGGAAGTCTTTTGTAGTCCTGCTTCAGGCAGGTCTTGGTTAACTCAATATCCACATTTCCCATCAGATATAAAAACACAGGATATACAACCATATATGATCATAATTTATATATGATCTAAATCATGTATTTTGTACGTATGTACATACAATTTAATACAGTGACCTCATTGCCACTGCTTCATATTTTTAAAAACTCATACATGTTGGTCTAGATGGAAATGGTGTGTTCCAATTTAACCATGCAGTTTGAATCTCTGACACACAGAGTTTTTGGCAGTGTCCTAAGCAGTAAAATGGAAACAAGGTAGTAAGCAACCAAGTTCAGTCTTTAAAGCAGTTATTCAGTGCTCTCCGGTTGTTTAGTGATGGGCACACACTGGAAACTGTCAGACACTGAAACAACACAGGAGAAGAGAATCTTGAAAACTGCGAGCTGATCCTCAGCCAACCTGTTTGCCTTGGTTTGAACTTGGGGACATTGAACTTCCAGTATTCCACCAGTGAGACAGAGAACTGCACTTATGGAAAACTGGCTGACCCTGAAAAGACACAAATGCACTTACAGCCACTGCATCATGGAGTAAAATTATTTCTTTTCCTAGAGATGTTTTTAACAAATCTATTTCCGATCTTAATACACTTTCAAGACTGAGCTCCATTTTGTCTTTTGAGCAGTTGCAATTTGAGTGTGATACAAGAAGCTGCTGTTCTGTAATATAATAATAATAATAATAATAATAATAATAATAATAATAATAAATGTCAGTTTAGTAAAAACTTTATTGTGAAGCAAAATTGCTAACCAAAGGAATTCCTGGTGTGTGAGTTTTTCATTACAGGGCTGAAGTGACAAATGAATTTATTGCTGTCAAGAGACCTATATTTTATTTTGGTCACTTAGCAATAATTAAATCTTATGAGTAATTATTTGTTTGTTTGCTTTAATATTTTTAAACAAAATATTGCTCTCTAAGGCATTGTTTAGGGTGTGTTTAGCAACCACTTAATATGTTTACAATGCTGTGTGTTGTTTCCTCTCCACAGCCCTGTGCACAGAGGAGTGTGTGCATGGAAGATGTGTCTCTCCTGACACGTGTCACTGTGAACCAGGCTGGGGAGGGACTGATTGCTCAAGTGGTGAGTAAAGATATCAAACTATGATAAAAATCTGTGTTGTTATTAAAAACCAGGCCTTATAAAGCAGTGGCCTTAGAACTTGGATGCTTTGTATGGAAAAATGAGAGTTGTCTGCTGGTTATTTTGTAAGAATTCATACTGGGTTGGAACAAAATGACCTTTAAGGTCCCTTCCAACCCCAACCATTCTGTGTTTCTATGAATATGTGAGAATACCCTTTCCTAGGATAATGACATTGGACTTTTTTGGTTGTGTTTTGCAAAGAAATGTGAAATGCAGTGGAGGATGCTGTTAATGCTTTTGGTCCCGTTATTAGGATACCAGTACCGATAATGGAGCGCCATAAAGAATTTTTTCTCTCTCAAGTCTTTAATACGGCACATTCTTCATGAAATACTCTGTGGAGTGTTGGAGCTGTTTGGGAAGCACTCTCTCCAGATAGAATTCTTGTCCTGTTCAAGCCAGTGGGAGTTTTGTCATTGACTTTGCAGGCAGCCCAGATTCTCTCCCCTGACTTCCAATCCATTCCTTAAATCCATAGTGCTGAAGTTAGGGAAATGGGAGTTGGGAGTTCTACACCTTTTCCTGGGGAATTAATCCACACTTGAGGCTTTCAATTCTTTCAGCTGGCAGGGCTGTGTTTGTTAAACTCTCTTAATTGGGAACGGAGAGTTTAAGTGGTTGGCTCAAGCTGGAATGGAACAGGGAGCACAAACATCCGAGTGTGATGTAACCCAGGCCTGAGACATTATTGACAGAACAGGAATAAGCTTGTTAAATGGAGTCAATTTGTGCATCAGGCGAGTAAATAAAGCTACATGGGGAGAGGTGCTGTGAAATGAACTGAATGGACGTTTCGTTTTGTGTTGGCTTCCTCCCTTTCTCCCAAATTGATTGGGATCTTAAGCAAGAAACATCATTACCAGTCGAGAAGGTAACAGAGAAGGGATCTGTGGAGGGAGGAGTTAGAGGGGAATGGGAGGTACCTGTGCCTCAGGGAGAAGGGGATGGGAGGTCCATGTGCCTCAGGGAGAAGGGAATGGGAGGTACCTGTGCCTCAGGGAGAAGGGAATGGGAGGTACCTGTGCCTCAGGGAGAAGGGGATGGGAGGTACCTGTGCCTCAGGGAGAAGGGGATGGGAGGTACCTGTGCCTCAGGGAGAAGGGAATGGGAGGTACCTGTGCCTCAGGGAGAAGGGGATGGGAGGTACCTGTGCCTCAGGGAGAAGGGAATGGGAGGTACCTGTGCCTCAGGGAGAAGGGAATGGGAGGTACCTGTGCCTCAGGGAGAAGGGGATGGGAGGTACCTCATTGTGCCTCAATGTGCCTGAGGGTGAGCACAACCAGAGGCTGAAGGCAGCGGGGCAGATTCCTGGGTGGGTTCCTGGGGTTGTGTCTGCAGCTCTGCTGAATATCCCCTCGATTCCAGCAGAAAAGGGAAAAGGAAGGGAGCAGGGAGGAAGGACTTTAATCCAGAGGGGATGTGGATGCTCCAGGCCTGGGAGTGCTCAAGGCCAGGTTGGACAGAGCCCAGAGTGACCTGATGTGGGGGTGACATCCCCCTGCCCATGGCAGCGGTTGGGATGAGGGGATCAGTGAGGTCCCTCCAACCCAGACCATTCTGGGATGATGTGATTATTAATAAGCATGGAAACAAAGGCCATACTATGGGGTTTGAAGCAACATTTTGGGATTACCTGGAATGCAGACAAGCGAAATACTGGGCATGGTGACATATTGAATATCTAATATTAAAAATATTTTTAAAAACAAAAATAATACCATCAATTGTGAGATATTGTATAGATTATCAGGAACTCATTTAATGTTTTGATTATTCTTAGTACTAGATTTAGTTTAACCTACCAGTGAGTATTTGTACACTGCATGTGCACTAACAGAAGCTAAAAATAATAATAAAAAAAAGGACATGCAGTCATAGATTATACATTTATACACATGTGCACTCAGAGAGTAAAAAGCACTTCATTCTGTGTAAAATGGCCAGGAAAGGATAAGATGTCAAAGTACAGAATGGTCTTGTGGATTAAAACTACCCAGTGACTCTTATTAAATTGCTCTAATCTTGCAAGTGGAGATAAAAGAAAAAGAAGGTTTTTCCTATATTGAATATTTAGCTTTTTAAAGTAATTAGGAATATTAAAGCACTGACAATGATTGAGATAGAAACATTATTCATAACTTTTATTTCCGCACTGGGCAGGGATCCAGTATATTTCATTTATGAGGTTTCAGCGGTGGAAAGAGAAGTGTTAGCCAATTCCTAAATTAAATATGCCCTGTTAACTTTTATAAATGATAGCCCAGGATTAGCTTCAAAATTTAAGCTTTCATTTTATTAATATAATTAGTGTGTTTGCTGGCCTAGAGTGCCCATTGTCTTCCATTTCACTTGTTATATGGTGTGTAACACGTGTTGTGTCCCAAGGTCTGATCCCACACGCCCTGCCCAGTGGAATGCTCCCAGGAGGGAAAGTCAGTTTTACTGCACCTGGGAGCTGCTCACCGCTGTGCTTGGCACTAGAAATCTGGGTGACTCCTCATTGTTAGACTTTGTTTAAATTCAAAGGCTTAAAGGAACAGATTTCAGCTGAATGCAGCACACTGTTACTCCCAGTATTTCCAAGAAATGGGGAATCTGGAAGCTTTGCCTAACTGAGGTTAACCAGGTTTTTCTGATACATAATCCATGTGTTAAATCATATTTTACTGTTATCCAGTTATAATGTGGAAAACAATTTTCACTTTACTGGAATAATGTGTCACCTGTACCTACTTCCCTTCTGTTCCTTTGTGACAATTGGGTAACCAACGCAGGCCACGTGTTTGCAGTGACAAAAGCTGCTGGGATGTTCCTGCAGGGTGTGCTGGGGGAAACTGAGGCTGGTGGTGAACGGTGCCACCCCAAAGCCATGGGGTGCAGGAATGCACTCCCAACCCGAGCAGCTGTTTCCAAATGAGGGGCTCAAGAACTTCCCAACACGTTCCTCAGCATCAGGGACTTGCTGCAGTCACAGGCATATTGCTTTTCATGTTGGCTGTTTGAAGGGCTTTCACAGGGAGAGGGATCACCAGCCAAAACACTCCCTTGAAATTGAGCAAAGCTCCCAGGAGCTGGAATGTTTCCTGAACGATCCCTCCTGAAAGCCCCGCTGGGAAGTGGAGCCTCCCTGACACTGGGGTCGCGTGTTGTCATTTACTCAGGGAAGATCTAAGGGTGCTCACTCTTCCCGAGATCCAATTTCAACACCCGGCAGACACAGCCATTATAACTTCCTAAAAGTTATTTCTAACTTTCTCTTGATTTGATGGGTGAAATTCAACCACAAGCAAAGCTCCAGCACAAGGTCCAATGTCACTTCAGAACCAGAAGTCAGATCCAAATATTTTTCATTTTTGGTGTGCCTATGCCTGGAGAGGGTCTGAATTCTGACACTGAGCCCCAATTTCCCACAGAGAGGCAAAGTTCTGGTGTAAAATGCAGTTCTCCAGCATTACCATTATCCCTTAGGTAAAATATTCTCAATTAAATGTTTTGAATAGTTACAGCTTCAGCCTGTAGTCATGCAAACAATTTAATCATCTTGCTCAGACTTGGTTTCATGCTTTCCCAGAACCCAGCCTGTGAGACAACAATTACAAAACTTTCTTTTCAGTGCAGCTTTGCAGTGACTTATCATGGTACATGTTAGAGTTCATCTGTTGTCAAGGTTAAAATAACTTCAGATGAATTGCTAAACAATTATAAAAAACCCCAGTGCCATATTCAGCTCTGCATGTCTCTGTACCTGTGTTTTACTGCACGCTGTTGTACATCTGTCCATGCCCACAGGCCTAGCCTTGATTTCATGCTATAAAGCTGCAATATATTAAGGCTTGATTACCATAACAATAAAAAGAGAAGTAATGAGGTATTAACTAAAGAAGCTCTTGAACAAAATGTTTTCAGCATTTTAATGATGCTAAAAATTAAAAGGAAAATCCTTTTAAAAAACCGCTGCATACCTTTCCCTTCCCTTTTAACTTATTTTATTGAATCGTTCCTGTTTTGTCCATGCAATCTGGACTGTTGGTTTTTTAAATACAAAGCAAGATTGCAAATTCTCTGTGTGAACTTACCTGCTCACCTTTCCAATTATTTAAAGCAATTAGCTTCAAACAGTATGATATACTGGCTTGAAGTTCTGGTGGGGATATAATTGCCTGTTGGTGGTTACCTGGCCTCTTCTGGGTCTTGCCCACAGCCATCTGTATTTACAGGCCCTTAGGCCCCCATCCAGCACAGAATTTAGGTTTATCCTTACACAAATAGGACTTTTCATCTGCTCTAAGTATGTAGGCAGTTGTTGAGTTAGTTTTGAAGAGACAGCAAAAAAACCTCAGTGAAATCTATATAAAGTTCTCATTGAAATCATCAGGCCTGTGAGGAATAAAGTGGTCTTTCTTTCAAGGTGTTAATCAGGTAATTTTATTGAAAGCCATTTTGACTCTCATGAGAATTATTTATTGAGAGTAAGGTCACAGAAATCTTTCTGATTAATAGGGCATTCTCAAAAAGGGGACAAATGTAGGAAAAAGAAAGTCTAGGGCAAGAACCCTGAATTAAAAGCAAAAATCTTCCAAAACTATGTGTGCCAGGCTAAGAAATTTCCAAGTAAACAAACACAGAGGTTGTAGTGAAAAAAATAAAGTGGTTTTCAAAGTGTTTTATTTGTTATTAGTTTTAAGAGAAAACACAGTACTTGTCCAAAGTGTAACTAAAGAGATATTGGCATAATAACACCAAACCATCTTTCTTGCTGTGTCACCTGGGGGAGAGAGATTATCGTGCTTCTGTCTGGCATGGCCTGATCCATAACGGATACATATGGATAACAGAGTTTGCCTTGGAAAGGATGTTTTGTACAAGCTGTCATTAGGAACAAGAACCTATTTCATCTTTATCTCTTCGTCAGAAATAGCCAAGGTCATAACAACAGGCTGCTGTAACATCACAGCAAGATCACTTTTAAGGGTATAGCCCTGGAGCAGCTGGAGTGCCTCAGTCCTGAGACTCGTGATGAATGGGAACAGCAGATCCTGTGCTAAATCTGAACAGGGTTGTTTGACAAGCCATGCAAAGCAACAGCAGAACTCTCAGGAGAAAAATGAACTGTTTAAAGTGAGGCTGTGGTGGTTTTCAGACTTGATTTTGGCATTCATGTTCTCCAACTGCTTTGAACTATTTCTGAAGAGGAAATGAAGTTCAAAGGAAGGATCCCTGGTTCATGAATTCAGGCTCAAACAAAATTCATGTGGGAGGCTGATCTGCCAGAATCATTAGGTGATTTTTCATCCTCAGATTTTTAGGGTAGGGTAGACCAGAGAACCACCAGAGTCCACCAAAGAGGGGCAAAGGTGCAAGACCACAGCTCTTCCAATTGTTAGTGGTTACTGCTTAGCTCCAGAGCCTGTCCCTGAGGGACACCTGTCCATGGCTCCTGTCTGGGAATTGTCACTGTGGGGTTTGTACCTCAGTGCCTGCTGTGTCCAGGTGCCAGGTGAGGTCACAGAACCAGGTGCAGTGTTCTTGTTTTCACCACAGCCCGAATGTTTCATTTGCCATTCCAGCTGCTGCGTTTAGAGGCAGTTTCTAAAGATCTGTTTGAAGTTGTTAAACTGCAATCGCGATCCAGTCTTAATTATTGCTTTAGCTTAAACGGGATTTCATATCCATAGCATGTGGACTTCAAAGTTTTAACACACTTTTCATTTAAGCCAAGCTCAAATTATAGCTTAATTTTGATGTGATTTGCAGACTCAGTGACAACTGCATCATGCAAAGGGATGCAAATGTACAAAATCAAACTCCAGTGAGGCTCATATGAGGATCTTTCCATGGCAATTACAGAGTGGAATTGATTTCTGTCTCTCAGTTCTAACAATTTGCTCTTCCTTAAACTTAAAAAACACCCGTCTGCCTTCAGTCACTGCTGAACTGGTGTAATCAGGTAAACAGCTTGTGTTTAATTTCTGCCTCTGCTGGATGTTGGGCCCACGCACCAGGGCTCAGGCCCTGGGTTTCGTGTGTTCCCAGGTTCTGTGGCAGCAGCTCTTCCCGGGCCCAGCCCACGCAGGACAGCCTGTGACAGGGAATGAGATGTAAACACAAGCTGCTGTGCAGTGCATTGGTGGCACAGCAGCATGTCCTGCATGTATTTTTACAGATAATTTGGCTGCATTAAACCGGGCTAATCCATCACTTCTCATTCAGTGGGAATATTTTGTCTCTTGCTGAAGCTGTTGATATCTGCCCAGTCTTTGGTGGCAGTTTCTCCTCACTTTGTGAGGGATGTGTATCCTGTATCCTCTCAGCTTCCATGAATTAACCACTTGGGAGGTGCTGCAAGCTTATGGAAAGGTACTGGAGTCATATGAGCCTGAGCTTCTCCCACAGTAACAGGGCTGGGCAGAGGGCAAGGGTTGATTCTGGAAAAAGTTGATCCAAGATTTACTCTGGGAAGGAACTGCTTTCTGTACTTCTGTGTGATTCATTGGTGATGAATAGATCAGCTGCCAGTTGTTCTAAGTCTTGTACTAAAGTGAGTGAAAAATAGAAATTCAGCACCCTGTGTCCTTTTACTTTTCACCTTCATCTTCCCTGTCAGAGTCTGGGAGAGTTCTTCCTTCCCTAAATCAGCTGGTTGTGTCTAAAGCCAAGGAAGTGACAGATCATTTCCCCAGCACTCCCAGCCCTCCTCTGAGACTCCCTCTTTTGGATGATTTGAAGAGTCAATTGAGCTGACCTGACTCTGTCTGTTCCAGTCCCTGGAGTTCTGTCTTCCAGCTTGTGCCTTGCTCTCAAGGCTTGATCCAGCCTTGTACTTCATACATATGAATAGTCTTTTTAAAGTCAATAAGGAACAGTCTTAACTTCTTTAAGTTAGATAAATACTTAAGCCATTACCTGAATGGGAACTCATGAGATGAGGTGGAATTCAGGTTGGTGAGGATCTCTTTGATAGGGGCCAATAGTTTCTGAGTGTCATCCAGGATGAGCAGGGGCATGAACATTGCTTGGGCCTCACAGGTGATAAATGGGAGGTGAGAGGACAGGTGAGACCCAGTGACCACCTGGGCACAGCCCCTGGGGAGCCATCCTTGAGCAGGATGGAAATTCTGTGATCCATGGAACTGCACTGCAAATCTTTATGCTGAGGATCTCTGCAAAATCAGTTTGAATCCAACACTGAATTCCTGCTGAAAACCAAAAATGGAAGCTGTGAGCAAATGTTATTGTGTACAGCCTTACTGATTGCCTGTCAGTAGGGCAGTATGCTGGTGCTTCCAAAAGGGAGTGAGAAAAGACATTTAGGTTTTGGAGCAGAGAGCTGGCTGGGAAGCTCTGGGAACAGGCAGGGTTATCCAGGGAGGTTGTGTCCAGAGCATCCAACAGCATTGCTGAGGTGTTTGTAACAGAGCAACAGCTCCCAAAGCACAGCCCCTCTGAACCTGGAGCACAGCTGAACCGTGTGGCTGCTCTCTGATCCGGGGAATGGCTTGATGATTGACTACAACTTTGAATTTTTGGGGTAACTTCCAGCAAACAAAACCATGGTTACATGCACTGAATGGGCTAAACGCATTCCCGTGCAGGTTGATGTGGTTATGCAAGAGGGAATTTGGCTCCCATACATCTTTCCTTGGCTGCCAAACTGATGAGAGCAGAGCAGACTTCACAGAGAGGCAGCGTATGTGTGACGAGTTGTTAGTTTTATTAATTTGACTGAGGCTTTTCTCACTTTAGACAGAGTAATAGCTATAAAAGAAAGAACCTACTAAAATATCTTCTTTAATGAACTGAATTGCTAATGCTGAATTTCATTGCTGGAGCATCTTACAATAATGTGGCTTTAAATGTGCACTATACAAATGAACAGACTTTAGATCAATTTAAAAGTACCATTGGTATAATTTTATGGCCTGGTCACTAAGAGCTGTCACTCGGAGAAAAGAGCAAAATTTCCTTCTGCAAAGCGTAGGCAAAAATCTCAGCTGTGAACACCCACCCAAAAGTATTCCTGGGGTTTTTGCTTGCTACAAAATACACAAAAAAGAATCAGTGGTCCTTGGGAACGCTTCTAAACCACTTTTCCCTGTGTTAGACATGGCGAGGGATTCCAAGGCATGCTTGGAGAGAGCAGAGCTCTGCTCACTGTCCAACACTAAGGTAGCAGAAAATCCCTCTGGAGCTATTTCAGGCACCTGAAGCTTGAGAAGCCTCAGGTCTGTTCTGACTTTTTCTGAGTTATGAATTACAGTCCCCAAAGACAAGTGCTACAACTGGGAAAGGCCCTACTGCTCCATCCCATGCTCTTAGATTTTTTAAAAGCTGCTGTTCTTTGTAGTTAAAATACTATTTTCTGGACAGCCTTAAAGGGAAACCAAAGGTTTAATTCAAAAGTTAGACTTGAGATTTACCTTGGATGTCCAGCAGCTAAAATTGGCTAGAAGATGGCAGCTGTTCATCACTTGGTGTTAGACACCAGCCTGCCTGTGTGGATACCCGAGAGCCGAGGCACAGCCAGAAAATCATCCAGGAGCACCAGGGAGTGCCCAGCATGGGAGACAGGCACATGAACACACAGCTTTCCCTGCCACTGAGGGGTTCTTTGTTTAGGCTTAAATTTCGGGGTCTCCATACCAAGTACTAAAAGACTTTATTTCAAGAAACAGCAGCCGGGTGTATTTCAGCTGCTCTTTGGCTGCTGCACTGAGCAGTCCCCATCGTCCATGTCCCCTCCCACTGACCTGGTGTTCAACGTGGGCAGTGTCTGCTCCAAGGGAAAGTGTTACATGTTGAGATTTGTCCTCGGGCTTCACCCTAATTTTGTGTGAACTTAGCTCAGCCTCCACAGGCGGGAAGTCCTCATTTATCCTTGGTTTCAGTGGGAGTTGAGTATATTTGTCGTCTGGATTGACTGGGCCCATGTTGGAGCTGAAAAGGGATGGCGGTGGTGGGCTGGGGAGAGCTCAGCCACAGTTAATATCTGTGCTAGAGAGGAGGGAGGCTCTAATGTAGAGCTGGCCTCCGTGTCTTGGGTGGGTTGCATTTAAAACACAGCCTGGAGGCAGCTTTGCTAACTTTAGAGACGTGTGATGATCGATCTGCAGGAGACGACGCAGACGGGATGCAACACGACAGTTTAAAGTGAGGGTGACAGCATCCAGCTCCTCCATCGCCCAATGGGGACGTGGCAGCACAATGGATTATTCTGCTATTTATTGGTTTTAAAGTTCTTTCCATTCAATAAAATATCTGTGCAGGAATAAGAGACCTCTTTAGAGATGTATCTGCCATTGTACAGGTTGACACTCTGGAGTTTCTCTTTAGCCTTAAAATAACTTGCATTTCTGGTAGCTTCTCCATGCAGGAGGAGGCCATGGTGATCTTAAATCACTCTGCATAAAGTGAGAAAGTTTCAGGGAGTTTTCTTTGTTTTACCTAGTGCTATTGTGAGTTTGATAACAAGGTTCTGAATTGAAATATTTTCAGAAGTTTCTCTGAGAAATCCTGTTCCACTAAATTACACTCAGGAAAATCCTTCTTAAGCCCCTCAAATAATTCTCTGATACTTATTTGTAGTCCTTACAAAACCCTGAAAAGTGTTTGCCATAGGAGCAGATACCTTGTGTCCCCAATGAAATGAGTGTTTGTTGACAGCTTGCCTGCCTTGGTGTTGGGGAGAGAAATAATGAGATAGCAGAGGACCTTAACGAGTGCAAATGTGGCTGTAAATGCGGGGCTGGCAGATCAGAGCCCTCGCAGGTGAGCGTTTTGTTCTCGCCGCTAATCGAGCCCGGGCGGGGACAGGAGCAGGCCCGCAGCTCTCCAGAAGGAAAAGCATGGAAATGAGGGAATGTGTCGTGACCTAAGGAAATAAATGAGCAGATGGTGTGCCAGCATCATACCTGACACTCCAGAGGAGGTGGTTGTAGCGTAACCACCGACTGCAAACAGAGTTGTGAACAGAGCCCAAAGCCAAGAAAAGCAGGGGAAGGTGATATGCATGGAGACATGGAATAAAAAAGCAGGGCAAAAAAAGATTGAGACATGACAGAGAAGGAATTCGAGGGAAAAGTTGGGAAAATAATCAAGGGGAGACAACAGGCAGGAGCGGGTGGGGATAGGAAATGAAGTCAGTGTGCAGATAACTGACTTGAGACAATACATAGCTGAATTTGGATGTTTTACAAATGAACACTGTGATGCGTGTGAAGTACCTACAATTTCAGCCTGGTATTATTATTGCTGTTCTTAGCTCAACCAGTGGGTTTTATCCTTTCCCAGTTCTCCTCCCCATCCAGCTGGTGAGTGGAGTGAGCAAAAGCTCTGTGGGACTTCATTGCCATTGAGCTTAAACCAGGACAAGAATCTGAACCAGGTGCTATCCAGACAGAAGAAGGATTTAGGGACAAAGTGCTCAGGTTTAAGTGGCATTTGTCTTTTTTTGGTGCTGGCAGAGAAACCTGTTGAAGTGTTTATGAAGGGATGTAAACATGTTTTACAGCACTATGGCTTCAATAAACACTATATAATGTTTAAACACAATGGATTGAAGTGGGATGCTGGAAGTTATAGCACATTCAACTGCCAAAAATGCCTTTTCTTGGCCTGGAAGGATCACGCTAGCAAAGAAAGTGCAGTTTTCAATAGACAGGGTTATTTTGTTACTGACAAAAGCAGAGGTGAAATACCAGGAATTTTGCACATTAGGGAAAATTTATACAGTCAAAAGTTCACTTGTATTTCTGTACTCATGAAAATACTTTATGCCTTTAGTCTTGACCCTTCCTTACACCATTTGATTGCCTTGAATGTGTGCTACATAACAAGCACATCTTCCAGTCATTTCCTAAAGACCTGGTTCAGTGCAGAAAAACTGCAGGATTTTATTTATTAAATGTGCCTGTGTTAGCCCAGCAGAATATCTGGATGTTTGGGAGTGAAAATGAGAGTTCTAAAGACCTCAATCTTGTCCAAGAAAGCCCAGTGAAGGCCATTTGTCAGGGAAGCTGGGAAGAGACCCAAGTGTCACAGATATGGGTGTCACTGTCTTTGTAATGGCAAGAACTCATGAAATATGAGTTAGTGACCTAAAAGATGAGCAAAGTCAGAGAATAACAATTCACAATGAGTTCCTGGGTTGTGCAGGGAAATCAAAAGGGAGCTACTGCTACACAGAGAATTCTGCTCTAAAGAGCTACAGGGGAGAAAGGTGGAAGAGGGAAAGAAAGCAGGTGAGAAAGGTGCCCATCCACAATCACTTTGTAGCAATAGGTTTTATCCACTTTCACGGCTTTGGGGTGTGCCGTGCAATAAGGATTTAGGCCCCATTAGGAATAATAGTAAATGCCATATGGAAATGATGTGTGCATTGTTAGTGAGATTATTTTATATCAGGAAGAGCTTTATGGGCATCAACCAGAAAAAAGAGAGCTAAAACACTCATTCTTTGATCTTGGAGGGTGGTCATTCAACATGAAAAGTCTCTGCTGTTCATCATTTTCATTTTCAGTAGCTCCTCTGCCTATCACACAGTGCCTGCTTATGTGAAGACCAGAGGCTGCCAGGTTTTATAACCCCGACCAGGATGCTTAAAAATATGTGCATCACATTCAGGGTAGAGGGTGAAATTGGCCAGAAAAACTCAGATTTTAACAGAAGCAGCTAAAAAATGAAACAGCAGACACTTGGGGTGGTTTAGAGGTAAAGGTTTCTCAGCCTTCCCACTGCCTGCTTAAATCTCACCTTTCTGAACTTCATGGACAGAGCTGCAGTGTTCTAATTATGCAGCTTTGTGAGCAAATCTTAAAAATTGATTACAGGAGAGGTTTTAGCCAAGACCCAAAATCTGATGCCCTCTCTGACTTATCTACATTGCAGTGATAATTTCCTAAATAAAGATCAAATCCTGGAAACAAACTGCAGAAGGAGGCAGGTTTGCAGAAAGATATGAGGATTCATATGGAAGCTCAATTTTTCCATAGAGATTGCACATTTTGCTGCTAGGATGGGAGATAGGGAGACATAGCTGGGAGTTTGAGGAATTCTTGGGAATCCAGAATAACCTTTGCTTCATCATCTACTTTAGCCTGTCTGTTAGTGCTTCCCAATTACCTGGCATCCAGTTCAGTTGGGATAGCAATAAGAAAATTCCTGCATTTCTGCAAACATTATCTCCTTCTTCTAGGATAAATTTCAGCCACTGGAATTCCCCAGATTCCAGTTTAGGAATACCAGTAGGGCATGGTGCCTCTCCCTGGCAGATTTGGTGGGGCTATGGGAGCTGCAGGACAAAGTCCAGTGAATTTGTTTTTAACATCAGGTGAAGGATTCTTTTTGTCAGAGCTTATTCAGAAATCCTTTGGGAAGAGGGTGTTGTTATTTTAGCCCATTCATGGAACCTGCTGGTGGCAGGTCTGGGTTTCTGGGAACCACCCCTCCATGGCATTGGTAAGAGTCTCACCACCCTTCATCCTCAGCTTCTGACCCCAGGGCCCTTCAGGGTGCTCAGTTCACAGCTTAGAGCTCAAGCAAATACAAGAAGTGCCATTTAGCCATTAAAAAATCTCCTCTGCTGTTAAAGACTGGAACAGGCTGCTCAAAGTGATTATGGAGCCTGTCCTTGGAGATATTCGAAATTCAACATGATACAGTCCTTGACAACTTGCACTAGATGATCTCCAGGGGTCCTTTCTACCTCAGCTGTTCTACAATTCTATGATTCTATGAATTATTTTATTCCTGTAAGTTTGGTGATCTCTGAATCAGAGCAGGAGGCCTGGTGGATTGCTGGATATGGTGGAAAACATGAAATATCTAAGCAGCAGGTCCGAGCACTCTGAAAGCCCTGGGGAACCTCCTGTGTCTGAGAGCAGAACTCTATTATGGTGAGCCTGTCCAAAGAATTATGTGGTTATTCTCACTCCGAAATCCTGAAATGCCATGGAAATTCTTATGACAGGATGTATTTTCATCTAGTAAATTCAACAGTACTAGAATTCCTTGTTCATATTCAGGAATTCAGGCTCTGTTCCCAACTCTGTTTGTGGACTGCTGCATCATTCTGGACACGTCCTTTCCCTCTGTATTTCATTTTCTGGTTTATGGAATGGTGAACCTGACCACATTTGGGTGGAACACTGAAGTTTCTAGATGAAAACTGCTACAGAAGAAATAGATGTTTCTCCTCAAATGAGTGAGCCCTTTTGTTGTGGTGGACGCATGTGCTCTATCTGACAGCCAGAAATGACATTAATTAATTGCTCTGACGTGCAGTCACGATGTTGCAGTCAGTATCTGAGATGTCCAGATGTTGGGCTGTTCTTCCAGCATGCAACATGTTGGGATGCATTAGGAGGTGCAGTTTTGCTCTGTGGATGACTATGACAAATGGAGGCACAGCCAAGCCGTGAAGTTGCTCCCAGGCATCTTTCACGCTTCATCCATTCCATGAGTGATAGATGGTATTAAACCTCTCCCCTTCTTTTTGTGGGGAAAAAACCACATTGTAGATAATGCAAAGGAAGTCATCAGTGCTAATATTTATCCCAACTTTGTTTTGTATCGGCAAGATCAATGCTTTTTAAATTCACTTTTCATTGTCTTTTGCTTCATTTGCTTTGTTGTTGTAAAGGACATGGTGCATCTCGGGATCACATTTGGAGCTCAGTTTTATTAATACAGAACTACACAAGTGGAATTGTTCTGGGTTCATAGAAATGATAACAGAAACTCAGCCACTGCCAGGTGTTTAAAGTCAATATTTAACATTTCTGGGTGCTTTCTTTATAGCGGGTACAGCTCCTCTCACCTGAGATTCCTTCCAGGCTGATTGGAGAAGGAGGCTTAGGTAAACTCCACGTGTGGCCTTTGGGGGTTGGAGATCCCAGGAAGGGTCTGTTAATCCTGAGAAAGGGAGAACATGGACAGGAGGAACATCAGATACTGAGGAATGAAATTGCAGGGAATTCCCTGGGTTGGGCTGGTATTGCCATAGCAGGAGAGCAGAGAAACACAACCCAGAGCTCTCTGTAGGGAAACATTACGCTCTGTTAAGTAAACTAAAACACACATCTCCATTCTGGTTCTCAGGATCTTTGCAAATGCCATTTCATCTGCATCTTGGAAATCCCAGCAACAGGCTTGTGGCCAGTGTGCTGCCAATGAGGAGGCTGCTTCCCTTTCAAGTTACATGGTTCTAATATTTTATTTTCCAATGCAGATCAAAATCCAAATTCTCCTCTTTCTGTAAGTCTTTCACACATTAAAACCCAGCAGTAACAGTAGAGCATGTGGCAGTAAAACAGAAATGATGGAGCAGGGTCCAACCTTGATCAGTTCTGTCAGTAGCAGTTTCCATAACATCTCCTGTGCTTCTTGCACAACACAGACCTTCCCAGTTTCTTTACTGAAATTGAATAGTTTCTTTAATAAAATAAGCAATGATCAGGACTGGTACATGGGTCATGCAGCTTGTATAGGATATTGAGATTTTCATAACATCCAAGAAAGGCAAGTTAAAATTCTAGTAAATTAGGTTAAAAATCCTTTTTTTTTTTTTTTTTTTTCATAATTGAGAATTTCTTCTTATACTTCCATTACAGTGGGATTAAGGAGAGAACCAAGTTTTGAAGTTTTCTATTTGGGATAAATCACATTTGTGACAAAATTCCTTTGTCAGTGGAAGTCTGTCCGCTGAGCAGTTACAGTGCTCAGTGAATGACCAAGAATGACCAAGCTCCCCTGCCACTTACATTTCAGTGAAGATCTCAGATCCAGCTCCAATCCCTCCTAAAGGGGATTTCAGGAGTTAATTGATCTTGTGTGAGCTCTCTGCACAGAAACTGAACCTTCTTTCCCTGGACATGGCATAACAAACGTGTTCATCACCAACCCCAACTCCATGACTGATTAGCTTACATTTGCTTCTCTCAGTGTCTTCCTCTAGAGCCACATGTTTTCCTGGTTTCAATACAGAAATGGAAATTAAATGTCAAACTAGGCTCTGATATTTCAAAAGAGACAGACTTGAAAAACAGAAACATGACCAGAAGAAATATTTAAAATTTTAACATGGCCCAGTCCTCAGATATCCAGCAGTGGATCCCATCTGAGCAGGAGCTGTGTGTAATTGCATTTTAAGGAAGAGAACAGAGCAGCCTCAGTTGCAGGATTGTTTGGTTTACTGTAATTAGATAAATTAATCAGTACATTAACTTCTAATGCAGAGCACAGTTCTGAAATGAGTTGCAGATATTTGTTATTTTGTTCATTAAAGAACAAGCTTTATCATGACAGGTCAGTGCTACAAAGCTACCAGAACTCTGTGAGTGTGTAAGAGGTTTGAAACTCCATAAAAATAAAGTATAGCACAGAGAAAGTTACAATTGGGTTACTTGTTATTTTTAAGAGAAAGAAAGAGGTTTGTGTGAGTTACTTATTGCACTTCCATCTAAGTTTGTAAGCATCAATTCATGACTGGCTTGGCCTAACCTACAGATAGTGAAGCAATATTTCAAAGGCAGGAAGCAAAGGGCTTCCTCCCTTCCTTTGCTTGTACTGCTCCCACTGACATCACCTGTACGATCCCTGAAATTGTTTTTCCATGTGTTTGGGGTGGTTACATGTTCTGCATGAGGGACAACGTGTGAAACACCTGGGTGATGGTGCTGCCATCAGAATTTTCAGGGTCCAAAATCTCCCCAAGCAGAACACTTTGTACACAGCCCCCTGTTAACTAAGGGACATCTGACAGGTTATGGTAAATATAAACCAGCACATTCAGCTCTCTGCTGTCTCCTCACTCATCCACCCTTTTATGTCAGGCTTTCAGCACAGGGATTCTCTGGACACATTAAACATGAATTTTTGTTTAGTAGTTGAGTGCAGTGCTGTATCTTATTAAAAAGCTCACTCAGAGTGAACAATGTCCCATTACTAAAACATGTTTGTCTCTCAAACAAATGCAGGCCACAAAGCAGGTACAGGTTTTCCTTGTTGGAGAGGGAGCTGGGATTCACACTGAGGCATGGCTGGCATCACCAGCCTAGAACACCCTGGCCTTGAGATGCTGCTGCCACAGCAGCCTGAAGTGATGATCCTGTGTGCTGCAGGCAGACCTGAGGCTGTTTGTCCCCCTGTCCCCCCTTCTGCCTCTTACCATCTCCCTCCTGTGTCGTTTTGCTCTTGCTTTCTGCTTGTATCCATTCTTTTCCTGTGCTCCCCTCCCTGAACTCCTCCTCATTCCTGGGTGGAAGGGCTCAGATCCCCCTGCTCCCGCAGCACTCAGAGCCCACAGGCCGGGCTGTGCCGGGGCCTCCTGAGCAGCAGCTCCGCTCGGTGCCTCCTGATTGCCTTCTGCAGCAGGCAGGGAGTCAAGAGGGATTCAAGGAGCTGCCTATGGCTTCACCCACAGGGAGACGTTGGAACAGAGCAAGGAAATGGCTCTCAAGCAGAGCAGCAGCAGGATTTTAGTGCCTTGAGTTCTCTGTTATTCCTTGGCTTCCCTAGATTGCCCTGATGCTGCTTGGGTAGCCTGGTTAAGAGTCTACAACACCATTTTGTATCACAGAAAGATTCCTTTAATGTGTTTCAAAATGCCAGCCTGCCTTTCAGCCAAATACCTGCTATTCTGTGGGGTTACTGTCTTAGCCAGTCACTTATCTAAGTGGAACTGCCAGGTGTGCCATTGGTATCACATTGGGGTCTCCCTCTCACAAACAGAGACAGGCAATCAGAATCACTTATTTAATGTAATTTGTGATTCTGTGAATTCGACGTTTGCAGAAACTGCCAGGCTGCCACCCCAGGGGACTTCAGCAATGTAGTTCTATATTTGAACTCTAAGTGGGGGGAGAAGAAGAGAGGAATAAAAAGAGACATACATAAAGGCTTATGAGATTTTCTAAAATTTAGGAAATAAGAGTCTATAAAACACGCTTTAGTTCTAGTAATGGGGATAGAATTGTTTCTGCAAAATCAGTGATTGCTGCTGAAAAACATCAGAGTCACCATCTGAGCCTGCTCTCAGATGGCTTTTCAGTTCAGGTGTCCCTGCTCCAAAAGTCTAATTAGAATGAACAGAGTCTCCATTTCTTTAGAGATTGAACCCAAACCAATCTGTGATGCTGGCAGGTTTGGAGAGCAGGTGGGCATGATTAGATTTCTGACTCTGACCAGAGCCTGCACTGAGTCTCCTGGCACATGGCACCTACCTCATGTCTTTTGTTTGCTTACGATCATTAAAAAGTAATTAGTGAAATTAAGGAGTTCTGACTGTAATACATAGTCTGTTTGAGAACAAGATGGATTTTGGTGAAGAATCTCAATTTAATTCCTGGCACAACAGTTTGTGTTCCATGCCAGGGATCAAAACATGCACGGCCAGGTCCCTGTGTTTGTCTCCAGGTTTGTGCCTTGGGGAAGGAAGAGCCTGTGGTTTCTCAACCTACTTTGTGTAGCTCTGCAGGGTGGGGGAGCTGCTCCCTCTGCCCTTCCAGGACACAAACATTTCACAAATCACAGCCACTCTCGGGCAGCTCTGACTATGGTGCAGCTCAGGGAGAGGTTGCAGCAGCCCAAGATCACCAGGGCATTCTTTGGGTAGGGGAGCAGTCCCAGAGAGCCTGGATGGCAGCAGCAGCATCTCTTGATAGAATTCCTCTCCTGTCAGCCCAAAAGACCCTCACCAGACACTGGTCTCAGGCTGAAACCTCTGGAATTGTTATGGGGCACTGCTTAAATCGCTGTTAGATGGTCACATGTGATGTCTTGGCTGTGCTCACCACCTTCACTGGAATCTGTGAGTCCAGTGCTAAGGCAGTTGTGCATCCAGTCTGGTGGAAATGACCATCAAACCCCTCCCAACCCATCCAGAGTGAGATCCTTACCTGTGGCTTGAGAGAGGGTGAATATGCAAATATTCTTTCTAGTTGTAGGGAGTTGAATTATTTGTATTCCACATAATTTTTTAATGCACCCTTTTGTTCAGCAATTAATATTTAACAGTCTCAAATAAAACTGTCAAACAATATGGTTTTCACAATACAGTTTTAAAATATCTACCAATCCTTCATCCTCTGTTATAATAAAAGACTGGAATGGCTAATGTAAATGGTGATTTAATTTGGTTGTGTTAGTACAAAGATGAGCCTTAAAATTCCCCTTTATTTTATTCAGAAACATAAAATCATAGAATGATTTGGGTTGGAAAGGACCTTAAAGACCATACAGTTCCAACCCCTGCCATAGGTCAGGATGCCATTCACTATCCCAGGGTGCTCCAAGCCCTGTCCAGCCTGGCCTTAAGCACTTCCAGGGATGGGGCAGCCACAGCTTCTCTGGCTTCCTTATTTCCCACAGGGATTTTTGTTTGTGGGTGCAAAAGAAAAGCAAGAAAATGTGAGTGCATGGGACATTGGTGATTGTCAGGTGTCCATTCGGTGACTTTTCTCCTCCACTCATTTCTAGTCTGCCTGGAAATTTATCTCAACTTAATTCTCTGGTTATGAGCAATTTGCAACTTGAGCAATAATCCTCATAACCTTTGCTGCAGTTGTGTCCTTGATGTAATAGGGAAGGTAACGCATTAGTAGGCACATGCTGAGCTCGGGCTGTACCTGAGATTTAATGATATTTAACTCTGGACCTAATTTCAGTTTACAAGCGATTACATGCTGTCCTCTGGGACATTGCTGCAAAGAATTTCCAAATAAGTTGCAAAATAGTGACGAATTAACTTGTAGTTGTGTCAAAATCAATTATCTTACTTGACAGCTCAACTACACTTTTCTGTTTGCTGCACTGCAGCATGCTAAACATCAGCCTAAGCATAAACATAAAGTCCTTGTATGTCAGACTCTGGAGCAGATTGATCCTGTATTTCATGGGCATGCAAATCTCCCAGAGGCTCAGTAAAAGTGTTTTGCTTACATTCACAAAATCAGAATATTCTTTCCTGCCATGTTCATAAACTGTTGCACCATGCAATCATATAAATTTGATATAATTTGACCAAAATATTCCCATGGATGTTGTCCTGGGTTGATCAAAGTTAAAAACCTTCTCTCGGGTCAGTTCTGCCAAGGCAGTGCCACATAAAATCCCATCCAGGTGCTTTCTGCAGACTCTTGCTGTACAGATCGCATTGGTGCCTTCTGTTTCTGAGACTCTCACTCTGCACAGAGCTGGTGTTTCAAGTCCTAAACATTTAGCAAGGCAAAACTTCTCAGTTTGTAGCTGTAAAGGTTTCATCACATGCTGTGAGCAGAGATGTTATCTGTGAAAGCATAAACTCCTGTAAAAAATCCTGTAATTATATGATTATAAAAATGCACAGAGCCACTTTATCATGGTTTATGTACAAAAGACACTTAAGCTGACAGATAGCAGTATTCTGTAGGGCTGTGATCAGCTTAAGAGAAATAAAAGATAGTAAAGATACATCAACATCTGTTTAGGTCAGAATCACTGCGGGAGAGGCTGCTGAAGTTTGGTGTGGTGTAGTGCTGGAAATCTGTTTTACAGGTTTAGCACTTGAGCTGGCTCCGTGTAGAGGCCTGTCAAATGTTACTACAGAGAGAAATACGTCGAGGACTTGTATCGCTTCCAAGCTTTAATTCCTCTGATATATTTTGGAGAACAAGTGTTACTGAAATAGTAGATATTCCTGCCAACAGATTACTGAAGCAGCAAAATACTATTTCAGATGTAGTATTGTAGGTAACGAAGATAGAATAAATGACCTGGCCGTAGAAAATAACATCAGTCATTTATGAATTGCACAGCTATAAAACAAACATTCAAAACTAAGGAAATCCATTAGGAATGTGTTTTGGCTTGGAACACCCAGAAAATTTTGTGTAATAAATATCCCAAAGTTCAGGTTCTAAGAAAACTGTCAGGAATCAGCAACTTAAACTTAAGAGGCGGAAACTTGTAGCTGGAGACATGAGAGCCAATTTCATATTAGTTATCAAAAGGGAAGATAGTTGAAATAAGTAGAGAGAGTACAGAGAAGTAGGAAGGAATAGAAAGCAGAACGGAACAGCAGACAAAACTATTTTGACTTAGAAGTCAAAATACATTAGGGATAAAGTGAGATTTGCCAAAAGTCGAACTATGCCTATTAACAAATATAGCAGCTGAGTACAGAGACAAGAAAAGGATGGAGGAGTCCTGCTTTAGGGGAAACAGTAGGAGTAGGAGAGTGGTGTCACCAAAAGCAGAGAGATGTTTCTGCAGGTTTCTGCAGGGATGATGAACGTGGGGTCAGGAGGTCGATGAGTGAGGGGGAAGGAAACAGCCACAGCTGAGGAGGAGCCCAGTCTGGGGCATTCATGTGGAAGACCAGGCAGGTGAGCTGCCAGCCCTGCTCCGAAACCGGGCACAGGAAATGGGACCTGAGAGCAGGGAGTGGTTAATGAGTCCTGCCAGGGCGAAAGGGGCACGTGTCAGAGCCCAGAATGTGCTGAGCAGGTCCTTGCAGGTGTTGCACATGGAGAGGTTGATGCATCATACAAAGGTTGCTTATTTGAAGTTACTCAGGGTTGGGATTTAGCAGAGTGAGGCAGCAGTGCACGTAAACTGCTCACAAATCACACTCAGCAGAGTGTAATCAGTTACACATCTGAATCACAATCCAAACACATCTCAGAGTGTCTTCACTCTGACACTCTGTGTCCAGGGAAGGACCTGCTGAGTTGAAACCCACTCAAGCCCACTGCTCCCTTCAAATTATCTTCTTTATCCATGTTTTGTGTACCATGCTGGGCTGAGCCAGGTTAGGACTCCCCATGCCGGTTTAGAGGACTCAGAAAGACACATATTCATTCTTTGGTCACAGTATTGTGTAGCTGAAGAAAATAAAACATAGTTCCTACATTTAACAGAGTGGGAAAATAACTCATGTAGCTAGAGGCCTGTTTTTCCAGTCCCAATAATATAAACACCATGGAAAACATTTTGAAGGAACTAAGAGAATCAATTGCCTAGAAGTAAATGAAAAATGGCTTTAAAAAGAACATATATTTATCTAAGGTAGATAGTACAAACGGCAGCTAATAGCTTTCTTTGATAACATAACCAATTTTCGAGGCAAAGGAAACAGTGCAAAATGCTTTGTAAACATAAACAATGGAGGCGAATGGGTTCCCTGTAAACGCTGCCTTGCTGGGAATTCTGTCACTCGTGGGAAGTCAGGAAAAAAGTGCTGTATGAAAATACCAGCATGAAGCAGGTAACACTCCCTGGGAATGCACAGCGTGTGTGCTGCCTCAGAGCCGCCTCCTCTGCCGAGTCTGGGCTCCGCGGCCAGGCTGGGCTTTCCAGCGAGTGCCGGGAGGAGCCGCCGCTGCTGGGCTTGGGCCCGGCGCCGGGTGAGCCTCAGCCCGCCCCGGGCCCGGCTCCGGGTGAGCCTCAGCCCGCCCCGGGCCCGGCGCCGGGTGAGCCTCAGCCCGCCCCGGGCCCGGCTCTGGGTGAGCCTCAGCCCTCCCCTGGCCCGGCGCTGGGTGAGCCTCAGCCCTCCCCGGGCCCGGCTCCGGGCGAGCCTCAGCCCTCCCCGGGCCCGGCGCTGGGTGAGCCTCAGCCCGCCCCTGGCCCGGCTCCGGGTGAGCCTCAGCCCTCCCCGAGCCCGGCTCCGGGCGAGCCTCAGCCCTCCCCGGGCCCGGCTCCGGGTGAGCCTCAGCCCGCCCCGGGCCCGGCTCTGGGTGAGCCTCAGCCCGCCCCGGGCCCGGCTCCGGGTGAGCCTCAGCCCGCCCCGGGCCCGGCTCCGGGTGAGCCTCAGCCCTCCCATGGCCCGGCTCCGGGTGAGCCTCAGCCCTCCCATGGCCCGGCTCCGGGTGAGCCTCAGCCCGCCCCGGGCCCGGCTCTGGGTGAGCCTCAGCCCTCCCATGGCCCGGCTCCGGGTGAGCCTCAGCCCGCCCCTGGCCCGGCTCTGGGTGAGCCTCAGCCCTCCCCGGGCCCGGCTCTGGGTGAGCCTCAGCCCGCCCCTGGCCCGGCTCTGGGTGAGCCTCAGCCCGCCCCTGGCCCGGCGCCGGGTGAGCCTCAGCCCTCCCCGGGCCCGGCTCTGGGTGAGCCTCAGCCCTCCCCGGGCCCGGCTCTGGGTGAGCCTCAGCCCGCCCCGGGCCCGGCTCTGGGTGAGCCTCAGCCCGCCCCTGGCCCGGCGCCGGGTGAGCCTCAGCCCGCCCCGGGCCCGGCTCTGGGTGAGCCTCAGCCCTCCCCGGGCCCGGCGCTGGGTGAGCCTCAGCCCTCCCCGGGCCCAACTCCGGAGTGAAGGGGCTGCAGCGGCTGGGTGGGAGCTCAGGGCAGGGCAGAGGTGCTGCTGCGGGGGATGTGTGTATTTAACTGTGGAGAGCAGGACACAGACTTGAGTCTTCCTAAGAGGATGTTGCAGAAGTTTGAAATGTGCCATGGGCACAGAATTTGTGAAAGAACATTTGTTTCCTGATGAAAGCCCCTATTTAGGAGTTCACAGTTACTTTTTAACTATTAACTCAGGCGCAGAGTTGACCTCTCTGGGCGGTTTGAGAGCCCGCAGCTCACAGCCAGGAGAGCCCATTGTGAAACCTCATCCCATGAATGTAAAGATTGTTTTCCTACTGGGTGCATCCAATTCCTCATCTTGCTGACAGTTCCCCAGTTGCCCTGATGGGCCTCTCTGTCAGACAACATTTCAGCTTAAAATCCTCTCCCGTTGGCCCCTTCGTGTTGGATAAAGCAGTTTCCAGCTGGTGCAGGTAGAGAACACGCTTCTATTAAAGCAGGAATTTGTCTTTTTTTGTAAAACTGAATTTGGTTATTAGCCTTATAAAACATCTCATTATTATTTATAGCTGGTGGCAGTGGGAGGGATGTCCCAGCAAGATAAGAACTGACTTGTGACATCCATTTAGATATCTGGAGTGACCCCATGGAAGTGTCTGGCTGCTCTAATCCTGATGTAAATATCTGACCAGAAGAATAAATTCCCATACATTTTTAAGGATCCTGGGATCCTGAAATGTGGCATGATACACCTTTATGCATCAGCTTGGAGCATGGAATGGAACCAATGGAACCTCTGCCATAAGATTTCATATCTGAATTCAACATTCCTCTGATTTCCAGGCACTTTCCATCATTCTCCTTGGGTATTTTTTACCTTGGAGAGAGTCTGAGCATTTCCTCCATTGAACTCCCTTTGCTGACTCCGTTTTTCACTCTTATTTAATAAGCAGCAGGAAAGGGATTACTTAACATACTGCATTAAAGAAAGGGTGACATTCTAGTCCTGGCAGGCAAGGGGAGTTTTGGAATTGACTTCAGTGGGGTTTGGATTTTATGCACAATATTCCTTTCCTTTTTCAGGAATACTCACGTCTGCTCTAATGTAAATAAATATTACCATGGAAAGTTATCCAACTGCAATTACTTTTTGCATTACATCCTAAATATCTACTTGTACATGACATTTACTAAAGAAAAACACTTGCAAATTACATGTTTGATTAACATTACATCTTTCCCAGTTTAAAAAGGGTATGGTAATTGAAAGCTGCATTACTTAGAAACCATGAACTTTATTTGAGCTCTTCTCTATAACTGCAAATCTTCCCTTTTTTATTGAATATTTCACTGAACATTTATAATAGGTGGAAGGAAAGTCCTGTTAAAGCAAACATCCCAGAACATGAAGGTAATGAACAGCTCCTGCTTTGTCACTGAACAAACAAAGGTGCACATGAGCGGAGGCTTGGGTACAACGAGGGCTCAGGTTTTGCACTGTTGGTCCCTCCACAACCTGCCCTGGCTCTCTCAGTCCCTGAGAGCCCCCCTGGCCCACTGAGCTCCCACCACCGTGCTGGGGGGGCAGAAAACAGACACTGCCCTTGAGAACAGGCACCCCTGAAAAGAGGCGATGATAAAACTCTCTGCTTGCAGGATTCTTCACAAGCAGAGCAGTGTCCTGTGGAGTTATTCTTGCAGGTTGCCATTTGGAATGTTCCTATTCCAGCCCTGGTGTCCAGATCCCTCCCTGGGGCTGTTCCAAGGAGTTCAGCAGTGCAGTGCTGATCCCTCCCCACAGTCAGGCGTGGTTTGTCTCGGTGCTGCTGGATGAACTCCTCCGGGTGAAGCTGAAAGGAGATGTCACATGTGGAGCATTTTGCATTAGAAACGAGCTCCTCAGTTTGGGGAGTGAATATTCTGGGACTGTAGCAGTGTTCCTGGGGGAATTTATTTGTGCTCTTTCCAACTTCTGTATCTGCTCTAAGCCCAAAGTTGGTCAGACAGTTCCAGTGCAATTCCTGCTTGTCTTGCTGGGAATGTCAGGTCCTTGAGCTGTTGGGAAGCAGAGCTGATGACTCTTGGGGGAACAGGGTTAGTGGGAAAATGACTATGAAGAACACTGGCTCTAAACATAAATAAATTTTACCTGTGCTCTTTTGTTGCCTTCTTATGATGCATGTATGATATAAATTCTCAAAATCTATTTTTATGCTATTGCCAGCAGCCTACAAGTCGAGTAAGTAAGAATTATGGCTGTCATAACAGCATCACTTATGAGGAAATAAAGGAAAAGACAAACATGTCCATACACTACTTATAAATCTATTATAAACTGTGGTCTCTGCTTTGCTACAACATTGTTAATTTAATCTCCATTGCAGTGTACAGTTGATACAGTAAAGAAAATTTACCGTGCATGGAGCTTGAGACCAGATTAACTCATCTAAATATCAGAATCAATTCTTGTGTGTGTGTGTGTGTGTGTACAAACCTCCAGGAGCTTGGGGGGTGTGTCATGGTCTTGTAGGGATGAAATCAGCTGGCTGCTAATTTGCAGATGCAGCTCATCTCTAATTGCAGCTGGTGTTTAGAGATGTTCTCCCCCAGCAGGTGAGGCAGGGCCACCTTCCAGCACTGCTTCCATGTCACACCTTGGGATGATGCTGGAGACAGTCCCTGCCCTGGTGTGCCCCTCATGGCAGGAACAGGCTCTTGTCATGCTCAAGGCGTGGTGTGCTCCCAAAATCAGTGATGCAGGGACAGTCACAGCCCACGCTGTTTGCTTGTGAGTTAAATGTCCTGTCTTGGGGTCATTTCATCCAGGTTGCTGCTCTGGGAGTTGTAATTCCTCTCCAGCTCTCTCAGAGACAGAAGTGCACAGTGCTTTGATGACCCTGGAATTCACTTCTTGGCTGTGCCTCCTCCCTGAGCTCGTTTGGGATGCTCTGGGGTTTTGCTTCCACGCTTCCCTCTGGAGTATGGTGTGTCCTGGGATGTTCCTCTAGAAAAGATCTAAGTGGAAGAAAAAACTGAATGAAATGAAAACAGGAGTTTTGTGAGAACACCTTTAGAACATGAACACACAGTGAATTCCTGTGGAAGTTTCCACTCTCAGCCAGGGGTTTATGTTTCTTTAACCCCTCAGGCCACCCAACTACATTCATTTTACCTACTCATCTCATTATTCAGAGGTTGGCCACACTGCTCCCAATGGCATTCCTAGAAATGTCATGACTTTTTTCCCTTCCTTGGGGCTTGGCCCTGTGCAGAATGCTCATTTTCGGTAAGCTGTGCTGATTAATAACTGTATTTCTCTCCATTTTATTTCTGAAATGCCCTTTGCACTCACCAGAGCAGCCAGGTCACCAGGCAGGGGAATGAAAACTGGAAGGAACCACAGACTAAGCACTCGGCTGGAAAACAAATAAATAAATATCACACACCATTTTTATGGAAAACATTAAATAAACTGAATGTGAGGAAGATACTGCACTTGCACTACTCGGGCCTTTGAAGTACAGGTCTATAATGTATTATTTGTTGTGCATCTGCCACTGCTGCAGTATCAGCTAATGGGGGAAAGGTGCTTTAGATGTCACTTTAGAGAGTAAAAGCACCAGACTTAGTGAGTCCTGGGCTGCAGGAGGGGCTGGATTGCTGCTCCCTGTGTGGCTGCAGGTAGCAGAACTCGCTGCTTTTCCTAACCAGTGGTGATGGAGTGCATCCTGTTCATGGAGGGAGGGCAGCACTGCAGCGAGGGGGCTCCAGGGGAGCACCCACCTCCCTCATCAGCCTGGGCACCCCTGGGTGCCCTCTCACAGCTCTCTGAGGGGCTGGCATGGGCAGCCCTGGGGCCCTGATCCACTGGGCACGGGCAGGAGTGTAAATCCCACTGAGGGGAAAGAGCCACTGTATCTCCCCAACACATGGCTCAGCTCAAACTGGTTTAAGTATCTGTAAAAAACATTTATTTAGCAGTTGCATAAGCTCCCACTTACTCCTGTACAGGAATTAGAGTGGATTCTGTTTCAGTGTTACTGTACTTCTCATATTTGCTACTGACAGCCTATCTACATCATATAAATAATCTCCAGAGCACCTAATTTAGTACTATTACAGTCCAGATGAAATGTTTATGTAATTTCCCTTCTTTTGAGATAAACTTCAGATACAGAGAGAAAATTGACTGTAAAAATGACATTGTAGGACTCTATATTTATCTTCTCTCAGTGATTTCCATAGCAAATTTACTCCATTTACCATTTGAAGGCTTTTTTTTCCTTTTGCCTTATTGTAAGCATGGCAAACTGAGCATGAAATTGTACCATCATGGTGTGTTTCTCCAAATCACACTTGTCACACTTGTAATCTTAGTAGAGGCAAAAGACAGATTTGGCGTCTGGGCTGCACTTGTAGCAGTGATCCCTCTGTAATTACAAAAGGGCTGTTTTATTAAATACCACACCTCTGCCAGTCCTAGGCTGGAGACAGGGAGGGATGTGTTGGGATTAATATTTACAGAGGTGTTTTGCAGTCCCAGCCAGGAGCAGCACTTTGGTGTGATAGGCATTGTCAGGAGACAAAATTTAAACGCCTTTGCCTCCAACTGATTAGTCCCATATGCATCCTTTGATGCTTAAAAAAAGGGTTCTTTTCCTCAGGGCAGTAATAAAATCATCCTTTTCTGTCTCATTGTCTAACTGCAGCCAGAGAACTGCAGTATTTTTGGATATTCTGCCAGTCTGCCAAAGGCTGTTGGTGGGTTAAAACAAGTTCCTAGTGAGGAGGGGGAGACAGTCAGGCAGAAACAGACACACACACAGACAATATAAATCTTATTTAAAGAAGGAAACAAAAGAGATCTTTTACACCAGATTTTTTTTCTTTACTTTTTACTTTCCTGATTTTCCTGATCTTTTTACTTCTTTGCCTTGCATTAGTAGTGCCTTCAATCCAATCTCTTCAGCTCAGATTCTTGTCTGAATGCCCAGGGTCTTCAGTAAAGCAAGGTAAAACTTGCTAGAATTGTAGAAGGTGAATCAAAACCTCTGATGTCAATCAAAGTCAGTAAAACATCAGCAAATCCACTGAAACCAGAGAGCAAACTGCCACAACTCCCAAGCCCACAGGATCTAATATTGGAGAGCACCTAGGGCAGTGGGTGTTTGTGTGCAGAAACATCATGGAACAAGGGATCTGAGGGATGTGGAGTTGTGTGGTGTAGATGCATTTAAATATCACATAGATTTCATGAGGTTCAGAATATGTGCTCGAGATGAGATTAGGCAGCATATGGTCCTGGTATCTGTGACTGTCAACACATCCCTTCTCTTCATCCATAGAAAACTGTCTTCAAGAGGTAACCTGCTGGTGGGAAAAAATCACTTATTTATTGGCAGTCTACTCCTAAAGCCAAACTTAAAAAGCAAGAGTGGCATATTAGAAAATATTAAAGATCCAAGATAAATTTCAATAAATATCCTTGTGAAATGCTTTGATAGGTGGCTATATTTAAAGGGAGTGACAGAGTCATTTTGGATAAAAAGCAGTGCTCTTTGGTGGTTTTGTTTTGTCCACAGAGGCACAGGTGACAGTGAGAACCTAACTCCAAACCTTTGAACTGCTCCACGTGGTCGTGGTGCCCAAGGAAATTCAGTGTTCAGCTTTCCCTGGCATTGGGTGGGGGAGGGAGTTTCTGACTAACATCCATTTCTGATGTGCAACAAAAATGCCATATGGAGTCAAATTGGTGATTGTGGCTGCTTCAAATAGAGTGTTATTTCTTATTTGTGACATCTTAACAAAAAAATCCCTCCAAGCTTGTCTTTTAGTGCTGAGCTCTCACATCTTATTGGCCAAGTCCTTGATGAAAACAGGGAACGATCTGGAGAAGTCGG
This sequence comes from Prinia subflava, assembly GCF_021018805.1. Lineage (NCBI taxonomy): Eukaryota > Metazoa > Chordata > Aves > Passeriformes > Cisticolidae > Prinia > Prinia subflava. The sequence goes on from NC_086261.1 coordinate 1,999,056, forward strand.
TTTTACACAGGCATTTTTCTGTGTTTTATTTCAAAGGCTCCTATTATTAATGAATTGTAAAGAACATTCTTTTAATTTACTGCTGTACCTTCTCGTTACCATGAATTCATTTCCTGTGATGATCATGGCAACACAAAGGGTGGCTCTGTAAATTCGGGGTTGTGCAGCGAGACCTGACAGAGCAGGGTCCCTGCAGCACAAGGCGAGGAGTGTTCCCAACTCCCAGTTTGGGGTGGCAATTATCTCCCTAATGCTCCCAACCTTCCCACCTCCTCTCACTGGGGATAATATTGACATTTAGAAGCTGCAGACAAATGCTGCAGTAAGGATGGGAATGCTTTTTTAATGGAGGCTTCTGCCATAGCTGGGAGAGAGCAAATGTGTGTACACAATTTGCATGCATTTCAATGTGTATCTCCTGATGAATTTCAGGGCACTCTTTGTTTCAGGGGGGAAAATAGCTGATGTAGTCACCATAATTGAATGAAGTCTATTTTAAATATTCTAATGCGGGAGAAAACCATTCCCTGCAGAAGGCCAAAGTAAGCCTGTGTACCTAAGAAATCACTTTTCAGTCCTCAAAATAATCCTGGAGTAATACATAGACTTTTTTTTTTGCTCCTGGCACAGATAAAAGTCCCACAAAAGGCTTGATGGCAGTGATGGATCCAACACTGCTAAGCTTGTCACTGACTGGGACATCTCCTTGGTCTCCTGGTTGAACACTTCCAGCAAAATCCATCCAACATCTTCCAAAATTGAGGAAGGTCCTGTGCAGGGCCAGGTGTTGGACTCCATGGTTCTTGTGGGTTCCTCCCAACTCTGCATATTTTGTGATTATATATACACATAAATCCTTAATATATAATTTTATATATTCATAAGATTTTAAAAAAATGTTCTTTACCCTTTTTGGGGTGGGGTATGAGCTGGGAAGTTTTTTATTTAGTGGAACTTGATTTTTAAAGAACTCAAGACACCCAGGAAAAACGGCAGAAGCAGTGCAGGGTGGAGCAGAGGCAGGCAGGGATTCCTAGAACACAGCAGGTTTGGCACTGAGCTTCCCTCTGTGGGTACCAGGGCACTGGTGACCCTGTGAGGTGAGTTAGGGAATGATGGAAATAGGAACACACATAAAACATGCGTTATTACCCATCCTTTATCCACAGCAAATTTTATAAAAGTGACAAATTCAATTTATTTTCATTAAATTTTCCAGTTGCCTGAAATACCAGGAAACAATGTAATCCACCTGGATATTTTGCCTTGTCTCAGACCTGAAAGGAAATATCTGGTCCACAAATGATCAAGATTAGTATTTGCTTTGCTTTCATGAAAGGTTACCTGTAGAGTGCCTCACATTCATTGGGAAATTTATTTCCTGATGAATCCAATTTACATTAATGTGGGCTCATTAAAAGATAATTATTGTGCTGAGAAGAGGACCACAGCATCCATCAATAGAACATCTGTAATTGTTTTAGTCGTATGATAAAGAGATAATTCTGAGTTCAGCTTTTCATAATGCCACTCTTATAAATGTCAAAACTGGATCCTTATTGTAGCAGCTATGGCAAAACTTAATTACTCTGATAATTATTATCAAGAAGCAGATGTCTCACACCAGCTCACCTTCCCTCCATTAGCACAGTATAGAAACCTTTAATGCTTTAACAATCAGGACTTTGAAAGGGACTACAAGGGTCATAAATGTTAAAATATCTGGATCAGCCAAGCTTTGCTTGGAGGAAATGAGCACTTTTGAAGGCAGCATTTGGAGAACTGCTAAACAGTGGTCCAGCTGCAAAACTCTTGTGTAGAGTTTCCCAACGTTGGAATAGATTTAGTGAAGATACTAAAGAGAAAATTTGGGTTTCTCTGATGAATTTTGCCCTGATTCACATTACAGAATAATAAATAACAGATCCTTGCATTTGTAGAGCACTATACCTTCTTGTTCCAAGTATTTCATAAAGTAACTCATTAAGCATCAGAGCACCTGAATAAACTGGGAAGGTGCCCTGTACAATAGAGTTCATGGTTTTTAGCCTTGATAATCTCTTCTTGGTGCTGGCAAACACACACTTGATAACAGGGAGCAGAAAATAAAGGAAATGACCAGTCAGGAGGAAGCAGAAGGGCAGAGAAAGGATCCAGTCCAGTGCTGGAAATCAGTGGAAATGATGTGTGAGGTGCTGGGGATGTCCCTGTGTGCTACTGGCAGAGCAGGAAATTCCCTCACCCGTCAGGAAGAGTGTAACAGCCAGCAGGTAGAAAATTCACCACCAGGGGTGCCCAGGGGATGCAATTCCATGGCTGGGAGTGGAACTGCAGGGACAAACAGACCTCACACTGTCCCCTCCACCAAGGGACATCCAGCTGGGACTCTGGGATGCCACACAAGCGCCTCCCTCCATGGCAGCAGCAGCTCTGCCATCCGTGTGCATCTCTCTGCTGAGCACTGGGTAAAACACCTTTCTCTGCCCACTGGAAAATTTATACAGGAAAAAAAATATTTACTGACCCCTCTAACAGTCAGAAAACCCAAACAGTCACAAAGAGTCAAGAGTGAATTCATAAACAAACTGAACACAAGGGCTCTAAATGTCCAGCAAAAACAGAGAACTAAAAAGAAGAGAAAAAACTCAGCACCATTTGATTCAAAGAATACGCACAAAATTCTCATTGCTAAGGTTTCCTTTCTAGTTTGTACTTGCAGGAGGCACTTGCAATTGTAAGGACATTTTTCAGCCTGAATCTTTGCTCATCTGTTTGAAGAACACCCTCACTAGGAGCCGAGTCACGCACCCAGGTTTGGAGTAGCGGCTGCAATCTACCACTTTGATTAAAAAGTCTAATTTAAAATTACAAATGTATTTTTCAAACCATTCTTTCAGCTCTGTAAATGCCGAGATTCTTTGTGAAGTGTAATACAGTTACTTTTATGTAGTAATACAGTTCTCAGTGTGTCTCAGATAACATCAGGCTCTTACATATTCTGACTAGGCAATGAATTTCAGTTAATAATGATGTTTGGGACATTAGCACCTTTCATCTGGAAATACTGAAGAAATACAAAAACAATACAGAAACCTCAGAGCAGGATTTCTAATGGGCTGACCAAGGCACAAAATGTGGGCCGTGATTCATGTCTCACAGTGGGTCAGACTCTTCTCTTTCCACCCCGGGCTCTCAGATCATTCCCCGTACAATGGGCTCGGAGCCAGATCTAACATTGTATTTTTATGGCACTGCAAAGCACAAACCACCTCCTACTGCTTCTTACATTTCACAAAGGTGGGAATACGACTGCGATCCGGCTCGACTCAGGAGTTCATCCATATTTAGAGAGGCACTTAGCACATCCCCGGCCAGGTTTACATATGCATATGCATGGGTTGGAGCAAAGTGAGACCAAAGGCAGCTCGCATGAGGGAACATTCAGTGCTGTGACACGGCTGCAAGGCTGAGCAGGGTGGGTCTGGCATGAACCCCGGGCCTCTGGCTGCCCCAGCCGAGTGCTTTCACACTTCCCTGCTGCTCTGCCCCGCAGCCTTCCCGTGCAGCGCGCTTTGCAGAGAAAGCCTTTCCCAGAGGTTTTCCAAAGACACACAGCACCATTTCACTGGAATCACTGCAGAGACCAAAGCTGTCATGAATGCACCAGTGCAGATCACTGAGATAGCAGTGCTGTGTCTACACAGGGGTTTTATCTTCAACCATCCCATGATTAGAAGAAAGATCAGTGTATCACAGTGAAAAGCAGGGAGCCTTGAGTTCCCTCCAATGTTTTTAAAGGCTATCACTAGCACAGATAGGGTAGAGGAAATGTACCTGTCTGTGGAAAGTTAGATGGAAATAGGCACAGACTGTACCTGCAGCTGAAATAATGACTGAAGGAGCTGTCTTCAGATGAGCAGCACACTTCTGAAATACCCTGTCGCAGAGCATTTTTTTCTGAAGTTAAACCTAGACACAATCTCTCCCAGGAATAGGGAAAATTGATTTGCTTACTGAATTGCTCACAGGAAAAGCTGATGCTGAAAGTTAAAGTAATTACAAAGAATGGAAAACAATTGGGTTCAAATCAGAAGGTTTTTTAAAATCACTGCTCCTGCCTTTGACTTGGGCAGCAATGCAGGGGTCTGCTCCCATCACAGCGAGGATTTGGAATGCATAAATACATGGGCACTCATTGAGCATATGCAGTAATGTCTGAAAAACAGATCTATAATTTCTCTCTTCTCCCTCTTGCTTGGTTTACCAAGGTGTCCCTGGGGTGCTCATTGTTAAATATATTCATAAAAGTCCTCCAACTCCAAGAGAAGTGAAAGATGCAGAGAAAACTCCTGCTTTTGGTTTGAGCTGAGCAGCACCAGTGAATTTGCCAGTGGCTCAGCTCCTCTCTCGGTGTAAATTAGCACTTACAACTCCAAATGGAGTTTTGTAGTTTCCACCAGCTTGTTCTGCTTGCAGCATTACAAGTGACAGCTGAGTTTGGCTCGTCCTGCTAGAACAAATAGGAAAAGGAGAGAACAAAGTATCCTTTGCCAGCACTTTCCGGATGATCTTTCTTTGTGATAGAAGTGTTTGTATTTTAATAAGTGCCTTTTTCACACAGTCCCAGCTACTTTTTCTTGAGCCTACAGAGGGATGACACAAGCAGATCCTCAGTGGGGACCAAGTGATGGAGCCTCAGCAGTGAAATGGGCAAATTCTTACACACAAACCTGTAACTCGTCTCCTGTAGCCAGGAGCGTGGTTACTGTGAGGTGGGGCTGGTGGAGCAGCTGTGAGGCACCTGAATTATGCAGTGATCTGACACAGACTGGAATTTTCCCACTGAGGAAGCCCCTGCTTGCTTTATGGTGATTATGCAACACCAGCTCTGGTTTGTTGCTCTTTCCTTTCCTTGTGTTAGGAAATAGTACGTGTGCTCTGCAAATCTACACTTTCCTTGTGAGATCTCCATCTTGTGCTTTAAAATCTATATTGTATGAAATGTCAATCTGTCCACTTTTGTCACTCTGAATACAATAAGTATCGGGTTAATAACAAGGACTGGTAGAAAAGCAGCTCCATGGGAATTGGGGTGGGTTAGCTGAAAAACTCCACTGATTGAAAAAGAGTTAAAAGCCATGTCATCCTGTCACCCTGCAGTGTGACAGTGCTCCCTGCTCAGCCTTCATTTCCCTCTCAACACCAGCTGCTGCTCTGACAGTTCCCACAAGGATCCAAAGGCTGGAGAGGGCTTGGTCAGGCAGCTCATCCCCGTTCCCTCACCCAGCACGTGGGGTTCAGCACACGGGGGTTCAGCTCACCCCCACTTCTGCTGGTCTGGAACATTCTCCTTAGGAATCTCTGCCTGTAAGAGACTCACCAGACCCCAAATAAGCAAGCAGAAACATCAGTGCTATTTTTAAAATGGCTCTAACCTTCTGTTGTCCTCCTCATTGATTTGGGATTGGAAAAAAAGAGCAGAGTAGGATTTGATAGGTGACCTTTGACATGAAAGAATACAGCAGTGCACAGCCAGAAAGGGAAAGAAGGAGGGGGAAAAAAAGATAAAGGAGAAAGTTTTAGGTACCTATAATGCATCACATGCACGTATATGACTGAGAAAGTATAAGAAACCATATGTTTCTTATTCCAATTGTCCTCTGCACCCTTCTCTCCAAAGAAGGGATAGTAATGAAGTTTTATTACACATAAAATTAGCTTCTCTAAGTGCTACCATTAACTAGATCATAAAAAGAGTTGCCTGAATCTTGCAAAAGAATTGTTTTTTAAAATGTCAGTTAATTGCTAAATGACTCCAGCTCCTTTCCAACTCCTTTATCTTTGCAACAGTGAAGACTTCAGCAACTGACTGAAAGGTTTTATGTCCCTCTTCTTCATTTCTGCAAGGAAAGGCAAGAGACAGAGGGAGCCTCTTACACATTGAACCAACTTCTGGTGTTGGAGCATCCAGTGTGCCCCTGGCCCCTTTAGTGTCCCCAGGACAGACTGACCCACCAAATAACAACTCCCTGGGGTGCTCAGGGCTCTCCCAGGCCCTGGCTCAGCCCTGGTGTCACCTGGATGTTCCAGAAGGAAAAGTTACCAAAAAAACTATCACAAACATGCTTTCAAATATAACTGAACGCCAAAAGGGGTTTTCTTTGGGTTGGTGGGGATGGGTCTCTAAGCCCTGAGTGGGGTTAAGGCTGCTTCAGGTGAGGTGTTCTTCCCTGGAGCCAGGGATGAACCATCAGTGAACAAAGGAAGTGGGACAAGGCAGAAATGAGGGGAAGGTTCTCACCAACAGGAGCAAAGCCCTGTCTGGATCCCCTTTCTGGCACAGTCATTGTTGTTGTTGGGGGTATTCTGTGTGAGGCGGGGATCCCATTCCTGCAGCCCTGGGACCTGACTCTGCCTGGCTTTGCCTGGCTCCAGTTCTGTGGATTCCTGTACATCTGCTCTCCTTGCTTGTGGTATCTACTCATTTAAACCTAGTTAACAAAGCTTTTGAGAACAGATTTGACATTAATCTCGTGCTTTGTTGAACAGAAATAATTTCAGCTGAAGCCTATGGGTAAGTGTCTGGCTGGAGTGAGCGCTGCTGTTGTGAGCAGCTTTGGAAAAGCCCATCAGCTGTGTGCCAGTGCCTGAGCATCCCCATGCAGAGCACTCTTATTTGAGAGCAAAGCATCCCAGGGACATTGGCAGAAGGCTCTCTGGGCTTTCTGGCTTTTTCCACAGCCTAAACCATCACCAGTAATAGAGAACTGCATCGCAGTCTCTTCCACGTCTCCATATCCTTCAAGAGTTCTGTTTAGATTATTGTATAGATCAGTATGAATCAAGTTTGACTTTGTTTTTATCCAAGGATGCTGTCTAAGCTCTTCTCATACTGTACAGAAAAAACACTCCTTGCCACCAAATCCTGTCATCTTTATCCAGTTTTTCTTGGATGAAATGTCTGTGGGACTCAAACATCAAGCTTAGTTCCAGTTTTCTTACAATTTTACAGATTCTCTTATCAAATAGGTGGAATTTTCTCCAGCAAAAAGGCTGTGGCCAAACTCTGCACCAAGTTTTAATAGGGAGCCCAGAGAATTAATTAGGTATGTAAAAATTGTTGGCAGTAATGAGAACCCGTGTCCATCACCAAAGCTGGAACCTATGGTTGAAGAAACGAATTGCTTGGAAACACATCCAGCACTGATTGTTTCATGTGAGATCCTGGTGACTTCCATGGGGATTCCTTTATGGAAGCTCAGGGGAATATGGCACCCTGGTCATTGCTCCTTAAGAGACTTTAATGACTTCAGTGATTTCTCTGACTTCAGCTGCCCCACAAGACAAGGAAGATGGAAGGAACCACATCAAGACCCCGTGATGTGGTTCTGGGGTGAATGTGTGGAAAGGAAAGCCAGGTGAGAATTAAGTGGGTTATCTGAAGTGCTGGTGAATAAACTCCTCACCCGACACTGTCAGATTGTCTCTTCTAGATAGATCCACAGAAAAAAAAATTGATTCGTGTTTGCAGAGTTATATCATATTCCTGAGACAATTTTCAATATCATGGCACATGAAAATGTAAATTTTCTTTAGGTGTGCTGACAGTCCTTCTGAAGAGAGATCAGAGGAATCTGAAATGTCTTAAAGCAAATCAAACTCTCTAGATATGGTTGTGCTTTTGAATATGCAAAATATCATGACTGGAAGGTCTTTTAGCCAGGAGTCTCTGAGCTGGTGTTGTTCAGGCCGTTGACAATTCCAGTTTCTCTTCCCACAGTGCAGATGTTCACAGTGCTGAAATGCTATTTATGGGTAAAGAAAGATGCTATTACAATACTCTGGTAATGAAGGGAGAGTTCTGTGGGTTCATTGCTTCTTTGTTAAATACAAAACCCAATAAAGGGATTTGGAAGATGTCTGGGAGGGATAACTAGCAGAGAGAGAAAAAATAGGGAAAAGGAGAGACTGATTGAATGGTATAGATGAGAACACACACAGGCAATTCCCTCTGGTTTATATTCGGATCACACAACAGTGTTACTCTGCAGTAACTCCTTGAAGCTAATAGTTTATAAAACAAAATTAGTCTGGAGAGAAAAGCAGGTATTACACGTTTGTAAAAGGGGAAGAGGAATTTGACCTCATCGAGAGACATTAGTGAGGAATAACTGGGGGCGAAATCCTCCAAAGTCTTAAATTGCACTTTGAAATGGATGTATGGTCCGTGTACCTGTGATGGCAGAACACGCACAGGGAGCTCTGTGCAGCTCCCCGAGGGCCTGGCAGCCAGGCTGGGGCTGTGCATGCCCCTGTGTGCTCCAGCAAAGCCAGAACACCTCACACAGCACAGAGAAATCTGATACAGCACCAACACTTTACACACTTAAACACACTTACACATCAGCTGTTGAACTTTCTATCACTTGTGAAAGGAAGATTTGGATTCCTGATATGAGGAACTTTTGAAGATTTTCTTCTGCAGCTGAAGCAAGCCAGCGATTTCTGTTTCCTGGGCTATGTAGATCTTGCCTTTGGCTGCTGGGCCAGTTTAAAAAGTGACAGTCACTGCATTGGGTTTGCATGGCCAGATTTGTTGTGGGGGACACAGGGGTGAGAGGATTCTGTGAGAAGCTGCCAAAAGTTCCCCCACGACCTGTGGAGCCAACGCCAACCAAGATGGACCCAGCACTGGCCAAGGCTGAGCCTGTCAGGGGTTTGCTGGAATAACAGAGTTAGGATGGGGAAAACACCAAACCTGTGCATTTGCAGTTGGCAGGAGGTGTGAGAGGAAGAGCTCTGCAGAGCCCAAGGTTGTATTTTCTGTCCCCTGTCCAGGTGAGGAGGGGAGTGACAGAGTGGCCTTGGAGGGCACCTGGTGCCACCAGGGACACCCCACCCACCCAGGCACGGCCAGGGCAGCAGATTTGGACTCTGTTTGCCAACCTGTCGTGTTAGTGTAGGCTCTGGAATGACTGGTGATTTCAGGATGTTGTTTTCTAAAGAAATTGGAAAGGCTGGGAAATGAACTCCTAAAATACTGTGTAAGGTGTGTAACTCTTTTGAAAAGTGTTTTGGAGTATCAGCTCCTTGAGGAGGTGAGCACTGTGCATATTAAAGTGATGCCTTTCCAAAGCTCTGAGCTGTTGCTAAAATGTTACAATAAAAAAGTCATTCCCTCCCAAACACATTACCGGTTAATGCAAACACAGGATTTTTAAAAAAGCCATTCCATTTCTTGGTGCTGAGAGCAAGGAAACAAACCAGAGGCTGCAGCCTCATGCCAGTGACCTCCTGTGTTCCTCCGGAGAAGAGCATCACTCTGGGGCTGGGGCTCTAATTAGAGGACAATAGGCAGGAGGAGCTCCAGAACTTTTGAATGGGGTCAGGAATACCTTTTGATCAACTAACAGAGGCATTTTAGGATGAAAGTCATGAATGTTAAAAGCCGTTTCAGAACGGCATTGGAATAAGATAAGCAACACTTCAAGCACCTGAGATCAAATAAGCAATTGTTTTGTGGAAATTCTTGCTCAAAGAGACAACAGTTGTGTGCCTGCTGCATCACCAGGCTGTGAGAGGGGCAAGTAAGCAGCAAAATTCAGGTGTATCTCAGTTTAAAACACTGCACAGGCATGGGCAGCTGCACCCTGCAGGAGCTGAGGATACATCCCTACCTCCAGCACCACAGGAAACAACAGAAGTATTTTCCTACTTGAGTTCCAGATGCGGGGAGAAAAAAGGATGTTACCAAGGGGAAAATGCAATATGCTGACCATCTGGTGAGGCACTTGCAGGCAGGGTGAGATCTCAGCTACAGGAATGGATCCCCCACATCTCTCTTAGCCAGACTGCCAGGCAGCAGTGAGATGCAGAAAAGATTTGGCTATTAAGAGGTGCTGTGAAATACCACGGTACTTGAGAGGATTAACATAACCAAGTGCAGGCTTCAGCTGCTTGACTCTTTGTATGTTTTGCACTTATGTAACATAATGTAGCAATAAATAATGCAGTATTGAATTAGACCGTATGTTGAACATTAGCAGGAATGATGTCACACACTAATTACCATGAACAAATGACCTGTGATTTCAAATCCATTATTTCAGAAATGTGCAAATTTACCCCTGTTTAAATTGAGAAGGACCAAGCAGGTCCTTGCTGAGGAGGCTGGGGTGAGGCCAGGCTGGGCTCTCAGTCCGTGGGATTGGGATCAGCAGCGTCCCTGGGCAGGCAGAGGCCTGGCTGGGCCAGAGCTCCCGACAAACACAGCCCCAGCTTAGCTCAGGCAGGGCTGAGGGTCCGGGCTGAGCTGAAATGCAGCCTCTGGTCCTTGGGCTGTGCGTGGGGGTCCCACGGGAGGCTGGGCAGGGCTGTGCTGTGACCCAGGGCCCCGAGAGGGCAGCCCAGTACAGAGAGCAGCACTGGGCCGGCTCTGCCGGGGGCTCTCTCCAGTGGGCACTTCCCCACTGCCCAGGAGCGCTTTGGAAGCCGCCCCCAGCGGTGCCAGCCCTCTGCAGAGGCTCTGGTGTGTCAGACTGAGCACACAATCTGTGCTGGGAGAGACCCCACGACCATCCAGTGTGACATTGCTTCAGTTTGACCAGAATTTGATTTTTGCTCACTGAATGGAACTTCCTTTCCAAGCTAACGTTTTAACCATCCTGTCTTTGAGAACCTTCCTCGCAGGGATGGGTCCAATTTGGAACACGCTGTCAATGCCAAATTATCTCCCTTGTGCAATGCAGAGGTTACATTGGTGTTCAGCCTTTAGATTTTGAAAGTTGTGTAACAAACTAATGTTTACAGACTATCATTCCTTATTTCGCTCCTTGGAATCAGGCAGAGCATAGACATTTTTGATAAATTATTAAATATATCCACCAGGTAGTCAGGTTGAGCAGTGTTCATCTTAAAGGCTCAAAAAATAGCACATTGCAAGTGCAGTTTTTACTTATTATGCAAGACTTCTACAAGCAGAAGTGAAGAGTGGGAGAGGTGGAGATACAATCCCATGTGTTGATGGAGTGATTACTTCAGGAATTCATTTATGTTTGCTAAAAAACTTTATGCAGATTTGTCCAGGTCGTTTGGAGCTCTGCCTCTCAACTGTGCACATGCTGAGGATTATGAAACCCCACTTAGTTCTCATCTTCTGAATTCCTTTTATCTTGTTTTCGCTTTGGACTGCATCACACTGAAATTTAGTGGGAATATGTTACTTCCCCAACTGCAGAGTTACCATAATGCATTTAACATGGCCTGCATATCAATTACATTCCTATAATCATGGATTAAAGAGTCTGGAACGGCGCATATAAAGAAATCAAGAATTTAGTTAGGTTTTATAACTGTGGGCTTAGAGTCAGTGAGAAATAAAAATGCATGCAGACTTGGTTTTCCTTCTCTTCCCTTCCTTGGGCAGCTGCCCAAATGTTGCATCTCTGAGTTAGAAAAAGGAGTTGGGTTTGGCTCCTGTACAGATTCCACATTCACTGAGCTGCTTTCTTCATTTAGTGAGCGCTCTCTCTGAGCAACACTGGCCACATTCATCTTTATTAGGCTGTAATGGGAGTCACTGCACGGGAAGCCTTGATCCTGAGCTCTGCACAAAACTGCAGCTTGCAGATGCTCTGATCCTACCAGCTATTAGCACAATAAATTTATAATTGATATATAGGTGTAAGCCTTCCACATCACCTACCTGAAAGCAAGAGTTATGAAATTTAATAAACTGCTTGTGTCCTTGGAGCTGTGATCTCCCTTCATGGAGGAGAACAAAATGTCCATCAGTGCTCCTGACAATTATTAGAATCGTTGTTAATGTACTATGAGGAGTAATTCACCATCAGGGCAAGCTCTGAGACACTGCAGGCAAATTTAAAATATTTTACTGTGCTAATATTACAGTTACAAGTGATATTTTAAAGCAATTTGCCATGATAATGTCAATGCAGTGCTAAGTAGCTCCTTTTAATGCTGTTCACAGAGATGCTGATATCCACACAGATGTGGCAAAGCTTGTGAAAGACTGGCTTAATACAAGGGAAAAAGCAAAATCAGCGTGATCCAGCCCAGTTGTGAGGAGAGAGATGCTGGGGGTGTTTCTGGGAGGGTGGGAGTGCCTGAGGAACAGATTGCAGCCAGGACACACCAGTGACTCCACCACAGAACTGGTGCTCTGCAATTTACAGCTTTGTCTTCCTAAGAAAAACAGAAATGCGATAAACATATGCAAAATTTGTTAATGGTTACCTCCAAGGCACTATTTCACCACATTTCTAGGATATTAAGACAAACTAATCAAGTCTCCAGTAAAGAAATGCTGTTTTTCCTCAGCACTATGCAAGGGAAGCAACATCTTCCTGGAGGTGTATATTTGATGAACTGCAGCACTGATTATTTGATTGATTTAACTATCAGAGAGGTTATAATAATAATAAACCAATTCAAGACATCATTAACTAGCAGAGCATTTAAAATGAGACAAATGAGACAATTATCTGTGGGCATGTTCAGATTTATTTTGTGGAATGTTGGGGTCCTTAGGTATTTAGAGCCAGTTTACACAGAATTATGGACACTTATGTAATGCTGTTTTCTGAGAGAAATTCTTGATTATAACCGGTTTGGAACCAAGCAGAAAACAAAAAGAGCATCTAGAACACCAAAAGGAAAGAAACAATGTCTCCAGAAGGAGTTAGAAAAATGCAGACATTTACAGAGAGCTCAGCACAGGATAAGAGAGGGAGCTACCTCCAGCCACCAGATATTACACAATTGGTTACCTCAAATTTAGTTTGGAAGGCTTTGGAAAACAAATGGTTCTTTGTTTTGCTTTTGTTTGTGTTCCTTCACCTGTGTGTGTCTTTAAGTATGCAAATGTGTGCCTTAATGCAGTTGTGGAAACAAATATTGGTGATATTTGTGAGTTCTGTGGGTGCCTGGGGTAAAGGCTGACTTTTGAGACATGTGAAGCTGCCGTGGGATTAAGGAAATGTAATTTATAAATGCATTCAGTTCATTGGTGAAACATCTGAGGTTCCATATGAGTTCACCTCCCCACACTGATGGTTTGAGGATCTTCAGCATAAACAAAGCCTTTGTAATAATGGCTCCCCCATGTCTCCTTCCTTCTGACACTGTGCACATCCCTTAGATCCAATGGGAAAAGCTGATCTCCTGCAGAGACTTTGGAAGAGGCTCCTCTTCCCCTCCTGAGCCTCACCTGAGACCAGGTGGCCTTAACGTGGCTCTTGGAGGTTTCATTCACATTTTCTACAGTTCCTCTTTTTTGCTGCAACAAAGGACTTTCTTTAACTAGGCCACCCATTAATGATCAGATACTTTCATCCTTTCTTGCCAGACCCAAACTCTTTTCTCCTATCCATAATATTCTTCGCCTGTTTCTGCTTCATAATCAATGCAGGGAGTTTTGTTAGTTCCAGGATCTAATTTAACATCAAAAGAATCAGACCACCTCTCTGGTGTGTGAATGACTGGCAGACCTGATTCAGGGAGCACACAGGACACGTTTAGTATTTTATAGAACCAGGTTTTCTGTCTGCCAGCACCGCTGCCTTAAATGCAGGGAGAGCTGTGGGAAACCTTGGTGGGTACAAAAGCAGCAGTAAAGAGTTTTTTGTGCCAGATCCCCAAAGTGTGCCTGTAAAAATATTTCCTAAGGCAGCTCTCCATCACTGCTCATGTTAAACCTTTTAAGTCCATGTGTAATCTGGTAAATCTTATTCATCCAGATAGATGGATTTGAATGAGAACTCACCCTGCGAGGAAAGACTGGCCTGGAGAAGATAACAGTTCTTATTTGTCATCCTCTGTTATTGTAACCATATTACAGGGGATAATGAAGTGCAAGGGACAGCAATTAGTTGGTGGCAGCACAAGTGATAAGCACAGCACCAGGACTTTCATAAACTGTGGTGTGCAACGCAGCCTATTGATTTAACGGCGGCTTTTCTCCCTTTCACTCTCCAGTAAAAAACAGCTCTGAGATTTATGTGAGCAGCACCGCTTTGGAATACAGATCAGGCTGGAGGAACGCCGGTGCGAATCTTTGGATGCTCACAGTTTAAAAAGCCCAGCCTAGGTTAATTCATAAAGTGCTTTCCAGACGGGCTGGATGCCGCGTGGTCCCCGGTAGGGCTCCTTGGCTTTGTTCCTCACACCTGACTGCCGATTAATCTGCCTTTTAACTGTGCCTGCGTGGAGCCACACATGCTTGGAGCCACCAGCAATGTGTCTCCCTCCAGGCCTCTCCGAACTGGGTCACCCTTCAGCTATTGGTTAGTGGGAAATGATTCCCTTTGAGATCCCCACACCGCTCCGTGGGGCTGTCTATTGTCATGTTCTGGCACTGAGATTGTAGAACAGATTATGGGCAATCTGTCAGTTCAGGCTGTTCAAGGAGAGATGAAAAATCAGACACGTGTTGCTCTCACACACTGAGCAATTGGAACAAAGACAACAGAAAAAATATTTTTCTCCATTTATTATTCCATTATCATTTCCTATTATAATATGGCAAGTAAAGCATGAAGTGCACCTTGAATAAAGAGCTCTAATGATGTATGGCCCTTGGCATTATCAAACCGTTCCTGTGGATCTCAGTGGAGAATAATTTCAGTTGTCTTAAGTCAGTTTTGATGTTCAGCAGCTTCCACAGACTCCGTGAAGGCTGAACTCACCCCAAAAATCACCTTTGGTTGCACCTAGGAACACATTTCCCATGTAAGGTCAATCAACTACAGGGTGATGATGCATTTAGATCCGTTTGTAATTAATGTTTCCTGGCACAATTTTAAACTTGAAAATGAGAATCCAGAAGAAATTATTGTTGATCTTGGAGGAGATTTTGAGATCAGTTGAAATCACAGCCTTTGAATACAACCAGACCACCAACATTGTAGGAGTTCTTGTATGGACTTCCAGAAGTGCCCAAGGCCAGGTTGGATGGGGCTTGGAGCAACCTGGGATAGTGGAAGGTGGAATGAGATGGTCCTGAAGGTCCCTTCCCCTCCAAAACCTTCTCTACTCCTCGCTCTCTAACCTTGAATTATGTAAATAATGAGTTGCAGGCTCTGCCTTGAGCAGGGCATGGCTTTTTTTGGCTTTGTCTGTGATAAATAATCATCTGCCAGTGAACGTGTTTAATATTTTCACCTAATGTAGTAGGTTAAAAAGAGAATAGTGTTGGAAATTTCCTTCTGGTAAAAAAGCAGTGAGATGACAAATGCCACAAAAACCAGCTCCAGTCACTGCAGTGCTCAATGTTTTCTAGTCTTGGTTTTATGTCAGCTTCCAATTACAACTACCAAGGCAGAACCCCAATGTTGATGTAATTAGAAGACATATAAGCAAATTAAGAATTGAATACATATTTCAGAGCTTAGAATAAACAATCCTAATAACCTTTTTAGCCATTAAAGAAGCCTCTTTTTTTGTTCTAAATAAAGGACATTCTGGCAATGGCTGACCAAGGATGAGAAAGTTGTGAGGAATTGGAGTTTGTGGGATGATTTACTGCAGGGCAAGAATTCCCCCCCAGCCCCAGCCCTGGTTTTGATGGTTTCTCGTGCTGTCTCCTGGCCAGGACAGTCCCTGGCTGGATCCTCAGCTTTGGATTAAACCAGAAAACAGCCCCATGGATGCTGCATCCCCTGTGCCCCCAGGCACGGTGCAGGAGTAATGATCCAAAAGGGTTTTGGAGTTTTATTGCGGCAGGGAGGCAGCAGGGGTCAAATCTGCACCAGAAAACCTATAACTAAGTCTGTAATTCTTTTATGGGCAAAGCTGCAGGGATTTCTGCTTGATTAAGGATTGCATGATTGAGGCCAGTGACATTAACAGGCACAGTGTCCCCTCTGCATCTAAAACAGTGATGAAACATGACAGGAAAAGCCATGTAATAGCAAAATCCCAACACTTCCTTGCTGGTAAGAGTGGCTGCATGCTTCCTGTGCTACCCAGCTCTATAAATGGGATTAATTTGTCATTTTTTCTGTCATTAAAAGCAGTTTTTGGAACTTCCCCATTGTATTTAATGCATACGTTTTGCCTGTCCAGGCTTTGCACTTCCCCAGCTTTGTTTTGAGGCTGCATGATCAATAAATGTCACTGCTGAAGTGCTTTGCCAGTTCAGGTACCAGAAATGAAAACAGAAGCTCCAGCTCTCTTTTACTGGTCGTGACAGATTGATTCTTTTTGGTCTACCTTGCATTTCTCTCACTTCATGTGTCTGAAGAGAGGGGATTTCTCCCAGCACCTGCTGCTGGGCCAGCCTGAATTCCAAGATCCTTTAAAGATTTGTGATTTAATTTGTCCTGTGCTCATGTAAAATGAGAACCAGTGAGATCCTTATAATTTGAATTCCTTTGTGTTTTGGCAGTTAAAAATACTAAACCAGACACTGTCCATGCAGAATGAACCTGCACTTGTAATTACAATTTGTCCATGGATACTCAGGGCTGTGCAATTAGGTGAGGAATTATATGCTTAAAGGACCACTTGGGCACTTTATGGCCAAATAAAAACATAACTGTGCATAAGTACAGGTGCATATATGTTTGCTTAAAAAGAAACAACAAACAATTATCGGATCCCCAGAGGAAACATTTATTCCCTTCCCCAGGAAATAAAAGGACTGACTTATGCTGAAGGAAGGATTTTTATCCTTGCTGCACGAAACCTTACCAGGCTTGTTTTCCAATTACTGTTTTGAGCAACAGCACAAGTTCAGGAATGGATTAATCTGAAACTTTACTTGTACTCCTGAAATACATCCACAGTTTACTCTATTTTGCAGCCAGTTTTGCTGAGACACAGAAGGGCAGAGAGCTTTGCCACTTGGTTTAGCATTTTTCTCCCCATAAGTCCATTAACAAACATTTACTGTCCCTAAGAGTTTGTGACACATATGAAATGTAAAACTTACATTTCTTCAGAGTCAGTTAATGAACAGAGTGCACATTTTTGTCTGCTGGAATCTGTCCCTGAGATTTCCAATTCCTTTTGCTTAATTTCTGTGCTCTGGAAGTTTTTAAAGTGTCAGCAAAGATGTTTTACCAGTCTTCACAATATGGCAGGAACTGAACCC
Organism: Prinia subflava; assembly: GCF_021018805.1. Taxonomy (NCBI): domain Eukaryota; kingdom Metazoa; phylum Chordata; class Aves; order Passeriformes; family Cisticolidae; genus Prinia; species Prinia subflava. The sequence continues at coordinate 2,016,169 of NC_086261.1, forward strand.
TACTTTCATTAAGAGGTGGAAAGGGATGCCAGTTGGATTCTTTTTCCCTCAGATCCCATAGCAGGAGGTATGGGTGAGCAAAAGCAACCACTGCAAAGAAAGAGAGCAGGTGAAATATGTACTCACTGAAAAAAATCAAAAGAGCTTTAGTCATCTATGCAGAACACATACGACAACTAATTAAATCAGGTTTCATTGAAATTAAAATAAATGGCCTGAATTAATGAATGCAGCTTGTGAGGAACACTCAGCTCCCATTGTGCAGGCAGACTTTACACGAGGCATTTCTGATAAGACATTTCGGGGGGCAGAAGCTGTCGCTGTGTGTTTGTACCATGGGGAAGGGCAGAGGACAGGACAGGGATCTCTGCTCTGGCACCTGGATGTGTCCCAGCTCCTCTGCTCCCTGCTGAGTGCCCTTTGGCAAGTCACATCTCCTTCCTGACAGTCCCTGAAAGCATTTTGTAGTCTCCTCAGGAGCAGCAATATTTAGGAACAAAGCATCGTTGTCCCAGTAATGTGTGATTTGCTCGCTGCTTTATTCCACAGGATGGGGCTTAAACAAAATTTATGGGAAATGCTGGCTTGTGCTGGATCTCTGCACAGGAGTGAATCTTACCCAAGATCAACAGAGTCATTCCCCAGTCCTGTGGGGTTTGTGAGCGCCACAGCATAAAGGAATCAGCTCCTTCCCCAACAAAAGCACTATGCCTCTGCCTTAATTGCTAAGCTTGGGAATTGGATAAATACTGTGTTCTGGTTTTCCAGTGTTTTCCGTTTCTTTGTGACCATTAATGAAATTACAGCCCTGCTAATAACTGTGTGACATCCTGGCCATGGGAAAGGTATGTGGGAATTGTCAGCAAATGTGAGTTTGAGTGAAAAAGGTGTAAGTCCTCACCTGTTGTTATCCTGCTGACTTCATCAAGGTTATACAGTTTTTTCAGGAATGCATGGGAAGTGATATTTTCAAGTTATTATTTTGATTTTCCGTAAGATTTGGCCACCTCTGATGGGCTGGAGGAGTCCAGCACCTCTTCAGCAGAGACTGGTGGGAACAGCAACTACAACAGTGAGTGGCTTCCTACAAATGCAATGGCTCATGTAGGGTGGTGGGATCTGAGGGAGCTGTTTCCAGCCTGTCCCTGGGCATGGTTTCTTTCTTGAATGGCACATCATCCTCTGGACCCCAAACCTGAGGGATGCTGAGGCAGAAACTCAAGAGAATTGAGTAGTTTCATGCAGTGTTTCAATTAACTGGGTTGGATTTTAAAATTCATCCCAAATCTGTGCTTTAGGCAGCTGGATGGATGCAATTTATAGTTCCATGTCCTTGAATTCTGCACTTTGTACCACAGGCCTGCCTGGTGCTCACCTGGGCTATTTGACACCTCCAAACACCCACTGGAGACATCAGACTCCTCCTGCTTCTCCCTTAATATGGTGCTCTGAGGTTAAAGAGATATTAAAGCTTCCTCTGATCACTAAACTCACGGAGTTTGACATTAAACCAGCTCTGGGTCAGCATGTCCTGGCCACATTTCAGCTTGGGTAAATCACAGGGCACAGGATTGGATGTTCTGGCTCATTTTGTGCTTCACCCTCTTTGTTCTGTTGTGTATCAGTAACACTCTGAGGACCAAATCTTCTGGCATCAGCTGCCTGTGGCAGAACTGCCTCCACTTCTACACAGAAGCACTTTGATCTCATTTCCTTATGCAAAACATCTACTGAGAGCACTCAGAGCAGGCAGGGAAAAGAGAACCTCGACTGTGTCGGTGTTTGCTCCTTTAATATATTTTGGGATGTGTGTGGGTTTATTTACAAAGCACGTGTAGTTAAATGTCATTGAAAAATATAATTAAAAATCAATTAAGAGACCATTTTAAAAACAAGAGGTTGTAAAAATGGAATTTACAATAATAACCAGACTAAGCATTTGGCATTTACATGTCTGCACCAAATAGCAATTCCCTTGTTAGTTGTGCTTGAGTGACAAGGTACTCGCTTATCTCCTGGATATAAATTCCAATATTCTTGTTATTGCTGGGACAAATAAATACCTGCATAAAGACTTCTTGCACTGCCAAGTAACACCAACTGATTAAATTCAGACAATTGTTTTTTAGTTCTTGTCTGGGCCCAGTGCCAAAATTATCCCATTGTATGAAGGGCCAGATTTTGCACTCAGCTTATGCTCAGTTAATGCAAGGTAAATACTGTGCTACCAATACAAATTTAAGCATGGAGATACGTTCTGAAATGTTTTCATTGCCTACATAAAACCTGAACATGCAGAACACATAGGAGCAAAAATGGAACAGTATTTGGCCTATAACACAACGGAGTTGTGAAGGCAATTGCTGTGACTAGACCCCTCCAAGGGGAGGACATGGGTTGTGCTTGGAGCCTGGGAGGTACAGAAGTCCCTGTGACACATTTTGGCTTCCAGAGAAATAGCTGGCAATGTCTCCATAAATCCACTGGAATGCCTATATGTGGAACTCATACCTGCACACTGCATCTGGCTTTAAATGACAAGAGCTCAAGGACTGTCTTGCTGTGGGATCAAATATCCCAGATTTTTAACCAAGCCTGAAGTCTTTTTCTTTGTTAGTACTCATCCCCTTCCTCTCCCATCTTCATCATGAGCAGTTGGGATATTCCTGAGGCTCTTGTAAAAGAGGTGGAGATTAAATATCTAAAAAGCATTTTAAGCGTCATGAGCGCATAGGAAACGCTGGAATCAGTGATAATGCCCATCTGTGATGGTTCCATGTTGAAGGGGATGGGGCAGGATTGCCCTTGGAAAGTTCTGTGCCTGTGTCCACATCCCTTCCTGGCAGTACTGGGGTGAGTGGTTGGCTCTTCCCAAGGTTTGGAGTCAGCCCGGAGAGCAGGGAGTGTGCTGGAATGCAGAGTGTCTCCTCCTGGGTAGGTGGAGGCTTGGTGGTAGTTGCTGCATTGGGTCCTTTCTCTCAGGGGATGGATTAAAGTGAAACATCCCACACCCTCCTGTTTCATTCTGAGCTGATTGGCTTCTCTCCTGAGCCTGGCTTTGGCTTCTGCGATTTACCTCTCATTCCTCATTACATGCACAGACCAAAACCCTCTTGAAAATCTGACACTGCAGCCCTTTCGAATTTGGATGACATGGAGAGTCTGTTTCCCCTATTTAGGACTAATCAGAGGCTTCACATGTGCCACCTCATGCTCTCATCAGTTCAAGATGTAGAAATCAGCCCCTTTCTTTTAGCCTTGCATCCTTCTTTGTCTCTGAAGATCTCCATTAAGATCTTGCTGTAATAATCTGCATTTTCCCCAGTTTGCAGATCCATGGATACACTTCAATAACACACTTATACTTGTTTTAGGAGGAGGGCTTACTGCAAGTATTTTATTCTATTTAAGGATTTCTTCCCTCATTTTTGGTCCCACAGTTCAGATCCTTCACAGGGGTCCTTGCCTGTGCCATCCCTGCACCCCTCCCAGCAGGCAGCACCCTGATGTATCCCTCTCCAGACATCTTCCCTCTGATCCAGGCAATTTGTGCTCAGACTTGGATGGAATATGGGTTTTTTGTGTTCGCATATGAACATCTGCTTCAAATTCCCAAGCCAAGAAAGACAAGAAGCAAATTAAACTATTTGTTCTTCTTTCTCTCTCTTTAATATCAAAGTCATTCCTTACATGCTCCTTAAGCTTCCACTTTTGATCAGGAGATATTAAAAATGGATCTAAACAACTCACATCTTAATCATATTCCTTTGTGAGCAGAGTGAGAGTGAAGGGAGCAGGGGAGAGAAGCCAAAGCTGCTTTGCTGCTCACGCTCAGAACCCAGGCAGGATCCGACACAGGCACATTCCCTGTCCTGGAGCAGAGCAGTCCCTGCCCTCCTGAGCTGCCCTGTGCACAGCTCCTGCAGCTTCAGTCACTCCTGCCTGCACGGAGCAGCCTGGGAACAATTCCCTGCTGCTCTCTGGTTTGTGCTGGAGACCTGGAAAAGGGAGCTTGGAGGATGACTCAGACATTCCTGCTTCCCCCTGGGCTTTCCTGCTGTGCCAGCCCAGCAGCCAAGTCGCTCTTCTGGGTGCCTCGGCTGCAAGTTCTCAAAAATCTCTTGAAGAAAATTCTATAAAATGTCTTTTAAGAAAAAGCAAAGAGGAACTTGAATGTTTTCACAGTCCTGTGCAGATTTTGGAAAAGATGTCATTCACGTCAGGAGGAAAACCAATAAGTTATGGTGCTATTTGGATTCAGTCAATGAAAAATCAAAAGAATAAAATAAGGTTTAGCATTTCACAAGAAATTGTTCGTTCTACACAAACCTGATTTTGTTCTCTGATGAGATCACAGATTAAGTTGCAAATTCTATTAAAGTAGCTGTGCAAATAAAATAATTTTTTGACATGTTTGATTCAGTACTGAAGGATATTCTGGTTATAAAATCAGCACTATACAATTATCAACAACATGCATTAATAATTGAATAAAATCTAAATGACGGATCTCAAAAAGCAGCTGTCAATGTGGAATAAACATCAAATGTATTTCTGGTGGGTTTCTGCTATTCCACTTACTCCTATCAATATTTACATTACTGATCTAGGAGTAAATATGGAATCTCTGCAGCAAAAATTTGTGAATGACAGAAGAACTGGCAGAGTGGTGAGTGCTGATGGGCACAGAGTGTTCACACAGAGCCATCTAAACCAGCTGACAAATTATTTTTGCATTTCTGCAGGAAGGCTGAAATTTATCTCCACATTATTGACATCCCTGCCCATGGCAGGGGGTTGGAACGAGGGGATATTTAAGGTCCCTGTGAACCCAAACCATTCTGTCCTTTCCAGCTCAAGCCTTTCTGTAATTCCTGGGATTCTCTTATTCCCTGCAAGGAGCTGTGCCTGTTTTTGTAGGCAGTGAAGGCTCTGGGAACTGGAAGATCTGCGTGTCAGGCAGGAGATGACACTTTGCCAAGCAAAGGATCCAAGGAAACAGGAGCTCTGTCCTTGGGCCAGGTGATTTCTGCCCCGAGGTTCCCTGGAATTTCCACATCCCTGGGATGCAGCGCTCCCACAGCCCTGCCGGGACGAGCCCTGGGTGACACCAGGGCGCTGGGGGCAGTCCCAGGCTGGCCCCGGCCCCGTTCCCCGCGAGTTTTCCCGCTGGAGCTGGAGCTAATGAGGCTGGGGAGGAGGAGGAGGAGGAGGAGAGCAGCACCTGCTGCCTCCCTGCTGCCAGGAGCCTCTGCTGAGCCGCTCTCTGAGCAGAGGAGCCAGGAAGAACAAATGCCGTCCCTTTTCTGCTGATGAGGTATCTCAGAGGTGAGAGGGCAGCTTGAGAGGAGCCTCAAATGCTTGAAGACCCCAGAAGTGCAGAAGGGAGCCCTGGATTATTTCCAGAAGTAAAAACAATTGGTACCTCATTTCCATGTATCTGAATTCAGTTCAGTGTTTCTGTTTTAACAAAGAGTCAGCTTAGGTCAGTGGGAAGATTTTGATTTATTTAGTGAGGTTTATACCGGGCTTTGCAGCCCTGCTTGCCACAAACCCTTCCCTTTCCCCGTGGCTTAAGGACACTGAGGAACGAGACCTTCATCCTTCAGGGAGACATGTAACTATGAGGATTTTTATATTTCTCCTTGTGCCAGCTCAAACTTCATGGATAAGGTGAAAGCTGCTCTTCCTTGTGCTCTCAGTTGGCATCTGTCACTGACACTAAAAACCCTTGGAACAGGAATATCACAAAGCTTTGGGAAAGATCTCACCGTGCCCTTACAGGCTGTGAGGTTTAGTGGGCAGCTGTAGAAATGGCTTTGCTTTATGGACTTCACATGCTGTAAAAAGGCAACTCACTATCCACAGTCTTAATTAGAGTGCTCTGGACTATTAAGGGGATGTGGGAGCTTTATCCAAGCCAGACAGAAATCAGCCACTGTGGATCTTACCTAGGATGCAATTTTGGGAATAAAGTCTCTCTATTTGGGCATTGTATTCCAAAAACATCTCTTGCAGTTAAATATCAAAACAAGGCATTTTGAGTCTCCCACACGACTCATACCTTTTCAGAATAGTGCAGATCTGGGAGTCTTTGAGCTCCCACAGGAGTTAAATAATGATATTTATAACCATTTGTAAAGCCATTCCCTTGGAGGTGTGACAGGAATGAGCCTCACATCTCTTACAGCACAAACTTCCTAAGTGAGGAATGAAGGAAGTTCACAACTCCTGATGATTTATACCCTGATTTCTGATTCCAGAGTCACTTGCTGTAGCTTGCAAGCCAGGGGATCATGACAGCAGCTCAGGACTCCTCTTTCTGAGGACTCTGTGGGCACCTAATGAATTCACTGTGAATTTCCCACTGTCTGTTTAAGGCTTGACTCTAAATGGCAAGATCAGTCTTTGTCTCTCCTTCTACTGTGGGAGCTTAAAGCAAAGTTCCCTGAACAGTGAGGACTAAAATAACTGAACACAGCAGAGAAACCTTTCTCAGTGAGCTGTCAGACATCCATCCCCTCTTCACAGGTACTCTGAGGTCAGTAATACCTCCATGAACCTGCCAGACAGCTCCATCCTTACCCCTCCTCCATCCCACACCTCCATTTACCTTTGGATTGCAGTGGTTCCAGTCAGTGTGTCCCTCCTCTGATAGGCAGACATCAATTTGCCATCTAGAAACACAGGGTTACAGGGAAAACCTGCATCTTTGAGTCACACAAACCCATCCAGCTCCTTCCAAGCTCATCCACTTCCAGTGTTAGCGAGCTGCTGTGTGACACCCCATGGGTACAGCATCCTCTGACACGAGGAGCAGAACCCCCTCCAGCCCAGGAAAGGCCCCTGGGAGCAGGCAAACAGGAGGAGCTGCTCAGCCTGTGAGCCACAGCAAGGCTGCAGAGGCTGCAGTTCCACCTTGCCTTGTAATATTGGAAGATTTATTTTCAGATCTTATCAGCAATTCACTGTGGGCCTTTCTCTGCTGAGCAAAATTCATCCATCAATCTCCTGCTATGGCCACATTCCAGCCTACACCGAGGTGACAGTTCAGTTGTGCTAATGATCAGCCTCACATCCACATCCGCATTCCCCCTTGGTCTGATTCTTCTTCTCTTATGATAATTTAATTGATTGAGCACACTGGCTTCTAGTCAAGAAGCTCTTCTCAGCTTAACTCTCAGTTTTAAAAAATCACCGCTCAACATCTCTATAATTAGAGTTAGTTGCTAAACCCTGTATCCAGGTGATTACTGGTGTATGAGAGGGACATAACTTGAACTGATCAAATCAGGGATTTGAGCAAAATGCCCTTGATCCGTGTTTCACAATTCGTTAATGTCTTCTACTTTGGGTATTTTCCCCCTTTTTTTGTGTTAAATATAGCTGGGTTAGGAAGGTTCATGTAGAATCAGGACAGTTAGGGGTAATTTTTTATTCATGTCCCTGTTATTGTTTGGGGAAGCTCAGTAGGGTTCATTAATATTGCATTTCCAATGAAAAGGCACTCAAAAGCCAAACAGTTCAATTATATTCCGAGGCTGCAATGCGATACAAAAATGAGCAGTGCAGTGATGCTGTCATGGTTTGAACCAACTGCTCCTGTCCGTAGTCAACAGCACCACTCTCCCCTTCATTCCACAGCACAAACCAAACCAAATGCCATGATCTGAGGGCTTCATCTGGGCTTTTGTACTTGAGTCAGGTTCAGTGGGAGGCTCAGGAAACAAAAGAAATCTTTGCAGTGACAGAGCCTGGCTGCTCCTGTGTGCTGACCCCGCTTCTGTGGAGGTGTTTGTTTGCAGGAAAGCTCCCACTGCAGGGATGGAGCTGCAGCTGCCCGAGTGGAGGAGGGTGTGCCAAGCTCCCTGTCCTGCTTTGCATTTGCTTGGTCCAAAAGGAGCATCCAGAATGTGATATTCTGCATCCAGAACCACACGGAATTAGGAAATATCCCCTTCCGATCCTGACTGTTCCCCTCTAGCCTGGAGGGGAGAAGGTTCTGGGGAGATGGCACTGAAGCCTTAAAGAGGGTCTAAAAAAGAGGGAAAGTCACTTTTTACTCTGATAGATAATGATAGGACAAGGGAGACTAGTTTTAAACTAAAAATGAGAGATTTAGATCTGGTGTTAGGAAGGAATTGTTCCCTGGGAGGGTGCTGAGCCCTGGCACAGGTTCCCCAGAGAAGCTGTGACTGCCCCACCCCTGGGAGTGTCCAGGGCCAGGCTTGGAGCACTCTGAGACACTGGGAGGTGTCCCTGCCCATGGCAGGGGATGGAATGGGATGATCCCCAAGCTCCCTTCCAACCCCAACCATTTGTGATTCTGTAAATATCCCCCACTTTCTGAAAGAGAGAGTGAGAACTTGTGATTGATTCCAGTGAAAGTGAGATCATGCTTTATATGCAGAGGCCTCTGATTTTCCTGATGCAATGGGATCTGGTTGCTTGAAATTATGATATATAAAAATTTAATGTTTTGGAAGTTTTATTATTTTTCTTTATATGAAACACCAAAGTAAAATTTGATTTTGCTGGATTTATGGCTTGATCACTCACCCTATTAAGAGTAATGATTCCACTCTCTGACCTTGTAGGGCATCAGCTATGAAATTTGAGATGATGGCCCAAACATTTTTGCAATACAACTCTTGGCTAGTGCATGACAGGCTATTGACTGAAATACTGTCAATGCACAAATGAGATTATAACCAGAGAAGGTCTTGATTGCTTTGGTCTGTTATTCAATACCCTCCTCTCTTATAAGCAGCTTCTTGGCATTTTTTTCAGGCTAACGTAGCCCTTCCTTCCCTGACAAATGACACATGAGTTGATTGTATAGGCAGACTCTTTGCTGCAGTTTTTTTATCTGCAGATTATCTGACAGGACTCTTGCACTTGCTGTGCTCTGGGAGGGCTCTCTGAGCCTCAGTGCTGCACAAAGTCCGATGTGGCTGTGATGGAGAGAGCAGGAGCAGCCTCACGTCCTGCTGGGGCAGTGTTCCATGGCTGCAGAGGGAAAGGGTGGCTGCAGTGCTCAGCTCTCATTTCATTTAAATGAGCAGAATTGCTTTACTTCCCCCCTAGGTATAACAATTATTAAGAATTTATATTGCTATTCATGCTGGATAATAATGAACAGAAAGTGGGTTTGCACTCTTAACCTTTGCTGTTAGGTGGAAATGGAGAAGCAGCAACAGTGACTCTTATGAGACCAGATATATCTGCACCACCACACTCACTGCCTCCTTTTACACTTTGGGACACAGAGAGTTTGTGCTGGATCATCTTTGGATGTCTCCAGTGTGAAAAATAACTAGTTAATGCATTTTTTACTTCCTTCCATATGTTTCCTAAATAAATCTATTCATCACTTAAACAAACCCACCCAGCATTCCTCATGTATTCTGATTTTTCGGTTAAATATTGTTTGTATTTAAATATAAATATTGTTCAAAATGTAGCATTAATATTTTGCCTACTGACAAGCAGTTCTGTATCTTATTAAAATTTAAACAGCCATTATGTACATGAAAGTTTTTTTGTTGTAGTTTGCAAGGTGCTATAACAATAATTACCCGAGTGCATCAATCATTTTTCATTGCCTCGTTTGTATCACGGGGATAAGCAGCTCCAATTAAAATCCCATTTTACATAAATAGATATGGTTTGAATCAAACCACAGTCTGTTTCCACTTCTGCAACACTGGCCATAGGATATCTTTTTCATTATTCAAAGTGTATGATGTGTACTGCTTATCTTTTTGTGCTTAAAAAGGCATAAGGCTGCAGGCAGACATGCCTTAGTGCAGGTTTGGCAGGGAACAAATAATTGTTACTGTAATTATCTATCAATTTTACTGTTCCAAATATTTTAGCCAAAAAGCTAACTAGTATAATCACATGTTTATTCCTGACACATTATAGTTTGAGTAAGCAGAACTGAAAATGTTTAATATGAATTAACAGCTTCAGGAAAAATTATAATTTTTCTATTACTTATGATTTCCCCTCCACCGCGGCAGCTTTTCTGCTAAATGTGCTCGTATTGTCAGCTATTGTGGAAAAGCAAATGAGGGGAAACTCGGGGAATTATCTTCTGCTGCACCGTGATTAACTCTGCAGGGAAACAAATCAGACTTTCCCTTTCCCACCTCTCCCAGAGCTGGTTCCATTCGCAGGCTGCTCCTCAGGTGAAGCAGTGCCCTGCCCTCTGCTCCCTCTGGGAATGGGGGATGTCTCTGCCTCCCCAGGCCCAGGCTGTGCCATCCACCTTGGTTTTCTTCTCCCCTCTGCACTGCTTTGGCCCAGCCTTCAGATCCCATCATTTTCCCTTCCAAACCTGGGAACATCTTGGTTCCAGAGGGTCAGTTCAAACCCACCTGTTCCTGCAAAGCCTTTGTACACTTTCAAAGCTGGAGTATTCAAATTGCAAATGGAGCAAATTTCTCTGTGCTGCTCCAAGGGGCTTTTAATATCATTTCTGCAGAATTTGATGAGCAGAAAATTGCAGAAATCTCAATGACTCCAGCAAAAGGGCTAAGCTGTAGTTTAGGTCACACTGTGCCTTCTCTGTAAATTCCCTTTCTTTTCTCAGCCCAGTGCTCTGCTTCTGGAGAAGCTGAGGACAGCGGTGACATTTGAGAGAGCCCAGGCTGTGCCAGGTGCTGATGGCCTGGACACCCTACAGCCTCGGGGTGCACCATCAGAGGGGAGCTATGGAGAAAAACCAGGGAAAAAACTGAAACAAGCCTGGAAATTCAAACTGAGAGGAGGTCTGGATTGGATATTAGGAGGAAATTGTACCCTGTGAGGGTAGGGGGGCCCTGGCACAGGGTGCCCAGAGAAGCTGCCCCGGGGTCCCTGGCAGTGTCCAGGGCTTGGAGCCCCCTGGGGCAGTGGGAGGTGTCCCTGCCATGGCAGGGATGGGGCTGGATGAGCTGTAAGGCCCCTTCCAACCCAAGCCATTCTCCAATTCTGTGATTCTACAAAAAATGCGAGACTCAGGCTCAATAATATCTTAAAGTCTTTATCCAAAATATTTAATCATGTGCTTAAAGAGATGTTTTGGGGCTGTCCAAAATGAAGACAAATTAGGAACTTAGACCAAATGATTTAGCTCAGTTTTACAAGGACTTTTCTAACTGCTGCCTTTTTGCCTCATATCTGTCTCCCACCTTCATGTTCCTGCTGCTACTGCTGTGACCAAACCCCTTATTTGTGCCATACCTTAATCACCAGATTCCTCCTCTGGAGTGCTGAAGCAGTAGATAATGTCTGTGTTTTTATTTGTCGGGTCAGGAGCACCAATTCATAGCTCAGGGATCATCAGCACCGTGAGCTGACACCAGGGTCTGTCCAGCTGCTGTTTTCTTACAGTCACACAACAGAAAATCAATGGTGTCAGGAACACTGGGATAATTCTACTGTTACAATCAATACATGCTGATTAAACCAGTTGTGTCTGTTGGGTAAATTTGCTGCATCATAATTAGAATTATTAATTAAAAATAGGAAATCAATTGACACAAATTAAGCAAAAAAAGAAATTTGCTTTATTTCTTTGACACTCTCTCCAGAGGCCTCAATAACTGTGACAACAGGGACGTGACCAAGTGGCATTTGTCAGTTTTTTAATGCTGTCCTGAGTTTTAAAAATTGACTTATAAACCCTGCTAATGCTGCTCCCAGGAAATCAGACAGGAGTGTGCAAGAAGCAGCTATTTATTTTATTACAGTTAGTCATTATTCCCTGCCTATCCAGGAGTAAAAAGCAGGAGTCATGTGCGTGGCACTGGGGAGGGGAAGCAGCTGGGGAACGAAAGCCTTGGGGAGCAAGATGAACTCATCCCCTTCCCACGTTGTTTTCTGTTTTCAGATAACAAGGATAAACAAATTGATCATTTCTGTGCTGCTTCTAATGGGCTTCTCATTGCTGCTACTTCCTATAATGTGCTGGTGACCTTCATTATTTTCAGGGACACATTATGTGGGACACTAAGGCAGGGACAGCAGGAATTCCTGTGGCCTTTCATTCAGCTCTTTATTTTCCTCTCTATTTTTCAGGATTTTATGTACTTGGGTTTTTTTCCTTCTTTTAACCTATCTCACTGTTCTTTTCCTACATGCTCTTTCTCCTTGTTTCCTCCTGCTCTTAGTGGTTTCCCTTTTTCTGTCTAATACTTTCTATGCCTTGTTTTCATACCCCCGTTCTTCCTGCACACATGAAAGCAGGAAAGTCCAGGATTACTTTGGGTCTTCATACTCTGTTTTGCTCAACCAAAGCCAAATATTGTCTCTGAGTTTTCACACCTATGAAAGATGGGAGGGCAGAAAGGACAACTGGTTTAGGTAAATGTGTGACTGGTCACTGCTGGTGCTGGTTAACATAATGTTCTTTTAGTAATCACTGGTGGTTAACTGGGACTGCGTTGTTCTTCTGGAGAAGGGAAGGCTCGAGGGAGAGCTCAGAGCCCCTGGCAGGGCCTGAAGGGGCTCCAGGAGAGCTGGAGAGGGACTGGGACAAGGGATGGAGGGACAGGACACAGGGAATGGCTTCCACTGCCAGAGGGCAGGGCTGGATGGGAGATAGGGAAGGAATTGTTCCCTGGCAGGGTGGCAGGCCCTGGCACAGGGTGCCCAGAGCAGCTGTGGCTGCCCCTGGACCCCTGGGAGTGTCCCAAGTCCAGGATGGGTGAGGCTTGGAGGCACCAAGGATAGTGGAGGTGTCCCTGCCCATGGCCTGGGGATGGATGATCTTCAAGCTCCCTTCCAACCCAAACCATTCCAGGAGTTTATGATCTCGTTCATACAGCTTTTCTAGTCCTAAACCTGTTTTTTAAGGTGTTTTACAATAACAGTATTTCATTGACGTGTATTTCCAAGACCAGTCAAAAGTAAGAGCGAATAAAAACGTCTGTAGTTTAAAAGCCAGGACAGATTGAGTGGTTTGCACAAGAATCAGGAAAAGCAGAGTTGTTAAAAGTCCCAATTCCACAGACTTATGGCCGTGTCTGAGGCGGGCTCAGCGAGCTGCCAGTTTGGACCTCCCTGACAATGGAGAACATATGGAAGCAGCAGGATCCATCCACTATATCTGAGCACAACTGTTGAGTACCTTAAAATTAAGCTGTAAAACCTGGGCATCAATAAAGAACTTTACAGCACTCGTGTAAATAGTGTAAAATAAGGTGGCTGTACTCGAGCAGTCAGAACCTGAGAGGGGAATTCTGGCTGCTGCACTCCAGGTGAGTTGTGCTCCCAATGGGAAGTAATAAAGAGCTCCCACAAGGAAAATGGTCCCATAATTGAGACTTGGAAAACAAGGGCTTGGATCGACAGCTTCAAATCTTTTTTACTAAGATTCCACCTGGCAGTATTTTGTGGGGAGCAGCTCAACACTCCATTGCCAGGACAAATCTGAGGATAAATCAGGTTATAAGGCTACACTGGGAAAACGAGTGGTGTCTTTTGCTTTCCATTCAGCGGGCTGTGGATCCGGGCTGTAATTAGAGTCTCTGCTTTATAAATCTTTGTCACGGCATTTGTCACACGTCACGGCTGTGGCCCTGCTCCACCACGGTCGTGTTGCCATCAGTGAGATGTAAACAGTCATCAGTAGTTCCTGGGAACTGCAGGGCCAGTGCAAGGTTATTTCTCAAGGTGTAGCCGTGATGAGCTACAATTACTGCTTTTTTCAGAAGCTTTGAAGATGGAATTAGTCAGCTTATGCATAAAAGTGCTTGTTGTTTCTTGGCAGTCAAGTGGTGTTTTGATTTTTAATGAAATTCACAGTATTTGCATGATGAGGTTATAATTATTTTTAAGTCCATGGGTCTAAGAATAAGCCTGAAGTCTTTTGGCTGGTTCAAGGAAAAGTAACATCTAGAAATCTGTGTTCACCTCTGACATGCTTAAAAACTTGAAAAAATATTGTTATCACCTGTAAATTGTTGATTCTAGAGCTCTGCTTATAAAATGATGCTTATAAAATGCTTAGAAACTGATCCCAAAGTTGGAAAAATTGAATCCTTTCCCAGACTGCTGTTAGAAAGTTTGCTTTAGCTCTTTACACAGCTCCTCTTGCATTCCTGGGAAGGAGCAGGGAGCAGGACATTGGTTTCGACAATGACCATTGGTGGCCAGAGCCACCACAGCTGGGAATTAAGAGATTTTTTAATGCAAAAAAATGTTTTTGTGTTGCTTCCAACTCCAAGGAGTCGTTCCATGATCCACTGACCCGCTGGGTTCAGGAATCACAAAGTTGTGAGATAGACTCTGGAAGGAGCTGATTGAATTGCCATGTTTACTGCAGTTTCTCAACAATTTCCTTGCTTTTCTAGCAAATTTAAAAGGTTAAAAATGCAGATTTTTAAAATTATGTGCACCTGTGTTCTCAAGTCTCAGTGGGAAGTCACCTTCTTCAGCTTTTAAGTGCAGAGACCCAATAATTTCCACTACCTTGATCCTGATCCCCCAGTTTAATTTTCTGTGTGCCTTTCAAGAGTGGAGGATAATTCTTGGGCTTATAATGTTGCTTTCAATCTTCCTTCTCTCAGATCTGCCTAGGAATGAGTGAAATGAGTCAACAGTCGAGGTTTTTTTAAGCCTTCTTCAAGTTTTACACCAGCTCCCTGACAGAAAATGTCAGGATTCTTTTAGTGTGACAGAAATTAAGGATGTGCCAAACAGAGGAGTCTGCATAGATGGGAGTTGCAGAACAATAAAGAATTTACATTTGCTGCCTGTGAGGTCTCTATAAGGGCAAGTCCTTCTGGTGCAATATGAACTTAATTCATTTACTTGTAACAATTTTAATTAACAAATACTTGAAGAAACTCCAGCAGCCTCTGTCTGTGGAGTTTTACTGCCTTTTGGATCCCTTGCCTTGCAAAAATTCCAATTGTGCAACCCTGGCAATCAGCAGGGAAACAAAACCTTCCAGGTCCCAGCACAGTCTGTGGAAGATTTTGCAGCAAACTTTGTGTAACTTGGGTTTGGTTTGTTAGAGACCAAGTGAGGGGGAAGATCAGCACAGGTCTGGAAGAAACACAGTCAGGGTTAATGGGGATGGAAGCAAATGGAGAGAGACAAACCTGGAGAATCCAGATTTCATTAAAGAGACCTGGAAAAGCAGGAGGGAGAATCCCAGAAGTGTCACTCAGTGTCCCAGCTCTGGCTGAGCAGGATGGAGGGGCTGGGTCCCTTCCCCCAGATGTTCAAGTCCTGCACCAGCCACACCCCACTGCAGTTTGCATCCCAGGGATGCTCTTTGTACCAACTTTCCACCTTTTAAACACTCCTGTTAATGAGAAGCAGAAAAATACTTTATGAATTAATCTCTGTATACATTAAAGAGTCATTTTTCATCTGTTCAATTCAGCACAGGGTTATAAATGTAGTGAAAAAATGCACTATAAGGTATTTATAGGATAAATTTGCACTTTAGATCTTGGAGCTGCCCTATCTCAGTGCTATCACTTCCTTTCTGGAGAGTTTTGTAGTTTAATGTAATTTGACTGTCTCAGTTTCCCTTCCATCACATGGTGATTAAATACATTTTCCAGCTCATAGATGGACTCTGAGAATTAATCAGTGTTTGCATGGGACACTGGTGATGGAGACAACTCTGTTAAATGTGCAAAACCACACTTACATAACTACAGACCCTACATGTTCCAACCTTATTGCACAGTTTGGAACCCAAACAGTTGCATATTGTCACTTTTTTATTACACCAGCATACTTTGAATTTTATTTAGTAATGTACTCTGAATAATTAATCACTCAACTAATAATTATCCATTCCAAATAAAACGACTTGATTACTAAGCCTGATGAGGAAAATCCAGTCAGGAAAGAACCCTTTCAAAAACAACAACATTCTGCAGATATCCTTAATATTTAAAGAGTGAGCTATATTTAGTAAATTCTTCTGAAGCAGAGGCAGAAGAACGGATGCTAATTTCCTGTGTCATCAGATTTGTGCATGTGTGTCAGCAGCATTCCTAAATCACCACCTACCACACAGGCATCAGGAATATCCAGCATTTCCCTGGGTGGTTCCTGCTGTGGGCTCGTGCTCCTGCTCATGGATTATTCAGCATTTGGGGGGCTCAGTGTTTGCTCTGCAGGGAGCAGGCCACCTTTCCAAGCCGAGGAAACAGCACAGTTGTGGAATCAGTGTCATTTTCCAAATGGCGCTCACTTAACCCACGGAGGCCAGCCCTTATCAGAGGTGATTGCAGATGATGGAAAGAAATTCCCTGGCTGCAAAGGGCACTGGGGTGAGCCCGGGGTGCTGCTGATGGCACAGTGCAGCACGGCCAGTGACAATTTAGATGATGGTCTCATCAGACAACCTCTTTTTCCCCGTGATTTTTTAAGGTACTTCTCTGCTGCCACAGCAGAATGTGGAGATCTGAACTTTAAAGGGAGTCTGGAATTCAGAACCTTTAATGCACAGGGGCTGTGCTCTCTTCCAGCAAAATCCCGTTCATTTCCCTGCTGCCATCCAGCCAGGAAGTCACAGGTGTCTGTTTTGCTTTTTCCTTGTCAGTGGCCGTTGTCACTAAAAAGAGAGAAATTAAATTAATCATGGGGTGAAGCTGTTCTCAGTTCCTGGGTCCAGGAGCTCACACCCCGAGCCCGGGCAGTGCAGCTGCTGTGTGGATTTTCCTGCTTTCCGTGGGGCTGACCCACGGGTAGTGCTGCAGGCACAAACAGGTTGTTTGTAAACAAAGAGGAAAAACCGTGTGGAGGGATGATTTAGTGTTTCTGCCTGCCTGACACTTGATGGCTTAATGCAGGAATCCACAACGGGGAAACTGTTCCGAAAGCACCGGCTTCCATATGGCTGGGGTTTTGTCAAAACATTTCAGCTCAGTACACCCATAACTGATTGTGAGCATGAACAGTTTTGATCAGCCTGTTTTTCAGAATGTAAAACAGTTTAAGAATTGTCTGTTTTTAACATCATAACAAAAAAGTTTCACTTCCCAGTTTAGAGCAAGTTCTGCTTTAGAAATTGGCATTAATTTACGCTTCTGTGAACAACATTGGAACATGTTGGGACGTCAAAATAAAATATCAAGGTTTAGACATCCAATCTCAATAATTTCTGAAACAAGGCTTTCTCCTCCTGCCTGGCGCTCCAGAAGGACACCCAGGCCCCACTGGTGGCCAGAGGAAGCTGCAGGGGCACAGGCAGAGGTGCCTGAATGTTCTGCTCAGCACTCGGGGCTGGTGCTTTGCTGAGGCTGCTCTGCTCTCTCAGCATTTGCATCCTACAGAAGTGGTGCAGGAGAGCTGCAGCAGTGGTGCAGTCTAAGAGCTGCTCTGGGGACACTGGGATTTTTCTGGCATAAACCTCTCCTGATGCTGGGCTCTGTGTCCTCTGCCTTCCCAGCACACCCAGGGACACGCAGGCTTTGGCTCCTGGTATTTTAGCTATGCAGTATTTGTCTGCCTCATGATTATCTCTTTATTAAAGCACATCCCACACCTCCGTGCCTGAGTGATGTGAAAACAGAGTGTAATATTCTACTATTTCAGTATTTTTGGGTTTTTTTCCCACCAGTAGTTTCAGACTTGCTGTTTTCTGTTGGTAAATATCAGAAAGGTTTTGCAGAGACTGTGCTGAGTCTCGCAATGTGTTTCGATGAGTGAACGTTCCAGTTTTTACTGGGTCACACAGGGCAAGACTTTTTTACAGAACTGTTTCTTTTTCTGTGCCTGAAAGGGACATTACTATTAATGGTTTATAAGAGAAAGACAGCAGTGTATTTAAGAGATCTTGAAGACATTAGGTAACATTAAAGAGCTGTGTGAAGGTTCAAGTATGCCTAGAAGAAAAGAGAACAGCAAGTAGCTGGTGTGGATACCTGCACACAGCTTTTTGCAAGCCTTTGAACTGTTTTAGATATAAAAGACACCCCTTTTTCAAAGGCCATTGGGCTTTCTGCTGCTCTAATTCTCTCTGAATGTCTGTAAGTAACAGAATTCACACTAGAAAAGGTAAGATTTTTCCTAGATTCAGGTGCCGGGGCAGAACATCTTTTAAGCTAATATTGTTTGGCTGAAGAGCAGTGCACAGGTGACCCAGTGACAGGAGAAGGGGGAGAGGTTTTACACTAAAAGAGGAGAGATTTTGCTTAGAGGGTAGGAAGGAATTGTGCCCTGGGAGGGTGGGCAGGCCCTGGGAGGGTGGGGAGGCCCTGGGAGGGTGGGCAGGCCCTGGCAGGGTGCCCAGAGCAGCTGTGGCTGCCCCTGGATCCAAGGCCAGGCTGGATGGGGTTTGGAGCACCCTGGGATAGTGGAAGGTGTCCCTGCCCATGGCAGGGGGATGGAACAAGTTCTTTAAGGTCCCTTCCTACCCAAACTGTTCCAGGATACTATGATTACTCATTAAGAGGGAATTGTAGCAAAGAGAATAAGTGGTTCTTTTTACTCTCCAGCTACACTGTTGGAAATAAAAGCAAATACCACAATCCACAGTGTTTACTTCATGTTTCAATATCAACACAATAAAATAAATTGCTTATTGACCATCTTAAAAATGACTGATGAGTCAGGGCTGCGAGTTGTGTTATGCATGAAGGATGTGCTTATCCATCCCCTTGAAGGGGAAACTTTATGGTACAATTTGAAGCTGCTGAGGTGGATACAGCATTTCTCCCATATCCGTGTCTTGATTTTCCCCACTGCTCGGTCAATCCTGATCAGCGCATCCAGATCTCAGTTCTGCTCCCTTTGCTCAGCAGCTGCAAGAGAAGGGACACGTCCCTGCGTGGGAAGGACAAGAAGGAACATCCTCTACCTCTTGTTGTAGTGACAAGAAGCTTTCCTCCTTTAAGCACTGCTTTAACTGCAAATAAAGAGATATTGCCTATCTGGCAAAACATCAGCAGGGTGACCTTCGGCAAGGCGGGGTTTATGTGCTGTGAAAAACAAGGAGCTGAGCACGTCTCCAGAGCTTGGGCAGGCAGGGCTGGTCCTGCTCCATCCTCTGCAGTCACACACGGTGGAAAGGTGACTCCAGGGATCGGGGTTGCTTTCCTCATGCTGGATTCCCCAGGGGAAGGGTGAAGTTGTCGTGGCCAGCTGCAGGAGCTGGGTGTGACTGAAGGACAGGCAGCCTGGGCAGCCCCTGCAGCTCCCAGTGCCCTGTGGGTCTGCTCCAAACTGCGCCCAATTGGAACTGGAATTCCAGCTGGAATTGCTGAACCGAGGGGGCTGTGCTGCTGCTCCACAACTGCCTTGGTGGTTTATTTACATTACTTGGAGGAGGAAGAAGCCCATGTGGATATTGCATGTGGCTTCTTCACACCAGGCACTGCTGTTGTGTCACCAGCCCTGAATCTCTGGGGACAAAGGCCTCTCTGAGCAACTCTGCTGCCACCACCCCTCAGCCCCTCCAGCACTCATTTCTTGAAGGCTGCATCTCCTCCCCATCCCTGTCCTGCTGTGTTTTACGCATATCCAGTGTATTTCTACCCCTTCTGGCAGGCAAAACTGATTTTACTTCTGTGCAGAGGCATTACCAGAAAATTTCATTACCTAGTCAATGAAAACATCTAAAGTCCATTACAGATGTTGAGGGAGAGAATGTTTTACCCAGTTGGAAGACAGAATTTGGAAGTAAGTTACTTGCAGATATTATTATTACAAGCCTGTCCTAGACAATAATAATGAAGTATTGATGGAAGTTTTGCCAGAGCAAAGACTGCTGGGTTTCATACAGAGGAAAGATAGTATCTTCATTTAGTTTTATTAGACTCTTGATACTCTGCCCATGTATTTTTTAATTCACCACAGTAAAATTCTAATTAAAGAACAGACTTTGCCTCCCATTAATATGACACTAAAAAAACCCCCATTTTAAAGAATGCAGCATCTTCTCCACAAAAATTATAATGAGAAGACAAGCTGCCAGTGTTGTATAGAATGTTGTCGCTCCCTTATGAAGCATTTCATGATTTTAAACTCCTTGTAAGATCCAGAGTGTCAGTAGAGTTAAAGGCTCATTAAACAGAGCAGTAATTTCTACAAAAAGAAATAGGAAATATTCTCAGGTTTTTTTTAATGTTCTAATTTTCACTTCTTTTGAAGCGTCTGTCAAAATAGCTCATAGTAGAAATTCTGTAAGCGCCACACTTCAGTATCTGTCAGGAGTAGAAGTTGTTTCTTCCTTTTTGCTGCTTCCAAAATATATTGAGTTCATTACAGGATTTGATGAGGCTGACATCCAAATACTTAACTTTTCTTTGGCTTGGAGTGATTGTGTTTTCATTTCTCCAAAAGACAAAGCTCCAGCTAGGTAACAGTGGAAGCATTCTACAGAATACCGTAGGAACGTTCTTTAAACAAGAATTACGTTGGGAAGCAAATGTTTCCTCAGAGGGTACTAAATAAACTGCAGGGTCTCTAAAGAGCTGAGCCTGAGTTGGGTACCACATGTTGGAGAGTCAGTGAGTAATGAGCTCATCATCCCAGATTAAATCGGGGCCCAAATCAGCCACATGTTCTGTATCTGATTCAGAGCAGGAACTTCAGGGAGAATCAGCAAAATCTTTCTTGAAGGATGAAAATCTGTTCTCCTGTCCTTCAGAAAGGAAAAAAAAAAACCCTGAACACAAAATGAGATTGATTTCCTCCTGTGAGTAATAATTTATTCCTTTTGGGAAAAGTCAGCTGACGTTCACTTCCCCACTTTCCATTTCTACCTGATGAAGACTGATCCATTAACTGGGAGGATGAGACTGATTGCAAGTCCTGCCAGCCCCAGATTAACCCCAGGGGTTTTGCTTTTGGGTGGATACACAAATGCATATTTACATATGCTAAATACATTCTCTGGGCAGTCTTAGAGTTGTAAACACTGAGACTGGCATTTTCTTCATTATAATTGTGTGAGCTGTGACTGCAAGTCTGGCTTTGGAGATAAAAGGAATCCAGGCTTGGGAACCTTAAGGCTGCAAAGTTACAAGCTCAGAAGTCAGCAAGTGCCAGGGTACCCTGTGCTCACATAATTAAAGAAAATATCATAATTCATAGGCTCAAGTACTGAATTACTGCTGTCCTTCCAACCTTTACTCTGACATTCTATTTCTGTGACACCAGCTCCATAAGTCAAATGTCTTATTTACATGGGATGCTTGCTCCCTGTTTGGTTTGGGGAAACAAATGAAAGCAAATGGAGAATAAGAGAAATCTCAAGAATGGCATCGGGCTGATGTTGGGGTGGTTCATGAGCAGGGACAGAGCAAAGCCCTGACATGTGGGTGAGGGACTGAGAGCACAGGGCTGTCACCCTCCCCGTGGGCACCCACTGCACAGAGATTAAACAGCCAGGGGGCCAGGAGAGATTGTCAGAGGAATCCTGCTGAGCCCCTGGAGTCTTTAATTTCAGATTGCTTTCAATATGGTTGGAATCTTTGAGGAAGGTAGATAATGACTTATCCAGGGTGCCACCGAGTGTCTGCAAATGGCATTTTGTATCGTTTGATTGATTTTATAGTTTGATTGGAGGTGAATTTCCAGTGGGAGCAGGTGAGCACACCCCTGGGTGTGGGACGGTGGAAGGTGTCTCGGCCGGTGAAATCATGGAATTAGAATGTCAGTCTCTAAGCGTTTGAAAGAACATTTTTGAAGGGTACTTTTGAAAATCTGGGTTATTCTGAGTGTTATTAACACATGTTAGATGTTCCAAGGGTGACCAGTCTGATGAGACCAAGGTTTTTTGGGTTAGAATTAGGCAGATCAGCAGTGATTTGTCAGTGACCTGGCTCCTGCCTTTAGCAGTGTGCTGGTGTCACTTGAGGGGCTCAGCACTGCTCAGAGCTAGCACAGAAGTGCTGGGAAGTGTCACTGTGGGGGAATTCCCTCTTCATGGACCTTGTTCCAAACCTATTGTGTGGCTTCTGTTTGCAGAGGTGTTGGACTGTCCCAAAAAGAGTCAAATGTTTGTTCAGGGAGCAGACACAGCTCAACACAGGGCTCTAATTCTCCTGCTGAATAAAGTGCAGGGAATAAAAACCTAATTGGTTAGTTTAAATTTTCCTTCATTACATTCAGGTATGTGTTTTACCTTTTGCTGTTTCTTTGCCTGCTTTGCATTAGCTGGGTCAACCATCTGATTTCAAAACTGTATTAGACAAAAAAAAAACCCACCCAGAGCTAAGTCCACATTTCACCTCAATTGGTATGCATAGAATCATTTTACAACAGTACAGTTACATTAAGGGGAGAATCTAGTCCTAATTTCAAAGTAAATTCTAAAATAATCTCTCTTAAACCATGTCCTCCTAGGTTTAATAAGTTAATTTTATTTCCTGTTTGCATTTTTAAGGGCTAGTATCTCATTTAAACATTACAAACTGAATTTGGAAATATTCCAGGATATTGATCACTGAATATGAGCACGTTCTGTGCTTTAGCAAATTTGTAGAAAGCTTTCTTAAAGTGTGAATTAATTGAAGTTCCCCATCAGCCCAATAGGGTCCTGAGTCCTTGGGCCAAGGCAATCAGACCTGGGCTGTTTTCAGGATGTTTGTGAGCATCCAGTGACTGCAGACCTGCAAAACAGAACGGGTCCCTGGCTGGAAAAGAGCCCCAGGGAGGCTGGTGCAGATGAGGACAGAATAAACTCAGACCTGGAGACCACAGGTTGTGGTGCTGCTGTGATAGATAGAGTTTCATATTAACAGTGTGTGCAGTGATGGAAAAGCCCTGGAACAGCGCTTTTGACTCTCTAGTCAGGAGAAGTCACTCCATAAATGTCACCCCTTCCTTGGGAGTCCTTTTATTCATCTGTTACCATTTGAAACTCCTCCATTTGCTTCACTGTGTCTGACTTGTGCTGCTGCACCAGGCACTGGGTGTCTCTATTGACCCAGAACACAAAAATTCCCTAATCATTCCCACAGGGATAATCAGCCCCTGGGGAGCAGAGCAGCACTTCCCACGTGTCCTCAGCGTTATTCAGCAGGACACTGAGAACAGGATGCTGTGCACAACCACAGCACAAACGTTTCCTCACTGCAGCAGTGGTCAAGCACTGGGACAGGCTCCCCAGGGAAGTGGTGGAGTCACCATCCCGGGAAGGGTTCAAAAATGAGCAGATGTGGCACTTCATGAGATGGTTCAGTAGCACAGGGGGTTCAGCTGGAAGTTGGACTTGGTGATCTTGGAGGTCTTTTCCAGCCTTAACAATTCTGTGATTTGGTGATTCTACATGCAGAGCCTGCAGGAATTAACCCTCACTTCGGGAAGGAATTGAGGTTTCAGTGTGTGAGTGGAGGAGGAAAAGCCTTGGTGCTGCTCTGAGCAGTCTCCTCTGAGGGGAGAACCCCTCCCCTGTCCCAGCACCCTGTGCACACCAGTGTGATTGTGCTTAGGCACCCAGCCTCATCCCTGACAGAGCCACATTCATTTTTACTGCTGCCATTCATCTCCTGCCATCTTTCCAAAGGTGAAAAAGTGAGGAAGGTAGCACGTTTGCCAGGGAATGTGGCCACGTAGCTGAAATCCAGCAGCTCCCTTCAATGTAGCATCTCCCAGGGGAACAGGGGCTGTTTCAGGCTCATCCCTCACGGTATTGACATCCCCACATGCAGCCAAGGGGAGCATTTGTACCTCCCTGCCATCACCTCTCCCAGGCTGCTTTCCTTATTGATGGTCTGGTTAAAGTCTCTGTGTCACTTTGACATTTTTAATGGCATCTGCATTTACAGCGGAGCGCTCGTGTGAGCTTTAATCAGCTCTCTGTTCACACGTTGTTGCTGTTATTATTTATCTCTATTACAGTAACAACTGAGGCAATCAACAAGAGCAGGATCACACTGTGCTGGGCTGGGGTTTAAATGGTCTCTCCTTGCCCGTGGGAGAACTTGCTGATGACCCCAAAGAGCAGCAGGATCCCGTGGCTCTGAGCCTGCTCTGCTCTCTGTCCAGAACCTGGAGTCACTGTCACACACCAGCCAGGATTTGCCACTGATGGATAGAGAAATAATACCTTTTGGTTCCTGAAGCATTTTGTTTCTCCTGCTCTATAATTTCCTACCAGGAGCTACAGGATCCCAGCCCTGTAGCCAGTTGCACACTGAGGTCTCACACCTGAGTGAGCCTGATGAGCTCAGTGGAGATAATTGTATGAATAATTACTTGGATTTTAGCCTATCATCCCCGTATCTACCTTGGTAAAGGTAGAGCAGTGCCCACAGTGCAGATCTCAGAGTTATCATTATATCATTATATAAATATCACATCATGTTCCAATGAAATGACTGCACAGTCACTGGAGTCACTGGAGTCACTGCAATACAGGACTTAGAGGAAAGGGGAAAAGAAAACCAACAAGAACTGATAAACTTAGAGCAGCAAAGATCTTATTTTCATGTGATGTTACTGCAGTGTAAAATCAGGGGAGGATGAACTTTCATTATCCAAATTTTACACTGACACGTTGCTAACAAATTTCACTCCATTCCTTTTGGTGAGATTGTGGGGTGAAGTTGCCACAGGGGGGAAGCAAGCATGTGACCAAACACTGATTGTAAATAAGTGTTCAAACAGGATGGACTTACAGAAAAGGAGCTGTGTTTGGGGCAGGCACTTTACAATTAAAACAAGAGGCTTGAACTAATGATGGGAAATGGTTTTCCCTTCCTACACATGGTTTTCTTTTTCCTTCACTTTCTTTCAAAGTGAAAAATACAAACCCAGCAGACAAATCGGATGCTTGGAGCACCCACCTGAGACATGAAAGAGCAAGGACAGAATTATATCTTCTAATGAGTGCTATTTATTCATATTAGGGAAATTAATTGCGACTGGAGCTGTATCAGCTCAGAACAAGCCACAGTCTGCAGCTGGGGCTCGGATGTGAGGTGTGGGAAGGCAGGAATCAATCCCCAGAGCACACAAGGTGCAGTTTGATCCCTGGACTCCACTTTCCCGTGCTGAGGGACATCAGTGCTTGTGTGGTTCAGATTTGTGTCCTTTGTGGAGGTGCAGAACTGCATCCTCTGATGTTCAAGTTGTGCAGAAAACAAATCAGTGCTTCTGGAATGGAAATTGCTGGGAACTCCAGCAGCTCCTGCAGCTTTGCTCCCTGCCCCAGAAGGCTCACACAGCCTCAGCAAGTGTCTGTGTGAAATAAAGATAGATCATCTCTTCCCACAGATTCTCAGTAATAATTTAAGTCTTATAAAGAGTAAGATTTTGTTTGCTTGGCTCCCAGTGGTGTTAGAGGGGAACCATCATCCCTGTTTACAGCTGTGGGGGAAGTGAGGCAAAGCAATAAACGATGCACGAGTGGGATTGTGCACAGGGGTACATGGTGTGCTCTGCTCCCTGCAGGACACAAAACCTCTGCACCTGAATCCTCTAACACCCTGCTGATCTTTTGGAGACCTTGGAATTGTCTTCTGGGGGTTTATTTCGGCTTTTAACACCTGCTCAAGACAAACAAATGTGCAAATTAACTAAGAGCTGTCTTCTTTTTCTGCTGGATATCCTCACACTGACCAATGAGTATCCTCCTTCTCAAAATGAAGGATAATAAATAAAAATATTGCCAAAATTAATGGATAGAGGCAGTTTTCCAGTGTGGGTTTATAGCCAAGTACTGTAGAGGGAGAGGGCTATGAAATTTCTAGGACAAAAGCACCAGGCTTAAGTGAGCTTTACATTTACCTCACTAATCCTGGCAACAGATCCAGGGCTGAGAAGCAGCGCGTGTCACCTGGGATTAGTTTCCATGTTTGCAAATAAATAGTTTGTGAAGACAGCCTTGTTGCTGGGATCCCACTCTCCTCTCCTGCCTGGCAGTGGGATTTACACCCCTGGCAGGAGGGTTGGTGGGGAAACTGAAACCAGCTCTGGGCACAGCCAGCTGTGCCTGGAAAGCGATCCGTACCTGTCCTTCCCAGCAGCCTGTTCTGAGGAGGATGAGGATTTTCTTCATCCTTGCCACAGCTCCGGTGGAAGGCTGCTTAGTGGAGGGGAGGGCTGCTGGAGAAATCCTTGTTTTCCTGGTGACTTTGCTGAGGAAACCGTGACCTCAGCTGTTTGCTTGAGCTCTGTTCAGTGCATGCAGCTCTGGGAGGTGTTGTACAGGTGCTGTTTCGATAGAAAATCAGCATAAAGTGTTCCTGTAAGGCTGATTTCCTTCTGCCATCCTCCACATGGTCTTCAAAAGAGAAGAGATCAGGCAGGATTGTCACATGAAGGGTTCTCCCTTCTTAATGCCTTCCATAGGGAACCTCCTCTCCATATCAGTAGCCAGAGGGTTTGAGGTCCCTCTGTGTTGCTGTTATTAGCACAGGAATTCCTGATATATTCACTCCATGCCTTCATCCCTGTGCCTGGGCTGCCTCAGGATGTCCTGTCTCCAGTGTTATTTTCTTTCCTCCCATCTATTTAGTCCAGACAACAAAAGTAAATAAATAAATAAATCTGGAAACAAACAACACCAAGGAGAAAGCTTTCTTTAGTTTATCTTGTATATTATCTTATGGGAACATAACAAAGAAACAATATTTGATGACATTATTAAATCGACAGGATTTGCTTGGCAACACCACCTGCCATTAAGTGCACTGCAGGCAGGATGTGACCCTCTGCATCTAATTCCACTATAAATTCATTCCTTCCAGCAATCTAAAAGCACTAAGAAACAGGATATTAAAAGATTTCAGGCCTGATCCAATAAGGTGTTAAACAAGTCCTCAACGTTAGGTATAACAGTGGTGCCATTGTGTCCTTGCACCTTAAAGCTGGTTTGGGGGGCAGATGCTGATCCTGGGTTTGGGGGGCAGATGCTGATCCTGGGTCTGGGGGAAGATGCTGATCCTGGGTTTGGGGGGAAGATGCTGATCCTGGGTTTGGGGGGCAGATGCTGATCCTGGGTTTGGGGGAAGATGCTGATCCTGGGTTTGGGGGGCAGATGCTGATCCTGGGTTTGGGGGGCAGATGCTGATCCTGGGTTTGGGGGGCAGATGCTGATCCTGGGTTTGGGGGGCAGATGCTGATCCTGGGTTTGGGGGAAGATGCTGATCCTGGGTTTGGAGGGAAGATGCTGATCCTGGGTTTGGGGGAAGATGCTGATCCTGGGTTTGGGGGAAGATGCTGATCCTGGGTTTGGAGGGAAGATGCTGATCCTGGGTTTGGGGGCAGTGGATGCTGATCCTGGGTTTGGAGGAAGATGCTGATCCTGGGTTTGGGGGCAGATGCTGATCCTGGGTCTGGGGGAAGATGCTGATCCTGGGCTTGGGGGAAGATGCTGATCCTGAATCGGGGCAGCGGATGCTGAACCTGGGTCGGGGCAGTGGATGGTGATCCTGGGTTTGGAGGGAAGATGCTGAACCTGGGTCGGGGCAGTGGATGCTGATCCTGGGTCTGGGGGAAGATGCTGATCCTGAGTTTGGAGGGAAGATGCTGAACCTGGGTCGGGGCAGTGGATGCTGATCCTGGGTTTGGAGGGAAGATGCTGATCCTGGGTTTGGGGGAAGATGCTGATCCTGGGTTTGGAGGGAAGATGCTGATCCTGGGTTTGGAGGGAAGATGCTGCTCCTGGATCGGGGCAGCGATGCTGAAGCTGGGGCGGGGGCCGGGCAGATGTTAAAGCCGGCTCGGAGCGCAGTTTGGGAACGGGAGCTCCTTTGGAGGGCTGTGGCCGAGGCGCACACGGGGCTGCGGGGTGAGGCAGCCCCGCGTCCCCGCCAGGTAACTCCGTGTGTGTCCGCAGGCTGTGACAGCGAGCACTGGGGGCCGCACTGCAGCAACCGCTGCCAGTGCCAGAACGAAGCGCTCTGCAACCCCATCACGGGCGCCTGCGTGTGCGCCGACGGCTTCCGCGGCTGGCGCTGCGAGGAGCTCTGCGAGCCGGGCACCTACGGCAAGGGCTGCCACTTCCAGTGCCAGTGTCACCACGGCGCCACCTGCGACCACCAGACCGGCGAGTGCCACTGCGCGCCCGGATACACCGGCGTGTTGTAAGTGAACAGCAGCGCGCTGGGCGCCCTGGAACTGATCGGGCTCGGCCGCGTTTAATCGGCTGGATTTACACCCTGTTATTATACACTGGCCTTTGTAGAAATCAGGGAACGGGTTTCAGAGAGGATGAGCAAAGGGAACCCCTGTTCTTGCTGCTGGCTATACCCATGTCCCTGGAGGGAGCCTTCAAGAGAGCTGCAGAGGGACTTAGGACAAGGGTGTGTAGTGATGGAACAAGGGTTGGGTGGGATATGGGGCAGGAATTGTTCCCTGGGAGGGTGGCAGGCCCTGGCACAGGGTGCCCAGAGCAGCTGTGGCTGCCCCTGGATCCCTGGCGGTGTCCAAGGCCAGGTTGGATGGGGTCTGAAGCACCCTGGGATAGTGGAAGGTGTCCCTGCCCATGGCAGGGAGCTGGATCTGCCTTCAATGTCTCTTCCAACCCCAACCATTCTGAAGCTCTATGATTCCATGCTATTAAAATATAGTGCTAAAATAAGCTTTAAAATAATTTATGTTTTCCAGCTTGTGCAACTCTACCTGTTCCTAATTTCAGAATGTGAATACAATCCAAATTACAGTGGAGTTTTGATAAGCAGTTGGACTCTCTCCTCATTAGCAGTCCAGTGCAGCATCAAACGGGACTTTTCCATCCCCAATTTATTTGACTTTCAATCTAACTGAGAAAGCA
The DNA here is from genome assembly GCF_021018805.1 of Prinia subflava. NCBI lineage: Eukaryota > Metazoa > Chordata > Aves > Passeriformes > Cisticolidae > Prinia > Prinia subflava. The sequence continues at coordinate 2,044,853 of NC_086261.1, forward strand.
TTGCTGTTAACTATATCAGCTTAGTATCTAGGGGGTAAATTTTAAGCACAGAGAGCAGGGATTTAGCGGTGTGACTCCTATTAACTTTAACGAGAATCATGTAGCTAAATCCCCATCCACCACAAGGAAAGTTTACCAGTAGGATTCACAAAATCTGCATATTAATTTTAGGACAGCAAGCAATAGTTTCTTGTTTAAAATTGCCCACAGTGTAACATCAGTTCTCATTAGAGATCTTTCAGTAGTTTCAGAAGTAATTATGTTTTTCAGAATTATTTAAGGGGAAAAGAGAATTTAGTCACTGAATTTGGTTGGAGACCTATTGTAGGTGAGTTAATACTTTTGCAGTCTATTATTATTTGTTGACCTGCATGAAGGGGAAGGTAAAAAATAAGAACAGAGTTAACCCTCATAAATAAGAGATAGGCCCTGTGAATATTTTATTTCGTGCCTGGTTTCCTCCTAGACTTGTGACCTCAGTCATGGAAGCACTCACTGCTAAGGACTCTGCCTTCTCTGGGGAGTGCTCTCCTTGACATCAGCGTGTCAGTTCTCAGCAGGGCTAGCCCCTGATGCTGTAGGAACATCCTCATCAGAGGACAGTCAGTTAAGGGGACAATATCCTGTGGTTTCAGACCTCGATGCTGAAAGCTCTGATGTGCAGATGTAGGAGACATCGGGTTTTGCAGGGATTACCCTCACATTGCCCCCCACCAGCACTGAGAGAGACTCAATGAGCTTAAATAGCCTTTAAATGATGTTGAGTCCTTGCCAGTCCATTATACACTGCAAATGTTAACATTCAGTAGTGACTGGAGAAATTTCCAGCGTTTTAATCCCATCCTTTTATTCTGTTTGCAGCTTCTTTCATTGCCATGTCATATAATTCACATTGAAGGCTTCATCCTGCAACTCATATGTTCCTGGGCTATTTTAATGGTTATGGGCTGTCCTGTTGAGATGGGTGGGATTTGGTACATGCAGAAAGGTTACACACATGCATCAGCCTTACAGGGCTGGCACATAAACAACCATGGCACATAAACAACCCCAGCAGAAATAAAAGGAACCTCAGCTAATTGGCAGTGCCAGCTGAGCCTTACGGAGGTTTCATCATTTGCATGAGGACTCCCATGATGGCCTGTGTTGTGGGTTTTCCTCATTTACTGTTTCCTGTCAGTTCTTTCAATGATCTCTTTGTTTTCTGTTGTTCTCTCCCCGAAGCTGTGAGGAGCTGTGTCCCCCCGGCAGCCACGGAGCCCAGTGCGAGCTGCGCTGCCCGTGCCAGAACGGGGGCGTTTGTCACCACATCACTGGGGAGTGCTCCTGTCCTGCTGGATGGATGGTGGGTACTGCTCTGCCTCCCTCGGGCCTGGCTGTTCACTGTGCACTGGCTCAGCCAGGCTCTGACATCCCCACACTGGGATCACTGGGTGTTCGCTGGGTGTGCGCAGACAGGCCACCAGTTTGGGACTGCCACCTTCCCTGGAAGTGTCCCAAAAACGTGTGGGTGTGGCACCTAGGGATGGGGATTAGTGGTGGGCTTGGCAGTGCAGGGGGAATGGTTTGATTTGATGGTCTTGAAGGGCTTTTCCAGCCTGTGGCTCTGTGATTCTCTGAGTGGTGGGTGCCATCACAGAGTTTAAACACAGAGTTTGCCCCGAGACAAGAGAGCTGTCTGTGAGTTCCAGGGACTTGGAGTGTTCCCTACAGCCTCAGACAGTGCCCGCACACAGGACAGAAGGCTGAAAGCCCAGCTCAGCACTGTCAGAGGCACAAAGTGTCCTGTTCCCCTTCAGGGCAGAGGGAGAAGCCAGGGGAAGCTCAGGCAGGCACAGAGCTGAGCCCAGGGCTCAGAGGCCAGCTCGGTGTCGTGTCCTTGCTCAGGCACCACTGCCACCGATTGCCAGAGACCTGCTTGTGTCAGGGCTTGCACTGCAGAGACACAACTGCCCTAACCTTTAGGCCTTTGTGTCAGGAAAGCAAGGCCAAGCATTTTCAAAGCCCTCAGCTTTATCAATAATGTAATAATGAACTCTCTTGGGGCGTGCCAAGTCTCACAGGCCTTCATCCCATTTAGCTGTACTAAACTTCCTGGCATTTTTCCTGTATCTGACAATTAGCCTCTTGGCAAAGTCGCTGGATTTTAAAGCAGGCAAGTACTCTGAATTTTTATTTTTGCATGGAAGGCCCTGCAGATCATCACACAACTGTGACTTCTGATGGCGACCCTCTACCTGTTCAAACGTACAAAAGCTGAGGGAGAGGTTTATCTTCCTTTCCATTTGTACACCAACTGCTTTGAGTTCCAAAGTACCAGCTATGAGATGCTGCTGTACATCAGCAACGTGGGAGAACATTGCTGTCCATTAGTTTTGGTGGAAATATCTCTAACTGGAGAGCTGGAATCTCTCTAACACCACCCATCATGGCAAGGGTGGTGATGAGGTTATTCCATTTCAAATGACAAAGGCAAAACTTATCAGAAGTATGGATATGGCCCCTTGCCCTCACCTGGAATAAGTGGTGGCAAAGAAAAGGTTCTTTCCTTGAGTGCTGGAGCATTAGGAAAGCAATTCACATATTTTTTGAGGGCCTATCAGTCCATTCTGGCACTACCCCTTAAGAAGTGATCAATAAAGTGATTCACATAAAAATATTACTTTTTTTCGTCTCTCCTCCTGCCTGCCAAGACTTCTCAGGATCTGAGTTGTTTTGCTGTATTCTTCCTTACTTGTATTTCATCAGGAGTTTTCTCTTCTTTTTCAAAGTTAAAACATCACTAAACAAATAAGAATATCAGACTAGAACAGGAATTTTTAGATATCTTTTAGGATGCAGCACAGACCCTAAGAAGAACCAGAACCCTGCACAGCAACTCTGGTTGTATTCTGGTCCAGTCCTGCCCAATTCCTTACAGCCTGGAGTTTCTTTTATGCATTTTTAGGAGCCCGGGGAGACTTTTCTGAAAACTGTGTTGTTGGCTGCTCTGTCCCTGGAGGAACCCTAGAGTTAACAATTGATGTTTGAAACAAGCATAACTGAAAATTGAAGAGAGAGATCAAGTATTCTGCAGAAAGAAACTGAAATTATAAGTAAAAGCACTCAGCTTGTAAATGTTGAGATTTTAAGTATAAGGGGTCTCTCCAGGGTTTTAATGAAAAGCTGGTAATTCAGTGTACAGAGAGGGATAAAGAGTATGTTTTCATGCTATATTTTTAACTCTTGGTGGTTGGAATGGTTTGGGAAGTGAGACATGAGGGGGCTGTAAACGAGCAGGCGAGATGGGATTGCTAGACAGCGTTCGTTTTATTTCACACCACGGATTTCTGTGACACCAGGAATTTTACTTGCTGATTTTGAGGCTTGAGACTGCACACATATATTGAATATACCATCATTTTGGAAGGAGAGAATGCTCCCTAGATTTATACAAGTGCAAATCCACTTGGGCTTTATTGCTGCTGGGTGAGCTGCAACTTTTATCCTTTCCTAGGTTGGTTTATTAACAGGAGCTCAGCTCCCTTAGGGTTTGGTGGGATGGGGAAGGGGACGCAGTGACTTTTAAAGGAGGAAGTTCTGGGGTTCTGAGGTTCTTCCTTGGCTCTGCCATCTTCAAAGCCTGGTTCTTTTATGACTTGTACTTCCCTTCCTCCCACCAGTGCGGGATCTCCCAGCAGCACGAGTTCCATGCACGGTGTCCTGGGGGATTTTACTGCCCCATGGGCCCTTCACCAGGAGCATGGTGGCAACAGCCTCTATTGTTGAACAGTCAACAGAACGTGGCTCCCAGCACCCCACAGTGTTGGGCTTTTTCCACTTCTGTGCCTTTGTGGCTGTGCAGTTTAGTGGGTGGCTGCTTCAGGGCCTCATTAACAATTTACAGGTTTAATTCTATACATCTTTCTCATTTGCAATATTAAATTCTCCAAGCGCTCTCAGGAAGTGGGGAGAGAAGTTAATTTAGCATTTACAACGCTTCTCAGAAGCCCTTTTGAAGGACTAGCTCTGTATGCTCAGGAAAGCAGCAATATTTCCTGATGTGACAGAACATTTGTCACTGGCAACGCCCCCCGTTTGGCCCCAGACCCCCTTCCCAAGGCAGCGTGGTGCTGTGGTAATGCAGCACACTCTGCTCATCACTTCTCTCTTATTGATTCTGGGCATTGTGAAGCATCATTTGTATTTTTGTCTATTTTTCTTTCTGTTATGGATTTTAAACGTGGGGGTGTCTGAGAAAATGGAGCAGAAAAAAAAAATCTTTCCTGTCCTACAAAATACAGCAAACAATGTCAAAAGCAGAAGTTGATGAGATCAGGGCCTTAAAAAAGGTGCTGATGGGTGAACTTTGCTGATTAGATGTATAAGCAGCAGGAAATGTTGGTCTGACATTTGATCCTCTAGAGAGGGATGTTTTGAATTCCCTTAGTACATATTAATGCAAAAAGTACAGCTAAAGATTCTCTTGGCTCCGGGGGGATGCATCCCAGAGTATTGCTTTCTCATCATTTGTTGATAGAAATCCTGTTCCTTTTGAGACATGGAGGGAGAAAGTATTTATTATCAAGATAAATGGACACTTAGGTTTTCAGATATATAGTGGTGTGTATTACTCTAGTCCAGAGACACCAGTTTTTAACACTGTAATCTGAAAGTTCTTGAACTGAAGCCAACCTGTCTGTTTTACAGCCCTGGCTGGGAGAGGCTCACTGTGTCTGTTTTATGGTGACATTGAAGAGCAGCCTCTTCACTTTGGGGACGTTGATACAGCTAAACTCCCCAAGCCCCGAGGAGTGAAAGCAGCCATTATATTCCTGGGTTATATTTTGAATAAGTTGTGTCTGATACATGCTTTGTTCAAAACCCAGAGCCCCCGGGGCTTGGTTAGGGAGACAGAGACATTAAACCCAAATAATCCTGTGGCCAGACACTGTTTCTGTCTCACACTGGGCACTGTGGTGGCACTGGCAGCAGCACCACTTGCTGCAGATGCCAAACATTTTCCATTATAGGACCACAACTTCAGATCCCAGCACTGCCAGACTTGTTTTGGCTGAAGTTCCTCAGCTTGATGCCAGCCTCAGGCTTTATATTTGCTCACAGGGAGAAAAACATTCATACAACTTCTAAGAAAGTCTGGGGAAATCCCTTGTAAAGCCTTGATACTTGGCAGGGACATTATGGGATACCTGGGGGGAAACCACCTGAGTCTGGCAGGTGAATTCTCCCAAGACACAACCCCACAGGAGGGTTAGCATTCCCTGCCTTGGGGCTGAGCAGCTGGAGCAGGGATTAGCCAGGAGCTGCTTTGCTGGGGAGCAGTGCCAGGGGGCACAGCGGGGACAGTCTGGCCTTGCTTCACTCCCAGGGCTGGGCAAGCAGGCAGGGAAGGGAAGGAACATCTCAGAGATGAGTGCTCGGGTCTGGTGGAGGAGAGGATGAAAAGGGAGGCTGCAAGAGGGATTTGGAATGGACTGGAATAAAGAGGCAGGAAAGCAGAGGGCTGGGAGCACAAAATGGGATGTGGAGTTGAGGCAGGTCAGAGACTGAGATGTGGCTCCAAGGTTGGGGATAAGGAGCTGGGAGGATGCTGGATGCTGCTTCCTGTCGCTGTTTAGGGATTGGGCAGATATTCCAGTGCAAAATTCCTTCTTGTGGCCAGAAGGCTGCTGCAGTGCTGCTGTGGGGACTCACACGGCTCCTGTGCCATTGAGGGGGCCTTTCTGCAGCTGTCCTAATCCTCATTCCCATCCTGCCCCTTCATGGCTCTCCCAAAGCTCTGGCAGATCATTCAGTGCTGCTTTGAGAGATGGGCTGGGGCTGGGGAGAGCAGAGGGAGCAGAGTGGAGGATGTGCAGGGCACTGGAGGAATCTCCAGCCAACGTGTGGGGCTGGATGAATGAGACTGCCTGAAGAGGAGACATCATCAGACCACCCAAACCAGCACAGCTACACCCTCCAGTGCAACCTTTCCTACAATCCTCCCTTCCCAAACCTCTGTGCAGCGTGTGGCCAACAGCTTTTCAGACTCTCCATTTCACAAAAACCCCAGCAGCACACAAACAGCTCTGTAGGCTTCTCTGGTTCCTTTAACTTCTCCCACATCTTCGTGTGGCTGTTGAAGGGGCAGTGCAAGCCCAGCTGCAGTTTGTGGGGGAGATCCAAGCAAGAGAGTTATCCATGAGTGTGCAGTGGTGAGAAAAATCCCTCCTGGAGCCAGGCCAGGCAGGCATTTACTGCGGTAGTGGAGTTTTCAGACTGTCTTTAGCACATCTTATGCAGATAAAATATTGCCGCTACACTTACATCTAGTTTTAGCAAGAAGGACAATAAAATTCCAAGCTGCATAGAGAAATTTATTGCATTATGAGTGTTGACTGAAATATTGCTCTTTCTGCAACCTCACCAGGGGCTTGTGTGTGCACAGCCGTGTCCTCCTGGAACCTTTGGAATTAACTGCAGCCAGGACTGTCCGTGCCACAACGGAGGACACTGTGACCCCGTGACAGGAAAATGCCTGTGTACAGCTGGCTACATAGGAGACAGGTAAACATCAACCCCCAAAGCCTTTCATTTTAACCACGGACTGCCAATATTTATATCCCTTCCAGGACAATCTTCCTCCCTGAAAAATGGTGTTATGTTTCTATTGCTCCAATTAGGTTCATCCTTCTGAAGCACTTCAAGCAATATAAATGTGGCAATGTTATTACTTTTTATTGGCAATGCTCTCCATTTACAGGGGGTTTTAATATAACTTTTAAAATTTAATGGATTAAATTTAATTTAGATATTTACAGTGATAAATTTAATAGAGAGCATTACATGTTTACAAGATATGTAAATGAACTATCTTTATACAAATTAATATCCTCAAGAGTAAGCAATGCAGCAGTTTAATGTCTCCTTCATTCCTCTGTGCTGCTGTAGCACTGATCCATCTCAGCCACCAGCAAAAGGTGATAAATCCTCAAAATTTATAAACGAGAGCCTTCACCCATGAATCGATCAGAGCAGATGATAATATTGTTTTACCAAGGTGTCATGGATTCAGCAAAATGACTGCACAGCAAAGTCAATGAGGGATTGCAGCACGGGCTGCCTTCGCCTCCAGCTCATCCTGGCTAACCAAGGTTGGGAAGTGCAGGTAAAGCAGCTCTCAGGCCCCGGGGTTTGCAGACATGCACAGCTCACCAGTGGACGAGTGCTAAAGCACTCTCTCCTCTATGTTCCCTTTTTTAATAGCTTTATACTGACATATGCTACAATTATATTTTTATGCAACAAAGCTCATTGAAAAAAAGCTTCACTGAACAATCAGCAGGTCGTCGTAGCACAAACATCCAGCCCTCAGCCCTGTGGGAGGGTCAGAAGGCTGCTCCTTCCCCTTACACAGGAGCTTCCCTGTTTCCATTTTATGGACAGTTATAATTGGAGGGAGCTCTGGAGTTTATGTCAGGATTTGCATGGGGTTGAATATGGAGGAAAAACTAATTATTTCCAAGTAATTTAGAGGAGAAGACATCAGTGTGCCTCTCTCTTCCCCCTTCTCCATCTGGAGGCTGTTTCCAGACAGGTGGTACCATATAATTCCTGTTTCTCTCTTTGTGGAGACTCTTCCACGAAAGGAGGCAGCTGTGCAGCCTGGGCCTGTCGTGGTGACCACACCTGAACCCCAGCTGCTCCCAGTGCTGGCCGTGCTGGGGAGGGCTCACAGAGCCTCTCCTGCTCTCCTCACTCGGTTCCTGCACACCCTGATGGATTCCTGGCTGGGGGTGAATCAATCCAACCCAGTGCTGGAGCTTCGGGAGCTCCCAGCTGCAGCCTGCATCCCTGCTGGGGATGGGAAGAGGATTTTACTGCTGGCTGCCCTTGGAGAGGAGCTGGGGAAGGGTCTCAGGGAGAGACAGGGTAGAGGAGGCACCACAGGGGAGACATGGCAGGAGCTCAGGGGATTGTCCTTGAGCAAAGGGAGGGCAAACTCATGAGATCTGCACTTGGAGAACAGAGAGAGAGATTTGGACTCCAAAGAGAGCTGTAACCTGGGAAGGGAGACAGTAAAAAAACATAAAAAGGCAGAATCAATTGGGAGAAGTGGAAAAGAAGCGAGATAAGGTCACATCCTGGACCTGCATCCGAGCAAAACCCTCAGGAATGGCTCAGCTTCCCCATCCCAGAGCAGGGAAAAAAAGACACTGAGGGGAGAGGCAGGAGAGCAGAAATGCAGGTGTGTGAAAGGATGAATGAGAACAGGATTGAAAAGGTAAACAGGCAGTTAGGAAAGCTCTGCTGCAGCAGGGTAAAACTGGATTAACCTAGAAATTCCCACATTTCCAATGGGTTCCTGGAAAGTTAAAACATGGTCATCTCTCAGCCTTTAATCCCCCTTCCATAAGGGAAGGGAAACCTTAGGCCTGTTGTATCCAGCTGCAGTTCTGCTGCTTCCTTGGGCTGGGCAGCCGTGGTTTGTCGTGGCTGGACTGGTTTGTACTGGCTGGACTGGTTTGTCCTGGTTGGACTGGTTTGTTCTGAGCACACACCTGCCCTCCTCTGCCTGGGCCCCACTGATTTCAGTGAGGGATGAGGTCTTAAGGAGTCTGAGCAGCTTTCCTTGGGTTTGTGCTCACACCACAGGGACAGTGGGACACAGCAGGCAGCTCCAGTGCAGCTCAGGGTGTGTTTTACCCTCTGCATCTCCTGCAGCTGTTGCAGTGTCACAGCAAAAAGGAGAGCAGGAGAATCTGCTGCACAACAAAACCCTGCTTAACATTTTACAAGGTATTGAAAAAATCTTCTTAATAATGACAGATGCTGTGAATAACAGCAATAAAGACATAAATACATTTTACCTACTATCATCTTAAAATTGTCAATAAGTGCTATATAATGCTACAGTTCATCATCGTGTGCAGAAGATAATAACACAGAGTTAGATAAATATCTGTGGAGATGAAATGGTCATAAAGGTCTGTGTGAGTGTAATTGCCACACTTTTGTTCCCTACCTGTTTTCCAAGAGTGGCACTGCTGTAAATCTCTAGGAAATTGGCAGCACTGTTAATAACTGCAGGATGCTTTGTGCTCACTGAAATGACTGGATCTGTCATGGAAATGTGTGTTTTACAAACTGGAAAGGAATAATAGCACAGGCACAGTTAGAAGCTGAGAATGGAGTGTTTCAGAATTCAGTGGCTCACGGGGAAGGCGAACATGCTGGTTTAGCTTGGGTTTCCATACTGCCCTTAAATGGAAAGATTGAATCTTAACAGAATAAATCTCGCTTTTATTAGAACTGTACGGGCAGATTTACTCTCCCGTTGTTGTATTTGTATTTGTATCTCTTATCTCCAGGTTAGTGCATTTTGGATGGCTTTTCATATTTGTCTGTGCTACATAAACGTGACCACTGTTTCAAAACAAAGAGGACAGCTGAAAAAACTTTGCAGCATTATTCCTTAAAAAAAAGAAAATTGTGAGGGAAAATGTAGGAGCATGTACTAAGTTCATCTGTTAAGCAGGCTGTCTTCTGTTTAATATTTTGTGAAATTGCTTCCATTAATTCTACAGGTGACAGCCATATTATCCTATCCCAACCCAAATAATTATGGTACATATTAAAGTTCAGTGGATATTATAATACGAATCTCCCCAGACAGGCAGAAAGCAATGTAAATTAAACAAGAAACATAACTAGGGCTTAGCAGCTCATTTTGTAATTTAATTGAACAATGTATTTGGTTGTTAATGGTGCTATGGACACATTAGATTGATATGTTGCAAAGGAAAGATGTTTAAGTAGAAAGCTAATTCCTGCTGTGATTATTCTCATGTTCCAGAGGAGTCATTATTAGTATTCTTTGTATAAAATTCATTAGCGGTAGCTGCTTGATCTCCAAATAAATAAGTTGGTTAAATTGTTAGTAGAAAAAGGCTAATTATGTAAATGGATTAGGTCTTCAATATTTCATTTCCAGATGCTTTTCTCCCTGCTAGGTAATGCTTCATCTTCTATAAATATAGAATGATACAGTGCACTATTGACTAAGAATTCACCCCGTGGAGCTCAGAGCTCTCCTGCTCGCTCAGGGGCTGTGCAGCAGTGGGGACATGAGGAGCTGCATTGTTCCTCTTGCATTTCATTTGCTGCGAGTGTTCCTGCCCCACTGCTCCCATTCTTTGCTGGCTCTTTCCTTTGCAGCTGAACCCCTGAGAGCAGCAGGGCTCTCTCTCTCTCTCTGGTGCCTCTCCAGACTCTTTCCCTCTTTGTCCCAAACTCTCTCACTTTGGATCTCGGATCAACTCCTCAACTCGGATTTGCCACCAGCAGCTGCGTTGGTGCCTGCTGGAATTAAATCACCAGCCAGGCCCTTTGCTGTGTTCATTTATTTTTAGTAAAACGTGATAATCTGAAGCTGCAAGAGTAATGCCCTTCTTATATACTGCCTGTGTTCATTGCAATTTTGCCTGGCTTGCATCACACATTAATCTTTTATTACTGATCATTATATTAACTCTCACCTGCCAGCTGTGAAATGACCTGCAGAAAGACATTTAACAATTGCCTCCATCCACTGAGTTTACAGTATACACTTTAATCAATGCTCAGGCTTAAATTAATGCTGATAGGCAATTTCCAATGCCTGGCATCCATGTGATAAGGGAATTGGGCTTTTCTGGGCTTCTTTTTCTGTTTTTATTAACTGAAAAGGCCTATCTGTATTTCACGGTGGATCATGTAAACTGTGGTTCTGACTCATTGCAGAATTCTGAAACCACTGAATTATGTCAAGCACACAATCAGTTGCTTTCTTCAGGACCTTAGCTGAGCTTTTCCAGGGAGGAAATAATCTGAACTCTTAAATTGGTTGTGTAGGACAAGGAAACAGAGTTTTTGGCAGATCTCAGAACGCATCCAAGTAGGGAGATATTTTTAACAGCGCATGGAAGGTGCAATTTGAAACAATCTGTGTGAAGTGTTTGCAGGTTCCAATTTTATGTGCATCAAATATTAAAAATGTTGGCAATTTTTAAGAAGATTCTCCACTAAGGAGCATGAAAATGATTTTTATTGAGATTTTATACTACTGAACTACCCTGGAGTAGGAGAAGAAACGCAAATTTAAGCTTTTAGTTACTCCGAACACAGACAAAAGAAAAGAAAGGGGTTTCTTCTTGTTGGTATAAAACTGGTGCAATGACAGCAAAGAGGGCAAGTAAAACTAAAACATTGCTGGAGAACATTTTGCTCCATATTGCTAAATGTTTTCCCTTTTAACCCTGCTCATCACTGAGAGGGCCATATGCTTCCAAGGGAGGTGCACAGTCCTCCTGTGATAAAGAGAAATCAAACAGGTGAGGGGATTTCATACTAAAATATTTTATTGCCTATCAGTTTCTTACGATTGATGAACACAATTGCCAAGGCCCGGGGAAGAAGAATGCATTTTGTGAATGAGGGTAATATGAACTAATGCAAATTTAGCAGGATATAATTGGGCATGGATGAATGCAGTTTCTCCTAGCAGCAATTTGCATGCCCAAGATATCCCATTATTCGGTGATAGCATCGGTCCAGGATGTTACTGAAACAAATGAGCAGGGATTGCTCAGGAACCCAGGAGGTTCCTGTGTAGAAGCAATGTGCTGCTGTGTTGTGGTTTAGATTTGGGGGGTCCCCAGGGAGGGTTCCCCGGGAGCCCCCCGGGTCTCAGGTTTGTTGGTGTTTGCATGCAGGCAGGCAAGGAGGCCCCAGACGCTGCTGAGGTGCTGATGGGGTGAGGATTTATTTGGAGTTTGACCCCAGGAAGGGAGCATGGTCACTGAGGGAGAGGGCAAGGAGGGGGAGAGGGAAGGGGAGAGGATCAGAGCCTCTGGAGGCCTCCAGGGCAAAGAGGTTGAGCCCACTTCCCCCTGCACTCTTATCATGGGGATTGGAAATGGGCGCAGGTTGATCCTCAGGCCAGTGAGGTTACAGACACACCATCCTGCAGGGAGGTAACAGACTGGGGATAAACCATGCACCTTCCAGGGCTGAGCCAGAGCAAAGCATTTCCATAAAATGCAATTCCTCACTGCTGAGCTGTGGCCGTGCCTGGACCCGTGTCCCTGCCCGGCAGGTGTCAGGAGGAGTGTCCCATCGGCACCTACGGCGTGCAGTGCGCGCACGCCTGCGACTGCCGGAACGGCGCCACGTGCTACCACATCAACGGCGCCTGCATCTGTGAGCCCGGCTTCAGAGGCACCCACTGCCAGGAGAGGATGTGTCCCGAGGGCTTCTACGGCCTCAAATGCAACAGGAGGTGCCCTTGCAACATCACCAACACCCTCAGGTATGTACAGCACGTCACATTCTACCGCAGGGCCTGGTCCAGTAAAAGCAGGGGGAAGAATTCAGTTAACTACACCTGCTGTCCTTGTCTCTGTAGCTTTAAGTACAAACACAGAGCGTTTTAAATCCTTTCTTTTGTAGTTTTAAGTACAAACACAGAGAGTTTCTGTGGTTTGCCAGATTTTGATTTAAATGACCTCAGGTCTGGAACCATAAGCCTCAGTCCAGCCAGATACTAAGCATGGATCTGTTAACAGTTCTGGTAACACCTGAAGCAGCCTGACAGCTTTATCCTGTAAATCTTGTAGGCATAAGAACCACCAGATGATGCTCATATGTGTGGATAATAACCCACTGAGGTTTAAAAAATAGACACATATTTACTCCAATCCATCACTTTTCCTCTTTTTTTATGACATGGGTTTGCTTGTTAGATCTATAGACAGCAAGGGGACTTTCAACAGGAAACCTAATTTGCTTCAGCCGATGTCTCGTGGCAAATTACCTTGTTGGAAACACTTGAGGCAGATGTATAAATAGACTGAAATCAATATCCCTGAGTCAGTCTGTGGAACTGTAACACGGCTGACATTGTCAAAATAGACTCCTCACATGAGCCTGGTTTTGCTCTTCATTCTCTTTGTGTATGAGGAAAATATTCAGGAAAATAAATACCAGGGAATTATACCTACAATGGAATGAGCCTCGCTTAAAAGGTCAGGGTTTGATGTTTTATTCCCTTTTTTGCTTTTCTAAAAGATCTGATTCTTGAGGATCTCTTTACTATGAGACAGAGCCACAAACAGACTTGAGCACTTTGAATTTACTTTCCCATTGCAGGCTTGAATAAGTTTTCCAAATGTTGAAAAGAAGGAAGAATTGAAGACTCTTTCCTATTATCCTCTTTGCCACCCTAAGTAACTCATTGCTTTGTTTGCTGACTGCTGGAATTGCTGTTTGGTGAATCCTCCCTCCCTGCCTTGCAGAAAAGGGAGCCTGGACAGGCAGCCCCCCTGAGCTGCCTGGGGTTCTGGAGCCACATTTCCTCCCCTGCACAGTGCTGAGCCCTCAGCTCCCACTGCATCCCTCCTTTTTCTGCCACTCCTGCTCAGCAGGCAGAGCCAATTTAGGGCTGTGTAGGCTTCAGGGGGAGGGGGAGATAATTGATGCCCTGGCCAAAATGCCCTTGATACAGACATTCTTCAATTTGGAACCAGACAGGTGGGGACCTGACTGTCCTGCTGATGCTGACAAACCCACCTTGCCATCTTGCTGCTGCTGAAATACAAACACAATTATGTATGCAAGAAATGGCACCTCATTTGTGTGCACACACAGACACACGCACACAAACACTTCAGGCAAATCTGTCTGTGCACTTGAGATAGACCCTATTTGTCTCAGTCTTGGAAATAAACAGGTGATTTTCCTTGTGAATTCAGCTGTGAGTGGTGAGGCTTTGCTTAGCTGAAAGTCAGAGCTCACAATGGATTATTTAAAAACTTGTAATTGTTGTGATACAACTCCTGTGCAGCACCACTGGGTTTGACAGCCAGGATCCAAAGGGTTTGAGGCTCCCAGGGAGCTCTGTACAAGAGTCTCCCATCGCTTCTGATTATGTTGTGTATCATGAAATCACTGCAAAAATACCATCCCTGAGGCATGAGCTGCACATTATACACAAAAGGTTAATGCAGTGTTGTACTGAGGATGGGACTGCCTCAGGAATGACTGCAGAGTGAGCTGAGGGATGAATTCCTACGTGTCACATCACGGCAGCACCTGTGGTAAATCCAGGCTGAGTTGTTCTCAGTGTAAAATGTTCTTCAGGTGTGCAGGAGGGTGACAATGTGCTCGTGGTCAGCAGCTGACACCGGTGTCTCCACTGCTCCTGAGCCTGCAGAAACCTGTTTGTTTCCATAAAGGCAGAAACAGAGTGGCAGGACTGCAGGCCACAGGTAGGGCTGAGCTTGGCTGCAGTTTCTCAGCTATGTGCTCAATTTATTAAGAGTCTTTTAGGCAGGGTAAGACTGTGGGTTGGAGGGTAAAAGAATTCACCCTGTGTTACTCAGAACTACCTGTGAAGTGCTCTGAGAGTTTGCCAGAGGATCTTTCCTGAAAGAACAGCCTTGCACCTTCTAGCTGTGAGGAGAGAAGAGGTCTCAGGGAGGTCTGAGAGCTCAGAAAGGGGGAGGATTGAATCTTCTCCCAGCTCTTTTCTGGCCATGTGGTCATTCCAACACACCCTGCCTGTCCTGGTTGCTGTCTGATGGGAACATTTCATTCCTTCCCTCCCAACACTGCTCCGTCAGCGTTCCCTTGCAGCATCCTCTGCTGAGATGGTATCTCTGGTTCCTTAATAAATGAGTCTGGTCTCTCTGTTGATAAAATCTCCCTTTTTCCTACATCTTATCGCTGCTGTTATGGAACAAAGAGATATCAGCAAGCTGTAGATCAGTAAATGTTCTTTCATTCATCCATGGGGTTTCAGCTCTCCACTTTTCCACCAGCTCTGCAGAGTGCTGTTAATTGCTGAGCCAAGGAGCGTCAGAGCTGATGGAAAATGACCTTTTCCAAAGGCACTCCATATTCTGAACAAATCCTTGCGCTGATTGTTTAACCAGTCCCATACAGTGCACTTCTCTTCCCACCCACCTCTTCCCATTCCTCCCTGAGTGGAAGGGAGGAGTTTGTCCTATTGAAACTGGGTTCTTCCATAGTGACTCATTTACCCACAGCCATCTCTTTTCCCCAGGAGCAGTTTAAGCTGTTGGCTACTTGTTGTGATCCCTGAGTGTGGAGGATAATTGTTAAACATTTGTAGAAGGTGAAAGAAAACTCCTGTCCCTGGATTTGTCTCATTTGATCTGGTTATTATTGGAGAGTTGACTGCAATGGAAAGTTCTGAGGGCTTTGAGGAGTAGCTGAGGAGGAACAGTAGGAAGTACACAATCAGCTTTTCCATTTTCAGAGATCTATCTGTTTTAATGTCTGAAGAGATCAGAGTGATCATCTAGTCTAACCTCCAGCATGGTAATGACTGAAGGACACCATCCAATAATTTCTGCATCAGAGCACACTGAAAGGCACTTTGTACAGGACTTTGAACAACCCCACAGTTAGGTGATTCAGAATGTGGTGGTGACTTGGCCTGTCCTTCCACAGGGAAGGGTACACCTGGAAAAAACTCCCCTTGCAAAAAGCCCATGTTGAGACAGCCTACAAGGAAAGGGAATAATCCTGGTTTGTTCTTTGGGCGGGCAGGGAGGGAAATGAGCAGCTGGAATAGTCCTGGCCACCCACCCCCCTCCTGAGCCAGCCTGGGGAGCCTTTCCCAGGTCAGAGATGGGAGAAGGAAGGAAACCACTGGGACAGAGTCAATTGGGATCTCCAGAGGTTCCAGTTGCTGCCTCAGCACTGGCAAGGGAAGGACCAAACCCCATGGAGCTTTCATGAAGTTCTTCCTTGATCTGAGTCAGAAATGTGCTGGACAGGGCTGGCTTTGAAGATGTGCTGGACTGAGGAGCAGCCCTGCAGCTCTCACTGCAGCCTTGCTTCAAAGCAGGAGGCATTCAAGTAAGGGAGACTGGGTGTAGTGTGGACACCATGAAACAGAAAGTACTGTAAAGTAAGGATCAGGCTGCTGATAATGAAAATGAGCTAACTGGTGCTGCTGTATAAACAGAAAATCAGGAAATTCACTGGGAAGGTGTTGCTTTGGCTGAAAGATGTGTGGAGAACAAATTCAGAATTTGGAACAGGTTGTGCTGTCTAAAACACTTCTAATTTGCCTTGAGAAATTTACCTGGTTTCCTCAGATTTCCTCAAAATTAGATGCTTAAAAAATTTAAAGGTCAAAAATGCCTTTATGCTTTTCAGTTCAGCTAATAAAATTTTTTTAAAAATTTATTAAAAATCTTTTATTGCTGTCAACGTGGCTCAAAAGCCAGGGATTGTGCAGGAGCTTTGGAAGTGCAGCAGGAGCCCTGGAACCCTTTCCTTGTCAGCCCTGATGGGAGTGTGGACAGCTCTGTTCCACCTCTGCTTGGCCTGGAGCCACTGGAACACTTGGCTGTGTTCACTCCTGCTTTCTACTCTGCTTCTTGCTGAGGTGCAGGAGAGCTGAAGAAATAAAAGTTGTTATGATTCAATGCAAACTATGAAGGATAACACTGCCAAACTCTTTGAGGAGTGTGAGCTTCCCTTGCTGCTCCCAGCAAGGGGTGGGAAACAGATTTTGGTGGGTTTGCCTTTGGGATCCTTTAGGAACCTCCCATTTTCTCACCCATCACTCAGTGAGCCTTCAGCAGAGGAATTGTGTTCATTAATTTCAGTTTATTGGGGGCTGGAGAAATGCCTCACATGCACTGTGACCCCTGTTGGCAAAATGTTACACGGACACATGGCCTGGGAAGGTGCACTCAGAACAGGAGGGGAGGATTATACAGATATTTATGAAAATTTCTAGCTGTATTTCCTACCCAAGCTTTATTCTGCCTCAAAAATTTCAGCTTCAGTCCAAACAGCATTGAATTCAGTGGGCAGTCTGGATGCATGGATGTTTGGATGGGTGATAGATGAATTTCCTGGCTCTGTTCTTTATCTAGGTACATAATTTAATCAGAATGTGGTTGAACAAAATGCCAGCAGAAGAGAAACCTTCCTCACACACACATACATTCACACATACACTATTCCTACATCATGAGCTGCAGTATATTTAGTATGTAACACTTTAATTGGTGGAGTAGTTCATACAAACCAGAGAGAAAAAAAGAATTAATATAAAAATTTGTACTATTCAGTGATATCAGCTGCAGATCTTGAAAGGGTTTCCAAAGAAGGAAAGCCATCATTTTAGCAATGGGAGAAATGAAGGCAGAAGAGTCAGTTAGGTGGGCAAGATTCCCTGGCAGGATTGGGAAGAGAACAGCTGCCTTGTGAGTTTGGGAAAGCATCTAAATCTCAGCCCTCCTCAAGTTCACGCTGCATCAGGCACCTGGATTGTCAAACAAGTGCTTTGGAGTTGGGAGAAAAACAAAACCCTGATCTGCTCGGGCTGGCAGCGAAATGATCCTTCCTTCAATGGGAAGATTGCATGGAGGAGGGACCCAAACATCTGCATCGGATTTTCCTGGCTCACAGTGCCGTGAGATGTGGACAAGGCTTGGGTGGGTCAGAATGTGCCCTCAAACTTCTACTGCCCTTTGTTTTAGTTCCCTGTCTCCAGTAGATTCTTCTGGAAAGCCTGTTTGGTTTTGATTCTTGTTTTAGTGCATGCCAGGATGAGTTTTAGCCCTTAATACACGGCTTGTAGCCCATGCAAAAAAGCTGTCCATGCTGATGGAGGAGCCAGCCTCGGGGTAAACATTCTGAATGAGTGGAGTATTTGCTGCCCTGGTCAGATATTACCTTTGAGATATTTAATTTACCCACCAGATGCAGTTCTCATGGAAGCACATGATACATGTAATAGTAGTGGAAAGAGAGAAACACAAAATTCATTTTGAAATCCTTCTTTAATGTTGAGCTTTCTGCTCCTATTAGGTAATGATTAATAGACACAGGGGGGAAACCCGAGCTTTTATTATTTTCATCTGAATGTTAAGAGGTGCTTTGTGGAAAACCATAATTTCAGGGACTGCGTTGTCATGGATGGTAGTTTGTTATGCTGATGAATTGTTTTAATTAGCCAGTAAAACACTGTTTATGATGAAACATTTGACACTTAGAAAATTTGATCCTTCTTAGTTGCAACACTATATGACCAACCTCTCCTACCAGAAATTGCCTGAAACATAGTTGGAAATTACATTTTATGAGGTTACCTTGAAAATTAACATATACAATATTAATTTTATAGGTGTAAAGAAACCCATTCAGTCATGTCTACAATCTTAAACTGTAGCAATAAATAATCGTAAAGGAAAAGGAATTGTTTCTGGGATGCAAAAACCCAGGAGACAGGCCCAGAGAGAGAGATCCCACCTTGCAGAAGTCCATTCTTCTTGTTCTGAGAGTAAAGAAAGCAGGATTTCTGGCAATATTATTTCTCATCTCTCTCACTGAGGACTGAGGAGTGCCATTACTGCTGTGGTGCAGAGGCCACAGGGCTTGCTGAGCTCTCAGGTGCAGCCCCGCGCTCCCAGCTGGCCTCAGACCACGTCCAGAAACCTCCATCCCCTCAAACCAGGAGTTAACACATCTCCAGCCTTCCCTCCCCTCCCCTCCCTGCTCAGCCTCAGCCTCCTGCTGAGGAGACCTGGAGGAGGAGAAATCCCAGTAAAGATGAATTGTTTCATGCAGGAGGAACAGAGGGCTGAGTGTTCCACCTGCAGACACAGAAGGACCGGCCATTGTCCATCTCTTGTGCTCGAACCTCCTTTCTCCTTTTCTGTCCCTGTGCTCTCACAACAGTGTGGGATTGACTGAACTGAAATGAAAGCTGGAGGATTAATGTTGTTCATTAGGCAGCAAAAAGGAACTTGACTCATTTCCCTGCACAGCTGTGACTTAATCCCAGGGCTCCTGTTAACTCTGGTCCCAAGGCTTCAGGTGCTGATCAGTTCTGGTCACTGTGGCTGAATATCCCTGCAAAACTCTTCTTCCAAGGAGAGCTCTCCCTTCCAAAGCACTTTGCTTTCCACCTGTGCCTGCTGGAAAGTCCTGCTGAGGTGGCATCACTTTTAAAACACAAATGAAATGGGATGGGATGGGATGGGATGGGATGGGATGGGATGGGATGGGATGGGATGGGATGGGATGGGATGGGATGGGATGGGATGGGATGGAATAGAATAGAATAGAATAGAATAGAATAGAATAGAATAGAATAGAATAGAATAGAATAGAATAGAATAGAATAGAATAGAATAGAATAGAATAGAAATGCTGTGCCCTTGAACTCAGGTTTATCTTCACAGCTCTCTTGATGGCTGTGAATTTTCAACTCCTCTACCCACTGGAATTTCTCCTATCCCTGAGCATCTTTAGCTTGGCTGCATTACAGCCAAATAGTGCAGCACATACCTGTCCTACAGCTTGTAAGGATCAATGGTGTGGTTCATGTCAGTAATCCAAGTCCCACTGATTTGAGAATGGAAGAGCTTAAACTTTAAGGTGTAAAGTACCCAGTACTGTGGCAGTTCCCTGATGTTTGGAAATGCTGGGCTACTTAGCACCAGATTCCCCATTCACTTCCCAAATTCTACAGCTGCTCATACCCACCACCCTGAAGAGTTTCCAGGTTTGTCCTGTTCGTAGTGTGACACATGAAGTGTTCTGGGCCGTGTTTTTCCCTCCTGCCCACATCTCATTAACATCTGTCTCTTCGTTAGCTGCCATCCTCTGTCTGGGGAGTGCAGCTGCAGGGCTGGCTGGGCTGGGCTCTACTGCAACGAGACCTGTCCCGTGGGCTACTACGGCGAGGGCTGCCAGGTGCCCTGTCCCTGCCACAACGGGGCCGACTGTGACAGCATCACCGGGACCTGCATCTGCGCCCCCGGCTTCATGGTGAGTGCGGCTGGGCGTGGGAGGGCTTCCACAAAGCGGCTGCAAAAACAAAACAGGGTTTGCATCTGATTGGAAATCATATTTGCATAAAAGCAGCCAAGCGCGGGTCATTTCCCCCATTCTGTGCTAAATCCACGTCCTTTGAGCAGTGTCAGCCTGTGGCTGCTGGTTGTTTAGTTAACATCACTGCTCTAACTTTATTACTGTTATAAAGATAAAGATGTGGTTTCCCATAGTGTATTCTAAGTCAAGACATAACAAAAAAAGTGTCAGATTATTGTCTGCCTGGAAGAGCAGAGAAAGAATTCTCATGGCCCTTCAGCATGTTCCTTGTCAGTCACACTGTGATTTTAATAGATGAAGGTATTTTAAAATGTTACAAATGATAGAGCAATTTATGTCTTTTTTGAGCCTGTGTGGCAGGTGTCTTTTACCTGAGCATCAGGAAGAGCTTCAGACATTCTGAGGTAAACAAGCATTGCATTTTATAGGTGAGATGTAAAATGGCTGA
This sequence comes from Prinia subflava, assembly GCF_021018805.1. Taxonomy (NCBI): domain Eukaryota; kingdom Metazoa; phylum Chordata; class Aves; order Passeriformes; family Cisticolidae; genus Prinia; species Prinia subflava. The sequence continues at coordinate 2,065,203 of NC_086261.1, forward strand.
GGAGACCAGCCAAGATGAAAACAGCAAAAATTCAGAGTTAACAATTGCCAGGCTGCAGCAGAAGGTATTGGAGCATGGATCCAGGTGTCCAGTCCTGCTGAGGCTGGGCAGAATGGAATTCTTGCCAGTCCCTGGTTATCTGTGTGTGAGGCTCCTCCCCTTCAGGAGCACACCATGGAGGAGAAGCTCAGGCTGTGTTTAAGAAACAATACTTCCTAAAGGAAAAAAATACTCTAAAGAGAGAATTCCATCAAACTTCACAAGAAGTTGGCTTTCTCTGTCTTTCATTTTACGTGACCTGTCCCCACAGGTCTGTGTTTTCTATACCATTATAACAATTATGAGTTATAATTACTATATTTAGTAGAAATCAGGGACAGGCTGCACAGCTGGGACAGATCCATAGTGGGGAGGTCCTGTGTGACATTAGTGGGATGCCAAAGACTTTTCTGCCTCCCTTCCTTCTGAGTCCACACCTGAGCTGGTGATCCCCAACTGGCATCTGCAGAGCTGTGCAATTGGAGTTCTGGCTTAAAGACACTTTTGTTCTCTGCCTCGTGTCAGCAGCTGAACATGGAAGTTGGAGCTTCCACTGATTCCCAGGTATGAAGAGATTTATTTAGGTGTGAGGGGCTGGACCCAAAAGCATCTGTACAAGATAATGGTACTTAGAGATGGGGAGAGAAAACAAAAGAACAGGTCTTTGAGGTTTGATTCCCAACTCTACTAAGAAAAAACAATGATTTATCTTCTCTAAACAGTAGCTGATACACAAGTGGAGGAAGGATGAAGGCAGCAGCATGTTAGTGACAGCTACAAAATAAAAAGATGCCAAGATCCTCCTTCTTATTAGGAATGCTGTCCAAATTTGCAGCACAAGAGCATTTAGGGACCCTTTACTGTACACATTTTAAAAAAGCATACCTTGTCCAATATACATTGCCCCAAGGCAGCATTAGTGCAGGCAGAAAGCCTGGGAAGTTCCTATTGCATTGCTGCAAAATAATATTTAATCTCATAATAAAGAGCTTTCTTGCATTGACATTTAAACAGCTTGGTTATTGAGGATAGCTCTATAATCACTGAAGCATATTTAGGCATTAGTATCATTGCTCTCACATAATATACTATAATCTCTGGCAATTAGTCCATGAGGGGAAGTAAAGCCTTGAAATTGCTAATTTATTGCCTCTGAAGCATATTTGTCATTCGTGTGCATGCCAGATGAGCTGCAATGGTTCTTTCAAGTGCTGCAGAGCACAGGCTGTGCAGAAAAGTTGCTGGGAACCTTTTCCTCCCAGCCCGGGGCTTTGTCCTGCCGGGCTGCTCCGGGCAGGGAGGAGGGAGCTGGCAGGGGCTGTGGGGACAGAAGCAGGCTGGCAGTGCCTTTTCCCAGTGACACACTCCAAGGCAGGCTTTCCCTGCGGATATTCCTGCTGGCTCTTGCTGAGGGAGCAGGGGAGCTCTGCTGGGGCAGAGCTTTGCCCTTGAACTGGGCGAGTCTGCGAGCGCCGGTGCCGAGCTCAGGATGTGTCCTCTGGCAGAGCTGGCAGTGGAGGGTGCTACTGCAGAGCTGGGCACAGCTAATTATTCACAATAAAGCCATTAATGAATCCCTCTTGCTTTGTCGAGTACGAGGCTTGGCTGAGGCAGCCGCACGGGCAGGAATTTTGCCCTGTAATTGGAAAGAATAAAACCAGGAGCAACTTCTATTTTACAGCAATGTTTGATCTACACGTGATCCTAGGGCAGAGCAGGCTGAGAGGCTTCTCAGGAAGGGGGGAACGAAGAGGAAATGATGGGAGGTGGGATATAACTGCAGAATTTATCTGCAAAGGCAGAGAGGTTGGACCCACAGGACTTTGGGATTACTGGCTGCCTGGAATATGCAGAGCCCAAGGAAGGACGGTGTTTTCCTGACAAAGCACTCCTCCTGCCCACTCCTCCAGCACAGATGGTGGGTTTGTAACTCACCCTGCCTGTGTCAGGGCAGCTGGGCTGGGTTTCAGGATGAATCATCTGCTCTCGCAGCCAAAACAGGAACATTTTGTTGGGATGCAGAACAAGCCATTAAGAACACAAAGCATCTGGTCACCTTTATTAAATGTATTAAGTGAAAAGGCAGCCTTCCCATTCACTGCCATATACGTGAGCAGAGCGCTTAATTTTGAGAAATTTAAGAATATTCAAGTTGTAAACTAAAAACGTATATGGTAGCTTAAAGAAAATACATTATTTATTAGCTGTGACATTTCCAAAAATTAAAATGCCAAAGCTAAATAGTGATGAGCTTGCAGTTTAGGATAGAGCTTCAAAACATCTTCTTATTTTTTCTGTGAATGTTTTGGGTCAGACTCAAGAGCCAGATTTGCTTATGTTTTGCTCTGAACCCAAAAGACAATGTTGTAACTTTAGCTGGGTGTCGAGGTGTTTCTGTGACTCTGATCAAGGGGGAAGCTCTGTTTCACCTCTGCAGGTTCTGAACCCCCCTGCAGAGCTGGGTGTGCATTGGCTGAGGGATCCACAACCCAGAGCAGGCAGTTCTTGGAGGCAGCAGAAAACAGGGCAATGAAAACGGGAGAATAGTAGAGGAGACACAATAAAATCCTCCCCAAAATCACAGAGCTACTCCCATTGCTCCACAGGCCTGTCGGGAATGCTTTGCTTCCTGCATCCCACTTGTAAAGGAGGATAAAGGCACTGTCAGTTTAACTCGGATGATTGCAGGGAATCATCGTTACAGGCACACCAAGAGGGCACTTCCCTCCAACTGGGACTTTTAACATATTTGAGGGTTTCCTCTTAGCACTGAAGTGATGAATTGCCAGAATGCTCTTCTGAGGAATGGGTCTGTAAAGCTGTTCAGCTGCCATCTCGTTTGTGACCAGAAGGGACCTGGCAAACACACACAGGGAGTGCACAGATCAGCCCTAAAAAGCACCAGGGGGGAGTCTTGACTGGTAGAAATTGGATCCTCCCTCCCATGTGGAAGTGGCCACTGCTTGCAATAAATTATCTGGATGCAATTATGGAGATGTTGAGAGGGATTATAGTAACTTGTACCTCCCCCTCCTTCCAAATTCTGCTCCAGCATGTTCTCCTGTAAGTCCACTGAACTCAGGTGTGCAGGAGGGACATAAAAGAAAGTGGGACTTGCCATGTCCTGTCTCTGTTCTTTTGGTTTTGGTTCATTGAATTTTATTCCTGTAATTCAATAAACATGGTAGAGAAGGCCAGAGGATATGAATTAAATATGACAGGAGACCACAGGAATCCTGACCTTGTGTCTCACAAGGAAATCTTGAAAACAACCCCCTGCACGTACCTATCAGCATTTTAGCTGCTGAAATAATTATAAATGCTATTGAGATACAACTGAGTTCACCTTCTCCATTGCACAGCTAATTGCAGCTTCCCTGAAAGCAGTGCCTATCTAGAGACCTCATCCCGTCCTACGCCTTTGTTTCTTTATAGATGCTTTGTTTTCTTCTTTTGAAAAATGGGTTTAACTTGAAACGCTTCTATTCTGTGTGTTGTGGCAAGGAGAGAGGTAGTTAAAACATTTCTCAGCCCAAGACACTCCGAGAAAACTTTTAACACTTCTCTGTGGAATGTGTGGTCAGCTTTTACTTCAGCGGGCACTTAGGTCTATATTTCACATCCAGATGACAGAAGTTATATTACTTTAAAGAGTTCATCTATTTATGCTGCTATTTTTTGAAGACCTGTCTGCTTTTATTGAACCCTGCATGCTGGCAAGCAGAGCAAGCACTTCATCACCAAAATGAAAGAATCCATTTTGACATTTCTCTATTTCTTCACTATATTGGTAGATCCCACACAAGCCAATCACATCCTGCTAAGTATGGCAGCTAGAGCAGTAGTGATCTCTTGCTAGAAGATTTTTCAGCTTTTGGAATAACTCTTGGATTCCCTAAAGCTTTCCAAGATTTATCCCAGTGCTGTGCATCTATAGCTATTTGCATCTTCTGTTGGCATTGTATCAAATTTGCATTTTAAAAGCACAATTAATGCCTTTCAAATACATCCTTACAGAGGTGCTTATGTGGATGGATCTCTGGCTGGGCTCAGTGGGACCCCGGGCACTTAAGCCCTGAAACACGGGCTTCATTTGGGACTGTAAGTCCATAATTTCGTCTGGCATGCCTGAATTTCTCAACACAATGCTTTCTCTACCACAGGGGTACAAATTGCTCCCAGGGCTTACATCAGAGTAAAACTTTACAACCTACCTGCACATTGAGTAAAAGTCAGCCCTTGTAGCTCACAATGAACAGTAGCTCGAGCACTTAGTAAAAATAAGTATAAATTATAGTGCTCTAAAGCTATTCAAATGCACAGCAAATGCACACCAAATTCTGCACTGGATAATCTCTTGGTCAGTACCAACACCCACACACAGACTCAGACCAGTCTTAGCCTGCTCTGTGCCTACTCACTGAGTAAAATGACCAATTTACTGTTCCATAGAATGAGAAGGAGCGTGATTATGGTCCTGTAGAGGTCATAAACACGTAGAGCTCCAGTCTGCTGGGTATTCCAGCCATAACAGGCTTCCTTCTGGTGCCCAGCATATCTCTTGTTCCCTGAAAAAAACACACAGGAGGGAAAAACAATCTTGATATTTATATTAAGAAAAGTGGAAGCCTGTTTTTCTGTCCTACACCTTTAAAATTCTCTCTGTTGTCTAAAAGAAGGAAACAGAGTAAATAGAGAGGAGCACCTTATCTTATCTTCAATTGAATTTTCCCTGAAGGACCCAAGTCCCAGGTAGGTTTGGAGAAATTTTAAGCATCATTGCCTGTAGGTGTTTTCTAAACACACAAGGTACAAATTTATCAGAGTATTCCCTCTCTTCTACATATTAACTTTCATCTTTATTCTAAATGTATCATTCTTCACCACTTCACAAGGAAGCAGGGGAAAATGGATGAGACTGCTTTGTGTTACAAGCCCGTGGTTCGGTAGTAAAATTATTTTATAAATTTCACAAAATTCTTAATATAAAAAATGAACGTAAGGCTGGAGATAGTGGATCTGGTTTGGGGGCTTTAACTCATTTAAATGATCCATTTCTCTTTGAGATAATTCCAAAAGTACTTCAGTAGAAGCTCATCGCAGAGCAACAGGGCACCTCATCAAAAGGTTTAAAAAGAAAAGAAGAGGGGAAAAAATCTTCAATAGAGCCTGTGTCCTTTTATCCTTGATTTACTGAGCATATCAGTTACCCCCCTTTGTTAAGAGCTCTTTTCATTTCTAGGTATAAAATAAATTCAACCATTTTATCAAGATGTTCTTGTTACCAGCCACCAGTATAAATTTTACTTGCTGTAGGTGGGGGAGAGGTTTTCTGGCACAGCAGTTGTCCAATTAACTGGAGTATCACAGGCAACAGGGACGGCTGGCAGGGTCTCGTTTCATGAATTTCCCGGGTGCAGGGGAAGATGCATTTGCTCCTCACGGGTTTCCCATTTGTGTCCATGACCCAACGTCTCAAACCCACGGAGAAGGGCGAGCAGCAGAGGCAGAGAGGATGAGGAGAGGCACCCTCCCTGTGCAGAGGGCCTGCAGCTGGCAGGGCGTGAATTATTAATTGTAATAAAAGTAAAACAACTTGTCTTAGAAGTTGTGGAGCTACCAGAGCCTTGTTTGCCACTGATTTCCATCCTCAGTTCTCTGGCCTCTCCTGCCCCGCTGCCAGGTCCCCTTTGATGCTTTACCTGGCACAGGACACTCAGGTGGGCTCAGGGACTCAGACTCAATCCCCTGACTGCATAACCAGGTTCAAAGTACCATAGGTCACATTCCCTAAAAAAGAGAAGGGTTTTGCCTGAGCAAAGGTTGAGTATTAAGACATAGAAAAAAATTTATTCCCATTCTCCCAGCCTTTGAACTCTTCCCTGGTTTATTTTTTGTTTGTTTTTTGTTTTGTGGGATTTTTTTTCCTTTGTTTCACCTCAGTTATTCAAAAGTTCTTAGCAGAGTTAATTTTAGGAAGTCTGGGAATATCCCACGGTAGCCCTGACTAATTCCTCAGCTGCCCCTGAAGTACAGAGGCACAGACAGGGAAAGGCCAGGCCAAGCAGGAGAACTGTCCCGGTGATCCCAGACACAGCTCAGGAGGGAAAATCCCTGCTTGGATACAGGGAGCAGTGAGATGCAGCTGAAGAGTCACCAAAAAAGACCTGGCAGATTCAAAGTGTTCTGGGCAGGGTTGAGAGGCTCATTTTGTCAAAGCCAGCAAGGAGGAAATGCAGTCTGTTTGATAACAGATATCAGTGTCAGTTGGAGGGCTGGAGGTGATGTGAAAGGCAAAGATATGGGAAATTCAACTAAAACACCCTTTAAAAATGGAAGATGTAGCTGTGTCCTGGGAAACCACGATGGAAGTCAAAAGTTATATTCACCTTGTATTTAAAAATTGAATAAAGATAAAAATCAGTCAGTCAGAACAACACAACCAGGCCCCCTACACTATGGCTACATCCCAGACCCCTCTTTCCTGTCTTTGGTGTCTGAGGAATGCACTCTCCTTTGAATTTGCATTTTCTTGATATCTTCTGGATAGGGATAAGTCTGAAAGCTCAGCTGATTGATTTTTAAAGTTTACAAATTACTTCACAAGTGGATGTGGAACAAGACGTGGATCTCAAGCAGGCTACAAAACCTCTCTGTTCCATAAGAGTGAGCTGGGAAGAGGTTTTTCAAAGGAAGGAACTGACACTTTCCCTCTGGACAGAAGTTTTCTTGTCATCTGGCCTGCAAGTTGGAGGGTCTGAGTTCACAAACAGAAATCAAAACATCCCACACATGACTGATCACAGATCATTTGCACTTATCAAGATTTTTGCACAGTCACAGACCAGATGAAAATGTGAATCACATTTTGATGTCCCTTTTCATTGATGACATCTGAATTTTCTTGCCCACTTCTCAGTGCACACAAAAGAACATATTTGTGTGTATGCAATGGCTGTGCTTTGATTTTCTGTAGTCCATTGGGGCTAATAACAGACTGTAAAATCTTTCATGCCGAAGCTACTCGGTGTGATCAGTGCAGACTGAGAATGATCTTCCCTTGGCTGTGCAGTGCCCTGCATGCAATGACTTGGTCTCAGTCCAGCTCCCCGTGGATCAGTGTGTACATCACAATCCCCATTTCCATCAGCAGCCACCAGCAAATTTGCTGGCACATTGAGCCTTTTTACCATTTTCCCTTCACAAACCATTGCTTCAGGTCGAGCCCGGTGATGTGGCTGTGTGAGCAATCTCAAGGTCCCTGTAGGGCTTTTTCTGGGGACAAAGAGCACAGGTGCTGAGAGCTTTTGGAGCAGCACCCCTGGTGAGCACTGTGAGCCACCCAGCGTGTCCTGCACCTTTCCCAAATGGCAGCTGAAGCTGGAGAAGCAACCCAGCTGTGGGACACTGCCCCACGTCACTCAGGGAACATGGACATCAGCTCAGTGCCAGGGAGCTGGCTGTGGGCTGAGCCAGGATTGCAGTAACAGCTCACAAAGGGATTCTTCTGGCTCTGCTGAATGACAGGAGGAGATCATCTCCATTCCAGTGCCAACAGGGAAGATCATTATGGGGAGGCCACCTGTGTATTGCAGGCTTTCAGACCAGGCCGCTCCCCTATTGATTGTGGTATCAGTGGTTTATATCAGCTCTACGGAGGTTTTTATCTCAGTGCTGTCAGTCAGGCCCGGTGCTGTTCTCCCCGAGCTCCTCTGCACCAATTAGGGATTTCTGCGGGGGGCTCCGGAGCCTGCGCTTGCCCAAAGCCCGCGGTGCCCCTGTCAGCGCCCGGCTGCAGGAGCGGGAACAAAGGCTCTGCTCCCCCCTCAGGGCACTGCTGGATGCGTTCGAGCAGGTGAACCTTTGTACCACAGTGTTTACCAAGGTCACTGAATGCACAGGACACAGTGGCTCCCGCTCAGCTGTGCAAACTGCAGCCCTTTCTTTGGATTCAGTGGAACTCTGCAGAGCCTTTTATGAGCTATTCCATTTCATTTTTCTCTGCTGACTCTCTTGTCAATGCACAAGCTCCAGGAATTGTCTGTGACAGCTCAAATTCTATTTTGGCAGCCCAAGTTTACCTGAACACAACTGCTGCCTTCAGTGGGATTGTCCCAGATACACAAGAGGGGGATTTCCTCCGTGTCTGCCTCTGCTAATGAGAACTTAACTCACACACAGAGTTTATGATTTGATAAGAACTCTGAGCAAGTCCCAGGTCTTCTCTTTCTTCTCCTATTTACTTTTACTGGGCTTTGCTGCAGTTTTATTTACCCGAATAACTCCAAAGTTTTTGTAAGTGGGTCCAAAGGAACCAACTTGATACAGAAAGCCTGAAAGCCTCTGCCTTTGTTGCTAGTTGACATATTTCATGTGTTTTATCCTTAATTGGCAATGTGGCTATGTCAAATTGCATTTCCCTTCCTGTAGCCTCATTCAGAACCAGTGGAGCTCAATATTCTGCTCAGACTGAGTTATTTGATCTGAATTTTGCAGAGGGATGAACTGCTTGCCATTAGCAGTGCCTCCTTTCATCTGTTAGGCTTCCAAGTGTGTATATCTTCATCCACACTGTCTGTAGTTCTGTGCATGAAAGTTTTGGTAGCTGACTCTCCTGGCAGTTCAAATTGCAAACTGATTTCATTAAAACCTCCTAAGGACAGGATTTAAGTCACAGGTTAATTTTGCATTTTATTTTCAGTGCAACTGTGCTGTCAAAGACTTTGTCTTTCACAATCAGACATGTATAAATGAAAAATCCTGATTTTTGTTTCCTATGCCAAAGGGCAACTGAAATTTTACCAGATCTCAAACTCTTGCTGTAGGGTTTTGATTTAGGAGTACCTGTGAGAGTTTGAAGGGGATCTCTCTTATCTGCCTGTGCGTGGTCACCTGGTTATTTGCCAGCTTTTCAGAATTCCATCACAAAACCCATTAGCTTAGAGCTGACATATTTTCTGTTTTAGATGCTGGTTTTTTGCTTTGATCCTCTCACCCGTGGATCCTGCAGCTCAGCCCCAAGGTCCACCACAGCTGTTTGCAGCACCAGCCCTGTTTGTTTGTGTTTTCCATCCTCACTGCTCTTTGCAGCACTTTGAGCTCCTGCTGGCCCAGTCCTTCGGGCTGTGGGCACCAGTTCAGGGGTGCACTGATGGCCTGCTTGGACATCGTCCTTAATTGCACAGTAAAGCTGTGGAAAAAGTCTAAAAGAAAGTTTGCAAATAATGCAAAACTATGGGGATTGTTAAGGCAGTAGCAAATTTGGGGAAAGGTTCCTGGTCCTGAATGACTGCGTGTGCTGAAATTCAGAGTTTAACAATGCAGAGTAATAGATGATAGGAAAATAATGTTAAGTAAATACACAAAAGATGAGTTCTAATTTAATTCCTGCTATTCAGGGAAAGAGATCAGGCAATCACTGTGGGTAGTTTTCTAAAGAACTCAACCCCTCAATGAGTCTGAAAATCTCAAATGAAACCAGAGCACCTGACAGAATAGTTAGAATGATCAGGATGAGAATAAAATAGGATGGAAAAGCCATTTTTTTGGTATTGTGTAAATCCATAATATATCCAATTCTCAAATTACTGCACACAGCTTGGCTGATTCCTGCTTACAAAGGATAGAATGGAAATGGTGACAAAGATCATCTTTTATATGGAATGATTTCTATAGAGAGTCACTCGATAAGCGGGAACTGGGCTCTGAAAACAGATGGCTGAGGAGGGAGACGATGGAGATCTGTGGGACTGGGGATGGTGCACAGAACATGAACAAGGAATGGTTATTTACTATTTCTAATAACACAGGAACAAGGGCCAACCAATTAAATGATTGCACAGCAGGTTAAAAACAAAGAGAGCGCTTTTCACAGAATGCGTAATTAAGTTGTGAAATGGCTCCCATAAAATGGGAATAACAGTGGGATGATTTTGCTTAGAGAAGGGGTCACCGAGGGTAGGGATGTGAGAGGTCTCTCACTCCATGGGGGAAGGGGAAGAAGGAATGCATTCTTGCTACTTAGCACAGTACAAGAAGTTTCCCAATTAAAAATCAGGCAGTGGGTTTGAAGCAAGCAGATAAAGCTGTTTCTTCTCCTTTATATTTATAATTAAACTGTGGATCTTCTTGCCAGAAAACATCATAGAGGCTGAAGGTATAAATGATGCCTTTTATTTCCTGTTTTAGTTGATGTTCTTTTTGCAGAACTGTTCAGACTTGACAGCCAGAACTCACATTTATTATTGCAAAAAAGTCAGGAGGCCACGGCTGTTTTACAAGGTGGATCTTGGACTGTGACACTCAGGCTGTGTGGACAGAGCTGAAATCGTCTCAAACTTCCAAGCAAAGATATTTCCATTCAATAGCTGGGGCAGAATTGACAGGCAGCTCTGGGTTCCCACTGAAGGTCACTGAAATGCTAATCTGTATTTCCAAATGGCCCCTGTGAGCCACTGGTCTGCTCTGCCCAAACCTGGGGAAGGAAATGATGGAACTGCACACTGTGTGTCAAAGTCTCTCCTTTGCCACAGTGGTAACTCTGACTTTAATACCTACATTTCAAAAAGGGGGGAAAAACCCTAAAAAACCCAAACCAAACCAAACCAAAAAAACCCCAAAAAACCTAAACAAAAACCCAGCTCTTTTTTTAATCTTTACCACAATATTCAAGGACTGTAGTTTGGTATTTTGACATTTAGCCACTTTCCATCCCCAGTTTGGGCAGGAGTAGCCTGTTGGACACATCATGGAGAGCACTTGTGCCACAGATGTACCTCTCAGGGATGTAAATAATTCCCACAAACTTGAAATAATGCACAGGACAACTGGGGCATTTTACCTTTGAGGATATTCAATTGTGATCTGGCCATGTGTTTTGGAGCATCCTGAAACAGCAGCTGATTAAAGCTGGTTATAGTGACAGCAAAGAGTCCCACAGATATTTGACTCTTTACAGATTCCCCAGAGTTAAGTTTAAAATATTCTGAGAGTTTGCTCCCTGCCTCACCTGAATAAATCTGCAGTGGCCTAATTCCAGGCTTAAATTCCAGGTTTAAATTGCTTTAACTCGAGAGGACCTGGTTTCCCAGCTGGCCCCACAGTGGACACGAGAAATCCCTCTGGTAAAGCTGTGATTTACCTGCCTTGATAATCTACCTGGTTTACCCAGTCTAAATCCAATCCCCTGGTTTTAGAGAGGTCCCTCCTGGGTAAATGTGTTTTGTGATATTCTATTAGGTGAAAAGTGCTGACTGCATAAAAAAATATTCTTGTTCAGAGGTTGATGATCATCTTTTGTACTCTCCACACTGCTTTCCTTCTGAATACATTTAATTATATGATGCTGTATTCATTGCCTTGCTGACACTAAAGGGCTCTGCAGTTAAGCCTAAATACTAAACCAGGCAGATATTCAAGTGTTGTAAAGTCAGTCTAGATATTTTTTGCCAGCAAGTGCTGCCCTAATTTACGGGAAGCGGGAGGGAGGGTGTGATCTCTTGGCTGCTTTCTTTATTGAATTCTCTTTCCTTTTCTAATAACCATGTTTAGGTAACTGGTACTGTAGGAATGGATTTTTTTAATTGCAGATAACTGGCTGGTATTGGGCATACTTTTAGTGCAAACTAGAAAAGTGTTCCCTGGTGGTGAGGGGGATTATAGTGCTTGCTGACAGAAATCCAGCTCAGGTTTGCTGACTTTCAGTATGCAAAATCCAATTTTTTTAATGAAGGTTTTATTTGTGTTTGTTTTCACTGGATTCCATGGAGGGGAAAAAACCCTCCCAAAGCCAGGATTTGCTGCTTTTATTCATGAGTTTTATTGTGCCAGGGCATTGTTCCTTTTGGCTGTACGGAGCACGTTGGAGCCAAGCTGCTGCAGGGCAGGAGAGTGGTGAGACTCTGTGCACCCTCGTTGGAAAAGATGAATTTCCAGTGGAGTCCCAGTGTGAAAGGACCCTGAGCCAACAGGCCGTGCCTGACTCCTGAGATGCACAGATCCTTCCATCCTGCACAAAAAATCCCTCTCAGCTGGGCTTTGCTGGGCTGGAAACCATGAGCCCTGTCCAGTTAATTCCAGTTCTCCACATGCACGGTGTCCAGACTGGGGGGCTGCACATGTTCTCCCATCTTGATAGGTTCAAATTATTCCCCAGGCAGCCAAATCCTATCCAAAGGCTCTCCTAAACTGTGACAAGAGATTCCAAAGGTCCTGGGAAAGGTCCCTTCGAGGATGGATGGATGGATGGATGGATGGAGGGATGAATGGATGGAGGGATGGATGGATGGAGGGATGGATGGATGGAGGGATGGATGGATGGATGGAGGGATGGATGGATGGAGGGATGGAGGGATGGATGGATGGATGGATGGATGAGGGATGGAGGGATGGAGGGATGGAGGGATGGATGGATGGATGGATGGATGGATGGAGGGATGGATGGATGGATGGATGGATGGATGGATGGATGGATGGATGGATGGATGGATGGAGGGATGGATGGATGGATGGATGGATGGATGGATGGAGGGATGGATGGATGGATGGATGGAGGGATGGATGGATGGAGGGAGGGATGGATGGATGGATGGATGGATGGATGGATGGATGGAGGGAGGGATGGATGGATGGATGGATGGATGGATGGATGGATGGATGGATGGATGGATGGATGATGGATGGATGGATGGATGGATGGAGGGATGGATGGATGGATGATGGATGGATGGATGGAGGGATGGATGGATGGATGGAGGGATGGATGGATGGAGGGAGGGATGGATGGATGGATGGATGGATGGATGGATGGATGGATGGATGGATGGATGGATGGATAATTGTTGCTCTGAAGCCCCTTGTAGCCCTGGGACCATAGGCTGAGTACTCTCTTTTTTCTTTCTTTTCTTTCTTTTTTTTTTCTTTTTTTTTTTTTTCTTAAATAAAAGTAACCCAACTACACTGTCAGTGTATCTCAGATCAATTCTGAGGCTGTGCAGTGGGAAGCAGAATAACCCAAACAGGGAGTGAGAGGTTCTGGGGATCAAGAGGCCAGAAATGAGAACATGGTCCTGGTTCTTCTGTGGCCTTAATGAGGGAGTAATGTGAGCTATGCCAGCAACAGGCCACAGCAAATATATTGGGGTTTATAAAATAGGAATCCATGAAATTTAACCAGATTTTGTACACTTTGGAAAATAACAACTGCAGTTACTTTGTGGTAACTTTTACTCCCCTCTCACTCAGAGCTCAGAGCTTTGCTAGCAAAGACTGTGCTCAGTAAAGTAAAATTAAATTGTATCTAATAAAGTACTGTAGGTACTTAAAATTGATGTTATTTATAATATTTTGCTTACTCTCTCTTTATAACAAATGAACTTTCCATTTTGTTTGTGTGCGTGTTCTGCTGAATACTTCTGATCCATCATCAAATGTAAGAATTAGTATCAGGCTGAGTAATTCTGAACTTGGCATTTACTGTGAAATTTACTGTCTGAATTAGCATATTAGCACCAATTCTGAGGTGAAATAAAATGCTGACATTCCAAGGTTACAGGAGGCAAAGGGAAAGTTGTGCTGGTTCCCAAAGGGACCCGTGCTTGGCGTGTTTAGCTGGGAGCAGTGCAGTGTCACCGGCTGCGGGCTGGGGAAGCTTTGCAGATGGCTCTTGGAGGGCTTGGTGATTTCGTGAAAGGCTCTGGCATTCAGGCTGCCAATGGTTCTGTCTTTGCATGACTCATGAGCTGAAAAGTCACTTTTTTCAGTGTAAGAAAACTCCTTCCTGTCCTTTGCGCCTTCCCCTGCCTTTCCCACAAAAAGGGCACAGGGAAAAGGAGACTGAACAAGATATTGGTGGCTTCATTTTGTCCTTTTAGATGCGATCAAACCCCAGCAGCTGCAGCACGTCGTGTTACAGGGTGGGTAAAGGAACTTCTGTCAGTGCTCAGTCACAGCAATCACCTGCACACGGAACACTTGGCACAGGAGCCTTCCCCAAGCCTTTTACTGCATTTTATCATTAGCACCAATAATAGCCTCTGCAGGGAGTAATTAGTAACACCCAGAGGGGAAAGGAGTTCTGCCAGAGGACATCATTATGTCTGGGAAACTAAAGATGCTGTGTAGTAAGGTCGTGAATAAATTGTTTGAGTCCAGGGTGGAGGACAAGGCCGGTGCAAGTACAAAGTTTCCCCCTGCTGCTGATCCGCTGCTGAAGAGCACAGTAATTTCCACGGAACTCCATTAAGGAAATTAGTTTGTTCTGACAGTTTGTGTTGCTGGATACCATATGTTTACCTTGAGGGAATGTTTGTGGAGAACTACTTTGGGTTAATTGTAAATGTCACAATTAAATAAGTAAATATACAGAATGTATCTGTGATCTGCATCAGTGCACAGACACCGTGTCCCAGCACACCGGTGTCCCACATGCTGTTTGCACACAGAAATATTCGTTTGTAGGGGCTAAATCCATACAGATCAGCTTATCTGGACACACAGGCCTCGGGTACAAACAGCAGCAGCATTCTGTGTCCCTGATTTGTGGATCAGCACACACAGGAGCTCTGCACCGTGCGCCTCTCTCCACTCCGTGCTCCAGCACCGAGCGTGGAGCATCCCTGGGCCACTGCCAGGGGCTGCACCTCGGATTCACCTGCACTGCCTGGCAAGGAGGGGGCAAGGGAGGGCAGCAGATGCTGTTAGAAATCTCTGGTTAGCTGGAGTCCCACTGCAGGTTACCAAAGGTTCCAGTGTTTGCCTTTCGGTGCTGTCAGTCGCCCCCAGTAACCTGTGGGAGTTTGAGGAATTTCAGCACCTCAGCAGATTAAACCTCAAGAGCAAAGCTGTCACCCAGGTCTTTGTCATGCAAACTTGAGGCCAGGTTCAATAACATCCTGTTCCTCTTCTGCATTGCAGAAGCCTTGAAAAATTGATTTTCTGTTTTGCCACCGAGTTCAGTGGAACCAGACTTCAGCGCTCCAAGGGAATTGTATTCCTGTAGATTGTAGCTACTTCTGAAATCCTTAATTTCACATCCTTAAACAGCAAACTTTGTGACAGACTAGGTGTGGGTGCAAACTTTGCTGGATGTTGTTGACCATTGCTGGGTTATTAACTCCCTTTATGGTCTGACATACCCTTTTTTTTTTCCCTGTCAAAATGCATTTCACAGTCTTGAAGTCCTGATTCAAAATGCACGAGAATAAATACAAATTTGTGTATTGATCACCAGAAAATGATTTTTAAGGGAGTTGATCACTGCTTATAGCAGGAATACATTTTTAACAGAAACAAGAAATGTAACCTGTTAGGGTAACATTAATCCAGGGAAAACACTTTCTGAAGCAGCCAGAGCTTGTTAACATGACCAACACCTAAGGCAGCACTGTGTCTTTAAGCTCTACTAATATTGAACAATAATAATTTTGGTGGAGGAAAATCTTCCCCCTCTCCCTGAACAAAAACAAGACATATTATTGACTGCCATCCAGAAAGATGGATGCTCTGGCCCTCAGAGTCTATTAATATTTGATGCTGATGGATGTGAGCTGGCAGCCTGAGTTATTAATGGAGTTTGGTTCCTTGGACCTCGCCCTCATTCCATGGGGGAGAGTTAACCATAACAAGGACTGGATGCCCAAAGCTCTCGGGGTGCTGGGAAGGGCTGTCAGTTCCAGCAAAAATGGGTCTTTCTGAAGTACTTACAGGCATGGAGAGTCATAGGTGGGGCTGCTTAGGTCACTGCCACCCTTTATTCTGATTTAACAGGGACTTTTAGGGCCCCAGGAATTGCAGATTCCCTCCTCTATCTTTGCTGTGTCGGGGTGCTCCCATCAGGCCTGGGTTTCAGACAGGGAGAGGCTCAGTGGTGGTAATTTCTGAGCAGGGGGGAGGTGTGGGACGTCCCATCCTTGGTGGCTCTGGGGTGGCCTCTCCCGGGCTGGGGCTCTGTGACACAGAGCAGAGAGCAGGAACCTGCTGCCATTTCCCACAGCTGGCCCTCACCCCACATTCCCTAAAGAGAGTTCTTACATTATGTTAAAGTCAAATTTGACCCCTGAAATTATAAATAATCCAGTGGATAGATTTGGGGGTGTGTTTTGATAAGATGAAAGTGAAAATTCTAAGTGAAAATATTGAAAGTGAAGCACCTTTGAAAGGTTATGATATCCATATGGGTCATTCTGATTTGGAACTTAGAGATGGAAAATACCAAGTTATTTATAGCCCAATTTCTTAATATAGCTTTAACATTTGCAGGGGTATATGTTTGATTGAATTAGCTACTCCTTCCTTGCATGAAAACCACATCCAGGCATTGCACTATGCTCGTTAACCTCCCGATCTTAATAGAAAAAAAAAGAATAATCAACATAAGGAGCACAGCTGTTGATTAATTTTACTAAATAGGATAGAAATATAAAGTACCATATTGCAAGAGTCAAGATTCAATACACACAATCTGAAATCAGTTTATTAGAATATATAACTCATTAACAGCTGGATGCATACAACTGCAGCCTTATCCACTCAGGCAGGTGGGGAGAGGGAGGTGGAATTTACATATCTTTGACAGTACCTGAATGCATTTCATTTCAGAGGTCATTCTCCCA
Organism: Prinia subflava; assembly: GCF_021018805.1. Taxonomy (NCBI): domain Eukaryota; kingdom Metazoa; phylum Chordata; class Aves; order Passeriformes; family Cisticolidae; genus Prinia; species Prinia subflava. Next base: position 2,081,852 of record NC_086261.1, read on the forward strand.
AATCAAGTTCAAAATGTTAATAACAAGGTGTGCATTTATAATTAATAAAATCTTAGAGCCAGTGCTATAGTTCAAGTGCATTTTCCTCTTATGTAATTAAGAAGTTAAGTGTATTTGGCAGTTGTCACTCAGAGAGCTCTGAAGGTCTCGCTCGTCAAACCTGGGGATAGAAATCTCATTAAACCAGGTATTTTTTTTTTCAGTTAAGGTTTGTTTGCAAAGTACGTGAGTGGATGGTGGGCAGCCAGAATGCCCAGCTCTGTCAGTCCATAAAGCCAAGTACATTAAAGTAAATGCCAAAACTCAAAGGCTTGGAGTAAACAGCCTGATGTGCAGCTTGTGAGAATCACAGAATCTGTAAAGTTGGAAAAGGCCTCAAAGACAACCAAGTCCAACCATCAACCAGCACCAGCACTGTGTTCACCACTAAATCATCTCCTCAAGTGACACATCCACATGTTTATTAAAGATTTCAGGAATGGTGGTTCCACCACTTCCCTGGGCAGCCTGTTCCAGTGGTGGGCAGCCCTTCCAGTGAAGAAGTTTTCCCAAATATCCAATCTAAACCTCTCCTGGTGTAACTTGAGGCCATTTCCTCACCTTGTTGTCCTGCCACTTGTTACCTGAGAGAAGAGACCGACACCCACCTCACTACAACCCTTTTTCAGGGAGTTTTTCTTTGGGATAATCCCAAGTGATTACGGAAAACCAGTGAATCCAGGCAGTGATGCCTGGATGCCCCCTGACACGAGCTGCTCTGTGGTCACAGAACACAACTGAGACTGGAAATCACAACTGGAAATCCTCCTGCTGCCTGCAGCCCTGGCCCAGCTGGTGTTTCAGAGGTGTCAGGATGTGGGGATGTGGTTTGGGGTGATGGATGGTTGGACTGGATGCTCTTGAAGGTCTCTCCTAACCCTGATGGTTCTGTGGTTCTGTGGTTGGTTAATGTGATTCCTACAGGGGGATTTAACTCCACATCACTCTGCTCCCCTTGCCTTTTCAAAGGAATTTCCTTTTCCTTCTGGATCACTAGTTCAGATCCAGATAAGGTCAGTTGTCATAGAAATTATTAGCAGTACCAGCAGTTCTGTGTAGTACACGAAATGAGTTGGGAGTTTCGCTCACACAGGATAAGGGCTCCTAAGTGGCACTAATTGGCTGTCTAATTGTCACACACAGGAGAAAGGCAGAGGATTGATTAGGCGTGGAGGCTGAGTGCCCCTCTGCCAGCCCGGGTTCCTGGAGCTCATTCCATAGGCATGCTGGCAGGGTAATGAGGGGCAGCCTGCCTTGCATTTGCTGGCTGTCAAGGCAGCATCTTTCCCTGCCAGGCCTTATCGGGGGCACTTGTTTTACTCCACCAAGGTCAAAGATAGCATCTTTTACAAACAGTGCCTTCACTCAAAAATCAGACACTTGCAGGATTTACTTGTGAGCAGCATATTTTAACCATTTCCTTTCCTTCCCCCTGAAACAAAGTTTTTGGTCTAAAATAGGATGAGTCACACTGGTGCGAGGCAGAACTGCTCCAGCAAAGCAGATGGGGGTTTCTGGTGCTCAGAAATCTGTTCATATTTCCTGGTGCTGTCTGGGTGTCTGCTGTGTGATATGCAGGCTCCTGGAGGTACTTGTCACAGCACAGGGAAGCTGACACAGTGCACATTTCCTCTCCTGATAAATGGATCCTCCTATCAAACAGCGAAGCCTCTCACCTGCAGAAATACATTTTGACCAATGTCTTTTCCCCCTGAGCTACAGGGTCACACCGTGCAATGGAGTTACTTTTTAACTTGTAGTAGGTTCACTTTCCCTGGCATAGAACTAAATTATTTAAGTTTAACTCACTGAAGTAGTAAATTTAGGAGCTAATTTGCTATGTGAGAGTCAGGATTACACACAGAGGAAAAGGAAGCAAGAATACCTTGTATATGTTAATGTGTAGACCCAGCTATGGGACTCAGTAAGTTTACTAAGGCTTAAACCTCAATTAGTGAGGTTAAACCACAATTGCTTTAAACCTTATTGTGCTCACATTTTAATTCCCTTGTTGTATCAGATGAACAGTGTTAGTAAGGACTGTGTCTAGCCTTTCAACCACACAAGCTGATCAGTGCACACAACACACCAGAATGTAGTGTTAGAGTATTCTCTATTTCTGTAAATATGAGGATTTATTCTCCTTTCTCTCCCTTTGCCCACACCTAGAGCAGAAAGAGGACAGAGACCCTGTTCCTGTGTTCTGCTGTGTGCCTCCTGTCTCTGACATACACATCACTCCTGTTCTGCCTTCCTCCTAAAGTCACAATCTCATGCAAATTAATTGAAAACAAATGCAGGTACCAGCTACGCACCAAAAAGGTCTGATGCACCTGCCATGTCGTTTTCCTCTCTGCCAATCTGTGGAAGACGAGCATGTACGAGATCCTTTAGGTTTTTAACAACCCTATTCTTAGAATATATTTCCAAGAACCGCAGAGCAATCTCTGCACGGTTTCAGACTGTATATTTTGTGATTAGTGTTTCATAAGTGATGTTTTGCTTAATGATCTAACATCTGCTCTAGGAGGTTTGTTTTTGTAACTTCCCCACCTCCTGCTGAATGAATGCCAGAAACTTGTCCCTTTCCTCCAAGTCAATCAAAGCACTAATTGCATCATAATCATGGGAAGCAGCGGTGACTGCTCAAGTGCAGAGGACTCAGCAATCAGCTCACAACACTCTGCTCACTGTTCGGAGAGAGAAAGCGCCCCTGAGCCGAGCTGGGAATTTCCTGCATGCCAGATTCCTTCAGCTGACTCTGCCTTTCCTGGGTTGCAGGGAGATGACTGCACCATTCCCTGCATGGCAGGAACCTACGGAACCAATTGCTCCTCGGTCTGTAACTGCAAGAACAATGGCACCTGTTCTCCTGTGGATGGGCTGTGCTACTGCAAAGAAGGTAAACAAAATTCACATTTAACAGGTTCCTGCCATCAATGCCTGTCCCCTTTAAAAGGGGCACAGCTGTGCAGGCAAGGACTCCACTGTTTTCCTGTCCTCCAAAGTATCCCAGCTCAGCAGGGGCTGGACTGTAAGTTCATCCTCTGCCCTGAGCAGGGGCCAGCTCTCTGCTCTGCCGCAGAAACATCTCACAGAACTGAGTGTGGGGCAGAGGCACTGCTACTCTCCAGGGGAAATGCACAACAATCCCCTGGCTGCCGGGTTTTTATCCCCTTGCTGCCCTGTTTCTCCCAGATTCCAAAGCACTGGGCTTGGAGTGAAGGCACCTTCCTTCCTGTGTGTCCTGCAGCCCGTGGGCTGTGCCTGGCCTTGGTCACCCCCAGCAGCCCTGAGCTGACTCCTGAGCCCATCCCCACCCTGGGCTGGTCTCGTTCCTGCTGCCCTGGGCTCCTGGCTCGTGCCAGCTGCCAGCCCTGCCCTTGGCTCTGTGCCCTTGCTGCCATCCTCAGCTGCTCATCCTGCTGTACCCTGACACGGGGACACCCCAGCCTCGTGCAGGTGTCCTCTGTCTCCTGAGCTAGCACAGGATGGCTCCCAGGATGTGGCTCTCATTTATTTGGGGGAATAAGAAGCCTTGCCTGCTCCAGGGTGACTGACATCTTGTCTTCCCACACGTGTCCATAACTCTCTCCTGGACATGGTGGTGAGCACATCCCATGGATCCACCTGAGAATTCCTCCACGGCTCCATGGCACAGTGGCTCTTCTGTTCCCCCAAAATCCCAATGTGAGCTATGCCTGTATGACATACATAAGCCCTAAAACAGAAGTGAGGCAAATAACAATAAAATCTGGCATTTCAAACATGAATTAATGGATCACTGTAGAACCCCATTTAATGAGGGTGTATAAACCATGAGTTACTGCTCAACTCCATGACACAGAGCTGCAGTGTAATGAAAGTCATTGTGCTCCTGGTAGTTAAGAGTTGAGCCTTAATGGCTAGAAATGATGGCCTTGGTCTTTTTTAGGTGTAATAGCTGCTTTATATTAAATAGTATTCTCAAAAAAAAAAAAAAAAAAAGGAGATAAGAAACAGGCAACATCAGATGAAAAGTTCTTGCAGTCCTGTAGGTCAGAAGGTCTCCAGCCTGACAGACAGAGACTGTCCCAGCAGTTCCCAGAAAGGCATCAGACGCCTAAATGTGGTTACAGCCAAGCCTCTGGTACCTCCATCTGTGTGTAGAGATGCTGGGAGATGGAGCTGGGAGGTGACAATCAAAGGGTCAGTCTTTGAGCCCAAGTTAGTCTTGAATTACACCAAGAAACTGGTCCTAGAAACAAAGAGCTGCAGCTTGCCAGCTGCCTGTCCTGCTGTTTTCATGACAACATCCCAGATGCTGTTTCTCTCCCGTTCCCCTAGGGTGGCAAGGAGTGGATTGCTCCATCCCCTGTTCCAGTGGCAGCTGGGGTCTGAACTGTAACCAGACGTGTTCCTGCAGCAACGGAGCGTCCTGCAGGCCGGCCGACGGCTCCTGCCTCTGCTCCCCGGGCTGGCAGGGGGAGCTCTGTGACCAGCCCTGTCCTGTGAGTGCCAACAACGCCCCCTTTAAATCACAGTCCCCATAGCTCTGCTGACAGAGAGCAGGGCAGCATCTCAATTTGTCTGTGATGTCTGAAGGAAATGAAGTGTAAATAACAGATTGGGGTTCTAGCAGTCAACTGGATGTATTATACTTTGCATTGTATTTTATCAGAGCTATTGCTGTGTTATCTGCATTTCCTTGAACGTCATTTTTTAAAGTGATTCCTCATTTGGTTCTGTATAGAAACATTAGGCACCGAGTTTCTGTCTTCTCTGTATGTTAATTTAAAAAATGCGACTCAGCATTAAGAGGGACATGATAGATGATTTTGCACATTTCAGAACAAAAAGCTGATCACTGAGAGGCTTTTTTATTTATATTTTTGAAGGATGGAACATATGGCCTTAATTGCAGTGAGCGCTGTGACTGTAACCACGCGGATGGGTGTGATCCTGTCACCGGGTACTGCTGCTGCCTTGCAGGCTGGACAGGTAAAACCACCAAATACCTTTGCAAACCTTGGGGCTTTGGTTGATTTCGGGTTTGGGGGGTTTTGTTGGTTTGTTTTGCTTTGATATTGCATCAGTTATAGCCCTGGACTTGTGACTGCAAACTTCTAAATAATAGACTGAGACAAGATCAGCTGAACTTGCCCATATTTGAATCACTCCTGATGGTGACAATAATTGGCATTCATTAAATTTGTATTCAGATGAGTTGAAGATGGCTCCAAACCAGATGTTAGCCTTCTGTAAAAGCATCCTCAGGAGGGATGCAGGTCATCCATAATCCTGCAGAGTTTTTCTCCTTGAGCTGCCCTTTCCACAGGGGTGTAGCTGTGGGACGGTGAATCCCGGGACCGTCGTACCTGGGATTCAGACAGAGCATTTCTGATGAGTCATTACAGCTGCTCCACCATCCAAAACTCAGCTTTTCCCCATTTTCCAATGGTTCTTGTCACGGGGTAGTTGCAGAGAGCAGATTAATGCTGGTTTGACAGAGCTCTTGTGATTACACAGCAACAGAGAGGAATATTCAGTGAAGCTGGAGACTCCAGGCTGGAGTTCTCAGTGCAATTAGACCTGCACTTGACTCCACACTGAAGTTCTCTTTGCCAGCTTTTGACAGCAGGAGGGGGCAAGTTATTGACCCAACTATTTCACACTTTGCTGCCTAAAATGCTGGTTAATCTCTCTGTGCTCTGTTGAGGCCCTGAGTGGAAATAAAGTTGAGTTCCATATACTGCACAGCCACCAGTGGCACTGACAGTCAAAATGCATTTATATTACCAGCAAGTCGTTTGGAAAATTTAATTGTTTTTCAAACAAGTACAAGTTGGGAGGATGCATGGAGGAAGGCAGGCTGATCAGGCCTTTGGGATAGTGTCACCTTTTCCATTGATTTTTGCCTTAAACCAACACATGCCTTCTGTTTCTGATGGAGAGGACATCCCACAGCAGCCCAGCTCCCAGGAGCCTGAAGCAAAAGCAATTAAATGATGCCTATAACTATAATGGAAATAATCTTTAAAGAATTTAAATGTAAGAATACTAAGTTCTACATCTTGTGTACAACAAAGCTACTTTTCAAAGATACTGGGCATGTATCCCTGAAAAGAACATTCTTCCCCCAAGAAAATCCATTTTACAAGCTCACTTGTATCCCCTCCTTCATTTTCTTGCCTTCCTCACTGGCTGGGCTGCATTTCTCTTTCTCTGAGCCTCCTTGCCATCAATATTTCCATCTATCAGGCTTTAAAACTCTACTGTTCATTACTGATGATCAGCAGAGGACCAGCTGGTGGGTTCTCCTGTAGTCACTGTGAGCTTCTTCAAGGGAAAAAATGGCTTTTAAAAGTACAGTAATTTGAAGAGAGATATTTATAGACACCTACTCTAAAAGTTCATTACACATCTTCTGGGTGTAGCGTTCCAGAGGAAACTGCAGGCACCGACCTTTGCAGACAATGCAGACTCGAGGTGTGGCTTTTTCTCAAAGGCATTTGCAGCAAACACTTTGTGCTTACTCCCATGCACATCTGTAAATGGACATCAAATGTAGATGGTAATTAATTAAAGGTAAGAATAATTTCTGATGTCCTTCTTTTAATTTCCATATTGGGCATGGTAGGTGTATATTAACGTGGAGGGGATTTGCTGCACACTATGCACTTTATCCATCAGTGTGCTCCTGCAGTTCTGGAATTCTTCTCTTCAGGACCACATTTCAGGGAGGAAAATATAATATCCATATTTGAGACCAGGCTGGAGCTGAAATGTTGACAGGGCTCTCCGTAAGGTGGAAATGTTGATAGACAGAACCAACACGTGTTTTGTCAATTCTGTTCCAATGTTTTTTCCACTTGGCTTGGCACCAGACACAAGGATAAATTCTGCTCATACCAGGTTGAAAGTATGTAATTTAAGAAACTCTTCAGCTAGATAATTATATTTTCATACTGAGGAGTATGGCATCAGTGAAAGATTAATCTTATCTGCAGTTGTTGTAAACTGGGCCATGATGTGTATTGCAGTGCATTTTATTAATATGAGGTGATAAATTATTCAGGCTGAAATTTTTGCTTTCTGATTTTGGTACTAATTAGGCATGGCCTGAAAAAGATCAGAAAAGTTCAGGATCATGGAACTTCTGAAGGTTCTCCTGCCCACTCACACCAAACAGAGAATTCACATGGCTTTCTGATCCTAATAGCCACAAAACTTCATCTGAAACAGCATATTCTGTATGTTCATCCCAGCCGTGGCACTCCCTCTTGATGTCTGTGTTTTATGTAAAGATCAAGGGGAAGATTGAACCCATTTTCTTTAAAGTGGTTTCAAGATGTTACTGATATAAACCTGCAGGGACTGATAGATGGTAAGAGCATGCAGGAGGACTGGCAAAAGGAGGAACAAGTCATGTCCAGAGCAGCATGTGATGTAAGGCAACAGCACTCTGCCATCCTTTCATTATGTCATGACTGCCACCCAAGACTATTAGTCAGGACAATGACCTTCTGTGGACACAGCTGGGGAAGGCAATTTTCAGGAGCTGAGTGTCCCTGGCAGATGGGAAGATGATGAAGAGTTCCCCACATCTCTACCAGGAGATCTCAGAGCTGTGCAAAGCAGCTGGAGGCACAAATAAGCACAGAGGCAACAAGCTGCTCCCAGCCCTGCACATCCCCTTCCCCTCAGGGGAACTGCATGTGTGCAGCCAAGGGCAGCAGCTGCAGCAGCTCTGCATGTGCTTGTCATGTACATGATGTGTCCTAGGGCAGGCAAGGAAATTACTGTCCCCAGCATTTGTGCAATTGTCAGCTGTGTTTGCACAATTGTTTGTGCAATTGTCAACTGTGAGCTGGTTGAGGAATAACACCAATACACCAAATGGTAAGTTCATACAGCTTCTCTTTTCAAATACGTGTTGTCAGGCCTCCCATTAGGAGCTGGTAGTACTTAGATGATACATCTGATGGGTAAAGTAAAGTATTTGTTCCTCACATTTGTCCTCAGCAGTACCTGCTGTTACTGCTGCAGATCACCCAGCTGAGTACTGGGGCCCCTGGTGTCACCAATGGAGACAGCAGAGCAAGAACAGAACCCCAAACTACATTGGCAAAAGGCTCTCATGTGGAAAAACAAAGTGAAACTTGTTGAAATGTTGGCCAAAATCAGATCTGTGACCTGCTGGTGCCATGCAGATCTGCATTTCCCTCCACAGGAAGGGAATGTGGCATGCAGTGACACTGAGGGCTCAGCCTTGCAATGGATGGAGTTCTGCAGGTTGGACATGTGTAACCTCATGTGTACAAATAGTACCCTGTTCATATCTAGTGCTGGGTAAAAAGGAAAATTCTTGCTCTCAAAAGATCCAATCCTGATTGCTCAGGCTGTTTTTTAAGGATTAATAGGGATCTCTTTCTCCACCTTTGCTGGGCATTTTAGGTACAGACCCTTCTGTGCTTGCAGCCCTGTGTGTGCACAGGTCCCTTAGAGCTCCCAACACACCAGGCGTTTGTGGAAGAGGTGTTATTTTATGTACACTCAGGCTGAAATGAAAATGCTCAGTGCTAATTACATTTGGTTAATTAGGGGTCCTGCACACACTGAATCCACAGAGGGAATGGAAACACAGAAATGCTGTGTGGTAGAACAGGTCCTGAAAGTCCTTTGCAAGCAAACAGGTCCTGGAAAAGCAGGATGAGTGTCCTCTCCTAGATGCTCAAGTGACAATGACAAGGTTATAAATTTCACTTAGGTTTCTCTTAATTACTACACAATCTGCAATTGGACAGGGAAGGACGTGGTGGCCTTGCTGGGTGAGCAGGGTGGCAGTGCTCCTGTGCCAGGGGCAATGCCGTGGCTCTGGAGATGAGCTCCAGCCAAGCCCTGTGGGGATGCAGGATGAACTTCAGCCCCCTCAGCGTGGTCCCACCTCAGCAGCTGCTGGCAGCAGGTTCTGTACCAGAAATGGCTTCCTCACAGATTCCAGCTGCTTAAAACTGTGTAGCCTTTAGCTGCCTCCCTCAATAATCCCTCAATAATTAAATTAGAGCTGCTGGCCTGTCCTCTAATTTCTGGAGGTGCTTGACCAGAGCCAGGTAAGGCCCCTGGGAAGACAGGCCCAGGTATTGCCCCTCCTGCCCCCAAGAGCCAAGTCCATCCATTTTCCCCTCCCAGACTGATCACAGAGGAAAAGGCACAGGCCTGGCTGCTCCTCCCTGAGATGAGCCCATGTGCTCGGGGTTAATTGTGGCAGTGTGGGTTCTGTTACCCTTTCAGCTCCTACACTGGCATTGAATGGGAGCTGATCTGCAGGGGTGATCTGTATATTCCACTCCTCTAAATGCTAAGGTCAGTTAAAATCCTGTTTATCTGAATTCCTTTAATCTGAAATGCTGTCTTATCTGCATCTTGTTCTGCTTTTTTTCTTGTGTGGTGCTCTGGTTTTGCAGAGCTGCTGTGGCGATGGTATCTCAGTTCCCCACCGAGCTGGGGTACCCAGAGGCTTCTCTCAGTATCCAAAGCCCAAGTTTATTCACTAGATTTTAACATCCCAAAGATGCATGAGGAAAATTAGCCTGGTGCTGTAGATATGAGATGGAAAACATAAAAGTGTGCATCCCATAGTTAATCATAAAAGAAGCCCATATAGATTTTCCTTAATTAATCAGGATGGCAAACACAGGTATGCAAATGATGCATGCTGCTGAGGAACATCTCGTTATTACCTCGGTGTTTTACACCTTCAGGCTCCATTCCTGGCTCAGAAGAGCAGCCTCCCTCTTTGCTGCTACGCAGGAAATCGAAATACAAATTTCCCTGTCCTTTACAACCTCGATAACTTTCCCACATTGCCAGCAACACAAGGCCTGGTTGCTGTGCTGGTGTCAGAGCTGCAGTGGCTGTGGGGGCTGAGCTGCAGCATTTCCACTGCGGGGTGGGAGGGAGGGACGGGGTCAGGAGGTGCTGCTGCACCCACCTGGGAGCTCCGAGGGACGAGGCTGCGGGGCTGGGAGCATTTGCAGGCTGGCAGTGACATCCACACTGTCACTCAAACACAGAAACATGTTTCTTGCCTCCTGTAGACACATTAATTCAGGAAAACTGATAAGCCTGGTACTCAAGGGAAGGCCTTTTTGAATTTTAAAGCAACAGTGACCACTTTGATGGGGAGCTCTAAGGTATTTTTAACTTCACTTTCTCTGAGTTCTTTGCAAGGAGGTGAAAAATCCATGAAGGAAAAAACCCACCCTTTCCATAAAATGCATTTTGTTTGTACTGATTTTCTTCCATTGCAGCTGTATCCAGTTTATAACCTTAGGGCCAGATCCTGTCCTCAGCTGCACTGGATTGAAACCCAAATAATTCTCTGGTCATCAGTAGATCAACCTCACCCATGTGATAAAACTGGGAGCTGGTTTTCTATGCCTATTTAAAACCAGAAAAAAATCTAGGACTTGTTTCATGCACCTGCAGCTTTTTAGCTAAAGATCCAGAGTGTTTTAGAATTCACAATGTCATGGGTTGACTTTTTTTTTCCCATCAGATTGTTTCATACCATTGGTTTGTAAGACAGAGCCTAAAATACCAGAATGGAGCAATAGTAAGTTCCCATTAAACATGCATTTTCTAGATGTCTTATCCCATTATCTACACCATATTTTGCATTTATCACTTCTGGCAGTCTTATCCCAGATTTTTAAATTAATAATTTATTTCTGTGATTATTCTGTATCCTTACATTAGCTTTAAACAGACGGGAAAACTAGAAATTTCTAGAGTCAGTCTAAAATGGTGCATTTTAGCCTCTCTCCTGGCTTCTGCCTGTCCAGTGTGAAAATCCTTTCCATATGAAAGGTGTGCTTACTCTCTGGATTCCACAAGTGCCCTTTAGTCTATGAATGTAAGATAAGCTTATTAGAAATTAGCTTTAATTTTTCACTGACTTAATTTCAAGTGAGTTGATAAGATTTTAATGTCAGGCTATGCTTAAAAATTCTCTCTTTGAAAGGAACCTTTAAGGATGGTTCCTGCTGATATAGGGCAAATTTTCAAAAATATGAATTATGAAGTTATATCAAAGATTTCACTGATGTCCTGACATTAATTATGTCTGTGTCTTCCTTGGCAGGTATCTGGGGGGCTCCTGATTTTCATCTGAGTGAGGTTTAGTTGTGTTTGTCCTGTGCCAGATTTTGTGTGTGTTTCACCTTTTGTGAAATCATTTGGATTTTTGCCACTCCTTCAGTGGGAGTTGGATCAGACCCTCAGCCTATAATTAGCAGCTGCAGTAAGGCTACTGCTAAACTTCAGCGTGTATGCAAATCATTGCAGTAATAATCTTATAAACACAGGAGATACACAAGTTTTTTATCTTTGTATTTCTTTGGGGGTGTAATTTTGCTTAATAAAGGACACCTTTTAAATTTCTGAGAGGAGATGGAGCTTGGATGGCATCCTGGGTGATGCTAATTTAATGGGCTCTAAAAAGATGAGACTTGACGCTAGAGGTGCCCAGCCCTTTTCCATTTTAATATGGAGACATTCTATATATAAGCCTGGCTGTGTGTACAATAGTCACCTATAAATAAATGTGGGCGAGAAGCAGGGAAAAATTATTTGTGCACATTTCAGCAGACTAAATCCTGGCTGTTGGCATGCTGGGTGTGAAAGGAGGAGAGGGAAGAGTGCTCAGCAAACAGCCTGCAAGCTAAAACGAGGTATGTGTGTATATTTATATATTTATATAGTGGAGAGAGACTATTTACAAGAGCAGGTAGTGACAGGTTGGGGGGGATGGCTTCACACTGCCAGACAGTAGGGTTAGATTGGATATTAGAAAAAGTAGAAATATTCTTTATTCTGCCTTCCCTGTGGGGGTGCTGAGACCCTGGCACAAGCTGTGGCTGCCCCTGATCCCTGGCAGTGCCCAAGGCCAGGGCTGGGAGCAGCCTGGGACAGTGGGAGGTGTCCCTAATAATTTTAAGGTCCCTTCCAGCCCAAACTGTCCCACGGTTCTGTGATACATTATGTTATTCATGAAAGAGTTTGCAGTAAAAAAATGCTGTAAACATCTTCCTTCCCCTCCCACACCAAGGAGAAAGGGTAGAATTCCAGCACCAGTGACCACACAAGCTTTGGGTGTGCCCCAGCTCTTCTCAGCTGGTCCTCACTCATGGTTTTTCAGGAGCTTGAACATTTCCAGCAGGAAAACAATCCAGGTTTTCCCAGGTACCAGTTCCTGCTGTTTGCCTGCTGATGGTCTGCTTGGACCTTTCCCAGCTTTCTCTTCCCTCCTGGCCTGAAACTGTTCCCAGCACCTGAGAAACAGGAAAGCTCTAAAGATGAGGCAGGGCTGTGGAGGGCTTGACTCCTTTTAGCCCCATTTTCTGCAGGTCTGCCCTGCCTGCTCAGGGCAGCTCTTCCCCGCCAAGAGTGCACCCTGGAGAATACCCCGGAGCAAAGGGAACCAGATCATCCTTAATTTAGCAAACATTTTGACTTGCCTAATTTCTTGTGAGGTAGGTCTCTTGCCTCAAAAGCTTTTATTGCATAAATTCCCCGGGTTGGGTGATTCATACCTGCAGATTCCTCTAGATAATTAAAAATAGGGGTAGGATTAGAGCTCCACAGAGGTGCATTAGGCTCTAAGTGTATTACTTGCAGAAAAACACTTACATTAATGGGTGCATAAATCGCCCCTGCACAGATGAGAGAAGGGACAATTTCGAATTTTTCACTGGCTGCAGGGAAGGGCTTATTCTTCATTATTTAGGACCAGATCATGGAGCTCTCATTTGGACTGATGGGCTGTTACACTCAGGAGCTGCCCCTCTGAATCCAGCAGTGAAGGATGCTCAGCAACTGAAGGAAGGACTCCATGGCATCAATTTGGGAAAAAAAAAAAAGTAAAAAAAAGCATTTGAGAACGCCACAGAAGTTCACAGATAATGTGAGTGTGGCTGCTGTTCTCTCTGCTGAGTAGTTTCACTATATAAAAACAAAAATAGCTTATTTGCAGACTAGATGAGCAGCCATCAATTCTTAATGTTTCCATTTAATTTTATGAGAGATCCCTTTATGTTTTCTTCTATCTGCTGCCCTCCCCACACTGATTTTCTCATTCTTCAGCATTCTTAAATGCTGAGCTGTCAGGAATTGTGCTGTGGTGCTTCTGACTGGCTCTGAGTCAAATACTTCAGGGTTTGCCTCAGATAAGAATAAAGATTCAAAAAGTGATAGAAAATCATCAAGAATTCTTTTTGAACTCTAGTTCATGCTCTGTGGTAGCCCCTCTGAGCAGCTGATCCACAGCTTGGACAGTTCTTTCCTCTGTTCTTAGTGAATTGTCTTTTACCTGTTAGAGACTGAAGCAGCAGAAGAGTCTCTGCTCAGGAAAGCACATGGACCTAATCTCAAATACAATTCAAATAGAATTTATGGGGACAACAGAAGTGCAACAGCCATAAGAATATCAGGGAAAGACAAGAGAATAAAGTTAAAGAAAACACGAATGTGAGATCATAGAAATCATCATCAGAAATAAATGTACAAATCAGGAGGCCAAGGCAGGATTGAGGGTGACCTGGGTGGCCCTGGCTGTGCCCCTGCCAGAGGGATCAGTGCAGGGGGGACAGAGGCAGAGCCCACCAGGGACAGAGGGGTCACATCCAGAGACATCCCAGAGCTGTTCCCACTGCCTTCAGCCCCTGCTGGCCCCTGCTGGGGCTGTCTGCTCTGCTGTGGGCACAAACCACCCTGAGGACTCATCCTGCCACAGACACACCAGCACTCCACAGCAAAGACAAGCGTGACTCACCAAACCTCGGGCCTCCACGGCATTGCCTGCATCAATCCAGTGCCTATTTTTGCATAAAAAGCAGTTCTTTCCAAAGCTATTCACATGCCAGAAATAAGAGATTATTATGACTTCGTGTCATGTTGAAAGACAGGTGGAGGAGAGCACAATGTTTGTGTTGGATTCAAATGTCTGCTGAAATCATTCCTGTCATTCCTAATTGATGTTGCATCTGTCTTTAGATTGGGACTATTGAGGGGGAAAAAAAAGCTGAAGATCTTATTCAGAGAAATAATTGCAGTTATATACTGGTAGATATAAAATTAAAGTACGTGGGGGGAAGGGAACTACATCCTATAATTTATCAAATTCCTACATCCCTGAAAATTAATCAGGTGCTGGGCAGTGTGCAGGCACTGCTGCAGAGGCTCCTGTCAGGGGGATAGCAGTGGTCAAAACCAGGCCACTGGTTCTCATTTATTCCATCCATTTTTGCTCTTTTATTGTGTTTGGAGTATTAGTTTCCAACTATCCAGAGACACAGCAGAGAAACAATGGCAGCTTTATTAAGAGCCAGAGACGTAATCCCCAAGCACGAGTGCAATTGCAGGAGCTGGAGAGGGAAAAAAGGGAATTCTGCTAAAGTCTGACTTTCAGGAATTTATCCTCCAAAGTCCTTCAGTGTGATGTAGTTATGGGCAGCACTAGATCTGCATTACTTTGACAAACTTTCTTGAAGCCACTGAAGTTTATTAATGGAAGCAGCCTGTGAAGGAGCTCTTCAATAGATGGCTCATATCCCAGTTGTATGGCCTGGGGAGTTTTTTCCCTCTTTTTCTCTTGCTCCTCTTCCTGATGCTTGTGTGGATGTTGGATTAATCCATCACAGCTCCATTTGTAAATTTGAATACAAGGACTGACTTCATCTGATCAAACTTGAAGCTGCTCCATGTAAGGCAGACACAGGTTTCTATCAACAGCTTCCCCCTGCCAGAGGGCAGGGCTGGGTGGGATATTGGGAAGAAATTCTTCCCTGTGAGGGTGGCAGGCCCTGGCACAGGGTGCCCAGAGCTGCTGTGGCTGCCCCTGGATCCCTGGAAGTGTCCAAGGCTGGGCTGGAGCAGCCTGGGACAGTGTTGGGTGTCCCTGCCATGGTAGGGGTGGCACTGGGTGAGCTTCAAGGACCCTTCCCACCCAAACCATTCTGGGATTCTGTGATTCTCTTCCTCCTCTACCTCTCTCCCTGCTGCTTTCCCTTATCAGGGTTATCTGCAGCTCCACATTGGGAGATCCCTGCCCAACCAAATGGGTTCACTCTTGGGAAGTCTGGGCTGAGTTACCTCAGATATTCCCCATGTCCCAGGCAGCAGCTGCTCAGCCCTTGGGAGGGGCAGGAGTGTGGGCAGCTCTCCTGTGTGGCTGTCCCTTAGAGCAGAGCCCTTGTGACTGCTCTGGTGGGCTCAGTGCAGCCCAGTTTGTGTTTTGCACAGTAATCCAGGCCCTCAGGGCTGGTTTTCCTGCCCTCACTGTGTGCAGAGGAGGTTGGTGTGGGAGAAGGTGTGAAGCCACTGCTGGGACTGTCTCAGCTAAATGCCATGTGCAGAGCAGTCCGAGGGGAATCCCACTGGAGAGCAGCCGGTGTCTGCAGGATCCAATAGCCCAAATCCCTGCTGGGCCATGCAGAGGCTGTGGCTGCTGTTTCACAGACTGAATTAAAGCCACAGTGGGCTCTGCTCTTACCTGGGCTCAGCCTCACTGCAAAGCTTTTGCCCATGTCCGGTGGATAACTACAATTTCATAGAAGTTACGTGGATTTCATTTACAATTCACCCCCAGAACATTGTCTAAAAAGGTCCTGGAGGTGCAATTTTATACCAGTGTCTGCAATTGTGAACCACAGCCTCGGGCTGGCAGATAATTCCCTGGTATCCAGGCAATAGAGTTTATGTATAGAACTGCTTCCTGCAGCTTCAAGGACTGGTGATAGTTCTCTTTCTAGTTCCTACACCATGCATGTGAAACCAGGACTTTGTTCATAAATTAGGAATCTGTGGTTGTAACACGAGGTAATACAGAGGTGTGTCAACTTCAGCAGTTTTTGTAGTTCTGGAAATTGAAAACTAATTACTTATCAGAAATGTTCATCAGCAAGTTCCTAAATAAATATTAAAGTTTTACATTACAGAATCTTGCTGCTTCACTGACTCTGACTGTAAAGTAGCTGGGAAGGATGGACTCCCCCTTTACACACTGTCAGGTTAGGGAATTGTGAAATTAAGGTGCTTTTTCTAGCACAATTCCGTAAGACTTGCATGTCCAGATGCAATTTTAACTTCTCATTTATATTTGCAATTCAATGCGTGTAGAAGCCTTCAAAAATGAAGCCTTCCATGAGAATTAACTTAGAGTAATAAAAAGTAATAAAACCTGATTGCGGCACCATCTCAGTTGTCTTCTAGAAATGTTCAAATAAATAAGGGCTGTAATGGGTGGCAGTGGCTTCTGGAAAGTTCCTTTTCCCCTTTCCATTTTGCTGCCACAATCAGCTCCACAGTGACTCATTGCCTTCGTTAGGAGAGGGAAGACATCCCTCATCACTCATTACCACAGGAAGGACTTTGCTGCTGCGAGGAGCAGCCCTGGCATTCTAATTCAGCTGCCTTCCACAAGAAAAGAGCCAGTGTCACTCTTCCTCAAACTTTGGCAAAAGAGACAAGAAATAATGCTGTTTAATTGTCCCCGTTTATAAATAGCCCATCCACAATGATAGGATTGTAATTTTAATGCTGCAATCAGGAGGAGAAATGCACATTTTTCTGTGTTTGCGTCTGAATTTCAGTTCAGGGAACTCACACTGAGACTCAAGGCTATAAATGATCATATATATGTATTTATAAACACAAAACACATTTATTTCTTTACAGTTTATTGTCTGACTTTTTAATTACAGAGCACTGTGGATACAATACATGAATGCACACACAAAACACTTGTTTAAGTAATCCAAAGAGATATTTGATTTCAAAGGGAGCAGGGAGGACTGTTTAAAATAATTGTTTTTCTTGGTTTTACTAATACAAATGTTCCTTGTCTCTTTTCACAGTCTCTTTTTCAGATTTATTTACTTGGATATGAAGGAATTGAGCTCGTATTAAGTTTTTACTGTATTTTAATGTGGTTTTTATTAAGCTGTACAGAATGGCCCATGCCTCTTTATAAATAAAGCTAAGATCATGTATTACTAGAAATCACATTTCAAACTGTAGTTTTGCCAGACTTGGTTAAGATTTTCTAGGAAGGGACAATATAATTGTGTGATTAATCTTCAGAAAAGGGAAATTCTGGCTCTGCAGTATTTCTTACTGTGTTAACTTCAGAGATTTATACGACCAACTTTAAACTGCACTGTAAGGGTGTTTATAATGACTTTTAGCTGATTTAATAATCCTCAAAGTTCGGTGACCGTGCAGCTCGCAGCTCCCCCAGTGCAGTGGTTACCTCCAGCACCCAGATGAAGTTATCAGGGGTGGAGGAATGATCGGGATTGTGTTTGTGCAGAGCCCTGCACTAATCCAAGCCCTGGGCTGCTTTGATCCCATTGTGCAGTGGGACATGTGCACGGTGATAAAGGACATTTCGGGCTGGGGGTGATAATAGAGAACATCTCAGGGCTGGAAGCCCAGCTGGGGTCTGTAGGTGCCCCCTGACCTCAGGGCCGGGCTCCTGCTGGGGTCGTGTTTTGGGAGAATTTCCAAGCCAGTTTCTGATGCATTTTTCTGTTGTTATCAGTGCTGCTGCCAGTGCCACTCCCTGCAGCTGGCACTGCTCCGTGTCCCTCTTAGTTCATGAGCCTGCAAACCCATCCAGGAGCCCTTGGTGATGCAAATATCCCTGCTAATTGCAGGTATTGGTATTGCCTTGTCTCAGTGGAGGGAGAGCCCCTGTCACGGTGTGCAGGATCAGCTCCTTCAATCTCATTTAGGTGTGACAAGCCATGGCACAAGGTTGTTTCTAAAAGTCACCAGTTTAAACAAAACCAGTTGAAACCATGCCAGAAGCCTCTCCTGGCTGTGTGCTCCTTTTGGTTTCCAAGCTTTGCTCTTCACCATAATAAATCTCAAACAAGCACCCTGGGAAGCACTGGGAGCTGGACTGGCAGCTCTCAGTCTCGTTTACCATGCGGATGCTCAGCCCGTGCTCACATGTGGCCACTTGCTGGATCAGAGCTCCGTTCATTCACACACAACTGGGGGCTCTGGGTGGGTGTGGGGCAAGTGCACAAAACACCAGAGCACAGGGGTTTAAGCCAGGAAGGGAACAGGACACAAAATAGACCTGAATTTACTCGTGTTTAAGAATCCAAATACTGAACATGTTTTTGCAAAATCCTGATTTTTCTTTTTATGGTCTTCCAATTCACAACAGGTAAGTAATCAGGCTTCAATCAACTGCCTATTTCCAGACCAGCTATTTGAGCTATTTTGTGGCTTTAAAGCAATTCCTGACCTTCATCTCTCGGATGGCATGCAGAGTTTCTTTCATGGTGCTGAGGACTGAACAGGCACCCACTAACACCTACAGAATTCACCTCTCTGGCATTTTCTTAATTTTCACTTTATTAAGCAGATAAAAGAGGAGCTGTTCCTTCCCAGACTCCCTCGCTGGCTCTGAGGGACTGTGAGGCATCAGTCCAGCCAAGCATTTCTTTGATCAACGAGCAGAGTAAGAGTTGTGGGAAGCCTGACGTGTGTTCTTTGTGTCCTCAGGCATCCACTGTGACAACATCTGCAGCCAGGGCCGCTGGGGACCCAACTGCTCCATCTCGTGCAGCTGTGAGAACGGGGGCTCCTGCTCTCCCGAGGATGGATCCTGTGACTGTGCACCCGGGTACAGGGGACCCCTGTGCCAGAGAAGTAAGATTCCCATAGCTGGCAGAAATGTTTTTATGACACCAGACAGACAAACCCACCGTTTCTGAGCTGCTTTAGCTCATGACTTCCTAAGGGTAACAGCCTGAAAAATGCTCCTTTGTCAAGAAGGGGAGGCTCTGCTGCACTGAGCTGTGCCTTGTGCTTCTTCTGATCTGCACCTGGAGGTCACAGGTGACCTGAGAGGAGGAGCAGCACCTTTACAAAGCAAGGCTGGCAGGACACAGATCTGCAGTGAAGTCAGGCCTGTTAAACAGAGTCAGCCACCACCCATCACATAATGACAAGTGGATGAGCGTTGGCATCAAAATAACAAGGCAATGTTTTCTTATGTGCCAGAAAAAGAAGCACAGCAGCCTGAAATAGCTCCTGTTTGATGCTCTGCTGCTACATATTAAAATGTACCAAGCAGATAAAATTCCTCTCATTTGCTTTATCTGGGAAGGTGCATTTGCCCCACAGGGACCCCAATTCACTGATCCAAACTATACCAACCATCTTCCCTTGTAAACAAGAAGTGGATTTGTCTTTTCTGCTCATTTCTTCTTCTTCTTCCCGTAAGATGTTCTGCATGCCCAGTTCATATATCCCCTTTGATTTCACCAGTTACACTTGACACTGGAACACACTCATCTCTAAAAATAATTTGTAGCTGCCAGATTTTATTTAAAGCCATTATAACAATGACCTCTAGCACTGCTGTAGTTAATGGCCTATAAGCATTTCCATTATAAACCCCAATTTCCAGGTGCTTCAGCATATCTGTGTAGCTGTAAAACCTCTCTCCAAGGCTAAAATGTGGAGCTCAGAGCTTCAGGGAGATGAGGAAGAAAATGTTTTGCAAATTTAAAACCTTAAGAGTGCAAAACTTCCAGAAGTTAATAGTTTCTGACCTTTCTGAGATGAAAAAAAAAAAAACCCAGCTTAGTTCTATCAGCTGTTGGCACACAGGCTACAGGAGCAAACCTTGTGCCCAGTTTGCAAGGCCAGGAATGAGGCTGCTCCCTGAGGATGTTTGCTAAGGATCTAATGGGGAGAAGTTTTTCTTCCCCCTGGGGTGACAGCAGAGGGATCCTGGGGGTGCTTCTGCTGTTGCCTCTGTGAGTGTGTGGCCTGGGAATCCAGCTTGGATCCACCTCTTCTGTGGGGCTCAGACTCAAGAGTACCTGGTGAACAGGAGACCTTGCTACGCTTGTTCTCAAAATCATCCACGTTTTTCTCTTAGAAAATCATTTAGAAACAGAATTTAGGCTGTACAAGGCAGAGCTGAGGATGATACTGAAGATGATACTCAGCCAACTTGTTCTGTCTGTGTAATCAGGATTACATGAGACACTGGGATGGTTTAGTGCTCTTAAGCCTGCAGAAATGTCTCCAGGAATGATCCAGGTTGTTTTATAGCTACTGCATCATCAACCAACCTGTCAGCTAAGCTCCAGCTGGAAATGTGCAGTGGGGTAAGAGCCTGACACCCTCTGAGAACATACAGTCCAAGAGAAAATTCTCATTTGCTGGAGAAATAGAACAGACATGATTTAGTAACCACTGAGCCAGAACCATAGAACAGAGAATCACAGGAGTAAAAATAAAAACATATAAAGTTATTTTTACTGTCACTTACTGCAATTTAACGTTTCTTTGTGTTATCTGTTGCAGTGAATGTTTGGACAGTGGATGCTTTTTCACTCTACATGCTCTTAGAAGCAAAAACCTGCTTTTAGAAGAGATACTGAGCTGTAATCCTGGCTCTATACGTGATGTACAAATTCTGTAATAATTTCAATCCTGGTTTTAGGCAAAATAAGCACTCAGTCCATGACAGGTTTCCTCAGCTCTCTGGTGTGATTACTGATGCCAGCCAGGTGATTCTCTATGGTGTTACATAATTACCAGGAATAGATTCTGTTCATCACTTGATGGCTCCTGCCATGAAATGTTTAAATGACTGCCCCAGCTCAGCACAGGCATTGCACCAGACAGCTTTGGCATAGTTGTTCTGACATAAAATATTGTTTCCTAATGCACCTTCTCTGATTTCTTGACTCAATTTCCATTTCCTTCTGAGTTTCTGTTGTCTGTACCCATCTGCCAGAGGGTTTTTGGTATCTATCCTAAAATCTTTGGAATGTGTGTTATTAACCAGATCTGCAGTGGACTGTGAGGTCTCAAACATCTTAAACTCCTGTTCTGTCAAACAGTTCAGGTCAGAGAGACTCAAATGAGTGTCCTGAGAGAGGAAAGCTGCTGATAACTCCACTGTGGTATTAAATGGCCATGGACTTCCCTGAGGAAGGAAGGTGGGAATGTTTGAGCACAGGAGCAGTTTTACCCAGAGCCTGCACTTTATTAGACATGGAACCATCCAACAGGCTTCATCATCTCTGCTGTCCACAAAATTGTGATTGATAAATTAAGAAATATTGGTTTGGGATTAAGACAGACGGAGAACTGTCGAGCTCTCAGTGATGAGAAGATGTTGGAAAGCCTGTGACAGCTTGGTTTGTTCTGTTTTCAGTCTGCCCCCCTGGGTTTTACGGCCACCACTGCAGCCAGCCGTGTCCCCAGTGCGTGCACAGCACCGGGCCCTGCCACCACGTGTCCGGACACTGCGACTGCCTGCCCGGCTTCTCGGGGCCTCTCTGCAACCAAGGTACCTCCCCCAGCCCCTGGGCCGGCCTTCCCCTTGTTTCAGCAGTTTAGATCCCCAGAAAATCCTTGCTTGGGAGGGAAAATGCACACAGGTTCTCAGCCAGCCTCTGGTAAACGCGATGCGCTCCTGTTCCATAAATAAGGCAGGTCTGGATTGCAGTGACTGTGGGATGAGGCACCGGCTGTAAATACATCACATCCGATGGGTTCATTCTTCCTGCTGCTCAGCTGAATGTTGATGGCATTTGTGTGATACAGCAGGACGGGGAGGGAGGTGCACAATCCAAACACCCAGCTCTGCACAAAACCCCATTTACTGTGTGCAGGACCTGGCTGGGGATAGTTAAAACCCACCAGGGCAGGGGGCAGGAAAGTTTGCAGTGAGGCTGAGAAGTTCATTTTCACAGGTGGAGGGGAACTCCAGCTCCCCCAAATGCCCATCACCTTTCTGTACCTTTGAAAGTTCCACATTTAACTCCAGGTTTCATTTTCATCCTAAAAATACCCACAAAATCATTCAGCATTCTGCACTCTCAGTCGCTGCATACTGCAATGGGTGTTTTCTACACAGATATTTAAAAGAAGTGATCTGACTCCACTGCTCCATCCCTGCCAAAATGGAATGACACTTTCAATGATCTGCTTTTCAGTAAGCTGGGATTGCAGGCAGCATTTACCCAAAATCACTAAACACAGATTAAGTATAACCATGGGATTTTTTTTTCCTGTGGTGTATAGCCAACTAAAGATTACACCAATTAATTTATTAAAATGAACGTATTTCAGTGAATTTGTCCATTTTATGTGAAACGTTAGCCAGATTTCAAAGCATAAGCAGGTCTAATTATCCTCCTAAGAAAACTATTTTATTTTTGCTCAGATGTTCAGCACTTCTGGTTTTACTTTGAAATGTTGATCTATCCAGCAAATTAATCTTAAAATATTCATGTCCTAATTAAAATCAATTTGTGTTGCAGTTTGTCATAATGAGTTAACATGTAACTATATTTTCTAGAAAGAAAAATGCTAATTAATTTTCCATTAGACAAACGTGAAATGAAGATTTCACTTTGGAATTTTCATTTCCTTGTGCCATAGGCAGCAGGAACATTCTTCCACCAGCAGATTGTGCATGGCAGGAGCTGTGTAACCCCCAAAACTGCCCAGGTTGACTCGGTTGTGCCTTGTGCCGAGGACTCTGAGCTGCGAACAACTAAACAGCTGTTTAGTGAATATCTTTCACAATCACGGAGCAAGATGGGCTGATAATGACTTGTTATCACTGCTAGAACACACCTGACATCCCACGGGGGCTTTGGGAGTCCCACTTCAGAGCTGTTCAAGCTAATTAACATCCCAGTCTGTGTTGTACAGCCAGGTTGCTGCTGCAGAAAGCAGCGTTAGGCCTTGTTTTACAGCTCTCTAGAAATGATTGAGACATTTAAAAAGTGCTCGGGTTTGGCGCTCACATCTTCACAGAGTGGCTCTGTCAGTCCACAAGCAGGTTGTACAAATGGATGGGAGAACACCCATTTGTCACCCCCTGTGCTGACATTGCAGGGGACATCACCCCATTTCCCAGACAGGGGAACCCCTCTGCCAGCTCTGCCATGTGCTCCAGGACACCACAGTGTCACCTGTCCCTCTGCCAGCAGCTCTGCTGGGACCACAGGTCCTGCCCTGATCCATCGGTGTCCCACGGGGCAGAACAAATCTGCTCCTCCTCTAAGGGAGTCCTTGGAGAATTACATTTTGTGCACATACAGACCCCAGCCTTCTCTGAGGTGGTGTTGCCTATCTCCACCTCAAAGATGCCATAAAACTCTGCCTGGAGCTGGGGGACAATAATGGTGTGGCCTTTCCACGAGCCTGGGCTGACACACCAGATCAGTTTTTGCTGCCTGTGATAGGAGGGCTCTGCTTTCCTTTTTTCTTTGTGTATTCTCTCCATCGTGGCTGTGTGTTGTGTTTAGTTTTATCTCTTTTCACTTAGGAACTGTTCTGTTTAGCACACAGTGTGAAAGCCAAACCCAACTTTATCCACTCCTACAGATAAGTCAGCCCATAGTCTATAGAAACACAAGCAGAAAACAATACTCTGCTGTAGTAAGAGCAAGGATGGCATATTATATAAAAGCCAATGAATCACAGCTCAGGATTTCAATCTGTGGCTGATTCACAGTCAGGATAGATTGAGGTCACCTGCAGAGACTACTTCTGAGAAAGTGAGAGGGGCTGAAGTGCTAAAACAGCTGCATAATTCAGGGAAGTGCCTTAATCACTTTTTTGACATCGCTATTATTTACCAGGATGCAAGTCCAGTTCCATTTGTTGCACTCTTTGCAAAGATGGACTGTATGTTTTATCTTGTTTTGAAAATACATCTGTTTTTGTCAGGGAACACAGCCAATAAGAGCCCAGAAATGAAACATTTCATTCGTTACTGAGCAGAGCTTTCCATCAACTTTAACGCTAAAGATTTCCAATAATTTGGTGGGAGGTTGAAGATCTACATGTCTATTAGTTTCCTGTCACTGTGCTTAGGATGCGAGAAGATGACTCTGGAAAAAATTTAGAGTTTCTTTTCTTCCAGCTTCACTTAGGTGGGTATACAGGGAGAGGTGCTGATTTTGTTGGGATGCAGCATATCTGTTAAATAGCTCTCAGTCAAATAGATACATAGCATACATAAATATATATATATATAAATATATATATAAAATCCTTGGAAACCAGAGCAATCCCAGCCACTCACTTGTGGCTGCTGCTCACTGAATTCTCCTAATTTTTTCTTGTTCTCTTCCTCTCCTAAAGACCGCTTTTCTCTGTTTTGTCTCTCCTCTTGTCAGCCTTCCCTCCTGCCCTTCAATAATTACAATCTTCTATTAGCTTCATTTTCCAGCAGAAAACTGGATTTTGATATGACTTTTTCCCATTGTGTTTACTCCTGGGACACAAGCAAAATGGGCTCGAATACTTTCTGCCTTTTCCTGCTTTCCAGAGGAATTTTGCTTCATCAGAGAAGAAGCGGTGTAATTAATGTTATCTCTAATTGCTGAATGTTGACTCCTGTGATTGCTGCCGTTCCTGTGAGGAGCCTGCAGTGACCTGCCCTGTGTTTTCAGTGTGTCCCAGCGGGAAATTCGGGAAGGACTGCGCCGAGCTGTGCCAGTGCACCGAGAACGGCACCTGCAACCCCATCGACGGCTCGTGCCAGTGCTTCCCGGGCTGGATAGGCACCGACTGCTCCCAGAGTAAGCACTCTGCCTTCAAATATCCTGTTGGTGTGATTGTTTAGAGTGCCTTCTGAAAGCCAGAGACTGCTTTTCTGGGGAAATCCCTGCTGTATTACAGCCAGGGCCTTACTCTCTTTAAAGCTGATTTCTTTTAATTAATCCAAGTTAGCTTTGGATTGAATTAGTTTCTGCATTCGGAGTTTGCAGAAGCTGTAACTGGCTTTTATTCCAGGAAAGGGAGGTCACAAGCTCTTATCAGAAAAGAAAGCTCCATGCTCCCTTTTAATTTCTAGCTGGATTCCTTTTTATTTATTTTTTTGAAATCATTTTCTTTCAGCTATTACATGTAGACATTATTAACCAGTGAATGTTTTCATGTAGCAAATCCCTAGAATAGAGAAATTAGGCTGCTGAAATATTTCTATTAAATGTAATTTAATTGTAAAAGTCAATGTGGCCTTGTAGGGATGAAGGATTTCTTTCTGAAAATTGCCCAGGTAGAAGATTGGCATTTGCTGATCCCAAAGTGTCATTTCCTGAGAGCATCCCTTAATTGAAGCTAGATCACAGAGGGAGGCAATATCCGATCATTCAGAAATGTTACTTCATATTCAGGATACAACTAGCATATTAGACAGCATTCCAGAGTAAAATATATTAAACTCCAAGTGATAAAGCAGGAATCGGATAAAAACAGACAGCTGTAATTTTGCTTTTATTGTGTGTCTTCCACAGGCAGAATATTGCTGCCACTCAAAAACAGCAGAAAAAAAAGGCAAAAAAAAAAAGAAAAAAAGACAGAAAGCTGCACATATTCCTCATTATATTTAGCCATCTAATTGGGAAATGTCTGTTAACCTTGAAAAGGATGCAGAGCTTGCAGAGCAAAGCAGGGCAGGCCAGCAGGAGCAGCTGAGGAGCAGGACGGGGCCGTGGGCTCTGCTTGGGACGGGCTCTGTGCTCACTCCTCACACAAAGGGAACCTCTCCAAGGTGACCCTGCCCACTCCAGGCTCACCTGCCATCCCCTCCCAGGCTGTTTCCAGCCCTGTGTTCACCTGGAATGACCTGGAGATGCACAGGAGATAATTTTAGCTCCACTCCAGAGCCAGTTCTGGATTCACTCACAGCCCCTGCAGCTCTGCCTTAGAAAGGCATTGGAAATGTATTTCTGGTTGCTTATAGCACAAACACTTCAGGCCAAACCCTGCTCAGCTTTACATTGTGTGAGTCCAGTGACATTTTGTTTGATTTACGTCATGGCAGGGTTTTTCTGGCCATTCATTCTGGCTTTAGAGGTGTCTGTCAAATGCCACAAACTTCCATTTATCGTCCATGGAGCCACTGGCATCCATGGAAATAGGCCTGGTGTCTGTACTTTCAGGTTTCCTGGGAACCTTGCCTTATTAATTCATGTCTTTAGCAGGAAGCAATGGAAAGTGCTTTTTAAAGCAAAAATATAGTTGTTATATTGAAGGCTATCATAATTTCGAATCTTTTAGTCTGGCACTAATAACTGTAACTTACTGCATTCATTTTTGGAGGGAGGCTTAAAATAACTTTTAAAAATGTATTAATATTGTACTTGTTGAAATATAAAATAGACCTGGAGATTTTAATTTAATATTAGCCCCCAACAACAAAAGCAATCTGAATTTGTGGATGGGAATTCATACTGCAAGAAGTTTTCTTTACATTTTTACATGATTGGAGTAGCACTCTGTGCTTCAAATGAATGTGGTAATTTTAGTGGTTGATTGCATAGCAAAGTAAACCTGAATAGCTGGGCTTTATTATGCAAGAATTCCAGCATGTCAAAAAGAAAATTAAATTACCTCCATATCTTGCAGCCGTGCCTAAGTTGTCCTCACAATAATGCCAGTGAGGCAGGAGCGTGGCCACAGCCCAGAGCGGGGTCGTGCTGAGAGTCACTGGTTCACTGCAGCCAGGGCCTGGTCCTGCCTCTGCCCTGCACAGGGGTCAGGGAATCCCAGAATCCTGGGATGGTTTGGGTGGGAAGGGACCTTGAAGCCCAGCCCAGCCCAGCCCTGCCATGGCAGGGACACCTTTCCCTATCCCAGGCTGCTCCAAGCCCCATCCAGCCTGGCCTTGGGCACTGCCAGGGATCCAGGGGCAGCCACAGCTGCTCTGGGCACCCTGTGCCAGGGCCTCACCACCCTCACAGGAAGGAATTTCTCTCCAATCTCCCATCCAGCCCTGCCCTCTGGCAGTGGAAGCCGTTCCCTGTGTCCTGTCCTTTGTCCCAGGTCCTCTCCATCTCTCCTGGAGCCCCTTTAGGCACTGGAAGGGCTCTGAGCTCTCCCTGGAGCCTGCTCTTCTCCAGATGATCATTCCCATCTCTCCCAGCCTCACTCCAGAGGGGCTCCAGCCCTCAGATCATCTCCGTGGCCCCCTCTGGACTTGCTCCAGCAGCTCCAAACCCTTCTGCTGTTGTTCCTGGGGCTGGGGCACAGCTCTGCAGGTGGGCTCTCACCTGAACAGGGCAGAGGGGAAGAATCCCCTCCATTCACCTGCTGGGAGAGGTCCCTGTGCCAGGGAGAGGTTCCAGGGTGGCTCCAGGGTTTGGAGAGCAGTCGGTGGCTCGGAAGGACCGGTCTGTGCAGGAGGGGCTGGTCTCTGTCCAGGAGCCACTGCTGAGCTCAGCACTGGAGCTTCTGCCCTTGCTGGTGTCTCACAGGCTCTCCCTTCATTGTCGCTCCTCCACAGCACTAACACATACCATTGCTTTCTGCTTTTGTCACCTGACAAATGTTTTTTTTTTTATTTTCATAGCTTGTCCCACGGGGTTTTGGGGCCCTGATTGCTTTCATTCATGCAACTGCCACAACGGAGCACTGTGCAGCCCCTACGATGGAGAATGCAGATGCACCCATGGCTGGACGGGGCTCTACTGCACTCAGCGTAAGCCTTCAGACACAGGGGATCTGTCAAAGTGTGTGCTGCTACCTCGTGTCTCCTCCAAGTATTGCAGTTTTCCCTGGAAAACCGCATGCTCCTCACTCGAGATAACCTCACATCACCCCTAAGAAAATAGCCCTGAAGCTTTCCAAGGTTTTTTATGCCTCTGGCGCTCGCTAAAGGAGGGGGAAATCATTTTGGTTATTGATTCATTGTTAGAATTTGCACAGTCAGTGTCGCTGCTTTTTAATGCCCCAGTGTTTGTGGTCTGATTTAGGAAAATGTTAGAGATTTCTCACCCTAGTGCCAAATTACCGGTATGAAAGAGGAGATCCAATTCTGGTGAGCCTTTTAAGGAGGTTCTTTCACTTGCAAGTAATTGATTGATCCCTGGTCCTCCAGAGCGTTTCTGTTTAGCATCTTCTTTCACTTCTTGAAAATTTAGTTTGTATGGATGGGTCAAGTTTTCATTCTTCTGAAAAACTTAAGAGGCAATTCTGTAAAGATGAGAAACATTACTTCAAGAAAATTGGCTGTCACAGTATCTCTGCATTTAGACCATCAAATAAATGTCATTAAATATACAGAGGCTGAAAATCCATAGATTTATAAGCCCACATACTTGGTGCTGATAACACAACTGAGTTCGCTTTCAGCTTATTTCTTACTCTCCTTGTTCTGATGGCTGAAAGGTTGCCCAGCTGCTTTTTATGGGAAGAACTGTGCCAATGTGTGCCAGTGCCAGAACGGAGCCGACTGCGACCACATCACCGGGCAGTGCACGTGCAGGACGGGCTTCACAGGCAAGCAGTGCGAGCAGAGTGAGTACCACAGAGCCTCTGTCCTTCTGCACAGAGGGGCTGTGCTTCACAATTCCTGCCCATCTGCCTCTTCAATCAGGCGGGGATGTCAGCAGGACAACCCCAGGCACCCCCTGTATAATCCACAGCGAGGAGAGAGCACCTCTGGAAAACTGGGCAGTCTAAGCAGAAAGAAATTCAGGGAATCCCTGCAAACTTTCATTTCCAGGCTAAGTTAGTGAGAGAAAGCAAATCTCTGCACTCAGTGCTGGCTGGGCCTTCCCAAACAACTTGTACCTGAGAGCAGCAGCCCCAGGTTTGCCAAGAAACTGCCCAGGTTTCTGCATGAAGACAGAAGGGTTCAAGGGAGCAAGTCCTTCCTGCTCTCTGCTTTCCAAAGAATATTGGGAATATGGGGCCTTCCCACAGAAATTACGGTGTAGACATGGACCAAATAAAGATTCATCTTCCCAATGAAAGCAGATCAAAGGTTGTTTGCCATTTTGGGAAGGGTCTGTGTTTAGCCTGAGCAGTAAGTGTTTCCCAGTGAACCTCAATTCAATTGCAAGGGGTCTGGGATGTTTTGCTGGAATTGTTGTCCATGTCCCACTGGAATATTTAGCAGGCTGTGCCAAATGGCTTCTTCAAAGAACATGGAATGAGGGTCCTGGAAACTGGATGTGCTGTAAGTGGATAATTACTTGTTTGTCCAGTGCAGTAGTTCACAAGGAAATTCTCACACGCTTCCTGGGATTCTAAACACAGGTGAAATCCACCTCATCTTCCCAAGGCATTAATTCCCCAGGGTTCCCTCACTTTTTTTGGCAGTAAGGTAATTCAGTAACATTCCTATGAGATTTGCAAGGGAAGGCTTTTTAACTGTAGCTTGCTACGTGGATCTTTATGGAAATATTTGTGCATGTAACTTGATTCATAAATATGGTTTTGCATACACTTGCATTCAGTAAAGTGAATATATCAGGGCCAAATTGGTGTGCTCGTGGGGGATTGCACATTGCACCACTGTAACTCTGTAAGTGGCCAACTTTCTGGAATTTGGGGGCACCCTTCACTGCAGCCACAATCAAAATAGGAAACTAAAGAATGCCACAAAGAACTGCACAATAGCAGATTTTATACAAGGAGCTGCTTTATGATTTGACCCCTGTATAAAGCCTGAGGCTGTCTTTTCTATCCAAACTACAAATGTATTTATTTACTTGTTTTTCTACTGTTTAATCTAAAAAATCTCTTCATTAAGGCTCCTTCCTTCTCCAAATCCTGCTGAATGGGCAGCCACACTGCATTGCAGATGAAATGCTTAATTGCAGGCATCATTTCTGTGGTGCAGTCCCCAAATTTAGGCCTTATTCATTTTAAGTAGGCTGCAGGCTAATAAAAGAATGAGCATTAATTCTAATGATTTTATTTTTTTTCTTTGTTTGAGTACCAACAGATTAAAGATACAATTTTAATACACACTGCAAATCAATAAACAGATACTGGCGATGGTTCTCTACTTAATATTAAATTTTGGCTACCAGAAGCTACTTTGAGACTGACATTGGGGAAGTGTTGTCATGCAATGAAAAGCATTTACAGTGACACACAAGGAGTCACTTCTTGAACAATATAATCCACAGGATCAGAGCAAGGTGCATGTTTGCAGCAATGCAGCTTCTCCGTGGAAATAAGGGAGATGTGACAGACATTGGTTCTTTCAATTTATTCTTGAATAGTGCTTCCAGAAATACAGTAAGCTGCCTACAGATTTATTGTAATAGCCCATCATAGTAATTGCATGAATAAATTTCTCAGCTGGACATTCAATCATTTTGTCTTTGATAGAAACACAAAGACAGGATAGAAATTCCTGCTGTATTAGGAATCCTGACATAGCAAATCAAGCCATTCAGATGCTCAGTTCTGAAATTCCACCTGCAATGTTCTGTTCACCTCCTGGCACTGGCAGGATGAGTAGGAAAGCACGTGGGGTTTGTTTGGTAAAGGCTGTTGGGTTCATATAAAGGTTTATTAAAACTTTTCTTTGCAATTCCCCCCATGAGAAAAAAAAAACCCAGGTAGAGTGGTAAAGAATGTTGAGCTCTGTTGTCTACAGGTTCTGAGCTCAAGCTCTGTTAAATTCTGAACATTTTACATCAAGTCTTCTAAAGCCTTTGTGCCTATCATTGATTTCATTCCATGAATTTTCCAGAACGTTACAGCTTAGTAAGTAACAAACTGCACGTAGAATACATTTAGCTTCTGCTTTAGACTAATAATAATTTCATATTAAGGTGTCATCCTAGAGATCCTAAAACCAGGGAGACTTCTCTACCGAATTTCCCATGGCAAGTGTTGTGCCCCTTCCCCAGAGCAGTGGAATCCTTTCCAATGTTTTTCTTTGGCTCCCCAGAGTGCTCTCCAGGAACATTTGGTTATGGTTGCAAACAGTTGTGTGAGTGCATGAACAATGCAACGTGTGACCACGTCACAGGCACTTGCTACTGCAGCCCAGGCTTCAAAGGAATCCGGTGTGATCAAGGTACAGTGGAATTCTCTCTCTAAAATCCCTCCCTCCCTCTCTCTCTGCCCCTCTCCAATGATGTACTTGCCTTTAAAAAACACAAAGTGTTTCAGAAATGAAATGCACGATTCAATTTACAGTGTGTTATGAATTACTTTTAACAGCGGCTCTTATGATGGAAGAATTAAACCCCTATACTAAAATTAGCCCTGCTCTTGGATCAGAGAGGCACTCAGTGGGAGCAATCATTGGAATTATTATTCTCCTTCTAATTATTATGGTCTTGCTGGCACTCTTTGTGTGGTATCGACGGAAACAGAAGGAGAAGGGCCATGACATGCCAAGTGTATCTTACACTCCAGCCATGAGGATGACTAATACAGATTACTCACTTTCTGGTAAGGGTCTTTTTATGTTAATCAAATCCAGACTCATGTTCCTGTCTGTTGGGGAAATACAAGTTTCTGTGATGTGTAACGTGTTATTGAGCCTCAAAAATAATGACACTTCCATTTTTCCTCAGAATACTGTGATCTTTAAACACATAAATGGGACAGGAAAGCAAATATAAAACTGATTTAAGCTGCTTTCTATGTGGGAGTTGATATGGGGTATACCTAGACAGGAAATATGCTGCGTGGAGTTTTGAGTCGTGTGCATTCCTGTTGCAGTGCAGGAATCTGCAGTGCAGTTTTCCTTTGTGAAGCCTTGGGAAGCCTTTTTTTATTTGAGGAATGGGATTGGCTGGATCAGTCCTAAGGTTTTGGTTTTGTCTGTGTTGCAGTTTGGATTTGAGGTGTCTGTTTGTTGTCACTCTCTGCTGTGTGCAGAGCAGTCCTTGTCACACAGGCAGCTGGTGGGAACCATCTTCCCAGGAACTGAGGAGAGCAGGAGAGAGGAAGAGGAGGACTCTTCAGGATCAAAGCATTCTTCCTTCTTTCTTTCCTCTGCTGCTGCTGCTGTGGAGGACAGCTTTTCTTGGCAGATTGTCTAAATTTTGGAGGATGTGATCTCCTTTTCAACGCTGTCATTGTTATTTATTCCTCTCTGGCCAATATCAGGGCCGATGCCAGGCAGGAGAGGCTTTCCTTCCTTCTGGTTTCTCCACTGTCTCAGTGGGGATCTTCTCAGGGTTTACTGCCCTCTGACTTCTTCTCTTCCTTTTAAATGGCTCAAGCTCCAAGTCCAAGTCAATACAAAGCCCTGGGGCAGGCAGAGGTTGCCCAGCAGCTCTGCTGCCCTGGCCTGCAGTGCCTTTTTCTTTCTGCCTTCTGCTCTGCATGTACGAGGCCCCTTGGCTTCTCTGCAGCCTCAGGGTGGCTCTTTATGGACCTCCCTGCCGAGGATGTGCCTGGAAGGAGCCTCTCCCATTAAACCAGTGATAATAATGCCTGGCTACACCTGGAACTTCATCACAGAGCTTCTCATGGCACAGGGACTTCAGTCCTTGTGCCAGGGCCATTTTCCTGCCATGGTGAGTCCCACATCAGGGCTCTGCTGAACACCATTGACCACATCCATACTTAGACCACTCAGAGCATTCCTTCTTCTGATGGCTGCAGATGGGGGGAGAAATTATCAGGAATCTCCTTTCATTCCTTCTTATTTTTGAATTTTATCTTCTCTGGCTCTTGCTTAAGCTGCCATTTGGGTAAGAAACAGATGTTTTTCACATTCCTCTCACATGCAGCCACCTTTACCAGAGCTCCTGGAGCCATATGATCCTTAAGTACATGAGGAGCAAAAGGATTTTGGAGATGGCTGAATTCCTGCATACACCCTAAATAGCTGGGGATCACATCCCTCATCTGCACTCAGCCTGGGATCCCTTTTGCTTCTTGGGCTGGGACTTTAGCTCTGGCCCTTGTGGCACTGCTGCTCTGTGTCAGGTCAGTTTGTAAAAACCCTGAACAGCAGATCCCCACAAACTCAAACAGCACCAGGTCCGGGGGGTTTCATGGGCTGCTCCACAAAGAAATTGGCTAATGGTTCTTTCCTGTTCATCTCAGTCAGTGATGGGGATGCAGACTGGGCCTTTTTTTCCTCTTACCTTCTTTGTGCAGTCCTTCCAGCAGTAGGAATTGTATCACCCAGGAAGCTGCAGCAGAGTGGGGTCAGGCATCTCTTTCTGGAGGTCACAAGGACAGTTTTCTTCCTCCTCCCCCTTGGAAAATTCTGCCATCTGAGCTTGCAGAGGAAGATTAATAAGATAGAAACACACTGCTCCATCTTCGGCTCATTAAACATTGCCTGCAGGTACCAGCATTGTTTCAAGTTTTGGGTTTTGCCCTTTTTAGAAGGGCATTTACAAATTCTAGACCAGAGTTTCTGAAAACTCCCTGCCAAATCCTGACTGTCCTCCAGCACATTCCCCTCCTGAGGCTTTCAGTAGCTGCCCCAACTTTGGCCTTACCAATGCAGCTTCTCTTCCACAGAGCAGAGAGGCAGGAAAAGGCACTGGTGTGCCCCTTCCTCAGCAGAAAGTGGAGAGGTGGATACTGAGAGAAAGAAAAGGAGTGTGAGCTGGCAAACACCACGTGTGTGTGTCTGAGGGCAGGAGTGCACACGTGTGCACAGGGGATGCTGAAGGACAGCAGCAATAGTGCACAGAGGAACAGGGATTCCAACCTTCACCTGCAGCTTTGCTGGTGGATTGAGGGCACAATACCATGTAGATGTACTTGTCCAATGGATATAATTTCATGTAAACCCTGTACTTTGGCAGGAATTCCACCTGGATGGCTGCAGCATCCAGCCCTCTGTGGGTTGTAATCACCTCTGTGGTTCTGAATCACCAGTGTTTATTTTGCCTGTTTACTCTTATTTGGGTAATGGTGGTGTTGCTTCTGAATAGAATCACAAACACAGATCCCTGGCTCCTGGAGGCAGCAATTTCTTCCAGCACATTTATTTCTGGAGGATGTTTTTGGTCTTTACATCCCCAGCTCTTGTGAGGCTGATAATCCGTGCATGTGTGTGAGAGAGATTATGAGGAAGGGGAGCCCCCTGGGCAGCCCTTGGACTCTTTGGCATCTGAGGATGAAGGATGTGGCAGCAAAACACACTTTGGCCAGCAGCCAGGGGAGAAGAACCACCTATGCTGGGAGGGCTTATCCACAGCACATGGATCTGAGAGCAAACTTTCCCAAACGGGCCTGAAATCAAAATGGTGCTCCCCAGCATGAGAGCAGTGCACTGCATCCAAAAAAGATTTTAAACTGCAGGTTGTTTGGTTCAGGGAGATGGGGCCAGAAGGGAAAGCTGTGTGGTAGTGCTGGAGAGCAGCAGAGATTTTTTTAGTGAGACTTTCACAGGAATTGGCTCCAGGCTGAAGTGATGTTTGAGGTCTTATCAAGGTCTTAGCAAACTTTCTGGTATGGGTGAATGCTCTGCTGAGAGCCAAGAGCTAAGCAAAGCTTGCCACAAATAAAGCATCGTGGATCCTGAAGCCTAGACAAGACACTTCCAGAAAGGATCTGTAGATGATGGGTGGTGGGAGGTGGCAGATGAACCCTCCTGTTGGGAGCCTTCAGCCGTCTCACTGACACCGTGTGGGCAGACAAGACCCACACAAAGCGAAGGAAGCAGTTCCATTTAGCAGTTGAGAAGTCTGGGTTTGTATTTACTGCAGAGTGCTCATTTATTCCCTTTTTTAGTGGCTGAGCCCAGTTTCCACAACACTGTCCTGCAGGATGGGGACTGACACTGTCTCTGGCACCCCACAGCCCAGGCTCAGAGCAGGAGCTCAGTCTAATTCCCTCTCCTTTAGGCATCTAAGTCTTTCCTGACTGTTCAGAGCAGAATCAAATTCTCACCTTTGAGAAGAGAGAGATTTTTTTGTGTGTTGGGTTTTTTTCTTGTTGGGCTTTTTTAAACAGGGATAGCATTAGATTCGAGTTTGATGTATTTCCAGCAAGGAGTTACAAGAGCTTCATGAATAAATGTGTAGAAAATGGACTTTGCTATCAAGGTAAATCAGCCTGGGTGGCTACTTAAGTATCGAGCAACAGGAACTGTGCAGGAGTAATTCTGAGTTCAGGGGGCTGCGTGCAAGGGGGGGAAGAAAAGGATTTGGGGGGATGTGTACAAGCTCAGGGTCATTAATTCAACACTGTGCTAAGTAGTAGAGCACTCTGGTGGAGTTTTATTTCAGCTCATTTTGGGTGCAGAAAACAAGCTCCAGCCAGCTGAGCCAGGTGAGGACTCGCATTGCCTCAGGTGGCTCCCGGTGACATCGGTGTCACACCTCGAGTCCCACAGCAGAGCCAGAGGGTCCTGGCTCCTCCTTCCAGCTGCTCCTTGCCCACAGCCAGAGGATGAGGGAAGGGGGAAGGCAGAGCTGACCGCAGCAAAACCTTCAGAGCAGAAAGACAGAGATCCAAGTGTCCGTGTTTAACGGGGACCGGGGGCTGTGGGGAGGGAGGACGGGCCCCTGAGCCGAGCCCCTGAGCAGGCCCAAGGCTGTGTAGAGCAGCTGTATTGGTGGGGGAATGCACTGACATGGGGGGGGTTCCAGCCCCAGCTCCCACCGGCAGACCCCAAGGGAGGTGTGTTTGCTGTTGGTTTGATTGTCAGTGTCACAGAGGGGGAGCTGGGGAGATGGCAGAGCCCTGGCAGCCTGGCTGACAGATGTTCAATGCAAAGACTGCAGCTCTGGAATCACATCCTGATCTGAGATCGTTTGTTAGCAGCAGCTCTGGAAAGCAGCTGGGACTCAAAGGCTCTGCACTTATCACAAAATCGAGCTGACCTGGAACATCCCTTTGCATGTCTCAGCAGAAAGAAGCGCTCGGTCAGAGCTGCACACGCAGGAGCAGCTTCCCCCCAGCCCTGAGCCACAGCCCTTATGTAAGAGACACCCTGCAGATAAACTCCTCTTGGAAACAGGATCTCCTGCAGTAAATTTAGCTCAGTCGAGATCTCCACAAGATGTCAGCAAAGCAAAGTGCATGTTCAGAGGGAGGCGAAGGCAGAGGGCAGGAGAGGAGGGTGGTGGTGGAGGGGACCCCAGGGCCAGCCGGGTCCCTGTCCTTCCCCAGCCTTCAGTAAAGGCGGTGGTGGGCTCAAGCAGCCACCCCAGCACTTTGTTACCCTTTGACAGGAAGGTGTTCCCCAAACCAACCTCTCTGCCTGCAGCTGGAGCCCATGCTTTATTAAAATTCATTTTAATGGATTAATTTGCTCCATACTGGGCCTCGTTGTTTAAGTGATGCTGCTCCTGTGGAAATTTTCCGTCCCTTCTCCTGGTACTTTGAAATGTGTGTCCATTTGTTATGCAGCTGGAACCAGATTGGGATTGGTGTTTTCATTAGAACTGCCAGTATAAATATGATGCCTTTCTTGGTAAATTATTCTGTTTGGTAAATGTGTTTATAACTTAAATTGAGGAAATAGATAAATGTCTCTGAGCATACAGTGTAACTGCCCAGGTTTGCCTTTCAGGGCTCCAGCTTTGGTTTTTAAAAAGCCTTTGCACACAATGTAAAATGGTTTGGACTCCTTGGTACAGTTACAGCACCTTCATTTCTAACATTACTCCTGGGTTTGTGACAAAGAGGTTTCAATTGTTTCAACTGCAAGACTGCTCAGGGGCTCTTCCACAGGTTAAACTAAGGAGGCAGCTGTGCTGCAGCCCGTGCATTTCCCAAGTTTTGCCTCCTTCCCCTCACCTGCAAAGCACCTGGAATGACTTCATTAACATCTTCAAGCAGATAACACTGTATCATTTAAATATTTTGATTTTTTCTCTTATATTCAATGCTAACAGTCAAGAGCTTCACACCATAATGCAGGATAGATTGCATCTGCAAATGTTTTAGAACACCCAGTACTCCTGCAAAGATTTCTGAACTAGATTGTCTCTACCTTGTTTTCAGTTTCTTAAGAACTGTTGTGGCTTCCAAAGTATTTTGTGATGACTTGTTTTCTTCCCAGATATATCCCAGGGTAGCAGCAGTGTTCATTGTTTTTCCAATCCAAGCTACCACACTCTCTCATGTGGGGTGACTTCACGCTTCTTTCCCAGTAATCTGGATGGAAACAGCTCCTGTAAGGTAGATATTACCCCACCCCACTGTAGCAATGTTCTTATCAGTTCAAGGAAATCAACCAAAGCAATGTCTCTGGGGCCCTGTTGTCTGCCAGCACATTTCAAACTCCAGGGTAGCATTCCTGACGTCCCAGGCACTGAAAAGTTGGATTTCCCCTCCCTGTATCACCCCAGTCTCTGGGAATGGGAACTGGAGGCTCATGCCTGTCTGGGTCAGCAAGGCTTGGTGTCTTAGCAACTCTGAGGTATGTTTGCTTCTCAGAAGAGATAAATAACTCAATAAATATAATTATCCATTAACACCACACCAGTAAATCAATGAGGCATTAATCAGTAATGTCACTTTGCTGTTTCGTTGTTTCCCACATCAGCCACACAAATCCCCTGCTGACACAGACAAGCAGAAAGCTGCAGGAAGGTTCCTGGGGTGCTCTGAGGACTGTCCTGCCTCATGCAGGGACATCCCGGGAGCTCTGCTGTCCCTCCTGCCTCCCCAGCAGAGCTACGCCAGCCCTATCACCAGAACATCCAGGAGCACCTTCCTTATCATTTGTTGCAATTGATTCCCTCAGAGCATTCGTGAACAACACTGGGACTCAATTCAGCACTTGAGCAGTAAATTTAGGTCTGGCAAATGGTAAAGCAGCTCTTCCTTTGGAGCATTAATGAGCACAGGTGGGGCAAAGCAGAGCAAGCAGGGGAAAAAGGAAATGCAATTGATTTCATCAAGGTTGTCAGCTTTAGAAATGATGGTATTTCAGGCTGTGTCACCTTAATCCAAATGTAGCTATTCATTGGAATGGCATACAAACGAGATTAATGCAAAAAAAAAAGACAGTATTGTACAGGACAGGCAAAAATGTCTCTGCATGTGCTCCTGCAAGTAATTTTTCAGTAGTTAAAAGAAAATCTTATTAAAATGTAATAAAAGGGCTGGCTCCAGAGATTTCTCAGAGAAATATTTGGACAGATGTGTAAATATGTTTTTTTAAGTAGATGGTCCCATTGCATCATGAATTTTTGCCCCCCAAATTGAAAGTGCAAATGCTCATAATGTTGAATTTAGGACGTGTCCATCTGGACCACTAATCCTTTTGCAGAAATTTAAATGGATTCAGAAAAGGTCAAAGGCAGCACCTATCCTGGATTCCCAGCCTGCAGTGCCATCTTCTCACAGAACTACTTCAAAAATGAAGCTGCTGGAAAGGTTTAATCCCCAAGTGGTGCTTTGGGACTCACCTGGGAGCTGCTCCCCCTGCTGCAGCTCCGGCCATTGGAGTCAGTCAGGTTGTCCTGATAATCACTGAAAGACCTGGAATAGAACTGGTATTTTCAGGGTATTTATCAAAATATATGGCCTGATATTTCCTTTAGATCTCCCAGCATCTCAGTTATTAATGAGAATGCTTTGCAGTGCTGAATAGCTGAGGATGGCCAAAAATACACTCAGTCTGTCTGCAGCTCTGCAGCCAAGTAAGACAAAGGAGCAAATAAAGCCCTAATAGCTGCCTTAACGAGTTCATTTCCACATCAGTTTGCCTGGTGCCATTCTCACTTTCTGCAGAGAAATGTGCACAAGTTGTACTTGGAGGATTCATTTCTTTATAGTGCCAGCTGGGGTCACAAAGGAACCAGCACAGATGCAAATTAAAAAAAAAAAAGGCAGAGGAATGTCTGAAGTGCTGAGCCAGAGCCCGGGATGTGTTACCCTCCCTGTGCTCCAGGGAGATCAGGCCTGGAGCCGTTCCTCTCTCAGGGCCTGGGCAGAGCACCAAGGCAGGACAGCTGGAGCCTGCTCCAGTCTGAGGAGGGATGGGGAGGGTTTTCTCTCCTGTGCTTCCCTGCCCTTCTCTCCGTTCTTTCAGTGTCTTTTGCCTTTTCTCCTCTCTTTTCTCAGTGATCTCTCCACTCTATTATCCTTTTTATTTCTCCTGTCCCTTTTCCTCGTCTCGTTTCTCCCCCAGCTCTACACACACAATTCCTATTTCCTTCCTGCTCTCCTCTCCCATCCCTCTCCCCTCTGCAGGCCCCCTGC
The DNA here is from genome assembly GCF_021018805.1 of Prinia subflava. Taxonomy (NCBI): domain Eukaryota; kingdom Metazoa; phylum Chordata; class Aves; order Passeriformes; family Cisticolidae; genus Prinia; species Prinia subflava. Next base: position 2,120,825 of record NC_086261.1, read on the forward strand.
CTGGGGGCTCCCAGCACCGTGTGCTGACCCTGCTGCCGTTCCCAGGGTGGCAGCTCCGGAGGGAAGGGGGTGCTGAGGCTTTGGCAGGGGCTGAAGGGCCAGCACTGCGCTGGGGACAGTTGGTGACATGGCTCTGTCTGCACAGGACGGGAGCAGGGGCCGGGATGTCACCTCCTCATTCCCCCTCTGCCAGACCCTGCCCACTGCTCAGGCCCTGCAGGGGAACCACTGAAGCTGCTGAGAGAGAAGCACCAGTGCAAGCACCAAACCCTCCCCGGGGTGTTTGGGGCCGGGTGGCCCTGCCAGGGAGCACAGCCTGGAACACAGCAGCAAAACAAGTGGGAGGATAAGGGGGAGCCTTGAGAAAAGACTGAAAAAAGGCTTGGCTGCTTTTATCTGGCAAATGAATGCTGAGGGGGAGCCTGATTGCCATCTATAAATACAGCAAGGTAAACACGAGGAGGGAGGAGAGCTATTTAAGTGAGATGACAGAGCTGGCTTGAGAACAAATGAGGATGAACCAGCCATGAATGCATCGAAGCTGGAAATTAGATTTCTACCATCAGATCAGTGAGATTTTGGCATAGCTTCCCAGGAAGACTAATGGGACAAAGAAATCTGATTACTGTTAAAATGGAGCTTGATCAGCTCTCTGAGGGCTGTTGTGCCCAAGTGTTTGCAGTAAAAGGCAGCTGGACACAGGGACTGCGGGATCCGAGCCCTTCCAGTCCTGTCCCCAGCCCTGTGCCAGGTGCAGGAGCCTGCAGGGCTGAGCCTCATCTCTGTGCAGGGTCCCCTGAATGGATCCACAGCTCTGAGGTTCAGCAGGAGGCTCCAGCACCTCAGTGCAGGCTTTTAACTCCCAGCACTTTGCCACAGGTAACTGCTCTTCCCACGGGAGAGAGCTTGGCAAGTCAGCTCAGGAAAATGCTGGAACCACTGGAGCTGAGAGAGGTTTTACTGTGGGTCTGAGTGAAGCCAAACCTTGACCTTTGCTTATGAGCTCCTACAAGTAGATTTGGCCTTTTTTCTCATGACATGTGCTGCACCAACTCGTAATGATGCTGCAAGTTACTGAGGAGTGTGACATGAACTCAGGTGAACTTTTGCCACAGAATTACCAGACCAAAATTTCCAAAGCACATAAACAGAGATTATGTCCCTCCATACCTGTGTGTTCACATCAGAGCTCACTGCTGAGCCACAGACCAGGCTTCAGCTGCTGAGGATCTGTTTTGCTCAGAGGGTGTTTGGCAGGACCACTCACAGAACTGCTCTCAGGGCTTCAATGCCAGCTTTGTGTCTGAAATTTGGAATTGTGCATGACATAAAAACAAATCTCACTTTTCCCAAGTGCTGCAAAGTTTATGAAGAATCCTCTGCGTAAAGGATGAGGCTGCTGCCCTGGGCACAAGCAGATGGAGGATTCTCACCTTGAGCTTTTGCAAAGCTCATAATTCCACCCTCACTCCCTTCCAGCATCGCAGCAGAAGTCCAGGTGTTGGTTTCTACAGACATCATAAAAATCAATTGCTATTAGATGTCCTGAATTTTTAAAGCCAGCAGTTTCACATCTATTAAAGGAAGTTCTAAATTCTACCAAAGACTTCACATAAAATTAGAAACTGCAAAACAGAGGTCACTGCAAATGGTCTGACTGGATATCACCCAGCTAATAAAAAGGAATTCACTACAGAAAGCAGCATTTAAGTACCTTTGACTAAAACTTGCCCAAGAAAAAGGAGGACTGAAAATACAGAATGGCTGCAGAACATTCAGGATGGGCATCTAAAACTGAGCAGCACAGGCTTGGACCAGGGAGACCTGAAGTACATAGTTAGGGAAATAAATGTCAAATTACTGATTGCACTCCTGGAAGATAAAGGTATGATGGAACTCCTGCCAGAACTTCTTTGCCTAATCACCATGGACTTAAAACCCTGGGCACTGACAAATGCCTGGTGGTGATCAAGTGGCCACTGTCATCTATCCAGCTATTTCAGACAGGCAGATAATGACTTTGCTGTACTCAGGCTGGTATCTCGTTGATCTTAAAGGAAAAGTTGCCAGATATGAGGTAGTTTTAACCAAATTGTTAAAGTTACCAGCCTGGAATTTTAATGGATAAATTTACTATGAAGGATTTCTTCCTCTAGAAAAGCAATTTTGCTTCACAGTAAAAATTGAAGTATTTTCTATCTTAAAAAAAAAAAAGTTAACAAATTATAGTGTGTTAAGAAATGATAGTAGCACAAAGAGACAGCTATAATCACATTTAGAAAAACTGCATTCAGAAAAACTTAGAAATGTCCTCAAATCATTTCATTAAAAAAAATCAATTCTAGCCCGTAGCTCTTCATGCCAAATTTTAGGTTTGTGAGCTGATTTATAAATCCTGCAAACCCACAGCTTTTAATAGAAACCCCAAGACTTTAATAAATGTGCTCTGAGCGGTGCAGCTGGGTTGAAAAATCAGCATTTTTCTGGCTGCAAGTTTTGAAGAGCAGAACGAAGCCGTGGGCTCTGCTGAGGAGAGCTGGTGGTGCCAAGGGTCCAATTCCTGCCAGGGACCACATTCCAATGATCCACCCTTCAGCCCCCTGCCCTGCTGATGCCTCTCTTTGCTGGCAGATCCACAGGGGCCTTGGTGCTCCAGCATTGCCAAAGTTCTTTTCCTTGAATTGAGGGAACTCGTGTCCCCTGCCTCTCCTGTCAGGCCCCACAGCTCCCCAGCACATCCCGAGCTCCAGGCAGCCCCTCTGCTGCTCCGGGGCTTGATCCATCCATCCATCCATCCATCCATCCATCCATCCATCCCTCCATCCATCCCTCCATCCATCCCTCCATCCATCCATCCCTCCATCCATCCATCCATCCATCCATCCATCCATCCATCCATCCATCCATCCATCCATCCCTCCATCCATCCCTCCATCCATCCCTCCATCCATCCATCCCTCCATCCATCCATCCATCCATCCCTCCATCCATCCATCCCTCCATCCATCCATCCATCCATCCATCCATCCATCCCTCCATCCATCCATCCATCCATCCATCCCTCCATCCATCCATCCCTCCATCCATCCATCCATCCATCCATCCATCCATCCATCCATCCATCCATCCATCCATCCATCCATCCATCCCTCCATCCATCCATCCCTCCATCCATCCATCCATCCATCCCTCCATCCATCCATCCATCCATCCATCCATCCATCCATCCATCCATCCATCCCTCCATCCATCCATCCATCCATCCATCCATCCATCCATCCATCCATCCATCCATCCATCCCTCCATCCATCCATCCATCCCTCCATCCCTCTCCATGGGTGCTTTGGAGTCACCCCACATCCACAGGCATCTGCGTGGTGGTTCCCAGGACACCCTGTGTGTTCCAGCATGTTTGTGTTCATGGCTTGCTGAAGTGACTTTCCTTTGTGATTTTCCCTAATGCCAGAGAACAGCTCCCACAGATGAAGGGCTGAGCTGGTGAGGCCAGGGCAGGAGTCACCTCCCATTCTCATTCCTGACCTCCTGGGGCTGCAGTCTGGGGTGGGAACTGTCTGTCTCTTCCAGCATTAACCCATTATCATACTTTTTGAACAGCTCAGTAACAAAATCCTTGACAGAGAAACTGCAGACTGGAGACCCTACAGCTATCTGAATGAACTAGGTCAGTAATTTTTAAACACTTTAATCACTTTAGTAGACTTTAGAGCAATTCCAAATCAGCCTTTCATAAAGGCATTAACAATAATGAGGAATATTGGTGTTGTCTTTATTTCACGATCAGAATTGCCAGTAGTGAAAGATGGAGAATTAAAAATTGTTTCCTTTACCACAAACCACAGACTGGGAAAGCAAAGTCAATATTCATTTTAGTCTCCCTTCCAAGGTTGCTCTGTTGAATCACTATCATCTACTCTATAAATGTTTTTTTAAGGACTAACTCAGGACATTAAAAATTCAAATTTGGCCTTTTTTTTTTTCTTTCATGCTTAATAAAGCCTAGTACTAAATACTGGCATCTTGATGAAGGTGTGGAGCTGGGGTGTGCAGTGCTCCATTATCTCCCAGTAAATCATTCCGTGGCAATTCTGAGCCACCAGCCAGGGCAGCCAAGCCAAGAGTGAAGTTTAATTGCCTGCTCTGAGTTTATTCTTCCTGGCTTGAGTTTTAACAGGGTTTTTAGCAGCTCTCAGCTCAGATCCTGCCCGGATTTAGTGCTTTGGATGCTCTTTGTTTTCCTGTTTGAGCACTCGGGGTTTGGCTCATCAGTGGCCGAAAGCATTTGCCCTTTCCTTTGCTGGGATTAGAAACATCTCACTGAAAATATGCAGGAGCAGGGAAAGTGCAGCATTCAGGGATATTATGGGATTTTTAAGGCCAACTGTCTCACAGCTCACATGGCAAAGGGATGAACTTAGGGCAGCACCAGGCATCGCATCCTGCCCTGGGCCCACACCGTGCCTCGCTCCAAAGCCTCTTCCCTGCCTCAGGAAAATCACAAACCTGTCAAGCTCCAGAGCAAAACCTTCTCATCCTTACCACCATCAGTGCTTTCTGTGTAAAAAGCTGCAGAACCACTGTAGTGCTTATCTGTGTGTGAGGGTTTCCAAATGCTTCTCAAACCACGTTGATTTTCCTTTTACCATTTTGCTGCTTTTTTTGCACACTGTTTGCTTTCTTTGTTTAACTTGTGCTGTCCTGAGCTCCCCATGTGCCACCTCTTTTCTGCATTCATGCATTTTACTTTACCAGCAGCAATGATCCTAAATGACTCTGCAGCAAGAATGATCTAGAAGTGTTAAATACTTCAGCTAAGAGGCCTCCAGCAAAACTCTCAGGTTTTTTTCCCACAGCATTTTGCATCCAAGATAACTTTTTCTTTCTTTTTTCAAACTAATTGATGAAAATTAGATTTTTTTTCTTTCTTTTCAGTACCAGAATTAATGCCTGCTCGTGCTAACTTTCATAATGCTGAATCCTTGTTCAGATCAAGGCCATTTTTACATGAAAATAAAAAGTTTTTATTTCTTGGTATTACTGCTGCGCAATTAAAGCCGCAGGTTCCTCTCATGAAAATTTCAGCAGAGAGTTAAAATCTTCAACTTTGAATTATAAACATAAAATAAAAGTCTAATAAGGTCACAGAGGGAATCTTGACTTTCAAACTTCAGCAAGCACAGAAGTACCAGAGTTAAAAATGTGTTCCACCTTCTGATCCCATGATCAGCCTTAGTCTCATAACATAAATGCTCCAACTCTTGTGTTAGAAGAGCAGCCAAGCCTTGGGCAGGGCTGGATTCAGGTAAAAAGTTAAAAACAGCAGTGGACAACTGCCCAACTGCTCTGCTGTGACCCCACGAATTGTCACAGAGAGCAGATGTGGGAGTGAGCCAGGAAGAGAGAGGGAAATGGAAGAGAAATGGAAGAGAAATGGAAGAGAAATTTGGAATGGATGGAAACTCTCCCGTGGTTCCTCAGGCAGCGACTCCTCGGTGACCCCAAAGGATGGGACCCAGCAGATGAGGAGCACCAGGCTCCCAGAAATGTCCACAGCCCTGGTAGAAACTGCAGGTGTCCTAAACATGAATTACAGCTGGGGAAAGGAATTTGTAAGAATATCCACACCAAAATTAACTTGAACACTCATTTCCCAATACTTGCCGTGATAAGGATTTTCTCAATTGCAGTGGACCTCACCAGGCTGCAGGTGTTTTACCTCTTTTGCAGGACTTTGTTTGCCAGGTTCACATTCTCTCCAAGTGGGAAATGCAAGGACAAAGCCTGGACTTCTACTGCTGCACATTTGTTAGCTTCAAATTCCAGGTTTTCAGGGAGCTGATTGTGTTCAGTGGAGCCTGGGGAGGAGCACAAGTAATTCCCATGGACACGGGCTTGAGACATCAGGGTTTGGGGACTCTGTGGTGCCAGGAGGAGGTGGCTTTGTCACCTTCCTGTGCCCAAGGCAGCCTGGCCCTTGTTTCAGGGAATGGCCTGTCCTTGCCCTTTCTCTGTCTGGTGTTGCAGAACTGGAGTTGTTTGCCCTGTGAGTGATCCCTCTTGCTCTAGCCCAGTCTGCACTGGGCAGTGGCAGAGCCCAGCTCCCAGCTCTCATCCCAGGCAGGTCAAAACTCCCCAACCACTGAGCTCAGGCAGGTTTTGTCTCATTATCTGGAGCACTGGCCACAGCAGCTGCAGGCAGGGCTGGGTTTATCTGGGATTGTTTTTAACAGCAGTCCTGGATGCAGACACTAAAGTGGGATTTGCAGCACAGTCAGTGACTCAAAGCTGCATTTATTCCAGAGGACCAAAGGCTATAAGTTTGATTCACAGCTGACTTCACTTTTTTCTCAAAGCCAAAAAGTGTGGAAAACTATTTCCAGCTGAGACTCTGATTTCACTCCAGCAGATAATTTAGCTTCAAACTTAAACCTGGACTTAACTAAAGTGCCAGATCCCTGGCCTGCTTAGGACATTTCCACATTAACTACTTTCGCAGTTTAAAAAATAATGTATCTATTATTCATGTCACCTCCCGAGGATCTCAGTGAATACAAAAAAAAAAAAAAAAGTATCATCAACCCACAGTATTATAACAGATAAATGAGAAAACTAAAGGCAGAATTACAGGGGATTATGGGTTGGGAAGGGCTTTGTGGGGTTGTGTGACCCTTCCAAGGGCAATGCAGCTCCCCATGGGTCCCCTTTGTTCCCTGCCACTGCCTCTCGATGGGTTCAGCCCTTCCCTGGGGACCCCAGCTGGGAGCTCTGCTCCTCCCAGCCTTGCTCCGAGGGGTGAGCCCCAAACACTGCTTGGACACTGCTGCCCTTGGAGATGTGCCCAGCCCTGGCAGGAGGAGGATCCCAGGGATGGCCTTGGGGAGCCCCAGCCCTGTGGCCAGGGGGTGAATCAGCTCCATCCTCCTCACTCTGACTCTGCCCAAACACAGCAGGGACAGGGCACACGGCTCACCCTGCTCTGGGACAGGGCACACAGCTCACCCTGCTCTGGGACAGGGCACACAGCTCACCCTGCTCTGGGACAGGGCACACAGCTCACCCTGCTCTGGGACAGGGCACACAGCTCACCCTGCTCTGGGACAGGGCACACAGCTCGTCCTGCTCTGGGACAGGGCACACAGCTCACCCTGCTCTGGGACAGGGCACACAGCTCGTCCTGCTCTGGGACAGGGCACACAGCTCACCCTGCTCTGGGACAGGGCACACAGCTCACCCTGCTCTGGGACAGGGCACACAGCTCACCCTGCTCTGGGACAGGGCACACAGCTCACCCTGCTCTGGGACAGGGCACACAGCTCACCCTGCTCTGGGACAGGGCACACGGCTCACCCTGCTCTGGGACAGGGCACACAGCTCACCCTGCTCTGGGACAGGGCACACAGCTCGTCCTGCTTTGGGCAATGAGAACCAGAGCAAAGGCTTGGTTTGTCTCTGACGTGCCAGTAACACATTTATTGTCTAATGTAGCCATTTCCCTTAAGAAGAAAAAAATGGAGCTGTGATGAAAAAAGGGCTGGCACAGCATTGCCCATGGCCATGACAACTTTTCTGCAGAGATCAGAGGACACACAAGGACAAATTGCTGGGACACCTCTGGGACATGCTGTATTTGGGGCTCTTTTCCCGGGGTAACTGAGTTACTTGACTGGGAATCCCATAAGCCACAAGGACATTTCTCAGTAACCCAATTTGTATCGATTGTCCCAGTCAATAGGAAATACCAGACTCTATAGCTAAAAAGATTTAAAGGCTTACATTAGATTTTCCTTTTGATTGATATCTAGGGTAATTTGCAGGAGTAGAAATAGAAAAGGTCCCCATCCCCTTCTGTCTCAGCTTCTGTGAGGAACAGCAAGTTCCTCTGGAACTGCACAAGGCAGAATTGCTGTGAGCCCTGCTCCTGGTGCTCAGAGCACTGTGGTCACTCAGGCACTTGTCACATCAGTCACTGAACTGGGCAAATTCATGAGCAAAGTGATGGTAGGTAATTTAAGAAGGTTGTACACACCTTAGAGTCTAAGGCTGTGAGTGAAATAACACACTCTCCACAAACAAAACAAAGCCTAAAATTAGTCACAGAGTGCTGCAACGCAGCCTGCAGACTCAGATTTGAAAGGGCGTGCTTTAGGCTGCTTTCACACCATTCCAGTAATGAATGTCTCAGCAGATGGTTTTTATCCTGATCTCCTGACGGATGGCAGCTCTTGGTAACCCTGCTGCAGAGAGCTCTCCCTTCCAGGGAAACTCTTAAGCACATGCATAATTCCAGGCGTGCACAGACTCCCCACTGGAGCTGAGTGTGTGCTTACAGCTGAGGATGTGCTTAAGAGCCTCCCTAAATGAAGGCCTTGATGTACAATTTAGAGAGAAGAATATATGCTGCTCAGTAGTCAAAGCAATCCAATTTACATAAATATTTATTTGTTTTCCATTATATATCATTTTTATGCAGGTGCTTGTGGGATGGATAGACGTCAGAACACATACATAATGGAAAAAAGCTTCAAAGGTATGGTATCCAGAGCTGCAGACCCCTGCCCAGGTGTGAGGAGGGTCCTAGAAGAGGTGAGATAGGAGCCTGGCAGGGAGGGACAGAGCCACCGCCCACTCCAGCCTGGCTCCCAGCACTCCGGGCCATGAGTTATGGATGCAGAGCTGCAGAGCTTCCCGGGGCTCTGCAGCACAGGGAGAAGGGAGGGCTCAGCTCAGGGCAGGACGAGCCGGCCAGGGACACTCAGGAGGACCCAGGGGCTCCGGGGGAGCTGCTGGTGGCAGTGCTGTGTCCCCTGCTCTTGGCTCCTGGCCGTGCTGAGCTCAAAGAAAGCCCCCAGGAAAGAAAGTGCCCCTGCTGGTGCCCTCTGCTGAGAGGGATTTGGAGCAGAGCTGGAGAAGAGCCCGCCCTGAGGTCCAGGTCCCCTCCCGCTGGCACCAGCACTGCGGGCACGGAGCCCAGGGCAGGTCTGAACCAGGACCTCAGATGAGTCACGAGCACAGGGCCCAGGGGTTCTGCATTTCACTTTTCCTCCACGTTTACATTCTAAATATTCCAGCTACGTCTGGACCACGGGAACACTTGGCACAGAGGTTCCCACAGCTCCTGGCAGGCTGGGCTGGGGTTCAGCTCACTGAGCCTGTGCTCCAGGAGATGGAGCAAGGGCTCTGTCCCTGGGGAACAGGAGATCCTTGATCTGAATCCAAGGCTGCTCCGCCTGGGAATGTCCCTCAGTGAGGAGGGAAACGCCCCCAGCCTCCTCCTGCAGTGCCCTGGGGCTGGAGCTGCCCGAGGCGCCACACACCCTGCCCTGCCACACACCCTGCTGCCCTGCCACACACCCTGCCCTGCCACACACCCTGCTGCCCTGCCACACACCCTGCTGCCCTGCCACACACCCTGCCCTGCCACACACCCTGCTGCCCTGCCACACACCCTGCCCTGCCACACACCCTGCTGCTCTGCCACACACCCTGCCCTGCCACACACCCTGCCCTGCCACACACCCCGCTGCCCTGCCACACACCCTGCCCTGCCACACACCCTGCCCTGCCACACACCCTGCTGCCCTGCCACACACCCTGCCCTGCCACACACCCTGCTGCTCTGCCACACACCCTGCTGCCCTGCCACACACCCTGCCCTGCCACACACCCTGCTGCCCTGCCACACACCCTGCCCTGCCACACACCCTGCTGCTCTGCCACACACCCTGCTGCCCTGCCACACACCCTGCCCTGCCACACACCCCGCTGCTCTGCCACACACCCCGCTGCCCTGCCACACACCCTGCCCTGCCACACACCCTGCCCTGCCACACACCCTGCTGCCCTGCCACACACCCTGCCCTGCCACACACCCTGCTGCCCTGCCACACACCCTGCCCTGCCACACACCCTGCCCTGCCACACACCCTGCTGCCCTGCCACACACCCTGCTGCCCTGCCACACACCCTGCTGCCCTGCCACACACCCTGCCCTGCCACACACCCTGCCCTGCCACACACCCTGCTCTGCCACACACCCTGCCCTGCCACGCTCAGCTCTCCAGAGCCACACCTTTGTCACACCCAACAGGGAACAGAGAAAGCCATTCCACACAAAAAGCACCAACTGCCTTACAGCCAGGCCCAGACATCAATATTCACTTTGTAGCTGCCGTTTTCCAAATACAGGGATGCAATATTTGCTAGAACATCACCTTACCACACAGAATCACTAAAGGAAACCAAGCATCCATCACCAATTCTTTGTTGATAAAGCTAAAGTAAAAATATCGAATTAATTATGTATGTAAATGATATATATGATTTATGATGTACAAAATACTCAATCCACTGGTTTCAGCTACTTCAATCACTCCCTGTTTCAAAAGATAAATCTTACTATAATAGAGTTAACTGTTGTCTTTACATGGAGCTATTAATTTCCTTAGTTTAAATGAAATTACTGTGGTTACAAAGTTTAAAAGTACCTTAAGCACATGCAGCAGGAACTCCCATCCACAGGCACAGTCACACAGAGGGCGACCAGTGGGGACAGAGAAGAAGAATCACAGAGACAGCAAACTGGAATGCATTTTCAGCTGTTTCATATTTTCCTCAATTTTTAGGCTCAGAAGCCCCAGCTGGAATTCTTTGTGGCTGCTCAGCTGCCTCAGGCAGGCAGGGCTGGCAGGGTGCTGGGGCATGGGGACACACCTGATTCCCAGGCAGGAGCTCACCTGCGGGCACTCAGGGGCTGAGGGCTCTCAGGAGCAGCGCCCTTGGGTGACTGAAGGGTCCCAGGGCCCCTCTGAAGGTGAATTCCTGGGCTCAGGCATCCCCAGGCCCAGGGGAGTCTCCTCCCAGCAGGAGCTGGGAATGTGCCCAATGCTCAGAGTGAGCCGGGCCCTGACTCACCACATTCCTCAGAAAATGGAGAGGAAGAAGCTCCCAGTCCCAAACAATTGGATTCTGTCAGCACAAAGACTTGGCAGGCGGTGCCTGGTTTTTATCTACTTTCATCCACTTTTGAACCATGTCTTTTCCCACCAGTGTGGTCTAACTGGGGACAGCCTGTCCTGCAGTTGAAGTGGTCTCTGGTGCCCCTGGACCACCCAGAGCCTCGCAGGGAGGGGACACAGGGGGCTTGAGGCTGAGGCCAGGCTGGAGCTGGGCCACCTCTGCTTGCCCAGTCCTCTGAAGAGACCAGAGCTGGGGCTGTGCCCAGAGCAGGGCACCAGCAGAGGTGTCCCCTGTGCAGCCTGGCACCAGCAGAGGGTGTCCCCTGTGCAGCCTGGCACCAGCAGAGGTGTCCCCTGTGCAGCCTGGCACCAGCAGAGGGTGTACCCTGTGCAGCCTGGCACCAGCAGATGTCCCCTGTGCAGCCTGGCACCAGCAGAGGTGTCCCCTGTGCAGCCTGGCACCAGGGCTGTGGTGGCTGAGCTGTGCGGAGCTCCAGGGCTCAGGCACAGGGGTCTGGGGCTGTCACAGTGCCAGCCCTGAGCCCGGTGGCGCCTGTGACAGGGGCTCAGCAGGCACGAGGGGTTTCAGAGCAGGTTTCTGAGCTCTTCCTTTCCTGTGCATGGTGCTCGGTGATACCATTCCTGAGCTTCTCCTTTCAGCTGAGTCCTTTGGGTTTTAGAGGCTTGGTTTTTAAATGAACACTGCTGTGCTGATGGAATGATGTGACCTCAGGCACAACCATTTGAAGGAAAACCACCCAGGCTTTGCAGAAGAGCCAGGAAAATCCCAGCAGAGGGAATCACTGATCCCAGGGATGCAGGGCTGGGCTCAGAGGGGTTCCTTGGCTGTTGTGTCCCCACTCCTGTGTCCCCCTGAGAAGCAGCAATGGGCCCTCGCTGTGTCACTGTCCCTGCAGCAGCCAAGGCTGGCCAGGGTGAGGACAGCAGCCAGCACAGGCACTCCATCCCAACAAGGGTTAAACAGCAGGAGAGCACCTCTAGCAGGGACAGCACCCTCCTCAGCACTCCCACCTCGGCTGTGGCTTCCAGGGCTTGTCAGCAGGATGCCAGGGGAAAGTCAGGGCAGAGGAGAGGAACCCACTCTGTGGGAGGGATATTTCCAGTCCCTGCTAATAAAAATAAACCCTCCAAAGGGCTGGTGATTGGTATCCAGGCAACACAGAAGGCAGAGACTTCAAAATTAGAGTGTATTCCCAATATTTCTCTGGCAGTCCAGTGATTGAGTGCTTCCAGTGAGTTCCAGCACTGTGGGGCAGAGCTCCCACCTCCATGAGAGCTGGACCCTGTGGCAGGGAGGGATGAGGAGGCAGCACAGCCAGGGCTCACCCATGGCCTGCAGCTCCATGGGCCGAGAATCTCTAAATACGTTTGTTCTGCTTAAATTAATTCAAGAAACAAAATTTGATAATTTATGCCAGACTTCTTAATTATCCCCAAATTACCTTAATGACAAAGTAACTCATCTGCTTCTGCAGCCTTTAGAGTTAAATCCTCCATGATCTTGCACATCATATTTCTTGAGGGCTAACAACTCCCTGGTGTACCCAGAATCCCAAACATCCATAAAATAGATTGTGTCCAAAGCAAAGGTCTGATCCCAGCCAGACACAGAGCTCTGTGTACGTCAGCAGCAATGGGCTCTCTGGGCTCTCTGGGTTCTCTGGGCTCTCTGGGCTCTCTGGGCTCTCTGGGCTCTCAGGCACGTTGTTTCTCAACATCTCCTGGGAAAAGGCAATTCCTGGGAGAGGCCAAACAAGTCTGGGCAGCCTGAGTGGTATTCACTGGTCTCTTCCAACTGGTCCTGGGAAGGGAAAGGCTGAGGGACACCTGCCTGGGAGGTAATGCCAGCCCTAACTGCAGTGCAGGTGAATTTTAGCTTAGGGACATAAAAGTAGCTGAGCTGGATGAAATAAAACAGCTGATGTGCTGGGATTTTTGCCTTTGCTAGCTCCAGTGTGCCCAATTCCACAAACAAACCACACAGCTATTTACCTGCAGCTGCAGCTCTGCAGGAGGAGGAATTCTCACTCTGCTGTTCTTTGCTGTAGCAGCCAGCAGTCCTTTAAAATCAGCATTTCCTGAATCTACCCCCAGCTCTGGTTTGATTTGTTCCCTCAGCAGTGGTGACAGGGAACACTTTGCAGGGGGCTCTTGGGGCATGGAGGGAATCCTGCTTTTCACCCTGTGAGCATCTGCTCAGCAGCACTGCTTGGAAAGGAGAAGCAACTTTATGGTAATCTCCATCTCCCTCACCCCAAAATGCAGAGCTGGCTCATTAAAGGCTGCCCAGGCTCTCCTAACGAGCTCTGTGTTCCTGCAGTAGCCACCAGGAGCTGTACCTTGCTGGCAGGTGGAGCTGAGCTTTCATTTGGCTGCCTGTGGTTCCCTCACCTCTAACACCAACAGATCCAGACCTGGGTTTAAGTCACCCACAGCAAAAGCCAGCACTGAGCTCTCTCCTGTGCAGAAGCCATTGGTCTCACAGGGCTGCTCCATCTCTCTGTGGAAGGACAGGATGGGGCAGCTTTCCACTGACTTGTCCTGGGCTGGGCTGGTGACCCTGGGGGGACAAACCCTGCAGCCAGGGAATGTCAGTGTTGCTGTGGTTCCCATCTCCTGTCGTGTTCCAAACCAGGTGTGTTTCACTTGGAGACAAAGGCACTGCTCCTCTCACGCAGGCTGATGTCAGACAGGGAGCTTCCAAGTTTTCTAACTAAATAAACATTGCACTGGTGCCAGGGCTCTGCCAGCCTCCCCACCCCTGATGGTCCCAGGGCAGTGGGATGTTTGGGGGCAGTGGAGCTTCCCAGCGAGCTGCTCTCACTGCCCTGGGAGCTGAGGGCTCTCCAGACTCGTGGGTGCCACTGAAAGCAGAGCCCAGAAAGGCAACACCGGGCTGGAGGGGCAGAGCACGACCTGGCACCTCCCTCGGGGCTGAGCCAGGGCCAGGGGCAGCAGGCCAGGGGTGGTGGACACACAGACACGGACACAGACACACAGACACAGAGCTGGAGGAGGGACAATCCCCACAGTGGAGCAAAGCTGGCACGTGAGGGAGCAGGACGGGGCTGGCAGGCTCAGAGCCGAGGTCTGGAGCGGAGAAGCGATGTCGTGTTGTCTGTCTATTTCTTAACCTGAATTTCTCTTTTTGTCTCCCATACTAGACAGCGGGGGCAGCTGGGATTGCAGCTATTTTGCAAGTCCCCCTATTTCACCGGGAGTATTTCATATATACCAGGATCTGCCTTTGTACTGTAACCCAGCACAAGAAAATGCCTCATCTTTCATTGCATCGCTCTAATTCTAAATTACTGGCACTGCCCAGCAGGATGCACACAGCAGCAATGGCACGTTCTTGAATGTCAATGTTAAGACCTATTTATTCTCTATTGTTTTTTATTTTTAAAGCAAGACTGGCACTGTACTTTGCAGCAGGCCGGCGTGTCCCAGCCAGGGTCACCGACCGGGCAGGCCGGTGGTCACAGCTCTCATGCCAACCTTGTTCTCCCCAGGTAGTGCCCCCGTCACCTCCTCTCCAGCCCAGGGGAGAGGAGCAGGACATGACTACAGCAAAGGGGGGAAAAAAGCAGAGCAAAGTGAGGCTCAGCTGGAGGCTTGTCCCCCTCTGTGGAAACCCAAGCATTCCCAGATTGCAGGGTGCTGGGTAACCCCCAAACCAGCAGGGGCTGCACATGCAGAGGCTGCACTGGTGCAGTTCTGAGCCCGTGGCAACGCCGTGCACTCCCACGCAGGGCACTGGCTGTGGCCCCAGGACTCGCCCTGCAGCTGGCCCGGGTCCCGCAGCAGGTCCTGCCTGCAGAGCCGACTGCCCGCGGCCGCGCCCGGCTCTGTGGGGCAGGCGGGGCGGGATAAACACGGCTCCGCAGGAGTTAGGGGAGGGAGGGAAAGGATTGCCACCTCCAGTTAAATATCGCAGTAATCGACAGCTAGAACCTTTCACAGGAAAACCTTCAGTACTGAGTAGGTTTTCATTTCTTTCCTGCTAGTGAGTGGTGGATGCAATGGCCTGGAACACCCAGAGCACGAGCACCGGGTGTCTGTGCTGGAGGCTTCAAGGATCTTCCTTATCCCCTGCCCCCTTGTCCCCCCCAGCCTTCCTGCAGAGGCTCAGTTGTAATTAACCTAATTAAGCTAATGATCCTAACGCACCCACTCCACTCTTGTTTTGCAGATTATATGAAAGAATCCGTGTGCAGCTCCAGCACTTGTTCCCTGAACAGCAGTGAAAACCCCTACGCCACCATTAAAGACCCCCCCATTTTAACCTGCAAACACTCCGAGAGCAGCTACGTGGAAATGAAATCACCTGGTCACAGGGAGTCCCCGTATTCCGACATGCCAACTTCATCAACAGCCAACAAAAACATCTACGAAGTTGGTAAGCAGTGGGTGGCACGGGGGGTTGGTGGTTTTCCCGTCCTGGCACGAGGATCTGGGCTAGGAGTGACCCAGGGGTGAAGTGGCAGGGGAAGGCCTGAGCGTTGGGGTGTGGGTGTGGGGAGCTGAGGCACAGGGGGGGAGGTGCTGAGCCGGAAGGGACCCCGAGGATGAGGAGTCTGGGGAGTGCTGCTGGTCACCACAGCCCCGTTGTCCTTCCCTCCCCAGAGCCCACGGTCAGCATCGTCCAGGACGCGCGCGGCCGCAGCGCCAGCTACCTGCAGAGCCCCTACGACCTGCCCAGGAACAGCCACATCCCCGGCCACTACGACCTGCTGCCCGTGCGGCACAGCCCCACGCACGCGCCCGCCTGGGACAAGCAGTCCTAGAGGGACGGACCTGGCTGGGCGCTGTGCTGCCAGCACACACGGGGAGGAAGCACAGGAGGAGCCGCTCCTTCCTTTCCTGCGGACTGGCGCGGACCTAACTTGACATCAGCTTGGGCCAACTGCTGCTGCATGATGTTATTTATAAAGACATTTTTGTATGGGTACCTGGAACTAACGAGAGCCTCCTCCACGTGGGACTGGAGCGCATCACCCCAGCAAGGTGTCTTCATGCTCCAGGCAAAAACTCTCTGTGGCGTGTTCTAACCCTGGCTTTGCTGTAAAATAAACCACAAAAACAAGCTTAGCAGGACTTCAGGATGAACATTTCTACTGACTGCATCAAGAACCCTTTTACTGCTAGGAACAAGGTGACTAGGAATACGCTGGAGTTTATTTTCATCTTTGTCATGGGAATGGACATTTTTCTGAACGACAGCAGGGAAACTTGTCATTTCACTGTCTGGAAAGCTCATTTACTGCCATCACCATGTGCAACCTGTGCAGATCATGCTTGGTAATTATCTCTGAGATTGTCATCTCTATATTCAGTACCAGAGAATTTGAGTTGAGGAATATTAATACAGACACTTTCTGTGCAGTTTTTAGTATCTTTCCAAACATCCCCTGATCTTTGCTAACGAATGGAGCTCCCACAATGAGTCTCACACCCATCTTACCACACTTTTAATGCTGATTGGTACAGGTAGGGTTTGATTTTCCTTATGCAGCTTCCCATTTGATAGCTAAATCCAGCAGTTTAAACTGCTGCCCCTCCAGTTCCTGCCTCGGGATGCTGCAGGTTTGCACAGACCAGCCCTGGTTTCATTTCCTTTCCACATGGGCTCCTCTCTCCCATCTTCCCAAACCATCTTCTCATGATTTGCTGTCAGCATGTCACTGATGACACCTCTTAATCTGATGTGCATTACCATGTAGTGCAACTTTATCCATTGATGATTCTACCTGAAATGTCATTAAATGGAGCTGAAACTGGGTTTTCTTTTTCAGCAGCTGTTTGTGAAGTAATTATCAAGGATCTGAAAAATTTTGGACTGAGCCACCATGATTTTTTTTTTAATTTATAATCTCTATTGACCTAGAAAGTAGAGTACTTGCCGTTAGTTCCTTGTAGATTTTGAGCATGAAGTAGTATTGACTCTAAGTATGTAATTTAATTAGGCAAACGTGGAAGTAGCAAGTTGATTGCCTTTTAAATATAAAAAATACTCTGTTGCACATTCGGCAGTCTGATGGAAGCAGCAGAGGACGACGCCAGCCCCGTGGGTTTGCTCCCAGCACCATCCCAGGTGTGACCTGGACAGGCAAGAGGAGCCCTCCAGCTCAGGGCAGCAGCTGGATCCCAGCTCCGGGAATGCTCCTGGATCCGTGGAGCGCCGTGCTGGGGCCCAGCCCTCAGCCCTGGGGTCACAGCCCTGGCCCTGGGCACTCTGCCCTGGGAGCTTTCCCATGGAGCCAGCACTGCCCAGAGCTCAGGCTGGCTCTGAACCCCAGTGTGGATGGACCTGGACACCCCCAGGCTCCAGGACCTGCCCACGGGGTTTCCCCAGTGCTGCATGTGTGCATGGGGCCGTGGCTGAGCAGCAATAGCAATTCTGTTTTCCAGGAAAGCCTTATTTGAGACGTAAGGAAACAATTATTTTGTAGGCCCAGTAGGAATATATTTTATGTACATGAATGGAAAGACTTACCTCAAAAATATCAAGAGCAAGGCGTTGGATAAGGAATACTCTCGTTGAGACCCACCTTGGCACCCAGCACAAGCAGCCTGAGCTGCTGGCCTGACCCACGTTGGTTGTTGCTGTAGTTTGCAATGAGACTCCAGAGAGCAGAGATGTGCTCAGCTGTTTGGTTTTTTTCAAAGCAGGATTTTGAAACCAAATGCAATGATGTGCATAGAGCATAACAGGAAAAAAAACCCAACAAAACCAACAAAAAAAAGTACCTTCTTGTATATCAGCGTTAGCTTAGGAAACAGGCACCAAAATGGCAATACTTTTTTAAGGCAAGACAGATTTGTAATATATTTGTTCACTGTGCAAAGGTATCCTACCTTGTACAAAATAAATTGAGTTTCTCTCAGTGTGTAGTTCTCCAACATACTCATTTGCAGAGCAGACTTCCAGCCCTGCAGGGATCCAAGCTCTCCAGGTGATGTGGCTGCTCCTCCCAGCCAAAACCCCCCAGGCTGGGACAGAGCTGGCAGGATGGCTCAGGACACCCAGTGCTGCCATTGTGGGCTGGAGTAAACCAAAGGTGAGTGGCTCTGCACACCCTTGTCCCAGTTCTGGCCCCAGTGAGACTCCTGGGAATGCACAATCCCAGCTGGGAGAGCCCCTGCACACCCACCACGTGTGCTGGCCCTGCCCTGGGCCACTCACAGCTTCCCTTTGGGTGGCACCCGAGCACCCTCGGTGACCCAGCAGCTCCCAGGATCCCAGTGAATAAACCAGGAGCACAGATCTGCAGCACAAACACCTTCAGAGTTAATGAGTCCCAGGCAACACAGCCACTGCCACGTGCTGAAGCTTTTCAATATTTGTGCTTCATATTTCTAAAATCTTGTTAACTAAAGCCCAGCGTGTAATCTTCTTATTTGACAAGCCACACTCAATAAGCTATTTAAGACTGGAAATTCACCAGGTCTGAATTTATAGAAAAAGTAATTCTAGCTTAATAAAAAATTAAATCAGAACAATTCCATGTCCTTTCTGCTTAAGAGTCAGAACCTCACCTCCCATCAAAGACAGGAACCATTAATGCTCACTGAATAATGGTGAAAAGTTGGGGCTTTCAAATATGTAACGACAGCAAAAACGTCTGGCAAGCAAAGCCCATTTCTGCAGCATTATATGGAATTCCCAGAATCTCAGAAAGCTCCTTGCAGGGCCCAGAGCAGTGTCTGGTACCATCAGTTGTCTCCTATTAGCAGGGAGGAGACACTTCAGTACACAAGCAGTGCCAATTATGGAACAGAATGATTAATCAGCAGCTGAGCAGGACAATCCCCTATTGGGAAGCTTTCAGATGGAATAACGACTCGCACTGTCCCTCCCAAAACACCTCGGGAAGCACCTTCCTGTCCCAGGAGTGTCACCCAGCGCAGGCCAGCATCTGCTGCCAGGGCCTGCAATCCTTAGGAAAGCACAGCACAGACCCCCACAACAGGAGGCAAAGGATTTCCCAGGTGAGAAGTTCCTTTTCTGTCCAGACCCCACAGTAGTTTGTGCTCCCACCATCTGCACTGCAATTCCATCTGCTGCAGCAGGAAGAGTTTTGCCTAAAACCACACAAAATCCAGATTGATGTGACAGCAGAGTCGAGTCACCTGCATAGAGGATGAGAAAAGGAAGCAGAGTGAAACTCATCCTGCATTCCCAGCTGACAAATTTAGAACTTGGCTGCCACGGGAAATTGATTAATTCCCAAGTCTGCTCCAGCATGGGCAGGGAATGTGCTGCAAGAGCAGCTCCTGCAGCGAGTGAGGGGCCGGGCTCGTGTCACCCTCAGAGCTGTCCCCAGGGCTGCCAGTGCTGCCCTCGGTGCTCATGGGCACCTCTTCCCCAGGACACCTCCGCAGGACCCAGCGCTTCCATCGTCTGCTGCAGAGGGCAGGAGTTGTCTCCCACCGGATTTTCTTCCTTGTGGCAACATGAGAAAAAAAAAACAGGTTTGTAAAAGTTATTCAGAGGTTTGAGTGGAGAGAACCCACAGAATTTCCTAAGTTTCAAAGCTTCCTGAAGCTGCCAAAGTGCCCTGGCTACAAACGGCAGCAGCCCCAGGAAGCTCAGAGCTGCTCTCGGGGAAGGCAACTGTGCCACACAACCCCTGCAGCTGCTTCTGCAGGGACACCTCCACTCCAGTGTCCCAGGTAAAACCTTCAGGGCAAATCCCAATTCTCCCAAGAAGTACACCCAACACCACAGTGAGTCGTCCCCTGTAATTCTTTATTAGAATCATGGATGAATATATTTTAAATCAATCTAAAAAAATAATGAATCAAAGTACAGTACATGCATAAAATACAAATTAATTTACAAACAGATCAAAATAGCATCTTCAGAACTAATATCAGGAGGAGAAATGGAGTAAAAAACAAGAAGTGACCGACTACAGCAATGCCTTCCGTGTGCCTCACACATCATGAGCACCGCGAGACAGAAAGGTTGGGAACAGGACACAGCTGGAAGTGCCAACACATCTGGGTCTTCCACGTGGGTCACATCAGAGTCTGAGAAACGTCCCCTAGGATCAATGGCTTCCCTGTAATTGTATAAATAACTGCAGGCATTTCCACAGCCGAGTTCCTTTAGGTCCTGTGGGGATGCAGCCCCCGTGCCAGCGTCAGGCGTGTTAGGAACAGCACAGAGCGAGTGACGGGCAGTGACAGAAGGCACAGTTCAATATCCCTGAACAAGCGCCTTGGACCGGGCTGGGACAGAGCAACACGCCACAGGAGGAACAATCCAGTCAGAAAACTACTCCAGAGGGGTTGCTGAAGAACATACAGCAAACCACTGGAATAATTTAAAAATACTGGATCGACCAGAACTGAAAACTAAGGCCAGGTAGTGGAAGTTACTCATTCATCCACTCAAGCACTTGAATATATTAATATATGTGGCATGCATTAATAGATGTGATATATAATACGTGCCAATACCCTTCAAGTCCGAGTCCCATGAAAGAGAAAAAGGCATCCTCAAATCCTGACAGCACCAGCACTGGGGAGGCCAAGCCTGGCAGCACAAAGATGCTGCAGGTTCCAGGGCTGAGTGACCCTTCCTCAGGGACATGGCTCCTGCATCCACCTCCTTCCCAAGGGGCACCTCCATGGGGTCCCAGCAGCTCTGCCTCACACCAACCTCCTCTGCAGCAGGGCCAGCCCACAGCACCTCACTCACAGGTAGCCAGAACTGCTGCTAACTGCTGCTTGTTCACAAGAAATTCTCTTTTCTCCCCCGTAATATCCTATAAAACTTCACTTGACAATCTGAAGATGTAGCCACAAACATTTAACTTACAATAAAATTGCACTTCAGAGCTTCGCCGAGCTTTAGATGCAGAATACAACACCTTAAGACAAGGAAAGATTATCCTGCCCAGAGAGATTTTCCTCGTTAACCTGACAGTAATTGCTTTGTGAGGAGCAGGTTAACGTCTTCAAGTGCTCTCCAAAGGTGCCAGTGCTCTGACTAGCGGGCATCATGTTGGGAAGGGATCAGTTGAGTTCCAAACAATTTACTGAGCCCAAACCGATAGGTCGGTGTTGGGAAAATACTGCAGCCACATCCAAGTAAGAGACTGATAAACACTGAAATCAAAGTGTTTAAGACATGGAGAAATTCATGGAGAAGGAATAAGCAGGAACTAAACACAAGAATGTAACCACGAGAATTACAAATATATTTAAATCTTGGACCTGGGGAATATACACAGCCTTTTAGGAAAGAATGGACAATTTATATATTCTGACAGCACTGCATCTTTGGTTTGTTTTCAGTGGTAGGAGGGACGTGGATGGGAACCACGTTGTTGCTTGGGGACATGTCATTCTCACGTCTGTCAGACATCTGCTTCTGGGAAACAATCCGATAGATCTCTGGAAGAGGAGAAAGAGCTCATCAATACGTGCACACCAGCAAAATGCCATGGAAGAGTTAAATCTGGGGAAACCAGGAGTAGCTTTGGAATTACATAAGTAATGCAACAAAGCTTCCACATGAAGTTCAATTGTGGTGTTTTCTAGATACAGAAAATAAAATATATTTTTTCAACAACTGTTTTACTTCCCTTGAGATAAGAGTCAGTAAATGGACAGAATTCACAAATCTCTATGCTATGAATGAGAAACTCTGTGCCCATCCATTCCTTCTGAAGGTTCTTAAGGCTCCAAGGACAGTGGTCACATGTTTGCTGATGTATCCACAAACAGGATTAAAGGGAACCATTCCAGATTTCTCTCCCTGATAGGACTGCAAAGGCAAATTCTTCCTGCTGAGCACACCCATCACATCTATCACCCAAGCAGTGTTGAATCTTCAGAAAAGGCTGATTTGGGCCCAAAAGGGGAGACTCGGCCCCTTCAGCAGCACAGAAACCCTTTACAAAATGTGCTGTGTGAGAAATAGGGGCTCCACATGAAGAGACTCTGAACAGAGAGGAATCAGAGCGTGGGATAAACCCCTGCACCGAGAGCCCTGCCCTGCTCCCGGGGCTGATGGTGCTGCACAAGAGCTCAGAGCAGCCACAGCAGCACTTCAGCTGCACACAGAGTAAAGCGTGTGTAGCACTTCACCCCCAGAAAGGAAATGCAGGACACCAAAAATAGAATGTGGGGAACTCACTTGGCAAATCTGAATTTGAAAACCATTAAAAAAATAAAAGCTTGCTAAAGCTCAGTTTTACAAAAAGCCTCAGCTCAGACTCAGGGACAAACTGTACATTAAAATGGGTTTTTCATATTGCAGTCAGGTCCAGATGAACTCATTGGGGCAACAAAATAAGAGCTGAACAGGTTAAAGGATTTTCTGATTTCGCCCCTTCTCAAGCTTGCTCTTCTTTCCAATCATCTTACACATAAACAACCTCACCAGTGACGTGAAAGCCATGAAAGCAGAGCTTTAAAGCCACCTGCAGCCCGGTGTGTGAATGTGCAGACAGGGCACAGCTCCTGTGCCCCGTGCTCAGCAGAGCCTGTGTGGGGTGGGAGGAGCAGAGAGAAATCTGCTCTGCACCTTCAGGACACGCTCTGTGCTCAGGGCTGGCAGCCAGTTCACTCCCAGTGCAGAACAATGCCTGTTCCCATCAACAGGAAAAGCCTCTGGCCACCTTTGTTACTGGGAATTCTCCACTAGCACCTTCAGCAGCAGCAGTTCTCAGTTTGACAGAGAATTTCCTGAACAAGTTCATACAAAGTCCCTGACATTATCACACACTTCCTCCACCGCATCAGCCAGGACTCACACAGGGTCCTCTGTGGAACAGCCTCATCTGACAGCAAAGATCTTCAGCAAACAGCCCCAAAGCCTTCAAAATAATCTTAACAGCACCAATTCTCTCGCTGATAATGAACCTACTCCTGACTCTGGGAACATCTTCCCACGATCCTCACTTCCACAACCTCCCTAGCAGCCCTGCAAGTGAATCCACTGTCAACAGTCCCGAATTTGCTGCTCCTGCTGCTTCTCCCTCCTCTGCAGAGCAAAGCTTGGGGCAGCCACAGCCTAAATGCTAAAACCTGCCCTTCCCTGGTGAGCTGCACACCCAGCACACAGGGCTGTGCTGCTGTGGCAGGGGACGGGGAACAGCCCAAACCTGCTCTCACTGGGGCAGAACGCCCAGCAGCCAGGCTGCACCGGAACTGCTGTGCCCGGAGAGCGCCGGGCTAATGAAGATGTGCCCTCGTTAATGAACACAGGCACTCTGGGCTCTGCTCAGGAGCTGAATGAGACCTTATTAAGGGCACATTCAGCAGAATGCATCACTGCATAACGGGGAGCTGTGAGAGACAGGCCTTGCACTGTGAGAGCTGGGAAAAAGGGACTCTGCTGCCCAGCAGGAGCTGGGCCAGGCCTTGGCTGCTCAGCCTGCACTGGGGTTCCATTCATTTTCAGGTGTACAGAGACAACAAAAGAGGAAATCCCACGATTTTTTGATGTTAATTCTCTGATGTTGTTTCCTTGGAGATGAAACCACGGCAGAATGCGGTGTGAGAACAGAGACAGCACAGAGCCAGGCAGGGAAGGGAGGCAGACTCCAGTTTACTTTAAGGATGCTTTATCCTGCTGTGAATGCTCAGGGTGGCTGGGATTATACCACCAGCCTCTCTTATTTGCCAGATGATACAAAGCAGCTTTGTGTGCACAACAATCAGCCCTGGCAGTCTAGACATCTTGGAACAGAAGAATTTGGATAGGGACCATTACTCTAAGTCACAGATGGGAAAGGTCCTCAAAACCTCATCTGGAATCCACAGCAGGACAGGAAGCCCACCACATGTATGATACACGTCCTCTAAAAGTCCTCTATCATATGGGAGAAGAAAGAAGAGCTTTTATCCCTTATTCCACCTGTAGCAACAGATCACATACTCAGGCTGTGCTATCTCCACTGGATTTGTATTTCCCATGGCCAAAGCCATCTATTCAAAGTGCCTGACCTGAGAATCCAGGTGTGGATAAGCTCAACAGGGACCCTGCTACACCTCCAAGGGAAGCACCTTCACCAACTTCCATCACTGTCCCAACCAGACCAGCTCAGGAGGGCTGGAAAGGAAAGGGGGCTGCTGCAGACCTTGGTAACAACACCCTGCTCAGGAGAGGTCCCAGCAGCTGGGGGAAAAGCTCTGAGCAGCCTGGGGTGTCTGTGGTGCAGTTCCCAGCACTGCAAATACCAGCAGGGCTGGAGCAGCAGCTCGTCCTGCCCCTTCTGTCAGCCAGCTCTGCTCACAGCCGCTGGCAACGCCTGCTGGCTTCCCCAGCTTCCTGCTGCAAGGACAGCCAGCATTCCACCCACAGGCACCGAGCGGGGACACAGCCCTGCCAAACACAGCAGCCAGCATTCTGCGGGGTGACTCCACAAACCACATTCCTCAGATGACTGCCCCCCTCTTTCCTCCAAAGCAAGTCATTAAGAGAAAAAGGCAGCTGTGAAGTGAGCTCCAGAACAGCCCTCCTCAGTGTGCCAGCCACAGCCCGGCTGGAGCCGACCTGCTGCCCAGGCACTGTTTACTGCACCTTTATCTCCCCACACAGGAGCTCCTGCCTGGAGAGAGCCCACTGAGCACAAGTGTTTCTTCCAGCACAGCTCAACTGACCCCTCCTGAACAAGGATCACAAGGATCCTGTTCACAAACCCAAGAGTCCTTTGCCCCAAACACTGTCACAGCAACATGCAGGCAACACGGACAGCTTCAAGAATCTGTCAGAGCTCACCACGAGCAAGTTTTGTCACCTGTTCTCCCATTACACACAGCTCTGCTTACTGACATATTAAACCAGAAAAAAAAAAAATCAAACCTCCACGGATTAGAATCCGAGCTCACCTCTAGAATAAGAGGTACTGTGGGAAGCATGTGGGGAGAGATAAAGCTCAGCCAGTGCCTGAGAGGTGAGGTACTTCCCATGGCAACAGCATGGGAATTGCAGAATGCATCCTTGGAGCATCACACGGCTCTGAAGGAAGCCCAGGGCACACAGGGAACTTCCCACCTCTCCAGTGTCCCTTGGAGAACACAACGGGCCAGCAGGAGATGGGGACTGGGAGGTGACCAGTCTGTACTGGTCACGTCAGGAGGGAATAAACACTGCCTGATGTATCTGATGTTGTTTTATTAGCACTACTGTATGAAAATTAATTAACTAACCTGCGTCTGAGAGCCCAGAGCCCTCTGCAAACAGAAAGCAGGAGCAGCAAGGCTGCTTGTCCTACAGGACACACAGCACCTCTGGCCAAATCTGACCTCAAAGCCGAGGTGTTCCTGTGAAAAAGCTACCAAGGATGTGGGCATAAAGGAAGAAGTCTCAGGTTTTGGCACTGACAACTCAGCAATGCCTTTCCCCTGAAAAATCCATGCCCAAATTCATGTGCATTTTTGACAGGACTGCCTTTAGGCATGTGAAGAAAACAGGAAATGCAGCAGGCATCCCAACACCTCTGCATCCAGCCACTCCTTAGTCATCCACCCTCGGATGGCACTGGCAGTTCGTCACGTAGGGAACAAATGTGTGAGCTAACAGAACTTCTTTCTTTATGAAACAAATTTGTGCAATGTTGGAATTACAACTGAATGACTACACTGAAGTTAAAAGGGAACCACATGGTTCAATTCAAAAGGAAAAAAAGTTCTTTATTCATCTAACACAAACACACTTCTAGCTGGTATCTGCACAGGAGCACTACTGCTTAAGAACCCAGGGTAAGAACACAATAGAGGCAGAACTGTCAGAGGCCTCTTACAACTCAGGATGAAACAAGAAACAGATGGACACAGGCAGCTAATACCCCAGCAGCCCAGCACCCCTCTCCACTACCAGGCTGTCCACAAAGCATTTCAAACAACTGAAGAAATGCTACAGGATTCATACTTTTACTACAGTAAATAACCTCCTAGTTCTATCCTCACATGCATGTTCCAGCATGGCTGCCAGGACCTTTCTGGTGAGTTTCTAAAGGAAAGTCTCATTTAGGTGGCAAAGAGGAAAAAAATCAGAACCAGCTAGGTGTCAATGTCACAGCAACAAGATCTGATTTACAGTTTAGAAGTGAGGTCAGTGCTTGTACCAAGCACATCACGTAGCCTGGCACATGCTACACTGGGAAGGAGGGACCTTAAATTTGCAACTGGAAAACATTTTGGAGGCAGTTGGAGAAAGCACGAGACTGCCTGGCACACCTAGAACAGCGACACAGCAAACAGAGGAGTGTCTCACATGTTCTGAAAACTCAGACTAGAGCATTTGCCAAAGCTGGGAATGATGAAAGCTCCAAAACCAGAGGCCACAGTGTCCCACCGGGCCCTGGCTGCAGCTGACAGGGTGCACAGAAATGCAGAAGCCTCGTGACAGTGAGTGACTTCCACACCAGTTTGTGAACTCCTACCCCACCTTTACAAGCCAGGGTTGAGGTTCCCCAAATTGAGTGTCTCAGCTTTAACAAGTTTTGCCTACCTAAACAAGGCTCTAAACAAAAAGGAAGTACTTTATCCACAGAGCACAAAAATGCAGCACTGACTGCTGTCACATGTTACACAGGCCAAAAGTCCAGGCGGGACCATTAAATGTAACAACTCCTGCAGCTCAGGAGTCACTGTGTCTCAAAGGAAGGATCTCTGCCCTTTCATCCCTTTTTCCTTGGCCACTGTTACAGTCACCATTAAAGATGGAAACAAACTGGACTGACTTCTTGATAAACAGTGGCTGTTCTCACCTGATGCCAGCATGAGACAATTCCCTCCTGTGGGCACTCCCTGTAATGGGAGATGGAAACTGAAACACAAACCAGGCTGACAAGAAACCTGGGGCAGATCAAAGTGAACAAGGATTCATTCCCCAGTTCAAGGCTGGCCTTTCAACTTTAACACTCTGAAACTGGACTCCAAATCTTATGGCTAATGAAGAGTGATTAAATAACAACATTTTAAACACTTTATAGGCAAAGAAATGCCTATTTGCATCATATCTGAGCAGCTTTCTGCCCTTCCCCCTCGAAGCACAAAGCCCTGGATGACTCACCTGTCAGAATAGTCTGGAAAGCTGCTTCCACATTTGTAGAGTCTAAAGCAGACGTCTCAATAAATGACAAACCATTCTTCTCTGTGTGGACAGAAATACTATAATTAGAGAGGTACAGCACATATCTGTTTCCCATCTGGAAAAGCTTCTGTACCAGATAACATTTGTAGTGCTCCTGGTAAGACACCCAGGTATCAAGAGAAAGTAAAACAAGTTGTGGGGTTTTCTCTGTTTAAGTGATGGGAAAGTGACACCACCCAACACCAACATCAGAATTTACACCCACTCCCAAGCACAGGTACCAGCCCCGTGCTGTGTTACTTTAAGGCACATTTTCCTGCATCACTGAAAGGGATAATCTGTTGCAGTTTCTCTGTGTGAGAAAGTTTCCCAGGTATTTTTCAACCTCATCAAGTTTCTCCACCTCCCACCTGCTAATACGTGACAGCAACTTATTTAACAGGAATAGAGCAGCAGGGGAATGACACTACCCCAGCTGCAGGCAGGGACCCTCACTGGCCATGAACTGCCAGTGGAGCTACAGCAAACTTCAATCTGAGGAAACCAGCTACACTCCTGGATGAAAGAGACTGGGCCTAAAACAAGGCTTACAGAAACTGGAACTGCTGTTCAGAGATCTTAATTACATAACAAAAGTCAGAGAGCCAGTTTAATGGAAGTGTTCAGCCACAGGCACCTGTGTAAGGCTGCAGATCAGTTGGGACACAGAAGGCAAAGGTACACCACACAAGAAACTCCAGCCCAAAACCTTAGGCACAGTTTCTGCTACACAAACAGTGCCCAGGCAAGAGGATAAATCTGGTTTAAAATGTTCAGGTGCCTCTGGCTGATTCTTGAAACGACAAGCATGTTCTGCAAGGTCTCCTTTCTGACATGTGACACCGAGGCGCAGGAGCAGCCGCAGGTTTTTCCCTCCTCCCCACCCCTCCCCAGGCCATGTGGGCAGATCCCCAGACAGCAGCAGGAGGCTCCCGAGCTCCCCGACCTGCGAAGGCCCTGGCCTCGTCGGTGGGCACGGCGCGCAGGTGGCGCAGGTCGCTCTTGTTGCCCACGAGCATGATGACGATGTTGCTGTCGGCGTGGTCGCGCAGCTCCTTCAGCCACCGCTCCACGTTCTCGTACGTGAGGTGCTTGGCAATGTCGTACACCAGCAGTGCCCCCACGGCCCCACGGTAGTACCTGGCACAGGGGACAGCCAGACACACGCAGTGAGGTCACAGCAGGCAGTGCAATAGCAGGGAACAGCTCTGCCTAGGCTGGGCAGCCATGCCAACAACGCCCAGGGCAATTCCCCAGTGCCGTGGGACCGGACACGGGGAAAGCGGAGCAGCCGGACGAGGTTACGCCACAGGGCCAGCCCAGAGTCTGGGAGCAAGGCAAATCCCGTGTCTGTGGGGAAAATCTGCATCCAGACACGAAACTCTGGGCTCTGTGGGAAGCAGCTGTCACCTTCCACCTCTGATCCACTCCTGAAAATTCTCCCCCACCCATCTCTGTGGGTGCAGCACAGGCACAGCCCAGGGTGATAAGGAGACTGTCGAGTGACTCACTGGGTCATAAAAATGTCAGCGTGATCTACTGCCTTTACCAAAGGCCACAGCTCCTTCTGAGCGAGAGCCACAGCAATGCACTCAAAAGGAAACAGGCTGTGTTCTTCCACCCCACAATTCCCTCCAGCTCTACTGAAATCCAGCTTTTGCTATGCTGATTTTTAACAATTAAACAAGCACACAAGTGAGCAGTCTTTCCTGGCTGCTACAGGAAGGTTTCAGCTCTTAGGTTACCCCTGATAAAATGACTAGGAACACTGATATTCCTTTATCATCCACTTCCATGAAAATGAGTCTCTCACAGCTCTTGCATTCTAAACTTGAAATGCCCCCAGTTACATGTCATGAGAGCACTGCAAAGTAAATCAGTCTGTGCAGGAACACACCAGATCGAGTTTCTGGGCTGAATAATATTTAACCTTCCCATCGCCAAAGGTTGTGGGTATTACCTGATAAAACACAAACCCCTGTTTGCTGTTGGTGAGGAACTGGAAGGGCCCAAAATTGCCCTGCTCAGCCAAAGCCTGTCCTGAGCCCCCCAGGCTGAACTTACGCTGAGGTTATGGCCCGGTATCGCTCCTGCCCTGCCGTGTCCCAGATCTGAGCCTTTATTGTCTTCCCATCCACCTGGATGCTCCTCGTTGCAAACTCCACCCCGATGGTGCTTTTGCTCTCCAAGTTAAACTCATTGCGTGTGAATCGAGACAGAAGGTTGCTCTTGCCTACTCCAGAGTCTCCAATAAGTACAACTGCAAGACAAAAATGATACCAGAATCAGACTCCAGATGTAGATGACACGTTGAAAATCACATGCAAGAAATATTTCTTGTAAAGAATGAAGCATGAAGGAAAAGAATGGCAACAGCACTGTCCTTGTCATGGATTTGCTGTCCAAGTCTCAACATTCTGGAAAACCAGAGCTGCCACATTCACCACCAGTTTGAACAGATGTTAGACTTGACTTCTATTGGTTTTATTTCAGCCTCCTTTGCCCAGCATGGAAGAACACTCCTCTTTAAGGAATAACATACATGGCTGTCACTGCAAACATTGGTGACCAGTTACATTTTCCTGAACAATACCAGAACTAAAAAACCAAAACACAAACCCTACAACAACACAGCTGAAATCTGCTTTGCTGGAGAAGTCCAAAACACGGGGCAAACAGCAGACTCTGCTTTCACTTGACACTCCTCATGGCTTTGCAGAAGAGAGGTTTCCCACTGGGGCAGAAAATCTCATGAATGAAAAGAGAACCAAACCAAAGAACCCCCAAGGCCACCATCACCCTGCCAGCCACTTTGAAATGTTTGCTGAGCCACAGCTCTCTGCCCTTCCACAGTCCCCACTGCTGCTGTGGCTCCTGGACACGTCAGGCCAGAGCCCAAAACCGCTCAAAAATGCTGCCAGGGGATCACTGAGCCTCAGAACTGGATCCACCATTCCCTGGCTCAGTTTGACTCATCCAGCACCAGTGCCAAGCAAACTAATTGGAAGGATTCAGCTGTGCTTGACAAGAGAATGACAGGAGGTTCAAAGTGCAGTTCCTGCAGGAAAAACAGCATCACGAGGATTCGCTGCAGGATCTTGTAATGCTGAGTTGAAAGGTGTAAGTTTAAGTGTAACTTAAAACTCAGTACCAAGAGGCAGAAGAGTGGATGAAATGCTTTCACAACCAGAGTCACATGAACAGGAGCCTCTCGGGGTGATCCCATGGCCCTAAGGATGATAAGATTCCAAACCAGTAGTGAGGGAAAGGAAAGAAAAATAAGATAAAATCTTTGAGAAGAAAGGCCAATAACAAAGTTCAGTAGTGAATCAACACCAGTCCAAGCAAAAAAAAAAAGCGCACACTCAGGTGACAAAAACCATTGTGTCTTTGTTTACCTAGAAAAAAACAATTACTTGCTCAGTAACACACATCATTAACTGTTAAGTCACCACAGCACAGCGTTAAGGATTCTGAGTGGTACAACAAAGCAATGAGTGCACCAAACACACTCAATGACACAAACCCCCGTGGAGCTCAGTCTAGCAGCAGAAACACTCCCATCTGCTGCTGCAGCCCTCTGCAGCTCCTGTTTAAATAATGCAGAGCAATTCTGGCAGATGGGACTTTGCTCTGACTGGAAGGGCAGAGCAGCACCTTTTAAACTCCCTCCATAAATGAAAATTGCTGTAAACGCTGGCTCCAAGCACAGCCTTGTGCAGAATACTTCATCAAAACAAACATCTTCCCAGCTGCCCGTGCCAGCTGACTCAGCACACAGCCGGCCAAGCACACGAGGTGCAGAGAGCACCCTCTGTTAACCTCTCCTGTGCAGGAAGATCACAAGGGCAGGTGGGTGGGAAGGGCCCGTGCTGGATGCAAACCCGAGTCTGCCTTCCTTCATGCGGGGTCACTGCTGAACGGCTCTGCTGGCACTGAGATGCTGCATCCTGATAAAGCAGGGGACAGGGCACCGCTTGCATCAGCACCCCTGGCAAACAGCCACAGCTCTCCTCTGCCACTGGCAAGGCCCTTCCTCAACGCTGTTTTGGCAGGTTTGGACCGTGGGTTTGGATGACATCATGTTTGTATTCACTGGGACACACGAGTTCCTAGGAGGGAAAAGTTGACGGCTCCCTTTGCACAGCTCAGCCCTGCTATCACACAGCCGTGGCCAGAACCTTCTCTAAGCAAGAAAAGCAACCCATATTCACCATTTCCTTTTCCCAATAGGATGCATCACATACTTGTTAAGTATTCCCTCAAACCTGGTTTTGTAGTTCAGTGCAGTGCCCACCTTTAAGTCATTTAACAATAGAGGAATCCCTTTAATTCCTCTGCCAGGTTTTTTCCTTACTTTGTCTGAATCCCACACTGCTTATGTTCTGAATGGTTTCCAGCACCAGATTAGTGTGTCCCAATTATAAGGGGAAAATAATACCTTCCTCCTTGAAGTCAGCTATTTCCTCTGCTTAATTGGGCCACTGCAGCTCCTCTTGAACACGGACACGAGAACAGCCTGGAATGTCAGCAGGCGCCTCAGACTCCTCACACCTTCTGCATTTCTGTCAGTCTGGGCAAGTATCACTCTTTAAATAAAATTACGAACCAGACCAGCTTTAACAGCCACTCAGATTGTGTTATTAATTTCAGTTTTGCTTTCCTTATCAAGCCACCATATTTTGATATTTTATACTACGCAGTGTTCCCATGTATTACATTCTTAGCATAGAAATGCAGGAGGAATGACCCTGGACGGCCAAGTCCCGTACTAAACACCCCAAGCAAACAGTTTCTAGGAGGAAATGACGTTATCTAGGCCATGATAAAGCTAATTGTTCCTGCACATTGTCCCTTTCATTGGGCTTTTCTTCCAGAAACTCACTTCTAATGGTTAGAAATTGCCTTCTGATCCTCAGAAGGAATTAGTGGGCAGCTGACAGTGGTGTCCATGTGCCAGCATTCTCCATTAGCTTATTAGTGTCTTCTCCCAGTGGTGCTTAGGCTGGGGTATTTACAGAGCAACCACATCTTGTCTGGGCTTTGTTGTATTTGCTAAACACAAAAACTTGTCAAATGGTTCCTTTATAAACACATTGTTCATTTCCCCAAACACCTTCCCTGCAAGTTTTCCAATTTCTTTTCAGCACAGTGAGAACTGCACCCCTCATTCTAAGTGAGATCTCCCTGTGATGCAGACCAGAATTTTATTATTTTATTTTATTATTTCCATCTCTGCTAGGCACATCTGGAGCTGGAATTATTTCTCCTGACCATTTCACCTTGACAGCTCAGTCTGCCTGTCATCAGACCCGATCGTTCAGCTTGAGGCTGGCAAACTTTTACTCTACCAGAGTCCAGGTCCTCAGGGATAAACCCTTACATCCCAAATCCCAGCTCATCTGGAGGACCACAGTCCTCATCAGCACACAGCTCGTTCAGTGCCAGGCTCCCACTTCCCCTGTCCCACCCAGCTTCATCCACAAATTCCTTTTCTACACCAGCACTGGAAGGAGGAAGGGCTGGAGGAAACATTTTAGCGAATTCAGCCACAAGAGCCAGTCCTGACATTAATAAATAACCAGCTGTGGAGCAGCACTTCCCTCACAGGAACAGCACCTTGTGAAGCTGCACGACCAAGGAAAATTGCATTGGCACATCTGAAAGTCATGGAAATGATCTCCCAGCCCCAAGTGACTGATTTAGTGGTGGGACAGTTCAATACTTGAAACCACGTGCTTTGAATCGATGCATTTGACTTTCTATAGCATTTGCTACCCCAAACATTTAAGACAAGCATACAAGCATTCAGTGGAGAGTGAAAAAAAAGGGCATGAAGTCCACAGTACTGTATAAATTTCACTCTGTAATTCCAGATTTATTTCTGTAGAAGACCAAAATAAGAATTCAATTTCCTAAGCTGCATGAGAAGCAATTTAGAGAACTTTGTCAAGAAAGGGTTATTAATTTTTCACCAACATTCCAGCTCACTCACACAATTTTTATTTCTGTTAAACCTCTTAGTTCAAATTTTCAGAAAATATTTTAATTATCTCATTAAGTATGAGATCAGGTTGAAAATAGAATCCAGCAGCACTAGCTTGTGTTGTCTGTGGCAAAAGTCATTGCACAAGTCACATATTTCATGATCCAGGACAAGTACACCAGCACAAAGAAATCACCATGTCTAAAACTCTTCTCTGCACTGAGCTCTGCTATTAAGAGACCTATCAATAAAAAGCTTGGACATGTCCTCACGACCCCCAGAAGAACCTGCTGATGAACACCTCTCCCTGCCCATTTCAGCTGGAAGGGCATGTGAAAAAAGTGACTTGATCCTACACATCATAGCTGGCCATAAACCCAACACAGTCATGACTTATTTTAATCTCCCTCCTCAGCTGTGCCCCATCTTCTTCACTCTTTTTCTGTCACAAAGAGAAGTGGCACTCCAGAGGCCTTTGGGGCAGGGATCACCTGTCCCTACAGTCAGGAGCACCTCCCAACCCCTCTGCAGTAAATGGCTGCACCAGCAGGGTTTTACAGCACCAAAGTGCCTCCATATCTGAGGCAGTGAAAGCCAAGGGCTTCCACCACTGCCAAACCAATAGAAGTCATGCAATCACACATGTATCTAAACACACAAGTAAAAATGTGTCTTCTAAACCCCAAACCAGCAAGCCAGTTCAGCTTCAGAGCATTTCCTCAATGTCAACGGGAGAAGTTGGAGAAATGAACATGATGCAAAGAAGCAGAGAGCTGAAACTGGAGGTTCTCCTAGCAGTAAGCTGAATGTCACCACAGGTCAGGTCCATGACATGAGACTGCCCCAAATCCCGGATGGTAAAGGTGCAGACATCCTGAGCTCTGTCCATAGAAAACATCTTCTGCAAGGGAGAGCTCCTTTGATAACTGCTCATCTATTGCAAGCACACTGATCGAAAGGTTCCTGTACTAAAGCCAGGCTTAATTTATTAAGTAATAAAGTAATATCTTTATATTATCATTATATTTTCCTCCAACTAAAATTAGAGCAAGATCTCTATGAACTGCACTTCATAGGCCTTGTGTTTCCTCAGGGGTCATTCTGGGAACAGCAGGCACTGCTCCCAGCCCGACCCCAAAAGCATGGAAGAATACAAAGACTGGAGGATGGACAAGAAAAATTTAACAGAAAATGGGTTTTTTCCGAGCTAGGCTTAGTCTTTCCTGTATGCTAAAGTGTTGCAACATAGTCAGGAGAAGTGTATTTTGTAACAGGTCTCTGCATTTTACTGTACAGCAGCACAGGTGGGTTCAGCTTACACCCAGCAGCAGAGTCAGCCACATTTCAGAACAGCTGCTGGCAGGGGCTGACAGGACAAAAGCAGAGGCCTCACAAACACAAACGTGGCACTTCAGCCCAGGAGCAGGAAAAGACAGCCAGACCAGAGAACTTCACACCATTGTTTTAACCTGGTCAAACTCTGACCTCAGTCCCACCAATCTACCCACACCCCTCATAAACCCAGAAATGTCCTGCTGGATGAAGTGTCCTGACAGACAGCACCCAGAGTCTGACACCAAATAAGTGATGTCCAAAAACCACGATGTGATCACAACAAACAGGCTAATCCCTGTCCTGCCCAGCCCCAGCATCTTCAAATACATAATGCCTTCAGACTTGCCATTGTAACCATCACACTGACGTGTCCCAAACAAGATTTTTTTGCTTCTATCAATTCGTGCAGGCTTTCAAATCCATTTATAATATGCACGGCAATGCACCACTCCAAAATTTGCATACACACCTGAGGGACTTTGTCCTTTTGCTTTCGCCCGCTGCCCAATAAAAGAAGCATTACAGATATCCAAAGAAATTATGACAAACAGGAGATACTTCCCCTATTTGCCCTTATCACTCACTGTTTAAATTTTGATCAAGCTGTACATCAATTCAGTATAAGGGCTATGAATCCATTACGTCTCTTTTCCGAATATTTTGATGGCTTTCTCCACCTTTTTAATTCTACAAAATCCCTTTCAAAATGGATATGTATGTCATGCCTACATTTCACCTCAATTCCTAAGATGCTCATGTCTCAAATTCAAACACTGACTTAATGCTGTTCCCGAGTTCCTGTTTCCTTTTCCAAAAGATTTACCTACTCCTTGCCTTTTTGACCAGTGCCTGGCAAGGAGACATTCAGTTCACAGACCTACTTGCAATAATTTCCAGATCATTCCAGAGTGGCGACAGCTTGTTTAGAACCACCATCACCTCTGGGAAGTTACAAAAGTTTCCACGATTTTATTACTCTGCATTTTTGTGTTATTTCAGCTGCCACATCAATCCCAGTTAAGTGACATTGCATCAACTTCCTGCAGTCCACTTTAGCCTGGAAAAACCCAAATCATTTATCTTCACAGCACTTTCACAGCATTCCCTGCACTCCCAACAGCTTCTATAAACCAAGCTAAAAACAAAAAGCTTTACCAAAGGCAATCAATTAAATCAGCTTTGCACTTCTCCCTGTAACTGGATCCCAACTTTATTTTTTCCCAACTATAAAAGGAAGCAGGCCAAATGAAAGATAGGAGATTTCCCAATGAACTCTGTGTCACTGATATTCCCAGGCTTTCACAGCTAAAACATTGATTAAAGCCCACTGACAGAACAGCATGAACAAGAGTAA
Organism: Prinia subflava; assembly: GCF_021018805.1. Taxonomy (NCBI): domain Eukaryota; kingdom Metazoa; phylum Chordata; class Aves; order Passeriformes; family Cisticolidae; genus Prinia; species Prinia subflava. The sequence goes on from NC_086261.1 coordinate 2,156,594, forward strand.
TTCAGTGGCTTTGACAACCTGCACACAAGTATCTACAGTAACATTGCCTGATGCCATTAAATCAGTGATCAGCAAGGTCCTTGCCAGTGCTGCAGGCTGAGAAAAGAGCCCATTCTGGAACTTCCTGATTTGATTTCCATAGCAGCACAGATGACTGACTTATAGGTAGAAATAATGCCACTTTCCATACACAATTGGATAAAACAGCCAACAAAAACAAAGTAATTCCTCACATTATTACAGGAGCTTAAGGGTACATCAATGTTTTCCTTTACCTTCAAGATGATAAGCACAGGATCTCTCACCATTACAACATAACAAGCAATGCTCTTAACCCTAAATTCAAATTTACAATACCGCATCACAATAAACAACTACTTTTTTACACTACTTTACTTGCTTTTTCAGTGAGATTTAAAAAACTGGGGAGTGAACTTTCAAAATATCAGCACTTCTGTACACATTTCACAGTGGGCTACATGAACCTGTCCAGCAGGCTGGTAGTTTACTCTGCAGGGAGTGAAAATCGAGAATTTAACCACAGTCTGGAACGTTTTAATCCAACCTGCCACTGTGTTGCAGGCTGGAGGGGCATCAGCCCTGGAAAACAAGGTATTCCTGCCCTTCCCTGTGGAAGCCAGGACAGACCAGGGCCAGGCTGGACAGGGCTTGGAGCACCCTGGGATAGTGGAAGGTGTCCCTGCCCATGGCAGGGGGTGGAATGCGATGATCTTCAAGGTCCCTTCCCACCCAAACCACTCCATGATTCCATGAGGCTTTTATGAGCTCTGGGTGTGGAACAGCAGCGACATTCCACCCCTCGCCAAGGGCTCTGAACACAGAAGGCAGCAAGTCGCGATACTTGATTAAATTAGCTCATCATCTACCAATGCTGAGTAGATCTCACCCACTCTACACCTCTATTTTACAGCTGGAGAGGGTTCTTATCAACCTTGACGAGTCCTTATCAGCCCTGGGCATCTTTCCTGGCGATCTTTGCTCGCCATCCGGCAGACCGGCCGCCGCCTCCGCCTGTGCCCGGGGCAGCCTCGGGCCGGCGCCGGCACCAAATCCTCGCCGCCAAACGCTGCCCAGAGCTGAGGGGGGACACCCGAGCGGGCCCGGAGCGCTGCCCCCGCCCGCCGGGCCCCGCGTCAGGGAGCGGCCCCGGCCCCGCCCGCGAGCCCCGCTGCTCTCCCGCCGCCCGCCGGGCCCTGCCCGCCTCACCTTTGAAGAGATAATCGTACTCGTCGTCGCGGGTGCCCATGGCGGGTGGCGGAGGAGCGGCACCGGGAGCGGAGCGGAGCGGGGCCGGACCCTCCCTGCAGCCGCCTCAGCGCTTCCGCCCTCCGCGCTCCGCCCGCCCGCCCACAGGCGCTTCCGGGGCAGCGGCGCCGCCGCACGACCGCGCCCGCGGCCGCGCCCTCAGCGGGGTTAAAGCCGGCGGGGGTCCCGCCCGGCCCCCGCGGGCCCCGAGCACCGAGCCCACCTCCGGCACGCCTGGAGAGAGCACAGGAAGTGCGGCCGCGCTGCCGCGGGGGAGCGGGGAAAGGCACTAGAGGCGGCTGGGAGGGGGTGGTGGCAGAGCGGTTCCATGGTGTAATGGTTAGCACTCTGGACTCTGAATCCAGCGATCCGAGTTCAAATCTCGGTGGAACCTGAATCTTTTCTTCCCTCTGTTCGTTTTTTCCTTTTCGGCTTTGTGTGCCCGAACGACGCCCGAGCGTTCTCTGAGCTGCCCGGGTGAGTCCCTGTGCCCAAACGATGGATGGGCGCACTGAGCTCCTCGGACTCCTGTGCTCAAACAACGCCCGGACACATTTCATCCAGGCTCCCTGAGCCTCTCTTCCCAAACGATGGATGGGTACTGAGCTCCCCGGACTCCTGTGCCCAAGGGATGCATGGGCATGTTCCGAGCTCCCTGGGCCTCTTCACAGGGTGTGATAATCTCACCTCACCTCTTGCCTGGTGCCCACCAACCTTAACCCCATCACGGAGTGGGTGGGTGCCCTTCTCCTGCCTCTATGGATAGGTACTGGCCTCGCCCCAAAGCCACCCACAAGCACAGGGGAGCTTGGGGTGGGTTGGTGGGAAGCCCCCCAAGGTCTCACAGATCCCTCCTGTGAACTGAGCTGACGGGGCATATGAGCTGGTGGTGGGGTATCGAGGGGCCAACAGCTCTGTCAGCTGGTGAGGTGCAGAGGCCATGAGCACAGGCCCTTTCCCACTGCCATCCCTGCCCATCCTGCTTCTCCCTTCCCAAAAAGTTCCCCTTGTCTGCCCCTGTGCCACGGGAGACACCAACTTTGTCGTCAGCTTCTCCTGGTGCAGGCTTGAGATCTAAACAACAGAGGATAAAAATAGCACTCGTGTCCAGATGATTAAACTGACTCCTTTAAAACTGCTCTTTTCCCACCAGCCTGGCCTCAGCAGCAGCATGTGTGCCATCACTGCAGTCAGTGGCTGTGTCATCATTCCTGTGTGAAGAAAGTAACCCCCGGGCATCACAGCAGTGCTGTGCATCAGTTACCGTCTGCCGGCACCATAACGAGCCAGAACGTGATCCTCTGCATTTAAAGATAAATCGTTCGTGCTGCCTCAGAGCTTCCGAGTGGGGAAAACAAAACATTAATAACACGGACACCTGATGTGTGACTGCAGCGTGTCCCACCACAGGAGCACAGAGGCTCTCCAGGAGCATCGGGAGCATCACGGTCTGGGCTCACCCACATCTGCTGCCAGCCTCTGATGTGCCCTGCACCTCCAGCTCCTCACAGCGGGCAGGGCAGTGGTGAGGTCTACAGGAATCTGTGCTGTCTTTGGATTGATGCTTTTATCTCTAGCCAAACCCAGAACACACAAAATCTTGAGCCTGAAAATGCTCATCCTGCTCCTGCCACCTTTCTTAATCCTCTGGCATTGAGTAGTACCTCAAATGGATAAGAGATACTTGTCTGTGTAGAGGCTGGGTATATTTATAATTCAGGAGCTCAGGTTTCCATCTCATATCCTATTTGCACTTGTCCATTGAACTTTGTTGTTAAAAAGCTATTAATTTTCACTTGATGTTTCTCAGACCTGGTTTCATCCTCCAGAACTGCTGTTAGTGCTAAAAACCCTTAAAATAACACAGATGAAGTACTTTGAGTTAGCCTCCGGTAAGAGCTGTTCTCCTTTTCACGCTTTAGATTGTGTTTGTGAGCCTAGAAACACCCTTTATTTAATTTTTTCATGTTCACAAGCATTACTTCCTCTTGCATCACATTGCAGATGTTAATCATCTGGAACTGACTTACCCTATGCAAGACTTTAGGGCACAGGGTGAGGACAGTGGCTCTTCTGGCTGAGGTAAAAACCGCAGTCCCCACACTGCTGCACCACTGTCACTTGTTGAACTTCAGCCATTATAAAGCAAAGGCTTTTTTTACCAATGATTTTTACCAAAACATGAAAAGTTGCACAGATTGCTGCAGAGTTGAGCAGCAGCAGGGACTATTTCTAGCTAAACCTGTTTAAATGCAATTGATCATTTAAAATCAGATCCTTCATGGTGAAAACTGAAACAGTAGAAAGAGCTCTGTGCCTAAACAGGACTCAACAGAGCAGGACATGAGGAGAGCATTGAACTAGCAAGGAGCTTCAGGAATTAAAGTCTTATATCCTGTTCAGTTGTTGCTCAAGCCCCAGAGGAGAATATCCAAACTCTCAGGAAATGTCCCTGTCAGCACAGGCTGGTTTGGGCTGCTCTGCTCTTTCCCTGTGCCCCCTCCCAGAGTGAACTGCTGCAGTGATGGGATGGCCTGGGACACCTGCCGTGAGCAGGAAACACGGCCAGAAAGCAGAGGTCAGGCCTGGAATAACAGAGCCTGTGTGCTCTCCAGCTGACAGCTTTTAATGTGAGGACAGTCACTCAGCACTGGCATTTCTGCTGCATTAATTGCCATTAGTGTCATCCTTGCAGGAACACTAAATTCATGGCAAACCTTGAATTAACGCACTCCCATAATTCCTTAACTTAGGCAGAACCATTTGCAGAGGCAGCACGTCCCAAGCAACTGGAGCAGAGACAAGGAATGATGCTCAGCTGAGCCTTGGATGTTCAATTTAGCGAAGAAAAGAAGCAGAGGTCACACTCATAACTGCATATTTATGGGTCTGTTCTGGAAATTCATAGAGCAGCTGCCAAAAAGGGCCCAGCACCATTAACGTGCAGATGTGTGTCTGGGCTCCCAGCTCTCAGCTGCCCAGCCCCAGGCACTGTGCATCAAGCTCTCCCTGCACCCAATTCTCACTTCATTCTCCACTTCCCTCTTCCCACCAGCTCCTGACATACCCCAGAGTAATCCTGGCCTAATAAAGTGGAAAATTTGCCACCATCTTTGATGGTTGTGGCATTCCCACAAGAAGGTCTTTGCAGAGCACACTGGTGATACTTGACATGGAAATGGCAGAATGTGAAACAGGGATGGCCAGTAATTGCTGCTGATCCCAGAAAGAAAGAGCTTTTCTGGCTCTGAAATCCCTGTTCTGACTTTGCAAATCCATCTCTGCAAAGCTCAGAGAAGATTTGGAATTAGAAATCACAACAATTCAAAATTGTCCTTGAAGGGCTGTTGACCCAAATTCCCATTTCCTGGATAAAAGCAGCCCCTGGCTTCCCCAGGGCAGAAAGCAGGAAGGACAAAAGCAAAGCCCCAGAACTGTGTTTTATCAGAGGAGAAATATTTCCTAAGGGGAAAATTCAATCAATACTTTGCAATTTCCTAACAATCCATGAATCATTGCAATTATGCAGAGATAATTCAAGCTTTCCAATCCAGCTGCTAAATTAGAGAAAAGCGTACTCTTAGCATGCACTATCCCCAGTTTGACATGTCAGTCAGAAAAAACCCTTCAAATATAAAATCCATCCACTAAAATTAAAAAAAAGAAACTCTTTTTTAAAATTCTAGACCCATTTACAGGGTTTACAATGTACAAGGATTCTATTTTTCAGGTAATTCTATGCCACAGGTAAGAATAATGAAAATACATGGAGTTAATATGAATTTATCTTTTGATAACTCATTTGCATTCCATCACCTGCTATGTCCTTTCTGATTTCTACAGCTCTAAGAAGAAAAGGTATAAGAAGAAATTCTAAATTAGCCTTTCCTTTCCTAACCTTGAACTTGGAATAAAAAAAGACCTGCATCTGAACAGATTCTTTATCCAAAATCAAATCTCATTCTGGTTTTGCTGTTCTTTAGGAATCCCTGCAGCACTGCAGAAAGAGTGGGAAGGCAACAGAAAAATTAACTGTCTTCTGGAGACATTTTTCACTAGGACAATATTATGGTAAGCAGAAAGGAAGGAAAGTTTTCAGTGTGTTTTGGGAACAGGAATTGAGTGCAAGACTCAATGACTTGGTGTTCCTTGTGATGACTGTCAAAATGAAGTCATCAGTTTCCTGAACCCATTTTGGACTCAACACTCATGTCTTTGTCTGTGTCTGCTGCCTCCAGAGACACTAGCAAGATAACCCTGGCAGCCCCAGGATAATTGCTGGCCAAGATACAATTTCATAGAATCATCTCTCAAAATCTTCTTCCTCTTAGACACCCTGCCAGAGGGGTTTATTCCATATCTAGGATGAAAATTTGCTTGATGTTGCAGTTGGTACCAGGCAAATGCAGCGACAGCAGCGCAGGCGTTATCACGTGGCCCATCATCTTCTAATTTGGATTCAAAAGAGCAGCCCTGGGGAATGGAGAAGCACTTTGGGTTCTGTGGCCAAGTCGTTCTCTGCTGCAACAACCGGCGGGGCCGGCTGGCTGCGCTCAGCATGGCCACGTTGTTGTGGAGCTGCACTGGGAGCCAGACTGGGACTGTAAAACTTTGCTCATTAAGATCATTAGAGAGCTGTCAGATGGAACAACTGGGATGGCTTTGATCTGGCAGAATATCCTTCCTCCTGTTCCCAGATCTTGGGAACCCTCCAGTTTTCCATAATTTTTTTTTCAAGTCATTCAAACAATGCTTTTTGGGTTTTTTATAGGTTGCAATAACTTCTTCAGGCAAACTGGAGGCTGTAACAGCTATAACAAGATTAATTTATTAAATAGAAACCTTGATATTTCGGTGATTCCTCTATAAATATATTCACAGCTGGTTTTGCCAAGAAAATGACAAAATGTTGCTGATCATCCCAAAGATATTCCCTATAAATCCACTAGGTGTCCTACTGTTTTCAAGCAATTAGGCTCAAGGTTTGTTTGGGTTTTTCCCTAGTTTTGCCAGTGAGGAATTAGTTTGAGGCTTTAGTGGAATTAGGTCTGGGTTTGCAGGTTGAGGAGACGTGTACGTGTGGTTTGTGTGACACAGCAGGACATCCGGCTCACAGCGGCAGCGCTTTTGGCAAATGCCACTAATGCTTCCCACAGAGACCAACTCAAGGTTACAGGCTGGAAGAGAAAAAGGGAAAAGAATCTGCCTTCCTCTCCTGGGAATGCTAAACAAGATCCAGCCCAGCCAAATCCTCTTTTCAGTCAACCTTGGGCATCTATTTATAGGACTGCTAAAGCGAGGCCAACGCTGACCTCAGAGGTGGTGGCAACACGTGTTAACCTTCATGGGCGCTGCTCTGCACGGGCTGTGATTGGGACATTCCTGCTGGCTGTCCCCGTCCCTGGCGGGTGTCCCCTGCTTGCCAGTGCCTGTCAGCAAAGGCCAGCGCAGCACACGCTCACAAGGTGCCCCGTCATTCCCAGCAAAGGGGCATGATAATACATAGCAAGAAAAGCAAGCTGAAAAACAGCCAAGGGGTAATTTTCTCATCTCAGAAAATACTTGGGGTGGAGTGTGGCCACTGGACAGTCTCCAGCTGCTTGGCTGCTCCTCCATGGGGTGACCTGGGGCACACACACCTATCAGTTGTGCTATCCAGGACATCCCTCCTCTGCCTCCAGATTTATTTGCACTGAGCCCCAGATATCTCCTAGGTATTGAAAAAGCATCTTTCATTATTCCGATGGTTTTCTGTGCTCAGAAATGCAGTATTTCAAAGAGAGAGAACTGCAGGGTGATTTTTATGGTCTTGTAACTGAAGCAGAAATCACAATCTGTGTAATCCTCCCAGCCTTGCCCTCCCAAACAGGGGCCGTTGCATTTGCAAACAGCCCTCCTGTTCTCATTTCATAGGGCTGCCACAGCTTGAATCTACCCCAGATCTATGCAAAGCAAGTGAGAAGAAAATCTGTTTTCTATTTAACAAATGACAGAGGCAGAGATGCTCTCAAACAATGAGATTGTCTCTTTTTCCAGCAGGTGTTTCATGGCCAGAAGCCCTGCCCAGGGCTATTGGCTCTGCAAACAGGCACTGGGCAAGGTGTCAGCACCAGTTTAATCACAAAGTGCAAGGGGAAATCAGAGGGGGGACAAGAGCCTCCTGTCCTTGGCCCATCAGGACTCCTTGCCATCAGGCACTGCGCATCACGGGAAGTGCCGAGCATCTGTCCTCTGCCATGTGTCACTGCACTGCCTCTCCTCCCTGCTATCTGGGCTCAAGGCAGGGCAGTCATTTTCCTGCAAGAAGAAAAGGATGCTCGGCTCTTCCACAGCGTGTATCTGCAGGTACCTGCAGTCCCACCCCTGTGCAGGGTGCACCATATGCTGGCTGAGAGGAGTTTAACCTGGTCCGGCACCTGTGTTTGCTGTGACACACAACAAACACCTCGAGCCTTGCCATGATTCAGAGCAGAATGTGTGGGAGCCATCTGGTCCCGTAGCTGAAGGAGCAAACGGGAAATCTGATGAAAGCACAAACAGTCACAATGAGAGACTGAAAAGATGTGTTGATATTCCTAGCAGAAGTCTCCTTCTGTGGGGGGTAATCTCATCACCATTGCTTCTTTCCCGCTCCTTCCTCTGGAAACCTTCTGTCAGCCAGGTTGCACTCTCAGCTCTGGGAGCACTCACACCTTTGGGATGCTAAAAATATGTTTCATGTTCTTGAGCAAACCTCCCGAGACAAGAATTTGCTCAGCAGCCAGCTGTGCAGTGAGCAAGATGTGCAAGATGCTTGCAGCACAGCACATTTTATGGAGCTTGGATTGATCCAGAACTTTGGCGGGTTTAAGATGCGCTCTCAAATGGGATTAGTCACTAATATTGTCTCACTGCTGTGCAGAATTACAGCTCGTGGCTGTGACAGACTGAATGCAGCTTCACCTCAGCTTGCCTAGATATCCTCAGCCCTGGAATGGAGATGTCTTTGGGAGGGACTGGAGCATCCAGGGAGAAACAAGGAACTCAGAGCAGTTGGTGGGGTAGAGCTTGGGATGGCTTTGATGTGGCAGAGTTTGTGCATAACTTGTCCAGGATAGTGGGTTTATAAAAGTGGTTTCGCTGTTATTTTGCAGCCACTCTGCATTTCCCTCATTCTGACCCTGGTTTCTGATGTTTGGAGGGCACAGGGAAGGCAGGGAGACAGAAGATGCCTATTTTAGTACTTCTCTGCAGGGACTGCACACGTTTCAGACAGGTACACATTTGTTTCCTCTGACACCAAATTAATGGGAATTGATGTATTGATTCTACAATTCTTCTAAAAATTGCTTCAAGTTTTGGCTTGCTTTCAAGATGCATAAATGCAATGTGCACACAGTTCAAGACAGCTATTTAATTATTCTAATATTAATATAGTTTAAAAAATTCAGTTCCCTGTGAAATGCAGAAGGCAAAAAGCATAGAGAGCAGCCCAGAAAGACACAATATTCTGGGTTCATCCCACAGTGAGGGCTGCAGGTGAGGGGGGAATTCTGCCCTTCTGCTCCACTCAGGTGAGACTCCTGTCAGTCTCAAGGGTTAAATCCACTGTCTTTATGACTATTCCTATATTTAACCAAATAAATGCTGGCAAAGTAGTCACCTCAGGTACTCAATTACTGTATTTGTAGACTTGTGCCAGGCAGGCTCCTGGTCCTAAGAAGAGGAATAGCTTGTATTAGGAATGGAGTAAGAGTCCTGTATTTTCTTCTTTGATCACTCTGTCTCTGCTTTTATGATCTCACTAGGACAGTTACTTGATGCTTCTGTATTTTGAGTGGCAACATGATTCCTCCAAATATTTGAAGTCATCTTTGTGTTTCAATTATTTTCTGGCAAAACAGCATCCATCTGCAGTTTAAGAATAGAACATATAAAAAAATCTATAGAATTCCAAAGCACAGAACATAGAATTTCTGGGCAAAATTCTCTTCTTAGTTACACTTACATAACTCTGGAGTAGTGTCTTCCTCTTTCTTGTTGTTACTCTGAACCCCCTTTTCATTTCATTGTGTCGGAGCCACAGGATCTACCATACATGGCTAAATCTGATTTCTTCACGTCTGTTGAAATCTCCTAGACAAAATGACAATCTCAGAGGAAGTACATAAAGATGCATGGGCCTCAATATCCTAAATACGTGCTGCTGTCAGTTGTTCTCTGTTAGCGGTTTTCCATGCAAATGAAAATACCCTGGTGGTGGAGAACTGCTGAACTATCTGGAGCAGAGATTTTCTCCATGCACACAAGCAGAGAATTTGCATTATTTGGTGGAGCTCCTTTATAAAACATCACATTCAACAGCTCTTTCTTTAAACAAAGAAAGGGTTTGCAGCAAGTTATTTGATATTTGTTTTGTGTAACTCTGTTCCTTGGCTGTCCATGCTATAGAAATGTTGTTGTGCTCCAAGAAGACAGATTGCCTGGGCTGGAAGCCCCAGCCCTGATCCAGGGAAGCACATGGCTTCCTCACAATGATTATGATGAACATAATTACTATTCAGTATATGGGGCAATTGTTTTTGGTGTTTAAAACAGAACAAAGCAAAACAAAACAAAGCGGGTTTGGAAAGGAAAACAGAACCTTCGAAAAAAAAAATTGTTAAAATAGGAAGTGGTTGACTTTCAGGAAGTAACTCCATATGCAGATTCTGCTATCCAGTGTTTCCAGTCATCAGAGAATGGAAAGAAAAAAATGCCATTAAATATCCCAGTGGTCCTTTAGAAAATAATGCACTCCCTTTCTGTAGGTATAACATTTTACATCTCCTGTCCAACAGCTGGTGGTGTCAAAGGCCAAGCGAGCAGGACGTGGAATGCAGAGCCTGACGTTTTTCAGTGGTTGCTGAAGGCAAAACCATCTAAAGCTGTAGCAGATGTTCACTTGCTTCCTGTCTGCTTATCTGCCCTGCAAAGGCACTCGGGTTTTGTGCTTGTTGTGCCAAGGGTAGCTATGGAGATCTCGTACAAGCTGTGCAATAGTGATACGCTGAAGGGTTCTTCATGTATTTGGTTATGAATGATCAAGGAAATATTATGGTTTCTAAGAACTCGCTCAAAATTTTCCATATGTACATCAGTGGTTCCCCTCGCACGGCATGAAAAATGACAGTGTATAAAATAACTTAAGAAATACATTTCTGCAGTGAAGATGTTCATTTGGCCTCAGTGTGCTCATGTTTTATACATTGTTTCTAGTACGCTATGAAATAAAGAATAGTATATCCAACCAACTGTATTTCTCCAAGGGCCTTGTAAATGCTCCAGAAGAGTTTTTAACTGTCAATTTAAATATCATTGCCATTAATCCTTTTTCTTGCACATCAGCTCAGTTTTAATTCCTGTTTATATTCATTATGATCTCCTGTAAATTATAACTTTAATATGAGTGATTATATGCAAGTGTTAGCGCAGTGCTCCATCTATTCCAGGGCTTTGAGATAGTTTAGTGAGACTGATTTTTACACTAATGCATTTAAATTAATATGCATTCCGAATACAGTCAAGACCCAGGGCAATTAAGTTCATTACTTATTAGATGGGAGTTCTTTTCCTCCATGAAGTATACGAAATAAAGGAATTTATTTTATGTAAATTCTAGCCCAGATGTTTTGCTTTAAAGTGTAGCAGAAAATGATGGATTTGGAGCGGTTCCTTTGCCCATGTTGAAACTGGAAACAAAAATGACAGCTTTGACTTATCACTGGTAGACATGGTTATAGATATTCCTGTGGGATACAAAAGAGGAACAGTGGCTCTTGTTGGTGTTTGCCACATTTCATGTAACACTATCCAGGAAAAAGAGCACTAGGAAATCATTACTGCACTTTTAAATTGTTGATAGCATTGAAAATTCACATTGACCTGGAAAATGCAAACAATGGGCACAGAGTATTCCTTCCAGAGGTGATATTCAGTGTATTGCAACATCATGGCGCATGGTCCAGGAGGAACTGAACTTTGGGACAGTTGGTTCCAGGGGAGGTAGGCTTGGACATCCTTTTGAGAAAATGAGATTCCATATGAAAGCTGGAGACCTAAAATTCAGTCACCTTCCTGCCCCCAAAGGCACGCAAGGACAAGGCAATGCATGAATCAAAAGAGAGAAGTTGTTGGAATGAAGATACCAGGACTTTATGCAAAGGATGGACTTGCAGGCAAAGGATGAGCTGAAGAACACAGTGATAGAAACTGCCTGAAGCATCTGGGAAAACAAAAGAAGTACAAAGATGAAAGAGGAAAAGAGGGAAAAGAGGACCCAGAAGTCAAATCTGTATGAGTTGGGAATGTGGAGAAGGTGAGCACAATTCTGTGGGTGAGTTCCTGGAAGAGATGCAGTAAATATATTTAAAAAGCAACATGTTGGTACTATGACTGGGTTAAGAGAGTTTTTGTTTGAAGTGTTTGAAAATTGAGGTCACAGTATTTAGACTTGGACTGTAAGGGGTAGCACAGTTGGAAGCAGGATGGATGAGATGGTTTAACAGGGCTTCATTGTAGTCACATTAATTCAGTTTAAATAATTAATTCTCTCTTAAATTGACTCTATTCCGCACACTTGACATTTTGGAAAAGCTGCCATTGCCTGGCCTTCTGGTAAATGCTTTTGCATTTGTTTTCCATTGTTTCCTTTTTGAAAAAAAAATCCTTGTCACTAACAGGAACCATCAGCAGCATGGAACAAATTGACTTGCCAAGGACATTTCCTCCCATCTCATTATTTATACTGGAAGTACTCTTTTTTTGTGTCAAGAGTGAGAGTGTGATTTTTTTAAATTGCCATTTATTAAGGTACTTTTGTACTATATTATGAGTCAAATTCAAACTTGGTTATGTAAATCACTTTCTGCACATCAACATTTGGTGATACATTTTCCAAGGAGGTGATCAAGCAGTTTAATTAAGAATCAATTCACAATTCTCTCTGCCTACCTCATTATGTAGAGCACCTGACTGTTGCAGGAGAGTGTCTCCCCAGGTACAAATCAGAGCAGATACATCACCCTCCCCGTTCTGCTCTTAGCACATCAATTTGGAACCTCAAGTGGCTGAGATTGAGTGGATCTATAATGTTATTTGGCACAAATTGGGTTAAACAGGTTGTGTATTTTACTCTCAAGGTGATTTGGTTTGTGTTTTCTCTCCTAGCCTTTCTCAGCTCTTGGTTGTCGCTCAGTTGCTAAGAAAATGCTCATCTGCTCTAAACTCCCCCATAGAAGTGGCAGTGCTGCATGGCAAAGGAACACAAGCAAAATTTATTTTGGGGGATCTGTTGAGGTTGGGGCTCCTTCAGGTGAGCTGGAGCCGACCCAGTGAGAGCTCAGCAGAGGGCAGAGCCTGGGCTGACCTACATTCACAGTGACTCACCGTGAGGTTCAGTGTTGTTCCTCTGTTTGCTGGTTCCTCGGCAGCTGCTGGGGCTTTAAACAGGGGCGCTCTTACCTAACCCGATCGATGGATGAGCAGCTAGGACCCAGTCCAATGCAGCCAGGATTTGTAATAATAGAAGGGCACATTCCAAAGCTGTTACAGAAGAAAAGAATTTCAGATAATTAGGAGAGGAGTTGGGCAGTGATACAGATTTTAGAAGTACCCAAGATAAAATAACAGATACTAAAAATATCTGTGTTGAGATGAAATCCTCATGACTCAGTACTCGAGCCAATTTCCATTCTCTAGGAATTAGCAAGGAAATCATGGTGTATTGCCTAACTGGGCTTGCACTTACACTTCAAAGATGTATCTAACACTGAAAAAGGGCAGACTCAGGTCTGACTTTTCAGGGCAATTGCAAATTTTAAAAAATACTTTCTGTAGTTGTAGCTTTTTTAAAAAATTGTGAGTTTATTTCTATCTAGAAAAAATCTATTCGAGAGCACTCTGGACCTTGAAAGACAAAAGCACTGACAGCAGGACCAGAGATGCATTCTTTGTGACAAGCAGGACATAATTTTTAATACCTGTGACTCTCTGGCTAATAACTGAGGAGTGGTCAATACAGCTGGCAAATAGGAACACAAGACTGCCATTTCTTCTCTTTTTTTCTGCATGAAGTGTTCTCTGATTAGATGCAAAACTTTGAAAGTATTGAAGATACTGTAAGCATTAAAAGTATTTTGAAATGAGTATTTTGAAAAGTATTTTGACATGCTGTGGAATCTCAGAAAAGCAGAAATCTGTGCTAGGAGAACTTCAGCTACAATCTGGGTCAGATTTTCAGTGCAGATGTGTCAGATGCAGCTCCTTGGAAACTCTCCATGACAGTTGGTGAGAAGAGTGACCCAATGTTTTCTCACGTACAAAATAACCGTTCTGTTTGATGATGTCATGTGCATGAAGCACTGCTGGATTTCCACAGCAGAGTCCTGTTGAAGCTTGTTTGGGAGAAGAGATTTTGTCTCAGAACAGTTTCAAACAGGGAGTTTAGCAAATCTCTTCGGTACATCTTGACTGATCTCAATCAGTTTTTAGAATTTTAATGATCTGGTTTTATTTCCAGATAATGACTATTTATGTAAATGAGGTGCCTTATAAATAAATATGGAAATTATTCCATAATATTAATTATAGACTTTATGGTTCAAACACTTATTATACTAAAGACAAATGGTGCTGGGGATTGTCTTTGAGCTTATTAATTTAGTTACTCTGTTAATTTTATTTTTACTTGACTTACATGTGTTGGGCAGTTTTTCCTAAACTAAAACAAGGTGTATGCTGTGCCTGGACATATCAAAGGATATTGAAGGATAATAAAAATCAAAATGCATCATACAGTAGAAGTAGTAAATGGAACCCAGACTTCTGAATGTTTTTGTCTAAGAATCAAATAAATGAGTTTTATTTGGAGAATCTCAGCTTAAGTGTTGTTAGCCGTTTACTCAAAAATTAGTTTTAAATTAATTATAATCCTTTGCACTTCTATAGCTGCTTCTCTTGAGAATCTCAGTAGTGTTCTACAAACATTAATTAAGCCTAATAGTACTCCTGAGAAGTGGTTAAGTGATAGATATACTTCACCCGTCATGATATAAGCAATCTCTGGAACAAAATACAAAAACTTTAAACAGCAGGACTACACAGGAGTTTAGAGCCTGAAGTATTCCCTGTCAGGCAAAACTGTGGGGAAGGTTTAGCTACATGGAATACAATTGCTTGGCCTGGGCACAATTCAAAGGTGAATAAAAGTGCAAATAATAACGAACTCTTCACTAGAGATCTCCAGTGAAGGAAAGTGGTTTTCTATGGCCCCACAGTATCCTGTGGTGTGGCTCTGGTGATGAATTGAATACTGATCCAGAGGAAAACTGCTATTTGCAGAAATCACCCCCAGATGGGCCAAGGAGCAGGCATCCACATGGAACCTTTAAGGCTGATCATGAACAGCAGGGATAGCAGTTAAGTCCTCTCCCCCCTGAGGGAACAGGAGCTGCTGAAAATAGCAACAAACCAGCAGTATCAGTGTGTACATTTAGAGCCCCAGACTGTTATTTTTGCTGGCAAATCTGCATGCACAATTTCCTTCCTGATATTACTCCACAAAGAGCAGCTTTTGTTATCTGGCATTACTGATGACAGCAATACTTGAACCAGTTTAGTGCTGGCACAGACAGCAAGCTGGTTTTGGTAGGTGCATTAGGATTTGGGCCATCCTCAAGCAACCCTTCTGCTGTCCCATGCTCATAAAATGGGCTGCAGATATTTGTCTGGGAGCTTCCAGAGTCCAGGGGAAGAGCCATTCCAGAAATGTGCTCCAGCTGTACACACGGATTGCCTGCTAACAGCAGGACAAGAGGGATGGATGGCATCACTTGCTTGACACCTCAACCCAAGCAACACAGCCAAGCACAACTGTTTTCTCCCTGACTAACACCAAGGGCCCTGCCTCTCTCACCATTCCAGAGCTGATAGCTGCTGCCATGCTGCAGTGCCTCGTGAATAATTTTAGCAGTTGCCGAGGGAAACTTTACGACGTCGCCTAAGTCCTCAGATGCACACTCTGAAATCTTGAGGAAGCAAATCCGTGCTGGAAAGGGAAATGATAATGAGTTTGCATCAGTTTTTTATTTATAGAAATGACTTGGAAGCAGCTGGATCTCCTCCTTGGGTACATTTTCTTGCCTTTTTGTTTCCCAGCATTTCTGTGCTTTTGGGACCACAAACTGTCCCATAAATATTGGTAATACGTGCTTGCTGAGAAGCTCTACCTGCTGGAGAAAAAGATCTCATTTTATCCAAGTGGAATGCCTAGATACTGCAGCTAGACAATTAGGCTTTGTCCATACACATATACAGTAATATTCTTTATTTGCGTTTGTGAATTGTAATTCATGACACACATTACTCCAGTGCTTCTGCTGAGTTCACTGGCCTTTGGATCAGGGCCTGTATTTGCTTCATCTCCCCATATTTTAAGCTGCTTCAGTAATTACTTTACCTAGAGAACAGCCTGAAAAATCTTTTTTTTTTATACACATATGATAGTCTATTTCCTGTTTCATAATGTATAGTCAGTAGTTTCTCTGGAGTGCAAAAAGCTTTTCAGAGATATTACATTTGAATCAGTAAAAGGAAGGGTGACTGTGCTGTTGTACTGCTGCACCATAATATTCAAATGCTTTATTATTTCATAATCTGTCCTAGAATTTAATCATTCCAAGCTGGGTCGGTCTCTTTATGTCAAAAGGGATAAGTTCCAGATTTACAAATATGCATGTATGAAAAACCCACGAAGATGTCACTTCATTTCCAGTGTGATTCCAGCTTGCCAAAGGCTCTATTTCATTGCATAACCCTCCGGATGCAGACCCATTACTGCACTGTAAAGTGGGTTACTGGACAGGGTAAGGCAATTCATCTTCTGAAATGCAGGGGTTTGTTTTGCCAGTTATGGAGTTTATAATTATCCATTATCATTATCCCCATAGTTATTTTTACCAAGGTTACAGATAGGTCTATTTGAAAGGTATTCTGTTGGGTTCTCTTGGAGGTTCATCCTTCCCCTGTAGAGGTAAATGAGCAGTGCACACAGCACAGCCAAGCGAGTTCAAAAGGCATAAAACTGGTAGGAAAGTGAACAGATTAAGTCCCAAATTGCACACTTAAGGAACTGAAGTAAAATTGTTTTGCTTATAGAAGCCAGTCTCTGCCAGGAAAAACTGAGAAGAGTGATAGCTTCATTATTTTTTTCTTTTTTTTTAAAGCACTTCTTAAGCCACATGAATTATAAATCATCAAGCTCACAATCCTGGGACAAAGGCTCTTAAAATCATGTCCTGGGACAGCAGAGTTCTCCATTCTATTCCTGGCTCTGTCACTGACCATCTGCCACTTGTCCTCGGCCTTGCTTGAGTTTACCCATGTGTAAAATGCACTTAAAATAAGCTAAACCAGACTTTGGAAATTACTCCAGTGCCACAAGCTAGAAATTTGGGGTTGTAACATGGAAGAAAATCGTTCTGTGGTTGCTGGTCCATAAAGAGCCTGCGTGTCTCTCTGGCTGCACGGGGGAGGCTAAATCTGGCTGCCAGGGCTCCACCCTGCACTGGAGAGGCAGCAGAATCCCACAGTAAGCGTGTTTGGTGCCTGCCCACCTGCACTACACGCAGTTGTTAACTTGGGTAATTAGCTTACTATGCACAACAAGAATCTGATCCAACACTGACTGGAATTAATAAGTAGTCTTCAGTGAGTTAATGATCTTGGGCTCGGGTGTTCATGTGCAAGTAGAGATCCTTGCTCGGAGATCCCGAAAATCCCTGGGAAGGGAAAGGCTTTGTGTGAGTGACACATAGACACATCTCTGTGCAATGAGCCTGGCAGGAGCTGGGCAAACAGTAAATCTGTCTCTGCCTGTACAGTAGCACTATTCACTGATGCTGCTCTTTATTCACAAATAAATACAGAACTAGTCACGATTTTTCATAGGGCCTTTTGCACGTGGCTTTAGAAGAGCCTTAAAGTGGAAAATTGATGACGAGCTACGCAGGAAGGCTTCGCAGTGAGATTCGTTAGGAAAGGTGACTTGATAAAGGTGGTGACAAGCTAATAATGAAATGGAACATTGCAATTAAATGTGCTGGTGGGGAAGAAAGTGTGCCACAGCCAAGAGCATAAGCAGCAGGTAGGTCACGGAGAAAATGCAGCAGAGGCTTGATGGAACAGGATGGGAAGGAGGGGGAGATGTAAGAACAAGAAAGACAGGACAGAGATAAGCACTGTTAGCTGTGATAGCAGTATGGGGCAGAAACTACTTTGGTGTTTGTATCAGGCCTTGCAGAGACAGAACCCCGTCCCTGACCGCAATTTGTTGATATTGACACAATGTGTAATTAAATGCAGATAGTCCTAGAAGGACAGAAAAGGGGGAGGGAAACAAATTAACAGCAAAACAAAGACACAACGTTTTACTTATAAAAGAGCTGAAAAGTGTGAAAACTGCCAGGGAGTATTTAAGAATTCTGTTTCACTAAAATGAGTTTCCATTCGAAATAGTCCAGAATATTTTAATGGTTATGAACTTGAACCCTGCAAAGTGAGCTCTTCATACATCAGTGCAGGGATTTTGCTCAGTATACAGGCAGCTGTAACAATACTCTTAGAAGTAGGAACAGACCCATTAATCTTGGATATTAACACTGAAGCCTAAAATTTATGCCTACCTGAAAAATGAGCAAAGGCAGACAGCGCAGAACAGTTTGCATATCAAAAATTACTAACACCACCCAGAAGATGGACTTCAGTATTGCTATTTATTTGAAAAGCATTTCCAGGATTTAAATAGATCAGAAATTGATTTAGAAAAGTCTCTACCAGCACACCAAGTAATTCAAGGACACGCTACTGAACGCAGAGCATCTTGCTGTAGTGAACAGTGACATTCTAGGTTCTTGGTCTCTCACTTACCCAGCTGTGTATTGTCGGGAGAGACAAGTTCTTTATGGGTGTGGCTAGCAATGCATTTCACGCAGAAACACAAGGCATGGGCAACGTTCTAGCAGTCCTGACACATTCCTTACTTGGTTTGCTGCCTGTTGAGAAAAAAAGAAAAAAAAAAAACAAGACAGACTCAGCTCCCAAATATCAACCCTGGCAGCACAGAGCTGTGCCTGCAAGTGCAGGCTTGCACATGGGTGCTCCTGCCCAGGTACACACAGACTTGTGCCAGCCACCACATTTCTACATGATGGGGGGATCAGGAGCAGCATTTCTGCTATAAACAATTCAGAAAATAAAAGCATGTGGGAAAAATGTGTTATTTTATACTTTTTTTGCTTTTATATGCTCCTATTTGGTGAGATTTTCAGAGGGATGAGGTAAGCCAAGAGAGTAAGTCTGAACGTATCTGAGTATTTACAGTTCAGTTTTGATAAATTCACAGTATTTACAAATTCGGAACTTCATATGAATTTTATGCCTTTTATAATGAGCCACATCTAAACCCTCAAGCCAAACACTGAGACCTGAGGTAAGCCTGAATTCAGACTCAAAATTGTATGGTTAGAACCTATCCCTAAACAGCACTTTGATATAAAATTTGGAAACTCAAGGTTGCGTGGACAAGGTGCCAGAAAAGTAGTATTTATTTCTGTGTGGGTACAGGCAGGAGGACTCGTTCTGTTGCGCTCAGCAACATCTTGACACGCTGCACTAATCTTAGCTGCACGCTCTTAAAAGATTATTTTTGTCTCGGGTTCTTTTTCTAGTCTTTGATGCAACAGCCTGCTGCGGGTTACATCAAGCCTACAGAAAATCCCTCGGTTTTCTCATCCCTTGTTTTCCAGACAGCCAGCACCACCTCCGGGTCCAGGCGACGGGCGCCGCAGGTGAGCCAAATCCCGGCCTATTTGGGCCGGAGATTGATTTCTGTTTAAATTAAAGATGCCGCCTGGGTTAAAGCGCTGAGGCGGGGGGAGGCAGAGCCGAGCCCATGGTCTGCGCGCTGTGTTTTAGGCGCTTTCACTCAGGGCGCCTCGCTCCCCCCTTCACAGCTCGCCGGCGCCGCGTTCCGTGAGGGGGAAGGCGGGAGCGGAGGGGCCGCGTTCTGTGAGGGGGAAGGCGGGAGCGGCGGACCCGCGGTGCGCGGGGGAGCGCTCGGGAGGGAGCCGGTGGGCGGCGGGGCACGGCGGGGCACGGCCGCCTCCCCCTCAGGAGCCGCGGACCCGGCGGGAGCCGTCCCGCGCCCGCCCCGCCGCGATCACGGGTCGCCGCCCGCCTCCCCCGCCCCGTGACAGCCAAGATGGCGGCGGAGGGGAGGGGGGATCCCGCCTGAGCCGCCCACACGGCGGGAGGCGGCGGGGGCGAGCCGGGCTCCGCTGGGATGAGATAAGGGCGCGGGCACCGAGCGCGCTGCCCCCCGAACCCCTTCACCGCCCGCTCCTCGCCCCGGGGAGCGCGGCCCCCGCCTGAGGTGAGGGCGGCGGGGCTGTCACCGCCGCGGGGCGCGGGCCGGGGGGTTCTCCGAGGCGATGCCGCGGGTCGGGCGCTGCCGCGTTGTGGGGCGGGCGGGGAAGGGGCGCGGGGCTGTCAGCGGGGGCGGGGAGGCCGGCGCTGGCGGGCCGGGGGCTGAGGCGGCGCGGGGGCAGCGGTAACTTTCCGCTGGGCCGCGGTGGGAGGGGGGAAAACTTTCTCCTTTCTCCTTGTGCCCGTCGGCTCGAGGCTCCCGCCAGCCCCGGCCGGGCCCGAGGGGCTCCCCGGGCCGCGGGGCCGGCCGAGCCGTCGCCGCCGACCTGCCATGTTGTACGGGCTGCTCGCCGGCGGGCCGGGGCGTGTGCGTGTCCCCGGATCCGCGTGTGTGCGCGTTCCCCCGATCCCTGTGTGCGCTCCTGGATCCGCTCCCGGATCTGTGCCTTCCCCAGACCCCCGAGTGTTCGCGTTCCCCCGGCCCGCGTGTGTGTGCGCGCCCCACAAATCCGTGTGCGATTTTCCGCGCAGCACCGCTGCGTCAGCCGGAATTGCCCCGTGGTGCTCAGCCTCACGGTGCGTGTTTCTGTCCCGCTTTCCCTTCGGCAGCCTGGGTTACCCTATACCCGGGTTAATGCGGCGCGCTGGGCACGGTGGTGGAAATTAGCCCTGGCATTTTTATCGTCATTCTGTCATGAGGTCTGCGTGTAGCCCAAGTTGCTGGCCAGGGGATGATGGTATTCAGTAACTTCCCTGTGATGGTTGTTATTCCGAAGTTATTTCAAACAGACTGCGTTTAAAAATGTGCCGCTTCTCCTTTGCTAAAAACCAGGTCTTGACTTTCTGCCTAGTTCTGAAACTTCTTTTTTTTTTTTTGAATTAACTGAGTGGTATGGTGTTCTGGACAGCTTTTTACTTCATTTCACAATTTTTTCTGGAACTGTTGCTCAACTGAAGGTTTCCGTAAGAAGTGTTACATTACAGTACATAATATTTCACTTTTTGAATGATTAAACACAAATATGTTACCCTGGCAAGTGTCTGGTGGTTTAGGGAGACTAATTGAGTTAGTCTAGCCAAGGAAGGTCAAGGGGGCGTAAAGGGATTATTTCTGGTTTGTGTGTCTAGCATGCAAGTCTTACTTTGTAAGAGTCTCTTGCTTTTCTCATCTTTTTTAAAAAAGACATATGTTTAGAGTATTGGAGAAACTTCATCTAGCTTTCAGAGTATTGAGGAGTCTGTAAGTTTATTTAAAGTGAGCATTAAAGTGGAACTCTGGTAAAGAGAGCTGTTTTAGGGCCTATCGTGACTTGGCATTGAAATAGTTTAATTATCAAAAATAGAGCATTAGAGTGTCTGTGGTTAGCTTGAGGAAGGGGAAAATTGCATGGAGCCTTAAAGACAGAACAAAAAAGATTAAGCTTCTCTACAGCCTTAAGAGTTTCAGTGATGTACAGGTTTCACTTCTGGAAATGCTGGGTTCCAGCTGAGTGAGTACTTTCCTCAAGTTTGAGTGGCTTCTGCTCCTTTGGAACAGGCATTACTGAATGGCCTCTTCTAAAATGTGAATTTGTTAGAAAGCAGCACAAAATGTAAGCTCTGCTTCTGCAAGCAGTAAGACAAAAAGCACCAAGATTATTTTCTGTAAACAGGGACTTACTGAAAAAATGTTTTCCCATATTTAAGGTTTTCATACCTCTGAGTATTCATGTTTTTTGTAGCCATATGGTTGCAGGTTTGTGGTTCTCATGAGCAGCTTGTTCTGTATGACATAACCCCAGTATGGTGCTTAATGGAATTACTATATGTGTTAATGGCAATATTAGCGGTTATCTAGTTAATATAGCCAGAGTTAATTATTAGTTAGAAAAAGCACAAATATTGACACAGCCTGGCACACACTATAGGGCTCAGGTGAACAGAGCTGATGCAGGTCAAGCCTTAGAAACAATGTCAACAACCTGCTTCTATTTCAAATATGTACTTGAAAGGGAAAGTAGAAAGGTAGAAGATAAAGCTGGCTGGTCCCTAAAGGGAGTGAGGTTGTAACTAATACAGCTGTTCTGTGTGACTCTTAAAGAGGAATTGTGGGCACTGCCAGAAGCCAGTATGTCAGTTTTTAATCTGCAGGATTTTGCATTCAGGGTTTACTAATTTCTAGGTTAATTCCTGCTGTGGTGTGTGATAGGTGGAGAAAACTGTCTTGTGACTCTTCAGAGAGGATGACAATTCCTAGACCCAGCTGAATGATAAAGGGATTTGGTAACCTTGGGGTTTTAATACGGGAACAAGAAATCTGCAGCGTCACTTAAATATTCAACATCCTTTTTTATTTCCATCATGCTCCCTAGCAGCTGAGTTGCTGTTAGTTTTGCAAGTCATAGTAGGCTGAAATGCTTTTTGTAACAGTGGCTGCAGAAACATTTGTGCTTCCTGGCCAAACACAGGCAGGTTGGAATGGGAAGAGTACAATAGGTACTTAGTCAAAAGCTTTCTCAATCTTAAATTCATCTCCTGAAATAAAGACTTGCAGGAAGCCTTCTTTCCGTTTTTTGTCGTTTCCTCAACTTTGACCAGAGTTTTTAAATATGGTGTTGGCATGACCAGAAACTTCGAGGCCAAATGTTGCCCAGTTTATGTTGGATTAAAAAATAAAAAGTCAATATAGGCCTTGTAATGTTGTTCAAATGTATGTTTGGGTTATTGGTGATTTCCAGCTCTGTTGCTGTGTGACAGGGTTCCTGTAGAAAAGGTTTTGATACAGGTGTTGCTGTAAAACCACCTCATTTCTGAAGGTGGTAAAACCACCTTTTTTCTGAAGTTTCCTGGAAAGAACTATAATACTGAATAATACTAATAATGAAAGAACGAAAAAAAAAAGACACCCAAATAATTTCTGTACAAGTGCCTTATCAAAGCATGATGCAATTTATGATGATTGGTGTATTTCCACTATGTTTATTTTGCTTGTTACAGTATTTCAATCACGCTTCTCTGGAATGTATTCAAATTTCAAACTTTTGTTAAGATGACTCATAAAAAACCCAAACAGAAAAAGCCCCAAAATCCAAATCATGCTATTCACTCCCCACTTTGCAATCCCCCTCCAAAACCAAACCTGTAAAAATGTAGGGACCTTTGGAGAAAGTTTGGATTGAGCTTGCCCTCATGCAGGGGTGCAGGTGTGGTGGGCAGAGATCACCTGTCCCTTGTCCTGCTGCTGTAGCTTCACTGGGTGGTGACAAGAGCACACAAAGTGCCCTTGGTCCCTTCACTTATATATCAATTCTCTATGTAAATAATATCTGCTACTGGAGACACAAATCATGACTTTTTTTGCCATACTAAGAGCAGCAAATCCTGTGGAAGCTAAAGCCAGCTATGCCTCATTTTAATTGAGGGACAGCCAACAGGCAGGGGATGAATATGTGTAAGCTGTGAATGCATCACCACTGTTCAACTGTTGTTAAAAATCAGCTGTTTCTAACAATTAATTACTTGGTCAGTAATTAAGTCATATGGCATAATAATCCTTGGATGTTCTCAGCTGTCCTTCGGTTCAGGTTTGTGTCTGCCTGGTTTGAAAGTCTGATCTGTGGCTGCTGTGAAATAGCTTCTGAAGTGCTCCCACAGACTCCAGAGTCAAAATTAAACCGTGCAGGGAAGGCTGTGTGGGGCAGTGATGCCCAGAGGTTTGATCTATAACACTCATTTCAGTAGCAGTCTGTGATGCAGAACTAGTCACTGGTAGTTCCCTAAAGAGCTCAGAAACGGCACCCAGAGGAAATTGAGAAGTGGAAATGAAAGACTTCAGAAAGTGTTGGCTGGCCTGACTATTTTAAACGGTGTATTTTTACCTTTTCAATAGATTAGATGTAAGATATATTGCATTATCTAATATGTATATGAAAAATGTATATGTGTCTAATGGATATATTAGATAATGGTTACTGTAGAGGCTTAAATAGAATGAACTAAGTAATAATGGGAGGGGAGTGAAACGAGGAGGAACTGGGTCTAAAAATGGGATGAGAAGAATATGGAGCATGTTTAGAAGTAAGTTAGCCAGTTATATCCTCCCTGTTTAATATTTACTGTAAATCTTGACTTTTAAAAATCTGGGTCAGGAAAATCATTAATGCTAATTAATAAAATTATTTCAGTTTGGCCGTCTGAAATGAAAGTGAACAGACAGTATGTGTAATGTATGAGTTGTAAGTACATGTATGTAAATAAAAACATCCCAAGAGAAAGCTTCCACCTTGTGTGCAAGCTTTATGCAAACACAGAGAAGCGTTTTGTGGGCTGGACTCTTGAGTTTTGGTTTTGACTTAAGCTTCAGATGAAACCTGTGGGCCCATGAAATTATTCTCAAAATTCATCAGCACCAACAGCAGTTACCTTGGCATATCATTGCTCTTCAGGTAATTTATGGTGATTTTTGGGGGAGACCCTCATGTTGTTTCCTGTTGCTTTGCTGGCTGGAAAACGTCCCAGCAATATGTGATTGATGTATTTGTAGCTGAGCTGGTGGTGGTACTTGCACTCTTTTTTTTTTTTCTGTGGAATGGATGCTGAACATTTTGGTAAGTGGATGTAGAGATTTGCTGGCTGGGGGAGGCATTAGTGAGTGATATCCCTCCATTAAACCTTTCCAGTGGGGTGTAAATGATCTGCAGGCAGCACTCCCAGCCCTGCAGATGCAGTCTGTGCATGGCTGTCCTTGTCTATAATTTGCAGTGTGGTTGGGTCCCATTTTCTCATGTTATGGAACATTTTTGCTGGCCGAAGGAAAAAAAATCATATAAAATGTTCTAAGGCTCCAAGAGTGTTTTTAAATGTAGCCAAAAGTGATAGAAACAATCCACACCTGTCTTTTCTTCTATCTCACCATGATTTCAAAATTTAATTTAGGGTAGAGCCTGTTTCAAAACAAAGCTGAGGCTGGCATGTGTGCTCAAATGTGGCAGGGTGAAAGCAGGTCACTTCTGTCACTCTTGGTTGATGCACTTTAACACTTTCAGTTGCAGATTTTGGGTTTGAAGCTCAATATTGGCAGATCTTCTATTTTCATTTGCCTTTATCTACTGTGCCAAGAAAAATAGAACATTTGGTTTGGGGGACTTCTCCTTTTAAAAGGTTGTTGTATAGTAAATAGTTGTACAAAAACATGGACAAGCTGCCCTCCTGAACTGTGCTTTGGATGAAGTAATATTTACATTTTGTAGTGCTTATTTTGGCTTTCCTCCCCCTGGTTTGCTACAATTTGTTTTCTGCATCCCTCCCTACAAACACAGTTGTATTTGAGAAATCCTTTCCATTTTTGGTGGTGCATTTTGGCCATAAATACTGTAATCTAGAAAGAAAAGTGGGAGTTTTCAAACTGGCCTTACTGAGATTTGTCTCGTTCATGAGTCTTGTGGGATACTTGAACATCCCTTTCCTGAATTTTTATAAGCAGGGTTGAATGATCACCAAAGCAGCCTGTGCCTTTAGACCCTCCTAGTAAACACTTTGATTTCACTGAGTCTACAAACAGCGCTGATAAACAAACAAATAGAACACTTGGTGAGTGAGGGAGAAATGTGTAGAAGATGTGGGAGATGCCTGATCTCACCCTCGGGGTGAAGTCTATTCCTTCTTGCCTTCTCTCTGCCACTTGTTCTGCTTCTTTGCTGTACTCATCCTGCAGAATCTAGATTAGCCTCTGAATTTAGGCCTAATCTATCTTTCTTCAGCATTGCTGAACAAGTCTGCTTGTCCCTCAGTTCTTGGCTACATTCCTATTTTCTTCTCCCAAATTCATGGTCTTTTGTTTTGTTCCTGTGCTTTTATCCAGCACTTCTCTGCTTCCCAGCACCTCTTAGAGCTCCTTTGTTGCCAAGTTTTCCGAGCTCTCTTGATTATCTCCTCAGCTTTTGGATCAGAGATGTAAAACCATGACTTGGTACAGATGATTGTGAACAGGCCTGCAAAACACTGGGTAGCATTTCCAGTCCAGTGATGCAGGGCAGAAAAATCTTAGGTTTTCTCTTGGGTTATTGTCAATTTTCTTCTTTTTTGATAAAAACTAATGCAGTGTCAAAGGGAGCTTAGTGCAGGCTGCTGGCTTCCTGGGAATTATTGTGTTGTCTAACATCACTGAGTGCAGACGTGTGCAGTAGGGTCTAGAAATGCCATTTATCACTTTAGCCCTTTTTTCTCTGTTGCTGTTTTTTAACTGTGGTAGGAAATGGGAAGAAGAAGTATGGGCAACGTCCTACTAAAAATGAAAATGCTGTGAGAAGTTCAGTTTGTATTTGGGTAATGATGTAAGTCCTTTGCATTCTTGTTTCTTGAAAAAGTAGATCTTTTACTCTATACATAGAGGACAAGAAACTAGTTGTAAATAAGTTCTGCAGGGAGTACAAAATAGAGCCGTAAGTACACCGGTAGCAGTCCTGGCTGTGCTCCTTGTGATGCCTACATCTGTATTTTTTGCTTTCATTTAAGTCTCCTCACTAGTTTTCCATGGAGTTGACTAGAAAAGAAGTTCTTTGGTGTCTGTGGGGAAATTAATCATATGTTAATGCTGCCTGATTCTTGGATCTCTTTCAGCCGTGCTTGAGGTCTGCAGGTGATCCCAAAATTTATAATTTCTGACACTCTTGTAAGCTTGATGTCAATGATTATGTATTTAGAGAAAATTCTGTTGTGCTACGGCTGCATTCCCTCTTTGTAGTTTTGTGTGAAAATGTTCAAAGTCAGATACTGGAGGGTATCTGGCTAGAACTGGTGCAGGTCCATGGTGCTGTGTGGGTTTGAGAGCGCTCTGGGCTGTCAGAGTAATGAACTAACAGTGCTGATTGCTCCTGGGAGATCTCAGAGAAATGGCCTTGTACATGGGGGTTATGAGCAGAACCTTGAACTCTGTGATCCCAGAAATACAGGTCTGATAATCTAATTCTCCTATATTCTTCCACTAGAAAGAAATCTAGATTTTTCCGCATCAGGAATGGAAGCAAATCTTTCATGGTTTGCATCAACCGTCCTGAGATGTGTTTCTTCCCGGCCTCTCTTATGTTATGCTTTGTTTGCTGCAGTCTTCTCACGGTAATCTTCTGAGAGTGTTCTACAAGTCTTGGGGAATAGAAGCTTCCTCTAAAAAAAGTTCACTTCTGACTGCAGCCTTGCTGATGCTAATGAGCTGTTCTGGGAGCCCTGAGTCTCAGTGTGAGGTGCTATCCTCACTCCTGTGGTGCAAAACTGCTGCTTCAAATGCTTCAATGTAGCACGGGCTCCTGGGGAAGTTCCTGGGTGTAAAACACCAGCTCAAGCTCTCTCTGGTGATACCAGTGTTTAAGAGTGGCCATGCTGGTGTTCACCACATCTTAAGAAAAAATTAGGAATTGTGGCAGTAAAGGGCAAGAAGACTGTATCACCTGCTGCAAGAGGAATTGGGATAAGGTGACCAGATGAAAGATGCTGATTGTGGAGTAAGAAGGATCTGCTTAAATATCCAAATCTTGCAAAGAAAAATGGTTTGAAGTAGATTTTGAAAGATTCTTGGGCTGAGAGAGCACTTTGATAGCTGGCTAACACAAGGAATGGACACAGAAGGTATTGATCGTCAGAAAATAATGGAAGAGGTGAAGCAATTTGAAGTGGCTGGCTCATCTCTTCTTTGATTTATTTTGGTTTAAAGCATTAAGTATTGTTTGCATTCCTAAAATATCAACGCAGCATAAAACTTGATATTTTCTTTCTTAGCTTTAAAGTCTGGTTTCATTTACTTTTTAGTGAAGTGATATGTAACCTTATCTTAGCAAGGAGTCCTACAGCAACCCACAGTGTTCATTTCATGTGACTGGTGCAGTGAAGTGTGCAGAAAGTAAGTTTCAACAAATGTGTTCATTGTTTGATTCTTATTTTTACTGTTTCTATAGGGAATGAAACTTTAACAAGAAGTCTATGTTAAAGCCTGGCTGACAGCAAGAGAGGAAAAGTGTAGAAGCAATGCCCTGATGAAAAGGTAGGGAACACTTTGGGACAGTGGGCAAAAGGCTGGTGTTCTGCCTTGGGAATTGCTGTGAAATTAGAGGGCTTCTGCTTTGTACCCAGAATTGTTTGCTTGCTGTGAAGAAAATACTGAGGGGGAAAAGGCTTGTCTGGCAATTTTGCCAGGCAGTTCTGGCAGTACAGAGATGGGGTGAAGTTTTTTCCTGCAGTTCCTCCCGTGTCTTGAGACTGTTGAACCCCCATGTGATTTGTGTGGTGTTATGTCTGAGAAGTGGTTCTGAGCAGCCAGAGCAGGACTGACTGATCCAGTTAACTCCTCTTTGCTCTTGCATGCCCAGCTGACACATCTCTGTGGGTTGGTTATTTCAACAGGCTGATGTAGCAATACATGTGTGAGATGCTGGGGGCCATTAGAATTTTACTGGCAATTTTTAATAATTAGCCTCTGATTTGTGTCTTTGTTCATCTGTTCTTCGTGTTCCTTCAAAGGAAGTAAGTTCTTGGAATGTTATTGTATGATGAATACTTAAAAAAATAATAAATCAGCAGCTTTGAACTCTTCTAAAAAGGATTGCCCTGCACTGATTTCCAGCCTATTCTAGGAGACATTCATTGCTTGTTTACACATGGAACATCTTTGGAGTCAGGCTAACAAAATGAAATATCACCTGGTTTAGACAGCAAATGGATCTAATTAGGAACTGAAATTAATAAGCAATTTAATATTTTCAAAGAAAAATGCAGGAAGGAATGAGAATTACAACAAGGCAGATTAAAATATTACAAGGCAGTTGTTGTATTTGTCTGCCAGAGGTGGACTGGCAGAAACTCTTTTAATGGGGTCAGATGGTCCTCACTGCTGTCTGGAAAAGTTGGCTCCTGGAACAAAACTGGCATGGCTGGAGCAGCTCTTCTGTTCTGCAGCCAATTCCAAATTATCTCTGCAAAATTCTCTGGGTTAGGAGCAGGTTGTAGGGATTAGATCTGTGTATTTTTCCATGAAAATGTTGTAGTGCATCTGTAGTAAAGTGTACTTTGAGAAGCATCGTGCCTGTTCCTGCTGCACAGATGGAATATATGGCTCATCCACATCAGTTCTGGTCATGTGATGGCAAAAAGCTGATGTGTGCTTTCCTCTTATAGTATTTGAACAAGGAATGTGATCTGTTCAAAAAGCTTGGACACTGAATGAATTACAACAGTGGTGGCAAGCAGCAAAAATATTTAATTAGTATTTCCTAAATGTTTATGAAAAAATAGGATGTTACAAAATTACATTGAATAAACAGTGAAACTGTGTTTACCCTTTGTCTTTCAGCAAAGTAATCAAGCTAATAGTTTGTGGATCTGAGAGATTATCTGATTCCCTGTTCCCATTTTTTTAGAAGTTACAAAAAGCTCTCATCTATATAGTCATGATTTAGTGTGTGTGTTTAATATTTTTTTTACACGTGACTTTGTTTGCAAGGATGTTTTGATTCTTTCTGATCTTTATGGTGCTTAGTTTATAGTTGTATTAATTGTCTGACATCCATTAATAATCACTATCATGAGGTGGCTCAAAGACTTCATACTGCACTTATTTCCAGGGACTTTTGTAGGAGGTCATGGTTGTGATCCCATGGCATTGCCTTTGAAGTGCAGCCTTTTGTCCCCAGATTACTGAAGTGTAGAGAAGCAGTGGAAGCTTCTCTTCTGGCACTCCTAATGTTGAATTTTATCTGGAACCAGCTGCCTCAAGCAAGCCTCTTGTGCAGTGTGACTTTTTCTGCTGTGTTTTTTATGTTTGTTTGGATTGGGGGTGTTTTTGCCTTCAAGGATGACATGCAGTATGGTGAGATGTTGTAGGGAGATAAGTGAGGGTAAAAAGATTACAGTATCAAAGTTCCTACCTGATAAAGCTCCACAGCAGCTGCAAACCAAGGGAGATAAGGAAACAGGTCCTGCTGTGGAATCAGCAGCTCTGGAGAAATCTCTCCTTGGACTGGTGTGTGTCCCCATCCCAGGGTTATCTCAGGTGCTGTCCTGAGAGTCACACCCACGAGGGACAACTGCTACTCACTGAGTAAGATATATGAGTAAAGTCAGTGTGGAATGGCTTCATAGTAGGAGTTTCCACAGAAATTCTTCATCAGTTTATGTGGAGTGCTCTTCACAGAATGATTATTTGTCACTGAGTTAGATCACAATTTATACCTTCTTTCTAGGGTCTATTAACATAAAGTTTGCATATAGATCTGCTCTGCCAGTAACCCGATGCTGAAAATCTGAGTATCACAGAAGCTCTAGTAAAGTCTAAATCAGCCTTAGACTAAAATACCACTGCAGTTTATCTTTTCTATCCCATTTTCAGCTGTTAGCCTTTGTATCAAAAGACAAAAACATAAAACTCTTGTAGAATCCTTGAATAGTTTAGGTTGGAAGGGACCTTAAAGATTCTCATTCCACTCCTGCCATGGCAGGGACACCTTCCACTATCCCAGGCTGCTCCAAGCCCTGTCCAGCCTGGCCTTGGACACTTCCAGGGATGGGGTAAATCTGAAAGGATAATACATCATCAGCCAGGCCTTTTTTTCCCCCTCTTCTGTAAGATCTGCATTAAATTATGAAAGTCTTGCTGACTTGTGTATTACGTGCTATAACCTTAGGAAGCAAATTTATGTGATAGCAGGTGTTTGTGTGTAGGGGATTCTAATTTTAACTGCCTCTAAACGAGGAGAGCTTGTCCCAGTTTTTCTTGAGAGTGCTTTTGGGAATAAATGAATGTTTAAATTTAAGACTTTTGGTATAAACTTTATATGGAATAATGGTGGGGTTTAAATAGTGTAAAGGTATGATTCTTCAATATAATATATATATACACACGGTCATCATTCTGTTTATTTGTAATGCTGTCTTGGCTGATTAAACTGGAGTAGTGCTGTTAATACACTGGAGTTACAAGTCCTGCTTGCAGTTTTAACAGCCATCATTTCTACAACTTTTGATTACTGAAGTGTTAGTTTCATTTCATCCTAAAAGGCATCATGAATCACTCCAAAAATCAGTGTATTGCTGGGAAATGACGCTGGTGAGAAAAGGAAAAAACCTCAATGTTACAATAGCTATAATGTAGTTTCACAGAGAATGTTAATGTAACAAAATACCTAAACTTCAGTCATATTAGCTGAAAGATGCCAGTGTTTATGCCAGAGTTTAAGAATACTTTGTTAAACATCTGCTTCTCCGCATGCATTTGTTCTCAGCCTGCCTGGGTTTGCTGGAGCCTGATGGACAGAGATAATGGGCAGCATATGCAGAGGTTGAGTTTGTGTGTCTTTGAATATATTACTCAGGGAGGAGTTTGAATTTGTAGTTATTACTTTCATACATATGCTGAGTAACATATTCCAGATGTTTTTGGAATAACTGAATGTAGGTTAAACTAAGCTAAGTTTTGTAACTGCGTTCTCTCTTCAAACACAAGCTGAAGTTATTTTCAGACTGTTCCTCTCCTCTATATTGATGATTGCTTGCCAGTAATCATGTTTGCTGAAGTGTCCCATAGTGCTTATTAGCCATATAGAAAAATAAGTTAGATAATTTGGGGTTTCTTCTTGGCATTGTCTAGAAAAATGTAAATAAGGATACAATAAAAACTTATACTCACTTCCTTGCAGCTTTAGAAGCTTCTCAAGCCAGTCCAGCAAAACACAACCAACCTACAAAATAAGTGCAAGAAGAGGGAATTGCCTCTCTTGTGCTGGTGGATGAGGTTGGTAGGGGTGACCAGCCTGACAATCTTCCTGCTTGAGCAGGGGCTGGTGCTGGACATATGAGGCCAGCTTGGAACAATTTGATTAATGCACATTATCAAATTGGGACATGATTTCCAAATTACCAGCTAGGAATGTCTGAATTTATTTTGTTTTAAGAAAAATCTTGGTCCAGTCCAAGAATCATGATGGCAAGAAGTTTGATATGGCTTAATACTTGCTACCTAGAGCAAGAAATAAAGGGAGATAAAGCAATGGGAATAAAAGTTACATGAAAACTGAAGTCTTGTACCAACTATTCAAACTGTTTTAAATTCTGGTTGTTCAGTTTCTGAATGTCAGCAAGCTCCTGAAACTCCTGTGTGGTAACAGTTTCCCTTGCAATAAAATTTTGCACCCAAACAAAATTAATTCAACAAAAGGGAGTCTTGAATAGCTTGTCTGGTTTAAAAAGTCTGGAACTTGATGACAGTAAACTTCCTGAAGCTACTCTAACAAGATTCCAGCACATATGAGTGACTCGGAAAAACAATTTTAGCCCATTTCTCAATGTTCCATGCGAGAGCAGAAAGCATTTTCTTTATTTGCAGGCTGTGATTTTCTGGTTTTAAAAATAACCATAGTTTTATCATTTCTGACCTGTATTTCTCTCTTAGAAGCTGTAACACCTTGTGATGGAAGATGGAAGACAAAGGGGCCCGTGTCGCTGATTACTTTGTTGTCGCGGGACTAACGGATATCTCAAAGCCGCTGGAGGAGGAGATCCACTTCAACGATGCCTGCCATAAAATCGCCAAACCAAAAGAACCCATCACAGATGTGACAGTGCTCAATAAATCCCTGGGGGAGGAGGTTCCTCAGGGCTATAAATGCATAGATGTCACTCCCTCGGGCCTGTCTGCCGACCTCAACAACGGCAGCCTGGTGGGGCCGCAGATGTACCTTTGTTATCGCCGAGGGAGGGATAAGCCTCCACTCACTGATTTGGGGTGAGTGCTTTCCCTGTTCCAGCGGGTGATTTTCACAGTTTGATTTGACTAAGGCGGGTTTACGGAAATGCCATACTTGTTAATACAAGGCAAAACTCTAAACAGGAAGATATTTGTTGACTTGAGCGTACTGTAACACAGTATGGAAGGGAAAATACATGCTGAGTGGATTTTAATGACAAGTTTAATCCTTCCCATTTTGGAGTTTTCAAAGCCATTTTTATTTTTTAATGTATATATTGAGATTGTGATAAGATGCTTAACCTATTTAGTACAGATTGGAAAGAGATAAGTTATATGACATTCTTAGGATCAGGCCATGAATCTTTAATAGAACTGAAAATAACACATTTTGCAGTAAACAAAACACTTAAAAGCAATTATATGCAAGGAATACCAGTATAGTTTCATCATGGAGTTTTGCTGTTAGAATACAATTGGAGAGAACGTGATCTATACTTGTCAGTAAAAATGTTTTGCTCAGAGATGAGACAAGAGCTGTGATTAAAACTCAGCGTTTTAAAAACATGCCTTCTGACTTTTTCCCATCCCCTTTTAACCAGGGTTTTATATGATGGGAAAGAAAGAGTGAAGCAAGGCTGTGAAATCATCCGGAGCACCCCCTATGGGCGGGCTGCCAACATCAGCGGCAACGCCTCGTCCCAGCGCGTGTACATCACCTACCGCAGGGCCTCCGAGAACATGACCCAGAACACCCTGGCTGTCACAGACATCTGCATCATCATCCCCAGCAAGGGAGAGACTCCTCCACACACCTTCTGCAAGGTGGACAAGAATCTGAACAATAGCATGGTAAGATCCAGAAGCTGGGCTTTGGACACTCAGTGCTCGCTGATGTGACGTTTGTGGAGCACTTATGGAAGCGTTTGGAGTACCTGGTGAAAAGTCGTCATAAGAGGTCTCCAAAGATAAATCAAGTATTGGAAGAGTTGGAGGATTGCATTCCTTTGTTCCTGCTTGGAACAAAGTCTTTCTGGAAGCCTTAGAGCAAATGTTTGGGGTTTTTTAGTGCTGACTCCAGCATCTTTGCATTGGTCCTTTAGAACCTGTTGTGTACGTGTGTGAAACTGGAGGTTTTACAGATGTGGCTGTTTCTGACACTGCCTTTACTGCTGTGGTGGGAATTCCATATCTAGCAACCAGCTTCTGTTTGTTTTCCAACTCCTCCCTTTACCTACAATGCTATTTTATAAATATTTTTCTCCTCAGTTGTTTCACAAACTTCTTATTTAAAGTAAGTTGTATGTGAATGATGTTGGGAGCTGTTGACTGTAAGCACATTTAAATGTTTAATATGGTTCCAAAGCCTGACCTGCTAAAATACACAGGTTTCACAGCACTTAGATTTGCAGAACTGAATATTTAAGTGTTTCCTGGTTAAATCTGCAGTCCCATGTGCTGGCTCTTGCAGGGTCCTGAGGAGGATGCTGACTGCTCTGCAAGTGGGATCATGTGAAAAAGATCATGGGAATTGATTTGTGCTTGTTTTTAAATCAATGCCTGTAGGCATTAACCAATGAATTTTTCAGTTCTGCTAGTCCCCATATTGACTGGGTTGTGGGAGTGCTGTCTTGTGGAACTTGTTGCACTTTTCTCCCTTCTATAGAAGCTCTGAGTTCCCTGTATGGGTGCTGCTCTTTTCTGTTCCATGGCTTTCCCTGTTCTTTATTCTCATGTCCAGAAATTGAGAATTTAAATACTTAAAATTATCAACATTATTATTAATTATATTCTGTTATGTCCATTGTTATACTTGATCACTTAATCCAGTAACTTCTTTTATTTTACAGTGGGGCTCAGCAGTATATTTATGTTACAAAAAGTCTGTGGCAAAAACCAACACCATATCATATAAAGCTGGTATGTAACTACTGTGTAGCTTTTTTTATCTTCAATTCAGGATGTCCAGGTTCATCTGTAGTGTAATACATTTTGTACTAAAGAATTGACACTATGTTGCATTATCCAAAAAGGACCCAAAGAATTCTTTTGAAATCATGTCAGAAAAGAGGCCTTACAATGCTGTTTTAAAATTTGTGTTTAATTGGGAAGCTCAGCTGTGTTTTGATAGGTTTCTACAAACCTGGGTGTCTCCCACCTCTATTTGTGTTACTGGTAACTGTCTGTTAAGGATGTGTGTGTGTATGCAGAAGAAAACACCACAGAAATTATTTGATGCATTTTCATGATCACTTTCTTTAAGAAACATTTTGAAGAATCCTGCAGACTTCCACACTGCCTCGAGCATCATTCGCACTGAGCTCTTTAAGTATTTTTGGATCATGTATCATCTTTATTTTATTGTTTTATTTATAAGACAGAATTAGATTTGCTATGACTGATGAAATGTGTTGGCTTTGCATTTGTTGTTGGGGTTTTTTTTTAAACCCTGATTTTGTTTGGCATACAAGTCATGAGCATGATTCACACTTAAGCTTTAATCCACTTATGTCCCTTTTAGAGGCTACTCTCTGTAAACAGGAGTTCAGGACGTAGTGAAAGGTTGACAGTACGTTTGTAAACAAATAAAAATTTTAAAAGGCCCCACATCTGATGGTAGCTTGCACAAAATTCTGATTCTTGTCATGAGGGGATCCACTGCCCTTTTTGATTACAAATTTTTATTGCTTATTAATATTCCCCTTTCTGTTAGAAACATAGTGATTGTGCTAACAGAGAGAAATCCTAAATCCTTTCATGTGGTGTCTGTGCTTGGTGTGGAGTCCCCTGGGCTGGCAGTCAGACAGGGTGGATTGCTACAGCCTCTGATGTAACTGAGGACCTGTGTGCTAAAAGCCTCTGCTTCAGATATTCATGTTTTACAGCTTTGGTTAAAATAAGTCTAAACTCATTGGCCCAACAGCACAGGAGTCCTCAGCTCAGGTGGATCAGCATAATTGATTTGATTCTATTGGCATTAAAAAACTACCTAATATCTAACATCTTTCAGGGAACATTTGTTGTCCAGAATTCATTGGTGTCATAGTTGAAAGCATCAGTCTTATTTCTCAGTTATTCACGCTACCTTTTTTTTAAACTAAATTTTAAATCTTTGCTCGTACTCGTGATGAATATGAACTATTATGTAATAACAGGTGAGATACACACAGCCTGAGAACAGGAGAAGATAAGTCAGTTATGAATAGTTTCTAGAATGGAAGGTATGATTTCAGTGTAGGGCTTTAGTCAGGTGATTCCTCCTTAGGTCATGGGAGTGTCTGCCCCTTCCAGCTATTCCCTGTGCCTGATTATTTGCACCTTCTCTCATCTTGTGAAGTTACTGTGTGCTCATACATGAATTTTCTGGCAATTATTTTATGGAATGAGCTATTACAAACCTGTTTCTGCTGGCTTTTCTGTAACTGCCTCTTTGCTCATTCTATTTATAGGTTTAATATGCAGATATCCTGAAGAAGATTATGAATCATTCCCATTACCAGAATCTGTGCCTCTTTTTTGTCTCCCTATGGGTGCAACAATTGAATGTTGGCCATCTAACAGTAAATACCCCCTCCCAGTTTTTTCTACATTTGTACTAACTGGAGCTTCTGCAGAAAAGGTATTTTAAAACTCTAAAAAGTTATTAATTTAATTGAAAAAATTTGGTTGTTTATCTGTTCAGGATGATGATAATGAATGTTTTCATAGATGAGCTTAAATCTATTCTCTTGGGCTTGATTCCAAGCCTGCTTTGAGGAGTGACTTGCAGTACTTTCAGCTGATGATAAACCTGAGCTCTTCTGCTTTCCTGTTAGCTGTGAAACTGGAGAGCAATGGAATTGGCCTGCATATATATGCAAGTAATGCTATTTTTATTGCAAGCATGGAAACGACCTTGCATGTACATACTTGTTCTAAAAAGTAAATTGGATGTCAGGGGATATGGCTTTGAGTTGTGCATCAAGGATTCCTAAAATAGCTCTAAAGGCAATTGGGGGAGCAGATGACTGCAGTTGTACTCTTTAAAATCATTAATTTTCTCTCAAATAAATTTTGTAAATTACTCTTTCTCATATAACATTAAATGTTTTAAATAAATAATAGACAGTCTGGATTTTCACAGCTGTAAGAATATTCCAGAATGGATTGCTTCAAAAGATGATGCATTCATGTATCTTTTCAAACAGTAACACAGATTTGATTTTTTTTGTGTGTTTGGAGTTTCTTAGATTGCTTTGAAGGTCGAGGCAGAATTACTGACTTGACATCCATGCTGTGTTTGCAGGTATATGGTGCTGCTATTCAGTTTTATGAACTGTATCCTGAAGAGAACCTCACAGAGAAACAAAAATCTCAGCTAGGATTAGCAGCTGCCGTCGAGGGAAAAGACACGTGCAGAACAGTGCAGACAAATAAATGCATCTGCCTGCTCTCTCACTGGCCTTTCTTTGATGCTTTCAAGAAGTTTCTTACCTTTCTGTATCGTTACTCCATTTCTGGGCCACATGTCCTCCCCATTGAGAAGTAAGTAATTTCCAAAATTCATAACAGTAATTTCAGTTCATAAGAGATTGGGGTTTTTTTTTGTTGTTTTTTGGGGTTTTTTTTTCTAAATTTCCTGTAACATCCTTCTTACTTTACTCATCAAACATTAAATATAACAGCTGCACTTTTCTCCTTTGATAAAACATACATTTACCTGCTTCCTGAAAAAGTCCAGATTTTTATTTGTGATTTAAGTGCCTGCAAAGGTCTCTGAAACCTGTTTTAATTAGCTTTGCACCCTTTAGCCATAGTGATTAAAAAGAGCAAGATTATAAATCCTTTCTTAATCTTGCACACATCAAGTTAGGAGAATTAAATGAGTAGATTTGCATTTTTTCAAATGCCTATTTGTAGTGTAATGAGAGATGATAAAGCAGATTGAATATTTTGCACTAGTAATTATCTTCTATTTGTGATAAATAAACTTAATTTCTTTCTCACATAAAGGATTTCACATGATAAAATGCCGAGGAAATCCTTACAGCAAGAAATGGTCGATACCTGTAATTGCTATGTAACACCATGTAACGTTTCTAGGAGAATGTAATCTTTTAATGCAGCAGATTTCAAATACAATATTTGCTTTTCTGTTTTATTAGACATCAGGTTTTTTCCTGCTTCAACTTCAATATTAACTTTCAGGAGACTTTGACTTTATGCATTAAGTATTTCTTGGGATTGTTTATCCCCTTTATTATTACAGTTCCCATCACTGAACTTGTTTGAAAATTCAGATAGTGTAAACTTCCAATGATAAAACCACTTTGTTTTGTTTTTAAGCTCAGGGGTTTGGTGTTTTAATTTTTGAGAATGAATAAAGTAAGTAGATAAGAGAAATGCTTTATCAATTTGGATTTTATGGATTTATTTTAATTTCTCTGATTTGTAAACTGGTCAGTTTACTGTGGATAATTTAAATACAGGATTATAATGTAGTATCCAGCCTACTTCTTTTGGTGATTTTAATGATGATAAGGGTTTGTCTGGCCACACAAGTACCTGAACATTTTCAGTCAGCCCAGCTGCTGCAAGCAGCAGCTTCCCCTTGTTGTGTGACATGTTCCACACTTTTGGCCACAATCTTTATAGAATGGTGATAAAATAAACCCCAAATCAGTGCTTATTTGTGGGTTTATCTGAATTTCTACCAAATGGAGTTGCCTGTGTCATAGTACTGGTAAGGTTTGTAGAAATCCTGGTGAATTCTGTGCTGTAAGGTGGAGTTTGGGATGGAATATCTGTTTCTCATGGGTTTTTACTGACCCCATTCAGGTTCTTTTCATGTGAAAGCATCTATTATGTGGAATTACACTTCTACAACTTGTGTAAGTTTAATAAATTCATGAAACTGAGAACTTTGTCAAATTCTAAAATCATTTTTCTGTATTGGTAGTATGTGAAAAAACTTTAAAGCTTTTTCATCAGCAATTTTATATAACATTTTGTATTTAGAACTGAAGAAAATGGATGAGCTTAATGATTCTCCTTGATATTCAGCCATGAATATTTTTTTGCAAATAACCAGTTCTAGTCTCTGAGGTGTAGTGCTATTTCAAACTCTGTCAGAAGCAGGATTATAAAATGGGACTATGATGTTCAAACATCGGTATTTCTACTTTACAAATGGGAAAAAAAACCCTCCTTGTAATTTTTCAATCTCACAAATAGAATTTGTGAGAGATTCTGGCATTTGTGAGATGTTCTGGCAGAGAATCTGCCCTGCCATTTTCTTGTGATCAGTAGAAGAATGGGTTTTCAAGGTCAGAATGTCCCAATAGGGTTTAGGTGCTGGGATTTTTTGCTCTGTTTTCTGAGTAAGTATGTGCCCTTTTTATATAATAATTTCTCTTACTGTCAAAAATTTTGTCTTGAGGTAAAGTAGTTTAAGCTTAATTTCTACTAAATCAGTATTTTTCTTTTCCTCTAGACATATTTCCCATTTCATGCATAAAGTACCTTTTCCATCCCCTCAGAGGCCAAGAATTCTAGTGCAGGTAAGTGTAATTTTCTTTAATAACTGTCTAAGGTGAAGATAAAACCGGTTAATAAATGGAAAAAAGTAATTTTTGTTCTCAATTTGGTTCTGTTCAGGATTTTTTTCCAAAATTTCTACATGTTGTGTGAGAAATCTGTTAGAATTCTGTTTCTAGTTTAGTTAATGACTTTAGTGAGTTATTACAAGAAGCTGTTTAGTGAGCTTAGAACTTAATTTTTTTTCAGAGTATATGGAAATTAATGAAAACTACTCTAAGTCAGCATCTGGTCTGATTTTTGCAATAGCTTTTGAACTGTTTTCTTCTTGCTGCTGTATGAAGGCTGAGTGTAAAGTAAATAAATAAACCTAAACCAGATGTGAAATGTGTATCCATGATTGCCCCTCTTCCCAAAGGGCTTTGTGCTCTCAGAGCCACACCCAGGTTTATCAAACCCGGCCCTTGCTCTGAGCTACCTGCAGGGCTGTGTGGGAGTGAAATAATTGCAGGAATTGCTACCTGCTCTTGGAAATTCCAGCCCTGTTCGTAGGAGAGAAAAAATCCTGGTCTGGAGGACTTCTGAAGTGTTATTAAATCTTTTTATTTCCTCCTGAAGAGGTGAACTTGGTAGAGATGTGCTAAAGTTTTTATTGCAGAGAAAAGAGAGCTCTGTGCAGTCCCAGTGCTCTACCAATTGTGGTTTGATTCAGTAGTTACAAAATGATGCTGTTCTCTGTTATTACTTGCATAACATAAAATATGGAGAGCCCTGTGAGTTCTGAGCCTTAATTGTGTAGCCCATATGGTAGTGAAGTCTTTCAGAGCAAATACAATCCTGGGTTATGTCTCTCTAGCATGAACTGAATATTGAAGATCCTCTTTAGTGTATTCTAAAGGAGTGATATTTATTACTGTTACTGAAAAGGGATTAGAGAACAGTTATACTGAAACTGTATCCTGCACATCCTTTTCCTTCTGATTTTTTTCAATTCAAAACCCAGCATTTTTACTTCTTATTTAAGGGGTTTTTGTTCACATTCAATAAAATATTTGTACTAGGAAACACTAAACACCTATTTACAGAGATAGTAATTTAGTTCAGAGAAGAGCATTTAATGGTTTAGTCTGAAATTTTAGGGAATTTTGTCAAAGTATGTATGAGTTTGTGTCCTAGAACATAGTCTGAAGATTTAGATATAAGTGATGTGAAAATTATGTCTGTTATATTTTATTTTCAAAATGTTTGTGCATTAAATTAGTGTAGCTTTAGGAGCTGATAGTACAGATGGAGAAAACACTGCTTTTATTGTAGGCAGTGGTAATTGAGATCTGTGAATAAATTCTTCCTTCCAGGGACTTAAGTTGTGTTTGAAACTGCACTGAATAAAATCA
Source organism: Prinia subflava (assembly GCF_021018805.1). Taxonomy (NCBI): domain Eukaryota; kingdom Metazoa; phylum Chordata; class Aves; order Passeriformes; family Cisticolidae; genus Prinia; species Prinia subflava. Next base: position 2,196,914 of record NC_086261.1, read on the forward strand.
CAGGTGATTGTACCTTAGACTTTTCCTCAAAATCAGTGTGGGAAATGCCTGCATTGAAAATGGCAAACTTTCAGGATTCCATTTCTCTCTGAAGCCTGCTAATGGAAAAAGTGGTAGTCTTTTGCTAAGCAATTGAACTTTTAAGTCTCAAAGAAGTGATAGCCATTAGTAAAATGCTCTGGAATGTTCCTGTTTGCCAGTGTTGATGGGTTCCCCTGACCTGAGATCTGCTGGATCTGTGTCCCACATCCCCTCATTGCACAGAGGCTGCTGTGCTAATGCATCACCACCTGCAGACCTCAGGAGCATGTGGAGTGATGTTTCTGCCTCTGGGGGTAATAAGTGCCCCTTCTGCCTGAGGGAGATGTGCCCCTTGAATAGATGTTTAATTGTGTTTATGTGCTTGTGCTGAAGCACAGAAGTCAGAGGACATCAGGCTGATGCTTCCTTTCAGAGGGTGGTTTATGAAGGTTTGCCTCAGGCTGAAAAAATGAATCCTCTGAATTCTCCCACTGACCAAGCTAATGGTGCTGGTGCTCCCAAGGGACTGACTTGGCAAATGCAGCCTGTGGTGTGGCCATCCACATCTGTCAGGGAGCTGGGGTGTGAGGCGTGCAGGGAGAGCGTTGCAGGCTCTCTGTAATTCCCTGTGCTTGGTGGGTCTCCAGGCACAGCATTAGGGCACTTTGTGTTTCTGTGTCATCAGTCTTGTCTTCTGGCTTCTGTTACCTGCTCACCTGCAGTGGTGAAACACCCTAAACCTGAAATTTTACTAAAAATTGGCTGAACTTGCAGCTCCATTGTACGAGTTGTAGCTGAATTACTACTGCTTTTATACAGCAGAAAATGCAGGCAGGATTAAGCCAGCTGGTATCTTGTTACCCTGGATTTATCATGGCTGGAAACATCCCCTGAGCTTTGATAAACTGATTTCTGTTGCTGTTCTTGTACTTACCTGAGTCTTCCTGTTCATGCTGAATATGGGAATGATTTGCTCGATGCCATGTCACTGTAAGAAAGAAAAGTGATTTAATAGGATCTTCTTGCATCTTCAACTAATGCTAATTTTCAAGATTCTATCAGAGCTGAGCAGTTTCTACCAGCCAAGAGCCTTATTCTCATGTCTTCTGAAGAAAATATGGCTTTACATTATGACCTGCCATCTCTCCCTTTTATGAATTTTTATCCCTCTCTTTACCCCTAAATCCAGAAAGAATTCCCCCCAGCTCCTGAAAGCTGTGTATGAACTATGGGTTCTCACAGCTCTTAAAGTACAGAAGACTTCATTTTTCAGCAGTTCATATATTCAAATTTTTGCAGCATTAGCTAGCTTAAAGTCTTCTTTATGAATATGCAATGTATTCAGTTCTGGCCAAGAATGGAAGATCATGTTTTGCCCAGTTTTTACTAAAAGATCCTGGTGCATATCATTGCACAGCACTTCTTAGAGTGATGCACAAGTGAGATATACAAGATTCAGCTTAATTTGAATTATTTTTCAGTGTTCTTTGTTACAGTTGTGTAATTTATATTTTCAAAGTTCACAATAAAAATAATTTATTTTAAAATATCTTTCCCCAGCTATCTCCACATGATAACCTGATTCTTAGCCAGCCTGTGTCATCACCACTCCCACTGAGGCAAGTAGCAGTATCTTGTTAATTGTGAGATGTATTTGGATTTGTGTTATGGAAAAGATTTGGTGTTTTGAGTTGCAGTTGTGTAAATTAACTCACTTTGTCTGATGCCTTTGGAAGCTGATGGATCTGAAGTTTATTCATGTGATTAGACCTGCACCCTGACAAGGATACACATTTAATTTACAATGTATATGGGGGGTGTTTAAAATCATTTTAGTAGTTCTTGAGGAAGAACATGGATTATTAGATCCCTTTTCTAGGAGCTGATCCCTGGGCTCCCAAGGTAGTTCAATTTTTTATTTTGGAAGGGAGTTGAAGGAGTTCTATTACTGTCTTGACTTCCATGTCTCAGTGCAAGAGACTGATTAAAGAAACACATGTTGTCTCTCTGTAAATTGCTTTTCAAAAAGAAAAATTGTCATGCCTGTGTCTTGAAAATGGTCTAGACTGAGTCAAGTCTCAAGGAATTGTGGTTACTGCTGGGAAATAACCATTCCTCACTGGACAGTGAAGTGTGCCAAGTATTCTACCAAGTAATCTTCTCTAAAAGAAAGATTTGCAGATTTCCATTTATTTTATTATTGAACATTTCTTTTTTTTACTGTCCCTTGTAACTCACCGGTGTGTTTATGTCCTGCAACAGTGGTGGCAAGTTTTCTACACTACTTCAGAATTTAGGACCTGAAAATGCAGTAACTCTGCTGGTGTTTGCTGTGACAGAACATAAAATCCTCATCCACTCACTGCGACCTTCTGTCCTCACGAGTGTGACAGAGGCTTTGGTCTCTGTAAGTACCAGCTTTTAGTCATACACCTGGAAAAGGGCTGAAAGAAAATGCTTCTGAGATAAAATCTAGATTTAGTATTGGTGCTGTTAAACTTAGAGGTTACTTAAAAATAAGAATTAGAGTGAAGATTGCTAGAGAGAAAAATTGCTGTTGTAATGATATCCTGTGAAGATAGAAGATAAATTGTTGTTGATTCTTTGTGTAAATATTGTAAATAAGTGTCTGATTATCACAGTGCATTAAGTAAGAGTTCCTGATTTTCCCAACTGGCACTGTATATATTCCTCTGGAGTTTTAAATGCATGATTTTCCCTGCCTGTAATCACTAAGCATTGTTTGCTGTCTCTGCTGTGTGTAATCTGTGATTCTGAAGTTGTTTTTCCTACAAATCGAATTTTAGAGGAATTAGTGCGGTTTTTAATTAACAATCTACATCTAGACTCTCAGTAATAACAATCTGCCATGTTAAATAATTTCAGAGATAGTGAGGTGTGGTATATTCTTGCATAGGCCCTGCTGCACGTGTTTAACCTGTGTTTTTGTCTCTGTGTTTTCCAAGATGATATTTCCCTTCCACTGGCCGTGCCCGTATATCCCTCTGTGTCCCCTGGCCCTGGCAGACGTGCTGAGCGCCCCGTGCCCCTTCATAGTGGGAATTGATTCCAGATACTTTGATCTCTATGACCCCCCACCCGATGTCAGCTGTGTTGACCTGGATACCAACACCATTTCTCAGTAAGTTTTTATCACCAGTTTTTCTTCTGTGTTAATTTTTTTTCTGCTTCTTATTTTCAAAAGCAAAAACTGGCTTTCTGGCAAAACTGCAAAACTTGGAGGGGTGTTTTAGTTTTTCTTTCAATTTCTTTTCCTTCTGTCCATGCCAGTTTTTAGAGCATGTAATAATTACCTAAGTAATTAGAGCTCAGAACATGGCATGAGTGGTGGTTGCTGGTGCAATAACAGGTGCTTAATACCATTAATCTACCTCTGGTGAGTTGTAACTGGATTGATTTCAGTGTGAAGAGTGTGGCAGTGTAATCATCACCCTGAAATACGGGGCACTGGTTGGATGGCTCTGATCAGATCTCCACACAGTAAATCAAATTTGACTTTGTTAGTTGGTTTGCAATCCTTCTCAGTCCAGTTCTAATGGAGTGAAGCCTCTTTCTCTGGTTGGATGGAACATGCTCTGAACACATTCCAGTGTGTGCTTACTTTGTTTTTTTCTTTCCAGAACTGGAGACAAGAAAGCTATTGCATGGAAGATCTTACCAAAGAAACCTTGTAAAAATCTGATGAACACTTTAAATACTTTATATCAGCAACTGGCAGAATGTGAGTGGGAAAGTACATAGTAAGCTTTACACTGAGCACAGTGTGCCACAAAAACAGATAAATGTAGCAAATTCAATATGTTCCAAAGTTATCAGTTCCACTAAACATTTACTTTTACAGAGTGGGAAAATCTCTGCTCTAAATCCAGAGATTTAGAAACTATGTGGGGACTTTTGGGACAGAGGAGACTTCATATTTATATGAAGGCAGTACTGAATAGAGGTCCTTTCCTATTAATGTTAGCCTCATACAAAACGAAAAAGAGCAGAGTTTCTATGAGAAGGGAATAGGAAAGCAAAGCAAAGAATAGGCCAGGACATAATAAAGACTTTTTTTTTTTCATCTTCAAGGTCTGCTTAAAGTTTTCTGATGTCTTGGCAATTAAAAGTGGAATTACTTTGACACTCAAGCTAATAGTACCTCACCTAAAATGAATAATTATCTGAAAATTATCTGATGCTTCAGAAATTTGATATATTTTTCTGCAAGGGTTTTTTTAGAAAAAATCAAAACCTGATGTTCTGCATGTAAAAATACAGTTGTAGTGAACTTAAATCTTATTACAGAGTAGGTTGCTTAAAAATGATATCGAGGTAAGGTTGGCTATAATTTTATGATGTGGAAAGACAGTGGTGAAACCATCCTTTCACTTTCCTGAGATGTTTTTGGAATGTTACCAAACTCTGTGTGTAGCAGTCAGGTCTCAGCTAGAGTTCTGATGGTTTTAAAATGTTGATACAAGTACTTAATTAAAGAATGCAGGTTTTGCTAGAGCCACATTTTGTCTGTAGCAGCATTTTGCAGTGTTGTGTTTTAATGGCTCCACTTTGCCTCTAAGTGGTGATTTTCTGTCTATGTCAGTATTTAATGAGTGTTGTCTGCTTTTTGAAATGAGAGGCACAATCAAAAAAAGTACATCCCATCCATGTGTTTGTCCTGAAAATATGCTTTTTAATCAGCTGCTGTCTAAATTTTCACATGGTTTTACAAACAGCTTTCTTTGAGGGCTTTTTAAAGCTCTGTCCACACTGGTTCTGTTACTGTAGTAACTCCTGTGCTGACCAGTGCATCCTGCTTTTGGTGTTAGCCACAGATACGTGAGGTACAGAAGGTCAAGCTGAATCCATTGTCTCATGTCCTGATTAAATTTGGGTATATTTTAACTTATTTCAAATGTAATGGAGTTCAGTAATCACTGAATCTAGTAAAATAAAGAGAATATTTTTGGCCAGTATTGAGGGGGAAAAAAGTGATCTCACTGTAGTGTTGTTTTGTTCACAGTGCAACAGCGACCAAGAGAAGATGCATTAATGGAATTGGCAATGAATGATTATGATTTTAATTCTGGGAAGAAATTGCATCTGTTAGATCTGGAGATCCAGGAAGCGTTTCTCTGTTTCATGGCTTCAATCCTGAAAGGTTACAGGTCTTATCTCAGGCCAATAACAGAGGCACCCTCTGAAACAGCCACAGATGCAAGTTCTCTCTTTGAGCTACAAGGTGAAAAGTTATAAACTTGTTTTGTGTGTATTAATCTATTATTTTTTATTTTCTTTTATCTACAGAATAAAAACAGTTGCATGTTAGTGTTGTAAATGATGGGGGAAATGTAAGTGCAGGCAAAATTGCACAGTAGTGGCAAAGATTGCAGGAATGCTTTTGGACATGAACAGAATCTACACTGGGCTCTGGTGAGGGGTGTTTCATTCTGGGTGTTCTGACAGTGCTGCTGATTGCACTTTGCAGGGTTTCTCAAGAGCAGAGACCGCTCCCATCAGAAGTTCTACACCCTGATGACCAAAACCCAGATGTTCATTCGCTTCATTGAGGAATGTTCTTTTGTCAGTGACAAGGATGCCAGCCTTGCCTTCTTTGATGACTGTGTGGATAAAGTAAGCAAGTCTCAGTGTGAATACAGTGTTTAACTTCTGCTGTTGTCTGCCTTATCTGATAAAGTACAAATACAAGTACTTGTATTTGAAATGCAAGTTTGTTTTTGCTTTTACTTTCATATTTTCTTATCATTTTAGCCTTCTGTTTACCTTTTTTTGTTGGGTTTCATTCCATTTTTTTGCTACAAATTCTTGAATGTAAATAAAACATCATGAGAAAAATTAGAGGTGCTAATCTTCACTGGTATGTAAACTTCCGAAATACTAGCCTGTTGTAAGAAGTGCAAGGAGGACTGAACTGAAACCCAGAATCTTGCATCTCTATTTCTATGAATATTATAAGAAATTCCACACCTTGTTGTCATCTTTCTTCTTGGCTACCTGTAGCACTCTTTTCTGGGACACTGCTGTTTAAGCAGGCTGTAGTTGTCTGGAGTTTCCTGGAAAGTGGGTCACCTGCTGTTTGTTCCATGGGAATTAATACTGAACACTGATAACTGCTATTTACAGTTCCTATTTATGACTTTTTTCCATGGAAGTGCAGAAGAGCTAGAAGGAGCTATTTTGAAAAGAAGTCTGCAAACAGTGAAATAAAAGCATGGGATAATGATATTTAATGCTCTTTATAGCTTTTGCTACTCTCAATATTTTAGTCGTAACAGTTTTCAGAACTCTGCTTCCCAGTTCTGTAGCATGACTTGCAGGTATTCATGGCTTGTAAATTGAATTAATCACAAATATTTCTGTAACGTTGAGTCAGTCCCATAGCTCTGTTAGAAACCTTTCAACATACAGTGCTTGCTTTGCCATGTGCCAATTTGTGCATGAAACAAGAGCTCTCCTAGACAGAAATAGATGCCAGTGACTGAACTGCTGAGCAGCACTTGGTTTCCTCTGTGCTGCAGTTTAGTTCTCTGGCTGATGTTAAAAAGGATTTTAATTCAGAATGCAATGATTGTGTAAGTGTCAGATTCTATCTGTTGCATTTCATTTTATAGAATGGTTTGAGGGTGCTGAAGTTGATGCCCGAAACTGAAGTTATCTTGTCTGGGAACTCAGACATCTCTCTCAAAAAAGTCATGCTTAGGGTGCTGATGTCACTGTGAGACTGCACGTAATGTGTGGAGCAGTTGGAGCTTTCACCTTTTAGAAAAGGTTAAGTAGCCATTTATACAGCTGAAACAGAGACTTGTCTGTTCTAGTGCCAGGTATTTTGCTGCTTGATGCCCTGGACAGCTTCTTTCCACTATAAAAAATGCTCCTGGCAGTTTGGTGAGAGCAAATTTTCCAGAATGCACGTACACTTCTCCAACTGCCATTACTGGCAGTGAGGATTTGATTCAGGGTTATTGAGGGGCAGCTACTTCTGTGCCAGGGATAGCAGAGGGGAAACTGAGGCACTGGCATTGCAATGCTTTCAGGATTTGCCATTAGAATTGCATGTGAAACTGGAGATTCACTGATAGGAGAGAGCAGGTTCCCATGTGGGATTTCTCTGCACAATGATACATTTGCCTCATTTCTTTCCTGCTTCTCCTCCCTGATTTCTCCTAATTTCTGATACTGTTCTTACCAGTAATGTACAGAGTCAAAATAAGGAAGTGTGCCAAGGACTGCTGTATCAACTAGAGCTGTAGCCAAGACCAGATATCAAAATTGAATTGTTCCAGTAAAGCAAATATTTATATTTCAATCTTTTATTAGGTGAACCAGTATCTGACAGGGTTTTGGATGAGAGAGTGATGTCATGAGTTGAAAGGTGATACAGTGCTTTCTTCTGGTAGTTACAGACTACTGGCTTGAGACAAATTTTATGTACTGTGAAATTAGTTATCTATAAAATATCAGCTAAGCCCTGCCCTGAATAATTTGTGAGAATAGTTTAAGATGAGGAGTAATCTCTTCTCTGTTATTTGGTCCTAGACAGCAGCAGCAGATTGTAATTGATTACCCATTTTGTCAACTGAAAGATACAGTGAAATTGTCTCACAAGTTTTCATTGTTCCAGGAATTCAAAAATTACCTCAATTTGACACACATTTAGACTACTGGCTTTATTATGTTTCACTGGTAAAACTTGTAGCTGTGGGATTTTTACATCCTTAGAAGTATTTAAATTGCAAGTAAGGTTTCGTTTACTGCTTCTTCTCAGGAGCCATATGTTCTTGCTGCTTGGCTGGTTCAATTTGCTAATGCTTTCCATCTGTCTCATGCAGCAAAATGTGTAATTAAGGACACCTCTTTGTATGTTTATCAAACTTTAAATATTCAAGAATTTTACTGAAACTACTTGTTATATTTGTACCTCACTGGAGGGAGAGAACTGGAACATGCTTCTTTTTATACATTAACTCTCTGTTGCCAAACTCTTGAGACATGAAAAAACATTAATTCTTGGGTTCCACAGGTTGCTTATTCATTTCTTTGAAGTATTCTAACATTTGGCTGTGATTTGGTTGCCATTTAAACCGTTAAAGTAATTTAAATTAGAAAAACAAAGCTATGCCTGTCTCCCTTTAACTTCAGTAGGGTCACACATTTATATTCCATTCTCTTGGAGTGCATTTGTATTTCTGCAGTCTCTGCAAACTATCAAGACATTAAATGCTGTGTAAGTGACTGCAGTTGTGGGTGGTGCTGGTAGTACCTTCCGTGTGCATCAGACAATTTGATAAAGCTTGGTATTCAGTAGTTAAGAGGGAGAAAACAGCTCTTATTTTTATATTTAAAAATAAATTTCAAGTTACTGCTGCAGTTGGAAACATTGTTCTAGAAGTGTTTGTGTTCAGAAGGATTAGTCTCTACATACTACTTAAAATGTTTACTTAAACAGACAATTGAGATTATACAATTAAACACTGATTAATGGGTTGGGATGAAGTTCACAAAACCAATGCAACACTTATTATTGTCATTATAATGCAAGGTGTCCTTGCATTTAAGATGCTGTTCCTTGAAGCTAATGCAGACTCTGTCCTGATGATCATCCAGCTGTTAGCAGCAGAAAATACAATGCCCCTGGTAACTTCTTCTTCTTTTAATTTCCTCCTCCAGATAGATATGGACAAAACTGGGGAAACACGACTTATAGAGCTGGATGAGTCCTACAAGAGTGAGCACACAGTTTTCATAACGCCCCCTGAGATCCCTCACCTGCCAAACGGGGAAGAGCACCCTCTACAATACAGGTAGCCTAAGGACACTGCAGGATGCCAGCCAAATTCCTGGCAGCTGCCCTTGTAGGGTTTAATTTCTAGGTTCTTGTGAGAATCAGGAAGTACAGATTGTTCCTGTCCCTTTGTTGCTCAAGTAAAAGGTGTGTGTGAAACGGCTGTCGTGCAGTTCTTTTAAAGTTTTAATTCTGTGTGTGTGCACACAGAAGCAATAATACTTAATAAAGCTGGCAGTGATCACATTACATTGTGCTGTTGACACCTTTTAAGCCTAAAGTTGAAATTAGTGGGCCCAGTCTGCGGTGCTGGTGCAGATAATGATACAATCTGCAGATACTCTTTGGAAAGAGAGAGTACATGTGAAACAATCACTGGAAGCTAGTGTTACTAATTTAGTAATTATGTCAGATGAGTTGGTTGGGTTCTTCATTGATTCTGAGAAGTATTTTTATATCTAATCTGGTTTAATCTTTTAGATAGTTTGATATTGTTCCTATTGATTTTCATAAACCTCAGTCATGTGATGTTCACCCGGGACTAAGCCACACAGATTATTTTGTTTTATTAACTAGAATCAATACTAATGCTTTTGACACATTAATTAAAGAAAATGCTACAACAGTAAATACATTTATCAATTTAAGTTGCTCACCTGAATAGCAGGTTGAGACTGTGCAGGCATATGAACCCATGCTGAGGGATTAGTGAACCACTTTGTCAGTGATGTTGTTAAAGGTTTACTTTTGTTGTTTATTTCCTGGGAAGCCTCTGGTGCAACTGTAGTTGATTTCCTTTGCTATTATGTGACATGTTTGCTTTGGAGCTGACTTACCACAATTGACACATTTCTCTTACAGCTATAATGGATTTCCAGTATTAAAGCTAGAACTGTTTGAACGACCTGAAGGATTTCTCACAGCACCAAATAACAAACTCTCCTCAAAAGCCAGTAGCCCCAACAGCCCATCACCCATGTTCAGAAGAACTAAACAGGTACCTGCTGGTGTTCTTGAGGTGCTTTGGCAGGGGACAGCTTGAGTTTGCCTGTAAAGCCTGGCTGGCAATGGCTGCAGCCTGATGGTTCTTCAGTTCTTCACTGGTCTGGTGACTGTGGGGTCACTGTGTTAATTGTTCTTTGGGTGTGCTTCTTGCCTGCACCATATCCTACAAGGGCCCCTTGTACAGATTGTTGCTTGCTGTGCTGTCCCTGTCCCTTCCCTTATTCTTCACACTGCTCTCCATGAATTTTTCCACATCCACTTTTGATTGCTTTTCACTGCCCAGAACTTTGAGGGACTCCAACTTTCAAAGTAATAGAGATTTAAATAAATGCAAGGTTTTAGCAGTGGAATATTACACAGCGACTGTTTTGGTATCACTCACTGCTTTCATATTCCTTCCCACTTTATTATATTGTTAATATTACTGTTGCAATTTCCATAGATGTAATGGTACCTGTAGCTTTGTGTGATATAGATATAAACACATAAGTAATCTGTGTTTCTTTCCAGGAAATTAAATCTGCCCACAAAATTGCCAAGAAGTACTCCTCCATCCCCCAGATGTGGTCGCGGTGTTTGCTCCGTCACTGCTACGGCCTGTGGTTCATCTGCCTCCCCGCCTACGTGAAGGTGTGCCACTCCAAAGTCAGGGCTCTGAGAACCGCCTATGACGTGCTGCAGAAAATGCACACCAAGAAGATAGACCCCCCTGACGAGGTAGAGCAGTGAGGGTGCAGGAGGAGGGCTGGGTGTGCAGGTGGAGGTGCTGGGCTCACTGCTGTGTGTCTGCAGGTGTGCTACAGGGTGCTGATGCAGCTGTGCGGGCAGTACGGGCAGCCCGTCCTCGCCGTCCGCGTGCTCTTCGAGATGCAGAAGGCTGGCATCGACCCCAACGCCATCACCTACGGCTACTACAACAAGGTAGGGGGGGACAGAAAGGTTTCTTTATCCAGAAAATAGGAGGGAGGAAAATAACAGAGCAGTTCAGGTGTGATTCTGTCATTTCTTGTGAGATAAATAAACGCAAGATAGTCGTTTTGTGGGTTTGGGTTTTGTAGGTTTAGGAATCTGCTGTATTATTGCCAATGTAACTCAGTCTGAAATTTAAGTTTTCACACCTGACTGTTCCTGAGGATGACTATTTGGTTTGATATTTCCAAAATAGGCTGTTCTGGAGAGCACCTGGCCTTCAAGCAATCGAGGTGGTTATTTCCTCTGGATGAAAATACGGAATGTTGTCTTAGGAATAGCACAGTTTAAAAAAGCATTGAAGAAGCTACCAGCAAGCACTGCACATACGTCTGTTCCTGGTAGAGTATTCACATCCTTTCTTTTTTAAATATTTTCATATTGATAAGAAAGTTACTTCAAAAGTCTTTCTTTTGTGAGTTCAATGAAACTGTTTTAGAGATAAAAGCTGAATAGATCCTGCAAAATTTTTAAAAAGCAGCCTCTTCTTGGCCTTCAATCTGAACTAATCTGTTCATTTATTGTATCAACTATTCACAAAATAAATGGAAACTAAATATGAAACTGAAAGTTGTGATAATTATCCTAGTTCATCCAATAACCAGGCTTATAATTAGCAGAAACTTCTGTCCAGCCTTGCCTTTTTTATTTTCTCTTTTTTTTTAATGTTAGCTAAGAGGCAACTGGATCTAGTCCTTGAGTTTGCAGTACTGATTGCAGGTTCTGCATACCACCTGCAATGGTCTTGTTTGTTTTTATCTAGAGTATAAGTAAAATATGTGAGGCTTTAAATTTGGGGGTTTCTTCTGGTTTTTTTTCCGATAAAGCCTTAGATAATGTGAACATCAAATGGTCATATGGCCTGTAATTGATAGTTTTTAAAGGTACTTTCCATAGTATTTATAACTTCCTGGTAGTAAAGCACGATAGTACGTTGTAAATGCAAAGCAGCAATCAGTTCAGTTTAGTTCAGGCTGACCTTGGAAAACCTTTACAACATACTTTTATAAATGTATGTGGGTCATCTGACTCAACTTTCAAAGTCCTTCCAGCCAGGGCTGGTCTGTGACACCAAATGTGTACAAATAAATCTTTGCCCTGACAAACAGAACATATATGATGCCTTATAGCCAGGTTATTTCTCTGGACTCCAGAGACTCCTGTCCTACTTCTGGCTCTGTCATTAACATTATGGATGGCCTTGAACAATTTTGGTTTATTTCTGCCTGTTCTTCATGGAGCTGAGCTTCCTGATAAAGCACTTTATTGAAAGCCAGCCATGCAAAGCACTGTACAAGAGCTTAGCAATGTTGGTTGCAACTCAGACCATGTAAACTAAGTAAGTGTAAATAATCCTTAATGAAATAACTGTCACTTCTATAATTAATAGCATTTGTTTTTGACATCATCTGATTTTTCAAGATTACTTTGCATGAAGTCTCTTAGCTGGAATGTGTGCTAACTCCTCAAGAAATCCAAAAAACACTCCCATAAATTCCAGAATATTTTCTTATTTTTAGCCTGGTTTTTACCCTGTCTGTAGCCATTCAGTGCAGCCTCTTTAGGGAAAAGAGGGAGAGAAACTTTCAATTATGTTAGACCCTCTTGATCCTGATGAGAGACTATTAATTACACTTGGGCAGTGTTTTGGCTTGAGAGTGACCAGATAAGTGGCTTGAATGTTTGCAGGAGGGGTGGGGGTGATGTTGGTTGTTTTTATTTAAATCCAGTTTGCAGACAAACTCATATTTGGCACTGCATTGTTGAATTTTTTTTTTTTACTTTCTAGAGTAAAACCAGGAGGATCACATGCATTAACATTTATCTTTCTGAGAAACATTTTACCCCAAAATGAAAGCATGTTTAGATGCCTCTTGGAGCTCTTGAAAAGATGTGACCTTTTGATCAAATAAACCAGGCAACAGAATTAAAGTCAAACTGTGCTTTAGTTTAGTATTTAAAAAGAAATGTTTCCCATTACCCCTTTGATTTCATTCTCTAAAGCATCACTTCAGTGTTTATACTATAATAAGCCAATCCTTTTTTTTTTTTTTTTTTTTTTGGGTGATAAAATGTTCACTGTTAATTGGAATGTTCTTGATAAGAGGCCTTTGAATTACTGTTGGTATTCAATTTATTCCTCTGAACAATGTCACACTATTAAATACCATAACTGTCTTTATTCTGATGTTGCCCTGCACTGACAGGGGGACTTTCAGACACTGCCAATAACACATCACTCAAAGAAGAAGCCAAGCAAGGGAAAACTTGTCTTCAAGACATCCAAGAACAAAAGGAGGACAAGAGAGAAAGTGACTCCAGTTCTTGTACGTATCTTGTGGATACAGATATCTGGTTCATTGGGGATAAATAAGGATTCCAGCAAAAGCTCAGTGGGGCAGCTGATTCCTCACACTGAGTGTGTGTGATAATGTCAGTTTATGCCTGAAGTTCTTTCTCCAAGTGTAATTTTCTGGATGTCTAATGGTTTCATTTGGAAAATTACGGTTCTTTTTTCTCTCCTGTTTCAAATAAATGATAATGGGAGCATAAAGGCTTAATGATAATTATAGCCTAATGTTTTTGTCTTTTAAAAAAATGAAATTGCCTTATAGGCATAATGTACAGAAAAGCCTTTTCCACCAGTCTGGTTCCTTTATAAATCCTGTAAGAGGAGAGCAGCTGAAATCTTGCAAGTCTGAGAGGTCTAAATTACCCAGCTCCATGGAGTTCTCAGTTTGGGAGATGCTTCAGAATAGAATGGGGTTTTTTTCTTCAGGTTTTGCATCTGCTGCTCTTGTTTCCTTCAACTGCAGTTGAGCTGCATCAACTTCATGCAAGAACATAAAAGATCAAATTGGGTAGTAAAATCATATAAGCACTACAGATTTCCATGTATATTCATGGAAAATACCCTTCTTAGTAAATGTTCCCCTAATAATATAATTGTTTAAGTTTTTCAGTGGGCTTTCTCCTACTATTTGGGTTAACTATCCCATTGTCAAGTGATATAAAAGTCTGAGAAAATACAGATTTAGATAAGTTGCTTCAGTGTTTTCACCACAATCTTGCTTCCAGCACTTGTATTTTATTCTTCAGTTTTCTTGAAAAGTTGTCTTACCCATCATCATGAGAACATACATGTAAGATTACAGACCAAGTTATTTATGTTTGCTAAAGTTTTTGAGAATGCAGAAAATTAATTTTGCCTAATTTATTACTTTTGGCTGTAATTAAGACAAATGTGGCTCTCTGTTATAATAATAGGATGTGCTAAAACATTTCGCACTTTTGAAAACAACTTGATAATATTAAAGTTGCCTGAAATTCCTTAGAAGGAGTAATTGTCTATTTTGGGTAGTCACCTCCAATGGAGGTTTTGTTTGATATCTAAAAGAGTTGAATATGAATATTCACATTTACTTCATTTCTCCTGCTTAGCCCTGGGGGAAATGAGATCTGTGTAACGCTGAGCTCTTGCAAAGGGAGGAGAAAAATACTCTTACACCTCTTCTATGCAAGGGAACAGGGATGGTCTTCACAACCACCACATATTTTGGAATGATTTTTGCATTCTGTATAGAGCAGCTTATGGAATTTCTAGCTTTTAGAACATTCCAGATGTAATGCTGGGAGTTAAATTTCCATAGTGAAAACCTCAGCCCAGGCAGATACCGGCCTGTGCCTCATGGGATGGGAGCAACAAGGTGTCGCTTAATCCTGTGTGAGGTGTCCAGTAGTGAGATTTAAGGGGTGTTCCTTGGGTTCTAGAACACTCTGTCCTTTCCTGTCTGCAGTGTCTGAAGTGGAGAGCACAAAAGGCAGTGGGGACTGCCTGCCCAGACTGAATTACCAGAGCTCGGGGAATGGCAAAGCCCCTTCCAGCATCGTGCGGCTCAACGGCACCGTTGGCAACACCGCGGCACAGGGGAGCAGGGGTGAGTGCAGGGAAAACACACAAATGTCCAATTTACTAATGAGTTACTAATGAGTTCTGAGCACTGTTCCTAAGTTCTGTTGTCCACTGAACCTGCAGTATTTTATTGCTGTAATAGCAGTGGCTGATGAAAAGTGGGGGAGGGAGTTTAGGCTGGAGTCAGCATTTGCTGTGTCAGGAAGATGCATGGGAGTATTCTGCATTTCCAGATTTTTTTTTCTTGTTTTTTCTATTTTTTTTCGCTGTAGTTAACATCTTACAAAACACCAAAATCTTGGGTTTTTTATTACCATCTCCAGCAAGTAATAAATTCTTTCAGGATGGACAAGGAGTTTCTGTGCAGACAGATTAAAGAGACACTTTCAGACATTTTCATGAGTCTTTAGTAATGTCAGATCTAATTATTATGGTACTGTCAGCTATGCGTGAAATATTGTAATATACTTTAAAGTCTGCATCCTTATGCTCTGGCAAGACAATGGAGATTTCTCTGACGAGAATTCCTTTTGTTGGCTCTGCTTCTCAATCGTGAAGTTAGAAAGTGATGCTTATTTTTACAATTTCCTCAATACCTGTGCTATCCTTGGCTTCCAAACCTTTAGCAATGTCTCCAAAAGAGGGAAGTAAATACAGCTGAGACTTCATGATATGTCTCAAAATGCTCATTAGGATGTTTGTTTTTACTCCTTCTTAAGTGTTTTATTTTCTGTGCCTTCGTAAAACTTAAGACCATAGTCAGCTCAACATCTCAACCTCTGGCACAACACAGTGAATTCCATCTCTGTGTTGTAAAATGTTTGAAGATGAGACAAATTTGGATTCTTTTGTACTTTCATTTAGACAGCCAACAAATAAAGCACCTTGTTCCATCTGTTTTTCAGAGAGTTCTGTAGGATTGCTGTTTACATCATCTTTTGAGGATGCCAATGAAGCAGAAGTTCTAAAAAGTAAATCCTTAAGAAAAAGACACAACAGTGCAGTGGAAGCTGACTTAAGGGAGGTGCCATGGGAAAGCAGGAGCCGGAACCTGAGTGGAGATGGCTTAGTGGGACTCATGATAAACAGAATCAACCAGGAAGCAAACCCTGGAGAAATGGTGGAAAAACTGGGAGCTGATGCCAAAATTCTGTCTAGTGCATTACAGAAAAGCATAAGGCCAAAAACTCTGAATATCAGATCTTCCTCTTTAGAGTCTAAGAGAGAAAGCCTGGAGAAGGAATCCAGCGATGAAGATGCAGCCTTTGATTGCAGTTCTACAGATAAAACAGAATCTCCTGTTATCTTTGATCTGGAAGACCTGGATGCAGAACCTGAAACACCTACTGCAGTGAAAACTTCCAGTGAAAAATCGAAAAGGTTGCAAAGAAAGAGCAGCTTTCCAGTAAAACCAGTTGAAAAAACAGATGTTGAAACTGGATTTGATCCATTGTCTCTGCTGGTTGCTGAGACAGAGCAGCAGAAAGAGGAGGAGGAGGATGATGATGACAGAAGTGTTTCTACTCCATCTGCAAGAAGAGATTTAGCTGAAGAAATAGTCATGTACATGAACAACATGAGCAGCCCTTTGTCCAGTCGTGCCCCAAGCATTGAGCTGCAAAAACCCTTCGATGACAGAAACGCCAATAAAAGGAGCCCGACCATCATCCAGCCTTGTAGGAGGTCCAGCCTTCCCCCAAACTCCCCAAGGCCACCCAGTCTAACCAAATCCAAGAGCTACCACACAAAAAATGAGGAAAGGCCAAGGGACAGGCTTTGGTCTTCCCCAGCTTATTCCCCAAACAGCCCAGCCAAGGAGCAGGACACCACCAGTGCATTGACACTCGTGTCATCACCATCGTTCAACCTGGACACGCTGCTGACTCCCAAGTTTGATGTTCTGAAAAGCAGCATGTTCTCTGCTGGAAAAGGGGTTGCAGAGAAAGCAAGCAAGTGGTACTCCAAATTTGCAATGTATGCTGCATCTGCAAAGGTAAATGTTTATTAAGAACCTGTAAATTAAGGAAAAAACTTTGTAAAGGTTTAATTACTGACTCACGTGTGATGAATCCCTTGCATGACATATGTCGTTGTAGGCTATGTACATTAAATTATTTTAGTCATGTTTGATATACCAGAATCCTAATTTTAATATTCTGAATAAAATTTTAGTCTAGCTTGAGTTCTGAATATATTTCATGGGAGAACATAAGTGTGTTGACAGGACAAAGACTGCTCTGGCTTCCCTCTTTAACCTAAAGAAAAAACACTTAAATACTTGTTTGAAGTCTTTATTGCTTTTATGAATAAGGGGAAATATGGTTGTAATGGATGCCAAAATAATTTAAAGCTAATTTTGATCTGAGGTCATTTGTTATAATGTTGTTTGCTGCTACCAATTCAAACAAAAATTACTTTTGTTCCCAGTCTGTGGGAATGAGGAGACACTTGCCTTGTCTCTCCTAATGTATTCCTACAGCTGCTGGTAATTCTTGTAGCAATGGGGTGAAAAAGTCACAGGATTAAAATGGGTGTGATTTCACTTAATTATTTTTGTTAGGAGACTCTAAAGAGGAATCCTGGTGTAGCTGTTTAACCCAGAGTGGGACTTACCTTGTCTTGCATCAGTTCTGAATGCAGATCTGTGAGCCCCCAAGGATGGAGGGTCATGCCTGGAATTTACTGAGACAAAGAAGGCTGCCCCTTTTTGTTTTCTGGAAATATTTTTACTTTTCTTTCATCCTCTCACTGGACCTTGTTTTCTTTTCTCAGGATCAAAACTCAGACCGAGCAAGTGTTTCATCTCTTGGAGCCCTGGATTCAGAATCTACTTCTCTCACTGATGAAGATGTTTGCAATGATTTTGAAAGTGCTTCTCCTCAGGAGAACACCACAGCAGAAATTAAGGGAATTAGCATCAGCAAGACAAGCCTGGAAAGCTCAGCTTCCCATGATAGCTCTGCTAAGCAATTTGACCAGTGTGGTAAGAGACAGCTTTTGCATGGCATTCTTCAATGTGAACAAATCCAGTTTTAAAAGGTGTTCTTTCATAATTCTCACTTTAGGATCACACTAGCCATTAGTCCTTTTTGTGGAAGATGTACATTTTTCTTTTACTAAAAGAAAACTCTTACTCAAACAGGAACCCTTTGAGTCCTTGAGTATTCATGTAAACACCTGATTTGTGTAAGTTGTACAGCTCCAGAAAACATCCATAAAAATATTGTAATGGTAACTTCATTGGTGTGGTTCTATTTTCTGAAAGTAGTAAAAATACTTTTTAAAAATCCATTGTAATTTTCTAAATGCCACTGTTGAAGCTGATTATCAGACAGACTGTAGATTTTTTTTCTAATCTGTGCTGGATAATTGGTCATGACTGTTCTATCACTTTCTGATGTAATTTGGAGTACAAATCTCTTGTCCTTCCCTAGTTTTTGTCCACACAGAAGGTGTGGCTATGAATTACTTAAAATTTGTTTCCGAGCTACCAACTGTTGTTAACAGAGAAGTGAACATATGGGAATTGTTTGTTGGTAGCTTTTATTTTTGCCTTGCTTGGTGCTGGGCAGATGGCAGCCTCACACTCCACAGTTCTGTACCAGCGCATCTCATTTGTTGCATCTCCCATCACACATTTTATTATAACTGCAGTATTGTTTCAGCAGGAGAACAGGGTGCTAAAAATGCATTTTCTGAATAACTGGTGTACTTTGGGTTTCTTCTGTTAACAGGTTCTCTTTCCAAGTTCCCTTTACCTGACAAATCAGAGTTGGTGTCTTCCTGCAGCACCAGCAGTACCAGCGTGTTCCAGAACTACGCCATGGAGGTACAGGATGATTTACTGATTTCATTGATGGACTTGGAGCATTTGTCTTTAAATATTATCTGTATCTCGGGTAAAGTTCAGAGCTTCAAACTAAAACACTGAAAGACAGATGGTTATTTCTGTCACAAAGTAGATTTCATTTCAAATCCTGCTCTAGGAAGATCTTTATTTCAGTCACATCTTTTGGCCCTTAAAGCTTCGGTTCTCAAGAGTTTGCTTTTGGATGCAATTGAATTCAGGCATCTAAATCCCTTGTGGAGATAAACTTGTTCAAAGTGAAAATACCAAGTCTGAAGTAGCACTGGATACTTAAAACTACAGAGGAGAGAACTACCTATTTCTTGGTGTAACTTCTAGTAAGATCATTTTTCCTTTCACTGTTAGGCTGGTTTGGGTGGCTCTTCACTTTTTTCTTTGCTCCCTGCCCTCACTCACTGGATTTAGGTTAATGACTGTTCATTTGCATTTTTTTTGCCATTTCTATAATTGTGACAGTCACAAAAGAGTGTTTAAATTCTAATCATAATTTATGTAGCTGCATAAATATTCCTTTACTTTTATGCTTGCAGATTACAGATAACATTTTATTGTTAATAGAAATATTATTAAACATCTGGTTGATTTTCATTTAAGAAGCAATAAGAGGATGCACTTGTAGGCAAATGGGAGGAATATTCATCAGAGGGCAAAGATTTCAGCTGTAGTTTAAAGTGCTTGTGACACAAAAGTAGCTTTTGGGCACATGTTCTAGAGGGTTCTGTTCTGCCCTGTGCAGGTCCTCATCTCGAGCTGTTCTCGGTGTCGGACTTGTGACTGTTTGGTCCACGATGAAGAAATCATGGCAGGCTGGACAGCAGATGATTCAAATCTCAACACCACATGTCCCTTCTGTGGCAATTTATTTCTGCCTTTTTTAAGTATAGAAATCCGAGATCTTCGGCGGCCTGGACGGTAATAACAATATTTCAATCTTCCTTAATTTTAAACGCTGATATTGAGAAGTGCTTTTTGTTGAGATTTAGGGTTTTTGGATAATGTTAAGCTTTTGCTTTCCCTGCAGGTATTTTCTGAAGTCCAGCCCATCTACAGAAAATATGCAGTTCCCATCCCTGTTCTCCAATCAGAGCGGGAAGTCCTGTAACACCACAGCCACTGTTGGCCTCACTCCATCCCTGATGTCTGTCCAAGAGGATATCAATTCAAATAGGTAAATATGCATTTCCTGCCTAGAAATCCCTCAGCTTCTCTGTGCATATGCATGTATTTTAATCAACTGAAACAAATTTATATTATATTCTTTGAAGCGGACAGATTGATCAAAGAGAGGATCTTTCTGCTTCCTCTCCCTTGTCTCTCAGCTGGCCACATCCTGCCTTCTCTGCCTGATATAAAAATTCACGTTGGCATTTGTAATTCTGCAAGTTTTGTGAACTCTTTTGAGGATGTTTGTGTTCATCATCAGTGCAAAGGGGAATAAATCCTGCACTGTAACATGAATGAGTGTGGTGACCAACAAGGCAGAATTCAAACTGTCAGGTCCATTATTTCCAGTTTATTTCTGTCTGTGTACCTGTTGGAGACTCAGAGTAAAACAAAAAAAGATGAGATTCTTTTTTCTTTTTTCCTCTCCTCTAGCAAATCTAAGCAGCATGACAATGTTTATGCCAGAAGTATCCAGATCCCCTCAGGAAGAAGACAAAATGCCTCTGGGTCAGAATGTACAAGTCACCCTGTAGCAAGGAGCATCAGTACTTTTGGTCCTTTGGAGGAAGATGAGAAGGAAAACCAGAAGATGAGCCATATCATTCCTACTGGTAGCCTGCCTGCTACTTTGCAAGGACCAACAGTGTGTAGTTTTTCTACCTTAAAAGTCATTTTTTCATGTTTGCTGTAGATTAGAGGCATGTGTAACAGCATTAGCCTTCCTAAATTACAGTAAATACTAGGTTACATTATTTAAACTAATGCTAGTTGTAGCTTTTAGATGTTGGTGTGTGTCAACAGGAACAAAAGCATTTATAAGGCCTTGTAAAGACAGTTACACTCATTAGATTAGTTACATTTAATGGCATTTTTTCTGTTACTGCAGGATTCCTTGGGCCTGGAGTGGCGCTTGCCTAGTCCTGATCCTATAACAGTTCCTTACCTCAGTCCTCTCGTGGTGTGGAAAGAGCTTGAAAGCTTACTTGAAAATGAAGGGGATCATGCAATAACAGTGGCAGACTTTGTAGATCATCACCCCATCGTATTCTGGAATTTGGTGTGGTATTTCAGGCGCCTGGACTTGCCCAGCAACTTACCAGGATTAATACTTTCTTCTGAGCACTGCAATAAGAACTCCAAGGTATGGGATCTGATAGGAAACACTGATGTATGAGGAATGATTGTTTTCCCATATAGGAAATCATTACATGATTAAGTAACTCTTAGAAATGTCTTGCACTATGCTGAGCCCAGTCCTGACTTGGTGAAGAGTGTGTCAGCTGAGGGAAGATATTTAAAACTCTGGAAACAGATATTTAAAACTCTGTGCTCAACAGTCTTGTGGGGGGCAGTGCTTAGCTCTTACTCATCCCTCTGCAATTTGTGATCCTCAGTTTCAAGGAGGATAAAGTTGCTAATCAGTTTTTTTGCTATTTGAGTAGCTAAGCAGTAGAAGGAGGAAGTTTAGATTTTAGGACTGTAGAAAATAGGCAAAACACTCATTGGCCATGTCACTGATGATCCTGTTCAGATTTAGCTTTCTGTATGTAGTTTCAATAGCAAAACTTTTTACTCTGAGACCTAGAGATATGGAGATAGATGTTAAATACAGAACTCCTTTGCCATGACTTTGTAATAAAATGCCTTTGTGCTTTCTCCTGTTCAGATTCCACGGAACTGTATGTCAGAGGACAGTAAATATGTTCTTATTCAGATGCTATGGGACAATATGAAATTGCATCAGGATCCGAGGCAGCCTCTGTATATTCTGTGGAATGCTCAGAGTAAGTTTTCTTTCTTGTGCCTTTTGGTGGTATTTTTTAAGAACAATTCTCATTCTGAGCAGCTGAAGCATGTGTGTTGAGATAGGATGTCTTTGTGGATACTTCACATGAGCTACAATACCGATTTTTGATCATACTGCTTTTTGTCTTGCAGGTCAAAATCGCACTCTTTTGTTTGAGAGTGAGTGTTAACTTTGGTGTTGCTATTCTCAGTTTGGGTGACTTGTTTTGGGAGGGAATTTCATTCTGTGCTTAGCAGTAAACTGCTTGAACAAGTTTTAGTTTTCAGCATTTCTGTTTCAAATCATTGACTGGTATTGCCAGTGGCTTTTTCTTCACTGGGGTGGGAGGAATGAAAGGGAAGACATTTCATTGATGCTGTTCATCCACTTAGCTCATACTCTTATTTTTAGAATTTGCTTACTCAGAGTTTTGTTGCTGGTGTTGGATCACACACCTGAAAACAGCTCATGGCCCATTGCATCTGTTGAGTTTTCTTATGTGCTTTTTGTGTTCTACATCAATTTTTGACTTGATGTTTTGTTCACTCCATAGATGTCAATATTTTCACAGATTGTTTTTTTTCAC
The DNA here is from genome assembly GCF_021018805.1 of Prinia subflava. Taxonomy (NCBI): domain Eukaryota; kingdom Metazoa; phylum Chordata; class Aves; order Passeriformes; family Cisticolidae; genus Prinia; species Prinia subflava. The sequence continues at coordinate 2,219,029 of NC_086261.1, forward strand.
AACTCCATACTTGCTACACAAAGAATCTATTTATTCTCACAGCCTTTCTAATGTTTTCCAGCCCAGAAGTACCCAATGGTCCAGTTATTGCAGAAGGATGACGACTCCTTTAACCAGGAGCTCCTGAGGAGTATGGTGAAAAGCATCAAGATGAACGATGTGTATGGACCAATGAGTCAGATACTGGAGAGGCTCAACAAGTGGCCACACATTAAAAGACAGAGGTGAGACCACCAACGTGCCCAGCTGGAGCAGAGTTGGGCAATAATCAGCTTATTAACGTGAATTATATTTTCCTAGTGCATTTTCTTTTAAAAAAAGCACTGTTTTTCACCAGTGTTCTCAAATTTATCACTCTGGTAATATTTTTTTTAAGCTAACTTTCACAAACTTTGTTTCTCCGTTTTTTCTTCTTTTTCCTCTCCCCTTCCCCTTTACAGCCACCTCTTTTTCTTACCTCTGAACAATGGGAACTAGGGATTGTGCATATATGTGTATATTTTGTTATTGAATGTCACTTATAAATTAGTAGGTGTTTTAAAATAAAAACCCTACACTTGTTTCTGGGGTGTGTGGGTAGATTTGGGGTTTGTTTTTAAGTCTTCAGTAGAGGACAGAAAATGAGCTAAAAGAAGAGGTTATGTCTCATATTTAGGCAGGGTTTTTTTCTATTAGCAGTGGCATTGGGGAACATTAATTCCTGTGAATTTTCATTTCTTGCCTGGATTTACTGATTTATACCAGGATATACAACAGGCTTGTCAAGAGCCGGAGCATTGACAAGGTGTTTGTTTGTCTGCCTGCTTTTTCAAGCTAATGTGAAAATGCAGAAAAGCAAATTCCTTGCATGGTGAAATTTTGTGGAATTTTGTTGAGTGTTTAAGTGCATGTTTCTCTCTGCATGCACTTAGTGCAACTTCAAGGGGACCTACCATGGGTGATACCCATATTTGGAGAATCCAGGGCAATTTCCAGAGCTCAGAAATGACAATAATTTGGAGGCACAAGCAGGATACATGTTCAAAATCCCTCTTTAATAAGTTGTCTTAAAATGCTTCAATCTGTTTTTAATAGAGATTTTGTGCTGTGTCAGTGCAGTGTATAAATTGGTTTTTTCACCATTTCAGGAGCCTTTACAGAGAAATACTGTTTCTTTCACTTGTTGCCCTGGGAAGAGATAACATTGATATAGGTGAGTTCTGCCAACTATTTGAATGAACACAGATGATGAGTTTATGCCAACTTAGTTGTTCAGCTTCCAGAAAAAAATAATCTGTAGATTAGATGTGTGCCACTCTATGGTAAGTGCCAAGTAAAAAGGACTTCACAGGTATTTTGTGCTGATAAGTGCAGCTGTTGTGGCATTTGGGTGGTGTTATCTGAAGCTGGTTTTGCCCTCCTGCAGATGCTTTTGACAGAGAGTACAAAATGGCCTACGACCGCCTCACGGCCAGTCAAGTGAAGAGCACTCACAACTGCGACAGACCGCCGAGCACCGGCGTGATGGAATGCAGGAAGATTTTTGGAGAACCATATCTTTAATATACCTGGCTAAAGAGGTGATATCTGTGACGTGTCCCTGTGTAAAATAACCACTTCAGTCACAAGGAACATCTCAGTCTTCAGTGTTCAGGAATGTGTGTGCCATGGACTGTGGCAGGAGGCCTCGGGAAATTCGGCCTGGCTGCGGTTGTGGAGATGGAAAGAGAGCAAAATGGGCCAAATATTATTCCCTTGTCCCTTGTCCTTTCTGCAAATCAGTGTGTGGAGAGGCAGGTTCTAAACAAAATCAGTTCTCTGACTTGGGACAACGTATTACAGCTCCCTTAAAAAAAAAAAATTAAGTAACAGGTGGACAGAAACAATGCACTGAAACTAATGTGAGCGAAGGAAATTCTTCAGAATCTATTGTTTACATAGAATATTCATGATGTTATGAAGAGCATACAAAGTTGTATTATACATATTTTAAATTGTTTATAGTAAGTTGATATTTTTTTAATTTTTTTAAATTACTGGAGTGAATTTTAAATGGACTTGCTGCAGAAGCAATACAGTGCTTATTTTTTTTGCAGTACACTGCTATTTATAGTAACTTGTCCAGTTACTTTTTGAAGAGTGATTTGTTTTTAAAGCAGAATAGAAAATGTTAATCTTCACCTAGACAGTACTGGAGATCCAGGATTTCTCTCATGCACACTTGGAAAATGTGTTACCACAGCAATCAGAAGGAAGGTATGGTAAATTTTACAAAACTCTAACAAATATTCAGATGTCTCCGTGAAACACTTGTGTAGAAATCACCTCTTCCTCTCGTGTTCCCCTCCCTCCCCACTCCCTAGGAAAGGGAAAGCACATTGAGGAGTCCTGTGGGTTTTGTTATGGAATCAGCCAGTCTCAGCTGTTGGCATTGTTAGTGTGGCCTCGTTCCAGATGTGACATGGAGCAAACGCCGGCCTGCAGTGAGCTCTCCATGAACACACAGTGCTCAGAGTCCTGGTGGTGGTGTTTGAAACACTCACTTCAACCACATAATGCCCATCAAAGCTTCTAACTCAAGTACATCCAACAAACTTGCTACAGGGAATTTTAGGGAATGTGACTTATTGGGGCATGTTGTGCTTAGTTAAACATACTTGGAATGTTCAGTCTCTATTTCACAGGCAAAACAACTTTTTTTTTTCCTCTGAGGAAAAGTGCTATATCAGTCCTTGTGGTGGAGTCATGGCTTTTGCCTCATGTTTTCTTGTTCTAGACATTTAAAAAATGTTCTGTGCTCTCAGTCACATAGCAACTCCTCACCAGAAGGCAGGCTACAGGGAAAATATCAGAAGTCTTGTGTGGAGGTGGGAAAACAGACATCGAACTGTATAAAACACCCTAAACAAATTTAAATCATGCTTTAACAAATAGTTTTATTTTAAGTAATCTTAATGATTTTCCACTTCTAATTTCTTTTAGTTATTGCTGTTGTAATACTTCCAATTATTCAACTGTTGCATTAGATTTTATATTGCAGTCTGCCTACCAGTAGGTGTTGTTTTTAAAAACATCTTTAGTTTGCAAGTATAATGAACCAGCAATATTTAGTTAGGCAGGAAGGTGATAAACTTTATAGCTCACATTTACTCTATTAAGTGAAATAGAATGAGTCTTAGAGGCTTAAATGAAAAGTAATGCTGCTATGAAGCTCTGTAACCTCCTCCCAGACCTCTGTAAAGTTGTAAGAAGCTGGCCTGAGAAGAAAGGATTGCAAGTGTGTAGAGCTGCAGGTATGTGCTGATGATAATTGCAGGATATAGTCCTGGATACAGCTCCCATCAGGTAATGCCTCTTCTCTAACATGCTGCTAATTATGTAGCTGACCTTTTGGAAAGTATCCCCCCACCTGAGGTGGAGCTAGCAATGCTACACTCACAACATCTTTCACATTTTATTTATTTTAACAAGTTGCGATGCTCTTTTGTACTGCCACACTTGTACAGTATCCTCGTGCATGAAATGGAGCTCCTTTTTTCACCCAGGTACACGGTAGAGATACCCTCCTCATTCCTCTGGACTATTGTGAAATAAGCAGGCTGTTTTTGAACACATTCCCTGTGAGTCCCCCTTCGTGCATGGCTGCTCTGCTCTGTACAGTAGGAATGCTGCACACCATGGAAATCCTGCCTCCAGTAGTTGCTGTACTTCAGCTCGTAGCTGGCTGTGCCCTGGGGAAGGTCGTGTTCCCATCCCTGCAGTTCTGTCTCCCATTGCCACTGGGGCAGCCACTGTTCTGTAGGACCTTGAAGCCATGAAAGGAGAGAGAGCAAGTGCTTTTTCCAGAGCTGCCGTGGGGTGTCAGAGGGCTGAGCTATGACCCAGCTTCCCACTCCCGCTGCGGGGTGGCCGAAGAGCCGAGCCCGGTCCCTGTCCCCAGACACGCACCCCTGTCACACGTGGCCCTTCCTCCATCCCAGCCTCCTTGTAAGGACTTCCAACTGCCTCCAGACTCATAAACCCAACCAGTCTGACTTCTCTCCAACATCCCCAGCCCTGTCAGGGCGTGGATGCTGCCCTGGGAACAGGCTTGTCCCTGCAGCCTGCACACAGTCCCTGTGCTGCATCCCCAGCGTTGCCAATGTTAATTTGGGTGTGCTTTTAAATTACTCTATCACGTAGTAGCTCATCGAGTGAAATCATTATACTTAATGAATTGTTTTATCAAGTCTGTTGCAAGTCAGTCCACTGTAGAAATATATAAAAATAGAGTTGGAATAACAACATACTATAGGTGGGAAATTTTCCTCATTCAAGTCATAATGTTCCAAATGTATCCTGAGGTCGATAATTTTTAAGCATCATACAATTCAGTGTTGAAACAGTTTTCAAATCTCACTGTCCTTTATTAGAAAAGCAATTTGACTATATTTTCCAATACCACAAAGATGAATAAATAAAATATTTGAGACATATTTTCAATTTAAAATTTTGTATAAACTGAATTTTCTCCTTTTGTGTACTAAATAATGCTTATGTCCAATACCTTAAACAAAGGTTTTACATTTGCAGTGCAATATATATTTTGCTTTACTGATGGTTCCACTGGAATAATTATTGGAGATGAAATACTGAAATGTGAATAGAAATTGTGCTGTTTCTCTGACACTGCTGTGTCCCATTTGAGAAGGTTTGCTGTTGGTACAGTTACAGCCTGATGAATTTGACTTCCACTGGCAAAATAAATTATATGTATCCCAAGAAAGAGAAAATTCCTGCATGTAAAATCTTAGTGTAACAAATGGGAGATGCAAATGATAATAATAGAGAGGGGTATTTCTGGATATTATCTCACTGGGATTTAAAAATGGTACTTTGTTAGTCTGCAAGCAGCACTTTTTAAATGAATGGTTGTAGATTTGTAAATATGTAATGTTTAAATTTTATTTACCAAAAACCAGTATGTTGGATGTTTGCTTTGGTTTGTAGTTCCTTTAAAATATGCAAAGTCAATGTTCACAATGTTAAGGTTTTTTTCTGTCTCATCCAAAAAAAAAGTTTTACAGTGAGTCAATAAAAAGCTTAAAATCTTTCTGGTTATTTTCATTAACATTTTATTAGATTGATTGGAGTGACAGAAACATCTGACACTCTTAACCACACTGTGTGCTCCCAGGAGGTGTTAACAATAAACCTCTCAGGTTTGGTGATGGCAGTGGCATTTTTTCATCTTGTCTATGTTGAAGTCAGTGCTAACAAGAGGAGTTAGTGCTGGTTAAATAAACTGTAACTGTCAGAGATTAGTGTCAGGATGAAAACAAACCTTCAGCAGTTCAACTCCTTGTTGTATTTGATTCCTGGCTTTAGTTGTGGTTAGAAATCATGTGCTGTTCTAACCCCTGAGCCTTTTAGTCTTGTTGCAGGTGACATCACGCTTGTACTTGGTGGCACTGTACAGGAATTTTAGGCTCTGCCCTGCAAGACCAGGTACAGGTACAGATCTGGCAGGAGCTCAGTGCAGTTTGAGGGGGTTCTCTGCTGAGCTGCAGCCTGTGTGTCCACAGGGGGATTTTAAGCAGAGCAGTTCCATGAAGGTGCAGCCACATCTGATTCTCTTCCCACTGAAGTAAAATTCATTGATTTCAGGGAGTTTGAGCAGTTTACTAACTAATTTAGAGTGTGTTCCTAAAAATTTCCTATAATGAGTAAATATTCTGTGGTGAAATTCAGCTCCTTGAACTTGAGGGGATCAGCCATAGTGAAAATTTGATGCATCTAAATTGTATCAGCCTTTCCACAAGTGCCTAAATGTGTGTTATTTAATTTTGGTCATTTCAGTATCTGTTCTGATCCTAAAGAAAAACACTAGAGGCTGACACACCACTTAAGATTGATTTATTTTTTAGCATGTTAAAGGTATCTTATTTTCAGTAAGTTTGTTACAATTCTGGTTGCTTTTTTTCAGTACAACAACTGCTACCTCAACCCCCTTTCCATGTTGCTGGATCCTCACACATGTTGAAGTGTCCACATGTCATACAGATACTGGGCAGGAAATTATCTTGTCCTCTAACATCACACTGATGATCAGAAACACGAAGTAAAGAGCAAACATGGTGAGCCCCAGTAGTTTGTTCATTTTCCATTTACAGACAGCAATGGAGAGAATCACAAACAGGAGCATGAGGAAAAGGAGAACAATTGCACAAAACAAACCATTGCTGCTGACTGCCACGGGGCTGAGGCCATTGAAGATGGAAAAAAGGAACCAGGGAACTGGCAGGCTGCAAGGAAAGGAAAAGTAATTGAAGTAAATGTTTTAAGGCAGTTCATTTTCTGCATCATAACTAAGCAATTTTTCCAAATTATTACAGGGAAAAAAATGCATGATTGTATTCAGTATAGCTCAGCATAAATCTAAACTAGATGTTGTTCTGTCAAAACTGCATTTGGATAATGCTTGCACTATCATAATGTAATCCAAGAGAAAAATGGTTGGAAAATAATTGCTAAGAATTAAGAGTCTTGGTGTGCTATAATAAGGAAATGTCCTGATGCTTTAGGATGGGACATCCAGGCACAGATACTGACGTTCCCCAGGAGCTGAGTGTCTCTGAGTGACCAGATGAGGTTCCTGCCTCTATAGAGCTTGGACATGAGCCAAAGATCTCTTGCATTTTTGTCTTGAAAATTTGGTAATTTCATGTTGATTCAGAATTGGGTGAAGATAGTGGGCTGAGTTATAACAGATTTCTTTCCTGGCTGGGTTTGGGTTGGGTTTCCTCCAAAGGAACTGGTTGCTCAGCTCCCTTCACTTAACTACAGCTAAAATGAAATTACCTGAGGCCTGTTTGGTTTCAAGGCAGGTAACTTTGTGTTTCAGCAGAAATGGACGTGGCACTCACCCCACAGTGATGTCGAAGATGTTGCTGCCCACGGAGCTGGACACAGCCATGTCCCCCAAGCCCTTCCGGGCCACGATGACACTGGTGATGAGGTCAGGGATGGATGTGCCTGCTGCCAGTATGGTTAACCCCATAATTTCCTCTGAAATCCCAATTGTTTCACCAACCTGATCAACACAACATCGAGTAGGGCTGTTAGCAATGGAACATGGGGTACAATTGCTCTGTGCAAGTGTTAGGGTTTGTGCCATATTTGAGTTAAAATATTTCAAGTCTCTTAAATGTGGCAGCATTTTCCTGATTTATAGGATTGAAAAATTCCATTTTACTGCATCTGTTGATTCTGGATTTGCTCTGCAGTGTAGGAAATCTGACTACAGTGATGCCAGCACTGAGCCAAGGTCAAGTCAGCTACAGCAGTTTTCCTGTCCTCAGTCCTCTTCTGGATGTTGTCTACATTTGCAAATTTAATAATATTTATTTAATATAAATAAATTTAGCTCTGCAAGATGTAAAGGCCTTTGGAGATGACAATCCTTAGATTTATGGCATGATCAGCTCTACTCTGCATGTGCAATTTATCACTCAATACAGACTGGGGGCTGATCCTACAAGATGGAAGTATTATTTCCCAGAATACCAGGTGAACATTGAGATGGGGAAGTGAAGATGATTTAACAGCTTCCAGAATCAGAACCTGTATTTTCCTAGAATTTTAATTAGGGAATGGATAATTATGTTCTGCAGAGAAACATTCATCAGTGAAAAGTCAGAATTAAGATAAGTCTTGATGGTGCTTTTCCTTTAACTGATGCACAAACTCCCTTGGAAGCTCTCAGAAATGAATGAATCTTTGTCAAATCAAAAAAAAAGGAAATCAAAAATTCCCTTTTGGGTTCTAACAAAACAAAGTTTCTACTGTTGTGATGGATGACTGCACCTGTAATTCATCAGATAAAATGCCACAGTAACACTGTCCCTTCTCCATAGAGTTGTTTTGAAATGGGGATTTGCAGAAAGAACAAAACCTCTCACCTGGTGAGCCCACCACACCATGAGATAAGAGAACACAGCAATCCAGAGGATGGATCCAAAAAATGTGATGACAAAGAATTTTTTGGACTCCTGTTGAAATCAAGTTTGAAAAAACAAAAGAGAAGTTGCAGGGAAGTTAACAGTCCCCACTGAAAACTGTTCACCTGAAAGACTTCACTGCAATTGATTGCATTAACTTGGACCCTGGTCTCTGTTTGCTGTCTTTCAGCTTGATTAGGTGACCTGTAGTTGCTAGAATTTGTAGTTTATTAAATTAAGTCTCTGGGATGACATTACACTGCAGCTGGGGCTCCTGTCCCACTCCCTGCAGCAGTAACAGCCCTTCAACTACGCAAGGACTCCAGACATGGACAAATGGACCCAGAGACTCCTGCCCAGAGGAAATCTATAGCTCAGCTAATGGCTCCAGTAGCAGAAGGAAGATAGATTCTTACTGGGTTTCTGACGTCAGGCAGAGTGCTCCAGAGAGGGAAGACAATGGGAAAGAGGAAAAGGTAAATTGCTTGTTTTGTCCTTGATTCTGGCCATTCCAGAGATAAGGGCTCATCGTTTTCGTCACCCTCTGTGCTGTCACCATCACTGTCCTCCTGGGTGTCAGAGCTGCTGTCGTCTGATGTGTCACTGCTTGACGGGGGCTGTGTCTCAGGATAAAAAATCAAAAAGCCAATATATTTTCACACTAACAAGGAGCTGCAGTTACTCACTGTGGCCTCACCTGAGCAGAGCTCGCATTTGTAACCTGCTGAGGGCAGCCACAGCTCTTGTGAGACAGGACCCAGCACCTGTGTGTTGTTAACTAATGGGCATCTATTAACTAGAACCACTTTTTAGACACAAATATTTTATGTCCTTGAAAAACCTTTTTTCATTGGAACTGCAAAACATCACCTGAAATGGATTTGGGGACCAAAGCAGAACAGTCTGCTGGTGAGCACAGGACAGGCAGTGCTCTTTCTCCCCTTACCCTGGAGTACCCTCTGACCTCAGAAGAGTCATTTGAGAGGACAATACTCTCCAGTATCACTTGGTGTCAGAATTTGGACCCAATTTGTGTTCGTAAGCCAAAGTGTTTCAGCCAGCATCTTCAATCACTACACACAGAGCCTATTTATAGATGCCAGTGACATGGGCTGGGTCCTGTCCCAACAGCTCTGGAGAGGGAAGGAGGAAAGTACACGGGAAGGTCAGCCTGGATGGCACGTAGTGCCTGTGCTCCTGATTTTGGTACCTGTCCATCCTGGGGCACGTCTGCCTTCTCTGTGTCTTTGCTGGGCTCAGAGTCAGTGCCAGGAGTTACCTGGACGGTGCTTGGTGCTTTCTTTTCCCCTTCTGCAAGAGCAATAAGAAGGAATGCTGGTTTCAGTCATCCTGGACGGGTGGCTTCAAGGCATTAAGCTTCCCTGTGGCCAGCAGGAGCTCTGAGCTCCCTGTCACCCTGGTGGCATTGCAGGTTAAACACCCTCAGACTGCTTAGGTTTGTTGTGTGTCCTCCCTGAGTGCTGTGATTGTGTTTGGTAAATCTGGGCAGAACTTGGCCCGCCTGGAGTAGGATGAGACCTTGGTGCTCCTCTGACCTTCCATGCAGAGCTGCTGTAAGGGGCACATGTGTAACAGGGAAATGCTGATCACCTCATCTACAGCTGATGAGCATTTCTTGGTTTCTTTCTGGATTCTGAGGATTGTATTAAACCCCTCAAAACCCAGAAAGGCTGTAAAGCTTTGCTTCTTGGGTTTCCCTCCAGCTCCCCCCTCCCTCCGTAGAGCATGGCATTCTCCAGGGACCTGATACTCTTCAAGGCTTCTGAGAAATGACCAGGTTGTGCTGCCAGACTTTAATCCTTGATCGTTTGGTGGGTATTCAAAAGCAAGTAGGAAAGTGCTGACACATACAAGGAAATGACTGCACTGTCCTGCTGTTCCTGCATTAACCTGCACAGCCAGGAGGAACACGGAAACCTCTCTGGGAGCAGAGCAGAAATACGAATAACACAGAGCAGGAATGAGGGAGTGAAGTTCAGTGTGGTGTTTATAGCACACACCAAGAATTTACTTGGGTTTTAAACAGTATTTTTCTCAAGTTTGGGCTCATTCACCTGTGAGACTGAGCATTGGGAGGTGCTCAGGTGCCTGTGTTGTGTGGAGCTGGGACTCTCCACACAAAAGTTTCTTGGTTTCTCCAACCTTGCTGACAGCAGAGATCTCTGTTGCAGCACAGGTCAGCTCTGGCTCCAAGGCAGCCTTTGTGTCAGGAGTGACAGAGAAAACTCAAAAAAAATTTAAACTGACAAAGGGCAGATCTAGGTTAAATGTTAGATTAGAAATTCTTATCTGTAAGGGTGGTGAGGCCCTGGCACAGGGTGCCCAGAGAAGCTGTGGCTGCCCCATCCCTGGCAGTGTCCAAGGCCAGGCTGGACAGGGCTTGGAGCAGCCTGGGATGGTGGAAGGTGTCCCTGCCATGGCAGGGGGTGGAATGGGATGGTCTCTAAGGTTCCTTCCAAACCAAATGATTAAATGATTCTGTGATTCTGTTAAAGAAAGGGTGCGCAGGTCCCTTATAGACACAGTGGAAGAACCTTCTGTGCCTTTCTGCAAGTGTATGAGGGAACTTTGTTTTAACAAACACCTCATTTGCAGGGTCTACCAAAGACCAGCAGCACCCAGGTGCTGTCTGCAATGCCCTGATTTCCCTCCTGCACTGTTCCATGGCCATTTCCAGTCCATCCTTGTAGCTCTCCCTGCCCTGCCTCACCAACAGCTCCTCTGGGGATGGCTGCTCCTGCCCACGTGCATCGATTGATTTCTGCTGCATTGTTACAGCAGCCATCTGCTCCCAGCAACAGCCCAAAATCTGTGCTAGACCCCAGGGTTTCTTTGCCAGCCCTTGGGCTCTGCGTGCTGGGAAGGTGAGGGCTTGCAGTGCAAAACAAGGCAAACAGTGCTGGCTCTTTCTGCACTCACCTGGCTGGGAGCCTTGTCCTTCCAGGGTCTCAGCCTTGGCCTTGGCCATGTTGCTCAGAAAGTCAACCCTGTCTTTAAACTTTGCTGTGGGTGAGAAGGACACAATCACCACAGGCTGTCACTGCAAAGGCCCCTGCACCTGCCTCCCCCAGCACACCCATGCTCTTGCCCAGGTTTTGGCTGCTGCTGCTTGGTCACATCTGCTGTATTTAACTCCTTAGTGCTACAGCAACTGCACTAGCAATTTCACATGGAAATATTTAAAGAGAATCTAGAGGAATGAGAGATCCTTTCCAGGTCAGTAATACAGAGGATATCTGTACTTCATAGGAAGAAAATGCAAAAAGAACAGATGAGGAGTTCTGGTGCAATATCATCTTGTTCCCAATGGACTATTGATTTTTTTCCAGGCTAGATTATGAGCAAACTAAAAGCGACACTTTTCTCCTGCCATGTGGCTTTTAAGGAGGCTTTAGGGTGCTGCTTACAGCCTGGGGACCTGATGGGAATGGAAAATAAACACCTTTTATGTTCCAGTTCCCTGGAAAACGATTGATTTTTCTAAGTATACACCAGTGTCTCCTGCTGGAGTGGTCTAAATTCCTGGTATCCAGGTTCAGCATGGTCCAGGCTGTCTGAAAGATGATCTTCATCAGCACAGGTCTGGTGCTCTATTTCTGAGACTGCTGAGGGCTTCTTCAACTCTGAACCAAGCTCTGCTTTACTCAGCTGAGCTGCTTTTTTACTGCATTACAGTGAACTGTGAAACTGTCTCTATAGTTGTTTTTTGCTCAAATACCTTACTGCTGACTCTCAGTGAAAGTGAACAAGAACGGGCTCAAAGAAAAGCCCTGTTTTGCTCTAATCTATGTCCTCTGTTGAGCTGCACACCCAGTGATTGAGAGTCACTGGGTTTGCACATGGGCAGTAGCCAGAAGGAATTGGCCAACGCTGTGTTTGGCTTGTGAATTAATTTCCTCTGAAAGTTTTATCACACTGATTTAATCTACTGTGTTGTTGACTACACACCCAGAAGGTGCTGTTGTCATATACCTCAAGGGCAGGGCCCTGCCACTTCATTAATCACAGTGACATTGAAATAATGGAAATGGCAGGTCCAGCCTCGTGGGCAGAACTATTGTTGAGCTGAACCTTGTGAAAATCAGTAAATTCTGCTGTGTGTCCAATAACTGGGCCCATGTCAGACAGGAAGAGCTCAGGGGACAAGTTCTGCTCTGGTGAGATTCCTGCTACTGTCTGACAGAAACATCTTTCACCAGCTGGGATTTCCACTGAGCACTGGAATGGCTGGACTGGGATGAAATGCTCATGGAATACCAGAATGGTTCAGGTTGGAAGGGACCTTAAAGCTCATCCTATTCCACTCCCTGCCATGGGCAGCGACACCTTCCACCATCCCAGGCTGCTCCAAGCCCTGTCCAGCCTGGTCTTGGACACTGCCAGGGATCCAGGGGCGGCCACAGCTTCTCTGGGCAACCTGTGCCAGGGCCTCACCACCCTTACAGGTAAGAATTTCTAATCTAAATGATTATTTCTTCTCCTTTGAAAAGCTGGCTGGGACTCAAGAGCCTGACTCTTCCATCTCCTTATCAATACTGAAGTTCACTGGAGGGGATGTGAAGTGTTGGCTTCCTTCCCCCTGTGCTCATGCACATGCCCATCCCTCACTGCAGGGGTGAACTTTTGCTCCCAGTCTCCTCTAAGCACTGGGCAGTGCATCCTTCTGTTTGGCTTTTCCCTGAAGCTACTGCAAAAGCTCCTGTCAGCAGGGTCAGGGCGGTCGGGCTCAGCCTGAGATTATGGAAATTCAAGCTCCTGGCTGGCTGCCCTCAGCCAGGCCACGGGCTGGGAGTGCTGAGTGGAGCCCGGGAGCATCTCTGTCAGGATAAACAGATTAGGCCCAGGCCACTGTCCAGTCCTCATGAGATCAGCCTTGTTCAAAAGGGTGTTAATTCATCTGACACACAATTCCTGAAGGAGGGACTGAGGTTGGAGGCAGAGCTGGCTCTAAGCTGGCCAGATCTGCGGGTCAGCACGAGGAGGAAGGATGTCCATGGGCTCAGTCCGGGCTGTGCTGGATCAGCTGTGCAGGGCAATGTCCCTCTCAGTCCCTCTCACTGCTGGCAGCTCTGTCCCCAGGGCTGAGAACCCAGCACACAGGACATGTCCAATGGCCCTGAGATGCTCTTCAGGAGAATTCTTGTCCCATGAATTGACAGCATCCAGGATGGACTTCAGGTGGCAGCTGAGCTTCTACCTTGAATTTGGCTCTCACATTTAATTCATTCTTTGGCTCTAACAGTCAGCCTAACAAGACTGACAACACAATCAGCAGGGAGGATTTTTTCTTTACAATTGGGCATGAACCTGAAGGATTGGCGATTCTGCTGTATAAAAGTGGAAGTATAAAAAAAGTTTTGATTCCTTTTGCCCCTCTGTATCATGATTCTCTTATAACAAATGATGGAATGCTAATGAGTTTCTCCTACAAGGCACACAGGATTTGTCACATGGGCTCCTTGATTTTGACTGCTGGGCTGTTGCAATATCAGTAATTTTATTGTTATATTTTATAAGGCGCAGTCTCTGTTCTCACAGCGTTGAGTGGGACAGGCACGTACCTGGGGCAGAGGTTTTGCCATTTACTCAGTGGCATTAGTAAAGGGTCTGGGAAATGAGCAGCTTCTGGAGAGGCTGTGGCAGCCCGTGCCCGCACGGTCCCTGCGGTGTCAGAGCCACAAACACACGGTCACACTCCCACCTAGTGGCTGCCGCACACGGCTCGCACCCTGCCGGGCTGCCGGCAGAGCCTTAGCTTGGATATCAGAAAAACTTTCTGCACCCCAAGAGTTCTCAAGCCCTGGCACAGGGAGTCTCCATCCCCGCAGGGATTTAAAGGATGCTTAGAAGGGGCATTTAGGGACACGTGGCCTTGGCAGTGCTGGGGGAACAGTCGGACTTGATGATCTTAAAGGTTTTTTTCAACCTAAATGATTCTGTGATTCTGTGTAATGAGTAGAGAAGTTGTCTTTGAGAGAAGATCCCAACTGGGCCCCAGTCCTGTTTATTCCATATTCGCAAGGCCTGGGAACAGCAGCCTCTTCAGCAAGGACAGTGATTTGCACCTGCATGGAAAGCTCCCACCAGCCTATTCTGGGCTGAACTGCCTGGGGCTCTCCTTGGCCTGGCTGCCAACCTCAGCCCCCACAACTCTTCTGCTGAGGGGTCCAGAGTTTCACCAGGGCCCCAGCCTGGACCAGAAAGCCAAGCCTGTGGTGGCCTGGGGGGCAGATAGTGCACAGAGACATTTAGAGGTGTGGGAAGGAGGAGAAGGTGCTGGGAGGTCTCTGAGTGGCAGCAGCCCCTCAATTCTGTAACTGTCTGATGCTCAAGGCAAGGGCACAACCTCTTGGAAGGTTTTTGGTCTGTCCTGGTGCTGTTGATGCAACCTTTTGGAGGCACAGGAGGCAAGGAGCAAACCCTGATGAGTCTGGCTCTTGTTAGGCTACTGCTCATAACACATTGGGTGTCTTCACTGGAATCTGTCCAAGCAGACACTGATCTGCCTTGGCCTCCTCCAACCTCCTTTGTTTCCTCGATCAGTTTGTGCAGGGATTCTGATCTGGAGAGTCCTCTTTGTAACCTCTGTGAGGGACATGAGAGGTGTTGATCTGCTTAGCTTCAGTCTCTCTTTGAATGGGCAGCAGATAATCTCTTTAGAACAAGTAGGGCAGTGTAGGGGTTGGGCATCTGCTAAGCTAGGAAGCAAAATCTTTTTTTTAAATGTGCTTCACTATTGCTTTGAAAATAAACCTCCACGGTATGACTGGATTAGATTTAATATAAAGCAACATGTTAAAAAAGGCTGTGTACAAAGACCCTGGTCTGTCTGGACATGAGGTTTCTCTGCACCTTGGACAGTTTAAAAGGGGTTTCTGACCTGAGCTGGTCCTTCCCTGGCCCTGGGGAGCCCCCACTGCCTGCACAGGGCTATGGGCACGCTTTGCCATGGCAGTGATGATACCACGGTGCAGGTGGGCTTTTAGAGATGTCAGCCTGAATCACACAGAATCGGCCTCACCATCACAATTAGAATCTCAGCTGGGATTTTAACCAGTCAAAAAGATAATTCTTCAAAGATTTTAACCTCTTTTTGTGCTGCTGTTTCAGGGCTGGGATGAGGTCTGAGCATAGAGGAGGAAGATGGGATGTGCTATGGGACAGAGGAAGCTGATAACTCACATTTTCTGCCCCTCCAGTCAGAGAGACAGCAGAGATGGGAGATGTCACCACTTCCAGGGAACCCCAGCAGCCACCGCCACAGCAGTAACCAGCTTGGCACAGGAAAATAGATATGGCAGGACCAAAACGTGAGGTGTTTGTCCTTGCCAGCCACGCAGTCAGAGGAGGCACATCCCACTGTCACAGAGTTCCCACACCTGACACCATCTGTGATTCTCAGCTGCATCCCAAGGGTGAGTTGCTGACCCCAAAACACTGATTGTCTTCCCAGGCTGTGAACCCAAGGCCCTGTGGTGTGGAGCATCCACTCACCTTCTGCCAGGGGGTCCAGGGTGTGGATCATGAGCTGGACGATGGTGCCGCGCATCTGGGAGTTGTGCAGGGAGGCCGAGCTGCTGCCCCGCTGCAGGGTTGGCCCGGGCTGTGGGGAGGCACAAAGCCAGTCAGTTCCAGCTTCTTTGTCCTCTACAACAGACAGGGCCTCTCCAGGCCATGGGGCAGCAATTCAACAGCAGCAGAGGAATCAGCTGTTCAGTGTTTGTTTGGGGGAAGGACCGACCCCTCCAGCCTCTGCTGTGAGAGCCCAGGAGGAAATCTGGCCATGACACCAGGTAAGAAGAGTCACATTTTGAATTTCTGTATGCCTGTTTTGTAGCAGAGAACAAGCAGCACTCTTCTAGTTAAATCCACCTGGGAAGCCTGGGCTGTCTCTTAAATTTTATAAAAATTCCTGGAAGGACAGGACTCAGCCAAGTGTCCTCTTAAGCAAACTGTGGTCATTGTGCCAGATAGGATACAGGCTTTGGTGCAGGTTTCTTGACACAAGAGATGACACTTTATTTATGACCTGACATGGGCAGAGATTCAAAATACCATGACTTCAGATCCCTGTGAAGTGGCTTAGACCTACCTGCAGCTTCTTCACTTCTGGTGGCTTCACTGTTCCATCATCTACAGCTGCCCTTGTGCTTGTCTGCAAGCAACGAAGAACAGAAATGAACAATCACCTCTGCTGCTTCAGGACCTAATGATCCTTCAGACCTGCTGAAGGACAAAAAAGCCTCCTTAAAAGCACTGGTTTCTGAGAAAAAGAGAATTCTACCTACAGCCTCCCAGTGAGGATGCAGATAAGTGGGGGCAGACTCACAACTGATTCCTATAGCTACAGACAGACCCAGACTTCATCTCCAAACATCTGTATCCTTACTCATTTGCCAGCAGAGTGAATGTGCAAAGGGTTTTTGGGGTTTTTTTACAGTGATTAGCATTACTTAGGCTTAGGCTGGGACAGAAGTCTTTTCCCCCGTTTACAAGAATTGTCTGATCTTATTGCCAGACCGTGTTCCTGCAGGTGTTCTTTCTGAAACTTCTTTACAACAACCAAGTAGGCAAAATCCCTATCTTTGAAAGCAGCTAAGAGACATTTAGTAATTGCACAGGTAAAACTCCCTTTTAGTGACATTCTCCAGTTTCTTAGACTCTCTCTAGTTTGCATTTCCCTCATTCTAAAACCACAATTATTGACCAGTACCTGTATTCTGAGCTTCGAATATGTGCTTTGTGAAGGAGATGCAGTTTTTCTTTGTGCTTTACACTAGAAAGGTATTTCCAACTTGCCCTCTGAACTCTAAGGACACCAACCTTCTGTATATGCTCTGCTGATGCTGCCTGCACAGCATTTAGCTTCTTTATCAGCTCCTGCTTCACCCATTGCTCTAGGAACACGTTGTGTTTCATGGTGAACACGTATGTGGCATAGGCAGTCAGTAAAAGGAGGCTTTCCCACCAATCAATGACACTGTCTAGGAAAAACAGGATGAGCATCAGTAAGTCAACAATGTAGAATGAGATGTCTCTAAATAAGGGCCACCATGTCAGGTGGAGTATCTGCCTTGAGAAGAGGGCACAGGTGCCAATGACAAAGAGGATATTAAACACTGCTGAGCCCACAATGGTCCCGATGCCAACATTGCTGTGTGAGATGAAGACACCTATGAGGGAGGTGAAGAGTTCTGGTGCTGATCCACCTGCTGCCATGAAGGTGGCTCCAGCCACGTCTTCGGAGATCTGCAGCTTCTCAGTGATCACTCCCAAAGCGGGGACAAAATACTCATCACACACTATGGCCAAGGCCACAAACACATACATCATGCCAAAGATGTGAAGTACAACCCACCCTTGCCTGCGTTCTTCCACACTGAACAGGTCCTGGGGATATTCTCCTTTGGACTCATAGGGTGGTTTTTCATCTGGGGAGCTTTCACTGGCATTTTCTTGCTGTGGTGGTGTAGCCACTGACGTGGGCACAGCTGGCTCAGGATCCACATAGATACAGTGCTTTATTTGGGGTGCTGTGGCATTGCCTCTTACAGCAGTCTTGTTGCTGGGGAGGTCCCTGGAGGTCACTTTGGCAGGGTCCATGGGTTGGGGGGCTCTGTGTGATGCTGGAAGGGCAGAGGGGCTGAACTGGAGCTGGTAGAAAGAGAGGACCAACACTATGGCAAGCAAGAAAAGGATTCGGTTCCTCCGTAGCCGCCTCCTCCGTGGCAAATGCATTTCCTAAGGGTTCAAAACTCAGAACTGTGTCCAGAAGCCACTGAAGACTTCACTTGCTCAGCAGTTGGCTGATCTGGAACATCAGGCGTGGAACTGCACAGCACAAAATGGGGAATCCTGCAAAAGAAAATCTGGTGTGAAAAACAAAGCACTGCAACTTTCCACCATTTGGGCAGCAGCACTTCACTGACTGCTTGTCTATTTTTCAATAAAAAGAAATGGACTTAAATGAGTAGAGAGAGCTCTAGATCTGGATTTCAGGCTGTTTTTTAATATGACTGCAGGCTATGCTGATTAAAGGTTTGACTTAATAGAGAGAAGTTGGCTGAGGCACTCCAATCCGAGCTGAATTCTGATTCCACCAAATGCCCATATCCAGAAGCTGTTAAGGACTGTATTTACTGGAATCCAGTTGTTGTTCTGTAATATTATTGGGTCATTGTTGTGCAGAAGGAGTGGATACAGCTTCTGTCAAGGAACCAGCTAAAGATGATGCTCTGAAGACAAGATCAAGCTGTTCAAACCTCCCTCCTAAACCAATTATTCACCAAAATAATCTCAGCAGGGGAATGAAAAGTGCTTGAGAGTTCCCACTGCTGCTGCTCCGTGGCTTTCCAGCCTTTCACTCCCCAGGAAACCATCCAAGCAAGGGTGAGGTTTATCCCTCAGTTTGAGCAGAGCACAAGGAAAATGTGGTTCTAGTAAAACTGGGGGTGCTGAGCAGCCACTTGTTTCTATGACTACATCTTTTCAGGGCTTTCTCTAGAAATCAGAACTGGCAAAGTGGAATTGTAA
This sequence comes from Prinia subflava, assembly GCF_021018805.1. NCBI lineage: Eukaryota > Metazoa > Chordata > Aves > Passeriformes > Cisticolidae > Prinia > Prinia subflava. The sequence continues at coordinate 2,237,541 of NC_086261.1, forward strand.
TCATACCTTTTATTAGGGATAATTAGCATATCTTGCATAATTATGTGAACAGCATTTAGAAAGGGAGAGAAATTGTAAATGCCAGAGTGACAGTGCCTGCAGCTGTGACAGCACAGGGGCAGAGTTTTGGGGCTGGACAGAATTTATCCTTCAGCACTGCTCGAATGTTTTACCTTAGAATGATACTCTTCATGGATTATTTTTTTCCCCAGAGTGGGCACGTTACATTATTCTTTAGCTGTGAATTATTCTTTAGATATGAATCATAGTTTTCTAAACCATTCTCAGATAAGCTCTTCATGCAAGTTATCACACATTTATCCTCTTGCATAACACCCAGGGAAGTTATCAGCCTAAATTTCTTGCAAAACAGGCAATGTTAATTTAAATAGTTGGGAGGATCACTAAGGCAACAGTAAGAGAGGGTCATGGGAATACTTAGATAAATAGATGATACAAGCTTTGCTTTTCATACAAAAAAAAAACATACATGTGGCAGAACTGCACAAGAGGTGTAACAAATTGCATATTATGAGAAAATAACTCTTCCTAACAAAGACAGGAGAATTAAAGGGATGGCACAGAGAGAACACAGTCATGCACACACTCCTATTTAAACACTGACTTTACTTCTCCTCTCCAAAAGGAGCAGCTTAAAAGACTTTTTGCAAGCAGAAAGATATCCAAAGCTACAGTCAGTTCTAAGACGTCTCCAGCCTTTCACAATTCCTGACCAGAGGAATTGTTTCTCTATCTTGTGAGTTTTGGTGAGCTGCTGATAAACTCCTTTTCTCACCTCCTGTCTCAGTAACACAAGATCCAAAGCAATCAAACAAACCTCCCCAGCCTACCTTCCAAAGGTCTGTCCAGGAGGAAGGGGAGCTCCAGGGGTTGTGTGTAGTGCTGGAAGCTTCTTTGGTACTTAACAGCCAGATGAGAGATGCTGTTGCAGAGAGAGGCAGCTGAAAATGATCCCATTTTCAGGATGTCTCCTCTGCTGGCAGAGTCCTAAAACAAGAGCGGGTCAGGTGTGAAGGACATGTTAGCGGAGGAATTCCCAATCCACTTTAATACCCACAGCCCCTAAGAAGATTAAATAGTATTGTATAGATTTGGGTCTATCTCTGAAGCCAATACCTTTGTCTGCTACCACAGGTTATTCTCAGTGTGAGGGCAGGTGATTATCCCCTTCACAAGCTCCTGGACTGAAGCACCAGCCATGGACACGGATCACCCTCACGGCATTGGCAAGGGGTAAATCACATTTATAAACACTTCTAAACAACGCACATGGAACTGCACTTTGGGGCTTCTCCAGTGGCTGACAGGCCAGATGTCAGATAAGCAGCTCTGCTGGTCTTTGCCACAGTATGTGTCTACTTTGCAATGCCAGAGGGAGGTTTAAAACTCACTGACTCCTGGAAAAATCCCTCAGGGCCTGTGCCAGGAGCACTGAGGCAGAGAGCAGGGACCTGGGGATTGTGCCCGTGGCTCTTGTGTGGCACTGATAAGGTCCAGATCCACAGCTACATAACAACATCCCTGGCCAAGGATTTAGCAGCTACAAGAACCTAAATCGTCAGATTTACCACAGGGGAATTAGAAAATTATGATTTGATTTTGGGACACTGAGGGGCTGGAGCATGTCCAGGGAAGGGAACAGAGCTGGGGAAGGGTCTGGAGTGGCTGAGGGAGCTCAGGCTGGAGCAAAGGAGGCTCAGGGGGAATTTCTGCCTCTGCACAACTCCTGACAGGAGGGGACAGCCGGGGGTTCGGGCTCTGCTCCCAGGGAACAGGGACAGGAGGAGAGGGAACGGCCTCAAGTTGCACCAGGGGAGATTTAGGTTGGATATTAAGGAAAACGTCTCTGCTGAAAGGGTTGTCCAGCACTGGAACAGGGCAGCAGTGGAGACCCCATCCCTGGAGGGATTTAAAAGCTGTATGGATGTGGACCTGGGGAATGTGGCTCACACTGGCCTTGGCAGTGCTGGGGGCATACTGGGACTTGATTTTAGAAGGCTTTCCCAGCTATTCTGTGACGCTCTGTTAGTTTTAAAGCAAACTGTTGTCTGAACACACAGCTTCAGGAGTACATCCCAGTTCTGCACTGGAGTTTAGCGCCTGCCGCCCCCCACCCACTCCCACAAGTACAGAACCAGGAGAAGGAGCCGCACTGCCCAGCCGGGATGCTTATCCACAAACCCTTCTCCACACATAGCGGTCATTTGTGGTCACATTTTCTGTGGGCACCACACTCCCCCAGCACGGACATCCCCCATTCCCGCTTCCCGCGCGGTGTGCGCCCTCCCGGGCTGCGTGAGGCGCGGCCCTTCCCGCGCGGGCCGCGCCTTCCGGGGGACGCTTTCCGTGCGGGACGCATGGCGGCGCGGCGGGCGGCGGTGTGCAGCAGCCTTTCCCTTCCGCCCCGCTCCGTGCCCCGCCGCTCGGCCCGGGCCGTCCCGGGAGCGCTCCGGGCTCAGCCCCGCTGAGGGCGAAGCCTCGTAGGGAGGGCTGGATCCCTGCCCGATCGCTCTTTCCCCAGCGAGCCTCGGCTCCTGCCGTGTCCGGGCCTTGCGCTGCACCCGGCTGGAAATGCTGTGCGGGCTTCAGCGTGCATTCACTTAATCTGTGCTCGGTCCCACACTGAGGGGAAAAGGGTAAATGTCGCTTCTCCACGGGGTTAGCGTGAGGGGGCGAGACGCGTGGCTCCACAATGCAGCTTCGCTAACGATTTGTGCCTTTCCCTCCCGCTGCAGGCAGGCGGTCCCGGCCGGTGCCGTCCGTGAGGGCGGCGGAGGGGGCTCGCCATGCCCACGGTGGTGGTGATGGACGTGTCGCTGTCCATGACGCGGCCCGTGGCGGTGGAGGGCTCCGAGGAGTACCAGCGCAAGCACCTGGCTGCCCACGGGCTCACCATGCTCTTCGAGCACATGGCCACCAACTACAAGCTGGAGTTCACGGCCTTGGTGGTGTTTTCATCCCTCTGGGAGCTGATGGTGCCCTTCACGAGAGACTACAACACACTCCAGGTAGGGGTGTCAACACTTAAAGCAATAAAGCATCGATATTTTTAAAAAATCAGCCAATTGCACCACCAGAGCACAGTGAAGTTGTGTGATTTGGTATCATCCTGTGCACAACGTCTTGAATTGAGTGGGTTTGTCCTTATTTTAAGGGTAGGTGAAATCAGGGGGTTTGGAACATTGAGCTTGGCCAGTTGCACCTGTGCAGGTGAGCACTGGGTGTGGCTGACTCTAAAACGGGATGCAGGGAAGGGCTGCCTGATGGACTCTGTGCTGTCCCTGTTATCTTCTGTAGCTGTTGATTTGCTCTTGAAGAACGATGCAGCCGACAGGACCATTTAGAAAGGCTTTGAGTGGAGGGATTTGACAGAGAGAAGCTGCTGTGTGTGGAAGCAAAAACAGTGCAGGAGTGAGAATAAGCGATTTTAGGCCTCGGAGATGTGGTGGGATGTTGGGAGGAGGAAATGGAAAGGAGAAAGTCCAAGAGGGGAATTCCACATGGATGCAATAAGGCACTGGAGCCTGTGAATCCAGTAAGAATTGTACATTTATATCTGACCCTCACATGCAGGAGGAAATGACACACTGCTGCCACAGGGCACCATGGTTTGGGTTTGGCCATTGGGCAAAGAGATTTGAAAGCTGTTCTCTCTTACATTTGCAGTGTAGCAGGAGAGTGCCAGTGCATCCTCTCCAGTTTATTTTCACTTCCCTAAGAGTTCATTTGAGGAACTTTGCAAGCCAGGAGCCCAACCAGGCTCCTTTAGCAAGTTCATCTCACAGCTGCACCCTGGTGATTCCGTGTTGAGTGTGGGGTTTTCACTGTTAGGAGAAAAGCTTTTTTTTGGATGCAGATGTGAGTTTTGGGTTTGTTACTCTCTCTGTGCCAAAGAGTTTTTGTGGGACAAACTCCCTGTGGGCTCTGTGAATCTTTGAGAAGTTTGAGCTGCTCTGACACCTGCGAGGATTTTCTCAGGTAAATATTTCCCATTAGATGCTGCCTCAGTTTTTTTGGACACACAAAGGGGTTTTTACACTCGTAAAGAGCCGTGTTGATAATGTTACAGTTCTTTCAAAGCTGTGAGTGTCTGCTGGGTGTCTCCTGGCAGGGATGTTCCCCCAGCAGTGATGTGGTGTTTGTCTCTGCAGGAAGCCCTGAGTAACATGGATGACTATGACAAAACCTGTCTGGAGTCGGCGCTGCTGGGGGTTTGCAATATTGTCCAGCAGGAGTGGGGGGCAGCAATTCCTTGCCAGGTATGGCTGATTTCACTGCTTTGAGTTCACTGCATGTTTAGTTATCCCTGGCAGGGAGACTGGAGCTTGGTGATCTTTAAGAGCCCTTCCAACCTAAACCATCATGTGATTCTGTGATTGATTCTGTTCCTGTGAGTTGCACATAGAAATGTAAATGTAATTTGAAAGTTTGGAATGCTCTCAGGAGTGCTGGTGCTGCAAAAACACAAGGAATTAGAATTTGGCTAAACCTGCAATATGAGCAGAAGGTGATCTTTATAAAACGATTCAGCAGAAAAAAAAAGGAAGACTGTTTCCTGCCCAAGGTGTTATTGCAGTGCAGTGGATTTTAAAATGTGGCTCAGGAGCGCTGTTGTGCAGGGCTGGTGTTTGATCTGGATGCAGCCTGCTGTCCCAGGAGCCTCACTCCATTGGAAAGGGTGTGGTCCCACCTGCAGGAGTCTCTCCCCTCTATCCTTGATGCTTTCCAGGGCTTGTAACAATTCCAGCTCAGCCAGCAGCGTGGGGCTGCTGCTGAGTGTGTTTTGATGTGACTTCTCTCCCAAATGAGTCATTTGGCATGCTCACACCCCCCATTCAGCCCTGCAAGCTCTCAGCCTTCCAAATCTGCTGCCTCTTATGGCAGAGTTTGGTTTTCTGAGACACTTGATTAAAGTTCAGTGATTTTGCAGCTCAGTGAGCTGGGAAGATGCCTGAAGCAAAATTCCTTAAGGAGAAAAAGGATTGAAGTTTGTTGGTTAGGCAGTGCTTCATCATCCAACACGGACAAAAGGCACCTTGGAACAGCAAAAAACGTTCAAAGCAAAGAACAAGAAAGATGTGAAAACCAAGCAGAGATTAGCCCTCAACTATTTTGTCTCTCATTTGTGTCATAGCTCACTTTACTGGCACTTCAGGTGCTGGGGTGGTGGAGGGCACTGGGGGATGGACTGTGCAGCCTTGGAGTGGTGGAAAACATCACTGGTGAGCACCAGGTCTGAGAAGACTGTGAGAGAGACTGAGGATGAAGGGGGAGTACAAATCTGGATGTAGCAATTACACATGGAGTTTCAATTGAATTGGATTTTCCTTCCCTACCAGCCAGAAATCCTGCCTGCTGTTGCCATGCAGCATTGAAGGAGCAGCTCTTTTACTCCTCAGGAAGTGACTGGGTCACAGCTGAGTGTAAATAATCCTATTATTCACTGTAATTAGTGCAGGTTTCCTCAAGGATTGGCTCTGGATGTGCAACTGAATGGAAAAGTGTGTGGTTTTGCTATAGTAGTTCTGCAAAATGTGAACGTACTGCCTCTGTATTTGCAAAGAATTGAGATCACTAGTACTACCCCTTTCTGAGGTTTCCATGGCTTGTAGTGGAGGCTGATTGCTCTCCAGATTCTGCAGAAGAAATGGGCTTTATCATCCATCTACAAATAAACCTGGAATCCTCGAGTCCAACAGCAAGAGGCTGCTTTTGGCTGTGTAGTCACTGTGCTTCTAGCGTACACTTAAAAATGAAACGTATGAGATGCAAATTTTAGTGCAATTTCCTAATGCCAAGAAAGGTTTATTTGCCGTGCACACCGTGTAAATCACGAGGGTTCAATATCTTCAGTTTCTCCTTTACGTGGGGTTTTTTCCTGGAAATTTTGCCTGCAGCTCTTTGCCCAGCTCGCCGGAGGAGACCCGGTGGGGGCCGGGATTTTGGGTGGGAGCCGAGATTTTGGGTGGGAGCCGGGATTTTGGGTGGGGGCCGGGATTTTGGGTGGGGGCCGGGATTTTGGGTGGGAGCCGGGATTTTGGGTGGGAGCCGGGATTTGGGGTGGGGGCCGGGATTTGGGGTGGGAGCCGGGATTTGGGGTGGGGGCCGGGATTTTGGGTGGGAGCAGGAAGGCTCCCGCGGTGTTGAGGTGCCCGGTGCCGCGGGAAGTGTCTCAGTGTCCCCGGTCCCCGCAGGTTGTCCTGGTCACCGACGGCTGCCTGGGCATCGGCAGAGGCTCCCTGCGCCACTCGCTGGCCACTCACAGCCAGCGCAGCGAGAGCAACAGGTTCCCGCTGCCCTTCCCCTTCCCGTCCAAGCTCTACGTCATGTGCATGGCCAACCTGGAAGAGGTGAGGTCTTGTTCTTTGTTGCATTTGATAATTATTGGCATTCTCTGAACTAAAAACGAAACATTGTGGTGATGTTCTTGTGCTTGAGGTTTGGTTGATGTTCTGGTGCTTGGTTATTGGGTAAAAGAGAATTTAAGGTTTATTATTGCACTGTTATTATCTACTGCTATTGGGTTATTACCATGATCTTTATGAATCGTGTCAGTTTGTCCCTGGGGAATAGTGTGGAATTTTAATTCCTCTGTTTCTATTATTACTGCATTAATTATGTTGAATGCTTTTGGGGCTCTTCTTCATCTACAGTTGAATTCTTGAATAGATGATTTATGTTGCAAAGATGCTCAACACTTGAAATACAGTAGCTTTGTGTAGAAATGTGAGAGGGGAAAACTGAAGCCTCCAAGCCAGTGTTCAAACCAGTTTCCCTTAGTTTTGAAGGAAAGGAGTCAATTTTCCTCCTCCTTCCTCCTTCTCTTGCAAATTTCAATCCCAGCTTCAAAAATCTTCACAGGAGTTAGAATTCTGCTGCATAAACACTCCTTAAAAATAAGCCTATTTGACTAATATTCCTTAGATTAATTTTTTATTAATAGCATTGCTTTTGATTTGACACCTGTATTCTTGTGTCCTTCACAGAAAGGTTTTCTGCTCAGGCATCAATAAGATATCTCAGCTTCATGGTGTCTGTCAAGGATGATCCTTTTGATTCAGCTGGTGAAGCACTATTTACATCTCAAAATAACTGAGAAAATATTTAAAATAAATCATCTATTTCTGATAAGTAATAGGAGAATGTTATTTCTCTTAATAGAGACAAAGAATGTTGGTTTATTTGGAAAGGAGAGAGAACAAAAAAATCACGGGATCATCCAATCAGATGCTTTTTGCTGTGTTGTGTATATTTTCTTTAAAAATACTGGTTAGTACGAAAGAGAATAAAAAGAACACTCAACAAAAATATTTCCCTTTCTTTTTCTGCAGCTTCAAAGCACAGATTCCTTGGACTGCCTGGAACGGCTCATTGATTTAAACAATGGGGAAGGGCAGATTTTCACCATTGATGGCCCCCTGTGCCTGAAGAATGTGCAGTCCATGTTTGGGTGAGCACACTTGGAGATAACAGACCTTTGGGAAGGTCTCCAGGTGGTATCTCAAAAGGAAAACAAATACAATAGGAAATCTGGTGATATGAGATATTCTAATTAAACTCCTTTTTTTTTTTTTAATTTTATGATCTTGTTAACTGTAATTTCATCTCGACCTTCACTGGTTATGGTCAATATTGATTTTAGTCGTTGTAACCAAACCATAGCATCTGTTTATGCTTGGCAGATAGAAGACAGTAATTTCCATAATTACTGTTCATTTGCCATGAGTGGGATAATGCTGCTTTGTTTCATAATTTAGCAACACTAGAACTATTGAATTAACTGTAGTTAAAAAGGTTTGGGAGCTAAATGAGTGTGCTTTAGACAAACTATTTTCATTTGATATGTGTTATGTTTTCCTTAATAACTGTGTTCTAGAAAGCTAATAGACCTGGCTTATACACCATTCCATGCTGTCCTCAAGTGTGGCCACTTAACATCTGATGTGCAAGTATTTCCCAGACCAGAGCCTTTCATTATAGATGAGGAGATAGACCCCATTCCTAAAGCAATTAATACAGGTAACAAATCTTTGATTGCTTTTTTTACTAAAACCCATTTGAGTTCTGTCCTTTCACTGCCACCTCTCATCCTGTGTAGTTACTGTTTCATCCACTTTGTCTCTGCAAGGATCAGTCTCTATTTGTGTAAATTTTTGGTGTATGTGTGCCACCAGGGGACAAAAATATCATCCTGCTTCTTCCACGTGTACCTGGTTAAAGGGCAGGGAAGAGCTCAGGGTGCCAATTTCTAGGGGTAGAGACTGGAAGACAGCCACAGGCTGCATTCCATAAACACCTTCAAAAGCTTCAGGGAGGAAAAATTATTTTTAAAAACAACTGTGCAAAGAAAAACCTTCCCAGCCCTCCCTTTAGCAGACACAGCTCCCATGAGCAGCAGGTACTTGATTTTTCTCTTTTGAATTTAAAAGACAGCAATGGACTGTGCTCAATGTGAATGTCAAGGTGCCCAGTTCTGTCCAGCAGCACAGCTTTGGGCAGCTGTGAGTGCTGAAAGTCATCTTCCAAAAGTGTGTTTGGTGTATTTCTAACTCACTAACACCTCTACACTCAGGCTGAGCTTGGGTTCTCTTGTGCTGCCTTTAGTCATTGATTCAGAAAACCTGGGGTAAGAAGTGGTGATGTTAAATTGCCTCTGAATACATTGCCAAATATGACTTAAACTGTCTTAAATATGATTTACATCTGTCTCCCTGCAGATCTAGAAATTGTTGGGTTTGTGGATATTGCAGACATCTCCAGCCCTCCTGTCTTGTCCAGACACTTGGTACTGCCCATTGCACTTAACAGAGGTGAGCAAGTTGGGTTTGTTTCAGCAGAAACTGCTTCAAGCTTCCCTTGGAGTGTGGTTTAGTCTGCAAGCACAGGTTTTCTGCTTTATCAAAACACCAGATGTCATATTTGTGTGATTGCATTAAAATTAAAACCTTGACCACAAGCTCTCTGTATTTCCATACTGTGTTCTTTGGGAAGTTCACAGAGGGACCAGGGCTCTTACAACATCATTATTAACAGAACATGCTAAACTTACAGTTCAGAATAATAATGAGCCATGAAATACGTGGTGCAAGATGAATATTTAATGCCCTTGAGTACAATACAGTGGAATATTTATGTGTCATTATTGTGCCACTTTGCCCAAGCAGTTTGTTCTGCAGCTGTTTGTTCTACAGAAGTATTAATTAACTCTTGCAGGCAGACAGGAAAGGGCGGTGTCATGGAAACAGAACTTGTGTTTGAATTTATTCTCATGTTTCCTCTCTGTTTGCTTTGATTCTTCCCCAGAGGGAGATGAGGTGGGACCTGGGATCACAGATGACACTGAAGATGAGAATTCAGCTAATCAGATTGCTGGGAAAATCCCCAACTTCTGTGTTTTATTACATGGCAGCCTGAAAGTGGAAGGCATGGTGGCTCTCGTCCAGTTGGGGTATGGAGCTGGATGTCTGCCTGAAAAATCTCCTACTTTGCTCATTTAGGCTTTATTTATAAATTATGCTTATTTATATCTGTATTCTGTGCAGAACTCTGCACTGCTAGACTAAGCTGTGGATTTTTAATTGCAGATTTGTTTCTGTCAGTACAAATTGCAAACATTGAGCCTCCACACAGTGAGAGGGAGGCACATTCTAGGCAGAGGGCTGGAAGATTTTCAGCCTTTGAGGGTTTGCTCTTTTCCACAGGCCAGAGTGGTATGGAATGCTTTATTCACAAGCTGATAGCAAGAAGAAATCAAACCTCATGATGTCACTCTTTGAACCTGGTCCTGAGCCCCTCCCATGGCTGGGGAAGATGGCACAGCTTGGCCCCATTTCAGGTACTGGCCACACTCCTCTGAGTAACCCTTACACATTCAGTGTTGTGTGAACGATCTTGACAATTCTGAGTTGCTGAGTCTGTCATTTCTTTTTCCTCCCAGATGCAAAAGAAAATCCCTATGGGGAGGATGACAATAAGAGCCCTTTCCCTCTGCAGCCCAAGAACAAGCGCAGCTACGCTCAGAATGTCACTGTCTGGATCAAACCCAGTGGCCTCCAGGTAATGGTGCAGGTTGTGTTGCTTTACCTGGAGCAGCAGGAGCTGCAGCCTGTGCATGTCTTGCCCATTTAATGTAATTGCTTTATTGCTTTTCTTTCATTTTTATAAACACTGCCTCTTTACAATGTCGTGATTAAAATGCAATCAGAAAGCATAGCATGTTTAATGAGAGCTGTGTCTCCAGCGGAGCATCTGGCTTGGTTTATTGGATTTACTGTAATTACCAGTTATGTTTCAGCCTTTGTGAGATGCAGTCTTGTCAATGGTCAGGATAATTTATCCATAAAGAGTTGGGGGTTGTTCTGCAGCTTCCCCCAGAAGCTGCCAAGTTGTTTGTTTGTTTGTTCTGCAGACAGATGTACAGAAGATCTTGAGAAATGCAAGGAAACTCCCTGAAAAAACACAAACCTTCTATAAAGTGAGTAACACTCCAGGCTGGCCTGAGTTTGATCTGTGGTCATGGTGGTGCATTTGGCAGAGGAACCACACTGTGTGTTCTGTGCAGGCTTGCAGTGCTCTGCAAAAACTTACAGGCTGGTTAGGTGAGACTGGGGGTCTCATTTCTGTGGTCTGGCACTGCATTTTCTGGCACAGATGTGTCCTGTTACAAGTGCCCCTCATGACCTCTTCTACTGCCATGATGAACAATGCTGTTGTCCAGGCAGAAACTAACTGAGGGATCAGAGAGCAATAGGAACACAGATGTCATTTTGAGTGTTGAGAATGTCTTCTCCATTTTATCTAGAACTGAAGCAGAGAAAGACAAAGTTCCAGGCACATTTGGCCACACTGTAATGATCCATAACCAGACTGTGGCTGGAGGTAATTACTCCTCTTGCAAGCTCAGTGCTGAAGCAGTTTGGTATTGCAGTCTCCAGAGACTTGATGAATGAATACCCTGCCTAAGTGCACATAAGCACTGTTCAGTTTATAGAGAAGAAAAATCAATGTATCCACGTTTTACTGGACACTGTGGTTAAAGGCAGCAGTCAGTGAAGCCTAAGCTGGAGCCCTGCTGGGACACAGACAAAGCAGGCAGGTACAATAGCTGAATGCACAGAAGGAAGAAGTGGAGGTTTATAGGACAGGATCAAGGGAAGACCACTGTTATCATCCTCAGCCCTGATTTTCTATCCACGAGCAGCTGGGCAGCTCCCAGCACCTGCACCATAACATCACCTTTAAACACAGATACAGTTTGATGTCAAGGCTTTGAGTAGCTGTAACGGGGGATTTGTGTCTCTGCAGGAGCTGAATCGTTTGCGGAAGGCAGCCCTGGCTTTTGGCTTCCTGGAGCTGCTGAAGGGCGTGGCGGACATGCTGGAGCGGGAGTGCACGCTGCTGCCCGACAGCGCCCACCCCGACGCCGCCTTCCAGCTCACGCACGCCGCCCAGCAGCTCAAGGTGGCCAGCAGCGGCGCCTCCGAGTACGCCGCTTACGACCACAACATCGCTCCCCTGCAGACTGACTTCTCCAGCAGCAGCACTGAGAGGATGTGAAGTCTCCACTTCGGGAGCTGCTCTGGATTAAGGCTCAAGTGGTTCAAATTTTATTCTGTTTATTTTGTAGAATTTTCTATCCAAACGGGGAAGTTTTGCATCAGTGCTCTTTAAACAAACGTAGCTCGTTTGTGACTTTTGGTCAGACCTGGAAGCTGTGGAAAGTGTCCCAAACCCAGGGATGGTGTTGGATGGTGGGTGGAAATTATTTGGTACATGTGAGGAGAGAAAAAAATGCCATTGGAGGCAGCTCTTGGGCTTTGGCTTCCCCAAAATGCAGTTACTATGTAACTGAGCTCACTGGTGAAAGTATCCTAAAAGGCAGCTACTACACTTTAAACATCTTGATTAGTCCAAAGAAAGGTGTGAGAAGCACCCTGCAAGAGCAGATACAGCGCTGATTTTGGGGTGTGGGCCCTGACTTTACGCCCAGCTTGACAGACAGTCTGTACTGAGCCTTATCACTTGCATTGCAGTGCTTATGCTTCTGAAAGTAACTTGATCTTGGGACATATGGATTTTTATTTACATAATACAAATAAAGGGTAATTCTTTATGAAAATGTAAATTGGATTTGTTCTGTTTTCACAGCAACCAGGCTGTGTGGCCCAAAACACTGACCTGGTGAAGGCTCAGCTGCCAGCTCCTTATCTCAAGTTAAATATCAAATCATACAACTTCTCAGAAGGTTGCATAATTTGAAAGAACAAACAACTAAAGCAAAATTTGGTTGTAAATCTTTATTAATAGAAACACATTCTTTCTGAAGGACTAAAATTCAGTAGTGTAAGATCCATGACAGCTTGCACTAGGTACCACAGTTTCACTGATGAATACATACAGATTTCATAACAGAGGTTTAAATGCCCAGCGGAGAAATTAAAGTATGAAAGTGATCCTTGCTGTTCTGTTACTCAGCTAATTCAACCCTTTCACAAACTTCAAACATAGGTACAGTGTGTGCTGAGTGAAATATTGTGTAAATAGTGCTCAACTCTCCTGAGTAAAGTAGGCTGTGCTTCTCCCAAAGAGAAGTTGTATCACGCCTCTTGTTGACAGAACACAATCTGTGAAATGCAGCGTGGAGCTTGTACTGCTTCTTTGTTAAAGTCCCCTTACAACAGGATTTCTTTTACAGTAACAAGCACTGGGTCCATATCACAAACCTTCTGCTGTTTGTTACTTTTAATATATATAAAATAATTTTCTGGAGGGTTCATATTGTTTTACAGTAGAAAAAGATAAAGAGTGACATGGCACTAAGCTAATCTCAGCTTCAGTGTCTGTTCTGGATTGCTGGCATTGCTCTGCAGTGCCCTGGGGCAGGGGCAGTTGGGAAACAACCTGTTCATAACCACAGCACAGTTCAGAGTAAACTTTCTGTACCTTTCCTAACTGGGTTAAGGAGGCCAGAGGGATCTGGGATCTGCTACGGGAAGCTCGGTGTGAAGAAGGACGTGTTGAAATAAAGTCAGTTGAGCCAGAGGCTTCCAGGTGAGACAGCAAATGACCTGGAATGTGGGGAGAGCTTTGCTTTGGTGGTGGTTAAAGCAAGCAAAGAGAAAAGGGTCCTTCAAACCCTGTGTGGGACCTCCCTTACTAAGATTTGATATGTGCTATCTAAATAATACAGTTTATTTAACTCCCTTTTCCATCCCCCCAGGGACCAGTCAAACCACACACACCACCTTCTCTGCTGCGCCCCTAATGCAGGTAGGAAAGTGCCTTTGCTGCCTTGCTGGAGGCTGTAAACACAGGAGCCCCAGCCCTGCAGGATGGATCAGAGGGGCCCCATCTCAATGAGAATTCCACACTCTCCATTTGCATGGGTTGGACGGAGTTCTGTTGGGGTTCACGTGCCAGGGGAAAGCTGGTACCTATGTTCCCTTGTTTTGTTACGTTTCAGTGCTTGCTCTACACACCAGGAAAGCATTTCAGCCCTCAGTGGCAGCTTCCTTTCCCTAATGACTCGATAGGATGTGTTGCTACAGGAATACACATTGCTATGGTCCACCCAGAGCTCCTATTCTGTTAAGGCTCAACTAGAAACAGGCTAAGTTGGAAGCACTTAAATCAGCATTAGCTACTTCCAGTTTTAATTCTGCACCATCAATAATGCTGCAGAAGAAAAAGAGGGGGGTATGTGCTGAGCAAATTTCTCCCAGTGGTTGATAAACAGCCAAACACTGCACAGTGGCCTCAGCCTGTGCCTCCTCCTGCCACCAAGATCCCTCCCAGGAACAGCACGGGCCAGCTAAGAGCATATCCCACATCAGAAGCCCTATCTGCATGCAATATTGAAAGAGCAAATCTCCAATTAAAAGATAAACACTATTTCTAGTTAGTGCTGCTCCACTGATTATAAGCATATCATATGCAGATAATAGGATTTCTTTCTAAATATGCTGGTTGACAAGATACAAGTTTAAATGTTCTGTGGTAAATGCCATGCATAGATGATGGAAAGGGAACAAAATCCAGTATAAGGGAATGTTACCTGAATTCACTATGAAATCATGAAATCTAGCGTGGTCATTTCATTTTACAAAATTCTTTGCACTACAGTGGGTAAAACCGTAAGAATTAGAGGCTTATCTTGTCCCCAAGTGAGATAAGAAAGCATTGCAGTCCTGCTTCACTTCATCTTTCTCTTCTTTGGTCCAAGGTGCTGTTTCCTTTGCTTGTAGAGGTGACGGAAGTTTACAAATATCCCTGGAAAAGAATGAAGTGTTTAGGTAGGACATCATTACATCTGCTTATGCTAAATGGCTGTACCAGATCTAAAAAAAACAATAACAGAACCCAACCACCACACAACACATTGAATTATTTAGGGGTGTGTACAGCAGTGAAAGGTATTTTCTTGCTGGCTGAGGCAGGAGTTGCTGCACAGGCTGTTTGGTAAAGGGCTGCTTAGGAGGTCAGTTGTCACCTTGAAGAAGTTGTGACACCAGCTGTGCACAGCTGAGGATGAACCAGGTATTTCAGGGTGAAACTCAACTCAAGGGTGGCTTTAAGCAATGTCTGTGAGCAGGAGAAATCTGGTGGAAGTTCAGTTTAAAATCCTTGGTTAGATTGCGGTGAGGTGTGGATACCCAGCGTGGGTGTGGGTACAAGGAAGTTAAATTGTGTTTACAAATGTAACACCAGAAACCCAGTGTGTCTCAAGCAGGTTTTCTTCTTTAAATGTACTATTTAAAGAGAGTTCTATATTGTTCCCTGGAAAAACGTGACTTCACATTGCACTTGTGATTATACCTCAGCATTTAACTAAATTACTCTAATTTGAAATGATGTTTCAATTGCAAATACATCATGCCAAAGCTCAAATAGCCCTTAAAAGGTGAAACTAGATATACTATGGTTATAAATACATGTAAAAATTATTCCTTTAACCCAAGTTTATGCTGCTAATTTGTTGCCAAGATCACCCTTTTGGAGGGCTAATCAGAGCTCATTGGAGGTGTGTTCCCCTCCATCACTGACAAATGAACAATCCACAAAGATAATGCAATTTTGTGTTTCCATGGTCCCCAAGATGCAGGAATTTCATTTTCTTTGAAAAATCAAGTTATTCAGGGGAAACCGGCCTTTTTATTTCAATACTGAGAAACATAATTAAATACTTACCTAAAAACAAGGCTATAAGATATAGCTGAAGCACAAATGGAAACTGGATTGTGACGTTCAGTGGATTTGGCAATCCCAGACTAAATTTCCCTGTTTCACTGAAGATTGGAATGGACTGAACAATACAGACAGCTGAAAGCAAAGGTCACCATCATTACCAAGTGCAGATAAAATATGTAATTACCCAGCCCACACCAACTATTTCAGCACAGTCCCTCCTCACTTGCCAGCGCTGATTAATGACAGCAATTCTGAAGGTGTTGAAGATGCAGGAGGGGTGGGAAGTACCTGGCTGAGGGGTGCAGCAGTGAACCTCTCCTGTGAGGCTGTTCTCATGCTCAGCTGCAGCCCCAGGGCCTGTGGCAGCAGGATTTGCCATCCAGAAATACCCCCAGCAATGAAACAGGCACTCTCCTGCCCCTGCTCCGTGTTGGGCAATGCCCAAAGCTCCTCCTGGCTCACACACACGGGTTTGCAACACAGGAATAAGCCCCTGCCTGTCCTCTGCAGTGATTTCCAAGATAATACCAAGACCTGGGGCTGGCGTGAACCCAGGCCAGGCTGAGAAAGTCAGGCCCAGCAGACAGAGCTTTGGGCCAGCAGAGGGGAGTGAGCACTGGATCCTGTGCAGCTTGTTCTTGTGCCATTTCTTCATGCAACCCCTCGTTGCCTTTACTTCCCCCTCCAGAAAGGGAGTCTTTCCTCCAAAAGGAAGAGTTCTTTTCACATCAGATTGAAAATAATATTTGATTCATTATGAAAGACAAAATGCTTGTATTTGGTTCACCTCAAAGCAAATCTATTTCTATTGTTCTATTTTACTATTTAAAGTCCAGCTGCCAAAAAAAGAGATTGAATTATTTTCCCATCCTCAAATTTATTATTTAGTAAACTGTTTTATGGAGATACCTTCTGCCAAGGCCCCTAAGGGGTAGAGAGGGATCCAGACTGTGTAACGGAGCCAGGTGAGTGGTTTCCATTCAATTCCAATGCAGGAAAGCATGTAATAGGGATACCTGCAGTGTGAGGGGAAAAAGACACTTTAAAATGGAAACTGCTACTAGAATTAGTCTTGTGTATGTGCACTGTGTGCTCAACACAATTCCCAAATGCCACAAGAATATTCAAGGCATTGTCCCTGAGGATGATGATGGTTATTGGGCAGTTTACAGAGCTCAGGCCAGTCTGAACACAGGGATGAAGGCAACTGCCTGGCTGCCTAATAAACCTTTCAAAATAACTTATTTTCAAAGATAAAGACCTCATTTAACAATGGAAATTCAAAGCAACAAAGAAATTAAGAAGTAAAGCAAAAGGGCAGTATCACTTTCGGACTCCAGCCCTGCCTCAGTGTTTGGCAGAAGAAGGAAGGCTTTGAACAGTCCATGACTCAAGGAGCTTTCACCCTCTGGGTCCAACTCTTCCAAAAAATACAAGGATCAAAATCTTCTTTACAGAGTTCTTGGGAACAACCACTTTGTTATTTGCACCCTTGGCAGGAGGAAAATCCCACCAACCTGAACAGCTCAGTGATACTCCAGAAATAAAATATGAAGAACACCACAGGTTTGCTCTGCATTTCCTCCAAGGTTCCAAGGATAACGAACAAAACAAAGTTCCTTCCAAATACCTATTAAAGAAAAACATATTAAGGGACATTCACTCCTCATCAAAAGGGCAAGTCCTTGCTGCCAGAAACACAAGATATCCAATCCTCACACATCTGAGCGCACAACGAACTCACAGCTGAGCTGTGACTGCTTCTTACACGTAGGGATCTTGCTCTGTATTTAGGTACAATCCAAGGATGCAGTCTTTAATCACCCATCCTCATTTTTATGCACAACAGCCACAACCAGGATAAAAGGCACTGGCACCAAACCAAAATCTTGTACTTTTATCAGCTTCTTGCTTTTGCTGTCCTGCACTCCCTTAGCCAGGTGATGGAAGGAGACAGACAGCCTGCCACAGCCAGGAGTGGGCAGCAGGGATTCCTGCCTCGTGACTAAGAAACCCTCTAGTCCAGTGCCAGGGAGGTTGCATCACTTATTTTAGGAGAGTCTCAACGCTTGTGTAAAATAAACATTTACTTTAAACGTAAGAGCAAGGAAAAGAATTTAAAAATATTACCTGCACTACAGAAGGTATCAGTGGTGATCTGACCAGTCCTATTAGTGAATTCATGATCTCCATTAATGCCAGGGTCTGACAGAAATACATCATGTCAGAAATAGTGTGAAATGTGTCATAGAAAGAATCTGTAAGACACAGGAAACCAATCATTTTAGAGAACAAATGGGATTTCCATGCTCAGGAAGCTGCTGCAGCAGCACAGCTTGTGATAACAGGATTCTAGTTGCATTTGAGAAAAACATGATGCATAATTACATAAGTTCTTTATAGGCCTTATCTTGAACTCACAGCAGTTGGGCCAGAAACACTGCTCCATTTCACATACAGAAGGATCAAGAGCTATTTCAGTAATTGCTTTACAAAAAAGGCAATAGTGCTGTACCTCAACAGAATGGATTGTTCTTGCTTCAAAAACAAAATATTCTGTCCAGATCATTTTCAAAAACATTAACATTGCAGGGACAGAGACATTTTGCTTCAGCTGATTTTGTTAGAAGTGATCCTGGCAGAGCACAAGTATCACTCACAGAGTACACAGCTGTGATTTACAAGGGGATTGTATTTTCCTGCCCTTGACACTTTGATGACCTTTGAAAGGCTTTCACTGTGCTCTTTGGCAATGCATTCATGCTTGTGTTCCTAAATATGTCTCCCTTTAGATTCTGCTATTTAAAAACTCTCAAAAACAACACTGAAAATCAACTCAAACCCTCCAATATAAACAAAACAGTGCTCATGACTTGCCTTTTCCTAAGATGAACAGTCGTACTGTCATGTTCACAAAAATCCAAGAGAATCCCAAAAACTGTACAAGATTGTACATGATCAAGTATCCCTTCTTCAGGTGTTTGAAAGCTAAAATCAATAATAAACACATCAGGTGAGCAGAGTACAATGGTAATAGAGCTGCAAACCAGACTTTCTGAGAATAATGCTTACAAGGAAAAGGGAAGCTATTGATTGTGATAAAAGCATTGTTGAGTGCACTGGGGGCTCTGCTTTTGCCATCATCTGCCAGAACTCAATTCCTGGTAGTCAGATTTTTGACATTCCTTGGAAACTTCAGTCCATTTTTATTAAATTTCTCATAGCTCACAATACAAAGATCCCCCTGCAAGATGCACCAAGCCACTCAAAACTGCTCCTCAAGAGTTGAGGTTCACACAGTGTGAACAAACTTTGTAAATCCCACTTTACCCACTAAAAAGATGCAGTTACTTACGGTCCTTTGGGACTCTGGATTCTATTTTCATTTTGTTAATCTTTTCTTCTTCCTTAAGATGAAGGATAAGGTTTTAAAGACTTACTGTAATTAGCAAGTGATTTGTTAACTACACTACTGCAAAGCTAGTGGGTTTAAAACTCAGCCAAACAGCCAGTAGCTAGAAGGTTTAAATTTTCACCAGCATAAAACAGCACATTCATCATCCAGAAATTATAGTACAGTAAAAGCCAGAGGGTGTTAACCAGTTATCCTGCCCTCACCGTGTGGTTTGTTCTAGTAATTAGATGCTTTTGCTGAAAAAGCCTCTGCTTTCTGTGTTAATTGTCAGTTATGACTGTGCTGTTTCTTGCATGACCCACCAGCAACCAGAAGAGAACAGAGAACATCCAGCCCAGGTTCTCTGCCTGCCTTTCCCAGTGCCCCTGGGTCCTGGCACTGCAGTGCCCCTCTCTGCTCTGTGCTCTCGTGGCTGCAGAGGGGAACAGGGCAGTGTTTGCTGTAAAAGGGATTTGCAGCAGTGTGGTCTGTTCAAGTCTTTTCCAAGTCCATCCTGCACCTCCCCACCGCAGTAAGCTGCTGAAGCTCACCAGATGGTGTGAATGCACCAGCAGGGGCTCAGGAAAGCCTCAGCAATCCCAAAGACAAACAATGCCCAGGACTCAGTCCTTTGGGCTCCACATGGCACAGTGACATGATCCTCCTTGGATCAGGACACTGGGCAAGGGGCACATGCAAGGAGCCAGCATACAGCCTCCAGTTCTAACCAGAAATGTGCCTATTTTCCAAACTCCTGCTAACAATTTGAAACACTTAACTAGCTCTATATAGAACGGCCATAACAATCAGCAGGCCAGGCAACTCCTGGTAAATGAAAAATGGAGATTCAGGCACAGGAGAACAGCTGTCCTTGCTTTGTAAGTGGCAGCACAGGCTGCAGTGCCCACAGGACTGACCTTCTCCTTCAGCTCCATTTCAGCATCCGACTCGTCCAACCAGCGGTCGAAATCGGGCGCCAGGAAGAGCGGGCGCTTCTCCTGCTTGGTCAGCCTCTCCCACCAGTTACTCTCTTTCTTCTGCACGGTGATGTTCAGCTGCCTTTGGGTCATCCTGCACACAGGCTGGGGGCAGACACAGCAGCAGAAGTCTGAGGAAACAAGCTCTGAGACTGAGTTGATACCCAGGCTCCCCGTGTCAAGGAGGAGGGATGACACAACTGCTGCAGCACAAACATGTCTCTGCCACCCAAGGCACAGAAGCAAAGCACAGTCCACTTGAAGATGGCAGCTGTGATGGCTGCAGGACTTGATGAGCAGCTTGCCCATATCACAGCACCACTGCATCCCACCAGAGCTAGCAGAGACCCCAGTGCCAGCCTCCTTAGAACCCCTGATCTTGGCTTTACACCCTCCTGCACTCGGTACTGTGAGCCACCCACCTCCTCTAGCCAGCAGTAAAAATAACACTGCCTGCAGCCACAAGTATGTGTCTAAACAGGGGACTCCATGTGACACCTGCTGCAGCAAGAGAAGGAGCTAAGAGCCTTAGGGAACACCTGGAGACAAGGTGAGCTGATGGACCAGGCAGAGTGGTCACTGCCCCCCTAGAAGAGCTCTCCACCTGCAGAGTGGCAGCCCAGAACCTCTCCATCCTTACAGCCCACAGCACTGTCACCTTGGAGCCCGTGGCACTGGCACCTTGGAGCCCATGGCACTGGCACCTTGGAGCCCACGGCACTGTCACCTTGGAGCCCATGGCACTGTCACCTTGGAGCCCACCCTTCTGACCACTGAGGCTGCTCCACGTGGCACTGCCTCTCAGACCAGCTGCAACTGCTGCACCACCTGCACTCCACACTGAGCACATTACACCAGCTCTGCCTTGTCAAGGCTGGCTGGATGCTCCTCAGACATCTGAAGGCTGCAGCTGTAATTTACAGCTACTGTACCTCATCCTTGCCTGCCACAGGCTCCATTTCTCACTGCTGGCCAGCCTGGCCCCACCAAGGGGAACTTCTGGTGCACATCAAACTAAAGGAGAAAAGCCTGGACTGTGATACTTGCTGGTCCTGACCATCTGTAGTCACACCGAGCTCAGTCTGTTCCCCAGTCCCTCCACAGTGACTCAGAGTGACGACTTTTGGAAGGAGGCTGCTCTGCAGAGGCAAGGACTTGCCTTCTAGGCCTGGCTCACAGCAGAGCCCGTGTCTGCCAGCACAGGAGACAGGCACAGGCAGAGACAGACACCTCTCCCACACTGTGGGCCAGGCAGATGACAAGGCAGACCCTGGAACCACGAGCTGTTCACTGTCTGCCACTCCACACCTGGCAGGAGCCACACCAGAAACGTCCACATCTGCTGACAGAGCCTGGGAATTCACCCTCCAGTGGTCTCCCACCCTGCTGAGGAGCAGAGGTGAACAGTGGCTCCTGGTCTGACTGGAGTTATTTAAACTCAGCCAGGAATAAGCAGCACAAATACCCCAGGAGCAAAGCCCAAGTTCTCCTCTCCTAACAGCCCTGCGAGGGACAGACCTCACAGCCACCTGTGAGTAACACAGAGGGATGGCTCTTCAAGCCAAGCTCTTTCCACTCAGACTACAACAGAAATTACGGAAAGATTTCTGCAACAGGAGCCACAACAGAAACATGAATTTTTCTGACTCTCTTCTGTTGTCGAGCTACAAAAGAAGCAATGAAATACCACCCTGAGTGCACAACGATCCCCTGATCTCCAGTCAAGATTGCACCAGACAACACACAGACAGATTCTCCCATTATTTTCCTGCTTTAAGTCTTTTAAAAAACTTAGAACTGTTGTGTAGCAAGTGACAAGCGTCTACTAAAGCTGGTCCATGCCAGCACCAGCTCCAGAGAGGTGATTTGCATTAAGACAACACAATGGCACACAGGACTGCCACAGAGATGGCTGTTACAGAGTTATCAGAAAATTTTAAACAGTATATTGGGAAGGTTATGCACAGCCATTTTCCAAGTTCTTCAAAATTTACTGTTTCTTTGCAAGAATTAGAGAAGTAAAAATACCTACTTTAGGCTCAACTGGCTCAAGGAATTCGATCTCAAATTCATAGATGTTGTCTCCTTTGGCACCGTGACCCTGGGCTAAAAGACAAGAATTCACAGAGAGTGTGAGGTTCCACACACTCCACCTGCAAAGGATGCTTTGGATAGAAATATCCAGCACTTATTCATAGCACTTTCTTCCTGCCTTCCTGAGAGGCAAGAGGAAACCACACAATAACAGGGAAGACACCAAAATGTTGCCTGGAGCGGCAGATGCAGGAGTCAGCTAAAGTCTGCACCATGCTGGAAAAGGGTCCCTGCTGCAGGAAGGCAGCGTCTCAAATTCCCAAAAGAGGGGATTAAAACTGCTCATGGATAACTCAAATCCAGCTGAAAATCTCCTACCTTTGGGTGATCCAGCCTCTGCTCAATGGAGCACCCAGGGAGATGGGTGCTGCTGGATGTGTAGGACGGTGATGTGGGGAGCCCCTCCCAGCACCACAGGGACACTTATCAGGGTTCATTTGTCATCTCCCACATTGATCCTGTCCCCGGAAGGGCTGCAAAACTCTGCACACTCTGTTTAATTCCCACCCTTGCACGCCGTAAGCTGATCCCAAAGAGAACACGATGTGCAACGCCCTCCTATCAAATGGCCTGGCTGTGGCTCACCAAGGAGGCAGCAGCTCCTAATGAGACATCTTAAAAAATTCCGTGGTGCTGGAATGTGCAGCTGGCCAGATGCAAAAACCCATCTTTCAGGGCAAGATCTGCTTTAGTTTCCAAATGGAGCACCAGTTCCTGATGTGGAGGCTCGATAAGAATTGCACACAAGGTCTTTGTGAAAGGAAAAATTGCTGTGAGTTATCTCTGGGGTTTGGCTGGCCCAGGATGGGAAGGATATATGCAAATTCCACTGGTATTTAAATATGGGAGGTTGGAGTTTTCTTGTTAGATAAGATAGGGCCTGTTGTGGTTCCCAGGGCTGGAACACAGAGGGCTGTGGGTGGGAGGGTGACAGATCTGAACATGCCCAGCACTGTGGCTCCTGCCCCTGATGGCAACCAGGCACCCGACCATGGGGACAACAGGGACAGCCCCGGGGTGGGGGCCAGGCTGAGACCCCCCGAAGGAGCCCCTACCTCTGAAGTGCAGGACATTGTCGGTGATGGTGATGTCCGGGTTCTGCGGAGGGAGAACAGGCATTAGTCGGCAGCTCGCGATCCCGCGGGGGTCAGTGCACCCAGCCGGGGGGTGCCCCCTGCCCCACGCCCGCGCAGCCCTCCCCGGGCCGCCGAGCCCCGCTGCGAGACCCCCCCGCTGCCGCTGCCCGCGGGGATCCGCAGGGGAGGCACCCGGGGGTCCCGCAGGTGTTCCCCGCCCGCCGGTGAGTCTCCCCCTCGGGCGTCCCGCAGGTGACTCTTCCCAGGTGTCCCGCAGGTGACTCTTCCCAGGTGTCCTGCAGGTGATTTCCCCCCGGGGTCCCGCAGGTGAGTGTCCCCCCCACGCCCAACCCCCCGCAGGTGTCCCGGCCCGCGTGTCCGCAGGTGTTCCCTGCCGGGTGTCCCCAGGTCAGCGTGCCCCCCAGCCCCCACAGGTGTCCCCCCCGGTGTCCCCGCGTGTCGCGGCCGTACCCGGACGTCGCTGAGGTCCACGCGCAGGAAGAGCTCGCGGTGCCGCTGTGCCCAGTGCACGTGCGGCCGCAGGCTGGGCCCCGCCATCGTCCCGGCCCGCACCGGCCGCGGCGCCCCCGCGCCTGCGCGCTCCGAGCCCCGCCGGGCCGCCCCGCGCCTGCGCGCGCCGCCGGGGGTGGGGTGGGCGGGGCGGCCCCGCCCGGGCTCCCTCAGGGGGTGCGGCGGCCTCGTCGCGGGGAGTCCCTGAGGGACGGCGGTGTCCGCCCGCCAAAATCAACCTAAGCGTTCCCCAGCGCTAAGCCGTGCCCTCACATCCCTGCGGCTTTGAGATCCCTCCAGTATGGGCTCTCCACCGCTGCCCTGGGCAGCCTGTGCCAATGTTCAACAACCCTTTCTGTGAAGAAATTTTCCCTGATACCCAAACTAATCCTATCCTGGCAAAACCTAAGCCTGTTTCCTTTGTCCTGTATCGTGTTACCTGGTAGAAGAGACTGACTCCATCTCAGCCATGACAGGAGAGGCTGATCAGAATTTAGAATCCTGCAGCCATGAGGCCCAACCTGTTAAAACTCTTACACTGTCATTATTGTGTGCCCCAGGACCTTCTGTTGTCCAGAGAAGCTGTAGCAGCCTCATCTCAGAAGTGTCCAAGGCCAGGTTGGATGGGGCTTTGAGCAACCTGGTTTAGGTGACCCTGCCTATGGTTGGAACTGGATGACCTTTAAGGTCCCACCCAACCCACACTATTCCATGATTAGTTAAGGCTAAAAAAGGACAGCAGTGTCTTGTTTCCAAAAAGTCTACCACTCACTCAGCAGCTCACACAAGGGCCATCCTCATCCCAAGTGCAAATCCATCTTCCTTCAGACACTTCTTGGTGTGGCCTCTCCCAGCCTCAGGGTTTTCCGTGTGAATCTCTGGTGTGGAGACACCGCGTCCCTGCCCCATCCTGCCCCTGGACGAGGACTCCCACCCCCTGCCAGCCGCTGGTGCTGTGAAGCTGCCGCAGAAGGTCGGGTGAGCTGTAGCAATGGTCCCCTGGAGAGTTTATTTCATAACACAAACCCCACAGACCCTTTGGGCCAGCGTGTGGGGAAAACCAGCCCTCAGATCCCAGTGTGACCCACAGCTTCCACCTGCACGTGCATTTAGGAGGGAGCACCTGCACAAAAGTTATTTTTTTCTGGTTCATAGGGGGTCAAATTTTTTTTTTCTTTTGAAGAAATATACTGTGCTTTGCAAAGGGAAATTCAGGGATATAGAAACATTTAGCTGGGGGATCACAGCTCTGGAGCCCGGGGTTATTTGAGGGGCTCACGTTGCTGGAGCCTGGGTGTGCCCGGGGTTTAACACTCCTTATTACAGCTGGGAATTTCTTTCCCCTGTGGGAAGCATCTCTGTGTGGAGGCGGCAGCATTGTAGGGGGAGGAAACAAAAGCGCTTTTTGGAACTGCAGGATCGCTGTGCACTGGTGGGGTTACACGACCTGACCCCGGTGCACAGCGTATGTGTGTGTTTATCCCAGTCCTGAGCACGGGGCTCCTGTGTCCCGTGTCCCGGTCCCCGTGCCCGGCGGATGTCGCGTCCCCGCCCGTGGTCCTCCCGCCCGGCAGGCGGCGCCCTCGCCGCTGGGCGCGCTGCCCGCGGCCGCTCTGGCAGCGGAAACGGAAGCGGCAGCGGCAGCAGCGGCCCGGCGGGGCGGCTCGGCAGCAGCGCCGCCGCGGAGCGCCGTGAGTACCGTGGGGACCTCGGGGGCCGGGCAGGGGGCAGCGCTCCGGGGAGGACTCCTGGGGGCCTTGGGACTCCTGAGGTGGGCGGGAGGAGAGGGCTTGACCCGGGGCGGCACGGCCTTCCGCCCCCGGCCAGGCTTGGCCGCCGCCCCGGCCGTGGAGAGACCCCCGGGATCTGTCCCCGGCCTTAGGGCCGCCCCGGGATCTGCCCCTGGCCGTGGAAGCTCCCCTGGAATTTGCGCCTGGCCGTGTAGGCTCGCCCGGGATATGCCCGTGGCCGGGGAGGGGCCCCCCGAAATCTGCCCTGGACGTGGAGGGCCCCCCGAGGTCTCCCCCGGCTGTGGAGGGTCCCCCGGGATCTGTCCCCGGCCGTGGAGGGATCCCCGCGATCTGCCCGCCGTCCCCCCCGGGACCTGCCCCCGGCCGTGGAGGGACCCCGGGAGCATCACCCTGGGCTGACATTCCCGTGCCGAGTGGCCGTTCCCGCTGCTATTGGCTCGTTAACGTCTGCTGCTCTTCGGTTTTTATCCCTTTTCCTGCGAGAAGTAGGTCGGGTTAAGAAATAGCAGCATCTGGGGGTAGGTGGGGAAAGGAGGTTTTTTTCTTTGTTGGAATTCTTCAGATGAAACGAGGTTTGCAGTTCAGGTTTGAGGGTTCGTTGTCAGTTCCTGACGCTGTCTCGTCAGCAGCTGACACTGCTCGGTGCATGCACTGCTCGGTGCATGCCTTGGACTCTCCTTCCAGTTGGACAGCGCTCTTTTGTTCTGGATTTTCGTGCTGTAAATAGTGTGAGCAGAAGAAAGACCCGTGTTTGTTTGGCTTGTGTTGCCAAAGGTGAAAGTAAACTATTTGCGTTTCGATGGCTTGTGTCAAGGAGCAGATCCTATTTTTTCACTCTTTGGGGAGATGTCCCAGCTGCTCTGGAGAGCCATGGGAGAGGCAGTCCATCAGAGCTCTGCCAGCTGCCCAAGCCTGTGCCGTGGGCTCCAGGGATCCTGTTTGCTCGAGGGAAATGCTCTATTTAGGCTGTATTAGTGTTTTGTGAGGCTCAGGCCAACATACTGTGCCCCAGCGGCGTACACAACACTTGTGCAGTCTTTCCATGCTATATATAGACACTGCCTCCCTCCCTTCGAGTATTGACAATCCTACACCTTGGGCTCTCCAGGAATGAGCTGTGTGACAGGAGTTCAGAGCTTGGACCCTTTTGGAGCTGCCCTCAGCTCTGGGATTTGCAGTGGGAGGATTTGGTTTCCTCTTGCCAGACGTCTGGGCTGACAGTTTCAGCTCAGATACACTTTGTAAAGCCCAGCTGACTGCAGGAAGAGATATCTGCTGCATTAACAGCCTGTGGGGCAGATAAGACTTGTGTTGCAGATAAATCCATTTGAGAAATGCTTTTTTCACCGTGTTCTCCTTCTGATATTTGTAATTGGGATGATATAATAGTGTTGATCACTGCTAGACCCTTCTGAGCTTAGTTTGGAAGGAGATACAAACAAACCTAGGAAGTTATGGGAGAAAAAAGGGAATAAGGACATGAGCTGCCTAAGCCTGTTGTGTGGCCTGATGGTTCCAGAGCAGCTATCAGTGTTCCTTATTCTGAGCAGTTGTTTGTCCCAGCTCTTGCTCCTCTCCTAATCATCCCCTGTTCTGGAATCAGTGTAGTGAGGTGATTTGTGGAGGTCTCAGAGGGAAAGAAGTAGGTGGGAGCTTAAAGGCAAAGAATTTATCCATTTCATAACCTAAAATGAGTGGTTGGTATGTGTGGGCATGGGAAACACAACAATAAATCTGTGGCTCCATGAAGTCTGTAGTCCCTTCTGAAAGGCTGAGTGATGCCAGCCTGTTTTTCAGAGCAGAAGAATATTTCCTAGTTCTCTTCCTTCTGCTGTGGGTTTTATTCCCCACGTGAAAGGGTGGTTTTCTTAAAGCATTTTTTGCTGTGGGGCGTGTTGGGAGTGTGCAGTGAGAGTTTGCTGGAGCTGAAGCTCTGCTGTTCTGTTTTTTCCAGAAACATGCAACATGGCAGCAGCCATGGAAACTGAACAGCCGGGCCTGGAAATCTTTGAGACTGCAGGTCATGAGGAGCAGGTCCCGAGAGAGGAGCAGCCAAAACTGGAACCTTTCTATGTCGAGAGGCATTCCTGGAGCCAGCTTCGGAAACTGCTCACGGATACACGGAAGTATCATGGATACATGATGGCAAAAGCCCCTCATGACTTCACGTTTGTGAAGAAAAATGATCCCGAGGGACCTCATTCCGACAGGATCTACTATCTGGGTGAGCTGCCTGCGAGAGTGTCACTGCGGGGCTGCTGGCGATTGACTGTTCCAGCTGGGTGTTCCTGGCAGTTAAATCAAAAGGGATTCCAGGCCACACTGGCTGGTCAAAGTCATGATTGTGATCGTAATGTCTCATTTAAACTTGTGAGGTAATCTCCCACGGGAGTGGCGTGGTTGGAGGTGACCCATCAGGCCTGGGAAAGAACTGGGAAGTGGCCTCTGGGGCACGTTCCCAAGCTGGAAGTCTGTTCAGTCCCTTTTCTGTCACTCCAAGTATATATACTCTCTCCAAAAGCTATACAGGTTTATCTCCTTTTTTTACAGCTGTTGGGTGGAACCTTGTTCTCCTTTAAATTTTCCATCCAAAGCAGGGATTTGAAGTGGAATTTTGAAAGTCCTTTGTGCCTCAGCTACCAATGGAGCAGGTTTTCCAGGAGTCCTGTGGGAAATAACTAGCAGTGTAGGTCAGGGGCAGCTTAAAGAGTAAATACTTTTCTCAACGTTTTTGGTCTTAATAATAAAAAACTTCATGTAGTTTGTTGTCTTGGATTCAGGGCCTCACTTGTGCATTGTTTCACTAATTAATGTTCACTTGATAGAAGTGATTTGGCACCATAAATGATACTGTGAGCAACCCTCTGGCTTTTTGGAGCAGGCCTTGTGGTGGAGGAATGCTTTTGTCAGGAGCTGCAGTAGCTGAACATAAATCCACAAAAACCTAGATTAGGGAGAGAAGCAGTGGCTGAAGCAGGGGCCTGGGAGCCAGAGCCATGTTCTAGCCCCACTGCTTGCCACTTAGGCTTCTTGCCTAAGCTCAGGTTTGTGATTCACAGGGTCTTTGCATGTGCTGTGCAGTGACAGAGTCAGAAAACTGCTACTCTTTTTCTTCTTGTCACAAGATGAGGGTCATGGTCCTTGGATGATGCTGAGCTCAAGCTGGATGGGTTGAGGCTGATTCCCCTGGGGTTTCCCAAGTGCTGCTTCTTGAGCTGTAGATCAGGCTTGGCCTTGCCTTGGAGCACACCTGGCTCCCTCTGGGCTGATCCCCATGTGCCTGGGCAGGAGCCCTCAGAAATCTGAGTAGCACTGAGAGAGAGGAGCAGGACAGGGATGTTCAATCCTCCCTGAAGGTCGGGTACCTTTGAAACACAGGCTGTGTATCCCAGACAGGGGAATTGGCACAAAAGGCCTCCTTGGTTTATAAAGCTTACGGAATGAAAGGGCAGTAAGAAGACACAGAGTGCTTCAAGCAGCATGGGGTAAGCCTGGGTGTCATTATTCTCTGCCTCCTCTGTGAGCTGCACTTCTGTGAAGCAGGGAATTCCCAGAGTCAGGCTGCAGTGCACAGACCATCAGTACTTCCACTGGCAGAAAGGGCCTGGGAAACTGGGCATCCTTTGAGAGTGTTTGGATTATTAACAGAAAGCTAATATACTTCTTTTTCACCTCACTTTCACAATAGCAATGTCTGGGGAGAACAGGGAGAACACGCTCTTCTATTCTGAAATTCCCAAAACCATAAACAAAGCTGCTGTCCTGCTGCTTTCCTGGAAGCCTCTTCTGGATCTTTTTCCGGTGGGTCCTGATTTCTTTCTTGCTTCAAGCACGTGGGATTTGGGGTTTTCAGTGTGAAAATTTGAAATTTATTTTCTTAAAAATGTGAAGATTCTCCTTGTACATGCCAACCCTGCAGCCATCCCAAAATGAGGCACAGCTTTCTCTCTGTTTGGAGTTCCATCCTGTCTGTGTGCTGGGTGACTCCTGTGCTGGCAGAGATGGAAAGTGCTAATTTGCATCAAGTTCTGTGCTGTGAGATCCCGGGGATTGCTGGAGGAGCCTGGAGTCTCCAGTCACCTCCCTGCTGTCTTGCAGGGGAAGTGATGATTCCCCCGAGGATCAGTCAGTGGCTCCATGACTCATGCTGGAGCAGAGGATCCCTTTCCCACTCACTGGGACGTGGATTCCCTTTTCCCTGCTGCACACAGCAAGCCTGCACCATCCCATCCCATGCTGCATGGCAGGCTGGAGGAGGTGGGACAAACCCCACATGGAATGAGGTGGATTTTTCCCCGTGTTATTTCCCGGGGCTGTCAGCCAGACGTGAAACTCCGGCTGTGCTCTCCTCCCACCAGACTAGTCACTGCATGTCTGTGAAAGTGAGCAAAGCCTCTCTGCTCATTCTAGAAATAACAGACCCTCAGTCTGGGCTTTCCTATACCAGGGAATATGGGGGATAATGCTGGCCTTGCTATGGGAGGAGTGGCTGTCAGTTTACAGTTGTGTGGGATCTGATCGTGGCCTGCACCTACGAGTGCTGATGGCAGAGGCAAAGCAGGAGTGGCTTCCAGCCGGCAGCAGGATTCCGGAGGAGGAGGATGTCTGCTCAGCCATCTGCTCCTGGAAGCAGAGTAAGGCATGCAGAGCAGAGGTGTGGATTGGCTTCTCTGGCTGTTTTCAGGCCATCCTGGACTATGGGATGTACTCGCGGGAAGAGGAGCTGCTGCGGGAGAGGAAGCGCATCGGCACCGTTGGGATCGCCTCCTATGATTACCACAGAGAGAGTGGCACCTTCCTGTTCCAGGCAGGGAGTGGGATTTATCATGTGAAAGATGGAGGCCCCCATGGATTCACCGTGAGTTTACTCACCTTCTGTCTCCCTGCAGGACTTTGCTCTTGCAAGGACCTCCTTTGGCTTGGAGTGAGAGCAAAGAGCAGATCAGCAGCAGTTACTGCACTGGCACAGGAAGTGACCTTGAAAACCCTGGAAGCAGGGTTATCCACAGGGGGATCTTTCCATGATTGTATAAACAGATGCAGGGCTAGAAGAAGTGGTAAAATTGTGGCAGCAAGGCAGGAGACCAGATTTGTTTGATTTTTCATGACTAGCAGTGTCCATGAAAAGCAACAAAAGGCTCTGTGCTCTTCCATGGAGTCAGAGATCACGTCAGAGACAACATTTGTCCCCAGGTTTCCAGGTCACTGTTCTGTGGTCAGTGCTGGATGTGTTACACCATTTTTACACCATTTTTACACCATTTTTACACCATTTGACTGTACAACTTGCAGAACAAGCAGCCTTCACTGTGCTGGGGCTGAAGCTGACCTGCAAAGCTGAAATAATTTATTTTTGTTGTAATAGATGCCTGGTGTTTGTCTAACCCTGTTGTCAGGGTAATTTACTGTTTCTTGAGTTGCTTTTGGAGGACAAGGTTGCATGTTCTGCCAGCCCCTTTTAGGGTGCTGTTTTTAAGAGTGTGCCAGGCTTCTCTACACAAGCTGCCCTCTAATTTGGGGCTGATCCTCAGCTCTGGGGAAAGAGGCCTGGTGGGACCATGGTAGAAGCACAACTTGCCCTGTGAAATATGCACAGTATTTTTCTGTGCGTAAAGTGGCTAGACTCCTCCCTAAACATGTATTTGAAGTCAGTGTCCACTCTACTGTGGTCATCTGAAATCCAGGTTACTCGGTGGATGTGTTCCTGGGTTATATCTTACAATGTTTCTTTTTTGTTTTTTATTTCCCAACAGCAACAGCCTTTAAGACCCATTCTGGTAGAGACCAGTTGTCCAAATATCCGGATGGATCCCAAACTTTGTCCAGCTGATCCAAATTGGATTGCATTTATCCACTGCAATGACATCTGGATATCTAACATAGAATCCAGGGAAGAAAGGAGGCTGACGTTTGTGCACAATGGTAATGCATCCTGAATTAAATTCCTCTGCCTCCTCTGCACTAGTTCTTGCTAGACTGTATTGAACAATGGCACTAAAGGGTCTCCTGAAATGGAGTAATGGCCACTGTTTATTCCACCTTGCTTGTTGCATTCATAGACTTCCTGTAGTGCAGATACTGTGGGATGATTCTTTTCCCTGCTCTGTGCAATCTGTCAGAAAGAGTTGTTTGTTGGATACATATGGAGGGGTTCTTCTCCTGAAGCACAGCACATTGCTTTTCACTGGAACAGCCTTTTTTGAGTGGAGGAGCTGTGGGTGGAATAGAGCTGGAGGAAAGTTTCTGTCAGTGAAATCAGACTGCAGAAAATTTTAGAAACAATTTAGGCAGTTTCTGGATAGCTCTAGGGCTTCTGCTGGCCCCTCATACTCAGTAACTTAGGTTCTCACTTCTTACCCTCCTCAACTCTGTTTTAGGTATTTATCCTGGAAGAAAGAAAATGGGAAATTGGGGATAAAACACTTTAAAAATCAATTTCGTTTTTTATTTAAACTATACAATTTAAATTTCAGTCAATTGAAATTTATGACACTTCATAATAATGCTTTAGACTATTTAAATGTTTAATATTAAAATATTATGTAAGTACAGTAAAAATAAGCCGTAGCAATGACTCCTTCTCAGATAATTATTTATGGAGTGCTGCTAAGTTACCTCCAGGGTAACAGGAAAAATATTGAAGCCCTATGGATATGTCATCATGTTGAGATGTTATGTAAGTCTGTTACTTTTGGTTCGAACAGTGAATGAAAAACTGATGCTTCCAGTTTTCTGAATGTTCATGTGTTTGGTTTCAGTTGTTCAGAAAGGTTTGGGGGTTTGATTTTCTTAAGAGTTGTAGCTCCAATTCACTGAACTCAAATAGAGAAAACATTCTCTTTCTTTGACTAATTGAGAGCCTGATTAGGTAGAAGTAAGAAGAGAGAATGGCTTTCCTTTCCTAAAAGATGCTGCCATGTCAGAGAGGATTAAATCCTCCCTAAATATATGAACAGAGAAGGCTGGAAGCAGAAAACAAATCTGCTGAGAAGTCAGATTTATTATCGTGTAATTGTTCCCTGGGGGTGAGCTTGGGCTGTGTTTGGGAAAATGCAGAACTGGTTTGGTTCTGCAGTACATCATGAACTAATTCTTTGCTGTCTTTTTTTAGAGCTGGCCAACGTTGAGGAGGATCCAAAATCTGCTGGCGTGGCCACTTTTGTGCTGCAGGAGGAGTTTGACAGATACACTGGCTACTGGTGGTGCCCAAAGGCCCAGCCCAGTAAGTGTGGGGATCCAGCGTGTCTGACAGGCTCTGACCAGTGCAGGGCTCTCCCTTGCTCTTACTTATCCTTGTGCAAGTTGGGAATGGCCTCCTTTGGAGCTGTCTGCAGCAGAGAGCAGCTTACAGGGGCCTTGTGAGCCCTGGCGGAGAGACTGCCCTTCTCACAGCAGTGGTGGGAGTTGTAGGAGTCTCAGTGTTTTGCTTAAAGAAACATAAATCACAGGCTTTGTTGGATTTTTCTTCATCCTTACAATCTGCTTGTGCTCCTGAGACTGTATTGCTGCCTGCAACAACTGATAATTCTGTTCTGTAATTCTATAATGTTAATTCATTTACAGCACTGGATGGGGGTAAAGTTCTTCAAATTCTTTATGAAGAAAACGATGAGTCCGAGGTGGAAATTATCCATGTCACATCACCCATGCTGGAGACAAGAAGAACAGATTCCTTCCGGTACCCCAAAACTGGTGAGACCCTGAAACCTTCCATCAAAAAAAACCCACCGATTTTATTCCATGTGCCTGACAGCAGTGACTCTCCAAGCCCAGAGCAGAAAGGTGTTGGGTACTCTTTGAACTGGTGTCCAGGTGGTGCAAATGTGTTTGGGGAGCTGCTCTGGAGGCTGGGTGAGTCACTGGTGACTGTGCTGATACTGCAGCCGTGTGGTTACTGAGGGCTCTGCGTGTCAGGAGTTGGCAGGAACCCTCTCTCATTGTCACTGTTTGAGCCACTCTCTGGGAAGACCTGAGTTGTTGAGGAGTTGATTCTTGTTACAGCCCTGTGTTTCTGAGGGAGCAGCTCCAGAATTACAGCCTCCTGGGGTTTGGAAGGGTTTCTGTTTAGCTGCTGGCAGTGCCCTGGCAGTTCAAGTTCTGGAGGACTCTGATCTCCAGGATTGCTTTTGGACTTTAAACAGCAAACCTGTCCTGCTGCAGCCTGCCAGGAAAAGCACCTGTGTCACATTTGCACAGAAAGTGGATGATCTGGAGGCTTCAGCAGTGAAGGGCTGAGGGCAGGCTTGGAGTGCCTCTGGGAGCAGGGAAATGGGATTTAAACAGATCTGCTGAGGGCTGATTCACTGTCAGGTGTGGGGCAAGTCTGAGCAATTCAACCCTTCTGAGATGTCCCTGCTGTCACAGCAGGACGCATTGCTCAGGTAACAGTGGTTTGCTCTCTTTCCTCACTCCTGAAATATTCATTTTTTTGAGAAATATCTTTGTTTGGCTGACCTTCTCAAGCTGCAGAATTCATTCAGGTCTTGTGGATTCACTAGAAAAGCTTTCTGCTTTTCCTGATTTACTACTTGTGTGAAGGCTAGAGAAAGGCTCGGTGTGAGGCTGGGAAGCAAGAGGTGACACCTCGTGGTTATTTGGTGCTTGTGAATGCTCAGATTTCTGAGAGTATTTTGCCACGGCGCTATTCAATGAAAAGAAAACAATCTAACCAAAGCCCAAATCTCCTAAACAATATGCAGCTTTATTATCATAGTGGCACTAGTGATGGCAGTAGGTTTTTAGGTTTAGTTTTCACAGAAGCTCTTGAGCACTGGATCACTTTCTGTATCACCTTGGGATAACAGCCAGACAGTGAAGCAAAGCTTCACTCTGAGCATTTACTTCCACCCTGTAAATGGATCCCCTGATTGTGGGAGGAAAGACTGACTGGGACAGCCTAGCTCTTGATCAGTTTGCAGGATTACATCCTCTGAATCTCCTCACATCTGCAGTTTGGTTTTTCCCTGCCTGGTTCTGTGCTGTCTCTCAGACATGCAGGGAGGCTGTTTGATCAAAGAACATTCTGCTGTTTGCCTTTTCCAGTCCTGTATGAGTAACACCACAATAATGCACAGCAAACAATTGATGCCTGACTGTTAACATCTGTTTTTATAGGTACAGCAAATCCAAAGGTCACTTTCAAGATCTCTGAAGTGACAATCAATGCAGAAGGCAGAGTAAGTCTATGTTCTGTTTGTTTGCCAAATACATTTATTTGCTGTGATTGTTTTTTCTTTGGTTAAATTCATTTTCCAGTTCTGTACAAAGAAACTTTCCTGGTTGTGATGGCTTCCTGGCTTCTCTGAAGGCAGTGCCCTTGGCTTATTCCTGTGCAGATACTCAGTGTGCAGCAGTATTTCTCAAGGCTGTGCTTTTCTTTGCTACCACTTGTGTGTGAACTCAGCTGCAGAGCAGAGTACTGTAGGTGTGGATGTTAGACCTTCTTATGTGGCTGATCTTTGATTGGCTGCAGATATTGGGAAAATTGGATTGCAAATACAGTGTGTCACCTTACACAAGCATGAACATATGGAAAGAGATGAACTTTGCTTTTGCCCTGGGATTTTTTAAACAGAGGCCGAAATTTCCACAGCCCAGTCCAAGATCTTTGGACAGATGGGAAATTAATCTTATCAAACAGATACATTAACAGCCATAAATTACTGGAATTCTCCCAACTCTAGAGCTACTTCAGCCATCAGCAGTCACCTGCTGGGATAGTGATGCTGGTGTCAGCCAGCAAAGGCAGGGAAAGCCTTCAGGACCCTTTGGATACCACTGGGACTTGTTCCCAGTCCCAGCAGGGACAGACTGCAGCACTGCATTTTGGGGATTAGAACCACATTGATACCGGGGTGTCATGCAGGGTGTTCAGCACCTATCCATAAAAATCCTACAAAACAGTTCTGTACAAATCACCTCCCCCTTACAGGGGGGAGCTGAGAATTCAAATGAGTTGTGTGAGATGAATGGTGGGTCTGTGAGCAGCATCCAGATTTCTCTGGTCCCAGCCCTGGCTGTGTGCAGCTCTCCTGCTGTGCTGGGGTCTGGATACAGACAGGGTTCAGTCCCCTGTGTTGCAAAGGCTGAACAATCTAAACTGCATAAAGCTGCACAGAAACAATCTTCTGTGTCCAGGCTCTCATCGTGCATGAAAAACTGGTTGTGGGGGTTCATCTCAGTGTCACTGAATTGCTGCTTTGTCAACAGATTGCAGATGTTGTGGATAAAGAGCTAGTTCAGCCCTTCGAGATCCTCTTTGAAGGAGTAGAGTACATTGCTAGAGCTGGGTGGACGCCAGAAGGAAAATAGTGCGTATGTTAATCCTGTCTCTGCTCAGAGGGGTTGGGGTCCTACAGCCAGAAGCAGATTGTAGTGGTCTCTGTCTTCTTCCAGCTTAAGCCTGCTTTTACTTTTACATTGCTACCGACTTGTTTGTGCAGAGGGAACCATTTTTCCAAAAGCCAACCAGAGCCCTCCTTGTGTCTTTCTCTGCTCCCTGGCCCTACTGCTTTGGGTTTGGGCACTCGCAGCCTTTGATGTGTGTGTCCTCTCAGCATCCCTGTGAGAGAGAGTGCAGTGCTATTGTCCCCATTTTACAGATGGGGAACTGAAGCCCAGAGAGGTTAAGT
Organism: Prinia subflava; assembly: GCF_021018805.1. NCBI lineage: Eukaryota > Metazoa > Chordata > Aves > Passeriformes > Cisticolidae > Prinia > Prinia subflava. Next base: position 2,273,181 of record NC_086261.1, read on the forward strand.
GCCTTGCCATGGTCACGCAGGAAGTCTGTGGCTGAGGAGAGAAATGAGCCCAGGTCCCCCAGGCCCTAGGCTAGCGCCCTAACCACTGGACCATCCTTGCTGACCAGACTTACTGATCAGAAAACCTGCTGTAAGTGCTACTTACATTTGCATGTCATTTTAACCCTGTAGATGATGTAGTACAGTGTTTCTAACTCACCAGAAGCTTCTCCAAAAGGATATTTCACTGAAAGGGTTGTCCAGCCCTGGCACAGGCTGCCCAGGGCAGTGGTGGAATCACCATCCCTGGAGGGACGTTAAAGCTGTGTAGATGTGACACCTTGGGGACATGGTTAGAGGTGGGCTTGGCAGTGCTGGACTCGATCTTAAGAGTCTTTTCCAACCCAAATGATTCCATGGTTTTCCAGAAGTGCACTCCTCCGGGTTTTGAATCTAAAGATGGCTTTCACCTTTTCAGTTTCTTTCCCATCCAAATGTGGAAGAAATCCAGGGACACATTTGCTATATTATCCTGCTTTTTGCAGAATTATTGTTGGAGCTACATGTAAAGCCATCAGAATATGGCAGGGGCTGCTGCTGGTCCCTTTGGGTGCCAGAATCATTGTCTTCCAGGTGTAGATCTAACAATAGTATTTTCACAAGCATCCTGAAATTTCAATTGACATTTTTTCTGCTTCATTATTCCCTCTGATTTTTCTCTTCTCTCTCTCCCTTGAAGCACAATTCAAATTGGGGAGAACAGAATGAGTTAAACTTTTGAACTTGCAGTGCTTATGCAATATTAAAATGAAGCGAAATAGGTTCTTGTGTTATGGAAGAGATTTGTTTATGTGGGTGAAATTTTGCACGTGACCTAATCTGCATATGATTATTCTTGACTCCCTCAAAATGCCTAGTGCTACTGAGGCTTTCAGACTTTTGTCATACTCATGGTTGCATGTTATTTTCTCTAATATCTGTGTCCTCAACAGCATCTGGTCCATCCTGCTGGATCGCTCCCAAACTCGGCTTCAGATAGTCCTGATCCCTCCTGCATTATTCATCCCCACAGAAGATGATGCAATGGAAAGACAGAAACTTATTGATGCTGTACCAGATTCTGTTACACCTTTCATTATTTATGAAGAAACGACAGACATCTGGATAAATGTAAGAATCTGAATGTTGGTGTTTCTGTGCTGCCAAGGAGAGTGATCCCATTGTGCAAATTCTGTGCATATTCAGTGCTTCCTGCTGTAAAAACAAGATGTAGAGAATAGATTTGGGATGTGAAAACAGAGCTGCTTTGCTTGAGTCAGTGCAGCACTCAGAGCCAGGAGCAGAGCCCAGGGCTCTGGTGTTCCCAGGCAGCCCCTTGCCCACTGTGCCACTCTCCAGCTTCTTGGTGCCAATTGTTAGCACCAGGAGTGCCACCAGATGAAATATTTTGCAGGCCACAAAGATGGATCAAGGTAACACTGGGTGAAAAGTCCTGAGAGTCACCTAACAGGCACTGAACCCCTCCTGAACTGTGTCTGGTCTGGTGGAACTGATGAAGGGTGTGATGTTCTGGGAGGTGAACCTGTGCTGAGGGCAGTCATGGTGTGCCTGGTCACTGCTGTAAACTGCCTCTGCTCACACTGCTGCACAGAAAGATCCCTGTCTCTGCAGTGACATCCCATTGGAGGTGTGCCTGGGGGCATCAATCACTGGCACGTAGTTGCATCTTTCAGCAGAGAACACTTGCACAAAGCCTTCCAGTGAATGGTCCCTGTACAGCAAGTGCTCTCTTAGATACCACATTCTCTCCGTAGTGAGTGTTTGATTTCAGAATGGTGCAGTGAGTTCCTCCATTATTTTTACTGTCAAAAGTGGTTCTTGACTGGCAGCTCATACTGTGAAGAAAAATGCTCCCAAGTCCTCCAAAGATTGTCCCTTGAAGCAAGAGCTGACATGTTGATGAGTGAGTCAGCTCATCATTAAATAATCCTTCATTTGCAGGCAGCACAGGATAGAGGTGTGCAGAGCTGGACCCACCTCTGTGTCCAAGGTAGAAGGGCAGGTGCAGAAAAACTTAATTGGTTTGGTGACCAGGATATAGAGTTAGACTGGCAGAGAGCTGGAGCTGCAGGGATGTGGCACTGGCTGCAGTGGCTCCAGGTGAAGCTGGTTCTCCCAGTAAGGGACAGTGCTGCACCCAGTTAGCCTGGACTGTGTGGCCTGTGTTGAGCAGCAAAAGGAATATATTTAGTGTGACTGCAGTGCCCGAGTCCTGCTGGTAACAATAATGCACTGCTCTGTGTCCTCAGATCCACGATATCTTCCATGTCTTCCCTCAAACCCACGAAGATGAGATCGAGTTCATTTTTGCCTCGGAGTGCAAAACAGGCTTCCGGCACCTGTACAAGGTCACCTCGGTTCTGAAGGAGAGCAAGTACAAACGGTCCTGTGGAGGCCTCCCTGCTCCAAGTAAGGGAATTGTTCTTGTGCTTTAATTGGGCATTTGTTGCTGACCAGTGAGGAAATAAATGTCCTTCCAGCTGGCAGGAATTAGTGTTTTATTGGAAACTTCTGTTGCTGTCCACGAAAGTACTTCAGTGTACAGTCATTCCTCTGGAAATTGTGCAGGGGTGGTTCTGTTTTCAGCATGCCTTAGTTTTAACCCCAATCCTTCCTTATGAACTAAAGGGAAAGTTTCCAAAAACCAGATGGGAAACAAGCTCCCTGTGATACTGTGAGGCTTAGCTGGCTTTTCCTCTTCACTGCTGGAACTTGGTCTTGCTCAGATGCAGGAAATCGCTGTGTGCAAAGCTCCCAGAGTGTTTTTTTCCACAGCATGTGTTCTTAAATTCACAGTTTCATGCTGTGATAGTTTAACTTACTTAGTGTGTGTTGAAGACCCCTACTGAACTCTGTATGCACAAAAAATACTCGTAATTTTATTAGAGGTCCTAGTTTCATGCAACTGTTGTGGGTCTTTTTCCCACACAGTATTATATCTGGGGTTGATTAGATTTCTCTGAATGCATCTGACTTCTTTTTCTTGCTAGATCTCCCTCATTCTAAGGGAAATGAAATCATCTTATAAAAGCAGAGTTCTTGCAAAATTCTCCATTTTTGACACCTCATATTTCCTTTGCCTGCCTATTGTTCAGTATAAAACTTTTATTTCTATGCAAGTGACAAAATATTTTTAGAAATAAAAATCTCTGTACATTGGCTATTTGCAGGTGACTTCAAGTGCCTCATCAAAGAGGAGATAGCAATTACCAGTGGGGAATGGGAAGTGCTTGGCAGACATGGATCCAACGTAAGTCTTGCTCTTACCACATCCTGCCACACACACTGCAAGGGAGATGGTCCCCTGGAGGGATCAGCATAAATCCATTAATCCAGTATGGTTTTAGCCAAAATACACAGTGTTTCTGTCCTGTGTAACTTGTGAACTTGCACAGGGAGGGAAGGAATGGTCCCCAAAGTGCTGCTCTTCTCCCTCTGAGCTGGATGAATTCTTTGCTCACTGGAACCAAACTGACAGAGCGGAAAACAGTGAGAACAATTGTTTGGTTCATTCCTTGCAGATTGCTGGGCTCCAACTCAGCATCATGGGAGCAGGGCAGGAGGGATGTGGGGGAGACTTCGAGGTGGTAGAACTGGGTATTGAGGATGTGCTGTTTGTTGTGTTCCTGGCAGATCTATGTGGATGAAGCCAAAAAGCTGGTGTACTTCCAAGGCACAAAAGACTCCCCTCTGGAGCATCACCTGTACGTTGTTAACTACGAGAGCCCCGGGGAGGTGAAGCGTCTGACAGAGCGCGGATTCTCGCACGCCTGCTGTGTCAGCCAGGTACCTGTGCCTGCCAGGGCTGCTCTGCCTTAGCCCAGGCTTATCCTCAGCAGCCAGGGCAGTATTGATATATAACAGAAGCAGATTTTAGGCTGTGTTGTGCCCTGCTGTATGTTGTACAGTCAATGTGTTAAACCACTCTGGAAACCAGACCTGACCTGGCAGTTGCATTGCTCTCCAGCTCCCTTCAGGCAAAAGGAGCCAGGATGAATTGTTTGAAACTCTTTGAGCCTGACTCTGCCTGCAGTGGACTAGAGAGCAATCACCAGAGGAGATGAGCCTGGGCAGCATTAGGTGGAGTTCTGGGAACCCAGCTGGGAATTCATGGCCCAGAAGAAGGTCTGTGACAGGCTCCTCATACCACTCTTGGATTTTCACATATATTTTTGGGTTTGGAGAGTTAAGGACTGTAGTGTTTCAGATGCAAAAGTGCTCAGATTTCTGGTTTAATTTGTTCCACAAACATCTTCTGAAAGATCTAAATGCAAAAGAAATTATCAAGAAATGATCACTTGCTTGTGGCTCTGCACCGAGGAGTTCAGGGTATTTTCTTTTTCCCCCCAGGACTGTGACATGTTCATCAGCAAGTACAGTAACCAGAAGAACCCCCACTGTGTGTCACTGTACCGGCTGACAGGCTCAGAAGATGATGCAGCTCATAGGACTAAGGAATTCTGGGCTACCATTTTAGATTCAGCAGGTAATGGCATGGATAAGGAAGAGGGAAAGGACAAGCAGGATCACAGGATAAAAGACATCCCAGCATATGCTTGCTTGAGATTTGCTGTTGTGACTGACCAGTCTTGTCTCTGAAACTCAGGCTTGTGTGAGGAGTTGTGTGAAGTACAGGAGGGACATTTTCAGCTCAGCAACAAATGGATATAAACAGACCATGAAGGAATTTAGAGTGGAAATTACCAATTTTCTCCTGCCAGTTTTAGCTCGAGGAGGGATTTAAGTGCACTCACTTGCTCTGTGTGATGTGCCTGCTAAAGACTGTGCTCCTGGGGAGGGAGGTGCACTTCTTAAATAGTGTGTTCTGCTGCCTACTCATGTCTTCATGAGACAGCTCTTGGGCTATGGATTTCTCTCTGCCACTGATTTATCTCTGCCACTGGATTTCTGTTGCTTTTCATTTCTCCTTACCTGAGGCATACTCCATGTCCTGTGCTTTCCACGTGTTAATGTAGCAAGTCCTAAGTGGGATTAGGAAGGGATGGGACATCTGTAATGGCTGTGTCAGGGGAGAAGAGTTACTGTCATTGACAGGAGAGCAGGGATGGGAATGTGATGGGGCTCAGAAAGCTCACCTGGGGCTGGGGCATTCCCAGTCTCTGCCTGGATCCAGCCACACCCACTGGAAAGTGTGGGAGAGCTCCACTGGGATTGCAGTGAGACTGGTGGCAGGACAGTGGTGCAGCAGAGCTGTGTTACTCATCCATTCCTGTTAAAACCAGGCTCTCTGTTCCCTCCCATGGCAGGTCCTCTTCCTGATTACATTCCCCCTGAAGTGTTCTCCTTTGAGAGCTCCACGGGGTTCACACTGTATGGAATGATGTACAAACCCCACAACCTGCAGCCTGGGAAGAAGTACCCCACAGTGCTCTTCATCTATGGAGGCCCTCAGGTGAGTTGGTGAGCAGTGGGGTGGGCTGGCAGGGGTCACTCCAGTGCTCTCCTGCAGGAACACTGCCTGCTCTGTGCTGAGGGCAGCAGGTGGCCTTTGCCTGTTTGGTGAGTGGGTGCTTGGCCAAGGGTGCTGTAAGGATTCACTGTTCCCAGGTCATGGATCCAGGCACTGCCACTTGTCTGAGGACAGGTATGGAGTAGCAGAGCTGGAACTGGCAGAAAAGGGAATCAGGTAGTCCTTGTTCCCAGTTCTGTCTCCTCCTCCTCTCCAGTTGTCTCAGTGGACCTCAGTTCAGCTCTTCATACCTGTGACACAGAATGGCTTTTATTGAGTTTTACTGGGGAGTACTGCATAGCAGGGAGAGGGAATCCTGCAGCAGGGAGTGGGGATCTTGAAAACTTTACATTATAAAATTGTATAAAGCATTTAAAGGACAGTAAATATAAATAAAATCTGAGACTGGATTAAGAGGTGACCTCTGGATTCTGTGCTCTCCTGTATTGCAGGTACAGCTGGTGAACAACCGGTTTAAAGGAATCAAGTACTTCCGACTGAACACTCTGGCTTCTTTAGGCTACGTCGTCGTTGTCATTGACAACAGGGGCTCCTGCCACCGAGGGCTGAAGTTTGAAGGAGCCTTTAAATACAAAATGGTAAGTGGGCTCTGAGTCTGCCTCTGTTCTCAGCCAGAGGTGGGTTTGAGTGCAGTGTTACCAGCACTGGAGCACTGGTTTGGCACAGGTGCCCAGCACTGCCCGTGTGACATCCCGGGCTTTGGGGACAGGAAGTGTGTGTAGGTGAGAGTTGAGGGAGGAAAGATGCTCGAGGTGGGAAAGATAAAATGTTGTGGTTTGAGGCTGTGAACCAGCTGCAGCCTGGCACAGGGTGGTTCATAAGCAGGCTGTGATTCCTCACAGATGCAATTTTGCAGCTCAATGAAGCAGGACAGTTGCATTCTGAGCACGGATCACTCCTGAGTGCCAAAGCTCTGAAGGTGGTTACCTTGGGCAATCCTGAGAATGTAACTTTTGCCTGTAACTAACAGGACTTTGTCTCTGCCCTGCCAGGGACAGATAGAGATCGATGACCAGGTGGAAGGGCTGCAGTATTTGGCGTCACAGTACGACTTCATCGACTTGGAGCGAGTGGGCATTCACGGCTGGTCCTACGGAGGCTACCTCTCCCTAATGGCTTTAACACAGAGGTCAGATATCTTCAGGGTATGTTCATGCATTGAGTACTACTCTGGTGGTGCAGACAGAATTTTACCTTTAATGGAGTGACTTTCATGGGTGGTCACAGCACAAAGACCTTGGAGCTTGCTCTGGACAAGTTAGGACACAGTGCAATGGCTGTTTTCTTCAAGACTCTTCTGTTTGCGTGACTTCAGAGAGAAGTTGCTATTCTAGCAACTGTTGGACTGTTGAGCTTGCAATGCCAGCTGTGCTCCTGTAGCTCTACCTATCTCAGGGCACCTGTGCTGAAGGTGCTTTAGGTAGTGTCTACTGCTGCCCACTTAGTGCCAGCTGAGCTCTTTGTGTTGTGAACCAGGTAAGGGAAACGATCCTGGTGAAAAACAACACCTCCTTCTCACCCTCCCTCTTTTTGGCCCTGAGAGAGTAGTTCCTCTGCAGACTGATCTATTCCCAGATCAAATTGCCGTGCTGCTGCATAGCAGTGTGTTCTGCTAACACAGAACATTTAACTGCTAAAGCAGCCAGGAGGACAGCCTGGGGATGGGGAGAGGTACTGGAAAGAGGTTCTTGTGCCTGCCTGACTTTAGACCACTGTCGTAAACAGCCAGACTGCCTTTGGGTAGAGGGATGGGAAGAGCTGGTTATTGCCCTTGAGATCTGTTTTGTTCTTTGTGGCTACTTTTGCTTTCTTTAAGTCCAACCTTAATATTACTGGGCTGTTTAATAATTATTTGTCTCAATCCTTAACAATTGTTGTATTTTTACCTTTACAAACACCTGCCTGGCAAAGGGGTTTTAGGTGGTTTTGTGGTGAGGGTTTTTTTTCTGAGTCTTTTTTTCCACCAGCCTCTCTGCACACTGCTGGCTATGTAGGGCAGTTTGCTGAGTCCTAGGGAGCTGTTTCTGTTACACATGCAAATGGACCCATAAACCCTCACAGAATGCACTTCCCTCAGCATCCCTTGCAGAGGATATGTTTAGAGTTGCTTCCAATTTACCTGTGGGCTCTTCCTGGTTTCCAGCACACGTGGATCACAGCTGAGCTGTGCTGTGTGTGAACTGGGGCAGAGACAGCGAGGATTGCTTTGCTCCTTCCACAGTTACAGTGGGATGAAGCCATGGCAGGGTAGGACACGGCCAGGTCAGGGGGCAGTGTTATTCCAGGTCAGGGGCAGTGCTGTCACTCCTGGGTCAGGGGGCAATGTTGTCACTCCTGGGTCAGGGGCAGTGTTGTCATTCCCAGGTCAGGGGCAATGTTGTCACTCCTAGGTCGGGTGGGCAGTGTTGCCACTCCCGTGTCACGGGGCAGTGTTGTCACTCCCATGTCAGGGGCAGTGTTTTTCCCGTGTCAGGGGCAGTGCTGTCACTCCTGTGTCAGGGGCAGTGCTGTCACTCCCGCGTCAGGGGCAGTGTTATTCTCGTGTCAGGGGCAGTGTTTTTCCCGTGTCAGGGGCAGTGTTTTTCCCGTGTCGGGGCAGTGTTTTTCCCGTGTCAGGGGCAGTGTTTTTCCCGTGTCAGGGGCAGTGTTATTCTCGTGTCAGGGGCAGTGTTTTTCCTGTGTCAGGGGCAGTGTTTTTCCCGTGTCAGGGGCAGTGCTGTCACTCCCGCGTCAGGGGCAGTGTTGTCACTCTCTCCGTGGCCCTGGCAGGTGGCCATAGCCGGAGCCCCCGTCACGCTGTGGATTTTCTACGACACGGGGTACACGGAGCGCTACATGGGCCACCCGGAGCACAACGAGCAGGGCTACTACCTGGGGTCTGTGGCCATGCAGGCTGAGAAGTTCCCTTCTGAGTAAGTCTGCTTCTGGCTCTTGTCCTCTCCTTTTTCCTACCAAGAAAGTTCAACCCCCATAGACACGTTTTTATCTCCCTGTTCTTGGTATTTCTCTCATCACAAATGCTTTAAATAATATTTAAAAAAAAGTACCCAACACTAATAAACTTAATATGCAAATGAACATTTGCATAATTAGAGACCATTTCATGTAAGTCCTTTTATAGTATATTTTGTGTCTAAAGAAGTGACAAACATATTTTTAATTTGATTACCACTTTAGAGCCACATTAGGCTAAAGAAAAATGAGTTGATTGGGATGTTTTTGTATGTTCTGAGACTGTCTCAGCATAGCAGAGCAAGATGGGGCCATGGACTTCTTGCCAAAGAGCTGACAACAGCAAGGTTTAAGACCTCATATTGTCCAAGCTGGGAAACATTGCTGAGAAATAAGATACTCAGATGAAAGGTCTGACTGTAGTATGCATGTGCAGGAAGAACTTTCAGAGGAGGAAGAAACAGGTTCAAGAAATGCGTCTATCCAGAGCAGTTTACAACTGTGAAATTACTGCTTTCAATGCAAATAGTCTGGTGGGGAGTGTTGTTGTAGGGATGTGTGTGGACTGTGAAGTGAGTGGGATGCTGTCTAGAGCTGTTTGTCTCTTGCTTTTGCCAGACCAAACCGCTTGCTGCTGCTACACGGATTCTTGGATGAGAACGTTCACTTTGCACACACCAGTATTTTGCTCAGCTTTTTGGTGAGAGCTGGGAAACCCTATGACCTACAGGTAAGGCCAGAACCAGGGTGTAAAGGTAACGTGTGTGTCTTGGAGGAATGCAGAATTGGAACTTGTACCATGGCTGTGCTGGACACCTTGGAATTCTAGGATAAAATTGTAGCATTTCAGCCAAGCATTTTTTTAAATATTAATGTTTTATGAATTAACAAAAGAAAATTAGACAAATAAGCAGTGAAGGCTGTTCCTGAGGTTCTGCAGCTGGAAGGCAGTGCAGCAGTGTTCATGCAGCGTGGAACAGGGCTCTGCATTTAATCAAACCCTGCTGGCTCAGTGCAGGTGGAGCCCAGGGGTGCCACACCACCCTGCAGAAACAGGAGTGTGCTCTGGCCAGGAGCTGCCTCTGCTCAGCCAGGCTGAGCCCTCCAGCACAGCTGGATCCCAGCGAGTTCTCCTGGGCTCAGGCAGTGGAGGATGAGGCGTGTCAGTTCAGGTGCAGAGTTAATGCAGGGACATTCCACGGACATTTGGAACCCGGCTCTGTGCCTGATTTAAATACTGGCACCTTCAGCTGCTGTGGATATTGACGGCTTTATTTTGCATTTCAGATCTACCCTCAGGAGAGACACAGCATCAGGGTCCCGGAGTCGGGGGAGCACTATGAGCTGCACCTGCTCTATTACCTGCAGGAGAACCTGGGCTCTCGCATCGCTGCCATGAAGGCCCTGTGACTGACCTGAGAGCTCTGCCCACGCCTGCTCTCTGCACAGGGAGGTGTAGGAAACTAGAGAAAATAGGATGGGACGTTGCTTTCTGGTGCCTGCCACACGTACACACACGTACACACCCTCACAGACACTTTTTTAAAAGTCAATTTGGTGCCATACAGGAAATTAAAGTACGGTGATCTAATAACTCTAGTTATTAAACTCCAAGTTTAAGCTGTAAATAAAATCCAATGTCTGTGGTATAATACAGTACCATGGGTGTTCTCTTGGGGGACGAGCTGAAACTGAAAACAACGTACTTCTACAGCACCAGATCTTCACTTTTTAAAAGCATTATGGCATAATTGATGTATTTTTACAGTGTGTTCCTTGGTATCTTATTACATTATACAGGATGATTTACTCACTACACAGCAAGAGTTTACCTGAATGGTTACAACTTTTATTAATTTTAAATGCTATCATATAGCTTTTATGCTTTGTGAAAGGGATGTGTCTCACTCCTTAGAAGGTGGTCACAAGTTGGATACATCCCCTGTCTAGATGTTAATTGTTTTTTAAGAAGAAAGACTTTTAAGCTGCCTCTTAACATATTTAAAGTTTGGATTCAGATCAGTTGATGCCAGGTTCTTTGATTCCTTCTCCCCTAGGATAAATCATTCTCTTTTCTTCCAGCAGCTTGAGAACCTATCCTGATTGTACTTGATTTCAGTGGAGAAGTGAATTGATACTTTACTGTGATATGGGCATAACAATCTTTTATTCTGAGGTGCAAACTAACTTAAGTTAAAAAGCAGAAACTGTAAACTTTCAAACAAGCTTCAGGGTGGATCCCGTTGAGATTTTTCCCTGATGTTCACTCTGGAGCTGGGTTTGCAATACTCCTTCCTCACCCTCACATCAGCATGATATAGGCATTTGCATCCTGTTACAATTTAGAAATTCAATACTCTGATTCCAAGGTCTGCAGAGGATGTGGCAAGACCTTACATGTGAGGCAATATGAACTGTTCTGTTGAATTTCCTCATGTCTGAGGGGCTCATGCCCTGTCCAGTCCCCTGTTCCTGGGTCCTTTCCAGCACTACTGTGCATGATAATGATGATGCTGTCTTTGAGAACCCCTTTCTGTACAGCTTCAGGTAACCCTCAAGGAATTGCAGTCCCAGTTGTGTTTTTGCTACTGAGTTTTTAACTAAGCAGCAGGCTTGGCTGAAAGGCATAAGTGTGTGAAGGCAGTTTTAACTGGCAACAGGTAATTTAGGATAGAATTCCATAGAAAATTATTCTCTTTAATCCAGAAAATTCTCCCTTTGGGACTTGCCTCTGAGACTTTGATAAGTTTTAACGGTTTTCTTAGAAACCCAAGAACTTCATTTTCCTTCTGTTTTGGTGCTAGAGAGAAGCAGAGCATGATTTCCTTTTCATCTGCTGAAAATCTGGAATCACTCTCCGTGTTTACGCTCTTAGAACTCCACATGTTGTAACCTTGTACTTTCCTTGATTTTGTACTGTTCAGCTTGATCCCAGGTTTAATCTGATCTGGGATTTAACAGAGTCTGGCTGCATCGGATCAAACCGCATCGTTTTTAAACTGCTGGGCATGTGCACCAAAGCAAGGGGAGCCGGGGCAGTTACACGGTGTAAGAGCCGTGTGTGAGAGCAGGGTCCGGTTTTTGGGATAACCAAAGCCAGGCGTGCAGGGAGAGTTCTCTCCGCAGTGGGGAGCCTTGTTCGGGCTCTCTGCTGCTTTCAGATCGCAGTGCTTTCAATGGATCGGTTAAAGCACCATTAGCAGGTCAGTAACGGGTGGATTTTGGGAAGGGCGCGGCAGGGAAGGAGCCCAGCTCCAGGAATGTCTTCTCTTAGCAGTTAAATGTGGCTGAAGCAAAGGCAGCAGCCCTGGGGAGTGTGCTACCCTCAGCACATGTGCAACACAACAGTGGCTAGAGACAAAAATAAGCTGTTCCTCTGGAATTCCATTGTGTTCCCTACGTGTTAATGCTGTATTATATATACATATATCTATATCTGTTCATATATACATATATGTATAAAATTACCCATGGATAGTATTCACCTTTTCCAAGGTTGTTTATATTTTGTTCAATATTAAATTAACTTGCCTTTTTTGGGTGTTTTTGTTCTTTTTCTAGAGGTGCTTACCCTTGAATGTAAATGTATATCATTTTTAAGATGAAATTGATCCTCTTGTTTAAAAAACAGAACAAAAATGGCCTTCATCAAACAGTGCTTTTTTGGGGGACTGAAGAACTAAACATTACGTGAGTAAAGCAGGCTAGGTTTGGATTTGAGGCAGGATGTGATTATAAGTGCTGACATAGAATTTTTAATAATGCATCCTTCCACTGTTTTAAATATATATATCAAAAAGCTATTAAAGTACAATATACTATAACTGCTCTGTTTTGCAACATAAATTATGGATTCTTTCTTTCCTACCATTTTCTTTTCTTTTTACTGTAGTTAAGCACTTTAAGACCCTGTGCTCTCTTATCCTGTGGAAGTGCTGGAAGGATTTATCACCAGAGTTTTGTAGTTCTTGCAAAAGAGATGCCTTAGATGAAGTCTGAGTGCAGCTAAATTCCCAGTGAAGAAAGGCCCCGTTGTGATCGAGACTGCAGAGGTAGGAAGGTGTTAGTGCTGAGGGACTTTGCATCCTTATTTTTGGGAGGGAGTGTTATCCCTGCACCTCGTATGGCGAAGTGTTGGTGTGGCCACAGACCAGGACAAGGCTGTACCTGACAGTCCTGGAGATGGGAATGTCACTCAAGGAGGTTTCCAGCCTGTTTGATATTTGGGATTGTACTTTGTCACTTCCTGCATGTTAAAACATCTCTTGGTTAACGTGAGTTTTAAGCAGAACTAATGAGATCCTGGGGAGCACATGCAAAGGAGGTTGTAGAGCAGAGAGGTGGGAGGAGGAGCCTTTGCTGTGGCTCCCAAAGCAGAGGTTGGTACATCCCTGTGGAGGCCCCTCTGCCCTCCAGGTGTGTCTGCCCAGGGCTGAGCCTTCCTTGCATGGTGGATATTTAATTGCACAGGTGTCTTTGAGATGAATGTTTTCATGTGTTTAAGAACATAGATGAAATATGGGGATCTGAGTGCTGAGATTGCTGTGTGTTGGTGCAGGCAGTTTGTGTCTTTTGAGGTGGTTGGGTTGTTTGGTTTTGTTCCTGGTGAAAGCTCGTTCTTTCACCCCATTTTAGTGCAGCTTCCAGTGATGCCTCATGAGTGTGGGATGTGCAAAGCTATCGGGTTTCACCCCCACCTCCCTTTGTTCTCAATGATCTCTTTTTATTCAGAACACGGTAAAATTAGTATCTACCCAGAACTGCTTAATTTTTACAAACTCAATGGAAAAATGAGCTCAAAGCACCAAGCAATGCTTTGAAAACAACTAACTTTATTATATTAGAATGGAAAATGCATTCTCTACTTCCTAGTGGCATTTGGAAACAGGCTATGGAAAAACTTTCTGAGTGGGATAGTGTAGTAATGCTTTAACCCTGGAGCACCTGCACCTGAACCTGGGTAGGAAATGATGGAGAATTCTCATATTCCCGAGTTCCAAGCCATATTCCCTGCCAGGAGGAGTGGGTTGTGCTGCTGCTGTGTGTCCGTGTGTCCGGCTGTCCTGCTGCTGCCGTGACACCCAACCCCTGCCCAGGCAATAACAGAGTCTGAGAACGAGAAACATCAGCCTGGTGAGGCCCCTGCCTGGGGCTGCCTGTTTCCCTGAGTGCCAGAACCCTGCAGAGACTTTCCATGTGCCCCTTTGGAAGGGGCAGAGAGCTCTTCCTGCGGTTTTTCCTTGGCTGTTCTGCTCAGTAGAAGTTCAGGTGTTTAATTTGAGAACATGAAGTGCCTGCTGTTTGCGTTAACAAAATTGCATGTCTCACTCCAGTGGGTTTATTGGGCTCCCTCCTTCCCCCCTCCCGAGCTCCATGGCTTTTAATCATGTAAAGTGGAGACATTAGTTTTGCTGCGTTTTATTACAAAACCTTTGTTGCAATAAAGATGCTGCTAAATAAATTGAATTAAATGTCGGGTTTTTTTCCACCCTATTTTCAACTGTCTCTCTCCTTGATTTAGGAGAGCTCGTGTGTAATTAAATCTGTGCCCTCGTTGCGCTGTGGAAAGCAGCAGTGGTGTGTGTTTGATGCACGTCGGGTGTTCCACAAAAGCATTTGCCACGTTTCCTGTCCCTTGTGGTTTGGGAGATGGATCCCATCAGGAGGATCAGGCATTATTTCCATGCTCCCTCTCCTGAGCGTTTCCATGTGAATGCTGCTCGCAGCCCTCGGCAGCCACCAGCCGGAGCTGTTGCACCGGGGACTGCAGGACGCAGCCTCGCCGAGGCGGGGCGAGTGCCACGGGAGAGGAGGTGGCCCTGGAGGAACCTGTGGGAATGGAATGGGCCGTGCAAGAGATGTCGCTTCCCACAGTCACCTTGTGCTCACTCCTGTGTCTCTCCTTGAGCAGAATGGGCTTTGCAGGCACCCCAGTTCCACAAAGTGCTATCCCAGAAGGTCTGGGGGCGGTTCAAGGCAGATACAATTCATGGTTTTACTCATTCCTGATTTTTCACCCACAGAGAAGCACCCCCTGTTTAAGACGGGTGTCCTCTGCCCCATTCCTAGACAAGATTCCCAGTTTGCAATCCTTAGTGTGCATCCGTGGGGGCTTCTGAGACCTGAGGGAAAGGAGTGAAGATTTAGCAAGTCCTTTCAGGCTGAAGTCATGGTGTATTTTTAGTGTTTGGGGTCACAGTGCTGGTCTGGGACAGGACAACAGGAAAATCTTTCCTGGGAGAATTTACAGCCTGAGCACAATTAACCCTCCTGTCATCTTATGGGATTAATAACAAAACTGCAAATGGCAGCTGGGATTAAAGGGCTGTGTTTTCCTTTGCAGCATCAAGTCTTTTCTCAGGATAATCATTTTCCAGACTGCTCCTGCCAGACAGACCTATGGAGAACCAGTGCTGGTCCAGTTGAGCTCCTCAGCACAGACACGCAGCATGACTGGGCTGGCCCTACAGGGCTGCACATTTCCCAGGGAATTCCCAAAATCAGGATTTCCTCTTGTAAAAGCAAACAGCAACAGACTGCTGCTCCAAGGTGAAAACCAGCAGCAAGGAAATGATGACCCAAAAACAGCAAGGTAGGGACCTGTGGGAGGAAGGAGTGGTGGTGCAGGGCCAGGATTGCATCCCTCCCTCAGCTCTTGGAGCAATGCTGTTTGCATCCTGCTGGAAGAAAAGCCCTTTTGCTTTTCCAACAAAGATAGTTTGAACAATTTGCTTTCACCATTGCCCTCCCTCTCTTCCTTTCTATTCTGCTTGCAGTTTTGTTAGAAATAGATGAGTAAATACCGTGTACGTTTGTGTGGGAGCTGCGGTGGCTTGTGGTTTTATGATTTTCCCCCCAGCTGTGATTCATTGCTTTTTACATTTTTTAATCTATTCCCCCACACCCCCTCCTGCTCTCCCTGTCTCCTTGCAGCCCAGCAGCTGTCGTTATCAGTGAAATGACTTGACATTATTTTGCTGTACTTTGTTTCTATTCATTGATTTGTTGAATGAAAACTATTTATCTGGCACTGACACGCGAGATTGGAGCCTTTCAAGAAGAGGCAACTCTGCAGTATAATTTTGCTCCAAAATGAGCAGAGCAAGAGCTCTGTGTTAAACCAGCCAGCTGAAATCCCTGGCCCCATGACTGAGCAGAAGCAGTGGCTGCACAGCCTGCAGAGGTGGTGTGTAGGAAAAGCATCTTTCCTTCTCCCCCTTGCCCCCTGGAAAGCCCTGCTGGGCTCTTGCCAGAGGCAAATGAGGGATTTCTCTCGGGCTGGGGATGCAGAGAGGTGCAGGAGGGGAGGTGCTGGGCAGCAGATGTGCAGTGTCTGACTGGGGCTCCCAGCTTCAGGAGGATGTGGAGTGAGTCCAGAGGAGGCCATGGAGATGCTCAGAGCAGCTGTGGCTGCCCCATCCCTGGAAGGGTTCACGGCCAGCTTGGACTGGCTTGGAGCAATCTGGGATAGTGGAAGGCGTCCCTGCCCATGAGATGATGTCTACAGTTCCTCCCAAATGAAGCAGTCTCTGATTCTGTGATTCCATGTTTTTGTCTGAGTGTAGATGAGTTGTTCCCCTCGGCAGGATGGGCACCACAGTGCCGGAGCAAAATCCAGACTTGCTCCTTTGCCTCCCGTCTTCTCCATCCCCTGTGGGTTCATCCCTATTTCAGTATTTGGCATCCAGGGAAAACCCCCTTGTGGATCCCTCCTCTGATCCGATAAGCCTGGAGAGAGGCTTGCACATCTCTAAAAACAGGTACCAGTGGCTGCTGTGATTTTAGTTAAAAAAAAACTGGGCACTGTCACCTCAAATGCCAGAAGCTGGTTCCTTGCCAGCGCTGCTCAGAAAAATCCCACCTCCTTGGCTCCATCAATACCATCCCACAGCTTGAAGGACAGGTTTTGCCTAGGGAATACGCTCTTGTTTGAGGGATTCAGGATCCCTTTTTCCCACAGAGCCCTGGCTCCTTTCTTCCCCGCACAATCAGCCCTCTTGCCGCTTTTCTTGCCTTTTCTTCCACCGCTTTCCCACATTCTGTTCACACCTTCATGAATATTCAGAGGCCATTGGCCATATGAAGCTATTGAGAGCTCTTGTTAACACTCCTCCTAATGACATGCACCTTCAATAGAAAACAAAAACACAGATAAGAGCTTGTTAGCGCAGACCCTTGTTCCCCACCTAACAAGGTTTCCATTGACTCGGACACTTGTGGTGACACATTGCTTGCTCTCACTGTTGCCTCTTTTGATTTGCGACTGGCTTTTACCGAGGGGGTTTTTTCCTTCTATTTTTTTTCCCCTTGCTTTTTTTCCTTTTCTAGATTTCCCCCCCCCTCCCCCCCCTTTTTTTTTTATTGTGCGGTTTTAAGCTAATTAAGAGCAAGGTCAGCTCCCGGCACAATGCGGAGCGCGGTTCAATGCGCGCCGGGAGCGGCGTGCGCGCAGCCCCGAGCGGCGGGCGAGGGCCGGGAGCGGCGTGCGCGCCTGGGAAAGTTGTGCCGCGAGCGGCGCACGAAGAGCCCGCCTTGGGTCAAGAGGTGATTAAAGCTCGGCGAGAGGCTCTGAAAAGGGGCTGAGACCACCCGCCGCGGTTCCCAAGGGCTCCCCGAGCCCCAGCCTGGCTGGACATCCGCGGTGGCCAAAACACCACCCCGAGGCCGGGCAATGGGGTGACTCTTCCAAAGCGCGACCAGGCTTCTGTGAGATGCTCCCAGTGATGCTGCTCCGGTTTATGGCCCCGCAGGCACATCCCCAGTGGCACCGCCTGCCTCGGGGCTTTTCCTGGCACTGGAATCCCAGCCGGCTTTGGCGACTCTTTTTTTCCCTCTCCTCCAGCTGTGCTTCGCCTCCCTCCCGCCGTCACGGAGATCTGCCAGGCTTTCATTAGCTGGGCCCACCCATTCGATACCATGAGATGCCTGGCTTGTTGTTGTTGGGTTTTTTTGGCCACACCTCATTATTCCTCCTATTATTAGGCTCTCGCGGCGTTGTTTGTCATCTTGTCAAGGCCCTGGAGTTTCTATGGATACTGGTCCCCTAAGTGGCCATGCTATCAATTAAGACAGCTCCGTGTCTGAACTCTTCCAGAGGACTTTGTGAAGATCCACAGATAATTTCCCTGATTTCCCTGCAGTTCCCTGTTCCTTGGGTAGGATGTGTGCTGCCTTTTCCATAACGACCGCTTGGTCAGAGCTGAGCGTGTTCAGGTTTGTCAAGCATCAAAAGGCAGGATTACCTGCTTGGCTAATGGAATTAGCTGGAAGGTGATGGGGTTAATAAACCACCAGATTATATTCATATATATTTATGACAGGCTGTCATAAATAAGCAATAATGAGATAACCATCATAGTGATGTAAGTAAAAGCACAAAACCTGCCATGGAATAAAAAGATATATGCTTTATTATGCTTTCTTTTGGACTCCCTAGGAAGAGGAAAAAGCCTCTTTTTTTTCTTATTCATACTCATCTTAAGGACAGACAACTGCAAAGCTGAGAGGATTCTGAGTATTTCTTCTGAAAATAAGATGGCTGAAAGTTTCCAAACAGAGCAATTTAAACTTGTTTTCCTTATGAAAAGCAGCATAAGCACAGCAGAATAAAAAGCATAGCATTTCTAGTGGGAAAATTAGACAGAACAAGATCATGCTGGGTTGATCAGGACTTTACTGGGAACAGGCTGAGCACATGGAGCAGCTTTGTTGAGCACCTGGCAGTTTCTCACTCTCTTCTCACTGCTCTTGAACACCCAGTATGTTTCCTTGGATAAGTTTGCTTCACCCACTGATTTTCTTTCCTGGGCATTCTGTCTCCATGCCTGTACCAGCTCATTTTCACTCTCCCTGTGCAGGTGAGCAAGACAGGAGCTCCCCCACTCTCAGCCAGCCACTTCATTTTTCTGTGTCTGTAACCATAAAATGTAGGTATTTAATGATTTCTCAGAAGTATCAGGAGGTTTTCAGCCTTTCATCCAGAGAGGCTGAGCACTGTTTGCATTTACTCTGTGGTGAGAATTAGTATCTGGGGGCAGGAGGCAGCAGGGAAAAAGGCTTTGATTTGGATTTGAGTTTTGGCTGGTGATTATGATTCTTTATATGCTCTAAACCAGTTTATCTCTCCCTAGGTGGATGTGTGCTGCCAGCAGTGTGATAATATCCATCGAGGGCTGCCCAGAGGTACAAGGAATAAACTCATCCGTTATTAGCTAATACAGGAAAGTGATTCGATATGGGTCTCAGAAGCTAGAGTAGATAAATAGGATGATAAATGTTGGCATTAGCAGACGTGACTGACTCCTCTGTCTCTGTGATTTGGTAGTGCCCAGTAATTAAATAGTTGGAGTTTAATGTATTTTAAACTAGAGCTGCAGCCTGTAAATCACGGAGATTATGCTCTTCCCTGCTGTGCACTCTCTGGGTCAGGAGGAATTCCCATTCCTGTGCCGCAGCTGTCCACGGCTCCGGCTGGGTATTGCATCAGTCAGGACAGGAAAGGCAGCACCAGCCCTGCTGCTGGCCTTGGGCAGTAAACACATTCCCAGAGCCTTTCCAGCCCAGCAGGGCGTGTTCTCCAGCCCTGGAAGGATCCCAGCCTATGTCCTCTCCATCCTGGATTGTCTCCTCTGTTCTGGCTGGAGCACCTTCATGCCCACGCACACATGCAAACACAGCCCAGGCCACTGCAGAGCCTAAATTCCAGGGGGCAAAGCATCCCAGAGGGGTCATTTCTCCCCAAACCTGTGTGTGTCACTGTGGGAGCATCAGCCCCTTGGGCTGGTTTTGCTTTCAGACACGATTTTCAGAATTATTGATTTAATTATCCCAATTTCATCATCGTATTTCACATCAAGGTTTACTTTTCTTTGCAGCCAGACAATGACCTTGTACTAAATTACACTGGCTGTCTTTTTTGTATATACAGGTTATCTAAGAAGGAAACACAACCCTTTCCAGTGCAGCTTGAAACTGTACTGAACTAAAAGTTACTTTTTCTCTCTATACACAACTATTTGTGTTTCTCATCCTTTATTGGCCAGACCTGACTCTTCTGCTGGAGGTTAGTTGTATTACGCAGAGTTTCTCCATTAGCAAAGGACAAATTCAAACATTTCCATGCAATTCAGCCATTTTGTACCTTTTAGCACCGTTTCTGGATTGGTTCAGGCTTTTACTCAGAAATTTCTCTGTGAAAACTGGCCCCACATTCAGACATGGCTTTACCAAAGCCCTGCTATGATGACCCTGAAATGCTGTCTAGAACCACAGCTGGGATAAAACCTGTCCCTGCTCTTCCTGCATATAATTATTTTTAATACGATCTATTTGTACCTCAAATTATTTCCTCTTCGAAGCATTTTATAATTAAACAATTAATTTTGCTGTATCATTGCAAGTTATGGTCTCTGAGGTCTGCCTGCTGCTCTGCATGGAGTGGTGATGAGTAACTTTACTCTGGGGAAGGATAAAAATGAGTTCTGCTATAGTTAAAACAGATATTTCTTTACCCTTCTGATGAGCAGAAGCTGATGATTGTCAACCCACAGCCTGAAGCAACAACAAATATTGTTTTCAGCAAGATCAGCAGCAGTTTAACGACTGATGAGCAGGAATTATTGGAAAGGAGTTGTTTTGGAAAGCATAAGGTATAACCTCCCCCACCGGGCTTTGCAGGGAACTGGATCATCTGTAAATCATCCTGTGGTGCTTTTTTTCCCCATACACTGTTGCTGTTTTCCTTCCAGATCACTTTTAGCCTGCCTGTTCCAGGTACCTTGTGATGCTTGACCCACACAAACCCAGGGGACTCCACCCTGTGAGGGGTGGTGTGGGAGCTGCCATCAGAGCTGAAGGGCATGGGGACATTCAGACTTTCCTGGCTCCATGGTGGTTGGGTTAAGGATCTCCCTTTTCCATGTCCCACGGCAGTTCCCTTCTTTCCGTGCTGTTGTGCCTCCCTGTGGCCCATCCTTGGAACAGAGGCTGTTCCTCAGTTGCACAAGGGGCTGTGTGATGGGATACACTGCAGGTTGCCCATGGACCAAAGGGATAAACTTTTACAAGCTCTTGCTGAGATCTGGAATGAAGAAATATGTAGCTGTTGGACCACAGAGGCTGTTTGGGTGTGAGCATGGAGCTATGGAAAAAAGATATTGGTAAGGTTGGTATAGAGTTGACAGAGCTGCCCAACAGCAGCTGTAAGATTTTCCCATGATAAAACATCTCTGGAAGAATGAATTCTCAGCTCTGGGTGACCTACAATCTTAAGTGTGGAGGAGGAATGAAAATGCCCCCAAATCCTCTCATCCTTGCAGCTGGAAGTTAAATTTCCTCCTGTCTGGTCCTCTCTTAAGCAGAGTCCCTGCTCTTACAGCTAATGGCACCTTTGGTTGCATAGTTATTTTAGCATAAATAGGAATGACTCAAAGCAGAGTGGTGTGTGGAAAGCAGTAGAAACCACCTGGTCTGATACAAGAGGGATCAGGAGTTTTTTTAGCCAAGTGAAGTGGTAAATGGAAAAAGCAGCTGGATGTAGACGAATGCAAAGTGATGAAATTATGGGCAGTGAATGGAAAGAGGGTGGAAAACAGCAGGAGCACATCAAAGGTGGAACAGCCAGAGAGGAGGCAAGAGGTACTGCAAAAATCCTTCAGTGTGATCCAGATAACCCTGGATGGAATGGAACAAAGTGCCCCCAGACCCTGCTGTACGTCAGCAAAGGAGCTGGGGGGCTGCAGAGGTTTCCCATGTGGACAGCCAGCCCATGGCTTAGCAGCAGGAACAGAGAGTGAGGCTGTGTCTGAGGAACTGCTCCACACAGCACCTTTGCTCTGGCACCTCTTTTAAAATAGAAATGATGGGTCATTACTGCAAATTTGCTGAGTTAATTCATTGAGTTTGTGTGTGTGGAGTGGCAAAGAGGAAAGCAAAGGGGTCCATGTTTGCCTGCAGCCATCTTTTATGGTCCAAGCAGCCAATTTTCTGTGTAACTATAATAAATCACGGCGACAGACACACAGGATGGTGTTGTCTTTATATAATTATTCCATAAATTGTCCCATTTTCTCCCCTAGAAAGGCCTCCCAGTTCCTTCTCTTTGCTGGAGCATGTTGTTATCCTGAACACAATACAACAAATGCATTTGAAGAACTTATTTGTAAGCGAAGGGTAAAGAGAGGGAGCCTGCTCCTGTTTCCATCACATGGCTGTTTGCTCCAAGGGGATTTGCAAAGCAAGGGAAACAACCTTACAGCTCAGGAAATCGAGCGTGAACTCCAGGACTGAAGGGAAAGCGTGGCTGAAAAGCCAATCCCCACAGAGCCCAGCTGCTAAGGGAGCGGTGGGCGAGGCCATGGCCCTGCTCCTCCTTTACTCCACTCCTCCTTCCACTGGGCTGTGGCCTGGAGGTGCCTCCTACATTCCCTGGAATCAATCCCGTGATGAATTCTGAAGTCCCTCGCTGCAGTGATGAAGGGAAGCTTTGGCATCTCTAAGTTGTCTCTGTGCAAGTGGCATTTTAGTCACTGCTGCAGACAGCGCAAGGTCAGCCCAGCAAAGTCACCTTGGTGAGCAGTGCCTTCTAAACCATCCCAGCCCCTTCCTGCTCAGATTTGCTTCTGAGAAGCTTTTAGTTCTCCTCTTATTCCTTTTGCATCCTCATTCCCTGGCTAACTGCAATTTCAGGCTGCTTAGCAGGAAGGCACAGAGCAGGGCAGGTTCTGCCTGCAAGAAGTCAGATAAACTGTTCTCCTGTGGGCACTCGCAGGTTTAAACCCCCCACAATTTGTGTACAGCGGGACTTTGGGGACCTCTTGGCTTGGCTGGTGTTTTGATAACTGAGCTTGTGTTTTTTTCTCTTTCCTTTTGCCCTGTAGAAGAGACTTTTTAAAGTACAGCAAGAGGGAAGGAAAAGTATATTCTTTTTCCAACAAGGATATAAAACCTCCATCAAATCGGCTGTGTCACTAGAGACCCAAAGCTAATAAGTTGATCTTACAGATGTGTAATAAACTCATTTATTAGGTTTTTATTTTAGGAGTTGGTAGTATTAATTAGATTGATATGGCCCATAAATCACTTGATTTGGCTGAGCCCTCAGATACTTGTAATTTAAATTAATACAAGTGCAGTTTAATTAATCTGATTAAATCCTGGGACAAGCAAGGCAGTGTTTGCAGTATCCAGGAGTAGATCACAAGGAAACGAAGTATTTTAAGGTAAAGCAGCTTCTTCATTGCAGGGTCAGTTTTGTTCAGCTGGTGAATGAGGGGACAAGAATGGAACTATGGAAGCTACAACCCAAAAAACAAACCCTGGCTTTGCTCTGAGACCTGGAAGCTGGGCAGAGCTCATCACAGCTTCTGGACCAGGCAAAGGGCTCACCTTCAAAAGTTCGTGGCAACTGCTCTGGTTTTGAGGAATCCTGATCCTTTTTCATCCTTTGGCAGAAATAAATGAATTCTCAGAAGGTGAGTTTAAGACACAGGTGAGCATAAGCCACAGGCTGATCTCTGTTGTGGTCACAATCTTGATTTTTTACTCCCTTCAGTGCTAATGAGAAGAGATAACATTTCTTTCCAGGAGGCAATAATCCATTAATTGGTTCTTCCTTGCTCAAGGGACAGACCTTTCCAGACACGAGCTGCTGCATTCCCCAGGCCAGGAGCAGACCTGGAATAGAGCAGGCAGAGGTGCAGATGAGCTGACGTGTCCCACCTGAGACTTACCTGCTCTGCATTCCCTTCCCATCCTGAGTATTCCTCCTCAGGACGTTTCTGGGTAGTGGACGATGATTTTATTGTGACTCTGCTGTAGAGAGGATGGAATGCACCCTCCTGTGGGACACACTTTGCAGGGTGCTCTGGCAGGGGTGCAGCCCTCTGCTCCCCAGCATTGACAGTTCCTAAACCTTTTCCAGGTGGATAACACCAGACACTCAAACAGTGTTTCCATCTATTTTTTCCAGAATGCTCTGTGCTTACATCTCTCAAGATTGATGTCACAAATCTGTAGAGCCCAGGCTTTTGCTGCATAGCATTTCCTCTGAACTCCTGCTAATTTGCCTTTGTCTAAGTGAGCTCCCCTATGGATAGGAGTGGAATTCAGACCCTGTGGTCCACCCTACCCTGGGTTCCTCTGTTGTCCACAACCTGTCCATGTGGGATGGAGGTACAAGTTTGGTATTTACAGCAGCTCCCCAGAACCTGGATGAAAACCCCTTCCAAGGCTCCCATGGTATGTTTAGCAGCAAAGCACCAGCCCAGGGCTCATGCAGCCGCAGGTTGTTTCCCTTAGAGTGCGGACGCCATAAAATATGTTTTCTTTAAAAGCAGGAGATAATGCTGTTACAGCAGTTGGATTAATCTAATATTCTCCTTCATCTTCAAAAGAGAATTGCCTAAATAGCCAGAGAGAGGCACATTTTATGAGTCCTTCTTAAGGGCTATCAATCAAACCTTCCAAGAAAGGCACTGATGCCCTTTTGCTCACAAGAGGGAAATTGGATTCCCCACGGCTTTGCTTTCAGTCTGCTGTAGCCTTGCCGTGTAATCGCTGCATCGCAAACGGTCTGGCCATCATTTTCTTCCACTGGTCTGAAGAAAAAGCCCACATGGAGGAAACCTGTAAGAAGAGAGGGAAAACAGCCCAATTAAAGGCAATGATCTCTTAGCTGCCTGCCCTCTCTCCCGCCTGGTGAAGGCAGATGTAAAACAATAGCTTTATTTGTGCAAGTTTTAATTGGGTAGTTCAAAGGAAGCAGCGGAGGCTCTTTTGATCTCTTGGTGTGTTTGAATGCCACGTTGCAACGGTGCCTGTTGGCCACGGCAGTGACCTCTTGTGTTAATTAGTGTTTATCTGAAATCGAATTAGCTCACAATTGGGAGAAAGCAGAGTGAAAAGCAGGGGATAAGCAGAGATTTGTGCCATTCTCAGAGGTAAAAGCAGGTCTGCTGAAGTTGACATTAAAATAACTCGGAGAACATTACATTTTTGCTTTGTTTTTCTAACACTCTTAGTCAGATGGTCCCATTTCTCTTCCTAATACCCTGTGCTGCCTTCATCTTTGCTGAGTCTGCTGGTCCGCGCCGCTCATTGGAACTTAAACCATAAACCAACACCGAACAATGATGCATTATTTATAGGAGACCGAAGGCTGCGAGGTTGACAATAGTGCAAAGCTTCTCTTTCTTGTGGTCAGTAATCCATAAATAAATACATCATCTATTTAGGTTTGCAGAACTGTCTGATGGATGGGAATAGCCTGCATTATACAACGAGAGCACCAAGGACATTGTGAAAGCCACCACCTGCTTTTGGGGCAGATTGGCTGTTTCTGAGTAAACTCTTGATGGAGACAGGGGGTGTGAGAACTGCCCAGTCAACTTTCTGGTGCCCATCTGGGGAACTCACTTGAAGGTAAAAGGAAAAAAGGGTTTAGAAATGCATAAAAGCATCAAGTTCTCTGTGTGAAATATTAGCAAGGACAGAATTTTATAGCTAAAAGTATCTCACTGGACAGGTATACGGTCCCAGTTTCTGAGCAGGGAATAGCCAGGGTTGTGGAAATCAAACATCTATCCAAACATCCATGAACATCTGCAGGCTGTCAGCATGTTGGACTGGCTGAAATCCCATCCTCAGATCAGATCCAGATCTCAAGGTTTTTCAAGTGCAGGAATGGTTTTATCTCAGCCTTACTTTTCTCTCCTAAGCTGGTTTCAAGTGTCACCAGGCTGGATTTTCCTGCTTGCCCCATAATGAGCTCATCAGTGGTGAGTAAGAAACCCCAAAAATGCCATGGTGGCACTTACTCGGTGTCCCTGGGTGTACAGCACTATCTTTTCTGGGATTAGCCACAAGAGGGTGGCATGAGGATGTGCACCAGGCAGCCTCCCTGCTTCACCGCATGCCATTTTATAGCCAGCTCAGTAGAGCCAATAAAACTTCAGAACAGATCCTTGTTTTTGGCACATGAGCACATTTCCCACTACAAATGAGCCTGCCGGGTGTTTCTTACGGCAGCACTGACTGAGAGTATTCCTTGATGCTACACGTGCTCTTTCTGCTTAAACCCAGCCTCAGTTAGTGGGTACCATAGCAGCGGATAAAATTTAGAGTATTTAGGATCAAAACTTTTATTGGTTCTTGCTAACTGCTGTAGGGAGAAGTCCACAGGTGTTGTTTATGAGAAAATATTATTTTTCCTAGTCCTGGATGTTTACAAGGCAGTGATGTTCCACTCGACTGCTTTATGGCTCATTGGGATGGTTCTAGTAGGTTTTTATTTGATTGTGGCTGACAGTGAATGAGCTGGTTAACAAATATGCACAAAATAGTCTCAGTGACAGCAAGGAAGAATAACTGACATGAAATAGATTCATTTAATCTAAAAACTACCCAGCCTGGATTGTCCTGGTGTGTTTTTTTCTGAATTGGACTGTCAGCAACCCAACCCAAGTCACTTGTCTTGAATGATCACAGAATCCCAGAATGGTTTGGGTTGCAAGGGACCTTAAAGATCATCTTGCTCCAACTCCTGCCATGGGTAAGAATACCTTCCACTAGACCAGGTCGCTCAGAGCTCCATCTACCCACCCTTGTCTTGGGCACTTCCAGGGATAGGGCAGCCCCAGCTTCCCTGGATAACCTATGCCAGGGCCTCACCACCCTCACAGGGAAGATTTTTTTCTAAATATCTAAACGAAAGCTACTCTCTTTTAGTATGAAGCCATTCTCCCTTGTCCTGTCACTCCATGCTCTTGCTAAAAGTCCCTCTCCATCTTTCTTGTCAGGTCCCTTCAGAATCAGTCGTTGTGTCTCTGTGTAAGGCAAATTCTCATTTGATTTAGCAAAGCCTCACCCGTGTGGCAAGTCCCAGGAAGAGCAAGAAACAGGGCACTGGGACTTCCAGGCAGCAATACAATCAAAGAGACATAAAAACCCACTCCAAGTTTGATGTGCAAAGCTTTGTAAGTGCTGGAGGATTTGTACCTTATTATAACATGATATTTTTCCATGTACAGGCAGAGGGATGACATTGGTACTTAGAATCCACTCTGCTCTCATTCCTGCTCCATAGCCTGGCACCGTCTACATCATAACTCCCCATCCTGGATCCCTGCAGGTTTATTCAGGGTGTGAGTCCCTCCTCACCCATGGCTCTGGCTGTACAGCCAGGGCCCTTGCACACAGAAATCCCTTTTGCCATGAACACATTTTAAATACAAGCTTCCGAATCTCATTACGTGCTGCCTTTTCCATTCGTTTTCCTCCTAACAATGCACCTGCCAATATCTGCCCCTGAGCTCCATTTTAAGCAGCGTTTTCCATAGTTAATGTCACACTCTTGCTCCCAATCTATCTTTGGCAACTGCTGACTGCCTGCAGCAGGACCAGAGGAAGAAGGAAAGCCCTCCCTGGGTATAACAATAACACAACACCCATTCCTGGAAGAATGATGAGATAGGCTGTGTAATAAATATTTATAAGAGCAAGCGTAATGAAATGGATGTGTAGGATGCTGAGTCTCCCTTAGGGTTTGGTCATCACATGTTTTTTTCCTCTTTTCTTTCTTCCCTGTGATACAGAATTGTCCTGATGTCCCTGGGTTGTTGAGCAAATTGCTCATTGTGTTGCTCACTTACACAATGCATGTTATTATGTGCAACCAGCTGCTCCTGTTTGGCATTGCTCACGCATATGGAACAGGAGGCTACCATCACTTTCCTCGTCTGGAAGTCAACGTTCCCTCTCGCATCGAAGTTGCTGCCAGACCAGAAGAAGTCTGGGAACAAAGTGAGTCCTGGTGGGAAAGGTCCCTGAGAGACTCCTTTTCTGGGAAGACCGAGGGTGAAGCCTTGCAGTGAGTTTGAGCTGATCCAGCTTTGTACTGCTGTTGAAAACTTCCTCATGTCTGTGTCTGCCTATTCCCATTGCTTTCCTTGTGCTGGCACTAACTCCTGAGTGATTGCACAGGGAGCTGGAGCAGGGCCCTGATTTTGTTGTTAATGTTGTCGCCAATTAAGTTTTCAGCACCATCCTTTCCTCTGTCCAGCTCCAGGCTCATTCAAGCACTAATGCCGTCACAAAGGAAAGAGCAGCCAACTCTTCTGGTAATTAGAGCTGCTTAAATCCGTCATAAAATGTCAACCTCAGCACTGAAAACACGTCTGGAGTCAGGGACGGTCAGAAAACGGAGCAAGGCTGTATTTGAGACTGGAAAATTTAATCCTGTTTGGGAGAGAAAGGGCCTAATCTGTGAATCTTCTTGCTCCTCACTGCTTTCTCTCTGAAATGGCTTCCCCCTGTTTTTCAGGTTTCTTTTATTTTAGGGTGTCTTTTTTGGAGCAGGTGTTGTTCTTTACCTGAATTTGTTTAGTAACTTGTACAATTAGATCCTGGTAGTCTGAATCCCACAGTTGCCAGCTGAAAGTGGACACGGGCTGCTTCATGTGGGTTTGGATTCAGAGGCTGGATAAGTTCTGATTCAGAACCCTCTGTAATTTGTTTCTGTGCTCCAAGGTCTCTTGCACTAGTAGCCTTTCAGAAGCATGGATCCCCTTTGGCTACAGGCTGCCTGCATGGGAAAAACCCTGAAAAATGAGGCTTTTGACCCTTAAAATGGGACTTCACACCCTAAAAATGTGTCTTTGGATGTTCAAAATTACTGCTGAGCTAGACAAATTTATAGCACCTTTTGCTGGATTTCCATAGTGGCTGTTATTCTTGGGATCTTATACAAACCAAGATATGTGTACAATACACTGTCCATACACCTGACTCACCAAAAAATTATTGTAGCACAGAAATAATGTCTCTCAAAGGGTGAACAAAAAGCTGAACTACAAACACCTGCCTATGGCTGCTGCTCCACCTGTAACACTTTCTTCTCTCAAAGTGTCAGATGTTTGCAGCGATTGAAAGGCTGAAATGCCTCATCCACAGGAATGGGAATGCTGGGGAGTCTACAGCACATAAATGGGGGGGTTGCTGCCCTAAGTAATTGGGCAGAAGTGCCATTTTCTGGGAAGGAATGTCCCTTTTCTTGGCATGGCTGCTGTCACTTTGTTCTTTATGGACTGACAGCCAGGGAGTTACCTGATCCTTCCCAAATCTCCTAAGTGGCTCTTTCACCGGGCTCTCCCTCTGTAAGTGCCACAGGGAATCATTTCACCTCTGTGAGCAGACGCTGGGACTTGGTGTTGCTCCTGCAGAGCACAGGTGTTGTCAGTGTGAAGGAGCTGGTGCTCCAGGTGACGTTTCTGCTGCTTTCTCAGTTTGGGGGCTGTTTGCCAAGTTGCTGTTTTTTTCTTTTCCCCAGGGACAGATATTCAAGGAATATATCTTGCAAGCTTGGGTTTGTTGAAATACTGGTTTCATTCCTGTTTCCACAGACGTGCAGGAAGACAAAGAGGTGCCACAGAGGAATCGAGTAACACTAAGATCAGGTAGAGAGCAAAGACAGGGGTTAGACCTGGGTTTTTCAAAGCCTGGTCTAACCTTGGCCTGCTGACATGGAGCTTGGTCAATGCCTTACACAGGCAGGTGCTGTTAGCCAGAATGTGCAGTTTTGTAGACCACTAGCAATTTTCCTTATTTATATTAATGCAAGACTTCCCTGACTGTAAGGCGAAATTTTCTTGCTTAAAGGGAGGGAGAAATGTCTGGGATTTGAAGAAAAACTAGGCTGTAAAGGAATATCTACTTGTGTCTGAATGAAACCACTGGCAGACACAAGTAGATATTCCTTTATAGCCTAGTTAAAACAATTTGACAGTACCCTTAAAAGCACCTCACACCTAAAGGAGCAGGTGGGAAGGACTCAGAGAGAAAGAAGGGTTTGTGGATGTTGTTAATCTTTACCTCCCTGCTGGACTGGTGCACAAGGGGACATGGATGTTACTACCCACTTTCCACAGGGAAGTGAGACAGTGCAGGAGAGGGGCCAGTGGAATGCTGTGGCCTTATCACGCACTCCTTCCCAGCAAGGTGCGCAGTGAGTGCCCTCCTGATGCTGGGCACAGCCCCCATGCACATCTCTTCAGAGCTGCTGCCTCCCAGGGCTGGTCTGTACTGGCAGTGCCAAATATGAACTTGGAGTTGCATAACTCACACTCATGGGAAACCTGCTTCCCACCACACAGCCTTTCTGGTTTCATTTAAGTTTTTATAGTTCATTTATACAGGCTAATAAATAGGAGGGTCTGGAATAAAAAAGTTTCTTTTTTCATATTCTGCATAGCTGAAGCCCCCTCCGCATTCCACATTGCTGTGATAAAACGTGCCTGTGTGCTGGGCAGCTTCCTATCCTTTTGGAGAGCAAAGCAGACCCACTCTGGATGGGGCTGCCCCCGTGTTTGGTGCCAGGTACCACTGCCGAAAGAAGGACTTGGTATCATTTGCCCTCAGGATTAAACCTGCACCTGTGGCTTTACGCACACACATGTGGTGTGAGTTTGTGTCTGGGACCCAGCCAAGCCAAACTGGGAGGCAGCAACTTTGGACTCCATCTCTCATCTCCTTGCCTCATTTCCAGTGCTTGGCTCAGCTGGTGCATAGGTCCTGTCTCTATCCTCAGCGATGGGGTGCAGACATGCCACACCATGTATTTTATTTGTTTTATTTTTACAGTCGGCTGAGAAGCACAGGCTATGCTTTGACGACCGATGAACGATATACACCCGAAGGGAGCCGTGCCTCGAAACTGAACCCCACCAAAGCCATGGCGATGCGATCACTGGTGTCCGATTGCCCCCGCTGCCCAGCCGGGCTGGGCGCGGTGAGCTCCGGCAGCCCCGACGGGCGGCGGGGCCGGGGAGGCGCCCCCGGCAGCGCCGTGAGGGGAGCGCGGCGGCGGGAGCTGCGCGGTGCCCTCCGCGCTCACCCGTGGCAAACCAGGAAAAAAACCCGTAAAGACGAAAAACTCTAAAGCCGTAGGGGGTGGAAGCTCAATTTTAAAAGCCACATAAAATGTTACAAATGTTTGTGGCTTGTGGAACCGCTGGCGGGCGGAGGAGTTCCGCACCTGCCGTCCACCCCCTCAGGGAGCGGGGCCACTCCCGGGGCCGGCTGAGGCGACCCGGGCAGCACCGTGAGGGGAGCGCGGCTGCTGGAGGCGGCCCGGTACCCTCCACGCTCACCCGTGGCAAAGCTGAAAAAAATACTAAAGAGATTGAAGAAAAAAAATATTGAGGAAAAAGCCCACATAAAATGTTATAAATGTTTGTGGCTTATGGAGCCGCCGGCGGGCGGAGGAGCCCCGCACCTGCCGTCCCCCACCCTGAGGGAACGCGGCCGCTCCCCCCGCCGCGGGCTGGCAGCAACCTGTTGGTGCGGGCGCTGCCGGGCGGCGGGAGGAGCCCCTCGGAGGGGCGGCCGGGCCGCTGACAAAGGCGGAGCAGCAGCAGCCCAGGGCCGCCCCCGGCAGCGGGGCCTGGCGGGCAGCGCGGGGCTGGGGCTGGGGCCGGGGCGCTCGCACAAGATGGCGGTGGGGCGGCGGGGGAGCGCGCTCCCCTCGTAGATGCGGCCGCGGCGGCCCCTGCTCCCGGCGCCCGGCGGGGCTTACATGGCGCTGGAGGACCTGCTGCTTTGTCTCTGCTTCTCCGCCCTCGCCGTCCTGGCTGTGCAAGGTGAGTGAAGAGGGAGAGAAGGGAGGGAAGGGGTCGGTGCCCCCCAGCCCGCGGGCGGCTGCGGTGCCACCTGCCCTCACATGGGCAGCGGGCGGCTCCGCGGGGATGCGCTCCCTGACCGGTCACCCGCTGTACCAGCCCTCCTTCCCCTTTAGTGGCCATTTACCCCAGTCGTCTCCTTTCTCCCC
This sequence comes from Prinia subflava, assembly GCF_021018805.1. Lineage (NCBI taxonomy): Eukaryota > Metazoa > Chordata > Aves > Passeriformes > Cisticolidae > Prinia > Prinia subflava. The sequence goes on from NC_086261.1 coordinate 2,304,482, forward strand.
TCAGTGGCCGTCCCGTCCCTCCGTGGCCGCTCTCCCTCTCTCCCCATCCCCTTCTTTCCCCTAAAGTCGGACGATAGCTGTGCTCATGTCCCATGCCTAGATGGTGCTTCCTTTAGGATCATCATCTGGGGGGTGACATTGGGGGTGACACCCTCATACTTTGAGGGTGATATGCCCCACAGGAACTCCCGTCAGTGTATGGGCTGGGGGGGACAGCAGACCAGCTGCATCAGCATTCTGCGGCCTCTGCCTGGACAGTGGCAAGTTTCCGCCTGAGGGACAGTGGCTGTGCCAGGGTGGTGGGGAATGAAGCGCTTGTCCAGCACAGGGTGTCCCAGGGCAGGCCCAAGTGTCCAGCCAGGCCGTGGAGGGGCCCCTCGCCTCCCTTGCCCTGCTCCCACCGGCATGGGACACACGGGCAGGCAGGTGTCCCGTTGGTCAAGGAAGTGACCCAGGAATAGCCATGCTCCTCGCACTCGTGTTTTGCAATGGTTACGCAAACGGCGCCGTGCGAGGGCACACGTACACGGCCGCCGGGTGTGTTGGTGGCTTTCTGTGGTTGCCATCGAAGTTTGCATTGAGGGTCAGCTGAACTGGCGGACCTTGGGGTGTGGGGTTCCTTCTCTGCGTGTGCACAACCTGCAAAAGGTTTTGTTCTCATCCTTGAGAAAGGTTTGGAAAGGTATAGGCTGGCAGAACCGCACCAAAAAATGTGAGCTTGTGCCAGGGACTTGCTCTAATTTAAAATCCCCCCCTAAACAGGGTATTGTGGTGGAGGAGCCATCCCTATGTCATTGTACATTTTTATTCCTTTTATGATGCATTCAGGTTCAGCAGAGCATAATAACAGCACGTGGACGGCTGCAGGGTTGTTTTTCTTTTCTTTCTTTTTTCTCAGAACCTTGTGAGCTCCCGTTAGGGGTAGGTTATGATTCAACACTGGTGCAGCTTTATGATGGCTGTTGTGGAACGGATAAGGGTCCATGTCAATGGCCATTGTCACCAGCGAGTGTGGGTTTTCCTAGATGGGTGGCAGGCTGCGACCCCACCAGCAGCTGAGCAAGGTAGGCTGGACTGAGTGGGAGCTGTGTCTCCTGAGTGTTTGAGCAAACAGCTAAGTGGATCCCAAGGCTTGTAACGGAGAACAATGATTTTAAAAGAAAAAAAAAAATGGGGGTGGTGGAGTGGATGTTGTTTTTCCAAACCCACTTCAACTACAAAACTTCAGACTCTTTGCGAGAATTTGCAGTTGTGGCTTCTTGGTGTTTCTTGCAAGCAATTAGACAGCTAGTGAAAATTGTTGCTGTTTGTTTTCTAACAATGGGCTACATCTCGTATAGGGAGGCCGTGAGCGCATCTGCACAGTGCTTGGACTGTGCCTCTGGGTATGTGTGGATGTGCTTTCCAACAGGTGGGTTTGATTCTGAAAAGAAAAACATGGACTTGTTTCAATCTGAAATTAATTTGGCAGAGGGTTGAAATGGTTTTGGGAAAGTCTGTGTTTGATCCCAAAGCCGCACGTGTTTTGATCCAAAGTTCAAGCCTCCCTGGGTATGAAGTACCTAGGAGAGGAGTGGAAAACCTTCCCTCGTCTGGACTTGATGGAAGCAGTGCCAGTGTACACTTGCTGGGGATGTGATCCAGTGTTTTTGAAAGCTGTTTGCTGACTTTGAGCCTGTTTTCACTGCAGTAGCAGGAAAGGGTTTTAAGGAAAAAAAAACAAGCACTAAACAACCCCTTTTCAATTGACTCCAGCAAGGGGGGCTGTCGTGATTCCTTTCCTTAGGGCTCTCTACAGGGGACATGGTGGGAAGTGCGCTGAGCTTTCCATCCGAGGGATCAGCTGAAATCCATCTGGGTTTGTGTAGTTTGGTTTTGTGCTTGAGTTCTCTTGCTGTAGAACAGATTTCCTTTTTCGATATCACCTCACTTGAGTTGTGATTTGTTTTATCCTTCCTGTCGCGTTCTCCGTGGCGGCGTGACCCCGCTGCCTGCCTGGGAGCCTGTGCCGGGGAAGCCGGCATTTCCATTGTTAGGAATCGCGTGTCCCTGCTGCTGCGGGGATGTCACCGTCACCTGGCTGCGGCTCTGCCGGCCCTGGGACCGCGGCGTGGCGGTGTCACCGAGATGGGCTCTGCAGGGAAGGGGTGTTTCTACAGCCCCCAAGAAACGGGGGACACTGACAGTGCCAAACATCGTGCACGCAGGGCTGGCGAGGCTTCACTTGTGTCCCGTTTCCCAGGGATTTCTCGTGCCGGAGCTCGGAGCTCGCTGCCGTTGCCGTGGCTGTTGTGACAGCCGGGCTCCAGGCTAGGCAGGGGCTGCTTTAGCGTGGGGAATGCTTTTGCTGGCATTTCTGTGTTTCTGTTCTAGTGTGTGAAGCTGAAGGAGAAACTGCTCAGGCTTGGTTCTTGTCTCTCCTGTTTTCCCTAGCGCTTTTTTTTTTTTTTTTGGTGTGCTTTCACTGCCTTGAAATCCAAAGTGAAGCAGAATGGGCTCATTTTCGGGCATATCCCCCTTTTTTACAGACTTTCTCCTGGCAGCTCTAGCAGGTTTGATCTGCTGTGGGGGTCCCATGGGGGTGGATGACTGCCGGTGGTACATGAGACACTTTGGAATGGCACAAGTAAGAATTGGAAAAGAAAATATTTGGCAGTCTGCCTTTCCCTGAGGATGAAGGGAGATGATTTCCCTGCATGCAGCCTGATTTGGAGATGAAGGCAGCTTCTGTGGGACAACACAGGTGTCTCTGCACCAGAGGCACCAGGGCTTCCTGAGTTTGTGAAGTGCTGGGGTGGGCTGTGGCATACAGGGCATCTATCCTGAGTGCCCACTCTTATCCTGCTGTTATCCTGGGCCAGTTTCTTCATCTACTCTTGCCTTATGGCCCATCTTTAGCCAAACATGGAGATGCTTCTCTCTGTCAAAGGTGAGGATGAAATCCATCAATAAGTATTCAGCACATATATGATCTTTCTCACTCTAATGCACAGCTATCCTGAGGGCAGAGTGCTGTGTTGTCCCATGGGTTTGTGACTCCTGATACCATATTGCTTGCCAGAGGATTTGAATTCCTACCTCCTTTGGAGCTGCTTTTCCAAAGGCTGTTGTCCCAGGGAAGAAATCCAGGTGCTTGTGAACCAGTCTGGGCATTTGCAGCATTAGAGATGCTGCTTGCACGATTTATACGCTCCTCTCCTGGTTAAATGGCTTCAAGGCCATTAAGCCTAGTCATGGTTATATAATTAAGAAGGGAATTAATATTTAATCTAATTGTAATTTGTTGCTGGAATCCATCCCAAACTGTATCTCTGCATGAGGTGAGCGGGTACCTGAGGGAAAACTGAGGCCAGTGTTACATGCAGGATGTTTTTTGCATGGACACTGGGAATTACAGGTCTGCCTTGGGTGACAGAGAAACCCTAACCTTTACAAACCCTGAGTGATCATAGTCATTTTGTTATCAGTAGGAAGCAAATGTTTGTTTTATAGTCAGCTGTAATACTAGAGGGGATATGGTAAATCCTTGTTATCAGTATTTGCCAAGTGCATGTTGGGCCAAAATCAACTCTGGTGCAATTTTGTTACTTTCTGGAGAGGAACTGGATCCACTTGTCTACAGTATTTTTAGCTGGTTTTGAAGGTGAAGAGGTGTAATTATCCCATCCAGTTGTCTGGGTGGGGTCCATCTTCTATTTCTTTTTCCCAACAATTTCTAGACCTGCTGGTCAGTCATAACTAGTTTGGACATGGAGAATTCAAAGTTTATGAAAATTAGTGACCAAGTCGAGGAGGAGGATGCAATTTCTGCATGGTCTGAAGGAGAGGCACTGCAAAACTCACCTGTGGAGCAACCTGAAGTGCCTCAACAGCAGGAAGAGCTTTGAGCAGATGGTGAACCTTGTTTGAGTAGGACTGGGCAATCCACTCACAAGACACAAAACTGCAGGAAATCACAATCTCAGGTCCTTGTATTCACTTATTTATTTTTGAAGTATTTTCACTGTAAAAGATGACTTATGATACACCAGCATTCATGTTATGGAGCTTGGTGTCTGTTTTACTTTCCTTTCTTTTTGTGAAAGCACTTCCAAACACAGGATTTGGAGCTGCTGTGACTTTGGCTCTTTTTATTGTCTTTGTGTTGATCACTTGCTGTCTCTGCCTCAGTTTCCCCACTTGTTCCCACAGAGCAGAGGATGCTGTTACACACTGTAAACATGAAGAACACCATCACTCTAAGTACCCTTCTTGCATTTATTAAATCCCTGGAGTAAGTGACCTCCAAGTGCTGCTTGTGCTTTTCTGACTTAACAGCTTGTTGGTGAGAGGATCCACAATTGTTCAAACTGAACCTGCCACCTTCGTGGAAAGCAGCACTGAGCTGTGTTTTCACAAGCCCTTCTAGAGCTGCCAAACCCTCCACCAGACACGGGGGGAAGTCTGAAGAGCTTCTAATTTGTCTGACTATCACTAGTATGCTGAAGTCATCCTTGAAACACCATTGAATTTCCTAATTCTGAAGAGTAATGGAGGCTTCAAAGAAGAAGAGCTGGTCAGAGTTTCCTTGCAGGAAGGTAAAAATCTGCTGGAGTTGCAGCTGCTGAGAAGGGAAATTCTGTGGGAGAGCCAAACCAGGTGTCTGAATCTAACACTGTCGTGTTTGCAGGTGTCAGGACAGTTTGTGAGTGTGTAGGTCATGGTGCTTCTCCCTTGGACATGTTTTTGTGCGTGTCACTGATGCCCTTTGGTGTCTCTGTTTGAGTCAGATCCTCTCCTGCTCCTAATCCATGTGATCCTGCTGTTGTGATATGGCCTTGCTTTATCTGAGAAGTCCAGCAGCTGCTGAGTCTTATCTCTGTGGGTAATAAACATACTTTGTGCTGGTTATGATAAGCAATTACTGTGTTCCAGGGAAACTTTTGTATCAGATGTTCTCAAATTATTTAAAAATCTTTATCAGCATTTTAAACACCATTGCCTGTTATTGCCATATTAAATTCAGCTGAGCTATGGAATAACCTGGTTTATTCTATCTTTTCTTGGTTTTCGTGTTTTAATTTTTTTCCAGATCTTTCATGGAGTTCTTGAGGACAGGTCATTAATATTAAAGGTGTGTTAATGAAATGTGAGCATCTGCAAGGTTTGCTCTCAGCCCGGGTTGGTGGGAGAATTAAAATCTAGCATTTGTGCTCAGTCTGCTGTGGCTCTTTCCCTTGTTTCGATGGACTTCCCTGGTCTCATTTCCTGCTCGGGTCTTTGAACCACGTTCCCGTTGGAGTTGGGATGGCTTAGCACCTTGTTAAATGTAACACTTTGGGAAATGAAGCAGTTAAAATGGTGCTGGGATGGCAGAACTTGGTGGAGCAAACCTGGGATGCAGAAGCGATGTCAGGCTGACAGTGGGGATGTGATGAAGTCCTTCGTTTGTTTCTCTGTATGCTGGGAAATGTGCATCCTTGATCGGTTCTAAATTGACTGTCAATAGATGATCAGGTTAATTGGTGTGACCAAAAGGTCATTACTTAATGAAATGGATTTCCCATACTCTGTCAATACTCTGGGAGTTTTGGCAAAATCTGACTGTTCATGCATACAGGGCTTTGATAAATCTTCTTTTCAGAAGCATCATCAGTGCTTACAGGTTCCAAAATTACCTCAGGTGTTGCACTTGGGACAGGACTGTCCTCTGTGGCTCTTGGCTGGCTGTTGGATACAGCTGCAGAACGGGTGCATGTATTTTCCAGACAAAAGTGGAATTTTCTCTGATATTAAAACTAGTAAAGAGTTCACTGATTTTTATTTCTGTGCATATGAGAAGGCTTTTACATTCTTTTGGAAATCTTTGTGTCTTTTTAGCTGATGGTCTAGTGAAAATGTGCTCTTACCTTTCTGGGGTTATCTGTGCTCCTTTAAAGGAGCGATGAGCATAGTCCTCCTAGTCACATAAACCCAGAGGGACTGAGCCAGTTTGAGCCATTTCTGTGCCCTGGCAGAGCCACCTGTCTGTCTGTGGCAAAGCCTTGAAAGAGGCTGTAACAAAGGGACAGGGAGTTTTGAAAAGAAAAACCAAACCAAGGACTGGGGAGGGCAGAGAATCAGCAGGTGCTGAGGCTGCTGCTGGGGGGTCAGCGTGTGGTTTGGGGATGGGATCAGCCCCTGTGTGGGAGATAAGGGCCTTGTTGGAGGTTATCTTCAGCAGAGTGGTGCAGAATATGGGGTGGAGGAGCTGGGGCTGCTGGCTTGGCTCCATTGTTTTTCTGCTTGATAGGTGTTTCCCCTTGTCACAGAGGCTAGGGCAGCCCTGCTGTTGGAGAATTCAGGCTGTGACAGGAGGGTGGTCATATCCCCTGTGGGTCTGTGTGGCTTGCGGAGACACTTCTGAAGGCACTTTGTGTTGTTCCATAGCAAGGCGTCTGGGCAAAATACCCTCAGATAAGATAAAAGGAGAAAAAGAATCCCAGGATCTGATCCAACACCAGCTCCTTTGCTGGGTTGGCAAAAATTGTGTAGATTTTCCCTCCCAAGAATGGTTTTGTAAACATAATACTGCCCATTAGCCATGTAAATTACTGTCATTGGTGGCAATTGTTGTGATGGAAAGATAAGTATCTTGAAACTCTGGTTTGATTTACCCCTCATGCCCCCCCAGCTTGCTAACCAGTTGTTTGTGTCAGTGCTGATTGCGGCTTTTGTCAGAGAAATCAAAATATTGATCAAATTTATTTAGCTCTGTGTTCCCTAGGTCACAGTAAATGCAACTTTTCTTTCTTTTCCTTTGTACTCTTTTTCTCTGTACTGAAAACAAAAGGAACCGTTCCTCAAGAAGATGAACCATACGTTCCCAAAGTCAAAAGTCATCCACTTGAAGAGGGTCCTTAGAGCAGACTTCCTATCTGGAGGCTTTCCTCAAGAGTCTGTCAGTGGAAAATCTGGCGAGCAGCATTACCACAAGTACTATTGTGGAGTTTTCTTTACATGCAAAGCGGGGAGGGATGGAAGTTTCTCTCAGCTGCTGGCAGAGAAGAGCTTCCCATTTATTTCTTGCTTGTGGTTGCTGCCAGGATTTGCTGTTTAGCAGCAGAGGAGTTAAGTGAGGGGTGAAAGGCTTCAGCAACACTTCAGCATCCGGACATGAGGCTGAGCTGTCAGATCATTCTTTGTTTTTTACACCAGTGAAGGCACTCGGGATAGTTCAGTATGTTTAAGGCAAGCAATATATTGTGCTGCCTTCTTTTGTACTGTGTGAAGCCAAGACGTTTCTTGTTCCAGGTTTAATGATTGTGCTTGGAAAAGAGCATCTCTTAAAAAGCAACACCCTCTTCTGCCTTAAACATTTGCTGTGGGTGCTTGTGCATCACAGCCCCTCGGGAGCTGGTTTGACCCCTCCCTCAGCAATGTGCACCTCCAGTTCGAGTTCACCCTGCTGGGGTTTATAGGGGTGTGTGAAGACAGGTACTGGTATGAAGAGCCTCCCTATGGGGATGTGTACACTCACTGAATTTCCTGATAACCTGCTCTTTACTGAGCCAAGTGCATGAAGGTCCTTGAGTCTTTCACCTGTTTTCGATCCATAATCTCAGCCTTCAATAGTAACAGTAGTAAGTAAGCCCTGCTTTTCTCAGCAGGCAGGTGTTTGCTCAGCTGGGGAAATCTTTTACTGCCTCAGTTCAGAGCCTGACTTCCCTGACTTCTTGGATCTGGACTTTGCAGATCCCTGGGGCACCAGTTCCCCCCAGCTCAGTGCAGAGCTGCCATTCAGTGCTGGATGTGGCTTTCCAGATGTGATGGGATCAGAGCCAGCCGAGGGAAAAGTAAAGAAACCTTCAGCTCCAAGAGCGTCTCTTTGTGGAGCAGCTGTTGCTGAGGCAGATTTGAGGTGCTGCAGCAGGATGCTCACATTCAGGAAACCAGAGGAAGCATCAGGATGGGGCACATCTGTGTAACTTCCAGTTAGATTTTAAACAGAAAGGCTAAGATAGTATTTGCTATGTGGTATGTGCTGGCCTGTAAATGAAAATTCCTGAATACTTTTTTGTGTATTTGAAAGTTTGTGAGGTTTAAAAAAATGCTGCCCTCATAGGGAGTACTTCTCACCAGAAACTTGTTGGACTGCAAATTTGACAGAACTAATTTTTATAGGATTTTCTAAGTTGAACTAATTGTGTATTTTGGAAGGAGGAAGACAATGATGTGGATGTGTGTTTTTATAAAGATTTCATTGAAAAGGTGACTTGGATTATCCTGCAAGTTATCTGAGCGATGTAAAGGTTTCTGCTAGAAAATGCAAGTGATTATAGGCTGGTGACTAACAAATAATCCTTGGCTAATATGGATTGGGCTCAATTAATGTTAATCCCTGCTCAACAGTAGTAAAAGTTGGATAAAGGAGATTTTGTGAGGCTGTTGTTGACCTGAATGTGAGAATGATCACAGAGCATTCCCTGAAATAAAACTGGCTCTCTGGAAGAGATATCATTCTCATCATTTGTTTCTAATTGTAGGGAAGGAGCTATTCCAAGTGGCCCAAAATTGCCTGGTTATGAAGATGAGGATTTCTCATCTTCATGGTGTTATGTGCTGAGGCACAACAGACCTCATTATTGGAGGAGCAGCAGTAATTAGTCTAGATTAATGGAAATAAATCTGGTTTTAGTAATAAATGAGGTTGGTCCAGAGCAGCCACCATCTCTAGCGCTCATGTAGCAGTCAGATGCACAGAGGCAAAACTTTCTCACTGTTGAGAAAGTTTTTGTTGAAATCTCAAAGCAAGTCCAGGTGTTGTTTTTCAGTGTGTTTTGGTGAGATAAGCAGAAGCCCAGAGACAGGCAGGGGGAAGCATCACATCCCAGCCTGTACCCCTGTAGATCCAGGAGGGCCCCAAAGTGGTGTGACAGTCCCCACAGAAGTTCTGCTGCTCTCATACTGTGTGTCGAAAGCGTGTCCTTCACCATTTGGAAGCAGACCCGGGCCTTTTACTGCTTTGTCCTCAAACTGTCAGGTTTCAGCTGGCTGCAGCTTTGGAAAACAGAAAGATTTATGTGCTCTGAAGAGAAACTTGCGCTGACAGTGGGTAAATGCACTGTAGATGCTGGAAAGTTAAACAGCCAAGTAGGTGTGAAGCATTTTTGAAATAGGTTATGAAATATATTTTCCTTCTGTTGTTATGATAGATTGAGTTTATGTTTGGAAATGGGAGGGCAGATTTTCACCCATCCTGACCCTTCGGTTCTAACCATGTTCAAAGTTTGTACTGTTCCTTGTTTTCCTCCACCTTCACAGACATGGCTGCTATATTGCTGTTTTTCCTAACACCATCCCTGAGCTGTAAGAGGTCACTTTGCTCCTTCAATGAGAACTGAAAGAGTTTCCAGATCACAACCAGATACTGTCTTTTCAAAGGGACTAGGTAAGAAGTTAAGCCAGGAGGATTAAAATCCCAAGGTGGTCAAGTCCTTGGTAAAATCATGCATATCTAGCTGTGAGCACCCCTTTGACTTAAGGGTTGACAATCTCTCATTATTTTCTCTGTCAAACCTGCCCTTTTATCTGCTATTGTCCCAGCAAGGCTGGCTGGCTGCATTGATAACATACCTGTGGGGTTAGGTGATAACAGAAAGAAGCAGAGCAGGTCTAGATAAAGCAGGGTCCACGCCCGTGGAGGGAGCTGGTGTCAGACACTGCAGCCGTAGCCAGGCAGTGAAGCCCAGATGGGCTTTGTGACTTCCCGAAGGACATGTGGTGGGTGGTGACAAGGCAGTCCCTGGACAGGCTGGTGCTTTGTCAGGACTGCCCACGCTGTTGATCCTCTGCAAAATTAACTGCTGCCCTAAGCCCCCCTCACCTTTGCCTGTGTTCCCGTGCTCTGTGGGTGGCTTGTGTGTCCTTGTGTCCCAGGGAAGTGACGCCTCTCTTGGGGCAATGCAGGCTTGCAGTGACAGTCGTCTGCACTGAGCTATTAAAGTCTACTTTTTCATTAGTTCTCTTCGTTGCTGTTCTGAATTGTCTTCTCTTCCCCTGTGTGCTGGCTCATTATTTCTTATTAATTCATGGTTTGTGCAATTACCTGGGAAATGCGGTAGAGTTGGCAGGAGTTTGACAAGCTGACTTCTCTTCTTGGGAGTAGGTGACTTTCTTCTGATGCATGGGAGGGTTGGTTCTTGTCCTCTCTGAGTGACAAGGTGCACATCCAGGTGTCCTGCAGGGGCTCTGCAGGCCAGGTTGGCTGTTTGCAGAGCGCTGGAAAGCACGAGGAGCAGGGAGAGGATCTATAATGTATTTCCTTGTGTGCCTGGTAGGATTGAAACCAGAGCTGTTCTTTGACATTCTGTAGCTGCTCTGCATTATGGCACTTTACGCCCTGCCCTGAAGACACGCTCCAGACTTGAACCCCAGCCTATCAAGAGCAGACAAGAGAGACTCTTTCCTTAACTTTAGAAGACAGAATTGTACAACGAGTAGTTCTAAATACATGCCAGGGGTTTTGTTTGTTGTGAAATCTTTCAGCTCACTCTGAGGAGTGTGTGTCACCAAAGTGACACCCCTGCAGAAGGGTTCTTCACCCCTTTTTTTGAAGACAGTATTTCAGATAAGAACAGAGATCTGGTCTGGTCTCTTTCTGCAAGGAGAAAGCCAGCACACAGCAAGATAAGAGGGCTGTCACTGATTAAAATGTGGCAGTTTGGCTGCTTGTTCCTTGTGTTTTATTGGCAAATGTATTGTGCCCCTGGTTTTCCTGTATGAATGCTCCTCTTTTTTAAGGGTTATATTCATGCATTGACTTTCCAGCTGCTAGGAAGGACCTCTTCTTGATGGAAGCTGGACTAAGCTGTTTCCTGGATGGCTTCACAGCTATCTAGACTTCAGGCTGTTGGTAGAGAAGGAGCTTTACCTGCCCTTCTCCTTCCATTTTTATTTTCAGGTGAACTGCAGAATCTCATTACCTATGGCAGTGGCAGGGCTTTGAAGTTTTCTGACCTAATTATCTCATTTGCACTGTGACGAGCAGCAAAATCCATGTGCTGTCAGAGGGACTTTGCTGCTGTGGGAGAAACAGGCCTCACAAAAGGGCTCGTGCAGAGGGTTTGCTCCCCACAGTGCCGGCTGGCTTGGGCTGCCTGCACATTCTTCAGGTGCTTTCCTGCAAGACCTGGGTGGGGTGAATGAGGTATAAGTGAGAAGCTACCACGTTCTGGACTCCGAGCCCCCTCAAATGCCTTTTTTGGGTAATGTTTGTGAAGGTCCAGCTCAGAAGGTGCTGAACCATCGTCCATGGAGGGGCTGTTCGGTTGTGGCATGATGTGCAGTTAAGAAAGTGGTGGGTTAAACATAGCAACTTTCAGTGGTGATTGAGACCTGTGATGGAGCCAGGTATTTGCACATCATTTCTGAGACTCTCTTAAAATCATATCTCTGTATTTGTGCCTGGATATAAGGAATCTTCTGCTGTTTGAGTGAAGCAAATCAAAATATTAAGTCTAGCTCTCCTCACCCTACAACTTTAGTGAAGTGTTGCTACATCTCTTGTGGGCAAGGAACTTGTGAGGTAGACATGGTCTAAGTAACACTAAACTGTGTAGCAAGAAGGCAAGAAAAAGGAGTGTGGGAATATTTGGTGCCTTGATCATCAGTTGAAGGCAGAGGAATGAGAAAAATCTTTGATGATTAATGTCTTTGATCTTGAAGATGACGAAAAATTCAGAAACATTAGAATGTCCTCCATCCTGGTATAATTTCTTGGGCCTTCTTGGGTCAGTATCTCTGTGCTTCCTGTACCTTATGGAAACAGTAAAAACTATGGCTAAAAAGGATCAGGATGATAGTTTGTTTTCAGATGCTACAGGTAGCTGTCCCTGAAGGGTCTTTAAGAGCTGTTTTCTCTGACCTCCTCTCTAAGCTGTTGTTCAGAGTCATCTTCCAAGTTTCTGTGCTGTTGTGGATCAGTGGAAGGCAGCGGATCAGTTCCTGTGGCAAAATTGAGACTTATCACAAAAGCTTGGCAAATGCTGGTTCCCCCTGGCACGGCGTGAGGGTCTGAGTGAACCCTCCCAGTACTGATGTGTTGTGAAGCCACCCAGTCTCTCCAAGGCTGCTGCTTGTTCCTGGCAACTCTCCCTGGGGCTTGTGTAGCCAGACCTCTGATTGCTGAGTAAAACGAGTGTGCAAAGTCAAGTAATCTTGTACATCTTGATTATTGTTTTCCCTTTCTGTGGTTCCAGATAGCAGCTGGGAGAAAGTTGGTTTGGAAAACAAAGCTGTTAGGAACTGTTTGTTTAGACACAAGGCAAAATGATAGTGAAAAACATAATCTGTCTGTCTCCCTCTGCCTCCCACCTTCTTTTTGTTTAAAATGTCCACATGCTATTTACTTTCAATAAACAAAAGATGTTTCTTATAAGCTGGTGTTTACTAGTAGGGATATGTGATTTATTAGGAAACAGAAATCCCTGCTCGTGCCTATGTTTTCAAACTGGAGGAAGAGTTCATAATTTTATAGACCTTTCAAGAACAGATTTTCTAAAGCAAACAGTGGGGAACTGTTAAATTACAGCCATGTAAAACAACAGTGTAATAGTGTGATTGCTCAGTAGTAATGGCTTTATTATTCAGTAACAAATAGGAGTGGTTTGGGCTGCTGGGAGATAACGTGGCTTTTCTGAGATAGCTTTGGAGTTGATTCAGAGGAGAAGCCCATTTTAGATTTTTCGTTTCCTCATGTTAAGGAGATAAGGAGTGTACGGGTATTCCCTTACCCCAGCTTTCTTCCAGGATCAGGGAAGGTGCAGCTTCTAGAAAAGCAATTTAGAGTTTCTCTCTAGAGCCTGAGAGCCACCGAAGTTTCACACTGTCCTTCTGAGTTAGACAGGGTGTCACTCCACCAGCGTTTGCCTGGGGTGTCTTTGTGACTTGTTTTCTCTTTAGAGGAGTGAGAGAGCGATAATTCTGCCCAGAACTGTGGATGATGGGTGCTGTGTTTGTTCCTCTCCTTAGCCCTGTCTGAGGTTACAAGCCCTGCAGGACTCCCAGGCAGTGCAGTGTGCAGGACAGGGCTTTTGAGAATGAGCTGCTGTGGGTGCTGCTGAGTTCTTCAAATCCCTGAGCAGAAATGTCCTCGGAGTGCCTGGCACTGTCACATCTGGATCCTGTTTGTACTTCATCTACTCCTTGCTTCTCACATGAAGCTTGAGCAAGTTGGGGTGCCTGGCCTTGCCTCTGTCTTTGTGTCTGTGGGCTCTGGGTGTTGATGATGGTGCAAATGGCTGTGGGAGGATGTGCTGTGCTCCTCGTGCAGCTCTGCCTGCTGTGGCTGTGTCAGTCACTCTGTCACTGCAGGTTTTGTGAGGCACGGGAGGCTGGGTGGTGTCAGCTGCAGCTCCTGCTTTCTCCAGCCTTGCAGTTCCCGTGTGTGTGTGTGAGGATGCCTGCCTGGAGCTGGGTGGGATCCCTGACAGATGCATGCATGGTGCCCTGGCCCTCCTCCAGCTCCAGTCACTGCAGTGACCTCTGCTGAGACACGTGTGTTGAAAGGGACCCATCTCCTGTGTTTATTCCTTTCTTTCTCCTGATTCTCAACTTTTGCCTGGCGTATTAGGCTTATTTCTGTCTGCTCTGCACATGTGCCTGCTGGAAAACCTTGTAACAGCTTAGCTGGGCTCTTGGAAGAAATTATCTGTGCAAAGAGAGCCGTGGCTTGTAATGAAATAGCTTTACAGTGACATAGTTTTAGTGCTGCAGTGTGTCTCTGCTGGTTTTCAGGTTATTCTTGGGCTAAAAATATGGCTCATTAAGACTTCTGGAACAGGATGGAACCATATTTTAAAGATATTCCTATGTGTTACTACAAAGTGATTTAACTGATACTGCATTTGGAGACCTACTTTGTAGGATCCTTCATCTGAAGAGGAAGTTGAGGAGAGAATTAAGAATGTGAGTGTTTGTGATGGTGAGGATATGGTGCTGGTATGGAAGGCTAGGAGGGCTTGGGAGCTGCACTGGTGCCTGGTGCTGACTGATGGAAGCCACTGGACCAGCTACTTCCATTTCTGGTCTTCTCTGCCCCCAGACAACAAGAGAGTCAGAACTGCATGGAAAAGAGTTTTTCCACCCATTTCATTTGAAGCTGGATGCACTTGAGATGTGTTGAACAAATGGACAGTAGCCTTTCTTCTCCCTGGGGACAGCTTTTACGTGGATGGGAAGCTACAGATGGGGCCCAAGGCAGAAATGCAAATAGGCAGGGCTGTGATACGAAGCGTTTGGCAGCATCGCAGGCTTAAAAGCTTCGTCCCCACGGCTGCTTGATCCTGCTTTCTCAGTTGTGCTGACACAGCTGGTTGTGGGCTGTACTGTGAACTGTGTGAGCGGAGCTTTGACCTCAAAACTGTGGGATTAGGGCCTTTGCTGCTGGCACCGTGAAGCTGGCCCAGCCCAGACCATCCCAGAGCTGCTGTTGAGAAACCCTCAGAGATGTACTCGCTGTGGTTACAGCTTTGCAGAGAAGAGCAGCAGTGAGCACAAACAGCTAATTAGTTTTTATAACCCTCTTTTGTTTGCTTTTGAAGACACGAGTCCTTCGTTTGCTTTCTTGGCTCCCGTTCAGTGCAGTGACAATGTCAGCGCGGGTGTGTGAAGCTCAGGTTACGCGGGGAGAGTTCAGACAGGTTTGGTTTCAGTACAGGTCTTGTCCCTGAGCTGTTCCAGCATTTTCCTGACAGGAGACAATCAGTGTCAGAACAGGTTTGGCCCTGGGACTGTGAAAAAAAGGTAGGGTTGAGGGACAGATCTCCCCCAGTAATGAGTCCATTGGTGGGCTGACTGGTTTTTGTAGATGAAAAGGTCAGATCTGTTGCCTGGGTTATGTAGAAAGGTTTTGTTCTGGAACAGCCTGCTCCTGATGAGCTCCTGTCTCTGCTGAGCTGCCAGGCACTGCTCTAAACAGTGATTTTCCTCTGATTTTCAGAGTGAATGTTGGACTGGTCACTTTTTCCTACATATTCCATTGTTAGGTATTGAAGAATTTACATTTGAGGTATGCTTAAATTTTTGAGCATACTTCAAATTTGAAGAATTTACATTTGAGGCTGTGAAGTTTTGAGTTCATATCAGAAACCTGGACAGCTTTAAACCCCCCCTAGTTTTGAGCGTGCCCTACTTGGAGTTTGGTTTTAATCACAAGTTTTAACAAATTGAGTCTATTGAAAACATTCTCAGTGAAACACCCTCATTTTTTTTCTCAGAAGCCGTTAGCTGTCTTCAAGAAACAATATTTTAATTGAAGCCATGATAAAAGCAGAGTGGCAGTGGTTGTTGTAAAGCTTAATTTATTAAACAGCCTTGTTTTTAATGCAAAAAAAATCTGTAGAGAAAAAAAAAGCTATGTGCTTTAAAACTGTCAAAATAAAACCTACAACTTTGAAGTCTTAAAATACTTCGGGAAATGCTGAATGTTTTTGACTGGTTATATGGAACAGCTGAACTGACTTAACTGGAACAAAATTAGAGGAACAAAGAGGTTTTGTTTCCAGAGTGTATTCTTTGCCCTTTGACAGCGCTGTCTGGCTCACACTCCAAGTTAGATACATGGAGCAGGTCGCTGTCAGCTTCCCCCACTTTGGTTAGACTTTCCACATAGCCAACCCCACTGGAACAACAAAATTATGCTTAAGAAAGAGCAAAAGTTACAGGAAGGTTCAGGGGCAAGAGCAGAATCTGAACCTGCAGTAACTGTTGGGTTGGTTTTTTTTTTGAAGGAGTCTGAGTCTCATATTGATGGTGCCACATGTCAGTGCTGACTTTGGGGATACCTCGAGCTAGCAGGGCTTTTCCTGGCTTGTGACTGATGCTGCATCCCACACAATTGGACCTTCCCAGCATGGTTTTGAAATAAGAGACTTGTTTTCCATGGAGATGCTCTGAAAGTCTCCCAGTGAACTCTTCCCTTGTGCTCAGCAGCTTTCATCACCAAAGGGTGAGAAGCTGTTTGTGCACAGGGGTATCCCTGGCTTGGTACTGGCGCTGGGAGGTGCTCATGTGCTCTGTTCTTCTGTCATTCCAGGCTATTTGCCTGAAAACAGCCTTTCTGAAAAGTCTGCCTTCTGTTAAAGAAGGGCAGACAGCACAACGAGATGAGCAGCTGAGAAACAGGGCTCTTGTTTCCATGCAAATAGCCTATAAAAGAACAAAAGAGGGGAAGAAGAGTGTTCAGAGATGGGGTCTGCCAGCAGAAAGGCTCTAGAGTTGTTTTCCATGGGTAGCATCAAGTCCATGTGAATGTGATTTTTACACTGGTGTTGCTGTGGGTCTCATGGTTCAGTCACAGATGCTCCTTTTGTTTTGGACTCTCCAGGGCTAAATCCTCCTCTCTGTGGGAATTTTGCTGCTGAATTGACTACTAGAGAATTAGGGCTTTTAGGATCTGGTGCTGAAATGAGTTACCTCTTATTCCTGAATCTCAGCTTGTGCAGGAGATAGGATGCAAATGAACTCAAGAGGTGCCTTGTGTGTCCCTGGGTGTGCTCTGAGAACGCTGAGGGCTCGTTTCCCTGGTTGTAGGACTGCACTGTGGTTTCTTCCCCAGTGTATGGGAGAGTGCTTGTTCCCTTTCTGTGGTGCCTGAGCGTGCTGGGAAGGTGTCAGAGGGTGGGAAGCCCTGCATGCCAGCTAAGACCACGAGGAAAACAGTGCTGTGAGCAGCAGCCACGCTGGAGTTGACTTTGAAGGTCTTGAGGAGGAGTTGGGCCTGGAGATAGAGACAGCCCTGTGATGTGCTTGAACTGATGTGTCAGTGGCAAAGAGCTCTTGGGGGCTTGCTGCCATTCACTGCAGCAAGAGCTGGGCTGGTTTAAGACTTGGCTGCTCAGAGCTGCTTGTAGTAGAGGGAACCAGATTGATAATAAAGGCAACAAGAGTAAATGTACATCTGCCTCTTCCATCGCTGCCCCCAGCAAGGCAGAAACCTCCCTTCATCAGCATTCACGTCCTTTTCACCTACGGTATCAAGTTGAGTTGCAAACCAGTTCAATGCAGGAGCAGATGCACACTGAATTTAGTAGCTTGCTTAGAAATAAGTATCAGCAAGATGTCAGAGAGGTTAGGCTCATTATGAGATCTCATTAATTCTGTGAAATACCCTGTAGAGAATATATTAATATTCTTATTCTGTTGACATATATTAACATATATAATAGTTGTATAATTGTTACTAATAATTATGATAATAATAAGCTTCTACTCGTAGACAAGTCAAAATGGATATTCAGAAGTCCCTGTAGGTGCTTCTAACCCACAGTTGATGGACAGAGGTGCTGGTGCCTAGGGTGTGGTGAGAAGTGCCAGTTCCTCTGCCTGCTCCTGCTTGGGGGTAACGTGAGCCTGGAGGCCAGATTTCACAGATTTCACAGATTTCACAGGTGCAGTTGCTGTCTGTGCTGCTTGGTTGGCTCAGGCAGTTTGGGGCAGGAAGTTCCTGTGCTCTTGGCTGGAAATTACCCTTCCCTACCCTGGCATTTGCTGCTGTTCAGCAGAAGCAGAATTTGATGTGCCTGCTCTTGTGCCGTTGCAGTGGTGCAAAAGCAAAAGTCGCCTTCGGCCTGAAACATTGGTTTGCAGAAGCCCGTTCTGCTTTGCCTTGCAGAGAGATCTCTGTCAGTAGCAGTCTCACCTGGGGGTCTCCTTTCTTACCAACTCCAGGCTTTTCAGATCCCTACCCTAGATGAGATAAAGGTCTTGGCTGTGTGTGTTATGTGTGCATAGTTGCCACCCTACTAGGCCAAATCTTGCCATTAGTTCTAACAGAAAACCAGAGGGTGCCCTGATTTTTAAATCATTAAAAGAACTCAAAGACACGTGGATCTTGAAAGGTTCTGGATTAAAATGTGTTCTTCTGTTTTCTTAAATATAAGACCTGCTAACAAGCACACGGAGACCCACAGCGATTACAATTCAAAGCTTGGTTCAAAGGGTAAAGCTCTTCTTGATTTATTGGAGAACATTACTCTGTGGCATATCTGAAAGCCAGATACAGGGTGACAAACCAGCAGGATTATGGCAAAGCAGTAATATTCAGGATTGTCCAAAGAAAGATTAACTTTTCCAGCCAGCTTTTACTAATGCAAATTGCCACCCGCTGTGTTGCAATAAAGAGCAGAAATAACTAAATATGAAATGCTGACTCGTGAAGGGGAGTCATCTAAAGTGCTTTGTGTTGCAAGATTTCATGAAAATGGTTTTGAAATGTTCTGCTGCATTTACCTTACAGAGAGGCCAGTTGTGCCAGCTGGCAGGTGCTCTCGGCAGTGCATCATCCTGGAGCTGTTCAGGGTGGAGCCTGAGCGCTGGAACATCCCGTCCAGCTCGCAGGGGTCAAAACAGGATTGTTCCCACTAGTGCCTCTTTTTTTTGCTTTTTTCTTTTTTTTAATAAATAAATTTTAAAAGGCTTTGTCCAGTGCAGGTATAAAAGTCTCCAGCTTGGTTTCAGTCTCTTTTTTCTGGGCAACAGTTCCGAATCACTCCCTTCCCTGGCAGGGGGATGACTCTCTAAAGTACATCTTAGGGCTCCTGATCTTTAGGATCAGTGCAAGTTGTGTTCAGTGAAGGTCTCTTTCATTAAGTTCATATTATACAATATAAAGGACATTTTTCTTCCTAGTGTGACCCCATTGCTCTGTGTTGTAGGTAACTTGCATCCTGGTGCCCAGTGTTACAGTTCCCATTTCCTTTATGAATTGCTCTTTCTACTGCTCCCATTGTTAATCCTTACCTGCTTTGGATTTTTGTGATATGTTGGATCTTTTTGTGTTCTTTACAGCAGATATCTTGGGCTTGATTTTTTTTTTCTTTGTGTTTGTGAAGCATCCAGTATAGTCTTGCAAGACCACCCCGAGTTAAACACTACGGCCTGTAGACCTTGTCCTGCTAAAGCTTAGAGGTTATGATTTCCCTGAGTTTTGCCAAGACCCTGCTGGGCTGGGTCCAAAAGGTGAATTCAGACACCACCCAGCTTCTCTAGAACTTTGTTTCCAGCTTCAATCGTGGCATTCTCTCCCCTCAGTCTAATTAAACCCCGCTGTAACGAATGCTGTGAGGCCAGCTGCCATGTTTTGGCAGGTAGCAAGCACAGGGCAGAGAAACCTCCAGCTAATCCATCCATGCTATGAAGTCATAAGAATCTTGTTAATTTTTAAAAAGCCCTTGATGCCCACTAATCCAAATCAATTTTAATTTCTTTCTTAAAGTCGTGCTTCCATTTAAGCTTCAGCTAAGAATTACAGCTAATTTGTTCGATTTTATAACAGTATAATTGAAAAAGTGATTTTAATGTCCTGGCAACCATATTCCCTTTCTTTGGTTGTTAATGAAAGAATCCATTAAAGTTAAATGATTTGGGCACAGATTCAAGTTGAATCGCCTGAATATTCTAGGGGAGTGTTTCTGACCATCTGCTGCTCTGTCATTGGCGTTTGTGTTGTAAATGGGAGCGGGAGAAGGACTTCACAGGTCTTGTTCAAACCATTAAGCGTAAAATATCATTTTAATTTTCTGATCTCAGTGTAAATAGTGGAAATACTCAGGAGAGTTGGGATTGCTCTGGTCTGTGGGATCCTGCGCTCATAAATATCGCTGCTGAGCAGTGCTCCCACATCCTTTGCAGGGGATCTTGTGGCTGTTTGTGTTGATTACAGTGCATCATTCAGCAGCAGGTTGTAAGTTCCTTTTAATGACAGGCAAGACAACTGGAAGTGGAGCCTGTGAAGGGGAAAGCACACGTGATGGAGAAGTGTTTTTCCCGCTGCCTCGAGTCACGCTCGCCGTTTCCGTCTGGCTGCGATGGGAGTGGTGCGTCCTAGGGAGGGTTGGTGGGCATGAACAGACACAACTAATAAATTACAGCAGCTGTTGTCATTCCTGCCTCCTTTGCAGAGAGCCAGGATGGGTGAGCTGGGGCTCTGGGGCCGAGCTGGCACTCCAAGCACAAGCTTTGTGCACCCAAGCAGGGGCAGAGTCAAAGGGCTTGTGTCCATTCTCTGTAACACACTCTTCCTCTTGCCTTTGCTGCCGAGCTTTCTTGCTGTCCTTGGTGACATGCTGGGAAGGAAGATGGACAGTGAACCAAGCTGTGAAACTCACTGGAGGTGCCTCTGGCTCTCACTGGAGGTGGATCAGTCTTTGGGTGCACCACTAAAGCTCGAAATGTGTCTGTCTTGCAATGTGAAAAAAAAAGAAAATAAGATTACAGGTGTGTTTCTTTTGAAACTGTAAAGTATAGGCCAAGTTTCTGGAGGTCTTTAAAATGAGAGAGCAGGATGGGCTCTGTCTGCTTGCTCCACAGCTTTACACTGCATTTTGTGTGTGTAAAATTTTGAGTTACAAAGGCTGAAGAATTGTCTGGTAGAGAGGACAGGATGCATTATCTGGGAAGTTTGGCTGCTGTATTAAGACTTGGAGTGGGGACACTTTCATTCCTGTTTGATATTTCCCAACGTTTAGCATTGAGTATGCTGCCTTCTTTTTTCTTTTTCTTTTTCTTTTTCTTTTTTTTTTTAATACTGTAGGGTGGTGAGAACTTGACTGATAAAATATTCACTGTTGCAACTGAACATTTTTCAATTTAATGTATTTATATTTGCATCTTTGGAATATGCAAAGCCATTAACCCAGGGGGAAACAGCTACAAAATACTGTTAAACTGTAGCCCACAGGTGAAGGATTTTTGTGTATTTATTTGGCAATATTAGTTTCTGGTTAAGTGACTATTCTCAAGAGGGATGATACTGAAGCTTGTATCATGCTGCATACTTGTCGCTTTCTCAGGCATGAAGAGATGAAAGTATATCCTAAAAGTATGCTAAACTGAAACAGTTGAAGTATAAAAATAGGTAATGTTGTAACACGAGGTCATCTTTCAGACTCCTCTGTGTCCTTTGCAGATAAAGAAGATGTATGATGAGGTAAAATCAGGAACTTGTGTATCGCACAAAAGCAAAATAACTGGGTTTCCTTTCCAACATCAGTGAAAAATGCAGGAAGTCATTATGTGTTTAAACGGGTGTCGGTGAGATCATGCAAATCCAAGGCAGTCGTTTTAGTCTGCAAATCTCAGGCTTATTCAGCCAGGACCCTCAGCAGCACAATTACAGTCGCTGCAGCAAATGGGCCTTCTGATGTTAACACCAGCAGATAACAAAAATAGCATTTAATAACTTTCATTAGAGTTAGTGTTTCTAGGGCTTTGGGGCTTTGCTCTTTCAAATCATTTACATAATTTGCAGGTACAAGCTGCTTTGCCAGACTGTCCCATCTGATTCTCTCTCTGATCAGAGCATATTAATGCACTTGTTTGATGGTCTGTTACCAATAATTACCTTGGATTGCATTAGGAGCATTTCCAGCATTGCAGCTGGTCTGTATTTTTCACTAAGTGTATTTCAGGGCCCAATTACAGGACTCTGATGTGTTATTGTTCCAGTGCGCTTGTTCAAGCTTGTAATTTTAATGTGCCTCCACACTGTAAATCTCTGAATGCAAACCCAGGGCTCTGTCCTGAGTTCCCCATGCACCTCGTGCTTGCAGCAGCTTCTGCAGGGATCGTCTCAGCTGTTCCTCATTGGCTTTTTAAGAAGGGAAAGATGAGGGCCAGGAGATGGACATGGCCTGGGAGATGTTTGTAGAGTGAAGCCTGAGGATGGGTGCTCTGTGTGCTGGGTGTGGAGTGGCTGGGAAAGGCACAGGAACAGCTCTGTCCCCCCTGGATCAGGCAGTGTGAGGACTGGGGAGAGGCTTTCAGGGATTTTAGTGTTTACATCACTTTGGCACTTTGAGCATCCTTCGGTGCAAGGGAGGCTCACATTTATATTGCTCTACACGGGGACATCTCTCCCTGTTCTGCTGTGAGGCACCTTGGGGAGAAGATGTGAAAAGGCTGAGTTTAGCAAATCTGGATTTTGAAATTCTAGGCTTCCTCTGCCTTCAGAAACCTTTCTGGGGTTGGGGGGGGGGGAAATACCCCGACCCCAGAAAGCTTAACCTTTGTGAAAGTCAAGCACTTTAGTGTTATAATTGCCACTGACAATTCAACACAATGAATAAATTATTACTGCTATTGATTTGTTTCATTTCTCTGGACCATTTGTTGCAGAGGATACATCAGAATATCACGTCTCAATGAGAAGGAGCTCGATCTTGAGAGCTGGTGTGGTGTTTGTTTCTATCTGTTAGGCATCATCTGTAGACACAGTTATTTGGGCAAATCCAGTGCTTCTGTGGAGGCAGGAGAACACTTAGTCCTTACTAGGCTGGAGTTTCCAGGGCTGTGTGGGTTGGTGGCTTTCATGGTCTTGGGTGGCTGAAATGAACAGCTTCAGTTGACTCCAGCGTTAGGAGCATCTTCAAAAATACTTTCATGGAGACATTTTCAGCTGTTCTATTTCCTTGGTGTTTTCCTTGGTGTGTGTTACATTTATAGACAAAGGTATTCACTTCCCCATGTGAAGAAAATTAATTCAATCCCAGCCCAAACCAGCACATCTATTTACTGTAATTACAGCTTTAGATACTCTTCTTTCCAGGTATGTGTGCCAGGACTTGAGGAGCACCAATGTGCACCCAGGCCCAAGCTGGGGAGTGACCAGAACACTGTACCTACACCATGGCTGCAGCTGGATGTGTGCAGGCTGTGAGGGGATTGCTCCTGGCATGGCCTCCTACTCGGCCCCTTGACGTGGGGACAATGTGACGCTCTCCATGTGCTGCCTCTTGCTGCCTGCAGTGCCAGGCTGGCACCCAGCTGCTCGTGAAAGGCTGGGATCAGCTTAGTGACAGGGGATGATCTGAGAGCCCCTTGCTGCCAGCTGGATAAATACTCCTGCAGCAGTGGGAGATGCTGCATTATTAAATAAACCATCCAGGTTGCTTAAATGCAGAATTAGGATAAGGTTGGCTTCCCACTGGTGAGCACTGCTCAGCACTGGAACTGCTTTGCTGTGCCTGGATATCAAGTGTTAATGAAATGGTCTTTTCAGCAGCTCTGGAGATTAGTTTTAGGAGCCTTCTGTTCCAGAGAGGCTTAATGGGTGTTGAAGGTGTAACTTTCTTATTCCTGTTGCTGTTACAAGGTGGAAAGTTCCAGTAACATCTGGTAACTAAGTAGGGAATGTAGGGATCTTGACCCCTCTGTCTCACATGCCTCCTTAGGGTTTAGTGGAAGAATGTTCTCTATTTTATTGTGCCGTGGGGAGGCTGAACGAGTGATGCACAAGGGGATTTAGGTGTCCAGCTCCTCTTTCAGCCTCCCATTCTGTAGAGATCATGGGAGTGGGGTGCTCCGAGCCCAGGGCTCCTCCGGTTCTGCTTTCAGTGCCGGTGTTGCCGAGCACCCAGCATGCAGACTGTCGGAGACCTCAGTCCAGATTTCTTTCTGGGTCACCACTTGCCAAGTGCAATTGCCCTAAAAACAGACTGAGACCAAGCTATTGACTTGTAATTGTCAATGCATAAAGTTTCCAAGAAGAAAGAGAGCTTTGTGTTGCTTTAATGGGGACACACTGAAGTACAGTCACTCTTTGAATTAGACAATGGGAACGTAAAGATTTTCTACAGCTCTAAGAGCCGCTGAAGAGCATCGGCAGAAGGTTACATTAAGGAGAACAATGGCACAGTAGTTGGCTTGTTGAGAGGTAGCAAAACCCTTTGGAAGGAGTAACTTCACTTTTCTTCAGTGCTGTTCACTCCCAATTAAATAAGATTAATTGTGCTGTTGAGTTCCACGAGTTCAACATCCAAAATAAATACATAAATTAAGGCAAGCGACAGTGCAGAGGCTGAAATGCAGCTTGAATTCCTGCCACCTCCTGTGGGATGTGGAGGGGAGAGAGGAGCTCTTTCCTCGTATTGCCTGATATCCCACAGAACACACACGACGAGCACTCTGCTCTCCTTGCCTGAGCCACTTTCTTGCTCCTGGGAAGGTTTTCTTTGGCTGGATCTCTGCAAGGTGCACAAGCCAGTTTCAAAGTGCCAGATGTGTATGGAATAGGAAACGTGCTGGCCAGGCTCCAGGCTGTGGGACCTGCAGCACAACAACAGCTCCCCAGGAAAATCTCTGCCTGCCAAGAACTAGAAGTGATGTCAGGTCTGGAAGTGTGTCAGATTAGAAACTCTTGTACTTTGCTCCCTGTGAAGTATTAATCTCCCAAGGCCTGTACTGTAATGGGTCCTGTCTGGCTTGGCTCGGCTCTTTGTTTAGGGCTGGGAGTGTTGGAGGGGTTTTGCAGGAAGGCACTGGGGGCTGTCAGTGGTTTGGCTGCTTTGGACTGGGTGTCCTTGAGCTGCTCCCGGGGCCTCACTCAGCTGTGCTAAAGATGGCCCTCCCCTGCCTTGAAGTGAAGGTCTGAGCCTTGGAATTGTTGAGTGGGCTGGGGGCTGTAGGAGTGGTTGTGCCTTGGGATCTTGTGTGTGCCTAAGTGTCTTTGGCTTTCCCCAGCTGAATGAGTTTCTTGAAGAGACAGAATTGATGGAGATGTTCTGTCAGTCTTATGGGCCTTACTCAGGGGCTGTGCATCAGGTGATTTCAGCTGTGCTAGAAAAGAAACAGAGATATGTCAGTGCACTAAATCCTTTTTGGTTTATGCCTGAATGTTTTGTTTTCACAGTAATTACTAAACCACTACTCGTTCTCCTCTGCACAAAGCCATTTGTCTCCTGTTGAACAGTAACCTTTTATTTGCTCGTGCTCTGTAGCAGAGCTCAAGGACATGTTTACTGCTGATAGCCAAAATTTCACCAGAACAAGCATCTCCCTTGTCTAGGTTTTTCCACCTTGATTTAAGTGGTTAAACCTCAGGAAAGGGATAATAGGGAATAAAGGGAAATAACCCTGTGTGCAAGGATACAAGTGGGGGTTTGTGCTGTTCTTAGTCATGGAATGAAAGGTCCCAGCTCCATGGGCTTGGCCTATTGCGTGTCCTGGTTGTAAAAACTCTGCTGTGAGGGTCTCACCTCTGCCCAAGTAATTTCATTGTCAAGAATCTCTCAGACCTTGCTGTGTTGCTTGCTCACACTTCACCTGCTTAGTTATAAATTTGAAATTAAAACCTGACAGAATGTGTTCTTTTTCCCGTTTACTCGGTGGTACGTTGGGCTATTCCTGCCTCCTTTTGATGTTGGGGAGAGGAGATGATAGGAGTGGGGTTTGGCTGGATGCTGAGATGTGTGGCTGGGGAAGGGCTGTTGGCTGGTTTAATGTGGATTTCAGATGCCTGTCTTGGATCTGAACTCGGGCTGGCAGGGGCTGTGCTCCCGTGGAGGGCAGAGGACAGCTTTGTGCCTTGAAGATTTGACGACCTTTGTTCATTTGAAACGCCCTGTTTTTTTACGCCACTCAACAGGAGGCTTTTTAATTTACTTCACTGGGCCTGGATGCCGGAGGTGGATGGATGGCTGATGGAAGTGAGGAAATAGATGGGAGAAAAAGAACATTTTCTCCTGGGCTGTTTTTATGCACAATATAGCCTAGGGGTTAGCAACACAGGGGAGAGTGAAAAAAACCCTGCAGAGCTGGGGTCAGAAAATATAATTTTCATGGGAACAAAATGCTTTTAACTTGCTACATCAAAGACCCTCCATTCCAGGGCATGCTCTGCATTTGAATACATCTGCATTCCCCCAGAACTCTGTGTATGTGAATTCACAAATACGTCATGTGTATCTTCATGTGAGTGTGTACTTGCACATGCATTTATGATCTGAAAGCTGTTACTGCCCACCTTGGAATAGCTCAGCAGCTGAAACTACTTCCAGGAGGAGTCAAAAGTAAAAAGCTGTTCAGCTCCAAAGCACAGGTCTGTAGCGGGAACACCTGCCTAGGACTGATGTGTAAAAAGCCCTTCTGGCTCCTGTCTTAGATGCCCACCTTGACTACATTAATTACGGCGTCACCTCTGGCAGGTAAGAGGGTGGAGGTGAGCAAGAGGCTGCATGAGCACATGGCTCTGTACTTAACCAGAGGATCCATTTCTGTCACTATAGGATGAAGAATGGAGGTTGGAAATAGTCAGCAGCTTCTGTAAGCACTTAACATTCCTGATTTCATTTGTCTTTGATCTCACTTGGACTAATTTTACTCTCTTCTGATCCCTTCCCTTGAAGAGGCTTTTATCTTATTGTCAGGCTTGCTAATTTAGTGCGGTGTTTTGAACCAGACCTCCTCCTACGTTTCCAGAGCCTGGAAGGTATTTTTTCCTTAATCAAGGAGTGTTTATGCAGTTCTTTGAACATCTTGGGACAAAAGTCATACTGGGGCTTTTTGCAATGCCAAGTCTGCACTCTGGACCCTGCTGCTTGACCTCTGTGTGTGCAAATGGCTTGTCACCAGAAACTTGCAGTATTTTGGGGCCAAAAGGGCAGGAAGGAGGGCTGGATGATTCAGGACAGGTCAGAGCAGTCTGGTGTTGGGTGGGAATTTTATTTGCCCAGCTGGAGGCCTTCCCAGCAGGCTATGTTAAATAACAAACAAGGAGGGGTGGTCACACATTTTGACCAACCAAGTAGAAGCTTGGATCCAGGAAGGTTTTGACTTTGGGGGAAAAAAGCCAGGTGCTTTAGGGATGTAGAAACATCACCACATGTTTTTGAAAAGCAAATACTTATTTTTCTGTGATGGAAAGTATGTTCTGTTCTTATTCTGCTACAAGCAGGTTGAGTTGACTTTTTGAGGAATTGAAGTTTGAGAGGCTGATAATTGCTTCTTACTGTGGGAAGCTGCACTGCAGATCCCTTCTCTATTCCTGGCTGTCCCCTTGCACTTCACTTTTGGAAAAGGAGTATTTTCAGCAAAATGCCGTTCTAATTGCTGTCTGAAGAAACAAGAAAATAGGACATATACACAGCCTGTTTCCCCAAGCAATGTACAGGAGCTTCTAAAGATGACAAATTATAAGGAAAGGCAAAGAATGAAGACTTTACCCAACAAAGTTTCAAGTCTTTTGGAATAAGCTGTGTGTCACACACCTCAGCCTTGGCTGTAGCAGCCCTGCCTCCACAGAAGTGGTGTGTGCACACACAGGCTGAGCCCCGGTGACAGGCTGCCAGCAGCTGCTACAGGGACACCCCTTCAGAGAAGTGTCTGTGCCACTGCTCCTCCCTGGATGTGGATTCTCACAGGGATGGGGGTTCTCATGACAGCATCTGAGTGTGCCTCCTGTCCTGAGCCCAGCTGAGTTTTCTCCAGCTGTTAACCCTCTCCTGTGCTTGGCCATGTCACCTGCACAGATGTTTGGCATGCTAAATTTCTCACTACTTCAAACAGTTTTTTAGTACCAGCTGTCTTGCATGAAAGGCTTCCAGAGGCAGTGTCTTTCCAGTACATCTGGGGCAGCCTTTCAGCTTTGTGTTCCCTGGCTTCTGTCTTCCTGGGGAGTCACTGAGTTCTGTAGCTTGCTGTGATCCTCAAAGGACCAATCTACCCTTGGAGACATGGATAGGCAGGGTTGCCCTACAGGAGGGCACTTGGTGACATTTGCCTGACCTGGACCTGCCAGGGCTGTGCTGGCTGAAAAACCAGGAATTCCATTGTGGTGTGTACATACTGGGAGCTTGGGATGTCTGCTGCTTCTGTCTGTGCTTCCTCTCTGCAGAGTGTGGGATGGCAGCATGGTGGAAGCATCCGTGTGGGAAAACCCTCAATCCAGGGACTTGCAGGTAGCTGTGTTGGCAGTGGCTGCCCCTTTGTCAGGTGTACAGTGTCTGGCTGTTGTGCTGACTGTGACATGGGCATTTCTGTGTCCTGCTGGAATTTGTCTTTGAGGACTGGGAGGTTGCCCCCTGGATGTCCTAGTGAAGGTGACAGAAGAGGATCTGTTCTGTCCCATAACAATGGCAATCAACAGGCAGGGTTCTTGTGTGGCCTCCTCATCATTGAAGGGACAGAGCTGGCCAACACCAAGTTCTCAGTGGTCGTTGTAAAACCCAGCAGTGATGACAAACCTGACAAGTTCCCTTCCCCATGGGCACCGAGTTGGCCACGTGTGGGGACAGGGTTAGGCCCTTCCTTCCAGGGGCACCTGCGGTTTGCAGCACACTCCTTGAAATAATTCCATCTCTCTGCATATGTAATTTTGCGTGTCATTGCCCCTAATTGCATGCTTAACACACACTCTTTTAAAGTGCAGCCCTTTTATCAGCAGTAGGTAGTAGCAGGTTTAATAGGGTGTTTGAATTCCTATAAAATTAATCTGTAGCCTTCTGCGATAGGAGACGGGCAGGGAGCCATGTGGTTCATATCCAGTGTTGATAAACTTGTTATAGAGGCAGGAAACATTTCTGATTGGAGCAGTGACAAAATAATTTGGAGCAGAGCCATAAAAAGAGTGGATGGTGATGGTTTGAGCACAGCAGAGATTGAAATTGCTGGTGTGTGGAAGCAACGCTGCCAGCTAACATTGACTTAGTGTCTCTGGAGAACTCTAACGGCAAATGCATTTTATTAATGGCAATATTCTTTTAGGAAATGCTGAGCATTGTTTCAGAGGTGGAGCCCCCTCGAGTACGTGGGTTTGGAAGTGGGCCAGACCAAGATCTGTTCAGCTGAGCTTGTTGCTGGTCACTGCTCTGGCCTCTGGCTGCAGCAGGAAGGTTGCCTGAGGGCACGTGCTGGGTACTGTCTGCTAACAATTTCCCCTTCTAGTGAGGAAAATGCATCCATCCATTCTCACTCTGGATTCACCTATATGGGATGAAATGCTCAGAGACAGCAGCTGATGTTTTGAACTGTTCTTTTATTGTGTTTCCCAGAACATGAACATCAGTGGGAGCTGCTGCTTTCCCAGCTGGACTTGAGCTCTTACTGCCAGTAAGAGGGGGAGCTGCTCTAACGAGGTTGTGGTCATTGGCACTGGAGTGCCACATGGGGCTTGGATACTTTTCCTTGCACTTAATTGTCTCGTAGGGGTTGATCAGCCTCAGAGGAGGCTCTGATGTGCAGGTGATTGGGTAGCCTGCCACAGGCAGCCATGGGAGATTGGGGTTCTTACTGCATCTTCTGTGCTTGCTCTTACTGTTACCACCTCTTCACCTTCTTCCAGCTGCTTTCTGCTTGAATCCAGCACAGAAACAAGTGTGGACAACAGGGGTGGCTGCTGGGCCCATTGAGAATGGCAGAACTGGTGCAGGTTGTACAGCCATAGGGATGGGGGATGGAGAATGCAGTGTGCACAGGAGTCATGGGCTGTGCTGGTCACCCAACAGGGCTGAATTTCACCTGGTACCTCTAGCCATGGTTCCTTTGCTGTGTAAAACTGGGGTGTGATTAAATCAGGAAAGTAACCCCCACTGCAACACTGTCTTTTCTTTGCAGGGAGGCTGTCGAAAGGGGATTCTCTGGAGCTGAGCTGCAGTGCTGGTCCTGCCAAGGTGATACTGGAGCCAAACCAAGTGGTGATTTTGGACTGTAACCTGACCCCTGTTGAGCAAGTGTTCAATGTCACATGGAAGAAGAATGGGTTTCCATTAGTGGAGCAGGAACATCTCCATGTGCTTCCAAATGGATCGCTCTTCATCTCATCCCAGGCTGTGGCAAAGGACAGTAAATATCCCGAGGGGGTTGGTGCTGAGGGTAATTATTCCTGTGTGTCTCACACCTCCCTAGGGACTGTCACCAGTCAAACAGCTGCAGTCAGATTTTCAAGTAAGTGTTCTGGGGGTTTTGTTGATTTTCTTCCTTCAGAAGAAAATGCTCAGAAAATGTTTAGCATGCAGTCAGGGATCCTGCACACAGGTGTTGTTTGGGAGGAGGTGGAAATCCTGGAGTAGAAAAGCTGTCATTAGTCCAGCTGGATTTATTTTGCTGCTCCTGCCTGAGTCGCAGATAGCCTCGGTTAGGATATATTTATTCCCTTCTAGGGGTGACTTATGTTGAAGTGTGTGCTGTGTCTCTTGCCCAGTGGCAATGGGCTCTGTCTCTTCTATGGTCCTGGGATTATTGTTTGGTGTCTTACAAGTTAGAACAGTGGAGACATCTCAGAATGGGGAGGCTGACTTAAACTGCCCTTCTCCCCTCCTGAATTTTTTCCAGAGGAGTGTACATGGGTCATGCCTCTCTCCATCCCCTTCTGTGTTTCTCACAGAAATGGGGAATTTCAGGTGAACTCTTTCCTTGTGTGTACTCATATGTCTCCTTTTATTACCATCTGCACAGGGAAAATGCTGCTTCCATGGCACACACATGCACCTGACGTAACATATCCATTTCTGAGCAGGGAGCAGCGAGAGAATTGATTAATGAAATGCATCTCTCACTTCGATTTGTTACGAGGGTTGGGCAAAAGCACTTGCTCCATTAGCATTCAGCTGGAGCAAGTGAGGATTGTAAAGGTTTTCTCATTTTTTCCCCTGTTACTGAACACGGTCTATCCAAAGCTGGATGGAGTGGATGGGCTTACTCTTTGTGCTGATTGCCTTGGGGACTGCTGATCAGGATGGGGCAGTAGAAGAAAACCTGTTCAGCAGGTGGGATGTGATATTTCTGCCATGAGCTTGTCCTTCTGACCTGCAGGTCCTTTCCTTCCCTGGGATGGGGTTCCCATGCAGGGCTGTGGGGCTCTCTGTGCCACAGAATCTTGCAGTAACAAGTAGGAGCTTTGGGTGTTCATAGCAGTGCCTTGCTCAGCACTGGTTTGGTGCTGATGGTGTCATCTGCCGTGTTTCAGGCTTGTGGGAGTCCCCTTCTCCCCCTGACAGCCCCAAGAGCTGCTCTGGCACCTCTGTGTAAGGGCTGCCAGCTTCCCAGTGGAGGGAGGGGATGCTCCGGGCAGCAGTGAGCCCACAGGCTGGGGAGGCCTTTCAGAGCAGTCAGGCTAGCGTGGTGCAGGTTGAATGGCACGTGAAGGCTGTGACTGTGTGATGACTTCCATCCTTCCACCGTGGTCCAGCAGTTCAGTTTGTGGGCATTTTGCTGGATAAACACAAGGCTCACTGCCCAGTGTTCCCTGGCACCCTGTGTGCCACCAAGGGACCCATGTCATGGTCCCCATCCACACCTCGTGGCAGTGGTGGCCGTGGCAAACAGGGAGGAGCAAGGCTGTGAGGGCTCGTGTGTGAGGGTGCCTGTTAAACGAGCAGCTGCTCAGGCTGATAAATTGGGTTTGCAGGTTTTCCTGAGCCTCACGTGCTCCCACATGGAAGTACCAGGGGCGTTATTGTAGTTGTGGGAAGGTGTAGCTTTCTACCTGTTAATAACTACATTGATGAAGATTTGTTAAAGCTTTTAATTTAGCTTAAACATTTTGTGCAAGGGAGGTTGTAGAAAATTACAGTAATTGTGACTGTCAGATGAAGACGTTTGCTGTGCCTGGAGGGAATGGGCCAGCGTCACGTGGCAGCTGGCAGGGAGCACGGGAGAGGTTTGGAGTGTTCCTGCACCTGGAGGGACAGGCCACAGCAGGAATCAGCACACAGCATCTCTCATCATCCTCGCTCCACGTGGACAGTGTGTCTTCTCTGTGGTGCCCTGCTTGTCTGGGATTTGAGGAACGGCAGACTAGGATTTGTTCCTACTTTAGGGATTTATTTTATAGATTTTATCCTATTTATTTTGTGAATTGGGGGCATAGGTGAGTGAAGGCCAGGGACTGTAGGCAGAGCCATGCTGGGCAGAAAAACTTCCTGCAGATAAATGCACAGGCTCTGGAGTATCTGTGATTTTAGACGTGGCTTTAGATGCTGTTTTGGGTAGGTGGGGAGCTGGCTCCTGTGGAGAGCAGGAGCAGTCCTGTGCTGCCATATGGCCCCGCAGACGGAGCGCTGTGCTGGCTGTGCCTGCACTGTGCCGGGGGGCCGTGGCAAATTGCTCCCACGACTTTCTTTGCGTGCTCTCCTTCCACCCCCGGCCTGTTCAGAGGTGAGTCGTCTAGAGAGGGGTGGCCTGGGTGGTGTATGCGATCTCAGTGGGGGCTGATGCTGTCTCCACCTTGGAAATACCTCCTAATAATTGTAGAAGGTACAAAGAGGACGAGCACGCGGAGAGTCTGGGGGAAAAGCGCTGTGGGAGAGAGCAGCGAGCCCCTTTCAGAAGGCTGAATTCCTTGCATAGACTGCATTTTCTGCCTGGGGTGTAGTGTTGCTGGCTGGCAGCCTTTCCAAGCCCACAGCCTCCTGCACGGATCACGCTGCTGGGAGAGGGGGAGGGTGCTGTGTTTCACCATCCTGCAGTCACCCCTGGGCTCGGAGCTAAAAGCCTTGGCACACACGGCTTGGCTCCAGCTGGGTTTAACATGTCAGCGGGGAGGGAGCTGCCTGCCCCACTCCTGGAGGCGCAGAGCCCGGTGCTTCAGCTGTCGCTGGGGGCAATTTGCGGTAATGCTCTTCACCTTCTCACCTGCAGTGGGTAATTTTTACTGAGTGGCCTATTAAGGTGTTCAGGATAATCAGTGAAACGGGGCTGGGAGGTGTTTTGTGGCTCAGGATGGCTTTGCAAGCTAAACCTTAGCTGAGGAGTTGAAAATAATGTTGAGTATGTGTTGTCTTTGTTTGCCTTTTCCCCTCAAGCATCTGCCTCCCTGTGGAAAAACCTCTCACTTTGTAGCACTTCTGCAGCAGCCCAGAATGTGTTTGTGGGAGGAGAACAGCCCCTCCAAGGATCCTATGGCCCAGGGTGAGCAGTGTTTTGGAGCCTCTCCTGCACTGTCCATGCAGCATGTCCAAGTGGCAGGACCTGCTCTCCAGTCCTCTCCTCCCTTGCCTGATTTCTTTTTCCCACTAGAAGTGCTGTACGTGTCCTGCCTCATCCATTCCACGCTGATACTCCTGGGGAGGAGAGAGGAGGAGCACAAGGGATCACGGTGTGCTGTGATCTTGGCCCCAAGCTGGTGCAGATGCTTGTGGAGCAGTGATGAGCCCAGCCAGCAAGTTTGTCTTTGCCTGACCCTTTCAGGGCTGACATCCAGGGGTCTTGCTCAGTCCTGCATCAAAGGAACTTTTTCACTTCTCTTGCCTTGATTTGGTGTTAATTTCTGTTCTCAAAATGCCCCAGTTGAAGTTCCCTGTACTCACCTCCAAGGAGGAGGATGCAGGCTGCTTCTTTCAGAGCCTATTTTTGTCCAGCTCATCCCTATCCCCACTATCCCTAACCTAGTGCTATGAAAGGAGTATGATGGAGCTGCTCAGCCTCTGAAGCCCTCCCCAAGGGTTCTGAGACAGCACTCACAGACAAACCGGTTTGCTGGGCATTGCCAGGGTTGAACCCCCAGCACACACAGAGCTCTCAGCCTGTCCTGGCTTTGCCAGGAGCTGGGACTCCCCTTGGGAAGCGTGGCTGTTCCTGTGTGCTGCTCTGAGCAAGAGGCACACCACGCTCCCTAAGCAGGGTCACTGTTTGGTCACACTCCTCCGCAGCCTAAGGAGGCTCTGTCAGGGTGCTCTTCTTGGCTTTTGAAGAGCCCATTCCAGCACAGTGGGCAGATGGGGCTGGGTGGAGGTAAAGGGCAGGATTTGGTTCTCAGCTGGGAATTTCAAGCTTGCAGGGCCAGGTCTGGCAGGTGATAGCTAGGAATAATCAGGACAGGTTATTGCCTGGTAACCCAGGGAGCGCAGGAGGCTCTGTCACCTTTTGTACACCAAGATGATGCCACTTAATAATGAACAACAGAGAGACAGGTGACCTGCGTGAAGTGGAGGAAACAGAAATGCCAACAGATTTCATTTTTTAGAAGGATTCCTGCCTCCCATCATGATCTTCCTGGGTACATGACCCTCCAGAGCCTGCCAAAATATTTTCATCGACACCTGTAGGATGGAAAGAGAATAATGTGAAAGAGGATCTGCTGTCAGGAGAAGGTTGTTTTGATGGTGCCATCCTGAACATGCACTGGTATTTGGTGGATTTTCTTTTAAACTCTTGGATTCAGCAAGTTTTATTAACATGAACTTAAATGGTTTTGTAATTTGTAGAAATTACCCTGTGGTAAAGTGGTCTGCAGTGTATATTTGAGAATACTAAAGCAGTTGGCTGAATTAAGGCCTTACATATTAATGTATTTTAAAATTTTTCCAGGAAAACATTTCTCATTCCATTTGTATTGAATTGAAGAACTAAACGTGGCAGACAGCTGGTGGGAGAATTTGGTCTGTAGCTGCTGTGGAGAGCAATGAGTTGCTTGAAACATGTGATAACTATTTAAATTAAAGAAAAACACTAATGACAGCTGAGAATATGCCGAGGTTAAAATGGGTCATGCAAAAGCATTTCATTTTCCAAACTCTACATACTTTCTCAAGCTCACAATGCAATAAGGCATGTATGTGTGTGCATGGATGTTTGTGTGTGTGAGAGATGCAAAGAAAATCTTCAAGTCCGGAGTCCTACAAAATCCAAAGCAATGATGGATGTTCTTGGAAAGTGGTGGTGGGACAAGCACATAATTGTGTCTAGGGCCAGGAGGTCACTTCTGAGCACAGTGCTGTTCTCAGCCCAGCATTCAAGTGAGGTTTTTGGCTGAAATTTATGTTTCTTGTTCCATGTTTGGGGTTTCTGGCACTTGTGTTAGAGCATTGTTGGATGGATTTGTCCGGCAGGGTGGATTTTACAGCAGAGACAGTTTAACAGAGATGGATAAAGCAGCAGCCAGTTCTTCTGGTGGAGAAGAACACAGGCTTTCTGTCCCCATCCAGAAGCCTCCATGAATATTCAAAACTCCTCCTGTGACTGAGATGCCTTCAGGTTATGCTGTGGATAGGACAGATGCTGGCAGCCCTGGGGGAGGTTTTCTGCTGCAGGGTTTTGCTGTGTGCATGGAAGGGTTGGAAGATGAGGCAGCTGTGGATTGTGGTCCAAGAGCAATTCCAAACCTTAGTGCTTTGTCTCCAATGCAGTTCAGCCTCTTTACTATGGAAAGATATATACAGACAGAGGTGAGCCTTAGAGAGCAAACAAGTGTCCTGGCAAGTATGAAATCCATCCTCCTCTTAGCATGGTGTCTGGATTTCCTTGGTTGTCTCCCGTCTGCTGGATAGGATGAAGTTGGTTTTTGCAGGCAGGAAAAGGAAAATCAAAACCCTTATAGGCTCTGCCTCTGGTCTCCAGCACTGCCAGCCTGTGGGCAGTTGTTTTGTGTAACTTGACATCTGGTTTGTTCTTCCTCTTGCCTTGTTTTAATTTCCTGTGGCTGCAGGAATGCTACAAGGCAAGGGGGAAACTCATCTCTGGGGTTGTGGCATTTCCCCTCTGTTTCTCATTCTGTGTCCTTCCCAAATGGAGCAAGTGAGCAGACAAGGAAGCAATTTAGGAAGGTAACTGCTAAAACTGCCAAATTGCCTGAATCTCTCACACTGTTGCCTTAAAGGAGAAAATGAGGTAAGGAGCAAATTTACACATTGAAACCTTTCAGTTACTATTGTTAGAGTTGCTGAGGGTCTGTAGGAGCACAGAAAAGGGGGAAATTCCATTCCAGGCTATCTTCAGGAAAGAAAAGCCTTTCTCTTAGCGCATACATCATAAGAGGTTTGCATTTCTCAGCAGAAACATTGAGTTATTAACTTCCCTTCCCCTCTTCTTTCCCCAGCATTATCGCGCTTTTTCCAGCAGCCGGAGTCACAGACAGTGGAGGAGAATGGCATGGCCCGGTTTGAGTGCCGCATCGAGGGGCTGCCCTCCCCTGTCATCACCTGGGAGAAGGACCACGAGGCTGTGCCAGCAGAACCCAGGTGACTCCCTGGTTGCTTTCTTGGGTCAGCTTGAAGAAGAGCAAAGCAAAACCTGACCATTTTAGGACATGGAAATCATTCTATAAAATGGTAGAATGACGAGAGAGGGGACAGACCAGGTTTGGACCTGATAACGAAGTGATGTAAGAGGAGATGTTCAAGGGGCTGAGAAAAAAAATGTCTGTAAACACCTAAATAAAATGAACTTTCCCCCAGATATTCAAACCACAAAGGAAAAACAAGCCTTGATGTTGTGCTAGTTATTATAGTGCAGAACCTGCACCCTGCAAAGGCCTGGATGTGCCTGGGACAGGGCATGGCAAGGCATGGACTGCTTTTGCTTGTCCTCTTGTGTGAAATGACATTGGGGGTTTGGGGCCT
Source organism: Prinia subflava (assembly GCF_021018805.1). Lineage (NCBI taxonomy): Eukaryota > Metazoa > Chordata > Aves > Passeriformes > Cisticolidae > Prinia > Prinia subflava. The sequence continues at coordinate 2,340,550 of NC_086261.1, forward strand.
GGGGTGAGGACTGTTGACCTGGGCGTACCCAACTGAACTCCATGGTGTGGATTTTCTTTGATTTTGGTTGTGGTTTTAATGGGAGGCTTTTCCCTTTGTCTTACTTCCATGTTTTAACACTATCTAGTAAAAGAAGCTGAATTCTCTTTTTCTGGAGAAAAGAGGGGAGTCCTGCAGCATGATATTTTTGCTTTGATTAAAGTCAGTTACAGAGGAGGGGATAAACTGACTGTCTGTAGACATCACTTCTGCGGGGGACCAGTGCCTGAATCGTTCTTTAACTCTTAAAAACTCCTTTTCTGTGCTTCAGAAGGAGCTGTTTCCCTCCTGGGGAAGTTAATCCAAGTGGCAGAAGAGGGAAAAAAGAGGCAGGTGTTGAGGGGAGGAAATTTAGAAATACTTTTGCAGCAGTGACTGTTTCTATAAGAGTACCCACTTATATCCTTGTGTCTGGAATGTGGCATCTAAAAGTTCATTGGAATCTGTTGCTTTGTAATGAGAAGAAAATTAATAAAAAAGGAAGAAAAAAAAAACCAGAAAAAAAGGGATTGCAGGGAGAAGTGTGTCATAGATACAATGGCTTTTTAATGAGACAGCTCGATGGATATTGTGAAATTACTTGCTCAGAGATTGCTTTCATCACAGGCAGCCTGAAAATTGTTTTCCTTGTAAAAGCCAGGCCATAATCTCTGTCTGCAGATCTTGCTTTTTAAATCATGTTCTAGCTAATATGCTTTTTCAGAAGGATTTGCTTTTTTTGTTGTTGTCTAGTTGTTGTTGGATTTAATATAACCGGCTTTCGAAGGAATTAAGTGAATTCCAGGAAATGTTGGCTGCCAACCAGAGCTCTCTGTTATCCTCCCTGCATCGTGCCTAAGGATGGGATGTCAGGCTGGCCTGATTACTGTGGGCTCCCTCCTGTGCACACTTCGGATGAGCCTGTGAAAATGCAACCCTTTGGCTGGGCAGGTGTCAGAGGGATGATTTCATATTCCAGAATAGAGGGGCTGGGAGGGTGTGCAAAATCAGGCTGGAGGCTGAAGATACAGCTGTGGGGCAGTGCTAATACATCAGTGTTTGTGATTTAAGAGGGATGGAATAATCACGTTAAATTCTCATTGCTTTTCCTTTATTTGCTTTTCCTTTTTCCCTATCTTATCTTCCTTTCCCGCCCTCTTTTGTCCTCTTCCCCCTCTGCTTTTCTTTCTTGTTCTTACTTTTGGGCACCCTTTTCAGCCTTTGCCCCTGGATGCAGATATCTAGCTTGATGCCAACTCAAAGGTACTGAAAGCTGAGCTTAAAAAAGTACTTAAACAACCTAAAGGGTACTGAAGTGCTCATTGGTGGTTTTGGAATACCTTTCCTGTCCCTCTTCTGGGCAAAAATCTAAATTCGCTATGTAAGGCACAGATTATTTTGCAGTTCTGGCTCTGAAGTACATTGAATAAACACAGTCTTAAATCTGCAGCAGCTGCTGAAAGGTGGCTCACAGGATTTCTCTAGATTGCAGTTGCTTTGGGGTGTGTGCAACATCTCTTGGCCTCATCTCAGGTTTAGGTGCTGGCTGAGTTTCACATCAGACTCCAAATTGCTGTTTATTTTCTCTAGAGCCAAGATGAGCACTTGCTGGAGACTGGAGGTGTTTGGAGGTCTGCACAGCAAATCCATAACCTGCAGACTACATGCTCTGCAATCACAGTATATTTTTCCACATTTTGGCTAAGTGAGGGTTTTATCTGTGTGTAGAATTTAGTTCTGTGCTGTGTTAGGAGTGGCTCATGTTCATGCAAAGGACTCTGGAGCTGTGAGCAAAAGGGCTTCCAAACTGAGCCTGCAACAGAGCTGCAGGTTCCTCACTGTGCTCAGGACCAGTGCTTTGGGCTGGGGAAGGGAGGGTGTGCTGGCTATTCACTGGGGAGAAGGTAAGGAAGGGAATAGGGCTGTTAATGCTGGCATATTCTCTGAGCTGTAGGGTTGCAGCGTTTGGACATGAGGCAGTGGGGTTGATTTCCATTCCTGAGCACTGCCCTGGTGAGCAGCCCTGAGCCCCTCAGTGCTGTCAGGGAAGGGAGGAGCTCCATGGGTGTGCCCTGTTCTTGCTGCCTTTGGGACTGTGGTAGTTGGCCCTGCTCTGAGCGTGCTGTCCTTCAGTGTAATCCAGGTGGGGGCTTGCCTTTTGCCCCTGTCCAGGCTAGCTTCTCTGTGATCCTGACCTTCAGCTGTCAACAGCAAAACTCCTGGGACTGCCAAGGTTCCAGCGTTTCTGTTGCTTCCAGGGTCTTTGTCTGTCAGTCCTTTAGTTTTTGTTTCCTGCTTAATCCTTGGTGAAGGTGAGCAGACAAAAAGATTTGCCCTTTGTGTGGAAGAAGAGCTCTGACAACTGTGTGCTCTGAGTCATCAGGCAAATTTCCTTGCAGGGAGCCTGGGGATGGAGCAAATGCCCTTGCAGGCTGCCTGAAGGCTTCTAGTTCAGGGCTGCTGGGACCCTGAAGAGCTGGAGGCCTTGTGAGCAGCTGGGAAAAGTGGTGGATAGAGAAATCCTGCTTTTCTTCCCTCCTTGCTTCCCCAGCAGAGCCATCCTCACCGCTGCCGTGTTTTCCCAACAGGATGGACTGCACTGAGTAGATCTACCAGTGGTGCTGAAGGGACTGTCTGGAGCTCTTTTGATGAAGCCTCCTCATTTAACCCCCTTGTTTCCAGCTCCTGCTCTCTGTAGAGACACAGTGTCTCAGGTTTTGTGGCCTCAAGAGAAACTGGGTCCTGAACTCCTTGGACCCTGCTCTGAGGGAAGAAAGGCCACAGACCAGAGGTCTGTGCCAGCCTCAGTGAATCTGTGATACATCACTGAAGCGTCTTTTTGTGGCTGGGAGATGCCTTGCCTGGTGTTTGAAATATGTTGATATTAATTACAGACTCAAATAGCACATGCATGACAAAAATAAATATTATCGCAGTAGGAGGCTTTCCCTCCATGGAGCTGAGAGGATGCAAATATTTGTCATCTTTCTCCTGAGTCCTGATGAGGCATCCTGATGAGGGCTTTTGGGTATCATGTCCCCTGAGGTGTTTTGGAGCTCGGTCCTGAGCAAAATATCTTTGTGTCAGGCATGTGGCTTTAGGGGTGTAAGGCATTGTTGCATTTGTGTACGTGGGAAGCTTCAGCCAGTCTGTGTCCATGAATCAGGCTGTGGGATTGTTCCAGTGGGACAGAACGGTCACTGGACGAGCTCTGGTAGCTCCTCTGTCTTTATCATCTGTGAAGAGGACAAGACACGATGAGCTCAGCTGCAGTAGCTGAGGTCCAGGATCAGTGCAAGCCTCACAGATGGATATTTGTCTCTGGAACAGACTACTTGGGGCAAGGGAGGTGTTTCCATGAGTGCAGATTTAGGCAAATGTCTGCAGAAGCAGGCAGGCTGTTGGTGACCGTGGCTTGAACGCAGGATGAGTGACCTGTTAAGGTCTTCCTGGCTCCATGATCCCCACTCAGGGCGCTCCAGCTATCTGAGCACCTGGAGAAACTACAGTTAGACTAACTGTGATCTTTATGCATGGCAGGACTGGCATTCGTGGTTATAAGTTGTCTTTGTGCTGTTCCTGCAGAATAGCTGCTATCCCTCCCCTTAGCAATTGCCTTTGAATGTGTCCTCTTCATAATGAAGACTGATAACCCAGAGCTGCCTGTCAAACCTCGGCAGCTCTGTTTATAGAGACTTGCAATTAAAAATGGATCTCATATATAATTAAAAAGGATCACGTAGGCTTTGCGCCTTGCATTCAAGAATAAAGAGGCTGCCATCTAGGAATCCAGGCAGAAAATGGAGATGCTGACAGCCTGCTCCTACTTTTATGCTAATTGCTAATCATCTGCTTTGTTCAGTGTAATGCAGCAAGGATTGTGTTCATGTCGTGAGCAGTGTAGCCATTTTACTCCATGAACGTGTTTCCCAGTAGCATCCCATGGGCAAATCGGGATACTGAATGCCCAGCTGTGAGTTTGTCACCTTGTGAAAGCCACAAACTTGTGAAAGAAGGAAAGGAATCACTGCAACCCAGAAATGGTGCAGGTTCAGGTGACTGTGTCATGGATGTTTTGGCCCATGGAGGTGCAGCTGTGTATCAATTGGTCCCTTTTCATGTACTTGAGGTCCAGCAAGAAAAAGATGATGTTCAGACTTCTCTGCAGTGTGTTTTTTGTCTGGCAACCAAACTTTTGTAAAAAGCAAGTGCTGGAAATGGCTGTAGCATGTGCTCAAGCTTGGGGACATCTACAAATATGTATGTAGAAGTGTGAGTGTGTGGAGTTGGTTTGTACTGTTCAGTTGGTTTGTGTCAGCGAAGTCCTGTTAGTCTGGTCTCCCAAAAGCAGCTTTTGCATTTGGAAGACTCTGAGGTGATGGATGTACCTGCTGCATTTTGAGAACCATGGGTTGGGTTGCTCAGAGGTTCCCTGATCCCGTTCTGCTGTCACTACCAGGATCTGCACACAGAGAAAAGGAAGGGATAAAAAGGCTTTGGGGTGATGAATATCTGGGGTAAGGCATAGCCTGTCTCACACTCTTCCTTTTGGTTACCCAGGTTTATAACTCTTCCCAATGGTGTTCTCCAAATCGTGGATGTGCAGGAGAGCGATGCTGGGATTTACCACTGCGTGGCAACCAACGCTGCCCGAAGGCGCTACAGCAACGATGCCACCCTCAGCGTGGTGAAAGGTGAGGTGCTGCCAGCAGCCCCTGGGGCTGGGCACAGCTCTGCCAGGTAATCATTGTGTGTGCAGGGGGAGCTGGGCTCAAATACCAGGGACCGTCTCCCCTCCTGGTGTGGCTCTGCACGTGGCCAGCTTTGGTTAAAACTTGCAGAGAAGGCATTTCATGGAAGGTTTCTCTTTGCTGGGATAGGATAAGGAAACTGTTGGAAGGACTCCTTTGTGCTCTGGGGTGATTAGAAGGGAGGAGGCAGCCCATTTGTTCCTTGGGGAGGGCAACACTTTGGTGATGTTCTCTGCAGTGGCCTTGGATAGCAAGAGAAACAAGGGCTGACATGGACAAAGGTGCTTCCCAAGGAAGTGGGAGAAATAGTTGGAGGCTGGAGTAGCTGGCAGGGCTGTGTCTACCCAGGTTACCCAGCACAGTCCAGAGGAGGCTGAGCACGGTGACATCCAACTTGTGTTCTGTGTCCATATTGCTGGTATTCTGCTGAGCTCCAGAGATCTTTGTGTGGTCTTTGGGAACTGCCCCAGCTGGGATTTCTGCTGATACAGGCCTTTGGAGTAAGGCTTTGGGTGTGAGCTGTCCTTCTCCTCCCTATCTGGGCCTCAGCCTCTGAGTGCATTTTCCTTTGTAAGCCAAGAGTGCAGTGGGCAAGTCTGGACATGAGGACATAGCTGACAGCGTGAGTGCAGTGGGGGGCTCCAGCATCCTTCCCGGCATGCCTGGCTGCCTCCCCAGCTTTGCATCGTCCCTGTCCTGCAAGTGGACAAACTCACCAGGGCTGGGAGTCTGGCTGAGCTGTCCCTTCTCTCGGGACAGTGCCCCCTGCCACGTCTGTCTCCTGTTCATGCCCCCGGTGTATCTTGCAGGCAGCTGTAACCTTGAAAGCTCTGAAATCCTTCCCAGCCCCTTTTGTCTTTGTTTAGGATTGAGTTGCTTGGCATTCTGCTCCCAATGTATTTTCCCAGCGATGGCTTTGCTGTTCATCCATCAGCAGGGAGTGTAATTAACTGTGGAGCCTGAGAACACACCTCTGATCAATGGATTGTGTCGTGGAGGTAATCTGGGTGGAATCTGCAGAGAATTCGTGAGCAGTTGAATGCTCTGTATCTAATTGCCAGCCCCTGCCAGATCCTCTGTGTGTTTAATGAAGCACGGAGCCGAGGGGAGCGCTTCCTATGGGCAGTGCCACACTCCAGAGACAGCTCCTCTGTTGGCTCTGGTGTGCTATTGATAACTAATATCGATCAAGCTGCAAAGGTGAATTTGATGTCCTTGGCATCATAACTCATTCTGCATAATTGCATCTTGTAGCTCTGCAATGTTTAATCTGCTTTGCAAATGGAGGCAATGGAAGAGGTTAAATGGGAAGCGTTCCTTCTGGAGCACCAGCCGGCCTGAGCAGATTTCTGCCTGGAGTTCTCACCCAAATCTCTCTTCTGCAGCACCACACCACCCGCTGGCTGCTAAAACAAATATGTGAGGTTGAGTTTTTCACCAGATTGAGCTGATAGTGATGAAAAACATGCCTGTTAAATCTCTGGGGTTTTTTATAATTGGGGAGAAGTATCTCAGAGACAGATGGGAAACTGCAGTGACCTGTGCAGGCTGTAAACTCCTCCGTGAGTGACTGGCATGGTATTGATCCTTTTTTGTTTCAGCACTTCACCATCAGAGCACATTTTTGGATGCCTGGACTGGCTTGAGGAGTCTTTTCCTCCCTATTCAGAAGCAGCTGATAATAGTTGGAGTGAACTGGTCAGGCAGAAATCCTTTCCTGATTGTGAAAATTAAAACCCAACTAAATCAAAACAAGGAATTCTAGGAAAAAAACCCAAAGTAAACTGAAAAACAGACAACAAAAGAACAATAGACTGAAATACAGCTATTTAGCATTGCTTATTTGGAAATTTCAGGGACCAAATTCCTGTGTGTCTGCAGACAGGAGCAACTAAACTGCTTCTTCCCTCCTTTCTCCTGGCCAGGGACTCCTTTGTGCCAAGATAAGGTGACAGTCCAGCCTTTCAGTTCCTCTGCACTGCCGGGTCCCTGGAAGAGGTTTGTGCAGTGGGACCTCGTGTCTCCTTACCCGCTGGCCCACTGGCAGTGGTGTGCTATGGTACTGGAGGCTGTGCTCCTGGCAGATTTTGGGGGCTTGCTGGTGATAATGCAAATGCTTCCAAGGATCAGGCCTGGGAACTTTTTGTGTTCATGCCTCTGCCTTCCAGACAGGGCTGGATTTGAATGGGCTGTGCATAGCAAAAGAATCCGTTTCCCTATAGCTCTTCTGCCCAGTTGTCCTGTTCCTCCCCCCTCCCTCCCTGTTTCTTATACAATGACTGGGAATTGTTCCATCTCCTTTATTAGAGGCCTTTTCCCAGTAAAAACAGCAATTAACATTGACCCCTTTCTATCATTTACATCCTAAAAACCCCAAAAGTGTCGTTTCCCTGGGCAGTGTGACTTCCCCATCCTGGGGGAGTTCAGGCTGTGCTGTGTGTCCGTGGCTGAGCACATGCTGGCCGTGCCCAGGCAGGGCAGGCAGCGCCGGGGCTGCAGATGTTTTGGCTGTGCAGACTTCATGGTGCAAATTTCCAGACCTTCCCTGGGGAAGCGGCGTTTGGAGCTGGAAGGGAGGAGAGCAGACGGGACAGCGGGATACAGTCACGCAGCCCTGAAACGGAGCCTGCTGCTGGAATAGGGACAGCTTGGATTTTCCCCTTGGATCTCCACTGCTCCCCAGCGGATGGAGTGCCAAACACATCTGGCAGCTCTGTCCTTTCACCCTCACCTGGACAGGTGATGAATGAACACTGTGGCTCTCTCTGCCAAAAAGGGCATTAGGAGCTGGCTGTGGGATGCTTTCCCAGGCTCCAGCTGTGCATGCTGCCTTTCCTTGGGGTCTGCTGTGTCTTGTTTCTTGTAGCTCCTTTTTCTGGAAGCAGGCTCTGGAGCTCTACTCTGAACTTGGAGATAAAGAACTAATTCCTTGTGTGTCCTGGTCGTGTTCCCAGGTTCGTGACATGCACACAGAAGTGTTGCCATGCTTCATAATGCAGCTCTCAAAGAAGAGTAGCAGGCTCTACTCCCCACAGCTAACCCAAATTTCACTTTCCTGCAATTTATCCTATTCATTTTAGTTGCAAAGCATTGGGAATCTTGAAAAAATTGTCATTTCTCCTTATTTTTTAATCCCTTTGAGTATCTATAAGCAGTGTGGTGTCCCCCTAAAGAAAGTTGAAAAACTTGGCAATTTTAGAATAGAATAGTTTTCTCTCACTGGAGTGGGAGAAACAAATTTGAGATCCTGACCCCAGAGCTGCTTTGTGTGGATCTCAGTGTTTGTGTCTTTTCATATCTATTGGTTATTGCAGAAGGATTGTCAAAGCGTGGTGCTTGAGAGCCAGGACTCCTGGCTTCTCTCTCCCTCTCTGTTGTTGGGCTGCAGAGGAGAATCAGTTCCACAATGTTTAAATTTCTGTAAATAGGGATAATGTAATAAATAGCCTTGGAGTTGCTCTTTTGGAAGGGATGGGTCAGTCTGGAGAGTGATTATGAGTATTTAGTGCAGGAGGGCACCTAGGGCAGGTACAGAGAGAGGTGTGGATGTGGGATTTCCCCTCCTCGTGTCCTCTAGACCCTGTTCCTGGTCTGTGCAGATGGGGTGGCCGTGACTGCTGTGACACGTGTGGGGAAAAGCTTTGCCTCAAACCAGGCTGGCAAGAACCAGAATCTCCCTGTGCTGCAGTAATGCAGGAATTGGAGAACAGAGCAGGGCAATGGGTGGAGGTCTGGGCTGAGGGAGCCACGGAGGAGTCTCCCAGCAGCTGAGCACATCCCCCGCGAGCTGGGATTTAGTGCCGTGTTATTAGAGATGACACTGCGAGATTGCCTTTGGCAGAACATCATTTACGCTGACAGTTGTAGCAGCTTGCTGCAGCAGTGTCCCAGGAAATGGATTTTTCAGCCAAATATTTGTATGAATGTGATAACAGGGACAGAGCTTGGAGGCAGCTGAAGCACCTTCAGGTTTTTTGTTCTTTTGGTGTTTGCGCTGCAGTGCCTTGCAGGTACCAATACAGAGCCTGGGACAGGGGTGGTTCCAGCTCCAAAGGGCTGTAGGAAAATACGGCTCTTGACTGGGATGAGCTTTAGGGATGGAGGGGAAGGTGGTGATGAAGTGAGCAACACTCACAGTTGGCCACCACCTTGCAGAAACAGACGTGCTGTTACCACAAGTGGATTTTCAGTCCAGCATGTGCGAATGACGTGCTGGATGCTGGCTTGGCACTCAGCCTGAGCCCTGGCCACGTGCTCTGCTCCCCTCACGGCTTCCAACACAGGTACTGGGCAGCCAGGGATCAGGGACTTTGGATTTGGGTCAGTGCTGCTCTGGGCTGACCTCCCTGAGTGCAGCTGGGCGTTGAGCCTGTGTGTGCTGCCATCGACAGTGAAGGGCAGCATTAACCAGAGCAGAGGGATGGTCCCACCTGGATTGGGGTGGTCTTCCTCCAGCAGGAACCCATTGCAGGGGCAGCAGGGCCCTGTGTAGTTGTGGGGGCAGAGCTCTCCACAGCTGTGTGTGGGCATGGCACACTTCTTCTGGAAGGCATGAGTTGTGGGAAGGTGTGGGGTGGGATAACACAGTTGCATTTTTGCTGTGAGTTGTTGGCATAAACCAGCAATTTATGCTCCACCATCTCTAGAGAAGGTGACATTCCAGTTCCAGCCTGCAATTGCCATGTTCCTGTTCCGTGTGCCTCCTATGCTGGACACAGAACTGTCACTTTTCCCTCCCTCCTTTTAGCATCTCATTTTTCTTTGCCTTGTGGTCTCTCACTTCACTAGCAGTTAAGAAGGGAACTGCTCTCCACTTGACATCCCAGAAGCTCAGCCATGAGGACTCTGTTTACAAGTGTTTTGCAGCTCTTGTTTCCTGGGAAGCAGGTATCTGAAACTGTTTGTATAATGCATCTGATGGATTCTGTAAAATGCTGTTGCTCCTGCCTGTGGCAGAAGGTGCTAAGCAAGCCATGGCAAGTGTGAATTCAGAGGATGGCAAGATCAAGGAGGAGGTACACAGCATTTCGTGCTTAATAAATAGATCTTTAAAGCTAGAAGTAACCTTCTGCCTAACAAGCTGTAAACTTTATCTCACTTTACTGAGCCTGTCACTGCTGGTTTCAACCACATGTGGAACAGGATTGAGCCCACAGATATTGGGTGAAACTTGTGAAAGGCTGGTGCAGACATGTGTCAGGCACCCATCCAACCACACAGCTCTGCTTGGCTGGGGTTCCTACAGGGCCAAGATGCATCACACTCCTCACACGGCCGAGGGAAAGCTGCTCGTAGCTCCAGTGTCAGCAGCCTGCTCTGGGAGCCCAAGGGGAGTTCCAGCTCAGCTGTCTGTGAAGTTCCGTGGGGCTATGATATGCCACGCTCCTGACAGCTCCAGCAGCCTGCAGTGACAGAGGGTTTGATACAAAATGCAGAGCCCTCACCTCCCATTAAGCACAACAGCTAAGCCCGGGGATGGCACCAAAGTGAGTGGCAACAGAGGTGTCAAGGATAATAGAGCAGAACAAGGGATGTAGGCTGGGAATAGGTGAGCTGTTTGCAGGTCCCAGGGGGAAGCTGGTCTCATCCACGTGCAGTGGTAGCTGTGCGTGACGTTAAGAGCTGTCAGATGTGGCCAGGCTTGTGTATTACTCTGCCTCCAGCTCCTGAAGACAAGGGATGTCTGGATTCAGGCATAGTTTGTGCTCCTCTGGTGTTCTCCATGTCTATCTCTTACTAAACCAGGTCTGCTGCACTTTTGAGGCTTTGTGAAATAATAGCTGGTGTTTGGTAAGGCTTGGACTGAAGCAGGGTTTAAGCAGCAGGCTCCATTCAGTTCTCTCAGAGTCCCTTGGTGATGGTGCATCAGCACATCTGCACTACAGGGATCACACCTAGCCTGTCCTGGAGGCTGTGGGACAGCCTGTGCCTGCATGGGGGGGCTGGAAAGGAGCTAGGAATAGAGACCATAATTAGGTCAGCAGCTTGCAGTGGGCTGTGGGACAGGAAGGTTGATGTGGTTGGGCTCCTGATGACACTAGTTAATTATTAATTATTGGTGTTAGAGCTGTGCCTCAGCAGCTCTCTGAGGTCGAGGGTTGGCGGTGCCCTCCGGCACTGGCAGCATCCAGCAGCTGGAGTGAGATGTTGGAAGTGTCTTGAGGCATAGCAGAGCTCATGGTGGTGTCTAATCCCATTGCTTTTGACACGGGGCAGACATGTCCCTGTGTCCAAGACCCACCAGGACCTACAGGGGTGCTGAGGAACAGGAATGGGAGGAGTGGGCCTGGGTCACAGGGGAGGCTGAGTCAGGAGCAGCGCTGGGCTGCTCTGAGCCCTCATTTGGCTATCTTGGATGCCAGGGATGGCTCAGGACACAGCTGGGAGTTTGCCTTCAGAATCAGAAATGCTCTTGCCCAACTCTGTTTCTGGGGCAGCCAGGGGCAATGCCAAGTGGGTTGAGGACAAGAATGAGGAGTATGAAGAGAGAAGAGGGATGGGATAAGGAGGGGGAGGTGGTGTTATCAAACACTGTCTTAATGCACAGCCTTAGATCAGGGTTCTCTGTGGCACCCAGCAAAAGGACTTTGACACAATCTGTAGATATCAGTGATGATCTTTCCCCATGGAAAGCCAGCTTTTCTTCTGGACTTTCCCTAGAAAAACAGATTTGCATTGTCCTGAGTGAATGCAGATGCATCCATCTGCTTTTCCTTCTCCCTTCCAAGTTGGCAGTCTCAGTTTGCTGCCAGACTGTGTTACTGTGGGCTCCCAGCGTGTTGTGTGTTCGCAGTGGCGCTTGTGGGAAGCATTGTGTGTACCTGGCATCAGGGAGACCACACTGCAAGATCCCTTCCCAAAATGTTCCTCTTTGCAAAGCTCTGGGGACTGTGCATGGCTGCTCTGGCAGAGGCTATGGGGCAGAGCAGGAGCTGTGGTCACAGAGGAAGCAGGTTGTGCCCTCCTGCACGGTCCAGGGCCTCCAGTCTCGTCCCTCTCTGCTGCTGCTGGATGTGCCTGAATTGCAAATGGATCTGATGTTACAAATAAATCTGAATTGCAAATGGATCTGATGAAATAGGTGTCAGCCCCTGGGAAACATCAGCCTCACAGCACAAGGAGGAAGTGACTGGAGTGAAATGGCTCCAGTCACTAAGGCAAGGTAAGGAGGAGTTTCAGGGTGACTGGTGAGCCAGAATGGTCTTGTGTTGACCACATCTCTGTGTCATTTCTCTGCAGGAGGTAAAAAAAAAAAAGCCCTACAGCTTTTTTTTTTTTCCTTTGAGGTTCCTCATGTATCATCCTACAAGGTGGTGTGCTGCCCTAGGATAATGACAAACAGAGCTGGTGTAATGATGGTTAAAAAGGCATGAGGATGTTCCCACTGAATCCCAGAGGTTGACAAGCTCATATCCCCAGGGCCATTTCATGTTTACTGGTTTGGGGGTGTTCATATTTAAATCATGGATACTGTGGATTTTGTTAAGGGTCTTCTGATGCTCTCTGGTATTACTTTTGCACCTTCACTTCTGTGAATAGCTGTGTTATGAACCGTGAGCAGATGGGGTCCCAGAGACGCTGAGAGATGTGCCCAGAGCAGCAGAGTGAGTTAGTGACAGAAACCACGGGAGACTGTCCTGAACCACTGGACCAGAGCCTGGGGAAGCTGGGACATCATCTGGACTGGGTGTCAGCCATGGGATGTCCTGGTGTACTGTGAAGGCTCCTGTTGCAGTGGTGACTTTACCAAACAGCCTCTTGCAGCCCTTGTTTTTCTAGTCCCTAGTTTTGGCAGCTGCATGAAAATGGCTGGAGCTTGCAGTGCTTTAAGGGCTCAGCTTCAGCAACATAAGCTGTGTGGTTCTTAGGGTTAGGACAGGGAAGCTGCTCTGCTGTTCTCCACACAGAGACACTGAGGTACCTCTGCTCCTTTTTTCACTTCTCCTTGGCCTCTCACCTGATCTAGAGGCTCAACTCCCTCTGTACACTGAGTGACCTTCTTATAGGGAATTTGTTTGCACAAAAGTCTGTGAAAATGTGCCAAGACACGGTTATTAATCAGTAGTTACTATCTAAAATGATGACACTATCAGTGCTGCTCCAGCACAGTCCTCCTGTTAGGTCTCAGCATCCACCGTGCCCTGAGCTAGGGTTTCCTATTGCCTCTGCCACATTCCAGCTCCACAGGCTGCTGCTTCCTCAGAAACTCTCTGTGCTGTATCCTCAGGCTTGTGAGGACTGAGATGCCTGAAGGCCTGAGGTGTGCAACCCTTTGGCCTGTGGCAGAAGAGCCGCAGTTCTCAGGGCTGTGTGCAGTGGGGCCGCCTGGCCGCAGCTGCCGGCACAGCCCCTCCTGTTTATTTTGCCTGGCTCCGGCTCGGAGCGGTGCAAATGGAGGCGCTTCCAAGCGCTCTGGGGAAGCGAGCAGGAATGCGTCGTGCAGTCTGGCTGGCTCCCGGCCCTCTTGGCGTGATGAGGAGCAGTTCCAAATGCGTGTACGCAAACAGAGAGCCAATGTTGACAGCTTTACAGGAGCTGGAGTGGTGGGCAAAGCACACTCCGACTGCTTTGCAGCGGAGCTGAATGTACCCTGGACGTACAAAACTCCGTGGCCTGAAGGATCAAGGGTTTGGGGAGTGGGGGAAAAGCCCCCCTAAAAACCCAAGGCAGTTCCTGGAAATCTGCCACTCTTTCTGGGCTTCTGGTTACAGAGAGTTCAGGGTGTCAGCTTGTGGCTGAGCTAGTACATTAAAGGATTTAATTTCTGAGCTGAAATCTGTCAGCTGTATAAGAAAGTTGAGAGGAATGAAAGAGGACTGCCTGATGGCCCCTTTGCCTGTCTGGAGTGGGATCCATGTGCTCCCAGGGCTTCCAGACACAGACGTGGAACTGGGGAAAATGTTGGACAGGCTATTTTTCAAGCCAAATGAGAAGCTGTTCCTAGAGCAGCTTTTCCTGCCACACTCTGTGGAGAGACCCAAAAGCTGTGGCAGGTGATGGTCTGAGGAGTGACACTCCTCATCCAAACTAATTAATCTCTCTGCATCTTTTTTTAATCTAAGACATGTACTTAATCTGTTTAATTCTCTTTTTTTCATGTATGTGCAAACAGTAGAGGAGCAGTTTTGTGAAGTGTAGGTTGGACCATATATTTTAGCATCTGTTTGCGACTTCTTTGTTGGGGATTTTGGGATCATAGTTTGAGATACAAGTGCTGTGTGTGGAGGTCTTTTAATAGCACTAAAAAGCGATTGAACTTCTGTGTTTTAATCACTTACACGTTTCTTTGTGTGCTGCTTTAAAGATGACAGGATGTGTCACTGCTCTGCTGCAGCTCCATCTTAGTAAGAAGGAAGAGAGACTCCCCATTCCAAAACATGGAGATAAATTCTTCCCCGTTCAGCTTTTCAGTTCACTGTTTGCATTGACAAATGCATAATTGCTTACAAAACGTTTGGAAGACATGAATGAGGTAAAAAGACAATACAAAACTGATTTATTGAGCACATCTGTATTATTGGGCAGAAATAACCTGTTACTCCAATACACTGAGCAATGGAAGCTGAGTTCCTTTTCAGCTTCCCTTCCTGACCTAGATACTCCACAGGTGCCAAGGAAGGGAAAGGAAAGGGAAAGAATGTTTCTGTGGGCACTGGTGCTGACACATTGTACTGGGAGAACCTCTGCAGTCCCAGCACTGTCCGTGCTCTGGTTTCTGTGGTTTTAGGCACACACCTAAAAGATCCTGCAAGGCTTAAAACCAAAACCTGCAGAGGAGGAATTCTGAGAGCACTAAAGTTGGGGAATTGAGTTCATAATCTTGTAACCAAAAGTGATCCCATCCTTCAATGACTGGAAAACAGATCTTGGATCCAAACTGCTGCAGGCATTGATATAGCAAAGGTGGGAGAAAAAACCCCCAGAAGTAAATGGTAAGTTTCAGATAGGATATGTGCTTGCATTTGGGGATAAGAAGAGGCAGTTTTTGACTTAGGACACTTGGGAATGCCTGATTTAGGGTGTTAAAAGGGCACCACTCACCTCCTCTAGTCACTTATGAAAAGTCCCTTGTGCCAGTCTTTTTTACTTTCCTGTTTACAAATCTATGGCTTGCCATTTTCAGGTGAGAACAGTTAGAAAAGAAGAAATTGCTGAACATGCTCAAGTATGAGATCTGATATTGTTTATATTGCCCCCAGAGCAAATATTCCATAGTGTTTGGATACAACCAGGCAAGAGTCTTGCCTGGAGATTTTACATGCTTGTTATCCTGTCCTGAGGTAGAAATAAATTACAGATAAATTTCCAGGGCAGTGTAAAGGGAGGAGAAAGGCAGGTCTGGAGGATGTTTTTCTCCTCCACAGTTGCTGTCAGCTTCTTCCCTAACAGTCCAGGAGGTCTGTGAGTTATCCAAGAAAAGGGAGAGAGCTGGGGAGTGGGAGTAGGACACGCTCTGCAAACACAGCGCCCACATTTTTGAAGGTGTGTGCTTTGCAATGGGTAATTTGCTCCTTTATTGTCTGCAGAATAACAGCAGTGACAGCATTGACTTTCTCTAATGAACAGCTGCTCAGTGCTAGGATCTATTCCCGGAGGAGGCTCTCAGAGATGAATAAGGTTTCATGCTCCTCCTCCAGAGAGGGTGAGAAAGTTCGCAGAACAGAAGACTGTTGCTTGATTGTCAGAGATCTCCAAATCTTGACCTGCTGACAGCTGAGAGCTGAATGTGTTGCCATGCAAGTCGTGTTTAACCTTCCAGCACTTTTGCCAAGGTAGGGTGTTCATGGAATCAGGAGAGAGGTGTTAGTTCCCATCCAAGAAGTCATCCTCTTGTCACTGCAAACAACCATCACAAATTGGCTGAACAAAAAGCATTTTCCTCCTGTTGCACTGCCTGAATTCTATGGTGATACTCTGCACTAACAAGAGCAGGGAGGCGGGAGAGGATCACTCTTGAATTATGGATGCATTAGAAACAGAGCCAAGTTATGAACTCTTGGAACTGGAAATCACCGATGGATGTTGTAACTCAAGCCATAAGCTCAAATAAACATTTTGAGCTTTGTCCCAAGCAGAGCTCCCCTTGGTGCCTCCCTTGACATCCCTTCTCAGAGTTCACCTTTGCTGTGAAATGACACAATTGGATTTGCAGAGATTGGGCAGCCTCGGGAGTATGCTGAGGTATGTCTGGCCACTCACTCACAGGTTCCCTGTGCTCCCCTCCCCACCTCCTTTTGGATTTTTAACACACATCATCATAAATGCTTTGTTGTGTTTCCTCTGTGCCTGCCCTGAACCTAGCTCCAGGCATTGAGGGATGCCTGTGAGAGCAGTGGTGCAACAAAGTGGAGCACACAGGTTTGGCCTGACTCCCCTGTCTCATGATAGGAAAGTAGAAAAACACATAAACTGAGAAGTCCTCTGTAGTGAGTCATTTGGAAACAGTAAAGTGCAGGCAATATTTTGAAATATTTCTGCGGCTGATCAGTAAGTCTGGGCTCTTGGTCTGTGGTAGCACCTTTGTTGTCTCCCTGTGCAGGGATTAATGAACTGTGCAGGAAGAGAGCTGCCTTCTCAAATTCTTTCAGAGCCCTGAGAATTTCCCCCAGTCCTGTGCACTACTTCCAGTGATCCCAGAGCTGTTCCTGGCACTCCATAGGTGTTTTTTCCAGTAAGAGAGGGTAAAATTGATCCATCTGATTCAGAAGGGGAGAAAGTCCACAAAGGCCTCAGTGATGGATGGTTTTGATGTGAATCCATGGGTTGTGTCTTGGGCTGTGCAAAGCTTTTGCCTGGAGCAGCTCTGCTGCTTGGAGAGACAAAACAAAGCTGGCAGAGGGGGAGAAATCTCAAAGCCCAAGTTTTAAATAGCAGCTCTGTGAAAGCTTTTAATGCCCCAGAGTGGCCAGCACAGTGCAGGTGCATTCAGTGACCTGTTTTATTCAGGCAGTGAAAGATGTCTTGGAAACCGCAGCTCTTTTTTCCCTTTGGTTCTGACAATATTCCCTCTTGACCTGAAATTGTCTTAATGGCAGTGGAGACAAAAAGCCTCACGTTGGTTTTACTCTTTGATGTGTGTTGGAATCCCCTGTGTGGAAGTTTCCCTGGTTAGCTGAGTACTGTTCTTGGGAACTCCTCAATGAAACACAGTTTGCAGGGGTGAGCTTGCAATCCATTGTGTCCAACTAGCCTAGAGAGGTGGCAAGGGAAAAATGTGCTCCAAAGGGGCTCAGTTTGAAGAGAAACTTGACTTGTGGACTTGCTCTGAGTGACCCACAATGTAATACAAAGCTGGAGAGAAATGTGTCTGTGTGTGCAAGAAGTGTAAGGGGCATTCATCCATGCACACACCCAGGAATGCACTGGGAAAACAAGCAGAATTGTTTATGTTTGTAATATAATTTTCAGTAATAATCAGATGCAGGGCCTGGAGTAATGTTTTCCCAATAGTTTTTCAAGGCTGAAACTAAGGTAAAACCCCTGTCCTAGTGACTGACAGCACTACCAGGCAGTTGTCAGGGACCAAGTGATACAGGACAAGAACCTTCAGGTGAAGCTTCTGTAACCTGTAAAGTGCCTTTGCCACTCAGCACCTGGGCCCATGCACCTGATGGAACAGATGAGTGTTTAAGTCAGGTTTGAGCAGCTTTCTCTCTTTCTCTGCTCTAAGCTTGGTAGACAAAGCTGCTTGGAAATCTGGCAGGGAATATATTACCATCTGGCTGGTGTTATTTTTTTACTCTAGATTTATTTTTTTTCCCCAGCAGTGCAGAAAAAGACAGCTTCTTGCACACAGACGTGTCTCAGCCACGTCCTGCCCAGCAGGTATGTGGCAGCCCATGGTGCTGGGTAAAGAATCTCCCTCCCAGGGTAGGCTGGAAGTTCTACCATGGATATTCCTGCTCCCAGGACGTGTGGTGTCGGCTGCTGCCCTGCTCATCTTCATCAGAAGCTGCCATGGCCCTGCAGGCAGTGATTGGTGTCCAGGCTGGGCAGACTGGGCTCACTGAGCTCTGTGCAGGGTGAGCTGGGCCTGAGCCTGGGCTGTGTGGAGATGTGTGACCATATCCAGCCCTGCTCAGCACAGAGCAGCTCCTCACCTGGCTCCTTTGCACCACTTTCCCCAGTTCACTCATCACAACTCGTTGAGTTCTCTAGTGTCTTTCCAGAAATGGCTGCTGTAAAACCCTTTGCCTTTGTTGCTGATGCTTTTTCATGTGTTTTCTTCCAAATCCTGGCTGGAAAGCTCCTTCTCCTTGTTCTTTCTCCAACGTTGCCTCATCCCTCTGTGCCGTATGGGGTAGAGACCTCGCATTAACAATGTGCTGAGCAGCCTCACCCATCAAGCTGGGCCTCACTGGAGTCTCTGTGCTCAGTTCTTGTGCAGGACTAATGATTACTTGTGGATTTTAGTGCTTTGTTGAGCTAAATCTGGAGTTAAAAGAAAGCTGCTGTTGCAGAGAGCCTTGAGTTTCTCTGATCCTTGAGCTTATGTGCCTGGGGTGGAAGCTCTCATGCCGGTTTTTGGATTAAGCCCATTTTCTGTCTCAGTAGTTAAGAGTGAACAGGATTTTGATCTGATTGTCAGTGAGTTCTCAGAATCCATATCTGCTGAGTTTTCTTCCTGTCCCTGTGCCGTTCCCCAAGTTGTCCTGCTGCAGCCAGGTGTGCTGGCTGTGAGGCTGAAAGGTGTCCCTGGATGTGGACAATGGGAGCAGCAGCGGATGTGAAGGAGCAAAGCCCTGGCCAGCCCAGGAGGAGACTGGGTTTGCCTGTCTACACCAACCCCTCTGTGTCGGGTACTCATTCCACTGGAAGGACAGCTGGCCTGCCTCTTCCCTGCCCCAGGGCAGCTCCTCTTGCTGGTGTTTGCCCAGGGCTGGGGTTGCAGGTCAGCCTGGTCCGGCCACTGCCCCAGGTCAGGCACTGTGGGTGCTCCTTGGTCTCTGCTTCCATCTGCTGGACAAGCACTGGCTCCTGCTCGCTCCTGCTTTCCCTGGGTGCCTCAGGGATTCTGCTGGCTCCTTTTGCCTGTGCTCACGTAACACAGAGATGGAAATCCTGTTCACGCACGTATGGACTGCGAGGACGTTTCAGCGTGGAACCAAGGCTTTGGCAAGGCTGCCCTGCTTAGACTGACTGGCACCAAGCCTGGGGCTGGGCTGAGCACAGCACATTCAGTGCAGCCCGGTGTGGCCTCCGGCCAAGCAGGCAGCTCAGCCTGTGAGGCTGAAGCTCCTCTGGCCCATATCCCCAAGGAATTCAGATATGAGTGAGTTGTTTGGATGCCACATGAATGGCCAGTGAGGATCTCCAGAAGTGACCAGAGCAGGTGCTAGAGGACAGCACATAATGAAACTGGGCAGGGAGGACATAGTGCTTTCCTTGGACATCTCCCTCAGCATCTGACAATCAGGGTCCTAGTCAGAGTATCCCAGTCAGGAACATTTTGGGCTGGGGTCTCTAATGAGACCATATTTAACAGTCCTGATAACGTGTCCTTTATAAGCTTGTCTGAATCTTTTGGGTTTTGAACTTCAGCATCTTGATACACTGAGTTCAGAAAGGTCCTGCTTTTATTTGTTTGAGACCTGCTGCGAATAACTTTCATTGCAGGCCAAGTATTACTGGTACTACATAACTCTTCTACATAGGAGTTATTTCTCCCTTCATGAGGATAACAACTAAAGTGTCCCCCAGAGTTAGTGATATTTGAGAGAGCTGGAGGAACTGGTGAGGGTCATGAACAGTCTGGTCTGCTCAAGAGTGCTCCGGTTGTTTTCATCTGACAATATAAATTTGGCCACTGCAAAGGCATTTCCTTAACCTTCCCTTAACCTCTGCTCAGCAGTGGGCAGACACAGGCAGAAGGCTCATTTCAAGCAGAATATCCCCATCCCATTCTCAAGGCATTGTGCAATGCAGCCTGGAGACCTTCCTGTAAACCTTGCTTGATTTAAGTGTTGGCTCTAGGTCTGTGCACGTACAAGCTGCACAGCACTGTCTCCTCCAGATGTGGGATGACTGATCACCATCAGGTGAAGGCCAGAACGCAGCCATGACCTTTCTGTGTTGCAGTTTACAGTCCAGCATCTGGCTATTAGAATTTCTTTAGCCAAGTGACTGGATTCTTTCTGAGCTGCTCCAATGTCTTGGTGGAAGGTGAGTGTTGGTGTTGTTCTGTCTGAGGACAGCAGTGTCTTGTTTCATCCAATGAACAAACATTCATGTAGCAACAGTTCAGGAAGGTGTTGGGTTGAAATTCTACTTGTTTTCCATGTGAAAATCTTATTATTAGGATCCACATGATTAGAGTAAATTTTGCTGGGCAGATTGTTTGTTTCTTTAGTAAAACTCTGTAGTCATATAAAAGCAAGACCTGTTTTTCTCCCCCAACTGAGCCTGAGCCATTTCCACACTTGAGACTGCCCAGGGAAGCACAGCTAGGGAGCCAGGGCTCTACATGCTCTTTTTTTCTGGCAACTTTGCATCTTGGAAGAACAGACTTTTTTTTAATTTTTGACATTAGGCTCCCAGCCAGCAGGAGGAGATGTCACCATCGTTGCTGCTCCGGAGAACACCACGGTGGTGGCCGGGGAGAGCGTGGTGATGGAGTGTATGGCAGCTGCTGATCCCACCCCCTTTGTCTCCTGGATACGACAAGGTGAGTATGAGGGACAGGACTAAATTTCTGTGTCCATAGGAACCTGTGGATACTACATTATAACAATCTTTTAAGAGAGGAAAAATCTGGGACAGGAAGGGTGCTTGTAACAATGACACCTAATGACACAGGTGGTGTCACAGTGTGGGGTGTCCTTGCTAAAGTGGAATTACTAATTAAATCTTGAAGGTTACAAAGCACACAGTACCATTTATAGTTGTTTGACCTGTGCCTGGATGCCTTTTGATTTAAATTAGTCTTTCTCATGTGAACTGGAGCAGTAAAGGTCATGAGATGGGGTCAGATGCTACTGCTCCCTGGACTCCAAGGTTACTGGAGATTCTGTGGAATCTCCCATTGCACTGGAGAAATTGCTTGTATTATCTTGCAGGATTATATAACCTGATAAGATCTGTTAATCCTTGGAGTGACTGGGACTGTTACTAGGAGGTTTTTGTTGAATGGAAGGATGAGGAGCTGCTTAGGTCTTGTCAGAGGTGTATGAATGAGCTGGGCTGGCAGCTATTACCCAGGGCTGATAGCCAAAGTCATGAGTTGGATGCCAGTGTCACTTCACTGAGAGTCACATCCATCAAATGTATTTCAGAGGCTCTGACTGAAGACATTCACAGCTCAGAGGTTGATTCTCTCCAGAAGAGGCTCTCAGTCATTTTCATAAATGCGGGTCACAATTTAAGACTTCTCTCCCCTGTAACCATTTATTGTGGTTGGTTTTCAGCCCAGATTTGTCCACAGGCAGTGATTTTAGCATATAAAAATATTTCCTCTTCCCCACAAAAAAGGAGCAAAAAAACCTCAGAGGATACCACTTTGGAAATCAAATGAGCAAGGCTGAGATGTTATGGCAGAAATGTTTCTAGTTTATTCCATGCACTTTATAATTACAAATGCTCAGCATTCCCGTGCTAGATCACTTACTGCTTTACTGAGAGCTGCTGATGCCCATCGTAAAGTAAATAATATTAGAGCTAATTATCATTACAAAAGTTTTTTGTAAGGAAGGAAGACAACAGCGGAGGGGGAAGAATTCGTGAACCAGTTCTTTCCATGCTTTATTTTCAAGTGTTTGCTTGGTCCCAGTCTCCTTCCTTGTGTGGACTCTTCAATTTAAAAGGATGGAGTAACAGTGCAAGTCATTCTGAGTTACACAAGTTTATTTCCAAGCCTCCATTAAGGAGCAGGCTGGGTTACTGGACCATCAGTCATGTAGGGAACACCGAGGATGTACCTCCAGGTTGCCAGTGTGGCTCTTGCCAGCCCTGGTGGTGTCAGCTAATTGCTACCATCTGCAGTCAGTTTTCCAACCAAGCGCTCAAGTGCAAACGGGGTGTGCAGATTGGCTGCTCTGAGTGTGCAGCCACTGAACTGTGAGGCCATGGAAAGACCCCCAAAAGGCAGGGAGGGGACACAGGATCTGCTCTCAGCCACATTCCCTGCTGATGGTGCTAAGTCAGTGCAGCTGTTCACAGGGGAAGTGGGGAGTTTGTTCTGTGTGAGCTCAGCTGAAGCTGAGAGGTAAAGGCAGGCAGTGCACCTGCAGGTGGAGAGAGACAAGGTCTGGTGGTGCACAGGTACTGCACAAATTGGCTGGTTCTCCCAGTCTGCAGACTTGTGCCAGACCTCCCATCTGAGCCTTTCCTCAGCTTGCTCCCAGCTCTTGGCTTTGTCTCCCATCAGAGGTACCAATGCCATATCGCTGAGTTTCTCACCTCAGAGTGATGCTGAGAATGTGCAGTGCCCAGCATCAGCCTCTGCCCTGTCTCTGATGCTGTGGAGCCCAGGGCTATTTGAATTTGTAGAAGGACATCTTGGCTTCTGGCCAGCGACACCGAGCTGCCCTTTCCTCCTTCCCTACTCAGCAGTGCTGAGCAGCCAGCCTGGAGAATTGGGAGAAGGCAGCTCATGACCCACGTCTCTGACATAAACACCAGAGTCCCAGGGAGCACCAGGTGTCATTGTGACACCTCACATCCAAGCTGTGAATGAGGAGTGGATCAGGAAGCTCAGTGAATTTGGGTTTACCTCCAGGAGGGGGAGGAGGAACCCCAGAGTTGTCAGTGATTCAACAATTTTGCTGACATTGCATGAAAGAGTGAGGGGAGGAGGTGTCTGTGCTTGTGATGGGAGTTTTCAGCTTTCCCTTGAATGTGCTGTTCTTAGGGCTCTCATAGCTGGCACACCCGGCATCAGAGACTGATTTGATCCAAACCATAACATTTTGTATTATTACAGGCTAAACTAAACCTTGAGCCAATGTTGGCTTGAGCTGGCTGTCAAGCACTGAGGAGTGTCCCAGCAGGAATCCTCCTCTGGGCTGGGGTTTGGGGATCTCTCCTCTCCCCAGCTGCGATCCTGGCATTGTTTACAAGCCCTCATAAAGGGCAGCCTGGGGCTCCCTCCCACATTTGTGCACGTTTCTTCCTGCAGATGGAAAGTCCATTTCCACAGATGTGATTGTGCTGGGCCGGACAAACCTCCTGATTCCTTCCAGCCAGCCCCATCACTCTGGGGTGTACGTCTGCCGAGCCAACAAACCCCAAACGCGGCAGTTCGTTACTGCCGCAGCCGAGCTCCGCATCCTCGGTGAGTAGAGGGCAGGCAGATTCTCAGGTGCAAATGCTGACCAGCTTGCTGTGGGTTGCATGGATCAACATCCAGGAGATCCTCAAGGGTTTGTGGCCTTTGTGGCCCATGCTGGGTAAAATGGGAGCCAGGTTAGAGCCAGGAGGCCCGAGTTGGGATAGCTCTCAGTGGGAGTGTCATGTCTTTAATTTGGGGTTTAGTTCCTGATATTTACTGAACTATTTTATGCCTTCTTCTTGTTCTCCAGGGTTCCCCCTTGGAAATCTCTATCAGCAATTAACTTTCAGTATCCTGGAAGCCAGCAGGGAGAACAGCGTAGGATCAGGGAATGCAGCACATGATTGATACAGAATTTATTTTTCCTTTTGGACAGAGTCTAAATTAAGCCTCTAGAGTCTGCCTGGCAAATCCCATCTTGTAAGCAAAGCTGCTACTGAATAAAACATAGCACCGAGCGGGGAGGAGAAGGGATTTGCTTTGCTATTTTCTCCTCCTCCTTGCTGCATTAAATTGTCCTCTCTCCTCCCAGCTACCCCCAGCATCTCCCAGGCTCCTGAAACCATCTCCCGCACGCGAGCCAGCACGGCCAGGTTTGTGTGCAAGGCAGAGGGAGAGCCGGCCCCCGCCATCCACTGGCTGAAGAACGGGGAGCCCATCCTGTCCAACGGGCGTGTGAAGGTGCAGAGCAGCGGCAGCCTCGTCATCAACCAGATTGGCCTGGAGGACGCTGGCTACTACCAGTGCGTGGCTGAGAACAGCCTGGGCATGGCCTGTGCCACGGCCAAGCTCTCGGTGATCGTGCGCGAGGGTTTGCCCAGCGCTCCCAAGAAGGTCTCGGCCGTGTCCCTCTCCAGCACCACCGTTCTCGTGTCCTGGGAGCGGCCGGAGCACAACAGCGAGCAGATCATCGGCTTCTCCTTGCACTACCAGCGGGCTGTGGGTACGTGTCACCTCCCTGAGCAGCACAGCTGTGTCACAGGTACAAGGCACACGTTGACCTTCTTCCCCAGCTAGTGACAAGTGTGAGGCAATTCCCTTTTCATTGCAGGTAAAAGGATTTTCTCCTGGAGTCGGAATCAGCCCGTGACAGTGCCTGTGGATTAGCCAACATATTCTAACTTTTTGATTGGCAGTAGTGTGTCCACACAGCTGAGTTGTCTGGATTCTCTGGGACCAGGCACTGCTGGTTTTATACATATTGATTTTGTATGCAAAGAGTGTGATTAATTAACATTATTAACCAGCTGCATTGTGTACAGGGGGAATCACTGAATTATCCACACCCAGCATCTGAAGTGAGGCACCGGCTTTCTTGGGGTCTGTCTTCCCAAAAAGCCAGCAAGCCAATGCTTCTGCTGAACTGTTGCCAGAGCTTCTCTGAAAATTAAACTGGTAACTGCAGCTGCTTCAGCATGGATTAAGGAGTTTGAGTCAAAATGGAGACATTAATGTTGAGGCATTGGAGTTTCTGCCCAAAAAACTCACATAAGAGCTGAGGCTGTGCAGGTGCTGGGGAAATTTGAGAAGATACAGTGATTTTTAATGTGGATTTAGTCTGTGGACCTTGTGAATTAAGTGATTTTTTTTCAGGAGTGTCTTGGCAGTTCACTGACCTGCTGATGAGTGTTTCCTTGGCTCTAGGAACAGATAACGTGGAATACCAGTTTGCTGTCAATAATGACACAACGGAGCTGCAAGTCAAGGACCTGGAACCAAACACCAACTATGTCTTCTACGTAGTTGCCTATTCCCAGCTGGGAGCCAGCCGGACGTCCTCTTCCATCGTCGTCCAGACCCTGGAGGATGGTGCGTGTAGAATTGGATGGGTACTGGTGCCTAGGAATGTCCTTGGCCTGGTTCATGGTGAACACTGAGTGTGCTACATAGAGTAGTGGCAGCTCCTAGATAGCTGAACCTGCACCCTGGTCCCATCATCAGCTTGGGTGATGAAGGGTGTGAAAATAACCTGGCTGATGGTGGGGCCTGTGAGAATCCTTTGAGAATGGCAGTCAGCTCCTAAGGGCTTTCACCTAACCCATGTGATACTGCTCTAAGCTTCACTCTGGGCCAGACTGGATTTCAAGTCAGAAGAAACATCTATTGCAATTTGGAGGGGTTGGAGCAGCCTTGAGGTCGGACCCCTTAGGAGCCAGTAGTTTGTGTTGATTTTACCATTTATCACATAGCATTTTGTGAGCAGTAGAGGCAGAGTGCCAGAAGCACAGCTGCCCAACGGGAGGCCATGCACAGCTTTCAACAGGCTGCAGGACAGAGGCAAGCAGAGATGCTTTTGGCAGACCTTGTGTGCATTATGTGCTTTTAATGCTCCTGACATGGTGACCTGCGTGGTCCCAAGTGTGCGTCTGAAGCCTGAAAGGCTGAGTTGAAAGCATGAAAGCTGCCCACAGCCCAGAGCTGTAGTTCTCAAGGGAGTGAGGATTCCCAGGCTGCAGTTTGGATCTGTGAGCCATTTGCTTTTTCATCTCCTTCGTGCTCCACAGCACAGCACAAGCTGGGAGCTGGGTGTGCCACCCTGCCCAGTTTGCCCTGGACATGGGTCCCTGGGAGCAGTGTGGCTGGGGCCACAGGCTCTGGTCAGCCTGGAAGTGGAGCAGTCCAGCATTTCCCATCCTCAGATACCCCTGAAGGGCTGTGGGGTGTTGGTTCCCCCAGCACAGACACCAAGTCACCAGTGGCTGTGGCAGAGCCAAGGTAGTGGCCTCCAACTAACAGAGAATTGCAGAGAGCTGGCAGAGATGTGCTGAGGTCTTGCTCTGGTCTTTGCTGACCCCTCTTGGTTGTTTACCCAGTTCCCAGTGCAGCCCCTCAGCTGTCCCTGTCGAGCATGACTCCTGGTGACATCCGTGTGACGTGGCTGCCTCCCCCGCCCGAGCTGAGTAACGGCAAGATAACCAAGTACAAGATCGACTACTGCACCCTCAAGGAAGGTGAGGGAAACACCATTTGGGGGTTGTGTTGTCTCTCTAGTGGTGTTAACAGCCTGTGATGTGAAGGGGAGGTGATGCAAAGCTGAAAACAGGGACCCCTTTTACCCAAGGGAGGAGAACCCCTTCATAGCCTGGCTCTGTCTGGTGGTTATGGCAGTGCTACCTCACATCACCTCCAGGTGCCTTTTCTTGTGATCACGGAGGTGCTGTGTCCCCAGGAGAGTGGCCTGACCCATGTTTGTGCTGTCCCAGGAATGTCTGCATGAGCAGCCTTTCACTGCCATCTGCACTGTGTTTTGGGGGAAGAGCTTTATGCTGCTTGGGGAAGAGGGGTAAATGCTTTCGATTTCCTTAAAATGGAGTCTAATCAAATTGGTCCTTGTGGAAAAAAAAAACAACTACCCTGGCCAGGTTTTTGTTGCTCTATTGCCGAGTTTTATCCAATTTTGTTTATGTTGTCAGACACGCTAAGCAGGGTTCAGCAGGGATGGTAACATTTACCTCTCCTGGCTGTGGCTGTTCCAATTCCACGTGTGCTTGCTTTGCAAATCCTTCTGGGTATTTGCTCTTAAAACTGTCAAAGCTCTGCAGCTTCTCACTTCCCAGGGTCATGATTCTTCCCGAGAGAAGGATGGTGAGTGTGATGAGGTGCTGGACACGTTCCCATGTATTTCAACTGGATTAGTAGTTTGTGCTGTGACTCCTGGCTCTGGTTCTTTTGCTTGGAGCCTGCACATGGCTCAGTGGCATCGTTAAACCTTGGAAACACTTGAAATCCAGGGATCACACTCAGCAATACACTGTTACATAGCAGGGACAGTTCTCCTTGCTGAGTTAACACCACGGGAAGCTGAAATCAAGACCTCTGTTTACTCTAAACAAGCCACATGAATCTTCAACAAAACCAGTTAGCTGATACAGTGAAAATCCCAGGCTATTCTCAGTTTAAATTTGCTGTTACCACCCTTATGAACATGGGTGGGCCGAAGAGGGAGCAGTAAAACCTCTGTCTGGCGTGGATGAGGGTGTGAATTTTGCAGAAAGCAGGGCTGCTGGACAGTTCTGGTTCACATTAAGGTGAAGGTTTAAATACAGCAGTGAGAAGCACTGGAACATGCCATCAGCTCCCATTAGCTGTGCTCATGTTCCACCATCACATCATCAGAGCGAGGTTTCTGACAGCTCCCTCTGGGCAGGCTCTGTGGTGCTAAAGGCAACCTGCAGTTCGGGATGTGATGAAGGGAGTTGTCAGTCAGAATATCAGCTCTGCCCAGCCTTACAGTTTTCTTCTGGTGGCATAAGACTGCTCTGGGCAAAGCCAAGCCAGCCTGGGGTGTGCAGACCATGAGGGGGTAACGAGGCTTGTGGCTGCTCAGCTGTACTTCCCTTTGGCTGGGAAATCCCTGTGTTCAGTGGTGTCCCCTTGGTTCCAGCAGATCAGGTCACCTCCATCGAAGTGGGTGGAAACGAGACCCAGATCACGCTGTACTCGCTCCATCCCAACAAGGTGTACAAAGTGCGGATCGCAGCCAGCACCAGCGTGGGGTACGGGGCCCCTTCCGAGTGGACCCAGCATCGGACTCCTGACAGAGACAACCAGACACATGGTAGGAGCCTGGGGAATGCCTGGGGTTTGGGACAGGGGGTGCAGGAACTTCAGGCATCTTCAGAGATACTTGTGTTGCTGTGGGAATTGCAACCATTGGTTTTGGTCAGACCAAAGTGCTCACCTTTACCTTGCTGCTCAGCAGCCTCTGTACAGCTCACTGCTTGCCTGGGCAGTGGAGCTTTGTGCCCAACATGTGCAGCTGGGAAAGCTCTTAAAAAAGAAAAAAAAAAAAGAAAAGGAAACAAACAAACAGAACTCCAGATCCCAATGTTATGACATTTGGGAGTGAATGGACAATTCTGCCAAACAGAGTCGAGCCCATGCCAGGCTCCAGCAGTGGTTAAAGATGGTGATACCTCAGAATACTCTGAGAAATCCTCACAGTGGCCTTGTGACATCATTGTTTCCTGTGTCACCCAGCTGGGAAAGTCAGTGGTAGAGTGTGACTGTCCCACTCTCTGTGTCAGGGAGTGGAGACATCCCACTCAGGACAGCCTTTTCCTTACACTCTTCCTTCACTACTGAGTACCAGGAATATTCAGTGGACCAGGGAAACGGAGACATGTGGCTCAGTCTTTTTCTCTTGTCTTCTTCTTCCAGTTCCATTTGCCCCGACAGAATTGAAAGTCCGAGCGAAGATGGAGTCTCTCCTGATAACATGGCAGCCCCCAGCAAACCATGCCCAGATATCTGGCTACAAGCTCTACTACAGAGAGGTGGGCCCAGAGGAGTCCAGTGATGAGAGCCCTTTGGATGGTGCTGAAGATGAGAGCTGGGATGTAGGACCCATAAAACTAAAGAAGAAAGTGAAGCAGTACGAGCTGACTCGACTAGGTTAGCCAGCTGCATCTTCCTAGCATTTGGTGTGGAAAAACAGGGCCTGTCTCTTGCCCTTTGTAGCATCCCAGGATGCTCCCAAGAGTCTCAGTTGTTTGCATGACTGGAGATACATAGGGCCAGGACCAACTGAGTTGTTTTAAGATCATCCAAAATCCTTTCTGGAGTGGGCCTCTTGAGGCTTGTGTTGAGCAGTTTAAAGCACAGAAACTTCTAATGCCAGTTTAGCAGGGATTTTAACCAAGTTACCAATATACTTAATATATGCTAATAAGCAGTTCTTAATTAATTAGTGTTTTTATTGCATCACTATAAAGTGTGCCAGGATTGAAGTCTCCAGTCAGGACAATGATCTCTCCTTCCCTGTCTGTTTCGAAGGAGCTCCATGATTGCATGCTGTTTGAAATCTCTCTGTATTCAAATACAGAGATGGGATAATTTACAGCATACTAATTTTAGCCCACTAAATCTTCTCCACGTCCCACTAAAGGAAAAGGGATGGAAGAGTGAGTGTCCATGACTGGAGAAGATCTGAGCATTAGTGAGACCTGCCTGCCTAGCTCACTGTGCTTGGCATTCCTCACAAGGGGTTGTGTTCCTAACATCTGATTGTATTAATTAATTGATTTTCCCATTGGTACAGGATGGAGAGAGAAGAGAGTCATGGCAGATGCATCCTTGAAAGAGGCTTTCTGGTCCCTAGACTTCTTCCATCCCTCACTTTATGCTTCTCCCTGTTATTGACCAGCGAGTGGAGACTGTAGGGCACGTGTCTGTCGTGCTGGTTCATCTTACACTTATAGCATATATATTATGCACAGTGTAAAGGTCAGGCTGCAGCACCTGGGAGGACTGTTCGTGCCATCTCTGAGTGGGGTTCCCAGCTCTGTCACAGCCATCTTGCCACTGAGAGTGTTAACAGTGATGAGTTTCTCTAAAGAATTTGGGTCTGTAATTATTGCGCAGAGAAAACCACATGTGAACATCATCACGCACTGCACCAACCACTGGCAAGTCAGTCGGTGCAGGGGCTGGGAGTGGGCTGAATTGGTTCCAAATGCTCTGGCACGATGATGCTGAGAAGGCTGCTTGTTCCTCTGTAATTACTTCCTTGAATTTGGGCATCCGTCAAGCCCTAATGGTTTCCGTATGATTTGGCGGCTGTGGATCGGCTCTCGCCGTGTCAGGAGCGCAGGCTCGGGTCTCTCCCAGCCCAGGATGTTCCCTCTGCTCCCCCTGTGCTGATGAACAATGAGCTCCTGCACACGTACAGTAAAGGAAGGGTCAGGAACTGGCTGTGCTGAGGAGGGGAGGGGGTCTGCACATGAAACAAGGAGGGGTGGTTGGGATTTAGAAGGGTTTGGTTTTACAGCGCAGAACTGCCCCGTGCCAGTACTTGGGGCCGCAGCTTTAGGCAGAGCGGGTAGTGGTCTCAGGAAGGGCTGGCAGCCCTAACATGATCTGAGCTGATGGGGAATTAGCTGTGGGATTTCCCAGATCAGGCATATCTGCCTGGAAAACACAGCACTGGAAGCCTCTCCTAAGATCCCTCTATAAAAACAAATATCCAACCATGTCTCCTGTGATTATCTCCAAGAGGCACTGAGTCCAACTGCCTGGGGACCTCAGTGTCGACCAAAAATGAAAGCCAGTTCTGTTCAAATGTCATTTAAACCCTGACGGGCTTGGGGCATCGACCATCTCTCTAGGAAGTCCCAGGTTGAGCACAGGGCATACCAGGCTGAGCTCATATTTGATGTGTTCCATGTCAGTGCAGACAAGGTCCAGAGCGGTCACTACATGTCCCTTGGCTCCACAGCCCCATAGTGTCACTGAAGCCAGCACTCTGACCCTTGCCTTGGTTCGAGGTGTGGCTTGAAATAGAAGACTTCTCCCGTCTTATGCTAATCTCTGGAGCAAACTGTGTCTCCTTAGAATGGTATCAGTAATGGTACCTCGTGTCTTATCTGAGTAGTGTGTGCTGTAGTCCTGTGAGAGAGGTGGGCAGCTGGCCAAAGGCACACAGGAAATCCAGCAATTTCATGATCCACAAAATCAGAAGGAAGCTTTCCTGAATCACCAAGAGGGATTTTCCCTGAGAAATTCTTAGTGAGTTTCAGCAATGTTCTAGCACTTACACTCTGTACTGAGGTGCAACTACCAGGGCCATAATGTATGTGAAAAATAAATTGCAGGGATCTGATCCTGTCTTCCACATTCCCATGAGGGAAGATTGCATTCCTCTGGAGGTAACTCTCTGGAAATGAGAGTGTTTTTCCATTTAAAGGAAAGTATGGCTTCTGGCACCTGGCCAAATGAACACCTTGAAATGCTGAGTGAAGCAACATATTTAGCATATTGGATATATTATGCAGCCATCCAGATTAGTGATTTGAAATGATCTGGACTAGATTATTCTGCTTATATTTAATGTATGATGGAATGCAGTGAAATACATCTGTTTTCATGCTGCCTACCAGCTTCTTGACAGCTTGATAGAGTTTTATGTTTGCCTGTTCTAAGAGCTTGAACATCTGGGCCCGTGTATAAAAATTGAAGCCAATCCTCTGCCTGAGAAATCCAAAATACCCCTATTTTCAGGATGTGAGGTGCTTGATCTTGCAGTCGAGCTCCCCTGGTGTCACGTGTAAGCAGCTGCTGTATTGATCCTGCCCAGGGATGGAGATGGAGGACTTGTCCTTTCCTTCACTCCATTCTCCAACAGGAGCTGCCCACAGCTGCATCACATCTGTGAGCTTTTCCTCATCGTTTTGGATCGCACCATCCACGATGTGCTCGTGTCCCAGTGAAGCCCAGCCCAAGACTCAGGCAGAAGGAGAGTGTGGTGCTGGCAAGAGGTGGGCTGGGGGTTCTTTGTTCCACTGAGCCCGTGGAGGTTGAGTGCCCTTTGCCTTATCCCCCTTTTGTGGGTTTGAAACATTTTTCTGCAGCTGGAGAGTGTGGAAATGCAGATCAGGCTGTCTTGGAGGCAGACAAAACTCTGTTTGCTTTTGGGATTCTTTGGGGGAGAAAAATGTGGCTGAAGTGGTTTTATATTCTGAGCGCGAGCGTGTGTTGTGGAGCAGAGAAAAGCCTTTGGTAATTAGTACCATCAGCCTCTAGGAGTGTAATCAGGGCAGTAATAATAAAATTGGCATCAATAAGAAAGGTTTCATTCTGCTTACGTTGTCTGGCAAAGAGTGCAGTGATCTGTGAGGGCAGGGAATGAAGAGGCATGTACTAAATTAACAAACTTCATCAATGTGCTGCAGCCAAGGCAACAAAAGCAGTGTGGACTGCTCTGGCTGAGCTCCTGAAGGGGCTGGCTGCTGCAGGGAATGTCTTCTTTGAGAACTTTATATCTCCCAAGTTGTTTATTTGATTAAACACCTCCATTAAAAATGAAGAAGCTGATGAAAGGCTGGAGGAAAGAGGGAGGTGGATTTTGGACCAGGGCAGCCCTGCTTGGAGACAGAGTGCCTCGTCCTGCAGCTCTTGCGAGGCTCTCTGATGGGAAGAGCATGCAATGAGGACCCTCAGGTTTTTGGTGTGAGTTTTCTGTGCATTGTTGCTTTTCTAATTGCAAATAGGGAAGCTCTACTGTGGAGGCAGAATAGACACCATACAACAAAGGCTGCCAGTGACTTAACAGGGCATTTGAGGACTTGCTGGAAGGAAAATCCTCACAGCAGTGAATAAATCAGAAAGGACTTCAGAAACAGGAGGTGCATTTTGGGGGAGGAGAGAATGTCCTCACTCCTCAGGAATAAACAGTGCAGTGCAGTCACTTCCATAGTGGAGCGAGGAGTCAGCATGTGGAGGTTTCTTCAGTAGTTTGTAAGAGAAGAAGATCTAGAGATCCTGAGTAGATGTGCTAGAATCCAGGATACTGGTCAACCCTTGAGGCCTGGGGCAAGTCCATTTCCTGCTGCTAATTTCTGTCAAAAGCGAGGGGAGAACCAAAGAGCAGCTGTGCTGATAACATACACCAGCTGTGAGACAGTGTTTGTGTGTGGGAAGCCTGTAAGTGAAAGGGGGACTCCCTGCTGTAATTGGGGTATTAGTTGATATTTACTTAAGTATAAGGTAACAAAAATGTATTTATTATGTTCAAGCTACTTTCTTGGATGGTGAGAAAAACAGGCGGGATCAAGGAAAATGTGTCTGACTAGGGAGGGTTGGTGACAAAAATAACCCAAGGCCACCTCTGATTGATTTTTCCAGCTCCTGGGAAGCTGTACGAGGTGAAGCTGGTGGCATTCAATAAGCACGAAGATGGGTACGCAGCCGTTTGGAAGGGCAAAACAGAAAAGGCACCTGCGGCAGCAGTAGGTGAGAAACGCCCTTCGATTGTTGTGTCTTTTCTGCTTGGCTACTGCTTCTGCTTCAGTTGTTCTGCTCTTCTGCCTCTCTCCTTCTTCAGAGGAAGGGGAGAGGCAGTACAGAGGATGAACTTCAAAAAGGACAATACCAAAATAGGGAAGGTCATAACACAAGGGAACTTCAACAGTCATTGCAAAATGCGTTAGAGGAATTGGGAAGGAGAGAAAGGAGCAAAATATCCCTTTCTCATTAGGGTTGTTCTGGTGGGTGTGAGTGGCATTGCTGTCATGTACACCTCCACATCTCTTTTTGTGCTGCACTGCAGATCCCCCTGTGCAGAAGGGGCCTCCACTGCCTCCAGTCCAAGTCTATGCAGAGTCCAACAGCTCAACTTCCATCTGGCTGCGCTGGAAGAAGCCTGACTTCACAACAGTCAAAATTGTCAACTACACCGTGCGCTTCAGCCCCTGGGGCCTGAAAAACGCCTCTCTTGTGACGTACTACACCAGGTAAAGGGGGTTCATCTGCCATGCATTGTTTGTGTCAGGAGTGAACATGAGGCAGGAGGAAGTTGCATGAAATTTCCAGGACTTAGCAAAATCCTGGGTCTTTCCTGTGCTGGAAATGGAAATGTGCATGGAAAACCATGTCTGCCATGGTCACAGGTAATGTTCAGAACTGCTGAGATGTGGCAGTGGGACTTGACTTGAATACTGAGGAATCATTTACTGATCTCTGCATCTTTTTTGCGGTGGTTGGACCTTACACACTTGTTAACAACATGGCCAGGTGCAATTGTGCATTCATGATTTGCAGGATGGTCCCCTCAAGTTTGGTCTATAAATTGCTAGAGTTTAAGCAGTTTTAATAATCTGGAGATGTATTTTACATCTGAATACTTGTGCCCATTTTTAGCCTCTAACCAGGCTGTTTTCCACTTTTCCCTGCAAATACATCAGAAATGGCCTTGGAAACTGGGAACTGTTTTGCTCTGCCCCAGGGAGCTGAGTGTTCCTGCATTCACATGGCTGCAGGAGATGGAGCTTTAGGTGAAAAATCAAATACTGTCAGAGTTAGGATAATCTCCTAGAGTGTTCCTGGTGAGGTGTCAAGGTGACATGGGAGAACCCTCAGGTGTTCACGGCCTCGTGCTGTGTCCTCTCTCTCCAGCTCAGATGAAGACATCCTCATTAGTGGGCTGAAGCCCTACACCAGGTATGAGTTTGCTGTGCAGTCCAACGGCGTTGGCATCGATGGGCCCTTCGGCAGCGTGGTGGAGCGCTTCACCCTGCCCGACCGTGAGTGTTCATGGCAGCCAGATCCCCATTTCTCCTGGCTTTCCTTGAGTCTCCATCAGATCCCTCCCACTGTGCCCCTGAGAGATGTGATCTCAGACCCCCTCGAAGCTCTGACAACCCTGAGCACATGCTGGGAGCCCCTCTGGGGGTAAATGCTCTGCTCCTCTTCCTGCTGCTCAGGCTGGGTCTTTATTTGTCTCTTCCAGGCCCCTCCACTCCTCCATCTGACCTGCGGCTGCACCCTCTCAACCCCTACGCTGTCCAGGTGCACTGGTGCCCGCCTGTGGAGCCCAATGGCATCATTGTGGAGTATCTCATCCTGTACAACGCCAACAACACGCAGCCAGATGACATGTGGACCTTGCTGACACGAGAAGGTGAGCCTCCTCCAGGTGCTGTAATACCCCACAGTCCTCCTGCCTCCTTTCCTGTCTCTGGAGCTCTGGTTGCTCAGTCCTGCTGCCCTGATTTCTGCCTCACTTTGTGCATAGACAAATATTCAAGAGCTCATCCTGGCAGTTTTCTTGAAGCATATGCTGGACATAGTCATAGTGGAGAGTCCAGGGACATGG
Organism: Prinia subflava; assembly: GCF_021018805.1. NCBI lineage: Eukaryota > Metazoa > Chordata > Aves > Passeriformes > Cisticolidae > Prinia > Prinia subflava. Next base: position 2,375,174 of record NC_086261.1, read on the forward strand.
CTGCTGAGAGACATGAAATCATGCATATCTGGGGCTGAAACAGCCATTATCATCCAGGAAATATCCCTCAGATGCAGCCTGGCAGCCAGTAATTCCTAGAAATATGTATGCCAGCAGCATCACACGCAATCTCTGTTGTTGGATCTGTAAGCAGGAAGTTCATTATTACTGAAGAGGTGTATGAAATGCACAAATATGTCAAAAAATCCCTCACTTCTGAGAGTCCAGCAATTCCACAGCTGCTTTGCTGAAGCCTCTAAATACTCTTGAAACAGAACATTTAAATCTCTTTTGATTTGCTTTTGGTCAGGAAACATCTTCAGCACTGAAGTGCATGGCCTGGAAAGTGATACCAGATACTTCTTCAAGATGGGAGCAAAGACAGTGGTGGGATCCGGTCCCTATTCCAATGTTAAGGATGTGCACACCCTCCGGGAGAAGCTGTCTGGTATGAATTGCTCCTTACCCCAGGGCAGGAATTGCATTGCTGGAGACTGATTTTTCAGCAGTGACATTTCTGTTTGCCAAGCAATTGCCTGGTGTCGCTGTGGAGGATGCGAGGTGGGATTCTCTGCAGGGCAGTGCAGAGAGTCACAGCAGGGCCCTCAAATGTGCAGCTTCAGAACCCCTCCCACAGCCAGACTTCATCTCTTCCCCATGCTGGTTCCTCTGGAAGGGCACATGCAACCTGCATCTTGCTGTAGCATGACATTAATGAATATGCAGAGATGCCCTAAATTGTCACTGCCAAGGAATTTTATTGTTTTACATGTATAGAATCAGAACCACAGAACGGTTGGGTTAGGACGGCTTTTTAAACCTGTTTGGTTTAGTACAGCTGGTGCTCCTCTGAACATGAGACACTGTACCCAGCAGAGTGAAATGATGTGGCTGTTGTTCCTTCCCCTCCTAGATGTCCTGGATATCCACTCTGTGACAGGGATCATCGTGGGGGTGTGCCTGGGGCTGCTCTGCATTCTCTTCTGCATGTGTGCCAGCTTCCGCAACAGCAAGCACAGGTGGGTGGCACCTCAGGCAAAGGAGACAAAAGCACTGTGAGCTGCATCCCCTGTTCAGCTGAGCTGCTTGGGATGTGGTGGAGGGGACAGCTTGGATCTGTGGATGGATAAGGAGTATATTTAGAATAATCTTTTCACTGATTATTTTTTATTAGTTTCTGTTCAATTTGCATTCATAGACTAGTAGAGGTTTTTTCAGAGAGAGAGAAAAAAAAGGCCCAGAAAATGAAAGAACCAGTTTATTACCTGTGTAAGTGTTAGCAGTATTTTGCTTCTGAGGTTGGACAGCTCTATGGATGTTTGGAAATGGTTTAACTTCCATCTGGGAAAATGATGAAAGACTTCCCAGTGAGTGACAGGCTGGTTTAAGGAGGATTGGATACAGCCCAAAGGCCTCTGCTATCCCAGGGGTCTGAATCCAGCCACATTTGGAAAGACCATGAGCAGCAAACAACTCAGTTGTTCAGAAGGGCTTTGAGCTCACAGCAGATCTCAGGACTTGGAACAAACAGCTTCTGAAGTCTCATCCTAACGTGGCCACTAAACTGTCCTGTCCTGTTTCATCTCTAACCTGTAAAGCAGAGGTGACAGGAGTGACACAGCTCCCCATGGACCAGGATGGGTGAGCACCTGCTTGTGCTGGGACTCGTGGTGTCTCCTGCCCTTGGGGTTTGCTGGCAGAGGGACAGCTTTGCATCCCACAGCAGGATTTGTCTGAGCTTTGGCACTAACCAAGGTGGTGCAGAGATACATCTGCAGCAAAAAGTGTTACAATGGGATGTGATGATAAAGAATATTGCCAGGAGTGGCAGAGCAGGGCTTGGGCCCAGTCACTTGCACAGGGACCAGCTGAGATGTCAACTCTTGCTTGTTTTCCCTCAGGGAGGCCCTGCCAGGCCTGGATTCCCAGGCTGCTGGCAACCACACGTACTACCACCGGAGCAGGCAAGGGGTGGCCTCTCCCAGTGCCACCCTGGACTCTCATGAGCTTGAGTCCCTCATGTCCCCGCTCCCAGAGGATGCGCCCGTGCCCCTGGGGGACATCACAGAGCTGGCAGAAGTGCACAGCCTCGTGCACACCAGCCTCCCTGAGGACATCTTCCATGGGAAGAGGAAGGTAAGGACCCATGCACGTGGTGATTGGGCTCCCACCTTTGGCAAGAGCCTTTGTTTGGTGTGTGGCTGCTGGAAGCCAGGGTGGGATCCTGTCCTGGCTCTGCAGTGCCAGAAGTCTTGGCTGCAGGCTGGTGTTGGGCAGTCACACATTTCCCCTCTCTGTAAAACGTGACTGGCTCAGCCTTGGCTATTGGATCTAATTTGGGATCCCTGTGCATCTACCATCCCTTTTACTCTCCTGAGACAGTGACCCCCCAATCTGAGAAGCTGCTGCCAAGCTTCGTGCTGCAGAAAGCAGTGATGTTCATGTTGCTGTGGCATGTGGATGGTGGGAGGAAGTGTGATGTCTAGAGCAGACACGTGGCCTTGCAGGGTTCTCTTTTGCTTGGACTGAAAGGAGCTGTCTCCATAAATAGTGTGTTCACTGGAATACTCTTGAAGATAAACAAGAGGTGAAATTGTGGGGTTTTTGTTAACCTTATTTTTTGAAGTAGTCTTTTCCTGCCCTGCTTGGTTTGCCTGACACTGCATTGTCTTTCATTCCCCCCTGCCCATTTCCTCTTTCAAGCTTGCCTGAAACATTTCATTCCATTAGGGAACCTTTAATTGGCCTAATTTAGTTAATCTGTTTATGTCTCTCTTTGTAGCCCGGGGAGAGCATGTAAAGTAATTAGGAGGTTCAGTAAAACAAATGCATTGTGAGCACGTGGGATTTCAGGTTTATTTCAGGTTTGCATCAACGATGCACTTGTGTGTCACTGGAGGGAAGGTGAGTTCAGGTACCTGGCTGAACACGAGCCCTGTCCGTGCTGGCTGAGGCAGTGCAGGTGTGATCTTTTGGAAACACAAAGTCTTCTGCTGGCTTTACTAGCCCCATGAGCTGGAGCTGTGCCCGTGGCCATCCCTGCGTGCTGTGGCAGATCAGCACTCAGCTCAAGGACAGGCTGTTTGTTTGCAGCCAAGCCACATCTATGGATTTTGGGGGAATGTGGTTGCCTGTCTGGACCCAAGCCCAAAGAGTGTGAGGAATTTCCTAAAGCTCTTCCAGTTAAATAAGGAACAAATGTTTTCAGTGATGGGGACTTACCCCTGAGAACAGGTCAGGGTAGGGGGAATTTCCCTTCTTGGTGAGGCCTTTCTGAGGGCAGCATATCCAGATCTCTCTTCCAGAGGAGCAATCCTGCCTGTAAGGGCTTCTACCAAGATTTGGATATGTGCAGAGTGGGGCTGGGGAGAGCAGTGCCAAGGCCTGGCCACGTGGGGCTCAGCCTGAGAGCTTGGGGCCCTCAGAGTGGGCAGTGCCCAGCAGCAGAGTTACACTCACAGACCAGAGCCTTGGGGGAGATGGCTCTGGCAGTCAGGTTTCCGTAATTGGATGGGGAACAGCCACTGAGAGATAAATTCTCTGAGGATTTTTTTTTTTGATGGATGTGGCTAGGGAATCAAGGGTCACTGGGAAGCAGCCACCCGGAGAGGAGCGTTGTCACCCGTGCCGACCAGGAGGGTGACCTGGCAGGTGAAGATCGAGTGGTGGCCGGGAGCAACAGGCTGTTGTTGCTGGGAGCGGGCACTGGAGGGAGATGTGATCCCACGCAGGAGACCCTGCTCCCTGCACTGCCCCGTCGCTGCTGGAAGTGCCACCTGAGCACCATTGCTTCCTTTCTGTACCCCGACGTGTATAATCAACTGTGAAAAGAATACGGCCAAGAGGCCCCATGTCTGGATGGTGATGTGATGTTGTTACCTGGCTGGGGAGTCAGGGAGTTGGGCAGGTCTCAGGTACATGGCTGGAGTGGTGCCTGTTGCCCACAGTGGATGTAAACCAAGTCAGGGGCAGTTGTGAGTGTGTGCATCTCCCTGCTTGTACACAAAATGCCACTAGTCAAAGCTGTGGAGTGGGTGTGGGTGTCCTGTGTGCTGCAAATAGCTTCCCCCAGCATCCACGGAAGCTGGAAACCCCCAGGGACCCTGCCTGGAACAGAGTGTTGTGGGAGCTTTGCACCCTGCAGTGACCAGCTGCCTTTGTTGCCTTCTCTTTTCTTCTCTCGTGCTGTGTGAAGTTGGGGCTGTGAAAATCCATGGCAAGGAATCCAAGAGAGCCACAGGAAAGAAAAAATCACTGTGGAAGGAAATTCCTATCCAGCCTGGCAAGGGGAAGCTCCCCAGGGTGTTCTAGGTTGAATACTATGACTTGCAGTCCTATTCAAAGAAGAGAGGGAGTGAGAAATGCCTCAAGGATCCCTTTTGTTTAGCAGCATATCATGTCACCACAGAGCTGGGGGTGTTGGCTGGGGCAGACCCTTGGCTGAGGCTGCTGGCACTGCAGGGCAGTTTGTGTAGCTGTGACCTCCAGTTGCCTGCTTGTCCCTCCATCCTCAGGTTACTCTCCTGAAACCTGGTTTGTGTTGGCTGGTTGGCACTTGCATTGGCTGCTCTGTGCCTGCAGGTTGTTCCCGTGCTGACTCATTACTCACCATTCCATGGATTATTCTTTATTGTTTTTATTCTTGTGGGACCCTGAGGTTCCAGTGGAGATTGGATGCTCCATGTTAGATAGACACAAAGAAGGGACTGTCTCCATGCCATATGGAGTCAGAAGTGAGTGAATGTCATTTTACGGGTGTGGGGACTGGAGAACAGACTGAGGGCAGGAAGTCTTTAAAAACTCTGAGGTTGGAACTGATTCCTGCAAAGAACTGTGGGCAAGGGTTGTGAGATGTCCCCTTGGTCATTTTCAGGTCAAGATCATCAGTTCCTTCAAATTTAGGGCTGTGATTCTTCTTGAGCTGTTACACATAGTGCTGGAGGTACAGCATGGTGCAAGTGGAAGGTGGGACAGTCCCAGAGGAACCTCTGGACCCCCTGTCCCTGCCTGCAGGACAGCAAGGTGCTACTGCAGCCAAGGTGTCAGCACAGGACCCCTCTGGATGCTCACAGCTCCATTAGGCAGGAGTACAATTGGCCGTTCAGTGTTCATTTTCCTTCCTTTCTGTGTTTCCAGCGGTCACATACAAGGATTTCTAAATACACTGACAGGTGATTTTCCTCTCCTACATTCTTCCCCTTGCAAGCACCCCCAGCCTGGTGCCCTCAGTAGCCCTGTTATAAATGACACAGTGGTGCACGGGCTGTGGTGATGCAGCTCTGTCTCCTCTGGCAGATGGACTGAGGATGATAAAATGGCTCTGCTCCAGACATCTCTGTCACTCCTGCTTGTGGGCCAAGCAATTTTAAAGGGTGGGGGAGGACATTAAAAAGCATCTGCTTTCCATGGAAGACTTCAGCTTTTCATTGAATGAAGCCAAACCCAACACTTTGGTTTGGAAATGTTTGCTGTTGTTCTTGTGAGCTGGAGCCTTCCTTGCTTGCTGCCCTTCTCCTTCCCTGTGGGCCTCCATCCCACAGGACTGCGTTTCCCGTGAAGCATCCCTGTGACTGGGGGAGCACAAGCTGTAACACATCAGGGAACTTGGATCTACCCATGTTGTTTGTCATTTTCGTATTGAAATTTTTCTGCGTGGAAAAGAAGTCCCAGTGTTTTCTGAGAAGCTTCAGACGAGAGCTGTGCTCCTGGTGACAGCGAGCAGAGACTCCTTTATCTGCTGGGGAGAGGTCTGTGTTGTGTTGCATCCCAGCTGCAGGCAGGGATGTCGCTGTGTTTGCGTGACACGGAGCTTTCCCACTCCCACCCGCTGCTGTTCAGCAACGAATCCTTTCCCTCTGCTGCACCACTCTCAAAAGCTGGGTACATATGAAACATCCCCAGCCTCGTTTTGCACAGGACTTCAAGCTACTTTAAATAACCACCCTGAAAACACAGGGAAGGTTTCGCGTTGAACTTTTGCTACGTGTTCATTCTCAGCTCATATATTTGCATGAAATCATGACTTGTCACTGAGAAGGTAACACGATCTAGGCACGTTTTTACCAGTTGGAGTTTCTATAAAAAGGCTAAAATGAAAAGGCTTGTTTGCTTTGATAAGGATTTAGCTGTAATGGAAATGTCTTTTATTGGAAGATGTTTTTATTAGTTTTCATTCTTGTATTTGCAGTGAACTGACAAAGAGATTTTTCCCTCTTTATATTAGTATTAGACTGACACTCCTTGCTTCTTGCCTTCATTACTGTGTTGTAAAAACCAAGAGAATATTTCCTTCTTTCAGCCACCCACTAGCTCCCCTTGAGTAAAAAGAAATAGTATCATTTATTACACCAAAAAAAAGCTGCTTAAAAAAGCAGTGAAGCTTTCAGGCATACAAGATTTCTTCAGGTCTGTGATGAAAATAGTCCTAGAGTTAATTGCTGCTGCCCAGCCTTAGAGACTAAGCCCCAAGAGGGATTTGTCTTTTGCTTTTTTTTTCCCCTCTCAAACATAATGTGCTCGAACAACATGTGGGACACAGGCCATGTTGTGTGGCTGATGGTTTTTTCTGTTTGTTGAAAGTTGCAAACTGGTACAAAACAAGTTTGTTCTTCGTTGCAGCCAATTTCAGCCAGAGCTGAACAGGCTGTTCCCAGAGTCATCAAAACCTATGTAAACATGGCAGATTGACATTTCCGCTAACAGATGGTCCATGGGGGATTGCAGTAGAGCTGCCTGTTTCTTTCCACGTTTTTTGGTATTCACAAGATGCCTGCAAGAAGGTTTTCGAGTTAGCTCTGTGTGTGTGTCTGCGTATGATGCTCAGATCTCTCTGATGGCAAATATGCACGCAGGCATCTCTAACAGGACACACATTTGGTGCATGTGTGCAGATTTGTGTAGGTTCAGCGCTGAAATTTCCAGGCACTATTTGCTCAGTAACGTATGTTCCTTGGAAGAGGCACAGAAGCCATCAGTCAGGGATGGAGCTGCAGAAAGCCTTTCGGATGGCAGCAGAAGCAAATTGAACGCGCTCCCTGAGCGCTCGCGTGCGGAGATATTCCTTATTGTGAGCTCCCTGTGATCGCTTGGTTGATTTCTCGCTATTAAAGCGCAGTTTAATGATTGTCCACTTAGAAACAGAGCAATTAGGGAAGGCTTTTGGCTCAGAATATATTGTTGAGATTGCAGAGAGAGAAATGGAAAAGACACTGCCTCAAGCGTCCACATCTAAATTAGCAAATGTTTGATAGCCACAGTGCTGAGCTTGGACATCACAGTTCTGCAGGCTGTTGGCATATCAATGAGGCCTTTCACTATTTGTTTGCTAAAAATTTGCTCCTGAGGCAGCAGCAAAGCCTCTGTGACTTGGGGGTGGTGCGGGGATGTAACATGGCTCTGCCTCCCACAAGGTGTGGAGCCATTTGGGTGCCTGGGTGAGGGTGGACAGAGGGCTTGAGAGCAGCTCCAGCCGCCCTTCAGCGCATGCACAGGCGCCTCAGTGTCCTTCTGCCAGCCCTGGCAGCACGAGGTAGCATTTGCTTCTTGCTAAATAGCTGACTTAGGAATGCCTGGCTCACATACAACATCTGGTCGTGTATTTCTACCTAATTTTCAGCCAGATGGACCGAGGCACAAGGAGGTCAAATGACTCACCCAAGGTCAGGCTGATGTCAGAAATCTCCTCGCTGTCTCGGCTGGACTCACGCTACGTTGGCGGTGGTTGGAATAGATTTGGGCTAAGGAGCAGCCACATATGCAGAGAAGGAACCTGGGCTTCTCTTGCTGGCAGTGAGCAGTAGAGGGTCAGTGGGTTTGAATAGATATGCAGGGTATCTTCACCCTACACAGCCATCGTGCTCGCACCATCAGTATTCTCTGTGCGTGTGTGCACTCGCTGTCATCAGGTCAGGATTTTCTCCTCCTCTTCTCTGCATCAACCTCTCTTGTACCCACACAATGTGTAGCATCTGTGGGACAAAGCTGGAGATAATGTGTGGTCCTTAAATCTGAGTTATGCATGGACGTGTATACGTATGTGAGTACTAGCAAGGCTCAGCTCAGGTACATGCAGGACAGCTCAATAAAATCAAAACCTGGAAAGAAAATACTTTTCTGCCTGTGAACTAATAGTCTGAGCTGTTAAATAACTTCAGCTCTTAAAGACACACACTTCCCATACACAGAGGTGTGCATTCAATGGTTTATTGCAAGGGGAAGCTGAAAGAACCCAGAACAAATTGCGTTCAGCCCATATAATTTAATTAGATCTACAAACAAGGTAACACTGGTTGCCCAGGGGATTTAAAGCTGAGCAAAGAATTGCTTGGTGGTCTGTTGTAAAAAAAAAAAAAATTAAAAAATCAAGGCCCCCAGTTTTGTGCCTCTGTGTTGATGAGGAATGACAGAGTGTTTTCCCAAGTCCTAGCTTGGAGCAGGATCTCTTGTTTGTGCTGCAGAGTGAGTGGTTTAGCAGAATGTCCAGCTCTTACTGGAGGACACAGGGCACTGCCCATGGGTCAGGGTCCTTCTCTGGCATCACTTGTGCCAAAGCAAAGATTGTGGTCACTCAGCTCCAGAGATTCCCAGCTCTGTGGTATTTTTCAATAGGCTCGTTCTGCTCTGGGCTGTTGCAGCTTTGCAGGGAGTTGATTCCAGTGGACCTCTAAATGATGTCTGTGCCGTGATTTACCTGCTGGCCTCACAATCTGAGAATCAGTGGAAAGCCCTTTATGCAACCAGTTTTGAACCATCTGGCATCTTTTATCCCTGTGCTCTGCATCAGCCCATGTAACAGCAATAAAGCCAGTTCTAAGGCAGGGACTGTGTGAGTCCATTGCAGAGCATTTTTATTTTGATGCTATCAGAATTATTCTCCACATTTATGGTATTTTCCCAACTTGCATTTTCCTTTTTCAAGCTGCCTCTCATTTCAGGTGCATGAGGATAAGAATCCGTGTCTGTGATAACTGCATCTTTTCTCTTGCCTCTTTTCTCCTGCAGTCTTCATGGAATAAATCAGCCAACCAGGCCTGGACAAACAGCATCAGCAGATATGGGGACACCATCACCAAAGAGCCTCTCTCTGCTGTCAATGGGTCACTGAAGCTCCCCTCCAGCGCGGGGCAGAAGCTTCTCTTACAAGCCCTGGTTTATGATGCTGTCATGGTGGGTGTCTTTGGTGCTTTGTTGACTCATGTGGGTTTTCTGTTTATGTTCTCCATCTCCCTTTCTCCTTTTTGCAGTCACTTTTTGTGGGCTTGTTCATCTGGTGATGGCCAGGTGGGGTCAGAAGCTCAGCTGTCAGCAGGGTTGTGGCAGTTCTGGTTCCTGAGGGCCTCGCAGGCACCAACAGCCTGCTTGGAGTCTTTGCTGTGGCTGAGCAGCAATCAGCCTGAGTGAGTCAGGAGCTGCAGTGCTCAGCACAGTCATCAAGATCTACAGCGTGCTTGCCTGACAGGGATTGCATTTTTGGCTGTAAAAGGAGTCAAAGATCAAGGGTTGATTTAAACTCCCTTCTCCAGATAGGGCAGAGCAATTTTCCCCGCACTCGTGTTCTGGGAGGAAATCCTATTTCTGATATGGCATCACTGGAATAAATATGCACTCCTGTGTTTGGGAGAGTGTGCATCTGTGCAACTGTCTGAGCAAAGCAAGCTGACACCTGCTCAGGCTGACTCTGTACCAGAAGATTTCTTGGGTTATTCTTTGAAAAGGTTCATTCCCCACCCACCCCCCCAGCAAATACTTCTGAGTAACCTACCTATGTTTCCTTCCTAGACAGTGGTGTGAAAATCAATTATACACAGGATGTAATTAACATTGTGATAGAGTTAAGACAATGTTTTACAGCCCAATTACAGGGCAGCATTTACAGCACAGCTTACCCATCAGAGTTTGTCAACAAAAGAGAAAAGTGTTAAAATATGTAAATGATGCTCAAAGTTGGCTTCAACAGAAAGCAAAAATTACACGTGGGATATCACTTCCATACTCTGAATTGTCTTCTTGCCTGCTACATCACACTCAGCCCAGAATCTGAGCACTGATTGCCTGGAGAGCTCTTTGTGAGCCTCTACAATAATTTGTCTGGTAAATTATTGAGTGATAATCTCACAAAATGACCTGCTTGTCAGCCAGATTTGTGGAGATCTGTAGCCTGAGCTCCACTCAAGCACTGTGGAGCAGAACTTATTGTTTTCCTTCTGAATTAAAGTGCTTGAATTTACACAGACTTTTGCAGGCTGTGACCAGGGCTTTAACACACACTTTGTGATATGTAGCCAAAATTAAATGAGGAAAGTGAAGGGAGCCCCTTTATCCATATCAGAAACCAGTTTCCTACAGTGCTGCCTCCACTCAGCCTCTAAAAATCTGGCCCTTAATATGGAAACAGACTGGTGAGATTTGAAAATTGTGGTCTTTGACAGAGGCTTGGAGGAATGGTTGCTCCAGCCTGCCAAGAAACTGTGAGCAAATCATTTTGCTCCCTTGAGATTTGCTTTCTCAAACGTAAAATAGAAATAATAATCCTGAAGTGATTTGAGTTGCTTCTTAAACGTTAAGCCCCGAGAAACATATCAAGATAATGCTTAATAGAGGCATATGTACATCCCATTGCACTCAGTGGGATTAAAAATAAATATATTTTAGTGCTTGCTTTGGTCACAGCCTCAATTATCTGGATTTCAGTTACTTTACCTTTTTTTTTCTTTTTTTAATTTCTCTCCTGTTTGATAACAGAATGAAGCAAAGAAAAGCCACCTGCCAGCCAGCCTCCACCAAGTAGAAGCAGAGGTCATTGTCCATTCTGATTTTTCAGCCTCTGACAGAGACTACGACTCCCAGCTGCACACCTTGGAGAGTGAAGAGACAGAAATGGAGGACCAGGAGCCCGAAGAGCTCCCCTCAGCAGAGCTGGCTCTTCCTGTCTCTCCCCGTTCCCAGCAGGACACTGGCCAAGTGTTGGTGGTGGACTGCACAGACGATTTGGAGGCTCAGGCCCAGGCTGAGCTGCTCTGTACCGACACAAAGACTGACAAACCTGAGGCTGTTTGTGTCTGTGGGCTCACCAATGGCTTCCACAGGCAGGGAGAAAGTCTGGATTCGGTGGAGAGTGGAGATTCAGACTCCATCCTGGAAGGCGGGGGAGATGTGCAGCCAGTCAAGTGCCAGTTGCTTTCCACAGCACCTGAGGAGGCCCTGCTCTGTAGTAACTCTGGTTTAACCAGTCCATCCTCAGCATCTGAGAACATGTGTCCACAATCACAGAGAATGAACTGATCTGGTTTTGATCACAGCAGAGCTGAAGCACGAGGAGAGCCTGTCCCTGTGAGGTGCTGCCTGCCCCGGCTGGCTGAGCCCAGCAGGAGCTGGGCAGGTGCAGCATCTCACCAGCAGGGCTTGGACCTGTCAGCTCTAGAGGCCTTCTGGAAGCCAGGTGGGTTGGTAAGGGCCCATCTTGCACCCACCCACTGCAGCCAGTGAGGAACTGGGTGTTGGTGGGAGCAGGACTGAGCCCTCTGCCACAGTCTGACACAGAACCACGGTGGAACAGAACCTCCCACACTAGGCTGGGGCTGTCACTTCACCATAGCCCTCGAGGCAACTGGCAAGACATCCTTTAACACTGGGAGGGGCAGAGTGCACCAAGGGATCCTTCTCAACTGCCTCTGCCCCGGGGAGTGCCCGGGCACCACTGACTGCCTGGCAGCGTTGGGGTGAATTCTGGCACAGAGTCCCAGGAGGGGTGGAAGGCCCAGAAACAAAGGCAGTGGGCTGTAAGCACCAGCCTTTTCTGCCCTCCCGTGGTTAGAAGGATTACCAGGCTCTCTGTGTGCGCTACCGCTGTAACTACTACTAGCAGGCTGATGTAGTGGCCTTTTATTACACACTCTACGAGTGCCTCTAACAACTTGTACTATATAGAACCTTCTGCAGCGTCTGGGTCTTTTCACCAGCCTGGGCTTTGTTTTATGTAGGTTCTTGTACCTAATATTTTAGGTACACATCTGTCCTTTTAATGTACAACATGTATTTTTATTTCCTTGGAACATCTTTATATTATTTAATTTTATAAAGTGGAATAGTGTGTGGTATAGAGTAGCATTTTTACTACTTCTCTCTTTCTTTATTTTTTCCTCCCTAACAACACAACTACCTCATGTCTGTTGGAGAAAAAAAAACAGTAGATCTACTCATTTGTTATAGTCCATTATAGGTTTTAACTTATTCTTATACTGCCTTTTTCTAAAGAATACGTTCGCACTGGTTGTTGACCCTTCTTTAACACACAGCGCTGCAGATCTGATGTCTCTCTTGCTTTGTTTCTTGACACCTTCCCTACAGCCAGAGAGTTGGGTTGTGTCTCTCTGTAGGACTGTGTTTTGCAGAGCTGCCAAAGGAGACTGCTTCAGCTGGCAGGATATCGATCCATCTTTCCTCAACAAGCTTATACTAACAAATAGAAGAACAGCAATTGCAGAAGTAACCTGTGATACTGGGGACATGTGTTTCTTTTCTCTTTTCTTGGGTGCCTGTGTGAAGGCATCTCAGATGGTTTTGATTTACAGAGAGCAGCACTGAGCCTTCTGTAAGCAGTGGACTTGCTGAAAGCCTTGGATGAACAATTTAAATTTTCCAGTCATTTCTGATAGTCCTGGCCAAAGTGCTTTGAGGTGGATTTTTTTTTTTTATTACACCAGAGCATCACCAGGGCTTTAAAATGAAAATGAAATCTTTGGTCTCCTACCAGTCAGTCTGGTTTGAAAATCACCCAGTGACTCCTCCTGATGATGCTGTGTGCTTACTGCTGACATGTCTCTCAGCCTGGGCCTGCTGGGGGAGTTCTTGTCTCTACTTTTTGTAGCTTGTCTCTGTCCTGCTCCAGGCTTGCAGGGTTTGACTGTGGATGCTACAAGATTGGACCAGCTGCTCAGAGTTAACGAAGATCAGTAATTCTGTTCATGGGTGTTTGGTAAATGGTCTGCCTTCCTGGAGGATTCAGACATCTCACCATTTGTTTAAAAAGAGAAGGAAAAGATGTCCACCTTCCTCTTTTCTTACCAAAATTCTCCCCAGGGTATATGGGGAAACTGCGTGCCAACTTGGGATCCTATACAAGACTTTAGATTTTGTTTTTCCTGGTGATGATGGGGTGGAGGGGCCACTGCTTGCAGCATGGAGAGCCTCACTTCACCAGCACCCTGCAACCCTTTTACCTCCAGCACTTCAGCAGATGAGACCCTCCGAGGCTCCACGTACCCTGATGGGAAGGATCCTGGGGCTTCCTCTGCTTCCCCAGCTGGCAGCATCTCCTCCCAGTATGACACACTCTTCTGGTGACCAGCTGTATTTCCAGTCACTGTGATTGCTCTGTTTCTCCAGCTGCTGCTTGGTGTCTTGAGGAGTCTCAGAAATGCTGTTCCATGCTCTGAATAGCCATGACTCTGGAATACTGCAACAGAGACTGGAAATCAGTGCCAGTGAGCGGGCAAAGGCAGGAGTTTATGTGTGTGTGCTACTGAAGCAAGAAGCTAGAAAGGCAAGGAAACATACCTGGGCAGAGGAAGAGTGTAAATAACCTCCAGAACCCACTGCCACAAGACTTTGAAACTCATGACTTGGCAGGGTTACAGATAAGGCAGTGAAGTGTTTTTGCAGGCAATAAGGTCTCTGGGGGCAGATGCAGTTGCAGAGGTACAAACCCAGCCACGTTGCCATTGCCACTTTCCATCCAGGGAGAGGGGAAGGGACAGAGGCTGATGTAGGAGTGTGCCACAGTTTCTGGGGCACTCCCTTGTACATGCACCCCCTCCTTTGCCTTCAGCAATCCTACAGCCCTGAGCTGCCTGAAAGTTCTCCCTGCGTGTCCCTGCAGCCCACACAGGCACAGTGGGGCACTATTCCCCTGGATCACTTTGGGCCAACCACCAAACCACCACAATAGTTAGAGGCTCAGACAGCTTCGAGGAGATGCAGCAGACCACAAACAATTTTGTTTATGCATCCCCAAAACACTTCTGTCACCTTATGCTGAGGCTTGTTCTGATCTCGTTACACTTCACCAAACTGTACTGGGCTGTGAAGGTGGCAGTGTTTGGCTGTCCAAGAACTGTGGTGGCCATGGGCTTGTAGGCCAGACCTCAGTTACAGAAATCCAGACAGTTCCCTTGGAGCCAAGGGGTCACCACTGACCAGCAGCACCAAAGCTGTCCCTGGACCAACACACATCCACACAGAGTGCTGAGTGTCCTTGCCCAGCTCAGCTGTGCCCCAGGTCCCCCTGCCCTGACCTTTCAGTCTCAGCTGGAAGTGAATCGAAGGAGACACACAATACACATTTGATGTGTAAAGCTGAAACAACCAGTGCATATAATTTTTTATCATGAAATAAGCAACTTTCTTGCATATTTCTCACAGGCACACAAACTGCTGATACCTTTAATTACCCGTCATTCTTAATACCTGTTCCTGCACACCAGGCTCCTTTCTCTATTTTCTTCCTTTCAGTAACACTAAAGATTATTGCTGTTCAACTTTTTTGCTGGTGTATATTGTTTTACATTGTTAAAATGTCAGCTTTGTCTCACTGGCATAATTTTGTAGTATTAATGTTACTGTTTGGCTACACAACTGTATATTCCCCATGCTGCTGTGAGAGTCACGATTCTCATCCTTTTATTTCTTTTCATTTCTTGTTACATGAAACACGCAACTCAGATAAAAACCTCTATCAGCTTTTTGTTGACTTGACTTCTTACTTAACAGGCAGCAGAGTTCTGGTTTAAATAGTTCAAATGAGATAACTTTTAATTTAGAGGTTGAGAATTTTTTTACATTATTAGCTAACATTCAGACCATGAAATATTGCTGTGTAAGAAAACAACCATTTTACTAGAACACTGTATATGGTTTTGATCTCATTAGTAATAGGTGTTTTGAAGGAATCATTGTCTTTTCTAATCAATGCTTTTGTTAGAAAAGAAGTGTTTAGCCAGCAGAAATCTACCATCTACTTCTGTTACTGTATTCCCTTGCTTGTATTTTCAAGTTAAATTTAATTTTCTGCACAGTGCATAAATATGTGTAACCAGAACTTGATCTTGTTTGAAGGTTGTGTCTGTGCTTGGTTCCATGCTGTACTTTATTATAACTTTCTTTCTTCAGAGACTCTTCTTAACTCCACAAATATTCTTTAGTGTTAAAGTGTAAGAAGACATTGTCCTTATATTCCTTAACTAATGGGTTATTAATAAAAACTTTTCAAAAAAAGAGTGGGACTTGTCTCACAGTTCAGCTGTGTGAGGCTGTACCTCGCTGGCAGGAGCAGTGCTGGGAGCAGAATGCAGCATTCAGGCTCACACCACTTCAGTACCAGAGCTCATCTCTGAAGGTTGGGATTGTGAGATGATTGTAGGTACCTGGTTCCTTAGGGATTCTTCTGGAATTTCAGACATGAGCAGAGTTTGGATTCATTAGGCATTTCTGGATGCTTGCTCCTTTCTCAGTTTTGAACTGATTCCTGTAAGAAAAAAATATTTGTCTAGTTTCATGCTTCATCTTTCTGGGGAATTTTTTAATGGGAAAAATAAGCAGAGGCATCTAGCAGATGAGTGGTAAGAGTTCTCCTGGGTGACACACTGGGCTGAGCACTCAGTGGCTTGTGTCCAGCAGGGTTGGTGAGAGGATACCTGCCAGTGCCCAAGGACACACTATTAACCTCCTGTGCATCTCTCTTCTTCCTGGGATGCATTCCCTACTTCAGTACATAGTTTCCATTATTACTTTATGCTGCCACGACTACAGAGCCATAAAATCTCATTTTATCTGCATTACAGAGGTAATAAATCTGCACTTAGCAGTGTTCTGTGATAGTGGTTAAAGGGAACTCTGTCAGACTGTGTAACTCTGATGAGTCTTTCTCCTAATGATAGGTAACCCCACAAACGAGCAAGGAAGGACCTTGGAGGGGGTGATGGGTGACTGCAAATCACTCTTGCAGCTCGCAGTTTACAGCATCGGGTGCTGATGGGAGGCTGCTGAGAGGAGGCATGGGGAGATGGAATGGATGACAGAGATGGCTGGACACAGCAGTTACAGGAGAGAAGCAAAAAGCATCTGGTTGTGTTTCTTTCTCTTCCCAACCTTTATCACCCCGACACACTGCAAGGATGCAGCTGGAAATGCCACTACAGTGCAGCTCAGCCCTCTGGAACGTGGCACAGCACGAGACAAGGGGCCGTGTGAGGCAGTGAGGTGGGCAGGATTGCTTCACAGATTCTCAACAGACACAGAGGAAACAGCTTCTGCTGAGGAAAACAGCTTCCAGAAGCAGCCCCTGGGGTTATCCCACCACTGCTGCCATGGTTCTGGGCTCAGTGCCTCAAAGTGGGTGTCGCAGTTTTGGCTCCCACTCCCCATTGCTCACTGACCATGAAGGAGATGCTAAAACCCCACATGTATGTACATAAGAGGAAAGCTGCCAGGCTGTTAGCGAGCAGGGTAACCACAATTACACATAGAATAATAAATGGAGTGAATTCAGACAAGTTAATCTCCCACTTCATCCACTGAAACTACTAATGGTGTCTTGGGGACCTCAGTTTGCAGTTAATTGGTGTAAATCAGAAGCACGATTGGAGCTGATGGAAATTTGCTGTGCAAGGAGGGAGGGGTGAATGATACCCTCGGAGGGCAGCTCTCCTGGAGGATAACCTGGAGGATGGACAGACAGATCCTGTGCCCCTCAGCAGCAAGAGGGATGGAGGAATGGACCTATTGACTGCTCTGCAGGAAAGGTTTGGAGCCTCAGTTTGGGCTGGACACTGTCGCTCCTGTAAACCCTGCTGCTTTTCCAAAGGCTCTGATTTCTGCTCGCAGTGTGATAAGCAAATTCCTGCCTCCAGTACAAAGCAACTTTTCTAAGCCCTCATGCTTACGGAGCATAGAAAAACATGAGTGCTCTGAATTCCTGCTCTTAGGTGGCTCCAACAGCCCCAAACCTGCCTATTCCCTAAAATTTTTTATGGTTTTTCATATAAGTCCTATTGTTTGGCAGCAGTTGATGATTTCTGAATGTGTCACCAGTGTCATTTGCAAGATGTTGGGATGAACTTGGTAATACCCTAAACATGCACCTACCTCCCCCAGCCCCTGGGTCCTGCCAGGGCACTTGGCAGAAAAAGCACACAAAATCTGCGTTTCACAGGGAAAGCAGCCCTGTAAAGCACACAGTGCTCAATTTCTCTTGGAATTATTAATTCCCACAAGCCATCCTCAGTGACAGCAGCCACAAGTCCATGATGGCTTCAAGCGTTACAGAAACGCTGATGGGGCCCCATGGCAGGAGCCAGGGAGTCGGAGCAAGAGCACGGCTGGTGCCAAAAGGTCAGGGACAGCACAGAAATTCAGATGTTACCGAGAGGCTGGCGGAGCCAGAGCAAATTCTTCCCCAGCGAAAGCAGCATCATACAGCTCAACCCTCCACTAAATGAAGGAAGCTTTAATGTGGAGCAGATGTAGTGACGTCTTCTTTCCTTGTTAGCAGACTCTGACACACTCAGGGTGCACCATCCAGGGGAGCCTCGCACTGCTCCTCTTCACAAAGGGTTTTTCACCAGATTGCCAGGAATGGTTACAGGGTTTAGTAACCCAGTCCACAAAATCTGGTTTTAGTCTGAAGAAAGAAATTCGTTAGGATCAACTTTTATTTCATTTCAGTTCTTTTTTGCCAAGCAAACACCACAAAACACTGAGCTGTCCTTGCAGAGATGGCTTTTGCTGCTGGCGGTGGTGACATGAGTTATGTTTGTAGAGAACATGGGCCAAGGGACAGGGTAGGATCAGTTGGAAGGCACAAAATACTGCGTGGGCACAGGGGCTGAGAGCCATGTAAGGACACTTTATCCTTAGTTCATGCCAGGAGGGCAGAAAAATTAACCTGCTGTGGCAGGATTTAGGAGCAGGCTCATCCCTTACTGGGTCCTTCCTCACTGGGGCCTCTGCCACGGTGAGCGGGCTGGTCCAACACCTGCATTGCTGACTCAGGTGAGTCACTTGGGAGAGCATTAAAATCACGAGCACACAGGTGGGACAAGCCAAGCTCTCCTGTGTTCCTGCGAGGCTGCCGCAGTGAGGGGAGGCAGGTGAGGGGAAGCCCCTGATGTATCCCTGTAATCCCTGGAGCTCCGTGAAGGGAGCCCCGGGAAGTGAAAGCGGTGAGGGGAGAGATCTGTGAGGGGGCTCCGGTGACAGGGATCCCGTGAGGGGAAACCTGACGGGACGCTGGTGAGGGAGACGCGCCAGGGGAGACCTGTGACGGGAGACTCCTGAAGCAGCTCCGGTGAGGGGAGACCTGTGGGGCTGCCTCAGTGAAGGGAGACCCGTGAGGGGGCACCAGTGACAGGGCTTCGGTGTGGAGGAAACCCGGGAGGGGGGACCGGTGAGAGCAACCCTGTGAAGGGAGCCCCGTGAAGTGGCACCAGGGAGGGGAGACCCGTGAGGGGGTTCTGAAGAGAGAGCTCCTTTGAGGGGAGAAACGCGAAGGCGCGCTGGGAAGCGAAACGCATGAGGGAAGATCTGTGAGACTCGACCCGTGAGTGGGTTTTGAAACGTGCTCTGTGACGGGAGCGCCGTGAGGGGGCTCCGGTGAAGGCAGATCCCTGAGGGTCCCTGCACACTCCCCGCGGGTCCTGGGCGCGGAGTTGCCCTCACGGGGCCGCCCGGCGCCTCAGCCCGGCCGGCGCTGCCGGCGCCCTGCCGAATGCGCAAGATGGCGCAAGGCGCTGCCCGCCCGCCCCCCGCCCGCCGGCGGCCCCGCTCCCTCAGCGCCGCCCCCCGCCCGCCCGGCGCGGCGGCGTGTTCGCGCCGAGGGCAGCACCGCTGAGAGCCGCTTTTCCCCTTTTTTTCCCTTTCCTTTTTTTCCCCCCTCTCCCTCCCGCCCCGCAGCTGGGGGTGGTTCTCGCTTGACTGCCCTCCCTTCTCCCCTCCCTCCCTCTCTGCCGGCGGGCTGCTCCCTCCCCGTGGGGCGCAGGGAGGCGAGCCCGCCCGCCCGGGATGCCATGGCTCCGCCGGGCTCCGCGCTGCCCGCCTGCCTGCTGGGGCTGCTGCTGCTTGTCTGCCGTGGAGGTAAGAGCCGGGCTGGGCTGAGGGAGCGGGAGGGAGCGTGGACACGGACCTGCCGCCGCCGTGCCCGGCACCGGCGCCGCTCCCCGCGGCCGCTCCGTCCGTCCTTGCAGCACTTAGCGTTCCCTCATCACCCCCGAGGTGGCCAGGGCATTGCTCGTCCCCTTGTCCCTCGCCATCCCCGCCGCTAGTCCCTGTTCCCCTCGCTCGTCCGCGGTCACTCGCAGCCCCGCACTCAGCCCTTCCCCGTGGCCCCGGGCCGCCGCCGGGGCTGAACGGGGCCGAGCTGCTCCGCGTGTGTCCGCCGGTGCGGCGTGGGGGTCCCCGCGGGTCAGCATCCCTCCGCGGGAACGGGGCGCGTTCCTCCGGGACGGCTAGCAGGGGTCGTGGCTTGGGGCTGGGGAGTCCCGCACCAGCCCATCCAGCGCCTTCCTTCATCCGCGGAGATCCCGAAGTGCTCCCCAGAAGCTGTGCTTCCAGTTGGAAACCCCCTGTGCGGGGGGCTCTAGGGAGGGTCGGTGGTGTTTGCGGAGCCCGAGCCCCCACCGGTGGCGCTGGGGAGGGGTGTGGTGGCTGCCGGGGCAGTGGCGTGGATGGCCATCCACCCGTGCGCGGATCGTAGGAGCCGCTGGGATCGTCACCGCGGTGGGAGCGGGAGGCAGCGCCCGACGGACGCGTCGCGTTCGTCAGCAAAGGCAATAGCGACAGAGGAGAGAGGTGGGGAGGCAAGTTGCAGGGATGAGGGCGAGCAACTTCAGACCTACAAGTAGATTGTGCTCTCCTGTAACACCAGCTCTGTCCACTTCGGTAACACAGCCCGCCGGACCAGGGCCGGACTACAAAACATCAAAGGGAGCTTTCCTTAGACCTACTGTGCACATGTCCTGTGGATAAATGGCAGTGTTTATCTTCTACCGGTGATGCTACTTAAGCAGGGCTCTAATCTGAAAAAGATGCTGTTCTGCAGCAAAATACCCGTGTGCGTCCTGTTTTAGTCTCTCTTAACAGCCTTCTAAGATAAGGAAAAGTAGGAACTGAGCAACCTGGGCTAGTGGAAGGTATCCCTGCCCATGTCGGGGGTGTTGGAATGAGATGGTCTTTAAAGTCTCTTGCAACCCAAACCATTCTGTGCTTATTCTATGAATTATTTTTAAAAAGCCCTGTAAGCAGCCCAGCATGGTCAGAGGGGGAAAAGTGTGTGTTAGATTTATCAAAGATTAGCTGCTAGGGTGTTTAGGAAGCAAGGCTGTGGGCTAGCCGTATCGTAAATCTCGCCACGTGGTCCAACCGCGCGAGGAGGAGACGCCAGTGAAACTCGCGGAAAATAGAAGTAATCTGTAAAGTGCATGTAGTGAAACAGGTCTTGTTATTATGTCAAGATTCCTGAGTAGGACAATGAGGATGGTTTGAAAAGTATTCTTATTCTTTTTTTTTTTTTTTTTTTTTTTTCCGCCTGGACAGAGGAAAGCAAAAGAAGTGAATACTTGAAAGCAAAACTTTAGCAACTTGAATTTGTGTCTAGGTTATCGCCTGCTGCTGTCCAAATTGCCCTGTGTGTTTGTTTATGCTGTGCCTTGCTGGGTCAGTGGCTCCTGACTTTGGGGTGTGTTTTGCCGGCCCCGCTGAGGAGTGTTTGGCTGCACTTTCAAAGTTTTTTGGTTCTGACGGTTTTCCTCCCCGTTCGGTGGATTTCTGTGCTCTCGCCGTGGTTAACAGCGAGTAGCGTGTTTGTGCGCGCTGCTGAGTTTAATAAACGCTCCCGTCGGTGTCAATGAGCGCCCGAGCAGCCTCGCCGCGGGGACGGATGCTGTGCGGAGCGGTGCCGCGCTGTGCGGGACACGATGCTCCACTCCCAGCCCTGTGCTTTTCAAACCCCCCAAAATGCTGGTCTGGCGACTGTGAGCCAGGCACTGGGAGCTGCTGGTCAGCGTGCGAGAGTGGGCTTAGCAGCGAGACAGTATTTTCTTTCTTTCTTTTTTTTTTTTTTTTTTTTTTTTTTTTAATTTCCTGAAGCTCTTTGTTCTGGGTGGTGGACAGCTTTTGTCTGTTATTGCTGAGCCCGGCATTCAAAGGCAGGCATAGGATACGAGAGGCTCCCGGCTCTGCTCAGTAACAACAGCCTTGGAATTAAACATCGTCATTTATGTTTAAGTAGGCTTAACTTCTAAATTATTGAAGCTATAAGCTTTCACTAATTTCTGCTCTGTATGGCTTTGTTGTCTTTTTTCAGACGCAAAAAAAAAAAAAAAAGGATTGCTTTCTACTAAATTGGTGTAATACCCTGTCTTTTTTCTTAATATACATAGAGAGTATCAGGTATCATTTCCCCAGTAAGGCTCAGAGACTCAGTGTGAAATTCAAGCCCACGTTTGGGCTTCATATCTCTCGGGGGTTCAACAGGAGAATCCCAGGACGTGTTTTTCCCGCGTGGAGGCAGCAGGCAGCCCATGAAATGGGGCAGTCCCACAGCCGTATCACTGTGCACCACCTTTGGGACGTGTGCTCAGGGCAAAGCTGGCACAGGGGTGTGAGTGTGCAGCCACCTGTGCCCGTGGCACTGAGGTGGGGCCATCATGGTGCCAAAAGTAAACTCTGGAAGTGTATAAAGCAACGTGAGAGAGAGGCAACAGGACAAGCTGCCCCCTTCTGATCTGGCCCACTACCCCCTGCGAAGGGAGTTAGAAATACTAAGCTGGTGTAATTGCGCCTCTTCTTGTTACCTGTCAGGCTCTGGATCTGGCACAGACCAAGTTTCCATGCTCACTTAGGAGCTGGCAGAGGGTTCCAGGGGAGAGGATCTGGGCAGAGTCCCACATCCAGCAGTACAGCCTAGCTCCCCTCCCCTCTCCATCCTGTTCAATCCAAGTTTTGGCCCATGTGCTGTCAGCTTGGAGCAGCTCAGCAGCACTGCCTGGCAAAGAGCTGCAAAACTGCTCTCATTTTATTTGTGCAAACGAGAATGGCTCTCCCTCTTTCTGTCTGCCTAAACTTTTTTATTTCTGATTTCCTTGTTTCTCAAGGGTCCTGTGTCACAGCATGGGAAGTGCCAAGCAGTGACCCCATGCAATGCCAGCCCCTTGCTTCACAGACCTTAGACTCTGCTCCAAAGCCATGGGATGAGCAGACCATGTACTTCATTTTGCAGCCTGCAGCAGATCTGAGACAGATGCTTTTTTCTCTGTCCCTTTCCCCCACAATATTTTATGCTTTGCACTCCTGGGCTTCTGGCCCACGATATTGTCCTTTTATTTAACTAACAAAACAATGCAAGAATCTCCCTCTGCAGATTAAGAATTCCCATTTAAATCAATCCAGTAACATTAGTCAGAAACAGGAATAGTCCATTCAAAATTACTTTGAAATCACAAACTTATTTGAACTTTAGTGGAGCTTTTAGTTTTACAGAGTTTAGAAACTAATAAATTATGTAGCAGGGCTCATGAAAATCTACCCGAGTCTGCTTATCCAAAAGAATATCCAACATTTTGGTTTTGCAAGAAAATAAAAATAATTGTTTACACATGTTCAGGAGTCATTGGCAAGCATATAAAACTGATGGTTAAGGAGGCAAACATGTCAATAATTGCACTTTAAGAGACGAGAGAGGCAAATAGGCGAGTGCATGAGGAAAGCGCAGAGCACACTGATCAGGCCTTGCTATTATATCAGATGTCACCGTTGTATCGCACCCTCCACTCAAGAGCAGCCCAGTCACTTAACAACCCAGACCTGCTCCGTGTTGGTAATTTAAAACCAGAGTTTCAGAGCAGAGTCAAGCATTTGCTGCCTGGTTTTTCTGTTGTTCTTGCACATGAGATTGTGTTGATGAAGCTGATGGCAAGTCAGGGGATGCGGGTGGTGGTGAATGGTTCTGCTGAGCTGTGAAGATGCTTTTGCAAAAGGGTCGTTGCTGCTGAAACCTGAGAGTATGTGAAAAGAGAGAGAAGAGCTCGTGTTTCAAAGCGCTGGTTTTGGAGTGAGGAGGGATCCATGCAGTGCTCAGCTCCCTGAGAAGAGCAAGGAGATGCTTTCCTCCATCCTGAATTTCAGGGTGGGAGGTGATAAGGCAGAGGGGATGGCAGGGAGGAGAGAGTGCTGAGTTTGCTTTGAATCCCCTGGATAAAATTAAGAGTTTCAAAGTTTGTCATGTGCCCACTAACTTCTCGTCCTGCAGAAATACCTTTCCTTTCCTTGCCTTGCATGCCATCCCTGCCTGCCAGAACTCAAGCTGAAATTCAAGGGCTTGGTGGCAGGGCTGTGCTGGCTGGTGGGGTTTGGCACTGTTATGCCAAGGCTCCTGTGGCTCTTCTGGCAGCCTTGTGCCATCGTGCCTGCCACCATCTCTGATCCATGGGCACTATCACTCACTGAGTGGCCAGTCCACTTCCTGCTGGGTCTGTGCAAGGGCCCTGCTGCGGGGACAGCATCTCCCTGATGCTTTCCTGCAGGGTCAGGGAATGAACCAGCCCTGTTCTACATTGGAGCTTCTCTTGGGAGCTGAAGCTGGGGAACCCCTGCTCTGGCACAGCATTTCCCACTTGGCTGTGCCTTCGCTCTCCGCTTGTGCGTGTTGTTTCCTGCTCTGTGTCTGTGCCGCTGATGCCCTCTGCAGTGAGGCTGTGATCTGGTCAGGGCTGTGAAATGCACGGGGAATGCAAATAACAGCGCATCCTACGCCCAGCTTGCTGCCGTGCTCTCAGGATGCCTTGCTGTGGATGGAGCTACTGTGGGTAATTAGCTCAGGAAAGGTCTTTGCCCTTTCCAGCTATACCAACAGGTTTTATCCTGCCTTCCTTAGGGATGGGGGAGCCCACAAGGACTTGGAGCTTGTCCTAGAAAGGCTCTTTGTACTGTGAATGCTTCCAGCTTCCACAGTGTTCAACAAGTGACCTCCTGGGATTTGCTAAGTCTGATCTCAAACATCTGAAAATTATTTGGGGCAACTTCTTTGGCTTTTCAGGCTCTTTGCCTTCCTCAGCTTAAATCTGTGTCCCCAGTGAGGGCAGTGATGCTGGGTGTTTTTGGGCTCTCCGTCAGGTGGCTGAGAGGTTGTGTTATCCCTGTCAGAGACCTCCTGCAATCATTTAACGACTGGATGTGGTTTATGCTCCCTGATGGAAAAACCGCTTTATATAACCTCCCGTCCAAAAGGAAAGGGAATAAAAAATTCTGAGCTAGTAAACTTTACTACCAGCAAGATGTGGGGCCTGTTACACCCTATTCTCCTCTTCTTTAAATGTAAATTTTCTGGATGCCCTAAAGAGCCAATTTGCACTTTACTGCAGTGCACTGCTTTTCTCCTTAGGGTCTGGGTCAGGCTCAAGGAGATTTAAGAGGGCACCAGCTGGATTTTTAGGCTGCCAATTTCATCAGCCTGAAGCTTGTTATAATCTGTTGGAGAACATCTTTCAGATCCATATATCTCTTCTTTCCATATCCTCCCATTTGCAGAAGGATTTGAATGAAAAATAACCCACCACTGGAAAAACAGGAGCTATTTTTCATGTGCATAGCCCAACCTGCATCCAGGTTTTTGGTCCTGACACTCACTTATAAAATCCCACTGTAAAATCCTCTGGTCCTGTGCATCTTCCTTTGGTTTTATTGGAGCAGGACTGGAGTGGTTATCCTTGGTGGTGGCTATGCTGCTGATTTAGGCTGTGTTGTGCTGGGAATAAACACAGTAAATCAGAAGGGGGCAAATTTGTGCCAATGTGAGGCAATTTGCAGCTGCATGTTGTGCTGTTGGTGTGATGAGGAGGGAGCTGGTGCTACCTCAGTCTCCCCAGCAGTGCTCTTGATGATGCTGCACCAGGAAAAGTGGGGTGGACCCAACTGCTCCCACAATATCTCACCTTGCCACAAGCTCAGAGCGGGCTGTTGGCAGCTTATTTCATCTCTCTGTGATTAATGTTCCCTGTCTAGAACAGGAGTAATAATACAGGCTTCATCTGTCGGGCCCGCGTGCTCCCAGGGCAGGGATGGCTCTGCTGGCTGCGGGTCTGGATGGGGTCCAGGAGGATGAGCCAGGATGTGACTGAGGTCCTTGGCTATGGATGTCACCGCTAATTAGAGTGGTGAGATTAGTCACTGAAGCACAGGAGGGAAAGCCAAAATCGTGTTTCCCAAATGGAAAAGGACAATACAGGGGTATAAGCAAGTTCTTTTGAAGCCCTGAATGTGAATCACAGTGTCAAGTAAAAAATAATTAAACTTATTTTTTTTTTAAATGTACTTCAAAGTGTCTTTTAAGCTTCCCATTAATTCGGAGTTCTTTCTCTCAGCGCTAAATAAATCTCTTGGTTCAAAAGCACAAGTGCTAATTGGTTTCTCTGAGTATGCCTGTCTGCTTGATCAATAGGGGAAGTAGTTTTTGTTAAATATTTGCACATATAGTCACATATTATATTGCTCAGGGAGATGGTAAATGTTTCTCAAAAGGAAACTTGTAGAATGAGGATTCCAGTAATTTTCTTGTGGCCTTTATGTCAGAGCTAATCACGCTTCCTCCCTCCATCCCTTTGCAGAAAGCAAAGCAGTTTTCCCTTGCGCGCTGCCGGTGTCGAGACAAGCGGGCTGTTCAGCTGCCTGCCTGACACCTGGCTCCAAATGCAAACTCGAGCTGCCACGAGCAGAGCTGTACAGTTCCTGCCTCAAGCAGGGAGTGCCTGTGAGCCATGCTGCCTCGCTTTGGGAGGTACCTGGGATGTTGTGTGGGATTACAGGGTTTGGATATGCAGCCAGCCAGCTGTTGGAGAGGGATGGGGCTTTCAGACTCCCTGAGTGAATGTGCACAGCCTCAGCAATTTTCTTGCTATCTCTCAATTAATTGCACTTTTACTATTTCCATGTGCCTTTGGAGTGTTGTTTACTTCCAACTTTGCAACATCATTTCTGTGTCTCACTGCTAACTGCAATCAGTTCTTTATGCTGATTGAATTGGGTCTCTCTCTCCCACTGTTGCCCCCTTATCCTGTCTCTGCTCTCCCTCTGGCTCCTCTGAGCTGACCTCTAGAGCAAACACCAGGAACTTTCTTGTCCCACCATGGAGATTCCTCTGGGAGCATCTGTCCCTTTGTTTCTCATCCTGAGCATCCCAGGAAAAGAGGGCTCTGTGTTTAGAGTCTGCCTTTGAGACAGGTGAAAGACAGAGCTTGGCTTCTCCCGGATCCCCAGATGGAGTGAACTAGCTTTTCCTCACACATCTGGTTAGTTGGTCACCTGGCCCTGAAGCTCCAGGAAGGAGGCAGCAGGATTTCTTCAAGGTCTGATAAGCATCCCATGAGAAAAACCTGAGCTGAGCCGGAATTTGGGTGCTTCTGGACACTGCAAGGTGTCTACAGGTTACAAACCAGTTGCACAGTGTCACGCCTCAAGGCACAGTCCTGCTCTTGAGTGCAGCCCAAGGAGACCCCAGGACCAGTGTCCGTCCCCACTCCAGTGTGTGAGGGCCCCAGTCCTAATTACGAGCGTCGTCACTCCTGCAGTTCGAGCAGCCTGGAGTGAAGATGCAGACCGAATGTTTATGGAGGCAAACATGATTATCTCCAATCACAGGCCTTAATGATGGTTGTTATAATGACAGCAATTGTGGGAAGGGCATGTAATTATGTTGATTCTTCCTTTTATTGTACATATAATAATAAGCTGTTTTATCTAAGAGTACAGGGGTGCTGGGGGAATATGGGGCATTTATTTAATTATGGATTCTTTTTCTGATTGTGCATTAGGCTAAATCCTGAAATCTTCAATCTTTCTGGAGTCAAAAGTCCCTCTTGGCTCAGTATCAGGATGCAAGGGTCCTTATCCTACCTAACTCAACAGAGCACCCACACAGGGAATGGGGCCCCAGCATGGTGTTGAGACTCTGGCCACTTTGCAGAAAAATGCAGAGCATTCATCTAATTCCTTAATTTTCACCAAAAAAAAGTAATTGATGGGTTTGTGTTGGCTGCAGTCTGACTTGCTGAGAGGACCCCAGGGCTATCTCATAAAAAAGGAGTCACAGTGAGCAATAGATCACCGAGATGGCTGGAGCTAGCCTGACATTTTAAGACTTAATGGGTTAATAAAGTGTGTGTTTTAGGTGCCTGTCACTAAGTGGGGTTTGTCCATTCCTTGCACACACTCATACCTTGTTGGCAGTACCTTTGGCCTGGCCCTGCAGTACCACTGCTTTGTCTGCTCCGTCCATCTGCCTCGGCTCAGGTTGCACTCAATGTTTATCCCCCGTAATCCAATTTAAGTTGCCGTAGAAAGCAGTGGGGATTTACAGAAAGAAAGAAAAAAATCTCCCTGGGTTTGCAGAGCAGAAAAGACAGACTTTTTTTTTCTTCTCTTTCTTTATTGTAACTGCCTCTTCTCATCTCTGTTATTCTTACCATGCATTAACAGTCTGCCCTCCACCCTGCTTTTGAGCCTGATGTGGGGGGATCCTGTCCTTGGTGGGGTCTGTATGAGGGAGGCATTACAAAGCCTGTGTGGTGGCTGGTGTTTGCCAAAGAGATATTGCTTGTGTGCATCCCAATCCTGTAAGTGTCTGTGGAGCTGGTTCCCCTGAGCCTGTGAAAGAGGAAAGAGGCTGTATCACAGATTGGGAAACCACCCCCTGAAGGGCCAATGCACAAGAGAACTGTTAGAAAGGCTTTCTCCATATTTGGATGAAACTGCAGTTTTCTTACTCTGCTGGAATTTCTTCACCATTGCTCTTGTTTAAAAAACCCAGTTCAACTCCATCCCTGCATTCACAGCCTTCAAATACCTATGTAACTCCTGTTTTTTGGTCTCTTTTTCTCTTTCATGTCTGCGTATATTTTGGCCAATCTTTAAGCAGTAGTTCTGTCATCTTCCGTAGTGTCTGACTGTAGGGCAAATTATACCCTCAAAAGGTGTGCTGTGACCAAGTGAAGCATAACATGCCAAAGAGGAAGCGTTTAAACGTTCTGTTGGCAAAAGAAGTAAATTAGGATGTATCTGTGTGATGGGAAGTGAGGGTTTGCCTACTGTTGGTACAAATTCTGCAATAACTTATCTCTCGCGGACATCGTTTAGCGTAATTGCCTTGCAAGAAACCTTTTGTGTGGCTGAGCCTGAGCATTGTGCATTTGTATTTTGGTGCTTAACTTGCTCTTCATGAAGGGCTGAACAGCACCATGCTTTGCCTGTTACAGCGCGAGAGAGACCAAGGCGACAGAAGGGCACGGTGTTGCGAGTGACAGGCAAACAGCCTCCTGCTCTGCCAAGCGGGAGAAGTGTCGGGAAGATGCCGGTGGCAATATGGTCTGACTCGGGAGCTGCTGGTCCCCCCTTCACCCCGCCGGCTGTGCTGCAAACGGGCCTGGGGCACGGCACAGCCCCTCTGCCTGGTGATGTGGGGAGGAGAACGGCTTCCCAGCACTGCTGTGCACTTCTGCTCCTGGGCTGGGAATGGCTGACGCCCTATGCTTGTGCAAGTTTTAATTGTCTAATGCTGCAACCTGCGAGGTGAAGAGGCAATCTTCAGGGGTGTATGGAGTGGAGCTAGGGTTTGGCAAGCTGCTGGAGGGGTTGTGCCTGCCTGGAGCCTCCAAAGGCAGCCTTGAAGGACTTTGCCTGTGGTTGTGCTGTAAGAAATTGCACTGTGAGGTTCAGAGAGTAAAGTCTTGGGAGGCAAAGACTGCCCTTGGGTTTTGGGTTCTCTGAAACAGCTGCACTTTGTAGCACATCCAAAATGTTTCCATCATCCCCTGTTTCCGCTATAGTGGTTGACTCTTGCTGCTCGTCCTGGACATGCTGCTAACTCTGCCCTCCTCTCTTCATTTTAGATTTTGGCCGTTCCTCCGAGCTGGCGTTCGTTGTGGAGCCTAGTGATGAGATAGCTGTGCAGGAGCAACCCCTGATCCTCTACTGCCAGGTGGAGGGCATCCAGCCCATCACCATCACGTGGCGGAAGAATGGCGTGATGATCGTGGACAGTGAGAATGCCTTTATGTTGGCCAACGGGTCTCTCTACGTCTCGCGCTTCCAGAGGCTGCGGGCGGATGGCTCCTCGGATGAGGGCGAGTACGACTGCATGGCACAGAACCACTACGGGCTGGTGGTGAGCCGGAAGGCCAAGATTCAGGCAGCGAGTAAGTACAGGCACTGTGCCTCTCCCACCTCACAGGGCAATCCCACAAGGGGCACTGGCTTTGCTGGGAAGCAGGAGGGCAGCGTGGTGGGTGCTGGGTTTTCATGTTAAAGAGAGGGAAGAGAGAAAAACCCTGGAGCTGGTGTCGAAATCTGGCTGGCATCTAATCTGTGTATCTGTCCATGTGTGAAAGAAGAGCTCACCAGCTCTCTTGGGTAGAAAACTAAAAACCACCTTCTAACAGCAAATTCTCTGCATTGGAGGTGTAAGTTACATTAAAATCATGTGGTGAAGTAGTCTGTGGTTTGTATCTCCTGCGGTGAGTTTGGAAGCCCCTTTGCTGTGCAGCACAGCTGGGCTTTGCTTGGCAGGCAGCGCTTCCTAAACCATAGGCAAAGACCTCCTGAAGGTCATGGTATCTTTCATTTTGTTATTTAATGCTGGCAGTGTGGAGGCAGCAAGGTCTTATTTACTACCCGACGTGGCAGTGCCTTTGGGGGCAAGGCTAACAACACCAGACAGATTGTCTGATGGGGGAGCCTGGAGGACGACAGAGATGAAAATGCCAATGAGGGAATGAAATTTAAAGGTGGGGGAGGAAGAATTCCAGGGCAGGCTGTGACTCCGGCTCTGCACGCTACCTGGCATTAGCCCATTGCATTGCTCTGGCCAGAGCAGTTGTTCCTGTTGGATCTCCTGGTTCTCCCTTGTCAGCTCTGGTTGTTGGTTGGTGTTTGTCCCAGGACTGATGGCAGAGCTGGGGGGTCCATGGTGGTTTCTGCCCCTCTTGTGTTGTTGGCCCCCTTTGCCCACAGACTGTCTGGGGGCTCTGGGAGTGCAGCCACTGATCCTTTTTTCATTCAATCAGAATTGCTGCTGGATGTAATTTCTGTGTGAGTGTGAGGATGGGTATGTGGTATGGCTGCAAAACCTGGCGGAACACTGGTTTGTTAGGTTTTGCTGAAGGATTCTCCAACTTGTTTGGGAGATGGCTACTGCTCTTCTTTCTGTGCAAGCCACTTAGTAATGCTTCTGTTGCAATTTCAAATATCACCATGATTTTTTGGTGAGAAGCAAGAAAAACCTAAGGCAGAGTCTGGGACTGAGGTCTTGCCTGCATTTCCCAAACTGAGGGGCCTTTTGAAACGTCTGCGCCCGCTCCCCGCAGTGCCAGGGCCGGCTGGCAGCCCACCAAGGGAACACTCCAGCCCTCGTGTATAACAATTCCCAAGTGCATGAAGTGGCCATCTGCAAACCTAGCTTTTCAGGAGTGTAAGAAGTGACATTGTCCAGGAGCCAAGGGCTTTGGGGCCGTGCCAGATTAGCAGCTGGATCTCAAACTTGTCAGTCTTGTGGTGCTAAACCTTGGAGCACTTTTGGTGAATGGCTCTGGCATTTATGAGCTGGAAGCCGACTTATGCAAAAGCACAATGCCAAACTTCTTGGACCTGTAAACTGGAGACATGAGAGCCAGAGGAATTACCTTTGAGATTGTGGACTGTCAATAAACACTGTTATCTTGGCTCCTGCATCAATATGTATGTGATGTGCTGTGTGTCCCTGAATAGCGTTTCCTTTTGTAGCCATAGTTTCACATGAATCAAAATGAAAACGGGATCGTGTTGAAAATGCTCTGGACTCTATTCTGGCGCCAGGCTTGGTTTGTTGCCAGCCCTGAGAAAAGGTCTGGGTGAAGCCAGCACAAACAGGGGGGCCCCTGGTCTTGATGCCACAGGTGCCTTCAGATAATGGGAATAAAACAGGATGTTGTGGGCAAATGTAACCTGCTGCTCAGGGCAAGTTCCCCTGCTGTGCCTGAGCCGCAGGAACACACACTTGCACTTAGGACTGTGCTTAATCGTAGATGAAATCTCCTGAGAATGAATCACAGTTGTACCCTAAGCCCCCAAGTCTCAGGGTGGTTACACAAAAGAGATAGTGATTTTCCTTGCTCCAAGTCCCAATCAGCAAGTCAAAGGAGAAGGGCAATTATCCCCATTTTAGGGACCTTTGCATCGAAGGAATGGGTGCTGGCTGCCTGGAAGGGGAAAAAACCCAAGCGCTAAGCAGACCTTTGCGGAGCAGAGTAAATACTGCCCGTGGGTAAAACCTCATCCCAGTGCTGATCTCTTCTTCCCTCTAAGCCTGACATCTGAACACAAAAGCAAAGGAGAAATAAAAACCTTTCACAAACAAAAATCTTGAAAGTTGATCAAGGCCGTGCTACTGAGGAATAAAAGAGATCTGACAGAGCGGAGCCCCTCGAGAGCTCTGTTGCACTTTTCGCTGTCTTCAAAGGCAGGCTGTTAGTCTCATATCACTGTTACAGACCCTGGCTTTGTATTATTGCTTGGAATATAATCTTCTTGGCTCGGAGGAATGTACATATTTGCATTCAGGAAATGTGGGCTGGATATCATATTTTTATGTTTCAAATTTACTTCAACACTTGGCATTGAGTGAAATTTAACTGGAAGAATATGCTGCTCTCAGCCGCTGCGCGTGCGGCCGTGATGGGCTCAAGGTGCTGGCAGTTTCCTCACCAAGAGGGTGCATCTTAAGCTCTTCCTCCTAAAGATTAACTCATTAAATTAATTTCATTAAATTCTCAGGTGTTTCTGTATGTCACCATTATTAATCCAAGATACTCAGTGGAAGGAAGCGGACCTTGGCTGGTTTGTGGATTGGCTGGTCAGGTGCTAAAAACACTGATAATGTTTTTGTAGTGTAACTTTCTTTTGAACAAGAACGAGTGTGCAAGAAGCATACGTGTGACTGAGCTGAGTGGGGAGGCCCTCAGCATTTCTACCCTCTGCCTAACACCCCGGCTGGAATTCTTTCAGTTGCTGTTTCTGTGTCTGTTCAAACCCTGGTGTGTTAGTTTAAAAGGTTGTGGAATGCAACATGTTTTTATAATCTGATCAGGTTATTGAATACAGATCTTTTCTGTCTCTCAGTGACAGTTTCATAGTTTTGCATGACTCCGAGCTGTCTTAATTAAAATCAGTTTCATAGTCGGAGTGTTCTCTGGAGGCACTGCTTGGCTGTGTTTTCACAGGTCTCTGAGGAGCTGGATTTCCCCTGTGCATGCCAGAAGCTGAACATGCTTTGGCTCTCTGTGGGTGAAGATACCACTGGGCAATTGTAACATCCAGAGTCCACTCCTCAGGAAGTGGGCTCCCCAGAACGTAGCTACCTTTTTTCTCATCACCACCCTTTGCTTAACCTGGCCTCACTTGCTCTCATTGTGTCATCTCGTGGCATTTCCAGCCCTTTTTGCCAATGCTGTAATTTGATGGACCTGGCTCTACATCATCATAAATCACAGCCCAGCCAGTGGAGTAAGACCCATTGATTATATCACTCAATAACAAGCAGTTACCACTAATTGGAAATCACCATCAAACTGGGTACCAGATCAGGCTCTGCACATATCCAGCCTGAGAGTAGCAATTTTGCCTGTTTAATCTGAATCTCAAAAAAAAAAAAAAAAAAAAAAAAAAAAGGAAAGAGGGGAATTAAACTGGTGCCATTTAGAGCCAGAGATTTCTTGAAGTTTGGTGAATTGGACCTGCCCAGTATTTGAAGTACTGTAGGACCTGATAATAACTAGACAGATCTGAGCTTGTGAAGACATTTTCCTCACTCTGTCTTGCTGCAGGGTGACTGGTTTGTAGTTAAGCATAGCAGCACACATCCCTGTGCCCTTCTCTTCTCTCTGACCCCCTTTCCTTCTGCATCCTGTCCCAAATTCTGCTCCTCCATCCCACTGTGTGGGGCTGTCCATGGCACTTCCCCTGCCAGCAGGAGGGCAGGATTGATAGCTTGGGCAAGGCAGATGTTGTGACTCCTCTCTGCATCGATCCCTGCAGACAGCAGCAGCAGCTCCCCTCGCCCAGCCTGGGGACAAGCATGCTGTCCCCACAAACACACTGGCCACTGTGACCTGGAGGCCAAAGGTGTTCAGGTCATCAGCAAGATACAGAAATGGGAAAGGGCTGTGCATATGCAAACGTGCAGGTTGGTTTCCCTGCCAAGCTGTGTGGCTAGGGGAGGAGGTTGGGAATCACAGGGATTTTAAAGCAGCAAAGATCTTCCCATCGTTTCAGCTTCTCTGCACAGAATATATTCAGGGTTTAACCTGCAGCCCCCTTTCCAGGCTCTGGGGTGGTGGGAAGAGCTGCTGAGCCCAAATAATGGCAGCATTTATAAGAGTGTAGAGACAAGAAGGAAGTCTAAAAGGATTAGGGAGAGACAAAGGGGGCTGATTATTTTATGGGTCACAATACAAGGCATTAGAGTGAGATCACAAAGGGATGTAATTACAAAAGAAGGCCATACTGGGGGGGATCAAACCAGGATTAGAGTGGGAAATGTTTTTACACAGTTTTGTTCCACTCATTATGAAGTTAGCATTTTAAATTAAGGTTTAAATAAGGTGGCACCAAAGTTGTCACCAAGGTATTTCCTGGGTAATGCCACTGTTGGGATGCAGATTGCAAGTCTCAGCTCAAAACGTCAAGGCAGACCTTAAACACATGGGTTTTTGTTGGTTTCTCTTGTGCCTGTACAGCATCTGCGTTGTCAGCAGAGCCCTACCTTATGGCTTGTGCTTAGGACAAGTTAACCTGTTTTTACAGTTGGAGGTGGGACACTTCTGTGACTCCTTGTTTCACTGGTGCAAAATGTGCTGCAGGTAAAGGTGTGCCCTGGTGTCACTTACAGCTCTGGAGACATCTTCCTTTTACTCCCAGGAATTTTTTTGTGAATGGTCATTAGAATTTTATTGCAGTTTAACTCTTCATGTTACATGCCAAGTTTCTTCCATCTGTAAACAAGATTTTTTTTCCCCCTGTTGTGGCTCTGCTCATATTTTTTATTCTTCATGTGTTTATTCTTCTCCAATGCTTAGCAGAAGAGCTCAGCCAGTGATGTTTCTATACTGTCTGTGCTTTGAGTGCTTATGGCAAGCCCAGAGCAAATTCTGGGCTTACAGCAGTTGATCTCAGAGGGGAAAAATACCCATGAGGAATTACTAAAGGAAAAAAAGGAAAGCAAAAGAAATTAAGTAAAGCAGAAAGATGGTGAGAGGTTTCCAGGAGATGGATATGATGGGTGAGTGGGTTATTTTCCTCCATCAGCTCTTTTGGCTGCCCCCAGGACATGCTGGTTCACGTGACACTGCCTCTCACATCTGCACTGTTGCAGTAGTTGGCCCAGTGTGTGCTGCAAAACAAATGTACAAATATAAGAGTCACCAGGGGAAAATTGGAGAGATTTGACTGGGAATTTTACTAGATTTGCAGGATTAAAAGAGTTTGTCACTTACCACCCACTACATTTCAGTGTCTGCGTGTAACAGCCAGGATTCATCCTGAGACTTGAGCATATTATAAGACCATATTTCTTTTGGCTGCTCATTTCTTAGCAGTGTGATAGTTATTTAAATATCATCTTGCACTTCTTTCCAAGGCTTCTAACGTGGATGTGCCAACCTTAGCTCCGGCAGCGTTATCTCTCATGTAGGGGGTTCGCACTGCAGGCAGTAATGTCACTTAGTCATTTATAGAAAGCTCAGGGGAAATATATCAGAAGAATTTCATTAATGGCAGCACTGTTGAGTTATTTGTCTCAATTAACTCTTGGAGCACAGCTGAGGAAGTTCCGACATCCCTGCAGCCTGCACCTGCAGTATGAGGCAGTTCTCTGCTTCTTTTTTAACACGGGGTGAAGCTCTCTGATACCTGCACGGACAGTCCTGTGGGGACAGCACAGTCCCCAGCCCCATGTGCTTGTACCCTGCTCATCCCTCTGCCTGCTGCTCTGCTCCAGCCTCTCCTCAAAGTATCGGGCCACTCTCCTGTGTTATTTTAGTCAGGAGGGCAGCTCTCTGCTTATTTGGCTTTTAGTCTCATTTTGTCCTACAAGGGTCCCAGCTGGCTGTGGTGAGACCTGTGACATCCATGCACCTGCTGTGCTTCAGTTTCCCTTCTCTGAACCCAGGATGTGTTTACAGTCAGTGCCATGATTGGCACACTCCTGTGAACACCTTTTTTGCTGCTGTTTTGTGTTTACCAGGGACCCTGGTTAGCTGGCCATGGTGTTTCATCTGTGCTGTTGCTTCTCTCTGAGGGGTGCACAGTGCTGGGGCCAGGTTGGGGCCCAGGTGAGAGAGGAGCTGCCTTTCTGCCACTGTTCATTGGCAAGACTGTAAGTAAGAATCAATTTTGTGGGGCATTTGACCAGAGCCATCAATGCTCTTGATCTAGTGAGTAACCATTGAGATTGGGATTTGAGGACCTTGTTTGAATGTTTGGGGCCTTTGGGTGCAGTAGTGATATGAGTGAGGTCAGGCCTCACAGATCCCTTCTTATGGGTGAGTCACTGCACAGGTGCCAGAACTGCTTTCCCAGAGCTGGCAGGATGGGACCTGGGAGAGACATCAGGCAGAGCTTCCTGACATCAAGGGATGCTGGATCTGAGCTCTGTGCACCTCCTCTTCCGCTCTGGTTTTGGCTCTACCCACCATGGCAGCCCTGTTGCTGGGAAGGGGCTCTGCTCCCACTCCTCCTAGGCACAGCATATGGTTTTCAGAGAAGTTCTTGCTTTAAACCCAATTTTACAGTTGGGTTGACTGAGGCAAAAGGAGGTCAAACGATTCGCCTGAGGTCACCCAATAAGTGGCTCAGATTAAATCTCAACCCACGATGCTGCCCGTTCCCAGCGCTGGCGGTGCTGGCCGGACCAGATGGCCTC
Source organism: Prinia subflava (assembly GCF_021018805.1). Classification (NCBI taxonomy): domain Eukaryota; kingdom Metazoa; phylum Chordata; class Aves; order Passeriformes; family Cisticolidae; genus Prinia; species Prinia subflava. The sequence continues at coordinate 2,411,160 of NC_086261.1, forward strand.
CTGAATGCGGCGTCAAGATCCTCGGCTTTTTCCCCACCTCATTGTTCTCCATTGTGGGCTTCTGAATGCAGGACCTTGAAAGTGAGAGTCATTTGGATTTGCTGAGTCCAAGTTATTCTGTTTAATGACATGGATTTGCAGGAGAGGGTTTAAACATACAGTTTGCTACTGAGGTTGGAATTTTGAAGAGATTTACCTCTTTGCTTTGGTTTTCTGATGTTAAAACTCTCTCTGCCAGACGTGCTAAAATTGATCCCTTACCCTTTCAGCTGCTGCTGGTTCCCTGACTGCAGGGCTGCCCTATCTTTGTACCAGTGCAGGTGTGTCCATAGGTCTCTTGGGTCCTGATCCCTGGGATAATTCTCCAGCACCACACCTCTCTGGTCTGTTTGTGTGGTTTGTGTCTTCCCCCTTAGCTTAGTTCTGGGATCACAGAAGGGAGTCAGTGCAAGGTGCTGCTGGATGGACAGTGTCATGTGTTTACCTCTGTGAATCTGCAGACTCTTGTGTTTGCTCTGGAAAAACAGATGCTGACATCTCCCTCCTGATCTGGTGTGCATCCTGTACGTCACTCCTGACAGAGTAGGGGCCACAGACAAACTTAAAGTAGGGTTTTAAAGAGCATTTTAAAGATGAGCTTCATTCCTGCTCTCCAAGCTAAGGAGCAGCCTGGAAAAGTGCATCTCTGTAACCTCTATTGGAAAGCAGGTGCACAAATTCTTGGGACTGGGACATATAGAACAAAGACCATCTGCCCATGAAGTAGCAGTGCTTGGATGTCTGGGCAGACTCAGTCCTTGGGGCAGGGGGGGTTCTCCTGCACCCACACATCCCTCTGCATCCCGCCTTCCGAGGGAGGACCCGCACTCCTGCGCCACTCACATGCCTCTTGAGCATGCCTTGATTAATGGTGTTTTTTTGTCAGTCCTAAGAGGCCCCATTATGTCCCTTTGATGCTGCATTTTGCACTTACCACTGTCACTGAGCTCAATGACTAATTTTCACAGGTCAAGGGAGAGGGACAATGGATCAGGCCACATTTGGAAGAAACAAATGAAATTTTGCTGCAACTGAGAGCACTAATTAAGAGTGAGGATCAATTTGGGTGTACAAAAGAGATAGTTTTAGACTGCTGGTGTGTAAATGAGTGGCGGTGTTGCAGGAGCAGAAAAGTTCAGTGTGTGCATACTTCAGCTGTAGCATTGTACTCTGCTGCATTTGATCGATTCTTCTGTGCTTATTCATCAAGGAAAAACCAAGCATTTTCCTGCCTGCTGTGCCCGGGAAGGACAGGGACAGCAAACCTGCCAGATCAAGTCATGGCTGATCCCTGTGAGATGCTTTTGGCCAGGAACAGGAGCTTGTGTTTCTTCAATCGCCTTGCTCGTCTTAGAGGTTGTCTGGTGGCTTTTGAGTGCAGTGCTTGGCATTCCCTGCCCAGCTCAGTGGGCGGGATGATGCCCATTTTCATCCCAAGACATAGCTCAGCCTACCAAGGATTGCACTGTTTGCTGAGACTCAGAGGAACGCTGATTTGGAGGGGTCAGAAAGGGAAGGGACACAGTGAACTTTTATCAATGAGAATGTCATGGATTCAGAAAGGAGGACAAGGAAAACCAAGACTGCACAAGCTTGATTCATGGCTTCACTAAGTCTTGCAGAAGTGTGATTCAAGTTTTCCTATGCCTTCACATACAATAAAAAGTCAGGGCTAATGTGTGTTCAGGATGGGCTGGTTGCAAATGTCCAGGTGCCCAGGCTGTGCCAGTTAAAATTAGTTTGATGGCTTTGGTAAAATTGTGTCTATTTTTGATTGGATGTGCCTTGGGTTAAAAAGTAGGAACATCAGCTGGAGCATTCTTTTGCCAAGAGGTTCTTCAGGGCCTTTGGGGTTCCTGTGAAGCAAAGCCTAAATTAATTTGAATCCAAACAGATTTATGGTACCGAGCAAATCTCCAAGATGATCAGGTGGAAGCAGCAGTCCGTCTCATTTTTCCTTTTTTATTTGCTGGTGTTTGCCCACAAACATATTTTTCCCTGCAGCTCAGCATCTTCCCCAGAGGGCAGTGGGACATTCAGCCTCAGTCCAGAGGTTTGCTCTTGTCCTGAGCTCTTGTGGTGACATTGCCCTGACTGGCCAAGCAGTGCAGTCTCATCCCTTTGGGCCCAGCATGGCAGCTCTGTCCGAGGAGAGGGCGCTTGCCAAGGCACTTCATTTCCTCAGAGCAGCATCCGTGTCCAGCTCACCACAGTTTCCCACGGCAACATGTAAAGGGGCGGGAGGGAAAGTCCTGACTGCATCTTTCATTAGTGATTCTAATGCTCAGGAAAAGAGACAGGGCCCCAAGGGGGTCAGCTTGAACTATCTGTCAAAAAAAAGGGAGGAGAAAGAGAAGAAAAAGTCTTCACATGCTGGACTGACCATTGGAAAGATGACAGCAGAAATAATACTCTTTTTAAAGCTTTTTTTAATGACCAAAGATAAAACAGCTTTCTTGGGACATCCATAGGTGCTGTAGACCTTCACAAGAGCTCAAGCTCTGCAGGCACCCACCATCTCTAAATGACAGTGAGTGCTCAAAATCCTAAATACGGAGTCTGGGTGCTACACTTAAAGATCCAGACTTGACTGTTTGGCCAAGGCAGTGTGCTGATTGATGCCTTGTGAAGCCTGACTCCCGCTACTGATCTCAGGCAACTGGGTATTTCTCGGAATCAGGGATGGTGGCATTGGTCCTCCCCAGATCTTCCAGTCCCCATTGGGTTTGGGGGCCCATTTCCTGCACGCTGTCCTTGCCAAGCTGGTGCAGGGGGCCCTCACCCCACTTGAGGCTGTCAGAGCTCGTTACCAGCACAGGCAGCTCCTTCCCACCGCAGTGGGGCCGGCGAGGCCGGGTGCCTGCGGGCGGCTGCTCGGTGCTGATTGCTCTGCGCCTAATCGGGGCTGAGGAGTTGGGGCACTGCGTGGACCTCACGCCACTGCCAGCTGTCGATTTTCATGAGCCTCCTGGCTCTGACTTTTCTGAGACCTTTGAGCCTGTGCCCAACCATCCCGGAACCAGCCAGAGGGGTCAGAAGTTCTTTCATGGGAAAACAGAAGTCCCTGCACCATATATATTCATATGTAAAAGCCTCTTAGAGAAGGAGTTTTAAGAGCCGGTGTGGTGTGGGTGCACAGGAGGCGTTTACGTTGCTGTGCTGGGAAACGTGTATGAGCCTTTCTGCTTTAGACAGTGGTTTGCATGTGTTTGAAGCACCTCGATGATTCGCCCTGCTGCATCCCGTGGGGAAAATGGATTTGTTCTCCTACAGCTCCCTGCCCAAGGGGAGCCTGCTTAAATTTTCTTTTACTAACTAGGTTCTTCCAAGAATGAGAGATTACCTGATCTTCCAAAAGCATTTCCTATGTGCGGAGAAGTCTGGATGACTCACAACTTTTAATTAGCTCTCCTGACAGAGGCAAGGATCCCTCCCTTTCTCCCTCCTTCCCTAACAGAGAGGTGGTGATTAGAATTACAATGAAGATAATCCAAACTGTATGTGTAGGGTTTTCAGTAAGTGGAGAACAAAGCAGGACATCCATCTGGTGAGTGTGAGCCCATAATACCTTTCTGCTCATTTCTGCAGTGCAACAGGAGCTGCTTGGGACGGAAGCAAGCTCATTATTTTGGAAAGGCTTGCTGACACGCAGAGCGGGGCTGGCTTGTAATCTCCGAGGCACTGAAACCACTGCTCAGGAAGGAGCATTGCTTTTAATTTTAAGTCTACCTTTGTATTTCTTCTTGTTAAAATCTGCAGCAATGAGGGATACCAGCCTCTTCTGAGCCTGTCCTTAATTAGTGTGTGAAAGAGAGATGCCCTTAGTTTTAGCAAGGCTAATCAAAGCTGTAAGGGAGCTTTAAAAGGCAGCCAAACTAAGCCTGTCCTGTGCAAACATTCCAGCAGCAGTGAGGAAATGCATTAGCTGGGGACAACCTCCTTTTGGAGTGATGCTATTTGCCCTCTCTTAAAATCCTCTCTGTCTGACAGAGCTCCTGCCTCAAAACTTTGTCCTCCCTTTTATGTCCTATCTTTGCAGTGGGATCTTGCCTGTGCCATGGCATCGGCTGTGCCCTGCAGCAGGGAGGGAAGAGGCAGAGTTAGCAGCAGAGAAAAGCAGTGTTGGGCCCTCAGCCACGCTGCTTCTGTGCTTTACAGTCAGCTGGGTTTTGCCAGGCTGCTCCAGCATGGGGAGAGGATGGGTGCACTGTGAGAAAAGAACAACAAAAAGCCGCTGTGGCGGAGCAGCCAGTGCTCCGAGCTGCCGCTCGCCGCCAATGCCGGCAGAGCAGCGCATGCCTCGACTCCTGCCATGGCAACAAGTTCATCCTTAGGCCAGGACAACGCTTGGCTGCAGCGTGGCAAAGCAGCCAGGAGCTGGTCCAGCCTGCAGAATCTGCAGCAGGACCCAGGGAGACAGGAGGGATGGGGTGAGGTTTCATGCTTGCAAGGTGCTCTGCCAGCTTCAAAATTCAGGCTGGTGGTTTCCCTACCCCAAAGCACAGGAGAGCTGCAGGGAGATCCTTCTGAGGTCACAAGCTGGGCAGCACCTGTGTCACAATGGCTCTTGCCCTCCGACACAAAGAGCTCAGGAAGGAAGATGGAGAGCCCAGTTCCAAGGAAATGTTGGCCAAACACGAGGAATCCCTTCCTCTTATTAGTGTTTCAAGCACTGAAAAAATCCCCCCTGCGCACCAGGGCTAGGCACAGCCTTTGCCTGGGAGGAAATGTCTTTTCAAGCCGGGATGCCAAAGTTGCCGCGGGCAGCCCGGCGCGAGCCAGGCGTGCCGGTGGAGTGCAGCTGGTGCAGCTCAAAGGGAAAATATGATCAGCTGTTGAATGGCAGAGATTTGAGACGTCACGCCAAGGCTTCGCGTTTTGATTTTCCGAGGCATGCTGTGAAATTCATAGGTGGAATATTTCTAGGGAGCTGCTTTGCTTCCAGTAGGAGAAGTGAGGTGGATGAGTGGAAAATAAATGATGTTCTGTATTGACAGCTTCCAGCATTAAAAACCTGGTCTAAGCTGTCTCTTCGCTCCCAAAATCGTAACACTTGCTCTGGGTTCTTGATATTAAAAAATAAGAAATTATTATTTCCTTTAGGTAGCCTATTGACTTTTAGCTGATGCACTTAAAAAATGTTCCCAGCATTTGTGATTCGTGAGAAAAAAAGAAGCTTGAAAACATCTCGCTTTTAGCATAACGAGAGCTAAGGTTGACAGAACTGTGAAATCCTGGAAGTTGGGGCTTCATGGCATTGCCAGACATCAGAAGGTCCTTGATGACATGATGAGAGCTGGGAAAGCTGAATAAACTGATGAGCTTCTTCCATTCCAGTCCCTTGTCATGTAAATAGGCTCCAATCTGCATGTCAGATCCCTGGGGGAAAGGAGTGTAATAACATTAAAAATAAGGCAGCAAAACCCCCAAGGTGTGTGTGTGTTAGCAATCTTTAAACAGGCAAAAAATATGCTTGGAGGAGTTTGGATGGGGTGAGAGAGCTCCTCATTACCGCTCTGCTTCCAATGCAAAAAGGTGACTGCTGTGGCTTTAAAGAAAGTACTTTAATGCTACATAAATATAATTGCTTCGATGAAATGTCTTTAGCCTCCTGAGGGAAGTTGTAGCCTGTAAGCCTTTAGACATGAATGGACGACTCTGTAATTGCTATTGTTTTGGAGACACATTAGGAAGGCCTAATGCTGATCATTCCTGGCATGTTGTGGAAGCGGAGTAATGGCAATCCCAGGCAGTGGGCAGGGAGAGGGGATTAGTATGCATTTTGCAGGATGAAAAACTGACAAACGCTCCAGGACTGGAAGTTTTTCTCCTAATTAGATTGTGGGCTTGTAAATTGTATTTGACTTTTTTTTCTTTCCCCTTTTCCTGCTGATATGCAGAGTGAAGGTATCTAATTCCTGGCAATTTAGACTTTGGATAATGAGCATGAAGGCAACATCTCAGAGGAGTGCAGAATTGATGGGTTAGTAAATCAGCTCTGGTTAATGCAAGCTCCTGGTTCTGACAGGGTCCAAAACAGCTGGTTCAGAGAAAAGAGCAGCATAGGGGTATTGAGAATAAGTATTTTTATTTTTTTTAAATATTATTAGTTGAACATGGGATATACATGGGTTGATGCTTCCATCTCTGGACTGGGAGCAACTATGTTTAAAAAATCAAAACCTGGGCTTAAGAGGTGGTTCCTAAGAGATAATTTGGGTTGTGACCTGGTTTTGGAGACTGTAAACATCCTGTTTTCCAGCTTTTCTTCCCAGCATAGGGCCCAGGAGGGCTAGCAGACTGCTCTGGCATGGCAAGCAACTAGGCAGGGACTGAAAAACCTTACCCTATCAGAGCAATTCTGGCATTAGTGGCATTTTTCCTGCAGGCAAGTGAAACCAGGGTCCTAGAGGCAGCAGTTGAATGTTTCTTCATTCAGAAATATCTGTTGGGCAGTAGCCAAAAAAGAGGTGGATTTCTGCTCTTGGATTATGTGAGTGTTTTCTCTACAATGCTGGTCTCTCACCATCCCATGTGCATCTCTAACTTGCTTTCTGAAGTTGGTTCCAAAAAGTAATAACTTAATGATGCTTTCCCTTGAACACTGAGCCTCAAGTAGTAAATCTTGGTCCTACTTGGCATTTATTTTAATTCTGGAGATTTCTTCTGCCTTCAGAAACTTCATGTAGAAGAGTGGAATTTTATAGCTCTAAACTGTTTGATTTTATAGAATTGGTTTTTGCCCACAGGCTTTATTTTTTTTAATGAAGATGAGAGGAATCATGTAATCCTTGACATACAATAGATTGTCCCAGATTAATAACACACTATTTTTCTCAGTGAAGATGATCGTGTCCTGCTGTAATTTACTCTCCATCCTGGCATGCTGTTAATTAGGATGAATACTTAGGTGAAAGGTAAGTATTCTTTTAGCCAGTGCCAGCTTTCATAGTAAGTTGTCCCAAAAACATGAGGAACGAGCGGTAGTGAGTCAGTGAAAATCCCGACATAAATTGAGTTTTTGTGTCCTGGCAGTGCTTGGCTGCAAGCCAACAACAATAAGAGCCCGGCATGCCAGAATTCACAGGCAAATAACACTTTTCCACTAGAGCATCCTTACGAGACACCCTCCCAGCAGCCGTCCTTCCTTCCTGCCACTCACTCCCTTGTGTCCAAGGCGGCTGTCGAGGTGGTGAGCGAAACATCTCGGTGTTGTGATGGGGTGTGATGAAAACATGAGTGACAGAGTGACATTTTGACAGCCTGACTTCAGGTTCCTACTGCAAATGTAAATACCTTCATTTGAATCCAATTTACACAGCCAGGAGTTTCTAATGGAAAATAAAGGGGGGGGGGGTTGGTGCTTAAAGGTGACTTTTTGGGATTTTAATCCAGGGTGTTTGTGGACTTCTTAATGGATTCAGCTGCAAATTTCCATGGGGTTGTGGAGGTCAAAGTGGTCTCTATCCTACTTTGCTCCAGTCACGTTTTTTTATATCAAATTGCTTTGTTTTCTCACAAAGCTGTGCTAATTCCTGTCTTGAGTTGAGAAATGTGGCTCACTAAATGTACCTATTGAGGAGCTGATAAAATTGAACTGCAATCCCATCCTCCTCAAATCAGCGACTCTTTAACAGCCAATAGTCCATTTTATCTTTTTCCTTAGGGGTCTAATCTGTTGCTCCTTCTGACTTGGAGACTTGCTGTGTTTTCACTGGAGAAGTCACTGAGTGTCTTGTCAGGTGGGAACAAGAATGGCTGAATCGCTCTTCAAAGGGTGATTTATTTAGACAGTCTTGGCACCTGGGGGATTTCTTATTCCTTTTTAGTGCTCCTTGTAGTAATTCCTTCCTGAGATTTGGTGAGTAGTACTGGAAGGTGCAAGTTCCCAGGGAAACTCATGAGTGTTAAATCCAAGTTGTCTTTGCAGGATTGAAAAGAGACTGGAGCCTTCCACTCGTTGTATACACATCATTTGTTGTTAGGGTTCTGTGGTGTGTGTCAGTCACCTTGTAGCTGCTGGTCCTCAAATGAGTGGTTTAAACCCTTGGTATTTAAAAAGTTTTGAAGACAGATTTTGGTGGGTTTGGTGGGGGTTTTTTTTATTATTATTTGTTTGGATTATTTTTACTGCTGATCTATTAGTGTATGGGGGTTTTGTCTGTACACTACTCCATTCCTGGGTCTGTAACTGGAGTGGATGAGTTATCTTGGCTAAGAACCAGCAAACATTTAATTTTACCCACAGCTACAGAGACCACAGGGACCTTGTAGCTGTAGGTGTTTGACTTGGGCTGCCTTGGGACAGGGAGGGGAGAGATGGGCTCCTGGCAAAACCCAAGTTTCACACCTGGAGTTTTGTTCCTCCAGGGACTTCAGCAGCGTGCATTGCTGTCGGTGCATGGAGAATGTCACCCAGGATTTCGAAGAAGTAGCAGATTGCTTCCTCCTTACACTGAGACCTGTGAACACCCATGAGGGATGCTAATTAAGCATCTGCTTCCTTCTCAGCTTTAAGTGAAAGGGTGGCAAGTTAAAGTGACAGTCAGACCTCATTTATCTTAATGAGGAGGGTCAGGAGTTTAATGGAGTTTTGCTTAGTGAGGGTGTTTCAGCCTACTTTGTGTTTGTTTGGGAGATGTCTCTGCATTTTAGGTCTGCAGGGCTTTTTAGCTTGGGTGGTTTGGCTGCATGAGATTGAAGGACCTCTGCAGTCTTTCCTAGGGAGAGAGATTTTAGAATGTATCCAGGAGGCTTTCTGGTGTGTCTGCTGTGATTTTGTACATGATTGGGATAATGATATAGTGAATTTTGCAGATGACTTTTCCCTGGCTAGTGTGGGACTGTGTTGCATCCACCTGAGATGTGCCATGCTGAGCGACAGTCACTTTGAAGCTCTTGCCTAGAACAGTTTAGACATTTAGCCAATGTACTTAGCAGACACCAGCAAAAAAGGGGGATTGTTTTTACATTCCAGAGTCTCACCTTGTACTTACCACTTCTGAGGTTTGTTTGACACCACGCTGACATATTTACAGTGTAGCCTTACTGTATATAGATGGAGTAATCAGGCAGTCACTCAGGGCTGCAGCAACTAGGCAGAAGTAAAGCTCTTTTTACTAGTTCACGTGCAGCACCACGCTGTGTGCATAACCTCATTTCTCAAGCCTGTTTCCTAGGTGTTGAGCACAGACCCCAGCAACACCTACCCCTTAATGGAACAGAGCTCCAGCTGGCCTGTATCAGCACAGCTCCAGCCAAGAACAGCCCTCCATCCACACGGGACTATGCCACGGTTAGCCAGGGAATTCATGCAGGGCCAGCAGAGCAGGTGAACGGTATCACTGTCATTTCTCAGAGGGGACAGGAAGGAGTAGGAGGGGTGGGATGCTGCTGAGACAGTCCAGAGCTGTGCTGCAGAGCTGATGTAGGGTGTGAAAGCCTGCAGTCTCTTGATGGGGCTGTGTGACCTGCCTGGGGAGGAATTCAGACCTGCTCTGCTGGAGTCGTCCGTGCTCATTCAAAGCCAACATCAAAAGGTCCCATTCTAATTCGATGCTTTTTAACACACAAATGTCTGTAAGATAATTAATTATTGCACTTAAGCAGCTTGAGTGATTTAACACTTTGTGTTTGTGAGTGTCGAGCTGGTGAAATCTTTCTGGTGCTGTAAGTGTAGAGCAGGATGTTGCCAGCTGTTGAGTTTGAATGGTGCTGCAAGCACACAACAACTCCCTGCTCTCCAAAGAGCTACGTCTGTGCTGGGGTATAAACTCCTTTTGGCCCAGAATATTTTCATGTCATGGCCTGATGGCCTGTGAGAGCTTTCTGCTCCTGCCTTGCTACCCAGTTGGTAGGTAGGCAGGATCATGTCTTTTGGAACATTATTTTGTGCTGTAGGAGTGTGGAGCACCTTGTTTCCTCAAGACAAATGTCTCTGAGGTCTCCTGTAGATTAACCTCGGTTGGATTCTCAGTTTGTGACGTGTTCAGCAGCTTTATCAGTGTCTGTTTACCAAGCACAATGCAGTGGGAGTGGAGAAGGGAGCATTCCCAGGAGAGGCCCCTTCCACCTTGAGAGATGTTGGCTTGAGGCAGAGGCGCCTTGGGCTCTTTGTAAGCTGAGGAATTCTGCAGGCAGCTTGTAGCTGTTTTTGCAGAACATGGCTGGTGGGCAACAGGAGAGCCAGGCGATTATTTCCCATCCAGCCAGGTTTTGTCACCTACCACTGCCCATGAGGAGAGAATTTCCTCCCTCCCCCAGAGTTCGAGACCTCATTGTTCCCAGCACCTGAGGCATGCAAAATCCCCCTTGCCATCCTGGAGGAAGGGTCCAAGGGTAAGGATGCCTGATTAGTGAGCCCTGAGCAAAATATTGGGCCAAAAAGCTCACACACATTACTATGCATGGAAAGAAAGTGGACCCTGAAAAGAGGATGCAGCTCCAGCCCCAGACATCAGTGGCTGTGACAGCCTTGCTTCCATGGACTGTGACCACCCAGCAGATCAGGACTCAAACTGGGAGGCTCGAATTGGACCTGGGATAATCAGAGTCTCTGTCTGGGTTTGCGTTTGGCACACCGGGGGGGGGACACATCCCTTGTTACACTAATGAGACTGGACACATGTGACACGTTTATGACTCCTTCCTAAGCTATTTCCTCCAAGTTTTTAGTGTTAAATTGGATTGCTTCCCCCAACCCCCCAGTGCTGTTGGGAAAGCCATCTGCAGACAGAAGAGTGATGCAGAGATAATGCTCCTAAGGTGGGTCTGTCTTGACTTTATAGCTCTTATATCTTTCCTTTAGGGTTTCTCTGACTTTTGCCAGGCACAGACATCTCCGTGGTCATTCGCCCTGGCCTGCATTAAGATCTGCCTAGCCCAGCACATCGTGAGTCACACTCACCCCACAGCCCTCCCAAGGCTTTGTTGCAAGAGGTGTTTTGGAGCAGATGTCCCAAAAGAGCATTTCCCAAGTTCTCACCCCACTAGAGATATTCTCAAGAGAAACATGCTTCAGTTTTCTAATGTAGATGAGCCTCTCTTTTTTCTTTCTTTTTATTTTTTTTCCCTCCAGTTTCCAGTCCCAAAAGTAGGCGGTGAATTCTAAGGCTTGAGGGAAGCAACCACACAAAAGCCTATTACAATCCAGTCACATTGTGCAAGGTGAGGATTTGCAATTTTAAGCAGAGGGAGAGTGAATCGTCATGACAAGTACATATAATACCTAAAGTACCTATAAATACAAATGTATATTTATATAAAGCCTCTCTCAGCACACGAGTTCCCTGTCTGGCCGGGGTTGCCAGACCACCCTGTCCTGCACAAACAAATGAGTTAGAAAGTCCGAAATTCCATCCCTGCCTTTCGGAGCTCGTCTGGGGAATTCCTGAGTAATGGAGGTTGAATTGGGTCACAAGGGCAGCGGGGAATAAATCTTCAAAGGTTAGCTCTGGCATGAAGTCTCCTTTTTTAGGCATGTGAGGGATTCTTTTGTTTTGCTTTGTTTTCCAAAGGCCCCCCCGGCAGGGGAACAATACCTCAGTGGGGCCAAGCCTGGCCGGGCACAGCCCCGAAGCATTGTCCGGGGGGCCAGGGAGGGGGCCAGGGGGAGAAATGACATCTTAAAGAATGGTGCTTCTTCTTATGGACACTTAGTAGATCAGTGTGCATTCAATTAACCCTATAAACCGTGCAAGGTCCAGGGAAAGAGCCTTTCAAGCATTATGGATTGAAAGTATTAAGGGGGATGGGGGAGAGCTGTTGGTGAGCCCAGTTTAAATAAAGCCCATTAGGAAGGGGCGGTGTGGTGGGGGTGGAGAAAGGGGATGTTTTTCTTCTGAAAATGAAATTCATGCACAGTCTCACGTACTGGTCTGGATTTTCTTTCTAAAGTTAGGAAATCCTTGCACAGCTCAGGCTGGGTGTCTTGGTTAGACATTTGGTCCAACTGTCTTTGGGTTTGCTGGCTCGGGGATGAAGGGATCTTACCATTAGAGACTGTCTTGGGTGGAAAAAAGATTTTACATGAGTATTTTCTTCCTCCTCAAATTTTTGCTCAGCCTTGCTTTGTGTCCTAAGGCCTCAGCTCTAATAGCCTGTGGGACATCCCTGACCTTCCTGAGTGCATGTTTGATGGTCCCCAGGGCACGAAAACATCTAAATGCTTCTGTGAAGAACCAAAACACCTAGGTTTTTCCAGTTGTGCCTCTGACATCTTGCAGGGTCACTACAAGGCACTGATGTGTTTTGAAAATACAATATTTTATTCCTATGAATGTTTGGAGGACGGTCAAATTTTGAAACTTTTATATGCCCCATCATTCACCCCAAGCCCCAGTGCCAGCCAGGGTTGATTAGCCCCTCCAGAATGAGAACAATATTGTGAGCAGAGAAATGGAAACAGCCAAATTTCTTTCAGTGCATATGGCTAATATTCACCTGGAGAAATCCAACCCATTCGTAGGTATTAAACCAGACACAGTAATAACTTCAGTATGTTTTTCAATTTACTTTGCTGCAAATAGATTTAATTTACCAACTGCAGAGTTTTAGATGGAACTGCCTATATTCCTGCCATTTTATGCTATGTTCTGAATATATTGTATGCGAAGTTGTAAATTAATAGGCCTGTTTATGATTTGTTGCACATATGACATGGACCTGCAACTAAATTGACAGTGAAGTCTTAGTGTTGCAGAGTTTAATTATATTTGCAGATGAATTAGCATCTAATTCCTCTGTACCTTCCTTAGTGGAAGTACACTGGAAATTATTTTCTCCCTGAGGGTGACAGTATTTTGTATTGTTTTGAGAGACGATCTGTGAGATCTGCTGGACTTGCAGCTTATCTTGGACAACGTGGCACTGTGGGCTGAAGAACCTGTAAATCCAGGCTGAGCCTGTTAGCTGGTTGTTCTTAGGTGGGATGTTTCCTGAATTGGGCCCGGATCGGGCAATGTCAGCTGTGTTGATGTGTGTCACTTATGAGTGAACTCCTGAGCCAGGAATGCAGACTTCTGGAGCTGCAGAGTAAAACAGTCTGATTTTTGAACAAAACAATGCATTTAAAGTAGCTGTGGTTTTGCCTGCTAGTGAAGTCTGGTGGTGCCACATAAGGAGGGTATCCTCTCTTTCTCCCTCTGCTCTGTATTGGTTTCCTAAGGAAACCAATTACCTAAGGAAAATGAGCCGTTCCCTCAAGGAACAGGTACATAAGAGCCAGAAACTCTTTGAGATGCTGTGTCTGTGGAGAGCAGCATCTGTGTGGGTTCCTGCCAGCACCCTGGGGCTTTTCAGGGGCTGTAGTACCCATCTCCTTGGAGTCTCCAGAAGTGCTAACTTTTCTGGGATCAGAGCCACAAAGTCAACACTTGGTGGCATTACTCCCAGCTGTGAATTGTGTAGGTGCTTTGTTGCTCCACTGGATTGAGGGCTTTTTGCTCAACACCTTTGGAAGCTGCCTCTATCCTTGGCATGTTAGTAGCATCTGTTGGTGTTTTTGAGCAGCTGGAATGAGATAATGAAGTCTTGCCTTATTAGCTCTTTTTAAAATTATTCTGACCAAAGTAATGGTTTGCTTTCTCCCTGCATTGCACTGATTCACTTTTAAATAGCACTGAGCCCTTCCCTTAATTTAGAAGTAGTTTCTAAGGGCATTGCAGTGCAGATCACATCCTAGAAATAAATATTTCTTCTTTCCTGAACAAATATAGACAGAGTCAGCAAATATGAAGCATCTCTTTTTCCTGTTGTCACAAAACTGTGGTGTTCCCAAGATTGATCTGTGCTTGCTCGAGGGTGTGCTTTAACAGGAGCACATTTGGGATATAAAGTGGGGAAGGCTCTCAACAGCTTTTAATTGGAGTTGTTGCTTTTGATGGGGCTGCACTAATTTCCAGTGGCTTCAAAGCTGGCAGGGAGCAATGAAGGCTGGTGAAATCCCAGCTCCATCCACGGGCGGTGGCAGGTTTGCTGCTGCCTCAAAGGGACATGGTGTGATGCCGTTGCACTTTGGGGAAAAACAAGAATTAAATCCAAGCGACACCGATCCCTGCACCACAGCTGTGTGTATGAACTGGAATTTGAATTTGTGTCTGTTACTGCCTAATAAAGAAATCTGGGCCATGATGAGAGTTTGTAAGGGGAAACTGAGCTATTCCCCCCCAGAGCCACTTTCCTAAGTTGTGCCTGGTTGCCAGTAGCTTCCTGCCTGTTGTTAGTTTTTCTTTTCAAATACAATTTAGTTTCTGCAGGCCAGTGGCTTTTAATGATTTCCTTTGAGCCCATGCATCCTCTGGAGCAGCCCTCTTCTCCCTTGACATTTGATGTGGGAATGTGTACATCAGTATTGTTACTTAAACAATACCCTTCAGGCAATGATGCTGGGCCCTCAGATAAATCACAGATTAAAATGAAGCAGAATTGCTTGATAAAAAGTCTGCAGTGTGCTGGCATGCAGGGAACAAACTGCACAGCGTCCAGGTATTGGGAAATTCGATGTGTTATCTGAAGACCCATGTAATTAATGAATAAGAAACCTGTTTACTCTGAAAATAGATGGCAGAGTTGCTATAATGCCTTTCTGCTTTGAATGCTGAACAAGTATTTCCAGAGGAATAAAAGCTTTAGCAGCTCAAAGTCACATCTCAACCAGAAAGGCGGGTTGGAGATGGCACTGAGCTTCTGAGATGTTTTGCTTTTATGAAGAATATGAAATCAGCCTTCCTTCTAATAAACACCTCATTTATTTTCTTTTGGCTCCTAAGCGATCTCGTTTGCAAATCGTGGTGCAGACGGAACAATTAGTGGATTCGATTCAGTGCACATGCCATTGCCAAGCAGGAAACGAGCACGCCGGGCATGAATAGCATCAATCTGATTTTCAGGCATGTGCAAGTATCTGGCACTTCAGGGAGCTTTGCAAACAGGCTGTACTTCTGCTTTTCCCCTCTCTTTCCCTCCCAATCATGCTGCTGCTGTATTTGTGTTTTACAAAAGGCTCATGGCTTCACCGTTAGGGCTGCTGGAGGCTTGGTAGGCTTTCCCCATGCTCAATATTTTATCCCAGCTATTTTCCACGTGTGGAAAAATACACCCGTGCAGGTCTTGGCATTGCAGTGTGCAAGGAGAGAGCTGTCCCTTTAACCAGAGCAGAGCATGAGGCTGGTTTTAGTTAGAGCTCTTTTAGCGAGTTGTCTCAGCACATCAGGGCCCCACTTTCATCATGCCTGGCTTTTTTTTTTTTCCTTCTCTTTGAGTCCTAGAAGTCAGAGGCCACAGGGGGGGTGACAGAAAGCAGTGACCTCTGCATAAGCGAGGGACCAGATGGCCACTCCTCTTCCTCTGAGCCTTTCTCCCCTGGCCCCAGGGCACAGATCTGTGACCTTAGCTTTAACTGAATGCCCAGACTGTGTGACTGGGGCTTTGACATGCTCTTTAATAGGCATACATTATCCCTCCATTGCTAAAAGCCCAGAAAACTGGGTTCATTTAGATGGAATTTAAGTAAAACTGTTTGGATTGGTCTTGCTATCCCCTAGCTGCCTCCTGCTAAATTGTTGATCTTAGTGCTAATGAAGGGAAATGCACTTACAGACAGTCTGGGAAGCATTTGATTTGCAAAGTTTAGCAAAACCCAGTGTTTTCTGACAAATGAGGTGTGCACTCCTGGTGTGAGCTTAGCTGTGTGCCCACCCACGGCACAAGCAAGGCTCTGGTACTTTGACCATGTCAAACCCTTGCCCTCTGCTGCTGGACTGGGTTCAGTTTTGCTCTAAGGTCTGTCTCCCCCAGTTAAAGAAAACTTCTGATGATAAACAGTGGCAGAAAGTGGGTTTGTAGCCTCTCACAGCATTTCCAGGCACAAGGGGGAGATGTAATCACTAATACTTAATAATTCTCTGTTCCAGCCCTACACAAGGGTCTGATTCCAAGTGTGAGCCAAGCTAGAGCATTGCAGTGTGGTGGCACCCCATGGTACTGAGCACAGGATTGGTGAGAATAGGGAAAAATACCCCAAGGAGGAGAGGTTGTACTGGACCAACTGAAAATGGAGAGAAGACTTTAGTCTCTGAATTTGAAATCACTGTGTTTTTCCTGAGTACCTCAGTAACTGAGAAGTTCATCTGATATTTCTGTCTGGTCCAGTAGGTGATTGTTAGAGGAGACCAGGCTCTCATTAAAGCAATTTGCATAATGGTAGCTGTGCTCTTCGGGAATGTCCTCGGAGAGACTGGAAATACACTTTTCCAGCACAATAGAAATCCAGAATTATGTTTTTCTGCTAATGACCTGCAAACATCGCTGCTGATCAGGCGTGGATGGCCTCCAACCTCTGCCAGGCAAGCGGATGCTGAGGAGGGGCTTTAATAATGCCTACCATTTCCGAAGGGTTAAGCACATGAAAGTTATTCCAGGAATTTCCTTTCCAGGGCAGACCTAGGGAGGTAGGTATAAGCAAAGGCCAGTTCAGCCCTGCTGAAAGTGATGGATGCAATTCTCTTTGAAGTTCCTGGGAGCTGCACTTCCTCGCTGCATGGCTGAATTGAATCCAGAGATCTTCAACTGTGAATCTGTAGCCACAAAACACGGTTTTGTGACATCTGCTGAGGTTCAACAGCTACTGAAGGTGGGAAGGGGAGAGCAAAAAATTTTCCAGGAATGCTGGTGTGGATGATACCCGAGGTTTGACTGCTTGCAGCTCATGTTCCTGTTTTCAATTAAATTAGAAAGTATTTGTGGATGAAGTGACCCATTAGTTGGGTAATAACGCTACCTTATCACGCCTGCTTATCAGTATTAGTTATGCACTATAAAACCCATCCCAAAGCCCTTGGGGGAATCAATTAAAGCGGAGGGGGCAGCTTTGTGCACATGTGTGATGGAGCCTCCGTGAGATGCGTGGGGCACATTTGTGCACCAAACTGTTGCACTTTTGGGGCAGAGAGTGTTTCTGAGCTTGCACACCAGCCCTGCCTGTAAGCTGTCAGCATCACACATCTTTGTAGCCTCTACCAATTCCTCTCTGAGCAGAAGAAACAGGCCATAAATTTGCTGATTATGTGCATTTAGGCAGAGTAGCTCCCTTAATGGCCTTTACGATGGCTGCAGCCGCCAGTGATGGAGTTTTTGCATCCCCAGCTTCTAATACTAGAGGGTTGTTTGTTCATGCTGTACATCCTGTTAAATAAATCTGAGCCAGTGGTAACTGATTGCTGATATTAAACAGCAGAGGGAGAGATTAAAAATATTTTCCCTGTCTGCTTGGAAAGCTGTGGAGGGCTTTGTTCAAGTTTAGTGGTGTGTTGTGGTTTTTTTAAAAGTGGAGGGAGGAAACACTGTAATAGTCTTGTCTCTCTTCCAGTGTTTGAGCTGAAGAGCAGGTAAGGGAAACCTGATTTAATGACATATCAAATAGAGAGCTGCTTCTCATCTGATCCGTCTTTGAAACGCTGCTGAGGAGTGATCAGTGCCTGTCTGCATCAATAATTAGACCTTATAAAGAATTTAGGCTCTAGTGGCACAGGGAGCTGTGGTGGCTGATCACCTGTAAAGGGCTTGATTTCCAGGTAAAATCTCTCAGTGTAGTGATTGAATCTGCTGAGGTTTCAGCTGGCCAAAAGGAGCCAGAGAAAAGCAACCATCTCTGGATCCTTTCAGGGCTGCTGTGGAAGGAGAAACTGAGGTGGTTTGATGTGTCCATTAGATCTGTTGCCCCTGGAGCTACAAAATGGCCGTGTTCCTCTGAGCCAGCAACGAGGAGAGGTCGGAGGGGAGAGCTGAAGTGTGGGGTGATGTGGGGCTCCTCACCACAACCCCTTCACCCCCCTCAACCTCCCCTGGGGCTCAGCTCTGAGCATCCTCTCCCTGCTTTGAACTTGAGGAGCCGTCACACCTTAAGGTCAAGCCAGGGGCCCCGTTAGTGGGTAGGGGGAGGTGGAGGAGCAGGATGTCATTTTGTCATTAGCCAGGCTTCAAAGGCAGGCAGGCACCGGGGAGGGGGGAGAGGAGCTGTGGGGTCAGAGGGGCTGGGAGCCCCTTGCCCAGCCTCCCTGCTGGTCAGCTCACCTGGTGCACAGCTGCTCCAGGAGGAGGGAGCCCAGGGAAAGCAGAGGGATGGAGTAGGCAGTGTGGGGAGAGCCTTTTGCCCCATAGCCTGCCAAATTTGGTGTGCAGGTTCAGGCTGGGCAGATCTTTCATGGTGGTGGGATGATGTTGTGAAGCCCTGCCTGTGTTAGAGCGGCTGTTCAAAGCGTAGCCCCCTTGGAGCACGGCTGCCTAGAATGATTTAGTGGGGTCCTGAACGTCTCTTGGAGACTCTGGAATGTGATTTTGGCTTGCTGGGGATGCTCATGTTGGAGGCTGGTCATAAGGCTCCATGTCCTTGTGTTCATACATCCTGCTATGGATAGACCTCAGCTTTTCCGAGTCAGATCCAACCCCAAAAAATCAGCAGAGTAGGTTAAAAATTACAGGATTGACAAAGGATAAGAAAATTGCCCTCATTTTGTTGTTCTGTGAATTTGTGTTATAGATGTTTTGAGAATATTTTGGGGTACCCTCTCAAGGCTTTCCTCTGCAGCCACCAGGGGTGGATTTGTTTTATTCCAATAAGCCAAGATCCTCCTGCCGGTCCCCACAAGTGGGGCTGGGGAGGAACTCTGGCCACTGCATGGCTGGAGATCAAAGCACATGTGTTGGCAGTACTGGGAGGCTTCTGGGATCAGATGGTCTTTGACCTGCCCCCGCTAATCTGATGCACAGGGTGCACTGGGATGAGGAGGAGCAGCTTCAGGAGCAGCTGGGCAGTGCATGGAGCAGCCAGAGCCAGCAGAAACATGGCACAGCTCTCAAGCTCCTTCCATCCTGCAGCCTGATCAGGCTTGTGTGCTGGTAATTAGGATGTTTGCTGTCATTTCTATGGGTGCGACAATGCATATTCATCAAATATGTAAATTAACACATTAAGCTATTTGCATAAATCTGGATCCAACAGGATGGTGGTGATGAACTGCTGTGAGAGCAGCTCTGTAAATGATTCCCTGATACACGTGTCACACTGGAGTTCTGCACACCCTCTGTGGGTGCTTTGGTGATGCAGAGCAGGGTCCTGCACACTCTCTATGGGTGGTGCAGAGCAGGAACTTGTTAGGGTTAATTAGTGCGAGAAGTCCAGGCATCCTTACCTCTGGAGCAGGATTTCAGCTGCGTTTACACTGGCAGCCCTCAGGTGGCCTCTCCTGAGCGGGGGTGGGTTGGAGGGCTGGGCAGGCAGGTGAAAATTTATCCATGGAGAAAGCAAAGCTGCCTGTGCACAAAGTGTGCCGGTGGTCTGCAGTGAACAGTAACACACACAGCAAAGTTTGCTTGGGCTTGCTCTGAGCTTTGAGATTCCCAACAAAGCCTCGGCACAGCCGCTGCCTCCAACACATCTGGTACTACCAAAAGGAAAATACATAAGACCTGTAACCCTTGCCTGCAGTAGCTTAACAATACCTCTGAGTATTGCTTCAAATACATATAATAAGTCTGAACTAATAAAGTAACCAGTTTATGAGCTTTTTAAGGATTTTACTAGATGAACAGAGGGCCTAATAACATGATTCAATTTCTTAATATAAACAATATATTTGCTGTGGCCTCTTAAAATATTCCTAACTTTAACTGCAAAAAATCCAGTGTATGATTTATATTTCTGGCTGCTGGAAGCTCTGGCTTTCATTATCTGTGTACGCCGCAAATCCAATTATGTAATATCATTGAGATAAGGCGTGTAATGTTTCACATCTAATTGTTCTAACATGCAAATTTTTTCCAACGCTGGTGTATGTTGGATTAAGAGGAAGGCAAGGGCTGTGTTTCATGGGTGTAGGTTGTGTGGGTAGAATGGGCTCTCTGCAGGCTGTGTTGACCTGGATGTGTTGTGTGCAAGGTCTCTGAGAAGCTCTCTGGGAACCACAAGGTGATGTTGTCTTTTGGGTGAATAAAGTGTTGGTTAAATGCCACCAAACAGCAGTCCCTTGCCTGAATGGGGAGAACTGTATGGCTGCTGAATATTTCACTGATCCAAGCATTGTGACTCATTTTT
The DNA here is from genome assembly GCF_021018805.1 of Prinia subflava. Lineage (NCBI taxonomy): Eukaryota > Metazoa > Chordata > Aves > Passeriformes > Cisticolidae > Prinia > Prinia subflava. The sequence goes on from NC_086261.1 coordinate 2,431,288, forward strand.
TTCCCTACATAAGGCCATGGGGTTTGATCATCCCTGTGCTTCAGTATGGATGAAACAGTTTGTCTGCAGCCTCCTTGCCCTCCCCATGGCGCAGCTGTGAAGTCAGGGTGTGGGTTGGATGCACCCCTGGCACAGACTGTGCCTGCTGACACAGTCAGCAGTGGTGCTGTGGTGATTCACTGTATGAGACCCAAATTTCACACCCATTTTCTAGGTGGTTTTCATCCATAGGTGGGAAGGAAAACACAGACCCAAGTTTTGGTACATCTTGTTAAACAGCAGATTGTGTGCTTTGCCTCTTAGGTATTATCATCACTGCCTGAACATCCTTGGACACATGTGTGCTCATCCAAGACTGTGTCGTTTTAACTTCAGAGCTGGCTGTGTCCTTGTCCCTTCCCTCCCGTGATGGGGTCCCATCCAGCCTGCTCACTCAGGCTGCACACCCAGGGCAGGCACGAAGCCAGGCAGGACTAGACAACACTCACATCTCCCCTGTTACTTTCTCAGAATGCAACCAAGGAGCATGTCCTGACATGGGAAGAAGATGACATGGAAATAGGGAAGTGGATGTCATCTAAGAGATCCAAATTTTTATCTTTGGCACCAAAACAGACACTTATATTAACATTTGCCCACATTTGCAGGAGGCAGGTGTTGATGGCCTTGCTCATTGATCACAGCACAAATAAACATGGAGATGTGTCTAAAAACTAGGGCTTTTAGTAGGATTTGTGTTGCCCATGGTGGAGCTGGCTGAGGGAATTTAAAGGAATCATTTTAAGCAAAATGTTGGGGGGTTTTTGGCCCAGTGCACCTGAATACATGAACTTGTCTTACACATTGATTGGGAAATGCAGGCAGAGCTTCTCAGCCTCTGCTCTTCCTTTTGGCCCCTCACACTGTCCCTGCCAGGCTTTGGTGCTGCTGTGGTGTCAGTGACATTGTCCAGACAGTGGTTCTGGTCCCAATATTTGGCTCTTCTGAGGAAGTTTTCCACTATCTTACAGCCACTGGGCATTGTGCTCTGGACATGAATGGGTCCCTTTCAACCTTGTTTTATTCATCATCAGCAAAGCATGAAATTACAGTGGAAATGCTAATAGATTTCCTAACAACTTGGTATCTACTTGGGTGAAACAGTTATTTGTTGACTAATTAGTAAGTTAATTGTTTTATACTTTATTGAGGTCAGGTTGCTGTTTTAATGGAGAGGGAGGAGGTGTGGGCTCTTCTAAACAAGATGCTGCCTTAATGAGTTACTATCATCATTTGGGCTAAGGAAGAGTAGGGAAATGGTCATGGTGTCTCCAAAGGAGATATGTGGAGCTGAAGGGATGAGCTTTGGGAGCTGGGACAAATCCTGCTGGAGTGCTGAGCTTTCTCTGAGACCATTAGCAGTGCAGGCTTCTCAGCTCCCAGAGCTGCTCACAAGCTTTGAGCACGCTAATTAAAACCATTCCTGACAAAAAAAAAAAAAAAGGCATTTTGCAGAAAGAAAGGAAAGACCTCTTCCTCCTGGAGTTTATGATTGAATGTATGAGTAACCTGGCCTTGGGTTTCTGGGGCATGAAGTCTTTTCCCTGGCTTGATTTATATAATTTTAAAAAAAAGTTTCCTGTTCTCCTCCTTAGTAGCTTGCTTTCTCCTTTCTTCTCCCTCCTGACCTGGTGCTCGTGGCCAGGAAAAGTGTCCTGGATTTAGAAACAATCTTAAAAAATAATCTATGTGTGGATGGAGGCAGTAGAAGATCATTGGGGAAGGCTCCTCCAGGATAGTTAAGCATATTTCTTTGGATATTTTTCCCCTTCCATGTCCTTCCTGTCCCTCCTTCTAATTAGGGCTTTGTTATAGTGGCCTGCCTTGGCCAGTCCTGTCCCTTCTCAGCTGGAGCAGTCCTGGAGCTGTGATGTGAGTCAGGGTTTGTGCTCCTTCTCACAAGTTCTGATGAGCTTTTCTCCCACGTAGGGAGGGATTTTAAAATTAAGGAGCTCAGAGTTAGATTAGATTTTGAGATTAAATTCTTCCCTGTAAGGCCCTGGCAGAGGCTGCCCAGAGAAGCTGTGGCTGCCCCATCTCTGGAAGTGTTCAGGACTCAGTTGGACAGGGCTTGGAGCCTGGGATAGTGGAAGGTGTCCCTGCCCATAGCAGGGAGTGGAATGAGTTGGGTGTTAATGTCCCTTCCAATCCAAACCATTCTGTGATTCTGTGATTGTTTATAAAGTTTTATTCGGTGTTGGGCAGCATCACAGGGAAGACCATGAGGAATACTCTTGCTTGCAGACAGTCTGTTTTCTGCTAGTTCTTCCTCCTTCCAGCTGGAAATACAGTGTGGAAACACTGCTACCTGTTGATGTATTTGTGTGCTGATAATCCTGTGCTTTTTAAAAAAAATTGCGTTAAAGTATCTCCAGCCTGCTCTGTAATCTCATCTGTTTTGGCCATATAGCTGTAGCAGTTTGGCAGTCCTGGAAATGCAGAGTTACAAATGAGAGGTCTGTGTCCAGAGGGATATGCAGGTAAACCTGCCCAGTTTGTGCCCAAATTCCCCCAGTTTTCCACTCCTCTCCTACTGTAAAATCTAACTGAAAAGGGCAGGATGGCTGCCAGTAAATAAAGGTGGTACTAGCACATTGAAAAAAAAAAAATCTAAAATAGGACTCAGACCCAGCAACACAGCCCACCTTGGTTGCCTTTGGTTTTTTATTTGCCTTATTTTTCAGTTGCCTGTATTTTTTTTTTCCTGAAATGGCCAGGTAGCTTTTAAGTTTTGGTAGTGGTACTTTTCTTGTGCTGTATCCAATAACCCAATAACACTCTGCATGGATTACCTGGCAAGAACAATTCCTGGGCAGCCAGGGAAAAGGAGTAGTTTTACTGCCTGCATCCAGGCGTGACTCCAGTGTTTCATGCCACCACCTGAGCTAGGATGGGCTGTGAATACAGATCACGCCTCTCCTTTCCCTATTTTTCCCAGGCTTCTCATTGGGAAAAGTGCCTTTGCTCAGAAACCACCAGGGAAGTGGGTTATAAAAGTTTTATTGGTGAGGCAGAAAGATGTTTTCACTCTTGCTGTTCCTTGGGAAATAAGAGAAGGAAAGACATATAATGTTTTGTCTCTTTATTAGATTGGGAAATCATCTATAAAGCAGAGGTGTATTTCAAACCAAGCCCCCCATGGCTCTTGTTAATGCCAACTCAGCAGCATTCAGCTGGGTGGATGAAGGCTTTGGATGATGTAGGACTTTGAAGCGATCTTGTTTTAGTAGGATGAGAGCCCTGGAGGAGCCAGATGTCTGGTGAGAAGACCAGAGCAATGCTGCCCAATGGTAATATTCACCTGTGGTAATCTGCAGGCTGGAAAAACTCATCCTACCTGCCTGGTGGGTAGACCAGAGTTTGTGCATGCTCAGGGGTTGTTGGTAGGACACTGAGGGACAGCAGTGAACCGTAAAACGGCCTTAGAAGTGGCAAGTCCAAGTGAAGCTATGCGGCTTAAAATGTTTTATCATGTTGCATGCCAGGGCTATTAGTCCCCTTCTGTGCTTCTGTCAGGCAGCGTGGCAACCAGCAGTGAAGTTTTATCAGATATTAAAACCTGCTTTTGAAATTTCTCCTAGAGCAGAATGCTAAATCAGCCTCTTCACAATGATATTTCCTTTTTTATTTTTGCTTTCTTCTTCCTGCCTGGCAGCTTTACCTTTACTTCCATTTCTCTTTCTCATTTTCCATCAGCTCTATCTGTAACCATTTTGTGTTTTATTGAGCATGAATGAATAGTGATGCCTTTTAGATGAGTGATATTTTCATCTAAAGATACTTGTTTAATATAAGCCTCCACTCAGCTGTTACCCCAACAGTGCTTTGTGTTTACCAACAAATTATTTCAACTAGCTGGAATTTGGAAGCAAATTTTGCACGGGGAGGTTTTCTCCCCTTCTCCTGCACCAACAAAAATTCTGCTCCTCTTCTGATGGGATACTACAGACTTGGAACACGCTTCAGAGGCAGTGTGAGCTGTGTAAGAGCTGCAGCTTTGCTCCTGGGGCTGAGTGTAACCTACGCTTACCATATGCTACCACCCTCCCCTTTAGGTAAAATGGGGGGGGTTTCTGCCTCCCTGCAAATGATAGCAGAGACTGTAATCACTCAAGCTGCTGCCATGTGGGTCTCATTGCATTTGGGAATAAAATTTTCCATCTGTGGGAATAGGTTATGAATCCAAAGTCATTAGAAAGGGTCTGGGTTCACCCTTGGTGCTGTAAGCAGGATCTCAGCTGTCAGTGAGTGATGGATCCCCAAATACCTGCTTGTTGCAAGGCATCACTGCCACCCCCAGAGGTTCCCTGGGCTGTGCAACAGCAGCTGGACCTGGGGAGGCTGAAATGTGCCTCAGTTGTTAAAAGGTTTGGGATTTGCTTGGTCTGAGCTTTGTCACAGCGATTCCCAGGAGGTCTCTGCTGGTTGAGCTCACTCTGGGGAGGTATGTGGTGTTTTTTTGGCACTGATGATAAGTGCAAATGCTGCTTACAGGAACTGGGTTCCCATCAGTTCCATGAAGCCGGTGATGGAGGGCAGAAACAAAATTCCTTCCTGAAGGTTGACTTTTCCGTCTGCATCCAGATGGAGGGGGCAGACCTTTGTGCATTGCTCCAGGCAGAGCCGAGTCCCTTCAGAGAGAGCTCTGACCTGCATCAGATACAGATCAGCATCCAGACATCCCCAGGGTATCACCTGGGAGCTTTTGGAGGCACAGTCGTGTTAGGTGCAGGGGAAAAGGAGGGACTGTGTGTCCCCTTGGGCTGAAGATGCCCTCTCCAGCATACATTTCCCTGCCTTGAGAGCACTGTGCATCTTTAACCCCAGGTGGTTTGTTCTCTTGATCCTCGTGCAACAGCTGGCAAGGGAAGAGGCTGGAGCTGAAATCACATCCTTGACAAGGTGCTCAGCCATCCCTCTGCTGCACCAGCACTGACTTTTCCCTTGTGATTCAGTGCCAGGCTCTGCATCCTTGTCCAGGATCATAGTGCTTATGGTGCTTATAGGGAATTCAGACATTCTGAATTGGCTGCAAATGTTCCTTTGGGACGCAAATCCTCTGGGATCCACCCTGCCAAAACCATCGGGGTTGCCCCTAGAGAGAGGCACTGCTGCCAAACCTGGCCCAGAGCGCTCACATCGGTACCTCCCTCCCCTGCTTTGCCTGGGCCCATGCACAGTGATTTCCCAGCCAGGCTGCTCCATTAGGGCATTACTGGGACATTAGTTAATGAGGCTGGTTCTGAGAGCATGGTCTGAGTTCATCTGGGCCGTCCCCGCTGCTGCAGAATTTGCATCTGGCCAGGGTTGTGCATCTCGCCGCCGAGCTGCCAGCACTGGATGAAAAGGGCAGCGCTTCCAGAAAGCCTCGCCGACAATTTGTCTTGCAAATGAGCCAGGGTGGCTGGCAGCGCCCCGGCCCTGCCGCGGCCGGTGCTGCGCTCTGGCTCTCGGGTTCACGGCACGCTGCAGCTGCCTCGCACCGCTCTCCTCACCAGCCGAATTTCTCGCGAGCGGGCCACGCATCTGCATTAATTTAGATGGCTTAATGTGGGGAGATCATCAGCTTGATTTCCCCTGTGGCTCCGGGAGTCAGCTGGGGCTCCGGGGCCTCCCATTAGCGGCCCAGCCCGGTGCCAGATGGCGGGGGTGATGGCTTGCGGAGGCTCCGGAGCTGACGTGCCCCATTGTGCGAGGACACAAAAGCGAGCAAGGCTGGATGTTTTTTTCTTACCCCCCTTTCTGCTTTCATTTTCCTTCAGTGCTGTCACCCTCACAGCTAATTCCTGCAGCTCTCTTTATTTATTTATTTTGCTTCGTGGTGGGGAGGGCTGTGAAGTTGCTGACAGTGTTTTCCACGCGGATGCTCCTGCCTTGTGCCATGCAAGTATTTTAAGGACTTTGCTTCTGTCTTTTATTCTCTGCCTGAATATGCATATGGGGTGCACAGTCCCATGTGCATGCACACCCTCATGGAATATCCCCTTGGACATTTGGGTCACATAAACAAGTTGTTAGGGTATTACGGTGGGTCTCCTGGGGGGCCATTATATGCCATGAGGTTTTGTTAAAATAGATTTAATCGCCTTCCTGAATATTTCACGTGTGCCAGCAGTTTTTCAGATCTCTTAACAGGCTGTGCTACAATCACCTGTTTGTTACAGAGTTTTCATCTCTTTTGTTAATACAGGAGAGGCGCCTGTTTTGGGCTGCAAGTGTTTTTTCTGACGACAATGCACATTTCAGGAGGGAGAGGACTGATTCCTCAGGTTTGGTACAGGACACACTGAGCATCCCTGCAAGGCCCCCTGAAGATCAGGCTTACAGGGCTTTGGCTCTGATTTTCCCAGTGTGCTGCAAACACAGGGGCAAAGCTCAAGTTCAGAGCTCAAAGTCACTAAAAATGCCCCTCTGCAATCCCTCCTTTCGGGTGCAGCATTTGACCTCTGCCTGATCCCTAAAACCCACATCACTTTTGCAGTGCTGCTGCTCCTTGGCATTTATCATCACTCCAGCCCACGCAGCTTTCCACGTTCATGTGTGCATCCCAAACTTAAGCTTTAATTAAAATGAAATTTCATGCTGACAGAGAGCTTAGGTGGCTAAATGATGTTAACCTTGGCACCTGGATAGGAAATGAGTCTGGGAAGCAAATGAGAACAGCAAGTGCATGAGCAGGGATGGGAACAGAGGAGTCCCAGGCAGTTGCAGGTCTGTCTGGCTGTTCCATCACTGACAGTCTTTGAAGGCAAATTCTGGCATTTAAATTTGAATTGTGTGGCTGCCTGAGTATCCAGTATGTCTTCTAACTCCTCTTCCTCCTTTGGCAGGAGCTGCAATGTCAATGTTGACCTCTTCTCCAGGCTTGGCACTGCCTGCAGGGTTTCTTTTCAGCACCTCCCCTTGTCTTTTGTTCACGGCACTGAATTTTGTTGCCAGGGGTTGTTTGGTAGGATGGGTGGAGATCGATGGAGGGTGTAGGGCATTTGCATTTGGTGCATTTGCAGAGGGATTAAGTGCTGGTGGTCACAGGAGAATCTGTGACTCCTAGTCAGGGAACCACTGCTCAGGGAGTCTGGCGGCCTTCCCCCCGACCTGCCCAAGTGAGTTTCAGGGTGCACAAACACAGGAAGAAGCAGGAACGTTTGGGTAAAAGATTTGCAAATTTTAAGTAGGAAATAACAGGCTCTTCCAACCTCTTCTCCTCCCAACAAATCGATAAAGCTTCTCCTTGTAGCCCTTCATGCTGATAGTTATCCCACCCGGGAGCATCCTGTGGGAATGCTCTTCAAAGGCCTCCTGAGCCTCACTGTCCTCTCTTCCTGCTACCCAGGGCTTCTTGTCATATCCTGTGCCCACAAACAGTACCAAAGGTCCTTGAAAAAGAGGAGGGGCACCACCTGAGGTGACCTGTGTTTGTTTAATCAAGGATAAAAAAGCAAAACAAATTAGAAGCATCTGAAGTATATATCTGAATGTCTTAGCAAAATGCTCAAAGCTGAAATCTAGTTTTGCTTGACTGCTCATTTTAAAAATTCCTCACAGAAAGCTCTTGGATATTTCTCTGTGGCAGTAAGAGATGCATATGCAAAGTTCTGTATATGGCTGTGACACAGTATGGAGGCTGGGTGATGGCAGATCACCATCGTGGCTCTCCCATGGGCACAGTCAAATGTTTTTCTACCATATGGAAACCTGCTCTTGTAAACCATCACTCAGTGAGCACAGCCCTGCGTGGTGTTGCTGTAGGTACAATAAACCAGAGAGCCCTGTGATGGCCTCGCAGGAAATCAGTGCAGCCCCTCTTTCAGTCTCTTTGCTTCCTTGATGTGATGCTCTGGGATGGTTTAGTGCTGGTGGTGGTTTCCCAGGCAGTGTTGTCCCACCAGCCACCGCTGCTTGGCGCGTGCTGGAAGGACGCGCTGATCCCGGAGCAGCACCGCAGGGTGATGGCAGCGTTGCCTCCTTGACCCACGACTTTTCTCCTGCCACCTCTTTTCAATGAGTCCTCAAAGGTAACGAGTTTAATTTGATAAACTAGGCCCAGGGTGAGGTGTCACAGTGGGTTTAGGAGATAAGCCTCCCTGCTTCTTATCAACAAGAAGCCAGTCCTCCCTTGAGATCTGTGTTTTTCTGGAATGCATCACTGCTCCTCGGGTTCAGTGATGGTCTGATGATAGCGAGGAAAATAAAAGATGGTGAGATTGGTGGTTTGTACCTTTGCTATCACTTCCTTCCTCTGTGTCACCATCTTCCACATCCTTCTTATCTTTAACCATTCTCTTACTTGTGTTTGTCAACCAGGATGGTGATGTGTCTGCCAGTTGTGTTTAGGATGCTGTGGATACACAGGGAGGAAAAAGAACTTGATGTGGGGGCAAAGGTGCTTTGGGATATAGTGGCTTCTTCACATGGACCTGGCATGAAATGGAAGCTATCACCTTGTGGTGGGAGTGGATGTCTGTAGGGACCCTGATTCACAGAGTCCAACCTGTGTTACCACCCCCGTATTGTATCATAAAATCATTGAACCCTAGGCTGGGTTGGGTTGGAAGGGACCTAAAGACCATCTACTTCCAGCCCCCTGCCATGGTCAGGAACACCTTCCACCAGACCAGATTACTTCAAGCCCTGTCCAGCCTGGCCTTGGACACTTCCAGGGATGGGACATCCTGTGCCACAGACTCACCACCCTCACAGGGAACAATTTACTCCTGTTGTATGTCCACATATGTGTATACACACTACTGTGTCTACTCTGACAAGCGATGCTGGGGTACAGCCCCAAGTGCACCCATCCCAGCAGAGGCACAGGAAAGGAGTTAACACTCGCTGGCTCGTGCACAGAAATACAATCCCCGTCTCCGAGCTCCCAGAGAGAAATCAGTGAAAACATCAAACCGCACGTCCTGTACCGTGGGGCCGATACGCCGGAGCTATGAACTCTTTCTCTTTGAGGTGGTAATGGTTTGGCTGGCAGCCAGGAGCGGCAGCCGTGGATGGGAAGGGGGACTTCCAGAGATAAGCTATTTTCAGCCAACGAGGCTCCTCGCCGTGAAATAAATAGAAAAAAGGACGAGCTCTACGTCTGCGGTCATGTGTCCTGCTTTCGTGGATTTGGCCTATTTTCTGAAGAATGGCTGTAATTCAGCTTGAATTTCCCCTGGATTGCTGCCAGCAAAATAGGAAGCTGTTGCTATTGCCAAGGAGCGAACAGGAATTTATATAGTAACTCAGCCACAGGGATGAGATGACAGCTAACGGCTTAGTTGCTGCTAGGAGGAAAAGCAGACCTGGGAGGAACCTGGATTTTCTCAGGATCACAACAGTTTAGTCCTTTTTACATCTTTGGCATTATCCCCTTCAGTCTGGACTGGGCAACGTCGAAGGACAATATCTGTGCTCAACACCAAGGGATGGGAGCAGAGCAGCTTTCAGCATTTAGAACAATCACCTGTGTTTGAGTGAAATTCAGAGTTAAAATGAACAGCAAGGAGATTTAGAGCAGTTTTTTGCAATGCTGAGCCTGTGCCCCGCTTGCTCTGGCTCAGTGCTGTGATCCTGTGGTTTCTCCTCTCCCTCTGCACAGGGGATGCTGAGTATTTCCCTTGCTCTGATGTGAGGCAGCTCCTCTGTGGGAATCCAGCCTTTTGTGATTATTTTTCTATTTAAATAACTTCTTTAGTTATCGTGTGCACCATTTCCACTTCTGTTTCGTTCCTTAATAAGGAAGGGGAGTAGTTTATCATGCTCAGCAGAGTATGGACGTGGTGAAAGACATACTGTTCTGAAGGATTTAAAGTTAATTTCCGTCGGACAGAGAGACTGTTGTTTGGGGTACTTCCACAGCCGCCTTTCCCCCCTGCTCCGGCTGCCTTGGGTCCACAGGGAGCCTTTGCCTTGTGTCTTTGGGCAGCTCTTCCCCCTGCCTGGACCCCATGTGCTGGGAGGTTTGCAAGTCTGTAATGCTTTAGAGTCTGAGGGATGCAGCTGGGACTCAGGCCTGCTGTGTGATGGGACATGGCAGAGGTGCCTCTGGGTGCCATCACTGCTGACCACCCACTTCCATCCATGAAAGTCAGAGTCCCCACGCTGGGCTTGGGTTTCTGCCAAGACCTACGAGATACTTTGTTGTATGCACTGCCACCCTTGGACCACCAGATTCAGGAAAGAGATCACCTTAGAGGCAGTTTCACCTCTTCCAGGCACTCTCCAGCTGCTGCCCAAGGGAATATCTCAATCTGTGCAGCAGCCAGAACAGGCTGTAGCTCAATTTTCTGTGGGCTTGGCCATCCCAGCCGAGAGGAGCAGCATGATGCCCACGGCTCAGCAGCACTGGGCACTCACTGAGCTCCCTTGTCCGGGCAAAGCTTCCACCTCAGCAGGGCTGACCCTGCTGCAGCAGGAGGGGAAATGAAGAGCGAATTGCCAGCACTGGTGCTGTTTGCTGTCAGCCCGATAAAAATGGCACCTTGCCCAAGTCTTCTATAAATCACAGGTTCCATTTGGAAAGGAGTTTTCTGTGGTAATTAATGAGCCAGTATAAAGACATTAAATGGAGAATGTGTAGTGATAGAAAGGCTTGTCATTCACTGAGCCATCTTCCCCCATGTGAATAACCACGGGGGAACAAAGGCCAAACTCCTTATAGACTGAAGTGCACTATCTCTGATAGCTGGGAATGAAGTAATTCTCTGAAAATAACAAAGGCGCACTGAAATACATTAGTAAACTAATTACAAGAGAGCTGGTAAAAACAGATGCTGAAAATTTAAAGCTATTACTGGAATGATTGCTGGCAGAAAAATGGGGGCTGACAACAAAAAATTAAAAAATGCATCTCATTTAAAATTCATTAGCCTGTAAATCAGGACAGCTCCCTGTCTGAAAGCGAGGCTGATGGCATTTCCGTGGGCAGTCGTGATGAAAAGCTTCCTTGCCTTCACCTTTACGGATTCCATCAGTGCCTCCGGAGATGCCGAAACAAAGTGTGCGCTTATTGGCGAGTATGAAAAAGCAGGGAAGCTGCTGACTGTGCTCAGGGAGGTCTGAGCAGGGATGTTTCTACCCAGAGGTGTTGTGAGAGCTGCTGAGGATAACACCTCGTGCTTGCTTGGCTTGGTGCCTCTCCGAGCTGATGAAAAGCAGGATTGCTCGTCCATCCGCGCTCGATATTGGAAGGAGTTGGCTGCAAACAGAGTGGTCCAGGGCCAAAACCAGCTGTGTGGGAGCTTCCTCTTTTACTATCTCCATCAATATTTGGGAGAGGGATGGAAAACATCAGTATTGTGCAACAAATCAAAATGGTAACTATGTAATTTGTCTTAATTGTGTGTGTCGGAGTAGGAAAAACACGAGGAGCTCTGGATGGGAATCTGGCAGGAGAGACCTGCCTGCTGGCAGCGTACTGCAAGCTTTGCTCTGCCCTTGCTGAGCCAGCCTTTCCCAGAGGCTTGTGGACAGCTTGCCCTTCATTTTCTCATTACTTCAGGGGTCTGCTGGGGCACTTGAGTGGGATAAATCATCGCTATTTTGCAAAGAGCAAATGTGTGCTTCAGAGGAAAGTCCTGAAGAAGCCATTGCTATGAATGCAACAGGAGGGGACATCTGCTTGTGATGCTGGAGGGGAGCCCTGCCTTGGGGTGGAGGAGCCTCATGTGTTGCTGAGGTTTCTTAAGAAGTCACCCCCCAAAAGCACGGGAGCCTTGATGGTGAGTTGTACCTCTGGGCAGGTGTCACAGCAGCCAGTGTTGCCTGGCCAACACCACCCTTGGTGCTGCAGCTCTGTGCAGTTGACAGATAACCCTTCCTGCACTGCGGAATCACCAGCCCCATGTGCAGTCCACCCAGGCAAATTAAGAGTTGTTTATGACATTTAATACTCCCCCTTCCCTCCAGCAGCAGGGCAGCAGGACCATAGGTTTGGCTTCACAAATGGTTGCCTCAGGATACACTAAAATGCTGTCATGAGCCGGAGAGCAATTTCATCTTGAAAAATTACTGCAATAGAGCTCCCTGATAAAGGTCTCTCCCAGCAATGCCTCCCTCTTCACCAGAAACTTCTTCTCTCCCTGAAACCAATTTGAGAGCGCTAAAGGGGCTGTTTATTAGTCGATCCCCCTGCAAAACAAGAGGGTACTGAAAAATGAATAACCACCCTGGGCTATCTGCTGTGCTGCTTGGCACAGCAGGTAACATGTTGATGTTGCCATGTGCTCTGAGCATGGAGGAAAGTGAGAAATTCGATCCATGGGATTGCCCAGATGCATCTTTCAAAGTGGTTTATGAGGAGCAGCATTGCCTCGTGGGTAGAGTATGCTGTTGGTGCTCAAGGGAGGGATGATGTTGGATTTTGCTTGTGACCATGGGTGGCACTTTGTACCTGTTCCTAAAATAACCAATAACTTTATAGGAAAGGTGTGAGGGTGCTCAGACAGCCCTGGTAGCTTGCTGCAATTTAGAAAGGGTGTTTGCAGTGATGCACAGGGATTCCCTGCCCTGGCTTCCAGGCTGGGATGACTTCTGGCTGCAGCCACATTATATTAGGTCTTGGTCTCAGCAGGCAGCATTTGGGTAGTGCTGCTGCACGAGGGAGAGCGTGGCAAAGGCCAGATGCTCTCAAGGGTTTCCTCTGGCATTGGCAGCTCCCCTGGTGCTCTCTGCTCCCCTAAGTTAAGACAAACAGGGTGATGGGCTGTTGAATGTTGGGGACACTCCCTCATGTGTTGTATTGGGATAGTGTGGGGACAGTCTCTATCTGGAGGTGCAGCATTTTGTGAGTTTTACAGAAATTGTAAGATAACTGCAGTATAAAACAGTCCTTGGGCCATAGGACCCCTGTTCATTTCTATGCGTGGTGCAGAGGCTGCATTTATCCAGTCAAAAATCATTTTTGCTCACAGGGGAGTACCCCTACATCAGTAACTGATGGTGGTATAGTTAATTTTCCAGTAAGTGAGTTATAATAAATACTGTGAATATACTAAATGTTCTCTAGGACTGGAATATGGGTTTGGAGACACCTGTGATTGTGCAGAAGAGGTTGGGCGTGCTGGCGATGAGCAGCACATTCAGTCAAGCCCCAGGAAGAGGAGTGGAGGAGCAGTGCAGGCATTCAAAGGGTTTCCAGGTGCCACCCTGCAGGGACCTTCTCAGGAAGAACCCATCATCCTCCTCACAACCTGGTTCCTTCACTTGTGCAGGGCGGGTGGAGCAACCAGGGGCTCTTGAGGATGTTTCCTCTGACCCCTGCTCTGCATGCAGTGAAGATGTGTTCATTACTTTCACAGGATGTTTATCAGCCCTACGTGGAAGCAGCCCCTACAGGGCTCTGTGCTTTTTACTGCTTTTGAAAGCAGCAAATCCAACAATAAATTATGGGTCAGTAGTGTCCATCAGGGCTGTTCATGGTGAAGCAGTGGGGAGGTGTCCTGGATTTGGCTCACAGTCATTTCATGTGTTATGCAAAAAGCTAAGAAGTCACAGTCCAAGACCAGAAAAAATTTGCCTCCTGGTTGACTTGAGTCATGAGGTAGGAAGCTTTCCCCCTACTCCTCTTGTAAAATATCTGTTGCATGTTCCCTCCCGTGGGCAGCTGCTGTGTCCTACTGTGAGGCATTATCTCTGTTGTCTCCCTTTCATCCCTGTCCCAGGAGCTTGGGACAGGAGGAAAAAACAGGCCGGGTGGAGACTTTGTTGCTCAACCAGAGAAGTCTGTATGATGTGCTGTCTTCTCAGCCTGTTTTAAATTCTTCCAGTCAGCTTTGATTGCGGGTGAAAACAAGAGACATGAGGATGCAAAATGCAGACAGAACAGAGTCTGGACCATCCTCCATTCATGCTCTGAGCCATCCTGTTAGCTCCAGGGCAAGAAAACAACAGCCAAAGCAAATGAGGAATGAGCACTTGTTTGCAAATATTCCAAATAAAATGTGTTCAGGACTGACCATTTCCCTGTACCTCTGCACAGACTGAGGCAGGTCATCCTCCCTCTTTTATCTCACCAAGTATTTTGGTTCCTCTTAAATGAACTACATTTCTCTAAAATGTCTTCCCCTGCTTCAAACTCTCCTGAGTCTTGCAGCCCATATTCTTTTGAGATCTGAGGCTCAGCATGGACAATAGAGATTCGGGATTTTCCCTGCTACGATTAGTGGACAGGGGCAGAGAGGATTTTCCTCTGTGCTGGGAGAGGCACGGCTGCTCTTTAATATTTCCCTCCTTTTCCAAAGCTGAGAGAAAGGCGATTTTTCTTCCCTTTAGATGTGAGCGAAGGGCCCCGCTCCTGCTACTCCTGGAGAATTAAATAGATAAATGGGCGGCGCTGTTGTTCACGCTTCACTATGCACAAAGCAACTTGCATTCAAAATTGGGCTCATGGCAGTTCAGCAACAACCTCGCACAATAGCGTCATTAGACACGCAGGGCCGGCTCGCAGGCGCAGAGGCTGCTCGGCAGCTGGAGTAGCCACCGGGCTGGCCTGCCGTGGGCTTGTTTTTTAGCTTTATAAAAATGCATCTTAAAAAAAAAAAGTATAGAAAGAAGATTCAGTGTCTTTTTCTTAAAGGGTTGGGCAGGCGTTGCTGTTTGAAGGCAGGGGGAAGAGAGGAGAGGATGGGATTTGTGGTGTCCACACGCCCCCCGTCTTTTGTGCCGGCTCCTTCTCATTGGCAAATCTTCCATTTCCAGAGTGTGGAGGGGACAAATAAGGAACCGGAGTCTGCAGAGCCTTCACCTGCTGACTTCTTTGACAATTTTCCCTGACAAGTTGCTGACTTAGTGGTGAAGGTCTCTTAAGCCAAGAGGGAATCAAAAATTTAATCCCTCTGCTTGCCTTGGCACTGGTGGCTTTCAGGAAAAGGAGTTGAGTGCTCTGTGAATCTCACAGATATTGGACGTTGGTTCTGCTGGAGCTCTCCGCCTGATTTGAGAGTGGTTCAAGTTTGGCACTAATTGGCATGGTGTTCACTGTGTTTTCAAAACAACCTTGGCTTCTGCTGACCTGAGCAGGAATTCAATTTTATTAGTAAGTGGAGAAATTCAGTATAAAAATCAGCAGCTCACTGTCATCGGAGTGGAACCAGTCTTGGGAGAGGTCAGTTGCCAATGGTTTGTTCTCTGCACTGGACAAATTTGCCTCCCAGATTTCACCTTCCTCAGCTGTAAGGGACAGAACAAAGCCTGCCCTCTTTGGTAGGAGCATCTGGAAGCCCAGGTACTGGAGGCACATCCCCATAAAATTCTTGTTCCTTATACTGTTAACTGTGTTAACTGTGAGGTATTTTGATCACATGCCTCTATTGGAAAAGGTCTGAATTTAACAGTTGGTGGCAGAAATGTGGAGAAAGGATCTTCACTTGTAGGCTGCTATTTGTGGACTGCATGGCATCCGTGGTGGCGTGGATGCTCACTCCTCCCCAGCATCGTCTTGTGTCAGAGCCAGCCTGGGTCTCTGTTTCCCTGTAAGTAATTTAAAATCAAGAGGCAATTTGATTGCAGAACTAGCTGGCCTTCCCACATGCTCTCCTAACACCATGTTTGGCATTGAACCTTTCAAGTCTTCCTCCTCTCCTTGTACCTGCACAATGTTTGTGTTTTAATGACTCTAAAGGCCTGGGATTTGCTTTGACATACCAAGTTAATGTTTTCTTTTCTGTATCAAATCTAGGTCAATCTCTGGCTTAGTACTAATGCTGCACTGAGCAAAAAAGGATTGGCCACTAATGGTTTCAATTTAGTTTTTTATGGAGTAGAGAAAATTTCACTCGATAGCTATTTTCATTTTTATTCAGTTGGCCTTTCCACCGGGCCTGTTGGGATGGAGAAAGTGCTTATGATTTGATTAGAGGAGAGCCCAGAATGAATCCCCCATGTATATGGATGAGGATAAGAGTTGCTGCTCACCTGTGTCCATGGGACATGCCTTCAGGGACTGCATCCCAGTGGGGGTTAAGTGGGGCAATCCCAAGCATGGAGGTTTCTTTATGGAAGAGCCTCACCTGTGATCCAGCATCATCCTAGTTGAGGTCTTTAGTTATATAACACAGGGAAAGAAGAAGTGTAACTCCTCTGCTTCGTGTGTCTGTGTGCTGTAGACAGTCAACATTCAGTCTGAATCTAGGCTTGACCAACATGTTTTGGAAGAGGCTCCTGCACACCTGCAGTGTCAAAGGGCTGCCAGGACCATTCCCTGTCTGCTCTGACCCTCAGTTTTGTCTTTCCCTGCCCTGTGGCAGTTGCTGTGTACCACAGCCAAAATCCAGGTGAGATGATAACAGAAGCACTGAGACATCCCAGCTTGGAGCATTAGTGTGGAGCAATGAGTGTGCACGTGATTTGTTATTTTTATGGCTTGATGACACGAGATGGCAGAGGGAAGTTTAATGGCAACAGGGTGGCACTCACCCCTCTGATGATGGTAAAAAGGCCTGGGGCAGCACCAGTCCCTCCACTGGCACATGGATGCTTTGCTGGATGGCAGAGACCACTGGCAGATGGATTAGTGAGTGCCTTCCCTCTTAGGAGCTTGCGGGTGAATATTGTGATTGCATGTATTTATTTTTAAAATTATTATGGCCATTAGCATAGAAATGAGCTGCAGCTCCCTGGCTGCTGGCCAGCCCCACCCGGGCTGACGTGTAGCTCTTCTCCTTGGCGGCTGGAACAAAAGTGCCCGGCTGGTAACAGGGTCCTGCTGCTTGCCACGGGAAGACAAGTGACAAACAGGAGCAAGCACTCTGCTGCATGAGTTTGTTACAGTCAGTTGGGACATATATAAAAACCTCACATGGGTCAGCAGAGATTTAGCCCCTCCAGGCAATGCCCCGTGAAGCAGTTGATCTCCTGTCCCTCTCCTCTGCTTCTCCCTGGTGATTTATTCCCAGGCTGAAAACCCAGTAATCACTCACATTGAAGTTTTGTTGCTGTTTTACAGGAGATGCTCCAAAAGTCTTTTGTCTCTGCAACTGTAAATAAACTCATAAACCTGTTTTAAAAATAGCATTTTGTAGCTCAGTGCATGAATTTTTAATGCATCTTCTGCAAACCAGCTGGTCTTGGCAAGGGTCACAGTGTTTCCTAGGCATTTAACATAAAACTGTGCTTCAAAGCCACATTATAGTGTCATTGAAGAGTAATATTTTACTTAACATCCTCATAACTGAATTATTTATAACTTGCTATGTTTTATTCATGATAAATATTAATACTGGTGTCTTTAAGAGTAGAGGTTATTGCTGCAGTTTTACCTATAAGAGGTGATATTATTGAAATAAAGGAATGGCGATGAATTCTGCAGCCAGCAGAGCGAAGTCTGTGCCAGGGCTGTTCTCATTCACACCTCCCTCTTTTATCAACCCTGTCAGCCACCAAAAAACCTCAGTGCTGAGCATCTGTACATTTGAAATGAATTTTCCTGCAAGCATCTGAATCCCTGCTTTTAAAAAAATTTTCTTAGAGAGCTTTGTATCATTCTCAGTAAATCTTGAATTAATTTCTTGGTGAGTGTCCATAAGCTTTGGCTTTGCAAAAATGCTCACCCTGGTGTGGGTCTGCAGCCTTGAAATATTCTGCAGGCTCCCTTGAGCTTTCCTGCTGCAGGCATCCAAGGATCCCCTATCTTTTGAAGCACCCCTTGCCACCTAGGAAGGGGCATCACGTGGTATGGGAGACTTCCTAGCAGCCTTTGGGCTCCTTTCCATGTCTGAATGCTCTGGGCCATGATCAGTCTCATTTCAAGGCTAAATCTATATGAATTGGATAAACTGCTGTTGCACCATTGGGCTCTATCATATACCAGAGAGGATAATTGCATTGACTTTTATCTAGGAAAAGAGAAATACAATTTTCCATGATCTTTCACCTTGTGCTGGTGTGTCCCCATCTGGCTGGAATATTGCGTAGGCACTCCCCGGTCTGGCTGCCGATGTGGGGCTGGCTGCCCGTCCCACCCTCATACCTACCAAACCTTCCCAACCCTACAGCTGTGTGGGGCTGGGGCTTTGCTCCGTGTTTCTCCATCAGCTTAACAAATCTGCCATCAGCGGGTTGTGAGCGGTGGTTGCGGGAGCAGCGCAGGTTAATGCAACACATATTTAATGTATGATTGCTAATGGCCATCTCCCATCTGCCTGAGCCCAACTGCAATTTGCAGATGAATGATTAAGCTGCCCTGACACATAGGCAGCTTGTTCCTTAGCAGACCCACAGTCATTGCACTTGATGCATGTAAAAGGGCACGAGGCTTTCTTGCTGGACAGGGATGTCATTGGGCTGGGGCGGCGGAGCAGGGGGTTCTCTTGGAGTTTGTTTTATATGGTAATGCGAGAGACCTTCCTGTGGATGCAGCACTTTAAATGAATCATGAGCTCAATAACCACTGGGATGTTTATTAGCTTTGAATATGTTTATTGCGGAGTCAACAGGCAGCACCTTCCAATTAATTAATAGTAATAATTACGGTATTATTTATGTAGCTCTAACAGCATGCCAGAGTGTTTCCGTGCTGTGGTTACAGCTGTGGCTTGCTGGAACAGGCTGGTCTGTATTCACCCTGTGTGGGCGTGCTGGGGTTCATCATTTGCTGTCAGGTGGTCCCAAAAGCCAAAAAAGCCTTGCTTTGCTGAGCTCCTGGCAGCTGCTCTTCCTTTTGGCTGAATCCTTTTGCTCTCCAGATGCTGACATTTATGGCAACAGAAAGAATCCGTCTCTCTTTTGATGTGGACTAGGATCCAAAGACTGCTCAAGCTATTGGGAATGACCTCTGTTAAGTGCCAGTGCAGTGTCTGTGTTTTTCACTGCCCCAGCAGACCTTGCTGAGGACCATGAGGATCTTGAAGCAAAGTCTCTATTTTGGTTGAGCCAATCAATTCAATGTCCAGAGGCAGGTGGGATACCAAGAACTTCCCACTAGTCTTGTTTTTCCATGCAGAAGGTTAGGCTGCAAGCTGGCCTTCTTCTCTTACATTACGTTACAGTCCCATTTGCATTCTGTGGGAAATGAGAGTGCGTTTCTAGGTCATGTGAAGTTGCTGACATCAGTTGTTGGATCTTTCTTCACGTGTGAATAATTTTGTCTCTCTTTTTGTCTTCCAGCGATGTCTGACTTCCACATCCACCCTCAGAATGCAGTGGTGGAGGAAGGTGGTGTAGCGAGATTCCAGTGCCAGATCCACGGTTTGCCTGAGCCAGTCATCCTATGGCATAAGAACAGCGTGCCAGTCAACACAGACAATGAAAGGTAGGACATGTCCAAGCCGTGTCCAAGCTTCTGGCCTTTCTCCAGGTGGGAAAAGATGGCCAGACTTTCTGTTGCTTTCACAGTTGTGCTCGGACACAATTAACCTGGGCTAAGGGTCTTGGCCAGTGTTTCCACCATGGAAGACTCTTTTGTTTAGTGTGTTGTGGCTTTTCTGTTTCTCTTTTTGGCCAAACATCTTGTAGGGGTACTGGCATTTCCCAGGAGAGGTAGATAAAGCTATTAGCTGGTTTTGAAGGACTTGCACTGACTTTCTCTGATCAACCGTGCTCCAGGTTTATTTTCCAGCATGGAGACCTGCCCAGCAAGCCTCAAAGAGCTGCGTAGCTTTGGCATCCTTCATCTCTCCATGGCTCCATTTTGTGTAACTCTTTCTGAGACAGATCCATGACTTAGGATCTTGCATATGGGTCCTGGACTCTTGCAAGTGCTGAATTACACTGTGGCTGCTATTCCCAGGTGGACTCCCTCATGTGTGGCAACTGGGGAGCCCTGCAGAGAGCTTCCCACAGCACCCTGAGCTGCCGTTTCCCAAACAATCTCCTAAAGAGAAACTCCAGCTGCCTCCCTTCCCAGCCCAGACCTGGAGCGGCACGTCGCCGCTTCCTGTGTTTGGCAGGCTGCTCCCGTCGCGTCGGAAGCGTCCCTCATCAGGGCCTGGTGGCAGGACAGGTGGCAGGAAACGCGTGCCCGCAGCCCCAGCTGCAGCTCGGGAGCCGCGCAGCCAGCGGCGGGAGACAATCGCTCAGGCACACCTCGGGCACGGATTGACGGCCCTGCCCTGGGAATAGGCGAAACCAGGAAGCTGTAAATATTTTCCTGAAAGCCCCTATTCTTAAAAATGTCAGTTCTACAGCAGCATGTGGTTGGGTTCTTTGGAGGCAGGAGAAAACACGAGGGCTGGAACAATGCCTGACCTTCTCAGAGTGGCAGTGAACTTACAGTAGAAGGACCCAAGAGGCCCAAATCTGCTGTGGAAAACTGCAACTGTCAGGTTTTGTTTTTCCTTGCATTTTTCAGCTGAGCTTTTTTTAGCCCAGCGCAGGGTTGATTTGTTAAACTTGATCTCCTCTGAAGGCTTCTTACTCATACAGGTGCTGAACTGGGGATGTGGTAGAGCAGAACCACTGATCCGAGGGGGGATAAGCAGAAGTAAGAGGTGGAGAACTGTGCTGGATGCCTTGTGCCATCCCAGTGAGATGTTGCAGGACAGGTGAAGGTCCCCTGAAGTCCTTCATGCATCATTGATCCTTTCCATTTGAGGCCAGGAACACAGTTGTGGAAATGGTCAGAAATGTTGCAGGGATTTAAATGTGACCAGGACTTCTTTTCCCCAAGGCTGGGGAACCCCAGGGCTGAGGAACCCAAAAACTGAGGAGCTCCAAGACTGAGAAGCCAAGACTTTTCTCCAACCCAGAAAGGTCCAAGCTCTGCTTGTTCCTGCTGCTTCTCCTCTGGGAAAGTGAGTTTGCCTAAGGCCTGGAGGATGTGGCCTAGGAACAGTTTCCCTACATTTGTGTCCTGATTTTGAAGAGATTTGGCTTTTTGTAGGAGTAAAGTTACTGGGGAAGTTTTTTATTGTCAGCTCAGTAGATTAATCTCTGACACCAGAGCCTGGGTGATGAGAGTTGCTTTTCTAACTGAATTGGATTTCTGCATTAATCACGCTTGGTGCATTTCTGCGTATAAAATGTATATAAATTTGTATGCCAAGTCTTGCACTTGGAGGCTTTGAAGGCAGAATAATAGCTTTGGAATTGAATCTTCTAATGCTGTGGGCAGATTGTTAACAAAAATGAAGGCTTCTTGTAGTATAATTCATCCAAAACAATGGGCATTTTAAAGTCCCAGAGAGATTGCAATCAACTTCAGGCCGTGTAAAACTGATTGCTGTCATGCTGCCACCGACACGGAGCCGCACGTTCGGAACCCGGCGCAGGGAGCAGGTTATAGGCACTTAACCATATGCTGATCTGGAGAAAGATATTCTTCATCTTCCGGACGGAAATGGATTATTAACTCATCACAGTGTAATGACTTACTACCAGCCAATTTAAACAAGTGGTTGCTGAGCAACCTGTAATGTATGTGTACATATATGTGTGTATGCACGCATGATTTAAACGTGCCTATGTTTTAAAGATATAAAAATATTTGTTGAGGTTTACGTTTGCCTGCTCAGTGTTTATTTTAAACATACCTTTTCATGCATCTGAGGTTTTAAGGTTACGTGGATTTGAGTCCTTGGGCCTGGAGTGGGGAGCGTGGAGCACAGGTTTCTCGTGCCTGTCCATGGTCACTGTGCTTCAGCTGATGGGTGATAATTCCCACTCATGCATCCCTCTCAGCTGTCTTCTCATGCAAATGCACTGCCAGAGCCTTTTCACAGGTTAAAAAGGAAGCATCTATTTTGTAGTCTTCTAACAAAAATCACCATTTCTCAAGGATGCATCAGGAGATAAATTATTTTCTTTTACGCCCCTGTCAAAGAAGACCAGAGGCCCAAGTATTCAAAAAAAGTAAGAACTGATGCAGAAGCAGGTGTGGGCTCAGCCTAAAGGGGTGTTGGCATGTTGGTGCTATTGGCACCTCTGCACTGGGATGCAGGGAGCCAGCCTGCCTCGCCTGGATGGGTGTGCAGCCTGCTGTCACATCGTGTCCTGCTTTGCAAGCTTTTGATTCTGTTTTCTCTTCCCATAGGTACACACTGCTTCCCAAGGGGGTCCTCCAGATAACAGGACTAAGGGCAGAAGACAGTGGGATATTTCACTGTGTTGCCACCAATATTGCTAACGTGAAGTTCAGCCGGGAGGCCCGACTCACCGTGTCAGGTTAGTGCCAGCTGTGCTGTGCTGTGCTGTCCTGGCTCCCTTCCTGTGTTCTTCCCATTGCTGTTCTGGGCCAGGACAGTTTAAGAGAGCTTCAGGCTAACACACTGAGAGCATTCCTCTGTCCAGCCATAACACCTTCCTTGTTCTGGATTGTTATTTGTTAAGATCCCCTTCAGTGCAGGACATCCCAGATTCCCTGTGGAAATGGAGATGGCATCTTTGGAAGTAACAGGCAAGGGAAGTCTGCCCAGGGATGGTTTGAGCGGCTGTTTCTGAGTTCTTTCTTACATGCAGACAAAGGTCTTTCCCCTGACCTGCGATCCTCCTGTCCATCATATACATGTAATTGCTGGTACCCAGGAGCTGGAGGTTTTCCAGCATTCAGTCACATCTCACAGCTTCCCATCACCCTCCAAAACACTGCCTGGCCAGTGGCTCTGGAGCAGAAACTTAACACCTGCACCAAGTGTCAGATTAGCCTCTGCTGACTGTAAAGAAGCAGCACGTGTGAAATGGGGTGAAGCCGAGGGAAGAGTGATGCTGTGTATATCAACTCTGACGGGGAAAGAAAGCAGGCTAACTGGTTCTGAGGGACCTGGGAGCTTTGGCAGCCTGTTACTTATCTGTTTGCTTGATCTATGCGAACAGTAGCCACATGGAGGGGAAAAAAGAACAGTAAATTATCGATGTGGTGAAGTTCTTTGTGTCGGTTTATTGGCCTGAATTATTATTTCTCGCAGGGCAGAAAGCTCTAGTTGTTCTCATCTGACCATCCCTCATTGCAGATGGACATTTTCCAGGTTTCTTGTCTGTGAAACATTTGTGGTTTTTTCTCCTCCTTAAAGCAGTCGGATGATGAATACGGGCACCCTGTGTAAGTGTTTGTTGCGGGGTTTGGACCATGCTTCAGTGCCTGCACTGCTGTAACTGGACATTTGCATGGAAAACCCATTGCACTGGGTTAAACCTCCATGGAAAAGGTTTATGCTCTGGGGTGTTTGCTAAGAACACACAAATATCAGTTAGATCAGGACAGCAGGTATGTGTTAGCATGTGAACCCTGGGCTTTGGCACGGCAGCAGAGGCTGTGGTGAGCCACAGAGGTGCACGGGGCATTGCTTTGCTGCTGTGGGTGTTGTGTCAGTAAATACTGAGCTAACTTGAGTGCTGCTGTTCACGTGGCATTAGGCATGATGGGGTAAGCAGATTCTTGCAAATCTTTTGTATCACCTCCCTCTTGTGCCGTGGTGAAGGGAATGTTCTCTCTGCTCTTCATGATGGCAGAAGAGCTCACACTTTTCCCTGCAGGGCAGCAGCTTTAGCCATTGCTTCACCAGCAGAGAAGCACCAGGTCTGCCTCCCTGAGGTCTCCAATCCAAGCCCTGGCTGGGGAGAGAGAGAGGAGAGGGTGAGAATGGGTGAAGGAGCCTGTAGAGCACTGCCACAGCTCGGTAGGAGAGGAGGAGGAGGGTGGCTGCCCGTGAGGGGTGAAGGAGCCTGCTTGCAGCGCTCTCCCTCCTCTCCCTGGCAGTGGTGGTGGGGCTGCCGGCAGTGAGCAGCACAGAGATGTCTTCCAGTCCTGCTGATTGATCATTTTCAAGTGCCTGCTCAGCAGAGCTGCTCCCGAGGGGGCTGCCTGCCTCTCTGCACTGATACCTTTCCAGTGCTTGCTGCGGCTCTCTCTGCTGCTGTCCTTTTGATCAAGATCTGGCAGGCGACGCTCCTGTCCCTGCTGGAGTGCCTGTCACTGCTGGCAGTGCTGGGGACCTCCCCATCCTCACTGTGACTGCTGCTGGAGGAGTCCCTGGGGACCACAGGCATCATTAGAGCATTTTCCCCTTTCAGAATAAATCCCAGTGCTGCCCTGAACCCTGCTGAGCTCCAGCAGCACTCGCCTGCCACGAGTCCCTCATTTTGTCATTCCTTCCTTCCTGACCCTGCATCAAAGGGCTGGTCTGGTTGAAGAGGGAAACCTCCTCCTTGATGCTGGGACATGTTTTGTCCCTTTGTGTGGTGCTGGCATCTGACTGCTGTGTCCCTGTCCCTGCTGGCCCTGGAGCTGTCGCTGCTGTGGGTGGTGGGCTCAGCAGCAAAGCTACGGGGCCATTCCATGGCCTTTGCAGGAGAAGGTGAGCAGTGGTGGAAATGCCACTTCCAGAGTTGGACAGCATTTGCTCAAACTCAGGGAGCTGAATCCACACTCAAAAGCCTGAGTATCTGTTTAAGACTCAGAGTAGAAATCAAAGAATGTGATTTTAAAATATTTTATCGTCAAAGAAGTGTGTTTCATAAATTCTGCTTTGAGCTTGGCTCCCGTTTGCTGATATTCTTGGGTGACCTTGGACAATTCATTTCATTTCTCAGTGTTTTGAAATATTGAAATCGTTATATAATACGCTGATAATACCGTATTATTCTAAGCGTGAACATTTAGTATTGTGATTCAGAACAATAAATCTGCATGGGTTTTAAAGGCACTTCGAGGTACTGAGGGGAAGGTATTGTTTTTCAGATCTCTTGGGGTTAACCAGCCGGTCATATGAATTTATTGTGCATTCTGGTTCTCATCAAAAAATCTGCATTTTATGGCTTGCAGTGAAATGCATTTAGTGAGAAAGTCAGCTCTTAAGTCACACTGACACGGTGATTTTTCTTGGATTTTGCCCATTTACACACAAGCTTGGAGTCGCTTTATCTCTCCCTGCTTAGCCCCCGTAGGAACAATTAACAAACGAGCTGCTCTGATATGTGCTTGCCCTTGGACTGCTGTGGAATCCCCCTTCTATGCCCTGATTCCTGCCCCTGAGCTGCTGTGAAAGGGTGACACTCAAAAATGCCAGAAGAGTTTGTTTTTCTTGGAGAAAAGACCCTGCAGATAGAATTTGGTGGATCACTTCTCTGTGACGAGCCTTTTGACCATTGGAAACTCCATGTACAGGAGTCAGTGTGGGTTGGTCCCTATGGGAACCAGCCAGGGCTGTGCTCTCCAGCCCTCCCTGTGCCCCACTCCTGCTTGGGGGCAGATGACCAGCCCAAGTATTTCTCTTTGCAGGTGTACAGAGCTTTTTTTGCCAGCAGCTGTAAGATTGATGGAATTCCTTAAACACTGCTTTGACCTCAGCATTTCTGGAGTATAACCCAGCTCTCATCAGAGACAGGGAGAAAGATGAATGCAGAGATTTCCAGTGTTCCTGTTTACTGATGGAGAACTGAGAATATCTCTTGTGTTTCCTCCTCTCCTGCTTCCAACAAATGAGACTGAAGGCTGGGACATTTGCCCCAGGGATAAGGCACCTTTTAGGGACTCAGGAGATGTGGGTTCAGCTGTGGTATACATAACACAGGATGATGTTTTTGTCCCATGCTATCGTTCTGTCTAGTGAAATGGGTTTTATTTTGCCTTTCTCATGCCTGTCTACTGTTCAGGGTCCTTGTGCCAGGGTTTTGTTCTATTATGGGTCTGTACATTCACCTTGTGCATGAGGTTTTGTTGTTGGTTGCTGCCACTTGGTGCTACTATAGTGCAAATAAAGGATTAGTGATTGTTTCATGAGCAGCAAATGTCACAGTTATATCAGTGCAATAGGATCATTCTCTCCCTGCAGGAAAAGGGTAGGAAAATGTGGGGTGCAGTAGTCAGAGGAGTTTCCTCTCAGAAAGCTCCTCAGCAGAAGTCAGGGACTGTTACCTCCATCACTCCTTGTCTCAGGACAGGTCTTTTGGAGCAAGTGACACCAGCAGCAAGAGAGGATGCTCACAGAGACAGAGTTAGCTAGTGTGGTCTGTATGGATTACTTTATGGCTTGAAATGCTGAAAGATAAAGCAACTCCCTCATCTATTTGCATTCCTGCTGTCTTGCATGTTGGGTTTTCCCTATATACCTTATACCATATATTTCCTTATATGCACATCTTCTCTTTGCAGTTCACTGTGCAATTCCTTCTTTATGCTGCTGATATCCAAATGTTACCAGGGCTGTTCGGGGCTGGGTCATTGGTTCAGGGGTTTTCCCCAGGAATAATCAAGGCACACTTTAAATGTGTTCAGTGTGACTGTCACACAAACACTGTGCTCCTTTTGTTTCATGTACATCTCAGATTTATTGAGAGTTACACCAGCCACATGATTTAGAATCCTAGAATGGTTTGGGTTGGAAGGACCCTTAAAGATCATCTCATTCCACCCCCTGCCCTGGACAGAGACACCTTCCACTAGAGCAGGTTGCTCTGAGTCCTGTCCAGCCTGGCCTTGAACATTTCCAGGGATGGAATCCACAACTTCTCTGGGCAACCTTTGCCAGGGCCTTGTCACCCTAACAGGGAAGAATCTCTTCCAAATACCTAACCTAAATTTCCCCTCTTCCAGTTTGAACTCATTACTCCTTCTCCTGCCACTACAGTTCCCAGTGAAAGAGGATATGCAGTTAGGAGAGATGTACCTAGAGGGTGCCTGAAGTCCTCACTGTTCCCTTTCAGCAAGAGGGAATCAGCAGCCCTGTGACGGTGGTGCTGTCGTTGCAGGCTCGCACTCCACGGTGTACAAGGACCCCATGATCCTGGTGGGCCCGGAGAACCTGACGCTGACCGTGCACCAGACAGCGGTGCTGGAGTGCATCGCCACCGGCAACCCCCGGCCCATCGTCTCCTGGAGCCGCCTCGGTAAGCCCTGGGGTCACTGGGATTTCCTCCTCCTCCTCCTCTCCGTAGCCATCATGTGGGAAATAGGTAGGTGCCACTGACTGTTTTATACAACAACTGATTCACCCTCTCCCTTCCCACAGAAGGTAATTGTAGGCTTGAAGTGCTTTTTATCCTCATGTCTATACTTCGTTTTTTCTCTCTGCCAAGATTCTGTTTTCAGCTGTTAGAGAAGTGGGTTGGTTAAACCTGTAGATGTTTCATGAAAGGTGATAATTTTATCTTTTCTCAAGTGACAGCGTCTTCTTCTGCTGCATCAAAAACATCACCACTGTTGGCCTAGAGAGGCAAAATCATACACAAACACACCTTTCACATAAAAACAGACTTGAAAGAAATTTGCTGCCTGTTCAGGGAGTTTTAAAACAATTTCAAGGGGGAGAGAGTGTTTAAAGTAGTGTGTCTGATGCCCTGAAAAACAAACGCTTGCTGCTGGGGTCCGTGATATGTTTTTAAATCAGCATGGAAACCAGAGACAGTGTCTGATGGCATCATGCAAGCGAGGAAGAGCAAAGGGCTGTGTTTCTCTAAGGTTTCTTTTAGGTTCTAACTTTGTGATGATAGCTTAGAAACTGTTTTGGTCAGGGCAAGACTTCTATTGCCTTACAGAAACCTGTGCTGAGTGAAGAACTGTGCTGATTGATTTTGTTTTATCTCCCAGAACTTGTAACTCTGCCTGTGTGCACAATAGGGTTGGGTTCAGTTAGGATTTCCCAAGATCTTGTGGTCCTCGAGGTCACATCATTTTTGGGATGCTCATCTTCCTGTGTCTGCTAAGGTGGCTGTGAGGCACCAACAGGGATAACCCAGACTCATGCTGCTGTGCAGGATGTGGGACTCCAGCCCCAAGGCTCTCCAAGGGTCAGGGTCAGCTCATGGGCAGGGTGACTTCCAGCTCCAGAGCTGCCTGCCAGGGAATGAGGACTTGCATCCAGTACCAGTTGCACATTTTTTCCCATGTTTTCCCCCCTTGCATCCTCTAGTGGCTTGTAAAATCAGCCTTTGTATGCCTCTAACTGGTATTTTTGCCTCCAGAGCCATAACCATCAGATAGATGCTGTTTTAAAAATTCCCCAGATACTCTGTATCACTGGCTTGGTTCTCTTGGACACAAGGCAGCTCTATGTTAGTGCTCAACTATAATAAACTACTTTATAATTGCCTTAATTATAAGTGCTTATTACCTTCTTCAAAACACTTGTCTCTATAGCGCAGTGCAATAATGAAGATGTAATAGCACCATGTGATGTTTGTCTGGATGGTCTGAGTTCAGCATTGCCTTCCACCAAAAATAAATACCCTCTCCACGCTGCTTTGCAGCACAGCAGCAGAATCAGGACTACTGAGTGGGAAACAGATCCTGTTATTTTCCCTCCCCTTCGGCAGGAACGTCTCGTTTCCAAAGCATCACAAGGTCTCATTTAAATGACAGTGATCCTGACAGCGACGGGCTCTCGGATGACTTGGAGGGTTTGTCATCTCTTTGTAGCCATTTCAGAAGTGCTTTCATCTCTCCTTGTCTGTGTGATCACGAGAAAGGAGAGGGGTTTGTGCTGGACAGGGAGGTCCTCAGAGTATCTCAAATCTGGCTTCCTCCATGTGAAGGTCTTCTTCCTGAAGTTCCTCCTACAGATAACTAATCAACTTAGGGGAAAAAACCCACTTTTAATCCATTTACAGAAATAACAAAATCCACAGACTTAAAGTCTTAGAGAGGTGGAGCTGATTTAGCAATAGGAATGGTTTAATTTAAGCAAAAAAAGTCAATTCTGTGTGAGCATCTTTCTTGCCTTGTAGAAGTAAGGAAGAACTGTGGCATTGTTGTTGTGCTGGGGCTTTGCACAGGGCACGTTGCCTTTTTGGAAACTCTCTCTGAGCCCCTTTGCTCACAGTTTTGACATTGTGGCATTTTTTCTGTCAAAAAGGAGCAAAAGAACAATTTTGCTTTCACAGCTTTCTGGTACAGGGAAAAGCAAGCCATAAACACCATTTGCACTTCTTGCTTTGGCTTTGCTAAAACCTGGCGGGTTTTCAGTGGGAAAGGCAGTTATATTTCGCTTGAAGGAAATCATTCAAATTCTGGGCCAGTTTTTGAGTGTCACACAATCAATTTTGAATTTAATTTCTTTGGGAATATGTTGTAGCCCCTGACCACAAACAGAATTCCTGTGTCTCGCTGTGCATGAAATGTCAACATTCATTAGAGAGCAGGCTCTGAGAGAGATGTAAAATCATTAAGGGTTTGTTCAGGGAAGATAGGGCTTTTCCTTTCAGAGCTACGCACTTCAGGCTTGGACCTATATGTGTGCACAAATGAATATCCTGGGCACTTACTGCAAAGCCTTTTGAATGAACGACGATTTTAATGTATCCTTACCCTTTAACTGACAGGCCACTGAGTTGGCCTCCATAAAAGGTATCAAAGCAGAATAATAAACTATTTAGAGAGATACAGAAAAGTGAGGCGAGAAAGAAAGGACAGTGATTATCTGATAGCGTTATACAGAAGTTGTCAGAAAGGGCCGCACAATGGGAAGGAAATTACTAAAGAGGGAGCCATTCAAGAAGTAAACTATACAACAATTGTAGGAGCCAATTAATTGGTAACTTATTGGACACAGAAGCTTGCAATAGATGGCTGACTGGTTGACAGGAGCACCGTTCTCGTAAGTGTTTAGAAATAATAGAGTAAATTTCACCACTTCACATACTGAATAGTCAACTGTTGCAATGTACTCTAAATATGCTAATCCACAGTGCCCAGTGTCCGCAGGAGCAGGAGACCTATGTGTCTAAAAAGTGGAAGGCTACTATGACACAATACAAAGAATTCACAAAAGACCTAAATGATCAACATTAGAAAGTTGTTACTTTCTTTCTACTTGCTACTTATAAAAGAAAGGCGTTCGTGTTGTTGCATATTCATATCGCCTGGCACGTTTTAAGGGGGCTCCGTAATTGGTGCTGGTGTGCCAATCACTCGGTTAGCAGGCGGAGAATGGGCTCCAGAAAGCATCACACACACCTTGGAAAAATAAATAATGCAGCTCCCAAACCACAGGCCTCTTTCATCCAGACTTCACCCCCATGGGGAGCAGGGAAGTACCTAAAGGGGCCTAAAGGAAGGCTGAAGGGGGACTTTTTGCAAGGGTGTGCAGTGATAGGAGAAGGTGGGAATAGCTTTAAGCTGAAAGAGGGTATATTTAGATGGAATATTAGGAAGAAATTCTTCCCTGTGAGGGTGGGGAGGCCCTGGCACAGGTTCCCCAGAGAAGCTGTGACTGCCTCATCTCTGGAAGTGTCCAAGGCCAGGCTGGACAGGGCTTGGAGCACCCTGGGGTAGTGGAATGTGTCTCTGCCAAGGAAGGGGAATTGGAATGAGATGATCTTTATGGTCCCTTCCAATTCAAACCATCCTATGATTCAGTGAAGTCTCTATTTGTCTATAGCCAGAGCATCTTTGGAGAGCATCTCCATCTGGAGAATGGTCTCCTTTCTTAATTTGAGGTCTGTCTGCTCTTCACAAGAGCTGAACCTCCCCCTTTTGTCCTCATCAACTGAGGGATCGAAAGAGAGAATCTGTCAGACGCTTCCCTCCAGACTGGCTTTTTTTCAGCCCTCAAATTTTCTGCTTTTGACTTCTATAAAATAAGTAGAAGGTCATGTTAAATGAGCAGTGGTTTCAAGCCTGCCTGGGTCCTGACAGCTTTGGGAACTGAGCAAGTGTTGGCTTTTGCAGTCTTTCTGATCTCCTCCATGAACAGATGACTTTTTTTGCTGGAAAGGTGGATTTACAGGGTTTGGATTGCCTGATTCAAACCATTCTTCAGGTCTCCGTGTAAAGAAAACAGGGTTAAAATAAATAGCAACCTTTGCAAAGCAGGTGTGAGACATCAGTCCCTCAGCACAGCGGTTCTACAAAGTGCTGAGCTTTCAGGATGCAAGGAATTTCTTGTGTAAACACTCTGTATTATTTATATGTGTTGTCAGTGTTGCTAAGTTGGACTAGATATAAGCTGAAGGCCTTCTTGCTGACTGCAGGATGGCTCAGGCTGTCTGAGGCACAGTTGAGTGAGAAGGATGGAGCACACTGGGAAAGCAGAGATGTTTCTGTAGAAGCCCTTTTCAGTGCTTTTGGAAAGGGAGGAGTGGAGTGAGAGGTGTCTGAGATGATCAGGCACAATGATCGTTGCTGGCTATTAGAGGTGGCCACACTGACCCAAATGGCAGCTCCACCGAGGCTTCTGAGCTTGGAGGGCTTTGTTCTCCAGGGAAAGCAAAGATGTGTGGACAGGAGATGTTTCCTCAGACCACCATGTTTCCAATAGCTGGAGTTGGAGAGATAACTGAGGGCATATTGATGCTGGTATTTGGACTGGGGGGGAGCACCTGCTGCAGGCTGAATCTTTGCATGCTTAAATGATGGAGCATGTTATAAATAATACAGTAAAACTGCTGACATTCAAGTCACATATTTCTCAAGGCAGTTATGTGATGAAGGATCCAGGTATGACCACTTCACATCTTTCACCAGTCCCCTCCCTCCCTCAAGAGAGAGATTTGATTTTTACACCTATTGTAAATACGACTTCCGAAAGGTCTAATTTAAAAGATGAAATCAAGTTCAATTTGGATTTAATTCAGACCTTCAGTTCAAATGCTGTTTGGAAGGAATGGTTCCTTGTTATTGCTCATTAAATGTGGGACAGGTCATGTTTTACTGTCCTTTTTATGACTGAGCCATTTACTGCAGCGGTGGCTTGGCCAGCAGTGTGATCCTTTAATGACATTGTTTTTCTCTCTCTAAAAGACCTGAGCATTTTTCTTTGCAATGCAAATAATGAAGAGGTCTGGCATTTCCTGTCTAATGAAACAATGAAACCTTTAAGCTTCAAAATTTCCTGAAAAACAATATATGCAGAGCATGGCAGGAGATACATTTGGGAAGTGCTTTTGTAGCTCTCAGTCCTTGCTTTGCTGATGTTTCTTAGCAGGATGCTGCCTGGAACCTGGAACCTGAAATGGGATCCCTCACTCCTATGGTTGTAATTGGGTTTGCATGACAGGGTTTTGGTAGGGTGGGGGTTACAGGGATTCCTTTAGTGAGGAGTTACTGGGAGCTTCCTTATATCCAATGGAGCCAATTCCAACCAATTCCAGCCAGCTTCGAGATGGACCCACCACTGCCCAAGGCCAAGCCCATCAGCAGGGGTGGCAGCACCTCTGGGATAACAAATTAAGAAGGGAAAAAAGTTATTCCACAAGAGCAAATTTCAGCTGTAGAGAGGAATGAGAACATGTGAGAGGAACAGCCCTGCAGACCCCAAGGTCAGTGCAGAGGGAGAGGCAGAAGCTGCCCCTGGCGCCAGAGCAGAGATGCCCCTGCAGGCTGGGGTGCAGCCCATGGTGGGGCAGCTGTGCTCTGCAGCCCATGGAGCTCCACAGGTACACAGAGATCCATCTGCAGTCCAGGAGGAGCAGGAGTTTTCCCAGTCTGTTCCAGAACCTGGAACAGATGGTTGGTTATGAATGACCCAAATTCTGTAATATTTTTTATTATGCAAAATATGATATTAAATCTAAAGTATGTGATTGCGGGGTAGCTTTTAGCTAGCCCTGCATGCTATCTGTGTTGGAGTGTGAAGCTTATGGCAAGATTATGGCACAGACTTTGGAGCACAGGACCAGGCTCTTCTACTGTGGTGGATCACATGAGTGTGGAAATCTTGTGGGCAGGGCAGCTGGGGACATCACCAGGGCTGGTTCTTGCTTCTCTGGTTTCTGTAGGTTCTTTAAACTCCTCTGTGAGCAAACCTGAGAGAACTGAATTCCCAGTTCTTGTCTGATGAAAGTGTGCTCACTTTAACTGCTCCTCTAGTAAAAATCCTCCCCTGCCTTGCCCCTCTGCTCAGACACCCTGACATGCTAGGCCTGATTTAGAGCTGCCTTTGTCAGACAATGTCTTAAAACACAAATCAATGAAACAATAGAAAGCAATAGCCTGATATTAATGAAGCACACTGTAATTAGAGCTGGCTGGGAATTTTCCAGAGAAAACAGGAAAAAAGTGAATTCCCTGATACCAAACTATTTCACATGTCTCATATCCAGCACTCAGGGTGGGGGCAGCCCTTTTCAGTTGCCCTTTCAAGCCAGAGTAAATGACCACCAGCTCAAAGACCGGCTCCTTAGCCCTAAACTAGTGTGTATTCAAGGACTAAAGAATCAAAAATCCAGGATTCTCTTATTTTCACAAGCCACAAAAATCCACCAAGGATTATCAGGTAAAGTGGTGTAACTTCTAGGTCAGGTCATCTGCTGCTCATAAATTGCTGGTGGCTGGGAAAGCCTGCAGTAGGTTGACTGGACTTCTTCCTGAAGCCTCTCTGTTGGAAATAGGCTATTGAGCTGCTTGGATCCCTGCTCATTCTAATGCAAGAAGCCAGGCAATGGCTCAGAGAAGCTGAGATGATTTAGCTTGGTTTAACCACTCTGATGAACTGCGTTCTGGGTGCTTCATCTTAATCTGAACACATGGTTGAAAGCTTTCACTTTTCCTGTGGTGGTGCTTTGGGTTTTCAAGCAGCAACAAAGGATGATTTTGGGCAAACACGTAAATAAGGATCTGGTTTCTGCAGAAGGCAGTTCTGATAGGAGCATCACTAAATCCCGTTTACTTTACTTGACAAATGGCAGTAGCAGAACATGGCACCACTCCATAAGTACTTAGATTGGACCTCACTGAGGGCAGTGCCTGGAAAACTCACCGAAAGGTCCAGCATGTGACTCTTGTCCTTCTCCCCTTCTTTCAGACGGCCGCCCGATCGGCGTGGAGGGGATCCAGGTGCTGGGCACAGGAAACCTCATGATCTCGGACCTCACAGTGCAGCATTCTGGCATCTACGTGTGCGCCGCCAACAAACCCGGCACGCGGGTGCGCCGCACGGCACAGGGCAGCCTCGTGGTGCAAGGTGAGCCCCTGGGACCCCGAGGGATCGGGCTGGACAGGTGCTGACTTCACTTCTCCAGTGGTACCAGGCAAAACACTTCTATTCTAGACATGTGGTTTCCCAAGTGGGTGTGTGTCTGTCCCATGCAGGTGAGTCGCCACTTGGTATGGTTCATCTGATGGGGTGCAGTGATTTCTCACCCTATCACAGGCATTTCTTTGTCTTAGCAGACATTGGTTGTTATTTGTTATTATACTTGTGCATCTTAGTAGAAAGCCTGAATTGATCAGCCAAATTTGTCTCATGGTCCTTAGTGATACAAGAACATGGTCAGTGTTCTCATGCTGGACACCTCTGAAGGGTAGGTATGACTCCTGCAGTGATAGGAAGCAGTGGATACCGCTCACAGAGTATTGCTTTTCAACTGAAATGGCACCAATAAGTCTAAAACCATTTCCAAAAAGTCTCTGAGAATGTTTGATGTAGAAGTTGACACTATGTCTGAGCCAGTTGCCAGGTGAAGCACCCTCTGGGGGCTGTGCCCATGGGATACAGATTGCTCCTCTTCCTGCAGCAACTGTCCTGAAATGCTACTTGTAAAGGGCAGTTCAGCCAAAAGTAGAGATCAGCGCTAGGGAAAGCACATGAGTCCCTTCCACATGCTCCAGTCTCCATGGTGAGGGGAGCCAGGCAAGCCTTTGAGAAGGCAAACCCAGCTGGCAGCGTGC
This sequence comes from Prinia subflava, assembly GCF_021018805.1. Lineage (NCBI taxonomy): Eukaryota > Metazoa > Chordata > Aves > Passeriformes > Cisticolidae > Prinia > Prinia subflava. Next base: position 2,465,789 of record NC_086261.1, read on the forward strand.
TCTGAATGGCAGCAATCCACCCCTGATTACAGGCACTCACCTCCTCTTCAAGCTAGTCCACTTAAAGCATCTCGCGCTCTCATCAGTTCACTCATTAACTATTGACTGATGATATCCTGAATCTAAAATTACACACCTCCTGCTGGAGCTGCTAATTGAACCTTTCGTGCTGCTGATGGGGAAAGTGCCCTGCTCCAGCCCTGATGCTCACCCTGCTCCAGCCCTGATGTCACACAGATCGCAGGAGTGATCAGCTGTGGAGGAGCAGTGTAGAAAGGGTGTAGAAAGGGCTGCCTGTGCCTCCCCAGCCCCAGATGCTGATCAGACATGAGGCAAGGTGAAAACTCACTGTTTCTTTTGCTCTTGGATTTCTGAGTGAGCAGTGCAATGAGGGGACCTCCCAGCTGGCACAACTATGAAGCCCCTCATTAAGAAACATCAACCCCAGCATTAAGAGCAACCTCTCTGTACAGATACAAACCCTTTAGAGCTGCTGCAGGACAGCTCTGCACATGGTGCATGTAGGAAAGGTCTCCTAAGCCCAAATGCCAAGCTGATGTCCAGGATGCAGGGAGACAGAACCAAAACAAATTACTTGGAAAATCCATGAAGTTTTAAAAACGCAGCTATTGAATATGGTCGACTGCCCCTGTTAGCAACTGAATGAGAAGGTGAAAGGTAGTACAACTTCCCATTGCTACAAGAAAGCAGTTTTTAGTCTTTTTGGAGATTAGAACATCAGCTCTCGAGCAACTGGTCAAGTGCTGGAGTTCAGCTGCCGTAGAATTACTGTGGATTTTCTCCTGGCAAGCCAAGATAAGAATTTGTCCCTAAAATGTCACTCCCAGGGCCATTGGAGCCCAGTCTTTCTGTGGAAGGAGGATGCCCCTGCATTCAGCATCAGCAGAGAAGTGGCAGTGGTGTGGAGAAGAGTGGCCAGTGTGTCCTTGGCATAGCCCTTAGACCTGCAGTGTCCAGGACCCCAGCCTGTATTGCCCATCCTTAAAATGCTTCATGTTTTTTAGGGACATGTTCCCCAGACAGGGTAATGGCAGACCCTGGCTAGGCAGCTGAGCTCATCCCAGGTTTGCTCACCCTCCCTCTGGAAGCAGTTTTTCCTGCCTCTGCATCTCATTTTGCCTGAATTTTCCAGCTGAGAGGTACAAATGATTGCTGTTCAGGTTCGTCTGGGAAGAAAACAGCGATAATGACTGACATGGGAGACTGTGGGTTTTATCTTTGTCAAGATGTCAGCGATGCAAATTACATCCGTAAAGAGAAGAAAAGCAAAGATCGGGCTATCAAAAGCCTGGTTGGAGAGGAAGTTAGCACAGAGCCAGGACAATACGGCATCCTCAAAGCACACCAGGCCAGGTACTTGCTGCCTTTATGCAGGGGCCCTTGAAGTGCCTGGAGGCACAAATTAACTTGCCCCAGTCTTTTGAAGGAGGGACGTTTTATAGGCGGGAAACTGGAGGAGAAAGAGCGATGTTTCCTGTTGTAAGGCAAGGAGTTAGCGGGAGGCTGGAACTGAGACCACATCCTCCCTCCTGCTGCCAGCGGTGGTCCTTGTCCCATCCAGCAGCTGCGTGGGCAGAGGTGTCCCAACACAGGGCTCTGCTCTTCCTCCAGCAGTAATGTCCTTTCCATTACAGATTTTCCTTCAGATAATCTAATACCATCTTATTATCTTCCTGGGAATTCCTCCTCCCTCCAGAGGAGAAGGCATCAATCCCCCACTCCTTCCCTCCCTGCCCTCCCTTGGCCATTTAGGCTCCTTTGATCTCTTTTGTAAGGTTCTCACACAAGAAAGTTTCCATTTTCCCTTCAGATCCCAGCGCAGCCATTTGAATATTGCTTTGTGCTGGGCTTCGAATGAAAGTCTCACGGGGGGAGTTGTCGAAGGGCCGAATGCGGCGCCGACTGAAACCGAGGGTGTGCGTGTGTGTGAGGCGAGGGAAGAGTAGGCTTCCGTGGCAAGGGAAAAAATATATCAAAGCACTTTCCCTCTACCTCCTGTGCAATCTTTTGTGCTTTATTATGTGTTTGGTGTCATAACAAACTGATGGGCTGTGAATGGCCAGATGGTCACCAGTGTTCTCCACTCCACGCTTCATTTCCTCCTGAAAGCTATGCAGAAAAATGAGATCCCATCTCATAAATGAGGGCCCATCTTAAGGACATGGGTTTGAAGGCTCTGCTGACAATGCCTGCCTTGTTCGCCTTGCTTTCTGTTGGCAGGACTGGGCAGCACTCCTTGGTCCAGCAGATCCGGCCACCGCTGCGCTTCCTGATGTTTCTTCCATCGTTCCTGCTCACTGGCATCACAAGCCTTGGCTACGGGCTGGAATTCAGCAGCAGATGTATTGCAGTTGCTGTGGTTTAGGCTTGGCGCTGTGGTACTTGGTTTGTTCTTGAGTTTAGCCCTGAATTCATTCTGGAAACCAGCTTCAATACGTGCTGTGTGAGTCAGTGTCCCCCATGGAGCAGTTCTTTCCTGTCCACATTTTCCTTCTCAAGAAAAGCCACCGCGCAGGGACAGGTGGGCACTCAGAACTTGTGTGTCAGGAGTGAGCTGGGGTGTCTGATCCCTGTGGACCATTCTTCCAGGACCACGCTTATGGGTGACATGGGAACATACCCTGCTGCTGTGGAGCAGGTGGAGCTCCAGCCTGCACTTCGATGGGACAAGAATTTCATGAGGGCCGAAAGACAGGCTCCATGACAGCCCCCTTGAGTGTTCTCTGCCTATTTTCCAGGGGACATGGGCACAGTTTCCATCTTTGGTCCTTGCAGTCCCATCACTGCTACTGTAAGTTACTCATAAACATCTGAGTGTCCTCTATAGTGAACACAGAGAAGCCAAGTGAGCAGCAGTTGTCTTAAATCTCCTGTCACCATTTGCTGTGCTTGTGTGACTTCCCCATTGACCTGACTTCTCCTTTATACCCTTATTGTGGGTGCCAGTAGCCTAATTTATGAGGTTTTGTTGTTTCCATGTTATTCTTCCTTCTCTTCACCCCAGCCTCCCTCCCCAACCCTGCCATTCTGTCCACTTGAGAATTAATGACACGTCATACTGAGATGCAAGAGGCGTGCATTGGTCTGGCACCAGAGCATTGGCTGTCGGCGCTCCCTTAACCTTAGGATCTTCTCAGTGCTCCTTGGGACCCTCTGTGGGCCATCGGGCTCTGCCATAAGCACCACAACCTCATGGCAAGGACAGCAAAGCTCCCTGATGTCTTGGGGGACACACTGGTTGCTGATCCCTGCTGCCATGTCCTGAAAGAGATGGAGCACATCGGGGTCTCCCGTTAGAAGCTGCTGGTTGCAGTGCATCTCCATGCTATCACAGTTTGCTGAACACAGTAAAAGCTATTGAATCAATTTAACCATTCTGGGGGTGGTATTAAGTGTTATTCCTCTTTGATACCAATGCCATGCCTTTAAATATTCATTAAAACTGCATGATCCCCTCCCTCCCATTAAGTCCTGAATAATCAATGCTCTGGTTTCTTCAGACTTCACAAGCCAGGGCTGGATCCTGCCCACTCCTCCTTGCCACATTTGAATCCTCTGCTCTTAACAGTGATCTCCATTAATATCTTTATTAAATCCTCATGGAGGGCTGAGAAACATTTCCTCTGGCAGCCTGCAATGGCATTTTGGCTTGTAGTGTGGAAGGGGCAGAGGTGTGCAGGCCACTGTGCCTCAATGCAGGGTGGGATGGGCCCTGACAAGATGCTTTGTTAATTATGAGTGATGAGGAGGGTGAAGTGCTGGCAATGGGCAGGGCTTGGCTAAAGCCAAGGCTTCCAGCAGGCAGGGTTGGCTTCTGCTCCTTCCCCATTAACCCAGGCAAACTCTTGGATCCTGTCAAAAACGTTTGGAAGGGCAGGGGAGAAGACCTGGGAGAGGAGATGTTTTTCTGCCCAGGAAAGGAGCCATTTGCCCTGGGACCACACACCAGCAGTTTCCTGAGGGCACTTTCCTCAGGGCACTGGTTATGAACACAGCTTGGGTGCATCCTGGTCCAGGCAGCAGAGGGACACCCATTCAGACCGTGTCCTTTAAACTCCGTCTGTTCCCAGACCACGTCCTCGACTCCATGGGTTTCTGTTTTGCCCTGGGCCCTTTTGGCACTACAACTTCACACTGTTGAGACCTCAGCAGGACAGAGCAATGTCTGGGGAAAGCCAGGAAGAGCAGGAACAGTGGAAGGGCAGTCTGTGTCTTGCAGTGAGGGATGCCATGGAACTGGGGACAGCTTGGCACAGCACAGGTGAAACCTGCTCTCCAGAGAGTTTAAGCAAGTTAAACTGGGGCTGAGGTTGTGCCTAGCAAGGCAGGAGAGAGGAGGGATGGCAGAGGGGCCGAGGAACCCGCATGGCCATGGCACCAAGCAGTGTCACTGGCGCCGAGCCAGCGGCCGCAGCTGCACGTTCGTTTCCCCGAGTCACACGCGACACCGCTCCAATCACTCCCTCTTGACACGGGCTAATAAGGGAGGATAAGGAGGGCCGGCGGTTCCAAAAAGGTTATGCCGGATGCTTCTTTCCATATTTCAACTTTGTTTCTGCTGGAACAAACGGTGGGTTTGAGATTTGATGAAGCGAGGGGGAGGCAGAGGCAAAGAGCCAAGAGGATCTTTAATGAAGCTGCAGCGAGGAGCTGGGAGGTGGCTGTGCCCTGCCTTGGCATCGTGGGTTTGCACCTGTGAGTGCCGCGGGTGCAGCTCGGGAGCCCAGATGAAAGCGGGGAGGTGCACAGCCACTTGCAAAATAATTACTCCTCCAAAACTGCGCCAGCACAAAGCGGGGGGCGGGAGGCTGAGGAAAATCAAGTCTCTAATGCTCTCACTGTACACCACAAAGGGGCCATTCATGGCAGGGATGAGTGAGGGGTTTTCCCCCTGTTTATCCTTGCTTCCAACTTTTATTGAACCCATCCTGAATTTTGTTTTAATCTGTGAGTCTAGAGCAGAAACACAGAAGGGAAATGAAAGGGCATGAGATTGATTGGCACATGGGGAAGTTTAGCAGGAGGTTCTGGAAGTTCGTGTCCATTGGGTTGCTGGGATCAGGTTCATTAGTGGAGCCGAGTGCTGACAGCGGTGGCCTGACAGTAAACCCTGGTGGCAGATACCCTGTACCAGTAACATAAGTCAGACCTGCCATGCTCCACTTCCCTCTGATTATTAAAAATGGAGAAGGAGGGGGCTCCTTCAAGGGGGACGGGCTCTGTGATGAATTCCTCTGTCTTCCTGCTTGGAAGACTTAGAATCTGCACAACTGGACTTTTACTCTCACACAAGCACCTGTCCCTGCAGTTTGGCTGTGTTACAGTAGCAGCCAAGCTCTTCCCTTACCAGCACACAGCTGGGAAAGACCTTTATCCTCACAAAATGCTGCAGGAAACCCCAAGGGGTGTTTTGGCCATGAACCATAAGACTCAACTCTTGTATCCCACCTGCAACGTGGCCACTCCTCAGTAAATTTTGCTGGACCAGATTGCTCCCTTCTCCAATCCCTATACCTCTGCTGGTGGCACAGCCACCAACCCCACGCTTGGTATATGCCAGTGAGTGGCTCTGAACATGTCTCCCTCAATAATCTTTTTTTTTGTCAAAAAAATTTAATGCCAGCCATCTGTTATGTGATGTTAGTCAGTAAATTTATTATGGGCCTGTGCCTCTTATCTGTTTGTCTTCATTGTGTCTGCTGCCGGTTCCACCTGATTTTAGGTTTCAGTAGCAACATGCAGTATATTTATCACTTTGCCCTTTGAAGCAGAACTGCCTGAATAATCTCACCTATTCAGCAGTGTCTGTCAGGCCCTGCTTTCTGTAGGCTGATACGCTGGTTTATTCTGATAAATGATTTAAAATCCAATTTGAGATGCTGGAAGGAAGAGATCGCTTACTGTTTAAAAATGTTACTGCCAAAGGTGAAAACATTTGGTGACAAGGTGAGCAGCAGTTACAGGCATGATGTAATCTTCTGCAGGGCATGGCAGGAACCCAGAAGTCCCAGGCTGAAGATCTGGGGTTAAAAAGGTTCCCAGATCTTTTGCTGACAGGAAAAATTGGCAGCAAATCTGATATTTGCTGAGGAGAGAACACCCTGCCAGATTGCTGTATGATATCCATACATTTCTTTCCATTTCAAGCAGTTCGCTGATGCCATTCAGGTCCTTTGGACACAGCCAGGGTGTTGCTTGAGCTCTGCCACTGAGAAAACAGCACATCTCCCCAGCTGCAGCACTGGGGCTGCTTTCCATGGGAGACCAGGGAGAGCTGGAGGGGTCTAAACCTTGGTCCTGTTTGCCTGAACCCTGCAGGACTCATCTCGGCTTTCCATCATTTCTGATCTGGCCTTCACGCACCTCCTGTGAAGCCATGACTGCCAGGGTGGGCAAGCAAAAGGCAGCTTTGCACTGTTTACAGGCACATCGTCCAAAACCAGAGTTATCTGCTGCCTGTGCTGTGGTTGGCCAAGTACCCCACATTCCCAGGCAGACAAGGCTTTCTGATGAGGTGTTATTTTGTACCAGGATAACGTGGGATCATCATGACTTTTCTCACCCTCTTTCTCCTTCCTCCTCTCAGCCCCAGCAGAGTTTGTGCAGCATCCCCAGTCCATTTCCAGACCTGTGGGGACTACTGCCATCTTCACGTGCGTGGCCCAAGGGGAACCCCCTCCCCAGATCACATGGCTGAGGAATGGGCAGATCCTGGAGACCAGCGACCACATCAAGCTGAAGAATAACAACAGGTAGGTCCTGGTGCACTGGGAAATGGGAGTGGGAGAGATGTTGGATTGCTTTCTGCATAGCTAAGAGCTGATGGGAAGGTGGCAGCGTTCTGAAGCAGATCTGTGGATTCAGCTTAGACTTTGATAAACTTAAACACTGCTCCAGTCCTGCTGGCTATGCCTTACAGTTTGGTGCTCCATGATTTTTTGTGCCAGGACATCAGCATTAGACTTTGACTGTTGATGCAGGAATCCAGGAAAAGTTTCTCTTTTGTTCTGATGATCATGTGGATATTTCTGGAAGGGCTAGATGTTGTTCCTGGAGCTGACAGGGACCACATTGACTCCTCAGTGGAGGAACTGTGATTGTTGCCTGGACATTGACCTGCCTGGGTGTGCAAATATGAATACATTAGAAATAATATTGGTGTGGAGCCTGACTTTCACTAAACTTTAGCCTTTTATCTCACCAGGGAAGAGTGTATTCTCTGAGTACTAAATAACTGCATTTTCCTGTGAGGGGATGGAGATGTTTGTACAGAGGAAATGATGCACTTAGTGTGAAAATTACCAGTCGACAGTGTAGTTTCTATGGAAATAGCATGAAAAAATATACTACAAAATAATAGCACCTGTGTTGTAAACCTGATGTATTGGTGGAGGTTTGTACTTTGTGGTGTCTTAGAGCTGCTCTCTATATTAACAAATGTGTCTCAGGAAAGCAACTACCCAGCCTCACCGGAGGGTCTGGACCTTCAGTTTAGACAGCTGGGAAGTGCTCTGCAGGCACCATGGCTTGTCCCTCAGGGGCAAGAGTGAGTTTATTTTTCTGAGTGTCTATATAATGTGGCTTTTTGTTTTCTCGTCTGAGGGGTTTAAAAGCTTTGTTACGTGAGTGATGGAAGGATGTGTGATGCAGGAAGGATAAGGTGTGAGTGGTAATAAAATCATCTCAATCAGTGGAGGTTTTCTCCAAATTGGAAGTTTTTAGAGCTTCAGAAAACTTTGTATGCACATACAGATGACAGTTCAGGCTGTGGTCTTCTAGTTCATGGCATGGCTTTCTGAGGCATGTCTGCCCTTTATGGTATGAACAGAGCAGAAGAGGTAGGAGGGAAATTAGTGCATCCCTTTTTATTGATGAGGAAGTGAAGTCAGAAGTGGTGAAGTCCTAGTGGTCATTAAATCCATGGCAAAACTGACACTGAATCCAGCTCTGTGTCTCGCCCAGATGTCTTCCCTGTGAAATCTTTCCTTTTCACTTTAGGAGAGCAGGAGTTGGATCTTTGGTCATGGTCACTGCTCCTGGCCAGGTCCCTGTGCCTGGAGCTGTGCTACCCATGCACATAAACTGCAACTTGGTGAACATCTCTGTAATCATTTTCTTATGGGAATCATTTAATGCAATTTAGCATCAGCCTTTTCCACAGCAAGCTGAATGATCAGATTACAGCATCTGGCACAGGCTGAGGGAGCTCAGCCCGTTCCTGGGGCCCAGCTGACACGTGGCATCTTCTCAAGCTGTAGTAACACGATTGTAAAGCTGAGCCCTCAGGCCGTCGTATTCGACAGTGTTGAACTTTTGTCTTCTTTCACACTAGTCTTGGTCGACTCCAGCCTCCAGCTCCAGGCAAGTGGCCATGCCTGGTGGTTTCCAAAGCTGTCAGTCTGGAAAATGCCCTCACTGGTGCAGCAGGGCTGGGAGCTCCATGACATGGAGGAGACACATCAACAGATCATTTTTTCCTGAGCTTTTTCAAGTTTGCCCTTTGCTTTACTCTCATGGGCATGACTAAGTGCTGTAACCCACTTAGTTCCAGGCAGAATCTGTTTGTGGTTATGTCTTGGATTTATCAGTCTGTTGCACTTGGAAAATATTTGTCTCTGTAAAGATGGATCTTGAATCTACTAGTAATGAAGCTACTAAACTACACTATGAGCTTTTTAATTAGATGACATGGTTTCCTAGAAAATTCATTTGGATTAAAACTCATCTTAATATTGTCATAGAGGTCTGAATGCCCCCAAAGGGATTTTTAGGAAAAAAAGGGGCAAATCATCCCAAAACATATCATGTGCTAATTGATTGCAAAATGTGTCACTGGGAGCAACTTCATTTTTGTAAATTAACACAGCCAAAAGCAAGGTCCAGACCTGCAGAAGATGGTGTGTTTGAGATGCTGCTCTGCTCCTGCAAGCTTGAGGCCCTGTGGGCAGCAGCACAAACCCACAGCCAATGGATCTGATGCTTCCCAAAGGTGTGAGGGGCCCTTTTGCATCTGCCTCACCCCACACTCTCTCTCATATGCAGTAACTGCAAATCCAAGGAGAGCAAAGCCCATAAGGTGAGGGGCCTCCAGAAACCCTTCACTGCTGGGATGCAGCTTCAGGACTGGATTCACTGGAGATTGGATGTGATGTACAACATTAGACATTCACTTGCTAAGCAACTTCCAGGCTTTCAGCACAGTAAAATCAGCCTCACAGGCTGCATCCAATAAATATCTCATCCCTCGTGGTCCCTCAGATGTGAATTCCCATCACCTGATGTGTTGACGGTTTCTGGGCACATTAGCATTAAAGATCAGCCTTCTGCTGTGCCCTCTCCAGAGGTGGTTGTTATGTTTTGAAAATGCCAGCTGTGTGGGAACAAAATAGCCAATCGATGATTAGCAAAAAATCAAAAGCAGTTCTGGGATAGCGGATAATTGTTAATGAAAAATGCATGAAGGCTCAGGCATAGGGAATTGTGGGCTTTTCCATTAAAAGCTGTGAATAAAAATGACTGAAGGAGCTGATGATGGGGCTGCCTTGCCATGCAGTCCCTGGGCTGGGAATGCAGCCGATTGCTGTCAGGGTGATGCTGTGCTGAGCCAAGCTCTCTGAGGGAGAAGCTGATGGAGCTTTTGGCCTTTTGACCTTTGGTGGAGCCATCCTGTGTCCAGCAGTGGCAGACTCTGTCCCTCTATGCTGATCAGAGATGCCCATGTTGCCCCTGGAGTGATTCTGATCAATCATGATCCAAATGCCTGAGAGGTATTAAGGGAATTTCTAGCAAAATTCTCACCTGGCATCACCAGCTCATCCCAGAAGTGGAATACTGCTGCAGGAGGAAGGTGTGGTTACTGGCCAAATTTGGCTTGTGTAAAATGGGCTTGTATAAAATTCTGTTTCTAGGTTATTACTTCAAAATTTACAAGGAAGCATGAAATAGTCCCTAAATTACCACTGTGAAAGGTTTATTGCTTTTCTTCTTTTGACCCAATCAGGTTCAGGGGTGTAATTTTCAGCCTGGAAGTGTATCACACTATGGAGTTTATATTGCCATAATAGCAAGGAACAAAGGCCAGCTTCTTCAGAAAAGGCAGGCTCTCTAAATATTGATTTTCCAAGAAGATTATATTTACAAATTGTAATTAAGGGACTTCATTTGTTCTACCGGAAAAAGGCTTTGTTAGAATTTGGGCTCAGGTGGCATTCGCTCTGCTTGGTGACCTTTGTAAATTCTTCCTCACTGGTTTGCACTTGGTTTTAGTGCTTGGAAATGTCTCACTTCAGGGCCATGAATGTTCAAGGTTTATCAGGGGAAATATTCCTTCGTAAATAAACATCAGGACAACTTTGCTCTTCTTGCACTTCTCATGCTGTTAAATTCCAGTGCAGAAACAGAGAGGGGCCTTCAAGCACAAACATCCCAGCACTTGAGACCAGACAGCCCTTCTGGTACCAAACCCAGGGAAACCAGAGCCTGTCATTCACAGGGTGGCTTTTTTCTGTAAACTCTACATTAGCTGGATGTGGAAAGGCGCAGATGGGTTTGTACATCCCTTCATGGAGCTCACTCCCCACAAACACTTCAATTTGTACGGTTTGGGACCATATAAGGGAGGACAGGCAAGCCTGCAGTTCCTTATGCTGTGAATTTGAAGATGGTTGTGATTGAGGGAAGGGTGCTCTCTAGCAAATCATATTTCAGTTCCCAGAAGCGTGACAAATAAGTATGTGGAGGATGGGGATGTGAACCCGCTGCTCCTGATTTAAGCATAATTTATGGGTTTGACTTTGGAAGACACATGGAAATGGCCTTTGCAAGGAGGATCTCTGCACGCACGCACAAAGCCCTCTAAGCACTGGGGAATCAGCGTGATCCCTGCACCAAGCAGGGATCCTGTGCTGGGATCACACAGCCATATCCCACAAAAAGGACCTGCAGCAGCCCCGGATCAGCCAATGGCAACAGGCATCAGTCTCTCCTTCTCATGTGCCTGTGATTATTTTGCTACCAAGTTGTCTGTGTAATTTCTCTGTGTGCTGCTCCACTGAGCTGCTCTTGAAGTGCATCGAGTCAGGAGTTTAAGTGTTTGTTCCAACTGTTGCACACAGCAAAATCCATCAGCAGAGAATGGTCCTTACACTGGAGGCTTCGAGGCAGGACTGAGCCCATAGTGGTACAGCCTAAAATTAGTCTCCCCTAAATTAGGCTGGGTCCTTTTCTTCTCCAGTATCTGTGCTGCTTGCTTGGGAAAAAGTTTGGGGAATATCCCATTTAGCAGCAGAGAGCTCTGGTGTCTGCATTTGCAGTCCTACAAATACAGGCTCTGGTCTCCCTTCCAGTAGCTTTTGCTGAGTGTCACTTTTCAAGCTTTGCACCTAATTTCAGGCTATATGAGGCAACCTTCAGAATAAAGGGCACTTCTGCAAAGCTGGGAGCAAAGGCTCCTTCCCAGCACGGCACTGGCCAGCAGGCCAGGAACAGATCATTCAGTGCAGCACAGCACAGGCCATGACAAACAGAGCCAGAGCAGGGATGGGGCATCTAAATGTGGCCCTGGTGACTTTCTGTATCTGCTGGCACTCAGAATGCTGTCCCTGCTAGCCACAGCCCGCTCTCTGCATTAATTTCATCACACTCCCTCCTTTGTGCGCCTGTGCGCGTGCAGGCTGATGCCCTCCCAGATGGGCCCCTCTTCTTTGTGCTGCTGAATCGATGAAGAGGCTTCCTTCAGTTCACAGACTTTTTCAGAGGAGCCTTTGGAAAGCCGATCTCCGGTCACCGGCCTGGACCCCTGACCCAAGGCAGATCAGTCATCCTGATTGCCTATGAACTGGGAAGACAGCTTGGGAATACTGCGGCTCTCGAGCGGCGGAGGCCTCTCGTTTCAGCTCAGCCGGGTGTGAATCTGCAGCGGCTCCTCTCCCCACTTCCATCAATGCCTGTCAGGGCATTGTGTGGGGATGTGATGGAGCCCTCAGCTCGCCGAGCGGCTCTGGTGACCAGCAGAAACCCTTCTGGCATCTCGCCTCGTCTGACGTGCTTGCGGCGCTGCCAGTCTGGCACTCACGGGAAAGTTTTCCAGCAGCAGATGTCCCAAAGTGACAGATTTTTTTTGTGTTGACGGGAAGAAATAAAAGGACACTGCATATTTCAGATGGTTGATGCACAGGGATGCTCTGCGACTTCTCACTCGGCAACTACAGATTTTCCTTTTGTTTGAGCTTTCTTTAAAAAAAAAAAAAAGACAAAAAGCAGCAAAACCTGGGACCGAACACTGGCCCTGCTGCACTGCATCCTCCACATGCTGGGAGTTGATTCTCATGGAGCTGGTGTTTAGATGCTGAGCATTCTTTTCACCAGCTTCTCCATGCTCTCATAGCCAAAATTCCAGCTGATTTAGTGTCCCATTGCCTGCGTATCATTCTAGGTACCATGGGCTCGAGGTAAGCCAAGACTCTCATTGCACAGCACAGCACATCCAAACACAGTAAGGAAATCTCAATGAAAAGGAACTTTCTGAAGCCTGAAGCAAGTTTCCAGCTATGTGCCATGCCAACTTTGCAGAAAATACTGTATTTATTTCTTTTGACTTGACTGTGCAGAGACTCTGCTCAGCCCCAGGTCCCAGTGGCTAAGTGCCATCCTTCCAGGACCGCTGGCATCCTGCACATCATCTGTGTCCCACATGAGCAGCTTTGCTCATTCCCAAATCCTCCCAGGAGAGAGAAGTCTTTGGCTCCAGAATCACAGCACTGCCATCAGGCTCCTTGTACTGCTTTTCAGCCTAGCTCCTCTCTTCCTTCCTCCACATCTTTTCCCCTCTCTAAGCAAAGCAAGTAAATGCACCTGGAGGCAGCAGAGCCTAAGTACTCCTTGGGCCAGACCTGCTTTGTGCTTGGGAAGCTTAAGGCTGCTCTTGACCCATGTGCCAGCCCTGCCTGGCTGCTCTGGGTGCCCAGATGCACAGCAGCCACATGGAAATAATCCCTTCATTGACGGGGCAGAAGAAGTGCTGCTGCTGCTCCTTCCACACATCTGCTTTGTGCAGGGCTGGGAGTGCAGCTCTCAGATGGCGTAATCCTGCCTTCTGCCATCTGTCCTCACAGGAGTCAGCCCTTGTTGACACAGCTGAGCCACACATCGGCTCCTTCCTCCCTGCGCCCTCTCCCAGCTCTGCCTTTCTCCTTCCATTTAATCAGATACGTTGAGCCCGTGGCTATGAGAGGAGCTTAGGGCTGATTCTTGAAAATCACCATATCAGCTGAAACCATCACATTTGATATTCCATTTACAATGTTTCCAAGGAAACAAAGGCACAGGACATAAATAGATGACTGTTAAACATTTGCTCACTCACCATGGCCCCCGATAATTTGCAAGGCAGAAATAGGAATGTTAAATCAACAGCAATAATAAATTTTAATATAGGAAGGCCAATATTTTGCTGCAATTAGAAGAAGCATTTGTTCTGACATACAGGCAGGCAGTGGCAGGTTATTTATCATTTTCACTTCCAATGTTCAATTTTTCATTTACATAAAAGGCAGCTTTGATTGTGATTCCCAAAAAGCCTTGAAGTGCCCCCTGCATCAGCAGGGATGCTTGGTATTTACTCATGTGCAGTCAAGTTCCAGGTCCTCCTAGAATTCACTGCAGGAGAAGAAAGTAATTTGTTTCTCCTTAGAAGCAAGTAGTGGATGTGGATTTCATTAGGTTTGGGTCATTTCTTACAGAAAAGTAAGATAAAGCTCATGTGAGCTTCTGAAATTTTCCCAAGGATGTCCTGTGTGTGAGAACACCCTCCCAGGACCAAAGGCACTGTAGGCAGATTTTACCTTAACCTGAGCTGCTGCCTAAGAGTTGGGTAAAAAACATCTCCAGTGTCAAATCTGCCTTTCCAGCTCCAGCTCAGAGCTGTACCCAGTGGTGACAGTGACCATCCCATGCCTTAGAAGGAAGATACACTTTTTATTTATTTATTTATTAGGCCTTGTGTCTGATGGATTCACATTGAATCATGTTGTTCCTGGCTTGGCTTTGAGTGGAGCTTTCATTGATGGGTCCCTGTTTGTGAGCCGATGTTATTAAGAAAAGCTGCTTTGCACATTCAAACAGCAATACAGAGCTAATGTGGCACACAATTACTTCTGAGTCAGTGTTCACTGGTGTTGTTTTAAAGATATTGGGTGGTACAACCTTTGAGCTGGCCCTGCACTTGCTCCAGTTGTCCACAGCCATTGCTGGAGGGTCCTGCAGTGCAGAAAGGGCCTCCAGTTCATGTGGGCACACGTACAAGGACTCTGGTTGTCCATGTGCAGAGATGGGCACCATGCTTAAGAATATGCTCAGTTGGGAGGCTGTACACGGGTGACTTTTCCCTCTGCTTTAGGGATGTTTTCCAGGATACCCAGGGCCTGTCCTTTCTTGGATGGTGAAAACAGATCTAAACCTTACATGGAAGCCCCCAAGAGCAGGCTGGAAGAACTGTTCTGGTTGTTTCCCTGGAAGGCAGCAAGCTTTGATGCACCAGCATCAAAAATACACTCAGAGGTTCTGCAGACAAAGCCTGTGACTTAGAAGCTTTTGCTTTTGGCTTATGGTGATGGTGTTTCTGGAAGTGCAGAAGCAGAAGCTGAGGCTGTAACCCTGCTGGATAAATCAGCTAATCCCAGTGTTACCCTAAGACAGCTCTAATGTGCTATAATGCAATTAGAGTATCACCAGAGGGCTTTCTGGCTGTGTTTGATTAGACTTGGCTTAGCAGCCATGTGCAGTGCCTGGATGGGTCTCACTGGTGTGTACTGGAGCTAAGCCAGTTAAAACTGTTTTGGATGTGTGGATGCACTTGCCACAGAGCTGGCTCTGTGATGTGGCTGGGATCTTCCTGAATCCACACCTTCAGATCCTGCTGGTCCCTGTCCCACCCTGTGTCCACCTCTGGCTGTACTTGAACCACAATATCCACAGGTAGAGACAGATAATCTGCTCAGTCATGGGTTCCAGGGAATGACACATCCACCTCCTGAACTTTTCCCTCCCCAAAAGCACCAGTCACAGCTTTCTAAAAGCTTTCTGTGGAAACAGGCCATGGGATGCCCTGCCATGGGACCATGGCAGTCAGTGTGATGCTTGTCCCTCTCATGTCCCCACACAGCACTCTCTCCATCTACGGGATCAACCAGGCCGATGAAGCCATCTACCAGTGCCTGGCCGAGAACAGCGCGGGCTCCACGCAGGCCAGCGCCCGCCTCACCGTGCTGTGGGCTGATGGGCTGCCCAGCCCTCCTCAGGGCGTCAGGGCAGAGACTGTCTCTGCAACCACCATCCAGGTGTCCTGGGAAAAGCCCCTGCAGAACACCAAGGAGATCATCGGCTATGTGCTGCACATCCGGAAAGCTGCAGGTACGATGCTGCACCCACTGCCCAGAGCACCCTCAGCCTTCCCATAATTTAGCAACCACATCTGCACTATAGCGGTCCATGCTGCCATCAGTGTTTTCCATCACCTCCCAGTTTCTGAAAGGCAAGGATGAGGCTGTAAATACACTGTAAATACCTGCAAATACTAAATATACCATTGTAAATATCAAAAGGGTGCAGAGGATGAAGCCGCATAGTCAAATTTTGCTGCCCATGTAGCTCTCTGGCAAAGCATTCGGAAATCACAGAATCAGAGAATCACAGAATGGTTTGTGTTGGAAGGAGCCTTAAGGATAATCCAGTTCCAACCCCTGCCACAAGCAGGAACATCTTCCACAAGATCAGGTTGCTCAAAGCCCTGTCCCAACATTACAATTTCAACAGCCTTGAAATGTAAGCAGTAATGTGTGAGCAGGTATATATCCACCCCAGGGACCAAAACTACTGCTTGAAACATCTGTTTATTCTCTTCACCTCTTGCAAAGCCTAACACTGCTCAAATCTCTCTCCCTTTGCATTTCAGATCCCGTCGAGATGGAGTACCAGGAGGCTGTTAGCAAGAGCACCTTCCAGCAGCTAGTGACTGATCTGGAGCCCTCGACCAGCTACAGCTTTTATATAAAGGCTTACACCTCGCGGGGTGCCAGCAAAGCCTCAGAAGTGACGGTGGTGAGCACGCTGGGGGAAGGTAAGGAGCGCTTTGCGCAGGGACCCTCAGACGCTGTCGCCCGCTGTGTGTAGCAGCAGCGCCGCTCGCCCCGACCCCGCCCCGCAGCGCCGTGGCACTGCAGCCTGTGGTGTTGCTGCTCCTTGTTCCTGCTGCTCCTCGTACTCTGGGACATTGTGTAAAACTCACTTGTATCGTTGCAGGGGGGTTGACTGATTAAACACAGCATCGCCTCTCCCAGCTGATGTTGTAGCAGGGGGTGAGTGCAAACCTGCCTGGCCTCGTGCATTGCAGCTGCTCTGGGCTGTTTCTAAACTCCTTGCTAAATGCAGACTTCCTGCTCAAGCAGCATCTCATCATCTTCCAGCAGCTCTGGTACTCACAGCTCTTACTTGATAAGTGCCACACTTATAAAGATTTTATTATTTTCTGCTCTATCCGAGGCAAATCACACTAGAGCTGAGCTGTCCTGACCTAAAAATCTCAGCCCTGGAGCAGCTTTCTGTTTCAGTGGGAAGTTAGGGTGATCTCTAAGGCTTTTTTTTTTTTTTCAGTTTTTTTGGCCACCAGTTAGAGAGTGGATGTTGTAATATAGGACCCTTGCACACAGGTACCAGGTAGAAACCACAGCCCTGGTGTGATAGTCAGAACTGGAAGAATGTTTTCCTGGAGACTCATCTATTTCTGAAACCTTGGTTGTCTCAGATATGGAGACTAATTTCTTAGGAATCATTCTCATGAACACTCAGTAATTATAAATTTCCAATGGAGAGGGCCTTGGGTGTGAGGATGTTATTTAGGATCAAACGTAAGTCTCTTGAATTCCAGGTGGGGGATCCAGTTCTCATTCTGTTCTCAGCCCTTGCAGATATTTATTACAGAATTAAAGCAAAAACACCAGTAAATCCTCGCCTGCTGGGTTGTTGCTCTGCAAGTTTATTTTCCTTGGTACTCTGCAGGGAATCAGTCACCCTTGGAGTTTGTTTTTCCTTCCAATTTAGAGGGAGAAGGATGGGCCAAGGCAAAGCTTGAAACTCCTTGACCCGATGCTCTGAGTTCAGCCCCAGGAGCTACAAGCCAGCCATGCTCTACAGAGCTGGGTGCCTCTGCAGAAGTCCAGGTCAAGTGAGAGAAAACTTTTTGTCATTATTACCTTCAATCACGACAGGAATAGTTAGGTATCTGGTAACAGGATCATAAATTTCCTGGCTCTCTGAAGTTTTAAAGTTTCTCTGTCCTGCTATCCTTTAAAAAAGGCTTGTCCTGTGTAACAAAGCTTCAGGAATTAGCTCCCTGTCCTGGATGGACAAGCTGGCTTGGTTCAGATCACTCAACCCCAGCCTGTGCCTGCCTTTTAGGAAGGTAAAAAGATATTTAAAAGCCCCAGTTCTGGCTTCATTTGTTCGCTTTGCTTCACTCGGGTGTCTGTTGCCTTCTGCTCATAGAGGAGAGAGTGGCTCAGAGAGCCAGGGCCCGGTGGCTTTTGTCACCAAATGCAGGTTTCACTGCAGATTTGTCTCTTCTCATGGCCAGGCTGTTTCACCCTGTGCCCTCCCAACATGCACAGGAGAGCTGCATCCCCCCTGAGCTCGGGGAGCCCCTGGATCTGTGCTACCAGCCTCAGAAAAGGATGGATTTTCCAAGATGTCATATCCGGCAGCCAGGGACAGCTCAACTGTAGCCAGGGCAGCAGAAATGCTGCCAGCTGGAGACTGGTCTGAGTGACCAAGTTATGCTGGTATTGTTTGGAGCAGGAATATGAAATACTCCTCAGAAAACAGAGGAGCAGGGTTACTTTTGGCTTGGGGCCATCAGCTTCTCAGGGCTAGCAATACGCTGAGAGCGTGCTTGGCTGAAGCCTCTGATGCTTTCTAGCAACACGGTGCTCCTTCCTTTGTAAAAGTGTTAATTTTGGGTGGAATGTAGAAGGGAAGATGCTGTAGAGAAGGGACTTGAGTGAATCTTGTCCTCCTCCATAAACCTCGCTCTCTGGGAAGGCCCTCCTGCCTCCTCCCTGTCGTTCTCCTTTACGCCATCTCACAAATGCCGTGGTATTTTAAATCTCAAACGCTCTCTGCTTCATTAAGCAGCACACACTCCTTGTTCTTGTCTTTTAATGCTTTTTAGGGTTTTCTCCAGGACTTTTTGACATTTCTCTAGGATGAAGACTGTTCCTTTAGTCATCTTCGGCTAAAGACGCCTTCAAGAAGAAAGTTGAAATGACCTGGGGAAAATTCCAAACAGCACGGAAGAGGAAAACAAGTATCCCAGCCCCTAGCATGAGGGAGATGCCTCACTTATATTAGCTCCATATTATGTCTAATATATACTTCTGTGAAGCACCTATCTGCTGGTGTGTGTACATATATTTACACACAGACAGATATATTCCATTGTATACACTTATTTGTGTAATCACTTTATAAACAGCACGTGCATTCTGAGAGTGCATATACCTATAATCAGTATTATACATATATATATACATATACTCAAAGTTTGAATAAATACAGTATATTCCATATTTTGAAGGAGAGATATTCTTGTGGTTTTTATTAAATGTAAGGCTCTGCAACCATAAAATAAAGCCAACTCTTCACAAATCAGGATGGCCCATATCAGTGTTTCTTTGTCCATGGGATAATGTGATAATTTCCTTTTCTATGGTGTTTTCACCCGTGGCTGGAAAAGTGATGCTTTAAGCAAGGGTCCAACTTCTCAGAGTGGGGATTTTGCCCTGGAGGGAATTGGGAGAGTAAGAAAAAAGGAGTATTTAATTGGATTGCAAAAATACGCAGCCTTGGGAGGAATGGCACATTCTGATATAAATAGAATTTACTCTGTGTTTTGCACCCAGGAATTGTTAAGTTCAGCCTTCGCAGCAATGAAATGCACATAAATAGAATAAATCCCATCAAGAAGGAATACTTCAGTCCATTTTTCCCTATTGGCAGCACTTAGGCAGGATGAGATCTCATTAATGTGACCCAGAACACTGGGTCTTTCCTCCTGAATCCACGTGGAGATATGTGGCAGTCAGTCCATGGGCTTATTCAGAGGACATCAAGCAAAGCCCCTGCAGCCTGAAGGAGAGCATCACTTTGGGAAGAGACAGGATTGTCCAGACCCTCCTGCTCAGCTGGAGAGGCATCCATCCTTCCTCCAAATCTCCTCATGGGAAAGCTTGAGCTCTCAGTACCTGGGAAAAGGCAGATGGTTGTGCTGTACAGTTTTACTGCTGAATTGAGGAAATGCCCTTTTTAGCTCTCATCAGTCTTAGACTGACATGGCCACGTTTCATCTGCTTTTCCCCATTGCTCACTAATGGTTGTGCTGAACTCTCTGCCAAAGGCCAGGTTTGCACTGCTCATCCTTAGAGACCCTTTGGGGAGAAACAAGCCAGAAAGCAGCTCTGGTCCAGTGCAAGGCCAGCAAAGCCTTACATGTGGGAAGTGCTGAGTTTGTAATCATGTGGGATTGGAAAAATAGCTCCACCTCAAAGCCTGGAAGTTGCTGGATAAGTAGAGCTGTTCTGCTGGATGATTTTGCTGTGGGGTGAGCTGAGCTTGGTGCCTGGTGCACAAAAACCCTTCTCCCTCCAGGTGCTGGTGCTGGAGCAGAGCCTGCAGCACCTCATGCTTTGCACCTTCTGGATGGTGCCAAAGGTTGGGGAACTGATGGGAGAGTTTAGCCTGGGGGTGCTTTGTGGAAATGAGAAAAAATCATCAGTGAAGTGTCCTGCTGAGACACATCTGGTAATGGTGTCATCAGTGTAGGAGAAAGGGAGGGAGGGGGAAACATGGACTGTGTGCCCCAGTGCTGCCCAGGGCACAAGGCTGGGCTTGTGGCAGAGCCAGCTTTGGAAAACACAGATATCACAAGAAAATTGGCTTTGATTTGCAGATCTTTGCCTCTCAAGGCAGACTGATGGGGCAAGATGGGACCAGGTAGCTTTTTGGGAACCTGGAGAGGGAATGGTCTGACACCCTCTGCAGCACACCCCAAGAATAAGGGCAGGGGTTTGGGGCATTGACTGGAGCATGTCAAGTCCACAAGTTCCTGGTGGACTTTGAATCAGCAGCAGGGACATCTTCCCAGCTAACCCCTTGTGTGCCCCTCAGGTCAGGTAAGTGCCTGCCTCCCAAAACATGCCAGCCAGAGCTGTGCAGGGAGCTCAGGCTGCTCAGCTGTTTAGGGCTGTTGATGAAGATGGCCCAGTTCTGTCCTGAGTCCCCAGCACAGTCACAAATCTCCCTCCTAAAACTGATGAGGAGAGCAAGCTCCCTGCAAGCCAGTGCAGGTACCTAGCACACTTTTAAGATGGATATCTTCAGCTCCATCCCTTCTGGTTCCTTCTTCCCAGGGGAGGAGGAAAGGTCTGTGCCTCAGGGTAAGGGCAAAAAATTGGAATTTGAGAACGCATTGCCAAAGTCGCTGCATTCCTGCCCTGACCCAGCCAGACTGAGCATCATATTGCAGCCAAAGTGTAAAAGTAGCTTCTGCTTACTGATCTGAGCAGAAGCAACTCTTGCATACTCCTGCAGCTCCCTGAAGAAGTTTAAAGCTGTTAAACCAGATTCTGGTCTTCTCAGATTTTTCTCAGCTCAGCTGACACATTCTTTGGTGCAGTGACTGCAGGGCAAGGCGGCTGGGGAATTTCTCATCACGCAGACTGAAAAAGCACATGCAACCCACTGTCTTTCTCTCTCTGTTTCAGTCCCAGCCATGCCATCCCTCTTTATTAAAGTCATTAACAGCACCACTGTGCAGGCGACGTGGGAGCCCTCCATCAAACTGGGCCAGCATGAAGGCTTCAAGCTGTATTACCGCAAAGTCCACCTCTCCCAGTACACAGGTCCAGTGCTCCTGGCCAGCAATGTCACAGCCTACAACATTACCCACCTGGGTGAGTATGGTGACACCTTGACCCATGTCCCCTCCCCACCCTGTCATGAAAACCCCCCCAGCTTTTGTGGGGGCATTCCCAGCAACAGGCACTTGTTTGCAGCATCTTTTGTGTATTTGGTAAGATGTTCTTTTCCCAGATAAGCATCACTGGGGGAGATAAGGCTCATGGTTACACCTGAACTGTCCCTCTTGTGTCCCCCCGGGCAGATGCGTCGGTGGTGTACGAAGTCAAGCTCCTCGCCTACAACCAGCACGGGGACGGAAACTCCACTGTCCGCTTTGTGTCCCTGAGGGAAACTGTGGAGAGGACAGGTGAGATGGGACCTGAGTCTCAGTGCTGCTTTGGGAAACAGCTCTGCAGGAAGGTGATGAGGCCAAACGCATCCTGTGTGCCCTCTGTGGCACTACCCTCATCTCACCTTCAGCCACTCATTTATTTATTTTAATGCTGAGGCAAACTCTGCAGGGCTGGGAGCACCTGGATGGCTTTTTTACCAATAGGGAGAAGACAACCCAAATGTTTTGCACATGCCAGGTTTGTTCTGTAAGCTTCAGACAGAGGTGAGGCCATGAACATGAACAACCCCCATACATAAGGTACCAGCTGCCATCCCCAGGTGAGATGTGGTGCACTGAGCATCTCTGTTCTCCTGGAGCTCTCCTGCAGCTCTCCCGGATATTTTGACCTTCACTGGTCAAAAGGGAGGACGTGTGGCTTTGGAAAGAGAAATGGCTGCAGAGCCTGAGCCCTGTATTGTGCAGCAGCAAAGGGGAAACCTCTAGAGGGAATCTCTTAACTGATCACACCTTTCATATTCATCTATGTGTAAAAAATATCCTGCTGCTCTTGGAAGCTTTTTAAACCTCCGGTGGGAATATCTTCAAGAGATAGTTATTACTCTTCTGTCTGTGCTGGAGTAAATACTAATCTCATTGGCATCTGTCTACTCCATCAGGTTTCAGCCTGCTCTGGTGTGGTGGCTGCCTCTTACCTCCCGAGCATGTGGTATTGCAAAAATTAGCATCAGAGTGGGTTTTTTCATTAATTGTGTCTAGTGACAGTAACCAGGTAATGAGGCTGGCTCAGTACAGATATTCCAGTCCTGTGCTTGCTGTGTCTCCTTTCCTGGGGTGCTGGGGGCAAGGGAGGTGCAGAGGCAGGCAGCAAACCCCTGCTTCCCGTGTGGTTCTCTTCTTCCTGTACACAGCTCCCAGCACTGTCCAAGGCTCTGACCTTGGCTCTGGGCTCCCCAAAAGCCAGAGGAGCAATAGAAGAGTAGCACCACTGACCTCTCCTCCTTTTCCTGGCAGTGCTGAATCCTCCCTGTGACTGCATGAAGGATGAGCAGAACAATAAAACCTCCACGACTGGCATCATCATCGGGATCCACATTGGCATCACGTGCATCATATTCTGCATCCTCTTCCTTATGTTTGGGTACCGAGGAAGGTAGGGATGCTCATGCCACTGCTCACAAGAGGCAATGGTCCCTGGTACTGTGGGTGTGCCCACCTGAGTCTCACATCCCCAGTGCAATGTTGGACTTGATAGGATGGATTGAAGGATGAAGGAATGTAGCACAGGGATAAGGCAGATGCCAGCCTGGGGGAAGGAACAGAGGATGAACCACCTCTCTATTCTCAGGCTCCAAACTTTATTTTTCAGGCTGCTGATGTGCAAAAATGTGCAGGAACAGCTGTCAACCCCTCAGATCCCCCGAAGCCAGCGGAGTGCCACAGGTCTTGTCCTGAACGGGGCCACTCGTAGGGACAGGGACGACCGGGACTTGAACGGAAAGCAGCTGGATATGAACGAGCTGGAGAGGTTATTCCCAGCATCCCCGTCCCAGGAGCAGCAGGAAAAGGGAATAACGGTAAGTCCAACAGGATGGGAGCACACCTGGCTGTGGATCAGGGAGCTGTCACTGTCACTGTCACTGCATTGTCCCCTTCTCTCTCTCTCTCCAGTCGGCTCAAAGCCTGTCAGCCTCCCACGACGAAACCCAGATCTCCACACTCCCTCTGGATGAGTTCAGCATCATTGAGGAACAGCCAGACCCCCTCCCAAAAAACCCCCATGGCAGCAGTCCTGCTGCTCTGGCTCCCGACCACAGTCCTGCCAATGAAGGATAAAACTGCCAAGACTCAAAGCCTCTTGTAGAAGTTACCAGAAACCAAACCCGCGGCTGGTGATGTCTTTACGAGTTGTCAATCTCAGGTCAATTGAAGATTTCTACGGTCTGATTGTTATTTTTTTGTTTTGCTTTATTTTTATATATATATATATAAATATATATATGTATACAGCCTTTTGGAAACTCTGTGAAGTCTATCTTACTGACCTCTCTCGAGCCTCTCAATGTGTTTCTTTTGATGACGGCTCTCTGGAGAGTGGTCACAATGGATTTTCCCCACAGCTGCTATGTAACAGACTCCTTGGCAGAGTTTGGAAATTCTCCAGTCTCTGACAGACTGGGGATATGGTGGAGGCCTCATCTCTTGGCATCCCAGACTTTTTCCTGATCAGCAGCTTTAGGACTACTTTTTGGATCTATTTTTTATTTCCAGAAGACTGGATTTGGAAAAATCCTTCTAACTTGACTCCAAAAATCGAGGCCCAGGAAGACTGTCTCTCCGTGGATTTGATGATTTCGTACACTTTCGCTATTTCTCAGGATACTTTTTTTGCTGATTGACTATGAATAATATGAAAAAAAAAAGTAAAAAAAAAAAAAGTGTGTGTGTGTCAAAGGATGCCTGAGGGCTACTGAAAGACTTGGACAAACAACCCGAGTGAACTCAGAACCTACCTCAACCGGAATGAATGTCTTCTGGGAAGCAGAAATACCTGCGTCTTCCTTCGTGTTCAAACAAACAAGTAGTGTAGCACTTGGTCAGTACAAGCATGGTCCTACCTCAGCAGTCACGCTCTGTACCCGCCACCCTGGTGGCTTCCTTGTCGTTGTTCCCATGTAAAGCACTTCCAAACCTTTGAAAGCAATGTTCTACCTCAAGAGTGAGAGAAACTCGTGTGTGTGTGTGTGTGTGTGTGTGTGTGTGTTTGTCCTCCCCTCTCTCCCAATTCCTGCCTCTCCCACCCAGCCCCACATGAAGCACGATGCTTCACTGGTGTTATGAGCTTTACTTTTGGGGGCTCCGGTGTGATTTTGTGTGGCGGAGATTCGTGTTGTGGTTTTTTACTTTAAAGATGGTTGGGCTGTCACAGACAAGCAGCACCATGCCCTGTGGCACCCCGACACCACTGCCTTTCCAGGGCTGATTTGGTCAATCCTGGGTTTGAAGGGATGGGGTGCTCAGATGCCAGTGCTGGGGCCAGGCACCCTTCTGCCCCATCACTGTGCTGCTCCCCAAGGCTGATTCCCAGCAGGATGATCTATGGTGTGTGCTGGCATGAGCAGCACAACACACCCTTGAGAGGTAGGAATCTGGACATCACTGGCTTGTCCTAAAGCCCACCCTGCATGGAGAAATCCCAATAGAGCACTTCCAGAACCCCTTGAGACTCTACTGAGCTGACCCCAGCTCCTCCAGCGCCTTTCCAGCCACAGGAGAACGTCCAAAGGATGAGCAGAGCCAAAAAGGGCTCAGTTCCCTGGGAGGGACAAAGCAAGGAGGATGCTGGGGGCTGTCAAAGCTGCCCTTTCCCCATGCCCGGGGTGGGCAGAGGAGCTCCTGACACCAAAGATAGGGTTTGTCCCCTCCAGAGATCAACCACCGACCTGACACTGTGGAGGTTGTGTTGTCCTGGTGTGGTGCAGCCTTGTGAGTCAGTGTGTGACCAGCATTGCCCATGGGTGAGATGGGGGCACACACGGGGGATAGGGACACCAGGTGCCAGCTGGTGCCAGAGGGCAGCCCTTTCCCTGCTGTGTAAGGTGGTTAAATCCAGGCAAATGTGAAGGTTTGATCACTTTGTGTAGGTGGTGGTAAATCAAATGTTGCTGTATTTACAAGGACAGTGAAAGGAATCAGGAAAGGAAATGAGTTTAAGTTTTAAAAAAGTATTAATTGTATTTTTTTAAATGGTACCAGTGTGAGAGTCCCTTGTGTCAAAAGCACCCCCATCACCTGCCCAGCTGCAATGGGATGCAACCAATGGCTGTGTAAATAGTACAATATACAGGAGGCTGAGCAAATGCCTCTTCTCTGAGCTGTGTCCCGGTGCTGGGCAGAGTTACCTGGGAGCAGGACGCTGTCCTTCCACATCACCAACTTGGCCCAAACAGATGTAATGGCACCAACCTCGAGAGCAAGGAGCTGTTCAGGCTTGGTGTTCCTAGCCCTCTTCCATTAAAATTCCTCCTCCTGTAGACATCTGTAGAACAGAAAAGATGCAAAGGGTTAAATTCTGGCATTAACACCTCCAAACAGCCTCTCCCCACCCCACCAAAGAGGCTAAATGGCCTGTCAGACCATCCCTGCTCACACCTGTGATGCTGGACCTGGAGACAGCCTGGGAAGGGACTGTGGGGGGACACTGCTGTGTGAGACCAATAGCACAGCCCATCCCATCACAAGAGCCAGAGGATGCCAGGGTTAGGGGAAGGCAGGAGGGAGGAGAAGACACCAAACAGCTCGAGTTATAACCTCATCTCAAAGAAAACCCAATCCTCTCCTGCCATCCCACTCCCACTCCAGCCGAGTTTTTCTTTTTATTGTTTTTTTTGTCTGTGTAACGCCGCCGTTCACATTGAATAAGTACCGTTGCCAAAGTGAACACAGAACCTAGAGTAGTGTTCAGCTCAGACTTCCTGGAGCTGTGAACATGCTATTAATTTAATATCATATTATTGTGATATTGTAATAGTAACAAGTATTTGTCACTACTTCCTTTTATTAAAGGGAAATGCTGTGCCATTTGACTAGTTGGAATACAATAGTATGTCAAGAGTAGAGGTTTTTTTCTTTTATTGTTTTTTTAATTATGCAGAAACATGGTGGCTTAAACCAATGCAGATTCTGTGTTGGTTTGAGATGGTTGAAGATGGATGTAAATCTTTAAAGACTATTTTTTAGATGTTTAGCTTTTCCTCTTTTTTGGGGTTTCTTTTCCGCTGTTGTCAATTCGTACCATTGGGACCTAACACAGACGGTTGTGGCAGCTCAATCCCTGAAGGGATGAGGCTGTAGTCTGGTGATCCATGAGGATCCATGGTCTTCCCTAAATAATCTAAATCCACCAAACTGAGCAAAAAAACCCACTCGAAATTATATATTGGCTTTGTGCCTCTAGCTGCTGCAAAGCTGGAAAAGTGACATGTAACAGCCCCACTCGCTGTACTGCAGTGCTTGAACAGGGCTGGAGGCAAAGCTGTCCCAACCAAAACTTGGGAAAACATAATCTAGCATACATCTAGCCCTTAGTCTGTGAAATGAGAAAGAAAAAATAATTTAAAATGAGCTTGTGTTTGGTTTCATTGGGCAGACAGTCTGTCCTTCATTCATCCAAACTGCTGCCCTGATTTTGAAGGAAACTGATGGAATTTTATTCTGTGTTTGGGGCACAATTGTACTCAAGTAGACAAGTTGTACTCGGGTAGACGCATTCTATTTGGGACAGCAGGTCCCCGTGTGTTGCAGATGTGGGGCTGTGCCACAGGAAAGGGGTCGAGGCATCATTTGATGTCCCCAGACCAGAGGCTGAGGCAGCCAGACAGTCCCAGCGTGGTTCCCAGCGCCTTTCACCATCAGCGCCCACCTGCCAGCCAAGGGGCAGCACTCCCTTCACACTCCTTTACACACCACAACATCTAAGGAACAGCTTGCCAGGTTTCTTATTCCTTTCCCCCCCATACTTTTTCCTGATGGGAGGAATCAGTTCTACCCAGAAATAAAACCACTGGATGATGGGCAGATGTTGGATCCAGTGCAAACCACTGGAAACTGCCCATGTTTGGGGTAGGAATCTCATCCTATAGTATTTTTCAAATAATTATGATAATTCAACCCGTTGCCTTTTCTCAGCTGATCCCAAAAACCCTCTTATTTTCTGGCTGTGGTGAGATGAAATTATAGGAAGGAACAAATATCCAAAAGCTTTTTTTTTTTTTGGTAACCCATAATGGCCACAACTTATTCTTGGAGATCTCAAGTTAACCAGAGATGGCTGCTTCCTCAGGGATAGTATCCACATTGTCTTTAGTTGAACAGGGAATAGTTTTATACTGTGACAGGGTATTTTCACACTGTTGAATTCAGGTATTTATTTGTCTACCATTATCTTTCTTCTTCCTTATTTTATAAAGGTGCTGATATATTCAAGTGCTGGACCAGTTTGGGAATTTTAAAGCTTTCACACAAAATTATACCAAGGGACTGTAGGTTTTAAGTTGGTAACAAAAGAGGAGAGAAGCTATGAAGTGTTGTTGCCTCTGGATAGTGAAGGGAAGAGTTTTGCTGCCTTTGGGGGCGTTCCTCTGGAATAACCATCCCATGGCATTTCAGGGGGGATCAGTGCGGTGTCTGAGCCCCCTCTGACAGCACTTAAGTCTGGGAAAATTGGTTAAAAAAAAGGAAATTAAAAGCTTATGAAAACAAATGGGGGAAGTTCCTCACTTCATCTGTGCAAACAGTGTGTGGAAATCTATCCCTCCCTGTGCACACCAGAGCAGGCAGGTTACAGATCCCATCGAGCAACTTGATGCTGGCTCATTTATTTCCCTCACCCGCCAAATTAAAAAAAGGGAAAGGAAAAGGAAGGTGCCTGGGCTGGAGCTGCGGGTGGGGAAATGGGGACGAGTGAAGCACCAGCACCCCCAGCTGAAAGAGCTGCTGGCACAGGGCCATGGCACTGAAACCCGCTGGAACACTGGGAATCAGGGAAATGGCTCCAGCTTTACTCCAAGGGCAGAGCTGGGCTATGACATCGTGTGGGAAGAAGGGACGGGGCTGGTGTGAAGCCCAGTGAGTCAGGGACAAACCTGATTTCACGGGGCTTTGGATCAGGGTCTGACTTAAAAAGCAAAGAGGGATTTGTACTTTGATCCTATTTCCATCATTCAAACTTGCAATATCTTTACGTCTGTAAGAAAGTCATAATAAAACCAATGCTAAACCTTTGTCCCAGTCCTTTTTGGGAATCAACTGTTAGGAGTAATACTAAAAACCCAAATTGCAAAGCACTTTTCTACTGTTTATTTTCTACCTTTCTTATTTTGAACTGTCTTGATATTGAAATCCCACTGATCCCACGATTGTTAGCTCTGTATTAAAAAAAATAATAATAAAATAAAACCCAGGTTTTTTGTAGTTTGCTCTGTTTAGATTTTAGCCTGTGGCTACTTGTACAAGAAAAATAAAACTAGAATAAATGAGCCTTTGTGGGGCTTTTCTTTTCACATGCAGGGCTGTGGGGATTGTTCAGGGCAACTTGGGGCAGTACCACTTCAAGTGGATGGCGATGAATGTGGCTCGTCCCAAAGAGCAGTTTCCAAAATTCAGCATTTAAGGGCTGAGGGGTTTTTGATGCTTTGCTCATAAAACTCCAGCTAAGCCATCAGCAGAGTCCTGCTGGAGCGTGGGGGCTCTTTGGGAGCTGGGTGAGATGAGACCTCCAGGGTCACAGTGTGACACCTGTGCTTAGAAGTGCAAATCAATTTCCAATTAATCCTGCTCCTGCTCAGCTATTGCAGCTGCTTTTGCCGCTGCCTGCAGCACTAATGGGGCAGCACTTGTGAGGGTGGGGAGGCTCTGGCACAGCGTGCCCAGAGGAGCTGTGGCTGCCCCATCCCTGAAGTGCCCAAGGCCAGGCTGAATAGGGCTTGGAGCACTCTGGAATAGTGGAAGGTGTTCCTGCCCATGGCAGAGGTGAGAACAGAATGATTGTTAAGGTCCCTTCCAATCCAGACCATTCTGGGATTCTAAGGTGTATCCTTGCCCCAAAACGGGCTGTGAACTGTGAGCCACCCTCCTGCCACTGTCCCATGTGCTGCTGCTGCTGCTGCTGCCCTCGATGCCAAAGGACAGGCAAAGTAGAGGCTGCAGGGAATAAATGAGCGTGACTGAGCCCAGCAGCACTTTCTAAAGGGGCTTAATAAGCAGGTGAGTGAAAAGTCGCTTCAAACAACTCCCCGAAGCTCTCGGAACTGCTAAATTGCAGCATGGATTGTCTAAATATATACTTCATAATAAATACCAGCATAAAAACTGATTTTATTTCCCAGTGGCAATGCAAGAGGTGAAAAAAAGATCAGAGTGGGCTCACTCGGGGGATTTTCATGTAAGTTCAGTGAAATCTGGTACTGCAGATAGCAGCTGCAGAGGCAAGGTATTGTATAGAGCTTGTGGCTTTCATTAAAAAGGACTTTCCCTGCCTTCATGGCAATAAAAAAAAGGTTTGACAATATTAATCTGAAGTCTTAGAAACTAAGGAAATAAAAACCCCCAAGCAATACGTTTAAATCACTTTGATTTTGGACTGTTGGAAATCTTAAGAGCCCTTAAAAAACCCCTCTTTGAGTGCTCAAAACTCATCTTTAATAGAAACAATCTCCTTTTGACCACGTGCATTCAAATTTCTGCTGGAAATGTCTCAAATCAACTCTTCAGCTATAGCAACACTAAAAAAACCTAAGTTGGGTGTTTTCAGCTCCAAACACGACGTTCCTGCCTCAGATTTCGCTGGAGAAGATGTTACTGCTAATGTCCTAGTTATAACCCTGCCAACACAGGGAGAATTTATAATATCCCATAAAGCCCTAACTATTGGAAAGGTCATTTTGGCGTTAATACCACTCGGGCATCACCGCTTCATTTGCTGACACTTTTACAGAGCCACGCTTGATTCCAGCATGCTGCTGTAAAACCTTTACAGGAACAGCTTAAGCCTCCAAAAATCATCTTAAAAATCAAGAGCTAGAACATCTTCATCAGCAGGTGCAGGTGGCTTGGAAAGACTCTGCTGTCTCTCAGTGTGGGGTCCCCCAAAACCCAAGGTGAGCACCCCAACCCCACTGCTCCAGGGTGGATTTAATCCGCAGATCTCATCTCAGCCCTGTTACTCCCGGCACCTTCAGACCCCACCAATGCTCACTGCCCTGGCTAAATTAAAAGTCTCCTAATTTCGTACAAAATTATCAACCCCTCGCCTTGCCGAGAAAACCATTTCCTTAGTGCTAAAATAGCTAAATTAGTCTTGCTCGGCCTCGTAAAGGAGCTTGTCTTGTTTATTGAGCGATAAATATAAAGGTACAGTAACTAAATTCATCAGTCCCTAAACGCAGCCGTTGGGAATGGCCATTTCCACCATCCAATCTACAGCTGCATGAATATTTCAGAGTCCTTTTTCCCTTGGGTGCTCGCCTTATCTCTGGAGCCTGGATATTATTTTCTGCTTTTCAGCTTTTTGGATGTATTGGAGGAAATGTCATTATTTGGACCTGGGTGGATTACAGTTGACTTTCCTAAGCCAATTTATATTGGCAAGCTGCTGTTTTTAAAAACCCCTATAAATCACTCCCATGAATTTTAATAATATAACGTGGTTTCAAACATGCTCCCTTAATACGTGACACACTATTACAGCTGGCAATCGCTCCTTGGGTTGTGAACTCCGTTTTACCGTCACCTTCAGCGAGCGCCGTGGGGGACGAGTGATGCCTCGGCAGAATCATGGAAACACCCATTCCTGCCCCAAATACCTTGTCATTGCAATGATTGCAACTTAACAGTGAGACCTTCAAGATGCTGGTGCAGAAATCATGGGGATTAGGACTATTTGCAGATATTTCCCTACATAAAGATGTAAGATGTACATCCAGAGTGCAGCTCCAGGCTGGGATTCGTGGCTTCAACTGGTCCAGAAACTCCCACACTCCAGGAGCCAAGGCTATGCCTCCTCATCACCTATGGACTTACCCTAATGAGCTCAGTCCTCCTCTTGTGCAAATATATTCATTTTCTTCCCATCCCCTTTGCAACAACTCCATGGTGTCTGCCAGCTCTCAAGGGGTGTCTGTCAGTGGAGAGTGGTCTCCTGGCCAGAAGAAAAAGGGCTAAGAGGGATAAAGAATAAAAGCCAGGACAAAGGAGAGACCTTGGGAGACTTTGTCAAGGAACATCTATGGATCGTATGGAGGAACTGATGATGGGGTTTGATGCCCCACTGGTGGCACTGGTGATGTCCCCACTGGAGAGCTGCTTGTTCACATTGCCTGGTGTTGTACAAAGTTGAACCAAAACATAAGAATATTCCAACCCTGGAATCGTTCAAGGCCAGGTTGGAGCAGCCTGGTCTAGAGGAAGGTGTCCGTGCCCACGGCTGTTTGGAACTGGATGATCTTTAAGGTCCCTTCCAACCCAAACTAGTCTGTGATTCTGTGAATATAATAAGAACATCTGCAAAAAAGAGGATCTTTAAGGGATGGACTAATGGCAGGCAGGGAAAAAAATAATGAGCCAGACTTTGCTTTCTGGCTTCTGAAAGTAGCGAGGGCTCCCCAGCAGAGGATGCAGCAGGATGGGGGTAAAGGGGGTGCAAGAACCTCCTCAGACCTTGCCACTGCCTGCTCAGCTGCCCCCGGCACCACTGCGACCCAAAGCAATCCCTGGTTTAATATTCTTGGGAGAAAAAAATAAAAATCCCGTTTGTGCAGGGAGCAAACTAGCTTTTCAAAGGCTTCCACTGTGATGATTTCCCCTGAAATGTTGTCACGTTCATCATTAATCTATTTTTTCCCTTTTCTGTAACTTAACCTGCGACAAGCTGACATTGTAAGTGCTTGATTTTCCAAGAATAAATTACAGTTTCATAAATGGTATTTTGCTTCGCTGCTCAATTTGCAAGTGAAATGATGCCAATTGCTTTGTTCACAGGATTTTATCTAGCACGAACAATACCATCCTCGAGATTTATTTATTTTTTAACCCTCAAGTTATTTTCGGAGCCTATATAACAGGAGTACATGGAAAAGTACACGACAGCCCATATGTTTTGGCATTATCGACTATCCATGAGCAGATACAAGGGCCCACGTGCCTATAAAACATCGATCTAGGAATGAGATGTCACACACAGAGTGAGACACTGCCCAAAGAGAAAATAATCCCTTAGATCAAAAATATTTACAGTTGCCCCATGCTGGGCTAGAGTGCCCTGGGTGACTTTTTATATGCATGATTTATGATTTAAGGCTGGGAAATCAGCCCCCCCACCTTCTCCCAGGGACTACCAAATTGCCTCATGGACCAATATATCCCCAATGGGGTCTCCAGAACACGGGGTCCCTCAGTCCTGTTGAAAATACAGGTTTTACACCAGCCTATTTTTTTTTCTTCTATGATAAAATTATGAGAAATAGAAAAAAAAAAGCATCTTGGAGATATTTATGTTTTTTAAATGGAGAGGAATCCTCCCTGCTGGTGACACCAGCTCTGCCCAGGGACAGCCAGGCCACACAGGTTGGTACATGACAGCATTAAACCCAGTAAAATCTTTCATCGAAGGAAGGAAAAGAGAGAAGTCCCTGCATGGGAAATGTTAATGTAACAAAATTTGGTAAACAGCCATGGCTTCTGCTAGGACTTTTTAAACCTGTGTTTTTAGGGGAGACCTTGGTAGAAAAGTCCTCCTTTGGGAAAATTTTGGATGTTTTTCACTTCTGGTATAAGACAAAAAGGAATGGAAACGGCTGTATTAGGAATGGAAACCTCGTGTTTGAGGTGTTTCTACTCAGTAATAGATTAGGATGAGTTTGTGAAGAGCCTGGAGCTTCATCCTTTAACTGAGCCATGCCACTGGAGCTGGCTGGCTCCTGGTTTTCCTGCAGTTGATAAATCATTTAACCAAGACCGCAGAGCTCTGAGTCTGCTGGTAATGTGGGCAGTAGAGGCAGAGTTTGCATTTCTAACAGAGAAACTGAGGCACAGAGAGAATATTTGTTTTCCCCTTCAGATAGGAAAATGTGTTCGCTCTCATCCCTCCTCTGCTTCTCATCCCGCTTCCCTCATCCCCCTGGATGAGACAAGGGGAAAGGTTTTTGCTATTCCTTGCAAATGGATGCTTCAAGACAGTCCCAGGTCTTCAGAGGCTTTGGATTTGGCACGGAACAAAGATAAATTTCTGGTAACAAACCACATGACAAAACACCTTTTTTATCACCTTTTGGGCAACCACAAGAGGCAACACAGAAATCCCAGAGAAATGAAACATCCTCAGGCAGACAAAATGTGTCCCAGTGTCCCTGCTGAGGCCATCACTAGACTGTTACAACACAGAAAAACAGAATAAAACTGAATTTAAAAGAAGCGAGGGCTTGCCCACTGCAGGTGCTGTGCGAATGGGTCCCTCCACAGCTTCCCCACACACAGGGCTGCTGGCCATGAGCTCCGGGCTAAGGGGCCGGGCTGCTAATGGCTTTAAGCGGCGCTAATTGATCCGTGCAGTCACTGTAATTACGGAGCGGGATATGGTGGCAAAACACTGGCAGAGCATTAACTGCTGAGAAAGGAGAAATCCAAACCACGGGTGAATCGATCCTCAGGCAGCCGGCACTGACAGCCCCGGCCCTCAGTGCTGAGGATTTTCCACTGCGCTGAGGTTTTCTGCAGGAACGTGCTGAATTCAGGAATATTTGATGGGAAGAAGGGTGGCTGTTAGCTCTTTTAATATATTTCTTCCCATTTTGCCTTCAAGCCCAGGCTGAGCCACTGCGGGTTTGCCCCCGCTGCACTGAGCAGCCCCTAATACAAAGGTGCCCAACAGAAAGCACTGGGTATCTTTGCAATTAATTAGCCTTAATGACAACCTCCAGCAGCATTAGTGCAGGGTGTTGTATGAGCCACAACGAAGAGCTGCTCTGTGCGTGCAACAGGGACCCACTCCCGTCCTTTTCTTAATGCAACTCATTGATTACTCTAATTAAAACATGCGTTAGTAGGTACTTCTGATAGTTAAGGGTTGCGTGGGGCCGAGGGGGAGTGGGAGCAGCCCCAGCTCCTGCCTGCGCACACGGGCTCCCAGCAAGCGCCTGAGGATGGGAAGTGGAATGAACAGGGGAAGGAAAGGAGAGGGGTTTGGTCCGGGGACAGCGCTGGGAAGTGACAAAGGTGCAGGAAGACGACATTGTTTTGCAGTAATCTCCCAACCTTCGTTCATACTGCTGTCACAGCGCCGACGTGCTGTGTTAATTAAAATGAATGGTACATGACAGAGCAGTAATTCCATTATTTCTCCATGCTTGCACCTTCCTGTGTTTCATCCTCGAGGAGCAGGGGAGGGGGAGCAGCGGGCAGGGCACTGGGGTCCCTGAGCAGCCGAGGTCCCTGACCTGCTGCCTCCTGTCAGGGACCTGGTGCCGAGAGCAGCCAGCACGCTCGGGGCTCCACGGCTGCCGATCCCATCCGCACCCTGCTGCCACAGCAAATCCCTGTCCCTGCTGCCGGGGGGGCGCACATGTCCCATCCATCGGGACACACCGAGGGCAAAGAGGCCCCTGGAGCCACGAAGAGCATCCAGTACACGGACAAACCCTTCTCTCCCACAACCAGCAACAGCAGCAGTGACAGACAGGCACGGACTGATGGTGAATCAAGGGTTTTGCTAAAATGCCTCCTCTTCAGAGACTGTTCTCCCCCCTCCCACACCTCTCCCTGCCTCTGTCCAACAGCATTCCCAAAAGACTAAACACCTTTGGTTTCCATGGCAGCCTGATTTTCAATGAGCATCCTTCAAGTCCTAACCGGAAAGAAAGTGTTTCATTAATGCATACAGGACACACTGGCATCTCCCCGAGGCGACAGTATCCTTCCCCCAAAACTAACACCTTCTGCCCATAGGTTTTTTATTTTAGTGGATTGATGGACTGATGGAGCCATGAGAAGGGGCTGGCCAACTCTGCCACTAATTCACAGAGCTTGCTTAGAGAGGGAATTGGGCTGCTTTTGCTTGGGGGAAATTACATAAATAAAGTGATGCCGAGCAAAGGGAGGTGGCTGCCTCCCCTCCAGCCCATCGCAGGGGGACATTGACACCTCCCCAGCTGTCCCCTTCTAAGCTGTCTTGGATACCAGTCCTCTGGTTTTAGTTAGCCTATTTCTATCCTGGTTCTGCTTATATCTCCTGTTCAACACAAGCTGAGCAGTTTGCACACTCACAGTTTGCCATTTCTTTTGGGTTTAATCCCATTTAGTGGCTCTGCCAGACAGATGCTGCCCAGAGCTGGAGAATGGGAAACTAAATGATTTGAAGCACGGTACTTCAGTCCTGCAGGATTTCATAAGAAAGGGTCAAAGGACATTCCCTCCAGCCCAGGGGTGCCAGGGCAGGGCAAAATCAGACGTGTTTGCTACGTGATGTCCAAATAAAGTACTGTTAAGCAGAACAAGTGAATTTTTTTAGCAGAGGGTGCCTGGGGGAGGATGCAGAGGATGCACTGAGGCAAAGCAACTCAACCTTCACTAGCCTGGAACCTTTCAAAGGTTTTTTGAGACCCCAGGTCACGGCACAGCCTCGGCCCTGGCTTTTCCCAGCCCAGAGGATAATTGCCGTCCAGCCGTGGCGTACCCTTTTGCTGACCCCGCCGGGGTCCCAGCCACCCTCCAGGATCTGGCAAGGACAGATATACGGCTGGACCTCAGGGGGCTCCTAAAAGCAGGTCACGCCAAAACAATACAGCTTTGTAAAGCAAAGGGGGAATGAAGCCGTGGTCAGCCCCGACTGCTGCTGCAGGATTTACTGCCCACAGATGGGACGGTGGTTGTGGATGATGCACAGAGCATCGCCCTGGGGCAGCCACGAAAAGAGAGCTGGGAAAGTGCCCCCACACTTGGTCTGGGTTTTGGTTTGTATGTGCAGCATCATCTTTAGCTGCAGCAAAGGCTGCTCTCTGGAGACCAGGGTTTGGGAAGTCTCAGGTGGGTGCAGTGCTTGGCTGAGGTTCCCTGCTTGGACTCATTCCCCTTCCTGCTGGGATGTCTAATTCCAGAGCTCCAAGAGCTGAGCTGAGCCGCAGAGCAGGGTTTGCCCCCAGGGAGGTTTGCTCTGCCTTTTCCATCACCCTACCATGGGAGCAGCCTGCCCATGTGGACTCAGGCAGCTCAGAGGGACCTGGACCTCAGTCCTTGATCCCTGAAAGGAAAGCAGGATGCTGCCAAGCCAGAAGCATATATTTATCCATCATATTTATCCAAGAGGTTAGGAAGGAGCTATAAGGACATGATAGAGCCTGTCCATGCACCAA
The DNA here is from genome assembly GCF_021018805.1 of Prinia subflava. NCBI lineage: Eukaryota > Metazoa > Chordata > Aves > Passeriformes > Cisticolidae > Prinia > Prinia subflava. The sequence goes on from NC_086261.1 coordinate 2,502,008, forward strand.
AGAGTGGCCAAAGAGCACTGAAGGTAAATGCAGACAAAGATGCTGCAAAGGATACAGTTGAGAATAAAAGGTATTGTTTCTTAGAATATCATCTAATAAAGTTAAATTAAGCATATACAATTGTCCACCTTAGTAGCTCCCTCTCAATTTTTTTTGAGAGGACATACTTCATTAAGACTCAAAAGCTTCAGATACAGAAAAAAACCAAACAATCAAACAAACAAAAAAAAAAACCCCAACCCAATACATTTTGTCTCGTCCAGTGTTCATAAAGCCTTCTACATTGCATGGGGCTTTTTAACAGAGAAAAGCAACTTTTCCTTATCCTTCTGCAAAATTAGGGTAGTTTTCACAGCCAAATTTCATACCAGCCTTGCAGTTCTTTGACTACACCAGCCTGATGCATTTCCACAGCACAGGGCAGCCCACGAGCCCTTGCAGCAAAGCCTCTGGCGCTTCCATGAGGCAGCTCTCTGCCAGAAGAGAAAACCCATTACAGCTCCCAAGAGCAGAAACACATTGGAAGGCGGCAACATCATTAAATGAATATTCATAAATTATTTTGCTACATAAACAATATTAATATCACACCTTCCACCTTCAAAAGCCCATTGCAGGCAGGGACTCATTAAGACCCCAGCAAAGACCACTTGCAGACTTTCAGTTACATGAAAATTCAGAGACTTTATTAAACACGAGCAATATATTTATTTTAATAGAGTACAAAGCCTGGATTTGGCCACCCTAAAACACCACTCGGAGCACCGACTCTCCGAATAACCCGATCAAACAAGGCTAATGTGTGCAATATATCTTGGGTGAGTAATATACAGCCACATTTCCTGCTCCATTTACCCAGTTTTAACTACACCTGACCTACTCTTATCCTAATAGAAAACGGCTGCTCTTCTCATTGCCCGTCCTCCACACATGTTTTTCCGATAATGACCAAAACTAAATCACTTCCTTTTCTCCTAAGTGCTGGGCACCAGCTGTCTTGTGACATTTAACTACAACAAGTCCTTTTGCAGGACCTCCAGGTTAGTTCCTGGGGCTCTGGACCTCCGTCCCTGTGTCCTGTCTCCATCCTGCATCCGGGCATCGGAACTAAGGCATTAGGTGAAATGCCGGGTCCTGCACTTGGGTCACAACAACCCCATGTGACATGACAGGCTTGGGAAGCGTGGCTGGAATGCTGCCTGGTGGGAAAGGACCTAGGGGTGCTGGTTGACAGCAAACATGAGCCAGAGTGTGCCCAGTAGGCAAGAAGGCCAATGGCACCTGGCCCATATCAGCAATAATGTGGCCAGCAGGACCAGGGCAGTGACTGTCCCCCTTTACTGGGCACTGCTGAGGCACCTCCAATCCTGGGGTCAGTTTTGGGCTCCTCACTCCAAGACAGACAGTGAGGGCCTGGAGTGTGTCCAGAGAAGGGAACGGAGCTGCGGAAGGGCCTGGAGCACCAGGAGCAGCTGGGGGGCTCAGTCTGGAGAAAAGGAGGCTCAATTGTCCTCCATGATCTCAATGGTCTTTTCCAACCTAAGTGATTCCATCATACGATCCCAGCCCCACAGGATTTCCCCATTTGGCATCATCAAGGAGGCACCTGGGAGCTGCCTCAGCTCCTGCTGCCATTCTCTTTCTGAGCCCAGGTCTCCCTGCAGCAGTGAGGATGCTGCTTGCCAGCAATTGCAAAGCATTGGTTCATGCCTGGGTGAGAGATTCTCCCAAACCTGTGGGCATCACCTCACAGAGCAGGTTCAGCTTTGGAAAAAAAAATCTGCTTCCAGCAGTGTTTTTGCCCCCCATGGAGCTTAACTCAGAGTGATACATTGAGGTGGATTTAAAGCTTCCTGAGCAGCATGTTTAAATGGCCAATTTGACCAGAAAATGTGCTTGATTCACAAGCGCTGGCTGCGTTTCTCCAGTGCTGAGAAATCACAGCTATATTTCATTATTGTTACTAATTGCTATAAAGTATTATGGGGAGGCGATGGCACAGGCAGAAAGAAATATAAACCATTTGCAGTCTATTGAGCCCAGAGAATATTTCCCAAGCTTGCTTAGGGGTGCAGAAATCGGTGCTCGGTGCAAATAAATGAGCAAAAGCATTTTCCAAAGGAATTAGTGCATGGCACGAGCAAATTGCAGCAATTGTGTCTCTTCTTTCTAAGCACTGAATTGCCTCTGTAATTCCCCATCATTTAGTTGCATAAATCTTGCACAAATAAACCGGCAATTTGCATATGCACAGAAAAGAAATTATAGAAACACATGGAAAGATGTTATATTTTTCCTTCATGAGCTGGAAATAAATATGCATTGCTTACTGCCTAAGCTGTGTTTGGCCCAGCTCAGAAATAAAAATTTAGGAAACCCTTTAATTTTCAATAATAAATACATATCAGAGGATGAAAAAAATATAATTTGTGGCATATGGAAGCCACAAGTCTCTGAGTTGTTGCATCATGAAGTGCGATGGAGGAGTTGTGCGTGCATGCAGAGGATGCTGCGTGATCACAGCATTGTAGAATCCTAGAATGGTTTGGGTTGGGAGGAACCTAAAGATCAGCTGGTTCCAACCACCTTCCATGGGCAGGGACATCTTCCACTGGACCAGGCTGCTCTAGACCACGGGTCACACCAATATCTTCATGACAACGGCCAAGGGATGCAGCTCACCACAGCTGACAGGAAGAGCGATGCAGAGGGGTGAATGCAGCTGCCTCTGGTGCAGCTCAGTCAAGCACTTACTGAAATAAATGCAGAGGCTCTTGGGGAAGCAAATGTCTCTTGAAGACAACACCTCCTTTACACATAATCTTGATTTTCAGCCACAAAATGCCTATATTTGTTGTGACTTCTACAAAGGATTCTGAGGTTTCACTACTACAGAAATTCCAGAATCAAGGCCAGAAGGAATTAAATTATATCTCTATAGCCATAATCCACTGTCTGGCCTTAGACTCCACCTGGACAAAGGCACCAGTGGGCAGCAGGGGTAGGAGCAGCTCTGACCATTTGCCATGCTGGTAGAGGCTTCCCAGAGGAGCAAAATAGCTGTTTCCGATTAACTCCCTGTGTGACTGATCTCATTCTGGAATAAGAGGGTGTTATTCCAAAACACCATAATCCTCTTCCAAATGACTTAATCACATTTGGAATAATGTGCTTTTCTTCCAAAACATTCATATTGGAAAAAAATCGGGGGTGAAAAAAATCAATCAGAAACAGCCCTTTGGAATAACACCTCATGCAGAAGAGTTCTCAGTGGGGACTGTGCTGGTTTACAAAGATTTAATAAATCACCATTTGCAGTAATTCCTGCAAGCTGGGAGAGCAGCATGACTAAGAAGCACACAGCATCTCTTCTTCCTCACTCCAAGCTATGGAACTCCAAAATGATCCCACTATACACTAGTGCCTCTGGCACTCACCCATGTCTCTTGTGTTCCCATTTATGGCTGGAGCATTGCTGCTCAGGGATGGTCAGTCCGGCCAAGTTGGAAAGTAAAAGAAGGTAGGAACAGCCAGACTGTGTCCCAGGAGAAGGTGCACCAACATCCACTGGCTCCCATAGCCTTTCTCTCTCTCTCTCTCTCTCTCCTCTGCATCTCCCACACCTCTGGGGCAGGAGGACCCTCGTGTCAAGGAGGAGAAAGAAGCAGTGACTTGGATGAAAGCACGAGCTCTCACATCTTTCATTCATTAACTGATCATTCTTCCTGCACAACACATGTGCCAATTCATCATAGGTGATCAATACCTTCCTTGAGGCCCCAGGATGATGAACGTCTCTGCTGATATTCAAATGACCTTGAGAGAACAGGGGCAGCTCCCTCAGGCACAGGTCAAAGAGCCAAGACTGAAGCATCATGTAAGATGATATATGTTCCCAAAATCTCTCTGTGAGGCACAGAGAAATGTTGTTGGCTAAAAAGCTTTTTCTAAAAGAACCATGAACAAAAATTTTAAGTCATGCAGAGGCTGGAAGATGATGCTGGACCAGGCAGACCTGGATTTTGTGTGCCAGGCTGGAGCAGAAGGCTGTGACAACTGCCTGCAAAAGGGCAATGTCGTTCTCATCCTATGCTCTTCTCTGGGATTAGGGTCAATTCACAGTATCTCTGTGTAAAGATGGAGTCACAAGCTGGGACCTCCATTCTTCACAGAGACTAAGAGCTGATGTACTCCTGTGTGGCTTCTCTGTCAGGTGCAGTCCTTTGCTCAGTCCCTAAGGCCATTACCTGTGGCAGGGTAAGGACCAACTCTCTGCCTCTCCAAATCACTCTTCATGTCACCAACCCAGCAGATCCCAGGAGCTGACATCCTCCTGCGTGAGGAACTGCTGTCTTCAGCTACAGCTTTCCCTTCTGCCCATATCCAGCTATGCCAGCAGGAAAATAAACCCCAGTCCTGCTCCATGTGCACTGCAAACCAGGGCTGCCCATGGACTACACACAATATGTAAGGTTTCTGTTTTTCAGAAGAGGAAAAAAAAAGGATAACCACAGATAACTAAAGCAGCTTCCTACCTTCACGAAACTGAAAACCAATCCTTTAAGACAGATGTTTGTCCTGCAGAGATCCATATTTTGCCCCAAAAATAATTGAAAAAAATGCTGAGAACTGGCAAAGCTCCTACAGTAGTTGCTTGCGTGATTTAGGTTAAAAATAATTGCTGTCCAGGCTTATCTGCCTGACATAAGTAATTAGATCACAGAGTACTTATAAGCTGCCATTTCCTATGAGCATATTTTAACATGGCCTTTATCGTTTGACCTTTATATCTGCAGAGGCTTCATCTGCTCCCCGCTGCTGTGATGGATTTATTTTTGAAGATTGGGCTCAGGCGTGCCAGTCCTCGGGCGAGGATGCGGCACAGGAGACAGATTACAGCCCCAGCAGCTTCTGCAGCAAGGAGGAGAGAGCCTCTCTTTATGAGGAGATGTACCAGACCTGGACCCTGCTGCAGCTCCACGAAAATTAATCTCCACAGTTAAATTTATTGTTTGCACCAAGAGAAATTATTGATGGGCACTAGAAAGGGTCAGTGTAGAACTGGGGGAACATCGAAACACATCACTGAAAGGGAATGGTCCTTATCATATGAGATATATGAATGTATCTCATATTTCATACTTTCAAAAAAAAAACATTCATACATTTTACCCCCAAAAATGGAGAAGTGTGGTGATCCCTTCTTGCACATCTCAAAAGTAGGAGATGTGCTTCCTGGGTCATGGGTGAAGCAGCTCCCTCCCTCTCAAAGCTCAGAGAAGGCCAAAAGCAAAATGCTAAGAAGAAAAGAACTCAAGAGGATAGATCACTATCACTATTTTCAGTCACAAAAACAGCTACAGGGAGACACTGATCCTATGCACAACAAAACCTATAGATAAAGAGCAGGGACTTGAGTCCTCCACAGCTGAACAGCTCTGAGTAAATAAAACAAACAAACAAACAAATCTAACACAACATCAACTACTTTCTTTCCATTTTTATGAAGCCCAGACTTGGATAGGTTCTCTTTTCCCATCAGCATCCCTTGGAAAGCACCTTGACTTTGCTGGAGTTGTCAGATTTGTAAAATAATTTCATTTTTATGCCTCACTCAATTTTTTAATGAAATTTAATTTCCTTTTAAAAGACATTATCAAACCTCCCTCACAACTGATATATATGGTTTTCTTTTACTGTCCAAACTTCTTTAATAACATAAAGACCCTAAATTTGAAGGGATTTAATCCTTGCAGAGCCTTTTAGTATCTTCATGGATGGCAATCTTGTCCTTGTCTTCACACAGATAAAGTGAGACACTGAGATAAGAGCTTTTTTGGAAGAACACACAAAGAGATTGCCTTCCTTAGGGGACCAGGCTGAAAATCCTGGAAGCTGCCAGTCAGGTACTCTTCAAAACAGTTTTTTGGGTTTCAAATTATGAAGCAGAACAATAACATTGAGCCTTGCCTCCATCTGGCACTGGTGGGACCTCTCCTGTCCAGATTCTCTATCACTCCACACCTTTGGAGAAGGTGGAAAAGCCAAAGGGACAGTTCATCCCTTGCCACTGGTAGGACACGACGTGGATTGAAAAGATGCTGTACCACCCATTCAACCAGTGCTCCCTCCCCACCACATCTCCAGCAAGCCCCCAGTCCATTTACTGTAGTTTTCTGCTGGCAGTTTAAGGCGGATTTGAGCAGCTGAGAAGGACCATTAGTCCCATATAACAGCCAGGGCTGTTTTAAATCTCCAGCTGCTTTCAGAAGCGGTACAGATGGGAACAGCTGCTGCAAACCAGAGCTTTCCCATCAGGTAAGCAAAGACAAGGGTCTCTTCCACGTTCCACAGAAGTTTGTCTCATCTGTGAGTTTGTGTTTTAAAGGGAGGCAGAATATCTCTTAATAGGATTTCAGGACTGGTTTATCTATCAAGGACAAAATCCCACAATGAGATAACATCACTGAGAGATTATCCTGTGTTCTCTGAAGGAGAGAGCACAAGATTATCCTGAAATGAGGCTTGTTTCTGTTGAGGTAATGAGAGATAATTAGTAACCCCCTCTGCATAGCTGGGTGACTCAGAGAGTGCTCTCAAAGTAGAAAAGCAGCAGCATTTCCAAAGGGAAAGAATCCAAGGTCTGATATGGACTCAATCTGAAAGAAAAACTTCTGGAAAGGATCAGGGCAAGGCCATGAATTTATGAAGTAGTTGTTGGGCTGACTCTAATTTTTAAAGCATTATTATCCTTTTAGCGGGGCTGTCGGGTAGATGGAAGCCAGAGCCAGTGTGATGAAGAGCAGCTGAGCAGCGATTTGCAGCAATTCCCCCTGCCTTCCACAGTTTTTTTCTGCAGAGCAGCAAGCCAAATTGCTTGTAACCAGCTTACTGCAGCCTGAAATGCTACAAAAAAGGAAATTTCTGGACTGGTGGTGTGAGGAATGAAGAGGGAGAATGAAAAAGAGAGAGAAATACCCATGGCAAGTCCTGAGATCCACTGGCATTCCAAAGCCCAAAGCCAGACAGGTGTTGGAAACATTTACTTTGAATTCTTGGAGATTCTTTTTAGACTGACCCAAACAGGGCAAACCAAAGAGCCATTTCTGCAGATTTAAATGCATTTTGTATGCCCTTGCAGCAAATCCTCATCTTGCTCACAGCTGTATCATGTGCATTTCTCCAACAAAAGCATCCCTGTTGGATGCAGCACCTCTCTAACCTTCCAGGTGCTCAAGAGCCACCTTCCAAGTAATGCAATCAAAACAATCCTGCTAAAAGCTTTTCTTCTGGCCTAGGCTGACATGAATTGTTTCTAATAAAGCTAAAGCTCTATGGGACAACTAATGGGTGCTTATTAGTACAGGCAATGGACTATTCAATCACCCATACAGAGAAATTAATGGGGATTGATGGCCAAAATACAGGATGAGGATTTACCTCTAAATAAAAGGCTGATAGGATCAGATTAATCTTAAGTATCAATGGGGAAAGTTCATACCTGGCTAATAAGAGATAAACAAAAATATGTGAATAATAGCATCACTGGATCCCTGGGGGGATTTAATGCTATTACTGTGCCAGCAGGTGGGTTTCCAGAGATGTTCACCTTTCCAAACAGCACTGGTTGGGGAGCAAGTTAGAAGATGGTGGAACTCAGACAATGCAAGAAAGTAGCTGGAAAACCTCTGCATGAACCTTTGCACTCAGTAAGAGCAAGTTTAGATTACATATTAGAAAGAAATTTTACCCTGTGAGGGTGGAAGGCACCAACATAGACTGCCCAGGGAAGTTGTGGATGCCCCATCCCTGGAAGTGTTTAAGGCCAAGCTGGAGGGAGCTCTGAGCAACCTGGTCTAGGGGAAAGTTTCCCTGCCCATGGCAAGGGAGCTGGAGCTAGGTGATCATTAAGGTCCCTTCCAGCCCAAACCATTCTATGATTCTATAGTCCTATTTTTTTTAAAAACACCTTGCATAAAATCCATCCTTCCTTTTCCTGCTTCATCTCCTCCCTTCAGCAAACACTTGCCAAGATTTTTCTAAACCCCAAGATTTTTATACTTTTGTCCTAGAGCTGATGGAGGACTAGTGTGATTTGCTGAGCTGAGGGAAGGGCATGGTCACCTCTGGGGCTTCTAAGTCACTCTTCCCTGCAGCAAAGCATTCCTTGATTTCCATCCTCTCATTTCCTTTCCTTTGAAAGGCCTCTGACCAGATCACAGATGGCAATTCCTATGTGACAGATACTAATGTCATTATTGATGACAAACCAGATGTCCAGGGAGACATAATGCTCTTTTTAATCCAAAATTCATCAAGAGCCTCACCTTTGTAGTTTAGGGTGAGTGCAAAGGTATGTTCATTGGAAGGAGTTGGGGCCACACATTTTTTTTCCTCTTGCCTCAGTTTTCCTTTGCACAGCGTGGCTGGAAGTGACTAAGTCAGACACTAAAGAGGTCTTGTTCTCAGTAACAGCATCATTAAAATGCTACAAAAAACTCTCTTGAACTTTATAAGGGCCTGGGAAGGGACATGCCGTATGTGACAGAGTGTGTTATGAACCTCAAGCCATAACAACAAGCTGCTCCTGGCTCCTTGCTGCATTTCAGGTACATAATTCCTAGTTGAGAAAGAAAGAATTCCTGTTTTGGGTTATGGAGTAATCCTGACGCCTAATGTATCAGTCTCCTGCCTGACAGCTAAATATGATATATTTTTCCATAAATTAAGTGTTGTATAGCTGTCCTGCTATAAGCCACTGGATTAAAAGGGATCAGCGTAAGCAGGAGATGCAGTGTGGACCACAGCTAGTTAGCAGCAGGTAAAACACCACAGGTGACTTGTTCCCACTAACATTTTAAAACAAGAGCTCTTGTGCTCGTTATCTCTCTTGGAGAGGGGGGAAAAAATCCCAACAGCCTTTGTGGCAGTGAAGACAAAGCTTTGCTCGGTAGGAGATGTTCTATACAGCATAATGTATGCCAGGAGCAATCCCGGTGTTTTATGGGCCCGCTTAGTGTGAAGTGCAAAACAGGCTTGGGGCTGAGGCTGCATTATTCATGGGGGACCTTAAATATTTCAGTGTGAGGCTGAGGTAGGGAACAATGTAACAGCAGCGTATTGTCCCCTTTCTTCCTGTAAAATAATTGTTTGTGTCTAAGAAGGCAAGTGAGGAATATTTCCCTTTCAGTGTAATGCCATGCACTGACACATCCCAGGGAAAAGCAGGATAGCAGTAAAGCAAACCCCAGTCCCTCCAAGGGAGGGGGAATTGTCCTGTCATCTCCTAGCTCCCAAGGAAGTATCAGTCCTGTCTTTAGAAAAGGAACAGCTCAGCATCTGACATATATTTTTGGACATAATTCACCAGTTCTGTGCATGAGGGGACACATCAGCAGGTGGATGTGCAGCCAAAGAAAGTTTCTGGCTGTTTTTCCCCTTCAGATTATTCCCAGAAGAATTATCTCCACGCCACTCTCCTGTGTACTGCTTGCTTGATCAGAAGCAATGGCTGGTTTGCAGCAGGGCAGTGGGAATAACCCGAAATGGCAATGTTTGGGGTAATGTGGTCAGAGCAGCGGAGGGCAGAGGCAGGCGGGGAGGCAGAGCTGCCTCTGTGCAGATCCGCTGCTGCCATCAGCCGGCAACTGGAATCCAGCACAGGGCCTCTCCCTGGGACAAGAGCTAAAGCAGACACAACGCACACCACTTATAGCTCCTCCTTGGCTGTTTTCACTGAGAAGAGGCATCCTTGGGTCAAAAAAGAGCAACGCAGCAGATAGGATGCTCAGACAGGGGAAAGAGTGACCTCTCCAGGCAAAATTTGCCTTTAAATGCTGCTTTATCCTCTCCAACGTCACAGACGTGAGAGTCACAGAAGCTTAAGGACGCCTCACTGTGTCCCAGGCTGGGTAGTTTGGAGCTCAGCAGAAGTCAGATCACTCTGGCAGCTCCTTATGTACTGTTCACACAGTGCTGAATTTGGATCAGAGCTTCAGGGTCCAGTCCCCTTGCAGACAGCCTAAGTCTTGCTGTTTATCCCTACAGCTCTAGTCTCGTGCTGAGACGCTTGAGTGGAGTGAGGTTTGGCCAAACTTCAGATAACCAGTTATTTCAGATAACATCATTCTGGCCAGAGCTACATGAGATTCCAGACCTTTCTCACTTCTGTTTCCCTTCCTGCAAAGATAAATCTTGGCAGCTGCCTCTCGCACGAGATAAAACAGAACCAGCTCCCCATATCTGACACAGCTGAAGCACAATAAAATCCCTGTTTCTGCTGTTTTTGGAACCATCAGAAAGAAACTCAAGTGACTTCCCCAACAGTGAGAAATCCTGGTATTTCAGTTTTGACGTTTAAACTCACCCATGTTCCTTTTTAGCTCAGATCAAGATTCACAGCCAGAAATTCGCATTCCATAGCCAAAAACCTTATGCTAGTCCACTGTATCAGTTTATTTGTGACCTGTTACATGTGCTGTGCTTCCTACATGGAGTATTTGCATCCAGTTCCTTCCAAAACAAAGCTGCACAACTTTTCCTTTGAAATCAGCCCTCCAAAGGTGGGGAGACATAGGGTTCAAACATTTCTCAGTTAACAGCCCTTTATTTGCAAGGAGATGTTGCTGCCTCCAGGACAACTGCTGCACATCAACAGGTCTCTTACTACAAGGCTGATACGACCACTTTGCAGACTTCCCTTTTGTTTAGATTCACTGATAATTAACAGGCACGGCTGTTGCTTTTTTTATTTTTTATTTTTTAGAAGATGGAGAACACAGACTGCTGTGACGGACTAGGCACAACCTGTGCACATCCCATGCCAGAGCACTCAGCTTTCTCCAGCAGGAACATTCCTGAGAGCCAACTCCTGATGCAGCCTCTGCGCTGCCCTGGGTATTCCTGTATCATTTATCTCCTTGGCAAAGCTGCCAAGCTCTCATTTGGGATGTGGGGAAGAACCAATAGGTTCCCCCCTTTGCTGCAGGGGTGTTCCTGCAGACCCACACACCCCCTGTGCTGTGACACAGGTGTAGCACAGACATTGGGGGTGCTGGCACTCCCAGCTCCCGTCAGAAGTGACCCAGAGCTTCACTCCTGACCCGGCTTGGATTGGAGTCCATGACCTAGAGGTGAACTGCTCTATATCCCATATCCAGTCTCCCACTGAGTTTATTTTCTGGTGTGGCAGATCAAAGACTGCTGTAAGGAGAAAATCTATCAAAGGCTCAGCACCCTAACATAGATCTAGCTCACTTTTATGTTTATTTTCAACAAGCATACTCCTTCCTATTGTTCAGCAATCATTTTAAAATGGACAATTATCAGATTTCCCTATTAATGGGAAAAGTCAGGCAATCATAAATCTTAAACGTGCTACTATCTGCAAACAGCATGTATCACATTATGGAAAAACCAATCTGTGGAGCAAAGCTATTACCAAGTGACCATGTCTTGGCTCAGCAGCTGGTTTTAATTTCAGCAGAGGATCCCCTCTACTTCCCAGCCTCCAGCAGCACTGCGCTTCCCATTGCTTCCCTGTAAGCACTGCAAAACTACAGCAATTCAGTACTGCAATCAACAAGGAGAACTTCTGCATCTAACACAAGTGCCAGCCCCTCACTGCATCTGCCTTGTCTTTCATTCCATCCAAGAATGGTTTAAATATCATCCTGTTCCACCTCACTGTCATGGACAGGGACACCTTTCAATAGACCAGGTTGCATCCAGTGTGTTTGGAAGAAGTGAAGAGTTCTTTTACTTCCCCTGTACTACATTAAGCTGAACATGTACTCAAATGACTGATGGACTGCCTTTCAAGTCCTGGTACCTCCCTAATGGCACAGAGAGCAAAAGAATAAGGGCATATGGACCAGAAGATACAGGTTGGTCTTCTGGAAAAAGCAGCAGACTGTCATTCAGGAATTCCCAGGTGGGATTCTGGTCCTCTCCATTAAAAAGGATTGGAATCTAAAGCAGCTATGAGGACAAAACTAGTCTTCATAGTTTTGCTACAGTTTACAACTGGCTTTGGATAAATTGCTTAACCACCCTAAGTTCCCATTCCCCGTGCTAGCTGGGATACTCATGCCCAGCTTACTAGGATGTCTCAGGAATTATCTGGTATTTGAGAAGCTCTTAAATCCCTGTAACTTATATGTGGCAATTAAACATGATCGTGCTTTTAGATCAGAACAACAATAATTCAGAACTGAGCACATTGTGTTTTGATTTTCCTAGGATTGTCTGAATTCACTGAGACAAGTGACAAAGAAATATGATTCACCATATTCATGACTACTTCCAAAATGGTTTACTTTAATCTGACCAATTGGAAAAATGTTAAAGGCAAAACTGCTTTACCCAGCTGACTTTAAAAGGTTGTTTCATTCCACATTTCTGTTTTCAATAAACATCCCAGGATAAAAACATCCCCTGCAGCAGATCTATGCAAAGGACAAAAAGGCGTTAAATCCAAAGTGGGGGCGGGTGGAAGAGATAAATACTTTAGTCCTATTATCTTTACCATATGTTCTACTCCAACTGGATACACATAAACAGCATGCAATCTTCAAGCTCAGCTTTAGACTCTTTGAAGTGACCTGACCATACTACTGATTTATTTCAAACTAACCTTTCTCTTTGAACCTTAGGTCAAGGTTAATTCCATAATAAAACATACCTTATACAGCTGGCTGTTCCAGTGGTGCTAGCAAGGAACGAAGCCCTCAGTCATAAGCATTTGTTTCACTGAGTGTGGTATTGTATTTCTATTTTCTCTTCCCTGTATTAATTTCCTTCACAGACCCTAGTTAAGGGAAAAAAAACCTCTTTTCCGGTCCATGAGATCAATTTTAAACACACTGGAATTAAATGAAGACATTTAAGCCACATTTCTTTGCTGAAATGCATCCGCCAACACCAGAAACTATTTTTATTACAGTCTATGTTTAATAATCAGATCTTCAATTTCATAAGAAGCCACACAGCTACGTTATTCAAACTCCTACACTGGCAATGACCCTTTCAGTATCTTTTACAAAACCATCTCCGCACTGAATCACAGCAAATCACCAAGGATAGCTTTTCTATCTAGGAAAATAAAGTGGGAAAAAAGAAACACGTTTGAAGGGCCCTTCTCAAAAAACAGAGATCTCCTTGCCAGTACCCCAGCCAGTCTTGCCTGCCTGTAGGTATTGAAGCACGCCAAGCAGGGGTGCCAAGCTGTGAGAGAAAGCTTGGAATGTGGGATGCAGTCACTAAGAAATGCTGAGGTGCACAACACATTGCTCAAGCATTGCTCATCAGGTTGTTTTCCAGAGGACTGGAAAGATGCATTTGAATTTCAGCCGCCAGCCCACGGCACACGCTCACAGCACTTAATTAAAAAGCAGCAATACCAAAGCTAAACCAGCAGCTGTTCCACATTTCTCCTGACTCTAGAGCCTTGCCAACACTGTGCCTCTTGGAGCTGTCAGGAGAGGGATGAGTAGAAACCTTTGTTTGGGTTTGGGGTTTCTGCAAGGCACAGGCTGGAAAACCTTATCTGCTGTAGCTAACCCTGAGGGGAATTGTGCTTAACCTCCAAAGGAATGATGAATGATATCCAAGCTTATCCTCCTACATTTTGCAGGCCTGAGTCTACAGTGGTTGATGTTCAGGATCACCAGTACCCCAAGGGGCACCTCCCCTAAAACAGCCCCAAAATTTTTCAGCACTTCATCCCTGGCTTAGGGGCAGCTTTGTAAAACAGGGTTTAGGCCAATGTTAAATGAGTTTGAGCAGGCAGCACTCTGAGGCAGCATCAATACAGCAAACTTGTTATCTCATCAGTATCTGTCATTGCGAACGCAGCTGAGCCTGCTGTAATGGAAGCACCATCCATTTGGAATCCCAAAGGTAGGCATCAGTTTTGGATCAATGCTCTCAGAATTTCCATTAACTATTACAGTGCCAGTGATGTTTTACATCTATTTTGGGTTAATTTCTTTAAACCATAACAAGGCCACAAAATGTCTTTCACTGCATTTTGACTCTCTTAGAGTAATATAAAATGTGGTGACATGGGAAGCCCAGCATTCCCAGAACTGATGAGGTTCCAAGTAAAACCTTTTCCCTCCAGCTCTCCATTCCCATTTCACCACAGTGTCTTTCTCTTCCAGCTGCCCCTCAGGGACTATTGCCTATTCCCACACCTTAATCAGATGCCAGGACACCCCACTTCCAACAGCAGGGCCCCAGCTGGTAGTGACCTGCATGTCCTGCTCTCGATCCCACGCCTTGTCCTAAAACCACAGCCCTGGGCGTGCTGTGAGGTAAAAGACACAGCATGCAGAAATTCCCAGACAAGAGACACACCTTTTGCCATGTGGAGTGTCTTTATCTGTCCCACAGATATCAAGGGTAACACTGCCTCTCTTTCCTCTAACACAGTAATTGGTATCTTAAATGAGGGCACTGGAATTATATCAGTTCAAAAGCTCAAAATAGCAATGTAAAATTCCACCCAAACGCATAGAAAGAGACATCTCTATTTTCCAATCTTCTTTAACAGGCACCAAAAAATACTACATCTAATGATTTATTAGTGAATGAAATCAGCCAATTAGACAGCCAAGGACTGATTTTTCAAAAGGATCACACAGAACAATTTAATATCATGGGAGATAATAAACATGTCCTGAGCTGGATCACTGAATGATGATGCTAACAGCCTGTCAGAGATATCAGATATTTACAGCAGAATAAGGCACCACATCAGATAAAGGAAAATACATCCTCTCAAGGATATAGAAATAGGGAATGGAATCACTCCAGCTGCATTTCAAGTCAAGTAATTTCCATAACTCCTAAGAAAAGACTTTGTGTGGTGCTAGTTCTCTTCTTAAAACACCCATCCATGCTGCTGGCATGTGGGAGACCATCCGGAGCAAGCAAGTTGAAAAATAGCACAGACCTCACAGACTGGACAATGTTTTAAAGATAAAAACATGTACAGGTACCCACTAAATTGGTAACATAAATGAAAATAATTTAAAATAACTTTGTCTACATATTGCCATTAAATATGCCAGACCCAAGCAAGTATTTGTACAGTCCTAGAGGCTTCCTATCACAGCCTTTTTGATGCAGCTGTTATGGAAAGACACTTTTTTGGATAAATTACTAAAAAGCAAGTAAACAAAGCTACAACTCAATTCAATTATATATATCATTGTGAAATATCATACAATTTAATGCAACTGTGCACAAGCTATGATCTATCTGGTTGTATCCAAAATTTTGAAACCTCATCATTATAAATGTAGTCAGAATTATTAAAAAAACTTCAAGACATTCAAGTGGATGATTAAGAACAGGAATTCTGCACTTGGGAGTTAAGTTCCCATTTGGTTTTTTGGGGTTTTTTTTTGCTTTGATACCAGTTTGCCCTTAGACAGGGTGTAACACAGCTGGTATTCCTGCTCAGGATGGCTGCAAATTGCAGCTCCAGCTATCTCTGGAGATCCAGCCATGAGATGAGAGCCCAGTAACAAATATACAGAGCCTAACAACTGACCTTAGTATTTTTCTGAGCATCTCTGCATGCCTGTATCAGTTACTTCATGGATATGTGCAATATCCCTCCTGAATGAAGAAACCAAGAAAGATATTAGAAGACATCCAATATTGCTACACATTTCCAAAATTTTACTCAGGGCACCAACAGCGTTTGGGTTGAGGAGACTTCCACATTGATGATGGGGATTTCTAAGACACTTTGGGACTGGAAAGATGCTTCACAGCACTAACACCATATCAGCATTCCAGGGAGGAACACTGAGCCTCAATCTCAAGCAACATAGGGAATGTATCCTGACGAAGAGGTTCAACTAAAAAGTGAATTCCTTTCCCTTAATGCTGCCATGCCAGCCTGCAGACATGACTCAAACAAACATGGAGTCTTCCTTGAGACTACAAATTTGGATGATAAATGGAATTGTTGAGGAGTAATGACATCTACACATTTTTGACTTAAGTAAGTATATCCAAATTAGAGCTACATAAAACCAAATTTGACACAAAAAGCAGTGTCCTTGGATGGCTATTCTGGTTAATCTGCTGTTTCACATGACTGCAGTGCCCAAGATGGGAGGTTGCATCTGCCATGCCAAAGCAGTTGAGGGCAGGGGCCTGGGACCCTCCTGATGTTGTGCAGAGGATGGGCACAAGCCATCTGACGTGGCCACAGTGCAACTAACACCCAGCACATTGTCACTGTCCCCACACTGTCCCCTGCCTTGAGGTCCCGATGTGCTTGCACTGTGGGTATGAAGAGCTAGGGTTCCCCTCCATGTCCTCCCTGTCCCATGGGCCATGGACCTGATTTGGTCTACACCTGAGGTGAAGGTGACATTTTTCCTTCTCCCTGACCCATAATCTATTCCAGTCTCTGAGAGGAAGGTGAAATTGGTCCCTTTACCCCCTCCAGGTCACTACCTGAGAAGATGCTGTTGTATCCTGCAGGCTTCTCAGTTTCCACCTGAAGACAGAGCACCATTCTCCCATATCCCTCTTGCAGTCTCTAACTGTGAGGGTGATGCCATTTCCCCCTGTACCCCTCTTCCCAATCTCTACCTGAGGGCAAGGTACCATTGCTGTCTATACCTGGTCTCCTCCTGAGGCGAAGATGCCATGGCCCGCTCAACCCCTCTCTTGATCAACACCTGAGGGGATGGCGCCATTTTCCCACTCTGACCTCTCTCACAGTCTCATCCTGAGGGGAAAGCACCATTCCCTCCTCATACTCTTTTTCAGGTCATTACCTGAGGCAAACGTGCCATTCCCTTTCGTACTCCTCTTCCGATCTCTCCCTGAGGGGAAGGCGCTATTCCCCACCAACCTTCTCCCGGTCTCTGCCTGAGGGGAAGACGCCACTGCCCTCTGTACCCGTCTCCGGTCTCTGCGTGAGGGGAAGATGCCACTGGCCCTGAGCCCCTCTCCCGGTCTCTGCCTGAGGGGAAGATGCCACTGGCCCCTGAGCCCCTCTCCCGGTCTCTGCCTGAGGGGAAGATGTCACTGCCCCCTGAGCCCCTCTCCCGGTCTCTGCGTGAGGGGAAGATGCCACTGGCCCTGAGCCCCTCTCCCGGTCTCTGCCTGAGTGGAAGATGCCACTGCCCCCTGACCGCTCTCCCGGTCTCTGCCTGAGGGGAAGATGCCACTGCCCTCTGTACCCTTCTCCGGTCTCTACCCGAGGCGAAGGCGCCATTCCCCCAGACCTCCGTCCCTCCTGCCCGTCCCCACGTAACCGGCACAAGCGCCGGCCGCCCCGACTTGCGGCGGCGCCCGGACCCACAGCTCCCGAGCGGCGCGGGGCGGGCTGAGGCGGCTGCGGGGCGGAGCGGCGGGGCCACGCCGCGGCCCCGGCGGCGGAAGGGGCGACGCCGGCGGGGCGGTCGCTGCCGCCTTGTCGGAGCGGCCGGCGCTGGGCAGCCCCCTCCGGGCATGTCAGCGCCGGGCCCCGGCCCCGGCGAGGCGGCCCCGGGCGCCAGGGAGGCGGCGCGGCGGGACCCGCTGGCCGCCGACCTGCGGTGCAGCCTGTTCGCCGCCGCGCTGCAGAGCTACAAGCGCGACTCGGCGCTGAGGCCCTTCCCGGGCCGCTACGCCAGCGGCGACACCAAGGACTTCGAGGGGCTGGTGAGTGCCGGGGGCCGGCCCGGGGGAGCTCCCTGCCGATGGGGGAGAACGGGCTGCCCGCACGGGTGAGGGCAGCGGCGCCGCAGGGTCACGGATAAAGCAGGATGAAGGGTTTATCCAGTCAAGAAATCCAGGTTTAAAAGAGTATTTGGGATTCTGACCGATAAACCCACGCTGGGAAATACCCAGATCCGGTGTGGGCACGTGAAGTAACAAGCGATAGGTAACAGGTAGTGAGCCGACAGGACAAGAGGAAGCGGCCTCAAGCTGCTCAAGATTGAGTATTCTGGAACATTTCAACCCTGAAAGGATGGTTAGGGGATAGCGTAGGCTGCCCAGGAAAGTAGTGGAATCACCGTCCGTGGAGATGTTCAGAATACACGTAGATGTGGCACTTGGGGTCATGGTTTAGTGGTGGGCTTGGCAAAGCTAGGTTAATGGTTGGACTCAGTCTCAGGCGTGTTTTCCAGCCTTTATGTTCCTAATATTCTTTGAAGTGTTATGAGAGCTTGCCAACGTTAAATTCAAATTCATATTGAAGGATTTGCATGTTACATGGCCTGAACACCACCACCCATGTCACACACTGCCCTGTGACAGCTTGTTTTCTCCCAGTAATGTGTCTGATTGTTCCTGTACAGACCCTACCGCTACTGCTGGTAAATCTCACTCTTTATAACCTGCCTTCTATTTGCGTTCAGAGCAACTGACAAACTTCCCCACCAGCTGGATACAAGTGTTTATGTCTCAGAACAGAACCTGTTTTTCGGTTTGTTGTGGTGAAATATTGTTTTGTTTTCACTAGAGGTCCCTGTTTAATCGCAATGGCACTAAGTAACTTGTGCTGAGTGCCTCTGTTGTTAGCTTGCAGATACCAAGGCTCTACCAAGCCTGAAAGAACTTCTGGAATCTGTTCCAAATACAGATAAAAGGACCTGGGACCTGTTTAGTTGGATTCTATCATCTAAAGTCTTCATGATACAAAGTACTAAGAAAGAGGAGGTAAGTTTGGAATTCTGAAAATCTTAATTATCATTTGGTTTTTAAGGTAAACTTGCACTTCAGAGAATATTCCCTCCTGCTAGAATTAAGTTGATTATTGTAAGAACATAAATCCATTCCTCTCTATATAGAGAGAGGTATGTTTTTAAGCAAAATTTTCAGAAACACTGGTTGGAAAAAATAGTTACTACTGTCAGTTGTTGATGATGATGAGAGATTGTAGTTGGTTACTGCAGTTAACATAACATGGTTTAGTCTGAGAGAGTCCAATTAGGATGTCAGGGAGCTGGGTCCTGCAAGTCACTAAGAAAGACAACTCTTGTCTTCTGCCCCAAAAAGGGAAAGGCTCAGAGCCTTACAGAAGTGCCACTGAGGCACTTCTGTAACAGGGATCAAAATAGTTGTAGAGATTAGCAGCAAAATGAAAACAACTTCTGTTTTCATGGGTTTTTTCTCTTGCAAAATCAGCTGATGAATATATTCTCTTAGTAGCCAAAGTAGAATTGTGATACTGTCCTGGCATCGTAAATTAATTCATAATTACAATTCAGGTTTGAGGGTTTTTTCTGGAGACAAGATCTAGGATTTAACTTGAATAGCAAGAAACTGGCACGATTTTTACTGTGTAGTACTTACTTCTTCTGAATTGACAGTGTTGAATTCTAACTCAGAAAAGCATAATCAGAATACATTAAACAGTATGAAGGGACAGGAAGCAGATTTTCCAGTGAGTAATCTAACCATATAACCAACACTGATATTCTGTCCTGTTTTTAAGTACAAGAAGATCCAGGATCTCACAGGGATGTCTGGGGCTGCGGTTCCTGCTCCAGACTACCTCTTTGAGATTGTGTACTGTGATCAAATGAACACCAAGTTTGCTGAGACCAAGGGAGAGCGGGACCTTATCTACGCCTTCCATGGGAGCCGCCTGGAGAACTTCCATTCCATCCTGCACCACGGCCTGCACTGCCACTTGAACAGGGTGAGGCTCCTGCCATTGACACCATCTTCCCTTGCTTATTTGCAGCTGGGACTTTAACACTTTTTAAAAATAAGACCAGATTCCTTTCGGGGTATGAAATATGCTGATGATCTTGTACTGCTGTTTTCATGTCAGTGTAGGCCTTTGTGGATGGCTGTGTTGGATTTTCTAGTGCAGCCTGAGGGTAAAAACTGGAAGTGGCGTGAAACCTTTTTCACCAGCGTGACAAACCATGGCTGTCCTTTGCTTCTTTATAAGGAAGTGTAATTCCTCTGAAAATCCTGGCCTGTCTGACAGCCTGCAGCTGGGAATTGCCTGTCTGTAGAGGAGGAAGATAGCGGAGATTTTCTGCCTGGCCTTGTGTTTAGATCAGCAAAGTCTGAGGTGCTACTCACCAGTGGAGCCTTCTTAAAACGGTCTAGTTTAGGGAGATATCCCATAGGATTTGCACCTCTTCTGATTTCAGTGGAAGGGAGGTTGAGACTCTTGGCTTTTTGTGTCAGCTGTGAGGCAGCTTTGACACAACTGCATCTGCTTGACATTCCAGTCAACCTGGACCATGTTTTTTCCCCACATTCTTGATGAGTAATGGTTTACTGGGTACAATGGACTTACTGGAGTAATAATTTTAGCCAGTGTGGCAAATTGAAAAGTACTTTCCTCTTTTCTAGTAAAGCATGGATTTAAATGAAGTAAAGCCTTGCCTTGTTTGGGGAGTTTGGATTACTTGAATGATGACAGTCTCAATAAATCGATGAAATGCCTTTTAAGAGTGGTGCAGTCATGTCAGTTGATGTAAAATACTTATGCTGGCAAGCTAACTCCAGATCCGGGAAAGCATGAATCTGTCCACACCAAGTGCTCTGCCAAGCAGCTAATTTGAGGGATGTGAGAGGGTAGCAGCCCCACCCCAAGAAAGTTGTGCCAGGACAAAAACAGTGTAAGGGCCAGGCCCAACATGGGTCAGAAAGGCCTTTCGTAACTTACCTTCAGGAGCAGAACTGTCTGAAAGGAAAGAACACTTGTGTGTTGTTTGAAGTTTGCAGTACACGGTTTTAGGCTAGATTTCTGCTCTGCTTCAGACATCCCTGTTTGGTGAAGGCACTTATCTGACCAGTGACCTGAGCCTGGCTCTGCTGTACAGCCCTCACGGTCTCGGCTGGCAGCGAAGTGCACTGGGCTGTATCCTCAGCTGTGTGGCTGTTTGTGAGATCATTGACCACCCAGATGTAAAGTGTCAGGTGAAAAAGAAAGGTGAGTCTGTTACAGTAATAACTGTGTAGTAGTTGCATCTGTCCTTCATGTTGTTTTTCTTTCCCTGTTAATATCAGTGGCTCTTTGAGCACTGGATGGGACATTTACCTCCTTGTCACCCTGGTCTGGGCCATAATGTCATCCATACCAAGGATGACTAGGAGTGGTATAGCCTCAAGCAAACTTCTCACTCTATTCTTGGATGCTGAGGGATTCAGGGGAATACCAAGACTAGATCTTTGGTTATCTCATTCCCATTCTTCTAGGGGGTGTGTATGGGGGTGTTGGTTGTTTATTTTTTTAGTTACTTGAAGTTCTGCTTTTTTTTTTTTTTTTTTTTTTGCTTTTCTCTTCCCAATTCAGATTCAGAAGAAATAGACAGAAAAAGAGCAAGAGTGAAAAACAGCGAAGGGGGAGATGTACCACAGAAATACTTTGTTGTCACAAACAATCAGCTTTTACGAGTTAAATACTTGCTAGTGTATTCACAGAAGCAGCATAGGAGGTAAGAGTTCAGCTGTCAAGAGGGATGAGCTGCTACAACAGCCAGATAAACGTCTCATTGTTGAAAAACAACAGAAAACAACCAAGAAAGATATACTGCACTGCCAGAATTTGTTTGTAGCTCATTTCCTATGGAAATAAGTCTTACACCATCACATTGCCTCTGTCTTGCTCTTTTGACATTCCCAGGCTCAGCTAAATTTGCTTTTTTACCAGCCCTGTAACCATTTAGAGTCTTTGAGAGGTCTAATTATCTGTTTGTGGCAAAAAACCAAGAGTGGACGTCTGGTGAGTGCATCTCTTAAAACTGCCTGAGTTTTAACTCTGCCCTTATCTATCCTAAGTGGCAGTGTTCACTCAGCTACTCAACACATGTCTACAGGCCAAGCAGCTCCAGACCGCAGGGAAAGGTGTGAACATGGGGAGAAAAGACAGGAATTGTGCATGGAGACTTAAGGAAAAGGGATGTGATGAAAATCAGGCTTCATTAGTTACAAGGATTGTGGAACAATGTTCTGTTCTTATCGGATTTCCTTCAAATAATGAAACCTGAGATACTTTGTGCCAAGGTATTAGTACATCTCTGAGAGAATTCATGCCCTTTTCCTTTTTCAGGCCTTCTAATGAATCTTCCTGGTTCTACACTCACCGTTTTGCCATAATGATGATGCTGTATCTGCTGTTGCTGATGGTGATAGGGGCCAGCAACTCGCCAACCTTCATCTACTACTGGCACAGAATGTTTGACTCTGAGATATGAACCACCCAAGATGATAAACTCATAATTTCACCATGTGCCTTAACAATAGCTGATCTGCAGTGCACTGCATCTGTTCCAGAGCTCTGGAAATGAAGATGCCTGGAGCTTTCCAGTTCTATCACCAATATATTAATCCTCATGATATCTCTGCATTTATTCTTATTTCTGTGTTTCTGGGATTCATGAGGATGCCTAGTACAGCTGAAAAGGATCACAGTGGTGCAGCTTAGCATGAGCCAATCATTAAGGGTCCATGGAAAAAAGGTTATTTAAGATTAATGAAAACTAAGTATGGAAACACTCAGGTATAACTTATTTTCTGTCAAGCTGAGGTATGTTTGCACAAGTTGAAAAGGAGGATTTTTCTGGATGTCAGGCAAAGCAACGTGTTGGGAGTCTTATCAGTATGTTTTCAGAAACTGAATCTAGTGATATTTGGCATGTATCAATACAGATGGAATTACTTTTGAACTTTTAAAACTAACTTTGGCCAGGAATTTTTATATTTGAGCATAATGATTGTAAGAAAAAAACCCAACAATGAATAAAACAACCGCCAAATGGAAGAACTTAAACAGTTTCTAGTATGTTTTTTTCCCCTCTGTAGAATGTTGTTGTGTTTTAATCCCAGCTGGCAGCTAAGCACAAATCCAAAACATTGTTACTACACTGCAATGAGGAAAATTCATTCTATCCTGGACAAAAACAGCACAAACATCTACAAGGCTTGTGGTCTCAGCTATGATCTAGCTTATCCTTACTGTGCTGATTGGACAAACTCGGGGTTTTCAACATCAATACTGAATAAGGATTGTTCTTACCAAACAGGGGGTTTGTCAGGGAATACAGCATGTGCAAATTGTAGTGCAACATACACAGGGCAATGCTCTCTCCTCTCTCCCTCCTGTCATTTGTGTTTGCGGTTGTCACAAAGCAGCCTACAACTGTCTGGAACAGAAAAAGGAGCAAAGCACTGTCCTCTGATTAGTGACTGGGCATGGGATAACCCCATGAAGACCCAGGATTCTAAGCAAAGAAGAGTCAGATATGTGCCACAGTTCAACTCTCAGTCCAGCCTTTAGTAGATTTGATAAACGCAGATTTTCATTGCACAGTGAACCCTAACCACAAAAAAACCCCAACTCATCACATATTTCCAGCAAATGAGTCTGTGATTACTACCCTACTCATTAAATATTTCAAAGAAAATCTCTTCTTTTTCTGATGTTGTTCTGGTACCTAATTGCCAGAAATAATGTCCTGGTAATCAGGCTTTTTAATTCAAGGCTGAGAACAAGTTCATTTACAGCAACCCCTCTTCTTGGTGACTGGAGCTAGACACATTTATCCCAGATAATTTTGCTGCCAGAACAAATTTATTTATTCACCATACAGCTTGCAAAACAAGAACATTATAATCCAATTCCCCATTGCCTTTTACAGCCCGTTAATAATGCTCACTGTCAAAGCACACTGCAGCACCTCAGCCCAAGAAGTGTCTGTGCTAATTATAGCAGAGATTTGCAATTAAAATATACATAGACAAGTAATTTATTGTGCAACAGGTTCAACTGCTCTATAGTTTACTCCTTGATATTTCAATTCAAAAACTTTGAGTTTGAGATGTGCACGGTGGTCCTGGGAATATTTGGCCATTTTTTGGTCTTCCTCAGCATGTTATAGTAAATGTTGTGCCATGTAAATATACAAGTTTAGGGAAGGTAATGTGCCAGCCAGAAAACCTGGAGGTATTTGATGCTATCTAAAGGGTACTGCTTTGTTAAAAGCCTGGTTTGTCTGAAAAAACCCCATCTTTTGGAACAGATGGGCTATTTGGGGCCCTTTGGAAAAGGAGGAGATTGAGCAGCAGTTGCGGGATGGCTGTCTGCTGGCACTGCAGGGAAAGGCACAAACCTGGGAGCTTCTGAGACAGATGAAAAGAACACAGCAGGGATTTAAAGCTCTTTTCTTAGGATTTCTTTGCATAGGAAAGTTTCTGAGAGTGAGCAGAAGAAGTAATAATAGTTCCAGGCTATGTCCCCAGAGAGAAAGCATTGTGGGGTCTCATGGCAGACACGCACAGTCAAGCTCTACAATGAAATCAGCAGGTATCAAAGGAAAAAAAAACCAGCTTTTTCCACTTTGATCAGCTTGAATAGACCCAAAAACAAGGAGGTGGTTGCAGGTGGGGGCTGAGTCCTGATGGATGTGTCTGGAGTATCCCTTGGAGAGTTTGTAGCCCCTCATGCTCAGGCCTGCAGGGATTCTGGGCACAGCCTCACCATTGCTTCAGCTCCACAGCTGTGGAGCGAGGCAACCGCAATGGGAAAATATTTTAAACACATTTAAGGTGCTCAGATCCTACCTAGCAGCCTGGCAAAATACTTAATATCCTACTCCCACGCTTGTTTTCTGAGCTCCCTGCTGATTTCAGCATGTGTTTCCCAACGTGGTGAGGTGCAGTCAGCTGGATTAATGCGGGTATTGTGCTGAGTAACTAACAGTATTATGAATTAACTCAAGGTTTGTGTTAGCCTCTTAAGCCACTTGCGTGGCTCTTTGAACATGCACAGTGCTATAAAAACACTAACAGGGAATGAATCAGAATTTCCTCCCCAACAAAGGGCCGCTGTGTTTGAAGCAGGCAGCCCAGGGTGAGGTCGAGGAGTTGTAAAATACAGAGCTACCTGCTCTTGTTAATATGTCCATTACATTAGTGTGGTGAATATTAAGGAATTGTTACTCAATCAGACAAATCTGATCCTGGCCGGGACTGCAAGAAGTGTGGAACTGGTGTTTCCTTGGTGGGAATGAGCAGGTTTTGAGGAAGTGGGAGAATTTTCCTTCAACAAGCAGAAATAGATAATATATGTAAAAAGTATTTTTTCTCTCTCTCTATTTTATATATATTTATATACAGAGATCTGAGGAGCCAGCTGAGGAGAAGGGCAGCTGCTGCTGAAGACAAAAGTTTTGAGGCCATTTGGGGATAGATAAGGAAGCACCACAGAAAGCAGAACCACCCCTGGGGGTGGGTGGGGGGAAAGCGAGACTCGGGGATTCACGCTCCCAAAAAGTGATGCAAAAATCTTGTGCTCTTTAAAGTGTGAGCAAATATAAGAAAAGCAGAATCAGAAATGCAGGAATATTCAAGCCAGGCCTGGGCTTTGGTACACCTCTGGCAGCACCCAGACTGATCCTAGCTTCCCTAGGGAAGTGCTGCCCACCTGCCTGCTCCCCCTTCCTGCACGCAGTGGGCATGGCTTGGCAGCACATGCTTCAGTGACATTTTCCTTCTCTCATGAAAGCTGTCACTTTGGGCACCTTGCCCACACTTCAGGCTCCACAAGATGTCACTTCGAACATCAGCAACAGGAAGGAAGGTATGAAAGAGATGGGCAAAAGGAGCAGCGCTGGAGTGACTGCAAGAATCCCAAGGAATTTGCCATGCTTCCCCTGAAGACTAAGGTACATATGCTTGCCAGAACCCCTATTTTACTACTCTCCATAGAAATCTTTTCCAGCCTAAATTATTGTAAGATCACTGAGTCCCCATAAAGCCAAACCTGCTTTTGCCTTTTCACTGTACCCATGGGGTGTAAAGGTGTTGAATCCTTCCCACAAGGAAAAAAAGAGTTTCTTGCTTCTCAGAGAGGACCTCTGAGCTCTCCTGTTGCTGTGCAAGAGGAGACATGTGCATGAGCAATGCTGGATCTGTTCTCTCCCACTCAGCAAAAAGTGGATGAAGACAGTTTTCTGTAGATTAAAGACACTTTTCTGCTTATTCAAGGCTTGCCAGAAAACCAAAACACCTTCAAGGTCTGCCTCCCATCAGCAGTATAAACAAAGAGACCAAAGGAGTGTCTGATGAATAGATTAGCTTCCCCTACTCCAAGCCATTCCCATCACCTTACAAGAAGCCCTTTTTTGCCAGCCTGGTATCAGCCAACCCCCGCTCCGTTAGCATTGGGTAATTAGCATTGAGCAGAACAAGCCCAGGAAAGCCAAACTGCGATTACGCATCTCATTGGAGTTTGGATGCCTCCTAAATGGCTCACGCTAATCCCCACCAGTTGGTCTGGGCTCCTGCAGTTCTAATTGATTTTTTTTTTTTCCTCCTTGGGCTACATGTTTAGCATAAATATTAATTAGTACCAGAAAGGCATCCCAGCATCACCCTAAGCACTGTGGCTTCCTGTCTCCTCATTGCCCAACCTCAGCCAGCCTGCAGGGACTGCTTGGCACCCCTCTAATTTCAATAATTTGTTAGCTGGGGCACTGGGAGACCAGTGCAGATCCTTTCTGGCTGATGGGGAGCCAACACCTCTTGGAAACAGGGTTGAGAAAAAGCTCCCTCAGTGCCCAAAGGAGATTTGTTTTCTTGAGGGGAAGACTTCTACCAGCTCCCTACACACGCAACCACAGCAAGACAAGAGTTGTTTTTAAAACAAAGCTCTTTCATCCTGATAAAGTCCAGATGCTCATTCAAAGCTGAGGCAGCCACAAAAATAGCTAAGAAACTGCCTCCTGCCAAGTCCAGAGCTCCTGAGCTGTCCAAAGGTTTAACTAAACTAAGAAAACAACAACCCACCTGGCTTAAAACTAAATTTCTCTTCAAAAGCAAACCCCACATTTAATAACAATCATCAGAGAACGCAAAAAAAAAAGAAATAATCCACTCTTTCTAATTACCTGGAAAGGACAACACAGTTGATTGAATAAATTCATCTCTTCAATCCACACCCAGAGAAGAGACCTCTGCCTTCACAAGCAACTTTTGGCACAATGGTAAAAAGCAAACAACCCATGTTACTCACCACAGCTCAGCAGATCCCTCCAGAAGCCTTCCTTGTGCTCTCTTGCCTCTGTCTGTCACTAAAGCTGCTGATGGACCCCTCCACCTCCCAGCTGCTTCCCATCACTTCTATCGTTGGGACACCTCGGACAACACCTGTGGGGTGGCTGCACCTGCTCTGCTGGTGTTGCTTAGGGCAAAGCAAATGTGTCCAGCATGTGGCCCTCAACCTGCCAGCTTGTCCTCTGGGACATGGGGACAGAAAGGTCTAGGGAGCCTGGGCAGTGTCAGCCCTGGTTCCCATTACCCCAAATACCCTCCCCTCCTGGTTTGCCCTGTGTCCCACAGAGCTGCTGTGTAATGATGTGTTTGTCTGTACCATCCCCTTCACACCACAAAACAGTAGCAGAGACTGTTTTCTCTTCTGGCTCTCTTCAAGAGAGAGAAGAAACCTCACCCCACTGTGGCTCTTTGTACCACTCTTGCCTGAGTCCCTCCATCCCTGTCCACCATGCCAGGGGCATGAATGCCCCTGTATTAATCAACCTCCAGATATTTAGATCTTTCCCAGGACTTGTCACACAGCCATGGGAGAACCAGGCAGGTTCTGAGTTAGGAGATCTGAAATTTCCAGAGAGCTTTTCCTACAATGGGTGGAGAAAATAGAGTAAAAGCCTGTGATCACACCTTTGCAGGCTCAGGGTGACACCATCCATGCAGCTCTACAGCTGGGTGTAGGTGCAAAGGGCACTTGGAAACCAGCCACTCCAGAGACATGACCATGAACCATAGTGGAGATGGTAAACTTCCTCCCAGGGATTGATGCTGGAAGTGTGGAGAAGCTTGATCACAGGATCAGGGCTGGAGCATGTGTCAGGTACAAACAGGATATTTTTCTAGTTGTCACGGTGCTGCCAGAATACAGCAGAATGACCATAAATACCCCCAAATTTTTTCACCCTGAGTACAGGCAGGAGACACATTCTCAGTTTCTGGCCAGAGACCCTCACCCACCAAAGCTGAGTAGGGAACCTCATCATGACAGCCTCCAAAATGGTCCTACAGGACAAAACAGCCCCAAAGCTGTGCCTGCCATCCCCTTGTGGGTACGTCTCTTCATCAGACCGCGCTGACAGTTGTCCCGTTGGAGCCCCCTGATGCCACCCCACCATTTGCAGCACCATCCTTGATGTTCTTCTCTGAGGCTGTGATGGGTTTGTGTCTCTTTTGCCTGGTGATGGCTGTTTCAATGCCCCTGAGACACAACTGCACATCCTCCCGAAAGGAGGGGGTGTACAGTCCATAAATGATAGGGTCAGTGCAGGTGTGCAGCAAGCCAAAGAGGAAGAAGCTGTGGTTGACATACTCTGGCATCTTCTGGATCATGGCTGGCTGGAACCAGTACCACAAGCCCAGGAGATAGTAAGGGGTCCAGCAGATGATGAAGGTGGCAACGATCACTATGGTCATCTTGAGAGTCTTCATGCGTGCCTTGGAGATGTGGTCGTTTTGATTTCTTGTCAAACCTGCCAAGGAGAGTCAAAAGGATAGTTGAAGATAGGGGAAAACCAAGACAACATAATCATCCACAACTCTGCTTCTGCCAGAGAGGGAAGACCATCTCATAATCTGGTCCATGTTCCACAGGAAGCAGAAGATAGCAAGGACTGGGGTCAGTAAGTTTGTGCAAAACCTCTTAGTTGATTTGTGCAAAACTTTTTAGCTTTCAAAGGATGTTGAAACATCCTTTTCAACATCCAACAACAATTCCAGGTTGAAGAAGTTCTGTCATGGAGGACATTAAAGAGCTGGTATCTACTTACCTTTATTGACCTTTAGCTGCTTACTGATCTCCCAAAGGATCCGGATGTAGCAAACGATCATGACACTCAGGGGGGTGATGTAGAGGGTGGTGAAGGTGAACATGTTGTAGACAGTTTCTTCCCAGTGTGCTCGGAAGCTTCCATGAGTAACACACTGGGTGAAATTCCCTCCTGGAATTGTGTTCAGGTGGAAGAGGAAAAGCTGAAATGGAGAACCAAAGAATAACTCAGAGAGGATTTGGAACAGAGTACCACATCCTGGAGATGCTGCTAGCTGTGCATGGAGAGCACCTCCCTGCTGCTGTTAGACTGGCAGATGGGCTCTGTGCACTTAACTTATGGTTCATTCTTGTGCTGGTGGAGCCCATGGATTGGGATGGACTGGTTAGGGATGTTGGAATGGAGAAGCTCTTCTCCAAAACCACCCCACCCTAGGTAAATTCCATGGGGATGGCACTGAACTTTACCTGGGGCAAAGCCAGGAGCACGCTGCCAGCCCAGGCAGCACGGAGCAGCATCCCATTGCGGCGGTGGGCACGGGAGAAAGGATGGAGGATGGCTGCGTGCCGGTCCAGGCTGATGACCACCAGTACCAGGGCAGCCGCGTACATAGCAAAGAGCTTGAGAAAGTTGAGGATCTTGCAGGAGATGTCCCCTCCGTACCACTGCACTGTCACATTCCATGCTGCATCCAGGGGCATCACCATCACTGTCACCAGCAGGTCGGCCAGTGCCAGGCTGAGGATCAGCGGCTGCACATGGGATTTCCTCCTCTTCCTCAGCAGGCTGCCCAGCACCGCCGCGTTGCTGCCCGCTGCCAGCAGGAAGAAGATGGCTGTGATGATCACACGGACCTTCGCTGCTTGGGTGAACCGGGGCTCCACCCAGTACTGCGGGTACACAGACGCTGAGGCATTGGTGTCCTGCCGTGCGGTGGGGCAGTGGGGAGATGCAGGGAGCTGCTCCTCACTCATCCCCTGCAGAAACACAACCAGCAAAGTGAACCCCTTCTTAGGGGTGTGTAGAGTGTTGCAGCTTCAACATATGGGGAGATGTGGGATCTGCACTGGAGGTACTAGCAGCAGTCTGTCCCATCCTGTCTTGTCCAGTCTTGTCCTTGCCTGTCCCCTCTGTGTTGCCCATTTTGTGAAGCTGCCATGTCCCTCCACCACGGTGACCCAGCCTGGCTGCCCTGTCTGGCTCACCCCTGCTGTAGCTACAGTGACTGCTCACACAGACGTATATTTTTAGCTCTTTGCAGGGTGGCTGAGCAGCTGGGAAAGCAGGAGTGGTGGCCAGGACCATGGAACCAGTCACTGTCTGCCAGCATCCTGCTGGGAATGGGTCATACCAGAGCTGGCTGAGCCTGTGATGGGGCAGCTGTGCTCGGTTCAAGGACTCCTCATTTTAAAAGGGGTTTGTTAGCAGGTCCCAGCTTTTTAGAAACCCCACAGCCCCCATCAGTGTGTTAAACCTTAATGGTCCAGTGCCAGATCTGGGGTTGTGGGCAGAAGGAGCTGGGGGTGGAGAAAGGGCATGCCACACTGTCCAGAGTGTGACAGTGGCTCCTGGGAGAGGATCACAGCGGCATTTAGGAACCTGGACCTTCCCAGGACCCAAGCAGCACCAGCACAACACCTCTGTCCCTTTCCATTCTGGAGGCAAAGCAGGAGGAGGAGGGGAAAGTAGAACTCTTCCTAAACTGGGGGTGTCTGGGGAGTGATGAGCAGTGTGGTTGTCCCCCACACTTGATTTCATTGCCCTTTTTACCTGAGCAGAACTCACGTTTTAAGGGCAAATACTTCCAACTCCTGTGGCCACGAGCTGTTTACAGTCCCAACTGCAGGTACAGCACATCTCCTACTGCTTCAAGCACCTTCCTGTTTGCTGATTCCAAAATAAAGCATTCCTTACCTTTGTACAAATAACAGGAGCAGCAGAGATGAAATCTGTCTTCCCAGCTCTGCAGGATGGAGATGCCAACACCTTGCAGCAATGCGCCCTCCTCCAGCCCCACCACCCGGACCCTGAGCCTGCTTCCTCTCCCTGCCTTCACCCCTCCCTCCCCAAAGACCAACCCAATAAACAAGCAGCAAAAAGAAAGAACAGCTAAAAAGCACCAAGTTGCTCGTCTGGAAGAAACGAGAAATCCGTGTCCAGGTCAGGATTTATCCCAGCTGATGGGAACATACCTGGCAAATGCATGCCCTGATGCTGAGAGAAGATGCTCTGTGTTTTTCCCACGGGTCTCCCACCGCTGCGGTGCTGAGTCAGGATGTTCCAACGCTTCCTTGCATCAGATCCCTGCAACAAACCTTGAAGCAGTAAAATTTCCCCTTGCCAGCGGCCAAGCCGGGAGCGACGCTGCTGTTAGCACAGGCATATGCAGGCATCTGGAGATGGGAATGCTGCTGCAAACACCCTCTGCACCAGCAAAGCAGGAGCGGGGCACACCGAGGCAGGCACCCATGGGCAGCCTGGCTCAGGCAGCCACCATCACCCCTGCCCTTATTAGCTTAATGAGCTGCCCACTTAATGAGCAGGCAGCAGGGATGATGACAAAGCTGCCGTGATGCAAGAAATGGCCAAAATTCAAAATGTTGTGGCCAAACGTGGCTCCATCAGGGATAAGTGCCAACACTCCCTGTACTGGTTTGCTATAAATACAGGAAAATGAGTTAATTATCCTGGGAGTTAGTGATGAACGCCCCGTTGCTCAGACAACCGAGAGACTCGCAGACACGCGCACACACACCTCAGAGATGCTCTGGGACCACACGGGTCCGGGGAAGCATCACAGGTACATGCCTGGACTGGAAATGCTGTAAGGAGGGAAGTAATAAGGGGAAACGTGGTTCATTTTGCCGTTTTAATGACTACACTTTTTTTCCTGCAGTTCTATCAGTTCCCATCTTGTTCTTTCTGTATTTCTTGCTGCATAACACAGTGAGAGGGAAGGACCTTGGGAGGGACAAAGAGCTCACAAGAGCTTAAAAAATATGATGTGCAATGTGAGGATAGGGAGGGAAACTGAGGACATCTTGCTCTTCTGGCCAGCAAAGGAGCTGTGGGGATGAAAGAGGGACAGCCCCAAGTCCTGCTGGGGCCAGAACTGGCAAACACACTCCCAGAGGTTTCACCGGGACTTTAATGACATGCAGATAGACCTTCACATTTTCCAGGCTATTAAATTAAAGAGTATGTGGTATACAGGTCCCTGCAGATCCCAGGCTGGCAGTGGTGGCTCTGCATTGTTCCCCAAGAGGAGGAAATTCCCTTTCTGAAATAGGTTATAGGAAATGCCTGAGCTTTGAGGGTGATTGCACCATCTCTGAGGCTGCTATGCTGACAGGAGTGCTCCTGGGCAAAAGCAGAAAAGATATTTTCCCTTTTTCCAATTTGACTCTTAAACCTTTATGGGCTTACTCTCCTTCACTTCTGCATGGAGCTGCCAAAAGGGATCAGGATGGAAACTCTCTGTTCAGAGCCACCAAGGGCAAATCCTGCATCCAAAGTGCTTTTCATACAAGGGGAAAGAGGAAAACAGACCCCGCTGGCACTGCCAGTGAGCATCAGTCAGCCCTGCCTCATGTGATGGGACTCTTCCCATCACCTCCATACCTGAGAGGGGCATCAGCCACCAGTGCATTGGGAATGAGCCTGGCCCTTGGCAGAAAAATAGCACAAAATCTGCATAGAAGTTGGGTGGCAGCCTGTTTGGCCCAGCAGCCACCTCCTCCTGACATTAGGTTCCTGCTTAAAGCTGATATTAATTCGGCCCCACATACTGATCCTTATTTTTCCTTTCATTTAGCCCTTTGCACCTGCACAAAAGCAATTAAATAGCAAGTCAGGAATGTATTCCCTGTTTGTCCTTTGTCCCGGCTGATGGTCTTTTTGTCTAGAAATGTCCTCTCCATCCCTGGCTGTATGATGCAAGAGAGGGACAGGATTTTTCTTGGGAACTGTAAGTCTTGCTCATGCGACAACAAAGGCTTTAGTCCCTGTTCGGAGAGGATTTTTTTAGCATACCATCACACAGAAATGTCCTGGGCATGCATTAGCAATTAGTCTTATTTTAAGGGTGGGGTCCCTTATTGAAATGACTGCTTTTCTCCAGCGTTTGCACAGTAACCCCCTTGTGTTTTCTCTTTTTTTTTTTTGCTCATCTCCTCAAAGGTCAGTTTGGATGCTGTCTGCATGGCAGCCTTCAGCCGAATCTCTGAACACTGGTTTAACGATCAGAGGGTTTTGGTGTCCAGGATTAGGAAACAGTGCTGGCAGGCAGGGCTTGTTTCCATACATCCCAGCTTGGCCCTTCCCGAAATCTCCTCCTCTTGGGATGCTGCCCCAGTACATCCCCAGAGCTGCAGTCCAGCGCTGGGTCATGAGGGGACAGAGCATCCCCCCGTGTGCCCAAATAGGACTGATCTCTCCAAATCCATATGGATCATCCCGGGATGTTGGGGAAAACAGAAATCGGGAACCACACTGGGTAATAGAGTCCCAGTGACAATTTCTGCACAAGCATACCTCAAATAAACATGCAAGTGCTGTGTTTTTCCATCGGACACCCTGTATATACTGGGATCTCATCCAGGGAGAGCAGCATGGGATATAATTTTCATTAACCTATTGCAAACATGGGGCAGGGAACCTGCTGCTGTTTATCCTGATAAATGACTGCTGGGGGCTTAGCTTCCCAAAGAGAAAAAATTGTATTTTCCTTTCTGAGAGAAACTCCAGCTGCTGGTTGTTGTGGGGGGTAAGGATGGGTGATTCTTCTGCTGGACTCATCACCCGCACCCTCCCCCCAGGCAGGTGCTTCTGCCAGGCTGGCTGCCCAAAAATTTCCCTTTATTCAGAAAAACCTCATGATTCCAGAGTGTTTTTAATGCTGATTCTTTCCCCCCCTCCTGCAATTCTTCTCCTCCTTCTCCAAACCTTGAATTGTCTTAGGAGCAGCTCATCCAAGGAAATTTTTGTCTCATACTGGACTCGAAACAGAAAGTCTAGTCAGGGACATCTGACATGCAATGTTTTTGTGAGTAAATACCAGCGTCCATGAAGTCATTTCCCGGGGTTAGAAATGAGCTCACCTCTGGAACAGCTTCTCTTCTTACCCAAAGTTCACAAGTCAAGCGATTGGGAAGCTCCCAGTTTTCAACCTTTTCATTAAATAACAGCATCATAAAAATTAGTATGGTGCCACTGTGCTGTAAATTACAAACAGGTCTGAAACAGGGCATCACCCAAAATTCCCCAAAACTTTTGCAGCAAAAGACAGAGACACAAAGCCCAATGATCAGCGGGGATAAACCAGCAACTCATTCTGCCTGCTCAGCCGGCCCTGGCTGCTCGGCTTAACCTGCTAAGGAGGGATGGTAATTGCTGCCTCTCCTGGGGATAATCTGGATCACCCCATCCCCCTCCTAAAAACCTGTGTTTAAAGCAGAGGGAGGGCTCTGTCCTGCCTTCCGGGCTCAATTACTTGGTAAAGTGTGCCTTTAGACCACTTCTTGGTGAGACAATGCTCTGTTTTTGATTCAGCTTTGTATATCAAAACCTCACTGATAAAAACCCTTCTCTGGGGGTATCACATCATCATCGAGGTACTGGGAAAAACATGCTCAAACCTGCTGCAATCCCCACCTTTTAATACCCCAGGCTGCTGCTCCTGGTGCTGCTGAGCTCAGATGTCCAGAGCATCATTCCCAGGGGTTCCCCAAATTTACATCTTCCCATGCAGAGCAGCAGCTCTCAGGGCCTTTCCTCTGTCTTTCACCAGGACATGTCTACTAGAGAAACATCCCCCTCCTCATCTCCAAACAGGAAAAGAAAGAGGAGGGAATTTATCACCTCAGATCAAATCCTGAGGTCAAGCCCCAAGAAATGTGGTGGGATCTGGTGCTGAGCCCCAGCTGCTCACCAAGAGATGAAACCTGATGTTGTATCACTGCTCTGCTCAGCTCAGCTTCCCCACAGCAGCTTTGCTTTCCTGCCCAGGCTGGAATTTATTTGGGGAGGAAATTATTTAGGAACTTTCACCTGGTACCCCAGTCCTCAGTAAGGCAAGAAAAAAACCCACAGGGTCAGCAGAGGGGCCATGGGTCCCCTTCAGCTTCAGCACGCACTGACCCAGTCATGGCTCTCACTGCCCTAACGGGGTATTTTTCTTGAGCTGGAAGAAATTATGAAATGCCAATGTTTTCGTTGTGACTAACCATGGACATGAACAATTTTGCCCTTGTGTTTGGACAGGGTTTAGTTGCTCTCCTTGCCTTTGCCTTCTGTGCCCTCTTTTATCCTTTGCTTTTTTTATTCCCTGTGGGACCTGTCCACCATGTTGCTCCAAATATCCTCCTCCCTCCAAACTCTCAAATAGGACTGTGTGTCCCAAGGCCATATTTTAGTGCTCCCTTTGGATCCTCCTTCCCAAACATTGGCCAGATTCAAGGGCTGCTCTCCTTTGTTGCCCTGAGGAGAGATGAGATGTGGGGAAAGCTGACATCCCTGTGGGACCCTTGGAAGAATTACACAGGGCTTGCAGGAGCAAAAAGCAGGGAACACCTCCCCTGACACCTCTTTCTCACAAGCCTCATATCTTCTAACAGTTTTCAAAGTTTAAAGATACTCCTGGGTGAACTTTATGCAGGCACATGATCCTTCTCTATGCTTTTAGGAAAGGATCAGTGTCTTAGTGGGGACAGATATCATCAATGCTGAATTTAATGAGCCAGAGGGATATAATTTCTGCTCCCCAACCCTGCTTCTACCCTCCCACAAGAAATCTGCTCTGAGCCCAGCTATGGGACTGCAGGAACCCAGTGACTTTCCCTTAGGATGAGCATAAGTGCTGACATCCAGATTTGGCCTCCCAGGGAGGTGTTTCTGGGAGCCAGCATTCAATTTGCTCCTGCTGTTTCTCTGCAGAAGTGCTCATCTCCCACGCTGCATTCGCAATCTGCTCCCAGCAGTTTTTGTCTCAGATGGGACAAGGTTCTCACAACCACCAGGAGCTGCCAGATCTTCCTTCAGCAGCTCTTGGCCCCACCAAACCCTCTGGTGTGCTCCCAGCAAACACACATTTATCCTTCAGTGAAAGCTGATCTGGCCACGTATTCCAGGGGGAATCCCAGCAGCGCTGGAATTAGCTCAGCAGAGACTGGCTTTTCCAAGCATGTCCTTGGCATAGTGCACGAGGTCGTGAGATATTTCACATCTCCGGTCGCCCCCATGACCACAGGCACTCCAGGAAGGGGAGGCATTTCCATGCTCTCTTTTGCCAATGGGGATGCTGGCAAACTCTTTTGGAGCTGAAACCTGGGGGTGGATCAACCCCAATTAGCCCAGTCCAGGCATGGCTCCACCTTGCTCAGTGCAATAATTAATCTGACAGAAATTCCCATATGGTTCAACGAGGAGTGCCCACTACCCTCATGCCTCCATCTTGTCCCTCCTTTCTGTCCATTCCATGTAGAGGCACATCTGAACACTAAAAAACACTTTTTAACTCAACTTTTTAACTTTTAACTTCGCTTTCACTGCCATCACTGTTACCTCTGGTCTGACTTACACAGCCTACACCTCTCCAATGTGCAGCCAGTGCAATCCCTGCATAACAGGAGAAAGACAAAGTGGAAGAACCAAGCCCTCCCTTGCACACTCATGGATGAGGCAGGATCTTGCTGGTTTTTAGGAAAAACTGGCTGACATTTTGCTGGTGTAAGTCATTGCAAAGCTGTCCACTTCAACTTGGTTTATAGCAAGAATGTGGAAGAAAAGGCACAAATGAGACCAGGGATCACCATGCCATGTCTGGGAGGCTGCTCCCCAGGCCAGCATGGGTGCACAGTCTGGAGTGCATCCCAGCCCAAAGCCAATACCCATAAACAGGAGCAATAAATCAAGGATTTCTTCAGGAGAAATTAACTACCCAAATCAACATGGACTTTGACACAGGATGGTCTTTGTCCATCCAAGCCTGTCCAGAGCTAAAGCAAACAGCCAGTGGACTGTGGGTTGGAGCTCTGCTCCTGCCCTTCCTCTGCAGTGTAAATGTCCCCATTGAGGTGCTGTCCTGGCTTGGATCTGGCCACATTCCCATCACGTCTGTTCCCATCCTGAGACCACTTTTACATCACTGATCAGAGGTTGTGCAATAGCTCAAGTCCTGCCACATCTGTGGGCAGGATGTTCCCCACACCATGATGCTGGTTTGCAAGTGTCCCTGAGCAGTTAATGCTCCAGGGACATCCAGGGATATGCATTATCCATGGACTGCTTGAAAATAATGGCCTTCTCCATCTTGAAGAGAGTTTCTAAATGAGTCAGAATTCTTATCTGAATTTCCCTAGCTCAGACACATAATTAAAAAGGGATTTGCTATTGAGGCACTTCTGGTGCTCTCACAGCATCATGATTTCTGACCTTCCAAACTCTGATGGGGAAGGAGAGACAGCAGATATGACCGTGGCACCTAGGAGAGAAATACAGTGGGAGCCTTCTGCAGTCCAGGACATCCCAGTGACCAGAGAATCCCTCCCCGGGGTACATGGGTCTATATGTGTGCAGCAGGGTGGAAGGTGACAGTTACTGGACACTCCAATAGCAAACATGCCCAGCAAAAGCAAGAGAAAAAGTCCTTTTGCTTTACAGTGAAATCATGGAACAGGGGTCACCCTCTTTTACATGTCAGGAGTCAGTTGTGTTCTGCTGGTGCCAGCAGACATTTGGGGCCTTACCCTGTGGAACAAACCCCACAGCCAGCACAGACACTGTGTCGCTCCTGGCTCTTTCACCACTGCAGAAAAAGCCTTCCTGAGCTCCAGAGTTAAAATCAGTCTTTCCCTGGATCCTGCTCTACTGGCGTCCCCGCTGTGTGCTGCCTTTTGTATCTGTTCCATAAATGATGTTTATGGAGCTAAGCACTACTGAGCCTCAGTAGAAGCTTTAGCTCCCAAGCAAATCCTTCCAGAGGGGAAAAAGGTCCACTCACTCCTTTTCTCCCAGTCACAGCCTGTAAATCCTCATCCACACAATGAAAACAAACTCCAGTAATTCATTTTTTTGGCTCTTTTCCAAAGATTTTAGGCAGCTGGAGTGCAATTTTGTGCTGATGAAGCGGTGGAGGAGGGCTTAAGTGAAACAATATTGCGGTGGCTGCAAGGTTTGCTGGTGTTTTCAGAGCTCAGAGGGAACCTCAGGGACCTGCCACATCTCCAAGTTCTCCTACAAACCATGGAAATCGCCACTCCGGCTCCTGGGATAGCAAAACAGGATTTAAAAAACAACATTAGCCACCCCTGGAGCATGGCTGGAGAAGTGCCGGGAGCCAAGTGCTTAATGAAATCCCAGCTCCCAACTCTCCCTTCTAAACCACACAAACTTCCCCAAAGTGTTTGGGATGGAACAAAGTCATCAATCAGTTATTTTAACTCCCATCTCCGTAAACAGAAGCAAGCCCAGAAACATGCAGCAGGGGAAAATAACCGTCAGCTCCCTTTGGCGGAGTGGAGAGGGCGCAGGGAGGGAGGACGAGGGCAGCTGGCAGGGAACGAGCCATGGCCTTGACCCAAAAGGGGATTTACAGGCCCCACAGGGTATTTCACAGACCCCACAGCCTGTGAATTCCACATGCAGCCCTGAGAGCAGCCCCTCCAAACCCGCTCTCCTCCTGGCATGGTGCAACTGACTTTTAGAGATGGTCACTCAGCCCATGCTGAACTAGAAACGGTGGGAGCCATGAAGAACCAGGATGAGCATTACTAGCCAGTTTTCCTCCGGATTTATTAGATGAATTCAAGAAAAGTTATAGATACAACCACAAAGGAGTGTGGGGAGGGAGATGCTGCTGGCACCATCTGTTGTCACACTCCTCTGACACTGCCCCAGCCTCAGCACTGATCAGAGGGAGCATTAAGCATGGCAGCATTCACATAAAGACCTTATTGCTTTGTAATTACACATCAGTGATGAAACCATGGAAAAAACCCATGAGATTTGGGTAGGCTCCCCAGCATTAATCCAGGAGGGGAATGAGTCCAAGAGGCTGTGGATCTGCTGCCTTCTGATGGGAAGCAGCAGCCTTAGGCAGCTGAAGCCACTGGTGATGGGCAGAAAGGCAGGAGCAGTTTGGTCTGCAGGCATCCTTGTCACTGGCCACAGGTTCTACAGCCCTGCAGACTACCCCAGGCATGGGGCAGCCCCTGACTTGTCCTGTCCACCCTATGGGTTGGGGCATCGTTCACCTGCAGGCAGATGGAAAGCATCTCCCAGAGCCAATGGTGCTCAGCACTGGGAACATCTGGGGCTCTCCTCATGCTGTTCCCTCTAAGTCAGCCACATGTTGAAGCTGCAGCAAGGGATGGTCAAGCCAAGAGAGACTGTGCAAATGGACTTCTCTGGAGACTTGGGGCTGGCATGAACTCACACATCCCAAACCTACTCCTGAAGCCACACATGTGTCCAAGAGCTTGTCTTGAAGGAGCCATGCTAGAGAGAAAACAGCTATGCTAAGGAGGCTGCAAAATCCCCTGCAGAAATGCCAGCACCTGCATTGGGTTAGAGCTATCATCCCATTTCCATAACGTAAGGAATAACATTTTATTCCTTTTGCAGAACAGCACATTTCCTCACCCAGCAGTGCAACCCATAGAAATTGATGCCAGGATGTAGGAAAGCAGCTGGAGGGACTGGAGATGTCTCGCCAAGGCATCGGTGCTGTGCCTAGTGTGGGTCAGCTGTGGTGGGAGGTAGGTTCCATCTGGAGAAGAGGAACACCTTGCTTTCTGCCTCCTTCCCTTTCCCACATCTCATCCTCATCACAGAGGGAAAACAGAGATGATCTCCATGTTTATGTCAGAGGTCTGGAGCTTCCAGCTCACTGGGCACTCCTTGCCCACCAGATAAACATTCTGCCATTTTTTGGCACGTCTCAGGTGTTTTTTCCTTTTCCCTTGTAAACATAAACAGGAGCTGGTGTAGGTCACCGCTGATTATATTTTATGGGACGTCTTGATCTGTGTTCCTCCTGCACCACTCCCTCTGGCAGCAGGGCTGACAAGGATTACCAGGAGGCAGCTTGGGACACCACTGGCCCCCACTGGCTGCCCCAACACCCATGCCCTTCTTTTAGGGGTTGCTCCTGACACATAAAGAACATGCTTGCACACCACATTCCTGCAGCAACCGTCTGCACAGTCCAGTGGCTCCAGAGCTGCATGCATGGGTGGCGGTCACTTGCACAAGGCCACGTTTTGTCAAAACCCAGGAGCCCTGTTGTCAAAACCCACAGACCAGTTGCCACAAGTTACATGAGAAGAATGTGGGTGCAAAGGGAGGAAAAGCCTGGAAGGCTGAAGCCAGACTGGGGCAAGCAGGAAACTCTTGTTAGGGGCCACTGCTAGATCTCCCCATGGCCTGAGATACAGTCACACTTATTGACAAGAATGGTCCTGCCTCTGCAGCTCTGTGCTGCAGAGGTGTTCAAACCAATCCCACTTGCTTTGTCCCACATCCTCACATCCCCAAAGCATCCTCATTTGACCCCTGCCAGAGCCAGCACAGTGGCAGAGGTGGGCAGGCAGTGCAGGGAGCGGTGCCCAGCTGAGCCATACCCCACACCTGCAACACGGGGCAAATCCACGTGCACTGCTGGGTGGGCGTTTTGTCCCAGACCAGGTAAAGCCGAAAAAGCACCCCCAAAACTCATTGCCTGTTCGCTGTATCTCCACCTTCAACACTCAGCAGCATCTATTTCAGATCCAGACCCCAGATGAACCCCTAACGCTGACGGTGCTGTGCTGGGATGCGGTGCCCACACCAGGACGTGGTACCCACGCTGTGCCCTGTCCCACCGCCAGCTGCAGCCGCCACGCCGTGGCATCGCCACGGGTTTCTGTTTACCATCACCTTATTAAGGGATTATTCAGGCTGCGGTTTCCTCGCGCGTCCGATCTGTTTGTGCTCGCGGCCGGTGGCTCGCTGCCATCCCCTAAGCTACACGCCGGGCTATATAAGCGACCTCGCCGCCTCGGCGGCGGGAGGCTCGCACACAGCCCGGCTCCGCTCGGCGCAGGGGAGCTTTCGGGAAGCCGCAGCTCGCTCTGTTTCCCAACCGGCTGCAAATCCCCAAGCCCGCAGCTGACAAGCCCGCGGATCTCAGCTCGGCTGGCGGCTCCGTGGCTAGAAGACGGGACTCTCCTTAATTGGAGTTTTTATGGCTTTTTAGGTAAGAGAAAAAACCCAACTCAATCCTGCTGCTTTCCCTTCTGTGGCAGATAGTGGTCGTAGAATTCTCTTGTGCTAAGACGGTGTAATTAAGAGCGACTGGGATTGAAGGTGAGGCGGAAATTAATTAACGGGCAGATGACGGCACAGAGGTTGAAAAATATCGATGGGGATGCAGGTCCCTGCGTCCCGCTCCTCCCTTCCTCGGCTCAGCTAACGGGCTTGGGAAAGGCTTACTGGGACAGCTGGAGCGGGGGTTTGGGGGGCTTTGCTCACGTGGGGCTGTTTCATCTCCCGCGGCTCTGTCCTGTGCTGGCTTCCCCAGCCCCCTGCCAGACAGGGGACACAGGCAGTTCCAAACCTTCCCTACTGCCAAGGTCCGGCCGCTTGAATCTCCCCTCTTCTAGCATCGTGTGTCTGGGTACAGAGGGATTGTATCCCGATCCCAAACCCAGTGCTGAACAAGTTGCAGTCAGCTCCAAAAATAGTTGCCAAGTAGGAAACAGGATTAATTTTTTCCTGGTTATTGTCTGGCTGCAAGTTCACGACCCCATCGTAAGCCCACAAAACACCACTCATGTGTTGCTTGTTATTTTTGCTTGACTGGGATTTGCTGAGCCATAATCAAAGTATTTCCTAGTCCCACATTCCCCAGTCTCAGAGGGGATGGTTAGTACCACTTACAACAAATAAGTGTTCTCGCCACTGGCTGCTCTTTGTCAGCCCCATTTTATGGGTAAACTTAGGCACCAA
This sequence comes from Prinia subflava, assembly GCF_021018805.1. Taxonomy (NCBI): domain Eukaryota; kingdom Metazoa; phylum Chordata; class Aves; order Passeriformes; family Cisticolidae; genus Prinia; species Prinia subflava. Next base: position 2,543,791 of record NC_086261.1, read on the forward strand.
ACAGCTGGGGCAATATTCTCCCCTCCTCCTAGTTCATTAATTTTGGGTCCATAAAATAAAGCACTTGGAATTCCAGCTGGTGTCACTAGGGATAACACCAGCTCCATGGGTACATTCAGAAATGAAATACCCAAATGATTGATGCTATACGGCAAAGGGACTGACTGAAAACAAAATCCGAAGTGGCTGAGCTGGTGAATAGTGACATGAAGCCCCAGTCCCCTATCTGTGCCTGGGGGTAAAGGAAAATATTGAGCTTCTTGCTACATTTGCAGGGAAGACTTGGCTTGTGCATGGGGTTTTCTGCTCTCAGAGGTGCTCAGGATCTTTCCCTCTCCTCACACTCTGGGATGTACTGGGATGTTATCGCCACACTCTGCCCAGTTTTCAGGCAGAGGGATGGAGCCATGAGGCTGTCCCTGCTCCTGTGGGGAGTAGAGCTGGGTGCCGGGGGGGCTGCTGAGCTGCGTGGGCTGTGAGAGATCCCTGCAGAAGTATTTAAGCTGTTCCAAGGCATGTTAAGGAGATGCTGTTACAAAGCAGTGCTCTGCAGAATAGATTTGGGCTCAGATGTGATAGCGAGAAGCAGGGGGGATGAGAGCACAGATGTGGAGCCCCTGCTGATCCCCACTGGGGGAGTCAGTGAAGAGCTGCTGGGGGTGGGTGAACAGGGGTTATAAGTGGCCCTGTGGCACGTTTTGGAGTGGTTCAGCCTGGGAGAAGCTCCCCCAAACCAGCAGGACCTGGGTGAGCTTCGACACAGTCGGGCTTGTCTCTGCAGGACTGGGGAAGGCGTGGGACGGCTGCGGAAACTCCAGGAAGCCCCTGATCACCTCTGGAGACAACAACGGTCACCATGAAGGGCTGGATTCTCCTCCTCCTCTTGGGAGCCACATCTGTTTTAGGTGAAGGTTAAACGTTTCCATTCCAGTCCCCGTGCTGTCCCCTGCCCATGCCAGTGCAGGCACGTCTGCTGGCAGCCGCTGAGCCAGCAGACACAGCCCGACATCGATGCTGGGTGCTGGGCTGGGTCACTGCGGCGTTTGCCCGGCCACACAGCTTCCACACAAGGGCTGGCTCCCATCCAGCCCCCAGGGTTCGGGCAAAGCCTGTCTGTGAGTCAGTGAGCCTCTGGTTCATCAGGGATGAGCTCCCCGGCCCGCTGGCCACGCTGGGACCATCCCTGGCTGCTGTCTCTGAGATCCCACAGTGTCCAGTGTGCACCCAGAGGAGGTGGGCATGGGGCAGAGCTGGTGCTGGGGCTTAGCTCCCCAGTTTATATGGAACTGGTCCCAGCAAGTACCCCAGGAACTAGCCATGGCCATCAGCTCCCCTCGGGCAGGCAAGTGGCCAGCAAGTTCAGAAACCTGTTCTTGTCCCATAGAAACGACCAATATTATCCACTTTGGATTAATTTTTCCTTGAGCATGGATAGAAAGGATATTTTATCTCTCCAGCTACAAAAAGATTAATTGATCTGAGCTGCTCCAACACAGGAAGTACAGAAAAGGTCTTCTTAGGTGATAAGGGAAATAGAGAATTTGTATCATACCTGAGCTGCAGGGATGCTGTGGAATATCTCTATTACCTCCTTCTCTTGGCATCTCCTGCACTGCATCCTACAGGAGCTCTAACCGGCCACAGTTCAATGGGAAAGCTGTAATATTCAGCCTAAGGATGCCTAATTCCTTGACTCTAATTTATTCTTTCATTTATTGACTTTTAGGACAAAGGATTCTGAAACCAACCCTCAGCAGAGTCCAGATAGGACAGAGAACCTTCAGCCCGCTGGTAATGCTCAGCTTGGAGAGTAAGTCAATTCCCACCTTGGGTGGATTTTCCTCACTGGACAATTTTCCCAACAATTTACAACTAACCAACATTATTTGAGAAGAAGAGGACATTTAGGGTTAGAATCATTCTATGACTCTATGATTTAGGCAATGGAATAAATGTTAATCATCCACGACCTCCTGTAGGGTTTTGGCTATCACTGACACACTCTGTTGGCTCCTCTCCTGGAAAAGGGAAGGTCAACGTGTGACCACAGCCCCAGCTCCTGTGGGAGGCATGCGCAGGCTGGGAGGGTGAGAAGAGCCCAGGGATGGGCCAGCACATGCTCTGACCTGCCCTTACGCTGCCCAGCCTGTCCCCACACCCTGGGTGGTTTGTGACACCATGCCTTTAGAATTAAAGCCTGTGGGAGATTAATTACCTGCAGAGCCCACTCTGCTCATTAATCCCTCGGAGATGCCCCGACCTCTCATCTTTACTGTACAGGGCTCAGAATTTAAATTCCAGCAGGCACTGAAAGGGCTGGCCATGTTGTAGGATTTGGGGATTTGCCCAGCCTTTTGCCTAGCTCCCAGCAGCTCTCTTAGCCACTGGGAAGAATCTAAGCACCAAAACCATGGACACTGAAAGGTCCCCTCCACGTGCTGAGAGGTATTTTTAGGAAAACTACCAGTAAAATAGTGGATGATACAAGGCAGCGATGCTGGGGCTGGTTCCCTGGCTGGCAAACCCTGCCTGAACCAACCCTCTGCCCACAGGTACGAGGAGCAGCTCTCGCCGGGGAGACCCAACCTTCACCTACGTCAGACGCAGTATGTTCCTGCTGGCCAGTGCCACGGGGCAGCCCTGTCCCTTCCCATGTCCCCACCAATGCTCGACCCCTCAGATTCTCCCTCATCCTCCACTTTCTGCTTTTCCTGCTGTCAAAATGCTACCCAGAGCCATATAATGCCATTTTCCTCCACAGGATTCCCCTGCTCATTTCTTATCATCAGCCCTGCAGATTAAAGCAGCTGATCCCAAACAATCTTAGGATCTTGCTGAGATCCTATTTGAATCTGCTGCACATTCAGTTTTTGCCTGGGACAAGCACAAATAGGCATTTATTCACAGGATGTGACCATGTCCCCAAGCCCTCCTCCGGCATGCCTCAAATGCTAAATAATTCATGGATCCCACTGCTTGGGATGCTGAACTAGAGATGCCGATGTGCCAACAGATGAAACCCATCTAAGCCAAGCACTCACTCCAAGCCAGACATGACACTCTGATATCTGCTTCCACTTAAAGCGTCTTTCCACCCACCTGGTTTTATAAGACAGGATTGTTTTTAACCACCCATTCACAATTTGAACAGTCCAGCCCTGTGCCTGTCTGTCTTTCTAGGAAACAAATCAACCTTCTCTATTACAAATTGGGTGGAAGAATAGGTATGGGAGATGACATAGCACATGTCTCCAAGAAACTTCATTTTTAGAAACTTTAGTCACTAGTGCATCCTCATAAACATTATTAGAACACTGTCATTTTTAAAAAAGCCCAAACCACAGACTTGGAGTGGATCTCGTCCATTCAAAGTACCTTAAATTAATAACATCTAGTAGGCTGGTTAAAAATTGCTTTAAAAATCTAACCTCATATTAAATTCTCAACGGGTTTTGCAAATTTTCTCTGTTTTACCAATCAGCTGGCTCCTGACATGTTCAGCCTGCTCGGTAGCATCTTAAGCTTCTGGTTTGCACTCAGTAAAAGTGGTGCTCACAATAGGACACATGCTGCCCCTATAGAAAACATATGTTGAAATTTGGTTAAAGACATTCAAAACAATCATACCAACAATTTTACCCCTTTTTTATAACTATTTCACCATTTTACCTTTTTTTAAAACCATTTAACCACATTTGAAACAGACAAGTGTTGCCCCTCAAACAACATTTAAATGAGAATGTGTGTTTGATTTACTTAAGCCAAAGTTACTCAACACTAAGCATGAGCTGCCTGCACTTTGCTCTCTTTGGGTTTATTTAATCATCCTGAATTTGGTAGCCTGTGGGGAATTAAGTCAGAAGCCTTCAGACGCCTTCTCATGCTTTAATTCCCAGCTCCCTGAACATGCTTTGAGTTTGTTTAATCCATGTGGTGCATAGTATCCAAATGTATAGTCTGAGCTCTACAGAAGCTGCTAAAGTCCATCTGCCTGTTTTTGGGCAGCTGTATGTATAATGTGCATCTCAGTAACACACCACTGATGTTATTCAAGGTCCACTGGTGCAAGATTCAAAAAGGTTTTTGTCTCCATGGTCGAAATGGAGCGAGTGCTCAGCAAAGTGTGGCCAAACCGGGGTGCAGAAGCGTACCAGATCCTGCCTAGCTGAGCGCTTCTGGGGCGTGCACTGTAATGAAGCAACTGAGGAAGGGCGGCTCTGCATTGGACATGTTTGCTCAGGTGCTCCTATAAACTCACTTATGGGCAGGGGAGGATGTCGTGGTCTCACCACTGCTCAGGTGTTGTACTCCCTTGGCTGTCATTTTATCATCTTTCTCTCCTTTGACAGAATTTAGTGATTCTCAAGCAGGGCTGGAGAGTACAAAGAGAAGAGCAGGGGGAGTTCACAGACAAACAGAAAGATAATAGGGACTCACAGTATCTTGGGGATATAGAAAAAAATCTCATAAATCTTGTTACAACAGCAGTTCTCAAGGTGGAGTCAGTGACTGCAGACAGCTGTCTCCATGCAACCTCCAGGAAAGAGATAATTTGGGAATATCAAATTGCCATAGTCCCTACTGAAGGGGCTTGTAATTAATTATATTATTCTTATAATCCTCCTTTTAACCAAATAATTCTGAAAAAATTCTGAAAACATATTTTGTGGAGAAAAGTTGTTCCAGGTTTTCCCTGATTTCTTACATTTATTTCCATCTTTGAAATATCAGATAGCTTCTGTACAGGGACACTCTGTGATTGTAAAAAGAATGATCTGAGCCTTGGGAAAAGACAGATTATTATTTAGGATTAATCACTATAGGTAAATGAGAACAGAATAATATTTGTGAGCCCAAATGTTAAGCCCATTGGGTAATGCTCACTTGGCAATTATCCCACATCCTGCCCAAGCCAGGATACCATTGAATAAGGGGAGACAGCTTTTGGGATAGACCAAAATCACAACTTCTGGGCATGCACTGGTTAGAGAAACCTAGAAAGTTTATGACATTGAATTTGTAATTTTGCCAGGGTTGAGCTAAGAGCTCACATGCTGATCTGGATTCAAATTTCCCTGAAATTCAGCCCTTTGGGGAAGGTAAATAACAGTTTCTAGCTGTAATTATATCCACGTGGCTGATTTCTACTAATTGTCAGGTTCAAAATGACATCGTCCCTGCCTTTCTAATGCACAGCTGTGGATAATCAGGAAAAATATGTTTTGGATACAATTTACTCCTTATGTGCTATTTGCCTTATTGCATCTAAATTAAAACCAGACGCGAGAACGTGCTGTGAGTGTTGTGGGGAACTGAGGCTGTTTTTTGACCTGTCTGCTTCTCCTCCAGCCTGCAACATCACCTGCCCCATGGGCCGTGTCAATGCTGACTGTGACACCTGCATGTGTGAGGATGCCACCCTGCATGGGAAGGTGTCTCTCGAGGATGGGTCACCTGCTGCCGATGCCCGGGTCTACCTGCAAGCCAAGAAACTCAAGCTGTTGACAGTGGCTGATAACAGAGGCATGTTTAGGATCCCAGGGGTTTGTCCTGATGGGAAAAACACCCTTAAAATAAAGAAAGCCAAATATGCAACAGCGACTGTCACCGTGCCTGAGAGCAACCGGAGAAACCTGGCAATCCAAGTGCAGCTGCACCGATCAGGTAGCCCCAAAGATGGGGGATGGAGGAAGCTTTATGCAGGCATCAGAAATAAACCTCGGTTTTATGAGAGGAAGAGTAATGAGATGGCCTTTTCCTTCTCCTGCAGGCAAACCCTACGTTTTCAGGAGCCCTGAGGACAAAGCCAGGAGAGAGGGACAGAGTGTGTCACTCTGCTGCGATGCCCGAGGGAGCCCAGCTCCCGACCGCTACTTCTGGTAAGGAGCTTGAATCTCATCTGCCAGAAGTCTTAGCAGTCCTATAGATGTCAGTTTTATCTCCTTGCCATCTCCACAAATGGGGGGGGGGTTTAGCTGTAAAACAGTTAAATGTGCTGAGAACTGATGGCTTCCTCAAGATGGCACAGTATTTTCATCTGCTGAGGGATTCACTGGAAAAACACATGAAGAAAGTGTTTAAAAACCTCATCAGACACAACTGACAGCTCTGCCTGCCTGCCAGCTGTCCGGCAGCCACACTGCAGTACTGCCAGGAGTAGGGGAAAAAATTTAGGTGATGCCACCTAGCCAAACAAAAACCTCAGGGACACTGAGGCAGGAAATCTGGCAAAATCCACATAGTAGGATGCAGGATTAGGCCATTGCTGTGCTCCAGCCAGAGAGTCAGTCTCTGTCCCCTTAACTGTTCCTGGCAGGTACCACAATGGCTCACTGCTGGATCCCTCCTTGTACAAATATAAAAACAACCTGATGCTGAAGAACCTGAAGAGAGAACAGTCAGGAGAGTATTTCTGCAAGGCCAGCAGTGCCGGGGGGTCGGCAAAATCCCAAGTTGCCAAGCTGGCTGTAATAGGTAAGAGAAAATGCACCTGATACTCTCCAAGCAGCTGGGGAGGTGTTGGTGTGCAGGAACCAGAAACTGTGGTACATCTGGTAAAGAAAAGTCACAGGAAAAATACTTGAGGTTTATATCATTCATCTGTTTGCAGATAAGCTTGAGTGAGCTGGCTATGAACCAGACGCTCCCTACAAACCAGAGCTCTGGATTGCAGGTGGCCTATCAACCTCAACCTGCTGCTGCCAGGAGATTTCTCACTGTACTTGCTGCCTGACATGGGAATACTTCTGCTTGTTTAGGGTTGTTTTGAAATTTTTGGGATATATTCTAGTCTTGCCATAGTCAAAAAGCCAGGCAGAGCATTTAGCTAAGGGTGGGCTGGATGACCATAGTGGATAAGCAAGAGCAAGCAGGATCCTGCAAACAGCTCTTAATCAGGGTCCTAAAGCTAAAGCTGAGCTACTTGTTTCATGGAAATGAGTTAACCAGCTCATCAGAATCCTGCAAAAACCTCACTGCTTTTAGGAGCAATGTTTAGCTCTGAGGTTTCAGACAACATAGCAATGACTGTACAATTATTTCATGCTGCTAATTAAGAAATCCTATTCAACAGGAAGACAAGAGGCAGCCTGTGACTCTCAACCCCAAAGCCACCTCATCCGACTTCCTCACGATTGCTTCCAAAAAGCAACAAACTCCTTCTATTACGATGTGGGCAAGTGCCCAGCAAAGACCTGTGTGGGGAAGGTGGATAAGGGACTTCGGTGTAAGGACAATGTCTCCTACTGCTGTGGGGTATCCAAGATGGAAACCAGAGACATCTCCTGCGATGGCTACACGCTCCCCACTAAAGTCATCGTTGAATGTGGTTGCAAAATATGCACTGAGACCAAAATAATGGTTCGAGGCAGAGCCACAGCAGCAGATAATGGTGAGCCACTGAGGTTTGGCCACATCTACATGGGGAACAAGAGAGTGAGTATGACTGGCTACAAGGGAACCTTCTCCATCCACATCCCAGCAGATATGGAGAGACTGGTTCTAACTTTCGTGGACCGGCTGCAGAAGTTTGTGAACACAACAAAAGTTCTGCCCTTCAAAGAAAATGGAGGTGCTGTATTTCATGAGATCAAGCTACTAAGAAAGAAAGCCCCTGTTACACTGGAATCCACCGAAACCAATGTGATTTCTTTGGGGGAAATGGAAGAAGATGATCCAATTGCTGAATTAGAAATTCCTCCCAATGCATTTTATAGGAAAAATGGAGAGGTCTACAGTGGCAAAGTGAAAGCCAGTGTGACATTTCTGGATCCAAGAAACATCTCCACAGCCCCTGTGACACAAAGTGACCTGAACTTTGTAGATGAGGAAGGAGATGTATTTCCACTCCGCACATACGGCATGTTTTCCGTGGATTTCACAGATGAACAGGGCACCGAGTCCCTCAATGCCGAAGAGGTGAAGGTTCATTTGGATGCTGCTCAGGTCAAGATGCCAGAGCATGTGCAAGAGATGAAGCTTTGGTCCCTGAACCCAGAGACAGGGTTATGGGAGGAAGAAGGGGACTTCAACATGGAGAAAAGCACCCGGCGCAAAAGAGAAGAGAGAACCTTTTTGGTTGGGAACATGGAGATCAAAGAGAGGCGTCTTTTTAACCTGGATGTCCCTGAGAGCAGACGGTGCTACGTCAAAGTCCGAGCCTACAGAAGCGAGAGATTTCTGCAAAGCGAGCAGATTCAAGGGGTTGTGATTTCTATTATAAACATGGAGCCAGAACCAGGGTTCTCCTCCAACCCCAGAGCATGGGGCCGTTTTGACAGTGTAGTCACTGGTCCCAATGGCGCCTGTGTGCCCGCCTTCTGCGATGAGCAAAACCCCGAAGCCTATGGTGCTTATATCTTGGCAAGCATGGGGGGTGAAGAGCTCGAAGCTGTGCCCTCTGCTCCCAAACTCAACCCTGCTGCTATTGGGGTGCCACAGCCATACCTCAACAAGCTCAACTACAGGAGGACAGACCACGAGGACTCCAACATCAAGAAAACAGCGTTCAGTATTAACATGGCCAAGCCAAGCCCTAATTCCCCAGAAGAGAACAATGGCCCTATTTATGCCTATGAAAACCTCAGTGAATGTGAGGAAGCTCCACACAGTGCTGCTCACTTCAGGTTTTACAGGACAGAAGGAGACCGGTATGACTACAACACTGTTCCCTTCAGTGAAGATGACCTCATGAGCTGGACCGATGACTACCTGGCGTGGTGGCCCAAGCCCATGGAATTTAGAGCCTGCTATATTAAGGTAAAAATAAATGGACCCCAGGAAGTGAATGTAAGATCTCGTAACATGGGTGGGACACACCCACGCACCATTGGCAAGCTCTACGGCATCAGGGACGTGCGCAGCATCCGCGACCCCCGGCAGCGGGACGTGTCGACAGCCTGCCTGGAGTTCAAGTGCAGCGGGATGCTCTTCGACCAGGACCGCGTGGACCGCACGCTCGTCAAAGTGGTCCCACAAGGCAACTGCCGCCGAGTGAGCGTCAACAGCATGCTCCACGAGTACCTGGTGAACCACCTCCCCATGGCCACCAACAACGACACCAGCGAGTACACAATGCTGGCACCTCTTGACCCACTGGGACACAACTATGGCATCTACACAGTCACTGATCAAGACCCGAGGATTGCTAAGGAAATTGCCCTGGGTAGGTGTTTTGATGGCACATCTGATGGCACATCCAGAATCATGAAGAGCGATGTTGGCGTTGGGTTGACTTTCACCTGTACAGAGAGGAGCACAACAGAGCAAAGTGTCTACCAATCTCAGAGGAATTTGGGCCCACAGTCTCGGAGGGACTCAGCCCAGCAGTCTCCAAGGAACGTGGGCCAGCAGTCTCCGAGGGACTCAGGCCAGCAGTCTCCAAGGGACTCAGGCCAGCAGTCCATCCTGATTCTGCCAGGGCAGAGCCCCGTGTACCAGAGGCCGCCGGCAAGCCGCCGAAACAACCAAGCCAGGATCCCAATGACAGGTCAACGTCCCACCTACTAGAGCTGTATAGGAACATTGGTAAAGTCACTCTTGCTCAATTAAATATAATTTGAAAGTAACATCAACCCGCTAAGTAACGTAATTGAAAGCTGGTAGGTGTCATTATTTAAGAGACATAATTAAGGTGCCTTTTTTTTTCCCCACCAGAAAAGAAAGACGTAAGGCCAGAACTGGGGGCCAGCAGAGGCAGTGAGTTTGTGTCTTATTAAATGTATCCATAAAAATCTCCTTTCTGCCTGACATTAAACAGCTTCACATGATAGCCTAAAGGGAAGACTAAACACATGGTTCAATTAAGTCATGTACATAAAACATTCTTCTGTTCTGCATCTGCAGACTTTGCCAGCCCAAGTACCTGTACAGTAGTTGGTAACATGAAAAGGAATAAACTGATTTCCTCATACTGAATTCAACTGCAAGGTTTCGTACTTGAAATGTAAGTATTTTATTTATTTCTAGCTTGTTTTAGAATGACTGTATTCAAGTTAAACTACTGGCAGCTGCATTTCTAAGAACTCACATGCTCAATAGCACAGAGAAGCCATGTGGATTTGTAGGCTCCACGTAGATATGGCTAGAGTTTTCTCTTGCTTCTTGCATTATTTGACAAGAAAATCCATGCTCTATGATAGGGTAGATTAATAAAAAAAGTAATTTTGTAACTTCAACAACGTGTGTCACTTTTGTGTTTGAAATGCCCAAGTAAATAAACCACATGTACAGCTGACCTGCAGGATTTCATCATTCTGTTCACCAACAGGTCACAACTTTATCAGTGTGAGACTGATCCTGGATATGGATGAGGGGTTTTGTGGGTGCCTGGTTCTCCTGCAGCTCCAGGGTTTGGCCATGGCATGCTGCAGTCAGGGAATCTCTCCCCAGCTTGACATGTGGAGAGTCAGCAATGGTTCTGGGAGAATCAGAGCAGCAGGTCTGGGCAGGGATGAATTAAGGAGTGGCACAAGATGGAGGCAAAAGAGGGTGGGAATTCATGCATTAAGGATGTTAGGAAACCAGGCAATGTAGAGCAGTGCAGGGTGGAGATATGGAGAAGACAGGCTTCCCTCCACACTCAGCAGCAGTGACCACAAGAAGCTGCTCTTAGCTGAAGGTAAAGCTGCCCACAGAAGGGGTCAGTGATCCCTCTCCAAGTGACCTATTAAATTGTCCTTTCAATCCCCCACTCTTTCTAGAGTGAAATCAAGGACCTCACAGCACAGGCAAACACTGGCAATAAACTTCTGGGGTGCAGACAAGCCAGCAAGTCTCTGACACCAAAATTCCCAAGAAAGATCATAAAGAAGTGGACAGTGCTATTGGATGCAAACTAGAATTCAAACGCATGCTCCAGCATGGATTTCCTTCTCCTACCCAATCCCCTCCTAAGGATATGAAGCCAGTTCTAGGCCTATGCTGCCATACCTACAGCCCATCAAGGGCATAGGGAATGCTTCAATAGTGTTTAGCCAGCTTCAGAAGTGTTTCTCAGGTCTGACACAGGGCAGGCTGAATTATGCTTTAACACATAAAAACACCCCTTAATAATCCCCTTTTTAACGCAAATTGACAGTTATCAAAGAAAAGCAGAAAAGGAAGAGCTGTGGAATACTCTGGCACATCCTCTTCATACCAATGAATTTAGACTCTGTGTGTTTTCTTTTGTGTCTAGTCTGCTGCAAGGGCTTGGCAGGAGCCAGAGCCAAGGTGGCCAGTGGGGAGCATTAGCTTGGACCTTCCCACAGAGCTCTTGGCTTGTGCAGAGAAATGTCTCTTCCCTCTGCTCCCCTCCTCCCCTGCAGACAGACAGCCAAATCCCAAACTTAGTTTCATCACTTTGAAAGTGAAGTAACACAAATGACTTCCACAGACTAACCCAAGAGATAAATGGATGAAAGCACGCTCAGGATCTGATCCCTGTGCTGCATGTGGGCTCGCTAGTCAAACACAACAGAGTACAGGGCTCTTCCTTCTGGGGAGAAATGTGTGTTTAACAGCACTGAAACGGTCACGGCCCTACAGCCTGGAACAGCCAGAAGCTCTCCAAGTTTCCCCAAACTGTTCCCCTCTGCAGCTTAGTGCTGACTTGGAGGAACAAACTAATCTGTGCACTCACTGAGTCCCTGAGCTCTCCCGGGAGGCTGCTGGCAGACTGTGCTGGACACAGAGCAAGACAGAGGTTTCAAACACGGGTGTTTAAGCACTACCAACAGAAAACAACCTTGACACAGCCACCACTCAGTGCTAACACTTCACCATTACTGATAAGCCATCATCCCAAATACATTAAGAAAGGTTTATATAGGAGCAAAGCTGCTATATAAAGCAGGGTCCTGGCATCACAAATCACAAATTTTATGCTACAGTTCAATGTCAGTTCTGACTCCTCCAGCTTGTGTTTATGGTCACTGTGTGGCAGTGTCCTTTCTGCAGCCTGAAACCTAACCCACACTCCCACATATCAGAGAGCATCAGCTGGAGGAATGCAGGAAGGCTGGGACTCAGCTCCTCCCTTGGCCTTGGCCTTTGGACCACCAACCTTGAGGAACAGACTGAAGAAGGAGACCTGGCTCCTAAACATCGGCAGGTTTGTGGCTAATGGCAAAGCACCTCCCATTAAGGTCACTTAGCTTCCAATCTGCAGATAAATCCAGTGACCTATCCCTCCTGTTTTTAAAGGAAACTCCTGTTCCCAGAAGCTATCAGGATGCTAGCAGACAGGATAAACAAAAGAAGAGATATTCTTGTCTGGCCTCAACCAGCAAATTATTGGGGGATTTTGCAAACAACTTTATAAAAAGGCTCAAGTACTTTGATTAGTCAGTTATACTTTTTGTTTATTTGTAATGTATTCAGAAAAAAAGGGATAAAGAGGTTTCCTAGGAAGCAGGGGAGTAGTAAGGTTGCAGAACATGAAACAGATGCACCTAAATGTGAGTCACCAGCATCCTAGGAAATAATCACTCCCTCTATTAACATTTGTTTGAAATTCATGATGAAATCATCCCTATCCAACACCAGAGCCCTTCTGGTGCCCAAATATTTTGCAGTTCTGCCTGTGATTTGGTTCCAGTGATGTTAAATTGAGCCATAGTGGACGATGGGTCTGTGAATACCTCTGTTGCTTTCTCTCTCTCCTCTGAGAGGAGGACAGCTGTTTTATTTTGCTAAGATCCTGTTCCAATGGCCAGGGTAGCTGTACTCAACCTCATCAGTGGTGCTGGGGATCCAATCACTGTGTCTGTGTTCCAGAGTCAACCCTGACATGCTATTCCACACCTCATCAGTGAATGCCCCATTTTTTTCTGTTCTGCAAAAATGATCAGATTTTCATTACTTACTGAGTTAAATCCCTGCAGAGCCAGGTGAAAGCAAAGTTTCCAAAGAGACATTTTGGCTAACAGCTGCCTGGGGAACACCAATTCCATTTAAAACTTCTCTACCATGCCAAAAATAGCATGCCAAAGACTTTCTCCATAAAAAAATAAATTAATCTTACCTTCTTTTGCTCCATAAAATGACTTGGGTAAAGTTGTGCATATTCAGAGCTAGGACATTAACTGTTAAACAACACAGAATAGTCTAATCTTTTATGACCTCTCACACAGAAAGCAGAAGAAGCCTTAAAGCAAACTCTGCACAGATCAAAAGATTAAGTTACAAGTACATGGGATCCTGGCTGCAATATGGTTTAGACATTATTCACTATTAAACAACTAACTGAAGGGGTTCTGTACCGAATTTTCACCATCTTCTGTCCAGCTGTCCTTGGTTTTCACCCAAAAGGGATGCAGCGAGCTCCATCTACAGGGATTCTGGGCACATGCTACCTCAAACTTTCCAAAAACACACGGAAACTCTTCCTGTTGCTTTATGCTTGAGTGAGAACCTGATAATTACTGTCTGCCAGCAATAGGTCTCACACCAGGCGTGACCTAAAAATGAGGATGAAAGATACACAAAGGAGTTAAAAGAATTTTCCTCAAGTCACTGCTAGGAAGAAGCTGTTGATTTAACACTTTGGTTATCTAAAAGCTTTTAACCTGGACTCTTTAGCCTCAACTTTTGACACTCTGTTCTTCCTGTGAGAGTCATGCCTTGATGTTCATTTTGCTTAGGTTATAATGAACAAGAATTAACTTTCCAGTGTCCAGGGATCTGGAACATCTGAAAAGTTGCATCCTGAAACACTGAAATTGTCAAGTCCCAGTTAACTAAAACACTGCTCTTAAGTCCAAAACTCTTTATCATTAGTGCTTAAAATTACCTCTAAATTGGTGGGGTATTGCCATACAGTGAAGCAGCAACCCCCAAAAAACTCTCCAAACTACCCATCATCCCCACAAATACACAAAAAACTCACTGACTCACCCACCCTTCTATTGGCATAAAGTGGTTACTAACATTTACAGACTCATCTGAATAGAGCAAAAACAAAGTGACTCCACAACTTTCACTTGCAAAAAGTAGCAGGGAGCAAAACATAAAAATACATCATTTTCTTGGAAGTGAACTTGCCAGATTTAGAATTTCTGCAGCACAAACTGCACCAAGTCTGCGGTCAGGAACAACAGGAATTCTCCACAGGAGCCTGACTTCCACCTTGCTGTTATTTCCAGTTTTTGACTCTGATTCATAGGCTTGGATTTCTTGGAGGACCATGTGTTTTGGAAAACCTGTCAGAGGCAATTAATTGATGGACTAATGGCAATAGATGAAAAATACTGCAGCAGCTGCTTTAACAGATGCTTCTTCAGGAACATTTTAATCCTTGTGATATGACAAAATTTTTTACATTTTTTTGCTTTTACTTCAGTAGAACTTAGAAAAAGCAGGAAAAAACTAGCAAATATTAGAACAGATTCTAAAATACAGCCAGTCTTCGCTCTGCTGTTATGCTCAGTGCTACATTATTACTTTTAAGCCAAGAAAATATAAGAATCACAAGTTTTGGGGTTCTTGACATGAAATACTCCTTGTATATGCCACTAAGAAAAGACAGACTGAGGAAAATCCTGGATTAGATTAACAACCCCTCATCAGGTAAAAACCTCTCCCATCAGAAAGTGAAATACTAGAACATAATTCTTTGGGATGGAGGGCACAAAAATTTTAAATGGGATGTATCCCAAGCAAACAGAAAGGGGAAGGAAGAAAATCATCATGGACAGGAAAAGATTCTCTTATGTTCCTAGCTAAGTTGTTCACCTCAAAACAGTGGTACAAGGAGAATTTTGGTATCCACAAGAACATCAAACTAGACAGCCTAAGTCTTGGTGAGCATTAGAAAAGCTCACTGGATTTTAGTATTTCCAGATTAAAGTAACTGTCCAAAACTTATGCCCAAAGAAAATTCTACCAAAGTCCACAAAAAACCCCCTGAAAATGTTGTATAAAAATAAATTTATTTCTTAACAGTGGAAAAAGGGATTTATTCAATATCTACAGCACTCATGGAGAGTCTCTTCCTTAACAGGGAAAGAGAACAAATATCTTTAGGAACCCACCATGAAAACATGTGGATGACAATAAGATCAAACATTATGGGAAGAAATCCCTTAATTAAGTTGAATGTTATAGGTGGGCTTTGAAATATTTTCTATTACTATTAACTTACAGACATTAAAAAATACATTTATTGCTTTATATCCTGTGCCAATGTTCCCCTCTCTTTCAGAGTCTTTTTTGCCGTGCTGAGTTTGAGTGTTTGAAATCTGCATTCCTGATGAACTGTTCTTGGATTCTGCTGGAACCAAGAGTGCATATATCCATTGTAGAAGTCAACTGCTGTAAGCTTCTTCTTTAAAATAACTGTTTTGATTCCAACCCAGCCTTCCTAAAAATAAAAACAAACAAAAAAAGGCAGTAAGCTTCTTCCATATTTAAAGCTATCTTTAGCCCCCATAGGCTCACTTACAGAATACATTTTATTCAATGCCATCAGGCCTACAAGTCAAATTCTTGCTCTGCAACTGTGCAAAGCCTGTTAATGGAAATTAAAAGTTTAAGGTATCAAATAAAACATCTGGTGCTGATCTGAACTAGTACAGAGACTAACAATAGACAATTAAGACAAAAGTCAGGCACCACACAAATACTAAAAACCTCATCTTTAGTGCAGTGAAGATAAAACAAATGGGAAAAGCCTACCTTGCAGCGAGCTATCAATGTTTGGGACATTTTATGGAACAGCACTGAACCAGGAACAACTCCACAGTCATTTAGTATTTGATCTACAAGCAAAGAAAGATCATCCTACATTTTTATGCCAACAAATACAAAAAATGTTTGAATCACTTGTGTTCCTTTGAAGCATGATAACCATCTTGAGTCACTATTTTGCTGAAAAATATTTTATTGTCTTCTGTGTTTTATTATAACCAAATGAACAGAAACAATCAGAACAGTCATTCTCTGGCACTGCTCCATATCTGATCTGTGAACACTCACTAAGCCCTGCTCAGTCACACACCTTGGCGCACATGGCACTCAGACTCCTCAAGAAAATGGTTTACAAAAATAATAATTTAAGAGTAAATACCAGAAAAAACAGGGATATTATCCACTTCCACAAAATCCAGGAGTTTAATGGTAGTACCCTTCCAGAGTGTCTGCAGAGGAAACTGGAAACAGAAACAGATGACACAATGAGAATATTTTCACATTTCCAAGCAATTTTTCCCTTGGGCAAAATACCTGTGCTAATAACATGAAGGGAAAATTTAGCTCTATGTCTAGATAGGAGATTTTTCTTATCAGACTTAGTTTTCCTTACCCTTCCTCAACTGAAACCATTAGCCTTAAGCAGAAATGAGTTAAGCAATTAGCTACAACAGCTCTTCACAGTGGCTGTTTGCACTGCTTACTGCCATGCAGAGATTTCACTGCAGCACTCCAAACCTTCTCAAACACATCAGGGAAAATCACAGAACTAAGGAAACAATATAAAATTTTTGAGCTGATTTCACAGTTGGGATCAAGTCCACAAAAATTCTGCACATTAATTCAACCTCTAATGATAAACTACCAGGATTTTAGAACACATGCAAGATTACAGAGGCTAAAATAACTAAAATTGAGGTTTTGTGATTAGTTAAAATATCTACACCAAACTTAGCCATGCTATAGGACAGAAAAGGGTTCCAAAAAATCCAGTCTCACCATACTTCCTATTGCACGATGCAGCTGAATTATCTGTGCAGCTGTTTGTTCTTCCCATTTTATACAACTCTTTGCTGTAGAGATTTTAGGAGCTAGGGGAAAAGAGAAATTAGAAGACTTCTTATTTTGCTTTGCATCTTTTAGTAAACAGCTGTACTACTTCATCCCATTTTAAACCTCAGTTTTTCCTGACCAATAGTGGCTGTACCATCCAGCCAAGGTAGCTCAGACAAAAACTGGAGAAAAGATCTTGTAAACACCTCAGTTTGGATTATTTTTTTTCTCAGTTGTTCTCTTTATTTACCCATTGCACTGCAAACTCATGTCATGCTTAAAAGCACAGCTGTAACTCTTCTGTGTGCATTATAACGATGAAGAATAACAAACTCAGATTTTGTGACGTCAATAGTGATTTTTATATTGTACAAGTAACTGGAAAAAAATTATTGTAGTAAGTTTGAAGAATTCTGAAGCATTTTTCTCCTGTATGACTTTCTTAAGCCAAAGAAGTTAGTGAAGAGAGCATATTGAGAAATGAAACTAAAAAAAAATACAACCCAGGATGGCAGAAAACTTTAGTTTTCCAGCTCATAAAGGTAAAAATGAACAAGCCACATTAAAAACAATGTGTACCTACCAAATGTTACTCCTTCTTTTGGCTGCTCTTTTTTATTTCTTAAACTTTCAGGCAAGTTCTTCAAAACTTCTAACAGCTGCAAAATTACATTTTGTAAGAATATTAGTCAAGCTAAGTTTAAGCAATAACAAACAAAGTAAAACTTAATTCTTCAACTGTGAAACTGTCCTGTGAGCTTTTAGAAAATTGGCTCAGTTTACTCAGAGGGTATGTATCCCACACTCAGTAGACATCTTTCCCACTGAATCACAATTAAAAAATGCAAGGGTTTTTTTACAGATGATCTCTTCTCTGACATTAATCCCAGAACAGGACAAAAGCTGTCTATTTAAATAAAAAGGCAGATACTCATTTAAATGAAAGAACCTGCACTGTTTCCACAGGACAGCATTTGGGTTCTTCACTGAATGGAAACACAACAGCAACACACAGGGCTGACACTGATGCCTGATCACAGACCACTGAGCTCTCCTCTCAGCAAGGCAAAATACTCACAAAACACCAATTTTCACATCATCCTCCTCCTAAACTTGAAGCCAGCTCAGAACAAGATTAGTAAGATTTCTGTTTGCACATGCTAAAAGCAAAATACCAGTGAAAAGGGACACAGCTGGCAGGACTTTACCATGTTTGCACCCATCTTTGCTAACATCCCTTCCAGCTCCTGTGCCGTACAGCGGGGAGGAACAGCAATCTCTTCTTGCTTAATAATTGGACCTACATCAAACCTGCAAGGCAGAAAACACACAACCTTACTGGAGAAGCCAAGCTTAATTAGCACTTCAAAAATCTGCATTCAATACATTAGCTCAGTTACTAATTACCCTTTTTTATCCCCTCTACAAGTATTTTTCAGATGTCATTTCACATTATCAAATGTTTGGTTCACAAGACAACACAAGGAGAGAATACCAGACCTCTCTCTTGGCAGCAAGATTCTCCTCAGCAAGCTGAGCCTGATATGAACACACAATTTACAGTCCAGAACATCAGATCTCAGAAGAAACAACTTCAAATACTCAGAGGAAATTTGTTTCACACTTTCCTGAGATCTAGTATTAGACAAGCATCTAAGAAAGAAAAGGTAACTGGAATAATGTATTTTCACATGAGTTTTAAGCCAGAGTTTGGGGTGAAACTACAACATATAATCTCTCTGATGCCTAGACAGGCAATTTCTTGTCTTTTGTCCACTTACAGGACGTTACAGGTGACCCTGAAGTCTGAAAACCAGACTTCTCTGTCCTGTCATACCAAGCCTATTGATAAAACTGTGTGACTGTTCTCTCTCTGTTCCCTGTGACAATGTTATGAATTAGCTAACAGGCCTGGAGTGCAAATTACACACTTACTAAAATACTGTAATTGTGGAAAATCTCATATAGTTAGATGAACATTTTTAAGTGTTTCAAACTTTAAAATTAATCACACACATTTAAAAAAATGCGGTTATGCACGATGACTTAAATGACGACTTCAGCAGTGATTACTTGAAGTCCTGAGAGGCAACAGCAACAGTGACTCATCTGCAAAGCACACCAAACTTACCTTTTTGGTCTTATTTCCATAATTGTCACCCCAGTCACCTTATCACCATGAAGCACTGTGTGGACTATAGGTGCAGGACCACGCCATCGTGGGAGACAGCTGGGATGGACATTCAGCACGCCACTGGAGTGAAATATTCACAAGTTAGAACAGCAATGGTACCTGAAACATACGTAAATGGAGTGCAACATATATTACAGTGAAACTAGGATCTGCTCATCCCTCCTCATGTGTTACTGGCTTAAATATGCACTCGAAGGAAAATTCACACTATATAAACGTCAGTTTCTCAGTGAACACAGAAAAAAAATGAGGAATAAAGGTAACATATTCTGCTGAATATTTGCATAAATTTATACCCATGTGTCAAAGAACACTGAATTTCACAATGACAGCAATAGGGCTCAGGGTAAGCATATGAACCCAGGGAAGCTGACTTCACCTACTTCAGGTCACAGATGCTGCCTCAAAACAAGAGTGCAGCTTTGCTACCAAAGCAGTGACAGATGTCCTATCCACACACTTACTATGGGAACTGCAGAATGAGGTCCTCGCTTAGAAGACGTCCGAAAGATGCCACCACACCCACATCAAACTGCCCCACGGGTCCCGTGTGCGGCCACTCGTGCACAGGCAGCTGGAGCTCCCTGGCACAGCTCCTCACGGGCAGCTCCCCGGGCGGGCGGGACGGCAGGGTCACCACCTCCAGCCGCGACACGAGCGAGTCCTCGCTGCGCTCACTGGGGTGGACAAGGTGTTGAAGGCGTCGTGCAGGCAGACTGAGGCGAGGGCTGGGTCACCTCCACCCCTCGCTGTGCCCCCGTGCCAATCTCTGTGATCCCTGGTCCCTGTCCCACGCTCAGGCTCCTTCCTCCTCCCTTCTCTGTCATTCTGCCTGCCCAACCTCCGGTCCCTACCACGCCACTCCACCTCACCCCTCAATAAGCACTGAGCCTCATCCTGAGCCCTCATCTCCCATCCCTCGCTGCCCAGCCCTCTCTCACCCTCCACAGCCCCTGCCGCGTCTCGTCAAGCTCCGCGCCCCTCACGTTCCCGTCCCCCTCAGGCTCCTCCCTCAAGTTCCTGTCTCCCGTGTCCCCTCTGCCCCTCTCTCCGGGCCCCGTCTCCCCTCAGCCCCGTCTCCCCCGTGCCCGGGCGGTACCCGGCGGCCCGCAGGGCTCGCAGGGCGGTCACGGCGAAGCGGTCGGTGCCGAAGAAGAGGACGCGCCATGGCGGCCCGGCCGCCCTCACGCCCTGGCGCCAGGCGCGCAGCACCCGGGCCCGCATCGCGGGGCTCCCCGCGCGCCGCGATGACGCAGCGGCACCGCCTCGCGCCGGGGCCGCCCCTCAGGGCTGAGGCGGCGCCGCCATAGCCATAAAATCATGGAATCGTAGGCGACCCTGACTAGGAACGGGGCTACAAGGATCATCGAGTCCAACCCATAGCCCTGCGCAAGACACCCCAATAATCCCACCCTGTGTCTGAGAGCGATGTCCGAACGCTTCTTGAGCTCTGGCGGCCTTGGGGTCGTGACCATTCGCTGGGGAGCCCCTTCCAGTGGCCGACCACCCTCTGAAAATCTTTTCTTGGCATCCAACCTAAATCTCCCCTGATTCATCTTTATGTCGTTCCCTCGGGTCCTGGCACAGGTCACGAGAGTGAGGAGAGCAGTGTCTGCCCCTCTGCTGTCCCTCCGGAGGATGTTGAAGACCACAGTGAGGTCTTTCAGTCTCTTCCAGGCTGGACAAAACAAGTGCCCTCAGCCACTACTCATACAACCTCTCTTCCACTCCCTTCCACATCCTCCTGGCCTACTTTGGATGCTCTCTAAGAGCATAATGCCTTCATATTGTGGTTAGCCTGGAGAAGACTGACAGGGGATCTCGTTAATACATAAATTTATCTCCTAGGGTGCTAAGATGCTAGTGGAAGGGTCTTTTGGGTGGTGCTCAGCAACAGGGTGAGGAGCAGTTAAATAAATTAAAACACAAGAGGTTCCATCTCAACATGAGGAAGAACTTCTCTATGCTGAGAGTGGCAGAGCACTGGGACAGCTGCCCAGAGAGGGCGTGGAGAATCCCTCTCTGGAGACATTCCAAACCCACCTGGACACGTTCACCTGTGTCACTTGCTCCACAAGACCCTGCCTGTGGTAGGGAGTTGGACTGGGTGATCTCCAGAGGTCCCTTCCAACCCCAACAATTTTGTGATCTTGGCATGAGGTGGTGGAAGCCGTCAGGGCGGCCCTCAGATAATGCAGAAAAACGTCAGGGACTGAAAGGGGTGTTGACCCCACGGCCACTGATCTGGCTCTGACAGCATTTGAAAAACAGATTTCAGTTTCTCACTCCATGGACAGCTTCATTTTAACAGTGACAGTAACTCAAAGAATGTTTTCTTGTAAACTATGGGGTCAGAATCACCACCTAAAGAGCTGTCTCTTCCCATAACATAAGTATGAAAATATTTTATCATTCTGCAAAGTACATTCTTTCCCCCCATGGGAAGATGGTTTATTTGTGTAGCTTTTAATGTAAATCATATCCACAAATTCCCTGCTCATCTAAATCACAGTCTGTCCTACAATCTTTGACACTAGGAATTGCTGCAGCATGGAGTGTGAGAATCTGTAAATGTCCTATATGCCAATGAAAATATGTAAATTACTTGGAAAATGGGTGGCAGAATTTCATGTCAGATACATGAGGGAAGGATCAACAAAAAGAGTGAAATTTTGTGCCATGCTAAGCAGTGCTGTGTATATCCCTTCCCTTTTTCATGTCTGTTTGCCCATCATTAGGCTGTTCTTCTCTCAGGCACTGAAGATGCCATTGTCTCCTGTAGTGGTAATAAGGAGAAAAGAACGAAAAATTGCTGTTACAGGTAAAAAAAAAAGAGTCAAGACATCCCAACTGGGGTGCTTACATTCCTGCACTCTGAGAAAAGGAGAATATGCTACCAAATACTGAGGTAATTTCCTAATCAGTATGTAAAAATCAAATGCTCAAAAAACCTTACAATTCTCTGTTACCTGGGGAGTCCCATGAAAACACTTGGTTTAGTCACAGGCAGGACATTTCAGCTCTGGGCACCTCATCTCAGTGTGTAAATGAAAGGTTATGGTAAAAATAAATGAAAATATAAAGAGGCTAGGAAGGATGAAGGAATGGGTTGTGCTTGAGAAGAGATTAAAGCTCCTAGCGTGGTTCATGTTGGAAGGTGAATTGGAAAGAAGGGAAGGCAAACAGTCTGACTTGTCATAAACAGGGAACAATTCGTCATTGCACAATAATCAAGTGATTACAGGCACTCGTGGCTGTCAGGCCCCAAATGAGAGGAGCACTGTTCAGCACAGAGTGTAATTTCAGGCCTTATCTCAGATGGTGAAAAATACTCATGGTTTCCAGAGGCAGTGAGGGCAATTGCTGGAAGAAAGGCTGGAAGGAGATGTCCTTTGTGGTGATAGCAAATACCAGTTCTCTGAGGTCTTGGGTAAAGCCCTGGATTTGTCACCAACACTTCAGAAAGGTCAGGGACGTACATGTGTGTCTGGATTGCCCAAAAGTTGTGAGTTTGAACCCAGAATCCAGCTGCTGTGTTAATTTCCAGGTATCAGATCCAGGCACTGAACACGTCATTGACACCGTGTGTTGAGTTTCACCTGCTGTTCCTCCAGGACTTAAGCCCTGAGATGGATTCTCACTTCTGGCTGTAGTTAAGTCTCCTGGAAATGCTGTAACTCCATGCTGAGCTTTTACCAGACTTATGCATAATCTAATTAAAGCTTCATTTGCAGTGAGTTTTTGAAGTGGACTTAAATTCCCTCCAGTACACTTGCTCCCACGTAATTCAGCCCTGGCTCTGCTATGACAGCACATTTCAAACACATTGTGGCTGTTATTCATTATTATGCCTTCGATGCAGTGTTCGTCAGTTTTAACTGAAGATTTATTTTGATATAAATTTTTTCAGAATGAAAGCAACTGATTGTTTCACAAAAAAAAAAAAAAAAAAAAAAAAAAAAAAAAAAAAAAAAAAAAATCTCGCTTTCCTACTGCAATTGGACTCTGCTTTTGTACATGGAAAGAAAAAAACCACCAACCCTGAATGTTTAGTTATTCTGTAACCAGGCATTTCAGGTCAAAGACACTGAAGGGATCAAATAGATAAGCAAAATTAAAACACCAAGGTCAGACAAATTCTTCCCAAGAATAGTGAAGACAAATCCAAGGAGGAAACAGAACACAAATCAGATCTTATCTCCACTTTGCTTCCTGGCCAAAGACACAGAAAGTGTCTCCAAGAAGTTAAAAGATATCTCCCTTTAACCAGTGCCAATGTTGTTAGGGGAGACACAGAATCAAATACACCCTCACTGAAGAGGAGCGCTCCTGAGCACATCTGTGGTTCTCTGGAAAAGGAGAGGATTACTGAGCACAAGAGCCAACTCTAACCAGTGGGGAACTGTTTTTATTTTCATGTACATCATGCTGAGTCCTAAACATATCTCAGCCACCTACCTGCATCCTGACCCTAGATATATACATCAAGCCATGTAGAAAATTGGGATGAAAAGGAACCATCTGGGCTTTTGCAGTTATCATCCTTATGTTACAGCCACCTCTTCACCATGGCCAGTGTCTCCATCCTGCTACTCAGAGACTGTTCTGCACAGGCCAGGTGTCTTCTTTGCATTCTCCCAAGGCCAGAGGATCCAACACCCTTGCCATGGGCAGGAACACCTTCCACTAGACCAGATTGCTCCCAAGCCCTGGCGAACGTGGCCTTGAACACTTTATTTCAAGCTGAAAAACACCAAGAACAGGACAAACATAAGGATACTACACCCACCATCTGCAGTTCAGCTGGAGCTAACCAGAGCTAGCTGTGTGTCCCAAGCCCATCAGTGAGATGCACTCTCGCTTTGCAGTGTGCAGCTCCATCCATGAATCAGGTAGTTCAAGGAAGGGGAATCCTCCTTTCCCAATGTGGCTGGCACAAAAAGCAGCACATGAGTCTGCAGAGCCTCTTAGCAGACTATTGACTTAACCAGTCATTACCAGTACCCATGAAACTGAGATGGTAAAATCTCTGTCTGGTGCTTCAAGCTTTGCATACAAAGTTGTTTGCTCTGGTAAGATGCTCTGACAGCATTAGAATGGCCATTCATTAAAAAAAAAAAATACAAGGATAATTTCTTTATCAGGACATGCTTCCTGTATGCAATGAAGCCTGAGGCAAGCAGAGTGAACATTATCATTTATTTAACTGCAGGGTAACTTATTACTGAGTGTCATTCTACTCAGCGTGCTCGTTTAATACTGATTATGCCAATAACTTGAGCAAATAAACGGGAAGTTGCTACAGTTCATTCTTTGGAAAAAGGTCATTCACCTCGTGCTGTAAATGGTCCCACTAAAGAGGTGTGTTTTTTCAGGGGCTGGAGTGTACCTCACCTGTTGAACTGCCCTTCACACATGACTCAGGAGCAGAATGAATCACGGCTCATAGCATACCCAGAGCAGGAGCACAGGGAACCTTGTATTACCACGGTGCTCGGAGATGTCTTCGAATGACAGGGCTTAAAGAAGAAATGTAGCTTCCTCCCTGCTGGGAACTGCATGTTTCTGGTGAGTTAGCAGAGATTAACGGGCATTCCTGCTGCACTGGCTGCTGGGTTAATTTATAGCTATCTGTAAAGAAAGGCTTATTTATTTATTCCAGTTAGAAAGCTTGAATCCTTGGAAATTTTAAGTGAAGGCAGACTTTTTAAGGAAAGACTGTCTGAATGGCAAGAAAGTAGCAGGCTGGGATAACTCCTGCACATAAAAGCAGTCAAAGGAAAATGTGTAATATAACTTCGATTTTCTCTTAGGTTTTTATTTTACAGAGGTTAAAACTAGCACAGACTGCCTTCTTGCCTTAATATTTTAACTATTAAACAATTACTTGTGTTCCTTAATGTAGCTCAGACCTTTATGTACTTTTATAAACCATGTCACCTATTTGCATGTTTGTGGTGTGACATTGTATATATATTCTCTGTGAATCCCAAAGACAGGATCCCACTTTAATAATGTATTTGGAATAACTGACCCATTTTAACACAATCAGCTAAGATAAGATAACCACCACAAAAAGAGTCTGGATGACAAGAGGAGACTAATTTGAAAAGACTGAGATGTTCTAAATGCATTGTCCCATATTGTGTAGTGAGTTTTGAATACGGAGCCCAGACGGACAATATCATTCTTAACAGAAGCTGTACTTGATGGTCTTTCCAAAAGATTTCCCCCCATCTTTACTTAAACCAGTATAATACATATCTAAAGACTTCTGATTTGCAGAATGAGGGCAAAATGTGTCTTGGTGAGCAACTGTGAATATCAGAGCTGACAAAACCCACCATCAAAAGCACAGGGTGGTTTCACAGCACCTCGTGCTGTGCCCTGGCTGGAAAGAGTCCATGTGCAGCTGTGGATGTGCCTGTTCCCCTGTTCCCACATGGCACAGCCCCATTGCTGGATGATGCCAACCTTTAGAGCACCAATCCCTCAGCTCTGCCTTCTGCATTTGATATGTCTCAGATCTTCAAGGGCTTCCATTATGAAAAGGGGTTTTACCATTTAAATGCTGGGATCAATGCATAGAGCAAAAAGCAGTCCCTTGCCATTTTCCTGTAATATCTTGAGATTTCATTGAATGCTAGCAAAATCCGCAGATCCACAGGAGGATTTGAAATAGCATTGGTGTGTGATTCTTTGTTCCTGAAATACATAATACTGTATAGATACTGTATAGGTTTTTGCCAATCTATGATTTTCTGATCTTTGGCACTGAAGCATTGTTCCATTGCAATTAATCCTTTGAATCCCAACTTTTGATGTTAAAATCCCATTTGCAAAAAGAAAGAAATTACAAAGATGTCCATGTGTCAATATATACTCAAAATAACACAGGTAAAATGTTTCTTGAGAGGCACTGGCCTCTTTGTTCTTTCTGCCTCCTTCCATACGACCATAAAATTAATCTCTCTCTCATTTGAGCTTCCCCTGCTGCACCTGAGCTTCCAAGCAGGGAAGCAACCTCAGAAGGGTCTTGGATGCCTTCAGAGGAACAGGAAATATGTGAATACTCAGAGTTGCAGAGGCCTGGGTCTAAGGGTTATCCCTGTCCATCAGCCACCAGAGTCACTGCTGAGATGTGCAGGCAGGGGAGCAATGGGGAACAACATCCCTCACGCTCTCCCAGCTGGTCTTGTGGAGCCGTGCTCACCCACCTTGGGATGTGGGCAGCAGGGCAGAGCAGCTGTGTGGGGGAGGCTGGAGCAGATGCCTCTAACAATCTCTTCCAGGCTGGAAGATCCAAACTCCTCAGAGCACATCCAGCCCAAATGTGGGAGTCACTGTTGCCTTACTGGAGAAATTGGTGGTTTAGGCAGAATCCTGCTCAGACTCCACTGCAGTAGACACACTCACATGAGAACACTTTGTTTTGTAACTTTGATGAATTAAGCTAATTTTGTTAATCGATTTAGATGTAAAAGATCTGTAAAATACCAAGATTTCCCCTAAAGTCTTTTATTTAAATGTCCTGTTAATGCACAGTAAGTGTCCATTCTGCTGCTGTGTTCTACCTGCAAAGTTCTGGCCTCCCATGTCTGGGGAGATTTGGCAGTTGACCACTGCTTGGTGAAGTAACTTAGTACTTCCAGCAGCTTTCCACTATCCCTGCTGTGCATAGACACCAGGAGGGAGCCCACAACTTATGAAACACCTTAGGGGAAAATCAGCAACATGCTTGTCAAATATTTCTCTTCGAGCAAATGATTACTCAGAAGCCTTGCACAGCAAGATTTAACACATTCAAGTGCCACTTCTTATTAGGGTGTAGCTGACTTGTAACTTATTTTCATTGGCACCAAGGCCTTATTTCCTTCTTTGTGAGGGGTGATCCATGTAAATAAGCTAAAGGTTACCTGGACAGAAGGGTAATTGGCACACTTAACTGCAGGGAGCAGCTTTACCAGTATTTTCTGAAATACAAAGTGGACCACGTACTTGAGTGTCCCCTCCTCAAAGAATTGCTAGCAGGTGGTTTTCTGGCAGTGGGGAGTAAGCCTGCATGCCTGGTTAGCTATAAAATGTGAACTTTGAATTGTGAAGACATTGAGAATGGGGGGGAAAATAGTAGCAATCATTAGGTCTATAACCGACGGGACAAATGCTTCCCTGAGGAGTCAGCAGCAATGTTGTTGACACGCCTGGCACAGTGGAACATGCCTGTGAGCAAGTTTCTGACAGCACACAGCAAAGGCAAGTAAAAGTTGAGAGTATCACACTGTTGTAAAAGTTTTCATATAATTATTAATGGCCTTTGGGGCCAGAATGTCTGAGGGACACACGTGTGTTGTGGTGTCATTGATCTGCCAGTGGGTGATGGCCAGCGAGCAGTGGGCTGGGGAGAGCCACCTCAACATCTCACCAACTCACAGTGGACAGCCAGGAACCCCTGCTCAGGGCAGAGCCCTTCGAAGGAGGCTGAAGAAGTCATTTGGACAAGCAGCCATAAAAGTTGGATTGATGCCACTAACAAATGAGGGACTAAAGGTCAAGGAGGACTTGATGTTTCCCTGAGGGATGGGAGACACTGTAACCTCAATGGCAAGCCAGCCTTGCCTCCTCTTGGGGCTCAGCCTTCCATTTCCTCATCTCCACACCCTTATTCTGCCATCCATGGGTTGGCAATAGGTAGTCATATGCAAAGTATGTATTCTCTAGGGATTATGGCAGGGGAGCAAGCAGGGAGGCTTTGTTAATTGGGGAGGGGCTGGCTCACAGCAGCTGAGCTCTCATCTGTACAGGTTCACCTCGGCAAAGGATCCAACCCCAGGCAGCAGACGCTGTGCCAGACCCCCTCTGCTGTCACCTTGGCGGTCCAGGGATTTCTGCACCCTCTCCTGGCAGCTCAGACTGACATTCATAGGAGGAAACAGATGCTGAGGTACATGAGATCTCCTCTCTGAATAGAGCTGGAGTAGGGAAGGGGATCAGGTTCTCTCTCAGCTCCTTAGTTTCTCTGTCTTTTGCAGGCATCTCCACACTGAAGAAATACTGTGAAGGCCTGATCCATCCCACGTGCATATAAAATATGAAGTTTTTCTGGATAATCCCATTTTTCCTGCTGCAAGGTAGAGTCTTGGCTTAAAGGATGATGGAGTGGGTGAAGTAGGTCCCATGTTAACTTCCTGGAAATACAGTTACTTTCTTTCTTTCTTTCTTTCTGTGGCACTATTTTCCTCAGTATACACCAGGAGCAGCCTGGCTGAGCCAAGGAAAACGTTGCACCCCAGTTCCAGAACTGGGTGTCATTCCCATCTGCATTCTGTGTGTATGTTCTGTTCCTGGAACTGGCGACATTTATGTGTTGGTTTCTTTGCAGACACTGAAGCTTTTCTGATAAAAAATTGCTAGAGTCAAGCTAGCCAGCCTGATAAGAGGAATTTATTGCTGGAGGACTGCAGTCCAGAGTCACATTTGCAGGACTGGTCTTGGCAAGGCAACTGTTTGGTGAATTGTGGCTCATGGAGCTGCCTCTCCATGTGGGAGATGTGGAATGTGGAAAGGCCTTATCAGCATCCTCGGGTCTTTGCAGCCCTGGTGCCCCACCACAATGGGGTCTGCAGCCAAAATCACTCTCCACGTCTCAATGCATGAGATCAGGCTCTGCACTCAGGGCTGTGTTCTGCCTGCCTGGAGAGACGCTCTGGGCAACCCTAGGAGTGAAGGGGAAGGTCACTTCCAGTCTGAAGGGCTGCAGTGAGTGACTATTGCATCTTCCTCTTTTCACTGCAGCTGAGGCAGAGCACAAGCACCTCCCAACCACCCTGGCCAGCACACATGGGGATGAGCACACAGCAGCAAATGTTACCCTTCCACTGGGCTTGGAACTGGAACAGCTGGAGGAGCTGCTCTGGTTCTTCCGCAGAGAAGACCGTAAGTCCCGTTGGTGTTCCTGGGCTGAGACAGTCCCTGGCTGTGTTAACTTTCCTGCCTGACAGAGATGCCTGAGGGCACTTCCTGAGGGGGTGATTTGCCTCAGACACACAAACCCTCAGTCTTGCCTCTGGAATAAGCAGGCCATAGGTGAAGACAGGCGGGAGGCTTTGCTGAGATAGTGTCTCTGGGGTTCAGCCTCTTTCCAGGCAGAGCTTGCCAATAGAGCAAAGGTCTCTTGTGATTTTGGCAGGGTGGAGGGAGCAGATTGACATAGCAGCAGGTCAGTGTCATGAGGATCAACTTCAAAGCCACAAAAATCAAGGACAGAGCATCCTAGGTGTCCTCAGAAAAACCCTGGCCAGGCTCTGTGGATCACACTGTGCTGTTCCTGCTAACACTGCCTCTCTGCTTCCCCTCAGCCTCAACATGGAATTACTCCGTCCTTGCGCTTTCCCTCGCGACCATGATTTTGGGTCTTGTTCTTCTGACCATTAACATTGTGCGAAACAGGTGAGACAGGAAAATTTGAGAATGTTTTGGTGTGTGGTGGTGCCCTGAAACTCTCCCAGGCAACCAGACACAGGGGTTTGGCAGAGCAGGACAAGCCCTGAGTGATGGGGAGAAGAGCAAAGACAAACTCCCTTTGAACCATCGTGTTATAAAATCTTGCCTGATGCTGCTCACTTTGTGTCACTTGGAACAAGCCCTTTCTCTGGGCCCTGGATCGAGTGGAGGTCTGCACAGCTCTGCCCAGCCCAATAGGGCTGCTGAGAGGGAAGTGATGATAACTGGGGTGGGAGGTGCTCTCCCCCAAGTACTGGGACTGTGGAGCAGGACTCCCAGCCTTTCCCCATCCACATCCCCACACAGTTCTCCAGTTGCTGCACAACCCTGCAGCTGAGGAGCCACTCACTGTTTGCTACAGCGCAAAAACTCAGTACGGGGCAGAGCTGCCGTCTTCAGACGAGAAAGAGCTAACGCTGCGAGCCTGCCTCGCTCTCCCTCTGGTGATGGCTGGCTGTCAGGAGCTGGGTGCTCTCCAAGTGTGAGTCCCACAGCTGTGTGTGCTCAAACACTTCAGAGCACTTACCTGGCACAGCTCACCTGGCGGCGTTTGCCCACAGGCAGCTGGCGTGTTCCAGGGACACGATGCATTGATGGCTGTGACCCCCACCGGGGTAGGTGCCCTCAGATGTGGGCTGGGCTTGCTGCTTCACTCTCTGTGTCCTTGTTGTGCCTTCCCTGCAGGAAAAGGAAGCTCCTCGTGAATGGAGAAGCAGAACAAACCACACAGGAGGCTGACCTGGATGCCAAGCAAGCCCTGATGCCTGTGCAGGAACACAGCCTGGCTGAGCCTCTGAAGCAGGAGCCAGGGCCCCAGGACCAGAGACCAGGGGATGTGATGGTGCAGTGGAAGGACGGGACTGTCACGTCCCTGTACACGGAGATGTCTGAGGAGGCCATATAGGGGCAGCTGAAGTCAGCCCATTTAGGCCTTATGGAAGGTATCAGAATGTCTCGGTTCATAGGGGTGCAAGTTTAAAAATGCAGTTTAGCCTGGGGAAAGAAAAGCGTGAAACAAGAAAGCAGCAGAGTTGCACCTGCAGGAAGGGCCCTGGGCTCCTGCCTGGCTGGTGTTCCCCCAGTGCTCTCGGCTGCTTCCAGCCTTCCCTCCAGTGCCAGCTTTTCTCCTCCCTCAGGTGCTGCAAACAGGTGGGAGCTGAGCCAGGGAAGGAAGCAGGAAGCTTGGCCTGCATTCAGCCGGGGAAAGCACCCTCACTTCCCATCATGAAAACAGCAACACTGAAGCTGAAGCATTTTTATTCTTTTCAGAATCCTCTTTATTAAAATACTTTCCAAAGTGGTTGATCAAAATGCCATATTGAATCTGTCAGTAAGGTCATATATATATATATTTATATGGCTATATGTACAAATATACACATCGATATTTTACTCTGCAAAGTAACTGCAACTCCAGGGAGAAGCAGAATATTTAACCTGATGGAGCACCTGAAACCAAACACCCAGCCCTTGGCCCTGGCTCCAGCACAGGTAGAGCCTGGTCTGCTCCAGGATTCCCTTTGTGTCCTTCACTGGGCACACGTAAAAGCCATGAAATAATTTAGGACATTATTGGAAATACATCAGTCTTTTAAACAAAGGCTTTTCAGACCACGTCCTTGTCAGCAAAGCATCTCCTTGTAAAGCCTTTGGAAAGGGATGCTATAGTGTAAAAAGTTGATTTAAAAAGCAGCAATTTTGATGTGACTTAGCTTGATGTGTGGGTATCAGTTTCAGGCCACCTGGGGCCTTTAAGCAGCTGAAACAGTATCTGCACCTTTTTTATCTGGATTAAAAAAAAAATAAAAATTCCTCCTACTTATTGCTTAGTCGGGGACCTGTGGGATGAACGAGATGGGTGCCTCCGTGCTGGATTAATGATTAATCCCTCCTTTCTGAGCTCCCGTGGCTGTGGGCCAGGTGCCCAAGCTGGCTGGTGGCCATGGGGCCAGCCCTTGCCCTCCCAGTGGTATCCACAGCTCCGGCTCTGCTGGGAGCTGCTGCATCCTCACAGAAAACTGATCTGGCCCTAGTGCCAGTGGCAGGACAGGGTGCAAACACCACAGCAGCACT
This sequence comes from Prinia subflava, assembly GCF_021018805.1. NCBI lineage: Eukaryota > Metazoa > Chordata > Aves > Passeriformes > Cisticolidae > Prinia > Prinia subflava. Next base: position 2,575,277 of record NC_086261.1, read on the forward strand.
GGCAGGAGCAGGCAGAGCGATGCCACAGCCCGTGGCAGACCCTTGGCACTCTGCCTGCTCGCCAAGTTGCCACTGCTAGCTTTGCCCCAGCATGGAGACTTGAGGCCACCATCTGCCAGCGGCTGCTGCAATGCCTGTGAGTCCATCATGGAAGGTCTCAGCCTCTGCAGAGCTGGGGGGATGGATGAGGGTCTCTCTTCTCCCTCTCTGCAGCCCACAGGGATGTGTCCTAAAATATCTTGAAGCCTTTCAGCAAGGTGAGCGTGGGAGCTTTCCTTTTGCTCTGAGCCCGCGAGGACTTGACGGTGACCAGCTTGGCCTGGGCCACCGAGGGGATCTCCTTGCAGTTGACGGTGGAGAGGGTGTTGAAGGTGCAGGTGGCCAAGCTGTGGTGGGTGGGCAGGACCACCGGCGTGGCCACGGGCGGGCAGGGACGCTCCTCGGAGATGAAGAGCGGCCGCACGGGCAGGTTCTGCTCCGCCCGGCGCCGCACCTCCCGCACGGCCTCGTGGAAGACGTGCTGCACCCGAGCGAAGTCCTGGCAGGCAGACACCTCGTGGAAGAGGCACCCGAACCTGCTGGCGAGGGACATCCCTTCTGCTGAGGGCACCTGCCTGGCGAGAGGGGAGGGGACGGGTGCAGGATCCCCTGGGGCATGGCAGCCACCCGAAAAGGGTGCAGGTAACAGATCCTGCATCCCACGCCTCCTTCCCAAAGAGCACCAAGGTAGCACCTGGCCATCCCTGCCCTGGGACAAGCAGGTACATGAATCCAAAAGGGTTTTGCCTTTCCCAAAATCCCAGAGTAATGGTCTCTTTGTGTCGCTGGGGAATCACACAGTGATGACAGTGCACTGGGAAGCGGGGAGGAGGAGATGGGGCAGGTCCTGGCTGTGGGGAGGGGGATACCTCCCCCCTGGGAGCGCAGGGGTTCCAGCAATGCATGTGACTCAGGGACTCGCGGGACCACAGAGCAGCACAAAAGGCCAGAAAAACATATTGGGCACATCCAGTCCTGGCAGTGGGGCTGGAACTAGAGGGCTCCAGGGAAAGGAAGGGCATGTCCAGAGGGGCTCCTCTGGCTCAAGCCCTGCCAGGGATGGTGACACTGCCTCACCACTCAGCCAAAAACCATCCTACTGAAAATACCAATGGGCTCAAAATAAACACATCAGCCCTCGGGCAGGAGAGCAGAAACTTTCGGAGATGTGGGAGGATATTGCAAATACTAATGGGGGTGGAAATACCCATTAAAAAAAAAACAGATTTGGGGTTTGCATCCCAGCTGGAGGGATGGGGATCTGTGATCTCTCTCCCACGGGGAACAGGCAGCCTTACCGCATGCCCGATACCTGTACTGCTCCATGTCCAGCTTGTTTCCCAGCAGGAGCACGGGGCAGTGGCGCTGGCAGCCCCGCGCGTGCAGGGCCAGCACCTCCAGGTAGCGCTGGCAGCCCTCAAAGCTCCTCCTGTTGTCGATGCTGTAGACAACAAGGAAGGCGCTGGCCCAGCACAGGTAGCGCTCGCAGTTCCCGGGGCCATCCTGCGGGGGAGAGGAGGGGCTGAGCTGCAGTCCAGTTGTGGTCCAGCCATGGTCCAGCTGGTCATCATTTCCCCAGTGCCTTACCTGGTCAGCAGTGTCCATCACCTTCAAGAGCACAGGCTGCTGGTCCACCAGCTCCTCTGAGGAGTAGGTGTCCTCTGCAAGAAGGATAGGCTAGCACATCCTGTCTTCTTCAAAGCAAGCAAAGCCAGGATGCTTGGGACACCATGGAAAAATTTCAGCCCCGATGACGAGCATCCTCCACCAATGCCTCCCACCTTACTCCTTCCTGAGACAACATTATTTTGGGGCACTGGTGGTGATGTTGCTGGGCAAGCCTGGCTAGGATCGCTTATTTCTCCTCACGTGCTGCAAGCGTGGGCTCCCACAGGAGGAGGGAGGGGAAGGAGCTTGGCACAACAATCACTGCACCAGGGCTTGGCCCTTATCGAAAAGCCATGGCCTGATGAGATAAAGCAAGCTAGGGGCTTGACATGGGACTGCTTCCCAATAAATCAAGTGAGAGGAGCAGTCCTTTCTTTTGGAAGGAGGGCAGGCAGGGAGAGCCATTGAGCCATTCCCCCAGGAGAAAGATGCTTTCCTTGGGCCAGATTTTAACGAATGTGTTTCGGAAAGGTTTTGACATGGGAAGATTAAACCACATTCCCAAAAATATCTGAGGAAGAAAGGATTTGTCTGTCTTTATAAGAGTCACTGAATTATTAGGGGCTGGAGTTGGTTCCTGGACAAGGTCCATATCTCCCTAATGGCCCAAATAAATCATTTATGGTTCTTCCCCACAGCCTGGAGTCAGGCCTAGAAAAATAGTTATTAATTACTCAAATGAGTGGGAAAAAAATGCCCAGAACTGCTCCCTGCAAAACTCAGCCGCGGGGTTGCCTGCTGTGCACTCATCCTCAGCCTTTTCCCTGCCCAACAGACATGAGATGCTCCTCAAAGAGCCCCAAAAATTCAGATTTTGGTTTTTAGGGGGCAATGCAAGGAGCCAACTTTCCCCGTGGGAAGTGCCCCCAGAGAGAGCACTGCTTTCACCCCTGTTTTTGCAATGGTTTTGGGTCAAATCCAGCCCTTCTTCCTGTTTTTTTATATAATTTTGGGTGCGTGGTTTTTTCTTTCCCCCTACATGACACATTCATGGGAAACGTGGGATGTGGGAAGGATGCTCTGTGGGATAAGAACACGCCTTACCCAAGTTGGGATCATATTCACTGATGAACCTCTTGGTTAGAAACTTCACGGTCAGAGCTGCGGGAGGTGGAAGAGGCAGGTGAGGCGGGTGTCCCCTCAGGGCACCCCGCAGCTCCCCGATCCCTGCCCGTGCCCGTCTCACCTGACTTGCCGGCCCCTCTGCACCCCAGGATGGCCACGTTGCACTCGGGGAGGGGACTCAGGGGCGGCCGCTCGCTGCTGGCTCGGGGTTTGCCAAACATCGAGGACATCCTCGGTCCTGCGGGAGAGAGCGGGGGACGTGGAGCACCCGCTGCCATGTCGGATCTCACCTCATCACTGCCTGGCTCGTGGGTACCCCAGCCTGGGCGAGAGAAGGGCTCAGCAGCACCAGGGTGGGAGATTCCCTCTCTTCCATCCGCATCCTAGAGCCAGGCTGGCTGGCATCCGCATCCCACAGTGGCGGCCAGCACTCACCCAAAGAGAAGGACCCCCCAGCCCTCTGCCCACTCATCGCACCCCCGAAAGAGAAGAGAAACGCAGCCTCCCACCTTAAAACCCGCGGCCGGAGGGGACGCGGGGTTCTCCGTGAGCTCGGGGCCGGGACAGCAGCGGCCCCTGCACGGCCGGGGCTGCGATGAATGAGGCAGGCGGAGGCGAGTGCGGCTCCCGCTGCTCGGGCTCCAGCCAAACTCCTTGTAAGGAAAATTGCCACGCCGCGGGGCCGGACACGCTGCCCCGGCCACCCCGAGGACGGTCCCCCCGGCAGAGCACACGCCGCAACCCCGAGCTCCCCCGGCTTCGGGCAGGGACCCCGGGCCCGAGACCTGCCGTGCCTCGGCTTGGTGGTCACCTCGCCATGTCCCGGCACCTCCTTGAGCCCTCAGCTCCCTGCCGTGCCCCCAGCAAGCCCAAATCTGCTCTGTCCTGGCTGAGGCCGGGGCACTCATCACACCTCCGGCAGGCAGCAGCAGCACCCTGTCCTGCCACCCTGCGCACCACCTGCCCGGCTCCTTCGGATGCAATTAAGCACAGACACTTTCTGCTGTCGGCAGAGGCTTTCGAGGGAGAAAAAACACTCTTTTCCCACCGCAAAGACTCGGTCCCAAGAGGAAAAGGGAGCCCAGGGAGTACTCACCAGTGCCCGCACCAATCCATCAGCCGGCACCCAGTGGCTCTGAGCCCGAGTAGGTGGCGGAGGCTGAAGTCAGCGTTGTCATGGCGATCACAGCCATTTGGGATAGGGCTCAGTGCCCGGGACCACAGGATACGGCCCCCGGGCAGGTCCCGGGGGAATGCGGGGCGGGCCGTAGCCGAGGCTGGGGGCGAGGGCTGCTCCGCGGCCATGCGGGGCTGCTGCGCCCTTGGGAATATTGCCCGTTAATACACGCAGGATATTTTTAAACCCTCCCAAAATAGTCTGGGAGTGTGGAAGTCCCTGCAAACCCGAAGGATGGGGAGAATGGGTATCACAGGGATAATTCCCCTGTGGGAAGCAGAGCCCCTCTGAGGACCCTTTACTCCTGTGGTCACAGGTCTAGAGTGCTTAAAAGCAATTGGAACTAAACATGGTATTTTAAGCTGGGTATCTATGAGGATCAATGACAGTGGTGCAAATGCAAAACTCTCCCATTCTCCCCTAAACTAAGATTTTTGGGGGAACCTGCTTGCAGCCGCGACTCTGAGGCAACAATTTTGCCATCATGCACTGCCTGGAAAGTTCCCAGCTGCTGGGATGAGGGGGTTAAGGAGGGAGCAAAAATTGACCTTCAGCGGGATGAGCTGCTCAGGTTAAATTATTCATCAAAACAAAACACCAGCTGCAAAGTAGTCATGAGTAGTGATGGGGAGATCCAGGAAGGAGGCCCCAAGTGAGCCCTGTTGTCAGCCTTCCTTAGCACCCCACGGCAGAGCTGAAATGGGATTTCTAGCCAGAAAAAGCTGGGATTAGCACACAAGTGATGTGCCACAAATAACACTTTTCTTCACTCTGAACCTCTGTGTGTCAATAAACAGGGGTTTATCTCTTCCCACAGCCAGGTATTATGAGGAGCTGGGCAAGCCCTGAGACCAGAGGGGAGTTTTTTTGGTGAAAGAGGTTGCTGCACTTCCCTTTTCTCACCATAAAATCCCCAGGTGAAGCACAGGCTGGCTTGTGGCTCCTTGCAGCTGGGATGGATGTTGCAGATGCTGCTGCTGTGGGGAGGGTCACAAAGGAAGGTTTCTTGAGGAACAGCCAAGCCCCTCTCCCATGGCCGAGCTGGGTGGCAATGAGATTTGCTGATGTTGTTTACCTTCCTGGGCTGTAAACTCCACGCTTTAAAGGAAAAGAAAATAGTGTGGCCATGGCTCTTCCCAGCCATGCAAGAGTGTTGCCTTCACTAGGCTGGGGACTCTTCCTTAGGGCATCACAAGAAGGATGCCTGAGAGTGGAGAGGGCAAAACCTGTTTTCTCCTGAGTGGCTGGGCATACTCCATGGGATGATCCAGGCCACTCTGTCATGCCCAGTCCTGGCTGGTGACACTGGAACCCTGCCTGAGCCTGGGGGGGCAGCTGAGCCTGGCGGATGCCTTTGAAGGGCCCCGGTCACGAGCTCAGCTATCTTTAGCCCAAGGTATTTATATTACAAGGCCTCCGGGCAGTGCAGCAACGGCATCAAAGGGTGGAGAAGGCCGGAGGGCGCTGTGCCGGGGCACGGAGGGGCAACGGGTGCTCCCCCACCCCTGAGGGCTGCTGAGATCCTGGGTGAGGATGACCCCAGAGGAGGAAGGTTCCCAGGCAAGGCCCCCGGAGCGGGTGCGTATCCGGGTGGAGGAGCAGTCATTCTCGGTGGAGAAGACCTTGCTGGTGGAGAGCAGTGAGTACTTCCGTGCCCTCTTCCGCTCGGGCATGAGGGAGAGCACGCAGGAGGAGATCGGGCTGGGGGAGCTGAGTGCAGCTGGGTTCATCGCCATGCTGCGGGTGCTGGCGGGCGAGAGGCCCATCCTTGGCAGCGAGGAGACCTTCCAGGCAGTGGAATGTGCTGCCTTCCTGCAGGTGAAGCCCTTGGCCAAATACTTGATCCACTCCATCAACTCTGACAACTGCATCCTGCTGTACCAAGCTGCTGCCATATTCGGCCTCCTGGATCTCTTCCACTGCGCCGCACTCTACATCAGGGACAGCTACGCTGAGCTGGAGGAGTACCTGGACTGCCTCTCTGATGACCTGCTGGCCTACGTGGAAGCCCTCCTACCCAGCACCTTTGTGGCAGTGGGAGCCCACACACCCACCTTTGAGTTCTTGGAGGACCTCTCCAGGACCATCTGCTATCTGGACGAGGAGACCAATACCTGGAGGACCCTCTCCTGCCTTCCGCTGAGTGCCAGCACATTCCTAGCCGGCATGGCAACCATGGATAATAAGATCTACATCGTGGGTGGTGTCTATGGGGCTAACAAGCAGGTGGTGGAGAGCAGCTTCTGCTACGATGCCGATGCCAACGCCTGGAGCGAGTTCCCCAGCCCTCACCAGCTGCGCTACGATGTCAGGCTGGTGGGCCACGAGGGCTACCTCTACGCCATCGGCGGCGAGTACGAGAAGATCTCGCTCAAGTCTGTGGAGAGGTACGACCTGGCCTCCAGCACCTGGACGTTCGTCTCTGACCTGCCGCAGCCGAGCACGGCAGCGCCTTGTGCCCAAGCCTTGGGGCAGATCTTCGTTTGCTTGTGGCAGCCGCTGGACACCACTGTAATCTACGAGTATGAGACCCAGCAAGACGTGTGGCTTCCCGTCACCGAGCTCAAGCGGCACCAGAGCTACGGGCACTGCATGGTGGCCCATCGTGACAACCTCTACGTCATGCGCAACGGCCCCTACGACGACTTCTTGCGCTGCGTCATCGACTGCTTCAACCTGACGTCCCGGCAGTGGAGCGCCCTGCCCGGGCAGTTCATGAACAGCAAGGGAGCTCTCTTCACCGCTGTTGTCAGGGGTGACACCATCTACACCGTCAACAAGATGCTGACACTCCTCTACTCTGTGGAAGAGGAGACCTGGAAGCAGAAGAAGGAGCGGGCAGGGTTCCCACGCAGCGGCTCCCTGCAGACCTTCCTCCTGCGGCTGCCAAGACGTGACCATGACATCGCGACGTAGCTGATGCCCCTTGTCAGGGTGCTCTCCTTGCACACGGCCTCAGTTCTGCACTCACTGCTCTCCTGGGCTCCTCTCCTCCTCCACAGAGGTCCAGGGATGCATCATGTTGGTCCTTGGAGGTGACATTAGATGCTGCCAGAGGGGAAGGGCAGCTGCTGTCTGGCTCTTCCTGCCCTGCATGGGCACAAAGTCCTGTCAGCCACGAGCTCACAAGCCAGCTGTGTGCAGGACATTGTGGCTTCTGCAGAGGACAGATACCACAGATATGGAAATGAGGGATTTATTTATTCTGACTGCACTCTGAGGGTGTGCAGCATTCCACCTCCTCTCTGCCTTGATGGGAAATCATTCATTACATGCCGGAATTAAAAGGAAAGCTATAGAAAAGCTTCTCATTACTGTGTTTTTCATTACTCTTGGGTTTGGGGTTTTTTTCCTCCCATGCTTCTGAAGGACAATACCTCCTAACAGGGATCTGTGTCAGGACTCGCTTCTGCCCCTGAATGCTTTTTCAGCTGCGGCTCAGTTTCAGAGCCTTACGTGGGAGTGCGGTTCCCACAAAGCCCCACACTCCCCTGGGAATCCTCTGTGGCTGCAGCAGGGTCCTGGGAGGAGGAGGGGAGATGGGGAGTGAAGGAAAGCAGCTCCTGGGCATCAGGTGCTTCATGTGCCAAGGGTTTTCTGGGACCTGGGAACCATCAGTCACCACCCCTCCCCACCCAGGCCCCAGCACAGACCCAACGGGGTGGCAAAGTGCTGGCTCTCACCAGGGACTTGCTTGAGCCAAGTCAGGGTTTTTTGAGGACATGGCAAAGCTTGGAAGTACAGAGAGTGCCACAGGGGAATGAGGGGGAGGGAGCCATTACATGGTGATACCAGGCTTGCACAGCTCCACAGCCAGAGGAGCTGTTCACATTAGATCCCACCACCTGGTGCTGAGGGTTCACAGCCCTCAACACCGCTCTGGAGATAGCTGGGAGCTCCCCTTTGTGACCACAGGGACCAGGGCAGCAGCAAACCCAGACCCTGGCTCAGCTGGTTTCCCATCCATGGGGCAGGCTCTGTGCTGTCCAGGCCGGGAAGGAGTGGAAGGGATACCAGCTGGAATGCCTCAAATACCTCCGCTACTGATCCCCGCCAAGTTCTCAGCATTTTCAAAACAGTTCCCGCATTTGAGCATAAACCCACTTAATGCAACTGCAAACCAAAACAAACCAGAAAACCCCAGCTTGCACCCACAGCCAGATGGAAAACCACTGGCTGTGTCTTGTCCCCATTTGCTCTCTGCCACTGGGCCAGGAGACCACCCCAGTGTCACCTGTGAGGAGACTGCTGCCGGTGGAGCTGCAGTTCTGGCGGTGGCACGGAGGAGGCAGGGGACACTGACAGACCTGTCCCAGCTCTGTGCTGTGGGCATTGTGAGCAGCTGAGCACCATTGCAGTCCCCAGCTGGAATGTTACAGCAACCCATCAAATCAAATCATTGTCCCCTTCCCAGACAAAGCCAATTAACATTTTGCATTGTCTTCTCCTGAGAGCAGCACACTGCTTTAAAACAAACTTAAGTTGAACAAACAGCTTAAACATCCATTAAAATGAAGTTAAAATAATTCTGTTACTAAAATATTTATGTTGGGCTCCTGTGGCCAACCCTGGACCACAGAACTTGGCAGGCTCACCCTTCCCTCCAGCTCTGACACCAAGTGACACAACCTCCTCCCAACCTCCACATGCTGCTTTTTGACAGTTCAGGGGTTTACAAAGATATTTGTCAACAAAATGCAAAAGGTTTTAAAATGTTAAGGGTAGCACTTAAGAGAAAGTGTGAGTCTTGGCAGGCAGCAGAGTATGGCATGGATGCTCCCAGAAGCCATTTGTTGCATCCATCAATCCAGACTGTGGTAAGTAACACAAGATAATTTTAGGTGTAAAGGGAGGAAAAAAGATACATTTCTTACCTCTGCAAGAAACGATCCAAGATCCAGGACCAAGCAAACCACTAAGGAGGGCGAGAAGCTGCTCGCCTCTGCACAGCGAGTTGGCACAATGCTGCCAGAGTGCTTTGCTGCAGCAGAATTCAGCACCACTGGCACCAGCACAGCACCCTTATCTTTCCCTTTCCATCTTCACGGTGTTCGCTCCTCCAAAGATCACAGTTGGACCCGACGCAATCTGCCTAACCACAGTTTAACCTTTTGCAAGTCTCGTTTTGAAGGTGACATCATCTTGGCAAGGGGGAATGTAAGGAAAAGCTGTCTGTAGATGGACTTGCCTTATAAGGGCCGTATCAAAAATAAAAGCTTGTATAACCAAGGGAAAGCAGGAGGAAAAACAGAGCTGGGAGTTCCAAAAAGTTCCCCAGGAATATCTCCCTAGGACATACAGGGTGCCACATTTTCCATTTCAGTGCCATTAAAGAGCAGGAACAAAGCATCCTTGGGGATGGAAGGGTCAGCTCCCCCAAAACCCGGATGCCAAGTTTCCTTGTTGCATCCAGGCCAGAATGAAGGCAGCCATGGAGAGCTGTACCTTCCTGTTGTTGTCTGGCACCCACCTGGAGATCCGGGGAGAAGGGACACACTGTTTCACCTTGATGCAGCACACTGTGCTGGGAGATTGTTTGGAAGGGTACAATGGAAAATGGTACTAATACAACTAAGGATTTTCTCTGCTGGGTTGTGCCAGTTGGCATCCTGACAGAAAAAGACAAACATATTGCAGAAGAACGGCCCCAAGCATCTTTACTCAAAGAAATTACATCTGTATCTAATTCACAGGAAAATAACATACTTTATGTGAAAACACTGTCCACTCTTCCACTGCCAAGCCAAGACACACATCCTGTACAGTGATCTGAATCTCCCATTCTCTGTCCTTCAGTTACATACAGAAATTCCCTTGGGCATCCAGATGTTCCTGATGCTGATATGTATGCTTCACTTCATTTGGAGCCCTCACTGTTTAGGGAAGTAAATTCCCCTGAATTTTCCTGATTTGGGCAGAGCGTGAGGGCAGTGAACAGTTCCCCATCTCTCTGTTCTGATTTCATGAAGTTGCCTGAGGACAAACCTTTGCTTTCACCATTTTTCACTGCACTGGATAAACCTCACGTATTTCCGAGCAAGGGCAGCTTGTTTTCTTTCTTTACCTACATGGAATTGTGTATTTTCCTCACATTTCTGGTTTAAAAGAAGCTAATGCCATCAAAGTGAATTTCAATTACAATATTCAACCATGACTAAGTCAGCTGAGACTCTTCCCAAGCCAGGACCAACACATGTTCCTGCAGGAGCCTTCAGATTTTAGGAAAACAATTTCTTCTGTTGATTTATATAATCTTTTAAGAATCCCCATTTGATTATAGCTGAAAACATGACACCCATCACCTCAGGTGGGGGAGAACACTGGTTTGGTTTGGGTTTTGCAAAAATCTAAGCCGAAGGCAATTTGGATCTCCTTTCATCTGATCTGAACAGCTGAGATGATCAAGGGTGGGGATGTGTGGGTGAGGAGATAAACATTCCTGCTATGCAGTCAGTGTCTGAATGACAAACACTCTTATGATGGATGTCCATAAAATGAGACACCAAGGCAGAGCTGTGAAGTTGTGTCTGGTGCTTCCAGGGGTGGGGATGGAGCAGCAGAATCACCTCAGTCCTTCTGGTCTGGTCTGGTGTGGAGAGGGGAAGCTGTGACTGCTCCAGGATGCTGCTCAGTGGGTTTTCATCACGAGCTCTTCCAGTGCCCTCTCCCTCTGATTCCCACAAAGCAAAAGAACTTCTTTGATTTCATTTTGCTGGAAGCCCATATCATTAAACTGAGCCAACAGATGCAAGAATTCAGCTGCCTGGAGGAAGAAGGAGGAGAGAAGAATGATATTATCATGGATGGATATATTGTGTGATTGCAGCAAAAGCAGTGCTGTGGGACAAGGCTGCAGCCAGAAGATCTGGCTGGGTTGTATGACTGTGACAGCAGATTGAGGGCACACATATCCCTGGTAGCATTGAAACTTCTTAAATAAGAAATATTTCATAAAGTCAGCCTCTAGCTTCACTATTCCTTATAACATTTATATCAATTCCATGCAGTGTTTGCCTGCATTGTGAAGAGAATGGCAGTGAGCACAGCTGGAATTCATTTATCCTGCTCCCCCCTTTGCTCAGGCTGGGCCCCAGCACCACAGCATCACCCAGAGCTGTGTCTTTAACAAACAAACCCTTCCCTGACACTGAGACCCCGGTGCCCTCCCACTGCCACTGCCCTAAGGAGGGTGACACAGCAATCCTACAGGCATTGCCATCCCAGCAAACACTGCCAGCCTGGATTTCCTGCAGTTCTACCTCCCCAGGCTCTTCATTACCCCAGGGGAGACTGATGATGGAGACAAACGCCCAGTTCTCCACGGTTCTCCTCCCTGGCAGGGCAGGAGAGAGTGAGTGCTGGTGGGCTGGGGTGGGATTCCCTGTGTGGGGGCTGAGTGAGCACTGTGCTGCACAACACGGGGAGAAGAAGGGCAGAGAAAAGTGAAGGAGTAGATGTCCTCCCCCAGGGGTCCTTATGGTGACACTGCCCTAGAGGTCTGGCTCTCCATGAGGCTGCAGGAGGGCCTGTGGAGGCAGAGGGAAGCGTGCTGCCCACTGAAAAAGAGAGCCTGGAGGACACAGAACAAAGGGCTGGGCTGTGCCATCCCATTCTGACCTTTTTCTCCGAGTACTGGAACATTTCCATGGCTTCCTCCACCTGCCCTTCCTCATAGCCCTGCTTCAGCAGCCGATCACAGGCACCCAGGTAGCTCAGGAACTGCAGAGGAAGACAGACAGGTTAATCCAGCCTTGCAGGCACGGGGAGCAAGGCCAGTCAGGAGCCCCCTTGCCACCTCCCAGGGACACACTGTGGGGGCTACATGAGCCACCATGTACCAGTCCCCATCCAATGCTCAGCCAGGGTGGTCTGTCTGTCTGCAGGATTCCCAGTGGGAGACAACATCTTGGTCCCTTTTTACCCTCCCAGGGTGGGAATGGGAACAAGGTGGAGGGAGGACAAGGAGGAAACCAAACATGTGATAATCTGAGATGCAGAGAAATGGCCCCCAGGCTGCAGGGTGAGGCAGAGCCTGTCCTGGTGGGATGACTTCACTCAGCTGACCCCACATCCCTTTGATGCACTGGGGTTCAGGCACCCGTGGGTTTGGACCAGGGTCCAAGTGCAAAACCCATCCCAGGGGAGACCTGTGTGCTGTCATTGCTGAAAGTAAACAGTTATTTTTGGCTTTCCTTGTTGTTCTTGGAGTGCTGACAGCACAATTCCCAGCAGCATCTTTTAAATACTGCAAGAATCACTCACTGTCCAAAAACATATGGGACAGGCAATAATAAATGAGCTATACAATAGCAGGGGAATAAAAACATCCCGCAGGTCTCTCCAAAGCTTCTTCATCCAAGGAGAAGCTGATTAATTTCTCCCCAGATTCACCAGCACACAGACCTCCACCCTCCCCAGCACTGCCATAGACAAGGAGAAGGACTCAGTGAAAGGCCATAAAACATATGAAAAAGACAAAAACCTCTCTCAAACATTGAGCTGATCTATTTTGGCTGAACAGTCAAGTAGGGATTTTCAGAAATGTCAGCCTTAAGGAGCCCAGTAACTCAGAAAGGAGACAGTCACTGGTCACTGGCATTCCTCACTTCACAGTATTTCTCTTGTTACCAGGTTAATGACAACCCCAGATCACAGCTGTATTTTCTTCCCCTGTTGTGGCAGAACAGTCACTCACTTACAGCATAACACAGATAGTCCTGGCAGCCTGGTCAAGCCCAGCATGAAATCAATGCCTTGTCAACTCAATGCTTTTTATCACAAAAAATATTATATCTACATATTTATCTCCTCAAGACTGAACAAGAAGAGGTTTTTTTAACACTGACCAGCTGCAGCCTTTGTCATGTCTCAGCTCACACGTACATTGAGGGCTCCATGGATCAACGTTGCATTTTGAATTGACCAATGATCATTAATCAACATGCAATGGTGTCTTTTTGGCTAAGACAAATATCCTACATAATGAACCTCTGGCATGGGGCAACTAATCCTGCTTCAGCCTTTCAGAGAGGTTCTTCCACCAAAATTAGGAAAGCACTGCTTCTGGAGAAGGCTACAGAAGGCATTGCCTTCTCTACTGGGGTGGGCTCTGCCAGTCTCACTTGACACTGCAAGGAAGTTGAGCAATTTTTGGCTACCATCTGGTACTTCCATCAATCCTCACAGCTGAAGTAGTCATTGTCACACATCGAATCACCAGCAAGCAATAAAGAGCACAGGTCTTCTTTTTAATTTCAGCTGGAACATATTTTCCAGGAAGATATAGACTAATCTGGTAGTTTGGTACTTGTAAAAGATGCATGAAGGGCCAGGCTTTATCTTGGCTACATTTGGCATAAATGGGAAAGATGGGAACTGCTGTGAAGAAGGCATGGGATAGAAGCCAGCCCTTGTCTTCTGGTGCAGGAATCTCTTCTCCAAGGGAGTGGGAGTCTTGGTGTTTATACACCAGGGAGCAGGCTGTACCCATTTCCACCCTTAATAAGATGCCCTGTTTCTTCATTTTGAAGCAGTTGCTACAAGACACCTTCACTTGGCTCTGTGAAACAACATGGGCTGGGCTCTGCCCATCTCTCTGTGCCTAGATGAAACCTCTATGGATTGAGGACATAAAGGTTCCCTTCCCATCTCCGCTGGCCTGAAACTCCAGCGAGCCCTGGGGAGCTGGTCCAGCCAGGGGAAGGAGGGAGGCAGAAGCTGCAGGATGACTCAGCCACGGAGCAGCTCCCAGGGGGTGAGAGCTGGCCCAGGCAGCAGAGGCAGCTCCCAGGGGAATGGGGAGGAGACTGGCAGCTGGCAGCAGCTGCTTGGTGCTCTGCCTGCTCATGCCCTGCCAGGATCTGCTCCGTGGCTTGACAGCCCCATGGAGATCCCTCTTGCTCAGCTGTGATTGAGATCCTTCTCTCTCTGCAAGAACTACTTGGGTGATTTGGCCCTAAAATCCTGTGCTGGGATGGGCAGGTCAGCCCCAAGTTTGTCAAGGGAGTCAGAGCCAGCAGCCTCCCTCATGTCATGGATGCTCTGAGCCCACCTGGACCTTTCTGACAATCATCTGGACAAACAGAGACATTGGGAATGAGGATGCAGCGCAGCAGGCAGGGATAGGAAGAGGCTGAATGTTAAGTATTTTCAATAAATTTCGGGTTATTATAGAGGGTTCCTCGGGAAAAGAGCTCCGGGACTCCACTGCAATGTTTGCATGGATTCCCTGCTTGCTCCAACACAGAGAAGTTGTGTTTTGGAGAGAGTCCAACCAAATCTCCAAGGTATTCCTACAGTCCCACTCTGACAGGATGAGCCATGGCAATAATCACACGAATCCAACAGCTGGGAAAAATGATGTGCAAAAAGTTTCCATATATGGGGGCAAAATTTGTACCTCAAAAGGACATGAAGCTTCATACAACAGATTGAACAGATAACAAAGCCAGCCGTGATAATGTGCTAAAAAGCTGAGGGCAACTCATTGCTATTTTATTACAGCAAAAGTGTAATCTCATGGAAAATCCTGTCAGCTGTGGTCTGAAGTGGAAAGGCAAGGCCATCAAAAATCTACCCCAAAGAAGATTCCTTTCTCCACGAAAATCAAGTTTTCCTTTACCAAAAGTTTCTCAGAGTACCGTGCCAGCTCCACCAACCTGACTTAAGCTTTGCCTTCCTGTCTTCTGGAGGGTGAGGATGGCTTTCTGGGTGGGGTAGCCCAGGGCTATGACAGGCTCGATGAGGTCTCGCTCCTCCTGGCTCAGTGCAGAGAGCAGATCAGCCGAGGAATCTGGCTGGGACCTGTGGCAGCTCAGAGGCCGTCCAGGTGTGCAGGCAGGGGGGAGGCAGGTGTAGGGGCTGAGGGACTGCAAGGAAAGAAACAGATGGTGTTACTGCTGCAGGTCATGGAATGAGGTGAAACACCCCAGAGGAAATGCTTCTGCATGCTCATGATTACCTTGCTCTATCCAGAAGAGGAAAATTCCCATAGAAGGAACATCAGATGGGCATCAAATGAGACTGGACTTAATTAAATTCAGGCTCAGCCATGGATACAGGTCAGAGAAGAGTGCTCAGGGTGGGTGTTGTACAAATACACATGGGCATTTAATCTTTCCTTAATTACTCCATGGCAAATGCAACTGCATATAAATAACGTGGTCATTCATGTGTCTGATGGTTTTATTGCAGGTTTTCAGTAATTCATCTCCTAAATCTCTCAAGCAGCTGGATTAGATGCAATTTCTTAAAAGCAGGGTGCAGTTCAGATTTAAGGTGACAGAGTATTATTTACTCCATCCTTTCACACCACTGTCTCTATCACTAAATGATCTGTATTTCTAACAGGACTGTGAAGCCCAAAGTTTCCTAGAAAAGACATAATGGGTGTAAGGGACATTTCCCTATAAACCCTGACTATATATGTTAGAATGGGATAATGAAGCAAAAAGAGGACAAACCTCCCATATTTGACTCGTTTTTTAGTGCTTCAGTTGAAAATCAGATTAGACACTGCTTGGGGAAAACACGGATGTTTTGGACAGAGCAAGTAAATGTGCACCCAGAAAGCTTCTCTCAACCTCAGTGAAAAAATCAAACCCTTTCTTCACTTCTTGTGAAAACGTCAGCAATTCCTCATGGGTCCAGTGTTCCTGAAGCCCCATTTCACCTCCTTTTTGCTGGCCAGCCCCCACCAAATGAGACCAATTCGATGCCCTCTACCTCCCTCCTCTCTCAGCAATGAACAAAGCGCCACCAAAGTGAGCTTCTCACCGGTACCGTGGGCTTGTGCTGCGTGATGGGAGGGATGGGCGCGGCTGTGGCTGGAGGAGTTGGCACAACTGTCCCCTGCTGGGACACACCCAGCTCTGCCCCGTACTTGACGCTGCGGTTGGTGCCGGGGCACTGGGGGAGCAGCCGTGGCATCGGGATCCCCCTGCCCCCTGCGGCAGCTCTGTTCAGAGGAGGCACCAAAGCAGCCAGCTTCCTCCTGGCAGCTTCCAGCTCATTCTTCATGTTGTTAAATATCACCATGGATCGTCTCTGCTTGCTGGGGTCTGGGCTGGCTGGGCTGTGGACGTTGTTCTCTGGCGAGGGCTCCAGCAAGCCAGGCGACGTCTTTGGTCGGATCTGGTAAGAGCCGGGGCGCGAAGACACACTTCTCCCAGAGCTTCTCCTCCTGGAGAGGAGTGTTTCATCCCTGTCATTCTCTTCCCAAGAGGTTGAAGAGTACTCATCATCCGAGTACTCCCCCTCCTCCGAGTGCCAGGTGTCACTCTCTGTGTCGGACAGCGCCGCCCTGCCCTTGGCGTGCCCGTGGGAGCCGTGGGCAGCGCTCAGGCTGATGGAGCGCCGCACCGCCCCGTCCCGCCCCCGCCCCGCGTAGCTGTCGGCGGGGTCCACCAGCAGCAGCCAGCACGGGGGAGCCGTGGGGACCACTTCGGAGGTGACTCGGTGGCGGCAGGTTTGCTGCTGAGAGGCCACCTCCACCCAGTACAGCACCTTCCTCTCCAGAGAGAAGTCGTGCTGTGGAAGAGCGAGAGGCAGCTGGTGAGGACGTGTGAAACCAGACCATGCGGCATGGAGCAAACCAGGCACCCCACCAGGGATTTCAAGGGCTGCAGGCTTCCCCTATTAGCTCCTATTTCCCTGAGAATTAGGGCTGGCCGTAGGATTGGGCAGCCTCATCTCTATAGGGAATCCCCAAATTCATACTTGAAAACCATTTATCTATGAAGTCATTACTATTGTGAGTGGCACCTACAATTCTCTGGAGAAGTGTTTTGTGCTTGAAGGTGTTTGTGTCATTTTGACTGTGGTAAGCAGGAGTGTGCAGACATCCCAATTTTAGGCAGCTGCAGACAGGCACCACATCCAGCCCCAAGCATGGTGGCAGAGTTTGTTTGTGACCCTCATTAGCAGCGCTTGGCAGAGCCACTTCAGGGGCTCAGAAGCCACCAAGAGGGGAGATGCCACCTTGGGCAGAAGCAGAAGCAGAACCAGCCATGGGATTCTCTAGTGGCGCCAGGGTCTCGGCTGGTCCCCAAACAGAGTTGTCATTTCCACATAGTTCAGCTTAAAATATAAGTGTGTTTGTGACTGAAATCTGAGGGTTTTCCTGGAACAAACAAGCCTTGCCTGTCCCAGAGCTCTCCAAACAAGGTCTCCTCCTGACAGGCAGGCAAGTACATTCACAGCCCAGGAATGCTGTTTTTACTGTTCCTGCCACTTGGGTCAGCTGTGGACCCAAATCAGCCTCTCTGAGGAAAACACCCTCATATCCCTCCATAAGGACCAGCAGCACAATGGCTTGGCCTCAGAGGGGACATCAAAACATCCCCAAATAGAGAGAAACATGGTGTGTGTGTGTGTATATATATATATATATATACACTATCTATATGCTTCCAGCACAGGTAGTATTGCCTGCTTATAGCTCGTAGATTTATAGGTAAACATTTTAAAAATATTATTAATAAATGAGATGGAGGTAACTCCAAAGTAGAAAACAACCCCAGAACAGAGCCTGAAGTTTGTCCTCCTATCCCAGAAAAACCTTACCCTCCTGCTTGGAAAGGATTTTTAGACAGCAACTCCAAACCAACCCCATCATCACTGCCACACACCACAAACCATCCTCACCTCCTCCCAATACTGCTGCAAACCAGCCAGTGAAGAGGAGATCAGTTAGGAGGTTTCCCTTCCCCCCTTTGATGAGAACACTGCTGACACCCCTTGGAGCATCCCCCTGCAGTGATGAGTGTGGGCTCACCATGGTGCTCATGAGGATGTCAGTGCAGTCAGGGAGTTCAATGTCAGGGGCAGTGACTAAAGGGATTTCTCCCTCTGAGTCCCCACTCAGGCTCATGGCTGTCCGGAAGGGAACTTCATCCAGGTAGTTCATTGCTGCTGCCTGATTTCTTGCTGCTGGAGGAAGGGAAACAGAAACTGTAAGAGGGAGGAGGACTAGCACCTCTAAGTTGGCTGGAAGGAGAGAAAGATGAGCTGTTTCAAGTGCTGGCTGGGTAAAAACAGATTGGGAAAATCTTAATTACTGACACAGGAAGCTTTGTCTGAACTAACCTTTGCTATTCTCAGCCTGAGCCAGCAGGACTTGACCAAGCTTATGGCTTCCTTTGGCAGAGATCCTGAGCATTTTTCTCCTCCATGCTTGCCCTGCTGCTTCCCATCCCTCCTGTCTCTCTCTCTTCCTCTGGTGCCATTGCATGCTCCCTTCCCCAAGTGGGGGACTGAGCACTTTTTCCAGTTACAGAGGGGGAAAGCACAGCCAAGAGGACACCTTGCAGATCTCCCCTGTCTATAACCTGTGGTGACAGAGCTCATGCACAGGGCCTCGTGCTGCTAAGCCATCACAGGGAGCATCCTGAGGGTGCAGCAGCTCCCTGGGAGCCAGGCAAGGGTGCTGGTGCATCGGTCAAACATGGGAATCAGGAGGATGCCAAGCAAGCCATTTTTAAGATTAGCTTTGAGGAACCATGCATTCATTTTAAGTGTGGTGGTAGTTTTAGATCAGGAATTGCAGGGGAGAGAAAAATCGCTGGTGAATTGGGAATGCTGTCAGGGAAAATATTACTGCAAGTGTCACCATCAGGTCTCTATAAATGTCTCAATTTACTAAAAAGCCATTACTTGCTCCATGAAGCCTTGGGCTTTCAGCTTCCGAGTGATGAGGGTGTAAAATCACTTTTTTTATGAACTGTTAGGAGCTGGTAGCCAGTCTTCCACTGAATTCTAGTCCTGGCAGCATGTGCCTAATCATCCCAAAGTCCTCAGCACTCATCCTCAGGTCACACAGTAAATACGTATGTGACATCCCTAAGTGCTTTTCCCAATTATTTTTTTCCTTTGAAAACAAACAGCTTCTATGACAACAAGGATAAACATTCCACTAAAAGGAAACATGCAGAAGAATAAACACAAGGATGACAAAACTGCCTGTTTAAAGCAAAAATAAGTCTGTAATGGGAGATGGGGTTCAGGGCAGTTTCCTGTCTTGGCAAAGGACTCACAAAAAGCTTCCAGGCCACAGAGAGTGACATACAAAATCAATGTGCAATCACTCAGTGCAACTCAGCCAGTCCTACCAGAATGACAACAGGGTTGTCACTTTGCCTGCTTACACCAGGAGCCTTTAATACCCCTGTACATGCAGAGCCCTTAACAAGCTTTGTGCTCCTGCACATGTCCTGCCTCCAATGTGCGACACAGGCAACGTGTTGGGATCCCACATGGAGCCAGGCCATCTGCTCGGCTCAGAAGGGCTCAGCCTAAGGGACAATCCACGTCAGCACTGACAAAGGTGACGCCTGAAAACATCTGTAAGCAAAGCCACCTTCCCTCAGTTTACTGCTACTCCTCGAGCAGCTCCTGCATGCAAGGGGGACTGACCTTCCCTGCAGCTTGGGCTGTGAACCAGCCCTTCCCAAAATCCCAGGGTGCTGAGGAAAGGAGTGTCAGCATCTGTCACCCAGAATGGCTCCACTCAGGTTCAAATTACACTTTTAGGGATGGTGATGGGTAGTGAGAGTGTCTGAAGCCATGATGAAGAAAATATGATGAGATGATGGTACCATACCTCGCTGTATTTCACTGCGTAAATCCTGTGCTTTAAGAGAGGCTCACACAAGTGTTAATTCTCAAAACCACAGTTTAGAAAACAAGAAGTACTTTGGGGCAGGAGCACTCACAACAAAAATGCTACTAGAAAAGGGTAAGAAGGTCAGTCATAAACACCAACTCCCACCAGAAGGGAACTCCTACAAGGGCTCTGACCTCATGTTCTCCACACCAGCCCTTCCCACTTTCACATGGCAGACACCAGCCAGTGCACGAACCAGTTCACATCAAGAGGATGTGCCTACACAGCAGGAGAAACCCAAACTGCACCGGGACCAGGGGAGGAATAGGATACAAATGAATCTTGGAAACTCACAGCCAACCCCTCTCTTCTTCTGGGCTATATTAAGTTTTTAAAACTAAAAAAGTAGGAAATATTATACTCAGAAAAATGGGAATCAAGTCTGAACACACACTTTTTCAATTAATACCCTGTGTCCATGTATTTTATGATTTGAGATTTTAAATATTCCTCCCCATCTGTGGTTTCAACAACTTCCTCACTAAAGCTATTCAACATTTTAATGCAGATGTCGTTAGACAGGAACAAATACACAGATAAAGGCAGGTCCTCCCCTGGCATTTTCAAGCCCAATGTTTATTAGCAATATGAAGCTGTCCTTACCGTCAGATGAACTCATGGGGCTCTCTCCTCGCAGGGCAGGGAGAACAAGGCTGCTGCTTTGCTGCCTCCTCATCTACTGCTCAGCCCTTTAAATTCCTGCAGAGTCAGACAAGCAGCTGACTTGGACAGCTTTAAGATAATCGTAGCTTAAGCGGATGGCCTGTTCCATCAGACATGCTGATGGGATAAGGAGCCTAATGATTTAAGCAGAGCATCCTCTGGTCACTATGCTGCCTGAACTGAAAGTGTTGGGTTTGTGTTGGTTTTATGCAGTTTATTTTTATATTTGATCTTGTGCATTTTCATCAGGGAAGGCTCCCCAGGATCTGACTCAGCCTTGAGTGTGGAGTAATGAGATGCTGGAAGTGACATTAGGGACAGGAGGATGCAGGGAAGAGCAAATCAGAACACCACCTGCAGAGGACTTCATGGCAATCTGTATTTTGGGGCACTACAGGTGAACAAGAACTGCACACTTCTGCACTCATGTTCTATCAGGAGCTACCAGTTCATGTCTCTTACTGACAGAAACCAGTGCAAAGTTCAGCCAGGACACTGCTAATATGACACCTAAGGCCCAAGTATTGAATTGAGGCAAGGACACGTGTGAATTACGCACTGTTGTGACGCCAAGAGGCAAAGCACTGGAGGGATTAACGTGATTCCCACACACTGGGGCTAAGCACTGCAGCTCTGAAAGGTGCCACAGCAAAGCTCCACATCCATAGGGGCCGTCACAGTTACAAGCAAACTGTCCCCAACATGGAAAGCTTTGACATCAGATGTCACCTCTGTCACCTTGCAGGAGGGAGAAGTTCCTTCACACAAACGTTTCCCAACGATTCTCTCCTCCTTGGAGTCGTATTTGATGCAAAGTACTCAAACAAATCTCTCCCCTGGTGTGAAAATGCTTTAAACAAAAAAACAAAAATCCAGTTTTCTCTATTTCTTCTGTACCAAAAACAAACCTTACAAAACATAGCTTTGTTTTTTAATCAAATATTATAGACGTGATATGTCCCTATACGAAAATATCTATATAGTCAAAACACTTACAGTAGGCTAGACTTCAGATTTTATTCGGTTTTCTTCCAGCAAGCTTATTCATCAAATTTGTATTTATTCACAAGGCTGTCTAACCTATTTCAGCACAACTGGGAATTTTTTCCATGTTTTGGTATCAGTTTTAGCCCACAAAAGTAAAATGTCAACAGCTGCCTTGATCAACCTTGAAAAACCCTGTCTTGTTTGTACTTCAGAATCTGTTTAAACTTGTAATAGGTTTGTCTCTACACCCAAAAATACAGGAACTATTTTGACAGTGATGCTTGACATGCTTCATTTAAGAAGAAAAACATGTTTACTAATGATCTCTTCTTTTTTAAAGAATTTTCTTTATTTGTGAAGTTTTCATCATCCTTTATAAAGATAAAAGCCACTAAAAATAGTATGTTAATACTGGCACAAACACCACCATCAGCAATGTTCCTTTATTAAGACTGAGATTTAACAAGAACTCGCAGCTGGATTGTAATTCCACACCACGAGAGGCCTGGCAGCTCTGGGCTTGCTCAGTTATCTCCCTGCACAGTCAATCAGCTAAAACAATTCTTAAACTTTTTTTCAAGACGTTCCAGTCAAGATATTCCAGTACCTGGCTGCTGAAAGAGAGGATGAGACTTCCTCTTTGGATCCTCTCATATTTACAAACAACTATAACAAAGCAATCTTCCAATGCTGAAATAATTTATTACTAAATTATCGGACAGCAGTGGCCCAAGTGTCATTGGTGGGGAGACTCGGGAGAACCCATCCTGGAGGGATGCAGCTTCCTTCGGGATGCTCAGCTGGCACCAGGTACTGATCCCACTCGTGCCTTTAACAGAGAGAGCCTTGTTTGAGAGGAGAGCTGGGGTTCATTTGGTGGAAAGATTTATTACACACCCACACAGATGTCACTGATCCATACAAAACCCACAGTACTTGTACTCTTAAAACTTGTTTTTCAATAGACAAATGTGAAAATCCAATGTTCTGGTGTTAAATGGAATGGTTATGCATGTAAGTGCACTCTGCCTCACACGGGCATCTGTTGGATATGACTCAAGCAAGAAGCCTGAAAAAACAGAACAATCCATTGCACAACCATATTTGGAAGCTGACAAACCAAAAGGGGCACTGAATTTACAATTGCAAAAAACAGTGTTTGCCATCTCTGATGATAGAATGCTTTCTTTGGTTTTACCTGATCTGGATTAGAGCTGCTACAGAATGTTCAGCTTGTAAGTAGTAGTCTCTAAAAGGCTGCAGCAGATGGCCAAGTGGGAATTCAGCTGTGAAAACACAGACACAGAAAAATTATTTAATAATCCAGAAAAATCTTCCATTCTAGTGAGTCTCAGAAGCCCCAAATTTACAAAATCATTTGCTACTGCTCAGCTGTAATCCCACATCAGGTCCCTAGGTAATTTATGAAAGACTGTTTACATGTTACACATCTCCTGGTCCCTACCACAGCTGTCAGAGGAAAGCCAAGACTAGCAAAACTTCCTGACCTTCACCATCTAAAAAAAGTGCAACATATGGACACTGAGTCCTTCCAGATCACCTGAGTCACACTTACCAAAGCACCAGACTAAAGCATCTGCTGGGTTCTGGAAGTCTTCGATCTATTCTGTTTATTCTCACTTCAGTTTAATCTACTACCTTTTCTTGCAAAACATTATGAAAGCAGCTTGAGATGTGCTTCAGTCCATGTCAAAGAGCTCAAGAGCTCCTCTTACACCACAGGTGTTAAAAGCCCTATGTTCATCCTCGATTCTCAGACTATAAATTACTCCAGTGGATGATTCCTTTCTCAACAAGACCTGTGCCTGAATTTCAAATCCAGTGTCTGTGAGATGGGGATGTGATGTGGAAAAAAACACTGTTAAGATCAGGATGCAGAATTTACCTGGATCCCCAAATAGCTTGGAATCCATTTCCAGTTTCTGCTGTAGTAGTTTTTCCCTTTCCTTCTTCTGTTTCTTTTCCATTTCCCTCTTCCTTTCCTCCTCCTGTTCTCCCTCCAGCATAACCCTTAATGCTCTTTCCTCAGCTTCATACAGTTCTGTGCGAGTTTTGAGCAACGTTTGGAGACTTTCCACCTGAGTTTCAAATGCTTCATCTGCAGAAGGAGGTGGACACACACCTGAACAGAAAGAGAAGTGATTTTAAGTTTTCAGATTCAGAAGGGGGTTTGATACCAGACTTGAGAGCAGAGTTGGCAAAATCTCAGAGGAACATGAGCTTAACCTTGTTAACAGATGGAATTCTTACTGGAATAATACTTCTCCTAGAAAGAGCTTGGAAACATAGGAACACAACCACTGAATTCAGCATTTTGTACCTATTCTTGTAATTAAGATCACAATGAAGACACGGCTTTTTGAAGCTTCACCTAACAAGCCAGCACAGGGCACCCTCATCTTATTTCCTGTGTGTGCAATTTAAAAAGTTTGGATCTTTCTTGTAATGAACCTTTCCTGGCAGCAGCTTCTTTCCTCAGTTTCCGAAGCTTCTCCAGCCCGCGCAGGATGTCCATCATCCTCTTTGTGTCTGCTTGTTTCTTCCGGACTTCAGACAGGACACTGTCAGCAGCAGCCTTCAGCTCTCGTTCCTATGAAAGGAAGGGAAAAAAACAGGTGAGAAGTGTGAGGTATCCCTCAAAGACGAGAATTAAATGGTATTTTCAGAGATTAGCAAAGCCCTGGAGAGCAGAGTGATTTCACAGTCACAGCAACAAGTCAAGGCAACCATCCAGCCTTGCCTTTTTATGAAAAAAAAAAAAGGCTAGAACACCACAGACTTCAGAAAACAAAAAAGAATGCTGTGGGACTCATAAATCCGGGCCAAACCAGAATTATGGAATTGTTAATGTTGGAAAAGATCATCAAGTCCATCTGTCAACCCAGCACCAGCACCATGTTCACCACTAAACCATGTCCTCAAGTGCCACATCCACACATTTTTAAACACTTCCTAGATGATTTATGAATTATGAAAGCCTGAGAGCCTTTAACCACAGAAATTTAGGGTAAATATGTTACAATAGACAGAAACCATCCCGATTCCACAGTTCTGCAATTAAGGACCACTACCTGCCACAGTCTGACCACAAACCCTTCAGCAGCAGCTGCTCTGGACCATCCCAGCAGCAGGCCAGCAGAAAGGGAGCTCTTTAGGCAAAATTCAACAGAAAGGTGCCTACAGCACTTCCCAAAAAGTCTAATTTGAGGTGGTATTTTTTGCTTTGGAGATGTTTTACTTCCCCATGAGATTAAAAAGCTTGTAAACCACAAGCTTTAGAAGGATGCAAGCAGGAGGCAAGGCTGATGGATACTGAAACAGCACTGACATCACAGGATAGCTGTGAGCAGTGTGGACAGGCTGACACTTGGGACCCGAGAGGAAAACCTCCAGGTGTTCAGAAATAACTTAAACCCCAATTTCATGTCAAGGCCTAGAATGTGAGGATGGCAAAACCTAGATGCCCGCTAAGACTTCTAAGCAAGAAGCAGGGCTGCAGACTTTGGAAACAGTTTGTCTCTCTGTATGCTGAATTCATGCAGCACCTCGGTGGCACCCACTGAAGCACGGGGGTCACAGCCAGGTGTGAGGCACGCACAACCCGCCGTGACCCCGTTACCGGCAGGTCACCCCTGCTCCACCGCGCTGTCCTGGAGCCCCAGGGAGAGGCAGGACAAGCCCTCGGGACCGTACCCTGTTCTTTTCCTCCACCTCCTGGATGCACTTAGCCCGCCACTGGTCGATCTTGGCCTCCCGCTCGGCGGCCCGGGCCGCCTCCTCCTCCTTGGCCGCCCTGGCTTCATGCTTCCTCCGCTGCAGGCGCAGCCTCCTCTTCCTCGCTCTCTCGGCCTTCCTGCGCAGCGCCTCGCCGTAGCCGGGCTCTCGCAGGGGCCGCAGAAGTTCCCGCAGCTCCTGAAGCTCTGCCTCCGCCTCCTCCCGCGCCCGGGCCCAGCCCGGCTCGTCGCCCTCGTCTTCGCTGCGCCGCAGGGTCCGGCAGAGCGCGGTCACCCGCGCCACCCGCGCCAGCGCCGCCACCGCCACGGCCCGGGCGCCGCTGGGGCTGGCGGCGGCGGGCGGCGGTGGCGGCGGGGCAGCGGCGCGGCGGCGGCCCAGGAACTGCGACAGCCACAGCTCATCCTGCTGCCGCTGCACCGCCTCCTCCTCGATCGCTGTCCGCGGCGGGGCCGCCGCTAAGTACGGGACGCCCGGCGGGAAGCGCGGTCCCGCCTCACCCGCAGGCGGCGGCAAGAAGAAAGGCGGCGGTGCTACCGGCCCTACCGCGAAGGGCGCTGAGCGGACGGCGGGGCCGGGGAAGGGCGGCGGGAAGGCGCGGAAGGGCGGCGGGAGGCGGGAAGGGAACGGCGGCGGCTGCGCCATGATCCCGGCACAGCCCTCAACTCCCCGCACAGCCCTCAGCGCGCCGCCATGAGCCCGCCTCAGCTCCCGGCACAGCCCTCAGCGCGCCGCCATGAGCCCGCCTCAGCCCTCAGCGCGCCGCCATGAGCCCGCCTCAGCTCCCGGCACAGCCCTCAGCGCGCCGCCATGAGCCCGCCTCAGCTCCCGCCTCAGCCCTCAGCGCGCCGCCATGGCCCTGCCTCAGCTCCCGCCTCAGCGCCGCGCCACAGCGCCCCCTGGCGGGCGGGAGGACCCGCCTCGCCCGCCTCTCGCTCCCCTTGAAAAATTGTATTTCAAAAACTACTCCTAAAACTTAAAATATGTGGGGATGGCGTCAGGGATGACAACTCTCCACTGCTTGAATATTCGCTTTTATTCAAACGCCAGAGGTGAAGTACAAACTGTAGTTACACGGCATTTTTGTTTCCTTAAAAACAGTTCTTGGTTACAGAATTCCAAACAACTTTCAAAACTAAGTTGTTGAACAGTTTTACCTAAAATGTGGTGGTTTTTTTCTATCTGTTTAAAAAAGGATTTGAATTAAAGGATTCAGAGTTAAAAGCTGTTATATTTTTTCACTCTACAAAAAGGAAAGTGAGGATGCAGTTACAGATAGTTCACCACAGATTCCCATTCCGAGGGGATCAAGTTTCTAGAAATATCCTTAACTCCAAATGCAGCTTTTTCTGAACCATTAGTGGGTCATTTAACCTGGAAAAAATCTGAAATCCCACGGGAAGTATCTGTCGCACCTGGCTACAAACTGCATGTCACACTGTTGCTAGGGGAAGAACACAAATATTACGTAAAATTTACATGACAAAAACTAATGACAAGAATAGGCTCAATAGATTTTCGGTATCCTTTTCTGTCCTAAAACATCCACTAGACTGAAAAGAAGGATGGAAGTTTTATTTAAATAGGGTGAATTAAAGTTTTAAGGAAACTCAAGTCCACATTTTCACCGAAGGACAAAACAAATTGTAAGCGGCAATTTTAATTCCTGAAACAAATCAAAAACATACAGGTCCTTTAGTGTTTTTACAAAGACTTTCCTAAAGGATTGGATTAATTTTGGTGGAGAACGGAAGAGGGAGGATTGCTTGCTGTGAGACTAAAAATCAAAGACAAACCCACACGATGCAATACTAGCATTTGAGAATATAACTTAAAAAGCACTGTCCTGTGAACAATCACTACTGATTACAGCAAAAATATTATACATTTACTTCTTTCATCTCTTAACATTATAAGATAGGTTGGGCAAATACTTGGCACCAAAAAATTGATGCATGATAGTTCCAATACGTTAAACAAAATGTACTATATTAGAACATTCATATTTAAAAATTTATGGCGACTTCTCATCCAAATTTAGATGGTTTTACTGCTTCCTAGGAATCTTGTTTATCCCTCTGGAAAACCAGCAAAGGACTGACTTCACCTTCTTTCCCAGTATCCAAGGTGTCTAAAGCTCCCAATGGAGACCTGAAGGGTATTACTGGATATTCAAATTACCAGTAACAAACCAGTGTCACATTTTAGCAGAATCTCCCCGCAGTGTCACAAAGCACGTCCCAGTTTTTCCAAAAGGCTTCCTCCCCCACCAATGTAACAAATCACTCCAGTGCCCGCTGGGTTTCACACACCAGCAGGACTAACACTGACCTGAACAAAACCCCCTGTGAGCCGTACCAGGAGCTAAGATAAGTTTACTCACCCTCTACTAATTATTAATTTGAATTTCCCGTTTGCAGAGTAACATTATTGTTAAATCTAACTATTGGCAGCACCTGTGCTGCTGGTTTAGTTTCTGGCAAGGGCAGTGCAGGTGCTGCTGCATTTGCTATACATTTTAATTGAACAAGTGTAATATACAATTCATATTTGAACATTATATGCCATCCCAGTCCACACTCTGTCCATCAAATCAATGTGATGCTGCAATGAATACACTGATTTAGCTAATGAAATTCCTCATCACACATCGTATCCGAGACAGATCCGGTGCTTTAGGATCAGGCTGGAGCCAGAGGCAATCGTAAGGAAAGAACCAAGGGAGCTTTTTGCAGATGAGAGTTCTGACAGTGTTTAATGGTTTGCAGCATCTGCCTGTCGAGGCCAGCCTTCCTCCTCCACTCCAGAGTCATACTCCTCTTCTGATGAATCCTTGGTGGGAGCCCTAGGATTGAAAGGAATGATCAGATACCTTAGACAGAGAGAGAAAAAAAACCAAGAGACACTTTCCATGGCTCCTGACAAACAGGTCACATGCACAGTGCCCCGTGACAAAAGTTCTGACCTTCTCATCTGGAAATGCTGCTGTGCACATCTGCATTGCCACACAGGCTCAATTAACCGAATTCAATTAGCCTTCTGATTTTCAGTAAGTTGTTTGATGTAATCAATAAATTTAGTATTTCTGGTGCTACACAAAATCACTTCAAGGAACCATCAGTGTAATACTTTTCACTCCAACAACACAAGCTTCAGCACAGACAAGGTGCTGAAATGGAGTAAATGTACCTTAGTGGAGAATGCTACTCAAACAACATTATAGAGACAGTTGTGATAGAGATCATTGACAGTGATAGAGACAAGACACAGTTCCTAAATTTCAGACTTGAAATTTGGGAACTCATTTTTAAACCAGTTTTAAACTGACCTATTCTCTCACAATTCCATCCTTCATTCACTGAAATTGTTGCCTCTTTTTTTAATGGGTATTTGTCCAGTGTTTTCAACATTTCACAATATTACCATACTCTTCATAACATTAAACTGATTATTTTAACAATAGTTCAGCAAATCAACAGATGTGCCTTTGTGGCTCTCCACTGCTGAAAGACTAATGTAGAAAACCATTGCAGACTGCACTTGTATCAAAAACCCCAAATCAGTGGTAAAAAGTAAGAAGGAACAAACAGCTTCATTTCAGAGATTTCAGTACAGTCACAAATGATTTTTAAAGTTCCACTGTTAAAATTTACTTCCATTCCTACAGGTATACATACACAAAAGTAACTTCACATATATTTATTTTAAAATTTCTGTTTAAAAACTACAGCAATACCAATTCAAAGTCTCTAGGACAGAATAGGCATGAATTCAGCTGTGTACAATATACAGAGCATTTAATCTTTTTTAGGTTGTGTGCACGGATTTGTGTTTATTCCATTAGAATACCTGTCTAGTTGTATTACTGGTCTGTTCTGCTACTTCTGTTACGGTTTTACCTAATGTATCCTGGCTCTTTTTTGCCTTCTACAACATCTTTGTCAACTTCCACACATACGATGTCAGAATTGGGCACTTCAAACATGGGCTCCAGCAGCAGCTTTTCCTACAAGAAAATGGGAGGGAAAATATTTCTGTATGGCCTCTGCTACATAAAAGGCGATTTTCAGAGCTAGAGAGTCTTCTTGGAAGAACTCTAAATACTCACAGCATTAGAGAGATTTATTTTGTCCATGTAAGGGCCAGAATTAAGGGTGGTTTTCACTGGAAACGGTCACAATTAGGTCCATACACACAAATGCAGGAAGCTTCCTTTATTGTTTGTAAGATTTAATTACTCACCATTATAGATCGAAGACCTCTGGCACCAGTTTTTCTGTCCAGGGCCAGTCTGGCTATAGCCTTCAATGCATCTTCAGTCACATTTAATTCACACTACACAGAGAAAAACAGCAAGTTCAGTTAATGACTTCATGTATAACTCAGCGTGTTGAATGCAAGCATTACTGAAAACAGCACTGTATTTATAAACATGAGCACCAAAGAGTCATCAAATAAAAACTCAAACCTTATCCATGCTGAACAGTGCCTGGTACTGAGGAACCACAGCATTCCGTGGCTCCGTAAGAATCCGTACAAGGGTTTTCTCATCCAGGCTGTGCAGAGGAACCACAACAGGCAAACGTCCCACAAATTCAGGAATCATGCCGAACTCGATGAGATCCCTGGCCTCCACGTGGCGCAGCAGGCGATCCTTCTCCTCTATATCCTCCTGTGGGTCAGACTCCCCGCTGATATTGGCCAGATCAGCTGCTGCTGCAGCCCTTCTGCCTTTCCCCATGTTAGATGGTGTCCCAAATCCTAGGTACTGCAAAACAAACACGTTCTGCTTAGAGAACTGTAATAACTAACTGAGTTTTCTTGATGTAAATAAATCACTTTCCATGAGTATTAAAAAATCTGCAGTGACTGATTATGTCATTACATACTAATTCGAGCTCAAGAAACTACTTAGAGTAAGATTAGACTCCTTGCATACAATCAGTTTCCTATAAAATTGAATTTCCTCAGTGAAAGATTAATATATCAGTACAAGAGCAATTTTTTTCTTGAAATAAAGAAGGTTATTAATATGTTGTGTGTCACTTTACAAGTACCAGTGACACTCATAGGTGAAGCAAATACAGGCAGGTTTGCTTACATGGGAAGCTACATGGATTACATGAACAATAACTTGAATTTCAGTCACTCCTTTAGTGCTAGAGACAGGGAGCACATTTTGTCAGAATGCTACAGCCAGAACCCTGTCCCCAGAAACTCATCTACAAGACAGTGACCTGCAGGACCAAGTATTTTAAGATGATGATGGCTTTTAGCACCACTTGCTGAAATAAAGAAATTTAGAGTGTTTACAAATAGAGCAAGACTTGTAAAAGTCAGTAGTTTGAACAGTAATCAAGATGATTTTTCAGCCCTGATGCACTCACTTTTTCATTTTTCCTCCTGCTGATAATTCTGTCAAGACCATTAAAAGCACCAGAAGCTACAAACAGAATGTTTGTTGTGTCAACCTGCACCGTTTCTCCGCGTAGTTTCCGAGAATTCTTTTCTGGAACGTTTACTATTGTGCCTTCAAGTAATTTTAACAAGCCCTAAGAAGGAAAGAAGAAATAAGCAATAAAAAATTTCCATTGTGTAGCATCATGTAAAAGGGAACACCATGATATGTTCACTTTCACAAATACACTTGTATTTTTTGCTCCCTTATGCCTTTATAGTAACAGTAAGTGTCCAAAAAAGTCAGTTTTCCCTATAAGACAATCCTACTCACAGACCAAAATGTTCCTTTGATGTGGCTCCCATGCACATTATGTATATAAAGATTAGCTGTTTTAAGAGCTTTGTTTAAATGGGAATTGTTACCTGTCCTTGGCTGCATTATGAAATGCCTGTCTGAATGCTGCAGACATTTTTTGAACTAAAATGTCTCCATAAGGATACCTCAAAATGCTTTTGAGATTATGTTTTTTAATGAAGTCAAGAGGAAAGATCTGTCTTTTGAAGGTGAATACTTAAGGAACTGAAGAACTATGACTCCATACATTCCCACTCAGGAAGTAAAATCATTCCATGGAAGTATTTACCTGTTGAACACCTTCTCCCCCAACGTCCCGTAACTGATGGATACCAGGAACACTGCCAATCTTATCTACTTCATCCAGAAAAACAATTCCTGCAGTTACAGAAAATGGGTTTAAAGAAGATCCTACTTTTTAAGAGAAGCAAGAATTTGCAGAGAATATTAAGATTTGAGAGAGCAGCAGTCTGTTCTACTTCCTGACTGCAAAAACATGTGTAATCTTGTCCAGTTATGGTCAAAACCAAAACTACAAAATACACCTTGAGCTCTTTTCAGATTTATTCTATCTGACTTATACTTTGGGTACATGCAGCAGGAACACTAATTTCAGGAATACTAGTGGTCTCAAAAGCTTAGAGCACCTCAATAAAATTAACAGTCTCTGAAACACACATTAAAAGTTTACCTTGCTGTGCTTTTTCTACGTTGTAGTTGGCATCTTGCAGGAGTTTTGCGATGACAGATTCGATGTCTTCCCCAACATAGCCAGCTTGAGTCAAGGTGGTACAATCACAGATAGCAAAAGGGACATCCAGGCATTTAGCCAGAGTCTGAGCCAGCAAGGTTTTACCTGGTAGAATAAAAGCTGCATGTTAGAACTGCCACACGTTTCTCTTAGAGCACACAAATCCAAGTACTTGAACAAGGACTTTTAACAAGGGTGTGTAGGGACAGAACAAGGGGGAATGGCTTTAAATTCAAAGAGGGTGGGTTTAGATGAGATTTTGGGAAGAAATCCTTTTTCTGTGAGGTGGGGAGGCCCTGGCACAGGGTGCCCAGAGAAGCTGTGGCTGCCCCTGGATCCCTGGAATTGTCAAAGGCCAGGTTGGACAGGGCTTGGAGCAACCTTGGATAGTGGAAGGTGTCCCTGCCCATGGCAGGGGTGGAACGAGGGGAGCTTTAAGCTACCCTCCAAACCAAACCATTCACCACAGGATCATCATTACTCTTATTAGACATTCTGAATCATACCAGCATCTTAATATAAGAGTATTTCCCAAGGGCGACAGCTTTCATAAGCAGTGGTTTTTACATTGGCAGGCTGTATTTCTGGTTTTAGTTTAATATACGTATTTAAGGCAGCTTGAAATGCGTACAGTACCACAAAATGTCACACAATATAAAAACCATAATACATGTACTTGCAGAGTTTAAAGATTAAATAAATCAGTAGTCCTTTGCAGACACTCAGGGTGCAGTGCAAAGTCCAATTGCTCCTGCTTTGAAGTTGGGAAGAAACAGAATTAAAATATTGTTTAGTGAGTGTTCTCCCAAAAAGTCTGCAAAATGTCATCACTTCAGCACAAACACTCCCAAGTCTTTATATAAAATAATCTCTCTTTCCAACCCCCTGCAACTAATCTGTCCCAGAGGTGAAACAGCACTAACTGCAGCATCTCAGCTTGCCAGCTAAAGCAGAGAAACTATAAATGCATTTTATTTCAGCTTAGTCC
This sequence comes from Prinia subflava, assembly GCF_021018805.1. Lineage (NCBI taxonomy): Eukaryota > Metazoa > Chordata > Aves > Passeriformes > Cisticolidae > Prinia > Prinia subflava. Next base: position 2,607,784 of record NC_086261.1, read on the forward strand.
AAGTGGCATCTTTTATTCAGTCAGTAAATATAGGCATTAAAAAAAGAAAAAAAGAAAACCACACAACTACAGCTCATTCCTTTTTAAGGCCACTAGCTCAGCATGTTAAGATGGCAGGAAAGCACTGCAATGCCAATTTGAACTTCACAGTTTGGTTTTTTTAATAAACCAAATCTCAATAATCACAGAAGAGGAAAATCACTCATTAACAACAAATTCCATGAAAAATAGGACACCTATAGAAGCATGCAGCTGTATACCTGATCCCGTTGGTCCAAGCAGCAAAATATTACTTTTTTCAAGTTTAATGTCATCATTAGATGAATCTAGTACTTCTCCTCCCCGTTTTTCCTGAGGTATCTGCTGGTTCATTTGTTGCTGCATTGATGCTCCCAAAGCATTACCGTGTGGACTGATTCCAGCAATCTGCAGGAGTTCTGAGGAGAACAATAACAGCACTGTTTGAGCACCAACAAGATCTGTCACTGCCTTAAACACACAGTAACTGCTTGGTTCTTCTGCAAACCTGGAATTCTCTCTGTACTGAAGCTTACAGAGAGGAAAGCAACAGAAATAATAATAATACAATTATTACACAAACAGGAGTACCAATCATACTTTTGCAGAGGCATATAGGAAAAGAATTTCCAGTGGCACAGTGGATTACCTAAAAGTATTCCTCTGCATTAAAAAGCAAGAGGATTTTTCAGTCTTTACAAATATACTCATTTTAACTGTAATTTCCTTTTCTTTTTTTAACATATGAGAAGAAATAAACCCAAGCTGTTGATTTCCACGATGAAAAAGTACAAGCACTGGACTTCACCCAACATTTCAAACTAGCAGTCACTAAAGACTGTTCTCCATGTCATTAAAGGAGGTATTGCAGAGGAGGACATGAGGAGAGGGTTCACTTACTTGTAAATCTGTACTCATCCTCCCGTCTTCTGATTTCTAATTCTAAGAGAGAGGATGAAAACAGTCATAAAATAAGTTTATAAAAGCTTATAAATTCTCCACCTCTTGCCCTCTTCTGAATACATCTCACCACTGTCTATCAATGTATTTCTAACAAGAAATCCCCACAAGAGCTATTTTGTATTGCTGTCAAAATCAACCCAAATCCCAAATTACATGTTTTTAAAATGTCAGCAAGCTATCTAGTTCTAAAAACAACAACAACCTTTTACCTGTAATTAGATTTTCACTGTAAAACCAATTATGGAAGGGAAAAAAATGCAATAATTTTGGTTTGAAGAGGCTTCCTCAAACTCTTCCTGAGTGTTTCAATGTAAGACTTTGTTATAAGACAGCACTCTGAAATATGTAAATATTCACTGTCAGTCTCTCTGGGTATGGACCATGGTATCTCCCTGTGGAGGGTCAGGAATTTCCTGGTGCCAGGTACACAACTGCCCTCTTACCATTACCACAACACTGCTATTAATGTTCCCTCCTCATTTAAAAGACTTCTTTATGTTAATTCAAAAAACAAAGAAGATTTCTGTGGTAACTTTTGCAAGACAGAACAAAACACCTTAAAAAAAAAAAAAACCCACCCAAGGTACACTTTGAGTCTGAGATGGTAACTTAATCCCACTTCTAAAAATAAATTAGATCAACATAGCTACAAACTTACTCAGCAGCAAAAGCACTGCCAGGAGTAACTCCACCTACACCTGCTAGATATGGAACAATACTGTGGTGAGCAGCAGATGCTGCCAGCAGGAGCAAGGGAAGTCAGAAATCCACGGACTCGTCAATTTGCAACACCTATGCAAAATATCACCTTCCTGATCTGCATTGTTGCTTGCAGATTAAGCAGCAGATTGACCGTTAGTAGTAAATGAGATTAGAAAGAAAAGATTAGGAGACTCACTTTAGAAAGTTAAAGGAGAATATCCCCTAATATGTATCAGTGAAAAGAGCTAAGCACTAATATGGTAAGCACCATAAACTTTCTGATTACCATTTAAATAAATCACACAAGTCCACAGTGAAAACTGTATTTAGTAGGAATTAGTATAGATCATTTCAGTTAGAGAACATCTACTGTCAGGGTAAAACCATTCTTAGATTTCTTATGTTAGGGCCCTGAAATGGTAATTTATTTGACCAGAAAAATACTAAATATCATACAAACCTCTTGGTGTTAAAGAAGTCTGTTTCTCAACTTCTGCTTGCTGTCTCAGGTTAGATGGGATATTATTGTAGATTCTTTTGTAATGATTATACACAGCAACTGAAAGCACCTTCTTTGCAAAACACTGACCAACAACGTATTTGTCGAGGTAGTTGTAAATCTGAAAAACAGCTTCATCTTAGTAACACTTCTAAATCCTCTGGCAGCAGAAAAGGCAAAATAGTATATTGTGCCAAAGATGGACTTTGGCCTGAATTGTTACAGACCTGAGAAATAGAAACTAACATTCAAAAGACAAAACATATTCCTGTTGATAAGTTTACATAAAAAACATGCTGCTTACACACACATATTGGGTCTGCCAGTTCTGCCCTACTAATATGTAAGCCCACTGCCATTTTCACCCAAAATTTTATGAGGAACAGAAATTTTAAGAACACTTATTTCCTTAAAGAAGGCATATCAAGGAGCTGTGTGCAGGTTCAGAAACCATGACAGTCCACCAGGAACTGAGAAACATAAAAGGCTTCCTCACTCATCTCCAGAGGGAAACTAAATGACTTCAGAAGGACTATGGCCACAAGTTAATCAGCTACAGCTCTCACACAAACCCACACTAAATAAAAAGCTCTGCAGCTACAGAAAGAAGCTGCTAAAATAAGGAATGCAAGGCCATAGTGAGAAAGAAAAGTTACTAAGGTTGGTGAGGGCTGAGGTCAGCCTCAAGGTCAGAGGAGAAAATGAAGTCACAAGACAAAGATAGAGGAAAACAAGCTCCAATACCTTTATTGGATCTACTTGTTCCCTTTATCAGTGCTCTGCTGGGTCACACAGCTCACAAAGGTTTAATCTTGAGCTAATCATCTTTATTGTTTGTTGCTTTGTCCCAGCAGCCCATTACACACCTGGTGCAGATTCAGGGAAGCTGCACCACACAGGGACTCTGGGACAATTCAGAAGGTAAACCTTCTTAAAAGGTATTCCTTAAAAAACATACCTTTTTCGGTGGAGGTGGTGGCTTCTGCTGGAATGCCAATTTCACAGCTTCTGCTGCCGACTCAGGCTCTTTAATGATGCTCTTTTTTGTGTCTGCCTCTGACAGGACAACAAAAAAGTGGTGACACTTTTCACACTTCACAAAACGGGTGGAAGCTGCAGAAAAAGTCAAACAAAACAGTAAGAGGAATTGCTTCTGTCCAAGTTCATCACACAGGACAGGCACTTGTAAGACAGCACAGCCACTCTGTTTACACAACACTTGTCCCTCGCTCATCTTAGAACATTTAAAAGCTACTATTGGCCTATGAAATTTGACACAGAGGGAACACAATCTTCCCCCAAAAATCAGAATGCTGGGCAGCAACCAGACAATGGGTTAAACACAAAACTCTTTTTGATACTTATCCAGCAGCACCACACTCAGGAGAGGATACTTTACACTTCTAAGAGAGACAAAATTAATGAGCAGACTTTAGCTATACAGGCAATGTTCCCAGCTCTCAAACTGACAGCAAAATAATACTGTGGTTAGGCACAGACTAAAATGCAGGAAAGCAGTCTAGAATATCAAAGACAGCATTACAGGAGGGCTGTGGCAGCTGCTGCTCCCTGCATCCCACTGGCTTTGGAACACTGTGCCTCAGGCCTGAGCCACCCAAGGCCAGGACCCCGAGCACAGGGGTCACCCAAAGGGCTCATCCCAACCAGAGGCAGCTCTGGTATGCAGCACACCATCAGGACTTGGATGTTCTGCAAGATCGTCTGCTTATTTGTTTTTACTGTCAAGACTAGAACAAATTTCTTTTGAATTCCAAAAGCTAAACCTTCCTACTGCTGACTTTGTGAACTATGTCTCAAGAAATCTGCAAAGGTTGGTTTCATAAGCCTGAAAATGAGAACCTGCATTGCTTTTCTTTTCCTTTGGCAAAGCAAAGCTGAAACAATAAAAACAGACAGTACAGAAGAATAATAAAAGTAATTCAGAATAGATCCTTTCTACCCATATTACTATGCTATTAAATGCAAATCATGAGCAATAGGATAGATTTAAAGGAAATGTACTACAAAATGTATTTATTTAAAAGTAAAGTGTAGAAAAACAATGCCATGAAAACTTCAGTGTCAGAACTTCTGAAATCATAACAAGTTTTTAGAAAATGGCTTCAACACCGTAGCACCAGCTGACTGTAACAACAGCCTCTAGCAATAAACAAGCTGCTTATTTATAACTTGTTGTCTCCCACAGGACTGGCATCAGCAGAAGAGGAGTGGCTGGGACTTTTCTTACCATTAATCCCACCTTATACCTGGATAAGCAAGACCAACAGATTACTTTAAGAATGTAGCAACTAATACAGTGACCAAGACAGCTTTATTAACTTTGCTTCAAAGAAATTCTCTGTAACACCCTGAAAGTTTTCCTGGCAACCTTCCAAATTACTGTTATCTGCCACATGGGAATGTGATGGAAATCCACTTGCACAAACCCATTCTTCTTACGTAACTATTATTTAGCAACAATATTGTAGGGAAAAAAAGCAACCCAGCCTTTCTCCCAGGGCTCACTCGAAACAGCTCTGATATTCATGATGACTACAGTGCCATGAGGCTGTTCTGCTTCCTTATACAAGGCTTATTTTGGATAGAATAGCCATGAGAATGGTCGTTCCCTTTAGAGATCTGCATGAATGATTTAAAAAATCCCAGAAAATAAGGAGTGGGCTGTAAGAGCAGTATGGGGCATCTTTAAAACTTCACTAAAAGCAAAATGAGTACACAACTGAGTTGCAGGCAACTTTGCTAATCCTAAATACTGGCAATGTTTTCATATGTTCTTTTAGCAAAGACATAAATGCACAACACAAAGAATATCCATGTCAAATTACCTCCCTGTCATTAAGATGTCTGCAAATATTTACAGTGTGCCAAAATTCAAGTCAAGTGTTGTTTTTAATCAGACAACATTGCCACAGAGGCTGCTTTGGCAAGGGCATTTCGAAAGTAGGTGTGAGTTGACCTTGCCAAAAAGAAATTCCAGGTTTTTACAAAACATAGAGGAAATAGAGACAACCAGAGGATTAAACTCAAAAAGAATTGTAGGGCTGAGATAATGGGCTACTATCAAACTGTTTTAAGGTAAAAAAAATATAACAAACCAGGAAAAAGAAAGCAGGGAAGCTTCTGAGTATGTGCAGTAGTAGGGAAGTGCTGCTTTGGAGGATGGCATCAGGTGGGGACAGTAAAAGCAGCATCCAGAAAAGGCTTCTTATGTTAATCAGCTTTACAGCTATTGGATTTCACTCTACATCTGAGGATCAAGTCTTATTTCATTGATCACAAACTCTCCTTACAGACTTTCACAACCCAAAACAATACAGGAACTGCTGAGAAAGGAGGTCAAAGCAAAATGACTTTTTGTTTGCCTCATATTTTTCTTTCATTGTTAATTACTGGAAAACCATTGCCAAGCAAATCTTTCTGCAAGATCTGCAGATACAAAGTGAAGCTCCATCAAAAACAAACTCCACTAGAAAACCAGCCTGTCACACTGCCACACTTAATTTCCTAATGAATGTGGCTTTTATTCAGTATTTTGTTTCCCTACTTCTCTCAAAATGACTGAAAATCTAATATTTAAACTCAAACAAATACTAATTGCATGTTTTCCTTTGGTTTTAGGTACTTATGTAAGGCTCTGCAGTTTGGCAATTCAAACCGGAACTGTGCAAATTCATCATTTTTCCTGACTAAGCAACAACAAAGGCTTATCCAAAAAAATCAAGTTACAGTAGGCTTAATACAACTTGCAACTCATTCATTTTGGGCAGAATGGGACAGATTTCTTTTTCTCAGTTTTTGTTTTCTTTTTTCAAATAAATTTTAAGATAATTACAAGTTCTGTTGTGATTGGGAAGCAGTGTGCTCAAATTAACAGACTAAACCAGAATAACACAGGTCCAGAAAAAACCTCACCAGGACTCACAGGAACTAAAAAAAGTTGGTTTCCAGTCCCAAGCTGTTTACAGAACCTGTGTTATTCTGATGCTCCAACTCAAGTGGGTTTACTACTTGGGAATTTTAGATTGCATCTATCAAGATACATTCTTCCACAGTGTTGGTATGAATAAATCACGTTCCCAAGGTTTCCAGGCATACTTAAGTGTTCCCAGCAACACTGACAAAACACTAAATCACATCCCTGCTTTCCAGGGATGGTTCTGGGACAATGCTTGAATGGTAATTCCAGATAAAAGCACAGACTGCAGTACCAAGGGAAACACACCAGTGAAGTGAGAGAGTTTCCAAAACATCTCTGCCTGCTCATGAATCATAAGAAGGTAAATGAGATTAAAAATCCTTCTACTGTTTCCAACCACACCTAGTCCAGGGAGAGACCACACTGAACACCAGACAGGATCATATTTCTAGTTCCATGGACTAGTGCCAGGTTTTGCAGAATACCTTGTTGCCTATAGTTTCAAACAAACTGGAAAAACAGCCTTACTTCTGCAGGGAAACAGCAACTGAAAACTGATCCTTTCTTTGACATAAAGAAATATACTCCTATTATTATAAAACTGTCATGTGATTCATGACATTTGATAATTTAAAATACTATTTTATATGAGTAGCAGCAAATAACAGCACATCCACTCATTATTTTTGCCAGCTGTTGTATTAACAACTGCTGAACACGTTTATGCTGACCTTGTCTTAAGCCTCTAGTACACAAGTCTGATGATGACTTGTTACTTCCTCCTTGAGCCCCAACAATTAAAAATGACCATTTTCTTTCTGACAAAAGTGGTTTTTTTCTAAGCTGGTCTCATTAGTGCTGAAATAAGGTATGAAATGTCTTCAAGTCTGATAGAACCTAAAGAATAAATAGCATTAATATGGATTATACTTAAAAAAAATAAAAATAGCAGTTGCTGCTGGAGAACAGGCAATTTGGATTTTCTAGTTGAACTTTACTATTTGGAATGTATTAGAGCTCTGACTTTGCCATGGAAGACTGTTCTAGTAAGCCATCTGTCAGATACTAATTCCTCTGCTGGATAAGCACTTTGGTTATAGTACATGCAGGATTAAAGTTTTATTATTTAGGAAAGAAAGGACAGACATTACAAACGCACATATATAAAGTATATACTTATATAATAGAGATATGAAAGTATCTGTAGCTAAAATGGTATTAAGTATAAAAGGCCATGAATGATTTAAAAAATGCATATTCACAGATGCAATGTGAATTCCACTACCACATTCCCACCCATCATGGGAATAGCACAAATGTACCCACGGAGACAATAAATGGGTACAGCAACAAAGCCAAACTAAGCATAACAAAATTTCTGGCACCATATAATTTGGTAGGCCAACACTCAGCCATCAGGACTATACTAAATCACAAAGTCCCACCTGTAACTATTTTTAAACAAGTTAAGTTTTAAGGAAAACTTACACACAAAGGTCTCCACGTGTGTGCACAAGTCCCCACACTTTGGGCAGCGCAGTTGGTTCCCTCCTTTCCCAGAGCTTCCAGAGCTTGACTTTTTACCACCACCCTCACCAACAGATTTCTAAAAGAGATTTCCAGACAATTAGCCCCAAACAATGGAGCTGGTACAGTAAACATCTAGCAGTGTGCTTATGGAATCAGATAATTTGAATTTTGCAATAGCTGAATGACAAAATAGCTATCGTCAGGATTTTTTAAAGGCTTTGGAAACTTAGAAGAATGTGACACAAACAGTTGGGAGTGTTTTACTTTTACAAATTATTTACAAATGCATCTGCATTTCCCAGGTCTGCCCAGGGAAGAGGTAGCCCATACCGGCATTAGAGCTGCTTGACTGGCCCTAAAACAATAACAAGCTGTGTCAACAGTGTTTTGATAGTGGATTTTGATGTTTTAATGCCATACAAGAAAACAAATCATATTTAGAGAGTATTTTACTATCTCAACTGTGTGGGTTCTAAGAATTTCTGAAGCCACAGCTCCTCTCACTTCCTTGGCAGGTGTAGCAATCTGTGCTGAAACATGAATTTCAGGGTGCTTGGAAATACTGCATTTTTTACTTGCATCTGTATCTATGCCTTTATACTCTGATTAATACAAGGCATTATATTCTAGGAAACAGCAAAAATCTCTCTTCCCGTTTCTAAGGCAGTTCTTCATTTTTTAAACCTGTCTTGACTACTGATTTCTCCTCACAATCCTCTTCAAGAAAAAAAAAACCCACAATTTTTTTCATCTTTTTTTTTTTTTTTTTAAGTTTAATTGCACCTTCAGAACAGACCTGTGTCCCCTGGACAATTCCTCAGGTTCACAACACAGCATACTGAGGCAAAGTTATTGCCTGTGAACTCTCAAAATGCTATTTGCTGACTAAAGAGCAGTTTTATTCTCAGGTAATCATTTATCTGAAGAAGCTGTTTATTAACTATAATTATAGGGAATGACTAGGATATATAAATAGACTACTACTAACAAAAGGTGAGCTCATGTCCTCACTGACTTGTCTTTACTTAAGACAAACCAGTTCTAAGCCCAGAAACATATTTTAAATGTATTTTTTTAAAGTCTACTTGGGAGCACCAGGCTTTTGAAGGAGAATAGCTCTGATTACTACTCTTTCCTAACATCCTGAAACCTGTTCCTATGACATCCCATAAAGTTTTCAAGTTTACACTGGGCAAAAAGATTTATAAAACTGGGAAAAGCATTGTGGGATGTTTACAAGGTTTATCTCCTAACAAATTCACAATACAATTTATTTTTTCTTCACTGCCAGTTGCAGCAGTTTGAAGGATTAGAAATGTCAGGAGTTGGCCAAAATTTCGAGATTAATTTTAAGTAAAAAAAAGCAAAAAAAATTAAGGAACATTTTACATAAACTATTGAAACCCCCAGTTTGTGGAGATTACCTTGCTTCCATCTCCAGAACCATCCTTGCTTGCACCATCCTTTGAAGCAAAATATGCTGGTGTTTCTGAAAAGTTTCTAAGAGGAATTCGTTTTAGGGAACAAGTTTCAAAAGTTCCAAGTTTTCCTAAAACAGGGATGCGTGTACGACCACAAGTAATACCTAAAAAACAAAGGAAAAAGGGGGAAAAAAGAAATAAAGTAAGTTAAATACTAAAAATACTCCCATTTTAATTCCATTGCCACCAAATCTCAAAACTGATTTACTTTAAGTGGAGTTTAAACGTTTTGGCAACACAATTCAGCTCTGAACATACATATTTCAGTCATTCAAAGTAAATGATCTTTACCGCCTTAATGTTCATCTCATTAAAAGCTGCCTGGGTTTTCTAAAAAAGACCCCAAAGTAATTCCAGGTCCTCTAACACCAAACAAGTGAGAGTCCTCTGGTGGCATGAAATAGGGAATATCCCAGTTATGAAACTGATCCTGAAGATGATAAGCATAATCAACTTACAGCTTTTATTGTGAAATTATTCAAACCCCCCCCAAGAGAAACTTTTGAAGAGTCTCTTTATTATGCAAATTCAGGTGTTTCAGACTCAATGACTGCACGTCTGGATTTGGCTTTCGCTTGGGAACTCCACTAAAAATTAGTTTCCAGGAATTTGAGGCACCTCTTGGCAACAAAAATTGTGCTGAGGAAAACTGAGAAGCCGTGTCCTATTTGGCACTCACCGAGTGCCGGCACCGGCAAACTCAGCGTAATCTTAACTTTGCTGAAATACCTCACTGCCAACATGAAAAAAAACCTCACTGAGAAACTAAACAGCCTTTTCCTTCTCTTGCAACACTGTCAGGATTGCATTTCATGGCTGGGTATGACGTGAGCCAACATATGTTGTGCTTGTGATTTCAACATCAACAACAGCCTGGAATCAATATCTCATCTCCCGCATTTAAAGTGGTGAATTTCTCACTTGCTCCCTGGTTTTGATAAGGACTCTGTGCCTTACACACAGCAGAGCTGTACAGCAACACGGCAATTACAAACTTGCTGACAATACAGAGTTTTACTGTTATAGGGAGGAGAGAATCCTATGGAAAATCCAAAAACTCTTCAAAAAATAAGAAATAGTAAGAATGGCAAGAGAAGCACAGGTTATTTGCTCTGAAAGAGGAAACAACAGCAACCAAGCTGAAAGAGGATATTCTGAAAATTCTGAAAATTCACCTTGTTACTATAACAAGAAGGGAGAAAAATAAAGAAGAGGAACCTAAATTTGCCAGGAAAACTCTTACAGGCCTCTGCAAAGTCACAACGAAGATTACAGTGTCAAATGAGATTTGAGGCTGGTTTATTAACTTACATGCTGCTTAAAGATTCCTGAACCTGAAGATGACTTGTTGCTATTTTTAACATGACTAAAAATTAATCTTTTAAAAAAATCTCTTAACAGCATTGCTTCTGTCTGTAAATGTGAGGGAGGAATAACAATCCATGAGCTTCCCATTTTAAATTCTGCTGAGTGCCACTGCAACACATTTTAGATTACACAGGATAAGCTATGAAAACATCACAGAAAACTTGAAAACATTGGCTGGCTCGCAGAAACAGCTGTGTCTTTTAACTGAATGTGCAGAGAACTCTGTGACTCTGTGTGCCAAGTGCACTTGTCAGTAAAGAATAAATTTTGGTGAGTGTTTACAATGCAATAGCTGTTCTGAGCAGTTCCCTGTCTTGGAGGCTCATTCCTCAGAGGTGGTTCTTTCACTGATATTTGGTTAAGAAACTGAGAAAAGACCCCTTAATATAAAACAACGACCATGTTGCCTCCCTTGAACAAAACCTGAAGTCACACAGCTTTTTCCTTGTAACACGGGGAGATTTGGCCTGTGAAATGCTGAAGCACTAACACAAAAGCTCAAACATTTCAGTCCTCATTTTAATTCAGAGCGCTCTTGTGAGACAGAAAATGCACTGAGAACTGTATGTGATGAACTATGAGACCTTACACAGCACAGAGCACTGAGTACTCTGAGTACCGTGAAGAGTAAACCAGGGGGGAAAAATACTGCTACATCAGCTTGTGGCTAAGCCTCATGTGCTTATCGTGAGGGCTGAGTGGTGGTTTTCTGACAAAATATCATTGTATAATTAGACACTGAAGCAAGAAAGTTATCATCACTACTTCCTCGTGCCAATAAGCCCAGGGTTTTTTCAGAGGAAATCAACATTCCAGCCCAATGCCTGGCAGCTGCCACCAGCCCATGCAGACTCTGATAAATGCTCCAATGTGTAAGAGCTGGCAGGATTTGCTCACACACCTGGCACGGTGGCTCAGGTGATGTTTGTTTTTTTTTCTGGAGCACTAAATTCAAAGGACGTGTCCCTGACATCGTTGGCAGCAATGAAACCAACCCAGCATGCTGGGATCTGTGTGTTAAGAAACGATGGGAAGCTCCTTAACACCTTATTAACCTTTAATTGATATTTGATGAAATAAATACAGACTTTTGGGCCAAGCCTGAGGGATCTTGGAGGCATCTATTGCTCAGGAAAGTGACAGGGAGACTGTCACAAACTGTCCCACATACCACTCGATTGATTACATTGATTTGTGCACTCTGAACTCTCTCAAGTTTGCACCAACCAGCAACAGCAAACAAAGCACCTGGCAGAAGACATAATTTAATATAAAAGACATAAAAAAATAACATACATTTATTTTTAAACAACTTTCATTGAAAGCTGATGGATAAATAATTGCATTGCTCTATCTGGATTTTATTCTCCTTTGCTCTTTTACATGATTCTTTTGAATCTTAGTTCTGATCAAAACACCCACGAATTTTAAAAAAGATCATTCTGTAATGAATTCCAAACTGTACTTGCTTTAAAGTTGATTTGTTTCGCAGGGGTTGCATATGGCCAGACAGGCTAGACTTGAAAGTACAGGTTTGAACCTTGCAGCACAGGTGATATTTGAGATATAAATGTAAAGTCACCTACAAAGAGTTAACTCACTTCTCAATGGCAGTAAATGATCTCTGACTCATCAGGCTATTGTTGAGGGTAGAGTAATTGAAAATATTGTTGCAAATGTGGCAACAGAGAGATTTTTCAGCACAGTTTGGGGGTGCTCTGCTGCTCACCTAAAGCAGCATATGGTTTGTCTGTTCTCAGTACCCCCAAGAATACCATGAAAAGGATAAACAAGGGAAAAAATAAAAAAGAAACAGCCTCGTACAGCCCTCAACTTCCAGTGAGTAGCTAGCACAGTCTCGTCCTTCTATCAAGTTGGAAATAATTAATTTTATTAACTAAGCCCATCTTTGTGAGAAATAGTTCAAGTTTAGACGACCACAAAGGTAAGCTTTTAATTAATTAAGGTAATTAAGCCAGTTTTAAGCTAATTAAATACATTTAGTCGCACTGCAGGGTAACACACACTGTCCGACAGCTGCTGAGCATCCCTTCTGTTGAAATAAATTCGATTCCCGCATTACATTTCCCCATAGCGAGGGCAAATTCTCCAATACTTCACACCACGTAACGCTGCCCTTACCCCCACTCGCACCGCGCGGGTGACACCGGCAAACGGCTAAAAGGAGGAGGAAAAGGGGCAAGGCCGCCGCGTCCCGCCGCTGTCACAGCGCGATAAGGGCAGCGGCGGGGCCGGGGCGCCCCTCAGGGCCGCGGGCCCAAGGGCCCGACCCCGCCGGGCCCGGTGAGGAGCGGCCGGAGCGCGGTTACCTCTGCGAGCGGAGGGCAGCGTGGAGCCGAACAGGCGGGCGGCGGCGGCGCAGCTGTGGCAGGCGGACATGGTGCAGCGGCCGCGGGCCCGGCCGGCTCCCCCCGCCGCCGACAAGGCCTCGCTGGCGGCGGTCCGGCCCCGCCCGCCCCGGTAACGCCCCCGTGACGGCCCCGCGCGTCACTGCGGGACTGCGGATCCCAGCGGGCACCGCGCCGCGCCGCGCCCCTCACGAACGCAGCCGCCGCGCGGGGCATTATGGGAAGTGTAGTCCCGACAGCGAATGGTTGCGTGGGGGCCGCGTGGTATTGAGGGAAATACAGACCGGCAGCGCCCCCGGACTCTCTCGGTCTGTTCCGGGCACACCGTCCAGGTGTGTGTGTTCCCGGTGATTCCGCCCTTTAATTCCTCTTTCAAAATACGATATGACAGGAAGATATCCCTTTGATCACAGATTTTTTTTAAAGCTTTTCGTTGAGATGTGAGCCGAAGAACTTCAGGCAAACTGAAGGGATTTTGGGAGCGAATAGAAAATGATGGCGCGAGTTGTGGGGTGGTCTTCAAGCAGGGAAGAGCACTGTATAAATATGTGTTATCTAATGAAGTGTATCCTTTAGGCGTGCCTATGGAAAACACACCTATAACTGCAGGTAACTAGGTCTATTTCTTTCAGCTCACCTTCAACTCCTATTTATTACATACCAATTAAACGAGGCTCATTAACTCCACCTGTTCATTAGAAGAATGATTCACTATGACCTGTCGCTCTCCTCAATTAACCTGAGCTGCCTCGCAGCGAACAAGTTGCCCAAGAAGCTGCGGCCCATCCCTGGAAGTGTTCAAGGCCAGGTTAGACGGGGCTTGGAGCAACGTGTTCTAGTAGTCCCTGACCGTGGCGGGGTGGAACAAAAGGAGTCGTAAAAAGTCCCTTCCAACGCAAATTATTACATGAATTAACACAGGGGGCACGTGACTTCCGCCTCGGTAGCGATGGCGCCTTCAGGTCACTTCCGCCTCGGTAGCGATGGCGGCGCAGCTGTTTCCGCCCCGCCCACGCCCCGCCCGGGGGTCACGTGGGCGGCGAGGAGCAGCACCCGGAAGTGGCGGCCGGCGGGTGCCCCCGGCTGGGCGCGCGGGGCGGGAGGGGGAGGCGGGACAGCGGCGGCGGCCCCGGAGCTCCCGGTCCTGCTGCTCCCGGTCCTGCTGCTCGTCCCCGGGCCCTGCCAGCTGGTGAGCGCCCATCCCAGCGATGGGAAAGGCGGCGGTCGTCGCTGTGGAGACGGGCCTGCCCCTATTCTCAGCGCCCCGCGCCGGGGAGGGAGCTCTGAGGGGCCGGGTGGGCGCTGAGGCGAGCGGAGCGGTCTCCGCTCCTTCGGGACAGTGGCAGCCCTGGAAAAGCTGCGCCGGAGGGGGCGGGAGACTGTGCGGGACCAGGGCTGTCGTTCGGGCTCTGCAGCGGAGTTGTTGCCACCCCTGGGGGAGGAAAGGGCGAGGGTCGGGACAGGGAGCCCAAAGCCCCCTTGGGGCTCCATTTAGGGAGGGTCTCTCAGGGGAAGGGGCTGCCTCAGCCTGTGCTGCAGAGGGGGAAGCCTGAGCTGAGGGTTTGGGCTTTTGTCCCCTTCTCCCTGCAAAGATGTGGAGCCAAATGCGGCTGAGGAGGGGGAAGGAGCAGGGGCTGGGGGCGGTGGGCAGCCTGGGCAGGCTTGGGGGGAGCAGCGCTCGGGGGGAGCAGCGCTCGGGGAGAGGGGAAGGTGCTGCTGCCATATCCCAGCTACCCATAAATCTTCTTTCTCATTGTCTTTTTAAATCAATAATGAATGGAGTATGTCATTAGTGTAGTGGAAGAGCTCACAAGGAGACTATTACCAAGTGCTCTGAGCACATCCTGAGGTGATTCTTCTTTCATGGGAATTGTTTTTAAGAGGTTAAGGTTCTTCAGGTTGTTTGGTTTTACTAAAAAGGAAACTTGTGTATTTAGAGACTGATCATGACCAGCATTAGGCTCGTTATGGTCTGAGTTACCTTCAGTAGCTGAATCCCTGTTTTCAGTTCACGCTTCAGCTTCTCTGGAAAGCACATGTAGTTGTTGTTAATCTGAGTATTTGTGTGTATAAATTTAATGCTGCATTTCTGTGCAAAGGAGAAAAACCATAAACATTCAGGAACAGGACATTCTCTAATCCAAGTTTCCTCTTGCCTGGAAGGAGAGGCAGCCCTTAGGAGTGGTGATCACAGCTGCTCCTTTAGAAGGAAGCTGGTGGGAATCAGCCCAGATGTTAGTGACCAATGGCTCACTTCCATGAGTGGGAGCAGGTGAACTGGGAAGTTCAAAATTTGAGTTTCAGGTGGACTCTAAGCTTGCTGTGGTACCAGACAAGGTACAGGGACAGCACAGAGTCCACCTGCGTGGTGCCTTTTCCTTACCAATTGTAAGGACACAGCTCTGTGCTCCCAGCCCCCAGCAATCAGCTTAAGGCTGCTGCAAGACAGAGGTGGCAGAAGCAGTGAGGTGATCACAGCAGGAAGAGGCTGCCAACCCTCTCTGGGTGCGGGGCCCTGACCATGACTTCTGCCTTTTGGCCCTGCCAATGTAACAGTCCCAGATAATGTGTGTTTGAAGGCATTTCCTGTAATTTGTCTGCCACGTTTCTGTCACGCTGTCGTTTGCTGAAGAGCTTTTAGAGAGCCATTGATGTGTGGTTATGGGAAGGAGCCACGGTTTCCTCACTCCAGTGACTGCTGTCCCCCAGCCCAGGAAAGCATCCTTGCACCTGCTCTGCTTTGCAGGTTGTTGGAATAGATATTTTTTTACCCTTGCTGTGGTTTTACCTGCTGCCAGATTTTGACAGAGAGCAGAACAGCTGGTGCAAGGACCCAGGTGAAACCACACGAATTTGAAACAACAGCCACACAGCTGAACATCCCACCTTTGAATGTGTTAGAGGTGTAGCACATGCTCTATGGAGGGTGTGTGTTTCTCATGCAATTTAGAAAGTACTTCCCCTTTTTAAATGCAAATTATCTGCACATGGAAGACAGCAAATGAAGACTGAAAGATGAGGAAATTGTAATTAACTGTTAATCCAGCTGTAACCCCATAAATTGGTTAAGCTGCCCACCGGCAGCTCTCCTGCAGGGACAAATGAATTGGAGTGACTCAGAACACAACGAGGTCTTATTTTATGCAGAACCAAGAAGCAAAACCTATTGATTTAGACTTAGCAACTGTTAAGTAACAAGAGCAAAAGTTTCTTTGTTTTTCTGTGCTCGGTGCTGTGTGTGAATGCATGAAAATAATCTCCCAAGGCAGCTGGCTTTCAGGGTGAAGCTATTGAGTCTGCAAACTTCAGAAATGTTTGATGCTGTTTGTTGTATAAATGGAAGCTAATGGTCTCTTGCTGCTTAAAAAAATACCCCAAACAGTTAAATCTTGGAGCTACCTCAGTGTTTATTACTAATTAATGGAGTATTATAAGATACTCATTATGTATGCTTGGACATTCTGGCTGGGAAGTGAATTAGTGGCATTCCTATGTGGACCCAACTCAAAATCAATTTGTGCTGTATCAAGTGGTGTGCTTCAAGGATTTCTTCATTGGTAACTCCTGACAAGAGCCTGCTTCTGTGTGGATAGAATTAAAATTTCAAGGATTTTCTGTAAATTAAGCCTCTGATCAGGTGATGTTCCTGATGTGCTTTGGGACTTTGTTTGGGTCAGTTATACTCAGATGGAAAAACATGACCTGAATACTAAGTAATTTAATGAAATAATGCCTGTGGTGTGAATTCCTGAGTGAATTGTATAAATATTTATTAGCTATAAACTTGGAGTGCCTTATCAATTTAAAAGAAACCAAGAACATGCTTTAGGTTTTAAAGCCACTTCCTGCAACACAATTGACTTTCTCTGCAGCTGTCACACGGGAATGCTGCTACAGAAGCATCATCATTTCCTAATTAGGTTGGTGCAGGAAGGCAGTCAGGTGACTGCCTCTTGGGAGAATAATTGCATGGTTTGATGAAAACTGAGCAAAAGTGAACTTGGTGTGAGTCAGGGGTAGTGCCATCAAGTGATGAGAGCAAATCACCCTGCACTGCTTTATTTACATAGCACAGCTTTCGAGAGCTGCCCACGGTGAAACTGCTATTGATTTCTCATTCTCTCTCTTTTCCAGGCTGACTCAAACTGAGTTTTTTCTAAACATCATGGGAGAGATTAAAGTCTCTCCCGACTATAACTGGTTCAGAAGCACAGTTCCTCTTAAAAAGGTATGTACATCTTGTGGGTGAAATATCAGTGTGGGTAATGCAGGGCAGTTGTGGCTGTGCTACTGAGCTGCTTCATCTCCTGAACTGTTGTCCCACACATCATGTGAGTGCATGAAAGCACACCCTGCATCTTCACATGTTTCTTGGAGGTCACTTCTGCCTGTGGTGGGGACAGTACCTGCCATCCTAGTGCCAGCCGTGCCTGAGGAGGGGCTCCAGGGCAGTGGTGTGTGCTGGGCACCGTGTGTGGCCTCCCAGAGCTGCCTGGGTGCACTGGGCTGAGCTGCCAGAGCCACCTCCACTGTTCCTGCCCGTGGTCCTCAGGCCAAAGAATGTCCAAAGGTACCTTCCCAGCAGCCAGGCTGCACACAGGCTCCTGAGAGTGGGAATATCCTTAACCAAGGGGGAAAACCCCACACAGTTTCTTCTGCTTAATCACACTGCCCAATCACTTTCTCCTCTTGCCTGGATTTCCCCACTCCCTTTCACTGAGCCACAGGAGGATGTTTGAGGTGTGCAGGGCTCCAGCTCTGCTCTCTGTGTGCCGAGTGGCAGAGGGCATGCAGAGACGTAACTCCTGACCCAGCAAAGCACTCGTGTACCTTCTGCAGGGCAGGCTTGCTGTGGTTACAGAGTGACCTGCAGCCCCCACTGCTGCCAGACAGAGACAGCCCTGCTGTCACACCCTGCTGCTGCAAGCACGGGCACTGCTGTGTCCTGTCTAGCCTGAGGTGTGGTGCAGTTTGATTTTGGGCTAAGCTGACTTTGGTGTGGTTCCCTTATCTGGATGACTGTGTGGCCTGCAGAAGCACCTTTAGAGAAGGGCTGTAGGATCCTCATTGATTTTTGCCAGTGTGTCTTCTGTAGATAAGAAAGGTGCATTGCTGTTGACCACACGTGCTCTGTTATTGCCTTCACTGGTCACCAGAGCCAGGGGCCAGTTTTTCAGCACAAAGATGTGTGGATGCTCTGAGGCTCTGCTTTGTGGGATGCAAGGTGGTGAATGGAAGGAGCTGGAGGTCCTGGTTCCAAGGGAACGTGGTCCTGCTGCCCTCAGCTGCTGCCAGTGCTCAGGGTTTCATAACTGGACGTGTGTAAGCTGAAGCTGAGGGTGACCTGGTGACCTTCAGACTCAGGAATGCCTCACCCTCTTGAGTGCTTCTGTCGCCTCAAAAGGCAAATGATGCCCCAGTGGTGAATGTTGGGTATGAAAAGATAAACTAAATAGTCCTGGTTACTGGAGAAAGGATTTTTTAAAAAGCCCAATTTGAAAATGTAATTAATCTCTGAAGCAGTCTTTGGGAGTACATTTGCCTGCATTATCCCCCCCAGAAGTGCAAAACATGTGCAGTACAGAGGAGGGAGTGACCAGCCTTGGTAATTGCTGTCAGATCTAAGGAAGCAGAGCCAGAGCAGTTTGAGAATGTGCTGAGATGTTTCTCCTGACAGGCACAGGAAATGCACAGCTCTGTCCTTCTTCCTGCCCTGGTCAGATATAGGAAGTACAGCACAGAAAATAATATTTTTTAACTGAATCTCCTGCTTTGCCTGTGTGCCTCCATTTTGCCTACACCACTCGCTCTCATATCTGAGTCCTTCCTAAAAGTTTTCATCAAGGGACACCCTGGTCCTGCTAAGTTCTGCTCCTTGTTTTGAGGCAGGGCAGATTTTACCTTCTGTGTGAACTGTAGCTGATCTTGATCAATCAGCCAGAACAAGAAGATGGTTGGTGACCTCCCAAGTCAGGAGTTAACCACACTGCTGCCTACACAGCTCAGGGGCTGGAGTTAAACTGTCCAGCATGTGGCTAGAAATCAACCAGAACAATGCTTAAACCATTGATTCACTGTCTGGGCTTGAGGAAAGAAACATTATCTCTCACCCTCAGCTCTCTTGGCACTCTTGAACTAACTTTGGTGTTGTTATTTCAAAGACTCCCATCTGCCCTTGGAAATACTCCTAAAGGTAAACGTGGTGGTGGCCACCCTGAATGGCTCCAACATTGCTGATGGAATGACAGCTGAGAACAGCGAGGCCTGGAGCCAGGGGTTGTGTGCAAGGAGCTGTGGTGGGGATTGGGAGGGCTTTTGTACAAGGTTTGTGTTTAAATGGTTTCAGTGGTCTGGAAGCTCTGGTATGCAATCTGTCTTTTTTTATAGAGACTTTAAGAAACAACGTTATCATGTGATTCCTCACATGCTCCCAGAGCCTGAAATACTGGCTTCATTAGGAGCAGATTTGTTAGTCAAGCAAATCTGATTTGTGATACACTGTTCTTCTCTGATTGCTGAGAAGCTTAACTGCTGGGTTGGAAAAGCAAATTTTGCTTGTATATTACCGTTCAAAAAGCTATAAAATCTCAATACAGAGGAGATGCATTCTGGCTGCTTGACTCAGGCTTTCCCCAGAGGTTTGTGCTTATTGATCTGGTACAAGATGCAGCTTCTGCTGGGTTGTGGAGTTGAAAGAACATCTGGAAGATAGAAAGCAGTTTCTGGTAGAACTTGTCAAAACAGGCCAGGCTTTGGTGCTGCTAGAAAAGAAGACACAATTCTTAACACTTCTGAAGATACTAATTATGATGTGCTACTCTGTGAGGAGCTGCTCATTAAGGATGGCACCTCACGTGTGAGTAATCTCCCTCAGCCATCCCTGTGTCCTGGGCAATCCAGATGCTCCTGAGATGCTGCCAGATGATAGAAGCATTTTCCCTCCAGGTCAGCCTTGCAGTGCTACCCTGGGGGTTTCAGTGTGTCTCTGTTTCTGGCAGGCAGCTGTAAGTGTTTCAGATCAATAATTTGCGGTGATAGCTGCTTAATTCCGCAGGCCTGTGTGGTTCCAGACCTGTAACATCTTCTGTCCGTGAATGCAGATATCAATGGTTGTTTAAAAACCTGTCCCTGGGGCAGTGCTGGCTCTTCCAGCCTCCAGCTGCTGCTCTTGGTGCCCTGAGCTGACCTCCAGGGTCTCTCCTGAGCATGGTGGCTCCTTTCCTGAGGTGCAGTTCATTATCCAGCTTACCTCACAATTCACTGATTATTCTGATGGTGTGTGGCCACAATTCTGTTCCAACTGTATCCACATTGTCATTTCCAGTTAGAAAACAGCCTGAAAGCTGTTGTGAAGGTGAGTAAAAGAAGGTCTTGAGTATTACAACATTTACTAGAAGTTGGAAATTTCTAGAAGCCATCCTGGAAGCTGACACTTGTCTTGTGTTTCTCCCCTCTGTGCCTCTCTTTCCAGATAATAGTAGACGATGATGACAGTAAAGTCTGGTCACTGTATGATGCAGGGCCAAGGAGCATTCGCTGCCCACTCATATTTCTCCCTCCTGTGAGTGGAACTGCAGATGTGTTTTTCCAGCAAATTCTGGCACTGACAGGATGGGGCTACAGAGTTATTGCTGTGAGTATCCTCAGTCCTGTGTCAAAGGTGGTGTACTTGTGCTTGTTGCTCTGATTAGAGGTTGGATAATGAACTTCTTAGATTTGACTTAGGGAATCCACTAAAAAACTTTGTGCAAAGTAGTACTGCAGAGTAGTTAGCATGTGGATCCAGGTTGGAATCTGCTCTATGTCCACAGCAGCATTTACCCAAAACCTTGTGTGTGCACACTGTTGACTTCTCAGCCTACTTTTGTCCTTTTGTGTCCTGGGCTCAAGTACTTTTTGCCTCCAGCTGCATCTTTGTTAGCCCTGAGGCAAACACATGAGTGAGTTCAGGGTTTCTGTGTTTTCCTTAGGGATGGTGAATAACACAGTTCTTGGACTATATAATAGCTGCAGATGCTATTTCACTCCTTAAATCCTACCAGCCTGCTCTTCTGGGCCTTCTCAGCTCCTGAGCTGAACTGAAGTGTTGATTTGTACAATATTTTAGACAGCCTGGCTTTAGGAGCACCGCTGTCTTTTGCAGCAGTTAATGATTTCTGTATCTGTTCACGCTCCAAAATCACTGAAGAACCATTCCAGCCTCTCCTACCACTGATCACAGAGTGAGGCAATGCTGCACTTTCCCCAGCAAACTCTGCTCTGTGGCACGTTGTGTGTTTTTGTGTAACTGAGGGGGAGGTGTTGGCACCCTTGGGCTCTGGGGACCTTGAAGAGGAACTTCATAACATGGGAGAGGCACAGCGCTGTCCTGAAATCTTTAATGTGAGAACTGGTACAACTTTGAAGCAGATTGATCTCAATTTTTTCTAACTTTGTGTTATTTTAGTTGCAGTATCCAGTGTACTGGGATCACCTCGAGTTCTGTGATGGATTCAGGAAACTCTTAGACCACCTTCAGCTGGATAAAGTGAGTGCTCCCAGGCAAAGAAGTGGACAAATTGTTGCAATAAAAACCTGATGTTTGAAACAGTCTCATTTAAGAGCCAGTGCAAAAAGCAGGATCCAAAAATACAGCCTATAAACAAAAGAGGCTGCCTGGCAGTTTCACATTTGAAACGAGTTTATTTTTGAAGGTGAATGCCCTTGGAAATTGTCATACTTGGCCTAAATTCAACTGCCATTCCAGGCCTATTAAACTGTATGGGTTAACTTCATTTTTTGTGAGATCCTGTGGAAGTTATCCTTCCTAACTCACATAGTACAGAACACCACAGTTGAGTGTCTTGGGCTGGAATAGCTATAGAGAAAAAAGTGAAATGTTTGGGTTTTTTGTTAAGCTTGATGAACATGATTAAATTTGCACTGACAATCTGTGGGAAACATTTTCTTTTGTTAGTATTTATCACGTTTACATTGCACATAAAACCAGGAGATGAATGGAACAGTGATTCTTTCAAAAATGGGTTAGAGGGACAAAGGTAAACTGCAATGACCTATTTTTGTAATGAAGCACTGTGCTCAGAGGTCACATTTTGTCGTGTTTGTTTTTGTTGGTTTTTTTTTCTCTTGCATTAGGTTCACCTTTTTGGAGCTTCTCTGGGAGGCTTTCTGGCTCAAAAGTTTGCTGAATACACACACAAATCTCCCAGAGTGCAATCTCTGATCTTGTGTAATGCCTTTAGTGACACTTCTATTTTCAATCAGACATGGACAGCAAACAGGTAAAGAAGGCAGACAAGCAAGCAGACTCGTGGCATTAAATTTTTTGCAACAAAATGTCACATCAGTTAGTTGGACTAACTTGATTCCAGTTTGGTGGAGGGAGGTGTGGGATGAAATACTTGTGACTTTTAAAAGCACAGCACAAGGAGAATTGAAATATTAACAATTGAGAGTGTGGAATTAGACAAATTGTTCTGTGATCCTCTGGGGATGCATGGCCAGATTTCAGAACTCTGCCTGTTGTCCAACAAAACCATTTAGAGCAAGAAGAGTGTTGTTTACCATGTTTAAAGTACACTTTTGCCACATGACTAGAAGTTTCATCAGGGATTTGATTTGAAGTTAAAACATGAAGTCTGTGCAAGGAAAGAAACCATTTACAATACAGCATCTTGATGTTGAGTCCTCGGTGCTTGAAGATATTGTTACATCTTATTTCTGTTTTAGCTTTTGGCTGATGCCTGCTTTTATGCTGAAAAAGATTGTCCTTGGGAATTTTGCATCTGGTCCTCTAGATCCTGAAATGGCGGACGGGGTTGATTTCATGGTGGACAGGGTAGGTGTGTGCTGTGTGCTCTGATGGCTGCGGTCGCACTCTGTGGTCGCAGAGTGGGAGGTTGTGGATATTTCTGCTGCTTTCTTCATTCACTGGCCCAGGAGGGAGGGATGGGAAGTGGATCTTTAGCAGGTGTTGACTGTCACAGCCTCAGCAGTTTGACTGATTCACTGACCCTCTACCTTAGTGCTGTTTATTTGTGTCAATCAAGAGGAGTTAAGGAACTGAGGTGGAAAAGGAGAAAATGATGGGCTAGATCTGTAGACCATACTCTGGGGGCAGGAACAACTCATGGAACGTGGTTTAGGCATTTATCTCATGCAGAGTAATACTAAATTTGAAATATAACCCTCATCCCTTTAAAACTATCTTCTCTTTGGCTGTACTGTTAATATTGCATTAAGTTCCTGCAGTGAAATATGTTGTTAATCAGTGTTTCTCTCTACTGCAAGCTGGAGAGCCTGGGCCAGAGTGAGCTGGCCTCAAGGCTCACCCTCAACTGCCAGAACTCCTATGTAGAACCTCACAAAATCCGAGACATCCCTGTAACCATTATGGATGTAAGTGAATCTCAATTTTTTAATTAAACACTATTTCTTCCCTTTGGCAGGCAGAGCCATGATATTCAGTTAGCAACTTAGCAAGCATTTGCAGCATGTAACTTCCTATTTAGGGAAGCCTTCTGCTGACTGGGCAGCACTGTGACTTTTCTGTGCTAAATCATGAATTAGATAACTCTGTGCCATATGTTTCAGTATTGCAGTATTGGCTTTCTAGCTGTCAATGCCCAGGTTTGCTTGTTTTGTTTCATTAACACCATTCCACAAAGGAGCTGAGGGTCTCTTGTAGGAGCAGCATGCAGCCAATGTGATGTAGCAACAAAATCTGAGGTTCAGAACTCACTGCTGGGTCTCGTTCCGTAGGTGTTCGACCAAAGTGCGCTTTCAACGGAAGCAAAAGAAGAAATGTATAAACTTTATCCTAATGCCAGAAGAGCTCACCTCAAAACAGGAGGCAACTTCCCCTACCTCTGCAGGAGTGCTGAGGTCAACCTGTACATTCAAGTGAGTTCCTGAATTTAATCTATGAACACATTCAGTCACAACAGCAGAAGGGAACTCCTGTTGAGCTTGCTTTTGTTCCTTAACTTCCCTGTGTGCTCAGTGTTGCTGATACCAAAGGGCAGGGCTGGGAGCAGCTGTGTCCATGCTGGGCCAGCTTTGAGGGTTTTCTGTCTCTGAACTCTTGTACTCCAGAGCCATGGTTTCACCCTCAGAAGGAATGTTTCTGTTTTACCAAAACTCTGTGCTCCTACAGCTGTTTGTGTGTCCCCCAGATCCATTTGCTGCAGTTCCACGGTACCCGGTATGCAGCCATCGATCCCTCCATGGTCAGCGCAGAAGAGCTGGAAGTGCAAAAAATCAGCCTTCACACCAGCAACGAGCAAGAGGAGCAGTAGACTTGGGAGTGCCAGTGACACAGAGGCATTGGTTTGGTGGTCTTCCTGTGTACAATCAACTGTTCCCACTCTGCCTTTTCCCTTGTGTTAGCCGATTATCACTGTGTGATTCCAACAGGATCAGCAGTCAGTGAACTACCCCTGGACAGCAACCTCCAGCAATGTAATGGGATAGATCTGTTTAATTTTTAGTCTTTGGATTCAAGGAAGCATCTTTGAAGACTACACTTTTAAAAATAATGACATTTTTTCTACCAAAGTCTTCACTATATCATGTTCTTAAGCAGAACGGTATTTCTTTTTATATTTTTCACTCAGCTGTATATATTACCACATGCAGATTGTGTACTTATAAGCTGACATATATTTTTGTTGAATATTTGATTTAAAAGATGTTTAAGTGTCAATGTTGCCATCACTTATTTGCTTCGTACATTGTGTTGTAAGTTAGTTTGTTTCTATTTGAAATAAAGCATTTGAATTTTTAACTTTCTTGCTGCTTAAAAATGGTTTTCAATAAAACTTCACTTTCAGCAAGTGTCTCTTGTTTTGACTCCAAGCAAACAGCGGCAGTTCACTGCAATCCTGGTTTGCCTCTACAAACACCTCTGGAAATGAAGAAAACCATCACCACCTGCTTGAACTCCTCTCAAGCTTTAACTTGGTTGTACGGGAAGGAAGGAAGCTGTAGTGTTTTTTTAATAAAAATGACAAGATATAACTTGCAACTTTAAAGGGTAAAATCTAGATTTATTGAATTACAGTCATTATTTTTCCCTTGAGATGCAGTAAAAAATAAATATGAAGGATTATATGACAAATGAAAAGATGTTTTGAAAAGGTTAGCCTCACCTGTTTGATTTATAGACAGTACATGTTAATGTACATTTATAAACAGCATATATTGATATTCTTCTCAAACTTTTTCTGAAGAGTCAAAGCATTACAGATCACAACCCCTCAGGTTCCAAAAGGACCAAAGAGTAGCTTTGATTTTGCTTAAGTTTTCCTCTTATGGTGGGAATGTATGGACATGCCTAAGACATGAGACATCCCCTACAAATAAGGTGAGTAAAGAACATTCCTGAAAACAAATTCCTTTGCCCTCATTAACTTAAAAACTTGGCAATTGAAAATTTATATATAAAAATGTGCTGTAGACAAGTTACAGTAAAACTTTGATATTTCCTGATGCAGTATGACAAGGAAGGCTCGCTCACCAAACTCATTACAGTACCCAGACCATTTGAAATTGCTGATCAAAATCTCCCTTCTGTGTGGAGGCATTTTTGACCATGAGCATTTGTTTTACCCTTGTCATTTCCTGTCCAGAAGGATTCGGCAGTGCCAGCAGTTTGTGACAAGAAGCCCTTAGGTTGCATCTGCCTTCTCTCAGCAGCAGAGAAGTGTTTTTCCTGTAGCTCAGACCAGCTGAGGATGCTCGTGGTGTTACATTGCTGTGCACTTGCGTGGGGAGGTGGAGTCTGCGTTTGCTTTTTTCCGGATACTTTCTGTAAGAGAGAATGATCTGCTGCACAGAAAAATAAAGCCATGGCTGGATCTGTTCATTTATCAAACTTAAGAGAGATTACATATAATGGAAGCAAGGGGGCAGAGCAGGTGCTTTCAGTTCATGTGAGTAAGCTTCATTGAAGTTTTCCTCTGTATGTTGTCTAAGCACAGCATTTGGGTAAATTAATTCAAATAATGCTCAGTGTGCATTATTTGAAGGAAGACAAAAGTATTACCTGCTAAATCTCTTCTCCCAATCCCCACCAGGCCTTCATACAGTCCCTTGATTGGATTTTCTCCTGCAGTGATCACACCATGGAGCCAGATCAGCAGCATTCTGTGGCCATGTTCCCTGTAGCTTTTAGTGCCTGGCAGGATCAAACCAGAGAATAAATCCCACACTCAGAGTGCATGGCCATGACCAGAGCAGATTTCTGCCCTGGTGCGTTTGCACACCCCTCCCTCTCCTCTAGACTTTCCTAGGAGGCTGTAAAGCATGATTTTAATTCCTGGTTGTGATATGATTGCTGGATTTGTGTGGAACTTAATGGAGGGGCTATGGCTGAACTTGGGTTTGTTGCACAGCCTTTCATGGCAGAAGTTTCTGCCTTCAGAGCACAGCTTGGCCCCTTGCTCACATCATCCAAACTACAGAGTTCTTGCAACAGCCAAAGTAGCAATGATCAGTTTCTGACCCTGTTTCTGGTAATATATTTCTTAAATGCTGAAGAATTCACTTCACTGCCTTCTTGCTACTCAAAAAATTAAAACCAGCAAGTTTCTTCTGTTCTATAGAACAAGAATTGTAGCAAGAACTCACAGGCCTGCCAAATGTCTCATAAGGAGTGAGCAAAGAACCACAAATTCCCCTGCTTGTGTGCTTTATTCATAGACAAATTACAGTGTGTAGGTAATTCCACATTCAGTAAAACCAGAATTTTTAACCTCATCTTTTGGTTGCTTCAAATAAGCCAACTGTTTTTCATGCTTTGCTCTTACTGCAGCTTTATCTCCTAGAAACAAAGTCCAAGGAAAGAAAGGAAAATACCTGGGAAGCTTTTTTATACCTGTCCATTGTTGCTCAATGGCCCTAATATGGTCATCTGTGAATTTCCAGTAATGTGCCAGCTTCTTCCATTCCCCAGGTTTGAGGTACTTAGTGGCTAATCTCCACATAACTGAGCGAATGTGCTGTGTTTCCAGCCTGTGATCCTGCTTAAAGGTCAAGTGCTTTGCCACCCATGGGCCAGAGTCACTGTTCAGGTTGTCCTGCAAAGCCAGAACAGGGGGGTCAGTCGGGTGCTGCAGGGGTGCCTGTGGTTCTGCAGCCTCCCACGCCCTCAGCTCTGTGGTCCCTGTGAGTTCCTGCTGGCACTGCTCTTTTTTAATTCTCTTTATTCTCATTTCACTCTGTGCTCATCAGGGTTAAAATGCCGTTAATGGACACTTTGATGTGGAAACCTATTCGGATCACGATTTGCATTTCTACACTGCCTTTTATCTGGGGTTTGGGGCAGAATCATTTAATTAAATCTCCTGCTTCCCTGCAATATCAGCTCCGTGCTCACAGTGCTCACATGCCAGGCTGCAGAGGCTGCATGGGAAGCCACTGCAAGGGCCTGATACACTGAGCATGACTCCCAAAGCTGCACCTGAGCCACAGGCACAGGCCCTCCTTGCCTTCCTTTTCTTCCCACTGCTATGGAAAGACAACCACAATCTTAAGAACATGCAAGGGATGTGACATTGGGCTGCATCAGCTTGGTTTGGGCACAGGCTTGGGGTAGGCAGGGTTTCAGAGGGGAGACTGGGGCTGAGAGGCTGCACTTTGAGGGAGAAGTATGACTCCAACTAGAGCTGTCTCCTTCCACTGCTGAAAAACTCTCAAAATCCCATTTTGGTTACCTCAGGCCAAGCATTTTCCCACTGAGTCCTTCAGTTTCTCCTTCTGGGAATAGAAACTAATTCTATCCCTTTGGGAACAGCTGTTAAATAATTTTTGGAAACCCCTATTCCCATCAGTGCTGCCTGGGATTTCTAACAACAGAGGGCTCTTTAAATAAGGAAAGCCTTAAGTAGATGCTGTTGGCATGGTGAGGACTTCTGTTTTTCTTAAGAGGATGAAAATAGAGGTCAGGCTGTCACAGGATGTCCCGTATTTCTTTTTCTTTGACAGCTGCTGTGGAGTCTCAATGGAGAAGAGAAAGCACAGGGCCTGTTGTGTAAGCTGCTCACCTTCTCCCATTTGTAAAATCGATCAGCTTTGATAATCATGTCCACCAAGATGATGTGATTGCCTCGGGCAGCAACATCCAGAGATGTTTTCCCTTGCTGAAATTAGAAAGGGAAAATGAGCTGGAAAAGACTTTGCACCTTAGGCAGTACAATCTCCACGCCCACCCAGCATCTGCAGCAGCAGGCACATGCACCCAGCCAGGACCTGTTCTACACCTGTCAACACTTCAGATGTGAGATGGTGTCAAACTGCTGCACTCAGGGCATGGGGAGTGGATTTCCAGGCTCTGCAACATCTCCTCTGCTGCTACAAGGGTTCTGCCTGTTTTGCAGGAGCCACTGGAAAAGCTTCCTGCAACCCACCAACACGAGAGCGACCAGCAGAGGACCAGCTCAGCTCTGCAGTCCAAGGCATTTTATGGCTTTTTGCACAGCAGGTTTGCTGACACAGGAAACCAAAGTGATTTATACAACCTCATTAACTTCATAGGCTCCAGATACACATGATTAGAAATGGTCTCCTAGGAGAAGCATAGGCTGATGGGACTATGAAAATGTGGCTATATTCCCTTCATGAATATGATTCTGGATTGGGCACAGAGAGATTTGTATTTCTATATAAAATCAGAAGGCAGAAATGAACAAGATTTGAAAGTTGCATGAAGGAAAGCGAGGCAGCCCAGGCACCAGGCATAACAGGAAGAACAGTTCTAGCCTCAGATGTGAACAGAAACCCAATTTCATACAGAAGAGTGTGAATGTGTCCCCTGTGCTGAGTGTCACTGCAGCTCCACAGAGTGCTGAAAGGTGACATTCACCACAGCTGAAGGCCAGATCAGCCAGGTGGCTTCAGGTCTGCACTTGCTCTAACTCACTGTGAATGGCAAACACTTTTAATCCCTGCCCAAGGCCCTCCAGCATTTTCTGGGCACACACTACATTTTCAGGCCTCTTGAAATTTGTTCTCTTGATTTTATTAAATGGCAAAAGCCCTAGAACTGTGCCAGATCTATACCAAACAGATCCTTTCAACCTATTAGAATATGTGTGCTATAATTTTTCAGGTATATATTACATATCATTATTTGAGGAAATCTTTGATATTACTGTTCATGATAGTACAAGTAGAAGGAACTAGAACAACTTTGAGAAGGAAAGTGTTGTTCATTGTGTTATCTGTTTTCTGTGTGTCTAAGAACCAGTCTCTTCTTTCCTGGAAAACACATTAAAATAACCTACTTAGCCATAAGGGCTAAGGGCTGGAATTTTTAAGGGCTTATTCCTGGAAATATCCAAACTTTAATATTACTAGCCTTCCTTGAAAATTATGAGAGACATTAGCACAGACCATCTCTGTATATTTTCCCTCTCATACTCCCACAGACCCTGTTTCTCCCATGGAGACCTTTACCTTGTCTGTTAGTTTCAGATTAACTCCTGCAATGAGAATCATCTCAGCAATGTCCTGCCTGCCATGCTCTGCAGCGATGTGGAGTGAGGTCTGCTGCCTCTGCAGAAGGAGGGAGAAAGGACTGCACTTCAGAGAACGACAAGTGTGAGGCTGGAAGGACAGAACACTCCCAGGAGGAGTCTTTGAGACTGTTTAATGGAAACCAGTAAAATTGACCATTAAATGTGTCAATTTTATGGTATCATCTGGAGAGAACATCGCTACAAGAATGAAGATTAACAGAAACAAGCAACACAAAGCCCCTTGTTCACAAAATTACAATTTGGTCAGACAACCAGCTACCTCCAGGCTTGCCTTCTATTCTCAGCCCTCCAAACATTTTGCAGAATATCTTCCATGTTGAAATTTCTCCTACCTGCTTCCAGCAAGGAGGAGAGAGCCTGACTATGCAGTGTTGGAGGGGACACAGCACAGCCCTCATGCAGTGAACACCATCAAGTGATTACCTCACTGCAACACTTAGAATCGTTTCACAGGTTTCACATTTCCTCAGCTGCACTTCCAGGTTCTCCACATTTTAAAGCACTCCTCTTTAATCCTGTCCCCAAGGTGATAAAATCCCCCATGAAACTGGTTCACATTTCAAACACAATGAGCAGGAGCTGCAGTCTTACATTATCTGGAATGTCAAGGTCACACTCTGCACTGATGAAGAGCTTCACCATGGCTGGGAAGTTCTGCAGGACTGCGATGTGAGTTGCTGATGCATTTTGCTGTGGAAAGAAGATCCTGCACTTAGGGAGAGCTTAGCTCATAGCACTGAAAGGACCATGCTGTGCCCAGCATGTCCTATCCTATCACAGCTGCCCATCTGCACTGGGGGCTGACAGGGATACTGCAGCACTGGTCCTTCCAGAGCTGCTTTGTGCTCTTGAACAGCTCCACAAACTGGTTTTACCTTGTTAGAGGTGAGAGCATTGAGAAGGACTCACATGATTGAGAGCATCCGTGTGGATTCCTGCATCCATGAGGATCCTGGCTATCTCCTCATAGCCATGCAGTGCTGCATAATGAAGGCAGTTCATTTTTTTCTGAGAGGCAAGGCAGAACAGAGGAGTGTTACTCAGGGATTATTCCCAGAGGCCGCAGTTGTTACAGACTACCCACAAAGAGCTCCCTGCTCCCTCCTGCAAGAGTCCTATGGCCCAGCACTGACAAATTCATAGAGATTGTCTCCAGCCAAAGTAATCCCAGGGAGCTTCACCTGCCTCTGTACAAAACCACATTTACCTTCCTCTAAACTCCCTCTGCTATTCCTGAATGTGGGGCTCCCCATGACCTCTCTCTGTAATAGGTGACCTGGCAAGCCACAGGTCTGGGCATAAATCCACAAAGTAGGGATTGGGAATGGAATCACCTCCATGGAGCTAACCTGGGTTTGGGCATTGACATCAGCTCCTGCTTCCACGAGAAGCTTCACACAGTGGCTGTGTCCCCCCTCAGCAGCCAGGTGCAGAGCTGTGAGTCCCTCCTGCACAGGGCAAGAAAGGACACAAGCAGCATTTCTGTAGACAAGGCTGAGACAGAGCAGCAAAAGGAGTCAGACTCTACCCCATCTTCTGAATCTGTGACATTACAGTACCAGTTCTGAGGGCCAGGGATCTCCAGTTGATTGTTACAAAAACAGAGGACACAACTATCTGTCCTGGACATACCAGAGTAACTGCTCTGTCCTGAATGTCACTGGCTGTGGGCCACAAGACAGACATGGTGTTCACCATCTTTCCACCCCTCCAGCCCGTCAATAAACCAAAAGGGATTTCACACCAACAGTGAAGACAAACCATTCTCCTGGAATAGCCCAGAGACTGAACTGGAAACCTGTGACCTGCTGTCACCGGTTTTCCCTGCTGAGGGTTGCAGCTCACTTCATTACAAGAAAACAGAAGCAAGCAAGCAGAATTCCTAAGTGATTTAATCTGGTTTTATCATTGCTCTTTGCACAAAGGGCAGCCTATGTGGGGGTAGACAAATGCTGCCAGTTACCACAGAAGGTGGCTTCCCCTTTCCTTCAGATCTTAATCACAATCAAATACACTTTTCAAAGACAGTAACCAAATAAGACTAAAAAAAAAAATGCTGATAAACTTAATTGGGAGTATGCCCTGGAATAAATAACAGTGGTACTAAGCCAATATTTGCTATCTAAGTCATTAACTGTGTTCCAGCCACATAATTTTCCAGAGCGGATCTGTCAAAAGAGAGATCTCAAACAGCAGGTCCATATGTTCAGTGACTAAGTCAATACTTTAAAGCACAGTGAAGTTTAGTTTAAAACACACTCAATAACCATTTAGGCACTTGAATGTACAAGGGTCAGGGAGAGAAAGGGAGATTAAATGGAGTGATAAGGTAGGTGAGCAGATACAGCAGGAAGGGAAGGCAACACTTTAAAGCTGGAAATTGGTCCAAGACAGATGTTGCCTTTCACTGACACTCTGCAAGTATGACCTGCCTTTACCCACACAGGCTTTAGATAAAATCAGCTATTTTCTAGACCTCTCCTGTCAATACTGGCTTTTCAGCCTGATGACTGTGGCAGGAGAGTATTTCTAGGGAAAAAAAGGGCAAAACTGATGTGGTTTTGATTTAATTTAAGTGTACTTACTGAGTTTTTTTCATCAAGGTCCACTCCAATATCTATAATCTTCTCCAGCACAGAGAGGTGTCCATTTTTAGCAGCCAAATGCAATGCTGTATTTTCTTCCTGAAAGTAAACATTACTTTATAAACATATGTCTCACAGGACTGAGTGTTCATATACCACAACCTTGCACAGAGCATATCCAGTGTGGCTGAAAAGGAGGTTGGAACCAGTAGCAAATATGAAGCAATCTTCCTACAGTTGCAGCAGTGAGGGAAGAACCTCTTCTACCTTAAACTAGAGCATGGTCCACCAGGCTTACCGTGTATCCTGCTTGAAAATCCCTGGAGAGAAATCATGAACTAAGCAAGAAAAGGCTTCAAGTGGATAGGGAAGAAAAGCCCTGACATACCACAGTTACAGTAACAACTGTGGACAACTTGCCTGCCTGAGCCTCATTTGGTATTCTGTTCCCTGCTTTTCACATCCCCTAATCCTTGGACTTCACCCCCTTTCATGTGGTTTTGAGCCCTTACCTTGTCTTTGGCACTGTGAGAACAACCCAGGCGAATGAGGAACTCCACCACCTCCAGCTGCCCGTACTCCGCGGCCAGGTGAAATGCTGTCCTGTCCATCTTTGAAAGGAAACAGAGGAACACAGTCCAAAAGGCTCAGAAAGCACAAGAGCAAATCATCTACTGCAAGAAGCTTGACCAGAGGCAGAATCTCCATGATCCCTAAGCTCACTTTACAGGAAGACTTCCAGGAGTAGCATCGGACTCGGATTCTCTTCCCAAGACCAAGGGCAACATTCCTGCTAAGCTCAGCAGAGCAAGACCAGATTTCATGAAACAAAGCTGTGAAGAGCCTTCCTACCTTGTCTGTCTCATCCACACACACATTCTCCAAGTGCTCCATGATGAACTCCATGATCTGGATGTGTCCCCTCTGAGCTGCACAGTGAAGCAGGTTCCTGCCATTCTGCAGAGGAGACAAGGGAATGCTCATTCAACAAGCCCAAGACTATGGGACAGTCAGTCCCTTTTGACAACCTATTCCTGCTAGCAAAAGCCCATTTTATCCCTCCCTACACCTCTAGGGCTAAACTTCCTTGTGTTGCGGACAGCAAATTATAACTGAAATATTAATACCCCTTTTCCCAGACAAGGTCTGTTTTAGAATACAAGGGCTGCTGATTCACTAAACCCATTTCCCATTTCTGTAACACCTTCTACATCAGCACTGCACAAACATGAGGTGAGGAAGCTGTGTGCATGTCTAGAGCTGTATTATTACACCTGCTTCAGGGATAAGTAAGAGTGCAAATGGCAGTCCCCAGAGCAGATGCTGTCACACACGACTGAGCTCACAGGTAAACCTCTCTCTGTCCCCCAACACTGTCTAAGGCCAAGTGATGGATCCACACGGGGAGACCCTCACCCTATTGACACAGGTAATCTTGGCCCCAGCATTGACAAGGATCTGCAGGACATGGAGGTGGCCAAACCAGGCAGACAGGAGAAGAGCATTCATTCCAAACTGGGCAAAAAAGAAGAAAGATACTTACAGTCAAACTGCAGCCACCACCATCCCCACCCTGGAGGGAAGCTGTCCTCTTAAGCTTAATGAAGTTTTCCAGATCGATTTGTTTCTCACTGGTATATTTTTCAGTTGCACTTTCTCCAGTTATTATTATTCCTGTCACAGATATTCACAGCAACTGAGCAGAGACCTGCTTCTTGGCAGCTACTACCTATTTAATGGTGTGTATTAGCCTGGCTGTATGGGGGAGAGAAAACTTGTTGGCTATCACTGTCATCCCACAAGACCCATCAACACAATCAGAAGAAGCCAAGCATCCCCATGCTCTACGGAAAACTTCACAGATTCTCCCAGCCTAGTCCAAGCCACTGTGTATGCAAGGAAAAGGCCAAAATACAGAGCACAGACATGTGTGCCAACAAGGCTTGCTGCAGCCCCTTGCTCAGCAGGTGCAGCGTGCCACCCTGTGCCACCCACCCAGGGCTAAGGTGCAGTGTGTAACTGCTGGCCCAGCACCCAGTCCCCAGCACCGAACACATCTGCAGCACATGCAAGGGAGAGTCGCCTTTGTACACTGTCCTCATCTTCCACAGGGACACCGTGATCCAGGAGCAGTCGCACAGCACCCACGCTCCCTGCCCCTGCAGCCCAGTGCAGGGCGGTCCGGTCCATCTGCAAGGGAAGGACAGAGGCAGGCAAGGCTGATGTATGCACAGGGTGTGTGTCCACCAGCCTTTCTGAAGGCCAAAATACCCTTGGCCATCTATGCAGCCAGAATTTCTCGCACTGTGCAGAGTTTTCTTTGGCTGCAGCTCTCTGCCTCTGCTCTCCTGTCAGGCAGACAGGTGTTAGTCACCTTCTACTCAGGAGCTGAAGTTCTGGACTATATTGACAATACAAAGAGAAGAACATTGTTGACAATGTTCAGATTGACAATTATGACAATTATGGACAGATAATTGTAAATGGACAGATTGAAACACCAGGTATGGGTGCAATCCTGTATCTCCATGAACCCACCAGTCAACAAGGAAAGACCTGCACCAGAAACAGAGTTTCTCCCACAGTCTTATTCTACAGAGACAGTAAAACCAAAGCCTTTCATGGCAATCATGTCTATCTGGAACTTGCAGCTTTCCAGTAGCCAGAATGATAGTGCTTGGGGTCTCAGTGTGTTGTGAAAACTGCTTGGTTGCCACAGGCCCTATTTGGCACTGGGTGTTGTATTTTAAAGCTTTGACAAATTAGGCAGCTAATGAGAAGACCAGCGTTAAAGAGCTGCAATTCTGAAACACACCCTCAGCACTTCCTGCAGCTTGGAGGTGGAAAAACCCAGGACTCACATTGTTTTTGGCTTTGATGTCAACTCCTCTCCTGATGAGTTCCTCCATCCTGACTGTATCATTTCGCTTCGCTGCATCATGGAACTCCTTCTCTGACTGAAGCACTGCAGCAGAGCAGAAGAGTGAGCATTAAAACAGTGCTGGCAAGGAGCATGGAGCCGCATGCCCCAACAAACCTCCCCTTCATCTCACTGGCTTCAGGGAAGGATGACTGCAGAAAGTCTTCCAGGAAGAATCCCAGCCCTATAGATATTGGCATGTTTGCTAGATTTATATTCTATCACTGTCCCTCCTTCCCTGACTACCCCTGTGCCACATAAGTGCTCTTCCAGTCCTCCTCACTTCTCTTCCAGTTCAGTGTCTTTCTCTGCATGGATTTCCTCCAGCTGCAAAACCTTTTGATCCATGAGGTCCATATCCTCTGGGCACCCTCTGAGGCCCAGAGTCAGTGTGAAGGCTCTGAGATGACACGGGCCCTTTCTTCCATCCTTCCTCCTACATCCCACTGCTCTACAAGGAGGCCTTTACACACGGCCCCCCTCCAGGCAACCTGAAGCAGCCAAGCAGCACAAGACTGCCAGCCTGGCCTGTGATTAGTCCTGCATCTCTTAATAAACCGTGGCAGTTCTGCACATAACTTACCATGACTGGCAGTATTTGTCCTGCACAGTTAGGCACAATTTAAGAGTGTTTACTCTCCATGCTGGGCCTTGCCCCAGCAATCTTCTCCTTGATTGAATAAACCTTCCTGCCAAGAAACAAGAGCAAGGCTGTGACTGCCACAGCCCAACAGGGAGGCTCTGAAGGCTTTTGGCAAGGCTGGTGTCAGCGTTTGTTGGACTCAGTCTCTGTCCTAGTGCTTTTGGGGAATTCTTTCAAGAAGTGCTTGAGTCAGACCCTTGGCCTGTCACATTCCACTGGAGAGCTGGACCAGAGGCTCTGCTCTCTTCTGCAGAGCCCACAATGCAGTTTGAGGGGCTCAGTACAACTTCAGTTTGTTCCAACATATCAACTGCATACTAACCACATGCCATACAAAAGGCATCAAAACATATTACTGCTCCCATTCCATCACACTGAGGGAGACAAATGAGATCTGCTGCCTAAACAGCACTATTAATCTCTTTGGAGGGCATAAAAGAAAGGCATCCCTACTGTGGACTTCTAGAGCAACAGAGGTATAATCTCATCCTTCAGTTTCCATTCCATTCACCTTCAAACAAAAAACTTTAGCTCAAGAAAAACACAAATAACACAAATTTTAATGCTAGACAGGATCATTCAATTGTGTGTTTATCCACTTGGCACCAGACATGATCATCTGAGAGTGTGTATTCAAGAGTGTTGGACCTGGCAGTAGGATTTGGACTCTGATTTCTGCAAGCACCAGGATTTCCTATACTGTATATTAAAACTCTTTTATCACCTTGTCAGCTGTGTTAACAGCATTGCATTTCACCCTGCATGGACTCTTCATTTGAGAGGAAATATCAAGAGAAGTTGTGAAAAACACATTGAGTTTTTGTTAATTATTAACACAAATGGTTACACACATACCACCTCCTTGTATATGCTTATCTCCCTTCAGTGGAGTAAATCCTACATTTCAATTAAGAAAACTGACCCTGACTGCTGACCCTGCTCTCTAGGTGACAGAAATGTATTCTTACATTTTATAGTCACACAAAGCATCGTTTTCAAGAGATGCCAAACCACCTTAGTTATTCTTTGCACTAGCTGTGAAGATGCAGTAACAAATCTGGCATCACTAAGGCTGTAGAAGCTGCAATTTATTTATTTTCAGCAACACATGAGTAACAGTTTGATGGTCTGAGTTTCCTATTTAAGATCTACAGCGGCTGTGTAAGTGTAAATGTGCTCCTCATCATGGCATGCACCTGTTCAACAACAACATTTCAGTGGATGTTTAGCAGTTTTCTTTCTCTTTCAGGCTCAGATTCAGGGTACTTTATAGCTTACTGCACAGGAATTCAGTTACTGAATAGGAATTCAGTTATCACAGTGTGGAAAACATTTTAAATTATTTACCCTCAGTGCAATGCACCAACTCACAGGCAGTTTATTATGCAAGAGATGTAGAAAAGCAGCAAAGGAGGTGAAAGACATGCAAAGAAACGTGCCAAACCCATCCTTCGGGCTCTACCTGGGGTTCCAGGACACAAAGACAACAAGGATGGGGACTGAGGGACCAACGGGGCGAAAAACCCCGAGTGCGGGGTACCAGAATTATGTGCAGCATCTCAGCGGTGCAGGATGCTTTGGGGCAAACAGCAGTCTTGATTCACGGGTAGGTTGATCCACCTGCTTTGTTTCCGAGAGGATTTTCAGTTGTCCGGTTATTTTTTAGGGCATCCCGGCTCTGCCCCTCAGCCCCGCCGGCTCCCGCCCGCCCCCGCCACACGAATCGCCCCTCACGGCGCTGCGCCCCCGCCCCGCTGGGGCAGCCCCCGCCTCGGCCTCACTCACGGGTGTCGCCTTCCGACGCCAAGTCGTCCCCCATGTCGCGACACAGCGGCCCCGCCGCCACCGCCTCAGGGCGGGCTGAGGCGCGTCCCCGCCGCCTCAGGGCGGGCTGACAGGCGCGTCCCCGCCTCCTCGCAGGCCACCTCGCCGCCGCCGAGTTGCTCTTTTGCTGCTCTTTAAAGCAAAATATCATAAAACAAGCCCATTTCTCGGCAAACACGGCGTTTTCGGGCCGTTTGGGGACGACTTGAGCGGGGACATCCAGCTGCCGCCATTTCGGCCGGATGCCGCCTTTCACCTCAGTGCGGCTCGCTGCTTCGAGGTGGTGGGTGGTATAATTTAAAATTATTTTAATTCTGTTTCCAGAGCAATTTGGGATGAGAGGGATTTTTATTCAGTAGGAAATACTGGGGGTTGTTTTTATTTTTGTTTTCCCCTGAATGCAGGGCTCAGGGGTTGATATTTCCCTGGAATGAGGTGCGCTTGTTACCACACGTCTCTCAGCAGGTGCAGGATGGGGCAAAAGGGCTTTTCCCTCAGAGTTTTAGTGAATTCTCCAGTTTCAGCGTCTGGGCTGGTTTTATCTTTTATTTTGTTTTCCATTTTGATAGTCTGATAAGGAAGAAACTAGGGTGAGCTGAGGTCGGGGGGCTAATCAGATCTGTTTCTGTGGGTCCCCCACAGTACTCCTCCCCTGTAATATTGCTTCCATCTCTGAGGGTCCCCAACATAAGAAGGACATGGAGCAGCTGGAGTGAGCCCAGAGGAGGCCACAGAAATTCTCCAAGGGTTGGAGCACCTCTGCTCTGGAGCCATACTGGGAGAGCTGGGGGTGTTCACCCTGGAGAAGAGACAGCTCCAGGGAGACTTTATATGAAGCCCCATCCCTGGAAGCATCCAAGGCCAGGTTGGATGGGGGTTGGAGCACCCTGGGGTAATGGAAGGTGTCCCTGCCCATGGAAGGTGGTGGAACTGGATGATCCTTAAGGCCCCTTCCAGCCCAGACCATTCAGCAATTCCTTGCTGCTGGTCTCAGGATAGGAGAGTGACATCAGGTTTGTATCCCCTAGACCATGCTGGCCCACAGATGTGGTCCTTGTCAGGACTCCCTGGAGAAGTCCCCTGGAGAAGTGTCTCTGTACCGCTGATTTTGGCTGAGAGCTCTCTCTGATGCCTGCCACCACATGAGGGTGCCAGTGCTGTTCACCTGCCGCGACTTCCTGCTCTAGCAATAAAGTCCAGGGTGCAGATGGGGCTGTTCCGTGGGCTTGGGACATTTTTGGGATACATCCTGATCTCGGGGACCCTTGTGTGGGGCCGTGCTGCTCCTGTGAGAGAGCGTGGGGCGTTTGGTGTGTTGGGAGATGGGGGGAGACGGGTGATGTCCTGGGGGTATGCAGATAAGAAGAGACCCTCTGCTTCTCCAAACATGACCCTCTGTGCACACAGCTACACCAGAACTATGTTCAGGGCAGGGAGGTGGTGGTTTCCATTTCATTGAAACCCATCACTGTGGGATTCAGTAGCCAAGTGCTTGCTGATGCAGTTGGACTACTGCAGCTTGGCCTGCCCAGCTGTAAAATGGGGAGGTGGACCCTAAGCTCTTGAGCAAATACAGAATGCGTGGGGCTTTATGGATAGTTGCTGCTCTCAGAGATCTGGATTTCTGTTTTGTTTGTCTTTTATTCAAATTTAAGTAAAAAGAAAAAAAGAAAAAAACTCACCACTCTCTCTGGTAAGAAAAGTGAACATAAGGTCTGTCTGGACAAAGGGGAAGCCCTTCTTTTGTACAAAAGCTTAGCGGGTAGAGCATCCTCCCCGAGGGAAGGTGAAAGCTGGGCTTGATCCTTGTTTCTGCCGGAGGGGAGATGCAAACCTCGGGCCACACAAGACCCCAGAGAGCACCGTAAACAACAGGCTACAAGCATGTCTAGTGCAGAGAATTTTTCTTGCTCTTTCCTGTTATTTTAAATAATTAATGATTTGATGGAGCGGGGAGTGGAGAAGGCAGGTGTCCCGTCTCCCTGGAGAGCAGTCTGTGCACCCGGCAAAACGGAGTCTTGCTCTTTCTCGATGAATATTTAAGTGTCTTCAGACAAACTGGAACGGCGCCAGCAGGAATGACTGAGAAGGGCTGAGCCCTTCCCACTGGGTATCCCAGTGCCTGGGGGCTGGGGAAACAGCCCTGAATAGGGCAGGCAATAATCCCCGCTTGCACGGACTGTGGAGGTACTGTGCATCCCAGCCTTAGGTGGGACCTCTGGCTCTTGCTAGCCTTTTATTATGCTGTAAGAGATCCTTGGATGGAAAGCTGTCTGGATTTAACCTGCCACTGTTAATGTCATTGTCTTCCAGAGCTTGAATCAGCCAGGACTCATCACCCACGCCTCTCCTGCGGGTTGATGCTGATCTCGGAGGAGGAATAGCGCAGATGCACTGAGAGTTCGCATCTGTTTGTGAGCTCGGATATTTCCAGCAGGCAGAAAAAAAGGCAATGTAGGCAGTTCCTTCTGTCCTTCCCAAAGTGGTATGTGTTCAGGGGTGGAAGGGACCAAGACTTTCTGCTGATACTAAATACAGAATGCTGCGACGATTTATTAACGACACTGAACATTTGCCTAGAGATCCATTTATTAGTTAACCTAAAAGAGCTCTCGGATTTTTCCACTAATGTTGTAGCATAAAGAATGACAGGGGGAGGTGGTAATTTGAGCCCTTTTTGCAATATATTCCAGACATTGACCCCATCTTCAAAATGGTGTTAAAATCTTTGACTTTATTTCACTTGAAGAATAATTTTAGCTGAGCCAGCTTTGTGCTCTTTCTCACTTAGAAGTGAAGCTCTCTGTCAGAGAGCTCTTTTTGTGCTCTTATTTTGCATTCACAATTTTTATGTACTGCTTTAGAATAATCATTATTTTTGATCACATTCAAAAGTCATGATCCAGGCTGCTTAAATCCATGTAATTTTAAAATGTGCCTGTTAGCTGCCTGGTTTAGTTGTATACACTGTGATTTTCAAGCCAGTCAGATTTGCAGTTAGCCATGTAATACAGCCCACAAACCAGTATGTGTTTATGCAGAAACAGTTGCTTACCTAGAGGTTTAGCAAATTGGGCTTTAATTTATAATCTTCCTTTGGAAGCAAAACTGGAAGGTGACTCCTCCTGCCTGCAGCTGCGTGTAGTTTGGGAAGCCAAGCTTCTGCTTCTCTGGAGCTGCCCACAGCAGGGGAGCCTGGCTTGAGGAACCACCCTTGGAGGATTGTCTTTTCTGGTATATGCTGCCACAGACAGGAAATTGAGTATTGCATGGGAGAGGGGATGACCACGTTCCTCTTTCAGTGTCGATGGACTGTTGTTACGTGACAGGGTGTCAAACAGCCCAGTGTGCTGAGACATTAACCATGGGCTCTGCCTGGCAGCGCCTGAACCAGGTCTTTGGGCACTGTGGTACACAGCTGCCATTGATCAGGAACTGTATGTTTGGGCTTCTTTATGTCCCTGCTGTGGGTATTCAAAAAGGTCCAACCATGCCAGTTCTGTGCTCTTTCAGATATGTCCCATTAGAATGGGATACACGTTACAGCTCTGGCTACATGGCTTCATGTGTGGCTCCAGCTTATTTATTTTTTGTCTGGGTTTGGCTTTTAGTTGTTCTGTAGACTAGGTTATTTTTGGTGCTTTCTTTGATAACTCTGTTCCTGTGACATGCTGCGGAGCCAGAACTCCTCTGGGAACATCCCAGAAATGCACACAAACATCAGCCCTGTAGCTTCTAACACTCAACATATGGAGCTTTCAGAAGGCCTGGACACCTAACGGGACTCCACAAACCCACTCTGGAGCCTGAGAAGGGTTCCAGCAGTTTCCTCAAAGGCTGTATTCATTTCCTTGCAAGGCTTCCACAGAGAAACAGCTTGTTAGAGGGACCTGTGGAGCTTGGAAGCTTTGCCAATAATAATTCAGGCCCAATTCTGAAGTCAAATATTTAGCTAAACAGAGACCGTCTGATGACTGGATTAAACACAGACTGCATCTGAGTGAGCTCAACATTTCAGGTTTTTGTCAGTGTCCATTTCACGAGCCTATAATTCCATTTTTCCTGTCTTCCCAGACTCGGCTCACGCTGTGTAGTGTTTCAGGCAGCACAGAATGGGGTATTTCAGCAGAGCTGCTGCTCCTAGAGCAGCTCAGGGAGCAGCCTGAATCACAAAGTGATGTTCTTTGCTTAAGGCTTAGGAATAATCCAATATTATGGGATTGGGAGAAAAGCATGTTAGAGACACTGAAGGGTTTGTTTGTTTGTTTGTTGGTAAGAAAAAGAGAAAGGCAGAGATGTCAGAGAGGCTTGGTGAGTGAGCCTTGCCAGTGTGCTGCATGGTGCTGACACAGATAGCTCAGTCTGTATTACAGCAACTGGAAGTTTGAGCTGGTGATTTGGCACTTCCCTCTCCTGTCACTCTCACTTCCCAAAGCTGATAGGCCTTTAAATCCCTTGTAAAGATAAATGATCTTAAGCTTGTGTGTAGTTTGAAAGTGAAGCTTACATGTAATTAGCACTGTGGCTGGGGTTGTTCCTGACAGTCAGGCCACTCCTATTGATCCCTGACCTCCACATGGAGCTTGCTGACATGAGTCCACTACATCTTCCAACTCAATATATTCTCCTTCCAGCTGTGGAGAATTTGGCTCACATCTCTCCTGCAGGAATATGTGAGAGGCAACACAATACCTCTCTGATATCTTTTGCATCTGCATGATGCCTTAGAAGTTGCTGTAGGAGAAAAAAATCGTTATTTCTGGGATGATTGGCTGAGGGGGGTCTATGTGAGCCCATTGTGTTCAGACTTTCTTAGTGCCTGAGTACCAGGTTTGATCAGTAGCTGGGAGATTACTGGTTTGACAATCCCTATCTCATGGTGGTGATCAGGTCGCAGTGGTCATTCTGTCTGTGCTTTGAACTGTTTGCCTTACTGGAATCATGGAACCTGGTCTTTCAAAGCCAGGAATGTCACAGTAGTATGGTTTTAAAACATATACTATTGTGACCAAAATAAAATGTAGCAGGAAAGGATCTAAAGGCAGAATACTCCTTCTTGAATTTAAGAAGAAAAATGGTGTGAGAGAGCTGGAGTCACTGCCCTCCCTCGTCTGAATGTGATGGGTAACTGAGCAAGTGTTTGGTTATGGGAGGTGGGAACGGCTGCCGCTTATAAACCGAGCAATAATCGGGACACTGAATCCTAATCCCCTCACTGACATGCCTGCAGGCAATGTTTTTATTCTCACTTTAGTGGATGTGTAAAAAGAGGGAGGATCCTCTGCTTCCTCGGCCTCTGAGGATTGTCTGGCTCCTAAGGCAATCTCTCCCTGTTCTTTTCAAGACAAAAGTGCATCTGAAATGTAGGATCTTTTAACCATAAACCCAAAGTGCTGAAACCTACTACCAGAGGCAGAGCCCTGAGCTGCTCTTATGCCACACTGAAGGACTCAGTACAAAACTTGAAGTGAAACAGAAAATTGTGTTTGAGGATTTAATAAAAGCTAAGTGGAAGCAAAGGGTTGCTCAGTGATGCCATTGCTTCCTTTTAATCTGACCCCGTGGAAAACCATGGAGTCCAACAGGAGCAGGCAAGCGCAGTGCAGCTTTGGAAGTGTTTCATTTCTGTCTCTCAGCAATTTTCTTCCAGAGCCCAGAACATCTGTCTCTGCCTCCAGCCACATGCAAGTGCACCGAGAGCGTTTTGTTCCAAGCCTAATGAGTAATTTTATGGTCTTGGAATTGGAGGCAGGGGGAGGGGGCTGGGACAGCAGCTGGAGTCATGTGTTCTACAAGGAGCTCTGCTGATGTCAAATTGTAGCCTGATGATTTTTACTTTACTGCAGCCCACCAGGCTTCCCTTTAAAGTCCTCTGCTGGAGTTGCTGGTGATCAGTGCAGGAACAGCTCTGACATGGGCTTCTGCATTCCCAGGGCTTCTTCACTGCTGGGCTCAACGAGCAACATGGAAAATAATGACATCAGTGGAGAGAAGGTGGGGGAGCTCAGCTGGGCGTCAGCTCCACTCTGTGTGTGGAGAGAGCACACGTGAATGCAGAAAGCACACTTTGCCTATCCTGCCTCTGGCTTCAGTGCTCAGGAGGGATGAGGGAACAAACAACCCCAGGCAGATGGGTAATCACATCACTCAGGTGTCGAGCAGATGGTGCTGAGATGTGGTGATACACGTGGTCTGAGAAGAGGTACAGAATGAATTGATTCATACTGTCACTGGTCTCAGCAGCATTTTTAAACCACAATCCCAGGTTTCTCTTTGAGAAGTGCAGGGTTATCTGCAGAGAGATAATCTGTACATAGCACAGGAAACGGAAGGCAGATGTTGTCATATGTTTATCATATATTTCCACCATGGGGTTTTCCTTTGGGGCAGGCTTGCAGATCCTAAGCCCCAGAGCAGGACTTGCACATGGAGGGACCAGGCTGTGTTTATCCAGAGCACATTATACAGAGCTCTTCCTCCACCTGCCCAAGTTCTCTTGGTTTGAAAAGCAAGTTTATATTCACTCACTGTGACTCAGGCATACAGTCTGACTCATTTTCTTGCTGTTACTCATAGAAAGGAAAAACCAAATGGTAACCAGTCTGTGCCTGTAGCCACCTGCAATTCTCCAGCTTTCTGCTGTTATTCTCTGGATTAATTTCTGTTTATTAACACTAAAACACTTACCTTGCTGAAGCTTTTAATACTTAATACAGAGGAAGACTGATTAGAAAATAAAATTTTCTACCCCTAAAGTGAAGAAGAAGTGTGCTGAATGAAGAAGAAGTTCCTGAAATGGAAGTATTTCAAGTGGACACTTCAAAAAGGTAGCAACAGGATGAGACCAGATGGATCAACCACCAGGCAAAACTGAGAGCAGCTGCAGAATTGCTGCAGCTCCTGAGCTGACCTCTGTGGTCTGGAGGAGGTTGCTGGTGGTCTGTCTCTTAAAGGTGCTTAGTGCTAGCAGATCCTGCTTCCAGCAGCGGTGATGTGTTAGTCACCAGAAATGTGTCTCACCCACTGCTGGGCTGGACTCCCTACTGCAGTAGAAGGACTTGAGCTGCTTGGGGTTCTGTGGGCTGCCAGTTCTCAAAGAAAGGGGTGGTGTTTTACTCTGTGTAAGCCTCTGTTGCACTGCCAGCTCAGGAGTCTCTGCTCATTTCAGACCTGGCTGTTACTCACTTGCACATATTTTGTTCTCTCATCAGGGTGCAGGGAAGCACCAGGCCCCGGTTCCTTCTCTTGCAGTGTGATGGGTGGTGTATTCTGTGCTAGAAACTACAGGAGCATGAGTCAGAGTTGGAAACCTCACCCAGGAGAAGCTTTAGCTGTGAGGTGGGAATTGGTGCCTGCCACTACACCTGGGCAAAACCCAGCCTTTCCCATTTCAGCTTCATTCCATGTAAAAACTGCACAGGAGAGCACAGTGCAAAGCTCC
Organism: Prinia subflava; assembly: GCF_021018805.1. NCBI lineage: Eukaryota > Metazoa > Chordata > Aves > Passeriformes > Cisticolidae > Prinia > Prinia subflava. The sequence continues at coordinate 2,652,602 of NC_086261.1, forward strand.
AGGTGGGTGGGCTGTCCAGAGGACAAGGAGGTATCCTGGGTATGGAGCAGGCTGTGTTAGAGCTAAGGCAGTTTCCTCTTGGTTATGGGAAGCTGAGGTTCAAGTGAATAGGTGAAGTCTTCCAGAGGGGAATTGGCCTTAAACCTCGCTCTCCTTTCTCAGCAGCCTGCTTCTGGGTGGGAGGCCACCACAGGGTTCTGCTCTTTTATCATTCTCCTGGATCCCATCTTAAGAGTTTTGATAAGAATTGTTCCACAAGCTCTCAAACAAAAAGCTGGAATTTTGGTTATTTTCTGGTGGAAAAGTATTTAATTGGAAATATTCCTTGGCGTGCTTTCAGCAGGCACACTGCCTGCCCCCTCTGAAAATATTGCTCATTTTGAGTGCAAATGCTTCTTGTGAGGGTTTTTTTCTGATTGCAAGCCCGCACTTGGGTTTCTTTTTGCAGATGATGGGAATTGGCCTCTTGCTACATGGCACTGAGGTGACGTCCTGGGGCTGCCTGCATGTCTTACTGCCCTTCCTGGCAGAGGATGGCTGAGGGAGGCTGGAGCAGTTGAGTGGCAAGTAGGGAGCAGGCACTGCCCTGCTGCTCCTGGCTGTCTGCTCCTAACACCCGCCACCGCCCCCAGCTCTGGCAGCCGTGTTTGCAAAAAGCTCTGCGGGCAGTGGAAGTGAGCTGGTTTCTTCATGACAATGTAGTTATCCTTTTAAGGGAAAATTCCCTCTGGGAGCCAACCCTCAATTACCTCCTGCTCCAGTGCCTTCTTGCTGGAGATGGCTTGTAACACAGCTGACTTACAGCCACAGGAACTCAGCTGAGTGCCCAACTGCTTGGAGAAAAAAAATAATAATTAAACTGTTGGCCTCTGTTGTTTGCTGAATCTAGAAATTGGGGTCAGAACCCAATAGCTGGCTCTCCTCATCAGTGCATTTGTGCAGAACCAATCTGTGGATGCTACATCTTCAAACCCAGGTGCTATCTATTCCCACAGTATTTCTGGCATGTGCAGACCCTTGCGTGCTTGTTCTTCCCTAAAGCAGTTTGTTGCAATGTTTGGGAGCTCTAGGTAGGACAGCACTGGTGATAATTAGCCAATGCAAGTATCTGCTAAATGCCAGGGAACTGGGGTAGGCAGTGGGTGCATTTCAATTTGCTGTTATTCACTGTGGTGAATGGGAAGGGTCCTCCAAGGTCCTAATTTGGGGGCTGAAAAATTCCTTCTATTCTGCTGACATGTCTCACAGTCCACAGGAAGGATGTCTAACCACGATGGGACTGCTGTGGATGTTGCCCTCTGTCTCAATGAGCAGAACAGGAGGTGTAGAGAACAGCCTGTGCTCTTTCTATTCTATAGGAGTGGTGGCCTTGGCTGCAAGTCTCCAAATTTACATCTCTTGTGTTTAGTGCTGAAAATACTTTAATTCCAAACAAGCAGCTTACTAGAAGAACATGACATTGTTGAATGCAAACTTGTCACAGTAATGAGACCAGACTCCTTACAGACGTTCTAGGGATTCCTTTTGATGTCTGCAAATTTACTGGGATTTTCTCTCTTTTGAAAAACTAACCACCTGTCCAGCTACTGTTGTCTTGAGACAAAATAAATGGACCACAGCTCATGGCCTGACTGGATCATCTGAGAAAGAAACAATGCCCCTTGGAAGGAGCAGAGGAGCCAGGCTGGAACCTTGTGCCTAATTTTGAATGAAATGGACAGGAATCCTACTTTGTCTGGATCAAACTGAAGAAGATTTCACATCTTCTCAGCTTTCCCAAGGGCTTAGATTTTTTTCCCTTTATATAGAGCAAGGAAAAACATTTTAAAAAAATTAAAACTTTTGTGAGAAAACAAGAAGCAATCACATGTGCTCCATCAAAATATGTAATTTCATATTTTAAAAAATGCTTGGGATAGTTACTTAAGAAATTGTAAACCAAAGTGTTGAAATCATATTTTTGAACTGCAGAGCAAAATTGTCACCTTTTGAAATGTCAACTTCTCAAATTTATTTTTTGTGCAGTTTTTGAAACCAGCACACCTTTCCATATCTGCACTCCTCTGATAACAGCCTTGCATTGCTGTTTTGACCTGAAAATGTTTTGCCAGAAAATTTCTCGGCAGGAACTCCCACGAGGCCCTGATTCCACCCTTGAAGGTGGGTTGGTTTTGAACCCACCTGGATGGAAGAGCAGAAGTGTGGTTGTGAGCAGTCCTGCCCTTTGAATACCTGACTATTGTTTGCATTGCTGACCTTTCACAAGTTCATTAGCTCTTGGCCATGGAAAACAAGTGGAATATATTTGCCACGCTCAGGAAATTCAACCTATGCTGTTGAAAATTCAGTGTTGCTTCAGAGAAAGAGCCCATCAAAACCTCTGTGGCTGGACAGAAATTTCACCCATGGGCTGGGATATCTCCTGTGATCTCCCATATGACATCTGGCCGTGTTTTTTCCTTTGAGCTTCCCCTCACCACTGTCTCTTGCAAAGCTGCACAATACATGAAGAACTGGGCAATGCTTTGCTGTCATGGTGATGTGGTCTAAACAAACCCAGAAGACTTTGCCAGCATTTCAAAACTCACTTCTTGTTGCAAATGAAATAGCTGAGGAACTTGCAGTTTTGTTTGCACGGATCCTTGCCCAGTTAGTCATGCTGGCTTGCATGTCTGCTGAACTTCTTGAGATCTCATTTTTATCAGTTTCAGTGATAAACATCCCAGTGTGGCTTGTGTGCTAGATAACTTGTATCTAAAACAGATTATATTTGTCCTCTAAGAAACATTTCTTTCTGTGCAAGGCACTTTTCTCTGGAAGAAATATCTTTCCTCCAAAACTAGAGTTTTTGTGGAAAGGAAAAGGAAAAATATTAATATAGTTAAGAATTTCACAAGCGTCTGAAACTATTTAGAGACCAAGAGGGAATTAAATGTTTCAATAAAGGGTAAAGGAAAGTCAGTTATCAGCATTCAAATATCCTAATTTCTGGATATGCCCTGCTGTGTGGTTCTGTCGGAAGGAGATTTTGAATCTGTTTGCATTGCATAAATGTCATATCCTTACCCATGAATGACAACTAGTACTTGGCATTGCATTCCCATGTCTTGCCCTCTTTCTGCCTCTGACCTCTTCTCCTCATAGTTTCTGCTCCACATGACTTTTTCTTTTCACTCAGAACATCTCCAAAATATTTCAAGTTCTCATTTCTTGTTTTAAATGAACAATAGCTGAGATACAATAGATATATACAGTATTTTCATAGTATGTCTTATCCACTCATGGGCTGGGAATACAAGTTCTTTAACTGTCATATTGTCCAAAACAAGCAGGATTTGGAGGTCCATCCCACTCCATGCTAAAGATTAGAAAAGCCATCAAAGGACAAGTTCTCAGAATTGGCTTTGTTTGTTTGTTTGCTTTTTTCTGTTTTTAGAGGGACTTCATGTGGTCATCTGATATTCTGGTTACTCAGTGTTTATTGCAAAATGTCATTAGTTCACCAACTAAAAATAAAAGTATCTGCTGCAGCAGAATGGGTTTGGAGCCCACCTCTTCAATGCTCTATGCCTTTGCCTTCATTCTGCAGGGTGAGAAGCTCTGTCATCTCTCCTGGGTGCACCACAAGGCAAAATTAATTCAGGGATACAAAACACCTTTAGGTCTTTGTACCAGAAGACACTATAAAAGAACCACCAAGAGAGGCAGTTCTAGCTTTGAACATTTTGATGCCTGTAATTAATTTATTTCGAGCTAACAATTTTAAAATTCTCTTCAAGAATGCCCATGTTCTGAAGTACAAACGTCCTTCATGGCCATAGGGTGGAAATAGGAAATGTAAAAATGGGGATTGTAGATGCAGGGGATGTAGAAACTGGATTGTGAATGTGATGATGGTGGGAGTAAGGATTTTCTTGGCAGCAGCACAACTAAAACTTTTGGAAAGTTTCTGTCAACAAAGTTTTGAGCTTTCTAGAGTGCAGTTATTCTGGCAGAAAAGGGGCATGAGATGAAAAAGTAGGGAAAGATGAGAACTGAAATGTGGAGCAGAAGAAGAGGATTCATTTTGGGAGAGCAGTCCAGGCTGTGGAGGTGTGAGCAGGGTCTGCATCACCTCACAGCTCCTCAGTGAGAGGGAAGCCAGGGTTAAAGACCTGAATAGGCTGTGAGGTTTATCATTCCCTGAGTCTGTTAATGTTTTGTAACATCACCTACCAGTGGTTATCACGGGAATATGGTGGCTTGTAGCTGTGAGGTAAGGCTCTGAAACACAGTGACTAAGTTTCCTGGAATAAATTAACCACTGGATTTTTGAAGTGTGTGAATTTTCACAGTACAACAAAACAGGGATCTCCATTCTCTAAACACTGTGGGTACCTGTCATGTCTATGAATCTTCTGACTCTTAAACTGGAAAGGGGAAATGTTGGAGAGCTTCACTTGTGATGACTCATGGTTAAGCTAAAACACGCATTTTTTAATAGCAAGAATAATTAGTCATCAGTGTAGGCTAGCTCAGGCTGTAGTAAATCTTTTGGCCCCCTGGGACTGGAAGAGATCTTTCTGCTCCTTTTCAGTTGCAAATTATTGAGTTCTGTAGGATCACAGTAAGGAATTTAGGACCTGCATTGTGTATTTCAGAGTCTATTGCACAAGACGATCTCAAACCAGTAAACCATAACTATCCACTCAATTAAGAGCAAGTCAGACAAATTATTCATATGCCAATGCTACGCATATTTTCTTTTGCATTTTTTTACATTTTTTATTGTTTCACATAGTGCTAGATATTTCCCTTCCTTATCAACACAAATTTCAGGCCAAAATGTGATGAGTTGTGTGTTTTCTTAATGAGAGAAGAGAGTGCTTTTCTCTACAGAGTATCTGTAGAGATCACCCTGTGTTTTGGAGGTTCCTTTGAGGAAAAGCCCCCTTCCCAACAAGGGGTTTGAGGGTTTGCTAACCACATTTTTTTAGCCAAATGAATGTTCTTATTGTGCAACAGGATGGCATGTACACTTGCACTTTTCTCCCTGTTTCCTCGTAATGTTTGAACCTACTTCCTACCTACTTTTGACCAATTTCTGACCTGTTACTGCAGAAGGGAAGCTGTCACTGTGATACCAGCCCCTTCTCGTGCTGCAGCTTCCTGGCATCTGGGCAGAGGAACAAGGCTCTGGTGTGGTTCACCACCAAGGGAACGAGCACTGAGTGTGCTCCCCATTCTGTAGACACCAACGAGTCCACATGAAGGTGTTAAGAGCAGCCCAGCCAGCTCTGCTGGAGACTGCACTTGGTGAGGTGATGCTCCCCACTGCTTTCCAGAAGGGAATCCTGGCCTCAGCCATGCTTTCTGGCCAGGGCAGCCAAGCTGGCAGGCAGGGATGAGCCAGGAACTGCCCTGTGTACAGCAGCAGCTCCAGCTCTGTGCCAGCTACAGACCGAGTGTTTCTCCTTCTTCCTGTGGTTAGCACAGCACCAAGCTCACCTCAGCCTGACCACAGCCTGTGCAGCGTTCCCTTCTCCAGAGCAAAGCCTTAATGTGCTGCTTCTGGTGGCACTTCCTTGCTCCACTTTAGGACAAAACGACTCTCAAGCAGCAGATTTTTAAAAGGGGGTTTTATTGCCAAATCTCAAAGCTCTTTACAAGAAGAAGACAAAGTGCTGCCTTTCCACGGGCTGCAGCAGCTGCTTTTCAGATCGTCATCCACACTTGCTCACTTGCAAACTCACTTCCTTCCTGTCACAGACATGTAAACTGGTGGCACAGCCCAAAACACAGACTCACACTCCAGAACTCCAAGCCCAGAGGGTTTTCAGGCACAAAACTCCCAAGCCTTAGTGCAGCCAGGAATTAGATGCAAGTTTAAATGCATATTGAAAAGATTAAAAAAAAAAAGTGCATGGTGGCAGGATGTACGCTGAAGATGGGAGTTGCCATAGGAGGCTGGATGTTTTACGATGAAACTGCTAAACCTATTAGAAAAAATAGTTAAAACCAACAATCTCTAACATAGCATTTGCAGCAGTAAAGTTACTGGGTGATACAGGAATTCCACTTAAGTTATACCTATGTACAAGCCAATACAAATGACAAATCTTGTAAGATCTGTTAGTACAGCATATACAGTAATTGTATTACTGTAGGTTGTAAAATTATTTAATTTGCCCACTTCCTAACAGGTAGAGGGTATTTATCTTATTTATTTATGTTAGGATTCCTACTGATGGCTATTCAGTAAAATGTCAGATGTTTATTCATTAGAATATTGAGTATAATATAAAAATATACGGTAAAATATAAGCACATACTGTAGGTTTGGCTGTAACACCAGCATCACCAGATGAGTATCCACAGAACACACTGCCACAAGAAAACACTGGGGAGAGCAAAAGCATTTGTATATAAATTAGAGGACTAAGCTACCCCATAAGCTGTTGTCATTCTCCTGGATTTCAGTGCCAGGCTTTGATTTGCCTGTCCTGAAGTTTAGGATTGGCTTCAGTTTTGGGATATGAACCTGTACCCAGAGTTTGCCCAGGTTTGTGTATACTCCTGTTAGTGTGAACTGGGTTTTCCCCCATCTATCGTTATAGAATTGCACCTTGCAAAAGCCTGCCTGCTCTCTGGAGCTGATGTCCCTCGACTTCCAGTGCACACCAGGTTCTGACAGCTCACATTCATACCACACAGTGTTCGGTAAACAAAAGTGCACATGCAGAAAAATACATTTAGATAGCAGAGATAGGCACTGAATATTGTCTGTGTTCTTAGCCCTTGTCCTAAATGTGTCTGGAAAGGTGAATATGACCCATAGTTTACATTGAACCCACAGCAGCAAATTGCACAGGTCCAGTTTGCTTCAGGCTGTGTGCCTTGGGCTTAGGACGTTGGAAACTCCTTGTCTCAAAGCAAAGCTTTTCAGCACCTGAGTGTTTGACCATGTAGAACTTCGCATGTGACAGAACGACAAGTGAACTCTCATACAACATCTATGGCTTTCTTGAGAGGGGGACTCATTACCAAAACCAAGTCTACTTTAATCAGAAGAGGCAGAAGCATCAGTTATTACCTGTCTTGCTGGTTCCAGGTGGTAGAAACCAGGGTACTTGGAAGCCCAAAGCCAATCTTTCTGTGCTCAGACCTGAAGTACCTATGCCTAGCCTAAGAGGAGGCTCAGATGAAACTTCACTGCTGCTGTGGGTGGTGTTTGCAGCCCCCTGCAGACTTGCAGGACTTGGGAAATTAGGAGAAAAAGAAATGGATGAGCTAAGAACAAAGTGCTGGCAAATGAGAGAAAAGAGTTTAGGTAGCGTGTCACTTCTTAAAACCGGACTGGAGAGATTGCCGTTTTCCATGTTTCTAGAGCTTGGCTGAAGCAAAGGAGCCTCTGGGATGTCACACAACCTCCACAAAGCAACTATAGAGAATAGAAGAGCTCGGGTGTGGAGCTATACAGCCATTGGGACCAGCCCCAAAGTTTTGTGTGCAAAATGCCTTTCCCTCCATGTGTGTCAATTAGAGAGATCTGGGCCAGGCTTTCAGGCTGGCCACGACACAGCAGGTAGAGACGTGTTGAGTGGGAAGGGGGATCTCATCCAGACCCACTGCCTGATGTGCATGCTCCTGTCAGTTACATCCCAAGACAACACTAAGGGAACACACATCCCCAAAACTTCATTGTGACAGCTCTCCTAGGAAGCTCCTGGACACAAGTTCTCCAAATGCTTGGCTATTTGTTCCTAACAACGCTGAGCGGATTCAGAGTTGTCAGATGAGTATGATCCTCAATAATCAATGTGTTGTTCTGGTAGAAGACACTTTCACGGGCCAACTGTAATCTCAATTTCCCTATTAATGAAAGAGGAACAATCAATACTTGCCTGGCAATGATGCTTTGAGACTTGTGTCCACTCACACAGTGCTTAGCACACCTAAAGTGCTGCAGAGCCAGCCTCAAATTGCCTTCATACAGCTGCTCCACATCAGGGACACTACTTGGAGTCAGGAATTGGCCAGTTTGGTTTGCCTCTGTGTGAGGTCACTTTTAAACTCTGGATGTGGTTTTATGAGTATCTTTGGAGAAGATTAAATTGTTTATCTTTACATTCCTAGATGTCACTGGGCCAGGTGGTCTGGGAAACTGTGCCAGCAAGTGAACAAACACTGACTACATTTATCCTTAAATGCTTTAACTGGGAAAACCAGATAGGTGCCAGTGTAATCTGGTATTTGCTTGTCTGTAAATACAGAGAGACATAGGGGCTTTTGCTAGAATAGCCATTCTGCTCCTTTCAAAAAATCTGGCTTGGTCTGATTCCCAGTAATTTTTAAGGCCTAATCCATTGAAAGGACTTTGGACAGAATCACATTTTTGAAACTGTTCACTGTCCTGTAACCTTCTATTCTGCTAAGAGGATTAGAAACAAGACTGGTATGTACAACATGAAGAAAGAAAGATGCTATAACTGAAAGCTCAATTCTGTCCCACAAACATGATGTGTGCACAGCAAAACTCCATCTTTAAATACTGGCCTAGCAATGGTACAAATCATAAATGCAAATGTTTAGCTTTGACTTTGGGAAAGAAGTCTCTGCAGAGTGTGTCAGGGAGCACTTCTCCTATAAAGAGTCACTAGATCCTTTTGCTTTTCTTTCTGTTTCTGTGTTCCTTCTTTTTTCAGTTCTCCAAGACCTTTAATTTCTTGCAAAACTTGTGAAGCTTGCCGAAGCTGTTCTACTGCCTCATTGAGCAATGTCTCTGCCTTCACTGGGGGTCCATTCCCCTCCTGAGCCTGTTCCAACCCTTCACGTAAAACCTTCTGCAGAAGCTTTTCTGCTTTTTCCCTTTCATTAGCGACCTTCTCTTCCATTTTAGCTAAGCATTGATGGGAATCCTTTGGGAAACCTTGACCTGCAAGTGCTCTCTGTTTGTTTTTGGAATCGGAGAGCAAGTCTCCCACAGAAGAACAGCGAAGTTTGATACCTGAAGTGTTTTCTGTAGAATCTTTCTTCTCAACAGTTGCTTTTACACTCTCATGGTCTGTTTCTGTAGCTAAGGAAGTCTCTGTCTCTTCTGCTGAAGTTTGCTGTTCCTTCTCGGCTGCGATCCTCCCATTTCCTTCTTCTGTTTCAGCTGTCGGGGATGTGAACTCTGCTACCTCACTGGCTGTGATCCCATTCACTGGGGGCTTGGAGCTGCCAGACTCCTGCTCCTGGTCACCACAGCTGGAGTTCACTGGGGCAGGCATTTTCTCTGGCAAAACCTTAGGAGGAACAGGAGGCTTTGAAACATCTGCAGCAGCAATCTCAGCCAGGTTGTCTTTGCCATCATGTCCTGATGATTCCAAGTCTTCTGTCTTTATAGGTTCAATGGTTGGTTGATCCCAAGCTACTTTCAGCTTGTCTGGCACACTCTTAGGAAGTGGAATTGGAGCTTTTGATATAACTCTGTTGCTGACCTCATTGAGGTTCTCCTTGTTCTCCTCACTTGGTGCTTGGGATTCCTCCACATTCTCCTCTGGACTTAGAGAGTCTCCTTCCTTGGCATTTACACTGTCCTTTGACGTGATGCTTTCCTTAAGCTTCTTATCTGGAGGCAGTGGAGGAGACAGAGGTTTTTTATGTTCCTGGTCAGGAACATCGTTCTCTGCCTCCTGGTTTTCTTTTGTGCCAGTGGGTTTTGTAGGTGGCATAGGGGGCTTTGGAGTTTCTTTCTGAGGTGGTTCATTGTCATTTTCACTGATAGTGGAATCAATGGTTGGTGGTCCATTGTCTACTATATCCAGATCTAGTCGCAGGATACCATCTGATGTACGCTTGGCAGCCTGAAAAACAAGAGAGGAAGTTTTCAATATCTATCATTGATCCTGTGTTTCATCCTTTAACTTCAAGTTAAAGTGCAAAACTCTCACAACCAACATAGAAAGTGAGGGGTTGCTGCTTCAAGCTGAGAGAGCAGGGGCTGTTCAGCCAGGAGAAGAGAAGGCTTCAGGGAGACCTTAAAGCCCCATCCAGTGCTTAAAGGGGGCTTCCAAGAGAGCTGGAGAGGGATTTTTCACAAGGCCATGGAGTGACAGGACAAGGGAGAATGGCCTTAGGTTGAAAGAGGACAGGTTTAGGTTAGATATTCAGAAGAAATTCTTCACTATAAGGGTGGTGAGGCCCTGGCACAGGTAACCCAGAGAGACTGTGGACTCCCCATCCCTGGAGTGTTCAAGGCCAGGCTGGAAGGGGCTGAGTAACCTGGTCTGGTGAAAGGTTCTTTGCCCTCACAGATTATTTTTAAGGTCCCTTCCAACCCAGAGCAGCACTTGATTCTAAGAAAAGCACAGAACCTATTTTACTACTTCCTTTGGAAAGAACATCTTAAAGCCTGTTCCACAATAACCTAATTTCTTGGTTTTCCTGTGGGTGCTAGTGTTAAGCTCTGCCTTTTTATTCTTTGTCCTGTGGTAGTGGGATCCCTCTACTCTCTTCCTTTACAATGTGCAACCCCAAAGGCTCACTTTTCTGCTTTTGAGCTTGTTGATCTTTAGATCGTTGGCCAGGGATTGTAATCCTGTTGCCTTCTCCTTGCTTCCTCTAACCTGATGTCATCCCGGCCTGACCAGGGCCAAGCTTCAGCTGGTTAAACCTCCTTCACACCACAGGCTGTGTGCAAATCTCACTGATAGGGAGGTTTTCCTAAAAGGGGTGGACTTAACAAAGACATTGCAGTGTGTAAGCTCAGTGCCCCACAGGGAGAACTGCGCTGACAGTTCCTGTGTGAGAGAACCCAAAACCACACGAAGGCATAGCTGCAGCCAGGCACAGGCTCCTGTAGTGCAGAGAATTTAGTTAAAGCCTCTCTTTGCCTTTCCAGCCCATCAGAGAGACGGAGGCAAGCTCCATCCTGGCAGCTTGGCCCTAACCCATCCTCACATGGCCTGCTTTTAACTGAAAATCTATGTTCATGCCATTTCCTTCATGAATCTGCAGCCAGCAGCCATGATACACATCTTTCTGCAGGCTCTATCCCCTCATTCCTGCTGCTAGATTTGTAAGGCAGTTTCCCTTGATTTTGACTGAGAGTGAGAAGTCTCAGAGGTATTAACCTTGGAGGTATCTTGTGAAAATAGTGATCTGAGCAGGGAAGAGAGATGTTTTTAGTGCCTAGGGAAAGGCTCCCCACCTTACTGAACCCGTATTAGGCAACAGAATCCGCACTTCATTGTTGCTGTGACTTTTGTCATGTTTTCTTCTGCGGTTCTCTGGAGGATGGGAATCTATGATTCATTCTCATGCATTTCTCTGGGAGAGACGCTCTCCCTCCATTTCTATGCAAAGCAGAAAGTCTCAAGGTATCTCATTTTCTGCACAAGGGTCATCTGAGTATTGTGCAGGCACATAAGTCAGAGTCTTGGAAGTCTGAAGAAAGAAGGTTTGATTTAAAAACCTTCCTTGCTTGGGATTAATGCTCTGCTAAAATATCAATCTATCTGTAGAAACTTCTTCATAAATCACAGGAATCAAACATTAGTGAGAACCTCTCCCCTGGAAATGAAATGCAGATTTGTGGGGGTTTTTTTTTGGGTTTTTTTTTTCAGTGACAGACCCAGAAAATCAGTTAAAATAGACAGGTTAGTCTATAAAACTGCCTAGCAGAATAATGTATTCTGTTTCACACTTAGGGAAGGGCTTGTGAGCTTGAAAGCTCATCTGCTTTCTCCAGTTAGCTTAATAAAAATACAGCTTCTCCCTGTGGACCATGCAGTTCTTCTACCTTTAGACCACTGTGGCTACAAAATTATCACATCTTTGAAAATAAATATAGGAGCTTTGGTCTCTTCTTCTGATGAAAATAAAACTCTAATGGCTCTGAGATCCCAGATGTTGAAGCAGCTTATGAGTTATGAAAAGCTAAATATATGGTAATGTTCTGCAGCAGATAAAGATCTATGGGAACCTGGAGCTTCATTAGAGAGGTGCTGGCACAGTCTTTCCTGCAGGAAGTTGTTTCCCTTGTCAGCTTTCTCTGGGCTGTCCTGGGGTTTGGTACCTGAATGGAAGGAGTAGCTCTCAGTGATCCCAGCTGGTGGGGTGGCTCACTCCAACAGGGTGCACTTACCTCCTTCAGGTGACTCCTCGTGGGTGGCCGACGTCCGTGGGACACCTTCACCCTGTCCCGAGTCACATGGTCCAAGGAAAGGCTCTCATCTACTTTCACCTTTAACACAGGGAAGAGGAGGGAAACAAAAAAGGAAGATGGTCATTAGTTTCTCAAGATATGTCAATAAAGTTGTCACTGTCACACAGGAAATGTTGAAGCATTTGGAGAATATTTCACCTCTAATCTTTACCTCAGAGCTCAGTTGCAGCCTGCCTGCAAAGCCCTGCCATGTATGTGATGGATATTTAAGGTCTCAGAGGTTTGCAATGGCTAAACTTCTCTCCACCTAAGAGGCAGGGAAAAAAAGACACAAGGAGCTTTGTCCTCACTGCACCCTGTGCTTGTACCAGCTCCTGCATGTGGCAGAACACAGCACCAGAACTGCTGTTTTCATCTTAGAGGTGAAAGCTCATTAATAACTGTGACCTGACTGTGAACTGTATCAGCAGCACTTTGTTACAGCCCTTCCCTTCCTCAGCTCTAATGACCGCAGGATGCTGAGGAGAAGGTGTGAGCAGTGACCTGGATTAATTGCAGCTCCAGCTGAATTAACAAATTTATTCCCTGGGATCAGACAAGAAATCCACTGCCTCACACTCCTAAGGAGGGAGGTCCCAGTGCCCTGACAGGCATTTCTCTGTGCTGGCTGTATGACCATCCACCCACACATGATGGTCAAGGGCTGGAGTCTGCTCCCCATGGAGGGGCAGCACCAGTGACCAAGGACACTGAAACATCTGTGTGCCCTTGGTACCACAAGTTTGTACAATAGGAAAACTGGCGAGGTTGAAATAGGGATTTAAAGATAAAAATGGCCGGTATGGCAGAGTGGTTTTTACAGCTCCTTCAGGGGAGAACAGATAATCCAAGCCAGCTGAGGGCTTGACCTATTGGTCTGTGCCTGGCCTGTGTGGAAACACTTTAAATCTAAGGTTTGATCCTTACTGGAATGAATGAGAATTAGAGGCTGGCTCCTTCTTGTAAGGAGGATAACCCCACATCACAGGACAGGGAGGTGATCTGAGATCCCACCTTGCTGTGCTGCTGAAGGGTGTGCAGAGTTCTCTGCGCACTGTACCCAAATGCTTTTGGCCTCTGCTGAATAAGAAAAAGAAGCAAAGTCCAGCCTCTCAGAGTTTACACTGTATCTGCACCAGTTAGCCCTTTTCTCAAAACTTTTACTCGTTGCTTTGGTTTCCTTTGCTAAACAGAACTTGCTGATTGCTTTGTCCCTCCTTACCTTGCTCGTTTTTTCTTGTGTCATTCCCATGGTCGTGGTTTTGTTCATTTCCTTTCAGTTACTGAAGGAACTGCAGAAGAGATGCTGGCTCCTTTGGTTTAGCTCAGGGTTGATTTACAAACTAAGAGGGAGCAGGGCAAGGTTAAACAGGCTCTAGGTTGTGCAATTTTCATCCTTCACTCTGTGCAGCAGGATGGGAGGAGAATTTGAAAGTGCAGGTGTGCTGGGGCCAGCTGAGAGGCAGGCAGGTCTGGCCAGGGCCACGGAGTAACTTTCCACCAGACTTCTCTCCAGACTGCAGGTGGAATAGCTGGTGGACTGAGTCACTTCAGACTTTCCCAGTCCTGAAGACTGGGCTATATCCTAACCAAGTACCTCCACTTCCCTGCTGCTTGGTGCTGAGGATCATGGCAGCGTGGGGAAGATGAGTCCCTCCATCCTAGCTCTACACAACTCAGCGTTGCAGCTGCTTCTCAGCACCAGTCACTTCCACTGGGAAAGGGGAACTCCCAGAAATCCTCTGATCCCAAGCTCTGAAGGGAGGGAACCTGCCCTACCTTGCACACCATCTTTCTCTTTCCTTGCACAATGGCTGGCATGCAGGAGGGATGGGGAGAACAAGAGTTCAGGCAAGTTCTGCTTTTAGCTACAGGAGCTATGGATGAGAACAGACACAGAAACACAGGAGTTTGAAAACTGTTTCTCTTACCTCATCAAATACTTTATTTTTGCCTCTATTGATCCCTTCATTAAGAGCTTTTATCCACGATTCCTTTTCTTCCAAAGTTGGAGCTTGAAATTTGATATCATGAACCTGCAAGAGCAGAGAGAGAATTTTTGCCTGAGCATTCCTTGTCAGGACCAGAGGTATCCCTGAATCACTTCAGTTTCTATACAACATCCACTTCTAGCCTGTGTTTAAACTACAGATTCCTTTGTGCTTTGGCATAGCTCCCATGAACAGGATTTTGTTATGCTGGATAGCTTTTTGTTGTAGTTTTATTTTGGTAACTACTAAAGTAGCAAAATAGTAAGTTTATTCTTTCTGAAAAACACTTGGAATAGCTCTTGGAGCATCAGTGAATTGTATAGCAAATGGTCACACTGCATAGAGTCAGAATGAAAGTCCAAGTCACACTGGCTGCTTCAGATGGAGTAAAATACCTTCTCTCCCACTTCCCCCAGAATACAAGGAACAGGAAGGCTGCCTGCAGCAGGCTCTGCCTGCTTCCCTGTTCCTGTGGCTCTGCAGAACAGAACTGATACAGGAATGTGGGGCACTGACACTGGCTGCTCTAACCCTGACCCAGCTGGGAACAGAGATGATGAGCCATAAGACCAATGTAAGCTCAAAAATTCACTGTATCTTTATGTTTGCAAATTAAGTCCAGGAGAGAATGCTGCAGACAGACTCTCTCAGGCCTGAAGAGCTGCCCCAAGAAGAAGAGAAGAGCTGGCCATACAAGAGGGAACTGGCAAGAAGTATGGGTCACAAATGAGGAGGGAGGATGGGTGATTGCACAGCCTGTCCTCCAGCCAGCCAGCTCTTCTCTTCCTCCAGGACAGCCCCATGGTGTTGCTCAGTGTTTCCAATCTCTTGTCCACAGCAAGGGTGTTATTTAATTCACTGCTGTTTTCTCTGAGCACCTCACCAGTATTATGTAGCTTTGCCCAAGAGCACACTTCAGGTGAGAGAAATATCATCTTCACTTTACAGCTAGCTCCATGGCAGACCAGCTGGGGTCCAAACAGCTCCATGTGGTGCCCTAATCCACACTGCACAGGAATGCTCCTGTGCTAAAGGACATCAGCAACATTACAAAATGAAGCACTTAAAAGTTAGACACTCCCAGTGTTTCTGGGCTGTAGGGATGTCATCCTGCTGTGTGTGTTCCTCCTAGCACTGTTCCTAACAACAGGGTGGCACTTCTTACTGAGTTATTCCATCATATGTTTTATCCTCCTGGTCAATATGTCTTATTGATTTCATTCTGCTCTAGCCCTGCCCTGAAAACATAATTACTGATTCCCCTGACAGTCTTTTTTCTTTCCTGCTTATCACTACAATATCTGGGGGGCTTCACAAATTCCTTTTCAGAGCAACTGATATTATCCACCTCTTACAGGTGGAGAAGTGAGCTACAGAGAGGCTTGTTCAAAACACAGCCTCTGGGGGTTTTGCCTGGAACAGTTTTTTGGGGGCATTTAATATCCTATAGGTACTCTCCACTTTCCCATTGCCTTCAAGAGCAGTTGTAGCCTCAGCCTTTTTGTAAATGAGTCCCTACATTCCAAAATCACAGCACTGTCTATATAAAACAGGGAGTATATTAAATGAGGGGGACAAAGCTAATGGTGACTGACAGTCGAGTGCTCTTAGCAGCTCCCTGTTCATGGCACAACAAAGCAGCAACTGTTCTGGGTCTCAGCAACTTCTGAAGGGACCATCAGAAATTCTGCAGAACTAAAGCCTGATCTCCTTACACCCAATCTTGCTGTTAGAAACCAACTGTTCTTCCTTTCTGTATTTATTTCTCGTGTCAATGCCATGGATTTACGTCACAGCTGCCAAGTGCCAGACACTCACAACCAGTATGGCAAGCAGGGAGTTAAGGAGTAATTTGGGGAAGATTCTTTATTCGATTAGTTTGCATGTAAGGTGACAGGACCACTGCCTTCCTGAGAGCTCAGAGGGGAGGTTAGGGCCTGACCCACAGCCCTCTGGAAAAAGAGCCCTTTGTCTGGGATGCAGAAGGGCCACTCTAACCAGGGAATGTAAGGGAAGGCAAGGCTCCAAAGCAGAGCGACGGCCAGATTTTGTTTTAGTCCGAGCTGGCCTGGTTTTGCGTGTGCTTAAAAACTTTTTTTGTTTGGAAACGATTTTGCCCCAAAGCTTTGTGATTATAAAAGCTTATGAGAAAGCTCTACTTGTGAGCAGCTGAGCTGCTGCACTGCCTGGCAAAGACCTGGCAGCCTGCACCAAGGTTTAGAAATCTCCGTACATGTTGTTCAGGGGAAGGATTCCTGCCTCACTTCAAGCTTCCTCCTCCAATGCCACTTTCTGTGCCTCATTCCAAATAAAGTCTCCCAGACTGTGACTAAGCACTGGTGTCAGCAACTCTGTGGCAGAGCAGAGCGAACCTCAGGGGGATGGTTACTCGTTAATGAGAAGCTGAGATGTCCCTCTGGCATGCAACCCTTTGCCATCAAATACAGATCCAGTGGATGCTGAGAGAAAGGGACTCATGGTGGCAGCAGAAGGGAGCTGGGTGAGGAAGGATGAGCAGCACAGCGGGACCCATGGGACAGTGTGGGCAGTGCCAGCCTCGTGTTGCTGCAGCCCTGCTCCCTGCTTGCACAGCTCCCTGGGGCTGTGACACAGAGGGGCAGGTTCCTCCCAGTGCCCAGGTATCTTAGAAATTTTTTCTCTCTGTTTATAACACCCACAGGCACCAAGGCAGAGTCAGGCTGCTGAGGCTCCAAGGCTCGTGTGCAGGCTGCTGCCAGCCACAGCTTCTTTGCTGTCTTGCAGTCCCTGGTCTGTCTGCATCCATCTGTGGCTCCTGTGCTCGGCCAAAGCACTGGGGAGAGGAAGCTCACTCAAACTGGGATAGGAACTCTGTAAAGCAGGAAGCAGCAGAGGAGAGGCAGGAAGAAGCTGGTCTCAGTCCTGCCTGTCACTGGGACTCTGCACAGTACTCTGAGACTCCCAGGCTCTCAACAAACAAGGAACAAGTGAGTTTCTCTTGTCTGTATCTTTACTCATTTGGATATTTATAGATACCAGATGCATCTATAGATGGGTAGTTCCTACAAAACATTTAGCAGGGTCTGCTCTCCAGCAGGAGTTTCAGGCAGAGAGTGAGTGACACCAAAGTGAGAGGGCAGCGGGCAGGGTAACACATTTGCACTCCTTCTTGCTAAGCCAGCTGAGACTGAGTCATGCCATAAACAACAGGCTGGTGTGCCAGGAAAAGCTGTCATGGCCAAACCTAGTGACCATTGTAAGCCATGAATGCAGGCTACGCAATTTACTGACAGTTACTCAGAGCACAGCACAGGCGGTCAGCTCCTGCTGAATCACTGCTGAGATGTCAGGCAACGAGAGCTCCCACACGGATCACTGTCCGTGACAGCAGCGGGCACTGGCTCCCTCATTGCTCCTTGTCCTCCCTGAGACATCAGTCTTCTCCAGCACTGACAGTCTGATGGCAATGCTGAGCCTGCTTTCCAGGAAAGAGAAATCTTCCTGGGGTCAGCCTGCTGTCCCTGTGCTAAGTGATTTAACAGAAAAGTTCTGTGGAGAGCTGTGTAGCTGCAGTTTAAGACTGTTACCAACAGATCTTTGCCAAGCAGTTCTGCAGATCTGCTGCAGAGGTAGTGACGCAAACCTATCTTTATCTGTTTCTATCTGTTTCAGTGCAAAGCCTGGTGGGGCTGGGCTAAACTGGACTGTGAATTGCCTGTGAACTGCTGGGGATGTGTTCCCTTCTGCTGACTTTTGGTACAGGGTGGTCACCTCCAGCAGAAGCTGGAGCAGAGCTGAGTCAGTAACATCTTCAACTACCATGAGTGCAGCAGAGTCTATCCGCCAGATGGGAGGTCATTTCCTGCCTTGACTTCCCATGACTTTGTCAGGTTATATCATGAAGGGGAAAGGAGAAGAGAAGGAACTCCCTGCTTATGACAGGGAGGTTGTAACTAAGTGATCTTCAAGGTCTCTTTCAACTCAACCCATTCCGTGTTTCTATGAGATGATTGTCAGAGGATTCTGGTGGTTTTCTGTAGCTAAACCGGGAGCTACATCATCCCTGAGAACAATTCAGCGTCTCTGCCAGACTGGCAGACCCCAGGAGCAGACTCCCCCAGGCCTCACTGCATTCTGCTGCAGCTTCCAGGCTGGGGCCCTGGTGAACGCAGTTCCAGGTACCTCAGAAATTGATGGAGGGAAAAATAAGCAATGGAAGTTCCCATCCCTGACCACAGGTGCGAGGATCTGTGGGGAGCTGCAGGACTTCCTGGTAGACTCCTTACTTACTACCACCCTTTTCTCAATATTCATACTTTACTGAAGCTTTTCAGATCCACTGAACACCAGACTTGTGCCAATCTCGGTAATTTTCAGAGTTTACACCAAGCATCATTTACACTGCTTTTTTGCATTGTGAGTAGTACATTTTAAAGTCTCCGGGCCAAGGCTGCTGCCCTTTCTTAGAAGTCCAGCTCTCTGTATCCAAAAGTTTTCATTTAATTGCTGTGGATGGAATGAAGCATTTGAGATTTCTAAGCAGAACGGGGCTTTTGCACACTGCCAGCTTCCTTCACTGAAGAATTGAAGCTCTGCTTTCTTTCAGTTCCATACCAGTGCAGGCGTGTGACATGCTCGTATTGTCACAGCTTAACAAAAATGGCATCCTTGTGAACAGGCCAAGCAGAATCTGGGGTACATTCATCAACAACCAGTATTTAGCAGGACAACTTATTTATTCAGGTGCAACTTCAGCTGCAGAATAGTTTTAACTGACTGATTAATCTCTGCTCAAAAATATCCCATCCAAGATTTAAATTGGCATTCCCCTACAACTAAACTGGACTCCCTATATTCAAGATTTGTGCACTGAAACAGAAATGGCCTTTCCTAGCTTGTTCCTAAGTCCCTCAAACTCATTCCCCAGAATTATGCTCAGGAGAGAAAGTGAAAAAAAAAACCAAACCCTAGCAAGATGTGGCAGGGCTTGGCAAGCTGGCTCACAAGGCGATTTTTAACTGGGGATGGCAGCAAGCCTCTCAAATGGAAAATGTTTAACTGATATACATCGCCACAGCTGCAATTTCAAAACAGAAGAAGGACAGTTGTGTATGTTGGCCTCCTAATTGAAGCCTGTGCTAACATCTGCCAAAGTATGTTGTGTGTCAACACCCTCACCAGATTCCCAGCCAAAAGAAGGGCGGGAGGGGAGCTACAAACAGGGAACTTTTCATTTATAAAAGCCCTTCCTTTCATCAAAAGAGCCTTATAAAAAGTAGCCTCTATCTAGGTCTCCACTGAATCAGTGGCATGAAAAACAGGGTTAGCTGTAAACTTGCCAGCATGCCAAAAAGATGAAGTTACCCTTTTGGGCACAGTTTGGGCATATTTTTCTCATAGCAAGAAATGAAAGGTTTAGGAACAGGTCTCACACCCTGTATTGATTCATGGAGCAGTGCAGAGACATATGCAGCTATTACACAATTCTCTCTCAGTAACATACTTGCAGAGAATGCCTTTTTCTTCTGTGCTGCCCATCTCTGAGCACACAGGGTATTATTGGCCTCCCTGGGAATAGGTGTACACTTAGAATCACAGAATCCTAGAATCATGTGGGTTGCAAGAGACATCAAAAAACATCCAGCCCTCCTGCCATGGGCAGGGACACCTTCCACTATCCTGGGTTGCTCCAAGCCCTGTCCAGCCTGGCCTTGGACACTTCCAGGGATGGGGTAGCCACAGCTTCTCTGGGCACCCTGTGCCAGGGCCTCACCATCCTTGCAAGGAAGATTTCCTTTCCTAATGTGTTCTGGGCTCCAATGGTCTGCTGGAGGTCACTAGCCCAGAGTTTTGGGGCAGGAAAATCCTTATTCTGTTGTTTTGAATGAAGTTTAGCACCATGGTGCTCTGAACTCTACTGGGGTCTTATTATATGACTAAACACTAAGTGACTGGAGTGAAACAAGGACTAAACAATCTCCATCTATTTAAACAAAATGGAGATGGGGGAATGCAGCACGTTGGTATTTTTGCCTGTTCATGTTCTTATGGAAATTAATATGGTTTGTCCCTCACAACTTCTCAGATTTGCATGGGGAGATTTAGTAAAAACTCTGAGGCCAAAAAAATCATATTGAAATTAAAAGGCAAAGTATGATACCCCAAAGCAACAATGAAGTTTTCTAGCCCATTAAGATGCTGAAATGGACAGCATGCAAGTAGGAGCTAAGGAGAAAGTCCAAAGATGTGTAGTGATGATGAATATAAACAGGAAGTAAAGCGGGATGCCCTTGCATACACCAAGTGCTCAGATGGATGTAGTCTCTTTGCAATGCCAGCCTGGTTTTTAGCTTCTGGATCTAACCAGAGGCTATGCAGGAAGCTACAGATGTAAGGTTTCATGAATTCTGCAAAATAAATCTTTTCTCTTAGGAACTGTTTGGCTGCAAGTATCTTTGCACTGGAGGTTCTCAGATCAATGGTTCGAACTCTAGGAACTGTCTGAGTACATGGATTGGAATTATTGATTTCCCTGGAACCTGGGCAAAGCTGCAGTATCTAGAGGTGCTCAGAGGACATGGAGGAACCACAGGGAATGATCATTCTCCACTTCTTTTCTTTCTCCAAGAAAGAAAATGCTAAGGGAGGAAAAAAAAATCAAGAGGAGAAAGTCGAGCCTCTGGAAGACCCATTCCCCACAACAAGAAAGAAATCTACATGACAGTGGCTTTCCTTCTTACACACTGTAGACCTGCACAGTTACAGGTCAATTCTCCCAGCTGCCGAGGAGCTCAGCCTCAGAGCTTTTCATCTGCTCTGGGCACAGCTGGCTGGAACTTGCTTTGGAGTTAGCAGACTCGAGGGTGATGAGAAAGGCAATCCTACCTTCTTACCCGGGGAGCGGATTAAAATGAAACGATTTTTCCTTTTTAGTAGTGCACGCAGCTCCTGGCACTTGTCATAACTCTCCAGTTCTACCGTTTCTATGCACTTCTGTTCATCCTGCAGAGAGGGAATGAAACATTATTATGAATAGGAGGCACTGAAATCAATCATAAACCATCAAATTCTGCATTTTTTCCCTTTGCAACTGTCTAAAAGCTCTTCTGCCTTAAAAATAACCTGCATGCAGACAGAAAGCCCCATAAATCAGGCTGGCATCTCATTAAGAAAACACTCTGGTCTTTAAGCTACGGGCCTAGTGGTCCACAGTGGCTGAGCAAATAACAGGTTGGGGACAGTAACACCAGCTTCTGCCATTGCTGTTGGCCTCATGCAGGGATCTGCAGCCAGAAGTGACACTACCTCCATCCCACAATGAAAGGAGGAGATGTGATTCTGCTTTTTCACAGGGAAGATGACACAAGCATCATGATGGTCCAAGCAGCCCACTCAGGAAGCCTGAGCCAGAGCAGGGATAAGAGGAGAGCTCTGCTGCCACTCTGAGCTGGGGCAGACTGGTCCTGACATCACAGAGGTCAGCAGGAGCCATGTGTGATGGACACAGTCCTCTTACAGCCACGCTCTGAGCTGTCAAAACGCTTAGGATTGGAAATACAGCCCTGTACAGCCAGCAAAACTGTCTGGGCCAGCATCTCAGTGGGGAATATTTATCTCTGGAGTATCTCCACTGATGACTGCCGGCCGCGATCTTGGCTCATTTCTCCCAGTAACATAACTAGAATTCCACACGTGGTGCGTGGCTCAGTTCAGCTGCAGAGCACCATCCCTAATAGGAATCGCAGCGTAACGCTGGGCAGATAATATTCTTCATGTCTCAGTAGGCCAGCAGAGACCAAAGCTCCCTTTTGCTAAGCACAAATGAGCAGTGAGAATCTCAGAGCGGTTCTTGCCAGTGAAGTGCTACAGTCAGCATGGCTCGTGAACCTCTCCAGTACCATCCTGAATTAAAATCGCCGGCCATAACCACCCCCAGCTCAGGCTCTGCTCCCAAGGCAGCTCCTTGTGCCCATATGAGTTTGTATTTAGCAATTCCTGTAGCGGAGAAGGGGGTGTGGGATGAGGAAACATGTCGTAGCCAGGAAGCTGCTGTGTGGCTGGAGGCAGGGAATGGAGAGTTCAGAGGGAAGTGGGCTGCGGGGAATTTCCTCCCTTTACCACTTGACATTTAAGTCGCTGTGCAGAACTCAGCCTGCGTTTCAGTTTTTTTAACCCTTCTATCTGGGGATGGGGGCCCAGCAGAGCTGATGCCAGTACACAGAGCAAGTTCTGAGCCACCAAGGGACGTCTGGATCTAATTTAGGTTTATTATTTTAATGACATTACTGTTTATTTCATTTAACACTGAGTAGGTGAATGTGAACTGGGAAAACGCATACTAGGAGGAGGAGATTAATCCTGCCCAAACCTAAAACCCAGCTGATAAAATCCTGCTGACGCTACCGGGCCCTTTGAAGGTTCCTGCTGCAATCCTGGTATCGCAATGTCACTGCAAAAGGACAGGGATGGAAATAATAACCCCTCCGCAGCCAACAAATGACAGAGAAGGGTGAGGTCAGGAATACATGCCTCGGGGATGGGTGATCTCATCCTGGCCTTCGGAGGATGACCGCCCACGTTACAGCCCTGCCACACGGCCGGTGCAGCTCCCAGCTCCTTCCCTGGGCTCAGGATGCAGAGAGCTCAGCAGCGCCCTGAGCAGAGATCAGCCCCAAGCCTCCTGCCCACCCTCCCTGCTCTCAAGAGCAGCTCTGTCTCCAGCAGAGCCCCTGTCACCCTCCTTGTCCATGCCATCTGTCCTGCCTCTTGGACAGGAACTCTTCCTCTGATCCCGCGCAAGCCGCGCTCCACTTCCTAAAGGCTGTGGAACACCAAGCTGGGGAACAAGGGGACTTGGCAGGGTGGAGAGATGTGGTTTTGCTGTGAGATTCCCTCTTGCCTTCCAGCTGCCTGTCTGTTCTCCCTGGGGAGGTTTTGGGGACTGTGACCTAGCCAGGGAACAAGGGAAGAGAGGATGGGGACCTGCAGGATGTTGTTTCTCAGAGATACCTTCACTGTTCAAGCTATGGGTCCTTCATCTCAGGGACCCGAACTTCTCAAATGAGTTATCCTCTTCAGGGAACGCAGGGAAGAAAGCAGCCAGAGAATTATAAAAAAATCGATGCATGAGGCAAAGGAAAAGCATCTGAGTTCAGGGAGCACCAGAATGGGGCTTTTGTCTATGTTTTACCCTTGGCAAGCAGCCATCCCCTCTCTGTGAGCCTACCTGGGTCACAAAGAGATCCTTTATGTCTGTCCTGCACAACTAAGATAAAGAACGAAAGACCCAGCCCTGACACAGGTCCCCAGGTCCCTTCAGCCTCCTGGGACCTGGAGGACACTCAGCAGCATGCAGAGACAAGGTCACTTCCAGAGTCCTGCCCTGACACATGTTCTGGACAAGCTCAGTCCTGGTACAGAACCCTTACATTCACAATCTAATGCAGAAAACTATTCCATTAACCCTTCATGGAGCAGATCCTCTGACAAACATATCTGTGTCTGTTGGCTTGGCCCTTAGGAAGAAAGTTACTGAACACCTGGACATATTAATGCATGTGCTTAACCAAAGAATGACACTTTTCAAACAACTTCCTTAATGAAAAGTTTATTAAAAGGTGGGGGGAAAAAGACTCCCTGAAATTTTTATTTATATAAAGGTGTAATTCCCAGCAAAAACCTTTTCACTGACACATATTCAGGGGCTGAGACACTCCATTCCGTGTAAAATGCCTAGATCTGAAATAATAATTTATTTCTTCATTTGAGGCTCTCAAAGTGTTTTAACAAATCAGTTTTGGGTATGCCTTGCTATCACTTTACCGGGGCAAAATGCAGATGTTAAGTGTCCAACTGTTGAATGCCAAGTGGATCCTCTGGTCTCCAGAATCTAGTAGGATTTTTCCCTATCAAATAATACACTTACAAAGAAACCCTAAAAAACCAAGAAAACAGCTCTAAGCACTAGCTGCACTGTTTAGAGGTTAAAAAAATATCCAGACTCAAGACTGCTGCTTTCTAATCCATGAAGTGATGATATTGATCTGCCTAGTCACCCTACATAGGATTGCCTGGTCTTCAGATGCTCCCTGTAGGGTTTTTTTTTATTCTCTAGAAAATAACCTGCTTGGTTCTGTGCAGACCTGCACAGCAGTGTATTGGGAACTGAGCACCCTGTATTTGCATCAGTGCCTCCTTTCCTGACATTAGGATATGTAACAAACAAACACCTTGCTTAATTGCATCTTCATTTAGGTGAGGGCACAGATGCAGGGTGCTGTAGATGGAGGCACAGCAGAGAACAAGAAATCCATCTCCCTTCATTCCCCATCCGCTGAAAGAAACCTGAGGCCGTGTGGGGTGAGTTTCACTCCGTCTGCTCCAGGTAACACAATCGGCATTTGCCATTTGCCTTCAGGAGCTGGCTCTGCTTTAAACCAAACCCAAAGCCTGACCAGCAGATGCAGCTTGGGGAAAATGTTCCCAGGGCAGATGAGGAGCACATTACTGGAGATTGCTACTGATGATGATATACGGTTTTTGTGTGCTGCTCAGACTGTACTTTCCAGTAACACTGTACAATGTTCTTGTCTTTATCTCGTGTTGGCCATCCCCTCTGCTCTTGTTTTGCACCTAAACCTCAGCTACAAGTGCAGCCAGGCTCACGTAACTGCATCAACAAGGTGGCCCGCATAGGAAACAACTGCTAAAGACAACATTAGCACCTCTTTGTGAAGGACATGGGAGGAACTGAGAATAGCACACTGAGTCCAAGGCACTGCTCAGTTCCTGGAAATCTGATGGGCTCGGACCAGCTGAAATGCTCAGCCTCCAAACCTGCCTGCCCACATGGAATCTGACTCCTCGTTTAACCCATCTAATTCTAATTTAGGATACATATGGAGAGATGCCTTTTATTCCCGTTGCCTGAGGTTTTATCTCCTTTCTTTTTCAGCAAGCACTGAACAATCCCATTTGTAAATGTTTCAGCCTGAGGATGATCTAGAATGCTGTGTCCTTCTCCAGGGTCACACAGAGCAGATATCTGGAGAAGGTCCAGGGCGAAAAACGGCACCTTGAACTCCAGAAATGCAAACCACCATAGCACACTGCACCACAGACTCTGCTTAGACACCAACGCTTCCCATCTCAAAAACTTAGTTCCCCATTTGTAAGATAGCGACAGCCACACTGCCCTGACTCACATTAAAGGAAGATAAATACAGTAATAAACATGAACTGCCTCAATTCTGTTGCAACAAGACCCCTCCTGAGTGCAGAAAATTGCCATTTCCTTTGGTTTCCCTGTAGTAAGTCTACACAATCACATGTTATCCTATTGTGCTACCAGATAATTTTGCAGCAATTTCCTCTCCTAAGACATTTGACTTCACTGTAAGCCAGTTTAATAGCCTATAGATATTAACATGATCCCTTATTTACAATAATGGGACCTTGCAGCTACTGTAGCTTACAGATGCAATTTATTACAGGATGTTACCACAATCTGCAGGCTACCAGAAAACATTATGCCTGGTTGTTACAAATGCCATTTTCCTTGTTGAGATAATAAAATAATCCCTTAAATGATTGGGATTTTTCCTTCTTCTGAATGTCTGTGAAAATTAATCTTACTTTAAAAGCCTCCTTTTCCCTTGTGGTAATGAGAGCCTCCATGTATCTTGTTTTTAAAGGCATGCCCTTTAAAAAAAACCTACATCATTTTACAGATTTTGAATCTTCGAGTTCCCGAAGCTTCAGCTGGAGTCAACAGGTGCCCAGGGCACTGGAAAATGATCTACAGAGAGTCAACAGTTTGCAGGACCAGGCTGCATCCCTCTGGGTAAGAGAACTCCCCCTTGCTTTTCCTGCCTATTGAAATGCTCATCACCTGACATTGACTTCTCCTGTCATTATTCTTGCCATCTTCATGACACTTCACAGCTAAGAACAAATGACACCAGAAAGCTTTGGGATTTGGGAAGAGCGGGATTGTTAAGCATAAGGGAAGAGGTAGTACCCTTTAACCTAAAATGTTTATAAAAAATCTTCTTTATTAGGCAAGAGTATGTTTTTAAAAAAGAGAACTGAACTCACTGTCAGTCCTGTTGTTCCTGAAACCACAGCAGCAATGCAGCTGCTGAAACATTTCCCTATTCCTCTTCCCTTGACACACTGCACATGAAGCTTTACATGATTTTGCTTTTATATCGTCCTGATGCCCACACATGACCCAGATCCTCTTGGGCCAGACACCTCACAGGCACGTGGTCCTTGTGCAGACCACAGTCCCCCACCCTGCTGCACACACAAGCCACCACAGGGCTCAAACCTACCCAGCCCTCATCTCTTGGTTGTAGCTTGTGCTCTGCACTGTAATTTCTAACTTTTGGGGCAAACTCTGCTCTTGCAGAAGCTGCTTCCAGCCCAGGAACGAGGGCTTGACTCAGGATAAAGCCACCTTTGCATTCTGGCAGGACCAGCCCTGCACTTTTCATTCTGCTCGCCTGAAAATGCAGGACAGATTTGGCTTGGCTCTTATTCCTCATTTGTCTGGAAACAGCTCTAAGTGCGGCCATGAACTCAAGGCATGCAGTTTATCTAGGGAAGTCCAGGACAAGGCTCCCAGGGGTCCTTCACTCAGAACTGGCTCAAGTTAAGGGGAAAGATGAGCCAAATCCAGACTGTCCGTGCTTAAGGAGGACAGCAAGCACTCACAATCTCACTCTGCATCCTTCAGTGGCTGAAAGAAACCCTGAAGAGTCTGGCTGGCAACCATTTGAGCTGCTTGAGGGGTGCCAAACAGCTGCAGGGTTGCCTGCCATCCCATCAAGTGGCAGGTGGAAGTCAGCCTGCTACAATCACTTTTATCCCTCAAAAGCCAAAACCTCACTGCACACATCCTGCTTCCGCCCAAAGCTTTACTCCGTTCACCTTCTCACAGGATGTCCTGCCCCCCACTTTTTTATTTTGGCAACGGCTCTGTCAAAATATTCAGTGGCTAAAATATTTATAATATATAATATATTTAAAACGCAGCTGCTGTCTCTTTTATAGAGTTTACCCTTCCTGGAGAGATCTGGAGAAGCCCTTTCAAAAGGAATGGGCTGGAGGGAAGAATAAAAAACACAGGGACATGCATGTGTCCCCTGGGGCCTGCTCCTGCCCCTCATTCAAGGCCATTAGCTGTGACCATACCTCATCCTCGTAGACCACGAGCTGTGTTTTCCGTAGCTGGATGTAACGATCCTTCCACAGTCCCAGGAGCCCCCCGCTGCTTTTTTTAATCCAGCCATATTTCTCTGCAGTTGGAGCACACTTTGGTTTCTCTGAGCCCTCTTCCTTTGTATCCTGCAAGGACAGAAGGCACAAGGAGTTTCCATCATTAGAAAGCCACCACAGAGAAGATTTTAGCACCCACCAAATGTGGTCCCTCCCCACCACATCACAATGGGAGACTGGCATCTTCCAGAGGAAATCTCAACCAGCTCCCACAGGACTGGGAAGTGTGCACAGACCCCAGCCATCCCTGGAGACACTGCTGGAATGGCAACAAGTCCACTTTGCTCCTCTGCTCCTCCAGAGACTCTGCTTCCCTCTCTGGGGAGGTACTCCTTGCTCACTCGTGCACCAAGTGCACCTTGAAAAAGAGCAGCCTCCTCTCCTCTTTGCTCCTCCAGCTTTCTGATGAATCCCAGCATGATGGATTCTTCTGGCATCAGGAGCAACACTCATATTTTAGTCCAAGGCCACTTCTGCAAGCTTCTCTTCTAGGCATGTATGCTTGGTCACCATTCCCAAACCAACTTCTGTAGGAAAAACCATGGCATGAGGGACAGGACTAAAATGTTCCCAGCAGGTTAAAGATGAAAGCTTTCCTCCTCTCCAGTGCACTGGAAGAGCCTCTGCAAAGGCTGGATCCCTGTACCCCTCCCTTGGAGGACCTGCTGCTCCCCACACCCACGGACCCCTCAATAAGCCTCTTTCCCTGGAGCAAGGCATGGGGATTCCCTTGCTGAGCCAAATCCCCTTACACAATCACCTCAACAACCTTGTGATTTGTCAGGAGAGGCCATGCCCAAATCCTTCACCCTTCTCCCAGGGATCCCACTGTCCCTCAGACTCAGTTTTCTCCATGCCTCCATGTAATAGCAATCCAGCTGCAGAGAGCAGGCACACAAAAAGAGCATGTGTGACAAGAGAGCCCCAAACATCCCAAAATGGCCCTCATTGCACAAACTGGACTGGCTGGAGCTCAGATATCTTGTTTCATAACATGAGAAAATCCCAAGTGCATGGAACAGAGTCAGAGCTGGACACTCCCATAGCCAGGACAGAGCAAGTGTGTATGGACGAGCTTCAAAAATTTGGAGGAGAGCCTTGCTAACGAATGTTTTCATGCACCAAACCCCCACTGAACACTCCCTTAGACAGCAGCTTTCATCAGGATAAGCTCTTATTCCAAACTGGGAGCGCGCACCCATAAAAAGAACAAAAGCAGCTTAAACACCCCGTGCACCCACATTTATTCTAACCTCCACTAAGATCTGGAAGGGGCTGGGCTTTGCTGGTAGGTTCCGGTGCAGACTGGGAACAAGAAAATCAAATAAACTGTGTTTCACCTAAAAAAAAATGGCTGAAACCTGTAACAACACTGGTGCCTTTTGCAGAAGTTATTTCAGTTGTACTGAGCTGCATCTGAAATGGCCACAATACAGGATGACTGAGCATCAAAAAGTTTTCCGGGAAGTGGAGGGACTGCGTAGGGTGGGTTTTTTTTAAACTTGACTTTTTAGGTTGCCAGGAAGTTGTATTCAGTTGAGATCTGCAACTTCAGCAAACATCAATTCCTGCACAAATACAGACCTGCTGGTTTCCTGATCAAGAATCCTTTTGATGTCATTTTTAGATAATTGGGTATGGACTTTAACCTCCCTCATAGCACTTGTGCATGGATGTAGCTGTTTGAAGAGTTTATTCAAGTGAGTCCAGACAAACAACTGCTAAAATGTTTTTACTCTTTAAGGCCTTTTTTTGCTTGGCAGGTGAATTTTTGCTGGGTTTTTTTTTTTCCCACCTGGCAGAAAGGCTGAAGTCACATGGTAAATATGTCTCTCCATACTCTGCTCTGCAGAGCGAAAACTATTCTGGTTTTAAAATAACAGTACTCCCTGTGAAGACACAGCACCTAACATCTGCTGAAAAACAACCAGCCCCAGCAGAGCTAGGGCTCATGTTGGCACCTCTGCACAAGGCACAGCGAGGACAGACCTGGTTTGGGGTGTGGCTCTTCAGCCTTTCAGGGACTGCACCTCCCCTCCTTGGCATTGAAGGGTTGCCTTGGAGCTCCCCAGATCACTCAGGAGCCCTGTTTGGAACCCCTGCCTGAAAGGAGAGATGCATGGGGGAACCCTCCATACCAGGCACAACTTCCTGCTGTGCCATCACCTGGGAGCATCCACACAGCAGATCCATGACTCCAAGCCTCACCTGAGCAGCCCAGGAGAGAGAAGAGGAGGGAAGGGGCAGTGAGATGGAGAGTGCTGGGCTCAGCAGGTGACAACAGCCACAAGGGGAGGGCTCTACTCCTTGCACTGCACAGGAATCACCTGAGGCTCAGCTGCCTTCTCCAGTCCCTGCTACAAGGCAGATGTGAGGGGGGAGATCCAGCACTCAGAGGGATGCTGAGCTGCTGGGCTCTCTCAGCAGCTTCCCCCTCACATGTATGCAGCACATCCCATGAGGGTGGACAGGTGCTGTAATCCCTCTCCTACAGCTTAAGGACATAAAAACCAGATGATTTAAAAGTGGGATATTTGTTCCTGCAAAAGCAAGAAGAGTCTCAGAGATGGTGCCTGACATTTTTGCGGATTATTTTTACGCCAGCCCTGCCCCAAACTGGCAAGGGGAGGTTGGCCAGGGAAGGGCACTGGCAGCAGGGATTGTGTCCATGCTGTGCTCCCTGCCTGCAATTCCACAATGAAAATGGGAGCATGACAAAGACATGAGCTGCTGTTGTTAACTCGGCAAATATGAGCATTCTACAAGAAATATTAAGATATCCTTCCTGGGATGTTCTTGAGCTGGATTCACTCCTGTGGTAATTCCACGAGAAGAAGCCCCCTGACATCAGCCAAGTGAGCCAGTGTAAAAGAAGGAAGAACCAAGTTATCCCAATGCTGGCTCATGCCAAAGGCATCGCTCCCAAAAACAATCCATAGGAGCCATTTTTGCATTTTGTATCATGGTGGCATTAGAAGTGAAACACGAGTTCTGCTCCTTTAGCCTGGTTTAGCCTTACATTTTGCAGCTCAGCAGAGAACCCAAATCAGACAGGATGGCTTTTTGTTTAACAACTAGGCAGCTTTCTCCCCTCCCCTGCCCTGTATTTTAGGGGCCCACAAAGCCACACAGTTCTCATGTCTTCCAACAAAGCAAACCCCCAAGAGCTGAATCACAGTGGTGCTTTTAAAGTTACACAGGGCACAGAAGTGCCTTAGCCAGTTACATCAACTTCATTTCAATCAAGCATCTCACTTATCACACACTCCTTTCTACCAAAGTGCTGATGAACAACTCCCAGGAGACAACCTGCATCCCCACACGTCCACACTTTTTCTCCCTTCCCATGTTATCTCCCAAACCTTGCTGTTAGCACTTCCACTTCTCCCCAGCCTGCTGGAGCACAACAGTTTGTTTCACTGGAAACAAACTGCTCAGATGCACATGGAACTTGGGGGACTGCCTCTGACACCCCTTCTACAAGCAGTCCTTGGAGGATTCATGTATCACTAAAGAAGAGAAGCCCGTGGGACAATCAGTCAATGCTGGGGTAGGTGTGAAGCCCCTTTGGCCGGCGGCTGCCAGCTGGAAGCAGTTTCTGTACTGTGGATTAATTTCATGGATGCCAGCGGATAATAACAACTCTCAGTCACTACCAACTTGGGCTGCTTTGCTGTCTCCCTGCTGTTTTAAAAGAGCTTTCATTCTTGCCACAGAATGTTGGGAGCTGAAATAAGGGGGTGTGAGGGGGGAGAGACAAGCCACAGCTACAGGGATCGCATGTACCAGACAGAGCCTGAAGTCCTCCGGCAGTCCGTCCTACCGGGAGCTTTCTTTGTGCATGAGCAGCAAAACCTCATCCAAGGAAAGGAAGCAGGAATAATTGCGTGGCCAGACAAGGGGAGAAAGCGACCTGTTTAAATCGCTAACAAATTTGTGGCATCTTAATCGGTCCTCACAGGGATGGATTTTTGGGGTGTCTGATCTCACGGAAATGAAAACCGTCTGCAGAAGAAGCACCACTGCCCTTCTCTGAGTTAAGCCCGTCCCAAACAGAAAGGAGGAGCAGAACAGAAGTGGGGAACGCTGGAGGTGCGTAGACATGTCCAAGCTGGCGATCTGACCCAGGCTCGGCTGCCGCAGGGCAGGACAACACCCCAGCGGGAGTCACTCGGGGTGGCCCGAGCACGCGTGGAACCAGCCCGGCTCTGCCAGCGCCGGCCGAGCCCGGCAGCCCCTCCCGGCCGGGTCCAACATCCCGAGAGCTGCGGGAATGCGCTGCCGAGGCTCTGCCCGAGCCGCTCCGGGGGCTGCTGGCGATGGGGAAACCCCCGCCCCGCGGTCTCCTTCGCTGTCCCCCGGGCGCAGCGGAGCCGGGATGTCCCAGCGCCGGCGAAGAACCGAAAACACCCCGAAGTGGCCGCTGCGGTCCCCCTGCCCCGGCGGGCTCTTCTCCCGCCCGGCCCGGGGGTCCCCCCTCCCTGTCCCGGGGTCACCCTCGCTCCCCGTCCCGCTCCCGGCCGGACTCACTTGTTCCATGGCTCCCAGCCGCCCGCTCAGGGGCTCGGCCGCCGCCCCGCTGCCCCGCTGGGCTCCGGGCGGACGGTCATGCCGGGCGGGCCGGGGGTGCCGGCCCGGACCCCGCCGCTCTCTTTCCGCAACAACTTCTCGGGGAGCCGGAGCCGCGGCAGCAGCAGCACCGCCGGGTTTCCGGCGGCTCAGGCGCTGCCAGCGAGGAGGCGGGGATGCCCCCGCCGCCGGCCCCGGCCCCGCCGCCGCCTGGCCCGGCCCCCCCGCCTGGCCCGGCCCCGGCCCCCCCCGCCGCCGACGTGAGGCTGGGAGCCCCCGGGACGGGCTGGGACTGGGCCCGGGGGAGGGGGACGAACGGGGTCCCTGCGGTCAGACGGCGGCCATGGGGTGGGACGTGGACCCTGGGGTGGGCCAGGATAACCGGGGATGACAGGATAGCCGGAGCGGGACATGGAGCTTGGGGTGGAGCGATCGCCCCGGGGTCGGATAGGGTCACCAGGGATCAGGCAAAACTCCCGTGGTAGGACAATGTCCCTGAAATCGGAGGACCCCTGAAATCAGAAGGCCCCAGTGTCTGTTTGGGTCCCCAAGGTCCAATAGGATCCTCAGGGTTAGGCAGGGTCCTGGGGATCAGGTGGGGTCCCCAGGGATCAGGCTAGACCCCGTGGTAGGAGAGCCCCTGAAATCAGCAGGTCCCAAAGATCAGGGGGTTCCCCGGTGTCTCACACGGTCCTCTGGGATCAGAAAGGGTCCCATGAGATCAGGCCAGATCCCTGTAGTAAGACAGTGCCTGAAATCAGAGAGTCCTCAGGGTCAGGTGGGGTCCCGGGGGTGAGGGGTGTCCTCGGGGTCCAGGGTGGCACTGGGGCTGGGGTCAGGTCAGGCCCCAGGAGCAGCAGGACAGAGCACAGGGTGTAGAGAGGTGAGGGATGCTCCATGAAGCCAGCATGGAGCAGTGTCCAGGGCTCAGGTCCATGTAGCCACAGTGGCTCCCTCAGCCACAACGGTGGCTCCTGGCCATGAGGTGGTCTCTGGAGAGTGGATTTTGGCAGAGGGGTGATGCCACTCATTCACCCAAGGTAAACAGCTGGGGAATAGTCTTTGGTAGCAGAACTGGTTAACACTAGTCATGCTCAGAGCTATTGTTCTCCACTGGTATTCAGCTTTGCAGACTTCTGCAGCTATTTCAGGCCTGCTGGAGGGCTCATGTACCCAACAGCCTGCCTGGTTTTTCTTCTAATTATTTCAGTCAGTCTAAAAAAAGACATTACCTCCCTCTGCAAACCTTGCCTCCATTGTACTCGGCAGAGAAAATAAGAAGGAAAGGAGAATAAAAGTCTGACACCCTCTACCTCCAGGTTAAATGCTCTTCTGCATAGGTATGGCAAGTGCTGAGAGGAAAAACGGGAGGCAGCTTCTGCTAACCAGAGGTGGAAGGGATAGCAGAGTATCCATCAGGGCAGGCTACCCCCATCCTGCAGGGCCAGGGGTTAATGGAAGAGCTGGGAATCACCCTGGGGCACACCAGGACTTGAAATGAGAAATCCTGGTACTGTCAAGGCACGCTGACAGGAGAATGATTGCCGTGTCAGCAGAAAGACATCTCACATGGGAGGGAGCAGCTAATAGCTGCACTGTGATGAATCTGGGTTTTGACAAGAGGCTGAGGCTCCAAACACACTCTGAAAAGCCAAGGCAGGACAGACAGGGTCTAACTGGTTGGAACTGGTGTGAGCAGGAAGAGAACATCAAGAGGGAGGGTGCATTATGCTGACCACCATGGTCAGGGCATTGCCCAAGCACTGCACTTGCCCTCCCTCTCCTCTCACCTGCTGGATTTTGGGGTTGGACCCTCCTGTTTGCTCCATTTGACCCTCCTGCAAGAGCAGCAGGAGCTGAGCCAGGACTGGAGCTCCTAAGAGAAACTACACACAAATAATTATTAGTGATAATTAGCAAAAACCCACTGATGACATCTCCTTCCTATCAGCTTAGCTCAGTTTGGCAAAGGCTCTGGTCTCGCTGAGACAATCCCCATGTTGTATAAACAGCTTCTGTGGCCTCCCCTGCTCCTCCTCCATGGCCAAGTGCCAAATTAGGCAAAGAAAATGCTGCCACAAGCATCGGTGATGGCACAGAGGGGCCTGGCCAGTGGCCAGGGGTTTGACAGCATCCTTCAGGTTCCTTCTTTACCTGACACAACAGGCACCTCTGAAAGATACGACAAGAAAATCGTGACTGGCCATCAGCATGCAGAGCTGTCACTAAGCCAGCATTAGCTCTCTGCTGCCTAACACCAGGTGGGAGCTGGTTTTAAAACATATTTTCTTTGTTTAATTTCCTGAGCCATCAAAATGGGATTTTGGGTGGGAAGTGGGATCATCCCAGCTCACCCACAGCCTTCTCAGTGGGAGTATAAGAGCAAGACAGGGTGCCAAGTTTGGCTCCAGAATGGTGCCAGACATCACAAAATAAACTATTGAAAAAAGATTATATTTTAGCCAGGCTTTTAAAAGAACCAAAAACCCCCAAATTACCGGAACTGTTGTTCAGTATTCTCTGTTTTCCTGGCAGGGCTGGGGGAGGTGAGGGGAAGCCTCTGACTTTACAGATAGGGTGGGGGCTGTGGTTCCAACTCTCCTGGAAAATTTTAATCGGTCAAAAAGTGAAGAATATTTTTAGCATGCCGTCAATGTGCACGTGAGGACGTGTGTGCTGTGAGAGCATGTGGTGCAGAGGCCACATCCCTGTGATTTATCAGCTATCCTCACCCTTGCAGGCAGACCTGGAGAGACCCACTCTGACCCCCTCCAGCATTGCAGGGGAACCTGTTGTTTGCAAGAGGATGTTCAGTTCACAACAACAGGGAAGTTGGTCCAAAAATGCTGCAGAGAGAGGTGTTGGGCACATGTCTGCAGCCAGGACAGGCTGCCCTGTTGTCTTCTGCATTGATAAGAGATGGTGAAATGCTGCTACAGCAAAGTCAAATGGAGTCACGAGTGACACCAGGGAGGGTGGGATGGTGAGTCATGAACTGAGGAAGTGTCTTTGGGTGGGGACCCGTGAGTCCTGCTCTGTGCCTCAATGGCTGCATTTGGGGTTTTGCAAAGCTTGGGGTGCAGGATGTAGAGGAGCTCCACCAAGGTGGGTGTCAGGAGCTCTGGCTGCAGAGACACGGCTTCCCCAAAGCCACTCAGGGAAGAGACAGGACTGGGATGGGTGGGGATTCCCTCCTGCCCTCCCAAACGTGGACAAACCAGTCTCTCCAGCCACAGACACCTCATTAGAGAGCTGTGGTCACCCCCATGTCTACCTGCCCTCCTTTCCCTGCTCCAGGCAGGGAGCTGTGTCTCCTGCATCCAACCCAAGGTACCTTGTGACCAAGGTCAGCCACTCCACCCGCTCTCACCCTGCTTTTCCTCCACTTCAAATGGCAATAACCCATCTCCAGGGCGCTCTGAAGCCAAGTTCATTAGTGCCTGGCTTTGTTAATTGCTAGAGCAGGGCTGGACAGACAGAGACTCAGTATGGCAATTGCCCTTGTTATCTGCTCAGTGTTGGGGAGGGAGGAAGTGAACATGCCTGTGAGACTGGAAGCCAGTGCTGGGCTCATTGAGGCCACAGGGCTCCTGAGCTGGAGGAAAAATCCTCAACCCCTTTATATGCATGGCAAATTAATGGAGATGTTCTTAATTTCACCTGTTTGGCTGGGGCTGAAACAAAGAGGCCCAGAGAAAGTGCTGGATCTGAATGGATGCCCAAAGGTAGGGCTCAATTTAGAGTCTTGATGCCAAGTAGAGCCTGTGGCGCCTTCTCAAACTGCAGCATGGTTTTGGGACTAAATCAGTTCTCAGGTGGACTGCAGTCCTCCAAACTACCTGTGCTAGACAAGAAGTGTGGGGGTGATGCATGGGGAATTAGCAGCAGCAAAGCTGGAGGAGAGGGGAGACCACACATCTGGAGCTGGCAGGGAAGAAGGTCTCTCCTCACCTATCCACCAGCTTTCTGGGCTTAAATCTTGTGTTTTATGGACAAGACATGTGAAAGGATGGTGCTTCCAGCCACATCCCTGCTGCAGTGGAGAATAACTCAGGGTTATCACACCTGGTCTGAGGCTTGGCCAGTAACTTCTGACCTGCCAAAATCCTGGTTTTACCTGTTTTCCTCTTGGCTGATACTAATCCAAGCTTCTGCCCAAATCAAACCTGGGCTTTTCAGCTACTCATGCTCCCTATTTTAGTTACATGTCTGGAAGAGAAGACCCAGCTATTTGCCAAAGCCACCAGACTGCAAGGGCTCACAGGAACTCGTGTGCTCTCCATGCTGATCTTGCTGGTTTTGTAAGAAAAAGCAGTCCTGGCTGCAGAGGACGTCTGGTGCTCACAGGAGGGACAAAGCAGATCCAAAACTGTAGGTATGGAGGTTACTTGCTGGGGGAGAATGGGGGAGGTGAGTGGTTTAAATGATCTTAAAACCAGCAGTGGGTGGAAGGAATGTGGCCAAGCCCAGTGGCAAAATGGCAAGTGGGCAAAGAGTAATGCTTCTTTGTGCTCTCTTCTTCCTTTCTGTTTTGACTCAGCATGAGCAGTAAGCCCTGGTGAAAGACAGCAAGTGCAGGCTGGAAGAGGTGACTGGTGATGCCAGAACTTCACTGTTGGTGTCCAGGTGATGGCCACGGTCCGTGCACAGGCAGGAAAGGTGGGAAGGAGTGAAGCACCTGGTGGGTGAGGGCTCAGGATGGCACTCCTGCTCCATTGCTGCATAGGGTGAATGGGAGCAGTGTGGGGCTGGAATAGGGCTGGAATAGGATTGTCCATGCTGCTCTTAGTTCCCAGGTGTTTTGAAGCCAGGGCTGTGCCCCACATCCTGCAGGCAAAACCCAATCCCTGTGTAAATGGCTTGGAGCAGCTTCCCACATCCCTCATCTCATCATCCTGTGCCTGGGGCAGCTGCCTCTGGGCTTTCCCAGCAGCTCTGCACTGTTCCTGGCCTTCCCTGACATTTCCACCAATGACAAAATATGCCAAAAATAACCCCTGCTCTCCGGCAGGAAGGTGGGATATAAACACACTGACTGTTTGTTAGTGTTAGTGCTTGCCAGGCTTTCAAACCAGACTGACTTTGGGGGGGATCACTTCCTGCTCCACAGTCCTGACCTCCCACTGCCTCCCTACTCTGTCTAAGCATGGGAGCTCCCCAAAACACCTCTCCTCTGTGCATGCCACTTTGAGAAGGTGAAGCTGCAGCCCCAGAGGTGCTGGAGGGATTTTTCTGGGTGAGTTTAAGGTAAGGCAGCATCTCTGGGTGCATTGCAGCCACTGACTTTCCTGTATGCAATGTAGCATTGAAGTCCTCCTGGAGCTGCTGGGATATATAAAAATATTTTATATATGTATGATAATATCCTCAGAACCTGATTTTGTTTGCTGTGGCAAGAAACAAACCCTCAGAGAAGTGTAATCTGGTACCTGTAACACTGATGACCCCTGGTAATACGATCCTGCTTCGTGCAGTCTTGCTCTCAGGGCCATCCTGATTCTGATCCCTACCTGCCACCCTGCCTGGTTCCTGAGCACAAAGGGACCCGGGAGTTTTGGGGACTGATGGCTTGTACAGCAACCAACCATGGAGTTGGTCTGAAACTATGTTCTCTCTGATTTGGATGAGCATGTGAGGAACACAGAGAGGCAGCAGAAGGGGTTAAAACATTTAAATCAATATTCTGATTTCTGTCCCAGTGGTGCCGACTTCCTTTGCCCCCTGATGGGAGGGTGCAGACCTCAGTGGCGCATTCTGAGCCACCATTTCTGTGGTGAACATGGATTTTTACAGACATGCTGCAGGATTGGACTGGTTTGCTGTTTTTTTGTTGAGAAGAAGGGAAGCAAAAATTAAACAACTTGACCATGGCTGTGGTCTGTGCACTTAACCCACTGGTGAGGCCAGCTCCGCAAAATTTGGAGTAAAAATGTCTATCAACAGTTGTTTCTCACCTCTGGGTTTCCCTGTGGCTGCTGATGTCCGAATTCCTGCTGCTGGTGCTTGGGTCCTTGTAGGAGGAGGCTGGAAAAAATTTTGTCTCTTGGATCAGGACTTTGTGCTGATGTTTTCACTGCAGATGCCTTGTGCAGTGGATGTGGAAATGAGCTGAATCTCAGTGTGAGCAGGGAGTGGGTGAGATTTACAGCTGTGCCCTGGTTTTGGTGGTGATTCATGAGGTAGGATTGGATCAAGTGAATTCTGTAAAGATTTACAGCAAGTAAACCCTTTCACATGCAGGGCTTATTGCATTGGCCTGTTGTGTCTGAGACAGATTCTGGAGGTACTGCCCATGGCCAAGCAGCCAGTGGGAAACCCTTGCCTGTGAAGTTTTCCTCTTGACATGGATTCATTCCTCCTCAGCCTGGCAATGAGGTGGTACTGAGACCACTTTGCATCCCCCTCCCAGCCCTGTGGCCACCTCCCAGCTTTTCCAGTGAGGCCAAGAGCTTGGGGACCAACTGCCCAGTCCTCAGCTGTGCCAGTGTCCCACCATAGCACAGACCCATGGATAGAACAAGCTGTGGGATGCAGAAGGTCAGACTGAGAGCATGTGGGAAATACTCTCTAAAACTTCAAAATGTAATGGATGTCAGAAATAACCATTAATACCAGCCTGAGTGAAGCGAGGAGAGGGGCTCAGAGTGTCTGACAGCCACAGCCTTTGCAATAACGCCTGATTCGGCAGACTGAGTGGTACCGGGTCCTTGCTGCCTCCAACATCCCAGCTCCACTCTGCCTCCAGCATCCCAGTCATACACCAGCATCCCTGCCCCATCCCTCCCCTCAGCCTTCCCCTATAGCCCCTCTCAGCCCACCCCGTCAGTGCCCCGCAGCCCGAGCCCCCGCTGCTCCCCCGGCAGCAGCAGCAGCCCAGCCCGAGCCCCTCCTGCCCTTCCTGCTGCCCTTCCTTTCCTCCTCCCGCGGCGTGGTGCCATCCCCACCTAGTGCCGGCCCGGCGCACCGGCCGCGGGCAGCCGCGGCGCTCCCCGGGCTCCCCGGGCTCCGGGGACCGTGGCAGCTCCTCCGCGCCCCGGCTGCACCCGTGGCACGGCCCTGCGGGGGATTTTCGTGCCCCGGCCCCGAGGGATGCTCCGGGATAAAGGAACGGTGCGAGGAATGAGCTGATGATGTCTTTGCGCTGCTCCAGAGGCAGAGGCCACAATGGATCCCACGTCTGCTGGGGCTGTTGGCCTCCTCATGCCCCGTCCTGATGTTTTTTTCATATTTCCTGATGAAACAAGGAAAAAGCCCAACAGTGCCCCTATTTTTTCTTGGAAAACCCCTTGCAGTTCAGCCCTGAAAGCAGGATTCAGCAGCTTGGCACAACTCAAACTTTTCCTCTGCTGCTTTAAAGAAAATGTTGGAACAGAGAGGGCTTAAAGCCTGCTGAAGAGGCCCATTTATCTGGGAACTGAAAGAAAATATTGGGATAATATTTGGAAAAGCCTGTGAATGGGCATGGCTCAGCATGTGCTGGGTAGCAGCAACCTGCAAGCTGTGGGGGGAGAAGCCACCCTCTGCGTGTGGTTAATTTTCCCCTTTTCCCTCATTTCCTTCCCATTTCCTTCCCAGCTCTGAAAGGTTTTGCCATGCCTAGGTGAGTCCTTGAGATGTGTTTGCCCCAGGAGAGTGGTAGTGCTGGAAGAAAAAGGGATTTTTCATGAGCAGGATGGGCACAAACCCTGCCCAGTCTGAGTATCCAGGGGGGCTGATGGGGAGGTGTTTCTTTCCCCTGGTTAACAACTGAGACTGATCTGCAGGACGCACTTAATCAGGTATCACTAAAAACAGGGTTGATTCCTGACTAATTGGTCAGTAATAACCATTTAATTGGCAAAGCTGCAGTGAAGCTCCAGCCCTCCCTTCCCAGAGCCATTAGCAGCATCTATTTTAACATTTGGAGCCTGGCTGGGATTCAATAAATGGGGTTTTGTTGTTTTTTTTCATGTTTAAAAACATTAATGTGTGTTCAGAATTCAGCTGGACATCTCATTTGGCTTTGAAGCATAATTATGCTTGATGAGGACTAATAAGCAGCTTTCAAATCGAGACCAGGTTAGCATCTCTCCTGCTGTCTCCTGCAGGGAAGCTGATATTCCACAACAACTGATTTTTATGGGATTGATCCAGATATGTCCAGGCCTCTATAGAACCCTGCTTTGTCTTTGACTGGCTTTTTTTTTTTTAAGTTATTTTTCCACCTAAGATGAGTTTTTATTGTTGTGGAGTTTTGCTCTGTGCTCAGATTTCTATCCACTGTGGGTCTCAGGATGCTTTTGCAGGTTGCAAAGGGTGATTTGCTGAAAACAGCCTTTTTTACCCCCCAGCCTCATTAGGAAAGAAAATAAACATTGGAGGGGATTTTTTTCAGTGTGAATAAGGGAAACTCTAAATTCTCAGCCCCAAACTGATCCCAAGCCTTGAGATCCTGATGCTGGCTCGAAGCCTGGCTGCAGGCTGGAGCAGATGTTGCCAGTCCCTGGCACAGATGATGTCTAATGGGTGATGCCTGATGGTTGGATTGGTGTTGAGGTCGGCCCTGCTCCAGCACCAGCGCCTGCCCTAAGGTGGAGCTGCTTCTCTTTCAGCATCGTGGCTGCCCAGAGAACACTGGATCCAGTCTGGTCACCCAAATACCGCCTGCCTGCAGCTTCTGAGCAGGGCTCAGACGAAAGAAAACCCATCCAAACTGTGGGTTTATATTTGTTTTCCACGCTCCGCTGTTGAAATTCCATGTCAAAGGTAAGCTTGCCTGGAGATTAGGCTTTGGCAAGTCTTGCTATGCTGCTGAAATCTCCAGAAATGCCCTTGGTGAGCCCCAAGCATGCTCTGCCCTGGGATGGGGAGTGAGTCCTGGTCCTGGCTTGCTGGGGGATGCGGGGGCACAAACCCATTGGACACTCCCTTCTCCACCAAAATCTGTCCCTTCCCAATGGGGGCCTTTCTGTCCTTTCCCAGCAGAGCCCCTCCACTGTCCCAAAGGGCTGCTC
This sequence comes from Prinia subflava, assembly GCF_021018805.1. NCBI lineage: Eukaryota > Metazoa > Chordata > Aves > Passeriformes > Cisticolidae > Prinia > Prinia subflava. The sequence continues at coordinate 2,693,584 of NC_086261.1, forward strand.
TCACCCATCACTCCCACAGCTGTCTCTCTGGCAAACCCCAAAGGTGCTGCTCTAAACCCCCCAGATTCCCAGCTGAGTCAAAATACTCCCAAAATCTAAGGGTGGCAAAGAAGAAACCCCCTCCTGTCCTGTTCTGTCATGGCTCTGGGGGTTGGCAGGGGGGTTAATGGCCACCAGCCAAATGCTGTGGAGGAAAGACCTTCAGTTGTGAGCACTTGGTGCTTGGGCAGCTCTCCTGCATTTTTTTCTAAGACATTTCGCAGCATTTAAAAAGCTGCAGGTAAATGCCAAACCCCAAATCCTGGCAAAGGTGCCAGCTGCTCTGCAGTCAGGACAGACCCAGCCACTGACTCCGGGCTGACCATGTTCCAGCCTTAAATAGCTGCTTTTCAGGGACAGGTGTGTCACGGGAAACTTTATTTTTCTGGAAACAGCAAGCACATTGTGCAGGGCAGGCTTTCCAAGGATGCTCCCCACACCCTTTTCAGGAAATACCACGCAGCTCTCCTTCGTGCCATGCCAGATTTTTTTTTTTTTTTAATTGGCATAAATGATAGCCTCAGCAAGAACACACCATGTTTTCCCTGGGCTGTTGGATTTTATTTTGAAATCACTGCTGGTTTGATCTTTGCATCTCTCCACCTCCAGGCTCATCACTCTCCTCTTGTGTTTCTGCTCCTGGTGCTTGCTCCAGTGCAGTGGGGTTTGCTGGAAAGTGAAAATGCAGTGGGGAGGTTCATCCTGTGCCAGTCACAGCCGGGTCCTTGGTATATCATCCTACCTGGGGGTGAAATAGAAAAGCTGTGTTTGATCTGACAAAGCCACCACAGAGAGCAGACACATCTGTCCCTTCCTGGTGACCCCCAGCCCCTTCTAGGAGTCCAGCTTTTGATCCCAAGTCCAGCCCTGGAGCCATCATTCCAACAGCAACAGCCACCTTCCTTTGGGGAGCCTGAAATAGCCTCCCCTGCTTGGTGACAACACATGCCCCACGTGGCACCGGTGTAACCGGCTTTTCCAAGACCTGCTCTTCCAGGGGTGGGGTTGGGTTTGCTTGGTTTATTACCAGCACCCTCTTGACTCTGATGCCTCTCCCTGGTACAGTGCTCTCAGATGAAGTGGGATGGTGGGAACAACCAGGAGAGGTGGAAGAAGGATTCCTATTTCACCTGCGGGATGGGTGCCAGCAGGACACATCCCTGTGGTCCCCTCCCTGTCCCAGCACCCTCTCCAAATGAAGGATCTCCCCATTCTACTACCCCTTTCTTGGACATTTCCTTCCTTGCCCTAATTTCCAAAATGACAATAAACCCCCAAACTATTTGAGATGGGTGAAAAGGCTTTGGTTTGTTCCCTTTTAGTTCAAGACCAGCATGCAGTCAATTATCTTTGATTGATTTCCCCACCCTGTGAATGTGTGTGCTGGGCCCAGCAGTCCCCAGATCGCTCTTCGGCCACCGAGCTTCAATTGTTTCTAAACTTCAGGATCCATCTTTTGGATATTTTTTTCAGGCCTGAGTCCATAATGGGCCCTTTCTCCTTTTTTTTATTACTAGCATTTTTACTAGGATGACATTTGGACTAGGCAGGGAAATCTTCTTGCCTGCTACACCACTACCTGACAATCAAGATTTAATCTTTCTGGAGAGGAAGAGCGCATCAGATGGAAAAAAAAGAAAATTCTGATATCTGTGAAATTGCAGAAAAGCAGAGCAGGAGGAGCCTGTGGGAAATCTCCAACCCAGCCTGGAGCAACACAGCGACTGCGCAAGCCTCGACCATTGCTGGACAGATGTTGGTCTAATTACAGCTAAAACCTCTGGCGCTGGGGATGCTCTGCTCCCTGTACCCCAAGTGTATCATTGCAGCCAGGCAGCCTCTCTAATCCCAATTTAAATCCCTTTGGCTGCTGCCTTCAGTGCTTGGAAGAGTTGCTGAATGGCTGAAAAACATAGGCTCATCCTCCTTGGTGATCCCTGTGATTCTGAGCTCTTGCTCCCTGGCAGGAGCGCTTTTCCCCCTGTAATTTTCCCCAGTTCTCACTGAGAGATGCCAGGGATTAGAGACTGATAAAATGGGTGTTTCAAGAATTTGGAAATTAATTTCTCTGTTCCTGCAGTATTGTGTCCAGGTTTGGGCACCAACACAGAGCTCCTGCTTGTCCACAGCTCCTTGGGCCTTGCTCCACCTCATCCCCTCCTTCCTCTCCATCCCATTTGACTCTTCAGACTGGAAGCTTAATCCAGATTTAGAAAGGGAAGGAAAAAGGCAGGGACAGGATTTTTCCAGTGAGCATGAATCTCCTGGGAATTCACCCAGGGCTTTCCCAGCTGCAAAGCTGGTGGCTGCTGCACACTGACAGCAGCAGTGGCATTGCCAGAGCCCAAGTGCTGCTGTGACACATCAGCCGTGGGGATGAAGCTCCACGGAGGCCACAAATCTTATTTTCCACTGGCAGCTCACTTGTGTCCAGGATTTTACCAATAATATCCCCCAAAACATCTGGCCATTAGTGAGTCTGGGGTTATTTTAACACCTAAAAGGGCGAGCAGAGGAAAAAAAAAAGCGATTGAGTGAATATAAATGTGTCGTGATTTAACATAGTATAAAAGGAAGAATACCGATTTCTCCTGCAGATTTATAAGTCCCTGTAGGGGAGCAGGGACTGCAGCCGAGAGCCCGGTGCTTTGCCATCGCTGCTGTGTGCTGGAGTGAGCCGCGGCAGCTGCCGGAGGACGCTGGAGGCTTTGTGCTGCCGGACAGGTTTGAATGCTGGTGTTAATGAACTGGTGTTAATGGGCTGGTGTTAATGGGCACCCTGATGGTGAGAAGTCAGCACTGGAGCCGAGCCGTGCAGGGGCTGGAGCTGGGAGTCCTTCCACGTGGCTGTCACCGGAGAGGGAAGAGTCAAACTGCAGTAACTCCCCGGTGCAGACAGGATCCCGAACCGCACCGCTTTAATTACGCCAGCGCAAATTTCATTCATTTGGTTAAGCCTGGGAGCTACAGAAAGAGCTATTTCCAGGTGTGCTGGTTTAATTATTGCGTGCCCTGGATTACCCACCGTGCATAGGGCCGGGGTTTGTCGGGCTCTCCGGCAGAAAGGGACAAGTTCGTAGCCATCAGCACCCACTCACGCCTCTGCACATCCCGGCACACGGCTCTGCTTGGGTCAGATAAATGGGTTTTAACCTGATTTGTGCTGTAATCTCCCTGTCTACAGGCTCTCATCACGAACAGGATAAAACCCCAGCTCCTGTGGCCGGGGCCCTGTGGGGTTTCTCCAGGCAGCTCCTGGCAGCCAGGGTGGCCGGTGACTCCCAGGCAAGCAGCTTCCCTGTCCTGGCATCCGAGGGACACCTCTGCACCGTGGGTGTTCGCAAAACGCCTTTTGTTTGCTTAACTCCTTGCACTGGAGCAGGCAGAGGCACAACTCCCACTGTCCTGTCCCTCCTCCACAGGCAGGAACAGGGTGTCAATCCTGCTGCCCAGGGCAGGCAGCTCCGTGCCAGCCCTGCCATCCCACCCCTGGAAAAAATAGCACCTTCTGGGTGCGTTATTTGTACTTTCCTTTTCTGAACGTGCCTTAAAAAGAAGGGCTTGGTTTTCAAAGGAGCAGAATTTAAATTACATTCTTTCCTGTTCATCCAGCTCTTTGCTGTAATCTGTTGCTGTGCGGAGCAACAAGAGTGTCTAGGACGTGGTGGGATTTTAACTGTAATTCATGGACAGATATAAAATGCCAGGGTTATTATGAATTTTATTCAGGAGAGTTTAAATGTTACTGGTTCAGCAGTGCCTCTTTCCGTGCTTCCTTTGCAGCAGCTTCTGTTTAACCTCTCAGCTCACAAAATTTATTGTATTGTTGGTGGCTTGCTGTAATTCTTCAGCTTTTAAAATAATTCCAGGAAAAGAGTTAGCTGGAGCCTCTGCCTTAGCCTACATCCACTGCAAAGCAGGTGGAGCCAAAGTCTGTCTTTCCTGGCACCCCTGGTAAATCCCTTGGGTTCATCTGGGGAAACTGCCACTCTGAATTTCAAAATTCTGTCAGTGGGACATGAGTCAGGAGCCTGCAGGGACCAGGGAGCACCAAAACCTGGGTCACAGCGTTGCAGTCAGCATTTGCGCAAAGTTCTTACCCAGCTCACATGGTCTTGCAGGCTGTGCTGGCACCACTGGACCCACAGCAGGGCACAGGGTTTTACTGGTACCAGTAACTATTCCCCAGATACATCAGGAGTCCTGGTGAATGGCCTTGGGATGGAAGGTCTGTGATGTAGTTCGTAGCTAGGTTTTGATGGCCATGATGCTCACTGATGACCATTGCAGTGGGATGCAGAGCACTCCCAGATGTGGATTTAGCCTGATTCTCCTGGGATTTGCCCATTTTTCATCACTTAACACAGACACTATGAGGTTTTGCACACACATCCCCACAAAGGCAACCCCTTTCTTATCTTCACTCTCTTCTGAAGAGCTTCAGAAAGCTTTTCCCACTGCCACAACCTAAACCCTCCCTGCTGCTGCCAGAGTTCATTTGCCCTTCTCTGCTCCCTGTGGAGATACTTTGCCCCTCCTTCGCATCCCCTGCTGACATCCCTCAGACCTTCCCCAGCAGAGCGAGGTGGATGTTTGCCAACCAAAGGGTTTTCTTTCATCTATTCCCACCTCTCCTCTGGCTCTGCCCCGCTGCATCTCTCTGGACGTGCATCGCACACGTAGCACACCCAGCACCCGCCAGCCCTGCTCATCCATCTCACACACCTTAATCAATGGGAAACTTGAGGAAAAGCCCATAAACCGGATGGGAAGTGAGGATTGGATTTGCAATGTGCTGGTGCTAATGGAAACCATCCTTCACTGCATAATCAGAAGGAATGGCCACACACAACCCATCATTTCTACCCAGGGTGCTCACAGGGCAGCCCTGGGAGGACATGTGGGGTGATGAGCCCTGGACACTCCAGTGTCCCCACAGTGATAACCCGCAGTGATTTCCATAAGCAACATCCTATGGTGAGCTTACAGTCACCAAACTCCCCAGTGCCTGCAAATTGTGGCAGCAAATTGGCACATCCCTAATGCCAGCACAACACTGTTTGCACACAGAAAGCCTCCAAATCCCCATTTTGCTGATATTTGTAATTTCCCAGGATAAGCCTGCCTGTGGCACAGGGACTCACCTCCGTCTGGCCCCTCCATGTATTTGCTGCCTGCAAATGGGTCAAAGCCAGCCCAGCACAGGAGCTGCCAGAGGATTTTGGCCTTGTCTGATGCAGAACAGGCTCCCCATAAATTTCCCTTGGATTAATCTCATGGCTGAGCTGGGAGTACTTTCCTATTTCCTCAGGCTGTCACTAGCTCACCTGCACTGTGGCAGGGCTGGTACAAGTGGGTGGCACCAGACTGTTATTTTCCCCTCCAACTCCAGTGGTGGGTTGTACTTATTGCTCCTTGGATGCCCCCTCACCCTCCCACACCCAGGTGGGTTTTGCAAATCTGTTTGGGGCCTGGGAAGATGTTTGTATTCAGATGGATGGGGTGTGGGTCTCGTGCCCTAAATAGCAGTCAAATCTGGTCAGGGTCTGGAAAACAGACAACACCCACTCTGAGACTCACAGCCACCCTGAGACCATCTCTGCTGGAGCCTGTGGATGCAGATGCTCATTGTCAGGGCCCTGGGAGCCCTGGGCACATTTCTGAAGCTAGGATAAGATTTAGGTGAAGCTCTGGTGTGATGTGAGTGAATGCAATGCCACTGAAACATCCTTTCATTCCGGGCAGCCATCAGCTCCCTGCCAGCCTCGGTCTGCATTGGCAAGGAGGGCTGTGGAACAGAGCACCCCTGGCCCGCTCCTGAGCCCGGCCTTTGTACGTGCAGCCACCTTCTCCAAACAAAGCCCAGTTTCTAATATCCCACGAGGTCTCTGCTGTTCCCTGAATGGCATCCGTGGGAGGCAGAGTCAGCACTCCAGCCCGTCTGCCCAGCCTGTGGCTTATGGTGATGCCCCTGAGGTGTCCACAGCCAGGTTTATCCCCGGAGTCCTGTCCCCAAACCCTCCTCACCGGGCAGTTCTTCCTGGCCTTTCCCAAGCCCACGAGGGGCTGGCTGGGGTTCCCCTGGGGGTGCAGGTGGTGCCAGGGGTATGGGGGCAGGGGGTGCTGGGGGTGGAGGGGAGATGCCCAGGGAATGTGAGGGCAGTACTGGAGGGATGGGGGGCGGGAAGGTGCAGTGGGATGTGCTTGTGCGGGTGAGGGAGATGCCCGGGGGGATGCAGGGGGAATGGGGTAAGGGAGATGTGGGCAGTGCTGAAGCATTCCAAGGAGACAGAGGGGGAGGGGGGCTCAGACTGGCTGCTCTGGGGCATGCAGGGGCCAACTTCGTAGTGGAGCCAGGGAATGCATGATGGGCTGGCTGAGGGAATGCAGGGGGAATGTGGGGAGTCTCTCCGCGGGGTTCAGGGGGTACCTGGAGAGCAGATCTGGGAGGATGCACGGAGGGCTGCCCGGGGAGAATGCAGATGCACAAAAGAAGATGCAGTGCCAGGGCATGCAGGGGGATGCGGGGGCGACGCGGGGGCTCTCTCTGAAGGGTGCCATGGGTTACCTGAGGAGCAGAGCTGAGAGGATGCACGGGGGCTGTCTACGGGGGAAGGAGGTTTCGGGGAATCAGGAATCGGGAGCACAAAGGACCATGGAGTGGGGCGCAGGGGAAACCCGGAGGGCAGTGCTGGGGCATGCAGAGGGATGCGGGCGGACGCGGGGCAATGCAGGTTCACGGAGCAGCACCGGGGCGCGCAGGGGAGGATGCAGCGGGTGGAGGGGATTGTCCGGTCACATGCAGGGGGAGGCAGGGAGGGTTCCGGGGAACAGCACCGCGGCACGCGGGGGGACGCGGAGGGGCTGTTCGGGGGCCAGCACCGGGATGCGTACGGGGGATGCCGGGGGAAACTGAGTTGTCCGAAGACACGCGGGGAAGGGACACAGAGCCGTGCTCGGAGAGGTCCGGGGAGCTGCCCGGAGTCGGGCAGCGGGGCTGCAGAGGTGTGCGGGGGGGTTTCCGGGGAGCAGCGCCGGGCACGCAGCGGGGCTGCCCGGCGGCAGGCGGGGGGACGCGGGGGGGCAGTGCCGGGGGCCGCCCCGTCCGCCCGCTCTCCCGGGCCCTCCCCGCCCCCCCCGAGCATCCCCCCGCCCCCGCGGGCTGCGGGGCCGGTTAAAAGGCGCAGCGCCCCGCTCCGCCCAGCCCGGCCCGGCCCCGCACCATGCCCGCCGCCGGCCCCGGCGCGGGGAGCGCGGCCGCCCCGCTGCCCGCCCGCCTCTGCCTGCTGGCCCTGGCGCTGCCGCTGGCGCTGCCCGGGCGCGGGGCCGCCGCCGAGCCCGCCCGCACCGTCTACACCAACCACTGGGCCGTGCGGGTGCGGGGGGGCCCCGCCGAGGCCGCCCGCCTCGCCGCCGCCTACGGGTACATCAGCCTGGGGCAGGTAAGGGGCGGCGGGGGGCTCCGGGAGCGGGCAGGTGCTGGGGCCCCGGGAGCGGGGGATGCGGGGCTAGGGGGGTCGCACCGGGGACTGGCGGGTCGACCGGGGAGCTGCCGGCGGTTCTGGCACCGTGAGCCTGCGGGGGATCGGGGAGCTGCCGGGGGTCTCACGCCGGGGGTCCCGCAACCGGAGAGGAGCCGAGGGTTCCGGGAAGATACCGAGAGTCCCGGGATCGGAGAGGCGGAGCGGTCTCGGGAAACTGCCGGGGATTCCGGCGCTGGGAGCCTGCGGCAGATCCCTGGAGTGGGGAGCTCGGCGCCGGGGAGCTGCCCGGGGTCTCGCACTGGGACTCCCGGTACCGGGAAGCTGACGGATGGCCCCGGGACCGGGGAGGCGGCGGGGGTCCCGCGGAACTGCCGGCACTCCCGAGACCGGGGCAGGGTCCCAGGAGCGGGAGACGGACCCCGAGATCTCCCCGCTGGCGGAGGTCTCGCCGAGCTGCCCGGTCTCCCGGGGACCAAGCCGGTGCTGGGGGTCCCAGGAGCGGGAGAGGAGCCCCCCGGAGCGGTCGGGATGGGAATGGGGACCACGCGGGGATGCTGTCGGAGCGCTTTGGCCCGGGGGCGGGCTCCCCCTGGGTGGATGCCCCTCCTCGGGGTGCCCTCGCCCCGCACCGCTGGGGGGTTGCACAAGTTCCTCCCACCCCGGAAAGTTTTATTTGTGGGTTTAACAAACTTTGGACTCGCTGGCCCGGGTTTATCGGAGATCTTGGGAACACAGAGAACTTTTGCTTTCAAAGCCCCGCAGAACACTGGTGTCTTAAAAGCGATTTTCCTCACAGCAGCTCGTTTTCCTCTCGATTTCTTCATCCTCTGCAATCCCAGATGCAGGCTGATGTCCTCGGAGTTTGTTCCAGAGTTTATTGCCATGGCGTTGCCCGGTGCTTTTTTGGTTGGGTGGCACTTCAGGTTGTCCTCCTGCCCAAGGTGTCTCCCGGACTACAAATTATAACCTTGCTTTATATCGCAACCCTGCTTTTAACTATAATTAAAGTCACAGGGTGCTGCATAAACAATTTTTTGGGGGGAGGCTGAATTGGGCACATTGTCTCCTGCACCCATGTCTGTGACCTCTCGTGGAGGATAACCCCTCACATCCCACCCTCAGTCTCCTACCTGCGTGCTCAGCTCCCATCCCACCAAGGAGAAAATCTCATGTATTGTTCAATTGCCTCTATCACAGGGCTGGGCGACGGTGGTTGTGCAACCCAAAGGGCTTTTCAGTGTTTATCCCTCTTCAGCCAGAGAATATCTTGATTGAACTTCCCACTCTCCCAAGTTGCATCAGCCTAACGTCTGCTCCTGGTTTGGGGTTTTGCTGTGTCCCTTCCCTGCTGGAGCATCTGTCACCCCTCCCTCCTTCCCCAGCATCCCGGATATGTGAGCTCATCCCTATGATGCAGGAGGCATTTGGCCCATGGGCACAATGTGGCTCCACTGGAGCATCCATCCTTCCCCCCTGAGCCCTTTCCCCGGGGCAGCCCTGTGCAGACTGCAGAGCAAGGGAAATATTTCTGTGGTTGCATCAGGGTGTTCCTGGCTCCCGCCTTTCCCGTGGATACTGGGAGCTGCTGGATACTGGGAGCTCGTGCACCTCTGGGGCTTCTCCAGCTGCTCTCAACGCCCTGCCTTCAGGTCTCCATTTCTCTAAGCTCTTCCCACTGGCTTTTGAGCTTTTTCCACTGGGTCCCATCCAGGGTCAAACCTTGAGGAACTGCTTTCCCTGCACGTGTGCTGATGTGTGACATTTGCAGTGTTGTGCTCAGGGTTCATGGTATGCTGAGCCTCGTGGGGACCTGGGTGTCCCCCTCTTCTCCTCCTGCATCACCAGCTTGTGGAGCTGCTGGTGATGGCACTGTCCCCAGTGAGATGTGCCCTCCTGGGGGGCCTGATTCTGGACAAAACCTGCTGGAAAACTCTGCCAAGGGTGTTATCACCCTGGGAAGATGTTTGAGTGGAGTCCAAGGTGGTGAGGGAGGAGAGGTGATGGTCGCTGGAAGACCGCGCTGGGTGCAAGGAGGCTCAGCCTTGCCTTGGTGGCTGGTGACCTCTTTGCCTCTGCGATGTAATCCTGGAGGTTCCTGACGTGGTTCTGCCCGGGAAAGGCACTGCTGGGGTTGGCACACAGAGCTCTGAGCTCTCCCAGCATTTCCCCGTGCCCAAATCAAGAGCCAGGACACTCTAAACCCTTCTGGGTCATGGCAGAGTGACATTTCCCTTGGGGAATCACTTGCGTCAACTTCTATTTAAGTGAAGCAAACAACTAAACAAAAGAAACGGCTTTTACACCCTCGAACGCCTGCTCATTCCTCGCCGGCTCGTTCCTCCCCGCCGGGCTTTGTTCCCCGGCCGTGCCGGGGCGAGCCGGGACAGGCCCTGGCCGAGGGCGCTGTGGGGACGCTGCGGTGCTGGAGCCCCGGGCAGCGCCGCTGGCTCCAGGGTGATGGTTAGCCCCTTCCTATCCTGCTTGTAGGGTTTATATGAATTTTTCTATGTGTGGTGTCCAACACTTAAGTTTTGGAAGGGCTGGCACATCCTCAGTGGTCTCACCTGCAGTGCAGGAGAGGGATGGGATTAATTTGGGGCTGTATTTGGAGCTTTCCTGGATTCCTGTCGTCTCCCAGCTCTTGGCTTGATCCTCGCTGAGCTGAACACATTCGTGAGCCTTTGAGAATTACATTATTGAAGGCAGGAGCTCAGCGACTGGACCCCTTGTCCCTGATGGGGATGGGTGGTGTCCCCAGGAGGGGAGTGCTCACTGCCTTCCCAGTTGGATCCACCCTTCTGGAAGGCAGCAGTGCTGGTGTAGCTGTACTTTGCACAGATGAAATGGTTTGGGTGAGATGGGGTTGCATTGCAGAGCCCTTACTGTGCTGACTGACCACAAGGAGGACAACAAACCCTTTTTCATTTAAAAGAAAAATGACATTTACAAGTTTTTCTCCCTAGAATATATTAGGTAGAACAGGACATTTGGAGGTCTACCAGGTTGGTCCACTGGGATCAAGCTCTGCTCAGACTTGTAAGGTATTCCTAGCATGGGAAGGTTTTTCTTATTTTTCTGCCCATAAATCCCAGGAGAATAAAGAAGTGGGGCACAGAGTTCTTTTCCTGCTGCTCTGGCTATGCATCCCCAGAGCCTATCATGAGGTCATTACCTTCCCTGTGCTCTTGCTGCTTTGCATCGCGTGGTAATTTTGCATTTATTTGTGAAAATGAAGGAAGAAATTCTTCACCTAGGAAGGAATTGTTTACTGTGGGCATGGTGAGGCACTGGCACAGGTTGCTCAGAGAAGCTGTGGATGCTCCATCCCTATTTCAAGCTGGGCTGGATGAAGCTTGGAGCAAGCTGGTCTAGTGAAGGTGCCCCTGCCAGTGGCAGGGGGTTGGAACTAGATATCTTTAAGATCCCATCCCAACTCAAACCATTGCAGGATTTTATGGTAAGCCCTGTACTCCAATTTCCAGGCAGAGTGAGCAAGAGGCAGGGTGGTCTTGTCAAGGCTTCCCTAAAATATGGAGAGGTTGAAGCACCCTCCTTCTCTTTTTTAAATGCAAATGGATTTGAAGAATGGGTTTAAAAGGCAAATGCAGATTGCAATGAGCAACCTCTTTGTGGATGTTAAAGAAAATGCCCAGCTATGCTGTAATGTGAAGGGGAAAGAGGAAGGGTTTAAATGAATTTGAGTGGAAATAAATTATAAAAATCACACTAACAGCAGTAAAGTTGGTGAAATGACATCCTGGCATAAAAGGCAGAGCAAGACTAATTAAATATTTAATGCTCTTAAGAGACACTGACTGATCTCAAGGTATCAAGTGTGATAAAGATGTGAGTAGTTGTCATCTACTTTAGCATATGATCCAGACAAACCTGTTTGTCCCCCGCTGTTCCATTGCAACCAGCCCTGGTCTGGCCTCAGGAATGTCACCCTGGCCCCTGGGTCACACATGGTCTTAAAGATGTTGCCTCATGGGTTGCAGATGGATGCTTGGAGGATGGCCCTTTCTGGTGCTGTGAGCAAGGCACAGGGAATGTCATTGGCTCTCAACATCCAGCTCCTGACATGGAATGTGGGCTTTTTTTGGCAGGGAGAAAAAAAGGAAAACCAAACTCAGGCAAAAGTGAATTTATAGCAAAGTCCCAATTTGTACCCAAATTATGTGATCTGGGAGCCACATACCAGTGACTGCAGCTTTTGGGTCATTCCCATCCCTCTGGCTGTGAATCCCCGCGGGATGTTTCACATTTGGTGTCTGGCTGAGATCCCTCGATTCATTGCATAGCCCCAGGACTTTATCCTATCCGTGCTTTTGGGATTAAAAAAGAGGAATTGTGGTGTCTCCAGATGCCAGGATGAGAGGAGAGGGCCGGAGGCAAGCGCAGCCACCCCGGGGCTTGGCAGGGTGGTGTGGCTGGCACCGTGTTTTCCTGCAAGTGCTGCCATCCCTCACTCCAGGCTATGCACATTTATATCCCACGCTTCCCAGGAGCATCCCAGGGCGAGCAGGGATCGCATCACCTCTCCTTGTGTGCAGCCGGGGCGAAGCCGGAGCGTCGGGCGGAGAAGGCAGGAGGATGAGGCACAGCTCCCCTGGCTGTGCCGCAGCTGCTGAGCTCATTTTTAGCTCATTATTTCTGCTTGGGAGCTGATGAAAGGCAGTTTTCAAAGATGCATTTAATGGGTGAAAATTCATAAAAATGTTTTCCGGGCTCTGTTGTGCCAGTGCAGCGTCCGACCACCAAGGCTGTTTGTCACAGTGGTGGCACCGGGGCTGGTGCCAGCATCCTGCATCCTCCCGAGCCCCGGGAGCTCTGTGTGTCAGTGAGGGATTTGGGGTGCAGGGCACGGCTGCACCAGTGCTGCCAGTACAAAATGGGGGTGCAGCCACGGGAAAACAGACTTTAAAAAAAAAACCAACCCAAACAACCTTTTTTTTTTTCAGATTGGAAACTTGGAAAACTACTACCACTTTCACCACAGCAAGACATTTAAGCGCTCCACGCTGAGCAGCCGGGGACCGCACAACTTCCTCCGCATGGACCCCAAGGTACGGGGCTGGGCACCCTGGTGTTCCCCAGCCTCTGTGGGGTGGTGGCATGTCCTGTCTCCACCTGTCCTTGGGGGAGGTTGTTGGCTTGATCTGGGTCAAGTGTGAGCTGGAGCATCTTGGGATGACATGTTACCCTTGGGCCACAGCCCTGTGCACACGAGTGACTCATTGGACACGGGTACGGAGAGCGGTGGTGAAAAATACGTAAAAGTGACTAAACACTAACATCTGCCTGAAAGCCGGGAGGAAGAAAAGGGGGAAAAGCTTTCCAGGACAGAAAGGCTGTTGCATGCTCGGGGTGTTGATCCAGTTGCCACAACACTTGCTGCCTCAATGGTTGCTATGTGTGAAATCCTTGGCAATAGCTCTGCATTGCTTTTTTCCTAGAGCAAGCATCCAAAGGGATTTTCAGTGCAGCTGAATTGACAAAAGTAATGGGGAGTGGGGGGGAAAGAGGCAAGGAGGGACCTGGGCAAGCTGGGTTTGGGGTGGTGGGGAAGGGTTTGGGCTCCCCTTTGGCTTTCCTCCCCCAGCTCCCCTTGAGCACTGTGAGATGTAACTTGTGCAGAGCAGGGGAAGGGTTAATGATGGGGAGTTTTTTGGGGGGAGAGTGGGACATAAAAGCAGAAAAAGCCATTTTGGTGAAGGTACCCATGCTGTAGCAAGCTGCTGGTGCCTGCAGTGATTCCCGGCCATCCTGGGGGTGCTCAGACACCCTTGGGATGCTCTTTCCCAAGACATCTTCAACCCACTCTGCACTACACGTCCCATCCTATTCTCTCCAGACACACACAGCAGCCCTGCCCTCCCCAGGCTTTCCGGAGAGATTTGCTGTTAAATATTTGGACAAGGTCTGTAGCACATTTTGGAGGAGGAGGCGACGTACGCGTGGCTGCGTTGCCAGCGGGGAAACCTCAGCGAAGGGAGCCTGGTGCCCTGGAAATGTGCTGGGCTTTAATTAAAGCTGTTCGCCCTCAGGGGGGTGCATAGGCATCCCAGCAAACGACGAATTCTCTGCATTTGAAATACCCCCATTTAAATGAGTCTGGTTATAATGCAAACTAAATCAATTGGCTTTTAGTCTATTAACCTTTACCTTACCTTGCTCTGTGGGCTCCAAGCTAGAGCAATTAACTCCTGTTCTCTTAATCCTTCCTTATCAGTTTAAAACCTGTTGGCATGTCTTGTCTCTCCCCCTCTCCCATCTACATTTACAAATCGTTTAAGCGATGCATTTGGATGGCAGCAGCTTAGCATGCATGCAGGAAAACATCACCTCGAGGCAGGAGGACGGGAGCTGAAGTAGGGAAGATGGAAACAAATCTTGCAGAAATCCCGATGAACCAGCCAATCCGGTTGTTTGCAGATGTTGGGTGGTTCATGCCTTCCAGGGGCTATTGTTTCCAGTGCTGTTATTTGTTTGCTCTGGGGGTCGGTGGCATGGGCTGGGCAGGAGTACCATGGCCAAGCTCTTCTGGGAAAGGGGAGACTCCAGAACACACAGGGAAGCAGTCAGGGTCCTGGTCCTTGTGTGACCACGGTGCTGCTGAGCTGCTCTGTTGCCCCAAGAGACCCTGCAGCTGGCTGCTGTTCTGGGGCTGACATGAGCCAAGAGATGTGGAGGTGATGGAAAGGGAGGAAGAATGTGGCAAATCCAGCAATTTTGGGGACAGGTCATGGTGATGAGAGCTGGGGAGGGACAGTGGGATGCAGAGTGGGGTCACACCATACTATGCCACCCCTCTTAGGGCTCCATTTGCAGCTCTTATTGCCATAAACTTTTCCTTGCTCACTGGAATGCTCGTGTTGGTCCATGCAGTGCTTCAGCCTCCATCCTCGCTGCTCCAGTCTCTTAATCCTCATCAGGGGATGCCATGGCCTTGTCCCTGTGCCTCTGGCCATGCCCCACGGCAAAATCAATCCCATCTGAATCATTTGCTGTGCTTTATGGCAAACATGTGCTGGAACCATCTTGTTTATCCTGGCTCTCCACTTAAACTCCTGCACACCCACGGGGATAAGTCAGACTATCCCTCTTATGGAGCTGCAAAAGGAATTGCACCCTCACATGTGCTGGTTATTGTGTTTGGTGGAGCCTCCCAGGCCAGCCAGATCCAGGCCTCATCCACTGAAAATCTCAGAGTGAGGGGAAACATAAAAAGCTCCTGCTCTGTTTCCAGCAAGGGTGAAGGGTCCAGCCTGGGGCTGCCTGTGCTGCCTCCTCATGGGGTCCTTTGGTGCCACTCACAGTCACCTCCTTGTTGCTAATTGCTGCCAGTACCTAAAAGAAAAGTACCAGGAGAGCTGGAGAGGGACTTTGGATGAGGGCCTGGAGTGTCACAACAAGGGAAGATGGCTTCACACTGACAGAGGGCAGGGTAAGACAAGATACTAGGAAGAAATTCTTGGCTGCAAAGGCTGTGAGGCCCTGGCACAGGTTACCCAGAGAAGCTGTGGCTGTCCCATCCCTGGAAGTGTTCAAGGCCAGGTTGGATGGGGCTTGGAGCAACCTGGTCTGGTGGAAGGTGTCCCTATCCATGGCAGAAGTTTTGGAATGAGATTAGCTTTAAGGTCCCCCGCCGCAACCCAAACCAGTCTGATTCTGCAATAATTAGGGTTTGCAGGGGTAGGGCAGGGGCCCTGGGTCTCAGGACTACAACAGTTTGGGCCATTTCTAGTAATAAAAATCCTTTCTTTTCCTGTTCTTTTTACATTTCCAAGAAGCCTTTCCCCCACTCTGGATCAGCAATGGAAGTTGATCTGACTTTCATGAGCTGCAGGAGCTGTTGCAGGGATGTCCCAGACTCCTTCCTGCTTGCCTATTTTCCCATGCCAGCCACACTGATTTATCAACTCTTCCTTGAAATCGATGTCCTTAAACTGCTGATTTCTCTCTGTCCACACATGATGTCTCCATTGACTCCCGGCTGGCAGTGCTGGGGTCGATCAGGAGCCTGATTGAGATGAAGACATCCCTGTGAGGCAGCTCCTGGCAAACCCCCCCAAATCCCACACCTTGACATCATTCCTGCATCCTGCAAAGCAGCAGGGAATGGTGCTAGCTGTAGCTTGGGCAGTGAGACTCATGGAAATGCTGCCAGGGAGTGGTGCTTTAAGGAAAAAAGCCCATTATTTGGGCCATAACCTCTATCTATTGTATTTTTATTTTTTTTTAACTAGACCATGAAGTTATATTTTTGCTTCCAGTGTTTAAATCCATCACTGTGTAAGCAAAGTGGTGCGCTCTCGGCAGCCAAGGCAGCGTGGAAAATCATTTTTCTATGAAATACATTTTTTTCCCCTTTCAATGGTGTTTTTTTCTTTATTATATATACGTGTTTAAAACCTAAGCTGTAGGCTGGAAGCTGTCGGGTTTCTGACATCCACCTCCATCTGAGGCACAAAGCAATAAACTCTGTGAGAACTCAGTTCAGCTGACAGTTTTACATAAATGAGCTCAACAAAAGTTGCACTTTGTATTTTTATTCCTTTGTTAAAAAAAACCCTTAGTCACAACAATAGAGACATTCCCATGAGCAGCTCCCAAAAGACCCAGAGCCATCACAAAGAAAGTGTCCAGCAAGGAGGGATGTGCCACACAGCCCTCACAGTTCATTGGCTGGTGCCTCCTTTCTCCCCCAGCATGAACATCTGTAAAGATTTGGTCTATAAATTACTTTTATAACCTTTTTTCACTAAACTTGTGTTTTGCCTCCATGCTGAAGGCAGGAAAGCCCTTTGTGTGGCAATAAAGGGTCTGGGGGGTGGTTAATGTTGATAGGGATGGGATGTGACTGCTTCCAAAGCAGCACCTTAGGCAGCTCCAGCCACAGCACCGTGGGCAAACACCAGCATTTCCCAATCATGGCCTTTTCCAGATCATTTCCCGTTTGATCTCTCTGCGTGTCATGCCCTGCTGGAAAGCAAACAAATGTCACAGTGGTCAGCTCCAAGGCCACCTCACATGCAGCCACTGCCAAAGATACTTTTGTGGAGCTGGCCCTGTCCCCTGAGATCTGCCACAGCCACGTGTGGCCATCACGTATTTTTGAGAAAAGCGTGTTGTGCTCAGGTAAAGCCCCCAGCTTTTATTATTTTATCAGGAGGGAGGAGCTCGAAGAATGAGCAGCCCCGGAGCCAGGTGGAACAGCCTCAGGGCTGAGCTGCTGCCTCCCAGCCAGCAGGAAGGATCAGCCCAAAAACTAAGCCAAGCACCTGAGTGTTCTCCAGAACTTTGCCTAAACACTGAAATATGTGGTCTGTCTCCAGCGGGACTCCAGCGCGTGCTTCTGTGCTTTGCTGAGCCGGGGGGTTCAGGCACGCGCTCAGCAGCGATGTTATTTGTGCTTTGGGGTTTTGCTGCACCGGCAGAGGAATCTGGGCTGGCTGAGACAGCACAGTGAGCTGAGCTCACCCTGTCTGTCTGTCTGTCCATCCCGTCTCCTTCCAGATGGAGCTGCTGTCTCCACAGCAGCTCTGGCCATGGAGATGGGGGTTTGCCAGAGCGTGAGGTGATGCTGGGATGGGTTCAGGCTGAGGCTGGCATTGCTTCTGCATCCCACATCCCACTTCAGTGGCAATGCCAGGCTCAGTGCCCATGGGTGATGCTGACCCAGGTCTCTGCTTGCAGGTGGACTGGCTGCAGCAGCAGGAGGTGAAGAGGAGGGTGAAGAGGCAGGTCCGAGGGGAGCCACATGCCCTGCCCTTCAATGACCCGGTGTGGCCCAACATGTGGTACCTGGTGAGTGTCTCCCTGTCACTGCTTTATGGGGGATCATTTATTTCTAAGCAAACGCATCATCAATCTTTGCTGAGCCCAGCCAGTAATGAAATAATAGCATCAAATGTACTTGGCAGCAGGATTTTAAAATAGTGAATTAATACACCTGAGAGTCTGGTTTGAAGTGTTTCACCCTTGTTAGCAGCCCCTCATCGTGGTCTGCACAGCAAAGGCTTGGGAGCAGCACTGCTGTATTTTACCCATCCCAGAGCTGCAGCCATCTATTTGTAATATAATTTTTCTCCTGCCTGCTTCATCGATCTGTATTTGACAGGGAAATTCATTGAAAATTAAGGGCGGAAAGGAAGCGAGCACTTCAAAACCCAAGAGCCCATAGTACTTGAAATGGAAGAGGAAAAGAATAATAGGGAGATAGCAATGCCTGGATTAACTGCTGCTGGATGGGTTTGATCTGTGGAGTAAAGTTATAACAAATCTGCAAGTTATATGGCAGGGGGTGGGTTGTAAATATATTTTCTGGTTGATTAAACGGGCTCTCAGCCTGGCTGTTTGCTTAGATGGGCTGGAATGGGGTTGCAGCCCTTTTGCAGCTGTGTTTGTCCCCATAGCACTGCGGTGATAAAAACAGTCGGTGCAGGTCGGAGATGAACATCCTGGCAGCCTGGCAGAGGGGCTACACGGGCAAGAACGTGGTGGTCACCATCCTGGATGACGGCATAGAGAGGAACCACCCCGACCTCCTGCAAAACTATGTGAGCTGGGGGAGGGGTGGGATGGACCGGGGCTGATCCTCACCATGAACTGATTTATGGAGAATTTCAGTGTGTAAACACAGCTGAAGTCTGTGCATTGGCATATTTAGAGGAAAGGGTTTTCTTAAAAAAAAAATCTTGAGATGTTTTTAAGAAGGAAATGAGGTTTTTAGATAAGGAGGTTTGGGGGGAACTCCCTTTGCAGCTGTCTGGGAAGCAGCCTCCTCCCTGTGCTCACCAGGGCAGAGCCAAAAACCTTCATGAACTCGTTCAGCCCCAGCTCAAGCTCCCCATGGCCACAGTGGGAGGGAGGGGAGCACTGAACCCAGCAGGATTTGGGGTTCAGAGGAGCAGTTCCTAAGGAAGCAGGATATTTCGCCTGGGAAACACGCAGGACTGCAGCCTAAAACTATTTATGCTGAGCAAACAGTCAGAAACTAAGGGGAAAATGTAATTTTCTGCCCTGCTTGCCTGCACTGGCCATCACGGCAGCTGCTGGCCACCACAGCCACCTAGTAAGTTGAATCTAATGGTGAATCTAATATTTTCAGGACCCTCTTGCAAGCTACGATGTTAATGGGAATGACCATGACCCAACTCCACGCTACGATGCCAGCAATGAGAACAAGTATGTGATGATGATTGTAATGGAACAAGGGGTCTGGGGGTGTCCCTGAGGGTGGGTGTCCCCTCTGGAGGGTCTTCCAGGTCTCCTTCCCCATTCCCAGTGCTGTGGAGGAGGCTGTGTTAAGGGCTTTGCACAGAGTCCCTCTGTTTAATGCAAGTTCAGCCACTGCCAACCCCACCAATTGCTAATTAATCCTGCAGCACCCAATACAGCACCAGGGGGTTCCCTGCCCTGGCTGGGGATTGAACCACATGAGTCAGGATGGGTGACTGAGATGGCAAAGCTTGGGTGCATTTTTTGGGCTTTGGTTAAAGTGGGATGGTTACAGGTGGAAGAGAAACAGGAATGCAAAGAGCAGCCTGCACAGAGGTGCAAGATGCAAAGAGGAAGTCGCATTTAGGTGCAAAATGCAAAGAGGAAGTTGCATCAAGGTGTAAAATGCAAACAGCAGATTGGATTTAGGTGCAAAATGCAAACAGCAAATGGCTTTCAGCATTAGTTTCCTCCACCCGCTTGGTGTGGGATTTGGGAAGGGCAGATTCTTCCTCTGCTCCAGCCTTGGAGTCCGTTTTGGGAGCTGGGTGGGTGTGGCTGGGGGGATCCTTTGCCAGGGCCATCAGCTGATGGGGGTTCCTCCTTGCAGGCACGGCACTCGCTGCGCAGGGGAGGTGGCGGCGGCGGCGAACAACTCCTACTGCATCGTGGGCATCGCCTACAACGCCCGCATCGGAGGTGAGGCTGCTGCCTCCGTGGCTCCCCTGCCCTTCACCATGCCCCTGAGGGACCAGGGCCACCCTGCTCACACCTACAGGCTCCTGGGGGAGAGGTGGGATGCTCTCCCCCAGGAGAGAGTCTCCTCCTTGGTGCCTTGGCTGCAGGGAGCCCAGGGGTGTTGGGGGAGGATGGGTGATATGGCATGCAGGGGACTCCGGCTCCATTTATTTAGGGTGGAAACTTTCTTCTTGGGCTGCATTCTTGCCGTCAGGGTGCATGTGGATAGAGGATGTGGTGTTTTCACCAAAAGTCCATACCTGCTCTTGGGGGCTGTGTCCTTGCTGTGGGTGTGTTTGCTATGGTCAGTGGTGCTGGCTGAGGTTCAGAGCTGATGTCACTTGTTTGTGGTATCAGGGGATGCTGAGGAGCCACTCAGAGCAGGGGGCCTGGGGAGAGCCACAAAAATACCCACAGGGGGAAAAACACCAAGAAGGGCGGGGGGCAGAGATGCATATACAGGGGAATTTTCTGCACAGCCCCTCAAATAACATGATGTGTGGAGAGCAAACGAATCTCTATCACTAAATTGGATCCTAGTGCTAATTAGCATTGCTGAGTTAATTTGCATTAGCTGAGCTGGTTTGAGCTGGGGCAGTTCTGGCCAACCCAGGCAGCCCTGGGGAGTTGAGGGTCCTAGTTGGGGTGGGAGTGTGGTGTCCCACTTCCATGGCTGGTGGAAATGTGTAAGGGACAAATGCCTGGAGCTGGGTCCTTTCAGCCTTCAGCCCCATTCCTGGCATGGCTGGAACAGGAGAGGGGCTTTTCCTGCAGTCCCTCCTACCACCCCAGTGCTGGGAAAAGTGACCATCAGCAGCATGGACCCAAGTGCCCACAGGAGGATTTGGGGTTTAATTCCTTCTTTTGGCTTATTCATCCTGGCTGTGCAGGAAACAGCTTTTGTTAGGGTTGTGTCTGCATGGGAGCAGTGTCCACAGGGATCTTGCTCTTGGCCAAGTACCTCCCGTGGTTGTCTGTGCTGGGAAAATCCCCAGAGGGAAGAAAATAACCCCAGGGAGGGTGAAGAGTGGACTGGTAGGACTGTAAGGGCTATGGCACACCCATCCCATCTCTGTGCCCCCTACATGTGTGATGGCTTCTTGCTTCTTAGAGGCTTCTTGCCTCTAAAAACCCATCTCCAAGCACACAGCAAGCAGCAGCAGAGCAAGGCAAAGCCCATGGTGGGATTTATTGGATCCTGCAGGATCAGGCCATTCCCTTCATGCTCCTTTTTCTACAGCAGCTGTGGAGACGAGCGTTCCTTGTTGACTTTATGACGACCTCTGGGTCTCATTTTAATTTGCTCCCTTTAACGAGTGCCTTGCCTCAGGGGTGTGCTGGGGAGGTGTTGAGTGAGACAAGGCACCTGGCAGAGGGTTGGAGGCTGGGGGCTTCCCACAACGTGAGCAGGCAAAGGGGAAAAATAGAGTCTGAGCCGTATCAAGTTTGGGATCGTGGAGGAAAATACGTTATAGCTGCAGCGAGAGTGATTTTAGATGGATTACACAAATAAAGCAGCGATTAATGAGCACAACTTGTTGGGGAAGCCTATTTGTCACACTCAGAGAGCTCCCATCTAATTTTACTGGCTGCTCTTCAGTGCTCTTGCATTGCTTTTCATGTGCCCTGGGCAAAACACATCACTGCTCAAGGAAAGGGCTCCTGCCATTCCTCCTCCTCTTCTCTCTCCTCGAACTCTGGCTTTGGAGGTCGGTGTTGCTCCCTGTGTGACACAAAGCTCATTTATTTTGCAGCACCCACCCCTGCTCCCTCCTGCTCCCCGTTATTTGACCAGGGAGTTCCTCATTGTGGGTGGCTGTCTCTGGGCAGGCTTTGGGTTGACTTTAGGCTGATTTGGGGCTTGCTGATGAAAACAGCTACATACAGCAAGCACAAACGCCATTCCTCAGCTGGTTTTCCTTGCCGTGTCCAGCTCAGACAGTGGGCTTGGCTTTTCGCCCCTTCTCCTTGTGTTTTCTTGTTGACAAAGAGGAATTTTTTGGGAACAGCCCTGCTCCCTGACTTTACATTTCTAAGCTTGGTTTTGGCTGGTCAGGGACAACGTCAGAAGGAGATATTTGAGTTGACTGGTGTCCAGAGCACAGCTGCAGCTGGAATGACATCTGCCCACTTTTGTTTGCTTTAAGACAAAATACATGTGGAAGGGGAAATGCGTTTTTGTAAACCAGACTCTCCCTGGCTGACAAAATATGATGCTGAAATTTTCAGCATTGCTTTTCCTGCAAGGGCTGTTTCTGGGCAGCCTGTTGGGGTGCCTGGCACCCTCTACCCACTGTGTGGAGACAAAATCCAGGAGGGAAAGGGTGATGAGAGCGGAGGAGGTTGTGCTCTTATATTGCAGCAATTGGAGGCTGGGGGCATGCAGCAATCCCTCAGCCCATCCCACCGTGGCTGGTGGGCTCTGCCTGTGAGCATCCTGGCTGGCACCCTGGTTATCCCAGGTGGCATTGTTGTCCTATCATGTGTTGAGGTCCTGGCTCTGATTTTGACCATACAAACCACAGCCTGGTTTTTTTTCCTGGGGCTTCTCCCTCTCCAGGGAACTGCTGGCATCAGTTGGGCAATGATGGGATTTGGGGATGGTCACTGTCATCCCCACTCAAGGGAGAGGCTTCATCCCACCAGTGTGCCTAAAGCTGGGGGGCATGAGTGTTCAGGAAACACCAAAATCTTCCAGGTGGAGAAATATGCTAGCTAAGGAATCAAAAGGGGAGAAAAAAGGATTTTAGTGGCGGTTTGCTGCTGGGGAGTGCAATACCACTACCACCATCCATTCCCCACCAATGGAGGAGAAATGAGTTTTAACATCCCCTTCTCCATCACTTGCCATGAAGCCAAGCAACACAGAAAACTTCCCCCATAGCTCCCCAGCATCCTGCTGCCAGGCTCGTTGGCATGCGGGGCCACGGGCTGAAGCTATTCCAGGCGCGCCTGAGCCGTGTGGTTTCCGCCGCCGTTAACAAAGCCCTTTGATTGCAATCCTCACACTGTCATCCACGCCATGAAGCCCTAATGTCTGATGTTTTTGTGCTTTTAGGCATTCGTATGTTAGATGGAGATGTAACAGATGTTGTTGAAGCGAAGTCGCTTGGCATCAGACCCGATTACATTGACATTTACAGCGCGAGCTGGGGGCCAGATGATGATGGGAAGACAGTTGATGGACCTGGTCTATTGGCCAAACAGGCTTTTGAGCAAGGCATTAAAAAGGTGTGGATCCCACAGCGCCCAGACGCGCTCGCCCTCCTCCTCCTGTCCCGTGGGAAGGGCCACGGCCGGCCCGGGGTCTGGGGATGGGCAGCTCGGCCCCCTGAGGCAATGCCAGCACTAGGGCTGGGGCGGGGGGAGCCAATCATCTCTAATTTTTCCTAGTCTTCCCCAGCGTCCCTAAGAGCTCCGGTGGATTTGGCGGCTGAGGGTGGTGACAGCGGGAGGTGCCTGGTGATGGTGGGACCCCTCGACACGGCCAGCAGAGCCCTGGCAGAGCAGGGAGGCCCCAGGTTGTGTTGCAAAGCTCTGCTGGGATGAGAAACCCAAGGCAGTTCTTGGGGGGGTAACTTTGCACCCCAAAATGTCCCCTATATGCTGGTGTGGATAGAAACAGCAGTGTCCCAAACCCCAGTATGTCCAACCCTCTGCTCCGTGCTCCTTGGGCTCCTGGTGTCCTCTCCCAGGGGCCTCTGTCACCTCAAGCATTCCCCTGGTTTTCCACCCACAGCAAGTGGCTGTGTCATGGCTGGGGAGGGACATGGGTGTTGCCACCGGATCTGACAATGGATTGTTGTCCTTGAGATCCTCCAGTAAGAAAGTTCAGCTGACATCACATATGATTGACAGCTGTCAATCCTTGCTGGGGATGCCCTGGCTTTCCTGTGCCCCTTCCCTTTTTGGGTACTTTTAAAAAATGCCCAATATTGGCTAAAAGCATTGGGAAAAAGGCCTTTTTGGCAGCTTGGTGGGTACTGTGGGTAAGTGTTGCAGTGGCTCAGGGCTCCACAGTGGTTGTTCCCTGGGTGCTCCAGAGAAACTGTGGGGATGGGGTTCCATTGCCAGCAGCCCCGGGCTGGGCTGTGAACTCCCTCTTCAACCCCTGCCACCGCTCCTTTCTCTGCTGCCTCTTCCTGCAGCATGCCGGGGCTTGGGGTGGCCTCTTATCTAAAAATAGGGTGGGGCGTTTTTCCCACTGTTTACTTGATTTCCTGCTGGGGCGGTGCGCCTGCCCAGGAATCCATTGAAGTGCCGGGGAGTTCACGCCGTGTAAATACCGGGGAACAAGCTGCTTTTTAGACCTTATTTTTCCATGCAGGAGCAAACAGGCAGCAGCAGGGTACTCGCCTAGCACAACCCCACTATCTTAGGATGCTTGTTTTTGCTTCCCAGAGGACACCCCGCTCAGCCCACTGCCACCCCGTGTTTGCAGCACCCACTGTCCCACATGCACAGCTCGTTATTGCCAACTCCATCTCCTTAAATAACGAGGAAAGCTGCAAGCAGATAGTTAACCGCCACCTTTAGCCCGAGCAAACAGCTGTAACCGAGTTATAAATCCTTAAAATTGAGTTTTTAATGGAAACATTAAAATAACCTTTATCTATTAGCGATAGGACTGCGCTGGGGTAATTTATCATCTTGTTTCTTGTTCCTCCAGCCACACTTTATTAGTTCCCGAGCTAACGAGGGGATATTTATCCTGGTCATTCATGGAGTGCTGTTGGGCAAACACCCAGGCCCTGCAGTGCTGCGGAAGCAGGAGATGCTGTGCATCCCACAGCCAACCCATGAGCTGCTGGGGTGAGCTGGATCAGCCCCAGCTTGGCTGGGGAGGGATTCCCTGGTTTAAATGATGCCCAGATTCAGGTTTTATAGCAGCCAGGAGCTCCTCACTGCCATTGCATTGGCTTAGGAGGATGGCAAATTAAGAAGCTGGATGTTTGGGGTCTGCTTACAGAAATCTTGATTGTTCCTTGTTTGAGAGCAAAGGGAAAGAATGCATTTTTCCAATCTGAGGGAGCTGCAATATGTGGTGAGCTCTTGCTCTGCCAGGAAATGCTGTCAGGTGTTAGCTGTGCACTGTTGTAGTGATGTTCATGTACCTGTTCATGTCCTCATGTGACCGTGCTGTCTCCAAATCCCCTTTCCCCCAGTGCAGCCCTGCCTGGGCATCGTGGGGATGTGGGTTTGGAGCAGGTCTGAGCCTTTCTTGGGTCCCGTGGGTGCGGCGCTTGGGGTGAGGGATGAAAGGGAGGTCTGGACTCCCAGTCTTCTGATCCCAATCAAAATCATTGCTACATCTCCAGATGCTTGGCCGATTGCGTCTGGTTTTATTCCTCTGATTAGTGATTTGGGAAAGCTTGGGTTGCATGCTGTGGGACACATCCTTGGAGGTGTTTTGACTTTTTGGGCAAGCTGGACCGTCACTGTCTGCGCCGAGCATGTGGGCTGGGATGCTGCCTCCTTAGAGATCCTGGAAACCCTGGAAAGTGGGATGGGAGATGCCAGCAGCAGCTTGGTGGGCTGGCCAGCTGGGCTGAGCTCTCCGTGATGTGGAGCAGGGCAGTAATTCCCTTGGCAATTGCACTTTTTCTTGCAGAGCTCCAGACAGCTCTATTAATCTTTGCTAGGGAAATACCCACCCAGTTTGGCTGGGAGGCAGCCCAGATAATGAAAACTTTCATAAAGTGAGGAAAGAGCCTGACTTAGACTGTGTATCCAGAGGCAGGGTCAGCTCAGAGAGCCTCTGCCCCAGGAGGGGGGCGAGACAGGTAATAAACCATCCTGCTCCCCCCGGGCGCCTAAAGCCCACAATAAATCCCGGTGAATTCCTCCAGAGCAAAGCTGCTTTATTATTATTACTATTATTGTTATTATTATTTTTTGTGGAGGAAGCTGCCACAGAGCAGTGGGAGGGAGGTAAACACCAGATCTGCCCAGGCGAGCGCTGAAATGTCTCCGTGGCAGGAGCAGCCGCGGGGAGGATGGGGCTGCTCCGCTGCTTCCATCGCCTGCCAAGCCCGGCAGAGCTCCATCCTCCCTGGAGAGCCCTGCCTTTCGGGGCACGGAAGAGAACCAGCCACTTCATTTCCTGCCCCTAACCCTTTTGGATCACCAAAAATCCTCCTTTTTGGGATGTCGGCACCTTGCTTGTGAGCCCCCGCAGGGCTGGGTTATTCCTGGGTGTCTGGGCAGTAGGTTGGATGGAGGGTGAATGGGGCTCATTCCCGTGGTGGTGCCCTCTTTAGAGGCCCCTCGTTGGCACCATGGCTGCTGCTGCCAGGTGGGATTTTCCCCTGGCTCCAGGGAGGTCTGGGCAGCAGGCACACCCCTCCCACCCCACAATCCCCACAGCTTACCCAGTGGGGATGGCTCCATCAGATGTTCCAGCCAAGGGATGGGGAGGGGAGAAAAGGATGGGACTTAAAAAATAAAACACGAGCAAAAGAAATCTAAAGGATAGGCTGGGAGAAGGTTTCTGGTGGTTTGAGTGGTTCATGAGGGGCTTTGTGGGTTTGGGAGATTTGGGGTTTGGGGGTTCCCTGCCAGTTCCTCCTGCAGGGCCATCCCTAAAAGCACCATGCTGTGTGTTAGCACCTGGTCCAGGGACTTGGAGTACCCAGGATGTTTTTCCCCATGGGAAATGCCAAAATCTTGTCACTGGAGGCTCCCCCGTCCTTTTGGGGAGTCACTGCCTGTAAACTGGAACTGACTGAGCCGAGGGACACGAGCAGGGACTGAGTGCTGGGCAGGGTGGATCCCATCCTTCCACCTAAACAGAACACCCAAAAATCAGACTCACCCCCTCCTCCCTGTGCCGAGATGGCCTCTCATCCTGGGCAAACACCTCCTCTAACCCTCCATGCCCTCTGTGCCTGCAGGGTCGCAGGGGACTGGGCTCCATTTTTGTCTGGGCGTCGGGGAACGGCGGCAGAGAGGGCGATTACTGCTCCTGTGACGGCTACACCAACAGCATCTACACCATCTCCATCAGCAGCACCACCGAGAACGGCTACAAGCCCTGGTACCTGGAGGAATGTGCCTCCACCCTGGCCACCACCTACAGCAGCGGCGCCTTCTATGAGCGCAAAATTGTGAGTTTTACCCCAACATCGAGTGGGGCAGCATCCCCTGGGTGTTTTCTGTATGGCTGGGCTGGGTGATGGCTCAGCTGGAAGAGCTAGGCACTGTCCTTAGCTCTGCAGTGGGTTTTGCTCTGGTTTTTGCTCAGGGATCTCGTGTTTTCCCTGGTAAGTGGGTGAAAGGGCTGGAGGTTTGCAAAAATACCCGTGTAAATATTTACCTGTTCACCAAAGTACTTGCTTACTGTATCTTATTTTTTTAAAAAATGTGAATTTTGAGGATTTTTAGCCTGAGAGAGAAAAAAGAGGAAGGATGGAGGCACTTAACAGGGGTGTGGCAGCCCCAAACTCAGAGTTGCGACTTTCTGGAGACAAGGAGCTGCCTGAAAATGTGTGCACATGTGGATCAGTGCAGTTTTCCCTGCCACCCAGGCTATATTTGTCCTGTCCCAACAGCTGCTGTGGCCTGGTCACACCATGGCTGATCATTACTGACATCCCTGGGCATCATCCGAACCTTGGGAAGTAAAACATCTCCCACCAACGCAGCATCTTGCCCAGCTTGGGGAGGGAGTTTTCCACCCAAGTGAGGTCTTCTGACCAAAAATTGTGTGGAATTTTTTTTTTGCTGTTATTTCGTCTGTTTGTTTAACAAGTAAATTTTTTTTTTTTTTTTGGTATTGAGAAGTGATTTCTTTGACCCCCAAAAGATTTCCAGCCAGAAAACAGAAAGCAAGTGCCATTTTCATGGCACTCCAGGAGTGTTTGCATGGCTGAGGCCAGCCCCATGCCAGTGCTACTGGAGCATCATTGGGCAAAAACCCAAACCAGCTTCCTATCCAGAAATCAGCAGATTAACTCAAAACTTACGAGCCTTTTAAAATCAGAAAAAGCATCTCTTGGCCACCCACCTCCTCAAAGTTTTGGTACCCAAACATTGTGCTCTTAAAACTAAACAGCTGGAAATGGCTGCTTTTTTTTTCCCTATGCAAATGACATTTTTTTTCCAAGACCAGTAGCTGGAGGCTTCTTTTTCCCCTTTCAAATAGTTTTTGCACCTCTGAGCAAAGGAAAATGTAAGTCCAGGGGTGTTTTCTCATGCACCAGTGTATCTGCAGCCCGTTTTTGGGGCTCTGTGCCCCCAGTGGCATTGGAATCGTGGCAGGGGTTGGGTACCAGCAGGCTCATCTCCTCTCTGGCAGCATCCCAAGCAGATTTGGGTGCTGGATGGGGTAGTGCCCATGCTGGGAACATTCTGGGGGCTGCAGCTCCTCTCTCCACAGGTCACCACGGATCTCCGGCACCGCTGCACCGACGGCCACACCGGCACCTCCGTGTCCGCCCCGATGGTCGCGGGCATCATCGCCCTGGCCTTGGAGGCAAAGTAAGTGTAACCCTGTCAGGAGAAATGTTCCCACTTTAGCACCTGGTAAGCAAAACCTGAAAGAAACAAGGCCGTTTTGTTTCCTCTGGAGCAGCCAAAATGACACAAAGTTATTTTAAATCGCTCCTTTCTGGCAGTGTTGTTGTTTTGAATCTGATCTTCCCACAGGTGTTTTATTGATCTAATTCTTCACTTGTTGCCATCCGTTGAAAAGTTTGGGGTTGGTGACATCAGTCAGGCTTTTCACTAGATGCATGGAAACCGCTGACAGCCAGCTCCAATGGGAGTTTTATAAATACTTCCTGGAAAACAAAAAAAGTCAGAAAAATCACAGACATTGGGAAATGTCAGCAGAAGCGATGGGTTTCAGCAAGTGTTGCATTTCTGAGGCAAAAGGACTATTTTTTCATAATGTCAAAAACTCACAGGACTTGATTGTCAGCAACACCCCCCTGGTTCAAATCAGCTGCTTTTTTCCTCTTGTCCCCATCCCGGTCCCATCCTGGTTCCATCATGGTCCCCCAGCCAAGGAACAGCCCTTGGGCACTCCTGTGTTGCTTCATGGAGTGTCTTCTCATGAGCTGATTATTATTTTTATGGAGTGGAAATAAAATTAAGGCTGGGAATTAATAATAACTGGAAATAAAATTAAGGCTGAGCCTCAGGGCAGTGCTGCACTCTCATCCAGGGATGGTGATTGTGGCTCCACTCCTCCTCCTCTGGTTTAATCCCAACACCCAGGTCGGGTGAGAGCATTTCCGGAGATGCCGTTTTCATTACAAATATATTAAAAGCTTTAGATGTAATTTTTGAATTGTTTAGCTGAGGCATAAACCGCAACATTAACTACCAGAGCTTGGTGCTCAGGCATTCCATTGTGACAAGAGAGAATAAATTGAATTTCTTTTTTTAAATGTTGCTCGAGAGCAATATAAATCCCAGCTCGAAGTGCTGAACAACAGACTGTGAGTAAAGCAGGGAAAGTTCTCCAGCAATATCCCTGAGCTGGGGTCATGAGGGGGCTCAGAAGCACAGAGCACTCAGTGTCCAGCACTCTGAACACACAAACCCAGGTACCTCCGGGGAGGTACAGGCAATTTGGGTTTAATTTTTCTGTTTAATGAACAACCCAGGTTTTATTTCCAGCAATTTTTTGCTGTTATTCCTATAAAGGGAAGGTTTGCTCAGCATTGTGTATCAGTAAGCTGCCGAGCCCACTATCCTGCCTCAGGATGTGCTTAGCTCTCTGTCTTCTACAAAAATAATGGAGAAAACCTTCCTGTCTTGCTTCATTTCTACCTTAGAGACTGAGATCTAAATGGGTTTATACAGGAGTAATCAAATGCAATTCCCCTTGGCATGTGACATCCCTTCCTGGGGCACACCACTCTGCTGGGGCACCTCAAGTCATGGCAGGGTGTCAGCATCTAAATCATCAATTCTTGCTTTTTCTTTAGCAGAAAAAAGGGGTGGTTGCTGTGAAGGGGTGGTTGCTGTGACTTTTTGTTTTTTTGGGTTTTTTTTAACTCAATGGGGTACCTGCTGCTGCTGGGAGGACTGGGAACAGCAGAGCCACCCCATGAGCCACCACATGTCATTGCAGCCCCCTGCTCACCTGGAGGGACGTCCAACATCTGCTGGTCAAAACCTCTCGCCCGGGGCACCTGCGAGCGCCCGACTGGAAAACCAACGGGGCAGGGCATAAAGGTGAGAGGCTATGGGGATGGCAGGGCAAGAACAGCCAACCAAGGGAAAATAAAGTCTCCAGAGCTTCACTTATGGGGACAATTCACCGTGGATGGCCACTGTCAGGTTCATTGCGGCCTCCTACCTTCAGGCTGTTAAGTGGAGGGAGGAAAGGGCTATAATTCATGGGATGAGATGCTTGGAACTCTTGCTTGGTGGAGATTTGGAAAACTTGTTTGGTGGAGACTCTTGAGCTGCAGAGTTTCTTGCTATTTCCCTTGGGCTGCTCCCAGCAATGGGTTTTCCATGGTGCCAGTGTGGATTTGGGGTGTAACTTGGGCAGGGTGATGAGCTCCATGTGCTGAAACACCTCATACTCCATCGGAGTCAACTCCACATCTTCCCTGATGGTTGGAGGATGCTCCACCAAGCACTGAGGAGGAGCTGCTGATTCCTGCTGAGAAGGCTGAGGGTTTCTGAGTCTTCTCTCTTTCCAGTTAGCCATCTATATGGCTTTGGGCTGGTGGATGCTGACGCTATTGTGGTGGAAGCCAAGAAGTGGAAGATGGTTCCTCCCCAGCACGTCTGCGTGGGAAGCCTGGACAGGGTGCCCAAGTGAGTGTTGTGGGATCTGTGCCTGTGGCTTTGTGAAGTGCAGGGCCCATCAGGGCTCTCCAGGGCCAGCTTTGACAGTGAGTGATTTTTTTTTCCCTTTTGCAAGATTTTGTTTCCCAGATGAGTGATCAGCAGGGAATTTTTGAGGTCTGACAGAGACCAAACCCACCTTGCCTGGTGGGTCCTACATGAGCAGTGATGTGTTGGTCTCTCCACGCTTACACTGAACACTTTGTCTTGATGCAGGACACCAAAAACTGGTGATTTGTTGTAAAGATTATCAAATTTCCAGTGTCTTGGTTCTCTTTGAATTTGGCTTCATGTTCAATCCAGCTCAGGTTCACATCTCATCCTTTAGGTCAGTCCCTCCTACGTGAAAAGTGGGATCAGGGATCTGACCAAGTGGACAGTCCTCATTTACCAATGCCTGGCTGTAGAGCAAGAGAGCTGTTAATCAGAAAAGTCTTTTAGAGACTTGCATATGCAAAACAGGAATGAGTGCGGAGCCAATTGTGTTCATGAAGCTATTTATCTGATACAGACACTAATTACAGCCCAAAGAGGAGCACTGCACTCGTAATTATAATAAAGCAGCGCCCTTGCAGCCCATAAGGCATAGATCTTCGAAGCACTTCAAAAATCATCTCGTTACCATCCAGCAATTCAGCAAATTCCCATGCCAGCACTGGGAATTGCAGTGGCAGATAAGATAATTTTTGCTGCGAAGCAGCAGGAGACCAGGTTCAAATCTAACAGGGCGTGCATGCCTGGGAGCCAGGGGCACTCTGTCCCCATCGTGATGCTGTGCCCTGTCCCTGGCAGGTACATCCGAGCTGACCACGTGCTGCGGGCCAGCACCCTGAGCAGCGCCTGCGCCGAGCAGCGCGACCAGCACGTGCTGTACCTGGAACACGTCGTGGTGCGGCTCAGCATCGCCCACCCGCGCCGGGGCGACCTCCAGATCAGCCTCATCTCTCCGGCCGGGACACGGTCGCAGCTCCTCGCCAGGAGGTGAGAGCAGCCAGAGCCGGGGCGTGTCTGGGCTGGGCAGCATCCTCCTGTAGGGGGTTGCTGTAAGTCTCCTTGGGTTTTTCTGGGGGAAGGTGGGGACCATGTGCAGATTTCAGCTGCAGGAGACCTTGGTGCAAGGATCCCTAAAATCCTCAATTACCTATCTAACTTTTCTGATAAAATACGACATTCAAAGTCACATTTCTTGGTGGCATTATCAATGCAGGGTGTTTGACCACTCCAATGAAGGCTTCAAGGGCTGGGAGTTCATGACTGTCCACTGCTGGGGGGAGCGGGCGGCGGGGGAGTGGACCCTGGAGATCCACGACACGCCGTCCCAAGTGCGCAACCCCGCCGTGCAAGGTAAGGATCCCCCAGTGCCCACCAGGCCCTCTCACTCACAAAACCCTTTGTAGGCTGCTTCGCTTGGCTGTAAATTTTGCTGTGAGTTTTATGGTCTCCAGCAAAACTGTATTACCCAGATTTTCGAAAATGGGAATGAACTGTCAGTTCTGAATGCAGGAAGCTGCCGGTCTGGCTGAGCTGGAAGCTGGTTTTCTCCCAGTAGCAGCAATAAACTGGCTGCACCCGAGAGCCAGGTTTCCAAAATTAAACTCGTAATGAGTCAAAACGAGGAAACCCAAGAGCTGTAATTGTTGTTTGTTTGTTTAGCTTCACTGCTGGGACATCTGGCATGTGGGCTGATTGTGCAACGGCACAAGGGGACGATGCCCCTTGGGCTGCAGACGGATGGACATCCTCCCTGGACTACCACCATGCTGGTGGGGGGTGGCTGGGCTCAGCCCTGCATGTCCCCAGCCCTACTGTGTCCCCCCCTCCCCAGCTTGGCCCCCTGCTCCGTGTCCCCTTCCCAGCACAGGAGCCGTGTGGGCAGGATCTGACCCCGCCGGGAAGCGGCAGCCGCCTCGCTGGCCGGGGGCAGCAGGACGCGGAGCATCCTGCCTGGGGCTGGCGTGTGCTGTGGGGGTGTTAAATCCACACAACCATTGATAGGAAGCCAGGAGTATATTAAAAATTTCTCCCACGCTGCTTTCTGGCAGGAGGTGGGGGTGCATTGCACAGAAAGTGGTTCTGTTTGCTGCCTTCACCCCAGATCTTTTGAACTCGGAGAGCAGCAGCAAAGCGCCCACAGAGCTGCTTTTGCCCTCTGTATTTACAGTTTGTGGCTGGCGTTTCTGAGCCCCTCATGGGCATCAGGGCTTGGCAAAACAAAATGAAAATGAGTGCATTAAGTCATCCCCTCAAAAAGTCTGCACTGGGTTTGAAGCAGAGAGGGCATAGCAAGAGGAAACAGAGAGAAGATGCTCCCAGCTCGTAGCAGAAATGGGTATTAAATGTTAATTTAATACCACTAAATTGATTAATTTAATATCAATTAAATACTGTGAGTGTCATGTCTCTGGTACTGCTACACCCCCACATCAGCCCTGTGTAGCCTGGGCTTTCCTCACGCAAAATATTTTAGATTTAAAGTAAATACAATTCTTTTGGCAAAGGCGCTTCTCCTGCTGATGCTGCCAGGGCTTGACCTTTTGCAGGCTCCACACCAGCCCTGCTCGGTGCAGCAGGTGTGTCCTCTCATGCCTTTGGGAGAGCCAAGGGATTTTGGGTATTGCAAATTTTAAGCCCTTCCTGGAAACACAGGGATTAGGAGTTAAAGCCAAGCACGATGCAGGCATGAAGTGACTCGCATCGATGGGGAATTGGAAAAAAACAGTGTTGGAAAGTAACAGCAGCATTTTTGGACTCTCTCCCCAAAGCCACGTGGCTTGTGGAGGGTGTTGGTGTGGGTGTAAGGCCTTGTGGGGGGTCTCACCAGGTGCACTACAGTGTTTTGGGGGATGCCAAGCTCAGACCTCTGTTGTGTCAGGCAAAGAGATGGCTGGAGCAACAGCAGCAAGAAATAATCCAGTGTGTGCCGGGTGGCTTTTGTCAGACAGAAATAATCCTCTATTGTGGAGCTTTTAAAATTACTGGTTCTCTCCAGTGCTGGACTCGGAGACTATGGTGATGCTGCGGTTCCTCAGATGAGTTATGGAATTAAAAATCCCTTGTAAGTGCCTTAAACAGCTGCATTTGTGTGGGCTGGAAGCTCAGGGGCTCATGAACATTTCTGGATGTTCACTGTTTGCTTCTGCATTGCTGTGCCAGCGGTGACACCCTGATAGTCCAATCCATCCTCCTTCTGTTTCCCCCAAAACTGAGTCCCCCAGAGATGGGTGAGACAGGGAGAGGGATGGGTGATGTTGTGTCTGCCCCACAGGGAAGCTGAAGGAGTGGAGCCTCATCTTCTACGGGACAGGAGAGCACCCCTACACTGCACTGAGTGGGCCCCAGTCCCGGGGGAGGTCCCTGGAAGTGCCAACATCAGAGATGGAGCCATCGAGAGCTGCCTTCCTGCAGAGCCAGGTGGAGGTGGCGGAGGAGGAGGAGGAGTACGCAGGTAAGGACGTGGCTGCCTGCCACGTTGTTCCCCCCAGAGTACCCAGGGAAATGAAAACCCTGATAAAAACTGGGGGAGCCACGAGGCCTGATCCTGCCTGGGGCTGGGGCGGGCTGGGAGGAGCAGTGCCTGTGGCCAGCACAGGGCAGCAGGATGGTGAAATTAGAAGGTAGGAAAATGCCCCGTCCCAGCCACAAATTGGTGGTGCAGCTGTCTGAGGGGTAAAAAAAGCTCCTCTGCCCACCTTCCCTCCTCCAGCATGGGCAGGGGCGTGTGTCTCTGCTGCTCCCTGAGGAGCAGGTCCCTCTTTCAAAGCTGCTCCTGCAGCAGTGTTCAGCCAGAGGATGACTGGGTGGGATTCATTCTGGGAAGGATGAGCTGCAGGAAAGACAACCACTGAAGTTCCAGAAGACAGATAAATAAAATTTAAAATATCATAGATGCAGGATATAGAATAAGATGAGGGAAGGGTCCAGGTGTCCATCGGTCCAGGGAGGGTGTGCTCAGGGCATCCTGGCAGTGGTGCCTGGAGGGTGCTCAGCTTTTCCCACACTGAGCTGGTCTCTCCCTCCTCAGGTCCGTGCCACCCTGAGTGCGGTGACCAGGGCTGTGATGGCCCCAACGCCGACCAGTGCTTGAATTGCATCCACTACAGCCTGGGCAGCATGAAAACTGGCAGGTGAGGGGTGGTGGGGTGTCCCCATGGGGTCCTCGGGCAACAGCAGTACCTTTCCTCAGGTCTCACAGGTTAGTGTGGGTGATAGATGTTTGCATACAGAAAAAAGTGTATGAGAAATTAAATGGGTGGAGGAGGAGGTGTGAGGATCCCTGTCCTGAATTTGGGTACAGTGGGGTGGAGGAAATGGAGCTGGAGAGTCCTGGAGGATCTTGGCCACATAATCATGTTGGGGAAGAAGCTTTGGCTTCACTGGCTGGGGTCACCCACACCCAAGGGACACCCAGCTGAGCTGTCAAATCCCTTCAGGAACTGGGGCTTCCACTCCTCAGTCTCTTGGGATGGTACAGGGAAACTTTACCGACGGCTGGGACAAGAGTCCCTGTCTCTGTCTTAGAGCTGTGACTTTCAAGACACTGTAAATCACAAGAATAAGAAGTAAACGAGCTCAAATTGCTGCCAAGGCTGGGGGAGCCCTAAACGCTGCGGGTGAGGGAACAGTGGTGGGTGCCTGAGGCGGGAGGTGACCGGTGCTGGCACCAAAGCCGGTTCCCTCCCCAGGATGTGCGTGAGCTCGTGCCCCGCTGGGTTCTTCGGTGACAACGGCGCCCGGAGGTGCCGGCGGTGCCACAAGGGCTGCGAGCGCTGCGTCGGGAGGGGAGCGAGCCAGTGCACGGCCTGCAAGAGGAACCTCTACCACCACCCCGAGATGGGCACCTGCGTGGTGCTGTGTCCAGCCGGGTTCTACGCCGAGGAACGTAAGGATGTTATCACTTGCAAGCTGCAGCATGAGGATGGGCAGGGGTTGCTTCTATTTTAAGTGCTATGGGTGGAGAACGCACCTTGATTCTTGGGTATTGGTTTTGAATTTCCCTTTTGACACACTTTGTGTGGTGAAGGGAGGAGGGAAACCTCTGGGTGTTCAGAGGGTGGTGCAAAGCAGAGGTGCTCAACTCAAAGCTCTTAATTAGAAGACTGTAATTAATGATCCTGGCTGCTTGCAAAGCATATTTCTTTTCAGCCAGCGGTGACAGATAAGGTCACCTGCAGTAGCAGGGATCTGGTGGGGAGGGATGTGCCTTTCCCCTCTGGGAAGCTGCTGCTGGGGTGCAGTGGGGCTTTGCGGCTCCGACTGCTGCTTGCAAATCACCGTCCGGATTTTATTCCCCCTGCTTTGCTTTGTTTTCTGAAAGGTCAGAAACGTTGTCTGAAATGTCATCAAAGCTGTAAAAAATGTGTCGGCGAAGCAGACAAATGTACTGCATGCAAAGAGGGATTCAGGTAAAACACCAGCGCGGGAGGAGTTTATACCTGCAGCACTCATACCTGTGGTTTAAATTTGGGAAAACTGATGGGAAATTGGAGAGTGAATTAAGTTCAAGACCAGAGATCCTGCTTCCATGGTGCTGCAGCTGT
Organism: Prinia subflava; assembly: GCF_021018805.1. Taxonomy (NCBI): domain Eukaryota; kingdom Metazoa; phylum Chordata; class Aves; order Passeriformes; family Cisticolidae; genus Prinia; species Prinia subflava. Next base: position 2,729,414 of record NC_086261.1, read on the forward strand.
GGTGCAGTGTGCTGGACGTCTGGGAATTTAAAGGTGGTGATTAGCATCCCTTTCTTAGCTGAAAAAATGTGATTTAAATTCAATTTCATTTCCCCCCACTCTTTCCAGGGTAGTGGGTAAGCGCTGTGTAGCGCTGGTACCAGCTTGAGCTGCTCCAAGCAGGCTGAGAATCCCCACTGCAAATGCAGAAACCCTTCCCTCAGATTCATCCATGCTGAAAATTTTATTTGATGTACCTGTTGAGTGGGTCTAGTACAGGACAGTGATTTTCCAGCACTGTAGGTGCAGGCAGGGCAGCCCTGATCCTGTAAGGACCACTGGGTGCCACTGCTGCTGGCCCCATGGCATCTGTGGGACACAGAGCCCAGTGTCAGCACTAGGGAGAAGCTGTTTTCCATCCCCAGTTGCCCATGGAGTACAACCCCACAGCAGTCTGCAGTGTTCAGGCACTGTAAGCGAGTCAGAGCCACGGTGTAGCAGTGGGGCTTGCTCAGACAAAGAAATTCCCGCTGCCAAAAGATTATCTACTCCCTCGGAAAAGCACAAGTGGAGGCACTTGTCAGACATAATCCACACGGCGCTTGTTTTTTATTGTCCAATATCCTTTTAAGCTGGGACTTCAAATCATCCCTGCCACGGTGAAGCAGCACCGGCCCAGCTGCGGCGCTGAACCAATTTCCTTTTATTTCGGGGAGCCTCGGTAGTGCAAAAGGTCTTCAGGAGAGCCTGGCTGGCTGCCCATGGGAAAAAAATAATTTTACTTCCTTCTGGATACTTAATTAAGGAACCCACAGCTGTCTCTTTGGTCGAGGCAGGATTTTAATTTCTCCTAAAATGCTGGCTGGCTTTCCAACACCTCCTGCGCTGCAGGCTGAGGATGCCACAGGACACTGGGGGTTGAGAAGATGGGAATGGGCTGTGTTGCGTCCCCATATCCCATAGCTTTGGGTGCAATTGTTCTCTGCTTTCCTGGCAGCCTGGCAGGGGAGACTTGTGTGCCAGAGTGCCAGCCTGCCATGTACCTCAGCCGGGAGCCCCGACGGTGTGAGACCTGCCCTGCCAGCACAGGTATGTCCCTGGCCCCACAGCATCCCACGCAAAACCCCAAACCCCTCGTGCATCAAACCCCAATCCCCACTGTACCCACCCTGAGCTGAGGCAGAGTGTGCTGGAGGGAAAGCAATCCCAAGTCTCCAGCACGTTCCGTGAGGTATATGTTCATGCTGGAAAGGTTTTTAGGGGAGTTTTTACATTTTTATTAGAGCCATTTTTTATTTCTCGATCTCCCCGAAGCCAGGTGCTTTCGTTTAATAAGGTTGTGGGGGAGGCTGTAAAACCCTCTCGGAGTGATGGAAGGTGGCTTTGCAGCGGATAAAAATGTCAGGCAGCTGAGGTGTGTTATCCCGTGTTATCCCATGTTATCCCGTGTTATCCCAGCTGCCCCACAGTGCCGGGCTGGCTGCTCCTGGCTTCCCCCAGCTGCCTCAAGTTGCTCAGCATTCCCTTTAAATCCTGCCTTTCTTGCTTCCTGCAAGTCCAATTATTTTCCATTGTTAATGTTTGCATCTGCCCTCGAAATCATCATAGATCTGATGATAATATGATCTCTAGACAATCCATGTTCAGTGGCATGAACCTCTTCTATCATACATGGGCAATTGCCTTAGTCTAAATCCAAAATATTTATTGATCTCATTGGCAAGCCTGGAAGGGAATGGGCTCTTAACCCCTGAAGAAAATTATTTCCCTTCTAATTCTTATTCCAGTCAGTGTGAACGTACTCCACCACAATTATTTTTCCAGCCTTTTCTCGTCTCCTTTTCCTGCATAACCATTTCTCAAGCTTGGTGCATGGAAGCCCTTTAATGATACCACCTCCATCACTGAGCTTTGCTGTCCAGCCACAACACACAGGCATCGGAGTGGGGCCCTCTGCTTTCCCAGCTCCTCTTTGGAGCACTTTCCTCCTCCAGCTCCACCTTGGCCCAGTTCAGCATCTTTTTTCCACCATAGGAAAATCCAAACCCTGGTTCATGCTTGGGAGTTGTGGCTGATGGTCCAGAGGGGATTTTGTTGTGCTGTTCCTCACCGAGCCCTAGTAGCCAGCTCTTTTCTCTGCAGAGGGACAGACACTGGGTCCCAGCTGAGTTTTTTGGGATGGGAGCTGAGTTTTTTGAGGTGGGAGCCAAGCACATATGTGGGAACCTGTGGCACAACAAGCATTTCATTCATGAGCACGACAAAGCCAGGCTGGTGCCACCATCACATGTGGGGCTGTGGCCACGCTTGCACTGTCTCCAAAACCACCCAGGTGCCTTTTTGCCCTTTTCCCTGTCCCCACAGGCCCAGGCGAGGAGGACTGCACCCCCTGCAGCCCCGAGGGCTCTGCAGCTCACTGGCGCTGTGTCCCCGCCTGCCGTGAGGGTTTCTACCCCGCCGACAGCCACGGGCTGCCCAACAGAGTCTGCAAGAGGTATGGAACCTCCAGAGCACTGCCAGCCATGGCAGGATAACTCTGGAAACAGCTCACAGCTTGATGGAAGTTAACAGAGGGGTGAGGGAGCCAGGGCAGCTGTGGGGCTGGACCCCCCACGCCCCTGCCCTGTGGATTTCAGAGCAGTGGAGCTGCACGCTCTCCCTGCCACAGCCAGCCAAGGTGTCTTAGGGCTACGGTGGAAGGGGCTCAGCCTCAGCCCCGGGCTCTCTGGAGGAGGTGTGGGAGGAGCAGCAATGTTTAGGTAAATATTCCAGCTTTCAATTAAACCTGCTCCGTTCGCCCTGTGGCCATGTTGGGGGAGTGCTCCCCACTCCCTGGCCCGGCACGGGGCTGTGTGCAGGAGACAGGGAGATGCCGGGAGGCAACAATTTGCTCCCACTCTCTCCGGAGCTCTGCGCTTTAAGTGGGGAGTGGGAGGGGATTCAGCCTCATGAAAGCAAACACAAAAGGCAAGGATTAAAGCTGACTTGGGAACACACAGTGCCATCCCTGCCTGCTGGGGTTTCACTCACCTGCACTGTTTCTTCAGCAGGGAGGAACAAGGGACCAGCATCCCTTCCCAGGGGTTTCAGGCACAGTCTCCACAAGACACTGTCCCCAGTGCTGGGCTCTTTACTCTTTACAAATGGATGGGAGCAGCACAGGTTCCCTTTGCAGCTCTTTTTCTAGCTGGGATGGCTGGGAGGTGAGGTGCATGTCCCACTAAATCTTCCCAGAGGGCAAGAGCTTTGGGATGTCACTGGGCATTGAGCTGGCCTCACCAAACTCAGGGCTTCAATAATGTGTCAAGCTTTGAATTTGCCATTTTGCACATCCTCTGGTTTGGTCTGTCAGAGTGCCCAGCAGATGTCTTTTGGCTGACAGCCCACTTAGGGTGGCCTGACCAGGGTGTTGGTGCTGGCTCAGGCCACAGCAAGGTCTCTGTCCCCAGGTGTGATGACCACTGCTCAGCCTGCGAGGGCTCCAGTGGAAACTGCCTCAGGTGTAAGGAAGGTTACAGCCTCCTCGGTGGCTCCTGTGTGACAAATGAAACCTGTACCAACGGTGAGTGGCAGAACTGCTGGCACAGTGGTGCTCTCCTGGTAGCAAAAATGGGAGGTTTGGGGGATTTCCTTCACCATTTAAAGCTAAAAATGCTGGAGCTCTTGGGCTTGCTGGGGCATGGCTGCAGCGGGCTGGGCTCTGGCTGTGGGGGGCAGGTGGCTCACCTGGCATTGCTTCTGGATATCTGCCTGTTGCTCAAACACATCCAAGCATTTGTATTTCGTTATAGTTTAGTCTTGGGGCTAATTCTCCCACTCACTGCAAAGCTCCTTTATTCCTTCATTAAAACCATGTGAAAGATGCCCTTACAAAGTGATTTCTTTTCAATTCTGTCTCCCCCAACACTGGCACAGTTGCTGCGCCTGTTACGTGCAGTGTTTGTTTATTTAAAATGTTAATCTGCTCTCATTTTCTCTTGTTCCTCACCCCTGCCTTCCAGCTGACAAGACTTTCTGTGAGATGGTGAAATCAAACAAGCTCTGTGAAAAGAAGCTGTTTGTGCAGTTCTGCTGTCAGACGTGTCTTATGGCCGGGTAAAGTTCAGCGGCTGCATCCATCCAGGACTTCCACTGACTGCCAGCCCAGTTTTGCCAAATGTTTAGGACAAAAGTTTATTTTTTCAGCTTTGGGAGAGTTTACATGGTGCTGTCAAGCATTCGCTCGTAAGTTTGATAGCTTTAATATCACTGTCGGCGCGTTTCTATAGCAATATGTTAAGCAGAGATCCGAGCGTACCCTGAGTGATCAAGGCCTGGAAGCAGCAGACAAGTGGTGATATTAACACTCTCAAACACTCCTGGTGAGCAGGGACCAATGCATGATCCATGTACACACGCTTGGTTCTTCGCAGAAATCCTACTGATCCGCCCGCTCCGAGCGGCCGGCGGGAGCCCTCGCCACAAGGGATGCAGGACTCCACAACCTGCGAGGAAAGAGCCCATGGTGGTTCATTTTTGGTACCCTTTTGTGCCAGGTGCTGATGTAAACCTGCATTGCCAGCGCCGTGCTCTGTACATAGGTAAAACGATGAACCAGGCGGCTCCGGGGCAGGGCCCACGCCCACTCCGGCACTCCTGTTCGGATTCGGTCGCTGCTTCCCTCTGGCCGTGGCAATAACTGGAGGTTTGAGGACCAAAGCCAGAGCTGCCCCACGTGGCTCTGCAGGTGTGTCAGCCCAGCAGGGCTTTGCCCTGCAGGTAACTGCAGCCAGGCAAAACCCGTGTGCCTACAAGGAGTCGTAGGGTGTTGTGGGGGGGGTTGTCCACGCAGACCAGCCTTACCACGAAATGTATTTCCCTCCTGGAACTGCTTGTACATTTCTGATCAAGTCAGTTCTGGAACAAGCTAGATCCTTCTTCTAAACAAGATGTTGTCCCAATTAATCTTTCTTGGCATTTTGCGTTACGATCCTCCCCCTGTTTCGCTGGGTACACCCCTTTCTCTCCCACAAAATCCTCCTGTTCATGGCAGTGATTTTTCTTGGGCATCCATTTCCCAAATGAGACATTCCAGGGATCCAGCCAGGAAACTTAATTCTACAAAACCCTTCCCTGAAACAAACCTTTTCATGCTCTCTCTTAATAGTAAGTCATGTGGTGTTTATATAATTGTGTTTAAAATATCCTTGGCTATGTTGTTTTACAGATTTTTAAAAAATAACTTATACAATCCTTGGTTTTTTTTTTTCTCTGTGGACTATTTTTTATATGGGAGTGGGGTATCTTCTTGTGTCTTATTCCTTCTCCTTTCCTCCTCTCTGACCCTGCAAAGCCACTCTTTGCACCAGACGTATGTAAACACTCTTTCCTACGCTGCATGTTCTGATTCTCATTGTTAATAGTTTTAATGAGTTAAACCTTTCACCAGTGAAATTCCCAGTACCAATTGTCACCAGTTCCATACGGAGCTGGGATAATCCCTGCTTGGTTTTGGCTGCAACGACACCTGCCCTGCCTGGGCTTGCCCACAAGAGCTCACCTCAGCCAGGTGAGGAGGGGAAAGCCACACTGTCTGCAGCCCTCACCTGCCTGGACCAAATCCAAGGAAAGATGGAGCTTTGGTGAACTGATCTCTAAGTTAATAAACTATTGATCTCCCCTGACAAATGAATCTGTGCTTCTTCCAAATTCATGCAGCCCTGACTGGAGGCACTGCACGTCCTCACTTTGCTGGACAAAGCAGCTCCCCTGGCTGGAGCTCCTGCTCAGCTCAGAGCACCTGTGGGAGAAATGCTCAGGAACTGATGAGCTGCATCTGCAAAAACCTCATTATTGTTGTTGTAAAGGTCTTTTACCTCCAGAAGAAACTCAAATCCTGAATACCTGCCCTGTGCCAGGCTAGGCTGGTGCACCCAGGGCCACCTACCTGGGGTTTGGGGCTGTGCTGGGGCACGGGTGGGTGTATTCTGAAGTGTGGGGGATCCTGGATGAGCTGGCAGAAGGGCTTGTCCCCTTTCCCACTCATACAGGGAGCATCCTGAGCCCCCCAGTTCCCCACTGCAGTTCCCAGGGAACCACTGGGCTCCTGTTCCCTGTTGGCTGTCTGGGAAGGAGAGGAGCTGCTGCTGTGGGTGGGGAATGGAGGGAGCTGTGGAACCCTTTGTTTGTCATGTTGGTTTTGCAACAACCGTGGGCCAAGTGCCCAGGGTAGTGCCTGGATATCTGGAACTGAGCTTTTCAAGCAGGGAAAAAAAGAATGGAGCCCTCCCATGAGGGAAGGTGCTTTCTCAGAGATGTGCAGCTGTGGGCTCCTGCATTTTGTTGGTCTTCATGTTCATCAGACGATAAATGTGAATTAATCACACACAGTGATTCCTTCTCTTGCTGCAGGATTTCCCTTTCAGTCTCAGGCCAAACCAGAGGTCAGAACTGGGCTGACACACTCCTGGCTTCTGCCCTTTTGGTTGGAAAATACCAAACTTCATTTCTCCTGCTGTGTTAGTGAAAAAACAGGAGCTGTGGATCAGGAGTACTGTGCCAGCCTTCCAGTTCTCTGGCTCACAGCAGCCTGCCTCTAAATACTGCTCCCTGATATATTTAGATGTACTGAAATGCTACAAAGAAAGGAAAATGCTTACTCTTACACCTCGACATAACTTAAAATACACACTGGGGAAGGCAATGCAATTTAAGATGACCAGTCCCCAGCAGTCCCAGCTCTGTCCTGCTTTTTACTGCCTTCCAGCCTGCCAGGGAAAGAAAAACAAATTCTGCACATTGAATTCATGCAACAACATCAGCTTCCAGCGTTTCCCTCAGAAATCATTCTTGTAAAGTAATAAAATTCAGATTATTTCTCCAAGCTGTTGCAATACTTGCTTGGAGCTATTAAAGTCTGACTGGTATGCTCAGAGGATCAAAGTGGCTGTGTCTTCAAGATAAATGCATATTTAGGCAATTTATTAAAGCTCATTTCTCAGTTGTCTCTTGGCACCAAAGCCAAATCTATAATAGCTGTTTTCTGGAAAATCTTAGCGCAGCCTGACTCCTCGTTTGCAGTTTGGCCGTGGGGTTGCAGCCACGGCCATCTGCCATTGTGCAGTTGGCAGGTGGGGAACACAGATCTTAAAAATCATTGCTCTGAGTTTCCATTGCAAAGAAAGGACTGTCGAGAGCTTGTGTGCAGCGTCTGAGACCCAGAATCCATCTGCTCGCAATTACAATTCTATTGTGGCTGTAGAGCTGAGGCAAACAGATGCATTGTGCTAAGGGAGACAGGTCCATGTTTTATTTGGCCTTGTCAGAGGCAGGACCTGCTTTCCAGGAGGCTGGAAAGAGTCTCCTCTTAAGAACTGCCTGAAATGACTAAAGTCTCTGTTGTCTTTAACGCTGCATGATGCCTGAGTCACGTACAACAGTGTTGCTAATTCTTGGGTTTTTCTTGTGACAGCTCCCTCTTGTTCTTGCTCCCTCCTATGTTATAAAACAAATGCAGCTGTTATAAAAACCTGACTTTGCTTTCCCATACAGCTCTGGTGAGGGAGTTTTCGCAGCAGGGAGCACAGGAGCTGCCTGAGCCCAGCTGATCCCTGGCAGGGCCAGCTCTGACGCTGCAGTCCTGGGGGCTGAGCCAGGCGTCGTGCCCGGGGCTGATGCCCTGAGAAGCTCCCAAAAGAGAAGCATGAGCCATCCCTGTGCAGTGCCAAGCGTGGCTGCAGTGTTTATCCTGTTGTCACATCCTCTGGGTTCACAGAAATGTCATGGCTCACAAAAAATATCCTTCCCTTGATAGCAGTGGAGACAGAAATCATCCTTCCTCATCCTGCTCTGCGGGCCTTGAAGGCTGGGGAAGGATTTCCCCAGAAGTAGTGGCTTGGTGACATTCAGCAGGTTTTGGGGGTCTGGGGGTGTCCCTTTACATGTCACTGTCAGTCCAGTCACCTGCACTGTGGTTCACCCACCAGCTCAGCCCTTCCCAGTGGTGCCAGGCAGTGCCCCAGCCTCAGACCAGGAACCTGGGAGGGAATTCCTGGCCAGACACAGCAGCCAGAGCCACCTCAGCTCCCCCAGAGCTACTCCCAGCTCTTTCTTGCTGTTCCCCAAATCCCAAAAGCCGGTTAGGGGGATGTAGTGACATTTGCAAGCACGTTTTATCTCACAGATAACGGGTGTGTGTCGTGCTGCAGTCTGTAGGGTGTTCCCAGCCCATCACAGCACCTCTGAGACCAGGAATGCACATGGAAATGACAGAGAAACTGCCCCAAATGCTACAGGGCAACACAATGTCCAGGAGCAAAGGCTGAGCTGCTGCTGGCATGGACAGAAAACACCAGGAGCTGTGGTTGTTGTAGAAGGTGCCCTGGCTCTGCAGCAGGAGCAGCAAGTGCTTGAACACGGCTCTGTCCGAAGGGAAGCACCAGCCGTGGTATGAAGTGTGTTCCTGCTCTGCCCGGATTTCTGCGGATAAATCTGTGCCTGGAAACACCAGAAGGCAGGAGGGAACCTCTGGTGGCATCTGTGCTGCTTTTAGGGCACTGCTGAGGGCAAAGCCAAGTCCCTTCTGAGCTTGTGACCCATGGCTCAGGCCTGCGGCTGGGAGCTGGCCCGGGGAGGAGCGGCATGCAGGGATGGGGTACTGGGGGGCTGTACGGATCCCTGAGGTGGGGAATGCAGGGATGGGGGTGTGTGGGGGGGCTGTATTAGCCCCTGAGGAGGGGAATGCAGGGATGGGGTGTTGGGGCTGTACCGCTCCCTGAGGCGGGCAATGCCCGGGATGCGGTGTTGGGGCTGTACCGCTCCCTGAGGCGGGCAATGCAGGCGCGGGGCGGGGCGGTCCCCGCCGTTCGCTGTGTCGGCGCTCGGCTGCCCGGCCCGGCCCGCGCGTGCTCGGCGCTCGGCGCGGCGCCCTGCGGCGGCGGCGCGGCCTGGCGGGCCTGGCGCGGTGTGTGCGCTGTGAACCGCTGTGTTCCCTGTGAACCGCTGTGAACCGCTGTGAACCGCTGTGTTCCCTGTGAACCGCTGTGTTCCCTGTGTCCCGGTTTGTCGCCGTTTGTCGCGATGGTGAAGCTCACGGCGGAGCTGATCGAGCAGGCGGCGCAGTACACCAACGCCGTCCGCGACCGGGAGCTCGACCTGCGCGGTGCGCGGCCCCGCGGGGCGAGAGGGGCTGTGCTGGGAGCGGGCGGGCGAGGGCGGGGGATGAGGGCTGAGGGCTGAGGGCCGGCGCTGTGTGTGTGGTAGGGCCTGGGGAGGCTGTGTTGGATCGCGGAGGAGAGGCTGTGATGGGACTTGGAGGGTCCGTGATGGGCCTTGCGGTGGGGCCTGGCGCCTTCCTTGGCCGGAGGTGCCGAAGCAGGACCGGGAGGTTGTTGGAGGGGCTGCACTGGCCGGGGCTTGGGGATGAGGAGCGCTTAAAGAGGCTCCAGTGGCTTCGGAACTTGCGGGGGTTGTGAGGGGGTGAATCACAGAGTGGTAGAATGGTTTAGGTCGGAAAGGAATCTAAAGATCATCTCGTCCCAACCACCAGGAAGGGGAAATGTGGGAGGAATTAGCTGTGGCGGGGGTGGGATGTGCCCCCAGCACGAGGGCTGTGCCAGAAAAGTGGATTTGCTGAGGAGGGGGAAGAAGGATTGAAAAAGCCGTGAGGGCTGTTGGGTTTGAGGGAGAGAGTTTGGTCTGGGACTGGGTGGAGGAGAGTCGACCCCGAGGTGTTTTGTCTGAGACTTATCAGCGTCTTCAGATTTGCCCCCACACGCTCTGCTTTGCTTTGGTCTGCGCTGCTGTGGGCACCGTCTCATCCCTGCCTTGCACTCTCTCTCCAGGCTATAAAATCCCGGTCATTGAGAACTTGGGTGCCACTCTAGACCAGTTTGATGCCATTGATTTCTCTGACAATGAGATCCGCAAACTGGACGGATTTCCCCTGCTGCGGAGGCTGAAAACGCTGCTCATGAATAACAACAGGATTTGGTAAGGGGCTGTGTTTTGGCCTGGTGGGACCCTGGGGCAGAGGAAAATGCTCTTGGGAGAGAGGTGTGTGTGTCTTTCCCTGCTGGTTGGGTGCAGGAGTGTTTGTTTCAGCCAATAAAGTCAACACTGAGCACTGTGTGGGCCCTATTTCAGTTTCCTTCCTCATTCTGTGCAAAAGCCACTGTTTGTTTCTCAGTCAGGACAGTGAGATGCAGAGTTTGGGATTTGGCCAGATCTTTGGATTTCAGTAATCAGCTCTGTAAAGACATGAAAAAAGGGATACCTGCAAGGGAATGGATTTAAATTTCATGCTGCATCTAATATTCTCACAGTGATTTATTGCCAGCTTTATTAGAAGAGTGTTTTGGATGCTCACCCAGACTTCTGCTAGTGTCAGACTGGGTTGTCCACAGGGAGATCCCCTGAGTTGTTGTGTTTCTCTGTGTATTTTCACCACTGCTAATTCCTGCCCTAAATTAAACCTTTGTTTTTGTTGTTCTTCAGTCGGATAGGTGAGAACCTGGAACAGGCTCTGCCCAGTCTCACGGAGCTCATTCTTACCAACAACAACATTGCTGAACTGGTAAGCTGTGATGCAGGATAAAGCTAAACAAGCTTAAAATTTGTGGTTTTCATCTCTCTAATTAGACATTTTCCTGAGAGTAATGCCATATGCTTTAGGTAATAGTTCTTTCTCTTCAGAGTAATATCCTACAGTTTTGGCAGTAGTTAATGATGTACATGCTTTAATGGACATGATTTACATCATGCAGTGGAACAGCAGACACAAAACTTAGTGGTTTTCCTATTAAAATAATTGCAGTAATTTAATTAATCTCTAAAATAGATATGAGTTTAGGAACTTTGTTTTCAAATATTTGATTTTTTTTTGCTAAAGGGGCTTAAAATTTCTTGCTGTGCTCCCTTTACCCAGGGTGAACTGGACCCGTTATCAACTATTAAATCATTGACTTACCTGAGGTATGTAAACCCAAAAAGAGGAGCTGCTCTTTCTCTGGTGTTTGAGCTGTGCTGCTGGCCCAGCCCTTTCCTTTGGTCTGGAATGCTGGGATTTTTATGAGCTGTGACAGATCCTTTATGTCTAAAAATTGAACTGACAAACAGCATTTCCTTTGCTCTTCATAAACATCTGGTAATTAATATCTGAGGTTTTATATCACTGACAGAATGTTGGGATAATGAGATGTAACATCTGTATAAACCAGGACACAAGTGCTGAAGTGAACTTAACCTTTAAAAACCTAAAACTGAAAGGTTTAATCTGTTGATTAAAAAAATAGTTTAAAATACATGTAAACAAGGACTTCTCAGCAATATTACATTTGGTGTGAGGGACAGAAAGAAACAGTTTGTCCTGTGATTCTTCAGTTGATCAGTGTCCAGATAAGAAAAGTTTCAGTTATTTTGGGAGGAGTATTATGATTATTTTGAAGCTGTTCTTTATGTCACCCTTCAGTTAAATCCACTGAATTGTGAAAGTGCAAGTTTTTACTGTAATTTCCATTTTATCAAAGAACTGTCACTAGGCTTATTTCACAGTGTTATTTGTTATCTGTTACAGCAGGAAGTACATTCAAGTATATTAATATATTTCAGTACAAATGTATTTAAAATATTTTGTATTAAGAGACTGTTCTTAACCTTTATTTACTTCACAGCGTTCTAAGGAATCCTGTAACAAATAAGAAACATTACAGATTATATCTAATTCATAAAGTTCCCCAGGTCAGAGTGCTGGATTTTCAAAAAGTGAAGCTCAAAGTAAGTCTGCTTGCTTTTGATTTAGCTTTGGGTGTTTGTTTTTGTTTTGTTTGGGGGTTTTTTGCATTCTTGAAAATTCACCACTAACAGGGATCTTGTTGCCATAATTGTAAATTTTATTGAAACTCTGTAAGTGGCTCTACAACACTCTCATTGTTTTCTTTTATGGTTTCATTCTGTTAAGGATATAATAATCTGTTTAATTATGTTTAATTAAGTTTTAATGCCTGTGTTTAGTGTTACTCTTTTCTGTCTCTCTGGTGTTGGTAGGAGGCACCTCTAGAGAAAGAAATGAGCAAACACCACTTGGCTCTGGGTGGGGGATGAGTGTGGGAAAGAGCTCTTAATTTAAAGAGCACAGGGTTGATACATCTGTGAGTGTTTGGGCAGTGTTTATCTGCTTGTTGTTTTGTCTGGTCTCCATGTACCAATTTCACTGATGCAGATGAGCCAAAGTGTCTTTCTTGGCCAAGACAGAAGCTTTGCAAACCGTGATGTTCTCAAATTAACTTTGTGTGTGTGTGGTATCGCTGTAGGAGCGACAGGAGGCAGAGAAAATGTTCAAGGGCAAACGGGGTGCACAGCTTGCAAAGGATATTGCCAGGAGAGCAAAAACGTAAGATAAAGCAAACAAATTTCCACTGGCATCCTCCTTCAGAAACACCACTCTCTTTGTGTGCAGTGTCAGGCAGAAAAGTGAAATATCAGCTGCTGGCAGGATGCCTCAAAAGCTTTGGGAGCCACAAGGGCCTTGTGCAAGCACCTCGAGTTTTGGGTGGTGGTGAATACATCTCAGAAATATTTCTGAAAAAGATAACTTGGTCAAGGTGGATTCACTGAAGTCAACAAGCAGGAAACCTTAATTTTATTTTTGTTATTTAACTGCAGAGAGGTGGCCATTATAGAATTTGTCTTTGGTGGGGTTTTTCTCCTAGATGATTGGTAACTTAATTCTTCTGTTTTCCAGGGAATAAATTGCAAAATCTGTTGTAGTTAAGAGAAGAGATACAAATGAAAATCTTTAATTAAGCTATTACAGTATTTGTTTATTTAGTTTAATTGTTAAGTGGTACAGCATATGTTTTGATCAACCTGTTTGGTAGTAAGAATTCACATCATGTGTGGCAACAGCATTTCCAAATTCTTGGTTAAACAGAAAAATGTGTTGAACTTATTTAGCATTTAAAGCTCTAATAGATGGATTTGAGCTGAAGTTTGTAAGTGGAAAGGGATTCAGGTCTCTGACAGTTTAAAATAAGCAGATGATTTTCTTAAAGCAGCAGATAACCTTTTTCTTTTGACTTCTGAGATGAATTCCAGTTTAGTGCAGGCTTTACTTTAGGCTGTTTTAATATCACTTTGGACACATGGGAACAGAAAACCCATTTTCAGTTATTCTTTATTTATCCACCTTGCTTTTGTAATGGCAACAGACCAGCTGAGTGTTCAACAACATCCAAATTGAAGAGCTTTTGTCAACTGCCTGATTAATAAAGTTCTGCCTCTGAGCAGATGAAAAGCTGGGGGGGAATGGGACAGTGAGGACAAGCTGCTGGTGTTTCTGAAGGAGGCAATTCTTGACTGTATCAGTTTGTTAACAAAGATAAGATACTACACTTGATGGAATGAAATGCTTTCAAACCTAGTTTGGAAGCATTTCAAGTTAAGAGAAGCAGCTACTCTTCAAAAAGTGTAACAGGTCTTTTTTTTCTTTTTGAAGCTTTAATCCAGGGGCTGGTCTGCCAACAGACAAAAAGAAAACTGGGCCCTCCCCAGGGGACGTGGAGGCAATTAAGGTAAATATGTCAGGAGAACACTGGAGGAGAAAAGCTGTCATGGATCCAAATGGAACAAACGTTTCCTTTGTGCTGTTCAGACAAATAGATCAACATGTCCTGACTCTAATTTAGGTTTTCTCTAAGTTTTCTTCTGACCTACCTGTATTTTGAAAACTTAAATGAAATGTTAACCTGAGCTTAGAGTTCTTCCAAGGGAGGGTGGAGGTAACAATTTGTCATTTGTAGAATTTTCTAGAACTAGAATTTAGTCGAACTTCCATAGGTGTTAAGTGTCACTTAAGTGATAGGAACCTGGGTTTAGTGTTTATTCTGAGCAGACTGACACTGAGTTCTCTGTTCCTCAGACTGCCATAGCCAACGCCTCGACCTTGGCAGAGGTGGAGCGGCTGAAGGGTTTGCTGCAGGCGGGACAGATCCCCGGCAGGGAGCGCAAATCAGGTCACTGCTTCTGCTGCCCTGCCCTCAGCAGAATCCACCTCTCTTCCTTGCTTTATGGGATCTCTGTAGGGAGCTGGGTGGAAAAAGTGTGAGTTTGTCATGTGTGGAGCACATCCCTGGCTCTGCTCTGCCTGGCCTTGAGTGCAGCTCGGGGCTGTCACTGCACTCCCTCCAGAGCCAGGTGCCAAACACTGGATGACTGCAGAGTTCATCCCAGTTATTTAACAAAATGAGATTAATTACAGAGTCTCTGCTGAGCGTCAGTGCCTTGGGTGTGGGTACAGCAGTGAGTCTGGGAGCTCTGCAGGGATGGATCTCAGCTGCAGGCTGGCCACAGCACCAGTTCTCTGTACATCGGGGCCACCTGGACTTTCCTCTCTGTAGAGTTTTTAAACGTTCCCATTATTACTTCTCTGCAGAGGGGTGGGAAAGGAACAGCAACGTCTGCAGCAGCTGCTCTAAAACTGACGTATCCTTTCAGGCCCTTCGGAGGACGGTGAAGAAGAAATGGAAGAGGACACAGTGCCAAACGGGTCGTAGCCCGGGCCGTGCCGCGCTCCGGCCCTCCCCCGGAGCCCTTTCGTGCCCCGTGCCGTGCCGGTGTTCCCGTCCCGCTGCATTTCGCCGTTCAATAAACGAGCGCTCCCTTTTTCTCCCGGTGGTGCCGCGTCCGCTTTCCGGGGGCGGGGCGGGTGGGCGGGGCTCCTGCGCGCCCTGATTGGCTGCCGTGCGCCTGACCCCCTTCTCTCATTGGCCGGTGTCACCCCCGGCCCTCTGCCAGCGGCGGCGCGGCGCTTCCTGGCGGCGGCGGACGGGGCGGTGATTGGCGGAGCGGGGCGGGCCCGGACGTGAGGCGGCGGCGGACGGGGCGGTGATTGGCGGAGCGGGGCGGGCCCGGACGTGAGGCGGCGGCGGACGGGGCGGTGATTGGCGGAGCGGGGCGGGCCCGGACGTGAGGCGGCGGCGGGCGATGGATCTCGGGGGCGGCGGTCCCGCGGCGGGGCCCGGGCCGGCGCTGGGCCAGGGCGGCCTGGAGGCCCTGCAGCACACGGGTGAGGGGCCGGGGGCCGGGGGTGAGGGCGGGGGGCGGCGGGGCCCAGGCGCGGAGCCGGGGCCGCTGCCCCGCCCGGGTGGGCCCCTTGCCGTGCGGCCCGCGCTCACCCCCGGCTGTCCCCGTCGCAGTGGGCTCGGTGCTGTCCAGCTATGGCTGGTACGTGCTCCTGGCCGCGGTCGCCGTGTATCTCGTGGTGCAGAAGGTGTCCCGCAGCCTGGCGGCGCGGCCCGGCGCCCGGCCCGGAGCAGCTGAGGCGGCGGAGGGTGAGTACAGAGCGCTGCGGCCTCCCCAGGGCCCGGCCCGAGGGCTGAGGGCCGCTCGCATCCGCACCGGGCCTGCCCGTGGGAACAGCACAAAGAGACCCGGTGGGGAGGGGGTGTGATGGAGAGGGAGGCTGGGGATGACTGTCAGCCCACAGATCTGAACTGGAGACATCACCGGGAAAGGCTGGGCCAAGGGAAGTGTTTTTAAAAGGAAAAGCTGCGTCCCAAAGTAGGGTGTTTGGGAATGAGGGAGCAGGACATCACAGAACAGGATATCTGCGCTGTGGAGCTGAGGGGATGGAGGCTAAAAGCACACGTGGTCTGTTACCAAATAACTTTTGCACTTAGCAAACAAAACCAAAGTGCCCAAATCTAAATCCTAGGGAAAATAATTCTATAAATACTCACTTTTTATTAATATTCACCATCCCCTTCCAGCTGTCCTTTCGCAGTTCCTGCTGTGGCAGGACTGTGTACATTTGGGGTGTGACGCTCGGTGTTATCTTTGGGACTGTGGCACAGGTTGTGAGTCTCACCCAGGCACGATCCTGCTGAAAAGCACAGGCTGTGCTCGTGGATCTGCCAAATCCATGAGTGCCTGGCACGGATCCCTTGGGCACATTGGCACGACAGGACACGGGGCCCCAGTAAAATCTTATTTGCGTGCCCTTTTCCTTCTGCTGTTCTTTTGTGATGATAATTAATGGCGTTTCTATTGCCCAAATTGCCTGCAAAATGAAATTACTGAAAGTACTGACATTTCTTTTTCATATTCATCACTGGATCGTAGCAAAAAATGAGGCAAACAAATGTGGAGATGCTTCAGCTGCTGGAAGAGAACAGAGCAACATTTGCCTTTTTTGGGGGGTATAATTTTCCTTTTGACCTTCAAAGGCCACTCATGAAGAGCAGTGGTGATTCAGTGTGGATTTTCTGAGACCTCCAGGTGTCTCTTGAGATGTGTGTCGTGTTTGTCAGTGATTTCTCTGCTGATGGAGGATGCTAAATCCACTGCTGCATTGACACCAGCAGGACACATTGCCAGAAGGAGTAGGAGTGAATGTGGGCTGGTTGCCTCATCCTTCTGCGTAAAAGAAGTTCTCTGGGTAAAAATGGTCCCTGCGAAGCCTGGGTGATATTTCTGAATTAATTTGTATCTAACAAATCCTTCAGAAATAGAAGGAAGTGTCCTTGAAGTGTGAGGTTTGAATTTTGTGGTTAGGTACACTTGTGTCCTTATTAAAATCCTGTTAAATTAATTGCTTTAAAACAGTAAAACATGATGAAATTTAATTCAGCATGTAAATTACTATAAAGGATTAGCTGGAAACTGAACTTGAGCTGTGATTTTCTGCAAAACAGCTGCAGGGAGAGATATGAGCCTCTCCTTATTACAATTCTTTGAGGAGACCATCTAGAATTTACTTTGAGTAGCTTCGCAAACTCTCTCCTGATTTCCTAGAACCTGATGTGGTGGTAAGAAGGCAGGAAGCTTTGGCAGCAGCTCGCCTCAGGATGCAAGAGGAATTAAATGCTCAAGCAGAAAGATACAAAGAAAAACAAAGACAGGTAAGCAGAGAGAATTTCTTCCTTTAACTCATAAATTTGTCATCTAGCACTTTGCTGCTGGAAAAGACAGCAGCAAATTGTAATTGTGTGCCAGGGTCACTGTGGGGCTGGTGTTCATTTTCTCACAGGTAAATCTGTACCTGCAGGAGCTGATTTGTGTGTGCAGTGAATGGCTGGAGGGGTTTTGCTGGCATTTCAATTAACTGTGCCACTGCCCATATGTGTTTTCTGGTTTTAATGGGAAATATAAGTTTTAGAAATGTAGCTTAGCACTGCTGCAGTTTAAGGGTCTGAATTACAGCTCAAGATCACGAGGAATAGCAAATTGCTGAGTGGGGCAGTGCAGAAAATGGGTGTGATCAGCATAGCAATAACACTGATCATCATCCCACCTCTTCTGGTTTTGCTTTTGCAGTCAGACACTCAGACCTCAGTTTATAGCTGATGCCTCCAGTAACACTGGCAGTTAAAAACAAAGGAAAACTCCTTTCTTTCTTCTGTAGAACCCCACGTGCATTAAGTTACTGTCATAGGCAATATTCTTTACTTAGTACTTTTTATAGATTCAGGGTTTAAACTTGCCACTTGGTTCTGTTTTACTTTCAAAATCTTTTAAAGCATCAAGTGGCCGAAAGAAGCTGCAGACTCAGTACATCCCCAGGAGGGGAAGAGATGTGGGTGCATAAGAAGAGTAAATTCTTCCATAATCTCACAGATACTGCATCAGATAAATACAGTTTGATGAGACTGTTGTAGCTGTTTCTGGCGGTTGTGGTAGCTCTGAAATCTTAGTTTTAGCATTAAGCCTGTGTCCTGGATTTGTTCTGCAGCTGGAGGAGGAGAGGCGAAGGCAGAAGATCGCGATGTGGGAGAGTATGCAGGAAGGAAAGAGCTACAAAGGAAACCTGAAACTGAATCAGGTACCAGCCACGTCAATCAGGTCACGGCTGTGTTCCTGTGATTAAGGGAGCTGAAATTTGTACTGAGTAACTTTTTGCTTTTCTGAACAGCAAGAAGTAGAATCTGGTGCCTCTGCCTCAGCAGTCCCGAAATCTAAACCAAACAAAAAGCCTTTGAGAGGAGGTGGTGAGTATGGAATCCCTCAGACACTCTGAGCTTGGAACAGGTCATTTATCCAGCTGTTTCTGCAGCCTCTGTACATACTTGTCTTTTTCAAGGAGGAAACAAAACGTTCCTTACAAATGAGCTCGTTATCTCTGATCAGCTGCTCTGCTCTGCCCTTTGTGCAAAAGCTGGCAGGAAGTTTTGGGAGGGCTTTTCCCTGGGAAAAGAATGTGTCAGGTGTTTTGCAAATATGTTTTGGCATAATTTACTGAGATTTTTGTCAGCCAGAATTACAGATTCTTTCAGTATTTCTGGGGTCTCTCCCCCATTATTCTGCAAGTTCAATAATTTAGTATCTGGTCTATCTTTAAAGTACCTGTAGTACTGACTAAATGCAGGAAGAGGGTATTTTACTTTGCATTATGTAGATTCATAAGATGAAAGAAATTATTGTGTAAAATGTGACCTGATTTTTCATATACCACAATGCTGACCTATTGAATATATAAATCCTGTGGATATATAAACTCTTACCAACTCTCACAAAGCACCAGAAGGTCTCAGTGTTAAACTAAGTCACCTGCTGGAATCACCTTGATGGATGAAGTGCTTTCTGTGGCCTCACAGTGCCCATGTCAGGCTCACTGGCCATGCAGGCACTCTGCTTCCTCTCCTCTCAGCCCAACAGCCCTTGCCATGCCTGCAGGTGCTAATTTGGGTGTATTTTAATGACAATTTTCCATAGTGGAGTGGATCATCCACACAGCCTCAGTCAGGCTGTAAAGGAGGCCCACTGAGGGTGCAGTGCTAAGTCACTTGATTAAATGTATGAAACCTGTGGATTAAACAAAAAACCTCTTGATTAAACATACTAAACCTCAGTAACAGTGCAGTGCTGGGATTTCTGCCTGAGTATTTTCCCTGACATTTGAAGGAATCAGCGATCGATTCATCTTAGGTTGTTTCATACGAGGGCAGGGTGATGTCTGATGTGCCAGGTATCTTTGATAGCTCCGTTATTCTGTTATTGGTATTTACCTCCCTGGGGGATGAGAAATGCAGGGGTCAGCTGTGCTGAGAACCAGGATCAGGGCAGCTGGGCTTGGGCACCCTTCCAGCTGCTACCTGTCCTAGTTTAATCCTCAGCAAGGTCTTTGCTTAAGTAACCACTTAGAGAATTAGAGGTCTCAGATCTTCTCCTGAGGTAGATCAGCGTGAAGTGAAAGAACCATCTGTGCTGCTCAGCTGCTCAATGGAGCTAGAAAGCAAAACTTGGCTGGTATGAGAAAAACAAATATCAAAGATGAAGGTGATGCTGGGAGTTTCAGTGGAACAGGTTGCTTTGAACCCCCCCCGGTTAACAGTGCTGCTAGGATTTGGGTTCTTTGCTTTGTGCAGAACAAATTGAGGATGTTTGCAAAGTTGTAACTTTCTGAGTGTGTTCTCCTGACATGAAGTTTCCCATGGTTACAGCATTAGGATGTTCAGCTGAAATTTATTTGCCTTACTGCCTATGCTTGCCTTTTCAAATGCTCTAAAAATTCTTTGCAATATTAATGAGTGGATTTACCTTTTGACCTTCAGAGTATTCCTTGCAGGACTGGAATAAAGGATTAAGTCCCTGACTGTTGGGGCTCTTGGAGAACAGATACACACTTAGAGAGTTTACTGTAAGAGCTGCTGCTGCTGCTCTGTTTATTCTGCAGAGCAGCACTGCAGCTTTAGGTAAATGGTAATTCATTTCAATTTCATTTAATCCAAACTGATCAAATTTAAACACAAGTGTTTTGCAATGGCTTTTAAAGAAAGAAACCCTCTCAAGTCTGGATGTTTTCTGTGCTTTCATTTTCCCTAAAACGCTGCGTGTGTAAAGCACGAGCAAGGTGTAAATATCACCAGATCCATTTTTGCTGCTCCTTGTGCGTTGGTGAGGGGCTGTGGAGGATGAACATTAACAGAGTGGATTTCTCCCCTGTGTTCCAGGCTATAACCCCCTGTCTGGAGAAGGAGGAGGGACGTGCTCCTGGAGGCCCGGCCGGCGCGGCCCGTCAGCGGGTGGATGAGGCTAACGTCCCTAGTGTCCCCTGGCACTAGCAGGCTTGATCTTACCCCATCTAGCTGCCTGCAGCTGGCCTGTCACAGGGACTCCTTGGGGGCTGTTTAGTGCACTTGTTAACTTAAAACAGGGTTTTTGTTTGTTTGATTGACACCGTTTCCAAATTGTGACGCATTGGCTGGTTCTGCACCAGAAAAATACCTGATCCTCTCAGAGAGGGCAAGGAGAGAAGCAATTTCAGTATAATCAGTAATTTTCACTCTTCTGTAGAGAGGGAGCTTAGTCTCCAGCCAAGGTGAATCACCTGGGATTGTGAGATCTGGGCTCTCTGGCAAATATAGTTATCTAAGCTCACTTTACCTCAGTAAGATGAGGGTATTTACCATCCTCAGACCTGTTACCAGATTTACCTTGCAGCTAAACACAGCCATTTAGAGAGGAAGGATATTATCTTTGGCAGACACCTTGAATTTAGGCAGAGGGACTTTCAGAAAAAGCACAGGTGATCTGACAAATGCCACGGATTTGCACCGAAGGCCAGTTATTGCAGAAGAGTCTCTGTGACAAGCCAGCTTGAATGATGTTTTCCTTATAAATGGTAAACAAACCAGTGAGGATTACTGATGCTAGACAGCAGACGGGGGGGTCTTGCTATTCCTTTTTTTTTTCTTTTTTTTAATTTCAACTGCTTTGTAAAAACAAAACACTATTAATATTAAATATAATTGCAAACATCATAAATCTAGTATTTACAGTCTCGTGGTTTTCACCAGCATCTTCTTTATGGAAGGCATTTGTTCTAGTGCAATAAATGTGTATAAAGGTGGGAGATGAAGTGACCCTGCTGCAGTCTGTGCAGCACCAAAGCTGAGGGTGGTGTGTGCTGAGGAGGGCTCTGGCCACTGGAAGTGTCCCACTGGCCAGTGAGGGGTGCAGGGAGTGGGTGATGTTCATCCTTCTGGTGTGTGTCCAGCACAGAGGACACAAAACAACTGATCATCATAACCAAACTTCCCAAGCATCCCATCCTCTTGATTTTCTCTCTAAAATGCAATGGGTAAATAAAATCCAGGTTGTCTTTGGAAAGGAGTGAAGTAATTCCTGTGAAGTGTCCCTGCGTCCAGCTGCTGTTCCTGAGCTGTGTGTGGGCATCAGGGTAAGGAGCAGTGGTTCTTTAGACCTCAGGGCTGCTGGAGCACTTGTTTCTGAATATTTACTCTTGGAATACTTGTGCTTATCAATAGAAACGAATGTCGACTTTGAATACACTGTTTATATGCATGTTGATATTTCTCTTGACTAGGAATGCAACAGGAGCATGTTACTAGAGAGTTTTAAAGTTGGTAATGAAATTGAAAGGCCAAGAACCTTTTGTTTTAGACACAACAAAGTGTGTGTGGAAGGTGAAGTGAGGCTGTTGATGTTCTTGTGGAAATTCATTCAGAGACCAGTGCATGTAACTTCAGGTTTAAATCCTTAATAAGGCAAAAAGAAATAGAGGTGGGGAAGGATATTTTCGAGACCTGAAGAGTCTTCCTCAGGAAAGAGGACTAAGTTGTTATGCCTTAGGGAACATCTTCTTTGTGTTGTGGAAACAGGCAGCAGACTGAGGTGTTGTCGTCAGAACAAAAAATGGGGTAGGTTGTTGTCTTAAAGAAGCAGAATTCCTTGTGTTGATAAAATGGTCAGGGATGGGTTTATTTAATTCAGTAAAAACATTTGCAAAATAAATAAGCAGGTCTTATCTGAACATGTGCTAATCTTTCTCTGTGTCTCAAGACTTTGCTTCTGGCTGGGACTAGGGATATGGCATTTTGCCCAGTTCTAAGGTTTAATAAGACATGTCAAGTGAAAATGAAATTATGTACGTATTTCTGGAAGCTTCAAACATTTCTCCTTTTTTATTTTTTATTTTTTTTTTAATCCTCAAGTTCCTGAATTTTTCTTAGTCAGACACTTCTAAGCTATTGAGCAGGATGGGAGGACGAACCTCAGTTCATAAAACTTTTGGCTCACAACCTGCACAAGAGGGAAGGGTTTTTCCTCTGACTTCACATGGAAAGCTCTCTCCTGACCACAAGCATTATGGAAAGGTGGTTGCTTGCTGCTTTATAGCTCAGGAGTGAAGCATGCAGAAAGCATTAGGTGAAAGTGAACTATTTAATGAATCCGTTGTTCCTGGTTTGGTATGAATTCCCAAGAAGTTGAATTATGAAAGATCATATTAAAAAGCCTTCAGGAGATTTGTTTTTCCCCCCACTAGAGCAGTTATGCAAGAAGCCTCTTGCTTTACTCATGCAGATGTTCTGGAAATACCTCTAGCTGGAAGAAGCTGGGTAATAAACTATTTAACTGCTGTATAATGGTATTTAACCACTGAAGAATAATCTGGTTTGGGTATTAAAAAATCCAAAAATCAAGCAAGTGTTCAAAGACACAAAAAATTCCTGAAGTTGTTACTTGCTTGTATTAAGTATTTTTTGTTGCTTTTAGATGATTTATATGCTGGAGGAGCAGAGTTTTTTGTTTTCTTTAAATTGCAGATGAGATCTGGTTTGTGCATAGTTCTCTTAACTATTCATCAGGAGATACTGAGCACTGGAGTTAAAACTGAACAAAACAACCCACGTTGTCAGGCTCATAAAAATTATTTGGCTTTATTTATGCCTTTAAAAAACATTGTGAAATGAGGAAAGATTTTAAGAGTGATATTGCATACTTGGGCGTTTAAAAAATATGTTTCTTATGCTGGAAATTCTTAATAACAAACAGAAGAGGGAGCTGGGGAAGTGAGGGCAATGGGGGACTCTGTCAGCAGAGCTGTTCCCAGGTGTTCCAGAGTTATCTATGTCTCAATCAAAGATCAAAATGTGAATGAAAATTATAATTGCTCCTGTATCTGCAAGGAACTGCTGTCCTTGCAAAATCTGAGTGCAGGTGTGAAATGCCAGTACTAACAAATCCCATCTGCTGTGTTTTATACAGCTCTGTACTATTCTGACTCAAAACTCCAGGAGCTGGGCTCTTCTGCAGTGCTCTGTGCTCACACTCTGCTGATACTCAGCTCAGGTGTTGAGATTGTTTTTTGGAGGGGGAGTTGTGTCTTATTCCCCTCCCTGGAAGATGACTTTGCATTCCACAGCTCTGTGAAGGGGGAGAGTCTCCTGTACATTTTACCAGCAGCCCTGTTGTTAAATTGCTGCATTTAAACCCCTCTAATGGCTGTTCTTTCTCCCTTCTTGTGCATTTGGGCCCTTGCAAGCCTGGCTGCCCATCAGCACACGTGTCAGCATCAGATGCACCTTCTGGATGAATTTTGCCCTTGTACAGGCTAAAAAGCATCACCTTTTCAGGGATCAGTTTAGCCACAAGTGAGGCTCAGAGTGTTTCTGTCCGTGCTATTGCTGAAGGGTGAAATGATGCAATTTCTAGCTTAAAAAAAAAAATCTGGTCTAGACTTGGATGGGCTGAAGCTTTGGGTTTTTCTTCTTTTTTTTTTTCTTTTTCCTCCCTCCTGTATGGAATGAAAGCTTGGCTTTTGGAACAGCTCTGCAACCACAAAGGAAAAGCACAGGGCTGCTGGCTGGGTGGTGTCCTGGCCCGCCTGCACCGTTGTAGCTGATTTTGTGAGAGCTTCCAAGCCAGCCTGACACACACCCTGCCCATATTCCCAGCTCCAGAGCCAGCAACTTCAAACACTTCCGCTGTTTTCTTTATGAGCAACCCATGTCTTCAGTGGAATAGGTGCCCTCAGCTCAGCTTTGGTGGGGAAAATACACATTTCTTGTTGAAGGTTTCTGTGGCAAGGTAGGCAGGTGCTGTTCTCGTGTATTTATTGCTGTGATTTTATTTTGAAGTGCACACCTGCTAAAAAGCACTTTCAGCACAGAGCAAGATCTCCACTGGTAAACTTAAAATTTCATTTTTTCCTCTACCATAGATTCTTTCTGTGTGGTGGTTACTGAGCTGATCTTCCGAGCTGGTTCTGTGGGTAACAGTCGTGGAGGGAGGCAGGGAAAAGAACTTTAAAAATTTTATTTAGAGAGTGGAAAGGAAATGGATACTCTGAAATACCTGGCATTTAGTCTAGTTCTAGTACCCTGCATTAAAATGGGGAGTTACTGTTAACTTGGCCTAAAAATGCACTTTGAAAGAACAAAAAAACCCAGGTTATGCAGCTTTACTTTATCACATCCTGGGAGGAGGCAACACTATTTGTGAAATCCATTTCTTAGGTAATATAATTGCCACTTCTTTAGGTGTTCTGCTTTTTAAGCTATGACATCTTGATGCTTGCTTTTTAAATACACATTCTGAGCTTGTCCAGTGCACTCCTTACTCCGGTCTGGCGGCACCAAAATGGGGTGCAGAGCTCCGGTGCCTGTTCCAGCCCGCAGAGCTGCTCCTGTCACCAGCAGGATGAGACGGGGAGGTTGGGCGGGCACTTGAGGAGCTGCGTGGGGAGCAGGAGGGTTTTCCGTGGCACTGCCACATGTCCCGTCCTGAGCGGGCTCCCGGCCCCGAGCGGGCTCCCGGGCAGCTGCAGCGCGGGGCCGCGCCGGGCGATGGCGATGTCGCGCCGGCTTTCGGACCGCGGACGGTGCTGCAGCCCCTGGAACGGGCACTTCTGAGTCATTCGGCTGAGGAAAGGTTGGGACTGCGCCGTGGCACGACCAGAATAGGATGGGGGGAAAGAAAAAAAAAAAAGTGGGTGCTGGAGCTGAGAAAGGAGTTTCCGCATCACTGGGGAAAATGCAGCGGTGCTGGAAATACTGTGACAGAGACAAATGCTACTGCTTGCCCAGGGAGATTTTTTCCACCGTGAGTCTGTTACATTGAATATATGAAGTGTGCTCATTTTCCAGTGCCTGGGCAGTTTTTGAAGTATAAGTTTGAGTACTGGAACATTCATAATTAAAGTTTCTGGAGCATTTGTGGAGTAGTTCACTTCTGTAACTATTATTTTAAAATGTGGTGAAGAATGTGTCTTGGAGAAGGTATATCCTGCAAGTATTGGAGTGGATCAAAATCAGTGGGAGAAAGATGTGGTAATAATGCAAAATAGTCCTTCTTTCCTCCACAGGACAAAGTCTCCTGTGAGGAAGAAACTTTTTTCATTTGGTATTCAGGTTCTTTATTGCAAAAGGGTGACATTTATTCTGTATGCACACATACACACACACACTGGCAGCTCAAGGACTCAGCTTTTTCATTGTTTAAAAATAGGATTACTGTTTTGTTAATCTGATTATGAACCTAAACCATGTGGGCCTGTCAAGTGGGCTCTCACCGGCTGCTCCGGTGCTAATCCCGCTGGAGGGAGTGGGATGGGATCTGGAGATGAGCACACACCATGTGCACCCTCTGCAGATTTTGGAGAGCCCTGGGAATACTTCCTGCAGCCATCCCACAGGGAATTGAAAACACGCTGCATAAAAATGTGTTTATGCTTGTAGACTGTGTTACAAAAGAAAAATAGCACGTCTTTGAATATACAGTAACCGTGATATATAGTGACAGCTATTGAGAGCAAGAGCTGTATTAATAGGGAATGGCACTTAAATGTGATTATGCAGTATGACCTTTCGCTGCCATCCAGATTAAAAATACACTCTAGGCAGGTAGCAGTGTTATAATTCCACTGGAAGAACTAAGCTATGCTTTTCAAGTTTCCCCTAAATCTCTTTTTTCCCCTTTTTTCCAGCAGCTGCTCTATGCAAGAATGGGGAGGGGGCAGAAACAGTAAAAGGGGCATGTGCCTGCTTAGCACTTGGGAACATGAGTTTGGCACAATAAATGACATAAAGGGAGGCATGTGGATGTGCTGTGGGAGTTGTGTGAGCACTGCAGCATTCCCAGGTGGCACCCCCTCTTCACAGCTGCACATCTCAGCCTTGCAGCTGGGGGTGTGATCTCTATAAATCTGACTGTGCCTCCTCTCCAGGTCAAATCCTGGCACCAGGAACGCTCCTCTTCCTTCTCCTGCCTCTTCCCAAGCATTCTCTGACTGCCCCTGCACGTGGTGAGCTCCACAATTGCTCTGGAGGTGCAGCGAGGTGGGAACATGCCCAGGAGAGCTCAGGGCTGAGGAGCTCCATCAGGGGAATGTGCTGCTCTTCATCATTTCCATGTGTGCTGAAGTCGCACGGAGTTTCAGTTCTGATGACGAACTTCGTTTCTTTGTGGGAAGAAGCCAACTGACAGCTCCTCAGCCCCAGCCCCAACCTTTCTCTTTTTTATTGCCTTTTAACCACGCTAGCTCTGCCTTTTCCTGTAATTCATAGGCCACAGTGGCTTTCCCTTGAATCAGGAGATTTTTACAGCTGATTTGCAGCACGCACAGAGGAATCTCATTCCTGCTTATGGACTTGCCACATGTTCCTCTCTTGGAAAGGAGTGGCCTTGCTTTTTTTTGTAGCTTGACTGTCTCTTAGTGTCGTGTATTTCAGGACCTGATAATCAGGCTTGTGGGGAAAGGAGAGAAGCAGAGTGTAATGAAGAACCTTTTTGAAGTGCAATAAAAGATCCATGTGTGCAGAGTGGCACAGGCCAACCCCTGGAAAGGATCAGTAGTTAGAAATAGTAAACTGGGAAGTAAAAGAAATTAGAGTGGTGGCTGGGGAGGGAATGGAAAGGACAGCCCAGCTGGCTTTTGCCAAGCAATGGTGCTCCTGCCCTTTACCTGCCTTGTGTGTATTCCAGTTTGGACTGTTCTTCCTTTTCCTCTCTTTCACCATTTAGTTCTCTTCCTCTTCATACAAACACATCTTTCTCAATACATCTCTGTTCTGCCTATGGGCAAACATAAGGAGATGTCCTGCTCCTCTTTCCTGTTCACTGTTTGTATTTCTTATCTAGGTTCTATTTGTGTTCAATTTTATTATTGTTTAATGCCATAAATCCCGGTGGCACTTTCCCTGTGTTATTTGTGCTCCTGACATCACGAGTTCATTTGTGCTGACCTCGGTATGAGCATTGCACCACCACAAGAGCAATAAACCCTAAACAATAGCATTTTTTCAAGACATATCATCATGCTCATTAGATAAGCAGATTGTGTCATTACCTGCTCAATCCCAGAAGTGTGACAGTTATTTGTGATCATAAAAAATCTGTCATGGATGTCTCTCTTTGGCTTATTACTGTAGAGTATTAATGTGGTGTGACATCCTCTTTTGCAACGGTTCTTGCTCAAGAGGTTGCTGGTTACACCAAGACTTTCTTCTGCCCAGCTCGTTGGGGATGACATCATGATATAAATAAAATTTGAAATGGAAAAGACTGGCAATTGGAAAGGCCAAAGTGGGCAGGAAATGGAAGAAACCACAATGATAAGGAGGAGGTCAGTGGGTGGTACTTGATAAGTTTCTTCTGTTGAGACTGGAAGGTTTTTTTCCTGTGAAATGTGGGGGGTTTGTGGCTGCAGCATTTGAAGCTGAAGTGCTCTGTAGATGAAATGCACGTGGAGTCAGTGTGGACAAAGGAAAAAGAAATCTTCACACAATACAGAAAAAATCTTCAATCTGTTGAGCACTCACTATAGCCTGCAGATGGAAACAGACTGACCTATTTCTGGTTGGTTTAATTAGCAAGGTGGGAAAAAACAGAGAGTGCCTGTGCCTTGGCCCCCTGGCACCACAGCTTGTGCTGCAGTGGAGCAAACTGTGCACCAGTGCCAGGCAAACAGGGCTGGCAGGCTGCTCCTCTCTGCCTGCATCCCCTCGGTCTGTGTGTGCTGTTGGGCAGAGCCGGGCTTGGGCAGCAGGGACCCGACCTGGTGCCTATCCTGGATCTGTGTCCCAGTGTCTTCCCACCCTAGTCTGAAGGGCTGGGCTCCCAGTTCTGGCCCCTCAGCCAGGGTTCTGCCAAGGGGTCTTGGCACAGTGTGCTGGGATGCCTATCCTGGGGTTATGCCCAGGATCTCAGTCCCAGTCCCCAGAGCTGAGCATCCACGTTCTCTTGGCCTCCTGCCCCTCTTGATCTGGACAGCTGTGCTGGTGTCCCAGTTCTGAGGTCCCAGTGAGGGATGCTGGGCCGGTTTCCCTGTCCCCTGTGTGGAATGCTTGGTTAAGGTGCCGGTCCCTGTCACAGAACCACGGACCGGCTGGGGTTGGAAGGGCCCTTAACGCTCCTCTCATTCCAACCCCCAGCCCCGGGCAGCTCCGCACAGACCAGGCTGCCCCGAGCCCCGTCCAACCTGGCCTGGAACACTTCCAGAGACGGGGCGGGACGTGCAGCGGTGCCGCTGCAGGGTGGCGCCCCGGGAGCTGCCTCCCGTCCCGGGCTCGCCCCGCGGCTCTCGGTGCCCCCTGCCCACGGCCGTGTCCCGGAGCCCCGCGCGGGGCGGGGGCCGCACCGGGGGCTGCGCGGCCGCGGCTCCGCCAGCGCCGGGCGGGGCCAGGGGCAGCGCGGCGGGGCCGCACACGGCGCCTGTGCCGAGGGGCAGGGCCGGGGAGGCGGGCGGCCCCCCGCTCCCCTCCCTCCGCTTCCCGTCCCTGCCCCTTCCCCCATGGCGGCGCTGGGCGCCTCGGCGCGGCTGGCGGCGGCGGCGGCGCTGTGAGCAGCGGGCCGGGCGGGCATGGCGGGCCGCGGCCGCCGCGCCTGGCTCAGCGTCCTGCTGGGGCTGGTGCTGGGCTTCGTGCTCGCATCGCGCCTCGTCCTGCCCCGCGCCTCCGAGCTGGCGGCGGCGGCGCGGCCCCACCGAGCCCGCCCGCAGGGCTGCCGCCCGCCGCCCGCCGCCGCCGCCGCCGCCCCGCCGCGCCGCCCCGGCCCGCCGGCACAGAGCTTCCTCTTCGTGGGGGTCATGACGGCGCAGAAGTACCTGCGGAGCCGCGCCGTGGCCGCGCACCGGTGAGCGGCGGGGGCCGGCGGCGCCCGGCGGGGATGGGGGTCCGGCGGGCTGCATTGGGCTGGGGTCTGGGATGGGCTCGGGGTCGATTCGGGTGGTTTCGACTCGTCTCAACTCGGTTCGGTCACGTTCAGCCGAGCCGGGCTTTGCTCGGTTCGGTCCCATTCAGCTGAGCTGGGCTTGGCTCGATTCAGTCCCATTCAGCCGAGCGGGGCTTGGCTCGGTTCGGTCCCATTCAGCTGGACTCGGGCCGGTCGGCCGCTCTTCCCGGGGTAAAACCGCCCGGCCCGGGATGCCCTTGCAGCCGGGATGCCCCTGCCGGCTCCGGGCACCGCTCGCCCTTCCCCGGGGCAGGTGCGAGCGAGCCCCGGGGCACGCTCAGCCGCAGCGCTCCTCGCTCCGGCCCGGGCGCGCTGAGGAGCCCCGGGGCGCTCTCCGGGCGGCTGCGGGAGGAGCGGTGCCCCGAGCGCTGCTCCGCTGCCCAGCAGCTCGGCAGAGACGCGAGGGCTCGGGTGAGTCGCGTTGCCGCTCCCCGCAGGGTCTGACTCAGCCGGGTTCCACCTGGCAGGTGGCCCCGGTGACCTTGCCTGAGGGTCAGGCAGCCCCGCCGATGCGAGGGGACGCTGGCTGCCGGTCACCGGCGGAGACACGGGCATCGAAGTGTGTCCCTCAGTGCCTTTGCCTTGGGCGCCACGCTGGTACGGTCCTTGGCTGCTGCTCGTGGAGCGAGCTGACAGCCTGATGGCGACAGAAATAAAGTTTGGACACTGCTGTAATCCCCTGGATGGGGAAGCAAAGACCACTGTGCCAAGCCGAAAGCGTGTGCTTGGGGATGAGACCCAGAAAAGGCATCTGGGAACAAAGAGTAAAACCCACCTCGGCTCTGCACAGCTGCTGCTGAGGCTGGACCAGGTACAGAAACAGCTCAGATGAGGAGAGTCAGCCTGGGTGAAACGCTCCGTGCATCAGACTGGTTGAGCTAATGCAGGAACCAGGGTCTCCGAGCCGTGTGTTTGTTACCTGAGCACACCTGATTTTGGAGCAGGAGCAGTCCTGGTGCTTTGCACTGTGTGCTGCTCACCGTGGTCCCCAGGTGTAGCTGGGTATGGCTGTGAGTGCCACGGGCTAACGGGAATTCTGTCCAAAGCCTCGGCAGCATCAGGATAATCATCTCTCCTGTGAGAGATGTGTGTGTGGCTTTGGTGAAACTCTCTGCTCTGTTGAAATATGCTGGGATATGCTCATTGCTCCGGTGCGTGCGCCAGCAGGCAGTGCTGGGAGGCTGCAGGGGAAGCCTGCTCGGGAAATCCTAAAGAGTTAAGGGGTAAAATGTCAGCTCGGGTGTGTACCCCAGCTCTAGCTGAGCCAGCACCCTCGGAGGAGCAGCCAGGAGCTCTGGGGCAAATCTTTAATAAAACATCCCCTTGTGCTAGAACAAACCCTTATCCGTGTCCTGCCTGCCCTGGCTGAAAAGTAATTGGTCCTATTGGCCAATAAGAGCAGGATGGCAAAACTATGTATGATGGGCCATCATACTATCATTCCCAGCTCAGCTCTGGTTTCAGGAAATCTGTCTTTATATCAGCATCCAATGCAGTGAAATTGCTTTATTTGGGCAATCTGAGGCATATTGTCCACCAGTGATGGTTTTAATGGAAACTTAATTCCTTCTTCCAGCAGTAGACCTGTAATTAAGTTACAGAGAGCGCATGATTGATGCTTTGAAATGGGGGAAGGAATCTGTTTCTTCAGGGTTATGTTCTCCTTTACCATGTGGGATGGAGCATTTTAGATTGCAAATCCCAGGGGCGGTGTAATTTAGATTTACATACAGAGAGACTGGAGTCATGTTGGGACATCACATAGCAGGTTTTATGGCAGAATAGTTTGTATGTCATCCATCAGATTTTGCATCAAGAATTCGGAAAAGGGGAAATTTATCACTCTGTTATCCAGAGTGTTCTTTGGGGAGGAATTCACTTTGCTGGTGGGGGAAGGATTCTTGTCCCTAGTTTTGCCTGTGCTTGCTGAACAGTCTCATGCTGTGGCGGAGCTGGGTTTAGAGAACAAGATCTGCAACATCTGCTCACACAAAACAATGGCTAAAGATGCCACTTAACAAATTCAGCTAATGGAATCGGGCTCCTTCAGCCCTTAGATGGAGATCTGAGTATCGCTTTTTACTACACTGCTATTTTGGTTTAACCTCTAGAGATGATGTCTGTTCTTGGAAGAGACAGATAAAGAGACTCTTAGTAGGGCTAAATGCGTTTTTCTCACCTCCGTTGGTGAAAGAAATGAGCTAATGTCCTGGTGACAGGAAGACATCTTTGGGGGAAGATGGGGAGGGGGGAAGAGGAAGACAAACCTGAAATCTTAAATGGCTTTTGATTGCCATGAAGTACTCAAGCAGACAATTGCTGGGATTACTACATTGACAAAGCATCCTGGTGAGCTGAATCGCTGGCACAGCCAGGGAAATGGGAAGCTGCTAGCAAGGCATTCCCGGGGTGGCAGCGTGTGCAGAGCCTTGATACCACGCTGAAAGGAATTAGGGATTCAGAGGCTGAATACCTCCAAATTGCTGCGGCTCAAAGGCCATTTACAGACACAGCTAAAAGGGGCCGGAGCGGAAGGCATTTGCTGATCCTGGCTGCTGTGAATCCAGATAGGGTCTAACAAGAGGGGAAGCAATCCACTTCCTGAACATCAATCACGAGCGAAATGACCACTGCAAGGCAAAACAGGCCCGCTGGATTTTCGAGAGCCGCCGGCTCTTTGTAACAGTCGTGCTTTTGTCGTCTGTGAGGCAGGAATAAGCTTTAGATCCACAGGTATTCGGAGGGCAGATTTGCAGCCTCAGCGGTGATTGCATGTGACAGGCAGGTTAGCAGAGCTGCCCTTCCAGGAGGCTGCTGAAGTGCAGCAGCAGGAGCCACGGTGTCACTCGGGAGGACAGGGAACAGCCAGGAAAAGAGCAGGGCAGGAAGGAGTTAAAGGCATGGCTGGGGTTCAGGGAAAGTGCAACAATATGTGCTAATGGTTTCGCAGTTGAGGGGAGTTGTCCTAAAAAAGCTGCAGGAAGGAGAGGATGGGAATAAGCATTCTCCCAGAAGATTTAAGTCTGCTGTCTCAGGAACAGAAATATCAGGCAGTTAACCCATTTTTTTTTTTTTCCGTTTGCGTAGCAACTAGATTTCCTGGGAAACGTGGCAGGAGAGTGGTGTGAATGCGGTTAATGGCGAGATGTCAGCGGCTGGCCTTTGGCAGCATCTCTGCGGGAACACAGCTGCGGCACTTCTCGGTTCGGGACATCCCCGCGGCACCGTGGAGTGCCACGAGGGATGCCCGGGGCTGGTCTGAGCCACCGCTGTCCTGTGGCAGGAGCATGGTGCCCTTCGGAGGCTCCATTTCCAACGTGCTGCCTCTGTTGGTGGTGGCTTTCTGGAAGCTGTAAGCTTCTGGAATCCAAATACCTGAGTGCTCGGAAGAGCTTAAGTGAAAGGCAGCCAGAAGGATTTGGGTGGGGTGTAAGGGAGTTTATCTGTCTTAGCCTGCACTTACACGTTGTTGTGCTGCTCCTAAATTCAGATCTGGATCTGTTGGGTGCTTTGGCCCGTTCTGGCTGCTGGTGAGGGGATGTGATGGATTGTGGAGGGGGCCCTGTGAAGTGACTGTGAATGCTGTGCCAGCACAGTACGTGTTTCACTTCATGTGAATCCTACCACAGTATTGCAGTATTGAGAACTCAGTGTCCTGCTCAGGTACCCTCCACCAGAAACATGATGTACTTGGGATTTCTGAGCAGTGACCTAAAATTTGTGAGGATGTTTAAGGAACAGTATGAAAGAAACACAGTGAGAGCAACTGACATTGATACAGGGGGAGTAAGTAAAACAAAGTTACCTGCATCCCCCAAAATAACCATATTGCCCAAAACTCTGACACACTTGGGCATTGATCTTAGCCTGCCCCACTGACTGTCTGTGCCTGTGGATGATGGATCCATTTCTGTCCTGTGTCCACAAGGAATGTGAAAATGCATGGACAGAAAGCTAGCATCGCATAAAATTGGAGTAGTTTAGTTCAAAGGACTCAAAGAGCTGTGGAAGCTGCTTGGGTTCTCGGTTAAAGCAATCCTTCAACAACCTGAAAGGAACTTTTCCTCAAAATTCAAATTCTGTAATGCGGATCTTGGTGACAGAGATCTGGAAATTTAAAAAACCAGCTTTTTCTGGTGACCTCCCACACTGGTTATCTACAATACCACGTGCAGGAGCAGTGTGCTGGTTCCATGCTCAGTTCTCCTGCCTAAGCTGTGGTTCACTGCTTCCCCTGTAGCAAATGTTGTTGGAAGAATGGGACCTTGAAGAACAGTTATGCTAAACTAGCCCTAATTCAGCACGGAATTTAGCTGCATTCAAGACATCAGTCTTTTATGTCTGTTGTCTTGCTGAGTTCTTCACAAATTATGATTTTCTTCAGCGTAATTATAAAAGATGACTGTTTCTCAAAACTTTGAATGATTTCTCAGATCTCCTCCGAGGGAACTTCCTGAGCTGCAGACAAAAACCAAATACATTTTTTGTCATAGTCTTCAGCTTGGGTCTCTACAAAGGGAGCACTGTCTGCATAACGCCACTGACTGTGCTTCTGCCGAGTCTGCAGAGCTGATAACAAAGCAAGATAATACAAATAAATAATAAATACTGGAAACTGTAGATAAAACATTCCAGGTCTGTGCTGCTCCTGCTGCAAGCTGTGCTTTTAAGCCTCTTTTTAAATGAAGAAATAGCTTCTGACAACCTTTCATGACTACAGTTGTGGTCACTTTTTAGAAAATACTGGGGTTTTTTAGCCCTCTTGGTATGCACAAGGTTTTCTGTATTTCATGAGTACCTGGGAGCCAGCTGGGATAAAATCTTTTCACCCAGTTTGCTGGTGACTGGCTTATCCTGGGGTACACGTAGGATATCCAGTGTGCAAAACTGAGGGAGGGAGGGATGGTAAAACTGATTTGGTAGCCACCAATACTGGAGCATTACTGGACTCATGTCCTCTGCTTAGAGCTTTTTTCCTGAGGAAGCATTGCTCATTTTGTTTGTGTTTGTTTAATTTTCACTTTAATTTCCTTGTCAACACAGCCTTCTGGTTTGTGGAGTTCTGTGCCCTGTGCACTGAGAGAAACCAGGTCACACAGCATCCTGCAGGTTTTTTACCTCCTGGGGAGAGTAACAGAGAGCCTTGCTGTCCTGATTCATGCACACCCTCCTGCTTAAGCAGCAGATTCAGGTTACACGGGGGAGATAAGGTTGGGATCTGTCAGGGTTTTTAAATGACCAGTTCAGTACAGTATCAGTTGTATTCACAAGCTGATATTTCTCTCTGGACAGAGTCAAAATGGCTTTGACTGAAGCCCTCAGTGATTGATCACTGCAGCCCAGGTGGTCTCTGCAGGCAGAAATGTTGTGTCAATGTGTCTGCTCAGGGTGACAGGGGTGATGAAGAAGGAGGTTGTCAAATTCCAATAAAAATATTTTTCTTGTGTTTTTTAAATTATCAAACAGACAATTCTTTTGCAGATACAACCTGCAGGTCTTATTTTGGAGAACCTTGACCAGGAAAGTGATGTCAGCTGGTGGAAGGGGGTGATGGTGGGGCCACAGAGGTGGGGAGGTGTTGAGACAAGAGCTCTGTGCTCAGGAGCTGAAGGGTCAGGTTGCTGCCCATAACCTCAGCACAGACAAGGTGAACTACAGTGGAGGTGGGGAGACTGGCAAGAAATATGGGTTTTACACAGTAAATTACAAAATTGCTGGTGACAGAGCCAGGTCTGATGATTTGCAACATGGGATAAAAAAGTTAAAAGCAGCTTTGATCAGATTTCATCCCTGCATTTATCAGTCCTTAGTTCTGCTGATAACTGGGGTCAGAAAAACCTGCTTGCAGTTCATCTCACCCTCTGTGGTTTGGCTTCTTTGGCCCAGTGCAACAACGCATTTCCTGAGCAAACTGTTCTCCCTGTACTCTGTCCCCAAAAAGGGGGAACATAACCCTGAAGAAACAGATTCCTTCCCCCATTTCAAAGCATCAATCGTGCGCTCTCTGTGCCTTAATTACAGGTCTACTGCTGGAAGAAGGAATTAAGTTTCCATTAAAACCATTGCTGGTGGACAATATGCCTCAGATTGCCCAAATAAAGCAATTTGTTGAGCCACAGCTCACTGTGGCTTCGACGTGAGGAGCAGCCCGTGGTGGCTCCATTGTCTCAGCCTCTGCCCAAGCTGTGCTGGTGTTGACACAGACACTCAGACTGTTTTTCCATGTGGGAGTGCTCCGTCCCTTTGGGTTCAAACAATTGCTCAAAGCCACGGTCACAAATAACACGTTGAGTTGTCTCATCCTAGGGACTGCGTTGTTGGAGGAGGTGAACAAAGGCTCAGTCAAGCTGTGCTGGTGCACGGTCAAAGTGGTTGACATGAGATCCCAAGGCTGGAGTGACGCTGTGGTGCTGACCCAGGTCCCACAGAGCTCCTTGGGATGGGGATATTGTTAGGGCACGGTCTTTCTGTCCCCACTGTGCTCTTCACACATGCAGGAATGTCTCTGTTTTACCCCCTCTAATGTGAAACCTAAACATGGCTCATATGGAAAAATGGGCTCAAACTGGCTTTGAGATGAGGGCTTCAGTGCAGTAAGAAGGCTGGGAAGCAAGCAGGCCAGGGTTTATGGGTGTGCATGCATTTTGTTCCCTTTCTGTTGAATGGGAGCTCTTCTCTTGACAATAATTAGTGGTTCTTGAGGTGTGGGTACCTATTTGGAGAGCAGGGAGTAAGTTTAAACTGGGAATCAACAGAAGGGCTTGATGATTTCCAGAAAGGAGCTAAAGCTCAGAGTGATAGAAGACATCCTGTGTTATCTATAGATTATAGTCTTGATAAAGGCAGATCTTTCAGGATATGAAGAGCAAGCCTGAAAATACATTGTTTGCTTTTGAATAAAAAAGTAAACAAACAGAAATTTCCATAAGACTTCAGTTTATATCTTCAGCCTGGTGGTTGTCTGCAAAGCGTCCTGGGTCCATCCAAAGCTGTGTCTCAGTGGATGAGATGAGCTGCATTTCTCAGTAACTCCTTCTGTCCTTTCTTTCTGTGACACTAAAATTTAAATGCATTGTTAGTTAAGGAAAGTCTTCTAAGCTTAGACTGGGAGTTGACATGGGAAGAGCTGTGGATGATTTGTATGTGGAGTGTGGGTGTCAGAAAATAAACAGCAGAACTTCCTTAATAGTTAGTGAAAGTTCAGGATATGACCATGTCTCCTTTTGAAAACGGGCAGTTCTCAGTGCTTTAACAGGATATGATTTATAAGCAGTAGTAGCGTGCATTAATTGCACTGCTGATGATTAAAGGCCTCCTCACCTCTGTTGTGAACTCAGTGGGAATGTTTCCATTTGCTTTACTCTGTGCTCTTCCGGGAAGCTCAGATCTAAACTTTAGCTATGAAACACTACCCATGGCAGTAAGAAATCCAGAAGACAAAGCTTTTAAAGTAATTGGGTGATATTCATTACACACAGTGGAATTAGTGAGAAACTGTTCAAGTGTCAAAGTTGATGTTTAGGTAGTCTCATTAAATATCTCTGCATTTTCTGATGGAATTTAAGGAATAATTCTCCTGAAGTATTTTTGGATTCAGGCTTTATATAATAGCTAATTCTGAAGATTTCAAATTTCAGATGGTCTGTGCTGCCCAAAATCTGCTCAAGTGTTGGCAAGAAGCCTGTGTTGAGAGGCATCTGGTCAGAGTGACAGTGATGCATTGAGGGAATACCTAAATGTCCTTTACCTTGAGAGTGTTTTCACATCAGATTTAGGTTATATTCTGAGTATAGTTGCCAAATAAATTAGAAATTATTCTCCCTACATATAAAAAGGGGAAAAACGTCTTGGTTTACCAACTAAAATAGTTTTCTGTGAGTTTCTGTGAGGGGTATGTGATCTCTTCTCTTATCCCAGATAGAACCTCAGAAAATGGTAATTTTTGTGGGCAAGGCTGTAGCAGTTATGTGACTGAAAATCCTCCCTGGAGGATGCTGTGCCTTGAGGAATCATCCATCCTACAGCTCTTGCTGCGCTATCAGTGACCCAGTTTGCCCACGCAGGTGGGTTGGATTTGTCAGAGAAGAGCACGGGAGGTGTGGAGCAGATGTCCTTGCTGTGCTGCTCTGCGCAGGAAAGGCTCCTCCTCTGTGCTGTTCCTCTGCACTAAAACCTGGAGTGAAGTGTCTGGAAAGCTGCTGGAGATGCTGGAGGTGTTGGGTAGCACCATGTTATTGTGGGAATTATGAGTTTTACAGGCATCTCTGAGAGCTTTGCTGGTATGGACAAAGCCACTTGAGGTTACTTCTGCTCTGTGCTCTGTGCTTTGCTTTTCCACACACCATCTGGAGAAGTTGCTGTTTGGTTGGTTTCCCAAGGGATGCTGTTTCCTTAAAAGTTCATGTGAATTTACTCCCTGGAAGTCTGTATTTGTGAGTGCACATTTGAGCTTTTTGGGAGGCTCAGAGGGAACAGAAGGTGACTGTGATGCTGAATAACTTGCAGGGAAGCTCTAGAAGCAGTAAATTCAGTTGTATGTGAATTGTTGCCCCGTGTTGGCTCCCCTCTGTGTTTTGTGATCAATAGCTGTTAGTGAAAAACTGGGTGTGCTGAAGGAGTCCTGCTTCCCACTAGTGAACTGCTGCTATTGAATTATTTTTCCAATATAGGGAGGTTCAAAAATGGTACTCAGATACTTGTCATATCAGAATTTTGTGTATGTTGTACCAATTGCTGTGTGTGCTGTGTGAATGTTCTCATTTGTGTGGTAAAAATAACTTTTCAAGGTGTTCAAAAAGGAAAATTTGTAAAGCAGGTGAGCCATAGTCTGTGGTAGCACTCTCTGCCTACCCTGGTTTGCATATTTAATTATTCCTTCTTGTCTTTTTCCATCTAGAACGTGGTCCAAAACCATTCCTGGCAAGGTCGAGTTCTTCTCCAGCGAGGGTTCGGACACCTCCATCCCCATCCCCATCGTGCCCCTTCCAGGCGTAGATGACTCCTACCCACCCCAGAAGAAATCCTTCATGATGCTCAAATACATGCATGACCACTACTTGGACAAATACGAATGGTTCATGAGGGCCGACGACGACGTTTACATCAAAGGGGACAAACTGGAGAACTTCCTCAGGAGCCTGAACAGCAGCGAGCCGCTGTTCCTGGGCCAGACCGGCCTGGGCACCACGGAGGAGATGGGGAAGCTGGCGCTGGAGCCGGGCGAGAACTTCTGCATGGGGGGCCCGGGGGTGATCATGAGCAGGGAGGTGCTGCGGAGGATGGTGCCCCACATCGGCGAGTGCCTGCGGGAGATGTACACCACGCACGAGGACGTGGAGGTGGGGCGCTGCGTGCGCCGGTTCGCGGGCGTGCAGTGCGTCTGGTCCTACGAGGTAAGCACCAGGGGAATTTGCTTTTGGGGGAGGTACAGGGGAGGGTTGTGTGCACAGCATTCATTCCCTCAGCCCTCGCCTGCCTCGTCAGCATCACCATTCAACTGTGCGGTTCCTACGGCTTTTTGTTTCCTGCAAGTGTCACCCTTGGAAAGACCTACAGAAATTTCCCTCCTTACTGCTGAAATGGAGGAACATTCATTATTCATAACTGATATTTTTATTTAGATAGAATGGGAATAAGCTTAAATCAAAATGGCCTCGAGTGCCTGCGGTCCTGACTGTCCAAGCCTCTTTTATCTTCTTTAGCCGAGTACGTCATGGTGTCAGCGTGGAAAATGGATGATACAATTGCCGTGTTTCTTACTGCAGTTGAGAAGTGTGAGGCTGACAGATGTTTGCCCTGACAGTGACAGTTTTTCCCCCAACTGGAGATGTCTCATGGTGGCTGGCACTGTAACCCTGGATGCTGAGCTGCCTCCTGGCAGCCCAAATCTGTTGTTGCTCAGGGCACTCACTGGCAGCCCCATCCTGCAGGCGCCTGCTCAGCAGGTCCTTGACGTCAGCAGAGACAAGCCACCACTCTTACCGAAACTCGTGGTCTGCCCACACTGATGTGCCTGCAAATTTGGCATTTTGGAGGAAAATAAATTAGACAGCCTGCTTGTGGCAGTTTCCTGCTGCTGTTTGTTGGGAGCTGGCAGCTCCTTGCCAGGGGTGACAGGGGCTTCTCCTGCCTGGGTGTGCTGGGCTCCTTGAAGCAGGCCCTGGGTGTTTACAGACTGCCTGGTTGAAAATACCTGCTAGCCTTGAGCTGCACCTTAGCCAGGGCAAATGCTGGTGGGTCTGCCTTAAAAATACTGGAGAAGTTGAAAGCAGAAGAGAGGTTGAGCAGTTTGTCTCTGTACACAAACATTTACGACCTGACGCAGCTACGGCTTTGTCCTTTTATGAGATGTGGTGAAGGGGGGGTTTTTCAGCCTGCGTGGCAGGAGCTGTGGTCACAATGACATTGTGGTCACAGACAGTGACAGATACTGCTGCTGAGCCACTCTTTCACTGGCAAAGACTTGGGTTTAACTTTTGACACTGAGTTTCTGCCCCTGAAAGCTGTTGCTTTGTTTCAGTTCACAGTTCAGCAATGGGGAAGCCTCTGAGGAAGGGGAAGGAGGTTTCCAGCTGCAGTTATTAATGAGTATGTTTTGTGCCTGGAGATTTTCTGGACTAACAGTGCCTCTCTACGTTCCCTGCTTTCAGACCTGGAACTGGTTTATGTCTTGCCAGCATTGTGGTTTAGCCATTCGTAAAGAGTCAGTAACTTTTTCCACCGTTTTGAGCAGCATAAAATTTTTACTATCGAGGTTCAGAGTTGAAATAACTTCTGCTGTGAATGCCTGTACCATCTGGCATTTGATAAGTTACTGAAGGTCAGCATTTTGGTCCTGTTGAAACTGCAAAGAGCTCCTAAATTCAATATAACCAAACGTTGGATTGAAATAGCCAACGATAGCACACAACTGCACTGGGAATACTGTCTGACAGAAATAGATGGGGCTTTCTCATAATCAGTTTTGTTTGATGAGCTTCTGTTATTATCCTTAATGCTGAATTCTCCTAAGTGCCATGAATTGCTTAAAATTAGTTTGTGTGAAGTGTATAAACTATTGTGTGTTCAGAAGTAACCCGTGAGTGTGGGATGTTAAGGCTCAGCTGTTTGGGAGAGTAGGAAGATTTTCAATTACAAAAGCACACAGCTTCTGCAAGAAGTGGGTCCACTCTCATTTAGTTGTGGCTTTTCAATTTAAATACCTGTCATCTTTTTTGATCTGGTCCTCTCCTTGCCTAGATGAAATGTGCCTGGTATTTTATTTCAGATAAGGCAATAGCTGTGTGAAAAAACACAGCTGTCACAACAGCTGTGTTAGGAAGGCTTGGTGTAAAAGTGGCATTTTCCATGTCTTGTACGTTCATAAACATCAAGTAACAGGCCACTGTAAGTGAATTGCAAAATGTTGTGTTTCACTGAGCTTCTGATGGAGCACAAAGTTTATCTGTGCCTGCTCTGCTGGGGCACAGCCACCACACCCTTTACAATTCCCATCACAAGAAACGCTGTGACAGCACAAGGCTCAGCAGACAGAGCAGTGTTGGCCTCAGGAATCCCAAACCTCAAACTTCTCCTTTGCAGACTGCACTTCTTATTCTGAAGAGGCTCCAGTGGCAGCACAAGCGAGGAGCTCAGGTCTCTGCAGTCACCCCCCAGCTCGCTGGGTTTCATTCTGAGCATCTCGGGTGTGGAGTGCCCTGCTGGTCCTCACCGTGGGTGGCTTTTCCCTGCACTGTTCTCGTGGTGGGCTCCCTGCCCAGAATCGTTTTACTCATCTCCATGACTGTCACTGCCCCTTTTCTCTGATTTTAGGATCCCACAATGTCTTCACTGTGCTGCTCATCTTCCCTGGCCCTGGCTCTGGTGGTGTGCCCGAATGCATCCCCAGGCCTGGCTCTGTGTGGTTTTTCTGCTCTCAGCAGTCTGTCTCAAACCCCTTTTTCCCCCCTTCCTGTGTTTCTGTCCCTGCACTGCTCTCTGCAGTGCCTCTCAGACCCCTTCATTCGAGTGGCATCGCTTAGTGCCCGTTTCAAGACTTGTGGGGATTCGTTCACTCTCTCCCTGCCCTCAGGAGCTTTTCTGCAGTATTTTCACTATAATTCACAGTAGCAGAATTGACACCACCATTCTTTGGACTTCCTGTGTCATCTCAGCCCAGAAAAGCAGCAGCAGCAGCTTGTGCAAGGTTGGGGACAACTGCAGCCCCCTGGGCTCTGGGAGCTCTGACCCACCCAGGCTGCTGCTTTGGGAGCAGTTTGCAGCCCACAATGGATTTTAAGCTCCTGTGACCGGGCTCGGAGCTGTTGCCTTATTTGACAAAGGTCGAGTGAGTCACAGATGAGACATGGCTGTTAAATGTAAGTTCTTTAGGGCAAGGATTATCATCATTGTAAAAACAAAACCCGGACTGTCGCTGCTGTTTGACAAATAGCTGTAAAACTCAGCACTCTATAGGGTGGAGCAGCCAAAGCCAGAGAGTTTATGCAGCAAATGATAAGAAAATTGTCATGAAAAGAATGAAGCTGTGGAATCTCTGCTTGCAGAATGGAGCTTGAGAGTTTATGAAGAAATACAGAGTGTGGTCCTTTTTCTTGAAGAGAATTAAAGGCTTGGAGTGAGCTTTCTCAGAAGTGGTTCTGCATTTCTAGTGAATGTTGGTACTTTAGACTTCTGGCACATTGCTGAGTGTTATTATCAGGAAAAGATTGCCTACTTAAGTCTCCTTCCTTCTCCCCTTTCGTCCCACCAGTATTTCTTCCAGTCCATCTCATGTGGATCACAGGGATGTGGAAGTTTTGTTTTCTCCTGCACTGCCGTGTGGTGCCATGCAGGGTCTTGGATTTCAGCCTGAGAACATGTTCTGGTTTTGATGACAAGCTCTTTCATTTGTGGTTTAAACCATCCCAAAAGTATTGTTGATCTCAGTTTTGTGTCTAATATTTCCTTTAAATGCACCTGAATTACAAAGTCACTGCTGTGTAGCTTGGTGTTGTTTCAGCCTTGTTTTGTAGCTGTTGCTGAGTATTGTTCTAATTTGTGGTTAACAGCTTCACAACTTTATTCCAGGCTCTTTGTAGCTGCTAGAAGTCAAGGCAGTGCTGATATACCTCATTAATTTCTTCAATATTAAAACCCTTCTGACACATGCTGCTTTCAGGTGATACCTAAAAATAATAAAATATATATAAAGTCCTGCAGTGATTGATCAGATCTAAAAGACTGGAAAGAGGTGCTGCTGTTAATGGCTAACCTCCAGCTCCTTGGCTTTATCCTCTGCGAAAACTCCTAGAATCAGATATTATTATATGTGTGTATTGTCCTGCCTTCAAAGCTTGGACATTTTCTGAAGTCAGAGCATGGAAACTTGTCAAACCCTGACAGCACAGACACCTTATCTCACTGTGTGTGCAGCCCACTGCATCTCTTAATTTCAAGAAGCCTGTGATGTGAATTGTGTGAGAGAGAGGGAGGATACAAGCATGCCCAGAGTTTTAGGGTGGATGATTATAAACCATCTTCCCTCTAGCACTAAATTTTATCTTTGGAACGCCTCAGAGATGTCGTTTTGGCTTCAGATTAAGGTGTAAGTGGGTGGCCATGCATTGTGGGGATGGATGGAGATTGAGCTCCCTGAAGGTAATGAGGAATGGCATTTTGTCAAAGGACAGACAGGTAAGACTGGAGAAGAGCATTATCTGGGCAGGGGAGGTGATGCATGGGGCTCAGGGTGAGACTCAAATCCATGACTGATGTGACAGGGAGTCCATGACAACAGTGGAGGAGGCAGCGTGGTGTGACCACTGTGGTCTAATTTTAGTGTTTGCTGAGGAGGAGAGCAGAGAGGTCAAAGGGGACAGTGAAGGCTGCAGACTGGGTTTGTGAAACCACGGTGTGGGTTAGGAGGATGTAGAATGTTTGGAATGGGAGATAGGTCTGCAGCCAGGTCTCGACATGGCTCTTTCTCTTCAGAAAATAACTGAGTATTTGAGAACCAGATAGTCCAAAGAGGGAGAACTTGACATTACTGAGTGGTTTCTTACTGACTCGTGAATGCAGGTTGGTCAAGGTTTACTCTGTTGTAGAAGTGAAGAACAAGTGTTGTAACAAAACTTGAGCCTGGGTCCCACTCACTTTCTGCGGAAGATCCTTTTCAGAGAGGAGGGCTGGGGGATTCATGCTGACACAGAGAGCCTTTCCAGGCTGTACAGCCTGTTTGGGACTGACCTAGTTTTTGTGAGCACATGGTTAATCTGTCCTTAGTTAGCTGGATGACTTGACCTAATGCCTAAGCTTTAGGGTTGCTGAAATGAGGGTTTTGATGGTGTCGTGCAAACCCTTAGGAAGCCTCAGCCCTG
Source organism: Prinia subflava (assembly GCF_021018805.1). Classification (NCBI taxonomy): domain Eukaryota; kingdom Metazoa; phylum Chordata; class Aves; order Passeriformes; family Cisticolidae; genus Prinia; species Prinia subflava. Next base: position 2,772,691 of record NC_086261.1, read on the forward strand.
AATCCAGCAAACACAAGTATTGCTTTCCCCCCATTACTGTTGTCTTGGAGTGCATTGATTCTGTTATAAATTGGGATCTGTGCAGCCTGTTGAGTTGAGATAGACATCAGGATTAGTTGTTATCTTGAGGACAAGTCAGGAAAGGCTAATCCTTCATAGCATGACAGGACAAAGAACTCTAATAAAAAAGCTCATCATGCCAGTTTCTTAATTAAGGTACTCAGAAGATAGTTGAGGATTTGAGTTTGTTCTGTTGAACAGAAGTGGGGATAGGCAGAAGAGAGAGACTTTCTATTGTATGTTTTTCTTTTGAGCTGATGGGAAAGCCATCCTGCTTTTGCAGGGTGAAATCTTACTTTACAGCTTGCTGGAGCTGTGAGACTCTGGTACTTGGGATGTGATCAGAGCTGCCCTGCCTCTTGTAGGGGAATCCCACCTGACTGGAGACCTTGGAAGGACATTGTTAAATTCCAAATCTAATCAATGTCAAACCCAGTAATACCTCTGTAGTCAGTTATCTCCTATGGGTCAGTGATATCTGAGAAAACATTGAGCTGGCAAGTTTCCTTTACCATTTTCTTTTGTACTTATTTCTGTGTATAAAAGATGAGGGTGGGGGGAATAAACCATTTCATGGATATCTCTGTGTAAGACCAGGATCTCTGGAAGTGTCCTGTGTGACTAGAAGTGATAAGAATAGATTAAAAATTTGTCTTTCTTGACTGAATGGGACACAAAATGTTGCGAGCTGGGGCTCTAAGTGTGGAAGTTTTTAGCTGATCTCTATGTAGAGGGTGACTGTGACCTGGATGCTTTGGGGAGGGAGGGTTAATTGTGTAAATTTGGAGAGAATATTTGCATTTCTCCCCTCAATCTATTAAAGCCAAGTTCTGAGAGCAGCTTAAAGCACCAGCAGCAAGGAGGTGTCAGAGCCTGTGAGCATGGGAGAGGAAAGCCAGACTCGTTTGGTGGTGGGAAATAGAAATGAAGTGCTGATGTGGGGAAGGGGCTTAATATAAACTTAGCTGAGGTCACCAGCGGGAGGGTAGGAATACACAGCACAAATGTTTTCAGTGCTGCCTGTACCATAATTGGAGTATGGTGTTTTAAGAAATATACTTGATTTTTTTCAATAAAGATTATCAATTTGAATTATCACTGAGAAGAAACAAAACTTGGATTTGTTTTTTCAATGGATGGGTACGATGTATCTCAGTGTAATACCTGTTTGTTACTTTAAAGAAACGCCAACAACCAAATTTAGTGTTAAAGATCATTTTCTTTTGAACTTTAAATGAATGAGCACAGATAATTACCCAGAGTTGTTCTAGACAGTGGTTGTAGCCACAGTGGTGTGTAGCACCAGCCTGCTATGAATGGTTTTTTTAATGCTTTGGGAAAGAATATTTCCTAGCAGGCTGTGTGCTGAGACACTTCCCTTGCTCCCTGGGCTGACAGGGTACCAGGGCAGTGTCTGAGGATGCATTTGTGATCTCTACAGTCACATTTTCCCCAGTTCACTCTGTTTGCAGTCACTGGTCTGCTGCCTGTGCTGGGAGAGCTCCCAAAAAGAGCTGTTAACAGCAGCTGACTCGTCACCCTGGCCAGGAACTCCCAGCTCATCTCTAGCTTCTCTGAAATTCAGTATCCGTGATGAACATTATGGTCCCCCAGTGCTGACGAGGCAGAAAATGGCATTTGGTGCTGCTTTTTCCCTAGTTTGCATCTGCAAATGAGGACTGCACATCTGGAGTGTCCCTGGGTGTTGTCCCCGAGTGTACCTCGAATATCAGGAGAGAGATTGGCTTTTTAGGCTGTGGGGGAGAACCGCTGGCCTGTGGATGGGCAAGAAAGATGCAAGATGACAACCTGCAGCAGTTTAACCCTGCTCTGGCTGTGTCTGGTGGCCCTGGGGATGGGGGGAGTCTGTAATCTGACTGCACAGAGGATTAATTGCCCTGCATTTGTCTAACCTCATTTCCTGTAGACACCTCCCAGCTTCAGAGCTGCTGTTTTGTATTCTAAACCCATCTGATTTGAAGCAGAGAACTCAATTCCACTTTGCTGGACTGTTACACCATCTTAATTGATCTTTAAAATCTTTAAAACATTTTCTCACTAATTTCCTGTGTTAAAAGCTTATCTGGACTCCTGGTGGTGTGAACTTTTCTTGGTTATCAGCTGGAGACCTCTTAAAATCTTGCCAGAAATCCCGATTGCCTGAAGGGTGGGGATTATCTTCCTGCATGCCTAGACCAAAATGACCTTTATGTGTCACAAAGAAGTTGGGGACTTAATTGGAAAAGTTTGGGGGACTAACTGGTTTTGTTTTCCTAAATTTTAAAGTTTCAGCTAAAAGTGTATTTGGGAGCCCTTGCAAAACTGAAAGTTGAGTTCTGCGTATTTCTGGTTAGTTTTTTTTACATTAAACTTCTGCTGGTACCCTCAGTGAGAGCAAGTTAGTGTCTTTTTCAGTTGTATCTTGAGCAAATTACAAGTGGTGCTACAGTAATGAAACAAAAATAAAAGTTGTGACAGAATTTTGTTGGGGGGACTCTTGAGAACCTATTGAACTCCATGCCAGTTACTTGCAGCTTGTGTGGTAATGGTGAGATCAGGAAAAGAATCAATGCCTGCATATAATTTATATTGCTATTAGGAACCCAAGCTAATAGGGACCATTCTTTTAAAGGCTCTTTGAATAGGAAATGTCTGTTTATCCATTTATCTCTTGTCCATGCTTCAGTGAGGTGCACTGATGTGAAGTATTGGTGGTAAGAGCAGGACTACTACAGGGAGCTCCCTTTTCTAGGTGAGCATGGAAGCAGTTTTTCCTTTTCACAGAGAGCTCTGAAGCCTGTGTGATGCCATTCTCACCTGAGCTGCTGGCAGGGTCTCACTCCCAGGGCTGCAGTGGTCAGCTTCCATGCTTGGTGATCTGATGTCCTGGGAGCATTGCCACAAACTGCTTCATTTGGTTCTGTGCTGGTTTATACTGAGAGCACACGGGTGTGAGTCCTGAATATTTGTGCAGAGCTGTGAGATGAGGCTCCTGGAGCCAGTGCTTTGGAGTCATTAGCTTAGAAAGAGGTTTAGGAAAAGGCAAAGGCACGACATGCTCTTGTGTAATGAAGAGAGCACAGGTAGGGTCATGCCCACTGGATCTAAGTTTCATCCAAGTCTCTGGGTTTAATCCTTCCTACTGAATGGCTTTAGGGAGCTCCAGCTGAGTACTGTATTTTTGTTCTTGGAAGCAGTCTTCAGAAGCATCCGGTACTCTTTGTGGATTAAGCACAGGTTCTTACACAGAGGCTAGGATTAGCAATGAAATAAATGGGAACCCATGGTTTGGACTCGGCCAGCAGTTCATTAGAAAGCAGAAAAGAGTAGTAGAAAACTGCCTGTAGTTCCTGAAGTGCCACTGTCACCTTCTTTCAGCTGCAAAGAAAAGCGTGTTATCAGAAAAATAAAGGAGGACATTACCAGAAAGCTCCTGTACCTCAGGGCTGCCCCAGCCCTTCGAGGAGGCAGCCAGCACTTGGATGCTGTGTCCTCGCCTGCTGTCCTCGTGGCTGTGCTCAGCCATGTGTCAGAGTGTCTTCTGAAAGGCAGCCACAAGTCTGCTCATGAAAACTTGTTGCCTGCTCTTGTTCATGGTTGCCACTTCAGATTGGTGCAGCTGGTTCGAAAAGCGCTCCGAGAACAGCGGCGGGGTATTAATGAAGGTTCCTCTGCTCATGGGCCTTCAATGGGTGTAATTACTTGGCAGTAACTTCTTTAAACCTTATTTGAATTAAGGCTACATGTTTTGGCTGGTTATGTCACCACTGTATTAGTGAGGAATGCAGGAGAGAGTGCTAGTTTGCATTAACTGAGCTGCCTTAATCCTTTGTAACCATACTTTTTATTGTGTGTTCCTGTCTTAGAGAGAGAGAAAACACTTGCCCAAGGGGCAGCAGAATTCACACCTCAGCATCTCTGCATAAGGCCAATGTTCTTTGTCCTCAGAGGAACAAAGTTCTTAGTAGATGGTTGTTGAGAATTAATGTAATGTGTAATTCCGCATAGGTACTTAATGGGGAACTGTCTGTATCTAAGGTCTGAATTTTTTATAAAGCTTTTTTCCTGCAGTCTCTCTCAATGTTAGGGTGCAGAGTGGGTTAAATGCCTGATCCATTTTTTTTAATGGTTTCCTACAGTCTTCAGACCATATGCTTGAAAAAAAGTCTTGTCCAACATGAGTGACTCAGAACATACACCTCTCACATTCATTGTCCAGGTCAATGAAAATACTGTGCCCTTGCATGTGTATCTTTCCTGTCCTGACAAAAGAGAAATTTGCTTAACCTTATCACAGATGATTTGTCAAGAAACCTTACCCTCGCCTTTCCTTACCTTGTTTGTTCAACCTTATCACAGATTTAATGGGCATACTTGTTTTTATATCCTTTCCTTATTAAAGATGCTTCCTAACATCTTTGGCCAAGGGGAACTTTATTTAAAAAAAAAGCAAACAGCCAACAACTGTGAGACAATAGCAGATTTAATCTTCATAAAGCAGCAGGGCTTTTGCTTCCCTGGGAATGTTTGCTAACTGTGGCTTTTCCAGGTTTTGGACACAGCAATTTTTCTTTGACTTTTTCAAATATTCTTTTTTTTCCCCCCTCTCTTTGCCTCCCTGGAGTCCAAACATTCACTGCAGTCGCTGCGAGAGCCTTTTGCAGTTGCACTTTTTCGTGCTGTGTTTTACTGGGCCCAACTGGAAGCCACTTCTGATCCTGTGGAATAATGTGTTTGGCTGAATCCTGAAGTTTGCTGCTGCTGTGTGTGCGCTTGTGCTGAGGAAAAACCATCCACATGGTTCCTTATCTTCCCCAGGCCAAAAATAACACCGCGCCTCCTGCGGCCTTGAAGAATTAACCTAATTTCAGAACTGCAAACTAGGGCGAAGATGAAAAGTGTGTTTCAAAATATATAAAATAGCAGCTGGGTGCTTAAGCACAAGGATGAAAAGCCTTTGTCTGGGGCTCTGGCTGGTGGATCATAAGAATTTGTGATGATCTTCTGCAGGGACGGGCCTCTGCTCAATGGCAGGTGGGCCCCATTTAAACCAGGCCTGGTGCAGTTCTGACACGGGAGCTGCGAGCGAGGGGGATGGAAGGTGAGGGAAAAGTCACCTTCCCTGTGGCTGCAGGGTGGCTCCTGCAGGTCCCTGACGTGGGTCATTCCTCCACCCTGCCTTGTGCCATCTGCCCGGGGTCCCCGGTGCAGGGGAGGTGTGAAATGTGTAACCCCGTTTATCCTGCGAGGTACAGAAAATTCCTTGTTTCTGTTCAGCCGGCACAAAGACTCTTTTATGGCTGCTTGGCCATACATCTGTCGAGGTGCCTCAGACTGTTAGCACTGGTTACTGTTTGAGGTATGCAGCTCCCAGGCTGTGATGTACAGTGATATGTTGTTTATGTGTTGCCTCTCTTTCCTTTTGAGGATAGGGAGCTGTGCTGTGTCCTGCCCTGAACAAAGCTGGCATTAGTTATGGGATGGAGCAGTAGCCTGGAGATTTTTCTCTTTAAAAGCAGACTGAAATCCTTCTGTTTCACACTTTGAATTAAACATCTGAATTTGGCAGTGACTGCAGGACAATAGAACTTTCTCTGGGGAAAAACGTGTTCAATTCCTGCTCCAGAGACAGACTTGGCTTGAAAGACATTGTGTGCACCATAACAGAGGCACCCCAGTCCTTCACCAGGCACTTAAATGGAAAAAACCCCTGACTTCTTAAAATTTTTGAACTTTATTGCAGCCTTTGGATTAATTCCCCCATCTTTTCCCTGCCTCCACTGTTACTTTATTTCTCCTACACGTGTCCTCATGCTCGTTCCGCAGACACTTTGCTGAAATCAGTCCTGCCCAGAAATGCACACTCATCTTCTGAGATGTAGGGGAGGGAGTGAGAGGAGGCTCTGTAAACTGACAAAGTCCTGGTGATTTGGGAATGTCTGAGTTTGTCTCCTGTGGTCTTCAGACATCTTGAGGTTTGCCATCCCCTGGATCCTCTGTTTGGTTTTCTAAGTTGGTTTTTTTAACCCCACAAAGCTATCTGACAGCTCTTCAGTTCCATTCCCAAATAGCTTTCTGATGCTGTCACTGCTGGCTTCTTGACTGAAAGTAGAGCTTGGGTGGAAAAACAACTTTTCATCAAATTACCATGAGATGGGTCTCGTGGGATGGAGGAAGAGCTCGAGAGGGATGTGCTGTTTCATGTTAAGCTCTTTTGCTTTGACGTTGATCTTCCCCTCTGCCCCATTAGTGTGGATAAATTGTGAGATTTGGTAGCTGAGTGTGGCAAAAGGTGACTCAGGGTGGGTCCATGGCACTTTACCCCACCCAGTCCCTGTCCCTTGGGAGCAGCAGCTCTGCCCTGTCCAGGCCTTGATGTCGACACCCAGCTTTGCCTTGGAACATGTGCCTGTGCTTGCTCCCCTCTCCAGGGAGTATTTCTTGTTGAAGATCTCTTTTGGCTTTGAAGATGCATTTAGGCTTTTCTGTGGCCTGTTTCACAAGAGGGTGAGAAGTTACTTTTCAGCTTAATTTTAGACTGGCTGTCATTCTCAAGCAAACTGGAAGTGTGGTTTTGACCTTTCTCGCAGGGAAACTCGGAGGAACCTGATTTCCCAGCACATTGAGGGAACTGTTACCCTGGGTCTAGAATTTTGTGCTTTACCATCAAAGGGCTTTGCAAACCTTTCCCATGCTCCTTCCACGCTGTGGAACAGCAGCTCTCCCTGCATGGCACGGGGTTATCCCCAGGGCACAGGAGGAGGTACTGTCAGGGCAAGGTGTAGAGTGTTAGAGGTCCTGACTCTGTGTCCTGCAGCCAAACCACACCTTCCCTCCCCTCTTTCACCAGCCACTGCAATTAAAATTCCACCGTCAGGGCTGAAGTGAGGTGAGGCAGGAGCAGACTTGTTTTCAGAGTGAGGGAGAAAACCAAATTTTCTGCTGGAATGGACCTTTTCCTAGAGCAGGATCAGGAAATGTCCCCTCCCCACCTGTTCAGGGGCAGGAAAGTCACAGGCAGAAATTGCAAAAATAATCAGCACAGCGTGCTCTGGTTCCCAGAGGGCATCAGAAGGAATGAATTGAGCTGGGAGCGAGGAGCCCTGCAGACAAACCTGCAGTTCTCCATCAGCCTTTCTGAACCGTGGCCCAGGGCAATCACTGGAGATGATTTCCTAATAAAACTGAAGGAGCCCAGCTTGCAGGGGTGCAGATGAGACTCTTCACTGGCACCAGGGAGCAAAGTGGAGCAATGGGAAGAAACCTCTTGGAGGTGAAAGGTGGGGAAAGCAAGAGAGCCAGAGTGAAACCCGGGGGGGGGTCTTATTAATGTGCCGGAGCCTAAGTAATTTCAAATATTCTAAACAGAAGTCCCGTGAGTAGAGATAGGAGGGAAGCAGATTCCTTTGGCATTTGCAATACCAGGCAGGCTAAAGTAAGTGCTCTTGTGCAACGCTCTGCTGAGTGCTTACTGAGCAGATGTTGCTCCTTTTGTAACTGCTGCTCCAAGAGAACCAGTTTCTTGCCTGGGTAAATCAGGGAGCTGTTTACAGCTGCTCACCTTTGCAGTGGACCAACAGAGTGGCAAAATTTGAGGTGGGAAGTGCTGAGGAGGAAAAGCAGTCATTTGCAGATGTGTAAGGAACTATTTCCTTAAGGAGTGTCAGGATGATGTGAAACTTTAATGTGCTTAACCTTAGTAGCAGTTTCTCTGAGAGTAGGGAGGGCTGGGTGTGTGGTGAGGGTGGGCAGAGAAGGACTGGTAGGGCTTCAGAAAGGAAGTTAGTCTAAAATAAATGTGGGTAAACAATAAAATGTTACAAGGTGCAAGCTAAGGAACAACCTGCTGTTTTCCCTGGCTCTCGCTGGGACACAGCACTAATCCTTAAAGCCAGAAATCATATCTGATGGGCTACAATAATCTTATTTTTCCTAGACACAGAACTCCCCTATGCCTGTCTCCCTTAGGCAAGGTAGAATACCTGCCAAGAAAGCAACATGCTGTGAGCTTCAGCTGCTTCCACATGCCAGCAAAACCATCCTGCATGGAAGTGACAAGTGTGTTGCTGATGGGATGTGTTCTGGCGTGGCATCCGAGTTAAATCCAAGCGGGAGCACTCGTGCACCTGACTGATGGGCAACATAGGAAAAACACTAAGCTGCCTGAATCGTAGCTGGTGTAATTTCATGCCTAGTTACCATGCAAAACAGTCAACTCTTTAGAGGTCTGAAAGTGACTTCTTAGAGTATGTTTTCTTCCTGTCCAAGCGGAGAGCGTGCAGTGAAGAACAGTGGCTTGGTTTTTGTTTTCTTTGGTAGCCAATATAACGTCACTGGTTGTCTTTGTGTCTGCCTCTCTTTGTGTGGTGGGACAAAAAAGCCGTGTCCAGTTTGGGAATGCAGCCAGTTTTATCAATATGATGATTATATTCGGAAGAAAGGAGCTGCAGTGGTTCTTGTGGTGCCTCAATGGTAAATAATAGTAAAATATGGCTGTCTCTTAATATTCTGGTTAGACTCCCCCCCGTTGCCACACACTGGAAAGCACCCCTTTTCATGTGGCTGCATGCTCATGCACTCTGTGGTCAGCTAAAGTAAATGTGTGTGCTGGAATGTGGCAGAATCACTGTAAAATATTCCAGACCCTCTTCCTGAGCACTGTCACTTAGATGGTGCTGTTGCAGAGCTGGGTTTTTTTAAAATTTATTTTTAAATCTTCAAGCGTTTGATAGAGTTGCTGCAGTCCTTTCTAGAGGCTTTGGGGATAAAACCATTGCTATAACTTTGCAGCTTGGAAATATCTGCACAGACTCAGTCCTGCACCTCACACCAGACAATAATGAGCACTGAAAGCTAAACTGAGCCCATTGATATGGTGATGATCAGTACTTTTTTCTTTCTGATTAATATTCAACCTGTGTCTTCTATAACGTTTCAAACAGACCATGGGATTGTCCATTCTCCTCAGATCCAGTTGCCCCGTGGATTTGAGCGTGTCCTGCCAGGGAGGCTGCTGGCACCGTGTCCTGTTAGGGCAGTATCCTTGTTGGCCTGTGGTGCTGTGGTTATGTGGATGGTCCAATTTGGGTTGTTTTTCATTCCCTGAGAGTGGGTCTGGCTGAAGGTGATGGGACTGCAGCGTGGGGAGAGTTCCTGCCATGCTTGAGCCACTGCAGCGTGGATCTGTAATCCCACAGGGGCTGCGGGATCTCAGCTGGGAGCTGTGCAGGAGGTGCTGAGGACTCTGCTCCAGCCCTGGCCTTGGAACACTCACGTGCCAAGAGATTTGAGACAGGAGCAGTGAGTGGCAGGACACCACAGTGCCATGGCCAGCACTAAGCCAGCGAGAGCAGAACCACGTGTTTTGAATGATGTTTCAACTTGAGGCAAATTCAGTTTACACAAACAGCTTGGGAAAGGGAGAGCTTCTTGTCTGTGTTTTAGGAGAGCTTCCTGGCAGCTCTGCCAGCTCTCATCTGCCCTGTTTTCCTTCTCACCTCCAAGAGTGAGGAGTGGAGTGTGGAGTGGCCACATTGGTTCTCTCATGGGCTCAAGAGCTCACTGGCCACCAAAGGAGGCAGATCAAGAGGCCAGCAGGCTCTCAGAGGCTGGGGATGAGCTGTCCTGTGGCTCTTGGACATGAGATGATGTTTGAACGAGGCAATGTAGCATTGGGAGGGCCAGCACCCTCCATCTCATGCTGGCTTTTGGCAGGTATCCTTTGAGTATTGAGAGTGGGGACTTGGATGTACATGTTAACCAGGCTGGGATGGAAAATCTCCCAGGGGTAGCTACGGGAAATGTAATTCCAACCTCCCAAAAGGACAAGAGGAAGGGTCTGTGTCAGGTGGACAAACACACCTTCACCTTCCCTCCTGCCCCCAGCACTTTGGCTGAAGGTCAAGGCTGAGAGCTCTGCTTTTCATGCTGGGGTAGCCAGAGAAGCTCACAGCCATGTAATGTCAGTGGAAGTAGGAAATTCGTAGGATCTGAAGGGGAATTAAAACACAAGGGCATTCAGAGAGTGCTGAGGCACGCTCATCTCTGGATTGTGCACTTCAAACCAGAGCTGCTGCTGGGTAAATCCCTGCTTGCCCAAACCACAGCAAATTTAACAGGATAATAGTTTGGAGAGATGATAGATCTCTGGTTTTTCTGTTTTCTGTTTGTGGGGAAATGAGGAAAGAAATGGGGATTCGCACATGTAAATATATCTAAATAGGCCTGTGTATGTGCACCTCTGCTCCCTGAAGGGAGGAGCTGCCCCACAGTCAGGGATGGGGAGATGCTTTCCCAGCAGTTCTACATCTTCTCCCCAGGAGCCTTCAGGAACTGGAGCTGTTGGAAGGAAATGAGGAGGGAGAGGAGTGAAATACCATGTGAGGCTCATGCAGCCTTTATTTCTCGCTCGGCAATAAAGATGACCTTGCTGGCTTGATTGCTTTAGGTTTGCTGCAAATCTCATCCACTCAGCAAACTGCTGGAGGGAGCTGCTGGCAATGTCTCCAGGTAACAGTAATAAACCCCGAGTGATTATAATATTATTTCATTTGTAACTGAATGAAATGCATCAGGGATCTGCAGCAGAGCAGTTATTTGACAGGGCAGAGGGGAGGGCTGGGCAGTGGCTCAGGCTTCCCAGCACTCTCCATAGGCACAGCTCAGGATGTGAGCTTTTTTCTTCTAGAAAAAAAAAAGATTTCTAGGAAATGCAAGATGAAGTGGCCTTTGTTTGGACTGGCCACACAATCCCCTCACGAGCAAACACTTTATCATGCCAGTTAGGCTGTGATGAGTGATGGATTACAGTAGCAGGCTTGTTGCTCAGTGTGACTGCTGCTGCCTCTATGGCCAGAGAAAACCAGGCAGAGAGCTTGCTTGAGGAAGTTCAGTGCTAAAATTGCTGTTACAGCCCTTTCAAGGGAAATTCTTGTGGCAGGAGGCTTTTACATTTATTAGTCTCATTTCTCTACCTTGTGAAAGACAAATAATTCCAAAAATTAAGAATCCAATCCAGGTAAATTTTTATTTAATGAGGTAACGTTATAATGAACAAGAATTATAGTTATACAAAAATGTCTTAGAAGTGCCTTTTGTAGTTGTAAAATGCAGGGAGGGTATTTTTTTTTCTTCCATTCCCCCTCCTCCCCAGCAAAACCTCACTGAGCACGTCTGGACAATGAACGTTCTTTTGCAGGGATGAGCACTCAATCTCAGAGGTTAAATTTGCCCTATAAGATGTTTGCACTCACATAAAGCTCTTTTATGTGTGACATTTCCTGCATTATAGCAACCAGCTTCAAAAAATGGGTGTTCAACAAAGACTTAACTTCACGTAAGCAAGGCTTGAGTTACCTTTTAAAAACGTCAGTGTCACTCAACAAAGCCCTTAACACTCTCCTCAGATTGCTCCCAGTCCCCTCCCTGACCTGGTGCTGGGGTGTCCAGGACTTCAGTGGGTCCAGCTGGGCACTTCTTGCTGTTGTGGGTCTGGGAATTGCCCAGCCTGTGATGAAGGTGCATCCAACACCTTGGGTACCCCAGAGGCCACCAGTGATTTATAAATCACTCAAGAAGTTTCTCAGTTGGGCAGAAACTCTGCACAAGGCTTTTCTCACCACATCGCTCCCAGGGGAGGTGCATTTAAAAATTTTTATTTTATTTATTTATTTATTTTTTAAAATTCCTTTTATCCTTCCAAGACTATCATCCTTAGGACTTTACAGTGCATAGAGCAGACCTTTTTCTACCTCTTTCTTCACATGGGCAGCTGTGTGTCCACTTACTGGCTTAAGTCATTCCTCTTCATGCATTTAGCTGCCTTTTTACTTTTTTTACTCCTTTTTCGCAGTTTTTCTTTTGCAGATAGACTTTGGACACTGCCTTTAAAATTATTCAAATTTCCATCTTGACTACAAGAGGCTGACCACTGAAGCTGCCTTGCTTTTAATGCTATTCAGGATGTGTCTTTTTTTTTATCTCTCTTTTTTTTTTCTTTCCTTCTTCAGTCAAGTCTACAAAGAATACTCTGTTTTATGTGCTTTATATGTTTGATTTCTGCTTAAAGGACGACTCATTTCCTCTACTTTAGAGGTATTTTCTTAAATCTGTCACTTCCTGTCTCTTTCTTTGCTGTCTGATTTGCCAGTTTTTACATTTTTTCGTAACTGTTCCGTTCATTAAATGCTCAAATCCTTTGGGAATTGCATTTTGCCCAGGCGAGTGAAACTTCTTTTTTACTCTCTGGCAAGAAATATTTGACGATTAATTTAATTGCTAAATTGGCTTCTAAGCAGAAGCAGGCTTGGAAAACTGAAGGGGAATTAATCACGCTCGGTTAACAGAAAGGACTTGAAAACGTGAAAGCTGCACCAAAGACGTCAGTGAAAGCTGAGGTGCACAGTAGCTAACAAGCTTTTAGTATTTTATCATATTTTTTATTATTATTTCTTGCTGGCTTTCACTGCTTTTTGCCTGCATGAAGAACAGACTGTTCCCTCCCAGGGAGAGAGGAAAAGCTCAGATCCACGTGCTCGTGGGATGTACCAGGCCTTCATCCTTCACCTGTCCTGCAGCAAAAGGATTTTTCCTCAAACAGCCTCAGCCTGGCAAAAGTTTCTCTTGAACTTTGTACGGACACTCCCACTGGATTTGGATTGAACTGGCTTTAATGTACAAACAATTGGAAATTAATTCTGCTGTAGTAAAATGCTCAGTTCAAAACAGTGAGTGCTAGATCAGATGACATTTAAGATTATTTTGTAAAAAAACGTTTATACTGAAAGGGGAATACAGATAAGTTGCAAGAGGTACTGCTAAATAAGACCTGGCATAAGGTTGAATTTTCCTCTGATGTAAATAGGTGTAACTTGATCAGGTAGCAAGGTTATGCTGATGTACATCAGCTAAAGATTAGAAATCTTGTAGGTAATTACATACAAATACTGCTATAAAATACTGACGTCTAAAGGGTAGGGTTCTCAATATTTTATTAAAACAAATTGAGTCTCTGTGGAAAAAGTTTCTGCCTGCAAGACTACGTGTCTTGAGCTCAACTTCCTGGGTACTCCAAGGGCATTATTACAACTTCTGTAATTACCCAAAATAGCTGTTCTGTACATAAGATTGGCATGACATTAAAGCTCAGTGTCTTGGACTTTTGCAGGACTAGGCTCCAGTAAAAACTCTTCCATTATCGAGCAGGGAATCTCCCTTTGAAATGCATAAAACCCTTTATAAATACTGGGGGTGGGGTGTCAAGCCATAAAATATCTGATTTTTATTAACCATGTAACATCTGCTGGTGGGGAATACCAATAGGGCCTTGCATTGGGGAAAAATGGGAATTTAGGAAGAAAATTTGTGTTTGGAGAGGTAGGAAGCAATTTCATTAAGGGTTATCTGTTTTACCTGCTGTCTCCACTGACAGAGGGAGGGATTAGTGTTGTTGTGGCAGTATTAGGTTTGATGCTTGAAAGTTAAATAAAGTGGAAGAAAGAAATGAGAAATTACAGACATGAAAAATGCTCCTACATAGGTAACTGAAGTTATTCCATACATTAATAAGTGACATGTCTTGTGAAATGCACATATAATACTCACTTCTGTAACTTAAACACTTTCCTGCAACACCTAGATAAAGACATTGAGGTTTTCTGCATTACTTGCCATGTGTTAATTCAGACATGCAAATTATGACTGAAGAATTTGATTCCCATAGGACAGGAAATATTTTCTGAAAAACAAGCAACCCCAAATGGTCTCAGCACTGTACTGAACATGGACCTGTGCTTTGAAAATCCTTTTTCACTGGTTAAACTGGCTCCAGTCAAAAATATTCTGCTGAATCTTAATTATTTTTGCATTTGTTTTTCAGTAAACATTAACAGTCTGAGAACTGCAGTCTATTGATCATTTTCCCATGATTTGTGTAGTTAGTTGAGCAGAGCAAATATAAATCTGATTAGTTTTGAGCATTTTTGTTTGGTTAGGTTTATCAGCGGTTATAAGGCAAATGAAAGCACAGCTGTGGTTCAGGCAGTCCTGCCCAGCTGAATGGTTTGGTACTTACACAGGTGATTAAATTAACAATATCTCGTGCACACTGGCACATAAATTGAGATCTAAAGTGCCAGAGTTGTAAATACACATTATTGATGCACAAATTGCTGATGTACCCTTGTGCTGAAGGGCTGGTAAAGTGTTGAGCAGCTGGTAAAGGCTTCAACCTACGGATGGGAAAAGTAACACAAAAATACACAGTAAACATGAAATTTCCTACATGGAAAGGGGCAGGGTGTTTTTATAATAGAAAAGAGTGATTGGACTTGACATGACATCTGTAAACTTTACTTTTCCCCTCCCTTGAAATCCCAAGGGAAAGCCCAGGACTTCCTTTTTGCTCATCCTGTAGTTGTGTTCTAGACATTTCTCAATCACTTTTCAGTGGCTTTTTCATTAGTCCCTTGGGGAGTTCTGGTTTTTTCCTTTTAAGTTGTAGCCAGATAGTGTCTTGCCCTAGGGTCAGAGAAGAATACCTTAGTTACACTGTTAACTGGTTCCTTCACATTTAAGTTATTGTTTTACAAATCTTTGTAATATTTTCGTGGGTCATACCTTGGCTCCTTTCAAACCAGTGGCATTACTCTTTCCTGTGCACAGTCTGACACGTGTTTAGGGAATTTGTTGGGGTCATCTCCTCCAGTCTTGAATTTCTGGTGGTTTTCAGTCTTTCCCTGCAACCAATGGACTTGTGACCATTTTCTTTTTTTGCTGTGGTGGATTTGCACTGCTTCACCACTGTGCCTTGCACTGTGAAGCAGCATTTAGTTTGCTTCAACCTCTTTTCCTCTTCTTATTGCCACCCAGAGGATCCTGTGAGCTCATTTAACAGCCTTCAACCTCTACTCTCTACCTGTTAATATTTTTCTTTGGATTCCTACCATCCTCTGGAGCATTGCCTCTTACTAATTGAGAGCTAATGCTAAGTAGGGCAAACATTGTAAAGAGCAGCTTTTCCATGAAGAGCCTCTTTAATTGCTGGCAGGAGAGGGTAATATCTGTAGTGTTTCTTTCCCTTTGCTAATGCAGGTTCAAGTATTGCCCTTCCTGCTGTATGTGAAAGCACTTTAGTGCTTTGTATTTGATGGTAGTGATTAATGAAGCTTCATGGCATTCATGATTATTTTTGGTATCAGGTAAAGAAATGGGCATCTGACTGTGTTTCAGTAATATCAGCCTTAAGCTTATGCAAGAGCTTCTGAGATGCTGGTGATTTTCTGGTTGGTTTGGGAGAAAACATTGCTTGAGAAGCAGACAAAGGGACCCTCCTGTGTTAGGAAATCCTCAGGAATGCCAGGTCAGTGGCTTCAGTTCTTACCTGGCCACTGGACTTTGGCAGGTTTCTCAAGCAGTGTTCAGGCAATTACCCAAACCCAGTACCCAGTTGGGTGAGCAGGTGCTTTCTCCTGATTTTTACCAACATATCTTGTGCTTTCCTCCTCCTCCTCCATGTCCTGGAAACATGAACTGTTCAGTGGTAAAACTTCCTTGACCAGACTGAGATATTAAATATTTTTGTCAGCTGAACTTTCAATTCATGCATGGGGCTGGGTATCTTTTAATGAGAATGCCTCGTTTTGTTTCTCTTCTCTTCCATCTCTTTAATTCTGCTTTGTCCTTTACAGCACTCCAAAGGGCACAGCAGCAGAAAGGGAACACCTGAACAATGCAACATGAAGCCAAGAGCTTTCTATATTTGAGTTAATATGCTTTCTTAAAGAGATTTGGTCTGGGGCTAGGAGTGTGCAGGTGGGAAAGGTGAAAAGACACATCTGCTTTTTCTACTGATGTCTGAAGGTTTAAGGGCAGTTGTGGGGTTGTTTGTTCTTCTGGTGATCAATAACAGTGATGGATCGGGGTTTCTCAGAGTTTTTGTTAGATTTGTGTTTCTCCTCCCTCCTGAAGGAGAACTTTCCATGCTTTGAATAGAGTCACACAGCTGGTTAATTTGTGCCTGACTGCATTGATGGGATTTGGACAGGTTAATCTGTGCCTAACTGCAGTGCTGGGTTTTGGACTGGTTAATCTGTGCCTAACTGCAGTGCTGGGGTTTGGACTGGTTAATCTGTGCCTAACTGCAGTGCTGGGTTTTGGACTGGTTAATCTGTGCCTAACTGCAGTGCTGGGTTTTGGACTGGTTAATCTGTGCCTAACTGCAGTGCTGGGTTTTGGATTGGTTAATCTGTGCCTAACTGCAGTGCTGGGGTTTGGACTGGTTAATCTGTGCCTAACTGCAGTGCTGGGGTTTGGACTGGTTAATCTGTGCCTAACTGCAGTGCTGGGTTTTGGATTGGTTAATCTGTGCCTAACTGCAGTGCTGGGTTTTAACCCACATTGGAAAACCCCAGCTGGGCTCAGCACTGAGGCTTGGGCTGCTCCTGAACCTTTTCACTTATCCCAAAGTGGTGATGGACCTGAGCTGCTGGACCAATCTAACCTGAAATGGAGGCTCATTAAAATCTAGACCCTTCTTAAGCACTGGCATGGCCAAGAGAGCAGAGCAGCCTGGCACTTTCACCCAGGCTCCCTGAACTTTTTCATTTGTTCAAAATCTGATTTCATGGCTATGAGTCTGTATCAGTATTTAGTTTTAAGCCATCAACTTTAATTAGGCTTTTGACAGAGACAAAGGCACTCCTGTAGTAGTTCATTAACTTTACAAGAGTTTTGTAGACACTTGGATGTCACTTATTCCAGAAGGTGAGGAGTGTGTCTTTGTGGAGTCCTTTTTACCTCTGATATTCAAATCATCTTGCTCTTGAAGCTGTAGGTAGAAGTTATCCTGGTGTTCATTCCAACCCTGCACCACTCATTCTGTTTGTGTTGTGGGTTTTTCTTCTGTATAAAAAGGGGAGGATTTGGTAGTTCATCATAGCTGTTAAATTGGGGTCATGGAAGTGAATATTAAAATTGAAAGACTTTTTAGATGAGAAACAGTTTTGAAAAGTGAACAGTTTAGGAGCTGTTTCCTAAAAACTTTTTGTTAATAATGATTTTTGTAGTTGGAACATGCTATTTTTATAGTATTACCTTGAAAATGTTCTCCTTTTTCCTTTGCCTGCAGCCTTTAAAATAAATAGTATTACATTATTATGGAAACTTAAATAGCAAAAAACTCACCTAAATTTTACTAACATTTGCAATTCCATACAGTTTTCAAAATGCTGGAGTCTAAAGGACAGAATGAAGTTACTCTGTGTCCTTAATCCTTTTTTCTACTGCGAATTATGGCTCCCACAACAGAATCAGACACGAAAAAGGGATTTTTGCAGCCGGGCTTTGCCTTTGCTGTATCTTAAGCACAAAGATAAGCATGTTTATGCTTGAACATGATGACACTATGGAAAATAATTGTTGATCTGATTAACTCCATTGAGAGGGAGTTTTGCCTTCCTGTTCTTGCTGGGTGTTCACCTGCCCGGGGCAGTGAGGGCTGTGCCACAGGAGCTGCTGCTTCATCTCCACTCTGCAGCCACTCAGAGCATCCAAGTCTGGACAGCAGACAAAAGACAGCCCTGCAAGAGTCCCTTCTGCATGTCAGACTTTGACAAGTTTGTGTGTTTAAAGAAGATGGAAGCAATAAATGATGAGCGGAAGAGGCTTCTCAATACCTTTAGGAAGAACCACGTGTGATTTTTTTTTAATGCTGCTAGATTATTTTGTTGGTTTTGTTGTTGTTGTCTGTCTTGGCTGATTTTTTTTTCCTATAAAAATGGATTTTTATTTTCACCTCTTTTTCTTTCAATCCAGGCATTCAGGAAACCTGAAATTGAAATTGGCTTGTATTGATGGCTAGATAGAGCTGAGAAGCAGACAACTGGAATTTCTCTCTCAGAAAGCAAGTATTCAGTTAAATAAGTAAATCCCCTTATGACAGTTTAATCCTAAACTGAGCACAGAGTCTCGTGCAATGAAACAAATGTCCACAATATTAGGGAGGACTCTCAGAAGCCTCGTTTAACTGCTGGAAATAAAGACATGTTAACGTGCTGCTCATTCCATAAATATTTCCCAGTTGTAAGCCATAATGGGCCGACACATTACCTTTCACCACAGTGGTGATTAAGAGTGGCAGGATTGCTAAAGCACCAGCATACAAAACTCTCCTAGAATGTGCACCCACTGTGGTGGTGCCTTTCCTCTTCCTTAACTTTTGCCACAAATGCAAAGCTCAGGGCAACAAAGCTGATGCTGAGACTCTGCAGGGTCAAGCTTAGGGGAGTTATTCCCTAGCTGGGCCTGTGCTTTACAAATCCAGTCTGCAAGCCCACCACATGAAAGGATAAGGTGTGATGGAAGGATCTGTGTTTCCTAGGTTTGATTTAGTCTGGTTTTTGTCAGTCTGGAGCCCCGTTTCCTCCGTGTGTCCCTGCCAGGTGTTTGTGCCTCACCTTTTGCCTTGTGCTCTCTCTGCTCTGCCCGTGCTTGCCTCTTGTGTGTCACCTCACTTTTGGCTTGTTAAGTTTGGAAGTCAGAGAGAGGTCGGATTTTTTTGTTGGATTTTGTTGTTGTTTGTGTTTACTTGGCTGCTTTTTTCTTTTCTTATTGTTACAAGCCTCACGGCTCCTCCTCTGGGGTAAGAGAGTGCTTTTGGCCATCCCAAGACCATAAATTATAAACAGAATTGTCTCTAACTTGCAGATTTGGGGCAGATCTTTCTTGGAGTAGCTCTGGAGGTGGTGATTAGAGCCGAGGTTGGTTGTCTGTTGAGTGTGAAGTTCTCACAGCTGTCTGGCAGAGCTGTTTGCTTGCTGCAAAGCCTTCTTGTACAGTTGGCTCAGGTTCTGTGGTAATAAAGTATCTTTTGATGAGTTATTTTTCTTTTTTCCTTTCCTTTTAATTTTTTAAAATAATTTTTATTTCACCCTTTTCTGACTCTAGCACGTGGTTTCAGGTCCTGCCTCCATGACAATAAAATAGAGCTTTTCTTTTGGGCATTTCTGACTTTTTCCCAAATCTCCTGGGGTGGGGACATCGTGCTTGGTTAGAGACAGCTCTGCCCAATCTGTAATACCACTTAAACAGGCTGTCATCTGGCTTATTAAATGCATGGGAAAGCAGTTCCTTATACCTGTCCAGTTTCCATTTCCAATTTCCATTCCATGGAATGGACATTTCCCATAAGTCATACAGGAATTTTATGACAAAACCTTACCTAGAGCTTGTGTTGGACAATGAATCTTGTCTTTCAGTTTGCCTCTTTGTAAGGGATTGTTCATAAAATGCTGAAGACGCTCATTTAAATTCATCCCAGAAGTTCTGCGTGCTGAAGAAATTTCAGTTTATTCCAGACACTTATCAGGAGGAGACTCTGGAAACAGAAATGTGTGTAATTGGATACGTGCACAGAGATCCCTGCAGGGTGTGTGTTTCAAACTCTCTTGTCTCTGCTGTTAATAACAGCCCAAAAGGCCTCAGGCATCTATTTAAGGCTTTTTTTACTAAGGGCTGCAGTGAAAAATATATATAATTTAATACAGTATTAGAGTGCAAGTCACATGCAAAATTGACCTTTCTTATTTAAAGTTCTGTTAGTCTGTAAGTCCTCCTATTTGGTTTTGGTTCATATTTTTTCAGGGAGGGATAGAGGCAGCTGATGTTTAAAATACCTCTTTAATTCATGCCTGTCCTGCGAGCATTTGACAGTGCTGAGTCTCCTTGCACAGTGTCTTCACCTGGCACAGGTTTTGCAGGAAGGGCTGATCCCAGTGCTGCCCCAGCCCCTCCTGGAGGGTGAGTGCAGTGGAGAGGAGCCTCAGAGGTGCTCCCAGAGCTCTGTGTGCTGCAGCTTTGCCTTTCACAGGGCTGCACGGAGCTCTGGCCTCTGTGGCACAGGCTGAGTGCCCAAGCACCGCCCAACGCCCGGCAGCCTCTCCAGGTCTGCCTGGAACCACAGCCCGGCTGCTTGGCAGGGACATCAAACCCTTCTGAGAACTGCAGACACAGGGATGGGCACAGCTCTGGCTTTCCTTCCCTGCCCCTCTCTGTGCTCTCTGCTCCCTCAGCAAGGATATCCAGTTGTCACAGCGCTGATGTTTCCTTGCAGCTTGAGCTGTCCAGCCGTGCCTCACTGTTGGAGAGGATCCCCTGGCAGCAGCATAATTTGTTTTTGTTTTTTTTTTTTTTTGGGTAGGGTAGCCAAATTCTGGGAGTGATAAGTCAGCAGGGTATATCTGTATTCCTGCTCGTTGAGCACGCCTTTGGTGGTGGTGTCTGTAAATGTGAAACCATCCCAGAATATGTCAGACCATGGAAGAGATACATATGGTGGTACCTTGTTATAGGTTGGCACAGTTTGTTTTTTAGTTAAAGTGGAGATAGTTCCCTTTGAGGACCTGGAGATTGCTGTTTATGTTAATTAGCCCATATTTTTAGTCCTTTCAGTATCTTTTTTTTTGTATAAACTTTCCAAGACATATACTGAGTCTTTGTTATTATCTTCTTTATCTTCTGGCTTCTGTAAAATGTCTTCTCCTAGGCTTTGCTAATTGAATCATATCAGAGTCAGCTTATCAAAATTTAAAATTTCAGTCATTTTCCCAGGCTGTGTTCCCCCAATAGCAGCTTACAACATCATGACACAATTTGCTAAATGCTGGCTAGAAGTGATTTAAGACTTTAACACAGCTGCTTATCGTTAATTAAAATGATTAATTAAGTAGTGTAATAAAGCCATTAAAAAATTAGAAAAGTCGTATCATTCCCAAGAAAGCCTTTAAAGTCTGGAGGAATAGGCATCCTGCTGGTGTTCCCTGGCTGCTGGACTGAGCAGTGCTGGGCAGACCAGCACATTCCCAGCTTGAGGTTTGGGACATTTCTGGTCCAGGATGTGCTGGTGAAGGACATCAATGCCATGACATTGTGGGGCAGGGAAGCAAAGGTTGGCCAGGGATGGCACTGTACACTTCCCATACATGGATTTAGGTTTTCTCGTTGTTTAGAGAAAAGATTTGCAAACCTTTTGCTGTGTTCAAGCACGCAGTCCAAAGGTACGTTCATCATTTAATGATTTAGTGGTGAAGCCTTGACAGTTTAAGTGAGGGGAATTTAGAGGAGGACCGAGTTTTCTAATTTTTTTTCTAATATTATTTAGTCTGAGCAGAAATGTTTACAGGCCAACAGCCCATCTTCAGACTGGAAAAGAAGACTTAGATGTTGAAAGCTTGTCAGTCTCTTTGCTTTCCCAGCCCCTCAGGCTCCTTGTTTGTATCTGTTGGTCTAATAAAAGGTATTACATCTCCTGAAAAATGTTTCCTTGCTAAACATTTAAACACATTGGTTTGGATTTGTCAAAACTGTCTGGACGAATTAGGCAGGTTTCCATAACACTCCTGAACGGCCTTTAAATCATGAAGATGGATTTTGGGAATGCTATCCAACTTTTTTTTAAGTGGGTGGTAAAGTAGTATGGACAGTACAGAGGCCTTTAACGTTTCACTTCTTGAAAACTTCTCATTTTGATGTCTAGGTAGCGTCTATTTAAACACTAGTCCTGCAGCAGATGTTTGCTTTGCTTTTCTCCCTGCTAAGCCAGCCAGGCTTTTTGGTTCCTGGAGCCTCTGCTGCATCATAACCTCATTTACCTGCAGCTCTCGTTATGCATTTCTGCAGGAATCTTTGCTTTATTTAGTGCTGTTGTCAAAAGAACCCATCAAACTCTTTATTTCTCACTAGAAACTGCACATTCCTGTCTTTGGGAAGCACTGAAATGTGTCTGTAGCCAGCAGCTCCTGACATACCATAGCCACAGCTAGTCTCCTTCTTTACGAGGGGATGTGCCCTGATGAGCATTTGCTGCCAGCAGACTCAAGAATTGCCCCAGAGCAGACACCTCAATAAAAGAGCATTTTTGATCACTGTTTGTCAAATGCTTTCTGCAGGTCAACCTAGAAATGCTTGCTACTTTAAGGATCATGAAACCATTAACATCCCAAATTGTGACCTTTAAAACAAAAAGCATTTGGTCACACCTACAACAAGGTTGGTGCAGCCTTGGGTTTGTTCCCTTCCAAAACTGCGCTGCAGGAGAATTAAAGGCACTGTGAGGAGCTGGTTCTTGCTCCTGCTGCACTGCTTTTTTTGTATTAACAAGCAGTCTTTGTCAAAGTGACAGTGTACCAGAATCTGTGGTGCATGAGGCAGCTCAGCTGACTTTTTTTTTTAAATTACATTTTTTTAACCTGCGGAATGAAGACCTGTATTAGCTGGGGTCAGACCACCTGGTGCCTGTGAAGATCTGGCTTTTGAAGCATGCAGTGCTCTGCTTTTCAGTGGCATTGCTGACATTGCTGCCTTTTAAAATTATTTTGGGTCTTTGGCAGCCCATTGACAGATCTCACTTTTTTTTCCTGAAAGTGGGTAGTTCCAGGCTCACAGATAATGATTCCTGTGGGTGTCTGCAGTGCAGGGCGGTGTGAAAACAGGGCCTGAGTGGGAAGGTGTGAGAAACACTTGCTGGAAGCTTTCTTCCTGGAGTACAGCTGTACCTGGGACCTGAGCCGAGGCATTTCAAGTCAGTCTGGGTGTTGCTGTCCCACCATAAGGCAAAAACACCCCATGACTGCAGCAATTGCAATGTTTGAAGAGGCTGAAGGCATCTGATTTTTCTCGTGCTGCTCACAGAGGCCTCTTTAGATGTTTCCAGCAGTAGGCTTGTCCTTGAAATGACATTTTTGCAAGAGTTGGGTTGTAATTCTTCAGCACTAAGTTGATTTGGTCAGTCTCCAAACTTTAAAAGAGCACCCTTTAAACTGTCAGGAGCATTTCTGTTGGTCTCTGTCCCACTGAGTTCCCATTCCACACAACCTTGCAAGTTAAATACACAGGGTTTATAAACTTGGCCAGTATCTCTGAGGAAAACAGAGGCTGGTAGACTCAATTCAGTGGTGCTGAGTATCCTTTTGAAGGTAGGAAATAACAGCTCTCCAAAAAGGTGCTCCTTTCTCTTTGGCATGTAAGACGGAGCATGGAGATTTTTCATGGGAACGTGAGAACAGGGTCCTTTGGACTGTGCAGTCTTTCCTTTGAAATAATCTTGTATTTTTTGGGAGACAACAGATGACTTAGTCTTCACTTTCTGAAGCTCCTGACCCAGAGGAATTTGTGTTCTCCCTCTCCCTCAGTGTCCAGTCGTGCTGCCATCGGTCTGGGGTCACCATGGGAGGCTGGTGGCAGTTCCCTGCCACAGAGGCAGTTTCTCTTTCTGCTTGGATGGCTTTTTCATTTTTTGAGTCCCTGAACTTCGCAGGAAGGAGTGACTGTAGGAGTTCAGTGGAAATGGCAAATTTAATGGTTTCTAAAACTAGCAAGCATCTTATTTCTTCACATCCTACCCTCTGTGGAGGTTTCCTGCTGGTACTGTTGATGACATTTATAGCTGTTGCTAACAGGGAAAGGGCAAAAGGAAAAAAAAGAGACTTGTTATTTTTGCTGTCATAGATGTACTCAGGACATCAGCTTTAGGAAATTGGAACTGGAGAACTCTCTTATTAGCTGTTACTCTTCCTGTCCTGTCCATGTGTGCTCCCCCAAACTTCTTTGCAGTATTCTGCAACATGAGGCTTTGAAGAATTTGATTATTCACTTTCATTATTAACTAACCACAGCAACTGCAACCACATGCACTTTCCTCCATAAGAGCTAAAAATCTTTCTTTCTTTGAGCAAGCTGCTTTCACATCTCCAAGCCACCATACAGCTCCAGGATTCGGACTGTTTCAAATGTGCCAGGAAAAATGAAACATTCACTTCTGTTGTAAATTGAAGGGAATAAGGTCTTCTGCTCCCTGGCCTGGTCTTTAATATCCAAATGGCTGCTAAAAGGATTTTTCCACTTCTGAGCTGTCTGTGCAGCGACCAGGAGCTCTGTGCTCTTCCCCCACATGGGAGATATTCCAAATGTTTAAAATGGTTTGAGAATGAATCTAGAAGAAGCCTTGTAACAGACCGGTAGAGCAGGGAATAAATGTGTAATGTTTAGAAATGCAGCATTTGGTGCACAGTGGTTTTTTTTTTTTTTTTTTTTTTAATATAAAAACAACACAAAAGACTGAGGAAAATTGGCAGGAAAAATGAGACTGAAGATCGCAGTTCCTGCATGGAGTGGTGTTGAAATCTGCAGGGTCTCTTGAAATAAGGAGTTTCTAAAGAGAGACCTACTCTATACTCTCACTTTTCTGTTCTCTGTGCATCTTGCATGACCTGTATTTTGATTCCATTTGCCATGTCACAGCACGTACACAGGATTTTGTCCTACTTAGAGCAGTCATAGAATCATGGACTGGGTTGAGTTGGAAAGGATTTTAAAGATCATCTCACTCCACCCCTGCCATGGGCAGCGACACCTTCCACTGTCCCAGGCTGCTCCAGGTCCCATCCAACCTGGCCTTGGACACTTCCAGGGATTCAGGGGCACTCACAGCTTCCCTGGGCACCCTGTGCCAGGTCTCCCCACCCTCACAGCCAGGAATTTCTTCCCAATATCCCATCTTCTCCTGGGGCTGCTTGAGGTTTGCCCAGCTTTTGCTTCAGAAGGTGCTGCTCAGGCTTGCTGTGAAGCAGTGATCTGCAGGGGATGTCTGATATTTTAAAAATCTTTTTAAGATACAGTTTAACATCTGGTCTGGCATCATCCTCCTTTATTATGTCTGTGGTGCTGAACTTTGTCTTTATTAAGGACAACGTGCTGCAGAATTTGGAAAGAAATCTTTTCTTCCCGCCTCATTGCTTGTAGTTTGCACGGTTTGGTGAAGAAAACCATGTTTTGTTGTGTTTGTGGTGTGTATTTCCAAGAAGCTGTAGAGAAGGGAGTTCAGTTCTGGACACTTGTAAAATCTAGGTAGGTTTGGCTGCTTGCTTGAGAAGATGTCATGGGGAAGGAAATGGTTCTGGTTTTGAGCTCACCCTCTCACCCAAGACAGCAAAATTTCCTTAGGGTCTCAAGCTTATGGGGTTTTTTTTTCCTTTTCCTCAAATTAGAATTAGTGCATTACAGGGGCAAACTGCTACTTTCCCCCCATCGTGTCTTCCAGAGCCCTTGCTTTGTTCATGCTTTAAATATTAATATAAGGATTAATTCCTATGGTAACACCATGGAAGTCTTCCTTTGGTAATTACTAAAGGTAACACTTCTGGTTTTCTCACTGTGCTGCTCCTGAACCTCTCCCTAATCCCCTTTGACTCAGACTGAAGGTTGCTACTGAGACCCTACCAGGATGAAAAGGAGGGGGAGAGGAGTGAGCCAGCTTTAAAATTTGGTTCTTGCCAGTTTTCAGCCCAAACCATTCCAGCACGACAAAGGAGGAATGATCTCTTTTGCTATCTGGTCACAGAGAATAAAATATAAATGGATTTGCTGGCATGCACTTACAAGATGTTAAGGCTTTGACAGAGGCAGCTTTTATTGAAAGGGAGAGATGTGGTAGTTTGTTTGGCATCCCTTCACAATTAAGTTTTGGTAAAATTAACTTGATTTTCCCCTCCCCTTTCAATTCTGTTACGTGTGCAGTGAGAAATCAAACAACG
Organism: Prinia subflava; assembly: GCF_021018805.1. NCBI lineage: Eukaryota > Metazoa > Chordata > Aves > Passeriformes > Cisticolidae > Prinia > Prinia subflava. Next base: position 2,798,334 of record NC_086261.1, read on the forward strand.
GGTGTGTGCAGTTTGGTTTCACCTTAGGGAGAGCAGCTTTTGGCTTGGCTGTATTGGTCAGCTCTGCTCTCTGGGTGAAGGAGCTGAGCATCCCTGAAAGCCGTGGCAGCTTATGATTTTAACTCTTTTGTGCCCAGAAACGGAGCTGTCTCAGGGAAGAAGTGCTGCTGTGCCAATCTCTGGCACCTTTGTCACAGGGGCCAGCACGGTGCTGTGCCCTGTGTGTGTCCTGCTCACTGGGGCAATGGAAGGACTTGAATTTTTAATCACAATAACATAATTTGTCTTGCTTGCAGAGATCAAAAGGTTGTAATCATCTCCGGGAGGGAGAATGCAAATTTGAAGTGAGACAATTTGAAGGCTGTTTGAGGTTTTTTTTAAAGTGCTGTCTCAAGCTTTGATTTGACTGGCCTGCTCTTTGTTACCTTTCAGTTGCTTTTTAAGCCTGCAAACAGTAATTGCTGTGCTAACACTGTCATTACATGTTGTTTTACAGTGTTATTTCATCATGTGCTCTTCCTTCAATGGTTCCAAGCGCATTTAATTACGCCAATTACAACATTAGGCTGATTTTTTGATCCATATCTAATCTGAACTTTGTCTTACCCCCCATAAAGGACCTTTCAGGTGTCACACTGGTGGCATTTTGTGACAGCTCAATGCAAATGGGTGAGGCTCTGGGCAGGCTTGGGGCTTTGCCACGGGCTGGGTGAGTCAGCTGTTTGCGTGTGGATTTTCTGGCTGTGGGAGTGCAAATAGGGACTGGGGTGGGGGGAAATGATGTGAAAGAAGTCTTGTAACTTCACTGAGTTCACACAGGTCGTAGGGCGCTGGCTGAGTGGCTGGCAGTGGGGTGGGCAAAGAGTTCCATGTGAGACATCACCCTGTCCTTACAAAGATGGGGAGCAGCATCCTGGGATGCTCTGGGCAGAGCATTGCCAGCAGGTCCCAGGGAGGTGACGTTTTCTCTGCTCAGCCCTGCTGAGGCACATCTGGAGTGCTGGGTCCACAGCTGGGCTCCCCAGCACCAGTGAGACGTGGGCATACTGGAGTGCAGTGGCACACCTTGAGAAGGGTGTGAGGACTGCAGTGTCTGAGGTTTGGGGAGAGGTGAGCAGAGATGGGGCTGCTCAGCCTGGGGTAAGGAGGCTCAGGAAACCTCACCAGCACATATAAATACCAGGTAGAGTGGTAAAGAAGATGGATCCAGCCTCTTCCCAGTGGTCCCCAGGGGCTGGGGGGCGAGGCAGTGGGTCCAAAAGTGGGATTCAGGAAATTACATTTAAACATAAGATAGACCTTTGTTACTGTCATGGCAGCCAGGTATTCAGAGGCTGTGGAGTCTCCATCCTTGGGGACAGTCAGACCCAGCTGAGCAGGCTCTGGAGTGACCAACCCACGTGAGCTGCCCTCCCTTGAGCAGACTGGTGGGAGCTGATGGTCTCCAGAGATCCCTCCTGGCCTGACTCATTCTGTTACACTTACTGAAGCCTCTGAAGTGGCTTTTGGACTGGCATTGGCCGTTGGGTAAACCGGTGGAAAACGCAACCCTTCTGCAATCCTTGTGCAATTGGTGGTTGCCTGTTGGATGTACCAGTGCAACTCCACTTGCAACTGCTCACATGTATCAGAGAGGAGTCCAAGCTGCTTGCTCATAAAACATTTGAAACTTGGGGCTGTTGGCTGCAAATTGGGCAATGCATTCAAATTGGGATTGTGTGTGGTAAACCTCTATCTGTGTAATACAAGGGTAGGGAACCTTTTCATTGCTACTGGCCCAGTAAATGCTTTCAGCACTTTTAACAGGCCACATCTTGACACGCACTTGTTACTGTCTGTATTGTGCTATGCATAATAAACTGGAACAAATAATATGGCTGAGAGCCATATGTTCCCTGCCATTGGCTTACTAGGGCAGAGATTTTCAGAAGAGATTGAAACCTTTGCCTTCCTTGTACGTGTTGTCTTGCTTAGTCATCCCTGCTCATGCCAAGTAAAACTGCTATTGTTCTTGGGGCTTATGGTCTTGAGGTGGAGGCTGAGGCCTTAAAAGCTACAGGTCTGTCACTCTTTTAGCCCTATAACACACAAAATTTTCCCCATCAGACTGAGCATTTGTGTGTTCTGCACTTACACATCTTATCCATGTCAGCACAAGGACGCTGAATGTTTGCAGGGGAGAGACCCCCAAACTGCCTTCATTAATTTTAACTGTTGCCTGAAATGCATTCATATGCAACTAGAGCACTGTCCAGGAGGTCACCCTGCCATCCAGGCAGAATTACAGCTTGCAGTAAATAGGGCTGATTGTGGGAACTGCCTTTCTTGTAAGAAGACATCGGGATAGCAAACAGTTTGATGGGTGACTTTGCTTTTTGGCCTCCTGCAGTGCTTTGAAAGCCTGGGTGCCCACTTGCCCTGTCAGCATCTTCCTTTTCTAAGAAAAAGGGGGGTAAAAAGAACTTTAAACAGCTGTTGGTTCAAGGAGCCATAAATGAGAACAAAGCACTTGCATGGAGATGTGGTGGTGCCTGGACCTGGTGCATGGGAGCCTTCAGAGTGACAGAGAGATGAGCTGGAAGTGACAACACATCCCTTTGGGGCACACATGCAGCACACTGTGGAGCAGCACACTCACTGCCCCTGTGCTGGGCTGGCACTGGGATTTTGCCTTCAGTGCTGGCGCATTCCCAGCAGGGTCCCCTCCCTGGAAGGCAGGAGGGGTGCCAGGGGCCAGGGCTGCAGAGCTGCAGCTCCCAGCACAGCCTGCCCTGGAACTGAGCTTGCTCTGGGAGCACAGAAGAAGCTGCAGGAGGAACAGACAGGCACCTCTGCTTGGTGGAGAGGTGTGCCCCCACCTCCAGCCCTTCTCCAGCCCTTCCTCTCCTGCTGTTTTGGGAGGGCTGATCCATGACTACCTCTGGGCTTGGAGGATGTCAGCTCAAAGGGTTGAGCTGGGGTGTGGTGTGGGATGAAGATGAACCACCCTGGTAATGGATGCAGTCATTTTGACTCTGCTTTCTCCCCCTGCAGCTTCCCTTGACACATGAATTATTAACCATTTAGAAGGAAAATCCGAACCACCTCCACCCCTTCCCTGTTTTAGTTTAGTTTAGTTTCACCCTTCTCAGCAGTGCACTAGCCCATGAGAGCAAAGGGGCTAAGGTGGTGCCTGGTCCTGGCTGTGCTCCTGAGTTTGAAGCCTTTCAGCAGCCGTAGAAGGAAGATGTGAGGAGGAACAGCAGCTCTTTACATCCCCCTTAAGGTGAACAGCTGTTCTGAAAGAAGTCCAGTTCTTTCTTTTCCTAAATTAATGCAGAAAATAAGGAACACCAGGGCTTCGCTTGCCAAATCTGATCATTTAAGTGGTTTTCCAGGATGCCATGCTTTGTCTTCTGTTGATTAAATGTCTATTTATAGGGGGAGAAAAAAAACCATTATGGATTAAACTGCCCTGCTTTTTCTCTGATTACGTAAATGCCAATACATATATAGTATAAAGTAAAAATGTTCCAAAGTGGACTGTTTATAACTGTTAGGCTTTAAATATATTTAATATCCTTATGGTTAGTTCTAAGCAAGAAACAGCACTGGTTCAGGGCAGGGCATTTGCTGGTATTGTCATGTTGCTTTTGCATCTTTAGTGCCTGCCCACCAATAAACTTAACATCATCTACACCTTCAAAGCAGGAAAATTCAGTTACCCAGATTTTTATGCATTTCTCTGTGTGCATATCTATCACTTCTTAAATAAGGAAAGCAGATGACAGGAGAAATGCTTCAATCTGGTGTCACAGATATCACTGGGGATTTAATGTGTGTGTGTTGGAAGCCTGGCCAGCAGGATGAGGGACGTTCATAGCACCTGTGTTTGATACTGGTGAGATGCATCTTAAATAGTATCCTCTCAGCTCTAAAAGGTCATGGAGAAACTGCAGAGGGTTTAGCAGAAGGCCACCAAGATGACCAGAGTCCCATGAGCCACAGATGCCCTCCAAGGACAAGGTGAGGGAGCTGGCCTTGCTTCCTCCAGTGAAGGAGCTGCAGAATCACCTAAGAGCCACCTACAGCTCCTTCAGGGGCAGATGTGGACGTGATGGAACCAAACTCTTTGTGAGTTTGGGCCACATGGTGAAGCTCATGGGGTTGAAGGCTGTGCTTGTAGCCCTGCTTCCTTCAGGAGCCTTCAGAGGTCCTTTGTGATCAGAGCTTCATTAATCCTGTGAGGAGCGCACTCAGACCTCAGGGCAGAATGTGCAACAGCTGTCTACCGCTGTGGTCTTGAAGCAAACAAAACCTGATCTGGCAAGCCTGAATGTGGCTTTGTTCTGATGTCTTCTGAGTGACTAATGCTGTGAGGAGTGGGAGGGAGGGAGGCACGGACGGGGAACATCTGGGTTGTCACTGCGTGGCCAAATCGCCTCCAACACCGGCGTTCGGTTTGGCCACTTGCACCTCCTTGATGTGACTTTGGTTGTGGTGGGTCCAGTGTTGCATTTTGTGAAAGACTGAACTGTGGTGAGCCCTTTGGGGGTAGGCGGGGTGGATCTCCTCATTCTGATCTGGAAGAATGTCACTCAGGAGCCATTGTGTAAGGGACTGAAGCATGACGTGTTTTCTGGGCTCGTCTGCAGTGGGGACAGCTTTAGGATGTTGTTGTCTGCGTTGAATTTTTAGGCAGGAGGTGGCGAGGAAGTAAAACAGATTTTCTTGTCACATGCAGCACAGACACTCCATTGCAGTCCTGGCAATAATTCCTGCCTCTGAGTGATGTTCAGTTTGACCCTCTGTACTGCTACTGGGCAAAGTCTCCTGTGTGTGTCAGGTTAACACCTGGCAGGTTTTTAGGTTGACTCCCATGAACATGTCTCAGCACTCAGCAATGCCTGTGGTCAAGAAAGTGTCTGCTAAGGATGTGGTTTTGCCCTGTCACAATATTGCTAGAGGCAAAATAGTTTCATTTAGGGTTTATCAGCTGATGTCGAGATATCAGGGCTCTGGCTGCTTTCATGGATCAGCTGCACCTCGTTAAGATACACTGACAGCTCCTTCTCCCCTTTTGGCTCCTGGGGTAAACTCTTCCCTCACAGGATATGACAAATTTACATTGACTCAGTGTGATTTTGTCATACTCTGTGGGAAGCAGTGGGCCCAGAACAGAGAGTGCTTCTCTTGAGATTTTCCAGCAAAGATGTGTAAATGTCTTTTGTAGCATTCCCACTGCCTGCTGTGGTACCAGCCGTGTCACCTTGGACTCCTGGCCGTGTCTTGGGTTTTCAATATGAAACCAATAAGCTGACTTGAAACTGAATATTTGTGGGGAGGTAAGAGGATGCAGAGCTAATGTACATCCTTCATTAATTAAAGGTGAAGTTGTGCTTGAAAATCCACTATTCAGAGGCACTTTGACTGTAGGAAGGCAGAGCTTGGAGGCTTGCCACACTGCTTCACTGAGCAGTGGTGGTGAATGTCCACATGCTGCCCAGTCTGGTGCTGATGGCTTAATTTAAGGCTCTGCAAATGCTTGTAAGACCTTCCTGAATGTGAAATGACACAGTGGAGCAACGTTGGCAGTGCTGCTCTGCTTTGGCTTATTTTTGACTGGTTGGCTTAAACCATCCTATGCACTGTCGTGGCTTTTTATGATTCATTTTTAGAAAGTGCAAGCGTGGAAATCTGTCTGCCTGGCTTACTTTGCTGCTGATGTCCAAGATTTTCAGTAGCTTAGATATGACCACGGTCTTCCTTCCTTCTGTCTGAAGGATGGCCGCCAGATTGAGAAGTAGCATCATCCCACTGACGCACATCCAGGGAAATCCGGGAGCTGTCTGCTGGAACAGCTGCTGGCATTTTTTTTTTCTCCTTTTTTTTTTTCAAGGAAACCAGAAAAAAAGTCAGAAGAAAAAAATCCCAGGACAAAATTGAGCAACAGTGTGGGATACTTGAGCCACCGGTGCACAGACTGATTGTCTCCACCGCCGCCGGAATCAGACATTTGATAAGCAAGTTGGAGCAGCACTTGGGAATTTTGAATAGGCTTGAGATGTCCTAGTTTGTGAGCAGTCTTCTCAGGGTTGTGCCTGTGGGCAAATTATTCAGAATAATGATTATTCAGAATCTGAAACTTGCAAATCAGGGAGGAAGGGAAGGATACGTACTGAAGAGCTGAATTTTTTATTTTAAGTGGAAAAATTCAAGTCAGCATGCTTTTAATTGCACATGGTGCATTTTAATGTGTTTCCATCAGCTCATGTTGCTGGAGAGTTATGTCCATGCAGAGGATCCTCTTTATCTTACCACTTTGTCCAGAAGAAAGGGTTGAGAGGCTGATCTAGTTCCTGTGAAAACCCCTTTGCTGTGTTTCTGGGGAGCAGCCAGGCAGCAGAAAGCCCAGAACGATGTGAGAGCAGCAGTGAGAGCCTTTGCAGTGCTGGGACGAGGGATGTCAGCACTGCAGGAAGGAGAGTTTGTGAAGTGAGTGATGAAATCAGCCACTAGCACTGGACTTGCTAAAAGGCAGAAAAAACAATTCACTCCCTTCTCCTTAACCTCTTATTTCTGTTTCCTGCATCAGCTCTGCTTAATTATTGCTAATGAGTATCAGGGAATTTCAATGAGAGAATTTCACAGAGTCTGTAATGAAATCAGCAGTTGGACAATAGAGGAGTAAAATCTCTAATTACCCAGGCTGGGAGCTCAGCTGTGGTAGTGTGGCTGTGTATTCTGCAGTGTTACATTTAAGATTACGTGTCCTTCTGGACAGATCTTTAGCTTAACTGGCTCTGTGGGAGGTGACAGGAATCAGGCCAGAATCCCATAGTATCCAGAATAAGTCATGCTAGGAATTGCACACGCAGCTTCTGTTTTAAAGGGGCATTTTGTGAAGCATTTTGAGGATGGAAATGTTTGAATTGGTGGTCAGCGAGGAAATAACGTAGCAGGGGATGTCACCAGGGTGATGGTAGAGATACATATATAAAACATTGCAAGTGTATAAAATACACCTTGTATGTGTGTTCTAGCACGTGTGGTTTGAAAGCTGCATCTCTGCACTTCTTCCAGTAAAAACTCACTCAGGTGAGTAGTCTAGACAGAGGTGAGGGAGGATTTCCCTCTGAACAGGAACCCAGGAGAAGCTGGAAGCTGGAGTGAGTCTAATGGGACAGGACAGGGCTTGGGACTCTTTTTGCTTATTTCTTTTTTTTGTTTTTTATACTGTAGTTAGCCAGCAGTCCATCCAAAAGCAGTTGGCTGTATTAATTCCCCCTAAGTGAAAGCTTTACATGGGTGTAACTCTTTCTTTTCTTTGGCAGCCAAAGCATTTTTATTTCCAAAACCAGAAAAGTCTGGGTTTTTTTTTCTTTCGGTGCCACTTCTGTGTAATGGAGCTTCAGCTAAACCAGCACTTACCAACATTTTAAATTAAATTAAAAAGAAAAACTGGGGGAAAAGGGACACAAATGCAAACTGGGAAAGTGGGACAAGGGCAGTGCTGCAGCTGGCTGCTCAGATGGATAGCACGGAAAGGGCATGACATGGTGGGGGATGTCGTCATAATGTTTGAGAAAAAATGTGTTTTAAAGCTTCCAAGGGCAAGCTTTTAATGGAGCACCTATTAACCCCTAAACCTTGTTGCTGCAACACGCTGATCTCTCAGAGATCTCCGCAGGCAGCCGTGCTACAACAAAAAATGTGCATCAGCTGTGAGCTTCCCTGGGCCAGGCAGGGAGCTAAGGGGCGTAAGGGACCATTCCAGCACAGAGGGGGTGCAGAGTGGAAGGGACCATTCTTAATCCTGGATCCAAGTGGGTCTGGACCTGTCTGCTGCTCGATGCTGCTCGGTGGGACTGTGCTGCTGATCCCTCTGCCAGGAGATGGGCAGCGGGTTTAGTGCCCAGAGCCGTGGCATGGGTTGGGTTGGAGGGGACTGCAGTGACCATCCCGTTCCAACCCTGCTGCCGTGGGCAGGGACACCTTCCCCTGCACCAGCTGCTCAAATGGGGGAGTAAAGGGACATCACTGGAGGTGCTGGTTCAGTGGGAGCTCATGTTGGACACAGACCCCACAGAAAGCAGAGCTCAGCTGAGGAGTGAGCAGGTGCCTGTCCTGTCACTGCCTGCACAGCAGCAGCGTGGGGGGAAGATCCTTCATGTGAGCTCTTCCTCATTCTTCCCCCTTGATTCCTCTCTGAGAGCTCTCCTGGGTCACAGGAGACTTTGATATTAAATCAACTCTTCAGATCATGTCTTTTCTCCTTGCCAGGTGTCGTGGTTTAGCCCCAGCCCCATACAGCCCCTGGCTCACTCTCCCCTGGTGGGATGGAGGGAGTGTTGGAAGAGTAAAAGTGAGAAAAGGGTTGAGATAAAGGCAATTCAATAGGTAAAGCAAAAGCCACAAATGCACACAAAGCAACACAAAGGATTCATTCCCCACTTCCCATTGCAGGCAGGTGTTCAGCCATCCCCAGCAAAGCTGGGCTCCATCATCCCAAACAGTGACTTGGGAAACAAATGCCATTGCTCTGAGCATCCTTTCCTCCTTCCCCCAGCTCTGCATGCTCAGCATGATTCCATATGGCCTGGAATATCCCTTGGGTCATCTGTCACAGCTGTGTCCCCTCCCTGCTCCTTGTGCTCCCCCAGCCCCTTCACTGCTGGGATGAGGAGCAGAACGGTCCATGACTCCCTTAAAAGCACTTCCCAATAACTGAAACGTCCCTGTGTTATCAACACTGATCCAAACCAGCTCCCTACCAGCTAATTTGAAGAAAACAAACTCCTTCCCAGCCCAAACCAGCACACCAGGATGTCTGGCAAGGGATTTTGTCTCCTTTCAATCATGCTGCTCAGGCTCCTGCATTGAATCTTTCCTGGCACCTTCCTCGCAGTGTAGCTGGAGACGTTGCACAGGTTTATGGATTTCCAGATTTCCAGAAACTGGCAGTCTCCTCCTCAGCTGTGTGGTAAAAAAGCCTGGAGCTGGGAGGCAGAGCCAAACCAGCACATCTCTTCTGAGCAGCCGTCTGCATCCCAGGGGGGACAGGTTGGTTTAGTCTGTTAAAAATAAGTTTGTGCCAGCTCTGTGAGGAGTGAAACGTCTGGGTGTGGAAGCTCTCGCATGGAACAGCTCACACAAAATGTGCTTTTTAGACTGCAGCGTCCTGCATTTCTCCTGTCCCCCACTCCAGAAACATCCTCTGGGCTCAGCAGGATGCTTCCTTGTAAAAGGCGACTGAGCTTTTGAGTGTGACTTCACAGCTACAGGGAGGGAGGTGATGTGGGCTTTGTGTGTTCAGCATGGAACTCCTGTGATCTTTTTTGTACTTTTTATAGTACCTAGAGATTTTTTTTTTTTTAAATGCAAGGACCATTTCCCTTCCTTGGTGTCCCTGGGAGCTGCAGTGGCTCCCTGCAGGGGCTCAGCTCCTTTCGGAGCTCCTTCTGCCAGGGGTGCTGTGTGTGGTCGGCGGGGCTGAGATCTGGGAGCTGAAGGAAGTGAAGTTTGTGTTTGGGAGTTGAAATACTTGAGGAGAAGTAATTGAGCATAATCTGAGAGCGGATCTAGCGATGCAGAGGACAGCTCATCACCATGTTCACAGTAACGGGCTTGTGAACGGAAATGGAGCTGATGGATGTTTTCTAATTATTCCCTTGTGTTGCAAATGTGAGAGAGCCAGCTTGAAATCTCTGCCCAGAATTCAGAGCCTTAATTTGTTTGACCTTTCCACTGCTGCAGACACAAGGCTCTATGAATTGCAGTCATCTTCATTAATTTCTCTATTGTTCTGGGGATGCAAATGAGCGTGTTCTTCTGCAGATACCGTGTGGAAGATGGAGATCCAGCTCGGTGTTGGGCAGCACTCTGTGTGTTTGAGGGGATGCTGAGCCATGCCTTAGTGAGAGTGGCCTTCCAGACAGGTTGAGGGATGTCCTGGCTGCCTGGAGCTGGGATGCTCTTTAAATCCACTGATGCAGGAGAGGTTTCTCTGCCTTTCTGTGTCTTTCTTAGAAATAATCAGCTCTAGCCTTTGTAGACATCCATTTTGGCAAAGAATGGTACATTTCAGATAATGTATCTCAAGGATGTATAATGCTCCAGTATCATCCTCTTGGCTTAAAAATATTATTCCAACTAATCAGCCTAAAACCCCTTTGAAAGGCACATGTGTGTTTTCTACTAGTTTATCAGGGAGACTTTTTAGGCTGGGTTGCTCTCATGTTTTAATGACCAAAAGACAGAGCTGCCAGGCATCTGCTGGTTCAGATGGATGTCCTGGTACCAAATGTATGTCTGTGAATCACCAGTGGGTGCAGCAGTAATTTTTGGTAAGTAGGAGGCAGACAAAATTGCTGGTTATGATTTGAAGTCTTGCCCACAGCAGAGCAAGCAAAAGGGATGAATTAGAGACAGGAATAGTAGCACAGCCTTTTTTTCTTTTTGTGTGCAGGAAACCTCAGAGCATATAATAAACTATTGCCATTTTGATTACCAAAAAAGAAAAAAAACCCACCCCAGAAAACTGAAAGGAAAGATAAAATAAGAAAAACCTCAAGCTTAATGGGTTTGCCAGTAATAAAAATACAGCCCAGAACAAAAGGCTGCAGAATGGCTTTTTATATCTTGTGTTCAGTATGCTGGATTGAAAAGAAATTGGCAAAAGTGTATTTTTAAAGTCCCCACCTCGCTTGTAGTTTCTCCCAGGAGGAGGAGTTGCCTTCGTGGCAGCCAGCAGGAACAGTGGCGAGTATGAGAAAAGACATAATTAGGATAGCATTAATTGCTCTTATCAGAGGATTTATTTTACCACAGCCCTTTAATTCAGGCTGCCCCAGCAGAGTTCAGTGCTCTCTGCAGCGATGTGCAGGGCCTGGCCGGGGACTCTCCCAAATCCGGAGCTGCTTTTTGACTTCAGCGAACAAAGAGCCATTAAATTACACAAACACAAAGCCCCTTCGGGCTGCTCTGCCCGGTGGGACTTGTTTGAGTCCTTATAAATACATTGAACTGACGTTGGCAATTTAAGTAAAGCCTTTCATGTCCTTTCTATAGAATGAGTATAGCCTTGGCCACAGTCAGTAATCTGCTGCTTTCTCTCATCCCTTCCCTCCCCTTTCTGCCGGTTCCAAACCGGGGAAAAATTTTTTCTGACTGGGGAAAAATTTGTACAAGAATGCAGATTTTCCCTGGACACAAATTAGGCTGCATTTTAAAGACAATTTGCTGAGTGCATTGTACTGACACATTTTCTCACTGGAGTGTCTCAGGGAGCCCAAAAAATCACTTGTCCCTAATCCTCTTGCTGTGGGTGTGGGAACATAGCACCTTTCTAGCACTGCTGGGATGTGGTGGGGCAGGGGGGAAAAGCTAAAATTCTGAGTCAGCATTCCCTCTCTGCTGCTCTTTTAGACTCAGACCAGGAGTTTTTTGGTCTCCAGTGCTGACAAAACTCAGAGGATCCAGCTGTGCTACACAGCAAAGTGCCTTTCAGGGATATCTGGCCCGGCTGCCGTGCTCCACCCAGGGTAATAGTCTAAGCAAAGCAAAACGCTGCTTAATCCCAAGTCACTTTTTGTGCCCACAGCTTAACTCGGACTTCCTGCTCTCCAGTGCTTATCCTTCAGGGCTGAGGCTTGGGTTGCTCCAAACCAATGTCATTACCCAAGCGGTATAAAATGCACAGCCGGACCAGACCAGGAGGGCTCTTGTGTCCCTGCAGGTCCAGGGGCGTCCCCCGTCCACGTTGATGGGGAGGCTGCGGCTGCTCTGGTTCCTGGCAGCGTTTGGGGGCTGGCTTAGCACAGGGCTCGACAATGGATTTTCCACGAGGTGCAGCACACGGCGGTGCCCGGAGCCGGCTGCCGTCCGGCCGCTCCTCGTTAGGAATTTGGCCGCTGTGCTTGGCAGAGGCACCGGCACTGCGGGCCCGCCGTGGCTCTCAGGCCGCTTTTCCTGCCCAAAAAATTGGAGCACAAGGATTGGAAAAGCAGGCCATGTTTGCGTTTGGAGCCGTGGCTTGTGGAGCACTCGGTGGTGTCTCCCCCCTGGACTTTGCTGGTTTGATCTGGCGTGCTTCACAGGCTGCTCAGTTCCTCCCAGGTGTGTCTGTATTAACTCAAGAATTTCAGCCTAATCCAATTTTGCTCCGGAGGGATGAGGGAGAGGTTAATTCCTGATCGGCTCCACAGACAGATGATTGATTAGGGGAGAGATGCTTAAGTGGTCCTAAGAGAGAGGCATATCCCACACTGTGGTAGGAGAGGCTCTGAGGGAAGGATTGTGTCTCCCATCTGTCCTGGGATAAGAATTGTTTCTGACACCAGCTCTGGTCACCTACAATGACCTTCCCCATGGATAACTAGCCAGACCTCTTCAAAAGAAGTCTGTATCTTATTTGGGACTTGGTCTGGTGGGAGATGCTGAGCAACTTCTCAGAGCAAAGTCCCCCTGACCTTCTCCACTGATATCTTTTGCTACCAGAACTACATTTAACAGCAAACCTTCCCTGATCATGGTGGAATCTTCTGAAGCTCTGAAATTAAAGTTTGTTAATGCAGGACTATGAGTGGTAGGGACAAGTGGAGAAAGATAAAGCCAGTTGTGTAAGTAGTATATAATCTTGCCCAGTTTCTTCATTTTGGGGAAGCTCTTCAAAAGTTCAGGCACTTTGCTGGTGTGGTGTCCCTGTTTTCAGCTCTTGGCTCTTCTTACACCTTTAAATCAATAATGGAAGCCTGTTTCCATATTGTCAGATAGTAACTACCCACACTTAGTGGTCAAATTTGGACTTTCTTTGGAGGTGCCTTTCCTACCTTGTTGCTCCTGCTTTGTTTATCATAAACCCTCCAATGGCCAGTGCATGTGGAGACAATTCTTTTCTGTGCCAGGCACTGAAGTCAGTGTTGGTCTGTAGAATGTGCTTTTTGTGAATGTGCTTTGCCCAATGGAAGCTAGGTGTCAACAGCTCCCATTTCAGTTCTTGTTAGATCTTTTGTACTGGCTATTTTGCCATCTGCCACTGCTGTCTCTCACGTAGCAGAGGCTGATTCTGCTCTCCAGGCCTGTTCTGAGGTAGAAAAAGCAGCACATTTCTACTGCTGAGTCAATGGAACAGTGACACACAGCAGCATTGCTCTGCCGTGTGGTCCAGAGAGCATTTCAAATGGAATAAATCCTGCAATCCTGTTAAAACCATGCCAAAACGCTTTTCAGACTGGGTGAGTATTAATAGCTGGCTGACATGAGTTTCTTGCAGAGTGTCATCTCTAGCTTTAGCCATATTGAGCAGGAGGATCTGTGAGGGGTTTCTGAGCCAAAGTCTGTGAGGCTCTTTCTCTCCTTAGTGGGGGAAGGAACTGATGGTCAGATCTCCAAATGCTGTTTAATATGCTCCCTGTTTCAGCCATCGATCCAGGAACAGAAAGTCCGTGTTCCCAGATCTTTTAGAAGAGTCACTCTGACAGGATAAGGTTGCCAAGTCTTCCAGGACTTTAATTATCACGCTGTAATTCCATCTGCAACCTTAATGGAGATGATGTTGTGAGTGGTGATCTGCCTTCGTCCTCCTTTTGCACACCATGGGCTGATACACGAATGTTTGCATTTTTGGCATTCTTGATTTTTAGGGGTTTTTTTTCTTAAAATGAGAAGAGAGACTGCATGGAAGTCAAAAGAAGTACAGTCAGTCGTCAGTGTAGTCGAGGTAGAATTTGCACAGCTGCCAAAATGAGGTTCAGATATTTTACTGGGTGACACAAAATAAATGTTTAATTCATAGTGCGTAACACTTTAAATAAATATCACTTGGCCACCCTCTAATGAGGATATGCTTGACCATTGACACCTCGTATTCTGGCTGTAGTTTCTCTCACTAATTTTTATGGCAGGCTGTACATGTTTTAGAAAAAACAACATTCAAAATACAATTCATTCAATCTTGTCTAAAATGGGTCTTCAGTTTTGTAACGTCACGTTTGAAACCCTATGTTTAAATTGCTGCTTGCAAACAGCCTTCAGGATGCAAACTGAGCTTAAAACTGAGTTTTATGGAGCAATAAACTGCAATGTCATATACTAGGTGATGGCAGCATACAGCTACTGTCTACTTTTGACTAAGGACCTAAAGATTTCTCCTCCATTTTCCCTTCTTGAGAGACATTTTCTTGTTCCCTGCATCCCATGCCATGCTGGACCCACCTGTGTGCTGCTTTCCTAGAGGCTTAGCCTGTGCTTGCTGAGGGGAGCAGTGAGTTTGTGAGCCTGGCTGCACAAAGGAAGCAGAAGTTTGGTTAGTGATTATTCTTTCTCGCTGCCTTTTGTTGCATAACCAGAGCTGTTTCTTGGACAAACCAGCCAGAGAGTGAAGAGGAAGGGAAAATCTGTGGGAATAAAGCTGGAGGAGGGCTCCCCCTGCTCCTGGTTGTAACAGGTGGGAGGGCAAAGGGAGTAGAAGGAAAACATAACCACAGCCGTTGTAAATACGGATTTCCTAGGTAAACAGGGATTTGTGGAGCACAAATCTCATCCACTGCAGTGAGTTATTTGTTGCAGGTGTAGCCAGTCCCTTCTGCTCTCTCCACAGCTGCTGTTTCTCACCAGGTTTTTGTCCTTCTCCTGAGAGCTGAGCATCTTTGATTTGGGGCAGGCTTAGTTCTTAAGGTATTATCACATTAGCAGTGTGCTGTTCTTTCTGGGGAGGTAGGAAGGTAGGGTTAAATGAAGGTAGGAAGAAGTGAGGGTTAAATGAAGGTAGGAAGAAGTGAGGGTTCAATGAAGGTAGGAAGAAGTGAGGGTTCAATGAAGGTAGGAAGAAGTGAGGGTTCAATGAAGGCAGCTGATGGGGAGGCAGCTCTTGGCCACCGCTGAGTGCTCGGTGGGGCTGTGCGCTCCGGCAGCTTCTCAAATCAGCTCCCCCCTGGTTGATGTCAGCAGTGGGACCCAGATGGTGCTGATAAACCTTTGGCTATTTCAGTTTTGCTGAGGAGGGCTTGGCAGGAGATCACACACCTCTCCCAGCATCTTCCCAGGCTGCCTCAGCAAAGGGGCTGCAGCTCTTCCATGACGCTCTTGGATGGAAAGCGCTGCCTGTTCTGCTGGGGGAAGCTGCTCCAGAAGCTCACTAGCACCACTCTCCTGTCTTCAGGCACGGCTCTTCCTGCTGCTTGTGTAGCTGCCAGGACTCAAACATCAGGGAAACCAGAATGTTTGCACTGTGAGCTAATCTACTCTTTAAAGATGTTAGATAATGTAATAAAATAGCTCAGTGGTGCATTGCAATTACCTTTCACATTTCGTCATGCTTCAAAAATTTTTGTCTTCTGTAGCTAGGACTGTATTTTTAGTACAGTGCAATCAAAAATGTCTGGCCAAGAACCTGATATAGTACCTAGGAAAATGGAAATATTCCTTTAAATGTCTTCCAGAGCTGTGGTTTCCGCTAAGTATTAAACTCCATTTGTTATGTCCTGATTACACACTTTGGTCTGGGTGATATATGACTTGGTTTTATAATTCCATATACATGGACAGTTTGATCTTTTCCTTGTATTCTTAATAACAGAAAGCACAATGCAGACTTTTATTTTAGCATGATGTAAGCATAATTATTTAGTGGGCAAGAAAATCAAGATTACATTCTTTTGCTTGCCACCGAGGCTTACAGATTTATTATTGTTTTGGGGTTTTTTTCTTCATGGTTATGGCCAAAAGATTCATGCTATTGAAACCTAAACCATTATGTCAGGGTGATGGTTTCTGTAACTTGGAAGTGAAGAAAGAAACCAAATCTAGAGCTGGCTAAGTCACCACTGGGCTTGGAGTGGATTTGACATTTGGATTTGATATCACTCACTAGTGGCATGAATTAGTGGAGCTCTTACAAACCTCCACCATGATTCACAAAGTTCACTCCTCACAGCATTCAGAGCACAAATTATTAGCAGTGGTCTTGACTACTCTCATAAACTACAACCTCTTGCTGTCATCTGCTCTTTTGCAGTCTCCAGTATATCTCTTTTCCTGTGAGGAAATTTCCAGGCTGGCATTTATCACAGCATTCCTTTCCAACAC
The DNA here is from genome assembly GCF_021018805.1 of Prinia subflava. Taxonomy (NCBI): domain Eukaryota; kingdom Metazoa; phylum Chordata; class Aves; order Passeriformes; family Cisticolidae; genus Prinia; species Prinia subflava. The sequence continues at coordinate 2,814,399 of NC_086261.1, forward strand.
GGTGTCTGTGCAGGACTGCTCAGCTCCTGCTGCCACCTTGAGTGAGCCATCGGCTCTTGTAACCACACACTTCTGTGGCCAGGAGCCGTCTGATCCCTCGAGTTGCTCTCCTGTGGAACAACTAGAGCAGAGCAGATAAATGTCCTTTCAAGACAGTTCCAGTCTCAGTACCAGTGTGAGTTGTCTGAGGGATGAAGATGAGAAGGATGCTGTGGGTAGGGTTGGGTTTTGATGTGGGTTTTTTGATGCCGTGGGGTTGTTTTACTTTCCCTTTAGCCCTCTGACAAAACAGAGAGGCTGGCATTTCAGGGGTTGGGTGGCTTCTCTCCCATGCAGAGTGGACAGGAGGGCTACACAGAAGAAATCCAACATGCAGGGAGCCCAGGACACTGGACTTCCAGGGAGAGGAAGGTTTTCCTTCACTTAATTCTTGACTCGTTGCAAATACCATTGTGATCTGCTGAGATGATTCTGTTCCTGTGCTAGTGGGTCCCAGAACCTGGACATTGATCCCTCTGCCAGGGGACAGTGCCTGCTGCAGTGGGAAGGCATCGTCAGGCAGGCGCCGACTCTGCAGGGTCCTCACGTTCTGGCCACGTCCCTTCAGTCCCAGCCATAAACCCTCTTTCTTAGAAATCCTCCAAGTGTGAAATCCCAGTCCTCCAAAGAACAGGCAGTACTTTGGTTGGAAATCAGCATAAAGCAGTGAGCAGTACAACATATTGTGTAAATCACACGTGTTTGTGTCCTCACCCCTTCCGAGTGAGGCAAAGAAGTGGCCTTGGGAGTTGATGGATTTAGTGGGGTTTGTATGTGATTTCTTTTAATGTGCTTCAAATTAGTCATGGTGCTTTATTTCCTAGGCTTCATTAAGCTTGTGGTCTGACCATATTGTGATAGTCACTCCTCACGGTTTGCTCAATACTAGTTTTAATATCCGGATATAGATTTCTTCAATATCCTGCAATGCATTTTTCGGTGCTTTTCTGGATAATGCTAATACTAAACAGTCTGTGATGCACCAGGGCCCTGAGCTACATTTTAAGGTCAGCATAATGCTTTCCATCTCTCATCTTTGTGCAACACAGACTCCTGTTACGTGTTGAGGTTTTTTTAGGACATGAAGTACCCAAAAGGAGGTTCTTGCTTAAGAAGTACTATGAGACAACACAACGGTGCTGCAAACTTGCCCCTTCGGGTCTGATCTGTCCTTCTCCTTTCTGCTCTCCCTCTGTCTTTGCTCCTCTCCTTTTTTATCTGTGGGAAATATCCAACGATGCACTGTTTCCATGGAAAGCGAATGCCCAGGAGATCATCTCTGTATTCTTCTGGCTTAAAGATCTGTAGAAACAAATGCCATTCCAGAGGGGAAAATAGAAGTTCTCTTCTGACAATTGGCTAAATAAAAAGGTGGCACACTGAACAGATTTGGCTCAATTTGTCGCCTCTGTTCCTGTGACACTACTGAATTAGCTGTTAAAATTCTGTGAAGGGAGGAAACAACTGTTTTGAAAGTCAAGTTGCCAAGCTTCTCTCAAAGACAGAGATCTGTTAGTTGCTGGTGTGTATTGAAGCACTTCTGGACCAGGTGTAGATTTGCTCTCTCCAAACAGAAGAAAGAGCCTTTGAACATATTATCATTGCCTTAAAAATAAAAAAGAAAACTCTAGCCTCAGGCATTTGACAGGAGGCCAGACCTCAGAGGACAGCTGAAGAGAGACAGACAGGTTTCTAACATCTGGTTTGGGTGGGTGGATTATATTTGACTTTGGCATTCACATCAAGACGAGGCAAAGGCAGGGCTTGATGAAGAGCACGGTCCCGCAGCCTGCACGACATTCCCTGGCTCTGGGATGGGAAAACCCCAAATGGGGATGGGCAAAACAGCCCTGAAATGAGAGTGAGACTCCTGGGGTACTTGCAAAGCTCTTTCTGTAGGCTTTAGAGAAAAGTACTGCCAGACTGGGCATCCCACATCAGGTTGTGGCTATGGAGGATGTCCCTGACAGATGTCCTTGAGCAGAGTGAGAGCTCTGGGGGTGCCTCTGGGCCCTGCCAGATGAGCTGGATTGAGCAGTGCTGCTATTTCAAGACCCAAATAATGTGTCAGTGCCCACGTTGCTTTCTGACACAAGGTGCAGCCCCCAGGACTGAGTCAGCAGTGGGTCCCTCTGCCACCAGCAGAGCCTGTTCCCAAAAGCTTGCTCTCAGTGGAGGTTTCCAAGCCTGCTGTTGGCTCGGGGTTGGGAGCACCTATTTGCTCATGGGGTGCACGTCAGAGCCCGGATTAGCTCAGCTCAAAACCGCACTGAAGTTGGGAACAACCTGCAGTTCAGATGATGCAAGTATATCTCAGAAGAGCACTGAGGGAAGGGCAGCAGAAAGTAGTCCTGTGTGTCCCTCTGAAAGCCCCATTGAAGGGCTCTGGCTCCCTCGTGGCCGTGCCTTTGTGGGACAGCAGAGGAACACAGTCCCCATCCATGCACCCTGCCCTGCCGCCCGCCTCTGAACCGCGGCGATTTACAACACCCCGAGGACACCAGGGCCCGTTTCAGTGCAGCTTTAAGCTGTCAGGCTGTAAATTGTCTTGGTTCAGGAGCTACTTCAAAGCAGCCCAGGCTTCCTGCAGCAAGGAGAAGGCTTTTTGGCAAAGCCAGCACAAGTCATTTGCTATTCATGAGTCAAATCCCTGAAACGTTCTCAATCAGCAACTAAAAATGGGTCATAATAAGACAAGGCATTGCTGTCTGCTGAAGGAAGCTGCAAACTCCACTGGCCTTCTCCATCTGTTGGCTAAAGCTCCTTCTGCATGCTCAGCAATGGCTTTGCCTCCCTCCCTGCCTTTCTCTGCAGAGCACACATGAGGTTGCTTGAAGCAGCAGGATTTGACCCAACAGGCAAACCCACCCAGATCTCCCATTGCTCCTGACTCCCAGATGGGTGGAAAAATGTCAGTGGAGTATGGGAAAGTCACTAATGAGAAGGATAAATTCTTCCAAGCTGCCTGGTTTCCAGATCTAGAAAGGCTGCAGTGGCCAAGGGAGAGGGAAAGGAAACAGCAGCTGGGTGCAAGCTGAGGCATGTAGGCTGCAGGCTGGCAGCTGGAGGGATGGAGGGACCAAGCCATGGTGGCTGCAGGCAATGGGCACAGGTTTTGGAGCTAGGTTTTTCTGCTCTACCAAAACTGCACCTGGGGCAGCTTGGTTGCAGCCAGCAGAACAAAGTGTGCTCCAGGTTGGCTGCAAAGAAGACCCTAGAAAGACACAAAAACTCTTTGTACGTGTGGCTAATATTCAAAAGAGAGTTCACTTGTGTAATTAGCAAATCCTTCCCCAAGCTGGGGAGTATTTGAGACAGTGGTTTTTTTCCTTTCCATTTCTAATGCATTTACATTCAGCATAATTGCATTTATTGGCATCCGCATCTCCTCTTTTAATTTAGAGCATTACAAAGGGAGCAGTTGAATATTCTTTTTGTCAGAGCTGGATGATGGATGGTGAACATCAGCAAGGCTGAAACACCCACGTGGAGGTGAACCCCTGGCTCTGACAGACCGTGTGTAATGCAAGAGGCACTTGGTTACAGAGCACTGCAGAGTAACACTGCTTGTTCCTTGTCCAAGCTGTGCCAGACAGCAAACTTCCAGAAAACCTCAGACCATATACAGTTAGCCAGCAACACTATGTGAAATCTTTAACCATATTTGAACGAACGGGCTCACTTGGACACGGCGAGGAGGGAAATGCCAGTCTGCCTGACAGCTCGTTTTAATAATGAGAAAGTTGTTCCACTGACAGGAGGACAATAAAAACCGTGGCTGCCTAGAAAGATGTTGCCTTCCTTCTAGTTCTGAGCATATGAGAAACTGCAGAGGAAGGGGTTGGTCCCAGACCTGTGCATGTGCAGCAGTGCTTTTCCCTTCTTTCATAACCTTTTCTCTTCTTTCACCTCTTTTCCCTTTCTTTCACCATTTTTCTTTCCAGGGTGTTGAATCTGCACCCACCCTGCCAACCCTATCCAAATGAGTAATTAGTAAATCACTGCTTTCTCCTAAAAAGTGACTTATTTTAAATATATTATCCCTTGTGCTTCAGCAAAGCAAGAAAGAAAAATAGGTGACCTTTGTAGTTAGAGCTATTAATGCACAATTTATGGTGCTTTTGGGTTACAGGGCATGAAAGGCAAACTCTTGAGAGATTTATCAGCTCTCTGAATGGGCAAACCTCGCCTGCTGATCCCTTATTGATCAAGGAGCTGTATCTTTAATAACCAAACTGCTGTGTATTGCACTTATTTTACACGGCAGAACAGTTTGAGGCAGGGACCTTGTCATGGAATGGTTTTGGCAGTGCCACGTCTACACTGGATGATGTACATATGTTTTCCAGCGATGAGACAAAGGGCAGATTTTGTTTTTAAACTCAGCCCAGAAGAGCAGGAAGGCTTTAAGTCGTGCGTGGTAATGGTACAAGCACTAGAGAAACCCTTGTGCAATCATCACCTCACTGTGGAAATTCTGTCTGCAGCAGCGGCGTTACTGCACGGTGCTTATTAACATCACAGCCTTCTGCAGCTCTGCTATCCCCAGGCCAGGGCTCAGCTGTGGATCCTCGTGGGCTGGCTGAAACATGTGGCTTCTCCACATAAAACAAGGGTTTGTGACTTTATTTTCCTCCCCTCCTCTGAGCAATTGCTAAACAATTCTTTGGGGGAAAAAAAAAGTGCACGCGTTTCATATAGACACTTGAGAACAATGCTGTGCAGCTTTGGTGAGCCCTGGAAGCTGTCACCCTGTGTGAAACAAGCTGGTGATTGAGTCCAGGCCCTTGTAGGCAGTCTTCAAACCAGCTTCAGAAATGGTGGCTCTGGCTGAAAACCCAGACTGAAGATGAAGAGCTGCTCTGAGCTCGCAGGCGGGTGAAAGAGGAGTGAAGCCTTTGCCTGTGTCACAAATGTTGTGTCTGTACTGGGCACTGCTTCTGTGGGAGGTCTGTGAGGAACCCCATAGCTTGTTCTGGTTTTCTACCACCAGGAGTAAAAGGAGATATTCTTTTAAATGCCGCTTAATTTGAGTTCCTGCTGCATTGCTGGATGCCCTGGAGGGATGTACTGAGATGAGCTCAGCTGGTTGAGCATGATGCTAATAACACCAAGGTCGTGGGTTTCATCTCAGTATGGGCCATTCACTTAAGAGTTGGACTCACTGATCCCTCTGGGTCCCTTCCAACTTAGAATATTCTGATTTCTGTGACTGTGATTGCTGCTGACAGCAGACCTGAGCAGGAAACCCAGCAGTGCCTCGTGCTGCCAGCTCCCGCCCCGCTCGGAGCAGACCAGCCTTCAGCAGCGGCCAACCATGGATATCTCAGCATGGCCCTGGAAAAGGCAGCCAGAGAGCAGCACCATGTTGGAGCACTCGTTGAAATCCAAGCCTGGAAAAGGGATGGCTGTGCCCTGCAGTTAACACAGTTATTCACCATCATCTTGTCCTTTGTGCTGTTGCAAACCAGGTGACACCGGTGAGACACGAGCGGAGCCGCGTTGTATCCAGCGGGACCCAGTGGGCAGAGTGAGCCCTCTCAGGGCTGGTTCTGTGTGAATGCTGGCTGGTTCTGTTAATCTGGTTTCAGATAACCCCACCAGCCTGAAGTGGTGTGCAGCTGCCACCTCCTAGGGACAGGCCATCAGCAATTTGGAAAGGGCTAAGGTTTCAAGAGTTCCTCCTGAACAGCATCCCTTCTTCCAGCTGCTTGCCTGGCAGAGGCACAGCACACCCATGGAGTGGCTGTTGTGGCTTCTGGGAGGAGAGTTCACCAGCAGAGGAATTAGAAATGTTATCTATTCCCAGTTTTCTGTCAGTTTGCATCAGCTGATACTGATGTGGCTGGCAGAAAAGTGCTTTTACCATCAGTTGTTAGGAAAGCAGAACACAGATGGATTTATAAATGAAGTTATAGAAGATGCTCTCTCACTTTGAGGCTGTGCTGACACTGCAGCTCTGAGGGGCTGCAGCTTTGACACAGGCAGTTGAGCACTTGGCCTTGTCTTGGGGATTTAATTCAGCATTCCCAGCTCCCTTCTTTCTCCTTTCCAAAAGGTGTATTCCTGACACAAATCTTCTCAAGGGATCAGAAACTGTAAGCATGGTCTGTTGCCATGAAAAAGGAGCAGTGGCCCTCCTCATCCAAAATGGTTCTGCTTAAGCTGGAAGTGATGACTGTCTTGCAAATGAATGTTTTTTAAAATACACCCCCACCTTTTTACATGCAGGGAAGAGCTGCAGCTATTGTGAGGCTGAATCTTTGCCTAATTAAATTCACAGTAATCTCCTGTGAGGGCTCAAGAGAGATTCAGAGCTTTGTGCTGATGTGACTGCCTCAGCCCTGTCCTTCAGTGCTGTTTGTGTGACATTGTCTCCGTGTGCCTGCTCGGGGGTGGAGGTTCCTGAAGCATCCTGCAGCAGGAGAAGGCTGTGCTGGTGGGCACGTGTGGGCAGGACTGACAGGGAGGGATCCTGCAGACACTGCAGCCTTGGCTTCTTGCAGAACCTGGTGTTGGCAGAGGTCTGGAGACCTGGGGTGGTGTGTGGTGCAGGATCACTGCTGTCCCCATCCAGTCTGGCAGAGAGGCTGTGCTGCTCCAGCAGCAGTGGATTTCTGATGCTGGACTGATGCTGAGGTGGTGGGTGGCTGCCTGGGCTGCAGCTGAAATTTCTCCAGGCCGAGGGTTTCTTCTCCCCTCCCCTTTAAGCTGCAGCTTTTGGTAGCCTTGCCAAGTGGACCAAAAAGGCTCATCATCCATCATGGCTCGCAACTCCTACCAAACCACTGGATGTGGAAACTAGCTCCCAAATAGGAATCTTTCAATTCCATGTACAAAAGTATTTCTAAATGATTACATTACTGCTTGAAAACACATGGTGGAAAATCACAGAGCAGTCCAGAAGAGGTCTTCTCTTCTGTAGTCTGTGTTCAGAGGAGACTGCATCTCTCTAACTCTGTTTTTAGCATTCAAAGAATATTGGCCAGGGTGTCAGAAGCTTTCTGCTCATCATCTCCAAGAAACTCCCCTCCGAGGGTCATGTGCTGCTCCTCTGGAATCTTAACACTTTGCATGAGAAAGAGCAGATACAGACTTCCAAGGCTGTGGCTCTGGCTTTCAGGGGCCTGTTGAAATTCATAATGAAAACCAAGTTTTCTTGTGCTCTGCCTGTACTGTGAGGTAAAAGTGTGGAGCTGACAACAGGGAAAAGAAATGCTGAGACGCAGTAGATTCAGTGGGCAAGTAATTTGGCATCATCCCTGAGTCTGGCCTTTAAATGAGCAATCAGCAGCGAGTCACTGTATCCCTGGTTTTGTTTGGATCTGGGACAGAGGCTGGAGAGGGAGAGCTGAATCATTTGCCCCATGGGTCAGAGCTTTGACTTGAGCAAGGGCGAGCCTCGGGAAGAGCAGCAGTTTGCACCAGGACTCATAATTTGGAAATTATGCTAGAAGCAACTCTTGATTACATTTTCTCAGGCAATCCCAATGACAATTAGTCATTTGCACCTACGATGTTCTGCTTCTTTCATAGCTGCAGCATGGAACATTTGTTAATATTTAGTGGTATTATTTGTTTTTGTTTCTGTCAAATCAGAACCTCACAATCACATCCAGCTCTCCTAAGGTTTACACGGTTCAATCTAAATATCCTGAACTGGCTTTTATCTGGTTTCTGTATCCTCATTTAGACCAGGAGGATGAAGCTCAGTTTAATGCAGGGCCAGGAGGAGGGAAGTTCTCTGCTTCCTCGCTGGAGGATCTCAGTTCCCAAGTGCCTTGGACTGCTCCCACGTGTAGGTTTTGGGTAATGAGATCGTGGAGCTCGGGGTCAGAGGTGAGGTACTCGATGCCAGTTTTGAAGACCCATTCATTTTTGCAGGTTTTCTTCTTTCCTTTGCCAAGCTGGAAATACTTTAAAGGCTACTGGGTTTGAGAAGCTGTAAATGAATAAGTAATTTTTAAGCTCTTCTACTTGCTTAAACAAGAAAGGATTGGGAGAAAAACAGTTGTTTAATTAAACAGCTACTTGGTATGGTTCACAAAAGCTTGAACTCCAGCAGTAACTCTCCTAATTCACAGATTCCTTGGGAATTCAATGACCTTGAGTTTGCTGTGCTTGAAACTTGCCTTAGTACTTGGCTTCCTTTCTGGAATACTTTGGAGAGGAGAGCGGTGCAGGAGGCACTGCAAGGCTCTCAAGTTAGACCAGCCCTGTTTCACTTAGGATCATATAAGAAGAGGCATTTGTGTTGTACAGAATAAACTTCTTGCTTCAGAACATGCCTGGGCTTACTGCACCCAGAGGTCACAGCTGGATCTGCCTCTGCTGCCCCAGCCATGGAAATTCTGAGTGCTGACAGCTCGGGGTGATTTTCTTGCCTCTCTTTATGAAACAAAGCAAACGTGAACCAGCAGTACTTGATGAAATTTGTGTGAGAAGTAACTTGTCTGAAGAATCACATTATTTAATTGTCCTCTAGAGCTCAGGGCCTCACCTGCCAGCTGAGAGGGAAGTCTGATGTCCTAGCACTGAGTGGAGTTTCCTGCATCCTTTCCTGTAGTGGCAACTGGGGAGGTTAAAGCCATGAACGAGTGGCCAAGTTCACTGGAAATGAGTGTTTATCCATTACTTCCCCATGTTTGTCTCCATCATAATAACTCTGTCTGAAGCAGTGCCTTCAGTCATGTCAGTGTTTAGCTGTGGGATATAAAGCATCAGGATTTAAACAGAAAGAACCCTGAATACACAGAGTTGTATCCAGGAGGTCCCTAGTCTTCCCCTCCAGCAGAGGGAAGTCAGCAGTAAACAAAGTCTTGCTGCTCCTTTCCCTTGGCAAAATTTTTCATCAGTTGAGCTATACTGGTGATGTATGAACCTGAAAACTGGAGATGCGTTGTGGTTAACCAGTGCAAAGTGGCTAAATTGTGCTAGTGCAGCTACAATTGTTTCATGCAGTTCCTTGGGATGTGAGAGCAGAAAGATTTTAACTTCACTTCAGGCAGCCAACAGGAGCTGCCCCTTTGCCCCAGCTCTGCCTCATCTTTGGAAGGAGGAGATGGACGTGAGCATCCTGCAGAGCTCTGGGGCAGGGTAGGGGCTGTCCCAGCACCTGCATTGCTCCTGTGGAACAGCTCCACACTGGGACCCACATCCTCATCTCCTGCTGACTGAGGTGCTCTGAGCTAGGTGACATTAACCATCATTCGGGCTTTTAATTAGCTGAGCTTTGTATTTAAGGCCCATCTTGGGCATTTTGAAACCTGCCATACAACATGTCTTATCCATGATTGCTTTTTGAGACTTGTGGGGCTGTGTTTTCTGGGCTCTGGTAGCACAATCTGGAGCTGTGAGAGAAAGCCCTCGGGGGCTAATCCGTGGCTGCAGGCCAGTTTCTGCATAAACTGGTCTTATTTTTAAAGTCCATTTTCTCCAGTACACTTTTTTTTGGCCTGCAAAAGACTTCTTCATTTAAAACGAAGAACGTAACACTCTCTCCTTTCAGTTGGTCTTTTGGACATGAGCCAGCAGTGCCCACAACAGCTGTACCACAGTTTAAACATTCAGTCTCTAATGGTTTGGGGAACATTAGGGTTTTTAAGGCTTCAACAGGTCTAGAGTAAATAGTGGTCAATAAAGAGTAGCTCTTCTTTGTATCCCTATGCTCTCAGTGCTCTGCACTAGAATAAAGCATGCTTAGAATATAATCATTGCAAAATTAATATCCATGAAAGGTTCTTTAAAAAAAAAAAAAAGAAAATTATCACAGAGTAACCTGTTTCACTAGAAGAAGAGTTTGCAAGAGTTCAGCTCTCATGGCTCTGGTAAACAGGCATGAGGTAGTTAGCACGTAATGTCTGTGGGAGACATGCACGTCCTGGGCTTGTGTCACTCCCCACGTGTGTGTTTAGTGACTGGGAGGAGCAGATAAATCACAGGTATTCCTTTCTCTACGGCCTTCTTCCACCCACCTATTGATGATATACACAAGAGTTAATTATGATTTTGTATTTTCCTTATGGCTTTCCAGTGTCGTGTGGAGTCGAAAGCCAGCGTGTGCTAATTGGTGATATCTAGCATAGTGTTTTGGACCCAAATATGGTAAGAAATTATATTAGCAGTGATTTGTGATAGTTGGGCATTGACTTTGTTAGTGATTGAACCCAGTGCTGGGGAGCCTGAATGATTCCAGCAAATCACTGTTGGTGGAGCTGCCAAACCCGGCGCCTCGGCCCGAGAAGGGTTAAACTGCTCTGTTGGCCACTGGCCATTTGGACTTTGTGTACAGCACTGGGTGTCACTGTGAAAAAAATAGTTTGTAACTCCTTGTACTCTCTGTAGGAGTTGATTAACCCCTTCCAGTGCCCTTCTTTGTGTTCCTGCCAATGTGGGGTGTACCTTGGCTCCCCGAGGGATGGGAGCTGCGGGATCCTGGCACACCCCGTGCCTGCTGGATGTGAGGGGACAGGGGGAACGCTGGAGCAGGAGAGGGGGAGACCTCATAGGAAAAACATTGGACGTGCCAGCCTTGCAAGGCATTCTCCTGAAAAATAGGATTATATAAAAGCCTGGGTACTGTGGTGCTTCTCATTAGCTGCACCGCAGGGTTGGCCGGAGCGCAGGGCTCGGGCAGTTGTCACCTTTTTGGCTGGAGCAAGGTGGCTGTTAATAGATGTTTCAGTTGTAAATTGCTTTGTGTTGAAGCCCCAGTAAAGTCTGGCTGAGCTATGTTTAATTTTCAGTTTTCAAAGCAAGCTAGTTTTGGGAAGGGGCAGGAAGGAGTATTAGGTCTACCTTCTAATTAGAAGATCTACCTAAGAGGTTACTCCTGAGTGTAGTCAGAGCTTTTTTAAGATATGCTTCTTCATTTTAATTTGTGCCATTTGCTAGGGGTTCCTATCTTTACTTCCATTGGGAAGTTTCATAACATTTTCCTACCCATCAGTATTTTATTAAGACTTTGTTGTGTAATCTGAAAGCCTTTCTGCTTCTCATGGTTTCCTCTTCAGAATGCCCTAGGTAGCAATTTTGGAGAAAATGCATTCAGGCTGCATGGTCTTGATTTTGTTGTCTTATAAATTCAAAACAAGACTTGAAATTAAATCCTATTGTCAGTTTTTTTTTCAATAGTGGCAGCCTAATGATGTGATTTAAGAATTTTTGTCTGATGTCACAGTACCCCTGGAAAAGCCTCTACCTATAATTGTTAAAATGCCAGTGAAACTGGTTACCATATACATTTAATACTTCTAGTTCTACATATGCAGAGTGTTAGAGATCAGTGTTGTCAGTAAAATGTGTCCTGCAGTACTGGATTGGTCCTGTTCTTCCTGTGAGAGCTCTCCACTGCAATAAATGGTGCTCACAGGACTGACCCTAAGTGGATGTGATTTAAGGTCTCCTGGAGCCCCTCACAGCAACAGCGAGGCTCAAAGTGACCAAAAAAATAAAGCATTATTAGTGGAGGAAACAATACAGGGATACAAATGAAGAACAGTCTTCTGGGTGAGTGGAAAAAACGTGTTTCTTGGGAAAGCATGAGGTTCATTCAGTTTGGATAACTCTGCTGGACGTGGGATTAGACCAGCTAACCTCTGCCCGTAGCGCTCTTTTAAATCTTGCACGACTTCTAAAGGGACTTTTATACATCTCGACAGGCAGCTCATCTGAGGCCTGCCAAGGGGCCATGGCCAAGATGTTCTGCTTTGGCTGCGTTGCCGTGCAGATCCATCCATCCTCTGGCCTGGATTGCTCCCAGACAGCGTGCACGCAGCAGGGATCACTTGGGGAGAGCGGGAAGAAGGTGAACTCGAAGGAGAAGGGGGTGGGGGACTGGTGGTGACCCACGAAATAAATGTCCTTTCTTTTCTCGGTCCGGCTGAAATCCCTCCCTCCCTCCCTCCTTTGCAGTGATTCACATTTGCTCAGATTAAAATCCGTGCTCCCGGCAGGCTCAGCTTGCTCCGTGCGATGTGCCCAATGTCAGGTTTCAGTGTGCACACAGCCAGCTCGTTAAGATAGCAGCAGTTAAATCCAGGTGTAAGCTTATCCCTGAGATTCTGTGTCTGTCCACAACAACGGGAAAAATGCAACCGAAGGCCTAATAAAACAGGACCTGTGCTGGCTCTGAGCTGGTGAAAGGAAGGTTTCTGTGCTGGTGATTTTCTTTTGAGTGCTCTGTTTGATTGCCATCATGTTTGAGACATTCTCCCTGGTTCTTTTTTTGAGCTTGGCTCTTTGCTGACCTGCAAGCCCTTTTACGCAAGCTTTATTGCTGTGTTTCCTGTGGCAGATTCCACTGCCAGTAACAGAGATTGGATCCCAGATTGAATGAAGGTGCTGTGTCAGCTCTGGCAGGTTGATGATGTTTGTGCTGTGACACAGAACCTGCCCACGGTCTTTTTAAATTTCCATTTTCTAAGCTGGTATATACCTTTGGCCTCAAGGTTTTTTTATCAGTTTATTTTCCACATTATCATCGTGGTTTGTATTTCACTGTATCAGCTACTGCCTGAGCTACTGAGGACTGTAAAGCTGGTTTGTCTGCTTTCCTAAGACTTGTGAATCTAATCTCAGCTCATTATCTTCTTGTTTTGAAACAGCAAATGCCACGTTAAGGATGTTTTTATTCTGGTGTAAACATGCATCCTGTATTACCTGACTTTTGGAACTCTAGGAATCTCAGGTGCACTTTACTGTCCACTGACATTTTAAAATGACAGCTGTAGCTTAGCATTGCAGCACTTGAGGTAACATATTTGGCATCTTGACTGAAACATGCAGCAACCTGCATTTTTAATGCCTAAACCTGGATTTTTAATGCCTAAATGGCATTTGGATATAATGGAAAAAGTGTTGTTAGGTTAGTTAGTATGTACATGCTTAGTGTGTACATGGCATCCCTTTTTATTCCTCTTTATTATTAATATTAAAACAGTGGGAAGTGAATGAATAATGAGAGTTTTGTAGTGAACACTTCACGGTGTTATTTTCCTGGTGATGGTGTGTTGTTGTGAAGAAATGAGCTTACAATCGACTTAGTGCAGAATTGTTTGGCCGCCGGTGATACCTCTAGAATGGGCTGTAGTAATCCCAAATCCATGATGGATGTTTCTTTCACCAGTTTACAATGAATAATCCTCTTAATTTCCTTGAATAGCAGCTGGTATTGCTACAACCTGTGCCTAAACCCAAGAACAGCTTATTCAGAAAGCCTTCTGGCCCTGTGAGCGAGGGGGAATTCTCTCCCAGCAGGGCTGCGTGGGCAAACTTTCACAGGGTCAGCACAGCCGAGACTCTGACTTCTCCTCCCTCTCTGTCTCTCCTAGATGCAGCAGCTGTTCTACGAGAACTACGAGAAGAACAAAAAAGGCTACATCCGAGACCTGAGGAACAGCAAAATACACCGAGCTATAACGCTGCACCCCAACAAGAACCCCCCGTACCAGTACAGGCTGCACAGCTACATGCTGAGCCGCAAGATCGCCGAGCTGCGCCACCGCACCGTGCAGCTGCACCGCGAGATCGTGCTCATGAGCAAGTACAGCAACACCGAAATCCACAAGGAGGACCTGCAGCTGGGCATGCCGCCCTCCTTCATGCGGTTCCAGCCCCGCCACCGGGAGGAGATCCTGGAGTGGGAGTTCCTGACGGGGAAGTATTTGTACTCGGGTGCCGACGGGCAGCCGCCTCGGAGAGGGATGGACTCGTCGCAGCGCGAGGCGCTGGATGACATCGTTATGCAGGTGATGGAAATGATCAACGCCAACGCCAAGACGCGGGGCAGGATCATTGATTTCAAGGAAATCCAGTACGGATACCGCAGGGTGAACCCCATGTACGGAGCAGAGTACGTGCTGGACCTGCTGCTTCTCTACAAGAAGCACAAGGGGAAGAAGATGACGGTCCCCGTGAGGAGGCACGCGTACCTGCAGCAGACCTTCAGCAAGATGCAGTTCATGGAGCACGAAGAGATGGACGCCAAAGAGCTGGCCAGCAAAATCAACCAGGATTCTGGGTCCTTGTCCTTCCTCTCCAACTCGCTGAAGATGTTTGTTCCCTTCCAGCTCAGCAGGTCCAAAGCAGAAAGGAAAGAGCTCAAAGACAAGAAGATCAACATCCTGATCCCTCTCTCCGGACGCTTCGACATGTTTGCAAGGTTCATGGGGAATTTTGAAAAGACGTGCCTCATTCCAAACCAGAACGTCAAGCTGGTTGTCCTGCTTTTCAACTCCAACTCCAACCCCGACAAAGCGAAGCAGATCGAGCTGATGAGAGATTATCGCTCCAAATACCCCAAGGCTGACATGCAGGTCCTGCCGGTGTCGGGGGAGTTCTCAAGGGCACTGGCTCTGGAAGTCGGATCTTCTCAGTTCCAGAACGAGTCTTTACTTTTCTTCTGTGATGTTGACTTGGTGTTTACCACAGAATTCCTCCAGCGGTGTAGAGCCAATACAGTTTTGGGTCAGCAAGTGTATTTTCCCATCATTTTTAGTCAGTATGATCCAAAGATTGTTTATAGTGGAAAGGTTCCTAGTGACAATCATTTTGCCTTCACTCAGAAAACAGGTTTCTGGAGGAACTATGGCTTTGGTATCACCTGTATTTACAAAGGTGACCTTCTTCGAGCGGGTGGCTTTGATGTCTCCATCCAAGGTTGGGGCCTTGAAGATGTAGATCTATTTAACAAAGTCATTCAAGCTGGCTTAAAAACTTTCAGAAGCCAAGAAATTGGAGTAGTCCATGTGCATCACCCTGTTTTTTGTGACCCTAATCTTGATCCAAAACAATATAAAATGTGCTTGGGGTCCAAAGCTTCAACTTATGGGTCTACACAACAGCTGGCTGAAATATGGTTTGAAAAAAACGACCCAAATTTTGGGAAAAGCAGCAATACTAATGGCTCAGTGAGGACAGCCTAATGTCCAGCTATGCTGGAAAAGACTTTTTTTTTAATTATCTAATTTATTTTTGGGAAAATGTTTTTTGATAATTCACTTTTAAAAGACCACACAGGATATATTTTAGAAATCATCGTTGTTTTCTTACAAAGCGCTCGTTTTGAGAAGAACAAGGCCCTTGGGTTTTTTTGTTGTTGTGTTTTTGGTTTTGAACAAAACTGTGATCAGTATTTGCCTTCAAAAAAAAAAAAAAGAAAAAAAAATAATTGTTTAAGAGTTAATCTGATCAGCGGAAATCTGACTTGAATTAGAATTTCCTTATGAACAAAAGATTGTTTCCTACCGTTTCCGTTGCCGTCTTCATGGCTGGGATTCTGTAAATGTGGACCTGAGCGTGCAAAGCCAAGTGACAAAACGCTGTGTCTAAATGTTTTTGGTGTGACTGCTACCGTGCAAGGATTCTGCTCCTTTGGTTCAGGATTTGCCATTAATTTTCAAATTGCGTTAGAAAATCCGAGTCGCTGTGGCGATGAGAAGGGGTGGTAATCGCAGGAGGGTTTGGTTGGGGTTTTTTTCGCTAACAGCTGATTATTTCAGTTTAAAAATACACTTCCACTTATTATGGGCAGGCAAGGGAGGGAAAGTAAGCACAAGCTGTGATCCGATCAGTCCTTGTAGAAATATTTGTGTTTGATATTGGGTCCATACACGGGCGGAGGGTTTGGGGAATCGCGGTGGGTTCTGTGTTTTGTGCTCAGCCGCCCTCCTAGGGCTGAGCGATGCGACCAGGAAATGCTGGAGCCCGAGGAGCGAGGGGAAGGGGCTGGGAAATGGGAATCTCTGGCAGCCAAACGACAGCACACAACGATCAATCCAAGATCCCTGAGGAGAACTCGGAGAACTCCCCCGCTCCGAGCGTCCCGCGCCCGATCGCGGCCATTTCGTTCAGTCACGTGATGTTAACGGGAACAATTATTACATTTGATTACTAGTTTTGTTTTGGGATTCTTCTTTTTTTTTTTTTTTTTCAGTATCTGCTAGACCGTTAATTTATTTAATATCCATTGTTTTAGGTTCTTGACCTTTCCTTGAATATCTGTTAGTCATTTTAATATTTTATATATATATATATGTGTGTGTAAATATATATATATATATTAGGAATGTATTGCATCTTCTCACTGATAAGGTAGTGTACATCATACAGTAAATGATCTCCAAAGATTACTTTCTAAAATATTTTTTCATGAATCCTTTTTTTTCCCCCCAACATTCCTTTAACATTTTTGGAATGACTTCAGTGAGTTTAGGAATTTTTTCGTATTCTAAGAGGAACTGGGGATGAGGAGGCTGAATACAAGGAAAGTATGATCCCTATGAGTTAACACCTAGCAAGGTAAGAGAAAATACGTGAAATAAAGTGCCTTAAAGCCAGATAGGGAACCCTGTACACTGAGACTTAGACAGTGACTGGACTTTGTCATTGAAGCAGATGATCTCTTGGGACTTATGTACCTGTAAATATCCTGCTCAGCAGAAACAAAAAAATAAAAACCAGCGAACAATATATTTTTCTATTGTATCCTCCAGCCCCATTTCATCTCATTGCCCTCAGTTCCACTTCACCCACTCTTTGGGAAGTGGAGGCAAGTGAAGGAATGGAGAAAACCCAAGGCTTAGGTGGTTGTTGCCACGTTTGAAGGGATCTTACAGAGCGATTGCTGTTCCAGTAGAAGAAATAACCATTGTTTACATGTGTATGGAGTATGAACTGCAACTAGCATAGAGTCTGTGTCTTACAATGTTCATCATTTCTGGTGACAGTCCCAACGATGTAGGTGCATGGAAAATTTTTCTTTTCCTTCTCTCTTTTTTTTTTCTTTCTTTCTTTCCTTTTTTTTTTTTAACTTGCTTCTAAGATGCAATAAAGATTTTTTTATTTGCAATCGGAGCTGCTCACATGTCATTCCACCCAGTGTAAGCACAGAGTAACTCTGGGGAGTGAGTCCAGGTAAAAGGATCTCTCTCTTCCAAAGGGTTTTGAGCTCTGTGTTGTGTTTTGGTCTGGGATGAGCCCAGTGCTCACACCCAGGCTCTGAGGGAAAGGAGAACAAACCCATTCATCAGGTTCTGGTGCTGATGAGCTGTGCCATTCCCTGGTTTTGACCTTTTCCTCATGAAAATGTTAAAAATACTTCTGCTGCCTGAAAATTCCCCTAAGTGTGCGTTTCAGATGCATCCAGTGACAAGGCTGCACAGTGCCCTAATGTTTTGTGTATTCAAAACACAGTAAAAATAATTATTAAGTGGGTTGAGCTCTTTTTTTAATAGCTCTAGGAGTAGTTCAGTATTGGTGTGAGGACAAATTAAGTTCCAAAACAAGAACCTTAGGGATTGCAGAGATGTTTCTTCACACAAGAGAAAGGGGGAAAAAAGCAAATTGTGTTTGTGGTACAGAAAAGAGCTTAAAGAATATGAACCCCAAAGAATGGTGGAAACATGGTGGGGGGAAGCCCTGTAGTTGTACTGTATTTATTAACATTTATGATTATGTAGGACTTTAGCCCGTAACAGCTGGTAAAAGCAGAATGTATACAACTGGAAAACACCATTTAGTGAACAGTACCCACCTGGTGTTTGGTTTTTTTCCTCAGTTGTGGCAGTTCCAATTCTGTTACCAAATCTCGATTAAAAGTGGGTTTTGCACCAAGCTTGGAGGCAGCCCTTGTGGCTTCACATCACAACTGATCACATATTTTATGCACTCGCAACTTAGAAGTAGTCCATTTAAAAGTTAAATTTTAGTTATAACCCTTTATGACAAGTCTAAATACATAAACTCCACGTTATACTAAAATAAGTTTGCTGCCCCAGTTGTAAGGAACTGGAGAGAGGTGGAAATCATCAGCTGATAGATGCTAACCCAGCCTTGACAAAAATCCCTTCTGGGGCTGGAACATTTCATCCTCAATTTACTCCGGTTGTTTGCTTCAGACAGAAATTTCCTTCATTCTGAGGGAGCAGGAAAATCATGGAAGGTTTTCCTTCTGGGCCATAGAGGTGTGAGAAAATGAGATGGTGTCATCCTGAAAACAAAGGATGTGGTGCCCAGTCATGTGCTATCGATAGAGATGCTTCTCCTCTTTATTAAAACAATTTAAAATGTGAGACATTTCTTTCCCTCGTTATTCTGGTGCAGGTGACCTGGGTTGGATGCTGTGTTTGCTGTGGGCATCCTCACAAATAAAATTCCCAACCCAAATAGAGCTTTGCAGCCCCTGAGCCCATGGTGTTAAATCCTTCACCTTCTCTGGTCACCCCTGGGTGAGGAGCTGCATTTATTATATAAATGCTGTTTGCCAAAAGGTTTTCCCTCCTGCTCAAGGATCAATCATGGCAAAAAGAGGCAAAGGGAGATGGCGAAAATGTGAGTCCAGAAAGGCAGCGGGTGCTCCTGGTGCCTGTGGTACTGGATGTGACCACTTACATGTGAGACATTCATCTGTAACTCTGCAGAGTCACAGGCCATGGAAGGATTTCAAGTTTTGGTCCTGTGGGCACAGTGGGGGTTTATTACCCAGAAAACTCAGTCTGAGACCAGCTCCAGCCCCATGCAGCTCCCCTGGACCTTTCAGCAAAATCAGCACAAAGTCCCGCTGACCCAAATCTGCTTACTCTGAGTTTTTGTGGAAGTCTCTAACTTTACATTGCAAATTATTATCCCGAGCCGTTTCGCATGAATACTTGCTAAAAATACTTGGCTTGCACAGCCAGCCGCAATCGGGAGCTTTTTGGAAAGAAAACCTTGCAGAACATTAAAAATGGGGAGAAGGTCCAGGCCCCACTGGGCTCCTCCTCTGCTCTGGCCTTGGTGATCCCTGGGCTGGTGGGACACTGCCCATGTGGGACCTGCTTTAATTAAAGCTTTTGTACCAGTGGACTCTGCCAATGTGAGTTACTGTGCTGACCAGAGCAAATTCAGGGGTTTGATCCCACTTGGAGCTCAAAAGCCACCTCCTTCCCAGGCTTAGGCAGCCTTGGAGACAACCTGGGCTCCCCAGCCAAGGCAGTGCATCCCATGAGGAACCCTTTCCAACTATTTTCCTGGATTTTACCTGGCTGCTGCTGCCAGAAGCACTTTTATTCCTCACGTCCAAACTGCTGCCGATACTTTCCCAGGTGTGAGAAATGTGTCCATGTCCTTTCCAAGCTCCAGAACCATCCAGGTCTCCTCCAGCCCAGGAATCCCAAACCACCTTTCAAATCACTTTTATGAGTGGAGTGAAAAAAATTAACATCAAAAAAATATCAGCCCAAATACTGGGCTGGCTGTGTTTACTTTCACACTTTAATTCAATAAAAACCTCAACTCTAATTGACCTGAATGGGCTCCAGCATTTCCAGCAGGCTGGGCTGGAGTCTCTTGGAAACTGGGGGTCCCCTCTCTTTGGCTGGGGGTGTCAAGAGGACTTTGCCAGGGTCCTGCTCCACCTTTTAGAAAAAGAAGACAAAAGAGTAACACCACCTTTGTGTTTTACTAACTTCTCACCTCGAGGGCTCCCAAAAGGGGCACAGTTTAAAGTAATTCCATGCTAAAACAAACTTCCAGTGCAAACAGGCTGGGATATGGGGCAGATAAAGAGAATAAAGGCTGTTTGCTGTGCCAGCATTGGCTCTGCCAGGATGGTTCTGAATGCTGGGTAGGGCCATAATGGCCCCGGGAAACCTGAATTACTGTGGATGTTCCACTCATGGACTGGGGATGTGCTCTGTCCTTCTGCCCACTGCCAGCACCACTTGGCAGTGACGCCCCCAGTGCTGAGCAGCTGTCCCAGGTGAGCTCAGCCCCAGCTCAATCCCTGGCACCATTCTTACCCCAACCCCAGTCCTGAGTCCATCCTTCTCCTCACTTTCATCCCCAACCCCAACTCCGTCCCTGGCCCCATCCTCACCCTAATCCTCATCCCAGTCTTCATCCCCAGCCCCATCCTTGCCCTCCTCCCCCCGGGTTAAGCCAGCCCAACCCAGCTCCCATCCCAGCGCTGCCGGCTGGGGTAAGCCGAGGACAGGCCGGCAGCCTGAAATAGCCACGATATTTCCTGTCCTTTTAAAGCTTGCTTAAAGAAAACTAATTTCCTCTGTCCCTTTGGTAGCAGAATACAAAGCAGCCAGCACTGCCCCTTTCCCCACCTCCCTTAGAAATCACCTCATTTTTCCTTACGCTGAAGCTGAGAGCCGTCAGTGCTGTGTGGGATGGGGAGCAACCCGAGAGCATCTGCTTCCCTCCCAGGGCAGAGCCCTTCCGTGTGCTCCCGCTGCTCCCAGGCTGGGCTGGGGAAACCTGGCCTTGACAAAACAAACCCAAAGCTGTGTTCTTGCCTCTCCTCGGCCAGCTGAAGGAATAGCCCCCTGCCAGGGCCCTGCTTAGGCTTATTCTTGTCAGCTGAAATAAAGAAGGGAGGACTGTGAGAGGTGCAGCTCCCCCAAACCCACACCTGGGGCTCGTGCTGCCCCTTGTTCCTGGGCTCTGCTGGCTTTTCCTGCCTTTGGCTGTGATCCCATCCCTTCCCTCAGGATGCCTGATGCCCCTCACCTGTACCTGCCATCAGGAGAACAGGCTTTGCTGGTGGGAGAGATGAAAAGGAGCACTGAAATCTCAAAACTGTTTGAACTGACAAACACTTGAATGCAAACCCCAAACACCCAGTGCCAGCTGGGTTTCCAATAAAAACCACCAAACAGTATCATCCTGGGGAGGAATCAGTTTATTTTAAGATACATTCTGTTTCTGAAGGACATTTTAGCAGCCTGCAACAGAAATGTGAACCAGAGGGTTAACCTGCCCGTTCGGCCTTGGCCAGCCTTGCCGATGCTCACACAAGATTCTTGGGATAAAAAACAAAAAGAAAGGTCCAAAATTCAAACTGTACACCTTTATACAGGGTGCTTAGCTGAGGGCACTTTTTACACTGCTGTACATGCTTGAGATAATTAAGTGCAATTGGATTCAGAGCCAATACAACATCCCAGGCCAGTAATGAAGATAAAATACAAGCTGTGGTGGGCGGAAGCTGCACAGATACACAGACAAACTGAGCTTATTGTGTTCCTGCTGCTCCAGACTGCATTTCCCAAGAGAAGGAGGAGTGGAGCAGACACAGCTTATAAACCTTCCTGGTCAGGGAGTTCCCTTCTCTTCCACCAGGAATATCTGTCACGCCCAGTGGCTTTGCTCTCCCTCAGCTCCATCAACAAGGCAGCAGTGCCATGGATGAGCTCGCCCACCCCTGGTGCAGCATTCCTGGCAGGTTGCTCTGGGCTCCCTCACAGGAACACTGCACCACTACAGCTTTTAGGAACCAGAAATGCAGTGGCCAGCCACAGCTTCTCGCTGGTTCCTGCACCAGGGTGTCTCTACACAGGGACTACACCTGAAGCAGCCCCTAAATGGAGTTGCAGGGAGGTGGGAAGCAGCCCCAGTGCAGGGCTTGCAGCAGACGCATTCCTCCTGGGAACAGGAGAACCAGCCCGCAGTGCCCACGCTGCCGGCCAGCAGGCAGCCGGGACTGGAACGTGCTCAGGCCCAGGAAGAGCCCACGGAGCTCTCCTGGCTGACACACACACAACAACAGCAGCAGCAGCAGCCAGGGCATGCTGGAGGTGAGGAAGGAATTCAAAACGGGGAAGAACAAACGGGAACTCAGGGGATGAGCAGAACTGCAGCCACCTCTGCCTCTGCTCTCAGCTCGTGCAGGGGAGCGTGTGACAGAGCAGGGGACCCGAGAGCCAGCCCAGCTCCCAGGCCTGTCCCAGCCCTGCTCACACCGGCTTCTTCATTCCCCAAAAGCCCTGATGGGGCTCTGGGAACCCCACGGTGCTCACTAGCAGCAAACCGGACACACACTCCCCTCATCACCCCTGCTCTGGGCCGTGTCTCCGAGTGCAGGACGCTCCCATCTCCCGCTGAGCCTCAGTCCCAGCGCCACGGGCACTACCTTCTCTTGCGCATGCAGGTCTCCAGCCGCCCCAGCTCCTCGTAGGCCTGGTAGAAAATGTCAAAGTCTCTGGCACTCCAGCCCCTCCAGACAGCCAGGCACCGCTCCGTGTTTTCCTTCTCAAAGCAGCACACAACCGTGTCCTTTGCTACCAGAGCCGCGTCCACCAGCGTCCTGGGAAGGGAGGAGAGAGCAGGGAAGGGCATTACAAGGAAAGATGTTACAGGGAAAGGCATTACAGGGAAAGGACATTACAGGGAAGAACAGCTCTGCGAGCGCAGCACTGGCTCATGAGCTTCCCTTCCAGCTACACAAGCTTTTTATAAGCTGCAAATCCTTCAGCAAGGAGAATGTAACAAAGAGAGGGATCAGAAACTGTGTCACATCAAAACCAAGCAGCTCAGTGACATGGGAAAAGGTTTTTAAAGGGATTCAGGTGCCTAAACATGCAGGTGGAGGCTTAAGTCTGCCGTGGCATTTGAAGTTGCTGCTAATCTCCTGATTTGCTAAATCCACAGACTCTTGTTCCTGCTGCCAGCTGGGCATTTTCAGAACAGTTCCATCATAACACAGCTGACAGGCTGCCGAGAGCTTCCAGAGCCTGGAATAAAGCACGGAAGTGGGATGGAGCCTGCCTGTGTCAGCTCAGGGTCTGAGCCCTGAGCCCAGAGCTGTGGCAGCACTCAGGGGTCCGTGTGGTCCGTGTTCTGTGTGCCTCCCTTCGTGGTCTCAATTGAAGCTGGCCCTGCAGGTACCTCAGAGGAGGTGGCTGGGCAGACAGTGACACTTTTTCCTTCCAGAGTCCAAGGGACAGGAGTCCAGCCCTCACTGGGCTCTTTCTACCACTCCCACAGCAGATGGGGAAGGCTGGTCCCAAACTGTTTCCAGAAAGGTGTCCAGCAGGGAGCACCGGCCACAGGACTGTCCTTGGCAGCTGGCTTTTATCACAAACTGCCCCTAGGAAGTTTCCCTCCCTTTCCTCCCCTCCTGCTCTTTATCCTGCTGTTCAAACAGGGAGGGTCAATGGCCATGGTGCCTGTCCAGTCAGGCAGCAGGGCAGGACAGGTGTGAGATGTGGTATCACTCTGCCTGAACTCCACACTCAATTTGGGTTAAGCAAAACCAACCTAAGAGTACCTGTGACCGATAAAGAGAATTCTCTCCTTCCAGCTAACTGATAAAGACACTCATTTCAGAGTAGAGGGGATGGCAGGAGCCTTTGATCTCCTGTCGTGTTTGCCTGGTGGTAATAAATGACCATTTATAATCCTTAGCACTGCTTAACCTGCATTTGTTTGGACATAAATAGTACAATCCCAGACCGGTATTTAAGTGATCAGCAGGAACACCCCCACCTCTCCAGCAGCTATTTATTTCCTTGGACTCTCCTTCGCTGTATGAAACATTTTAAATTAACGTATATAACTGCTCTCCCCTGTGCTCCAGGAGCCATCCCCTGGCCTGTCACTGCCCACAGCACAAAGGTGCTCATTTAGAGCCAGAACATCAACCTGACCCACGTGAATGCAGCCACAGACAAGCGCCGTGCTCTGCATAAATGCACTTCTTGTTCTGAGCGCGGGGCCTGAGCCTGCCAAGCTGCTCTGACCTTCTGCCAGGTGCCCTCAGAGCAAAGGGAGCCAGCACCAGGCAGGATCAGGCCAACCTGATCACATTGTGCACGGTCCTGTCTGTGTCATTATGGGGTGTTCAGTCTCTGTGGATTTTGGAGACCAGGCTGTAGTCACAGAGCCTTCCCCTTGCTGTCTGCCCTGCTCTTAGAGCATGCACACACCTTGATGTGCAACCAGCAACTCTGTGTCCTCCCACTGGGAACTCCCCAGAGGCTGCTGGAAGCCATGAGGAAGCTCCCAAGAGCCCTGAGGGCCTGCAGAGCCCCCCTTGTGCCCCTGGGTGTGCCCAGGCAGCCTCACCCGTAGGGAGCCAGCTCCCCCGCCTTCAGCACCGCGATCACTCTGCCCCGCTGCGTGCCCGACTCCTTCTCCAGCCCGATAACGATGATGTCCCCTCCTCTCCTGGAAGAGAAATGAGGCAGATGTCACATCCTCAGCACTGGGGATGCTGTCAGCTGAGGAAGATCCATGGTGGATTATCCATCCTCTGCACCATGCCCACCTGCAGCCACAGGATGTCCTGCAGGGGAGGGGGCACTGTGATGCCACTGAATCCTCTGCAGTGAGAGATCCTGTGACAAGAAAATCAGCTCCACAGGAGGCAGCAGGACTTGCCAGGGCTGTGTCCAAGCAAGGAGGCTGCCTGCTGCTCTTTGTTTCCTCAGTAGCTGGGGAAACACGGCTTGGAGTCTGACCACCCCCTTCTCATCCTGCTGAAACCAACCCAGCAAGGCCTTCATGTGGCCGTGCTGCTCAACACCACATACTTTCAAAAGGCACAGAAAATCCATGTTCCATTATACTGGGAACAGAATTTCTTAATGGTAACTTGATTTTCTGGCCAGGTGAAAAATACAGGGAACGCAAAAGCTTCTGAATTAGCATGAGTTAATCTCATGTTCAGCCAGGAGGGATTTTGACTAAGTTGCCTGGGTAAATGACACTTACCTGGGGATCCAGATGAGGTCTTTTACGGGAAGAATCTTGACTGCTTGGAGATGCTCCGTGCTGTCACCCACAGGCGAAGCATCGTGATCCAGAGAAGCCTTCAGCTCGGGGAATTTCTCAGACTCCTCAAAATCTGTGGAGAAGGGTGCACTGGAGGAGCTCAGGGGCGAACTGGGCAGGCTGGAGGGGCAGCGGGTTACCGCGTTGGGAGGCGAGGAGGAGTAGGAAGACACAGAGCAGTAATCTGTGAGCGAGTCCTGGTGGTTCAGGATCTGGGTGCCCACGTCCGGGCTGTACATGATGCTCAGGTCCCCCGGAGGGTTGCTCTCCATCGCCCCGTGGCTCAGGGGTGCTGTGGCTGGGATGGCAGCCGAGGGCTGCTGGATGGTGAACATGTCCCTGAGGGGGCTGCAGTCCCCGCAGAAGTAGCGCGCGCAGAGCTGGTAGGTGGTGGCGTGGTACATCACCAGGAAGTTGCTTTTGCTGTCCAGACACCAGACCACCTCCTCCCCGTGGCACTCGGAGTTGCAGGCCATGGAGGCGATGACGGAGGGCGGGCTGAAGGGCTCCAGCCTCCTGCTGATGTCCATGGAGGCGCAGTCGATGACGAGGACGCCGGGGCCGTTGCTGTACCACACCTCGGCCCCGCTGTTGGTGACCTCCATGGCCCGCACCGGGTACGGGTTCTGCCGCGGGTCATCGTCGGAGATGTTGAATTTGGACCTGTTTGCTGTGTGGGAGCACAGGTAGGAGCAGTTGTCCCCTGGCAGGCCCTGGGACACTGAAAACACAGCTACGAGTCCGTCCGACAAGCCAGCCAGTACCACATAGGAGTTCTGCAAGGAAGAGAGGAAAATTTGATGGAATCCTAGAATGGTTGGGTTGGAAAGCACCTAAAAGATCATTTCATTCCATCCCTCTGCAATGGGCAGGAACACCTTCCACTAGACCATGTTGCTCCAAGCCCTGTCCAGCCTGCCCCTGAACACTTCCAGGGACAGGGAGTCCACAACCTCTCTGTGCCAGGACATCACCACCCTCATAGCAAAGAATTTTTTCCTGTTTCTTTACTTCTCTATAACAGAAGAGCTTTCAATCCCAGACGCTCTGCCTGCTTCTCACATTCTACAAGAACACCAGTCATTAACCCCAAAACAGCGATAACAGCAATGTAAAAAGAAGTCACTCCCTAGAAGCTGCAGCAGAGCCACACTCCTTTCACCCAGTATTACCTCTCTCTTTACTGGCAAGGGTGGACAGACAGACCTGGCAGCCTGCCCTGAAGGTTAACAAATTCAAGCTGGAGTATGTTCAGAGACAGCCATCATGATCCCAGGAATCCAGCTGTAGAAACCCAGCTCACTTCCAGAAAGGAGTAAAGCTATTGCTAGGCTATTGCTACCTAATGTAGGTAGGAGAGGAATGGAAGAAAGGCAGTAAAAATGGAAAGAGGGAGCCAATATTCTCACAAACAAGAGCATCCAGTGATTGCTCCACATCCAGAGGCTGCTGCTTTGAGAGCACTGCTCCTGCCGGGGATGTGCTCTGGCTCTGGGATCCCTGGCAGCTCAGACATCCCAGCCGAGGGCATGGAAGCAGCAGCAGTTCAGCAAAGCACCTGCCAAGCTCCACGAACAATTCTGCAGGTTGGTAAAAACCTGTCCCCAAATGCACAGACGTGCTGGATGCAGCTCCAGCTCCGTGGCCCTACACCCCTCGTGTCCCAGGGGCAGGAGCTGCTGAGAAGGGCACGGCTCAGCAACTCCCCCAGCTCATCCCAGAGGGGAAAAATGCTGTTAAACAGACTGGGAAATGGATCTCTGGGGAACAAAACTTCCCGTGACCCTGGGCCTCTACCAGAAACTCCCCCATCTGTGAAGCAGATAAAACAATACTTACCTCAAAGGCCTTTCTATTTCCTCCCTGCGGAGCAATAAATTCTAAAAAAAGACCATTTTACCCAGGACTTTTCTGCTGCCTGGACTAAGCACAGCAAACCAAACAGAAGCAGACAGAGCACCACACAACCTCACCCCTCCTAAGCCTCTCCACAGTGGAAAGCCCTGCCTTTGGCAAGCCCAGGGTGCCAGTGAAGTGGGCTGAGAGTCACCTTTTCTGGGAATGCAAATATTAAATTAAGGCATCCCTGTGCCCTCCCAGGGATCTTGATTCTGCCAGGCCTGGACAATAGTTCCCAGGCTGTAAATCCACAGAAAAATCAGTATCTTGACTTGCCCCAGCTGTTAGGGGCAGGTAGTGCAGGGTAAGTGCTATTTAATTGACAGCTCTGCTGGCAAGGCTCATTGAGAGTCCTGGACAAAGAGACACTCTCTGCACACCAAGTATGAGTAAAACCACGAGAGTGCTGAGCCCCTATGACTAATCCAAATCACAGCAGAATTTTACTGTAATGGGAAAAACTAGGAAAGCAAGTGGAAAGTTGTGAAATGGGGCTTGGACTAACTCAGTCCAGTCCCAA
Source organism: Prinia subflava (assembly GCF_021018805.1). NCBI lineage: Eukaryota > Metazoa > Chordata > Aves > Passeriformes > Cisticolidae > Prinia > Prinia subflava. The sequence continues at coordinate 2,841,397 of NC_086261.1, forward strand.
TTCTCTAGCCACTAATTAAAAGAAACCCCAACGACCTGCAGTGCTCAGTGCCATGTCCCTGCTGCCATGTGGATCTGGTGCAAAGGCTCCTGGAAGTGGCTTTGCCAAGGAGTTGCATCAGTAGGTTGGATCATGGCACAATGCTTTGCACAAGCTGGGTTTTGGGTTACTTTTCCTTTGGAAGGGAGTTCAATTATTTAAAACTGCATAAAACAAAGCAGAACAGCCCATATTTTTCTGGCAAAAAATGGTCCAACTTTTTCAGTCCGAAGGGCCCTGCACAGGAGGCATTTCTTACTAGAAATGGAAAATATAAATTGAAATGGGAACATCAGATAGATTGTAATGTGGGTATGTCAACCTAAACTGCTCCCAGCATGACATAGGACACTATTAAAATCTTAAGAGATTATAATTTTGTCTCATTTGATTTGATAATGCTGAATTATCCATGCATAGCCTTCACCAAAAAATTATTTTAAATTCCTTGATTAGTGTCAGCTACTACAGAACAGAATCCCTATTGCCTTTTGGGTTCCACAGGCCAAATTTCCCTGGCACTGAGCAGTCAGCACCATAAGCAGGCAGAGGTGGGTCAGGGACCCCCTCCTGGTGTTACCAGTAATACCAATGCCAAATCCTGGCCTGTCTGAGATGGAACAACAGTGGAAGCAAATTTGGAAGGTATTTTTTCCATTGGAGCATTTATTGCTCTCTGTCTTGGCTATCAGGACCTGTTTCTCTCCAGCCATTGTTGTTATCTCTCAGAGAGATAAGAAACAAAGAGCAGGGATTCAAATGCTGAGAAATGCCCTCACCCTGCCATCCCTCACTGAGCTGAGGGAGTGACCAATTCCACAGAAGACCATGTCAAAAACCACCTCCCCACAGTTGCCATCGCCTTGCCAGAATTCATCCAGCGCCGATGAGGCAAAACTCCCCTGAGCAGGGTATTCCAGCAGTGACCAAAGGCAGGCAGGGCTGCAGCCTCCAGAAACCTTAAGTAACTTTCTCAGAATTCATTTTCAACATTTGGTCTCCACGAAGAGCCAACAAAAACACACAGCAACAGAGCTGCGTTTGAAGGCCCCGCGCTGCCAGCAGCCCCGCCGTGCCGGGAGGAAGGCCCCGCGCGGGGCCGCGATGTGCGGGGATGAGCCGGCTCCAGCCGTCCCGTCCTGCTGCCAGCAGGTCAGGAGAAATGGCAAAAAATGCTACACCAGGGCCTGGTCACCTCCTCCTCCTCCTCCTCTTGTCCCAGCAGGGTCTGGCACTGCTGGCTGCAGCCTTTAAATGCAGCTTTTGTTTCCATGTGTTCCAGGTTTCTGCGCGAGGCCAGAGATTTGCACCCATTCAGGTTTCTCTCTCCCTCTGCATCTCTTCATCAGAAAGCTGCAAACCAAGGCAGAATGTGTCTTGCTTTGCCCTTTTTAACCTGCTCATTTGCTAATTTGTTTTCTCTTTTCTTCTGAAAATTGTATTGTTTACCAAGAAGAATCATCCTGGTGACAAAAAGCATGCAACAAAAAGCTTAAATTGTACAAGACTTTTCCTTGGCGGGTGAGTTTCAGATTCTGGGCCCCTCTTGCCTGCTTTCAAATTTCCATGATGCTTCCTTTGGATGAGAAACCAAATTTTGGAAACTATTTCTTTTGGATCAGCCTTCCCAAGGCAGTCGTAAAGAATTCCCCTTCCCAGCAACATCCCTGGGCAATTCTCTGACTGAAAGTTACCTCACATCTCACCAGCTAAAGGCTTTCTTCCCAGGGAAATGCAATTCTCCACTGGACAGCAATGACTGTGATAACTCTGAGAGAGCTTGCTGGCCAGGCAGTGAGTGTGACAAGTGTAAGCTTTCCACACAGGTTTTTTGGAAGAACTGGCTGGTTTAGTTCTTGCCAGCCTGGTCTGCACATCCCCAGGCTGCTGCTCTGGCCATTTCACTGCCAAGCTCATTCATAGAAAGGAGAGGGGAAAAAGTAAGTCCAATAAACTAAGAAGGAGTGAGCTGAAGGGAGGCGGATTTCTGGAAGGTTGGGTAGGGTCGGGGGAGGAAGGGAGGTGTCTAGACTCAATATTGCTATTGTAGGGCCTGGCATTATTTATGACATTTTCTAGGCAAGCCACAAACTGGAAATAGAAACCAGGAGACATAAAGCCACTCGTAACCCCTGAGGAATGGCTTTGCAAGCTGTGTGACAGTGGAAAAGCTGAAAGCAAAGGACTCCTTCGACTGTCCTGGATGGAACATCAGGCAGCATGAAAAAGAAATTTGCCCTCCACATCAGAAATGGAACTCCACGGCGGACAAACGCTGCAGGTCCGGGAGCCAAGGAAAGCCAACAGATCCAGAGATATCCAGCCCCGTGCCAACTTCACATCGATGCCCTTCTTTATTCCCACTTACACCATGTTTGGAAGTGCAGCAGCACACCTTACACAAACCATCTGCCTCAGAGCTGGTCCACTCAGCAATCCCAGCAGACGAGCCAGAAATGGGCAAGGCTCAGGACAGGCCTGGTATAAACCAGCAGCTCTGAGAGCTGCCCCGTGCTGAGCTCTCAGACACATCCCAGTCTGCTGGAATTGCAAACACTACACAGCCACCAGTAATGCTGGAACATAATTGTATGTTTTCACTTGAGGTGGCTGTAAGCAAACAGGAGGTAATTTAGCTTGAAAACAGTTTTTATACATCTCCCAAGGCTTGCCCGCAATAGGCACTCAGGTCAGATTTCTCCTGCCAGGAAAGGGACGTTGGCAATTCCAGGGCTAGGCAGATAACATATAAATTGTTTTAATGCCCATAAGAGTAATTATCCGTGTTACCCATAAGAGCATTACCCAAAACAGCTGTATTATCTAAGTGTTCTCATTCAAAACCAAAACAGGAGTGTGGCTGAGCCCAGATAACATTTAAGGATGACTGTGCACACAAATGACAGCACACAGCCCAGAAAAACAGTGGGTAAAAACAAGAGGCCGGATGCACCCATGTCCTGCATTAGCACTTAACAAATCTCTATTCTAATTATTGTTTCATGTCTGCTCTACTTTGCTTGATCAGCCTAAACCTTGTGTTCCAGTGAAGTGGAAACGCAGCTGGAAAACTTCCTTGTCAGGGAATTTGATCTGTTTTGACTATTTTCCCAGCAGGCTTGGAAGTGCCAGCTTTGATCCCCTGACTCAAGTTCTTGCCCACACCTCTGTCCTCTGGCAGAGGCAGAAAGACCTGGAAACCTCCTTGCAGTGCCAAAATGTTCCTGGGCATTGCAAAGTCCTTCAGCACCAGCTGAGAGTGGCAGCTTGGCCCAGCAGCACAGTCTCACTCCTGCCCCTTTTCCTTTGGGTTGTTCCTTACCCTTTTGACAAGAGGCATCACTAGGAAGCAGCTCACAGTGGCAGGAGTGTCTAAACCCTTCAGTGGAGTCTTTAAGGGACACATGCCCTGCAATCCATACACAGAAATCTTCTGGTCCTGTGAAAGAGCACATAAAATTCTATAAAAGAAAACCACCTCCCTGCTTTTTGTATCTTGACACCTGAGCAAGATCTATTTGGTTCCAAAACTGGTTTTTATTTGTGTTTTTTGATAACCGAAGTGTGAATTTCTGTTTTCTGTAGAGAGCCTTTGGCATGTGGGTATAAAACGGGTGCTGCATTCCCCATAATGGGACAATATATGCATTATCCAAAAGTCAGCACAAATCACCAGTGCATGGGTTTTATCACCACATCCAAAAGCAGCATCTGACAACCCTAAATGCAAAAATCCCAAACAACAATTGAAGCAGGTTGTATGTTATTTTTCAGTTATCTGTCCATTCAAGGGACATTACATTTTATGTGGAATTACACCTGCCCCACAACTCCTAAATCTACCAGACTAATGAAGGGCACCCAGTTTGGGAACTAGCAACACTTTTGATTCTGATCCAAAAGGCAGAAATACAATGCTTTGAGATCTTTGAATATTAATTTTTCTATACTTATTATAAAAAAAAAGTATTTGAGCTTTATCTCTATTTAAGAACAGAAAAAGTCAAAATATCTTATTTTCTTATGAGGAGAAAAAAAAATTCTATACTTACAGCATTCATGCCAGGGCAGAATGAAACAGCCAACACAAATTATTTATTCAGCGAGTGTGGCCTTTTTCCCCCCACTCTAAAACACTGAACTTCAGGTACATTTAATTGTTTTGGCTGGTTTTTTTCTTTGTTTTGTGTGAAACAATTGTGTCAGAACTGGCTGACACTTAACAGCCCTTTTTGATGGGTGGACAGGGGCTCTGGTGGATAAATCAGCCACACTCTCGTTCTTATCTTTTTAGCTACAATTTTCCACAGCAAACACAAACCTTGGGTACCCATTTCCCACCAACCTTCAAATCCCTCAGGGCTCTTCCAAAACCCCACCCTCACAGGCATGTTTTCTGTCCCTGCCTCCCTTTATCACCCACAGATAAGGACATTTCCCAGATGGACCCTTGGGTACAGACTGCTCCAACCCACAGCTTCCCCTCGGAAAGCCGAGGTTCCCACAACTGCCCTGGGCTCTGGGAGGCACAGCCTGGACCTGTGTGTCAGGTAGAAACAAAACACCTGGACACAGCAGATGCAAAGTCACGCTGCTCATCTGAGACACCCTTTTGTCTGGCACACTCCTGGCTTTACTAATTTAACAGCTCTTTCTTTTCGTTTGTGTCTCCCCTAACGAGGCCCCACTCGAGGGGGGCGCAGGCAGTGCTCACCTCTGTGGCTGCCCACAGGGCATTCTGAAATTTGAGTTGGCAGCACAGCTTCATTCCTGGGCAGCTCATCCTCTGCACTTCCAGGACTCCTTTCTCCAGGTTCACCACCGTGTAGTTCCTGAAAGGAGCAAGCAACGATTCCATACAGCAAATACTCCTCCTGCACAGGGCTTGTGGCACTTGTGGCCAAGCCATAACACAACTGCCCAGATGTGGATGATGCTGCAAGGATCTACCCCCCTCCAAACTGTAAATTCCTCATTGCAAAGGAAAAGAAAGATGTGCCACAGCTCTTCCTCAGGGGCAGATGTGCAATCGCTTCTGTGATGATTTACACTCGGCTCTCTGACTTTGCACAGGGTTAGGAGGACATATGTGGTCTGTTCCTGTAATTGAGCTGTGAGACAAACAGCTCCAGCTGAACAGCAGTAATTAATAGCTGGGAAGTGTCAGCCCATCTTGCCCATTAGGTTCTCAAGGGAATATCTGCTCTCCAAGTTCACTGCCTCACTATTATCTAGCTTCATTATTGTTATTCCAGTACATAAACAGAGGAGCGTGATTCTGCAGAGCAAAGATCTGTAACCAAATAAAATTATTTATAACTATGACTAATTAATAGTTTTTTGTAGCTAAAAGGATTTTGTTTGTTTGGGGAAGTTTATTGGGTTTGGATGTTTGAACAATAACTGGATATTCACAACCACATCTGTGAGTCCCAGATGTTTTACCAACTGTGGCACAAGCAATTACACATCCTGAAATCTGTCACATGTGAGTAACTTGTTATTCAGCAGTCTCCAGCAAGTGGATTGTCCAGTCAGGAAGCAGATTCACTGAGATATATTGCTGTGAATATTTGGACAACATCCATGTATTCAAAATACATCTGGGAGTGCCATGTGCTTCACCAGTTCAGTAGGAAAAGTTACACTGCCTGCACTGAACAACTGGCCAGGGACCACAAATGGCAAAGCAAATAGTTCAGCAACAAATCTCGTGCTTTTCCCATTAGCTTAATGGTTACAAATAATGAACACATTAATATAAAATTCAGATCAGTTTGTGAATGTTTCCAAATAAGAGCGAGGCTATAAAAATCAGCAGCATCCATAAAAATGAACCTAACTAGCCGCAGGTCACATGTGGCTGAGCAAAATGCCATCACCTCAGTCACAATTTAATAACATTTTAAGCACATGCCTTCAGTCCAGAACACATTTTACTGGCAGTGCACACTTGGATGCACACACAGCTCCAGGCATGTGGTTAACTCCCGATGATTGCAATAGGATTTAAGCATGTGCTTAATTGCTTTGCAGAAGAGAGATGGAACTGCAGCCTCAATTAGGAAAGGTTTAGTGTTAAATGGCCTCATTAGGAAAGGCAGAACACGTCTGTTCTCATGTGCAAATGCTTCATCCTGTGTGTGTGAATCATTACACTGCCCTAATCTTCTCCTCATATTAACTGAAGCAGAGTTAAGCTCATTAAATATCCTTTATAAAGCAACCACTGTTCCCAATTAAAAGAGTTTGGGAAAACAGTGTTCACCGTATTCTTGGCATTCATCCAAGTTCACTTTCACCTTCTTTACCTCCCTCCCAGAGGCAGAAGAGAAGATTCTGAAGGATTTCTTTACTTAGAAAGGAAAAAGAAAAGAAAGAAATTGCTAATGTGAGCCGTCTCACCTGGTGTCCTCCTTCCCATCCCAGAACACCACGGTGTACTCCTGCCCCGGGGAGCAGAAGAAGGAAGACTGCTTCCCACAGGGCAGCAGGTACATGAACGTTGCAAAGGTTGGATCTTTCATCTGCCCCACCACAGAGATGGCCAGGGGACGCTGAGCGGGGAGGAAGAGAGAAAGACGTCACACGAGATGAAATAGGAGAACCATAATAAACAGGAGGTTCAACAAGGCCAAGCACAAGGTCCTGCCCCTGGATCAGGGCAATCCCAAGCACAAGCACAGGCTGGGTGTCCCTGGAACTGGATTATATTTAAGGTTCCTTGTAATCTAAACCTCTGATTCTGTGATTATTTATTAAAGCTTGGTCTGACATTCTCTTACACATTTTACTGATTCATTTCTTCAGGTTTATGAATTTTGGAAGCTGACCCATTGCATGATAGTGTGTAGATGTTTGAGAGTCAGGCTGACCACTCTTTGAAGGACAACAGCTCTAAAACACCAACTGAAAATAATGAAGAATGTAATGCAGCATAATCCTTTTCTCACACTTTGAAGCTTTTCCTTTCTCATACTTCCTTTTATAATCTTGGGTATTTTGAAGTCTTTGTAGTTGCACTCACAGCACGACACTGGAGCTGTTTCTAGAAATTATGGGTAATGTCTTGCCTGTGAAATCAGCAGCCTAACTGCCATCGACATCAAGGGACCTTCAAGTCACCACAGATGTCTAAGGCCACAAATCTGTCATCATTTCATTCATAAAACTCTCATTTAAGTCAACAGAAATTCTGGGCCAGATCAGCAGGAGGGGTAAATGGGCAATGGAGCTGTTGTGCTGCACCAGGAGCAAGCTCAGCCCTCCTGCACGAAGAGGGCAGCCAGGTCAGAGAACAGGGGTCACGAGGGTGGTCCTGTACCTTTTCTGGCTTAGTGTCCCAACACTCCATCATGAGTGCCTGCATCCTGCAGAGCTGCACCTCCTCGGGCTGCCCCAGCACAGGACGGATCCCTTTGGACAGTTTCTTTGCGATCTGGAGCTGGTGGTGTCCCAGCACAGGCCGCTGCCCAGAGAGCAGCTCGTACAGGACCATCCCATAGGAGAACATGTCCACCTACAGCCACAGACAGAGGGAGAATCAGGGCAAGGCTCTGTTGGTGGGTGGAGAGAAAAGCAAGGAAGGCTGCAGTGGGCAAGCCAGCGCCACTCCCCACGCACAGATAAGGGAATTGAGCCGTGGGCTGGTGCCAGCCCCCCACTGCCCTCCCAGGGCTGCCCCACAGGCTGCCCCCGTCACCTTCTCATCGTAGACGATGCGGGGCCGGATCTCGGGGGCCTGGTAGCCCGGCGTGCCCTCCACGCCCAGCGCGCCCTCGTGGAACGACTGCCGCGAGATGCCGTAGTCGGAGAGCTTGATGTTGACGTGCTCCCTGACGTCCAGGGACCACACCAGGATGTTGTCCGACTTGAGGTCGCAGAAGATGATGTTCTTCTTGTGCAGGTAGGCCAGGCCCGTGGCGATCTGGTAGGCTATTTTGTGCGTCAGCATGTGTCCCAGCGGCACGAAGGAGGACCCTGGCACAAAGGAACAGCTCCATCTCCAGCTCCTGTAATTGCCTTAGCTGCTTCTTCTCCCCCCCTCTCTCCTCTTTTTAACTCCAGAGTAATAACTGACAACCTTTTGAAACATCACTCAATGCCACCATTTGAAATGACACTGTTCATGTTACTGTATGTGTCTGACAGTCCTGCTAGGCTCTTTTTTTAAACCCTTTCACTTCTAGGCCGCTAAATCTTCTGGTGAAAATTAATGTTTGACTGAAAGTTGACACGAAGCCAAGGTGCCAAGAGGGTCAGATGGCCTCAACTTATCTTGGAATTAGTGTTGTTCATTTGACAATGACAGCAATACAGATAATTATGAGATAATTTAGAGTACCAGACACCCATCTGCAGGGTGTTAAACACACCATCGATGCAGCACTGAAGAGAGATGCACTCCATATTAATTTGCAGAGAAATTGAAAATCCAGGTCTCCAAAGCAGTTTTGAGAATCCCGAGCATCAATTTTTTACTAGGTTCCCAGAAGCACAATATAAGAACAATTCCATCCCTCCCACTTCCCTTAAGTCTGGGAAAAAATTCCCCTGCAGCGACTCAAGCAGTAATTTAACCATCTCTGACCATTAGTCACTGGGAGAGCAGGGGAGGGAGGGGCTGGCTTTACCTTTGGAGTTCTCAGACAGGACGGTGGTGAGGCTGCCCAGCGGGGCCAGCTCCAGGGCGAAGCAGAGCGGGTGGATGCTGATGCCGATGAGGGACACGATGCAGGGGTGCTGCAGGGAGTGCAGCATGCTGGCCTCCTGACGGAACTCCGAGAAGTTCTTCATGGCATCCATGGCCCGCAGGTGCTTCAGCATGGTATCTGGCAAGACACACAACCCCCTCCTCAGTGCCCAGCTCAGGAAACGAGTCACAAACTCTCTGGGAGGTGATCAGCGAGCGAGGGCTGCAGTGGGAAGGCAGCTGGTGGGATTAGGTCACAGTAAGGCTTTAAGTTGAATCCTTATGCTGATGCAGGAGCCACTGAGAGACACCGGCCACAAGTAGGATCTGTCTGCTCCCTCAGGAAGCAAGAGTTCCCTTGGTCCTTAAACAGCAGGCTCAGGTGTGTCTGGCACCTGCTGTTCTCACATATCCCCTGGACAACTTTGGAAAAGTCGTGCTGTGCACGAGTAGGGGCTCTGTGTGGATGTCACACTGCAGACCCTTTGCTGGAAGGGCTCTTCCCTACAGTTTCCCAGCTTCCCTGCCAGAACAGAGACCCGTCACAGCAATGGTCCTGCTGCCACAGCACACCACAGGCTGCTCAGGCAGGTCAGCTCTTCCTGTCCTTATTTGTCACTGGGACAGCAGCTGGCCTCCTCCACAGCTCAGGGATTCACCACATCCTCCCCTGACAAAAATGAGGAATGTGAGGCACTTTCCCCTTTCCTCTGTCCATGGACTGAGGCTCTGCTGGAAATCTGGGCTCCACAGGAGAGCCCATCCCTGCCTGGAAAAGCTCAGATGGATTCCCAGTTTGCTTTGTGCAGCTGCTGGCACAGAGGGGTGAAACACTAATTCAGAGGTGGAGATCCACAAGTCCTCAGTGCAAACCCAAGTAAACCCACATTCCTCATGGCCAAATAGCATGGGAACAGGAGTTGAAATCTCACCTCCCTTCCCAATCAAGGGCTCTGCCTTGGCACCCTACAAATCCAACCTCTGATCTGCAAGAGAGAAGCCTCCTGCAGTGCCAGTGACCTTCATCACTACAAGTGCTCATGAAGAACTCTCAGATGCATCCTTCTCCTCCACTGAAACCTTTCACTTTTGCCATCTATTTCCAAGCTGTGTTTAATCAGGTGCTGTCAGCGCTTTGCAGACTCTTTGGTCTTAGCTTGGGATCCCAGATTGCAGATTCCCAGATTCCTGACACCAAATCTGTGCACTGTACCTGCAGCTGAAGTGGGAGAACCCTTGCATTTTTTAATCTGAAATCTCTTCACAGCCACTGGTTTTCCTTGGTATCGTGCCCGATATATAACAGTTCCACTTCCACCCTGGCCAAGAACGTTGTTTTCATTTTCACTGCATTCCAGTTTGCTATTTTCCAGGAACAGTCTGCCAAATAGAAATTGCGGGTTTTTAATTAAAGTTTCAAAGACATTGTAAATTCATGTTTTTAATGTAATTTCCATTTTCACAAATGCCTAATAGGTTCTTGCCTTATCTACCAAGAGGACTGCATCACCTAAACTACCTTGGTCATCTCAGTGCACTCCATGCTGGCTCACACTGTACAACAGATTTCTCACAGCAAAAAAGTCATTTGAGCAAAGAAGCACAAAAGGTTTTTTACTAATTTATCCCACAAGAATCAAACAGATCTGGAAAGCACATAAGCTCCTTTTCCAAGCAGATGACACAGGTTCTGATACTTGTGCTATTTATCTGTATTAACGATTTTTCTTTTGCTTCATTTACCTCCTGTTCCTCTTTTTTTCCACCAAGGCAGGACAGGATGTTTATGAACAGCTCCACACTCTGAAACCTGATTATTCAAATCAGCTTAGTGTTCCCAAGCTGCAATTCATCATTTCCCCACTCTCCCAGAGACTACTTTTACAGCTGTTCACACTTCAAACATCTCCACTCACCTCACACCCGCCAAATAAATCTGCAGGAGATAACAGTGTGAGGAGGGCTGGTGTGACAAGCTGATGGGGTGTTTGCCCAGAAAAATGACCCCAACAAAGCAACAGGGGCCAGTGAGAGAGCACAGAGAGCTCTGACAGCAGCCAACAGGACAGTCTGGTGTAGAGGTCTCGTGATTCTGCCTTGGGCACTCAGAGGTCTGAGAGAGCAGGAGCCGAAGGGGACATTGCTCTCCTGTCCTGCCTGCTCTCAGGTCTCCTGCTCTGCACACCAAGGAATAAGGGCTATGAGACTGAGCCCATCTGGGAATGCAGTTAAGCAGCTTAAAGATTTGGCAGTGCTGCAATGGGTAGGGAGGAGCTCCTTCAGCTGTTCAGGGCTGCCACACCCCCAACACATCCAGCAGCCCTCAGCCAAGCAGGAGCCCCAACTCAGTGGGAATCCTCCTGTGGCATCCATAACCTCACTCACCTACAGGCCCCTACAAAATTAAGGCCATTTCAGTGCCAATCTTGTGATGCAGCAGCACTTCCTTTTTGTTTTGCCACATTAAAATCTCCTTTTGTGGGATCCCAGAAAGGTTCCAACTACAGAAAGTCCTGGCCAGAGTTCTGGGCAATGCTGGACAGCTGTGGCTTTAAAAAGGGACTTTCACATTGCACCACAGTGATCTCAGAGGACCCCTGGTGTGATGACTCGGTCAGCACACAGCTATTGTCTAAGCAAGCTGCTGAACACCAGGGGTGCAGTTCAGGATGAATTGCCAGAGCATGGATTGAGAGCAGATGGATTTGTTTCCCGTGGTCAGTGCATCCCTCCAGCAGAGGCAGCTTTGGAAAAGGGCCCCACCAAATCACACAGGTACACTGAAACTCAATCAAAGGTTGTCACACATTACCTGGCAGGAAAATCAGTCATGAAAAGCTCTGGGACCAGCTCCTGGAGAGACACGGGGATGTCAGGGTGGTTGGGACAGGTGATGTAGTCCAGCTCGATGGCAGTCAGGACACAATCCTCCATGTTGAAGTACTGCACATCCTCTGCCCTCTCGCCACCCTCGCCCTGCTCCGGCCTGGCAGCTGCACAGATGTGGCAGGGCACATACTGCTCCATCAGCAAGGTGCCATCGCTCTCCGTGGCTGTCAGGGCTTCAGGGAGAGCAAACAAACAGGGAACAATGTCATTCACACCAGCTGAGAAGGGACAACAGCTCCCAGTGCATTCCAAGGTCCGCAGCACGACCTGGAGCCGCTGGCTGGAAATGGTCGCGCTTGCACAGCAGCAGCCCTGCTGCAGGGTGTGGATGGAATAGAAAATAGCTTTGTAAAGTACACAGGGACAGTGCTGGGGAGACAGGATTGAGGCTGTAACCCAGCACTCACCCTGCTCTGGTCACAGGTAATGCACAGGCTTGGGAGGCAAATGTACTCAGGACCAGCAAAAACTAGAAGAATGTGAATAAAGCATTGGAGAGACCCTTCTGCTTGCTGGGTGTCTCTGTCTCTTCCCAGACTGCAAACTGCCAGATGGCTTGAGGTGGGAATGGGGCTGGGAGCAGGCTGGCAGGCACAGCACACTGAGCTCAGGCTCAGCACTCACCCACAGCACCCAGGCTTGGAACACAGGTCCTATGGGCTCCCTCATGGGCAGCGTGTTCAGCCCCTCCAGGGGAATGTGGATTCTGCCACGACTGAGCCTTTGAGAGGTTCACACCTCTCCTATAACTACAGAGAGATTTTTGTGGTGACAGGCTCTGTTAAATGCCCACAATTAGTCAGGGTGAACACAGGCTGCAGCCTTTGAAGTCGTGGCTCTTCTCAAGCTTCACTGATTAACTTTAGCATTATTTTAATCCAAAGGCAAATAGAATGTTCTTTTATCTTCAGAACATGTAGAATGTATCTGAGAGTGCACCACTGTTTCCTCCACAGAGCCTCCAATTAAGAGACTTTGGCACTGCTTTCTAGACCAGGGTAGGACGACAAAGAGCACTTCAGATTTTGTTTTGGTTTCAAACAAAGTGTTTTGGGGTTGCAAACTGCCCGCTGGGTAACAGCAGGATCTGTGCTGAGCACAGGAAAAGCAGCTGCAGGAGTCAAGGAAGTTACCTTGGCATGGAGTCCTTGGTCCCTTGGAGTCCACATTCACTCACACTTCTCACATCAGGATTTTGTAACTCACAGAAAGTTAGAAACGATAGGCAAATCCTCATCCCAGCTGATGCCAAAATGAGTTCAAGGGACAACACCAAGCAGTTAGGACCAAATCTTGCCCCTGCTACGAGCACTGGACAAGTCTCTTGAACTCCTACAGGTCCTGTTTGAACTCTAATGTTTCACCTGTGCTGCTAAGACAGACAGACTGAAAGACACAACGTCTAGACCGAAGGGTGTTGGCAACTAATCTTGATCTGTCTGCAGGTTTATTAGCTTTTATCAAGTGTTATTGGCTTGAGACTGTCAGAGCCTGAGGGGTCTTCAATTAACACACAACACTGTGCACCTGGTGAGCCCTGTCAAAGAACCCTCTGTTGAAAAGATCTAACACTGCACAGAAAATTACAGTTGTTCTCTTACCAGGGAACCACTGGTCTATCAAAGAGTTGACATGATCCGTGATGAATGCCATGGCTGAAAAGTCTCTCACTTCTGACTGGGAAATTATTTTAATTCCACCACTTTTTTTCTTTTTCCAGTTCACATCAGAAGACTCGACGCTGTGTGAGAAAGCCAAAAGACAGACCTGTGAAGCTTTTCTGAAGTATCAGTGTCAACAAACTTTCTTTCTGGCAGGAAACCTGAGTTACATAATAACACACAGTTCATGAGTCATCGAAACACAAAGCAATCTAGCTTCGAGGGTGATTTTCAACTCAGTCTGTTCTGAAAGTGACTTTCAGAAGAGAATTCTTGCACAGAAATGCCAGTTCCTCACAAAGGGTATGTGCTATAGAAGGTCAGGCCCAGGGAAAACTGTGGCCTAAGCTGAGTAGGATGGAGAGTTTTGACAGAAATGCCCTATACAGAATGATGGAAGGTTGGGAGCTGTAAAATCAGTAATAAAATTCCTGTGGAATAATAATGGTATTTCCAGAAACCGTTAGGAAAAGTTTATGAACATAATTTTTGCCCAATTCCCATGAAAGTGTAACTCCCTGAAATACATGGGGAGGTAACAGCATGGCCACTAGCACGGTCCAGAATTCAGGATTCCAGCCTGTGGTTTGCAGTGTCTGGGTTCAAGTCTCTACTGAACTTGGAAACCTGGGAAAGTCACTGCTTCCTTCTGGCCTCCAACCATGCAACAGCACCAATGGTTCCTCCCTGTATTGCCAGAGACTGAAGGAGCAAGAGTCCTAAATGTCTGCACTTGTGAAACAACATGGACAGGAGGTTTTCCCCAGGCTTGCAGCCAGCAGACATTCTGCCTTGGCCAGCTTGAGGCACTTGCCCACAGTCCCTGCTGCCCAGAAGCACCTCCATTGACCTGGATTACTGCCACGCAGTGGCAAAGTTGTAGGATTCAGTGGAAAACTCACTGAGCTAAGGAAATCTTTGCATGTGAAAATGCACGATTTCAAGCTGCCAGAGCCCCGCTCTGAATCTCACTGTCTGTTCTCAGGCCTCTTTCAATTTGTGGCTGCAATAACAGATAAGGCTGATGCATTCAGACCTGCCAAATAATCAGTTACTCATCACTTTTGTCAGCAGTTGTTACCAGATGAGTTACGTCCATTAGAAGAGCCTCCTCTTCTCCTGATGAGTGAGCTCAGAGCCTGGGTCAGGCCCATTCATCTCCATTCAGCTGATGTGTTTCATACACTCTATTAGTCCCCTGTCACACATGCTGCATCATGAACACAAATTACCTAAGATAGCCTCCATCAAAGGTAACGAACAGACCTTCCTGCCAGTAAACAGTGTGAGTCCTTTTGACTCGGAATGTGCTGCAGCGGTTCCTTTGGGTGCCTGTGAAGCTGTAGATGGTCACCTTTTTGTTTCTTGTCTTGGTGTTCTTCTTGTTTTCAAAGAGCTGAAACAAGCAGAAAAGCATGAAAATTGTTAAACTGCTGAAGTTTCTCATAAGGATGTTTTAATCAAGCAAGAAAGTGATTTCTTTTTTTGGCTTTCACAGGTGCTGTAGTACCTTTTCCAGTAAAAGTGACTTGTGCTCGTATAAAATTTTGCGATGGAATGGAAATACATGTGGTAAAATTGATTTTTCCACAGTGGAAATCTTTTTCATGCCACTCAAAAAAGAACAATTTCATATCAGTGCACAAAGCTAATTCTGTAACTGTGACATTTGCCGTATTTATTCTGCATTCGCAAAAGTCTTATAAATCTGAAGTACTGAATGTTCTAGTGAATGATGAAGTCTGCCCTCAATGCAGAGAGTTAACTTTTCCACCTGTTCTAGTGGGAGGAAGATGGCTCTTCTCCAAGACACTTCAAACCAGCACTTAAAGCAAAATGTATTTTTGTTTTAAAACCAAGAAGTTAATCTGCAGGACTCTGCTGTGCTCATTGCTCCAACATTTATTTGCCTGCAGACAGGTCTGACGCCTGGCATCCTTCATGAGGAACTGGATGAAGCCCCTAGGAAAGGTGCTCTAGGATTATGTAGTGCCCAGGAGGATGTAAGCAAGGGGTTGCCAAGACAGCCCATTAAAAGAGGTAAAGTTATTACATGGTCTGAGAAGCCTGAACACAGAGGAACTTCCAAAAACAGGTATCATGTTTTCCATGTTCTGTACATCACTGACAGACCACAGTTTAATGGAGAGCTGCTAAGAAGATACCACAGCAGTACTGTAAATATTTTGCAGGTATTTACTACAGTTTCAGATCAAAACTGCTGCAGCCATGTCTGCAACAACATCAAAATTCACTCGGCTCTCAGAACCTTGCAAACACTACTTTAATGTCACTCATAGCACTTGCACTAACGGGGTGCCTCATGAAGGCAACAGTCCTGTAATTTTCTTCCCATTTAAACCCATAGAGATTCAGATATCTGGCTTTGCTGGAGCTATTCCAGATCTCCTCTGGCAAAGCCATGAGGGAGTCTGGCCTGGTGGAATGGTCATGGACAAGAGCCGCAGGCAGAACTCCAATTACTTGTAATTGGAAGATGCTGGAGGAACTGAGACCTTCCAGGGGATCACATTATAAAAAGGCTGTGGAGAACTCAAGTTTTCTCCCCCAGTGCCAATTTGTTGTTCTCAATGACACCTACTGTAAAAACAGAATCAGATTTTCAGCGCAGAGCCTCGTCTCTCCCTGTTTATTCAAATAATGTTACTGAAGCCTGTGACAGAAGCGAGCGGGATGTGAAGAGACATCCCTCTTACACTGAACCATTTTAGCTGTCTGCTTTTGTTTGCAGACAGACACAGCAACCTACCTGGAGGTCCATCTCTGCCAGGCTAATTAACATCCGGGCTATGAACCTTTGCCAAAAGCCAACGGGGACAAAACTCATCTTGAAGACCCTCTGGACTGTGTTCGCGGTCTGGTGGCAGAGCCCGTGGATATCTAACGCCGGCTTGGTAGGAAGCAGATGAGGGAGGAGGTAGCTGAAACACATCAAGTTCAACAGCTCAGATTTTAGCTACAGCTTTTAACAGTGAGTACATTGTTACCAGATAATAGGGCGATTCAGGCTCCAAAGAGATTTTTAATGGCACAGCCTACTGCATATAAAAAGCCTTTAGACTAAAGCGCTGCAGCAATACATGGAGAAATTAATTTACACTATGGAAGCAAGCAGAGGCAAAACAGACATTACATAATTCAGCCAGGGCTATTGGAAAGGGTTGAAATTGATGTAATGAGCATTTGTGTACTCACAAATTAAATGCATTAAAATATAAGAGTCATTAGAACAGCTGTGATGTCGGGACTCATTTTTTTGGTACTACTCTCCCCTGGTTGTAAGCAGGGAATTACAGCTGTGGAACAGGAGATCAGTGCAAAAATGACCTCCAGAAGCTCAGGTTCTGTAAGCCCAGAAGGAGGGGAAAGGAGTTCCAGGCTGCAGGGACTGGGCTGCTCTGCCTCAGCCCAGCCCCAGAATGAGAGCACCTCATGGGTCAGCTCGACAGCAATTCCTGCTGCTCCATCCTGCAGCTGGTGGATCCCTGCAATATCCCTGACAAACCCCTAAAGCAAGAGCTCACTTTGCCAGGCTGTTGCCAGCACAGAAATCACTTGTCTAGCTCAGATTCCTCTGTGATCAGATTATTAGATACTTTGCCCAAGTGTGAAGGAGACTTGATGTTATCTGTGCCTGACCAGTCAGCAGTAACTGAGTTATGCTGGTGTAGGGGACCACAACGTTTTCAAATTATTTGCAGATCTCCCAGTAAGCCCAGAATATTCATTTGTCCTGATCTTTTGTATTTGGGAAGTTAAACGTCCTGGAACACTGCAACTGTTTTGAAAACCATGAGCTTATGGCTTTCAATACTTGCCAGTAAATCCTGTCAGGGATACTCTTCTGTACCAAACACATCCCAGGACACCTGTACAATCTAAAATGTTATTTGCTTATAAGCAGACACACTGCTGCTTTATCAGTGTTGAGCCTGAGAAAATGTGTTGGCATCTGGGGCTCATCGTTGACAGGCACAACGACAGCAACAAGGCACGTGGCCAAGAGACCTGACCAAAATAACACTGGCAGGGACTAGACACAACCAGAACTAATGCTGGGTCAGAATCCACTGCTTTAAAGCCTCTCATGTTTTCTCTCTAGCAGCTGCAGCATTCTGTAAAATCTGAAGTATCAGCTCAGAAAACACAGCCATCATTAGAAAACAGCTCTTTCCATATGTCACACGTGATGACATATTACATGATCAAATTATCTGTTCCATGGAACATCTCTGGAATGTAAAACCGGCAAAAGTTTCAATTATAAATTGCAATAAGAATGGTCATGCTTTTAACTTTATTTGAAGAAGCAAAACACAGTTAAGTGACACGCACCTTAGGCAGAAAAGTGGACTGCAACAAACTAAACTAACTTCTCGCTCTATAAAAGCAGTGGATGCATCATCAGACAGCAATAAATTTTCCCCAGCACATCCAAGAAAAGGTCTAAGAGTGTAAGAAGGGCCAGTGAGGCCCTTCTGGGCCACACTATCTAGTGGATTATAACACAGATGGTGATTCGACGCTCTTGAACAACAGCCAATGCAAATTTTGAAAATATGTGAAACATGCCCCCATCCACCCTTTCAGAACAGAAACTGGCAGCTGCTTTCTCTACTGACTGCACAGAAACCCTATCTGGCAATCTAGACAATAATTGCAGCAGCACAGTAACAAGTAACTGCTCTGTGTCTGGCTAGTACATTAAATTAATCCAACCTGCTATAGCTACAGCCCGTCAGTGGGAAGAATATTCTGCTAATGTGGCTTGGATCGCTCAGAAAAACATCGGGCAGGCCACGAAAAAGCAGTTTCCTTGTTCCCCATTCACAGACAATGTAATTGTCTTGGTGAAAAATGGCAGATAGTGACAAGGAGTCCAAAAGGCATTTTGGACTGAGCAGAAACATTGCTGCTTTATCTGTGTTAAGCCTGAGAAAATTTGTTGGCATCCGGGACTGGATAAGTGACAGGCATAATGACAGCACAGAGAATGCTGCACTTGTGCTGGCATTCAGAGCTCCCCAGAGGCTCGGGGCGATGCAGCCGCGCTGTCCTGCAAGGGCAAGGAAGTGAAATGCAAATGCCACATCAAAAGTGCAACACAGCTCTGGTCTCACCGCTAGCCCAACAACAGGCTGTCGCCAAGCAGATGGGAGAGAGAAAAATCGCAGGGAACTCTGCCCAGAGGAAAAGGGACTGGGGGGCAGAGGGGAGGAGGACTCATTAACATTTAAAGAGAATGAGGTTTCTTAGACCATTTCGAGGAAAACTATTGATCAACACCTATTGAGGTTAAAAATCAAGCAAATCACGTCGCTGCTGCAGCTACGCTTTCCTGATTTCACCAGGAATAAAATGCTGCTGCTTTCAGGGCTGACACAATTATTGATTACCCAAAGTTTTCTGCCACACTGAAGTGAGGATCTTTCACTGGAAACAGATGACTCCAGCCCATCTATATTTCAGGCCTGGCAGCCGTGGCCTCACATCCTCTCCAGGCTGCAGCTGCGCCGGCTGAGCCCTCACAGCTTCCACCTGCTCGTGGCCACATCCCCGGCGGTGTCACTGCCCCTCCGGGCTGGTGGCTGAGCCTGTCACCAGCCTCAATGCACCCAGGGCACAAAGACTGCTCTGGGAAAGCTTTCACATGGGCTGGTTTGGCTCAGAGGATGCTCAGTTCAGGAAATACAGCCCAAATGGATGGGCACCTTCCATGACACTGCTGAATGCTCTCAGATATTTTCTCAGCACAAAAAGCCTGTCAAGACAACCACTTAGAGAGGCAAAGCCTGCTAACATCCACTGACTAAATGGCCATTTTTCTCCAGCCTGACTAAACCTCTCTAATTATCAACATACCTGTTATTGGCCACGGGCAGGGCGATCTCAAACTTGGCCAAGAACTGGAAGTACTGCTCTTCAGTCTGCTCGGTGAAACCCGTCCCAACCAGCAGCATCCTGAGGTCCTCTGCTCTGATGACTCCATTCTTAGCTACAGATTTGGAGCTCTTGATGTTGAAAATCCTCTGTAGACACTCTGAGAGCCAGACAGGGTCAAGGAAGTAGAGGTTCCTCAGGCCATGGCTCGTGTCTGGGAAGTGCAGCAGTGTCCCTGTTTCTATGAGAAAATTAATGGCTGCAAAAAAAGTAAAGGATTGGGGATTAGCAATAGAGCAGCATTAGGAAACCACAGTGCAGAAGAGTAAGACTACAAGGCAGTTTGTGCAGTTTTATGCATTCCAGATACAGCCAGCACGCAGCCAAGCCAAGAGAGTAACATCTATCTGAGGAGTGCTGCTATCTGACACTCCACTTGTAAAACCCACATCTCACTTCTTCACAGCCAGTGTTTCTGTCCCCATGACACCTCCCCTTCACCCTCCTCCTGCCATCCTCACAGGGAAGGGCTCTCCCTGCCTCCTGCACGGCAAGCCCGCCGTAAAGATCCCAACACTGGGGCCCTACAGAGAAGCCAGTCTTGAAACTATGGCAACCCTCACTCTACACAGACTAGAAATGAGACATAGCTTGTTAAAAAAAAAAAAAAAAAGAAATTAAATCAGTAACCTCAGATCATCTTAGAGATTTCCCAGTCCTGTCCCCAAAGTCCCACTACTAATGTTCTATCTTACAAATTTCCGAAGTGACCTCTACACTGGTGTAATTTGTATTTACTGTTTGTGGAATGTTTCAATGGATATACACAATAATTTCCAAGAAACTACTGGTCTGCTCTGACCTACCAGTTTGCAAGTCTTCATAGTCTTTGATGTCATTTCCAGGTGTTTGCTCGATCATCAGCTCTATTTGTCTGTCTGTTAAATACTGCACATCATCATTTTGACTTCTTCTATGCTGTTCTGCAAGGACAGCTTCTTGAAGGCTGAGGTAACTCCTTGGTATCTGCAAACCACGTGAGAAAACCAGCAGGATCAGTATCAGCCAGCAAGGGATGAACTGGCTGCCATCTTCCTTTCACAGGGATCTTTTAGTGCTGTCTTTTCCCAAAGCCAGATCGCCTCCTTAAATATTCACACGACTGCTGCATCAACTCCTTACTACATCCATAACTCCTGAAGTTCACCTCCCAATCCCCCCAGAAGCCCTGCTTTGGTAAGGACCAAGACAGCCCAGTGCTCACCAATCTCCCTGCAAGTTTCTGGGAGCAAATGGAGCTGCCGACGTCCTTCATGTTGCAAGTGACATGAAAAATCAGCTGCCGCAGTCCCTCCAGGCCTTCCAGAGTCTTACATGAGAGCTCACTGCAAAAGTCATGCAAGGGGCAAGGTTATCAAACCTTATCAGCACTCTGGCTTCCTTTCCAGGCTCACTTTCTCTTATCACTGACTTTAAATTTCGTGTGTCAGCTGAATGGGAGGAAGGCTGTCAGGGAGTATTTTTAGAATACTTTGGAGAGAACATGGAGTTGCCTGGAAAAGATGTATTAGGCCACATCTGTGTTAGTCCAACCTCTGCTCTGCCTGCTTCCCTCACTGCCCTGCTGTCCCCTGTGCACTGTGATGTCTGGGGACATCTCTGGCAGCCTGACCACAGTCATCCCCCTCTGTCCCTGCAGAGCCACACACATCCTGGAAGGGGCTGTGGGGAGGAGGAAAACTCTGTGCTCCAGCAGCCTCTGGAGACAAGGCCAGTCCTCCCTGCCCCAGATCAAAGAGGCAATGATGACTACCAGACACCTTTTCCCACCCTCATTCCGGTCCTTGATCAGCTGGATCCTGCAATCTGGGAATTGATGCTTAGATCCTAAAAGCTGGCCTTCATTATCTCTTTAACAGCTAAATACCTGCTCTCTTCAACTCCTACTAGTTTTAATCTTTTTGTGGGCTGGATAAGAACAGTTCTATTGCACTTTCCCCAACAAAGGGTTTTTCTAACTGATCCTACACATGTTCCCATGGCAGACAGAAAATCCTTCTCTAATGAAATATGCTTTATCTTAAACCTCAGCTCTCCGTGGCACTGGGAAATGTGGATTTCACAAGGATTCACACAAGGATTTCACACTCCTCACACTCCTCCAGCCCCAGAGCTTAATACCATGCATATTCCAGGTGGATGATGAGGTGTGGAGAGGCACAGGAAGAAGGGGGTATGAAATCAGGTTGGGAGGAAATGCAAGGGGAAAAGAAGCTGAAGAGAAATGTTCAGGATGCCTGTCGGGGGGAAAGGAGGTCCCCTTGAGAAAGAATGATTGAGATTGTGTTGTGATGCTCTGAGGTGATGGGAAAAGAGGCTTGAGGTGACACAAACACAGAAGTTTTCTCCTTCTCATGGTGAGTCTTTGAGCCTCACAGTGGGTCCCTGGTGCTCCTTCTAACGGGGAAGAGCTGGCTGGCATGCCTGACACAGCCTGGGATGCTTGACTGCCTGCAGAGCAGCGTGTGGGAGGTCGGCTGATGCCTTTGCCAGGCAGCAGATGGCAAGTGCTGGGGACATCACAGGGCCCTTCCTCACTTGCCAGCTGCCACCTGCTCTTGCCCCAGGGCAGAGGCATTTTCACGTTGTTTGGTGCCAGCCTGCTGCATCCATGTTCAGCCCCTGGCTCACAGACACGCTTTGCTCCAAGCCCGAGGAGCCTCCTCTTCCCAAGGGCATTCTCTTGGAGCGGTGTCAGACTGGGTGGCCTGAGTGACACCCATCTCCCAGGCAGCCCCAGCCCTCTGTTGTGACACCTGGAGATGGATGGCACAGGTTTGGCCTGCCAGGGGCTCGGGGGAGTGACCCCTCCTTGCCCAGCCGCCAGTGCCACGTGAGCCGTGCTCCCACGTCAGGTACCACCCACAGGCTCCCCTCAGCAAAGCCCCTGGCACCCCCCTGTGACAGTCACGCTCTCACAGCATTAATTAGTCAATCTGCACCTTCTCCCCTTGTGACTAATGTGTCACCATTAAACAGTGAGAAACCGGAGTGAAGGGGGAGCAGTAAACAGGCTGGTCAAGGTCATGACTTTAGAGCTTCCAGCTCTCAGACTCATCATCAGCCCCCTGAGCAACACTGACCTTCTCTCTCATTATAATACATTATCTCAGTCAAAAATAGATGAAATGCAATGCTGACGAGTCTCTAAATTGGTTCCGTTGCCAAGGAGATCAAGTATCTCAAAATTGTGAAAAGTGTCATAAAATAAAGAGTGAGTGACTGAACTTCACAAAGGCACAAGTACTTACTGCAGGTGCTTGAAGGTGATATCTGGGAAGCCAGTAGCTCTGGATCCAGAGGGAGACCGACACAGAGCCAGGACATACGCCCTCAGGGTTGCTATCCTCTCCACACGGAATTTCGTTTCAATCAGATCAAGGTGTGTTCCTACCACCAACACCACCGAGTTGGGAGCCTTGGCCTGCAAGAGAAAACACTGACAGTGACCTCATCCAGATTGCATCAGCAAGGACAGGTGGAAAGTGTAATATTTAAGAGGAGGGAGTCACATGTATTAATAAAATGGAATATATATATGTTTATAAAATGAAGGCAACGTGTCGTGGCAGCTTGACAACAGCTACAAGTGATCTGGGTATTACAGAAGTTCTGCAGAGCATGGCTTAAACATCTGCTGCTACTGCAGAGCAGAAACTGCCACTTTGGGTTTTTACATCAGGGTCTAACATAAAGGGAGTTGCTGTGAGTTAGTGAAATAAAGGGAAGCATGTCTGCCCAGACAAAGTTAACCTGCAGCCAGAAGATCTGAAAAAGGCTATTTACAGTCTGGAGTGGATACCTGGGGAAGTCACACAAACTTTTTTATAGGACCAGTAATTTTCATAGGATCAGACCAGTAATTTCATGGAGAGATGAGAAAAACCTCTAGGAGTCTCAATCTACTTAATCTTGAATCAGAGCAAAGGAATGGATTAGGTGACCTTGTGGTTTCTTCCAACCCTTCCATGACTGTATTACGACCCAGCAATGCATCCAGACCTCAGGGAAAATGCTGCCAAATACAATGAAATTGCACAGGCTGAAGCAGAGATCATTTGTCCATCAAAGTGACTTTGAGCATGGAAGAGTATTCAGAGGCAAAAAGATTTCCTTCTTTGCAGTCAATCCATTTCCCTCCTATGATGCCCACTGAAATCTCCCAACCTGGGTGACACCAAACAACCCCGGGAGTGGTGGCTGCACCAAGCCACACCAAAGGATCCCTGCTGCTGCCTGGGAGCTCATGGAGAGCACAGGCACAGGGCAGGATGGAGAGATGTTCCCCAGTGTGTTCCCCCAGTACCCAGCAGCCTGCAAGCTCAGACTTCATCAGCACGAGGGAGCATCTCGGGATTAACAGCACTTGATGGAGTTTTCATTCATCAGTTTGTCTTTCCAATTTCTGATATCCCCAGCCCACTGTATTTCCAGTAAATTCTACAGCTTAGCCATCCAGTGTGTTTAAGATACCTCCCACTGTTTGCTTCAAAGCTACATTTTCTCTTGTTCTCTCCCGATTCTATTGTAAAGGATCATGAACAAAGACTCTCTTGTGGTTTTCTCCTTTCCCCATCACGTCTACATACAGCCCTCTTCATTTTTCCCTTCTTTTAACCATCATGATCATATTTCTCTGCATTTTTCTGATGTTACTATTGCTTGCTGGGATGTATTAAGGACACATCATATATTTTTGAAATATAATGATTTTCCTTTCACCATTGTTACCTGCTTTGGGGTTTTGATTGCTGCTGAATATTAATATTTCAGTAATTACAAGATGCTTGTTTTTCAAAAGGCACCCATTTTTGTGCATTTAATGTTAAAACAATTATCAGATAGTAAAGAGTTACATTATGAACATGGTGTTACAAAAATCAATCCACAACAATTAATTTACTGCAGCTCTGAGTCTAAATGAGAGCTGTTCTGGAAAAACTCCCCATCTTACCTGAATCTAAAGTGTTAAAAATATAACCTCAAGACTAATGTGTGTCTAACCCACACAAGAAAGAAAAAGCTTCAAACCCCCCTTGGAGCACAGTGTGGTCAAACACTAATTCCAAAATAAGTATGTTCAGCCTTACTTAGCGAGGGTTTATAAATCAGCTTTTGTTTCGTTCTCTGCTGTGTGTGAGGGAGAACAAAGCAAATGATAAATTTAAACCATTAAATATAGCGATACGCCTACAGCGTAATGGAAAATGAATTCCAAATGCTGTGCAAAATTCATAGCTTGGGGAGCTTTTAAAAGCAGAGCAAAAAGAATCTGCAATATCACATATCTGCGTGCTGAGCTGCTACTTGATAAATAGATATCCCAGAGCCCACCAGTGACTTCTTACCTCAATGTTCAGCAACCAGAACTGTAAGTTTGCCACAGCTTCTTCCCCCAGTGCCAAGTTCCAGACCACTATGTACAATGCTTTGTCTGTGAAGAAACACTGATTGACTGTAGACATGCTCGCTGGGCCTCCGATATCCCAGACATTGAACTCCACTGAATCAACCTACTTAGACAAAGAGAAGTGTTCAAATCAAACCGTGGCAGTAAATCACTGGGAGATAATAGCTGAAGTATAAACCTACGCCTGCATAATGTATGACACAAGAAGGGGTTCAATGTCCTAATTGTGCCTCCAGGAAAGATAAATCAACAAGCAATTGTTAAGCATGGCTACCACTTCCCCACAGGAAATCAAGACTAATTACTTGCTGCTAAAACGATAGAGGTGCCCTTGATACTGGTAAAACTCCAGTTAATGCTGTGGATTCTCCAGTACAAACAAGGGTCTCATTCTGAGCCCTGCATTGCACTGCATCTGTAATAGAAAATGTTTCATCCTTGCCTGTGCCACGCTCGACAAGACCATTGAAGCTGCTTATCTGCCACTGCTGTGGGGAACAGGAAACCCCTGCTGAAATCACTTCCACTGAGCTCAGACGGAGCTGAGCCAAGCAGAAGGGAGATGCTCAGGAGGTGGGAAGCTTCTGAGCCCTCCATAAACACCTCCTACACGTTGCTCCCGGGCTTCTGACGTCTGTGCCACGCCAGAGATGGGCCAGAATCACAGTTGCTGTGAACCAGACTCACGGATTTCTGGGGGAATGCTTAAATGGAGCCTCTCCAGCTCTGGCTCTCTTCCCAGTGTCCCTGCATCCACTCCTCTGTGCAGCCCCATGACAGCACTAAGAGGGAGCCTGGCTCTCTGCCTCAGTGGCATTCAGGCTCCCAGTTGCAGCAGGAAGTGCCTGCATACCTGGGAAGCTCTGTCCCTACCTAAATCACTTGGCTCTGGAGAGTCAAAAACCCTGAGACTGAACATAAAACCAAACCCTCTTCCAGCCACCATCCTCAGAGCACCACACAACACCCAGTGGGCTCTTTTTAGGGGGCTGGGGCCAGGTCCTGACTGATCCCACGTGGAAGTTACCCTATGAGAGTTCAGCCAGGAGCTCAGCAGGGCTCCGATTCTGTGCAATCCGTGTGAAGTCTCCCAAAAACAGCTGGAAGGACTTCCATATTGTTGAAACCAAGCCCTACCCAGCACAAGGACTGCTTTGTTCATCCAAAAGACCTTCAGCTGTGAGTGTGTGTGTGGACAGACAGACTCAGAGATAGGGACAAAAGCCCGTTCAGTGTCTTGATCCCACTCCAGGTCTCTGGTGCTGTCTACACTTTTATTCAATTGCTCTTCAACACAAAAGACACAAATCCCTTCTCCCACTGAAGTCTACCCTTCAAGGAGTCAGCCTGTGTTGCTCTTTTCTTTGTCTCTGGCCTGGCACTCTTTGCTGTGGAACAGCTGAACTCAGCAGGCTCCTTCTCCCTTTCCAAAACAGTCTGGTGGTCATGGCTCACATCTGTGAAGGTGGAATGATGTGTTTGTACCCCCTCAGCTCTGACAAGACCTCAGAACCAATTCTGCATCCTCTAACCCCTGGGCTACTCTGCAGGCAGTGGACAGGGCCACCTACAAATGCTTGGATTAAATCAGTGCTCTCCAAATGAGTTCAGTGTGACACACTCCATGGATGAGCCATCTGAGATCTGGGTGTTTAAGATATGCCTTAGACATCCCTGGATCACACCTTCCACCCACATTCCCCACCTAGGAGAGTCCTGATATCAAGGAAGTCCAGCTTTAGGTACTGATGTCCCAAATGAAAGGACAATCTGCTGCAGAGAAGCTGATTTAAAGCACTCCCTCAAAATCAGTGTCCACTCGAGGTGGGAGAGCCAGAATCTCGGCCTAGCCAACACACGGCTCTCTTTAGTCAGGAAAACAGAACTGCCCTCTAAGTACCCACTGGAAACGAAACAGAATTGCAATGGCTCTAAACTCACACCACTTGCGAGGTAATGGAACCTGCTCTTTGCAAAAGGACAATTTCAGCCCAAAAGAACCCCACTGGGCTGGGGACCGACCGCTTTTCACCTTGGCCTTGTGCCCCACGGGCTTGGGGAGCTCCCACTTTGTGGTGCGGATGGTGGCATCGCTGTGCATCATCTGGGGCACCTTCCCTGTCTGCAGGATCTCCACCAGCGTGGACTTGCCCTGCCGGGGAGGGCCCACGACGATCATCTTCATCAGCCTGCACTTCTCCGCCCGCCGCAGCTGCGCTCGTAAATACGCCAGCACCGTCTTGGGGCCTGCACGGAGAGAGGGGCTGGGGACTGCCTGTGGCCACAGGGACAGCACACACCCCTCTGCACACACAGCTCAGCCCTGCCTCCCTGCTGGGGGCTGAGACAAACACAGAAACCTCCAGCGGGCACACCTGAGACAGAGACCCCGGGACAAGGTCGCTGCTCGGGGGGCTCCACACGGAGCGCTGTGAGGAGAAACAAATGCTGGGGCTCCTGTGCTTCAGGAGCTGCAAGGAAATGTGAAATGCTAATTTAGTGTTGGAAAATACTCAGTTTTTCCCTCTGCTTTTATGTTTCTAGTTAAAGTTAGATTGAGGCTTCAACAGTATACTGCTGGAGCAAGAATAATTCCTAATAGCTTTGTTCCCACAGGATTTTCTGATTAAAATGCACAAAAAAAAAAAAAAGAAGACGGCATTGTAATAGATCCAAAAACCTAGGAGCTCACAATAAAGTCACTTCAAGGGACCGTGACTGCTGATCCTAAACACTTCAGTCTTTAGAGAGACCATCTAAATATCCTAAAATATCCACATTCAGGAAGCGAGCTACGGAATTTATGCATGCTGCAAATGAAATACTGCAATTGTAAGTCATCATTTTAAATTGTGATCTGTCTTAGATTGATCGTAACAGCCAGAGCTTAGCACTGATTATCAAATTTGTAAATACAAGCAGGAGGTTTCCCTGTGCGATTCCAGTTAACCCCAACAAGGGCTCAGGCGTTCACTGTCTGTTCCTGCTCTTGACCACTAAAAGCAAGAGATTTTATTGCATGCTCAGTCAATTTAATAAAGAATACACAGCATCAGCCTTACCCTCTTTTCTGATCTCTGCAGGAACGTTACTGATATTTAGTTCCTCGATATCCAGCTGCCAGAGATTAGCCAGCTGTCCAAGTTCTGGAGGAAGCTCTCGGATACCAGGGTTACTGTACAAAAACAAATAAATCTACCAACAACCAGGCTTTGTGTGTAAGTAGCTGCTCTCACAGACTCTCAGATTACGCTATTCTATCCTTGCAGAAATCTTCCATTAACATTTTAATAAGACTACTCAGCACTTTAATAGCAATTTCCATCCTAAAAGTGATGTATAACCTCAATTCATCCTCTGAGGCAGACAAATGTAATCATCTTTGCTGGATAGTTGAGGAAATAAAGGCAAAAATGATGAGTTATTGAATGTAACACTACAGAAACTGACAGCAAAAAGCCAGAATGAACTAGAGGCACATTAGATTCCCAGGCCTGTGTTCAAAGCATTAGATCATCTTCCCTAATTCAAAAGACCAGCCTTCTCCTTATCTAAAGCAAACCATGGGCACAGTTCTCACAAGGGGCTGACTATTTCCAGCTTTCTGACTTCAAAAGCACTGGACATCTGGGGTGGGGCTCCACAGAAGACTGGTCACTAAAACAACATGGAAATAACACTGCAAAGCTTTTCCAGGACATGGACTTACTTTCCTAAATAAAGCTCTGTTAAACCTTTCAGGAGGCAAACGGACTGCGGGACAGAGTCCAGCTGATTGTCGTTGAGATAAAGAACCTCCAGAGAATCGCTCAGAAATGCTGGAAACTCCAAAAAAGGACCTGGAATGAGACAGGAAACAAAATGCACCTTTAAAAAAAGAAACAACAAAACAGGCATCAAGGCTCTGAACCAAGAGCTGCACCTGAACTTTGCAAGGCAGGACATGAGGTCATGTCCATTGGCAGAGGCCACCACCAAGCAAAGGCAGAAAAGCAAACGGCCTTCAATAAAACATCAATGTTCACGTCTCAGCGTCTCAAAGTCAAGATGTTGGAAGGTGACAGTGTCCAGGACCTATGGGATGCTGAGGGAGGAACTCCAAGCCTGCCAAAACAGCTCAGGGGATGAGTGACACCTTAGCTCCTGCTGTTGAATACGTGGTAATATCTTGTGAACTGCCCCTACTGCAGCCTGACAGCTGGCACTGAGAGAGCATCCCAG
The DNA here is from genome assembly GCF_021018805.1 of Prinia subflava. Lineage (NCBI taxonomy): Eukaryota > Metazoa > Chordata > Aves > Passeriformes > Cisticolidae > Prinia > Prinia subflava. Next base: position 2,870,270 of record NC_086261.1, read on the forward strand.
GGGCATAACTGGTTCTGAACAGGCTGAAAGGGCACACCCAGGGCACAGCTGGTTCTCAACGTGTTTTTTCCATATTACCTAAGAAAAGCCAGAAGCCAGTCAGCATTTATGTTCAGACCCCCATGGTGCAATTTATGGTGTATCAAAGTCAGTAACAACTGGAAAAAAAACCCAAACTGCAGCTGACAGATTGACCTGTGCTGTCTCTAACACATGCTGGTGGTGTTTGCTCCTCTGTTCTGTTCTAGATAGAAGGACTCAGGGAACTTCCCCCATGCCTGAGAAGCAGCTTGCGTATTTTGGGAGGAACCCAAGCACATCAACTGCATGGCTGAGTTGCTGCTGCTGGAGAGATTCAAACAAAGGGAAGCTCTGCAAGTTCCAAAGAGCATCAGTTCACTCCAGAAATGGCTCCTGGGATAGCAGCACAAAAAGCTGCCGTTGATTGTTGCTGTACTGAGGGTGTCACATTTATCTACCGAAAAGCATCTTGAAGTGAAGGGACACCAGGCAGGTTTGGAGTCTGATTGGGAAAGTACAACCAGCACCATCTGCTGCCTCCACGGTCAATCAAAGCAACTCCCTGAGATGCAAGACTCTCCCTCCCTGAGGGACGGGAAAGTTTCACTTCCACCAAGATCTTCCTTTACAGAGAAGACGTGAGGAACTGTAATTAGACTCAGACAAAAAAAGGAAAAAAAGAAATGGAAGAGATTTTCTCAGGAGAAAACTCCCCAGTTCTAATATTAACAGCACTTCCAGCCCAAGCTGTGATCAGAAAAGGAGCAGGATAGAGTCCCACTGTGTGCAGGGGTGTTTCATATACATGACAGGACTGTCTGGTGTGGGCAGTGTCACAGTCCGCCTTTGAGTTTTCAAATTAAAAAATCATCTTGGGGATTATTTTAGGAGAACAGCAGGCTTATTCATGGATGCAAATCACTTCCTTTCTGCCTCATCGCTGGACTTAAACTTTGCATTGTTGCTCTTCAGTAGGTACCTAGGCACAGACAGATTTAGTCCCTTTTGGACACGTAGGAGCAAACTCCTAAAATAGCAGCAATACTCTGAATTCACCAAAGAGTCCCAGGTGGAAAGGAGTGTACTATATTGGAAGCAAACTCGAGGTGTTTATGAATTGTAATTATTTATTCATGAGTTATTTATGATTTCTCTGGCTTCAGCTCAAATTTTCTTTTAAAGAACTGTAGAAAAATTAAAACAAATCCCATCTTGAAAATGTATTTTTGGATGAATAAATGCTACCAACACCACATATGCGTGTGCAGGAAGTTATTCTGAGACTTATCAATCAAATGTAGTGAGCACCCATGAATTATTCTCTTTAAATAATCTAGGCTTAAGTAAACAGCTTTGTTGGTAAATCATATGAAAACCTGTCCACCCCCACCTCACCAGGAGACTTCTGTGAGCAGCTGATGTACTCCAGCTTCTGTTTTCTCTTGATGTTTAAATTCTTGGCCACATTCTCTCATCTCACCAAGCTACACTTGGCGGAGGAACAGAGAGAAAAGGACGAGCTGGCTTTGCTCTGTCTCTGTGGCTGCTCACCCATGGCACCAGCCAGGTGGGCTACTCTGTGCCCCCCTGCTACCTGAGGCAACTCCAGGTTGCACCAGGGTGTAACGTGCCACGGCTGTTCAAATGTTCCTGATGCAGAGCCCATCCTCTCCTGCTTTCTGCAGGGGTTATGCTGGGTTTGCAGCATGCAGAGATTTCCATTAGGACAGCAATTCCCTTTTAGAGCTGGTTTTAGCTGCCTCTGCCTGCTGCTCCTGCCCTTCTCTCCCCTTTGGGAAACGCTGCTGTCGCACTTCACGGCAAAGCTCTGAGGATGTGTCAGACTCCACAGATTCACAAGTTTCAGACTCCTTTTGCAGTTGTTCCATATTCCAACAACGTCACAGCATCCCTATTTCCATTTTCTGCTTGTGAAGCAGCACAGACCAACCTCTTCTCCCCCTCGGGGGGCACACACCTCACTCAGCACAGCAGCCCCCACTTCCACGGACAGGAAAACGAGGCAGGACCAGCCTTGCCTGGAGGTGCAGGCAGAGCCTCTCAGAGGAGCCAGCTGAGGTGAGGATCTCCAGCCCTAACCTATGGCTGTACATGGTACAGTTACCAGTTTCACCTCAGGCAGTTTTCAGGGGAACTGAGGGAAGGATTTGCTGCAGGAGGGCCTCTTCCTCCCACCAGCAGCCGAGGGCTGCTCGGATGTGCGTCAGGACGACGCCGGCTCTTATCCCACTCTGTGACTGGCAGGGAATTCTGAGCCAGGCATTCTGCAGGCAGCCAGAATGAGCAAACTCCCCAAGTGCTTTAAAATAAAACAACAAACAAAAGAAATGCAGATGAATCCCACAGAGAGCAGGAAGCAGTGCAATATCTTCTGATATCCCTTTGTTCTCTCTGGGATTTCATGTGCTCTGCCCCAAACTAAGGGTGCAAATCACAGGCAGGGGAAAATGTCATTTACAAAGTCAGCAACAGAATCAATCCTAAGAGCCAGGGGGATAATTGTGGGTTAATTTCCCTTCAACATACCACTTAGTACTTTGGCTAAAAGGCATAACCTTCATGAAAGAGCAAAAGAAACAAGGTTTCACACCATCCTTCTTTATTGGTGGTACCAGCCAGCTGCATCATTTCTTTAGAACCACTTTACTGAACATATTTCCTCTTAATGAAATGCATTTGCACTTTAAATTGCAGAGGAATTTACTCTGCCTTCCCTCCAGCCAAACTGCAGATTCCTGCTGCTTCCCAGCTCACCTGGCACTGCCAGCACCCGCTGTGTGCCTTACCTGCCTCGGGGCCCCCACGCACCCTGTTCTTCATGGTGAAAAAGGGGATCCTCTTCGTTTTAAACCCCTCATCGCTCCTGTGGGCCAAACAAAACAGGGACTCGTGGGGAAAAGATCTTGGAAAGGTGCTGAGGGGAAGAGCTTGACCTCACCCACAGCTCCCACCTGCTGTGGAGAAACGGGATTGAAACCTGCTGTGCAATCAGACTCCAACACTTGTCCAGCCCAGTGGTTTTCTCCTGGCAAATCAACGGAGCTCCTCAAGGCAGCACTCCCAGCTCCCAGGACTGGAGCACTTGACCCCCGGTTTTATGGGTGTCAGGGTTAAGTGGTTGTCAAACAGAAAATTGAAGGAGTTTCACCAGAAGCGCTGGAGAACCGACCTGCTGCCACTGCCCGCCCTCCCCAGGGAGTCTCGGACAAGATGACCCACCAGCATGAGTCTGGAAATGCACTGAGACATTCAAAAAGTGGTAATCTGTCTTTTGCAACTGACACAGAAACTCCTAAGGACTCCAAAAACCGTGTTGGACAGGCACCCAAATGAGAGGATATCAAGATGACACAATTCAGTGCAATTTTGGAGATGATAAAGGACCTTTAACTCTCTATATTAAACATCCCTACTGGAATTTCTAAACAGAAGGACATCACTCTTTTATTGGACGACCTTATTAACATCAGTCTTAGAATCACAGAGTCCTTTAGGTTGGAAATCTCTATGAACTTGCAGCTGGTTATACTTCCATTTAAAAAACAAAGACTTTTCATTTTTTCCAAAACAATACTCCCACACTAACTAATAACTGCAGTCCAGCCAGATGGTTTATGGTTAAGATATGCTCCCCACAAACTTGTATTTGTAGTGATGAACCACACACTGGGCTGAAGAAATTCCTACATGCTCAGAAATTAAACTGCCTTTATCAATAATCTATCCACTTAATAAACGATACAGTGTGCTAAATGCCCAAAGAATCAGCAAAGGATAATTCATCACTGTCACAGACACACAATACACTTGGGGACATGGTATGTGGGTATCAATGCCTTCTATGCAGGTGATTAATTCTCTCCTGACACCCTTTGTGTTACACGAGGGATTGGGTTTGCTGTTATTTCTTCAGCTTTTGTTTTCTTAGCCAAAATTTGAAAGAAACACTTACTTCCCAAGCTGGTTTTTCGAAAGATCCAGTGTCTTAAGTTGTTTGCAATTCCACTTATCCTGTGAAGGCAACGTAACTAACTGATTTCCCAGCAGCTTCAGGGACACCAAAGCCTAGGATAGAAATAGCCTGGAGTTAGAGAGCACCAAACACACAGAAAGAGCTTTTTAATCGTGGCTATTAAATAACAGAAACACGAAGAAAGTACATCTTATTCATCAGAACATCCTGTCCGTGCTGCCCAGCATGCAAACATTTCCTCCCTGTCCCCAGCAAGTTCTGCACGGAGCAGCACCACTCACTCTGGGGAGATTATTGCTCCACTTGCTGACAGATGCACTTGGAAACAGCCCATGCAAGAGGACACCTTACTTTTTAGTGAGGAAACCTTTCCAAATGGAAAAGAACAGTGTGATTTACCAACACAGGATGCCACGTATGGATTACATCTACGTGTAATAAATGTGTGTGTGTGTACAAGCTGGTGTCAGAATGGGCTTACACCTGCAGAACATGCACAAAATCAAGGTGCAAAACATGAACCACTTCACACAAGGAAAAGTTCTGATTGCTTTTTTATGACATCTCTATTGAAATGGACAGGATTTATATTCACTTTCCAAGATTTATACAAGTTACACATCTTTTTTTATCCCCTCTCAGCAGAGACATGTATTTTAAAAACAAGTGAAGCTGGTTGATACCATACAGTTAACACCACGCAGACAGGACTCAGCTGGAAATACCAAGTTAAACGTAAGATCTCCTTTGAATTTAACTGAAATATATTTTAAAAAATGCAGTTCCCATTCAGATTTGTAAAGTTTATGCTCTTCCATCTGCCCTTAATAATGTTGAGGCTGAATTGATCATTTTCATTTGGCTGAAAATCCAATTTACCACTGAAAACCAGTTCTGTCTGTAGAGTTTCCAACCAGGTTTATCCAGCAAGACCCCCCCTCTGCCATGAAAAACTGAGATAAAGCAGAATGTCAGCTGCATTATCTCCTGCCAGAAATACAGCAATATTAATGAATTATACCCTATGGAAATCATGTTTTACCAGCAGAGACTTCAGCGTCAAGTGTGTTAAATGTTTTATGTGCTCCATGTTAATATAAAAGGTTTATGCCCCTTTTCATCGAGCAGGATTAACAGTGTCTCACGAAGCCAGTTTGTTGGCCTTCCTCCCCTTTTTTTGGATTGGAAAAATATGAGGTGTCCATGTGACATAAGCGGTGGACAACCAGCAGTGGCTGGAACGGGAATTACCGTGCAAAACGCTCCCTCTAGTGATGGAGAGGGGCAGAATTGGGTTTTGCTGGCATCTGGGGAAGGTGAAGGGAATACAAAACTGCAGACAGTGAGCCACTGAAGGAAGGGGAAACTGAAACACTGAAAACTGAATCCTGACAGGGAATGCTTTTACCATCATTCGTGTTCCCCTGGAAGGAGGGCCCAGCCTGCCCTTGGCTCCTGGTGTGGGGCTGTGCAAGGACAGTGCCTCAGACTTCTCCTAAAAACACTCCTGGGCAGGGGAAGGGAGGAGAGGGAAGCTGCACGCCCCGGAATTAGCACAAACTGTGTTCTCTGGGGTCTAACTGGGGTGTTCTTTTTCAGTCACTGTGTCTTTGTCCCCACAAACACTGACCAAGGCCACTCTCCAGGGAGCTGAGAGCCTGGGGAGCTTCTTTCCAGTGGTTCTGTGCACAGGGGGGAAATTAGTGACCATCAGCTGGCTATGATCTTCATGACTGAAACTCTGGAGATCTCTAGTCCTTTTAAATTGGCTCTTCCCTCTAATTTCTCCATTTTTACTGCCTCCCAGTGTGAGAATGGGGGCCTCCAGAAGGGACACAATGGCAATGGCAGACAAACTTTCTTCAAAGCTGCTGCCACAGCATGCAAAGGGGGGAGAGATGACACCTGAGTGAAGGGACTGCAGCAGCCAGATCAAGGTGCCTCAGTCAGGTCATGATGTGGAAAAGCTGACCAGAGTCTAACCTGAAATATTCCCCCCAGAGGGTGCCAGGTGTCTTCAGGACTCCTCCTGAACTAGGGAGAAGTAAACTCATCTAGAGAAATAAGACATGGCTTGGTTGGTTCCTTTAGAAGGCAACAGCCAGGAAAGCTGAGAAGGCTTCTCTTTCTCCTAACACCACATTTCTGGAGTACACATGGTATTAAGGACTGAGCTGGTCCCAATCTTGAGACTGTTGTGCAAACCATGCCAAGGCCAGTGATAAACTCCACTGCAGCTACAAGTGACTGTCCCATCACATGTGCTTGCAAGTCACAGGCCTCCTCTGCTGTCTGCTTTTCCCCGTTCACTGCTGTTCCTACATAAAAATAATACATTATCTGTAGGAACACTTCACTTCCCATTTCTGCCCCTTCCCACATCTGCTTCTGGAGAGGGCTGGAGCATGAGCACAGCCCTGTCCACCCACACAAACTCTACAGTCAAGGAGTATCCCAAGCCAGGGCTCCTCCAAGCATGGGGCTTCACCTTCTATTTCCTCAGCACACTCTTGCCCCTCAGAAAATACTTGGTATTTACTTCTTTTATGAATATAATGCCGGAGAGATATGGACTATTTAGGGCAGCCAAGGCTCACTAACTTTGAAAACATCAGCAAAGATTGCACTGAGGCCTCGCTGCCTTTGCACCCCTCAGCACCCTCGGAGCAGCAGCACTCAAGAATTGTGTCCTGGAAGCACCATCTAGTGTTTAATATCTGCCATGCTGGCTCCCACCCCCTGGGGTGGCTCTCAATGCACTCACAAAAACCAAGTTTTGGAGACAATAGTCCATAGGATTGGTTCTGTTTCAGGAGAAATGCCAATTGGAAACAAACAGCCACCAGAGAGCGAAGCCAAATGTGCAGGGATCACTGGAAAGAACTGAGGGAATTCAACCCTCTTGTTCCAGCAGGAGTAAAAGGCACCTTTGATCCTTGATCCTGAGATCAGGACTGGACATGGACATGAACCATCACTTCTGCATCCTTCCCACAGAGCCTAGCAGGGAAAACCATGGAGCTTCTGCACCTCTTTCTCTCTCCACAACCCTGAGTGTTTCACAATCTTGCAGAGACACTTGGGGGAAACCCCAAGTTCTGCTTGGTTTCACGTCAATACCATGTGAAAGCAGAAATTCTGAAGAATTCTGACATAAGCCCCTGGATCTGTGGTGTCCACAGGAAAGAATTATTTAATCTACCACCTTTAAGATTACAGAGGTCCCAAGCAGCACTGTTTAGGGCATTCAAACATGCTATTTTCAGCACAGAAAGAATAACTCCTAATTACACTTCACTTTTTTCAAGAAAAAGCACAGCTACTTATGAGTGTACTTGAGTACATCAATATTTCAATGGCTGGAGCTTGAAGCTACAACGCAGGGCTTGTCTTCCAAACTGTGCTCCCAAATTCTGCAAACCACAGGCATTCAGAGAGCTCTCAGAAGACCTGTGCCAGAAACTAGATATATCTCACTGGATAAGGGTCTGAATGTGGTGATTCAGGGGGTGACAGCCTGCTCGGGGGCTCTGTGCAACTGCACCAGTTCAAACCAGCACAGGGGCTCCTACCTTAACCAGGCAGCCAGTTTAAGGTCTGAGCCAGTATTAGGAAAAATAATGTGAGAACTATGAAGAAATGACACTTACTTCAAGCTGGAAGAGTCCTGATGGAACTTCTTTCAGTGAATTCTCAGAAAAGTCCACTTCTCTCAGGTGGTTTTTCCAAAACACAGTCAATGCATCAGGTAGGAATTCCAGTGCGTTTCTAGATGCTTTACAACATTTCTGGAAAACATCAAAAGCCCCACACTTACAGAGCAGCAATCATCTCTTTAAATAATGTGGTAGATCAGCTGTCACAAGGCAAAAGCTTCAATAAATTAATTTTAAGTGGTCTCTTTAGATATCTTGATCTAAATAAATTATTGGGCATGCAGGCACATAGGGTTTGCTAAGGAGATGCACTCAACTGCTGGTCAAATTTCTTGGTGGGCAAAAAGCATTCCAAAAATTCTTTTGAAAATCAGCCACCCCCATTTGCTTTTCAACCATCAGCTTCCCCAAAGGATATTGTTCCCCTGCTGTCCCTGTAAAAATGAGCAATAAAGTCACAGTGATGGGTGTGGATACAGATGTCCTTGTTTGCCACGGGTTTGGGCAAAGTCACCTCTGGTGAAAGTTGGGTGTTTTGTAAAATGATCCTAACAATACTTCTGCTCAGAGGAACTACAGAGAAAATCAATACATCCATGTAATACACATTTCTAAAACTCTTCCACCAATGCCATCAACATGGTGAGAACAGGGTGGAACCTCAGAAAAACTGGATCTGAAACCCATAAACCAAATTTGGCAGGGGCACTCTGACAGAACAGCCTTTTAAGCATCTGACAGTTTTTTAAGCATCACAGTCAATTTTTTTGCATTGTTTCAACAGCTTTGTCAGCCTCTGACTTTGTCAGAGCAGTTCAACTTACCAGGGGGCAGGCCCAGGGATCTGGAAACACTTTCAGCTGATTTCTGGAAACATTCAGTATGTTTAGGGACTTGAAGCAGTACAGAAAAACCGTTGGAAGTTCCACCAACCTGTTGTCAGAGACGTCAAACTCCTGCAGCTTCCTCAAACCAATCCAATTAGTTGCTGGAAAACATGAAATTGTGGCCTTGGTATAAGCATGAGAGCTTTAAAGCCATTTAAGCCATTATTTTAACATTTTTGGGTTCTTCCCTACAGCTCAGCCTTGAAATGCAAGCCAAGCACCGGACTGTACGTACTGTTTTCCTCGTCAAATAACTTCTCCATATAGTTTTTGGAAGCAATGAGTTTTTTAAGGTTTTTAAGGTGTAGGAATCCAGTAGGGAGAGTGGAGAGCCTGTTGCTGGATACGTCGACCTCAAGTAACCTGTGAGTACAGAACAATCTGAGTCAGGCATCAGTGAAACAGCAGCAAAGCCTCCTGTTGCCACAGACATCTGTTTTACCAGGACAGCTTCAGTTCTGAATGGAAGCAGCTGAAATGCACCTCACAAGGCAAAGCATAAAACCCTAATTAGAAAATTAACCCTTCCAGGGGGCAGAGACAGGTGGTCTGGATACACAGCAGATCAAATCATTGGTATCAGCCAGTAATGTCACTCTGAGCCAGCTTAGAGGAATGGGGCTCACCAGAGCTGGAGAAAAGCAGAGGCAACATGAGACAATACAGGAATCAAGTCCCCACAACTGTCCTGACAACAAATTTGGGAACGCTGAGAATGCAGAGGGGCAAATCCTAAATTAAACCTTGCAGCAGACAGCAAACAGACCGAGAAGCTCCTGCAGTGTGCTCTCCCCTTACACAGTCTCCCTCAGACCCAGCTTTGCATGGAGCACGCACCTTGTGCAAATGATCTCATCGGAGGACTGCACTCCGGGTAACTCTGTCAGCTGGTTGTCAGCCAGGCTGAGCTTCCGCAGGTTTATCAGCCCCCACGGGATCACGGATGGGAGGGACACCAGGCAGTTGGCAGAGAGATCAAGCTCAGTTATCTGGCAGGAGATATCGATCAGCCAGTCTAGATCCACCCAGGGCAGTTTGAGGTTTGACCAGTTCACACACAAAGCCTGCATGTGTCAAAGAAACAAGAGAAAACCACATCAGTGAAATCCCATTGCTCTCAGACAGTGCTGCACCACTGGGAATCTGGCAGAGCAGAGCACAGGCCATGAACATTTTGCACACTTTCCCATTTTGTTCACTTTCCAATCTGCTTCTAGGAATTAAACTGACTGAGAGATGAAATCATGCCTGGATATCAGCAGCCCCTGCTGTATCTGCTCCGTGATTTCACTCCAAAGACCACGAGCAAGCTCAAGCAGGGGACCTGGACTTCCTCATCAGCCAAATTATTCAGGGTCCAGCTTGGACAGAAGCAAGTGTGAACACACAGTGGTCATCAATGCAAGGAAACAACCCAAGGCTTCATTTTCAAGATCACCTCATTGCACTCCCAATTCTTGTCCTGAAATGCACATTTTAAAAATTATATTCCCAAAACGTTTTCATAAACTTGTTGGTTTTGACATAACTCATCCCAAAACCAGCCTCAATGCAAAGATTGTTGATTCTCCACCAGGAGGCAGCAAGAACCCGACAGCAAATTTAGTTTGCTTTGCGATGCCCAGTATTTAGCTCTTTGGACTTTTAACTCCAAATTTAGAATTAAAAGGAATGTATTTGGGGAAAGGAGAGGAAGAAAAGGGAAACAAGACCTCTCTCAAATGCTTATTTGAGACTCAGAACTCATGTACTCAGGTCATGTAGATCAGACAGTTCAAATGTTTAGGAGAATGGAACAAAGGGAGTACAAACAGATGCACTTTTTGGATACTGACAACAGTTCTACTTAGTGTAGACACTGTGCTTTTCAAACCTTCGCTTGTGATGCCTCAGGACAGCCCTGCAAATATGAATGGAAATATTATGCCCATTGTGCTATTGGGGAAACCAAGGCAGAGAGCTCCAGCTGTTTGTTTAAAGCTGCATCCACTGCCATGCCACAAGGCACCCCTGTAAAACACAGCATGCCAGCAGCAAAGAATAAATCAAATTAAGCAGAATCTCCACTGCTACTGCAAAGTGCACAGCACCCAATGGGAGCTGCACTGCAAAGCCTTCACTCTCACACCAAACATATCCTGCTTTACTGCTAGATTTCCCAAGTTGGCATATTTCACAGCTTCCTGCTTAGGAACTCTTGTTTTAAATTCAGCAGGCAATTTTTTGAACTTTTCTCTCACCTGTAACACATACCACAAATCCCTTGGCTTAGGAAAAAAGTAGTAGTCCTTGAGTAGACCAACCAATGCAGTAATAATACAACCTTACAGCCTTCTTTCAGGGGCTGCGAGCAGGACCTTGTGTCTGTGCTGCTCCTCTTTGCAGACTGATAACCCATCTCTATTTTGCACTTAGATCACTGTGTATCATTTCCCTCAAAAATGCAGAGGCATGGCCTCAGGGTATTTAATGTGATAAAGAGATACCTGCAGAATGCAGATAATGACTTCTCAAACCACAGACAAGATTGTGAAATCCAGCACCTGCTATCAGTGCTGTGGGTTGGTGTCCTGTATCCAAGGCAGCTTTTTGAATCCCAGCAATCAGTGCCCTCCTTCCCATCCAGAGACAAGGACTGACAGTGTCTCTGCAAACTGGAGGACCTGCCAAATCCTTCTATCTAACTTAGACATAGTGGACCAAATTCAACTGGTACCAGTAACCTGATATCAGTGGTTATGGTTGGCTCGGTGCTGTGCAGTGAAAATGTTAATTAAGTGAAAGAAATCCTGACAGCAGTGCCACAAAGAGAGGGTATTTATTCCCCAACTCATACTTAACCATCTGCACTGTTTTCCCAGAAAAGCTGTTCCTCTGATGCCAAAGGTCTGTGATGCCAAACTCGCAGAGCTCACCCCAACCCTTCTCCGTTTGGGGCTGGTGGTGAACTCTGTGCTAAACCAGGGACTGAGTTCAGAGGATGTTAGCTCAGAACTGACTGCAGGCAGCTCCCTGCCCTTCAGAAGCCAAGGAAAACCTCTGTCGACTCCCCTCTCCTGCCAAAGGACGCATTTCTCAATACAAGCCCTGAAGACTAAATTGAAATCTTCTACTGCAGCAATGTCAGGGGATGCACTGAGGCAAAGGACTGGAAATTGTGCAGGAGCAAGAAACCCTGCTGCTCTTGGGCAAAGGATCAACTATAAATATGAAAAATATTTACTTCAATCTGAGGCTGTCTGGTAAGGTGATTAAGAAGGGCTGTTGTGCATTTCTCCTAAATGACGTGACAAGCTCCACCAGAACCTCGCTCCTGCTGCAGATGGGATAATCTGAGGACAGGGATCTGCTCCCTGCATCAACAGCCCTGCTCTGAATGTTGTGTGGGACTGCTGCAGAGCTCTGCTGATGGTGATGTAAGTGAGATTAGCAGGATAAAGAAATGAGAGGAGGATCCCACACACACACATACATTTGTATGCTTGAATATAGAATTATTGGTAAAATATTTCCTAGGGAAAATAGAGCAGACAAAGCTCTTCTCAGACCTGTGATGGAAAAATTAAATTTATCTCACACTGTACACGCTGGAAAGTTACATTTATCTCCCTGCTGACTACATCTATTGAAGTTTGGAATCTGTGCCCAGCCACTTCACTGCAAAGGCTCTCTTTGGCACTTGTTACCTGTTCCTGTAAAAACAGACCACTTCCTCTCTTTAGCAAAACTGTGGTTTGCTGTGGGTATAAATTTATGCCAGGAAAAAACAAGAAAAGGAGAAACAGATATTAGAGAAATGAGATGTAACTCCTCTTGCCTGAGAAAGGGCAGCTCTGCTCTGTGCAAGGGCTGTCTGGAAGGTGTGGCAGCCAAAACCAGCTCTCAGGCACATTCTAGGCATAGCTCTGCATTCACTCCTGTGAAATCGATTGGAGCTCAGCTGTGCTCAAGTGTTTCCACTCAGAGATAGCACAGAAAGGACAAAGCCTTTTGAAGTTCTGGGCACAGTTCAGTGCTTGGTTTGCCCTCCCTGTCCAAGGGGAGAACTTTCTGACATCCAGCTGGCTGCCACACACGTCCCAGTCTCCACACAATCCAGTTTTGCTTCCTCCCAGTGCAAAATCCATCTCAGGATGAACCCTCTGAGACAAGAAGAAAGCGCCGAGGCAGTTTGTCTGCAGCTGCCACAAAGTTGTGTTTTAAAAAGTTATCAGGGCGTGTGAGTGTCACTTCCCAAAGATCTGAGCCCTGCAGACAAACCAGGACAGATCCTCCCAAATCTGTCCCAGTCTGCCAAAATGAATTCAGAGAGAAAGCATTAAATAAGCAAACATATTAAAAATAAACAGCTACTAGGAGAATCGAGGTCAGGTTTCTGTGTTTTTTCCTCTGCTTTTTTTCTTTTTCTTTCTTTTCAAACCAGGCCCTTCTGGCAATTAGCTGATATCTGAAGAACTGCTCTCTTCTTCTTCACTCAGGGTGTGACAACAGCAAAGCTGAGTCATTTTTACAGCAGCTAAGAAAAATATTGCCAGCAAATTCACATGGAAAACAGACCTCTTCCCTGTGATTCAAACATTTATTCCAAGTTTATTCAAGCTGAATTATCCAGTTGGATTTTTTTCTTCTGAAAGACATTTTATCAACTCTTATCCACATCTAGAATTCAGATTCCTTTTGTTTGTCTGTCAACAAAATTAAGAGTAGCACAGGGCATGCTCTAAATCTACTGATTGAACCTAAAGAAGTCAAGCTCACTTACGTGGTCTAACACCCAGGGGATCAACAGGAACCCAGTGAGAGGATTCAGACAGGAAAATAGAGAATGGAGAAGTTTGTAAAGCTACTAAAACCTCTCTTCTTATTTTCACTTAACACCAAAGCAGAACCAACAGCCTGCAATGCTACAAGCTGAGCAGACAGATACTCAACTAGATTGAACAGGGACATCTTTTCACTCCAAAATTTTTGTGACCTGATAAAAACTGTAACCTTTGAAGGCTCAGGAATCTGATGCTCCTATTCAGTGTTGGTTAAACTACATATTGAGGGGAAAATTTTAAAAATTCCTGATAATAAATTGCTGGAGTAAAAATAATACAAAATACTATGTGTTTCCCTATAAAGTGGTAACAATAGCAGTGTGAGAAACCTTTTTACTGCTGAGGATCTGAAGCAGGAAAGATACTCAGCAGATCATTGCTTTGCTCATGCTCCTTGTTAACACAAAGCCACCCAAGCCCATTTTTACCTGGACTGTCTGCCACAGAAGGGTTCCCATGCACACTCAGGGACACCACAGAGCTCGTGGCATCATCCTGCAACCAGGGGGCACAACAGAAACCTAAAGGAAAGATAACCCTGGAGGCACAGAGGAAATCTGTGCTAGAAGCAGCCCAGCTTCTTTGGAAGTCTGAGCCAAAAGCTTGGGTTTCCTCTCCCCGGCACAGCCTGGCTCACACAGCGGTGTTTAAATTTAATTTTAAATTAAACTGTTGCTGTGTCTTGCACAGTGATGCCATTCAAAGCCTTGATGTAATTCACCCTGTAATTCAGCATCAAAGCCACTGGCATGGTTTTCTAAAAGGGCAGCAAACCACAAGGTTTAGCTGAGAAGAATCAGCAGCCACACAGCATGCAAAGACAATTATCAGTTATTAACAGGATGCCCCTTTAAAACAACTTCTCTTCAGGCAGATAAATGGTTACTTACTGTTTTTGCTGGAGCACTACCTGGCAGTGGGGCTGTCTCAATGAAATACTTCCTCAGAAGGTGTTTGCTGGATTCAGGACTGTCCATGAGGATGTAGGAACAAAAGAAAGCTCCATTCCGCAGCAAAAACACGGCTACATCTTCATTCCCTTTGGAGAAAAGCAGATTGTTTGCTCCCTTCACCTCATGTAAATGAACCAGCAAGGAGCTGAACAGAAATCCTGGGAAATAACCACTTCTGAAAAAAACTGTGGGGGTGTTCAAAAAGGAAACTGAACTGTGTGAAGGCTGTTTCCTCCAGTTGCAGGACTCCACTTGGTCAAACTGAGACAGCAAAGACACTGTGTAAAAGTGCTGGCCCAGGCTCTTCCTTTTTTCTCTTTTTTCCCATCATATTAAACTATACACACAGCTGTGCTTTGAAGTGTAAATTATTCAGGCTAACTCAAGCATGTGTGCCAGAGTGTCCATAACAATAACGCTTTTACTTGCAAGGATTCTGGTTTTTAAGGGTCTTTTCCCAAGGAGTTTATAGAGGAAAGTTCAGCCTCTCAGTATTTACAGTAATCTAACTTCACAAGGCCCTGGCTAAGTGGAAAGATTCGGAGCCAATTTTATTTTAATTCACCCTGCTGGAAATCCAACTCCGGACAAGCCACGGATGCCGTCCTGTGTGTGAACAGCTCAGCCCATTCTTCAAAGACCTGGCAGAAAAGAGGCAAAGCGTGGAAGCAAATACCCACCTGCCTTTATAGCAGCGTAGAGGGGCAGGCGGATGAGGACGGGGAACTCGTTCCTCCTGACTGCACAGCTCTCGGGGTCGGCGCTGTAGGCACGGATCAGGAGCTTGACAATGTCCAAATGGCCCTGCTGGCAGGCGATGGCCAGCATCCAGTTCAGCAGCTGCTGGCAGGTATTAGGACCTACCAAAAAACACAAAAAATGGGGCTTAGCTGGTGCCACTAAGGAATGCCCGGGGTTTGGGACAGGGTGAAGCTCCTGAGGACAAAAGGAACAGGTTACACTGCAGAAGTGTGTCAGAGGAGGGTCCTAAGCTGGTCAGGCACTAAGTTTTCAGCTTTGCTTAACTGTTCTTCTTTACCCACCCAGCTAATGGGTGAAATTTTTTGTCTGTCCCCGACCCAAGCATTCATAAGGCAACAACAGTTCTGCTCAAACACTAGCACATAAATAAACGTCTGACCCCAAACAGGGATGATGAGGACTCTCTTTGCATCCAAACAGACATTAGATCCAAACACCTAAGATTGGCCACTTCTTCCATGTTCATGAGAGGGGATACAAAGAATGGGGAAAACCAGATGAGTTTTCATGTTATTGGATAAATAAAACAAAAATAAATGCTTCAGTCCATGAAAAAAAGAACTGTTTAGCTTGTTTTTGCTGCAACCTGAAGTCTCCCACAAAAACTTTCATTTCCCCTTCAAATATTTCATTTCAGGTCAACTCTTTACTATTAATTCATAATAAAGTCAGACAAATGTCATTTAAGGCTAAAAACTAAAACACCATGTTCTGATTTCTGCACGAATTTGCTGATACTTTGGTCATTCTCAAATTGGGGTTTTTTTCAGAAATAATGTTTTCCTGTAGAACTCCACTTTCCTCTAGGTGTGCCTAATTCTGGGCACATAACTAAATTCCCAGAATAGAATTATTTCTGCTAACAATAAGCAGGCCCCACATCTTCCCTGATTCCCTGTACTACCTCCATATACTTTACAAATTCACATCCTCTCTGAAACACTTACAGGAACATCCAGAAGCCCAAGTTTTACATGTCAAGGCTCTTTTGCAGCTTATCCATGTGGAAATTACATTGCTCTTTGCATTCTTAACAACTCCAATAAATCCCTCACCCTCCTGCTGCAAAAAATGGGCTCCACTTAAGCTGTAAGCCACAAGTGGTTCTCACTGTTCTAGGGAGAATCACTGCAGTGCAACAGCCAAATTGCAAATTTATGCAATTTATACCTAAGCCCTGTGATTGGTTTCTGTGTAACTTCCCAAGAAAACAGCTGGAAGGTCCTGCATAAGGATTTCTGAAAGCTGCTGTTTGCACAGAGCTCCTCCCCTGACCCCCCCGAAGCAAGAGTTGGAGGGAATTTGGTCACTTCTGAGCTGAGCAAAGTTTCCAGAAACTACTTAAGTCACTTTTCATTACTCAGTATATTATATTAATATAATTTCATTTTTGCTACTAGATTACTCATCTTCCTTTCTGGCTGAAGGAAATGCTACACTTAATTGCATCCCCCAAACTGGAACATTTATTTTGCCTACCAGTGCTCTGACAGGACACCAAATAAGCAGGTTTCCCAACAGGTTATTCCCGTTCTCAGTGAGGCCACTGGCAACTATTTAGTCCCAGTGAGGAGACAGAGCTATACTCAGGTTAAATATTGCAGAAGCCAGCTTAGCTCTTGTGTTACTGCAGTGTCTGAGGTCAAGGATTTGCCCCAGATGTTCTGCAGGACCTCAGGACCCAAATGCATGGAAAGTCCCAGGGAGAAGCAGCTGCCAAGCTCACAGAACACTGAGAGAGCAACAGGGACCCAAACACAGCTCCTGGTCCTGAGTCAGAGTTGGGCTCTGCCCCCCGCCCCCACTGCTGCCTTAGGAATCGTGTCTGAGTCAAAAAACGTCTCTGCTCCAAAATAATTACTATAATAAAAATTAAGTAAAATATAATGATTCTATTAAAGAAGGAATTCCCCTTTTGAAAGTCAAAACAAAATGTCAAGCAGAGAACGAAGTGGGTGTCAGCTGTGAACCCAAAGTGTCCCTGCCCAGTCAGGCCACTCACTGCCAGCACCACTGAGATTGTTGGATCAGCACTGGGATGATGCTGCATCCTGAAAATCCCCTAATTTCCCTGCAGGGTCTGGGATGTTACCCAGCTGTGAGGCCTGACAGGAATGAACTGTCTCGATGGCATCCTTCCCCACTTCCAGTCTGCAAACATGGAATACTTTTATGAACGGGTTTCTCTTCCCCGGGGGGAAAAGTTTTCTTCAAGCACGGCAGAGATCTGATCCCTCCACACGCTTTCCCATGGCTAAACCCCTCCCCTTCCAAAGAATGCAAAAAAACCCCAAAAGCCTGCTTGGAGCTGTGGCACACAGCTCCTGAAAAACTTGAGGAGAGGCAGGGTGAGCCCAGGGCTTACCACGCAGGGAATCCAGCAGCTCCTTCACGATGTCCTTGTGCCCAAAATACGCCGCCACCACCGCTGCGTTGTCGTCGTTGGGCTCTGTTGGTAACACCACCAACGCCTCCTTCAGCAGGTACCTCACCGCCTGCAGATCTCCATATGCTGCTGCAATGCCCAAAAGCTGACACTGGTGAAGGAAACACAGCAGAAGAAACCCTCTGTTCAGGGCAGCAGGCAGAGAAAGAGCGCTCCCAGAGCTGTGTGGGTTTCTTTGTGCCCACGCCAAGGCATGTCCACTGTTGCCGTGGTTAACTGGGAGTGCCACAAACACTGGTGGCCATTGTAATCATTGTTGATAAATGTATCATATTAATTTGTTGGGGTTTGTGTGATAGTTTTTTGTATGGTTTTTCACATAAGTGCCTGAGGCACAGAACTGTGAGTATAAACCCATTTTTCATGGACCAACAGAAAAAGCATTTGCACAGCTCAGCTGCAAAATGCAGTATTACCTGTTTAGGAGATGGCCGAAATGACTGGACTTGACATGCAGGGACCCTCCCAAAACACTCACTTCAACTCTGTGCAAAGAGCAGGCTCAAAAGGAGGGCTCTGAAGGCAGAGCAGTGCAGAAGCTGGCACAGAGTTTGTGATAAAATTCCACACATAGGCAGTAAAATCTTCCCAGGGGGCCATTAACCATCTTTGCACTGATGGGGGAATGCATTTTTGGCTAAGTCTATAAAGTGCTTCCCTTTTACAGGGAAAAATGCATTTCCCTGTTTTGGTGACCACAGCAGCAGCACCCCTGCTCACACAGCCTGCTGTTCCGACAGACACTGCTCCCTGTGATCTGTCCCACGTTCCTGATCTGTGTTCTCAAGGGCAGACCCTGTCCCTGAGCATGTTTCTGCAGCATTCCCACACAACCAAACGGATTTTCTCCACGAGAAAATGACAGAAGACAGCAGCACCTTGAAATTTTGGCATCTTCGCCAATAAAATCTGAGAGAGAGCAGTAACCCAAGCCAACCTTTTCCACCTGCAGTGCAGTCTCCTCACAGGACAACCTAATCAACTCTTGGGCCTTGCTGGTGTCCCCAGCCTTGTAGGCATCCTGGATGCTTTCTGTCACAGGGGTCTGGGTGACAGAGACGTCGCCACTCGTGGACTGTTTGCCACCCATGTCCACAGTTCCTGCAGGAAAAACAGGAAAGAGAAGTCAGGGAGAGGTACCTGCTCGTACTCATGCACAGCTGAATGACAGGGAATCCTGGGAACAGAAAGAGTTGGTGATTATCAGTGGAATATTTACTGCTCACAATTTAAAAAAGCCTGATAGAAGAAAGTGATAAAATGTGAAAGTACTTCCCAACAAGGACATGAAACTGAGAGGGATGGTGAGTTCCCCCACGGCTCCCAGAGGTGGTTTCCAAAGGAAGGTGTGGAAGCTCACACACATGGACACATGAACCCTTCATCTGCCTGACACATCCTCCTGCTGCTGAGGAACCAGGGAAAAGGAGCAATGACATGGGACTGGCACCTGCAGGAATTCGGACAAAGCCAGGAATCTGAAAGGCAAATCTGGTATCAGTGGCCTTGCTTTAGTCACACTTCACTCCTGACAACAGCCTGATAAAATCCCACTGTCCTCCAGCATTTTCAACCAGGATTTTAGGCACCTCTAGGAGTGTGAAATAAAAGAAATTGGAAATATTTATTCGGGGGGAAAAAAAAAAAAAAAAAAAAAAAAAAAAAAAAAAAAAAAAAAAAAAAAAAAAAAAGGAGATTTTGCAAGATGCCCAGTGTCACCTTAATCAATTCTGGAGAATCTCCTAGACCAGACTTTCTTTTCCTAAATGGTGTTGGGAGCCAGAAGAGCTTTTAAGTGTCAGAGATTAAAAGATGAAGCCATTAGAGAAGATGCTCTGGTGGGTGGGTAATGAGGCAGGCAGGAAGTCTCACACCCAACCATTCCCCAGCTACCAGCACAGGGAAAGCTGCACTAAAGTCACTGAAATACAAGATGTTTTCAGGTCCACTCCTGAACAGCAAGGCAGAGGAAAAAAGCATTTTCCTCTTGAAAATAAAATTATTTTTCCTGTTAAAACATTATGAATTATTATTGCTCACTTGCAACTGGTTAAATAAGGCACTTAAGCCCACAGTTCTTCACATGTATTAACAAGGATTTATTTTTTTTAAATAGTCACATATGTCACACAGGGCCTAGTTTAATGCAGCCTGGAAAGAGAAGTAAATTTGGAGCAATCCATAACTGTCAATAAATATCTTTGAATAATGCAGTCTGAATCACCAGTAGGTTCTGACTAACACTTCTCATCAATTATTTAAACGAAGCTCAAATCACTCAGACATTGGAGATGGCTCCAGAGGTTTGTGCCATTGAAAGTGTGCCCTCACCAATAACCTTTCCCAGATGATGCAGAACGTGTGAAGGACAAGGAGCAGAAATCAAGGCCCATGAAAGTGGGATTAAATTACAGCACAATAAACAATATCTCAGAGTTCATGGTAATGAGCGTAGTGCTTCCATAATTCTGTAATTTTAGGGAGTACACGAGAAAAGAAATTCTTCCAGCATTCGGTTCACTCTTTTAAAGCAGACCACACACCTTTGAGGGATCACTAATAATATCACATGTGGTTTAATTTAATTTTCATAGATACCAAGATTGGAAAAAATATTCTTATCAAGTATGTTTAAAGGATGATGGAAGGGAGAGCTTTAAAGCAAAGTAGTTGTCCAGTCAAAACAACTCCGAACTGGACTAAGAAAATTTAAAAAGTACAGATCCGAGCAAACAATGCAGTTACTGGAACAAGCAGCCTCCCCATTTGGCACCCTGTGATGAAATCCTGAACATAGAGAGAAGCTGTGGAATTCCCCTTGGAGGAAAAAATGCCTCACACTGGAGATACAAAACAGCTGGAAAGCTCCTCAGCTTCCTGCTCAAGGAGCCCAGCAAACCAGGGCTGACAGAGCAGAGCAACTTCCATTAGCTCCCTACAAATTGCAGAAAGGAGGGACAAATTTTACTCAGTTCTAGCCTCAATCCTGATTTTGGGGACTATCACTCAAGGTCCACATCTGCAGCCATTCCAGATGTAAAAGCCTTTCTGCCAAGGAATTGAGCAGGACCATCTCTCTTTGATTTTAGATCATGGCCTGGGTCACAGATTCATCAGACCCTGGTGTCACATCCCCCTCGAGCAGAGAGGCTTCCAGCCAGCCTCTCCCACACAGATCTCTCCTTAAAGGAGCATTTTCCACCTCTCCTGCTGGAGCTGTCCCACTCAAACCAGCACAAGAAGGGTCACAGGGTTGTAACTGAGGGAAGGAGGAACTCTGCCTGCTTGACCCTAATCCCAAAACCACTTCTGTGTTTTGCCAAATGACTACTTCACAAAACAACTCAGCCAATGTGTTGGGCTTCCCCTTACATTTTTGGCTCCCCCACAATTTCTGAAATCCTCTGTAGTGCAGTGGCTCGGTCACAACCCCTGGTGCCACCAGCACTGCAGGAACACAGGCTGGCCCTGAATTAGGTATAGAATCCTGGGAGCTCCAGGAATTGGAAGGTCACAGCTGGCTCCCTGGAGTTTATTCCCAGAAAAGGCTTCAGTATATTCACTTCAGTCCTTAAACTCAATTACAGTCTTGTTTTAGGCAAATTTTTACTGATCTAATCAAAGCTGCTCAGTTTTGAACATCCAAATGTCAATCAAGTGGAATTCAATAAAGGTTTCACTGACTGTAAGAAATCTGGGCAATTCTACTGTTTGAAACCAATATTTTCATATTAAATATTCTTGGCAGCAAGACAATGCTGCCCATCTCTCAAATTTCTTACACCAAAACTTCTTTCTATTGTGGAGAGTAAAGTGACCTCCTGCCTGAGAGAAGAAGCTGCCAAAGTTCTCCAGCAAAAAAAAAAATCCTTGTGATTGTCAACTGAAAGCCTGAAAAGAGCAAAACTGGTGAGATACAGATAAAAAGGTTTGCCCTCAACCAACAGCTGTACTCCCATGGTGCTGTCAGATTTTAGTAGAGCTTTCAGAGGTTGAATGAGAGAAGGTTGGCTCTCCATTCCCAAACTCCCAAAAAACACAAACACCATCCGAGGCAAAGCTAAGCATCTCACCAACAAAATCACCCAGTTCACAGAAGACTTCCTGCTTCCTGGTGACTTAGTAAAGGATATATTGGCTTCTGAAATACAAGGGCAAACTAAGAACCAGCATGTTTTATAAGCCTAATTTATACTCACCAGTGGGGGGAAAATAAATGAGGAAAACTACATTTTACTGACTAAAGACTGTCTTATTCCTACAGGATGTATGACTGACCTATCATCAGCAGTGGCATTCATGTAGGCTGGGAATAAAGTTTTGCCAATACATGCAGCAGCCATTTTTAGCAGAAATCTGGGCTGAAATCCAAAGAAATTCTGCTCTGCTTTTAACCTTACATGTCTCCTGCTCCTTGCCTGAGCTCTTCATGGTTTTCCCCACTCAGGAATCAGAGTCACCTCACTCACACCCAGCCTTGAGCAATGTGATAGGAGAGCAATACTGGAGCTCACTAACACTGAACCTCTGTTTCTGGACTTGATTGTGCAACACGTTGAGCATTTGAGCTCAGATGTACCAAAGTGCTTTTAGTTCTTAGATTTTATGGATTTAGGAACGAGACCCTGCACTTTGGCACAACAAGGGCTCTGTTAATGCACAATGCACATTTCTGTGTGCAAACCAGCACAGCAAGGGATGATATCCCAGCAGGACCTCTTGGATATTCCTGTGCTGTCCCAGAAACTCCAGAAACTTTACACACCCAGTGCTGTCATTTTTAATTTCTGCTTTATTGTACACAGATCTAGGCAGGTCCTGTGCTGGCACAGGCTCCTCTGAGAGCACTGCCCCAAAGCAGCACCAAAAAGAAGATAAACTAAGCCTATTTCAGCTGAGGAGGGTTCTTTTCTCTAACACCTTTGGACATCTATGAAAATAAATCCATGGAGTTTACTCCCTAATACACAGCCTCTGCATCTCTGCATCATATTAGTTTAACCTCTCCACAGATCCACAGCTTCTTTTCTTGTCTTGCTTTCTATTAAAAAAAGCTGTAACCAAACCCAGGGTTGTTTGTGAGGGGAAAAGGGGAGACATCTGCTGACACTAAAAATACATCCATCATCTATTCCTCACACCTCTTAACAGCTTGTACAAAAACAACTAACTTTGCAATTATTTCTCTCTTGATTTCAATGATTTATACTTTGGAAATACCTTTTAAGTTTGGCTTTTCTGTAACAACCCTTTATAAAAGCTAAGGGCAAGACTATTTTAAAAAAAATCCCAATGAAACCAGAGGTTATCAATAAAAAAGCAGAGTTATTTTATTGCCATTTGAAGGGCACAAGGTATCACTTTTAACGTGCAACAGACTGCTGACCCAGCTCAGAGAAACAAAATAGATAGAAGCCTTTTTACTAATAAAGAGTACCACGAGAATTTTCGGGCCATGTGTAGTTAAACCTTGTCACAGGCCTTATTACTACAGCAGGTGAAAAAAACCCTCTAAAAATTCTAAATTGACAGTATGCCATTAGTACAAGGGGAGGGTTTGCAGGTCAGTGCTGTGAATCAGCAAACAGCTGCATAACAAAGCAGCACAATGCACAGATGATTATTGTCTTTATAGCCCAAATCACTGCATCTCTGACATATGTGTCAGAGTTTGTAAATGCTACATTTACATTTACAATACAAGAGTTTGTAAATGCTACATCAGGCCCCTTGATAACCAGCAGTTCTTTGGCAACTAGGTAGGATGTTTTTATTTAGCAGAAAAAGATACAAATGAGATGCTTTACCCAGCATAAATCAGGAAGCTAACCTCCTCCAAAAAGCAGAATTAAAATAACAATACAACCTGAAAACAGCTACTGACCTTGTCATAATGTGTGCAGGTATTTCCAGAGACGGGAGCAAACCAAGCTGATGCTCTAGCACAGCATCCCACCCAGCGATGCCCAGTTCAGCTGGTAATTCCTGGACTGATAACCACCCACCTCTGCTCCAGCACCAGCAGCTCCTGCAGTGGCCACTGGATGGAACGGCTGGCTGGCTGCTCCTTTGTCTGAATTAACTACCACGGTTTAGCCCTGACAGATATTTTCATCCCCATGTCCCACTACAGCGAAATCCAAGCCTCTGGTGCAGAGGATGTGGGGATGGGGGTGGGCAGGGAGCCTCTCTGGCTGAGCTCAGACATTAATTCCTCAACAGCACCAGATGGCTACAGCTAACCTTCACCAGCTTAATCTTTTGCCATTTTGACTTCTGAGCGCTGCCACAGCACAGATAAAAAATAGGACAGGGAGATGTGCTGAATATTTAAAGTCGGCACCTCCAAACACTCTAAAACTCACTGGTGTCACTGAACATTTTTCAATACTACTCCACAAAAGATCTGCCCAGCTGGTTTGCAAAATTAATGAAAATCTATGTTATTTCTGAGTCTCTGCAACAGACTCATGCATCTCGTGCCGCTTTGGAAAACTTCAGGCTAACAAACTGAGCAGCAGCAAACGAGAGGCCTCCAGTGATTTCAAAGGATGGTGGATCTGCCCTACATTGCATTTTCCATTTAGATGGGTAAGAATAATTTTTCAGTCCTCTGGAAATTTTTGAGATACTGAAAAATCCCATCCCAAACCAGGAAGAAAACCCAAACCCCTGGATTTTTCAATAAAAAATAACGAAATTAATTTTTCAGTCAGCCCAAGCGGGTAAAAACGCTTTATGAAGCAAACGTATCTTTTGTGTTCCTTCTGTAATTCGGTGACACTTCAAGGTTTCTTTTTTTAAAAAAAAAGTTAAAAGATTTTGCTCATTTATTTCATTCATTTATTCTTAGAAGATAAAGCCACAGACCAAGATCTCCTGTGCTCCCCACCTGCCCACATTGCCAGAAACTGCCTCAAAACCATCCTGCAGCAGTAAGCCAGTGATCTGCCTCACCTTTTCCCAGATTTAGGTGAAATACATGGGGCTCATCCAATTCTGCTTTAAAATGTTCCTGTCAGCATTCAAAAATGGCCAAAACTACCAATAAATCTCCCTGTGAGAAGACACTGAGAACAAGATGGTTTATCTGGGAAGTTCCAAATCCCCAATGGAGAGTCTGTACCAGAACTGGGTCATGGCCCCTCTGACCCTAATTAATATTTTCCACAACAAGTGGGATGTGCCAGCTTCTCAGGACAGTGGGAGCTCTCCACACACTTTTTCTGCCTATTTCCTGTAGTTCCATTTCCCCCAAACATCCATTATTTCAGCTAATTAAAGGAGTGGCTCTGCACTAAGCTCTGCCTGCCAAAGGCACTGGAAAAGATGATGAACACAAAAGCCACCCACATCTACAACAGAGCTCACAATCAATGCTCACTGCCCCAAAAGGAGACTTAAAACCCCCAAAGAAACCAGATATGAAACACAGAGAAATGCTTCAAAGGCAAAAATCCATGCTGAAGGGATCTTTTTCACTATTACTGCCGATTCTGGAAATATTTTGAAATTGTTTACATGCCAACACCACACATACATCGTGCTGATCTGCACTGAACATTTTCCAGCAAGCACCCAGGGCACGCTGACAATTTTAGGTACAGTTGTGTAGAGTGAACAATTATCACCAAAATCATTGGAAATTTTCTATTTATAACACCTTTAACCTGCAAGGAAAAAAAGCATTTGCTAATGCAAGCCTGAAAGGAAAATATTAAGTCCCGGGTGGAAAAATGCTCTGGATTTCTGCCTTTTCACTGGGCTCCAGAATGGAATTATGAGAAACAGACGCCTCCAAAGGCTTTAGCTCCACACTTACACAATCATTTCTTCATCATCCAGGATAATGAGGGAAGAGGGAACAGAAAAGCCTCAAATCCTGGTAACACTGGGACTCAGCAGTATCAGTGGGCAGTGCCAGCACTGCCAGATCTGAACAGGCTCCTGCATTTGTGTGTGCACTTCCCAAATTCCTAGGACTCTGGGAATTGTTTGTATTGTCCAAGAAGTAAAAACAAAACTGAGCTGGTTATTCCTTGCTGAAGTAGAAAAGAGGCTGCACAAAGGCATTGCAAGGCAATGGGCTCAGAGAGAGCACAAAGAATTACCCTGGAATACGACTGTCAGAACAAACCCATCATGGCACTGTGCAAACCACACTGGAAAGTGCAAAATAAATCCAGGGTCACTAATGACACCTGCAGCTACCCATGGAAAAGGAAGAAGGGATTGGGACGTGCCTCTGCAAGAGGACAGGATGTTCCCCACTGGTTGGTTGTGAAGTGCAGCTCCACTTCCACTGCCCTGGGCTGTACCTGGTGGGAGAGGAGCAGGGCAGGAATGGGGCAGGGATGTCCTCCAGCCAGCACAGGGCAAGGCCTGCCTCCCACAGAAGGTGGGAATACCCCCCATCCCTCCAGCAATGCCCTCTCTGGGGGGCAAAGGATCAGCAAAGCCCACAGAGAACAGAGATGCTGTTAACTTCCACCCCCAAAGAGAAGCTATTGGGAGCTCCAAATGGCCAGAGTTGCTTATTGAAAATAAGAATGACTCAGCTCTGGAGTGAAAGTTTCTATTTTTGTCTTTTGGCCTCAGTGATTTGGTTCCCATCCTACAGCTTGAATCATTCAGAAATGTTCTTCTGCAGGCAAGGCCAGCTATGCCACTCTCGCTTTCCAAATTTTAAATTGGAAGATATACATTAAACATGCCGAAGTACAACACTTTAGGATTTTCTTTGTGTCCGTTTCCAGGCATGGCTGGAAAGGGAGGATTGTTAAATGATGAAAGGTGTCTCCAGTGAGACCATTCCTGTCCAATCAAATCAAATATTACAGTCATGAAACCAAACCAAGACTGGATTTCATTTGAAACTCCACAAAATAAAATTTCATGGCTAACTTTCTCCTGAACCTTTTCCCTTTCCCTAACATTCAAGCTTTCATCAGAAGGAAAAAAAATCCCACACACTAGTGTTTTCTCTCTTTCAGAGAAATAATTTACTCAAAATTCTTCTAAAAAAAAAATTAAAACATTAATTATTCCCATTGGGGAAGCACCATCTCATGGCCAGCCCACTTCTGCTGCTTAGACACATTTAAAACTTGCTTTGGGAAGAAGCAAATACTTTTAGCCCCAGCTGTGAGAGGCCACGTGTGGAGGGCTCAGGAGGGATTTGCTGTGTGTGAGTGAGAAGAAGATGGGCCCAAGGTCTCTGCTCAGGTCTCAGCACAAATCTTCTACCAGCTCCACCAAAGACACATCCAGCGATCCCACATTTTCTCTGAGTTGGGAAAAGCAGCTCCTAAGCTTCTGTCTCACTTTAATAACACATGTGAA
This sequence comes from Prinia subflava, assembly GCF_021018805.1. Classification (NCBI taxonomy): domain Eukaryota; kingdom Metazoa; phylum Chordata; class Aves; order Passeriformes; family Cisticolidae; genus Prinia; species Prinia subflava. Next base: position 2,897,154 of record NC_086261.1, read on the forward strand.
CACCTTCCTCAATGGAAAACCCATTTACAGCACTGCAACCCCACTGCTGGTCAAATATAAGAGCACAAAAGCAGCCAAAATCTGTCTCTCCACGACGACATAAGGTGCAGGGGTGTGACATGAGGACACTGACCCACACATTCCTTCCAGCTACTCCAATTAAAGTTTGGAGAATGAGAGAATATTTTTTTAATTAAAAAACCTGATAGGTTCAGGAGACACATCTAAAGGAAGATGCCTTTCAAGAGATTTGAGGGGGCAAACATCCCATGCAGCAAAATCCAAGCTTAGAACATGTTAGACACAGTTCAGTGAGCTTCTTTTACTGTGCCTGTTTGACTAATAAAATACTCCTTGCTACCCTCACTTCCCATTTATCACTAAGACAACCACCCTGGATCAGTTTAAGTAAAAGTATGCAGAGAAAAGAAAATGAAATCAAGATATTGGATATGGTTGGCATGAAGAGACTTGAAGGGACAATTTGGCAACAGCAGAGCCAAGGGAAGCGCAGAGCTGAGAAGAGAACCAGGGGAAAGGGATGGATGGATTAGTCTGGAAAAGAAAACAAAAATCCACACAAAACACTGAAGAAAATGAGGCTCCACTCCAGCTTCTACTGAACTCAGTGTGAGCACTTCCCACTTCTGACTCCTCTTCCACAGCAGTCAGAGAAGATCCTGGATTCCAGGACAGGCTCAGAGGGAGGATCACCTGAACAGTGTCTGGAGCAGAAGAGGAACCTGATGGAAGATCCAGACAGTCACCAAAGCTCTAATGGGGCTACCAGAAAAACCCTTCCCCTACCTGTGACAAAACCTGCAAGTGGCAGAAATGTCTGCTTTTGCAGGGAAGTGTTTTTCCTGGTGCCTGGGAATATCAGCACCCATTTCAGAAAGGGAGGACAAGGATTCTGCCTGGGAGGCTCCTGTGTCCATGCTGTGACCCTGCTGCAGCTCACAGCAGTTTTGAATGTCTGCTCCAAAGCAGAGACAGCAAAATGAGGCAGGCACAGTTCATCCCCTTCCCACCAACCTTTGATGAACTCTGATCCACTGCATCCAGGAACCTGCTCCTGTCCATGAAAATGGCTTTGATTTGGCAGCTTTTATTCCCATCCTGCCACTGTGTGAAAGGTCCAAGGTGCAAAACAAGGGAGAATTATGGCCAGGATTACAAGCTCACGTAAGGAGCCAGGCTTTTTGTTTTTCAGGCTATGTACAAGATCTGAAAAGGGATCCTGTCCATTAGTGTTGTAAAAAAAATTTAAAATGTTCCTGTTTGATGCAAAAATAAAAGCATTTTCAAAGGCTCTTTGATGTGAAAGACAGAAAGACGTGCAGGCAGATTCTGGAGGAGGTCTTGTCTTCAGCAATTACCAGCACTCTTTTTGAATCCTACTCCCCAGACAGAACTTTTATATGAAGCAGATAATCATGCTGCAGAGTGTATCAGCTCTAAACCTTGTGGCTTTTCAATTAAGCAGCAATAACCTCCAGTCCAAAAATGCCTCAACCAATTCGGGAATAAAACAAACAACCCCCAAAACAAATTAACTGCAGGTGAGACAGTTCCAAAGACATACTTGCTTCTAAAAGATTTCATTTTGAACTCTTCTCGGGTAGCCATGCCAGTTTTCCAAGCAATATTTTGATCATTAAAACAAGAAGTGATGCAATTTCCACAGTGACCACAAACATACCAAGAATATTTCAACTAAATTTATCCAGACTTCTTGTTTGAGTCACTGCTCTGGTTCGTTATTTTTCCATGATTTTCAGCTATGCACAGGGAGGAGCTGGGGCCAGCCTGGGACTGAGTTTTCCCCAGCAGTACCTGAAATGCCAACCTTTATGCCTGGGAGCCACACATTGACTATCAGAGAGGAAAAGGAGCTGCTCCTCCAGCTCCCAGCCCGAGGTCCCTGCTCCTTCCCACCACTCTTCCTGTGGCAGAGTGACCCCTTCCCTCACCCCTGGTGACACTGATGGGGCTTGTCTTGGCAGATGAGAAGCTCCTGAAGCTCACCAGGGATCTGCTGCCCTCTCCAACTGCACATGGAGACCAAACCCATAGATCTGCCCCAGTTTTCCCACTGTGCATCTTCATGGCAGACCCCAAGTCCTGCCAGCAACACAAACTGCTGACTCCCAGAGTCCCTCTGACTTTTGGAAGGGTGAGAGCCTTTCCTAAAACTTAAAGGGTTTTTAAATAGGTCCTCTAAAGTGAGGGCAAGGCACAAATTAAAAAGCATGGAGACACTTCTGTTGTGAAAATATCAGCAGCTTACATAAAAGGGCTGCTGCTGTGGTGATACATAATTATGCAAATAAGCAATTGCTGACCCACTAATGAGCACAGAGACTTGGATTAAAGGAAGGAATTAAATATCAGCCTGACTTGATGTAAAATCTGAAACAGAACCTATTAAGAGACAGACTTCATGGTTGAGTCACCCTCCCTGGGGGGGGTTTAAAAGCTGTGTGGATGTGGCACTTGGGGACATGCTTTAATGGTGGCTTGGCAGTGCTGGGGGAACAGTTGGACTCAGTTACCTTAAAGGTCTTTTCCAGCCTTAAAAATTCCACGATTCTATGATTTTTATACAGCAGATTGGGAGTTGAATGATATAAAATCCATTCCCTCCCCCATCTGCAATGCAAACAGTTCCTCCCAGCTCACTGCCTTCTGCAAGCACAGCCCTGGCAGCCCTGTTATTGATCAGAGCACTGAAAAACAAACAAACCACAGACTTGATGCTGTAAGGATCCCTGAAGATCCCATTATGTCAGTGCAAAGAATTTAATGGGTTTTGGATAAGGCCTCCATAGGCTCTGGGGAGGATAAAATCCCATAATTCACAACATTTTCTTAATACAAGTATAAAATCACCTGCAACATCTCTGTCAAAACAATACATCAATTACAGGCCTGGTAAAGGCTGAGTTTGTGTGAACACTATCAATTGTTTTTTTCCCACTGAAACAGAGGACAGCAGTTCCATGACCCCAGAATCAACCCTCACCCGAAAGCTCCCTCATAAATCACACCTCAGGAACATTGTAAAGAGCTCCCTGTGTACAAGTTCCACAGGGAAAGGATTTTCTTTACTGTCTTATCACCTTTGGTTTTTTCCAGGCTTCTTGATAGAGTTGTCATAAGTTACATTTCAATGTAATAAACCACAAGTAGATTTTAACATGAAGGTGTAAAAATAAAGCTGTAAAGCAGCAAATAATTCCAGATGCAGCTCAGATAAAGATCAATGTTTTACTGCTGCCTGTAAATCAAACTGGCTCTCAGGTCAGACTCCCTGCTCAATTAACTTCCCAAGGTCTTTACTGCACCACTGGCTCTCCCAGCAGCTCTGCCCTCCTTGATAACAGCCCTCAAGTTCAAGAGCAGGCTGGCTTTGATGGTTTTTGCGAGGAAAATTGTAAATGCCTCAGCATTCCTTGCCCCTTTTTGGAGGGATGTTGTAAGAGCCAGCTCTGCACAGGAGGGCAGGTTTAACCACAGGCATGTTCAGCTGCACAGCAGCCTCCTGCAGGAGCCCTTGGCCCCTTGTGAGATTGCACCACCTCAGTATGAAGTTTATTTAAATATTTAAAAATACAAGCCTATTACTGCCTTACTGGTGTACTTCCTATTCCTGCTGAGCATTTCCTACTTCTCCTTCTGCAGGGCACTCTGCACTGAGACTGACTCACATACAAACCTGTTGTATTTTCTGCTTTTTTAGCTCATAGGAACCCTTTCAGCTCGCTGTTTGGACTCGAATTTACTCACAGCTTAACATGCAGGGAGAAAACCAGAAAACCTTCAAGGCTGGTTTAGTCTGATTATGGAGAACTTCACACGACTGACACACTCTGCACCTCTCCAGTGCTCTGTGTGCTCAGTTCACCTCCCAGATCCTCTCCTTGTCCTTCTCACCCCACACTGTCACAAAACACTCAGGGCAACGTTACTACAGGGTGATGTGTGGCTGGAAAAAGCAGGACAGAGGCTGTGAGTACTTTACTCCTGTTATACAGCACAAGGTGCCCCAAGGCCCTGCTGCTGGTCCTGTCCCCACACACGGCGGCTGGGAAGGTTTTATGGTTTGTGTGGTGATTCCATGAGAACAAACTGGAATCAGTGGTGCTGATTTTCCCTTCCTCCTCTATTCAGCAGGAAAAGATTTTTAAACAAATTTATTCATGTGGCAAGTTCCTGCCCTTCACATTGAAGGCAACAATGGTGCAGAACTGTGAGGAAATCATAGAATCAGAGAACAGGCTGAGTTGGGAGGGGCCCATCAGGACCATTAAATCCACCTCTGCACATATCCTGCCCTGATGCCAACCAGGAGCAAAGCTGGAGGCACAAAGTGTGTCCCAGGAGGATAAACTGCTCCGTTTGCTCTTGAACTGTCACCACTCAAACTATTGTGAAACTTTCCTTATAAAACTGCCCTTGCTCCTGAGCAGTCCCTCTTGTTAAACAACCCCTTGGCTTTTCCAGTTCAACCCTTACTCACACCAGAGCCTTTTCCAGGATTCAGGAAGCAGCAGGGCAGGCAGCAGCTTTCCCTGTGAGTCAGATCTGAGCTGAGCCATGGTCCAGCTGGGGTTGCAAAGGTCACTGCCACTGTGGGCAGCTTCTTTCTGATAAAATGGAAAGCCCTGCGAGCTGCAGGGTCACCACAGCAGCTGCAGAGCACAGCTTTAGGGGCCTCTGCTCCACTCCAAATGACAACTCCACTCATATGTTCTGGTTACTTGTTTGCTCCCTCATGTAATATTTAGGTCTCTTTCCCAGGTACACTGTCCATGTCCATCTCTGCTTCCCTGGACCATGGAAGGTCACCAAGTTACATCTGATGTGCCTCCAAAGATGTTGTGAAGGTGCAGTCAGTTGATAACTGCAAAGCTACTACAAAGTTTCAGGCAGCTCTCCTTGGCATTGTTATCTCTAATTATGTAATTAATTAATTATGTAATGTTAGACACTTCCACCCTCTTCAGTGCTTATTTCTGGATTTAGCAGAAGAGAGGAGACACCCTCTGGCACATTTGAAGGATAATCCAATCCCACCTCTGAGACACACACCAGTGGCATATGAATGCTCTGGGACTTTGAATAAAGCTCACAGTAAGAAGGAGATAAGCTTTTTAACAAAGTACCCTTGTGTCTCAGAAGACAATGATTGTTCTCCTACATCTCTCAGGAATTGTATTCTAGAAAACCACGCAAGAATTAAATCTCAGCTGTGAAATTTTGTAAGATTCAAAGAAATCAATCGGCCCATAGAAAGGCGATGAATCTTTATGCTTTTCTACACATTCATAAAGTGATGCCTTTGGGCTTCCATTGTACTTACTACAAAATTCACATCATGCCACCTCCTCTGTATTATGCAGAGCTCTTTAACTAAGTTTAAGAAAACCCCAAACCCTGTGCTTCATGAGAGACTGCTGCCACCCCCATATCCCTGCTCAGTTTCTTCTAATTAGGGCAAGATGAACAAACCCAGGAGAGGGGAAGCAGGGTTTGAGGAGACAAGGGAGATGCTGAGAGCACCCACAAGGGAGCCTCATCCTGTGCTCCAGTGACAAATCCCCTCCGAGGGCTTGGTCAGCACCACAAAGCCCAGCACCATCCCCGGAGGGAAGAGAGAGTCCAGTTCTGACACACAGCTCAGCCACTCCTGGGAAAGCTGGAATCCTGCTGGGACACAGGGAAAGCTGGCATTCTGCTGGGATACAGGAAAAGCTGGCATCCTTCTGGGACACAGGGAAAGCTGGCATTCTGCTGGGATACAGGAAAAGCTGGCATCCTGCTGGGACACAGGGAAAGCTGGCATTCTGCTGGGACACAGGGAAAGCTGGCATTCTGCTGGGATACAGGGAAAGCTGGCATCCTGCTGGGACACAGGGAAAGCTGGCATTCTGCTGGGATACAGGGAAAGCTGGCATCCTGCTGGGACACAGGGAAAGCTGGCATCCTGCTGGGACACAGGAAGATCACTGGCAACCAGGAGGAGCAGCAGAGGAGACACCTGAGCAAGGTGAGCCCCTGCACCCTGTTACATTTTCTAACAAGGATGCCGTGAACCTTTTCCCCACATACAATTGGCCAGGGCTTTGAAGCTGCCAGGAAAAAAAAAATTCTAAAAAATCCTAAGGCTTCAGATAGTGAAGGTGCACAGGGACCTGCTGGAAGGGGTCTCCAGCCCTGCTGATCCAACTGAGCCATCCCGGAGCCCCCGGCACCACCGCGCTCTGGGTTAAACCCCCACAGCCACAAGCCCGGTCCCTCCTGCTCGAAAAAAAAAAAAAAGACTCCGAGCTCTGAGCACTAATGAGGTCGTCGGCATTAAAGAAATGATCCGGGATCTCACTCCCCTTCCCAGCAGCTCCCGCTGAATGGGAGCGGGAGGCTGCATCCACATTGTTCCTGTGTAAACAATGGGTTCTCCTGTGGGGGCTGAGTGAGTCACGGCTCCTGCTGCAGCCCTGAACGGGATCCCAGCGCAGAGCAGGGACCAGCGAGCTCATGGCAATCACTCTTGGCAGGACCCAAACAATCCTAGAATAACGAGTTTAAGCATGTACAATACCCTTATAAAGAGCAAATCCACCTAGGCAGTGCTGGTTGTACAGGGATCTTAAGCTTTACAAGGATCCCTTTCCCAGTTTTCCAATACTGTAGACTATTTTAGTATAACCTAGATATCCATATAGAAGAGTCTACCACTGGGATTTGCATGCTTCCAACTAACCACTTTAACTGAATATAATTACATAACAGCAACGTGTAATAAAGTTCTCAGAAGAAAAGAACTGAACTCAAAATGTAGAAAATATAACTATTCCACTTTTCACTTCATTATTCACTCCTACAATAATTTATTTACTGTATCTTTAAGCAGTGAGAAAACTTGTCAGATCACTACTGCAGAACAAAAATTTAGCAATTCTGAACAGTTAGCGCAGATTAAAATTCTTCTCATGGTTTATAGCTAAGTATTCAAGTGGAGATAATTTCTTCCAGAGAGAAACACAGAAGACAGAATTTAAGAATGTTAAGAATATTCAATAACCAAGCGTTACAGGAAGGTACAATGCCAATTACCAAAAGCAAACAGAAAAATCAGTATCACAGAACAAGCAGAATACGTACGGAGAAAGGAAAGAGTTCCCAGAGCTCCCTGTGACGCTGGCGAGAAACGTCCTCAAACAAGACAAGGAGGCCTCTGAATAAACTATCAGGTTTTGCTTCATAGTTGCTGATAAAATCCAAAATAAGGCTGCAAAAACATTAGCTTCTGCTGGAGCCTGCTTACTCACTACAAAGCGTCAAACACACCTTCTTCCCACACTTCAAACGCAGATGCTGCCTCCTAATGAAGCACTTGCTGCAAGGGGGGAACACCGTTACACAAGAACAGGAGGCTATTTCTTGCTGCAGAAACATAACTGGGGTTTGACTCAGAGAAAGGCAGCAGTGCTTGAGAGCTGAGGGTTGCAGCGAGAGAAATCATCCAAAAATAATTTGCCTGCTCAGGAAAAGAAGAAAAAAAATTCGCAGGAAGCAACCTGAAGCATATGTCCCTTCCAAAAGGGGAATTTCTTTATTACATAAACACAAACCTTCTAATCTAGCCCAACATGAAATCACTGCAAGCCACTGAATTGGAGCTGAGGGTAAAACTGGAGCAGGTTAATATCTGTTCAGGCTGAGATGTTCTGATTTTAGCAGCTTTCATACCCTGAATACCCACTGCATCAGTGACTGGGAACATATTTGCATCCACACACTGAAAAAGCACAGATCTTGTAAAACATATTTAGGAACTGGTGAGACGTGATACATGTATTGACTAATTCTGTAGGCCTTTGGAGAACATCCATCCTCAGGGGAATGCTATTCCACCTCCACAGTTCAACATCACTCTCCCTGGAAGTTAAATTCCTTGTTCTAGACTTGTAAATTTTCAAAGATTGAGGCTCAAAAAACTTCCCCATTTTTAAACTTCATTAGAGCCCAGTGGCAGCTGGCTACTCAGTTCTCTTAAGAACCTTTTGCTCCCAATTACAGCAAAGAACAGGAAAGAAATAAATCCTCCTATTTACCATTTTGTGGATCCATGTTGCTCTCCCTGCAAACAGCGGATTCCTCCGTTCCCACACACCAGTACATTCTGGGTCACAGTTGTGAAGGTCCCACAGACAAACTTTCCACCTCAGACTGAGCAGTGCTGTCAAAGCTGGACGATCCCCACCACATGAATCCAGGAGCAGAGGCTGCTAGTGAGCACCATCCTGAAGAAATATCATTTATTCTGTTTAAAAATAAACAACAAAACAAATAAATCGTTCTGCTCTAGAAATGGTGAGATGTTCATTCCTCTCCACTATTAATACAGTTGTCTAAGTGTCACACTAAAAATATACTCTTATCTTCCTGTAAATACAATTATTTTCATAATAGCTTTGTTAAGAGCATAACATGAATTAACAGAGGGGACTAACAATTTCTGCACTACAGAAAGATAATGTCCCTAATTTTTCACCACCAAAGCTGCCCAGTCTTGGGCAGAGGACAAGGGGGTGGGCAGGGGTCACAGCTGCAGTTTCAGATTCTCCACAAGCTGGTGTAAAGGCAGACCATTGAAACCCTGCAGTGCAGCTGGAAAAATCCTAAATGCAACCTCAAAACCTCTCCCATCCACAAAGACAACCACGGCTGTTGTAAGACTGTGAGAAACTGAAAAACACTGATGTGGTTACTGAGATAATCTCTGTAAGAAAGAGAAACACATCAGCTCCTGTCCACTCTGCCCAGTCCTTTTTGAGAACTCTCCCAGCCTGGAAGCATCAAGCTTCTTCATTCAGGGAGGCAAATCAGGCTGTTAGGAGCTATTAAAGGTTTGCTTTTTGTGAACTGCCTGGTGTAACAGGCAGCAGAAAATTGCACAGCTCAGTCTCCTGAGGCATTTCCAACTCCCTCCCTTTTCACAGCTGCACAGCCACCCCTTAACCTCTTCATACAGAGGTTCAAACTCCTGGAGGATTTGCAGTGTTTGTCCAAGAAGCATCAGAGCTCCTTCATCTTCTGCTTTCAGTTTCATTCGGCAAACACCTCTCAGATGTAACACGATGCCCCTCAACTGACTCCGACTGGTTCTTCTCATGTCTGGTGTGTGATGGTGAAGTTTTGGGTTGAGCTCTAGCTCAGCAAAGCTCATAACCCACCTCCCACTCCAGCCAGCAAGGCCCAAGATCTTCCCTGACTCCCCCTGAGCAGGGCTGGCTTCCTAAACTGGGATCAAAGGCCAAGGAGAATATAAAAATATGCTGATCCATCACCACTCTCTAGGAAAACAACACTCTCCAGCCAACAACACTAAAAATCACTGCATCTTATTTCAATTTTTCTAGGCAAACATTTGAATATTAGGTGCACTCAGCTTCTGCTGACCCTGACTTTGCAGTGCCTGGCAGCAAGAGCCAAAACTCACACCCAGTCTGGGCACTGGGTGCTGCAGGAGGCTGAGACGGAGGTGATCCCTAATCCCAGATCCATGCCCACAAGCTGGTGAATTGCACTGTGCTGGTGGAACACTAAATTCTGCCCTGGAACGTGCTGGGCCCCACCAAACTCAGCTTCCCTTGACCACACTGGCAGGAGGAGCTGCTCCCTCCATGCCATGGGTGGGACAGCCCAGGCAGAGGTGTCAGGGAGGCTCTCACAGCTCCCCAGAGCTGTCCAGGTTGTAAACTCTGACAGCAGAGGGGATGTGATGCCTCCAGCAGCTGCCTGCCCTGTGCCCTCGGTGCACTGAGCAGCTCCAGGGGGACTGAACACTTCCCCATCACACTCTGCCCCACCAGCTCTGCAGCAGATGATGGTTTCTGAGGCACTTCCTTGCTCTGAGATGGGGACAAACCATGTGCACCCACACCAACTGCACAAGAAACACTGAATGGGGGTCAGTGTGGACCCCTGAGCCTTCAAAACCATCCCACTCCTGATTTGTAGCTCTACTCAGCCTATTCCCCAGGCTGAAACTTTCCTCGTATAAAGTGAAAGGAAAAATAACTTTTAGGAAAAATAGTGGTGTGGTTCTGGTAATCAGTTCCCTTTAACTGCAAGTAACTGAATGCTGTAGCCATGTATATTACTGCCACACAGTGCCCATAGAAGCAGGATTTCCATATTTCAGAACCTGTTTGTATATAATTAAAAAAAACCCTACAGAGTTTTACCTTAAGCAAGTTGCACACAAGTGTAACACGTGCAAACACCACGTGTGGATTTGATTTAGGGAATCTGTGTGCGCTGCAGAACCCCGTTCAAAAGGAGACGGCCCATGAGGAGTACACCTGAACACGTGTGAATGGGATTTACATCCCATTTCACACATTCCCAGTCCTGACATCTGCTACTGCCCTCACCTGAACCTGCACCTCCTCTCCACCCGCCCGCCCAGGCTTCCCCTGTGCACTGAGCCAAAAAACAGCCAGGCCCCCAGCAACAGCAAGGCTTGCCCAAAATCCCTTCCTAATTCATTAAAAAAAAGCCAAAAAAAGAAAAAGAAAAAAAAAAAGAAAAAAAAAAGAAAAGAAAAAAAAAAGAAAGAAAGAAAAAAAATTCCCACAAACCCAAAAAACAAACAAACAAACAAACCACAAAAAACATACCTCAACAAACAAAAACCCACCACAAAAAACAAACAACCAAACAAAAACAAACTAAAAAATCCAAAACACAACACACACACAAAAAAAACCCTGCTAAAACTTCAGCGCGTTACCGAAGCCACCTGTTGTTTCGGACAATCCCACCTGGGGCTGGGCATCAGCCCGGATCTGAGGGGGCGGCCGGGAGGGCGCCGGGGCTCCCCTGCGCGCTGTCACAGCGGGGCCGATGGCGAACCTGGGGCCGGAGCGCCCGCCCACGAAGGACCCGCATCCTTCGTCCCCGGCCATCCCCTTCTCCCACACCTCGGCCCCGGCTGGGGGCACACCAGGCTCTACACCCCTTTTTGGGGGGTCTCGCAAGCCCTTCCAGCCGCTTTCCCGCCGCCGGCGTGGGGCGTCCCCTCAGAGCGAGTCCCGGTGCTCTCCGTCCCCGCCGGGCGGGGCGGCCGCGCTGCGCCCGCAAAGTTCCCTCCGAACTTTCATTTTCTTTAAAAACAAGCGCGTTTCCCTCCTCGTTTCCACATGAAACGCCCCGGCAGCCCCCCCCACACCGACCGCCCTGGCAGCGGGGCAGGTGCCCGAGAAGCGGCAGCAAAGCCACGGTACCTCCTGCGTCCCGGGCCGCGCTCCCGGCTCTGCCGCCTCCTCCTCCTCCTCCTCCTCCTCCTCCTCCTGCTCCTCGTCCGGCGCCGCCCGCACGCCTCGCTCCGGGCCCGGGAGGCGGAGGGAGCCCGGCGGCAAAGGGAGCGGGACAGCGGCTCCTCCTCCGGCCCGGGGCCCGCACCGCGGCCAAGGGCGAGTCCCCCGGCACGGCCCCCGAGGGCAGGGCTGGCCCGGAGGAGGAGGATGGAGCTCCTTCCCCAGACCCGACCCACACGCCCGCCCGCCCCCGGGCAGCTCCTTAGGCTCCGAGGATTTGTGTGTTTTAGGAAAACGCAGCCTGGGAGCGGCGGTGGCTGGAGCAGGAGCGCTCCCATCGCTCCGGCAGGGCCCGGCCTTACCGCGGGGCGCCCAGCACAGCCCGGACTTTGAAAGTTGCTCCTTCCCCGGGTCGCGGCGAGTTCGGTCCTCGCTGGAAGAGCAGAGCGCGGCTGCCCCCTCTCTTCGGAAGGAGTCAGCTGTTGGTGTGCGCAGCCCTTCCCCAGACTGACCCATTCCTGTCCAGGAGCCTCTGGTAAGCCAGGGATTGCTCCATTTCCAGCACCCGTCGGACCAGCTAAGAACAAAACCCGATCTCTGCGTGCCTTTTGCTTTGCTCGTAGTCATTCTGTAAATTAAACACAGAGGATGTGTTTTACCCTGGTGGGTACCTAGCGATGGGTCACCGGTGGTCACTTGAGGGTGGATGTGCATTCACAGAAGGCTGCGGCAGCCTGAGCTTTGCCTGGGGCCTTCTTTGGGTGACTGTGGAGACACAGATGCGCCTTCACCGCGGCTTTTCCCGGTGTTCAGGCTCCCATCAACCTGCATCCAGTTGCAGCCATGGATAGAGAGCAAGAACGTACCAATACTATTGTTTTCTAACTTTTAACACAGCTAAAAAACAGCATCACCTGTTTTCAGCACCTTTCCACCTCTTACTGAACCTGTTCCCTTTTATGCCTCTTACCTAGACCTTTCTTGCACCATTTTTAGCACCATGTTTGAAAACACCCTAAAATAACCCTTTTTTTTTTTTCCCCTCTGGCAATAATTTACCCACATATTCAAGTTAATTTCCCCCTTTTTTCTCTCCCCAAATTTCATCCCACTCTTCCTTATGTCTCCATTGACTGTGTCACTCACAGTAATGCCTTTGTATCTCCAGCCTTCCCTTTTCTGGAGTCTGAAAGCTTCTGAGTGATGCTGTCAGCGAGTGGAAAATTCAATGAGCTTGGCTTGGCCTGTGTAGGGAGCCAATAGCTCACCCATCAGATGGGGAGAGAGTTAAAAGACAATGGAACGTTCTTGCTCTGTATCTACATTGCAGATGAGAGAAATAAAACTGTGCTGGGGACACGTTTAGCAGAGCCACGCTGGTGGTGGATGTGTCTCAGGGGGTTTAGGGAGCAGCCAGAGCAAGGCAGGAAGCCCCATCTGGCTGCAGGAGCCACAGTGACTTGAAACACTTCATTTTGAGGCTCACCTCAGAAGGAAAAGAGGATCCATCCAACTTTGTGCTTCCTCCTGGCAGCTGCAGCTCTGCTCTCCTCCCTCTGCTTACACTAAAGGGCACAACTCAAGCTTTTATGTGCAGAACACTGACCACACTTAGCACATTACTCTTAAAACTTGCTAATTCTTCATAAATTGCAAAAAATTAATCCAAGTGCAGATTCCCTCACAGTCCCCCAGTGAGATAGTAAATCCTCAGATACACCCGTTTCACAAAGTTAAACATTTATTAGGAACAAGAACTATTACAAAAAAGATATCCATAGTCTAAATATATACATGAGGTTTAAACATAACATTTTCATGTACCCTTAGCTATAAAAATACATTAGATTAACTGTATCCTAATTTATAAATATAGTTCTTTTCTTTTAAAAAAACCAACTAGTATTCATATGAAAGCCTTACTGTGCAATGGAGGAATATATATACCCTCTAAGGGGTTATTTTAAAGTTAGTGTCTAGTGTTATATAACTTAGAAAATTCAGTGTGTAGAGTCGAACCCTGATTTATACAATAAGAGATACATTGACTTTTTAAAAACTTGATATGGGGAAAAAAGTGAAATATATATCATACATATAAAGCCAGAAGAGTAGGATTTTAAGAATTTCAGATTATTTCAGTTTCCACCACTGGAAATCAAAAATACAGAGATACATCAAGATAACCAGCCTTCTACTGTTTGCCTCACCTCCCTATTGTCTGGCTGCAGCCCAAGGAAACCCTCAGGTGGGCAAGAGTAAAATGTTTGTCTGAAAAGATGTTTGCACTCTTAAGTGTCTTACAAAAATAGAAACTTATTTACAATGATCCCATTTGGCCTTTCATGGGGAAGGGAGGACATTGTCATCACTGGATGGGGAGATTTTCCTGCCTCACACCCGTGGGAGGACAGGCTCCTGCTTACACTGTTGGAGGTATGTCATGTCAGAAGTGAAGTGATGTTGAAGTGCAATTTCAACATTCACTAACTAATAAGGAAGTTTAGGCTCATGCAAACTTTTTTCCTTACTTATCACCACCCACCTTCCTTCCTCCTCCAAAAAAAGCTCCACTCATGCAACAGAATTTGTTGCTGTCTGAGCCTATCTGTGAGCAAAGGAAGGTACTGGGTAAATCCCGGCTTGCAGCAGAGAAGAGAGGTTAGACCTGCATTTCTGCTTCGAGCTTTGACATCTGGAGCAGCAATCCTTGCCAGTGCTCCCTGGAGATCTGCTGATAAGCCATAGGGAACCTCGGTGGGTCTGTTCTCAGAGGACAATCCCAGAGGGATCAGCTGAACTTCCTAACAAGCTGTCACCACTAACTCCTGCAGACGTGGGACTGGCGGTGCCTTTGCCAGGGCTCTCCAGCAGAGTCAGGAGAGGAGGAGGAGGGAAAGCAGTGAACCCAGGAACTGAAGATAATGCCTGTGGCTTGTCATTTATCCCATAATATCTAATCTCATGTCTGGGCATGCAAAGAAGTTACTGCAGGAGGTGCTAAGGCATGAACTTGGTGTGACAGCCACTCCACGGACAGCTGTGAGCAAGGGACAGTCCAAGGCTGTTTTCTCAGTGAAGGATCAGCCACTCTGCGCTGGCCACGAGGTGACAGCACTCACAGGGACAGCGGCTGCCAAGCTGCTGACAGCCTGAACTCCAGCCACAGCTTCTTCCACGGTAACTGGCTTGCACACCCTCCTCTTAGCACTCAAGGTGTGCTTGGGAGCACCTGCCTTTTCACACTGCACCTCCAGGAATGTATTTTAAGCTACATTCATGCAGGATAAAGAAGCAGTGTGAAGAGCTTGTTTTACTCTCATAGTAATAATCCTGGCTCAAAAAACAAGGAGATGTTCAAAAAGCCTGCAAGTTGGAGAGAAAGAGAGTGCAGGACAGTTTCCTGCAGCTCTTCTGCTCCCTCCCCCAGATTAGGACTCATATGGATTGTTTCCTGTGGGCTATCTACCATGCTACATGCTCAGCATCCAACTCGGTGTCACCACGGTAAGTGCAGTGCAAAATCCTCTTGAGAAAAGTGCTGTAGTGAAGGTTTGAGATACAACTGTGACTCACTGGGAGCCAGAAGGGGCAGCATGTCAGCAACTTGCATTTGCAGCATGTGCAGTGTGTGCACACCCAAACATCAGGTTCCAAGGACACTTGAAAGTCTGGCTTTGTTGGGTGAGATACTGGCCCCAAAGGAGTCCTCTAGGAAACTCCCACAAATCTCATTCAGGGCTAGAATATCACCAGGATGGAGAATGCACATATCTTTAGAGAGACCATGATAGCTCTTTCAGAGAATTTCCTTACAGCTCCTTCCATGAAAGCTTGCACTCCCATTCCAAACTCCAGCTGCAATCTTCACATAAACTCCACAACTCCAGACAAGTTGTTCTAACCCCTACCACTCGAGTCCATCTCTGCCCAGGGAAACCCAAGTGCCTCTGAAGGTATTTGCCAGTACCTCTGCTGGCACCAGCAGTCTCTCTAACATGCCAGTGATGTCCACATCCTTCAGGGGTACAGTTTGGAAGCAGATGTCCTGCCAACACTGCGACAGACCAGCTTTGGAGTCACAGGGAGCAGGCAGATGTAGAGCCAGGGACTTGCAGAATACAAGTGTGTACTGCCAGTAGGGTCAGTGAATCAGTTTTTGAAGAGCCAGTTGGCAAAATGGAGTCCAGTAGATTCAGTGTTTATAGAGGAATAAAGACAGGTGTTTCCATTTTCCTTCCCACCCCTCCCCTCCCCCTTGCTCTGAACACGTCCCCCATGTGTCACATTCAGAGTGTCAGCATTTTAGGCCTCCTGTTTTCATGGACTCTTCTGGGAGAGTTTAATGGTGACTGTTTTCACTTCAGTGTATTCTGCCAAAGCATATTCCCCACTGCAAAAGAAAAGAGGAGGAAAGGGACAAACAGTTGTTGAACGTTAATGTGGATTTCCCTGAGAGAAGAGAGCTGTACACATGTGCATTTTTGACATCAGGTCATTAAAACCAGACCTGAACAATTTACACCAGCTATCCGCTTGTCCCACCACTTCTAATAACCACCAAGTACATGCACATAAGTGCATACAATTGCACTGTGTTGTGAAAGAAAAACGGAATGCTTTGGTCACTGTAACCCACAGGATGACACTTGTGACTCTGCCTAGTGCAAATTGAGTGCTGCTGTGAGAAGCCACACAAGAGACAGCCACATACACACAGTTATTGGTGCTTCAACAGCAACTGAAGTTATTTTTTTCACCAAAAAAAAGCTTCTATCTACAAGATACCATGTCATCAGGAGGGCACAGCTGCTCCAGAAATGCATACTGATGAGAGAGCCCACCACTGCATCGTGTCTTGGTTGATGATAACTGGCTCTGTTCCCATGCCTTTCCCATGGGAAACCTCTGACATCCTTTAATTAGCCAGGCAGTCAGGCAAAGCAAACCATAAGGTCTCAATGTATATCGATGTCCCATCTGAGGATTCATTTATTTGCTGTCTTAGCAAATGAGGCACCTGAATGTCTCGGAGCAGCAGATGTACCAGAACAGTTACTGGAAGTGGTTTCTGGGACTAAATCTGGCTTGTGAAAGAAAAGGTGTGTTAGATTCCTCTGAGGAGTCTGCTGAGTGGTCTAAGAAAACCTGTCTGCTATACAAGAAGAAAATTAAGATTTAAGACAATGTCTCAGCTCTGTGTCTAGCTCATGGGGTGAACTCGGTTTTAAAGTTTCAGCTTTAGTAACTATTAAGAGCTGAAGTGTCTGGTAGCCCCACTGCAACAGGCCAGGCTGGGGAAGAGGGACAGAGGGTTCTTCTGTAATTTAGCAGCAACCTTGGAAGGAGGGATGTAGAATTTGGGAGATCATTCCTTCCCACCTGAACAAGGAGCAATGATACAGGAGCCAAGAGAGGCACAGACACCACCATGGAAGGATAGAGCAGGTTTAGGGTGGATACCAGTGTCCCCAGCCATGGTGACATACTTCTCCCTTCATCTAAAAATCTAACTAGTATAGAAATCTACTTCCAGCTGGACTTGACTGAACTGGAGCTATTAAAAGCTAATAAAGCAGATGAAGGTGCTCCTAAAGGAATGCTTTACATCCACGCTCTACTGGCTTAGCACCTCCCTGTGGAGCATGCTGCAAGCCTGATTAAACTTTAAAAGCAAATTCAACAGTGTTTTCACAGTCACAAATGTTATTGCATTCACCACCCACACAGAAATAAAATGTTGAGCAAAACTTACAGTTCTCTGCCATTGCCTGACATTTTAAAGCCACCAAAAGGAGCCTGAGCATAGAGCGCATTGTAACAGTTGATCCTACAATAAAAACATCAATTTTAAAAAGACAATTCAATACCAAGGGAAAGCAAGACGATGACAACAGCAACAATACAAGGCTGAAATCTCTCAGTTTTCTCTTTTATACAATTCAGTCAGTTGAGAAATCAGATTTTTGCAATAAAACCTTCTTTTGCTGAAGAAACAGAAAACATCTGAGTAGTTCTCAGTCTGACCTACATCTCACTTCATATCCTCTAATGGCAGAGATATTCATGCTTGAGCTAGAATTTATGCCATGCTCAGAGTCATGATAAAATTAAAAATCCAAGCTATTCCCTAATTTATTAAGCACATTCTGCAATGAACATGTTTACTCAGAAAGCTGTCTAAACACTCACAATGAGGCCCCAGCATCCCCTTCCAGGTGTAGAAAACATTTGGACTGTATCAGACAATTGTGTCACAGTAAAGTAAAAGCACTGGGCCCATTTCTATAGATACTTGGTAGAAAATGCAGACACTTTCCCAGCATCTCAGCAAGACCAAATGACTGAAGGTCACACAGCACAGGTGTGGCTTGTGCTGTAGGTGTGCACCCCACGTGTGCTCAGCACATGTATCCTTCAAAGCCCAGCATCCCATTTCTATGTCAATATTTGAGACTGATTCTTCTGGTGCCAACTCTTGAAATTAATCCTGTGCATCAGAATCAGACACCAAATCAACTTCCTGTCTTGGGTGGGGGGAAAAAAAAAATCAGGATTCCATCTTTAAAACCATTCTAATATAAAATAAGAAATTTTGTGTGCAAAAACAGCTGCTTTTCTTTGTGACAGTGGTGTGTTGCCATCTGCTGTCCATACTGGTTTGTGCAGCAAAATCCCATCTAGTGCTGGCTAAAGGTCATGAGAATTGCTTTTTGCTACATACAGGGTTTTGGAAGGCATCACATCTGGTGGAACTTACTACAACCCCGACAAAAAATACCTCATCTGAAGGAAAAAACAGTCCATTTTTCAGCATGCTCTCTGGGCCTCACCACCTTATTTTGAGGAATGGATGTTGCTTCTGAGCAGAACATCAAGAATTAGGCAGGCTACTAATGCATCTTACCTCCAGCATTTAGAGAATTACAGATATTCTGAGCTGGGAGGGACCCACAAGGATTGTGAAGTTCAACTCTTAAATGAACGGCAGGTACGAGGATGGAGCCCACAACCCTATTAACAACCTTATCTTACCAAGAGGACTGCAAGTCCTAAATCCCTTTCTCCTCCCAGGAAACAAAGCCCCAGCTCCTGTCTGTTCCCAGCCTGCTCACCAGACTGTTCCTGACTGCAGAGCTGAAGCCAAGGTTAAGGCTCTGTCCAGGTTCTTGGTGAACACCGCGGCCGTGAGTCCGTACTCGGTGCTGTTGGCTCTTCTGATCACCTCTTCTATACTCTTGAACTTCATAATTGGCTGAACTGGCCCAAAAATCTGCACATATCAATTAAATTTTAGTACAGGAAAGCATCTGCTAATCATGGAAATTTTGAAGTAATCAGAATCAGATGCTCTGTTTGTATAATATATTTAAAATCTTATATCTTAGCCTTCTAGGGGTCACTGATACAGTGTCTTAAAAACTACTAATTAAACTTCAAAAGAAGCATTGTGATGTGCTGCAGCAGTTCATAAATGTTAAGATCCAACAAGTAATGGATCATCTGTAACAATCAAAATAAGCAGAGTTAGGTCTGGACAAGGTACAAATGATTCATCCTTACTCCATTTACAACTCTCTTTTTGAACTCTGAAGCTGAGTGTACTCAAGTAACAATTAATTTATTTCAAGGACTGCAAGTTTTCTTCCTTGGTTTTAACCCTGGTTTTGTCACTGTATGCATTTTATTTGCAAGCAGTGCATTAACCACGTCTGTGTTTGACCACAAACTTGGCTTGCCACTAGAGGCAACAGCCATACAAAAAGCTTCCCAAATTTTGGGATGGAGTCTCTCATCAGGTACAGCATCAAAGGTGGAGCCCTTTCTTGGTCTGCAGGCTCTCACGGCACAATAAATCCCATTGGATGTGAGATGCAGACTCATTTGGGTCATTTTTAAGCTCATACAAGGGTTTCTAAATGTCTTTGTTTGGGGATATCCAGGCTTATGTGGAGTCTCAATCCTAGGCAAAGGATGAATGTGCATTTGCAACAAAACTGCCAATGAATGGAACTGGATAAGCTTTGTGAATCATGGCTTGGGATTTGGAGTCAGTTCATTAAGAAAAGGTCTGTCATGGGATTTTCAGCTCTTTTTCTCTCTATTTTTAGCATGTAACTCATGCCCTGACTGATATCTTTCCCAGGTTCCTTAGAGATTCTGTGGCAGATCTGAGACATTTAAACATCTTGCCAGGAATGAACAGCAAGCAGCCCCATAAAAAGCACTAGGCTAAACTATAAACTACAAATGCCAGTTAGACTTTGGCAACTACTTATTTTCCATTAGGGAACATGATGAAAAGTAGATTAACTTCTATTTCAAAGGAATATCACAGGATCTAATCACATGCAGCTTGTTCAACATTTCTGCATATGAATAATGAAAGCCAGAGTATTAGATCTGCACTTTGCTGGCTTTGACCATGTTTTCATATAGGAAAGAAATAGTCAGTCTCAGGGGATTTTGCCATGAGAATGGAATCTGGGATTGTTTCAGACCCTAAGGCTGCCTCAGAGAACTTCAGTGGCTGTTCCTTTACTCCTTACAACCATCAGGTCCCAGGGTTCTTTCCCACCTTTCTGCAATAAAACAACCCCTTCTCTACAAAGTAATAGAGCAAGAACACACATTACACTGTCCACTGTCACTGGCAATTACAGGGTAAATAATTGCTCCAGCATGCCACAGTGTCAGTTATTTATATTTAAAATTAAGGATTCAGACAGAACACCCCCCCATCATCACTATTTCTGGTTCTGAAACTTCATTTTTCTAAGTGATTTGTACTGTACCTCTTCTTTGGCAATTCTCATGTTGTCAGTGACCTCTGAAAACACCGTGGGTTTTATAAACAGGCCTCTGTCTTCAATGGCAAGACCTCCACACTCCAGCTTAGCCCCTTCTTTCTTCCCACTTTCTATCAGCTCCAGGATTTTATCAAACTGTTTTTGGTCAATCTGTCAGACAAAAGGAAAATAAACAAACAGCAGCAACTTAATTATCATGGTTCCAGAGAGGAGTCATGGAATGTGGCCCAGGGGCACATGCAGGGCACTGTCAAACTGGGTCAGTTTACAGCTCAGTTTAGGATGGGGCAGTCAGGCAGTGAGCAGGGAGAAAGAGAGGACATGGGCACAGCTCTGAGGCACAGGAAACAGAAGGTTTAATCTGATCTAATGGTTTGCTGCCACATGGAGGGGTCTCCCCACTTTCCCTTCCTCCCTGTCCTGGGTATGTGCTCCCACAGCTCACCTCAGCTGAGCTCTGGGATTTGCTGACCTTCTCCAAGCACTGGCTGATTCTGTAGCAGTATGAGAACTGCCTGAGATGGACTAGAAAGCTCAGCAAGGCATCTGACCAGCAACAGAATCAGCACAGGGGAGGGAGGACCAGGATATAAGAACCACTAAATCAATTTTGCTGCAGTGTGCAGTTTTACCCACAGCTCTCCATCCCCAGCTGGAAGAACCCAGCAGGCTCTGCCTCCCTCTTCTTCCTCAGTGCACAATACATGAACAGCCTCAAAGATAAGCCCTGGTGGTGGGGTGACTTCACAACAGCTGCTGCACCAAAGCTTTGCTTTTAGAATCAGAATCACTTTTCACAGTTTTTAGAGAGCAGTATAATCCTGCATTATTCTTTTTTGCACTGGGAGCCATATCCTCACTTTTAACTACCTTTTCTAACTCCTCCTCTTGAATATGGAGTGATCTCAAATAGTAAGTGCTGCTGTCAGCCTTTAACCAGGGATTTCTGTAGGGGTGGGGAAATGCCAGTCGAGGGACAGGACCCTGAAGCTGCACAGCTGCACCAGGACTTGGAGGACTCATCCTGTACTCCACAAGCACAGTGTGTCCTGTGCTGGGAAGAGGTGCAGAAGGCCACAGCACTTCCAATCACTGCTGATCCCTCTTCCCTGCTCCGTGTGCAGCAGGGGGCTGCAGAACTGCAGGTTTCAGACAAACAGACCTTGCTCTTGACATGATGTGGAATTAAGTGATGAAATTCCTCATGACAGCACACGGGATACAGTAAAAGGCTTCCAGAGACTTTAAAAATAAAATCCCAAAAAAAGATCAACAAATTTATTGAGGTGATTAAAGAAAAGACTCCACCCACTGGTACAAGGTGTCCTGGAAGCCTGGGGGGTTATTCTGATTGCCAGGTATCTCCAGATGCTTATTCTGGCTCAATCCCCCTCCCTAGGCATCTGGTTTTATTTCAGCAGGGCCACTTGCCAGTTGGGACTGTTTACACAGAGTGTTCCACACTTGACTCCTCCAGATTACAGACTATATCCTGTCCCTAGTTAATCCTGGCCACACACAATCCAAGTTTTCATGCTTTTAGACAAATATCAAAGCTGCAGGAGGGTGTCCTTGGGGTACTTCTGGTACACACTGGAAACAGAGCTCAGCACATCTCCAGGCAAACAGATGTTTGTGTAGCACATGCACTGAGGGCAGCGTGTTCTAAGGGCTTGTGTTCTCTCCTGTGTTAAGGTGCTACCCAAGGACACATTTAATTCCTGCTACTGCCCAAGGAAATGTGTGCCCTCCTGTAGGATACAGTGTCACACTGAGTTTGGCAGGTGTCATACACATTGTCTATTTGTCTGGTTGCTTAGCTGCCAAGTGTAAATAATTCAAAAATATCTGCAAGTGCTTTCCATCCTGGCATGTCTGTGATCCAGACCAATCCAGTCCATCCACTTCACATCACAGAAAACAAAACAAGGATATTTATACAGCTGTAACTTGTTGCAAGGCAAACTACAGTTAGATGAAAAGACACTGGGGAAAGAAAACATTTGTAAAAATGACATGCAAGGGTGGAACTGTTTGTCATTGTAACTAGAGCTTGCAAGGCTTGTTTAAATTCTGTCCCCTACTCCACTATTATTTATGGTTCAAGCATTGAATTCTATTAAAAACACATGATCTGGTAAAGCTAATTCTACTATTTGTTCATCTAATTCAATAGAGAAGGGAGCTTCTAAGGATCACTGCAATAGTGAAAATCTCAGAACCCCCAAATCTTCATCTCTTGCTTAATTTCAGTCAAGACCGCAAGGAGAATTTTTTCCATGTGTAAACTTAGTATTTGTAATCCTAAAAAATAGCCCATGACTGGGTCCAACAGGCTGTTGGACACAACCCTGTCTACTTAAACGTTTTATTTTCACACTTTAATCCTAAAGCGCATGTCCATAGTATAAGGAAAATATTCACTGTCTTATAAATCAAATTTTATGTTTTGGGCTGAATAATTACTGGTTAACAAGTGCCATGATTAGTGCTTTTTCCATTTCTATAGACGAGGTCTTGCAGTCCATAAATCCCTGTATTTGGGGTTCTAAAATAATAGAACTAGTCTAGTCTTGTTCTAATGCAATCCCTGTTCTAGTGCCCCATGATGTCAGCCTCATCTAATGCAGTTTGCTGTTCACAGTTCTATAATGCACTGGTTAACCAGTTTGCCATCTGTGCACATTTACTTTATTGCTTCCTGTGATACAGCTCCCAGGAATCCAAAGTTAAAAGCTGCCCTTGGTCTGCATTTGAGGTTGGCACTCTGCTCAAACACTCCTGATCACCCCTCAGGTTTCTTGTGGTGTCCTTTGAATTCCAGCCAGTCAGCACTGCCAGACACATGTGAGTTTTGGAGAAGTCTCATCAGAAGCATGCCTCATTTCTGTCTAAATTTAATGCTGTTTAAAGTTGACCCAATTTTAATCAGAGCAGTATAGTTTGTATCAGCATAACTCAATACTGCAGCTGACACAGGCTTTTCCCCAGTGCCATGCCACGAGCATCTATGCCAGTGAACAAAAATCCACATCAGGGGACTGACCTGACTAAAACCTTTCTTCCTCACTTCCAAAAAGGCTGGGATAGACCTGAACCAGCCAGTTCCCCAATCTAGTGCAGTGCAAGGTAGGAACAAACAACTGCACATGGGACCCCTTTTCCAGGACTAGCTTAGATCAACTTCAAGTTCTTGTGGAGCAGGGTTGTCATCACCTAAGCTGATGTAGGACCAAAGAGATTGTGAGCTACAACCACTGTCAGCCTGAAGGGTGGCTTCAGCCCCTTCCTCCTGCTGGCTTCTAAGCCAGTGACCATCCCACTATGGGATCTATGCAGCATTGCTAAAATGCTGTTGTATATGCTCATCCTGACATACACCAAAGGAGAATGAAAGCAACAGGCTGGATCTGAAACATCTGATGAAGAGAGGTGAAGATGACAAATTATTTTTCCTGGTGATTCTTCCCTTATCCATCAGTTCAAGATAACAAATATCTTCACAGCCTAGCAGGTTACTTCAGGAAGAGAGAAAAAATTATCTGGACGCTTCACATTTGAAGAGTAACTTGTGGACAGGTGTGAATCTTTGCTACTTTTGGAGGTATTTTTAAGTCCTTGTGACACTGCATCATTTCTCTCCTCTGCTTACATTTCTGTATGTGCCCACAACACAGAGGCTCCAGAGAGTGAGGAGCCATAGCTGCAGAGGAAGTGGTTGTTCCTTTGAACTGACAACCACATAGGAGCTTTGGGATTTACAGTTTCCTCACACTCCCTCAACACCTTCCCATCCTGGCCTTGACAGCTGCACACACACCTGAACACAGAATTTCAGGTGTGTGGGTGTGCTCTCTCTCCTACAAGTGTAACAGGTAAGCCAGAGTAGGAAAAAAGAACAGATGGGCCAAAATCTGACCAGACACTGCTATTACAATTTGCTGTTACCCTTAATTACAGGTCTGCATGCAAAGGATCTCCCTTAAGCCCCAGCAGTGATCCCAGGGGGTGGAGCTGTTCCACAGTGCACCCTGGAAGTGCTGTACCAGCCTGGCAAGAGCTGGGAACACTGATGAAGTTAAATGAGCAGCCCAGTTCAACATGCCCCAATCACAGCAGGGTGTTTCACCCTTTAAATCTCACAACTGAATGGATTCAGGAGCTGCTCTCATGAATTGAGTGTTTGAGGGTCAGCTCGTCTCTGCTGGAGCAAGTCTCAGCATGTGATTCTCTTCCTAAGAGTCCTGAGCAGTTTGAAATCTCCAGGCACGTTACAGGGCCAGATGCTGGCTCAGCAGGAGCAGGGGGTGCACATCATCTTATTCCCCATGCAAGAGGGCAGGCAAGGAAGTTTTGTCATGTATGAATCATGTGCAGATTCAGATCCAGATAAGGAGAGGCAAATGCCCTCAGAGCCACCCCTTCTCTGAGGGATCTACACAGGCAGCATCAAGGAAGAAAAACCCACAGTGCAGTACTGAGAAAAAGAGCCTTGGCTATAGGTTTCTGGGAATCTTGCTTTATTTTTGGTACCAAACAGTGGGCCCGTTAGAAGATGTAACCTAAGGATCATCTTCCCCCAGAGCTCTCCAGCACAACTCAGATTGCCTCAAAAGGAAAAACTAAGAGGAAGGCTCTGGAAGTATTGAGGAGGCTGGTTCTGACAGCAGTTTGGCATGTTTCTCCCTCCTAATTCAGCTGAAACTTCTCCAAAGGATCAGAAAGGCAGCAGAGGAGGAGAGGGAAAGTGAGGACTCAGGAGTCTCTGGGCTCTAACTACTTGTCATCACCCACACAGCCA
This sequence comes from Prinia subflava, assembly GCF_021018805.1. Lineage (NCBI taxonomy): Eukaryota > Metazoa > Chordata > Aves > Passeriformes > Cisticolidae > Prinia > Prinia subflava. The sequence goes on from NC_086261.1 coordinate 2,922,095, forward strand.
AGGAGCTGAATAGCCATTTAGCTGCACTCTTCTGCACAGAGCTATGGCTCACTGCAACATGCTTTGTGTTACTGTACCAAGGAGACAGCCCCTTCTATAAAGCTGGATAAGAACTGAATTAAACACATTTGTGTTTTTTAAAAAATTACAACATAACATTTCAACAGTTGTGATTAATTGATATTTAAAATACAGAGGAAAAATAAAGCCACGATACATTACTCACCCCTCGGCACTTCTGCTGGGACCGCATCCGTAAGGATAATATTTACACAAGGAAAATTAAACAAAACCACAACCAAAAACCAAACAACAACTGCTCTGGGACACACAGTTACCTGGGGCCCTTGTTCAGTCCTGGCATCAAAGGGGTCTCCAACCAGTCTCTTCTTGGCAAACTCCACGCTGCGCTTGACGAACTCGGGGTAGATCTGCTCCTCCACGAAGACGCGGGAGGCAGCGGTGCAGCACTGCCCCTGGTTGAAGAACACGCCTTGGTGGGCACATTCCACTGCCAAGTCCACTGTGAGATGACCCAGGAGGGAAAAGGGTTACCACATGCACAGCTCCAGATTTGTTTTTTTCCTTTCTCTTTGGAAAACTTCCTTAAAAAATGCTGACAATGGTCCACACCCATGGAAGGCACTCACTGGGCCTCACTGCCCCCAAAACCAGATTTTTTTTTTTTGTATCCACCTCCCTTTCTGCCTTTTGTCTTGAGGTCTAGCTGGCCATAGTTCCTGATATTTTCTTCCACAAGGACTCACTGAAGACAGTGACAAGTTTTTCTTGCTGTGGGAATTCTTGATACCATGCATTGGTTCTTAAATACAAATTTCAGCCATGATTGTTCAGAAAGCAGCATGCCAGCTTTGGCCAGCTCCTTGCAATGCTCACTATTAGCAGCTGGCACAAATACCTCTGATTTGCACGCTCTGCCGTGCAGGACTGGAGAGATTTTCCTGAAGCCAAATAGGATTTTCCAACCAGTTTGGTGGTCAGAGGTTACCCATCTCCTAGTACTACTGAGTAATGTAACAAAATAACAATGAAACATGAAATGAGCCCTGCAGAGCACCAGGATGAAGGTGAAGGCTGGATTAGATCAGGTCCTACAAAATTCCCCTATCACAGGAATGCCTGCAGAGGGGCTGCTTTGCAGAAAACTGCTTTCCCAGTGCTTGGCTCAGCTCTGCAGCACTGATAACCAAAGAGAAAGCCCACAAACAGCAAACACACAAGTGCAAGATTTAACTGCAACTGCAGCCACCGCCAGGGAGGGCAAAATGGGCCATGGGAATGATCCCCATGCTGGAAAAGAGCTCCAGGAATGCAGAATTATATCCTGCCCTTGGACAGAGGTTTCCTCCAGCCTTTGGGGTAGAAACACCAGCCCTGTGAGCTGCCAGAGGACAGCAGAGACACACAAACCCCACCACCTGCAATCCTCTTACAGCAAACACACCCAGCAGCCCATACTCACAGTCTGCATCTGCACACACAATGCAGGGGTTTTTCCCTCCCAGCTCTAACGTCACCCTTTTGAGGTTGCTTTTAGAAGCAGCTTCTTTGATCAGTTTTCCAACCTGTGAGACACAAAGAGGACATGAGATGTTCCCTCTGAAAACCTCGAGTGTGATTCCAACAAGAGTGGAAGAACCTGGGCAGCAGCTGAAGCAGGTAGAGGTCAGGGAGAACACTCTGAAATGGTTTGAGTTTCCTACTGCTGTGATGTGTTGGGTCAAAACCAGCCCCAGAATTAAGGATTGGTTTAGGCAGGTCTGAAAGGACAGGCTGTGTGGGAGAACTGCATCTGTATCATGGAGGGAAGGATTTACTCAGCTTTCAGAATTTAGTAATCTAACTTTGTTAGAAACAGTATGAATTAAAACTATTTGGGACCTTTAGTTGCTAGGGCAGGTTAATTTCTTAAAAGTGATGTAATATTTGAACTTGCTGATATTCTAACTGCTTTCTTGTATTTTACCTTTGCACATGGAAACCTTACTTTTATTTCTGACTAAAACTACTCCTGCCCTGGAGTGCAGCTGTGAGGAAGGAAAGCACGGGGCAGCTAGCTTGCAATTACAAGTCTGCATTTCTCTTGGCTTGCCCTTGTTTCTCAAGCATGACTCCTGAACTTAGGAGAGATCATCTCTAGTCACTCAGAGCTTAGGCCTAGAGACAGCAGAAATAAGTGATGCATCCTAGCTTTGCAAGAGGCATTACTGCAGGCTGGCTGGCCAAAGAGGAGCAAGTTAATACCTAAGAGAAAAGAGCTATATGGGAAAGTTCTCGTGGAGTTTAAGATCAGTATTTCCAAGCTGGCATTGAGCCCAAGCTAGGGCTTAATATCTAAGTCAAAATATATTTTGAATTAGCTTCACTTCCTGGCTCAGAAACAGTAGCATTGTGCTGCAAATGCTGCAGAGATGCAGCTGAACTCACAGATGGGTGGAGGGGGAAGAAAACACTTCTAAATTACACATGCATTAGCAAAGGATCTGTCTCCCTTGGTGTTTCCTGCACACCCATGGATTAGGAGACAAGCACAGTGTCTACAGGAGTCTTTTGCCTACAGGCTCCAGCAGCTGAGATTTTCCTCCTGCCACTAATCCACTGGATACTCCTTTTTCATTAAAAACCCAAACAGATCCATGTGGGCTGGATGAGTCTATAAGCTCTATTGTTTTCACACAGCTAATGTCTCATCTGGGCTAAACGTTTCTGATCTAGGATTTGGAGAGAAGCATGTAACTGAGTAAACTCCGAGATTAGAACAACTATCAAGAAAGTAAAAGCTCACTGAGAACTTCTACTTTGTGTTCTGTTTGTTCCCATGATTCCTGTGCAGAAACACAGGCTTAGCAGACCTTTTCCTATGGGAGAAGCACAGGATGTACACAAAGCCACTAGATGGTAGTGTTGGTAAATGCTGCAGCTTTTGAGTGTTTGCAGTTACCTTTACCGACCAACAACACCTTTCAAGGTAATTTGTCTTTATTACACGTTCACATCACACTCTGCAATTACGAGGGCAGACATAAGAATGGAAGAATTCAGCAAATGCTCAACAAGAATAGTGTTCCTCAAAGAGGTAAGAGACTGAATTTGCCTCAGCTGCCCCCACTGGTGTGAGAATTTCCATCCTTTGGACACTGCCTCTGTTCTGGAGGTGCAGATCTACTGCAAGAAACATCTAAAGCAGTCAGTGGAAAAATTGTCACTTTCCTAAGCAAGCTTTTGTTTGAGGATTTTCAGCAGGGATTACTACAGTCAGATTTGTTTGCATGTCTCAGCTGTGCTCAATTCCATGCTCTTGGCCAAGCCATATGCACTTTTCCCATGTAGGTATGGAAGAGGATGGCTGTAGGTGATTGACAATGCAGAGGTCTTGTGGCCACCCCTCTCATAAACAAGCCAGACATCTATTTACAGGAAAAAAAGCTAAATCGAAGGTGCTTTAATGTGCAAGTCTCAGAATAAAGCTCAAATGTTAATCCCTTCTACGTCAGCAGAGAAGGCCTTGGGCACGAAGCCATGTTTTTATTGAAGCCCTAGTTCCTCAGAGGTAACTAAAGCCAAGGAGGAATTGTTCAGGGCTCTGACTGACATGTTTTCCAGTTGCAGGGCAGGACTGGCAGGCAGACGTGCCCAGAAGCTCCACTGGGTCAATGACATGATGTTAAGTCACTGCCAGACTGCCTCACCTGATGTCAGAGCACCCTTTACTCACAGCTCTTACAGAAATGTGGTGGCTTGGCAAAACCCAGCTTTCAGAGATGTGGGATTCTTACAAGCACAAGGATCTGAATTAGACAAATACCAAATACTTCTGAGAAATCCTGTCACATGGAGTGTGACAGAACAAGCGTTGGTTATACAGAAATCACCGACATTTCATAGGTCCAATCTTGTATGGATGACAGTTGACAAGAAAATGCAAAGAGGAACAGCAGGTATCTTGGAGAAATCCATCACCTACCTCAGTTGATCCAGTAAAAGCAATTTTATCAATGCTCTCATGGGTAGAAATTGCAGCTCCAGCTGTGGGACCGTAGCCCGGCACAATGTTCACCACACCTGGAGGGAAACCCACCTGAAACAGAGATTAAAAATAGCTCTGTAGAGAATTTGAGAGCACAGCTCATTTCTCAGCAAGCCTGGATTAGTTGTACTGTACTCCTCTGAGCTCTTACCAGATACATCCCTGTTTTCCAGACTTTCCAGTAACATGGCTGCATGCTACCAGCTGGAGCAGACGTGGGTGAAACAGCCATGCTTAGCAAATGCCAAGTTTCAGTAAAAATTCTTGGAGAAGTCCCAGTTTCAAGTCAAAAAAGTGAAGTCTTTCGGCCAAACTTGGCCCCCAGCTACTGCAGGGCAGCTGCAGCCAAGGGGTAAATGAATGAAAGTTTGTTTTGAACAAAGGTTGACATTTGTGGTTCTTCAGGGACCAGGGGGATTAAGAAGTCAGTAAAACCTCACTAGATGATGGGGCTAATAAAACAGGAGTACAAAAGCAGATGGTAACAAGACTTATGCAAGTTTCCACCACATTTACAACCTAGATTAGCCAACTAGTAATTTTGCCAAAACAGACAAATGGCAAAACTTCAGGTGAAATTCTAGTGCAAGGAGAACTGAGGGACTGACTGGTTTGGTTTTACTTCCTCAAACAAGAGTTTCAAGGATTATTGCTCTTCTAGGTTAGCCTTCCCCTATGACTGATAGCACAAGGTTGTTTTCCCTGCAATTTCTCATGATGAGGTTGCAGAATATAACACGTTTGCTTCATTTCCTATGACTTTTTAATACAATATCTCAATAAATGCCATTTCTTTTTAATAGAGAAAAAAAGGAAGCAATTGCTCATGTACTGTAGTGCAAAAAAATTATCCTCATAAGACTTTTTTCCCCATTTTTTCTTCTCATAAATTGGAACACCAGTCTCATTTCTTCTGTGGATGTGACAATGACAAAAGTACATTTAATGGAGTTTGCATCTTGGCTAATGAGTTTTCAAGCAAATAGAATGCATGTCAAACTGTGCAAGTAATGGTGTTTGGAGTCAGCAGCAAAGCCACAAGGAAGCAAAAAATTGGTTCAGAATACCCTGAGCCAAAAAGTTTTCTCTGTTTTTCAGCAAAAATGAAAGCCAAAATATTTTGGTTGGCCAAAAATTATTTCATTGAATGTAACACATAGCTTTGTGCGTGTGGTAACATCTTCTACATCCTTTTAAAGATATAAACAAAAAAACCTTTAACTCATTTTTCTGAAAAACTGCAAATAATTTAGCTAATTTTGGGTGGAGAAAGCAGCATCTTCAAATAAAATTATTCTGCTGTAATTACACTTCTGCCTTTGAAGGACAACTGTGAGGAACAACAAGCTTAAAAATTCAGGTGACAAAAAAAATTTACCAGAATTGAATGGCGTGTTTGGGGAACTGCATGTCAGAATCAAAAAAAGCAGTGGTGTGGCAGGACTCACTAGAAGTCATGACAACTGCACCCTGTGCTCACTCACTCATCTTGTGTAATCTCATTAAGCCAAGTAACTGTAGGAGATGCTTAACTGGTATTATTTCTCCACTTCCTTTCCTGATGGAAGAGCCCTTACTGTCAACTATTAACATATCTTTCTATTTTCTCTCAGGCAAGGCTGGGAAAGGACAAAATCATCATTTGACTGAGCCTAATAAACAGACTTCCAGCTGAGAGGCAAAAGCCCATCTACAACTCCCTTAGTTTTCCTCAGTCAGTCACATCCATAGCTATAGGGAGCTGAAGTACTGAGCAGTGCTGGTTCTGTGCACCTCCCACACCCCCTGCACAATTAACAGATCTGTTGGCACATCAGATCCCAACTGACAAGCCCTAAAACAGCATTTTAAAATCCTAACCTATCATCTTGCCTTTATTTCAGTTGACTTTACAGGCCAGACACAATGAAATTGTTCTGTGAACCACAGAAATTATGAGGAATTGTTTCCCAGGGCACTCTGTCTTGGTTGAATTATCCCACTTAAAAACAATAAACACAACACTGCTGTCTAATCACACTGGTTTTTGTCTCATTGTCTAATAAAACTGAGCTATTGTCTTTCCCTCATTTGGGAGGGGGGAAGACAAGGTAGGGGAAGAAAAGCATGATTTTTTCTCTCTGCGGCTTCCTGAGAAAGAAGAAAAATGCACAGGTTTTGTGGTTTGCCACCTCCCAGTCAGTCACAGAGGCCTTTGTAACAAAAAAACTGAAGACAGAGTTTGTTCTCACTTTCCTTTGTGAGGCTATTAAAGCTGGGAATCTGTTTGTTATGCTCAGACTCTTTAAAACCCCCAAAAATGGACAGATAACTCAAAATACAGCCTTGCTTATGACCTTAAGAGAACAGAACCTCCACAGGCTGTTCAGATTTCCTCACCTCCTTGATCAGAGAGCCAATGTAGAGCGACGTGAGCGGAGTTTGTTCAGCTGGCTTAATGACCAGAGTGTTTCCACAGCACAGCGCCGGTGCCATCTTCCAAACCAGCATCAGCAGGGGGAAGTTCCACTGCAAGAACACAGGTCACTGGTCAGATCAGCCTGCCACAGTCACCTACTCACTTCCATGCAGCCTTTTCCCAGCTCAGGGAGGAAAGGAACTGGGAGGAAAGCCACAAAGAGAAGCGTCTGTTTATAATACTGTGTTTGCTTGGACTGAGGAATATAACTTCCTTGATTTCCCCCTGAGATCCCTGATATTGCTGGCAGTCCTCACACTAATCCTGTAAGTTGGACAACCTTCTGCATGATGTGACCTCATTCTTTAAAGGAGTTTGATCGCTTTTTGTGATTTTGGCTCTTCACAGAAACTGTGTTGGAGGCAGTTTCCTGATGTATCACTTCTGCACAGCATCTGTATGTGGGGAATTACAGAATGCAACTACTCATTGAAAGAAAACTAGTTTTTCTCTGTTAAGCACTGGCTGAGTAGTTAGGAGTTATATAATATCATTCAGTTCCAGTTTTATAACTAGGAAACTGCAGTGAGTTGTTCAGTCATGGATGGAAATCTAGGGGAGGTCCTATTCATATTGTAAATTCCTCCCTTCATATTGTAAATTGTTCCTTTCCAATTAGTTTTCTCATTTGGAATTAGGAACCAGTCTGCATCAGTTTTCTCTGTGCTAATCTCTTTCATGGTCATGTGTATTTGGGGATCTTGGAGTCTAAGCAAGAAGTGGAAAATCTAGCTCACACTGAATCTCAGAAAGGTCATTTGGCAGCAGAAAGGATTTCTTCATTAAAAATAATTAATGCTGCTTCAGGGATGATGGAAGCAGGCCAACAGCAAGGGGACTTCTTGTCAAGACTCAAGCCAAGGGCCTTCAGCTATCAACAAAGAAGCCAAGTATGTCAGGAATCCACAAATTCACACTTACAAATAAATTAGCAGTGTAGCTTTTGAGCCATGAGTTCTATTCTAACCCTGAGACAAAGCAGAATTTAGTCTCAAGTGTTATTCTTCAACTTGCTTCACCCTTTTTCCCAGACCTGTTCCATTTCAGTGATCTTCTCCAATGGCCACATCCCATAATTTGCCCATTTGTCTTTTTTCTCCTAAGTTTTCTTGGAGGCCTGGCTGTGCAGCTTGAGCCATTTACACCTACACTACTTGTCTACAGTTTCAGAGCATGAAATAGCTCCATTAGGAGCTTTCTGCTGCAGAGTGGCTGGTGAAAGTAACAGCAAAGGACTCCAGGGCTGCCTCATGAGATCACCTTGGGATCAAAATCGGCCATATGCTGCACTTCCTAAAAACTTCTCTTGCTAAGAACATTGCTTTAAATATAGTCAAGCCATAGGAAAAAGGGAGGACTGTTAATTGCTCTAGGGAAACATACCCAGAACAGTGACAGAATCTTTTTCAATCAAGTAGGAATATACAAACCCACAGGCTGTTGGTGTTACAGAGATCGAACTGGGAAAAAAAATTGGAGAAGATTTGTTCTGAGTAAACTGAAGACAGATGTGATTTTGTTGACCCCAATCATTCTTTATACAAACACAGTGTTGAATTTGAGTCAAACTCGGTTCTGTACTTTCTGTTGTATTTATTGCTGGTCTAGGGTCAACCTGAGCTCTTACAAGTCCCACTATGTCCCCTACAGTGGCCTTCCAAAGCATCCTGCATGTAGGCTTTTAAAGGGATAGTTTCCAAAGCACTGCTGAGTGCCAAAGGTGGCTGAGAGTCACAGGGAACACCTTTTAACTGGTGATCAGTGGGAGGAACCTGAGATTTTGATCTTAAGTCATCAGTTCTGGTCACCAGCAGTCCCATGGCTTGCTCAGCCAGAAAAGCTGTGTAGTCCCCAAGACAAATGTTTGATGACCTCCCACTCTGCCTCACCCTGACACTGCCAAAGAGACCATGTCCTCGTATCATCTGGGGTATAAATTCAGTCCTGCTGAAGGAAAAAGCTGAATTTCCCCAGAAAACGTTGAGATCTGGTCCAGACCTGGTATTCAGGGTCCAGCAAATCCAACGTCCCACATGCATTTCTTTCAGTCTTTAACTTATCTCAAGAGTAAAAATCATCAGTGAGCTCTTATTGATCCAAGTACCAAATAATCATAGAACATCCTGAGGTAGAAGGGATCCACTGGGATCATCAAATTCCAACTCCTGGACCTACACAGGACAGCACCAAAGCGCCCCCACAGCTCTGAGAGCATTGTCCAAACACTTCTCGAGCTCTAGCAGACTTAGTGCTGTATTCAAACAGAGAACATTGACACAGCACCATTTGCCTCACAAATTGTAGCATACCACATTCAAAGCATTTTACAACCAGACAGGAACAAAATCTGTCTCCCATGAGCTGTAAAGTCTTCCTGGCTGTCTATTGAAACAGAGCAAGCAACACATGCTAACACTGGAGGCATTCCAAGAGCTAGCCACACTGTCCCCTCAGCAGAGAATGAGTCCTCAAGGAAAAGAAAACTCCACTCAGTGAGATTTAATCCCAGAAAGCTCAGAGAACAGCCAGACATAATTAATTGATAATGGATATGATTTAAAACTCAAAATTATGCATCAGCACGAGGTAGCAAAAAGCCAGCACTCCTAATGACGAGATGGTTGTCCCAGCAGTGTGAGAGTCAGAGCTCTGACTGGTCTCTGGTGACTGGTGTCAGCCTCAGAGAGCAACAGAGCATCTGATTAGGAGACCCACCCTTCCACTGCAGAGCATTTCTGCTGCCAAGAGCAATTGGCATGGGGGTAAAACACAAAACTACATCAGGCCACTGAGATGGGAGTTCCCTGCAGAACAGCTGTGCTCAACCAGGCAGCAAATGGCTGCAGGGCAGGATGGAGTGCACGTGGAATTTCCAGTTCAATGGGAGATGCAGGGCAGCAGCACTGTCACTTACTGGGGTTATGGCTCCACAGACACCCATCGGCTCGTGCCGGGTGAAACACACAAAATTTTCATCTGCAAGACAAGAGAGTAAAAGGGGACAAAACAGTCAAAATTCTCACTTTTACAGAAAGCGTGTGAGACAACTGCACACTAACAGGTTGAGGACAGAACTAAACCCATGTTAGACAGAGAACACTGTGTCTGTTCATTCTGACTCAAGTCTTTGGAACACCCCAGGCAGAGGAGTGCAGGTCTTGTGTCAGCTTGAAAGCCAAACACCACTCAAGTCACACAGGGACCTTTTAAAACCAGGGTTCAGTTCCTTTTGCAAACTCCCTGTGTTGAGGCTGAGGGGAGGATAACTCTTTATCACAGTGAAGAGCAAACAAATTTCATTCAGATTGTGTCCTGCTGAAAAACACAAAGCTCTTGTCTCCCTGAGAGAGAGAGTTCTTTTAAAAACCATTTTAAAACAGGAACGCTGTTCAGTGTAACAGGAATTGCTGGTAAAAAATCACTAAAGGATGAAACTCTGGAACTAAAGTAATACCATTCACCTTCAAATACTGCTGTTACTCTTCCAAAGAGAAAGCAGGAAGAACATTTGCCTTTCAAATTCATTCTTGCTGAACACCTATTTTCATTGGGAAGATGCGACAGAAAGCAAGAACATTTCTAATGATGCCCTTTCAAAGTGATTTCAAATCAGGACAAACAAGCAGTGTCCAGACAAGCAAAGCTTTACAGCACTCTGAATGAGGCTGACAAATCTCAGTTTATATGACTGACAAGGCTCCCTTTGCTGTCTGCACAGACTGAACTAGCTCAGCCCTCCAGAGCTCTTCCTCTGTGATTCATTTCTGTCTACAGTGTCTGTCCTTCACACAGCCTCAGTGATCACCCACATGCAGGGACTGAAGAGGTTGAATTTGAAAAGTCTCCATTTTGCCCATTGTGCCACAAAGACATTCATTCTCTTGTTCTCACCAAACCCATATTTGAATTTCTGTACCTAGACCAAAGTGTTCTCTCTGTGTGACTGCTCTGACCAGAAGTTTCTCTGTCAAAACAGCAACAGAAGAGCCCATAGATTATTTCCCAGAGATCTATCTAAGCATTAACCAAGTTCTCCATTAGTTTCAATATTGAAACACATCTGCTTAAAATGCATCCTGAGATGGAAAGGAAGTGCAAGCTATTTTTGCAGGTTTTCAGAAGCCAGTGTTCCCATGGATCTTCCTCCCCCTCGAGCCTGATCCCATCCCAGCTCTGAAAGTGGGTCTGAAGGTACTCACCCACTGGAATAGTTCTGCCCTGGATTTTGTCAGCCCATCCAGCATAATACCGGAGTGTTTTTATACAGCCCTCCAGGTCAATGAAATAAGCCTGCAGAAAAGGTTTTCCGGTGTCCATTGTTTCCAGGGTCTGAAAAAAAAGCAAGTTGCATGCACTGTCAGACAAGTCAATGTTTCGGGGTTTTTTTCTTAAGAAAGAGCTTTCAAAAAACCCTCTTCCCTGTTCTGAAGACCTGGAATGTTCTTCCCTCCTCTTATATTTAGAGAAAGAACTTGTTAATAGGAATAATGCAGAAGGGAAAGGGGACACAGTAACTCTGATGTACAGGAGCTGCTTTGTTCAGGGGCTGTGCTGAAAGGGCACCTTCCAGAAGCCTCCAGAAGGTGAGTGTGGGTGGGATACAGGGCTGGGGTCTGGGGCACTGGTCAGAAACAATGTGAGCATCATGACTTCACCCTAACTGACCATCCAACAGATGTTCTGGAGTCCAGATGGTGTCACTGAAACCAGGCAGAGCTTCTTTCCTTCTGTTAGAAAAAAATAATCTCATTTTTCTACTTCATAAGCCTAAACCCAACCTCTGAGAAGCCTCTTTTGTCCAATGATAAATATACTTTTTACAGAGTTTTGCTAAAGTGCTGAGCCCCAGGCAAGACAGAAGTTGCTCCACTGGTGCTGAGCAGCTCTAAACAAAATCCAGGCAGAGCCTGTGTCCTTCACACTGTTCTGGACATTAGGTCAGGGAATGCTTTGTTCTCCACTCAGGTCATTAAATGGGATATTGGTGCAAATGGCCAGCACATCCATAAAGGAAGTACTATCCCTTGGTAGATTGAAACATCTTTGTTTACACATGAAGTCATACCCTGTCATCCTCCACAGACATTAGGGTCCAAACAGCACTCGAACAGACATTCCCCTTGGAATGGCAGGGATTGTTATCCACTGAATGTCTGCTAAAACAACTGAGTTTTATAAGTCCTTGCTTAGCACGCAGCCAAGGCAGCCTGGGCTGGTTTTCTGCAGTGCAAACAGCAATGCCAAACAAGCCCTCCCAGACCAGAGGGCCAGCAGAAAGCTTGAAGTGTGTTCTGGTTAAGGGAAAAGGAGGGTGCTCCACAGTCACATCAAAAAGTGAGCAAAAAATTAACAGGGTTTATTCACACATACACATTTTTCTATGTATTCTTTTTCTTCCCTCTTATTTGCTGCCCAGACCTGTTTTCAGAACTGAATGTTTTAGTTTTGCCCTGCTGGAACTGAAAGCTGGTTGAGAGACACTGTGCTGGGGAAAGAGACTCAGCTCAAAACAGTCACACAGGCAGAGGCTCCTGAGCACATCCCACGGGTCAGCTCTCACTGAGCTCTGCAGGACACTGACTCAGTCACCTGCACATCTGACAGCAGGGAACAGCATCAGTGCCCTTCTCTGAAGAGAAAAGTGCAGCACTGAACAGGAGAGTGCTCACATCCAAGAGCTGAGGTGGGGATGGACAGCAGCCCCAAGCTGAGCATCTGTGGGTGCCATTTGGAAAGATGTTCCAGTCCTGTGCAGTCCACAGGCTTCTACCAACTGAGCACATTTTAGCTCAGGCTCTTATCCCTTGTTCTGCACCAGCAGGACTCCTCCAGGAGAGGATCATGGAATCATTAGCAATAGTTCTTCAGTGCAAAAGTCCAAGTTAACACAGCTTCACAGCTATAAAGGGATTTTCCTGAGCCAGTACATTCAATAGGGAAAAAAACAGTTCCCACTTACATACATTTTAAACTTTGGATAATATCCAGCAAGAGAAAGATTCTCTTTCCAGCCCCCAATTTTAAGGGAAGGAATTTGCACAGAAGTCAAACCCACCTGCATTTTTGTAATAAAGAATAAGTCAGCTGTGGTGGTTTGGTGTCATTTGGTTGTTTTGGTATGTTTTTGAAATAAGAGCTGAGAGACAGCTATAAACATCAATGATTGTTAAAATAAAACAAAAAATATTGCTGAAAATTTAAGTGTTAATATCTTTAATCACTTCAGTAACTAGACAAAGTTCTGCAAAAGTCAACTATGTAGAAGAACTGACAGCCTTCCAAGACCCTTAAACTCCTGCAGAAAGAGGAACAAAGTCATGACAACTATATGGATTCTTCTGCCCTTCATGAAGGGAGAACAAGAAAAAATATTAGGTAGATATGGACACACCAGAGGGATGGAGCAGAGCAATGAGCCCCTGTTGCTGTCTTATCACTGCTCCCAGTACTCACAGCCAGGGTGACTCTGTCCCGCTCAAGGAGATCAGCCAGTTTGTGCAGGAGCCGTCCTCTGCTTGGGGCATCCATCTGCCTCCAGGGAGAGCCCCTCTGGAACGCCGCCTTCGCTGCCTCCACTGCATTGTCCACATCAGGCTGCACATCACACACAAGGAAACCTCAGGTTACAGGGAAGGAGCTGGACAATGGCACAGAGCATCCCCCAGGCTGCCTCCTGGCTGATGCTGTGGTGGCCAAAATGAAGTTGTCCAACAAAACCACTTTCATTTCACTCCTGGATTTGAATTCAAGCCTGGAATATGTTTTAGGTTTGGCCTGGGCTCATAAACAACCTTGAGGCCTGAATACCAATTGGGTCTTTCAAGGGTAATTTAATGTAACTGACTTGTTTATAAAATAATCCAGAATCATGTTCCTGCCAATACAGGATGTGACACTGGGGGAGGATGAAGAATCATGACAGGCCACTGGCCTACATGAATTAGCCTCCTCTAAACAAGTGTGGGCAGGAAAATCCCCCATGAGATCAAGATTTTACCCAGGGAAGTAACTACAGCTCAGATCCCACCATCCAGTTCCCCTGGAGCCCATGCCAAGGCAGTTAACACACTAAAAATCTCCCTTAGATCCCAGAACATTTCCACCAGATGGGAAGGGTTTTGCTGTTCAGTGCTATGACAAAGATATTTCCCCTAAACACACTTAGTGCCCTTCTCCCTTCATCTCCCAACAGCTTTACCATCCTCTGGACCAAATCCAACTCTGTTTATTCAAGTAACTAACCAGATAGGGAGCAAATTCCCTCTCTTCCCACACCATCACCCCCAGAGCTTCATGCATTTGTTCTGGCTACGGTATGCCCTGGACTCCTCCCTTTACCTCACATACATTGATTAAAAGAGTGAAGCCAAGGGTTCTCAATCCAGTGGAATCTCTGGGAACACTGCCACCATATATACCCCAAGCCTTGTGGATGACTGATAAAGCTTTGGACAGAATCCTGCTGTATGTAAGGTCTGGCACAGCCCAAGCCTCACTTCAGCTGATGGAGAAGCTCACTGCAATATATGGCTCAGAAGGGTGGGAAAGGAGGGAGGGTGTCAGACCTTGATCATTCCTCCCAGCACTTCACCAGTTGCTCTCATCTATACCTTTTCTCAAGTCTTATCTGCATACAACTAGGAAATCAGCCTCTGCACTGATCCAGCAAGGATCCAGCAAGGTCTGGCCACACCCCCCTCATGGGGGGGATGTGTGGAGCTCAACCAAGAAAAAATGTTGTAGGGAGACTCGTTGCCTTCTTAAAAGGTTCATGGTCAACACTGCAAGTCATCACCCAAGGCAATGGCACCTTGCAGTAAATTTGGCTCCATTTCTTTACAGAGATCACACAGCTTTCAAACAGTCTGACCTATACTGACAGGAAAAGAAACCCATCCATTTGGAAGAGCACTGATGGGAAGCCATTGGAGGAAACCTGTGGTGTCACAGGATGGCTCTGGTGCAGCAAGGGATGCTGGTGGGGCAGAGGTGTCCAGAGCCCCTGAGCACAGGCAGGAAGGCAGGTCCTGCCTGGGGCCCATCACCCACAGGCACAACAGGCTCACTCTGCTGGAGTTGATCTGAATTCAGCCTGGCATATCACAAAAGCCAGAAGGCACCACCAGCCACTGCATACTTATGTATCCCCCATCCTGCCTGCTGGAATGAAGGCTTAAGCTGAAAGAAGGCAATATTTTATGTGACAGAGCAGGCAAAGGAACATAAGTGTGTCAGGTTTAAACAAGTCCTCCCTTAGCAGCAATTAATTAGCTCTGCAGCCAGGCTGGGAGCCCTGATGTGCAGGGAACTGGGTCTGCAGTGGCACAATGCCTTTGGTACTGAGGGTCTCCCCTCCACCCTGGCACTCAGAACAGGAGGGAACTGCATGGGCAGAGGACTTCAGTGCATGCCCAGATCTTCCCCAGCCTCTAAAAATGGGAGCACATGAGCCCTGCTGCAGCTCCTGTAGAGACAAAAATGAAGACAACCATCTTTGTCAGACCTCAGGTTCTGGGTACAAATAGTGGCTCAGAGCTTGCAGTCACTGTTACACAGGTGAACAGGCTTTCCCTAAACACCCTCAGGGCAGCACCACCAAGTGATATCCTGAGACAATGCCCAGCCTCAGCAGGCCTGAGAGACCAGCAAAAACAAGGAAATTCTTCAGAAAGGCTGAAATGCCATTCTTAATCCATCCTGTTATGACTAGGCATTAGGGGAGTCTGAATGGCATGTTCATTGCAGGCATGTTGCAATAGGTAGGCACAAGGCGTGACAAAGTGACTCCGAACTGTCAAGGTGCCAGGAACACCCTGTGATGCACAAAACCACAGGAGGAGGAGATCCATGCATCCTGGTGCTCCACTTGGATCTATAACAGATTTACTGAGCATTACATAAAAAGCTCCACTAAGAATATTAAGATTGCAAGGTCTTTACAGTGTTGAGAAATGCCTACAAACCTTCATACCCACCTGGGGTGTTTGAATTATGATACAACCCCCAGTTACACAATCACATACCTTCCCCCCTGAACAAACTGAACACTGTTCTCTGTCCTAAGCTGTTCATCCATATTCCTCCTCTACCTCAAATCCTGCTCATTGCTACTCCTTTTTCCTTTCCCCTCTCCTGCACGAGCAGCAGGCTGCAGAGCACAGTGAAGACCATCACCCCACTCGCTCTGTGAGTGGGGAGAACACCTGCAAAAAAGCCTCTTTTTCAATCTCAGAGTGCCCCAGAGTGGAGATGCCAGGAATGGAGCACACCCACTGGAGAGCCTTTCTTCAATTCACCTACTGACTTCTTCAAAAAGCCTCCCCTGTGCACATCTTTGGAAGGGCACTCTTCTGACCTAGGGCATTAGAATGTCACAGATCTTCAGTCAGAAGATGTTCCCTGACCTGCTCCCCTGCAAACAGTCCACACATTGAATTGCTTTACGTTTCAGACTCAAATTCTAAACAGCTACAAACAGCATCCCAACAGCCTGAAATGTCCAAAATCTTTATTTAGGGCATTGCACGTCTTACCTCAGCCTGCCACTACAATCTGAAGGAGGAGGCAGGCTGACTGTGAACAAATCCCTCTCAAAACCCTCCAAAGATCCACATGAGAGTGAACTGTTAAGAAATGATCATGACAGAGACTTGAGAGTCACAGCTCTCAAGTGGACCTGCTGCCTATCCTCTGTGGCAACAGAGCCAGGCATCCTTTGAGGAAGCAGCACTTTTCCCTGGCCCTTGATGGATGTCAGCAAGCTGCTAGAAGGAAAAAAGCCTGTCTCAAAGTGTTAGGGACAGCACCAGTTGCTCTGTTTCCATTATCAACCTGGCAAACAGTTGGACACTAAGCTTTTACTTGTGAGGTATCCAGCATCCAGTGGAAACATCCACCATTTTATTTTCAGGGCTTCTCTTTCCACACAGACTTTTCTTTATCCCTCAACTGTCTCATGAAGGACAATTCTGTAACTAAAGAACAGACAACAAAACCTTTGCTTCTAGGCTTATAAAGCATTGGCCAAGTTTCAGCACCAGACTCAACTGTCATCGCTGAGATATTGGCTGCCAGATTTCCACCTCTCACGTGCAGCCCAAGCAAAACACTGCATGGCCAGGGAGGGGCAGGTTCAGGGCTTGAGAAGGGGAGTTCTGCTCCCAGCCTGCTGTGAAGGCAGAGCCAAACCTGGCAGAGCACAGCTGAAGCCAGAGGCAGTAGCAGGAACTGCCACCCTTACAGTGGCACACAGGGACAAGGCACTGGAAAGCACCACCAAACACAACTCACCACTTCCTGTGGTGACTCCAGCAGGCTGGAGGGGGTGAACCAGAGCAAGGGAAGCCCCAGGCACCTTAATTTGCCAGAAGAGACTGGGACGTGGTCAAGTGTCACCAGAAGGCAAACAGCTAGTTGGGGATGGTTGCCACCCGTGATTCTTTAATCTAGATCCAGGTCTAACCCCCCACTCAGTTTCTTGGAAAATCCTAGTTAGAGCAAAACTTTGTTTCAAAAGATGTGATGTAGAGAAGAGGCTTTCAGCACCCAAAGCACAGCTATCTTACATTTTTGGCTGCAATTTCCACTAAGAAATCAATCACCTGTACTGAGTATTCAGGGGGAGAGAGCTCCATTCACTGGAAAAGTTTACAGTGACCCTCCTGCAAGCTAGAAGCTGAATTCAGACAGGGACAAATCTCAAGGAGGCAAAACTGGCCTGATAGTTCTGTATAACCTTTTTCTTTAGCCAACATTAAGAAGCAGGCACAAACTGCTCATGTAATACTCTGTAGCTGCTTGAGGAGACACTTAGCTCAGGGAACAATAACAACGTCATGGTTTCTGCCTATCAAAATACAGTTGCATCAGAGTCAGCTTGAATTCCACTGTTTACATGCCACTGCAATTAAACACAGTTGTGTCCTACCCAGTCAGGATAAAGAAATTACACATAATGTTTGGTTCTGCCTCAATGTGTAATTGCCCCACGGATGCACAGATCCCCAGTGGCAGTAAGTCTTGGAGGCTGCCTCACAAGCACTGGACAAGCTTAAATACCAAGAAAAACATCTCAGTGCAGGCAGCAATGGCCACACTGTCCATAGCAGTGAGCTACCAAAGCCCTGGCACGGCACAGCAGCTGTGAATCACCTTCCCATGACTTCCTGTACAAAGCCAGATGTTGGCCCAGCACTTTTCCATAGGTCAGACCAGTTGGCATGTAGATGATGAGCTGCTTTGGACAAAAAAGGTGTCAGTGTGATCGTTCCTCACCTCAGACTGTTACCAAACCCAAGCAGCATCATCTCAGGTTACTCTACAGCACACCAGGGCCAGCCAGGGACTACTAAAGCTCTTGAGACACTGATGTGGTTTTAGTGAAAGCTGCACCACTTGTGCAGGAGGCCAGAACCCACAATACCAACTGGAAAAGCAGGACCACATCTCCAGCAGCAAGTGGTCAGTGCTTGCAGGACTGAGCTTAAATCCCGCCAAGCACTCAGGTTATTTGTGTTGAAGAAAGGGGGGATTTCAGTTCTGTGTCTCCAGCAGGCTGCCCAGGTATAAACCACCCCCAACACAGGGCCCAAATCCTATCGGGGTGTGCATACACCATCATTGCTCTTTCCTCAGGCTGGCTACTTCCTTCCAGTCTATGGCACAAGAATGATGCTCAATCTCACTCCTCAATTTGTGTTCAGCAGCCAGCTCCTACAAGGGAAAGTGCCTCTGACAAGCTGGACAGGATTGATGCCACCCAGCCCATGTAATTCTTGAGCAGCACATCCAGTGTCCCACACCTCCAGCTTGGTCTGGGCAGACAAATGCTGTTGTTAAAAGCTAGCTTTTCCTCTGGGTGCTTCCGTACAAAAAGAAATCCCCTGGAAAATGTCTTTTGCACAGCTTGTCTAACACTTACCTTATCTCCTTCCTCAATGTCACAAATTTTCTCCAGCGTTGAAGGGTTGTAAGTGGGGAACTTCTTTCCACTTGTAGACTCGTGCCATTCGTTGTTAATAAATATCTGAAGAGAGAGCAAGGGGAGTGGGATGGGCAGGAGAAAGAAAAACAACTGATATAGACAAAAAACCCACAAGTGCTCCTCAAAGATCCAGAGGCTCTTCAACTTCCATCCATGGCAGAGTCAAGTGTGCTCAGCCTCTCTCCCAGGGACACTGCTGGCAATACAGAAGCATTTCTACAAACCCTGTGCACCAGTTAGTTGTGAGCCAGAGGAAAGCAGAGCATGGGTCCCACACAGAACAACGCTGGGATTGGCAGTGAGAAAGGGGCAGTTTTTGAAATACATCTCCATGAGAACAGCAAGCAGACACCAAGAGAAACTCGTATGGTTGGGGCAGAAGGAGCCCCTTGTTACGTGTCACTGTACAATTATTACTCGGCTGTTGGTGCCCTGCCCTGGCCATCCTCCACATTGCTCCCCCCTCGGGCTGTGCCCGCAGGAGGCGGGTCTGGCTCGGTTCTACCCCACCATGCCTTGTCACAGGCCAGATCAAGCCTCCCACGTCACTTGGAGTCATCTGTGACAAGATTTAAGTGTTTCAAAATATTGCATTTCCAGAGCAAGAACAAACAGTCCCAGCGTTGCGTAACTGAAAATGCATTAAATACTGGAGTGTTGTTACTCACTGTAAACAGAACATGAATACCTATATACAATTAATTGATTCAGCATGCATCTTATCCACGCTGTGATCTGACTTGGCAGTGTTATATTTTATAAATATACTTTAAATAAGATTAGATGAAGTAATCTTTATTAGTAGCCTGCTAGTGGCTGTAAGCTAGTACTTTTATTTGGAAGCCATCCACATTTGCAATCTTGTTTATGAGTCTCTACACACCACCAGGAGATTAATGTTGCATCTCTTACATTCGGAATTCCCACTGCTTTGGGTCATAGTTTTCTTTCCTTGGGCAGCTTTTTTTCCTGAAAGGGCTTTTTCTTACTATTTCTGCATAAAGCATCCAAAGTGTAATTGGTGTAGAAACTGCACTGCTGGACCCACCTGTTTCACACAGGCTGAGAAAAAGAAAATTTCACAAAAAGTGTTGCCAAGAGAAGTCAGAAGACAAGATAAAATGTTTAAAATATTAACTTCAGTTTAGTGCTCCTAGACTACCTCTGTTACCCAAGTGCTACATTTTAACATTTACACATTTTGACTTCAGTTTATTTCCCTAATGAAGAAAAGTTGTATTATAAATGTGGGAAATATGACACAAACCATAAAATTACAGTATCAGGTATATGCTCACAGACTAAGGATTGGGGAAAGATACTGATTTTTCCTTTGCATTCTATGGTAATTCTGTGGGAAAGTGATGTTCCTACCAAGTAATAAAACACAAGTGACAGGATCAGGCTGTTTTAAATGTAACATATACACTGCCATCATTCTGGGAATCCACCACATATTACGAGTCCTTAGTGCCAGGAGTTGAAATCAAATCAAATAATATATCAGCAGTTCATGCTTCACAGCCAGAATTTGAAACAAGGAATTGTGGACAGATCACTTCCATCACACACCCATGACAAGCACTAAGCTGCTCTATAAGAAAGATCTTTGTTGAAAAACTTTGCCTCTCCCCGAGCCCATAACTGGTAGAACCAAAAATAAAAATCTCCTCTAAGCAGAGGGAAGCACGCTGTCAGCTGTAAACATCTGGTGAAACTCAGAGCTTGCACAAAACCCCTCACAGTTTTATGAAAATTGACTGCGGCTCATTATTTTCTCAGATGCACCAGGAGCATCAGGTCAAACATCAAACTCACACTTGTAATTTACGTTCGTTTCCACTTTAAAGATACTACCTTGACTCTTTTAGCACTCACAGTCCCTGGCAAAACCGTGGAGCACAAACTGCATGTTTTAAAACATACACGGCTGCAGGATAAGATCCCTAAGGAGTGTTTAAAAGTGTTCACAACAATAAAAATAACAAAAACCAGAACATTTGGATGTTTAAGAAGAACTCAAATGGCCGTGTCCATTTTGGCCGCAGGAAAGAGCTGTTTGTGCAGCATTGCGCCATTCTGCAATCAGCAGCTGCAGATCCAATTTGCTGCTAAATGACAAGTTTATCTGACAAATAAAGAGTAGATAAATTTCGGATGTTAAAAATTAATCTAGTCCAGTGATTACTGCTAATTGCTAATCTGTTTCAGTACTTTGGATGCATAACTCAAATCAACACCTCGCTAGATAAGCTACCGCTGTTCACTTCTTCTCGCTACAAGGGAACGAGCTTCAAATTTTGTTTTTTCTTAATACTTAACACAAAAATGCAACACTAACACACTCATTCAGCCCCTCCAGCTCTTTTAGTCCAGGCACAAGGTTGAAATTATGGCAGCCAAGGCTCCTCAGCAGCATAAGCGGCCGGGACGCTTTCCCCACTGCGCAAGGCAGCGCGTCAGGCTGTTGTGGAACAAAAAGCGACTCGGCGCTCGCAGAGCTCCAGCTGCACCGGGAGCAGGGATTTCTGCAGCCCTGCTCAGCTCCACCTCTGAGGGACAGAGATACCAAGCTCAGGAGCCTGTGGTTTATACCCAAAGGTCAGGAGCGACTGTTTAAAGAGAAACCCACTGGAGAGCGCAGAGGTGAGGGTTTGTGTGGGCTCAGTGCCCGACTCCTCATCCCGTGGGCAGGCCGCAGAGTTGGGCAGAGGAGTCTCCAACACGAGCAGTGCTCCTCTCGTGGAGCTGCAGGATGGCTCCAGTCCCACGGCAGAGCCTTTCCACAAGGCCCAGTCCTGCCGCACACAGGCCCTGTGCTCGCCACCACCCAAACCCACCACTGGCGCCGAGCCACCTCCCCGCAGGGGAGCTGTGGGTCAAGGGCGGTTGAACACAACCCCAGCAAGCGGATAAACCCCTCCTCGCCCTGCCCACGCTCACCCCATCCAAATCGGATTTTGCTGAGCGCCAGCGGGGAGCTGCAGGCGTTCACGGGTGGGTTGGGAGGGGAAGATGGTGTCGGGCGCCACAGCCAGGGAGAGGTGCCCAGGGCCAAGCAACGGCTTCGGTGGAGTTATTTTATTAAAAAGAAAAAGATAGCTTTTGGGCATTAGGGATTGGGGCAAGTGTAGCTCCACTAGAAACGCCACTGTCATCTGCTTGCTCAACCTCAAACCCCATAAACCTACCATCTCAAGCAGCAGAAGGAATAAAAGAAGCTAAGAAAAACTACACTGAGGATGAAATTTCTGTATTAAAAACATAACACCTCACCGCCACCCTGACTCCACCGAGCACCGACGACACACGCCCAGCGCCCCATGCCTGGCGAGCTCACCTTGGTATACTTCACCTCCAGGCTGCGCAGGGGCCGCGGCAGCGGGGGCACTTTCTTGTCGGGCTGCCCGTTCTCCACGGCGCCGTTGAGGGCTGCCATCACCCCGCCGTCGAACCCGCGCGCCTTCTGCCCGCTGACAGCGCCCGCGCCGCCTTAAGAACGCCGCGCGCGCCGCCCGCCCGCCCCCATTGGCCACCGCCCCCCGCCTCGCGCGCCGGCCCCGCCCCCGCGCCCCGCCCCGGCCCCTCGCGCGGCCGCAGGTGACGGGCGGCGCCGCCCCGCGCGCCGCCGCGGGGTCCCCTCAGCGCTCCGGCAGCGCTGTCCCCACAGGGGGTCACAGAGGGCTCCCGAAGGGCGGCTCTCGTCATCCCAAAGGACTCCCCTCAGGAGCCCAAAGGGCTCTCCACACGCCTGCAAGGGATTCTACTCAAGGGATTCCCCTCAGGCCATTAACGGTTCCCCTCAGGGTTTCCACAGAGTCCCTCAGGGCTCCCCAAAGGGCTCGGACATTGCTGCCGCGGTGCTCCCCTCAGAGCTCCTGCAGGGCTCCCTCAGAGCTCCATGCACGGCTCTGACATTGCTCCCCACAGGACTCGAGCAGAGCTCCCCGCAGCCCTGAGCAGTGAGGGAGGGGAGCTGGATGTGCCCAGATGGGCTTTGGGAAGTAGAGCAGCCACCCTGGCTTCCCTCCAGGGGTGGCACTGGAGTGGGCATGAGAGGATGTGCCCTCTGCTGCCTTCTGCCTCTGCATCCCACCCAAACCACACAGAAGTCTTCATGGAAGGACACTTGCAGACCTCTCCACGGGAATAACACCGTCTCCCAGCAATAAGGGCCTTTTCCTGCTATTCCTCATGCCGTGAGATCCTTACCTCAACCTGCTACACCTCATCCTCACTCAGTGCCTCTGGAGAGTTTTCCAGGACTGATAGTAAGAGAAGAACATGACATCAAACGTCTGATGTACATCTGACAGCAGCTCCTCCGCATTCCTGTGTGTGTACAGGAGTCTGGGACCAGTTTGCCCATCCCAGTCTGACTATCCAAGCCAAAGGACTCCAGCTGGCTGGGGCAGGACCAGGCCCTTCCACTGGAACGTCCTACACTGATAAAGCAGATTTGTGTCCCACTCAGCCAACTTCAGCACGGTCCTCATAGTAGCATAGTTGGAGCATCAAGAAAGATGCTGTCTTTCGAGAAGTCCTGAAGGATATGGAATATGTCTTAAGTGACAGATCTAGGCTCTGAGCCTGAACAAGTTCATTATGTATTGCTTAACTTTATTCTGCATAAAATATGTATAAGTCTTTGCAGGCTGAGGGCCAGGACACTCGGAGCACCCTCACACCCCCACACACATGGAAGATAATACAACATATTTTCCATATAACAAGTGGCAAGATGCCAGAAGTTATCTTCCAAAATGTTCTGCAAAATCTGTAATCCCCAGCCATAGTCAGCACTTTGCTGTTAGAATGCTTAAAAATACTCAGAGCTTCCAAAGGCAGATAGCCCGTGATATCACAGTGGCGTAGATTTAGTGCTGATTCAGAAGGGAAAGTACCTTGATGAATCAACCTCCACTCCCTGCGGCTTGCAGGATGTTTTTGGAGGTGCTCTGCCCAGCTGAAAACCTATCTTATGGTGATTGGTGCAGAAATGTTTATTTCTAAGCTGTCTATTTTTAACTGTCCCATTGCTGTTTCCTACAAAAGCTACAAATGCTGGAACCCAAGCTAGAAGAAATCTCTTAACTAAATCCTAGTGTATTCCTAGTCCCAATGAAGAGGAGTTTATCCACTTCTGTCTGTACCTTGCCCACAGAAACACTCAGTGGAAGTGGAAAAGACTTTTGCAATTAGTGGACAAAATATCAGGATGAGGAGAATGATGAATAAGAAGTTCCAGAACAAGCAGTGTCTAAAGAGTCATTCCAGTGGGTTGTCTCATGTGGAATGACCTTGTCTCTTATCTCTGATGAGGAAGATTTTATACAGGACACTCCTGGGAAAATTATTGCCTCTTCAAGTTAACATTGGTGCAGTGTGAAATACATATAAGGCAGAAATTCCATGTAGAGGATTTGGGGCTGTGTAAGACTTTTAGAAGGTTGTACAAAGTGAATGAATGGTGAGTCAGCAACATATGAATGAGCTGAAATAATAGACTTTAATGGATATACATAGCTGTGTGCAGTGTTTCCTCTGATAACGTCATAAGAAGATTAACAGAATGTTCTGCTGTCAAAGAGTTTTGTGGACACTAATGGTCCCTTGTTGTGCAAACTCATTCTGGATAAGTGGGAAGTCCACCAGCCCCAAAAGAGATGTGTCTTTTGTCACCAGATGAGTCTTTTGTGCTTCCAGCAGATCCACGGGTGGAAATACTCACGTCTCCAGACTTCTGAGTGGGAGAAACTCTAAAAGCATCAGCAAAGCCCTGATCAGAAAAAGTGTGAGACATTTTACATTCATTCCTGTGCCTCGGGGGGCCATGCCACTGCTAGGATAGAGGGACTGAAAAAATGGGTTTTACCTAAGTTTGCAACAGTTGATCAATGTGTCAGAAACACGAGCATGAGGGAAAGCATCTGTCTGTGAGAGGTCACATCACTACTGAGTTCCCCTGTTGTGTAGCAGAGATCTTGGCAACGTGTCCTTAACCTGCTGCAGTGACAGGAATGGCTGTGGATTCCCTGGAGCTGCTCTGCAGAGCTGTATCTCACTGAGAGTTTTTACACTGCCAGTATACCAGCTCTGCTGTGCCAAGGAGAACAAAGATCACCTTCCCACTGTTGGGTTGGAAAAGTGCACTCTTCAATCTGCCACCTTGAGTGAGACCTGACCACAGCTCTCAGTGCTGTCCTGCCTGTCTGTGCCAAGCACAGTCTTAGGACATGTTCCTGCTAGGATGCTGCTGTCTCTCTACGTTTTAGAGATGCCAAGTGTACATGTAAGAATTAATTTCTTTTACTTCCCAACCTTATTTAACCTTAATGAAGGGAATATTGCTGGTGGTAACTCCTCCAAATACATTCTGCTGTATTTTATGCCCTGGCTCCAGCCCAGGAGTGCAGGAGTTGTATACAGAGGGTCAGTGAAGACATCTCCAGACTACCTGGAAACAGGGTGTTTCTAGACCCCTTTGGCATCCTGCCCCATGGATGAAGGTAGATTTGGCAGTGGGGCACATATTAGGGGGCAGTGTTTGCCCAGCCCGTGGTGCTGTAGCCATTGACAGATACTCTACAAACTGATCAGTTGATATTTTAAAGATATTTTTTTAATTTAGACCTCAGCCTGTGCTTCCAGCTGACCAGCAGTGCTGTAGCTGTGTAGAGCAGTCAACCTGGCACGGAGCCAAAGTTTATCCCACTTATTTTCCATATACCCTGAAGCCCATGCACACACAAACATAAATACGTGTGTGAAACAATATACTCTGAAAGGCTACTGAGGCTCTACTCTCCAGCATTCAACAGCCTGGAGTGTCCAGAATTTGCCTGGTTTTCCTCATCCAGATGAACTGTAATTGAGTTATCCACACCCTTTTCCTACAGGCATCCCCCTCACTCTGCATTGGCAATGGTTGCTGCTCCTGAGGGAGCAGCTCCCCTCATGATTTATTCTCCTCTTGTTTAATGTGCAGCGAAGGGGCTTTTTACTGCCTGTTATTCAAACTGTGCTTTGGGCACAAAATTATTCATTTCCGTATGGTTTTTCCATGGTGCTCATGACAGCAGTGTCTGAGAGTTTCACATGCACTGTTTCCTTTTCCAGTCATTTTGAGAGGATGCTGACCCTGTGTTATCAGTGAAGAAAGAAGGCAGGCAGTGATGAATAAAAAAAAGGGTCTTCATCATTTCAGTTTCCCGATGTGAGTCACCCCCAGCCTGAGTGCTTTGATGACAGACATTCAGAGCTCAGCTCCAGCAGTCATTGCACAAGCTGGATCTAAAGATCTCCCACCTAAACACCCAGGTAAGGCAGAAAGTGCTGGGGAGTCCATTGCTCCCCAGTAACTTTAATCTGTGAATTTTCTGGTTTTTTGTAAGTTTACCATTCCTATAACTTTTATTTCCTACGGGTAGTTCTCTAGAGTTTAAGTTAATTCATCTAAGCAAACTTAAAATCCATACATTTCATCAGTCTTGACCAAATTAACTGTGATACAGGTTAGCAGCAGGATGGACTGTTTTGAACTGTGGTGTGATTGGCATTTTATGGGCTCCTTCCTAGCAGAAGTAGCTGATTGATAGAGACTGGTTTGTGAAGGCAGTGAGAAATACTTTGTTTCTCTAAATATTTTCTGGCTTCAAGATATTGATAATTGAACTGCTGCCTTCAGTTGTGAAACACATTGCAAATATCACCAAATTAATGAAAAAAATCTGCCTTTTTTTTACCAAAACTAACTCTACTCAGTTTATCAAAGTATTCACATACAATTTCAAAAGGATTTGAATCCAGAGAGGTGCCTAAAGAAGTGAAAATAAAAAAGAATAGCCTGTCCTGAACATACCATGGTATTGGTATGTCTCACACGAGGGTTTTTCTTGTATCAATCCAAATTAATTGGGCTGTGCTGGTGCCCACAACTCTCCCCCAGGGATAGTAGTGGAGAAGGGTTGTAGACATGGGATATATTTTGGAGTGAGAGCAGCCCCATGAACTCAGCACCCTCCCGTATTTGTGCTGCCCTTCTCATGCCTTGTGGGTTTAAGCTTCAATTTTAACACATCTGGGACTGAAGAACAGTTTCTTTTCCTGTTTCTCTCCACCTCCAGAAGTCCTGTTAGTAAAGGTGGAGAGAGGCAATGTGAGATACTGTAAGATGCAAACATTTGTAATCCTAAACATGACCTCATGATGCAAACCAGGACTTTGGCGGCTCAAGACAAAACACAGCCTTTTTATGCTTTATGCTGTAATTACTTCATGAAGCAAAACCCTCAGTCAAATTAATTTTCTTCATGCATATCATAGGTATTAAACTGCGACTGTGCACAAGGGTTGGCTTTTCCTTTAGCTAGCCTGGCTCCAAAAGTAAATTGGAAAAGTAAGTGGCAAGGAAATAACAAACAGCTGAACATTTTGAAGCCTTTTCTATTAAAAGGTCTATTTCCTCTAGTCTTCACTTTCCCCTGCCAGGCCAAGCATTGGAAGACGAGGAGAATGGGAGCAGGAACAGAAGCAAGTGCGAGATAACCTACTAAGATAGTGTCTGTGCTGTGGAGAAGTTCAAGGACCTGTTTCCTTACAAACCACTCAGTGTGTCTGGCACCACAGAGCCGATGGGAACTGCTCCCTGCATTGATCTGGCGATGCAGACCTGAGGATTATTTGCCTACAAACAGCTATTGTTTGCAGGATTGGCAAATAAAAAAACCAAATATGTTTGTTTTCTCCACAGATCACGTTGCTTCTTACTTACTCTTGATAAGAAGCGTTTGGGGATAGTGCCCAGGTTTTGGAAGCAGAGGTTGTCTAGGCAGGAACTGAAAAGCCTAAAATGTGCGCTCTTCTTCTGCTCCTTCCTCCCTGTCTCTTTGCTCTCACTCATCATCACATCTGTTCTGGGCCCAATGCCCAACAGTTCTGCATTAACGCCTCAGTACACACAGGCTCACACAGCTGAACAGTTCGCAATGCAACGTACCCGGTGCCGTCATGTCCTCCCAAATCAGGCTCCTGCAAACCATTTCTGTTTACAGGAAGAATCACTTGGCTTCAGAATGCTGCTTGTGAGCTGTGCCCAGCTGACTTGAGACACTCCACGTCTTCCCAGAGAAATGGTTTTGCAGGGTGCTGTTGTGAATCTAGAAAATACAGAACAGAGCAGGTAAACAAACATTCTTAAAGATGATCCCGTCTCAGACCTTGATCCTGAAAACCCACACGGGCTTAATGTTAAGCATATGAACAGTCCCAGATGACTTCAGCAGAGCTACTCACATGCTCACAGTGCAGAGCATTTGCCAGATCAGAGCCTTTATAGCTAATTGCAAAATAAAAGGCAAGTCTCCTAGTTCTATCAAGTATAATGAATTGTTATTAGCAGCACAATTTAAAATAGCTGCGGGGCAGATCCCTGGCAGACCACTGGGGATAAAGTGATGTGGACTTGTTGCAACAGAACCTGGAAATACTTTTTCTTGGATAAATTGCCATGCCAGTCATATGAAACACTAACACTGTGATGAGGTTGTTTTTGTAGGCTTCGACATGTGCAAGGCTTTTTTTTTTTTTCCCCCGCTATTTTCTGCACAATTCCTCCTTTTTCCAGCTTCTAGATTGAATTCTGCTGTTTGAACCAGGAGTCGGGAAACTGCTCTGCTCCTAACCTTGGCAGTCCTTTCTGTGAAGATTTGATGATGTTACGGTGTCCTGAGGCACCTTTACAAGCCGCAGCGGGAAAAAGCCCAAGCACGGCCCCTGTCCAGCGGGCCCTTAGGCACCAGGTCAGCCTCCGCGACCCCGGGCCGCGCACGGGGTCCCGTGCGTGTCCCCCCGGGTGAGGGGCTCGCAGCACAATAGGCGACATTGTGTCCCGTCGCTGCCGCTAACGGCGAGGCGGGGACAGGCGAATGTGGGGGCACGGAGAGTGAAACCCACCCATGTCCGTTAATGAAGGGGCAGCCCCGGGCCCTCATTAGGAGCCCGCCGGGCCGTGCCCCGGCCCCGCCGCCCGCCAGAGCCGGGGCCGAGCGCGGAGCGGCCGCGGCGCGCAGCGGGCGCGGAAGGTGGCGCGGCCTCTCCGGGCTGGCGTTTGCACCTGGGGCTGCCGCGGTTTAATGGACTTTAACACATGCAAACAAGAGCTTTTGTGTGCGGGCACAAAGGCTGCCCCGGCGCGGGGCTCTCCCCAACACTGCTGCATTGTTTCCCCTCCGCTGCTTCTTGTCACCCTCCTTGTCAGAGTTTAATGAGGACAACGAGGTTTCGCAGGCTCATTTCGCACTTCAGCAACTTTCTAACACTTCCCTAACGAGGGAGAAGGGGCCGGAGCGATCGGGGGCGCAGGGGAGGAGCGGCCCGGGAGAGACCCGCAGCCCCGGGGCCGGGGCAGGTGCGCCCGGGGCCGAGCCGGGATGCGGGACCGAGCCGGGATGCGGGACTCGGCCCCTTCCAGCCCATCTCCGGCACCTCGACGTGGCTCCATTAAAAAACCCCAACCTATTGCGCGATTTAAGCTCGGCCAAGAGGGCGAGAGTGTCCCCGCGGTGCCCGGAGGAGCAGCGAGGCTGCGGGGAGGCGGTAGCCGCTGGTACCGCGGCGGGCAGCGGCCGGGACCGGCCCCGTGACTCGCTGTGAGGCATTTCCCGGAGCACGTAGCTTTCCCGGGAGCAGGTAGCGTTCCCCGGGCTCTCCGGCCGGAGATCGGCAGTTTTCTCACTTCCCGCCGTCCCCGCCGAAGCCGAGCATCCCTCCCGAAGGCGAGGAGGGAGCGGAGCGGACGCTCGGCCCCTCTCCCCTCATCCCGGGGCAGTTTCTCCCCACCCCGATCGTGCGTTCGCCCGGCACCGCCCGGCGCGTTCCGCTGCCCCCGGGTGGAGCGGGACTTCGCGGTGGCGGGGACCGGAGGGTGAGGGATGCCGAGCGGGCTCGGTAAAATTGCCCAAACACTGGATCAGCACCGTTCAAAGCCCTTGAAGTGTTATAACCGCTTGGACTTTGGGGGAGCACCCTCTCCTTCCCCCTCGGGCTGGCTTTATTTCCCCCTCTCCAGACAGCCAACGGTCCCAGGCAGACCGTAGCTGCAGTTTTCAGTTTTCGGTGTTTCAGATGGAGATTTTGGAGAGAATTCGCCTTTAGCCTTTGCGAGTCCTTGTCTCTGCCTCCCGCTCCCACGACCGAAATCTCCCCTCCGCTTTTTTTTTCTTACTTCCCTCTTCTGTGCGTGTGAGAAATTTGGAAAACTCGAGAAGTCGTTTAATGCAAAGGGATTTTAAAACACAAAAGTATGCTGTGAAAGGAAAAATAACCAACACCCCAACCACTTAATTAGATACTTACCGAAGGAGCCATTAGAGCCTGCTGGGTATAACACGGTTTATAAGTTCTCTGGCCACAAAGAAATTCAATAATTACTATTTTGTAACTCCCTTACAATGGGATGGGTGAAGGATGGAGTGTGATAAACTTAACTCTGTTCCTGGGCTTTTTGCAGATTAGCCTTTGGCATTCGCTGGTAAATACCAAGTGAATAGAGACTGTGTGACCACAGTCCCTTGAATTAGGGACAAACATTTCCTCTGTGCATTTTAAATAATGCTACTGCCAAATATTTTGTTACCAGAGATCATTATCCTTTTGAATGAAAACTCGAGGAGTAAAGGCATTGGTTTTGTCTTTGCTGGTGTGGAACAGACTATATGATATCTAGAACAGCAACAAGCTTTCACAAATTGCTATATGATTTCTACTGCCAGGTTCTGTGATATTGGATACGACATAAAAATAAAAAAGCCGGGCAGATAGACACAGAAACTCACAGAAACCACCTGTATATTTTGTTTCAAAGGAAAATCTCAGCTATTGTCTTACTGGCTCTGGTTCTGTTAGGCCTTGGATCTGCTTAATCTTTAAAGCTATTCAAACAAATTGAATGATACAAGGCAAGTCTTCTATAATTAATCCGGATTCTTGAATTTTGATACAAACTTTTATGTAACCGAGAAGTTTCTCTTCCTTGCAAAGACATTAAATAGGCCCTAAGTCCTTCTGTCAAGAGTGCTACCATGAACAAAGTTAAAAGGAACAAACCTGGAATTTTTCCCTTCATGAAGAAGAAAGAGATGCAAACATAAAGTCATGGGAGAGCTGGTACTGGTGCCTGGACAGAGACCAAGGTTTAAAGTGGCCCCTGTGCTACAAACCACAGAACACGAACACAGGAATGGTGGTTTGTCCCAGGCACAGCTTCTGCAGGATGTTATTTTGTCAGTTTATCCCAACCTCACAGGGACTCAGCACTGGCACTCAAAGGTCTCATTTGAACCTTTTGAAATGTTTATTCTTTCACTCCTACAGTCCAAAGAAAATGGAAACTATGCCATCGGGTATGGAAGAACTCGTGACGTCCACACTCAGCTGCCACTGTGGATGATGAAGCTTCAGCTGTGGTTTGCTCCTTCTCATGTTATGCAATTTTTTCTTGGTATTTGGCAGAACTGCTTCAGAATGGATACTTTGCAGAGCTGTGCATCTTGTGACAAGGCATTTTTGAAATCCCCCAGTGTATGACTCCCTTGTAAGAGTCAAAACTTTATCTGGGTTATCAGGAAAATAAGAATTATGTTGGGGTTTGGAAGGGTGGTTTGTGATGTGCACTGTCTGGCTGCAGTGGAAAATCAACACACTGAGAAAGGTCTGTAGGTCTAGACCTGCTAAGCTCACAGGCTGCAGATACAATTCCCACTGAGGTTTTTGGTAAAAACCCTCACAGAGCCAGCACAGGTTCAGCCAGTGTCAGCAGCTCTCTGGGTTACCCCATGGCAGATCCACTGACAATCTCTGCTCTCTGACCCTCCATCTTTCCTCACACATTTTTCTTCAGATCCTGTAAAATCCAGTGAAAGAATGAAAACCTTTTGATTTTGAAGCTGATGTCTATGGCCGTGATGGTTTATACAGTGCAGTTCTGCCTCCAGGGAATTACCTGGAGGGGCCAAATGAGTTGGGTTTCCTTGACTTTCTGAGCAGCTGTGGGTCTGTCTGTTCATGGACACAGACAGAAGTGGTGCTGACTGGAGAGAGCAGAAAGCTGTGCCCAGGGTCACATCAGCTGCTGCACTATCTTGTCCTTGGTCACATCAGGCGACTCCCACTCTGCTGAATGTCCTGCTGCTCATGCCAGGCAACAGTTCCACCTTTTACTCACCAAAGTGTAGTGTCAAACCATGTGCCCAGGATGTTGGTGCTCTGTGCCAGCTTTTTATTGCTCACATCAGCAGTGTCTCCAGAAAGGTAACGCCAAGGCTTGTTCTCCATTCTCTACGGAGGTGTCACGTCCTTGAGGTTACCCAGAGACCCTGTGGAGTGAGGCTGTTCATTTTAGGATGGGAAAAGAAAGAAAATACAGATGCTGGTCCCCACAGAAGAGAGGAACCACCCAAGGTTGCCCATGCAATGGCCCAGACAGGACAATTTTTTGGGTGCCAGCAGCTGCCGGGTGCTGCTGAAGCTCCCGAATCCAAAGCCCCTGGGTCTTGTCACAGCTGCTCCGTGCGCCGGCCCGGAGAGGCCACTGCTGATAACACTCTCCAGGTGTTCAGCCCGAGAACAAAGGCCCTTTTCAGTGGCTGCAGAGAAGGAAGAAGCCTCCTTGCTGGATGGAAAATGGCTTTCCTGGATGGCAATATTTGGTTACAGTATGATCTGTTACTTCAGAAGAAGTCCCACAGAAGGGAGGGTAATTTGACTCAGGCATATAAAAAACATTGTGGGGACTCTTGTCTGCCTCCTTCTTCTCCCCAAAGTACTGAAACAACATTGAGTAGTGGTGTTTCATACAAGGAAAATAACAAGGAATCTGGGAGCAAAATGTGCCTCATCTTGCTACGCCCATTGTCATGAGGGTGAGCTGGGTCATCACCCTGAAGAACCCAGGCTCTCTGCAGAGCCCCAGTCACTTACCTGGCTGGATAGCACACAAAACTGTGTCTTCTGAGCACAAAATTGAGCTGAGAAAAGCTGTGTGCTGGCATGAGCATAGTCCAGGGGAAGCTTTCTCTCAATCCATGAACCTGAATTTCAATGCTTGTATTGGAACACCTTAATCAAACATTTTCACAGCAAAACTTGCACTGTTTGCACAGGGACACCTGAAAGGTAATTTGGTCCTGTGGATAAGGATGAGGAGGTGTGTTTGGGTATATTTGGGTATATTTCCAAGTAGCTGTGCACCCTCCTGGCACTGGAGGGATTTCCAGAAGGAAAGGTCTGGCGACCACCGACCGCAGCCGTCTAGAGGTGGCGCATTCCCCCTTTCCCACAGAAGCAGCCGCCAGGGGCAGGAGCACCCCTTGCACAAGCTCTGCTGTCCTGTTGTCCATGTTCTATCAAAAGCTGGGTTCCTACCACCAGCTGAAAGCTTTCTGTTCTCTCCTACAGCCTCACCATGGTTATAATTTCCATGGGGTACTCCCAGAATGTTCCTTTCCCATGGTTGTTCAGCCTGCCCCTGCATTATCCCTACACCCCATAAGCTGTTCCTCACACTCCAGGGAGTTGATTCCCTCAGATGTGTAGGAGGTGACTTATCTAAAATTATTTTCTCCACATCTTTCAGGTAGAAGTGGGAAGGACAATCCAAAGAACATTCCCACACTGATGAGGCATTTCCCATCTCTGAAAGAAACACAGAGGGATGCTGTCCTCACCCTAAATGTACGTGTTTAGTGGAAGAGCAAGGACATGAAACCCCTTTTAAAATATCTGCTGTTCATACATAAATATATCTCTACATAAAGCTGAACTTCTCATTTTAAGTAAGCAGAGGAACAGTAGCACAGATATTGCAGTTTTCAATCAAGCAGTACCATTTCCTATAAAAGACAAGGCTTCCCTAATTCTTCAAATGCACCAGCTAACATCTATACAAATAATGGGATTTGGCTGAGTACAGTTAAATATATTTGATTACTTCCCTTTTATCTAGTTCTAGGTTTACTGTACTTTTCCTTGGATGACAAATAAGAAGCCCTTTTCTTCTAAGTGACAGCAGGGAAAAGAATCAGGTTGCTAATTTACCTGAGACCCAGGAGTGTGTAATGATAGATGTGTGCTGGAAACTACAGAGTGGGCTTTCTAATTTTGGGGGGAGGAGAGAGGGAAAGCGTGAGATTTGTTAATCTTTCAGATTGATGGTGCTTTTGTTGATGGACTTTCATGGTTGTAATTACACACACATCAGGAAACAAATGCAGTGAGAAGAAGAGTTGACAGGAGGCTGGGACCCAACAAAAAGTGTCATACAGGAAGCAATTAAAGTGGAAAATCACTGTTCTCCAGACAAACAAGGGTACAGCGTGCTCGTAGTTAATCACAGTATCTCTCCCAAAGCAAAGGTTATAGACTTACCTGCATGGTGTAGGAAGTGAGCACACACATGGTCCAGGAGCAGTTTGGTTAAAGAAGCAGAAATCCTTGTGTGGATGCAGGTCACCAGTGCTTCCAAAGCTGTGTGTCACCTCGGTTTTTGCATGGAAGATCTCCAACAAAATCTCCTTAAAGAGATGTGAAGGAAAGAGGCAGGAGGGAGAAGGGAGGATGGATGGCAGGCAGGCACAGAAGGGTCCCACCTGTGGTTCAGGTTTCTTTGAAATGGATTTGTTTCCAGCCCAAGGGAAGGCAAAAGCCTGGAGCGTGCCCACGATGCTGTGATGGCCAAATCAAATGGTCCAAAGCACCAGCAGCTTTGGGTGAAAAGTCACTCTCTAGGTAGGAAAAGGAATCTGTGCCTAAGCTGAGTTTGCAGGGCAGATGTGCTGTTAGTCTGGTTTAGGAAATGCTCATCTCCTCCTCTCCTGGGATTCCTTTGCCTTCTTCTGGAATCTGGGCAGTCAAGTTCAAGGCAGGGTTTCACCTGAGGAGGTACATTCACACCAAGAGAAGAGCAGTGCTGCAGAGAGAGGATGACAGTCACACACAGGCCAGTGCCAGGGACAGCTCAGGTGATCTGAAGGAAAATCATCTAATTTAACAAAATATTTTAATATTCTAGTAAATTATACCTTCTTTTTATTCCTTAGAAGATTTAACCTACTAGTTCTGTCCTGGCTTTATTTTAGCTGGTTCAGATATGAAGTTGGTTATCCAGAAAAGCAGAAAGATGCCATAATTTCCTGTAGGCATGTTTGTGTGTATTCTACTTCCAGCAGACCCTCAAACATCCACTGGATCACCAAGCAAGCAGCTTTTGTCTCTTTGTTGTTTCATAGAAAAAATTGTATCATGGCTTTCAAGTAGAAAAAAAAAATAGAGAAATAATAACATGACCCAACTGCGAAAATATTTTTTTTCATGAACTATACCAATGAATTGGAAATGCAAGTAGTAAAATGAATTGCCAAAAGTATCAAATATATGTTTTCAATAACTTTTTTTTTTGTTACCTAGTAAAATATTTTCCTGGAGAAGGGTTGTTAAACCCCTTGGTGCAATATAAAGGTGCAGTGATGTATTGTCTCAGAAGTGGTTTAATGGAGTTTTGGGGTTCCATTTTTTGTACATACTTTCAACACACGCAGTGCGTGATCAATTTGGATTTATAAAATGCTCTATATTTCTTTCTAAGCAATGATCTTAACTTTTAAAGAATGTTGCTTAGTTAGGAGAGCATGTGTGTGTGTTTGCATTTTGGCAAGGCAGCAAATCACATACAATATTTATGTCATTTGAGAAAAGTATTTGTGCATTTGCCAAAACCAGTCCTTTCTAAGAACCTAAAGGTATTTGATCTGCTTTAAAACACAGTTTTAGGGAGGATTAGGTGTGAGGGAGCACTGGACAGAGAGAAGATCTGTCCAGTCTTTCTGGTGTGAAAGGGCAGGATTTTAGACAAACAAGCCAGATCTTGTTTCAGCTCAACTCTGATTCTGTTTTAGTAAAAATCTGTTTTCCAGGCCTACCTGTGCCTTTGCTGCAGTGAGCTGGATTTTGCAGGGAGGTTCATGGTGCAGGCTGGGCAGCATCAGGTGGAGTCTGACCCCAGCTCTCCTGCCACGCTCCTGTGACAGCTCAAGGAGGTCAATTGTTATAAAATGTGCTGGGCAAAGATGGCAAAAGGACGATGTCCTGTGATTCCAGCAATTCCTCCTGGTAACTGACCCACTTCACCCATTTTACTGGCAAAAGACAACCAACAGCTGAGTGTAGAGGGATGGGGAAAACGTGGGGGATGCATGAGCATGATTTATCCTATCTCTGTTACTCCTGCTTCATTTATCACAGAATATCGTGAGTTAGAAGGGACTCACAAAGACTGCTGAAGTCCACCTCCCTGTCCCCTGGTGTGCCAAGGATCAGGATCTGTCCCTGCCTGCCTGGTATCAGCTGCTGTTGATTCATCTCAGGTGAAAGCCCAGTGCCCTGCTCACACCCCAGCTGCCCGTACAGACCCCCCGAGCTGACATCTTTGTGCCAAATCCAATGATATAACGTTTCATGCCGAGAATTTCTCCATTCCCCCTCCCTTCTTTTTCTGCTTTATCTCTTCCTTCCATCTTCAGCCTGTCAGGACTTTCACATACCTGCAGCTGACAGCTAAGAGATCAGGAACTTTGATGTTGTAAGGGATATTTTATCTCAGGTAATTCTCACCAATTCCTACCTTATTGTGTACGATATCCAAGGACTCCGAGAGTGAGCAACGCCTTTGTCTGGTAAGATCAGAGCAATTTGCAAGCTTTTCTGGGAACAAGGTCCAATAAAGGGACTTTAGAGATATAATCTGTCAACCCCATTGAGCACCACTGTGACAGCAGCCTCAGGATTATTGACAGTTTAAGCATCACCCCGGACAGAACAAGGCTGAGGGCACACAGTTAGTTGCAGTTATTTGCAGTCAGACATCGTTTGCTAAGGAAGCATAGGAAACCCTTTATATCCAAATTTACCAAGTTTTGACCTAGTTTCTCCCTCAGGCAAACAACTGACTCTACAGGGACTTGCTGCTTTTTGGTAGGAGTTTGAAAAAAAATTCTAATCTTTGAGGTGCAACCTCTAATTCACAAGACTGACCTGGTTTTGTGGCTCTGTGTTGGAAGGGTCACCCAGCAGAGCCAGTCCTGAGCTGCAGCCACTGGGCAGAGGGTGGACTGGCACCCCAGTCCCCTGAGCCTGCTGAGTTTGTCACCTGTGCTGTGGCTTTGGCATCACAGGCAGGTGTGAGGACACGCAAAACCTTTTCTCTTGCCAGTCCCATGGTAAGCAGCATGTGGGGCAGTGGTAATGAGGGCTGTGATGCCCTGAGCCCTGTTGAAATTCTCTTCTTCACTCTGGACCTTGCTCTGTTTCTTTAAACCTCCTCATTCCTGGTGAGTCACGCTGAGCTGGCAGAGGTTTTTTACCAGGGATCAGCCATCCATCATCTCCTCAAGCAGCTGTGGCATGGAGCTCCCTAGAAAATAACTGATGGGAAATGCAGGTCTGTCCTCAGTTGGTTTTGCTACCTACTAGCTCGCTCACCTCACCAGGCCTTTCTGTCCTCACTACTTGATTTTTGAGGAATTTCTCCATTATTCCATATTATTTCTGAAATAACCTTTCTCCCTCACTAGGCAAACATTTGCTTATTTTATTTTCAAAGACACCAGTATCTTCTTTTCCAGCAAATTCCCAGGCCTCACATTTTATAAACATATTAACAAAGACCCCAGCTCGCCCTCAGTGGCCACAACTCGGCCTCTCCCAGCAGTAATTTTGGGATTACACCTTTCTGCAGAGGCAAGTAAAGGACCTCTATCCATTCATGCTGGTCTCTATCCATATCCTTGTTTCTTTAGTCATCAAGCTGATGTTAGTATTGCTCCTGGTAGGTGCTTAAGCGTCCAGAGTAATTGATCTCTGCTGATTGATGACCATCAGTGTTGAATGCCAACCCACAATCCAGCCTTGGATTGCTCCCCAAGTTCCTTTTCTCTTACTCTTTCCCAAACTTTTACTCATCCTTCACACTGCATTCTCTGCCTTCATCAAGGATGTTGCTGTCCTCACCCAGCACTTTGTAGGTAGAAATCCTCCTGTGGCTCAGTGGTGGCTTCTCAGAACGAGTTGCAGCCCAAACACTGACACCAGCATGTGGTTTTGTTTGGTTTCCAAGAACCTGCCCCAAACCATTTGGCTGGACCCCTTCCAGCCCTCCACTGCACCTGCTGAAAATGCTTTTGCTGATGGCAGAGCCGTGCAAAGCTGTGCCCACCTGGAGAGGCACCAGCAGCGCCAGGCAGTGAGCAGGGCAGCAAACATCCAACCCTCCAGCTGGAGCACAGGGGCTGCCAGCAGCTGCACACCAGGGCAGACCATCCTGGAGCTGCTGACAGAGGCTGAGGCTGCTCCTGAGGTGAATGCACGAGTGCAAATTTCACAATTACCATGTCTGCCCCTGCCCTGGGGTTTGTTTACTCCTGTGACAGGTGTCACACGGAGAGCAGTGGCAGAAAGGACCAGGAAGCAGCTGTGGGTGGAATAAGAGAGGAATCCCAGCAGCCTGCACTGGGCATGGATCTTGGCTCCTGCCACGAGGGCAGAGC
The DNA here is from genome assembly GCF_021018805.1 of Prinia subflava. NCBI lineage: Eukaryota > Metazoa > Chordata > Aves > Passeriformes > Cisticolidae > Prinia > Prinia subflava. Next base: position 2,960,179 of record NC_086261.1, read on the forward strand.
AGCCTGGCCCGGGAGCGAGGAGCTGGTGGTGCCTCTGCGCACCCACCCAGCACCTGACAAGAGGCTCTTGCAACAGCTCCAGAGCGTTTCCTTGGTAATGAATTCCAACTTGTTTTCCCAAATCGCCTCATAATGACTCAGTTCGAATCTAATGATGCAATCCTGAAGGGAATCATTAGCTCCCAGCTAGGAGGGTCGGCCACTCTCCAGCTCCAGCCCATGAGGCTGCTGATTGTGGCGTGGTTTGGAGCGGCTCGGCGTGTGCCAGCTCCGGGGTGTACATTCTTTCTGGGGATACCTCACCCCTCCATCCCACTGCAGCTCATGCCAGCGCTTCCCTCCGAGTCACCAGGTGTGGGGCAGAGGCACAATGTGTTTTCAATTAGGTGAGAACACAGTGGTGGTGTTACCTCCCTGCTGAGTTGGCGTTTGCAATTCAGACCCTCTTATCAATCCCTCGTACGGTCCCCGAATCACTGCAGCTCAAGGACCACATGGAGAAGGGACTCAGGGAGAGTTCTGCACAGCAAACATCTTTTTTCCTGCCTGCTACTCATGGGACAGAAAATCTGACCAAATCATGGAAGAGAAAAAAAAGCAGAATTTTCAAGCCACTGCTGGTGTTGTGTCTACGTTGGGTGACACACAAGAGGTGCATCACCATTGCCAGATCCAGCCGAGATTAAAAGGTCTCCCACCAACAGCCTTTCCTATGACAGCCAGATGCAAACTGTGCATAGGCTGCTGAAATGCCCCTAATTCCATCTTCCAATTCATGATGCACCCCAGACTCCGTCACCCTGCTGAGGTAGAATCCTGTCAGTGACAGCTTTACCGAGGGTCACACCCTGATGTCTTTTGTTCACTGGAGTTGGGTTTTCCATCTTGTGCCTCAACTCCAGCACAGGGTGTAAATGATTTACTGCAGAGAGACAGTGGCCAGGCCAAGAGTAAAACCCAGGTATCCTTAGTCCCAGGATACTATGACAACCAACCAATGTTAGAAAACATTCCCTGCCACTGCCTCCCACTTCTATTTATCAACAAATCCAGATTTACTTTGTTTTAGTCTTAGCAAGACTCTGTTGCACTGGAGACCACTTAAAATGAGATTTATCTTCCTTGGAATAAATACAGGCTCTTGCATTTGTAATTCATTCCCCTCCTATTTCTAATCTCATTTCTATTGAATGCATTGTTTTGCTTCCCATTATTTATAAAATGAGATCATTAAAATGAATATTGGAACTCAACAGGTTTGAGGCAGGAAGAAACTTCCCTGCAGAGGCATCCCAAGTAGAATTCCTTGGGTTGCTGCAGAGCCTCATGGTTTGACATTTTGGGGGGCTTCCCCACTCTGCTCCCAACCCAAGAAGTGACAAACCTCTTCCCAATCCTTAAAAAGCAGCCACTTTTCATCTTGAGTGGGGCAAATATCAGGGATGGATGAAGCAGCTCCTGATGAAAACAATCAACAGATGCTCAAGGATGCTCTTACTGCAGGTTGTTATATGACACTTGGGAATACAGCAGCAGGTTCTGGATGCAAAGAAGATATTTGGGGAGAAGGATTTTGGGGAACTTCTCCTCATTAAACTTCTACATTTAAAAATAAAGGAAAAAGAGCAAATACTGATCTAAAAATTAAAGGGAAAAAAGAGCAAGTACTGTCTAACAAAGCTTAAATCTGGAGTGAATCCACTGCAAACTAACAAACTCTGCTTTAATACTGATAAACATTGGACTAAGAACTGCAAATCCCAGCTCTCTCCTCATTCCCAAAAGACACAAACATGAAGATCTAACTATCCACAGCTATGTATTGCCTAAAATATTTCCTGGTTGGGAAAATCTCATGGGACAACGATCAGGAACAAGATGGTGCAAATAATTAGTTTAATTGAAAGTAAAGGCACACTACCAAAAATAAAGAGATGAAAGTGGTTTTCCCTTTGCCAGTTTTAGTATGAGCAATAGTAGTAGCAGCTGCATTTCAACTCATTTTGCAGATAACTGTGAGGGGCATTCTGGAAGCTAAACAGTTCAATCGCACAGGCTACCCTTTAATTTAGGGTGGTGAGAATGATATGAAGGACTCATTAAACTGGGGCATTAACCATGGCAGAAAATAAAGTAGTTTCTTTGTTGGAGACGATCTCACTGCCCTCCAAACACTACAGTAAATTGTTCCTGGGAAAGGCAGTGGGGTAGGATGGGGAGATAGAGACACGTTGAGATAGAGGGAAGCAAATGAAAAATAATTGGTACAGTGCTCTGCAGATTGTATGTCACTGCAGACAGTTATTTAATAACTCTCCAATTATTGCTGCCAGCTGGGGTATATTAAGACACTGTGAGAAGTCAGGCCAAAATCCCCCAGGCACGACTGCTGACCTGGTCCTGTGCTTCCTTCCTCCCTGAGGATGAGGAGGGGGCAGGCTGGGGGCAGGCTGTGGCCTCTGGGCAGCCCAGGGGGATGTACTCCCCTCTTCCCAAGGGCTTACAGGGCTTTGCCCTCCTGCTCCCAGTGCTGAGGATGAGGTGGTATAAAGCCCATTTTGGTTTCCTTCCCGTGGGACACAGGGGACCCTGGCTGAGTCTGGGTGACACTCTGGTCTCCTCCAGTGTGAATAAGCGTGGTGTGATGGACAGAGCACCCAGCAGCAGCTCTGGTCTGAGCCAAGGCATCTCCCCCTGTCCCTGCAGCAGGCTCAGCTCTCACAGCTCTGGTACTGACAAGGTCTGCAAGGTCCCTTCTCCATGGCTGGCAGCTGGGAGCCCTCTCAACCATCTCACCTTGCTTCTCCTCTCAGCAGTGTCCTGGTGCTTTGAATGTTTTCCTTTCTTGGATTTCACTGTTCCCCCCACTCCTACCCACTGCAAGAGCTCCGTGTCACCCAATTCGTGTCAGTTTATTGGGTGATGCTGAGTCCCAGGATGGTTTTGGGTTGGAAGGGACTCTAGAGACCCTCTCATTCCAACCCCTCTGCCATGGGCAGGGACACCTTCCACTACACCAGGAGCTCATGTGCAAACCCCAGGTGAGCTCCAGCCCAGAGCCCATGGCTGGTGGCCAGCTAATATCAGAGTGGGCCCAAAGGAAGGGCTAAAGGCTCTTCAAGCTTAGAGCAAGGGTCCAGTGGTCAGTGGGGACCCACCAGCCATTTCTGTAGAGAGCCTCTCAACCTTAGGGGCTGCCACTGAAGCTCTGGAGACCAGAGCCCTGGGATTACATGGCCTTTTTGTTTATTTCAGCACAACCTCAAATCCAACAATCCAATCCCACTGCCTCTCTGAGCACTGCAGAGCAAAACCTGACACTGGGAACCTCAAGGGCTTGAAAGCCCAGCTGCAAACTGAGAGCCCAAAATACATTGTCTGAGACCTGTCACCTAGCCCTTATTTCCCAACAAAACAAAGCCTTTTTAACGACTCCTTCCCCAAGCTCAGGATTGGGTCTGTAAAATAGAAACTGTACTTCAATAGCAAATGAAAAACATGACTCACAGACTGTAATTCCTTTCTGCAAATACCAGAGGAGAATATTTCATTTGGCAAACAATCGAGCCTTACAGTTTAGAGCTCTTAATGTGATTAGGGACAGGTTCTGCAACACATTTGTAACTCCAGGTGATTTTGCTATATCTTTTTGGACTGTGACCAGACATAAAAATGCCCTTTTGCTAGATTTGGATCCAACTGAGACTGAGGAGAATCAGATGTCGGTAAGACCTTTACAGTTTGATCTGTACCCAGGGGTATCACAACATGTTTCAGCTCTGGGCTGTGCTGAGCCATCTCAGGCTCTTTTTTGCATTAAGCCCATATCTCCCCTGATGAGTGATAATTTTCTATAGCACATCTTCTGTAAGTGAGCACGTGCTACTCCTCTGAGTTACTGTGGTGTACTTACGGGGAGGGAGAGAGCACAGACACTTCCATTGGCTCTATGGACACATCTTGGCTTCCTTTAAATCTCTGAGCACCCTGGTCTAGTACAAGGTGACCCTGTCTGTGGCAGAGGGGTTGGAACTGGATGATCTTTAAGGTCCCTCCTAACCCAAACTGTTCTGTGATCCTGTGATTCTACAATTTTAAAGTGCTCAGAAGGTGCCAGTCTTGTTTAAAATGAGCTGAGACCAGGTTCCCCCTCCATTTAGAAGAGCCCAGTGTTCAATCCTGAAAGCAAAAGCTGCAGAGATTTGTAGGATCAGACCAATGATCTCATGCTCTGCTTGTTTCTGCCTCGCCTACCAAAGGTAGGGCTGCAAATAAATTAAACTGAGAGCAAAATTTACAGGCGAAGAAGGTGGAAGGACAGCTTTGCAGAGAAAAGAGACATTGTTCTGTACATGCAGCTGAGAAACAAAACTAGGCCTGACCTTTACACTATTGATAAGAAAATCTCAAGTTTCTTGTTCATGAAGACTCATCCACTGGCCTCACCAGGCCTGGTAGTCAGACTGTCCCTTGCCTCCTCACAATTCGCCAGGAACTTTTTATGGAAAGAGCATTCATTGCTCAACCAAAATCTGGATGAGTTTAGCCTCAACCAGCATTGTGGCAAGATGAAACTATGGAATATTTATGGGATAGTATTAAACAAAAAAAGGTAGGGGGAGGAAATTACACAGATCTAACAGATTTACCCCTTCATAAGAGGAGGAAAGTTGAACTAAGGACAACCCCCCACCATTTTACCAAGCAAGTGGCTCAAAGAAGAGTCACCAATGGGAGAACAAGAGCAAGGTTGTGCACGAGAGCCTTGCTCCCACTAAATGGCCATCACAGCCAAGAGACAAAGTGAAGGAATTTGCTTGAAGTGTTTTGTGATGTTGTTGGTCTCTCTGAACCTGACAGAGGCTGCTTTGTTGGGCAGCAGTGGCAGCCTGGGTATCCATCAACCTGGAGCTCCTCACTTCCATCAGGAACAGGCAGAAGAAGGTCCAATGGCAGGAATCTGAAGTCAGCAGCAGTCAGATCAGAGAGGAGACATCTGGTTTGGAGTGAGGGCAGCACACCACTGGAACACTGTCAGGAAGGAATGCAGCAGATGCCTCAGCACTTTGTCTTCAAAGCAAGGAGTGAATTTCTCTTCTGGAGAGATGTGCTCCAGCTATGGGTTACCAAGGCTGGGGGGAGAAGTGGCTTTGTTAGAGTGAATGGTGCACATCTGTAAGTGTCCAGCTTGTGCTGTACTGACCACAGTGTCACTGAATAGGTCCACATGTGAGTAATGTTTGTGGAACTGCATGTGCAAAGCCAGGGAGGGTGACAGAAACCCTGACAGCAGCAGCAGGCAGAGACAAGCCCAGCAGCACTTCAGTAAATCTAATTAAACCAAGTATCTCAGTACTTTATTCTGCTGTTCTTCTGTGTTTTTCCACTATTTTTTTTTAATGCCATGGGATAAACATTTAGGCCAGAACAACATACCTGGCCTTTACAGCGCTTTCACAACCTGGGCACGAGGCCAGACTGCAGAGCAGGACTGGCCAGGGGTGTGGTTTGGTGCTGTGGCTGTGCCAAGGCTGCTGGGACCCCAAGGGCCAGGCTGGACCCTCCAGCAGCCCCATCCCTTCCCTCCCTTGCCCAGGACTGGATTTCTGGGCAGTTTTAGATCCCTGAGCGGTGATGGGTTTATGGATCAGCAAACCCCAATCTTGGCAGCTGCACTGCTGGCCACGAGCATGGCCAGGCATGAGCTGCCCCTGGGGGGCATTCCCAGCCCCATCCCTCGATCCTTATTCCTGCCACCTTCATGCTGGCAACACCAGGACTTGTCCAGGCACACAATGAGCTGAAAACCCATCTGGTTTTGTGTGCACTGATATCTCAGCTGTATTTGGAGCTCCTCAAGATTTTTTGCCACCTGGGCACAAGGAGCTGTCACACACAGAGGGTTTTCCAGCATGCAGGCGTGGGATCAATTGCACATAAAATGCTCATCTTTTAAAATTATTTTTCCCATTCCTATCCACTCTGGGTTTTTAAAATTTTTTTTTTAAAAGCATTAATTTTGTTCCTGTCTGCACCATACGCAGTGATTGTCAAGGGCCTCAGTTGAGATGCAAGAGATGCAGGTCCAATTCCTCCCTCCAGCCCAGGAAGGTTTTTTCAGCTTCTGTCAAAACTACATCTGAGTGCAACAGGCATGAGAAAAAAATAATAATAAAAAAATATCATGATTCAGTAGGTCAGAAAGCCACACGCAAAACCCTCCGGATCTTGTGACCTTATGGTCATTCTCAGGAAAAAATAACTGGTAAAAGCTTGAAGCAGCTGCAGCATCTGGGTTCACCCCATCCCAGGGGTTGGATTCCCTCTGATCCCCTCAAATTGCTCAGGGAACCTCCAAGCTGCTCCCTGCAGTGCTTGACTCCAGCTACCTGGGGAATGGGGATGGAATAAAGCCTCATTTTATCAAAATACCAATGGAGTGAATCCAGGCATAGCCTGCAACAAGGATATGAATATCTGGAAAGGAAAACAAAAGCTCATCTTCCTCTGATTTGCTCTTTCAAAGGTTTCTTGAAGTGTTCTGATGTTCTTAACTGGTGTAAATCACGTAGCTCCCCATAAGCCAAGAAATCAACAACTATAATTTAGGGTTCTGAACCAGTTCTAAGGAGAAAAGTATCTTCTGTTCAGAACCATAAAAAGTTATATAAACCCCCCAAACGATCTGTTTTAAAACATATTCAATAGTTCTTGGACTGCAGTGGGCAAGAAGCTGGGTTGTTTTTACTGCCAAGAAAGAAAAAAATTTCAACGTTTTCAAATATTTGCAATACCAGATGCCCCGGTAAAAATCTTTTAGTCCATTTTAAAAATCCTTATTTCTTAAAAACCCATTTTGCATGGAAAACATTCCATATGTAAGCAAGACTCCAGGCACTGTGCAAGGACCACACGCTCCCAGCTCAGCCCAGGGACAGGACACCCAGCACTGCAGGGATGGACATGAGCAGATGGATGGGAAAAGGGAGCTTGGAGAGCTGTGCTGAACCTGCACTGAATCCAGCCAGGTGCTCAACACCCTCAGCGTGCTCAGGGAGTGCTGGAGACTTGTACTCAATACCAGAAAATTCTGTCCCAGTGGGAGCAAGAAAATCTGAAGGACTTGACTGCATGGAGATACAGAGCAGCAGCTGCCACGTCTTTAATCACCCCTGGCATATTTTATGACCCTGGAAATTGAAAGGTTATTTGCTGAGAGCCTGTGAAGGGAGATAAAGGTGACAGAACATCAGAGCACAGTCCCATTGTGGGACATCCCTCACTCCTGGTGCCTTTCAAAGGAATTGGCTTACAAAGGGCAAACCCACACAAGACAAACACTTTAGACGTGGAAAGAGAAAGGAACCCAGCATCCCTAAGGGTGAAAGCTCATGGCTCTGTGTCAAACCAAGCAGCTCCAAGCACCATAACTCAGCAATCAGAAAAGTCTTTAAATTTGCTGTGTGTGTGTCAGGGTGCAAGGACACGGTGGGTGAATGGGGAAAGGCTGGGGCAGATCTCCTTGCACTGAGTTGAACAATCCAAATTTTAATTAACAAAAGGTATTGCTAAAGGAGGAAATCAAAGCAGCAGGCTGATCACACAGCCTCCTTCCTTTGCTTTCAGAGCACTACTTCATTTCTAGGCACTTGCAATTAGAAGAACCCCAGAATGGTTTGGGTTGGACAAAGCCCACCTTATCCCACCCCCTGCCATGGGCAGGGACACCTTCCACTATCCCAGGCTGCTCCAAGCCCTGTCCAACCTGGCCTTGGGCACTTCCAGGGATGGGGCAGCCACAGCTGCTCTGGGCACCCTGTGCCAGGGCCTCCCCACCCTGTGAATCAGTAAATAATTACCATCACCACTGAACCTTCAAACTCTAAACAGGCAGTGAGAGCTGCTGGGTGCCCCCAGTTGGAGCTGTTGCAGCCAGAGTGTGTCTGTAGCTGCAGCCTCCCCCGTCCAAGCCACCTGATGGAGGGTGAGGATGGAGGTTACACACAGCCTCCCACAAGAGACAGGCTTCAAGGAGGTGTTTTATGAGCTTTTTCCACAGCTTGGACCCTCTGAGAAGGTTCCAGGTGCACTTTCCCATTGCTCCCTTGGTTCCACGGCCACAGGGGCGTGGTGTGTACAATGGGGGTGACAAGTAGCAGAGGGGTCTGCTAACCTGAGAAATTCTTCCTCTGTCTCAGTCTTTCACCAGAGCCCAAATAAAAACTGCTAAAGGTCACAAGGGATCCCTGGATAATGCAAATAACAGCACCACAGCAAAGAGCTGCAAGCCTGCAGATTCCTCCTGCAGGATGGCCACAGATGGTCACCACTCACCTGCCCCAGGGGGGCTAAAATCTACCTAAAACCTTCCACCTGCCCTCCCCAGTCACCCCCAGCTTCTGTCCTGCAGAACCATTAATTAATAAGCTTCCCACCACTGACATGGCATTTAAAGGGACACCAGCACGTAATATCTGTTTTCAATCAAAAATTTGGGAAGAATAAGGTTTTATATACCTTGAGGCCCCAGGAGGGCTGGAGTGGTGATGATGATGATCCTTTAAATAGCAGCAGATGTCAAGACCTGGAGGAATCATTTTTCTTCCAGAGGAGGAAGCAGTGGTGAAACAGAGATATCTTCATTGAGCAGAACCTGCCTTTCCTCCCATCGTGTCTGCTCCGTTGAGCCAAGGCAAGGGGAGAGCTCAGGACACCCCTTCTCCTCCCTGAGCAAACCTGAGGTGGCTGTGCCAGCTCTGAGGGACATCCTCTGCTGTGCAGCCACCAGCAGGGAACCACGGAACAGCAAGATCCTCATTTTATCTGAGCATCTCTGCTCCAAGACACCTCCATCCAGGACACAGCCTTGTCCAGGGCTTAGCACAGCACACATGGGCACTTCCATGGCATTAGAACGGGACTCAGCTCAGGCTGAACAGCTCAGTGGAGAAAAAAACCCTCAGAAATGCAATGCTCTCTAACATGATCAAGACAGATTTTTAAGGGCACCTCAGTAGAAGGTCAGTGCTTAAAATCTGAGTCCTGCTCACAGCAATTGAGCCCTTGTGTCTGGGTGCTGCTGGCCTGGTTCATCTTTGTCCCGTGGCTCAAACCAGGTGCAGAGCTGCCCCTGTGCATGCCCAGAGCAGGGGCTTCCTTGGCTGGGCTCAAGGAGCTGTGGGTATTTTCTCCAGGACATTGGTGTAGGTGGGTTTAACCTGATTATCTCAAAGCTGGCACAGCAGCTCAGCAGAAGGGAAAAGAAATCAGATCAGCCTGAGTTGACAACTTCTTTACTGCCCAGGAGAAACCCAGTACCTTCATCTGGTGACAGAAGCAGGGCAGAGAAAGTGAGCTCAGGGCACCCAGAGGCACAGCCCGTGCTCCAAAGCCAGAGCTTTGAGTTCATTTCAGTAACCCTGGGCTGGAATATCTGCTCCTGGAGCCCAGGACACAGAGCCTGGGCTCTGCCTGCAGCTCTTTGTGGTGTCCCACAGCACCTTTCTGGTCCCAAGAAGTTTCCAACTCCTTGTTAGCAGGATCAGGCCACAGCCTGTGTTCCTCTCCTACCCTCGCAGTACTATAATCAAAATGCTTTTTGTTTTGCTGGGGCTTAATTTTGAGTATGTGACTCCAAACTTATCCTTCTGGGATTGGATTTCCAACCCAGAATTCCATGATGGAAACCACTAATTTTCTTAGGACCATTTTCAATGTGGTAGAACTCTGCTTTTGGGCAGAGGAAAACTGCTTATTTTCACTATTTTTAATAAAAATATTCAAGAACAATTCAACAGATTTCATCCCTAGTGGCTCTCAACCCCAGATCCAGTTTCGACTCAAGCACAACCCTAAAACTTGACCCTCTATTCAGCCTCAAACCCCAAACCTTTCCACAGGCTCTGGGTGGAAAGTTACTGACCCTGTATCTGAGCCAACTTTCAAAAACAAAAATAACTTGCCTGATGAATTTTTTTTTAGGAAAAAAAAAATGCACACGCGCGCACACGCGCACACACGCACGCCATATATACCAGGAGGGATTAAATCCTCATGTTGCAAGAATTTAATTTAAAAAAGCTAAGACATTGTAGGAATGCAAAAATATCACCTCAGCCTGGTAACCTTTGGCTTAGGCATGCACTTCCACAGCTCACAAAGGGGAATGTTTCCTCTCCAGCGCTGGGAGGACCGGTGCCACTCAGGAATGCCTGGCTTCAGCCCAGTTCCAAGAGGAAACCAGCAACCCTTTACTAGTGGGGCCTCCGCGGGCTCCTGGAGGCTGCCTCTCCTCCCATGGGCTTGTTTTAATTCCCACTTTCTCCACCATGTTCTGAGTGCCCCAATCCCAAAGGAGCTGCTAAGCAGGACCAAAGAAAGCTCTTTGTGAAATGACTGTGAATTCAGATTATTATTTTCCTTTGTTCTTGGGAAGTCAAGCTCTATTTTCATCCCTACTCCAAGCCCCAAGGTGTTAGAAGGAGATCCGTGCCTGCTGCTGTCACCTCACTGGTGTGAACGCCATCAGGAAGGACACACTGGTGACTCCAGTCAAGTTCATTCAAACCAGAGAGAAACATCCCTTGGGAAATCCTCAGTACCTGCACAGGGGCACAAATAAGTTCATTTCACACCGGGATTAAGCCTTTAACAGGGCCCTGTGCATTAGCAGAATTCCTGGCATGTCCGAGCCTCGTTTAAAAGGTGGATGGGAAACTCTCTGCTGATCTCAAGTTAATCACGACAACCAGGGGAGCGACCTGCAGGAAACAATCCTCTAGGTGCTGACGTTACCCACATAAAGCCAGCAGTTCCTCTGGTTTATTGGCTGTGTTTTTCCCCCCAGCAGGCTTAATTTATGGTAATTACTAGGAACTATGGATTAAATTAATAAAAAGGAAATTATTAAGGTTTCCTGACCCAGAGGCCAAAGGTAAATAAAGAGAAGCAAACTGTTCAAGATGGAAACACTTCTCTGCTGCTTTTGGGACTGGCAGAGAAGTCTTTCAGTGCAGCAAGAGAGAGAACAGGATTTTGGGAAGGAGCTGTCTCATCTTGGATGCTGGGGAGGAGGATCATGTCCACCAGTCTGGGGAGCTCTGAACCATCATGGCTCAACTGTTCCCTGGCAGTGGAGGGAGCTGTGAATAGTGCATGAAACAGCAAAGAAAACAGAGATCTCTGTCAGATGGGAAGAGACTATAAAAATAATATAATACAGAAATCCAGCTTAATTCAAACTACACCAAAGTCCAGGGTCCTGCTCTACATCCAGCTCTGCCAGCTGATCAGGGGTAATTCTCTCCTGCCTGGTCAGAGCACATTTACTACTGCTTATAATTCTTATATACATCTCATACTTTAAATTAGAATTTCCAAGGTTATGCTGTTCAGAGGCAGGCCATTGGCATTTGCCAGGCCTGGCCCTGCAATGCCTGGGTATTAACATGGACTGTGCTCACCAGAGGCAGAGGGGACGGCTCCCACTCTGCTTTCCAGTACAGAACAAAAACACAGAGTTTTGCTCTCAGGGATAATCCTGGAATTCATCAGCCTCTCCCCTACCAAGGCTCTCCATACATTTCCTGCAGTGAGCACTTCCAGCTTCATTAGCTCCATTTCCCACCCTGTGTCCAGTGTAAAATGTGTCCGTGGCATAACCTGAAATTCATCTCATGCTCTGCCACCAACTTTGTGCCCTGCAAACAGATACATCCAATGTGGCCAATTCCATAACAAAAAGTTTCACAATTTTTAATATGACATATATCTAACTAAAAAAAAGGGAGGAAAAAAAGGGACTTGATACAAAGTTTACAAAGTTCAAAAGAATATCTGAAATCACCTCCTTCCTTGCACATATTAAGTAAATGCAGCACACACCTGAAGTTGTATTTAAATACACCCTGACTGTATTTCAGAAAGGACTACTACAAGCTTGAATCCTGAGAAATCCTCCTGGAAGCAGCTCTGGCAGGGCAGGCACGAAGCAGCGTAACCAACATTGACAGTGGCCAATTGTTAGGGTGAAAACAAACCTGCCAGATTGGATGTCACTGGGGAGGGATATCAGCGTCTGATCTCGGTCAGGACGGGCCACGGGGGGACCTGGAGCCTTGTCAAACTCAATGCTCTCATGTAGTAGGTTGAATAACAGAACAATGTTTACATTTCCCCCTGTGCCCTAAGTAGTTGGGAAGTTGGACACCTGAAAAGCCTGAATGATTTTTAAAGCAGTGCTGCTGAGGGGTCTTGATCACCAAGGCCTTGGCTGGTCCTTAGTGGTATTCAAAGAAATAAAACCAGAAAAAACCAAACAACCCCAAGTTATTTCTGCTTCTGAGCCTGGATATTCAGTATAAACAATATAAATGATGGAAAATCCAGGAGGTTGCTCCCATTGTGGGCACACCAGCTATGTGCAGCCACAGCAACCTAAATCACAACCATCCAGATGGGGACCTGATCTATTCCACCCAAGAAAGAGTTTTCTTGATTTTCTTCCACATTAACACATTGCAGCTTAATGTTGGAAGTTCCTTACATGTATGAACACAACAAAATGCAATTCATAGCAAAAAGTGTAAATTGAAGCATGTAGGAAGCAAACATCCTGCATGCATTAGAGAGCAATAAATGCTGCATAACAAATGCACCAAAATCATAGAATTATAGAATATTTGGAATTGGAAGGGATCCACAAGGATCATGGAGTCCAACTCCTGGCCCTTCACAGGACACCCTGTCCCAGAAATAGGGTGGAAGTAGTAAAAGTCCAGTGGAAGAGGGGATGACTTCTCTGACAGCATTTTATCATTCCTCCTCACTGCTGCCCTCTCCAAAGGAGGCCACCTCCTCCCATCCTCTCAAGCTCCCAGCTCTCTGATCCTCACAGCCAGCCTGCATCCCAACACGCTTCAAAGACAAAATTGATAGTTTCAAAATTCAGCTTCATCAATCTCTTCTAAACTCATGTGCTCTCCAGAAAAGTGAGTCCCAATCCAGCTTGAATTGGACCATTTCATCTCATCCTGGGCTCAAATGATTGTCAGTCCATCAAACGCTTCTTTGAAAACTGATTTCTTGCAGATGACCATGATTGCTATAAAACAGTATTTAAAAACATTCTAATATTTGAAAAGAACTTTCCTCTCCTCTTATATCAACCACATGTTTGAGAAAGGGCCTGGGGTTTACCACTGCTTGGTGAGAAAAATAGCAGAAAGGAGAAAGGATAATGGGGTGATAATGACTGGGAATGTATGGATTGAATTTGGGCTCTATTTAAATATAAGAGGACAATTTGTGACTCGTTGGTGTAGGCAAGCACAGAGAAACATTTGTGGCTCAAGCATGCATTTGAATATAGAAAAATATCTGGTGGCAAACTATATTTCTTTTAGCAATCTCTTTCTTTTAGACAAACTCTGAGGGAGTTGCCAGCTGCTGAAATAGTGGGACTCACCCCAGTCCACACAGATGGGCTCTGTCTGACTGGGAATCCCTCAGGAGATTTCTCATTTGGGCACAACTGCTGGAGGCTGGGAACCCTTTGCCACCACCAAGCAGAACCCACCCCACTGCAGACCAGAGCCAGGAATAAATAAAAACTCTGCCTCCACCTTGTGCCCCCAAACTCCTCCCTCTGTCTGACCTATTCCCCGGAGATTTAACTTGGCAGTACTTAGTAAAAGAGCCAACACAAAGCAACACTTCAGCAGAGTAATTTGAATTGTTGGCCTGGATGATGTAGTTGGAGTAGATGATTGTAGGTCCCATTCAACTAAAAATATTCTACTCCACCCTACTCTATTCTATCCTAATGAAAAAAACCATAGAGAAACCAGGTCTGGTCCTACTTGACTCAGGCCTAAAGGCTCGGGGTTTTCTGCTGTTTTTATGATGCTGCATTTTAAGGACTTTGGTGACAACACTTAACCCTCAGCTGTAGTCACTGCGAGGCTTCCATGAGTCAGATTATTTGGATAAACAGTTTGTCATGTGCTCTGCTGGGGGCAGGGAAGTCAGGCTGAATTTGGCTATTAAAAACTACCAAACAAAACTGATTTTTGACTTCAAGGCTGCTGCTCTGTGATCCCCCTTACAAGAGGTCTTATTTTAGAGCAGAATCACTTTGAGTGGGGTCTCAATAAGGACTGAATTTGTAAATCTTCATGAAAACTGAGGCACGTTGAAATAACCTTATTTGAAAAGTCACTCTCCGGGTTGGACAGAGAACCTGTGGCTTCCCCATCCCTGGAAATTTTCAAGGCCAGGTTGGATAGGGCTTGGAGCAGCTTGGTCTAGTGGAAATGTCCCTTCCCATGACAGGGAGTTGGAACAAAATGATCTTTGAAGTCTTTTCAACCCAAAACATTCTATGAAAATTAAGAGTTAAAACATATCAGTGTCTGAAGAACAAATAAAGATGTAGGAGACACACACAGAGCTGCTACACCAGATCCTGATGGCTTTTGTGATTATTCATATTCACTTGTTCTTTTTCTCCCTGGTCTGCCCCACTTATCTGAAAAAAGATGCAAAGCAGGAAACAGAGAGTACAGAGAGGCTTATAAAAACATTCTTCCCTATTAAGCAACTGGGCTGATTGTCACTGTGTGAAAGATGAAGCAGATTGAACAAAACACTTACCTGTGCATCTCCCTTCCTGATAGAAACCCTCAATTGCCTTTGTCACTTCAGCACATGAACACGAGGCCAAATGAAACACATGTTTACAGCTATAATGAGGATTAGCTTTGCACTAAAAAAGTTGAACTACAGTCAAAATTAGATGGTGACATGGGTATTTGCCAACAGCATTAAATGAGAAATAACAGAGTATGAGGTTTCTGGAATGAATAGAAAATGTATTGTTTAGAGACCTTTTTGGCCAAGTATCAACATATGCCAATACTTAAGACTTCTTGTTCTTATTTACTTACCCCAACAATAAAACAATTGTTGTTTTGTGCCAACAGCCTGATAGACTGGTCCTGTATCTTAAGAAATAGAGATGGGATATTATTTCTCTCATATCAGCTTCAACCTACTAAAAAAAAAAAAAAAAAAAGAAGGCAAAGTAATTGAGTCCAGAGCAGAGGAAATAAGTGAAGGAGGTAATCGATTTTAATAACATATAGCATCAACACACATTAAGGAAATTCATAAAACAGAGGGAAAAGAAAGCATTTGCCCATCTCAGAAGAGCAGGCAGTGGTTGTGACTTCACCCAGGTCCAGGCAGAGATTTCTGGTGAAGCCTCAGCCACAGCAGTGATTGATCTTCACCCAGCGCCCTCCACCAGCCTGAGCCCACAACAGTGAGCTGACCACCCTCACTCCCATTAAAACCCAGGCAAGCTGATGAATGAAAATCCTAGGAAATTCTCTCCAAAGCAGAGAGCATTACACAGATTTGCAGTTGAAACATTCAGACCCTTCCCTGGCCCAGCCACAACTGCCAGGCCACCCCTGTGCTCTCATCAAAGCACTCCTTGCAGTGTTTCCACCTGGGACTGTGCCTCCGTGCTCGTGCCATAACACTGCAGCTGGAACAGATAGAGACCCACGCCAGAGCTCACTCCATTTCAAGGCAGATATTGTCTGTAAAAACAACAGGAAATCCTTCGCATTTTGGAATGATTTTTCCCAAAGCTTTTCACTACACCCAGGCCAGGACAGATCTGCTCAAGCTGATTTTCAGGTGGCATTTGGGTGGGTGTGACACAACGTGGGTTTGGATGGGGGGATGACCTTGTACATGGCCGGGGGGGATCCTGCTATTTAGACTGGAAAAAAGTTCAGCTCTGTTACCAGTTTGGGGAAAACTGGGACAAAACTCTTGAGTTTTGCTGTCTTGTGTCCAGCCTAGTGCTCTGAGGACAGCTTATATACTGAAAAAAATAAACCCCATCATATTTACTTGACTTCCAGAGATGGACTCCTGAATTTGCAATACAATGCCCACAGCATCCACACATGAATAGAATATGTTTCTAGGGGTTCTATACATTCACCTCCTCCATGTCCTGCCATTCCTTAAAAAAATGTAAATAAAGGTACTGATCACTTACCACCTGTGCTCTGGACTACCATCCTGCAAATGTTTTTGCTCTGGGAAAATGAATAAACAATAAAATAAATGAATCATGAATGTTAGCATTAACTTTTCTGCCTTTTTATACAGCTATAAACTGATCCATTGATTTCCCCCACCCCTCCCTCTTTTTAATTTTGCAAAAATAAATGCTTTCCTGGACAGTCAGAGTTCATTACTGAGACAGAGCACAGCTCCCCTTGTCCTGCCCACAAGAATCAGAGCACAATTTAGGTTGGAGAAGATCATAGACTTTTTAAGGTTGGAAAAATTCTTTAAGGTCATCAAGTCCAACCATGGCCAAGGCCACCACTAACCCATGTCCTCAAGTGCCACATCCAGATGCCTTTAAATCCCTACAGGGATGGTGACTCCACCACCGCCCTGAGCAGCCTGTTCCAGTGCTGGACAATTCTTCTGGTGAAGAATATTTCCCTGATATTCAATCTAAACCTCCCCTGCTGCAACTTGAGGCCGTTCCCTCTCCTCCTGTCCCTGTTCCCTGGGAGCAGAGCCCGACCCCCCGGCTGTCCCCTCCTGTCAGGAGTTGTGCAGAGCCAGAAATTCCCCCTGAGCCTCCTTTGCTCCAGCCTGAGCTCCCTCAGCCACTCCAGACCCTTCCCCAGCTCTGTTCCCTGCCCTGGACCTGCTCCAGCCCCTCGATGTCTTTCTGGGCAATGCACATTTACCTGAGAGGTGGGACTGACAAGAACCTGCTTTGTCCCCCAGGAGCTGCTCCCTGCCCCCAGCCACGTCCTCCCCTTGGCTCCCACCTTGGCAGGCTCCAGAAGCCCCCAGCTAATCCCGTTTCACTCACATTGGGTCAGAGCACAAGCTTCCCAAAAATGTAATTGCCTGGAAAGCCCAGGATTCCCGCAGCTGGGTCTCCAGGAGGGGTTTTCACACACCCTCTGGCTTTGCAGCAGGGGATGAGGAGGTGGAACCAGCTCTTCCTCCTCCTGGAGGAACGCAGAGAGCCCAGAGCAAATCTCACCATCTGCGCAGCCCGTGAGTCACCTCGGGGCCTGGGCAGTTTACTCTATGGATTAGTCAACAGAAACAAACACAAATCCCTAGACATTAAAAAGCCTTAAAAGAAAAAGAATTTCTAACTCCCTCCCCCCAAAATTTGGCCACAGATCTCTAATTATAATTTTCTGGATATTAAAAAAATAATATTTAATTGTGGTTTCTATAAACATGAAGATAAATTACTACATGTAAATATTGGTTCTCAACAGTTACTAATGCCTCTCTGGGGGCTGTTTTTATTTTACTGAGACAGAGAAACTAAGTTGTAAAAGATTTTCTTTGTCCCTTTTGCTCATCATGGAGAGATCTGAAAAGTTTTCTTGCATTCGCCACTGAATGCTTTCTAGCTGATGACTTTTGACAGCATTATTAAGTAAATTGAAGGGGAAGATTGATTTCCAAGATGATGCATTGTAAAGTCATGAAGCTTTCATTCCAGAAAGGAAGAGGCAGTAAATGCAAGGAAGACACTAAGACAGACACTGTACCACCCACCAGTTCCCCTTTGAAAGCTTCCAAGCTGACTGGAAGTCAGAGCCATAATGAGAAAATTTTAAGAGTGTTGGGGTTTGGGTTTGGATGAGGCACACGATGTGTGTGAGCATCCCTGAGGCTGATCCAGGCTGTGTGAGTTTCTTGGATCCAGCCCCTGGGCTGCAAGATTTACAAGGGCATGCTGAGGTATCACATATTTACAGCTTCTCCCTGGGTTAAAACATTGCCCTGAGAGCATCATCTCTTCCAATATTGCCCTGTTACAGCTGTGGAAAATCAGTCAAAGAATGGATGAATGAGAAAATGGAAAGCAACGGAAGAACAGCCCTGAGCAAACCTTTTCTGAACAGAAGCAGCAGTGTGGGGTTGTGCAGCTGCAGTTACAACTTAGAGTTTGACCTCTCGATGTCAAAGAAAGAAAAAGTCACTAAAAAGGAAAATCATGATCCAGGCGTGTTACCAGGATTTGAATATATTTCAGTTGTGTTGCTACAGCTGGAATGCCACTGCCAGTCCTGTGACTCCTCTGAGCAGCCACTGGAGGAAAGCGCTTCTGTACCACCCTGGGTTTGTGGCCAACCTCCTGAGACCACGGCGTGGGAGCTCAGCTGAGATGCAGGTACCCCTGAGCATCCCCTGCTCTGTGTGTGACCACACTCTGAGCCAGCTGAGGAACTGCCCTCACCTCAAAAGGACCAAATAAACCCATCCCAGTTTATGAGAAACTTCCACTGGTTTGTTTTTTTAGTGCCAGATCAGTTCCCTGATTGTGGCCACAACGCCAGGGACAACTGAGGAACAGAGGCTGCAGCCTGGGAGCAGGAGTGGACAGAGAGAAAAAGGATGCATGACAAGCTCAAAGTAACACCAAACTGGACAAGAAACAACAGCCAAGGCACAGGGAGCTGAAGTAGAAACCCTGTGAGGGAGAAAGCACCCTGGGGGTTTTAGATGGGGACATTTGTAAAATCCAAGACTTCTTGAGCAGGAAAAACACGGACCCTGTGAGAGAGTGACCACAAAAGGGCAGGGAGGTGCTCACCCAGAGAAACCCATCCATGGAGTCCTGACATTGTTTCCTCATATCCCATGAAGCAGGTCAGGGGAAGGGATTTTGTTGTTTCAAACCAGTGACATTTTGCATTTGGCTCTTACACAAAGGCTTCAGCTTCGCTGCCTTGTCAGGAGTTTGCCTGGCCCAGAGAAACCACAGCACTTGGTGGGACAGAGAAATGAACACGGAGAGGCAAAGCCCAGGGAAGGAGCTGACAGGGAACCTCCTGCTGCTCCATTCCAGGCAGAGCCACAGCCCTGAGCTGTCCTGCCTCTTCCACCAGCCCGTGGTGTGCTGAGTGCTCTCCAGACAGACACAAGGAGATGTGGTTCCCACCCAAAGCAGCTTCCAGCTCCAGCTGGGCAGAACACAGGGAGAGCACACCCCACGTATCCAGCGATGAGAGCCGTGCACTCACAGACATGTCCCAATAACACAGCCCAGAAACTGCTCCCCAGTCACTCATCTCAGGCCAGTCCTCATGGTTTCCATAGGCATGGGGGAGAGAGAGGTGGGTGTCTTGCTTGGTTTCATAACAGCGCTGCACACTGATGTGCAATAAATAAAGATGAAATGGAAATAATCCAACCCATTCCTCTTTGAGCACAGTTCAAGGAAAATATTGCAGCTAGAGACCATAAGCAGACCCAATAAATTTGTTCACCCCCCACCCCATTCCCCTTTTGTTATTAGGGTGTGACTAAAGCCTTTGCAGCATCAACTTTAGGTCTTAATTAGAGATTCTTGCTGTGAGCTCAAGGGATATTTTAAAATCACATTAAAAATGTCATAGGAAGTTGCAGCAGGCACTCAGACACAATAGAAACCTGTGAACTGGGATGGTTGAAACACATGGTTATGGTCCCAAGATTTTTCCTGTATCTTAAACCACGGATTCCTCGGGTGGTGTTGATATTGTACTAAGAGAAGGCAGAGGGGGCTTCTTATACTGCATCCAGCTGTCCTCAAATATTTATATCCAGAGGACAGCTTGACTTTCTTGAGTCAAAACTGGTGAAAGTGGGGCTGTATACAAGGAAGAACTTATTGCCTGGGCTGCTGCTTAAGACATCATTGTCTGACTGTGCTTTCTGCCCTGCACTCGCTTCAGACGACTGAACTTGACCTATCCACCCATCATAAATTAAATTCTTTGATCTCATCTGTAACAACACAGAGCCCTAATAACAATAGATCAAACCCCGGCAGGGACAATATACTTATTCTTTACCAACTAAATTTTAATTAGTAAACAGGGCAGGGGAAGAATCCACCTTTGCAGAACAAAAAGGGAAAGAAAAAGCATTTAGTACTTGAAAGAAATCACTGATAAAGAGCAGAGGCATCTTTCAGAGCTCTACATCCTTGTTCTGTTGATCTGAAAAACCACATCATCCCCAAACCATTAAACCCAGGATGAATTTCACATTGTAAGAAATCGCCGTGAAAGCAAACATCAAAAGGGGCTGGGGAGGAGGAAGCGGATCAGGTGGGAGAGCAGTGGCACGATGCCTTTTATCCAGTGTTCATACAGAGCCATCCTGATCATTATCCACCCCCAGCATGTTTGGGCTGCCTGGTGCCTGTGGCTGGGACAGTGGAGGCTGAGCCAGGCTCCCACAGCTCCCAGGGCTGTTCAGTGTTTGCAGAGCAGCCGGGGAGAACCGCACGGCTCCCGTCGTTCATTTTCTGTTTGCACAGGGTGGGTTTGTTATCGCTGGGATCGTCCTGGGCTCCCCTTTACACCACATTACTTGGGTTGGCTCGTGATGGCCAGGTGCCCTCAGCAGCCTGGCTCCTTCCAGGCAGACATAAATACTTAATCCAAGTGTTCCTGTCAGCAGTGGCACTTGTTGAGGCAGGGATTTTCTGTGGCTGTGCATCTCAGGTCACTTTATGCCAAAGCGGAAGCAAATCCTAAGTAAATCTTATTTTACTGGAGCACTCACAATGTTCCCTGTCTGTCTGGAGTCTCACACCAGGGTGCAGCAACAGCTGGTCCCTTGGTGGGATGGCACACGGACCTCTCACCCCACCCCAGCCCATGGCTCTCACAAAACCAGCAGGTATTTTGCAGGAGATGCAGAAAGTCTCTCAAGGGAATTACATGGATGGAGATTACATGCTCATATCAGGCTCATTTCCTTGGGAAAGCAGGCAAAACTTCCAGCATGGCTGATTAAACCTGGATGGTGTAGAAAGAAGACAAGCCCAAGCCAGCTCACCCCATTTCTGTGGTGTTACCACATCCCAGGCAAAAAAATCCAGACCACTCACTAGAACCAAGCCCATGATCAGGGACACTTCACCAAACCTCCCTGAGCATCAAACTCCTTGAGTTGAACCTCTCCAATTGCCTCTTGTGCCAGCAGTGCCCTCGCTGGGGCTTGGAAATACCACCCCACCACCTAGGTTCTCAAACAGGTTTGATTTGACACCAAATTCCTGCTGAGCCAAGGTGCTGGGATTTTACTGGCTGTGCATGTCTGGTTGTAAACAGCTACTACATTAAAAAAACCCCAAACAGCCCAATTTTAATCAATAATTCAATTTTAAAAGGAAACTTCCAGACAGTGAATAAATAAGCCAACTACAGACCCTTTTTCCCAGCTTGTTGTCAGCATTTTTAAGCTATTTTACTAATTGATTGTACCAAAACTCCCCACGATTTGTTTACCACTGAAATGCAGCCCCTCTGCAGAGCAAGGCTGTGGGAAAGGCAAAGAAAAACCCAGGTTTCAGCTGAAATCATGGGATGAGTTTCATGTAGGAAAAATCTTAATACGCCAAGTGGAATTCAGGCTGGACACTGGGGCTTTTATCAAATGCCAAGTGACCCTTAGTGACTACGGGCAGGTGAGCTGGCCCTGTTTTTATGCCAGCTGCCCATGTCCACAACAGAAGTGTGAATGCCCTGCAGATCCTCCCTCTGCTACATTTCATGTCGGATGGGAACCAATGCCCAGCCAGGCCCCAGGTACAGTTCCTAAATCAAAACATTTAGATTTTCTTTCCATATTTCATTTTTACACCACAGATCATGCACAAACTGACAGCAAATTTCATTAAGAGGAGAAAGAGAACTGTGAAAATGACCATGATGGTTCTTTAGGTGAGTTTTCAGTTGCTCAGATATTAAAAAATAAACAAATACAGTAAAGTTTTCACTTAGACAGGATGAAACCCTGCCCACCCCAAATCAAGTGACGGAGTAAAAATTTGTGTGGCACAAACACACACAGGTAAGACTTGGGACACAGAAAGCACAAACCTCTGCCAGTTGTGCAGGGATAACCCAAAAATAAAGAAGCAAAATCCACCCAGAGCATGGGCAGGACCCAACCTTTGGTTCAATCCCAACTGGAAGGATAAAGAGGAGGAACCCATCACCCCATGGATTTTCAGCCCATGGTCACCACTCACATCCATCAATCTCTGGTGCAGCTACAGCTGCTGGGCAGTTTTGAGAAGCAGCTCGAGGCATTGCAAGGAGAGGGACTCGTTCTGCTCCAGTCCCCAGTGCTGGTGCAGCCCAGCCCGTTTGTTCCTCGGTGCAGTGACAGATGTTTTGCCACCTACACCACTCATTGCCTCGTCAAAGCCTCGTGTTGTGTGTGGTCCAGAGCTGGGTCGTGCAAGCAGCCAGAGCCCTCAGCTCCATTTCCAGTTCACATCACTCCAATAGGCCCTCAGCTGGCCTGAGAAATTCCCAAATATCTCTTTCTGCAAACAAGGAGTTGGGTTTCTTTTGTCTTGCAATCAGGGGAGACAAATTCTCCCCTTAACCACAGTTTAATTTATTCCTTTTGGTTGTTCTTGCCTCCACCTAGTGCAGCTGTCTAGACTGGGGTGGTGGTGGTTTGCTTTCTTTTTTTCCTCTTTAGTTGGGGATTTTTGGAAGCTGCCTTTTCTTCTTTCCAAAATGAGTTTATTTTTAGTGTCGCTTTTTCCATTGGCAAGATGCTATGGCTGAGGGGGCTGCTCTCAGAGGAACTGAGTTGCCTTCAGTGTGAAAATGAAAAAGTCTGCCTGGTTGGAGGGCAGGAGGAGGAGGAAGCAGCTGAGGTGACACGGAGACTCCAAGGGAAGCGGGTCCAGCACGTGTCAATGGGAAGAGCACACACATCCCCTTCAAACCCAAAAGTGCTTAATTAACCAAGGAGGGTTATGGCACCTCCTGACATCCTCCTGGACTGAGGAGCTCCACGTGGGAAGATGCCAACAGCACTCACACCTGCCCAAGCCATGGCACTCTCAACTCCTCTCCTGTTGGCTTCCAAGAACAAGTAAATTCTGCTCAAGGAGCCCCCTGAGAGCTTTAAACCACAGCTCACCTCGCCACAGGAACCTTCCACCAGCACCACACGGCTCCCAGGCGATTTCTCAGGAAAGGGGATCACAGACACAGGGTTGGTTTTTGCTGTTTACTACCCTGCAGCCTCCTGGCTGCCTTCTTGCTGTGCTGACCTTGCTTGCTCCTGCTCTTTCAGATCCGTATTTATTCCACTTTTCCTCAGAAATACATACTCCTCCGATTTTCCCACGACTTTGCTGGTGGGTGTTTTCGGAAAGCTGGGAAAGGGATGGCAGAGTTCAGGCCTTAGTCCCCTCCTCACCTGCAGAGTTTAATCCCACTGCAGTGATCATCTCCTTAATTACCACTAGTTTACTACCTTGCAAAGAGGAAGGGTGTAAAAATCCAACTTTTTTTTTTTTTGTAAAGGAAGAGGTGGACTTGAAATAATTGGATAAAAATAAGACTGGACCCTTATTTTTCCAATGCCAATTTTCAGCACTCAGAGTGCCCATTCCAAAGATTTCTTGACACCAGCCTGGCTTCACTGAGCTCAACACATCCCAAATACAGCGATACCAAGAGGGCAGAAGGAATGAAAGTAATATGTTTTAAGGCAAACCCTGCAGGGTTTTAGGGTGGGAGTGAAGAGGTGGGGGAGGGCATTAAAACACACACACAAAACCCCAGAATTAAGCAAGCGAGACCATTCCAGTTGAGCTGTTTCAGCCATTGTCTTACAACAACTTTAAACCCAATTGCTTCTTTTTAATGAGGTATTTTCTTCCTCTTAACCACCCAAATCTAATCCATGATGTTAGTCCAACTCAGAGAACTTAAAATCAGAACATTGGGGCCTTTCTTAATCCTCTTAACTTGCCAAAGGTTTTCTGATCACACACCTCTTCCTTCCTACTTAAGACTGGGTTTTTTTCCACCACCCTTTGTCTTCTGTTTACAGCTGTGAAAAATTAGAATCCAGGCAGTAAAATCTCTACATAGCAAATGTGCATTTAGAGATGGCTTGCATGTTTCATTGAAGGAAACCAGGCATGTTTTCTTAATTATTTCATCAAATCATATCTTTCCTGAGCTCAGATACTCAGCATTTCTTGAAGGACACTCTTGAATCCAGAGTCTTTCATTCTAATGAATAATTATCTTCAGAAGATAAACCCTGGCTCATGCTGTGGTCACTTAGCACCTTTCAATGATGTGGTAGGTGAATAAAGCTGGGACTGGATCTCATATGAAACCTGGGAATCCTACATCTCTTCCAGGTCCTCCTGAATTCCAGTGTCTCAGGACAGGATGCAGGGCTTGATCACTGCTGCAGTCTGGTCATCCCATGGTGATGCCAGGATTTCTCAGATGGAAAAGCTGTGATCCAGCACTGACTGATTTCAGGGCTCCTACCCAGAGTTGTACAAATACACCTGACATCGACCATCCCTTCCAACCTGGATCTTCCATGATCATGGCTAAACTGGCACAGGAGGGTGGCACTGTTGGGATCTAAAGGACACCCTGCCAGGAAGGCCAGGGAGCCACACTGGAGTGAAAACTGCACATCAGGAGGAACTGGCCATCCTTCGTGGGGTTTAACGACCAGTGAGGGCAGCAGGTGTCCTCAGTGATTTCCCAGGCTTAGCCACTTCCAGATTTCCCCTCGGGGCTGTGAAGTGCTGGAGCTGCTGGCTGAGCACTGCCTCCCAGGGCCATTCCCTGCTGTTGGACTGCACTGAGCTCACCAGGCACGGCTGATCAGCCTTTCCCACCACATCAGGAGCACATGGCAGGAGCTGCTCTCGAGATGGAAGGTGCTGAGCAATGCAGGAGCCATGAGCAATCAATTGTCCAAGGGACAGTCCCCAGCACGTCCCGGTACAAATTAAGTTTCAAAACAAAAACAACCAGAGACTTCCTTCCTGCCCCTCGCTGCATCTGAGAGAGATGGGTTTTACTGAGTGGGCCACTGAGTTGAGATCAACTAGGAGCCAAGCAAAGGGCTTGAACCAGAACACGACCTGGCACCTATCCCAAGTTCCTTTTGAGTTGGGTTAACATTCCCCACCCATCATTTTTCATGTGCATGTGCCACATCACTTCCTGGTTCTGATTTGCCTGCTATTTGCCCCACGGGTAGGGTGTTACCCATTGAGACTCAAAAACCAGCAAGTAACCCCTCCTCCCCCTCCTCATAAACCCCACACCCATCTCTGAGGGATCCAAGCATCCCTAGCAGGAAGAAGTCCAAGAATTCTTTATGCACATAAGAATGTCCCCTTGCCACATCATAATCCTGTTTGCTACCAGTGCCACACACTGATGGTCTAGGTCAAACTCCAGATGTTAATAAACCTCAGTAACAACTGCTCAGAGAAAATGCAGATAATTGGTCTCATACCTGCTATTAGAAGAAAAAAAACCCCAACTAAATACATGACAAAAAAAAAAAAAAGTGCTATAAAAAATGCATCTTGGTTGCTTTTAACATTCTTTTCTAAAAGCTAATTTTAGCTCTATGGCTGGAGCTTTAAGGCAGCTGCACATCTGGTGTGATCTGCCAAGCTCTGTGGGTCCAGCCCACAGCACTCCTGTCCTCCTGTGCTGAAAGTAAAGCTTTGGGATGCAAAACCACAAAACACAGAGGGTTAATTAATGGGGGATCCAAGATGTTTCCCTGTGTTCTCTCAGCTTTGGACAGACTCGGATGTCGATGGCCTTGCTGCAGTCAGGTGCTGACTGTAAAACAACTCCTTCTGTTGCTGTTGCCTGGGTTGCTGGGTTATAAAAGCATTAATACTTGGCTTGTTGTCACAGTTTTTTTTTCATTGCCTTTGCTACTGCTGTGAGCTTCACAAATGTGCTATACTTGGAAGAATCCATGAGCAACAGGCAGAAGATGTGCTCTGGGATGCTCACAGTGCTATCTGTAGGTGCATTTCTGCTGCCTTTGAACCCCCATCATTACCATATATGCCCTGCAAAAATAGTTTCCAGGCAGATGTTTATGTTTTGCCATTGGGTTGGCTGGGGTTCTGAGAGGATCGGATATGGTCAAATTCTGTTGCTGGTGCAGATAATGCAAATCCCCAAAAGATAAGCGAAGTGAACTCTCTACACAGAGTCACAGGAATTACACGCCAAGGAAGAGTTTCCCAATTAACCAGGAATCAGAGCTGTGTGGACCAAACTCCACTCTGACCTGAGCAGCTGACATTATTGATCAGTGTTATTTCCCAGGGTATTCCAGTCCTTACTCCCTTCCATCCAAAAGTTCTTCATGTTATTGGTTTTCAGGAATGTGGTGTTTGTCAGACTCACTGCTTCCTCTCACACACTGTATTAACTTACAGCATCAGTGTCCTGCTGGCTGCAGAGCACAGGTTAACTGTTCTTAGGAGGAAATCATCACATTCAAATACCTGAAACACAGCATCCACTTCTCTCCAGCTCCTGACTTCCACAGTGTGCAGTACAATTCTGCCCAGGGAGAGTCTTCTGTGCAGTGGGAATTTTCCTGGGCACTTGAAGGTGCAGTGAGAGGGTCACAGCATCACCAGCTTTGCTGATCTTTCTCAGTGTATCCATAAAACGATCCAAAATTGCCACTAACCTTTTTTGGAGATATTTTTTACACCTCTTCAGGACGGATAAAGGGGCTCTGGAGAAGTGCTCCTGCAAGTTGTTTATCCGTGTCAGTCCAGGGAAGGCAGCTGAGAGTGAATTTGTGAAGCCTCAAACACACGCTGGCCTCTGAGCAAGATTTCATCCAGGCTTTCCCTACCTGCCACCACCTCACTTGGTTTATATCCCTGCCTCCTCATGGATGTGGCCATCCATACAGATATATACACATCCCATGGACATATACAATGAGCACTCAATGGGCCAAGGCTGCCCTGCTCTGACACCATGGCCTGATTTCCCCTACAATAAAAAAACATCCTTAGGAGTCCACCTTGTGCCCTTCAATCCATCCTGGTAAACTTCCCCCTACGTTCTGGGTTTCAACAGACAAAGCTGTGAGCAGCAGTTATGTACAGGGAGGAAATTTATAAAACATTAAAAACTTTACAAGGAGAGCACATCTTTAAAAAAAAAAAAAACGAACCAGGAGCACAAACGAAGTTGTGCCAGAATCTGTTTGCTTCATGCAAGAAACATGGTGTGTGCAGGGCTGGTGAGAAGGGAACAGCCTGGAGATGAGGATGGTGCTCATCCCCTGGGCACATACTTCAACATCAGGACTTTCTGCATTTCATATTTTAATTTAGTGTGTGTACATGGCCTATTTAGGTGGAACAGGCTCACCCTAAAGAGAACAGTGAGATGCTGGAACAGGCAGTAACTTCCTTCAGAAGGAGAAGGAGGCAGCTGGAGAAGAGGGGAGCGGATGTGTGAAACCCCAAATCCAGCGGTTGTTACCCCAGCATTCTTCAGGAACTGCCGTGGTCTGTATAATGTGGGTAGTTTGGAGCACTTATGCAGTAAATATTTTTCCCCAAGTACTTTTCATGCTCGAGTTTTAGGTTTTCAGAGGGACTTTTTAATTTAAAAAAAAATTATTTTTTTGAAGGAAGATCAATGACTTAATGAAAAAAGTCTGAGATGCAAGAGCGAGGCTATCGCTTCAAGAGTGCTTCCAGATTTACATAAATAACATTCCTGCTGCATAAACATCTTGGCAAAGGCAGAACATCTAACCCCCCTCCTACTCTATTGGCCTCCACTAAATTCTGCAGAATATTAAAACCCCTTGATGGTAACGTGTTCTCGGCCAGAAACAAATCATTAGTTTGGATGAGGGCATCAAACTGCATCTGCTCTGTTCCCTGAAGTTCCAAGTGCAGGAGATTTAGGAGGGAGGGGAGAGGATTTCTTTGATAGAAGGATTTAGAAAAATGGCAGTTGATAGAATTTTAAAGCAGATACAGAGATGAGGGGACGCATCTTTCCCAGAGACACATGGGAATGGTCTGGAGTAATTAAACGTGGGGATGGGCTCAAGCTGTGCAGTTTGGAGGTGGATCTGAACACTCAGGAGCTTTTGTTCTGCCCACTACACATGGCTGAGATGGTGCATTGATCAACTTTATCAAGAATCAGGAAAGCGTAAATCCAAGCTCATCTCTAAGTGAAAAGAAGGGGGAAAATGGAAGAGGGGAGCTGTGAAATACTGCAGGGGACTGACTCTACCTGGCTGGCAGGGAGCTGTGGTGAGGGAGGCTCTCTCCATGCTGCAGGGCCATCTCATGGGCCTGGATGTTGCCCTCATTGCCAAAACTCCCTGGAGAAGGCAGAGAAGAGGGATGGTAGAGATGCAGTCAGTTTTTAATTCACCTTTGAGTTTTCTTACACAGAATGAATTATTTTGGCATCAGTTCTACACTTCCAAGAAAGCACCACATAGCCAAAGCCACTCAAAACAGCTCCTCCTCACCAGGGAAGCAAGGGATTGATTCCACCAGAGGAACCCCCTTTTACATTATTGAAAATTAGGGAGAGTTGAGGGTCCTTTTTCTCTTTTCAATCCAGTCTGTCTCTCATGCTTTCTCCCTCCAGAAGGAAGCAGCTTTCTGCCTCCTCAGAGGTTCTCTTCTAAGCCCACAAGAACATCCTGTGTGGATCTGCAGGGACAAATGATTTCTTGAAACACGCTGGTCTTGATCAAACCTAATCTCTCATGACAGGGCAGAGCAGCCTGGACATCCACTAGATTTAGCACAGCTACTCCAAGCAGTGCTGTTATGTCAAAATTATGCAACCTGGGCTTTGATAGGCTTTGGGGATTTTCTCAATGGTTCCTTATGAGCCCATTGGTGCCCCTCACATTTCAATGACCACAATATGAACATTAAATGTATTTCCTTTCCCACAGCTGGATGTTGTCCCATCTGTTCTGAGACAGCCAAAGTGTCAAGTAAACCAGGCAAGGCAGACAATTTTTCATGCAAATCTGTTGACTTTAGGATTTTTAAATATATGTCTTTTTAATAACCCACAGATTATCTCACCAAAAAAAAAAAAGAGGGGTCATTTGCAAGAGTTCCTCCAGCAGTCCTTGGCATTGCTAGCCAACATTGCACATATATTATCCTCAGAAGAAAACCTGGCAGAAGGACAGAGAGAAATGCCATGTACAGTCACTCTACTGGCTTAGCCCGGGATGTTGTATCCGACAGTGCTCGGCCTGGATGCTCCAGAGGGATGCACAGACCCCCTAAACAACTGCACCCTCCAACCACTCTCCAGCTGTGCAGCACAGGTGGAAGGGAGAAAGAAGAAGATTTCAAGCATTGCACCAGCCCCAGGCAGGGGGATCAGGATTTGTCACAGGCTTGGCCTCCTTCCCTGGCACCTTCAGCATCTCTGTGCCCCTGTTCCAGTGTGGGCAAACCCAGGCACCTCCTCTGACAGCCCCACACGGCCGGGGAGCAGCAGCAGCACCCACTGAGTCAGGACTCAAAAAGATTTGCACAAAGCCAAGGAAACAACCTGTTAAATCAGCCCATGTCAGAGGTGACCAGCTCAGTATAAGCACAGAGCTCACAACAGATTTAATTCCAAACTCAGGCAATGTCTGAGTGCAGGAACAGCCTCTGCTCGGCACACACTGACTCACGAGCTCATCCGAGCTCCTGGAGCAAGGCAGGGATGTGAACAAATGAAGGGACTTGTGCCCATGAAACACCACACCAGAGACACAGGAGAGCCTTTCTCACCTCTGGTTTTCAATCCACCTTTTCAATCCCTTTTGCTTTTTTAATGAGATGCTTCACAATAAAACAGGCTGGAGGAAGCAGCTGGCAAACCATCCTGTGATGAAAGCCGAGGATGCTGATTGCCTTCCTGCCTTGCTTCATGTGAGAAATTTGCCATCAGACCCCCACCTGGCAGGAGGGGATACCCAGAGGTGTAGCTTCCAGCTCTGGATTTAATGTTCTTTTCCAAGAAAAGCGTGTTCTGGGGGGCACCCAGAGCACACCTGGTCTTACCTGGAGTCTGGGGAAGGATCAAACCAAGAAGCAACAGGAAAACAGCAGAAACCAAACCTACTCCAGAGTTACATAAACCTCTCATTCTTTTAAAACTTAGGTGGATATTTGACTTACCCAGGTGCAGGTCATCTCTCCATATTTAAGGTCTGATTCAGCAGGGTCCAGAATAACTCTGGGAACCTCACACAGCCAGGGCAGCAGGACACTACTGGAATAACAGGAGGAAAAGAGAACATGCTGCATTGAAGACCTGTAACTCTTCTAGCAGCTTCTGTGGGGCACCTCTGCAATCACAGAGGAGAACTTTGCCATTTTAGCACCAAAATCACCATGGAAGAGGCAGTCATGGGCTCTGTGTGGAGCCACGAAGCATCATGCAGACCCAAGGCTCTGTCTTTCCCTAACACACACATTTTACCTGGGAATGGAGAAACCACAGGTCTCTGGATAACTTGGGAACTCTGCCACTTCCTCCAATTCCCTCTTTAAAAAAAAATAAATTAAAAAACCCAGCTTGTTTTCTGAAACTCTGCTTTAAAGAGCTGAGTTCCTAAACCCAGAGTGCATGATGCAGAACAGCTGACTTTATGTAAGGCTGTTATTAGAAACAGCCCATTGCTGAGCTGGGATTTCGTGGGATGCACCTCGTTCAGAGCCTGGGCAGACACACCACGAGTGTGGGTCCATCCACACAGCCTGGCTAAGAGTGAGGAGTTTGCTGCCTTCCAGTGCCTGGGGCAGATCCTGACTCAGAGATTCCTCCACGTTATTTTCCATGGGAGGAAGCAGGAGTTATTTTGCAGAGGGTCTGAACAGACAAGATGCCAGCTTCTTGCTGGTAAATACCACTTCCAACCTCGCTTGCAGGCTCCAACAGATGTTTCTGCTTTTCAGAGTAATGGAAATTTTATGGACCATTTTCTCCTCCTTCTCCTGTTCCCTGGGATGGAGCAGCAGATCCAAAATGCCCTGGGAAACACAGTGGTCTCCTCCTGAGACACATTTCAGAGCAGTGTCTCCAGCAGATCAGGGAGACAGAGTCAAACCACTCAGTT
The DNA here is from genome assembly GCF_021018805.1 of Prinia subflava. Taxonomy (NCBI): domain Eukaryota; kingdom Metazoa; phylum Chordata; class Aves; order Passeriformes; family Cisticolidae; genus Prinia; species Prinia subflava. Next base: position 2,991,211 of record NC_086261.1, read on the forward strand.
GTGGGTTGGGTTCCTCTGGAGAACCAGACACCAGGCAGCTGCACAAAGGCTCCACAGCTTTCACTGGAGAAGCTCAAAATCCTCCTGATGAGGATGAGCTGCTGGCTCCCAAGCTGGGTAGAGAGCACAAAAGTGGGTTAAAAAGACTTGGGAACTGTGGTATGATTTTTACGCCCGTGTGTTGGTCATCATTTGTTACAGCTGGAGAAACTGAGGCAGGTGAAGTCATTCAGTGAATCAGAGCAGAGCTGGGACTGATTCCACTTGTACAAGGTACCAGTGTGCTCATCACAAGACAGCACTTCCCCAAAAACACAGAAGGAGGGAAAACTTTTCCCAGTGCAGACAAAGTGTGGGATAAAAGGGTCTGATGTGCATCCTGAGAATCCACATTTTCCCTTGCCTCCCTCTCATGTCCCTGGGCTCAGCCAACTGTGTGAGAACCCCAGCATCCCCCAGATTGCTGAAATAAACCCTGTGTTGCAATGCTCCTTAAGCAAAAAACAAAACAGAAACTTGGGGAATCCCACTGACTCACAGCTGTATTAATTATTATTTTTTTAAGGGCCCAGGACTCAGTGAATAAGAATATTATCCCATGGGGATTGAGAACACAATGGAAACAGGAAACTTTTAAAAAGCATTTCTGTGGAGATATTATCTCAGTGCTGTAGGACACAGGATTTACTTAATTGCAGCCAAGGAAGTTTTAGATTACGCTCTGCAATGTCTGCACGAACGTCTCAGCTATCACAGGGAAGGCTCCTTGCTTGGCTATTTCCTTTAAGATCTGTGCCTTACCCTGAACACGTTCACTGGAGGGGATTTGGTGATAATGCAAGAGGCTTCGGAGCACTTCAAAGCCTTAAATGAGATTCAGGGCATCACAGCCCATGATAAAGAATATGAAATTGCCTTTCTAGCAGATGACATCCTGCTTTCTCTCAGTGAAACACAAGCCTCTATTCAATGCCTTGGAGAAGTCTGAGGGGTTAACAATCCTGTTTTGGGTTCTTTTTGTGTGCATAAATATGACCAAGACAGAGGCAATGCCTCCAGGCACCTCCCCAGCAAAATCCCTCTTTATTTTCTATGCCAATAGTCCCTAGAAGGATTCAAATCCATAAGAAGCCAAATCTTTCTTCACTTAAATAAACTTATAACAGTAAGTCTCCAACCCTTTTATGTGACACACATCATGATTTTCAGAGATGGTCTAACTCCCCATTATCTATGCTTGATTAGGTCCACTTAATGAAAATGGCCATCCTCTTGAGCACTTCATTTTCTGCAGGGGCCTCAGTACTCGAGCCTTTAACAACACTTGAACCTAATTCCACACCCCATTCCTCAAAAAAAAACCACCCACAAAAACCCAAACCAAAAAAAAGGAGAAAACTAAGTAGAATACTCAGCAGTTTTATACAGTCTCAGTGGGATGAATTTCACCCTAAGCAGCACCTAAGAATCCAAGATGCTCATACTGCAGGAGTGATGGAAACTGATTCACTGCAAGTTTGTGTCCTGTGTCCCCAGTTTTACTCCTTACACTTCATTTTCCTGCTCCTGTTGCCCTGGGGTTCTCAGATTCAATGGCTGGGTCACTGCAGCAGACCAGGGAGACACTGGCACCTCCAGCAAATCTGTGCTGAAAGGTGTTCAAAGGAATCAGCAAAAGCCCATGGCAGCTTGCCACAGTGGAAGACCTGATCCGAGCACTGGCAGATTCCAGCTCCAGCCTTCAGAGAAAAGATACCTTGTAATGGAACAACACCAAATTAAGCAGCCCAGTTTCCTTGGATTTCTGTTAATTTAGAAAGGATGCTAGGTAATCCAAACAGCAATGAATTCTGTGCACACAGAGGTGGGCAGCACAACATTCCAGATACATTCCATATACAGTGGGCATAAACTCCCAGAATCTCTACAGTCATTCCACACCTCTGGACAGAACAGCTTAGAATTCAACTAAAACCCCCAAAACTTTAGTTGTACAAGAGAAAATTAAGAGATGCTCACATTTGCTTGTTTTGGAGCAGAAAGAGAGCACTTGTATGCAGTGAGTGCTCCTGGATCCATTATTACATCTGTTCCACCAGATTTCCCTGCAACTGTTCCTCTTCATTCCCAGGAACAATAAAACCCATGAGCTGCAGGCCAAGTGGCAAATGTCCCATGACCTGCTCCAGCTACTGAGTTTGAAGCCACTGAGAGGTTTTGACAGCTACTATGAAATGATGCAGCCCAGTTAATTCCATGTGCTGGCTTTCAAGGTATCAAAATAAGAACTGTCTTTCAAGTAACACCAGAAGAGTAAAAAATTATTAATTTTTAATCCTAATTAATTCTTTCCTGATGCTGGAACAGCAAGATGAGGTGTTTGTACAGCTTCTTCTATGCCTTTGAATGTACCCTTACACCACAGGGAGGCTTTGATTGTCCCTCAGAGATCTTAAAGTCTGGCCAGGGTTGTTTATTGGTAGTTGCCCAAAAAGCTCCTTCCAGGGAGCTGGATCTCTGGGCTTCCTTTCCAAATGTGGCACCACCAGACCCCAGCACTGGCAGTTCTGCTCCTGAACAGCCATTTAAATAAATCAGAACACCAATAAGAGTGTTTTCCTATGACACAGCCCAGAGGTTGTCTGGTGCTGAAGGTCACCTCCATCAGCACTACAGCTGGAGCCCCTTGCTCATTTTAAGCTTGTCCAAATGCTGCCTTCCTGTCACCTCCTGGCCTCACATCCTCCCTCCCTCCTGCCAGCCCCAGCCCTGGCACAGTCAGCCCCACAAAACCAAGCCTAGCACCAGCTCTGCAATGAGTTCACGGATTTTGGTGCTGCCATGAGAGCGCGAGAGGTAACCCACAACTGGGATGGAGAGGGGAAGTGAAACCTTCCTTTTGGCAGCATCTCGATTTCATCATCTTGGACTGCTCACAAAACACCACCTGAGGGACTGAAGTCAGCATCTGTTTTTTGCAAACTCAACCTTCTGCAAAGTTATGCAAACAAGAAAAGACTTTGAGTGGGGATGTAACAAACAAGTTCATTTTTCCAAGCCTCAAAATAAACAAAAATTTGTTTCTTTTTCTTCCTGTTCCAAACCAAGATTCAAAGAGATCCTCTTTCATCCATCATCCAGCTAATCCATCCTTTTTGCTAATGTGAGGAGATATGTCCTACGGGAAAGCACATGTAGCTTTTTAAGAATATTGTGCTTTTTAAAATTTATCTTTAAACTAAATCAGAGATTCCTGAGCATTTCTATGGTGACCTGGGCAGCTTTGTTCATGGTTGCATGGCTTCCAGCAACATTCCCAGAGGCTTTAGACCAGAAAGAAGACACAAAGCTATTCCCCTTCTCCACTGAACATTGCCCAAAATTTGCCTGCTTAGTTAAACCAATTCTGACAATTCCTGTGGATAAAAATCCTTTTCAGTTTCTGCACCAACATAAGTTTGTTAAAGTTGGTCTTAAAACCAAAAGACTTTCTAGAACACCAATCACCAAAATGTCTCAACACTTGAGCCCACAGCGCCACATCTATTATTAATATAACCATCATTTAGAGCTACAATCAGAAATGGTAACAAAAATGTATCACAGTAGTTGTTCATCTGCAAATCATATGTATTTCTTCAAAATAAATGAAGCCTACCCTGCTCTCTGTCCCTTCCAGCCCCCCATGACAACCCCCACCACAACCAACCTCAAGCAGAAAAAGCCATAATACAGAACAAAAACAAAATAAAATTGAAACCTGATAAGACCACATTCTCAGGGAGAAGCCATGTGTGAGATATTTTTGCTTAATTATTTCAAGCAATATATGGCCCCTTGGCTGTCACCAAGGTTGGCCTGTCAGGGTAATATGAATGTAATATGTCTGCATTATTGTGCAGACAATCACTAGATACTTCAAATCTTTGAGACCCCGCTAATCAGCTCATGTTTCATATTCATTTACCAACTTTTACACTGAAATAGAGCCCTTACTGGTTTGTATCAAGCCCTTTTTCTCCTCTTGTAGGTGTTAGAGAGCAGGTTGGGAGCAGAGATGTGACCCTTTGCCAGTTTGCATGTACAGACATGGCTGCTGCCACCGGTCCAAAAGCAGATTTTCAGTGTCACCAGACCCGCAGAAAATGCAGAGTAAAGTCAGATTGCAGATAAACAGTGACTGCTGATTATGGCTAAAGAAATAACTCAGCAGGAGGGAATTCCAGTGCCCGGGCTCCAGCCGGTCACACCTCAGTGCCTTGTGGATCTGGCTGAGAAGACAGGTGCTTTCAGCCCTAAATTATACAGGATATTGAAAAAGCACCCACTGATGATACTAGAAAGGGAGCTGTTTGCTTTCCAAACAGTTTCCCTTTGAGCTGAGCTGGGGTTTATTATCTGGAGGGAATAATGACATGATTTTTCCTCCATCACACAGTGGAGTACATAATACACATTGTGTAAGGAATCTGCTGGATGATGTAACTCTGCCTCCACGAAAGCTCCAGCACTGGAGCAGGCAAAGGAAAGTCAAACTCAAACAAACTAGAACACCTTGCTGGCTAGAAAGTTTCCAAATAACTTTATAAGTGTATTAACATTTACAAAAAAATCCTAACCCCAAGACAGAGCTCATTAATGAGGTTTAATATTTCTAAAGGAAATAAATGAGAAAGGTAAGGATAGGACTGGTGCCCTGAGTGCTGCAATACAGGAAGAAATCGCTTTATAGAAAATAAAGAGAAGCTGCAGAAATCCCACAAGTGAGAACTGAGGAACTTCAGTGCTTTTAGATGGAGAAACAGAACAGCAGAATGGAAACCCAGAGCAGCACTCACTGCAAGGGCTGATTTCAGACAATTTTGGGGAGGAAAGTGCTGGCCAAGGGAAGCAGGGAATCTGCAGTGTTTACAAACACCATGTGAAGAGGTAGAGCTTGTAATGGGAGCTGAGCAGAACGTCCTCTGCTGAAAGGGAGGGGGTGGGAAATGAAGGAATTCGGTAACTTAACTTCCTGGAATAATGCTTTTTAAATCTCTTAACAAGGCATAGATCATGACTTGTGAAATGTGAAAATGATGCCTCTGACAGTAAAGGGAATATGAACATCAGACTCATTCCTTCTGTGGCAGCAATGCAGCAGCAGCCCGCGAGCTGCACACACTTGAAAACAAAGCCAAACAAAAAAAAAAAGCCTCCTGTGCTGTATTTTCAAACCAAACATTTAAACAGACTGCTGGTTTTGGAAGTATTTAGTTTCCTTTGCAACACAGTAGCAATAGCAGCATTCCCAATGACACAAACAAGAAATCGTGATCACAGAATGGTTTGGGTTAGACGAGACCTTAAAATCCATCTCGTTCCACCCCCTGCCATGGGCAGGGACACTTTCCACTGTCCCAGGCTGATCCAAGCCCTGTCCAACCTGGCCTTGGACACTTCCAGAGGTGAGGCAGCCACAGCTTCTCTGGACAACATAAAATTAAAGCTAAAAAATGGATCTTGCAGTTAACCAAAGAACAGAAGCGTGTCTCAGGAAGCAGGTCTAAAGCTTAGCAGCAAAACCAAACCCAGGTTTCAGCAGCTGATTCAGCTCTGCCTGTGTCAGAGCATCCCTCTTACAGGCACAGACAGGACCCCACACGCTCTTGTGCAAAGGGATATCCTTCATTACTCTCCAGCTACTGAAAAATTGAAGATCTGCAATACCCAGTCTGATTCCTTTCCAGTATAAAGTCTAAAATTCTTCTGTGTTGAAGTGTTCAGCTCTGGTCTTACTCTTACTACTAGGAGTTAGACTAGGGGAATGATGATTACTTTTCTTTTGGAGACTTCTTCATCCTTCAAGTTGTGACTTTCGAACTACTTAAATCCCACAAATATTCCCATTAAAATGTTTATCCAAGACAAAGATTAATCAGTTGTTTCTTCACTTTGTTTTTAGAGCTCCTCTTACACAGATTCTTGTCTACCACTGTTCTATCAGCTCAAGTGGTCATCCAGAGGGGACTGGACATCCAGGCACTTACATTCCAAGCTTCACTCCTTGTTCCGTGTACATGTCCTTTTCTTGTTTATATCTCAAAAGATGAATTTCTGCCCCAATGCACATTTAGTTTGTTTATGGGAAGCTGCTTCTGTCTGCATGATTTTCCTCGTAGAAGTTTAGAAGAGGTCCTGCTGTAGCTGCTGAACTGTGAGGGGTTTGAGATGAAATGACCAAACCCATTAAACTTCAACTGACTGAAACCAAAACACCCCACTGGAACAGCAGCAATAGTGCTTGAAGGAGCAGATGGAGACCCTGGAGTACAGAAAATGTCTTAACCTTGCTACTCCAGTGGCTGACTGTATCTGATGGAGTGAAAAACTGAAAAAACAGAGTCAGGTATACTTGTCACTAAATAGTCCTGTTTCTGCCCCTTTCCCCAAGAACTGAGGCACTCCTTTCTGGCTGAAAACACCTCCTCTATCCCTGATTCCCTGCTTCATCTGCTTGTTCAGAGGCTGAAGTCTCTGCTCCACTCTGATTGCTCCTAATTTGTCAGCCCATTCCTTTAGGATTGATGTGCTCTTAACCAAATTGTGAGAAAAGCTCAAGCCTTGGCATTCCCCATCCTCAGGCAGTGAGGTCGAGACACTGTGGATGGTCCATATTCATAACTGGCTCATAAAAGTGACTACAAAAGGAATTATTTTACCAACAGTGCAAAATCCTTCAGGGCATTCAAAACTGGAACTCTGGAGTGTTGCAAGAACAGGCTGCCAGGGCAGTGGTGGAGTCCCCATCCCCGGAGAGCTTTAAAAGATGTGTGGATGTGGCACTTGAGGACATGGGTTAGTGGTGGCCTTGGCAGTGCTGGGTGAACTTGATGACCTCAAAGGCCTTTTCCAACCTAAATTCTTGTGTGATTCTATGAAAAAGACACCGTGAATTTCATCGGCCTTTGAACCATGGTGGTAACACGAGGTAACTCCCACAAAATCCACAGCTCACCCATGATCTAAGCTCTGGAATTGTCCTTCCCTACATCTCAAGAGCTTGTAGTAAAACCAGAAGAGTGATAAAAACGGGCTGTATGCATAGAAAAGTGTACAGGAATGACAACTGGAGGTAAAGCATGAAGACGAATGGAAAAGCTGTACAGACAATTCACTCCTTTCTTATTACATCGACAAATTAGGGTAAAACCCATTAAATAATCAGTCAGAAAAGGAAAGTGTGGAATTTAAGTGCCATGTACAGAACTCCACATATTTATATATTAAGTGTATGACTCCAGGTCTTGTTTTCCACCTGCTACTTTTTCCAGGGCAGTAGAAGCATTATTTACCTTGACTTTCTTCAAGGCTTTGGCCACAGCTCCTTACTCCTTCTCTGAGTGCTGCTCTGCTCCACCTCCATTCCTGCCTCCACCTTGTGTAACAAGAACATCATGTCATTTAATATTTCTGGATTCAAGGAAAAGAAAACCACATTTCCTAAGATCCCACACGACAACACAGCTAATTTAGTGATAATGAAGATGACGCACAGGAGGTTGGAGGGGGCCAGGAGGTTCCATCTGCCAGGCAACTGCTCAGACTGACAAAAAGCTGCTGGTTTGAAATGAAGCTTTGAACATCTTAGAAGGATCCACTTTATTCACACCTGCAGAACCCAGAAAATTCCATAAGAAACCAGAAGCAGAGCGTGTTGCATGTAGCTGCCATCCCCAGCCAAGCTGGGATCTCATTACCAAATACTCCCCTGGGATTCTCCTGTGGGCAGCTCCCCATCCTTTGGGACTGATTTCCTCTGACATTTAGGAGACACTCAATATGGACCATGGGGCTTCGCTTTCACAAAGGGATTAATTTCCCAAAAACCAGAATATGGCTTGAACTCAGTCCCAACCATGTCCCTGCCCTCCCTGACCCCCATCTACCCACACTCCATGCCTCCTCCTAGGAGACAGCCTGTAAACACCAAGTCGAAACAGTCAATAAATATAAAGATAATTAGGCACTCACGATCGAGATAATTAGACACTGTTGACCAACTGATCTTACAAAAATGAGAAAGGACAAGCTCACATTTGCCAGACATGCTGAGCACAGACTGCTGAAAGCATGACATACATCACAGGGTGGGTGGGAGCATTTCTCGTCTTTTAAAGAGCCTCCCAAGCACAATTACCTGTGAGCAGCCCAGACAGGCAGGTCCTGTCTTAACATACCAGCACCTGGATTTCAGCAGCTGGATGAGGCATGTACAGCCCTGGTTTATATTTATGGTTCTGAAGATTTTGATGGGAAGTTGTTGGATGTGTTACAAAGGTTTATTTATGTTGATACTGTGTGTTCTTTTTGTCTCTACAATTAATTTAAGTTTTTCTTGGTTTCTTTAGCAGAAAAACTCAAACCAGCTTGCCCTTCTGGCAGGACCTGCTTCAATATGAGTTTCCAGTTGTGTCTGCTCATGAGCATCCTTATCTCAGTGCTGGTGCAGCTCCTCCATCCTCCCACCCTGAAGTACCAAACCTTGTGCTGCATCTTCCTTATATTCATCACCAAGGAAATACAGGTACAAATTCCTTGTCCAGCATTTGCTTCATTTTAAGTTTGGAATCAAACAATTGGCAAGTAAAATCCCTCTTGGCCTTGAGCTGCCTGCAATATCCAACGAGTTTCTTTCCACCTTCCAGCACTGAGGCTGAGCCTGTCTCTAAGGTCTTTGTCCTTATGTTACAACTGGACATAAACGTCAAATCCACAGAAGGTAACTGAAATTAGTAACCAGAAATCATCTTCCCCTCTGTGCAAAATGCAAGAATCACCTTTTCCAAAATCTTAGCAATGCAGTCTTCTTCCAAACCATGGAAGCTCTCTGCTGTTCCCTAATCTTTGCCTCCCTCATGGAATTTTTGGGTGTTTCAATACTTCCAATTCATGAGTCTTCCTATAGGGTAGAAAAAAAAAATCTTATTTAGAGCTCTCCACTCTCAGCTGAAAAAGGTTAACTGACTTAAATTTTTCCCACATCTTGGCCATGTCTCTCAGCCTCCTTCTCCTTGCCTGTGATTCTCACTGGCCTACAGAAGAGTTACCAGAAATCCTCATCTTGACTCATATCTTGCTGTTACTCATCCTTAATCACATTACACCTAGACTACTGAAATATCTGCTTAAAATATTCCAGGAACTCTCCAGCTCACTGAAGCACTCGGGGTCTGGAATAATTTGGCCAGAAACGTCTCATTTTCCAGGAAATGGATGATGTAACCCCATTATCTGTCAGCTGCACTGCACTGCCCATCATCCTGGCCTTCACAGCTCTCTGCTGATTTACTCTCCTCATCCACCCACTTCACTCCAACAGACGCAAGAAGTGACGACAGTTTGGATAAAATTCTGCCATTTTCAAGTATTTTGCTGAAGCCATCAAAATGTACCCCTGTTGATTATCCTTGTTTTCCCTGGAGCAGAGGAAAAGTGAGAAATGACCTCCTTTGGGACTCTGGAAAGGTTGTGGCCACCCCAATCTCTTTGATCGATGCATCCAGGAAGTTTGTGCCAAGAAGGGCTTTGCTAAGGCACAGCTCACTTCTGAAAATCCAGTTGTGAGAAAGGCAAGGACATGGGAACATATCATCAGCAGCAGGAAATGGGCTTATCTCACAAGGTTATGTGTTCCTTTGGAATAACTAACTAACTAGAGTTTACTCACTGAATTCAGGACAACTAAACCACAATATTACTCACAAGGAAGCCAGGTGTTCTGGGCTTTCCTTACCTAGTAAAGCAGCAGCAGCAGCTGGGTTTTTGCAAATACACAAAATGACAGGGAATAGTGGGGAAGCCTGGAATTTTAATTTTTTTTTTATTTTGTAGGGTTTTTTCTTTACAGTAGTGTGTGTGGAGAGAAATAGACACCCTTTGATTAGCACAAGAAAGCACGACATGCTCAAGCAACAGAAGAGATTGTGAACTGTGGTTTTAGCAGAGATTAAATTAAAACACAGCAAAATATCATCAGAGAAGTAAGAACAAAACAAAGCCTCACCAGGCAACCACACTGGGTCAGTGGGGCACCAACCCTACTGCTGTCCTTGCAGAGAGCCTACACAGGACAGAAGGAAAATCTTTGGAAAGCCCTGGGGAAGGACCAGAATGGGATAATTCATTAAAAAAACATAGACTGCAGCACACAATGATCAAGTGTAGTGAGTTCCATCAGTCATTGCTGCAGTCCCTGACAGCCAAGCACGGAGGGAACCAGCTCCAACACACGTGGCAATGGGATTACCAGAGTGCTCCCTTAAAAACTCTGTTTAAGACAACTGCACAACAACTATCAACAAACAGAGCATCACCATATTTCCCACTACACCTAAGGCTCGCATCAGGACAAGCTACCCAGCAGCTGTTCTTCAGGACAGCTTTCCTAAATAATTATTTCTGGGTGTATTGCAGACCTCAGGTTTTTTGTTTCACCCTTTTGGACCAAATCCTTATTTATCCTCCTACTGTCCACAGCTTCTCTGGAAAGCTCCCCTGCCACTTGAAGCCAGCTGGTGTGACTGTGAGCAAAACACAATGACTCCTATTCTGGATCAGCTTTTACAGTCCCGCCCTGGAGGTCTTTCTCCTTTATCTCCACCTCTTCCTTACTTCTTTTCAACATCTGGGTAGCTCTCCCGAGGCTCCAGAAATAAGCACACACTTTACATCCTGTTCCTCCACCCCCCAAGACATATTGTAATGAATACAGAAAACACATGCTCCAGGATAATTTGTTATCTCATGCAGAGCCATTAGCATCAGCTTCCTTCCCTGGATGGAGTCAAGTCAAGCTCAGAGACAAATTTTCCAGGTTGCACATGCCACATGTCTCCTTGTTCCTTCCTTCCCTCTCCTCCCATTAGGGACAATCCTTCCTGCTTATCAAGCCCAAGGAAAAAGAGCCAAACTTAGGAGATCTCCTGAGATACTGATCTGCCTGTCCTATAATGCAAAGCAGCTTATTAGGTTCACTGGAATGACTCAAAAGCCATATAAAAGCAACACAGATTTCACTCATTCCAGCAGCACAACAGCACCTTGCAATTCCTGGTAATAAAAATGTAACAGCACTGGCGGGACAGAGTCTGGAAGTGCTCCAGCTTGTCTCAGCTGAGGAACAGAGGGATTTCTCAGGGCTCTCACAGCTTACACCAGACACTGCAGGCACAAGGGATGGGGGAGAAGGATGGAAATCACCTACTCTGAAAGCCTCAGGGACAACTTTATGATGAACCCAACAGACTCATACACTGTACACAACGAAACTGAGCTCTGACACACTGGTCAACAGGCTTCCTGTCCTCTTTTTTTGCCAGAAGCTACAAAAACTGCTTATCTCTCCCAGTTTCAGCTCAAGGGGCTGCTGGCTGTCTCATGCAGTCAGAACAGGTTCAATGCTTCCAGCTCTTGAATTCACCACATCAAGCCAGTGGCCAATATAGGTGACAACAAAAATTTCCAAAGCTGGACTATTCTTCCTGTGAGCTGGTTTTATTCCCAGCACAGGAAAATCCTTCCTGATACAGGGAAGCTCCTGGCAAAATCAGAGAGGCTGGTAACAATTTGTTTCTTTCCTCTCTCAGACCCAAGTCAAAGCCCACCAGTGGTGGTGGGAAGCTTCATCAGGCCTTGGCATAAAGCCTCAGCACAAAGAGCTGATGGGGATGAAGTTTTGGAAGCATGGAGGTGGCTAACAGATCCCAGAACATGACAAAGCACTAAGAGCATTTGCATACAAATGCTCTTTGCTTGTTTATTGCTTCATCTGCTGCTTGTAAGTCCTTTTAACACACCCTCTAATTCTGTTATTACAAAAAGAGTGCATGCAAACAACTGCCTGAAGTGAACTCAAGCAGAGAACAATCCATTAACCACTGTGCTTATATTCAAAAAAGTGTTAGAAACCCTCAATAAGGAATGGTGGTTTGAGGGGAAAACCCTCTGTATTCAGGCAACTGCTGCAAACACACAGCCCTGAGTTACACGAGCTGGAAGGCAGAATTCAAAATGCAAATGTTCATATTAAAACAAACTGCTAATTAAGAGCAGGCTTCATTATAGAGATGATCCATCTTTAAAGACTCTACCAGACATGCACATTTCCAGCACAAACCAGGAAGATACAGAGAAACACTCCCAGGCCGAGCCCGTTCTCTTCTTGTCCTCCCTGACCCTAGGACGGCCAATACACATCTCGAATGTTTAGTCTGGAAAAGTTGGGGTCAGCTTTCGTGGGGAGCCATGAGAAAGGAGCGGCCGTGGCAGGGCCAAGTGACACCGTGCCCTGTCCCCTGCCTGGGCGAGGACCCCGGGAGCGGCCGCCAGCAGCGACCCAGCGCCGATTCCCAGGCCTCTGACGGGCTCTGTGGGTTATTGAGCAAAAACAACTCACTCCAAAAATACCAGAAGTGACCCTGTCCAAGGATTATCTGCAAAATCTCTCCTGCTCCTTGTATTTTTAATGAAATAAAAGTATTTTCAGTAGTAGAAATGTCAGGGTTTGGGCCAGATAAACAAGTTACAGAGACCGAGTGCTGAGTTTCACTGATGCAGACTGGCATAAAATTAGGAAAAAAGTGCAGAAGTCACTTGTCAGATTTTAACCCTGGAGAAATAAACTCAAATGTTGATGTAAGAAAAAAGTGTTTCTCAAGGCACGGCCTCATATAATTTCCATTATTTGCCTTCCTATTGCCACCTGTTATTTTGAGAACTGTTTAAATAAAAGAAACACAGAACCAGACCTATCATATATTATATTATTTCTCTAAATATGGTTCTAAAAATGGCTTTTAAAAGCATACAGTTAAGTCAGCGTAGAGAAACTTGATTTACTGAAATAACCTGACAGCCTGAGCTCCGAGAGATTTTTCCAAACTTCAGAGATCACCCTGCTGTTGAACACTGGGTCCAACACCTCCATACTCCTGCCCAAAAGCAGGTGGACATCTTTTAAAGACACAATGGGTTGCTCTTAAGAACTTAGGTTTCAAGACAATCAATCCAAAAGGAAAAAATGAAGATTTGCCACATTTTTCTGAGTTGTATTAACCAGAAGAAACTGTTGGTATCAGTGAGAGTTGAGCAGAATGAATTATGGAGAACAAAGTGTGAAAACTGAACTCAGAACAACACTTGTGAATCTGATGGTCACTCAAACATTAACTTTTGACAAGGGCAACCAGAGTTTCTTTTGGCATAAAGAGCCCATTGATGCACTGTCAGTTTATTCATGCAGATGCACCTATTCTACACCCATAATGGAGCGATAAAACTGCTGCTCTTGTTTTCAGCACCCTGCATGTTTTCACATCATGCTGAGAACAGAGAATGACCATTTTGCTCCTGAAACACACACAGAGGACTGAGAACAGGCACGTTTTCATCTCTGTATCTGCTGGAGATTTCTGTTTCAAAGAAAAGAATGAATACATTCGATCATCACTGAAAACAGTATCAAAACTGATGGCTAAATACAAATTCTTACTTAGAAGAACATTAGAAATTTTGTAAACTCATTGCATCCAGCCAGTTCCCTCTTCTCTCACCTCCAAACAGAAAAAAGTAGATTTGTGCTGGTGGGTGTTTTTTTTTTTGAGATTAACTAACAGAAATTTTTCCTTGTATGGCAGAGAGTTCTACTAGTCTACAGCTATTGAGGACTTAGATCCCACAGCAAACCCCCAGGAATGAGTAATGGTCTCATTTTCCATCTGCAATACTGAGCAAGAGCCAAGGGCAACCCACTGGTACCGGATGATTTGGACCATGGGTTTCAGTCTTGTCTCCTGCTCTTGTCAAAGGCCTCTGCTGAAAGCCTCCTATAAACAGGACTTTATAAAAGCGGCTTTTCAAGGTTCCATAGAAATTCAAATGAACTTATTTCCTTTGTCATGGATTTCTGAGTCATCTTTTACAAGGGAGGGGAGAGGAAATATAATCAGAAAAGGGAATTATTCCTATTTTACAAGAGGGAGCAGATCTACACTAGTCATCCTTTATCTTGTCATCTTCCTGACCACACTATTGTGAAAAGCCCACAAGCAGAAATGGCAACAAACATCAATGAAATACTGTGCTCTTTATATCATTAAGTCCTGCCATGAGGAGGAAGGGAACCCATGGCATCTTTCAACCCTGCCTTTGTTACTCACACCACGCCTTCTGCAAGGCACAGTACACAAAATATTATGCAAAACCAAGCCATTCCTGGTAGCTTAGCAAGAGGCATTCATTACACAGCAGAAAACTTTCATTTCAGTGCGTCCTTGCTGACTGAGCTGACAAAATCTGAAAAAATCTGTCACAAGGCCAGATTTGTACTGTGGTGGGGGCATCAAACAGTCCTGCTCCCCCTTCCCACCAATTTCTTCACTGGGATACACTCTAATTCCCAAGAACAGAAAGTTGGAATAATGGGGAGATGGGTTGTACCTTGCCCTGGTCCTACCAACACGTCAAAATGTAGTCATGTAAAAGGGTGAAGCCACAACCTTCAAAACATGCTGGTGCCCCTCTGCAACAGGTGGTGAAGCTGCTCTGTGCTGAAACAGGGGTTATGGTCACAGCTTTTGAACTCTTCCCTTTAAAAAACATTTTATGGGAAACTGTGTTTATGGGAGCTGGCTATCATTACACCAGATCTTGGAAAAGCATAGTGTGCTTTCTAGTGAAAGCTTAAGCAAATACCTAAATTCCCAAAGTTCCTCTTTTTCCAGTAACTGAAAGGAAGACGCATTTGAATTTCTAGTCTGCATATTTCCTTCACTTTCTATCTAAAAGAAAGAGCATTTGGATACAAGGGTGTCAAGTGATATGAATCATCTTTAAAGCATTCAGTTTAATTAGACAAGGATAAGGAGGTTTAAACAAAGTCACTGAAATCTAATTCTCTGTATGAACTCCTATCATACAGCAGAAGAGTGAAATCAGGAAAAGTGAAAAAGCAAGGGTTCAGCTGATCTTATTTGTTACGGCCACTACTCTTGAACAAAGTGGTTTTTATGGCCATGAACCTCTGTGGGAGCATAAGTCAAGTTCACAGTGACAATCCATCATTTTGGGGAAGAACCCTACTGTAACCTCACATCTGTGCGTGGCAGGAATAAGAGGCAGCTGTGAGCAGCTACCCTGAGAATAAATCCTGCTCAAACCCCGTGACGTATCCGTGCTGGGGTATGTTCTGGTAAGGCAGATGAGTCAAGGGAACACCGCGCATCAGCTCATCTGCCTTCGGAACGGATGCCACCAGCCCAAAATGGACAGCCAGCTGTGGAGACAGACTGCATTTATACACCACAGTAAAACCCCTAAGTTTCTTAATAGTACACAAAACAGGCAGTCAAAGTTTCAATTCCAAGGAGATTTTTTTTTATGCAGAATAGTTGATGTTGCTGATTCTGTAATAGATTCGGGAAAAAGAGATGGACATGGATGAGGACAGGAAACTCTCAGAGACATAAGGCTTCAAGCTGTGCATCTTCCTCTGCATGGACAGAAAAAGCACCTAATTGCTACCTCAATTCAGTATCAGAACAGATTTGTTTCAACAAGAGTGTTTCCTCCAGCACCAACTCTAATGCAAAGAAGAATTTAATGCAATTAGAGCAACCACCAAGGTTCCTGCCGACAGGGGCACTTCTGCTTGGAGCACTTGATGGTCTCTAGATCCTGAAGATAAGGGGAGAACAAGAACCCAAACACCCCAAATCAAAGTCCATGCCTTTTTTTGTGTTCTCCTCTGGGCAACCAAGTGGCACTGCTTCTTTGTTACTTCACAACCAAGAGAATCCTCCAGAGATTCTCTGCCTTGTCAGAATCAAAACAGCCTCGGGGAAGATCTGGTGGGTCTGTACCAGTAAAGAGCATGGCAGCAGCAAAACCAGTGTGGGGAGCGAGGGAATCTCTGAGTCTGATTTTAAAGAGGAAGTCTGAATAGGAATCATTTACTACCCCCATGATTATACAAGAAAATGATATCATCAGCAAGATGAAAGACTGTACAGAGAGACAGCAACATTCATTACTTCCCAGCTGAAATCAGGACTCAACCTGGAAACAAAAGCTTCATCTCTGCGGTTGGGTAATTAAACACAGAAGGGGCTGAAGAGAAAAGGCTTTTCATTCACCATCACACAGACCTTAAAGGTGCATTCAAACCTCTTTCCTGAAGCTGAATTTTCATCCAGCTACCAGGATAAAGTATTTGGCTCAAGTAGATGGAAGTCTGACCTTCCATCACCCACTGAAGGAACGGGACTTGTCCACATGAAGGTTCACTGTAATACTTTGGGCTGTTAAGAGTTAGAGTCATTTCAGTTTTGGAGGTTTAGAGCGACATTTTTGTCTGTCCAGCAGCTTTATCCACAGCAGAAGGGCATGGGGAGGTGAATTGTGGCACTTTTAAAGAGCTGTTCCAACCCACTGGTGAGGTACAGTTCTGACAGCCACAGGCAAAGACTCTTTGTAGTGCAACACACCAAGTATTACACAGTCCAGATGTAGCTCTTAACAATGACAACCAAATTCTCACTGGAGGGATAGTTTTGCATGGCATAATTCACTACAAGTGAAAACTATGCGAGCCAGGAGAAAGATATAATCTAATTATTTCTGGTTTCTCAGGGCTGAAGGTGAGAGGGAAATTTAAAAGCAAACAAAGCTGCATTGCTCAACATGGAATGCTGCAATATAAAGAAGTGAAAATTAAGGCCCTGCACAAAACATGTCAATTTTCAATAGATATGGCACTAACATATATTAATATTTCTGACAAGCCAAGAATGTCAGATTTCTAAGCACAATATGAATCACATTAGAATTAAGAACAGCTGAGCCTGCACAACAGATTATACAAGTATTTATGAAGCACAGGAAATACTCGAAGCCAGCAAGTTCAGCTGTATACCAATATAACTAATAACTGTTATGCTCCATGTATCTGGTAAAAAGCCACTTTATTGACAAGATAACTTCAAATTAACAAAATATTGGATAAAATATTGAACATCCGGGCAAAATATAGGGGGCATTAAAAATGCCCTGTAGAACAAGGAGTCTGTTCTCATTAAAAGCTGTTCTCTCACCAAGACTGAAGGAAGATCAGTGAATCATAAAAGCAATTCA
The DNA here is from genome assembly GCF_021018805.1 of Prinia subflava. Classification (NCBI taxonomy): domain Eukaryota; kingdom Metazoa; phylum Chordata; class Aves; order Passeriformes; family Cisticolidae; genus Prinia; species Prinia subflava. Next base: position 3,008,380 of record NC_086261.1, read on the forward strand.
AGTTGAGCAAAGATCTTCTGCTCAAAATGGCAGATGTCAAAAATTCTGGCAAAAAGGCTGAAGGAAAAAAATAATCAGTGTGCCCAAGCTCGGGAAGAAGAAAACACAAGCCACAAAATTCAATTTGCAGCAAAGATGATCTGAAGCTATTTATAAGATAAGAATCTAAGCTGCCCCTATTTGGACACCTTTCAAAGAATTCTTATTTGGAATCATTAAAGCGTTTTCTACTATTGGCTGAAAACAACTGATGAGACTGCTAAAACAGCCCCTTAATTTAATTTATTTGGACACGAACAAATTAAAAGCAGAGTTACAGGATATAGTACTAATAATGCAGATATGTCATGCTAACATTTTTTGGTGCCCTTAATCAGTTTGATTCATTAAAATAGTAACTGGCTGTGATGTGAAAGGACTTTCCTAAGTGTTAGAGTCTTAAAAAAACATAAGAAAAATCAGTGATCTGGAATGAAACACTGGAATGGAAGTCAATGAAAATGCAGGGTAAGATATTTTAGTTTTGTGAAAAAACGTATTGAGTCTTTAGCCAAGAAAGCAAAGTCCTGAGCAGTATCACAAACATCAACATCACACTAGATTTTTTCACTTAGACACCTTTCAATCCACCTGCTGGGATGGTCTCCTCTGGAGCAAGGAATGTCTCATTCCCCATCCTCCTCAGTGAGGTGTGGAGCTCAAGCTGTGAAGAGGAAAGAAAGTCAGCACTGATACCAAAGACAAGAGCGGGGAGGAGGTGTCTGCTCACAGAATCACAGAGTGCTTTGGGCTAGGAGGACCTGGGAGCTCATCTCAATCCAGCCCCTGCATGGGCAGGGACATCTGCACTATCCCAGGCTGCTCCAAGCCACCCAGGCTGGCTTTGAGCATCTCCACGGGTGTGGAGCCCAAACACAAACACAAACACACCAGAGCTCAAGGGAAGGCGCTCAGGGAACCACAAGAGGCCTGGGTTAATTTTCTCAGGTGGATTACAGGTAAGCAGGGACAAAAAAGCTTCAGTCGTTTGTTCACAAGAGCAGGAGACACCAGGACTGGGCTCCATCCAGCTGGGAACCTGCTCTGAATGACCTGGGGGCAGCCTTGGAGATTGTGTAACAGTTTTGTTATTTTCCCTCTCTGTGGCACAGTTTTAACAAATCTGTAATTGCAGCAGTAAAAGGTGGGAATGTGAGTATAAATCCCCATCATTAATTGCTTTGCCTGGTTCAGAGTGGGAACTTTTAATTCAAGTCTTCCACTCATCAGTTGGGTGCCTGAACCATCAAAAAACAGCGATTTTTTTTTTCTGGCTCACCAACCATTAAATAACTCACACAAAGTTGAAAAGGAACAGACTAAACTACTCACACAGATTATTTTATATTAAGGACGTTCAAACTTCTAAGCCCAGCAACCCACATACCAAACATTTCTGTAAGATCAAAAGGCACATTTTCTGCTCTCTCCCTCACACAATCCCACACACATCTAAACTTCATCCTCTTACCAAACATCCTGGGCACTTTATTTTCAGACTGACTGCTCTCTAAAAATTATTTGGTTTTGCTTCCTAGCAGCTATATTAGAACCCACTATGAGATGAGCAATATCCAAGAGAGCCAGGGGATGGGTCTCAAGTTGGGCTGCTCAAGGCAGACACAGCTTGGAAGTCATTTTCAGTAACCCACATCCTGCAGTTGGGTACTCTGAGGTTTCAAAATCAAGCATTAGATGAAGCTGAATCTAAATTTCTATTACTCCACGCAAATGCTATAGTCAGGTAGGAATAGATGAGAACTTAAAATCCCACTTATATTGGCTCGTAGGTGGACAAGACATAGACAGTAACTTTTTGCAGCATCACCTCTGACTTATCATGGACAAGGGCAGGTCTGAGAGTTCCAGATCCACAGCACCCAGAGATGCTACTCAAACTCACCACCTGGTATTCTGAACATGCTGTGAATGCAGACTGCAAGCAATCACACACTCAGCAAAGAATGTAAGAACCTGCTCTTGTGCTAATGTATATAAAATTTCATCTCTAATGGCTTCAAAATTAATTAAGTCTTTTAAATCATATAAGTTTACATTTCATTGCAGATCTACTTAAATCTGCTGTATTAAAGAATAAGAAGACCTGTTAATTTTCTCAAGATATGGAATGGAACATCAAACTGAAATTTCTCACCAACTTAGGACTAGGTATCAGAGTTTAAGTAACTAGTGAAACAGGCAATGTTTTCAGGAAAGAAAATTGTCTGCTGGTTGCTTATAAAGTTGGCTTGAACTACAGAATCCCTCCTAGTGCTCCCTCACAGTGTTTCATAAATACCTTCCAAAAATACTCTCCTCATTAGGCCATAAAACAAGGGGCAGAACTGCAAGCTGACCATCCAAAGCAATTATTTGCTCTTTCACACCAGATTAAATGTTGAGTAACCACCCCCTTCAGTGGAGTTACAATGGTCCAAGTCAGAAATGAGGACAGAATTTAGTAGAACACTTCCATTAACTTCCAGTTACTCATGGCAGAACAGGAGATGATCTATTTGGAGTCTATTAAAACTGCAAATCAACTCTCTTTTTGCAAGTCAGAATGGAGGAGTTATGGCCAATTTCGTGGTCTTCAAGAAAGAATAGATGGTTTTGCTGTAGATCAGTTACTTACAGACCTACATTTTCTCCCCTAAGTATTTACTCTTGTATAACCTACTGCCTGTAAGCTTCTTTTCATTCACCTTTCTCTCTCCTTTTAGGACTATTAGATGGATGCTGAGGGGTCTGTAAAAAACCCTGCAGCAGATCAAGTCAAAAGTGAGGGACACACAGACCCTGTAGCACCCACCACTCTCAAACCCACTTGTTTTAGGTGTGCACCAACTCTACCACGTGAGAAACCTGCAAGTCTACAGGAGGCTCTGAAATGCTTCCAGACCCTTTACAAGCACCTCTGGAGATGGCCAAACATCCTTCCTGCAAACATGACAGCATTCAGAACTTACCTGGGACCTCCCAAACAGCAGCCAGCAGCACCAGAGAGCCCAGATGTGGAGGAAACAGCTGGAGCTCTGACTTCTTCACTCGACAGCTGGAGACTTCCCAATAAAAGTCAGAGCAGCTTTCGATCCCAGTTTTTTGCTGTTCCAGCTGCACGTTGTGGTGCCCTGGGGAATGCACTGGCTGAACAACTCCTGGTAGCATGGTTTCATAAAGCAGTGTATATACCTGCCTTGTTTCTTATCGCCCTGGGATTAAATCACATGCTGAGCTTTACTTTGGTTAGTAAGTCAAGGAGTAGAATCCCACAGCAGAGACTCAGTGTGCCAGTGATAAAAGAAAAAGACTTTTTTAGCCTATTCCAATTTCCAAGAACAGGATAAAACCTTTGAGGTGGTGGTAGCCCCAACCAAAACAGAGGGGAGAGACTTGAGCAAAGAGAATTTAATGCCTCACTCTAGCCTGTCTGGGAAAAGACACAGCAGAGCCTTCTCTTTGGTCTGGTCATTTTTCTTTCAAAGGTTCTAATTTTTTGTTATTCACTATGGTAAAAAAACCCCATGTTTTGCCATATAAAGTAAGTACACTTCTCTATCACCCACTTCTACCAATATATATATAGATTGTATATTCTAAACACATCATTTGTCAACAGCTTGTAAATCAGGTTTTCCCAAGTAGTAACATTAGCCATTAATTGTTTTAAACTTCACAAGTGAACACTCAAACAGGAAATACGATACATAAACAGGAACAAAGTCTTTAGCACAGCATTCAGGAAAGTCCAGCCAAAGCCTGGCCAGTCTGTTAGAAACCAGCAGCAGCAGCAGCTCTAAACACAACTGCTGCTTGAACAGTGAATGTTTCTCAGTGATGTTTGTGCCGTTTGCTACTGAGCCACAGAAACAGCATTTTTTCCCCTACTACCCTTTAGCAGTAACATCTTTAAATCTAGTCTCCTTCCTCTCCAAGTTTTTAGGAGTCCAAAACCTTACTGCAACTTTTGGTTGTACAGTTTCCTCATGACTGAACCCAAATGTTCCAGTTTCTATTTGTGTGTCAGAAATATTCATATGCACCCCTTTTTTATTAGTAGTAAATAGACCCAAATTGCAGCCCCCGTTTGGTAATTTTTGTATTTAGTCAGTGCATGAGCTTGAGGAGGAAAGGTGAAGCTGTCAGAAAACCCTGAAGTGGCTGTGCTGGAATCTGAGCAGGGAAAACCCAACCACTCCCAGTTTAGGACCAGTTTGTTCCTCCTTGTAAAGCCCAGCTTAGAGCAAGTTTTGTTTTACTGTGAGCCCAGAGCAGCTGTGGCTGCCCCTGGATCCCTGGGAGTGTCCAAGGCCGGGCTGGACAGGGCTTGGAGCAGCCTGGGACAGTGGGAGGTGTCCCTGCCCATGGCAGGGGTGGCACTGGATGAGCTTTAAGGTCCCTTCCACCCCAAACTATTCTATAAGGGTTTTGTCCAGATTTACTGGTAAAAAAATCACATTACAACTCATGAGACATCTGAACTCCCATTTGTGGGGGCATTTTGAGTCCCAAATGCATTACAGAATCATGTACCCCAGAGATGGGAACAGGAGTAGAAGAGACAGACAAACATTGAGAGAAAATGTGTAAAGTGGTATTATGTTATTAAAACATTACATTAGAAATAAACAGAACATAAACCCAAAATAGGTTTTAACCAGGTTTAACTTTTTTCTTTTTTTTTTTCTTTTTTTTTTCTTTTTTTTTTTTTCAAATTCAAATTGACCCAAAGCAAAAACTTACATTGCAAAGGAAGAACAAAATACATGATGGTATTGGTAACACAGCATTGCATGGAAGCTGCACTTGTGGGCAGGTTTTTTCCTCCAAACCAGCCTATCCTGGTAAAGATGCCACATCTTTTCTTTTGCCTCTGGGTATTTATCTGAAGAGTTTGTCCAGATGTGTTCTCCTATGATTGCCAACCAGAGCCAGAAAAATGAATTTTCCACGCTATTCCAAGGAAGCCAGAGTTATTCCAAGCATGAGTGATAGTGAATTTAAAAAAAAATTAAAAAAAAAAAGAAAGAAAACAAACCCAAAACAAAACAAAACAACCCACTCGAGCTTTTCAAACTAACAAGTATTGTCTATAATGTAAATAGTTTAGAAATATGGTAATTAAATAATCTAAAAAACACTCTTACTCTGCTGTACATTTATAAACATAAATATTTACAAAAACTTTCTGCTTTGTTTTAAAGGATGAGGTTTGCAGTTTGTTAATGATCAGAGTCTTTTGCTCATATTGATTCTTTGGTGTGTTTGCCAATTTTTTAAGGTTTATTAAAAGTGTTCAACTGTGAATTTTAAGGTAACGGAACGAGGCTACATCACAAGTCTCTATTATGTATTTCTCCTTCCACATTCTAGTCCAAATGAAAAACAAAGGTCAGTTTGTTCTTCAAATTATCTGTGCACAATATTGAAAATGATAAAAAAAGAAGATCATATCCCCCCTTATTGACATTTGGGTAGGATTATCAATGAATAATCCTATTTCATCTGCACTTGAGCATGTGGATAACCAGAGATAGTGCACAGGACCATCAGCAGGTTCAGAGCCACGTGTGCTGTGGTGCTCTGCAAGAATTAAGGTAAGAAACCAGCTACAAGAGATGGCTTAGCATTGCAAAAAAAGGGTGAGGGATTCCCTCCACCCTGGGGAGAGAAGAGGATGAAAATTCATTTAAAAGAAAGCCTTTTTACTGGCCTGAAACATATGTGTGTTCCCTTTTAGATGTCAGTTTACTTAAAAGAAATAACCAAAAAACAAACCTCAAACAATAAATAATGGAATTACACATTTCTTCATTAAATAGCATTCTTGTTACCAACAAAGTCTTTCATAATTTTCTTCAGTCACAGCAACAGACAGAACAAATAATTTGCCTTAATATAGATTGCAACTAAAATATACTCTAGATTACCTTAGAAAATATTACTGTAAAAATTCAGTGGGGAAGGAGACATTGGTTTAAACCAACTTACAAGTGTAGTGAACAATACTAAGTCTGTTTTGTTGGTTTTTTTAAAAGAAAACAGTTATAAATTCCTGATTTCATGTCAGAAAACGGAAGATTTGTGTTAAAACCTGCCAGTCTGCCCTGCACTGGAGAGCTCCAGGGTTGGAATGGCTGATCTTCCCTCCACAGGGGCTGAGACTGGAGCCACGCTCGAGCTCCTGCTCACACCCCACAGCTTGTCCCTACTCCACAGATACAACCAGGAGGAAGCACTACAAGCTCTACAAGCCAGTGTTAGGCTGGACTTGCTCACCCACACTGCCGAGATGTGAACTTTTGGTCACTGCTGCAGCAGCTGCACTTGAACCGGTACAAGCTGGAGATGAAAAGGTTCAACACCCCATTCCCAACCCTCTGAGCCATGAATCTCCAAAATCCCTCATTGTTTGGAGGCCTGATGCAATGCCAGGCACAACAGGGACAGATAATCCTCCTTGCTTGCCATGGTTCTGGCGCATCCATCAGCAGTGATAAGGTTCACTCCCGGGGAGCTGCAGTCCAGGGTTATCAGATATTGAACTAGCAGACCTAAATAATGTGAATTTACCTGCCTTACCTTGCTTTTCCTATTTTTAATACTAACTATTTTGAAAGTGACAGTGTGAAACTTCAAAGCCATCATCATTCCTTCCATTTCCCACTCCAGTTGGTGCAATTGGTACGAAAGCACTCCTGCTATCAGAGGGGCTCTTTGGAGCCAGGCAGATGCCAAAATAAAAGTAGAGAACACTGGCAAGAACCTTATGCTGAGTCTGTAATGCCTTGAAAATAAAGGGAGGGAAACAACTGCACACTTTGGCCCAATCTTTTGATCAAGAAATTAATATTTTTTCCTACCATCGGAAACAAAACTCTGCAACAGATCTTTTGATACCTGGTTTGAAAGACACATTCAGTAGCCAGATTTCAGCACTCCTCTCAGTTTCTGCTTTCAGATTAACTGCAAAATTTGAATGTTCAGTGGCAGTGGGCCTTTTCTTCTTAGTCAATAACTTATGTGCACTTCCAGCTCTCTAACCTGAAACAAACTGAATTTCAGAGCAATCAAAATAACCCCCGCCCCCCGCACTGCTTTTAAAACAAAAGGGTTTGGCCAATTTACTGTTTTTATCTTCAAGTGGACACAATTTAGCTGAGAACCCGTAGATAAAAATCTCAACTGAAAGTGAAATAAAGCAGGTTATACATTCATGAAATTCAGGGAGTAACAATGAACAGCAACAGCTGCATCATTTCTGTAGTGTCACATCAACACTACAGCGAGGCAGCAGCTCCTGCTCTCACAAATAATGCACTGAGCCTAAACGAGGAACAGTGGGGGAATCACACATCAAGGGAAACTAAATCAGAGTTATTGCACAGGAGGCACTGTATGAGCAACAGAATACATTGGCTTCAAGAATTTTCAATTTGTTTCCTCTTAAGTTAATGTAAAAAATACAGAGGCTACGCCTCTCTGTAGTGTACTATGGTAAAAACAGGATTACAGACAGCCCATTCAACAGGGAATGTTGGGAAGGAGGCCCTGAATTTTCTGGGCATCCCAACTACAGTAATTAGGAAAAGAAAAATACCAAATAATGATAATAATAATTTTTTAAAAAAAAGCCAATGTATAGACCCTCAAATTGAACAGGGTAACTGCATTTTTTCCTCAGTTTCCAAATTATATTCATACAGTACCCGAGGACATGTCAATTATCCACTCTGTCCTGCAAAAATAAACACCTAGCAGAGACAGGGGCCCTAACAAACAGGGCTCTGGAGGTGTAGCTGTATCCTTTTGCAGGACTGGTGCCTTGATTTCCAAATTTGATGTTCTTGCATCACTGCTCAGCATGCCAACCCAAACCAATCACTTCCCTCGAGGGGCTGCCTTCCATCTCCACGGCAAGTCTGCACACATAATGTGAAAACAAACAAAAAACCAACAGCAATTTTGAAAATGCAATATTGTATAGAAAGCTTGGACCTTGTAAACTTGGACCAAGAAACCAAAAATTAAGACCTTCTAGCGTGTGGTATAAAAAACCCAAGGAAGTGTATACCTGCCTTCTGACTTCACAGAAAAATCAGAATTTGCATAGGATATACTTTAGGCAAGGCAACAAGCCTCTTCAGTATCTGGAATAGAACTAAACTTGCTCAGAGTTCCTCTCTTCATGGATATCAGATATCATCAAATTTGTGTTTTAAGTAGTCTTTCATGACCTTGGCAATGGGTAGTTCATCAAGTAGTTTGAGGTTTTGAAGGCCTATACACTGACGGATTTTAATTCGGCATAGATCTTGCAAGTTTCTGGGCTGTCCTGAAAAGACAAAAGGAACACATAAAAATAAAATGATCACATTTGAAATGTATTTTAAGACATCATTTACTCTGCAAAATGACAGGGGTTTGCTGTTTCCTACGAGGGAGAGGGAAGGGAAAAATTACAAGAGAATGACAAGTTAATACCCTTTAAATGAACTCAATGAACTCAAAGAATGAATCCTAAAAACATTTCTACATGCACAGAATTTTACTGATGGCAGTGTAAAGTGATTTCACCCATGTGAGGATTCCCACCAGGTGGCAACATATGCTTATGCATTGCACAACTCCTCAATTTAAATTTTGTGGATTTTTTTTCTATCCTTGGGGAAAAAACCCTCAGTCTTGCTTTTTTTTCAAACAATGAGACAGAAACTTTTAAGTTCAGCTGTAACAGGATTAGGAAGTTTCCTTAGGGAGTGAGGATTTATAAAAGTTATTCCAGGACCTTGTGGCAGAGTTAAAGATTGGGGTTTTCTTTCCCTTCTAATGAAAAAATAAAGCCTTCAAGCCTTGGATGCAGCCAAACCCTCACTGAACAGAAAGGGATGAAAATGTGAATTAACCACTGTGCACAGAGGAAAAGCTTTCCTGACATCACACAAACTCCAGCATTCCTGGCAAGGATTTTCCAAAATAATCAATTCTCTTTCAAGCTCACTCCTACCAGGGAACTACTCAAAATCAAACACCTTGAGAAACAGTTGGGGTTCGGTCCCTCTACCCAAAATAATCTCAGAAAATTTAATCAAGTCTTCTTTAATCAAGTATCTGAATGCACCCAGCAATGGATCCCAAGGAAGAAAGAGAGAAAAAGAGCAGAACAACAGACATTGAGAAATCCTGCCCCAATAAACCCTTCCAGCTTTCAGCACTGGTGCCTTTGGGCCTTCCTAGCCCAGAGATTGCACACAGATCTGTGTCTTTAATAGCCTGCCCTTAGTAAATCTGTCTAGTGTTTTTTGAACCCATTCATACTTTCAGTATCCAAAACATCCTGTGGCAACAAATTTCACAATATAATTAGGCGTTGGCTGGAAAACTACAAAGTAATTTTATTTATTTTAGATCTCCTTCCTGATGGCTTTGTTGCATGCCTGCCATTCTTTGAGTTACAAGGAAAATAATGAATAATTGTTCCCATGCCAGTCATGATTTTACATACCTTTATATAAACCTCCATCCTCCACTCATGCTCAGTACCTCTTCCCAAAGCTGAAAACTCCAATTAATAACCCCCAACATGGGAAGCACTCCAAACCTCTGAACAAACTGCCTGCCTTTGTGCTTTTTCCTCATTCTGCTACAGCTTTTCTGGAGTTATTCCAGTAACACATCAAAGCTGTGCTAATCAATATTTTGATCATCGACTTAACTGTGTAAGCCTCTTTTTCTTTATTTTTTTCTTTCCTCCAAGCCAAGACTTGGTTATGGGACCTGATGACTGTCAAATTCAAAATACTCAGCACCCTGAACAATGTAGGTGCTTCTGTTGGTAACTATAGAAATGGGCTGACAGACAGGTAGGCATTTTTAGACACTGGGATTTATCTTAAGCACTAAAATTATCCAGGGCAAGCCAGCAGAAGTAATGCATGAAAATAGTCTCAGTCTGCTTTTAAAAGAAATTAGCTTTCAAATTAAAAAATCATGAAAATTTGAGTTTCCTTTATGTAAGTTGAAAATACTTTTATTACACTTATCACCACCTAGATCTCAATTTATTTTTAGTTAAATCCTTCATCCATGACTTAGAACACAGACCAATGATTACTTTGTCCACCAGTGGCCTCCTCTTGGAAATTTTTTTTCCACCTGAAGGAAAGAATTTAGGCAACAGCAGAATGTTCAAACTTCAGGGAAAGGAAAGTTATTTTGGTAAGAAACCAAGCACTCTTAATGGTGATAAAGAAATAGTTCTGATGCTTTCAAAGAGCGTTCAGAAAGGATGCACTGCTTCAAAAGTTCACTGCAGACAGCAGCACTAGAAATGATAAAGGACTAGAGGTCTTTGTGTATTTTCTGTAGTAGAGTACACAATAAATCAGCTATGAGACACTGATTTCTGGTTTCAGAAATAAATGCCTTTTAATTAACATCCTACGTGGTTTTTGGGAACATAAAAGAACAGACAACTTAAAATACCCAGAAGAAATTGGTCATCAGTTAACTCAAAAAGACCCGACTATCAAATGTATGACATTTTCCCCTGATAAGCCTAAAAAATATTTCCTGGGAATGTGTTAACAATGGACATTTCCAGTGTTAAGCACCAGTTGCTACATCTAGTGGCTGCTGGTGTCTTAGGTCACGCCTTGCAAATTCCAGGGTTATTAATGCATTTGTGATTTATTAGAAACGGTGTCTGGAACACTTACTCATTCTTGGTTGCATCTGAATGAAAAAGAAAAAAAAATAAAGGATTACGGACCGATGTCAGTGAACCTTAGTTTGGCAAATGAAAAATGTTATTAGTAACTTGGCAAAGTGAGACAAGTTAAATGATGAATAAAGTTCTCTTCAAAAACAATTAGGAAGTAGCGACTTTGGTTATATCCTGCATCACAAGTTTGGGAAGTTACTTAGGCAAATATGCTGGAAAGGAAGAGAATTAAAAGAGAAAGAAACAAAAAAACCCACAAACATGAAAGGTACGATTGGCCTAATTACCACTATCATACAAAACAGCCACATAAAACTACTGATCACCTTAAAAACATCCCCCACATCCCTGAAGGGCCACCTTGTTGCTGTTACTCTGGATTTGCTCATTTGTTCACCAAATCATTACATACTGCTGTCAATTTATTTTGCAAGATTTAAAGCAGTAATCAAATAAATCAGAAGTATTAATTACAGGGAAAAGATGCATAGTTCATCTTTTGCCTTCCAGAGCTTGTGCTCTGTGCTGGAAGGAAAAACAGAAATTCCCTGTGTAATTCTTGTGTACAGTGTCCCAAACCTGCCAGAGAAGATTCTGCCAAACAGAAGAAATGTAAAACCTGAGCTTAAAGAATCGAGAGAAATTGCTTTTTGATTTTTTCAGCTTGGATGCACTGGACTTCAGTATATATAAAATTCAAGCATTTCCCTAAATCAGTTCTTCAGCTGCTAACAAGGTAAGTTTCTGAGCTTTCCCCCACTTAAATAATTATTTTACTTGAATAATAAAATGAGCCTTTTAAATTATTATTAAAAGATCAGCCTTTGCTGGTAAAGCAAAGGAAAAAACCCCATGTTTTAACAGCAAGAAATTATTACAATTAATCTGAATTTCCACTCAAAACTCCATTCCTTTTCTTTTTGCGGTTTCAAGATTTTTCTGGGATGATATCTGAGAGTTTGCTCCTCTATCCCAGAGGCAGACAAAACTTCCATTTAGGATTTGCTACCTGGCCAAGGAACTGTGGCACTTTTAAAACTGCTCTGCATTTACACCTGTGCCTTCCCTCTGCAGACAATGCTCCCCAAGAAATAAAACACTAACCCACCCAGTAAATCTATATTTATGGACTGTTTTTGTATTTTGTATTACTGTAAAGCTGGAAAAGGGGAATCCCTACCCATTTCCTCCACTGCAGATACAGAGCAAAAAAATACAATGCAAAAATCATGAATTGACCTTTCTGTTAACCAAGAGAAAACTTGGAAATAACTGAAATTAATACATTGTAGGCTGCAAGAAGATCCCCTCTGATGTATTGTTCTAACTACTAAAAGAAAAGTACTTTTAAAGCAAACAGTCAGTGTCATTGGTTTGAAGTGGACAGGCTGTTTCTGAAGAAATTAAAAAATGAAAAATAACATCAGTGACATATTTCAGAAGCCGCCCACAGTTTTCTCTACAATATTAATGCATCTCTCTAAAAAACCTTAGAGTGGAATTTCTCAAACTGAGCCTCTGCCCCTCCTGGGAATTCTGAAAGGCTGAAAACAGTAGCAAGAAACCATTTGGAAATTTCTTTTTAGCTACAAAGGGAACTTAAAAATAAAAATCTTCTGAAACATTTTACAAAATATGTTGAAATCAGGCTGATGTATGCTGGCAACAGCTCAGTTCCTCTAGAATATCAGGAAAAGTATTTATTTCTCCAGCAAACCCTTAAATCCATCCCTTATTTCCCAGCGGTGAAGGAATGCAGCTACTGCCAGCAATTAAACCGAGTTCTGAATTTGTTGGCTTTTTTGAGGGGGGGAAATAAAAAAGTTAATTGAATTTATCAACTGAAAACTCACACCCAGCAGCCACAAAACACACTGGGGAGGATGCACAAGAATGGGATTGTAGGGAAAGGTTGGGATCACCCAGGAAATGACTGAGGCTGAGCCGAACGGGAATTCGGCTGCTCAGGGTCTCAAGTTCTGGAAATGCACTGGCTTGTACTCTGTCAAAAACAGCAGAATAATTGGAGAGGATCTATCTGTTTGTCCACCATTCAAAACCTCAGAAAAAGCTAATATCAAAAATCTATAGGTTCAAAATCATCATATAGGTTTTAAACCATCGCAGGGATGAGTGCAGAATTACAGAGCGTTCACTGAGAGCGTGAACAAATTCCTCCAGCTCGACAGGACACGGAGAGCTTTGACTCTTTTTAGCTGGGTATCATACCAGTTATTTTAAAAGTTCTAATTTAATATTGTGTTCAGCATGCCTCTGCTAGAATGTCTGAGCCTGGCATATGTTTCCATAGGTCTCTGAAAAATAATCCCCCACAATGAGTTTTAGGTGTCTATTAAATTTCAGTCTATCTTGGCACAGAAATTATGTACTATTTCGGACTGAAAATTCCTATATGAAAAAGCAGAACATCAGTAAGGCTCAATGTCATCCTTAACAGGTGTATTTAGCAATGAAATTAAGATTTGAATATGCTTGCAAAGGTATTTTAAAAAAAAATTGTCACATCTCTGTAAATTCCATCTCACTGAAATTGCTATGGAAATTCAGCTAAGAATTTCAACACCATAATGTTTATCTATTTTTAGGAGACAGTAAGTAAAGTCCTCTGAACACCAAGACAGGCTTAAGATACACTGTTCTGCTATTTAAAAATTATTTTTGCAGAGTACAGCATAGGAGTACAAACGGGAGTAGAGGCTGTACCTTAAATGCCACATATAAAACAGTCTTTAATTTTTTTTTACAAAGACCTCTTTAAAAATTCTTTCAAAGTAAATTACTGTATATAACTACACGATATGATTCCACTACTTAATATAGTTAGATGTAGAGCAGAAAATTATAAAATAATCCCTTTATGCTAGTTCCCTGTGTAACTGGATGACAAAGCAGACCTCAATCATCACTGCAAGATTTCCAGCAGCACCCAAGGAAACAAGTAAAGCCTGAGATTCCAGTAAAGATCTTCTGTGCTATTACAAACATGAAAATGCCACTTCTTTTGCAATTATCCATGAAATAAAATATGTAGAAATCTACTTAATTCACTGTGGCACTTCTGTATTCATAGAAGTTAAAACTATGCGGAGAGAAAATTTTAAAATCTTCTTCCAGTTAAAAAAAAATCCTAGTCAAAAGTTATCTTGATTTAGCCAAGGGATAGAGACAAAGGATGTACAAGGATTTCCTTAACTTCTGTCTCAGTTATTCTGCACATTTACAGTGCTATATAAATTTAAACACAAAATTGCACTCTCTAGTCAAAGATCTGCCCTTTGAAAAATTCAAAAAAGCAATGCAGCTGCAACGTTTGTAGTTAAATTCCCTGGGTGACCTTCAGATATTGTTCCAGAACTGAAGTGAGCTCTGATACCTGCAGCCACAGCAGCCACATCTCACTGCCCTGGCCAGGGCATTCCCTGCTCACAGCCTCTCCTGCTCTCCTGCTCCTCAGTTCAACACGGGCTATGGGCAGGGGGAAGTTTCCAAGCTTTTCTAAAATTCCCTTCTTTAAAGATCCTAATTGAGATCTCTAGTATCTTGAAGTTTATTTAAGCCCTTATGTATTTTTCTAACTTGCATTTTTTTTTCTACCTCCCACATTTGTTTTATAAGTTTTAATATTCTCAAATCCTATTCAACTTCAAAATAAATCATTTCATCCAGGGCTGTGATTGCACGCTGATTTTATAAATATATACACTACCAATGAAATTCTCTATGTATCTCTATCTTCACATATTTCATATACACACATCTCTATTTTAATTTGCATTAGGGCATTCCAAACTTAACACATTAACACTCCTGAAGAGGCAGGTTCATGTGAAAATGGAAACATTTACATTGCTCCAAAGCAACTCTTTATCAAGTGATCTTAAGTACTCTGATGGCTGCCAATAAATGTTTTTTGAAATAGGAAAGTGTAACACAGATAAGGAGAAGGAAGGTAATTAATAAAATCATTGAGCAGTTTTCATTATCAATATTTTTCTTTTTCCAGGGAGACTTTGCTTATTTTTATATTGTAAAAAAGAGAGAGGGGGAAAAAGAAAAACACACAAGTCTGAACACCAAGTCAACAGCAGACTCATGGTCAAAAACTCTGTTGTTCCTAACTTCCAGCTTTGTGCTTAAACACTGAAACACAACTATAGAATAACTTCCTCTTGGAATTATTCTAGGAGCAAAGGAATCTCTACCTGTAACCAGGAAGAATATCAGACCTTCAGGGTCAACCCCCAAAATCCAATATCTTCTTGCAGACTCTCAGGGCCAATACTGAGTATTTCTGAGAGCTTGGTCTCTTGCCTGTTATTCCCAACCGGGGACCTGGGCTAAAGGCTGCCATTATTACCGATTACAATACCTACCAAAACAAAAAGAAATTCACAAATGATCTTTTCTGAGAAACTGAAACTGTACAAATATGTTTTCCAAGTATAAAAAACCCCAGCTATTTACATCTTACATGTAGGCTACTAAATAGTATCCCATTTCTATGCAGCATGCAACTGCTTTCACTTGAAGACACAGATCGGTTTGATAACTTTGACAATTTATAACTATTCATCTTTAGCCTTAAAAATGTTAATCTACTGTAAAAATAAAAACTATTTCTTGTTTTTTTTATATCAAATATACTCTTCAAAACTTCAGATGCAGATATAAAACTTACAGCTATGGATTTCTATATAAAGCACTTAGTATAAGATTCAAATAAACTGAAATTCCCGTTAAGCCCCATGAACAAGGCACTGTTGCCAACCTCAGAAGAGTTTCAGGAAGAATTCCAATAGAAGAATTGTCTAAAAATTTCATAATTTTTTTTTCTAGAAAATACATATTGCAGTAGACTCATAAACAAGATTCTTCCCCAAAGTGCTACAGCACGAGATCTCAACAATTCCCTGTACAGTCAGACTTAACTGGGAACTGCACTACCAAAATGCCAGCTTGCTCTTTATCCATCTCATCTCTTATACAGCATCTTATTAAAGTAATTATTCATGAAAAGCAGGGAAGACAGTGTTTGGATATTTATAAAAAGGGCAGCAGAGTTTGTTTACAGTGGTTTGTAAACATATTGATAATTATTTTGCTCAGAAGCACAGAGCTGAAGTGTTTTTGTCAGCACTGCTTTCCCAGCTCTCCCTCTAACAGCACAAAACTGGGACAGTTCCAACCCTGTTACACTGGCCACAAATTAAAGCTCCTTTTTTTTTGTAGCAGAATTTACTTCTCACTTAACATCAAACCCCTAAGGTATGGAATCTGCAAGCTGGAAGTTACAGTACCTGTTTCCATTTGTCTTTAGACACTGAGGAAACACGGAGCAGCCTAAGCTTTCATGCTTCCTGATACATCCTAAGACTGGAAAACTGCAAATCTGGATGTTATAATGTCTCCTAAAATCCCTGACACTGCAGCTATACAGTGAGAGGTTTCCAAAAAGGAAACCAGAAAGAAATGTGTCTGAATGAGAAGGGGCAGGCAAATTAAACCAAAATTGCTAATTGCTTGTGTTTCTTATCAACTTCTACCTTTCCAGAAATTCTCTTTCAATTTCAGATATGAACCAAAACAACACCACAAATCAGGCAGAAAAAGAAAGGAAATTCCAAATGCTTATTGGTGTCAGCTACTGACAGCAGATCTCAGCTGATTCACTTCCAGCCCACACGGACTTTCAGTTTCTTTACTGAGTATATAAGTTATCTAATTCTCATTAAAAATTTACCACATTCAAAAAAATAAAAGGAGCTGCAGGGGACAAGAAAAAGGATCTATGAAATACCCCATCCTCTGCAGTGCAGAGATCATTCTAGCTGGATGATAATTTACCAGGCCATCTTAACATGTTTGAATTGGCAAACTGCTAAATGCTTATCAGCAATTCCTAAATGCTTTAGGCAATGCTATGAATATGAAACATCAGTGCAGCATTCCATGTCGAGAGAGGAAAACTTTCAGTAGATCCAGTACACCAAAAACTGGCAATCCAAAGTGATCCGGATATTAGGAGCCCGGCACTTTTTCTAAATATCAGAAGTCACGATGAGTTAAAATCTCTCGTATTTCAAAGACATCAACAAAATCAAATCAAAGCTACACAACCCCTTCAAGCTCAGGAATGAACTGTGGCATTTTGTTGTCTGGTTTAGGGGAGGGAAGGAGGGAATGTGGGAGAACACAAAGCAGCCAAAGCTCTTTTCTGCCCTAGTTGTAGTGCAGATGAAAAAGCCATCAACTGCCAAGGATTTGCATGGCAATAAAAAAGCAAAACAAAAGACACTAAAAAACCCCTAAACAAACAACAAAATCAAACTCAAAACTCTTATGTTTTCTGGCTAAGGCCAGAAATAAAATGAGACTTTACAGTTCACTCTTTTAAAATAAATGCTTCCCATAGATATTCAAACAAAACTAATTTAAATGAGATACACTTAACATTAGCACCTTTGCCGAGTAAGAGATTCCCGGTATCACAATCCCTTCACCTTCCCAGAAATTTCCTAGTGCATTTAAATAGCATCAAGGGGCAGAGAGGAAGAACTTTTTTTTTTTTCTGGGGCTAAATTCAAAGAAGGCTTTTAGAGGACATTGCGTCCTGCGATTAACTTCTCTTACATACATACTTGTCACTTCTTGTAAGAAATCCAGACAGGGTCGGCTACTTCCAGAAATACTTATTGAAACAGCCAGTGGGGTCTGTCCTTCATAGTTCCTTGTGTTAGTGTCTGCTCCGTAATTATACAACATTTGTGCACAAAGCACATCATCTCTAAGAGCAGACAAGTGCAAGGGCGTCTGTCCGTCTTCCAAGCGCCCCAAGTTCGTGTCGGCCCCTCTCTGGAGGAACATGCGGCAGTACGAGTGATTGCTTTTGATCACAGCGTATCGCAGCAGGAAACCGTTCTGAATGTCGATGTTGGCATTGTGGTCCAGGAGGATTTTCACACAGCTCGACCTCTCCCGGATAATGGCCAGCTGGAGGGGTGTAGTACCTTTATCACTGAGCGGATCAACCTCAGCCTTGAACTCCAGCAGGAGCCTGACAAAGGAGTCCCTGCCGTAGTGAGCGGCGACGTGCAGGGGCGTCCAGCCGTCGTTGCTCTTGGCGTTGATGATGTCGCTCCTGTAGTCAGACTCCAGCATGAGGCGCGCGATCCTCGCCCGGCCGTGCATGGCCGCGTAATGCAGGGCCGTGAAGCCTCCAATTAAGTCCTTAACTGTGGGATCAGCTGAAGTTAAAATAAAATTGAAAAATAATTAGAAGGAGTTATGGTAATCCAGCATCCAGCACTGGAAATAATTTTTTTTTTTTTTTTTTTTAAATTCAAACAGTAATTGCTAGTCTTTCCAAGCATAGCATGACAGGATTTTTTGTATTTCAAACTAATTCTTGCTTTTGTGAACATGCTATTTTTAATACAAAGTTAAAATTGCATTTAAGAAAGAGTTACAAAAAAAAATTTCTTTCACATCCGTATGTTTCCATTTGACAAATACTTTTCCACATCTTCCTAGCACTCTCAGGAATTAATTACTAATTACTCACATCTCTCTGTCCATCCAGTTTTCCCCCAGCTCTACAATATTACATTTTTTTCTCCATGTTCAACTTTTTATTTTCCCTTGTGTTGCTTCTTGGTCTTAAAAAGAAGCATGTGTAGAAACATCTGCTGTCCCAAACTGCGGATGTTTTGTGGTCTGGCAGCATTGTATTGTTTTTAGGGTGTAATGCTGTATTAGGTAAAATGTTTCTCTGTGGTCTGCAGGATTTCCAAAGCATGTAGGATATACGTTATTTTAGATTATCTTGATAAAGTCTCTTTTCATAGATAATGAATCTGTTTAGAATCTGTTCTGAATTTATAGTTTCACAAAAATTTAAGAATGTGAAAACCCATTTCTGAAAGGAGTCAGATAAACTGTTAGTGTGGAGTACAGGTAATTACAGTTTTATTTCCCCTTCACACAGCACAAACACTGAGACAGATTAATTAATTTAAAAATTAAAATAATCCAATCAATTTACCTAATTTCCTCAGGACACCCACACTTGTATAGCAATTAATTACCCAAGGCAAGGTGCCATTTCTCAGCTAGAGCACAAGCCAGGCTGTGAGGTTTCTCCTTCCTCCATCCATGGGTGCTGCTGTTGGACACTAAAAGGTACAAACTGCAGTGTGGAAGTTTGAACACCTTCCCAACCTGAGTTAGATACCATCTGCACCACAAGACCTGCTCTAAATTAAGTTCAAAATACAATATTAATTGCAGGCTACCCTAGACTGAACACACCTGAACACAAAAGGTGGAAAAGCAGAACAGGAATAAGCTTCCCAACCCACTGTGATCATATCCAGGTAACACCAAGATAGATATTATACCAAAATGAAAAGACTGGAAGGAAGGAGTAGAGAATACAGCTGCAAAGATGATCCAGCAACTTTAAGGATATTTCTAAATGGAAAGAGAAGATGGAGAGGAAGGAAACAAATGAACTAACAAAAAAAATCCAACATACAAATGAATGCAGCCTGGCTACACAGAGAAGATGTGAGAACTGCCTCTAGTGCACAGAATAGGAATAAACATAGAAATAAGGGGTACATTAAGGAAAGTTTAGTTCCTTGCTAGTGACAGCTTTCCTCATCTCCTGTGAAAAGCAGAAGTTTCAGTGCTCTGAAAAGTCACACTAACCTGAGCTAAAGGATGAATGAAGCACCCACAGCCCAGCAGGAAAACGCAGCCAGCAACTGAATGGGTGTTCCAAACCTGCTCTGTGATCAGGCAGCAAAATGCAGCAAAGAATCAGCACAACCCACACAAAGATAATATTTCAAAGGGATGCAGCTCCCAGGGTCTTTTTCTTCACAGTGCTCAGACTATTCTACATTGACTTCTGAGTGGTGATAAATAAAGGGCAGGACTGGGGAGGAAGATGGGCATAAAGGGAAAGAGACAGCAGCAGGCAGAGCCTTTCTCCACCAAAGATGATTTTTAAAAGAAATAACATTTGAGTTGTACCTTCTCTCTCCCACATAGCATAAGGCATGCAGGGCATCATTTCTACCCCCACATGAGGTGCAGGTCACTGCCACAGCCTGTTTGATCAATGTCAGTTCCAAATTCAAGCAGATAGTGCCCAACTTTTACATGTGCACCTATTTGTGCTTTTATACTGGTTGTTGTAATCCAAACCCAACAGTTTCCTTGCAACGTAAGGATGCTTTTTACCTATTGTCTTAAGCACCTTTCCACACCTTCCTTACTCCCAAAATGTCATTGCTTTTGACCACTGAAGTGAACCAAAAAATCATTAAGTCATGTAAAAGAAGTTTCCTAAGAAGGATAGGAAAAAAAAGCCTCACAGTTGGGCAACCAAGCAACACAAACAACCAACCTTTCCATAACAAACCCCCTAGAAAAACCTCGTGAAAATATACTGTAATCCCCATTAAGATTATGGATTTCTGGTGAGCCAACAGTCTGCCTCTGGATTAGAGAAACAATTTTAACAGGAACGAAACGTCTTTTGCAATTCCATCAATGTCCTGCTGCCACCTCCTGGAAAACTTCCGAACTTCACAAGGGCTTTTAGCAGAGCCTGGACCTGCATGAAGTTGCCTACAAATTTCCACTTAGTCCCTGTCTTAGTAAAAGTAACATTTTTCTTCATGCCTGAAGAACTTATAAAAAACTTGGGGGTTTTTTCTGTTCATTTTTTTTAAAAAAGCTTCAGTATTGGTATCAAGTTGTAAAGTCTCTTCCCCTGGAACATGAGCAAGATAAGAATTAATTTGAATGACTCTCAGATTACCTTTTAGAATCTGCAGAGGGGTAAAAACTACCTGGCAGTTTTAGCTGGAAAGGGATCCAGCCAGCACTTGCCAGTGGTTCTTTATCTCATCTCCATCCTGACTGTCAAACAGTTCTTTCATTCCAAGCTTCCCATTAATATGGGGAGAGCAGAATGTAGAAACATGAACAACTGCATTTGGTCACTTCTAATGTTCTTAAATATAAGGCAAAATATAATGGCAGAAACCTTGAACAGCTTATCAAGGTACCAATTACTGCAATCAAGCTCACTCGAGATGGAAGATTTGTAGCACTGAATGATACTGAGATTTTATTTCATGTGAAAGTTGGGCACCTAAGCTAGTTATTTAAAGCCTAATGTTAATAAAACTCTTTCTAATACTGTAATCTAGAGGCTATATAAATTCATAAATAAAAGACTCATATTTCAGAGTTTCAATTTACAGCTCAGTGGGACAGTTTTCCTTTTTCCTTGACACCTTCCTTAGGTCATTCTATCACAGTAATTTGGGAAGCCAAGAAAGCAATGCTCAAGCAATGCTTCTGGCTTCCTTGAATACTTCTATTATTTCAAGCTTATTTCCCTCAGCTAGGGCTTAAATTCTGACCACAAGGTTTAGAAGCATGGCTACATGCAGCTTCTGTTTTGAATTTCCTAAGATAACAGTGATACAGAAGATGTCCAGGAAAGTATTAATGTTCAGAGACAGAAACACTTTAGGAGCTTAGGGGGGGTGAGCATCTGGCATTCTCTAGATCCTCCCAGATTCTGCTTGACTTTACTAAAATTTATATACCTTGAAGCTAAGACTAAAAATAAATAAATATGTCTGCTTGGCTACTTTCTCTTACTATTTCATTTCTAGGAGCTTTAGTGAATTATTTCTTCATTTTAATATGAGTAACCAGAAACTGCTCAGTTAATACTGAGAAGGTATCACCAAGGGACAGCTAACTAGACACTTTCAAGATTTTAGCTTGTTGTAACATTAATAGTGGTGGCTGGAAATTAATAAAACATATTTCTTGTCCAGTGTTGGATTGCCTGTCTCTATATGTCATATTAAAAATTTACAAAGTATACTGAAGGGAAAAAAGACTTGTTACATAAAATCCAAGATTACTAAAAACTACACTCCCTATATTGGTGTTGCTTTGTGACTCCATATCATTTTTAGGGGTGGTTTCGTAGAATCTTCACTTTAATAAAATGAGACAAGTACACCAAGAAAGTCAAATTCACTATTTCTTACAAAACTGAGTTTCTCCATGGTTATGATGAACTTTCTGCATTTTACCAATTGCTAAATAATACTTGTTATCTCACTTATCCTCTCTGTATCTAGCTGGTATTTCTGCTGGCTTCATCCTTTAGTCTGGACTGTTTTTTCTGCATTTTCCCCATCTATCTGTGTCTCCTTCCTCAGCAGATAATAAAAAGCTTCCTGCTGTTCCACCACCTCCACTCAAATCAGCCAATCTGCATGCACAACACTGTCCTCTGGCTCTTTTCTTTGCTGGTGAGCAATGATGGAAGAGAAAAAGCAAAAGCAGGAGGCGGACAGGTCATGACTCCCATAAGAATCTACTTTTCATTTCCAGGTCAGTGCCCAGATTCCTTCTCAGCCTTTATTAGCCCAACTCAGCCTCCATCCCTCTAGCAGGCAGTGCTGGGAGCCTTCCAGCACCTCAGATCTGAGGCACAGCACTCTACCACCCTCAGCAACAGCCCACTGTGGTTTTCCCAGCCCTATTTTCCCCATGGAAATATTCCCAGCTCTGCTAAACCCCATCATCCCTCAAGACAGCCACAACGACAGCAGCCACCACTTCCTTCCCATCTCAATTCCCTCTTTCCCCCAGAACTCCTCAGGTTCCCTCTCACTATTAATTTATTACCAATATATAGTCCAATAGTCTCTATTTTACCATAACATTCACAACAGAAAAGGACTTTTTCCTTCACCCCAGTATCTTTTTTTTTGTCCAACAGGGATTATGCACCAGCAGCAAAACAATCCACTCCAGAGGGAGGAAAGTGGAGACCACGTGAGGAAAGGTAGACACAAACCTCTCCCTAATGAGGGTGGCATGATTAACTCAGCCTGTAAGAGTCAACTCACTCGCTGCTTAATAACTCATTTGTGACATTATGATGTGATAAATACTCATTATTTTTATGCCTCTGTTTTGAGGGAAAACGAGGCAAGGCAGCAGGCAGTGCCAATTCTCGGGAGTGAGGCTCAGTTGCAGGGAAGCTGCTGTGGATGACTAAAGCTCACACTATTTGTTACTCAACTTTCTCATCCTGGTGATTCAACTCTAAGCTGCCTCAGGACAAAGGTGTTTCATTACAGGCAGTTTTTCATGAGGCATCACATTCAGCTGGTACTTTGTATGGGGAAGAGTAACAACAAAAATAAAAACAAACCACTGAATCAGCAGCTGTGTAATATGAAAACCTATAAAATGAAAATACATAGGAATACAGAAAGGATTGGGGTTTTTACATCATCTTTAAACTCACAGATAAGGAGTTAAAAGCAATGTATGTTACTTAAAGCCTAAACTTTTGAATTATCAAACTGAAGGCTTGAGATTAACTGCATATATTACTTTTAAAAAGTAGAATTTAAAGTAATATATTAATGAAATTTAGTAGTTTCCTCCCCCTTCCAAGAAGGCCATGAGGGTTTGCCCTTTCTGTGTGGTTACAATCTGTAGTAGGTGCATTCACTGAGTTCAGCTGCTCAGGCTGTATTTCACCACAGCTCTTAAAGAACAAATCACTGATTGTGCCACTACCACAGCTTGTTAATGCCACTCCACTTCCAGGATGATCCATACAGCTGACAAAGCCAGTGACAGACACAGGGGGCCCATATGGCTCAGACACACAAAGCATCAGAAAGATCATTTCAGTTTCCTTGGGATTGAAATTCTCATCATTCATTTGGTAAGAACAGTGCTAGAATAGAGGATGCTGCTCTTAAAGAGCAGAACGTGGAGAACATCTACTGATTTCCTCTCCACTACCACTTTAAAAGATTAGGGTGATCCCTTTCTAAAACTTCAGGTGGCCTTGGAAGATGCTAAAGCAATGAGAAATCCTGACTGTACCAGCTGAGGGGTAATAATCATCACCCACATGATTATCACTTAAATCAACAAAACTCAGTCAGCTCTTGAAATAAAGTTTCATCATGGCTGGATGCAGGAGAGATGCAAACTCATCTGGATTAGCTGACATTAAAGTCCTTGCACAAAGAGGACTGATTTCATAACATTTAGCAGATTCTGTTAAAGCCTATATTAAACTTAAGTCTTTAAAGCAACTGGTTAACTTGCTTTAGAATTCTGAAACAAACTTCCCTAGGATTTCAATTCAAGGATCTGCCTTCCTCTAATAATAACCCCTAACAGAGAAGAGAAGCCTGTAGTGAGTGCTGTGAGTGCATTTCATTTTATAATGAGTCCTTCTGCCCTATTTTCATAATGCTTATTCATTCCTTGAATTCCTATGCAAGGCTGGGGGGGCAAAAAGTTATTAAGATATAAAGCTAATCTATGATGTCATTCACAGAGTACACATCAGGAATAAACAGATATTAAGAACAAAAGAATAAAAAACAATTATAAAAGATAACTAGATGTGGTTTTGATATCTAATCAGTGCTGCAAAGCCCCGAGTGGAAACTGGGAGGCGTCAGATGAGCACAAAGATTTTTCTCTGTGGGTAACTCACCTCCATGCTCCAGAAAGACACGGACACATCTCTCCTTGCCTCTCGCTGCAGAGAAGTGAAGCAGGGTCCAGCCGTTGGCGTCGCGGCCGTTGGGGGAATAGCCCTGCTCCAGCATCTTGCGCACGGTGTGAACATCGCCGGCGGCCACCGCAGCCTGGATCTGCAACTCTTCCTGCAGCTCAGGGTTCCTCCGGCAGTGGTGGTGTAACATCCTAGCTGAGTCTGGCCTTCACAGGAGCCTCATGAGCTCACCCCAGGCACCTTCAAGCAGTGGGAAGAAGGAATAAATCAGGAGTGGGGTATGTAGGAAAACAGGGATTAATGAAATGTGATGCTGAGGCTTCTCTCTGTGTGCCGAGCAAAGTGATGTTACACAGAGGATGAACCCCAAATGATCTCACTGTTATTAGCAAAACCATAGCACATGGTGACATCACTGAACTGCAGAAGAAAAGGACACTTGCACATTATAAACAGTAAATGTTTTCCTCAGAAATGACAGCATCAAACAGCAGTTCACAACTAAAGCGACTGAGCAATGAGCAAAAGGAAAAACCTCCAGAACCCACCATACATTTCCAAATCCCACTGTGGTTAATGTCACTACCTCCAGAGACACTGGTCAAATGGATGATCCAAACTGCTGCAGGTAGCACCACTGCACTGCCACAGTAACTGAACTATGATACTCTTTATTTCTCTAGAAATCTCCCTTGTAAGCTCCAGTGAAAATATCTTATCAATAGAATCCTGTGACCTACTGCATGTATCAGTAACACTAATGTTCAAATTGAAAACTTTATTATCTTTATTCCTTTCTCACCCTTTTTTTTAATTAGAGCCTACTGTTTGTATTCTGGCTTGAGCACTTCTTAATTAGTACACGAAGGCTGCAAAGAACTTCTACGTTCCAAAAATCAAATACAAGGATAATAACATATAAGACCTAAAAATCCATTTAAGTGCAGTTACCACAGTCCTGTCAAACACCATGAGAACATATATCAGAATAATTCAATTTATAATTACCTTGATAGAGGGCAAAAAGGGTATCTAAAATAGCCACTGTAAAAGAGCCTAGAAACAAGCACACACTGGGAAAGAGAGAAGTATTGTGTACTCCATGCTCTGTTTGAAAAGTACAATCTGCAGTTCTACTTGGGGCCAAGAAAATGAACAGGTATTTAGGGATTGTTCTGCAGTACACAAAGTTAAGTGATTGCATTTTCACATACATTGTGTATTATATCCCATAGTCCTAAAATGGAAAGGAATATCAGAAGAAGGAATAAAAGCAGGGTATGAAAGAGGTAATGCTAAGCAACAGGAGCCTCAGAAAATATTCAGAAGTGGATGGATAGTAACACAGACCTAGAAGATGAAAAAGAGCAATGTATTTAAACTCCTGCAAAGTTAATCAACATTGAAGTCCAAAGGAAAGTTCTAATGATGAAAATGAATTTCAAGCAAAACTTAAAATTTACGGTAATTTTTTGGTTTATTAGGATGTCAACACACATCATCACCTAAACCTTCTTTTAGGTATCACAAGGATGTACAGATCCTCGTGATCCACAGGTCACTCAAAAGACACTGCAATCAGCTCCCCATATCCCACTGGACACCTGTTTCCCTGTAATCCAGATATACCCACAGCCAGGAGAAAAGTGAAAACATCAATCACTGCCAACTTTGCAGACAAAGGCACAGTGTGGATTTGCTCTTCTACAGCCTCCTCGTGCCCATGGAAAAGAAGTCATTTATCTGCTTTTTGGAGAGATATAAACTCATAATTAACAGGTGCTCCAGTGACCCTACTTACCCTGCAAATATGGAAATTACACACAGCAAATGCCTGTCTTTGACATTTATAAATGCTTCAGCTTACCATGTATGGCAACAATCACTACTTCAGCATAGGGTTATTAAAGAAGACTTTTTAGCTCCATATGTTATACATGGCTTAGAAACTGGCTTTGTTTTGTTTTATAGTGTGAACTTCACTATCTGAGACTGGGAGGGAAGGGGATTTGCAAAGCAGCAACTGCCAACTCAATAGGTCAACTTTTGCAGCATATTCCAAAAATCAGACTTGGTTAATCTGATGACAATGGAAGTATTTCTATTGACTCTAATGAGCTTTTGCTAAGCTCTTTTCTAAACTCCAATTAGCACTTCAGAACATGCTCACCTATAAGACAGCGAGCTCGACTTCATTCTGCATCACACCACTAACAGCACGGGTGATGAAATTCCAGCTGCAAGAGTAGGATCTTCCTTTGGATTTGCAGGTGAAAACTGACAGTAGAATCTAACTGATGATAAGTCATGCAAAACCCTTAAAAATAATAATTCAGGCTATGCCCCTTTTAGCCCTAGTTTCTGAATACCCACAAAAACAAGATATGAAAACTTTTTTTCAAACTGAGAATATCTGACCAAAACTTTATGATGCCATTTTTACAGTCCTTTCTTGTGAAGGACCAATACTTGCAAGCCCTCACTGTAAATTAAGGTCAGGTTAGTTGCTCAAAGTGCTACAGAAAGAGATGGGATAACTAAAGAGATGAAGTGAAATGGGATTTCTCATTTGAAGGGCCAGCAGTATTCCCCCTTCAGCTCTCTGTGAAGACAGTTGGTTGAGGAAAAGCAGAGCTCTCTCTCTCACACTTCTCAGCTGGTGGGTATATTTGTAATGCAGCATTATAAAAAATTGGCATTGGCTCCATATGTTGCATGTGACTAGCAGAGCTTATTCAAATTAGCTGGTACTAAAGTACATAAGTACTAAAACATACAAAGCAGAAGACAAAGTCAGGCAGCTCCTTTTATCACTTGCACAGTTTCTGTAAATATCCACTCTTCCATCTCACCCCTATGGCAAGCAATGAAATTCAAATGACAAGAACACTTAACCATAATATTAAAGGTTTCAGGAGAGTTTTAGGTACACACCAGCTTTGAAAACATTTTTACTTCTGCTCCATAGATCATTTAAAACTCCTGTTTGCAAAGCCCCATTTAAGACATCAATCTTTGGAGAAGAGAAGGAGGACTACTGGAAGTAGCCCTTTGGCATTTAATATTTAATGTTTTGCAACTGTAATCAATCTCATTCAGAACTCAGCATGCATTTGGGTTGTTACATATTGGCTTTCTGCATGCAAGTAAAAAAATGAAAGGAAGCACAGGGGGGAAAAATATACCTATATATTCTTGGTTATAATGATTTTATAGTGCCATGAAAATGGAGGACAACAACAGTTACTTAATTGATTTTGCAAGTACAACAGGATAAACTCAATGTGGTCCTGAATTACCTTATAAGAGGTTGTTACTCTTTGATGGATGTCCCACTCTTCATTGTCTTCACTGTTCATAATCTTCTTTGCCCATGTGTGTCAAACAACCTGCTACCCTTTAAAGAAAATGGTATTTCTTGTTAGTTGTAAGGAATAAAAGCGAGAGGTTTACTTCCTTTTACTGTGTTCTTGTGTGAGAATGCTACATTTTAATGCAGCTATGTTAGAAAAGACCCAAAGGGTGTTTTCCATCATTATCAAAGAGTCCTCCTGAGGTTGGGGTGCGCAAAGTTTGCTTGTGCCATATGAGGAAAAGGTTACAGAAAATGTTTTATGGAATACAAGAGAAATGAGGGATGTGCTTCCTCTCTGGAGTAAACCTTCAAGAAATGGCCTGCACCCTTCTCTAATAATTATGTGTATCTGCTCCTCCTGTATGGAACAAGAATGGATGCAAAGGTTACAGTAGGTATTTCTGCCTCACTGCTCAACATCTCCCCGTGGGAGTCAGATGCCAGGAAAAACATTCAGGATCCATTTAGTCCTTCCCAAACTACTTTTGTGGGTTTTTTGTTTGTTTGTGGGTGTTTTTTAATTGTTGTTTTTGTACAGGGTTTGGGGTTGTTTTTTTAAATCTCCATCCCATCTCTGCTTCCCTAAGTAAAGAATAAAACCTGTGCCCATGGAGCATTGAGCTGTGTCCTTCAGCTGGATTTGCAGAGCCACCAGCCTGTCTCCTGTCCCTCATGTGACAGCTCAAGCTACATTTCACAAACAGGTAAAGCCACCTCCACAACACAAGAAAACCACCAGCACAAAAATCTTCACCCTTTCCTTCATATAGAAGAACTGCCCTTGTAGAATCAAAGTTTTCCAAATGCCAGTTACAGCCCTGTGCAGATTCCTCCTCCAGACTGACCCCTCCTCATCCCCCTGTCACCTGCAGTTAATGGGATCAGTCCCAGACCATTCCTCCTGTACTCATCACTGCTATTTCACTAATACTTTGTGCACCTTTATCTGACCTTTCATTTCCTTTGGCTGCAAACTTGCAGTGAAAGGCCCCCTTATCTCATCTGAGCACTGCAATAATATAATAAACAATAAAACCATTAAATACTTAATGGTACAGCTGATCACACAAACCCAACTGTGACTCGTTCCCTCTGCAAACGAGTTGCACCAGAACAGTTTCATGAACTGTGCTGCTCTTAGATTAACTTGAAATTTCTACCACTTAATGCAACATAAAATCATGCTTTTGCAATGATAGCTCAAAGAGGAGGATGAAAAAAACCCTTTTTATCCCTCTTATGCACATTTTCCAAGAGCTTTGCTTCCTAAGATAAAGCATACAAGGTCTTCAGATACGCTTACAGCCCTGCACAAAACTGCACTGCCATGACCTAATTTGATCACATTTCTAGCCTTGTTTTTTTGCATAGATGATCAGTCGTTCACCTTTTTTTAAAAAATTTTTGCATGATTTTCACTTTAAAACCCACACATTTTTTATTAGCTGATGCAAATTAGAATTGCACTGACTTCACAGACTACAGACAAGGTAACAGATTGCTCCACTAAAAAAGTAACAAGCTTTTTCCCCCCAAAGGAAAATTAGCTGCATATGGCAAGAGTAAGATCTGCAACTTTAATAAAAATAAGTCATATTTAGTGAGAGTAAAGATCCCTCACTCAATGACTTAACAAAGTTTGATTAAAACACTAATAATTATAGTAGAAGCAGCACTAAATAAAAATAATAAGACAAACACCTTCATTATCTATTGATAATGTCTCATGTTGTCAAAGAGATCTTAGACTTTTCCACATCAACGTGTCACTTCTTTAAAGCCACTGCAAACATCGTGTGGAAAATTAATTCCAGCATATGTATACACTTACTTTAAAGAAAGTTAAAGGTTGGTACAAAAAGCAAGACCTCAAAATTCAGTATTTTGCTCATTCCCAAGCCCTGACAGAAAGACCTGATTGCTAAACTCTGAGATGAAACATCCAAGAGCAGAATAAGGACCATGAGTTACTGATGGCAGCCTAACTCTGTACAACAAGGAAAGTGTTACACATTACACATGACATTGAGTATCTGGCACAGACCTAATCAGTGCAGGTCTGACTTGCCAGTGGTTGAAGTATTCCAAGACATTTAAATCAAATAAACAACAGAAAAAGGAAAGCCCTGTGGAATAAGGATAATCACATCAGCCTTCATTAGTCTCACAACTCACTTCTCCTACCCATTTCAAAGCTTGAACAAACTAAACGTGTTCTCACTCAAATGGCATTTTAAAAATGGTCAATATATTTTTGACAAACTAAACAAAACCACCACCTTCAGCTGTCACTCACGCTCCTATTCCAGGAGCTCTTCAGACAAGAGAGTAGGGCAAACAATTGTGTTGCCATTTGCATTCTCACATCACAATCACAAAGTTTGCAAGTAACGTGTGAAACATCAAAATTTCACAGAGCCTTAAAACCCCGAATGTATTTTCTGCTGAATGTTCCACGCTACAACCCAGACACACCCCAAGCCAGGTATCCCTGTGGCTGAGATGAAAATCACCAAGCAACACATGCAAGGCCTGAAAGCAATGAGTTAACAGTGCATGAATCCAAAACATCAGAGAGGAACTGCTGCTTCAAAGGAAAGGAGCCTTCACTCCTCACAAGCTGTCATTAAAAGTTACACATTTCTCATGAGAGCTCCCGTAAGGCCAGCTGGTAGCTGGGATGTAAGAAATTTAAAATAACCAAAAGAGTTAATCTACAAGTGCCCCACCAATTTCAGGTGTTCACAGAACTAGAGGTGATGTTGTTACACACTAATAAGCAGCTGTGGTGCTGTTACATTCTGCAGGTGGGTGAAACTGAAGCACAGAGGTCTCATTTTACTACAATTATCCATCTCACAGAGCTTGTGACTGAGGTCTGACTTTGGGCCTGATGGAAAATCAGAGATTACCCAGCTCCAGCAACTTCAGGTCTGCAAACCTGAGGGAAACTTCACCTTCAGAGCAACTGAAGGTGAGTTTTACTCACCATCCTCAGCACCCCCACCCATACATTGGCAACCTTAGGCACAAGCAGAGCTCCGTGAATAAAATCCTGTGATTCCTTCTGAAGGCAGGACCTCACTGCTGATGCTAAAGCAAGGCCTTACAGCTCTTTTTTCAGTAGGGAATGCTGCATCAGGTTCACACAGCCAGAACCTCCTCCCTCAAGATGTGCACTGACAAACTGCAGGGAGCTTGTGCTCTGCAGCGTGCTCAGAGATCCTCGTGTACCAAGCAAAAAAACCCATTTCTCCTCCAACTTCCAGAAGTGCTATTACTAAGTTCTAAACAGCAAAAGTCAGATGGAAGCATAGCCTTATAAGTAACTAATTTGTAGCAAGTGTTAATTGCTAAGATTTATGTATTTTCACGTGACTTACTATCATTAGAGAACCCAAACACCAACATTGCATGGAATGACAGAAGCAGGAACCGATGGTGAGTTCAAACCACATTAAAGGAGTCACTTCAGCCCTAATTCTCACAGCACAGCTGATAAACTAAGCACTGCTTACAGTGTTTGTGTCATTCAGCAATCTCTAAAAGTACATTTGATATGTATTTCTATTTAATACAGCCTAAAAGCATCCAAGTGGACAAAATACGTTGGATGTCTTTAGGGGACAAAGCAAGATTTTCACTGTGATAATATCATTCTGTAAGCATTGCTGGAACAAAACAAAGCCATCCCTCAGACAGCACGCTTCCTTTAAGGGTTGAGAATTCACAATCAGGAAAAACAAACCCAAAATGAGCATATAGCCTGAATACTAAAGCTTTCTCTAAAGGGCTGCTATACTTGCAATATGCTGCGTTTCTTCCAGGGATCAAGAGCAGGACTTGAGCACATCAGTGATCTCTGTGCCTTGTTTCAACCATGTGCAAATTTCTGCCAGAAGTTAATTCCTTGATTCCTGTGAACTCAATTCCAGTCTCTGCATCTGAATCAAACTTTGCTGCACTGGCATTTCACACTAGGAAGGAACTTCACAAATCAAATGAAAACTTAGGTCTCCTGTTGTGAATAAATCCCAAAGATCCCATGAATTGACAGCACCAAGAGGTGTCCTGTTGGAGCAGCTACAGCCCTGCCATGAGGCACTGGGTGGTTGGGAAAAGGGAGTTATAATAAACTAAATTCAGATGAAACAGCTGTGCCATAGCTGCACTGTTAAGTTTGTACTGATGCACATCTGTCTCTCCTATTAGCAGGAAAATTCCCTCCTGGAATCACACTGGACATGTCCACATGTTCTGCCATTACTCGTAGGTTACCAAAATAACATGGAAAATTTCTCCCCTGCATTCCCAGAGTACCTCAGAATTTGTTGCACTTGTGTTACGGGGGGATTTTCTGTTTAATCTTCATGTCAGAGCAACCCCTTTTTGTCTTAATCTAAAGACATCTATATTGGAAAAATGATCCAGCCTTGACCAAGGCTGTTGGCAACAAACACTGCTCTTTCTCCTGCAGGCTAATGCTCAAAAACAACCGACTGCCAACAATGAACAACGTTTTGGTACAGTCAGTGACATCTCTGAAAACACGACACAGACCACAGGGACCTCTACAGAGGGCATCTTTGCCAAAAAACCAAACTCACCTACATTGAAACAGATTCCAATGGCTTCAGGACAGACCCTGCGTGAGAAGAGCGCGCAGGAACTCCATCCTTTGGAGCACGCTGACAGCAGGATGCAGAAAAAGACTGGCTGACATCATTCACTCCCCACTCTCTCTGCTAGGATCCATCTCCTCATCTCACCACGTAAAACACGCAATTCTCCCTACGAACAGCTCTCCCCCGAAGCAGAACCTCCCTCCTACCAGCAGGATTGGTTTTGATTACTCCTTTCATTTCTCCCCTTAAGCACCCAACAGCATCATCTTCTTCTATGATCTCAGCCCAAAAAGTAAGTGCTTGTAAGCAGACACCATCCAATTAAATTAATTTCAATTTTTGCAGCTCCGTTACAACACAAACACAAAAAAGTGACCCATGCAGGAGTGAGTTATGACTAAACCAACATAATGCAATTACCATACCTAGCCCAGTGAAGATTTTAGAATCAAAACAGAAACAGAAGAAGTGCCGAACTCATAAATTTATGGAAACACTTAAAGAAAAGATCCTTTTAACGACCCACAGGAAAGTAATTTTAAGTGACATCCCTGAGATGGAGACACAAAATCCCCATTAAGTAGCAATTCATAATCAAAATAACATTTGCAGAATAATTTTGGAAAATTATGAAGTGTTACAAGCGGAACTGTACTTCAAATGGGATTCAAAGCTTTCAAACTTTAAAAGGTCAACAGCAAGTAGGTTTTAAGAGAACAAAGAAATCTAATGCTACCTATTCAAATCCAAAAAAACTCAAGAGGCCCCAATCCCAGCCAAACCATGTGTCTAGGATGACTCTGAGAGTCTAAATGAATCATCACCTTGATGAGGGTTTTTTGAGTGCCGTTTTCTCTCTTCTGTGTTATTTTGTTCTTTGGAGTCACTATTTTTAATTCTCCTTTAAGGCAGCTTAAACCTAAAAAAAAAAATAAATAAAAGTAGAACTGAGCCATACAATGACATAAAAGAGAGAAATCAAGAACAGAATTGGTTAATACAAAAGCCATAGCTGGGCAAAATCGGAAGAGCCTTCACAAATTTGGAAGGAAAAGGGTTATTCATCAAAATCGGGATCTCTCCTGGAAAAGGAGGACACTCTTTCAGGATACTAAGGAGTTGAAGGGATAATACCGGCAGGACCGCTGCCCTGTCAAGCCAGCTCCTCCAGGGAATGGAAGTAAAGATAAGTGCTAAAGAATGGGACAGGAAGTAACCCAGAAAGCCGAGCTGCTGGGAAACCGAACCTCTCCCTCGCAGGAGTTCACGCTCCAGGAGCCGTCAGCCGCACACACACACACACACAAAAAGCCGGCCAAGCCCCGGCGCACAGCCCCGAGGCCCGCCGGCCGCCAAGGCACCCGGGGCGCCGCCGGGGGCTGGGGACGGGGACCCCCCTCCGCGGGGAGCCCCGGGGGCGGCCCGGAGCCCGCCGGGGGAGGGGGCAGGGGCGGCGGGGGGCTGCGCACCCCTTCCCAGGGGGGGCGGCGGGGGCGCCCCTCACAGCCCCGCACCCGCCGGAGGGGCTGCCCGGTGTGGGCGAGGGGAGGCCATGGGGTCGCGCCCCCCCCTCCCCGCGCCGCGAGGGACCCCGGGGCAGCCGGGGTTACCTGCGTGACCCGCGTGCCGGTGCGGGGCGGGCCGAGGCCCCGGGCGCGGCCGCCCCCCGCGCTGGCGGCGGCGGCGGGCGGGGGGTCGGGGGGGCCGAGCCGAGCGGGGACACTTCGCTCCGGGCCGCCCCCCTCGGCTCGCGGCGGGGTCGGCGGGCGGGGACTGACCCGCGCCGCGGCCAATCTGCGCCCGTCGCGCCGGCCCCGCCCCCGCCCGCGCGCCGCCGCTGCGCCCCCATTGGCCGCCGAGCTGACGGCGGGCCCGCCCCCGCCCGCGCGCCGCCGCCGCGCCCCATTGGCCGCCGGGCTGACGGCGGCCCCGCCCCGCGGCTCCGCCCCGCTGCCGTAAAGCCGCGGAGCATGGGGGGGTGGCTTTGCGACAGGGGGCGGCGGCGGCAGTTCCGGCGTGTGGCGGAGCGGAGTTTGGGCCTCGCGGTCCTCCGGGGGCAGGTGAGTGGCGAGCATTGCCGGGCAGCGGCCGCCGGGCAGCGGGGCGGGGACGGGCCCGTGCGCTCCGCGGCTCGGAGTGACTAAGCGAGGCCGCGGGCGTGAGGGCGGGGGGGGCGAGAGGCGGGGCCTGGAGTGAAAAAGGCGGGGCTGGATGGGGAGGGGCGGGGCTGATGATATGTGGGCGTGGTTTGGCTGTAGGGGGCGGGGCCTTGGGAGCGAGGCGGTGGCGGGAGGGGCTGAGGGGCAGAGCCCGGGGTGGGGCGCTGAGGGGCAGAGCCCGGGGTGGGGCGCTGAGGGGCAGAGCCCGGGGTGGGGCGCTGAGGGGCAGAGCCCGGGGTGGGGCGCTGAGGGGCAGAGCCCGGGGTGGGGCGCTGAGGGGCAGAGCCCGGGGTGGGGCGCTGAGGGGCAGAGCCCGGGGTGGGGCGCTGAGGGGCAGAGCCCGGGGTGGGGCGCTGAGGGGCAGAGCCCGGGGTGGGGCGCTGAGGGGCAGAGCCCGGGGTGGGGCGCTGAGGGGCAGAGCTCGGGAGGCGCTGAGGGAGCAGCCGGTCAGTGACCGAAGGGTGGCTGGGGGAGTCTCCGCGCTGTGCGGATGCCAGGCCGGGAAGCCGCCCTGCTGGAGGAGCAGGAGGCCTCGGCTGCCCTCAGTGCGGCAGGACGGGGCTGTGGGAGCTGTGGAGAAGCGGCGGCTCTGTCAGCCCCGAGTGCCGCGTGTGGTGAGGGTTCCGGTGAGCGCCCAGCGCTGGCAGGGACAGGAGCCGTGAGGGGCCGGTGAGGCGGGTCCGGGTCTGCTCCTGCCAGCTGTGCCTAAAGGCGCTCGGCAGAATTGCAGCCGAAGCATCGGGCGTGCTGAGTGTCACAGTTAATAGGGATTGCAGGGCTCAGGTTGTTTGCAAACTCTGGAAGGAAATGATACTGATTTAGAGGCGTTTGCAGTATTTCAGCTCTGAGCAGAAGCTCACTCTTTATTGAAAGATGAGCCTACGAAATCACTGCAGGTACAAGGAGTCCAAAGTGTATTTTAGTCCTTAAACGTGACGATCATTTTATTGCAAGAAGATCCAGAGCCTTCAGATTCAGGCACAGAAGTCATGGACTGAGATTGAATGAAAATAGGGTGGGGTTTTGAACAGGTTTTTTTCTTCCATAAAGGGCCTTAAATGTCATCTCATTCCACCCTCTGCAATGGGCAGGGACACCTCCCACTGTCCCAGGCTGCTCCAAGCCCTGTCCAGCCTGGCCTTGGGCACTTCCAGGGATCCACAGCTGCTCTGGGCACCCTGTGCCAGGGCCTGCCCATCCTCACAGGGAAGAATTTCTATGTAATTTGATGGGACTAACATTATTGATATCACTTTTTATTTTTTTACTAACACAACTGACTTAAAATGACACAGTAATTTGCAGATATAAGTGAAGAGGCATAAGTTTGATTTTGATTTTAAAAAATTCATCATGAAACTAACATATAAACCCTCATTTATTTGGATTTCTTACTTTTTTCATGGTTTTCTGTGTTTTCCCTAATTGCTCTGTATATAAGGTTTTTAGAACTGTTTCCTGTTGCTTATGCAGGAGTCTGTCTCTGTGAGGCATTGCCTTAATTGGTTTTTAGATGCTGTCATGAATAACTCAGATAAATAATACAAGTAAGGGTTGGAGTTTGTCACTGCTTTTCTTTACTTTTCAGCTTTGAGCTTTTCACTCTCGTGCTGTGTCTGAAACAAATTTAGTCCTTGTCTGATATTTTCTCCCTCTTTGAAGTAAATGCCTTCAAAATAAGCCCCCTCACTTTTCCTTTCCTTCAATGACTTATGTTTGTGATCTGTTGTCGTGTGTGAGTGAGACATATCTTAGAGAAGCTTTTGTGAAGTTTGCAAATTAATGGTGGATCATAAATGTGTTATGGGAGGATCCAGGAAAGCAGAGCCAATATCACGTGGTGAAGGTGAAATCTTGCAGTGGATGTCCTAGAAAAGTTCTGAATCTCTTCTGCCTTAACCACTGTGGTGTGAATTTGTGCATGAGAACTCTCCATTTACAAAATAAGGTGATAATTCAAGTTGATCTCGAACACAGACGTAAATGTGTTGAGATGATTTTACTTTATTAGGTATTCATTTAGGAAGAAGTAAAACTCAAGGATAGGAACAATAGCTATATAAAATAGTCAGAGTGATTTCTGAAGAAATTTTATGAGGTGTCGGGTCATAAATTTCCACCTCAAGTAGAATTCTGAAAAGATTCTGCAAATGAAGAGGGAATTTATTGCCTGAAATACCAGATTTATTCTTAACATCCAGCAAGATGTGGAGTGTGGGATAGGATGGGGGAAGGGTTCTTGGTGCTATCAGGTGAGGAACATGCTGTAACGTTTTGGAGTTTTCAGGTCAGCCCTTGCTGAAAGTGTCTTTAAAAATACCACACCAGAGGGAATTGTAGATCACTCCCGCAGGCAACTTCCTGCTCTCAAATTTTAGCTCTTTTCTGAAGGAAATGCTTCCTGATGGTGGGAGAAGTGATGAGTCAGGGTAGCACATCTTGGTCTACCTCTAATCCCTTGTGCCTTCTAAATTTTTTAATTTTCAGCTTCTTAAGGTGTTTGTTTTATTTTTCTGAGAAGATGAGGTATCTGTCTGGCCATTTACATACTGGATAGAAAATTGTGAGGGCTTGGGTGCTCACACTTCATGCACAGATTTGAATTCTTAATAGCTCTTTATTTTAAGCTGTAGCAAATATTCCATTGCTGTGATTGAAAGATATCTTCCATTGATATGGGGATAAAGACTTTTTTTTTAACCTTTCCTGAATATGTTTAAGTGTTTTAATTAGCTTTTAATAAATTTTACACTTTGTTTTTAAAATCTTCTTTAATTTTCATCTTCTCAATTGCCGTGCCCTTGAGGTCAGCCCACCTTGAGCCTTGTGTGCAACAAAAATCAAGATTTGTCCTTCCTTAGGCTTCCATTTTTTTGAGAGCTGTTTCCAGTTCCAGCCTCAGTGGAGCAATAAATGTTGCCAGTTCAGAGGAAAACTTGCAGCTGAAATTTTATGCCTGTTTTTGGAGGAATCTGTCACAAAAGAATTTAGGTTCTAGTAGTTTTAGCAGTGTAGAGAAAGCTTGAATCCAAGTTCTCATATCTTTAGAAGTAGGCCCTAACAATAGTCATCTTTGGGTCTGTTAATTTCAGCAAATGAATTTTGGTGTTGGTAATATAATACTGGAACTGTGAACTTCCCAGCGTGGTAATTCTTCATTTTAATGTCTCACTGTGACAGTTTTGTGCAGCTGAATTTGCATTTTCCAAATAAGTTTCATAATGGTAGCATTAACTCTAGAAATGTGTTGTTCCTTTATATTTTCTAGTTGCTTGCAAAGTAACAGCAAAATGTTTTATTTATAGGTAACTCTGAAGAGAAATGCCCAATGCTGCTTCTGTTTTTTTTTACTGGATGGAAGTAACTTGGGAGCTGATTTGCAGTGAATAATCAGTGAAGACACAGCATTTTCTGGAATATTGCAGGATCTCATAATGAAGATCTCTCTGCTGCAGCAGATGTACAAGGACGTCCTGGCAGGCGTTCCCCTAGCAAGGGAAAGCCATCATTATTCCTCTTTAATTAACCTGTGTGTTGAGCAGCCACCAGAAGGAGATGAATCCTGTCATCAGAAGCCTCTGCCATCCCCTGCTGGTGGCAGTGAGAGCCATCAGGACACTGATATGTCAGATGTTGTCGCTGCAGCAGATGATTTATCCAACAGCTTTGCCAACATGAGCTCCTCGTTCTGCCCACGAGAGGTGATGCTGCTGCAGCTCACCTTGATCAAAATGATGCTGGCCAAAGCACAGTCCCAGGAAATTGAGCTCCACACGAGACAGCAGTACTGTGAAATTTTTGTTCTTCTTCTGAAGGAGGCAAAAATTGACTCAAAATTGGTAACTTCTGAAAGATTTTTTTTTTTTAGGAAAGGAGGAAAAATAAAAAGGGGTGTGCCTTAGATATTTTTCCTTTTTTACCTGTCTCCAGATTCACCTGCTTGGCTGTGATGATCGGCTGTTATCTCACATGGCCTCACAGAGTTTAGCCTCTCTTGTGTATTTCCAGCTGAAGGAAGAGGTGAGTGTGGAATCACAGCTCAAGAAATGCCTCAGTGAACCCGTGCCTGCAGGTTGTTCCATTTGACTCTACAGCCAAGTTTTTACAGGGTTTGTATTTTCTGAGAAACTTCTTCAGCTGAGTTAGGAGGAGCCTGGAGTATGGAAGGCAAGGAGAACTGATGTGCACCAGAAGTGTGGAGTGTCTTTATATATAAAAATCTGGAATTTTATGAAACGTATTTAAGGTAAAATGGTTGTAGATGACAATAATTTCTTTAAGGTTGCAATACTTTTGTTTAAAAAAGCCATGATGTAGACTATCAGTATTTTTACAGTTCCTTGGTATCTGTTGGGTGATGCAGTAGATAAGAATAAATAATACCTTCTTAGAAGTTAATCAAATGCTTTGCTGTATCTTCTTGTTTGAATATCTCAATTACTTGAGGTTTTTTTTTAATTTGCTGTATATCTGGTGAATATGTATTGCAATCCCCATAGTTGCATCCTGAACACGGATTTATTTCATAATTATGTTTGTAATATTTCTTGCCAAGTTGTCTGGGAATTATGAATTCAGATCTGGTCTGTCTACAGAATTATCTGATTTTGGGTAGGTCACATGACATTAGGAGGTTTGGTTTTCCCTTTTTGGAACCTACAGATAATTCCTATTGCATACATATGTTGCTTCATGTTTGTAATTACAGACCTAATTAATGGCCCAGGACAGACATCGTTTCTACCTGTGTTTTGTCTGTGCCTACATTTGAATCTTTTTAATCTCCAACTCTAAATCGCTGTATTATGATTGAATGTAATCTGCATAACAACTGAGAGCATACGTGATTGGTTTTCGAATGATTTTTCAGGACGCGCTCAATGCCCGGTGGCTGCGCTCCAGCCTGGGCGCGCTGCTGGGGTTCCCCGGGAGCGCCGGGGTGCCCGGGTGCCTGCGGACCCTGACCGCGATCCTCAAGGAGACGCTCAAGGACGCGCCCGGAGCCGCAGCAGGTACCGGCCGTGCCGCCAGGAGGAGCAACTCACCCGGAATTCCCGGGAATAGCTCGGCTCCAGGACACCTCTGCCCTTCCGTATACAGGGGGTGACGAAGTGCTGTTAAAATGTGATGGTTTGAACGTATTATATTCTGAAAGTAGTCACAACACCGATTTATTTCTTATTTACTGCTTTATCCGTGTCAATAATGCTGCTCTTGTTGCCGTAGGTGTTCTGAAGAAGTTGCTGGCTCCTCTTGATGCGGTGCTGGAGGGATTTTATAATGCCATCCTGCTCCATCATTTTGACAGTCACCACTACACTTCACCTTATTCTGAAGCTGCAAACACTCTGATCAGTTTTATAGATCTGCTTGAAGCACTTTTGGCTTCCAGAATGGAACTGGAATTACCGCTCAGGTGCCAGAGAATTTTATTTTTGAAAGTTTCTTATGTCCTCAACATTATTAACTCATCAATTCCTTATGTAATCAAGAAGAAATTCATTTTGCTCCTTAAGAAATGTGTCCTTTACAAGTCCAGAGAAGATGCTAAGAGTGGATCACTGTTTTTACAAACCCCATCTTTGTGTGAGGACATGCTTGCACTGAGTAATGCTGTTCTGCAGGTTGTGAATTTGAGTTGGCTTAATCAGATCCCACTCAGTGGCAAGTCCAGCTGCTTTGGGAGCAGTGAAGCTGCTCCTGGACACGATTCTCAAGGTGCTTCTGACCAAACCGTTCTCAGAGCCTTGAGTCTGGTTGTGCTTAAAGCACTGGAATTCAAGATTCACAACTCTGCAACAGAAGCAGAAATCAAAGGTAACAGTCCATTTAAATTTTGTTCATTAAGCAGCAAGAGTTTTAGAGCTTTCAGATTTTGTAGTCACAGCTCATTAAGACTGTAAATAGATTTCAGCTGAATTAGTGGTGGTGGGAGGGAGGAAGGAGAAGACCCACCCAAGAAACTGCTGTTGCTGTGTCCTGCCTAATTAGTTGTCTCCTTGCATTTTATTAAATCCTTAGCCCTGCAATATGTTGGGCTTGAAACAGCTGCATTTAGGATTGAAAATTTTTCCTGTTAAGAACATTAAGCCAGCTTGAGAACACCAGGCTCTTCTTCAGCTGGAAAAGAAAAGAGTCCATAGCACAAGCATCTACTGTATTCAGGGTGGGGAACTGAAAGGACCTGCAGGTAACACTCTTCTCTTTTCTTAGGTGGAGGTAGAACTTTTGGCACCATTATTCATTTATTTTATTGAAGGTACAAGGCATTACTGTCAGCCAAATAATGTCATGAGGCAGAACCAGCTGTGATATAGAAAGGTAAAAATCAGGAAGCTCCAGAGTAAGGTGGATGGAAATAATGGGACTAAACACAGAATCACAGAATGGCTTGGGTTGGAAAAGGCCTTCAAGATCATCCAATTCCAACCCCCTGCCATGGCAGGGACACTTCCCATTAGACCAGCTTGCTCCAAACCCTGTCCAACCTGGCCTGGACATTTCAGGGATGGGGCAGCCACAGCTTCTCTGGGCAACCTGTGCCAGGGCCTCACAGAAAAGAATTTCTTCCTGGTATCCAATCTAGTGCTGCCCTGTGGCAGTGGGAAGCCTTTTCTCCCTTGTTCCAAGTCCCTCTGCAGCTCTTTTGGAGATACTGGAAGGGGCTCTGAGGTCTCCCTAGAGCCTTCTCTTCTCCAGGTGAACAGCCCCAGCCTGGCCCCAGAGCATCTCTGTGGCCTCCCCTGGACTCGCCCCAGCAGCTCCGTGTCCTCCTCATGGAACTGGTTGTGTTCTTCACCCTGACTGATAGGTCTGGCCCCTCCAGTTACCGGGTGTGAGCTCATTCCTGCCCCAGCCGCTCCCTTGGGCTGCTGGCTGGGGGCAGGAGAGGGGCAGAGCTGCTGCAGTGCCGGGGCTGTGCCGTGGGCAGCAGTGGCACGGCTGGGAATGGCACTGGGAGCCAGGGAGTGCCTCCTCCCTCGCTCTGAGGGAGCACCAGGGGGGGCTTTTTGCCCCAGAGACCTTCCTGGGATCCCATCTTCCCCCTGAGATGCCCATCTGAAGCTGCATGGATGTGGGTGTGCAGATTCTGTGCTCAAAGCAGTGTGCTGTCCCTGCATTACAGCCCTCGTGGAAAAAAATGGAAAAGAGTTCAGAAGCAGCATTTCTAATCAGACACCAGTGAGAATGGGGATTCCTACATTCACTGATTATGTGGCCAAAAGTAATTTCTTTTTAAACAAAAGTGAAATTTTACAACATTTTAATCCATTAAGGCATTTTAGTAGAAGTTCTAGATGTAAATATTATTTTGCTTTATGTATTTCTATGCTAGGTAGCAAGCCTAAAATAAAATTTTAACTCTCGTGTGTGAAAGCTACAACTTCCATAAGACAGCTTGTGAAACTTTCCAGATATTTGGAAGACATTATATTTGTGATGTCAGTTGCATTCTTAAAGATGTTTAAGTATTTGTAAAGAATGTTTTACTTGTGACCCACCTTCTGAAAAATGTATGGAGACTGAGATTATGTAAGAACAAGAGAAAAGAAAAAGTGTAGGCTATATACATTTTAGATGTCTCTATGAAAATTCTTTCTCAAAGAAAAACATTCTCCTTTCTTTTTCAGATTCATGACACAAAAATGAGTTTTTAAATTAGATTCAAACACCCCAACTGTCAAGAGGAATTTCAATTTGAAAGGAAGGGTGCTTCCTTATTTTAGTGACATTACAGGAAGTGTTTAAAACAAGCACTTAAATGCTTTATTATGCTAACCTCCCTTCCGGGAAGCTGCTTGATCTTCTTGCTATTAACATGGATTAGAATGGCTTAACTTTAATTAATTTCAATTTTGAGAGTCATTTCCAGATTTATAGGGAAGATTTTCAGTCTGAAGAGTAACTATTAATAACAAAGATAATTTGATGTTCCTATTATTTGCCAGAAGGAAAAATGCATCTTAAAGTCAAATGTTAAGGAAAATCACGTAGTGATGCAGTAAATAAAATTTATTTCAATATTGCAGGAAAACTTTTTGTTTTCTAAACCTTGAGTACGTGGTGTGTTAAATCAAAAACTGCTCTGTAGTGTCTCATTAGTATTGAAGGTGTAAGGTTTTTTACCTAAGGGAGAGAGTCCCTCTGTCTAATGAATACAAAGTGATTTTTATGAGTAAGCTACTGCACTAAAATGGCAAGAACTAATCCATAAAATTTGATGCTGTGATAAATCAGTTGAGCCAAGGAAAATTCATGCATTCATGGACTTTTATGCACTGTTAATTTAAAAAATAAAGAGTGTTTGTTGTTTGGCAATAAAAAAAAGTCTGGCAAAATTAATGGTTAGGGTTTATTTTTTTTTTTTCAGGAGACTTTGAGAGTTCCATGTGCCAGCTGTTGATGTTCTGGAGGAGTCATGGAAAGCCCTCCCCACAGTCTCACCCAGCTGTGCATCCCTGTGAATGGCTCTCCTTGGTTTTCATGGAGCAAGATGATGACATGTGGGAAGCTGCTAAAGCTTTATTACTCATCTATTTAAAATTTGATAGGTCAGTGTACTTTTTTTTTTTTCTGACAGAACTATGAAGAATTGTGCTTTAGTGAAGTTATTGTTATGTTCCCATTGGCTGCTTTTGTTGGAAGGAAAATTATTTTTTAATAATTTAAACCCCCCCCCAAACCTCAGGATGATGTAATAATGTGTGGTGTAAGAGCTGATAATTTAAGTCTTTTTTGGATGGAAACGAGAGTTGTGAAAGTTGCCTACTAAATAATTTATCATATCCTGTAATTCAGATAATTGACTTCATGTCTAAAATAGTGGTTAGACAGATAAAAAGCAAAATTGCTTCCTTACAACACTGAAGGTTTGACAAGAATGGGATATTAAGAATTAAACTTCAATAATTCAGGTACTTCTGGCAAAGTTTATAAAGATTGGCCCTATGGGAATTCCAGCTACTTGATAGAAATGGTTATTGTTAACAACTGAGAAGTGTTCTTCATGGATTTGTCCTGGAAGTACAATGCTTCCTTGTTGTTTAAATTACCATACAAGATATTATCCTGATTTATAAAAAGCCCTCGAGCTTCAGCTGGGAAGATAATACAGGTAATACCTTAGATACACACAATTCTCAGACACTTAACTACAGGCAGGCTCCTCTTCCAGTGTGTGTAGCATACTGAAAATTAATCTGAATTTAGGTTAACAAAAGTATTGAAATAAGATTGTTTCATATTTATATTAAAGATACAATATTTGTTTGTTGGAAAGAAACAAACATAAATATTTTGGATGTTTATGTGTTGGAAATAACTTTGTTTACTGAAGGTTTCCCTTTAAGGCCTGCTTTTTAAGTACTTTGCCTTCCTGAGCTGTCCAATCTCCTGGCCCCACCTGCCTTCATTCTTTCTCATTCTGATACAAAAACTTCTCCTTTTGTTCTTACTTTTTCACAAAATTAAACAAAGAGCTAGAATCTACCTTCTGGATTTTTAAAAATAATAGTAAACCCCCACAGAATTATTTCCTGGCTTACTTTTCAGGTTACAGTGTGATGCTGCAGATAAGCCAAGCCAAAAAGAGGAGGAATCCAGGAAGTTCCTTGTGCATGCAGGTGGATATAACCCACATTGTATCTTTCTGTTTTTTCTGGAAAAGATTGCG
Source organism: Prinia subflava (assembly GCF_021018805.1). NCBI lineage: Eukaryota > Metazoa > Chordata > Aves > Passeriformes > Cisticolidae > Prinia > Prinia subflava. The sequence goes on from NC_086261.1 coordinate 3,052,572, forward strand.
TTTGATTCCACAGTACTTCTAGATTTTCTGATTTCATCGGAGACTTGCTTTCTGGAGTACTTGGTCAGGTACTTGAAGCTCCTTGGGAAGGAGTGGCAGCAGTTCGTGGATGTCTGTACCTATTTCGATTCCAGGCACGGCACTTTCCGTTCTGTCAGGCCACCCCACCGAGAAGAGCGAAGCTGCCTGAGCGGGGAGAGTTTGCCAAACGCTGTTTGTGAGACAGAAGCGCGGAGTGCGATGTGTTCGGCTCCTTGTCACAATTGCCCGGTGTTTACAGCGCAGCAGGGTGATAATGGGGCTGCGGCGTGGAACCGCTCTGACTCACTGACCGCCGCTGATAGCGCTGCCCTGCTCGGTGCTCTTCAAAGCCTGGTTAATTATGACAGCTCAGAGGACTCGGAGGTGGAATCAGATGGAAAAGAGTGCTTGGTAAACACAAAACAATCGCCTTCAAACAATGAGGGCGAGGTGAGGAGGAGGGAAACTGGTTGCAGCTGCAGAGACGATGACCAGAATCCACGAACATCTCAAGTGTCGCCTCCGAAACCCAAGGGATGTCCTGCCTCATCCTGTTGGACTTGTATGGCCTCTTCAGATAAGATTGCTCCCCTGAGAGTAATGCTTTACAAATCAACCAAGTGCTTGGAGGAGCTGCAAGAGGCTATTTCTAGGTTGCAGAGAAGGAATCTTTTCCCATACAATCCATCTGCCTTGTTGAAACTGCTGAGCCACGTTGAGAAAATGAGTAAATCTATGAATCCACAATAATCCAAAGTGCTCTTGTGGGTTTTTTAACAAGTTCACTGAGGGAATTTTTTCATGAGAATAAAGACTTCTAAAACTCCTGACTCTTGCACTGGTCAGTGCATTTAAGCTCAGGCAGGGTCAACATGGATTTGGTTGGTACCCTAAAAATCTGAAATTGCATCCAGTGATGTGATCCATGACCTGAGGGTCCTAAGCTCATTCATTATGTCAATGCACAGTATAAAAGGATTAGTTGTTGGATATTCAACATTTTATAATAATAACTCATGTGAAAGCATTTCAAAAGTATATGATATTTAAGGTATTGTCAATTACACTTAAAGTCATTCTGTTCTTGAGTTCGTTGCCAGATTGGTAGTGGATTATGGACTACAGGCAAAGTTAATGCAACACTTGACTGCTTAGAAATTGGGCTAAATAAAATAATATAGTTGGGGACAGTTTACTGTTTATCCTGTGTGTTCTGCATTGGTGCATTGCTCAAAGTGGACCTTCACATGTCTATATTCCTTCAATTAAAAGAAAAGGTAGATGTGAAATTAAAACAAATATTGTCTATGGAAAACTTTAGCTGAGCATTATATCTTTAATTAAGCTTAGGTAATGCAGAAGTGACATTCCAACAGAATTTTTTGTATCCATTATGCATTTCCTAGAAATATAGGATGTGTATTTAATAAATTGGAATCAGAAAGAATTAGAAAGTAAGTGACTTCAGTGCAGTGGGACAGATACTGAAGATGTTGAATTATTATACTTATATCTTTTATTAGATGTGCTTTGAATAACCTGAACAGTAAGTGTCTGAGAGTTTGCCTGGGGGAGTGAGTTCAGAGCAGGATCTGAGGCAGCTTAACCTGCAGCTTGGAATGATCTGCCAGGGGTTAGGCACTGGGAAAGTACTGACAACAGAAGCACTGGAAAAAACTCAGACCTCTTCAGAGGGAAGCAGCTTTCCTTTTAGAACCTTCTCTTGAAGGTAAGTGCTGTGTTCTCACTGAGAACAAGTAAGTGCTCTCTTCCCTTTGAATAGAAATTTTGTGTTAAATAAATGCTGAGCTAAGATGAGCAGTCTCTGGAGCAGGTTGCTGATCTTCAGTCTCTGTGGCCATCTTCTATCTTAGTCTTTAGCCCTGAACTGGTGAATCAATGCAATTGGGAGAGGAAGAAAACTGGGTGTAGCTTATGGGATCCTTTAGCTGCCAGTTCCAGAGCCCTCCAGTTCCACTGGAATGGTATAAATTCACAGACAGGGAGGTTTGCCCCTCAGCCTTACTCCTTCGGGATGGCAGCAGTATTTTAGGTAGGAAGGAGTGATCCTCTTCCCTGGCATGAAGGAGATCTGAATGTTCTGGCTGTTTGCTCCACCATGGTTTCTTCCTGGGATCAGGACAGCTGTCGTGCACAGGGCTGGGTGGGAATGTCAAGGAATGGAAACCTTTCCATTCATGCCTGCAGTTACTGGAGTTAAAAACTAACCCTAGAGTTGTCCAGGGCAGCAACATGCCTGGCTTCTCTTCATGTTTGAGCTCAGTTATGCTGTAGCTGCTGAGGTGCTCATTTCTGTCAGGATAAAAATCCCTCTGGGCATGTTCAGAGATGCAGCTCCAGACAGCTCGGGAATTTTTCAGTTCAAACACAGGAAATGCCACACAGGAGGTGCTTGAGCAAGAATTTCTCAAGTTCACAACTTTCAAAGTAGGTAGGTACTTATATTTCAGAGAAATCCTTTCCACTATCCTCATTCCTTTTCTAATTAGCCTTTGCTGACTAGTTTATTTTAGTTGAGTAATTCCATTGTTTGCACTGAACATGGGATTGTTCAGCATTTCCTGGCATACACTTTGCCAGTTGGAAGTATCTAAATTGGAGCATTATCTCTGACACTGATATGATAAGCTGAGTGGGAAAGGTAGAATGGTGGGATAATTTTGGGTATGTCCTAGTCTTATTTGTCAGGGATTACTCCGATTTATAAGCTTTTATAAAGAGATTAGACATCTCAGAAACAGTGTGTAGGACGTAGCAAGAAATGTAGGAGCCCATAGCCTGTTTTTTAAATACAGCAAATCCAATTGCATTGCAGTTGTATTTAATTCTTACAGACGTGAGGCTGATTGTGTGCCCACCTGGTTATTAGAAGTGGTCTTTCCTACATGTTTCCCTTGTCAGAAAGCCGTTGTTTGAATTCTCAGAAGGTTTTAGTTGTAAAAGTGGGTAAAAATAGTTTGTATCTGGCAATTAGATACCTTAATGTGTTGCTGTTTTACCATTTATGACCTGAGATGGAGTTAAATTGATGAGTTAAGGGGGTTTTTTTGCACACAAATTTTGGGTGAGCCATGAAGGTGGATTGGAGTTCTTTGGCTTTATTGAGAAAACCAACCACAAAAAAAAGCACCTTGCTAAATAATTTGTATTTTAATCAATTGATGAGTATAGAAAGGGGTTTGGTTAGATTTTGGTTGGGTTTTCTCAATGATACAAACTTTTTAGGCACAGCTGTTATTTCATGTGCTAGAGCAAATTAACTCAGCAGCAGAGCCTGTTACCAATGTTAAGTTGAACTTGGGAATTAGGTCAGTGATTACCAGGAGATCAATGTGCCTTTGCTTTGGGTATTGATAGCTGTCACCTTTTCTTGTATTATTTCAAAGCAAGGCACAGAACAAATCAGGTGACCTGTGTGGAGACAAGTTTTCTATCTGCTGATTCCTGAAAGGTTCACAGCTTGCCAATAATCAGTTGTTTGGTGGAGTTTACCTTCAACATCAGTAGAATAAATTAAGCTTTAATGAGGTAAGCAGTTAGCACCAGAAGTTACTTGCAGGATTTGCTTTTTAAAAAGAATATTTTTTAACTTTAACTGAATGTTTGTAGAGCTTCATTGCAGCTACAGCTGAATGCAGGTGGTTCCACAATTGTGGTTCTTCAAACTGGATTTTCTCCAATATTTTTATGGCTGCTTTCCATTCTACTTTTAAGACTTGTAGTACAAGTTTTAATCCTGTAATACAAGAATAAAAACCAACCCTGGGAACCTCTATTCCTGCAGTAGCCTTGTAAAGCTGGGAAGAGGGAGCCTTGGCTGTTCCCTGGTTTATCACTGTAGGATAAACTTTGTTTGTACTTCTTCCAGAGTCAGTCTGGGATGGTTTCTGAAGTCAGTATCAGGGATTTATCACAGTGTCAGTAGGAGTGAAAATATTGTGGTGATAACAATGTTACTTCTGTGTATTCTCCCTCAGAGTTATCCTAAAGAGTTTGTAAATTCTTGCTGTATTTTGTTCAGCCCTTCTGGGCCACCTGGTTCACTCTGAAACCTTGTTAGAAGGCAGAATGGATGGCAGGCAGTGTTTGGCTGTCCCTGCCTCCACAGCAGGCATGGACCTGGACTTGGTTAAGAAACATCTCAGGGATTTAAGCTTTTCTATGTCATTATCCTCTTAAATATTGCGTAAATGAGTTTATTGCTGATAACTGACAGAGATGCTCTTTAATGGAGCAGCTGGTTTGGTGCTGGCTTACATCATGCATGGAAGGAATAAAATATATTTTATGGTAAAAATCTCGCATGCAGAATTGCAATATCCTTAGTTATTTGTAGTTCCTACTTTCCCTTCTGCAAAACATGATTTTCCCCAGTCAGCAGTGTTTTTTTAGGGGGGAGATTTGAAAAAATGAATTGTTGGAAAAACAGCACACACAACCTCAAAAGTGAGCACTGCTGAACGTTGGCTTCCCTAAAATTTGTAGGGAAGGTTTGCAGGTCCCTGCTCTGAAATTGTCAGGAATTGTAGCTGGTAATTGGAGTTGTCAAAGTATCTACCCTATCTCATCCTAGTTCTTGAGAGTTAAAAATGTATATTTTCTGTGGCACGTCAAAGAAGTTCCAAATGCCCTTAGCATCTGGAGGAAGTAATAGTCACATATTAATACATGAATAATAATTTGAAGTCTATTTCACAAAGGAATGTATATTGATTAAGTAAAAAAGACAAATTACAAAATCCTGTGTCCTTATCTTTCCTTTCTGGAAGGAAAAAGCTTTATCTTCAAGTGTCACCTTCTTGAGTTTCTCATATCTTGGAGTAACTGTCACTACATGGCTATTTGATGCAGGGAAACAAAATTTAGTGGTACCTGGACATTTACCTCTACTATTTGGCTTCCTTGATAATATTTGTATTCTTCAAGAAATTCATGCCTTTCTGCTGACACCATTACAGCCACTGTGAAAGTTAGGCAAAGACCCAGGAAGCAGCAAATACCAAACTCAACCAAACTTTTAAAAAATTATTTATCTCCTCAAGGGAAAATCCCGTACTTGGTCATCTTCAACAGAGCATTGGTCCCTCTAAAGAAGGGTTTCTTCACCTCAGCTAAAGTTACTGACCAGCATGAAGCCACTGTTTTCTGTAATTGTCACTTAGGAGCTGATGAAGTGGGAATTGTGGGGTGTGAAGCCTCAAAGGAATTGTCCTTCAGTGTCACCAAGCAGATGCTCGTGTTTTGTTTCCTACAGATGGATGAAGATTGGTGCTCCAGGATGTCCCAGTAATGTACTCAAACAATGTTTGCAGCATTGTCTTGTGTGCAATCGTTACAAATTGTTGAGGTTTATTTTCATACTGTTGTTAAACCAGTGCTTCCAGCTCCAAGGATCAACAAGGCATCTTTTTTTTTTTGAATCCTATTGTGGTTGAAAAATAATTAAGAAATTCGCTGATTTGATTGGATTAATTGTTAAATCTCTTACTGTTGCAGCCAGAAGATGGTGTGAATTAGTCTCCTGCATTTTCAGGTAGTGGCAGCACACGGGAGTGTTGTTTGGGTGAATTGGCAGTGCTGTAGGTGGAGAGGAAAATGTGAATTTTGCCTTTGCAAAGGTATTGGAACAAACTTGGTGGAAGTTCCTTATATAGATGAGAAGTTATATTTGACTTTTCTGGTGTTTCTGGTGAACAGAAAAGGGATTTTAGCAAGTATGGACAAGATGATGCTAAATCAAGGGAAAGGAAAAAAAGCCTTCTCACCGAAGATCATTTAAAGATAAAACAATTAAGATTTTGTATAAAGAAAGTGTCACAACCAAACTGTGAGCAGATTAACTCTTCAGCAAATTACATCCCTGTGCCCCTGGATAGGAGAGGCTTCTTAGTTCCTGTCCAGGAGGCCTATTGATACATGGTGTGTTCAGTATTTAAATGGAATACAGCCAAGGGTTTGTAAGAGCATAATTGTGGTGTTCCTGGCCCTCGGTGGCAGAGTGTGTGAGAAATTGGTTGGAAGGCAGTCCCCAGGTCATGACTTTTCCTGGAGCCTTTTTGCTGAAGGAACAGTGGATCAGCAGTGGAGAATGTTCCTTCCCTTCCCTGATTTATCGTCCCAGTCTTGCTCCTGACATCCTCTCTTCACCCACTTGATCCAAGTCATCTTCCTCCTTAATATTTAAAGCCCAGATTCTCGAAGCAATGAATTGTTTTTCTGGCTGAAATTCATGGGAATCAAGTTCTGAAATAATAATGTCAAAAGATTTAAGTGATTAGAAGATTTTAACCTGTGTGTTCAAATTTTCCTCATTTCATCCTGCAGTAGCATTTGTAGATGATAAATATTTATTGCCTTAATGGTTACTGCATTCAAAATCAGATATCTAGTCTTTATTTATGACAGATGGCATTACTAATTAATTAGTAACGAGCCTCTCCTTAGTGAACCTCTCCCTTTAAGGATCTGGATCATGAATCAGGTCATACTAGGAAGGAACATCTTGAGGTGAAAGCTTTTTGAGAGATTTTTTTGAGACTTTTTTATTCCTTTTATATAAGGGAAGGCTTAGTTGTGGAGAAGTTGTGAATTCCTGTGAAAAGAAGGACTTTAGCTTTTAAACTACAGATTGCAAGGTTTTGAGTTATGGTACTGTGCCACATGACTTGGAATGATTAATTTTCAGGCTTTTGTTGGTTCTTGAGGAGCAGAAAGTAAAGGAATGTTAAGGTTTTTTACTTTAATCTTGAAGGAATTCCTGATGGCAAGGTGATGGTGAAGAGAGAATTCAGAGTGCCAATGATTATTAGATCATATTGATTCCTACATAACACTCTGCCATAGAGATAATCAGTTAGCAAAAATGGTTAGGTACTAACAGACAGTATATTTAGAACATTTGTTTTTGGCTCCCCAGATTAATCCCAGGATTTTTCTTTTTTGTTTCCCTTCATATTAAAAAAGAAACCCTTCGAGGGTTTCGGGATGGTTTTGGTGTTTGGGGTTTGTTTTTTTTTTTTCTCCCTGTGCAGGTACAACCCCACATAGCAGCTCTGATTCTAGAAGTTTAAGATCTAATACAGTCTCCAAGATTTGCCAGGAGAGTTTTTTTCTAATGAGAAAGTTTACTAGCACTATAAACTCTCTTGTGTAACTGCTTGGAACCGCAGCTGAAAGCTCACACCCACTCTGTGGATTCACTGTAACATGAATTCAGCTGTCTGGAAAAGAAAGAGGGACATTCTGTGACATTTTCTGAAAGAAGTCATTTTTTTCTTACTCTGTTGTAATACTTTTTTTACTGAGAACTTATACATAATTCCTGGTGATACATAAAATAATCGAGTCAAATACATGTCTCCATTATCTAGTTATATTTAGTTATATTTAATTGTAAAATGAATGAGTAGGTATTATGCTGCAAGTAAGGAATAGTAGCACTTAAACTTTTAATTTTTTGTTTTCTCAGTGAGACGTGCAGACTAAGGTTTTTTTTTTTTCTTTGATTTGATTTTTTTTGCAGCATTCAAATTTAAGACTCCTGAAGGATAAGCACTCTGGAGGTGCAGAGATAATTGTAAGGTCAGTGGGCACTTTAATTAAGGGGGTATGATTAGCTTGTTATTTACCATGGAATATCTTTAATCTTGTAATAGTACCCTATGCAGGTGGTGCCAGCCTAACAAGTGCAGCTCAAAAAGGGTGCAAAAACACGTTCCCTTTTTTTTGTAGCAGTCTCACATTTGCTCCAATCAAAACAAACTTTTTTTTTTTTTTTTTTTGCAATTTACTGTAACAGTGAAGAAATCATGGTTTTAGGCATAAGAAAGATGTTGGTGCCAATTACCTTTTCCATTCTTGGCCCAGTATTGGCCAAGTGATGGATGAATCAGATTGCTCTAGGCTTTCCTTATTGGCAGAGAGTTCCTAAATCCTCTGCTTGGTTCACAGCAGTGGCTGGTTCAGATGTGGGAAAGTTTGGAGATCATTTAAAGCAGCAGCCAAGCCATAATCTTTTCTGAAATACCCTTTCATGTTTCTCTGGTGCATCAGGTTATTGAATACTGCTCCCAGTTTTATGGAAGGACTGAAAACTTGCAGTAGCTGCAAGACAGAATACCTAAAATTAAAGAGATGCTGTATGAAGAAACCCATGCTTTTCTCTTGAGGAGAAATAAATGAACACACATTCCTGAGTCACATCTTCTTTCATGGCAGGCGTATGGATTCAGATGGGAGTTTCAATATGCTCAAAAGGAGCTGTGGGAAGGAAGGCCTGCAGGAGGGAACTTCTCCAGTGTTATTTCCATGGATGCCTTCTGTGGTTTAAGAAGTGTTGGAGCCCCAAAGTACCGATGGCTGGGGGCCCCACCAGTTGCTGTTTTGTGTTTCTTCCCTCCTTGTGCTCTTCCATAGCCACCTGCTCCTGGCTTCCCTCTGACACAGTGCTGGCTGGGACGGAGCTTTGCCTCAGCTCTGACAAGTCTGGTCCCATTTGCTGGGTTGCTGTTTGCTGACTGCAAGCAGGAAGAAAAGGCTAATAAAGGTTCTCTGCCCCTGGCTCCTCTGTGAGGTTCTCCTCTCCCTTTGCAACAACATGAATGTGTCCACCAGAATGCAAAGTAATGCCAACACTTCTGAAGGCTGTTATTTGTTCTTTGGAACTGGGGAGAGGTGCTGAGGAATGACTTTCAGCTTGATTCCTTAGTCATGGAATTAGAAAAGAAGTTAAATAATCAGATAGGTTAAGTCAAACTGACATGCTTCTATGGTGTCTCTAACCAAACACACACTCAGTGTGATCTTTCTTCTGCTTTAGGAATTTCAGAAATTCCATTTTAGATCTGAGGAACTGGAACACTTGTTGTAAAACATTCAGTGGATTGAGGTTGAAAGTACTGCTGAGAGTGGTCAATAGGAGTAGAAACCTTTCTCTAAGTTCATTCCAAACCCCACACTTCATCTAGAACCTGTCAGAGAAGTGATGTTTTTGGTGCTCCCTTTTCTGCACCCTCAGCAGGCTCAGCATCCTCCCGTGTGTGTGGAGCAATATACGGTGAGACAAATCCTCACCGTGCAACAAACCCCACGTGACTTCAGACATTTCTTCATTTGCAGTGTTGAAACCAGCAGGGAAGGCGCTGGCATTGCTGCTGCCGAGTTTCACGGAGTGATGTGGATGACATCAGGATTGCCTTCAGTCAGAAATCTTGAAGTGCAGCTTTGCTGGGTGGGTCTCAGAAGAATTTGAAAGGGTTCTGGAGATAGGGCGTGTTTACCTCGGTCAGAGTAGTGAGTGTGATGCCTCTTCCCTGCTAATGTGCTTCTGGTCTCTGTGACTGCAACACCAGAAAGGTAAGAGTTCCTTTTTCTGCCCTTTTTTCCTGCCCTGGTACATTTTGTTGGGTTTTTCTCCCTCTCCTTACATCAGCCTGTGTTCTGAATTTTAGCAAGTGCTGGTCTCTAATGTTGTTTCATAAGGGAAGAGTAGAGTAACTCTTATGAGTAGTCTTCAGATAAAGAATGGAATGACATTAATGAGATTTTATATTTTGTTATTAAGTATTCCAACCGATGAGAACTGCTTTCTATTAAAGGAAAAAGACAATACAGGTTACAGGAGTAGTTTTGCCTACTTCTTGTTCCATTATCCTGTTAAGTGCTTGTAAGAGCACTTCTTTCTGAACTGGAAGGGAGGAATTTTCTTAGCAGGAGTAAATGTTAACTAATGATACAGACAAGATTATATAAGACAAAAAACCCTTAAATTTGAGTAGCTTGAAAAAGCTACTTCTAATTTTTTTTTTACTGTAAAATGCTAAGGAAAAAAAAAAGTCCTTTAAGAAACTCAGTTTAACATAGGTTTGGTGTTTTTTTAAAAGACTTTTGAAGCTCTGAAGAAGCTTGTGCTTTAAATAAGACACCTAAACAAGCTGCCGGGAAGGATTGTTTCATAATAACACCACAACATTCAGATGGAAGAACCCCGATCACGTTGTTGCAGTGTATCTCTATTTTTCAGCTGGGTGCTACCACTGAGGAAGAGGCTGTGCTTTAGCTGAAAATTTCCCTGGCATTTGTTAGGACATGAAAAGGATGTCAGAGTGGCTGAAATAATGAAAGACCAGTTCCGTTCTGGCTCCTCCTCCAGGTGTCTTTGTGGGTGGGGATTGTCTGGGCAGGTTGAAGTGCACAGGAGGGATAACCAGGAGGGCGCTGGGAATGGGGATGCGCGGCAGGCTGGGCTCAGCCCCTGCTCGGGGTGGCCAAGCGTGAGCCCCTGGTGCACACCACAGCTGAAGATTCTCTTTCAGGAAGCTGCAAACAGACTTCTCCAGAGTTCAAATGCATCAAGCCTGTTCCTTTCCTGCCTTCCGAGGGCTAATTTAAAACCTTGAGTCACTCACTGAAGGTGGAAGAGCCGAGAGCCTCTCCACCCTCAGGACTCCTCTCTGGTTCTCACTGTTCTGCTGCCTCCACATGTTCTGTGCTAACTCTGTGTGCCCTGTGCTGCTCAATTCTTCTCTGCCCTAAACTCTCACCTGAAATAAGTGTCACAACTCTAGTAAAATCTCCATTATGTAGTTTAGCATTTTAAGTTAGACTGCAAGTTTGTATTTAAAAAAAAAAAGGTAAGCTGCAAAAGATAATTCTTTTTCCATCTTTCCCCAGAGGTAAAATTTGAAGAAAAATCTCATAATTTATAAGTTTTTTCTTTGCATTCTGATAAGTGTTACAATGTTCTCAAAGTAACAAGTGTTTTCCTTTAGGTTTGTTCAAAATTTTGGGGAATTAATCACGTATTAAGAACCTCTAGTTTGGACAGAGTCAGGGTTTTTTCCAACAACTACATTCTGTCTCAAAATTATTGCAGTTACTTGAGTTGTTTCATAGCTCTTTATTCCACTCTGTTCATGTTATGGATTTTTAAAGCTTAAAAGTGGACATTTGTTTGCACTGTAACTGTACAGTGAAAGAACTGTATTTCACTTTCCTCAGCAGCCTGCCATCACCTAAACCATTTTAGCTGCTCAAAAATGAATTACCTTTAAGTAGCAAGAGAGTAGGGTGACTTTCACCCAGAAAATTAATTATTTCAAAGAAGTCTGGTTCACTTTTTTGTGTTTGTTTGTTTGTTTGTTTTTCTCCCAGAGAACAGGGGAAAAATAAAAACTCACTTGCCACCTTAATTGAGATTTATTCAAAGTGCTCTTTTTGCTTGCTCCATATAATACCCAAGTTACAAGGTAATGTGCAAGATCAGTAAAAGAAGTAAAATGCTGCAATTGTCCTGTGATTGCCTTTGGGCACTTAAAGTGTTTACAGCTGAGATTTGCACAAGCCAGTGAGTGAATGTGAAGTTAAAGGTCTCACAGCAATTTTAATTCAGCTTTTTGAATTTGGTATTTTGGGGTTTCATTGAAAGAAACCCAGCAGCTCCTTTATTCCGTGCTGCCACTGTTGGACGCTGTGTGTGGGCTGGAGAGGTGTCAGCCAGCCCTGCCTCAGGTTGTGGAGAATTCAGCTGGAATTGTTTTCCCACTTGCACAAACAAGACAAGACAGGATGCAGAGAGCTGGCAGCAGCAATCCAGCATCCTTCCTTCAGTCCCTTCCTGCACAAAGCACAGTTCAGTGTGCAGAACCCATCTCTGCCCAGCTCTTCCATGGTGGTAGATGCAGTTGGGATTCTTCACACAATGTCAAAAAAAAAATCTGTTTGTAGTAGAACACAAATCTGCAGCTGGAAGTTGTATGCTAACTCCTGGAAATATTGCTGAGTCTTAAGCAGAACCAGAGCCTGTGATATGGTGGATCTGATCTTTATTTGCTCTTTTAAACCACTTCAGTTTCATCTTGAGGATGAGCAGCCTGGGACAGCTTTGCTATCTGTTTTGATATCTGAGGCTTGATTTTTCCCAACAGTCACTGCACCAGCTTTACCAGTCCTGCCAAATTATGAGGGGAACAGGAGAATTGTGTTCTTCTTGCTTTTTGCTGATTTTAACCTTTCCCTGTTTCACTTCTGAAACTTCACTGAGGAGACTAAGGGGATTCTTAGGAGAATTAAGGTTACATTCACTTGCATGTTTGTGTTGTTGATCTATTTGGTTTTGTAATTTATTAAGTAAATAAGGCTAGGAAATCCTCCTAATACATCCTGCAAACCTGGATATCACCTTCTCCTAGTCCTGGCTTTTGAACTGCAGTTTTTGCAGGTGAGAGCTTTTGTGCAGAGAATACAATCAAAGCTTTGGCTCTGTTTTCATTCATTCCTCAGACTGCAGCAGTCAGAAATTCCACTTCAAAGCAGCTCCTGAATTTGTTTTGCAAAATGCAGCCACATATCTTTTGTCAACCCCAAATTTACCTTTATTTTTTTTCCTTTGCTAAACAACATTAAAAATCTGAGGGCTTTTTTTAAATTGAATATATCCAGGACCCAAGGAACAGAGCTTTGAAAGAAACTTCACATTGGTACTTCCCAACTGTGTGGGCTTTCCTTTAATTATAAAGGATGCAGTTCCTGAAGTAATCATTCCTGATTTTCCTGTTTTGCACTAGTCCATTAAAACTAGATGAAGCTACAGAGAGGATCCTTCCTTGGCAGGGAGGTGATTTCATTTCTTTACTGGAAGTATTTAATCCCTGAGATGTAGAGGAACTTGAGTTTTTAAAAATATCTTTATTTTTGACTGACTTTTAACCCCTTCCATAGCCACAATCCCAGTTTTTTCAAAGCAAATGCTCCTGGCACTGCTGGTCTGTGGACAGGGATCTGGGAAGAGCAGAGGTTTTTCACCCTAGGCTGGGCAGAGTGAGTCACTCACTGCTGCATTTCTCACTCCTGCGTGCTTGGTGCTGCCACAGGCTGGGAGGAGAAGCTCTGAGCTCAGCACTCAGCAATAGGAGGCTTAGGCTGGGTATATCAGGACAGATTTAAAGTTTTTACTTAGAGCTGGTCCCAAATCAGGCCAAGCTTGACCTTTGCATCTGTCCACTCTCTGAAAGCAGTGTTTGCAGGGGAGGAAAACAACTTGTCACAGTTGGTGCAAGTAAAAAACCATCTCCTTCTGCAATCCAGGATCTCCAGGCTGATCCCAGCCCTGGGAGTGGTGGCCAGGGCTGCCCCTTGCTCCTGCTCAGGTCAGGGTTTGTAAGGAATTCCTCACTCCCAGGTGCTCCAGGAAGCTCCTGAGGAGAGCTGAAGGGAGGCAGGAAAGCAGCCCAACTGCTTCCCTGCTGCTGTTAGGAAAATCTTCAAGATTTCCCAGGGAATGGCCTGATGTGCTGCAGTTAAAACATCCAGTTTAAGGGTAATGAAACTTAAGAATAGGCTGCAGACAGGTTTCAATCTCATCATTGGCTTTGTCAGCATCACTTGGGCAATGTTCATCAGGGATGCTCTAATCCCCATGGGCCAGGCCAGAGATTACAGAAGGAGGAGTTTCAGAGAACCCACCTTTTGATGAATCTGTTTAGTGTTTGTGAGGAAAGATTTACCCTGAAATATGTCAACTCTGGAACAGACCTCAAATCCCAGAGTTCCCTTACATTTTAAGATTAAGCATGTACTTATGAGCTTAGTTTAATAGGGCTGTATTAACCAGTTTAAGAGGTAATCGTATGGTGAGGCATCCATGTGTGGAAGAAAACCATCAATTAGTGAGATCCCAGGAATCCAATAAGAAAATATGCACTACTGGGCTTTGCTAAGGTTTAAATGTCTTGGGTGCAGGCTCAGTCCCAGCCCATCTCACCACAAGGCAGCTGTGAGTGCTCCTTCACTGTGCTGGAAAAGACTGGCCTGTTTTTATGACAGTTTGTGATAGCTTGCACTGCACAGTCTAGTTAAAAAATATAGATATATTAGGAAGCAGAGCTGTGTAACAAGGCTCTCCCCTGGTCTTCTATTGTCTGCAAGCCTTTCTGTCTGACCCAAAATGTCATGTTTCAAAGCCCTGCTTCATTAGGGTGGCGCCTGCAAGCTGCTGTTTAGGGTCTGTTAGCAGCCCCAGTATAAATCCCCATTTCCAGGAGTTTATAATTCAGCAGTAAAACATTGCTCTAGGCTGAAACTTGGCATATAAAGTCTCAGTGCAGGAACAATTGTGATTTCTCCCTCCTTTATTTTTGCATTTGCTTATACACACATGACTCATTCAGGAGGTTTTTACTGTCCCCTTCCTGCATTTAAAAAGATTAAATGGCTGGGTTATTAATAGTTCAATTCTGACTACTGTGCTTGGGCACTAAATGGATCTGCAGTGCTGCTAACCAGCTCTGTTTGATGGGTATAGGTCACTGTTTCACAAAGCTGCTCCAAGCTTAGTAGAAACAGCCCAGTGTGGACCAGCCGTGGTTGTTTGGCTGGTAATTAACATGGGCTCCAGTGTTAATTAAAACTGTATCCAGGTCTGGAATGCCAGCTGGGATGCTCTGGGCATGGTGTCCTGAGCCAGCTGCAGGCACAACTAAAATCCCGTGTTCCCTGCTTAGAAATGAAAGAACAGGGAAAGGCCTCAAGTCTTGCCTGACCTTGGCGTGGTTTGATCTTATCGTGATCCTGTACAGAGATACGAGATAAAGATTTGGTTGAAATCATCCTCCCTGCTCAATTGTTTCCTCATCCAGGCTTGTTTCAGTGAAATCAGTTATTTCCTCATGTTCTTCCTGGTTTACAGAAAATTTTAGCGTGGAAAAGGTAATTCAAATTTACTGTTCCTAGAAATCATGGGAAAATTATGTGCTTCAGCCTTATGGAAAATGTTATAGTAACTTCTATTTTTCTTCAATGTTAGGATATTTTTATAGGATATATAACATGTTTGTACTGTAAAGTCCTTACAAATATATGAGAGAGAACAGCAGTTTCTAAATATATAATGTAGAGCACAAAAGTTAAAAAGAAGGTTTTTACAAGAATGAAATACTTAGTCAAAGTGATTTTTTTTCCTTCCGGAACTGATTTTAGACATTTGTTCCTGGTCTAGGTTTTGGTCACAGTTAAATCATATTATTTCCCACAATTCCCAGAAAAAGCTTACTATGCACTATAATTTTTTATCCCACTTGTTCCTGTGCACAGGTGTTTGCAAATTCAGGGTATATATCCATTAGCATATTAAACAGCAGTAATTCATCAGTGAAATGTCCTTATTAGTACAGAATTGAGGCACTCCCTGGACTTTCTCATCTCTTTTCCACTCTTCTTCCCACTTATATTTCATTTATAAAGGCAGCCTCAGGAAGATCAGTTCTCATTAGTCTGAATATGATAGATAATTAGTGTTGCAGGAGATTTGAGCAGGTACTAGGCAGTGCAATGTGAGTGACTGAAAGGAGGCAGCAGGAAATCTCCCTGTGCAGATTTCAAAGGCCCTGTATTGCTTTATATCAGATCAAAATTTGGCTTTATTATTTTATCTTCTGCTGGGTTATAATCCCACCTCCTTGCTCTAAACCAAGAGGGTTTTCATTTCCTGTATGATTTTTTTTCCCCCCTGAGAACACTGACTTTACCAGCTTTACACAACAAGGCTCAATATGGGATTTTTTCATGCATTTTCTCTTTAATACACAAGGAATAAATGAAATTCTCTCTTTATTTATCAGCATGGCATACATACTAAAGACACTCAACAGCTGGTTCTGGTGGGAGAATATCTGGATGCCCATCAACTGCACGTGGGCAGATTTTGTGGACCGTGATGGACTGGTCTTTCCCAAACCACATCAGTTGTATGCCACAATCCCTTATGCTTTTGTACTGCTCATCATCCGATTCTTCAGTGAAAGGTAAGAAACAGAAAAGCAATTTGATGCTAATGTTAATCCTCATTCATGCTGGAAATGAGATATCTGTAGATCAATGTTGTGTTTTATAAAGCAGGATTAGTTGGTGGTTTACTAGAAAGATCTAGTACAGATAACATGGCAGGTGAAAAATTGGGAAATATTTTCATTATTAGGTACTGTGGTCCAATTCAGAAAGAAAATATTTCCATCCAGCTTTTCTGGAACAGCATTTGGGTACTTCTGATTATCTCCTTTCACTAGAGATACAATCCATTCCAAACCATTTGGGTTTCCTTCTTCTCTTTCAGTGGAAGGATGGAGAGGTTTCTCCTCTCAACCAAACCTCTCATTTGGTCCTGCACCAGAACATTTGTGAGGCTGATAGATCCCAGGTGTTTCTCTGTGGCCACGCTAAGCAGACTGGAGAGATCTCAAAGTTTCATGTGAACATTTTATGCAGATCTAGTAAAGCTGGTTCCTTTTTTTTCCCCTCACTTTGGCACCAAAAAATGGATTGCTTCTGCAGCTGGAATCTTGGGGGACAGGCAGAGGTTGACTCCACAGAAGAAAGCTACAATCATGTTAAGATTTGCAGCGTTTTGACTTATTTATTTGTACCTTTTTTGCTTTATTTTCTTTTCCTTTTCCTCTAAAAAAATGTGATTAGTAGGTTTTTATAATTATTTCAGGACAGAATGAGGAAATTTAGAATGTCATAAGTTGGACAGACTTAAACCAGAAGCAGATAAGATCATTCATGCTGGAAATCAGAAGTAATTTGGATCATATGTTCATAACCATTGCCCAAGCGTGTCTCCCTGCAGTGAGTTGGAAAGGAGTGCTGGGGGTGCTCAGCCCACACATCTGCAGGGAGGCTGAGCAGAGCTGAGCACTGCTCTGAGCAATGAGGAGCCCATGGCTGAGGCAGCAGGAGCGAGGGGCCTTTCTGAACACCCTGCCCTGCAGGAGGGCAGAGCTTTGGCACGCCCTGCACCGATTTGGGGTTGGAAAAGGGAAAGAGAATCCCTCAGGCTCAGGGTAGGGATCCACAGCCTGGATCCAGCGTGGGTGGCCCAGTGAAGAAGGTGCCAAGTGATTTTGTCACTGGGAGGAAGTTGCCTGTTATCAATCCCTGAGCTCACACAGGGAGAGGTCAGGTCTCCCTTCACTCAACCCCAACACCCCTCTGATGGACACAAAACTCAGGATGCTTCCTTGAGTTTTACAGCATTTCGTGGCCACAAACTGGAGTCCTTGAGTTTTGTTGTATAACTGCTGATAAGCTGTGGTTCCCTCTTGGGATTAGATAGAGGGAGATCCCTTTTTCCAGATGAAATTGTATCACATTTGTTGTCTTCATATCCTGGCATGAGAACAGCCAAGGTCTTGTAACTGTGTTGTATTTCTAAAGCTTTTCACGATGTGTCTTTTCAGATATGTTGCTAGACCTCTAGCAAGAGCCTTGGGTATAAAGAATGTGAGACGTGTGAAGCCACAGCCTAATCCTGTGTTAGAGAGTTATTTCCGGGAGTGCTCAAGACATCCATCCCAAGTAAGAATTCTCATTCTTCCAAACTCATTTTGCTTTTGGAAAATCCCATTCTTACTGTTTCAGTCTGCTCTCAGCAATGACATCATGGGATGAGTTCCAGCTGATTGACAGATGACTTAATTTATTTGGGTTTTTGTTGCTGTTCTGCTGACAAGGGTATATGGCATCCGAAACAGAAAATACGTTTAAGATGTTTAATTTTCTGGCATGCTCTTCTAGGTTAGACTGTTAATAATATTTCCAGTGAAGATTAGAGTTCCATCTTTAACTCAGTCTGCCTGGAGAAAACCTCAGCTGATGTCTGTTATTGGAAAGCAGGGATGTATTTACTGCAGGCAATAATATTGGAATGCTGGCAGGGAAGCCTTTTGATCCATTATGTTGCTGCATACTTATGTGAGAAAGAAAAGCGATCCTTTTATTACAGTGCTGTTTGTTTTTGAAATTGAACAAGGCAGAAAGATTAGCCAATGCTAGTCACCTCTAAAAATGAGACAAGTTGATTTTTGATGGGAGGCAGGTCCTTTGCTGTGAGTGCAACCTCACGAAGTTCACTTACCTGACTAAAGTTCCCAAACAATTGTGATTTTCCTACACTGGCTTTGAAAACAAATATGTGCTTTCTAGTAATGAGGGATTTTGATAATGATTGCTGGTGGAACTTGGCATTCTGTCCCTAACTGCTATTATTTTATTGTGTCTTTTGCCTGATAACATCAGGAATAGATGTATGGGTGTTCACACACAAGCTCTTCTCTCCCTGGGCAAGTATCCTGGTCTCAGTTTCATTCCTTCCTTCTGCTTGAGCACAGTTGGACATTTGATTTCTGAAAGGAAGCACAGCACTTTAGACTCCTCAGAGCACGGGAAGGATTCAGGCTCCCTGCTCTGGGTGTGTAGCCTGGGGGCCTGTGACAGCCTGGCTGGCAGCTGAGGGTGGGTGGGCTCTGTTGGATGGGAACAGAGAGCGAGGCAAGCGGGGAGCTCGGAGCCAGCAGGGTGGGCTGGACACAGCATTTGGAGGGCTGTTTGCACTCCTGCCCTCCCTGGCAGCTCAGGTGCCTTTCCTCACATTCCAGAGGTTTCCCCGAGGCTAGGAGACGACCTGGGCTGGCCTCACCTCGGTGGAGGCAGCGCTGCTGCTGCCACCCACTATTTGCATCCTGCCCTTGGGAGGAAAGAACTTCCCCAGCAATGAGCCAGACACTCTCCTTGCTCCTGAGGCAGCCAGGGGAGGGCATCCCACCCCTGCTGCACTGGGGCATGGAGGAGAGGGAGGAAGCCCACAGGCTCTGCATGAGGACCCTGCAATCCAGGATGCCTTGTGCTGGGCATGGGCTGTCCTGGCCACCTTGGGAGCACAGAGGATGCAGAGACCCCGGGGTGTGGCACCCCAGGGACCACGGGCAGCTCTAGGCCCTGCTCCACCCCCAGTTGAGTTCTGGTGTTGGAGGGGGGCAGGCTGGACCTTGCTCAGGAGGGTGCATTGACTTGCTTTGGATTTGAGAACAGAGCTCAGGTCACTTTAATCCCAGGCCACTTCTCATCTGTGAGACTCACATATAAACAAATCATTAATATTTATGATTAAACAAGATATTAGGTGCCATGTCCACGTGGGTTCATGGCACTTCCCCCTCCAGCCTAAGCTCTCATCTAACAGTAAAAGTTGCATCTCTGAAACTCTCAGGAGTGACCAGAATGACAACAGAACAGTTTGTGGATCTGTTCACTTTGTGCCTGCTTTATTTATATAAATAAAAATCCAGGGTTTCTGCGAACATTACTCAAAAATATCCCCTGTGCATATTTAATATTGGTAATATTTTTAAGTGAAGACCTTACAACAATGAGAAGCTGCTCTGAACTACAAAATAAATGAAAGTGACGTTGGAGTGCATCTACTGCTGACACTGTTCCATTTCTTGCAGTCAGAGATCAAAGGCCTTGCCAAAAAGTGCAACTGCACCGTCCATTTGGTGGAGAAATGGTTCAGGAGACGGCGAAACCTCGAGATCCCAACAGTGCTCCAGAAATTCCAGGAAGCTTTGTAAGGAAAGACAATGCTTTTGGCTGTCATTGCTTTACTCTTTTAGAAAAAAATGCTTGAGGTCCCTGCCTTTCCTGAAGGCTGGGTCTGCCTGATGAGGGTTTTGGTTTCTGAATGCACAAACAAGTTTAATTGGTTTAGCAGCATTTCTCAAAATGATGGTTAAAAGTTTAGATTAACTGTTCCTCCTGGAAAAAAAGAAAAAACACCTTAAAGTATTTTACAGTTTTCTTCTTTGTGGAATAATGGATTTGTAGACTTCTGGTACAAAGTGTAAGATGAATACATGCAGAGAATAGGAAAATATTTTCCTGTCTGCCAGTAATCATAGAGGAACAACAGTGCTTACCTTTGTTTGTGTTTGTACCCATGCTGTCATTTTGGGATGCTGTCACGTGTGCCAAAGTCAGTTCAAGAGCAGGAATTGTGGCATCCAGACTGAAGGACAGGTGCCACAGCTTGATCATGGGATCCTGTGTGAAACAGGAACTCA
Organism: Prinia subflava; assembly: GCF_021018805.1. Classification (NCBI taxonomy): domain Eukaryota; kingdom Metazoa; phylum Chordata; class Aves; order Passeriformes; family Cisticolidae; genus Prinia; species Prinia subflava. Next base: position 3,072,506 of record NC_086261.1, read on the forward strand.
AACTCACTGCTGAGAGTGGGCCAGTGAGCAGCTTTGAGTAGTAGTAATGAATATGTAAGATGTTTCAAAATCTCCTGCATATGATTTTTCACTTATGTGTGAGAACTTCCTCATACCTAAACACTTTAAGTGTGATCTAAAATCTCATAGAAATTGCAAATCCCCAAATGGGCACAGCTCATCCCTTTTAGGTACTGACATTAACTGCACCAGTGTAAAACACTTTCAAATGCTCTGTGTATTTGGCTTTTCATTAGCATAATTACATTGGCAAAAATTCACCTGATTATAATATTGAACCTCTGTTACTGTAGATCAGCTCAGGGAATGAGGGTTAAAAGTACAGCACAGAGCTCAGAGTTAAGTACTTGATCAAGATTATTTTCAGTGTTAACCAATGTGATGATGATTTAGTGGTGCCCTCTGTCAGACATAAATCCAGCTGATAGACAGAGGTGTGTCTCTTTGAAGTCCGAGTTGAGTAAACTCTCCTGACATGGTTTATGTCTGCTGTTGTTTTGGGGATCAGGTAATTTGGTTTCACAAGTGACAATAAGATTTCCTGCTCTTGCTAAAAAACCTGCCTGCCACGCATGCCTGTCTCTAGTAACACACAGCTAAAGACTGAAATTCCAACTTGCTTGGCAGCTTGAGTGAGAATGAAGCAAACAGGTTTCTCTTGTGCAATTCTATGAACCTTGCTCTGCTCTTTGTCAGTGAATTTAATTGAATATAATTCTCTAGGCAAAAAAAAAAAAAAAAAAGAGGAACAGAGTTATTCCACTCTAGTAGTCAGGGTTATGAGCGTTATGAAATTTTTTGAAAGCCTGCAATCTCCAGAATCTTTTTTCTGAATCACAAGGAAAATCTGATGAGCCAGATCTATTAAGCTATTAGTGCTCCCAGTTAAGCAACGCTGGGGTTTGGAAAGCCTTTGCATGAAACCTTCACTGCCTTGTAAGGCTTACTAGCCTTTAACTTCCCCTACTAAGTTCTTTTTTGTTACATTCAGTTCAATAGGAAAGATTTCTGAAGTTAAACCAGAAAATCCTCTTGCATAGCCCTTGTTCAGTGCTCTCTCTGGTGGCCAGGATCAGAGTTCAAAAGGCATTTGAGTAAAATTTGGTGAACTTGGATGAGTTTTACTTCAGGTTTTATTCACCTAATTCATAAAGAAGCTTGGCTAAATACAAAATGAGGCAGTGCTCTGACAGTCTTGCACATAGAATGAGTTCCTCTGAAGTGCTGTTTACTGCCAGATGTATTCAATATATATTTGTAGGGCTGGGCACTAATGGCACAGCCTTGTAGGTGCTCTGTGCTTTGAATTCAATCCAGAAAACCACTTGCACTTTACAATCAACACAGAATCAGTTCTGCCATATCCACTGGACCCCTCACTCCTCCTTGTTTGGAATGGGAGGCATGAGGGCAGAAGCAGGGCTGTGTAAAGTGTGTCCCACACCACAGTGTTTTGTTTTCCAGCATCTCTTGGTTAATTCTGAGCCAGGTATTGCTTGTGGGTTCCACTCTCCCCTTCCATTCTCTCTCTGAATTCCCACCATGTACCTCTGTGCTTTTCCTGTCCACGCAGTGCTTGTTGTGTAGTGTTATTTTCAAATCATCTGAGGAGAGGTAGTTTAAAGTTGAGAAGAAAGAGTTGTTTATCACATGAGTATCAAGTGGCTGACTTCTTTCTCAGGTGTGAGACACATTATTTAGTCTCACTTCCAACATTCCACCTCCTCATCTTTTGCTTGTTGTTTTTCTCATGAAACACTCTCTCAGTCTTTGAACATCTCATTCTTTCTCCTGGAATATCAACCTCCAGGGGATGTGGGGTTCAGAAAGGAAGGGTTGCTTTTACCAAACAGGTTCTCCTCCTCTTCTCTCATTTGGGACTTCATGAACACTTGCTAAAGACTGCAATCTCATTTTATACATCTCTCAATCCATTGGTGCAGTGTTCTTGTGGTGCTTTCTCCTTTTCAGTGGGTTTAGGTGTTCTAGGAGCCGCTTGCTGCTCTCTTCTGGGACACCTCTTGTTCTGGAACAAGTTCTCAGCAGGTCTGGGGCCGTGTGCCTGTCCCTGTGGTCACAACCCTTCTTTCCATGTGCAGTCCTGCAGTCTTTTCCTACTGCTCTTGCAGAGCTGCTTAGGGGAAGGCCAGGCTTGTTCCTGCCAAGGGAAGAGTGGAAGGGAAGGGGTTTTCCATCACCTGTGGAGGTGGGAGTGGGAATGCCTGGGCTGAGGCTGCAGCCACACCCAGTCCTGGGGATGATTCCTCCCACGCAGGCTCCGGAGTCATTGGGAGCCATCGGTGGCTCCCAGTCACAGCACCCTGCTCTGACACGTCCAAGGACAGCACAGTGCACTGGGATGCTCAGGAGCTCTTCCCTTTGCTGACTTGGCAGGCTGATGGTGCAAACCTGGAGGGTTTATCTGCTTTGCTGGATATCCATTTAATGCACAAAACGCTTAGATCAGGCTAAATTCTGGCACACCTAGTCAAAGATGAGGTTATAGTTAATTGAGACCTTGTAGCAAGATGTGAACTAATCCAGTAGAGGTTAATAATTCATAAGGCTCCCCTGTTGTCACCAACTGGTGTTGAGAGAGATGAAGTGAATGAACACGGGAAAAAGTTTGTGTTCTCAAACATTAATTTTTAGGGGTCTTATTACACTTGCTGTGGTCATTCTCTTGATCAGGTCAAGCCTGGCTGAAAAACTACTGCTATCATGACAATTAAAATATCTGTACTGTGATAATCTAAAAGAATTTCCTTATTTAGCAGTTAATCAAATCTTAAATATTTAAATATTAATAATTCAGATACACCTAATATGTGGCAATCCTTAAAACCGAGTGTGAGGCAACATTTATGTGAGGATTGTGATATACAATGATTTGCAGTAATTCTGGCTCGGGACAATATCTTTACAAAATATAATGGTTTCTTCCTATTTTTTCATTTCCATTTTGCAGCTGGCGATTTTCATTCTACCTGACATCCTCCATTGTTGGATTTATATTTCTTTATGATGTAAGTTAACTTTTTGAAAGATTGATACTCTGTTTTTAACAAAATAATTTCTAGATTTTCTTGAATCCCATTGAAAGACTCTGGTTTCAGTGGCTCTGTGGGTCAGATCTTTGGGGTGTGTCATCTGGATGATGGGCTGCAATAAGCACTGAGATTTAATTTTTGAGTTAACTTCTGACCTCCTATGATAAAGGAATTTATGAGTAATCAGTATTTTGAAGGCAAGCTTGAAGAAGTCACGCAGATGGTTTTACAACGTGCCTTGTTAACACCTACAAATGCATCACATGGCCAGGTTTTCCTCAGAGGAGGCCATAAACCTTTTTTTTTGGCAGCATTTTTGGGGCTCACAGCTATTTATTGAGGTGTTGCTGCTGAGTCAGAAGTTGGGAATAACAGAGAGTGGTGCCTGTAACTCGGTGAGCCCTGCCTGGGGTGTCATTAATGCTTCCCCGGAGCAGCGGAACAGATCCCGGCGTGCCTCTGCTCATCTGGCCCTTCTCCCCAAACACTGTTTATCATCCTCAGCCACTGCTGTGTGCGACTGGTAAACACAGCAAATTTAATCACTGTGGCAACATATCTTGAGTAATTGCAGTAATAAAACACACACCCACTGCTTTGGATGATGAAACTGCGAGCTGGAACGTTTCAGGTGTCCTGAAAAGAAGCCAAAAGGCTGGGAACAATATCATAAATCTGAGATGTAAGTTCCTTTTAGAAAATTGGTGGAGAACAGTTATCAAGATTACAGCTTCCTAGCCTGCTCCACTTAGAGAGATTGGAAGCAGTGAAGAGTCTGAGCTGAGATGATAATTGCTGCTGAGCTGAGCAGTGTGTGACTGGTGTGTCTTCCCCAGAAACCCTGGTTTTACGACATCTGGCAGACGTGGGTCGGTTATCCATTTCAGGTGAGCTTTCTGGCACCGGGCCTGTGGCCTCCAGGCATTCCAGGTATTTCCCCATTGGAAGGGTGATCCATAGCAGCCTTTTCCCTCCACAGGCACCACCTAAAGAGGTGTGGCACCAAAGCTGCTGCCTTTTTTTTTCTTTGGGAAGTGCTGCTGACTGTTGCAGGACTTCCCTGGGATCTGCCTGTGCTGCAGCTTCCCCTTCTGTTATTTCCACCCACCCCGGGATATCAGTTCCTCACTGGAGATGTTATCAGTGTTCCCGGAGTCAGTGCAGAACTCCTGCACTGCTCCGGGCCCTGGAGGTGCTTCAAGGCACTCGTATTTTAATAACTCTGCCCCATCCCACTGCCTTCTTATTCCTGTCCTAGGCAGGGGCCACGAACACAAATAATTCTGCCTCCCAGCTGAGTTTTCCCAACTCCTGGTACACACCTGGGAAAGGTATTGACCCAAGGGAGCAGCCAAGCTCTGCTCACCCCTAGGCAGATCCATGGGATTTTAGCATAAATAACTGACATTTCAGTTTATTATGTTAATTGTTCACCAAAATGGAGGAGGTTTATTTGCAGTTGTTTGTAATTAAATGCAGAAGGACTCTGCATGTCGTTCTGTGACCAGAAACACGGAGAAAAAGCATGGTCAAATCCAGAGGTGGGGGAGGAACTGTGGGAATTGAGAGTTTGGGCTGAGCAAAGGTTAAAATACTTGGCTCTCAGAACATCCTTCATAATGAAGCCCAGGACGGGAATTTAATTTAGCCTAATTTTTAAAGCAAGACTCACCAGAGGAGCAGAAGTCAGGAAAGGAAAAAAGAAGTAATCTCACTCGACAGTTACTTTTTCCTGTTCTCAGAGTTAACTGTGTTTTTCTTCATCGCAGACCTTGCTGCCATCCCAGTACTGGTACTACATGGCCGAGATCGGCTTTTACTGGTCTCTCATATTTACCCTGGGGATTGACATCAAACGGAAGGCAAGTGCCTGTGCTGGTTTGTAGCTTGAACCTCCGCTCCCATGAGCGGGGAAAAGCAGTTTGTGAGGCAGGGCAGGGCCTGGAGCCGGGATTTGGTGCAGCCACTTGAGGGCAGCATCAGTCTGCGCCTGGCATCCCGCGAGTACCCGGGCAGAGACCCGCAGGGGTCTTTATTTACCTTTATTTATCTTTATTTCCTTCTGTCCCCCCAGGATTTCATGGCTCACGTCGTTCACCACCTGGCAGCCATCGGGTTGATGAGTGGCTCTTGGTGTGGCAATTACGTGCGCCTTGGAACTTTGGTGATGTTCGTGCACGACACTGCCGATTTCTGGCTCGAGGTAACCCTGCTAGCCAGCTTTTTTTAAAATTATTTTTCCCTAGTTTTTTGGTTGTTGGGATTTTGTTGTCAGTGACGCTTTAATCTTTTTGCCACGACTTTCATATGATACTTTCCAACCCCACAGGGACACAGCTTTGGAGATTTGTAACTTGTAAGATAAAAAATAGCTTCCAGATAATTTAAGCTGATACTTTACAGAATCCATTATGAGAAAGGAGCAGAAGAGAACTTCCTCAGTAGAGAACAGGGACTGGAAATAAAGCTGCCTCCCTGGGTTATTCTTGTTTCACTGATAAAATCAGACCAGGTTGTCCACAGCATCACAGAATCACTGAGGTTGGAAAAGACCTCTGACATCAAATCCAACCTGTATCAGGTATCTTCTGGCAGAAGAAAAGTTTCTTCTCCTGGACTGAAGGGAAAGTCTCTTCCCTGCACTAAAGATCAGTAGAAGTTTCCTACTCTGCATAGAGCACTGTGATCAGAGTTGCCTCTGGGTTTCTTGGAAGACAGACACAGTGTTTCCTTCACTAGAATTACCCTGAGTTTATAACACCAGGTTTGAGAGCACAGCTTTGTCACCTCTTTTGGTGGCAGTGCCAGTGTAAGCAGCCCTTGTAGCTGTTATCTGTCACTGTCCATTTCTGTTCCTGGTACTCTATTTTATTGTATCAGAACAACTAATTGTGGGGTTGTGCATTTGGGATTGGTCCACATTAAACAGGTTTTCTTGCTGAGTTACTTTTAATCCTGAACCACTCCTAGGTCCAGTTAACTGTGTGGCCTTACGAACAGTTGAGTTAACAACTGGTAGGACAGCACTTAGATGGAAACTGGAGTTGTGTACCAGGATAGCTTAATCCAGCCCTGCCACTCAAAAGAAGAAGGAAAAGAAAAGAAATTAATCAAGCTGCTGTTTAAAACTTAGGTTTGGCACCTGCAGCTTTGCTCACACTTGAAAACCTTGCCTGGAGTGGTTCCTAATGGAGCACGGAGAGCTGGGCAGCTCATTTAGGGAGAGGCAGCATTTTAGTCTTTATCAGTGGTGCAGAGACCAGGACTGAGATCTCCTGCTCTCAGAAAGAGGGCAGGAGCTGAATTAGGCCCAGAGGAGGGTCAGTACCAGGCATGTCCCAGATCTCCTGCACTTAAGGGGTCACTGCTGCTCCTGAATGTGCAGGTGTAGCCAGCAGCTTCTCTTGGAATTCAGTCTGTTTGGAATCTGGTAGAAAAGTGAGGAATTACCTCTGTTCTAAAGAGCACTTTGTGTTTCCATTACACTTCATATTCTGCTCTGAGAGCTGTTCTTTAGGCCTTTGCAGAGTCCTTTCCTTCAAGATAAAAGGAGAAGTATAAACAAAGAATCTGGTCTGATGCTGCTTTATTAGGTATCTGTAAAATGATTGCTTAACATGTCAAACTGGGAGGAAATACTCTTCCTGCTTAGGTGGAAGATGAGTCTTTATTTATGAAAACGCAGAATTTATTTCAGACAATATTTATAATATGTTTGGGGGTTTTTATCCACTGCAGGCAGCCAAAATGTTTAATTATGCTCGCTGGGAGAAAACCTGCAACATGCTGTTTATCATCTTTTCTATTGCATTCTTCATCACCAGGATGATCCTGTTTCCCTTCTGGTAAGCAATATTTAATCCAGCCACAGGCTTTTACTTCATGAAAGTTGAGTGTTGGTTGTGATGGAAAAAGAAATGGACTGGACTTGAAAATTCTGCTAGTGAGAAAATTGACCAAAACCTGCCATTTTCTTTAAAAGCTATCACAATAAAAATAATTTTAAATGAGCCTCTTGACTAAATAAAAGCTTTTATGTGTTATGTAACTTGTTTTGGAAATAGTAGTTAAATGCTACGAGCTCTTGCATTTTCAAGGAGACTGAGCTCCTTAACTAAGAGAAATCCTTTTCCCTTTCATTCCACCCCTTCTGCTGTAGCTCCAAAGTCAGAGTACATGACTGTAGTTAATTTTTTTTTAGAGCTTTCTTTCTGCTATCCAGTCCTTGGGTAGTGCCTCACCCCGCTCACACGAGGAACACTCAGGAGTTTAGGTGAACCAATTAATTTATGAAGTCAGCACAAATAAATCTTAACTTGCTAAATACTTGCATGCCTTTGGAGTGCTATGATTTAATCTGCTTTGGAGTATCCACATGGGTGCTTAACATGTTTATCTTTTAAAAAGTGTTTAATGTGTTTCACATTCACAGCTCTAATTTGCCCCTCCCTGCCCATGGACAAACCCTTTGAGACTCAAGCTGGTTAAATTAATAGTTCTGAACATTGATCAGCATAAGGCTTTAATTTCCTGTAGTTTTTTCTTTCAGAAATGCTGATGTCTTTTACTTTATTGTTGTTTTTTTTTAATTAACTGTACAAGTGATCTGCAATCATTTTGCTTCACTGAGTCTCTTGTTCTTCAGTTCTTGAGCTTGGAAGCGAAACATGATGAGATTAAAGGGACTCCAAAAGCCCCAAATAATATAGAAGTAGTGAAGTCTCAAGATGGACAAAACATATGTTAATTAAGGAAAAGCCCTGTTGCAAAGCCTGTAGGATTTTCTCTGGAGTGTGGATTTCAGATTAGAGAGAATTTACACTAAAAAAGGCATAGGCAAGCTCTGAGTTGCACAGTATTTAGACCACACAGAGATGAAGATCTGAAAAACAGGGACTTTTTCTACCCTCACTTAGAATACTTTAATGCCAGACTCGAATTTCTCATCTTCTGAAGTCTATATTTTAACAGAGATGCATAATCTAGTTAAGGCAGGGCTTGTTAATTAATCTACCATCTTTGCAGAGCTTTTGGAATATGAGATTAGAAATAAGTGTAAATAGCATAAGGAAGAGACCCTGCACCATAACAATGCTCTTTATTTTTAGGATTCTTCGTGCCACACTATATCTGCCTACCTACTACTCCACGACTCCTGTCATAGCATATTTCTTATTCAATGGGATGCTGTTAACCCTCCAAGGCTTGCATTTATATTGGGGTTACCTTATTTTCAAGATTTTGAAAAGATTCATTTTCCTAAAGGTAAGAAATTTGTTTCTTCAGATGCCAACACAAAGATGTGTGAAGTATCAAACAGATGCCAACACCTCCAATAGATTTACTTGGAATTTTATTGCTTCCCTGACCTTTCAAGTCAGCATTTCTGAGGGGGATGTACAAAGCATGGAGGTGTTCAAACGTGCTTTGCACCTCTCATTGTCACACCCAGTGTCTTGGTTGGAATATAAAGGCTTCAGCTAGAATGGGGTTTTTTGCCTGTATTTGATGGTTTGTACCAATAGTAAATGAGAAATGAGCTGTCCCAAAAATCTGAAGCCCTAAGATGGTCCAGGACTCCTCAGGAATTCCTGTGTTCTGAGTGAAAGCAATCTTTTGTCACTGGGCTTTGTCGCAACTCACCAAAAAAGATGAGAAGTGAGTGATGAGAGCTTTGAGTACAACTTTTCTGCAGTATTTAAATTTCTTCAGATTTGCCTGAATCTGAGGTCACCTAAACTTGAGCACTGGTTTTGGATCATGAAAACCAAATGAAGCATATCTGGTATTATATTATGACTCAATGAAATACTGTCATATTCAGCTGGAGCAGAGGAACAGTGTAAGTCTGGCGATGCCTAATCTGCTTTTACCTTGTAAAGAAAACTCATGTGGGAAAAAAACTCCAAAGAAAACTGCCATTTATGTCTCATTTGATTGCCTGAAGTAGTGACAATTTCACAAGGTCTCGTGCCATGAAATGTGCAGTGGGGGCAGGGTAGATAACATATTTAGCAAAAAGCAATTAAGAGAAGGACTTTGGAGAATGTCTCTAAGATTTGACACAAGTATTGACAGGTATGTTTTTCTGGTTGAGATGACATTTAAGTTTTGCTGTTGAAAAATGGTGAGGCTCAAGAAACAAAAACTTAATGAAACTGCCTGTCCTTTTATCTGAAGCAATTTATGCTGTCAAGCATCTTAAGGAAATATTCTTCCTGTATTTAATTGTTGTTTGAGTGCTAACAGGAATCATCCTGTAATTACTGGAGTTTTGGATTCCATCAAACCTTACGCAAGCAAACAGCTGGGTATCATAGGGAGACCCAACATCTGTCCTAGGAGTTACAAACTCAGCCCTTGTAAGACAGCAAACAGCAGCACAGAGGGGAAAAATCTGTGGAGGAAATGGTTTGTGTTGCTCTGCCTTAAAGAAAAACTTCTATGTTCCCTTGGACACTGAGAATCTTGTATTTCTTGTGTGTCATTTACCTCTGTTTGACTAATTACTACATTACTTCTGGCCTGACTTAGAGGTGTAAAGTGCTTTATTTCTTGTTTTCTTTTGTGATTTTGGCCTTGTCTCTGTGCTGTTCTTGTTCCCTGTGCACAACCCCTCGATGAATAGAGGGACATCCCTCTGCTTTCCAGCTGAGGAAGAGGAAGGTTTGGCAGAGCTCCCCATCCACGCTGGTTGAAGTTCTGAGAGCACAGTGCCAGAAGGTGCTCAGATGCAGTGAACAGGACATTGCCAGGCCAGCTATATAAGGCCACTCTGCCCTGCCTGCTTATGTGCCTTTGTAAGGGGCAGAAATGTTTTATTTTGAGATAAGAGCTTCGTTGTGTTCATCACTGCTAAAAAATGGGAAAGCACCAAGCCCGTGTCCCTACCGCGGATTTGATTCCTTATACAGCTCTGAGAAGACGCTTTCCAAATAACATTTTTACAGTGGTAGCAGCAGCAGCCCGGGCCCTTTTCAGTCTGGATGACTTCAGCTGGCTTGCATGTGCAGCCTGTTTTCCATAGCAGTGGCAAACTTGGCTGTGAAAGCAGCCAGTGCCTCCAGAGCTGGAAAGGCAAAGTTGAAAAGAATGGTGTTGGCAAGGCAGCGCTTTTATACCAACATCTTTGTTATAGACATGCTGCACACAAATAGCTGCTGCTATTTTAGGGAAATACCAGTAGACCATCATCCTGGTGTTAGAAGGGGTTTGTTTCTCTGCCCAGGACTGCCTGTTTTCTGAATGAAAACTTTGCAATTTTTTGTGTTTTTCTTGAAGCGACAGTTAGCTACTTCAGATGGAAAAATGAAGTCATGGTGTAACTGGGTATAGAGACTTGTGTTGTTGTTTAACTGAAGGAAGCTCTGAGCATAGAAGGGTGTAAGGAATTTTTTCAGTGCCCTCTGTGCCTTTATTCTGGAGTTCTGGGGTCACTGCAGCCTTGAGAGTTGGGGATTTATTCCGTGCTTTCCTCTTCCCCCTGAGGAGAAGATGGCTTTTAGCTCAGAGTAGCTGGTCAGAAGCTCTTCATCTCAGCTGTCACTCCCTGCACCAACAGAGGGGACAGTTACCCTCAGCCCTTGGGATAACTGCTCAGCCAACTAACTTGCTTCAGCAAAAAAGAACTTGGACTAAAAATCTTGTGTTTTTCCTCCTCCCAAATACTGCAGCGAGAGATGGCTGAGAATGAGGGAAGAGGAAAGAAGGGAGGTGATCTTCTGCCATCCCTCTGTGTCCTGTTTTCCCAGCCATGGGGCTCTGGCACAGGGACTGGTGGCACAGAGCAGCACTGGTGGCCTCCAGGCTCACAGGACTTGTGTCACCTTTTTCTTGTCACTCAGAGGGAGTTCTCCATCCACAAACTCAGCTGTACTCAGCTACTTCACATTAAGAAGCTTTTTCTTTTCCATAGGGGTAAACTTGAGGGTACAGAATTTTTTTTCAAATCCATTATTCTTACCTCTGGACAATACAAATGCTCTTAAATGTCCTTTCTCGCGTGACATTTGTGACCTTGTGCATGAGTAAGGCCTGTAAGAAAAGCCCTTTGAGGTCAGCCCTGTAGCCATGTACCAGTTGTGCTTTGAGAGGAAGGAGGACATTCTCCAGTGTAATTTCTTTTCAAGTTAGGTCAGGCAATTGCAATGTTAGCTGCTGGCTGCCATCTTGATGTCCAAGGCCTTTTGTTGCTAGGAAACTCCGTGTGTTTCTGTAATATTGTTCAATTACATGGTTAAATTACCCACTTGTATCAAGTTTCAAGCACCACTGAAACATGTCTAGTCATCATGTCTGCACATATGAGAATATTTTAGGAAAATTGAAAAAGCATATAGAGAAGTATGTACATATGCACTGATTTAAAACATCTCGCCAGGAAAATCCCGTGGAGATTAAACATTTTATTTCCAAGGTCAGAAAAAGGGAGTGAATGACAGCAACTTATAGCCACATTATTATGGCAAATTAAGATGTAAAATATATGTTAAACCCATTACACACCGAGTTAAGGTTTTGAGACTACGGTGCTTTAAATCTTGAAAAATATGTGTAAGTTGTAGGAAATGGGCATGATGTCCACATGTCTCAGATGCTTCAGGGCTGATGCAAAGTCCATCCGTGGAGGGTAATGGCAGGTTTCTAACAGACTGTAATGTGTCCAGGAATAGGTTTTCCTGCTCTTGTAATTGTTTTGCCACCATCAGACCACCTTCAAGGAAGGCAATGAGCTGCTCACTAATGGCTGCTGTTATTTCGGAGTCATCAGCAGCAGTTTTCTTGGATTCACTGTGGTTCTTTCCTCTTCCTGAGGCAGAAAAGACCCTGCACCGCTGTAGATCAGGATTTTGGACTTGTCACTCTTTAAAACCCTATGTTCAATATTCCTTTGGCATTTTGGACTTGGTAAGCTTTTTAAAGACTGGTTGGGCGTATCCTTGTCCATGGTTTGTTCATTCCTTATTTGGCCCAAATTCCCAAGGCAACAGTGAGAGTTAGTGTTCAAAGAATGACTAAAAACAGAGTAGGGGAAACTGAAAATTAAAAAAAAAATACTATTTGGGGTTGAAATGAGAGCTGTAAAATGCTTGTTATGATACTTCAGCTGTTCCCAGCCATCATTTTTCTACTGCAGCATTTTTCCTCTTAGTTTTTTAAATGCTTGATCTGCTTGCATCAAACAATTTGACATTTAATGAGAATTAGCACATTCAGTGAGAAGTCATTTCCTTCAGAAAAATGCCATACTACAGGAGTTAAACAGAGGACAGGGTTTATTCCCTAGTGGTATGTAAGATTTTGCTTTCTTTTTGCTTACATGCTTTGTCAGGCCTGTGCTGCCCAGTGGCTGTTGGGGTGCCAAAAACAGACCTTGAGGTGCACTTGCCTTAATTCCAAGTGGCTCTTTGAAAAGCAGCAATACATTTGAGAGGATAATGATGATCTAGTGAGTCACATTTTCATGACTGGAACTGGGAACTTGTGGAAAAGCCTTTCCTGGATATTTTATTGTTCCCTTCTAGACTGGGAAGGGCTAGTTCTGCTTTGGAGTTAGAGCTCTCTCAGTGGAGGGTTAGCACAAGCATAACACAGGTTGATCTAGGTTAGTAAGGGTTGCTTTTTCTCCATTTTCAAGGAAAACAGGTTGTGGAGAAGTTGAATTGGTTTGTTCTCAACAGATGACTATTTATAGCAGATTTTCCCATGAGAATGGTTTACTAGGGGAACAAAATAGGCCAAATGAAAGCTTTCCCCCTTAGACATGAAAACCAGTCCATCTGGGAGCCTTCCCAGTTGGTTAAAATGATTGCCCTGGGGACATGGGTTGTTTAATAGCCTGGAGATGGGAGTTAGCCAGCCAGGTCAGCAGCGTGGAGGCTCATGCCCTAGTAAAGGGAAATGACTTCCTGTTATGACTTTCTTTCATCTGCATATTTCCCATTCTGCTCCAGCAATCTATTTAAACCCAAAGCCTGGCTACATGTCTCACTTGATGCTGCCAAATTAATCTGAGGGAGAAGGGCGGGAGGAAGGCAGGAACACAGAGGAGTTGGAGGTTTGCTGGCTGGTGTTACAGTGACAGGCAAGGAGCAGAGGAGCCCTGCCCTTCCAGGGATGTGCAGCCACGGATATTGTCAAAGTGTGCAGCCCAACAGAGCCTGTGAAAGAGGAAAAGCCACCACTTCTTCTCCACTGTGCCAATCCAAGAGCACCGTTTGGTCTCTGGGGCCTCAACCAGTTTTCCTGGCACTGGGAGTTAAAAGGCAGATTTCTGTTGAAATCTTTACATTTACTCCAGATTCTGAACGGGGTCAGCAGCTGAGCAGTGACTTCCAGGGAGGTGTGTTATATATGCTTAGTGGATTGTATGGTATACCACACACTAAAATATACCTCTCAAGTTTTAATACAGCAGCAATGTTCTTTGCTGGATTTTTTTTAAATTATTTTTTATAAACTCTGCTTAGAATGCCCCTAAGTCCACAACATTTTTCACTTGAACTTTATATAAAAATCAGATAAAGCTTCGAAAACCTGGGTTAAAGGCTGTTAGAGCCATTGTGGAGGAATGAACTAATAAGAAACTACAGTAAAAAAAATTGTGAGCATTTGATTGTAATAGATGGGTGGTGAAGGTATGCTGGGGTGGGAGCACTGGGGCAAAGTACCCATCCACAGCCCTGCTGTGCACACACAGAGCTGTGCAGGAGCAGCCTCAGTCCCTGGGACAGAGCCCAATAAATTTGGGGTTGGGATGCTCCCCTTGCCTGTCTCAAGTTGGCTGAACCATAAACAGCTCTGACGTGCTGCAATAAAAGTCTGCTCTTCCCAAAGCCGCTGAGTTTGAATTCAGTAGGAGCTGCAGATGGCCAGTGCCTCTAAGAATAGCAGCCCCAGCCTCCCTGCAATCCTGAGGCTTCCCGGCCCGGCCATTCCCGGGGGTTGATCCAGGGCCAGGCTCTCAGCTGGGAGGAACGAGCGCGGCTCGATGGGGCTGGGTCAGTTTTCACCAGCAATGGACCGGGCCAAACAAGCACCCCCGCCCCTCTCTGCGTGTTCCCTGGCACAAGGCAACTCCACTCCGAGTAAATCCCCCTTCCAAATGGTTCTTTTGATGTGCAAGCTCCTAATTCAGAGGAAAGACAAATGCTGGTAAAGTTTTTGCTCTAAAATTAATTGCTTTACCTTGCTGTGCACAGAAGGGCATTTGCTGACAGGTTTTCTGGCTTCTTGTTTTAACTGCTTGTATCTTTTAATTTTCGAGCAGGATCTTTATGAAATGTTCCATTTCTTGCTAGTTTTATATAGACACCTATATAAAAATTATATATGTGTAATAGTGTGCATATGTATTTATTTTTTCAATTGCCAAAAATCAATTCACAGAGTGAACACTAAGCCTTTACAGAACTTTTGATGCCTTCATTTACTATTTTTAATATATTCTGCAGAGGTTTGAATTGTGACTGTGTTATGAGGTGAATAATTCTTATATTTTCAGAGGGAGTTACTGAACTTCAATCTGGTGAATCGATTTTAAAAAAGATTGAAATAAAGCTAGTTAATGATAGGTTAATATCAACCGAGAAACAAAGTTGTTCTTGTCTTGTATTTAAAGAAAATGGTTCCCTAGGAGAACCTAGGAGTGCTCCATAATCATGATTACATGGCAAGAAGGGAGAAAATCCTTTAAAGGAGCAGTTTGTCCTCTGTAGCACAGAGTTCTGATCAGGCACAGGACACTGCAGGTTCCCCTGAGCAGGCAGGGATGAGTGTGAGGCAGCTCCAGGGTGGGATTTGTCTTGTGTAACTTAGGCTGTGCCTACAATTTCCAGGGTCCCTCTGTAACCAGTGGAGGAAGAATGGTGTCCCCATCTCTGAATCATTTGGCTCAGTGAGGAAACTCCCTAAAACTTTGTTCACTGGCTGCTATTTAAAATCTTCCATACCCAGCCTTGATACCAGGGTGGTTACAAGGGCTGAATAGAAATTTTCTTAGGTACTGCATATGAATACAGGAAAAAACCCCATTACTTGTCAGGGATGTGACTGAGATGTGTGTTTAAGCACGGATAGAAAGTTTAGATGCATCACAGCAGAATGGAATGGTCTCTAAGGATGCAGAGAAATGTCCCTGCTGTTCAGGAGTGCCTGTCACGTACCTGTGCGTTGTGATCTCAGTCTGCAGGGCTGCAAGGCTTCTGCAGGAATACTCTTCAGCAGCTGTGTTGTTTCAAAATATTAATTGAGTGCAGTATCATACCTCACTGAGAACAGCACGAGTGTCTGATCAGCTGTTTTGTAGCCAAAACAGCATTTCTAAGGAGTAAAAGTGCATGTTCTGATAAAAGTTCATACCACTGAACTCCTTGGCTTAAAGCGAGTTCTGTCCTAGGGTAAAAAAAAGTTCACTATAGAGAACAGCATCAAATGCCTATTATATTGTTCTTTGTTTCTTTGCCAAGTGTGGATTTAAAATTGGAATAATTCAAAAAGCAGTGGGACATTCTGACTCACTCGGTACCTCCTGGGCTTTTGACATTATCGTAAAGCCCCGTGTGCTGCAGCGCGGGGTTCAGGCAGCGCATTTCAATAGCTCAGCCTGCAGGCTCGGCTGGAAGCACGGAGAACCCGATTAGCTGTGAACAATGACTTCGTTCTGCAGGACACTCCAGCCCCAGCTCCAGGTGTGCTGTGCTGGGGGACACCACCACTGAGGTTTTCTGGGGGTTAAATGTCAGTCAAAATCAGGGACGTGTTCTAGTAGCAACATCTAGTTTTATAAGGCTATTTTTTTCAATAGTTGTGGAATTAGTGGAACTTTTAATTTGTTTTTTACAAGTCTTCTTTGAGCTCCCTCTGAAAACTGTCAGTGGTATTATGTAGAAGAGATAGATTAAATAAGAGGACTTTTTGCCACAAGATGTCCAATACAATTAACTTAGAAAGTCAGCATCTTCATTTAAAAACTGCAGAAAGCAGAGCCCAACTGTGCATCTTCCATGGAAGATAAACATTATTTATGTTGCCTAGTGTGTATGAGCTGCAGAGGGAAATACACTTTCCAGTAAAATCTTCCAGGCTGGAAATACAGAAGAGTTTGCTTGAATCCAAATCTATATTGCTTAGTCTCAATAGGAAAGTAAAGACTTATTAAGTCATGTGTCAGCTGAGTTGAATTATTGATGTTGAATTCAACATGTTGAACTCAGAGATTCAGCCACTTTATAGTATTATTTGTTAGAAAAGTACCCCCTCCTATCTATTTGGACTGACTTTTTATAGTCTCTCTTGTTTATTATCTCTTTTATTTGAGGCAGTGGTTGCTGACCTGACTAATAGCTTTCATCTTTGTACTTCAAGCTGTTTCCATATGTGCAGGTGCTGTGGAATTTACTGTCTTTACATTGAAAAATCAAGATGTAGTCAGTGTGTTTGTGGATATTTAAATAAAATATTTTAAGGTAGAATTAAGGTATAAGGTTCTGATTTTAATAGAAGATACGTTTAAGAGTCAGCAAACTCCAACTAAATGTTAAGAATAAGTATTTGAAAGTCCAAAAATCTAAATTTAACCAGATCAGAAAACAACATTGTGGAATCAGCTCTGAATTGTTTTGATACATCAGTACTTGGTAGGAGAAAACCAGTTAACTGTGTGGGTGTAAACTATGCTTAGCCCAAAAAATTAATTGGTTCTAGTCTTGTCCAGTCAGGGGCCAAATTGAAATCTTCTTATACTGCTGAAAACCCTGGAGTCAGTGCTGATCCCACCAGGTGAGTTAGGCCTGGAACATCTCCCACCACTCACACTTTGGAATCCTGGAATGGTTTGGGTTGGAGAGGCCCTTTAAGGCCATCCCAGCCCTGCCGTGGCAGGGACACCTTCCACTGTCCCAGGGTGCTCCAAGGCCTGTCCTGGCTTTGGGCACTTCCAAGGATCCATCCACAGCTGCTCTGGGCACCTGTGCCAGGCCCCCCACCCTGGCAGGAACTGATATTTGCTAGCAGGGGCTCTTCCCTTTCTGAGAAAGCAGAGGCACCAAGCTTTCCTCTCTGTTCCTAGGATCCATCCATGTTGCTCCAATATATTTTTGTCTTTTTCTTGCTGCCTGGCACTGTCTGTCCCTGTGCTCTTACAGCTCCCACTGGAACCACCCTGCTGTGGCAGATAGGGAGCCGTGGCTGCAGTGTGGCCTCAGCGTGCTCTGGACAGAGATGCCACGTTCCCAGAGAAGGGGAGCAGGGGGAAGGGTGGTGTCTGCCCAGCCCCGCCTCAGCAGTGAGGCTCCCATGGTGTCACCAGCCCAGGCGACAGGAAACCAGCGCTTCCATCAGCTGTCAGCACAGCCGTGTCCTGCTGCTGCTGCTCTCCTCAGCTGTGGCAGAGTGCAGGGCCCAGGGCCTGTCAAGAGGGAAGTGATCTCTGAGTCTTTATTGAGACACAAACTTGTACAATTAGGAGTGAATTCTCTGTTAGTTTAGATGGAGTTTTAAGCGGTATTTTTCTGCTTACAAGAGGCTGGGAGGTGGACCATGAATTTTGTTCATCTCTTAACTTCAAGAACTCTTTTTTTCCATGGTGAAGTCGCTTAGAAGGTCCTTTACTATTCATGGAGTGCTAATGGCTTCAATGATACATGTTCTAACAGCAGTGAAATGCAAGAAGCCAAAACTACCTTAAGAAATATGGTTCATTTAACTAAAAGAGGCAGACTGAGCAGCAGGTGGAAGGGTTAAACAAAAGGAAAAAAGATTATAAAAGTTTGCAGCTTTGGCTTCACTACAAATGGCTCTCTTGCAGACTTTATAGCATTAGTGTTGCTTCTCATAAACCTTGAAACCATTCATCCATTTAGAAAGATTAAATTGGTTAGTCATCCAGAAGAGAAAATGTACACATCCATTTTGTCTGTTACCCAAAACCAGCTGAAGTACAATAAATGCAGTTGATGCCATTAAACTAAAGCACTGAGTATTAATGATGGCCTCAGCTGTGGTATTTACAGTTTGCCAGCTCTTGTGTTCCTGATAGTATATTCATCTGCTGCTGCTCAGGGACAGTCAGAGCACAACCTTTGAGTTGGAAAACATGAGCATAATATATGATGTGAGGGGCTCAGAGAAAACATCTTGGTATTAAAGCAGGGAAAATCCTAGAAATGTTACAATTTCTGTTATTATTAGAAGGTCAAAGTTCGGAGGCACAAACTGCACTTAGGATATCTTAATATATTTATAATGGTCTGTTAAGCAGTTTGCAAAGACAGGTTTGTTTGGATTTCCAGTTACAGATGAAGCTATTGCTGTTTCATGTTCTGTCACTTAAACAAGCCAGACAAAAATGGCCAGACTCTCCTAAGGCAGGAATTTTTGGAAGCACTTGGTCAGGAAGCAAGTTTATTATCACAAAATATAATAAAAATTAGGCTTAATTTAGGAGCATTTTTTCTTGATTAATATCAGGAGTTCAGAAGTAACACTCTTTCCCAGAATTAAGAAAATTTACAGTGATTACTTCAGAATATGAAGAAGTTGAATTCTGCTGCTTTGAAATCTGTAAGATGTTCTCTCAAAGGCAGGGATTTACATTGGGCTGGAAAAAACATGACATGTTTTTTAATTACTACATATAGTGCCTTTAATCAGAGCATCCAGCTTGACAGCATTAAAACTGGGAAGCCAACTCTGAGTTTCCAGTTCCATGCTGGAAATGCCAGCCCATTCCTATAGGAAACAGGAATCAATATCACATACTGGCCATCATTCCAAGCAGAGCAGTTTGCCAGCTGTTCTTCAGCTCATGCTTGAGCACCAGCAACTTGTGTGCAGCACAAGGAGGGACTCCAAATGAAACACCACAAACGTCCCTGCCATTATTCCCAGTGAGTCCTGAACTGCTGCTCCCTGTCACTGCCCACAGTGCAGCCCCAGGGAGATGAACACTTCCAGGGAGTGCAGTGGATTTGGCCTCAGACACTGCTTAGGATTAGTTTGCTTTTCTTTCTGAAACATTTCTGGTGGCAGAAAAGCAACAATCTTCCCCCCACCCCCTCAGCATTTGTCTTTTACTGCAAATACAAATGGCAAAAATACCAGGAGGGAGTGAGGTGATCTGAGCGAGCCAGAACCTCATAAATTGTGTGGGAAAGGCTGTCTTGCCTTTTCTCTAACTGATGGTATGCCAAGTTTATTTTACAGTATTTACAGTAAGATTTGTTTGTTTTGATACCCTTTGGAAGTTGTTAGGGAAAAAAGCAAAAGAAAATCTCTGGGAAGTTTATAGTTTGTGATGAGCCAGAGCTCAGGCTTTAATTTGTTTTCTAGCCCTATACCTTTTACTAGGACTGTAATAAATAAAGGGATATGAGATTGCAATTGGATGAGTTATTACTGGGCTGTTATTTATTTTCTCTGTATGAATTTGGTGCTTAGGAAAGACCTCAGAGCAGCACGCTAAGGAAGTGGAATTGTTAGTTCATTCCAAGAGCAGATACAGGAGGGGCAGGAACAACCCTGGTTTCTCCTCCCTGCGTCACTGCTCTGACCTTGGCACATCACAGGGAGAACAAGCAGGCTCTGCCTGTGCAGCTGAGGCCCAGATAGATGACAGGAGAGCAGATTTATCCTTGATGGAGTGGTCCCAGTGTGGCTGTGCAGGCAGGGGATTGTCTGTGCTGACATTCCTGCCAGCTCCAGCTCTCGGCTCAGGAGGCAGAGCTCTGTCAAGAGAAGAAGCTCCAGCATCCTGCAGTACAAAAAACTGCAAAAAGTGGTGCCTATCTCCAAGAATCAGGCAGGAGGAAGTGTTTTCTGGATTTACAACATCTCTAACTACAGCATCCTGCCCTGAGTCTGTGGAGCACTGAGGTGGAAATCTTCCAGGCAGGTGCTGCTCTTGTGAGTTTGTTGTACTGAAGGGAAAATAGGGGTGTTTGGGTTTAATGCTGAAGCCTTGATGGTTTGAAACAAACGTCTGAACACATTGTAGGGCCTTGGATTATGGCAGGAGTTGAGAAAAGGAGACTAGTGGTGTGTTTTATGTGCCGTGACAAACAGCACAGCATGGTCTCACCTCTCCCTGAAACACGGGGTAGATGTGATGACTTATCTCTGTGTGGTGGAAACATTCACTGTTTCCATTTCTGACTGTCTGGGGTGAAGCACGATTGCCAAATGTTGGGAGCTGTCCCTGTGGAGCTGGGGAGGGATTTTCCTGAGGGCAGACTGCCCCGCTGACCCTTCCATCCTCATGGAGCAGCCATCCCCTCCCTGGCAGTTCCTTAGCAGGGTGATAAACCCAAGATGCACAACAGCTGGACAGACACAGCCTCCCCTGTGCCAGTGCTGACGTGCTGTATACACCACTGAGCAGGAAAGAGTATTTTAGGGTCAGAAGTGTCTTTGAGCAAAGTTGGTGCCAGGAGATGCTGGCACAACTCATCGCTGTTTAGTTTACACCTGTCAGAAGCAGGCAGCCTCTCAGCTCCTGTGTTTGGGTGAGTGAATTCATCATATTTAGCTTTGAAACAATATTCTTTTCATCTTCCCTGCACTTCACAGCTGTTAATTAATCCCACAGCACCCAGGGATTAATAGTCACACTTTACAGGGAAAAGCAGAAATGAACAAGGAGAGGTCAAGTGGCTGGGCCGAGGTCATGGAAGCAGTTTTGTCTAAAGAACATCTGGTTCTGCAAAATTCAAGTGTTGTTAATTGATCTCCCCTTGGATGTCAGCCTCCATTTTGGGGGCAGGGTGTGTTTTGGGGGGCAGTAGAATTTACTCACAGTGTGTTTTGGGGGGCAGTAGAATTTACTCACAGTGCTTTCTTCTCCCTAGGACTTGAAAGATGATCGGAGTGATGAAGAAGAGGAAGATTCTGTTACAGACACTGAAGAGGAGTCCACAAAGAGCAGCAACAAGAACAGCAGTGGGTCAAGCAAACACCTCCTAAACAGCAGTCACCACTAGCCCTGTCCTGCCTCACCTCCTGCAGTGATTCCTGCTCTGGTGTTAGCCCAACCTACAGGACAGGATTTAAGTCAAAAGGCTTGTGAGAGACTGTGATTGATTTATTGTTGGCTACTGGACCTGGAAAAAAGCCCGGTTTAGAGGGGAGGGAGAAATTGCATAACATGACAAAATGTGTTAATGACCCACTTTCGGAATCGTTGCAGAGTGTGTGGAAAGATGTTTGGACTTGCTGACTGACAGTGCTCCACAAGGGCAAAGCTCAAGAGAGTCAAGTAATTTAGTGTCCCGTTGATTCTAATGTTGTTTTTCAATCTGATATGAGATATATTTCATCAAACAATTTAAATCACAGATGTTTTGTGGTAGGTAGGTAGTGTGAACTCCATTAGGAACCAGAATTACTCAATGTGGGAAAAATTTGACAGTGCTGAACAGTGACTGCCATTTTAACTTTATTTTTCAGTTTAAACCCTCATCAAAATGGGTATTTTTCTGAGTTATATTTCATTTCCTGGCGGCCAGAGGAAGCGAACATGGAGGAATTCAAATTACTTGTCTGTGAAGGGTTGGCTTCAGTGTAGAAATATAGTCCTTCTCTGAAGTGATAGATAGCTGAAATATTGTGCCAAGGAAGTCACTGTTAAAACAGAAAAACTCAGTCCCAGTTCTCCGTTGAGCTCCAGGCTTCTCAAATGTCTTTCAGTCATTTTGGCCCAGTGTTAGAACAGAAGGTACAGTGGGAAGGGAAGAGGAGAAATGGAAATTGGGTCTTTTCACAGGTTCTTGTGCACTTACCTGTCTTCAAAGCTGCCAAACACCCTCTGCTCCTTGCTCATCTTCAGAGCACTTCAGACCAGAAAGTTAAAACCAAATCTCATCTGTTTCCTTCTCATGACCTTGTCTCACAGCTTTGGACACTGCCTTCTCTGGAGCGAGGCCACCAAGTTCTGATTTGTAGTTCTGGAGTGTTCACTGCAGGTACCCGGGCACTGGGGAGCACAGGACTGGCACAGGATCTCACACTGTCACTGCTGCAGGTTCATTTGATACCAGGATCTGTATTTCCATCTCTGCTCTTTTATAAAATGGGGAATCACATCAGCTAGACCCAAACTTGGCTGTATGTGACTTCAGCCACCTGCTGTTGTTTATGCTGTAACCAGTGAGCAAGAGCTCCTCTTACCCAAAGTGCCTCTATCCTAAATTTGCACTTCTGTTCTAACACAAGTGGGGCTGCAGCAGCATTTTCAGTCCTGGGGCTCTCCATGGAGAGCCCAGGCCTTGTAAACAGGGCGGTGCCAGTCCCATTTCCCTCTGCATTAGCTCACAGGGTCATAAAGGATTTGTGTCATAAGCCTGGGAGGTGAGAGGCTCTGCAGTGGTTCTACAGTAGCTGAGATCATCTGGGGAGCTCAATCCAGTAGCTTGATAGAGGCCAGGGGACCTCTCCTAGAGCAGCCTCAGTGCAGAGTGTTCAGTTCAGAACAGCTCCATTCCCCTGGCTGCTCCGGCAGGAATTGGTGACCTGCAGGAAGCATTACAGGACTGACTTGTTTTCCCAAGGTTTCCTTGGCACATGGGATGTAATTCAGTGCCTGAAGCATTGAAAGAGTGGGAAATGTTTGGGATCTCAGATATGAAGAAAGAAGTGGGTTTCATGCAGTTACAAGAAGCTGTAGCAGGGCTTTGTTACATAGGCTCTTTTTTTTACAGTGTCCAATTGTTTACTTGTATTTTGGACCATTTTGCACCCAAATGTGTATTTTTTCCCACAAAGGGAATTACACTGAGGAAAGAGCATGGCCTCCAGTTTCTGAGAAGGAAGGGAGATGTGTGGTGGTGGAAAAGGACCCCTGTCCCAGTGCTTGTATTTCAGTGGTGCCACTTGGGCTGAGTGGGCAGAACCCCCTCAGCAGCCTTTGGCCACCAGTGCCCTTCCTGCACGGATGAGGAGAACACCTTAAATACAGCAGGGGGGAGTGTGGGGAGTGTAAGCACTGATGGCAACGTGTAAAGCAACTGGAGAGTTTGGCAGGGCACAGTTCTTATCGGGGCCTGTTTATTGCCTGCATGGAAAACACTTTGCTAACAAAACGTGGAAATCCGGCGTCTTGGAGGATTTACACTCCCTTGGGAGAGACAACGGCGCTTTCTTCGAGATGTAACAGGATTTTGGGAGGTGGCCAGGGTATTATCATTTGATTTTGGTGCCAGAAGCTTTCCTCCTATGACTAGGAAAGGAATTTAGGAGAGGAAGCACAAAGAATGATGTTGTCATAGGAATGAGCCTCTGAACAACTACTGATTTTTAAACTGGAATTTATAGTCTCCTTGAGGCCAAAACTTGCCTTTCTTACTCAGGACAAGTCTCCCACTGAAGCCAATTAACTCTATTGGAGTCTTGCCTAGGAAAAAATTTGGATTGCAGTTATCCAACCTAATTGCAAGAACTGTTGTTCTAAGCTGATGTGAAACTGAGATCTTAAGGGAAGAACAAAAGGTAGATAAATACACTCAGATATAAAGCTTTGAGGCAAATTTTGGGTGAGTACAGAAGAATATGGAAGAAAGTAGCATCCTGAAGGTGAAGATTAAGTCTGGGCACAGTAAACAGCCAAGTAACAGTGCAGTGGGAGGGGGTGGAAGGCAGGCAGGCCATGGAGGGCCCTTCCCAGGGATTACTCTCATGGGCAACCAAGGGGATTGGACCTAAAAATTCTGAATGTAATAAATACCCACAGCACAGAAGGAAGCAGGAATAGGCTGTCAGAGTGTGCCCTGTTAACATCAGGTTGGTCATTCCTAGAGTTATGTTCATTTAATTCCCCCCTTTTTATTGATGGAAACTCAGAAACAAGAAGCTGAAGTCATGGGGGCACAATTTCTGCTAAAGAGATTTATGTCATGGTGCTTCAAGATTTTCAGTCTATTCAATGCAATGCAATGCAATGAAGATTCAATATTTTTATAATCTTGTTGTTCTAAGAGTCTCAAAGTGCAGGTGCAGAACAACTGCAGGTGTGTATGGGAGCACAGATAGACTCTAACATTTTCTTTTTACCATTTCACAAAATGTGTCCTGGTTCAATGAGTTGACACTGTGCATCTGGTTTGCTGTGTCACTTTGACCATGCCAAAATATTTCTCATAGAGCTATAGACTGAAAATCAAATCTTGGTCCATATGACTCAGGGGAAAATCTTTTGTTCTGTTTAATTTCTCTGGATTTAGTTCAGGTATTCCTGTCTGTGTGTACTCTGCTTCCTCCATACTTGTGTCATACTTAGATTTACCAGCCTGCTCTGGATTGGGTTTACAGATCTCCTTCACTCCACAGAACTCATTTTGTCAATTCATGTTATTTGGTGTAAGGATCTTTTTTTTTGTTCTTAACACCACTGACTTTGGTCAGTTGAAATATACACTACAAATAAATATTTTTTTAAAACGGGTGTCAAGGTAAGGATTTCCTTGTTTTCTCTGCCTTGCAGTGTCCTCCTCTCTGCTTTCCATTCCCTCCAAGCTTTTCCATGGGAGCATCATTTGTTCAAGAAAGAATTCCTTACTCTTCCAAGATTTTCCATTGCGTGGAAGAAGCTGGATGACCCACAACCTTCACAAGACCTAACAGCAACGTCTGTAAATGAACTTGTGTTTTCCTGAACAATGAACAAATGGAGAGGAAGCAAAATCAATGGGAGCATCACCCATGCTTTGTATTATTCAAGGTTTATGCTTTGATTAAAGCACTTGTGAGTGCTCCTGAGTACACCAGGAATGTTACACCTGTTTGTATCTCTATTAATAGCTGGGTTTTGAGGTGCATGTAAGGGTTGCTTAGGAAGTTCTGTGTGTCAGGACTGAGCTGCTGCCCAGCAGGTTGTTGTGGGATTATCACAAGCTCAGAGGGGAATCTTCAGCTGGCAAAAGCAGGAAAGCTCTACAGAAAACAAAGGAGCCGTGCTCATTTCTATCGACTGAAAAACTTCTCCGTATTTCTTCTTTCCATTTCTGCCTCCCTGGCTGGGAAGATCACAGAGGTTCTGACTTACCATCCCTTCCCATGGGCAATCAAACAGAAGGGAAGGTGTTTCCAGCCCAAATAATGAACTGTAGCAGAATACTTTGGTTTTATTAGCTGAAATTTTTTTTAAGTGTATGAGTAAGAATAAAGTAAATGGAAAACAAACTGAGCAGGACTATGTGAGTTTTGGCTACAAACAACTTGCAAACTGTGAAGAATTAGAAAAAAAAAGTTGCTGAATTTGGAAGAAAAACACCATCTCCACAGGCACTTCCCCAGCTGTGGGCTTGAAGAGCAGCAGATGAGCAGGAATGAGCAGGAATGACCGTCCATGCTGAGCACACGGGTGCAGCCCAGGTGGGAGAGCTCCAGAGCTGCTCCAGGGCTGTCGCCTGCCCCAGGGCTGGGAACCTTTGGTGTGGAGCAGCCCGTGAGCCACGGATAGACCTGGGAGCTGATTTCACTCAAAATCACTGGAAATGATTGTTCCTGCTTCCCCAGCAGTCTGATGGGCTCCCTCCAAGGAAAAGGAGGTGATCAGAACAGTGTGATCTCCACTCAGGCTGGCTACAGAGAGCTTCAAGTGGGGCTCTGAGAGGTTATTGAACTGGAGAACCCTCTCTGGGGCTACCTGACATTTCTACCATTAATAGAAAACAAGGCTGAAAGCACAAGCCTGAGCTTTAACACATGAATCTGCAAATACAAGGTTGTAACAACCCACATAGGATAATGTTGTTGATCTTCCAATAGTCTGAAGATTTATGAAAATAGCTTCTATTTACTCAGCTGGAGTGAGCCCTATTCTTCTGAGTTTTGTTACCCCATAAAGCATTCAGAGGAGACCCCATAATCGTTTCAAAGTCAGAAACATTAAGTGGAATAACAAGTATAAACCCTCTCCACAGTGACTTTGAAGTGCAAGAAGCATGGCCTTGTAGCCATGGAGCTCTGTTTTGAGCCGAGTGGGAAGAAACAGGTCCCAGGCAGTTGTTTCAGGTGGTGAAAAGTACATATTTTTCCTACCACAAAAGAAGCTGGTCTAAAAGAAGTTAAAGTTGAGCAGGGAAATAAGTGATTAAATTTCCACAGAAATTCACAGGAGTTTTCCCCATGATACTGGTGAGAATTAGACCCAGATCTTGTGACCAGTTCCAACAAGGCCAGCATGGCACTGCATTCTCCAGCCATCAGGAGCAGGGCACAGCCCCAGGGTTTCCTCTTCCCATATCCCAGAGCAAAATCCTCCCTGGAAAATGAGTATTTCTGTTTGCAGGACACTCACCTGAGCACAGCTCTGCCTCTTCCTAAGCTGGGCATGTATCCTTTGAAAGACATTCCTGGGAAAGCAGTCCTCGCCTTTTCAAGGCAGAATCCTCACTTCCAATGAGCACTCTGCTTCCTGTCCCCTGCCTGCTCAGGATCTGAGCAATGCCTGGCTGCTGATGTTAAAATCCACAATCCAAGGCCAAATTTACCAGGAAGGGGCAAAATAGGAGCCGTGGTTGTCACAGCTGCCTCAGCGTGCGGGTGCAGCAGGAGAGGGCTGCTGAGCCAGGGGAGAGAAGGGAGCAAAAATCGCTGGGACAAGACAGCAACAGCTTAAACACAGAACTGACATCAGCAAGAATCACAAAGCAGAGCAGTAACAATATCAGCAGGAACAAGTCCCAAGAGAAGGAGGAGGGAAAAGACAGTAGCTCTGTATCCGGGGATCAGCATTCCCAGCAGCAGCAGCCAGCGTTGCCTGGACTGGAGATGAACTTTGCAGCCAGGACAACTCCTTTTCCCGAGCACCAGCAGCCTCAGACTGAGCCCAGCCAGAGTTCCCAGGGCAGGAGCAAAGCAGGAGGATCTGGGAAAAGCTCCTTTACAAAGTTCCCAGTATGTGAGTGAGGGGACAGGGAGGGACTGGGCTGGGGCTGGGCCAGGGCAGCCAGGAGTAGAGCCCAGCAGACCTGCAGCTGTGGCAACGACCCCACACTGGACCTCCGAGCTGGTTTTGTTCTTTTCCTGGCTGACTGGAAATCCCAGGAGTCCTGAAGAGCTCCTGGAAGATTTGTGTGTTTGCTTTCTACAACAAAGAGGAGAAAGCTGCTAAAACACCTTCCTACTGCACCTATGGGTAAGTGTCTCAGTTGTCATAGCCTCTAGACAGAACAGGAGAACTCCTAGGATTTCATGAGAATCTGTGGGAAGCAGGAGCTAAATCTTATCAGGTTGTGCTAAATCTTATCAGGCCGTGCAAATCCTACCTAGTTCCTTTGCTGATTTAAAGGAGGAATTATTCAGCAACCAAAGAATGTCTCGTACATTTCCCCATTGCAAGGGCAGCAAGGTCAGGTGGTGTTTCTGTGTTGCAGATTTTTTTTTACCCCTTTGTGTCCTGCAAGGATGGCACTTGAGCAGAGAACAGGACTCTGCAGCAGTGTCCCCTTTGGCCTAAGGGTAGGACTGTTCCATAACCCTGACTATTCTGCAGGACATGCACAGCATTTAGTGAACTCGGGAACTGATTCCCTCTGGTTCTGGCTGCCTTTGGAGAGCCCAGCACTGCTGCGGTGAGAACGCCCCGGGCCCTCCTGTGCCACCACCGTGTTGGTGACCTGGTCATTGCTGCGAGGCCCCACGAGGTGGCAATAGCAGGACACGGCTCCCGTCGGGACACGGCTCCGGGGAGCGCTGCTGTCCATCTTTTTGCCCCTGAAAACGGATCCCGTTGAATACTGCGGTGCGAAATTCACGCAGCTGATATTTCCACTTGATCGGTCTCTGACTGTGAAAAAGGTGTTAGGGAAAAAGACACTTAAATTTTACTGAGATTGAGTGTTTGGTGTCAGTCCAGAGGCGCATGTGCTGGTGTCCCAAGGGCTGGCATCTGCCTGGTTGTCACCACTGGCCCTTTCCCTGTAGGTGCAGCTCTGTCCTGCTTTCTTTCCTGGTACCAGAACTGTTCCCAGTGGTTCTGGGGTAGGGCTGAAGAAGAAAGGATGTTAAATGTGCTCTGACACTGCTTTACTGCCTGTAATTTCTCATATTGCTCTTTAACTTACATATTTTCCAAGCCACATGGTTTGTGGCTGATGTTGGTCCTATCACTACACATTGAGAAAACGTGGGTTTTGATTGCTGAATTTCTGTAAAAGTTCAAATGGTTTGATAAAGCTTTGAGGGTAGCTTGGGAACAGCTTGAACATGACAAAAAAGTAGAGTGAGGCAGCAAAAGTCCAGAGCTGTGATCACCTGAGCACATAGGCCTGGGGCTGTTTTGGTTCCACAGGAGAAAAAGGATGTTTTACAGAGCCAGGCTGGGGGGACAGAGGGGCTTGGCTTTGGGGCACAGCCTTTCCCCAGCTCTGTGCCACCATCCAGCAGTGCCTGTGCCTGCAGGACAGCCCTTCCCACCGTGCTTGTCCCCACACTCAGTGGCTGGCTGGGTCCCCCCCTCTCCAGGGGTGGCTGCAGGAGAGCTGCTCCTGTGGTGTGACCCACCTTGGGGCCCCACTGCAGCACTGACGGGGCCCCTGGCCCTGCAGTCCCTGCTCCTGGGGGTAATTGAGTTTTCTGTTTGTTTTGCAAGTGTAATTGGCCAAGATGCTGTGAAGGGAGGAGAGAATGCCCAAGGGAGAGGAGTTAAAGAAATAGGAAAACATGATTAAGAGTGTTTTAAGTCAGCAGTTTCCCTTGTTAGTACTTTCCTGGTGGAGAGCAGCCACTTTAGGTCTGTGCAGTTGGATTGGACCACCTGGTCCAGGCTCCAGTAGCCATCCATGCAGACGGATGAAGTGCCTTGGCATCACCTCTTCTGAGCCATGCATCACCTTCTTGGCGTACAAATCTCCTCCTCTGGCTCCTTGTGTCCTGCTGCAAGGAATATGCAGAGAAGGAGGAGCCTTACATGAAAAATTCGGTTTGGGGGGATGATCCTCATCCAAGGCAGGTGTTGGATACAAAGGGAGATGATTGAGAGGAGATGGGGAACACCAGATGTGGGATATTGTCACTGCCAGGGATGTGGCACCTGCATGAAGGGCTTTGCCTCCAAGCATTCAGAGATTCTGCCTCCACACACACACAAAAAGAATCAATAGCATCATTTTTGAGAAAGGATTATCTTAAACAATTTCATGGTTGGGAACTTCTTCCTTTGTTCCTGGGCAAAATTTGTTCCCTTTAGGCTTCTCCTAGCTCACTTTCCCAGCCTGTCAAGGGGTCAAACACGGAGTTAAATGAGAAATCAATCTCATGATTGCAGGAGCCAAGGTCTGGAGAGGAAAAACCCAAACAAACCATAAATCATAACAAAAAAAAAGTGCTAGCTATTCCCAGGTTCCTGATAACATCATCAGAGGTGGCAACGCTGGACTTCATAAAAAGCCTGGCTGAACTTTGGGGTCAAGCGAGGGCAGCTCTTTGCTTTGTCCTGTGTCCCCGCATGCCTGGGGAGTGACGCGTGGCTGCCCGGGCCGATGGCTATCTGTGCTCGGCCTCCTGGTCCCACTCTGACCTGGGCTAGTCCTGTCTGCGTCTGAAACCCCAGCGTGGCCTGGCCAGAGCTGGGGGTGCACTTACATTTCTGATTTCTCTACACTGAGTGCTGCCTGCCCTGAGGGAGCGGATTCTCCCAGCACCCTCAGTTGTGTTGCTCAGCTGGGAGAATGTTCTCTTATATTCCTGGCTTTGCTCACCTGCTGGGGCCTGTGTGTGGTTATTTTCTGGTCCTGACACTGTTGCAAACTGATCCCTCCAAATCTGCACTGAAGTTCCCTGGAAGGTTTTGCACAGACAGCAGTGGCACCAGGGTGGGAATGGAGCCAGATGTGAAGCAACCTGGAATTTCAGAAGTCCATTCCTCAGCCCCTATCCCACAGGAATATTTTTCTTCTCGTTTCTCAGTATTCTATGGAGGCAGGGTGTTTTTCCCCACTGCAGCTGAATCAGGAGATAGGCAGGGGGGAAGCGTTTGTAGGGAAGATCTTCAGGGAAAACTTCAAGTGATGCACGCACGGTGAGACAGACACAGCTCAGCCAAAGCAAATTCCCTGTGACAAAAGGGACCCTCTGTCAGCCTGTGGATAAAGTTCCCTGCCAGGAGAAAGACAAGGACAGCTCTCCTGCCATGGTCTTAGCTGAATCGGAGCAGGCTGAGTGCTCCACTGAGGACACAGGTGCTGGTGGCTCAGCTCTGTCCCTGGACACCTCCAGGGTCACTGCCACTTCTTTTTCTGCTCTTCTCTTCACAGGAGCTCATGAACAGACTGTCCATTTTGAGCCAGACTTGAGAGGGGTGTCCCAGAGGGAGTTTTTCCCTTGCAAGCTTGGGAGAATTCAGGCAGCTGTAAGGAGAAACCTCCTAAGTGCCTCTGCTGAGGCTCACATGAACAGTACAAGATGTTGGTGACTCCATTTAGAATCGTTTAGGCTGAAAAAGACCCGAAAGATCGTTGAGACCACCTGTAAGAAGTGAGTCCAACATGAAGCAGCACAGCCTGAGACATCGTCCACCCAGAGAAGAGCTTTCATTGAACCTCTGGCACAGAAAGAAAACCACTGTTGGCACCTCCGAAACTGCTTGTATTTATTTGGTTGATGGTTGGAAGTTACAAAAGAGCTTTTGTTGGTCCCTACTTGTCACTAAACTGTCTCTGGCTTCTTTGGGGGGTCATTTGCACAGGTAACAGCAGCACCTGTCAGGTCCGTGCCTGGCCAAGCTCTGCAACCTCCGGAGGGGAGGGAATTCCCAAAGGCTGCAGACAGGGGAGGAGCTGCGGGGAGAGCAGGAAAAGCATCGGAGTGTCCCAGCAAGAGAGCAGCTCTGTGAGGGCGAGGAGAGGACCAGGACAGGAAGGGTTTGGAGAAGGGTGGCTGAAGAGAAGGGAGAAGGCTGAGCAGTGGCCAAGTTAACCCTTCCCATGCTGGCATTTTCCAGGCAGTGAGCCAAGTGACTGCTGGGGAAGATGGCTATAACACATGGCTGCAGTCTCCAAAGGGTTATTAACTCTGCAGTAATGGCCATGAAACTTGGCTTCCTCGACATACGTTTAAAATTGAAAAAAACCCACCCCAACACCAGTTTCAGAGGGGGAGAGGGCTTGTTTCCTGGGAACTGCAGAGCCAAATCCACCTCTGTGATGGTGAGAGGAGAATCCCCCCCTTCCCCACAGGCTGGGAGCAGGGGAGCAATGCAACCACCACAACAGGACCACAGCCCCCTCCTGCCACACACACCTTATCCTTATCAGTAACAATTTCAAGGCGTTTCTGAAAAGCCCGTGGTGTTCAATTAATCAAGTCTGTGTCTCACTGGAACTTTGGGATTTGGATTCAAGAAAACCACCAGTGCTGCTCCTAAGACAGATTGTTGTGTGGGTACCTCTGTAGGGCTTATCCCTTGCTCCTGGTTCCAGCCCTTGGCAACACCGAGGCCTGACTGGGATGTTGCCCCTGTCCTGGGGTTTGCAGCCTCTTGGGCTCCTGTCCAATGCTCTGGAAGTCTGGGATGCTCCATTGGGATTATCCCTACCCCAGTGTAGTCTGTGCCAGCCAGCCCAGCCACTGAGCAAGTCCTTCCATGCAGTAAGTTACAGACTTCTCTTTATTAGTGCCTCTCTTTCCCCACACTATTAAATTTATTCTTTCTCTGTATTGTTATTATTTTTCTGGCAGAGGACTTTGGAAGGTGGGAGAAAGGATCTACTAAAAAGTTAAACAAATCTAAGCCCCCTCGTCAAACCCTTTTGAGGCACCAGCTCCAGTCCCTTAGCAAATGAAGTCAGCTGGTGGTCTGGGTTTAAACGTGGCTGTTGAGGGCTCAGGCCAGGTTTGGCAGCTCACAAATCAAATTGCCTCGTGGTTCTCAGGAGCAGAGGATTGCCACGGGTGGAGGAGCTGTGGGGGAGTTCTGCCCCACTCTGTGCCAGCCCTGGCTCTGGAGGGAGGCACTGAAATCATTGGTTCACCACAGGTCAGGAGGGAAATTCAGGCTCTGAGGTTTTGTTTTCCGTGTTATGTTACACTATTGACACAGAGCAAGGCAGCCCCAAACTGAGATTTTGTCTCACTTGAATGGGTCTGGGCCAGTCCCTTTGCTTTGGTAAATTCTTATTAGGAGCAGAGTGAAACTTGAAAGAGAGAACGGGAAGCACAGAGCTATTAAATCTCACCTGATCTCATGTTAATAAAGAGTTTGAGCCATGGGTCTTGGCTTACTCTGATTTTGTCTGCTGGGAGCTGCTTGCAGCTCCTCTCTTTTGCTCTTGCTTCTGACCACAGGTAACATCCTCCAAGTGCCACCCCACTGGAAGGACGAGGGGCTTTCCTGAGGCCACAGCAGGAGCTGGGACATGCTCTTGTGTCCATAAGGTGCTGCAGAGACCCTGTGCAGGGCAGGTCTTTCTGAGGTGCTACACCAGCCCATGGTGTGCCATGGGGTGTCCCTTGATGCCCGGAAAAAGCACAGCCAGCAGGGTGAAGAGCTGGAGGCAAATCCAATATTCCAGCTCTCATCCAGCCTCTCTCCTTGTACAGAAGCAGCTCGCTAAGAAAAAGTGGCTCTTGCTGCCTGTTCAATGCCTGGAAGAAAGAGAAGGGTGTTAACATGCTCATGTGTTTCACCCGTCCTTTTCCCAGCTCCAAACAGCCCTTATCCCAGCACTGCCCCAGTGCCTGCCCTCCCTAGGATGGGCATCCAAACCTAATTCCACTTGTTTCCAATTCAGAGCCATTCCCG
Organism: Prinia subflava; assembly: GCF_021018805.1. Taxonomy (NCBI): domain Eukaryota; kingdom Metazoa; phylum Chordata; class Aves; order Passeriformes; family Cisticolidae; genus Prinia; species Prinia subflava. Next base: position 3,105,308 of record NC_086261.1, read on the forward strand.
TTGTCAGTATGGCTCCAGACAATTCTCATGGAAGTGCTGCAGGGAGATCTGCCAGAGTCATTCACACCCTTTTATGGGTCTTCCTTCGAATTCTTCTACAATTTCAGGAACAAAGTTGCAGATTTTTGCGGAAGTTTAAACTCTAGGACGCTGCTCTGCTGGGCCACCGCAATTAAAAGCTGCTAACAGGTTGGGTCTTGACTGCTTGCCACGACTCAGCCATGCCAGGAGCACAGAATCCCATCCAAAGGCCACCAAAGGCAGAGGAAACCTTTCTGCTCTTGGAAATAACGCTACTGCTTTCAACAGCCCCTGTCCACACCGAGTTCTGACCCCGCACAGCTAAGCACATGCAGGAGGTGGCCCAGCCAGGTGGGAAGGAACTCCAGTAGCTGCAGGACCTCAGTGAAAATGGGAATTGGTAGCAAAAATCAATTTTTGTATCTCTTAAGCTTTATGCACTTGTTTCTTATTTCCATCCATGCAAAGAGTGCTTCAGGAGTGTGTGGGATCAGTGCCCAAAATCTGTGTTTGTCCATATACTGTGGTCTGGGATGACCCTTCTTGAGCAGGGAGGTTTGACCAGATGTTCCTCTGTGATGCCTTCCAACCTAACCCATTCTATGATATCGCCAACCTAATTTTTTTCCCAGTCTTCCAAGCCCTGGCACCGGTCCTGTGGATGGTTCTGGGAAAGGAATGGGTGACTTTCTCAAGCGAGCTGTCGGAGCACTGTCTAAATTCAATGAGTGATGAGGAAAGGGAGAGGAAGGAGCACGACGGGGCTGCCCAGCGGCGGGACCCGGCCCCGGCCCGGGTGTTCCCGGTGGCCCCGGGGCTCCCTCAGGGGCCGGGCCGGGGCAGGAGAGGGCGCCCCCTGCCGGCCGCCCGCGCCCACGTGCGTTCCCCCCGCGCGGCACGCAGCCAATGGGGAAGCGGGGGGGCGTGTCCCTGCGGGCGCCGCCGCCAATGGGCGCGGGGAGCCGCGGCGGGGGGCGTGGCCGGGCGCGCGCCGCGGCGATCCCCGGTGCCGAGCGCGGGCAGGGCGCACTCGGGCCGCGGTTCTGTGTCTGCGCTGCGCGCTCGGCTCCGCCGCCGCACTACCATGTTTGACGGCTGCCTCCTGCCCCTCGTCGTGCCCTGCCTGCTGCTCTGCGGACTGGACGCCGGCACAGGTAGCGCTCCCCGCCGCTCCGGCTCCCCTTCTCCGGCAGCACTGACGGAGTCCGGTCCCGGGCGGCGGGGTGCAGGCGCGGAGCGGAGGGCACGCACCGCATCCCCTGCGTGGCCGCGGTCCCAGCCCGCGGGATGAATTGCTCCAGGCTTTTGTATTTTCTTTTCCTGTCCTCCCGCTGCTGCTGTAGCGTTCCATGTGGAAAGCTGCTGACTGTCCTTGGCTGCTGTTGCGGCTCACTCTGCTTTTCCCCTTCTCCCTGCAGATTTTTATTGGGGTTGGTGAAATGCGATGCTTATGTCTGAGCTATATATATATATATATTAATGATACAAGTAGCTTTAGCGTTTGCTGTATTGCTCTCTTCCCTGCACGTTTCTGTCTCTAATATATGTGTATAGAGAGAGAAATAAATCGCCGTGCTCCGCTGGCTCCATTGTCTGCGCAGCCCGCTTCCAGCGCGGGGCTGTCTGCGCTGAAACCCGAGCGCGGGGCTGTCCCGGGGAGCGGGGGTGCCGCAGCCCCCGGCCGCCCCGTCGGGCCGCGGCTCCGGGGTGCGAGCGCCTGAGCCTCTCTCCTTCTCGCCTGCAGCTGGCGGAGCGGAGCTGGAAGTGGTGATCCCGGAGCGAGTGCCGCTGGAGAAGATCCACCTGCTGCCGCCCGGAGGGGATCGCGGCGGCCCCCGGCGCCGGCGGGCAGCGCCGGAGGAGGAGGAGGAGGAGGAGGAGGAGGCTGTGCTGCTCCGCCTGCCCGCCGCCGGCGCCGAGCTGTACCTGCACCTCCGCCGCGACCTGCGCTTCCTGGCCCGGGGCTTCGCGGTGGAGCGGCGGCGCGGGGAGGCGCGGCGGCCCCCGCGGGAGCGCCTCTGCTTCTACTCGGGACACGCACTGAACCGCAGCGACTCCTTCGCCTCCCTCAGCACCTGCGCCGGGCTGGTACTGCCATCCCGCCCCGCTCCCCTCCTCAGGGCCGGTACCGCCGTCCCGCCCCGCTCCCCTCCTCAGGGCCGGTACCGCCGTCCCGCCCCGCTCCCCTTCGTGGGCTGGTGCGGTCAGCCCGATGAGGCGGGATACCTGTGCTTCACCTGCCCTCAGCAGTGACCCTCCTGTCCCCTCATCTCCCGGGCCCTGCCGAGCATTGTGCCACCACTGTCCCATGGTGGCTGTTCTGCCCACCCTGGCTCTCCACTGTGGAGCTCCCTCAGCCATCCCTGAGGGCCCTCAGGCCCTGCGGTTCCCTTGTGGGTGGGCGGCAGAACCCGAGGGTGCTGTGAAGGAGCGTCCTGGTGGAGGGAACACCTTGTGTCCCTGTCCCCCAGCCACGGGGGAGGTGGCTGAGTCCCACTGGGGGTGATTTGGTGCCATCCTGGCTTGATCCTGTGGCAGCCCTGCAGCTGGCACTTCCCAGGCTCCTGTCATCGTTGTTGGGGTGTTTGTTCACTGGGAGCTGTGGTCAGGGAACAGCCCACTCAGGGGTGCTTTTCCACCACAAGTATCAAGATTTCTCTGCCCGAGGCTGTAGTTTCAGGTGACTCTGCAGGGTCTGGCTCTCCTCTGAGCATCCTGGTAGGAGCAGGTGATCTTGTGTGGGACAGAAAGTTTCTCCATGGTGGAGAATGAGGGGCTTAAGACGTTGAGTAGTTTGCAATTATTGTTGATAACTTGAAAGTACTTCAGGAAGGGCATTAGGCAGTGATTCCCAGCAGATGGTCCTGGGAAGTGTGCCTGTCAGAACGGACCTGACGATGGAGATTTGTCCTTAAACCGTAGTGAGAAGCAGTTCATGCTCTGCCCTCGGGGCTCCAGCCTTCGTTCCGGGGCCATTTGAGGGCGCTGTGCCTCAGGATTAAGAACCCCCATCAAACAGAGATGCTGAATGAGGCCTGAGTGGCACTGGAAGTTGAGCTGAGTTCCAACAAGGGAAGCTTAAAACTACTATCTCTAGTTCAAGCCTTAAATCACTAACAGCTCTATGCTTTTGTCACCAAGCATGTTTTGTTAATCTTGCTGGGCTTCCAAAGCTGGAAAGCACAAACAAGCAGAGGAGGATCCTTTAAAAAAAGGAATGTAGTTGTAGGCTCAGTATTATTAACTGCCTGAGATCAGGGAATGGAGGAGGGGGCGAAAAAGCTTGGCAAAATTCCCAGTAGAAAAGCTGAAAAAGAGACAAGACTAGTTAGTCTTTGCTCACTACTCAGCAAAAGTAAACAGCAATACTGCAGTACCTGTTTGGATCATGGGGATTCTAAGCAATGGCTAAATTGACATAACTGAGCTGGATCAACCTGGGATCAGTGTCAAAGCTGCTGGTTTCTGCCACCTCTTGGAGACCAAAGCCCCGTATTAGTGACAGTGTTGGTAAAGCTCTGCTTGCCTTTGCCTGTGCACCTGGTCCTGGGAGTGCTGTGGGCAGATGTGTTGAGAGAGAGGTGTTTCTGCATGTTGGGATACCCCTTTTCCTGGCAGAGGAATCCATCCATCTTCATTCACATAATCACCAGGAATGGGAAAGGGCTAAAAGCAGGTGCATGGTACACTTGAGTGAGTTAAAGTTTATAACACCCTTGTGAACTCAAAACTAGAGGACAGAAAACTCCAGTGTCTTGAGGATGAGCCTGAACTTTAGATGGATGAAACTAAATTTAAGGTGAACCTCATTAATTATTGAAATAATTTCACTGAAATAATCCATACCACCATGTAAATGAACCTTCATATTCTAGCTAAGTGGACCATTTCGGTGTCTGAAGTCCATCTTTAAACATGAAACATCTCACATTTTAGGCTGTTTTCAGTGTTCACACAGCCTTTTGCAGTGGCCACACTAAACCAGCATACCTGTAGTGAAAGCTGTGCGGTTTAGTGGTAAGATGTTTTCTGGGACCAGAGGAATCAAAAGTTTGCCCCAAATTTTCTAGGAAGTCTTTAATCTGTCATGAGTTGAACTGAGAGCAGGTGATTCTAGAACCCAAAATTTTTTGCCTTCTAGCCTGGAAATTTAAAATACTAAGACCATGACTTTTTAAATAGATTTTATTTTCCCATTGCTTCCTTGAGCCCTGTTTGCTGCACAAAGAATAAGGCTTTGCTCTCAGCAGCAGCTTCACAGGTGGGACATGGGCCAGACCTGCTGGGCAAGAGGAAAGACCTTGGTAGTGGAAACCTTGCAGCCTGTTTGTCCTGGCATTTGTCTGCTGAGCAGTTCTAGTGCTGCAGTGAGGGATTTCCTGAAAATTCCAGCAGGGGAATGCTCATTGGACTCTAACTGGGTGATCAGGACTTCTCCTTCAGAAAAGCTGGTTGCTAAGAAGTAGAGTGGGCAGTAATGCTGTGTCCTGATCTCCAGCTGGCTCAGGCCTTGCTGTAATCATATTCTCAGCCATGCCATCAATCATAACAAAAGTGATATAAAATGATCAGGGCAAGCGGAGTTCTAGCAAAAACAAAACCCCTGACACAGTGGCATGAAAGCTGAGCTGCAGCCAGGCTGAGCAATTGCTTCCTGGTGATGATATCGGATTCCCAGTGTGGCATCTGAAGGCTGGGGTCTGGTTTTTCTGCTCTGCTCGCAGGTGCTGCTGTTAAGCAGTGTGTGGCTGCTGCAGTTCCCTGCTCTGGGAGGGGAGGCCGTGCTCTCACACGGAGCTGTGTGAGGTCAGAGGGGGAAAGGACTGCTGTACCCAAGGTCTCATCATTCAGGTACAGCTAAAGCACCTCATGTGGGATGCTCCAGTTCCGTGTGACAAGCTGGGAATCCAGCACAGGCAGGAGGCACTGAGTTCCTGGAGAATGCTGCTGCCTTCCTCTGGGGACTGCAGCTGTGCCAGCACTGAGATTCTGCCCACAGCCCAGGGCTGCACTGTCCTTCCCTTCTGCTGGGCACTCACAGGCGGTTCTGCAGCCCCTGGGACCATCACTAGACCACAGCAGCCAGTACAGGAACTTTATTTTTTGGAAAGTTCCAGCTTTGTAAGGCCAGAGTTAAGTCACTGTCAGTTGCTGAAGTGCTGGACTGCAGCATCAGCCCCTTACAGCAGGTGTGAGCTTTTCACGTTTCTTGTACCTGCATTTTGGAAACACAGTTTTAAGAGGGTCATGAGTCCATGTCAAAATAAGCATTATACTTAGAAATGGAAGGAAACTGTTGAAAACTGTTCAAGAACCAAAACGTGAAAATCACTGGGGTGCATTTAGAGGCAGAGGTTTGATTCTAAATAACTTCTCTTCCATTTTAAAATCCAGAGTCTTCGATCTTGGGCTCAAAATTGCTCTTTGTCTTGTCTGTGAATAAAGTGGCTTGTCCTTCTCAGTTGAAGTAAGAGAAGAGTTTGTGCCTCCCTGCTGTTCAGGCTAGGTCATGTAGCATTTTCACACCCCAGTTTTGTCTCCTTTGAACTTCCTTGTGCAGAGTGGATTGGTGGAAATGGATGATGCACATCACAAGGGCTCATGGAGTGAGAACGATGATTTTTCTCATTGTGGGGTGGAATAGACTAACTGAAACTTAATCTTAAGGGATGCACAATGGACATTGGAAAAACTTAAATATTTTGTAGCAATGTCTCATACAATCTACTCAGAGAAGAAAAGGGCTTCTTTTCTTCCAAGCATTGTGTACATTTGCCTTTGTTAAACTTCCTGCATCTCCTGGCGGACAAATCTTCCAGCTTGTTAAAATATTTCTGAATGGTGGCTCTTCATCCTGGTGTGTCCTGTTCACTTGGGACCATCCATAAACTTTGTGAGGGTGTGGATGTAGACAAGTCGATAAGAGATCTGTTTGGGCTTCTTCCTCTAAGTCCTACTGGTTTTCAGGTGGGTGTAAGTGCCTTGCAGGACCTGGATGTCCTGGTGTGGGTTTGGTTCCTGTGTGGAGGGCAAAGAGAACTGAGTGCATTGGACTGCAGCCTCCAGGGAATGAGCAGTAACTCCAGGGACTCCTGGTAAAACAATAAATCTGCTCTGTCCTGGGGAAAAAGAGGGACAAGGATGCAGATGAGGCTGCAGTCTGTCAGGTTTGGCCAGCCTGGTTGTCCAGGGTGAGTGAGTGATAAAGGTGAGCACTTCCCTGGTGGTCCATCCTGTGCCATAGGTGCCTCAGGTTGGTGAATTGTCCCTCTGGAGGAGTTGTCCTTCCTTCCTTCCCTGCAGAGGGAGGTGGTGCTGGCTCGGAGCAGATGCTGCAGCTCGGTGAGCTCCGTCCCTGGCCAGGGAAGTGTTCTCTGTTTGCACCGGGGCGGTGCTGCCCTGCAGGTGACTCAGGAGCTGCAGTGGGAAGCAGGGCAGAGCAGGCGTGTGGGGATTAGAAGATGATACAATTTCCCCTGAGGAAACCTTCAGCTCCGCTGAACTCTCCTGTCTGGGAGAGGAGCTGTCTGGCATTCATCCATAGCTGGGCCATGAGCTGAAAAGTTAAACCTCTTAAAATTACTGTGCTGGGTTTCCTTGTGCTGGGATTTGCTTTCCTCTTCCACAGTGGACAAGAGGCAGAACATGTTGGAGTTTCCTTGTTTATCAGAGTTGGAGGCCAGGACAGATATTCCTGGGTATACTCTGCTCTCAGAACAGAGTGTAAACCTGAAATGACTCTGGAACAAGATTTAATTTAAAGTTCTTCTTTTCAATTTGCTTGAATTGCATTTTTAAATAATATCCAACCAAAGCTGAAACATGGTTAATAAGGGTGGGACTAAAACCCACATGAAGTTTATTAAACTGTATTTGTGGGTTGTTTTGTTCTTCACTTTAAACATTAACTTCCTTTTAACTTTGACGAAATGGTTAAACAACGATTTACAGCGTAACAGTTGAGAAATTGAGAAGGGGATGGAATTTGTCAGATGTTTAAATCTGTTCTCTTTTCAGCATGTTCATATGTATGTAACTAATGAACGCTTAGGAGCAAGAGAAAAATCTGTTAAAGATTCAGCATTTCACAGATCTCCTTCAAAGATGTTGTGAAAATAGAAAGGGCTGGAAAAACAGTGTAACTGTTGGAGAGTACTAACATGTGGGAAGGTCGAGAACCATGTGCAGAGAACACTGAGAATTTGGATCCCTGTTCTGAGCAAGCCCTGGAGCTGCAGTAGCTCCACCAGGGCACAGGGGCAGAGCAGTGAAGCCAGGGAGACAGGATGGGGTCATACAAAGGCTGTGTTACCACTGTCAGTCCAGTGACACTGTGTGGGGACCTTCCTCCTTTCCTGCTGTCATTTAGCCCAAGAAAAGCTCCACTGGAGGGTGATTTGTAGCAGAGGAGTGAACCACTGGTAGTACAAGTGTAGAACAGAGTGAGCAGGTTGCTTGAGTGACCATTGTGTGTGTGAAACCCTGGATAAGAGCACATGGGAATGTTTTGGTGTTGAGCTATGTTGAGCTGACTTCTAAAATAAGGATATGAAATACCCTTAATGTGAAAGATCTTGCCACTGTTGTGCGCAGTGGTGAGTGGGGCTGTAGTGGGGAGCGTGGATTATTGTTTGTTTTATTCAGCTTCTCAGTTGTCCTGCCTTTGGAGGCTGAAATCATTCCAGCCTTTCCTGTTAGTGGAGCTGCAGGGTTCTGTCAGCTGCATGGTCTGGCCATACCAACTGTAAAATTAATGATGGTGAACTCCTGCACTCCTCTGCATTTTTGGGTTCCTGTGTCTCAGGTGCTCCAGGCTGGTGGGGTTGGGCAGCAGCTTCTTTTCCCAAAATTCAGCTATCCCAGGATCTGATACAGCAGCAGGTCCTGGACTCCCACAGGGAGAGAAGGATGGGAGTATCCCAGCTTTTGATATACATCTCCCCAAGCAAGTGGGAATTAGCAGATCCAAAGCATTTCACTTAATTGGAATGATTTCCAGAGATGTGGAAAAAGAAGCTCTGAGGGTTACGTGGTCTTCTGTTTTCCTTCCTTATCTTCAGAATCCAAAGCTTTCTGCAGTCCCTCACCTCACTAGACAAGAAGAAAAGCCCAGAGCTTTTGTCCAGGGCTGATGTCTGATATCTCATGCTGGGATCAGCACAGGGCAGGATCTGGAGGATTTGAGGGATGCAAATGAGGAATGCATTTCTTTTGGAAAAAGCAAAATAATGGCCAGAGTATTCAAGTTACAGGGTCCAAAAGATCTTCTCTGGGCCAACAGGTTTGGGGACTCTTCAGGACCCAACTGGCAAGTCTGGGGGAATTTTTAACTCCCTAGGAATCCTAAGCCAGATCCTGCAAGCCCTTCCTGCTTGAAACTCTATTTGCCTTGTCAGATTGAGCTTCAGATGTTTCCCAACGTATTCCAGGGTGAAGACTCATGGCTCTTTCTCTCCATAGGTTTCACAATTCCACAGCAAATGTGAAACATAAGTCTTTTCCAATGGTTTAAATTATTTTCACTCTTGATGCCAGAAAATTGGGATAATGTAGGGTGGTGATGAAACTGACTTCTTCTTACATATTTTTGGCACCAGCTGAAATGGTTGGCAGTCTGTCAGGAGCTCTGGTGTGGCTTTTAGTACCATGGCACCAGATTTACAACCCTTCTTCTAAATAATTAAAACCTATATTAAAAGGGGGGGCTGGGGCTACCTCCCAGCTGGAAGATTGGAACAAGGAGGGGAAGTAGTGGAGAACATCATAAAGGAGGCTGGAAGAACAAGTCACCAGAGCTTTTGGTGTCTCTGAAGCAATTCTGACAAAGCCCAACTTTGATTTAAGTGAGCAGGCAGCCCTTTGGACACTCCAGGGTAGAGTGGGTCTTGTACACTGGTGAGCATTCTGTAAGGCCTGGGAATAATGTTGGGTTTTCTCTGTATAGAGGAAGTGCCAAGGCATTTTATCCCTAAGCAATTCCCCTGCCCCAAGAGCAAGGTCTCTTTTGGAAGGCCCCCAAAGAGGAGTCTCTGGTCTCCTCAGAGACAGGGCACTGATTGTCTCTGCTGTGCTTTGCAGCCATGGCCAGTGGAGACACCAAATTGTACAGTTTTATTTCTGTCCAAGCACTCTCTGTAAATCAGTGACCCTTTCTGAGACACCCTGGTTTCCCCTCCCTGTCAAAGGAGGAGAGCTCTCACTTCTGCTAGCAGCAATTCCTCCTGCTGCAAATACTGGGCCAAAGGGATTTCCTGGGTGTACGTGAGGACCGAATTTGGCAGGGAGGTGTGGAAATGTACAATATACAGCATGTATGTAATGTATATTATAAATCATACTAGTACAGTCAGCTGTTGAACATACAGCATTTGGATGTACGTGCAGAGCATTTCTTTGGAGAGCTGCCTGCCTGGCACAGAGCGTGGGGAGGGGGGACCAGAAAAGTCTGGCCTCTCTTTTTAAGTGTAGGATGGGTGTTGGAGCTCTCTGGAAGCACCTTTACCTCTCAGGTGCACAATGCTGGCAGACCAGACGAGCCCTTCTGTTGTTAACACAAGTAAAATCAGACCTCAGGACTTCTCTCAAGGGGGAGGTACATGGCAGAGCTGTGTTTTCAGAGTTTTAATTGCAATACAAATGATCACTGGATTAGTACAATGAAAAGTAAGAACCCCTCGTTGTAAATACTCACTTTGTGCAAAGTGTTACAGCCTCGGTGTTGATTACTAAAGCTGGAGTCTTTGTTAAGTTTTAAGGTGATAACTTTGCTTTCACTCTCTTCTTTTCATGCCAGAAAAGGAGTGGAAAAAGCATAAAAGAACCTTAAAAGCTCTGGGTTGTGAGCAGAGGAGGGCTCTCCTGGGGCAGAAGCTGGCTTGCAAAGGTGTTCTTGCCAGCCCTGCTGTAAGGTCTGGACTTGGTGCAGGGAAGGCAGGGATTTAGTGCTCTGCCCTGGACCCTAAGGAGTAATTTAGGCAGGGTCTTTGCCCTCCTAGTGTCATTTATTCCAGGGATGGTGGAAAATCCTGAAACTGGGGCAGTGCAGCAGTCCATTCCTGACTTCACCTCTGAAACCCAACCCGTGGTGTGCAGGGAGAGCAGGGCTGACTATGTGGCCCTTAAAGTTGTCAGGAAGAGGCATTTGGTCCCAAAAAATGTGTGTGGCTCTGCAGGTCGCACTTGCATCCCTTCACTCAGTGTTCCTTGTGAGGGTGGTACTCACAGGGGCCTCCTGTGTGCAGGCAGTGTCACCTCTGCTCTGAGATAGTAAATGTCATTCAATAGCAGGGCAATCCTGGCAGTTGGAGAGGTGATTTTGAAGGGATTTCTGTTAACAGGATTTATTTGTCCTCATGTGAGCTGAGCCTCTCATAAAACACACATATTTGTGGGGCTGTGTCTGGAGGGAGAGGAGGAAGGGAAAGCAAAAGTGTTGACAGGAATCCCCACCTTCCCTTTGTGCATGTACAGTGCATTGTTTCTAAATAGTGCTCAGTGATATAAAAAATAAATAAGAGAAGCAGATGAAGTTCTTTAGTCTGTATCACACAGGCTGAACACAACATTAATCACAACATTTCCTCACGTTGCAAATAACTGCAGTGAAATGACCTGGGTTTCAGACCAGGCTGGATAGACAAGGCTTGGGTACCAAACTGATGGGTTTTGGTTTTTTTTCTTCTATTGTATGGACAGGTTGGCTACATCCAGCTTGGATCAGAGCAGCTGCTGATCCAGCCTGTGAATGCCTCTGAGCCCTCGTTCAGCGGGAAGGAACATTTCATCAGGCGGAGACGCTCCCCCAAGCCCGGCCACCCCAGCAGGGAGCACGGCCCTGAGGAGCACTGCAAGGTCGTGGCAGGTGAGCTCCAGAGAGCAGCCATGGGAATTCTGCTTGTGTTTTGTAATTCTGGTGGTTGGGCAGCTGGAGCTGGCAGGGAGGGCAGGTGTGAGTGGATCCTGGTGCTGCTGCAGGCAGGAGTCACCTCACAGATGTGAAGTTGTCAGGGCGTGTGCTGTGACACTGGAGCTGTCAGGGGATAAATTCTGCTCTAATCTTGCACTGTGACCACTGCTCAGCAAGGGATTCCCTGGGTTCTTAGCAAAGGTTCAGGGTTTTTTTAACTGAAGTCAATGTTGATGGGGGCTCTTCCACCTCTCCTTTCCACTGGAGTTGTGCTGAGCAGGCAGGGATAGAAAGGTGATCCTCACATTTCAGAGAGTGGAAAACATCACTTCAACTACTTTGACATAATTTAATCAGAAGTATCATCTGTGGAGTCCAAGGGATCCTGCTCATAAGAGGATAAAGGGATATCTGGAGGTGGAAGAGATTCACAGTTTGTCTTTCAAAACAATCTGCTTTCTTTTTCAGCTTCTCATGCCATCATTCTTTTTTCTGTCTAGCAGAGCACATGATCATATCAGGGTCAACTGATCAGACTTTGTATTATTTTATGGCATTCAATTGCTTTTGTTAGGGCTTATGTGTGTTTGGAACTGCCTGATGCAGTTCAGCAAGATATTTTTTTTAAACTAGGAGCTTGATTTTGCTTTTTCTATCTATGGGTGTTTGACTCATCAAATTTAAGCTCTCTGATAAAACAGCTGTTATATCATATATTATCATTTGCTATAATTTTTCAAGAGAAAATGGCCAATTCTGTTCATTGATCGTATCCTGTCTTCTCCTTCTCCCACTTTCAAAGCCACACAGTCAAATTGCCAGCTGGTATAAACGATTTTTTGGCTTCTTTGGAGCAACTGAATTTTATCCTTTCTGGAATTCTCTCTGGGTGTGTTGCAGAAGGGTTATTTTTTATGAACTTTGTGAAATCTCTTCATTAGGTTGCAGTGTCCCTGTATTTTCTGTTCCTTTCATTCCTGTCCTGCCTTCTCCTGGCTGGATTGCATAAATGGAACAGTGAGTTGTGCTGGCGGGGCTGCCAAAGGGGCAAAATGTGGAGCAGGGCTGGGAGGTTTTCTGGGTACAGGAGTGAGAATCACTGGTGTGGGAAGAGCTGAGTGCTCAGGGACAGGGGCTGCTGCTGGACATGGAAGGATGTGGCTGCAACAGGAGGCACAAGAAGCTTCCTTGTGGGAGCAGCAGTGGCAGAGGCCCAAGGGAGCTCACTGGAACAGGCAGCCAGGAGCCTGAAGTTTGCCTGTAAGGATTTGTATCTCAGTTTTTGTGCTTAATCAGACCTGTGCACCAGCAAAACAACCTGTGCCTGCTGCTAAGCTGTGTCCTCCCTGGCAGTGCTGCTGGTAAATCCTGCAGCCAGGACCTTTATTTTTCTCCTGTGTGGAGCTGAGCTCTTAATAGTTCAGCAGGTTTATCATTCTCAGGGGTTCAGACTAAGCCAATCTTCTTTCTGATTCTCTGAGAATGAAATCTTGGATCTGGTTACAGTTACAGATCCCTTATGTCTCTTTTCAGAGAAAACATCAGAATTCAGCACCGCTCTGATTTCCCAGCCAAATTCTGTAGGTGCTGCAGCCCTGTGGTCACAGAAAATGCATTTCAGAATTCTTACACTGTAAAACGAGACAGCCATTAGTTAAAATCTGAATTGAACCAGAATCAGTCCAGGAAATCAGCCTCACCCTTTGGCCACTGAACCCTTTGGCCTTTTTTCTAGGGGTAGGATGCTCCCTGTCCTTGGCAGAACTGGAATTCCCTCTCTGAGAAGAGGGACTAGAGGAAGGAAACTGGGGAGACACTGGGTAATAATTACATGGGATCACAAAGGGAAAGGGGAGCTGAGTGAGCATGAAAATACTAAAAGAAGACACTGAAAAAAGAGTGTTTCCAGTGGCACCTCCTGCTTCCTAAAGGCTTCTGGGGACCCACTGCTACAGCTGGGAACAGAATTTCCATCCCTTGGGTGCTGATTCCTTCTGTGCTGAGAGGGGAGCCAAGCTCCTGCAGTGCTGCTTGGCAGTAGCCCTGTCCTAAAATAATTCAATTGCTCATGGGCTTTCCCACTTGAAGGCAGACCCCTGGATGTTTGTCTGTGTTGAGGGACACAAATGTAAGGCATGGCTGTTAATAGGCTCAGCACATTAACGACCCAATTGCCTCCTGTCTGCTTTGGATTAACTTCTGTGCACAAGGAGTTTGGAAATGAAAAAATTAATCCTGTCTGACACACAAAAGGTCCATTTCTAATAAAACTGTGTGGAAGTGACCATCAAGGGATGTGCTTCTGAAATTTCTCCTGGGGAAGGTCTCTTTACAGTGATACTCACCAACATGGGCTGGTCAGATTTGTACTAGAGGTTGTTTTCCATTGGCTTAAAATTTGGCTCACCCAGGCTAAAACTTGGCAGGAAAGGTTGGAGGTTGTAAATACATGGGGATGTTTCTATGCCAGACATCTTAGATACAAACCCTGTATTGTGGAATGACACAGACAGAAAAAGACAGGTCTGTGTAAATACAGTATAAAATGAGTATTTTTCAAGGGCACAGAACTGCCTTGCTTGGGCATTTCCCAGTCTTTACTGCTGTTCTTGTATTTTCTGAACACAGAAGAACCACCTCTAAATGTATTTTCTTCTTAAAATTCTGTAATTCAGGGGTAGCTGGCATAATCTGGGGTTATTTGGGAATCAAAATACAAAACACCAGCTGAATTTTTAATACTAATTATTGATCATGTCATGAAAATTTAAACAGGGCTAAATTGTTCAATGGCAAATTTCCTGTGATAGATGAACTTAATTACTTGTAAAACAAAGGTGCTTGGTGATGTAATGTATGAGTATTTGGAGGAGGAGCAGGAAAGCACTTTAAGAAGGCAAAATGAACTTAATTAGGAAGTGCTGCTGAGGGGACAGAGCACAGCTTTCCAAGGGCATTGCCCTGGGGTTCCACCCAGAAATGTGGGGTTCTCCCAGCCTTGGGAGAGGGAAAGTGGCTTGGGGCCAGGTAATGCCATCAGGCGGGTTTGATAAGGGGTGGTTAAAATCTCTAAAACAATTCCTTTAGTCTGAGTGGTGTTACATGTCCTGCAGCACTCAAAATTATTTTTAGGTCTGCAGGAGAACTTTGTGGGAGCCAAATTTCTCCTGGAATAATCTGTATAAGAGGATTAATCTAGCTGTAGTCAAGAATGGGAAAGTACTTAAGGTTTTGCATGACTGGATCCTTGAGATTTGAACCTGAAAGTGTCTAGTAATGGGTTAAAAAAAAATCCCAAGGCTGATGTTTTAATTCCTTTGTTTAAATTCCAAAGTGCTCCAGCAGCAAAGGAGGGATCCCATCACCATGGGCCAGGTGCTATTGTTAGTCATATGATATGTGAATATGTTTTATTTTTATCACCTGTCATCCAGCAAGAGAGAGAGTTCAAGTCACAATGCACATTTCTGCTCAGGCATGAACATGAGCCCCTGTGAGGCAAACAGAAAACCTATTAAAAGGTTTCCAGGTGCACATGCAATGAGGGGGAAGGAAGGGAAGGTTGGGTTTCACTTGCTGTGGAGCAGGGAGTCGTGAGGAACATGGGAAATAGCCTCACACCAGAGATGGGAAACACTTCCCATCCCTGGGCACTGGGCAGCATCTGCACAAACCTCCTGTCACACCCTGCTCTCGTTTTAAAGACAGGCTCTGACAACTTTCCTGTCAAAGGTTCTGGAGAATGTGTTTGCTATGGAGAGAGTGGAGTCAAAGGGAGTTTGTTTGCAGGTTTTGATCCATACAAGTAAGAATTTCCCCACAGAAGAGCCAGGATAGGAGAGAAAGATCTCTTTTAAGGCATCATACATGATTTTTGCAGTGCCCAATCCCTGAGACAGAGCTTATTTTATTGCCCTGTCTCTGTGACCTTGTGACATACAATAAAGCTTTTTCCATGTGACAATATCTACCACAGCCTCAGCTGCAGTAAATGGATTACTTTTTTTAACTATCATGAAAACTACAACAGTAGTTTAACTATTTACTGAGATTTAGACATGTATTTTGCTTGTTTTCTTTGCCATCAGAGTCTGTGGATGGGAAAATTCTTCAGTTGTTCTTGATTTTGAGAAAATAGCAATGTTCAAGACAGAATCAAACCATGTTGTGAAAGCATAGGAATCTCCTCTAACCATGTCATAAAACTTTCTGTTTCTTTGGGAGAAGTAAGTTCTGTTACAATTTCTCCAAAAGTCTCCAGTGATGTATTAAAGTCTCCTTGCACAGAAAGGATTTGATGAAAATGTGGTCCAGGAGCATGAGAGAGAGCAGCTTGTCTTTGGAGGGAAGGTTGTTATTTCATGTTTATGATATAGACCTCATAAATTACTCTTAAATGTGGGTTTGCTTTAAACCCTTTTGTCAGTTTAAATGAACCAGTTTTCCTTTAATGCAAATGTGCCACATATACAGTGAAATAACAGGAAGATCAATATTTTAATTCACAAAATAACAACGTGTTGCTTCTCTGCATAGTTACTTTGCAACCTGTTTTAACAATTTATCAAAGCTGGTAATAATTTAAGTAAGTGCTGGTGTGCAGGTATCAAATGTAGGGAATGCTTTCCCTGAACAGGTATAAATCTTAAACACATGTTACTGCTATGTTGCATTTCCCCATCTTTAATCATTGTCTCTTAGCTGTATTTTCTCTGCAGGTTTGACTTGGCCTGAAAGAGCAGTTGTTATGGCCAAAAACACGTGCACTAAAAATAGAGAGATGTAATGCAACCTGTATTAGTCCATATTAGGAAGCAGCTGTTGGAGAATTACTGCAGGATTTCAACAATGGGCTCCACAGAAGATGTAATGTGATTAAGTGTTTGCAAGCACAGAAGGATTCCCTGTATCAGGAACTCAGCTCTTTGCCCATGGGAGTGTGTCTCACTTCTGTGGATAAATCCCTTGGTTTTTCCAGGTTCTTTCTCTTCCAAATGGGGAGTTTGGGTTTTCCCTGCAAGCCTGTGATTGTTTCCTCATGGCTGATAAACAGCAGCCTCCTGGAGCAGCCTGATGTTCACAAGTGTCCTTTTCCATCACATGTTTCAAGCCAGGCTTTACTGCAGGTCTGTTCTGGATGATTCCCTCAGTGTGGATCATGAGGAGTGTGAGGGGCTCCAGGTTCTTCTTCCTCTGCTGACAAGGTGAAAAAGAGACCCAAAAAGGGAGTGTAAATACACATAGTGCATGGATTTCTTCCCCTTCCAGAGCAGCTGTGCTGCTCCTTTGCTTGGTTCCTGATAAAGCTGAGTGCTGGTTTCCATTGGAACCCAGTGAAATCCAGCCTGGCAGCTGGTGATGAGCTCAATTGTCAGTGTCCACTGTCCTTGTCTCGGGATGTTCATGGATATTCCATGGTCATTCTGGCTAGAAGAGCAGAGAGATGGTTCCTGGACTAAGGCAGATTGTTTATCTTCTAGATGTCTTTGCTTCTTCCATGCTATCACTGTCCATAGCTCAAGCCATGCTCACTGTGCCTGCTCCTGTTCCACTAAATGGTTTTGTTTATCTGCCAAGAGTCCTTGCTTGTGCCACCAGGAAAGTGTCCTTTCCATGGGAGATGGGTGCACATAATCCAGGAGGTGGGAATCTTTGAGTCCTGGTGACAAATGGAACCACTGAGCAGAGATCACAGTGCTTATCCTGTCCTCTCACAGACCTGCCATTAAAACAAAGCCCTGATGAGCTGTGTTGATGACTGAGTTTGTTTTGCAGAAGAATAAGGTTTTAACCGATGTGTCCAAGCCACAGACTAACTTGGATAACAATCCTTGCAGTAAAATCTCCGTGGTGTTTTGAGATGCAGCTCAGGGTTCATGACTTCTGTCTCAAGTTCTTGTTTGCTGCTGTGCCAGAGAAATAGTCATGAACTTGTGATTTGGTATGAAAGTGGCTGTTTGGGAGAAAAAAAATAAACAAAAAAAAAACCCGCCAAAGCAAAACAAAACCATTTTTGGAAGGTGGGTTAGGGAATAATGGATCATTCTCCTCTGCAGTAATTTTTCCTAGCAGCTGATGCCTGATTTTGTCTGCCATTCCAGTCAGAGAGAAATTGGAGATGCAGTTTTGTAGAACAGGACATTAAAAATGAGAGGACAGCTCTCAGTCTGTAATCAGCTGTTCTTTCAGCGAGCCCCCATTTGTAATTCCTGAACTTCAGTAACCACTGGCATCAGCTGGCTGTGGTAAATCTGAAATTCCAAGGTTTTGTGGAGATATAACAGGCCAGGGCACAGAGATAACTCCTGTGCTGCCTCCTGGCAGAGGCAAAGGGGCTCCATGTCTGGGATTAATCATCTTTTGAGAGGTGCCTCTATCCTGCTGTTGGTACCAGGGACATTTTGTGGCATCTTGTCCCTCTGATAATTCAGCAGTGACAGAGGGGTTTAGGCTGAGTAGGAAGAACACACCTCAAGGACTTCCTTTCTTTCATTTCTAGGCTTGGTTTGTTTGCAGGGTCTCCCTTTTCTTTCTGTTTTGCTTTGGAGAGGTGATGATTTTTACTTTTAGGTGAAGCTAATAAAACCTGCCTAATGTGAGTACCAGTCAGAGGTTCTCTGGAAACTCCTGAGGCTTAGGGAGAATTAATTTTAGCTGTTTGCCCCACTTGGACACCCTCTCTTCCTTTTTATGCTGCTGAAATAACAGGGCATGGTAAAACTGAGCTTGCCCTCCATCGAGGGTATGTGGAGTGTTAGAGGGGTCAGGGGAGAAGGGAAGGGAGCAAAGGGCTCCTGAGGAAGAGCTGGAGAGGGTTTTTAAGGAAGCAATAGAAAAAAGCTTCTAAGGAGGAATCTGGCCTTGCAGAAAGGATTCTGCAGTTTAACTTTTATTTGTGGCTTTTGTTGAACGGCATCCAGAAACTGTCAGTGGGTTTAACAAGAATGAGGTAGCTAAAATTACAAAGGGAAAGATTAGGCAGGAAAAAATAGTGGAAGGCTGTAGGAGAAGGGGTTGCTTTCAGATGAGTCTGGGAAATACAGTTGGAAGGGAGGTAGGAGGAACAAGAAAGGACTCTGCACTTACAGCAAGAATCTGCCAAAAGCCAGACAGTGCTAGACAGTGCTTTGGTGTGTAATAGGAAAAGGTCATTTGGGGCGGTTGCTCTGGAATTGCACATCTGTTGAGTTGCCATAAAAAGCACTGAACATCAGGAGCTTTCTGCAGAGGCCTCAGAAGAGCCTTGTTGTGCTTCTGATCACAGTGGGGACTCTGGTTCTGCCCATCCTGGGGGAGTCTTCAAAGACTGCAGGACGTGCAGTGATCCTGGGGCTTTGAAGGTGGTGAGCCAGGGAGGGCTAAATGAAAGTCACCTAAGGAATTGTGCAGTGTCACAGCCATTTTTTCCTGAGGATCTGGGGGTGTTTCACCCTTCTCCCTTCAGCTCACAGTCCTGAGTTTTGGGGATTTTTTGGCCCAAGAGACTATAACACACTGTCAGAGTGACTGGCCCAAGAGTAATGTCCCCTGTGCCCAGTCACCTGCAGCATGTCTGTGCTGCATTGTTGATTGACTGTTTCAGCTCATATTTCATATGAAATTCTCTGACCTCTTAAGCAGGGAACACCTGACTGCTAAAATCATGTGCTGTGTGCTCCCTGCAATGTAAACTCCTCTGACAGCTCCAGCCCATGGTTTATGGCCTCTTATGCCTTCATACTAACACTTAACATCTGCACCACAAAATTTGTAACATCAGTTTGTTCAAATAAAGAATCCACCAAGCATTTAATCCTTGTTTTAATGGCTGATGTTTATTTTAGTTTGGGGTTTCATGTACTCAGGGAGGGATTCTCTGCCCATGGTCCATAAATCTTGCAGGGCAGGAATGAGACTTCTCTGTGCTGGCTTGTTTCTGAAGTGAGGCTCTAGAGATGGGGTATTTTTATTTCTTGGATACCTCCATAAAACTGACTCACTTTCAGGTATGAGCTGCAAATGCAGTTAATGAGGATTTTTCCTGTTGGTTTTGGATCTTTCTCATCATCAAACATCTGTGATAAAGCACATGTGCATTTCCTTTCTCTTTGTTATGGTTCATCCATGCAAATGCCTTGTTTTCTCCATGTGCTTAATTATTCTGGAAAATTATTTGCATTTGAGGTAGGCAGGAGGATGCAAAGAGAGACCATTGTGAAAGCAGACAGAAAGGATAAAATAATTTACCCTATGGAGGAGCTACAAATTTGAAAAAACACTCCTTTTCTAGGTAGCTGGTGTTGCTGTGCCTGTTCTGGAAGGTCCAGCAGTGACCCCTGAGCTCTTTGTGGGCTCCCTCGAGTCCTGTAGCCTGTTCTAAGTGCAGGTAAATTTACACTTGGGCAGTGAAGCTGAGGGTGAGAGCAAGAGCCCGGATCCTCCCTGTCAGGTCTCCCTGGCTGCGTTTCCAGCAGCCTGTGGGGTGCTGCTGTTCCACACACATCCTCTGATCCCAGCCCCTCTGTGAAAGCAGCCAGTGCACAGGAGGAAAGGGGCCAGAGCTGTGTGTGAACCAAGGCTGCCCAGCCCTTTGCCAGGAGTCCCTGTAGGCTGCTGCTTTCCAGAAGTCACACCTTGCAGAGTTTTGTTCAGCTGCTGAGATGTCCCAGTTCCTTCTGCCTCTGGAGGAGGGACCACACTGGCAGATGACCGTGGCATGACCTCCCTGGAGTGCAAGCTCCAGTCCAGCAGAGTGGGTTCCTCCTCTGACACAAATGCCTTCTTTTCCACCAAAAAAGAGATTTTTAAGTGAAAACCCAGAGAACTCCCATTTTTTCATTTCACTTAAACTTTTTTACACAGCTCATTCACTGCCAGGCTGAGACTTTGTTGAATCTAGGCTTAGCCTCCCATAAGAACAACTTCTGTTACAGGTAAGAGATTTATACCACCTGAAAACATTTATTAGGGGATTACCAAAATAAGAATTTGATGTGGAAAAGCTGCTGTTTTCAGGAAGATTCTGATTGATAGCAGTAAGACCCAAAATGTCAATGTTTTTACTGAAATAATTCACCTTCTTTTCTTTTTTCTTTGATTTCTCCTTGGTATTTAAATGATAATGTTGAGGACCTGTAGCTAAAGATGTGCTGCTGTGCAGAGGGAGGGATGGGAAATGAATGGAATGAAAGAAATAAAATAACACACAAACACTGTGAGCTGTTCCACAGGAGTTTGAAGTTATCTCCATCTCGTAGCTGGCAAATCAAAGGTGCATTCAGCTCTCCTTCTTTCTTGTACAGTCAATCTTTTAAATTTATTTTATTTTATTTTTATTATAGAGATCCTCTGCTGTGGGGCAGCTTTGCCATGATTGTGCACTTTTCTGTAGCTGTCCTGCAGCCCATGTCAAAACAGACCTTGAAACTTGGTTATTTTCATCTTTGCTGCTGGCATGTAGCTTCCATTATTTATGATCACCCCACGTTTTCATTTTTTTTTCTTGTCCATAGACTCCTGTCTGTCTCTTTCAACCCAGGGGGATATTTCCAAACTCTCTTTAAAAAAAAAATCAAATCAAATTTCATGGTTGTTTTCTCAGTTTAAAATATGTACCAGGTGTTGACAGGTGATGCCTTGGGCAGAAAAGCACGTGCAGAGTTGTACCGAGCGACTGCGAGAAAACCAGGAATGAGGAGATGGGATGGACGTGTGGAAATGTGCAGGTTGACAGGGCAGAAAATGCATGAATGGGGGAAGGCAGGGAGTCCATTTCAGGTGGGCTTTGGGGGGGCTTGCAGCTGATGGAGTTTGTCACCCTGAATGCAGCAGGGTCACTCAGGGAAAGCTGATGCTGTGGGAAAGAAGGGAAATTCAGGCTGAATTATGTCAGGGAGCTGGTAAACAGGCTGTGGAAAATCAGGATCAGAGAACACCAGCTCAGCTCTGGCTGCTGCTTTGCTCAGAGAGGGTCTCAGGTTAAATCTAGAGAAAATTAAAAATTCTCTGCTCTGGGGAATGAGCAGCTCGTGTTGTGTGATGTAAGAGGGATTTGTCTGATCATCCATTAGTGTCTGTCCCATGTCAGTTTTCCACTGAATGTTGTCTTTGGGCTGTTTCAGGACTTGTGTGTTCTGTTCCCTTTTCCACAGGAAAAAAATCAATGGTAATAGCAGTGACAGTATTGTATCCATAATATATCACAGGCTGAACAGTAGGCAGAGATAATTTCTGTGAATCTCAGAAGTTTGTTTCTTATTGCAAGAATAAATTTCTTTTAATGACTTCATTTCCTTCTTTATTTTTACAATTGAAAGCATGTACACAGTTTTGTGGGTGCAGTGAAGTGAGTAGGTTTGAATTCATATCTGAACCTAATTTCTCCTTTGGTCATGCCTCAGCTGCTTTGCACGTCTGCCTGTGAAACACAGTCCACCTTTCAGCTTAGAAGAAGACAGATTATTAATACATCACTCCTTTAGTTGGGAGGAAGGGAGGTTTAACTTATCCTTAACATTTTGAATTAGTTAATTTTTTTCCTTTTCTTGAACTTATGTTTTTCCCATCCTCTTCCCTCTTTTCACCTCACCTGCTGCTCTCTGCCCCCAGAGGCACAGATCTGACTGCAGTGGAACCTCTCAGTGGCTTCTTTACCCAGCCAAGAACACTTTAAGGGTTGTTAAAACCTGAATATACACGAGGATGTTTATTCAAAAGGGTGGGAGTGCTTTATGATGATCTGCCAACCTTAAAAGGTATTTTGACTTTCCAGAAAAGAAGAGACAAAAGAAAGTGAAGCCCACGAGTGACTGGCGGGAGAGGAGGAACGCGATTCGCCTCACCAGCGAGTACACGGTGGAGACCCTGGTGGTGGCAGATGCTGACATGGTGCAGTACCACGGGGCAGAGGCTGCCCAAAGGTTCATCCTCACGGTCATGAATATGGTGAGTGGGCACTTTGCTCTCAAAAGAGGAAGCAGGAGTAAGCAGGAAATACCCAGGGTAGGGTATGGTAGGATTTCTGACTTGACAGCAGAAATCGAGAACTGGTGTGACCGTCAGGTATGAGAAAAGGTTTTTGTTTTCTTGTGTTATGTGCCTCTTCTCCATTTGTGTTATTTCTGGTATTTGCCGCAGTAAAACCTCAGTTTTAAAAACTGAAAATGCAAGTTTTCACCTAGGTAACAGTGTTTCCTACTAGGCATTTTCTACCAGGCTTTTGGTGCTGCTGTGGTTTACCTTGGAGGAGGGTAATCCACAGTGGACAGATGGTCTTATCTGACATATTTCTTGGGTTCCTAAAGATTCCTGTGGCACACTTGTTTCACAAGAGTTATGGGTCATTCTTATAGGCAGTTAAAGCCAGCACTCATACTGATTTCCAGCAGAAGACCTGTCTTTAAGTCCAAAATTATTTTTATCTCTGATTTTTGCACAATGAAAATGTCTGCTTCCCTTCATGTAGAAAATGTGGCAAACTTATCACCAGACTGCTGGCTGATCCCACTCTTTTCACCCCAGGACCTCGAGGGCTGCATGAAGTGGTGCTGATCATACCTATGAATAGTTGATGGAGTTGGGCTTGAAAATCATTCTAGAAATCCTAAGGATGTCTATTGGGAGTGAGGGGAACCTTTGGAAATTGCAGGCTCATGGGAAGTGTGGGTGTTAATTTGTGAGCTGTCCCTGTAGTGGGGCCTTCTGTCTCAGCTGATAAGGGAACACAAAGCCTCCCACAGAGAATGTTCACTTAGTTGTTGGCAATGCCAATAAGGAGCTAATGGCTAAATTGGATGCAGATCATGGAAATCTCTGCTCAGAGGCTGCAGGGGTCCTTGCAGAGGCATTTGCACAAGAAAGTCTTGGAGGAAGCTCATATTCCTTTGCCCATGCTATTGTAATATCCAGGAACAGCTCATTCTCCTCACTGTGCCTCTGTTGGTGTTTATGAGCAGCAAATTGGCTTGGGAAAAAATAACAGTCCTGAACAGTAATTGCCTGGTCATGCTTCCCATGCAGAGATGGATGCTCAGCATAAACCAGCTATGGAGCAACAGCTTTTTAAGAGGCCTTGTGTTCCTTCTTCAAGCACTGGTGTGAGGGAGACCTCCTGGAGGCTGGCTGAGTAGGGAGTTTGATTAGTCTTTTCCATTAATGAGCTGCTTTTCTGTGTCCCTTTCTCTACCTTTATTTTGCCTCCCAGTGTGCTCTGATTGTCACAGTTGTGACAATCACAATCATCACTTGGGGCTCCACTGTGGCTCTGCAGTTACTTTTGATGATCCTCATGCCAGTGGGTCAGGGATTTCACTGGTGCCATTGGGGATCTCTTGTGTTGTGCAGCTTTTCCAGCCTGTGAAGATTGTTAGGGATGAACACACTGACAGACCAAGCCTTAAACAAAAGATGGCTGTGGATCTTTGACTCCTGTTGTCTGTCCAGGCTGAGGTACTGCAGAACATCTCAGCAGCATCAGCTTGCCAGGTGTGAATAAATCTGTATGAGGAGGCCCTCACAGATGGGCTGGGTTCTCTAAACCCGTGTATTAAACAAATATTGAAGGTTTGTTTCCAATGGATTAGGCTGATGGGCTTTTAAGCTGGGTTCTGATGCTGTGGTGTGAGCTCACCCCTTTATTAGACACCGGAGAGAGCCCATGGAAGAGGACTCTTGGATGAGGAACACGTTCATGTGACACCTCCTCAGGTGCAAGTCCAGCTGAAACGCTTCCCACTGTGAGGTCATTGCTCCTGGGGGCTCACTGGTGTGAGTTTTTTCTGATGTCTGATAGGATTTGAATTCGTGTTTTGCCTTCTCAGCCTTCAGAGGGGCAATGGGAGAGTCTCTGCCTTGGCCACCTACACTCCCACGCTCTCAGGAACATTCTGCAGGCCTCTGAAGGAAACTGCTGGAGAGGGACTGGCAGGACCAAAGGACAGAGAGGAGTAATAATAGGCAGACACATAGATGGCATCATTGCATAAATCCTTTATTCTGTGGTGATAAAACCAGGGGGAATTCAGGGAAATCAAAGGGGATTTCAATGTGTAATGAAAGCTGACCTTCACCCCAGGAAAAGAAGCTGAAGGATAATTCAGAAAAAGGTATTTCAGAGAGAGAATCATATGGTTTGGGGAGGCCTTAGCCAAGCTCTTGACTGCTTGGGATCTTTGTTTCCTGCCTCCCTGTCAGCCTGGGGTGGCTGTTAGCTGGGGACAGGATTTGCCCCATGATATTAGGCAGTGCTTATTCAGCTATGCTGCAGGATGGCAGGCTGCCTCTAAAAGAAACCAGAATGTTAATTTTGGCTTGGGTGCTTGCATTTAAGCAAATAGAACATTACTGGTCAGGGGTATATTAACTTAACTCCTCTCTGTAAGCCATTACGTTTACTGTCAAACCACAAAACAAGCATTAAGAGGTCTTATT
This sequence comes from Prinia subflava, assembly GCF_021018805.1. NCBI lineage: Eukaryota > Metazoa > Chordata > Aves > Passeriformes > Cisticolidae > Prinia > Prinia subflava. Next base: position 3,129,642 of record NC_086261.1, read on the forward strand.
AATGCATTTTATATTTATAGACATTTTAAATAAAGTGATCTGCCTTAAAGTATTTAATATCTATTTATGTTACAAGAATTTCTGAAGGGGAAAAAAGTCAGCATTACAAAATACGGGTTTATTGCTCCCTTGGTAAATGAGAATCTTAGAGAAAAAAACCCCACCACCCTCTTCTAGAATAACAGCTAAAAAGCACACCAAACCCACTTTGGAACCCAGAAATAACAGGTAGCACTTCATGTAGCAAATGCTGTGTTTTTAATGTTATTCTGTAGTCCAATCCCCCTGAACAGAGAATAGATTCACATTAAAAGTACGTGTTTTTTGTGAATGTCACTGTAGGGGTGCAGGCTCTTCCATTTACTAAACTAATACTTGAAATTATAAGACAGATTTTTCCAAGATCATGGAAGAATTTCCCTCTGAGGTTCTCTGTAATGTATGAGTAGGAACAAGCACGGCTCCAGGGATTTGAGTTGGCTTTTTTAAGTCACCACTGCTAAAAAGAAATCTTTTCTTGTTTTCTGGCAAGGTGTTTGATTCAGCAGGATTTTCCAAACAGGTGATAAAGTTGTTGTCAAATGCAGCTTTAGCAAGGCAGTGACTGTGGGCATGAGGAATGGAAGAACAGGGAGAAGAAATACCAGCAGAGCTGTGGAAATGCAAAACCACCTACTTAAATATAGGTGCTGCCTCTTTTTCTGAGTTAAACTCCCTTGTTATTGAGCTTTGTTGCAGTATTTGCATTCCAGTTCTTGTCTCACCTTTGGCTTGAGAGCATCTCCTGTTCATGTCCTTCTTCTGTAGTCACCAGTGTTTGGAACTTCCCTGAATTCCAAACCCAAGTGCCTTTGTGGTAAATCAAGCTTAAAAACATGCTGATTTTGCTCACCCATTCTGTTAATCTGGCAAGGAATTTGTCAGTGCATTTCATCCATGTGGAGCTATTCGGATGGATGTTCTGTTCTTGCAGGAGTTTTATGTTTTTGTTTCCTTTTCATCTGAAAGAAGTGACCAGTATAGGAAAAAGGAGATTCTAGGAACTGCACTGATCTCTGCTATGTCTGGTTTCCATGGCTGAGGTTTTCAGCTTCCTGGAGAGAAGTGATTCAGATGGTTCTGGAGATAACTGGTTCAAATGGAGATAAATGAGGATGAGACCCTTTGGAAGTCCTGTCCATGGCTGCTGTGTTGCTGAGGATGAGGAGTGACTCTTTTCAGCCAGGCCCTGAGCAGTGAGCTGTGGATGTTGGCTCCTTGCAGAGTGCAGAGCTGACTTTGCAAACCAAGTCCCACCCAGACTGACCCTCTGAGCATTTAGAGACAGAGACGTCTGAATTTCTGAATTTCCGAGACCACAACACAGTCATTTAACAGCTGCTTTCTATGGGTTTGAAAACCTAAAAAAAATGTGTTGGGTTGGTTTGGGGTTTTTTTTTTTTTGTCCCCTAAGTATATTTTTTTGGGTTTTGCAATAAATTACAACTGTGGCTTGGTTTGGAGCTTGCCTTTTTCTCTGAGAGTGCAGCATGGAGGGAGAGTTTCTGCAGTGCTCCTGCAGCTGTTGCTAAGCCATGCGATTACTGTGGGAGCTCTGTGCAGCAGCAAGCAGGAACTTGAAGTTAGTGATCTTTTGGATGTCATTAAGAGGGAAAATTCTTATGTTATTCTTTAGGAATGATACTGTTTTACTCTCTGAAGCCTGATTTTACGCTCCACAGATTGTTTTTCATTTTGGATTTCCCCTGTGAGGTTTTTTTTTTTTTTTTCTAATGTTAAAAAAGCAGATAAAATCATTTTTATCATGCTTGCATTGATGGATTTATATGTCAGTGCTCTTGGGGGCTGGCACATTAAGGCTCCAGAGCTGCCACTGATAATCAGCTCCCTTACCCTGGTCTGGAATTTTCATGATGGGAGCAGGGACATAAGGAAACATAAGGGAAAAGGATCTGAGTGTTTCATCACTGTCTACAGATTTCTCTTTTCGCTCCAGCAGCCCCAGGAGAAGGAGTTATGTCAACTGTATCTTATAAAGAGCAATGAATATGTTCTTTTTCATAATGTTTAAAGGAGTAATTTGAAAGCTTGGCTTTAGGTGGGTGTTAGAAATCCTATAGCACTTTTCAAAACAAGAGAAAGACAACCTCAGTAACCTGACTAAGGCTTCTGCTGTCCAAACCTCATCCAGCAGCCAAGGCAGTGGGAAGGCTCCTGCTTGAGTGCAGTACTTAGGGAAGAAAAATGGGGAAAAAAAGTCAATTTACCCTCAGGGTTGCTGTTCTGAACTCCAAAACATCTGAAACACACACGTCTCCCTCCCACCGTCCACCTGCAGAGGAAGCTCTTGAGAATTTAAAAAAAAATCAAAATGATGTAGTTTAGTTCCTCTCTCAGTCCAATTCCTTCTGTCTGTGTTTGCTTTGTGCGTGCTGGGGCAGGCCTGCACAGCTTATGCCAAAACTGCATTTGTTCTGCCCCTTCCATGTCAGAGCTGTGAGGAGACAGAAAGGCAGGAGGAATGCAAACAGAGGAGGATGGTCCAGCCTTCAAGCTTTCCTGTTTTCTTCAGGGCATTCTGTACAGTAAAGCTCTGTCAGAGAAATGCAGATGAAGGGGGAGATGCCAGAGACAGGCTTTATTCTTCTTGTTGTTCTCTGGCTCTTCTCCTTCCATTTTTTCTGTTTGGTGTGGTTCTTTACCATATCTCCTGTTTCCAGAGCTCACTCTACTTTTGATGACTCCTCACAGAGAAGTCAGTACAGAAATGTAGAAGTTCACCTGCAGCAGGGCACCACAACACTTCAGTCACATTCACCACTTTTCCCATCCCTTCCCTCCATCCCAGGGATCCAGAGCCTCTGTTTCTTTTCCATCCAAGCTGCTTTCTGCCACTGGTGCTGATGTCCTAAACAAGTAACCTTTGCATTTGGTTCCATGGCAGTTTCCTCTGACACTGCTGTTCCCAGCTGCCTTATTTTATTAAAAGGTTCTAAACCACCCAAATATTTTTTACTTTTCCCCTGTTGGAAGCTGTCACAGCAGCCTGAAGGGTGTGATGCAATTGCAGGCTTGAGGAAGGGTGGCCCACGGTGGTGGGAGTGGGCAGGGAGGTGTCTGTGAGTCAGTCTGTCTGTCCGTGCAGCAGGAAATCTTGAGAACATCTGCAGTGGGAAATCCCATTCCTCATCCCCTGGTTCCAGTTATCCCAGCCACCTCACTTGGCACAAGCTGCTGGGGCACACTTGGATGTGATGCTGAGCTTGGACACACACAGAGTCTCTGGGGTTTGGTTCTCTCGTTGGCTGGGTGAGAAAGGCAGAAGGTTGTTGGTGCCGTGATGGAATTCCATTCTTAGCAGTGTTTGAATTCTTTTATTTTAAATTCAGCTGGATTCTGTGATGATGCTTCCTTTGGGCACAGCCCACCTGGCACGGCCTGGTTTAACTCCAGCTGGGAGCAGCCTGAGCTGTGTCAAGCTCATATGTTTTTTAGCAAGTCATTTAAAAGTCTGTTTGCCTTCTCCATGGGATTCCTTCTAACCTTAAGGCCGTGACCTGAGAGCAGTTTCCCTGTGAAAGGACAGTGTGTGGGTGCAGCTGGCAGTGGGGCTGAGAGCCAGAGCTGCCCCGTGCCAGACATGGATGGTCCCAGCCCTCACCACAGGGCACAGCAGAGCCTGTCAGGAGAGCTGGGGGTGCCTCTGTGGAAACGTCTTCAAAAGAGGGGAAAAAAGCTGAATAATGGGAAAAAGTGGGGAAAAAATCCATGTGAGCAGCCAGGTCAGAGCAGGAGGAGGAGGAGCTCCAGGTGCTGGAGCAGAGGTTGCCCTCCAGCCCGTGGGGAGACCATGGTGGGGCAGGTGGCTGTTCCCAACACTGTGACCTGAGGAGAGGAGCCTGTGCTGGAGCAGGATCTCTGATGGGAACTGCAGCCCATGGAGAGGATCCCTACTGCAGCAGGGAAAAAGTGTGAGGAGGGAGCAGCAGAGAGAGCTGTTCCAGGCTGAGAACAGTCCCCATTCCCCATCCAGCTGCATGGCTCTGGGTGAGGGGGAAGGGGTCAGGAATGCAGGACTAGAGATGAAGTGAGGGGAAGGTGTTGCTTTAATTTATCTTTTTTTTTCTCTGTATACAAATTATTTTAATTGGCAAATTAAATTTTCTCAAGTCAAGTGTGGGTTGCCTGTAATTGTTAAGTGATCTTAAGTGATCTCTGAGGGAAAGGTTAATGTTCCTTCTAGGCAACACAAACTGCCATCAGTCTGGGGCTCCTTTGGGCTTCATTTAAGAAAATAAACAAACAAAGCTTGAATAAACAAGCAAAGTGGAGCCTCTTGCACTCCCAGTGACTCTTTTTTGGTTTAGTATCCAATTGCTGCTGCTTGAGCTCTTCTGAGATCGCTGGTGGATGGGAATAGAAGTGCAGTCAGAGATATCCTTGGGACAGAGGGCACAAAAGAAAAGGAGGATGGGTTGGAAGCTTTCAAGATGACATCCTGAACTCTCCAGCAGTTGGTGCTTGGTGGGTAAGTTTTGGCAGGGAAAGCAGCCTTTGGAAGTTGGTGGTGTTGGATATGTCCGTGCCGGGTCTGGAGGCAGCTTGGCTGCTCTGGTGGGAGGCCAAGCATCAGCACCCACCAGGCTCAGTGATTAGGACCTGTGTGCTGGATTTATTCTCATTTCATGAGAGGGGACTTCATGGGATGGCCAGAGCTAGTGGAGAGCTGGAGACCAAAGACTTCTGTCCATCCACCCACCCACCCATCCCGGGGAAGTGTTTCCCAGCCTCTGTAGTGGTGCTGCAGGGGTCGATCCCCTCAGCCTCTGCTGCCCCATTGACCCTCCCAGCTGAATGTCCAGGTCTCCACTTACACAGGGCTCATCTGTCAGAGCCCTTCTCTGCAAATGTCAAGTTTATCCCCCCCAGGTCTGTAGTGAGAGGCCTGAGCTGCTCTACCAACACATCCCCAGGCTAAGCAAATAGTGCCAGCCCTTGTGTGCACTTGTGCACCAGCCCCAGGGAAGAGAAATGGCTCATTGTGCTCAGCTGAAGGTCACCGGGTCAAACACTGAGTGGCTCTGTCTTGCAATCTGTGCCTAAATTGTAGGAAACGTTTACGGTGTGCTTAAATCCAACCCCAAACACTGGAGAGCTTCACAGGGCTCTTCCACTGAGCACATTCCTGAGTATTTGCACAAATAGGAAAAATACCAAGCGTTGAAAACATAATGTGCAAGATGTGCTCGTGTCTCGGGTTTGCTGTGGGAAGTTCCTGAGCTGGGTGATGCTTGTAGCCAAACGAGCTGTGAGTAAGGAATATTGCTTACCTGGGGCCAAACCTCCCTCCCATTTATCAGGGTCTCTCTTCACTGGTCTTGATTTTGGTTTTTTTGACTAAGTAGGGGATACAATATTCACCCAAGGCCTTTTATGTGACATTTTACACCATAAACCCTTCACTCACCTTTTTTGATACTGTCTAGTTAAAACATTTGTACACAGAGAAACAAGTGGAATAAAATTCTGGGATCAATTAAGATCTTATATTCTAACCTATAAAAATGAGGTGAAGTATCTGAGCTGGAATGCAAAATCTGGAGAAAGTAGTAAGGTAGTTTCCGGTGCTATTTTTGTATTTCCTGAGGCTTGTGTCATTATGTGCTGCCTTATTACTATTCTCTTATATAAGATATGAAAATAACAGAGGGAAATTGCTTTTCCATTCTATTTCCTGAAGTCTAAAACACACCATTATTTCATCTTGCATTCAGATATCTCTGATATTTAAATGCTGAAGATCCATGTTGGTTGGATGCTTCATAACGTATGTCCACGTTCCCAAGACTTTATCTTTAGAATTCCTTTGGAATATTTTTCTCCTTTCCACTGTGACTCTAAAAAATTCTTTATTTTATTTGGTGTAGTAGCACAATCCATTTGGGAGAGTTTTTAGTGTTAATTTTTTAAAAGGAGAAATGTCTAACTTTAGTCACAATTAATTTCTTCAACTGTTACTAAGTCTTGATATTTCTACTAATAAGCTCTGCATGTTTTCTTTGCTTTTTGACAGGTGTACAACATGTTCCAGCATCAAAGCCTGGGAGTTAAAGTCAACATTCGAGTGACCAAACTAGTCCTGCTTCACAGTCGCCCTGTGAGTTCCAACCCCTCTCTCCCTGCCCCTGGAGCTGCTCTGTGGTGTCCCACAGGGTGGGAGGGGATGTGGGGCATGTCTGGCCTCAGGATCACAATCTGGGAGGAGCTGCCTGTTCCACTTCACCAGGCAGCGTTAAAGGTGGGAAGAACAGGGGCTGTGGGAGTGAAAGGAGCCAGAATTCTTTTATTTATCCTTCCTGGTAAAGCTGTCTTGCTTGTATCTGCAAACCAGCCTGGAGTTAACTGTTACACAGAGCTCTGATGCTTTATCTAAAGACTGAGGCTGATATTTCTCCTTTTATGTCTTTTCTTTTTCCCCCCTCTAAAGGCAAAGTTGTCCATCGGGCATCATGGGGAGAGATCTCTGGAGAGCTTCTGTCAGTGGCAAAATGAAGAATATGGTGGGGCAAAATACCTTGGGAACAACCAGGTTCCTGGTGCCAGGGATGACACCCCTCCTGTGGATGCTGCTGTGTTTGTCACCAGGTATGGGAAGGTCTGGTTCTAATCAATTTACTTCAACCATTAATGCCCACAGTCAGTGATGGGGTTATCTGGTCAAGCAGAAATCTGAGAAAAAGGTGCTGCATTTGCTGCTCAGATGCCTCAGGTGGAAGTGATGTGTCTTGTTCTAGTGCATTCTTCACAAGGTGGTGCAAAAGCATCTCCCCTCTCGAGCCAAAGTGTCACAGCAGTGGTCACTGTTCTGTGGCACAGCCAGGCTCAGGATGTGCCTGGAGCACAGGGACAGCTTCTCCTCACGCCAGCTGCTACGAGTGGAAAAACTGGGGAGGTTTTGGAGCCCTCCTTCCTGGGAGAAAGGAGGTGTGGGACTGAGAACACAGCTGAGCTCAGGTGCTCTGTGTGCAGTTAGGGGTGAATCAGCTGAGCAGTGTGAGAGAGCAGACAGTGTCAGCACTGGGGAGGAGGGAGGGAGTTATCTCCTAAAGAAAGAGGGAGAGAAATACCATAAACTAAATTAATTTTCTCTCTCTTTGCCTGAGGAGATAACCACTTCAACAAGTCTCCTCTATCACAACTGAGATAGTGGAGGGGTGTCATTCTTGATTGGTTTGTGTATTTGAGAACTCCTGCCTTTATTTCAGGAAATGATCTTTGTAGAAATATTTGGTCAAAATTGAAAAGTTTGAAATGATCTCTGTAGAAATATTTGGTCAAAATTCTTTCTGAACTTACTGATGTGTCAAACACATCAGATAAAGCAAGAAAAAAGGAGTTGTAGGGACAACAGTCTTTTTTCCTCTAACCACCTGAGCTCAGCCTCAGAATACAATGTAAGTCCCATGTTCCCCACAGATTTGAGAAGCAAATTCATGGTGTTTTAAGTTTTTTGCATCCTTTGAGATGTAAAAGAAGTATTCATTTTTACAGAAGTGATCTCTGAATAATTAAAGTAAGCACAAAATTATGGTGCAATGTGAATGCTCATTGTGCTAGGAAAACACTACTTCCTACCCACTTCTTCCCCAGTTTGAGACAGGAAATCTCTATATTGCAGTTCAGTATCACTCACCTCTTTCACTTATTTTCTCTGCCAACAGTATAAGTAGAAATACCTGTTTTTGCATAAACTGCCATCCCGATTGTAATAATCTCTTGTGTCAGATTTGTGTTAACAGCCCCACTGCAAACTATCCACGGGATCCTGGTGAGTGTTCAGTGAAAGAGCTGGTGAGCAGGGCATGAGGCCAGCAAAGTTCTGAGAAATCTCCTCCACAGCCGTGTGTGCAGCTCCCCCAAGGCCTGCTCCTCCTCTGGATTCACTGCACTCCACCAGGCACTTGTGCAGATACTCAGCAGTTTAGACAGGGGGACAGTTCCTTTGAAGTCACCAGGCTGCACATCCTGGTTATGGTTAAGCATGTGCTCCACTGGATCGTTGCCTAAATAAATAACTAACATTTTTGTTAAGCTCATCTGGGTATCCAGTTGTCCTGCATGACAAGTGAGGCAGAGAGGATCTCTTCTGATGGGCTCTGAGCACGGGGTGGGGGGAATGTGCAGAGAATTTCATCTCTGCAGCCCTCAAAACTGAATGCAAAATGTCAGGCTAAATGGGTTGGACTCAGGCTTCTGAGGAAGAACTGCAGAAAGAATTTGTAGGAGGAATTGTTCAGTGGATTTGCAGTGGGAATAGGTGGGAAAGGACAGGTTTGGTTGGGTTAGAAACCAGATTCAGCTTTGGTGAGAGGGCTCAGGCCAAGGAGCATGTGGCTGTGCACAGGAGCAGCATTTTTGCTGCTGGACAGGCCAGCAGTGTGTACTTGGAGTCTTTCCTTCCTTCTTGCTGTGTCCTGTCATCCTTAACCCATCCTGCTTCTGCCTCATGGAGGATGCTGCATTGTTTGGAAGACTTCTGGGCCTGCAGCCCCATTCCTGTGTCAGGGAAATGAATTTTTCTCCTTTTGGCTTTGGAAATGTGTGTGTGTGTGTCCCTGGACCCTCCCCAGACTGTACAGATGGACCAGTGGTAGAGGATATGGGAGCAACAGCATGTCCAGCACAAGCAATTGTGCCAGAAAAAGCAGAAGCTGAATTTTCAGCAGCTGCAGCTGCTTTGAGCACTAGAAACAGATTCTTTGGGGTCAAGCTCTGAAGAAATCCCTCTGGTTCCAGTCTGGCTGGATTCATTTGAAACACCAAGGCACGCTTGCCTTTTGAAACTTCACCTCTAAGTGATGTTTCCCATACCCTCATTTGCATGCAGAAGTAGATGACTTAGGTGGCAAATATCCCTCCTGTGGGATTTGAATGGTATCCACCTGAGTTCCAGGTAAGAGACACACTGTGCCTGTGAAATAGGAAGCATTGTCCAGCTCAGTAAATAAGTGAGGCAGTGGGAATAATCTGCCACAGCCCTGAAGGTCTGAATATAGTGTTGTGGTCTCTATAATCATCAGACTTTTCTCATTCAGATTCTGGTTTTGAACTTGCAGAAATTCAAGTCTCTGACATCTTTGGATAGTGTACTTCATATTTTAACAGGCAGCTGACCAGAATAACTTCTGAATCTGTATCTCAGTGATTTTAGAAGCATGTCTCATTTGAAACACATTCCCTCTCTTGATCCCTCTGTATTTTGCATTCCCTGGGAAATCTTCAGGCACACTGATGTTATCCCAGCTCCTGGCTGGAGTGTTTGGGTCACCTATTAGACCATAGGTGATGTGACAGCAGAGCAAAGAATGTCCCAGCACTGACAAGAACAGGATTCAGAGCTGTCTTTAAGCAAAGATTTGTTTTTTACAGTGGTGTAGTTGTTCCATTTGCAGCCTGATCCTCCCTTCCACATTTCTCCAGCTCTTTGCCTTCCCATTAAATGGCCAAATGGAGGAATTCAGTGTGCATGGAGGAAACTGGGCACATAGTGCTGCTGAGTGTACCTATGGATGTGGAAAGTTTGTTTTGGCAGGTTTTGGACTATACCAGTTTCCTCTGTCCTTTAGCTTTATGACCCTGCAGGGTTAGACTGGTCGAAAGATGTCATTTGAAGGATGCTGGGAATGGCCATTTAACAGAATGCTTCTTATTCCTGTTGCACAGTTCAGCTACTGTCCTTCTTTCTCACAGGAAGGACTTGGATTGCAGAGTTTAGCTTAGCACAGTTAGGTATTTTTTTCCAGTTGGTGGGAGCCAGATGGAAGAGTGACTGGAGGAGGAGTTTTGAGCTCTTCTGGCTATTTTTATTGAACAAAACAACTGACTTGTCATTTTTTTGAGAACTGTTGCACTCTGCTAATGGAAACCTCTGCTGGGTACCAGACATGATAATGACTGAGAATTTCACAGGTCACAGGATGAGAACTCCTGTCCTGCTTGATTCAGTCAGTGGCTAAAAGTGCAGAGTAAAACTGGTTCACAGCTAGAGCTGTGATTTCAATATATTATCCAAGACCTCGTGTGATAAGGTCGGATGTTGGATTTGAACTGCAGCTCCTGGAGTAAGAGTTTCATTTCAACACAGCTCTGTAAAAAATTTTGCTAACAGAGCTACATATCTGTGATAAGAGCCCTCTGCACACGCAATAAATATTAAAATATCTTTCCTGCATTTTTGAGTATCGTTATAGTATCACTCATGTCAAGCTCTCACTTCCAAATTACCCATGCAGTTGAGCTCAAAAATGTGCCAGAGAGACACCTGTGATTGAAACCTTTTTAAAGCAGATCAGTCTCAGGTGCCAGGATGGGGCCATTTAAATCACTGGTGTGACTGAGCCACAGGTGAGGCAGATCATTTTAACCCCTTTCCATGCTGTGTTTTCCCTCTGGCTGCCAGGGAAGGACTGTAGGAGTTTCAGCAGTGGGCTTGGTGACGAGGTGTCTCCTTCCTTTGGGAGAAGACTGAGACCCACCAAGCTGGTTTGTGACTAAAAGTCTGGATGTGCTCTTCTGTTGGGCCACAGAGTTTGGGGATAAAACATTTGCAATGATCCAGATGGTTTAAATCCTGGCATTTTTGTACATATATTTGAATAGAAGATGGAGTCTCTTGGTCTTGTTTTTATGACAGTTTTAAGGATGAGCTGGGCAGGTTTTATACTTGAATTGCCAGCAATGTTCAGTTCTGCTGCTGCTGTGGTTCAAGCCCTTCCCTGACCAAACAGCATCACAGGACTCTCCTCATACACAAGGGTTGTTCTGCCTCTGTAGGAGAGTCTGCAAGTTGTGCTGGATCATTTACAGACCCCTTATTTAGTAGCATGGTGATAATTCCTCTGTGGAGCTGCCAGAAAGTGCCAGACACCTTTTGGTGTGGGACAGCACAAGGAGCAGAAATTCTGTGCATTATTTGCAGGGCTGGACAGGCTCTGAAGAGAGAGAGAGAGGCTTTTCTAGCTGTGGCCTCCTGCCATCCACTAATAGTTCAGCTATCTGTTGTCACAAGAAAAGCATCTGTTTGATTTAGCAGTTTATATAACATAATAAGTCCTTAAATAAACCTCTGTCAAGTTGGCTCTGGGAAGTGGAGCAGGCGTGCTGGTGCCAGCTCCATCAGGAGACTGTCATTAGTCTTCCTTGGGAAGGCTGCAATGCCAAGGTGTCCAGACACAGGCTGCAGTGAAAAATGAAAGCTGGGGCCGGTGTGTGGTCGTAGCTTCCGATTTTTGTTTGGTTCCTGTCTGATTTTTTAACGCTTTGATGGTTGTTATGGTTTTTCTGCACTGAAGCATGGTTGGTTTTCAATGTCTGCTGAACAAGAGCTGGTAATGGCTGTTTGTGCTCTCCTTCCAAGCCTTGACAGCTTGATTTGTGGCTTTCAAAGGAGTTTGGTGTGGAGGGTCTGGATTCATCAGCCACAGTCCTGGGCCTTAAATCCCTTTTCCTATAAACCTCAGTTTCATAACTTTCTTCAAGGAAAGAGCACTTCTAATGCTTACCTATTTTTATATTTCTCCTAAATATTTTCTTTTTCTAAGTATTTATCTTTCTCTGTGTATTATTGATCTTCCTCCTGCCAAACTCTTAAACTCCAAATCCCACGGGGACTCGAGCATTTCATATTCACACTCCAAATGTGCTAATAGGATTCCCTTGCCTCCTCCCAGGGTGAGGAAAGCTGTGGTGCTAGAGACTACAGTTCCTCAGCCTCCCTTGGGTTAAGGAACTTCTGAAATGTTTTAGCACATGTGATGTTTCTCTGCAGCTCCTCTTCATTGTGGATTGCACTGCAAAGCAGCCCTGGTGAGGAGAGCTCCCAAAAGTTTGGGTCTAAGTGCTTATTGAAATGTATTCCAGCTATTAATTTGGTTGTAAAACACTTCCCCCCACCCTTGTTTTTCTGTCACAAGGAATCTTATGTGCAAAATATTCTTACATCAAGTGTCAGTGCTTTGAGGGTGAGCCTCAAGCTTTTATTCTGTTTCTGTTTAATACAGCCCCATGGGTCCCTTGTTGATTTGTGGGTGCCACTGGCATCTGTAGTATCTTCTTCTGCCTTGATGAGGTGTGGGGAACCAAAATGAGTCTCTTGAACCTCTCTGTGTTGGATTTAAAGCATAACATGGCAAATCTGACTGTAATAAGTTTAGCTGAAGCCAATTTACCCATTACCAGGAAAATCCTGAAATTCTCTTTCTTCTTCCGTGTCAGCATCTGTCCTTCTCTGTTTAGTCCTACTTCTTTCATGTTCTTTTCTATTCTAGTGAAGAATTGAGACTTTCTGGGTGCAGGTTATTAGTTCTGTGCCCTTGGGCTGTGCCCCACACCTCTGCTACTCCCACTGTCTTTAGGGTGCATCACAGGGTGTCTGCTCCTTATCCTTACAATTCTCTTGTGGAAAGAGCTTCAGTTTTAACCCAGTTGTGGAATAAGTGTGACATCACAGACTGAGGCAGGGCTCTTTTAGGTGCTGAATCTGAAGTCTGTGAAACTGGACTGTGGTATATGGGGCTGGTTCACATAATTTCCTGTAATCTCAGTAGCAGTCAGGGCTGCTGTGTGTGTTGTCATCGTGTAGACTGCACAGCAGCCTCACAAAATCCCCAGACCTCAGCACCCACGAGATGTGAATCATGCACCACTGCTTTTTCCTAGTCTGGAGGCACAGGACAGATTTCACTCTCCTGTTCTGTTTTTCTTTCTAGGACAGATTTCTGCGTGCACAAAGACGAGCCTTGTGACACTGTGGGTAAGTCCAAGGAGCAGGGGAGGGGATTTTGATAGCCACTTCTGTGCTTTCACTCTTTGGTTTGCTGTAATGTTGGTTTTGCTGTTCTGTGTACCTCTGTGATGCAAATATGGATTAGCTGAGCAGGGTATGAGCTATAAATAAGCCCTGAGGGTCTCTGAGTTCAGGAGTTATTCTTGAGTATTTCTGCTTCTTTGGAGTGGATGCAGAAGAAACTGCCTCTTGGTGTGTCTGCATAATGTTCCTTTCAGTTCTCTCTCCCCTCAAACAAGACTTTGCTAACTAAGGAGTGTATTTCCCATTGTAAGAACCTGTGTGACATTCCCAGATCAAGCTGGCACTCAGACACTGGAGAAGAATACCTCATTGTAGGAAAGCCAAGTTAAATCTTCTTTTCAGCCTCCTGCTCCTCCTACTTCCTAACTGCCTTTACTGGTATCCAAAGCCTGCATACACAGGGTCCTTACATCCCACACATTAAATACTTTGTTTATTTATTTCACTCAGGTAGCAGTAACCTTCACTGTGTTCTCCTGGTTGTTTTTTTTTTAATCCCCACAGTGGCAGCAGTGTTTGGAGGCACAGCTCAACATCCTCTCTGTGATGATGGTGTGAATTTTTTTAGACTTGCCTCAAAGTGAAGTGGCCCCTTATCCTCCATTCTGTGTAAACTTGGGATGGATCCTGATTTTCAGCTGTTCTCACACTCCGTTGTCCAGGGAGACACTTGCAGGGGTTAAGGACAGTGGGTGATGCAGAGCAGGGAGGGAAGTGCCTTCAGCAGGAGCCCTGTGGAGGGCTCATCTTGGAATGCAGCTCCTTCACTCCCTGGCGTGGGGACCAGGTGAAAGAGGAAATACAGAGCTGGAGGATGCATGCACACGAGCAAGGACTGGCCTCTGTGTGCAAGGTTTTTCCATTTGGAATCCCTCACAATGTGTTTATTCTGTGTCCAATGGAAAACACACTTCCACTGAGGAAGGTTTTTACATTGTATGCCTGCACCTGGAGGTGGCTGTGGCAAGATACAATAAAGGAGTTAAAAAGAAAAAAGAGATAGAAAAGCTGATGGAAGACACATGCTGACTAAAGTCAGAGCTCTTTGCATATTTAAAGGGAGCATTGTTGAAGATCTCCATTCAGGGAATTATATTACCAGAGACAGCATGACTAAGGAAATATTTTTATGACTTCTTTTCTGTTCTTACAATACCCAAGTTATTTCTTGTGCTGCAACTTGCTGCAGGCTGTGGCTGCAGTGGAGAAAGTAAAAGATCACAGCAATGAAGATTAAACTCACTTGTTACTCTTTCCAGCATAGTTTTCCAAGATATTTAGAAGGTGAATATTCCTGGGACAAAACCAGTCTGGCCTCTTTGCTGTCTTCAGTCCTGCTTTTCCTACCGTCTCCCCTGACAGTTTGATTTGGCAGCAAAGCACTTAAATCTTCTCTTATGCATTTTCTGTGCCCTGTTTGGCCTTGTTGTGCCATTTGCATTTTTTCATGGCAGAGGAAGAATAAATGAGTGAATTTTCTTTCATGACATGCAAGCTGGTTTGAGACAGTGATTAGTGTTGGTAGTACTAAATTTTAACCATGCAAAAGATTCCCTGGTTTTCCTCCTTTGTCAGGATTGGGAAAAGCAGGTGTCAGTTGTAGATAAGCAGGTTTTTAGTGGCCAGACCTCGATGCCATGTGCACACACCTGGGTGACAGGAGCAGCAGTGTGGTGTGGCTTTGACTTGGGCTTAATATGAGTGCAACAACTGAGACAGCTGGATGACCACTGATCCTCCATGCTGGCCTAGGAAGGTTTATCTTGGTGTTTCAACCATCTCTGCTGTTTCCAGATTCCTGTCTCCCACTTCAGCTCCCAGATATTCCTCTCCAAATCAGCAGGACTGCCTGTGGAAGCAAGAAGTGAGTCCAGCGAGTGATGCTGTGTTTGGTCTTACTGGTTATGCTGAGGTTGTTGTGCTCCCCAAAGTTCTCTGCAACAGCAACTTGCTTTCATTTCTTGCTGTACACTTGAACAGATGAAGTCCATGGTCTCAGCAGATGCATCAGGTGTTTTTACACCTGCTTGTGGCTGAGGCTGGCCCTTGCAGTGGCAGTGCTGCCCTCCTGTAAATGCAGCGAGCAGCTGCTCTCCTAAACCAGGAGACCGAGGCTGCTGCTCTATATAAGGCAGAGAATCCGGACTCTGAGACTCCCGATTTCTTTTCCCAGCCCTGGCACTGACTCATTGTGTGACATTTGGCAGGTCACTTGCACTCTGAATGCTTCTGTCTACCTCTGTGAAATGAGGATTTCGAGTGCAAAGCTACAGAAGATTGCATGGCTCAGGGAGGTCTGTAGAGTGTGGGGTTCTTGGGGGTGTGATGCAGTACAAGTCCAGAATCTAATGTTTCTTAGTCATGTTCAAGAGACTCCAAGGAATCTGTTGGATTATATAAAATAAGAGGACTCAGAGTGCTGTAGGTTATGCTATTTTCCCTGACAGTGCCTTGACTTTCTTTACATTTTCAGAAATATGGAAGCAAAACTTAACCCTGGTGGAAGCCTTGAGGCCCAGCTGTTGTTGGGAAGTGGGATTAGGAAATTTAAATGGCTCATAAGAGGTGTTCATTTGTGCTCTGAAAGATCCATATTGAAAAACCTGTCTGCAATCTTTGCCTGCCATGCAGACACAGTGAGAAAACAGCAGCAGGAGGTTTGTATTTGTATTCTGGCAGGAGCCCCTCACTGAAACCAGTTGCTCTGGGGACTTGATTCAGATTTTCTTGGCCCAGCTGCCAGGGTAGTGTGGACGGTTCCATAATGGCAGAAACAAGCTCAAGGATGGGGAAAATGAGTAGGTTTGTCTTGGTGGGGTGATACCCCACTGTCTGCACCACAGAACAGAACCTTTGGGTAAGAAATGGTTTGTTAATGCTCATTGCCCCACTCGGTTGGGTAAGTTGGGCCTGGGAATGGATGGATTCCAAAGGAGGTGGACAGAAGGAGAACAATATTCCCGTGTGGAACAGTTGTGTTCCGACAGCCTCTGCTGTGGGATGTGCTGCTGGGTTTGAGCAGGAAGGTTCTCTCTGTGTGACATAGCCTGGTCACACACCACTCAGAATTCCTGAATCTGCTTCGGGCTCATCCCTCGTGCTGTGACTCCAAGCAGAGCTGCCATTTCCTGCAGAGAAATCCGTGTTCCAACGGAGCTGCCTCCGAGCCAGCCGAATTGCGAGTTTAATGTCTTGCTATTAATATCAGGCTGCAGCTTGGAGCCTTGCACACTGTCAGAATCCAACCTTTCTGTGACATAAGCAGATTGAGAATGCCCCTTTCGTTCAGTATTTCCACTGCCAGTGCCAAATAAGCAGCTTTACGGTTAGTTAGGAATGATCCTGCATATTTCAAGGCAAAGCTTGGCCTTCATTCCTCAGTGTACATGTTACCCCAGATCCAAGCTGAAGCTTCACTGTATTCAGCTAATAATAAAATCGGGGTCAGTGTGGAATTGGGAAATGGAAAATGAGAATGTGTCTTGAATATCCTTAAATTGCCCTGGTTAAAAATGACTTTACCTCTGCTGCAGTCACATGTGCTCCTCTGTGCCTTGATGTCAGGGGAAAGAAAGCAACGTGTGTGCACTGCAGAGGGGCAGGCTGAGCTGGAGGAATAGCTGCCCAGAGAAAACCAAGCACAGAGTGGAGGTGATTGAGGAACACAGTTTTCCAGACTCTTTCCACAAGTGAATCAGTGTTTGGAGAAAAACATTCCCATCTCCTGGCTGTTTATCACACTAAAGTGTTTCAAATTATGCCCAGGTTTGGCAGAAGAGGATCTGTGCTCTGTGTCTCCAAGTAGGCTTTTCTATTCCATGTAAAACACCTGAATAAGGGATTGCACATTTTTACCTTTTCCTTGGCCATTTGCCACCTCTGGCTGGCCTGTCCACAGCAGGGGACAGTTCTGGTCATCCTGCCTGTGCTGTTCACTTAAATCTTCCTCCCTGTGTTGTATTGATTCCAGTGCCCTGCCAGTGTCACAGCAGAGAATTCATCCCCAAGGAAAGGGAAAAGACTAGCTGGTTTGCTCTGAGTGGAAAAGGAATTCTCACATTAAAAACATTTTCCACAGTGGTTCATGTTGAATGTTTCTGTATATTCCAGGGCGGGTTTTTATTTGATGCCAGAATAAATAGAAATACCTGCTGCTTAAAACAATTCATTAGAGCAGCAGTGCCTGGCTTTAGCAAAAGCCTTGCTGGGACTGTCCTTGGGACCAAACCCAAACACAGCTTAATGCATTAAAATGAACATACTGGAGGTTAAAATGTCTCTTAAAGAAACACCACTGAGTTGATATGGTGTTTGGGAACGCAAGGGACCTCACAGCACTGCAAATTTCTGTCCCTTGTGGCTCTGCAGGGCAGTGGAGTTGGGCTCTTGGCTTTAGGAAACCACAGGAGCTGTGGCCCAGTGCAGTGGGAGAGTTTTTCCCTTGCCTTGTGGTTGCTAGGGAATAAATGCTGGGCTGCACAGGGCAGACAGAGCTGAGCTGTGCTGTTGGGTATATTCATCACTACCATCTCCCAGGCCCCACCCTGCACACCACAGCCTTCCAGTTTAATTTCACCAGCTAGCAATCCCTGCTCTTCCAAATTCCCACTAAAAATTCACGTGCCAAGGAGGTGTAACATGAGATTGCATAAATCTCAGAAGAGCCCTGGGATGAGCACAGCCACTCAGGTAACTGGGAATTCCTGCTGCTGTAACCCTTGCTCTGCCTCATTCAGGGTTCTGTCTGTGCTTTTCCTTTTCTTGTTTTGGGGACGTGGCTTCAGCCAGGCTGCCTCACTGTGCACTAAGGCCCAGAGGAAAATCCTGCTTACACCAGACTCAGAATCCTGGTGGTGGCTTCATCTGGGGTCAGAGTCCTGGTCCTGATCTTAGATGTTGCCTGAGACATGCAAATCTCCTGATGCCATCTTACATTTTGCTTTTATTGTTAAGAAAGTAGAGCATTTGATATTTGTTTGCCTTTGGGTTTGTTTTGCAGCTCAGTAGTCTTGTTTAGGTTTGTCTTTATTCATTCCATGTACTGAGAGCATTGGTGGGTTCTTGATCTCCTTGGTTGAAAAAGGCACTGTCCTTAGCTGGGAGCTCACACTGTCCTGCTGCAGGGAGTTTTTGTAGAAAATAGGTGGTTGATCCCTCTTCTCTTTGGGAATTTATCAATGTGTGAGTGCTATCCACTCACAGTTATCTCAGCTTTTTAAATTTTCGCTCTGTTTCATGTCTCGGGTGAAGGAAATAACTTGGGTAATTAAAACAAATGCATGTGTTTAGTGGGGAGAGGATTAGTTGCAGGTTTCCTGTTTTTGTCATTTTTCCCTCTTCCATGTACTTCCAGTTCCCAGCTCCGAGGCCTCGCACACTCTCGGCTGCTCTCATGATTAACTCCCTCCCCTTCCCTTTTTTCCTGTTTCTCTTTGGGGTTGGTTCAGAGCTTGTAGGAGCTCTTGCTCAGTTTTTTCCTTCGTGTTGTCTTTGTTCAGCTGGGCCTGGACAGCCAGGGGCTGCTGTTCCCAAAGGCTCTGCGGGCTCTGTTTTCCATCACTTGGATGTGCCCACCGAGGTCACGGAATTTCCCCACATTTACTCCACTTCAGTCTTCATAAACCTCCAGCAGTTCCTCATTAGTTCTCCTCAATACATCATTCTCCTTTTGCAGCCCCAAAATGTGTTTCAGGCCCTTTTATTTTCCCGTTATTTATCTGTCTGTCATGCTCACCCATCCCAGCAGATCAAGCAGTGGCCTCGCAGTGTGGTGTGTGTTTGAAGCTTGTTCTCAGGGAGCTGGAACTAAACACTGTCAGCAGGGAGGAATAACACACTTCCTGCTCTGTACCTGGCCTTTCATGTCCCCCATCCAACTGCTGTTGGTAATTAATGCTCGTAGATATTTAAGGTAGTTTCTAAAATATGTTCACAGTGGTTGTCAGATGTAGGGCAGCATGTCCAGAATCTTCCCATCAACTTCCCACCCAGCTTTAGTTTGTTACTGTGTCTCTGCTCATCCTAAATCTTGCTTTTCTTATTCATTGCTCCCTCCTGACCTTCAGACTTTGACAAAGCTTTTGTCTTTGTTGTGGCTCACCCCAAAGTTGGTAGTGGATGTTTAAGCTGATTTTAAATTGAAAGGTTTGCCTTCTCCCATGATTTTTTAATGGTTCATGGGGATGTGTTTTGATAAACGCAAGTGAGCAACTGTCTAAAATGCTGTGGAAAGGACCCAGAGTACTCTACCAGGCCTCTAACTACTCTACTCTACTCAATTATTATTGAGTAAATAATCTCCAGGCCATCACATCTCATCATTCTACAGGGTGGTGCTGATTACTGTTTGAATACAATGCATCCTGATGGAATTATCATGGAATTCTTGAATGATTTGGGACCATTAAAGCCCAGCTCATTCCATCCCTCTGCTATGAGACATTTTCCACTAAACCAGGTTGCCCCAGTCCCATCCAGCCTGACTTTCTTCAGGAAATTCAGTGGCTACCAGAACTATGGTCCTTTCCCTTCAGGACTCCAGCCCAAATCCCAGCCTAGGCTCTGACTGGTGGGTTACTAAGCTGCTTTCTGCTGCCTTTATTGAAAGGAGCAAGTCATGAGGGAGAATATTTGCCATGACTTCGTTGATATTTTTTCTGATACTCTGACTTTATTCTTTGATTTCAGCTCCATCTCATAAATCACTTTATGTGCTAAATCATTGTGCAGCTTGACTCTGGTGCAGGTGCAAACACGTCCTGCATTCCACTCCAGGGCCATTTCTGTCTGTGTGAAATTATATAGACATGTACACAAAGCACCTGGGAATTTTGGTCTCATAGCTTAAAGGGCAGATACCTGCATGTGATGTTCCTTTCCCCATCTTTTTACCCCTCACCCTCTTGCTGAATCTGGGGCTTTGACATGCAGTCACTCTGGGGGAAAAGGACTCATTATGACTGTTTGAACTAACAATTCCCAGTGAATTTACAGGATAGTGTCCTCAACAAGCAATTCAGTACATTTCCATGCTGGCATGGAGAAAAAACAATCAGAAGTATAATATTTTGTGTGACAGGCAGGTCTTAGGGTTTTGGTTCTCCTGAATAATATGCAAGAACTTCCGAATTACAGTTTTATTTCCTAGACATCTTTGTGCCTCAGTTGCTTTCTAAATTGGAGATGATTTGTGGGACACTGCTTGAGAACCAAGACTTTGCTTATGGCTAAGCAGCATTTAATGATGATTTAAAGAAATCTCTGCTGTTTATCTCGGGAAGGGGTCATTGTGTTTGCAAACAGAGAAGCAGGAGCCTAATTGATGTCCAGCTAAGCCCACACTGCCAAACAACTGTCAGGAAAAGCTCTGGAACTGCTCCTGGCTACTGTGAGTGTGAGGCTGAGAAGCCTTTGAGGCAGACACGAGCAGAACAAGCTCATTATATTTGGTCTGTGGACAGACCATTAGTGTCTTTTGGGGTTTGTAGTATTTCTACTCTTGTCTCTTGCCTCATCCGTGTAAATGGAGATTTTCCATGCTTGCTGCACTGCTTCACTCCACAGCTTCATTGCTTCTCCTTGCTGAGGGTTTGTTTCTCTGGGGGATTCTCCCCGGAATGATCATAAAACAAATAAAATCATCAATTCTGCTTTCATAGCTCACCCTGCTTCTTGCTTCCCCTTTTGTTATAAAAGGTTGTGGAAAGATAAATGGTGTTTGTTTTCCACGGTGTCAGACCTGCTGTCAGTGCTCTATAAATAACCCCTCTGGGCTGGGAATGCCAACCCCACACTCTCTGCAGCAGAAAGAGGGATTTTCTGCTATGACACGCTTCAGGCCAGGTGGACAGGGGAAAATGGGACTCACAAAAACCCTTTCTCACTGGTTCTCATCCAAGAACATAGAATGATTTTGCACATCCTGATTTCCAGCCTTACCCGTTAATTCCCGGTGCCTCCCTGGCAGGCCCTGAAACAACACACTGAGGGGGTTTGCACTGTATTTTATTGGTAAAAAAAGAATGTGTTGAGAGGAGAAGGAAATGAATTTGTAAACAGGGCCTTTTTTCAGTAAAATCCAAAGCTCTGTACCAAAGAGATGAGAACTGAGATCCCCATGGTGCTGGTGAGATGGGAAGGGACAAGCCCAAGGACGGAGCTGCCGGGGGCTGGGGCTCACTGCAAGCCCCAGCTGCAGACAAGGCTACCAGAGGCAGCTCCACTTCCTTGGGCACCAGCCAGTTCTTCAGGTCAGTAAAACAGGCCAGAGGTTTGTGTTCCTTCTTTCCACTGCCTGGTCCTTATTTCCCACTCTGTTTGCACATTCCTGCTCAGTTTGCTGCGGCGCTTGCAGAAAGCTGACGCGTTCAGAATCGAGGAACCTCGGAGGTTTTTCTTCTCCTGTCAGACATTGATGGCTTTTATCCAGTTGACTGCTTTACAGTGCCTTTATCCTTTGCTGGCTTGAAAACATTTCAGATAGTTCCTATTGTTTTATAGACCCTGTAGCTAGAAAACCAAGCTTGTGTAAAAACATCTGTACATAGCTGTGCAATAGGCTGCAGACATGTAGGGTAATAAGGCATGATTGCATTCATTGTAGCATTTGCTCCACTGGATAATCAAATAGAGGCATTCCAGTTGCACACAGGATATGTAAGAGTAAAGGAAGGAAATGAAGGACAGTTACCTACTGTACTTTCACATTTCTTTTGTTTTGCAGCTGCCAAGGTAAAATGCAATTTTGAGAGCGAGTTTTAAATGACATAGAGATGAGATTTTACTGGTGGTAACCAAGAAAACCGCACTGGGAAGCATGCATAAAACTTTCCCTTCCCCAGGAAGGGAGGTTGATCTGTGCAGATTTTTTTTCATTTGAATTGGTTTTTTCCCAGGTTTGGTTAATCATCTGGTAACATGACCTGGTATTATACCTAACCCATTTTGCAGGGTGTCTGGTCCTGGCAGGATTTTGCTACACCAAGTGCACTCAGTAGACTGAAAGTCACTTTAAATCCTTGGAATGTTGTTGGGTTTTATTTAACAATTCTCCCCCTGCCTCAGCATAAGCTCCAAGCTTTTCAGCTGGGATTGTACTCCACGTAATGCAAATAGGAATTGGCTATCTAACAGTACTTTGCAGCACTGAAAATCTTCCCTGCATTTACCAGTGTGCTGAAAAGGCAGTAGGGAGTGTGCTCCAGCCTGCTGTGATCCACTACAAGCTCATTCCATGGCTGGAAATATTAATGGCAGGTGCTGTGGGCAAGGTGATGAAATTTTGAGCTGACCCAAGAATGCACAGGCACATTCTGGAAATAAATTACTGTCTCTAAATGCATGGCAGAATAGTTTGAATTTTATGCATATGAATTTGACCAGATATTCCTTGTAGAAAATACTGAGGTTTCTTTATCAAATCCTTGCCAGTTTAGATAGGGAGGTGGCTACAGATAATGAAATTTTAGCCAAATTATCACTGGCAGGTGTATATACATATATGTGTGTATTTGTGTATAAACTGTCCCTTGAACAGAAGTGGATTTCCTTGGAATTTTATTTCCAAGGACACAAGGGTTCTGCTATGTAGGTTTTTAAATTTTAGGTTCAGAATCCTGTAATCTGCAAGGGTTTTGCCTGGATTAGTTTGACAAGTCTTTTTACTTTTTACATCAGCTGATAGAAATACACTGAACTTATCAAAATAATAATAGTAAACCCCATAGACTCAACCCATCAAATATCTGTCTCCTCCTGCACTCTTTCAGCATGATTTGTAGAATGTGAAGGATTTCTGTGTTTGCTTAGCTCGGAATTAGCCTTGTATTCCTGCTTTGGTTGCTGGTCATGAGCAGTCAGCAGGTTGAGGGCATTTGTTGGTTTTGTGTGGTTGTTTCAGGCGTTTTTGTGTGGCTGCTTTGCCTGAGCTGTTTGCACTAAGGCCCTCCCTGGCCAGAACTGGGCTGCTGGGTGCACATGAATGTTCTGCTGAGGATCTGCTTGTTGGTTTTAGTAATTCATCCATCAAGCTCCAGCATGTACAGCAATATTTGTGCTGTAGCAGACAAACAGTGTAAACACTGCAGTTATTTGTAAGAAAACTGGCCAGTGAGTTAGGAAACTCTGTGTGGATGTTTTTATTTACTTGAAACGAGTCCATCAGTCTAATCAGACTTCGTTGTTCTTGAAATGACAGGAAAATAGAAGACTGAAGTTAGATTTCTATTTGGAATGAATATTTTAAATCTCTATTTAAGAAACCTGTATGCTCATGTTCCTTGTGTGCTCCAGTTTGCTTTTCTGGCTTTTGTCAGTCAGAGAGCAAATGTTGTCTCCAGCTTGGCCTTGTCCAGGTCCAAGAGTGGATGAAATTCCTGCTGTGGCTCTCTTGACCTGTGTGCTGGCTCCTGGGGAGGTATTGGTGCTCCTTGTAATCCCTTTGATGACTCTTCCAAGTGTCTGTTGGCTTCAGAGGGGCAGCATTGTTCACTGGAGATGCTCTGTCCTTCCACATGAAGGGTTTTCACAGGTTTTCCCTGTGATTCCTGCCTGACCTTCTGTTCCACATCCTTCAGCAGCACCTGAATAGAGATGCTTTCCTCTGAGAATCGTGGGATCCTGCAACACAGGAGTGTTGCTTAAGGGCTACTGAAGCTCTAAACGTCGTAGTTTTCTTTCAGCAGTGCCTGTTACCTCACCAGGGTTCTATAATTATGTTTCAGTTTCACATTCTTCCTCTTGGTATCTTATTCTTTCTTCCATGATATTCTCTGATTTGCCCCAGAGTTCTTTGTGTGGGTTGTCTGTCTCACATTTCCCTTCTCCCTGTGAGGAGCCAAATGAGGGCAGAGGTTCCTGCACAGCCCTCCTGTGTTGGCATTTTCTGGGATCTGCATCTGAGGAGCTGGGAAGGGTGTGATGCTCCTGGCTTGGAGCAAAGGTCTGGACTTTGAGAGCATTTGGCCCTTTCCACGATGAAGAACCCCAGCTCCTGACTGCTGTAGCCAGGATTTTGTTCAATGCACTGATGGGTTTACAGGGGTGCAGGACACCCACCCTTGCACTGGTGTCTGTGAGCCACAGCATGGTCTGAACACACAGGTAAATAAAGCTTCCTGGCTTTACACTTCAGAAAAAAGACAAAGGTCAGCCTGCTGGGGGTGGAAACTGAGTAAAAGAAGCCAGGAAATGATTAAATGCACCTTTTCCAAAGCTGGGGGTTATAATTGGTTGGCTCCAGTGAGACTTTGATTAATCCTGTGCTGATTTTGATAGCTGGTTCTGTTGGAGTGGATGTAATCCACATCCAGCTTGTTCTGTGGGGATGCCATGAAGCTGATTATCTTATCATTATGCTAATGATAACATGCAGATTGTGGTATCATTAATCAGGTGGCTTTGTTGGGAAATGCTTCTCATTACATGGCAGCTGCCAGGAGGCCACTGCCACTGGGCTCCCAGGCAGGCTGGTTCAAAAATACCCAAAAATACTGGGAGGTGCAGCTGTTCCTGCTGCAGATTCCCTCTGGGAGTCCTGAGTGGGGTTTGACAGCTGAGGAGACCCTGCAAGCTGTGCTGTACCCTCAGGACAGAGTTCCCAGCCAGGGACACAGGGATTTGGCTCAGAACTGTCACCCAGGCAGGTATTGAGGAGCTCCTGCATTTCCTGGGGGTGTTTTATTTAGGAACATGTGGGACTAGAAGAGGCAGTTCTCTCCCTGTTGGGAGAACTTCAGCACAAAGTCCTGGAGCAGTAACATGAACACAACGTGCATGAAAACGTCCCCTGGCTCCTGCAGAGTCCTGTGACAATTTTCTTTAGTGCCATCATTGTCAGCCTCTGAGGCTGTCTGAATTCAGTCCATAAAGGCCCCAGGACTGGGACTGTGCCTTGACTTGTGTCTGTGAGGCACCAGGGACTCTCTGGCTGCTGTCAGTCATTGCAAGGAGCTCAGTGGTATTCATCCAAATCTGTGTTTTCTTTCACTGGAGCTCAAGTTTGAACATGAGAGATTTCTTTTATTAAGTGTGAGAAAAGCTCAGGCTGGGCTTTTTCAGAGTGAGAATTTCTCTGTAGCTGGTGTGGCTTTAAAGGTGACATTTTATTTTTGAGGAATTTGGAGAAAGAGGTACTTAAAAAACTAGATTCAGGACATATTAAAAATATCTCCAGCCATGTTACCTTTGAAATTAGCCATTCTCTTCAATCAGGCTGGTGCTGTGATGTGTTTGTGTCTGCATAAACTGCCCTGTGGGGCATTCCCTGGCTGGGGAGGGGAAGCCAGGATGGACAGCTCTGCTTGGGAACCCAGGGGAGAGAGAGGTCCTTTGGGTTAGTAGGAACCCGAATATTTTAACCTGGTTTGGTTAAAATATTTGGTTTATTTTAACCTGGTTTGAGTGTGTCTATGCCCTGTGTGTCTGCCTCCCCCAGTGATGGTTGTTCCCTACTATTTCTATAACCAAATGTCAAATTTGAGCATATGGAGCTCAGAAATATTAGGCTTTCAGAAGTTTTCTGAAAATTAAGAAACTAAGCAGAGGAAGGAGCCATCTCCCTCTGATGCTGCCAGTGAGGGAAAGATTGCATCACCCAAGTGGTAATCTCTAGGAAATCAAGCCATTCATTTTGCAGTAAGTTTAGGCATTTTTTATTTATCCTCACCTCCCTTTCCACCATGCTGTCGTGCTGTGCCAGAACAAATGTGATGCCTGTTGGTAATGTGTGGGGAGAGGAGCAGAGCCATGGCACTGGATCATTTTCACTCCCCAGCCCTGGCAGCAGAGGTATCAGCCAGGGTGGAGGTGCTGGGGACCAACTTTTCAGCCCAAGTTCTGATTTAACAGAATAACTCAACCCTATTAACCTTATCAGGCATAGCCCTCGGGTTTGTCAGCCTTGTCAAGTCAGGCTGTGAGGTTAAATCAGCACTCAGCAAAGAATTAAAACAGAAGGGCTGGATCAAGAATTTCTAAATAAGTTTATCAGTGCTGGCTGGCAGCTCGCCAGAGTGAAGCCAGGAGCTTCAGCAGCCCTGGAAGTCAGGATATGGGAGCTGCAGAGGAGAAATATCACAGGAGCAATTTGGAAAAGCGTCTGTTTGGAGTTTGGTCTCTGTGCATCGTCCCATTTGCTGGCCTGCCTTCCCTGCAGCTCACCTGAGCTGCTCTGGTGTTGCCAGGAGAATAGCTTTGACATGCATACAGCACCTAAAAATAAAACAGACTTTAAATATTAACGTGTTTCAAAGGTATAGATTCATTCATTCATTGCTGAGTCATTCTGTAAGAACACGGGAATAGTGCCATGGGGAGCTGTGGAGGAATGCCATTCATCAGCAGCACAGGTGTTCAGCCATCTCCAAACATTCAGCACACTCCAGACACTGAAATATTGTTCATTGCAAACTACTGAATGTTGTTTAACCAGTGCAGGACTGATCCATGCTCATGAACCCACCCCTGACCAACACCACAGTCCAACACAAGATACTCAAATCCAAATGCCTTTGAGCCTCAGGCAAAGGTGACTTTTGAGGGCCAGGATCCAAATCCTGATTTGCAGCTTGGTTTCACAGTTGTTGGTGGTGTTTTCTTTGAGTTCTCAGTCTCCTGTAGCCCTTCAAAAGCATCAGATCTCTGCTGCCTTCTGCCAGATCTGATTCCTTTCTGGCGTGAGATATCCCTGAACAACGTTTTGCCTCTCTTTCTCTCACTACCTTGTATCTCTCTGATTTCCATCCCTTGTTCCTATACCAATTCCAACTGCTGTCCCTCCTTTATGCTGAGTGCCAGGTTTTGCACACACCTCCCTGCCTGAATAATTCTATGCCCTCAGATTTGTTCAGTAATTCCTCAAGTGAACCCATAATGCCAGAGACTTCTGACCCAGGGGTGTAGATCCATTTTTCTCCAGCACTAAGTACGCACAGACATTCTCAGGGAGCTCATCTTCCCTTCTGATCTTATCTCCTGCCCTCCTTGACCCCTGCCTCCCTCAGAAGTGACTCCCTGCTGCCTACGAGATCAAAGTCATGTTTCCTGAAGCCCTCTGGAAAACCCATACTGTCTCCATTTGCTACTTTTCTGTCCCTGTCTCTTCTCATTCCCCAATCTCTTCCCATTTCTCTTCCTGCCTTGTTCACTAAATTTGAATTATGCCAGGCTTCTGTATTCTTCCCACCACTGTGTGTTAACTCATTCAGTCCAATCCCCAACTGGAATCCCTCTCTCAAACCCACCTGGCCAGCTCTTCCCTGCCTTTCCTCTCAACAGCTGTCCTAATATATCTTACTTTGATTAATTGAGCCCGTGTAATTCCATGTGAGCATGGAGACTTTCAGCACCAGGCAGTGATGTCTGGAAGCAGATGGTGAATTAGCTGCCTGGATTTGGGAATCAGCATTCAGGAATGGTGGTCTGATTTGGACTGAATGTCCCAAACTCCGTATTTAATTAGAGAAACAGGATTGCAGGAAGGAGCTGTGTTTGAGGTCTGCATTCAGCATTCCCTGGGCTCTGGGGAGTGTTGGGGAGAAGCTCTCTGGAATGTGGCTGTTAGCATATCAAAGTAGAGTAAACATGGAGATGATACCCTGCTTCCTCTGCCCCAGTTAATTAAGGCACTCCTCATGTCTCCTTGGATGGAGAGGATTTATTAATGTGCTGTCATCCAGGGAAGTGATGGTTTGCTGAAAGGGAGGAGCCATGAATGGCACGGAGGCTGTCACGCTGAACAAAGAGCAGATGTCAAAGAGACAGGGAATTTCTTTTATCTCCTGCTTTGCTGAGGCCTTAGATCCCGGTGTTTTATCATAAAAGCTTAGAAAATAGGGCTGGAAAGGACTTCAGGTGGGCTTTTAGTGCATTTCCTTGCTGCCAGGCAAGATCAGTGGTGCCTGTGTCACCGATGGATGTCTGCTCCATGAGGCTGAGCAGCTGCTCCTTTCCAGCTTTCCCTGAAATCCAGGGAACACCACACCTCTGCTCACCACAAATCCTGGTGAATGGCACTGGAAAGGAATGTGGTTTCAGAGGTGCCCTTACCAAACCTCTGAGGGTTTCTGAAGGTTGTCTGCTCTTACAATGCAGCATGGATAATGTTTTTGTAGGCCTTGGTTAAAGGGATCTTCTCAGCCAAAAAAAGTATTAGGACATCTCTCAGCTTTCTTATCTTGCTGTATTTGGTGTCTGAAACAGCTTTTGCTGGTGTGGGTGAGGACAGATATCCCTGAAGCTGGGAGAGGTCTCAATCTCTAGAGCTTTTCAATCTCTTTTCAATCCCTAGAGCTCTGGGCAGCCCCCTCTGCCTAAGGCAGTGAATTGGCAGAGTGCAAATCCAATGCAAGAGACACTGGAATAAAGCTCTTGCCATCCTGGGGAATGTCTGTGTGTGGGCAGGTTGGTAAAGGAGCAGATAAATGATTCATCCATTAAACTTGTAACACCTCGGGAGGGTTCCCAAGAAACAGAAAAGCCCTGCAAGAAAGACTGAAAGGTGAAGCTGAGGGTTGGCCCTGCTGGGGAGGGGATTCCACATGTTCCATTAATTGCTGTCCTGCAGGGTAATTAAAGAGAGAAAAGGAAGATAGCAAAAGCACTCCTTTAAGCTCTGATGATTAAATCTTGCTGCCTCTGCAGCTTTACAGACACGAAGAGGTCTGACCTCACAAAGGTATTTTTATCAGGAAGGTACTGAGGAGGGCAGCTGGTTCAGGTGTCAGGGAATTTGGAAATGGGGCACTGCACTCCTGCCTGGGCTCCAGGGAGGGATGAAAGAATTGACTGAGAAGTTCTGTTGAGCTGCAGTGATGCCACAGCTAAAATTTGGGTGTTTCTGCCTGAATCACAGTCCTTTCACAAAGATTAAGGCACGTGGTTAAATCTGGCTTGTTCAGCTAGAGCCCTGGTCTTGTGAAACATTATCCAGGGCACTCATCAGACCCTTGGGTGTTGTATCAATATTCAATGCCAAGTACCTCTAGCTGTTCCTAATAATCAGAAAACTATCTCCTGCCAAAGGTATTGAGCATTTCACTCATTTGTGCTGTGAGGAGTTTATCCTTGTGAGCTCCAGAAACATCAGCTGGTACTGTGAATATCAGGGAGAGATTTGATCTGTTAGTCCTTCAGGGTGAGTGTAATGAAAATCAGGAGATTCAGAAAGTACCTACAGTTAGTGTTTCAGCTGTTTATTCTTCTTGCCGGGCTTTTGGGATTCTGGCAGCAGTTGTGTACACTGGAAATGACAGTGTTTTCAGAGGAAAAAGTTATTTTATTGGGCACTACAGGACGGCTGTCTGAGTTCTGGGAAAGTTGTGCTGTATCCCTGCAGGTCATGGTGACCAGAGTTTTACAGGGGTCATGTTGAAATTCAGGACAGGCTATGTTCTCCAAAGGGAGAAGAGGATTCTGTGCTCATGGGCACATCTGCAACAAGGTACAGAAAGTCAGGATCTGGTGGATATTCCCAGGAGTCATGGTAGCTTCTATCAGATAGTCCATCACATTTTAGAAGCTCTTCCTCTAAAAGGACTTGAGTTCAAAATGTTGTGACTGGCACTGGGGTGATTATTAACCTGTTTTCCTACCTGACTGGAGCTGTGCCTCATGCACTGGATGGTTGCACTGTAATTTCTGTAGTTGTGATTCATAATGAGTGTGTTGTTTCCAGTGTGGTTTTTGTTAAATGCAGTAACAATGAAAATTATTGCTAAGGGAAACAGTTTCCATACATGAACATTAAACTCTAATGGAAACCATGTTGTTACTGTGAGATTAACAGAAATTGGCATCTTGGAGGACTATCCAGCATTAAGCCAAATTAATTTGTACCGCTAAGATTGCATGTCCAGCTTTGAATTAGGACATTCTCATAAAATGAAGGAACAGCTCACCCTGTTCACTCTTCTGGATGATCCCCATAAACCAAACTTGGCCTGGAGGCTCAGTGGTGACAGCCTTAGCCTGTCTGTGAGGGCCCTTCCATGGATACAGTTCTTTTTCACCTGGATACCGCCGACTCTTGAGACCTCTGTTTATTCAGCTGTAGAACAGTGTTAGTACCTATCTTGGAGGCAGTTGAGTGGGTTTCTTCTTGAATGTTTCTTAAATTTTGGAACCTTTTCTATGTAGGCTTTATAGCAAGGGAGAAGTATTTTTCATTTTAAGTATCACAAGCACTGAAAGATTCCCTTGGTGACTGACTCGATGTGTACATACAGGCAGGGCATCTCTGTCAAACATATCAGTGCCATTGAATGGAAAGGCAGAGCATGAATCACTTCAGGGTTTCCTGAATTTACTCGTGTAGGATGTTAAGAGAGGCTGGAGGAATGTAATTGATGGCAATGTGCGAGCTGCACAAATTGAAAATCATGGGAGGATGAGAAAAACATCAGCTCAGCACCAAACTCGTAATGATGGGGAATGAATGGGAGGTTTGCTCTGAGCATGTGGATGTGCAGGGAGGCTCTGTCTGTGCCAAGCAGACTTCAGGACTGGGAGTTTGGCTCCCTTCCCAACAGCAAATACATTGAGCAGGGGGAGAGCCAGCCAAGTTTTAATCAAGTAAAAGTTCTGTATCCAGAGGTGGTTGGCAAAAGAAGAGATTAAAGTATTAGGAGTGCAATGAAAACAAGACATTAGAGAGTTGAAAGCCGGAATACCTGGACAAACCACTTGCTGAGTGAATGCTCCAGAGCCACGAGGAGGGAGCCCCAGGTGTTTGCAGTAGGACAAAACGGGATCCCACACACCAGGACTTGTCTTCTCCTGGCTTTGGCCATCCCTGTGGCGAGTGTGTAATATCCTCATGCCTTGCTGGGCTGGATGGGATCATTCCCCTTGGAGATACTGCTGGTGCAGGGCTCATAGCTGGCACGAGGGCCAACAGCTGCAGGCTGTTTATGTATGACAAGTTTTTGGATAAATGTGAGTTTACACAGTTG
Source organism: Prinia subflava (assembly GCF_021018805.1). Classification (NCBI taxonomy): domain Eukaryota; kingdom Metazoa; phylum Chordata; class Aves; order Passeriformes; family Cisticolidae; genus Prinia; species Prinia subflava. The sequence continues at coordinate 3,160,458 of NC_086261.1, forward strand.
CCTGTGTCCCGGGGTTTGCCGTGGAAGTGCAGATAGCTCTGCGTGTCCAAACCCGAGCACAGAAGTTGTGGGCTGTAATTATGTAATTTCTCAGGAGAGAAAGGAAAAAAGCCTCGTGCTTGGTAAGAGTAAAAATAGTAATTGGCTTTCCTTTCCCTCTTCCACTGATGCTCCTGCTTGACCTTTTTTATATATTAAAAATAGATTTGTGGTAATTGCTGACAACAAATCTGAAAGATAAGGACTTTTTTCCCCCAAAGAAAGCCACTATCTCTATATTTGCAGAGGCACATGAGGAGTGTGGGGTGTTCTTAAAAAATAAACAAAAATCCCAATTCAGCCTCCTTCCCTATTTTTCATTTTCACGTGCACACACCTGTCTCACAGACAAGGCCAGAAGCAAAATTACCAAATAAAAGCATTTCCTTTTATATTATTCCCAGCCTGGTAGAACCATGGCACGCCAGGATTTTCACAAACGTGTCTGAGTTCATGGAGTTTTTATTCCAGTTCTGCAGACTTGAAAGGCTCAGATAAAAATCTGGAAGTTTAAGAGACAAACAACAGTTTCCATTCATCCCAGTGAAGACATAAATCATGTCAGTGCAGCTACCAAGGTGTTGGTTAAAGTTGTATTTTTGTCTGTGTTTCAGTTATGTGGATCATTGTACTGGGTTACAAATAATTTGCATTTATGTTAATGGTTCAGATAGATTTACTAAGGAACTGGAGTATGTTTGCAGATCAATAATTTATTTGCTGTTGATATTCTGATGAAAGGAATTAATGCTAAAATGGATTGGTCCAAAAGAAAATTACAGTCTTAGGAAATGGTTTGATCGAAAAAATAGATTTCAGAAACGTTTTTAAGGCAAGCTTTTTCAGGCTTAAAATGTGATATCAATTTGTTATAACTGGCTTGCTGTTCCAGAATGACTCTTATTAATAAGCACTCAGCAGCTCACGAGCTGGACTTCTTACCGAGTTCATTCCATGTACTCCAAAGGTTTTTGCTCTTCCAGGATTATGAATTTCTCTGCCCAGTCCATTTCTGTAATAATAAACTAATTTTAAATGGCTACATTTTTTAATTGATCATTGCAGATATTATAAAATGACCACACAGGATTCACATTAAGCACTGAAAATAGCTAATAAAAAGAGATGACTAAGAGTCTGTAACTGAGCCACAGTCACTACTTCTTTGACCACTGGTGGATGTACAAGTCCTTAATCATTGCTTTTCCACCTTTGAATAATGAGGGGTTTAGCAGAGAGCAAAAGCCAAAATAATAATGTGGATATGCATTGCCAGGTTCAGTGGGGATTAGAGACACTAAACAAAGACTTAAGAATTACTATTTGGGATAATGTATTTGACATTTTAATTGGTATTCAACATATTTTAATATATTGGCAGAATTCTAGACTGTTTTGCTGCACCACACCTCCCAAAAATGGGAATGTTGCCCCCTTCCATCTCCATGATGGCAAACATAGACCCAGCCTCGTTTTATGGAATCTCTCAGAAGGAACTTGGCATGAATAATTTCAAGCAAAACTGACTTGCCTGATTGACCCTCGAGCCTGAAATGCAATTGTTGCTCCTCAGTTAAAACCTTGTGTGTCAGATACAACTGAGAGAGCTGTTGGCACAGGGCAATGGAAGATAAAGGTGGAATAATCAGGTTTAGTAGTAGGAATAAAATACTTTTGGTAAAAGTCCTGCTCTGGTCATTTCTGCCTAAAACTGATGAAAGGGAACCAAAATATCTCTCCCTATTCAGTAAAAGTGTCTTTCAGCTGACCCAAACATTCGGGTTTGGTTTCCCTTTAACCAAAAAGTGGCACATTCACTGGGCCACCACATGTGTGGACTGAGCTTGCAATCTCAAAAATCTTCCCAAAGAAGGCTGTTACCTCCTGAGCAATTCCTTGACATCCTTTGGACTATTCTGCATGTAAGAAGCAAGACAGTCCAAGAAAAGGCTAAAATCCAGCCTTTTATGGCCATTGGTTTAAAAGGTTAAATCTTGATCTCTTTTTTTTTGCATGTGGTGTGAATCTGCCCTTTCACAGTCAGCATTTTTAAAGTAAGCAGGTGTCAGTGCCTGATTTCTGCCTTCACTCTTTGCTGCAAGTGCTGAAGTAAAAGGCTGCTGCCCATCCCTTCATCCCTGGGCAACAAATATCCACATCCTTAGTGTTGTCAAAACTCATAAAAACCAAGCTAGACTTCTTCCAGATCTAAGGTTCTACATTTGCACCCTGATAAACACAGCTTTGTCAACTCTGAGAGGGAAAAAAAGGGAAAACAGGGAGATCATGACTCCACTGCATTGTCAGGGTCTGCTCCTTACAGGCAGCTCCATCCAGGCACCCCTCCATGGAACCAGTGAGGAAATAGATCCCTTGTGTGCTGTTAAATCCAAATAAAAGCAGGTCTATGCACTGTGAGAGCCCGAGCTGGCCTGTGGTGCCATCACAGCAGTCCCAGGTGCGGTGACACTTTGAGCAGGGCACAGCCTGGCTGCAGGGGGACAGATGAGCACTATTGTTTTTCCACAGCAGAAATTTCGTGCTGTAACTTTTGAATTCCTTTTTGGCCTGAGCCTCAAACTGTTCGTGGTGCCCACACAAACAGGAGAATACTGTGCATGGATCAGATCCTAAATTCCACTCAGTAACAGGAGACTTGTGCCACCTACATTGGCTTTGTGAGTCACCATCAGTGCTTTGCCAGCGCTCCTGGCTCTGACACTCTCGCTTTCTTTTAAGCATGAAAAGAAGGGAAAGTGTAAGATCTTTTCAGAGTCTTGCTTTATTGTTTTATTCCTTCTCCCTGACTTTATTCTGAAAACCAAGAGATCTCCATTTAAATGCTTGTTCAGGCTCTTTCACTGCATCTTCTAATGGTGTAGTAGAGGCTCTTAGTAGACAAGTTTAGATGAATTTTTGGGTCAGTGAATATATTTTCCAATAAAAGCAGTGAAGGTGAGTGTGTTTTACTTATTTCCTGTCTGACAAACTCTGGACTGATTCTTCACTAGGGTGGAAAGATTCTTCACTAGAGGAAGAAACAACTCAGATGATTTGGTATGGAAACTGCTCTCGTAGTTTTCATTCTGGTTGCATTTTTGATTGCTTTGGTTGCTCCTGCTGTATGTTGTGAGTGAATGAGCTGTTTCACTGGTTTTGATGGGAACATTCTCTCTGTTTTTGCTGCAGGAATTGCTTACCTAGGAGGTGTCTGCAGTGCCAAGAGAAAATGTGTTCTTGCTGAAGACAACGGTCTCAATCTGGCATTCACAATTGCCCATGAACTTGGGCACAAGTAAGAACTTGTCCTTCTGTTTCCTTCTTTACCTGTGCCACTGCAGGATGCTTTTATTTAAAGCCAGACAAGTGCAATTACTACTGTGGCGTGTTTGTTATGACTTCATAAATGTAGCACATTGATATATAACCTAATTTTCAGGAGGCTTGTGTAAATACCCATTTTAGCACCCATAAACCTTTCTAGCTGACCTTCCCCTGTTTTCAGCTCTCTGTTCTGATTCTGAGTAGCACAAAGAGGCCTCAGTCTCTTAAATGATTGACAGTAATAAAGACAAATTCTACTTTTCTTTACTGTGTAGAATAGATCCACAAAACCAACACGAGCTTCCAAATCTTTGAACTTGCTGAGTTTTCTCTGAAGTTCAGGTGTCTGTGTCAAGGAGTTTAATAGTTAAATAGTTTGGTGATGGTTTCATCTCTGCATGTGAAGTAATCTGCTGTGACTGAAATGGTAAACATCAGTATTTTGGAAATGCCCTTAAGCAGAATTATTTGATCAACAGAAAGAAATCCTATAACTTGATTTATCTGCTCAATCACACCTAAGTAAGACACTTTGAACACTGGAAAAAGCAGGAAAGAACGTGATAAGTCCTAGTCAGACAGAAATTTGCAGAATGAGATTACTGGGTACGTCCTGCAGGTGACTTTGGAGACTCTTTAAAGCTGCCTATAAATATCCCATGGGCAGAAGAAAACAAAATGGACTGGAAGAGTCAGCTGCATCCTCTTAGTGCAGATAATTCCCTGCTCTCCAGGCCCAGTGTCACTGCACTTACCCGTAATACTGAGGAGCTTTTCCCCCTTTCCACTGACATCCCTCTGGCTGCAGTGTCACACTCAGACTGTGGAAGGTCAGAATTAGCCAGGGGCAAAGTTATAAGGGGGCAGGACTGTGCCTGGGGGGTTTTCAAGCTCCTTCAGCCTCTCTGGATGTAAGGTGGGAAATCCACCTTTGATGCTGTAGTAAGAAATTGTGCCTGAGTTCTTTCTGCACCCTTCCTACAGCTCATGTGTCTGCTGTATCTTCCTTTCCTGCAGTGAGAAGTATTTCACAGCTAAGTCAGAGCCAATGGAGCGTGTTCAGGTTCTGGCCAATCTCATTCCATGACAAATAATTACTTTATGGCAATGTATTTCAAGGTTGCATGGAGGATATTTAGGTTACCTACCAAAAATGAATCTCCTGTTCACCCTCCAGTGACACCAAAGGCAGCTGAGCCAAACCGAGGGTGGTTTCAGCAGAAATGAAGGACATTTGGTTTTGGTTTTATTTAGATTGCGTGCCAAGATGTTAAACTGAGCCTAAACTTAATAACAAATTAACCTGTGGGTAATGCTAAGGGAAATTCAGCACTCATCTTTGGATGGGCCAAGAGCAAGAGGGAAAAATACTTGAGCTGCAGAAAATCCAGCTGTGTGAAAGAGTGAGACTGGTCTGCCCTGGTGTTTGCCAAGTTTCTCAGCAGAGCTGACAAGCTTCCTTCTAATAATGCCTTGCACAAAATCCCCATCATAAATAGGGGATGTAATGCTTTCAGATACAGCTCTCCATCTGCGCAGAAAATTGCAAACTCCATTTTCTTTTCTGAGGGCAGTTTTGGTGGTAAGACCGTAACTTCTTTCCTCTGCTGGTTCTCTTTCTTTGCCTTCATCTTGGAAAATTATTTCAAGAGTACTGGAGGGGTGTGGGGGGGTCTGTAAGGGCCAGGTTAGGGACCCCAGGCATCATCTGGGCACAGGAGCCAGCTGAAGGTTGTAGAAGCTGCTGGGAGAATTCTGCTGCCATGAGTGTTTGAGGGCATGTTCCAGGTGATTTTACACCACAAGGAGCTGCAATTCTCTGCCCCCTCTGCCTTGCTACAGCAGCATAATCCGCCCCCAGTGTGGCCAAATCAAAACAGAGAGGGGGAAATGCCATTTGTGTCACCCCCAACCTGAGCATCAAAATCATCCCTCTGTGCTGTCACCACCAGTGGTCTGGCTGCTAATTTCAGCCTCTGAGCAGTTGACTGGTGCCTTATGGAGGCCAGCAGTGATCTTTTCATTGACCTGACTTATTCTGCTGGTGTTGAACTGCAGTAAGATGCTTTGAGCAGTCCTGTTTCAGCACATCTTGTGCAAATTCTTTGCAGACTTTACTTGAAAATCGAGAGTTTTTCAGTGAAATGTGAGGAAACCCATTGCAGACATGAACACAAAGAAGCTGACATGAGCTGTAAAAATGAAAACCAAGGAAAGCTAGGTGCAAGTTTCTTAATTTAAAACCAAATCAAATCAAAGCTTACATCCGTATTGGCAAAAATAGAAATTTTGGAGAGCCATAATTTTGAGCTTTATTGAAGTCTGATTTCCTTATGAGTGTAGAAAAGCTGAGATTTATTATTCTTTCCTTAAAACTAACAAATGTCTGTGGAGATCACAAGCCCAGTTTGGCATTCCCAGATAGTTTCTGATGTGGACTTTGGAAAAAGTGAATGGATTACTAATTGATGTGTCAGATTCCTAATCTGCCACTAATGTCATTTGGACTGGCTGCAAAAAACACTATTCCAGACAGCTGCACTGTGAAAACATGGAGACACCATTAAATAGATCCATTAGGATGAAATAGATCCTATGAAAGTTGAAGGATGAAAGTTCATTTTCAGGTTTAACCTGTGGAGTTGTTGCTTGATGATGGGGTGAGATGGGACTTTTGTATTTAAATCTTTGAGTCTATACTGATGGTTTTGGTCCATGGACACAAAGGGAACATCCATCTGTATTTAGATACAATTTTTTCTACAGAGGATCCAGGAGAAGGGTCTTGTTTCAAAAAGGTAACAGGCAGGGAGCCCAGTGAATGTGTGTTGAGGCTGCAAATCACAAACTTCTTCCCACACAGGAGAAGACCCTCAGCAAGCCTTGTTCCTTCAGTCAGCTGGGTCAATGTCTTTAAAACAGCACACTTGAGTGTAACCACAGTTTGTTGGATTTTATCCAGGGTTTGCTGGGTGGAGTCCTGACCTACACAGAAGGGAAGACCCAGAGAACACAGCGGTCACTGAAGTCTTAAAATGTACGAGCCTGAGGTCTTCACATTATAAACATAATATGAACACTGAGCATTTCTTACTCTCATCTTTCCTCAGAATTGCAGGGCAGGTCCGTCAGTGAAAGCTTAATAGAGCCCTGCTTTTGTACCAGGATCCTGGCTGGTGCTTCCCTCCTCCTCTGCCTCCATGAACTGCACCAATGTGAGGCTGATCTGAGATTCACACCCCAAAGACCACCCTGAACAACTTGGAGAAAAATAGTGCCACTTCCCCCCCTCCTAGTTCTCTCTTTGCCTACAGCAGTGACTTTGTTACCATTTTCAAGTCCTTCTCCAAAGGAAAAGTCAAACCAGTTTTCTGAAACAAAAGCCGGGATTCATCCGTGCATCCGTATAACGGAGCGGGGTGGGCTGCAGCCAGGGCTTTTTCAGGACAACAATGCCAGCGTTGTTGCCATTCCTGTTTCTTTCAACAGCCTCAGCTTTCCTGTTGTGGGACGGGGGCAGGCTTGGGTGAGGAGGGAAGATTCCCATTCATGAGCCAGCAGAACCTGGCACTGCCTGGATGGGGAGAACAGCCCAAGGTGGCGTGGCTGGGAGCCACGCTGGGGCAGATGCCCTTAGGAAAGGGGATTAAAATCAACTGACAATAAGCAAGGAGCTGGCTCTTGCCAAGAGCCTGAAACCACATGGCCTCAAACTTGAAGCTGAAACAGATGAGGACAAAAATGAGTCCAAAGGTAAAAGCCCATAATGCACAAACCAAACAGCTCAGGGCTTGGAATGAGACAAGAGAAGGGTTTGGAACCAGCAGGTTTCTCTCCAGTGTGCTTATTTGCTTTAGATGTTAGGTATTGATAGCTGTAGCTTGGTTAAAATTACTTCAGGGTGCATAATTATTTGCTGCATGATGAAGTATGGCCTTTGTGGTGTGTCTCAAGCATCGTGGTGTTGGAGGTAAAGGAAAAGCACTCTAGATGTTCCCTTTGTAGCCTGGTGTTTGTGCTGATGGACTTGTGAATAACATTGGCCTCCCTGATCTGTGCAGTTCTGCACCCAGCAGAGAGATTCATGCAGATGTGCCAGAATGTGAAAGCCTTGCTGAGGAGGAATGTCCCTGAGCAGATCCCAGAGGTGCAGAATGGTGCCCTGTAACAATTTACACCAGCAGAGCCCAGTCACTGTGGTGCAGCTCATCAGGATTCCTGAGAACCAACCAGGAAATTGTCCCCCTTCTCCCCTGCCCTGCAGTTTGTAAAGAATTGGTCATAATGAATTTTAAAAATTGAAAGTTCCATGTGGAAGCTGAGGGCCGCCCCAGTCCATGTGGCAGATCTGTGCAGACAGGTAAAGCTGCAGAGTGCACACTGTGCTGGTAGAAACCTGTTTCTTTTTTGGGATCCTGCCACTCCAGCCAGAACAGTGCCAGCAGCATCAGAGCCAGACACCCAAATCATGGTGGTGGGGCAAAGATCCTGGAAGCCCTGGAGAAATGGAGGGACCTCTGCTAAAAATTCTCTTCTTTTATCCTGAGGTTATAACACTGAGGTGCAGGATGTGGGAGCTGAGAAGCTGTTTTGAAAGAAAAAATGCCAACAACCCTCTGTCTTTTTCAGAGCAGAGCAGCTCAGCAGTCAACCTTGAACTCAGGGCTATGCCAGTGCAGGCAGCTGAGTGCAGTTTCTGTCCTGGCTGACTTTAAACATTAACCTTGTTTTTTTAAAAAAATCTCTCTCCTGGGCTTCTGATTCTTTTCTGTGTTTCTCTGAGTTAGTCCCACATTTATCAGGCAGGTTCTGCCTGACCCAAATTTCTGTGGAACATTTCTCTTTGTTGCTGTTGCAGAAATACACTGATGTGTCCCCAGGTTACTTCATACCTCCTAAACAACATGAAAACCAACATTACCTAAGCTGTAGAATCAAACATGCAGAAGCACCAACGTCTCAGTTTCAGGGTTATCCAGACAACTCCAGTTACAGCTCTGCTCCCTCTGTGCTGCAATTGAGAGCAAAGTTCTATTCACAGGGTAGGATTTCAGCATGTAGTTAAAGACTCGACTTTAACACGTGCCCACAGGCATCTTATTCACTCCTGGGAATTAATATTTTACTGTAAGACACCCGTGTGTCTGTAGGGTAACATCCAGTGATGGATGGCTCAGGGATGCAGCCTGAGGATCTCTCCAGTGCCTGGATAAACCTCTCCAGTGGCCCTGCTGGCAGTTTGGGTGTGGATCCTGCCTCTGTTGGGGAGCTGTGGTTCCCTTGGTGCCTTCATAAACCTTCTGACCATGCTGAGTGGCAGAACTCTCATCTCTGCATTTGGAGTGGTGGAAAATCAGGCTCAGTTGGATCCCAAGGAGCACTGGAGCCAGAGGCAATCCCGTGCAGGCTTTATTCTAGCAAGCTCAGGTATTAATGACTTTGCTGCACCACGACTTCCTGAGTAGCCAGAGTTGCATTCAGGCAGTGCCTGCCCCAGCTTTATTCTCCCGGTGCCAGAATCCCCACTTGAAATCTCACAGGAGGACGTAGCTGTTCCAGTATTTTGCAGTCTCAGGGGTACTGGGAGTGACTGGCTGCTGTGTACACATACCCTGAGGCTGGCCAAAAATGCTGGCAGCGCTCCGTACCCACCCTGGAGTTGCTAATTTTATTTTCTGCCATTTGTGTTGTAAATCTGTTGAGGAATGTCTCTCTCTCCGTGTTCCCAGGCTCCCTTTTCGTGCTCCCCTCCTCCCAGGTTTCATTCTTCTTCCACAGATAATTGCAAGCACATTTTCACAGTTAAGTTGCCCTTTTCTGTACAACTCCAAAGGACACAATGGAGCACTGCCTATTTCATCCTATGTGCTTGTACATCAGAGTGATCTAACCAAAGCAGTCATTTAATAACAGGTTCTGGTTCAGAGGAAGAATAGGTATATCCTAAAATTTCAGGAGATGCTTCTTCCACTTCTGGTAACACACTGAGGGATCTGTTTTAGATAAAACAGATTATTATTATTATTATTATTAGTCTTAGTAGCTTGATAATAACTTTCTGAAAACCATGTCCTAAGTTAGTCAAAAGAAAGCAGAGATCAAAGACAGGTTTAAATATATTAAAAAAAAATCAGTGGATATTTCTGCCAGCATGGATGATTTAACCTGGGGAGGAGATAGTGGTGGAGCAGCACTGAACAGGAAGTGTGTTGGCCCACTGTAAGACAGTACAGGACACCTGAGTAAGTTAATTTGAGTGCCAGAAATAGAAGATCCCTGTGGTATTGACCTTGTCTGGGCAGGTTGTTTTTGCAATAGCAGTGGGATCACACAGAGAAAATTGAAAAAAAGAAAAAAAAAAGAAAGAAAATTACATACAAAAATCACACAGAGAAAAAGAGTATTAGGGAGGAGAAATGGAAAGGCTTGGTGGTGTCATACTCTGGATGGGCTTGGGGTTGGGTGTGTTTTTTTAATTTTATGTAAAGCTGCAAAATATTTCCAGGTGCATTTACTGTACCTGCTAATTCTGGCACGGTATCAGGATCCCTTCCCTCTGTCAGGATTATCTGTTTCGCCTTTGTACCATCCAAATTTGAAAGTTTATTTACAGTACTGGAATGTAATAACATTGGAACTGGGCGTGGGAATGTCCACGTCCTGTTGCTTTCTGCACTCTTGTGGCAAACATTCGTTCTGGGCAAGGGTTTCTATGGTTTTACTCTCTGCTTTGTGAAGGATCTCTGTGTAATCCCTAGGGAAGCAACATTCCCTTGCACTCCCTCTAATTTCTTTGTTTTTGAGCATCTTGTGCGGCTTTACTCAATAAAACCGCACCCAACAGGCGAACGACAGCCATTTAGAAACACGATTTTTGTTTAATCAATAGCTTTGTAGCTCTGCCAGCTCTGCCTTGCTTTTTGAAGGCTCACTCTGCTGAGTAAGCCAGGGCTGTGTTAAGTAGCTGGGCCGTAATGATTTGGCAAACCTTGCATCTGCTTCCTGCCACGAGGGTTCTGGTTTCATACCCCATTGGCTTTGCTGGCAGCAGCCTGGTGCACCCAGTGACCCAAAACACAGGGACAGCACAAGTCCCCATTGTGCAGCCTCTCACTGCACACCAGCACAGGAAATATTAGGTTTGTAAGCGCCATTTACCAAATAATAATTTGTTTTTATACAAGGGCAGTGATCTAGATGAAATATTTACCTTTCCACTAGCAGTTGGGTTCCAATAGCCTGTAACCCATGCTGTCTGCCTGGCCTGCTGAGTTCAACAGGTTCCAGGTGAAAATGACTTCCCGAGCTGGGGAAGGTGATAAATCCCAGACTGTCACTTGGAAGAGCCTTTGGTAGTAAGTCAGCAGCAGTGAAATGTTGTTGCCTCTAAAAATGTGGTTCCCTTTAGCTGTTACGTCAGTGGAAGGCTGTGCTGGGGTGGAATAGGGTTGGCTGCCTCTTGGCCAATAGTTGTGTTGGGAAATAAAATTCAGCAAAAAAGAGTTTACTGGAGAAATGAAACGAACAGGCCTGCTTTGTTCTCAGTGATCCCTTTCCATTTGTAAAATCCTCTCTGCACTGGATGCTGGGCCTCTTTCCTTTGCTGGATCCAGCCCAGCAGGGAGTTTATCTGTGTCTTTACCTGAACCCCAATTTCCATGAAAAAGAGGAGAATAGCCCACAGTTTGCTGCTTTTGTTTTTGCTTAGGTAAAACAGATCAAAGCAAAAGGAATCTGATCATAATGGTTTGCTCTGACTTGCTTGAAAAGTTTCCTTCCTGTTGGGCTCTAATTAGCTCAGGGCCTTAAAAATGAGTATTTTTCACTGTACCTCCTTTCTCTGCTCCAAAGCCCACTGGGACGCTCATCTTATCCACCACATCTTATCCACATTTGGGACGGTTTGACCTCTCAGAAGTTTCTCATGTCCACCCTGTGGTGCTTTTTCTCACCTGCCAGTGACAGTTCAAATCCTGCCTGGCTCTTCCACCTGCTCCCTGCTGGGCTCCTTTCCTCCACCCTGCTGTTTGCCAGGAGGCAGCTGATGAAGTGGCAGCTTTCTAATCTAGCTTTTAAATATTCATTTTAATTGCACACAGTACAACTGGGCTGCAGGATAAAGAAATGTTCCCTAGAAATAGTTTGCTTCTTAGTTCAGGTGGTGTCTGTACTTAGGGAAAGTGTCTTTCCTTCAGAGGAAAAAGCACAGCTTCCTTTCTTCCTCCACTATATATATATTTTACCTCTTTCTCCACTATTTCACTGTTACTGACACATTTCCAGTACTAATCCAGATCTGATCCTGAGGGTTTTCTACAGTCGAAGAAAATGCCAGCTTGTTTGCTTAGGAAAATATATTCATATTTTCTTCTTATACTCTAAGTACTACCCTCCACACCTGCAGCTCCTTCTGAGCTGTTTGTGGGGTGTGTTGAAGTAACCTCACCAGGTTTGCCAAATGTGTGACTGCAGGAGCCCCTGTGGGCACAGTGAACAGAATGACGTGAGAAAAGCTCAGACACATCTCGAGAAAGCTGTCACCAGATAAATGACACACACCCTGCACCTCTTATCAGCTAGAGACCCTCTAAAACAGTGTCTTCTTATGAAAAAGAAAGACTTTTCTCTTTCTCTGTAATTTGTCTTCACATTAATATGTTCAAGCCAAAGTTATTCAGAGCCAGAGTGTCTTTTCAAGTCGCCTTTTACTTTCCTCATGTCGCTTCCTTAGACAATATGAAAGCAAACTTGACTTTATTAGCATTGAGGTGTGTAGGCAACCAGGCACACCCTCTACCCAAAGAATTTCACTTCAGTATTGGTCTGAACATATAATTTCCAAACTGCTTTGATACCAAGCCATAATTTGCAACATTCCTGTTTGATATTGAGTCTCTCCCTGCTGATAAAATGAGTGAAACTAAGATAACTTGCTGAACTTCTACAATCATTTACGAACAGCCAAGGCCAGGTGGTTCTGGTATTATGAATTATTTGACCAGCTAAACCATTATGAAAAATCCCAGGACTTTAGGGAGCTGGTGTACGGAAGTGCCACTATTGGAAACAAAATTTTAGAATTGAGTCATGCATTTCCTGTGCAGCTTTTGTCCTGGTCAGTTCTGGTGGGTTTTTCTCACTTTTGGAAGTAAAAGCAAGCCCAGAGGTTTGTTACTGTCCACTGCAGTCACTTATTGTGTTGGTGAATCAGTGCAAGAGGGTCACATAAGGATGGATTTCTTCTTGCACTGAATCTGCAAGCCCACAGCGATTGACAACACAGACTAAAAAAGAGGATGAAAAATATTTCTGTGAGGACTTCTGCTGCTCTGAGAGCCATAAAACACATACCCACTGCCTTATCTGGGGACCGCAGAACACTTGATGCTGGTAGAATTTATATATTGCATTTACTTCTCACCTTTTTGCCTTTTGATGTTGGCCATCTCCTCCTTCCCAGCTCCAGGAGGGGAGAATTCATGTGCCAGTGTGGGGCAGGCAGGCAGCATTCCTGACTCCTACAGTGCATTCCCCAGGCTGTCCCGCTTCCCCAGCGCTGGGCTGTGGGTGGCTTCCTGATGGGGCAGGCTGTGGGACATCTGCGTTACTCGTGTTGCACGTATTTGGCAAATACTCCACTCCAGCTCTCCCCTCTCCTTGCTTTCCTTTGAAGGGTGTCTTGTGTTGTAGCTCTGCATTCAGGTTTGGCACTGGGTCATTTAATGCAGTTGACTGGAGGCTTTCAGTGGTTTCACAGGAGTTTTGGAAAAGTGATTGCACACAGAGCTTCCCCTGGGGTTTCTGACACTGTGAGTGACAGGGCCGTCAGTGCTCACTGAGCTTTTGTCTCTCTTCCCTCGTGGGTGGGAAATCCCACCCAGCTATCCCAGAGTTTGGTCTTTTTTCCATCCTACAATTTATATTCCCTTTTCATCTTCTCAGGAAATGCATGTCACATTTTCGGAGGTCTCGTTCTCACCCACTTCAGGCAGTGCTGAAAGCAAACAGCTTGTTACCCTTCAGCTTGTTCCTTCTGCTGTGCCCCGGGGTGCTTTCCGAAAACAAGGAGCCACAGATGGAGCACAGCAGCCTCTGTGCAATGAGCAGTCCTTCTCTGCCCACCACTGGTTCATTCATAGTCATTGTGCTCCTTCTGCAGCAGCTCTGTGTTCTGAAACCAGACTGAAGCAAGTGAGAAAGACAGAATTTTGTGTGTCCAAAAAGTGGATTTAATTGCTTGGAGGACAAGAAAACAGCTTAGTGCAAACATTTTCATGGAGACATCCTCAGATAAATTTATTCTTACTTTAGGGTCACAGCTCAGCTGTGGTCATGACAAACAGCCAGTGTGAGACAAGTGATTCCTGTAGAGAGTCACTGATCTGTGTTGTACAGTGAGTGTTTTTGGATATATTTATATTCAGCTCTTCATCAGGGATTGATTGAAGGAATTAAAGCAATCTTTGACTCCTACTGATGCTGTTGTGTCAGAAATCTGCTGTGTGTTGCTGGCAGGTATGAAGGGATGTGTGAGGGTGTAGAAATGCTCAGCATGTGGTTGGATGCCTGCATGGGGATGAGACAGAGCTTTAAGGAAGAAGACTGGAAAGATTCATGTAAGATGCTAGATGGATCTTGGAAAGGAGGGAGTATTGACATCAGAGGGCAGAAGGGTGTTTTCCTGAGGTAATGTTACTTCTTCAGTTAAAGAGTTTCTGCAAAATTTATTTGTGTCTATATTGCTCAGTGTTAGTATTTTGTAGGATTTTGTGTTTGGTGGAGCACTCGTTTTCCTGTAGCCTCAGAACCTGCCAGCTCTTAGAAGAAACTGTGAAGCTTTTTTCAGGAAAAGGTTGATATGCAGGGCCCACATCCTAGAAATCAGAAGCAGTGGAGGGAGGCCCTTGGAATGGGGGATGTTCAGTTGCTTTGCAGCTGAGTCCTTCATCTCACCAGAGGTGCTGGAATGCATCAGGCAATGCCTGCCCTGCTGTGAATCACCCACTGTGGTTAACAGCAGGGGCTGCTCAGAGAGAATCCCATGGACAAATGTCTGCTGGAGAAAGGAGTCAACAACGTGAGCATGTGATGGTGCTGGGGAGAGGATCCTAAGATGATTCACCCTGTTCTTCAAGGCCTTGCTCAGGCTTCTATCAAACCGTGTAAAGGTCTGGTGTTTATACCAGTGAGCTTTTGAGTGTGAGACCACAGTGTGTGTCCCTGTCATGTCACTCTTGTGTTCCCTGTCCCTGCCATGTCACTCATGTGTTCCCTGTCCCTGCCATGTCACTCATGTGCTCCCTGTCCCTCCCATGTCACTCCCATGTGCTCTTTGTCCCTTGTGGCACAAGCTCGTACTTTGCTGCCTTCCAGATTCTGAGCTCTTCCAAAAGAGCTAATTCTTTTTAAATGAAAACCATATCATAAAGGGCTGGATCTGTCCTGCAGCTGAATAAACCACAGCTTTCCACACTGTTATTCACCATAGGCGTTCGTGTGTTCTCACTCGCTGTTGTTGACTTCTTGGCTGCTTGATGAGTAGATAACCATATAAAATATCTGGTTACTTCATTATTGGAGAGTGACATAAACTTGGTTATGAAAACAAGAGTCCAGTAGTCATGGCTCCCTTTAAATGTTGACTTTCCTGATTAAAAAATCCCGAAAGTACAGCACCCATCCTGAACACCGCTGTTCTAGATAACACTGTGTACACAATGACCAGCCTCGGTTACTTCAAATGCTTTAAGTAGGATCATCTCCCTCTCTTCATCACAGCTCCCCAGAGTGTTCCTGATGTTTCTGGAATAGTCAAAGCATGTCAAAGCATGTTTAAGAAACAGTGTTTGCATGTTTGAAAGGCAAAGGGTGAAAAAGCCTGCCTTCCATTATGGCAACAGCCTCAGTGGCCACTGCCTTTGTAGGAAGGGTGCACAAGATGTTTCCTTGCCTCTTCCCTCAGAGAGGGAGAGAGCTCAGCTCACCTCAGCATTTTCCCAGGATTTGTTAGTTTATCCAAGCCTCTCTTGGCCTCCTCTGACATTTCTGGCAGTCACTGCCTCTCTTAGAGGCATCACCTTCCTGGGTCACCCTCTCAAAGTTACTGTCTTCATTTTGCACTGCAGCTCCTATTACAATTCCAGCTCAAATGAGCACCCCCACTTCACCCCTTCCTCTGTTACACCTTTATTCTCGACTGGATAGAAACCTCATAACTTGCAAGATGATCAGCATTTTATATTGAAACGTTAAACATGTTGAACCAGTTCAGAAGTAGGCATCTTTCCAGTGATGCAGCTTCGATTTCAAATGTTAATAAAAATTCCTGACATTGAACTCAGTTTGGGAGCGGGCAGCTCACAGGCTGGATGGTGTGGGGTGCTGTCTCTCACTCCTGCTTCAAGCCCAGCCCAGGCAGGAAGAACTGCTTAGAACTGCTAAGAACTGTTGATGTACATCCTCTGCTTAGTGACCTGTTTGGATTTGAGTTTAATGGCCGTGTTTAATACCCTCAGCTGCCAGCCACACACCCTGTGTAACCTCCTTCCATACCAGCATCTTCCTTTGTGGTTGACATTGGATGCACTGCAGAGATGAGATTCCCTTCTCAGACTTTCACTGAGACCTGATAGGAGATGGGAAGGGGAGAAGTTTTGTCCTTCATATGGAAAAACAGATGGCATTTGTGCATGTCTAAATAGTTGTCCTTCTGTGGGCACTGTCATCCTGCCCACACTGCCATGCCAGAGCAGATAAATTACAGCTCCCCTTCTCCCTTACCTCTCCCACTCTGTGAGGATGTGGCTCGGTCTGCCCTCCTTTTGCATTTGTTTTTCTCCAGTGGGCTTTAGAAAGAAATCTCATGCTTAGTCCTGGCTCTGCATTTAATGCTGGATTACTTGTGGGTGAGTGATGGCAAGCTGGGTCACAGGGAATGACTTCTCTCATATTCTCTTCTGAGGTCAGTGGTGATGTGCAAGGCTGGTACTGCCTAGCTCAGAGCAACCTTCCCTTGCACAAACAAAGCCTTTAGGAGAACAGGATAAGGCATGTTACAGGTACAGAAAACATACTGTAATCAAGTATCAGCCACAAATGTAAAAACCCTAGTGGTCCCACTGAACTTTTCACTTGGAGCATGAGATATCTCTGCCCTCTCCTGCCCCCCTTTATTTGGGATAAGCTGTAATGGGCTCTGCTCAATTCTCTGAGGCCGTGTTAGTCTGCAGGGCTGGCCCCAAGGAGCTCTTCCTATTTAAAGTGTCGCTGAGCTTACACAGTTCCAGCTCTTTGTGCCTTGGTTCTCTGGAATGACTCCTTTGGATTTCTGTCTGTGGGAGTGAGAGACAGCCTGCTGTCCTCATTTCCTTCTTGGCAGCTGCACATCCTCCCTGCCTTTGCAGAAGTGGTGGCTGAGGTAAGTGCAGTTGTGTGGAGAGCAATCAATTGTTTGTCATGCATGTTTAATAAGCAGCTGGGGTGACAGCCAGGACACCTTGGGTAGCCTTGATAGCCATGAGTTTCTAAAATGATCCAGCATTTGACTCACGCTAAATTATTTGCAGGCAAATGGAATGATTTGACTTTCAGAGGGAGGTGAGGGAGGTGATGGAGGTGGTCTTACTTAATGGTATTTCCACTTCTGGGTGTCTTTTTTTCAGGCTTCCCTTCTTCATATTTCTTTCAGTTGCTACCCTTTCTCTGAAGAAAAGCACTGCTGCTGCTGCTGCTGGTATTTTCTATCAAACTTAACCTCTTGTCCCAGCTTCATATCTCTCCTTGCTAAAGGAAAGTGAATGATAACAGTCCTGGGGATTTCTCCAGTGGTCTCTTACCAGCCAGAGTTGCAGCTGTTGAAAAGATTTTAAGCATCTCAGTTTCTCCAACTCAGATTTGGGTTTTTTACTGAGGATCATAGTGGTTCTGGTGAAGGTTTGTGTACATGACCTCAAGAACCTTGAGGTGCAGCAGTGCATTGGATGCAGTAGGAGGCTTTCCACAGGCTTTGGTGCACTTTGGCTCAGGCTTGTAAAGAATAACAGGAAACCCTGGAAAACGCACTGAGGGTAAACAGAGCAGTTTAGTTACATTAACTGTCTAGAGGAGAAACTCCACTAATGACCCAAACAAACAAAGCAAGTGCATTCGTTCAGCATTGCTGTGGGAAAACAGAGGGCTGATGATTGAGTTTAGCTTAAAAGAGTTACACAAGAAATTGGCCAGCTCGGGCCCAGAGTGTAATTCTGGCATCCTGACCCAGCTCTGATTGCTGCACAGGCTTCGGGGAGGCCAGAGCTCCCAGAGACTGCCTGCTAGTTTTCATTCATAGCAGTGCTACTTTAAAGCCTTGCTCTCCAAAAAAACTGCATCAAAGAGATCTGTTGTTGCTGCCTCCTGTGAGTCCTGATCAGATTTGCCTTGCTGTGACTGTGTTAACAGTCAGGACTCAGACTGGTCAGTCAGCTTGTTTCTGGCCTCACACATGATGAGCACAGTAAATGTGCTGCAGGACTCCTCCAGTGAGGCTGTGGTGTGTCTGACTGGTAAGCAATGCATTATTTATGTTAGGAAAGAAGCTGGAGTGTGAAACCAGAGTCCCAGAGTGCTTACTCTGAGTAAACATTGAATGAAAGGAGTTGAAGAGCTGAAGGACAGTCTGAGCTGCCCTTGCTTGCCTTTGTGGAATCTCATTGTCTTCAGGAGGAGAATGTGATGAGCTGAAGTTTCCCGTGGGGTTAGGATGGAGGAGTGACTGTGCTAGTCACAGCACAAAGGGAAACTGAGTCCTGCTCATCCATAATGGCTCTGCTGGCTTTGTAAAGGGTAACAGGCAGCATCTGTTTGATAAAATGGACATTTATGTCCCAGGGAACACAGAGGGCAGTGGGTTTGCAGGGCAGTGCAGTGTCATTTTGACATTGCTACTTCTAATCTAAGAGCTTTTCTTATCAACTCTTTGTTCAAGATCAGTTTATGTGAGAATAAAACCTCTCAAGGCAGAATATTTCAAGAGACTGATTACCTGCTTCTAATTCCACGTGAATTCTGAATAGCAGGTAAGATTAGATGGTCACAAATGAAATGTAAACTATTGATTGAGTTTGTACTTGTGTTTACTACAAACACACACTGCTCTGTCCCATTTATTTCTGTTAAAAGGAGGGGGACTATTCATTAGTGAAAAGAACCAGCATGGCACTGCATTTACTATGTGTTTAGGAAAACCTGGTCCCTTTGATGTAGCTAGAGACCCTTGAACTTCAGAAAAGAATGTGTTAGCATGCTAGGGTATGCCTTAGTCCTGCAGGTCATTTAATCATTTTCTCAAGTGAGTCATTGTAAGGTAAAGTAGATGCTGAGAAAAGTTCTGCCATGCCAATTAAAACAGGCTCCAAAGGTGTTGCTGGTTTCATTCTACCAGAAACTCATCACTGAGAGGCCAGGGGGGGTTGCCTGTGTACCTTGAGGCCAGATCCCAACCTATTATAAACTGGGAAAGCTCTTTTGCTTTATACCAATAAAGATATTCCTTTCAGGCTCAATTCCTTTATGCTTATGACTTTTAAAAGTATTTCTGTTAAGAAAACAGGAATGATTCAGAAATGGGTAGATTTCCACACATGTAAGAATTTAATGAATTTCAGAAGAAGCCTGTAAATAACTTAAGGTGTGAGTTTTGATTCATTCTTTATAGGCAATATATTTTCTGCCTCAAAACCCCTGCAAAACAAAGCTGAGTAAAGACTGACAGCCTCAACATTTCTCCTAGGCAAGACATCTTCCATGAGATCAGGTTTAAAATAAAGTTAAGGACAAGAATGTACGGATTAGTAAGTGTTTCTTGCCAACAAAATCTCACTTTCAACATACTTGACAAAAAATAATCGAAGCTAATCAGAAAGCTGAAGCGTTTCTTAATTAACAACCCTAGACCAAACACTAGTCTTTTCTGGAAGAGATAAAATCAGGGATCCTAAAGCACTTGGAAGGTCAGGAAGATGATTTGTTTTCAGCCTTTTGAGGTGGAACAGCTGATGTGCTGACCAGAGGACTGTTCAGGAAGCTGCCAGAGCAGGAGGGCCAGATCCCATCCCACAGAAACAGGAGGAACCCAAAAAGGACCCAGCTTTGAGTCTCAGCACTGTGACAGGCACAAGACAGACAATGCTGCAAGAAACCCTGGAAACCTGCCTGGTCTCCCTTAGAAAAGCTAACAGGATTGCTGCATGCCCATGAGCCTTCTAAACTGGCATTTTGGGGCAATCTTTGTCCTGGAGGATTCCTGACAAGCTCACATCCCTTGCTTCATGGTACTGGGCCCTTCCTTTCCTGATTTTTAGGAACACAATCTTTAGATGGGCTTATTTGCATTGGAGAAATACTGCTGGAACTTTCATCCTAGCATGTGAGGAGTTTTCTCTCTTCTGTGTGCAGAAACAACATGGGTAAAATATTTGGAGTGAAACCCAGGCTCCATTGAAGTCAATGGCAAAACTCCCATTCACTTCAGTGGAGCAGGAATTTCACTCTTGACTGTTTTGAAGTTAGAGTTACTAATAGACTGTTAGATTATTCCTGCATGCATCAAACAAAATGTGCTTGATGTTAATGTTTCTGCAGTGTTCAAAAACCACAAAGGTTTAAAAACAAGAATAACTATGAACTTCTCAGTCGAAAAATTTTATTAAATGTAGTTTTGCTAGAAATAATAATAATAATGTCCCTGGAGATAAACCTAAAATAATAGACTCTACCATATAATCTTCACTGTAAGCTAAAAATAGCAGAGATGGTGGTTTAATCTAAGCCATAATTATCAAAGTGCTGAAGTGGGTTTTGGTTCATTGCAACTAGAAATGGATGTCGTGTTTGGGCTCTGAACAGTCGAGTCCCAGGACTGGGGAGAAGCAAAGCCAAGAGCACAGTCAGAAAGCAAACAGGAGCCTCAGATTTGTAGGGAAATAGCACGGATTAAGCAGTGCATATTTAAAGGGACTGCTCCTGGCTTGCTCCAGCCAGCCAGCTGGAGACCCAGGGAGTTCTGTGCTTTCAGCCCCAAATTGGTGATGTTTTGCTAGAAAGGGACACTGGCTGCAGAAGGCACCTTTCTTCTGAAAGTTGTTTTCCATTTCACCTCGGAATTGAAGGAGGAATGTTACTGTTTCAAAGAGCTATTACTGTGATTCTGAAAAAGGGTTTTAATGCTCATTTTGGAGTAGGCTGGGAAATCCTAAACTCACTTTCACTGCCAGGCAGGTTGG
Organism: Prinia subflava; assembly: GCF_021018805.1. Classification (NCBI taxonomy): domain Eukaryota; kingdom Metazoa; phylum Chordata; class Aves; order Passeriformes; family Cisticolidae; genus Prinia; species Prinia subflava. The sequence continues at coordinate 3,181,082 of NC_086261.1, forward strand.
TGTGATGGGCTGAGTGTAGGACTGGGTGTAGCAGGTGACCTTGGTCACACCATTTTTCCCTGTTCACAAAGTTTTACCTGCAGCAGAGGAGTCTCACCTTCCTATAGTGGCAGCAGGGATTTATTCTGAACCTGGACCTGCTGTAGCAGCCCGATGTTGAAGATTCCCCTAATGACAGAAGGGTCCTAAGGGGGAAGTTGAGTGGAGGTTGAAGTAACATATTTCTGTTTCTGAGTACTTTTGGAAATCCTCACTGAATGTGTTTGAATTCTTACTATGTATTTATACAACACAATCTGCTGTTTGTTTAGATGGTTTGTTTTGCTGAGTGGGGCACATTCTGTCTGTGCTGAGATGGGCATGGGGCAGTCTTGCTGCTTGTTTGAACAGGGCTTGCAGAAATGGGGCTTGGTTTTGCCTCAGGCTCCAGTCCAAACCCTGCTGTTACAGAGTCAGAGACTAACTGAGGTTGGAAGGGCCACTGGAGATCATCTGATCCCAACACCACTCAAAAACGGATCAGCCTCAAATTAGATGATTGTACAACACCACAAATTTAGAAAAGTGTTTTTCCTAACAGTTTATTCCAAATTCACACTGATGCAAGAACAAAGTAGGCCCATCTCTAGATCGTTCTCTCAGTGTAATTGTAGGGATCCTAGCCACTAGATTTGGGAAAGCAATCCTAAATTTTCAGTAAATATTCCAGCAGATACCCTTCTCTGAGCTACATCACTTTGACAGGTTCACTTCTCATAAACCCTGGGGGTTAAAGTCTGTAAGAGGCACATTTAAAAGTTTCAAACACAAAAATACCAAACACTTTGTGAAATTAAGGCAATGGATAAATTGAAGGAACTTAGTTCGTTTATTTTACAGGTGCCCAGGGCAGTACATGACTGATGGCATGTTGTGTGTGCAGCCTGTTGTCCAGCTGTTAATTGCTGAGAGTGTCATTGCTGGGGGCAGTGGGAAATGAGAAACCCACATCCTAACCTGAGAGGTTTTTTCTCTTGTATTGTCCTAATCCAACAGCATGGGAATGAGCCACGATGACGATCATCAGCCCTGTGCTGGGAGGTCTCACATTATGTCTGGAGAATGGGTGAAGGGCAGGAACCCCAGTGACCTTTCCTGGTCTTCGTGCAGCCGAGACGACCTCGAAAACTTCCTAAAGTAAGGATTGTGCTGAGTGTCAAAAATCCTACCAGGCAAGAATCCACTTTGTTGCTTTAAAGTGAAAGTATTAACAATTTTCCCTTTAAAGAAGTGTACATGTGTCATTAGGGTGTGCAAATTTGAATCTCCATTGCAATATTCCCTTGAAACTGAGGACTGAAGAGAGGCAGAAGAATTATGTGCAGTCAGTGTGCTGATAACAGCTTTAAAAAACCCTCATATCCCCTTCTGTTTACAGAAAGTGCCCTTCAGTTTTGCAATGACAGAAATCTGTGTGTATGGGGCCTGCACAAATCTCTGCTTAAAGATGCTGCAGCTTTATGCTGTGGCTTTTACTGTCTTGTTATTAAATAGCCTTTATTTTATTGAAACTTGACTTTGCCTGGAGGTAATTCTGATGTGTTTTGTCACTCCTCAGTGAGTGTTGGTCTAAAACAGTTCACTGTAAAAAAAAATTGCCTCTGCATCCATGTTTCAGCTCATCATATTCACTTGTTCAGGAAGGATTTCTGTCTTGCTGCTTGTTAAATCTCATGTACTACAGGAAGCACTGGAATTATCTGAACTGTGCAGTTCTAATCTTAAAACCACAGTGCAGCTCTGTTAAACAGTGCCTGGCACAGTGCTTTGTGCTAGGGGTGGGTTCAGCGTGGAAGATTTCCCACTCTGGGGGTTAGAGGTGGGAAAGAAAGGAAAATAATGAAAGAAAATGGGATATTTACCGCCACATTAAAGGCATTAATTAGGAAAGGAAGTTGCATCTGAACTCATCTGGTTGTGTCTGGCCCCTGATATGTCAGTGATATTCCAATTTGCAAAAGATTGTTGTGAAGGCAAAGAGAAAAATCTTCCTTTTATGCCTGTGATGGATAAGAAAAAACGTCAAAGGCTCAGAATTCAGCTGGGGGGATTGAGGTGAGACTGATGGAAGACTTTCCAGCTGTCATTTCAATGCTAGTGAAGCTTTGGGCTGGATTGCCTGAAGGCTGAATTGAGTCTTTGTCAGATTTCTAGGAACAGTTTAGACAAACTTTTAACCCAGAATGTTGTGAATGTCGTCTGCCCTGCCTTGAGGCCTGGGGCCACGAGTGAGTTCCCAGGGCCCTTTCTAGCCATAGTGATTTAGAACACTTCCAGGGAAACCGCACTGAGAGATTCCCCGTTAAAGAGAGGCCAGCGCTGCTCTGCTCGATGTGACCCTGCAGTTCCGAGGTGTTTCCCTAAAGGATTTTTCCCTTTCTCCCTCCTCCTGGCAGGTCCAAGGTGAGCACCTGCCTGCTGGTGACAGACCCGCGGAGCCGATACTCCGTGCGCCTCCCTCACAAGCTGCCCGGCATGCACTACAGCGCCGACGAGCAGTGCCAGATCCTGTTTGGCACCAACGCCACCTTCTGTAAGGACATGGAGGTAAGAGCTCGTGGAAACAAGGTGGGAAGTGGAAATAAAGCTGCCAAGCCCTGGGGGAGGGAAAAGGAGCCTGTGCTTCCCTCAGTTTCAGCGCTGCTGAGGGAAAATCGAGCGGGCCTGGAGCTCCGTGTCAGCTGCTCCTGCTTAGGCCTCATCCTTCTTTCCCCACACTGCCCTTGGTAATCTCCCAGAGCAGGCTCAGAAAAACTGGTGTTTGCACTTTGTTCCCTTTTGACATTGTTTTGCTGAAATGCTCTGTAGAGATTGTTTTCCTGGAAGTTCAGCTGAGGTGAAAGCCTCTCCTCACAAGAGTGTTTGGCCACTTGCACAGTCAGCTTAGCTGGCTGGCTGGGTGTTTCACAGGCTTCACCTTCACACCACTGCAGTGTTCTTAGGAGCTGACTCCTAACCCCGTGCTGAGGAAATGTTGATGTCTGCTTGTTTCATGAGGCCTTCCAGAATTCTGTGTGCTTTCTAAGCAACACAATGTTTTATCAGGATTTGGGTGCAGTGTGGCTTGCATTATGGGGTTGCTTGGCAAAACAGAAAGATTGATTGTTGCTGTCTCTGGAAGTGTAGATTGTATTTGAGATGAGACTATTGGACTCATCCTCTGGAGTTTAGATGGCCAAACTTTTCATAAGGTCTTACACATAATCAGATCTTTTAATTCTGAGCAAATCCTATTCCCTGCTGTAGACAGGGAGTGGGGTAGTGCTTCCAGTGTGGCCTTGGAGATATCAAAAAAAAAAAGGTCACAAAGCTGTGTTGTGTCACCAGCACCAGCTGGCAGCATCCCCTCCTGTACAGACAGACAAGAAGCAGACAGGTTTCTTGCTTTTAATAACTGGCCATTTGTATTTTTTACTTGTCCCTCATTCCCATTCTGAACAAGCTCGGGATCTTAAATCAGTCTTAAGAAAAAAAATAATAATCAGAAATAACTGAGGTTTCTAAGTGCCAAATTACTAAAACTGTTGAACACGTGCAAGTCCTGGGAAAATGCTCTTAGATTCACATTAGCTGCTTTATTTATTTTGGACTTGGAAGCTAGCTAATATAAAACAATAGGAAAAGATCTTGGATAGGTTGTATTTCCCAGCTCCATCAAGAAAATGCAGACCACCAGGACTACTGTACTGGAAGCAAAGCGTTAGAATATAGGTCTGTAAAGAAAGCCTCAGATCTACCCAGCATGACTCAAGTTCTTCCACTTGTGTGGGTGTCACCCAGCTGGACTGCTCTTGGAAGAGATTTTTGCTATTTCCCTTGTTGTGATAAAAACCCATTTTGTTTCTGGATATTCCAGTGCCTGATGAGAATGTCAGCCCGCTGGTAGGTGGTCAGCATTTCTCACTCAGCAGTTGCATGTCCAGTCTGGAATTGCTGCAGGGCCTTGCTGTTTGCCAGAATAAAGTGCCAAGAGGCACCATTCTCTGTGAGATACAGACAGCAGGTGTTTGTGTCTCCCAAGATTTTTCACCAGTCTAATTACTTGACACTTCAGAACACAATGAAAAATGTGCTCTTTTCCTGCCTCTCTCCTTTCTCCCGAAAAAGAAGCATATTTTGTGAGGACATCAGTGCTTCCTAATAAAAAGCCTGGTAGAACTTCAGCAGATTAAAACAAATGTGCAGTCCCTTATTTAGAATTATTTCTGTTGCAGATGTGCATTAAGAATTAGCATTCACCCTGTGAAGCTCTGGATCAGTTATGTCACATGCCATTAATTTAAGCAAATATTTACATCCTGTTATGCTGCTCTGAACTGGTGTTTGATGGCAAGGAAAGGAAATTCTTTAGAGGAAATGATCACTTCTGATTTTTAAACCTCTGAAGTTTGTGTTCTTTTCACCTTTGTGTTCCTCAGGCCTCATCTGCAGAGTACTTGTATCATAAGTCTCAAAGCTGTCTACAAAAATATGAACCAAAAAAAAAATTGGCACTGGTCACTGGCATTAGCTGTAGAAATTATTGGCAAACACAGCTGTCTCCTCTTTTAGCCAATGGTAATGTGGTATTTTTAATTCAATAAAGTATTAAAAAAATCCAAATGTAAAAGCAATAAACATTTGACAGTAAATATTTGTTACGAAAAGGAAATAAACTTCAGGAAATGAGCCTGCTCAATCTTTTTATGATTACATGTGTCTGCTGCCTATTTTCTTATATAATAAAAGAGTTACATTACAATATTTCTTTGGAGATAGTTGAACTACATAATTGTATCAGGCAAACTAGAGGCCCTATACTCAAAAATACCGTGCAATTTGGTTTAGAGCAAACTTCAGAGGTTAGATGATTTCAAAATTTCAGAAAATTTCTGTGCAGTAAGCTCTCTCCTTTAACAGCATCAAAGCCCAGTTTTTTGAAGGAATATAATCTTTGCTTTCACAGAGTCAGGTCCCTCAATGCTTGGTAGTGGCTGGACCTCTGACACCAGTCCAACAAGATAGTTAATCCATGAATATTCACCCTTATCTGAATATTTGAGATTGATCCCCAAAATTCTCCTTCCATTTTGTTTTTAAGGATAACTCAGATGCCTTAGAACAGAACTGTAGCTCTCAGGTTTATCAGTTTGCCAAACCAGCTATCCTGCTGCTGTTCTGCTCCAGATTTACAGAAATTAAAACATGAGGAAGGCTCAGCTTTACATACACCAAACCTCGACATTCCTTTCTCCTTTCCTTCTAAATCTTAATATCCTAAAAAATGAGTTTATGATGGTCAGATGATCCTCAGTCTGTTGTGATCTGTGACCTCCAAGATGTATAATTCAGATCTGGTTCTGTAACATCAGTGTTGGGTGGGATTTTCTAGTGCATGTCACTCTTTAAGGAGCTGTGACTCAGGCTTTTGGCCTGGGTTCCTGTTAGGACAGGGAACAAGTGTCCAAGGCCAGGCTGGACAGGGCTGGGAGTCCCCTGGGCTCGTGGAAGGTGTCCCTGCCCATGGCAGGGGGTTGGAACTGGATGAACTTCAGGATCCCTTCCAACCCAAACTGTTCTGTGATTTCACATATGTTGATGAACCTCTCAAGACCCTTCAGCAGGTTCCCTTTCACATCCAAGTTAAGAGTTTTCTCCTGGAATATGCAAAGGGAACAAAGTGCTTTCCCGTGGTGCTTTCTGTTCATCTTTCCCATTGCAAGTGTCAGGCATTGTCTGATCCATGCAAGTGCTTGTCTAGCAGGATGTGAGTGTGCTCTGCCTGTCTCCAGCTGGGAAGCTGCACGGTGCTGGGAGAGCCTTGGCCCACCTAAGAGCTTACACAGTGGTCTTTGAGGCAGACAGGTTGCTTTTAGCAGAAATTAAATAGATGACTGTGTCATTCCCAAGCCCTGAGCAGCATCATGGTGATTGCAGGGAAAGCTGGACAGAAATGCACCTCTGGCACTGCACAGGGCATTATCAGAGCACCCCAAACACGGAGAGCCCAGTGGGCTGTGGCTGCTGAGTGCTGATGTGAGCCCAGGGCTAGCATGGGAGCACTTGTGCAAATTACAGGCAATTCAACCTGTCTGACCTCTGTCCTTCAGCTCCACACTGGGCCATGAATCAGCTATTGTGAATTCATTTGACCCCTCCTCAGAGGAAGCAGAGAACTTCAACCCCAGCCAGGCGATGATGCCCCAGAGCAGGAGTTAACCCTTTGCTGTCCCTGCTTTTATTCCAAGAAGAATAACATGGGTGGTTTCTGCTGAATCTCCCACGGAGCAGAGATGATGTTTCTCCCTAAGAAATTCATCAAAACACATTTGAAACCTCACATGGAAACATTCTGCGTGTTTAATCTTTATTTTTCAGGCTGGCACGCCTACCAACAGAGGCTTTTGCACTGAAATCATATTTATGGGGGAAAAAAAGAAGTGATTTCTATCTCATGTATCCGTTTGGCTGTTTGTTTTATAAGCCTTTTGGCTTATTTATTATTAACACATTTTTGCGGGTTTTTACGTAACTGTTATCATCCAGCATTGTTTTGAGTCAAAACTGGGCTGAGGCTGGAGTGGCACTTGGAAGGAGATTAGCATTGCTACAAAGAGATTTTTTTCCTGGGACACTGTCAACTCAGCTGTAGCTGGGAATGTGAATTTTGACACAGCACTGTTTTATGAAACACTAAACCAGCTAGAATTGGCTCCACTGTTCTTCTCAGGTTCAGGTTGTTTTTTAACAAATGTAGGTATTTTCCAATATCTACAAGCTACAGAACAAGAGGGCAAAATTGATCACAAGCCAAAGGAGACAAAGTGGAGTTCTTGACTAATATGGAAAAGGAGAGGAACCAAAAAACAAAGTAAAGAAAAACTAGCAATTGTAATGATCAAGTGGATTTTATGCACCCCTTCAGTTTGCATATTTGATGGTGTGGTGGTGAGTATAATTCAGCAATTGTAGGTCTCTCTGTGGTCTTGATCTTGCAAAGAGACTGCTCAAGTGGCCTTTTGGGCTCTGTGCATGGGAATCAATGAGCCTCTGTTTGCTTTTTCTCTGCAGGGCCATTTGTGAGATGCAGGCCATGATAGTGAGCCCTATTATTTAGTAATGTATAAAATATTTACAAGAACGTGGTAATTAGATTGAAAACTGGTTTATCCTGAAAATAATAGGTTGCACTGTCATTTTCTGTACAACCAGAGACTTTGTCTACATGGTAACACTAATAAATCTGGAAGAGGATGGGTTGGGGTTTTTTTGAGGCTTGCAGGATAGAAGCCTGGCAGTTCTAAAATAAAATGAGCGGATTTTTTTTTTTTGAGAAGTAAAGGTAACAATTAACTTAATTGCCATTCTATAGTTTATAGTTTTCCTCATGTAGGTTGTTAGAATTCAGACTTTTTTCACATTGCCTGTTTCTATGAAGCTGAAGTGTCCTATTTCACTGCTTCTGTATGTTGCAAAAATACCTTTTTCTCTTTATTTTCAGTGGAAATACTTTTTGTTTAAGAGAGAGAAAGAACGAGGGAGAAGCAGAGTTCCTGCCTGGGCAGCACAGCCCAGTTTACAATTATTGGAATGCTTCAGAAATTTTTGTACGTGTTTCAGTTTGGAAGGTGGTCAAAACACATTCTGGTGCAGTGGTTTAAAGAAAAATAAAAAGAGAGAAGGGAACCAAAATAAAATTATAAAAATACAACGTGGAAATTTTGGAATATAAACATAATAAACTCTTAACAATAGTAGAGGAAACCTATTAAGAATTAAACACTTGAGCTTGGCAATTCTTCATTTCTTATTAAGACAAGGGGAGGCAGAAAGAATTAGTGTAGCCTTGTGATGTGGCATCTACAGCTGAAGTCTGAACTTTACAAAATTAGCCAGAATACGATTGAGTATCAGCCTGCAAATAGTGTATAACTGTGGAATTGCATTTTATAACAAGCTTGAAGGGCATTCAGGCTTCTCCCACTGGCCTGCTGGGAGCTTCCCATCTGCAAAACACTTCAAGAGAAACTCCATATATTTCACAACCACATCTGAATGGTGTGTGTGCATATTTATATTTATTTTGCTGTCTCTTGCTTCTCCTTTCCCATGGCCAAGAAGCACAATCCCTGATTTCATTCTTTTAATTTTCCTATTTTTTAATGGACAACTCTGCCTGTTGTTCAAAAAAATCAATGTTTTTCATATCTGAGAATCAGATATTAAGGCTTGAGGAGTGCACTGGGAGCTGTTGAGTGAACATTACTCTTAAGAACAGCTCTTTTGGTAATAAGTCACAGTACAAAATTCCAACCATTTAATTCAAAGACTGTGTTCCAGTGCTTTGTTCCATGTGTCTCTGCTTCCAGGTTTGACCATATAAAGACACTTCCATGATTCTTCCAGCTGATATGACATGTACATGTTGTGTTCTCTCATTTAAGATGCTGAAACCTGGACTGAAGAGCTCACACAGTAAGAGTTGTGTGTTGGTAGAAAAATGCATCAAACTTGTCCTTTTCTTCTTGGATTTTTCCATGTCTGTGGATCACTGGAGCTGGTGACATGAGTGCTCTAAAGGCACTGGAAAGATTTGTAGTCAGCATAATGTTTTGCCATAAAATTAGTTTGTGGTCTAATGAATGCTCTCTTTCCAATCTTTCTTTGACTGTTAATTTAATTCCAGGTACATAAAAAATTAAATGAAACTGGTGCTTTGCAAAGAAATACTTTAGACCATGAAGGTTTTTAGTTTTTCTTGAGAGCACCAGAGACAGCTGAAACTAGAGACAGTGTTTTCCTGTTTCATTGTTTGCTTCCCCGTGTACAGCTTAAGAAAACAAAAAGTGTTTCTCTTCCTTTGTGCCTTCCTTGCGGTCTGGGAGTCTTGCACTGCTTGTCTGGTATCAGCTCTAGACACAGGTCAGCAGTTTGGCCACTGAGACATGGATCCGAATTTCACAATTACCTTGTCTGGGTCAGCACGTGGCTCCTTTCCAAAAGTGCCTCCCAGTTTCACAGGATTTGAGTTTGGAACTCTTTTCATCTTGTTTTCAGCACCAAGAAGCTCCATCAAGCAACGCTGCTCACCTTCCATGTGATTGCTGTGGGTTGTTTATGCACCCAAAAGTAAAGACAGGGATGCTGTAGAAATTGGGGACATTGTTTTTGTCACATTGTGTAAGGAATTGCTGCTCAGGAGCAACACTTGCATTGTGTTTTGAACAGGAAAGGAAGAGCAAATTTTGTGTTTATTGTACCTAAGAGGTGTTCATTATGATTCCATTCATAAGCACATTTTCTCTCCTGGTTAGCAATATGCTGAGTGAAAACCTTGGCAAAGTAAGAGAGTTCTGATACTTCATTGAAAGTCACCCTATTTTGAAGCAAGCCTGTGTGTTATGAGGTCTCTTGCTCCTCTCCCTTAAGGGTGTTTACTCTTCCTAAATTCTTATTCATAGTCCCCTCATTTTGACAGAAAAATTGGTTTGATGATGGTTTAATTATGATGCTAGAAATAAGAGGCTCCTCTTTCCAGTGGGCAGCAGAAACAAATTCATCTCCGGGAGAAATCAGTGTTCCTTTCCTTGGATGCAGACAAGGTGAGGGAGAGAATGTGTAGGGAATGAACAAGCTTCTGCAGAGTTGTTCCATGGTGGGAAGGACTTTATTTATTATCTTCATTCATTGAATTCTCGTTATGCTTTGGAGGGTTGGAAGCTCCCTGAGGGTTTGCGGTGGGTGAGTGTCGTGAGCCCTTTCTTGTGAGCCCATGGGAGCTCATGGGGCAGGATCACGCAGATTTCAGCAGCAGTGGTGATGCAATGGCTGCCCCAGGAAGAGCTCCAGACCTGCTGCCTGTGGGCAGGGAGCTGGCTGGATTAACTCTGCCTTCTCCTCATTTCCAGCTGCAGCACTGAGCTAAGGAACCTAAAATAGATCCCTTCGCTGAGCCGCGCCTGAGCTCCGCGCGCTGCGAGTCCGCGTGGGGATGGAGTCCCAGGGAGGGGAAACACCGTCCTGGAAAAGTGTGAAAAGCTGGGAAAGGTGGGAAGGGCCAGAGCCAGAGCCTGGCTTTAGCTGGAGCAGGCAGTGACACAGGAGCCTGTAGCTGTGACACTGAGCAGAGAGCTCTGAGCAGCTCTGGTTCAGCTCGTCTCCCAGCAGACTTTCAGCAAGACATTTAATCCCCTTCTGTTCCTCATCTTTCCACCTAGAACAGGGTGATAAAACTTCCTTTATCCCCAAGCTCCCAGGAGTCTGTTTAGATGGTGAGATGTTTGAGGGAGAGAAAACACCTGGCACAGGGAGGCCCCTTTGTCAGATAGCTGCCATTATAATCGCTGTAATCCGAAGCGCTGCTCACCTGCCGAGCACATCTCTCCCAGCTTGGGAGTTTCCAGATCGTGACCTCTCCCAGGACTGGTTCCTAACAGCTGTGCAGACAAGCTTCCCTATCTCCCAGGAGATTCTGGGAGTCTAACATGTGCACCTTTATAACTATTTTATTTTATTTCAGTTTCTAAATTTATTTTCTGTATAAATTCCTTAAGAATTCAGTTGAAAAAGCATTTCTTTCTTCTTTTTTTTAAAGTAATTTTAAATTTTTATTGAAACTCTACTTCTCAACAGCCATCTCGCTTTCTAAAATTTTATTTTGCTCTTGGATATATTTCAAACTGGGAGCTGATCCAAAGATGACCTTTCCCCACAGACAGTTTCAACAAATCAATATTTTTCCAGTGTGAAATATCTATCATTGGAAAATCCTCACTGGCACTTCTTGAACACTGTAGGGAATGCTTTGCAGGCAGGGACCTGCCATCTGAAAGCTGGTTGCTGAATGCAGAATTAGCACTAATACAGTTCTTTTGATGCCTTCTTCTGTATCAGTGTGAGCTCTGAGCTGCCACTCACATACATCAGCTTCCTTTCAAGCCCTGCCATGTCTCACTTGGATATTTCCCCACAAAGCTGGCTGTTTAACCATTAAAAAGTCACTGCACTGCCTTGCTGTTTAATGGGGGGTTTTGTTTGGGTTCCTATTGTAGCTGAGGAGGACACACGATCTCTTTTGAAAAGAGCTATTAACATGATAAAACATCTTGGGAACACACAGTCTCAGAGCTGAGGGTTTCATCTTCGCTGGGGTATCTGAGCAGTATTGAACGCAGGGACTGGGCTAACGAGGGGCTGGGCTTTGTAGTGGTGTGGCACCAGAACACAGAGCTCAGCACTGTTATAGATTTCTCTATAACTGTTTCCTGAAATATGCTTTGCATTTAGGGTTCTGAATCAAACACGGGGATGCTAAAAAATCCGATGATTTCCATACCTCAAAGATGGGAGATTTCAGAAAGGTTAGTGTTGCTGAGAGAGGTATTTGCTTTGTTTATCTCCCTACAATTATGTGTGTGTATACATGTACATGTAGACATAAACACACACACATATATATATATACACCCACCTGTATGTGAATATTTACACACTCTATCCCTACTCTGGGCTGTTCTGCAGGTGCAAACACACATATTTGAGGTGATCTCTGCCCATTGCTTCCCCGTGCCATGGCTCATACTTGGGCATGTGACCTGGCTTTATCACCTCCCATGTTCTTGTGGACTATGGAGGGATTTTGGTTGCCACCCAAAATTGTAGAAAAAGCTGTTTCATTTTTATGACTTTATTTTTGCCACCACTCACTCTGCCTTCCCAGTTTTACATCAAAGAGCAGAAATTACCATGACACTGGGCTTGCATAATGCACAGATATTTAGCAATGGTGCTCATATGTGTCTAGAACAGCTTCTTTAGGGATGTAGTGAATTCCATCACATCTTCAGCCAGGATGTTCCTCTGACAGAAAACAGAAGCAGGCGGTTTCCTTCTGGGGACAAAGTCTCTGTCTGGGTCATTCAGGAGATCTGGCTGGAGTGTTTCTCCTCCTATTCTGCTCTGAAGCTTTGTGGTTATATGCAAGAGAGGGGCTGAAGACTGGAAAAGTGGCAATACTTGCTGTCTGCATCTTTCATTTCCAAAGCTTCCTTCATTTTACTTATCAATATTTTCCCTAGCCACAGTTTGGAAGGAGGTTTTGCTGGTAGTGCTTTCACACTGTGGTTTATTAACTAGATTTGTGTTCTTCCTGTAATACTTATGGATGGTTAATTGAAGTACTTTTTGATTTTAGTCCTCCCCAGAAGGCAGGGGTTTAGAATCTGGGAGTTACAGGGTGGAACAGTGAATTTCTCAGTAAGCTCTGAAGTCTCTGCCTTGTCAATCCTTCTGCCTCAGCATACCTATCAATAAAACAGTGTGTGGTGTCCTCATGGCTAATTTGTGCTTAAGTGCTTTCAGAGCTGTGGGTAAACCACTAATTAGTCACAGTCATTTAGTCAAAATTACTAAACACTGATATTTTCCCATATGCTCAATTTGTTCAGAGAAAATGTCTTGAAAATTCATTGATTTAGGTTTCCCTGGAGTATTTGCTGTTGTTTGTTTGTTTGACAATGCCTTTCTGCATTGTGCTTAATACAGATGCTGAATTGTGCTGTCTGCTTCCAGTTTTTGTGAATGTTCTTAGGTTTAAATAGTGCAAAATCCTCTTTCCAGAAAGAAATGTGGAAGTGGAGCAGGATGCAGACACTGCTGTGATAACTTTTGTTTCAGTATGTTCTACATCATCACTGGGACTGGGATTTATCTCGTCTGCACCCTCTCTTGTACAGATCTATTTTATAGAGACATGATGTGTTTTATAGGGACATACCAACATGCCTGTACACAAAACACACATGCACCCACAGTCTCTTACATTACATTGGGGAAGAACCATGAGGCTGAGGCGTGTTGACTCAACTATTTAATGAGGTGCAATAAATCTTGACAAGACCAGCTGGCACTAGAGTCAAGTTTCTCATCTTTTTACCATTACATTGAAATGTGAACAATAGTGGAAAGAAATGTAACTCTTCTTTGTAGTACTTTTGGTACTCAGCTATGCAGCGCTGTATTGAAATCATCCCCTTCCATGGAATGCAAAGCATGGTGGATGCTGTGGAAAGTGTTACCAGTGCAAAGGTCCCTTTTCCTGGTGCTTTTTCTTAAACTCTGAAAATGTTTTGATCTGGCAGGTCTCAGATGAGATCAGATTGTGGTCAGCACTGAGCACACACTGGCTGAGCAGAGCAGCAGAGAATGGGGAGAATGATCCCCAGAATATTCCACTCTTCGACCCTCCTGTTACCAAGCTCCTCCTTTGCTGCCCAGCACAACAGGACATCCTTTCCTCTTTCTCATTCCACCCTCTCCCCAGGGACATTGCTGGCTGATTATTGCTACCACCAGCTGCAGTTACTTGAGTATCTTTTTCTAAAAATAGGAGTAATTAAGCATCTTGCACATCTAACATTTGGCATGGTTCCAAAGCACCCAGTGTGGCCTCCCATATAGGATTCCTTTTTAATGGACCAGATTTATTCTTGTGAAAATAAATCTGTTTAAATAGCTCACTTTTTGTTCGGGGTAGGTTTTGTTCCTGTCAGTGGCATCCATCAATCTCTTTCATGTTTCCAGCCTCACCACTTAATGCCAATCAACCCTTAAAAAATAATTGCTCCCAAACCAACTGGATGCCTCTGGATTCACTTGAGAACGACTGCCTGAGCTTTGAAGTGTATCCCATAATGATGGCTGGCATCTCCAGAAGTACTAACTGCACCTCCTGCTTTGTGATTGCAGCATTTGATGTGTGCTGGGCTCTGGTGTCTGGTGGAAGGAGACACATCCTGTAAAACAAAGTTGGACCCCCCTCTGGATGGCACCGAGTGCGGCGCAGACAAGGTAATCACAATGCTCAGCTGCAGGCACTTTTGTTTCTCAGCACTGGCAATAATGTTTCTAAGATGTTCACTATTTACCATAAACCCATAGCTGGTCGCGTTCTGGATTGTATTTGAGGTAGAAAGTGTGCAGAGCATTTAGCCTGACATTTGGGGAGTGGTGGGAGATGGGGAAAGAAAAAGAGACTACTTAAAAACTTCATAGTTTCTACAAGTAGCTCAAAATAATTGAGCTCAAATCCAGTGATGTTCTGTTCTTTTTGAGGTATAATTTGCTGTATTTATTTATATATGTATTTTTTGCAACTTGACTGGTTTGGTAACTCTCAGCCCCCTACTCACTGGTTTTGGATTCTAATTTTTTTTCATCTATGGTATAGTTGGGGAGATAAGGAAGGACAAAATTAAAAAGCTGGTTGCTGAAGTCAGGGATTAGAACCTTTTCTTTGCTTGCAAATAAAGATAAACAATGACAAGAAAAACTGGGTCCTGGAAACCATGACAAGGAAATGAAAAAGGGGTTTAGGCCCATGTTTTTCTAACTGGAGGAGTCCTGGTGACTTTTTTATAAGGTTTTTAGCAGTGCTTACTGTGTCACATCCTGGACAGGCCAAGTTTGCTGCTTGGTCAGGAGCCAGCACAACCTATTAGAATCAGAGGGGTTTGGGGCTTTAGCCAAGTTAGGTCCAAAATACTTCAATCATTTTGCACATACTGGGAACAGTGCTGATGAAGACATTGCTTTGGGGTATAATTTCTTGGACTCCGTTTCTGTGAATTGTGGGGCTTTAAGTCTTAGTACTTAGATAATTATCTGCTTTATAAAGTGAGGGGCTCTGTTCTGTGATTGTTTTTTTAATGACAGAACTCCCTTCAGGGGCTTGTTGAGAGCTACACTTAAATTTCTACATTTCCCCTCCTCCCTTCCTCTTTCTCCTACTGCCATCTCACCAAAGCCTCGAATCCCTAGAAATTTAAGTGTGGACTCGTTGCAGTCCCTCAGACACCCTTTAAAGCTCACCTGTGCAAGGTGAGGGCTTCTCCCCAGGCTGTGCTAACCCGATTGCCTTGCAGTGGTGCCGAGCCGGGGAGTGTGTCAGTAAAACGCCCATCCCTGAGCACGTGGACGGCGACTGGAGCGCGTGGAGCCCGTGGAGCATGTGCAGCCGGACGTGCGGCACAGGCGTGCGCTTCAGGCAGCGCAAATGCGACAACCCCCCGTAAGTGCTCACCCCATCCTGGCCCCCTGGGCCATGCTGGCAGCCTTTTCCATCCTGGGCAGGCCAAGAGTACAGGGGAGAAACGGCAGCAGAGCTGTGCAGAAATCCTCAGAAATTTCTCATTCACAAGCTGCAGTGACCAGGTTGGAATCCTGGAGTGACTTGAAGTAGGTCCTGTGGAAGTGGCTGGAAGGGTGACCTTTGGAAGTTTCCCATTGCAGTGATTCCAAGGTAGATACAGCTGAATTAGATACATTTAGTTTGGCAGAAAAACTGATGCTGTGTTTCCCCTCCAGCAGCACAGTGAATGAGGAGGGGCTGATCTGGATCTGCAGACCAAAGTGAGCCTGTGTGCCTTAGAGAGGAGTTTTGCAGGGAGTGCTTGCTGGGGTCTTGGGGAGCAGTGCTGTAGCTGACAACGATCAGAGTGTCCCTGAGCTGTGTTGGCAAAGCCCCTTGAGATGCTCTGTAGGTCAGGATGTGCTGCATAAGAACAGGAAGGTTTTCATGGTTTCCATGCATGCAGAGAGCCCCAGGTGCTGTTTAATTCCTGCACAGTGACTACAAACAAGTCGATGCTCTCTGCGTGGGCTTGGATTTTTTCTGATTCAGGATGAAATGTAGGTGTTGACCTTCATCCCTCAGGTCAGTTGAGGCCCATCTGGAAGTCTCTTCATCATTTTGGAGTCCTGAAGAGGTTACAATGGTGCCATTTAACTGGCCACCCCAATCATGTTTCTTATAACTTCACAGCCTTGAGAGCAGCCCTTCAAGTGGGATATCTCTGACTTTATTCAGATTTTATGTTTTCTTCTACACACAAAGTACCCAAAGCTTTTCTTGTTAAATTGGGGCTGAAATTCTGCATAGCAACACAGTCACTTCAAAGACATGCCCAGATGATGGATAGGCTCACAATTGCTGCTGTTGACCTGTAATAATGTGAAAAGGATATTTTTGTTTATTCCTCTCCTTATCTGAGCTGCAGTTGCGTGTCTGTAATATCCAGGTTTGATTTTTACCAGCTCACTTTCCTGAAAAGGGAACTGAGCTGGTTTCTTTACTGTCAACTACAGTGCTGACCAAACCTAAATCCATTCATCATCGTTCCTTAAATTACAGGAAATGCTCCTTCCAACACTGCACACTGATTTTAAAATTCTCTTGCTCATATACATTCTTGGCTGGAGATACACACGTGATCTTCTTTTGCTTCAAATTCCTGGCCTCAGCCCACTTCTGCAGCTGGTTTATTCACTGTCCAAAAACATTGGCTAAGGGATTTATCTTTTGTTTTGTATATATTTGGTCTTGGGATTTTTTTTTATAGGAATCTCTGCTCCTGCCAGCTGACTCTTGAGCCTGTGGGACTATCATTAAACCAGTTGCTTCACTGTTTGATTTGGTTTTTCCTCTCTGTAATTTCTTTAAGCATTTACATGCATTGCCCCCCCATGGTTGTAAGGAGTGTGTCATAAGCCAGTTTGCACGTGCAGACTTTTGAGTTGTACTGCCTTGTGTTCTTGTCTAGGCTTTGAGGTGTTGTTGGACAGTTGGACTGAGGAGAAAACCACTGGTTTAACAGAGCATCCTCACTTGTTTAAAAGGGTGACAGCAGCATAAATGGGCTTTGTTTTCTTCAGCTCCATTAGTGGGTGGATTCTCTTGGCACAAGTGCAGTGAAAGGTGGCTGTGGAGTTGCCTAGCAGATCTCACACAGTCACTGTTTCAGACATGGCCCAGGGTGAGCTTGGATTGCACTGTTGGAAATCCCAGGCAGTGCTTGAGCTCATAAGCACAAAGCTTGGGACCTGGAATTCCAGATTCCATGCTTACTTGTGGTTTTTTGTTTGTATTTTATTTTGCAAAGAAAACACAGACTATTGCTGAGAGTTTGAGTTTCCCTTCTTCTCTGGGGATTCATAAATAAAAACAGATAGATTGTGCAGGTGCCTAATTCAGATGTTGCATTAGTGGCCTTTCCTGTATGTTTAAAAAACAACTGTGTGGAATGGCATGGATTTCATGGCTGGGGGTTATCTGCAGCTCAGGTTTGTTTCTGGATACCCTGCTTACAGTGCAGGTTACAGCTGCTTCTCTGGTATTTTAATTGCAAGGAGGACACGTGCTGAAGAGATGTTTGCTGTGTGTTTGAGGCAGGGGCACAGCAAGGGTGGCAGGGGAGGATGGAACATTCCGGGTGTTTGGTGCTGACCCTGGTTCTGTTCCCCGCTGCAGCCCAGGGCCAGGGGGGAAGAACTGCCGGGGGGCCAGCGTGGAGCACACGGTGTGTGAGAACCTGCCCTGCCCCAAAGGGGTGCCCAGCTTCAGGGACCAGCAGTGCCAGGCCCACGACAGGTACAGCAGCAAGAAGAAAAGCCTCCTGACAGCTGTCATCGTGGATGGTGAGCCTTTTTCATCTCCCTCTGTAATTCCTCGCTGTTCTTTCGCTGCAGTTTCTCATCTGCAGGCTCCCATTGTTGGTGAGAGGGCTGCAGTAGGCCCCTTTTAATTACAGTTGAAAGACTAATTACAATTAATTGTTCGTAGTGCTGCCCTGCTGTTCCTTTAGCCTTCTTAATAGAGCAGAGTTGTCAATGCTTTACTCATCTTCTTGAAATGCTAGGAGAGAAGTGCCTTAACTTTATTCCCAGTCTGAAGCTGGGAATTTCAGAGTGGGAATCAGAGATTTGGGGCTTTAAACATTAAAAAGTTCCAATGAGTTTAGAACTGAAAAAAAAATGTGGATACCCTGTGGCATTTTTAAATTTATGTCACTTTGGGGCATCTCAGCATGATTGCCTCTCTCACCTGCATTCCTTTAACGCTTCCTCTGCTGGATCTTGCTGTTCACCTGCTGTTCAACCAGATGTTGGTGGGATATGAAATGGTCTGGAGAACTTGTTCTTCTAAAATCACTGCCTGTAGCCTGAATTTTGTGAAACACAGAGACTTGATCATTCTTATGAGATCATTATGAATGCTCACTGTAACAAACATCTTCCCTTTACAAACAGATACACAAAAGTGTGTTGACTAATTAGTTTTCTGTGCTGTTAAAGGTTTCATCAATGTAAGCCTTTAAACTGTGATATTTTAAAGTGGGGAAATACTGAAAGCCTCATGTTCCTTCAAAGATGAGGTACCCAAATCCATTCATATAGAGAATGCATCACCATTGCCTCAAACACTCGTTTGTGCTGTTCCCAAGGGCGCTCGTTGTATTTCTTTTCCCAGATAAGCCATGTGAGCTCTTCTGCTCCCCTCTGGGCAAGGATTCTCCTGTGCTGGTGACAGACAGAGTCCTGGATGGAACTCCCTGTGGGCCCTACGAGACAGATCTCTGTGTACATGGCAAGTGCCAGGTGGAGTAACCTTTAACCTTCTCTTGTTCCATCTCTGCTGTTGGGTTCAGGCTGGGGCAGCGCCGTGTGGGAGGCTGGGAGTCTTCCCTGAGGGGAGGGACAACCCTGTTTTACACAGCCCACTGCAAGTGCTCCATGGCCCTGAGTATTGGTCTGGGAACAGCTGGGAATGCTCAAAAATCACATTTCCTTGTGTGCATGGCTTGGGTGGGAAGGGACTTCTGTGAGGGGAGCAGATTGGAGGGGAGGTCTGGCCTGCTTAGCTGCTCTTTTTTGGCTGTTAGAGGAATCACTGATAAAAGCACTGATGCTGCAAATCAGCCTACAAATTGTCACTAGCCTGTTACAAGCATTATCTTGCCAGAATCATGATGCTTTCTGGGTCCACCTGGTTCCTTCTTAGAAATATTGAGGAAACTTTTTAGTGTCAGTTGCTCCTTGGCTCCTGTAGCTGCATGAGCTAAAGTCTTCAGATTGAATTCCCTTGTCCTTATAACCATTTCAATGATTATTTCTCTCTAACCAAATTACACACAGACCCAAAATAGGTGTGGGAGATCTCTGCAATAAAACTTCATGGTTTGCTGAGAGAGTTTGTTAAGCATTGAATGCCAAGGAGGGCAGCTCTTAGAGCTGGTGCTTCAGGTTCCTCAAAAATATTATTTTTGTATTTTGGATTTGTATCCTGTGGTAGGAGTTGTTCTTCCTGGGATTAGCCAGCCTGCTGTATCCAGCAGAACAGGTTTTTAGCATCACCCTTTATTCCCACTAACTTCACTGGTTTGCCCTGGGGGCACAGGTCACACCAAATTTGGCATTAATTCTGATTTCTGTGAGTGGTTAAGAAATGCCAATTTTTAATGCTTTGAGCCTTCCAGGCAGGGAGATAAATGAGCACAATACTTAACCTGGGTGTGAGAGAGGCTTTGGGGTCATAAAGCAGCAATGCAAAGAGAGAAGTGAGAAATCTTTGGATGGAATTTTGTGCTGCTGCAGGAGATACTTCCCACTGTTTCTTGACAAATGATGCTGAAGAGGCATTTTTAATTCACTCTAATTTATTCCAATGAAAAATATGAATAGCAGCAGTCTGGGGAGCCAGTACAAATTTGATTCTTTATAATACAAAGTGCTTTGCACATAGAGCCAGGTTCATGGTGCATCCCAAGTTACTTAATTTTTCCCTGTTTTTGGCTATATCTGAAAAAAGCTAAAAAAAGCCTCCATTAATAATCTTTTATAGTCAAGCCAGCTGTGCACCTCCAGCTGTGTGCCATTGACCATTACTCTGGGCTGGCCAGTTTTATTGCTCCAAACCTTCAGAGCTGCCACAAATGGTAAATCAGACATCATGGCAAGGAACGTTTTTTCATGCAGGGAGGATCAGTAGCCAGCTCCCTCCAAATGAATTCCTTTATGAGCACAGAGCACTGGAGGTACATCACGAAAAGCAAATTGCACTCTGAGTCGGGGGCAACTGCCTTTAACTGTGCAGAGAGGTGATGACAGCTGCAGAACATTCAGTCCATTTGCATCTGGCTGAGAAAAAAATGTGAAGTGATCAGTTCAAGGCGAGCAGATTTGAAAGCCCTGTGAACTCATTTATAATACTCCTCTGCCATATATGTATGCAGTGCAGTGCTGAGAATTGCCATATGTGCCTGTGTACCCCATTTGCCACAGATATTTGTCTAACTAGCTGCCTATTAAAGCAATTTAATTGCCATATTCATTTAATTACTCCTCTCCTTGTTTCTCTACCCGGCGCAGACAAAGCCTGGCCATAAGCATTGCAGGGGGCCTGGAGAGGAGAATAAGTGCTGAAATCAGAGGGTGGTATTACTGTTATTTATTTTCTTATGTAATCCTTCTAGTTAGAGGCTCTCAAAGGCAAGAATGATACATTGTCAGTGCAACAGACAAATTAGCAGTAACCATTGCCTGTGAACATCTAGCCCAGGAAATGTAATAGATCTTCTCCCTTCATTAGATGCTCCTAAATGCAGCTCATGAATCGTTCTTGGATGATGAATGAATGTAGATGAACATGGCAGAGGAAAAACCATTGCAAAGAGAGGAGAGTTTTGAGAAGGAAAGCAGAAACAGATTCTCTGAAGCCTCAAAATGCCCCAAATACATTTGGACACTAAGGGAGTTTTCTTTCTGTTGTACTTTGTGAAGTTACTACAGTTTCACTTTAAAGCTGAACTCCAATCTAAAAGGTGTCAATGAAGCCTTTGGTGTCAGGCTCACTATCCCTGAAACAAAATCATCAAAAGCAGTAGCATCTCTGTATTTATCCCTTACAGCTGAAGGCAGCTGGAGTGAGTAAACTTGGTTATTACTTTGATCATGCATAGAAGCACCAAAGAGCAAAGTCAGCCCTAAATTTACCATAGGGGTCCCTAAATCACCTAGACTTTTTCTAGCCTTACTCCTTATTTTGGAGATGAATCATCAGGTCTTAATTCAATTTTTTTCTTGTTTATTTGAGTTGGTTTTGAGGCTGAACATTTCAAATGCACCATTTTTTACCATCCCCTGAGCAAACTAGATCCCTGCTTCAAAGTGTATGTAGGTCTTTGACATTTCTTCTCAAAAGGCACATGGTCTTCTAGGAAGGAGATTTATTTTCTCCAGAGATTTTTCAAAGACAGAAAATCTCTAGCAGGCTGAGAACAAGAGGAGCCTGATGTGTTGGAGGAGGAGGAAGAGGAGGAGGGTCAGTGCTCACTTAGGCTTTGCAGCAGTTTGCTTTCCCTGCCATGGACACTGCAGCCATGGGGAAGGGGGGTAGGGCACTGCAACCTGCACCTCACACTGGGTTCATCTTCTCCTATTTCTCTTCAAGGAACAAATGGCTTTCAAAGGCGAGGATTCCCTGAGGGTTTTGTTCTTCCCTGGGCCTGTGGGGTGTGTGCTTGATGAGAGAACACTCATGAGAGCAGGGCACTTTCTAACCCCTTCCAGTGCTTTGCTCTGTGCTGCTGAGGTTAATTCAAAGCTGCTGGCAGAAGTGGAGCTAAAAAAAGTGTCAGATGTCACAGAGCAGAGGGGTGAGGAGCAGACAGGCTGCTCAGCTGACTGTTCTGATGCACATGACCTTGTGCTGGCTTTTCTCAAAGGGGGATTAGTCTGAGCCTCATGACAGCATGAGAAGTTTCCAGTGGGGACTACAGATTGTGCTTCAGGATGTAATTTAAGGTCTCTGTGAAAAGAGAGACCTCCTGTATAGCAGAACTGGGCTAGAGATCAAGGGCAGTCTTTGCTGTGATTTAACAATTTAAGAGGTGAAGATGTTTTGGCTCTGTCTGCAGTTTTCTCTTGAGTGTTTTGTCATACCACACCTCCTTTCAGCTGGCTGGTGAAGCCACAGTATGTTTAATGATAATAAGCCACATATTAGGCTATCCTGGCACAACAAAATCGTTACAGAACTACTTTCTTCTGAAAGTCATTGTCACACGCTATGAAAGGGGAGCACAATTGGAAAATGGACAGATTTTCAAAAATAGCTTCTGCAAACTGGACAGGCAGAGTGGCAGGAGAGTGTCACAAGCGGCAGAGGAAAATTGAAGTTGTCTACTGGACCTGCTGCTGGCAAACAGTGTTTTACATACTTAGTACCCACTTTTTGCATTTGATTGATGCCTGCACTTCTGGCTTTGTCTCCTCACTTGAGTTTTTTCCATGTATTATTCATATTCCTGCATTACAAACTGTGGTACAAGATGTTCCAGACTGGGTAGCTTGTCTCCATACAACAACTTGGCTTAGCACTGAACTTTGATAAATTATTTAGTGCATGTGCACAAAATCCAGAAGGATTGTCTGAACTACAGAAACCTGTTGTATAATTGTCTTTTTGCCATGTCTGGATCTGTAGCAATGTAATCTGAGGTTAAAAAGAGTATCAGGGACTTTGGTGAGGAAGGCATAGTGACAAAACCAAGTCTTTGCTGATATCCTGCTAGTTTGTGGTGTACTTTGCAGTGGGGTATGAAAAAAAACCCCATCCTATTTCCCCCAGTTTTTCTTCCATGTTATCCCATGGGATGCATATAATAGGACAGAAGCAAAGGAGTTCCTGGGATGGGAAAGAGCTTTGTATTATTTGCATGTTCTCTCGTGAACACAGAGGTTTTGACACATAACCTTCAATATCTCTATGTGAAAAGTCAAGAATTATTGTGTCAACCCCATGAGCTGCTGAGGGATCTACACACAAAGTCAGTGGCAGGTGACATTGCAGATCTACTGCAGATCAGATAATGCTAATTTAAAATAGGAGGTGTCTAACTCCTGATCCAGCAGAGCTGCTCTGATTCAGACAAAACCTGAAGGTTGGGAAACGACAGGAGGATATTTGCTGAACTGACTCCTATGTGGACTCCAATCTTTAGCACAAAATTTGCTCTGGAACAGAAATTGGAGTAACTCAGAGGTGAACTGCTTGATTAGGGACCCTGACTCACCTCACCCAGTCCTGACAGCCCCCACAGCCCTCCACGGGGGCAGACGTGTTTAAAACAACAAAATAAGAATTCTCTTCCCCTCAGATCTGAGTGTCACCTGCTCACATCTGTACATTCCTGTTTCATGTGGTCCATCCCTGGAGGTATCAATGGATATTGAATATTATGGACAAAAGGAATTGGCAGTGAGGTGAATCTGTCATAACCAGCCTGCTCAGTACATGATTAATTTGTAAAGTGGCACATGTTGCATCAATATTTGTATTTGATCCATTGAGACAGCCAGTTAGTTCAGCATATGGGAAGCATTACAGTTTTGTGAGCCTACAATGTCATTTCTTGCTCAGAGTGGGTGTATATAACAAAAATAATTGTGTTTATGTAGCAAAACATACCCTCACAAGCTGTATCAATTGAGCTCTTTCACAGCCATTGAAAATACAAATAAAAATATCATTAAAAATATCCAAGCAATACAGAGAATAGTTCACACAGAAGAATCCAAGTGATATGTATTCAAAAGAGAAGAGTTTTCCTATGCTGGAGCCAGCAATGACTGAAGCTGGAAATACCACCCAACAAGCAGACTTTCAGATGTTTAATTATAAAAATGAGAAGAAGGGGGAGGGAGAGAAGGAAGGGTGGATGGAGATATCGGCTTAAAGAGAATTAATTTCAGGCCTTTGGCTCAGCAAATGTGCAGTTACCTGCCAATTTAAAGGTCAGTGGCTAGTTCCAAAATGTGGTGTCAGAGTAGGAGACTGCCTTAAGAGCCTTAAGAAACCTGTGGACACATTTCTGACTGTCCATGCTGAGGACTTGAAGCCCTAAAAGTCTTATTTTCATGTTTCTTGCCAGCATTCCCATGTTTTAAAGCTGCTTCCCCTCTCACCAGTCCATTCAAGGCTGATGGAACTGAAAGTATCCAGCAATTGCTGGATGGGCTGGTCCATGGACTCAGGCTGCTCATCTGCAGGATAACTCTTGAGTCAGAAAACACACGGGATGTTATTCTTATTTACAAGGTCTTTCTTTCCTCAGCATTTAAAGCTTCCCCTTTGTGCTTCTGAATTTAATAAAACCTCTTGCCCTCATTGGTTGGACTGGACAGGAAGCAACACAAAGCAAGTGAGAGATGGCAAAGATCAAGCAACTCCTTTGAACTATTTAGATTTTAAGAGGCTTTCTGCACTGTGAAAACTTGACTTTTGAGCAGTAAAACTTGGGATTTTCCCTTTGCATTGATGAATTAAGCCTTCACATTTTGGAAAGCTTTCTTCAGGCTGAGGACAGCTCTGTAGATAGAGGATGGGCAGTATAATACACAGAGCATATTGTCAGTGGGAACTGCTGATGTACACACTTGATGGTTTTTCCAGCCAGTGTGGAGTCTCAGGGGCTCTCACACCTTGGAGGAATCTCTCAATTATGAACCCAAGCACTGCTGGCAGGTACTTTGCACCCACAAAGGTGATAGCCACTGTATTCAGCCCTTCCAGTCCTGTCTCTTCCCCTTTGATCCACTTCTTTTAAAAGTGGCCATGGTGCTGGTTTTAAGAGTATTTTCCATGTGGGGAGTTCTCAAAGGATCAGAGTGACCAAGGTGGTCACTGCAATGTGTTTCTAAATGACTTAGCAGCTTTTGGAATCCACTGTCAAATCTTACCCAAAGCTGTTTCATTATAGGCTGTTATTAAATGTACTCTTATTAAATGCACTTTCAGTTTGGAAATGATTGGAAGGCTTGTGGAGAGGAAAACGGGCTCTAATGTTTATGTAGACAACACTAAAATGCTTCCAAGGTATTTTTTCCCCATAAAGTAGCAAGAATGCACCGATTTCATCTTGAAGCCAAGGAAAAAAAAAGTGTTTTATTCTCATTGAGGTATTCCTTTGTAAGAAACCATTTCCTGGCCCAAATGTGATGGGGACTTTAGGTCTCAAGGCCTGGATTGAGGGAGAAGTCTGCCCTGTGGATGGGAGCAATGGTGGCATTGAAGAGGAGGACACAAGGGCCATTCCCAGTTCCTTCACTCACAGGGAATAGGGTGAAGATGAAAGGTGAAAAACACCAAAGATATTGGGAGTTACATTGGTGGGTTCAGCGGGTTCTTCCCATGCCCTTCAGAGAGGGCCTCTCCAGTCGGAGGGTGTCAGTGACTAAGTGAAGGTGTGAGGAAATGGCTTTTCTTGAGCCCCAGTCTCAGACGAGGGGGGATTCAGCCTTCCCAAGCTTTGCTGGCTTGCACTGGTTTCCATTATCTGGGAAACTCCAGCGTAAATGCAAAGCATGTGATTGCCAACTCCCCATTCTTTCCCTGCCTCCGTTAGAGTCCTACAGACTCCTCATGTAGCTCTGGGAATAAGTGTGGTTCAACACTCATTATGTTCCCTTTATTCATCTGTGTGCTCACATAGTGCTAATAACAATGCAGCACAATAAAAGATAGCACCAGAGCCTTAAATTAAACACAGCCTTTCCAGTATCTCAGCAGGGTGGCAGGCAGGCGTTTGTTTCCAGCTGCCTTTCAGCAACCCCATTAATAAATCATCCTGATTTTCCTGGAAGGAGAACTGCTGGGACATCCTTCTGTTCTGGGGGCAGAATCACGTTCAGTATCCCAAAATTATTTGTTGGACATGGGCGCGAAGTTTAGGCTTGAGAATTGCAACTGCCAGAAATTCCACTATCTTCTCCCTACCTCTTTTAGCTCCCATTTATACATTTGTACAGGTTTTTCCCTGCTGTTCCTGTGCACCAGTGTAGGTGCTGTGCCAGTTAATGAGCACCATTTCCCTGGTGTGTGTTTAGGATGCTCAGCCTCTCTCAGCATGTCTGTCCCTAATGATTTACCCAGACCAGCTCTGCCTCAGCACTCCCTGGAACGCTGGCAAGCTTTGATCCCCAAAATACATCTGCACTCAGGCAGTGGCCAGGGTCTTCTGAAACAAGGGGAATGTTGGAGTTCTGATCCAAACTGCATTGCTTACACACAGACAGGCTCAGATAAACAGCCTGAGTTCTCTTAATATTTCCCTGCTTACTCTATTTTTCAAAATGTTTGTTGTTTTGATCATTCCTTAAGATATCTCTCCAGCTTTCCTCTGGCTTCATCATAGGAAGGCAAAAAAGGGAGAGACGCAATAGCCTGATTCAAATAAGTCTTACTAGTGTCAGTCCTGCTACTTCATTTGCCAAGAAACTGTTTATCTATGCAGAATAAATGTTAAACTCATTTTTAATAGTGCAGTCTCTGCTAATAACTTGCATAATGACAACGCTTATTTCAGTAGAAATTCATGTTTTAAGAGCAAATTGCTTCTCATTTTGAGGGTCTTACATGGACAGAATACAATGTATATATATTAATGAGAGTGTTGTCAGCCTCAAGATCTACAAATGTGGAATGTCCACCATCATAACCTGTAAATGTTTTGTGAATAAGG
Organism: Prinia subflava; assembly: GCF_021018805.1. Taxonomy (NCBI): domain Eukaryota; kingdom Metazoa; phylum Chordata; class Aves; order Passeriformes; family Cisticolidae; genus Prinia; species Prinia subflava. The sequence goes on from NC_086261.1 coordinate 3,207,454, forward strand.
AATATTATGGTGATAGCTACAGGGAGAATATTGTAACTCTTCCCATGTGTGGAAGCAGAACTGTAGGTTTTTATTGGAAAAAAATTAGGTATGTATAGAAAATTATGCAAACATCATTTATAATGAAGCTTTAGGTGAAGCTGTTAGATTTTATAGTTTATTTTTCAATTGAATGTTGATTCTTAATACAGTGCAAGCATGCAGAAAATTTCATAATTACAGAGGCAATCTTGTGGTAGAAATTGGCCAGATAGGAAACTGATCTGCTTCCATTGAACTACTCTTTCATTTCAGGTGTCTTGAGCCATCTGATTAATTAATGAGCTCTTTTTTTAGCTATTTCAGAAGTTTTAATTAAGAGTTCAGTGTTTTCCCCTCATTCAGGTTTTCAGTCTCAACCTCACTGCTTAGGGATGCTCTAACATTGCAAACAAAGTAATGGGGGTCTCTGGTTGTTGTCCTTAGAAAATTGGCTGTGATGGGATCATTGGCTCTGCTGCCAAAGAGGATCGCTGTGGGATCTGCAGTGGTGATGGGAAAACCTGCAAAGTGGTGAAAGGAGACTTCAACCACACCAAGGGCATGGGTGAGTAACGCTCAGTGGGGTTCTCTTACCTGCTGGGGTAGCAGTAACAGCTCTTCTTCCTGGATAGCACTGGAGTCACCAAGCAAAAACAGCTCTGGGAAGCACCTAAGGAACACAAAACAAACCCCAGCTCACTTCAAATGTGATACCCCATCTGCTTCTTACTCAGTTGCCCAGATACCAGCCACTGCCTCTGCCTGAAATTCAGAGTGAAGTTTGTTTCTCATTTTGACTGCTACTGGTGCTGATGATTTTAAATAGGAGACAAAATCACAGAATCTTTCCCAGCGGGAGGGAAGTTGGATTTCAGCACCGTCTTTGAGGTCTCAGAATGATGCATGTTGCGTGTTGTAGATGATTCATGTTACAATCAGAATATCTCAGCTGAAGGAAAGAGCACTGCACTTCCCTCTGAATATTTTACTGATCCCCTGCCAGAAAAAATATCCAGTGTAGGATATGGGAGCTTGGAATTAGGACTTTTCCCTTTCTTCTTAAACATTAATGGATGTACAGTTTGGTGTTTGAATTAGTCTTTGTTCCAGGGTTTCTGTACTACACTCCTGAGAACCCTGTTATCACACATCCCAATTAGCCAAAGGGAGGGAAAGCCATGTCCACAACTTGGAAGCTGCTCCAGGAGGAAACAGTTGTCCAGAAAAAGAATTATTTCCCATTCAGTGAAGACAGAACTGGCATTTCTGTATGGAGAAATACATTCAACATGTGCTGCTCCAGGACTGAGTTCCACAAAGCACATGAAAATCCCCTTTAAGCACACACTGCAACTCAGTTTAGTGGCTGAAGCAGCAGCAGTGCTCAGCAGCTCCCTTTAGTCCAGGTCTGAGGCTCTGATTTTGTTCACTGACCTCCTCCTCTGCATTCTCCTCCTCCTGACCTGTGGGGCCAGCTGGAATTTGTCACCTCCTGTGAGAGGCAGGTAGGATTTCCCACCTGCACCACATCTCTCTGGAGCACATTTGTGTTCTTGGTCAACCTGGTGAATGGTTTCCTGCATTAGTGCCTTTGACTCTTTTGTCCCAATTATTTCCCACCCACTTACATCAAGTCTTTTGCATTTGATGCAAGTGATGGGAAGAGTTCCTCATTTCCATGGGAAAAAACTCAGCTATTCTCCATTTCTGTAGCAGGTTATTCAGCTTTCATGGACTTCTTACATGCTGCTGAAGAGTAGCTATGCTTTATCTCTTCCAATGAGTCTACAAAACGTCTTGTGCAGATAAATATGGAATTTCTGGGTCACTGCCAGGATGTTGCACCCGTTTCCAGCTACACAGACTGCTTGAGGTGGTGACTTTACAAGGCTGTAGGAGCAGAGCAGCTTCAGCCTTAACTGGCTGCCAGGACTCTGCAGGAGGTTTTCACCCCCAGTGCCCTGGAACTTAATCAGAAGGAATTCCTGATGACTTGTGGGCAGTGTTCAAGCGTTCGGATTCTCTGCCCATCATCTCAGACACACAAACCTGTCAGTGTTGCTTTGTCAATGCAGTGTTTCCACCTTTAGCCATCTCACATAATCTAGAAGATAATTGTTTTTACCAGTATAACCTCATAACCATTTATTAGATGTGTTGTTTTATTTTTAATTTAATTTGGAAAGTTAATTGCATTTTATGTGTGCCATCCGTTTCTGCTCACACGCTGCTGTTTTGCAGGATCAGGTCCTCAGGTGAACCCACTGAATTTCATGCAGTAAGCAAAGCTCCAAGTCTGGGGTATCACAAGTGAATGTGGCATTACTCAAGGGAAAAAAAATGGCTTTTTAAAAAAAAATGATAGTTAAGCAAAAAATTCATGGAAGCTGGGCTGGGGCAAAGAAACATCCACAATATTCTGGTGATAACAAGTTCAATGTTTTGGGTGTAAATGATTGCACAGTTCCGTGGCAAATCCCCACAACTTGGCTGTGTTCCAAGTCAAGGCCAAGACCCCGAGTGCAGTGTGCTGATTTCTTATTTCAAAAGAGAATAGACTTCAAACATCAAGACATTGATTGTTTTGGAGTGGTATCTGTTTGGGGAATTGCAGCTGCAGCCTGGGGCCTTGGTGCTGCCCCAGGGACTCTTCTGGTTGCAGGATTGGCCCCTGTGTGTCCTGTGATTGCAAATGCTGTTGTGGAGCCCTGTGAACTGAACTAAACCCGTGCCAACTCCTTTCTGTTTCTTAGTAACCAATAGTCAATGTAAGAAGGTTTCCACATGTGTGATGGCAAAGGCAAAGGCTGTTCCCAAGTGTTTCTCGTGTAAGATACTTGAATGCTGTTTGCAGTGTCACTGGGTGTCGGTGAAATCCTTTGGTGTTGGTTCTTTATCTTTTTTTGTCGGATTAGATGGGGAAATTTGGTATCAAAAGCCATGGATAAACTTCAAGTCCTTTTACTGTTTCACTTGCCTTGTCAGAGATACAAAGTACAGATCCCTTCCTTTTAGGGAACCTGTGTGAAAGGAAGCCAAATCTTCATGCACCAAGCAAAAAGAACCAAGTCTCTTTCTTTTTTTCACCAATTTTAATGTCACAGAGGTTCTGCCACCCTGGTGGGAAAGATGTGGCATTCAAAGTGCCTCATAGGAGGTGCAGCAGTTCAGCTCTTACCACCTGTGATCCAGGGTGATCCAACTGGAAATGGACTCCATTCTTCTGCTGGAGAGGAGGTCAAAAGTCTTTATTTATGATGCTAAAGATCACATACACTTGTGTGCAGCTGGCTTCAGCAGGCCAGCTGAATGCACTGTTTAGACTGAGGTTTCCTTTCAACTGGCAGCGTGCCCTGTACCTATTTCTACAAAATAATTTTTCAAAACCAAGCACAGAGTTATTCTGAAGTCCACCTCTGTCACCCTGCCACTGTGCAGGGGGCCTGGAAATGGAGGACAGCTCTTTGACTCCTTTGCTGGGGAGCTGATTTATCACTGACAGCTTCTCCAAGGCTGTGCCTGTAGTGCCCAGAAACCTGGGTCTGTCTCTCGATTTTCCTCAGCCACATCAAGATTTTCATTTATGATTGTGATCTGAAATAATCTGTGGTTATAATTCAAAAGAATGACCACAGACATTTGGATTTCTTTTTTAATGGCAGCATCTAATAAGGTGAGATATGCCAGTTGTTGTAACTATCATTTTGGGAAAGGAGAAGTATATGTTTGCTAGGAATTTTTCTTTTTAAGATGGTGGAAAAGTCGGGGTTTTATTGCATATGCTGTTTGTCCAGCACTGATCAAAAGAAATTTGAACAGTAGTGCTGTCGTGCTGGCTGGGAGCATTTTTAGCCAACACAAAAATACCTTTTTTTATCAACAGGATGCCCATATAAATTATGAGAAAATTTAACCTTTAACTGAGAGATCCCTTATAAGGGTTTCATCAGAACATGCAAGTTAGAAATCCCAGTAACCAACTTCACAGCAATGGTCAGAGGCTTTGGAATTTATCCATGGCTCTCCAGAGAAATGATTTTCTTACAAATGAGCTATCCCATGGCTGGAAGTGGACAGGTGCCAATGCAGGGTTTATTCTCAAGCTAAAAGCAAAGGAGAATCATCACAGCTGTTCAGGAATAGACACAGAATTTGCTTTCCACTGCAACCAGCAGCACTCAGCAAACCTGCCAGGTGGGAAGGAGATGGAGTCTGAGATGCTCAGCTGATGGTTGTCCCTGGAATCCCGTGGAAGCTATGCTGGCCTTGGCTGGCAGCTAGGCAGGACAGCCTGATCTCCTTGGCCTCTACCCTGAAGTGTTTGTTCAAAGCACTTTTGGGAGGTTTGATAATGGGCTGGGCACTGTTGACTTTCTCACACCAGGTTTTGGTGTGTGCAGGGCTAAGACAGGAAGGTGCAGTGCCCAGGGATTGGTGCTTTTTTCAGCCATGGGATAATTTTTCCTTCTTCTCGGGTCTGTTTTTCACTGCAGTGTGAACCAGAAGAGTTTTGCAGTAGATCAGTGGCACTCTGAAGTTCACACTGAACTCTCTGTTCTTTCTGGGAGTAATAACAATGGCTAACAATGGATTTTTCTGTGTGGGCTGTTTGCCTCTTGCAAATCTCTCCAGCATTTAAATGAAGATACAGTAGCCACTGTTCACATATTAATCTCCTTGATGACAAAGCCACCTCTTTGTTCTGGTGTCTCTCCTAATACGAGTTATACCATAAAATTTGTATCTAGGATTTGCTTCAATCACAGTCTTACATTCCTGAGACACTGATGTAATGCAGATTATCCAGAAAGATTGGTGTGTGCCAAAGTAACTGTTCCCAAGGTGGACTATACTGCACACAGCACTATAAATTATCAAATAATGAAGTTCTCCTGTTGTATTTTCAAAGCTTCATCTTAACAGACTGATTTATGGGTGAAATTACTAAGAATACTGCCTGATAGTTGCCAAATCTCATCAGTCTTTAACCAGTTCCTCATTTAAAGCAGAACTTTAAGCCCAACCTTGCAAACTCCAGCCTTGCAGACAATTATCCTAAGACCTAACAGAGCTTTGCGAGTCCTTGACTCGGGGCCAGCTCTGAGACTCTTTTTGGTCGTTCTAGCTGACACTTGATAATCTTTCTGGCAATCTGCAGTTACAGTTTTCTCAATAAAATGTGCCTGGAAAACACTGGAGGTGTTTCCTGGTGCAGTTATCTCAAAGATCAGGAATCTGTGACCAGAAGCCTCCCACCAGCTCTGAGGACCAGAGTGGAGTGGTGGAGACAATCCAAGTTTGTACCTGTGACAAATTTGCATGGGTGATATCCAGTCTGTTTGTTTGACCACTAACTCACCCAACATTGCTGGAGATAACGAATCAGAGTGTCCAGATGCTCCTGGTGGGACATGCCCAAGGGTTCTGCTTCACCTCTGAGAGGACAGGTCAGATCCAAACCCCTGCAAAGCATTTGGCAGTTCTCAAACAGGAGAGTGAAGGTCAGCAGTCAGCTTTGTGGCACAGCGAGTTAACACAATGTATTTCTTTTTATTCAGGAGCTATGAGTGCAACCCCCCAAAGCCATCAATCAGGATTAGAAATTACACAAGGAGAAAAAATCTGGTGTGAGACCAAACCAAACAGTCTCCAGAATTAATACTCTATTAATAGCTCACACTTCACTATTTACTATTGTAAAAGTAACATAAAAATCACTTTTCCACGTGGTATTGCTCTCATGGCACAGTGATGAAATGAGTGTATTTATGGCTTGAGCTGAGCCTCCAGCACAGCTCCAGAGTTTGCTCACCTCTAAGGCAGTGTGACACACTCCTGGCTGCTGCTGGATCAGGGGACAGATCACAGTTCACTGAACTTACTGACTGCTGTCCACTAAATTCAGAGTAACTTTGTCTCCAACCCCTGCATGATTTAGCTCTGAGCATTTGTATCTGCTTTAATAAGTAAGTAAATAGTCTCTTAGTAGGTGCATTAAATTACCTGAAACTTGGGCATGTTCCAGACTGGCTTCCTAATGGGTGTTCAGGGGTGTCTCAGGAGCTGTTTCCCTGTGGTGGACTGTCACCAGTCACACTTTTGCTGTGTGCTCATGTCTTGAGTAGTTGTTGGTTGGGTTTATATGCAGCTACCTGGGGTGCAGTGAGGATGTTTGAAATCTGAAACATTCTGTATTGACTGATTTGATATCTCAGCTGATGAAAAACCAACTCCTGGCAATGTCTGAGATAAAGCCCAATATCTGTTTGCTCTGATTTCTTAACAGATTTCAGTATTGCCTTTGAAAAATTGTCCCTGGAAGTAATGACTTTTCCTGGTGAAACCCAGGCTGGAACAGCAGCTGGGAGAGCCTCTGCTCTGGCTGCTATGCACAGACAAGGTTTGAGCTCTGCTGCCCCTCTCTCTGGTTTTCCTGCTAGGGATGAGTGACCATTTCTGAGATATCTGAGTAAGGGAGAAGCCAGTGAGGAGGAACAAGTGCAAAGAGAACTGAGCTGAAGGGTCAGATGAAAGTGTCACTCAAATACAGCAAATCAGGGAAAGAGGGAGCCTGTCTGGCCCAAGCCAGACACCCACCCTCTGCACCTGATGAAACCCAAGAGCTCAAGCCTTACTCATGAAATGAATATTCAGGAAATGAATCCACCATCTGAGACCCCAAATCTGTCTCACTCCATGTCACAGAGGCGGGAGAATCACTTAGTCCTGAGGTGCAGGAGGCTGTCACCACACTCCTCTGAGTCCTCCCTGTATCAGCACAGCAAAAGCTGGGCTGGTCATAACTGCACTTTAATCCCTAAAATAGCTCCCTGAACACTGCTGAGTGCTAAAGGCATCACTGCTCCCTGTGCCAGCACTTCTCCAAGTGCTCTAGACAGCCCACAATTCCCATACAGGCATCACTGATACAGAACAGCTTCACAGAGCCCTTTAAAACCAGAAAAGTGGATGAGGGAATATACAGGATAAGCTGCTTAACATCTAAAAGAAAGAGGACAGCGATAACCCCAAAAAGGTGCCAAGTGATACACTGCAAAGTAGACTGGGTGGCCAATTAGAAGGAATCAAGTCATGGTTGTGATGAGATTAGTGTCATCTACAGAGGCCTGATTCAAAGTCCAGTGAAGCCAGTGGAAAAACTCTGCCTGGCTCTTTGAAATGGGCCCTAATGTTCCTCTGCTTTATTATTTAAAGGCACCACTTCCACCCCATGGAGCAAGTCTGTAACTCCACATGTCTCCATAGTGGGGGAAGATAGGCTACATTTCCTTGTAGATCCTGCTTGTTCTTACTGTATTCTGTGAGTCAAAATTGGTCTTCGAAAAATTGTTTAGAGGTGACCAGTGGTCAGTCCTGGAGAAACTTCCAGATCTGTTATTGCATTAAATCTGAGCTGTTGAGTTCTCAGCAGCCCAGTGCAAGGAGATCATTATCTTCTCCAGAATTTTTATACAGAGCTGAAATTTAAGTGAAAACAAGCTTTCCCCCTCATTCGTCCCATTAATTCCCTCTGTTCAGTTTTAGCATCATCAAAAAGTTTTGTGTGAGTCCTTTCTGACACCACAGCCTCAACAGGGAGCACAAAGCAGGAGCATCTGTTGGAAACATCATTTCAAATGTCTGTTCTGTGCAGTGTTGCTCCTGACAGTCACACTTTGCAGTGTCCTTGTGCATCTCTGTCAGCACTGCAGGAAAACCAGGGTGATTTGCAGGGTGCAGATCTAATAAGAGCTAATGAGCAAGCCTGAAGTCACAGCTGAGCAGCACTCATGCATTTCTGCTGAAATGTTGGTCATGACCACGCCTGTCACAGCAGTGAGAACTGGCTGCCAGCTCAGGGATCTCATCTGGAGTGTTTCTCACTCAGTCCCCAGCCTGGAGTTGAGTTTTTCACAGGAGATATGGGATGGCTGATCCTGCTGGCCCTGCCCTGCTTTCATTCACCCCTTTTTTGTTGCTCTAGGTTACATCGAAGCCGCTGTGATCCCTGCGGGTGCCCGGCGGATCAGAGTGGTTGAGGATAAACCTGCTCACAGCTTTCTGGGTAAAAACACAAGAGAAAAAATGTCTTGATTAAAATTCATCTGTTTTCTTTTAAAAAATTACCCTTCTCTAAGCGACTTGTAAGGTTTGTTGTGCCAGGGAGGGGCTGGTGATTTGAGCCTTGCTACAATCTCTGCTTTTGTGGCTTGGTTTCATGATGTTTGTGATGTGATAGTATGTGACACTTACAGGCCCTGTGCAACCTGGAAGGACCAGAGAGCACTTTTATATACAGACAGAAGAGTTCCTGAGCAGAACTTGGCAGTGGCTTGCACAGAGCTGCCAGGAGCACACAGCACTTCAGGAGGGAGTGGGGAAGAGAACAGTGTGTTTAGAGAGGGGAATGGCAGAGGTACTGATAGGAAGGCGCCCAACTCTGTCTGAAGCAGAGGCAGGACAGGGCAGCTGATATCCCTCAGTAACCTGCTGCCATTTCCTACAGCAGCAAATTATTTCCGGTTGTTGTACCCAAGACCTGATCCTGCACTCTGAGATGGGCTTAGCTGCAGCCTCTGGTCCACTTGCCTGTATTTTATCAGCAAAAAAATCTGCTTAATCCTCTCGTCATTTCTACTTCTGCATTCCTTTAGAGGGGAAGAGGCATCCTCTCCTTTTCCTATTGGGAAAAAATGGTTTGCACACAGCTGATAGTTAAGATTTGTATGTGAGGTTGTTGTAGGGCAGAGTCTCTCAATGAATTTATTGTTCAGTTACTCATTGCATAAATTAAAGATCAGAATGGCACTTGTAAAGTGCAGCCAGTCAGTTACACTGAGGATCTGTCAGTCTGGTCTTCTGCCTCTTCCCTCCAATGTTTGGGGCATTTCCTTCTCTGTCATTACTGTGCAATAGATAAAGGGTTTTATCCCCATCTGCTTCTAGGGAGTGCAGGTCACAGAAATCCTAATGCCCCATGGCCCTGAATTTACACTGGAAACCTGTGGCAGAGCAGAGACTTCCAGGAAAATTGCCCAAGATCCAAAAAAGCCCCAACGTGTGAAAGGTCCCAGGCACAATCAGAGGTGCATGGCCATGGAATTGCTTCCAGAGAGGAAGGAGCTCTGAGAGGATTGCAGAGCTGGTCACACTCTGCTTTGTGGAAGAGGAAACTGAGGTGTTGCAGCTGCTCACGGCTATGCAGGGAGTCAGCAAAGCTCAGACCTTGGTTTCTGATTTCCACATCTTTTTGCTTATAATTCTTCATCTCCAGCCAAAAGGAGATGTTAATATCCAGCACTGGAATATTGGATGCTGCTGAAAATGTTTGCACAGTGGTTGTGTGAGGATTTCAGGTCTAGTGCTATTGGTTTTCTGTCTTGAGATGTTGCCACAGTTGGCAATACCACCAGGAAAGATGCTTTTGTTCTCTTTCACTCCAGATTCAGGGGAAAAAGGAGGGCAAATTATGTCATTCAGCTGCCCTTTGATCAAAACCATTGGCATTTGTGCCATTTCTTGGTAGGAAGGAATATCACCAGTGCTCCTATTTCCATAGTGCTTCAGCCAGCCTGCCAGAGGATCCCGCCTACACGTGAGATGTTTGACATAGCAAAGCCTGGTGGAACAATGGGAGCCAGTGTTTCTTTGGGTTTTGCAAGTGCTCTGCCTTCTGCAAACCAGGCTTTTTGTTTGTCTTGGTGGGGTTTGCACAGGGTGTTTGGGCTTTGGCAGATAGCAGAGCACTGAGAGTCTTACATGGAGTTGGAGACTGCCCTTCCTTGGGACAACATAACCTTGACTAAAGCAGATGGTTCCCCTTTGGGTGGTGAAGATTAGGATTGTGTATTTTTGGGAGCAGGAGTTGGCCCTGTTTGCATCACAAAGACAGATAAAAATCTGGCTCTTTTAAGGCTTTGAGTGCTTTCAGCTCTGGTTCATGGTCAGGAGCCAGGAGAACCTCTCTAAGCTTTCCAGGGTTTTCTCTTTCAAGGAACACTCAACACAAAGAGAAGATAGCCAGTGTCTTGCTGAACTGAGATGAGGAATAGCAGCAGGGAGGTTCCAGTAGGACAACAAAGATGACCAAGGAAAAAAAATCACTCTTAAATTCAGGTCCGAGTGTGGAAGGATTTTTATTTCAATAGCACTGACAAAGCTGAGTCAAATCAGGTCCTATTTCTACTCAGAACCAGGTACATTTTGGAAAGAAGCCCAGCATAATTTGGAATCATTATTCCATGTGCTGGGAGCAGTGCCTGAAGAATTTCCCTCCACCTACAGGCAACCCACGCTGGCTGCCTTGGCTGGCTGTAACTCTTAAAAACCACCTTGAACAGGAAATGCCTGGGCAGTTTGTGTCCACAGGCTGGGAAGCAAGGAGGGACCCAAGGTGGAAATAAAGATCTGACTGGATGCCAGGTTTAGAAGTTGATTGTCCAGTTTCTGCCTTCCAGCCAACAAGAAAAACAGGAATCACAGGTTGTTGCTGGGGATCCTATTCCTCCTGCTCTTCTACTGTACAAGTTTCAGTTTAGTTCTGTCACCTCTGGGGCTGGGCAGAGCCAGCCAATGATTGTGTATGACAAAAGGAGTTCCCTGTGTCTGAGACATGGAAGGTTTTGTAGCTGCAGCAGTGATCTTGCTGATGGGGCAATGGAGGCAAACAGCAGGGAGAACACTTCAGCCCAAATGCTCTGCTGAGTCCCCAGTGCAATTCCTGCAGTCCTGGAGGAGCACTTTTGAGAGCAGCTCTGTTTCCAGACTCTCCATCTCCTCAGCCACTAAGGGAGCAGTGCCTGCAGCAATCAAAATCAAACCCTGCCCAGAAAAGAGATTCACAAAGATGAAATGCTGGTTTTCATCAGCAAATTATCTCCCTTTGATGGTAAGCTGGAACCAAAGCATGACTTAAGTCACTCAACCTCTTAGACAGTTTTGAGCACGTGCTGGGATATCGTTCCTAGTCAGCCATGCTGCTTGGAGATGCTTTTATCTCACCCACAGCTTTGATTAGTCGTGTCCATGGCTCCTCAAAGCAGCGTGGAGGCTGCTTTGATCTGCCTGGAAGCCACTAGGCCTTGGCAGAGGAAAGCAATCCTGCCTCAGAATTGTGTCTGGAGCTTGCAGCAGCTACTCTGTGGACTGAGGAACAAAGCAGAAAGAGAAGTGAGCTGCAGGGAGAGACACATTGCTGCAGCATGCAAGTGCCAGGACACCATCGTACCCCGGGCTGTGTGCCAGAGGAAACTTTCCTCAGAAAAAATATTCTCCCACTTCAGTTCCCCTTCACCCTGATTTTGGAGCCTCTGATGGGACTGTGAGAGCTGTCAGGAGGGTTGTGTGCAGCAGGACAGATAATCCAGCTTTTTCCAGGGATTCCCAGTGCACAGGTCCTCGAAAAGGCACATGCAGAGAACATTGTGACCTCCACTTGCTCTGGATTCTCCTAGAGTTTAGACATTACAAATTATATATATATATATATATCTATATATCTATATATCTATATATCTATATATTTGTGTCTTAAGCACACCCAGGAGGGTTTGCTGGCTATGGAGGCTTGATCCAAAGGGATGACAACAGGAAATTTCCTATTGACTTCCAAAGGCTTTAAATAGCTTCTCTTACCTTCTTGCAATGCACTCAGTTAAGTGAGAGCAAAGTTGTGTTTTTTACTGGAAGAGAATAAAATAGGCATGAGACACTAGAGGTTAAAAAAACATCTTGTTAAAGGCTTAGCCAAGAGACACAGTTAACCTTGAACTAAGGCAGCCCAGTAACACGTGGGATATTCTGTCTGTCTGCTGTCAGGGCAGATTTGATCACGGTGAATGGATCTCCACAAAGGGGCCTGGCACTTTCTGCTGCAACAAGATCTGCCAATTCTCTCTTCCCTCAGTGCATCACACCAACATCTGGATAACTCTGCTTCCGTTCGAACACAGAAAACACATCAACCCCTGAATCAGCTTCCACTGATGAGTCAACAGTAATGTGATGCCCTTATGGCTGGAGTTGTCTTTGAGTGCTTGAAGGACATCAGTGATCCTGATGCAATAGTTATGCTGGGAGAAAGGACATACAGCTCCGAGTGTCTTTTCTTCTCAATATTCATCCTCCTTCTGCAGTTGAGCTTTCCATGTTGGCCTTACTGAGACACAGAGGCACAGGATGGGTGTGACCCTCCAGCACCTGACCTTATGCATTTGTGTCCAGCATTTGGACTCTAAAAAGAGGTGTCCAAGTTCACATTTTGCCCACTGACCAGCCCCTGCTTTGTGACTTGACTTCTCTTTACATTCTGACAGCTGAATGTTAATTTGTTCAGTATTTGGTTATGGAGCACGCACAAACACAGCATCAGTTGTATTTTGCACTTGCAAATCTTCATGTGTGTATCAACAAAGATTTGATTGATCTTTTTCTCAAGGAGAGTTTAGGAAAATGTGGTCTCAAAATCTGGTAACTGAAAGAAAATTCTGCTTGGAAACTAAATTGCAGAGTTGTCTTGTTGCATTTGAAAGGAGAGTTTAGAGATAAATCATCTATGAATTTTATGTTAATTCTGTACCTTCATCAACTGAAGTACAGAGTATATCCTAGTTAGAAACATTACAATGAGCCATCTAAAAGTGGAGGGTTTTATTCTTTTAAACTCACTCATCCATTACAAGTTTTCTGCATCTTGTGCTTGAGGTAGCTTGAGACAAAGGCTCAGTAGTCTGTATTTTAATTACAGATTTGCTTGCATTTCATTCCGTCGTGTTTGATTCATTCCAGCTTTAAAAGATTCCAGTAAGAGATCCATTAACAGCGACTGGAAAATTGAGCTTCCTGGTGAGTTCCAGATCGCAGGCACCACTGTCCGGTACGTGCGAAGGGGGCTGTGGGAGAAAATCTCTGCCAAAGGACCAACTAAAATACCACTGCACTTGATGGTAACTTTATATCCTTTGTTTGTGTTTCTTAAGTGATGCAACAGAAAGGATTTATATCCTAGCTGAAAGTTAAATTTTGTTTGTTTGCTTCCTCACCACAGCGTTCTTTTGCAGCATTGCAGGGGCCAGAGAAGCCCAGCTCCCTACTCAAAAAGTGATGCTCCATTCTGGGAGAACAGGCAGTGTCCCTTTCAGCTCCTGTCCAGTGCAGGATATCCCTGTAATGTGTCACAGACAGGTCCATTCTAGAGGATGAGGGTTCCCAAGGACCTTTCTCACTTCCTGGAATCACACACATAATAGCAGATTTGCTGAAATATCTCTTCATCTTATGCCACAGTGTATTCTGTGTTTAAGTACTCTGTTCTCTAAGAGAAGAAGTGCAGATCTAGCATGAACAGACAATATATGTGAATTTGAATCTAAGTAATGGCTTGATTACACACAGAAATATTCATTGTTTTCTCTATATTTTTTTAAATTGTATGTCATTTAAGGTGTTTTTTGACATTTTTCCCTAATGTTCAGCATAGCCTTTCTGTTAACCCAGCTTGGTATTTTATGAACAGCCACGTGGCTGAACATGAATGAGAAGTCCACAGGGGTGAGCAGAGCAGAGCTGTGGGCCCAGAGCTGTCACTGGTGGGTGGTGGGGTGGCCCATGGGCCTGTCCCTTAATGCTGGTGTAACCTTTACATTTGTATCTGTGAGACATCTCTGATAATGCCTGTCTCATATACCTGTTCCTGTTTAAAAGGAAGCTTTACAGGTTCTGTAGCAAGGTTTGCTTAGAAAGTATATTAGTTTTTTCATTGTTTCCTGTAACTTTTTGTTGTATTCCATTTTTTTCTGTGCTGTTTCTTCTCCTTGTGACTTTTTGCCATGTTTGTTCTCTGAAGACTGTCTGTAAGCACTGCTAAAAATCAGCATTCTCTCCCTTCCCTCACCTGATTTTTTTGGCTTGCTGGTGTTCGTTGTGCAACACTTCTGACCCAGTTTGAAAAGCTCCAAAGATGCCTGAACTTTTCACATGCACAAAAAGCTGACAGTAATATCCACTTTGTCAGTGCCTTCTTGGTGTCAAAGTCTGCTGCACAGGAACGTTTTGTCTTTGCTTTCTCAGACAGATGAGTGAGTTTACAGGCTCACAGACCAGTGATTCAGAGAGGTTACAGGTGGAATAGTTGCAGGGTTGGGCACACCAGCACCTTCCTGGCTCACCCATGTAATCCAGGGTGTGCCCTCTCAAAGGGGTATTACAGGCACCTTCTTCACCATCAGAAACATCAGCTTCTGCTTGACTTTGGCCTTAACACAAGCCTTCCCTCCTGAAAACAGGACTCTGAGAAAGTATCTGGTACTGCCAAGGTCTTCCCAAGCTCATGTCAGAAACAGGAGTTGCACAGGTACCGTTTGGGAAGATGCTGTGCAGGGCTCCTTTGGCAGCTCTTGGAACCTTCCAGGGCATTACTTGGTTGAGGTCCACTGCAGTAAAATCAGGTTATTGTCATTTTGTGAACCTCAGCATCAGCAGAGCTTTGTTTTTAAAGAAATACTCAGTTCCCCTTTGTTAAGGAGTAAATAGCTGTAATAGGGAAGGAGTGATTTTGAGCCATGAGTGTCCTGTCCAGATACAGACAGGCCCTTTCAGCAGACATAAGCAGAGGAAATGTTCCTTCTTCACCTTCCTTCACAGAAATGATTAAAAATGAGGAATGTAAAAATTACCAGACTATTAAAAAACATATGGTTTAAAATCACTGCCAGTGGTAAACAAAGCACATTGTGAAGTCTTTGCTTCAGATCAGATACGAATCTTTTCCTTGATACAGGGTGGTAGATTTCATTCTTTCAGCACAAGAAAGGCAGGATGGTTACCAGTTCCCTCTAAATAGAAAACTGTTGTTCAAACAGTGGTGGAATACACTGGACTGACAAAGAGCCAGAAGCTTCAGTCAGTCCATTGTGACCTGCATTTGAAACCAATTATACACACATACACACCCCCCAATTATAGATGGCTACGAAATTGCATGAAATTGGTTTCATATGGCCCTTTAGATTCACTAGTCTTGCACCCATATTGAGATAATAAGGATTTCTTTTTAGGAGCTGGTTTTTAATACTTGAGGCATTTCTCCAAGTGCGTTGCTCTGTGTGTATTTCTTGGAGAAACTGATGTTTGTGTAAGTAGGCCTGTGCTAGTCCTCCTTGTGCAACAGAGGACAACCAAACACTCCCAGGCAGAAGGGGGCTTTAGACAAGGCTGGCTGATCAGTTCTGTAGAACAGGAATTCACATCCCCTGCACTTCAAGAAAGCCAGAGCAGGGCTCGAGCTCCCTGCCTCTGACTGCCTGGTATTTGAATTGTGTTTAAAAAATACAACATTCATCTTTGAAATTGTAGTGATGGCTTGCTGGTTTCAACCCTGGTATTCAGTCCTGGTAGTGAGGCTCCCTCTGTAGCTGAAGCAAAATCATGTCTTTGTTCCCCACATCTTCTGGAAGAGGCTCATGTGCCCAGGGTTCTGCCCTGTGCAGAGCAGCTCATGGGTGCTGGGTTTGTGGAGCCCCTCCAGTGTTCACAGCACAGGCTGCCAGGACCCCTTCTTTCAGCACATTTGTTTGGTTGAATGAGTTCCCAACAGCTTTAGTGAGATTATTGGTTAAGTAGGAATGATTTGTGCAAATCTGAAGGGGAAACAATTATTGTTGGGAGAAAATAGCATTTGCAAATTTCTTTTTTCAAGTGGGCAGCTGCTTGCTCCACTTAGGAGAGTCCTGCTTAAAATACCTATTTGATAAGGCATTGCTCCTATTTCAGTAGGTGACTAAAGCCAGCACAATTCACCTGTCTAATGCTACTCAGATCATGGAATAAGAGGTATAAATAAGTTTAAAGCCACAGCCTGAACGTTACAGTAGTACTTCTATGGCATTTGTTAATACTGAGGTAACTCAGATTCCATGGACCCCGTCCTCCATGGGATGGATATCTTCCAATCAGTTCTGGCTCAAGCCAGGGAAAGTGAGAGCCAAATGAAGTCCAGCATGTAAATCAAAACAGGACCAGTACTCTCATCTGCCTATGGTGAAAACACAAACATTTTTCTCTGTTCCTTTGTTAATAGTCAGGGGATTTTGGAGCAGGACACTGGAGACATCACAAGTGGTTCCATAGAAAGTAGCCTGCTGTTGGAAGCAGGTTTATGTTCCTCTAGCAGTACACAGAGATGATAATACATGTTGCCAGCAGCTGTATGATATGGCTTTTGCTTGTCATCCAGTTTTCTGAGACCTACAACCCTGCTGCTACAGCTTGTCAGCAGGAATAGCCATGCTTGCCCTGAGTGCCACATTCACCAGGAGACAAGGGACTTTTTGTGCAGTAGTTGTTTTGGCTCTGAGAAGCATCACCTTGTTCTTTCAGATATTTAACTCTAGATGCTCTTTAAAATAGTGGTTATATGAAAAGTGTTGATTTAATGCTTTCTGTCGTCTTTCTCTTTGAATAGCCACTGTCCTGCTGATTACACGAGGCTGAAAGTTATGCCTTGAATTCCAGGTTTAGACATCCCTGTGGCTGCTGTAAATATTCACAAATGATAAGCAGTTCTTGCTCCTGCAGCTGCCCTGTTTTACCAGTACTGTTGTAATTTAAGTTTTCTAGATACAGACATGGTTGCCTTTCACAAGGTATTTGTATTTCAGGAATTTTTTCCTGAGCCAGCATTTCCAGCAGTGCTATCTCACAGCTCTGTTGGCTCTCCCAGCACAGTGTGTTGCAACAGCCTCTCTTTTCCTGCCGACCCAGGTGCTGTTATTCCATGACCAGAATTATGGAATTCATTATGAATACACCATCCCTGTAAACTATACTGCTGAAAACAGAAGCGAGCCAGAAAAGCAGCAGGATTCCTTGTACATCTGGACACACAGTGGATGGGAAGGATGCAGTGTGCAGTGTGGAGGAGGTAGGGACATTGGTGGGAATCCCTGTGTGGTGTTTGCAGGCTCCAGCCACAGGAGAGGTGGAAATTGGCCATGAAAATGGACTTGGCCACAATGAATTCAGTGAAAGCTCGTTCTCACAGCCCTCCCAGCTCTGATCCCCGTCTCCACAGTTAATTTCCAGCCAGCCTTTTGGCAGGGACACTGCTCTGTCACCTCAGGCCAGAGCTGCACCTGGGTTGCTGCTGCAAGGGCGGCTCTGGGCGCTGTGTGCAGCCCCTCCAGCCCTGTCACGTTCCTGGAGCAGCTCCTCTGCCAGGGAAAGGCACTTCCCTCCCCAGGGATGGAGCTGGGCTGGGCTGCTGTGAAGCTCCTGGGGATTGGCATCAGCTGCTCCCGTGCTGGCAGCCAGGAGCACAGGGCAAAGCTCCTTCCCCAGAGGATCCCTGGATGTGCCCAGACGGATCCTCTGGAGCCCTGGGGGAGCTGATGCTGTGAAACCAGAGACTGCTTTGTCAGACACTGTCCATTGCATTTTCAGTGCTGGAAGAAGTAGGTTGTTCCCTGAGGAAAATAGATCATTTCCAAGCATTCTGGGCAGTCTGTCTTCACCAGCAGACTCAGTTATTTATGATGTGACATGACAGAAGAGCTCATCTTCACATTTGTAGGCTCACTGCCCTCAGTGCACTGAAATTACTGATTTTTTTTCTGTAAATAGTACTCATTTTAGAATAGACACTTTACTCATGCATTGAAATAATAATTTTTAAGCCATTAAACCCTCACATGAGTGAAAAGGAAATTTATTTATGGCTCTTCTGATTTTTGTTGTAAGCCTGCTACAAATTTGAATTAAACCAGTGTCTGCCAACATGGTTCCCACCAGTAGTAGCTTGATAATTGGTCTTTTATTGTAGTTGTCCAATGCTTTTGCTACTTATCCAAGCTGAGAAGGGCCTTTCTCCTTTCCATACAGATGTTTTCATATTTTTTTATTAACAGAACGTGGGTTATTTTTTATTATCAGCTGCAGATGGTGAATAAACTCAATCTGACGCAGACTCAGGGTTAGAAAGTGAACCTGAGAAACCAAAATAATCAGCAGTAAGGCAAAGTCACACAACGCAGGAGTGGCACTTTCCTTGTCACATCAGTGGCACAGCTTTTCTGAAGGCACTCAGTGGAAGGCTGAACCCTGAGGTCCACACTGGACAAAACTCCTGATGCAGTTTATGTGAGGAATGCTGGCTTCTCCTGAGATGCCTCCTGCCACAAGGATTTTAAAACAGTGTATCTGGAGGAGCAGAAGATGAGAAGTAATTTATTTTGGTGGTTTTATTTTCTCTTTGTGAGATACAAACAAGCCCAGTTAATGACTCTTGAACCTCGGTCACTGCTTTTCATCCTGACTTCCTGCCTGGGGAGCAGCAGGAGGCAGCTGTCCTGTCATTATCAGTCACATTATCAGGGCTGGGAGGTGCTGTGACTTCAGCACATCTGCCCGACGTGATGACAGGGCACAGCTACCTGTGGAGGAGGAACCAGAAATGAAAACAAATTGTTTTAAAGCTCGTTTCCAAGTTAAACACTAGAAGGAGGAAGCCCAACTTGCTGCTCCAGTGAAACAGTCAATTGCATGATTATTGGGGGAAAGATTTGTAGCTTTTCTGGAAAAAAAATGACCCAAAACATGCCAGTACAAAGGTCAGGCAGCAGTGCAGAATAAGATTTCTTGCAGAGGTGGCAGAGTGCATCTGGAAGAGGGAGCAGGGAGCTCCAAGCGTTTGAGTTTAGGTTGGTGATGGTTTTGTTCAGAGTTCTTTCTGATTTGGCTTGCAGGTGAGAGGAGAACCATCGTGTCCTGCACTCGGATCGTTAACAAGACCATGACTGTGGTGAATGACAGTGACTGCCAGCGAGTGACCCGCCCCGAGCCCCAGGTCAGGAAATGTAACACACACCCCTGCCAGTCACGGTAAGAGTTCAACAGCACTAAAAACCAATCTCCCTTCCCTTCAGAAACTGCCCCTTTCCAAAGCCCCCATCTGGTGAGCACAGGGAAAATGGCTCAAAGTATCGGGACACGTTGTTAGCCGCAGTAAGCAGCTGTAATGTTCATTTCCTTTTGTTGAGCAGGTCAGATTTTCATTACCTCAGACAAAGCCCATTTAATTTGTGGTCAGTAAGGCCAGGTTCCATGCAGGCTGCCTTCATGCATTGTTTGGGGATGGTTTTCTTTTCTCCTTGGTTGCCTCCTGGGAACCAGAACAACTTACAGTATAAAGTTAGACAAGAGTACAGTGACTGCATATCTAACCTTTCTTTTTTTGAATCAGCACAGAATGGGATCTAATTAACTGTCAAACTGTACTACAAAAACCCTGAAGTCAGGAAATTAAATTATGATGAAACACATTTTAGATGCTTTCCTCAGTAAGGGTGCTTTTCTTCTCATTAGTTATTTGAGATCTCTAAAAATAATAAAAATATCTTTTTTGTAATTTGGCAAGCACTTTTAGCTGAATTAATTTTGATCTGTGTTATATTAAAGGAAGACATTTCTGGCCAAAATGACAAAAGGCGGGAAGGTAAATTAATTTGTTCAGTTTGTTTGCTAACAAAAAAGTTCTCTCTTGTTCTGTAGTGATGTTTAGCATTGTAGAATAGTGTAGAAACTCCAATTTTGATAGCAGTTAGAATAACACCAGGATCAGGGCTTTGGGCCATTCACTTGTGAATGTGGAACCAGTGATCCTTGTGGGTTTCTTCCGACTCTGAATATTCTGTGACAAAATCAATTTAGATAAACCTGAACAATACCTAAAAAAGCTTCAAACCAATCTGCTGGCTCCTGCATCTTGGATAATCAGACAAGCCAGGGAAATGCACCTACAGAGCTAATCCTGCTGGCAGAAACAATGGGGGAAACAACAAACAGCACACTTCCTTCTAATTAGACCCACACTGTGATTAAGTGCCCTGGAGCAGGGAAATGCAGTGTCAGCTCATCCATCAAGAGGGCTGGTTCAGGTTTCAGTTTCTGTCTGCACTGCCTGTTATTGCTGCTGTACAATCCTGTGGCTGTACAGCTTGCAGCACTGAAAGGTATAATGAGATACCCTGGTGTGTAAGGAGAGCCAAAATCCCCACGGCTTCAAGGAAACAACTGTCATTTCCATGAGGAAGTCCAGTGAGGCTGGGATTTCTGTCATGTCACTCTCTCAGAAAAAACCAAGAAGTTTCTGCTTGTGTTGCTGCCCTGGCAATGAAGGATTTCTCCCAGACCTTTTGGAAATCTGTTGAGAGTAGACTGGAGTGAGCCCAGGCAGATAAAGGAGGGGTTCCAGGTAGCAGAGATGAAGAAAAGCAACTTAAAAAGTTCTGGAAGACATGGGCAGCTTCTGCCTCTAGCAGCAAGGACAGGAGGTCCTGGCCGTGAGCTCTGTCACAGCCCTGAGAGCCACAGTGGGCTCTGAGGGTCTCCATGACCCCGAGCCCCTCGGGAGGTGTCTCTGGTGCCCTCCCACCATGGCATTGCTGCCTGTCCAGGTTAAATCACACAAAACCTCCTGAGAAGGGAGTGCTCTCCTCCTGTATCCAGCCTGTGTTCCTTTGGGGAGTTGTGTCCAGCCCTTAGTGTGATTCCAAGGTCTCTTTTCTGTGTGGAGTCCCAGGCAGCTGCTGGGCTCAGCTCTGCCCAGCTGCAATGAGCTCTGGCACAGGGACACTCTCGTTGGCCCATTTTTTTTTCAGGGCAGTGACAGTAGACACTGAATGTGCTTAGAACCTGGAAAGGCCACAGAATCCTTGCTGATGATCTGATAGACCACACTCCCTCACTCCCTCCGTGTAGACTACACTTTCACACTTAACATGCTTTTAACTGGAAACATTTTCAGAAGCACATTCTCTGTGCCTCTGTAGAATTTAAATTTCCACTTGCGTTTGCCCACCCAGACATTAGAAATGCATGCTTAGCATATTCTCTGACCAAGAACATCTTAAAGAAACCATTCTCTTTCACCATGTCAATGCTTTTTTTATGAGCCCAGAATTTGTTTTAGGGTTTCAAGTAAAATTATTGTAGCATCTTGTTACAATAAGGTCCTTTCCCGTTTCCACTCAGACCTAAGCCCTTCACCTGAGTTCAGAAGGGGGAACAATGCTCTCCTTTCTCTAGTGAACCTGCTCTGTTTTGTGCATTTTGAATTGCATTTGCACTTTCACTCAAAATTTAGGAGAATCACCTTTCAGAGTATTTATCTCTGGAGAGGGGTCTTTTGGCCAGCACAGGACTGGGTCAGAGGACACTCAGTCTCTGTTTCACTTTTGGATGGGCTGTGTGACTTTAATTCACTATCCCACACTGTCCCTTTGTTTCTTTTCTCAATCCATGTATAAGCTAGATTGCAAACTCTTTGGGATGGGGTGAGATCATATTGTTTAAGTGGAGGAAAAGGCTGTTGAGATTGAAATAAAATTTAAAAAAATAGTTACCCGCATTTATAAAGTGATCAGGAGGAAGAAAGGGTATGTTATTAATAACAGTGTCTTTCTTCCAGCACGATCCCAAAGTGCTTTGTAAATTATATATCCCTTTGAACTTCAGCCACCTCTCAGGAGAGCCAAATAATGTAGGGCAGGGGACAGTACGTTCATGAGGCCAAGGAGAAGATTGGAATTCTCCAACTGCAACCCAGCATCTGAGAAAAACAAAGCAGGATTTAAAACTTGATTGGACACACTGACATGTTTTAAAATTAAACGTCAGAGAAGAGAATTTTCTTAAGGATTTTGTTGAAACTGGCAAAAATAAAAGAATCTTTCATTCTTTATTATTGTTACTCTTTCACCTTTTAAAAAAAATGCCTCTTTTTCTTCCTATTTTATTTTTTATGTTCCTTGACCCTCTTTTTCCATTAAATTCTTTACAGCTTCCTTTCCTGTCCCAACTGCACCCTATTAGCACCTCTTTATTCTAATCCTTTGCCTAGCTCTTTAGATATTTTTTACAAAACCCCGCTGTAACCAGATGGAATCTGGATTCCTGCGTATGGGCCGCTTCCAGCACGCCGAGCACCAACCCCAATCCACGGCAGAGCCGGCCCTGGGCTGGCACCAGACTCAGAAATCACAGATCACATCAGCTGTTTTCACTGAAAACACGGCTGGGCCAGTGGCCACACACTCCTGCATGCATGCTTGGGTCTGTGGCTAGGAAACTGCTCCCCTCCAACGCAGGAAAAGCACCAAAACCACAAGAAATTCCCCAACCCTTGGGCTTGTAATGGACTGTGTGCAAATGCTGGTAATTTTTCTCCTCTTTGCTGTAAGAGATTTTAGGAGAGGTTGAGTCCTTTCAGGGGCTTGCAGAATGTTTGGTGACATGGATGCTGAACTGCAGCATAAAGGCCAGAAATCCCTGGCTGCATCTACAAAAAACCAGGAGACCCTGAGCCCTTCATTTCACTGTTCAGGACTTGAAAATATCTCCTGAGCCCAAGGGTTAGTTCTGTGTTACCACCAGCAGCATATCTGAGACTCCTTTCTGTAAGCTGAGCTTTTCCACAGGCCCCTTCCCTCACTAGAAGGCTCTCCTGTGATCTTGATGTTCAGAGTCTTATTTCCAGCCTAAGTTACTCATTGTCATTTTCAGCCCTTTCTTTTTTTGTGCATCAGCTCCGTTGCTTTTCTTACACAGTATTTTCCCTCCCTTCCTCTCTGCCTTGGGCTGTTTGCCACAGGATACAACAAACCATTGTATCTCCTCCTTCCATCATTTTTCTGGGCTAAATCCATTACTTTAGCTTCTTGTTGCTTTTTTCATGGCTGCATCATATTTGTGGCTTGCAGTCATTTGAGATGTTTTCCTCCTCATTCATTTCATTGTATGACCCCTCCTTTAACACAGAAATGCTTGTTATTGGTCCCTGAGCACTCAGCCTTGCACTGTGTGCTGTTTATTTCCATCCTAGCTTTGTTATTGCACTACCCAAGGTTATTCAGTTCTTCCTGTGTGACATCCTAATCCTCTGAGGCATTGACACTGCTTCTAGGCTTTGTATTGTCAGCATTTTCCTCAATTTTTCAGCACTTTTCTTCTTTTCGTGCCAAGGTCATTAATGAGCATACTAAATTAGATCAAATGCAAGATAGATCTTTCAGGAAGCCCCCTAGTAACTGATCTGAATTCCTTTCATACCTGATACTCCTTTGCAGCACTAAAGGTAGATGGCAGGCCAGCTCTCACCTCTGTATGAATTACACAATTATATCTGTGTTTCCCAGCATGTCACCTGTAAGCATTTCCCACACAGCAAAAGGAGCTCTTCACCAAACAGATTAAATCTACCACATTTCCTTTGTCTGGAAAACCAGTTATTTTAGCCAGAGAAATGCAGCCTTGCCTGGAGGAAGCCCATCTTGCATCCTTTTACCACCATGTCCTTGATTATTGTCACCCTCCAAATCAGCTGGCACACTGCTGAGGTCAGCTCTGTGGTTACATGGATCATTTCCTTCTTTCTTTCTTACCTTTCTTCTCTTTCACTTTTCCATCCATGGGCTGGAATCCAGCACCAGGCTCTCCAAGGGCTCACACACCTCAACTGTGCCCACCGGGGAAAAATGAAGCCAGTTCTGAGTCAGTCATGGCCCCAGTTAGTTCAGCACCTCAAAAATGTGTCCAAGGGCTGGGGAGTGCCAAAATAAAGGTGCCTCAGTGTGTGATGGTTGATAGTGCCCATTGCTTTGATTCCTGCTCTGATTTAAACTCAGGGTGTGTATCCATGTGACCTTGCTGACTGAATGTCCCTCTAGACCCCACCATATCCCTGTGACAGGGCTCTGTTTAGCAGCCCAGGAATACAGAAATCAGAATAATACAGAAATCATTCTGTCTCCCTAACTCTGGGCTGTTTGCACCACATTTCTGTGTGTTCTCATCACAGGTAGATGGGAAGCAAGACAATTTTAGATTTATTTTGTGAGGTGGTAGTCTTGCAAATAGTAGAATTTGGGGGGAAAAGTATGATGGAAAACTCTGAGGATGTCAGCAAATTACCCACAGGGCTGCATAGAAATTGCACTAAACTGGAGGGATGTGGGTGTTTGTTAACTGAAGGGGCTGAGCTGGACATTCAGTGGCTCCAAATGGGTCAGTCCTTTCATTAATGCAGTCAGGTTCTTCTGGAACCTCTACAAGTGTTTATCATCCATAAGGTTTAAGCCAACAGGTTCAAATCCTTGTCTGTGCCTTGTGCTGAGAAACATCTTTGATGTGCATTGGATTTGGTTACATGAAAAAAAAAGAAAAGAAGGAGCAGCCGTGGGGAGGGTTCCATTTTAGCCTGGAAATCTGGCATCAGTAGTAATGTTAGCACCCTCTGATCCAAGGAGGCACCACGTAAGAGCTCATTTTGAAGTACTTCCCAAAGCTGGAGTTGGGATCTCCAGAATCAGCTTGAGCTTAATGAATTTGCCAGGACTGTGCTGGACAGGCTGGAGCAGGGAATGCTGCGCTCTGGTGGCAGCTCCTCGGGGGCACTGCCTGCAGTGGGGCTCCCGTGGGCTTTGCAGCAGCAAAAGCCAAAATTCTGCAGACCAGAAAACCTGAAACACTCCTGGCACCTCTGTGAGGGGTGGCTGATGTCCTGCTGTGGGCACATCTGGGGCCCAGGTCCGTCGATGGTGATCCCCATCCACCAAAAGGAGACAGAAACTCCTGTGCTCCAGCTTGTAGGCAAGTCAATCAAGTACCAATCAGTGGCTAATTAGCCACTGAAAGACAATTTGCCTGTATCTTCCAGTAAATCCAGCAACTCAGCTCAATGGAGCAGTTCTGGCAGAGAAGGCTGGGGAACAGACAGTGTAGAATGAAAAGTGCTTGTTGGCTTACAAATGCATTTACCTCAAACCATCCAAGATGAGTTACTAGAGCAGGAGTTAATTTGGCCTTATTTTCCTCATGGAGTCATGAGACAGGGCCCTAGCTTTGCTGTAAACACCCAGGCTGGCTCCCATCGTGTTCTTTCCCAGTGCAATCTTTGACTCACCAACCTTGTGGTTGACCATTGCCTTGTTTTAAAATGTTACATGATCTGTGCTGCTTTGTTTTGAGGCTCTTCAGGCCTCAAAGTGCAGTTCTAACCCACAGAAAAGGATTAGCAGGATAATACAGCAAAACACTTAATTGTGAAATCCCCTCCTCCTGCTGCCTGCTGTGACGATCTTCACAGTTTGCATCCTGTGGTGGGAGCCCAGAAGAAGGCACTGCCCTCCTGGAAATGGAGCTGCAAACCAGTTGTCCCATTAAAGCTACACCTGCCATGGAGGTGGGTAGGGGAAACTCAGTGCAGAGGAGCCCTGAGAATGCTGAAATTCTGTCCCTTGGTGCCAGCCAGCAGGACACCTTCTCACACCAGCCCCACACCCTCTAAAACAGAGATCTGCTCATCTCAGGGAGAAGGAGAGGGAATACAATGGATTCCATTTAAAAAAGAACTTCCCGAGGTGTATGTAGATTATAAAACATTGTTCCATGGCTGATCTTATTGGTGGGGGGAGAAAAAAAGCTGTCAAAATTATAATCACTAAAGAAAAAAGAAACGTGTGTGAGTGAAAGTTGGCAAGTCTGTTAGCAGAATGACTACTGTACTGGAAAATTACTGAGCACTGTTTATAAAGGCAATCAGACAGGAATGTTAGTCTTGGAGTCCTACTTTCGACATCAGCAGCTGTATTATTCTACTAGATTCCTTGTACTTCTCTCAAAAAAAGGAAAAAAAAGCCTTCCAGTGACTGGGTGTGGCACAACCTGTTCCCAAAAGACAAAATTCACCTGATTGTTTTGAGCCCAGTGCAGCAGAGAGGTGGGAGAGAGCTTCAGGAGTGTGTGGGGAGAGGACAGTCCAACAGCAGGGTGTGTTTCATAGAAAACACAATTCCATTTTTAAAGAGACTTTTCTTCTACATAGTTGAGCATGAGCTTGGTTTGACAGCTATAAGTAAAGTATATCTGTCAGTTCCACATGACTGATTCTCAGAAATCTTTTCCAATTCTCCGTGCTAAAATTATCCAGTGTAAAAGCCTGGCCCTGCTGGAAGTTGGTCTGAGTTTTGCCTAAATCAGTAGAGACACAGTTTCATCCAGGTGCCTCAGAACACTAAGAGTGATTTTGACATGATTTTGCATCACAAGCTGGTGCTAAAGACAACCAGTGCTAACTGGGCATGGAGTTGTCCTCACCTGTGGATTAAATCAAAAGGTTTTCAATAAAATCTATTAGAAATAGAACCCTCAGATTACAGGGCTTTAGAAATGTTTCTGTCACAGCACTTTTTCATATATGGTTTGTGCCAAGGTCATTAATGAGCATAACTAAATTAGATCATTAATTAATTAAATCCAATTTCCTCTGATGCTTTACTCAGCAGTAGTACAGGCTCTAAACTGGTTGTAGGTAAGAGCCAGCTCTAAAAAGCAGGTTTCATAACAAAAAAAAAAGTGTTATTGCAAACATGTCTTTGGTCATAGCCAAGCTGTTACTGTGAAAGCAGGGAAATAAATGTCACTGTAGCATTGGGAAAGCAACAAAAGTACCCTGTAGGTAGTGAGGGGTTTGTGAACATGGCATGGATGTGCAGTGGGTGGAAGAGAACACACTGTTCCTCTGCAGGGCTCAGGACAGAAACAACCAGGGAAATTTAATGGGCTGCAATATTTACCCCAGAAGATGTAATGGCTTTATGTTATAAGAGGCTGCAAATCTTTGAAAAGTGACCTCATGTCTTTTGATTGCACTCCCTCACCCCCATCCTTCAGCCTTGATCCATTTTATCCTCCTAACATTTTTTTTTCCCAAATCTTTAGCTACAAGCCCTCATTTGCAGACATTCGTCTCCCCTGGGTTTATGTACATTGTACTGCAATTTTTTTCCTAGAAAATGTGGGAGTCTTAGGCAAGTAGGTAGAGTAGATAATTCAAGGTTAATGACTAATCCAGACCATAGAAAGATCAAATGATGAACTGAATCTCCAAAAGATATTTCAAGTTTGCTCCAGGGGCCTGCCAGATGAGTGTTGCCAAAGCAGATTAGAAGAAGAACTCCCAATTCCTCAGAAGAGATACTGAGAGGTCAGAGGTTGAGGAAGACTCAGAAGACAGAGATTTAGAGGAGCCCTCTCAGATTGCACATCCTGCCCATCCCAGCTTTTTGAAGCTTTTGAAAATCACACCCTTCTGGGCATATTTTAGCTAGAAAGACAGCCACTGACTGGGGTAAAATCTCTGCTTAAAAGCTCCTCACTTTCTTCCTGAACCTAACCACCAGCAGGGATCACTTAGCTCTTGAATCTTCTGTAGAGGTAAGATTACAAAAAGTAATAGCAGGGATGAAAGCATCCCTGTGGTTGTGAGAAAGATGAGTGTGTTTGTCACGTAAATCAGTGCTTGTTGGCAAAATGAGAGGCTCTCCTGGGAGCCCAGCTGGAGCATTCCCGTGGTCCCACAGAACACAGGTTATAACCTGGGAGGGAAAGACCAAACTGCAAAGAACTCTGGTGTCAAGCAATCCCCAAGATCAGTTTACAGGCTTAAAGTGTAACTGGAAGCCAAATGCTTTATATGATATACACAGGGCTTAGTGTACAGCAGTTAATTGGCTTAGTTAATAATACAGAGCCAGCCTGGGGTTTGGAGTTAGAACACTGCAGTTATTTTTGATAATCATAAGAAAAACACCTACCCTTTTTTAAAGAAAATCACCCTCTAAGTAGGTGCTGTTGTTAAACACTCAGGTGTGTTCAGAGGGTGTAATAACAGTGTAGAGACAAAAACCTACCTGTGGTGCAATTTAATAGTTACCATAATGGGATACTATTTGCACATCATACTTTTCTCCCCTCTGTGTGTATTACTTTCAAATAGTAATTCTGCTAATATCTTGCTGCAAATTCCTTCCAAAAATTTTAAACTGGCAGGAATTTTCATCTTTATCCATAAGTTCCTTGTCGTTCCATGCTGGTTGTGAGCATTGTTCAAATATAGTTGCAGTGTTCCTATGAGTTACAGGCACTAAAACAATATTTTCAGTGGCCTGTGAAGGAAAATGTGGGGGAACTGTGGGGGTTCAGGGCACTGCCAGGACTATATGTAAGACTCACTTTTACTTGTTTGTCAGATTGTTTTTACAAGCCATTGATTCAATATTTCGCTGGGAGGATGAACTTTGGTGGTCAAAGTGATCATCCCCTTGGTGCTTTTGAAAATAACCTACTTACATACTAGTATTATTCAGATATTTAATGTCACTCGTATCCTGGATGTGTAACTAAAACCACCACTTTAAAATAGCCTTTAATTTCTAAGTATTTTACTGTCATAGGCAGGGCAGAGTGGGCTGTGAGGTTTCAGAGATCCCTTTCAGCATTGCCCCACCTGATTTGTAAGCACAGGGTTGGGATCAGGAGGGGATGTAGTGGATGGTGGCTGAAGCTGACCTCTCCAGGGAAAAAGCTGGAGATTTTTCACCACAGACACATCTTTGTGTTGGTGCCCTGGGTCTCAGCTTGTTCCCTATGCAATCATTCTTCCCATGATGATAGTACTTTTTTTTTCTGTGCTAATTTTCTAGTTACAGTCTGTCAGGTGGTTTCTTCCCTCCACAAGAACAATAAACAAAAAAAGAGAAAGGAATTCTCCTTCCTAAAAGGAAAACCATAACCTTTCTTCTTAAGGCATCTTGGAAATAGTTGGCATGCTCTGTGCTGCCCATCCTAAATGCAAGCTCACAGCCAGCCTCTGCCAGGAATGTATTTTTATCTTTCTCCTTTGCTTTCAGCCCCTTTCTCTTTTTCTTTTGCCAGTAGCTGTAGATCACAGTGAGAGCACAGTGCTGAAGTGAGCATTAGCTGAGTGGAGCCTGGACAGCCTTTCCCAGCCCTCTGACTCACATTCAGCTCATAAAGCACAGACATTTTGTCCCCTGCAGGCCTTTGTCAAGAGGTTCCTTCCCCCACGTGGATAATTCCCTCATGTTTGCTCCAGCAGGGCAGAGCCCAGCTGATACCAAGGGGGCCTGGCTATTAATTTTCATGAATACTGATTTCTGCACTTCAGGGCTATTTTTGTCAGTCTTTCAGCCCTAGTATTCAATTTCCCAGCTGCCATTCTCCCATTCCATCAGAGAAATACCAAGCCCTGGGCTGCAGAGATGCACCAAAACTGCAGCCTGGAGAAACAGGTTTGGTGTCTCACCAGCTGTTTTAGCCAACAGAAATTCAGAGATGTGTCAGTCAACTGCTTTAATGCACAGAACATTTGAGCAGGGCCCTGTTCCACAAAAGACAGGTGGTCTGTCTGTCCAGTCCTGCTCAAACCAAATGGCTTCTGCCCTCACTGTAAGCACAGTCATGGCATTTACAAATGAATTCATGACAATTGCAGCAGGTGAAGATGTTTCTACAAATGGTGCTGAACTGATTTCCCTCCCTTCAGGAATGGGAAGATGGGAAACAGTTGTTTAATTCATTTCAGAGAAGTAACACCCAGCAGCTTGAAAAGAAAGTGGTGAATACGTTGCTCTACCTGTATTGCAGGAGTCTCCAGCAGAATAAAATAGTATTTCTGAGCAGACCTATTTTTGAGAAGTCTTGTTTGGGCCACTCACCATAATAGACAGCCCAGGATTGGGTGACAAGTAAAAGATTCATGGTGTAAGGATACTAATCTGCATGACAGTCCTGAATAACAGGTTAGAAGGTCAATTGCCTGGTGAGAAAGGCATGAGAGCCTTCTGCTGCTCAGTGGCTGCACAATTATTGCTCCAGCCCCTCACTCCATCCAGGAATTCCTGTAATTACAGAGAACATGCTCCTCACTGACAGATTGCAGGAAGCTAAAGATCGATGCTGCTTTTCTTTTAGGAAAAAATGTCCTTCCCTCCATCCCTCCTCCTTCAGACCCTTCTTGGACACTTTATTCACTGCCCTGGAGCCCTGCTGGGGTGCTCCCAGCACTTGCAGAACAGTCTGCAGACGTGTCTGTCTGAGGGAAAAACCCAGTCCCACTGCAGAGAGTGGGGTTAAAGGGAATAATGCAGAGTTTGGGGGTTTGCCAGGAGGGAATATTCACTTGCACACTGACACTCCTGCTTTACACATGTCAGCTCCCAGAGGGCTCAGGGTGACAACAGCACAGCGCCATCAAAGCACCCACAGATCCAGGAGGAGCCGCCCATTTCTCACTGGTTTGAAGTGAAGCGTAATGTTTTATTCCAACAGTTTGCTAACATTTCTCCTCTGGCTTCTTCCCAGGTGGGTGACTGGCCACTGGAGTCCCTGCTCTGCCACTTGTGAGAAGGGAGTGCAGCACCGCGAGGTCACCTGCGTTTATCAGCTGCAGAACGGCACCTACGTCACCACCAGGGATCTCTACTGCCTGGGCAGCAAACCAGCCACGGTGCAGAGCTGTGAGGGACGGGACTGCCTCTCCATCTGGGAAGCATCAGAGTGGTCAAAGGTGGGAACTTCACTCCAGAAAGGAGCCAGACTGCTCAGAGCTCCAGATACACCGGCCTTAATCCATGGTTCTCGTGGTCATGATCCTCATAGCACTGGAGTGCTGGGCAGGACTCTCATCTGCTGAGATGAGCAGTGAGGAGCTGACATTTGGTTTCCAGACCAGATGGGTTAGTAAGGCAGGGTTTAGATATGCTCTAGTGGCTGTATCTTTCCATCTGAAAACTCTGACCAAGGAGGAAAAACGTTTCACTGACCTGAGGCCAGAAGTGCAGTAACCCAGGGCTCCTGGCTCCATTTAAATGTGGTGTGAAGAAATACCAGGCTTATCAGGCATCTGCATATTACAGAGAATGTTCAGGCTTTGGGTCCTATCCAGCCTTCTTTTGTGTGATTCCACTCAAGAATTCCACTCAACAAGAAAAAGCTGGTTATATTTTGTATAAAAGGTGCATCTCAGAGTTGCAGAGTTCAGAAATTTTCCTCAAGTGTTATGAATGAATTTCTGATGTAAATAATGGGACATCTAGACAGTTACCCTGTGTTTTGTTCAGCAGCAGAGTGATCTGGGAGTGTGCCTGCAGTTCATGAGCAGGACTGAGCCAGTGCAGGTCAGCTTTGTGTGTACCCACAGTCCTTACAGGGTGTCCATGTTCACTCTGATATTGTATTTTCTGGGCTCACCTGAGTGATGAGCTCCTTTCACTCTGGCTGCAGGGCTGCAGCTCTACCAGCCTCATTCCAGCAGCAGCCCTTCCTGTGGGAAGGATTCCTCATTATTCACCTCTATTTGGAACAGGGAGCTCCTGTTTAAAACATTGCTAAAGAACTTTTGCTAAATATTATTGTTAGAAATGTGCTTAAAAGTCACAGAAGCTCAGGATAGAAGAGATCCTGAGGGGCAGTGTCTCCTCACAAACACAATGGGATTTCATTGTGCACCTCCTGGACAGGAAATCTCAGTTTGGCAAGAGAGGTGATGGTAAAGTGAGAGCAGTGTTCCCTTTCAGTGGGGTGCTGGATCCATTCACTGGGGCATGAGAGTCGTGTTCTTTCTGAGTTCTTTCATTACAAAAGATGTGCAGAAGCACACCAAGGTTTTAGGAAGTTGTCTGATGGGTCTTTTGTGTTCCCCTTTCAGGTGATGCCCTCTTTATTTCTTATAGCTAAACCAGCTGAACTGTTTATAGCTGAGATTAGGGTGCAGCTCCTGCCTGGTTTACATGTGGATTTTTTACTTGAGTCTTTTGTTAACAATCCCAGGTACTTCTGTCTCCCTTTTATGGAATAGAGTGAGTCAAGTTACAGATCAGTGGAAATCTTCCATATCCATGACCATGTAACTGCTTTGCAGATACACAACATTTTTAGATAATTTTTTCAATAGCTGGTTTACTTGTCCTTTGATACATTTATTTACTTTTGTTGGGTCTGTAACTGTGCACTTGTGATTTTAAATTTGTTATTGTGGCCCATTTCTGCTGTTACGAAGCACAGTTGACTCCAGGACACGTTTGATGCTCTGTCAGTGTGAACCCTTCTCACACCTAGGACTTTTTTCTGTGGTAATCACTTTGTTCCTTAGCATTTTAATCTGATGTTGAGGAATAAATATCACTAATTTTATCATTTTAAAAATCAAATTTCTGATCTATTTTTTTAACTTCTTGCTTATACAACACAGTTGACCGCACTGATGTCTGGTCCCTGGTCAAAAATGTGTGTTTTCACAGCAAATTCCAATGCAATCTTCATTGTGGAAAAAATTAAGTTCCCCTTGTATTGCCAAACACTTGAGATTGTTTTGGACAAAGTACTGCTCAACCCATTTTTAACGATAAAAATAGAGACTGTCAGGAGAAGGTGAATGTTTCTACTGTTAGAGAACTAGAGTGGAAAAAAATATGGATTTTCTTCAGATAAAGGAGTTGGGTCTTAACTGCAAAGTTGTGTTGCTCCTTTGCAAAGCCTCTTGGGATCTGACAAAGTAATTTGTTAATAAAATAAGACTTATAATGATCTCAAGTGGACACACAGAAACTGTGTATATTAATTTGTGGACTCTCTGTAAAATCTATGTATTAAGAAATTCTTCACAAAAACAGATGACTTGAGGAAAGGAAAAAAACCTCTTAAAGAGGGTGATTTATATGTGACCACCAAAGATCTGTTGGAAACCTTCTTGCTCATGCTGTTTTGTCTAGGAAAGTATATGCAGTATTAATCTGTGAATGACTTAAAAGCTGTGGGAAGAACAAACAGTTGGTGTTTTTCCCAGACTTGCTTGTAAAACCCACCTAGAGATTTCTCCTACTGTGAAAAATACTCCCACTTCAGCTTGATTTACTTCGAGTAATTTGGACCGCTCCAAAGATTTTTATATATTGAGCTTTGTAGTTTGAGATGAACAGTCCACCCTGGGGCCTGAGGAAAATGATACATAATTTAGGGAAGTCTACCCAACTTGGGGCAAATTCATGGTTTTAAGGTACCATTTAGGGAGCTCCAGCCTGGGATCTCTGGCAGGCCTTGCACTCTGAGCAGTCCAGCAAAGCATTTTGAGGAATTCTGCAAAGCTGGGAAGAATTCTGTCTTAGCAGAACTGTGGGTTGTGCTCCTCACAAAGACATTACATCCGTGAGGGGGTCACGCCGTGAGCAGCACACAGTAAATTAAGTGGAAGCTTTCCCAGATTTTCAAGAAGTCACTTTGTAGTGCTGTGAAGTATTTAAAGGCATGTCTGTTTGCTTGCCAGCTCATAAACGCTTGTCATTCATGTCCTTAACAAGGCCAGCAGGTCAGAACTGCCTGGATTGTGTTTTTAAGACGGTTAGACAGGCATGCTGAGATTTGTCCATTTGATGTAATTTATATCAAGCTGACGCTTGTTTCCAGCATAGACCCCCTGGATGGAGAAGCTTCTTGGAACACGTTCAAAAGACCTCACAGAATATCTCATATCTTCACTATTTATTCAGTGTCAAATCAACTGTCTTTTCCCTGCTGGCCCCCCGAAGGGGAGAACTTGACATGCCAGAGGAGGTTAGTTTTTATCTCAGCTGGTACATAGATCATTTTTCCACCCACCTGTCCCCAGTGGCTCTGCAAGACGATTTCTCACTCTTAAGCACTGCAGTGGCATGAGAATGAGGAGCAGGCAGAGTGGCTGTGCTCAGGGGTGGTGACAAGGACACAGGTGGCCGTGACAGCAGGTGCTCTGTTACCAAGCTGGGTATTGAAAACAGAAATTTGGGTTCAGTTCGTGCCAGTGTCCTTTTCCCACCTCATACAGCCAATAAAACCTTGACAAATTCTTCATTAAACAAGAACTTCCAACCATTGGCAAAGATAACAAGTGAATGACCAGATGTCCCTGCTCCTTAGATGCTAATTCCATGCAGCCCAGGCACAAAATCATTTGTGAGTAATTTGTGCTCACTCAATAAATGTTAGCTAGAGTTTTTCAGAATTAAGATAGCGATGGCAAATCAAAAAGTGAACATGATGTGTGTGTTTCACATGAGAATGTGTGAGAATTGTGGCTTTGCCATGATATGCACAAAACGTGTTTATAACGGTGGTCTCATGCT
This sequence comes from Prinia subflava, assembly GCF_021018805.1. Classification (NCBI taxonomy): domain Eukaryota; kingdom Metazoa; phylum Chordata; class Aves; order Passeriformes; family Cisticolidae; genus Prinia; species Prinia subflava. The sequence continues at coordinate 3,241,482 of NC_086261.1, forward strand.
ACTGTGATTTAAAATTCCATTTAACACCACCATTTATCCCCCTTGATGGATCCCATGATACATGAAGGGATGTGGCAGTTCTGTGCAGTGAATCTGAGTGTCCTTCAGTATGAATGAGGAGCTCTTCCACACAAGATTTAGTGACACCAATTGTAGCAAAAAGCCAGCTGACATTTTTCAAAGGTTGATTTTCAGAATTGCCATTTTTCAGAAGTAAAATATTTCACAAGCAGTCATCAAGCTTTTCAAATTACTCATGTAAGAGTGACTTAGGTTATTGTAATAAAATCTTACGGATTATCATTTTCCTCAGTGTTCACAAGCCCAGCTTTTCCTCTGAGTTGTGTTACCAACATAAAAGCCATCATTTCTCAGCAGCATGTAACAAAAGCCAAACCCCTGTTTTTTTGCAGTGCTCAGCAGACTGTGGCAGGGGAATTCAGAAAAGAACAGTGACGTGCACAAACTCCCAAGGCAAATGTGATGCAGCCACCAGGCCGAGGGACGAGGAGGAGTGCGAGGATCACACAGGCTGTTACGAGTGGAAAACGGGAGACTGGTCCAAGGTAACTGCAAACACTTTGTGCTGTTTCCTTTCTAAGAGCAAAGGTTCAGGGTGCTGAGCTCCCTTGTGCTGCCTGCAGTCATTTGCAGTTTAAATATTTAGGAAAAAAAGGTTTAACTGGTTTTCAGGGTAATCTTGGACCTACACACTTAGTCCCAGTCCTAGACTCATTCCAACCGCCTGAAATGAAAGAAAAGCTTGAGTTTAAAGGCAGAGACAAAACCTTCAGTCCCTTCCTCAGCACTGAAGCTCACCTTCACTTAGGCCTGTCTGAACTTTATTTCTCCAGTGACATCATGGAATTAGTTCCTGCATGCAGTGGATCAAACCAGAGCAGAGTCTGCTCTGTATTTGCATTCTGATCCTAAAGTAATACGAGGCTTTGCTTGGGATGGAGGCCTGGCAGTGTGAGGAGCTGAACCCTGGCCAGTGTTGTTCAGAAAACATCCTTTACATTACTGACTTCGTGTTTGCATAGAGGACTAAAATTTCCCAGCAAGATGATATTCCAGTTTGGTTTTATCTTATCTTTCTAACTGTGCTGTTCTTCAAACAGAAAACCTGCTTTCTGTTCTGGAATGTACGGCATGTGCAGAAACCACTGGGATACAGTAGTTGCACTTGGCTTTCCAAAAACCCAAACTCCAGCAAGCAAAATCCAGTGAAGCAGAGGCCCAGGATGGGCAAATTGGCTTATCTGTGATTGCATTTTTTTTTAGGAATTACAATTATGTATATACTCTGTCATAGACATATGAATTTAATGGTGTCAGGGCTAGAGAATGCAGGAAGAACCTGCCACATACAGAGTGTCTTATTTATGCTGAGCCAGGAATTTATGTCACAAGATGTTTACAGTATTGAACATTATTTTATTCATAACCTGGCACTCAGAGTCCATGCAAGCTGGCCAAAGCAAACAGTCCCCACGTGTTAACAGGTGAAATAACTTTTTTTTTAAAATTTATTTATTTATTTGTGGAACACCAAAACATTTTGGCATGCAAACAGACCCGGATTCTCGTGATAGGGAGGAATATGAAATAATTTTGTGTTCATCAATTACATGGATGGAAAGTTCAGTGTTGTGTGAACAGTTCCAATCTGATAAAGGCCTTGGCTCACTGCTGGGAGAGCTGCAGTCTTACATGAGTCACAGTAAACAGTGTTTGATGGATTTAATGTCTCCATGTAAGCAGGGCAGGATCAGTGCAGAATCACTTGTTATTTGTGATTCTTAACTCAGGATCAGGAGCATCCCTGTGCAGGAGGGCACAAAAGCTTGTGTGCTGCATATGTGGCCTGCTTCTGTCTGCAGAGAGCCTGTGCCAGCGCTCTGCTTCCCAGGAATTTCACCCTGTGTGAGTCCAGCAGGATGTTCTTGGACTTAGATTTGGTTTGTAATGAGCATTTAAAATTCTAGACATATTGGTTAATTCTGACCGGACACTTAGGTCACACAATTAGATTCTTATTCTCTGAGTAGAGGGATAGAGATTGCTAGAAAAGGGTAGGTACAATTCTTAGAAGAAAATGTGTTGTTCCAGAAACCCAGATAGCTGAAATGTTTGGTGTGGTGGAATTCAATTCTTCACAAATCCTGAGTGAAGGATTTTCATCATGACGATCCAGAAGCTTTAATACAAGGCTTGGACTTAGGAGGGGAGCCTTTACAGCTATCAGCAACTCTGGCTTGAAAGAATTCCTCCTTTAAGGAGAAACACAAAGTCTGTAGCCATTAGATTATAGTGAATGCTTTAAAATTCATCCTTGCAGGGCAAAATTCCACTGTAAAACTTTTGTTCCCAGCCCTGTAAAAGTCACTGGGAGAGAGCTTTGTGCTGACTAAGATGGAAACTTTTTCTCTTAATACAAACTGATCTCAGAACAAGCAACAACTTTGTGCAATTAATGTGTTGTGCATTTGTTGCTTATTGTTGAGAACCATCAGGGAAGCACGATTTAACTAACAGTGGTAATTATCACAGATTAAAATAATGGGTTTTGATGCTTTCTGTGCAAACAGCTTGCCTGGTGACTTGGCCTCTGATCCTTAATTTCCCAAACCAAGATCCTCTTTGAAGATGATGGGAAGTCATGTAAGAGAGAGGGAAAACCTCATTTAAAAAGTCAAGTCCAGATACAACTTGTAAACAGAGCAGGCTGTTTGGGTGGTATGACGGGGTTATTTTTGTGTTAGTAGTGGCAGTATTTGTAGAATACATGGACTCTCTGCATGAGGAGATAGATCAGCCCCCTAAGGAGCTCCCAGCAGCAGTAAAACCTCCACACCTACCCCAGACAAATTGTGGGTTTGAGTTCTCAGCTCCCACGTAGAGGAGGTGAGGGCTGGAGACAAGGCCATGCTGATCTGAGACCTGCACCCACCAGCCAAACCTCATCCACTGGCCTGAGCAACAGCTCTGTAGCCTTTACCCATGCTTGAAAGAAGAGAGATTTTATCCTGTTTTCTGTCAGGTTTATTTGCAGCTGGTCCTTGCTGTGTCCTGTAGCTGTGGAAAACATTTGGACCCAATTGAGCAGATTCAGCAACACAGTCCTGGCTGTCATGTTGTATATTCTTAATATATTTGCAGCATGCTTCAAGTGTCTCACAGGGAACTGATATATCCAGTTCACTTTGCATACACATAAGGCCAGGTTTGTAAAGTTATTTTAAATGGCTCTGAGTTAGCTGAGATTAACAAACTGTACTGGAATTCTAAAGACAGTTGTTCTGCTACTAGACCTCTGTTACCACTGCTGCTAAACTTGCAGCTTCTCTGCACTGCTGCCACTTCTCTTTTAAACCCAATTATCTTAAAGGGTTATAAGTATTATTTTTAGCTTTTAACTCAGCATTGGTGATACTAGTTTCATAACTAAACTGTTCCTGGCTCCAGAGTCTTCAAACATAATAGAAATGTGAACTGCACAACGCAAGACCCACTGAAGGTGTTTACCTGAAATAATTATTTTATTTTTGCCTGGATTCTTCAGCATTGCAATTCATGATATCATCCCTTTTTGTACATGATGCAATATACAAAAGGGAGTCCAAGCCATCTCCCATTCAGTCGTTTCTTCCAAGAGGAAATTCCACATCCAGTTTGCATTCAGTTAAAGAAACAAACATCTCATACACTCGTTCTGCTTTGAAATAGTTCCTCCTTGTTTGAAATCTGAGCTGTAAAATGTTCTAGCGCTGGAAGCATTTTTGCATTTTTGTTGTAGTTGTGCTGGTCAGAGGAACAAACACAGGTTGCTCAGTTTCCCAACACTTGCCTCAGACTCCCAGACTGCTGAAAATGTGCCTCTTGATGCTTTAGCAAGACAGTAGTTCATTCTTTCATGGTGAATTATATTTTTGCTGACAAACTTTACGTTGAGGACTACATTCCTGCAAGCACAGAGCATGTCTTTATGTGTGTGGCTCTCTGGGGAGCTGAGCAGGACACACAGCCCAGCTCCACACCATTCCCTGCTCCAGGCTGTGCTGGAAAGAGCAACTGCAGGACTTGGGTTTGCCATTGGAGTCACTGGAAACGTGTCCCAGATGATGCAGGGAGCTGGAGGGGTTGGTGAGTTGTGGTGGTGACACAGATCTTGTGCTTGAAGGTGAGCAGCTCCAGGGGCTGCTTTTCAGCCACCCAAGGCTCCCCCCCTGTTCTCAGCCCTCTCCCCTTCGCTCCAGCAGAGATGTGGCAGGAAAAGGTGGCCAGGGCCTTGTTGCTCTCCAAAACCATCTCAAAGCAGGTTGTGTTGAGGTGAGGGTCAGGCTCTTCTCCCAGACAACCAGAGATAGCACAAGGGAGGTTCAGGCTGGATATCAGGAAAATGTTCATCACTGAAGGAGTGGTTTAATATTGGAATAGGCTCCCCAGGGAAATGGTGGAGTCCCCATCCCTGGAAGTGCTCAAAAGCCAAGCAGATGTGGCACTCAGTGCTAGGGTTCAGTGGGCAGGGTGATGTTTGGGCAAAGGTTGGGTTTCACCTTGGAGATCTTTCCTAACCTTAACAATTCTTCAATTCTATACAGGCCTAGGCTATATTTTTTGAGTTCCTTTCCTCCAGTTGTCCTTTGGACTCTTCTAAGATATAATTGAGGAGGCAAGGTTATATAGCAGGAGCTATTCTCCACAAGATTTTTATGGATTTTTCTTTATTTCCAATTTCACATGTCTCAAATTCTGTCCTGACCAGAGTTCTGTATTTGGAGCCAATAGTACAGAATAGTTCAGGGCTCCCAGTTTGATTTTTTTTTGCCTATTCTCCATTTCACTGGTGTTCTATCAAGAAAGGTGGAATTACAAGCCAGACACACAAGCTCCATCATTACCTCTGACTTTCACAAGGGGCATTTTCAGCTCTGTGGGTGGAAGTTTAAATATGCAACTTCTGTCCCTCAGGCAACAATTTAGCTCATTAACCTATTATATTACCTAGCCCAATGAAAAGATTTTTAGAAGAAGAAAGACACATAGAGGCCTTGTAGCACGTTGGCTTTGCCATATTTTTTTCTTTGCAGTTACAGTAGGTGCTCTGTAAATACTAAGGCCTGTATTAATCTCAGATAACCCAGTGTAAATCCAGGGTAACTGTCTTTCATTCTTCCCTACAACCCTCTGGCCACGGGCCAGGGATCTCACTCAGCACTCTGGGTCAGATATCAGTCTCTCTTACATGAGGTAAACCCAGATTAATTCAGGCACTTGAGTTAATGCAGGTTTATGCCAATGCCATGCACAGCAGGACCTGACCTGCTGGGCTGGGCAGAATCTTTGGGTTTTGGGTAGAAACCATCACAGATTTGTGCTCTCAGGAGAGAGCAAATCTATGACACGTCAAGCTGGGCTTCAGCTAGCAGAGAAAGTAGAGGGAAAAATCTATTTCTACCACTTCACATCTTGTATAACCACCTGGCACAACCTTCACTGGATTCAGAGAGATTGTACACTCCAGAAACTGGAAAGCACCAGTAAGGATCAGCTTGGCAAAGTGTAAATGTTAAACAATATTCTTGTTGCCAAATAGTGTCAATAGTGATAAAGCACATCTGAAAAATCACCCATAGCCACCTGCCCTCCCTGGGCATCAAGAGCTGCCAATTCCTTTACAGAACTTGCTGAGCCTGAGAAATCCTGGAGATGGGTTCTCATCCCAGGAGAACATTAACAGTAGGGAGAGAAAAAAGAATCTAATTTCCTACAGGAAAAATACTGGCTTTGTGCCAGACATTGAGGTGCTTCACACTGAGGATCAGCAGTCATTCATCACAGTGGGTGGTAACAAAGATTTGTAATTGCAAATTAATTGTTTTGGCAGGATTACAGGAGGTCTTATTCTCTGAGAGATAAACCCCCAGCCTTGCAGTACACCAAAAAATGTGTTGGGTTTTGGGGCTCTTTTTTTCAAAAATACTCTGCAGCAATCTCCCAGTGCCAGGAAGGCATATTTTCCAAGCTCCAAATGATTGGGAACATCAACAAAATCCTCTATGTGCCTCACTTTTAATGATTAATTCATATTACATAATAAGAAGAGTAAATCAACGACAGCTGTGGTTTGAGAGGTGTGTTCAAAGCTGTTATAAATATAGAAGCAAAACTGCCCTTTGTTCTAACATTCATTACAAATTCATGGCTTGACCCGACATCTGTTTATGATAAGCTGTGGACAACTTGGTTATTCTTCATAAAGGTCAGAACTAAGTTCATCTTCTTCTACCTTGGAGAAAATAATTTTTCTTGTTGGATTGAGAGAAAACTCTGCAGGAGGGGTGGTAGCTTAAAACTGCAGTGGCACATTAGGGCTGACAGAGCCTTCCCTGCCACAGAACAACTTGGTGATTTATGGCTGCTGGTGTTCCTTCAGCAGCTCTGGAAGGATGTCCACAGCCTCACTGATGCACATCAGTTGTTCTGCAGGAGGTGATGGAGCTGGGTGGGACAGGAGAGGATCCAACAAGCTTTAATGGTCCTAGACATGGCCAGGAGCCAGAGCATCTGTCCTAAACCTAAGTCTTGCCCCATGGACTGCTCGGAGTTGTGCTTCCCTGTGGTTTGTGGCTCTGGCACACGATCACTGATGTGCAAACCAGAGCCTTTCTTGCCAACAGCTAAATCTCAAAGCACCCCTCCCTACAAGAGATGAGATCAAATGGCCCAAAATTGGTTTTACCAGCCAGGGACACTTGAATTTGAACCAGGCTGGTTCAGTAGATCAGTCCCACCCTTTTGCTCTGTGATTGTCTGTCCCCACATCTGTGGAATGTCTTTAGCTGTGGGCAGAGGTGGAAATGTTGCATAATGGCACTAAAACAAGGTCAAGCCTGTGCCTAGGCTTGGGCTGAGAGCCAGCCCCAGCTCTGGCTGGGAACTGGGCATGGAAAGGGAAGAGGTGCAGACTGCAGTGCTGGCCATGTCCTTCCCCTGGGCACTGCAGGCTCCAGAAGCCAAATCCTGTTTGTGCCTTCCAAGCTGCTCCTTGTTTGCACAACACACTGCACAGCTCCTCTCCACTGGAGTTTCTGGGAACATCCATGGTACAAATTATTGTGAGGGTTCCACAGTAAAGGAGAATGTGCTGCAAAAAGATCAGATTAATCAGTGCTTTGTTTGAAGTGGAGCACGCTCTGCCACAGTGTTATTGTCTCATATTCCAATACAGCCTCCAGTGAGCCTATTAACTGGAAGAGTAATTTCTCTTTTTTGATATTTTTATTTAAAAGCCTGGTCCATTAAGTGCATTTTTTGATGGAGAGTTAAAGCCTTCCACCAAGACCTGTGGATTGGAAATGAAATTACATTGTGATTTTTATACTCTTGTTTTTTAAAGTGAAAAAGAAGAAAGAGTGAAAGACAAGCCTGTTCAAGTATTGGCATTCATTTTCTCTGAGTTACTCTGAGACCTTACAGTGTCCTGGATCACGTTTTTGAAAATATGGGGAGTAGTAATTCACCATGTAAATTCTGTAGTACCTGTCTGAAGAGGATTTTCCCCTTGAATACTTAGAGCACACAGTGTGTACTGCTAGCAGGGACTGCTGGAATTTCAGTCTTCTCAATAACCTTTTGAGATCTATAATGACTGCCAAGGCATTAAGGTGACAATCTCCCAGAACACCTTTCAGGAGGTGACTGACTGTGCAGAGAGATGAGACAGTGTTAGCCAGCATCACACATGTCAGAGATGGGGAGCTCCAGGTCTAGAAAATGCCCAGGCAGGACTGAATGAGAGATGAGCAGCCTCTTGCTGAAATTAAAAAATCCCAAAGGACTCCTTAGTTTAATTGCTTTCTTTAATAAATGGCATTGGGGAGCATTGATCATTAACTGAGGAATAACTAATAGTAACTAATAATGCATTCAGTGAGGCTTCAGTTGCCAGGATATTCTCTCAGGATGACATTGGGGCAGGAGTCAGGGTGGGAATAGAGCTCATGTGAGCCCTGAGAGCCTGGCTCAGCACCAGCAGCTCACAGTGCTGTAGGAGCAGGGGGATTCTCCAGCATCCAGCCTGACCTGAGTTCTGTGATCCCACAGCTGTCCATTACTACCGAGGGTGTTTAAAATTATCTTGATTATGCCTTTTGCATTAGGGGTTTTTCACCATCAGGTGCCTGCAGTTGTCCTGGTGGAGTAACCTCTGCCACAGGTCCAAACACAGCACAAGTGCAGTAGAATATGGTCCCCTGTGGGCAGCACTGGATCACCTCAAAGCTCTGCTCTTGAAACAGAAACCTCATGAGAGGTAAATTCTGCCTGATTGGAATTTTGGATTAAATGGCATTTTCTCATCAGCATCCACCTGGGCTCCACTGCACAAGTACTTTAGGGGCACTGTCACAACCCAGAATATTCATGTGTTCAGCCTTTAATCTCTGAACTCTCTGTACACAGTGGAACTTTTCAGAATAGCAAAGCCAAGCTTAATTATGCAGTGAGACATGCTGGATGTGCTGGTCAGGTCTTGTTCCTCGGGGTCGTGCAGTTTGAAAGTACAGCTGTAGGCAGTTTGCAAAAATTGCTTCTCTTTTCCTGCTAAGATACTGTCACATCAGCCACAAGCATTCGCTGCCATAATTTATTGTTTCTTCCCATACTGAGTCAGAAGGGTATGCGTTTTTTTCTTCTTGGCTAAATTAAACAAATCAGTCATTTCACAAAAGTTTCCAAATGAAAGATTGTTGTAAGCAAGACCAGATATGTTCTTTTACAGATCTGGGGTTCAAAAAGAAAGAAAAAAAAAAGAAAGAAAGAAGAGAAAAGAACAAGGAAGCTTGAAAAACAGCTTACAGTTTGCTTTGGGCTAATTAGATCTTATCACTGAAAAGACAGATATTTCTTTCTTTAGCATGATGCCATGGTGAAAGTTGACCTGGTGTTTATGAAAGCGTATTGCACACTGCTGTTCAGCTAGAACTATGGAGTTTAAATTAGTGATCCTCATAAAAAGCCTGATGTGAAGGTGTGTGGAGCACTGGCTCTCAGAGCACACATGTGTGTGCTATTAAGGTCCCGGGAAGGGAGCAATTACAGGACCTTTGTCATTCATCTCAGATGCTGTGCTAGAATGTTTTTAATAGGAACTTGTCTTGCTTTCTTTCTGACTTTCATAGAGGCAAGAAATAAGACCCCCGAGGGGAAAAACACTCTACCCTAACGCCTTGAATACTTGAACTCTGAAGTCAGTAAAGCATGACTCTATCTCTCAATATTGGAGCTTTAGCCATGGTGTTATCCTTGGCTGCAGCAGCTTCAGCAAACTGGGGACAAACCAGTGTCTTTAAACATCAGATGACTGCAGGCTGATGAGGAAAGAGAAAACCCCATCTTGCCTGCAGCTTAGTTATGACTAAGTCATCTAGAGCTGGATCTCCTCTGACAGATCAGCCCTGTCCCTACTGCAGGGTGCTCAGCACTGGCAGGGGGGATGCTGTGACCTCCTGCTTCTGCTGGGAAAAGTTTCTTACAAAAAAAACAAAAAAAAAGATTTACATCTATTTACATCTATCCCTTGGAGGTTAGAAAAGTGACATTTCTGAAGGTGTCCTGGGGTCTGAAATGTATCCCAGCCTCCCAGGAGCCTTCAGCAATGATCCATTATCCCGTTCAGTCCTGAGCCTGTCTCTGTGCTGGTAAATCTGTACTTTTTCTGCCCCCACTAAGCCTCAGCAGAGGGATTCTTTGGATTCTCTGCTGTGCTGCCCAACAGCAGCCCTGCCCTGGCTCAAGTCATTCTCATTCCTCTCTCTTTCTCTGCCTATCTCCTGTAGACCAGGAGTTGATGAAGGCCCTGACGTTTCTCAGCACTTTCTCTAAATTCGTTCTATTTTAATACCTGATGTTCTCCTGAGGCATTTACTTTCAAAGCAATTAGACATCTGTCAGCACCTTTGCTAGATTTCAAGCTTTCATATCAGTATCCTAAGGTGGAAATAGCATTCCAGTTGAAAAATCATAGCTTGCTCCTAAGGTTGGAGTTTTTCAGTGAGTAAATCTTCTTTAAGCTGTTGAATGCAGCTGCTGCCTTGACAATTTGTGAGTTTATTTCCTTCTGGATATCCCCACTGGCTTGCATGTTACTGCCAAAGAATGTGAATGGAGGCATTTTTGTCTTGCTTTTGCCTTCCTAAGCAGTGCTTGAACTGGGAGTTACAGGGGCTCTCATTAGCTTCACCTTTTGTAGCTGTTCATTAACCACGTCTATTTTACAGTGCTGAACAACCCTTTGATCTTTGCCTGGGGGTGGATTTCCAGTTTACAGTTCTTGTATTGTCAGTTTAGGGTATTCTGGTTAAACTCTGTGCACTTTGCACGTGCATTTTTGTGATAGTGACACCATTGGCCGTGCCTGTGGAAGGGGAAATCCACTTCTTTGTTTGGCACCAGCATCTCTGCTCAACCTCTTGTCCCAGCCCAGCTTCCCAGAGGAGGCAGATTGCTGGTGGGTCTTCTCTGCTGAATCCAGCCCTGAACTTTTTTCTGTGGATGTGGTTCCTTGCTCTGCAACCATTTGGGAACAGAGAGTCCATAGCAGTGCATTTAGCTGTCCAAAGAAGGAGAGAGGTATTTATGGGAATTTGTGCAGTTGGAGTTTCATTTTTATGCCTCTTTTAATGAGATCCTCTTCCCATAGTGCAGCATGAGTAACAATCCCCCCTTTGTATGTATTTTGTATCTATTCCTATTTCCTATTGAAATTCCTAGGAAAGAGACTATCCAAGTACTGAGTTGAAAATTTTGTTCTTAAAATAAGCCAGATGTCCAACCTTCCTTTAGCTGCCAAGCCCTAAAGAGTTCAAGAAAGATGTTAAAATCTGTCTTGCTGGCTGTGAAAAACTAATTGCATAGCATAGGTGATGATCCCAGTCTCCCAGGAGAAGGAATAAAACTGCTTCAGGCAAAAGCTCTGCTGTTATTTGTCTGAGGATTGGAGTTGGCAGCGTTTGTGGAAAAAAGTTTCATTGCTTGCCCTCCTTGCTGGTTAACAAATGCAGAGACAGGAGCACAGACAAAGGCAGGTGAGTGTTTGTGTGTTGGTATCTGAAAATCTAATTCACCTTATGAGGAAAATGCTGTGCTTGTCCTTTTTCCCCTTCTTTCTCTCCATGTCCTCCGTTAAGAGCACAGGGGGTGCTTAAAAGCCAGAGACAGAGGTTTCAGGCTCACTGTTATAATCATGTGAAGGAAACCCAAGCCTGAATTATTTAATGCCTCTGTGATAACAGCCCTTCTGTTTGCAAAATGGATGTACAATTCCCCTCCCAAAGCAAAGAGTTTGGGGAGGATTTAGATTAGTAAAGCACTGTGAAGACTAAAAGTGCCCCTGAAATCCTGAGGATTAAAGGTTGCATTTGACTGGTGAAGTGGAAGGGCCTAATAGTTGCATTTATCAGGATGAAAATAGTTCACTTTAAATCCAGTGGCCATGCCTGACTGGCTTCCAGGCTGGTGGAAGTCACTGAGGGCACTCAGTGCTGGGAAGGAGCTGAGTTACATTACTGATGTAATGCCCAGATCTCACTGCATAAATTCAGATTCTGAAGGGGATTTAAATCAGGGACCTTAATTCCTGATTTTTGGAATGGCTCACTGTAGGGCAAGAGAAGGGTTCATTCAGCATAATCCTAAATACTGTAACCATTGCTGAGGTATTGTTTGACAGTGATCAATTTCTTATGTAAATTCAACACCTGAAAAATCCAAGTTTAAAATTATCTGTCGTAAACTGGTGTGTTGAACCTAAACTGAAATAAGAAGTTTGTAAAGGAGAAATCCCCAACCAGCAGGGGTTTCTTGTGATACTTTCAGACCAGAATGACCGTGGCTGTGCTGTATTCAGCCCCCCTGGATGCAGAGGTGGAGCCCTGTGTGCATCCCCATGCTCTGCCCTTGGATCTGGGTCTCACAAGCAGCCACACTGCACACACAGGATTTGTATCTGGACTTCATCCAACCTCAGTGATGCCCATCCTCTGAACATCTCCAATGTTTGGCATCTCTCTTTTGAGAATTACCTCTGTGAGGTGATGGTGTTTTTCAGGGAGAAAGCTCCAATGCCCTGACTTTGGTGAGAAGCAGCAGAGAACAGAAAACATGACCTTTTTTTCACATCATTCTGTTGATACCTCCTGGGCTTTCCCTCACCTCCTCCTCTCCCCCATCGTTTGCTTGTGTGTGGCTTTAGCAGAAACAGGAATCTTACCCAAGTCTTGCAAGCCATTGTTTCTTTATGTTAAATACAAGGTTCTTTTATTGACTCCAGCTGCTGCACCTCCCTGTGCTCACTGTGTTTGCTTTATTAAAATTGAACAGCGTGCAAGTAGGACATTGTAAATCACAAGTGACTGGGCCAGAGGAAGAGGGAGGGAGAGGGAGGGACTCTGATTGTATGACAACAAAGAGAGCATAGGAACAGGCTGGGCCTCCTGGCTAATAGCAGCCAAAACTCATGAGTACAATTTGCAATTGCTCCCAGGAGGGCAGGCAAGTGCCAGACAGTTAGCAGGGATGGATGGGAGTGAATACTGGAATACCTGATGTGTTCTCTCCAAAACGGAGCTCCTCAGAGGTCTGGGCACGCAGGAGCTGCCAGCCTGTGCTGAAATCCTGGGATTTATCCTATGTCAGTGCTTGGCTGTGCTCATGCTGTCTGTGGAGGAAGCCTTGTTAGACCATGCAAGTCTTGGAGAGGGCTTTTAAACCAAGTGCCACCAGGTCCCCTCACAGACAGGGAGGTGGAAGCTGCTGGTCCATAATTAAGCATTACACATTTTTCAGCTTTGCCTCTTCATGACTGGTGGGGGGAATTGCATTTTTGTCTGCTTGAACCCCATGAGCATCTCCAGGGGACAGTCAGAGTAGGTGATGAACTCAGGGCAGAAAGACGACAGGTTCCTTCCCAGTGCCAGGAGAGTTCCTCTGCTCACAGCACTCCCTGAAGATGCAAAACCACCATGGACAACACAGCAGGCACACGGAGGGTCCCTGCTGCCACGGTGAGCCAGCTGTGAGCCCTCAGCTCCAGCAGCTGCTCCTGTGCTGTGGCAGTGGTTTTTGCAGTGTGCTCTGTGTACTCTGTGTGCTCTCTCAGTGTGCTCAGTGTGCTCAGTGTGCTCTCTCAGTGTGCTCTGTGTGCTCAGTGTGCTCTGTGTGCTCTGTGTGCTCAGCGTGCTCTCTCAGTGTGCTCTGTGTACTCTGTGTGCTCTCTCAGTGTGCTCTGTGTGCTCAGTGTGCTCTCTCAGTGTGCTCTGTGTGCTCAGTGTGCTCTCTCAGTGTGCTCAGTGTGCTCTCTCAGTGTGCTCTGTGTGCTCAGTGTGCTCTGTGTGCTCAGTGTGCTCTCTCAGTGTGCTCTGTGTGCTCAGTGTGCTCTCTCAGTGTGCTCTGTGTGCTCAGTGTGCTCTCTCAGTGTGCTCTGTGTGCTCAGTGTGCTCTGTGTGCTCAGTGTGCTCTCTCAGTGTGCTCTGTGTGCTCAGTGTGCTCTCTCAGTGTGCTCAGTGTGCTCTCTCAGTGTGCTCTGTGTGCTCTCTCAGTGTGCTCTGTGTGCTCAGTGTGCTCTCTCAGTGTGCTCTGTGTGCTCTCTCAGTGTGCTCTCTGTGCTCTCTCAGTGTGCTCTGTGTGCTCTCTCAGTGTGCTCTCTGTGCTCTCTCAGTGTGCTCTGTGTGCTCTCTCAGTGTGCTCTCTCAGTGTGCTCAGTGTGCTCTCTCAGTGTGCTCAGTGTGCTCTCTCAGTGTGCTCAGTGTGCTCTCTCAGTGTGCTCAGTGTGCTCTCTCAGTGTGCTCAGTGTGCTCTCTCAGTGTGCTCTCTGTGCTCTCTCAGTGTGCTCTGTGTGCTCTGTGTGCTCTCTCAGTGTGCTCTGTGTGCTCTCTCAGTGTGCTCTGTGTGCTCTCTGTGCTCTCTCAGTGTGCTCTGTGTGCTCAGTGTGCTCTGTGTGCTCTCTCAGTGTGCTCAGTGTGCTCTGTGTGCTCTCTGTGCTCTCTCAGTGTGCTCTGTGTGCTCTGTGTGCTCTCTCAGTGTGCTCTGTGTGCTCTGTGTGCTCTGTGTGCTCTCTCAGTGTGCTCAGTGTGCTCTCTCAGTGTGCTCTCTGTGCTCTCTCAGTGTGCTCTCTGTGCTCTCTCAGTGTGCTCTCTGTGCTCTCTCAGTGTGCTCAGTGTGCTCAGTGTGCTCTCTGTGCTCTCTCCCGCAGTGCTCCTCGACGTGCGGCAAGGGGCTGCAGTCCCGCGTGGTGCAGTGCATGCACAAGGTCACCGGGCGCCACGGCAGCGAGTGCCCGGCGCTGGCCAAGCCCGCGGCCTACAGGCAGTGCCACCAGGAGGTCTGCAACGACAGGATCAACGTCAACACCATCACCTCGCCCAGGCTGGGTGAGTCTCGGGCCTGGGGGAGGGCGCCGGCTGCCCTGGGTGCCCAGTGAGGGCTGCAGTGACTGTCCAGGGCCACAAACTGGGATAGGCTCAGGCAGGCTCCAGACTAAAGACTCCAGACTGAACTCCCACTCTGCTGTGGGGAGGTCCTGTCTGAGCCCTGCCTCAGGCTGTGCCCTGGTGGCGTGCTTGGCAGGGGATGGAGCTGAGAGAGCACACAGATGGTGGGTGATTGATTGGATTGATTGACTGATTGATTGATGGATTGATCGATCACAGAGGTGAGAGAGCTGGCAGGTGCATCTTTCTCCATCACAAACCCTTCCACAGGCTGCCTGGGCTGCAGTGAGTGTGAGGTAGGATCATTTATTCATCGTGCCCCAAGAAAATGCATGGCCCTGACAGGTGGTTTGATGGATGGATTTGCCCAGGGGGGCAAGGGAACATCCAGCCTCTTCCTATAAACCCTGTGATTTTCTGTCATTGTCCTCCTCCTCACCCTCCTGCATTCCTTGTGTCCCTGTCTGAGATGGGAATATGGTGATAACCATCTGTTTCCTTACACACCATAACACTGTACTTAAGACATGCCACTAGTTAAGAATGCCTCTGTTAATACAAATCTGTGGGGATCTCATGATTTTCCACGTTGTATTTCCTTCATTTATAAGGGGATAAAAATATGAATATACTAAAATCATATTTTTCCAAACTTCAGCCCCGTGTGTTCCACCACAGCTCCAAGAACCAAGTTGGTTTCTTTACATTTCACACATTATCATCAGTAAGATGAAGTGAAATTAAGGCATCAGCTACACTGACACAGCCTCATGGGTGCCTCCTGTCCCCTTTTGATACAAGAGGCTGGGTTGTAAAGAAAAAGAGGTTACCAGAAAGAGCAGCCTCCTCTGTCACAGCTGAGCTGATCTTCCAGGCTGAGAAACCTCTAACACACATGAAAACACAGAGCTGCTAAATAATAGAGAACCATTTTCTAATAGTGCTGTCCAGTATTAAATAACACTTCAACTAGGACTGAACTTGAAGCTTCTGAACTGAAATTGGTTCCCCAAAAGTTTACCAGATGTTTTAAGAGAAAATGGGGACTTTCATTCTTGCAAATGCACTCATGCTGAGGGGCTTCTAACCTCTTCTGGTATGAGAGTGCTTCCCAGATATTTTAGCTGTAAGAGCATAGTGAAAGGAAAACATTTCATTTGAGAAGTAAGCCCTTGAAACACTGATGAGACAAGAAATCCATCCTAATTCACATTTTAGGACAAAGCAATAAAATGTTCATGTGTTTAGAAGACTGAGGAGGCTCAAGTCCCTGCTGAAAGTAATCTGCAAGCAATTTGGAATGCTTTTGTTTCTAAACCAGGCTTGGAATCACCAGGGCCAGAAACAATGATATTTGATATTAGTAGAAAGACATATCATTGAGTGTTTTGCTCTTTTTGCTTATAAACAGTTCTAATTGGATTATCTTTAAACAGAATTTTCTGTTTTCTGCAATGGGAGCATCAGAAAAAAAAAAAAGGCAGAAAAAGATTCCAGTAGTCTACAGACCCCATGCTGCCTTGTCCCTACTTCAGAATGGATTTTTGTCTTTGATAACATTTCCAAAAATGTTATCCAAATCTAAGTGTGGAGTTCACCTCGCCTGACTTCTGTCTCTGGGTTCAATGTCTCTCATTTATGACACATTCAGAGGGATTTATTCTGTCACTTCTTTCCTGTCTTCTTCACAACCTATGAGGGACATTGCACCTCTGAAATATTAGTCCTGGCCTTGTTTGTGGTTTAGTTTCTATTATGTGAACTCTCCCATCTCAGATTCATAAGGTCTGTCCGAGGTGTTCTTGCCAGGTGTGTGATTTATTCATCTGCATCCCATTGACTGTGGTGGGGTTCATGGCCTTAAATCTGGGCTGAATCTTTGGATATTGTGTTCATCCAGGCCTGTTTGCCTCCGAGACAAAATAGCTGCAACATGAGGAGGTTTGCACTGCCCATTCATGCCCAGGGAAGGAGGGAAGCTCTTCCAAGAGCCCGATGCTTTGGTGGAGAGAACATCCCCTGTTCTCCAGTGCCCTCCCTCCCCTCAGGTGCAGGGCTTTGCTCACACCTGCAGTGCTGCCCCTGGCTAACCTGGCAGTTTCTCCTTTCTTGTCTCCTCCAAGCTGCCCTCACCTACAAGTGCACGGGGGACCAGTGGACAGTGTACTGCAGGGTGATCCGCGAGAAGAACCTGTGCCAGGACATGCGGTGGTACCAGCGCTGCTGCCAGACGTGCAGAGACTTTTATGCAAACAAGATGCAGCAGAAGAGTTAATGAACCTGTGCCACTCCTTAGAGTCTTCCAGCTGTTTGTATGCCAATCACAGACTCGTAGGTCTGAGTACTGGAACGTCAGGAGTTGCTACAGCGTGGTGGATCCCAAAGCACACCTAATGAGACTTGAAACGAATCCTACAGACTGGACACCAAAGTCATCCGCTCATCCACCTTAAAAAAAACACAGAAAGGGTCATCTCAAGGAGCCAATCACTTCTGAATATTTTGACATCCTCACATTTTTCGTTAATGCTTTTTTAATATATTAAATCATCGGCCACTGGATGGCTTGCTACCATTAAAGAAAAGGACAGGAGTTGCAAAGTGATTTTGTTGGATAAGGTTATGGGTACCTCCATGGAGGAAGGCCTCTGGCAAAGTAATTCAGCAAAGGTAGAGACATTGCTTAATCTTTTAATCTTGGCTTTTATCTGTTTTCAGTTCCCAGCAGTTATCCCATTGCAGAGTGGGCTTGGAGGGACATGCAAAAATGAAAGACTTACTTTAAAGAGAGGATTTTCTGTAAAAGCTTGTGAAAACTGATAGTAGAGGATGGACATCTCTGAATTTCCTACAGAAAACTCAGTATAATTATATCCAACATTCCAAGTCATATTTTTAGAGCCACTAACACGGAGTGCTTTTCCTTCTAATTTTAAAAGACAATCCTCTCTATCTTTTCCCCAGAATAATAGAGTTTCTTTTATGAAACCTGATTTTTCTCTGAGCTTAATGACATGGAAGCTTATTAACAGCCGTAGATAGTTACTTTTAAACAAGAACCATTTACATGAGATGGGAGAAGCCAGAAATCTTTTCATCCCATAGACCTCACTGAGGGATTGCTTGGCTTAAACCCTCTCCAATTTTTAGAAGTCAATCAGATAATGAGACTGTTGATTCTTCTAAGAGGACTGTGAAACTGGATAGGGTTGGAACAGAAACTGAATTAGGAAAAATCTTTAAGAAAAGGATGTAGTGGGGAGCAGAACAGGTGTTTCCTATCTCTGGCCTCTTTTATACAGCTGAGGTTATGTAGCTTTTGGAGTAACCAGAAGCAGGCAGGGATGCAAGACATTCAACCTGGAGCGTGTGGGAAGCCAGAGGGCTCAGACTTCCATTGCCTTCAGCTGGGAATTTCCTTGCTGTCTTTGAATGCTCCCTGTCACTTCTGCGGTGCTCTCAGCTTTGGTGCTGCCAGGTTTGGTGCTGTCAGAGCATTTCCAGGTGCTGCACACACAGCACTCTCTGCCACGTCTCTGCACTTTAAACCAGACTCCTCTCTGTGATGTGAGACTTGAAACAGGAGCTCTGCCCAGGGCAGGGCTTGTCCCCTCCGTTGTCACACGCGTCAGTGTCTCGCTGTCACATCTTGCTCTGATGAGCATCATTCCCCTTGCCAGGGCACAATGCCGTGGGTGAGTTTCAGCCCCCTCCTCGTGACAGGAACAGAACTCAGAGCCCTTTGGATAATTGCAGCTTTGTACTCGCTCTAGAACTGCCTGTGACTCTTTGACTCTTGGAGCTGAGCACAGAACCAAGCCCAGCTGCTCCCCCAGCCTGGGCCAGGCTGGCCTGGGGCTCTCCTGGCCCCAGGTTGTCTTTGTTGCTGTTGTCTCTTTGTGTCAGTGCAAGGAAGGATAAAGACTCTTAGTACCTAACCTGTCTTAAAAGCAATTTTTTGCGTAGTAGAATTCTTCCATATCCAGGACCTCACTGGAATAACCTATTAGCATTTTACTAAAATTTTCAAGCACAGGGAGATAATGTTCATCAACAGATTAACCCTGTGTGGGCTTCACATTTCCATCTGTGCTTGTCAGTGTGACTGAGTGCGTGTGCACCAGAGCCAGCCTGATGCACAAGGGCACATTTGCACACCTCTTTTTCCTCAAGTGCCTGTCTCAAACAGATCTGCTTTCCAATGCCTCAGATGATTTTCTCTATCAGGGAAATGATTCCAGCTTGGTTTTTGTTATACTGGATTTTTTTTTTTGGCAATTTGTAATCAGGATTAAACATCTTTTTTCTGTTATTCCCACCCTGTTGCCCAGCCCAGAGATTGTGTAAGTACTTGGTAAGTAATCAAGGGAAAATTGTTTGCAGGGGTGGCAGGGAAGATTTAGACAATACCAGGTGATACTCAATTAGGCAAATTAACAGTACAAGAATTACTAATGAGAAAGTTGCAAGAGATCAGACACAGCCCAGAGGACCTGGTTTATGTTTGTAATTCAGAGTGGTGTTTCCCCATTAGCCTGCAGTGACACTGGGACTGTCCTTGCTGCCTCCCTGCCCCCACAGCCACCCCTGAGTCCCCTGGCACCCCTCACTCCGTTTGGAATTTGCTGTTTTTCTTCTCATGGGCAACATTTTCTCTGTTACCTTGGCAGAATTGTGTGAATTATCACTGCTGGGAATCAAAGGTGCTTCTCCACAGCAGGGAACATTTTCCTCCTGGTGCTGATCTGTGACCCTCTCTAGGCAAAAGGTAGGACATAGGAGAGGAAGGGTTTTAGGGTTTGTGTTTTTCAGTAATAATTCACTGCTGGCCACTGTCCAGAGCAGGTGCTAGGCTGGTTACACCTGTGACCTGACCAATCTGCTGGTTCCAAAGGACACTTGGGTCCAAGCTCTGGCTCCAACCTAAGGAAACAGGAATTTACAAGGATTTTTTTCAACTGTATGAGCACTGAGATAAAACCACTTCACTTGCTCTCACAGCTCACAGATTAGCAGGCATCAACCTTTTATTTTTTATCATCAAGCTCCCCAACACTGATTAAGAACTGATGGCAAAACACAGCCCCATTTTATTCAATTCTCTTACTTCACCCGGTGACAACCATCCCATCACATAACAGCCAGAAAAATAATAACAAAAACATTTAATTCTGTTCAATATTCCTGCACTTCTGGTTTTTATCACTTTATAGGAGCTTTACAATGAAGTCACAGCTATGCTCTGCCCTCAGTTCCCACATTCTGGTGAAAAGAAAAGCTGTTTGTTTCAGTGTATCTATGACAATACTTGTTTTAGTTGTTCATAAGAGATTGATGCTCTTTTGATTACAGTGGTGGTATTTCCATATTGTAAACAATACTCTGTACTGTTACTAAAGTACTGTACATTTCTAGTTGCACAATTGTGTTATTGAGTGTAGATTCTCACTATCTCATGTATGGTGCTATTTTTTTGTCGGTGGAAAAGAATCTTAGCAGTCAATTATTGCTTGATATTTTATTATAATACAGGGATATATTCTCCATGGCAATAATATCATTTAAGTTTTCTCATTACAGAGTGAAATGTATATATTTTTTTCCATTAGCTAATTTGCATATGTACTGTATCCATGGTAATTTTCTTCTTGGTGCTGGTTATAAATAGAAAAAGATAAAAAACAGTCAAACTGAATGGAACCAGTTGTAAATGGAAGCCAAAAAAAGAGAAAATAGGATTATTCCATTTTGAACAAATTGAATATGTTGAATAATAAATTTATTTTTTCCATAACAACTTTAATAAGGTTTCTGAACTTGAAACAAAAATACAAAGCAAATCCAACAGCATGAAAATTAAGAGAAAGGAGTGAAGCTGTAAGTGGTACATTATGCATCTGTGTAATACTGGACTGAGACTGGGGTTTGGTTAAATCCAAGCCAACTGTTTAATTGCTGTGGTCGGTGTAAAAGGTCATTTGGCAGTAAAATTCTGGCACCTCAGAGTTCTCAGTGTGCTAACAAACCAAGAAATGATGGCTCTTGTCCTGGTCAGGTTGCAAAACAAAGCGCAGGGATGTTAACACCTGAATAATGCCTTGCCAGGTCTGTGGTCAGTGACACAACAGGAGAAAATTCCTGTCTGGGAAGAGCGTGCCAGGCTGTGTTTGGGATATCTGTGTGTGCCTGGGCAGGCTGTGGGGAGGGGGCAGCTTCTGCTTGGGGAGAGGGACGTTCTGCAAGTGCTTTTGGGGAAGGTTGTTCTTGCTGTGCCAGAGATTGGAGGGAGCAGCAGCTCCCCAGGCACCCCCTGACAATGAACAGCTCTGAGCATGTGGAAATTTGTATTGGAGCAAAGCAATGCCATCCATTGGGAAGGTGTCTGCATAACCTGGCTGCACCCTCCCCTGGTGTGAAATAAATGGAATTACTTCAGTGCCACGTGGTTTGGATGTCTTTGTTGTAGGCACTAGTCAGGATCTTTGTCCTGCTTAGCTCCCCCCAGCATGCTGAAGGTTGTTTTTGCAGTCAGCTGCACACAGGTACACCTGTAGGATCCTCTCCCAGCCTGTCTTACAGAGATGCCATCATCTGTGTCCCACTCCAGCTCAGTTCTTGTTAAAAGGGCTCTTGGAGGTGGGAGCAGCATCTTTCTGAAGCAGCCTTAAAAACCCAGGAATATGGTGGAGTGGTGGACTTGGCAGTGCTGGGTTGGACTTGATGATCTCAAAGGTCTCTTCCAACCCAAACGATTCTATGATTTTATAACAAACCAAGGCAGAGTTGGTGTGAGAGCCCTCCTCCCACAACGATTTCCAGAAATGCAGTTTATACTTCAGTAACAGAGCTCACTCGCTGATCTCACAGCGGGTTCATGGCTCAGCACTGCTGGGCTTCCCGGATTTCCAAGGATTGGGAGGTGCCAGCCCAGCTGCCACCCTGCACAGGACCTTTCACAGCAGCAGCACTGCAGGAACTCCACCCAAGGGGTGCTGTGCATTCACACATCATCGTGTTTGTGCCTTGCCTGCAGTCAACATCTGATTGCAATTGTTGACCTGTTTGAACAATAAAACGTAGCTCAAAGCCTGGGGAAGCCAAAGGGCTTTGCATTAAGCTGGGGTATGGCAGTGGGTGGGAGGGGTGTAAGGAATGCTGTCATACATTTGGCTTGAAATGTTCCTGGTATGTGCCAATATCTCTCCCATAAATCCAGTAGGATTATATACTTACTTTGCCTATTTTGCATGTGGCCGTTTGCTGTTTTTCTCTTATTCCTAATCCCCATTTCTACCCAAGCCATTGCCCTTCCCTGTGAGCTCAGTTGGGTTTTTTTTATTTAAGGCACCTCAGCCAAGGTCACTAAAGGCTGATGGGGTCGGATGGCTCTGGTGCTCTGGCACAGAAGGATCAGGAGGAAAGGAAAATCCCTCCTCCCCTCCTTGGAGGTCACTTCTGCCTCCACCAACCCCACCTGCTCCCTTCACTCTCCTGGTGTCCACAGCAGCCTCAGCTGTCCCTTGCAGCACCCTGCTTGCTCTGGAAGGAATTTTCCTTCCAGAATGTGGAACACTTTATCCCCACGTCAGCCCCATGCTCAGCCAGTACCACTGTTGAGGACTTTGCTCTCTGGTAGAGTGAAAACCAAATGTTCCTTTGTGCTTTCCCCAACACCGCCTGGAGAATTTCCATGGGGAAAGGAATGTTTTCTTCTTGCTGAAGATGTCACTGCAAACACCAGTGTGCTGTGGAGTTCCAGGCAGAGAAGAGCTGTGCCAGATGTGCTCCCATTCCGTGCACTCACACTTGTGATGGTGTCAGGAGGAGTGGGATGGGATGCTGCTCTCCACGTGGCCTGGAATGGAGGAAGACACTCACTTTTCACCAGGAGAGCACTGGTAGCTCACCAGACTGCAGGGCTTGCTCCAGCACCCCACAAAGCACCAGCTGCTGAAGGATCACTGACAGCTTTCTGTCAGGTCACTGCACACTGGAGCATCACTGGAGCCTTTCTGGAGACGGAGTGAAAGTTCTTGGACTGCTGAGGGATCAGGGAAAAAGGGGAATCCTCTAACAGAGTCTTTTGTGTTGCACCAACATCAGTGCAGCCTGTCCAGCAAAACCAGAGAAGCCATTCTTGGGTTGCACTTTATTAATCTTCTTAGAAAAGACATTATTTGAATGTTTTTCAGCTTCCATTTCTTTCCCCAGCTCTGTATTTTTCCCTTTGCTTTTGTCTCTTATGACAAAAGGACCCAATCAGACTGCAGCTTTGTTTGGCACTGAACTTCCCTCCTGAGATGATCACACAAGAAGTCTTTTATCACTCTGGAGGTTCTGAGCCAGAGCTGCCTGTGGTGGAAGTGGCTGGGACTGGAACCCCAGGCTGTGATGGGAAGAGGGTCAAGCTCAGGCTGTCAGCAAGGAGACTGCAGCAGTTCCCTGCCAGGACACATCAGAACTCCTGAGCCTGCCTCCTCCAGCGCTGCTCTCATTAAGGAAAAGGTATGAAATCCACATCTAGATTGAATTTGAAGAATACATGTTGTTTAAAACATAAATCCTGCCCAGAACCATGGTCTGATTCCTCAGAAAATCACATTAATTGAACCTTAATTAACCTTAACCTCCCCTGTTCCTCACTGCTCAATAACAACATTTGGTTTTCTCACAGAGCTGCTGCCACCTGTGCTGCTCTGGCTTCAGCACTATCAGCTCTGCTCCGTGCCCAGGGTTGTGTTGAGGAAGGAGGGCTCTGCTGGAACACTGGAATTCTGCTCTGCTCAGGCATCATCACCCTGGAGCTGCTCTCACTCGTGGCTTCTTCCCCCTTCACATCTCTGGCCAGCAATGCCTTGAGGAGGGGACAGTGACACTGAGCCCAAGAGATGCTGTCAGCCACATTTCCCAGAGGGTAAGGAAGATTCCATCTCTTTTATTCCTAACCATGTTTTGCTGAAAAAACCATTTTAAAGGGGAAAAAAGGAAAACCACATTATTGGGTAAGCAAGATGGAAAAGAGTTTTCTGTGGGTTCCCAGGTATTCATGTGCCATTCTCCCTGCAACAACAGCTCTGCCTGTGGCTGCCTGAGTGCTCAGCACGGGTGGTTCTGCAGCAGCTGTGTGCACAGTACCTTCCACCACAAGCCCTGTTCCCTGGCTGTCCCCATGGCTCAGTTTATTTGTGTGCAAGGCAGCTGAGAGGTTATCGAGGCCTCCCATCAGCTGTACAAACTCACAGCAGCACCAGCTCTGTGTGTGTCCCTTTCTGAGAGTTCTAGTTTGGGGCAATCAGCTCTTGGGCAGCTCCTAGCAAAGATGTGGTCTTCTGATGGGTCTCTCCAGAGGAGTTGCTGCCTGATCTGTAGCCAGATGTGTAAGAAAGAAAAAGCTTATTTACTTGTTTTCATCCTCCCCGTAGAATGGTTCTAAAAGCAGAAGTATCCTTCACTATGGGAAAAAAAAAAGATAAAATCGACAAAAACACCCTCATATTTGTCAGAATTTTTGTAGATGTTTTTCAGGGTATCACTAAGTCTTGCCAGGGACCTCCCTTTCCTCCCCTGCTTTCCCCAAATGCTTCCATTTTTGGCTAAAAAATCCCAAGTTTGGGATTTTTGGACCAACAATGTCAGCCAAAACCCAGGCTCTCTTCTCTAATTTTTCCACTTAATTTTTCAACTATCTTCTGGCAAAGCAGAAGCACTGTTTTGATGGAAAGTTTTTCAACCAGCTCTGCTCATTAATTTCTGCCAGCAGTCACAGAACAGTGCATCTTGCAGGAGAGGAGAGCATCTGAAGGGCCCAGTGTGAGGCAGGAATGAGGAACACTCCTCTCCCAGCTCTGTGCCCCAGCCAGCTCC
Organism: Prinia subflava; assembly: GCF_021018805.1. NCBI lineage: Eukaryota > Metazoa > Chordata > Aves > Passeriformes > Cisticolidae > Prinia > Prinia subflava. Next base: position 3,265,838 of record NC_086261.1, read on the forward strand.
CTGCTCCTAATGAGAGACATCTTTCTAGAGAGGTTTCCAGCCTCAATCTCTCTTGGCAAGTCAGCTGAGTAATTCAGGTACTTTGCCAGGTTCGAGGAAGATGTGGGTGGGCATAGAAGGATCTCCTCTGAGCACTCAGAGAAGCCACATTGTCCATCTCTTATCTGCTTGGACTGATTTTGGACTCCTCCAGGCAAGCACCAGTTGGCAGGGAGGGATGGGGAGGTGGGGCTGGTCCAGCTCCCTCTCCAGGCGAGTTTCATTGTGCTCTAATGGTGATGTTCAGATGTAGCAGCAGCTGAGCCAGGCACAGCCAGGAGCTGTCTCCAGGTAACCCTGAGATCTGCAGGGACAAGATCCTGAAGTGGCTGCTGGCTGAAGGGACTCCAGCCCATCCCTGCTGTGTGTCTGTTACCATCTGTCCATCAGGAAGGTTTTTTTTTTTACACTGAGCTCAAGGGAAGCCCAGCTCCTCTCATTTTTGGGTTCCTGTGATGACAGGAACCTGGGAGGCAAAGATGTTCTTACAGAGTAGCCAAATTTTTCAGTGTTTGGCCTCAGCAGCCAAAGGAGCATCTGCCCACTGGCTACATGGCCAATCTCCTCAGGGAAAAGCCATCCATGAGCAGTCCTTAACGTTTGCAAAGTGCTCTGAGATCCTTCAGTAAAGACCTTTTAAGATGTGCAAGAGTTTATAGCCCTTCTCTGACCATGCCTGATTTTAGAGAGTTAACTTAGGAACAGGAAATACAGTGACTAAAGGAAAGCCATTAATATTAAATTCTACCCTTTGCCAGATTGTCTTGTGTTATCTTTGCTCTTTCATGAAATATTTTCCAGTTTTCCTCGCAGGGCATTCCTTACAGGGGCAGCAGCTAAGGAGCTGTAACTTGGCACATCTCCACCTGCTTTTCTGTAGCAGTGCACATTTGTGCTCTGGGATTTAAAGCATTTCCTTTGCCTCTAGAACTGATATGCAAACAGTCAGCTGTACAGACATCAATCTGTCCAGTAGACATGCCACGTGACCTAAGGAATAATACAGGTGGTCAGCACCATGCTGGTGACTCCTGAATTTCTGGAGCAAGCAGGATCGTTTTCCTACGTCAAGAATACAGGAGGTCCTGTATACACCCTCGAGTGATCTGCTGTGCTTGACTGATCACAAAACACCCACCAAGATTTCCCTCACAAAGTCCTTCATTTGTGCCAAGGAAAGCAAAGATTTTCAGGAAATGAGAGACGTGACCTTGCCACCTCACAAACAGCTCGGGGCTCTCGAGATGCTCATCCCAGCAGAGGGATGCTCGTGCCAGAGCAAACGTAGAGCCCTGTGTGGTCAGTGCACAGCTCTTCCAGCATCCCTTCCTTTATCAGCTGCATTGTGGTAAAAACAGAAATGAGGAAACTCAGTCTTCTCCTGCCTGTTCACTGCATTGCTGTAAGTTCCACTGTGTCCAGGTGCTGTGTGGGCAGGTGGGCAATAAGGGATGTTAAGACTGGGAGAGATGAGTGTTGATAACCCAGCATAACCCAGGTCAAGCCAGTTCCACTCGTGATTCCATCACAGCCAAAATCTGTGCTTGAGCTGCTGGGCACCCTGTGGGCACCTACAGCCTGAGGGGATTTTTAAGAGAGAAAGAAATTGCTCCAGAGAGCCCCATAACTCTAAGCAAGTTGTTCTCTAGGACAGTCACCATTTCTGTTGAACAATAAGTCTTTCCTTTCCCATTGGTACTTCTCAGGCTGCAAGGAGAGCCATTCTCCTGCTCCTGGAGGCTCTAGCTGCAGACACAGCCTTGGAAGGGAAGCTTGCTCTCATGGCTACGGCAGAGGAATGGGAAGCACGAGATCTGGCATGGAGTCCTGCTCCCATTGAAGCCAGTGGGATGTTTGCCATTGGCTTCAGGGGAAGCCAAGATTTCAGTCTGCAGCCAGAGTTGCTGGTGTGCTGTTCTATCCCGAGAGCAGGAGCAGAGAGGGTTCTTGGTTTCCTGATAAAGCTCTTGCTGCCTCCTCTGCTGCCTTCTCACCTCACACTGGCCCCTCCTTGCTTTCAAATCTTCAGCCTCTTTCAAATCCATGATGAGGAGACTGGTGCATGGCTTGTGCCTGTGGTTTTGTCCCATGATTGGAGCTCTTGGACATCCTGTCCACTGGGGATCATGGACAGTGCTGGAGAGGGGCATAAGGTGATTAGAGCAACAGGACAGGCTAGGGGAAGAGACTCAGATGAGGTAACACGTGTGGGATTTGCTGCAGGTAAATAACTGTGCCTTCTTCTCCAGGCAGTGACTTGGATCAGCTCTAGAACTAACTCTGAGTGGTTCAAGAGAGCCTGGAGAGATTGTAAGGATGGTCCAGGATGGGCTGCCCTGCTTCACTCCTTCACACCCACATGGACTGTTGGGAACCCTGAAAGTCTGAGCAGCCTTTTTCCTCATCTCCCTCTTTCAGGGTTAGGTGGGAGCCAAATTGTGTTAGTGATGAGCTGTGGTGCAGGTACTCATGAGCCTGTTAGTGAACCTTTCCCAAATGACACTGCTCCCCCTGCCAGCCCAAAGGTGACAGAAGTGTCAGTCAGTGCATTGTACAGAGCTCCACAATGTTTGCACACCCAGCACCCACGTCTGGGCAGGGTTGGTGCCCTCCTCTCAAAAGCAGCTGAAGGAAGTGATCACAAAATCAATCAAGATTCTGCCAAGCAGCCCCAGCTTGGCCTGTAGAGGTCCAAGCTGTTTTTATTTGAGTGGACACATGGTGGAGTCTCTGTATGCCAAGGAAAAGAAACATTGCAAATAATTCTTGTTCTTCATTTTTATTTCTCCCTGATCAGGACGGCGGTTTCTGTTCATCGTGTGGGATTGGTCTCTGCTGCCCCTTTCAGGGAACATCTGTAAGCGCATCACATCTGTACAAAAAGGCAGGAAGGTTTATCTGCTGGACCAGGAGGTTGTCCTGAATTTCCTCACCTCTCCAGATGCCTCGTGTTTGACAGCTTCTGCTCCTGGCCAGCCACAGCTTGTGTTCTCTGGCCACCTGGGACCTGGTCTCCTTCCTCTGACACTTCCACAGAGAGCAGCTGGTGGGAGAGTTTCTGGTGAGTTGAAACCATGGTGATGTATTTTATCTCCACAAACAAGGAGTTGTAAATGTTTAAAGCTGAGGTAATGATCACACAGAGGTCCACAGCTCAGAGTTTTACTATGATTTTCTCCAGAAGGTTGAATCAAAGCTACCCAGAAGTTCAGCTCTGGTGCAGGAGCGCACCCCAGTGTTACCTCTTCAGGCACAAAGATTTTTACAGGCAAAAATACTCTGTGTTCTAATAATAAATGGGGAAGAATGAGGAGGAAAGCAAAGAAAAAGCCAAGCCATATTCTCTGCTGACTGCTTGGCTTAACTCTGCAGCACAATTTCCCATCTCTCTTCCACATAGTTCTGAGATTCTTCCCCAAGAGGATCTTATCAGTAGATAAGTGGTTGCCTCTGAGCCAACTCTTTTCTTCTGGTTCAGTGGCTGGCAGATGTTTGCATGAACTCTAAACCATCAACTTGTTGCTTTCCGATTTTCTTTGCTGATATGATCCCCACCAGCTCTCATGTTTCCAAGGACAAGCACAATGAAGCACAATCAAACAAAACTAATCAGAATAAACAGAATTAGTGCTCATTCTTTCTTAACAACATGCCCGTAGGGGTTTTTGTCTCCCTTAGCAAATTCAATCCAGCTCCTTTCTCTCATGTTAATTCACTTTAGCTGCTTCCACAAGCTCTGGGTGACAGGTAACAATGAGAGGAGAGGATTGTGCTTTGCTTTCAGCTCAGCATTTGTGTGGTTTGCATTTTAAGGAATGGGGCAGGTGGGGGTTACTTGATCCACTTCCCACTGATTCTCTGTGGTATTCCCTCTGCTGCTGGTGATGTCCCACCTGGGAACACAAAAGATGACACTTTGCACCTTTCACCTGCTCATGTGTCCCTTTAATTCTTCTAATGGTTCCTCTTCCCCCTTTCTTTGTCTCACATACAGGCTCTGATTTCAGCACTCCAGGCACAGGGTCCTGGGGTGGCTCTCCCAGGGTCCTGGCAGGTTTGGAGGCCAAGCATGGTGGCCAATATTGCTCCCATCCCATGCACCCACAGCCCACCTTGAGGCTGCCCTTGTGAGCGTGACCCTGGAGCCAGCTTCTCATGGAGGAGACCACAGTGAAACTCCCCTCTGGCACCCAGGCCTTGGACCTACAAAGTCTTCCCAGTGTGATTGATGTCTCTGACCATTCCCTGGGAGTGTTTCCCAAAGAGAAAATGAGCATTTGGCCCTTGGCTTTTAGGAGAGTTTCCTAACACCAACCTCAAAACAAATGGAAACAATTTCCTCCCCCTCCAGACCAGGACAGACACTGAGGGTGAGGTTTTAAAGCTCATGAAGCTTCTGATGTGTCTTTTTTCCTTCCTGTCATCTGAGAAGGTCCCTGGCACTGTGATAAAAGCTCCCACTGCCCACTGGGGCTCCTCTCCTTGTGGTGAACGTGCTCCTGAGACACAAAGGTCTCCCCAGAAGCACGTGCCCATTGCATGGCTCCAATTAGAGAAGATTTTCTGTGTTTGTTGCTAACAATGTTCTTCCTTGCCTTTGGCTCAGCAGGAACCCGATTAGTGACATCCCAGGGTCCTTAAAACCCAAGGGAATTAATTTGTCTTTAATTTTGTCCAAGCTGATACTTAGGGGAATGGCTGGGAATGTTGTAAAGCAGCTTCTGGCAGTGAAGAGTCCCAGCAAAGCATTTCCCAGAGCCCTGGTAGTGATGCTCAGCCTGTCCACCTGAAGCCAGCCCGAGCAGGGAGGTGCAGCATAAACGAGTGAAAGACATGGCTCTGCTCCTCTTCCTTTTCCTTACAACAGCTGGATTTGGCCAGCTGTGCTTTGATGGCACCTGGTGACTGTGTTTGTGTCACTTTGCTGCTGTTCACAGCTTTTTTCAGTGTTTATTGACAGCCACACACAGCCTTCATTTCTTGATGGATGCTCATCCCAGCTTCCCAGGATCTGGGCTGTCCTGATGTACCAACACGTTGTGCAGCCTTGGGTGAAGCAGTTTATTGCCCTGTAACTCAGGGAGCCACTGTGCAATAGCAACCACAATAGCACTGCTTGGCTGGGGATTTTTAAAGCACTTTGAGCTCCTTGGAAGGACCAGGGTGGGTGCAAACCTATTCTGTTACTCTGTGGTTAAAGGTTGTCTGGGATGATGGTTTGAAGTGAAGAGAAAACAGCAGCCAGCAGAGCAGATCACACATCCCTAGGAATGGTCACTTCATGGTTTGGGGCATTTTCAGGGGCTGCTTCACTTCCCAGGGTCTGGAAAGGCTGAGCCAGCGTGGGGCTGGGACCCCTCTGCAGGGCACAGGAATTCCATCAGGGCCACGCTTGGCCTTAGCTTTTCTGTAACCATTACAAGTGATAAAAGATCAGTTTTCTCACTTTGCCTCCCCACAAGTTGGTTTAAAGGGAATGAAGGCAGATCCTGCTCTAGCTCAGTGCATTGCAAGCCGACTCAAATGACTCCCCACTGCCTTTTCATCTCCATGAGACTTTTAATGCCCTGAGACTTTGCATGTCCTGGCACACAGCCCAATTGAAGCATGAGCTCCAACAGAAGTTTTACATTTAAAGCTGTTCTTTTGGCTTCAGAAATTTGCAGATTGAGGCTGAGAGAAGCAATTCAGCTGTTTACTTGCAGATCTCCACCAGCCCTGCTGTGCTCTTGCCCTCGCCTCTGTCAGAGTTGTGTTAACAGCACTTTCCAATTAAAGTGGCAGCCTCAGTTACAGAAAATGCTTTTTCTATCTGGGAATTTATCTGATTTTACTCCTTTTAGATTACTTATGGAGCACAGGGGTGTTTTGTTTCCCACCCCTTATTATAATTAATCCATCATCATTTCTGGTGACAAGGTTGGTTTTTGCTGGATTTTTTATTTCTTGCCATTTCCATCAGCTTGTGCCAATATCACTCAGACTCCACATTACTGATGATAGGGAGACTGATGTGAGCAATCAGGAAAATATCAAGTGGACGAGCAATTCCTGAATTTCTGCTCACTGAGAGCAGGAAAAATGGCCCCTATTCTGGGGATAGCCCTGCCAGAAAATCTTAGAGCCATGCTGTGTAAATTGTAGCCATTTCCCTGTCTGAAACAGTCCTACTCTGAAAACTTGGCTTTCAAGACCTTCACAGCCAAGATTAAGGCTATTACCTGAAAATTCCAAGTCTCCAAGAGAGTAAATGGTAGCAGCTGAAACCTTCCTCTTTCTTCACGGTGATGAGGTAAGAGCTGCTTTTTTCACCTCACTGAAAGGGATGTGCTGGGCCCCATCCTGCCTGTGGTGCAACAAGCTCAACAAGGCTTGTCCTGTGGATGCAGTGGGATCTGACTCCGGGATTTTCACTCCAGCCAGTTTTCCATTGTGGACAACATTCTGACTGTCTTCTGGCTGAGCATGCTTTGAACATGGCAATGCTTGGGCTGGGCCTGCAGGAACTGGGGCAGGACCAGATGCAGTGACAAAATCCCGGGATTCAGTGCTGACACCCCGTCCCAGGGGGCCACAAAGCCCCTCTGTCCTACAACATCCTCTCCCAGAGCCTGAGCAGCTGCAGCTTGTGCCCACCACAGTGACCCTCAAAGCTGGGAGCACCTCGGTTCTTCAGGACCCCTACAAGGATGCTCCAACCATAGACTCCAGACAGGGAAGCAAAGCCTTCTGCTGCCCCCACGTGTTACTTGCTCTTTATTGTTGCCACACACCAGTAAAGACCTGGGAACCCTCTTGGGAAGCACAAAGAGGAGCCAGCACAGCCACACAGCTATGGAGGTCAAGGATCTTGCTTTGGAAGACTCTTCTGCTCCTTCTGTTCCTCCCTCAAGCTCAGGGTGTTCCTTACACTCAAAAAATTGCAAAATCAGATTGGACCTGTTTGGAAGTGAGGGATCTGGAGGCAGCAGAGCACAGAGGTGTGCTGGTCCCACCCAGGACATGCGAGCCCTGCCAGCAATGCCGAGCGATCCCGGAGACGGCGCAGAGCATCCAGGAGTCTTGGCTCAGGCCACGAGGAGCACGGAGCAGAGACAGCTCCTGGCAGGCTCAGCTCACATGATAAGGTCACTGGAAAGACAAGTGATGCTTTCATCAACCTGCCTCTCCCCAGAATCAGCACCAGCTCCAGCAAGGGCTCACTCTGTGCTCCTGTAATGTCCCGTGTAGTGCCAAGGATAAAAGCTTCCTCACAAATATATTGAAGCTGCTTTTTCCAACCAGTGTCCCAGCCCCCAGCTCCCATCCTTCCCGGCCCTGTCAGGTTCCAGTTTTGAACCACTGAAGAGCACCCTTGGAAGAGTAATTTTCAGTGGCACCTCTCAAGCTGAAGGGAGAGCAGGCTGTAGTTGCTGGCTCTCTGCTGCTTCCCAGCAGTTACAATTAGGGATCTTGTGGTTTTGTCCTTCGTTGGGGTAGCACATGCTAACTTTTCTGGAGAGCAGCAGTCCCAAAAGCTGCCTGCAGGCTGGGCTGACAGGTTGGCAGTAGCAGCCAGGCTCTCTCATGGAACCAGTCTGTGGCTGGGGGAGGTCCCAGAGCAGCGTTTCTGACCGTCCCTAGCACAGCTCCCTGGAATGGCAGGGCTGGCTCTTTGCCGGGCTTTCACCGAGAACCTTCTTGGCATGGCACCACGAACAGATGGGCCACGGAGCAATTCCTCAGCTCAGATTGTCCACAGGCTGCCCTGGACACTGCCTGCAGCTCTCTGAGAACATCTGAAGGGAACAGCACTCGCTGGCAGGGCTGACGTGCTCCGGCAATTGGGGATTGCAAACACATGCTTCAGCTATGCAAGAAATCTTTGACTTGTTCTGAATGCAATTCTGCCTGGGTTCCTTCCCAGGAACATTCCTGTTCTTCACAATTTACCAGTTGCAGGAAGGGAGAAGGGGGAGGGGGGATTTTAGGAGTAAGGGAGAGGAAAGGGAACAAATCTCACGGTGCTTTCCCTTGCCAGATTTATCCAGAAGGACAGGGTGTGGAGTATGGACTCCAGAGTCTGGGACAGTCCCAAGAAAATACGAACTACAAAATTAAAACCACTTCTAATTAGTCATTTGTTTTTATAGAAAGAATAAGTGTCTGTTTTTCTGAAGTAATTCAGTGCCTGCTATCACACACGCCAGGCATCCCCTGCCAAAGGGATGATAGAAGGCAAGCCCAGAACGAGGGCTCTGAGCAGAGACACGTTATCTCCTCCAGGAGACAGCAGTGCTGCTCAGATCTGCATTCTGCTTCCCCAGATAAAAGTCCCACTCCTGTGTCACAGCATACGTGAGAGAGTTGCAAATGTAGTCCCGTAGGTGGGAGTAATTTGATGTCTGAGATGAATGATGAAGCCGGGCCTTTATTGTCGCACCTGCTCCGTTACAGACAGGAGAGGAAGCGTGACAGGGTGGAGGCAGGAGCTGTGTTTGTGCCCTGGGAGAAGCCAGAGGTGCAGGGTGTGCAGCTCCCCACACCCTGACTCCAGGGTGACAAATCCCTCTTCTCCTGGAGGGACACAGGCCACTGTCCCCTGGGGGGTGGGCTGGGGTCCCTGCGGTGGCTGGGGAAGGCTGGGCCCTGAGCAGGGATGCTCCTGCAGGGAAGGGGTGCAGCTGGCTCTCAGTGCTGCTGTCACATGGGCTCTGTGCTCCTTGCCAGATGTCACCCCCTGAACCAGCTCCTTCCTGCAGCCCAAAACCCTTCCAGGCCAGTCAAGGACAGGGCTTGTGCTCCGTGGCAAAGTCTGGAACCTGCTGAGCTACACAAGCTCCAAGGGGAGAAAGCCTTAAAAGAGTCAAGGTGTAACCTGATGCCACCAAACATGCACTCTGAGTAAACTCCATAGCTCAATTAACTCTATTAAGTATGTACCTATAATTAATTTAATTTAGTTGAGGTTTTCTCCCCTTTGTTGGGTGCCTACTGTGTTGACCTCTTAAAATTATGGCTGTGTGTATAGTTCAGTCAAATGTACATGCAGTACCCATGTAAGCTGAGTCACTCCAGGTACCAGGGAGAGGTTTATTTTGTTGTATTTGGCTCATGCTTCTGACTTAACACAGGGGTAGCTCCACTAAAATTGGTTGTGCTGCATTAGTCCTAAGTCAGAGCAGAGCCCAGCTTTCATTCATTATTTGCAAGAAAGGCATCATAATTTCTATAATTCCATGTCCAGAGTATGGGTGGGGTTTGCTCCAGCTGCCTTCCCAGTCTCCCAGTAGGGAACAATGAAATGAAGGTAAAAAGGAATGCTTATCTTTTTCTCTTTTTGTGTGTATAATTCAGAAATACCAGCAGATTCCTATTGCCTCACAGCGCCTTTCCCACATATCTGCTAAACTAAACAGGAATTATTGGTTGATATTAAGGAGATGCTCAAGAAGTTTTTTTTGAAGTTACTCTTTTCCCGAGGGTGGGGAGCACCTGTCACTGAGAGATCTGAAATCCAAAGAGAAATTTTATTGCACAGCTTAGAATGTAGCTGGAAGAAAAGCAAAGAACGACACAGGGAATGTGTCTGACACTCCTCACACTTCTGAGGGGAGCTGAAGGAAGAGGAACAAATCCCAAGTGAGGAGGAAAACTGCAGTTCTGGGTCTGAATAAGAGCTCCAGGAATCACAGGGACACGAGGAAGGAGCCCTGTTCTAGATTATTTGGAGAGATCAGCCAAGATCTTCATGAAAGTTTTGATTCTTTGTCACAGGGATTAGCTCTGGGAAGCAGCTGGCAGGGATGTGAATTCCAGCTGGTGCCCAGCACCATGGACTCACTGCTCTTTGGATTGAGTGAAAATGAGCAGCCTCTCAGCTCTGTCGCCCTCTGCATTGATCCAAGGGCAGGACGATTCTTCCTGAAATTCAGGGCACGAATGACCCTTGTGTTGGTTGAGTGTAGATAATGACTGAACCATTGAGCTCTCAGACAGACTCTGCTTGTTTGGGGCTGTGCAGCTCTCACAATCTGTCTGCTAACTACAAAAATATTCCAATTATTTGGAATGATGATATCACCCATGCAGTTGACCCAGATCCAACATCAGCACTCCTACAAAACAGTTATTTCTTGTTGAGCACTATTGAGGACAAGTAATCCAGCCCAGACTGAGCCCTGACAGCAAAGCCTTTGATTCCCCCCCATTTCCAGCATTTCCAAGCAGTTTATTTTCCAGGTTCTAGCAGGTTACCCTGAGTAACCTGGATCTGTTTGACAAAACGTGATTATTGCTTGTAACTTTTCAACCTCAGTAGTCACAGAGAGGCTCTAAGTGGCTCAGGAAAGGCATTTCAGCACCTTCATCTACTGCCCATGCTTGTAGAGCCCTCTCCAGCACACTAAATCCATCATCTGTTGGGTCAGAAGGCTGCCTCAGCCCTAAAGTCATCTGCTCGTGGGATAATCTGGCCCAGAGGTGGAGGGAAGGAAATCCTGTGACGTGCTGGGGGATGTGCTGCTGGCTCAGCCACAGTCCTGCCTGGCCACTCTCCCACCAGGGCTTCCAGCCCTGCCAAAATCCCTCAGTCCCACAAAGGTGTGTGGGCAGGTAGGAGCTGTGAAGAACAACTGTTGCCTAAAGAAATTATTGATGCTTGTGGGTCCTTCTTTCCTCTCAGTGTGTCACATTTATAGCTGATGTTGCATCTAATCCAGTGGTGGCCAGAGCTGGAGAGGAAATGCCCTCCCCTCTCCTCTCCAGCACGGGGGAAGGCAAAGGGATGGCCAAGGACTGCACTCAGCTTTAATTTAACTTAAAAGCAGGTTTGTCCACCACCTTTAGGGCACACAGCAGCCAGACCCCAGACTGAGCCAAAGCCCCGGCTGTCCCTGCAGGAGATCTTCACCCTGTGGGCACCTAAAGGAGTGCCTGGTTAATTCTGACAGCTGCAAGGGGGGCATTATTTCTCCTGTCCCTGCACCCCAGAAAAGCTTCAAATTGGAACTTGCTAACCGTGTGTGCTGAGCTTGTGTTTTAAACATAAACCGCGAGTCAGGGTGGGCCAAGGCAAACACGGCAGTGTGGAGCACAGCTGGTCAGCTCTGCCTGCACGGTGGAGAAATATTGACATATTGTAATATTGACATATTGTAATATTGACATTTTGTAATGTCGACATATTGTAATATTGACATGTTGTAATATTGACATGTTGTAATCTGTTATTACATATTGACAATGTAGTAACTGAGATGTTACTGTAAGACAGGGCTGTGCAGGTGTGTGACCTGACCCCTTGTACCCGTGTGTGACGTGTCCGGGGGCAGTGACACCTCACCCATGGTTGTACCCGTGTGTGATATGACCTGTTGTTCAGGTGTGTCACATCACCCCTTGCTCAGGTATGTGACCTGATCTCTGTTCAGGTGTGTGATGTGTCCCTGTGCCCCGTGTCCAGGTGTGTGACCTGATCTCTGTTCAGGTGTGTGATGTGTCCCTGTGCCCCGTGTCCAGGTGTGTGACCTGATCTCTGTTCAGGTGTGTGATGTGTCCCTGTGCCCTGTGTGCAGGTGTGTGACCTGATCTCTGTTCAGGTGTGTGATGTGTCCCTGTGCCCCGTGTCCAGGTGTGTGACCTGATCTCTGTTCAGGTGTGTGATGTGTCCCTGTGCCCCGTGTCCAGGTGTGTGACCTGATCTCTGTTCAGGTGTGTGATGTGTCCCTGTGTTCATGTGTGTGATGTGTCCCTGTGTCCAGGTGTCTCATGTGTCCCTCTGTCCAGGTGTGTGCCCTGATACCCCCGAGCGCTCCGGGCTCGGTCCGCTCTGCCGGGACAGGGGGTGAGGGCCCTTTAAGCGAGGCCCCGCCCCCGGCCCGGCCCGGCCCCGCCCGCTCATCCTCTCCCGTCCCGCCGCCCCTGTCGCGCTCCCATTGGCCGGGCGGCTCTGGGGTCCCGCCCCCCGGCGCCGCCAGCCAATGGGAGGAGCGCTGGGCGAGACCGGGGCCAGGTTGGTGCGGGGCCGATGGCGGCGGGTGCGTGAGGGGGGCGCGGAGAGAGGGACGGGAATCGGGACCGGGACGTCCTGAGGGGAGCGGGGCAGGGCCCGTGAGGGAAGCGCGACACCCTGAGGGGAGCGGGGACCCTGGGGGCGAGCGGGGTCCCATGAAGCGCTGAGGAGAGCGGGGCCCCAGGGGGAGCGGGACGCCCTGAGGGGGTCGGGACCCTCCCCAAGTGCTGAGGGCGTTGGGGTCACCTGAGGTGCTGAGGGCGGCGAGACCCTCTGAGGGGAGCGGGAACCCCTCGAGGTGGCGAGGGGAGCGGTGCGCCCTGAGGGGAGGAGGACTGTGCCGAAATGCCGAGGGAATCGGGGTCCCTTGAGGGCACTGGGATCCCCCGGAGAGCTGACCCGGTCGGGGTCCCCCGAGGAGCTTGGGGAAGAGTTCGGCAGCCGCTGAGCAGGAGCTGTGTCGGGGAGGCCGGGGTGTCCCCCTGCGTGTCGAACCCCTCGGCACAGCTGAGCCCAGCCCGCAGCTGTGGGCGCCGGGCCCGAGGAAATGCCATCAAATCGTAGTGGTTTCACCTGAGGAATCCCTCAGGTGTAGATGGAGAACGTTAAGGTCAGGGTTCCATAACAATGTGGGGTTTTCTTACCTATACCTGACCCTGACAACAAATTGTTTGTGGATCTGAGGATTGAAGAAAAAAAAAAATATAAACCCGAACTTGCAACTGTAGGCTGAGCAATAATTAAAGTGCTCAGGCAGGTTCTAGTCTTCAAGCAGCAAAATGAAACCTTGTCATTCGGGTTGAAGTTAAGTGTAGCATGAGCTGTCCGTATAAAAAAAAAAAAAAGAGAAAAAAAGTGCACTTCCATGAATTTAAAATGTGGATTCCTAAAGTGTAGAGATCTAAGGACTTACGAAAAGGATAACTTTGCTCAGTTTTAAATGTCTGTTAATAGACCTGATACATGTTTTGACCATAATTAAAAACAATTTGCTCAAGTGACTGTGTTGCTTTTTTAATAAAATTATACAACGTAGTATTTAAAATGTTGAGCAACATAGTTATAAGGTGGTTTGTTCACAGATAGACCAAAAAAGAAAATTGGAAAAAAATTACTGATTACTGCAGCTTGAGTACATAACTTTTCTAATATTGCTGTTAGAATGACACTTGTGGGTTTGCCCCTGGGTACAAGAAACCTTTGTGTGTGTGTGTGTGCGTGTGTGTTCACAGCTTTCTGTGCATTCTCTGAGTCTTTCGTGCTAAGAACTCAACGCTGGTCCTGAGGAAACTGAAGGTGTCTGTGTTTTGTTCCAGGCGCTGCCGGTGTGGAAGATGAGGCTGCACGAGGGCCGGGCCAGGCCGTTCCAGGCTCCCGCCTCCGTGCACACCTTCCCGGGCACGCAGGTGTTCGTGTTCCCCGGCGGCCGCTCCGACTCGGAGGAGTCCTCGGAGGAGGAGCTCAACGTGATGGAGCTGCGGCCGCGGGGCCGGGAGCAGCGGCGGGGCAGCGCCCGCGCCAGGCCGGGGGACGTGGTGCTGCTGGAGAGGGAGCTCACGCAGGAGGACAGCCTCAACAAGCTGGCGCTGCAGTACGGCTGTAAGGTGGGTTCGTGGCCTCAGGGCATTCCAGACCGTGTCCTGGGGTCTGGAAGTGCTCACACTGGAAGGGGTTGGCCATGTGTATTGTATGAATGGTCATTGTCTGGGCAGAACTGGAGAAAGGCAAAAAAAACCCCAGACAAGCACAAAAAAAGAGTTGTTCAGCCAACAGCCTGAGCAGCCTGTCAGCCTCACACCCTGCTTGACCTGCTTTCCTGTTTAATTTCAGTCACTAAGTGCAGGTTTGTGCTGAGTTATTTCAGTGAGGGCAAACATTAGGGAGCTGACTGTAGAAATGAGGGCTCTGCTCTCAAGGAACATTGGAGTTTTTGAAGCAAATTGAGCAGTACAAAGAAACACCACAGTTATGGGTGAGGTTTTTTGTTTATTTTTTGAAAGGTATCAGCTTACACTTTGCAAGGAAGGTCTGAGTCTGACAGGGGTGGATGTGGAGAGGAGCCAGAGTTCAGTCCCAAAGTCCAGGTGGTGTCTGTGTGTGGGTTTTGGTTTGTTTGCTGTCATCCCAAAGCAGGCACAGTTCAGGTTCTTGTGGGCAGGAGCAGGGCATGTGCACAATGAGATTTCTGAGTTGGAACAACTGCACAACACGTTTTCTTTGTTCCAAAGAGGAGCAAAACTGCTGGAAAGTTTAATTACCTGCTCTGAGCATTAGAAGCTCCCTGTTGTTCAGCAGTTTGAGCAGTATTTTTAGAGCCCCTTTATCTGCAAGCTGGGCTGTGATTTCAGAGTTCCATGGTGCACACAGTGGCAGTGACTGCAGCGGGATAATGACACGGCTCCGGCTCCAGGGCTGCCAGGCCTTTGCAGCCTGTCTTGCCTAACCACACAGCAGCTGAGTGCTGCAGCTGAGGCAAGAGGCCTTAGAGGGATTGCAGCAATTCCTCCCCTCCCATGCCTTTAGAAACAAAAGCAAAACAGAAAAGGCACCCGTGTAAGTTCTGCTGACGAGCCCGTGTGGAGAAGCGAGTCTGGTAGGACTTGAATAGGCCTTGATTGGCCCCAGGAGAGCCTGGGAAGGCAGAGCTGAGCTTGGGTTGGGTGTGGAGCTGTGAACTCGGAGGAGGGAGATTGTGAGCAGTTCTTTGGTTTGTGGTGTGAAGAGTCGTGCTGTGCCTCTGCACTGTCACCCAGAGTTCTGGGCCTGCCCAGGGGAAAAGCAAGCTGGTGGAAGGGACCACACAGAGTTCTCCTCCCACAGGAAAAGAACTGTCCTGCTGCCTCCCTCCCCTCCAGAAAGGGCACTTCTGACTTGTTCCAGTTAAACTGAACAGGTACAGAATTCCCTGTTGTAGATTTGTCTGTTTGTCTCTTTAAAGACTGGCATGACAGTTTTCATGTGTTTTGTTTTATTTGCATGATTAAACAGCTCCTGAAAGGTCGCCAGGACAGCAGTGAGAGCAGCAGCCACACATACCTAGGCAAATGTGTGTAAAAATCCAGGATGAACTTCTCCTTGAAATCAATGAGAACTTGACATTAGTTTCAGAATCTGCTTGGGGAGGGGTTATTAGGATAGTGCAACAAATAGCTCTGTGTGTGTGCCACAGATAACTTGGCAGAGATGCAAAACACTTCAAAATTCTCATTTTTGCTCTTGACCATTTATAGTCCTGGCTTGCTTTTGGCATTGTTCTTAGCTGGGGCAAGAGGAGCTCACTGCAGCCAAAAAAATGAGTACAGAAAATAAGCCTGAAAGCTCTTGCAGCCCAATCTCTCGCATGCTTCTGTCAGCTTTGTTTGTTGTTTCTGTGTGAGTGCTGCTCCACTTTCTGTTTCTGGAGTCTTAGCACCACACTGCAGTATTTGATTGCAGACACCACGGGGGATATTTACTGTCCCAGTAATTTGTTTTCATTGGAACAAATCCAGAAATTGAAGCAGCACCTCAGTTAGGAGGCTCTGGGTGAGATTGTTATTTCATAACTAAGAAATTTTGCAGGGTTTATGTCCAGAGGTTACGCTCGGGCCACCTGTGAGGAGCCTGAAGCCTGAACTGAGGATTTCTTTTGCCTCAGGGTCCCCAGATCAGGTCCTGGATTAAATGTGCCATTTTCTGAGTTCTCAAGCTTTGCAGAGTAAACATGAGATTCAGGCCTCCATCTCTTCTCAACCTCTGAGCAGAGTGCTTAGGAAGTAAATTGGAGGTTTTTTGTTTTAGCTCCCCAGTTTCCTTGGCAGCCTCAAGCGTGTGAGTGCAGTGAATGCAGGTCGTGCTGTAATTTCTGCAGAGCGGGGCACAGTCCCTGTGCTGTGTCTGCTGTGATGGATGGGAGGTGGTTTACCTGCTTGTGTTGCCTTTCTCTTTGCTTTGGCTCTCGCTGTTGTTTTGTGCCCTCCAGCCTTTTCCTCAAGGTTCTTTCACGTCTCCTTGGCTGCAGTGGAGAGCTCCTGGCACACTCTGACATCCTGTTCCTTTTCTTTGACAGAGGGGTTAGTGCAGATGAGGAGTTGCAGTGTTTACTGGACGGGTGTGAGTGGCTGCTGGACTGAGCATCCTCTTTTATTTCATGTTACACAAGGGATGCTGCCTTGCCTTTGTTTTTGCGCTGGCACCGCCTGTGCCTGTGTCTGGTGCTGCACGTGTGGCGCTTCCTGCTGCTGGGTGGGGATACAGCTCACAGACAGGAGCCCCCAGAGGCGGGGACAGGAGCCCCCAGAGGCGGGGACAGGAGCCCCCAGAGGCGGGGACAGGAGCCCCCAGAGGCGGGGACAGGAGCCCCCAGAGGCGGGGACAGGAGCCCCCAGAGGCGGGGACAGGAGCCCCCAGAGGCGGGGACAGGAGCCCCCAGAGGCGGGGACAGGAGCCCCCAGAGGCGGGGACAGGAGCCCCCAGAGGCGGGGACAGCAACACAGCGCCCCGAGCAGCTCAGGAGGGAGGAGCTGGGTGAGCTGCTGTCCTGCAGAACAGAGGGGCTGCTGGAGCAGAGGATGCTCACCTGCTCTCCAGGCTGTGCCCTTGCTTTCAGAACTGGAGTGCTCCCAGAATGGAGCTCTGATCACTCTGAAATCATTTCCTGAGCAGGAGATGCTCACACTGGTGTGCTCGCACCTTAAGCACTGGTGTGTAAGGTATGAAAATAGTTATTAAAAGATCTGTTTGTTAAAAAGATTCTTCTTGCCTTAACTGAGAATGAGAGAAGGGCAAAGAAAGCAAAGGGAAGGAAAAGCAGCATGGAGCAAAATACAGCAGGTACAGAGGAGGTGTAGACTGGTTTAACAGAGGACTGGCTCTATCCTGCAGGGCCTGGAGCACCCTGGAGCTGTTGGGGAGTCTCTGCAGAACATCAAACCGTGCAGAACATCCTTGCACACTGCTTTCGTGGCTGCCTCCTGCCTCGCTCCGGGGTTGTCCTGCCCTCACTCTTTGTGTCCTTTCTGGGTTCTGTAGGTTGCAGATATCAAACGCGTCAACAACTTCATCCGGGAGCAGGACCTGTACGCGCTCAAGTCCATCAAGATCCCGGTGCGGCCGCACGGGCTCCTCACCGAGAGCGCGGGGGCGCCGCGGCCGCCGGGGCCCGCCCAGCCCTGCCCGACGCACGGGGAGCCGCCCGAGCCCGAGCCCGGCCCCGCGGGCGGCCGCCGCCTCAGCGAGTACTTCAGGGGCATCGACCAGAGCATCCAGGACGCCGCGCAGGTGGAGGTGCAGCTGAGCGCCGAGTACGGCGGGGAGGCGCTGGAGAGGCCCCTGCCCGAGGCGGGCAAGAGGGACACCGGTGACGGTGCGGACTGCGGAATCCAGTGGTGGAACGCCGTGTTCATTATGCTCCTGATAGGAATTGTCCTGCCGGTGTTCTATATCATCTATTTTAAAACACAAGGCCTGGTGGCCCACACCTCTAACTCAACAACCTCAAATGTTTCAGCGGCTGGATTGGAAGGGAAATTACCACAAGGCTCAGTTGTAGGAAAAAAATCCTAAGGGCAAAGGGCAGCCCACTCCAGCCTCTCCAGCAGTGATGCCTGTGTGCTCTTGACTGACTCAAGTGTATCCAAGGGGATACAACAATAGAGATTATTTTTATTTTTATAAGTAGCTGATGATGTAATCCTGAATTTGACTGAAAATGAGGTGGTGATTTTGACAGAAAATGATTTTGACAGAAAAATAAGGATGCTTTGTTGCTTGCAGAGATCATCCCCCAGATGGCTTCAGAGTTGGGAACTCTGTTGAGGGAAAGTATTTTGTAGCAATTTTCTCATTGTGGTTGCTTCAGGTATTTCTTAATGCCGTGTCTAGAAGCAAATCTTGTGCTGCTGAGCTAGAGAGTGAATTTTAAGGAAACACTTTTTGCTGGACTAGAAGGGGGGACGCTTTTTCTCAGAAGTGTCATTTTTGTCTCTTGCAGACCATGGTGGTTTGGCCTGCTTGGCCCTAGTGATGCTGCCTTGTGCTCTAAGCTGGGTGAGCCAGGGCACAGGGACACTGCCAGCAGCCCCCCTTGTCCCCCTGAGCAAACCTTTGAGCTGTGTCCATCAGGATGTGTCAGGCCCACCCCTGGGAAGGGTGAGCCCAGACCCCTTCCCTCAGTGCAATCCTTCAGTGCAGGCCCTGTGCTGTCCCAGGTGCGCTCAGCCCTGCGTGGCCCCGGGTGGGCAGGGGCTGCTGGAAGAGGGCAGCAGAGCAGGAGGGAGCAGTCACAGGCACTTCTCAAGGGCTCGTTTGCTGGCAGGAGGACTAGTCAGTATTATTTGCTATAAAAACTAATAATAGTCTTTAGTGGTGCTTCCCTGAGCCCGGGCTCAGTGATGGAATTATTTCTTGTGTGCAGCCTGAGTGGGAGTGAAGTGCTGAGCTGGGTGCAGGTGTCAAACAGGACAGAAGTCCAAGGAGGAGGAAGGGTGAGGCCTCTCTGGGAGAGAGCTGTGAGGCTGCTGATCCTGGCAGCTCTCTGTGAACTGACCACTGGCATTGAGAAGCTTCACAGGGCAGTGGAGGTGTTGGGCAGCCTGAGGGCTGTGCTTCTCAGGGCCACTCAGCAAACACTGCCTGCTGCAAGGGAGGCCTTGGGAGCTTTGCTAAAGAGAGGAATTTGCCTCAGCCTTTGATTCAGCAAATTCCAGGGCAGAGGTAAAGGCTTTCCTGGAACTGAACACTAAGGATCTTGTGTGGGCAGGTGCCATTGGTGCTGAGGGTGGGGGCAGAGCTGGTGGCAGCTGCAGGGAGCCACCACTTGTGTCCCCACCACGGCCCAGCCCCATCTGCAGCTTCCCAGCTGCCAGCAGGGCCACGGGGCTTTTCCAGCTCCCCCTGGCAGCCCGAGGCTGGAGGGGCTGGCACAGACACCCCTGCCAGGTGTGGCCTCAGCCTGGCAGCGTCTGCCTGGACAGGGAGGATTGCAGAGCAAGGTGAGCACCCACCACACAAGCACAGCCGTGTGCTGTTACAGTGAGAGCTCCCTGCAGCTCTCAGAAGTGCGAACCTAATTCTGTAAACGAGCACTCCGGAGTATCTTATACTGAACAAAACTTGTGTTTTTCTTCTGTGAAGAGCTGTATCTCTTTGTTCTGGGGAGGGGGTGGGAAGGGGTTCTTACATTTTTAAATAAATCCACATGAAATACAAGCACAAGGGGCCCAGCTTGTGCTTTCTTTGCTCCCACACAGCTGAGCACCTGCCTTGGACAGAGGAGCCCCGTGCAGCCTCTCCTGAGCCCCTGCAGCGAGCAGGAGCAGCAGCGGGAAGCGCGGCTGCAGAGGCAGGACTGGCCTTGGGCTCTCCGCTCTGTGGGACCCTGCCTCCCCTGCCACTCTCCAAGTGTTTCGCAGCAGGGCTCTTAGCAGGCATCAGTCCTTGGGCGCAGTAAGAGGCGTCTGTGTCCCTGCTGTGCAGATCCTCAGGGCTGCAGTTCAAAACCAGCACCTCTCACCTGCACTGACCCCGCAGGGCAGGGACGCGCCGAGGGGAGCAGCGCTCTGCAAACACGAGAGAGGCCGGAGTACACAGTAAAAGCCAGTATCTTTACTTTAGTGAATGCAGGATACAAATATTTTACAACAACCTCTAGCATTTTCTTAACCATTTGATAAAAAGTTCACTAGAATATTTATTGTATATTGAAGAAAAAACAACACATTCAGGGAAAAAAATTGAGATTAACTTACTTTTTTTCTTAAAAGATTCGTCTCAAGGATGGCAACAAAGTCCAGCTTGTGCCGCCAAACGGCTTATCAGCATTAAACCGTGAACAGCTTCTTGTGAACTGTTGACTACAAACATTTACCAAATACATAAATCTCTTTTAAAAAAGCCATTTTAAATATAGCAAAGCAGTGTTCTCTTGCACAGCAAAGTGAAGAAAGGTTCTACTAAGATTTAAATGTTTACATTGGTTAAGTCTTTCTTTCACATTCGGATTTAACTTCTGCCCAGGATCAATTGTTAGGAGTTGTTTTGTTCCTTATTTACTATGTATTTCTTGTGCGCACAGTAACTCGCAAGTTTCTGATGCATTAGTGTCCTTGGAGGGAAGGCAAGGCTAAAGCAGTTCTCTCTGACGAGTCCCTGACAACGTGGCGTTCTCAAAACTATCGTGAGAGCTCGAGGATGGAGGTGATTTGTCACAACAGAGATAAAAATCTTAAATCATTCAGACCTGACTGGGTTCAGCCCAGGATTGGATCCACTTGCACTTCAGTCAGCAGAGATAATTTTAAAAAGTTTTTTTTTTTTAACCTGTTGAAATATCTGTGCTATGTCATCTTTTTTTTTTTTTTATAAAACATTTTTACAATTTCTAAAAAAGTATGTTTCAAAGTGAGTTACGTGTTATTAAAAACCAGGATTCCAATGTCCTCGGTGGCAGGAGGTGCTCCCCGAGACCGGAGGGCTGTGGAAGGACATTTCTGTCACGGGGCCGCTCCCTGGCCCAGCTCTTTAGAATTGATTCATTGTTTTTTTAAATTCATTGGTGCAATTTCAATACAAACTCTAACCCTTGTGTAGCTTTGTCTTTAAGAAAACAGTAGTTAAGTACTGTTTAAAAACCTGCATAGAAATAAAGACTATTGAGATACAGTCAGCAAAGCCATCTGATAAGGCACACAAGAAAATAGACAGTAAATGTGAATGCAGAACTCCCACTCGGATGTACAGCAAAGTTCATACAGGTGCATAAATCATGGAACTCACGTCACTGGTCAGAGCAGCAAAAGGTTCCAGGGAGCAGCAAGTGAACGGGGACACGGCAGCCCTGGGGACACGGCAGCCTTGGGGACACGGCAGCCCTGGGGACACGGCAGCCCTGGGGACGCGTCCCGTGCGCCTCCACGCCCCTGCCAGGACCACGGGACAGGGCTGGAGGCCGCAGGGACAGCGCCCTGCTCGCCCCTCCCTTACAGCAGCAAGGGATTTTCTTAACTGCAAAAAAAATAAAGCCCAAGCGAAAACCATCATAAATATCGGGGCAAACTCTGCAGAGTCCGGGCCATCCCAGGCTCTGCAGCTTCCGCCCAGCGCCAGCGGTGCGGGCCGGGAGGGGCCGGGAGCAGCGGCGGGATCCCGGCCCCGCAGCAGCGCCAGCCCCGCTCCCGGCCCCGCCCCGCGGCACACGGGGGCTCTGCCTTCCTCCCTCTCTTGGAGGCAGCGAGTTTTTCCCAAACCACTTGCCAACTCACAAAACCTTTTGTGCTCCTCTGATATGTGTCATTTCCCTATCATGAGAAATTAGGTCAAGTTTTTCCACTGGTTTTATTTTTTCCTCCTCGGGAGAGGCAGCTTTAAAATGATGCCTTAAAATGTGTTGTAACAGATTTTTTATATTTATGCAGGATGAACTTAACACCGGATTTTTTTTGCCACTTTGCTATTTATATACATATATATAAAATGTATAATGAAGCTTAACCATACAGCACAGAGATTACAATTGAACGGCACACATTCACCACCAGTGAGGGGGCCAACCCCTTTATACACCCTCTGAAAAATCTGGATAATAATATTAATAATAATTAAAATCCAAAGAAAGTACAGTATATTTAACAAAATAGTAAATATTAAACAGTGAATACTCTACTTAATAAGGACCTCGCCTTGTTTCAAGTTGGCGTCAATCCACAAAAATATACTTTTTAATCTGGTGACCGTACAATACATAGGTACTTACACCAAAGGTGATAATATATTTAGGATGCTATATACACAAAGAGTTTGGCTCAAATTTAAATTTACATATAAGTGTTCATGGCTTATTTTTCCCCCAAGGTTCCGCCTGCAAGTTTTTCCTTTTCATCTTTGAAAGCAAAAACTAGAAAGTCAAAATAAGATAAAACTATACTCTACAAAAAAGCTACAACATACAGCTTTGGCTTATATAAATAATTCATAGCAGAATGTGTTCAAAAGTACTGTATATAACTTTATATATAGTCTTCAATTCATTAGGGTATTGTTTTCTTTAATATAAAATATACATGAGCTAAAATCCGTTTCTATATTTTTCAAAGGTATGAACGTAAAAACAAATTTGTCAAACATATTCCAATTATAACTTAATATATTAATTTTATTTTGTTAATGTTCTATTTTCTAGGCTAATATTTTTCTGAATATTTCATGCGAGTTCTCTATGTCTCTCTTTCACTCATTAAAAAAATCACTTCTTTGACCCAATACACTATTTTTTTTTTTTGCACGTGCAAAACAGGGTTTTTGTTGGTTTTTTTTTTTTATTTCTTATAGCATCAGCCCTTCTCCATGCACCCTCTGCAATAGAGACCCATGCCAGGTTGGGTAATAAAAGGTCAGTTTATGTACAGTATTGCTTTCTTCTTCCTGCTTTTCTACTGCTCTGCTGCTACAAAGCAATTATTTCTTAACTACGAGTAACCATAGAGCTGACTACACACAGGGACGGTACTAGAGGCGAGCCCTCGCCCGGCGGGTGCGGAGGAGGAGGGGACACTGCGGGGACGCCGCTCTGGGGCCACACACGAGTCCAGGTAAGTGCCAGACTAGAGATCAAACCTACGGGATTGTTCTGTTACTGTTACCAAGGGACAGCTGCAGCTATACAAGAGTTTGTCGTAAGTGCCTGATGATTGGTGTATGCTACACACACTAGCACATATATATGCATGTGAAGATATATATATGCACGTATGTATATACATATAAATATACTTATTCATGTCCTTATGTATAAATTTAGATATGTCAGGACAGTTCATTGGAGAACAGAGCTGGAGGGGCGGCACGGCGGGTTTATGTCACCCACGTGTCCATCCTCATGCGCTTTACCGAGGGGCTCTCGCGGTCCTCGGCGGCGGGCGGCCGGCCCAGCACCACGGGCGAGTGGAAGTCGCTGCGCGGGTCCTCGCGGTCGCTGCCGTCGTAGGAGCTGCTGGAGCTGCTCAGGCTGTCGACCGGGGAGCGCCCCAGCTCCTGGCGCGACGGCGGCGGCGGCGGCTGCGGCTGCTGCGGCTGCTGCGGCGGGAAGCCGGAGGGGGTGACGCGGTCCCGGGGAGGGGAGATGGGTTCCGATTTGATGTTGATGTTTTGGTTGGTGTTGATGGAGAGGTTTGAACCCTGAGATAGCTGGCTGCCAGTGCTGGGGGAGGAAAACAAAAGGCGCAAATAAGGAAGCGCAGAAAGTGAAAAGCAAGTGACAACTCACTTGTCTGTGACGGTGAGGCCTTGGGGCTCAGCACAGAAATAAATGTGCCTTGCTGGCAAGAGCGAAGGTGAAAAAGGCATTAATTAAAGGTCTGAGCTGCTTTTACAGAAGTTCAGAACTAACAGGTATTTTCTACTGCCAAACATTTGTCACCACACAAGCGCCTCCTTGGTGAGAAGCTGAGCCTGCAGGGACACAGCTCATTAGCAGGGGATGACTGAAGGGACAAACACCCCCTGACACAGGGGTGTTCTGCAGCACAGAGAAGAGGTTAAAACGTGCTGAGCATTCCCTGGTGCAGCTGCTCCAGCAGAGGAGCAGAATCCCCCCAGCGCCACCCTGGGACCTGGTACTTACACAAGAGAGCTGAGGGCCGCGGGACCGAGGTGGTGCTGCTGCCAGGCAGACACCTGCCCCAGGGACAGCATTCCCGGGGAGTTAAATCCCTGCAGGGCAGACAGGTCTGCGCTAGTCAAGGAGTAATCTAAGAGGGAAAAACAAGTAAACAACAAAGTAATGTATAGGGGGGTCATATCTAGAATGTACAAATACAAATTAATACAAATACAAAGGCTTTCTGCCCAAAACAAACAAAGGCAGCTGATCCAAAGGAATCCAGACATGAAAACTCTGAAGTCTGGGAGCAATCCTGCCAAGCTTACTGCGAGCTTAACACTACAGAGGCCTCCAAATGATTTTTTTTTTTGCATTCTGCTCTCAGTTCCTCCATGTTGCTGTCTGGGAGCTTGTTCCAAACCCACAGGTACAACACCTGTGCTGTCAGAGACCCACACACATCCCTGCAAGAATCTTCCTGAAGGCCTCAGGAGTCCCAGCTGCTCCTGCCAGGTGAAGCTTCTTAAGCTGCCTTTTTGTTTCTTCTCAGTTGTCACTTCTGCTGGAACTCTGGAAACCCTCACACGTATTTCTGCACAGCTTCAGAAAGCTTTGTCCCAGAATGACTGACCCTAGAAGCCCTTCCTGCAAGACTAAAACTAAATTAAAATAAAGAAAAAACCTGTGACCTGCAGTGACCCAGACATGCACTGAGCCTTCGAAGCAGCTCCGACACCTGCCCAGTGCAGCCCTGGAGATGGATGTGCTGGGCTGATGGGATTTGTCAGAGCAGACCTGAAGGAAACATTGATAGGAATTCAATTCCCTGTAATTTTTTTCCATTGCAATTACAGCTTTTATGACTATGGCCAATTAACTTCTGACACTCCAGACAGAACGTGTCTGGTGACAGGGCTTTGAGGAGGTATTTTTCTGAGGAGCACATATGTCACTGTGCAATTAGCTGCATTACTAATTCCCTAAATAATCACATATCTGCTGGCAGGGACAGAGGACACCCCTGCTGCAGCAGTGACCTGATGTGAGATGTACACACGAGAGCACCACAGAAACCATCACTGCTGTGACCCCCACAGGCAGCACTGGCAGCTTTGTACCTCTGCAAAACAACTGACCTGAAGCAGGACTTTATTCATGGCTTGGTGTGCTCTGCTCAGGTGTCAATTACTAATTAACTGATTGCAGGGGTTTTAATATTCTTTTTAAATGTCTGCTTTTAGAACTCAGTTGGGTCTGGCCCTTCCTCCAACAATCTACAAATACCAAAAGAGATTATTGTGGAAAACTGATATCCAACATTTTAATTAAGGATCCAAGAGCTGAAGCTATCCCTTCCAGTCCTGAAAAAAACCAACCCTATCAATCCAGAGAAACAATTAAGGTATTTAAATTTTATCTTAGTCCTTGAACTGCAAAACTGAAATTGTGCTCTAAGTGGTGACTATCCTGAGAATCCCCAGGCGACAATTTGGTTTCAACATCGAATTTCTTCCTGCAAATCCCCTGAAAGGTTCAATCTAACAGAAACGATTCTAAAGTGTGTGAAAACCACTAAAGGCTGAAAGCTTTGCACAAATTATTTGCATTATCAAAGGAAATGGGCTGGAGTTTAAAATCACACCCCAGTGGTACCAGCAATTGTCCATTACGTAGGACATCAGTTCCCCCTGCCATTGCTGCTTCCTGAGATCCCAGCCCCTCTCAGCTTTTGGGTGTTTCAGCTTTTCAGCTGCCAGCTCAGGTTCCTCTGGGTGAGGGATGCACCCAGCCCTGCTTCTCAAACAGCATCCAGCCAGACAGAGGGGACGTGTCAGGTGAGACTCACTGAACACAAGAGCTGAACCAGCTCCGGGGCAAGACTCAAACCAAGGTCTGCATGTCCGGCTGCTCCCACTTCAGCTGATCACCAAAGCCAGCCCTGCTCTGCCGTGCGCTGCTCCTGCAGCCCAACTGCTGCACTCCCTGCTTCAGACTCCACCCCTCAGCACAGCTGTGCCTGCATCAACTTCTGCAACCGGGCTGGTGCTGCTGCAGGGCAAACACAGCCCCTGGCTGAGCACAGCCCCTGGCTGGGGCTGTGGGGAGTGCAGGCTCCCAGCACAGCCCCTGGCTGAGGCTGTGGGCAGTGCAGGGCACAGCCCCTGGCTGGGGCTGTGGGGAGTGCAGGGCACAGCCCCTGGCTGAGGCTGTGGGCAGTGCAGGGCACAGCCCCTGGCTGAGGCTGTGGGCAGTGCAGGGCACAGCCCCTGGCTGGGGCTGTGGGGAGTGCAGGGCACAGCCCCTGGCTGAGGCTGTGGGCAGTGCAGGGCACAGCCCCTGGCTGGGGCTGTGGGGAGTGCAGGGCACAGCCCCTGGCTGAGGCTGTGGGCAGTGCAGGGCACAGCCCCTGGCTGAGGCTGTGGGCAGTGCAGGGCACAGCCCCTGGCTGGGGCTGTGGGCAGTGCAGGGCACAGCCCCTGGCTGAGGCTGTGGGCAGTGCAGGGCACAGCCCCTGGCTGGGGCTGTGGGGAGTGCAGGGCACAGCCCCTGGCTGAGGCTGTGGGCAGTGCAGGGCACAGCCCCTGGCTGAGGCTGTGGGCAGTGCAGGGCACAGCCCCTGGCTGGGGCTGTGGGCAGTGCAGGGCACAGCCCCTGGCTGGGCACAGTCCCTGTCCTGCACCTTCCTGCTGTGGCACAGCCCAGGGCAGGAGAGGGGCTGGGGCACTGCCAGCTGATGAGCTCAGCAACACAAAAACAAGAGCACGTGAGATGCTTGGCTGGCTAAACTAGAAACTGCAGTCAAGACTTTCAAAGCTAAGTGGGGACAAAATGTATGAAATCCCATCTTTGGGGATTGGAATTCAGCCAGTGCCCTGGTGGTTGTTGGACAACCCTTTTGGTGAAGAAATTTTCCCCAATGCCCAACCTAAACCTCCCCTTGTGCAACTTGGGGCTGCCATTGCCTCATGTTCCATCACTTATTACTTGACTTTCATGAACTGTTTTCCCAACCACTCATCACTTTCACTTTACCAAATGCCTTACATCACACCCAGCTTGGATTAAAAGAGTTTTAAGGTCCTGCAGACAATAAAAGTATCTGAAGAACCGAAGTACTGAAGGATCAGCCATTGCCTAAACGTGGGGCACTCCGGTTCCCGGTGGATTGCTACAGGCTCAGCTGTGATGAGCAAGAGCCTTCATTTGAACTGAGGAGGAAAGCAAAGCTGGGTGTGACAGGAATGTGAATTTCCAGGTTCTGAGCCCGAGCACAGTCCCGACCCCGGCAGGGCTTACCAGTGTTGTAGGCAGTGGGCATGGCCGAGTACACGAGTCCCTGCGGGGGCAGGCTCGGGGTCGTCACCGACACCACGGGGGTGGCCAGGGGCTGCGTGGACTGAGAGCTGCTGATCCTCTGGGTGTTCTGCAGGGAGGGAAACCACAGAGCCTGTGAGACACCGGGGGGAGCTCGGGGAGATGCAGCACCAGTGCAACACAGCATCGCATCCAGCGTGCGCCTCTGCCCTGCCTTTCGGCTCACAACACATCCTGCGTGTCAGCACTGCTTCTCTATAAAAGCTAAAGTATTTCAATGCAACCAAACCGAAATGAAAAATTAATTGAAGGCTCACCGGGCCACTTCCCAAGCATGCAGATTTCAACAGTGTTAGCGTTGTAGGACACACAAAAATAAATGCAATTTCTTAGGGATATTAGGACACAAGAAATCTCAGAAGTTCTTAAGTGATTAAGAGTTTTGAGTCTTATTTTTAAAGAGGTTTTAGTGCAGATGGTGAGGTGCAGTTCCACCAGAAGAGATTCTCCCACTTCACAGTTGTTTATCCAATTTTCCAAATCTCAGCTGCCAGTTTTGACACTGTGCTGACTACACCTGTCCTGAAAGGAACACAGAGATCTTCTAAATAAATTTGTGTTGATAAGACTTCAGTGATAAAATAATCTTGCTGTTCCCATGGTTCCTGAGAAACTGAGAGAGTACTTGTTATAATGCAGATATGTTTCCAAGCAAATGACACCAGAGTTCACAAAGAGCAGTGGTGTTTTTCTGACAGGGAAAATGGGAAAATAGCTAAACTACATTGTCTCAGATAATTTAACTGTGGGCACAGTTTGGCTTTTTAATAACAGCCTTTCTTTCCCATATACTGGAATGAACATCTGCAGCAAACATACCACTCAAGCTCTAACCAAATCTGCTGGTTAGATAATTAATTAACCACTGTGGTGAACAGCACCAGACAGCAAAGCTGCTGCCACAGAACGTTCTGCTCTCCATGGTGGCAACTGCAAATCTTCCTGAAAAATATGAGGTTCACCACCATTTGGCCATGACAAATACTGTCAAGAACAGAAAATACTAGGCTTTTATTTTTCAAGAACAGATACTCACTTTTATCTGCAGAATTCTTAGAAATGGCAGCAGTCCCTACACCCTGTATTTCTACAAGGAGCTCGGTTTCAATCTCCTGGTAATATGTTTTTTTAAAGCAAATTTCTCTCTATTGCTGAAAAAATATTTGCTACAAAAGGAGCAGTTTCTCATCTCTTGGGCAGGGACCCATTTCATAACTTTACAAGACTGAACTTACTACTCCTTTCCCTTATTTCAGACACAGGTATTTCAGGATCTGCAGCATTTAACTTTTTTCTCCCCTCTAATCTTGAGAGAACGAGCAGCATTAAAAATGCATCATTCCCTTAAAAATACCAGAATGAGCAGGTACAGAAATGAGGCTGTATTCAATTTTAAGCTTAAATTTATGAAGATGAATTGAGGGTTATCAATCTTGTATCTTTCCCATTTAAAGAAAGAAATATATATCACAGCTCCCACATTAAAATTAGCCACAGCTGTCACTGGCTGCCAGCTCTGATCTCGCTTGTGTCTGGCTGCTCTGGAATTCCCACCTCTGAGCCTCCCAAGGGTTTGGGGCTCTTTGGCATTTGTTGCCAAACACACACACTGGCAGATGTGCCCTCTCTGCTTCAGAGCTCCCAGGTTTCAAAGCTGCAATTCCCAGAGAAAGCCCCTCTGATTTTCTGTAATTGATCCCTTTAAATCACTTATGCACTTCTAAAAACCTCCCCTAGACCAAGTTTATCTGGCATAAAGAGATGTTATTAGAGCAGATTTTTGTGTCTGTCAGGAATTGACCTTTCTCCAAAGCCTTCTTGGATGGCTGCCTATAAAATTGGGATTACTGCATAATGGAAAAGTAAAGAGGAATATACTGGGAAACAATCCAGACCAAAGGATTTCCTTACGGGATTTTTTTTGAGTGGCTAATAAAGGTGGTTTTCTGAGGTAAATTCTTTCTGAATATAATTCTTGGAACACTCAGCCACATAAAGACACTCAGCAATATTTAGATGAGCCCAGTATTTGTTGTCTTTGGAGATTCACGACAAATTTCAGGATGTCTTTTTTAAACTCTTTTTCACTGGTGCAAATGCAACAGGAAGAATTCAGTATCTTTATTCCGTGCTCTGCTACCGCTGCTCGCTGCTTTCCATACCCAGCGCTCAGCTCCCACACGGAGCCAGCGCTCCCAGCTGGGACCTGGAGCTGCTTCCCAGCGCGGGAAGGAGCCCCAGACAGAGCCCTGCGGTGGATCCTGTGCTCCTCTGCCCCGGCTGAGGCGGGCTCTGCCCCTTTCCCTGGTGCTGCTCCTGCCAGAGCCGGGCCCAGTTTCCGCAGCAGTCACTAGATGGCCCCTGCCGCACACGGGATCCTCCGCGCTGCGCTCCCTCTGCCCGCCCGGCCGCACCTCGGGCAGGGGAATCCCCAGGCCAGGGGCTTCATTCTGATCCCAAAGGCTTCATTCTGATCCCAAAGGCTTCATTCCAACCCCAGGGGATTCACTCCAACCCCAGGGGATTCACTCCGACCCCAGGGGCTTCATTCCAACCCCAGGGGCTTCATTCCAACCCCAGGGGCTTCACTCCAACCCCAAGGGCTTCATTCCAACCCCAGGGGCTTCACTCTGACCCCAGGGGCTTCACTCCAACCCCAGGGGCTTCATTCCGATCCCAGGGGCTTCATTCCAACCCCAGGGGCTTCACTCCAACCCCAGGGGCTTCATTCCGACCCCAGGGGCTTCATTCCGACCCCAGGGGCTTCACTCCGACCCCAAGCACATCTCACTGAGAGCTTCCACACCGATTTCCCTCTGGCACTGAAAGCCAGACACTCCTCTCTGAAGGCGAGGGGAAAGTGGGAGAGCTCTTTAAGTACTCGATGAGCAAAACATACCAGTAACGCTTAAAAAGTTCAATACTGAATTTCAAAAACCATTTTCCCTTTTTTAAATCTATTTCTCATGTTTAAGGTAAAAATCAACCAGCAGCATGCATTCATCATGAAATTTATCTAAATCACTACGTTTTCCATGCTTTCATGCAATGAGAGCCTCATATTAGCAACAGGTCCATGTTCAACACAAGTCAAGGTCTCCAACAGATCAATTTATCTCTCTGTGATTCTGACACAGCATCTTCTGCCTGGTTTGTGCCACAGTAGCCAAACAATTTGGAATTTGTTCTAAAAATAAGTTACAAATTATTTTAGCCTTATGGTAATTTTCCAGACAGAATGCCAAATGTTAAAACCTTTAGGGGAAAAAAAATAGAAAACACACAAATCCCAAGAGCTTCCTTTTAAAAGCAGAATATCTTTCCACTGGAAAAAAAGGTAGAATTATTCATTTGCAATTCTCTGTTCCTTTTGGTAAACAGGGAACACCCCTGTGGTTTGATAATCTCACGCAGGATGAAATAATTCTAACCTCCAAAAAGGTGACCTCACCAGCAATGATGTCATCTCCTTGAAAGGAAGAGAAGTAACACAGGGCTGGTGTTACAATCTGAAGAACTTCACAAGTGAAGCCACTTTCTAAAAATATTCCAATAATTTCAGGGATGGGAAGTGATTATTTGTATTTCATACAGAAGGCAGTACAAATCCTATACACATGGACAGTTACTTTGTAAGGCTCTTTTCCAATGTTCCCTCCAAGAAAAACAGAAACATTTTCAGGAAAAAAAAATAGAGGTTTACAAATGGCAAGCGCTGACTTTGGATGTGTTTTCAACTTGAATTGGTCGTGTTTTGAGTTTGATAAAACAAATGTATTTTTGTCTGCTACCAAGGGAACACTGGAATTATTTAAAATATGTAATGAAATTATAGTTAAAAAGCTGTAGTGAAAGACATTTCCAGCATCTTGCTGTCTCTCAGCAAACAGCAGCCCAAACTCACCAACTCCAATTCATCCTCCTCCGACTGTACTCAGCAAACAAGAGGGATAACACAGTTACTAAAAATAGCATTGCTTTCAAATGAAAGAAAAAGTCACGTTTGTGCTTCAGGATTTTGATTCATTTTAATTAATAATGTGGATTTGCCACCTGATTCTGTAGATAATACTGCCAGAAATGTAACACGTCATGAAATCCGTGTCACATCAAACCTGCTGTGCTTGGGGACATTGGTGCAGCGAGAGCTTGGTGACCCCAAGGACACGGGGATGTGCAGCCCTGAGCCAATAAAGCAGCTCAGCAACAAAGTACTTCTCACACACAACCACCATTCCCTGCCAGCATCTGCCCTGAAACCTCCTAATTCCCCCCAAACACAGACAAACCCAAAGCTGAATGTGATGTTGTTCTTCACAACACAACAATAAATAGGTGCTGTGAACTGCATTATTGCTCCTATTTCTAATTAGAAGTGTAATTGTCACTGTAATGAGCAGCCAGTGCACTTCCTATCTCTCCTACACTTCAGTATTCCTAGAAAAACCTTTTTTTCTTTTTTCAAGAACCATAACTCTGAGGCTAATTATAGCTTTTGTTACTTGGATTAATTTGGTATTATTCATCATGAGTACCAGTAACAAATGTAAGCACTTGTGGTAGCTTAAAGACACATAGGAATTATACTGAGAGTACTTGTGTTGTTTATATCCTGCTCCTCCTGGTCATGGCCCATTCTTCCATACACAGAAAACATCCACAGAGACATTAAAAATTTCTACATGGCAGCGAAAGACTAAGACCAAAGGATTTGGCCAAGTAAATTAAAGGAAAAACAGAGCAACACTTCCTGCAAGACCTGTTCTGGGCTGCAGGCCGGGGTTGCCTCACGGCTGCCACGAAACCCGAGTGCTATTCCCTGTCTGGACAGACCCTGGTGCCCAGCAGAGCACCCCGGGGACAGCCAAGGTGACACTCACGGGGCCACATCACACCAGGGCTGCTCACAGCCCTCCCTCACCACACAAGCTGCACTGCACATCCCACAGCCATTACGAGCCAGGAAAAACAGGTACAAAATGTGCTTTAGGGCACAGTAATAGAGCTCGCATCACCAATAGGATCAGCCATTCTTCCACAGAATAATGGACAGCCCTTTTTAAAACCCACATCCTCCAAACCACTGGAGTTCTCAGTACCAGCTCAGAGGGATGTCAGATCAAAACACCACAGCCCCGGCCCTGTGCCTACAATTGTGTGCTCACCACATTTAGGTCAGACTGCTGTTTTACAGCTGTAGAAATTCCTCACAAGCTGAACTTCTCCCCAGGTCACAACCTGTACTTTTGACTTTCATCAGTGGCATTTCAGACCACCCCTCTGCTCCTGTACCCTACGGTAAGCAGGTGAGAGTTTCTCCCTGTGCACGGGGCAGAAGAGTTCATTCCACAAAGCCAGACCCAGAACAAATGGTTTAACTCACCAGTGGGGGCATCATGCCCTTGCTGGAGGGTGGGATGACAACTCGGAGGTCGGGTTTGCGGTTGTTCATGCCCAGGTTTCCTCCTCCTGGTGGAGGTGGGGACTTTGTAGGCATGACTTTGCCTAGGCCGTTCCCACCACCACTGGTACCAAGTAGACTTGGTGAAGCCCGGGAATTCACAAACCCATTTCCTGGGGAGGAAAAACAAATGGACTGTAAGGCTGAGGAGAAGGACAACACAAAATTTTGGTGCTCATGTACCAGTTATGAGATATTTATTTTGTAAAACTTCCGATAACAAACTTCCCACAAGGGGCTGAGTATTGAACAATCGAACAAACACAAACCACTCTGACCAGAGGATCAATATGGAAAGGGAATATCACTTCAAGGGCATGCTGTGGCAGCTTAAATGCTGAGAAGAGCAAATTGCCAAAGAACTATTTCTAATAACATCCGTTGTGTTTAGTTTGCCCTTTGAAGCTCCTCCAGGCTGAGCCTGCAGAAAAGTGAGAGTTTTGCACAACCCCACTTGGTCCCCACCCCCACAGAGAGAGCATGGTCTGCACTGGATTGTTCCTGTGAGAACCAAAGATCAGCTCTTAAAATCTCTGTTCCTAAAATTTATTCTTCATATACCTCCAAGACCAGTAGGACTAATTCCAGTATCAATATTTACTGTCTGATTATTATATTTATCAACAATAAGGGGAACAAATCCTTTCCCTTCAAATCCATTCCAGATATACACACCATTTATGCCCACAGGTTTATTTATCAGTCTTTATCTTACTCCTGGTACTCATTTTTAGTGGAATTGGACAAGCCAAAGCCTGCATGTCCAGGATTCAGCACCCAAATCTCCAAGAGCTGAATGTGCCCAAGGCAGAGACCTCAGCTTACACTCAGAACTGACCAGAAAACAGGACCAAGGCACTCAATCAGTGAAGTGCCCTGTATTCTATTTTCCCATCCTGACAGAAACACCAATCATGTTAACCAAAATATATTTCTCAGAAAAAATTCTAAAGCCACATTCTAATCACAGAATCGTATTTATAGCAACAATTCCCAAAATACACAAACCTTATTCAGCTGCAAACAGAAAAAAAGTTGTTGAAGAGAATTTTGCAACAGGGAACCCCATAGTTCACCCTACAGAACCTGTGTGTGTGTGTATAAATAAACACAATTCATAGTAAGATTCTGTTTGCACTAACACTGCAGGGCTGAAAGCAGCTTTTATAGGCACAATCAGGGAGAAGTCTATGAGACAAAGTTCACTGTGTGGGAAATTCTCTCCTAATCGCCCATAGCGCCACTCTGGCATGAATTTTGCATTATTATTCTAATTTGAATAGGCCCCTATGCCCAATCCAATTTTATTGCATTAAATACATATTAATCTAAAAGCAATTAAAATAAGGAAGTTGTCAGTGTCACATTCTACCTTCTTTAGCAACATTTTAATGCCTGTAAAAGCACAGCAAGAAGGAAGAACAGCACCATTCAGCAAGGGCACAAAACTTCATGGAGGTGCTGGTGTAACCAAGAATGGGAATTCACCAGGATGCTGCAAGGGAGCCTCCTCTGGATTAATTCATTATCTGCATTTCCCACTGTGCCAAAAGCTTGACCATACATGGATGATCTGATATGTCCCTTGAGTTTTCCAAGGTTAACAGAGCAAAGAGGAGTCACTCTAATTTAGTACTTTCCTGAAGCATTTGCATAGGAGGTATGGGAATATGACTTTTAGCTCAGAACTTATGGGGGAAAGAAGGAACACAACAGAAAGTAAAGTTTTTAATGTCAGCATTCTTCCTTGTGTATTAAAAACCACAGCAAAAACTCGTTTTGTGATTAAAGCACCTACTTTCCTCAGCAGAAAACAGCAGAATTTATTCAGATGCTCCTAGGTTAGTGATAAAATTTAGGTGGAGTGGTTGAAAAGTTGGGCTGAAGCTGAGAATACACACTAGAGCTAAATATAACCTTGACTGGTAGGAGAAAACTCTCCACAGCTGTGTCACATGGAAAAACCAACAAGCCAGGAGGAGAAGTTTAGTTCTGTGCTCTCCTTAAGGTTCCTGAAACAGAGCTGGTTTTCGTAGAACCATGATTTTGTTAACACAGTTATGCATCAATTCCTATCCATTATAGATGAGTGCAGCATGAGTTGCAGCCAGCCTGCCGAGATTGAGAGACATCCTACACAATGGACAGAGGAAAAATTAAATGGATTTGCAAGCACACTAGGGAGGAAAAATATCAGAAAATGGCATCATTTCCACCAAATTATATCTGAAACTTTGTTATGGCACCTCCCATTTTCAGCAAAAATGCCAGAGCATTTAAAGAACTTACTGTTACAAGAGAAGTAAAGCCTGGGCTTTAATGCAATAATAAATAGCATTTTATTACTCACTGGGGCTGTCAGTGTCACCTTTCCACGGCGGGGCTGTGAGTTCTGAGCAGTTTAGGCTGCACAATCCCCCTCTGTACAAACAATGGGGTTCTGTGCAGCACTTTGGGCCATCCTATGATCCCATTTCCTGTCCTCTGCTTCAAGTATTTCGGTAGCCCGTGTGTTAAATCTGGACAGTGTCTCTCTTCCACACCCAATCCAGTCATTTCCTGAGCCCTTATTCCACGGCTCTGCCAATCCTTCAGAAACATTTCATGCTTTTAGTGGTGCTGTCAAAAACAACAAACTGCCTGCCACTGCCTGCTCTGCGCAGCATCAGGCGGCAGCAGGGCAGAGCCAAAGCATTTCTCCTGACAAAGGCTGAGCCCTTCTCAAAGAGACTGCTTAGAATGTGTTAAAATGGGAGAAACAGAAACAAAAAATACCCTAAGTGTGCAATACTGTGGGTATGAATCCAACAGCAGCCCTTGGTGATAAAGAGCTGGCACTGAACACTGAGCAAACACTGGAGTGTCTCTATCGATCATCTGAGGGATCATATGCTGGGGCTGCACTAAGAGTGCAGAATATTCATTTTTAGTATGAAACTTCAAGCCTTTTTCCTTTTAATAATCTAATAAGAAAATCAAATTACCAGTTAAGACTGAAAGGATAACTGAACGTGTGGTATTTCTTAGAGCAAGGTCAGGAGCCAGAAAAAGATAATGAGTACAGGATGATGCAACTACACAGCCCTTTGCCAAACCGAGGCCTTAATAACCCCATAAATTCTACTTACTATTTCATATAATACAGAAATTGTTTCTACCCTGCCCGCTATAGATCTTCCCCAGAGACAATACTTTATATCTAAAAAGGTTTTCAAACTGGAAATGGAAACAGAATAAATCCTACATGTGTGTAAAAATACAATTGTTTTTACTTCCAAAGGAAGAGTTTTAACTCTTAATTCCTTAAAACAGACATGAAAACATGTTTAAAACAGTCTTTTGGAAAACAGACACCAATGCAAATATAAGCTCTCAATTATATGAATCATAATTTAATTAGATTTGATGATAAAAAACCGTGCCAACGTACATTAGCCTACTTCTTGTTTAGTCAGAAAGTGTTTACTTTTGAAGCAACTTCTTTTCTGAAGTGAAATGTTACAACCCACCCCTGCTACCAACTGGATATTCTGCCTTCAGAGACGTAATACAGCTTAATCTCATTTACTGTCCTGCAGCCCAAGACACAGCATTCAATTACATGAGCCAGACTCATATTTCACTATATAAATCACATCAGTTGAAACAATGAACACACGTGGCTGGAAAGTACTCCATGTACTTATTGCTACTCAAGAAATAAATTACAGGCATTGATGCCATTAATCTTTTGGGGACTTTTTTTGGTGGTTCATTTTGGAGAAAAACTGAACAGTTACACAAAGTCCTGGAATAATTGTGGGCAAGCAGCTGAGCCACGTAAAATTAAGCAAAAACAAGGATTGTAGTAAATAAATATTTATGCCTCCAGTGACATCACAAAACCTAACAGACGTCACACAATTAGAAGCAAACTGAAAATTGTGTTTGCAACAAGCCATTGATTCACATGGCACCAGGAGGCCAGATAAGATCTCCTGAAGGAAAACATTCACATGGAGAACCTTGGGCAAGGGGACACATTGCAAGTAAAACCAACAATAGCATTTCTGTGTGCACTCGTTGCTCAATTTGTTTACTTTGGGGTTTAGTATGACAGATTCAAGTGGAAATTAAAAACAGCATATGCCATTCCTACCATTTTCAGCTCTGCACAGCAATCACTGCTGATTCTACCATCGTTTCAAAAAGCTCCAGTTCTGTGTTAGCTTTGGAAAGAATTTACTGTAATATCTCAAGGAATCTGAAATAAATGTATTTCTACTGATCTTTACAAATCAGTATGTCAGATAATAATATAATTAGAATTAAAATATACCTTTGACAGTAATAGAAGGTCTTGAAACATGTCTAACATGTAAGATTTATGCTTTAAGGCACTACTTTAGATGTTAAAAGGCAGCAAAAAAGAAATACACATGACTAAATGTCAAGGGAATGCTTAGTCATGTTACAGAACTTTAAAAAGAGCTCATTTCCCAGGTTGTTGGGAATTTTCTTTTGCCTACAGCTACATAAAAGGAGAAAGAATTTTCACGGATATTTAGAATTTAAAGGGGTGGTTATCATTCAGAATACAACAGCAAACCTAAATAAAGGCATATTGCTCTTGTATCTGAGTGAAACATCACCAATAGCAAGTGGATGTCTTTTAGGTCTTTTGTCAATTAAACAGATTACAGTTATTTACACCAGTTTACTTCCTAAACTTGCTGATTTCTGCGTGTCTATACAAAGCCAATGTAAAGAGTGGCAAAAAAGGAGGAGAGAAATGGTGTTTACAACAACCTGGGATGTGACAGTGTACCCTGGGCAAGGGGACATTATGTAAATATTGAGACTCCCTTTAACCCAGCTGGAGATTAATAATTTGTTCTCTGTATGGCAAATTCTAACCAGAATTGTCATGTACCTCTCAGTAAACCAGAAATTTTGGTAAGATAACAAATACACATTCTGAAACCTAAGGGTAGTTCAGGGGCTGAACTGACCTCATGACATGCAGATGGGTGGTTTCCAAGGAGAAAGAGCTACAGTCCAAAAAAAATCAAATACTTTTTCTCTCCTTACCAGCATATTTTTTATGCTGATTTCAGCCAGTCATTTCTTGTGAGCTGATTTAATCAGAGTAATGGATGGATCAGTCTTTGCTATGTGCTGACAACGTCCAGCAAAGGAAAAGGGTTGAGCTCACACCCTGTGAACAGTGGCTCTGCACTCCCAGAACTCCCTTCCCTTCAGGAGAGCCTGGCAGCTGCAGCAGTCAATGGCTGGGCTGGTCTCTGCTCCTCAGGGACCCCTCAGCCCCTCCCTGGAGAAGCTGCACTGACCTGTGTCCTCCAAAGATCAGAGCAAGGCAAGCCACGATCCTGGGCCCTGCTGACAGCACAGCACAACCTTTGTGTGCTGCATTTAGCAGCAGGTGGACAAACACTCTGAAGCCAGAATTCCCCTTTCCATCCAGATGGGAAGTCAGGAGCTCTGACTAGGGCAAGACCACCGGGGACTGATGCTCTCTGTCACACTGAAGAGGAGGCACAGGCCTGAAACAGCAGCAGGAGAGCACAGCCTGCAGTAGGAACATGCTCAGGTGTTATTTACAGCTGCTTTCCTACCGTGGTCCCTTCCCACAGGGCCAAGGCTTGGAGCTGATGCAGGTTCAGAGGCTGGCAATGGGACATTATGTAAATGTCAGAGTGGGGCAGAGGCAGAAGAAAGCTTCCTTCTCAGGGAAGAGGCAGATAGCATCAATGCAGAACATTTGCCTGAAACTGCAGTTGGTGTTTTTCAGGAGTCAGTTGGATACTCCTGCTGGGGCGTCTCTCATTTCACAAACCAAACACGACTCCAAGGTGTGCACAGAGAGCCTTTCTGTTATTGAAGCCTCCAGATTGCAGCAGATTCAGACTTGTGCAAAACCAAGCTCAGAGATTCTTTTATCCTCACACAAAAAGCTCCCCCATCAGCCAAGCCCTCCAGACAAAGGGAACCATTTACAGGTGTGGCTGTTCACAGTTCTGTCCTGATCCCTTTCTGGCAACTCCAAGCAGTTTACAGGTGTGTGCAAGCTGTCAGTGGCACCTCTGCAAAATCCCTCCTCGGGCCAGGATAAAAGACCACACATGATCTAGACTGACTCTTAGTGGAGATCCAACAGCTCACAAGACACAGCTTTTCCAGCAGATATACCTTCAGTTCTGCTCCACAGAAAATCAGTATTCCTGAGGTTACTTCACATTCTCAGAACCTGAAGATTAATGAGGACATTAGAGAAGATACAGCTCTAAAACAAAGAGGAGAAATTCAGTACCCAAGCAGACCAGGTCTTTTTTATCCATTCTCCTGATGGTAAAAATGTAAGAGGAAAGACAATTTCTTTTTCTTTTTTTTCCAAAAGATTAACTGCGTCCATAATCTGTATTACTGACCAGAAGGGCTATTTCATTGACACAGAAATGTACACACAGAAAATACTGTGTCTTTTTGAAATCATAAACAGCCTCCACTTCCAAAAATTCCTTGAGAATCCCCTGGGAGTGGGAAGAACTTAGGTCTCAAGGTTTCTGGTTTTCATGCAGCCTTGGCAATGAAAACCAGCTCAGGTCCTTGGCATGGTTCTGGC
The DNA here is from genome assembly GCF_021018805.1 of Prinia subflava. Lineage (NCBI taxonomy): Eukaryota > Metazoa > Chordata > Aves > Passeriformes > Cisticolidae > Prinia > Prinia subflava. The sequence continues at coordinate 3,304,902 of NC_086261.1, forward strand.
TCAATGCCACTCATGAAAGGTGTGAAAGAGAAAGTGGAGACTGAGTAACTGTGGTGGCACTTCCGAGCTTTCCTGATTCTCAGAGTGTCAAGGATGGCACAGGGTCACTGTAAGTGCATTTCACTGGCAACCTGTGGATGATGCATGGGATGATACCAATCCAGTGGAACACAGCGAAGCAGAACTCATGGCAAACTGGAATGCCATCCATCCATCCATCCATCCATCCATCCATCCATCCATCCATCCATCCATCCATCCATCCCCCCATCCATCCATCCATCCCTCCCTAAGCCAAAGAACCTCTCCCCTGTATCTGGGCATGTGAGGCTCCACTTTGCCTGAGGTGTTCTCCACATCCTGGTGATAATCAACTCCTGGGGCACGTTTGATGCCCATCACCAATTGAACAGGGTTTAATATTGACCAGGAGCAATAAGATCATCGATGTTCCAGCTCAGAAACATTTGATCTAATTAACAGGAAAAATAACTTAGCTCTAGAGCAAACTCCATTGTAATGCTGGACATTTTTTCCCACTCAAAACTGGTATATTTGCCAAGTAAAAATTTTCAGCAAATGTTTTTTATGTGGTGGGTAGAATTTTAAAAATATTACAAAATGAAAATGCTTTTTCAGAGTTATGACAGCTGCGTGTGAAGTAAGCTCTCAGTATTATAAAGTGATCACAAAATTTTCTGTTCTGGATATAAAAAACCACCTACCAATCTTTGCTACAACACGCAGATATTTTTACTCAAAGTTATTTTCCACAGAAAAACTGTTAAGTTGGCAGATTGACTGCTAAAGCAAATCATTTCCATTCCAATCAAGTTACACAGGACTTGAGAAAAAGACTCGTGTGAACTCAATATGAGCCATTTTATGCAACATCTTTGTTTGAACTGGGTCCCAAATAAGCAAGATAACCTTTACTTGCTTGTTACTAAGAGATAAAGGCAAGTAAGTGTCTTTCAAGGAAATGAGAACAGAATCTCAGATGCACGAGAACTTCATAATACTGAAGAAGATGGGTTTTTCCTCTACTTATTTTTAAGAGAATATCTGGGGATATGGATATGCCAGTACTCCATCTTTACCTCTGACATCACTCCTATAAATTGTGAGCTGCAAATTTGGCACGTGACCTTTCACTACATCCATAGGAGAACTCTCCATTCCTGAGGAGATTAAAAAAAAAACCTGGAAGCTAAAAGAAGAAAATAGATTTTTTAAAAGCGAATTCCACAATAAATGCAGCAAGAAACTAAAACCATTATTGTCTGCAGACATAATTAACATGAGATACATTTCAACTGCAGCTGTCAAGCTCAAGTTGACAGCAGATTTAGTCAATCTGGTTACGTATGATTTCTTCATTGTGGTTGTAACTGAGAAGGTTTCTGTGCACCTGTCAATAGTTACAAAGTTTTTATGCCATAACTTACAACAAGTGGAGCTCTGACAACTCCGGGTGCCCCTCTGATTTAATGTTCTGAGGTTAACCAGGTATTTGAGCTCCTCTAGAGGTACTTAAAGAAGTTCCCCTGCTCTTGTACAGTCACAACTCTCACTTGCATGACAAACCTTTCTGGAAGTGAGTGGGTACATGTATAACATCTTGGGTGTGATGTTCTGCAAAGTAACAGATAAGTGATGCATTTTGACTTTTTACATAAACTATTAATAAATGCAAGGAGGCAAACATTTTACTGCATTAAATATGTTCCCCAAGCTGCTGTAACTGGGCATTTCTAGAGTTTGATACCCTATAGCAAGCACTGCAACCACTGTTTTATTTGCTTACTGAAGGAAGGAGTCTTAAATCTGGAGCTGCTCTTAATAAAGCCTGATTTAGGAAAAGAGGCCTGAAACAGCCTGATAATAAACTTATTTAGTTTGACTTGAAAAATTCTATGGAAATCAACATCTGACCTCTCCAGTTTCTAAAAACAGTCATCTTTTTTCAACTGAGGAAGTTTCCTCCATTTAAAATCTTGCTTACCTGGTGGAAACCACTCTTTAATATTTCATATCTTAGCTGCACATAGCGAAGGAATGGATAAAGAGTGGAAAGTCAATCCTGTGCTTTCAGCCTTGGAGAGTTGCAGCATTTTTTATTCATCAATTCAATTGCCTGAGTGGATGTTCAAAGAACTTTTTCCCAGCTGCCACACTGAGTAGCCAGCGGGCAAACACTAAAAGGTCAACAGTTGCTTCTCTAATTCTGTGCTATGAACACTTCCCAAGGGGAGTTAGGTGTGTTTGCAGAACTGACCTTCAGCCAGCACGACTTCCAGTGGCACAGGAGGAACGTGACCAAAGTGGGTGAGCTGTCATTTATTTTGTCTGTCTGTGGCACGACACATTTCAGTGGCTGCCTGCCCCTCTATCAGAGTGCTAGATTTTGTGGAGGGGAGACAAAATATTATTGAAATGAAGAAGTGCTATCATATATTTTTACTGAAGGCCAAAAAATACTGCGGATTTGATTTTTGGCAAGATCTCGGATTTGTTTTCAAAAGAAATTCTGATCCTCATCCAAAACTAAGACAGATCCTTAGCTATCAGTTTCCAAGATTTATTGCTTTCTCCATGTAATTACTAGAAAATGATTAGCAAGATACACATGGCAATACAAACAATAGTCTGTAGTTGCTTCATTCTGATTGGCACCACAACCAGCATCAAACACCCAGGTCCTGCAAATACTGAGGTTGGGAACTGAGCTGAGCTGCCTTTAGTGCAATAGTTCAGATTTGGCAAACATAAGATGTTTTTAGAATGCTGTAATTTCACCTGCAGAGAAACACAAAAGCAGCAGCAGCACGCTACTACTGCAAACCACTAAAATAAAAAAGGCAAATATTATCGAGGTGGAAAGGGCACAGCAGTAAAAAGTTAAATGCCTGATAATAATTTATAAAACTTGACAATAACAGCGCAGCTAAAAAAATTACGACCTTTGTTCTTCCACAGCCACTCTTTCCAAAGAGTCAAAATAAAAAATTGCTTTTGAATAACTGAGAAACTGAAACCACAAGACTGTTTTTTGTAACAAAGACACGATACTGCACTTACCCACTGGACTGGTACCAGCTCCATTTGGCACTGAGAGATCAGTTGTCCCCAGCATTCCACCTAATCAAAGGAAGCCAGAGCATTAAAATGACTTGCCCCATTACAGTATCGTGTTATTCTGTACGTCAAAGCTTCAGCGGTGCAAACGCGCTGAAACCACTGCGAAGCTGCTGCTCGGGAGGGGCTTTGTGGGTTCTGACAGAGGCTGCCTGGGGTGTGGAGGGAAGGGGAAGGGGCGGCAGCAGCAGCAGCGCAGCAGCAGCGCAGCAGCAGAGCAGCAGCAGCAGAGCAGCAGCAGCAGAGCAGCAGCAGCAGCACAGCAGCAGCAGAGCAGCAGCAGCGCAGCAGCAGAGCAGCGGCAGCGCAGCAGCAGTGCAGCAGAGCAGTAGCAGCAGCGCAGCAGCAGCGCAGCAGCAGCGCAGCAGCAGCGCAGCAGCAGCAGCGCAGCAGCAGCGCAGCAGCAGCAGCGCAGCAGCAGCGCAGCAGCAGCGCAGCAGCAGCAGCGCAGCAGCAGCGCAGCAGCAGAGCAGCAGCAGCAGAGCAGCAGCAGCAGAGCAGCAGCAGAGCAGCAGCGCAGCAGCAGCAGAGCAGCAGCAGAGCAGCAGCAGAGCAGCAGAGCAGCAGAGCTCACCTGCGTTGCCGGCGCTGGGCGGCCGCTGCGGCGCCCCCGGGGACACGTTGCGGTGCAGGGCGCCCTGGGGCGGGGACAGCATGGTGGTGTCGGTGAGCGAGGAGCTGGCAGCCAGGGACGGGGACACCAGGGAGCTCCCGGGGTTGCTGTAGGTTAAAGTGTTGGGGTTGGACACCGGCACCGTCACCGACATGGAGAAGTTCTGGGCAGGCAAGCCGGGCTGTGGGAGAGAAGAGGAGGAACAAGACAACGCTGTTAGCATTAACTGTGTTTGCAGAAAAATTCTCAGTGCTGGCAGTTTGTTGGTTTTTATTACAGTTAATTCTGTTAGTTTTTAAACTCTATTAAGCATACAGTTTTAAAACATCCATTTGTTGTAAAGTGTGGTGTTAAATTCTTACACATCACATTATTACAGTTCCAAAGAATTACTCAAACTTCTCAAATATGTAAGGTTCAAACAGAGAAAACTGAAAGTATTCATATGAATTCACAAGCTCATAAATACAACAAAATTAACCATTAATTTGGATTATTACAAAGTAATGACAAGCTAAACATGTCTACAAATCAGTGAATTGTACCTTCAAAATGTAAGCATAAACATGCATGTTACAAACAGTTATCACACAAAAAAGAACAAGTTAGTAATAACATTTTCTAGTAATAAGTTTGTCAATATATTGTTGCTCATCTCTAAGACTTTGTTTTTCAACAGACTAAAAAAACAAACAGATCTTTAGAAAATCACAAAGTTCAATAATTTGAATTTAAACATCTCAGGTTCCCCAAACCCCAGCTTGAATAACCACTCCATCTTTTTTGCAAATCTAATTTTTTAAATTCTATTTTTTACAGCATTATTTAAAAGCCGACTGTTTTTCTGGAGTATATATGTTTGTTACTCAACAGCTATTGAATCAAAAGCTGAGCTGCCTGCCCATCTATGGTACTCATTTGGTCATGACTAACTTCTTTGGCCTTTGTCTCATTCCTATCCTTTGACAGTGATGGGTTTCTGAAACAAAATGGGACTAATTTTTTTCACAACTCTCATAATTACTGGAAACAAAACCATGACAGGTACAATTTAAGGGCAAAAACCAAGTAGTATTTATTGACAGAATAGACAGATGATAGCTGTGATTAAGAGGTCAAAGGCAGATGACCAACACACATGACCTAGCAAGTACACTTTAAAAAAATGCAATTTCATCATGTGTAGCTTAAAAATCACTTAGAGTGATGTTTCCACATGAAAAGTTAGATAATACAAGAAATGTAACAATAACTATACTAATTAGAAGAGCCGAATATACTCTACAAGAAACAAAATCTTTTACTTGTTGAGAGCCAACAACAATGTCCCTGCTAAAGCATTCTAAGAATAATCATCAATTTTTGGCACAGATGGAAGGAAAAAGTAATGAAGCAGAACAACACAAAGCCAGCAAATCATTCAGAGTATCTACAAGCCCCACTGGTGCTTGTTTTCAAGGGAAACTACTTGAAACTACTCGGTATCTACCAAAACCAGGGTGTTTTTACACAGCACGCTGTCAAGCAGCTCAGACTAAACTGGAAATACCTGAAGTGTGCTGAACACACTGCTGGGACATTTTTTCTGCAGGTTTCTCAATACAGAACCAATAAGTGACAGCCTCCCCTCACACCTTACAACAAAGGCTGGCTCTGCCCATCTATGGTGCTCGTTTGGCTACGACCAAATTCTTCACGCTTTGCCTCGCTCGAGAACAAGAGAAACTGTGTTTTACACAGCCCCAGAGGTGCTGCAAACACCAACATAACTGGTCAAATTTGAGTTACAAATGCAGAGCTGTAGAGCTAAAAAATATTGTCCTTTTTATTTACACTGATGTCCAAAAACCCATTTAGCTGCAACATACTGAGAGATAAGGTCTGAGACATCTCAACACAGAAATGTCAGGTATCAAAACCCTCAAAACAAAGAAAACCCAAAATATATTTGGTTTATTCTAGCATAAAGCTCTACCAGAAGTGATGCTGGGTGTCATGACTGTCAGTTTGCTGTTCAGTCCCCAGAGATCTCTAATGCTCTGAAGGATCAAGTGGTTTCCAATATCAGCAGTCATTTGGAGACACTACTCAAGTGCCCCGGGGTCTGTGCAGATTAACCCACCCCGTCCATCTCCTTTAATTGCTACAAGATTTGCATTCTTAAAATATTCAAAGGCTGTGGCAGAGCCCTGTATTAGTTTTCTTAGAAAATACTTAGTAATACTCAACACTAAGTGGTTTTGTAGGTGGAAATTAAATGTCATCATGAACACCTCCACAAAAAACATGCAACATTTCCACTCCTTTTATCCCCAGAATGAATTTCTGGAGCCAAGTCACTTATGGCTGCACACTGGGTTGGCAACTGGGAGAAAATTTTCAAATATCTTTCAGTGTCCATGGAAGTATCTGTTGGAATTTCAGCAGGGGGAATCTTTTGAGGCTCTCATTGTGCAGCAGCCTTGATTTTAAGTATCTTAATAACTTTCTACATCCACACTTGAGCAAAATAAATTCTATTGGTTAGATGACAAAATTAACCCAATTCTATTCACCTGCTTGTCACATACTGTAAAATCTTCATCACCAGACAGATGAAGACCTACAAAGTGTAAATAAATGATCCTACATCCCACAACAAAAACCTATCTTGGTAAATATATTTTAGGTATGATTAGGTAATGCAGTAGGCTCCTGAAATTTTGAGCTGTTGTCTTGTGTTCCAAAGGTATGAAAAACTGGGAGTGCAAAACCGAAGCTAGAAATGATTCCTCTTATTTTTTACAATAAAATATATTTTAACAAGACCAGGTATCACAATCTCATTTTTCCTCAGAAGTATTTTTCCCTTCTCAATTCATTACATCCTCTTGTCTTTGAAGTGGTTTTCAGTGGTAAGCAAACACCATGAAAATTCTCATGCAGGTAAGAGAAGCACAAACCATACTTTAGTACTCACTGCGATTTTATGATTCCGCATCATATTATCAAACTCTTCATTAATTTTTTTATATTTTTCTTCTGTATGTGGCGTGAGCACATATGAAGTGTCAGGGTCCGGGCTGTCGCACCCTCTGTGTTCCTTCTTGTTCAGAGCCTAAATAATGAAGTTAATAAAAAGGATCAACAAATAAAAAGTAGAGATAAAATAAAAGTACTTACAGGGCCTCGCTTGAAAATAAAATCACTATCTTCATTTAGTTTGCTGAATCTGTCCTCCGATAGCGGACTGTGCTCAAAGTAATCGTCAGCATCAGGGCTCTCACAACCATTAAGGCCTTTCTTTCTTAAGGTCTGAAATACAATTGGAAAATTCACATACAAATCATACTAACTTGCCAAGAAGTTTTGTACACTACTGAATCATTCAGAGCCCCTGAGACTACATGAAACTTTCACAGACAAAAGTCACTGTGCAACAGACAGAATCAGTCTTTCAAGATAGTGGCAAAGTACATAAAGAGAAAAGGTTCACCCAGGTGCCATGTCACAGGTAACTCCCCCTGCAACCACCTCACCTCCCCAGCAGTGCATGCAAAATCATTTCCAGACATTGGCTGATGGAGCAAAGGTGCCTGACAAGGAACATTCGAGCTGTGGCAAAGGAGTTCATGTATTCACTGGTAATTAAAAGCCAGTTTACTGGATCTTTAATGAACTGATTTTAGCACCCCAATTTTAATATTCCCATTTTAAAGAGCATACAGTTATACTCTGAAACAGTGGCGAAAATTTCTGATCCAATAAACAAGTGCAGGACATTAATATCTGTAAATTCGGCTTCAGTAGTTGATAAAGGCAGGATCTTCCTGCACTTCTGTCATCCTGCATGATAACAAGAACTGCAAAAAAGAAATTACATAATCCCTCTCTAAAATGACTTAGTTTGATAAATATAAGCTTTTTCAGAGTCCTTTAGACTAACTTTATGGAGCTACTTCCTGTTTTCTGGTGGAGAACTCACATCCCCTGGGAAAAAAAAAAGCAAGCTTGTCTACAATCCAGCCATTAAAGAAAGGATGTGAAACTACAGGTCTCGTGACCAAATTACAAGATATATTTGTATTTCTTGTTTTTCTTTTTCACCCTATTACACAATCAGAACCTTTTCTCTGCAAGTTCTAATTTAAAACAAAACAATATTTTAAACACTACCTGTGGGAAAATCTTTAACGTTTCAAAAAAAAGTTTAAAGAGGAAAGCAATACAAATTTTAAAACAGATATATGCTGTCTGTATACAAGGCAGCAGTAGGACTACACAGGCGTGAGGGAGTTGTGTACTTCCTTTTTGTCAGGAATTGTCTACAGTCTATAAATTTTACATTAAAATCCCTAAAGATCAGAAATCTGCAAACTGTTCCCAGCACCATAAAAAACCCCCATGTTTTCCTATAGAAGCAATTTCCATAACGCACTGAAATTTTGACTTAAAAACCAAAATATTTTAGTATTCATACTCATATGAATATATGAATACTCATAGTATTCACCAGCATTTTTTTTTACTTTCAACTGATTTTTAGTACAATAAAAAGTACACACGACTTCCTCACTATTCATACATATGCAAAATCCTGCTTATTTCTACCACAGTTTTAAAGCAGGAATTGAAAATCCAATTCACCGCCCGGAATTCTTTAATATCACAGTTCACCATAAGCTGCAATTCCTTCTCAGGTTTCCTGGCTTGCTGCGCGTATCCCCCACAGTATCTGGAACTCCCACAAAAACATCACTAAATCAGCGTGTGGGGAAAGCAGGTGTGGGCTCCCCCAGCACCTGTCACGGCCGCGGGGCCGCTCCCCGGCCAATGGGCTGCACACGCCGATGCACTTGGCCATACAAGGCTGCGGCCTCTCAAGGTCGGGGCCTGTTATCCCTCTCGCAGCCCTTCCTAACGAGTCAGCCTGCCAGGCTGCTCCGCTTTGATATCAGCAGGGAAAATGTTAACGCTGTGTAATCTGGATTACACTTAACCCCTGCGGCCCACGGCGCTCTGCAAATAGAGCCCGAATGTCAGCGCGCGGTGCCCGGGACACGATTACAGAGCTGCAGAGGCTCGGCACAGAAAGGGCTTGCAAGGCATGCACAGAGTGCAGCTCCTGCGATAAATGCGCTGAGGCAACTCAAGTCTTGCAGCAAAGGAGTTTCAGCAGAGCTCCTTTCAATAGTCTAAAGCAATCCAGTGAACGCTTTGAAGTGTAATGCTGCCAGTTCATACCCTCAGAACGGTCTGAAAATCATCCTCTGACTTAAACAAAAAGGAAGAGATTTAAATACAAAAGTGCCTCCTTCCTCTCAGTGACTGTGTGTCATTTTTGCTAACAATGGGGTTAACTCTGGTTTGACTCATGAGGAAGGAAAGTGCCTCAGTATCTCCCGTTTCAGGCTCTGGAAGCCGTCACTCCAGATGGGGTTCCTGTCATTGTGGAGGGATTTAAGGCACAGTTCCCTGTCACAGATAATCAGGCTGGGTCCGACAGCCAGAGCTCTGCCTCCTTATCACCAAAACACCAAGTGCCACTTTGACGACTTGACCATAAAAAGCCTGCGAACTTTTATCAGGGCCCAGCGCACAATTGTAAAACATTCCTGCTCCGTGCCCAGGGAATGCTGCGAGCTGTTGGCGGGGGCAGGCGCGGCCGAGGGGGGCCGGCACAGCCCCGCCAGGGCCGGCACAGCCCCGCCAGGGCCGGCACAGCCCCGCCACGGCAAACGAGGAGGGACGCGCCAAAGCCAAACGCCACCAACGAGGGCTCACTCTGCCCTCCAGAGTCTCCAGGGCTAACATTTGTTGTTTCTCCACGTCATGTAAATAACTCGGCTCTCTGAGCGATTTCCATGGTATTATCACAGAGATCAAAATTTTATTGACTCTGAGGTTGTGCAGAGGAAAAAACGCCATTTGGTGAGACCAAGTCATTTGTGTAACATGAGGAGTGTTTTATTTCTCTCCTATGATACGCAACCTAGTTAAGAACAAAATCATTGCATTTGGAATGGAGACTAATAAATATAAGGCATTTTTTTTCTTACCGCAGCAAAAGGGGAAAAGAACATTAAATTTCAGGCTTTGTTATTGGATGCTCACTGCAATTACCTTCTGGTGTGAAGTCTTGTTTTCCAGATCATGTAAGGGAATGTGTAGCCCTCTGAGTAAATCTGTGTTACTTTCCACTTCCTCTAAGACTTAGCCAAAATTACTGGAAATTGTTCCAATGTGTTTGCCAACACACTGTATTGTGCCCCAGTAACTGAGATTGTGCAGCTTTGATCTCAGACTGCACTAACTGATGAGAGAAGAACACTGGTTTTATTCAGAAAATAATGCTTAATACTTACAAGGAACCAATGCAGGTGTGAAATCTTTTTTTAAAGAATGAAGGAAGCACAATGATACATTTGTGACACACAAAGTCACTCCACAAGTGTTCCAGACAGCTCTGGTCAGCTTGATATTGCAGAATGACCCAGGAGCTGTAAACTGCTTCTGTCCCACTATTAATCTAGTATTGATTTATTTTGATTTGAATGGCAGAGCTTAGAAAACGCTGCATGAGAACGGCTGGACCAGCTATGATGGGTTTAAATATTGCAGTCAAGCACATGGTAAAAGAGCCCCAATATTTTCCTGAACTTCCCCACACATATGCAAAGTAGTTTTTAATTGCACTTTGCAATTAAAATTAGCATTTCGCTAATTTAAGAAAAGAATCATGTCTTGGCAAGAAGCATCTAAGGAACAGAAGAAGGGCTTCTTGCAAAACAACAACAGAAAGGAATAATTGGCTTCTCTCTAGGATTCAATATAAATTTTACTGAAACCAATAATACAAATACCAAAGAAATATATAAAAGCACATATAAAAGCACAAAAAAGTCATTTATTGTTTGATCCTACTGCTTCCAGAGACCAAGTGACAACCCCAACTGGCCCCCTCCCATCAAGACCCCGGGCTTCATATCCCACTCCCAAGGGACACAGTGCTAATGATTAAAGAGCACAATCAGCGTGGTTTGTGCTCTGATCAGTGAGTTTGGTTAAAAAGCCAAGACTTCTGATATGGGATCTGGGCTCCTTACCAGCCCTGGCAGAACTGTAAAGAACTTGATTATGTTCATTGTCACGTCAGGAAATGATATTTTTCTGCCTTAAAGCAAGAATGTAGGATGACCTCATGTGTAAAAAGTGTTATGAAGTGTAAAAAAAGTGTCAGGTCATTCAAAACACTCAGTGTTTGGTTTCTTGTAATATTACACAAAAAGGAAATGGTTGTTGCTGTCAAAGCTACCATGTATCATGTTAACAATTCTATTTTTGCACTTACTATTGGAGCCGGCCAGAGAGGATTTTTGTTGGTATTTCATCCCAAATCATTGGGAAAACCATGTCCAAAATTTGACTGAGACTGAAATGAAAAGTGATTTCCTTTGGAAAAGGCAAACCTTTCACTTAAATCCTGTGGCTAGTTCTGCTTCTGCTCTTGCAATCAGAACACGGAAAAGCTGCAAAGCAGCACGAATTTGGAGTAAATATGTTTTAAATATCGTAACTTTTTAAAGTGTAAATATTCCTCAGGCCTGAAGTAATGGAAAACCCTACTAGTACTGCTGAGTATTACTGCTGCTCTGGTAGGCACCTTCACCATGGCTATCAAAAGGATAAATGATTCAAGTTTCCTGATGCTCTGAAGATACCATGCAGTAATGGAGAGTATTTTTCTCTTTCTAAAACGACAAACAATTCTCCTTGTCCATTCTTTATTTAACTTATTTTTGCTGGTTTATACTCAGCCGTAGCAGGAATAGGTGGGTTGCAAACGTGTGGGCTGAGCACCACAGATACAGAGGAGGCAGAAGGACTGGCCCAGCCTCGCTGGCAGCAGCAAACCTCAGCCACCACTGATAATCACATCCTACATGAAAAGCCACACCTTTTTTTTTTCTGTGATAGTCACAGAACGAAGGACAAATAAAGCAGTCACAGCACCAGATTCCCACTCAGTTTTCATTCTTAATACGTGAAAGATCAGTGAGACAAAATGGGGCATATTCCTGCACTGCAGCTCAGCTCCCCTCCCACAGCAGGGAAGGACCACATGCATCACCACAGGCTTCACATGCAGCAGAACGTCCTGCTGAAAGCAAGACAATTGTTCTATTATTTGCTTCCTGATACGTATTATTGCCAAGAAGTTCAGCCTAAAAACCTGCCTGTTTTTCTCTTCTTTTATAACACAAAATATTCCACTTTCATCTAGCTGAACAATAGTAAGGTGTCTCATGCTTTAGATATCCTTATATCTCCCTTATTATGTATAAAACACATTCAAGAACCCGAGGAGTATTCTTAGTCACCAGAAGCTATTTTTAGTTTTTAAACTTCCTGCGGGTCAGTTTGGCTACAGAAGCAGCATCATTGCTCTTTCTTTGCTCTAAATTAACAACACAGCTCTGCAGAGTCAGACCTTGACCCTACAGTGCTGGGTACATGAATTTACCACTGTCTAAAACCCAAGCAGGAGTGAATCCCCAGTGAACATAAACATCAAAAGAGAACAGCCAGAGAAAAAAACAGATAATTCAACTCAGTAATGGTGTTTTGTCTATTTAAGCTCATCAACATTATTTCTGCAGGCTGAAATTTCTTTTTCCACAGACAGATGTAGTGTATTGTTTTATGTGATGTTTACAAACTTGATATATTTTCCTCAGGGTCTATTAATATTCTCAACTTCAACCAGTGAGGCATCTGCAAATTTCCTTATGAAGCTGTTTTCCTGTCCTTTGAGTTGGGAAGCTTCTTACATTTAGCTCTAATACTATTCCTTTCAGTGTCCCTGACACATTTTCAATTACATTTTGCCATGCTATCAGTTCAAATTTCACGTTCTAATTATAGCCACAAACACATCCATCCCAAACCAGCTCAGGGAAGGAGTGGTGACCAGCTTTCAAAACTTCCCTGAAACGCACAGGAGGCCAAATTAGATTATGACAGACATTTCCATGAGCTAAGCAACTTGGAGAGATTAACTTCTTAAAGAACAAGACCTTCCCAATCTTTCTGGCAGCCTCCCCAACCATAATACTGCATACTAAAGAAAATCTGAACTATTGACATACTCTGCTTTCAGCTTACTTAAATAATATTTGCCATACTTGTGCTCAATTAGTAGTGATATTTAAAAAGTAAATAATTGACATTATGTAAAAATACAAGGACATGAAAAATTCTGAGTGCAGTACCTAAAGTTTGCTACAGCTATTGTACTTCTTGGCCAAATACTATAGTTTGCTATTAAAAAAAAAAAATGGGAGGTTTAGGATTAATTACTTAATCCAGGGTTTTACAAATAAAAAAACCTTATAAGCCTGCCCAGCATTATCCATAAAATACAAAGAAAAAGAAGAGCCCTTATAGCAACGCTCTACGTTCAGTTCTAGGCAAAGGTATTCAGCATTTACAGATGAAAAATGTTCATGATTTGAAATTTTATCAGTGTCCCTGCTATAAACCACTCTAAGAAAAGACACCGTCTTGTTTCAAATGTTGGACCACTTCCAGTATCTGGCAAATTTTAACATGTATCCCTGGCTTGCCAAACATGAAAGCTAGCTGTCAAATTCCTCCCAGATATGATAAAGATGGCACTCAGGATTCAAACTCTCATTTATATAAAATAACACATACAAAAGGTTTTTAGACTTGATATGGCATGAAGTTTAAATTCTAGCCTGAAGCATCTTTGCTGTGAAACATTATTTTAAGTAGACAACCACAAGCAATTACTAAAGAATTAGAACTTATAGGCTATAAAATCCACTCTTCACCCCCAGAATATCACCCAGCTCCAGACTAGAAGGTCTGTGATAGGCAGCTGCGTGTTTGTACTGGGGATTTCACACAGACACTATCTGAACCGTGGACTTTATAAAGCAGTTGCTGACCTACAAACAAGCTGGATTGCTTGGTCCTAAATGAACTCCTTGAGACTTAAAATGATTAGTAATCCATTAGCACTGATAATGCTGTTTCCACAGTGACAGCTTAGTCAAGCTTGCAAAGTCCAATTTTTGATGCATTTGTCTTTGTTTCACTTTCTATCCACCTCAGAGTATTAAATTTGGTATCACTGAGCAGGTTTTCATTTCACCTGTTTTATAGAAAGAACCATCACATAGATTTTCCCATTAAAGAGTACTAAAGTGCCAGTTTAACTCAATCTTTTTCTATCTTTTTATTAAAAAACAAGGACAAAATTGACTGATATTAATCTTCAAGAAGCAAAAATTGCTCCTTAGCATATAAATTAAACACATAGTTCTTTCAGGGACTACAAATTTGCAAACAAAATTAATGGTAAAATGGAGCAAAACAGAGCTCTATGTTAGAACACTCAAAGAGATATTTCATGGTACATAAATGCTTTTTTTCAGTCTTTTCCCAAACAACAACACCTAGATGTACAGACACAGCCTCCTAAATACAGATCTTCCTGTACTTGCAACAGTTAAATTATAAATCAGCAGCAGCAGTAGCTGACTGAAGGCCTCCTTTCAGCAACAGTGCACTGCAGATAAGCCATATGGAACATGAAAAGTTTCCAAGTGCAACAATCCATCTGCATAATATCCTTCATAATCTTTTAGAAGTTCTTTAGGAAAAATATTATCTCCTACTCATAGTTTGCCAAGAAAAAAATGGCTTAACTCTGATTAGAATTAGTTTAATAAAAAGAATGGGGTTCTTTAGGTCTACCTGCCCATGTAGTATTGCAATTACAAATACTTCTTGTCCTGAATAGTTCTTTACTGCTTTAAAATTGGAAAGGATAACAGAACTATTTCAGAGTCTTGGTACTCAAGATAGCTTAGTGCTATCAAAACAGTAATTACAACACGAATGGCAACCATTCCCAAAGAAAATGTTTAGGAGATTCCAAGGATTTATGCTATTGTTAAAATACTGTTCACATGTAAGATTATGGGCACTGCCTACATCTCCCAGAACAAGCTCTAATACTTTTAATATTTGTATGGAACCACCACCTTGTTTTACCCACCCCAAAAATAAGCATACTGAATAGGACAACTGAAAGCAGGTATTCGAAAACACCAGCTGAGATCAGTGTGTGCAGCAAAAAGCAGAGAGTCTCCCCAAAAATAGGAAATAAAGTACAAGCAATTACATCTCTGTTTCTACTGAATTAAATACTGAGAATGCGGAACTTCCAGACACAGCTCTCATAACGTCACAATTCACGTTTCAAATACAGAACTTCTCAGCTGTGTCTCAACACAATACATTTAACATGTTTTTTCCTGCATAGCCTCCATTTAGTGCAAATTATTCAAAAGCCAGAGCACCTCTTTGAAGACTGTCCTGACTTAATGTGTAAATGCTGTACAGGAATCAGGGACAGTGAAATTTGAGTAAGCTTTATCGTGTCATTCTTGTCTAGAAACATTGGCTAGAGATTGGCTCTGGAATGCTTGGTTTTTTTTTCTTTTTAAAAAGTCATTGTAATCAACAAGTACTGAATTTTAAGTTATTTGCAAGAAAGAGTAGGGCTTTAAATGGTGCCAGTTTGTTACAGTTATAGAAGAGTTTACAGGGGGACAATGTGCAACAGCTAAAAAATCTTTACAACATTCCCAAAATATTTGGGAGTTGTTAATTAAAAATGTATTATTCACTTCCTGTTAAAATTACCTAGTATTTCCAGTAAAACATAAAATTTAAGTTAAAATTCACCCTACTGCCAATTTTACTAACTTGCCTGGCATTCCACAAGTCTACTCTATGAATTACAAGGCTCCCATATGAAACATCACATCAGTGATATGACATAAGATATCCCAGAAAAACCCTGGTAAGTCAGTGAATGAACTGGATGTGTACTTGTTTACAAGTATTGTGAAGAATGATATTTCACAAGTGTGTCACGTGTCACATGTCAGTGACGTGTGGGTCACACGTCACAGTGAACAAGCCTCAGATCCCTGAGCCTTCTGCTGCACAAGCACCACCAGCTCATGGCCCAAACATGAAGATTATTCAAAAGCAATACACTAAAACTGCAGACCTGCTGAGGTCCAAAGGGCAGGGAGCAGTGAAGCACTGGAGCTGACCCTCCCCTCCTTTGGGCAGTTCATGCTCAGCAGTGCCTGAGGAACAGGGATGATCAAGAAGCAGCACTGCTGCTGTCCCTCCTGCAAGGTGGTTAATCCCTGGCAGAAGACACAACCAAACCCACCAGCCTGGAAGTCAAAAACTGGGATTATGTTAGGTGTCCACTGAAATCAAGCCCACCACATAAAGAACTGTCCTTTATCTAGCTGTAGTTGCAGGAGATGCTTTGTTCTGGGTCTATTCTTTCCATGCACAGCTTGTGTAAAGTCACTCTCTCTTGATTAACAGATGCCATGGGCTTCACTTTGAAATTGCAAAGTAAAAATATACTTTTCTGTCACTACAGAATTTCAAAGGCACCAAATTCTGCAGCAACACAAGGGCTGCAGCATACACGAGACCAGCACAGCTTGAAGAACTTGTTCATACAGTAATTATGTCTTTGTGTGATTGCCTGCATGAACTCCAGCACTAACAAGCAATGAGCTGTTGCGGATTTTCTTGGAGTCAATTTTCAATCCTGCTTAACACGATGTCTCCAGAACAGCTAAACCCAGACCTGAATCTCTGACAAGCATTTCCAGAGCAGGGGGTGTGAGAACTGGACGTTGTGTGTCTGCCCTATAAATTTCAAAAATAAAAACGTTCCATGTTAGGAACACGGAGCAGAATCAGCTGGAAAAACATCGCTTGCGCAGCTGGGAAAAAAACCCAAAGTCTCAGACAAAGGAGAATCCAATCCCTGCCTATTGCAGGGCTGATTCTGCAGAGATTTTTCGTAGACAGAGCACACAAAAGCTCTGTACCCGTATTTGACACGGATTTAGGATTCTGGCCCTCCCAGCAGCACAGCCTCCAGAGGAGCACCCGATCCAATCTGAGATTGTAATGATGCACAGCCAAGTCAGCTGCCACTCATCACTCAGCTTTTTCTGGTAGTTCATTAAAAATGAGAACATCACAGCAAATTTCAGTTCACAGCTTTAAAGTCGTGTCACTGGTGTAACTGTGACAGGGCTGGCATAGGACACAGAGCACCCTGAACTGCAGCTCCATAAAACCACTGCTGGCAATACAGCACTCAAGTACAGTCATTATTAGCAAGACTTCAGAAACTGCTATAAAAAGATGCATTCTAGACAAACTTCAGATATCTATATGCTGTAAGTAGTGACTAAATCTGGAATTCATCAAAATTCAGAATACCAGCAGAGCATGGTAAATTTAAAGCACCGGCACTGTTTTAAAGAGGTAGAAGAAATAACATATTCTAACCCTAAAACACTAAATTTATTCACTGCTTTAGAGAAAAGGGAAGTACAGCTTTGGATTATTTGCAGGCAAACCAAAGCTGCTTAAAAAAAAAAAAAAAAAAAAACCACCAGCAAAAAGTAAGTCTATCTTACTTCTGAAAATTCTTTATATATCACCAAAGAAGGAATGCAAAACAGCATTAACTCAGAACAAAAACTTTTTGCAGTATTGTCAGCTTGCTTAAAGTCACCAATGATCTGACATTTTGAAATAAATAAATAAAGAGGGACATTAGTCATCTGTATGTCCAAAGCAATTTCAGCACAGCCAAAGAATTAAAATAATATTGAGTAAAACAGTATTACCAAATGTGAGATACAGAAACATTAATGATAACAGTAAACAGCTCAAAAAAAATTACTGTGGGAATTTAGTGCTGAATTTAATCTCCCAAACTAAAAAGAGGAGGAGAGAGAAATAAGAGACAAAAACATCATCATGTGTGGCAACTGTTCTGTTCAGCACAAAATACACAGTTGCCTTCTGCCACAATATTGAAAATAAATATTTGCTGCCTTGACCACATTATAAATTTTTCAAGGTAGTTGTTTCTTCCTAAACCATGAGTGGGAACTAAAACCCCTAGCTATAACCTGTTTGTAAGTCAAGTTTATAGCAAACACTTTTACCAGAAAAAAAAAAGATTCAAACCACTGTACACAGACACATAAAAATATACATATACACATATATATACACACATACATAGATATAAAAGCTTTTGATGACTCATTCCAGACCACTTCAGTTTTCAAGCACTTTCCCTCTTTTTAAGGTAAGCTAGAAGAAAATTTTAGTCCTTAACCATACATAAATCCTCCTCAATCACCTCCTTAAAATGCCTCAAAGGTATTTGTGTGCCATCTCAAATTATTTGAAATGTTATATGCAGTATAATTACATTTACATAATCATTTAGCAAATCAAGCCCAATAATGCCTACATTTTCTCAGCATCACAGGCAGATTACCAAGGCTTTTCCTTCCTTCACTGAAATAATTTTTAAGCTTCTTCCTTCTTTTAAATGTGCACCACTTATTCCCACAGTGTTTGGAGACCAAATCAAATGGTTTGAACTACAGGAATACAGAATACCACAACCATTACATGCTCTTCTATCAGCCCAAAGCTTTTTTCTTTTTTCTTTCTTTATTCCTCCATATTTTCCTCACTTCTGGCAGTTCTCCATCTATCAAATACCCAGGAATGCAAAACAATGTTAGCACATCACAGCCTCCCTCCAACCTCCAGTGTGTGTTTAACCATTCCTGGTGCTGCCTCACACTCCTGTAAAGCTGTGCTGATATTTCACGTAAATTTGGAGGTTTTAGTCACCTACATTCAGCATTTTCTTGGTTGCAGGGCATTTTCTTAAAAGTAAACACAAAAACTTACGGTGTAGCTTGTGTTCTAAAACATTTCAAATATTTTTTAAGAATTTGACCCAATTTCCACCATCTTACTTTTGAGCTTTGAATAGCAAAATACGGAAGCCCAAATTGCTTTGCAAATCCTTATCTAGATCGGATACACCAGGTATCCACCAAGGAAGGAAATAAGATCAATTAACTGAAGGTCATTCTCATCTAATTTTGTATGTGTGCATCCAAGTATATATTTAGATACAATTCCCAGATCTTCATTTTCATATGAAGTCAACCCAAATTTAAAAAAAAAAAAAGAAGCAATGAACCAATTCAAGTGCTACCAAAACAAACTACTACACACCAACAACAGTTCAAAATACACATTGGTTATTCCCAGCCTGGAAAAGAAGCAATGCTGGGAGGTGGAGAAAGCTGGATGAAAAACAAAACCAGAGAGCTTTTGGTTTATAAACACAGTGTTTCAACACCAACTTTTCTGTTTATGCTCCCTACACTGTTACACTTGTCTCTTGGCATATGCTCCATCTGGCTGGGGAGATGCATCTGCTTCTTCCTGCTGCAGGCTCTCCACGTGCAGCTGAGCTCTCCGCGCTCACTCGGAGCCAGGAGCCAACAATCCCATCTCTGATCCCAGAGATGCTCCTGACTACACAATGTGCACTGCTCCTCTAACAGCTCTATTAAAATTTTATGAAAAGGCAGAGATGAAGTGTATTTTAATGCAAGAAAACAGCTGATTACAGCAGAAGATTCAACTGGCTTGTGGAGCCAGCTGAAAGCAGCAGCAGGGTCATTTACCTGCTTTGTGTGAACCGTGACTCTCACACCAAGCCATCACAAATGTTACTCCCCATTACAGTCACCAATTCCCAGGGTAAGATATTTAATACAAGCATCCAAATCACTTGCTGGAATTTACACCAGAGCAGAACTTCCACAAGAATGAGTATGATTGCAATAATTACGTGCCATAGTTTAAGAGTGATTTTTTTTTGTGCTGTCTAGTTACAATTTTTATTGCAGATCATTACCTATTTCAAGGACAGCTGTCAATATCTGGGGTATAACCTAAGCCTTATTCAGCACATTGCACTACACTGAAAACAGCATTAAACTACAGCACAGGAGAGGCTCATTAACTGACACCCACCCGGAATTCTCCTGGGCACAGATGCCAACTGGGAAAGTAGGTCACGTTTTACACAGGCTCCTAAAAATCAAATCACCTCAGCCTGATGAGGTGAGATAAGGAACAAGCAAAACTCACCATGGCCAAGTGTAGGTGAAATAAACCCTGGTTTGCTGTATCAGTCAAGGAAAATTAAAACATGGGAAAAAGATAAAAAGCTGAGCTGAACAGGCAGGAAGAGCCATGTTCAGCCCTTGACTCCCAGGAGAAGCGAGGCTGGGAAAGAGGGAACAACTGTGCAACTGCTGCTCTCTGGGGCCTTCTTGAGGGGCACAAGGACCCAAAATGGAAGTGATATCTTATTGTAAATAACCTGCAATAATCTTAACATCCTGCACTAAAGAAAATATACAACTGCCTGTTCATCTCCCTCTTTTCCTTTGGATTTAAAAACAATGAATGCTCAAGGTCTCACATTGTCTTTTACACATTAGAACATTTTGTTGACCATATGGATACAGAATCCTGATAAAACCTGAAATTCTTCCCATTTTACTCTGCAGAAATACTTCTTTCTTCAGGAAAAATAATTACTTGTCAAGAATAATCTGTTACAGAAAAAAAGTCCATGAACATTAAAGCATCAAATCCTTTAACACCTACAGCAAGTTCCTCAAATCACAGACAGCACTTCAGTGTAACAATCTGCAACTGTGCCATTGTAAAACCAAATACATGATCCCAGTATTTCACGAATTCAAAGCACACACTGGATAAAAATTTCCCTCTTTTGAATACCTCTATATGGTCCACCTATGCTGTGCAAGAGCACTACCTTCCACTGCAGTAACCTCATAAAAGAACAGGTACAGGACAGCAACAGATCATTCCCATCTACAGTAACATGTTCAGTGAAAGACATGAGTGCATGCATAAAAAAAAATTCTAATATTCATTTAAGATGCCAGTGCTCTTCCTCCCACTATGTTTTCACAAACATTCCAGAAGCAACAGAAGACACCAAGCTCTGGGCATATGAAAGCAATTCCTATGCCAAAACTGAGCAGGAGACAACTACAAGGGGAAGATGTCTCATCGATTTTACTTAATCATTTACAACATTGCCATCTACCCAATACAAAATAAGCAGCAGCAGATTTGCTTCTTCCCTTACCCAGTTTCTGTGGTATTACCTTTTCCTTCCAGGCCAGGAAAACCCACCCCCCTGTCATGCCCATCAGGACCACAGTGGGTCCACAATGGCTCCACAATGAGCTATGGCACAATAAATGCCATTTGTCACATTCAAGGAGGTAAGTGAATTACTAAAATAAGATCTATACATCAGCTATAACTCCATAAAATGGAATTACTTATTATAATTCAGTTTAGTATGAATTTGACAGATTTTAGGTGCTTTTCTGCAGTAATTTTCATTTGCTCAAATAGAATTTCAATGTCATTACAATAAAGAGAAGTCATTTTACATTGTTCTTTTAGCAAATTTCCAAAATGCTGGTGATGTCACTAAATATCTATCCCACTCCAAGCACCCATCAATCCAGAAAGAAAAAATCCAAAAACATTTCACAACCAGGCTAAAGAGCACACAGGACTAATCAGAAGAGATAGAAGGATGCATTCCTAAATTACACTATATTTGGAAAAATGGGAATAAAGTCCCACATTCCACACTAGCATTAAACATTAAAACCAGAGAGGAAAATTAGGAAGAATCTGCAGATGAGTCCTTGCATGATCCCCCATAGCACATCTGCCCTTGGGTGCTAAGTGCACTTGTAATGTACCTCTCATGGGTCAAGCTCTTGACCCTGGTAAAAAACCCACAAGAACCCAAAAAAGCAGCCTTGCATAGAATTATTCTGGCAGAGGTCCTTAGTCCTTGTGATGTGAAGAAGCACCATTACCACGAGCCACAACACAAAGAGGCCCTGCATGCAGAACAAAACCCAGCTGAACTTGCATCCCTGTCTCAAATCCATGTCTGTCACAATCCAAAGCTCATTCTGCAGGAATTAGGTTTTCCCCTCCTCTCCAGTGGCTATCCCTTATTTATGCTAATCCAATGACTAAGCCTTCAACTCCTCATGCCTTGTATTATCCCTCTCTTTAGAACTCAGTGCTGAAGACAGAATTTGGGGAGGGTTTTTTCTGATCATAAAAGACAGCTGACAAATTAGCAAAGAATTCTCTCAAAGAAATACAGTATCTCCGTTTTGTCAATCTGATTTTTTGCCTGCACACTCATGTACAAGATCAGCCAGTACCATCCCTGTACTCCCATCCCCTTGGCAATAGGCTCTTCAGCTATTCAAGGCTAATCATTATTCTGAAATCATTCCTAAAAAGCAAAGCATTTGTTCAAAGACAACTTCAGAATTTAAATTAAACCCTTAAGTCAGCCACCTGTTTTGGTCTATTTACAGGACTACTGGAGACATGCTCTGAAATGCAGTTACAGTACATCAAGGCTCCAATTGCCAAGAAAATCCTTGAATTCTACTGCACCTAATTTAGAAATTATGTACTGAAAAGAGTTTCTATTTAAAGCTCAAGCATTATAAAAGTAGATGAAACCAATACCTTGGAGTAAATATATTCCTGTTATTCTATTACTGCAGTCATTCTGCTGCTATTTTAATTGACAGTCACTGGACAACAAATTCAATTAAGTTCATTTATTCCACAGATTCTCTTTTTTTGGCTTTTTTTTTTTTTTTGGCTGAACAAGGGGCAGCAGAGGTGGTGGCTGATTTAATCCATATTCAAGATATGACAGGTAAAGTGGCTACTACCTCAGAGGAGAAAAAGGACCAACTATAATTGTCTGTTAGGCTGAGGGCACTCTTCTGACCTTCCTCTCCTACTCAGTCAATTTTTTCTCCCCATTAAAACCTTGAACATTTCTCCCCCTCCTTCCCCAGAAAAACAACCATTTTTCACACCTCTATTTCCACTGCCAAATGTGATTGAAATCAAACATGTTTCCCAGAAACTGGCAGGGGGTGGAGGGCAGATGGGAAAACAACATGGCTGTAAAGACAAGTTATTGCCTTGGAAAAACCAGACTAAAAGCAGTAGTTTACATTTTATAACACAATATTAAATAACTTTAAAACATTTGGTTAAAAGATCTTAAAATACTCTACACTGTTTTATATTTTAATTATGAAGGAGATAGGAAGACAGGCGTGTCTTTTCAAATTGTTACCTCAACGATATCTGAGTTGGTTCTGCTTTCGTGGGGCTCGTTGTATTCTGTGTATTTTAGTAGAACTTTGTCCATGTCAGTGCTGGCATACTGAAAGAGTTTGTTAGAGCTGTTAAAAATGATGAGTGCTATTTCACAGTCACAGAGCACACTCAACTCATAGGCCTTCTTCATTAATCCAAACTTCCTCTTTGTAAAGGTGACCTAGAGAAGAAAGAATAATGATTGATTTATTTTTTTAAAACATGTGACAGGTTTGAAGGAAAATAATCAAGGAATACACCAACTGAGCCTTCACCATTTAGTCCTGCTATCACATGCAGCTTAACACAAGAACTGCCTATAATAAATATCTGGTGCCAATTTTAGAGCCCAATGTTCTCTATTAGACTAAGTTAAACAATTACACATCCCCAACTCTTCCACTGATAAATAACTACCAAGCAGAGCTAAATTTTAGTTAGAGTTTTAGCTGGAATAGGGCAATTCAGCCTTATTTCCTCTGTTCAACAGACTGACTTTCCAGGTATCACAATATTTTCTTCTGTGGTACTTACAACCTTAATTATAATAAAATCAAAGAAAACAGAACAATCAATGGAACTACACTGTTACTAAGCACTAAGATTTCTAACAATGCAAAGCAAAGAAAAACTGCTATTTTGTTGCTATTAAGACTTCTAATCAGATTCACTTATAATTTGACTTGGAAACATCAGGACACAACAGTTCTGTCCAGTCAGAACTGCTGTGGGGAAACAAATCCATTACAGACCATCACACAGGAGCATTTGCCCAGCAGGGAAGGAGCAAACAGTTATGGAAGTTACCACCAGTTATGATTTAAAAAGTTGAAAAAATTATTCCTTTCACATGACAGCAGCTCAGGATACAAAAGTGTCAATGCATTACAATTCCAAGGCTGAGCCTCTGTGACAGGTGAGTGATCCACACACCCCACGTCCAACAGACAACAGAAAATGAGCTTTTGCAAGAGAGGAATGAAGTAAGACACAAGAAACAATCAAACCTGTTTTCTTGGTTTCTGTAGTTTAATTACCAAGTCGTACATCAAGTTTTTGGGAAAATGGATGGGAAACTTCTGTACATCTACACCTGAAGGCTTTTTCCTCCTCATTATCTCACACATATTCCTTTCTTAATACCATTAATAATCCAAAATATATCCCAGTCTTCCCACCACGTTAACAGTCTCAGAGGATACACAGATCCAGTGTTGTTCTTCTGACACACACAAAGGTTATTACCTGAGTATGAGCAGTATGGGGTGGCACTACTGTTTAATGTGTATCAGGAAAAAGGCCTCATAAACAAAATGTGTGTGTGCTGTGTCACCTGGAGAAGTCCTCAGACACAAGAATGAAGGTTTGAATGAAGGTTTATTGCCACTGAGGACCAGCAGCATCCTGGACAAGAGCTCCTCATTTCTTTACTGGAATTTTCTCTTTCTCACCTCCTGCAGGGCTGCCTCACTTGTGAGAGTCTCAGCTGGCTGCAGCTTCTCCCTTGGTGCTTGGACAGTGCTTAGCACAAACCCCTCTACCACAGCACTCCCAGCCTTACTTCAATGCACACAGATTATTTTAAACTCAGTTTTCATTTCAGAACCCAAAAGCAGGCTTGGCTCTGTATATTCCTTCTTTTTTTTCCCTTCCATTTAGGACTACATCAAACCCAAAAAATATGTCTCTTTATTGCAGGTAAATCATTTCCCCAGCATTATTTTAATATTGCTTAGCAAAAAAAAAGTGTGAGGAGGAGACAGCAAAGGCAGCAAGATTGAGCTCCTTTGATATCTAATTTACTGCACTGGAGTCTCTTCAGCTTAATGAAGATAAATGTCCTACAGCTCATTCAAGCTGATAAAGCTGCTTAATTAATAATACAATGACAGTCTCATGACAATCATAATCCCCCCGAGGAATGGTCTATATATTCTGTTTTGAGCTCACATACAATCCCATCAGAAATAAGATGCTTCTAACAAAACAGTAGTTTTCCTTCCCACACAAGTTATGTGAACTTGCTTTGCAGGCAAAGCTCTGTCCCATTCTGCTTATATTTTCAAACAAAAAAGAAATCTAAACCTCCAACTAAGCATCCAACCAGGACATCACAGGCATGACCATGGGTGACCTGCTCACCAGCCAT
Organism: Prinia subflava; assembly: GCF_021018805.1. Lineage (NCBI taxonomy): Eukaryota > Metazoa > Chordata > Aves > Passeriformes > Cisticolidae > Prinia > Prinia subflava. The sequence continues at coordinate 3,330,026 of NC_086261.1, forward strand.
ACAAAACCTGACAGGACACAGCTGAACCACACTTTCTGTTCCAAACAAACCCTGAATGCCCTCCTTATCTGGGTCAATTAAAAAAAATCTCCAAGTAAATACTTTATAAATGCCCAGTGCATCAGGGCATTATGATATGTTAAAATTCTATATCCTGGCTACCAAAACCACAGGACACCAGCAAGGATAAAGGCCATTGATACCTTTATATATAAAAAGTAGGATTTCACTAACAAAAACTACTTAATCTCTCTAAAACCTTTAAAAACAAGATGCAGTGTGTTTTCATCTGAGTTTCCAAAAAAAAAGGATAAGATAAGCCTAATTCTACTTTTAAGTTAGAGGCTAAATCCTCTTCCTCATCACCACACAGCCCAAAAAGGTGCTGGCCAAGAACCTGGCAGAAACAAAGCTAGAATCTCCCTATTTTGCTTCAGCCACAGCAATGGTGTAAGTGGTCTAAAATTTTATACAAATGCACTGATTCTCTTCCTTTCCATTGTTTCATTCTGAACAATGGGATGGGGATTCAAAAGAAAAAAACAATTCCTCCTGAAAAAAAAATCCACCTCACCAAAGTCAGGGCAGAAGTGTAATGCTATTTGTTTCTCAAGCAAGGACAAAACCAAGGTTGCCCAACTTAATTCAGATTCATTAAAAAAAAAAAAAGGAATAAGAGGATCAACTGCCACCTCTTCCATGTGCTTTAAGTTGTAGAGCAAGATCTGAAAAGAACTGAAGTCATTAATTCATCTACTTTTACTATGTGTACTTAAGACATTTATCTACATCAAACATAAAGTCACTGGGTGATTAAAGTTGTTCAAACACAATACTTGGCTTTCTCCCAAACTCCAATAATACTTTTCTTGCTATATATAGACTTCTCAGAGTTTACATTGCTTTAAAGCGATACAGGGAGAAAAACAACCCTGATTTCACCAACAAAACAATGGGCTCTGAGCTGATGTGTCAGCAGCAAGAGTCCCATGGAATTCTGACACTACCCCGACGTCAAGCTGCTGCTCAGAGGCTGAAAAAGGAAATCAAACAGCAGGAAGGGAACAGAACAAAACAGCAGTGCACCAATAAGTCCAGATTTTGCCTGCATCCTGAATTCTGGGTCCCTTGGCCATCAAAAGTAATGGAGCAATACTCCAGAAGGTTGAGGGAAAAGGAGCAAAAGGTGTGGAACAAATCCTGTATTAAAACAACTGCGCAAGCAAGGCAGCTATAGCCTGAAAAAAACTTATTTTAAGAGAAAATAAGCAAATGTGGACAGACTCTAGATAGGGAATCACTGTTGCCTCTTCCATAGAAGAGCTAAATAATTGGCAGAACCATAACAAAGGGTAAATAAAATGGTGTTTCTTGAAACAACAGGCAAGAGACCTATAGGAAATTCCAGACAGAAGATGTAAATGCTGCAAAGTTATAAGGGCTCAAAGGATAACTGAACAACTTCACTGGTGAGGGGTGGGGAAAACAAACAAAAAAATCCATTAATGGTTACTAAATATACGGAAACCACATCCAGCTCAGGAAATCCCTGAGCTAAGAATAGTTGAAAGCTGGAAGAGGATTACAGGGTCGTGTACCATGTGCATCTCCAGCCCACACGTATTTGCTCATGACCATCACTGGACAAAAGTTCTTGGCCCAGCAGCACCTTTGGCCTCAGCCACCAGCACTGCTCTTAAAGACCTGAAGTCATTCCTGTAATGATTTGCCTTCAAAATGATAGATAGCTTCCAGTTATCCCACTATATATTTCAGTATCCAATTAAAATTTTATTTTGTATCTCATGTAGCAATTTAGAAATTAAGAGGAAACATTACTACAAGAGTCATCAACTTCTGGCACTTTTCAGGTTTACAGGGCACCTCTCTGCTAGGGCACAAGCAGCCCAGTGAGCAGCTTTCCCCAAAACATTCATTCTGAGCTCTCCTCCCTTCTGACTGACAATTTTTAAAGACTGTTGTGGCAAATAGCTCTTACAAGAAATAGAAATCGATAGAAATCTTTTAAATAGAATGATAACAGAATTTGTTATTATATCCAAAGCACAGTAGATACTACCCACAGCTACCTCAAACTCCTCTGTCAAAGTGCTACAGAAAATGCCTTTCCTAGATCCTTCCTGAATTTCTCATCCTTTCTCTGTCTCCAGTATAAGTGTTTCTAGTAGTTATCAGATCAAGTTGTGTCTGTTTAAAAACACCCCTCCACTCTACTGGTAAGGTACCATTTAACAGCAGTTTTAAATTTTAAGTAGTAAGAGTTATTACTTATAAATAATTTTTTTTCCTCGAACAGTCATAAAATCATTGAGATTTGTTATTCATATTCTGGCAAGGGCACGTGTGGATACATGAAGACAAAGCTCAGCTTTAGAACAGTGAATTAGGATGAATGTATTCAAACTTTCCATTAATTTTTACAATTACTGATGGACCTGTTCATGCAGACTTCTTATTGCTCACCTGCCTATTCCGTTCATCCATTATTCTTGTGATCTGTATTTTCTTCCTCCCCATTTTGCCTCTTCTTTCTTTTGCTTAGCAATCCAGAAATAAACTAATCCAAGAAATGTCTCTCTTCAGTGTTCTAACACATGATACAGTTTTCTTTTACTTTGTCTTCAGCTTGAGAAACGGTTCCTACTTCTTCTTATAAGCACCTAAAAGAAATTGAAAATATTAATGTACAAATTACTAAAAAGGAAGTATCATTAAAAACCCATAGAGCCAAAAAACATGTGCATCATGAAATTCCAGTGAGAAATCAAGTGTTTTTATTAGTAAAGTATTATACTACACACTCTCTTCCAATTCAACTCCAACTGGTTTGCTGCATTCTACCTACAAACCACAGACTTACAATGACCAATAATTTCACACACTTCCAAATTAATGCCTTAAAAAAACAATTGTCAAAAGGGTGGTGCTCATTACTCTAAGTTTTAGGCCTTTAGTTATCTGAGGTTTCACACATTTACAAGTTTTGGTGAACTCTATTCAATATTTTAGGAGACCTTTTAAAGAAACATTTTGTGTTGCTTGTTTCCTCTTGTAAAATTATCACAAAAATAACAAAACAAAGCCATGAGAATATCAAGTTTCTGTTGCTGAGCCAAATTACATCTCCTTTTGTGAGCCAATTCTTGAGGTTCCAGTGGGAAACAAGAGCGAGAAGGAAAGAGGGACTCTCTACTTAAAAAGAGACCAGAGAAAACAGTTTTGCAAGAAAACTATTTCATGGTTACCAAGACACCAAGGAAGGCCTGAGACCTGACAGTTCCTCTCTCTCCATAACCTGTAAATACCATTTGCAGCCCAGTACCTGTTTCATTGTTAAATTGCTCACCAAGACAAATGTGCAGGAAACCTAAAAAGCCAGTGTGCCACCACGTCTAAATCTGCATTCAGCTATCTGATATTTAACAAACTTCAAATGTATTTTCAGTAAAAAAAATTGCTAAGCCATATTTTAGACATACTGCTTGAACTGTAGGATGACATTAGTTGAAGAAAAGCAGAGAACAATTTAAATTCAATGGCCTCTAGAACATAAAGCGTATACTAGGATGTATAAATATGAAATAGGTATACCTTTTTGATCTTATTACCACCCAATATTCATTCAAAGGGGTAAAACCAGCCCCAATATCAGCTGATAACCTCTCTAACTTCCCAACCCAACATATCTTCTGAAGTCAAGCCTTGCATATTTTAATCTGGGTGTCACCACGCCATGTCCTTGAGGCCATGTGTAGAAAGTGGTGCAACCACATCACCCTCAGACAGTTAATGAGCACAGACAGCAAGAGGCGATTAGTCACAGGCTGCACTTCACAATACATTCAATTTACACCGAGGAAACAGACATGATGTTCTTGGGAGAAAAAAAACAGAGGTGGAGGAACATCACAAAATGAAGGGATGTCATTTTCTATTTACCTGACAGCAACAAAGGACTGCTTAAAAAAAAAAAATCACAAAATGCCCAAGAGTATTTAGAAATATTATTTCATAAAATTTAAAATCAAATCAACACACAGTTTGATGTCCAGTGGTCTAAAGAATATGCACTAAACACGGTCTATAAAGGAAAACATTTGGAAAACATCCATCAACACTGCGCTGCTTTTGTTTTCTTCATGGAAAAGGATTTCTTCCAAGGTGCTGCTAAGAAGGTGATTAACAGCCAGTGAAGACCAGATGAACCAGCCTCTACACAACCAGCAGCACACAGGGAATATCTTCCAGGGAAACAACAGTTGGCATATCGATTTATCCCACTTTTGTTTAAAATAAAATTTCTCAGCTCATGCTATGATCACACACTAAATTTAGTTCTGGAAAAATCTGGTTGCATCCCTTGAACATACCTAATCAAGGGATCTCTAACCAGCTCTTAAAATTTGTTTTCTCCTTCATGTGTGGCTTCATTTTTTAAACTTACCAGGTATTACTGAAACAGTTCTTTGAATACAGAATTCCCAGAGTCCTTCCTCTGCTTTTAAAAGCGCCTCCCTATCATCACTAGTACACAGAAATGGCCACCACACGAGGCCAAAGATCCATCTGGATCATCGCTGGCTACTAGCAGATATCACTAGGATGGTCAAGGAAGAACACAGGGATACAATAATAAAAATATAAACCACATATTTAATGGTTTTTGAATCAGGAACTTCTGCAACACATACTCAAAATCAAGTCTACGTGGTGAATAAAATAAGGAACTCCAGAGAAGAGGAAGAGAAGAAGATAAATAGGATATGAGATTATGCAATACATATACTAAAGAAAACAAAATAAGAGATGCACAAATGTTTTGTATGAGCTAACGGAAGGCACAGTAGCAGGGAAGCACTGTTATCTGCTCTGTGCACTGTCACACAAAGTGAAATGGAAACAGTAATTTTCACCAACATCTCATTACAGCTTTAGGGTGTCATTTCAGGTCTTTTACAATGCTCCATTCGGCACAAGAGCCTCAAGCTATTTCCCATTTATGACAGTTCATTGTTCCCTCTCATCGCAGGTCTGACTTTTTTCAACCTTCAACACTTGTATCACTCAGGAATTCCCAATTTCCATTTCCCTGTGTGTCCAGCCCGGGTCTGGGCTCTCCTCCCTCTCCCACAGGTTGCTGTGGACACCAGACCCTGCCTGGGAACTGCATTCTCCAGAGGCAGCCCAGCTCCGGGATGCAGCATCCCTGCCGTTCTCCAGTCCCACACAAGGTGATTTTCAAAGCCCAGAACTGAAACAAGAGTTTGTCTTGAGCTCAGGGCAGAAAGGACCTTAACACAGCTGCAAAATCAGAGAAAACTGAGCAGTAAAAAGGCACTTTCCATGCATGCCAATGGGAAGTTACTGCCAGTGACAAAGGCATGTCACATTTCTAATGAGAAGGATGACTCTTCCTTTTACTCATCCTTGATCATGTCACAGATGTGGTTTTGTTTTCTATCCTGATTAGCAACTAAACTATGTAAGATAAGACATAAGACTGGGTCCAACATAGGGTTCCATCCAAAATGTAACAGTAATGTAAATGTAGCAAAGTTTTCATTTTGTTAAATCATAGTTGCATTACAAACATACATTAGGTGAAGTTCTTCACAAAGCCACTTCATCTAGATTATCAACGTACTTTTGCTCAAATAAAGGAAAACCTGCTGATATACAAATGAAGATCAACCCATATTTATATCTGAGGGTAAATATGAAATTAACACGAAGTAACCTTGATGAAGGTAATGTTCTAGTTCCTTAAGTGACAGAATCCAATCACGGCTACCAATCACATTACTTGCATAGGCACACAGAAGCAAAAATTAGTTTGTCTTAAAGAAGGACCTCAGGCATCTATTAAACAAAATAATTCGAGTAAGAAGAGAAAAAGAAGGAAAAAATCCCACATGCTTCATGATGAGTGTTACACAGAAAATCACTGTAATAACTGCAAATGTCAGCTTGGAACAAAGGCAAGAAAAATTATATCTGTAGCTGTCCAGGTAATAGCCTCTCTTATTGTTTAAAAGTAAATTATTCCAAACTTTCTGGATTTATTCCCTTCCCCAAAACCAGCACACTAATTACTGACAAACAACAGAACCACATGCACAAACATACCCTCACAACTGCACATCTTCAGGAGCTCATTTGATTTGTTTTCAAGATCGCTTTCAGTTTCACAGATTGCTGAGAGAGATGTAACTTTAAAGCAAGGAAACTGTATTTGACCTATTTAAAAAGATTCTTTCAAGGGTTCAGTGGAAACACATTATATCTGTGCAAAACTGCACAAGGTCTGGAAGCCTCCTGGCAGAACAGGTTAGGAAAAACTGTGTCAGAATCATACTCCTTCCATTTAATTTCCTTTTCTTTCCCTCTGACTCTGTTTTCTTGAAACTTCCATTTCACCACCATGGTTACAGGTTACATCTGACAGTCCCCATCTACTCACGGCTCATTTACTGCAATGCACACAAAGGAATGAGTGTCCTGACGTCAGATCATTTGCATGAACACAGATCTGCAGAGATGCATCTTACACAAGCCTTGGCTATGGCTTACTAAATGGCAGAGAGTAATTTTTACTAAACCAAGATTAATAGATTTTTCCTAGTTTTAAAGGAGCCTGAGCAGATATTTTTGTAGATTTGGCCTGTCAGCACGGACTGATGAGCACAGACTGATCCTGGCTGAAGTGCACAGTTGCTGGTTCTCCTGACACTTTGCACACTCACATCAGGATATAAAAACTCCCATTCACAGTACCACAGATGAGCCCCACCACGTGTTGGCTCTTGCACACCAACAAGGCAGATAATACAGGGTATTTCATTTTTCCATGGTACTAATAATGGACAAATGTCAGTGTCCTCTCTCCCTGCCCCACTGCACTGAGTAGAAGCAGCTAGGAAAAAAAAAAGTCAAAGAACGTCTTCACCAAAGTAATTCATCTAAAGGTTAAAGGGCTGTGTGGAGCAAGGTCAAACATGATTCTCAGACTCCATTTCACTGTCCAGAACTGAGAGAGAAGAACATTTTCTTCTTCAGAACCTCAAAGAGATGCAAACCATATAAAGTAAGTATACAACTCCAAACACCTTTTTTTCTAAATCCCATATTAATTACACAAAACATTCACTCAGATGTAACTGCACTGACATGTGCTGAGGTCCATAGGATGTCATTGCTGTGCAATCCCACCAGCCCCACTCCAAAACTCACACTGCTACCACCTGGAAGCTAAATTTGAAAATTAAAATTCCCAGCAAAGGGATTTTCCATACCTTTATGTGTGCACTGAACAGAGACCTCACTCAGATCCCTGCTGGGGTTTTTGCAGAGGTGTGCAAAACCAAAGCAGTTTCCTCCAGCCACACTTCTACAGCCCTGCCGCCGTACACTGCTCTAAGTAATGTCAGATATAACTGTTAAACAATCACACGGCACCCCTTCCAAAACAAGGGTACATGCTGTCATTTATCTCTCCTACTTGCTGCACCACAATCTTAGGAAATAAATCTTTTTCCATCCTCAGTTTAGAAACCATTCTTCTCCATCCAAGCAGAGCCTCACAGTAAATGAGAGGCCTCACAGCTTCAAGGTCCTTAGCCACCAAGTGATACACAAGCATTGTTATAAAACAATAATACAACCCTTAGCCAAAATTACTTTTTTTTTTTTAAGTGGGACAACGTAAAAAAACAGGAAGCCATAAACAATTCTTTATTGATATTCTGGTTTTATGCATCATAAAACACTTGTTTCTGTCAGCTGGGAAGAACGACGCACATCTTTGGTACAGGACAATTTAAATAAACTGTACTTTTAAGATTTGTGGAGTTTTGCAACCAAACATGGTCCTCAGCTTCCACACTAACATCAAATCTATTTTTGAGCTCCTGGTTTGTAAGTAATAGAGCTTCTCAAATTATGTTTTGAAGGCATACTAGAAAAGATCATAAAGTATTTCCAAAAAATATCCTCACTGCAGAACTGCCCCTTCCAAGTGCTACTTAAACCCACTGCTGCTCAACAAGGCTCTTCCTGCCATTCTCCTCCCTGCACTCGGTCCTGCCTAAGATGAAGTGGAAGAACTCCATTTTCTTGCACACAGAACTACAGAAATCTGAACTGTACCAAAAACGGGCTAAGATTCAAATGCCTGTTTTAAAAACAGGTTTTATTACTCCTAGAATGCACTTTTCTAAATTCCATTTTCCTGACCTCATGGACTAGTTTTCCAGGACTACCAGCATCACCTATGCCAGCACGTGCACTCCTGGCCAATGTGACTCATGTGGCCTTGTCCAGGATCAGGACAGCCAGGAATTCTGCTCTGGTCAGTGACTGGCAATTAAATGGGTTAAGTTTTTAATAATACTCAATATTCTGACTATACACTTTTTCATGGCCTGCTCTTCAGTCTGAAAAATCTCTATCATCCTACTCTGAGCATTTACAATTTATACTCCCTAGCACCAAAGCAGGCATTATCAAGATTTCCATTTAAGCATACATATTTACTAAATCTTTTCAAGTAACACTAAATTCTATTTTATTATCCCCATCCATAACTTTGGTCTTTTCTAAACTAATTTATCCTTGCATTCTCAAAAATACATTAGAACAGTTAGAAAGTAAGATCTGGAAACTGCTGAGCTAACAGTGGAGAAAGACCACAGAAAGAGAACTAAACTTTCAATGCTGGATTAAAATCCAATTTTAGATACAAGGAAAATATAAAATATTAAGTAATCACAAGAATTCTGCTGCCAGACTTCTACAAACAGATTAAGAAAACAACTGCATGACTGAATAGCTGTCTGGAAAACATGCTCCAGAGGGTTTCTTAAGAAACTTGCTCCTAATTTATCATGTAATTTGTTGAAAGAAGTGACTTTTCCATGGTATACAAAAATAGCCACAAACAAAGATGATTCAGGACACTGTTAACAAAACAAACCCCAATATTTAAAAGCTGAGGCCAAAAGGACTGATTTCCTAGTGAATGAACCAGAGCTTTTACAACAACTTGTCAGTTTGATCACAATTTTAGATCTTTTGATCAGATAAATTCTCCTTTTTTTTTTCCTTTTACAGCTGTTGGAAAATTAATGAACTAGATGCAGAAATCTAAACTTAAGTTTGGATAGGATTGCTCCATAACAAAAGAACGTTTGCAAGTATTTAATTAGTGTAAAATTGATGTTTGACAGCTTTCACAATGACAAGCTCAAAGTGCAACTCAAAGCATTTAAACGCAGCTTTTAACCCATAGACATCTGTACATTATAAGCCACAGAAGGAAGGTTTCTTTCCTGAAGCAAAATATACATATAAAACACATGAAATGTTTTTCAAGATCAAAAGCATTTGCCTCATTCTTATCAGGAATTTGTAATGGCTGTGGAACTTCACTACCATGTGGCCAAAAAATGGCACAGAGCCACGTTTGTGTTATTACAACTCCTCTTGGGCTCAAGCACAGGGAGCCACCAGATGAACCTTCCAAAATGCTGATAAGAACACGTCTGCCAGAGATGGCTTTAAATTACACACCACTGGACCCACAACAAAAAGCTGCCACAAAACAGCACTCCTTTGTACAGGAGACAAACCCTGTGAAATCCATTTTTTATGTTCTTCTCGGGATGGGGATCACCAAAACCTTGCTGCTGTTCTCAGCAGGGAAAATAAATTTCTATCTTTAAAAAAAGCCTAATAATGAGTGGGTAAGAGTCAGCTGAGCAAGACAGCTTCACATTGCCCTGGCAATTAACTAAAGAGCAAACAACTAACAGTGTGATCAGTTAAAAGATTAATTTTTATATTTTTCTTCATCCTACAGTAAGAGAGAGTAAAATACATATACAGTACTGTTCAATTTCCTATTAATATATTTACCAACCAGAATGGAACTTTCTGGTATTGCAACATCTCAATACTTCATTAATCTTCTTCATGCTCACCGATGCATTTTTAGATAACACTTAACATACCGTTAAGTCATGGCTTTAAGAAAAAATATTATCATTGCGAAATCTCTTTCCAGAAGTCTTCATATTTCATCAGTTACAGCAGTGACACTCAAGCTTTAATTACTGCTACCTTGGCTCATTACTTCTCCCATCTCAATTTAACTTTATCAATAGATCAGAGAATACAGATAATCTTATTTTGCACAGCAACACGCATTTGGCAAAGGTGTAGCTCATTATCTCCGAGTTCTCACAATGGCTCTGCCCCACTTGTCACATCTCTGTTTATCTTTATGGCAATCAGCAGAGCACACAGAACACTGCCATCCCCAGACCTACTCGCTCTACAGAGATAAGAGATGTTTCACAGTTCCTGGAACAGAATTCAGCTGCAAAGTCCTAAATTCACCTGGTCAGATTTCTGTGAAATTCTAGATAAGCGGCATCACTTTTTCTATGGGTGTACATGGTCACTAATTGTTTTCATCCCTTCGTAGAGAATTAAGTTTAAAGGTTTGCTCTTTTTTTTAACATGGTCATGCCAGGCTTTATTCAGTGGGAAGAGCATTTTAAACATAAGCAACAATATGTCAAAGTGAACTTAAATTCTATATGAAAATCTTTACCCACACAGAGCACGGTTCTTCCTTTTGTCTCTGAGAACATAATTTAAGTAGATTATCCTTTATGACAAGTACTGAAGCTTTTTGTATTCATGTTTTGGAGAGGGAATATCATTTTACAACCATTTATAATCTCAACCAATAACCTACATGTAAAGAAAGCAACATTCATAAACCAAAACTAGACAAAAGTATCTATCTATACAAGTTCTGACTTACCATAAGCACATCTCACACTAGATTATTTTGCAGAAAAAATAAACACACAAAAGCAACACAAGAAAAGCACAGATACAGTGCACTACTTTTACACACAGTTCAAAATTAAACAAGGTGCCAACTGTGCTAAATCAAGCAGCATCCTGACATAAGATGTAAAACAGAAATTAAGATAGGCAGAAAAAATACTGAGAACACAACACATAATGTAGGGCAATGTTATGAGATCTATTACCCTTATCCTTCAAATATTCTCTTTAAAATTGCATTCAAATTCTGCAGGCTGCACTTCTCTTTCCTTGCAGCAAATTCCAAAGCAGCAGTTCTGCAGTCAGGTAAAGCAGTGTCTGTGCTCAGTATATTCAAACTGACTGATGTATAACTGGTACTGTTTTCTCAAGGCAGAAGTAGAAACCACAGATTTCTCCCTAGGAACGATGTAAATAAAGGGCATTTGGGTCTGTCTTTTACTTTCTTCTGCTGGGGGAAAAAAAGAGACAAAACAGAACATAAATTATGAGGTAATCTTATTTAAAACAGAATTTCGCTACTGTAGAAAATTGTACCAATTTGGTACTTCAGTGAACTGATTTCTTAAAACTCTGTGACGTCCAAACACTAACTAGTGAGTAAACTTCTAGTAATCCTTTGCTATTATTTACGAAGAGGGAAACTGCCCCCTGTGCCTGCAAAGTACAAACTGTTGAGGTAATACAACAAACAGCACAAAACCAGCAACTTCCACACATGTTCCTGAACAAACGTTAGAGCAATCAAAACCATTTACAGCCAACTTCAGGAATGTAATGGGACACGAAGGCAGCCACAGCACTCTGTGGCTTTGCTTATACCTTATATCCTACAGAGAGCTTCCCCAAGTCAGGCTTCAAACCTAACAATGCCAGAATTTATTGAAGTTCTCAGCAAGGGATAAATGTGAGTAGATGAGAGAATGGAAAATAGAAGGATTATAAACAAGATTCCTCCTTGCACATTGTGCCCTTGCAAGATGGGTTCTGGCTTCCAAGTTTGGCTTCAGTCAACAGTGGCTCTGTGACGCAGAGCGCTCCCGTTCTGTACTTGGGAAACGTCTTCCCAAGGCTTGGCTCATCCTCAGTTATCTGCCTCCTCCTGATGTTAGAGATCAGCTTTTCCTCATGCTCTGCACAAGCCACAGGCTCCAAGCTTCTTGCACAACTCCCATCTGTCTTGGTTTTTTTGTTAGGGGTTTTTTTACCTGCTGTGACAGGCAGTCTCCACACCATTTCTCTTTCTTACCAACTACACACTTCCAGTCCTCCTGAGGACTCCATGTGACACACACCCCCCTTTTAAAGGAAACAGGACAGGAAACCCAAGAAGAAATACAAGAGAGAAAACACATCAGTGATCTATAGAAGCTTTAAATCACTGAACAATTATCCAGAAAGCTTTCTTGATAATTTATTCGATGTCTGATTAAATGACAGCATGCAGTCATATTGTTGAAGTGCAACAATTATAAACCAGACAGACACGACAACATAATGCTTCAAGCAGCCTGCATGCCTCAGAAAGACACTCAGCAAACCATAAAGACGCCTACGTGTTTCTAACAAAGATTAGTGGCAAGTTTCTTACTCTGTGGCTGCCACAGCCTTTGTTCAAAAATCAATCTCTACTTTTAAAATTCAGATACACCACCAGTTCAAACTTCTAACCAAAAAATTTTAAAAGCTACACTAAGTATATACTATATACTTACTATTTCTAAGATATTAAAACCACATTTCAAAGGATTATTCCTGCCTCTGAACTGTTTTAAGCAAACAGTCCCATCATATTTAAATAAAATAAACCACAATTGCTGTTGGTGGGGGAGCTACAGCAGATCACAGAGCAAGTCCTCTCCAGACATGCATGGAGACAGTTTCTTTGTAATCTGAACATTTCAGAATCCAAGGCAGACAGGTAGCAAATAATAAAATTGCATACAAGTGAGATGAATCCACTCAGCTACACCTCAGCTGTGATAATCTGCTAAAGGATTGCACACAGACAACTTAGGCAGCATCAAGGAACTGAGGAAAATCGTGCTGGGCACAACAGGCAAGAAGCTGGCTGACTCCCATGACCTCTCCCATGTCAGCAGCCACTTCTAAAAGCAACCTCGAATGAAACTCCTTACAGTCCAAAACACTTTATCGATCCAAGTACAAGCACTTCATCTTAACGCTGTTACTGCTCCCCATTTGGATGTCCATATTCTGAAAATCAATCACGAGCTGAGTCTGTCCTAAACAAGTACAGAGCAAACCATTAAAACCAGGAGTTCAGTACATTAGTATTTAGTCCATATCCCAACACCTAAACTTACTGTGGTAAACCAAGAATATTATTCAAAATGTATTCTGCTTCTGCATATAAACTTTTGTTTTTTGGCAGGTGATGTCTGGTAGTCTAGGCACTCTTATATCATTAACATTAATAATATAAGAATGCCCAGATAACAGGACATTGACTCTTCAGGTAAGACCTAGTCTCTGAATATAAGGTATTCTCTGAATAAACACCTAATTCTAAAACTAACTTCAAAACTACTGTGTCCTTAGCAAGAAACTAGCATACACTGTCAGTTAATATGGTTTAGTTGATAAGTTGAAATTCAGGATGCTACAGTAACTCTGTTACTTATTACCTGCATGACAGGCAAAATCATTAGATTTTGCCATTTGCTTTTTCTTGCCAATTGCTGCAAATGAAAAAATTAAGTTGTTTGACCCTAAGTAACATTACTGCTTCACAGCAAAGCTATGTGATTCAAGTGGTAGATAGTAACATGTAGTCAAATATCTGATTCAACAGCTTCTGGAGTAAAATATTCCATGACTATAAAAAGAAGTGAGAATTCTCATCCATTTGTTCCCATCATTGTATTAAAAACAGAAATCTTCAAAACTTCAAAAACAACTCAATTTCTCTTCCAGTCAACAAATCCTCACAAACATCTTACATGAAGAGGGCCACTAAAAAGGCGAATTAGAAGATTCAACTGACAGAAGTTAAGGTGAAGGGACAGAAGAACTTTAAGCAAGGTCCCAAGCAAGAACCAGTTAAATGATCCACACAAACATATAAAGTCCTTCTGATGAACTACTAACACGAGTAGTGTATTACACCACTGAGGAGCCCAACAAGAGCACGGAATATTGAGAAAAGAAAGGTACCACAGAAGCTGGCTCTTAATGTATTTGAAAGGCAGCTGGGCTATTTTCACAACTGCATTAAGTAGCCAGGAATCTGAAGCTGAAGCTCAGACAGTTTCAGATTATTGTAGACTTCTCTTACTGAAAACCTCTTTTGTTTAAACAAATATGTATCTTTGACATGAAACATCAGATGCAAATGTGAAACTGTAAGAGAGACATCTCCATCCTCACCACTCAGCTGGCCAAGCAGTATCTGATGCAATGACTGCCTAGACCTGCCAACAACCAGGGTCCATCAGCAATCAGACTGTAACTACAGCTGCCCATCCAGACCCACAATAATGCACTGAAAATGAAAAAACAAACTGGCAGAAACACCAAGAAGCGGCCCTGAAACCATGTCAGAAGAGAAGACTGCAAGATCTCTGGCACCGTTAGACAGAGTGGACATCTCAGCATTTAATTACGGCGTCGCTGATGTAAACGTGCTCGGAGCATCCCCAGAACAGCGCGCATTTCACACACACTGCTGGATCCCTTCCATCCATGCTGCCTCTCTCATCCCTGACAGAATCCCAGCCAGGAGCCCTCAGGAACCTTCTTTGAGTTGCAAAGCAAATACAAAGCAGTTGGCTGTGAATGACTTCTCCAAGGTGTATTGTGGTTAAGAGAAGTTGCATCCCACCATAACACCTGGGTGCTGCCTGCAGCCCTGGCAGCTGAAAGCGTGCAGTGTGTAAGTTCACACACCTCAGTCAACCCATCAGCTGGGAGAAGTGAGAGCAAGCTGTTGTTCAACTCCTCATGTGAAGTGACAAACTTAGACACAGAAATTATTTTCATTTCAGTATCATTACCAGTATGATTAGAGCACACATGAAAGCATCTGCAACCCTTTCTGTTCCTTTCTCATATGATAAGGAATTTTGTCTTTCTGAAAAACCATATGTACTTCTTTATCTGGGGAAAAAAAACCACTCACATATTAGATACTAAATACATTTATTAAAAGTGGATCCTGTATACTAGCATCAGATCCTAACTTAATTATTTTACATTATCTCATTTTACTCGTTCTACACAAATAACATGATTATATGGAGTTATATGAACAAAAAGTAAACCACAGCAAATTGACACAGTTTATACACAGCTTTCAAGAACCTGCTGAGAAGCATTCTTGCACCTGCAAGAAATCTTAACTCCTCTTAAAAAAATTCATTGTTGAGTACTCTGGGCCTTCAGGACATTAAAGCATTTCTCTCTCACATGCTGACTGGAAGCCTTGCAGCAGCTGAAGCAATAAATATTGACAGCAAGCTGGCAAACAGCAGATAGCCGTGCTCTGCTCTCCAATTTCACCTGCCTCAGCAAAGACCCAGCCTGCAAGGGACAGCACACCCAGGGCCTCTGCAGCTCTGTTATTGCTGCTCTGGCCTGTAGTGAAAATGTGTTTTCCCCTCCAATACTGGTGTACCTTTGAACATACCTGCTTTTCTGTACCACCCTGAGAACTTGAATCACCTCATTGCAACACAGATACACAGCAACAAAGCTCTAACTGGCTACAAGTCACACTGCAAGAAACTTCCAGCACCCAGTTCCATTCTGTCCTGCTCTTTCACGATGCTTTCCAAGTCTTGCATGAGGCCACACATTGCTTAATAAAAACTAAACAGCCAGCTCAGAGCAAACACTGGAATAGCCATATGCCAAAATACAAGATACTCCTGACAGCTCAGGAGAACTGGAATTAGTGAAGTAGATTTTAATTAGGAAACTGTATTGATGACTGAGTTCTAGTTTTCCCTCATATCCTCTACTTTGAGGCAGGATTATAGAAGCTGTAAGGCAATGCATTCAGACTTGTGTAAAGAAAATTGAAAACAAAACACTGTGACTACAAAATTCTGTCTTCCCACTGGGAGAAAAGAATCTTTCCAGCAAATCACTCCCTGCATTCAGACAAACTACAGATTGCTAGCTGGTTTTTTAGCAGACTTCATCCTGCTGCCAAGTTAGCAGATCTTTAAACTGAGATTTGAAACAAAGACTTCTTAGTATAACCCAGAAGGTTGAGCACTGAGTTGGACCTAGTTCTCAAAACCTGATCTTATGATTTCATCTGGAACTCATACACTTTTACCCTTGCACAGACACACCTATGATTATGGGCTATGTTTAGATTCGTAAGAATTCACCAACATCCAGTGTCATCATTTTCTCCAGCACACAGCTTCACTGAGGGAGGGGTGGAGTCATCCTCCACACTATAAACATTTGCCTGCTTTCAAAGGAAGATAGGAATCAAAACAAGCTTACCCTGTACTTCTAGTAGACACCACTCCTAACGTGTTACATCAACCAACACTTGTGGAGATTCTTCCTCCTAGCTTCTGGTAGGTTTCCTTCCTCTTTGTCTACCACTGAATGTGCTTCATTTTGATGGTAATATCTGATTAACAACCTCAGCAAGCCTTTCGAGGTGGCAGGCACTCCCCTTTACTTCACTTACCCAAAATAACACAAACCCTTTAGTATTCCACAACAGAAACAGCACCACATAAAATCTCAAGGCCACCATCACTGCACAGTTCAGGAAGAGATCTGCGTGCATGAACCCGATCCATTGCACAGGAATAACAACATTTAAAGCCAGCACTGAGCCTTGGTTTAAACAGAGTAAACCAAGACTTCTGCTCTCACACCCTACTGCTGCCAAATCATTCCATCTGCATTAGCTGCAAGATGTCACTTCGGGCATGGAAAGAAAGAATTATTTGGTGCCTTTAGTGAATCCTCTGATTCAAAAATCTCATTTCAGTTAAACGGGTGCCCTTGCCTAGGTGGAACAGAAGCCACAATATTCCTGAACAGGATGGTTCCATTAAAATTCCCATGCAGAGGAGTGATGCTCTCAAGTCTCAGTGCTTTGTTCTTTTTTGAATGAGTCCAGTTCCTTCAGGGAAAAATCTCCCCATGCACAGCTGGAAGAAAGGCACTAAAGGGAAGAGCAGGTCCTCAAAAGCAGAAGTGTGACAGCAGAAGAAAGAGTTAATAAGTTTGTCTATGACATTTTATGATTTGATGCCACATAGCACAGAACAAAGACACTGACCTGGCTTTTTAAATTTAGTAGATTCGAACAGGCATTAAAGAGAAACTGATTTTCATTCACTTTTGAGGATTTCACCTTTAGGGAAGGTCTTTCAAGGATGCACATTATATTCTTTGGCCTTCTGAAAATTAAATCAATTAAGCACAAGACTCAGCTCTTGTAAAAAAATTATTTAGAACAGCCATGAGGAAAGGAACAGTAAATCATGAAACTAAAGAAATATTTGTCAATAGCACTGACTAACCCACTACAAACAGGCTGCAACTTTTGCTTGAGGTCTGAGTTTCCACTGTGGTTCTGCAGTGTCTCAGATGTAGGCTGCTATGGAAAAACCAAAATGGGAACTCTAAAGGGACCTTGTTTTCATGTTGTTAACTCAGGAGCTTGTGCAGGAAGATTATTGATATTTTCAACCACTTAAAAAGACCAACCATGGCTTCCAACACAACTACACCCTGCAGGGCTAGAAACAGGACGTATGCTAAGGTACATAAAGGAAGCTTTATGGAATAAATTTCAGTTCCCTATAATGTTTAAAATATTTTAGTGCTACTTAAAGTACACAAAATCTACTGTGCTTCTTTGGAATTTTTCTGCAAATGCAGTATCTACCAAAACGACAGGAATCAAGAGACAGTATCTTCAATATTTAAAGGAATTCACTGGTCCATAATGACACTGCATCTAGAATACAGTAAAAACCCAAAATCCAACAGCCAATTATTCAGAAGGAAGTGCCTACATGGACTTCTCAACAGGAAGAGATGAAAAAAGCTGATAGCTGGAAAAGGTACTTTAAAATCACAGCTGGGGAAGGTGGAACCCTTCATTCCTCTGCTTTCAGGCAAGTCTCACTGGCAGGACCCGACCTGGGAAAGAAAGGAACTCCCAAAGCTTTCAGAACCCACTTGAACCTTCCAGCCTGAGGAACACAACCAATCATGAGACTAAGGAAATCCTTCAGCACTGTGTTGGTAGAAATACCATGTCCCACATTCACTACTAAAGCTCCACTTTGCTGCTTGGATCCAGCCCAGAACATTTCTACTCACCTGGGCCCACAGCTGCCATGCAAGAACCACGCTGCTACCAAGGGAAAATGGGATTGTGCAACAAAAAGGGACAATTAGCAAATCACCTCACTCTCTGCTCAGCACAAGATATTAAAAACCCCTAGACTATAAGCCAGCATCAACATCACACTTTCTGCAACGAATCGGCAGGGAAAATACTAAATTTTATTAGGATTTTGCATAAGCGAGATTATATTCCATTAAAGAGATTATCCACTTTTTAACGTTGTCTTGATAGAGGACTTATGTGTGCCACTCTTCCCCTGCTTATCATCTCCCAAATGGTGTCCTGTTAAATCTGCAGAAAGCATGTGACACTTCAGCTTTTAAGCACAGATGATACCAAGACATTCTGACAATATCACAGCACTGCCAAAATTTACATTTGTGGGTTTTCTTAAGGATTAAGTACCTGAAGATCAGATTGCTATTTTCAGATTTCATTTAAAATTTAATCTTTAGAATCATGGCAGCAGAAAACTGAACCATAAGAGCCAAAAAAAACCCAAATAAAACACTCCAAAATTTATGGTGGATTAAAAAAATCCAACTACTTTTGAATTCTGTCTCTCTTACGCTGATATGCAGAGATATTACTGCAGCATTCCAAAATCTGAGTCGGTTACATCCCAGTTACACACTGAGTCTCTTTAAATAGTTTGATAATGTTTTATTTAACTAACAGAACTCTGAAAACATTCAGAGAAATGTTAACTTTTGAGAGCTTCTCTGTTTTATTCACTTGTCTAAGATCACATGGTTACTAGACACATGCATGCTAAATATATTACATGCTACCATGGCAGCAGGTCAGTTCTGCACAAGCTGCTTGTATTAAATTTCTCCTGTAAGTGACATTAGAGTTTAGCTCTGCTCCAGCACATATAGGAAGAGGCTTCACATTCCAAACTGCCATCTGAAGAGGAAAACTATGCCAACACAGTACTAAGTACGCCTGTGCTACTTTAACCCATTTACTATTTTAACACACACATGCGAGCCTTGCATTTATGTTATCTATATTATGAATTTTTCAGATTCAAAACTCCAAAGCTAATGGCTTTGTCATAGTCTTTTGATATGAAAATTTAAGGAAAAGGTCACACAATTATAGTCTGTGTGACATGCTAAGATTGATGAAATTCCCAACATTAAATATAGTTAACTGGGTAGGGTATTCAACGACATTTGAAATCTTTTACTGGTTTATTGAACTGCCTGGGTTCACAGTAACTACTAGAACACATTTAAAATAAGCATCACCCCATATTGTTGTAACAATTTCAGAGCAGATGTTCTCCATAAAAGACAGTGACATATTAAAAAATCCCACATATTGTCTCTACATATATATTGACATCTCTAGAAATACACACACTGGCATATAAAAAGCACAAACAAATCTGAGTTGTCAAAATTAATGAAGCACACCCTCAAAATGTTTCATCATCCTCTGTTACAATGCTTTCCTATGTCATACTACAAGAGGACACCAGTGTGGAGAATGCCAGCCTAGTGGGGAAAGGAAGGCAAACTCTTCCAAAAGCACTCTCTAGACCAACACAGGGACATTACAGATCATGTGTTTCATGGCTTCAGA
The DNA here is from genome assembly GCF_021018805.1 of Prinia subflava. NCBI lineage: Eukaryota > Metazoa > Chordata > Aves > Passeriformes > Cisticolidae > Prinia > Prinia subflava. The sequence goes on from NC_086261.1 coordinate 3,349,854, forward strand.
TTGGTGCCTTGGAGAATGCAAAGATAAAAGGGGAATAGATTTGATCACCAGGGTCAAAAGAGTGTATTCTGCTGAAGGAATACGCATTAATACTTCTCCTAAGCACAGAGGAAAGCCTAACTCAAACACTTATCAGCAAGGGGGTAATCACAACAAGCTTCAAGCACTGACGTTGGAGGCAGAGGGATGATACAGAGCTTTGGTAAATATTTAGGCAGCTAGCCCACATAAAAATCCCGGACTGTTGCTACTCCAGTGCAACCATATCCACAGGGGGTAGGTGAAAGCTCTCACAGACCTACTTCAGCTGCAATTGTGTGTTTGCTGCAACCCAGAAGCACATCCTGACACTGCTTCTCTTCAACAGAAATTCTGTGAGATGGTTCATACTTGACTGGTCTTCCATTTCCACTGGCTGGGGACAGCTGGCAGCCACACAGAACCACCAGCAGGTGACCACAGTCAAGATCTGCCGTGGGCACACCAAGAGAACAGGAGAGGCAAAGGGAGAGGGACACCTGGATTTTGAGCAGATGACACTCCAAACTAGCTCATTATTCAGAGTCCTCCCTTAATTACTCTGCAGAGCACACCAGCATCTATCAAATAATACACTGACAGAGAGATACAGAATATCACACTTCTACGGAAGGAAACTTTTATAACACTTTTAATTTTACTCACCCAAAGGTTAAGCACTAAACTATAAAATGTCTGCAGTATGCTCCTGATGTATTGACCAGGTTTCGTTTTGACATTAGAACTTCTGCTCTAAGGGAGCCTCCATGTTGCAGGCACAAAATAATTTCTAATATAGGAGAGATTTATTTTTTTAGCAGGAGAAACACTTCTATTAGCTACAGACAGAATATGTATTCATTTAGTGTCACACATTAGCACATGATGGAGAGCCTTTATCCGGTCAAACAGCGTCACATGAACCAAGTGCTAACACACAGCAGAACTCTGCCTGAAGCTCCAGCATCGAATCTGGGCCATGCTCGCACTTACAGGTTTCTGTGCAGCTGCTGGGAAGAGCTCCCCGCCCCCCGGCCCAGGGGAGCACAGGAGCTGTCGCTGCGAAGAGGAAAGAAAAAAAATCCTCCTCAAGAACCATTCTTCACCTCTGCAGAGCTGTCACAAACATGAGCCCGGCTGAACTGTCACGTTCCGAACTTGGCATTTGACTTGTTACTGCTCGAATATTTAAGCCATTGCTTTCCAATCTGCATCAGAGCTAAACCCATTTTTTCATTACATCTTATTTGATATTTTTCCACACTGGTGACTTAAGAGGTGCAAACCATTCTGACCTGCTACTAGTGAAGTCCCAGCATTGAAGAACAGCACAACAGGAGTATTCAGTAACTCACACATACATTGGATACCTTTCACAAAAAGAACACACAGAACTAAAATCAAGAGCTGCACTGATTAAAAAACCCCACAGAAGTGTCATGAAATAACTGAACCAGTAAACTTCCATATGAAGACAAAACTAGGAAGTGCAGTCTACAAATACAACTTGTCTACAGAAAGCATGTTTTTCATCTTTTTAAAGAACATGTTTCTGACTGCACAATTCAAAAGCAGCTTCCAAGTTTTATCAATACAGTAAAAACTAAATAAACAGCATTTCTCCTGTAAGCAAATAATATTAAGGTGCTACAGAGAAGAGTTAGTCTTACATATCACATGAAACAAGTTTTGACTAGGAATAATAAACGCTCAATATTATACAAAGCACAAAAGATCCCACTGACCTTGGTGAAGGACTTGGAATTAAATTATCTGCAGCTGTGAAGTACTACAGGTTACTCTTACTTCAGAAGCAAACAAAAACCACCAACAACAGGCAGAAATCAAAACCTATCCAACATGATTATCAACCAAAATAGAGCTTGCATAATGTAAAACTATGCAGATGCTCTGACTTTTAGATCAGATAATAATTGTTTTATTTCTCCAAAAGTGTTGCTACCTAATCAGTCAGTTTTGGAACATCTGCTTTTCAAGACCCCAGGTGCAAAGGAGAAACAATAATCTGTTAATGCAATATACCCAGCTGACAGACCTACAACTGTATTCATGAAAACACTAGAAGACATACTGGAAATGGAAGATATTAAGATAAATAAAAGAAGATATACTTGCCAAGAGTAGAATCCACAACACGTGCTTTCTCAGGAGAAAATACACCAGCACTTTAATAGATAAATCTGCCAGAGAACTCACCATCTACCCACCAGGAAGTGAAATGAAAAAAGCTCAAAAAAATAGCAAAGACAGAAGGGGGTGTGGTGGAAATACTTCTCGTTTATTTGCAACTATAGAGAATAAACAACTGAAATCTGACATATTCACTCATCCAGATCATCACACCAAAAATCACAGGCAACACAGCTTCAGCTGCTTACAGCACCTGCTTTTAGCCAGGTCACACATCACACCACACCTCCTGTCACACTGACAGAGGACAGAGCACCAGATTGTTAAACCCACCCAGGCACGGAGATGCAGATTAAGGCATTTACACAGGGGCAGCAAGGAATCCACTATTTCAAAGGCAAGGCACCCATCTTAAATTTTTTCAATGGCAAAAATTCTCAAAACAAGGCAAGGTCTGCCAATGAGGTAATGCTGCTAATCTAATGGATTAGCAGGCAAGTTTGAGGCACTAAAGTCCTCCAAGTCACAATTTGCACTTTTAATTTAACCTACAGATATCAACTAGAGAACTGAAAACAAAAGCAAACCATAGTACCTGCACCAGAAAATTATTCCTAATTTTTCATCTTGCATATTTATAAATAGCAAGAGCTGACGGAAATAATACTTGGCAGAATACAGTGCTCAGTTAAAGCTCTCAGAGTCAGGTATCATTTGGTCAGGTGAAAACACAACAGGTAGAAACTACCACCATCATCATCCAACCATTATCACACCCCAAGACCTGTATGCTGGGCACTTCAGAAACCTCTGTCACACATAGTTACCAAAATTAAATAAAATTGTTAAGTCCCCTGGTTTTCCCAATTTGTTAAAGGCCATCTGAGCCAAAATCTTTCTTAGAACAGAGACATCAATCTAGACCACAGACAAGTTTCAGAACTGCAAATCTTACTGAAAGCCACAAGCTTCATTGTAGTTTAATCACCTAAATTAAATACATAAACAAGATTTCAGTTTTTTAAAAGACGACTGACTTGAATTTGCCACATTAGTCTAGTTTGAAGGCATTTTACACAGCAACACTTGCTAAATCAAAAAACATTACTATGTTCTCACAACACAAAACATGACTAATACACGTTTAATAAAGTAACAAATGGAAAAAGAATAAAAGCTGGTGGGTGCTGTCATTTGCTTTACTGGAACACATCAAATACTTTCAGCACTGTTCCGCCAAAGATGTAAAGAAGAGCTGAGACAGGAATTCACAGCTACAAACCACACGAGCCCACGTGAGATGTATCCACCTCAAAACGCAGGTGCACTGCCATCCACATCTTGCTGGTGCATAATCACAACTGAACATATTAACCCAGTTTCCCAAAGCCTTAATGATGACAAATATGACACTGAAAACATGTTCTTCATCAAGAAACAGGTTTGCCCCATTTAGGTGCTACAACTAACAAGCATTTTGTGAAATGATGGATTTTCAAGCAGTAGGGATAATGAACTAAATGCTTTGTGTGCTATCCTAATATGCCCTGACTAGCACAGCCACATTAAATGAGTTTAAATGTGTACATTTACCTACATATATTTATCAAAACAGAGCTTTACTGTCGACCTAACAGGGGATCTGAGGAATTCTAGCTGAACTGACTATTTCCCCAAATTTGGACTAATCCAGAAGACAGATATAATGAGTAATATTCTTCCTATTGTATTGCCCTTCAGTATAGTGCCCTGCCAAGCCTTTCAAATGACAGTGTTATTAAGATAAGCCCAGGGAGGTTCTGCACAGAGAAACAGGCAAGGCCTGTCTACGGGATAGACAGACCTCAGATCTGGGTGAAGGATCTTCTGGTTTAGGAGATTTCACACAAGAACTGCTGGAGTCCAGCAAAAGAGCTCTAGAACTCAGAAACACTTTTTTTAACAAGTTCTTAAAATGGTATGGATATTGTCATTCCTCATGATCCAAATGACTCTGTGCACCTCCAGATCCAGTGTATCTCCCCACAGGAGGAAGATGAACCCCAGGCAGCAGGAAGGCTGAAACCAGGAATTGCAGAACAGCATCTCAACCCACTGGAAGCTGAGAGCAGCAAACAAAGTGCAGATCTAAAGCTACATTCATCAGACTGAACAGTGAGACTTCAATATTTATTGTACATCTAAAAGAGAAATGTACAGATTCACAAAGAATGACTGCACACATGTTCTCTAAACAGCGCTAATCCAATTAGGTATCACTCATTTAGACAGATACATTGCTTTAATTATGCTCAAATTGTCTCCTATTGCTAAAATAAAAGTTAAATAATTTAATTTTGTATGGGAATACAGCAGAGGAGAAGGAGACAAAGAGTTGGATTCAGAAGTTCATGTGATTGCCAAAAGGGGAAAAAAGACTGTTCCCTACACACTCAGGAACCATTAAAACCCTTCAGCATTTTTTGCCAAACATGGTTTCACGTATTTTTTTACAGCGCTTCAAAAGGTTTTGCTAAGGCAACTTGTGTATTGACAATAATACAGCCACCACGGTGCATTATAAAGAAGACAATAGCAAGATCTGAGTAATGTGTACTAAAGAAAACACATTCACTACCATGGGAACCCTGTCAGAATTCACCACCACTGCAGTCATCCACAGGAAGCTTTTCTGTTAGACCTACACTCCTAATAATCTCTATACTAATACTTCTAAGATATAAACATTAATATTATAGCAGGGAATGAGCACAAAGGCAATGCCATTGGCCTACAACACCTTCATCTAAATAGATCTAACAGACACAAGGAGACAGTAGAAAGAATTCAGAATAAGATCTCCACCACTTACATCATCAGTACAGCCAAGGATTTCGCTGGAACATTGACACTAATTCATTGAAAACTCATTGTAAGCACAGCTAATGAATGTGGGAGAAACCAGGAAAAAAAAGAAAGAAAAAAAACCCAACCCCACACACACAACACAAAAGAACCAGGCATTACAAGAAATATCCCAAATCCCACTGCAAGCTGACTTTATCTCAAGCATCTCAAGTCTAGGAAGTTTCACTGGAGTAAGTGCACCTTGTAAAGTAGTTTGTTACAAAAAACTTAGTAACTAATTACACCACACTAAAATCATGCCCAGACCGAGCTTTTAGGATCCACAACTTAATCAGGAAGAGAGGCAAGTTCCACCTCCCAGCCTCAGTTACAGTGCAACTCTGTCTGCATGCGTAAGAGCACCAGCAACAGCAGCAAAATAAAACCAGAGTTAAACATTAAACTACACCCAGGACTTGCCTGGCTACAGCCACTTACAGGAAAAGCTCAAGGAACACTGCAGTGTCTGTATGACATTAATGTATAGTTAATACTCCTTTTCTAACTTCCTGCATGAAGGTAGAGCATCAAATCCACCTGGAAACAGAACTCAAACACTACCAGGAGAATTTGTTTGTAACTATGCCTTGCTGAGTCCAAATTAGTATTTCAATTAAGGTCTGCAAACTCAAAAGTAACAAAAGCATCTCTTACAAGATTGTTTGCAGGGTTTGAGAGATGAGAATACAGAAACTAAAAGCATAAACATAGAAGTTTCCTTAGACTCCAGAATGAACAGTTAACAATTCAAGAAGAGAATAAACTTTCCCTAAAAAGCATTTTATACACTGAAATAACAGAACTACATTTTCTCCTTGAAGTCCAGAGCAGCCAGTATTGGAGTGCCCCAGCATGAGCCACTGTTTCAACAAACAGTGAGTTGTAAGCTAAACGCTAAAATCCATTTTTAATCAACATAAAAAAGCATGGTAACAGCACATAACTTTAGGGGGTTTATGAATTTCAGAAGAAGCAGTCTTCTACTGAAATCCAAACAAAGGGACATCTTTCAGAAAATACAGAATAAATCACATCACAAGCACCATCCTGAATGTATTGTAGATCAAATTCCTTTCTGTGCACAGTAACAAGAAAAAAAAAAGTACTCTAATCCCCTTGTTAAAGATTGTAGCAACCACAATAGCAACTGCAGCAGAAGCTTTTCCAAGAAAGGCACTTTAAATGCCGTTTACCCTCAGAACTGGTGTACCTACAACAATCTTCATTAACACATGCAATTGTGCCCTTGTCCAAATTCGTATTTGTCTAACGAGATGGAAATGAAGAAAGAAGACAAGACTATTATAGAAAGGATGAAACCCAGAGATACAGTCTCAAGGAAGTATAAATGTTAATGGTCAGACACTTTAAAGGTCTCAGACCTGAAACACTGGCAAGTTTGAAACAAGGCATTTGAGGTAAGATGAGGCTCACTCTCTCTGAAGGGTAAGGGCTGATGAACAGAGCCAGACACTGAAGCTACAAATATAAAAAACAACCCAAGGAAGGGAACTGAACTGGAACTGAACTTTTTTGTTTCCATTCCACTTATATCTTGGTTGAAACCAAGGAGAAGCTGCTTTCTAGTTACTTTATCAGGCTGTTGTCAAATTCCTGAAGGAAAACGTGTAAATCCTACAACAGGTGAGCTGAATCATTCCTGTTCAAGGTCCACTTATATCTTCAAAAGATTTTCACCTACTCCTCCCTTCCTGCTCAGTGGCCCAAACACTGACACATCTCTGTGGCTCACTGCCTGTGTCTGGACTGGGCTGGCTGTCCTGTCACTGTCCCAATACTGCCACCAGATCAGACTATTTTAAGATAAGCTAATTATGCCACTGAAAAATCTTATAAGCCACTAAGACTAAGCAGAGGAGACCATGAAGAATTAAAAGCAGAGAAGCACAGGTAAGACAGAAGCAAGAATTGTGATCTCATCTCTTCCAGATAGAAGCCTGGAGGATTCCTTGTCAGACTGCAACTCTGAATTTTAGTCTGTGCTTACTTTCTCCTGCTTCTAAAAGTCCTAACAAGCACAAAAGGATCTTCACATGAAAGGCTGTTGTTCCTTACACCTTCAGAAAATTAGTCATTCAAGCCTTAGAAAAACAACACACCAAAACCTTTGTGGCTTGCTTGTAGGCATTATCTACATGCATGCAAGACTTAGGTGCCTTAAAACAAACAGATCTGAAGGAAAATCCTCAATTAGGAGTTTTCAAGAAGTTTATCAGATTATCTTCTCATTAACATTTCATCCAAGGACTGAATGATTGGAAAGCAGGTAAAAACTTCTTCTGAGAGTTACTCAACCAGTACCCAGCAATGTTATGGTAGGTTTTATTACAGAACAATTCAGCCCTTAAAAAAAAGTTGTTAAAAAAATTAGATTCAGATAGTCCTACATAAAGCACACATATGAGCATCACATGGGGGAGGAGGTGAGGGCTTTTAGATAAATTTACTAACATATCTTAAGAAGATAGGAAGACCCAAGGAAGAAACTCCAAATATCTTCCAATACACTTACAAGCAGGCCTCATCAAAATGAAGATATATTTTGCTGAATGAATGAATTTTAGCCAAACATGATATTTTGATCAAATCAAATATCATTAAAAACAAAGCAAATTAAGAAACTGAATGCTGTTTTAAATCACTTTTTTATTCTAATAAAATTAAATAAAAAAACTTAAGACCATAAGAGTTTGCTGATATTAGATTAGAACATTATCAATGATGGCATTAAACTCCTGAAGACAGAACTGTCTATTTCTATAGCTTTATAACACACTTTTCAATAAAATGAGGTTTACTTGACCACAGTCTATTCTCCCTCATTAACAGCTTCTGATTATATTGGCCAGTTTCAACCAAGTGCCGGAGCAAACACATTCATTATTTTTGAGATTTCCTAAAAGTGCTGCAGAATTTCTGACGGGGCCTTTGCAGAGAAGGCCCAGGCAGAGCAGAGCCCTGCAGTGACAGGTCCTGGGGGATGCTGGGGCAATCTGCAGACACCTGCAGTGCCTGCTGGCCACAGCTGGCACAGCATTGGAGATGCTTGGAGAACTGAAGAGAAACGCACTGTGAAGAAGGGATACTCTAAAAGATCAGGGAATAACAGAAGAGTTGAAAAATAAGGGAAATGGAAACTCTCCAGGTTTTATTACTTGCAAAATCACTTCTATACTATTACTGTTCAGACTATTTTTAAATTCACTTCCACCATTTCTCCATATTTTAATAACACAAATAAAACAGGCTACAGAATAAAAATTTTCATATACACACTGTCTTTGTTCTTCCCTCTTCCCCATACCATGCTTCACTTGCTCCCCAGCAACCCAGCCATGGAACTGGAATCTTTTTATCTCATGCAATCACACTGGTTATGCTTGCCTAGAGCCAGTGTTAACAGGACAGTCTACAGATCCTTTAATGACTCCATCTCCTCCGAGACAAAAATTAGATGGTGAAAAGAATAAAACAAAAAGGCAGCAAAACCCAACAGCACCCAGGAGTAACACCAGGCTGGCTGAGGCCTCGGCTTGCTCTGAAGTGTTTCCTCAGTGCCGTGGCAGGAGCCGATGGTTTCGCTCACTCGGAGGCTCAGCCAAGCCCCCGGTGCTGCACGGGCACGCCGGGATCACCAGAGGGAGCTGCGGGGGCTCCGAACGGGGCTGCACGGGGGATCCGGGCTCGGATCACAATCTCCTCTCTCGGGGCAAGCCCTTCCCTCAGCTTACAAGAAAAAGCAGTTTTTACTGGAGCCTCTTCCTAGCCGGAACCTGCCGATCCCCTCTCCCATGGCAGCTTCTCCAGGGAATGACTCTGTCACTTCCTGGTGGAACCTGGTGCAAGTTTTACATAAGCACCTTGTGCCAACACACGACTCGCTGTGAACGTGTGTGACAGCAGCGGGGGGCACCGGCCAGTTCCAGCGCATCCTCGGGACAGAACTGTAAAAACAAGGATGTCACCTCTAGGCTTAACGTGAAGGGACGGGAGTCCAACTCCGCAGCAAAAACACAAGGGGGAAATTACAGACAGAGGCACAAGAGGCTGCACCCGCTGAAGCAGAGCCGCTCCCAGCGAGGGCAGGCCGGGGGATCCGCAGGGGATTGACTGCGGAGCAGCCCGGGGACAGAGAACCGCGGGACATCGGGTGACATCGCATCCCACCGGGAATCCAGGGCTCCTCGGGAGATAAACCCTGGAAAACATTCACCCAGAGCCACCAGGAGCATCAGAATGCCATGACAGGAACAGGAGCTGAAATCTGTAACTCTGCCATTACCCTGGTTCACCTCCTCAACAAACCATTAGGCTTTTAAGGTACTTTCCTCCTGTTTTGCATACAGCACCTAGATGACTCCAATATTCAGGAACATTACGTTTTAAAATCGTTTCAACACCACATTTTACTAATTTCTTGAAGATGCTGAATTAGCAGTGATAAACAGAAACATTGACCATTAGCTTTTCCCTTTTTCAGGGAAAAAAAATCAACAATTACGATAATTCTTGTTGTTTCTGCCCTCCTCAAATTTCATCTCATATTAAACCTAATAACAAAGCCTAGAGAGTCTTCTTAAATTTCTCTGTCCTTCACTGAGAACAAGTACTTTCTACATGATTTTGTAGTACAGATTTGATAAAATAGTTTTAAAATTTCAGTTGTTTCAATTGGTAGTTTCCCATTACTTTTTTGACAGCTATTCAGGTTAGCAGTTTTCATATTTGTGACACAAAAAACAACAAGCATTTATTTAAAACTCATTATTATTCTATGACATCCAAAGCCATTACATGTTCCACATACTCCTTTGGAATTATCAAGGCATTTGTGTTAATAATTACAATTTCTGCAAATCACCCATTTTCTGTATCTCCAATATTCAGCAAATTCCTGCTTCCATCAACTGACCACATCTCTCTTCAGCTATCCACGATTTTGCCTCCTTTCCCTGAAGGAGAAGTTCTAATTTAGTGCTTCCTGATGGGGAGAAACCCTTTTAATTAATACTTTTACTGCTGGCACTTTTTTCATAGCCCAACATCTCTCAAAGCAAAGATCTTAATATACATTTAGTGACAAAAAGTTAAGACACCACCATTTGGAATGTTACGAACAAAGATAAGGAGGACAATAAGAAGACAAAACATAAAAAAACCCCAACAACACAAAACCCACAAAACCCCAATACTCCAAAGAAACACAGGAGACTATTAAGGAAGTCTCTCGAAGGAAATCCTTTTTCTGCACTCAAAAGCTTCAAATCCCTTAAGCCAACTATTCAAGTAAATATGTGTATTATTAAACTCAGACTAACAAACATAATTTGACAGCCTATAGGCTCAAAAATTTTAGCAGAAAGTGTTTTTCCTTTTTTGTAGGCATCAAGTGAAACAAATTATCTTGTGCTGCACCTTTGACTTCCCCTTTTTTACCCTGAAACCAAGGGGATTCTGAATATAAATTTAAGACACCTAACTTAATTAAAACCTCATATCATTATACAATAATTTCAACAGCTTGAAGGAAAAATAAAAATTCTGAAAATTTCAGTTTATTACCCTCAGTGCCTGACAAGATAATAAAAGAACAATGATGATGAACATCCCCCTTTTCTCAAACACTCTCAGAAGACTCATTGCTTTGAAAGCTCACACTGGAAGAAGCAACGTTCTTAAATTGCTCTATACAACAAATTATTAGCAGTCATTCTTGTCAGCTTACAGCTTTTAAAACAGGATGCACGCAGTCATATCAGGAAGAGGCAGTTGCTTGTGAAAGAATGATACCAAAAACAAGATGTCCCTAACGCTGATATCCTCACACAATGCTTCTGAGCTATACCATACAAGTTTTGCACATGATGGTGAATTAAATACAATTCAAAACATCTGGAGAAAGATAACAACTTAAAAACAGTCACTGTTTTTGATAGCTGAAGGGGAAAAAAAATTACAACTTTTTTCTCAGCTCTTGGATTCAATTGTTGTACATTTTGTGTGATACAGGGTGTAAAGTCACATTATCCTGACACTTTGCAAAAATTTCTCTAATGGACACTGCCAAGACTCGTCTGCTGTGCCCTTTATGACCCCTCATCTTTAGGACATGTGTATATCTGAGTCCTTGAAGGTTCAATCTCTTGCTTACTCTCTTCTCTTACAACTGTTTGTCATTCTTCCATATGATAAGGGACACTAAAATAATCCCCTCGGAATTCTGTTTCTCAACTCTGTACGCCGCAATCTTCCAGAAAGAAAGGTGTCACAGCACAGCCCCAGCACAGCTCATTTACAGACATGCTTACACAATTATACAGCTAAAACTTTAATAATTTAACCCCCTTGACCTTGCAAACACGAAGTGATCACAGAAAATGAAAAGATCAGGCCTCTGTATATGGGCACAAACCTCAACTCTGGTCCTGACCACAGCCTGCAAGTGTCACTGCAGGTGACAGGTGACACATCTGCTTTACGTATTCTCACAGGTCCATGGTCAGCTTTCAGACAATAAAAATAACACCAGTCCAGTCCATGAAATCCTAAATTACAGTGTTAGAAGCAATCTGGTTTTCAAATGAAACTGAGTTACACAAAAACACTCAAAGGGATTTCAAATAAATAAGAAGGAAAAAAATCCTTCTTCACCTCTGTTATCATCATAAAAGTATCACGAGCACAAACTCATCCATTCTACACACCCACTCTTAGGTGATCTCTGACCATGACACATTTTTCTCTGAGTCAATTAGCTCCTGATTAGAAAAAAAGTAAAAGATGCTTTGTCATCAGTGCCTGGTACACAGACACAGCAAGCACCTTTCCACAGCTCTGCTTGGCTGCTAATTCCTAGCAGCTACTTTTTATCTTACTATACTTAAATAGGCATGCAACAGTCCTCAGTAACTCCTACTGAAATCACAAAGCAATGCAGAACACGTTTTCAAGTTTCCAGGTTGGCCCATAAGGACTTTGCCAGAATTCAAAAGCTCTCCAGGGACAGAGGCAAATATAACTGGGAGACCTACCTAATTAAGCATCACTAACATTTTGAATATAAAGTAGTTAATTCCCTGAAAAATAATTCAATTAATCACACTCTTATTAAGAGGGATGTATTTTCTTCTGATCATAGAGGCATGCTTGTACCTCTACAACACACGGAACAAAAGCAGAGTGCTCCAGTAGAAAAGGTTCTGTATCCCCATGCACTCAAATTTTGAAAAAGACCGGTCACAAAATTTATTCTGCCTTATTCTAATACAATTCCTTCCTAGTTCTTCACTGTAGAGTCAGATTAAAAATAAAAGAAGAAATATATATATACACACATATATATAATTTAAAATATTCCAGCTAGGTGATTGTCTTGGACAGGAGGGGGTGAAATCTCAGGAAGAGAGGGGTCTTACAAGATGTTAATTCCTCTTTAGTGTCAAATGGAAATGAGAGTACACAGCACAGGGACTTATGTTTCCAAAGAAGGTTATATATTAAATACAAAGAAATCTAGAAACACTTGCAGAACCATTAAACAGAAGCCAAAATAATAGTTGATTTAAAAAAATCGGTGCCTTAATATGGAGGAAAAAAATTCTTCTTTTCAACTCCCTAATCAGTAACTTGAATGATCAAGTGTTAAAATAAGAATGCACCATATGAGGGGAGTGGTCAGAGGTAGAAATCTAGATCAGATGCTCACTTTCAAACAAAAGAAGCAAAATATATTATTGCAGACTATGAGCTCATTATTTATTAGCTGGTGCTCCACCACAGAACACATGCTGGGGGAGGGTAACTCACATTATACAGCTGAAGGCTGCTTTGAACTCTCTGTAACACTATTTTGTTCTGTTACACTGGATACTGCACCAATGACCTAAAATGTAGTTTGATCAGCTGTCCAAAAAAATTCCTCAAGTTTTTTACTGGAAGGCCAACAAAGCTAACTCGGGGGAGAAGTGAAAGAATGTCTTGTGTCACCTCCCAAACTTCCCAAGACACCCAAACCACCTTGCAAACATCCAGGGGAAAAACCAGCTACCTTTAGTTATTTCACATCTGACTGCACCTTAAACCAAGGGGATTCTGAGTGTAAACTTCAGACACCTAAATTCAAACCTCCCACCATGACACACCCTCTTTATTCATTTCCCTGGCAGGAGCAAGAGTTAAACTAAGCCCAGCTGAGCAGCACCTCTGTCACAGTGACAAGTCCATTCAGGTAATCCCTGCACGGGCCTTGCAGGGCACAGGGAGGCACACGAGAAAAAAGGGAGTGCTGTGTTTATATTCCCTGGTTGCTTCACCAGAGCTGAAGGAATCAATCCTGAACACAAAGCATCAAGTTCTCCCATATTATCACAGAGATTTGGACTTTTGTTCCATTTGATCCATTGAAGAACACATTATTACACACGTGAAATAATGTCTTTCCAATACAATAAATGTGAAAACTTAAAGCGATTTGTGCATTAAGAAGCACATACATTGCCACATGATGTTCCAGTTAATTCAAAGGAAGATTTGTTGCAATGAGAAGGAAAAGCAGATCCCAGTGCTTTGCACACATTACCAGGCTGCTGTCAGGATTGAGTAGGCCTAAAGCCCAAGGTTTACAGAGAATATTTAATCCTTTAAAAATAAAAAATTAAGAATTCGGTGAGGCGAGTAAAATGTGCTAATGGTAATTTTTAGAAAACATATACTTTTAAAAATTCAACTAAGCCCCACAGACCTCTCTCAAGCAAGGCACAACAAACCACAGCTATAACTAATTCAAGATATTCCTTATTTAGGAAAAAAAAAAGTTGCCAAACTAATACAGATTTGCTCATTACACAGCATTAGACTCCACTTCTTTCAGTGCTGTTGGCGCATTAACCAGCTGTGTTTTGTAAGAAGGGCATGGCTGGGAGCAGGCAAGGTAGCACGGCATTGTTCACAGGGCAGAGTGGTGCCTCCGGGCTCTCTGAAGCAGCACTTGGGCCCAGAATACACAGAATGACATCAACAAGTGATCTGAGAAACGTGGCCAACATTCTAAAATAAACCCATAAAATCTCTGCTGCCCGCATTAACCAGTTTAAGGTGAACCACACACACTTCAGCTCAAAGGTTTCTAAACAAGATGAGCCTTCTGCCACAATAAGCCGTTTTATTCTCCAGAATTATTTCAAGTTTGAATGCAGCCATGTCCTCCTCACCGTGCTAGTCCAACATGACTCAATTTCTCTAAGTTCATAAAATTCAATGTTGGCTTTCTTCTCATCTGTGGTTTCACAGAGAAAGAAACTCATATTATGGGGATTTGCACACACACAGAGCATTCCACGGCCCAGCTCACTCCGAGGTGAGCAGTGACCACACAGGTTTAAACACACACTAAAAAACGGAGCAGGACAAGCAAACTGCAAGCTACAGCTGCTGTATTTCCACCATCATCTCTAAATGCCTGCTCACAAATGTATCACAGAAACGCTGGAATGTTCACACTGGTTCAGATCAGCTCCGGGGGCAGAGAGAAGGAGTTTCCTGCACACCAAAGCTGTCCTGAGGTAGAGCCTCTCTGACATTCAGGGATTCTTCCCTTTCCCCGAAGATCCTCCTCTGCTCCTACACGTGGACCACGTCAGCCACAGATGCACGAAAGAATTATGGAGGAGAAAAAGAACTGACCAGGGCACTGAGTTATTTTCTTTATGAAATTCCAAACTGAATGCCCTCAGTCAAAAATGGCTCATCTCCAGCTGCACAGCACCATCATAATCCCTTAATATCTTGACAATTTGTTCCATTCTCTTATTTTTGATTTTCTGGCTTAACAAGTATAGAATTTTAAAATATCATTTAATAATGATGCTCTTTAGCGAACAAAAGCACCAACGTTATATCCTTTATTATAATTTATTATAATCCTTCTAAATTATGTAATTGAATAACATGTCATTTTGCACATATCCTAGCACCTCAATTAAAAAAAAACCAGTCTAAATGAGGAACTTCACACTTCTCCCCCAAATGCAAATCACCTGTGAGATAGGAGGGAAAAAACCTAAATATTACATTCTTACATGTAAAAGGCATTTAAAATAATTTTAAATACAGACAGAATAGATGACAGGAATGTTGCTCTGATATCTTTTGCACAGGTCATTTAAATACCACATAGCAATAAGAAGACACCAGAATTATCTAACAAAATATAGTTGGCTAGTTCCTAAAAAAAAAAAAAAAAAAAAAAACAACCAAAAAAAACTTGCATAAGGAACAATTGTGTGCAGACAGTTCACATAATTAAGCCTGAAAGCTCATAGTCTTCCTCATGCTATACAAAAATTTCCCAAACTGTAAAAAAGGTTTAAAATAAATACATCTACATTACCAATTCCATACCAAATCACTTTATTTTCCCTACTACTGTTTACAAATGATTCCTTTTCCTTCCTCCTTTGTACTTCCCAGAACCCCTTTCCTCCACTGCTCATATTAATTTCATTCGTTGTATGGCTATGGGACACAATGTTTCTACACTAAACAATTTTTAAAACCCTCTTCTTAAATCATCTTTTTTCCCCCTACAGAACTCCAGTTTCTCAACTCTGAAATTCATCACCTGTCAAAGAAGGCACTATGGTCAGTTTTTCTGAGCAATTCCACTCTCCTTGCCGCTTAGCATCTCAAAAGCACACAAAAATTTATTGCAAAATACAGCTCCATAAACTTAAAAAATTTAGTCTCTCCAGTCAGAAGCGGACCAGTCCTTTTTCCTCACGACTTCTGCCGCTGAACACAAAATCCTGCTGGCAGCACAACCCCGCTGTACCTTCATCCTTCTCCCTCTGGACAAAACACCCTCCGGTTCACGCATCAGGAGCGCTTCTCCCCTGCCATTCCCAGCACACCTTCCTGCGGCGCACAACTCCTTGAACCATTCCCACCTCCCCCTGCCGACCCGGGCCGCTCCCGCCGGCGCATTCCGCGGACGGGCTCCCGGGGAGCCTTTTCCTGTCGGTTCGCTGCTCGCTGCGATGTCGCCTTCCCCAGCGACACCCAGCACAAAGGGTCCTTTCCCCGCACCCCGGGCGCTCCAGGGCCGCGCACCCCACCCTCCTTCGCTCCCTCCCGCCCGGTCCCCGGGCAGATCTGCCGGCCTGGCCCATAAATGTCCATCCTCTCCCGCAGGAAGTTCTGGGGAGGCCCCGGGAACTCGCCCACCCCGGGACCCCGCCGGCTCCCCCCGCTCCGCTCCCTCAGAGCGGGATGGGGCCGGCGGGGGGGGACCCTCCTTCCTTTTCCCCTTCCCCCTCCCGCCACCCCTTCGGCCGCTGCCCCCGACCCTCCCCGACCGCCGGGCTGAGGGAACACGCCCCGCCGGCCGCGCGGAGCCGGGACCCCGGGACCCCTCGCTCACCGCCGCTCCCCACTCGCTCCGCTCCCGCCGCGGCTCCTCAGGAGACACTGACACCGGCGCACGGATACCGCGCCGCGCTATTTTTGGGAAACAAGGCCCGACCGCGGCCGGAACTACAGCTTCTGTCACACTCTCCTTCAGTATCCTTCCGCACTTTTCTCTGCGCAGCTCCGGCGGGGCCGAGGGCGCTCAGCGGCGCCGGGCAGGGGCGGAACAGAACGGGAAAGGCGGGGAGGAGCGCGGTGTCCCCGCGGCGGGCGGTGGGACGGGCACGGCCGCGCTCCGCACTCGAGGCATCTCCGGATTACTTTGTTGGGCCGGGGAGCGGCCGGGCCTACATTCCTGCCCGCCGACCCGCCCCGGAGTGACGGCGCGCACAGCCAATCGCAGCGCCCGCATGGGACAGTTGGTGGGCGGGGCGTAGCGAAACGTGGACGCCTTGAGTGACAGCGGTGAGCTTAATCAGAAATGCGGGGAGGGACAACACAGCCAATCAGAGATGAGTGGGGGCGGAGCCATTGGGAAGGGAACGCCCCGCCGCCCGAACTCAGCGCGCGCATGCGCAGAGCGCCGGGCCGGGTGCGCCGGCGGTGACGCAGCGGGCTGGGCCCGCCCCGAGCGGCGCCTGCGCCCGGGCCGGGCCTTGGGGCCGGAGCGGGGCTTGGGGGGATCAAACACCTCCCGTGAGGGTCCCCCCGTCCTGAGCGTGCGGCACGGGACTACAGCAGTCACCCCCAGAAACAGCTCAGCTGCCCGTGTGTGTCACCCTCAGAAACCACCACCGCCTCCCCAACACACATATATATAGTGTGTGTGTCTATATATATATATATATATATATATAAATACAACTATGTAGATACATTTTTATATATAGTGTATCTCTGAGCAGTGTGTCTAGTATATACAATATATATACAATATATAAATTATGTGTATTATGTGTATAAACACTAGTATATATTATATAATTGTGTGAAATAGCCACTGGTAAAATTGAACAAGGACAAGGTTGCAAAAGCAGAACTTAAAATGAAGTCATTATACTATTAAATATATATATATATTTTTATAGTATATATATATATATAACATGCACTATAATTACGTGTAGGGTATACAGTACATATACACTGTATTAAGTCTACCATTAATTATATCCAACATATCTAACTGCATGTATAGTGACTACTGTATAGATATAGATTAAAAAATGAATATTTTTCTGCCTGCCTTTCTGTGAAACTCCAGGCTCTGAGGACACGAGCTGTGTGTCCACATTGTTCAGACAAAGGTGACAAGTCCACCTCAGTTCCACCTCCGTCCATCCATCCCCACCTCACGTTATCTCTGCCAGAGCTCCCATTAATTCTGCTCTAAGTAGGAAAGACTACTCGGGAATACATAATAAAAGGCATGAAATGGGCGTCTTTCTCCTTCACAGAAGGCGGCAGCTGAAGAGCGACCCAAAAATAAAATTTTGATGATAAAATGATACTTGCCAAAAATCATCTGCGCTCTGCAGCTCTTCCAGATTTATCCTGTGAGATACCCACAGCCTCAGAGCAGAGCGACAGGAGCCATTTCACAGCTCTGAACCACTGAAAAGGGCACATCTCTAATCAGAACCAAAGGTGGTGGCTCTGAAAAACAGAGATCAGGGGATGTTCTTTGTGTTTTAAACCGGTGTCATTAACTGAACACAAAAAGGTAGCTCCACAAAAGATCAGGGAATTATGACAGAAACTCCCATCTGGCAGTGTGGTGACCACGCCATGGGATGGGAAAAGGTGGATCCTCTGTGATCATTCCCAAAAAGTTAATGTGAATTTCTGTTGTCTGTTTCCAGAAGTTTAGCTCCAATGGAAGCAGTAATTCACAGCTCCTAGAAATGTTTGATTTAGTCTGGATTTGAAAGTGCAGCCAGTAAATAAGTTGGACAGCTTCTGAAACGTCCACCTTTGTTCAAAAGAGAAGAGCAAGAATAGAGACTTCTTCCTGTGGATCTAAGAAAAAGATTACAAGTGAGAAAGACAACAAAATATAAATATTTGCCATCTACAATCATATTTCCATACTTGTTGCTGATCTGTAATAAATCAGGAAGATATTTAAATACACACAGTTTTCTTTCAATTTCAACATGAACAGTCCAAATGTCATTGATTTTCCTATGAATATGATTTATTCTCTTTTTCCTCACTATACCTATCATCCATAATACCTGTAAGGTCTATTACTAGAATCTAATGATTAATATCATGAAATCTTCTCATGACAGCAATATGCTGAGAAGATGTTAAGATAAAATACTGAATATTGAAGTTATAAAAGTCAGCGGGAATCTGAGTAAGACACTGAAGCAAGGCCTGAGCAAGGACTTCTGGATATACTCATGAATTATTTTCAGTAGATATTATTCCAAGCTGGCAAAAAATAGAGCAGGAAGCCAAAGAGATAAATAATTGGTTCTAATCTGTCCTTTTCAGTGGCACCACAAGAACAAGCAGAGCACGTGTTGCTCGAGGGATTTCTCTCTGAGCCTTGCAAACAATACTTCAGGGGCACAGAGCACTGCAATGCTTTCCTGCCCCGATGGGAACACTGCCCTGTGTAACAATTGAGAAAAGGAAGTGCAAGATTCAGGCTGCAGTGGAAATTGCAGATGTTGTTTTCCACGTGTGATGATGTGCTGCCACATCTGCTCCTGCAGAACCCTCGTGGGATGGGTGGGGAAGGAGCACGGGTGATGGGGAGGGCACAGATGTCCTGATGTGTCACCGTGAGGGAAAAATGTCACCCTCAGGCTGACACAAAGTCACCGAAGAATTGGTGCATCAAAATCACTGAAATCACTGCCTGACCTGATGGTGCTGCATTGGGTTTCATTTCCAGGACAACTGCAAAGGCCAAATTCACCTGGATAATACAAAGGGCGCAAAACTGTAGATAATAAAAAACAATATACACTGCAGAGGAAGAATTGCACTCTTTGTAGGACTGCAGAAGCAGCAATGTAAGAAAGCCCCAGAGAACATCACATGGAGTGTCAGTATGACAAGGGAAGAATTACCACAAGCATCTGCCAGGATCACTCCTGAGAGGAAAGGGAACAACCACTGCCTGCATTTCTGCCCATCTTATGTACAACCCAGAGACTAAAAAGAGCCCCTTGAAATCTCTTCCCTTGGCCAAATAGCAGGCACTGCAATTTCCATGATACCCAAAGAGAAATAAACCCAGAGCAATAGCAAATATAAAGAAAGATATGGGGGAAAGATAGCAGTATTCTTGATTTTAACTAAATAGCCTCAGAGTTGAATAAAGTCATCATCCAGCAGTTGTTATGGCAATAAAGCTTTCCCTTGCATCTCTATTCCAGTGCATTTCCACCCACCCATTCAAGGTATTTTGGAGGCACTACCACCAAAATCATGTCTCTACTAACTTTCAACTTACATTTCAGGACCTTCTTACAATTCACTCTAGAGATGTACCAAGGCTTTTCCTCCTTTCAAATGCTCCTTATATTCCAGAAATCAGCTTTTTCATCTTGTGTCCTGGAGAAGAGGATCTGAGCCTCATGCTTCTAGAGGTGAACATTATATAAAACCAAAATGCAGGACTTTTAAAATCATAGCTAAGAGGGGTAGGAGATGTTATGTAGCTTTTGCATGTTTGCCAAACAATTAAGTTACCCTTCAAAGGAAAGGGGGGTGTCTAAGAACAAGGTTTTCAGAACAAGGTTCCTACAAATCACAGGCCAGATTAATTCCTAACATTGTTCCACTTACAATGGGGGAAACACTCTGTGAATGAAGATTTTGTAAGGGACTACTGATTGCAACAAAACCGAATTGTACTCACAGCATTTCAGGATGGGAACTCACATTAGAAACAAAGGAGAGGGGCAGGGGGGACTCCCACCTAGGGAGCAGGAAATCAGAGAGGAGCAGATAATGGCTCTTGGCCATTAAGGCTTTGGGTAACCCTGTTAACCCCGTGGTCACCTCAGCACAAACGCTGCCTGTCCTCTCGGGGACATGGCTGGGAACAAACTCCCCTGAGCTCCCTGTCTGTGCTCAGGAGTGCTGCTCTTACACTCTTTGGCTCTTATGTTCCACTACACACAGATAAAATCAAGATTTCCTTATTTTCCTGAAGTCCAAGTTGCCTGACAATGCATGAATTAAATTCACTCAATCCATCCCATAAACTGCTCTCTGTAAACCACTAGTATTTCCACATCATTATATGCTATATTCACTAATCTGATTGCCTTGGGTATATTTGTTTTTCCAAAACTTGTGGCCAAGGTACATAAGATTAGATCAGACACAGCTTGTCTAAGAATGCTGTTATGTGGGTGTACAGTGTATTTGCTGGTTTTGAGTTACAGGTAAAAGTACTCTTTCAAACTCTTCCAGCCAGGGGTGCGAGCTCAGCTCCCTGAAGTTTTCTGCTGCAGCACTTGGAACTTTACATTTTGCTTTGCTCTTGTGTTCTAACGCTGGAGGATCAACAGGGAGATGTTGGTATTGCCTCACCGAGGGCACGCCTGGCCCATACCTCAGCAAAATCTGTGATATTTTATAGGTCCTCACAAGTCTCTGTGGGATTCACGCTCTTCTGGCGGGATTTTCTCACCATTCTGCATGTTAACATGAACCAACAGCTGGGTTTAGGAGATGTGATATAAATAGCAACATCACGCTGCGAGCAAGCTTCTTGGAAAGTAAAGAAAATACGTTATTTAATGCACTCTGACATTTGCCTTTCCTCCCCTCATTCCGGAGCTGCACTTCTGTAAACACCCATAATGACAAATGCAAGAAGTTGACTTGTTCACATCGACATAACAAGTGGTGCCTTGAGCCCAGGAGATGATATCCAGAGCTTTTACCTCTCCCCTCAGCTGGCAAACCCTGCACAGCGGGGAAGGGAGGCACAGCCTGGATGGAAATTCCTGCTTCCAACAGCACTCGAGATTACAACCTTTGGTATTTTATTTTCATGGTTGCTCCATGTTGCTTCAGAAACTTCCTGCTTTTGCCATATCTTTCCATTCATTAAAGTTGCAGCTTGCAATTAAACATTCTGACATAACATAGCTGAGATTTTTTGGCAGCAGCCTTAACCAGAGGTTTTCAGAGTTTCCTGCAGACGGCTTTAAATTTTCATATCCTCATGAACGCTTGCCACCTTCTTTTAATAACTTGAAAAAATAAGCCTCTCTCAGGAACTTCATTGTTGCTGTATTTCCCCAGCACTCGCTTGCTGCTGTTAGCAATGTGTCGTGCACATGTATATTTATAGAGGGAGCAAAGTCTTCATATGCACTCTGTAGTTTGACATCTCGTAGGGAACACACAGATTGCTTAGCAGATCTAAAGAAAAAGTTATGTTCAATATTTTCATTATTAAAATGTAATTTTCTCTTCTGACGGCATTGTGTTATTTCACCCCTCAAAAATAATCATATTTACTGCATTATTCAAAACTTACAGGCCCTCATCTGTTAATAATTTTGTAGCTTTATACATATTATGACTGTATATATTGCAACACTAAACTATATGTATTATTTTTATGCAACAAAGTATTTCTTAGGATAAATCTTGACCTTTTTCCAAGGAGCTGGAAATCACTTAAAAAGATTTTAAAGCTATTTGCATTTTTAAGGTGTAGAATATATCTTATAATTTGGAGAGCTGTTCAAATACTGCTTGCCATTATCTCCAATATATATTTGAAATTTATTTTAAAGGAGGTCTTTTTAATGTTCAAAATGACCTTAAAGCCTTTTTTCTTCTAACATTACCTGGCAAATAAATTCTTAAAGGGATATTATCAATTTAAGAACTGCTTTAGTCTGGAAAAATTTCCAAGAGATTAAAGAAAAAATGGCTCCTTTTTTCTGTAAGTTTAATTTCTATATTTGACAGCAGCATGTGTGGTCAGTATCTCATGCTGTTAGGAAACAAAAGGGACAGAAATAGATATAGGAGACCATAATACCTGAAAGGTTTTTGAACTACTTTTTTAAAGTAGATTTGAAGTTGATGGGGTCTCTTCAAGTGACAAAGGACTTGTGGAACTCTTAAAAGCCAGATAAGTTTCTCCTGACTTGTGCAGAGCACTCTCAGCTCCCTCAGCAATCAGCTAAAGCTGCCCTTAAAATCCAAGTTTAAGTGTTATTTTTTCTGCATTTTGTCTGCTTCACTTCAGACTCACTAACCAAACTGCAGTACAAAAAGGCACATTTTTCATCCTGGTCTGGTAGCCTTCATATCCAGAGCCCACAGTGGCTCTGCAGGATCTGTTAAGAGTGTACAAGGCACAACAAAGAAACTTCTAAAGCAGTTAACTTATGGGATAAAGTTTAATGCTTAAACTTGGGCAGTTTACAAGGTACATTTTGGGGGTTTATAATAGTGAACAGACTCCTCATTACAAATATATCATTGGTGCACATCCCATTGATTTCTTTGGGGGCACATGTAGGATGGTTGGTCCCACAGGATAAAGAGCACCCAGCAGCTTCTCTCCTCCCCTGGCCCTTCCAGGTAAAGGCAAAAAAGTCATGGATTCTCTCTCGGAGTTTGGAAAAATAAACTTAAAAATTTCCCTGGAGCGTTAACGTGGATCAACTGGTGCACGTTTCTGAGCTCTGAATCCCAACAGGCATTTGTTACGGGGTTTGTGGTTTTCTTGGCTGTGATTTAGGATTATTGCATACTTTCTCAACCCTTTACTAAAAATATGCTCGGTTCTTACCATGAAATGCGGCAGCACATTTGTTGCAATCTCTGAGGATGGTTTCTTATCTGTCAAACAGTTTAGAAGACAAACTGGCACAGAGACAGCTCACCTGTTTTCTGCGGGCACTCGATGATAAACTGAGTCTCAGACCCCATTGTGGCACCGAGGACAAGTGTTCGGACACAAAGCTCATGCAGACAGGTCACCTCTCACTAAAATGCCATTTCATTCCCAAGCCAAGCCAGCTGGCTTTGGACAGAAAGTTCTTTTCTCCTTGCGTGGGCAAACTTCATCGCCTTCCCATCCTTTTTCTCTTGCTGTCACATTACTGCAGAGGTGGCGGTGGCTGATAGCAGAGTGAGAAGCAGTGTTCAAAATGTGTCCAAGATAATAATGCCTGGTCCTGCAGCCATGTGGTGAATCCATCCATGTGATCTCACATAACCTAATCAAATGTCTTCCCTTTCGTTATAGGAAAGTAAAGATGAACTGAGATTGAATTCAAGTTTCTGAGTTAAAAAGAAGAGTAACCCAAAGTTTTGGTGTTTGAGTCTGTGTTTCATTGGTCTCAGTCACAGTTTCAAAGGGTCCAAAAGCACATACTGTGTTTAGAGCTTTTGAAACTTGAATTTCAATTCAGCAAATCCTATTGTGTTCCTTGCTGGAAAGAAGCAAATTTCTTCTTAGAAAGCATGACCCCCTCCCACAGGGCAGAGTAAGAAACAGAGTTATTTGGGAGGAAGGCTGAAAGTTTGGGATTGTGGGATTTCTCTTTGTTGTCTTGTGGTTGGTTTGTTAAGATGCAAGCCCGTCTTTAGATTCTAAAATGAAAGGCCTTCAAACTTCTCCATAAAACACTGCTCTAGATCGTCAGTAGAAAGTCTCTTATTGATTCAAAGATCTGACCAGCACAACTGCACCATTCGAGCAAATGGGTAAAATACACAGTAAGTGCAGTTTAACAGGAGTAAAAGTGGCTTACATCTGTTTTACTACGCTTTAGCCAAGCTGAACTGTTCTAAACTAGGTTAAACCCATCACTGCCGAGGAAGCCA
This sequence comes from Prinia subflava, assembly GCF_021018805.1. Taxonomy (NCBI): domain Eukaryota; kingdom Metazoa; phylum Chordata; class Aves; order Passeriformes; family Cisticolidae; genus Prinia; species Prinia subflava. The sequence goes on from NC_086261.1 coordinate 3,374,163, forward strand.
GGCTCTGAATTTGCCATGCCTGAGCTGTACCTTCCCCCCGGGGAGAGGAGGAGAGGCTACCTCAGCTCACCCGCTGTCGGGCAGGTATGGGAACAGCTGACACATAAAGGCTCCTTATCCCCACACCAATTTGTCCTCGTGTCCACAGCCATAGTTGCACTTGTTTATATAACAGCAGTTTAAAAAGACACTTTCAGGGGCTGAATCCATGAATGAGTGATCTCATTCACGTCCTGACGTGCCTGACAACTCACCGCGCATCAGCTCAGCCTCGCTAATTGACCGTGTGTGTTTGCTCTTAGCCCGTGGCCATGGGCGATGGAAGAAACCCGCCCAGGCTTCTCTTTTTCTTGGCCTGAGGTCACGCTGACACATCGAGCTCACGTTTGCTGCGGGCTAAGGACAGCAATGCTGCCACTGATGTGCGGTGACTCCTTACGGTGCTGGCACCCAACAGCATCCCCCGGCTCTTGGTCAAAATAGGATAACTGAGAGCATAAATCTGATCTCTGAGAGCATAAATCTGATCTCTGAGAGCATAAATCGGATATCTGAGAGCATAAATCAGGTGTTAGCTCAGGTCAGTGCAAGGCAGTTGTGGATGGATTTAAAGGAAATTGACCCAGCTGAACTAAATTCAATACAGCTGAATCTAACATATATGGAAAGACTTTAATCATAAAAAGCCAAAAAATCTTATGTTCCTTGCTTTAGGGCGTGTGCATTCACTTCAAACAACAAACACAACAGGACACATCAAGCAAGTGAGTCAAATTCGCAGCTATCCCTGCAGACAACAATCAGAGAGGGACAGAGGGAGCTGTGGAAGCAGCAGAACCTTCTCTGGCTCTCCTGGCAGGTCTGTGACACTCGTTTTGGGTTGTAACCTGCTGAAAGTGAGGGTGAATATTGTGTGCTGGCTCAGAAGTGTGTGCTCTGCCATCTCTTAATAACAAGTATGTAACAACCCTAACACAGGCCTGGTAAAAGTCAGTTGTGAACAAACACAAAACAGCTGAGTTTGTTTTCATTCCCTGAGTGTGATGAAAAGTATTAAGGATCAGAAGATGATACAGAGGCTGAAAAGTAAATCTAGGTTTCATAAATTTTAATAACCAGAGCGTTATTAGTAATTTGATCTAGCAGAAAATTCTCTAATTAATAAAAAGCAAATAAAGCTTGATTTCCTCAAATGGCTTTACCCTTCATCTCCAGAAACTGTTGCTTCCCTAGAATTTAGGGAAGTATAGCTGGGATTAGTCATATAGGGACAATTTTTTAAATCCTTTACCAAAGGGAGATGGATTTGAATGAAGGAATTCGGCCCCCTAGTTCCCATTTCCTGGCTGAGTTATCTCTTCTAAGAAATTCTTTCATGGAGAGTGTCCGTGGGAAACTAGTCTGAATTCTTTGTGTTGTGTGAGATTTTAGAAGACTCTGTTATGGATCATCATCCCACCAGGGAGGAGACAAGATGCAAATGCACAGTAAAATGAGAGTCTTGCCCCTCCAACATGCTACGCAGTCCTGGCTGCAGTCTGTGCTCCAGATTTATTCCTCTGTGGCTGTTGAGAACCAAGGAGTTGTCCTGCAGCCTGTGGGAAGGAATGCAGCCCTTTCTCATGGTGGTTACTCAGCTCATTGACAGTCAAAATCCACGGCCCTGCACACTCTGGGACTGTGCTGTCAGTGCCCTTTGCCGTGGAGTCAGTCTCGCTCCCTGATTTTTCCCCCTCCGTACAGCACTGTACTCACACCGCACAGTTGCAGCAGACCACACATTTTGAACACAGGAAAGAAATAAGCATATTATTATCAGGATAATTGAGTGTTGGAAAGAAAGTTGCCTCCAGCACTCTGTCCAGATTAAAATCTCAATCAGCACCATTATCTGGGAAGTATCTGCAGTGACACGTGCATGCTCTGCATCTCAGTCAGCAATCTGGCCCAAGCATTTGCAGAAGCTTTAGCAATTTCTTTAATGACCCTTACAAGTCCTCCATCTATTCAAAAGCTGAAATGCCAGTCTAAGTAAGACAAAAACTCCTAAAACAGCAGATTGAAGTACTCCATGTAAATTGAGCAATTTCTGTTAACACATGTCGACTAAACCAGAGCTGCCAATCAGCCAAGCTGCTCCTCTGTGACAACAAACATCTGAGGTACTGGAGCTTGAAGTTAATCGAAGTTATTTATTTTATCATGCAGAACTAAGCCATCAGCCATTGCTCTCACAGACATGGTTTTCATCTTCTCCCTTAACCAAGGTACACATGCTTTCTTCAGAAGAAGATAAATATTATATACTTAGCCTCAATTTTAACCTTAAAAATTCAGCTATTAAGAGCTGATGTTTATTCTGCCTCTAGTACCAGATTATTCAGGCAGGCATAATTTGGGGATCACTGAAAGAAGAAAACCTAAACCACAGCTATTGTTCATTCAAGACCAAGCACTTTTGTGTGTATCAACATGGAGCAACCACGAATATAAGAACTGTAGCTAAAACTGGTTTCCCCTCACCATGTCAGTGATCTGAAAGGCTCCTTCAGAGGATTATTGTTTAAGAACTGGTTCAGTGGAAGAGTAAATACCTACAGCAAGCAAAGCAAAGCCATTTCCACAGCACCATTGCTATACCCAACCATCGGTTTATTTCTTTTTTTCTGGTGCACAGCTTTGCTCCTCCGTCATCACGAGTGAAATTATCATTCAGTAACATTTCTCTGCCTTTGGACTGATTCCACGGACTGTTGATAGTGGTTGCCTCCAAAGGCCCTGGGGATGCATGTTATCCTGCATGCTCTGTGAGGCTCCTTCTGAACAATGCAGAGCTGATCCCTCTCTCCGTGCCAGCTCTCGTGAGCCATGCGCTGGGGTAACAGTTCCAACTTCCTTCTGTGTCCTGGAGATTTTGGCTCCAGCTTTGCTTGTTTGCCATGAGAAGGTTCCAAAATAAGAAGCACATTCATTCCTGCTCTCTTCTTTTCACATGGTTACATTTAGCCTTTCTTTTAGTGCTTTCTTCCCATCACAAGGCTGGGAGTATTCACTGTCTTACAGCTTATGGAAATCATAATTTATGTACTGTCCCAATGATTTGCTTGTATTTGAGCTGCTCTCAGCCGATCTGACTTTATAGCCTATAGCTTTAGGTGCATCTGATGATTCCCCTTTTTCCCCTTCATTGTTTTGGTTCGTTAGTTTTAGCACTGCTGACACAAACAGTGCATTTCAAAAGGCATCTTTCCTGTGGGCTCTGTTTACTCGTTAATGTGGCTAAGTGTCATCTCAAGTCCTGGGTGACAGCTCACTTTGCTTTCCATTGTGGCATTCCCATGTAAGATTTATTGTGTCTGAAGGAAAACACAGCTACATCTGTAGGAAAGGGAAGAAGAGTCATGGGAAAAGGGGAGTTGCTGGAGTTCTGGCTGTGAGGGGGACTGGGGAACTTGACATTTAGGTTCCTGCACAAGATGTAATTTCCAGCTGAACAGCTCAGGCACTCACACAGCTTCACTTTGGCCCCAGCTGTGCACTAAGTGCAGCCGACATCTCTCTTAAGAGCCACTCACAGCAACCTGACTCGATGTGACTGTTTTGTTTTCAGTAAAAGGCAGGGGGAAAGTTGCTTTAGCAAAGTAGCTGATAGCCCACATGAACTGGATTGGAGCATTTCGTCCAGGCCACTCAGAAGGGAACCAAAGTCGCTGGGAAAATGGCAGATGAATCTGACAGCTTGCAAATAAAGTTTTCCTGGAAACGTTGCACACTGAGTTGATGGCTGTGTAGCTTCTGGTACTGAATTATTGGTACAATCCCAGTTCTTTCCAACGAATCGCATTTTCCTCACTTCAGGATTAATCAACATGTCATTTAGATGTACTCTCAGACAATAAGCACTATGATATGGATGTCAAACTATTTTAGGTCAGGCGGTTTTCCATTTTTAGCTTACATATTCTGTTCGAGGACTAATGCCTCAGATTCAGAAAAGGCAAATGTCACAAGATCTGAGCAAAATCCTGATTCCTTGAAGGATCAGTCAGAGTTGTGCCATTGACCGTGATAGGGCCAGGATTTCACCTGATGGGTCTGTTTTAATTAAAGCTTTTTCCTGCTCAAATTATAGTTCTATCCTCAGTGACTGAGACAGCTACTCAAATTCCTGCTTCTAAAATGCTTCACTGCACCATGACACTGCCTAGCACACAGAGTTTTTTTGCTGTGAATCCTCAATATCTTTATGTATCATTCTAAGATAACCAAGACTGAATTTTGGGTGTGCACTTACATATAACCATCCCTGTTTTCTTGCATACTGCATGGGTACATATACACATATGTACACACACACAGAGTTCCTCCTCCATTAACATTAAACAGTAATACATGGTGAAATTTCTCATGCAAAGCAGTCTCCAAAATTGAGACAAGTTAAAAAATTTAGGAATAAAAAAATATCTGCTAATCCATCTAGTTAATATATGCATTTAAAATTGAGACAGCCTTTCATCTTAGTTCAAACTGGACACATGTAGGTGCCTGTCCACCTTCAGAGCTCAGAACTCAACGTGGTCCATCAGGTGTCACATTGAACAAACATTTTCCTGCAGAAACTCACAGAGCCAGTGAGGATGGAATTCAAACCCTCCCTGTCCACAGCGAGTCCCTGCCATCCAAAACAGAAGAGAAACGCTGGGTATGCCTACGACAGGGAGAGCCAACTGGAGGCCCACAGAATTTGGATGCAGCTCCCAAGGCAGTTTTCCTTGGCCAGGAGGAGCTGGCTGGCTCTGAGGCCAGCCATGTGGTGCTCTCTTTGTGCTTGGGGCAGGGTGCACAGGGAGTTGTGTCTGCCTGATCTTCCTGGGCTCAGCTAACCTGCCCGAGCCGGTGTGAAAATGGCTTTCTGAGTCCTATACAAGTTGTCTGTCCTTGTCTCCATGCTTTTCTGCACACAGAGGAAAACTTATTTCACTCATGGTCTGAGCTGGCCAGAGCCCTGAGCTCAAGCTAATATCCTGCCTCTCAGCAGGCCACAGTCATTTGGGCATGTAGCACATTAGCTGCAGCTCCATGGCTTCTGGTTCTCTTGGCCAGCAGCCAGAGTAAGCTCGTATCTGCCTACAAAAGCCCATGTAGACATCACTTAGGAGCCTGGTAGTCAGAAGACCTGTGACAGGAGTGGAAAAATACTGCTCCTGCTCAGTGGGAAGCAGGAGTGTAGATTGTGCTTTACAATCTCTCAGTGACTTTTCCTTGTGCTGGGGACCTTCACGTCTGAGCACGGTTGCCCAGTCTGACCAGTCAGGCCTAAAGCTCAGTGAGTCCTGCCTTTGCCAGTGTGTGCTGAACATGCAGATGCCCACCCAGCAGTTCATGAAGTACCTGCCTACTTGAGAGTCGATCACTCTCAAAACCCTGCCTAATTTCTCCCATTAAGTCTCCTAATCTCCAGGCTATCATTCCTTTTTAAACTGCCCCATTGATTTAGTAGCCTCTTTAAAAGGAGCATTAAAATTATTCCCCCTCTGCAGCACTGCTCTGGTTCATTAATTACTTCACATTACCAACATAAAACTTGTAAAGCAAAAGAAAATTGCAGCTCTGATTTGCAAGTGCCCTCCCAGTTGCTGCTCCCAGGTCTGGGCACTGGGTGCACTGGGCAGTTCCAGCCCCTGCCCTCAACACTGCCCAGACACACCTGGAGCCTTTCACTGCTCCAAAAATCCTGACAGCACCACTGTGTGGATCAGGGCTCTCTGCACTTCACTCATATGAAAGCTGCAACTATCTGAGTGAGAATCAGCTTTTGGGGTCATTTTGGATTCTGCTAACACATTTTCCTTCCTCTTTTTCTCAGAGAGGAAGAAATTACGTGGCCCTCTGGTCCCTCTCCTCAGCCCTGCAGAATCACTCTCCTGTGTACACAATGGGTAAAAAGATGTATTTTCTCTGAGAAATCTGCAGATAATACAGATTCAGTGACGGCTCTCCTCATTTGTCAAGAATAATGAGCTGAGCAAGAGATAACAAACATCAGAGCTACATCCCCATTGATTGTACCTAACTGCCCACAGGGGAGCAGGGTGACAACTCTCCCAAGTGACATTTCTGCCAGGTGACACCTCTCCCATGTGACATCTCTGCCAGGTGACACCTGTCCCAGCTGGCACGCTCCAAGTCTGGCTCCGAGGAGTTTGTGTGCTCGTTGGGAGCAGCAGTGCTGGCAGCACCTGAGCCTTGACCCTGCAGCAAAGAGAGCACAAACAGCTCTGGCAGACCCAGTGCCCAGCCTGGCTGCAGGAGCGGAGCCTCTGCTCCACACCCAGCCCATGCACGGGGAATTCTCCCCTCCAGCTGCTGCACGGAGCCTCAGCAGCACCACCAGCTGCAGGCTGTGCTCCAGGGCTCACCCCTGCCTCCCACTGCAGCGCTTCATGGGCTCCAGCTCCCCCCTTCTACACCTCACCCTCTAACCCGGGAGCTTGCAGAATAAAGTTGTGTTGACTGACTATTCCTCAGCCTTAGCAGAAAGGGAACAGCAGAGTGATCATCTTCCCAGTGAGTCAGTGCTTGCTGGAGGATGCATGAGTCACTAGTCCCCACACGGGCTGCCTCCCTCCTCCCCCATCGCTGTGCCTCACCTCCAGCCTCTCCTGTTCCAATCCCACCTTTACAAAAATCATCTTTATTCATCCTTCCTGCCCTTACCTTCTTTGCTATGAGAAGCCTGGGGACAGGGAAACCTTAGCAGTACTCCTTAGAAAAAGGTGCTACTCATTTTCAGCACTCAGGTGGGTCCTCTGGCCTCTCTGGACACGCACACAAACTGTGCAGCCACAAACCTGGCTGCAAAGGGACTTTCCAGGGAAGCCCATTAGAAACAGCAATTCCCTGCTCAATACACCCTTCTGGGATGCAGGCAAGATCCCAGCGTTCTTCAGCTTCCCCTCCAGCCTGTTGTTATGATTTCTCAGGGGTATTTCTGTTAAGAACCCGCTCCACTAAGAAGTTATGGACCTGGATTAAGGAGAAGCAGTAACTGCTGATTGAACCAAGAGGAGAATCAATGAGCCAGTGTTAGAAATCAAGGAACAGAGTGCTTTTCCCCCATCAGTTCCAGTGCAGTGCTGTTCACTTCTTGCTTCCTGACTTTACAGAGGCCTACTTATTCTCATCTTATCCCACTGAGCTAATTTTCCTCCCAGAAACAAAATCCTGGGATCACAGCAGGAAGGAGTCAGGATCTTATACCATGGAAAAGACATTGGCTGTAATGCAGAAATGGGGATGGGAGAAGCTGGTGACCTTTAAAAAGGGAAGAAAATGGAAGGTTCTCTTACCTCTTGGGACCTGCAGAAAATAAAAGCGTGGAACTTCTGCAAATACAAGCTCGTGGAGTAGTGCTGGGTGCCAGATTTGCAGCACAGACATGCCAAGCATGGACTCCAGCCCAAGCAGGGCTGCAGCAGCAGCAGTGAAATCTTTTGCAGCAATTGTTGTGTGCATCTGCTGGGTGGAGTGGGAAGAAGAGCCTTTACCCCTTTGTGGTGGGGTCCTTAATGGATGTGCTGAGCTGCAAAAAGGTCCAGGGAGAGTTCAAGCTCCTGCTCCTGCCTCCAGGTGTGACTGCCATGCAGACAGTGATGAAGGTGATAATTTGCTCAGCTATGAAGGTGATCTCTCCACAGGGAGGGACTTGCCCTGCCTCAGCCCATGCTGTGTTTTCCTAGGAAAAAAGGCAGCTCAGCATCCTGTACTCTTTGGAACATAATATCTTTTGCTGATAATAATCACACATTGTCATCATGAAGGACAAAACTTCATTAGCCAGCCAGGCCTGTAGAAAATAATCAGAAAACAGCTAAAACCCAAAAGCCCCAGCATATCTGTGTGACTTTACAGTGAGATTTTGTGACAGCCTGAAGCTGGATGGCTCATGCCAGTTCCAGCTCCTACCACAACACCCGACAGGGCAGAGCCTGCTGGGGGACCTATAAGGGGACAAAAGCCACAAAATCAACTCATCCAACCCCAAACCTGGGGTGAGGTTGCACAGGGAGGGCATCGGGTGGGTAGAGTGATTCAGAGAAAATTCTTCAGCTTTTTAAAACCGTCCCTGCCCAATGGAAATGCCAAAAGAGTAGCAATTCTGCTTGTTTCTGTCTTGCAGTGAAATCCTTTGCCTGGAGCAGATCGGGATGAGCTCGTTACAGGGCAGCATGTATGACACATCCTGGCCACAGCCTGAGTGAGCAGAGGCTGCTCTCCTCGGGGCAATCCCTGCCTCTCCCTCAATCTTCTACAGCTCCACACACATGGAATAAGGCTTGGTATAAATAACAGCTCTGTCTCCCCTCCTGCTCTCAAATGCAAGTAATTTAAATCAGAAGCCTTTCTTTCTGCGAAGAGCAGAAAGCCAGTGTTTTGAAGCCACTTTCTTCTCACTTGTTAACATTAAGCCCAGCCTTCTGCTCATAAATAATGCATATAGCTCTTTTTCCTCAATTACACAGTAGTGTCAGATTCCACACTCTGCCTTCCCAGAGTTACTTTCTGTCTCTTCTGGAGACAGCAAGGCCCACTTGGATGTCTGCAAGAGCCACAGACTCATTAGACTTGAGGAGGATCCTTTCCATCCACCAGTAAAAAGATCCACAACACCTTTGTCCCGGAGTTTCGGTAATTATCCCTCGCTGGACTGAAGTGCTGGGGAGAATGTGTTTACAGTAAACAGGTTTTGCCTTCTCCCAGCATTCGTGGTGCAGTCTAAGTGCACTCCGGGATGCCAAGATGAGCTGGGCAAGAGGGTCACTGCACAGCTCATGGGCTGGAGTGCATGGAGAGGAGAGAGGAATTAATGCTCCCGTGGGCCGAGCAGGGAGGCAGAAAAATCATGGGGAATTCAGTTTGTCAGGTGTGTCAAAAATGTGAAAACAAAAGAAAACAACCCCTCTTCTTCTCCTGCCCACCATCTTTTTTGATTAATTTAAACTTGCTGAGATGAGAAGCCAAGATTTCTGCTTTGCTATCAACAGCTTGCTCTCTATAGATACTGACTCATTACTGAGAGGCTGCCTGTCTTTATGCCTTAAACTAGGCAGCCAGAAAATGTTACACTGAAGTATTGCGTGTTATAGATTGACAACATTTAAAACCTAGATGGCCAAGCTACTGATATAATTTCCATACTCATTAACCATGACATCTCCAGTTCTCCCCCACAGCATTCTGTCAGATTTAGCCAGACCCAAAACCTGTCTTAGCTGCCAGAAATCATTTCTTTACTCCTCCACGGATTGGCATCGCCTGAATGTGCTCTTCCCCCTCGGAGCAGAAGTTTACAGAAATCCCTCTCCCGTTTCCCAGCTGTGCATCCTGCCTGCCCCGCACACGCTCTGTGAGCTGTCCGCAGCCGTGCCCTGTCTCTCTGGCGAGCTGCCTGCTCACAGGCTGCTCCAGCAATCGCCCTTGAGCAGCAGCCAGAGCCGAGTCCCCTCGCAGGAGTTCACGCTCCGAGCGAGCTCGAACTCGATCCTGCTGGATGGCTTCACCCGCACGCCGACATCGACCTCTTAGGGACCCCAGGTTTGCTGATGGCAACGAGCTCCTGAGTGTTTTCCAGGCTGAGATTTGCCAGGTTGTATTGTCACAGCCGTCTCACAGACCGGCAATCTGTCAATAGCGGGCTCGGGTTTACAAATGCTGTGTGACACGGGAATGCAGAGCCCTCGGAGTTGTTGGTATGAAAGGCTGTTTCACACATGATGTGACACTGGAGAGCAAGCACAGCCACAGGGACACAAGGTGGGTGCTGGGCTGGGCCAGGAAGCCTTATGTGGGCATTTTGAAAGGGAAGAAGTTTAACTGGTGGGCACTAAAAGGGTGAGAGGCCACGTTTCCAAATAACTTCTCTTACAAGGAGAGTAACTTTAGCCAGTAACAAATCCTGCCTGTGAGCGGGAAGAGCTTCCCAGGCTGCTGCTGCACACAACCAGGGCAAATGCCAGAGTGTCCGAGGGCAGGTCACCCCCTGTGCTTCACAGCTGAAGCACCACTTGTGTAAAAATTCCATAAAGACTGAGAAAGAAAAGAGAGGAAGAAAAACAACCTCTGTGCTACCAGGCTGGGGCATTCACCTGCAAAAGGACACAACTAAGCCTTGGCCCTGGCACCACAAGCATTTGATGAATGCCACCAAATGCCACGGCATCAACGGGAAACCCATGTTCTCACCCACCTTGTATCTGAGAGGAGAACAAGTCACGTCAGCCCCGAGCACAGAGCTCCCAGAGCTCCCAGAGCTCCCACGTGCCCGGGGTGAAGCCCGGGCTGTGCTGCCTCACAAGGCATGTTCCTGCCCCAGGGGAGCAATGTGCTCCTGGCACCTCTCACGTACCCCTGATAACTCGTCCCAGGTCAAATTACTTCTGCCAGTGTCAATGTGCTCTGCTCATGTCCAGCAGGAAACAGGGGAAAGATGCTTTGCTCTGCATTCTAAAGCTGGAAGAATGAAAATACGTGTTCAGCTTAAAAATCTCGCTTAAAATATGGAACTGGTCCAAATGCTTCAGATTGGAGCAGCTCAGAGGAACAAAGAGAAGTCTTTCCAACAGACTCGGAACCCAGTCAGGAACAATGGGGCTCAGATTTAAAACACAACCCAGAACTGAGTTCTTGCAGTTCCTGGAAAATATGAGTGCTGGACTGATGCATTTTTTCATTCATTATTATTATCTCCCATGGACATTCATCCTGATCTTAACATCTTTATTGTCCACATAGAGCAAGTTTCCTCTCAAACAGAAATGAATGTTCCAGTAAATTTCCTTGGACAAAAACACAGAAATTAAACAACAAAAAAAGACCCCTTTATAACTTTTTAAAAACCATACACTTCATGTTGTGATTCAAAGTGCTCTTTGTTTCAGTAAGTATAAATACTGAATTTTACAAAGAAAAAAAAGCAAAAGTGAGAGGAACAAAACCCTTGTGTCATAGGCGGGTTAGGTAACAATTGCAGTGTTAGTTCCAGACTGATTACACCAAGAGGCAGATACTAGGTAAAGTCAGGGTTGTTATTTTGCCTCAAGGACAACAGATCTTTGTCCTGAACCCTGCAGTCAATACCTATAAATATTCTGAGTGTTGTCATAAAATTTTGAAAAACCTCTCCATCAGGGACACGAATATAAGATCTGCTTCAGAATTATAGCACAGTTCAGTCAGAAGCTACAATTCACTCCCTAGAAGTGTAAGAATCATTTTGCATGCAATTCAGCTGATGTAAAAGATCTTTTTGTCTGTATCAATCTTAAATCCTTTTAGCTGAACTCATTAGCAGTGGGGACAGGGAGGACCAGTGTCATCTCAGAGCCCTCTGCAAGGGAAGTTAGACCTTCTCTCAGAGAGGGAGCAATGGCCACAGAGGTGTCAGGGCAAGGGCTCTGGACACCTCAGAGCCCTCCCTGCCTCATCTTCAAACGAGCCTCAATAAATCAGCCCTCCTGCAAAAATGCTGTGTGACCTCTGGCGAGAGAAGCAGTATAAAGCCACACGAACATTTCCTTTTATTATCAAAAAATCCTCTTGAATTGGTTGGAATTGTTCCTGCCACTGATATCGCTGATCTCTGAAGAGATAAACATGAGCTGATTGATGACTTGTCTGCAAGATCTATTTCAACCACCCCCAGGCAGGATATTTTCCATGCGGGTAATAATAAATCTTACTATTGAATGTCATCAAATGAAAGAAAATTACTGTAAAAATAGGCACAGTTATGTATTTCTTATTATATAATATTAAGGAAGATTTTTTAAAGATTTGAGGAGCTTTCATTTACATGCCTGATTTTTTGGAATGTAATCCTTTTGCCTACATTTAATATATATATTTTTAAAGCTTCATACAGTCAGGCAATGTAAAGAAACTCTCTCCTCAAAATAGCCTGTTGTGTAGTCAGGTCTGGAAGGTGAGATTCTCATCACGGTTGAGACTGAATAAGAACAATGATGTCCTTTCTCAACAGATACCAGGGCTGCCTTTTCCTAGCACTTTTTATGTGGTATTTTCAGGTATCACTAGCACTATTTTGTTCATTTTATTTGCAAAGGAAGCAAATGGCATCCTTTCTGTCAGTTAATAGAAAAGGTTTGAAGGGAGAGCTGTCACTCACTCTTATTGCTCCAAATTCTTTTCTAAAAATGATTGTAGAATTCCGGCGAAAATTTCTCCATTCATTATGAGGGCAGCATTGAAAATGCTCCTGCCACATTATTTGTGCCAAGAAATAAAGATCTAAGCAACTTTCTAGGCCCTGTTACACACAATAAAGCCAATGCTTTGTACCAGGGTGGCTGTGCTACAGAGGAAGAAAATGTGCAAATCCAAACTTTACATTCAGTATGTAAGCATAAGAAAAAAAAGCTGTGAAAACAAGATTACAGGTGATCTACTTACCAAATCTTGCTTTCCACCATCATATTATCTGCACAGTATCAAAAAACCCCCTTTGACCCCAAAGGCAATAATCCAGACAAAGAAAATGTGGAGGTATGAGAAAGGGGCTAGAGACAAGAATTAATCTAAGGCAACCTTTTCCTGCTCTTTCTGTCCTCAGTCTATGGAGGCCAGGGAAAATTTGGGCTACAGAGCCTGGGGAGAAAAGTGACAGTGAAAGAAGCAACCTGAGGGAGAAGCAGCAGCTTGGCAGATTTGTCCTATGTGATCTCTCCTCCATGCAAAATCAACTGCTCCATTCTGGGAGCAATTTGTGCAGAGCAGAGATGGTGAGGAGGAAAAGAGAGGGAGAATTAAGGGAGATGGGAGAGCTGTGCAGCTTGAAGGGGATGTAGCAGCTCCTTAGGGATCAGAGAAGCTGTAGGCCAGCAGGATAAGGGGATGGTTCTGTAAAGACTGGGGAAAGCCAGGCAGGAGTTCAAAGGCAGTGGAAGGAGAATCTGGTACTGCCAAAATCCACCACAACCGTGGATCTCATGAATGGAACAGCAGCACATTGCACTGTCATTAATTTGGGGGTGTAGAGCCCAATTAATGAAACCAGAGAGCCTTGGAAGGGTGGTCAGAAGCATCCTGGATTAGATATTCCTATTTCAGACAAGAAAAGCTACAGAAAACCTTGGACCTGCCCAATTAAGAATAAAAACCTACCCTGGCTCTGAGTGTCCAGGCAAACCCAGCAGCATTTCTCCTTCATCAGCCCTGACTAAAGCAAGCTGTGAGGTGACCTCTGCTTCGAGCTCAGGGCTGGGGGACAGAGGCACTTCTCAGAAGCCTTCAGGACATGATCTATAAAAAGGAAAGAAATAAAAGACTTTGGTTTATTAGTTTGTTACTCTCCAATCCCAACCATTACAGGACAGGCAGTATGTTTATGATGGATTCATTTAGAGAACATTTTCTCCCTGCTCACATAACTGTGCTTCAGGCTGAAGCCAAAGCTGTATGGGGAGGGGGGATAAAAGCTGCAGACATTTTTCAGGACCATATACAACCCAGCACTTCAAAAGTGCACACAAGGAGATAAGCCAGCAATGAGGAGCTGGCTTGACCTGTAGGAAACTACATCCAATTTTTCATTGTACCAGAAAGTTGTCCTGCAGCTTTGACAAGCCCCCCCATTGCATGGTACAACTGTGAGAAGAGGACAGGAAATTCATAAAGATTCACACAATCTGCCATTTACTCTTCCAACAAGCAGTTCCTCTGTTCTTGGAAAGGTTTATTTTAAACTCAGCCTGAATAAAATTATTCCCTGACCATCTCCGAGCAGCTCTCCAGCATCTCTGACAAACACCAGGCTCCAGGTACCACTGTTGCCGTTTCACCTGCAGTTCATAGCACATCGACCTCATCTCTAATACACATGTACAGTCAAAATCACTGTGCCCACAGGGACCAATTTATTTTTCCATCACCTGTAGCTCCCTTCGTTTATGCAGGAAGAAGCTGGCAGCCTCTAACAAGGAGTGTTATGAATAGCGTGGTAACGCCTTTCTTCATCCCTGTTAAATTTCTCATTTCATCTTGTGAAGTCAAATCCTGGCTTCTGCAAAGTCCCTAAAACAACCTACATTGATTATAATTGGCTCTGCAGTTGGACTGCATGTACTTTATCTCCAATTTTGCAGATTCATTGCCTACTACTGCTGTCTCCCTACATTTACACAGTTATCCCACTGCCCTAGAGGTTGTTCTGACAGCTGGAGGTTGTGACAGTCTTGACACAATACACAGGAGAGGTCCTTTCAGTAGAAAAGTTACCTTTCAGTCCTGTCTGACCAGGAGTTATGGTTTTTGCCTTGTCTCTGGATATTTATCACCCCCTCTCCCCCATTAACAGCTGAGGACTCAGTCAACTGCCAAACTGCATGGAAAAATCCTGGTGCACAGAAGAGGATCCAGTACCTCTGGGTGGTTTGTGATTTGCACTCTTTGTTACAGAAGCCAGTAAAAACAAGCCAAAATATCAAGTTATTACTTCAGCCAGACCATTTGCATCCAGTGTGAAAGCACAGTAATTCTGAATCCACGTCCAAATCCTTATGTTGCTGATGCATAAGGAATAATACGACAGGATAACATCCAAAGAAAAATCAAGCTTCACATCAACAGGCAAAGCTAATTCCACAAAGGTGGATCAAGTCATGGCTGCTGAGGATTTCAGCATTTAGGCACCTTTGTGAACCCTATGACAAATTTGATCTGTTTTCTCCAAGTAAAATCAAAGCCAAGCAAGCTTCACTGGCATGAACACTTCTCACATTTCTGCTGCTTCTGTTTGTCACGACCAATGTCCAGGGCTCACTGGGCTCAGGACAGATGGTGCTGCCCACCCCTGCACCCTTGGCACTGTCCTGTAACAGTAACCGGGGTCACTTCAGAGATGGAACAATCCCATTCTGGACCAGGACACTCCTCACACGTTGCTTCACCGGGCTCTGTTGAAACCCCAGCCCTCCGGAGCCCCAGCGGCTCGTTCCCGTGTATTTTATCCCCTTGGTCACAAACGCATCCCAACAGTGCTTCGCACAGGTCTCCTGTCGCTAATGCATCCCCTGGCGGGGTTATCCGAGTGCTCTCGGTACAAACCCTCTGATAACAGCACAGCCAGCGCTATCAGCAACGCCTTAGGAAAGGAATGTCGCGGCAAAGCGCTGCCGAGTCACAAGACAAAAACCACCCCGGTGTTACAGCAGGGTAGGAAATACCACATTAAAATAAAAGCATGACAAGGGAAGAGCGCACACGTTGGGGTGGAAAGAAATCCAAACCACCCCTAAGCTCCTGGTGCCTTTGTCATCGAGTTAGTGCATTACAGAGAAGATTTGTTTGGAGTGAAAGGCTTTTTGTGAAGCTTTATCTTGGCCTCTAGCAGACAGAACTGACAACCCTGAAGTGGCAAAAACCACTTGCCAAGTGCCACATTCAGCGAACAAAGGAACCCAACACCATGCATGGAACAGCAAACTATCAGCTCCCAGGGGGAAGTGTCATTTTCACATCCAGTTTGCTACACCAGAGTGGGAGAGAAGCTCCAACTGTTTTGAATTCATGTGTCAAGTCAATCACAGGAACAGATAATATTGGAGTTATATAAAATTTCGGAAGGAACCCCCACCCACCACCTGTAACACTCACTCGCCACTGTCAGAACAGTTCTGTAACTGAAGACAGCACCAAAGAGAAGTTGTCCTTACGGCTTTCTGCACAGCAGATGATGGGATCATTACAATTTATTCTACATATGAACTGAGAAAGAGAATAAGTGTTTATTTTTATTCCCACCAGAACAGTATCTAAAAGTTTCCACTGGACTCTGACTGCAAGTGCTACTTGCTTGATTTTAGTTTAAAAGTTTTGCATCCTAACCCAAAAACTTGAATTTCAACGGGAGGGAAGGAAGGAAAGAAGGAGGGAAGGAAGAAGGGAGGGAAGGAGGGAGGGAAGGAAGGAAGGAAGGAAGGAAGGGAGGGAGGGAGGGAGGGAGGGAGGAAGGAAGGAAGGGAGGAAGGGAGGGAGGGAGGGAGGGAGGAAGGGAGGAAGGGAGGGAGGGAGGGAGGGAGGGAGGGAGGGAGGGAGGGAGGGAGGGAGGAAGGAAGGAAGGAAGGAAGGAAGGAAGGAAGGAAGGAAGGAAGGAAGGAAGGAAGGAAGGAAGGAAGGAAGGAAGGAAGGAAGGAAGGAAGGAAGGAAGGAAGGAAGGAAGGAAGGAAGGAAGGAAGGAAGGAAGGAAGGAAGGAAGGAAGGAAGGAAGGAAGGAAGGAAGGAAGGAAGGAAGGAAGGAAGGAAGGAAGGAAGGAAGGAAGGAAGGAAGGAAGGAAGGAAGGAAGGAAGGAAGGAAGGAAGGAAGGAAGGAAGGAAGGAAGGAAGGAAGGAAGGAAGGAAGGAAGGAAGGAAGGAAGGAAGGAAGGAAGGAAGGAAGGAAGGAAGGAAGGAAGGAAGGAAGGAAGGAAGGAAGGAAGGAAGGAAGGAAGGAAGGAAGGAAGGAAGGAAGGAAGGAAGGAAGGAAGGAAGGAAGGAAGGAAGGAAGGAAGGAAGGAAGGAAGGAAGGAAGGAAGGAAGGAAGGAAGGAAGGAAGGAAGGTTTTGTTTCCTCCTTGTACCTTAACCAAGACCCTCCAAATGGAGGGATTTCTGTTCACCTGCAGAGGCAGCTGGTGTCAGAGCTGGGAACCAAGAAGCCAAAAGCCATGTCCAGAGGACAGAGGCTCCAGGAGCTTCACACCAGAGCTGGGGATGGTCTCACACATTCTGCTGGGCACTGCAATGCAATGAGCTAATTCTGCCCACAACTAACCCAGCCAAACTGCATTAACAAGAGCTTGGACATGAACTGAGGAACTGAGCCTCTTCAACTTTTCTCCCACAGAGGATTAGGAGCTTGCATAGGGTAATTTCTGAGCCCAGGCAGAAGAGCTTTGTGTGAATAGTACCTAAAAGCCTTCTTGATGCCATGTGCAGAATCTCAGGCTCCCTGATGCTGCAAGTGTCACCCCTCGACCTTCCCTAGAGCCCTCCCCCCCTCCTTTGTGCACACTCAGTGCTAAACCCATGAACTCGAGTTTTACCCTCTGCTGTGGGACAGGGCACCAAGGAGGGATCACACCTGCCCTGATTTCCCCATCCACCATTTCCCAAATTAAAGCTATGCCAGCCCTGTCCTCTTTCACGAGCACCGAGTGAGAGCAAAGGCAGAAAACCACAAGGGGAACAGATGCTGCAGTTTGAAGAACAAGAGAGAGAGAGAAAAAGATATCATTGCTCTCTGAAAGCATCCAGAAATGTTCCTATTCAATTCATTCAGGCCTACACAAGATCAGGGAGAGCACAGGACTACTGTGAGGAAAATCTAGGTCACATATGATCACAGCAGCACAGCTGCCATCATCTCAATGGCCATGTGAAGTGAGTGAGGAGTGCAGCAAGGACCTCTGCTGAAGAGGGTTTTTTTTATTTTTTTCAGTCCTGTTTTACAATTTCCCCTCATTAAGGTGTATTTTCCGGCAGGGCTGTGAGTACATTGGGTCTTCAATTGGGGTGAAGGATTTAGCTATAAATCCCAAAAATGATTCAGTCAGTGGAATTTCTGTAGGATCATTTAAATAGTTTATAGGCTGCCAGGCAGGATTTTAACCTTCTAACAGTGGCAGGAACAGTGTTACTTTCCTGTTCTTTTGAATGCCAACACATTTCTTAATTCTCTTTGTTTCATAACTGTTGTGGAGACACATTGCTCCCATTTTCATTAAGGAAACAGGAATCTTACGCTGGTTTAATACACCTGTGAAAACTTCTTGAAATCCTCTCATTCAGTGTTCTCTTTTTGTTAAATACACAGGTCAAACCCTGTGGTCCCTTCTCCCCCTTCAAACAGGAAAGTTAAAATAAATGCATGCACACACACACACAAAAAGTATTAAAAAAAAAAAGAAGTAGGACAGCACAGCCCCAAACCATTATCTTTTTTTCTTTATATTTAAACAGACCCTCCAGCACCTTCTCCTTTCCCCTTTTCTACACCTGAATAAAGCCAGGCAGGATCTAAAGCCCAAATACTGAACACTCCTGCAATTCAGGAGATTAGAGGGAAAGGACAAATGTTCCTGGGTGCCATGAAGTTAAGCCAAGCATCTTGGAGCAGCACATTCATTAAGGAGCTGTGCCAAAAGTCCTGGTGCAGGCAGCTGGAGCAGGAGCAGCTGCGGCTGGGGAGCAGAGGAAGTGCTGCACGGCACAAGGCAGGAAAATGCTGCTCACAGGGAGCCCTTGGTGGAAGTGGATATTACAGATACAGCACTAACAAGGATTTGTTCCCCAAAACAAGCAGCCCAGACAGCAGAGCAACAGGAAGTCAAATCACCGAAGTGCAAAGGGATTGACTCAACCTATTGTGAGACCTGGCCATTTGTCTCCCAAGGTTTTCCAAGCCTGTGATGCTGCTGCCCTTTCCAAGCCTTGGGGCCAGCCCAACTGCTTCCAGCCTCAGGGAAAAGCAGTGACAGTGGGGCTTAGGGCAAGGACTCCTTTGAATCATGGCTGCTAATTATGTAACTCCCTATGTGTGGAAAAGAGATATTTTAATGCATGGCAGTTCAAGAGCAAAGGCTCATCTCAGAATCTTAGGTAATATGCCCTTTACCAGGGACTAGAAGTAATATCTCTGCTATAATATAAAAAACCCTGACATGAAATCAATCCTGGCTGCAGATCGTGGGTGGGAGCTGACCCTGGCAGCACAGCCCTTCTGCCCTGGGTCAGGCTCTCCCTGTGGAAGTCCAGAGGGGATTCCAGCGGTTCTTCAGATCCATCGGCCTCCCTCAGATTTGGGGGGACTGGGTGAAACCTTAACCTGTTCCTGCCTGCCAGGCTTAGGTTTTGCAGGTAGCTGAGGAGCTGGTTTGAATTCAAAATTCTAATCAGATGAACCAAGTAACTTTCAATCAAATTAGGAGAACAGTAGGGTTTGCTCTTAATCCACAACCATTTAATCTTCCGACTCATTAGTTGTGCACAGGCTCTATGAATATGTATATCTGGAAGGAAAAAAAATGTCTTTGACCTTGATGGGAATGATAACACACATCTCAAGTAGGTGTGAGCTCACCTTCCATCACACTCACTTTATTATGTAGATTCAACAATTCCTATTGCTCTGAATCAGGGTACTGAGAGTTACAGGCAATCCCGCAGCCAATTAGGGTTCTGATGAACCTGGAATGATTAGCACAGTATTTACAGCCAAGCTGCCTCCTACCAATTTGCATGCAAATAAAAATATATCTGTTTTAACAGGCCGTTCTAGGCAATATAACCAGGCTCCAACAACTGGGGTGAGGAAGAAAGGAAGTACATTCAAAGACAAAAGCTTCAGAGCAGGATTTGGTTTAAAATCTTGAATATACTGTTTCAATACATCAGTGTCATTCCTGCAGTCCCTAATGAAAAACTATTCATACAATTTATTTTTTTAAACAAAAATACTTAACCACACTTACAAAAAGACTTAGCCACATTATTTCTTGAATGAAGATCTCAGCTATCAGGAACATTTCCTCAGTTTAAGAAATTATTTTATACTGCTAAGAAAAATAAACTCATGGGCAAGTTCCCTGAGTTTCATCTGATTTCCTGATTCATACTTTATTTCTCCTTTTACTGAAATGATTGGGAGAGTTTCCTTTGACTGCAACAAAAATAGGATTGTAAAAACCCTGTCTTCCTTAGGTCTGTTTTGCTCCTCTTGCATTCCATTACAAAAGCTCCCAAAACTGACCTTGACACTTGTCCACACTTCCTGCAAAGAGTGGCAGAACTCATACTGATGTCAGTGGGAATTAGGCTCAAGTACCCAGGGCATTTTGGGCACTACACCTGGAAAATATTTCAATATGAAATATTTGTGAAGCACAGACACTGGCTCAGGATCCGGGGCTAGGAAAGAATCTGACTCAAGTATCTAAGCAGGACTCTTGTGTAGCTCTTGCTGGAAGTCTCCTTCTGGAAGCTGTAACAAAGCTGGGGAGAGATCCAAGAAAAGTCATCTCCTGTTTCCTTTCTTGCTTGGGTTTTCATCATAGAGAAGACCAAGCTGTCCCATCAGAGCAGTCCAGAGGCAGGAAATGGGACAAACTAAAGAATACAGCAAAGGAAGAGGCCCTAAACCCCAGTCAGACAAGAAAGAACCCAAGCAGGACCATGGCAGGAGACTGCAACCTCCTATTGCCCGCAACAGCTGTACGGATGAGAAGCAAAATGTGGATCTCTGCTGTGTGAATATCCCAGGCAAAATCCTGCTAAAACAGAGAATGCAAGGAAAAAAGCCACTGCAGACTGACTGGCAGAATTAAACAAAGGGTTATATTTACTTTTGTGCTCTTCTCCTGTTCAACCATTCTATCTGTTTGCTGTCTCCATTGTTGTTTATTTTAAAAGCCCCCACGGACCCGAAATCCCACACTTGTGCCGGAGCCCCTGCAGAAGTAACTTCTTCCCTCAGCAACAAAGCAAACGCCAGCTGAGAAGGGGCTCCCGCTGCAGAGGCAGCGCTGCCCTTAAGTGAACCAGCATCTCCACGTGCAAAGCCTTCCCTCCAAGTGGGGAAGACCTTTTAACTTGACTCTGCCCGTATCAAGGGGATTAAGGGTACCATTTAACTCAGCCCAGCTTCTCAGCTAACAGGCTCCTTGCACGCACCTCCACTGCTCTTTGGCAGCTCCGCGCAAGTTCACTTGAGCCGGCTCTTAAGGCTTTTATCTTTAAAGCCAATGTAGATAAAAAGTTCAGGAGGCCACGGAGATGCAACCTAAAGCTGCCCCTCTAAAGTGGCAGGCTCCAGACGAGCGAGGGAGCAGCAACAGCCGGTGCCTCAGTGCTCTCACCGAGGGATCCCAGCCAGAGCTGGCCCTGCCACGTCCGCGGCAGGATTTGCCCGCCCAGCAGCATCCCAAAACCCCAGCTTCTGAGGAGAATCTGCTCACAAACATCATCGGTTTCCAAAGGATGGCTTGTGCTGGGGTGAAATGAAGCAAGTCCAGTTGTTGCGTTTCTTTTTCCCTGTGGAGCAGGTTCAGGCCAAAGAAATTTAACCGCTACTCAGCTGTTTTCTGCTGACATCGCTTGCATTCCTCCCTCTTCTCAAATAACATTTGGAACTCCCTGCCAGATAGTGCAACTTGATATATGCCCTGATGATAGAGGGTGGAGGGGAGGAAAGTACATTGGCTAATATTTTTCCATTACAAATCTAAACGACCCAATCTACAGTTTAATCTGCAATAAAAACAGCAATTTCTGAAAGCTGGGTCACTGACTTGAGGCCAACACTTGTACCCGAAACCTTTATCCACAGATCACTTTTAAGAGGTTGTGATAAAATTACTACCAGTGCTATTTCCAAGCTACAGCTTTTGAAGCCACCCAATGGATGGATTGTGAGCCCCAGACTCCTGGATCTGGAGACAAGATGTGACTGCTCGGAGCGGTTCCGCTGGCAGCGGTCACGGTGCCAACAGCCTCATTCAACCTCGATGAGATTTTTCCTTCCCAGGTACCTCAGAGATCCTTCACCATTGAAAAGGATGGTTTGCCTTTCATGAACTCCAGTCCTGAGCCGGCATTTACCACACAAGGGTTTTCCTATACTAATGGCAGGAAATACCACAAATACCAGGATGAAATAAAAATCCACAGCACAAATACCAGGATGAAATAAAAATCCACAGCCCCTCCAAATGCCACATGAATTAGCAAGGTAAGGGCTTAGAATTTCTGGTATTTAGATGTCAATGCTCCTCTATGTGTTCGGAAATTCGGGGGTTTATTACTGCCTTTTATCCACAAATATAAATTTGGCTATTTTTGCCTCCTGATCACAACAGCAGTGCTCTCAGTTCTAATATATTTCAAAAAGACGTAACGGGAATGATATGTCAGGAAAAGAAGAAAACACAGTTTTGGCTATGCCTCTGCTCTGCAAGAGAGGAAAGACAAAGTCCTTTCCTTTCTGTGGGGACTGAGCTATGCTGGGATATTTGGTCCATTTACTTTACCAACTCCCTGAGCTTCTCTCCCAGGGCTGGGAGAGCAAAAATATGAGAAATTTTACTCCAACGTCAGCTGGCCCGAGGACAAGGAGGACAGAACCCTCTGAGGGAAGGCAGCTCCCCAGGGGCTCACAACTAAGAAGTATTTCAGCTGTAAAAGCTTTGCTCTCCCCGTCACCACAGCCATGGCTACTGGACGTGCAGCTGGAGCTCAGCCCCTGTGAGCTGCACGGACAAGGATGGACAGACAGCCCCTTTCATTCCTCACACCCCAGGATTAGTGACCATTTGTCTGGCTGTACGTCCTAGAAATGGAGTCTGAACCCTGGTGCAGGCACCAAAAGCATAAATGTCCTGAGGCTAAACAAAACCCTTAGACCACAGCAAGTTTCCACTTTTTCTATTACTTCAACATTTATCACCTAATCTAAATGATACCACCACCAATCTGATTTATTCAGCAATCATCTCTCCCTTTGTCCAGGGGCCAAATACCACTGGAGCGTGACAGAATGTGCCAGCAATGAGTCCTGGGTCCACCCTGTCCCCTTACAGGTCCCTGAGGGTCCCTCCTCATGCTGCCAGAGCCTGCTGGCCTAACCTGATACAGACATTGCTTCATTCCAAGCAGTCACTAAAACATTTCTTTGTAAGGGATTTCCAAAGTATATTTATCACGAGGTGTTCTCCAGTCCTTCACCCCTATGGGGACATTCTTGGAACAGCCAAAATTCAGTTCTGTCTATGCCTCAGAGTCAGGAGGCAAGTTAGTTGGCTTGCAGCTCGTATGAATAAATCAGCTTTTAGAGCAGATGAAAGAAAAACGTGACAGAATTTGGTCCTTCTCATTCAAAAGACCTTATCTAGCAGCAGAGGGAGTGAGGAGGGCAGATTCACCTTCAACACGATAATCTCCTGCTAGCTCTCCTTACAGCATTCCCAGCTCCTGCCCTTCACTGGATGCTGAGCACGAATGTAGGAATGAATCACTGCTGATCTTGGCAAAATACCAGTCTCCCTCCCTTTGCTCCAGCTTGGAATAATCCCAATTTTCCAAATGGCTTCAGTGAATCCAGAATTTAAGTTCAGCTATTAAAAAGTAGCGGGAACCCATAAATCACAGGCTTTATATCAGTGAGCTCTTTGATGCATTTAAAACAATTACTGGGGAATATATGATCTTCCTAAAAATAACTATTTACGTGAACACCAAGAGAGAAGCTACTGTCAAAACAGAATACATGGACAATCCCATCTCCACCCTCAGCCCCGAAGGCAGGCACGAAGACTCTCTTCACTCTATTTTGCTGCTCACAGCTGTATTAGAATTGATAATATGCCGAAATGACACATGCTTATGATGATGTTAGAGCAGCATAAAAATTATGCAGTAAATTAATGTATGCAGCAGATTAATGTATGCAGTAAATTAATGTATGCCTGCTTTCAAGGCCAAGAGGGTGGAGATCACCAGTCCATAGGAGGTCATTTTTTTCACCCATCATATTGCTCACAAAATGGCTTGTAATTACAGACTTTTACACACCAGGCTTGTATCAATGGTGACATTTCATTCCTGCCACGGATATGGACACAGGAGTGCTGGATCAGGCAAAAAGAGCTAATCTAGAAGCAGCTCAAAGAAGAAAGCAGATTAATTCATTCTGCAGTCCACACCTTGCCAGAAATTTTTACCAGCAGAAATTTTCCAGCCTGCAACCCACAATATTGCTCTGCCATATGCAGTTTTCAGCTTCTGCTGCTGTTGTTTTCAGGTTTCCAGTAGTGCTACTGGTCTGTCACCAGAGCGTGACAGGGTCTGTGGAGCACACGGATGTGGTTCCCACAGCAGCAGAAATGGGAGTTGCCATCTCTGCTGCACATGTGGTGACAAAATATGACTTGTATTAATTAGGTTTTGGAGCAAAGAACGGGCTTTTATCACAGCTGCCCCACTGAAGAGCACACCTACCACCTGACCCCAGTCAGGACAGGGCAGGAAACCACACACCAGAAGTACATCAGCTCCAGGTCACAGGAAGCACCTGTGGCACCAGATGCTGCTCCTGAATATCTGCAGTGGCAGCAGGAACACAGAACCTCTCTGTTCTCACCAGCTCTTCAGCAATGAGACAGGGCCAACACACAACTTCCACCCCTGAGGTGACCCCTGCCATTAAACCCACCCCACCTGCGCCTTGGCTCTGAAACCCACCCCACTGGTGGTGGTGTGTGGTGCCACAGAGCAAATCCACGCTCTCCTGTGGATCCTACAGGTTGCAAATCCATCTGAAAGAAAATCCCTGCCTCATGGATGCCGGGACCACAGAGACTCCAGCCTGCAAGGAATGTTCCTCCCACAATAGTTAGAGCCAGCTGGGACAGGAAGAGGGAGCTCTTCCGCTGTCCCCTGCAGAAACCCAAACACAAGGACATTCCTGAGTTTTGTCCTCTCCTTCCCAATCTTTTGTCTTCGCTCTCACAGCCCCAGATCCCTTCATCTTCTTTCGCTGCTACTTCCACCACCCCTTCCCCGAGAAAGGGCACATTGCTGCCGAGCTGGCAGTGCTGCAATCCAGCGATTTGCACTTCTGAGCCTCCCTGATCCACCTTCCCAAGGCTCGCTCTGTGGTCCTGCTGACATGAGGCTTCCAGGGAAAACAGGCTCAGAGATAACCTGGTGGGGGGCATCCAGCTCCAATTGAAAGCTGGGAGTAGGATTTTACTGCACAGAGCATTGAAAATCTTTGGGTTTGGCTTCCTCATGCATCAAACTCTTGACTCTCTGCTCTGTGTGCACAAGATGAACGTTATTGGTTCAACCCACTTAGGAAACCTCTGAAAAAGATTCAGCCACTGCAGCATGATGAGGGAAGATGTCTTGATTTAAGAACACAGACATTACTAGAAAGGGAGAAAAAAAATAAAAGGGTCCCTTACTGTTCTGACATATCAAAAGGAGACTAATGAACCACCAGTTCATAGAACGACCCTGCTCTTCATTTCAGAGCCAGGCTGGCCTTTTGTGTTAAGGACACTGAATAACAAGAGCAAGAACAAACAGAAAGAACCCTTTCCCCCTGCCCAAAGTAAATCCTGAAATGAAATAATTTAAAAACTACACCCTTCTGCCCTACTTTAAGGTCCACATAAGAACAGATGAAAAGTTTTCTTCCATGGGCAAAACTGAATCAAGGCTTTTGATCCTCAAAGATCTCTTAATCGCTTTGCACATTGGTTCTTTTCATTATTTCAAACATACTTGAAGACAGACACTTTCCTCTCTCCCTTTTTTCCCCTCTTTTTTTTTTTTTTTAAGACTTCTCTGTGTTTGGGCCATTTCCCAGCCAACTCTGTCAGGATGGCAGACAGCTGTTTGTTCTTTACTCACTGTGAGCTTCAACATATACACACGTTGATCTGCATTAGCAAAGTCCAAAAAAGCAGAATCCTTGCCACCAAAAGTGTTCTAGCTCACAACATCCACCTCTTCGCCCTTCTGGTGCTTAAGAAAAGTTCCAAGGAAGATTATATGCTTCTGGTTAAAAAAAGAAAGTAGTTGTTGGTGGGATGATTGCTGGGTTTTTTTAAAGCTCGACTCAGAATTGGAGTCTCCATCACATCAAACTGAACTTAAATCAAGGTTTCTAAACAATTTCGTGTCTCTGCAATTCCAGGAAGTCAAATCCAGCAACAAATCCTCAATTCTTAAAAAAACACAGGGATAGAATTTGCATTAACCCAGGGCAGCTCATCACCCCTGTGAGATAAATCCAGATAACTGGAGGCAGAGTTTTCCAACAAATATAGGTACAGTGTCCTTTGTTTTTTTATTAAAATCTTAATCCTGGTCTTGCACTCCCCACCCAGCTGAACGGGCAGAGACATTTCCTGAAGCAAAGACCATTCCCTGCTTGTGCAAGACTCTGCAACCAGCAGGCTCCCAAAAATTAGACAACAAATTATGGACGGGAGAGATGGGAGGCGGAGTGAGAGTTGGCCAGCTCACGAGCCATCAAGGGGGATGGATAACATCAAAAACAAACTCCACCTGGAAAGCTGCATGTAGGCAGCAGAGCAGAGCAAGTTTAATGTGTTCGGAGCCTGAGGCATTGTTTAGCAAGTGGGTGGATGCTTTTTGAGCCAACTTCATCTACCCAAATGGTGTCAGAGCCATTGTAAACTGCCTTGTTAAATTATGGTCACAAAGTAATCCAGAGCTGAGGAGGGCCGGCAACAAAAGGCTGCACAACACAAAGCAGGCACATGCTCCAGGAGGCAGGTAATGGCAGCACCTGCTCTGCAGGAAACCTCCCTCATCCTGCAGGCAACACAACCGGCCTGAGCCCCCCAGGGCTCGGGAGGACACTGCCTCCATCTGATCTGGGCCACCTCAGCCAGACTCCTCCAGGTTTCCTTGTCACTAACAACAGGAAAGAGTCTTTCTGCTGGGTGTCAAAAAGACTGACTTGGACTTCTGCATGCAGCTGTCAAACACAGCAGCCTCCCCCAGCCTCGACTCCTCTTTTTTCTTGCATTTGTCCCCTTAAGGCAGGGGAAGTCTGTAAATAAATACAGTACCTCGCCCCACAGTGCTTGTACTGATAGCTGAGCTTTCAGATTCAGCCACAGTAAAGCAACATTTAGACCCTGCTCATTTATTCCACTGCACCAGATGAGTCAGATGAAGCACAGCTGAGACCACAGCAGCCATCACTGCCCCACAAACCACTTCTCTGGCCTCGAAGAGAGATGCAAACCCCAGATCCCTGCCTGACAAATGTCCTGCCTGCAGCCCTGGGGGTGTCTGCAGGCCAGAGCTGTGCCCAGCTCCAGCCCACACACACCTCACGGGCACTGGACATGGCCAGAGGACAAAGCAACCCCGGGGAGATGAGCTTTCTCCTCATCAATTTTTAGGAGCAAACCACTGCCCAACATAACAAGCATGTTTTCCAGTGTTCACCAGAGCACAAAGCTTGACAAGAGAGGACAAAAAGGAAACCAGGGATTCGAGCCACCTCCTGACCAGTTTTCCATAATGGGAATGCCAGACATGGGTTGGCAGCTGGTGTGTGACAAGAGGGAGCTGCTCCTTAGGGCCTCCCTGAGGACACGGCTCCCTCCCCTTCACAGCCACGGCCTTTCTCACTGTAGGTGCCTGACATTTTGCAACACCTTCCTGCACTTCAGTCCCACATCTGTCACAAACCACAGCCAAGTTCTGCACTTTGCATGGATTTCTAAATATTGTACCTACAGTGTCCTGCTGCTGGCAGGGTAATTTCCAGTTCTGCCCTTCCCAGTGCATGTTGTAACATTAAACTTCATTTTACTTGGCAACCAGAGCTCACTTTTAAAGCAGCTGTGAGCAAAGGACCCCTCAAGTGATGCAAATAAGCATAGTTTTATTTTTAATTTGTAAATTAAAACAAATAACTTGTGTTCTAGGCAGTGCAGTCCACATCTATGTCCATAAAACCCCACACAGAGAGCAAAGGAGACCTTCTGGCCTCTCCAGCACTCTGAGAAGTGCCTGGTTTTACCCTTAATATTGCACATTGATAAGGACACAAAACTTCTGATGCACCTCTGAGTCCTTTTTGCATAACGTCTGAAATCTGAGGCCTGCTGTGCAGACTATGGTTTCCACTGAAATAAAAGTCCAACCGAGCAGGAGATAGGAATTAAACCCAGAGCATAGGTTTAGCCTACAGAGAACTGAAACTGTGGAGTAGATTGCCTAGATTTTCTCCATGGTTTTATTCCTCGTGGTGAGGGCAGGTTTGTAAAGACCACATTTGGGAACTAACTCCCAGCAGCAGCAGCAATCTGTTGTTTCCCCAGGAACAGCAGGTCTGAATGCCCAGTAAATTTTTATCCTCGCTGCTGATGACGGTGGTTTTATTCCTGACAAACTGAAGCCCAGCACTAAAATGCAAGTTGGTCATCCTGACCCAGCCTGGCTCCCTGGAAACACGGGGGTGACAGAGAGCCCGAGGCAGTGTCTGCAGGCCTGGTGTCACAGCACTGCCACTGCACACACAGCTCTAGGAGCAGGAGCAGCAGATGGAGCAGGACTGTTCAAATGGCAGAGCTGGGCCTTCCTTCTGAGACATACGGCTCTAGCAACAGAGGAAAACAACCAGGGAGGAGGTTTGAGGAGAGCAGTCCTGGAACACATGTGAGAAACAAATGAGAGGCTGAGCAGGGGTTCTGGAGCTTTTGTTGTTCCTGGCATGGCACTATGTTGGACACACAGGGTTTTTATCAAGTAGGACCAAGTTTAAATGAAACACCTGATGAGTGACTGTTTCAAACTAGATCCTCAAGATAGAGGAGAGAGCCAAAAGCCTGGGTCCTGCAGTCTCTAGCACAGCACGGGTCTCTGCAATGAAGTAAAACCCAGAAGGTGAAGATGCACCAAGCATGCACAAAGCTTCCAACCTAGATGTGCCCACACATGCTGCTGTACTACAGAGAGGTGCCAAGAGCAGAGCTTTTTGAGTTAGAAAGGCACACAGGCAGGCAATGAAAGAACTTCAGATTTGCACTAAGTTCCCTTAGCATATAAACTATATTTACTATAAATATACACACAATTTATTTATATGTAGTAAAGGCACAAGGGCTCAGGAGCACTTGGCTCAGTTTGCATTTATGTCCCTCCTACAAGCTTTCTGCAAAGGTTTAGGAAACCTTCTGCTCCTGTCTTCCTCTGGGTTGGGTTGTTACATTTGTAAAATAAAAAAGTCAATCCTTCACCTGTTTCTGGTTCGGATCCACTTGCATCAGCACTGGAGCAATTGATGGAGCAATTCAGATCACTAATTTCTCTGTGACCTGAATGTTGGTATTAGTGCATGGTGAGGGGCTGCCATTCTGCTACTGCTCCCTGAGATTGATTTGGGTTACTGTCACTGCAGGAAAGAAGAGGAAAATCACACTGCAAATTCACCAGCTCAGGAAATCATGGTATTCTGAAGCTGATCAGTGCAACTGGGCAGCTTCACTGTGGAGTTTGGAGATATGAGGCCAGAGTTTTCATTAGTCCCTCCTGCGGATGCTGTAACTCAGAAGATTGTTTCCAGTACCTCTGCCCACCAGCTTTTCCCAATTCAGCCCATTGCTTGTGGGAGATTTGTGCAAGAAGCCAATCTGCTATTCTAATGCAACTCAAAGCCAACTCCTTCCGCGGACAAAATACAGTCAGAGCAGACTTCATATCTGCTTTCCCAAGGTCCCTTCTCTCAAACAAATAAACAACAACAAAAAGTTTATTTTTATAGAGCTTGGCTTAAAAAGCCAGACTTGGAAATGTACTGCTGGAGCAATTCTCCAGCACCACCCAAAACTAGCCAGCAAAGGAAAGCTCGCCAAGGCTGTTAATTTGACGGCTGGGGGGGAAACGAAACCTATTGCTGCCATCTGCACAAAGGAAACAGAGGCAAAGCAAAAACCCTGCTGTGTGAGCAGAAAGAAAGGTTCAGCACAGCAGAGACAACACAAACCATATGAGACACTTGTTAAACCTCCTCCCTACTTCTTTTTCCACCACTAAATGCTGCAGGACAATGATCAATCTATTCAATAGAAGCTTCAAACAAGACCCCCCCTAGGACATCAGTGGTGCAGGTCTCTGTTTTCCTACAGATTGTGGTACACTGAGGCCCTGCTCCTTGGTAAATCTTTAAGACAACATGAATAGTTTGCATACTCTAAGCCTCACAGATGGTTTGGATCTAAAGACCTTGTGCAGACTGCAGTGGTCACGAAACCCATCCTCACAGCGAGAATTTGGGATGCACTACATTTTTACTGTTGCTTGTACTGCTCAGTTTGTGAAGCAGAACAAGTGAGCTTTTAAAAAATAAAGGTAGTTTCAAAAGAACTGTGAGCTCTTGGTTCAGTTCATTTCACCCCAAAGGTAAGCATGGTTCCCGTGTGGGCTATTGCCCAGGTGAAGAAAACCTCTCTCTCAGTAATCCTGCTCTGGTGGGGGTTAATCTGCAATCACCTCCATCGGCCGCCCAGGCCCCTACAGCTGCACCAACATCTCGGGCTGGAAAGCTGGCAGGAATACCTTGGTAGTGCACCAGGAGGCTCTGGGAATTTCATTACATTTTCCACTCTCCCAGCGTGTCTCCGGAAGGCCATCTACGGAAGAGAACAGAACCAGCGTGTTGCCGCCCAACCCTCTGGAGTTTCTCCTTTCACACCCACTGCCAAAGCACAAACACCCTCACCCCAGGCCAGATTCTGATCTTCTTTGTACAGCAAAACCCAAAATCCACTAAGATCAGCTACAGGCTCTTGCTGCAACATCTACTGACCAGAAACCCAAGGGGGACAAGTCCTCCCCTCCTGCCTGCAGCAGCGCTGAGCACTGATTCTCCATTGCTTCCAACTGAAGTTACAAAACCCCCACATCCCAGCACTGTCCCTGGAGCAGAGGGACTGGCACCCCCTCTTCCAGGCTGGATGGAGGCTCTAGTGCATGTTCAGACTTGTTGCAGCCTGTCCCTCAAGTGGCACTCCAGCACTTCGCACTTCAGCTTTGAAAGAAGCTGCAATTCGCAGAGCTGGCAGGGGCAAGGGGTGAAGAATTTATCAGCTCTGCACTTCATTTTAGAGAGGGCACACACAAAATGCAGCTCAGCTGGATTCATTCATCTCCTCATCCGAGCAGATGTGAGGATATCCGGTGACCTTGCTGAAAACAGACTCACCTGGAGGGATTCAGAGATTTGTACCAAAACCAGAGCTCTTCCAGAGAAAAGTTTGCACTTGGTGATTGCAAAATTCTCCTTGCAAGAAAAAATCCTCCTGCAAATAACAGACCACCAGCAGGGTCTCACACACAGAGACATCTCTGTGCTCACAGGATACACAGAATTTCCATAGGAGCCAGAAAGAGGAAGAAAAGGTGTTAGACTCAGGAGTCCTGACTCCATGCCTGGTACAGACCTTACAGGAGGATGTATGTCATTTTTTTCAGTATGCTCACAAGACCTGGGGGACAACCAAGCAGACATCCTGCCCCAGGCACCAAAATGTCACTTGGCAAACTAATGAGGGGTTTGGAGCAAGAGTGTCCCCTCCAGATCCATCCAGGAGAGACGTGGCACCCCGGGGCTCCAAGCGCGAGCGGCCTCAGCGCAGTGCCCCGAGGTGACGGACAGCTGTGGCGTGAGCAAACCTCTCTCAGCAGGACTGTCTAACTCCAGCTTAAAAACTGAGCTTCTGTTTCAAGTCAGATTTTCCCCTGATGTGCCTCATCCTGCCCAGAGACAAAAATAGAGGAAGTGAGAAAACAGACCTTTATTACCAACTGCAATCCCCACTGCCCAGCAACCAGCCCTACGCTCCCTGTCAGCCTTGCATAAAGAGAAAATAATAAAACCAACAGCCCGCACTACCCACAAAATAAAATATAGACAGCATGAGCCTTTATGCAGCTCAGTCACCACGTGTCTGCAAGCTGAGCAGAGGAGAGCTGCAATCCTTGTCCTAGACACTGTCTAACCTCTGCTCCGGCTCTGAACGTGCCTCAGGAGGCGACCACAACCGTGTCATTAGGTAAACTGGGTCTCCTGTCTGTCCTGCTGGATAGGATGACCCCTTTCCAGGATTCCTCATTATTTACCTACACATAGTAGACCATTTGTAATTTATTTTTTTCCCTGCTGGAAAGGAAAACAAAAGCCAGTGGATTCAGTGGTGAGGATAATGCAATAGTTCCATCAGGGTTAGGCTGCCCAGCTGTGTGGAGTTGTGGTGGGGAACATGAGGAGGGCTGCAGGCCTGGCATTGCCAACCATAATTACCCCTAACCAGATCATGGTTACACCCTGTTCCCTGCAACACTTGGGATTTCCAGACTGAAACACTTCTCAGGCAGATACGGAGGCTGTTTCTGTTTCTCCTGATGTCCTCAGCGAGGCTTAAGGGGTCCCAAGTCCACACAGGACTGCTTATGCAAACCTGGTATTTAACAAATTATTTGGATGAGCCAAAGTAAATAGGTAATGGGGACACCATGGAAAACAAAGGAGTAGTTTTAGCTGAAGGAGCACATTATGCCTTCACAGTATTTTATGAGGAACACATTAGCCCTGAGGGAAAAGTGTGAGGAGACAAATCTCAAGTCCTTATATAAAAGATGTATGAACAGCTCCCCGGCCCACCAGAGACACCCACCTTCTCCCCATCCATGGACTTAAAGGAGAAAGGGCAAAATGTCTTTAAGTGTCTCCCATCCCTTCCCATCTCCTCTTTCTCCCTGCCCTGCAACAGGCCAGGGCAGCACTGCAGTGTCCAGCACTGCAGTTCCCTAGATGCAGCCAGGAATCCCTTGGACAAACAGAGCAGCACTGATGGCTCTCAGCACATCCCTGGGGACAGAGCAGCACCTCCCTGCCGGGCACTTGCTGTGACACTGGAGCCCCAGAGTCTGGGCTCCGGGGAGCACGTTCAACCTCTGGCATATAACCCCGCAATCCGATCCGCCCTGTTCCCTTCCCGCCTCCAAGGCTCCCTACCCTGGGCAGCAGCTTAACCCACCTGCTCTGAGCTGTTAGCTGGTCAAGTGTGCTTCTCTAACATGGAATTTATCTGCAGTTCTGGGATGCTGGCACAACCTGCTTGCCTAGGATAGGCAGGGTCAGTGGGATGAGAACCTTCTGGAGCTGCTGCAAAAACAGGCCACAGTCCAGCCAAGCATTAACCCCCAGGACCGCTCCCAAAGCCGGCAGCAACAGCCCAGCCAGGAATTTGAAAGGCAGTGAGATGTTCCCACAAACAGGCCAGCCCTTTGGCAGATGGGGGCAGGAGGGCCAGGGCAGCACAAACACAAGCTCTCATAAGGCCATAAAGAGCTTCTGTTTCCCGACACACTGCAACAGCGGCGAGGCGGAGGCAGGGAAAGCAGCAGTCCTGGGCCACGTGGCAGGTCAAACCACCGCCCAGTTTGTTGGCATCCTCCAAAGTTTAAATACGCTTTAAGCCAGCAGTGAATCATCCCTGGCAGGTAAGAATGATATTAATTTATGACATGCCATGTGCAAGCAGATCTTTTGGTGTCAGTCCAATGGTTTTAGCCTTATTAACACACGGCGATGGCTCAGGTTGCAGCTGTGCACATTAAACTCTGGCAAGTGGCATTTTAAACAATGACAAACTTCAGAACAATCACTCCACACGTGGAGCCAGGCCAGGCAAAACTGGAGGGTGGCAGAATAAAGGTCAAGGGGGGAACCTGTTTGTCTGGGAGAGGAACAGGTGGCCCGCTTGGGCTGCTGCAGGGTCTTTAAACTGTCTGAAGGACACAGTCAGGGATCATTTTAACCCATTAAGCTGCTTAAGCCTTCCCTTACACCGGTTTGAACTTCTAGAAAGCATTAAATCTTAAAGAGCTTAGTAATACATCTTTAGGAAAGCTCTCCCCTGTGCTTATGCATCCAGAGTGCACATGCTGCACTGTGGACAGGCACATCCTTCCTGTGACAGCAGGACCCCTCTGGCAGCTGAGCCAGAGCTGAGCAGCTAAAACACAGAAAGCTTTAAAGTAAAGCCCTGTGCCAGAGCAGAATGTCACACTGGGACACAGACAACAAGGGGAACATGTCCCCATCACCACTGTGCCACTCAGCAGGCCTGAGGACACTGTCAGAGAGAACAATTCCTTAGCAGTTCCTCCCTCACCAGCTTCACACAGGACAAGGAGCAAACTGCGGCTCCAAGACCTTGGGTTGTGCCCATGGAACTCAAACCACATCCAGCAAGGAGGGCTGTGACAGACAGTGACTTCTGAGGGCAGCTTCTTACCTTAACACCCAGGCAGAGCAAAGTCAGTCCAAACCATTCCTGCCAGCTGTGTTTGCACCAGAAAATAGGATGATGGAGACATAAAAGACATTTTCATGGCAGGAAATGTAAATATTCCATGCCATGTTTCAAAGCTGTATTTCTCAATTTGAAAAACATCAAAATAGGTTTTTTTAAAGTGTCAAAAGCCAGATGTTTCAGAATAAAACAGCAGAATAAGACCTGACATGTAACAATGTTTTCCAGTGCAGTGCTTCCAAACCAGTTGTTTTCACAATTTTTCATTTGCCTCCTCTCCACCCAGTCTTATCCTTGCAAGTAGAATTTTTATTTTCCAACCAGGTACTTCCCAAAAGAGAATTTGGAGCAATAAATCAGATCTTGTTAAATAAATCAAGGATTTAGCTACACACAAGATCTGATCCAAAACAGAGCAGGGTGTAAATTTATAAAGAAATAGTTCTCTCAGATTTAAATACCAGGTGTGTGGATATATTTATTCCCAAATGAAATTAAAGGAATTAAATTCTTTCGTAACAAGGCACTTTTATTCTGGAATAGGAGCATCCACATATGAAATTAATCAAGAATAGCTAAAGCCACTGTAAGGTCTCAGGCTACTGACTGTAAGTGAAAACAGTAAATTCATTCTGCCTCTCGCAGTTTCTTGCTACATAACACAGCAGATCCCCCTGGATAAATGTTCCTGTAAGTAAAAGACCAGTCCCAGCATGTCTGTGAACACCTCATGATAATACTTCAATGAGATGGACTGGGATCAATATTTTTCATCTTGGCAGCTCGGGGCCAGCGAGCAGGAGCTGGGCAGGGCTGGCAGCCAGCGCGGCTCTGGCGCGGCGGGGAGGGCAGCTGGCACAGCACTGACCTGGAAAGACATTTCCAGCTACTAGGTATCAGTTCCTGCACCATCTGAGCCTCCTGCAGGGAGGAGGGGAAAAGGAGATAATTAAATAGAGGTTTTCAATTCAAACCTTCTCCCAAGTATCTTCATAGGCATCAGACAGAAGTTTGGATACAGTTTAGACCGAGCTACTGGAGAAATTCGAGCCCCTGTGTTTCATCATGAAGGCTTAAGAGCCAAGATTAGATACTGCTAGATCTAAAAACCTGATACACAGTACTGATTTAATATACATCAATTCATTAATAACATCTAATTAATATTAATTAGATACCCCTCAGTTCACGTGCAGCCAGAACAGAATACATATTTGTGATCCAGGTAATTTGTGCAGAAATGTGATTAGGTGGTGTCTGGTGGAGCACAAACCTGTGTCACTGTGCAGGTAAAAAACTGCTTTAATATTGGTCATAACAGGACCACAGCAAGGGTCTGTTTTCCAAACAGAGAGTAGAACAACACTTTCTGGTCAGGAGTGAGGACTGAGGGAGGAAACAAGGACTATTATTACAACTACACAGGCAGAGAAACAGAAGAGGCATTACACTGTGAAGAGTAATGACCGTGTCAGAAGTATAAAATCAACCTTAATTCTACAAAGATGTAAGATACAACTAAACTCCCTAATGGGCAGTTCTTCAGTTTTTATGGAAACAAAGATATAGAACAGCAAGGTGTGAATATAGAGAATAATTAATCTTGGTACATTTAGACATGGGGTTCTCTACTGCCTGAACAACCCACTGTTTTTCATCCTACTTTAAAAGGAGCACTTACCTGGAATTCATATAG
Source organism: Prinia subflava (assembly GCF_021018805.1). Lineage (NCBI taxonomy): Eukaryota > Metazoa > Chordata > Aves > Passeriformes > Cisticolidae > Prinia > Prinia subflava. Next base: position 3,409,772 of record NC_086261.1, read on the forward strand.
GAGGCCTTGCCAGCCCTACTCCAAGCCAGGCTTTCTGAAGAAAGTTAAAGCTGTTTTTCTTGGTAATTCTTCTCTTTATGTATCATCTCCATTGATTCAGCTTTTTGCAAAATGAAATTGGAGAGCCAACAGAGACACAGCAAAATCAAAGGTGGCCAAATTCAAGTCCATGCTCAGACTGCTTCGGAATTTCAGTGCCAGCAAAGCAATCACAGTTATCACAAACTGACCCAACAATATTCAGCTTGGTTCTTCTAATTGCTTCAACAATAAAAATCAATGGTTAGAACTCTGTAGTATAAAGGAAACCTAGTAAGATTGAAAAAATAGCTACAAGTGCAGAATTTTAGGAGTTCAAAGCACAACAAAACCAAATCCGGGCACATTTGATACAATAGTTAATATTTACCCCTAGAAGAAACACTGGTTATCTTCTTAAATTTATGTTTTCATGACATCCAGGCAATGTCATCAGCATCTTCAGACCATACCTGCATTTTATGATGAATTATGAGCTCTCTTTCTCATTCCTAACAACCTGTTAGTGTTCCCAGTGGACCCTGCATGCACAAAAATGGGATTTAACAATGCATTTTTTTTGCTTTCTTAATCAAATAGCTTGGTTTGCTGTTATAACAGTGCACTTAGAGAACATTCATAGTGCTGATCAATAAACACACACAGTATTGCATTTTTCATTGCAAGAAAGCTTTCTCAACTGATCTTGAGAAAAAGATAATAACCCTCCTAATAACTGTGAGGTTCACAAATGACAGCAGAACACCTTGGGGAGTCCTGTGGCAGGGCCAGGATTTGGAGGATCCTGGTGGGTCCTTCCCAGCTCAGCACATTCTGTGATTTCATGGCCAGTCCTCATCATGTGCCTGCAGTCATATTTAGCACCAGGACAGGGCTCCATGAGTGGCAGCTTTCTCCAGCAGAAAGAGCCAGTCAATATTTACATTCCTCATGAACATACAAAAGAGCATCAGGGTACTTGAGAAATTAGCCCTTGATTGCCACTTGGAAGGCATCATCAGAAAGTCAAATCACTTCAGCACCTCCAACAACACAACTGCTTTCGTTCTTGAGGCTCGAGATCTCTCACAGATGTGTCAAGGTCTTTGCCTGGGAGCAGGAGATGTCTGAAGGGCATAATGGGTGCTGAAAGAGCCTGCCGTGAGGGGTTTATTATTTAAAATGTGAAAAGAAAGAAAGAGTATATGGTCAACTCCTGCTTTCCTTCTTGCTGAAGCAGCAGACAGAAATTTGATAGTCCTGAGCCAGCTCCAGGGAATACTGGTGGGATTCTTCAGTGCAGGATAGAGAGGGTTCTACTGTCACATTAAATCTGAAGTTGGGGGGACAGAGATGCAGTGGGTTCAACTTGGCTCTCAAATTCCCAAAATGTCACCACATAGAACAGCCCTAAATCTTGGCTTAGAAGTCACAAAACATCCAGTGCCTTTCCAAGTGAGATCTCAGCTCCTCTCATTTCCTGCATACAATAGCATTATTCAGTCACTGAAGTTTCCACTTAGCTTGCATTTATGCCAAGTACTTTTAATTGCAAAGGAAAAGGATGTTAAGCTCTCCCATTTCTTTCTTTCTAATTCATAAGGGACACATCAGTGGTTGGTAAAAGTTATAGGTTAAGGGTTATTCTCCCATTTATTAAGGGACTCACATCCTCCTCCTGCTGCCAGGCAAACAGAGGTTACCTCCATTGCAAGGGTAGGAAAAGTTACCTTGTCCCTTGTAAAATACAAAAAAGGCAAATCATTGTAAATGAACTACCAAACAGGCTTCAGGGAAGTCTGGACAGCACCTAAACCTGCAAGGTTTATAACTGACCTGAGTCACCTTGGCCACCACAGGTCCCGCTGGAAAATGGATTCTGATATTCACCCAAAATCCAGACAGCATCCAGCTCAAAGAACTCATCACAACATGGAGAGCAGCAGCTCTGACTGAAGCAAAATGCTGCATAGCAAGGAATGAAACAACTGGAAAAACAGATGCTTAATTTCTACTTATTTTTGGCAGCCTTGTTCCTATGATATCTTTTAAATGAGGAAAAAGAGCTGCTGAATGCTGCTTAGTAAGGAATCCATGAACCACAGCCTAATCTACGGACTATCAGGGTGGCAGCACAGCCCTACTGAAACTTATTTTCCTTTTGATCAGTCCATGGAAGGGTCTGAAGTAACATTTCCATATGGGTTTTGTTCCTATTATGCAAGATCTGATGAACTACATTGTCTAAGACAAAGGGATTAAATTAATTGAAGTGGTGTTTTGGGCTTGGGAGTGTTTTAAAGTGTCTTCACCCCACCTCTTCAGCCTTGGGACAAGAGACTTATTAGCTAATTACTATGCAAATGAACTGAAATGTAAATTAAGTGCTACATTCTGACATAGCTTAATAGTCCCAGGAGCAAGAATTTAGTTAATTTTAATGAACAGTAATTCTATCCAAAAATATAGTTTATTAACAAGCACACACAATAATTCGCACCACTAACTTTAAATAAACCATCTAGCAAGCTCACCTTCACACTAAGTGACATTTGGCTAATACAGAGCAAGAAAGCAATGCACATGTGCTTTCCACAGATGCAGAATGAACTCAGTTGCAAACCAAGTTCAAGTTATAATCCAAAAAAGGGCACACAAAAGCAAAAGCAATGAAGACTTCACATGAATGTTGTAATTTCTTTCCACGAGACCTTCAGTCTCTTACAAAATAGGTCTGTAATACAAAAAAGTAATAAAAACTCTGGATTCAATTTATTCAGCCTCTTCCATCGTAAGTTAATGATAACATTTTGCAGCAACATGAGTGGTATTAAGAGGAAGGTAAGAGGCAAAGACAGTTACACCTTGGAATTATGGAAGTGCAGCTGCAGACAGAGCAGCAGCCAGGGATTCTGGTGTCGTCCCAGATTTTGCAAGAAATACGAAGATGGTAACAAACATTCTTCCCTCTCATCAGTTAAAACTTGACCCATTGTCCACTGACACCAGGGCAAAAGTTCTTCTGTTATCAGTGGTACTCTGGTGGGGCCAAAGTGGCCTTCAAAAGCCAGTTGTCCTCTCTAGTGACAGGTTTGTCACTCTCCAGCCTTCAGCTGGGCTGTGATGTCAGTAGAACCTGACACGCTGCTCCCACACGGGTGTCACACCAGTCCTGTGCTCCCTTCAGTGCCAGAAAAAGGGATTCAGCAGAATTCAATCTGCAGCAATTGGAGCCAGCTTGGCAATAAACAGCACTGCTCTGCTCAGAGCAACATCTCAACCTCACCACAACCAAGGAAATAGAAGGTTCGTAATGAACCGTGGTGAGAGCCCAGGAGAAGCATCAAAACAGAAAAATACACATTGCTTTACATTAGACCTTGCTCTTTGCACAGGGAAGGGCATTTCTGATCCTCTGAGGGATGATGAGGAAGGTTCCCAAGAACAGTGCTCCGAATGTAAGAGTGTCCATGGCAAAGCCACTCAAAAGGATTTTTGAACAAAGCCACAGATTCCTCTGTTTCCTTTGTGGCAGAACAAAAAGCTACCTGTGTATAGGGTTTGAATTTTATTAACATGGTGCCTGTTATCACAACTTGATCAAAAATTATGCCTGTGATCCCTAATTATAATGGGAGTTAATCTTTAATTAGAAAAAATTTATAGCAGTATCAATGGGTTAAGGATTTATTTTATCTCATTCTTCTCTGCACCTTTCTCTTTGTAACGCCTTCAGCAAAAAACCCAAAAACTTTTGCTGCTCCCACCCTAAGCGAAGAATTAAGATCTATTGTAATGACAAAAAAACTTTCTAAATCGTCATTTTTTTCAACATTTGAACTTGATTTTTTGCAGCACAGAGAAAAAAATTACCTCGGTGGGAACTAACCTGACAAACCAGATCAAGAAATCAAAAATTACCCAGAAACAAACCAACTAAAGAGAAGTCCAAGCACTGTGGCACCTTGAAAAACCAGTGATGCACAGTTCAATCAGCAACAAGCTCCCTCTCTGCAATTTGCATAGCTGGCTCTCACGCTTGCTGGTTATGAAATGCTCTTACAGCAGAACAACTTTAGAAAAATTTGGACAAGTGAGAATGGAGTTATTTTAATCTAGAAGAATATCACCCAAAGATACAGATGAATACAAACACTGTTCATATTAAAAAAACCCCAAAACATCAAACATGAATTTAAGCTGCATTCTCAGTCTATATATTGGCTTTCCCCTTCTTTGTTTTATAAAAATAGGGTATGACATTTCAGCTTCAATTGCATGTTTAAGTCATTTATTTATTGAACATTCCATTCTTGAAATATCATCTATTAAAGTGTTAGTTAAGATCCATCCTGCTTATAGAACAGGCTAGATTTCTTCTGAACTGCACTTGGAGACAATAATAGAGACTGAGACAGACTCAATAAGAAATAATTAGATTATGGGAAGAAGAAAGAAAATAATAAATAAATAATTATGATAATAAAATCAAGCTTCACTCTTCTTGACTCCTAATAAAACAAATGCTAATGTCTTTTAGGTGATCACAACCAGATTTAACTCCAAAACAGTATTTACAGACTGAATTCAGATACAAACTGTGATTTCAAGTCTATAACTTGCTATAAAAAGAGGACAAAAACTTCCAAGAAAACATCTCCTTCAAAGACCGAGGAAGCCAGAGTAAAAATAATACTGAAATTTCCTGATCAGAGTATCGTATAAAAATTAACATCTGCAGCACTAGCATAGCTGTTATCATCTGCCTTTAAAAAAGTGGATTCTGTCCTACACTTGCACATTTCTGATACAGATATAACTGCACATGGGCCATTTACAGCTCAGCTCCGAGGTACGAAGGAAAAGGACAAAGCTGAAGGTGGATTCTGCTGCCTCAGCAGTGAATCCTGTGGGGTGGCTGGGCCTGCTGGGATTCCAGCATGGGAACAAACCTGGGGAACGACACAGACAGAAACCCAAAAGCACCGAGGCTGCTTGGACATGGCTCTTTCCCCTACTGCAAAGCAGATTTAATAAATGGGATTTATTTTAGAAAGTTTCACAATTCTTAAGCAGTAGATGATACTTGCATTCCTGAAGGATTAAGTTCTACATTTCTTAATGCTAATTCAACTCTCTAAAACCAACCCAATAAAACCAGGAAAGATTTTTACAAGTAACATGCACAACCTAAAAATTACACCCTCGAAACTGTTTTTTTGGTACTCTTTTAAGCTCTTAAGATACTCTATTTATTGAAGAGATGCCAGGAAGCCTGCAGAGGGAACAAATGCTTCTTTGGCAACAGGAAAACATTTTAATGCCTCCTGCCTTCAAAGTACGCACACCTCACCACAACATATGCTAATACACAACCAAATAACTCTCTTTATCTTGCCATTTTTATAACAAACTGTTTCATTCATATCTATTTCAGCTTGTAACTACCTACTGCACAGAGCAACACACTGTGCTAAATCAACAAGTGGTTTATACCTAAGAAATAGAAAGTAAAAAAAAGAGAACAAATTATGTTTTAAAAAATGTTATAGATTCAAAAACAGATCAAGAGGGGCCAATTGTCTATAAACTGTTTCAGTATAAAATCAAAGTGTTTACTCATGTAGGCATTTTCTGCCTTTTTTCCATCCTTTCCTCTTTATTTAAAATGAAGAAGATGTAACAAAAAAAGATTTCCACAAATACGATAGTGAGTGGCAATTTGTACCAAATCTGCCGTTAATGTATGAAAACAAATGTCCCAAATACCTGCAGGTATCCATGTGTGCAAATATACCTGTGCATGGAGATACACCCCTGCTCCTGGATTCCCAGCCTTCTCCAAGGCACACAATCCACTGACACACTTGGACAAATCAGCCAAATGTTGAATCTAGAAAAAGATCAAGACTAGCTCTTTGCAGATCTACAGACTGCAACTGTAAACATATAATAGATATAAGGATTTACTATCATATTACTAGTTGGGTTTTTTCCAAGGGAAGTTGATACTTAAAGTTGTCTTCTTGTTGAAGAACTCAATGGAACAAAAGGAGAACTATTTCTAAAAATAAAGCAGTGAAAATAAAGCAAACACACCCTCAAACATGCTGGAGCAAGAGCCCTCAGTGTAGGCATCAGTACCAGCCTTCACTGAAACAGGATCCTCAGTCTCCAGACATATCCTAGTTACTCCAATTAAATCACTGTGGTATTTAATGATACTAGAAAGAAAGATCTGCTTTTAGCATGTGGATTTAAATACCACAGAGAACTGTCAGAGACTTGGTATACAACTGGGATAACTCTGCTGGGGTAAACATTAAGATGAGAGGGAGAAAATGGGGCTGAATTCCATGGAAAAGTCACTGGGATCCATCAAAGGTTTCTGCAGGCTTACAGCAATACACCTGACTGCTGCTGGAGAGGGGAAGAGGATAGGGATAAGTGAAAATTTGTTTGCCATAACTGAACTATTTTTTTTTCCTGTTAGAGGAATGCAACTGCCTCAAATGATGCAATGGGTCAACCTGAAATCAGGCACATTTGAAAACTACTGGAAATCCTGAACTCAGAGCTCGTGAATGTGTTTGGTTTGTGTGCTGCCTCGGAGAAGAGAGAAGTTAATACTTTTAAAAGCTCGGTATTTACACTTGTGAAAAGTTCTTGCAGTTCATCCAGATTTGATAGGGCAGGATTTAAGTGCCTCAGAGTGTTCCTGACTGGGCACTTCTGCTGCTTTGGCACACACACACACGGTATTCCAGTACCAAGGAGACACGGCATCGAATGCAGCTTTACACTGGCAGCACTCCTGAGGAGGTTGAAATGTTTATCAACTCAGTAGGTCAAAAGTCTGCAGACACTGGGTGGAGCAGCAGTATGCCACAAAACTAACAGTTGTCCTCCTAGGAGAAAGAAAAAAAAAAAGGGGGAGGGGGGGAACAGTTGTCAGTAAAGATTAAAGCTCCTGGCTCCATTCCCACAGACAACGCGCTGGTTTGTAAAATACGGGATTAGCCCATCTTCACAGCCCAGAAAAAGCACAGGTTCATTTGCTGTCTCTGAGTGCCTGACACCAAAGCAGAGGTTCTCAAAACCTTCCTGCTTTCTTAGGCCCTGGGTTTAGAGCAGCAGTGTGTGGTTTTTCTCTCTGAGCAGGGTGTGGCTGAGTGTCACAGCCAGCAGGTTTAGCAGCTGACAGGAAAATAGCTGGGCAGCCTCAGCCCTGCTCGTGTGTTTCTTAAATTACTGCTTGTAGGCATGAAATGACTGAAGGCCAGTGTCCTCCCTGGTCAGCAGAGTGAACAAGCAGATCTTCAGAAGGGCTGAGTGACAGGTAGTGCTGTCCCCCCGTGCCACCCCTGTGCAAGGGTGATCCGAGCCTCACAGTGACCCTGCTGCTGCCTCAGCCTGGCAGGGACAGAGGGATCTGCCTTAAAAATGCTCAGATCTGTTCTTCACTAACACAGAAATCACACTTTACCCAGTGCTCATGGCATCTGTGCTTTTTCAGACACAGAAATCCAGTCCAACTCTTAACTCTCCTTCTCTCTAAGAGGATACAGAATGTGATAGGGAAATGCAGGCAGGAGTTACTGGCATGGATGTGGCATGTGCTAATCAGTGCTGTTCAAACGCCCAGGATCCCTACCCTGTGTGTTTTCATGGTCACTTTAAGCTCTTTAGAACAGAAACCTCGTCCTTCACATCTTTCTAAACCAGCTATCACACCTCCACAATTCCACATAATCTTACCATGTCAAGTGCACAAGCTACAGAGATAAGGATGACAGGCTGCCCTGTTTAGATCTCATTTTCTGTGGATTTGCATCAAATGTCAGCTACTTAAACTGGATTCATTAAAGGCATTTTGCAGAACACAGTACATTCTTGTCTAAGGGAAGGAATGATAACTATTTTTGAAACAAGTGAAAACCATGCAGAAATACGTATTTCTAATTATTATATTTTAGAATGTTAATAGAGTGTTCTTTCAAAACAGCTCTAAAGTCTGTTTTTGTGGAGTCTTAACTTTAATAATTTCTAAAAGTGTCTACTGACAATGTCTATCATCTTGTAACTGTAACTTCTACAATGTGCAATGCTTAGCAATTAATTACAAAGTAGTCCAAAACTCTCACACTGTTGAATTATTTAGGGTAATAGATGGATTTACTCACTAGCCAGTTTTCCATCAATTTCTTAGAAAATGATACTGTTGAATGTTTGAAAGAAATCCTTTATAGCATGATTATAACATCTTATGACTAAGAATATTATGACTGTAATATGGAAGTAAATTGTTTCACTCAACATGAAATCCACTGAATTTCGACATGTGAGTGAAGTGTAACAGAGTGGCAAATTGAAGTGTGCAATCTCTGTAATCAGATCTTTCGAAGAAAGATGGCTTTTCCAAAATAGCATTTATGCTGGCTACTGCCCAGATTTGGCATACCTAAGTTGTTTCATTTCATAAAGCTGAATTGCTTACAAATCAGATGCTTCTCATGTTACAAACTCACAGCACAACAGGCTGATACAGCTGTGTAAAACAGGTACCATCAACCTGAATCACCCATTAGTCTCTTTTCTTTTACTAAAGATCTTCCTTGGATCTTTAAGATCTTCCCATCTTTCATGGAAGATAACTATCAAATCAATGGATTTCAGCAGGTCAGGAACTAAGTGGTGTTCCTGCATTATATAGACACCAACAAATAATCTGAAAAACATTCATTTTAGAGAATCTTTCTTTTCTGCCCACCACCTTTAGGTATATGCTTTGTAATTAATGGCTTGACTTGAATTCTCTAACAAGAACCTAAGATCACCTTTGCTTGTTTAACTCCAAGTGACTTAGCTTTAAACCTCCTTTATTACTTTTCAAACAGTACAAGCTGAAATTTCTGAGATGCTTTTCCATTGCAGAAAGTGGATTCATTGATATTATGGCTCATGGAAGGCTACAGTATCCACTCAGACTGATAAGCATTAGGGGAAGAATCCCTGCCAAGCAATCAGGGCTTACCTTAAAGGTATTTTGTATCTTTATCTACATTAAGGCACCATTCCCTGAACCATATCCTCATTTTGAGTCCCTTTTATGACTGTACTGTCCAGTAGGTCAGCAAGTCTGACCAAGTGTGGGCTTGTGTACTTGACTTGTGAATCCTGCAGACACTTTCACAACTCTACAACCATAAAACTGAAGTATTATTAAACACATGTATTGTTACAAAATGTATGTTCCTACGCAGAATGCTTCCACAGCATATCTCAAGTTAATTAGTGTGGAAATTAAAACAGGAGTATTTCACTGCAGAACATTTTAATTACGTTCCAGCTTTAGAGCTCTTCTCCACCTCTGATCCTGCAGCACTTTTTGTTTGGTGTGGCAAGCTGAGGTCAGGGTTGAGACCATCAGAGCAATTACTGGTGTTAGGCACCACTTTCCTCCCAGGGCACAGAAGTGGCAGGCATGTGCTGCACTACCACAAACAGCTCAGTCCCATCCTATCCAAACCCCTTCCTGTCTTACACCAGGCTGAGACAAGCATATCTGAAGACCCTTTTAACAGTCTAACAGCAGGATTTTGGTTGACTCGTGAATAAAGTATTTGTCAACTTACACATGCAATCACAGGCCAGGGACTTTGGATCTGAAATGCTAAGTTTAAAAAAAAATCCTTAAGAATATGCTTTGTTCCATAAGGTGTTTTTCTTCCTAAATGAAACCCCAGTGTAATTTCCTGTATAATTACCCTTGATGCAATCCTGCCATTGGAGTTTCCCTCAAGGGAAAGAGCTTTGGGTAGACAATGGTAAACATAGGCTGGCTGCAGCGGTGGCAGTGTCCCAAGGGACAGTGCAGCAGTTCCAGGAGGCTTTTGGGTAGGGAGATTGGAGTCAGAAGGTTTAAATCTAGAGAAGAAAAGAAACAAAAAATATTTATAATAAAATGATTGCGTGATAAAGTCAAACACAAGCATGATCCATGAACAATTCAGAAAACAGCTGCCTCACATTCTTAAGGTTTTGTCAAAACAACAATGAGGTAATACAAATTACCACAATTACAGTGAGGCACATCGTGCTTTCCATGTCTAAATTCAAAAAGCTGAAGTTAAATGTACAAGTTTAGCATCTGTGGGCAAAAGTTTAACTGGGCTAAAATACCCAGGTGAAAATATTACAGCTTGAGCAAATATTAGAAAGGATTAAAAGATCATGAAGGATTCTTAAACACAGAGATGATCCAGACAGATGTTTAGTAACTTATAACAATACAACATTATGAAAAGGACATCAGTGGTATTTTTAAAAAATATTTCAGCAACCAATCCAGTAGGACAGTTAACCTCACTACAAAGCCCAAACTCCACCATCTGCAAAAAGGGATTTGCAATATCTGGAATTACTCGAAAACTATTTGAAATTCAATCCAGCCCAGCATAACTCTCACAGGTCCAACCAACAAGACCACTCTAAAAAGATCGATACATTCCTCATCTGTTAATGTTCCTCCACAGCCTACATGGTGCCATAATTTTCACCAAAAGGGACTCTAGGGTCATTTCCTGGGAAAGAGCCATCACTTTCCCAGGCCTGGCCCAAGCCACCGGTGTTTTATAAATTAAACCCCACATGCTAATCTCTATCTGGAAACTGAGACAGCCAAGACAGGTGAGTGAGTTTCGGTGCTGAGTAATCAAGACAAGATGCAGTACCTGATAAATCAGTTTTACCGTATCACCCTGGTTTCAGCTTTCAAACACTGCAAGGTTGAACCCCAGACACAATGTACCACAACGGCCCCAAGGAGGGACGAGCAGGACATTTGCGTCAGAAAGAAAAGGTCACACTCTGCAGCCAGGCAAAGATTGAGGAAAAGTAGTCCAGTCACTTCTGTCACTTCCCCAGCAGCTGCCAAGTATTTAACAGCACTCTTGAAACTGCAAATTTAGGCAGTGACAGATGAAATCTGCTACTTTAATCATATGTGCCACCTGCTTCCCCAGCACAGCATTACTGTGCACCTGTCTGACACAGGCCTGCAGGATCCTGCTCACCCAAACTGGGGGCTGCACTGGCAAAGGCCAGTCTTTAATAAGTCTTTAATAACCTATGTGTATGTGTGTGTATGTGGATAGATAAATCCATCTTCTTCAGGTTCTGCATCTCGGCTGAAAATAGGTGTAATCCTCACAGCCCTGTACAAAACTGTTTGCAAACCAGTCCTTAAACTGATTTTGCAGTATCACCTTCCCATTCCCAAACCAGATTTCACTGGCATCTTCAGGAACCACATCCACACAGCTGGAGTCCAGAAATGATTGTGCAAGTCACAAGTGGGTGAGAAAAGACAGATTTCCTTGTACACTTCTCCTGGCAAAGCAGTGAGGATTTACTCCACTGGCCAAGGCACAAGAGACCCTTTCCATAACCTCTCAACTCCTCTGCTTTCTCCTTTGACCTTTAAAGCTGAAAATTCCCAAGATAGCATCAACAGCGGGGAGTCACATCACATCCAGATCTGAGAGGATGTGCAGGTTATCATCAGATATTGCTAACTCATGTGATTGCACGATGCAGAAGCAGATGAGCCAAGGGCCACTGTAGAGCAGAGAGCCTGAATTGGGGCAGAACTAAAGCAGCTCAGCTGTCACGCTGTGCTGAAATGGCCGAGGGCTGCTCGCATTTCTTCTGCCTTATGTATAACAAGTCTGCCAGTTTAGGAGTGTGCTGCCTGGCAAGGAGCTGCATTGTTGGCTGATGCATCTGATCTTGCCTCAGGAACTGTATTTCACATCTCCTATTTCCATTAAAAAGTTTCTCCTGAAAAAAAAAAGCAGCGTCCTTCTTCATACAGGCTTCAAGGAAGAAACCATTTATAAGCACCACTTGACCTCAGAAATAGTCTTTGGAACTCTGGTTTTTTGATATTGGACATTTTTGTTCTAATGCAGCATTTCAAACATAATTTGATTAAATAAATCCTTTAAAATATAAATCCTTGCCCAAGTCTTTGAAGAACTGTTGGAAATGTTCCTCTGACTGCCAGAAAATGCTTTCACTCTTTCTGTAATCTGAAGAAAGCAGAAATTTCATACCTTTCAAAAACCTGTAGTAGGTGTTATAGAGGGTCCTCATGGCCAGTTCTTGCAAAGGCAGCACATGATCTGTTTCTGTCCCTATAGATTTCACCTCTGCTGGCAGGAACACAGTTAACTGGCCTGATGAAAAAGAGAGCAGTTTCACCTCTGAAACTTGAATTGGAGAACCACAACTAGAAGGACACAAGACATTTAGAAAGTGGTTAGAAAAAAAATAATAAAAGTAACTTTATGGGGAAACCCAGATGACCAACCCAAAGTAAGCCTGACATTGTTCTCAGTTCAGCACCCCTCAAGGATTCCTTGCAGAGAGCAGTGCATGGTGGGGTTGACCTTTAAAGGTCCCTTCCCAAACTATTTTGTGTTTCTACAGATTCCCACCTTCTGTGATGTGCTAGACATGGGACATTTGGAGGAATTACTCATCAAATAACATCAAGAAATGACAACACAATCCCAAGGGGGTGAACCAAGTATGCTACGTGCCCATTACTTTGCCCACGTGGCAAACTCTTTCAGCCTCTTGTTAGTAAATACTTTACTGAGGGGAGCAGTTTCATTCCCAGCAGTTTGCTCCCTGTGTCTTGGATCAACCAGCTGAAAACAATCGTGGATTTCTCAACCATAACACGAGGCAAACTCCAGCCCCCAAAAAATGTATTTTAAGTGCCCCTGGGTGATTCTGTACTACACCTTTCCCAGCCACAGAGTTCCCTTGGAGGGCACGGGGTGCGCAGATGAAGGAAAAATCAAAACAACAGCCATGCTGTAGTGGGAAGATATCCTAATAAGTCTATTGGCCTTGCCCTTCCCAAATCATATATGGAAAGGGAAGGTTGTTTGGATTCAAGGAGAGAAACTTAGCTTGTAGTAAAAATAATAACTCTTTACGTGATCCCTGTTGCAAGCGATCATACCAGAGAGACACGCATAGGAAAATTCTACTAAGAGGTTGGGGAAGTCAACAGGGGAATTGGAATTGTTTATGACAACTGAAATTTGAAGCCAAGAGCAACTTGTTAGGGCCAGTCCTAACAAATGGAACAGAAACACAAATTTGTCAGCCTTCCCAGATATTAGACCTAAAACGGAGGTAACCACTCTCAACCTTATCAGATGTGAAAGAAATCTCATAGTACTCCTCTGACAACAAAGAACATCGCTTCTGATTAAAGGAGAAACAGCCCAGAGAAACAACCAAAAAAGAGCAGCATCAAACGGCAAGCAAGTCAATAAGCCTCTTGCTAAATATTTAATACTTTCCCACAACCCATTAGTGAGTTAAAATGTAAGTGGGAATTCAGAGATCCAGTATTCCAACGATCCATTCCCAATCAGTTAGTTATCACAATAAATAAATCCATAATGTTGTATTTTCAAGCTGAATAACCTTACCAAGCTGACTAAGGAACAAACCCATGAACTCACTACAGCCTCTGCAGTTCAGAGCTGGCACATTTGGTCTACTTTATGTAACGGGTGAGGCTATTAATGCCACACAAAAAATCCATGGAGGTTAAAAACTGGAATAGAGGATGGTCTAAACAGCTGGGGGAAAATAGGAGCTGCAGAAGAAGCCTGGTGGATAAATAAGTGAGGGGAAAAAAAAAGCTGAGACCACCTATTGGCTGCCTTCAACAAGACTGACAGATCCCTAACTGGGGACTATGAAATCCAATCTGCAAAAAATAAGATCAAAATTTATTTTGAGTGCTGAGATCATCACCTCTCATATAAAAGACTTTTTTTCAGTCAGTCTGACTGCAGGATGCCCAGACAGAGATTCAATACTTACACAAGGCAATTTATATTCTATTTTCAGAAATCAAGCTTTATGTCAGTAACAGCAGCTTGTCAGATTTTATTCTCCAGTGGAGGGCCAGACAGAGCACTAAAGCCTGGATCTTCAACTCTTGCCTGACCCATGAAAACCTTAGCCTGGTTACTAATGCTTTCTTGGAAAGAACATAGAAATTCTTCACATGACCATTATTACACAATTTTAAAGTCCCTCAGCAGATTATCAAATAAAACCTTTGGTTTCTTAACAATATATATGTGCTCTTCCCATACTGATTTTTTTTCTTAAAAATAATCTGTAACGTTTCAAGACAGTTAACAAAGACAAGGATCTGTTTGGTGCACAAATTAAAATATTATTTTTCTTACTAAAAATTATCTCTTTTTACAATTCATTATTAAGGAAGAATCACTTTTCATTCCACAGAGGCATTACAAGAATCAATTTCATGGCAACACTTGCAGCTCCTTTAGTCCCTTCTATACTAGATTTTTAAGACTGGATTCTATAATTCTGTACTAGATCTATAATGTCAGAGATACTAGCAGGTGGTCTCACCAGCACTGTACATGTAAGAACAGCAAAAAGAACTGGTAGGATCTTCACAAAGATCAGTGCAAAGATAAAATTATTTTAACTGAATATAAGATGAAAACTTGAAAAAAAACCCTCAAAAAAAAACCCCAAAAAAGCAAACAAAAAAGAGACATGGTTGTTGTATAAAACCACCTGAAATAGGCAGAACCATCTCCTGCATTATCATTACTGGTTTTGGTCACAATCAATACAATTCTGTTAAATTTAAGGTCAATTTAATTGTCTGTCTAACAATTTACAATCAGTTCTGAAAGAAAAAAGGCTAGAATTTATCTTTCCTGAAAAACAAAATTAGTAAAAGCTTGCGAGTCACACAGTTCAGCAGAACTGTAATCCAACTGCAAGTATTTAAATATCACCAACCAGCTGACACGGGAATATTAGAAAAACCTTAAAATGCCAAGACTCAGCATCTCCCATATTGCAGCAGAGTGCAGGCTGTAGAGAGGGAATTTATATTTAATGCGAGATCTGCTGAGAGTGAGCATACCAGAAATTTATAATTAGATGGTAATGGGGACAATCCTCTTCTGATCAGTTTTACACCAGTAAGGCTCCATTCATCAGGGGTGCTGATCCTAATTTATGCCAGTGTCAGGGCAGAAAGAATTGAGCCAGTGTCCTACACAGACCACTTTTTTTCTTGCATTCTAACCACAAACATGAGACAGCCCAGGATATTTTTAAAATCCACATGTAAAAATAAACCTGTCAATCCATAACTCCCAAAAAAACTCACTTCAGTTAGTAGGTACCAAGACCTACAAGAAGCTGATACTGGGATGTAAAATGAGTGAAGGAGCTGCACATGACTTTTCAAGATATGACCCACAACTTACAGAAATGTGAGCACTTAGAAGCAAAGAGATGCTGCAATATATTAAAAATTATTTTGTTCATTCTTTAGTTCTGGGAACTCTGTAAAGCCTACTCTTTTGGCCAGCTTTTAAATTCAGCTCTAGGCCTTACATTATTATTACAAATTCTTTCAGAGTAACTTCACTGTTATGCCTTAATACTAAAACAGTCAAAAGTCAGCAATTAACACAGAAGATTTATTACAAAAGTAAAACAGAGCTGGGAGCTGCAGTAATCCCCTCCAAGCTCTGAATCCATCACAGACAAACAAAAAATAACTAGTTGTATAATACAGGAGAAGTTTTACAAGGACAGGTACACAAGACATGTGAATGAATTCATACCTACCCACTGCAACCAATGACTTTATTATACAGATAAGATGGGAGGCCTTTCAGGTGAATATTGTTATCCACATAAACATACTGGAGCTCTCGAGAACGACCTAAATCTGGGTTTAGAAAACAAGAAAAGTCAAGAGGAGAAAGGGTGACATAGTGACAATTATAAGCAATGCAATTCTCTTTAAATACAAATAAGCTAATCAGACTCAATGTAAGCAAACATAAATTAGTACTTCTCAGTTGTAAAATTTCAGTCAATGGTTTTATTAGGGATGAGCTGAAAAGCTGTTTAGAAGCAAGCATTTCAAATTACTAAAACAAAACAAAGCCCCCTTTCAGGAGCCCTGAAAATCCCATTATAAATAATTAAATTTTAACATTGACAAACTCTGAAGTCAGTTTGAAGAAGCAAAGGGACAATTGATTTCAAATCCTCAGTGCATACTTCAAGTTCAGAAGGTCAAACCTGCTTTCATTAACTGGCCTCATGTCAGTGAAATCACAGCTTCTCTATCTTTGGGAAAGTGGGCAAGACAGACATAAGAATGTGCTCTGTCCCCTCTTTCTCTTCTCCAAGGAGGGATCCTTGCTGGGATTCATTAGTCTTAACCAAATACAAGTGCAGTCATTCAGAAACGAGTCTGTGTGACTCAGTGAATTGCAGAGCACAAGAAAACACAAAGCATTAAACTGCACAAGGTTAGACATCAAAAGTTGTGGCTGCAATAAATCATCAATACTTCTGGAGGTGTGCTGCATTATTGCTCTTAAAATATTCATGGCTGGTAGTCAAAAGAAGCAAGTACAGCATGATTAAGTAATGCCTTAGTGGACTAGAAATCTATTAAGATACCTCTAGATAGAAGCATATCAGTATGGAACTATTTCATTTTGCTTAGAAAAATTAAAATTAAATCAGAAAATTTAGGTTTCTTGGAAATGAGAATTTTGCTTATTAGCAAGGTCTAGCCAGTGGTAAAACTGTCTCTATTAAAAGAAGTGAAAAACACACTAATGAGAGACGTTTCAAAAGACACCAAACTGAACTGAACAGAAAGGTCTGAAAGAGTTTTGGACTAGCAAGAAAGCTGATGTGTAGGATCTGCTGGGCAGCCCAACTCATCTGTCACAGCCCTTTGAGACACTGGGGCAGGAAAATGTTTCTGTGTTTAGTGCAGGAGAAGAGAGTCTGAAAGCCTCTGCCGGGATGGGAGAGCTGTGACCCAGACAAACTGCATCATGAGAAACACAATCTGTGCCTCCCGACTTGTTAAACTTTCATGAGTACCTTGGAGAGACTCAGATAAACAAGCGTTTGGCTGCATCAGCCACAGCAAGACAATATTGACTCATTCTGACTTCCCATCTTTATCAGTTACCTTGGCTGGCAGAAATATAAGGGTAACTGGAGAAATGGGCACACCTTCTGTCCCCTTTGTAATCATGACCAAGAACAGAACAGAAATTCAAACAATTTCCATGATATTTCTAATCAGAAATTCTATTTGGAATACTGATCTCTTTGCACTCCCTACTACAATAGGTAATACAAACCCTTCTTTATTCCTGAATAGTTTTATTGCACACAAGAGCTCTAAATGCCACTTAGTGCAGATATTTTGAGCGATCCCTCCCGAGACGTGTGTCCATCTTAAAATATACTGAATGTCTTCAGTTGTCACCCACTTGAATGGCAGCTGTGAGCACCAGAAACCTTTAAAGTTCATGCTGAGGAGTGACACATTATCAAATCTTTGATATCACGAACAAGCGATGATACCAACAGAAAACGAAGAGATTCCTTTTCTAAAATAAAAGTGTTAACAGGAAAAATGAGTTTGGGGTTTATTTTCCCCTTTAACACAAGCCCTCACTTTGCAAGAGTGTGTGGAGGTTTCAGGGACCATAATCTGGGCTTTGTTCAAAGCAGACTCCTGGACATCAAGGGACACATTCAGCCATCACACGCTGCTGTGACCCTGTCCCACAGCCATTCCAGCAGAACTATCTGCTGCATCCATCAAGTCCTGCCTCAGGATGGGAGCTCACATCCCTCTGCTGACTGATGGGCACTGCTGGAGATGCTGCTGAGCAACACCTCACAAGATGATTTATTTGGGCTCAGGATTGCAGGGCTGAAAATAGTTTAGTGAAGTTCTGGGATATTTTTAGATGAAACAAAACCCCATTGTTATCCTACAATGAATAAAAATACTGCACCACGGAGGCAATGGAATGCCATAAAATATTGTAAGGCTGGTGAGGAATTGGCCAATGCAATTTAAAGCAGGTAGCAGGTGGATGGGACATGTAATGTTCAGAGAATGTTCCCTCGTGCTGCAGAAGCCAGTTAGACTAAAAACAGCAGAAAACTATGGGTTGCTGGGGTAGCTTGAATGTGCTACTGTTTAACTTATTAATTTAGAGAATGGCAGAAAATTTTTAAAAGAGGCTCATCTTGCTGGTTTCTACACAGATGTATGCAAATGGGCTGAAAATCAGGCAAGTCAAAAAAAGCCCTAAAGCTGTTCTTTTCATATGCACTGAGAGGGGGGAGTGAGGCTGCATCTCATCTCTTCCCTCTGTCTTTATCTTATGCTATGTTTAGATTCTAAGTTCTGAGTTGACTGCATTTCCTAGGTAATTAAAGCAAATTTTTGGATGTTAGACAAAATATCTCAGTAGGAAAAATTCAATTCCCAAAGCCAAATAGCCTGTAACTATAAATGTTCCTTTGATAGAGTTTCTTTGCATTAAATAACCAAGCATCTTCTAGACTCCAAAAGATTTTTTCCCAGTTTCAAACATTATCCATAAAGTTTAAATTTAAATAAATCATCACTTTGAAAGGCTCTTTGTATCCCATCCACATTATTTTTTATGTCTTATATCAGCCAACAAATATTGTTAAAAGTTCTCTAAAAACCATGCTTCTGAAGAACTCAGTGCAATAAGGAAGCTGCCCATCTCTGAAAAGGCTAAAGCTACAAAGAAGGTTTTCATGTGGCTTTTGCAAGCACTGTACTGTGTCTAAAACATTTCCACTTTCCTCCTTCCAGCCTCCCAGATCAAAGACCTCTCTCCCAGAAATGACCAAATGCCATGAGTCCTGAACAAACCCCAATTCTATTTTTTTTTTCTTTTTCTCCCTCTTTTTTTTTTTCCCTTTTTTTTTTAACCTCAGGGCCCTGGCATATGCATTCCACATGGCTGAAGATGGAACAAAAGCTCTTGTGTGGCTGCACTGATGCTCTTTTAACCATACTGTGAGGGCAAGGACACAAAAGCAGCATATACTGAGGTAGAATAAGACCTTTGTTTACTGTGCACTGATAATTACTAGACCCATTCTCTAAAGAAAAAGTGCACATAAATCTTCAAATAAAGTGATATAATACTGAATATTTGCTGTCATAACATTCCCTGTACTGCCAGTACACTTGAGAATTTATGGCCTATTTTAATTATATTTGTTCTTTATTACACAAATGATTTTTATTTTTGCACTGTCATCAGATTCATATTTCTGCTTGCAGTGGAATTTTTTTTCAGGCACTGGAGCATTCGCTAATGCTAAAAATTTAAAGTTAATTTTCTGTCAAAAGATAATTTATGTTGTAAGTAGATTGATATACAATGATGAGCAAATTCCTAAGACCATTTACTAAGGGAGCATGAAGTTACCATGACGATAACATGATTGTTCAGGATACAGCTTCCAGTTCAACTTATACATGTAATTTTTGGAGTTGTTCTTAAAAATTAGTTTATTAGGAAGGCCTAATGGCTGAGGTCCATGGTGTCTCATTTCCTTCATTATGAACTGAAATATTCAGAGCTGAAAAATTATTTTTATGAAACACTGGCATATCCAAGATTTAGGTGTATTCTGCAGAACAAATTACTAATTCACTATTGTTTACCCATCTGCTTGTTTATAGACCAATTCTGAAAGTCAGGGAGTGGGATCAGGTATTTTTAGTGTATTTTAAAACTGATTAGCAGTGTTACACAGTTTTTCCTAAGACACATGTGCCTACACACTTAAAAAATGTACAGGGCAAAGAAGTTCCCAATCCCTGCCCAGCAGGGCTGTGCTACTGCTGGAATAAACCTTGCACCCTTCAGTCCAGGAGCAGGAAAATGCAGATTTCCACCACACCTAACAAGAGGCTCTGCTGGCAGCTGCATGGGACAGACTTGGACAAGGCAGAGTGGATTCCTGCTTGACATAGGAGATGTCACCCAGCACGTGAAATAAATGAAGTAAATAACACGTTAAAAAGCATTAAGCAATTTGTTTTAAACATATTTCTTTTAACATGGACATATCTAATAAAAAAACCACAAACATTCTGTCAGGAGATAAATAAATTCTCTGCTTCTCAACACAGCTCGCTAACTGCAAAAATTGTTTTGACAACATTTCCTTGACTATGACTTGGAAGTATTTCTGCAGTGTTTTTCACCATTATTTAGCATCCTTACTCAGTCATTATTGGTAAAGTGAAGTTGGATGTAAGAGTAAACACAAAAGCCCCACCAGCCAACATGTGCAGCAAGCAGAAATAATGCTACAATTATGCCTTAACTTCAGCAATACTCCAAGAAAAATATTTTCCCAAGCAACAGAAGATAGATTTAATCTTTTTGCTTTTCAATGCACTCTCTCTTCTACTTTATTTCATCACATCTTGACCACTCTGAAGCCTTCTGATTCTTCAGAGGAAGGATTAAACATTTACATTTATACTGTGCTGCTTTTCCTCTGAACTCTAGGATTTATGATTCAGTTTCACATCCACAGATAGCAAATTATCTCCAAATGTTCACCAGTGAGTCACTATTAAGAACTACTGAACAAGGTCAATTGACAGTCTTTGATGTTTCCCGTTATTTTAAAAGTTCCTTTTGAATGTTTTGAATTTGAGTCTAAAAATAAAGAAAAAAGAAGGTGTGTCATTATATTAGAGATTTATTTCCTCCTTTTGAACTTAAAACACTTTGGCAGATCTATGGCTCATCCAGGTCATGGCTCGCTCACAGATAAGCTACTAGTGCAAAAGTAGCAAAAACTTTTATCCTTTAAAATTTCACATCTCATCTTAGTGAATTTTTGCAAAATTAAAATTGTTTAACTTCCTCTCTCATGGGAGTTAAAAATATTTGCCAAAATAAGGGAAGGCAATTTGCTTGTTTTAGTGCTGTGGAATCTGGATGATGCACCCTGGAACTCGTTTTCTCATTTATATAATGACACATGCTGGGACATAACTGCAACACTTTGTCTGGAGACATTACTTGCACCTACTTTCCAGTAATATAAACTAAGGTGATAAAAAATTCAGAAAGATCAGTAAGTTCTTGACAAACTGAACTGCTAGTACTGGAAAGATTAAGTTAAACCTATACAATGTAATTAATTTAGAAATCATAATCTCATTTTTAGCCATCTCAATTTCCAGCTTCTTTCCAATATGATTATTATAACTTAATCTGCACCTAATTAACACCAAACTCTGTATTCTAGAAAAACTCTCCATGGTTATTCAGGTGGCAGGGCAGCTCTGCATGTGTGTCTGTATCTCAGCTGAGCTCACCCTGTGGCAGGGCTGAAAAGTGACAAGTTCGGAGCAGAGGATTTGCTTTTCCCAAAGGGAACACGCAGTGACTGCCCCAACAAACCCCACACACTGCACCTCCCACTCCTGACCTGCTTCCAAACTTTCAAAGGGTTGAGCAAAAGGCACATCAATTCCTCCTTGGGCTACTACTGTGGAAATTCTGATGGATGCCTGTACACAGCACAAACTGAACCTGCACTGGATTATGTGGTACTGACACTCCTAATGCTGAAAAGTAATTTATATGGAATTACTGGGACTCCACAACAACTTTTAAACACTAGTAGAAGAATCTTAGTTAAATTATCAGATCCAGCAAACAGAAACAGCTCATTACCCAAAGTGGTGGAACTCAGATTACAGAGTACTATATTTAAGCACATCATTTAAACTTTTTCCCCTCAGTTAGCTAAAAATAAAGCAAATTTGATAGCTGCCTTATTACTTTAAAAAAACCCCATGAAACCTTAACCTTCATTTTTTTTATTAACATATTTTCCAACAATACGAGCCCTGTGACAGCTCCATAAACAGAGTCTGCGGGGACCACCAAAGGAACTCCCTTGTAGCTTTGTTTTGAGTTTGTGGGGCGGGCGGTTTGGCCGTGTGTGACCCCGTGGGGACTCACCCAGGGGCAGGAAGGCCAGGCGGTTGCCGGCCATGGAGAGCTCGTTGAGGCTGGGCAGCTGGCACAGGTGGCGGGGCACAGACCACAGGTGGTTCCTGTCCGCAGTCAGGTACTGCAGCGACAGGCACATGTGCAGCCTCTCGGGTAACGTCATCAGGCGGTTCGTGGAGATGTCCAGGGTCTGCAGCTCCCGCAGGTCTCCAACCTCTGCACAACAGGCAAGGAGAATTACCACTGCTTTCATAAAAATCCCCACCAGAAAAACCCCTCACAGAAATTGAAATCCTTAAAATTAAAATCAGTTCTTCAGCGGTGCTGCTTTTCTGGAAGATTGTTCTATCAATCCGTGTTGAGAACTGATATTGATAATCTCCACCATCTGCATGTAGCAAAAAGATTTGGAATCTGAAGATGATGGAGATTATCAGTATCAGTTAGGAACTTTATCAGGATGTTCAAGTATGAGATTTTTCACAGAGCATTCCTGAATTGTGACAATTACTACTGTCAAAATATCAAGCATTTTCCTAGTCCAAAATCAGAATGAGGGAAAATAAAAAAACAAACCCAAAATGCAAACAAAAACCCATTACAAATTGGCTTGCTGATATTGAGGGTGTTCTGCACAAACCCAAACTCAGGAAATTCAAATTATTATTATTTTTTTTAATATTGAGAATGCAATGAGTGATTACTTAAGATTCTCTTGCAACAGGAGTTACAAACACATGCACAGCACTTCTTGCTTAGTGACAGTCTTTCACCCAGCATGCCTGGGAAAAACAGCTCTGACTTCATGATACAGTTCAGAAGGGCTGGTTTAAATTAGAAAAGAAATTACTTAATAACCTGTAAGTGATATTGTTATGTTATATTGTAGGAAGATATTTCACTAAGTTCTAATCTACAGTTACAATAATTACAGCATCTAGAAGTTTTAATTTTTTATTTCAAGAATTTAAGAGTAGATTTTGTGTTTTAAATAGTCTTGTATAATTTTTTAAGGTAGGTAACAAACTAAATTCTTAAAAGTGTGTGAGACATGATCACACAAGCAGCCTCACTTGTGCAACAGTGTGAAACAGGATGCAGGACTGACTGACAAATACACTCAAAATATGCTAAACAGCTCTGCAGGTTACCTCATTATTTATTTAGTTATTCTTTTAGAGTGACTCTAAAAACTGGATAATTCTAGCTATTATTTCCCCCAAACAGGAGGAAACTATAAAACTTCTCTGAAACACAGGGAACAGTTTTGGTTTGTTTTTAAATACTTCACAGCAATGGAAGCAACTCATGAAGTGCTCGGTGCCCCCAAAACTTGCTGCAGTTCTCAGCATCTTGCAGACCCAAATGTACTTTGCTCTCAGCTGAATGAAACCAGCTCTTGCATCTGAGAGCTGCTAAAACAAGGTTCACTAGAATTTTCTACACTGAAAACACCAGACAATCCACACAATCCACAATCTGTACAATTTACAGCTCTATCACCCAGATTTTTAACAAAGATATAAATAGGGTAACACTGTTTAAGTTAAACAGAACCTGTTGTGCCCTTAAGCTCTGTGCAGCAGGAGCTAGAAAATTCACTGTTCCCTGAGCTCTGAGGTTGCACCTCGTGTACTACACACAAAGCAGGAAACAAAACACTGGGTTAACCCAAGCTGTCTTCCACACAATGGGAAAAAGAAGTTCACCTTGGGAGAAACTGCAATAAATGTTACTTATAAGACTGGAAACATGAAAAGCAAAGAAAGGGAAGTTGTAATTCAGTATTAGAGATTTTCACACAAGTAATCATTAAACAAAATGCATGTGCACATTTAGAGGGAGTTTCTGCCCACTGCAAACAATCCCAGCATCAGCTACAATAAAGACTCAACAACACAGTTTATGCATCCTTTTAGAAATATTACTGACAGAAGCAGCTGCTACACACAGATGATCACATTCTTCAAACCCCTTAGCTTTGATGTCAACAGGAATAAGCTTTACTTGAAAAGGATTTTTTTTTTACTACAGGATTGAAAATAAATGACAAAAGCAAAATAATCACTACTAAACAGCACAAGACTACTGTGCAAAAAGAACTGCAGCAGATCTCATTTCGAAAGAGTTTTATATTCATCACAAAGCCATATGCTTGAAAACAGTGACAGGAAAAGAGCCACCTACATTCAGCCAAACCACTGACCACATGCAGTCAATAATAGGCCCGGCTATTTTCATGCACTAACCTTTTTCTCTGCCACTAAAAACAGTCCTCTAGTTCAGTTTAGGTCCAAAATCCCATAAATGTTATGGTTGGCAAAGCTGGCAGAGTTTCAAAGGCATTGCTAGAATGATATGTTTCAAATCTAAGAGGAAATAAAAGTATTCTCACTTTATCCTTCATCCAAAAAACACATACCCAAAACTTCATCCTCTCTACCTTAATCTCCCAATGCATACCAGATGTAAACATCCACTTTCAACATCTAGTGCCACATGTTGCACAAACACCCACCGACCCACAAGGAAGTTGAACACTGAGCCAAACAACAAAGTGCCATCATATTAAGGATATAACCCTGATATTAAAGATATAACCCCCAGACTCCCCACCATAGAGCTCAAAGCTCCGTTTGAAGAACATGCTCAGACACTTACTAATGACACTAAATTGGTTTTCATCTCATTAAAGTGAAGGGAAACAATTAAGAGGAATAACACAAATATAAACAGTCCATTAATAAGTTTTTCAAGCTTTTAGTTACTAAATACTATTATCCTTGCTTTTAAAGTCTCACAGCATAAATACTGCAGGAAGCTCTGGCTAACACAGTGAAAGACTTGCAAATCTCTTGCTGTCAACTCATCAAGCACTAGGATATACCAGAGATGAACTTTGGAGATTTACAGCAGATCCAGAAAAGAAAATGGCTATTCCCACACAAAAAGAGCTGACAAAGGGACTTTCAGAGATTCCCCCAGCACCCCCAAGGGTAAGAAAGAGACAAGCATTATACATCACCATTAGACCACACTGAGGAGTTCCAATTACATTTAAATGAAATACATAAAAGTGTAATTTAAAATTTATATTAGCTCTAGGACTAACACTATCAAAATCAACGCAGCAGAGCACTGAGCCCCATTCTGCTACCAGAAACCAGAAAAAACCCGAAATTCCTTGGTAGCTCTGCTACCCCCCAGCTCAAAGGACGCAGATTTGTGGAGACAGAGAGAGCCCAGACGTGACGTTCCCGTGCTGGTTCGTGGGCTGGGGCGTTTCATGCGTGTCCATCTGCAGGGATTGCTGCCGGCACACGGAGCTGGGCGGCCCCAGATGGTCCCAATGCTCGCAGTGCACACATTGGGGCTGCCAGACTGGCACTCCAACACTCCCTGACCCCGCGGAAACTCAGCGCAGGCTCCGCACGCAGCGCCCTCCTGCAGCCTCCCAGGGGCCGCAGACCCGCACAGACCCGCACAGGCTGTGCTCCAAAGCTGCCAGCCTTGGGGGATTCATTTTATCCTTTCCTCCCCTGATAATATGCAGATTCAGAAGGGAACACAGCTCCAAAAAGCAGCCTTTGCATCTGTTGTAAGAGCTCTCTCAACCACTTGGAATAATGGAAAAGCGAACTGTCCTCTTGTGTGCTGGGGTTTTCAACAAAAAGGTGCAAATACATCTGTCCTCCAACACAATGAAAAAAGGAACAGCAGCATGCCTTAAATATTTTTCTTAAAAAATAGTGAAACCTGGAAAGGATTTCAGGGGATGTCCAAAATTATTGACCTTCTAACAAAATGGACTGTGTTTGTGTTTGTATATACACAACTAGCATTAAGAAAAAAATCTATTTCTTATTCAGATGGTTTAAATGCCAGCTTTTAAAATTAATTCCCATGGTTTTATGTGAAGGAAACAAAACAAAAAAACCCCATCTGGAAATAAGCAGCCTATACAACATAGAGTAATTGCCAAAGGCAATTCAAACTTCCTTAATCTTTCTGGGGGTACAGGCCTCACCAGCTGCATGACCCAAAAATAACCAACAGTTTTTCTTTACATTTCAAGAGTAATCCCACCTTTCCCTGATGGGCCATAAACCAAAATCTCATCCAGAGATATATGAAACACATACACAGTTGGATTTGAGTGTATGGGAGGGAAGGGTTTACTTTAAATCTGAGTCCTTATATCCCAGTAAAGTTAAGGACAGGAAAGGGCTACAGACCTACCTGCATGAGAATGCACCTCAAAGCGGGATATTAAGGGAAAGTAGAGAACCTACAAGGAATGGAAAAAGGGACTGATCAGCAAAGAGAGCTGGCAGAGGTTAAATGCAAACTGCCAGGAGGCCAGGAAAATGGGAACTCACAGACAAACAAATGGTTTCTCAACAAGAAATTAAGAGCAAGAAATGAAGAACTATTGTCAACAAGGAGTAGAAATTAGGAGGACAAACCAAATATTAAATTAGCTTTTTGCATCATTTTTTCCTGTAAGAATAATGTTGTGTATGAGGACAGAGACAGAATATCTCATGGGAACAAGGACAAAGCACTGCAAATTACCACATCCATTACTAAAATGAAATGAGGCTGTTTAAAAAAATTCCACCCCAGAATACTGAAAAAAAAAATGGGTTATATATCAAAATTGCAGATTTGGGCACGAGGATTCTCAATGAATAGGACATTTTCTGGGATAGCAGCCTAGGGTTGGAGAAGAAATGTAGAACCTGTGTTCAAAAAAGCCCTGTCAATATGAGCTCAGTGCTTCTCAGCATCTCATAACAACTGTTCCAAGGGGAAAGAGCACCCAAGAGTAACCAGTGACTGGAACATAAATAGGAAGCAGAATGGAAATGTGGCCCAGATCCTCTCAAATGTCATACTGGTTCATCTTTCTTTGATGAAATTTCTTGGTTAATGGTAACACATGAGGATCACAGCTCATGGTAAATTAGTGGGATAGAGAAAACATTACTAGTGGTGGTGCTCCTCAGGGGTCTACTTTGTTTAGACTTCCTATTTTGCACCTGGATAAAAAATAATATTAGGTTTAGGGTTGCTGTCAACCCAAGTATTTAAAGTAGTAGTAGTAGTAATGTGGTAGAGAACCAAATTGTCATACAGGAGGAAAAGCAAGAACTTCTAGACTTAAGGGATATAAATGGAATGAAGGAGAACAGAAAATTGTCATTAAAAAGAACAGAAAATCTTGATAAGAAGGTGCTGCAAGTCAGGGCTCTGCTTGAAAGAGTGAAGAAGGAGAGGGACTGGCTATACTCGTTCCCTCCCAAAGGGCAATTTCTGTGTACAGCCAGCATTTTGTTAGGAGAAGGGAAATTTGTTAACATTCCTTTGCATTGCAGGCAGTAATGATGGTCTTGCTGTTCTCATATAAAGTTTTAACACTCTGCTACCCAAGAGCTCTAACAGGAGGTGATGGATCCTCTCTGCTCCGAGGCTGCAGCTCAGCACTAACAAATTTCTGCTGTTCACCATGGAGTGATGTTCTGCAGCTTGTGGTACCAGAGGGACAATTTCTTATCAACCGTTACAAAATTGAGGCCTGTGAATGTGGCTGTGACTGTGAGCTCCCACAGAACTCTGAGCCCAGCCTTCCCTCCCTATCCCAGGCTCTAAATAAATGGTGGTTCCTCTGGAAAAGGAGCAGAAGGTGCTGAGAGGGGCTACTCTACCTCACTTGAAATAATCAACTTCAATGAACCTGAGCACAAGATGCATTTCCTTATTAGACCTGTAAAACCACACACCAGTGAGCAAAAGTGTTTGAAGTCTTCCATATTTAACAGAACTTACTACCTGTCCCACTAGAAAAAAAAATCCAAGTCTCTATATGCCATGAATTTGAAGTAGATATTATTATCAGTTGAAAACTGTACCAGACAGGAAGTGTAAGTTTAAATTGCTGAGAGCTTGATGGAGAAGATCTCCTTTAGATCTGCTCTGGGATGTCTCAGGAGGACTTAAATAGACTTTAAGATGGTTAAAACAAATTAAATAGCCTATTACATATTACATTACATTTACTGTCCTACCATGCAGCTCACATTTCATAGCCTATAAAAATTAAATTTTCAAGCACAAATTGACACTTAAGGTAGACCTGTGCCATCTTCAAACAAGGAAGTTTAAACATAAGCGAAATTGGTATCATTGGACTTAAGGACAATGAAAGGGGCAGGCAAATTGAATCCCATTTACATTTTGACACTGCTGCATGCAGCTCTTTTTCTGTATTGTTGATGAGACAGTTTGAAAAGTGTTCTGTTTCTCAAGTCTAACAGACCTGAAGATTATTTTCCTTATATTTTTCCCATATAGGCTAACATTTGCTTAGTTTTTTAAAGGAAGAAAAAAAAAAGGAGGTACTAGAAGAGATTTTGTGATACTGCAACAACTATTTCATGAATATCTCACATTTTAATAAGGTGCTCAATGAGTTCAAACCCATAAAAATTCTATGGAAGAAGAAAGCCTCCAACCCAGCTGATCAAACTTCAATTTATTAATTTCAAAGCAATACTTAAGGCTGCATTTCATACAAATATTCTGGCTGCAAAGAACAGGGAAAAAGATTTTTCTGGGGCAGGATAGTCTTTGTGAATGAACAGTCATGTAACAGCCCTCAAAGCTGTTCCCAATTCTTGGTTTCACCTACTTCAACCATAAACTACATTGACTCTTCTCCAAAACACTTAAGAAACAGACAAAGCCCAAAACCAAGTGAAAAATACATACTGCTACTGAACATACCAAAATAGAATCCTTTTCCCCTCAACCTTGCTAAATGTCACATGCAATCTTAGTACCAATCCTTATTTATTTTGTGCCATCATTCACAAGCAAAGGTGAGAAAAGTGGCTCCATAAAGTCCAACCTTGCTAAACAGTAATTTTAGGTCAGCTAAAAATGGCTGAAAATAGCTATCAGGTATGAGGGTCTCATTAAGTCAAATTCTTCTAAAGGTCAGTGGCTCCCCATCTTACACCACAATTAAACTTCAGTTTACACAACTGGCAGCTGTCTGAATGCCATAGGCCCAGCACCCTGTGCTCCCTGAGCACACACACAGAGCACAGATCCACAGTGGTTATTAACCTGTATTTCCTCTCCGTGCAAGTCTGGAATTACAGTTTTGTCCACAATTTCATGGTTTCAATGAGAACAGTTAGAATAAACCAGATGATAAAAATACCAGAAATTATCATACACGAGAAAAGTGGAAAAGGTGGGAGGAAGAGCAAGAGGAACAGGGAGAGGAAAAAATTGTTTATGCAAAAGGTAACTCAAGGCCATGAAACGATCAGGTTTGCTGTTTTCTTGGTTTGGGGTTTTTTGTTTATTTGGTTGGCTTGTTTTTTCAGAAGACAACCTATCCTTTCATTTTGCTCTAGTGTGCTCTGCCTATTTCACTGCCCCACAGCAAGGTACTGTTGCTACACAAACAAGTTAGAGGTGTGAAATTAATATATTAATATTATTATTCTATGGTTTTATTAACTGATATCTCGAATCTTGAATAGAGCAGCCAAAACAAAGTACAAAGAGTCAGAATGGTACTTTATCAAATATATTGCATGAAAAATTCTGCTAGCACTCTACAAAAGAAGTCTCTTATTTAAGGAGTTTTTCTGTTGTTGTCTTTCTGTTGAGGAGCAGCTGTTTTCCTTTTTCTGGGTGGTAAAACATAAACAAAAGTGACATGAATAAAGCATGAGACCTGTTATATCCCTCCTGTTTTGTTTATGTCTGACTATCTTTACTGCTGCACATTGCCCACCATTCACTGTGCACTAATATGAACACATGGAAAGGAGGGGGAAAAGCCTTCTAGAAGAACTTTGTGCATAAAATACAGAGCTGACGATTTGAACTCACAATGTCAGACAGCTGAAGATGGCTCCTTAAATACAACAAACCAGTACTGAAACCAAGGCCAACAAAAGGAGCATCCTAAGGAGAGATTAAGGACTGCTCAGGAAGCCACAGAGACAGGGCTACTCCTGGTTGTAAATTCTAGGCCAGCTTTTTCCTTTCTTCTTCCAAGGAACCACTTGAGATCAACACAACAGAGTGGTCTCTCTGACAAACACAGATTAGTGGCTTCCAACCCATCACAGCACTGGTGTCTAAATAATCCACACAAAGACTGATCTGTTGTGACTGTTGCTATCAACTGTTTCCAACCAACTCACAACAGACATATCTTTCTTCTTCTTGAGGTTAGTTAGGCATTTTTTCTTCCTCTCCACTAAATGCACAACAAAAGCAATAGGTTTCAGTGGAAAGTACTGTTGTATCAAGGCAAGTTATGGCTCACTCATTGTCCTATTGGGAGACACCACAGAACGCCCTTCCCTGAGGGTCAAATGTGGCCTTCACAACAAAAAGATGCAACTACGAATTTGTGTGGGATAAGGAAAAGAATCAAAGGGAGATCTTTAGCTTGGAGCCATGAGTACAGCAGTGGAGTCACCATATTTGTTTTTTAACTGCATGCTACTGGATGAGACTGGCTTAACTCAAGTTCTATGAAAGTGAGAGTTCTTCCAGGCCACTGGCTGTTACTACAAATTGCAACAGTAATTACTGGGGAGGGACTGGCTAAACCTTGCAGGAAATATTCCCACTGTAACAGACATGAAAACTATAAATGCAGATGTCCTTTTCTAGCAGCAGCACCGGGAGATTCTCTTGCTCCTCCTCACTGTCCCAGCTGTCCCTGCTGAACTCAGCAGCCTGGAGAATTCACCAGCTGAGAAGGGGAGGCAGGAGCTGCTATAATGACATAGTTACTACTTGAAACCACGGTATGGACAAACTACTAACAGTTTTAATCTTAGTTTTAAACTAAGATTATCAGTAAAAAACAAGATGACATCTGACTTCAGGCAACACTAGGATTGTCCTGATTTTATAAATGCTAAGAGCAACTGCAGACCTTGTCTTAATCAGTGATAGTTTCTGCTGTTTAATGTTTCAAATCAGCACAAAGCAGACAAGTAAGGCTTGCAATTACACTCCAAATTCCCCCTCAAATAATTCTGAATTGCATTCCTTTACCTACACAAATAAATAGTCTTAGTTCATAAAGCTCTCAAATGCTAAATAATTACCAACTAGAGTACACTTGCACTTGCTTGGCATCAAAGTCTTCCATCTAGAATGACAATTTAATGCAGATTTGGACAATACTAGGGTAAACACAGGTCTTTATTTTAAATACCACTGCAATAACATTAAGTTAACTGAAATACAGGTATCAAACTCTGTGTGTGTGACATGAACCACGGGAAGGTTAATCTCACATCATACCTCGAGTTCTCCACATTCTCTTTTCAGGCTTTTTCCATTTAGATTTAGTGTCAGTAAATGATGCATTTTATTTTGCCTCAATTCATTTAATAGAGCAGCAGAGTAAAAACAAGGATGTCAATAACAAGCAGTAATTTAACTCTCTCACAGTGGCATGCAGAAAACTGAATTATACTTGGTCAATAAAGTCAAAATGGAAATCAATATATTATAAAATTCTTCTATTGCACAGCATTAACAGTTTGTGTTTGTTCCCTTACAAAGACTGAATGACTTTGTTCTCCAAGCTTCCCTGAGCACTCAATCCCTACTAGTAAATTGCATTTGCTTAATGCATAAGTAAAATCAACTACCTGTTAATACTGCTAATCACTGTACATACATTAGGGAGAGCTTAGGGAAAGAAAGGAAAAAACCCAAGGAAACCAGAGACAAAAGTGCATTCACAGATAACTTTATTAATAAAGCCTTTAGAGTTTAAGGGGAAAGCAAGTTAACTTTTAACATCAACCCTAGAAACTATGTGCTATTTTTTCCTGTCACAAATGTTAATTTAATGCAACCAAAAAAAAAAAAAAAAAGAAATTCCACAGATTTCAAATTAGTAAGAGGTTTTCCATGAAAAATTACTAGCAAATTAGTTTAGTTAGAATTAACAGATAAATTTATTTTAAAACAATGCCAGTAAGGGCAGCAAGCATGGACATAATCCCCCTGAAAGGCTGGTTTTGCTTGTGTGGATTACTTGAACTTGTCTTAGGACCATCCCAAAATAAGTCACTACAGCAAAACAAAGTTACAGCTCCCTGGCAGTCCAGCACACTGAAATCAGTTAAGGCCTTTCTGAGGTAAACCTGGAAATTGCAAAGCAGTTACCACCATTTCTTTTTTCACACATTTACAAACTGATGAAAAAAATTCAGAGAAAAAACACCTGCAGTTTAGTA
Organism: Prinia subflava; assembly: GCF_021018805.1. Lineage (NCBI taxonomy): Eukaryota > Metazoa > Chordata > Aves > Passeriformes > Cisticolidae > Prinia > Prinia subflava. Next base: position 3,442,047 of record NC_086261.1, read on the forward strand.
TCTGTTCAAAGCTGAGGTTCTCTGAAAGGCTGACTGAACACCACTGAACATACTGTTGATATTAAAGAAGCTCTCTCACTACACAAAGCCCAACACCATCTATATGGGAAACATCTTTCTCAAAATACATCCCCAGCTCTGAGGTTTGGTCTCAGCCTTATCAATCCACATCTGTCCTCACCCGTGTGAACAGCTATTGGCAGACATTTATGAGAGATGCCCTTAAAACTCCCTTGAAGTTCAGTTTTACTTTTGGGTAACAGCTCTAACCCAAAGACTTTTACAAGCATTTTAAAGAGCATCTGTTTTGAAGTTGCAGAAGCCAGAGGTTCATACATCTCACATGTGTTTGAGCCAGGCAATCAGTAAAGGCTTATCTTTACAATCAGATCCTCAGCGAAAGAATTCAGTGATGAGTTACAAACCAACTTTTTCTGCAATTCCTTCCCTTAGGAAGTAGGTCTGAGATTAGGCACTCTACGATTACTTGAGCTGAGGTTCATTTCTCAGAGTATGCCCTCAGTAAGAAGTGGTTTCTGTAAGAACAGTCAGAGGGAGAAGATTTACTCGAAGTCCCCTCCTGCTGCTCCCCCGATGGGAACAGGCTGAGACTCGAATTGCACAAGCGGGGGAATCCGCCGTGACTGCCCCGGGTGCAGCTCAGAGCCTGAGTGCTGCCAGCCCCACACGGAAAAACCCGGGGATCAAATTCCAGAGACAAGGCTTTGCTGTGCTCCCAGAGGATTCAGCGTGTTGAGGGAAGAGGTTTCAAAAGGAGGGGAATGACACCTTAAAAACAGTTACAATAACTGAAGTGAATTTTCTTTTGATGTAGATTTTTTTTCTTATGTAAGAATAAAGGTAAAAGATCCTGAAGATTTCTTTTTGGGTTAGGTTGGGCTTTTTCTAAAGCACAAAAGGAAACCAAACCCCCCACAGTATCTTTAACACACTTTATCATAATAAACACCACAGTGATTACATGAATTTTCTCCAGTCCTGATGACAGTTGTACAGCAATGCAGCCAGACAAGCAATGAGCCATCACATTTTCTCATTTAGCAAGATTATCAGAGATGCCACCAAGAATTTTGGGGGTGGGAGGGGATTTGCTGGAGCTATGAACAGAGTAATAATCTATTAAGCTTTAGAGCCTACTCTGATAACCCATAAAATTAAAACAACTAGAAATGTTAGTTTTTATGGGCTTTATGCATATCTAGATACATTTATGTAACTAACACCTTCAAACACTCCGAGCAAGAATACACAGAATTACATCCTTGCAAAGTGAAATTTCTGGCAGTGTGTTTTTCTACATCTTAGATTCAACTCCACAAGAGTAAGATTGACCAAAAGCAACCAAAGACCCTCTACTTCGTCCTCTCATTTGCTATGCAGACAATAAATTCACAGAAAAGAAACACCACAAATGGAATAATGACTGAATTCAAACACAACTGTAACCACTTCCAGACTGATTTTTTTCCTGTGGTATATAACTGTGTCACAACGAGTCCTCCCCATAAATTTCAAACCCAAGTTTTCAAACAATCAAAATGTAAAAAACAAATAATTCTGTTTGACCTTCATTATTTAGGTCTGTGTGCCAGGTCTAATTAGTTCTCATGAGCACATTCCACTTCTTAAAAACAGACTGTAGAAATACATTTTTCAAACTAAAAGGAATAGAACGCATTGTTTTGATGCTACAGCCTGAAGCCCTTTATCTGAGTTTTATCAAAGTATATTCTATCACTGATCAAAGCAGCAATGACAATTTTATGTTCTCTAAAGTTATATATTGCTGTATAAACTTCCCACTTTAGTTTCGTGGCCCCCAGCTCTGCATGACATTGGGGGGACGTTCAGAGGTCAGGAGATTTTCTTTCCAAAGCCCTGGGTTCCTAAGGGGCAGCTCCATCCATGGCAGGAGTGGGGAGAGGAATTCCATCAGGGCTCTGCTCCCATATACCCTAAAAACTTCAGGTTGTCATTTCTTCTGTCAGATGTTTGAATGACAACTTGGTATTTTACTGTATCAACTATGTGTCTGTCTAGCAGCATTTCCTCATCACCCTATTACTCATTTTATTGTCATCTCAAGAACCGTTTCTCACTCTAGTATTAAAATCAATATTTAATCTTGAATTTCTTTCAATTTATTGCTTTGCATATACCACATAACTAACTTTTAAAAACAAAGTCTGGAAGTTACTTGGACAAGCAAGTCTTTTCCTTTAAAAAAAAATCTGTATTTTAACAATTCACTGAGAAATCTCAAATTGAGTTTACTAGACAAATGTTATGCAATTTTATGTTTAATGAAGAGTGTTGAAATGAGTTGTTCTTAAGACTTCTTATTTAATAAAAAGGCATAAGAACATGTAACATAACTACCATGTTTCTACAGTCACATTCAGACCTCCAACATCTTCACAGAGCTTTAAGCTTCAGATGAATGGTTGTCAGGATTACTTAAAGCACTCTCAACATGTTCAAAATTCCTGCCTACCCCCACAAACAAGAGGAAAACCCCTGGAGAAACGAGGCTTACAGTCACTTGAGAAATCAAGGACTGCCGAGTTGAAGAACGAGCCAGGATTTGAGAGGCAGCACCAAATCTCTGAACAATAGAGAATCCAGTTAAATCTGCTCCCATCCTCTCAGGAATGCAAGCATCATCCAAGTACCCACCATTAGAAGCAGCTCCAACTCCTTTATCTCCTATCTGAGAGCCCTCAAGGGGAACAGCTACGGGGAAAGCCCATGGCCCAGAGCTCAGCAACAGACGTGTCCCTGCAAGGAGTGTGATTTTCAGGAGCACTGCTAAGCCAGAAGCTCAGCAGGCTTGGGAGCATCACCGGCAATAATTAGTTTGGCTCTTCCTGCTCCATCCTGGTTTCACCTACACCTCACCAGTTTCTTAGGAGCTCCTCTTCAAAGGAGGGGAGGAACGGGGAGGGGCTGGAGGGGGAAATTCTGTGAATTTGGTGCATGGAAGCCTTTCACTAGGATCTCACATGGAACAGAGGGAACAAACGGCAGCTTTGGCCCATTCTCAGAATCCAGATTCAAAATGAAAAAACACAGGGATATGGGATTTGGAATTGAGAATAAAATCAGAAATGAAAATTAAAAAATCGGGCAACAGCAAGTCACGGGCAGCCTCACACGGACACAGTGTTACCCTCTAAATCAGGTTTGTTCAACAATCTGGTAATAAAGTAATTAGTGACCAGAACTCGGGTGGTGTCAGTCTGAGATGTGTCTGTCCAGGCAGGTGATGCCACCATGCCACTGCAATGTGACAGTCAGGAAGAAGGGAACACTCACAGGTCAGTCTCTGCCCAGATCACACAAAGGAATTCCACCACAACCAGGATGTCTGAGAGGCTGATGTACAGCACCCAGCTCCCAGACACTCCTGGGTCTATTCATGAGCTCAGTAATTACATCAGCATACTGCTCATGTTTAAATACAGTCAAAACTCAATCAGGCATAGATTTTTTTTCAAGTTAAAGCATCACCAAAGCTAGAGGCCAAAAAAAGTGTGATTGAGCTAAAATCATTATAATCTTGCTAAAATGTGCAAGAAATAAGAAAAATAATCAAAATTAATAAAGTTATGTTACAATTTTGAGTGACCTTTAAATATTATAAAACTAATATTAGAAAACTCAAAACACTTGGTCATTTCTTGTGCTACAACAGGATTTTAGGCTTCCAGTTATTGACATGAAGCCTCGATGCCAGGTTCAGTTTGTGCCTGATCTTTTTTTTCTCATATGGAATGACCACTGAAGTTAAAATCGGTTTTATAAAATTGCAGGTACTTGAAAATATAATGCACTGAACCATATCACGATTTCTTTTTTTTAACTAAGCCCATGCTCATTAAGGGAGCCTAATTTCTACACACTTTTCCCAGTGATTGCTCTAAATTAGAATAGCAAATTTTAAGATGGAATTTTCTACTCCAATAAGCCTGGTACACAAAGCAATATTTGAATCTGTAATTTAAATGTTACAATGAGAGATGCTGATGGCTTCCTCCAACTGGTTCCCATTAGTTTTCAGATTACTGAATTACAACACACACACACACTCAGCACACGCATTTCTGAGGACCTGCTGTGCATCACCAGAATGAGGAATACCAGGAATACCACAGGCCATTGTTGAAAGAGATACTTTTGTTGGATTTTTTGTTTCTTAACGTCATTTCTGCTACAGTTACGGGAAATACTTCAGTTCCAGTGCACCCAATAGAAGCCCATCTGGAAGAAGTGTTGGAACAAAAGCCTATATTGGAACAACATTTTTAACCATAAAATATAGGTCTGGAATTTTTTCTGGCTATGTTTATTCTATTTTTGTTACCAGCATCCAGTGACATTATGAACCTTCCGTGGTACACTGAAAAATGTTGTATGATAATAACAAAGTGGCTTTTAAAAGCCCCTCAACAGGGGGGAAGTGGAAAAGAAAATAACTCTAAGAAGGGGCAAGCAGACAAAGAGGGAACAGTGAGCAGCTCTATGCACAGATGACTCATTCTGACATTCTATACAGGTGAGGGTGTACAGGAAAAACTTCAGTTCACAAAAATTTCCAGGAATTTAGTGGAATTCTTTTATTCACTTCCCTCCCCATAAATTTCAAGCACTCAGAAGTACTAGTAGTCCTCCTGAGATTTTAACCCAAACCAAATGTTGAGCAAGGCAGACTCTTATAAAATCTCAAGCAACCAACATCCTTTAGTTAAATAGGTACCACTGTTGGACGTGCATGGAAGTTAATCCATCAGAAATACCAGCTGCAGAATACACTGCCCTGGGCTTTGCTCACCTCTAGGCAGTCTCAAAGTCCAACCCCAATCATTTCCCATCCACGTTGCCCTTTTGTTCCTGACTCCTCCCTGCTGTAATTTCATTGGGGAATTTTTTCTTAAAAAAAAAAAAAATCAGCCCTTACAGGCTGCCTGGATAGGGCTGTATTGGAGTTTATACAAAATCAAAACATTTAAAATCTTTCCCTCATAGAAATCTAAGGAATGACTTAGAGATACTATCATGTATTTTTATTGTGCTTCTGGATTAATACAGCATATTCCATCAATTTAGGAAAAAAGTAATAATTATTTATTGTTGAACCTAAGAGGTAATGTAAAGCTCAGTATGCTGACCCTTGGTTTTAAACAGCAAACTGAAGCTGTATATTTTATTCAGAAACTGAATTATTAAACAGAGCATATATTTTACAGATCTGTGCAAAGAAAACCTTGTTTTTAATAATTAGGCATCAACTCCTTCACAGAAAACAACATATTATTATAATAATTAACACATTTTTATTTAGGAGGCCCTGCTCCTTTAAATAGTCACATACTTCCAGAGTGCAAAGCCCATGTAACTTAATCTGTGTTTTCCTCAAATCCCCACAAGTCCATTTACTTAAAAACACCACGCTCCTGGATGGGTGCCTGGCGTACCAAACCTGTCCCGTCGTGCATATTTTTATCCATGTTACTAAATTAGGAAAGCAGAGTGGACTAAGGTTATGCCAACTTGGAGAAAAGAACAGGGTCTGCATCAGTTTGGACGCCTTTGCTTTTAAATTCATGACCATTATAAAAAAATTTTGAACTTAATTATTAAGTATCAAAGCAATCTGCCCTAACCAGAGACAGTCATAAAAGCAGAAGGGAAATCTGGGGAGAGCTAAGGTAAGAAGCCAAATTCATTCCCCTGATTTTGAAGTCTCTAAATCAAAATGTGGAACACAAGTTCAAAAAAATGAGTGAGGACCACATACTTTCATGCCAGGGTCTAGAGTAAGAATAGAATTACTGGCATGCTGCAGCCATCAGTGGAAATCTACTGTGAAAAGGAGGGAGGGAATAAGTCGTGTTTATGTGCCTTTAATTGAGATTTACTGAAATCCCTTATATTGAGCTCTATTCAGAATTCTAAGTTGGGTATTCAATAAGTCTTTACCAGTTAAATACTGGTATGAATAGTAAATACAGATATTGTACTTTACAGCAACATTAAAAAAGTGAGAGAAATGAATATGCAGTTTTCATATCTGGAAGTTTCTCCTGCCCCCAATTAGTAAAGCAAATTCCAAAGCAAAGCAGACTTTCAATAATCACTCAACATTCCAAGGGTTACTGTATAAATAGACAAAGCAGCAATCAACAATTATCGTTTGATTTATAATTTTAGAAACTACTGAACCCTCCTTGTCATTACACTGAAATTACCAATGCAAGAGAAAATTGTCTAGTGTGTATCTATAAAAGTTATGTATTTCAAAATTCATCTTCTGAGCTCTTCCAGCCTCCTGGAAGCACAAGCTGGTTCAGTTACAAAAACTCACTGATCTTACCACTATTAATTTCCTATTAACTTAGAGGGTTATTCATTATGGAGAGATAATTATTAATTTCCTAATAATGGGTGGGAAGACTCAATCCTCCCTAACATTAAATATGATCAGCCTCAAAAAGGTGTGGTCTTGACAAATGGAATGGGAACACCCAAGTTCTATTTCTGGCTAACACTGACTCCTGCTGTGGCCTGGAGCAAATCACTTCTGTTAAAAACACTTTTTTTCTACTCTGTAAAATGAGGATAACACTCCCTTATCAGCTTCACAGGATCTTTCTCAAATGCTTTGAAGATAAAGTTTTATAAGCCTACAAATGTATTTTAATGAGTCTTAAACTGATTATATTTCTAAAACAATTTGCCTTAAAAAGGAAAAGGATTTGAGCAGAACTGAAAGGAAGGGTCTCTGTGCTAACATTGCTGCAGTTTGCACTTTAAATACACCAAAGGCACACGAATTCCTTTTCCTCCAGAGCCTGCCTAAAGGAGACAAAATGGCAACAAGTGGATGTGAGCTGCAGGAGCTTCCAGAGACAACACAGAGGTGTGGATTTGCAATGGCAGCCACTTTCCCTCTGCTGGGGCAGGACCCTGCCCTGGACTCTGGCACAGCCCTGCATCCCTCCAGCAAGGGCTGCTCCCTCACCTGCACTCCCTTTAGCACTCAAACAAACACTAATCCCACTTTTGACAACAAATTTGCTATTATTTGGCCTTTTTTTTGGTTTTTTCTTTTTGCTTGGTCAGTGCACTCAGCTCTTGAACAACAAACACAAAGAGAACCATGGTCCAGCCCATGTAAAGACAACTACTGATTTTTTTTCCCTCTTCTTAAAGGGAACTTTGCCAAAAGATGGGCTGGGATCATAAACCATACCCTCTTCTTTAATTACTTAGATTTTGCTCTTGACTTGGCAAAACATTAAGCTTTTCATTTCAGTAAATCTATAATTAACTGCAGCATGTGCTGAGTAAACATAACCTCACTTTTAATTAAATCTTAGAACAAGATGCTACAAAACTAGCTGTTTCTAAAGAGAAGTACCTCTCAAGTAATGGGCAAAAAAAAAAAAAGTAATCCTTATCAAATAAGAAACTTAACTCCAAATTTGAGTATAACCCACCCTCTTTTAAGTCATCTGTTCCCCAAACACGCATTCCAGCTCTAAGACCAAAATGTAAACCTGAAGAGCCACCACTGCACATCAAAAGATTCCAAGGCTAAAGTCAAACCAAATCTAAATGGTAACAGAAAATAGAGAACCCTGACTTTGGGATTCCTCAAAAATAATTTTTATAATGCATCTCACTGGATTTATTTCTTTTCAAATGACACAGTAACTCTTACACAAAGAGAAATACTTCTCAAGAATGAAAGGAACTGAAGTATCATGTGCATTATAACCATCAGAAACAAAGGGGAATTTTCTAGTTAGTCATTTGTGAGTGAGAAGATTCAGAAAATTTCCTTCTGAGGGTACATGCATACAGAACTAACTTTACAACCCCAAATTAAAATGAAACATCAATTCACTGAATAAAAGAAGAAATCTCTGAAAAAATAAAGTTCAGCTACAGTGAAAACACAATGTCATGTCTAAGTCAAGCTCATACATGAACTAATGTAATAATATGAAATAACCATCTTTTGTTTATGCTGACTTTTTTCAGTAACATCTTTGGTGTCACACATTTCCAAATGGCCCTCAAGAAGTTAGATTATTCAAGTGCTACATTTAAATAGCAGAAAACTTTACAAAACTTACTTCTTGTTCAAGAATTGCATTTACCAGAGCCAAATATATGAACCAAGAAACTGTTAAAGACAGCAGCTACGAGATTTACAATTTGCAGAACAAAACAATGTTGTGCATTTAAATGAAAACAAGTCCTCAAGAGAACTTTAGAACATTAAATCTTGTTTTACTTATCTGCAACTCTTTTAATCAGCTCGTCTCTGAAAGGCAGAGCCTCTCAGGGATTCTGATTACCCCAGAACGCAGATACTGAAGAATCTGCATTAGGCAGAAGCTGGCCCATTTATTAATCTTATCTAAAGTATATTCAAAATATGACACTGGGAGAATTTCACAAAGCATTTTCTCCCAGCCATTTACTATTATATTTCCATTTCAACACGCTCATTCTGGACAAATTTTTCCCTTTAATTCTCACCAAGTTCTCTCATGTTTTATTAAAACAAGTACTTAGGAGATTAAAACCTTGCCCATCCCAGTGAAGATAAACCATAGCACAGGCTCAACCTCTATCAGAGTCTGAAGAATCTCTGCAATCAGACTAGAGGCTTAAATCTAAATCTTAAATGCACACTACTTCAATTAGTTTAAAATTTGATTTCTAGAAGGCAAATCTTAAATACTAAAAATGAACATTAAGAGCACAATTGTGAAACAAAACCATTAAAAATGCATAATGGATCAACATATGCTATTAATTGCATTGTTTCTTCCAGCTCTTAATCACAATTAAGGAAGACACAACAAAGAATCATTCTTAAGAATTAAAATGCAATAGAACAGTGGGGGTGTTCAGACACATAACAGCAAACATTTACATCCAACTGTTCTGCAGCTGCAAAGAAGCTATTTTTTAGCAATTGATTTAGGATATTACCAACAGTATCTTCCCAGATATCTATGGAATTTTGAAAAAACTGAGGGTACTTTTAACACCAGACACTGGGAATGGAGACCCAAAGGAATGCCAGGGCAACCACTCTGTAGTAATTTCCATAAATGACTGTCATCTAAATCCAAAAGCTCTTTTTAAAGCAGATCTTTAAATTCTGCACAAGCTGCATGGGTAGAAGCTAAGCTATATCTTAAATGGTTCCTTATTATAAATTAAGAGCCATTTAGAGCTGTCTTTCCCTAGCAGTGCAGTGTCTGCTGCACAGAAAGCAGTGAACACAGAGTAAAACGATGCACTGCAGTGAAATCACATCCCATCCTAGTTCAGCTGAATTCTGCCAGCTTTCCCAACAGAATGCTAGCTGACACCATAATGAAGATACATGCTACCAGTATAATTAGGAATGAAACAATCAAAATTTATTATTTTGTTCTCCTTTTTCAATTGTTGAGCGTGTTATTCTGAATCACTAAGATTTTATTTAATGAAGTCTCCACAATTTTACAGAGAACATCTAAGAAAACATGCTTGGAAGCCCTGTTTGGGAATTGTTCTGTTTAGGAAACAGTCAGTGCAAGAGATTAACTCTGCAGTGGGCAGGGTGAGTGAAAGGCTAATCCTGCTTGGGCTGGAAACACTCGTGTGACATCCAGTCCCAGTGACAGTGCCAGGATTGGCACCAGCAGCAGCACTGGCACAAGGGACACCACCATGGACACAAAGACCACACACCACTGCATTCTCCAATGCATAAACAGCCAGCACCAGGAGTATTCCTAAACATGCAAACTTTTCATGCACACAAACCCAAACACATTCAGGGACAATGCTCAGGACCAAATCTTCTATAAACTTCGGGAGAAATTTAATGCGGCAAGTCTCAGCTGATACCAGCTCCTAATCAAATGTGGTAGACTCCAAATCAACTCTTCAGTAATGTAAATTATCCTTTTGAAAGTCTTTTTTGGAACCTTTTTAAGTTAATGTGTGAAGTTTTGCAGAAAATGTGTCACTTTCTCTTTGAACAAGTCTTTCTTTCATGGTACAGCACCATAAGGTAAATTATCTTTGAGGAACATAAAGCACACTCAAGTCACTCCTTTCTTTTGAATGTAGGACATCTGAAAATTGATGGAAATTTTATTGGCCCTGGGTCATAATGTTTAACAGGTTTATCTAATTTCATTCCAGAGCATTTACATAGTCATATACTTTTTTTTTTCTTTCTAATCATAACCATCCTTTGACTTTTTTAAAGCAGTCTAGAAAAGTGCAAGCAAAGGACAGCAAGACTTCTGCACCCAGAACTTCAAGGAGCATTTGCAATACATTTCTTGAGAATAAACAATGTGAACTTAAAACACATGAAGGTCACATTGAGAAATTAGTTAAAATAGAGCCAAGAGCTAATCCTGTTAGATTAAGTTAGACAAGTTTTTCGAAATCATAGCCTGAAATTTTTATCATCTCCGCAAATCAGAAAATGCAAATACACCAGAGAAAAATTAAAAACTAAAATTAAAAAAGTATTTGAAAATCACCATCATCTTATCTGAACAGATATAAGGGTGATGGAAGAATAATAATGTTATATCTGCTTATCAAAGTATTTAGAAGACAAAAAAATCATTCAAAATCTGCCTGTGGCAAACTTATCTGACTTTGTGTCACATTTACTTCGAATATATTTTGCTTTTTTATTATAAACTAGCAAGACAAACATTTGTTATCTACTGTCACAATGAGATAGAACTGCCATAGGCAAAGCTACTAGACATGTGTCTTTTTAGAAAATATGAGATTGGGGCTGTTGGGCGAAAAGAAAGGAAGCAAGGACCGGAATCCTTTATATTGTGGAAAACTGGAAGAAACATCATTTTATCACAATGACAGTTGTCATTGGCATTTTGCATCTTCTCAAGGAAGTTCAATATTTTCTTGATACGATGGCAAAGGCTGTTAAATAAATAGATTTTTCCCACTTGAGCAGCATTTTTCAGAGGACAGCTTTTCTGTGACTGAGCACACTGGGAGCAACACAAAGAGCAATCCCTGCAAGTGCAAGGGCTCAGTAAAGCAGGAGCAGATCCCTTGGCAGGCAGAGCTGCGAGGCTGTGGCAGTGCTGGAGCCCTCAGTGCCAGCACTCACCTGCAGGCAGGTACTTGAGCTGGTTGTTGGCCAGGCGCAGGTGCCGCAGGGACCGCAGGCGGCCGATCTCCGGGCACACAATCTCCAGGGCGTTGTCACTCAGGTCCAGAAACTGCAGCTTAACCAGGGAGCCAATGGCTTGCGAGAGAACAGATTAAAAGATCAACGTGACCCAAGAGGAACGCTCAAATCTTGACAGGACTGTGAGAGGAGGACAAGGCACAGCTCCCAACAGCTGTGTCTGAGCACATCCCGAGGTGTTAAAGCCAGTCTCACAACTCAGTGACACCAATTGTGGAAATGCTGCTCCACATAACAAACAGCTCTGCTGGCAGTGAGACAGGGGTAACAAATACAGTGATGTACAGAATACTCCCATCTCCAGATTCTCCTCAGACAAGTCTGCTCTGAAACCACTTTCTCCATTCTCCTCCTTTGACTCTATCCAATTTATATGCAGGAAGAGCATAAATTGAACACAAATTCCTCAAGTTGGGAGCATAACTCTGCAATTAAGGAAAAGAAACTCATACAAGTTCTTGCTCCTTTGGGTTTCAAATCTGTCATGATCTAAACCAGCAGAGTATTCAGTGTGGTAACTGCCTGAAAGCAGCAGACACTCTGGATTTTTAGTTTCTGCAGATGAGTGCCATTTAGCCTTTTCACTTTCTGCAATTAGAACTGGAGCAAACAGCATTTAGGTGCATTTGAGAATTCATTAAAAGAATTTAACATAGCATAAACAAGGACATTATCAACTAAAAGCTACACTGGTATATTTTGTATGAAAATCTTTAATGTTTTATGGGAAAATAAAGGAAAAATAGGCCTCTTCAAAGAAGAAAGATGAATATTTCATGATTGCTGCCACTTATCGTGAGCTGGTAGATTACTTACCTTCAGGTACAACAACTATGTTATTTGAATGAAGGTACCTGGGGGGAGGAGAAAAAGCAGAGGACACCACCTGTTACCCTCAAGGACTTCTGCCACATCATCACTTTGCAAAATATCCAGTTTCAGACTGAAAGAGCACCCTCAAAGCCATTCCTCCCCATGACCACAAAAGCTGTGGAAACTGTGTAAACTGGCAATGGACAGGTACTTAAGTTTCATTTGGATCATTAAATGATTAGCATAAAAAGAAAAGAAAATGACATACAGTTATGTAAAACCAACCATTCACTGTTACAATAATAATGGGATTTAGTTTTGCGGGTCATATGGAGGAAAACAAAAAGGGAAACAAATAAGCAGAGAGAATAACCAGAATAAATCATATTTGATTACCAGGTTATTTGACACTAAATGCTGGCCAAGGAAAGAAAAAAGCCCACATCCACGCAAGTTTTACAATTACAAACATTTTCCCCTGCACATAAACTCTCACACCTTTAGTGAAGAAATAAGCACATGATCTACTCACTAAAAGTGGGTTTTTCAAACTTAAAGTACATTTTTCAAGAGAAAAACCCAATCTCACTACATGGTTATTTATGCAGCTACAGAGGGTGGCCAGATCTCTCACTAAGAATGTTCAGCACCCTCTGATGGAGCACTTCCAGTACTTCTGCTAACATAAACACTGATCTCAGATTTTACACATTTCAGATTTCAATCATCATTGCTGCAAAAGAACAATTGGGTCTTGTAGAAAACAACAGTAACAAATTTTTCCAATACTGATATCCAATTGTAAAGGAATATTGAGTACTCAATGTTCAATTGCTTAGGCACACATAGAATTATTTTCATGGCATGGTTTTTCCTACTGTATTCCAAGTGCATTTCCTAAAGTAGGGGCCTCTCTTTTCAGGGAGCCAGAAAAAGGGAAAAGACATGAACATTTCAACTGCACAGGGCACCTGAACCTTCTCTTTTGCTTTAAAAATTCTAGTTTGCTAAAAACTTAAACATAAGAATAGCATACATGCTTGTAGTAACATAGGATGAGAACTCTCCTACCCATTTCAGCTGCAGCTCCTGAAAATATTTGTGAACTACTTCATTTAAGCTAAAAAAACCCTGTGTTATGAGGAGCTACAACTCCTAGCCCAGCATTAGGGTCATGATATGCAAAGAAAAACACACAAGTGAAATAACTAAGGATATAACTTTCAGGAAAATAAAATTAATTTAAGTTTGTCTCTCAAAATTGAAAGGTACTGTAACAAATTATTCTTTAAATAAATCCTTACTTTGTGGTCTCTTCCCTGACAACAAAACACCTCTTATTGTCTCGTCAGAAATTGACTTTCCTGTTGGAGCAACACAAAGCCATAGGCCCATTGCAGCTCTCCCTACACCACCAGAATGTCCTGGGACAACTGAGCTTGCTGAACAGCAAATAATTAGGTTTGACTCTTATAAATCAGTGTTTGTAAGAAATTATTTTAAGCTGTAATTTAAACAGGTTTTCCTAAAAGCAGTATCAAATAACACCTGAGGTTTCCTGATGCCCAGTGGCAAATCATGATATCAAATATAAAAATATTTATTTTACTGCTTCAGAGCACAAACACTCTCAAGACAGAGGCACGATGAGCTCGGTGAGTGAGTCAGAGACTGCAGTGACCTCCAAACCAGTTCAGTCACACTGTGGCACAGGCACCACAAAGGTGGGGTTTGAGGGCCACCAGAGGACGACAGGATCAGAGAGCTGAGGGCATTGAGCCCTCAGATAAACACCTCCCGTGTGGAGCTGGCCATTAAACATTAAATAAACACAATCACTGCTCCATCAGTCACTCATCTGAAACTGAGACAAGAGGAGGATATCCCTTTTAACCCCCCACTGCCAATCCTACCACAGAAGGGAATCACAACTTTATAAGAAAAGGAGAAGGAAAAAAAACATTGTCTCAGGGGCTGAATTAAATTAATTGTCAAAATAATCCAGTTCATGGGACATCCATTTTTTGGACAAGACTGGATAAACTGCTCTGCCTACAGCAATCATCATTCCATAGTTACTAGCCCTACATGCTCATCCCTGCTCACATTTGACAATCTGTGACTTGGTTCCAAAAACTGATTACAATCAGCAAGACTGAGCTCATCAAACCCTTGGGAGCTGGGGAGGGAGTGAGCAGCAGGGATGGGCTGGAGGCTGTAACCTGTGACTCTGACTCTGTCACAACCCCCTGACCACTGCACGGGGTTTATCGGTGTGACAAGTCTATACAGCATTTATGCGATAAGTTTTTTTAGAACTATAGACACTGGTATAAAGGTTCTTCTCATACAATAAACAAGAAATTTTTAAAAAGTTAAAATTGGCCTTAATACGCCTCCTTCAGAAAAAAAAAACCCAACAACAAGCAAATTAAGAAAACAAAAAAATTACCCTTTCTTGCCCTCCATACTTAATAGATAAATTATGTGCAAATAATACATTCTAGATTATTTTAAGATGAGACAGATAAGCATTATAAAAATATATTCAAACTCCTACACAAACTCACAATTCCACGAGGTTTGGAAGCTTCTGTGCAAGGTTTTCTGGCTGAAAGAGAATTAGAGATTTTTTAGGTTTCGAAACAAAAACCAGACACACAAATATTGTGTACCCAAGTCATTTTAATCACCATACTAGAACATGTCAGCAGGAAAAATGGCAACGAGGAATGTCTATAAATGCCCTGGTTCCGTGCCCCTAAGTATCCATCGGGGCAGTCTCGGATGTATCCAGGGTGAGCAATTCTCTACTGAACAGAGCTACAGCCTAGAAAGTGACATTACCATGTCCTCAGCAAAATGGGACTCAGATTTCTGAGACTGAAAAGATGGATTACCTCATCTCCTTTTGAAAATATATTCAAATAAATGAGTTAGTTGAAGGCAAGAAATTGCTAAGAAGTTGCAGTCTTTACAGACTTAAAGCAGAATAAGAACGACACAAGATGTCTAACCAGAATGTATTTTATAATGCTGCTAAACTGGGAAATGACCTACAATCTTGGTGTAGCTTTATCAATTACCACCAAGCCAGAACTGCTGAATCCATCAAACTAGATTTTCATATTTACATATTAACATGCATATCATTTCCTAACTGCCAACTGATCCCTAGCTGTAATTCTCTTCCTTGGTGGCATTTATAACCATGAGCACATATCACAAAATTGGCTTCACAAGTTTCAGATGTCGTGTTGGAAACTGTACTCAAAATTATTCAGTTAAGACAGTTTTATTGCTTAAGAAACCTGCTTTAAGATAGATTTATTTTACAGAACAAAAGGGCTACAATACTGCTATATGCAGAAATTACTGTATTTTAAAAGCAGCTTGATCACACAATTAAATTCCTGTTAAAACTACAAGCTTTCATGTGAATAAACATGATGTGTGACACTTTAAATAGCTGCGTTATCTAAAACACACAACTTTGCATTCATAACATGACGATGGAGCAATACGCCGACCTTACACAGGTAATATTCTCCCGTGACAAACATGCCCCATGCAGGTGTGAGTGGAAGCCCCGATTGCTCAGCCCGGGATCGGCGATTGAGGGCTCGGGCCAAGAAATGTCGGGACAGGCGCAGCCCCCGTCGCGGTGACGTCACGGCCCGCGCGCTGTGCCCGGTGCGGTGCTGCCCCCTGGCGGCTCGGGCCGGGCCCACCCGGAGCTTCCGCCGGGACAACGGGCACAAACACCGAAAAATTCAACTTTAACTGAAAAAAGCGTGGGGAAAAGCAAATTCACTGCCATCCTACAGCCTGTAGTGTGATAAGGATGCTAACCTGAACCACAAACTGTGTTCACTGTTTCACCAGGACAGCATCACACATTCTGAGGCAGTAAATAAGAACAATAATTCTTGGTCTTGCTTCCGACAGAGGTGACAAGGCAAACACTTATTTCCTTTTAATAGATGGGGAAATTGGGTACTGGGAGGTTCATGTTATCAAAGATTAACTGGGAAGTGGGAAGGTTTGATGCTGGGATACAGGTGTGCTGTGTGGCTCCCTGATCCATTCATTATGTCACAGCACTCCATCACTTCCACCTTGCCAATGAAGACAAAAATGAAATTATTCTTAGCCAAGGTAAATTCTGTCAGCTATCCCAGACATTTCATAGGAGTCATCTGTCAAGGACAGAAGCCATTTGAGAAAAGAACAAAAGCTGATTCAGTAATTTATTTTCAGAATTCTGAAGGAATGAACCAGTGGGACAAAAGTACCACCTAATTTTACAGAAATATGGTGCAGGTTCTATTTTGATGGTTTTCAATAATATTTATGCAATTTAAAGTGATTACTGATGAGCCATTGCTCATTGCCTTGCATTAAAGAAGTATAAGGAATTGACATTTTCCTTCAGCAATTTAATTGTTTTCAAGTATTCTCAGATGAGATTTCCACTCCTCACACTGCTCCAGTGTACCTGACTACCATGACTTTACTAAAATTGAGAGCACTGCTTGTCCTACCAGTAATGGACATTGAAAAATCTCATTCTGAAATTCTGCTTTGTAAAAAATGATTTCTGTTTCCTCAGTTGCTCCTGTTTTTTCCTCTCCACCTCTTCTCTCAGGGCCCTCTCTCTAAAGGTCCCTTGCTGCTGCTCTCCAGGTTCTCTGCAGTTCACCCAGGCTGTTCATGAGTGTAAAACTCTGCTCCAGCTTGTGCTTTAACAGGATCCAATAATTACTTCCTTCTGCTTTTAATGGAGATTGTGAAAGTTTCCACGTTCCAAAAAGACATCTGCCTTTTTTTGTAACATGCTGCTGATTTGATCTATTTTGGTCCACTACAACTTCCAACATCTCTTCTGTGGAACAGATGCTCAGTGAATGACACCCAAATTTGTTTGCCTTGTTCCAACAATAGTGCTGAGCACTTGAATGAGATCCCAACAAGGCACATTATGAGCAAGTTATCCTGATTGCTGTGAATCTAATCATGCTCTGCTTCACGCTGTTGGAAAGCAATTTTGCCTAAGTGTGACCCACATTTTAACTTTTGTTTCAGTTTTTAATCCAGGTTTTACCACTCACATACAAAACCCCCCTTATTGTTTCAGATATTGAGCAGTGCAAAGTTGGGAACCTCACTGCACTAAATCATCACTGAATTTCATGGAGTGTCAAGGCAGAGCTGTTTACAGTCTTTGGCTAATTTTATAGCTGTTTTGATTTGTAACTGTGAATCCTATCCTCCTGTTAAATTATTACACATTATTAAATTACTGCCCGAAACCAGAGTGCTAAAATAATTCTCTACAGTACATGTCAACTTAAGTGACTCATTCAAGATGAAGAAAAGGCAGAAAATCTTCAGAATCCTTTCAGCTTTTGGCCCTTAAAGTGGAGTACTGGACTTGTTCTAGGAAATCCTGAAAACTGTACAATTTTGGTGAATTTTAAATAGTCATGCCCTACAGCTCCTCTACCATTGCTACTATTTTACCTCTCATACCAAGGAAGAGCCCACCAAAAAAATTAACCAACAAATCCAAACCAATCAAGCAACCAAAAATGAGAACGTGGAGACTTGAGCCTATTAACAGTGCAAGTCCTGACTCTATCCTACAGAGTCCAACAAGCTCAGAACATCTCTCAGTTATTTAACTGCCCCACACTGAATTTTGAGGTCACAACATCCACTCAGGGTGAGAATTTCTTCAGTTCAGGGAAAAACAACAAAACAAGAAGTTCCTAAAGAAAACCCCACCTGAACTGTGACATTAGCTGACACATAACTGTGTTCTGCTATCAACAGCAGCCCAGAGATCCAAGTTTTTACCTGCACCTTAACAGCAGGTTTGGAATTAGACCCCGGGATTGAGCTGGGCTTTGAAATTAGGCACACACCAAGGGAAAAGTCATTCAGCCTAGTGAAGAAATGAAATGTAGAATAGCCTGCACCGCATCACCCAACAGGAGAAACTCACCCCTTACATGAGTAAAATAGGTATAGGTTAAAAAAACCCCAACAGAACAACAAGCCTGACAAGAAAAGCCCCAGAAGGTCCTGAGAGCTTGAAAAGGGTAAACATAAAATGTCACAAAGTTCCATTTATTATTCTCTACGTTACCTATGCAAGTTCAAATACTCTTATCTCACAGCTGAGGACATCATTCAGGGTCAGATTATCTCTAATATAATCTTTTTGTTTTGTTTCAAAACTCAGAATTCCTAAACACACAGACAGTAAACATGGCAATAAAGAGACTTTCGTACCAATGTGGTCAGGGAATTTCTTTTCATGTAAAGTCTTTCCAAGTACTGCAGCCCCTCATCCTTCAGCAGCTCCAGAGGGAAGTGATGGAGATTTCGGTAATTTAGGAACAAGTTCTTGTGCCTCTCCAGCTTTGCCTCAGAGATTGTTTTACACAGCTCTGATGCCATGACTAAGCACCACATCTACTGCATCGCATCTTCTGAGAGCAGACCCATCTCTAGGAGACAAAAAGAGGAACAAAGCCCAGTATTACCAAGGTGTAGCTGTGCCTTCTTCTGCAGGAAGAGCTTCTGATTACAGATTATCTGATAATTTACCTAAACACACTTGTTCCAGTTAATATACAAAGTCCCCAGAACATCCACACCACAAGCTATGTTAGAAGCAAGTCTTTGGCTATTTTCTGGATTAAGTTTCAGTGCATTATAGGACCTGAAATAATAAAATCTTTGGGTATATTTAACGCTTTCAGTTTCATCCATGTCCTATGGACCTTTCAGATTATTTTGTCAACACTGCCACCACAAAAAGAATTTTAAAAAATCTTCTATTAATCATTACTGATGTTCCACATCTATCCTGTCCCATGTGCTATAAAAAGAACCCACAGATAAGAAAAACACACTTAGCAGAGGATTTTAGTCTCAGATAAGTAAAAAACACCATTAACTTTTAAGGCAGTAAGACAAAAGGCAATTAAAGTTTGAAATGCTTTCCCATATAAAATTCGTGGAATAATTTACCAATTGGAAGAGATAATCGGGATAGATAGCCAGTAAAGCCATTTAAAAATAATACACCAGTATATGAGAAATTTGAAACTTGCAGTGAGAAAATTTATAAAGGGTTAGATAAGACAGCAGATTCTCAGCTTGCTCTACTAAAAATAAAACCAGAAAGAACAAAGTGTCAAGCTTTAACTGACAATTTCAAAACCAGAAAACAAAAGCAGAAAGACAAATTAAAAATTAACTCGTATTTGAAACCTGACTTTATTCAACTTGTTTTTCACATATAACCAAAATTCAAGTCATTATTATGCTGTCTAAATTTAGACAACAACAACGCTGCATCTTTTCAACTATCTCTTAAAAAACATAATAAACCAGACTATTCATTAAAGTTATCATTTTGCTACAGACTTGTGTATTTAACTTAATTATATACACATTATTATTGCCATTAACGAAAGGCAAAAGGACTCAGAAATGTTATTGTGTCCCGCCAATAACATTTTCTATTTTAGGTCAGTCCTTTAGTGAAGGAGGTTTCTGATCATAACAGACATTGGAAGTGAAGATTCTGAATCATAAATCATAAATCAGATGATTTATGATTTATTTTAACCATGATAGGCACGGTACACAGAGCTCCAGCTGAAGACTGACAACATAACCATACGTGTAAATCAAACTACTTCATTAATTTGAGTAGTTCCCTTGATTTGCAGATAACAGCTCTTAGCAGTGATCTGTGCCCTTCTGGAGCAATACACATTCGTGGGGTTTTTAAGAGGTTTTTAACCTTCATTAGCTGTTCTAGGGAACAGGGCACACACACTGGCCCTTGGCACTCCTAACATTAAAGCTCTCTTAGTCCAGAAGAAAAAGGAAATGAAGCCATTACAATTCCCAACTCTACTTCTGTGATCAGCACTAAAATAATTCCTGGAAAAGCATTACATTTTTTAATGGGTATAGTTTGAGTTTTTATTATTAACCTCCACAATATAAGACAAGGTAAAGAAAAGCTCATCTTTCTTTTTCTTAATCAGAAGCTGAGAAATGACGAAACAAATGCATAAATATCCAATTGCCTTCCAGTTTGTCCAGAGATGATTTTCAGGTGTCCTGCACTCTTCACAGAGTTGTGACTCCATGTAACAATTGCACATTTCGCCATGGCACACACGGATACACAGACACGCAACGCCACAGATGCAAAGTCCACTCACAATCTACGCTGGCTCTTACTTCAAAAGAACCTCCTCCTACTCCCTTCCACCACCAGGCAAACTTTTTCCTCTCTCAATTATCTTTTTCCAAGGATGAGGTGCAGCCTTACCAAAGAGGAACAGCCACAACCGTGGTCTTTACGGGGAGTAAAAAAGAAGGATGAGGGCTGACAGCACCCAGTGACCTGTGAGGGGCCGGGTCCTTCAGGGAAAGGCGAGGAGGAAGGGGGCACGGGGGAAAAGGGGGTGAATGGGGGAGAGATGGGAAGGGGAGGGGAAAGAAGGGCATCGGCCAAGGGGCACACGGGGAAAAGAAGGAGAAAAAGGGGAACAAGAGGAGAATGGCAGAGACAGGGGGGATCGGGCCCGGCCACAGCGCGTACCCCCTCATGGAGAGGCGCTGTGCCCGCGCGGTCCGGCGAGCGGACAGCAGGGGCAAAACACCGGAGACAACCTCCCACCGTCAGGACCCGATCGCACTGGCCCTGCCCCGTCTCCCCCTCGGCCCGGCTGGGTCATTGCCACTCACCGGGGCCGCCGCAGCGGGAGCGGCGCCGCCGCCGGCCCAGGGACCCGGGGGTGGAACGGGCCGGGCCGCGCGAGACCGCGGCCGCCGCGCGGCTCTCGCGAGACACCGCCCCGCCCCGCCGCGGGACGCAGCCAATCACAAGGCTCCGTCTCTCCCGCCTCCCTCCGCCAGCCAATGGGAGCGCGCCGCCCCTCAGCGCCACGCCCGGCCCTCAGTGTGGGCTGGGGGCGCCGGGCGGTCCCGGTGCTCGGGGGTTCCCGAGTGTCCCGGTCTCTGCCGGTGTTGAAGTGTTCTCGGTGTTAGGGTGTTCCCGGTGTTCAGGTATTCCCGGTGTTCAGGTGTTCCCGGTCCCTCCCGGTGCGACTCCATGAGTGAATATGTGGGCTCCACTTGCCTCCCCAGGGTGTCCACTCAGCCCCCGGTGCTAATAAGTCATCCCTGCTTAATCGCTGATAAATGAGAACTTTATTTGCTGATAAAAGTTGTGGTCAGGGACCTTTGGTGCAGCTGCCGCTGCCTTCTATTTCTGTGTTAACAGCAGAATGGAGACGCTCAGGAGTCCTACCTGCACCCACAACCTGCCCTTCGTGACCTTTTTTACACGATAGTTGTGGAAATGTTTTGATTTTAGATGTATTCACACACACAAGGATGACACATAAAGGTGTGTTTGTGTCTTGTCAGTTCTCTGCTGACAGCAAATTCCCTCATCCTCGGGGTATTTAACATCACCGGGTATTAAAAAGTTGCTTTTGCTGAAGATCACCTCTACCGCTGGCTCAAAAAAAGAATCTCAGCTGCAGAAATTCTCCTCCTAGTTTCCACAGACTAATTAACATAAACTGGTCCAAACAAGATTCACACAGCAAGTCTGCAGGGTTTCCAAGATGAACACCTTGCAGAAGACATTTCTTCCATACATTCACATAACTTTCACTTGAAATAAATCAACATGGAGAAAAGCTTAAGATCTTTTCCCTTGCAGACTCATTTCTCTCTTTTTCAGTTCTAAATAAAGAATAGCAGCCCTTAATGGCTCATTTGTCATTTTCCTGCACTTGAAAGGCAATAATTGATTGTGACAACTACACTTGCTCCATCTTACTTTGCAACTGCAGTCTTTTTGGAGTTGTTTTTTCAGAAAAAAAAAAATTGGGTTTTGTTGAAATAATTTACCCTTCAAAATTCACCATCCTTCATATTTATCATATCATTCTGTACACAGGATTTCTTACTGTGGTTGATAGCACTTGTCTCTTTTTTGCAGCTGATGTTACAAAGTGGCCTGCTTGTAGACCACCATGGTTTTAAAAACAGCAAATACATCACACTTTTTAATGTCACTTTGGTCTCGCACTATAAATACCTGAGAAATTAAAAGTTAAGCTTATTTCAGACCGAAGTAGAAGCTAAATATGAGGACTTTTAGCAACACGTTCCTCAGAGAGAATTCAATGTGTCAAACCAAATGTACTTCTCCAGGATATTGAGTCATTGATCAGGACAGAGACACTATCCTCTACTGAAATAGAAAAGGAAAGATGAAGCTTTTTTTTCCTGGGAAACCTGTTCTCAACAGAGCCAGGATACTTAATGTGTTTATTTACACACACGTTGAAATGGTTTGGTTTTTTTTGGTTGAAGATTTTTTGGGAGAGTAACACACTGGAGATAAGATTATTGCACTCTGATATTGCTGAGAGCAAATTTTGTCTGTTCTTTTCTGCTCACACCAACACACATCACTTTTTCTTGTGTCTTTCCCCCTAGAAGATGACCCAGGATTCTCTCTTTGTTGTTTTGTGTTTTGAATCATCACACTCACTCATTCTCTGTTCTTTCCCCCTCAGCCCATGCCATGGTGATCTCTGAGAAGTGCTGCTCTCACACCCGAAAGCTGATCCCCAGAGCTCCCATCCTGCACAGCACAGGTGTCCAGGCTTGCTGGTGTAGTCACAAGGCTAAAAATGATGAGCAGAGCAGGGATATTGGAATCTGATCTGGTGAGGAGAGCATTTGCCTCATGGTTGCCAAGTCATTCTCGTCTAACTTGTCAGACTAGTGTAATCTCTCTGCTAAGTAAATTTTACTGTTTCTTTACCCTAATTTAATTCTTATTTTTGTTCTTCTGAGAGCACAGAGGGCTTGACTTTTCCATCTTGCTGAGAAAGATGGCTGATTTTATCTTATGTAAAGAATTATTCTTTACGTAAGAATTATTCTCATTATTCTTATGTAAAGAAACTAATAAAACTTGCTTTGAAATGCCAGTTTAAAGTAGATCTATTTAAGTAATCTGCAGTTGTCAGTGACTTGAAGATCCACCATCTTCAGTGGTTTACTGAACAAATCCAATAGCTGAATAAACAGGCACAGCTTCACTGGTGATCTCTTGTGTGTGCCAAAATCACACAAGGCAGATGAAGATAGTGTGAATAAAAAGAGATGATGCTATACCAGATCTATTACCCAAGGCAACTAATTGAGACTGACAGCTGTGGGGAGATGCAACTGGAAATACCTTTGCATAGTAAAACTTTATGCAAACATTTTCTTTTGTTTTGCCAAGTGAAACATAAAGAAATAATTTTTATTGAGGTTTTTATGGCAAGTTTCCTAGCTTTCAATGCCACAGACTGACAAGATCCAAAGTATCTCAGTGAACTTCTGAATTTGAGTCCTGAACACAGTGAAGTTCCACCTCCCTAATAATCCTGCATGAGTCTTCTCCACCCAGTGCTGTGGATAGCACTTATATTGAATCATGTGCATTAAATTAGACTCTGTAAATTTGGAATATGATAAAAATACCCACTTTGCAATTAAAGGTCAGTTTTTAGCAGCAGGAAAATGCAGTGTGATTGATGCACGACAGCAAGAGAGTGTTTCTCCTTTAAGGTCGAGTAATTACCAAGTATTTTTATTCTCTGCTCTTCAGTGTGTCAAGCAGCAGTACAAAATAGGCTTTCTTGGACATCACCACGCTCTGAGAATCATGGTGAGGCAAAAATCCATCAGCAAACACTGAGCTCCTGCAGCTCTGCTTGGTGCACAGAGGTCCTGTGGGCTGGAGGAATCTTCTAGGCTCAGACCAATGCAGTGCTCAACAGATGGAGTTTCAGCTTTCTTTACAAGTGTCAGCACAGGTGTGTGAAGCAGTGTGACCCACTGGACTGCCTGGTGCATCTGCCAGCTCTCACAGCCACTGAACATCTTTTCCATGCTCAGACTGGAGAAGAATCTGCTTAACACATGCTTGGGACATTTGGAGTGGCCCAGGAAAATGGCAGAGCTCTGTTACCTGGCAGAGTTCCAGCACAGGGGCTGAATGATTTGTGCTGTCCCACTGTCTTCTGCTTATACCTAGAAAATTAACATTGCCTGGAATTTTGAAAGCTCTCAAAGTGAACATTGCCTGGAATTTTGAAAGCTCTTATGCAGTTGAACATGCAATTTCATTTTTCTGCTCTTACAGACACCAAGGGGTGCTTTTCTCCCTCACCTGAGGACTAATAACTTCCATTTCTCTTCGAACAAGAGCCAAGGGCCTCCTGTCCCCATCAGGTTCTGCAAAGACTTGAAGAAGCAAAGAGAACATTTCCAGTTTGCATCCTTTCTTGTAGAATTTCAAATCTTAATTCTTCTTATCCTTGTTTTTACTTTACACTGTCTTACATAAGATGTTTTCAGTCAATCCAGATTGTATATACATAATGATACAAGATTCAGTTGGTATGAATGTCAAGAATTTTGGATCTATTCTTTCCACAGAAGGTTTATTTATCATGCATCATTTGTTGATTTGTCTCTTGTACCAGAAAGAATTAAACTCTGTTTGGTCTTTACTAATGGAGAAAGAATCCATTCTCCAGAAAGTCCTTGTTCTTCTTAGGTGGTCTTTTGTAACTTCCAGTTAGTAATTTCGGTTTAGGGACAAAGCTCTCTTACTGGAGTGGAATAAAGTTACAGTGACTCATCAGTCCTGCTAACTTTGATTGCATAAATGTTTTAACTCTGACTTCTGCAGCAGTACAAAAGTGGGAAGGCAGATGGAGCTCCTGTACACCAAGTGCCAGCATGCCAGTATTTAACATTTAGACATCATCCACCTTTGGCTCAAGCAGTTTTATTTTCAGTTTATTTGTTATTGTATTTGTTTAACTCGAACTGACTCCTTTTTCAATGGCTCAGTAATGCTAATGAAAAACCTAATTTCAAAGGAAGTTATTTGCCCTGTCTGGTATGGTTCAAATCAGCATTGCTCAAAAACAGTTTCTTGCTAATTTGGGCTGAACTAATTTTTGAGGGAAATTTCCTGGTAATCACATTGATTATGTTGTGCAATAGACTCCCTAAGAAGTAATGGAAAGCACTGGTAATTTGGACAGGCTGCACTTTGAATGGAACAACCCCAATACAGAATAAGCAAGCAGTGGATTTTGTCCCTGATCATGCAGTTTCTGCTCATTCTAAATTCCCACTGATCTAATTAATCTCAATTGGAAAAAGAACAATGCCTCACTGACTGCCCCAGAAACCAAATTCCTCTGTTAATGTGTTAAGCAAATATAACAATAGGCAGAATCAACATTTCTGCCTCTGCTCCATCAGGAAATCTCAATATGGGATCACTGCAAAGGTGCCAAACCAGCCAGCTCTCCATGGCTTTTCAGTTTAGTCCTTTAAAGACTGTGAAAGGAGCATGAGGCTGATGTGGAGGTATCTTGTGTTACCTCTTGTTGACAAGATAATCACGGCTTTCAAATTAATTTAAATTAACCAAATATTACTCTTCAACTTGCCAACACTGCTGTATGTTACAAATGCATTAATTAATAAAATTTTGTTTATTATTTGGAATTCACTTCAGGAAACTCTTTAAACTTGACTGATTTGTTTAAAGTCACTGAAAATATTATCTCCAATTTTTCTTTGTTCAAACCAATAAAGTAGTAAAACTTAAACAGCAAATTTAGACAGCACATGGACACTTATTAATTTCAGGCAACAAATAGCATGAAATGTTCTTTGGTCTATTTTTATGTGTCCTCAATAATATTATTTTTCACTACTGCCCTCAGCTGCCATCGAAGCTCTGTGGTGGTGATTTCTCCATCCTCCTGCCTGCCCAGGTTTCCTTTCTTTTCATCTTCACTGCATTTCCCCAGTCCAGCTGGCAGATCTGCTAAGTTCACAATAATTGCCAAAAGATTCCTGGGTATTTATAATGATTCATTGGATCTAATTTGACCAAAAGTTGTTATTAATTCAACTGAAATAAGCAGTTTTAACATTAAGCATTAATTATTCTGAAGTTTTTCCTTCTTCTAGATACCAAACCTTCTTCAATCTATGTCTATGGCTGCCTAATGTTATTTTCTTTTTTCTCTTAGCCATTTATTCTTCTGAGAAGTCCCATGACCTGCTGTTGAAACAAAGTCATATCTTGTAAAGAGACTCCCTATCATCAGCAAAGCTCCATTGTTCCCATAAATTTACTTTAAAACTTTGATAAAATATTAAATCCCTATACTCTCACCCACAGAGTTTCATAATTTTAGCACATATAGGCTTGAAATGAAAGCATTTTAGTGACAATACACACACTTGAAAGAACATTTTTATCTATTTATGAGATGTTTGTATTTCTTATGGAAAAGTTTCAAGTGAGGTGCCAAATGTCTTGGTTGTGTAAGGTGACCGGTTTTGTAATTTTATTCCACCATTCATTTCAGGAGGGTGTTAACTCTGTGACCTGTTACATTATGATAGAAATGAGGCAGGTGGTGAGCTATTTTTCATTCCAAGGGAATATAAATAGTGAAGGGGGGCAGCATGGTGTATACACAGCTCTTTGATTTATGCAAGCATATTGTGGAACTTGTTTGAGGGAAGTCAGATATAGAAATATTCTGCTCCTGAGACCAGTGGGAGATTTGCTTTTAGACACCTTGCAGGGTTTGTCCTTTTCATGCAAACCATCCATCTGGTTACAGCTGGGATCTGACCTTTCTTTTTGTTGAAAACTCTAGGAATAGCTTGAATATACACCAGGATGTTCCACGTGTTGGGGAGACCCTCAATAGGCTGTTTCCTGTCAAACACAGAATTTTTAGAGAGCAAACCAGAGAAGGCAAAGATCTTTCTTTTCTTGTTAATGCTCTGTGTTTCCTCTCAGAAATCTTCCATGGGAATTCTTGATCAGTTTGTACTGAGAGCTGTGAGTCAGGTAAGCACAGTCCAGGTACCCTTGGCAGGGGAGCCCTTAGGGAGTGCTCAAGGTCCTGCAGCAGCCAGTGACTGCTGACTGTGGGTACTTTTTTCCACGTCCACACCTCCTTCCTGCCTTTGTCACATTTGCACCACAACAAGATAAAGATCTTTCCACATTATAAAGTCATGGCACAATATCTGTCACCAGCTGCCCCTTTCCTCAGTGTAAGGAGTGTTTGGGAGAAAATGCCTCTGTCCCAAAATGCAGCTCTGCTCCCAGGGAGCTGTTCCAGGCCAGACATCTGTAGCAAGGGAACATCTTCTGTCTGACCAAAGGAGATAATTCAGCCTTTGTTCAAAAGTAAAAATGAAGATTCAGTCATTTCTGCTGAAACTATTTCACTGAAACTGTTTTTCATTTTTCACCAAAGGCATAGGAAAAAGAGCCACGTGCCTTGCAGACTCTTCCAGAGATTAGTGCCCCATAATTCTGGGCCAGTGAAATAATTAGGTCTGTTAAACTCTTTTTGTTCTTTTAGCACTGAAGTCATGGTCAATGAGTTCAAGCCTCTCAAATACACATTATATACTTAGAACAGCTCTCCTCTATGAGTGATGGCACCTTCATAGCACTAAGCCAGAGATACACATTGCTACAAATCAGAGAGAGCCCCACCAATACAGCTACAGCTTCATTACAATCCTGAAATTAATGTGTATTTCGTTCATAAAATAGAAGCCAGCCAACCAGCCACACAAAAACTGCCTGCTGAGGAATAAATCCCTGCCAGCATTCCAATGCTGCACTCTGGTCCCATGTTGGGTAGGACTATGGATAGGCACATTGCTATCAGAAAATCATTTAATTTTATTTAGATGTTTTAAAATCATCTAAAACCAAAGGAGAAATTTATACCAGAGCTCTTTTGTGTGGTTTATATTTTTGAAAAATGGGCTTTCTCTGTGTATATCCAGTCCTTAGAGGTGGCAAATCTGTAATGTGACTCCTGACAAATGCATTGGTCTGGATTTGGAAAACCACATGGATAAGTACACCATGATTTGGCCTGTCTGTTTTAAAAAAAATCAGTCTAAATAATCTTAAAATACCCCTAAATAAGTGGAGAAAGAGAGAAAACTGATATTAGGAAATGGAGAAGCCCACTTCCCTGGAAGATTTATGTGGTACAGTATGCCAGCCTTTCACAGCATATGTCAAGTTGGCAGAGGTTGATGACAGGGTATGTTCTGCCCTGCTGATGAGAGGGCTCAGCTCTCAGTGACTTTGGCCATCCCTGATGCAGAGAAAACCATGGCAGTGAAGCAAATTCTTTCTCCTACTTCCATTTGCAGGTGTTTCCTTCCTGCCTTCTGCCTGACTTCCAGAGCAATTCTGGATGAATGGCAAATCCTTTGTGTTTGGAAACCTGTCCTTGTCCTTTGGTTTCGTAGGGGAAGGATTGTTCTGAAACCACACGAAACAACTACTGAGGATACTTTTCCTGGCTGAAAGAAAAGTCAAGGACCAATGCACAACCACAGCCTGGAAAGATAACACCAAAGTTAAGAAGATAAAAGCATCACAACATAAGGGCTTAGAAGACTCCCAGTGTTCTGACCTCTGCTGCACAAAGTGTTTGAGTTTGTTCAATACCTGATAGGAAAAGAGTCCAAAGCCCACAGAAGATGAACCATGCAAAGGGGACTTTTCTTGTTCAGTAGGGTCAGAAGTTATGCCTTGATATTCAGACACAGTATTTGTTGTAGGTTTCTCTGTTAATTTGGCTACAGCCTGGTGTCCTATTTGATTTATTCAGATTTTTCAATTTTATCTTTCCTCCTCAAATTCTACCTGTGGCACAGAACTCAGCAATGTGCAAATATTCCAAGAATATTGCAACAAATCTCAAAAGCTCATAGTAGTTCTCTATACTTTTATTTATATAAAGCTAGAATAGGGGAGGATCTTTTTTGCAAAATCAGACATTTAGTAAAGTTTAAATCCAGCTCAATATGAACTCTGCAATTTGTTCATTATATTGGATTCCACATTATAGCTCTAAGTGCAGTAATATGAAATGTCCAAGGGATTCTCATCTTGGGAAGTTCAACGAGAGCAAACTCCAGTGAATAATAGAGCAAGGAAGAAACCAAGCTTGTTTTTAGAAATGGGTATCAAGGAAGAACCAAGGTAGAACAGGGCTCTTGCAGAACTGAGTAAATGATTTTAAAACATTTCTAATATATTTGCTGCAGACAAAGATGAAAGTAGGCCCATATTCTTTAACCTCCCTACCTGCACCAGGTAGCCAGGACAAGCAGAACAGTTAAATGCAATGTGTGGGGAGAAAATAACATTTCTACTCAATGATTTATGCTTGGTAATTCATTGGTGTATAAAGGCATTGCTAGCAAAGTAGTTTCATGCATATTTTAAAAGGCTGCTTAAACTGACCAGAGACAGGAAGGCCATGAAAGACTTGTGGATGGCAAGTTTATAAAAGGAAAACAAATGGAAGGGAAATAAAATTCCTTTCCAGCAGTATTTGACTTTCCCAGCCCATGTGATAGACATAAGCAAACTCCTCATTTCATTCCTGACACTTAGCAATGTTCCCTACTGTTTTCAGATCCCTTGGACTTTTCTTCTTTCCCATCACTCAATGAAGAGATAAGTTATCTTCAAAAGGCTTAGATATAAAGTTGAGTGAAATTACAGAAATAGAAATATGTACTAATCAGAAGCGCAAACCTACTCTCATATCTGAGTTTACACGAATACTATCAGTATTTAAGCCAATAAACCATTTGATTTCCCTTTTGCTTCTCTGTGTTTGTCTCCTTATTTTGACTTAGCAGTTAGATTATTAGCTTTGCTCTCTTGCTTCAAAAAATTAAGAAGAAACATAGCAAAAATTTCCAAACAAGAAAATTCAGAGCTTTGATTTTGCCAGGATATTACAGGCTTGATTCAGCCCCAAGCTCATGGTGAATTGAACACCTTTGTCCTCTTTTTTCACACCTAATCTTCCATCACAGATTAGAGCTTTCCTGCAGGTTGGTTTTGTTTTGGGTTTTAATTGTGGCTGTCCCTTCATTAGGTAGCACCATAATCCTTCAACTTGTTGCATTTCAGCAAGTTTGAAGCTCTGGATTCAACCTGGGTCTGTACAGCTGTACTGGATCTCCAGTGGGAGGACAGGGATGAACACTGGACAATGGCAAACAAGTCAAAGCCAAACTCACCAGTGCAGCTGACAAGGTGAACAATGCTGATGGCTGCAATACTCTATAAATCCCAGCTCTGGATTACCAAGCAGCTCTTTCCCCAGCACACTGCAACTGTACATGTAAATTGTCCACCTAAAAATCTCAAGTGCTTTAATTTCCTGCAGCTATTTACACATCTTGGAGGCCACAGGGAGAACTTCCTTAAAAGGGTAAGAAAAGCCACTGCTCTCCTGCAGCCAGAAGAGCTCTTACAAACAGATCATCCTTCTGTTCTTGGGCTGATTGGAGAAAGAGTATGAAAAAAAAATGCTTTGGAATATCATTCCCAGAGGTGAGAACCTTGGCAAAGATTTTTATCATCACTTCCAAAAGACAATCAGTTGTAGATGACATTAAAGAAATGTCCTGACTTTTGTAACATTGCTGATGAGAGGGCACCACACAGGTAAACCAGCCCTCAGAATGATCAGGGCTTTAGAAATTGAAATTGAATTGCACTGAAGGCAAACTGATAGAGCACATTAAAGTAGAATATGTTGGCAACTCACCCATCCTCAATTCCAGTTCATTTCAAAGAAGGGCACAGATGTCCCTTCTGAGGTCACAGATCGAGGTTTTCATGTTATGACTATTTTTATTAGACTTCCTAACACTCAGAGACACCCAGACCACAAACAATCATCTCCCCAAAGCCTTTAGAGTAAGGACATTTTCTCCCAGTTCCAAATTCTCCAGGCTGTACAGGGTAACTACTCGTACTGGTTTAGATGACTGCAGAAACAGCTGAGACAGACAAATTTTGGTATTTTCTTTTCATTTCAACTCTGCACAATCAGTTTGGAGAGAGGAAGTCTACAGATTGCAGTCTTGTTGTTATTTTCTACTGTGCTGGGTGGCAAAATGATAATGTGAGGCAGGCTGGCCTTACCAGGGTGGCAGCTGGTGTCAGAGTTCTATAATAACACTTCTCCCCAGCACTGAAAAGCATTCAAGACATTTCCCTTTTGTTTACAGCCCTTCCCATAAATGATATTAATCTGAAGTAGGGCTTGTGAGGCAAAGAGCACTTCAGTGTAAACCTTCCAAGGGTGATAGCAGCAGCAGAGCTGCACACAGGCAGCCTTGTTAGGAATTGTTTGCCTCTTTGCTTTTCAGTGCTTGAGCCACTTCCAGACTGTTCTCTAAAGAGCATTTGCACACAGAGTCAGCACAAGGCAGGGAGAGTTCTTTAACTCTGCTGTTCTCCCCCAGGTTATCATTGCTCCAGGTCAGCACAAGGCTGAATTTCCACAGGAGATTTGGCCCGTGGGCACACTCATTTTGGATTAGTTCTATTTGCTGCAAATTTTCCCAATGTATATCATCCCTTATGCTATGCTAAACACATTAGTGCTTTCCTTAAAAACTGTTGCATAAATTAGGCTATTACAGTTTTGATATGATGAGCTAAAAAGATTTTTTTTCATGAGAGAAACAGCTGCAATGAATTACTTGTTTGTCACTCGAGAAAATACACATATTTAAATCAACAAGAGCGTAGTGTTTGCATAGGAAGTGCTTGTATTATCTCCACATTGAAACAACTGAGGAGTTTTAACTCTATGGCATCTTCACCTTCAGTGCATGTACACCTCGCATGTTCACTTAAAAAATATTAGTCCAAGGTGCAACTCCTATATTTGCACTCATGATTCAATTATTTGGCCATTTTGTTGAAAGAAATGAGATCAAGATGTACATTTCTATAAAACTGAAGAGCTAATAATGTTGTTACAACACAGCCCCTCTGCCTATCAGCAGCATTTCAGTTCAGAGATGTTCAATGTCCAAATCAGTCAAACTGGATTTAATTCAGACATCCAACTCCCTCAGGCCTGGTTGGAAAATGTCAGCCTAAAATAGCTTGTGCCTGAGTAGAACAAACGAGAAAGGCCCTTCTGCTGGATGTATTCACATGTCCAAATGTCACAGCGTGCTGCAGCAGTGCCCGACCCTTCCTGCAGACCCCAAGAGCCTCGCTCAGCACTGGGAGAGCTCCCAGGAGCTGCAGGAGCTCCTTCCACCCACACAGAACCTCCTGAAATGAGGGAAAGACTCCTTGGCTTCACCAGGTGGAGAGCAGAGATTACAGGAGAGGCTAAAACAGCTGCCCCTGTTACAGGCTGGCCCAAATGCCAAGGCTTTGCAAGGTGAGCTAATGCTCTAAACACGACTCTGGATCTTGGGTGCCTTATGAGTCAAGAACACAATTTAATGCTCCTCAGCAACATGAACACAGAACCATCCCTTGTCTGCTTTTGAACAGCACAAAATTAAATGTTTCTCACCTTCGTTTTCAGTTAGAGGAATAGGACATCAGAGGTAAATCCACAGATAATTGAATTTTGTTTGTGTTTCAGCAAATGAAGCACAGAATTTACAAACACCTCTTTCAAGGGTCAGTTGTTAATTATCTGCTGCCCTTAAACTCTCCTGGAAGGAAGGGAAAAGCTGACCTGAAAGGTGCTGAAAGGTAAATAAAGCATTTAACATTCCACAGAAAACATAGCATAGCCACAATTTTGCTGGCACAGGGCCAGCACACAGTAGAAAGGAAAAATCCCAAAACTTTAATGGGCATTGCTGAGCAAAATCACAAATTTATACGGGAAATGTCTTTGATTTTTTTTTCACTTAACAGAAGGAAATCAGTTACTCTGGGTTTTGTCATCCTGAAGTCATTTTAAAGCAGCATGACAAAAATGTTCTAGTAGAAATAAAGAATTCAGCATTATCACCTTGATCTAATGAGCTCATTAAATATTCAGAAGCTCTTAAATATTTTTTAACTTGCTCGTCATGTTTATTTATAGATTTATTATTAAAAGCTAAGTCTCCGGACTTTCTTTTTTTCCTTTGCAATAGGTAATTTATACCATTTATACTGATGAACAGCAAATTCCTTTATTTTTCACTGTTATGAAGAGCTACACTGTATTTCACTCAGATTCCTAGCAAAGCTACTTGTAAACAATATTTGAATTAACAATTCAGGTATAAATGTACAATTCAAATTAAAATAAAATTCAAACAATCCACAGTAAAATCAGAAAACAGATTATTGAAATTAGAATTTTTTTTACTATAGGTTTGTTAAATATGTATCTGAGAAAAAAAACACCTTTTAGCTTTAAAGATTATTACCCGATATTTAGTTAACTACTAATGGATGCTTTTTTATATAATTCAAGAATTGAACTGGCTATCTCCATTCTTTTTTTTTTTTGCTATAGTTTTTCCATAGAACACCCTGGTTCTACTCAGCTTAACATGAACAGCAAAAAAGAAAATACAAAGAAAAGGACAGTAATTTGGCAGTAATTTGGTTTTTTTTCTCACACTGAATTGGAGAGAGCCCTTCCACAGCAGCAAAGTTTCACAGTTAGGTACTGGTTTTGTCAGTCCCAGTTTGCTTCTCTTGTTCCTAAGAGAGACTTTAGCTCCATTTTCCCAAATTCTGGATTTTGCAAATATTAGCACAGAAAATATAAAGACAAAAACTCTACAAATGTGAATACATTTGGATTATGTTTAAGGATAATAAGGACAGTCCCAAAGTGGGACTCAGAAGACAATGGCCAGCTCTTCACTCTACTCAGCCAGTTTGGGATGAGGCAGTTTTCAAAAGCAAGTTGGCAGAGACACAGGAAACTATCACCTATGCAAGTTAAATGGCAGAAAGTGAACTTTTAGGGGGTTTTGTTGGGTTTTTTTGTTTGTTTGTTCAGTTGTTTCCTTGGTTTTGTGGAGTTTTTTTTAATGGTTCCTGTATTAAAATGAAGAAATTGAGGTGTCATCACCTGATGTTGTCCTGCACATCTCATTTAGGTACTCATGTCCTGTCTTAATTTAGATCATTTAAGATGCAGGGAAGACCTGAATTCTGTAATAAGTAGGATTTATTTTCACTTTCTCTCACAACAAAAATTGAAGCTAAAGAGCTGAAGTAAGAGTTGGCATTTCCCCCTCTCCTCTCTGACCACCCCTTGAGTGTTTTGGTCACAGTTTCTCTCACAAAAAAGCAACTGTTCTGCTGAAAGCAGGGAACGGGGCTGGCTCCCTGCAGGCTCTCAGCCCAGGACAGAGGGGCGCCGGGGAGCAGGGAGGGGCTGCAAGGACACACAAATAGAGCACACATGAAACCCAAGCAGGTACAGCCATGAGCTGCAGAGCTGGCAGCGCCCTGAAGATGCTTTTCAGACAGGAATTTTATACCCTGGCACATCTGACTGTGGCTGCCTCTGTAATGAGCCAGGGTCCTTCATCTCAGTAACAGGAACTTGGCTCATCCGAGTCAGCCCCAGAAGCAGGGAGGTGCAAAAGCAGGCAGGGAGGATAAATCTGGATTTGTAGCTGCTGCTGACTCTGCTGGAGGATCCAACACTGGCATCTGCAGGCCGTAACTCATGGAAAAAGTTACACTTTTCAGCCCTGCCATCTGATATTAACCTGTGTGCAGCTTATTCCCTATTCCCTCAGCACTTGGGAAGGCTCTGCCCTGGGGGAGGCAGCTGCTCCTCTCGCAGAGGGGCACTGCTGTCAGTCAGGGCACGGTGGCCACCAGCAGAGCCTGGGACAGCAGGGAAGGTCCCATCCACTGGGACCCAGGACTCCAGCCAGCTCCATGGCTTGAACAGGAATTCAGCATTCCCTGTGTCACTCTGAGCTCGTCCTGACCCTCGTGACCGACCTGCAGAAGCTGAAGGAGCTCAGTTTGTCCCCTTCTGGTGTCCTTGATGCAGGAGGGCTGTTGGCAGATCACTGGGGACACGCTCCTCAGGGGACAGAGCCCATCTGCCAGAGTCTCCTACACTCCTGGGAATCTCCCTTCCAGCCCAGCCTGTTCCATGGCTCTGTGATTCTGTGAGTTTGCCTGGTGGCTCACAGCACTGATAACAGGGGGTTCCTCCCTCCCCTGCCCCCTTGCTGGCAGTAAGGGCTTCATCTGTGGTATCACAAAATATTTGCTCTGTTTCAAGACAAAAGGAGAGGGGACATCTCTGCTTGCTCTCCAAAAATAATCTTCGCAATCGTATTCAAGCCCTAAAAGGGAGTTGCTGAGTTCCTTGGTGATGGTGATGTGCTTGATCATCTCCTGTATGAAGTTAATGCCCCACTTATTTATTTTAATGACATGAGACCAGGGCCCAAGTATGAGCCCTTCTTTATTAGTCACACCCTATTAAAACAACTGCTCAGAAACCTGCTTTGCCTTTTCCCCAGGCAGAAAGGAACTTGTGTCAGGATCAGTAAATCATCAATACATTGACTGGACTGCCAGCAACTGCTTTACATGTAACATTATACTCAAATTCAGCAACTCAGAGCATTGATTGTAGTAAGAAGCAGGTCCTTCCTAAATTTCCAGAAAAGAGAGAACAAATACATTCACTACAGAACCTTATGGCTTTGTTTTGACAGAGAACTAGATCCACTGAGAAATCCTAGCACAGTTTTACTGCCTTTTTTTCCCTCTAGCATTAATGCACACTAAAAGTGAATCGATTTTCAGCTACAAGTATGCAAAGTAGCAATCACTGGTTACAAATATTAAGGTAGCTTGATGGATTTTATGGAAGTGCAGTCTTTATCTTCAAAACAGAAGCATCTACAGCATCTAAGAGATGTTATGGCTCACTTCATTTTTAAAATACACAACGGTGTAATTATTTTTTTTCCCCCATTACACTGCTCAGCAGCTGATTTTTTCCTATTCTACTATCCTACACAATAATGTGCTGCTACTGGTCTAACTGGAAAAGATTTATTAAACTCACCAAATTTCAAGAAGGATTTTTCAATGAGAATTGTGCAATAACTCATCTGATGCTGAGCAGCAGCATCTAACAAAGAGCCAGAACTTGCAAAGCAGAGTCCACGCCCCAAAAGTTGCCCAATTCAGGACTCAAAGAGCGAGGCTGGTCTCTCAGCATGGGCTGCTTTTGTGGCTGCTGTAAGAGCCCGTTCTGCTTTGTACCAGCAGCTGCTGGGGCAGTTTCCAGCAGAGCTCTTTGGAAACCATTTCAATGGAAGCTTTTCCAGATGTAGGTGTGAGCACGCCAAACGCTCTGGCTCTTCAGTGGAAAAAGCAAACTGGGAGCTCACCCTGGGGTCTGAGCAGAGAGCAGCTCCAGGCAGTGCCCAGCTCCAACATCCTGCTCTGAAACACTGCTCACCCTAACCCTAAACCTAACCCTAATCCCAACCCTAATTCCTAACCCTAACCCCTAACCCTAAACCTAACTCCAACCCCTAACCCTAAACCTAACCCTAACCCCAACTCACTTTGGAGAGGGGCACAAAAATGGGGCAAAGTCTTCCTACCCCTCTTTCTCAAGTTTTTTCTTTTTCTCCCTCCCAGTATACAAATTATTTAATAATCTGCATAGAGTGATTTTATTAAGGCTTCAGAAAAATGATTTAACAGCCATAATGAAGAAAAAGTACCTGCTAATACTGTGCATTAAATGTAATTACTCTCTCACACCAGGACAGAATAGACTGCCAGCTATCCAAGCCACCAAATTATTTACCATGCAATGAGACAGGCTCTTATGGAATAAATAAACTCTGCAAAGGTGCAGCTTACCTAGCATTAAAGCATCTTTATAACGTTGGCAGTCCTTAGGTTACAGGAATTCCAAACTTTAACTCTTCCTCTCTTCAAAGAAACAGATGTTTAGCAAGGACTGATGTCAAGGCATAACTGTACAATTACAGGGCTATGCTAGAGTAACATCATGATGTCATCTGTAAATACTAGTGGGAAATACATATTTTTGAATTTTCTCTATCAGTTTACTGATAGAGAGTCTAAGAAATCTGTATTATAGAATTGCACATTGTATTACCTTCACTGCCAGATCTCATTTGGCACCCACAACAAAAAAAAAAAAAAAGGACTGACAGCAACTCAAGAACCCACTGACATATTCAGAGCAAGGTTTTAATTAGATCCCTTCTTGGCTGAGCATCTCCTTGCATCCTGTTAGAATCTCTATTCCTTTGCAGTTCTCAGAGATATTTAGGCCCAGGCAGTCACACAAATGCCTGACAGAAAAGACAGATGAGTCAAAGTGTTGGAAGGTTCCCCGGGCAGCAGCTCAGATTGCTCACTCCCTCCTCAGGCTTTTTCCTCCACTAAATGTCAGATGTGTCACCGATTTAGCAGCCACTGCCTGAAGAGATTTGATTATGTGCCACCATTGCCATCACTGATTTTCTTGGTTAATTCTTCTGCTTAAGTGATAACAGCAAATAGTGGCAGAGGTAGTCACAGAGCATCTCTGTGTTTTCACAGGATGAAGAGATGGCATTAAGTGAAAGCAAAGCCAAAATTAAGAGAAAATGCAACCAATCTAAAGCAGCACTTTCCAATTATGCAGAGAAGTTGTCTTTTAAAAAATTTGTATCAAGTAGCTGGGTCTCTTACAGGCACTCGACAAAATTAAAGTGGCAAACAACCTTGGGCTGACAATAATCAACAGCCTGCACCTCCCTGCTGGCTCTGCAGGGCCACAAAAAGGCTGACAAAGCAGAGGTCAAATAAAACAGACTGAAACATCAACCCACCATGAGTCTCCCTCTGACTATTGACCCAAATCACATCATGACAAATATAAGGAAAAGGAAAATAGACGTTGCAGCATGTCAGAAGCATTTTGGTTACAGTGTATTGCTCTTCCTATCAGGTTTATAAAATGTGAAGCAAATTCTAGAATCTGCACTTCCCCAGTGTTAGGGTTCAGCATCTCTTAACTTTCTCATCTTTAACAAGCAGGTTTGATTCCAGCAGTAAATTCCTGCCACACCAACCTCACGTTATGATTTGGAAAAGGAAATCAAAACCAATACCAGTGGTTTGGGAAAACCCAATAGCTGGAGATAACATCTTTCAAAACCCAGAGTTTTTCCTAGCTGAAAAAAAATTTGTTCATTAGGCAGGTTGCTTGTTGTTGGTTGCAGAGATACTTCAGGAAAAAGAGTTTTTACACCTTTTAAACTATTTAAATTTTGAGTATGACCAAACATCTTCTATTCCCATTTAATTTTAAACTCTCCTTTGTGGAATTTAATATTGAGACACCCCCATATTTGCATCTTTATCAAGTTATCACAACTGAGAAGTGTGTAAAAACCAGGAAACTGAAATTCTGATGTATTGAAAACCAACCCATTTTGAGTCCCATTCCTCACTGCTCAGAAAAACAGTTCAAGTTTCAGAGAAATCAGAACTTCACCACTGAGAGTTTTAACAGCAATCCTGCTTCACTTAATAGCCTGAAAACATCTTCTGACAGAGGCCATTTTCAGTGGAAACTATTTTGCTGATCACTTAACCATCTTCAAATTATGCTGTGATT
The DNA here is from genome assembly GCF_021018805.1 of Prinia subflava. Lineage (NCBI taxonomy): Eukaryota > Metazoa > Chordata > Aves > Passeriformes > Cisticolidae > Prinia > Prinia subflava. The sequence goes on from NC_086261.1 coordinate 3,480,765, forward strand.
TAGACAGTGCTTTCAGATACTTTCTTCCCTGTTTTGCAAGATATGGAGAAGTGTGTGCTTTTTTTTTTCAGTGTATTAAAAATGGAGGATCTCTTCAGAAAGTCTCACTCTTTCACATGAAGAACTCATTCTGACCCATTTAATTAAGAGAAAACTGGGTTAAAGGTATGATGTTTTCATTACAAATCAAGTGTGTGGTTAAAGAGAAGAATGAACTTTACAGTACATTGAGAGGTGCCATTTAAATATATATATGTTGTGTATATATATAGATATATATATATACACACACATATTATTTTCCATTAAAGATGTAAATGGGTGTAAAACGGTTTTCTTTGCTAGAAAAGGATAAAAGTAGAGACGTACCTTGGTCAGGTGCCAGGCTCCAAGGGCAATTATGCTGCTGACAACTCAGGGAATTCCACCTTCTGTGTTGCTTTAAACTCTGCCTCTCTCACTACCTGTGGCACCCCACAAGCACTGCTGGTCCACACGTGCTGTGTGCAGCTGGAATAAGGAATGTGCCTTGTCCTGCCACCATTTCCATTATCAGCCTGAAAGAGGTGAATCTTTGCTGGAATGAAAAATCAGGTTCATTCTTTGAACCAAAATTAGCCCAGCCTGGCAGCAAGGTATTTACAGACATCAAGTCCTTTTTTTTGGACAGTGCAGCCTTTAAAACATCAGACAGGAAGACAGAGAAACGTCTGCATTGATTTTTCATTGTTTAATACTCAAGAGTGAAAAAGTGTAAAATCACAAAGCTTATACCACCACAAAAAAAAACGCAGTTTCATTGCAAATGACCAGAACACAAGCTGCCTGCAAAGTTTCAACAGCTGACATCAACAAACCCAGGTTCAACATTCTGACCGTCTTTTGAAACACCTGCTGTTCACAAACATCACAGCACAGAGCTCTCGCTAGCTCACACACCTTTCTTCATGTTCTATGCTCTGTTTGCTTCCTAGACCAGTGGTTTACACATTTGAAAAAAAGTGCCCCACTTCTGATCCATACCAGCATAGAAACACACAGTTTTTACCCGCCTCAAAATAACTAATTATATTTGAAAAGCGTTTTGTTTAACCCAAACACAGCGGTAAAGTTTATATTTCTATTTAATGAAAAGCGTAATAGGAGTAAGCTTCAGAAGTGATGCTGACTGAGGGTGTGTCACCAGCCTGCTCAGCCACAGGATATAATTCTGATGCAGAGTGATCACCTCGGGTGAGTTAGTGCACCTAGGAGTAGGTCATGTTTGCTCTCATTACTAATTCGTGTACCTACAGCCCCACTTGTGCTCATGCAGCCACGGGGCCTGCTGGGTACCACTGTCCACCTAAATACACTTTGTTGTCTGAAGGTAGAATTATCCAAAAGTTATCACTGTGTCTAAATGTCTCAGGTTAATAACAACTAAGCTGCTTATATTAAACAGGTTGCTTATATTAAAACCTTTTTAAAACTTAAACCCTTTTATGTGAGGCACCTTTGTTTTCACAGCCTTTCTCTATGCAAAGGAACTGTGCCTATAATGTAAAAATCTTTTTAATGTCATGCTAATGCACATTTCCAGTTCTCTACAATAAGCTAGCTTCCCAATAATTGATTAAAATTCTGCTCTTAAATAGAAATAAAGGATGCTGAACAGATTTTTCCTCCAGACTATCAAAACAGAAATGTATCTTGCATAACCTACTGCATCTGACAGTGATGTGCAAAGGAGATTCTGAAGAGCTGTTGTTGCCTCAGTGGAAACTATACTGATTTTTCATTTTTTTTTCATCCTTCAGTGCTAAGGGCACCTGCATTTTATGAGTCACTTGCTCCTCACTGGTTTATCCCCTCACCTGACATTATAATCCTCTCGGCAGGTGAAGATAAACAGAACAGTTTTGGCATCACTGTTCCTGGGGAGCACCTCTGTCAAAGACTCCACCATGTATCAATAAGTGGGCTTGACATTGTAAGTAGCTTTTTGTTGGTTGCTAAATACATTTTCTGCAGATATCCTTGTATCTGTTTTACAAAGAATGGTAAGTCTTGAATAAAATTTCAAGAAAACTTACACTCATTATTTTTACCTCTGCTGCTTACTACAGATCTGACTTCTTCCTTCATTCAGTTATTTGATACTTGAAGTACAGAATCTGGTTGCTGGCAGTCTGGCATCCAGCTGGAAAATTCTGGCTTATACATGATTATTAAACACAGAGATGTTGCCACCTTTAAAATCCTACAGTCAACTAAGGAAACAAAAGTATAGGATGAGATTAGAAGTATTACAATAATTAACATCCTATTTATAAATGGAAGCACAACATCTTTTTTGAGCATATTGGAATAATTCTGAAAAAAATATTCTCTATTACACAGTGAACAGTATAAATAAGCTTAGATTACATGCCTTTAGTGCTTCCACACAGCTCAGGTTCCTATTCATTTTCCAGCTGCTGGTGGAACTCCCAATTTCAACAAAAGATTCCAGAAAAAATAAGGAACACATTCAGGAAATTTTGCAGTGCGGACCAACCTCACGAGTTAATGGTTGGAACATTGATATCTTTGTGCAGGTTCAGTCTTAGGAACTAAGGCACACATGGATGACACTGTCCCTGTGTCTGAAAGAGCAGGATGTGTCAGTCAGCACGGAGCTCCTCAGCCTTGCGTTTATGTTCAGAGCATAAAGCAGCAGTCAGCTTTGAGAAATCTACTTCTGTTAATAGTAAGGAATCTGAAAAGTGACTAGTCATGCCAGCCTAAGATAGTCTCGCTGGACTCTAATATGGAGCAGCACACACAAAACTAGGCTTACATAACCACAGGAAAAATAAAAGTGTGGGATTCAGCCCTCGCTGCTCACCACCCCCAGCCAGGTGTGTGTCTGCTCTGCAGAGGTGGGACACGGGGAGTGAGGGTGTGCTTGTGTCTGTGAGCCTGTGTGTGCACAAATAGCAGCTTCTCACCTCTCTTTGTTGCTTCCATACGTGCCCAGGATGGCATTTCTTACCCCAGTGACGATATTTTGGCTGCTATTTTTGCTCCTGCCAGCACTGCCCAGGTCAGGCCAGCCAGTGGTGCTGTGCTGGCTTCCAAACTGAACTTATAAAGTCACTGGATTATAAAGTGAAATGATGGCCTTCATTCAGCCAGTGTGCAATCCAAGTGAAATTAGCTTATTCGCAAATGATTTAAGTAGAAGGCAACTTTGGCCTGAGGCACGTGTTACATTCAGAGGAAAAAAAAAAGGAAGAAAAACATAAATCCAAACCTCAGGTTGGGTTTGCAGGGGGAGTGGCTGAAAAGGACATCTTGTTTGTAAACAAAGCATTGTCTGGGAATGAGCTGACACACAATGATCATAAGTGTCACCGATGTCATTTGTAAAAGTTTCCTTCTAGCAGGACACACATCAGCTAATTTCACTGTGTTAGGAAATTAGGCACTGTGGAATCATGTTTGACACTTCACACTTACCTTTGGCAATACCTAGTATCAGGTAACCCATAAACTGCAAAATAAGTTGAGGTTACTAATGTACACAGCCACTGAACCTGTAAGGAGTTCTCCTTACCTCAGTGGGAACACTATCCAGTCTAGTTTTTAAATCTCTTTTCTTTTTAGAGATATTAAATTACTGTCTAACCATAAAATTCACTATTTCTCACCTGGGAACTGTGAGAAAGTCTTACCTCAGTTAAGTTACCTCTTTCTTTTTTGCACTGCATTCAAGTTATACAAGTAATGTCACTTTTGTCAATCCTTGCTATGCTTAGTTTGATCCTACAGGACCATATTTAATTTTATAGCTGTAATAACTGTCTCTTATAATGTATTCATTAGGTATTGCATATAAGTACACAGAAATGGAACTGAAAATCAGCTACTACCACTCATTAGTCTCATATTCTGTTAAATTTGTGGTCAGTAGCTTGAGATTTAAATAGAATTGCATAGTAATGTTGTAGTAACCAAGTACAATACAGTATTAAGAAAAAAATAATTTGAAAAGTCCTATTCAAGCACACATTTAACAGTTGATGTGCTATAAAGCAAACAAAAAAATAGAATTCTTTGAATTCCCCAGTAGCAAATTCCTGTTTCTATGGGTGGAAAAATCTGAAAATATTAGACACAGAACTCTGAGGAAAAAATATTAATAGCATGATCTCTGCCAAAAATAAAATTTCCAATAAAATAAAATGTGCTGAATAGAGGCTTAAATTCAATACTTCTCAGTCCACCATTAATAATCTAAATAGTTGGAGCGGTTCTCCATCCCTTTTTTTCTCTTTAAAAAAAAGGATAATAAAAAATACGTATAAACAAATTGCTACGTAGGCTTCATCCCAGAGTCCTTTCAGAACCACTGTCCATCATTATCATTATCATCATCATCTTCCTCGTGGTCCAGGTAGACAAAAGCCACTTTCTTCCCTTCAGAAGTGTCTGACCTTTGGTCGACTGTTCTTTGCAACTGCACAGTTTGATCAAAAAATGACTGTTCCACCACCTTCTCACCCCCATCTTGGGAAAAACTGGAGAGGACGTAGCCACTTCTTGTGCTCTCATTTCCTGCCTGGTTGCTTTCAACCATGACCTGTGGCTGACCAGCAGAAGGGTCTTGCTTGCTGGACACCAGCATTGCCACTTGCTGCTCTCCGCTCCTCACTGCAGACATTCCACCCAGGCTGGAGACATCCATTTGGAAAGTGTAAGCTGTTTCCCTGGAGCCCACTTTAATGTGCTTCACAGAGCTGCTGCTCTCAGATGACTCTGCTGTCTGTGAGAGATCTTCCACCACTCCAGCAATGGGGCCTGAGAAGATTATTTCCTCAGCATGAGTCCCTGCAGGACTTATTTTAACGTGCCTGAAAGCTCTTGAGCCTCCTGAAAGGGTCTGGTCTTCCACTTCAGTGATCTCAGTGTGCTCGGAGACAGGCCCCTGGTAGATGATCTCTTCAGCTGTCATAAAGCCCTGGGGACCCAGCTGGACTTGTCTGACTGAACTTTCTGCCTGTGAGAAGTCCCTCGTGCTGCTGACCTCCACTTTACCAGAGATAGGTCCTTCAAAGATCACGTGCTCAGTATGAACCTCTTGTGGGCCCAGCCTGAAGTGCCTCATGGACCTGCTGACATCCACAGCCCCTTCGGCCTGGGAAAGCCCATCTGAGCTATTGAGGGCCAGAGACTCCGAGCCCGACCCTCCAAAAGAGACTTCCTCAGTCACCTGCCTTGATCCTACCGTGACACGCCTTGTGGCCCTGCTGAAGTCTGTGGAGACCTTCTGAGAAAGATTTCCAGAATCCATCTCTTCTACAACTGTAGTAATAGGGCCGGTATAAATTACCTGTTCTGTGGTTTGGATTTCCTGGGGGCCCAGTTTAAAGTGCCTCACAGATTGGCTGAATTCTGACGGCCCCTCTCTCTGAACGAGATCTTCTGAAGCACTGAGCTCCAGAGCTTCAGAACCAGCCCCTTCATACAGGACCTGCTCCAGCCTCTGGACCTCTGCTGGGCCAACCCTGACACGTCTCTGGGACTTGGTCTCATCAGCTGATTGTGATGAGTGAGAGGCCTCTCCATAATCTGCAGTTTCCAAAACAGAACCGTCATAAACGACCCTTTCTGTGGTGTGATAGCCGGAGCCGCCGCTCCGCCTCGTCGTGGAGGAGCTGTAGATCTCCTGGTCAGCAAAAGGAGCGTACCTGTCACTGTGGGAAGAAGCATCTACATTGCTCCCATCCGAGCTCTCTTTCTTCAGGGAGTGTATTGTTGCCTTCTCCTTCTCGCTTGTGATTACCTCACCAAGCTGATTTACATCAAATTCATCAGTGTTGAGGGTCTGGGACAGATTGACTTCAGCGACAATTGTCACTGAGCCCCCCTCCTCCTTCTGATCAACTTTTTTGATATCAAATGCCAAGTTACTAGCGTCCACTTTGTTGTCTTTTGTTAATGCAAAGAGCTCCTCCTTCACACTTTCTGGGAGGCTGCCCTCCAGCTGCTCCAAAGCTTCCTTCAGTTGATGTTTAGGGTCCTTTGTTTCCTTGGATAAGAGCCCTTTTATCGAAGTCTGAAATTCATGGGGAATTTTAATTTCTTTTTCAATAACAATGGATTCAACATGTGATCTTTCACCTTCAGGATGTTCTTTTAAAATATGGGCACTTGCTTCCTCCCCCACCACTTTATAGGTTTCCTCTGGGGAGCTCACCCCGTCCTCTCTCTTACTTTGCGTGCCCTGCAAAAATTCATCTTGCCAAGAGTATTTAATAGTCGATTCCTCTTCAATATGAATTTGCCCATATACCGAGTCATCATCTTTTTCATTGATAACGGGATGATCATCAGGAACAGACACAAAATATTTCTGTTCAATAGGAGAGTCATCTTCCTCAGTTACCTCTTCCACGCGAGTGAAGCTCTCGTGGCGCGGTTTCTTCTTTTTGACATCCTCATAGGTGAAGGTGATGTTTTGTTCCTCTTCACCGTAACGCCTCTCCCTCTCAGGGAATGAATCCTCCACTTCTTCTACTTGGAAAGGTGTTGAAAATTCAGTCCTCTCGTCGGTGGTGTAATCCAGTGGCTCCTCTACAATCTCCACATTCACAGACACGTTCTTTCCGCTCTCGCTTCCCTTCAGGCCGTGATGGACAATATCTTCTATCTCCTCTTTGGAAGGAGTTCCCTCCACGCCCTCTCGAATCACTTTTCTAACATCCTGGTTTGACAGATGTCCTAAGTCACCTTTATCAGAAATATCTATGTCTTCTTGAACTTGAGACTGCACTGTGAACTCAGTCTTTATTTTCCCTTCATCTTCCTGTTCTTTCTTATCAAAATAGGTCACTTTGGTGTCTGTTGATACCTGTGAACTAGAAGACTGTGTGAAACTTTTAAGAATGTCAGTAACAATATTCTCTGCTATGTTTTCAGTCGGCAGAGTTCCCATTTTATGGCTCCCATCCCTAAATTGCTCTTCACCTTCCAGACTGGACTCTGCTTCTGAAATCCTCACTTGGCGAGTTTCAGCAGACTGAGTTACATGCTCATCCATTTCTCTTCCTATTTTAACACCTTGTACCCTTATTTCTTTATTTCTCTGAGCTCCTTTGTCAGGAGCAGGCCTTTCAATAGTGATTGGTACCTCAATGACGTCTTTGCTTCTTGATTCCGAGGTGACAGTTGCATCTTTTTTGGTTGATTCACTTCTCAAAGCTCTTGCAGTAGAAATATCACTCGCTGTTACCTTCTGGCTATGTTCCTCACGGATATATTTCCTCTGCTCAGTCTTCCTCCCAAAACCGACACTTTCTTCTGTAGAAGATTTCTCATCTGTTTTCTTTTTCTCATCCTTTGTTTGTTTCTCCAGCTTATCTTTTTCTTTCAGCAGAGATGTCTTCTCATCAGTTGGTTTGCTGCCTCCTGTTTTGTCTTTCAGTATGGTCCGAGTTTCAATTATAGTTTCTTCATATTTAGATGGTTTTGCGTTGGTAATCAGCTCATAAGCTGGAAATCTAGTGAAGCCTGGTTTATCTCTTGTATTTTCAGCATCAGGCTTGTGGTCCTTGTCTGATCTTTCAGTGCGTGCTGACTCTTTTGAAAAAGATATTGTGGATGAAGTCGTAACTTCTGTTTTCTTCCTTTCTGGAATCCTCTTTTGCTGCGTTTCAGTGCTTCTCCAGCTGCTGTAGTCTGGAGTAAATGTTCTTAGCTCTTTGTGGTCTGTTACAATCCTCTCATCCCTCGTGACAGTCGTTGAAGGGCGATACGTTGAACCAAGCAGGTCCCTTCCAAAAGTTCTTCCCCTTGTCGCCGCGTGTGATCCAGCCTGCGTGGAGCGAGCTGAGTAATGTGCAGAACTGCTCATATTTGTCACTGGCATTCTGTGCCTCGTGTCAGTGATCCTGGCAGCTGGTGGAGCTTTATTTCTGTTTCTTTCTTGGTAAGTAGAGTAAATATCAGTGTAGTTATATGAAGTGTTTATAATATCTGCAAAGAGAGCACAGGCGACCAAGCATTAAAATAATGGTTTGTAGCTAAAATACTAGCAAACAGAGGGCATGAACTAAGAAAACATGCACTATGTTTTTTTAAAGGAATAATGTCTTCATTTTCAGTGTAGCTTTGTAAAGGCATTCCTGTAGGTTTTGCCTACAGGTTAATTAAGTCTATGCATAAATTACATTAAAGCTTAAAGCAAAGCTTTTTCTGAAGCTGCAAGATCTTGCTAATTTTACCTGTTGTGCACTACTGGGTATTGTGGCATTTATTTGTATTTATACCAATGTTAATTTACAACATCTTATTAAATAATATATGCTAATGTCATAGGCTGGGGTTTTTGCTTCATTAGCCTAAGTGGCCTGAAGTTTCTTAGTTCCTATTGACATTTAATGGCACACCTGCCACCACACACTAGAAACTGCAAACACACAAACAACCCTTCATAGCCACACAATAAAGCACAACTAGGGGAGAAATAAAGAACCTTCTAGGCTCTACCTATAGAAATTGATACAATGTGCCAGGAATATCTGATAGTTAAGACCAACCAGTACTGCACCACTCACATTTCTCAGTCCTGAGAAGCTGCCTCATCTCCTCTGACTTTGGGTAGTGTCTCCTGTATTATTTCTGTAATTCCTCCCCTATTCTGTGAATATGCCTGAGCATTGTCTGCAGAAGTCCAGATCCCAACTGTGCTCTCCAGATCCAGGCACAATGTCACAGTTTAACAGCACAGGCAGACCTGTGTGAGCATTTCAGCCTGAGCCTGTTGAATTTCCTGCTACACTCACAGCCTTCAAATGTCTTCTGGGACTACAGTAATGACCCCACACTGTTAAACTCATGAGTATTATCCAGATTAATTCTGTTATTAATGACAATGGCCACAGCAGTCACAATGAAGGCCCATCTTATCTCAAATCCTGTTTGCAAGGACCAAGAGTAGATACACAGGGAAGAGTATAAGAATAGGGCAAGTAAATAGTGATACTTCCCTCGTATACTCTCACAGCCTCCAGAGATTTGCAGCTCCTAAGATAGAAATGGTATCTTTATGTTTAGTAAGTCTTTGATTTGTCTTTCATTACTCTACTAAAATATCTCTTTAAACCCACGTGAACTTTTTAACACTCACAATGCCTCAGCATGATGAACTCCATGGTTTTAACTACATGTTCTGTTCAACACCTCTTGCTTTATACTTCAAATCTCTCCAAAGACCTATGGGCATCTAAAAGTTCTTTAGAGCTGCAGAACACCACTCCCTACGTTCTCCACTCAAGCCATGATTTTCTGAGATAGCTCATACAGAGGAGCAATATGTTGATTTAAAATATTAACACCCCGAACTAATTCAATATTCACTTTGCAATACACCCATTAAAATATACTTCAGGAACACTACAACATAATAATCTCCAGTTGTATTTAATTTAATTCAAAATTAATTTTTAATATTCATATTTTACCTTGAGGCAGTTTCCCTGCATGCTCTTCTCTCCATATAATCCACGGCTTGCTCTCCCCTTCTAACAAGGCTCTGCAAAACACAAAAGGCATTTCTTTAAAATACTGGGAACAATAAGCATAATATTTTGCATTTATAAGTCTTAGAAATTGAAACAATTATCCTGTAGTTGCCACATTCCACTAGACCAGGCTGCCCCAAGCCCTATCCAACCTGGTCTGGAACACTTCCAGGGATGGGGCAGCCACAGCTTCTCTGGGCAAGATGTTTTATAAAGAAAAGGCAAAAGTGAAAAAAAAACCCAAAACTGCAGCAACCTTCCTGTTTGTAAAAGAGTAGTAAAGGTGGTGTTGCAGTGTGATATGAGGGAACTGTCACAGTTCTATCATTTTCAAATGAAAAATGAAGGAAAGTATAACTTCTACTCTCAGACACAGCGCTGGAGGAAACAATTTATAGTATTAAATTAACTATTCTTAGTTCCTATTCCATTGGAAATCAGCACAACACGTTTCACAACAAAGGAGTAGGAAAATTCTCAATGACAGAAACTACTTGGTTTCCTTTAATGACACCTCTGTCTGTCCCTGTTCCAACAGCCCCCATAGTTCCAGGAAATGCTGGTGCAGCAGCCTGGAAAAGCTTAGTCAGGTTCTCTCCCTGTGCAAGGACTGTCACAACCAGCACAGTAACTTGGGTGGGTTCATGGTCACTTCTACCAGTTCCACTGCTGGCTTTGGGAGTGCCAGATGTTCTGCACTGATAAGACACAGCTGCAGCATCAAAGCTGGCAGGAGCAAGGCTGCAGGACTGTGATAGCCAAAGGCTTCTGACTCCCTGGGGCAGGAGCTGAAAGCCACTCAGGATTGGGGTATGAACACCTCTGCTGGACATTTATGTCAAACTAACAAAGCAGGTGTTTTAAGCATCACCTGTGTATTTCACACTTCACACAACTGATCACTCTGGCATGAGCAAAATATCATTAGCAAGATTTTCTTTGCTGTCATGGATTTGTCTAGATCCAGAAGAAAAGCTGGGTTAGGACTGCCTAAAATGGGCTCAGATGGGCATCTTTCTATTTTGTGAGTTGAAAAAACCCACAGTAAAAGCCATTTATCTTTCTCCATGTTGAGAGAAGCTTGATAGGAATTAGATCCCTTCAACACATACAATATTCCCAAGACCAAACACCTGATCTGATGATGCCAGTGAGTGCCAAACAAATTTCTCTGACAGCCATGCCAGAGAAGCTGGTGATGACACTGCAGAAACACGCCCAGGAGCTGGCAGTGAAAGTGTTAACCATGACGAAGGAAAGCAGGAATGTGGTGAGTTTGACTAAGGATTTCTGGCTGCTGTTAAAACAACAGTTGTTCAGTTGCTGCAGCAACCTATGAAGTCACTAAAAATAAGTTCCAGGAGGTAACTGTATATGGCAAAGGGCAGCAGCCCACAGAAAAGCTGGATCTGGAGTGTTACTACTGAAAGTGAAAGGCAGAGCTTCCTGAAACCTCTGTAAAGCTGGACAGGGAATCAGTATTTTACTGGACACCTCATAATATGTGTGACCTCACTTCTCAGAAAACCAAGAAAATGTTAATGCTTGGCTTACTGAACTGGCACAAGAAATGGCAGTGTACTGTACCATGCCAGCAAACTCAGGTGGAGTTTCTCAGCTTGACCATAGCTGGAGTTTATGCAAGTCACTTTGCTTCTCTATTCCTCTGCATCCTTTCCTAAGAAAAACCTCTCGGAGGTAAGGTCTGCTTTTAAACTTAAGCTGCCTGGAGAATTAATTTCAACTGTATGAACTTTTAAGCACTTATAGTAATAATAAAAATAACACTACCCCAAGCAGCACTAATCTTAAAAAAGAACCCCATGTCAGCTTCTTCCTGGCAATCAGGTGCCAAATGACATATACTCCTATTTTGTTAACACTTAAGTGTTACCAGAAAATAATCCAACTGCACTCTTAGCTCATCTCATTATTAATGTCATTTATCTGAAGTGAGCAGGGACATGCTCATCAGCCTGTGCTGGATGACAACAGAAACAACCAGCCCATGAAAGCAGCAGGAGGAGGAGATAAAGTGGTTGGGGTGGGGAGAGAGAACAAAAGGATGTAGTACAAATTTTATTATGGTCATTCAAGGACAGTAATGACTTTGTTCCAACTACAGAAACCCAAAATCTCAGATGGGGTAGTTGGCCATCCTCTCTATCCTGGGATTTGCTAAGGAGTTACAAAAATCCCCCACCTCTCCAGGAAGGGGGTCAAGGCCATTCCACATCCTTTTTCCATCACACGATGGGAGGACAAGGAGTGTGAAGAACAGCTTGTTAAATTCCCTGGGTGTTGAAAACTCAGTGTCTTCTCAAAATAAAACCCATACAAGCACTAGGACCTATTGGATGGTACAAGTTAGGAAGGAGACGTAATGAGACTGACTGAAAATGCTGTGGTGAGTAGCTCAAAAATCTCCATAGCTGGTGATGCCTTCACCTTAATGGTGATGATTTTGTGAGAGGAAAGCATGGAAAGGGTCAGAAGTGTTGATGGAAGAACACAACTGGAAATTCTACCTGACAAGTGTGCTCAGAGATCCTAACAACAACCATGGAAATAAAAAAAAGAAAAAAGTTGTGTATCCTTTTGTGCTTCAGAATGCAAGGTGGTAACTTTAACAGAACATTTGCATGACTGGAATTTCCAAGTGAAACATTTTACCCTTCAACAACAACATATCTTAGAGAGGACAGAAAACCTCCTGAACCTCTTGGTACAGGCTTTGGGCAGCCTCTGCTATGTAAATTTCTGCTAGCTAAGGAGAAAGGCCTGAGAGTAATTCAGATTCCAGGCAGATTTTCTATCTCCTTTTAAAATCAAGAGTTTTACAGGGTGAGTAATTCACCACTTCTTCCTGGAAATAAAACTTGAGCACAGTGAAGTAGCTGCGGTTCTGAAAGGTTCCAAGGACACAGAAGAAACCTGTGAGGCACTTGATAAATATTTACTTCAACAGTGAGAAGAGGGTGTAGGAATGGAGATTCCATGAGGTGCAGCTTCACAAAGCCACGTAAGGCACATATTGCACATCCTGAGTGAATCTCAGCTCCTAGAGCAGGAAGGGTGAGCAGAGTCAGAGAGGAAATACCCTTGGACCTTAAGGAAGGGTGTTCCTTGCCACAGTGATCCTTCTTCCCACTCCAGGAGCAGCGGTGACTAACGGGAAGAGCTGACCTTGGAACAGAACTGCAGCAGTTGTGGAACAGAGAAAACACAGGGAGGGAGGCACCAAGAAGGCTCCCAGACCAGCTACCACACCCTGAACCTAGGCCAGGAGGAGAGGAAATGCTTCGTGGGAGCCTCTCCATGGAAAGGTCAGGATGCTGGACTGGGTGTCAATAGGTACCTTTTATTTCCAGTATGCATAAGCAAGGGTATTTGCCAGCATCCTCTGTGAAAATCAACTGAAGCTGCATTCACGTGCCCTTTTTTTTTTTTTTTTTTTTTTTGGCAGGTAAAAAGACCTGGGGGAGGAATAGGATTTGAAAAAGTACATGAGTGAGCTGTCCAGAATTCTCCTACTTCACCTTACTGACTGGCTCCCCTCCCACAGCAGGGCTGATAGAGACACACAAGGAAGGAACTATTTTCTTCAGTAAAGGGACAAAAGGAAGAAAATGGGAATAGGTAAACCTGCATAAATGTAAAAACACAAAACCATCACTTTTCAGCTTCTGGTATTTTTAAAGAATTCTGTTTGCTGGCATCTGCATGTTTTTTATCTGCAGCAAGGCCCATTCTCTTGTTTTTATCTACAGATCATCTTTAGTGGGCAAATGCTCATTTTTCTGACATCTGCCTGGCCAAGGCCGTCAGTGACACAAGTTGCATTCACATTCATCAGATGAAGAAACCCTACAGATTAATGAGCTTTTTAACTGGACAACAAACACACTGCAGGTGATGCTGAACTGTTTTTTCATTAACCAGGGCAGGGAATCCTTTGACAAACCAATAATGCTCAGATAATCAGTGATACAACTCTGGAGAAGTTCCAGAATTTCATGGGCTTACAAGGTTTTAAAACAACTGAATATCTGGGCATTATCATTCCTAGCTCTGGATGAATACTAATCATCAAAACAACTCTGATAATTCTGTTATTGTGACAGTGCTAATCCTGTTTTGCAGATGAATAAACCAAGGGAGAAAGTTTAACGACAACAGTGAAAGTCAACAACAGAGCTGGGATTAAATTCAGAAGAATCATGTTTTTTAGCAAAGTTAAGAGAATTAACACACACAGATAAAGATCACAATTGGCCACCACTTCCACACGAAAGCTCCAGACACTACTGGGTTTCCAAGGATCACAGGGATCCCACTCCACCAACAAACATCAAGGCACTGTCACTTATCAAGTGACTGCAGATACTTGTCCCACACTGCTTGTGATTTTATCTCATCCAGAAACCAGCCTGGTCTGTGCCTCCTTGCAGGCACTCTCAAGGCATCTTGAACAGACTCTTGGTGCTCTTTCACGAAGACAGACATTCTCTGCTCACTGCTCTTTTATTAAGCTACTCAGAAGTTATTTCAAGTTTCTCATGTTTTCAGTTATGGAACTGAAATGACATTTCACATGCATCAGTGGATTGAGAGTACACACACTTCAGTCTACACACCTCACCCATAATTCAGCTGGTGCTGTCTTTGTCCAGACTCACTGGTTCACACTCAGGACACAGCATTAATGCTTTAGGACACAGCAGCATATATTATATTTATCTGGAAATACCCTGTCTGTTTACATTGGTTGAATATTAATAATGTACCCAATGTAGACAAGGTAGTGACAGAGGCAGTCTCCTTAAAAAAATACCAAAGTAGCCTTACATGAAATTTCTGCAAATTATCCCTTTGCTCAAGAAGAATTGCACAATTCTATATTTGAAGATCAGTATCCCAATGAAATTTGTTGAAAATATTGTGCTATTTACAGAAAAAACACATCATCTTTACAAGAAGGAAGGATCTTCCTCCAAGTTATCTGCTTGGGGCTATTTAGGATTTTTTTCATTCCAAATCAGTTTTGTGCCATGTACATCATGATTCTCCAGACAAGAGAATTACTCTGGCTTTTCAACCCCACAACTACCTAGTGGCTAGAGAGAGGTACAGTCCTGAAGATTCATTAGCAGTGATGTTGTTTGCTCTTATCTCACACTTGATCTAAACATGTTTTCACAACAAATCAAGGATGGAGAAAGCCAGGACTAAATCAAACAGACTTTTCTGGTATCTTCCCACTGTCCTACAACTGCAGCAAGGATGGGGAACTCAGTGCTTACATCAGTGCTGCAGGTGGTCACTAATCAACATATTTAAACAATTAAATGTGCCGTGTAAGTCGATGGCAACTACATAACCTCAAGTTTTATGGATTGCAATTTAGGGATATTGTCTCCTCACCTTGTAACCAAATGCTGCCCCAAAAATTCCCATCAATCTGATATCCACTGACCAGGACTAAGAAAGTTTCTTGCATACAAGAATTTGTACCAAGTTAATAGGATTCCTATGGATTATATTGGCTTTAGAGCCTTGAGACTCCCCAAGTTGCTGTTTATATTTTAAATACTGGAAAGAGCATGAATGGGGCTCTTGTATCTATAAAAAGGGATTTAAATTATCCCCTGCCTAGACAATAGAGTGTGACCACAAATCTTACCTGTAGGTTTCAATTTCAAGGATGAGGCCTGCTTTCACCTGCAGGAGTTCTTGGTAGTCCCTCAGGTAATCTGTGATTGACATGGTCAGGAACTGCTTTTCTTCTTCCAGGGCGTCAATTATTCTCTGAACAGAAACAAAGTATTTTTAGTTTTGAAAGAACATAAAAATCTGCACACTTGAATGCCTTAAAACCTAAAATTTTTAATTTAAAAAAATGGTACAAAAATACATCAGTGTTCTATCACTTCAAGAACCAGAAGCAATCAGCTCTGTGACCTTCCTATATACAAGCTGAAATACATTGTTCCTCAAGCAAGTTTTATGCTGAATTCACTTTATGCCTTACTAAACTGGTTAAATATTTCAGTAAAACCCATTCAGATGCCCTGTACAAAAGTTATTAAGCACACATAGCAAGGAAAATCCACTTCTTTATATGTGACACATTTGGTCGTTTTAAGACATGCTTAAATCACACAACAGTGTATTTTAGACTTCATCTTGGCAACTGCTTTGCAATCAAACTGGAAAATCAAGGCACTGATGGTTTAGTTTTAAAAAATTCAAAATATATCACTTATAGGCAGCAAGTGCTCCAGTATGACAGTATGAACAACAGCATAAAAATGAAGATACAGCAGGGGACTCTGCTGTTAATGCCAGCATGATGTGCTAGGCAGAAGTAAGAACTAAGAATATAAAGTGCTGGCATGTCAAACATTAATAGTTTTGAGGTTTTTTTAAAGTAAAGCTAAAAAGAAAGCTCTATGAAGGAAGCTGCCTATATTTGCCTTTACATGTGGGTACAGTTCTGATATATATAACACATTAACCTCTTTCTTCATCTGCTTCTAAAAGGAAAAGGAACCCAGAAAGAATGGCCAGGGTGCAACAGAACCAGGAGTCAGCAAAAGGTGTAGAAGAAAACCAGTCCCTAAGAGCTCTGATACAGAAGTCAAATAATTCAGATGTTTCTTGCCTCCACAATTAAACACAGAATAACCTATACATGCACATGCATTCCTTAAAAAGAGCTTTAAAATGCTGCTGTGCCAGGAAAATCAGTACAGGAAATTTCTCCACTGGACTACAGAGTGTGGGGAGCTCTGAGAGATGAGGGCTGTCCAAACCTATCTAAAAACACAGGAGCTTCAGTCCCTCACCCCCAAACTCTCTAGTCTGGGTTTGAAAAGCCACCTGGATTCCACCCATGGGGTTTGGAGAGCACTGCGGATCCAAGAGCTGCAGTTAATGATTACCATAAGGGGCCACAAAACTCAGCCAGCTCTGCAGCAGCTCCAAAGGAATTAATTCCAGCAGGAGCAGACACTCTATAGACTGGGTGGCAGACAGCCAGGCACCCAGCCCTCCATCAGCGATGCTCAAACGTAAAGCAGAAGACAACTGGTCCCAAGTCCTGCCTCCAAGCACGCCAAAAAGCACAGAAAATCCATCAGAGTCCAGGAGACTGCGAGCCAACAAACCCATTTTGCAAAAGGTAACCTCCACTTGGCAGATCCTGTGTTTTCTTCACACAGGACTCTCTTGGAAAGATCTGTTTCCCAGCCACATCAATCACAGCCCCCAAACCTCAGTGATGTCCTGCTAGGACTAAGGAACAGAATAGAAACTGTTTTCTCACCCTTCATATGCTCCTTTCCAGGCAGCACTGGGAAATTTTAGAAGGGCAGGAGGGGGGAAAGAATTTACTTGGGTTGTCCAAGCTGCACCTACTGAGGGAATAGAGGATTCCAGGCCCCAGCCCTTTCCATCTGGTACTATTTACTGATCCCAAAGCTCATTCAGTGGCTCAGCAGGGGAGGAACTCACTTGGCTGGCTCGAAACTGGTACACAGAAAAAGGCACATGACATATCCACATTAGATGTGCATTTGACAAGATGTTTTCTCCTTCTCTTGAGCTCACAATGCTACCACAGGAACTGATCCTAAACCCACTCTTACAAGTAAAATATCTGTCTCGTTTCAGGGCAGCAGGATGGGCCATGGAGGGGTTTACATCAAAATAATTCAGTATTTTCAAACCACCAGGAGTTTTTGCATCAGTGTTCTCATAGCACTCAGCTAAAATTATGGAAGTAAGAGACCAACTGAGTTCATCCCTTTAGCACTCAGGACCAGTGAAAATTTTCCAGTGTATGATTTACTGCCTGCATGGTTCAGCCACATTATAACTCCAAATACTTATTTCTATTTAACACTGCTGAAAGCTTCAGTGAGGATAAGGACAGCTCAGGAGGCAAAGATGAACATATAAGGCAACTGGATGATATATGGAAAATATGAATAAATCTAATTGGATTGCAGCTGCAATGAACAATAATAACTTGACTTTAATCTCTACATACATATCATTTCTACGTGACATTCTACAATAAATAAGCATGGAATTGATGCTCTTTAAAGAGTAGTTTAAAACCCATGCTGAACATACTTCAACCAGTAAAAGAAATGAGTGAGAAAAAAATAAAAGCTTTGATCCCAAGAACGAAATCTAAAACAGTTGCTCCTACACATTCTGTAATTTTTCTTCCTGGATAAGATTTTATTTCTCATGTACAGGAGACTGGCAACTGCAAAAAAGGCCTTTCTCATTAAAACCCAAACATAAGACCATTCAGAATTAATACACCTTATGAAATATTTAAATATACACCTAGATAATATTTAATTTCTGGTGAAAATGGTCAGATATTTTCAAAACATTTTCTCTTTTTCTTGCATTACTAAGATTTGAAACTATTTTTCCTTTAAAATCTAAAGATGCCAAATGTTCATGAGAGTAACTGTGATGTTGGTGTCAAAATAACAATCCATTTTGGAGCATTGCATCAGGACCATTCAAGGGCATCCATTGATTTTGATTATTTGACTTCTGCAATAGATTGCTGTCATCTGCAATGGGTTTCTCCAGTTGCTCTTTCAAGGAAAATTCTTTAAAAATACAACCAGATACAGAGATAACTGATTTAAAAATACCATGCTGAGCTGAAAAAGTTAAATAAAAGCCATTCTCACTGGCTTTAGAAGAAAAACTTGTGGCACGGACAGCAAGCTATACAAAATGCGCTCTTTACTCCATATTTAGAGGTTTTCAGTTTGAACAAGATGACTTTCATTATAAATCCTTAGTAAAAATATAGAGAGCAAGAAGGGCATGTTTTGGAAATCTAAGAAACTTCATATATAAGAAGGAAAAAAATGAAGAGATTTCTTTCCTCTTTACATTTTCACCTGGTTTTGACTGTTGGATAGATTTAATTAATGAGGGATTTACCTATGTCATGTTCTACAGTTTGGGAATGTTTACATACATGATTGTGAGAGTGAATTGTCCTGTCAAAAATGGAAAAAAAAATATTTAAAAGTTAAGAGCCTTTCCAATTACTTCTTACATACCTAATCTGTCTCAGTTCACAGCATCTGCAAACTATGCAACTTCCAAACAATCTAGCGGAGTACAAAAACCAGACAGCAACAGGTCCCAGTCCCTGCCCAGTCGCCAACTTCTCCATCATCTACCAGGGCTGCTGGACACAAAGCTGGACAAAGCACACGGGCTCCAGGCACACGCCGAGCTCCAGCGGGGTGTTAATAAAGGGTCTAACAATGAACAAAAGAAATGTTGCCCTCAGGAAACGGATCGATGGGCTGCATGATCTAATATGTGCTCTGCACTCCAGGCTGGACGAGCGGATGCTCCGCTGTTCCGGCAGGAGCTGATCCCTTCCCACGCACATTACACCAAACATTGTCCTGACACCAAACATTGTCCTGACACCAAACAAATCCTCAGCTGCAGATGCTCTAACCCTCAGCATCCACCTCCAACATCTTCTCGCCTTTACACAACTCAAAGTTTTCTTAACTACGCTGGGGACCACAAGCTTTTCCCGGGGCTCAAGGCGCACTGCAATGGATGTAAAACAGGAAGAAATTTCAGATTATGTCTCTGGTTGGGACAGGCCAGCCCGGGACCCGGTTCATTTGCTCGCAGGGACTGCTCCGTGTCCCAAGCGCTCCTGCCAACCCTGCCAGGAGCCCTGGCAAGCCGTGCCTGCTCCACGCTCCTGGGCACTTGCCGAGGGCAGGTTGGGAAGGGAGCACCTGTCACCACGCTGATGTCCTCGGGGTCACTGTGTCCCTCCTGATTCACACCCAGCTCTCTCCCGGGGGGCTCCAAGGACTCCCCGCCCCACACACAGAGGAGCTCAGCAGCAAAAGGCTCCTGCTGGGCCAGCTCCTCTTCCCGCCTGGGGAAAGCGCACTGCCAGGAGGCAAAGTGGGGAGGGCAAGCCTGGACCACACCGAGCCAGAGGGGTTTGATCACCTCCAGCAGAGCGAGGAGGAGGGATGGGAAACTCGGGTTCACATCGCGCGATGGACCAGAACCGAAGGAAAAAGGCAGAAGGAGAGTCAGGGGAGCCCCAAAACAGGCCCTGGGGGGCGGGAAGGAAGCGGGAGAGTCCCGGGACCGAGGGCAATGTGCCACCCACCTGGTACTCCTCCAGCTCGGCGCCGTGGCGGTCCTGCAGGGCCAGCATCTCCTGTTCCAGCCGCTCCCGCAGCGCGCACAGCTCCTGGCCCTGGCGGTGCAGATCCTCCAGGTGCTGCCGGCACTGCCGGCTCTCCTCCCGCAGCAGCTCCAGGTTCTCTCGGTTGCGCTGCGCCTCCTGCTCCTGCAGCACCTGGATCTGCTCCTGGTAGCGCAGCAGGGTCTCCCGGCAGCTCTGGTTGAGCAGCATCTCGTAGGTCTCCTCCAGCTCCTCCAGGCTCAGCCCGGCCAAGGGGGGCGGCAGCGCGGCCAGGTTCAGCCGCAGCTCCCGCATCTCCACCGCCTCCCGCCGCTGCCGCTCCGCCATGTGCCCGTGCTCGGCCTGCAGCTCCAGCAGCAGCTCCTCCAGGGCCACGCACTCGCCCCGCAGCCGCTCCAGCAGCGCCCGCTGCCCGGCCAGCTCGGGCTCCAGGCGCCGCCGCATCCCCAGCACCTCCGCGCCCAGCGCCCGCAGCTCCTCCAGCTCCCGCCGCAGCCCGTCCCGCTCCAGCTCCGCTTCCAGCTTCGCCCGGCTCAGCTCCTCCAGCTGCATCCGCAGCCAGGCCAGCTCCTGCTCGGGCACCTGCAGCCCGATCAGCTCCTGCTCCCGCAGCTCCGCCAGCTCCTGCGCCAGAAAACGGTTCTCCTCCTCCAGCTCCCGCACGCGGGTCACGAAGACCCGCAGGCGGGAGTTGAGCTCCTGCAGCTCCCTCTTCTCGTCCCAACCCGGTTCCCAGCGCCGCCACATCTTGCCGGGGCCGCGGGGTCGGGGCGCGGTGGCCCCGGGGCTGCGGGCGCTGCGCGGCTGCCGCGGGATCCGCGGGGTCTGAGGGGTGCGCGGCACCGGGACAGGCCCCGCCCCTCGATCGGCCCCGCCCCTCAAGCCGGCTCCGCCCATCGACGGGCCCCGCCCTAGCTCTGTCCCGCCCATTGGCCCCGCCCCTCAACCCGGCCCCTCCCCTCAGCTCGGCCCCGCCCCTCAACCGGCCCCGCCCCACTGCGCCGCGGCGCCCCCTGGCGGACTCCTGGCCGCGCCCGCCAAATTCGTGCGCGGGAATCTGAGCTCGCCTCAGGGAGAAGGACCCGGCTTGAAGAGCCAAATCCCACTCGGGGAGCAAAGCCTCGTTCTGAGAGCAAAGCTCTTCCGAGGGAGCAAAGCCCTTCTGAGGGAGCAAAGCCCTCCTGAGGGAGCAAAGCCCTTCTGAGGGAGCAAAGCCCTCCTGAGGAAGCAAAGCTGGCCTTGGGAAGAAAAGTCGAGCTCAGGAAGATGGGTGCCGTTCAGGGAGCAAGGCCAGGCTTTGGAAGTAAAGTCAAAGTCAGGGAGCCAAATCCTGCTCGGAGAACAAAGCCCTGTTCAGTCAGGAGCCCAGCCCTGCTTAGGGGGCTCCCAGCATTGCTCTCCTGATTCCCCTTCCTTGGCATTCCTGCGCTCTCAGCACAGCCCCGGGTGCTTTTCTCCCCATGAGGGATTTCTGGATTTACCCTGTTTGCCACCACCTGCTGCTGTTACTGCACCGTGGCTGGGCTTATGTTTATATAAAGTGCCAAATGCCACTTTGTAACACTACTTTTAAGTGGAACACCAACAATTTTGACCTCGTGTCACAGCCATAAACCTTTGCCCAGCAGAAGAACGTCTCACCTCAGGGCCGAGGCGCCTGCAGCCTGTGCCCGCTTCTCCCGGCCTCATTTTGCACCATATAAGGGCTGGATCCAGCTGGATCCTTTCATTGACTGCCTGGAACTCAGCGAGGAGGCAGTGAAGCATCACACCCTGTATTATCTACCAAATTAGACAAAAAAGACGAGGAGTGACTCATTTCAGCCTTTCTCATCTCCCCAGGCATTCTTCTCTCCCTCTCCCTCCCTGACACACACACATTTATATTTCGCCCAGTGCTGCAGCACTGGGAGTTTTGCAGAGATTTGCTGTTTCATGTAAGGCAGCACAGCTCCCACTTCTGTGTTTGCCCCCTAGGACTGCTCCCAAAGAAAGCTCTTGTGTGGAAAGGACTGGAATTGGGCACAAGCCCCACAAAGCTGGGGCACAGATGTACCACACTGACCTGCTCTGGGCACTGCAACTCCTTTGCTGCTCTGTGTCAGCCTTCCCACAGCACGGCACCTCCCTGCCCCTCAGAAAGGCCAAATTTTGGCTGCTGCTTTGCTCTCTGCTGAGTAAGTTTTCTTCTAATCTCAGTAAAGCCTCCAGGATTTGAGCCTAACCAACACAGATAAATCGTTGGCTTTGGCCTAAAAGTCAGCCAATTTAGCCTTGGCAGATTTGCTTCCTCAGAGGTCACTGAGAAGCTGAGATTTACTAAAGGCACTTGTGTTTCCTTGGCTTTGTGGTAGAAGTCGAGTCCCTCGGTGACTCTCTAACACCTGCTGTTCTTTTATGAGGGAAACCACCGTGCTTCTGGGAAGAGGTACCTTCCTGTGGTTTTCAAGGCTTTTTCTTCCTCTGATGTCACTGCTGTCCTAAAAACCCCGAGTGACACTGACGTCCACACGGAGCAGCACCAGAGCCGGGCGGCCGGGCTAAACAAACTCCCAGGGGTTCACTGTGGGTGTCCAGCCAAATGTCCAGCTCTCAGCACATTGTCATCTCATCCTGACAATTTGACTGTTTTCTTGCTGCAACTGTATTAATAAATTTTTTATTATTTCATCATTGAAAACAGTAGATGCTGAATATCTGTTTTTATGAAAAATCTCTGGTTTCTTGGAAAAACACCATAAATAAATCTCTTTAGATGTGGGACAGCTTTCCAGGCTGGGGGATCTGCTTTTCCATATGGTGCCTGCTAATCCTGGGCCTGGATCAGCAATTGAGCAAGGCATTTGTGGGCTAGGACAGGGAGTCCTAGAGGGGCAAAGTTTGGGCAAGGCATTTCTGAGACAGACCTTGAAGTTTTGTGCCTGGGTTCCAGCACTCAGTGGACCATTGAGGATCCCTGATGCAAACATGTGGACACCTGAAATGCCCAGTAAATCACCGGAGTCCTTCTCCCTGAAAATTTTAATGAATTCATTTGCATCCTCAGAAAAAGGGAAATAAACCTGACGTAGTCAACCAATGGTGGGCAAATTAAAAACTGCTAAAGGCTTTTGCCACCACAGTTATTTCTCCTTCTCTGTGGGAAGAAACATGTTGGAGACCTTGATGGAAAGTGAAGACCTTCAGCACTTCCAAGGTGGAGGTGTGGAGCATCCCTCTTCCCGAGGTAAATCCCTGCTGCCAGAGGCCACATCCTGCCCCTAGGAATTCAGCTGCACAGGTAATAGAATCAAAGGCCTGGGGAGGGGGAATTTACAATCTTCTTTGGCACTTCAGTGACAGCTGAGGCAAATTGGGTCTCTGTGTTGCTTTGGCTCCAGAGAAGGTCTTGTGCTTTTGCGAGGCTCCTTGTCAGCATCCTCCAAACTACAAAGTGTCACCCTGGTAACTCTTAATCCTGCCTCAGCACAGCTTGTTCCGCGTGCTCTCTCATCTGCAGAGTTTAAAGGATGAAGCTGTCACTGGGGAAATGTTCTGATTCCGACGTTCCTGAGATGGATTGACGCGAGGAAAACAGGGTTCATTAAAATGGTGCAAGATGTTGTGATTTCTATTTATATGGGAGTTTCAAAACAGGTTTTTGTTTACAGACAGTTCCTGCAATTAGATCAGTGGAGGAATATTCCCCTGTGGTGGGTGGGAGGGAGTGTGAAGTGCAGTATTTCCCATCCTCACCTTTTGGCTTCCATGGCCACCCTGCTTTATGTTATGTTTCTCTGTTTCTTTACAGAGAAAATAAAGCAAACACCAGCAAACATTTATTTCATGTTAAATGAGTATCAGGTATGTCACCAGTAACAGGAAAAGGTGCACTTCAGCTCTCTGTTTCCCCTTTCTGGGGCTCTACAAAGCCTGGAGGCTCTCAAAAACTGGCTAAAATGTTGCTGGGGCAGGGAATGATTCTCCGTGGGCTGGAACTGAGGCTCCTCTCTGCTTCCACACCAGGGGAATGCTTTGCCACTCCTGCAATCCCTGCAGCACCTGCACCGTCCTTTCTGACTTCACTGGGAGTTTCACAGTTTATGGATTTACTCTTTCTTTTAGGAAGATCAATTCCCTATACGCCATCCTGTCATATTTGCACTGCTTTGGATAAATCCTTGCAGAGCTATAACCCCAAAGCAAGGGTGTGTCAGCAGAGTCATTTGTGCATCCCTACCTGCCACAGCCCCCGAGCAAAGCTCGTCCTCCTGTGACCTTCAGATGTTCGAGGCACCAGCAGTGACCTGGTTCTCTTTCTGAAAGGCCTTTGAAAACAGCAACCTTATTTGACTTGGCGCAGAAGGGCCTTTTTTTAGAAAATCCCTCGGAAATATTAATTTTAAAGAATGCAGGGGTTGTGATTAAGGCACTTTGTTGTCTCTATCAAGGTGATTTTCCTTCTCGGCGAGCGGTTTAGTCACTTGTGCCTGCGTTTTGCTGAGGAGCACTCCCAGCAGTCGTGGCCACCTCTAGATGGTGCGTTTTGCTCAGGAGAACTTTGTGCCCGGTCCTTTACATAAGTTCTGCTCCTTGTCTGAGGTCCCAAACACTCTCCAACCAAACCACACACGTTTTAGTATTTCCTCGTTTTCCTAACTTGAGAACTTGGCTGCTGTAGTGCAAAAATAATAAGAATATATGCCTTAGATACTTTAAAAAGGTGTATTATGTGTATTATTTGGTTGGACCTGTGAGGTATCCACTGTGTGGCATATTGGCTGTGCAGCTGTTGGTATTCCCTGTCTTCTGGATTCATCCCTGTGCTAATTAAATTAAAACAATCTAACTTTTTTAAATACAAATCTTTGCTCTTGTACTTGAATGCAAGGAAAAAGGGAAGGAGCAAAGATGCATAATACCACAGAGATAAAATGATGGTGGTGTTGCAATAACTTACTCCATCTATGGTATTTATATTCTTTTCTCTGGACAGCATTTCCCTGCTTGAAGGAAAAACACAAGATAATTTAAGTGCCTCAGTTTTGGTCACTTTAGAAAAGCCATGAGGAGGACATAGAGAATTAATATCACAAGTTTGGGGCTGGGGATAAAGGCCATTTGGCTTTGCTGCTTTTTGTTGTGGGTTATTTTATTTTATTTTTAAGAAATTGAAAGAACATGTAGTTGTATCCAGTGTTCTTAGGCATAGGAATGATACAGTTAAATTATCCAGGAGCAGAAAAGACACCAACCAAATTGCACTGTCCAGCTCTATAGACAGTAATCAAAATGGAATAAATGATAAAAATTAAATTAGATCAGAAAATCTGCTGGGCTTTCATAAGCTAAGATATTCTTCATAACACAGGTAAGGAAATTGCTTATGCTTCTTCAATGGGTCCAAGATTTTCTCCATGATTTCTAACCTAAAATTGCTGCCTTTAGAAGCTTTTTAAAAGGCCATGTATGGAATAAACTCTTCCAGTGCATTATGAGTAACATCCACTGCTCCTGCTTTATATCTCAGCCTAGCGACAGAACTTTCTTGTAAATAAGGGTTATTTCCACTAAAAGGCTATTATGAAGTTATCTTTGATGCCGAGGCTACAGTCTCAGCTCCCAAGCGTAAAAGAACACTTTAGGATATAAATAGCTTTGTTCCGCCCGCTTAAATCCCCCGTTTTCTGCAGGAGCAGCCCGGGGAGGAGCGGGGACACTCCTGCGCCGCTTGGCTGCTGCGTGCGACATTCCGCGACAAAGGCCACGGGGCAGGACCCGGCCTTTCATGTGGTTATCGCAGGGTGTTGCTACAGGGTTTCGCTGGGCTTTTACGAGGAGATTGCTCCTCCCGATAGCCGAGAGGCCCATAAATGCCATCAGGAGCACCTCTCCCGCCGGCCCCTCGCCGGGTTTGTTTGATGTCACCGGGGCTGAGCAGCCTCGTGGCTGTTGCTGGGTCCTGATCTAATGTGATGCTCTCTGTCACTGCTTTTGGGTGCTGGAGGTGGAAGTTGAGATTCACTCTTACATCATTTGCGGTTTTCTTCTTCTTCTTTTTGTCCCTTTTTTTTTTTTTTTTTTTCTGGTTTATATCCCCCAGTTTTGGCGTGGATGACAGATATTCCTTGCTGCAACACAGGAGCCATTGGGAGAAGATGGCCCTTGGAGCCTTCTTGGAAGGAACACCTCTGTTCCCCTCCCACTTCTTCTTGGTCTTTTACAGTTGGACATTCCTCTAACACCCCTTTTTGAACCTCCCATCATTTTGAACCTACCTCCCCTTTCCTTCTGGGACTGCAGTCCTGTTTTCCTTTTACTGCCTTTTTTTTTTCTGCCTGCAACCCTGTTTTTAATCTGGCACCCTATTTCAGCTGTTTTTCATCCTCTCACCCCTTTTTAGCCTTCTACACTGTTTTGGCCTCCAGCCTCCTCCTCCTGTCCTCCCACCCATGTTTTGACTGCCCCAGTTTGGGCGTTGGTGAAGGGCAGCACCGCATCTGGGCTATTTTAGATTCTGGAAAACACACCTGAGAGGCTGTTGATCACATTTTTTAACAGCAGGTTGTTTGCAAGGAAACTGCTGAGAGCATTTGCACTCGGAATTTAATCAGTCCCAAAATATTCAGAGGAGCCTCAGCAACAGCGCTGCTCTTCTGCTGTCTGTCAGGCGGGCGTCTGTGCAGCGAGAAGTGGTAGATCTGCTCACACAGATGCACCACCTCTGGCTTCAGCTGTATCACCCTGTTTTCCTGTGTCCCCACAAGCTTTTGGCAGTGTCTGACCATCTGCTGTAATTGTTATTTAAGGTTAAAAGCCCCTGTACTCTCAGGAGAGGGTGGTAGCTCTGACGTGGTGATCCTGCCTCAGCTGCAGCAGTGGCACAGGGACAGGAGAGCCTGGGAAGGGCAGCTCACAGGAGCCAGGCTGGTCTCTCATTTCCTCTTAGCCCTGGTAGCTTGGGTTTAACCTTCAAAATGGGAGTTTCCAGCCTGTTTTATGATACAACATCTTCACCAAATTTTCCACACCCCATTCCACCCTCAGTGCTGTTCTGGTTGGGAACACACTGGCTATTTCCACATAGGAGATAGGTTTTGAGGTTCTTCATGCACAAACAAAGGTATTTCTCAAGCCATGCAACTATTTTCAGTGTTCTGTAAAGCAGTGGTAGGACAGATCTTTTCAAATTCATCCCAGTTTTGTCTCAGACTTGTTTCAACTTCAAGCAATTGATTGGCAGGACAAATCTTAATGTTCCTCCTCCCATGCCCTTGCCCATTTTGACAGTCAGCTAAGGGGGATGAGTTTAATTTGTTATTCCAGTCATACTGACCATTAACCCATCCTCATTTAGGACAATATTTAATCACAAGCTCAAAAAGCCTTGAAAGGAGTAATTTTTATAAATGATAGTCTGAGCCATTTGTCCTGCTGAAGGCCTTGAGGGTTAACAACAGGAACATCTGCAAGGCAGTTATTGTGGCAATCAATCCCAAAATACAAATAACTCAATAATTTATAACAGACCCCCACCATTAAATTGTACTGTGCTATTTTCATTTATCTCAGTGCTTATTATGGTGTTACACTGATTTTTAATAATCTCTCCGGCCTTTTTGTTTGCCTGCTGGTGCTCGTCGGATTTAGCTCTGGTTTGGTATTGGGGAGCCTGTGAGCCGGGCTGGATCTACCATTTTAATTATTCCAATTCACTGGATGAAAAAAAAATCTGAATTAGGAAGTAACACTTAGCCATGTCAGAGTGATGAATTCCTGTCATTCAGAGGAACAAATACGTGCAGTTATTTTGTCTTTTCAGGGTTCAGTGCTCCAGTACAAATGTTAATTTTTGCCCCATTTTGCCCCTTATTAAGTCTGTCTCAGATAGAAAAGTCACCCGGCCCTTATCTCACCTCTGCCAGCACCTCTGAAGCAGCACTTTTTGGTACATTCAGAACCAAAACAGTGATCTGGTTCCTGCTCTGAGATCTTTTGTAACACCAAAGCTCTCAACATTCCTGTGCCCTGGACACGGCCCCAGCTCTCAGGTGAAGGCTGCAGCTCTGTGCTCTAGAAATCCAGAAATTCTGGAAATCCAGCCCTGCGAACAGCGGGTGCGAGGATAAGCAGACAGAAAAGAGGCACAAAGATATACTGAGAATTTTGGGCATTGATGCAGTTCCTCTACAGCCTGAGGGCATCTGCATCCTTAGTCATGCAGCAGAGGTGGCTTGTGCAGGCTTTGTGGTGCCTGCATTTCCCTGTGCTGGGGTTCTGTCAGGTTTTCCTCGCTAGACAACACCAAAGCGAGACGGGCGTAGGGTGAGAGCCCTGGGACAAACGTGTGAGGTGGTGCCAGAGGTTTCACGGGTGACACTTGTTATTTCTAGCCAGGGCAGAGGCGGTGTTGGGAAGGGCGCTGTGCTGTGCAGGCTGGGGTGAGGTGGGAAAACGAGGTCATTGGGGATGCAGCACCCGGGAGGTTTTACAGCTCCACAGCCTCGCCTGGGCTTTCTGGCTCTTACAGATCCAGGAGCTTCGTGCGAACCCTCATTTCCCACAGGAGTCAGATCAGGTGCTTGCTCAGGAGCAGTCAGTGATTTGGTTTCTGGACATCTTTCACCAGAGGGTTAGACAAATCTGTTTTTTAGAAGGGAGGTCTTTCCACAGCCAGCCTTCCTCACGTTCCCACCTCCCGGCAGCCAAGGCTGTGCTCCTGCTCCCTTGGCATTTCGGAGGGGTGGGCTGATCCCTGCCGCTGTTCGCGGAGAGGGCTGCGCTCCAGTCCCCATGGAAACAATTTGGAGAGTTTTCCAGCTTGTGTAGCATCGCTGAGCTGTGTTTTGCCTTCCTTTTCACTTCCATCGGGAGGGTGGCAAAGCTTTAACGCATTCATGTTTGAAAAGCACTTGGAGGTGCTTGAAGAAGGTGCTACAGAGGAGAGAAGTGTTATTACCCAGATTAACTGTTTCTGTTTCGCCCTGCAGTCACAGCCGGGAGTGTCGCTGTGCCCGCTGGAAGCGGGGTAAGGGAGCGAGGTCGCCGTGTGCCCACGGCCTTCGGGGCAGCTCTTCTGCGAGTCACCCCGACACCGATGGGAGGCTGAGCAGAACCTCCACAGCTGCAGTCAGGCAGGGAATACATTCTGGGAGGCTCAGCGGTCCGATTTACACAGGCAAAATGGAGGGAATTCACAAGAAATGGCTCCACACGTTTCAGGTGCAACAGGAGCACAAGCCAGGCCAGAGCTCACGGCGGGGGGAGCTGGGGATCCGGTACTGCCTTGGATGTGTGAGCCCCCCCAAAGCTCTGTTAGGAGACACTGTTTATGCTGCTAAAATGCCCATGTCAGAACACACTATTTATGCTGCTAAAATGCCCATGTCAGGGTGTTTATCCACTCCAGGCTGCTCCTGACTGTGTGAGTGCAGAGCGCTCCCAGACTGCTCCAAGCAGGCTGCACCCCGATGCTGTGGCAGGGTAAAACCACATACTTGTCTGGAACTCAGGAATGTAACATGCTAGGGCCTAAGGGATTTTACATTTCTAATCCCTACTGAGAGCCTCAGCACCTTCCAAGTACCTGCTGTGCTCCAGACACACCTAAACTCTGCTAAACTCATCTGTGCTTGGGAATCACTGCACAGCTCTGGCCACTTCTGCATCTATGAATTGGGCTCCAGTTTCCCCATCCCTCATTCCTCTACCTGCTTCCCATAGGGTGGGTCCCCTGCAAAATCCTCTCCTGTTTCCAGGCACACTGGCCTTCCCAGCTCTGGAAGAGGAGCCTGGAGCTGATGACAAGGGTTCCTGAGGGTGCTGCCAAGGGGTATTTTGTCTGGGCTGCCTTTTTCTTCCCCTTCTTCATTTCTGTTTTGGTTTGATTTTCTCATTTTTTGGGGGGAGATTGGTGGTTGTTTGTATTTTTCTAAATTATTTTTCTGAACTTATTATGTGTAACTTCCTGAAAAACATTATTAACAAACACCAGCTGAATCTGCACTGCCTGCCTTGTTAAGAGTACGGTGAGCTGGGACCACATTATCCCATCCCTGCTCTTAGTTCCAGCAACAATTTAAAAATCCAGTTATAAACTGCTTGTTTTAACATTTAGAACAAATCTTTCCCCATGCATGCTCTCTCCAGTTCAGTGGGATCAGCTGAAAACAAACTGTACCAAAAAATGAAGGGACCCCTTTCCATCCGTCAGGCCCTCACCTGCCAGGCTGCCCAAATCCTCGGAAGGGAGAGGCCATGGGACACACAGAGAGTGAGTGCAGGGGCCCTTTCTGTCACAGTGAGCTTTGCTACACCCTGACTTCATCCTCATCTCCCTGGAAAGGTCCTGTCCCCTTCCAGCCTCTCTCTCCCTTTGCTCCTGGCCCTCAGCGGTGCCAGCTGCTCCCTCTGCCTGACCTGCCTCAGTTCCCCTCTCCCCTTCCATACGTCCTCCCTGCGCTGTTGCTGTGATTCATTAACGCTTCAGAGACACCAGTCTGAGTGGAAAAAACCCAACCAAGCACCAGGTTGTGCCGCTCTGTGCATTTTCTATAGTGACTCACGAGCCTGACCAGGTAACTCCCCTTCCCTCTCACTTAGTCACTCTCTCCCTGCCGGATAGGCCGGTCTGGCTCCTCACTTCACTTTCTGCTCTGTTTTCTTTGCTCTTCCCAGCCCATGCTCTACGTGTGAGCTCGAGGATGGGAAGTTCTCCCTCGCTGACCCGTGGCACACAATGAGGAGCAAAGGAAAACACTGACTGCAGCAACTTTGCCTGCAGAGGGACCACAGAGCCCCCCCTCTCCCCGCTTGGGCCACGCACAAATTACTTTGTCATTGTGGAGAAACAAATAAGGCTTCGTTCTCATTACCATCCTGATGGGAGTAAACAAGTTTATTTACACTTGAGCACTGCTGAAGAATAAAGTCATAGAGAAAAGTTCAGGGTAGGTGGCCTGTCTTTGTCATTAGGGCCAGCTTTTACAAAATCGCTGCCCGCTCGGCCAGACAGGCTGCTATTCAGGCAGGCCCGGGTTAATGAAAGTACGGTGTGTGCTTGTTAAAAGGAGGACTACAACACTTGTAATCATGGGTGGTCACATTTTTATTTAATGATACGTATCTTTCCTTTCTCCAGCCTTCCCTCGTAACCCTTTGCCTCCCACTCACCCATCCTTTCGCAGTGACTAATTATGAGTCGTCGACTAAAATCTGATTACCAGGGCTACAACCAGCTAAACACATTAAACAAGTGATTTTTATTTTAAAATAATCTTTTCATTAGGAGCCCTGGGATTCTGTCAGAGCAAAAAGCCCTCAAAGCGTGAGGGGCCCCACATGTGTAATCGCTGGAGCTAAGATAATAATAAAAGGACAACTACAAACAAACTTTCGGGAAGAAAGGGCTGCGGAACAGAACTGCTTCCTCTCTTCCAAGGCCTTCGTGTGGCCCTGGTGATAAATCTGTTGGGACAAGGATACTTCAAAGGCAGGGGTCGAACTCTGCTCTCGTTTGTGCAAGTCTCACAACTCGTGTCAATGGAGTTTCACCCAGGCAGGAGGCTCAGACCTACTGTTCTGCTCTCACGAATGCAGGGAAAGGCAAAGCCAGCCATGATGGGGAAAAATATCTATTTATCCATGGCACGACCTTGCTGAAGTGCTGAGTAGAATCAAGCTACCCCAGGAAACCTCCTGATGTCTCCCAACTTTCCTGCTCTTTCTAAAGACTAACCAGTCTGAAGTGCTCGTGTCTGGGCTGAGGAGAAGTTCAAGCTCAAATGTATTTTTTTGGCCTCTCTTGGGTGTTTCAGCGATTTGCACAGAAGGATGTGCTCACACAAAGGCATCACTCACCCAGCATTTTCACCTGCCTGCTGCAGGATGTTGCTTCTTTCTGTGGTCATGGATGGAGAGTTTGTCTGCCTATACCCCACAGTCATTCTTGAGCTTCACAGTCATTTTTGACAGAGAAGCAGAGATCTGAGGACACTGAATTTTTCCAGTTTTTAGAAAACCCGCAGCTGTGTGACAAGCTGATGCTTTGGTACATGTAAATTATCACTGTGACTTGGGTATCTTATTCACAAACATTTTCCACTGTCACTTAGGAAACTAAAACCCAATTACAGGCAGTTTTGGGAATGGGGAAGGATTGCTCCTCAGTGAGACTTTCCATCTGCTGGTCACCCCTTCCACTGAGGACAGGGAGAGCAAAATGCTTAAGACAAAGTGTTGTGCAATGATGTTACTTACAGTCTTTGTTTCTTTAAGAGGTTGGGAAAGACCTCACCATGGTGTTCCTGCCCTACCTTGTGCTTCTCTCAGCCAGGAGGGGCCAAAAATATCAGTCCCCACATCCCCATCTGAGGCCTGGGGCAGCACTCGAGCAGGAAGAGCTGCCTCTGATACAGAGTGCAGAAAGAGCAACATGAACGTGTCACTGCCTGCCCCAGTGCTCCCAGCACCCTCTGGCCCTATTTTAACCTCTGTTTCAAGGCATATTTGTTATTCCAGAGGAAACAGCCTGTTGGCTTTATGAGTTATGATAAGAGGGTGAAGGAAGGACTTCCAAACTTGGGTCAGCCTGAGCCTCAGCCTGTTTTGGGTTCAGCAAGGGAATCTCACTTGGCTGAAGGTACAATCCAGTGGTACTTGCCAAAAATCAGGGGGAATTAACTCCAGCAAGGCTCCCATCACATTCCAAAGAGCTCAGGGGCACTGCTGGTGATGGGATCACCAAGGGGTTTGGTGGGATGGTGAGGCTGTCCCAGGCAAGAGGGGAAAGGAGAGCATTGCTGGGGCTGCAGGTGGCAGGCAGGGCAGTGTGGCCTCTGAAGTAGGGCAGACTGATACATTTATTAAATAAATGCGATGAGATAACAGGCAATGCTGAAACAATGTGCATAACTAATACCCATGGCTTGAAAATCATCAAGCTCCCCAGGCTCTTTGCACATATTAGTGAGCAACCCGTGGAGCACTGCTGCTCTCCCCAGTGGGAGGCAAACTGAGAGCCAGAGGGTGAAGGATTCCATTCCCTGACTATGTCCCTCAGTTTGGGAGCCCAATATGAGCCCCTCTAAACTCAAGGGAATTCTTTGAAAAAAGGAGATGAGCACAAGGGGGTTAATGCAGAATGACAGGAGCTGTGTCTCTGTATTTGCGCAGGGATTAATTTGGGTGAAGACATTTCAAAGTGATAATGTGAACCTCTCCCTTTATTTACTGCTTCGTGCTCAGAGGCAGAAACAAACCCAAACAGAGAATCAGGAACAGCCAAGTCAAGGCCAGGCTGGATGGGGCTTTGGGCACCCTGGTCCAGTGGAATGTGATCCTGCCCATGGCAGGGGTGTGGAACGAGATGAACTTCAAGGTCCCTTCCATCCCAAACCAGTCTAGAATTCCATGATTCTATGATTCAAAGGCCTCCCCTGAGCTCTGCAGCTACCAAAGGCACCACCTGAGTGTTTTCCTTCACCTTTTCCTCATTTTTTCCTGGCCTTTTCCCCATCATTTACAGAAAGCATCACCGGTGGTGTGAGGGTTAATGAATGCTCACACCTTGCTACAGCGAGGCAAAAACTTATGAGTCTTCATGTTGTCACGAAGGTGTTGCTGAGCTTACGCTGCATGAAATATCCCAGAACTCCTGCAAGCTGTGGGATTCAAATTCACAGGCTATAATTACAGAGTCTCCAGCACCCTCCCACACTTCGCAATGCCTTCACAAGCGGGAGCAGCAGGAACACCTGTCCCGGGCTCCTGTGGGCTTGTAGGTCCTTGCCCGCAGCCAGGCAGGGCTTGCTCCCTGTCAGAGGCTCCCAGCAAAGCCTCCTGCCACGCTGGAATGATGGGTTGGGAGTCTGGACTCTCCCAGCTGCCCTTAGGGAATGCCCCAAAGCAGAGTCAGCACGGTCACGTTTGCTAACAGGTGCTCACAGCCAGGTTAATTCGATGCCATTTCGCAGTCAGCTTGATGACAGGCTTAAACACAAGGTTTGCAGGATTTAGAGAAGCAAGGGAATGAAAACAACTTTCTTGGGATTGCTCCTTCCCAAGCAAGCCTGGGGAACATCATGGAGTGAACCCCAGCAATGCTCCCAAGACTCTTGGGGCTCCCCCAGATCAGCATCAGCACAGCAGGCCTGGTACTGAACTGGTCCCCAGGGTCTGGTTCTGGTCACAGATGCCGTGGTGTAAATCAGGTGCACATAGAAGGGGCAGGTTCAGCAGGGGGTGAGGGAATGGTTAAATTAATATAAAATCCCCAGTTACCAAAAATGCCATCCTGGGATGATCTTAGCCTTTGTTAGGCCAGTGCTGCTTGAGGTGAGGATCACCATGCATAGAGCATCTCCTGTGCCCTGGCAGGGATTTGGGTGTCAGGGAGGGTCCCAGGGGCTCTGGGGACAGAGCAGAGGGTCCCTCTGAGCTTCCAGGCTGTTCTGTTTTGCAGTGTGGATCCACCACAGCCAGAGCAGGCTCCCTCCATGGCACAGCAGGGTCTTCTCAGAATGTTGTGGAACTGCTTGGGAGCTGATGTCATGAGGGCTCTGCCCGGGCTGGCACGGGCAAGCTTTGCACAGAGGTGGTTCTCTCTGCCTCTGGGGCACTCTCTGGAGAGCCTTCCACAGCATTCTCCCCTCCCTGCCCCTGCAGCTGAGCAGCAAGGCGAGGAGGAGGAGGAAGAGGCAGAGGAGGAGGAGGAGGTTTCCCAGGGCCACCTCAGGGATGTGGCTACAGCCTTACCCAACAAGTCCTCCTGCCAAGTGGGTAAATGTAGAGGCTGGAGCTGCCAAGGAGATCCACAGCCACCAGCCAAAATGCAGCAGCTCTGGTGGTGGTGGAGCCTTGGGTTGTGTGGGGACAGGGACACCCCCATTGCGTGGGGTGAGTGCATTCATGCTGAAAAAGCTCCTCAGTTCCTTCTCTATCCTTATGTGCTGAATTTTTTTTTTTATCCTGTGCTGGTGCTTATCTCATCTCATAGTGATACGGGAGGGTGTTTCTCTCCATAATGAGTTTGAGAATTAATATTGGGTCCTCCTTTGTGGCAGAAAGGGCATTTGGAGCAGCCTTGCAGCAATGCCTGTCCCTGTATTTGTGTTTGCCTCCCCCCTCCAGCCCTTGGACCCTGCTGCAGCCCATCCTGCCAGGACCTCCATACCTGGATGAGCCTGGTACTTACTGGTACTTACTCCTCAGCCTGCAGCCCACCTCTGCCCACAGCCATCTGCTCTGCCACCCCCTGGCTGCTCTAGAAACAAGTCCTGAGCTGCAGGAAGGACCTGCACAACCCCTCTGGCATCCCTGTGCACAAACATCCTCTGCATCCCAGAGGAGCAGAGGGAGCCAGGGCCCTCAGTGGCCCCTGCTCCAGCCTGTGCTGCTGGGACACGTGCTGGGCCACTCTGCCCAGTCTGTGCTGGCATGACCCTGCCTGACCTTTCCACCACTTGTGTCTCTGACTCCTCTCTGCCTGGATTTGGGCTGACATGGAACACCCCAAACACGGCTCTCATTTACTGGCAGCCGTTATCACTGCAGCTCTGTCTTTATTAGCCCTCAGCAGTTGCTCCTCTGTGGTCTCACTCCACATGCAGTGACTGATGCAGAATCTGATAAAAGGCACCTGATATCACTGTGAATAGCTGATGTAAACTTAGCAGACGGTCCTGTGACACATCATGTGGGCAAATTAATAAACCCCTTCCCAATAAATTCAGCATGCGTCCTATAATCCCAGTTCAAGGGCATCTCTTATGTCAGCATCACTAAGTTAGCTACTCTGCTCCCCTGGGAATGCAGCACTGGGACTGCTCTGGTCAGAGGAATTCCTGCTCTTGCTGCTGTGACCACAGAACAGCAGCTCTGACCGGGGGTCAGGTTTGTGCTGGGCATTGGACAGCTCAGGACAGAGCAGTTCCAGCCCAGGGTTCTGGTTTCTGCAGGGTTGCAGGCTGAGACCCCAGCAACATGTGGGACACCAGGGTCCCCACCTGCCACTGGGGTGTTCAGGGGAATGGCACCCTTGGGACCAGCAGTTCCCACTGGTTTCTCATCCCCGATGCTGAGGTTCCACCCTGCAGAGCTCCCGTGCTGCCACCGAGGTGGCTGAGCCCCTCTTGACCTCAGGTGCTCTGGGGCTTTCCCAGCAGGATCCCTGCATGGCCTGGGCTCTGCTGGTGACCCCGGCCCCACTGCACTGCTCAGGGTCTGCTCTGGGCACCCCGGCCCTCAGCTGTGCTTTTCAGTGGAAATAGCATCCAATCCCTTGTGTGCTGGAGCAATGGGCAGCATCCCTCCCGCGCCAGACATCAGACACTTCTAAAAGGGCTCATTCTGCCCCCGGATTCCCACTGGGATCAACGTGTTGTGGCTCCTCAAATGAACTATTCCAGTGATTATTTTGCCCTTGCCCAAATAAAAAAGGAACCAGAGGGATATGAAGAAGGCAGAAACAGCATTTTGTTTTTCAGAGTCCCCCGATGATCTGATTGAGGAACCTAAACGTTGAAAGGAGGACTCAAACCCATTCGCTTGGCTCTGCATTTCTCACGGGATCCAGACGCTGCTTTGTCACTGTTCCAATGACCCTCCCACCAGCCCGCAGCTCTCCCGGGGAGCAGCACGACCCCACGGGGACCCAGGGCCACCCATGGAGCTCCGCCTGCCTCACCCTCGCTCCAAAGGGCTGAGCCCAGCCCTGGGTGTCCCATCTAAGCTCCTTCAGGAGCAGCGCTGAGGTCCAGGGCTCTCTGCAGAGCCACCACCACGGTGCCTGCTCAGCCCTCACATCCTCCCCTGCGCCCTGTGAGATCCCCCCTCAGTCCTGTTCTCTCTCCAGGACCTCCTTCAGCACCCACAGCACCCCCGGGAGTCCCTCCTTGCACACCCCGCTTGCTCCTCGGCATTGTTCCCCAGCGGATATTTATTTGAAGGGTTTCATTAAATTATCGCACAACATCACTCGGTACACAACTACAAATTAATTTAGTCAGTTTGCATTTGGCTGACCTAATATTCATTATATTCCAGTCAAGTGGATGTGTTTGCTCTTTGACGGGTTGTTCCACGATAAGATACGTGGTCCAAAGTACCGTACTTAGAACTAGAGGTAATATTTACAGACACTCCATGCAAATACTGCAATTACCTGATTAATTATAGCCCTTCTGTTTAGTTCTGCAGATCACCCTCTTATCCCTCCCTTCCCCATTGCCATATTTGTCTACAAGACATGGGAATAGCCTTTAGGTCTCTACAGAGCAGAAGTGGATGTTTTTTAAAGCCTAAACACTCTGTGGTCACTCCCAGCCCTGCTCTCCCCAGCGCTGCGCCCGCCTGCAGCGTGTTGTTGTGGCTGGGATGCGTGGAGCATCACCACTGCTGCATTTTAATAACAATCTCAGTCCAGGAGATTGGAAATTGGAATCTAAACATAGCCCTGAAGAAGGACGAAAAAGGAAGTCAAGAAGGACTTGGAAATAGTGTTAGATGTGCAGGAGTGCTGTGACTGCAGTTCCCATTAACTGCACACTCCGACTGTGCTCTGGGGATGGACAGACAGACAGATGTACAAAGAGATCTGACTGTTATACAGCACTTTTCATCCTGGGATCAGAAACACAAACTCTGTGTAACTGAGCAAAATGCAGCTGCTGCAGTCACCTGTCCCTGCAGCACCAACACACATCATCAGCCACTGCCTCTGCCCATGGTTTACTTTACTTTTTTTTTTAATTTAAGGTTAATTAGAGGGGAAGATTCAGGCATCAACATTTGGCTTCATTCTTGTCTGACACTGTGTTTTGCCCTTCCAATGTCAATGAATTAATTGTGATGGAGCGGAGTCACTCCTCCAGTTTAGGAGGGTCTGGAGGTGGGGGAGTTTTGCAACCCGAGCAAAGGCAGAGGTCTCCTCTGGCTCAGGAGGGAGGATGGCTCTACCCACACCCCACTGGTGTTTTCACAGGGCAGCCTGGGCAGAGGTGACCCTCTGGCCCCAGTGGAGGACCCTAAAGCAGAGCAGTTGCCAGTGGCCCTTGGCACATTCCAGTGAACCCCCTGTCCGCTCTCCTCAGAGCACAGTGTGACACTGGGGCAGGCAGAGGGGAGCCATGCCCGTGCCCACATTCCAAATCCCCATTTCACATGGGAGAGCCACAGCACCTCTGTCCACTTAAAAAAGGTGATGGGAAGGGCTGGAGGATTGGAAAGGGCTCCCAGCTTGATGGCACTGGCACGGGAGTGGGATTTGCTTAGGAGAGGTCCACAAAGGAAGCAATGGAAAGGAGCACTTGAGCTCAAATTTGTCCCATCACCCAACTCAACATTTTTCTTGCCTTTGTAGGATCATCTCATCCCCCCTCTGCCACTTCATCCTCCCCTTGCCCAGCTGGGACTGGGCACCTTCAGCCTCTGCTCTTTCTCACCTGCTTGCAGGTACAGCTTTTCCCTGCCACCTCTTCCCTGATCCCTGCCCAGTGCCAGCCTTCCTGCCCCCTGCCAGCAGGCTTCCTGGGGGCTTCCTTTTGTGCTTAAGCACCTTGCAGTCAGGGACCCTACAGCAATGCAGCCTCATTATCTGCCTGCCAAGCCCATCAACGAGAGGATCTCCAAGGTGAAATAAAACCATGCATTACAAATGAAATACTCTGCTGCTCTCCTTTGCCTCCTGCCATCACCGGAGATCTTTGTGGTTAGTCTGCAAGACAGCTCTTCCCTGCTAATTAACATTTAAAAGTCTTCCTCTCTCACCCTGCCACCATGACACAGGGGCTGCTATCTCACAGGTTGTTCCTTGAAATAATTCATCACTTGGGAAACATCAGAGCCTCATTGTAATCCCACAGACCTGGCCTAAAACCAAATCTGTCCTCCTGCATTCCATCCCGTAGCCTCTGCAAGGACTGGCTCGGGATGTCAACCAGATTTAGTTCTCAGAAAACACCTTTCCAAACTGTGTGTGTCTGATTTTATTAGCAGGATTTTGTTTTTCACATCAGTAAATAGTCTGAGCAATGACAACACTCTCTGTGACCTGTGAAAAATCACTGAATATATGCGTTTCCACCTCCCTGTTGCAATTCCACCCGTTTTTGTAGCTGGGGAGAGAAATTGCCCTTTACTTTGCATATTTGCAGTTCTTAGTGCCAGGGTCTAATTCCTCAAAGCTTTTCTCTTGTCTTAAAAAACACATCAAATATATTTTACCTACATCTTCAGCTACCATAGAGGAGCAGAGAAACTTGGGGGGCAAAGGGACTTGCTGAGCCCCATTTGCCCCTGTCAATGAGTCCCACTGACACCTGCTTCTGCTGCCAGGTCGTGGTGTGCGTTGCAAAAGGGCCCTCAAGCCACCCTGGGCATCAGCATCAGAGGGATGGTGCTCACCCCATCCCCATCCTGGGTACAAACCTGCAGGACCAGGCAGAACCCAATCTCCCCAGCTCACCCTCCGTATCCTCAGGGCCTCAAACCACGCTGACAGATGCTCTCTTCTCTCTGCTCATGGACTCCTGCAGCAGCAATGAGCTCTGGAGGTCTTAACAGTTCTGGTCCTGCCTCCTCTTCCTTCCAGTGATATTCCCACTGCCAGATGGAGAACAGATTGGTTTTCAGTGTAACCCAGCCATTACCCACCAACCACTCCTGCCACAGAGCTGGTTGTGCTCAGGCTTTATGCAAACACCTCAGAGGCTTTTATCAGCAGACACCAGGGGTTTTGTACTCGGACCTGTGCTTCGTTTATTCAGGGGAAAAAAACAACAGAGGGGATCACCACAGCACTGGCTCAGCCTTGGGAGGGGGAGGAAAAGCATTAAATCAGTGACTGTCAGTGTCTCTGGTGTAAAGCAGCAGTTCCCAAACCCGCTTTGCCCAGGGATTATTGACAGGACAGCAGGAGTGCTCTGGATTTGCTGCACCCGTGCAGCTCTGCTGGTTTGCCATGGGATGTGACGTGGGGATCTGTGGGCAGGACCACCCACGGCGCTCACAGGGCAGTGTCTGTGCCACAGAGTGGGCAGCCCTCACCTCAGGAACAGGCCTGGCAAGGAGGCCTCCCTTGATTTTTATGTTCTTCAGCCTGGTCTTGGTCTTGCAGTGATGGCCAACAGCAAAAGCCCTTGAAGGCTATTGGAAATAATCTCATAAATAGAGCAGTACCTTCTGGGAATATCCACCCGGGTCCCCTCAGGCACAGCAAGCCCCATGGCTGTTTTTATGGGATGTGTTGCTTGGACCAACAGTCCTCTCTAAGAAGAAGGATCTTGCATCTACATGTGCTGTATAGGAGCCAAAACCTGGCCTGTCCCACCAGGAGCTGCCTCTTGCTCTCCTTAGTGCACAGGAGAGTCAAGTTTAATCCAAACCAGCTGCACCTGTAAAGATCCATGATATAAGACATGAAGGGCCAAGTCTTGAGGATTACTTGTATCCCTGGAAATGTGAGCCTTGGAGAAAGAGTCACAGTTTTGGGAGCAGATGATGACAGAATGGTAAATTACATAATGTCCCATAAATGGAGCCCGTTCGTAGCCCAATTACCCGTCCCAGCAGCCCCATGCAGTTGATTGCAGGATTATATAAAGGGCTTTTCATTAGTCAGAGAGTCACAAAGGGAGCTCTTTCCACGTCCTCCTTAGGATTACTTAACCATCACTCTGGACAGGACCAGCAGAGCATTATTGGGATGTGCCAGAACAATACCCACCAACCTTTCCTCAAGCACGTCCGCTCCCCTCGAGCATCATCCCACAGAGGGTGCAGGGACACGGTACCGTGCTCCCAGACAGGGTTACCCACACACCGTGTGCTGGCGTGGAGGGAGGTCTGCTGTGCCTCTGCCAGGGCACGGCACCTCCAGCTTGGAGCACCTGGAGCACTGGTGTGGGCTGAGCGAGGGCGGTGAGCCCATCCTGCACCCAAAAACACCCCCTGGGCATTGGTGAGCTGGTGGAGCTCCTCTGCTCTCACAGCCAGACAAACGCAGTGGCAGCACTTTGCAGGTATCCCTCCCTGCTTCCTGCAGCCCAGGGAGCGACAGGCTTTTCCAATGTCTTTTCCAAAGGCTTTTCCAGTGTCCCCTGACCTGGTGTGTAATAAAGATGCAGAGCGCTTGTGACAGCGGCCCTGGCGTGGTGACACTGCTGCTGCACTGGGGGCCAGGGCAGCAGGTCCTGATCGTGCCCTTATCTCTGCTGTGACCTTAGAGAAGCTGCCTAATATAGCTCGGCCGCATTTCCCTCTCCCTGCTGAGATAATAACAGTTCCTGGGTGTTGCAGAACTCATTCATTCCCATTTGTTTCTGGTATCTTGGATTATCAAAGAGCAGTCAGGAGGAAGACTGGCAAAGAACAAGCTCTTATTCACTTGTCAGTTAGGAACAGTACCCTATTTTAGACTAAGAATGGGGGGAAAAATAATCCTGAGAGAGGTTGTTCCTTGGCTTTTCCTGCTGCTCAATTTAAAATCTCCCCCAGCCTCCACCCCGCCATGGCTGGGGTGAAATGTTGACCATTTCACAGAGCACCAAATTGGTGTCTTCCCTCCCCTGGCAGGAATGACAATGCAAACAAAAATAGATAATGCATTTAAAAAATCTCCAGTGGATCGTCATGGCGATAAATAATTGTAGCATGTTGCCATAGTAACTCTGGCTGTAATAAAGAGAGGCCTATCTGCAGCTTAGCTAAATTTAGTTGTTCCAAACTATTAAAAATATTTTCAAATACTCTGGTAACTCTTTTTAACATTTTCTGGGGCTGGAAGCAAGACTTAATCTTCATTCATGCCTTTGTGTTGTCTCCATATTCCAAATACACTTCATCACTGAAATAATCAATGCCATCCAATTAAAAAGTTGTTAAACTGAGGAAATTGCTGAGGATCTTTCTGTTTCCCATCTCTTCAAGCCTTTTCACCTGGAAGTGTAAAATCTGTCCATAGAAGATTCCAGTTCTGCCAGGCCTGGTGGGAGCCCAGGGTCCGGCCCCAGCATGTACTGGTGGGCACTGGGAGATGAGAGGGGAAAGAGCTTCTGTATGGGGTTTTTCTGGGGGGAATGGATTCGGGGCCTGAGCCCTCAGCTAACACAGAGGAGTGTAGGGGTGCTCTGCAGAACAGATGGGATCTCTCCAGTCCCAAACTGGGTTGGGTGGAACTTTCCCAGTTACCTGTCTTGTTTAAAACAAAGCCACATCTAATGACATTTAAACACTGCTCACAAGTCCCGAATCCCTCCCTGCCTCTCTCAGCCCACTGCCTGTTTGAACGGGCAGCTACATCCTGTCTGGAACCTTTCCTGTACCAAATGGGCTTTATTTTCCTAGAAGGAAGCCTTAACACCTGTAATTCCTGATTGTTTTTCAGGCTTTGACGTGAGTTGTTCTGTTTCAGCTATATCTCTCCGGAGGGAGGAATGGCAGCACACTGCAGGGGATATTAAATTTGTTCATTTTCTTGGTGGTGCTGCCTTTGGGCTGAAACCCCCGGAGTTCCCCCTCAGCCCCGCTGTTCTGCTGCTCCTCAGCAGGAAGGAGCTTCACCCCAGGGACAGGGTTTGCAGGTTGCCAGCTCTCAGAGGCACTTACTGCCTGGCTGGTTCTGCCTCCTTGGCTTCACATTTCTGAGCTTATCTGGCTCCACGACAGCAAAACTTCCGGAGCCGGAGCCTTTAATGCGAGCACTCAATAACCCAGAAGGTTTTTGGTTTCCCCAAAAGCCATCACCAAACCCACGTGGGACCCAGAGCCAGGGCTGCAGGATGGGCCCACTCCCCACCTTCCCCTCGGGACCCCCCGCTGCAGCTTCTTGCAGGGTCGGGTTGCTGGAGTTGTCTGGGATTTCTTCACTCCTCAGTGAGAAGGTGGTTTCCAGCTGCACTAATGTAGGTTTTTTCCTGCAGAGAGTGAATTTAAGCCTCGTGTCTGAGGTGTCTGCAGAGCAGCAGGGAGCCCGTGCCACGGCCTGGGCGCTGTCCTGTGAGTGCTGGCAGCAGCAGATCTCCCTGGTTGGGATCTGCTGGCTTGGGACCCCCTGGTTGCTGGTGGGACCTGCCCTGGACACCTCTCTGTCCATCCCAGGAAGGTTAAAATCAGCCCATGGTGCCTTGCTTGAATTTTCTAAGCCACAGAGTCAGAGAATCCCAGAATGGTTTGTGTTAGAAGGGACCTCAAAGCTCATCTCTAATCCCCTGTCAGGGGCAGGGACCTCTCCCCTAAACTAGGGTGTTTAAAGCCTCATCCAGCCTGGCCTTGAATCATGTTAATGACCCTCTTCCATGAGCAAAGCGTGTTTCCAAAATGCACTTTGCAGTGCACTGGTATGGTGTTGTGTGTCTGAAAAGAAACAAAAGCAAGTCATTCCATTGTCTTCTTACTGACAAGAGACTGCAGCCTATGGCTTGAAAACAACACAGCATAAAAACAGGATGAGCAGCTCCTTAGGCAGAAATACTTAAATTCCAAATAACCGCATGATTTAGGAAAAAAAAAGAAACTATGCATGCCTGCTTGCTCCGATGCAAAACCAGAGGAAAGCATTTGGAGTGCTCTTAACACATCAGTGCCTGTAATTATGGAAGTTTTCTTCCCTGAGTGCCCTAAAAATCCACTGAAGTCAAGGAGAGGGCAGGAAATGCAGCCGCCAGCTCAAGGCAGGGGGAAGAGCAGGTGATGGCAGCGCTGAACAGCCCCAGAGGTTTCTTCAACCTTTGTCTTGGACTTTTAGTAGGACCCTGGGGAAAATCACCTGCAAGTGTGCTGCTGCTGCTGCTGCCAAGCTGCAGAACGAGGCGGGTGCATTTCCCTCTCAGCCTCCGGGGTCCCCGGCAGGGTCAATGCAGCAGGGCAGGGCTGGGTGTTTGTCCATCGCCTCGGCCACACCCTAAGGGACAGTAAATGACAACCCTGGGGTCCTGCTTTCCCTGCAGCAGCTTCGTTTTCCCCATCAGGACCCTGCTGACCTCCCTCTCCAAGCAGCCACAAGCTTTGTGGCAATGACTGGGATGTGTCCAAGCACTTGTTTGAGCTAACAAATGGCCGAATTTGCTGCTGCACCAGGCAGTCCTGGGCTGGAGCCTTCACCCCTGGGCGGGCGCTGCTCATTCCCGCAGCCCGGGGCAGCTCCCTGGCAGTGCAGGCTCAGCCCTCCCAACCTTTGTGCTATCACTGCCCCCCTTGTCCTTCCTGTCCCCCCCTCGTGTGCAGTGACACCCCAACAGTGACATCCCAACAGTAACATCCAGCAATGACACCCCAGGAGTGACACCCAGCAGTGACACCCCAACAGTGACATCAGCAGTGACACCCAGCAATGACACCCCAGCAATGACACCCAGCAGTGACACCCCATTAGTGACACCCAACAGTGACACCCCAACAGTGACATTGGCAGTGACACCCCAACAGTGACATCCAACAATGACACTCCAACAGTGAGACTCCAGCAGTGACACCCAGCAGTGACACTCCAGGAGTGACACTCATTAGTGACACCCAGCAATGACACTCCAACAGTGAGACTCCAGCAGTGACATGCCAGGAGTGACACCCAACAGTGACACCCCAGCAGTGTCACCCCATTAGTGACATCCAGCAGTGATGCCCCATTGGTGACACCCAGCAATGACACTCCAACCATGAGACCCAACAGTGAGACCCCAGCAGTGA
The DNA here is from genome assembly GCF_021018805.1 of Prinia subflava. Taxonomy (NCBI): domain Eukaryota; kingdom Metazoa; phylum Chordata; class Aves; order Passeriformes; family Cisticolidae; genus Prinia; species Prinia subflava. Next base: position 3,525,213 of record NC_086261.1, read on the forward strand.
CACCCAATAGTGACACCCAGCAGTGACGTCCCAGAAGTGACACCCAACAGTGACGTCCTGGGAGTGACACCCAGCAATGACACCCAACAGTGACATCCCAGGAGTGACACCCCATTAGTGACACCCACAAGTGACATCAGCAGTGACACCCAGCAGTGACACCCAGCAGTGACATCAGCAGTGACACCCAGCAGTGACACCTCACCCTCCCCTGGCACTGCCAGCAGCTCCCAGGGCCGGACCCCAGCCCCCTGTGAGGCAGCAGGAAGGGCTGCTCTGCCTTTTCCATAGGACAAATTCCATTTTTAGGGACAAAGCAGGAGGTGACATGTGGATGTGAAGGCTGTGCCCGGGCAGGGCAGGGCGAGCTGTGGCACAGAGGAAGCCCCTGCAGTGTGGGCAGGACAAAGCTGCAGCTCCCCCTGCACTGCCGGGCTCCCCACGCCCCCATTTCCACCAAAAACCACAGAGAGAGAACACAGTCCTGCCTCATTCTCATGTTCTGTTGTGACTGATATTTTGGATATCAGCTCTAAATTAGGTTTTAAAAATAGAGCAGTGGTCTTTTTTTTTTTTTTTAATTTTTTTTCCCTGTCTTGTTATAAACAGAAATTATTCTCTCATGGAAACATTTAACCTCAAATGGAACCTCGTCTAATTTTTGCTGTGTTTATTATAGCCTGTGAAATAGGAATGAGCATCACTGATAGAGCTCCATATGATTGTGGAGCTGTGATGGGACAGCTGGAAAAGCCTCGGCTGCTTGGATAAAGAACTGAAAATTCTGATATCATCCTGATCTTTATTTGGGCAATCCCAACCTCTGAGGCATAGAATATTGGCTCAGAAAGCTCCGGGAATTGTCCCTTCTCGTTGAATTTTATTGTTTCTGACCCTGGTCATGGCTGCAATCAGGAAACACAAGAGTCAATGGGAAAAATGCATAACAGGTGGAAAAGTTACTAATTTGCTTGCAAAAAAAAAAAAAAAAAAGGAAAACTAATTTTAAAAAATAGGTTTACACTTTAATTTTTTCAGGTTACTAAAAATTTCTCTAATGCAATGTGTTGGAATTCATATTTCCCTTTTTGATGCAACCCTAAGTAGTATATTTATTATTACATTATATAAATATTTATCATAATGTATACTGCATATATGAAATACATAAGAAATACACCATATTAAGTTGAATGTGGGTCCCTCCCAACTCAGAATATTCTGTGACTCTTTGAATATAGACAATATATAAAATGCATAAAATAAAACTGTGATGGGAAAATGTTGCCTGATCCTACAGAAAATTATGGGTTTTGTTTTCCTTTCATTTTAGCCAGTAGTTTTGACATTACAAATTTAAAATCAAAATAATACTTCAAGCAAATCTTGCCAATCCTGCAAACAGTTCCTGAAAACCACTGTGACTTAATCAGGTTGGGGAATTCAAGGATTATCTTTTTGGCTCTGGATCCCTCCAGCTCCTGGGACACTGGCATCACATTTCATAGCTGGGTTTTCCAGACATTATTCTAAGAATCATCGAATCAGGGCCTCGTTTAGGTTGGAAAAGACCTCTAAGATCTTTAATCCCAATGATCATAATCCTAACCAAGGCTGATAATGCTGGCTAAGGACAGTATTAAAGTGGAAAAAGGGAATCAGGAGGAAAAAGGGAAGTTTTTAAGAAGTTGTCTTAATTTTTGAGACTCTTTAAACCTCAAGAAAAATTTTCTGACTCCTCACTTACATCTGCAAATCTATTTATGCAATTGGGGAAAAAAAGGTGTGTTAATCAATGTGTACAAAGTTTGCCACTTTTAAATATTCCTTTAATATTTTTTTTGAGTGGAACAGTCACAGATCATAGGATCAGCTGCTCTGGCACCACGAGAGCCACCACTGCTCCTCCAGCACTCAGATTTTGGTTACTCCTTGTGCCACGTGTTCCAAATCACTTTGAGTTTTGGCCCTGGTTACCCACGGGAGGGACACAGAGATTTAGAATCTGCCTCCTTTAAAAACAGCCCCAGCACCACCGTGGGGAATGTCCCAGGAGTGAGTTCTGGTTGGAAATTTGGAGGCTGCAAATAGCAGGGAGGATTTAAAAATAAAGGGGTACAAATTCCAGGGAGTAAATCAGAGAAAATCAGTTTTCCAGTTGGATTGCTGCTAAAAAAAGCTGCATTTCTGATGCACTCTCCCTGCAGGGTTCCTCGCAGTGGCTCCACACAAACACAGCTCCACTGGTGCAGCAGTTACACCTGATTTATTCTCGTGGTATGAGGTGGAAATTGGATCTATCTCAAGGCAAAGCCTGGTGCCCGTTTTCAGATAAATCCCTGTTACACTCAGAGGAAAATTAACTTTGTGAACAATCCACGTACAGCACTGATTTTCACAAAGCCTCTGCAGAAGCCTATTGGAAAATGTAATAGGTTTGATTCCACTTACTGGATATTTCCTGAAAAATCCTAAATTGGAAAACCCCAGGATTTTTCTAAAGGAAACAAAGAAAACAAAAATATCCTGTTAGTCTGAAAACAGAAAAAAAATAAGAATAATCAGTACAGCTCTCTGGTCAATTGACTGGTACATCCATTGTGAAGTGGTTTCTCTATAGAAATTGATTGTAGTCTTCATAAGTTTTACATTAAATCTGTGCTTAAAACAATTTAATTTTAAAAAGAAAATATTAAAATAAGTTACTGTTATTAAAAATATTAAAATAGTTACAATTAATGCCTCTTCATGAAATGAACAGATAAATATTTCCATTGAAAATGGCAAAACTGTTCTGAAGCATAAATAAAATACTGCAAACAAAAGACCAATTCTATTGGTCTCTTTCCACTGGAGTTTTCCTACTTTTACACATGGTACTTTTAAGGCAGAAATAATGTAACTTAATTTCAGCAATGCATTAAAAAAATCATTTTGCTTGTGGGCAAAGTGTTTTAATATAGAAATAACAAAATAAAATTATGTTGGGTTTTTTTTTAGAGCAAGAAAATAAAACAGTTGAATAATCAAAGAGCTACATATGATGAAAACAGAGATAATTCTGTGGGACATCCTTATTATTAGTTATGTTATTTAATAATCCTATTGCTTTTTGGGTGCCCAGCATTTAATTTTTAGTGGTATGCTCTCTGCTTAGCTAAACAGAGATTAATTTATATTCTGCAATAAAATGTTATCTACTATCTTGGGGTTTTTTATTGTCTATTTAAAACCACCCAGAGATGAGAAATCGCTCCGTGTCTCGTGTTCATTTTACACAGCATATAATTTAAAATATACTCAGGGGCTGAGCTCTCTTTGTAGGTTCCCCAATACCCAACACCCATGATTGCTTTGAAGCAATAACAATAATAAAAAATTGCCATTAAGCCTTTTGGGTGCCAGAATCATCCTGCCAGGGAAATAATTCTCCACCCCCGTGGGGAGGGAGCTGCTTTTGGGGTGACCCCACCCCTGGTTCCCGGGGGCAGTCTCCAGTCTCTTTTTGCTCTTGGCATCGTGAATCTCCATCCCAATATCCCATTTTTCCTGGAGCTCCCTACGGTGCCTCCCAGGCTCAGCAGGACCAAGGAAATCCCTGCTGCCTCTCCAGGGTGAAGGGCAGCACAGCTTCCAGCTCAGCTAGACAGAAAAGGGTGAATGGGGAGAAGTGTGTGCTTGATCTTGCTGTCCTCACAGCTAAAAAACCCATTGAAAAGTAAAAAAAAAAAAAAGAAAAAAAAAAGAAAAAAAAAAAAAAAAGAAAAAAAAAAAAAAGAAAAAAAAAAAGAAGAAGTTTATGAGCAATTACAGAATCACAGAATTGGTAAGGTTAGAAAAGACCTTTAGGATCACCAAGTCCAACCATGAAATGCTGCTCAGAGGTATCAGATCCCCCTGGCTAAACCAGGGAGAGGATGAACACGTTTTGAGAAGGGGATGAAGGCTGCAAGGACAAAATTTAAAGCACCCACATGCTGTGTGACTGGTCTGTGCTCTGTTAAATGTATAAATTTAATTTTCTGAGTATCTCAGGCTGCTGAGATGAGCGATGTGCTGAGGGGCAGAGTTGAGAGGGCAGCTTGGAGAGCTCAAGGATGGCGTTCAGGAAAGCTCAGCAAGCATGAGTGCTACATCAAAAAATAACAGAATAATTGAATCACTAGAGTCAGGAAAGACCTCCAAATCACCAATTCCAGCCTTCAGTCTGATGGAGGAAGTGACCCAGCCAAAGTAAAATGCAAAAAGAGAGAAGAATTTTTAGATTATTTTTTTCCCCTCAGCCTGGTGCGGAAAACTTTCAGAAAGAACCCAAGTTTGAGTCACCCCGTGAGATGGCTCCAGATGAAAGGAGATCTGGGCTGCACCAAAGTGAGAGCTCAGGCTGATGGGATCTGTAGGAAAGAGGGGAGGAGGAGCTCGGGGAGCGAGCTGCTACCTGCAGCAAGCGATAATCAGCGATAAATGGTGTCTTGCTGATCCCCACGTTCCTTTAGGGAGGATCCTTCACGGCCAGTGGGAGGGAACCTGCCAGTGCAGTACTCACAAGGCAAAGCTGATGGCCCAGTATTTAAACACCTCATTGATGGTGTTTTAATGAAGCAGGAGGGGTGTGCAGCCCCGGGCTGAGTCCCAGGCGCTTCCCGGGATTTGCCAAGCACTTGAGCATTTGCTGACTTGGGCTTAGGGAAGGTGGAGGCACCCAAAGAGCCTCATTGACTCATGATATTTTCCAGCCCGGCTTGTTTGTTTTCATTGTGCACACAAGTCCTGTTTACCTCGATCAAAGACGGCAAAATCAACAACAACACTATGCAGACAGGGACTTGCAAAATTCCTACCGAAGGCACGACTGTGCCCAGACCTGCAGCTCCTGCTCTTCCCCCCGTCCTCTCTCTTTGTGCCATCGCATCGTTCCTGCCTCACCCAGCCCTCGCTGAGCCCGGTCTGCCACCGCCCAGTTGTTCTTCTCAAGAGTGGCACAATGAAATCCAAATTTCCCTGGCAGGACCAGCAGCAGCAGATGGGAGGAAGGAGGTGCACGGGCACTGCAGGCTCCTGCAGCCTGCTCGTGGTGTCCCTGCTCCTCTCAGCCCTCCGGGCTCGGCAGGCACCACTGCATTTTCAGCCTTGCTGTAACACCTCCCTGTCATGATTCCTGGAATGAGGCCACTGGAGTGGATTTCCCACTAAGGGGTTGAGCACACAGCTGGCAGCCTGTCTTCCCTGCTTTGGGGTCTGCTCAACTTTTAGGGATCAGGGAGAAGCAGAAAGTTAATTAGGACAGTCCTGAAATTCCGAGCTTACAGTTGGTCCCGAGCAAGTTTCTGCACAACCTCAGAGCACAAACCCTTCACCACCCAGATTAGGATCTTCTGTCTGCTCCAGCCTCTGGAAAGCTTTAGCTCCTGCTCTCCTTGGAGGAGCCATCCCAGACACCCAGAGGTGGGGAAACAACAGAATTCAAAGTGGAGAGTTATGCAAAATCCTTGTGCAGTTCATGTCTGTGATGCAACGGCGCAGCCTCGAGCGGCTCTTGCACTGGTTTGTGCAGGGCTTGCAACGCCAGGGACCCACCTTGGGCAACGTGAGCGGCCTCGAGCAGCCCTGCCAGTCCTCAGAGGGGAGACACCAGGAGAGAAATTCCATTTCTTTTTAAAATTCTTTGCTCTCTAGGCCCATTTTAATTGTTTAACTTTAGAGGCTGTCAATACTTTGGTTTAGGTTCCTTCTGTCCAGCTGGAGTCTGTGGCAGCTTCTCCATCTGATCACAAGGGTGATTTTGGGAAAGGCACTGGGGAAAGTCGTGCTCACGCTGAGGAAGATGTTGCCAGGAGGATGCCCTCCCGTGCTCCTGTCTCAAAACTTTACAGTTCCAAATAATTCACACCACACTCATTTAGTTTCGTTTCCCCTTAGCATTCCAGCTTGGAAGATTTTATGAATAATCACAACAAAACAAAGGGACCCAAGGCAGAGCCCGCTGGCATCAGCACCCAGGGCAGAGCCCTCCTGCCCCGGGGGAATCGGCTGCAATAAACGGGTGTGAGATCAGCAGCACCTCTTTGCAGCGGAGCAGGGCCTGGGCTCTTGGGGATTTTCCTTCTCCTCTCTCGGGATGAGTGAATTTCCCTGTGAGGCTCCAGGTTCCCCCGGCAAATCCACCCCGCGTCTTGGTGCGAGCCCCCGCTCTATGTCATGGGCAAAGTATGCGGCGCCCCAAAACCCGGAGCGGAGCCACCCGCGGGATCGGGACCCGGCAGGAGCAGCCGGGGGCAGTCCTGGGGCAGGGACCAGGGGGAGCCACCCGGGATCCCCTAGTATTCCCCAGTATCCCCCAGTATCCCAGCGCCCCCTCCCCAGCGAGCTGCGGGCGCCTCTCGCAGCCCCCGAGCGCCCGAGGGCCGCTGGTGCCCCAAGGGTGCGGGGCTGACACGCTCGGACACAGACACACACACACACACGGAGCAAAAGGATTTCCACGCCTCCGCGGCTTCCATCGGGTGTGGGTGGTCCCCCGGCAGGAATGAGAGCGGTGGGATTCGGGAACACCGCGCTGGGATGGTCCTGGAGGCGACCGAGCCCGGAGCATCCCGGCTGCGGCGCGCTTTCCACGCGCTTCTGACCAAACTGGTTTGTCCCAAAGTAAACTTCCCGAAAATCACAAAAGAGAGGGGTTTGTTTTGGGGTGTTTTGGTTTTATTTTTAAATTTTTTTTTTTTTTTTTTTTTTTGTCCCCCACACCACCAAACAAGCCGGAAAGAATAAAGCATGGCGAAACCCCCCCGGTGCCTCCCCACGACACAGATTTACATCTCTGAGTCAGATCTCTGCAGCTCCCTGCATATGGTCCGCATGAGATGCAGTTCCTGGCTAGTGACTCACTCAGCGCCGATAGAAAGGAGCCGTTTCAGACGGTTCCAGCCAGCGAATATCCCGAATTTTGCCATCTGGGGCTCCGCGGGATGAGGGACACAGCCCGAGCCGGTCCAGCCCGGCCCAGCTCCGGGGATGAGTCAGGAGCGGCTCCCGCGAATCCTCTCCCATTTCTTTGAGAGTTTCTTAAAATCGCCCTTCTGCCTGATTTTTTGCTGTGGTCAATACTGATGTCTAAGGTTACAAAAATTGAAAGAGATAAGAAGAATGGGTTTATCTCTTTCTTTGCAGGTTGTTTACTTGGTTAATTCGATATCGCTTTGCGGAGAGGGTGTTTGGTTTCAGTGTTTCCACTGTGCGGTCACTCGGGGAGTTTCCTTTTGTTCTTCGTCTGGGTTGTTGTTTTTTTTCTTTCATAAGGATGTAAAGAGAGTGAGAGGGAAAAGCCTTTTAAACCTGGTGGTTGAAGCCACAAAAACTGGCAGGTGGACTCACACATGTCAAGTCACAGAAACCAAATCCAATCAGCTACTCATTAATAAAAGAAGAATTTATTGTGGAATTGATTAAATTTCCAGTGGACATTATGTTAGATGAGCTCATGGTCAGATCTGTGGTGTCAGGTTTGCATGACATTTAGACTGCACTTTTTTGGAGAGGGGGTAGTTTTGAAATTTTTAAGTCACTTGAAATATGTGTAATTCAGTTGTCCTATAAAAGAAAAATAATCATGGTAGGGAAAATTGCTGAAATCACATAATCTAGAAATTTTCACAGAAAAATCAGAAACACCACAGAAACTCATCTCTTGATTTTGTGGGCTGTGCTGGTTCCCTGCACTTTTTCCCTTTGTACACTCAACAATTCCAAATTCAGAACCTGGAAATACTCCTCTGTAACTGAGCAAACAGACTAAAAAAAAAGTCTCAGGAATCCCAGAATTAATTCACATAACTATCTTTAACCTCTCTTCTTTTTATTTAAAAGAGTAATATGAGATCCAAAGCCATTTAATTAATTGGAAATTGTTACGCTTAAGTATGTGCAAAGGAGGGATCAAAAGGGATGCTACAGCCATTAAATAATGAAATAACAATACCATTAAGTAAGTGATTAGTATGTGCAGTAAATGGCCAGACTGTGCTAATGAGATCTCCCATATATCCTAAATCGGGTCTGATCCTTTGCACAGGAAAGATCACCTCGTGTGCTGAGGGATGAGAGCATTTCCTTTCCTTTTCCAGGATATCTCCTACCTGCACAACATCTTCTATCCAGCCTCAAGTCCCAGCATTTGTACTCTCAGCAGTCCTTTCTCTAGGAAAGACTTCCAGAATATTTCTGGAAATTCTGGCTGAGGAGAAAATCTGGATCCTCTTTTCCTGAGAGCATTCAGGGATGAAGCCCTGCCATAGTCCCTGGTGGAATAAACGGTGGGGAGGTGATTTCTGTGTTCAGATCCCCAGCCAGTCACTGGTACTGAAGAAACAGAACATCCTGACCCCTCTGAGGGCTCTCCCACAGCCAAGTGTAGGAAAAGCCACAGCAATAATAGGTGCTGACAATAAGCAGGTGGGATAGATTAGGTGAATAAAGGAATGTTAAAAAAAAAAAGAAGATGATTTTGACCATAAGGTCTGGGGAAGAATCCCTGGCAGTTCAGAGGATGATGCTTCAAACTGTGCCCAGATGAGACAGTCCTGAAACCTCCTCAGACTTGATTCTGTGTGTTGTACTCCCCTGAGCTGCATCAGCCCCTCGGTGTGCTGGCTCCTGTACAGGCAAAGTGCACCTGCAGAGCCCCAGGACCACGAAAATAAAGTTTAGGGGGCATGGGCAAGGACAGGAGAAGTGTCTTGGCTTTGACCTGTTTGGCAAAACTTGACAGGAGAAGTTTTGCCAAGCAGGTCAAAAAGGAGCTTAGCAGCAAACCCCAGGACTTGGAAATCCTCCTCTGGAGGTGGTTCCTGGGACCACGCTGCTTTCACATGAGCAGCCCCACATACAGAGGATAAATGACAATTTTTCATACAAAGAACCTGGACCCCATGATAAGGCAGCTGTTGGGATATTGGGAAAATTACATCTTTTCTGCTAACCAGTAAAAAAGCCCTCAGGAAAAGATCTTCAAAAGCAACCCAACACCTCTTACAAGCAATTTCCTGGTCTTGCCTGCTTACAGTCTGCCACCCTGGCTCTGGAAAAGTTAATCCAGGCTATGCACATTCCTGGGAGTGGATCCCACCAGACAATGTAACACTCTAATTAGTACCAAGGCAACTGTTTACAAGTCAGTTCCAAGTGCCTCACTTGCGTTTGCACCCTCCTACCACACCAGCAATATTTAGTAGAAGCGTCCTAGGTATAACTCTCCTGGGGCTTATTCACATGTCAGTCAGCTCAGCACAAGCACACTGCGAAAAGGGATGAAAACAATAAAGGATGAATTTCTGCCTTCCTTGGGAAGCAGCAGGTTTGTCAGGAGAAGGTTTTGGGTACATCAGTGAACGTTCTCTACCAGAGGCTGTGAGAAATAAAACAGGATCCATTGTGGGAAGGGCTCCCCTTAGCCCAGGCCACATTCCCAGTGAATATTCACTGGTGGGACAGAAGTTTTTGCATCCCTGTGCCACCAGTCCCTTCCTACCTTGGAAATTTCTGTGTACAAAGGAGAGATCAGCTTTGGTTGAAACCCACATAAAGGAGGATGGGAAAGCACAGCCACCTTCAGGAATGTTTCCTCTGTAGCCATGATGCATCAGCTTTCCTTGCATTTGGGAGTGGATTCTGCTGAGCTGGGGCTGAAACAAAGCAGAAGATGGGATGTCTGGGCTGCTTGAGGGACACTGGGAGTGCTCCTGTCACTGCACATCCCGGCAAGGAGGAGATGGTGAGGGATGGGGAGACAGGAAAATGCTGCTCTGGGAGGCTCAGGGCGTGATGGATGAGGCTGTGCTGTGGCTGCCTGCAATGCTCTCCTTTTCATCCACCTCACACCATATGCTCTTGGCAAAATAGCTGTGATATAAAGGAATCACTTCACTCCCATTGAAATGCAGCTGTGTTAGACTACTCAGCTATAATCAATGGGAGAAAAATACCCGGTGCCTTTTAAGCTCCAAGGGGAATTTACAGAGGCATAATGAAATTATTCAGTGTGAATTCAGCTGGGCTGCAAATACGGGCAAAACCTTCCCCTTCCAAATCAGGAAGCAAAACTTTATCCAGAAGTTACTTTAGTTTTCTGCCATCACCAGAAGGAAAATGACACTAAAAGGTCACGGATATTTCTGAGCTGATATGACTAGGTCTGACTCAGACCAGTGGAAACTACAGGATATTGTCTTGGAGGGCTCTTGTGAGTTAATATAAAGTTTCCTGGAATGATTTACAAATCTGAATTGCACAAAGGGATACAATGAAGGGAAATGGGGAAACTTAGGTTACACAAAGCACTGCAGAACATTTGTGAAAGTCATTTTCTAACAGTCATGAGTAAAGAGTGGATGTCTATGAGTTTCTGGCATTTTGTACACTGCTAAGCATTATTTACCTTAATAAGTAACATTTCATTACTAAAACAAGTAGTTTCACCTCTCAAGTTTGGTTTGTTTTGTTTTAAAGGAGCTTTCTTAAGTGTGTTTCCTACAGCTTGTGCTTCATAGTCAGGCTGGTGCATTCTTTTAGAGAAGAGAGTTGGATTAGAACTGCAGGCTCGCCTTGAAAATAAGTTGACCTTCAAACACTTGTTTGGGTAAGGCATGGAATAGCCGAGGAGGTAATGGAGGGCTGGAAGAAAAGCCTGGTTGGTAGAATCTTCAAGGAACAACCGAATAATGATCCTAACATCTGGCTTGCCACTCTAATGCAAATAGCATGACAATAAAACCTGCCATTAAGTTTTTACAATGGAATATCCAGGAATATCAGCAGGCAGGTGACTTCAGTGGGTCTCTGATGGGTTGTGGCAGCTTTGAGCTCCTCTCACAGCACAGAGAGGGGTTTGTGAGGAGAACGTGCAGGTGTGGAGGGTGTGCAGCACTCCCAGCCAGAGGGATGAGCAGCAGGAAATGAGTTTATCTTTGTGCATATGGGGGAGGAAGGGAGCAGGGGGTGCTTCTGTCCAGCACCGAATTGTGGGGAGTACAGAGGGCATCTAAAGTGACAATTCTTGGCTCAGAGTGAATGTGAATGGCAGCTGAGAGCCCAGAGGTTGATGATGATGGGGTAGGATGCCATGGTGGGGCAGGGCTGGCAGGTAACAAAGCTGCACTTTTCCCCCAACACCTCTGCAATTATTTTGTTTTCCTTCCCACGTGAGGCCCCAGAGCTCAGCTCAGGGTCTGGCCCCTGAGAGCTGCTGTAAGGCTGCCACCAGTGAGCTTTCACTGGGAGGAACTGGGCTCGTGGAGTTTCCTGTGGCTGAAATGGCCTCAAAGGCTCCTGCTACCTCCTGTGGGTTTGGGAAGGTGCATCCCAGCTGTTCCCTCAATCTCTACAGAAGACTTGTGTGTGTTTTCTTCTCCTTTTCTAATCACTCAAATTCAAATAAGAGTCAGATAATAGCTGTAAAATATTAACCTGTTATACAACACCTTCTGTGGCAGACAGTCCTGGTATGAAGGGAATTTCTTCAGTGTTACACACTGGTGAGAAACGCCAGGCTTACAATTAGGAGGAAAAAAAAAAAGACTGAAAGAATGGAGTAACACAGCTGGATATTCCCCTTCTTATTTAGAAGCAGGCAGCTAACATTGGACTATTCAGAATTCTGGCATTAGTATAGAAAAGCCCTAATTAATATGCATGAAAGTTTTTTCATGGGTTTGTGGTGACAAATTTATATAAGTTTATCTAGAAGATTTCTAAAACTAATAGCATTTGTCGTATGAATATTATACAATTAATGTCTAGCTGAAATACCAGCAGTCTACTATTAATTTTAACATAAGAATGGAAACGTTAACATTATCTGAATTCCAATTAGTGTGGGAAGGAGCAAAATACCACTAATGGGGAAAAAACCTGGTCTCTACTATTCCCTTCTGTCCTGTGCTCACTGCTCAGGTGCTGGGACCTGTCTGCTGCTGGGGAGTGGTTTCAAGGCACTGGGAACTCAAAAATAAAAAGGATTTTCTGAGCACGATGCTCTCAATTTGAAAATGTGATGGCATTTGGTGTATCACAGACTTAATTTGTGTTAGCCCTGCATATGTGACAGTTTATTACCAGTACCCAAATTTTCCAAAGTGGCAATGCATTGTACAAACACTGTTCCTGTCATTTTCCACTGCTGTTCACTCACCTCTTACTGATGGCAAATAAGGGATGCATTGCAGTCACAGTGCTGCTTCTTGCTCAGTCATCCTTCCAAAAAAAAAAAAAATCTGGGAAAAAGAGTAATTTAACCCTTACTTTTCCTAAGTGCAGGAACATCCCATAAAACCACACAGGCAATGTGAGCTAGGCTTGATCCTACCCACCAACAGTGACCTCAGAAACCTTCTCCTGCTGATTTTTGGGGGGGGGTTGTTTGGTTTTGGGTGTTTCTGGATTGGTTTAGGGTTTTTAAAAATTTTTTTTGGTGAGTCCTTCCACAGGAATGGAATGTCAGGAAAATATTTCAGGCACACCAGCCTGTGATCAGCTGCTAAGGCTTGTGTAGTGCCAGGAGGCTGCTCTAGGCATGATGCTCCTGTGACTCCTATAGAGAGGCAGAGGAAAGTAAAGCCCAAAGGCAAGGCAGTTTTTAACCTTAATTTCCAGCTATTTTCAGAGAGCAGATGGGAAGATGGAGACAAGTTCTGCTCTCTGGACCCTCACAAGAATCTGGAGGCTGCAGAAGTGCCAAATGCCAGAGCTGAGAAGAGCATCATCCATGTTAAGTTGAGTGGGGAGAGGGCTGTAATACAGCTCAAATCTTGATTATTCCCTTGCAGGAACAAGGACAAGCTGATTTTGAGGAGTGGTCTCATTGGGGCAGATGGAAAATAAGTTCTCAAAATGTTGATTTGATCTGGGGTGTTGGGTACACATTGTGGGATGTGCCACTATGGAGGTGGCCTTGAGTCCTGACTTGGGGTTAAAGTGTGGAGGAGAGCTTGTTCTTAGAGGAAAAAACCTGGATGGGTGCCACGAGCAAAGAAAACTTATTCTCCCTTTGAAAATGTCTCTGCTACTGCAATGTAGGTCATCCCTAGCAGCAAAAAAGCCAAATTCCCATCGTTGGCTGTACCTGCACCACTGCAGAAAGCTCCCCCTCAGCCTCACTGGCACTGCTGCAGCCCCAGCAGCCCTGCCCAGCTGCCGTGGGGAGGATGACACCAATCCTGGGGATGGGAGTGCTGAAATCAGCCCCTGGTGTGCCAGAATTCGGGAGCAGCAGCCCTGCCCATTGTCTGGTGTTAACTGTGATCTGAAGGGGCCACTGCCACACCAGGGCTCTGAAGTTATACAGCACCATCAGCTGCTGAACACACAAAAACCTCACGTTACCCTCTGAGACCTTGAATGTCCTCAGTTTACTGTGCCTGCTCCACAGTGCTGGGCTTTACAGGGGACAGTACTGCAGCACATGGGATAAAACTCCTGTATCATCACTGCAGCCAGAGTGGCTCCTGCTCTGCTCTGCAGGGACATGTGGAGAAACCAGGAGGTTTCAGTGTTTAAATGCCAGCATTAATATCTGGGATCCAGGGGGAAGAAAAGTCACTATATAGACCTATTCTTGTTCTTCAGGAGCAATGACACCCCTGGCCCCACAAGCTGATATTCTTCAAAGCCTTTTCTGAGGTGTTTCAGACTTGGTAAAATCAGAAGATGCTTTTCACAGTAATTTATGAAATACTTTTCTCTCCATTTCAGGCTTTGCATAAATATTTCTAGTGGGGAAAATCTTTGGTTTGAGCTGATGCAGGGTAGGTAGGACCACGAGCAGAAAGCTTGAAAAGCTCCTTTACAGACCACATCTTCTAGCATTGCCTGTTCAATCTTCTGACTCAGAAAACTCACCATTTATCCCCTGGGCATTCTGTTCATGGTTCCTCTGGGTTTGCTGAAGAGGTTGATATTTCTTTAATAGATTTCATCAGTTAAATGGTGTGTTTGAGGTGCATGATGCACCAAGTGACACTGCTGGATGACACAGTCCTGCCCTCTGGCTCCTTGGAGGAAGGTGCTTTGTAGAAATCCTTTCTCTTGCTCCAGGTTCATTTCTCCTGCTCTCCAAACCTTTGCCTTGATTTCCCCTCAACACACTAGGCAGGGTTGGAATTTATATACATTTGTTCATGGCCCTTGAGACAGCAGAGCTAATGTGTTACACCAGAAATCTGCTCTGAGGAGCCTACCTATAAATGACAATAACCTGGATGAAAAGCAATTTAGAAGATCCCACAATTATAGCATGATTTTGTTTGATTTGTGAGCAATAGCTGCTACTGTGAGTATTTGGAGTGAAGGAAAAGCCACCACCTAGAAAGAAAAAAAGGGAGAAAATACCTCGAATCTCCCTAGAACGCCTTCCACTCATCTCTCTCTGACGGAACTGCCCTGCTGCCTCCTCAGGAAAATTCCTGCAGTTTTCCTTGTTGGAAAGTGAAAATAACATTTCATAAACGTCCACGGGCAGATTTCTGCCAGCTAGAAGCCCACGAGAGGATTTTTCAAAGGCATGTTTGACAGTGAGTGTGGTGGGACTAAATGATGGGAAGAACATTTTGACAACTCCGCTCGAGCAGGTGAGGACGTGGCCTCACCTCGGTTGTTTCTATCTGGATTGAGAAGGTGGAGAAAGTAGCCAGGCATCCTCCTATCTCACTCAGCAGTTTATCTCGAATTTGCATAAACTAATCTATGCCAAACTCCTGTGAGAACAGCCCTGCCTGATAAGATCCTGCCCCTACGATGATGGACATCCCCCTGAAAAATCTGCTCTCACCAGATTTCGCTGACGAATCGGAATCTCATGCCTTAACCCACACATAATTTTGCCTGGAGATTATAATGCTATTTTAATTTTTCTACACTTGCTGTTGCAAATACTACAAAATGCAAATCCTCTGGTATGAAGATACAGTTATGTAAGACCTCATTCAAAGGGTCTTATTTAAGAATGTACTTAAGCATATGTTCAGTTTCAGCGACACATCCCAAAATGTGAGGGTCTTAAAAATGCACCTGAGAGTTCCCCCCCGCCTCAGGGATTAAAATAAAATGTTATCTGATGCTATTTTCCTCTGTAGGATGACTTAGCAGAAAGAACATTTCTTCAGACAAAATCATGCTCCTTTTCAGGAGAGATTCTTTCTGAAATTATTTGCATTCTAAGGTTTTTACAGCGATGTTTAAAAATCGTTGCATAAGAAATACTGTGTCATGAAGGGAAAAAAAAGACAAAATGAATTCTGCCTTTGAAGCCTCAATTGAAAAAGAGAAGGGATATCTTGGACAGAGCATCTTTAGACAAGGGGAAGTGTGAGTTCATGAGAACGTGTCAGATATTCACACTGGGGCACAATGGCAAAAGCAGCTCTGCAAGACTGGCAGGTATTTTTTTCTCTACAATCTGTTGAAAAGGCCGACTGATTCCTTTCCTAGGGACAGCAGAGAAGTGTTTTAAGCTTTGGTTCATTCCCAGCATTCAGTGAAGAGAGTTTTTGGGAAAGGTGCCAGGTACTATGGACCAAGTTCAGCTCCAGACAGAATTCCCACTGAAATCAATGGGAGCTGCACCTGCTGACTTTGGGGCTGAATATGGCCCAATATGTGGATACTGTAAAGGTTCTGTTTCCAAAGTTTCTTCTGGCTTGTTTTGTGGGAATGCAGACCTGGCGCCAGGAGTGTCAGAAGACCAATAAATTCACTATGGGAACTTGCAGGCAAATGACAACTCTCCCTCACAAAACAAATCCAGAAGCTCACACGATGCTGAAGGACAAATTGTCAGTGTTCCCCCAGTTCATTTGCATGAATACCAGTTCCAGAAATGCTGTGAGAGAGGAAAATGGGGAGTCTGTGGCTGGGAGAGATACCAGGGGGGATGCTTTGATTGGTTTGCCCAAATTATTTGGATAAATATTTAAATTATCCCAAATGTTTGTTAACTTGCAGGGAAAGTGGTCCTAAGCCACTAAGCAGGGTATATTATATTTGTACAAATGATTTGGTGGCTGGTCTCAAGAGCTGCTATTCTCCATCTTCCCAGTTTGGATGGAATTTAAGCTGTGACTGTCTCCAGGGGCAGAATAAAAGTCTAGACAGCAGAGAGGAGTCCATCCAGAAAAAAAAAAGGAAAAACAAAAAAAGCAGTAGCCTGAATGTATCCACGTGGCATTGAATACAGAGGAGTTAACAAAGGCATTATGTAAAGGAGCCAGTTTGTCTCTGTTGGGGTTATAATTGGCTGGTAACTGGGATTTAAACAACTGAGATTCAAAGTCCACTTTTTGAGTAATTGCAGTATAATGGGACCAGTCTCCTCGGAAAGCACATGTGTTCTTGGCAAGTGGTTTGTAGGTAGTGGAAGCACAGGAAGAGAAAGTTAAAAGCACAGCACGAGAAACAATCTTGGAGCCCCTGCATCACAAAACTAGTCAGTTTTAATTATTTGAAATTAAATTTAATTTTTAAAAAAATTCTAAATAAAACCAGCATTAGATCCACAGCTCTCATTCTGATTTAACCTAAAGTTTGAAAGTATTTAAAGTTGGTATTTCTAGCTCATTTCCTTGATACACAAACCAAGAACCTTCTATATTTGACTAATTTATAAATGCAGTAGTTTTCTAAACGAGGTATGGAGAAGGAGAGACTTCACTTCATGGGCACTGTGTCCACTCTGAACACTCACGTGTGGAAAAAGGGCAAGGGCAGAGGAAGGGGTTAAAGGCAGTGAGTGCCCACGTGCTGATCTGCTGGAAACCCATCTTTCAAAGGAATATTGTAACTTCTTGTATTTGGCATGTCCTGGAAAAAAAACTCTTTTAAGATTTCTTTTCCAAGCTGCTTATGATTAACAACCTTCTTTCCATGCCCTCCATCTCTAGCCCAATATTCCTTCTTCCACCACTAAACCCAACTGAGTCATCCCTTTTAAAATCCGTGGTGGTCACACAGAGCACTCACACACACACACAGCAAATTAGGGGAAAATTGATGTCAAGACCTATCGAGTATGAAGGGCCTTTTAAAACCAACCTTCAGAATGTGCTAATATTTACACATTCCCAAACCACCTGGAAATATGTTCCAACAGCTTTAAAGCATTTGCAATATGATTTAGATGTATATGCAGCCATTCAGGGTGGTACATTAATTTACCCTAAAATCCAATTTGATCCAATCCATAATTTGATGTCTTTGAAAAAATACCTGCCCAGCCCTGGATTTTACAGGAAGTCAAAAAAATCTTATTTCAGCCAAGAAGGAGTCAGAGTTTTTTCCTTCAACAATTTTCAGAAACTTTTTTTTTTTTTTTATGCTGGAGATACAATTTATGAATCTTAAGGTTGTGCTTTTCCATAATCTTTTTGAATAAACATTTTCTTTCTTCTTGTAAATATGAGATAGTTTGGAGTTCTTTAGGTTTGAAGGAGTTTTGATGATAGCATGTAGTTGAAGTGATGGAAATGTGGATAAATAAAAACATATATTTTTATATATATTGAGCTTATATAATGGTCAGGTCATTTTATTCTGTATAGAACTCTATCAAATATTTGATATAAATATATACATTGATACGAATGAATACCTACAGCCTATTAAATCCTATTTAATCCTCTGTTTACTTTGTTTTGTATTCCATTTATACGTTCTGCCAAACTAGAACAAATAATCTTAACTTTCATATATTCAGCTCCATCTTGAGTCAACTGCAAATGCAGAGACAAACAAGAATTTTATTTTGAAATCTGTAATAAATAAATGATTTTATATCTAATATTAAAAAAAAGATCATCCCCCTCCAAAATAGAAGCAGATAGCATAGAAGCTTTTCATTCTCCTGCAGGTAGCAGGGGTGAGCTTAAAGTCACTGGAGTCAATCTGCACCTGTGTTTCTTCCTACACAGCAGCAATAATTATTCTCCTTACGAATGAACTGTGACATTTAATTGCCTATAAACACATTTTAAGATCCAGTGATGATGTTACTAATCAATTGGAAAATGTAGCAAGTTTCTTCCAGGTACTGAGAGCAGCGCGTCCCTCTCGCTGCTGTGGGTCAGCATCGCATCATCCCTGGGCCTGGTTCACAGAATCCCGGAATGGTTTGGGTTGGAAGGGCCTTTAAACATCATCTCTTTCTCATCCCTTTGCCATGGGCTGTGACAGCTTCCACTAGACCAGGTTGCTTCATGTTCCACAGGACTCGTGTACGTCCATATTTAAGATTAAGATGTGAAAACCCAAAGTGGTCAATGCAAATAACCCACAACACAGTAGGGACAGACCCTTTCTGCACAGTACATGGGGTAAAAATCAGACCCCTCTCCTTGTTAGCTGGGTGAAATCCTTGCTGGTGATGTTAAAGTTCAAATACATGTTGCTTTGAAAGAGTTAATAATACAAGATTAATAGCTGTTATAAGCACGTTGCAGACATGAGGAGTTTATGCTATAAAATGTAACAAGCACATCACCAGATGGCCTGGTGGATGCTCATAAGCCACGGTTCCAAGCACGCAATCGACCTGTTGGACTCTGCACCAACCTCCACAACTGGCTGGGCACGTCCTCCACCACCTCCCAGCCACTCATTAACTCTTTGTAAACTATTTACACACACGCCATTAATATGCAGCGTGATCGCCTCACCACTGCCTGCTACAGGAGCAGGATCGAGCCCTAATTACTCGCACCAGTTTATTAATTCAACCCATTAATGGGAGGCAGGTTCTGACAGCCCGAGTGGGGAGACAAGAGGCACTGGGAGCAGCTGCTGCCCTGCACCTCTGGCTCACTCTGCTCACCTTCGAGGTGCCTTTTGTCACTCATTTCTCACACCCAGAAGCACGAGGGGGGGCACAGCCACGGGGTTTGGCAGGGAAGGGGTTTGGCTGCTGCTGTGCCTCGCCACAAAGGCTTGGTGTGGTTGCAGAGTGCATCGACAGCCCTTTAAAACCCTGTCAAAAAGGCACAAATATCAGCATAATTTATCGGTGGCTATTTTAGGCAGGTGCACGGGAACTCTAAATATATGGCATTCACCGCTTGCTGCAGTTGCTATGGATATGATATCTCAGGCCTGTAACTAGGGTTATAAATGCTGTTGTGTGCTTATTATTGTTGTTGTTATTAAAACATGAATTTTATAGTTATTCCTGCTCAGCAGCTGCCCTTAAATCATCCATGTAACTGCATATCCCTTGTTTGAAGGAGGAATGTGTATGGGAAAGAGGTAATAAACAGTACCCTTTCTCCCTTCTGCTTTTTCTTTGCTCCAGAAGGGAACAATCTTCAGCTTCTGCTTGCAGTAGTTTCAGGGCCAGGAGAAATACAAATCACTCAGAGCCAAAGAAATGTCCTTCATTTGGGTCTATCTGATTAGCTCTCTGGTAGTTAAATCTTGAACACATCAAATATGTTCAATTGTTGTTGTTTTTTTTTTTTTTCCTTCTCCTTGCCCTAAGATCTTGTTCTTCTGCAGCTGCAGGATTCTGCACAGCCCTCTCAATGTTACAGTGAGATGGTCACTTGTACCCTAATTCTGGGTAAGATCTGGGAAAGAGAAGATGATGGTCAGAGGCCAGAGAGGCTCTACAGACAGAGCAGTTAATGTCCATCTGCCCACCCAGCATCCATCTGAGGTGTGCTGTGCTCCTGGCCCCTTGCTGGGAGGAGGCTGAGCATCCTCCTTCAGTCAGGAGCCTGTGAAGGTCAATGGTACAGAGTGTGATTCAATGCAGAGCAAAAACTGGCAAAAAGGGAAAAACGTGGTAAAAAGGGGCAACCCACATTTTGCCTGGCTTGTTATGAATCCATGAAATGCAGTTTATAAGGGGGGATTTGGAGGGGGAAAAAAGAGTGAATTCCAAGGATTTCTGTTTGTCTTTCATGTGTACAAAACCCACTCACCCATGCTGTGTAAAAGATGTATCACTCACCCAGGCACAATTCCCACCTGGAACTCTTACCTACCCACACCTCCCCTCAACGAGAAGGTTCAGCCTGAAGCAGAGGCTGAACAAGGTGAGCTGGCAGCACCAGCAGCTCCTGGAGCAGAGGGGGTGGCTGCAGTGGGTGCTCTCAGCTGCAAGGGCCACACCAGGAGCTGCAGAGACCTTCCAAAAAGCAGCCCCAGGAGCAGACAAAGGCAGTGATGGCTCACCTTCATCCCGGGGAGCCGACATGGCTGGAGAAGGCAGGAGAATAAATTTCAGCAGCTCCCTTCTGCCGGTAACACGAAATGTTCAGAGGCAGAAAGGTTACGACAAGCGAGCGTCTGGTAAAGAGGTCAGGCTGCCCTGAATGTGCTGCAGAAGCCAAAATAAAGTCTAGTCAAGCCTATACGGAGTCCGAGCACTGAGGCAGGGGAATGAGTGAGGCCTCTTCCTCCCCAGTGGTGGCCCCAGAAAGCGGTGGTGAGGCTGCTGTTAAAACTGAAGTATGGCTGAGTATGAGGATATTTGCCTTGGGCAGATCTATGTTTTGAGAGACTGGGGTCAGTGGCTGTTTTAACCGCGTTGTTTCATCGCCACTGCCACACTCCCTGAGTTTTCCACTTAAGTGGCATTTTAAGCAGGACACAGGTATGCTGGTGGCCTTCAGCATCACACTCCAAAGGGTAAAATGTGTGTGTGTAACCAGGAGATTCTTTCTGTCCATCTATCTCAAGGACCACAAACCAGCTGTGGACAAAGGAGAACCACAAAGCCTAGTGCAAACGGAGAGAAGGAATGATTGTAGAACCAACAGGACAGAGAAGAGCCATCATTTTATGAGTTCACATTGTTATGAAAATCAAATATAATTTATCCAAATTATAACTTTAATTTTGCACATGGTATAGGTACATTGTGCTTGAGGTTTTCATCGTCAAGGACACGACCATGGTGTGGTTGTACATGTTGAAAAATCCTGATTTAAATATCTCCACTGAAAATAACTGGAGCCCTCCTGGAGGAAGATGCCAACACACAGGAGCCAGATGTGATTAAAAGGGTGCACTAAAGCTGAGCATGTGCATGTGCATGGCTGGCACTGGAAGCTGCTGAACATGGGAAAGCATGAGGAAAGCTGAACATTGTGCACAGCTCTCCTCTTAAGAGGTTAAGGGAACAGAGCTATGGGCACCTGGGCATTCACAGGAAAAGGGATTCCTCCCTCATACCTCCACAGAATAAAAGGTAAAGACATCCTGGCAGAATCCAGCCAGATAATTACAAATTATGAATTTCACATCAGCAGCTCAGGAGGATGGAGAGCACTGCAAACCCTCCTGTTCAACAATGTGCTGTTGTTACCATATATTTTTAAAAACTTTTTAAAACAATCTGACAGATTCCAGAAGCAAACTACGTTACGACACCTATAGGACTGTGTTTATATGAGACTGGGAGCTCTTTGAGGCACAGCACATCTTTCTGCTCTCTGCCTGTACGTCAGCCAGTACAACAGGCTTGTCCATGTCTTACCCTATTTGCCAAAGTAATGAAAGAAAGGCTATTTGACAAAAATAAAAGTTCTTCATGACAGCAGAATGATGAACTATAGACACGCAGTTCCTACTTCAGCTCTGCCTTTACATAATAATACGTTAATTGGTAAATAAGACATTACAATTTATGCTGCATCAATGCCACGACATGCACGGAAAGGACGCTTGCTCTGCTCAGAACCAGGGCCTGTAACAGCCACAGCTGTACCCAGCAACAGTAAAAATTGATGGCACATGAAGATCTCTCTGGCTCAGTTTGAGGACATGAGAGCCTGTGTGTTACTGATAAAATCTATGGTAGACACACACGTGGCAGTCCAGGATGGTTTTAGGTGTAAACGCCTGATTTTCCTACAGGCAATCTCAGGAGGGTTGTGCTACCACCCAAATGCACACAGTTTTGAGTTATTCCTCAGTTACTGACAGAGTCCTGCATAGGTGTGCTCGTGTGGCAATCCTGGCCCTGTTGTTCTCAGTGATGATCTTCCCTTCAATTTCTGTGACACAGAATTGAACCTTTCCATCTTTCCTAAGGGGTACAAGAGATAATGCGTAACTCATTCAACTGGACAATTCTCACAAGGCAAACTGTGGAAGAATAGATGGAGAAACTATAAGAAGAAAAACATGTTCAGTATGAGGTTGTTGGAAATGATGGGGTGGCATCCCTGAAGGATATTGTAAAACAAGATGCTCAAAAAGAATTCAGGTTTAAATGTAAAAACTTAATTTTGACATTTGCATTAATAATGCGACATTTTCAAATTTCTTAATGTACTTTTTTTTTGAAAAAAACAACCCAACAGCCTAGACCATAGCTAATGCTCGCAGATGTCTGCTTTCTTATACTTCAGCATCATTTTGCTATCTCCCCATGCCAAAGTATTGCAACAAATCTGTGATTACTCAGGACACCCATATGCCGCGCAGCATGGCTACTACGAGCTCCGGCGAAACAGCGGGAACACGGCCCACGTCTTCCGATTCCGAAAAGCCCAAACCTTTCCTGCTTCAGCTCATCCATGTCCCCAGCATTTGGGGCGTCCGATGTCACTGAGGGATACCAGCGAACAGCTGAGAACGGAGTGACAGCGTTGGAGCCTTGGGTGGGGATGCTGAGAGCGCAAGGGGAGGATGGAGAGTGTGGATGGGGACATGTCCCACCGTGGTTTGTCCCCTGCTCTTGGCCAAGCATTGGCGTCCCTGTCCCTCGCTCCTGACCCGCATCCCTGGGAGCAGCGCTCCAGGGTCGGCCCTTGGCCCTGTTCTCAGTGTGAAACAGAGGAGCAGCTTCCATTAAGTGCCATAAGTAAATAAACAAACACACCATGTAAAAATCGCAGCTACAGATTTCTACTTCCTCCTAACCCCATTCCTGCCTTTTTATTATGTTTCATCTCATTTATTTATTTGTCACGAACACAGCGGCATTTCCACTGGCAGGGCTCGCTCGCGGGCTCTCCCGCCGCCCCGCAGGATGCTCGCTGCACATCCGTCAGGTCTCCTTCTCCCGCTTCCCCGTTAGAGAAGGCCGTGGCGGAGGCAGGAGCGGCGGCGGCCCCGCAGCATCCCGAGGTGCAGCATCCCGAGATGCAGCATCCCGAGATGCAGCATCCCGAGGTGCAGCATCCCGGGGTGCAGCATCCCGAGGTGCAGCATCCCGGGGTGCAGCATCCCGGGGTGCAGCATCCCGAGGTGCAGCATCCCGGGGTGCAGCATCCCGAGGTGCAGCATCCTCCCGGTCCCGTTCCGCTCCGGGTTTTTCCCGACGCTCGCTCGCGCCGCCGCCGCCTCCGCGCGCGCCGCCGGCGCCGCCGCCTGGGCGAGGGGAGCCCGCGGGGGGGGGGGGGGGGCGCGGGAGCGCGCCCGGGAAGGGAAGGGAGGGAAAGGAAAGGAAAGGAAAGGAAAGGAAAGGAAAGGAAAGGAAAGGAAAGGAAAGGAAAGGAAAGGAAAGGAAAGGAAAGGAAAGGAAAGGAAAGGAAAGGAAAGGAAAGGAAAGGAAAGGAAAGGAAAGGAAAGGAAAGGAAAGGAAAGGAAAGGAAAGGAAAGGAAAGGGAGAAGGGAAAAGAAGGGGAGGGGAGGGGAGGGGAGGGGAGGGGAAGGGAGAGGAGAGGAGGGGAGGGGAGGGCGGGCGGGAGCCCCGTCCCCGCGCGGCCGCAGAGCGGAGAAGCGGCGGCGAAGCGACGCCGGGCTCTTGTTTACCAGCGCTCACTCTCCGTCGTGTACAGGGAGCCAGCGCGGAGGAGGAGGAGGAGGATAAGGGGGGGGGGGGGGGGGGGGCAGACGCGGCAGCAGAGCGCTGCGAACCCTGCTGCAAGCGAGCGGCGAATTAATCGGGAGGAGCAGCAGAGCAGCAGACCCTTCCCCCCCGTCTCCCTCCCCGCCCCGTTCCTCCCCGGAGGAATTACAGACCCTTCGCAACAAGCTCCTGGGGTTTGACCTTCAGCAAACCGGATCGCCTTCCTCGCCCCCCGCAGCCCCCCCTGCTCACACACACACTCACACACACTCACACACACACACACTCACACACCTCTCCCGGATCCCCCTCCCCCTGCCTTGGGCTGGGCAGCGCCGGGGGAAGGTTCGCAGCGCGCGCGCACCCAGAGGAGGAGGGAAAAGAGGAGGAAAGGGAGGAAAGAAAAAAAAAAAAAAAAAAGAAAAAAAAAAAAAAAAGAAAAAAAAAGAAAAGGATTTACAAATTCGCTGGGTGGTTTTTGTTGTTGTTGTTGTTGTTGTCGTCCTCCTCCTCCCCCCCGCCCCCGCCGCGATGGCAAGGCGGCTCGGAGGGATGCGAAGAGGAGAGCTGCGGGGGGAGGAGGCGGGGTGCTGAGCGCTCCGCTCGCCCCGCTGCTGCTGCTGCTGCCGCTGCTGCTGCTGCTTTGTGTGTGTGTCCTGGATTCGGCTCTTTTTTTTTTTTTTTTTCTTTTTTTTTTCTTTTTTTTTTTTTTTTGAGAAGGATCTTGTGGCAGCCGCGCCGAGGAGAGGAAGAAGAGGAGTAGGAGGGAAGCCTTTTTAATTCATTTTCGACCCAAATTCTGCATTTCGAGCCTCTGCAGGCAGCCGGACTCGTGGTGGCGGCGGCGGTGTTGTTGTGGGTGGTGGTTGTGCGTGGGGTGTCCCCCCCAGCCTCCCCCGCGGAGCGGGGAGCGGAGCCGCGGGGATCCCGCCGGGGCAGCCCCGTCCCCGCGCGGGGGGACGGCAGAGCTGTTGTTGTTTTGTAATAGGATTGTCTGGGTCGCGCCCCCCCCTTCCCCTCCCTCCGCGGCCCTCCCAGTTTTTGTGTCTCTGTGTGTGTGCGTGTGTGCGGTGTTTGAAAATGGAGGTTGAAGATGCCGACTGCCAGCCCCGATGTGCCTCGTGTTTGCGGCTCCTGTGCACGATGTACCACCGCAGCCAGCGCTGAGGGGAGACGGCGGCGCCCCCCGCCCGCCGCCCCGAGCCCGCCCCGCCGCCCCGGAGACAGCGTCGCCCCGGGGCTTCCATGCCTTGTTGTTGTTGCCGTTAATACATCGTGAATATCTGTGTATTTTTGGTGTGGTTGCTCCGGAAGATCAACACCCAGGGACCTCAGCAACCCTCCGGTTTGCCGCGCCGAAGGGTCTTGTGTTGTTTTTATTTTTTTTGCTTTTTTTTTTTTTCTTCATTTCTTGAGGCAACGTGGATTTATTTACCCTGCCCCGCTTCTCCTCCGTCGCTCGTTATTTTTAGAGGACGGGGAGAGGAAAGAAAGCGAACAATTTTGGACTTCTTTTTGCTTTGTTTTGTTTTCGGAAAGGAGGATTTTGTCCAATTAAAGAAAGAGGAATGAAGTCTGGCGCTGGAGGAGAGTCCCTCGCCGTCGTCTGGGGGTTCCTGCTCGTCTTCGCCGCACTTTGTCTGTGGCCAACAAATGGGGAAAGTGAGTACAGTGCGAGCCGGGGGGTGCGGCGAGGGACCCCGCGGTGAGGGAGCCCCCGAGTGAGGGGCTGCCGGGGAGGGGGCGAGGGCGGCGGCTGCCTGTGTGCGTTTGGAGGGGCGTGAGGGGGTCCCTGTGTTTGTGTGTGTGTGTCCCTCTGTGATGTGCGTGCGTGTGTGTTTATGTGGGTGTTGTGCGTGTGTGTGAGGGGGGGTCCCTGTATGAGTGTGTGTGAGTGGGCTGGTGATGGGGGGGCTCCCTGCGTGCGCGTGGGTGCGTGAGGGGCTCCCCGTGTTTGGGTGTGTGTGTGAGGGGCTCCCTGTGTGTGTGAGGGGCTGCCGAGGGGGTTCCCTGTGTGTGTGAGGGGTTCCCTGTGTGTGTGAGGGGGTTCCCTGGGCGGGGGGCTCCCTCGCTGTGTGTGTGTGAGGGGCTTCCCTGCGTGTCTGGGCTGTCTGAGGGGCTCCCTGTCCTTGGAGGGTGTGTGAGGGGTCTCTGTTCGTTCCGGGGTCCGTGTGAGGGGGGCTCCCGCCGTTTCCCGCCGCGGCGCCGAGCGGGTCTCGCCCCTGCCCGCGGGGCTCTGCGTGTTTTCCTCCTGTTACGCGTCTGCTCCTCGAGCACGTTTAACAACCCGGGGCTGCGCGTCTCCCTGCCTGCCATGCCCGCCTTCCTTCCCCGGAGGCGGCTGCCTGGTTGTACACACGGGTCGGCACCGCCGCAGCCCCGAGCCCGGCGGAGGGGGCCGTGCCCCTCCTTTGTGTCCCCCCCGAGCGCGGGGCAGCGCTCAGACGCCGCAGCCAGGGCTGCGAGCTGCGTAGTAAACACTCGCAGGCAGGGAAGGACTCCGCTCGCTTTCCCCGCATGGAAGGAGCTTGATCTCTGTCAATATTTAGAGGCTGTATGCAATAACCGGCCGTAGCGAGTGAGGAATTCCTGGAAATGAACGCCTTGCCTTTTATTGCCGCTTTACCGCCGAGGAGGGGTTTCACTCGCTGGGCGCGGGGTGCGGAATTACGGCGGCATCCCGCAATCTAAAGGTCACAGGCTGCCGTTCTTTTTTTTATTATTATTTTTAAATTAATTCGCACATTGGTGCTTTACGTTTGTGCGTAAATAAAAAGGTTTGATGGCCGAACGGGCTGCGATCTTAGGGGTGATGCATTTTTCTAAGCGGCCGTGTCGCGCCCGAGGTTCGAGCAGCGTGCGAGCCGCTTCCCCGGGAGCACCGGGAGAACGGGGATCGCCGTGCGGGCCCGGCTCCCTCCGGCCGCCGATCCTCAGCCCCAGCCCGCGGCCGCCCTCCTCGCTCGGGAGCTGCCGGAGCCCCGACTTTGTTTTTGTGCGTTTCCAACCTGTGATTGTGTTGCAGTGCCCGCCCCTCTCGGGCGCAGGGGGAATCGAGGGGGCAGGGAGGGTTGCGCTGCCATTGATTACACTGCAATCATCGCCGGATTAATCCCGGGGCTGATCGGTTTTCTCCTGGTATGTCGGGCTCACGCTGGATTGAGGATCTCTTGCATGAAATTAGCCTTCCCTTGTTTCCCAGAGTATCTCTGCAGACGGGGAGATGGTAAATGTGTCTTGGAGCCCAACCATTTTAAACAGTGCTCCCTCTCCTTCGGCGTCTGCAGAAACAGGGATGTTCCTGTACTGCATCCTGATGCTTTAATTTCTTCTGCCGTGTTTTTTCAATGCACTCCTGGAGCTGTTGTGTGCCTCTCCCTTTCAGAAAACGCGTCGTTGGAGGGAAGGAACGAGGAGATCAAATTTCTCCATTTTAAATGTAAAGGGAAAGAATTTAGGAGACAGGAGGGCTTTTCTAAAGGAAGTGGTTTCAGACTGAAAAGAAAGGGAAGTTCTTTGGATGCACTGACAGTGAGGCTAAGTACACAAAAAAAGATAAGTGAGCAAGAAGCACACAGACGAGCCTGTAATGCATGTTGAGTAATAATTATGTTTTGTTAGGCAGCAAATGCCTGTTAACTCCTTGCAAATTAAGGCCCAGTTTAGGCTTTTGGGCCAGCTAGGTCTGGAGAGCTGCAGTCTTACTTCCATGAGTAGAACTTCTTGGCTAGTGCTGTTTTCAAGAGGGAAGATTAATCTTTAAGTGTAAAAACAAAACCCCCGTGCACTTCTTCAGGGAAGGGCTTACAAAGGATCCAGTAGCGTGGAGAAACAGAACGGGAGGAGGAGGAGATCTGGTGCCTTCTTTAACTGCTAGGATACACACTTAGAATTGTTTTCCTTGTCTTACCTGGTACAAAGTACCTTGAAGTAAAAATGCTCACCCAGCTCTGGCAATGAAGTAATGCAGGAAGAGTATGTGAGGATTTTAGGTTGTAGTCCTCTGAAATGTTTGTGGTTATCACTTACCTAAAATGAACATCCCAAATGAAATATCTTCTGAAGAAGATTCAGGCATTTAAATATGGGAAGATATGCTGAAAAACTTGTCTTAGCTGAATACTGCCTCTAATCGATTGTCTTTGTAGTTTACAGTTTAATAGCCTTTGTTTTCACGAGTTATTGCTGAAAGAATTTTGCTGTTAGGGGGAAAAATGATCTCCAGAGCAGATGTTTTACATCTCTTCATATTCTTCTCTCTCCCCACAATAGTGGAAGGAAGATTAATCTTAATTTTTATTTGTTTTTCATATATACTGTGTCATAGCTAAAAGGCATTTCCATTTTCGGTCAAACAAGCAAGGCATTCCTAAATAGGAATACAAAGGAGTTACAACTGGAGGGGAGAGACCCATCTCTTTAATGCTAAATTATATAAAATGTGTTTGTAGTTACGTGACAGAAACCTCTTTAAAATGCAGGTAACTTCAGTGGAGAGCTCCTGATTCAGAAAAAGTAATTTAAAAATGCTGAGAATTCCCTGAGATTGTGTTAGAACGGCACAAAAATGGAAATGAGAAGACCTTTCATTAAGCTAGAGTTTGTGGTGCTGTACCCGTGCGTTTGATGTGTAAAGTTACAACTGTTTGATGCTGGGGGTGGGTTTAAGATGAGGCATAAACACGAGGTGTTCTTCCTCTCCTCCCTTGAGCACGATGGGGTTTTGATTTTCAGCCTTTTGTGTATTTACAGAGGGAATGTCTAGGAGGGAATGGGTTAAACACTTGGGAGGAAAATAATAGTTTTAGGTGTGATAATACTTCAAATTGATGGATATCTTGATGGGTCTGCTCATGTTAGCGCCTCATTTTTGTTTGTCTATCCAGGCTGGATGTTGTGATTGTGATAATGAGCAGTAGCTCATGCTGATGCTTAATCTCTCTCCCAGGTTGCTTAGTAAAAGCCCTCATGACCTGCTGAGTGTCGGCGTTGCACTCACCTCGCTTTTGCATCAGCATTTTCCTGTACGCCCAGTGGTTAGGGAATGTTGGTAACTGGGAGCTGGATAATTCCTGCTGTAATTGAGGGTGCGAATAGAAAACGCCAGAGCCAGTAAGGAAATTGGCTCAGGGGGTTTCAGCAGAAGGGGAAAAGGAGAGAAGTGAGCAGGGAGTGATGGTGCCTGGAGTGAGGAGAGTGGGCCGGGCAGTGCTTGGACTTTTTTTTGGTTGGGTTGGGTTGGACTTCTGGTTTGCAAACCAGAACTGGAGCAAAGGCGTGTGTGAGTCAGAAACTGAGAGGGTTAGGAAATGGAAATGACTTAGCTAATATCAGGCAAAATGTGTTGAACGTGAGGAAGCAGAGGGATGGGTGTGGAAAAAAGGTGTGTTGGAAGTTTCAGTGTTGAACCAACATTTGAAGGAGAAACACAGGGCGCTTTTGTGTGTGTAAAGTGAAGGAAATTTAACTTAGTTCTTGTGTTCTGAGAAGTGAGGGAAGGAAGGGCCTGCAGAGACCAAGAAGACAGATCAATTAGTTTGACTTCAGCACAACAGAAGACATGATTTATTTGGTCTAATGGGGAAATTGCTCAGATGTGATCAACTACTGTGTTGATTTTTGTGTCAGCGTTTCCCTGACGTGTTGTTCCTCCAAACTAATTCTAGGCCATAGTTAAAGCACATGCCAGTGATGCTGAAATTATTTTCATCTTGAAAGATACACACAAAATCTAGTGTTAAAGAGCAGCCACGTGATGATTTTTGAATCTGTCTTCATTGGTAAATAATTAATTTCTATCCGTATGTGTTACCATGGGAAAAGTTGTTTCAATTCCTGTTTAATTTTCTGCTAAACTGGCATTTACTAAGATCTTGGAGAAGTTTTTTTAAGCATCTAACATTCAAAATTAAAATCCATTTCAGGGCTGAAACTATTAGCTTTAAAGGATGATTTCAGTTCATGTTTAACTAATGCTTTTTCTCTTCCCCAGTAATTTTTGTTTTCTTTTTACGCTGAGGTAGATTTTACCAGTGATCACTGGAACGATTATCTCAGTGAGAGCAGAAGAGGCAGTTTTGTTAAATGATTAATTATATTGTGTGTATATTCCATCTGTGTGAATTGTGAGCTACCGCAAACTTCATTGTAGAGGAGTTTGTTTATGGTCCTGAACTTTGAGAGAGAGAGAGGCAATAATACATGCAGAAAACCTGTTTTTCTCACACTGGATGTTAACTTTGTGATCCCACACAGCAAACAACTTATCTAGCTCATCATCTGTAATGGCTCTAAAGTTCATAACTTACAAAATGTGCTGAATTAAATTATTTTTAAGAAGTCAGGGTATTTATCTGAATTATCTGTAGTTAAATTAATAAACTTCATGAGCATTATTGTACTTGAAAAGCTGATGGCAACTTGCTGAAAAAGTTCCTGCAACTTTGGTTTATGAAATTAAATACATTCTTGCTTGGATTTTAGCATAAAGCTTTCACATTTGGAAATGTTTTCGGATGTTATCAAGTAGCAGCTGTTTTTTATTTATGTGTGAGTGCATACATAAGAATGGGTAAACTGCACTTTATTATTGAAAACTATTGTGGATGCTAAATTTTAAAAAAAGCTGCAGTTTGAGTGATTGTCTCGGGAGTCTCGTAATTAAAGTTGTTGCACATTTGCAGTTACAGTTTAATTTGGATCTTCCTGACAGAGCTGAGCTTTTAAGGTTTTTGGGCTTTGGTGCTAATGGAACGTGCTGCTTTTAAGAGTTTGTGTGCAGAAAGACTTTGGGAATGTAGTGATGTGTTTGAAAGGTAGAAATACTGTTTTAGTATTTTGATCCATTTGACATGTGTAATTTTTCTATCACTGTAAATTGTATAGACAGCTTCTTTGTGTAGGTTACTTGGATTAGTTTTTATGATTTATGAAAGCCACTTTAAAAAGAATAGTTTCGCATTCTTTTTCATTGTACAAAAGCAGAACTCAACAAACAGCAGTTGATGAAGACACATTGGTGGTTGTTAGCCAGCCTGTCTTGTGTGTGTTTTTTTGAGCTGCTTTTTTTCCCTCTTAGCCAAGTCATGACAGGTACAATCTGGACTGATTTCTGGAGTACTATATTTGTCTTTTTTTGTGTCCAGAAATGTCTGAGAGAAACTTTGAGGACCAGCAAACGATCAGCAGCACACAGTGTTCATTCATATGTTTCTGTGCTCTGCACACAGAGCTGTACTGAGTGCTCAAACTCAAAGATAGGCTCTGGTTCCTTTAGACAGGACTTGTTGGTTTTGCTCACACAGTTTGATAACAGTTTGACTTATTAATTAATTAAGGAGATGCATTCTGACAAGCCCGGGTGTGTTGTGAAGATTTAACTCGCCCTTATCACTGAAAGTTTTGCTTTCTAACCTTTGCAAATGCAAAACATGAGCCATTCCCTTAGGATATCTTGCAAAGACGCCAATTAACTTCTTCAGTGTTGATATCCTCAGGAAGTTGCTGTTGTGGCCCAAGATTGTTTAAAATGTGCTGAAAAGCAAAATTGTTGTTTCTTTATTTACAGGTTGATTTGCATATGACTCCTAAGCTTGAATGTCACAGAAATTTATTTATTTATTTATTTATTTATTTATTTATTTATTTATTTAGGAATATCCAGACCTGTACATTTCCAGTTAGTCTTGTTTCTTTCTTGGTAAACTTGATGGTAGGAGCAGAAACAAATGTCTGTATCTTTCAGTGACTTCCCAGATAATTTTTTGAATGAAACTGTTGTCTCTGACCTGTCTGAGGAGAAGGGATCTCACACCCCAATAAAGTACTAAGATTATTCCTTTAGAGGACCAAATCCACTGGTAAATAATTGGGTAGAATATCAAATGTACAGTTTTGCGTCAGCAGAAAGTCACTTTAATACTGACTTAGGGCAGTATTTGCCATCGTCATCCTGCAGACCTGGTTGGATTTTAAGACTTTTGTTTCACTGTTGACTTCAAAAAAGGGTAAACAATACAAATAAATCATTTAAAACAGGAAATAGTCGTACTGCACATGTATGTGCTTTACCATCGTAGTTTATAACTTCAGTGTGTTATAAATTCAGTGCTTTGGAGAATTCTTGGTTTGTGAAGGTGTGTTTGGGGCAGGTCCCCTAGCTGAATGAGTTGGTTTGCCTGTGTTGCCCATGTTGCTGCAATAGCTCTGTGACCGGTCAGGAAATGTTATCTCCAACCCTTATTGGTGCCATTACGTGCTGTAAAGATAGCTCTGTTTACTTGGAAGTGTGAGCATCAACTGATCAAAACACTTTCTCTTAACAGATGGGCTTTTTTTGGAGTTCTTTGTCGAGCATCCCTTCTGCCTGTGCTGGGAGCAGTGTCAGAAAGTGACAACATCAGGCAGATGCAGGAAATATTAAGAGTTTTTAATGACAGAGGCAAACTTTACAAGAGTGGTTTTCTCCTGCTGTTGAATTGGTGATGGGTCATTTTTACTGGCTGTTTCCAACAGCTTTGCAGTTTTTTCCTTTAATATGAACAATTTGCAAATTATTACACTACTCATTTAAGTGATCTCCTTATGCAATACTGTTCAAATAGCAGAGGGTTTGATTTGAGGCAGGAAAGAAGAATTTTTTGAAGTTCAGAATGCATGAAATGAATACATGCTGAAGTAGTCAAAGATCCCTTGTACTTTATCAGAGAGCAGTCTGCTTGAATGAAAGGTACTGTACCTGCTGTTAAGTTTATAAACTTGGTTTATACAGATTACTTTTTAAATTATTCATGATGCTACGTTACAAGTATATCTGACAGGTTTAAAATAAATGGCTTGATGGTAAGAGGGAGCATGCATAAATTAGAGCTGGGATAATGTGCTCTTTGAAGTATCTCTCCCATTTGTTACTACTGGAATACAGTAGGTAGCTGCAGCTGAGTGTGTGATTCTCAAGTGAGAGTACATCATTATCTTCAAACTGTGGTGTAGTGGCAGTTCTCGTGTAAGACAGATGAGACGAAGCGGCGGGGAGGACCAAGGTGCTCGCTTTGTTTTTAGTTATAAACACATTTCTGCTGAAGCAGGAGAGCGTTTATGGGATGAAAAGTTGTAAGCGCAGCAGTTGAAAGGGTCTGCTGGCTGCTGTGCATTGCCGAGGTTAGGGTGGCATCACTTTGTTTTATTTACTCTTCTCTGTTAGCGTTGCTGTGGGTTTGTAAGAGGTGTTGTAGCAAGGTGCTTGTACTTAATGGGATGAGGTGTTTGATTTGCATATGGATCGTGGTACTCAGCTTGAGAAGTCTTCCTGGGATGTGTGCTCGGGAAAATGCAAGAGCTGAGCCTTAGAGTTTGGAGAGCTTTATTGGTGGGGAAAGAGAATTCCAGATCTCTTGGATGCAGAAACGGCTTCCCCAAACATAAATTGACTCAGTGCTGATTTTCCTCATCCTGTAGACAGGCAGCTCATTATATTTGAGAGGCAAGCTCCCCAAGGAATTCATAGGATAGGGGAAAAAGCCCCCATAATGATGTGTGATAGAGCAGCCATAAAAATGATCACAGGTTTTTCTGAGAGTGAAAGGTCTTCTTGTAGACAGGGATAGTTCAAATCTTAATCCTTAGTCAAAGGCATAGAGCATTTTGGAGAAAGATCTGGTGACAGCTGCCCCTGGAAACTGTCTATAACCAACTTTCTACAAGAGAATTGGCTTGTGCTTGCAGGGAAGGGCTTTATCTCTGGTTCTCGCTGGGCTGGTTTCCTTATTATTTCCATTGGCTTCAGTTGAGAGTTGTCTCCCCATTTTGACCTTCTCCAAGTAGTACTTTTTACTTCCCTGCTGCTCTTCTCACATCCCCATGGGTCTGTCTGTGTGAGAACAGCCTTGAAAGGTTTGAAGAGTGCACTGTGTTCATGTTGGGCAGGGAGTGAGGAACCAGCCCTGCACCGTAGGAATGGACACGTGTTTGCTCAGCTCAGCTGACCTCGGAGTAACACTTGGCTGAAGTGTGAAGAGTTGAAATGGCAATGGAAATTCTTTGTTTACTCTGTCCCCGTGCTCTGCCAGGGCAGAAATTAGTTTTATTGTGTTCTTCTTTTCTGTTTTCTGGGATGTGTAGTTAAGTTGTCTTCCTTAGTGAAATTCCATGTGTCCTACTGGGGATTTGGTTTGTTCTCCAAAATACTGCTGGGCTGATATAACATGGATTGGTTCTTTTAAGCTTTCAGGTGGTTCTGCCATTTTTTCAGCTGAGAACCAACTTTAGAGAGACTCAGCAGGGTGATGACACAAACTTTAAGATAGAAGGAGGATAGAAGAGGGAGCCCACTGGAATTGTGATAGAGCCTGACTTCCACTACTGGATTAGCAGCTGCTTCTCTCTGGTTGTTCTGAACCCCAGCAGGAGGAAGCAGCTTGTGATGCTGTGCTGATTGCAGTTAACATCATCTTTCAGTTCGTTGTGGCTGAAGCTTTTGTCTTGTTGTTTGTTTGTGAGATGGATGTAAATTTCTTGGTCCCTTGCACACTGTGTCTCCTGGGATGTATGGAATGAGTGAATATCCACCTGTGCTCAGAGATCCGTGTGAGTTACTGCTGCTCTGTGCACTTTGCTCCTCTTCCTCAGACCTGAGAGATGGGACACTGTAGTAGGATGGATGGCCACTTGTATGTGGAGGAAGATGCAAAAAGTCAGAGGGTCTGTTGTTATTCCTGTTGATTGTGCACCTTGGATTGTGGAGATTTTGTGTTATTAAGTGATGTTGGTATTCCCTGCAGCTATGCCCTTGGTGGAGCTGGAGTCTCTGCAGTTGTCCCTTGTAGAAAAGAGTAGCAATGGGGTGTAAGAAAAGCAAGTTTGTTATTTCAAACTTGAGACTTGGCTTGTTAGAGACTGACTTGAGCCTGCCAGGGTCCTGCCTGGGAGTGACTGAAGGTTTGTTTGTTTATTTTTTGTGTGAGTGCTAATAAAATGTTTATATTTTTGTCACATTGGAGTAGGCTGACTACGTGGACAAATATTTTCATTGATACTATGTCTCAACAAGAGGCATGACAAACATATTGAATATTCAAATTCTGGTGTGAGAGTCTCTTTTAAGATTCAGGCTTAGATATTCTTAGGTGGGTTGTGATTCTGAAGTGGCCAGTGAAGGAACAAAGGCCCTTCCAAGTCAGTTGTTGTCCTGCAGAAATGAGGCACAGAGAAGTGCAGTGGAGTGTGTGTGGTGGAGGTTCTGGGCTGCAGCACAGCACACATGGAACACACATCTGTTTGTACACGGGCTGTGCAGCTCTTTGGGTAGTTCATTGTTTAAATAAACATGTTGCATTAGCTGTGAGGCTTCAGTGCCAAATGCCCACTGATGAGATGTATGAGGGTTTTGTTGTTCCCAAGCCACACTGAGGAACACAACAGCTTTATAATTCAACATGTTTGAGGAAGATTACAAAAAGAATTTGGGGTGGATCGCAACCAGCACTTCAAAAGCATCAGCTTTAGAGTAACTCCACTACAACACAGTGCAGCCCATGGAAAAACACTGTCATCTTAACAGATGCAATGTTATTTTGGAGATTCCACTGTATAAATACATGGACTGTGGTTAAATTGTGATGGCAACAGATGCGATCTCAGTTCTTGGTTCTTTCATCTCTTTAATATTTAAAAATACCCCACAGAGTAAAAAAAAAAACCCAACCAGCATCAAGGCTGAAAATATTCCCTCTGAAAATCGCTGGGGCTGTACCTTTTGGGCCTGATAACATTTTGGGTACATCACTGCAGATGGGACTTGGGAAGAGTAAATGCTCCTCTCTTTGAAGGAGCTGCAAATGCTGCTACTCACGACTTACTGTACCATTTGCATATGAATGGAATTACTCAGCTCTACTTAAGAAATGTCAGTGAGATTGAAGTCAGAGTTGGTTAACCTGGCAAAAAGATATTTTCAGTATTTTTCATGAAAGAAAGTGATAGTATGTAGACAAGAATTACACATTCCACTGGCTAAGCCAGCACTGTCTGAGGATTTTCTTGGTGTCTTTGTAGTTGATACCAGTGATTTATTTTTAAATTTGTCTGTGATACATTGCAGTGTTGAGGAGCAAGAGAGTTGGAATGTGGGAATCAGATGCTGTATCATAATGCTGCACAGTTGTGTTCAAGTTTGTTTTTCTTTCTAGATCTGATTTTATTTAAATCCTGATTTGAAAAGTATAAATTCAGAGCAAGGGTCTTCATTTTAACAAAGAGCAATTAAAGCATAGTAAGAAGTTATTACTGGTGCATTCACCTTTATCCATCCACTAGTTGGATAGAAAAGCCTCAAGTTAAATACTGTAATTTTAAATACAGAATTTTAAAAGGAACCAGATAATTTGTGTGAGCATTGGTAGTCATGCATGCTAAAATAGGGAGTGATCACATCTCGTGCTTCAGGAGCTGCCAGGATTGAAGGGTTGGGAAGAAATTGTATTCCTCCTCCGGGTGTCTGTATTTCCCTCCCCATTTGTAAAACACAGCGAGTGCAGTCCTTGGGGGGTGGGTAAAGGCTTCGTTTTTGCAGCAGGGACGTGACTTGGGATGCTCGTGTGGCTCTGTCATCCAGGTGACAGCGCTTTCACTGGGAAGCTGCTCCTTGCCAGGCGTTGGATGACTGTACTCTGAACAGAAGTGTGAGGATGGGGGTGTTGGCATCAGCTGACTGATAAGGAGATAGTATATTACACTAAAAATACACCCAGATCTTCACAGGCAGCTGTGAACATTACCTGTGTCATGTGCAGCAAGAATGAAACACAAGCTGAGGTGGTTGAGCGTGGCTTGGCCTCACTGTGAGGATGTGCTGGGATGATGCTCTCTGTTCATTCCATGGGATTGCTCTTCCTCCCTCAGCAGCAGCTGCTCACAGAAGTGTGCAGAGATTTCTGGCTTGTTGCACGTGTGGCCACAGCCCTTTGTTCACTGCAGGATCACAACAGTGCTCTGAGCTCATCGTGACTCTCCTGCTCCCCGTGTCTTGTGCCTCGAGTTTGTGTTTGATGCCCTTGTGGCTTCTCCCAAGCAGAGGTGAATCCTGCTCAGTGGGGAGAAGGGGAGAGCAGAGGGGCTGAGCATGTGCTTGTCATGCCATGTTTACTGATTTTAGCAGGGGGAGGGAGGGCTGCTCCCTTTAGGATGTCTGCACACCCTGGTTCTGTGCATTCCCCTCTGTTCTCACGGAAGCACAGCGTGAGAGGCCAGGGGGATGGATCCTGTGGCTTTGCAACCTTCTGGAGAAAATGTTGCGAATTTTAGTCCAATTTGTCCTTCAAAGTTTATTTCTTCCTTAGTATGAAGGCCTCAGAGCACTACTAATGTGTATTTTTTTTTTCTTTTATTGAGATGAAGTAAATGGTTTTCGTAGTGACAACAGCAAGCAGGAAGAGCTTGCTCAGAATATACAGTTTGAATCTCATTTTGCATATTTTTAGTTGGATTTTTTTAATGACTGACAGCTGTTAGAACTCTGATTCACAACCAACCATTTTTGAAAGTACAGACCTTTTTGCTAGTGAATAGCAATGTGTTTCTACAAATTCATGTAAATAATTAGATGCCTTGGATGCATTGGCTCAGATCCTTAATTTTCACATTTTTAAGTGACAAAATGGCAAATGATGTATTTTCTGGTAGATTACTTCTCATTTGTGTTATTTTTTTATTTGGAAGGAAAATGGAATTTTAATTGAAATGCAGAAGATCTGGGTTTTGAGACTTAATTAAAACTCCAAGTGTGAAGGAGAGGCATGATTTAAAAAAATAAACAGAAAAAATAGTTTGTCATTGTTTCTCAAAAGTTTAGAGTTCATAGATCTTGCCCACTGACCGTTTCACAGGTTTCTATGCAGGAGTCCTTTTTAATTTGGGATTAGGAGCTCGTTGAATTGAGCCATTGGAGAAAACTTAAATGAGGCACTGCAGAAATAGCTGTTGAAGGTAGAAGTTCTGTGAGCATTTCATCAAAGGGTGGCTTCAAGAGAGCACTGAACAGCAAATTCACCAGTCCCAACTTTTTTTTTTTTGGTGTAAATTATATGCTTACTATTTTTATTTTATTTAAATTACAGTAGGCATTAGCCCTAATATATGCTGTTACAATTTCATGTTAGATTTGTAATTAAGTTTATTTTTAGAAGAATGCATTTAAGTGGTTTATATAAAATGATTTTCTATTTTTGTAAATGAAATAATTGTTTTTTATTGACTTTCGATTTCATGCAAATATGGGGTTTTTTTTTGGCTTGAAGGTTGTGTAAGCAGAAGGAAATTAATGATTTGAGAGTATTTTCATAATACAAAGGAGATTCATTGTCAGTAGCTGGCAACACTGATAGGCAGAGTTAACTCCTCTTGAGACATGTTCAAATTGAGTTATGGATGTTAGAGGCTGTGGTACAGTTGGTTTATATAATAAATTTTCCTATTGATTATTTTTCCTGGTTGAGTTGAGAAAGACAAATTGTGAGTGCGTTTGGGATCTGACGCAAAATGGTCAGGATGTCGCAATCCCGAAAATGTTGCAATCTGGGGCAAATCTGATGGACAAGGGAGTGTTAATTGTGAGTGAGCCAGATTTGCTATTTTTAATTCGGCCGCGCTATCACGTCTCTTCACAGATGAATTTGAAGGCTACAGGGAGTTGAATGATGAGTCACTATTGAGTTAGTAAAATCACAATTGATCTCCATTTCCTGTTGATTCCAAAATTACTGAAGTGTGAAAGCCGAGAGTGACTGATCACTTCTTGGAGGGGAGTTTGAGG
Source organism: Prinia subflava (assembly GCF_021018805.1). Classification (NCBI taxonomy): domain Eukaryota; kingdom Metazoa; phylum Chordata; class Aves; order Passeriformes; family Cisticolidae; genus Prinia; species Prinia subflava. Next base: position 3,563,792 of record NC_086261.1, read on the forward strand.
CTGGAATGTGGAAGTGACTCCCTCCGGAGTAACTCAACGCTGCCCTGGGTGTGGGGACAGGGGTGTCTGCAGTGGAGCAGGTGTGTGTGTGATGGTCTGCCCGGCTGAGTTACCTCCAGGAATGATAATCCTCACTCTAAAATACGCTCCCCGCAGCAAGGTGGGGGGAAGAGCTGTCTTAAGTGGCTAAGGATAGAAGCTGAAGATTAAAGTTTTCATTAGTCTCGTCTGCTGGGGTTCTTTCTAGCTGACCTGTGTCTCTGGTGCTTGGCTCAGACCATTCTGCCCTGACATCCCCGTGCTCCCGGCGCTGTTTCTGTGGCAGTGGCACAGGGGAGGATGCAGGGGCAGCAGGGGTGGGATACAGAACATTTATGTGTCTGTTGTTGTTTGCAGTTACCTTTTGATGAATGGCAAATTGTCATTCTGCAGCTTTGTTCTTTTCTTGTGATGGAAATGCTCTTTTGACAGATACTAATTAGAAACACTGTGGTAAAATGCAGGTAAGATTTAAAATTTATTTTTTTCGTTCCTAGAATTTACTGTTAGCAAAACCTTTTTTTTTTTGGGTTAGGAACTATTAAGTCACATTACTAGACTCTGCCCACGTTGCATATGTGAGAGTAAATTCTGCTGAAAGGGGATTTGTTGGAAGAAATTAAAGGGAGGAGGTACACTGCTCTGAGTTGCACTAGAAGCAAGCTATAAAGAGGCCTTGAAGTAACACTTCAGGAAGAGAGAACTTACTTTAGTTCCCTGGAGGACTAAGAGGAGGTGGGAGGATGCTCCTCTGCTGCATTCCTCACAAAATTCTGATTTTAAAGAATTTTTTGAAGGGATATTCTCAAAGGGGATGTAACGACCTGTGTTCTGCCTAACAACTTTTTAGATGGTCTTTGAACCATTGAAACTTGTCCTGGCTGTACACTCTGATATACTGCATTAAAACAGAAATAAAGAGCCAAGAGAAGAGGAAATCTATATCCTTTCCTTGGAAAGCATGTACAAGTTTTCCCCAATGTTGCCTTAATTAGGATTGTAGAAAACTGGGAATGGGGTTGAAAAAGAGATGGCTCATGCTGCTGTCTGAGAACAGCTCAGTTTTCGAATTTGTAAACAAAAGTGGAAAAAAGATCCTGCCGGCTTCCTGACAGGCAGGGTGTGCGGTTTTCAGTCAGAGAAGCTGATTCAGTTGGTCTGGCTTTTGCAAGGGAACAACGAGAGGAATAAATTGCTCTGAGAGGGTGTAAAGAACTTTCCTTTCCTCTAGAAAAAGTTGAGCAAACACGGAGCACCGAGTTGCATGGTTGAAATTTGGTGAGGCGTGGAAAGGACACTGGTTTTCAGCAAAGTACGGTGTTTGTTCAGGGTGTTGTGAATTCAGGAGTAAGAGTTGCCACACTTTAAAGACACCTCTCGGTCACTGAGGTTTAAAGGAGCTGCAAGGAGCTTTATGAGGAGCAATCTCGGCAGTTCTCAAAGCTGTTGCTTGCAGAGAATCTTCCAATACTTACAGCCACACCTTGATATCTTACATCTTGTCTCGTAGGATCTCTGTTGATGTGCCCCACTACAAGAGCACTTTGTTAAGGCCAATTAAATGTATAATATTTTTATAATACTTGTGTTTTGGAAAAATCAATATGACCAGTTTCCCTTTGAAATGACAAGAAGCCTGTTGTGCTGACAGAGTAGAACACATTAGGAAGTGGTGCTTTGTATCCTCTCAAGAGTAATGTGCTCTTGTTTTCTCTTAATCAGCAGGATGTTCTCCTGTATGTCAGATGTCTTAGTTGTTTTTGTGATCTCTATCAGAGAAGAGTGAGGGGGGAAAATGTCAGAGGAACAGAACAGGTTTAAAAGCTTTATAGCAGAGAAAGCCTGCAGCCCTGCATTTCTGTTTAAGTAAAAGTGGGAATCACCACCTTAGGGTTGGACACTTTGTGTTTATGTTTGTGCTTTAAACAATAAATAAAAGAACAACTTGCCCTTCAGAAGAACATAATGCGTAGCCCGTTGAAATACTCTGGAGCATAAGGGATATAATTAACCCTTTTCCCTTTAGCAGGGTTGTGTTTCAGAAGCAAGATGTCTAACACATTATTTGCCAGTTCACTGAAGTAAGGATTTTTCAAGTTGATTGTCTGAAAATTAGACCTCTTCTTTCTCCCTCCATTGCCTTCCCCTCCTTCCTTGTTTTCTGAGCTATGGTTTCCAAATTTGTAATAGGTCTAGTAATGGTTGCCTTTTTTTTTTTTTTTTCTTTTTTTTTTTCTTTTTTTACTTAACAGTAGCCATTGAGAAGGAAAGCTTATTTCCCATCACTTTTGCTCAAGGCTATAGAGAATAAATCTTGGAAGTTGAGGCACTTGTCCAGGGTTTTCAGAGGAATATTTTTAAGAGATACTTTTGATACAGTGAAGGAAGGGCAAAGACTTGAAAGGATTGACAGCACAACCAGGATTTGGCTCAGTGCATGAACGAAACCTCTTCCTGTGATCCTTGAATATTTTGCTTTTCTGATCAGGTCTTGGGTAGCACAAATCAATTCTGAACTGTTCCCTCAGACAGTTTTGGTCTGAACTGTTCCCTCAGATAGTTTTGGTATGATTCAGTGAAAATGAGCTGAAAGGAGACAGAACCTGAAATGCTTCCAACTCGTTTTTTCCCATCTTGACTCTCCTTGAAATATGTGAATTAGTGTGAGAAAGTGTCTGTAGCTCCCACCGGGTCAAATGGAGGTTGAGATAAAAATACTCCTCTCTGTGTGTATTGTAATATTGATCGTCGTGTGGTAAATAATTCCTTGGCAGCAGGATTGCCAAGTCTGATGTTTTACACTTCATTTGTAAGTTCTGGTGCAGTCTTGCTCCTGGCTCTGTGCTCAGACCTGCTTTTTGTTCTCTGATGGATATCTGCTTCATTACTTCCTTTTGACCAGCCTTTCCTTTCTGATAAACCGTCATCCTTTGGATTGGTTTAGCTGCCTGGAGCTTACTGGGTCTGTTAGTCACAGCTACTCTCTTTTTGTTGTGACATTTTAATAAATTCACAGTCTCCATGAAGACACATTCCTGTTTCTCACCTCTCCCGACATGCTTGTGCACCAATTGACACCAAAACAAAGATTGCTTCCCAGTCTCCTTCTTTGAATGTCTTTGTTTTTATCTGTTCCATTGTACACATCTTTACATAGTGTTACCCAACACAGTCATTCCTGTCACTTGGGGACCTCCTTCTTTGGGCACTCGTGTTTTCCAAAGCAGACTAGGAAGTTTTGTGTTAAAGGCAGTGTGGCCCTTTCACAGATCTGGGGGCGGTTCTGAGTCCGGGACTTTGTTTGTGTCCTAAATTGCTGGTTAAATGTGGAGGCAGTAAGGAGACCGAGTCCTGGTTTCTGACTCTGAAGCTGAATGAAGCTGGCGTGTGGTAAAGCAAGCGCTGTCGGCTCAGATGTGTTTTCTTAACATGGAACCAGCCAGCCTTGCACAAATACCGTGGTTTTCTTTCACAACAGCGGAGCGAGGCCGGCGGAGCTCTCAGGTGGGTGAGGCGAGGCCGAGGGCCGTCCGTCACCTCTGCTCCCGCACCAGTTCACCTGCAAGCTGGCAGCTGGAAAGGAGGATGTTCTTGTCCAAATCCTTTTTACTTTGCTTTTTTCCCCTTCTGTTACTTTATGTTTTTCTTTCTCTGGCTTGCTCTGAAGCTTTGTGTTTGGAGGTGGATGTGGCACTGTTACCCAGCGTGGCAGTGCCGCCGAACACCCGCCCTGGCAGCGTAGTTTGTGTTGGCAGGAGCTGTGTGGCTGATGGCACTTCATGATGTTCGGGCAGGCAAATCATAACTACAGGCAGAAGAATGCCTTTTTTGGGGTGGCTGTAGTGGCACAGTGGAGATTAGATTCTTCTTCTACCTCCCAGATTGGCAGCTGGTTTTGCTGTTGATGATGGTGGGGAAGGATGTGGGGTGCTATAATTAGTTACGGGATTTCAGAGCTTGGAGAGACCTTCCTCGTGTCTGAAGGAAACAGTCTCACCAAAATGTTTTTGAGTGTAGTTTGGGTCCAGAGAGAGGTTTCTTTGATGCAGTCATGTAGCCTAATTCTAAAGTTTTGTGAGCAGCTTCTGCCTGTGTGTTGGTTTCCTTCTCATCGGGAGATGTTCAGAATTATTTTTTGGGTGGCTCCTTTGTTTGAGAGATGGCAGCTATTGAGATCAGCTAATATTTTTTTGTCTATCTTGCAGAATGTAAAGTGTCTGTATTGTTACCATGATAAAAGGATTTCTGAATGCAATGAAACTAAAGGATAGGCCACTTAGGTTTATATATTTAGGAGTTTATATTACAGGGTTCATGTGGTTTCTCTTGCTTCCCTTTGTCTAGTTCCTCCTTATTTGTTGCAGTGGATAAAGTTCACTGTTCAATTTTTAATCTAAGTTCTCTAAGGAAAGATTTCTTATCATAGGTTAATTATAAATATATTTTCTGTAATAATTCAAATATTAAGTAGTATACATTTGTTAATAATTTCCTGAAGAAACATACCTGCTCACAGGCTGAGGTTCCAGGTGTTCTGGTGCTAAACCACCTTTTGACAGCAGTTGTCCAGGGAACTCCACAGTTCCTCCAGGGAGGATAGTTTTATTTTAGTTCCATCAACCAGGTCATGGCAGTTAAGTTCTATTGCAGTTAAGAAAATTTGAATCTAAAAACTTTTAGTATATTGTGTCCCCCCTGCCTAAGATGAAAATTGATTTTTGAGAGGATGAGATCTTTAAAAATAGTATCCTTTCCAAGACTTGTGCATTTCAATAATCAGTTCAGGTTAAACCTAGAACAGTATGTTTAGATCCACTTTTTCCTGGTGAGTGCAACAAGTTAATTTTAAAGATGACTTCAAAGTTGAGTGCCCCAATTAAAATCTTGTTTTGTGTCCACCTCTTTGTAGATGTACACTATAAAAACAAAGCAAAACTTTCGCTCAGTTGTTTTTCTCTCCTTGATGTTAACCATCTTTTCTGACTCAAATTCCTTCTAATTTCGTATGTTACCTTCTTCATGACCAGAACAAATAGAGAAATAGTACCAGGGAGCTGGCTACAGTCAGGTTAAGTGTTTGTTCTTTATTTATGTCTTTAAGTAGGAGAGGGGTGTGTGTACAAGGTGAAGGGTAAGAACAGTGATGAAGACTGAGCTCTCTGTCTTGGTCTTGCCTCTATTTACCTTCCAGAATAAATCAGTGCTGCTGCAGATCCCAGTGAGGGGAGGTTCCTGAAGTTGGGAGTGTCTAGACCAGCATCCAGGCTTGATATTGCTGCTTTTTTTGTCCTAGCCCCATCTCCTGTAACTTCCTGCATCCTCTTCCCCCCAAAGTCTTGCAACACCCTTCTTGCAACACTCTTCCCCCCAGTTTTGGCTGAGAAGGGGGGTGGAGTAGATAATCCCTGATGAGGAGCTGCTGAATGAAAGGTGCCATGGATTTATTTGTCTCACTGTGTTGGACCCACTGCTTTCTCATGGGGAAGTTTGTTAGAAGTGTATCAGGGTAACCTGTTACATCCTAGGCTCTCCAGAAGCACCTACCAGAGGGTGAACAGTAATTCTCCTGCTTGCTCTGCCGTTCCAGTGCTCTTGTGATAAAAGTGGATATGGTGACAGGAATTGCAGTTGCCAGGCAATAGAACTCAGCAGAGCCTGCCTGGTTAAATACCCGAACTGTTCTGCTCACCAGAATTGCAGCATCGTGCATCACCCACAGTGCTTCTAGGCAGTGTCTAAAAACTGTGTATGAGGTTGGAAATCCAATGTCTTGGATAGCATGTAAATGTGGAATAGACAGTATTGGCTGAAATGTCACCTTGAATGTAAGTGTGGAAGGCGGTTGGAAGTAAACCACAGTTGGCTCTTCTCTTTTTAACAGTTATATATATTTAGGTTATTTTATTTTTTATTTTTACTGTTTTACAGTAAGGTTCAATCAATTGCTGATGAGAACATCTGCATAGATACACTGAAAATCCTATACTCAAGCTTTCCTTGTATTTTCAGAGAAATGAAACTCCTAGAGTTCCAGTGGCTGACTGTGCCTAGAGCTCTGCTTTCCCATCTTTAACCCTGTTTATCTGGTAGCTTCTCACCTGTGTGCATTAAGGATGTTTTGTTTGAGGACAGACTCGCCTTGAGTGGTATCACAGAGGTGTTTGGTTCTCTTTTTCCGTGGTTATTGTGCTGTGGTGCCTCTGAGACAATTAATACCGTGTGAACGCTGCCCTTGTGGTACAAAGGACACTTCCCTTGGTTGGGCTGTGTCTGTGATACTAAAAGTGAGTCAGAAGCATCCAATTCATCAGAAAGGTGAATTCATGTGAGAACTCTTCCTGATATTGCTACTTTGGTTTACATTTGCCTTAAATTGTGTTCTGATGCAAATGTTTTTGGTTGATAAGGGCTGGACTACGTTACCTTGTCTCTGGCGCCAGCCCACATGTTTTACCTTGTATTTGGAGAGGAAGGTTCTTTTTTCAATCTAGTTAGCTCATGGCTGGAAAGCCCCACAGCACCTGCATATATGTAATTTAATACCTTTAAAGCCCTTTTTGGGGATTGCAAGTTGGTCATATTTTAACTGCCTTGAAAGAGCAGGTTACAGCATGACCTGTGTGATTTTTAAGCTGTGTAGTTGCCATGTGAAGGGAGGGGTGGGAGAGCTCCCTGTTCTGTTAAATGAAGTTTGATAGCATTAACTTTTTCTTCTGTTCAGTTAGATCATTATTTATTTTTTAGCACCATGTCAAATTTCTATTTTGGTACAAATACGGGACTAATAGAAGTCTTAGTTCAGTTTGTTAAAACAGAAACATTGCTGTGGAAGGCCAGAGAATGTAGGATTTCTGTGTCTGATTGCTTAAGAGCTGGTTAGCACAGCATAGTAGGGCCCTGTGTTGCATATTGTTAAGAGTAATTGCATCAGACTTGTAATTTTTCTGTGGATCTGTGACTCACTATTAAATCCTTTGCTGACCATTATGGATGCAATTGTATGTTATGATACTGTTTTGTCAGTTGGCTTCTAATGAAGCCTGAATGATCTGGCCTGATTAGCCAGCCGTTTTTGAAAAATAATAACACTAAAAAAATTCCCCAAAAGCTTTTAAAGAGTGACAGCTTTCCTAGATTACTGCAGGGTGGCAGGCAGCTAAGAGCATGGTAAAGTCTTCCTGAATGTGAGTTGCTGAGCCCAGCCACATGATGAATTTCCATTCTGGAAGAATTTGGCTGCTTATCCCAGCTACCTAAGTGTAGATCCCATAGGTTTCTGTCAGCCAATTGCTGAGTCACTTGGATGTGCAGACAACTGTTTTAAAAACAAATAAATAAAATCATGCGCCCAACTTTTTTTTTTAAAGGTGGAAAGAACAGTCCCCAGGAGAGACAATTTTTGCTAAGCTCTATTGTCATCACAGATTGTGAAACATAAATTCAGTGTTATAAACAGCTTGTAATTTCAGTCTTCCATTTTTGCTTTAGCAGGCATTAGACTGAAGCTGCTGGCGTTGGGTTTAAACATTATTAGCACCATTAAAAATGTTTTACTCTCATAGTTATTGATCATAATGTGCCACCTACTCACTTGTATGTTATGTATTTTGTGTGGCACGTGCTCGTTTCGTGGCTGTCAGGGAAGTTATAGTGTGGGATAAGAAAAAGTGCAGAGGTTTGAAGTCTGTCTCCTGTGAGGAGGGGCTCATCTTTAGTGATTTAGGCATTACCTGCTTTCTTCTGTAGTTTTTTTTTTTTTGTTGTTGTTTGACAATTTTCTCACAAACTCGACCAGGCTGTGACTCTGCATTGTTGCAGGGAATTAACCTGGAGCTGCATTCAGCTGATGCTTCTAAACAGCTTTCCCTTGCCTATAAATGCACAGGAGCAGCTTGCTGGAGGTTAAAGTGTTCAGCTCCAGCCACGGTAAGGTTCAGACAATGAATTTCAGTGTTTGACACCTACGGGGTGTTAATGGGTGAGGAATTTGCTGGTGAGGTTCGTCTTTGACTTAGCTCTTCTTTTCTTCTTTGGCAGAGCATCTTACAGGCATTGCCCATAACCTGGGCACTGCAGATCAGGGTTAAAAGTCTAGTGCTTCTTTTCCTGGCTTTGATAGCTGAGGGTTCTGGGCTGGATGTTGTCCTCCTTCCATTCCTGCCCTGTGCCCCCACGAGGATGAGCAGGAATCGTGCCAGCCGAGCCACTGATGTGCTATTTCAGCAGCAGGAGGTAATGGATGTGGCTTCACAGGAACCCCTGAGGGATGTGGTGTATCAGGGCAGTCTTGGTCAGAGAGGATTAATTTGGGGATGACTTGTCATGAGGATGTTTTCACGTGAGCTGGGCTAATTCTAGACCTCCTTGCTCTGGTGAGCTGTGTAGAGAAGGCATCAATCAGTGTTATTAAAGGGATTCAGTTCGTTTTGCTGGCCCTGTTTGTGCTAAGCTGCTGTTCCTGTTGATACTCAAAGTAAAATGTTGGCAGAGAGAAAGAAAGTGAGATGAGGGACAAAAATGTGATTTATTCTGAAATTTTATTTGTGTAAATTTATGTGGAACTTGGAGGAAGTTCATGGAAAGCAACAATGCCAGAGATGTCTTCAGCCAATGACAACTGAAAATTGCAAGAGCAAAAAAGCAGAGACAGTTTTAGTTTGTGATGTGGGTTGTAGCCCTTTTGTGTGTTATTTTTGTGAATGTTTTGTTCTGGTCAGCGTGGTAACACAGTGGCCCTTGGATTTGGAATATATATTTAGTAGAGTGGCAGAAGACAAAATTAAAGTAGGATCTGTGTATTTTTCTAAGGGCTGTGGGAGACAAGGAGAATGTGTGTGGAGAAGGGGAATCTGGTTGCCTTTTAAAGCATTTGCACCACATTTGATTGGCCTCTTGTCACACCACTTTTCCCTTCCAAATCTGGGTGAAAATAATTCCGTAAAAGGTTGATAGGAGTGATGAGTAGCATGAGGTAAATTAATGATAATATATTATGTTTCTCATAAATTACAAGCTACGTTGCAATATAATCTCCAGTCCCGTGAGTGTTTTGAAGATCGTAGTGGTCTGGCTTTGTCCTCCAAAACTTAACTTGTAATTAAATGAAAAAAAAAACCAAAAAAACCCAACATGCTCTCCTTCTTGGCCTTAGATACATTATGAAGAATGTTCTCAGGACTTATATTCAAATAGAAACAGTGGGGTTTTGTTTGGGTTTGAGTGTTCCCTTTCATATTTTGAAAGCCAAAGATAGCAGCGTTGTGCTAGTGCTGGAAATACAGAAGTTGAAATTCAATTATGGTCTTGCTTAGCAAAATCTAAAATGATTGACACTTTATGGGTTGTAGGGTGCCTTTTATCTATCCCCTCCCCACCCTGAGAGATGCAGCTTCATGAAATCTTGGTAAATGTGAAGAGGTTTATGTAGCATATTCAGGGAAGAGAAATAGTTCAGTGGGTAGGGAAGCAGCTTGAATCGTGATGTAGATGTAGTTCCCTCCTTGTTACTGGTTCTGACATCCCAAGAGGTAACACAGAAGCTGGCTTCCCTGGGAAGAGATCTAGTGATTGATGTGACACATACAGGATAGGTGAGCTTAGAGAGTACAGAAATTTTGTGGGAGGTTGTGTAAGTACATTAAAGACACTAAAATATATATCTCATTCATAGTGTCACTATGGAGGCAAAACCAAGAGCTCAGTGGGTGGTGGAATCCTGTGTTAATGTAAAGTGTCATAAGCAATCTCTCCAACCACTGATTTCTGTGAACTCCACATTTAATTTCTTCTTTGCAGAGTATGCAATTAAAGAATCCTGAGACTTCAGTAGTAATTTTTTTTTCCTTACGTCTGCAAATGGTGCAACTGTGCTGAAACTTTTCATGGGCTCCAAGGGAAATTGTGGTTGCTAAGCTGTTCCTTCTCAGACTTTCTAGCTTTGCCTTCCATGCCTCTGAAACTACAGGAACAAAGAAGGCTTAGGCCCAGGGCATGGGCTGCAGTGACTCTCTGTTCAGTGATGACTAAATAACACTTAAAAGGTTTTCTTAGGGCTATAGGATAGTCCTGATGGCTTCCTTAAAACATACATAATTCTTAGAGTAAGAGTGAAGAGAGATATTAAGGTCAAGTTCCACTTTCTCCTGTTTGTAGTTTGTATGGGCATCACATTTTCAGACTGTTCCCTGTGCCTTCACTGATGTGTCCTTCTGCTTCTCTTCTGAGCAAGGACAGTCATGTAGGATAGAGGCTCCTTATAAACCTGATGATTTGGCTCTATCCTAAGTTCAGTTCCTTTTTTCTAACATGACTCAACCTTTTAGTATCTTGAAGGAATTTTTTTGAGCCCTAAGTTTTTTTCCAGTGTGCCAGACAACCCCTCCATTGGGTTGATCCAGTAGATAGTAAACATGTCAATCTGCAGCCTGTGATACATTATACAGATCTAAATCTGCTCAGTGCAATAAACATGTTTTGTTGTTGTGAGAGGGATGGGAACTCTGGAGATGCTTGCCTGAAAAGGGATGCTGCATGCTGGGAATCTGGGATGAGGGCAGCTGGACTGCAGCCACATCCAGTAGCTGTTTTGGACTCTTTCTTTATAAGGACCTGCCATAGATTAAAACTAAAAAACACATGATGAAAAGGAAGTGGCTCTGTTGGGAATAAATAACAACACTGTTCAGAAGATGTGCTGGTCTCCCAGAAAGACCCACAGCTCTGAGCTGACATTACTGAGGGCTGATGTGGTCAGGGCTCTTTCATTAGAGCAGTTTGGGAGAGAGCAATGTTCTGCACTCAGGAGCATCAGCTCCCTGCTGACCAGAGAGCAGCAGTAGCTGTCTGGGAAAGCCAACCTCTCCTTGGAGTGGAGTGTGCTCAGAGAAGCCATTATTGGCAAAGTGAGCTGTGGTGGTGTGAGCAAGCTACTCTCTAAAAGTAGAGCCAGCCACAATTGTCTTCTTGTATTAAGCCTTGTAGTTCTTTCTTTGTGTGGGAATTCGTCCAGCACTGGTGGTAACACACTGTGCTTGTTACCAACTGTGCAGATTTTCAGGATAGATGAGAAGTTGGGCAACTTCATGCCCTCCCTTAAAAAAGAACCCTTTGGAACCTTGTGGATCACAGACTTGGCCCTCAGAATGGGTGTTACAACCCCTGGACAGGAAAACAATGTGGAATTAAAACAATTTCTGCACCTTTAGTGCTTTTTCCACAACCGGTGTAAAGAAATGCTCTTCATAAAACTGAAACACTGAAGGTGTCCTCATTTAAGATTAACTTTGCATCTCTGCTGTGAATAAAGGAAGCAGTTCTTACAGAAGCAAAGTCAAAAGGGGGAAAACAAAGGGAAATCAGAAATCAGGAAAAAGGTGAGTGTGAGTTGGTATCGAGGTTGCTGGTGAAATGCTCATGGCAGGCTGTCTATCCTCATTCTTGTTTCAGAGATGTAAAGGACTGCTCAGGCTGAACAAGTCTCTGTTGCTAGGGGAAGCCTGACCCAGCTGGAGTAGACTTGTGTTGAAAAGGCTTCAGGATTGTGAAAGGGATGTGCAGGATTGACTTGGTGACTCAGAGCTGCCTTGGTGCTGCTTTGTCTGAGACCTTTTGGTGTTGAGAGAGCCAGACAGTGGTGGTTGCTCCATCTTTAACTTCTGGCTAGTTGAGAGGATATTGAGACTGTGCAGTGTAGTGCAGCTTTCTAATGTCATCCAAAAAAGTAAAGGGTCAAAGGCAAGGCTTAAAATGTTGAGGAATGTGGTTTTTTTCAAGAAAAAACATACATAGTTGTGTTGCTTTAGAACTTCTAAATGGAGCAAGCTGGAGGAGTACAAAACTTGTAACTACACCAAGATGAAATTGCTTCTTGTAGGAAATGAATCCTTCTCTTATTAAAACAGTGAATGTGTGAACTGTCAGTGCTGCCCATGAACACCTTGGTATTGATAGTGAATTAACTGTGGTGAATTTATGTCCCACTGGGATGTGGTGTAGCAAGCAGATGTTGTAGTGTAGGGTGAGTGTTGAACAGAAAGTCTTCTGCTGCTTTGTCTGTGCTAGCATGGGATTTTGCAGAAAGAAGGGAAGGGTTCTTTCCAAACACTGAAGGGCAACAGCCAAGTCCCTTGAGGATTCACCAGTGACCTGAAGTAACTGGCGGGCATAGGAAAAGAGTGAAGAGCTGCTGTGTGAAGTAAATGACTGTTCGTAAATAGATGGTGAGGAGATAGCAGGTGTTTCTCAAGGTGACAAGGCAGTTCTGCATGTCAAAATGGTTTTAATGATCCAAGTAAGCTTTGGCAAATCATAGTTAAGGTCGAGAGGAATCTGCTGGATCACTGCACTCTGTGACACAGCTTGTTTGGAGGCTGCCCAGCCTGTCCTCAGCAGTGGCTGTGTGTGTGTCCTCAGCCCCAGCTCTGCTCCAGCCAGGGCACCACTTACACGGAGACTTGCCAGGAGGCTCTGCCAGATCAAGGAGCATTAATTACTCTCGTCGCATGAACCTGTTACGTGCAATCACTTTTCCTGCTAGTTCATTGACCCCATCTCAGTTACATGAGCAGGCTTGGATCTGTCCTCTGACTAGGAATGGGCTGCAGGTCGTCTGGGTGACTGGGGCGTGGTGTGGGTATTTCTGTTGCCTTTGAAAGTTTATGTGCCCATGGGGTGGTCCCAGAAGAAGAGAAGACAAATGTGCTTCTTGTTGGATAGCAGGTGGAGCTCAGGACTTCTGGGCTAAAGAGCTGTTTCCAGGGAGACATTTGTGTTTGTCTAGGTAAAGAGTGCGTTGCTTCTCTTCAGTATTTTAGCATTATTTAAACAAATAAATACATTCGTCTTGAAAGAATGAGTTTCTGACTCTGAATTAGGTACTTCGTTTAGGCCAGATCTGATAAATGATAGGCAGTTTAAGGAAAGACTTGGAAATCTGTAGGCAGTTGAATGAAAACAGCATGAGTCTGACTATTGGTAATTATCCTGGGTGTTTATAATCTACCCAGAACTAGTGGGGCAGGGTCATAAACAGCTGTTGCATTTTTATGTTCCGTTTTTGAGCAAAATAAATACATAACAGTTAATTTCCGATTCTGAATTAAATGTGAAACAAAGGCAAGTTATCCTAGTCATATTAAAAAAGTTCTCGAAACTGGAATATCCAAAACTGTTAAATGGAGTATAAGTGCTCTGAAGAGCATTTTCTGTGCACTTCATTGTGTCTGACAGACCAGTTTATATTGTAAGTCCATATACGCTTTCTCTCAAATGGCATCCAAAGAAAACACAGCACAGCCAGATGGAAATCGGAGTTGACTTTGAGCTCTGATTAATTTGTTTTTCATATAATCCTTTTCAGGGCAGTGAGAAAAACGTGAGAAAAAGATGATGTGTTGTGGTATAATTAACTCTGGTGAACAATGTGAACTTAAAAGAAATTTCTTTTAAAAAAGTGTCTGCTTTAATGGGAACTGATTTTTCCAAGTGTCAGGATGGCCCACAATGCTCGCCTTATTTCACATTTGTGTCTCTGCAGTTCTCATTATATGTGTAAAGTTCTGCAAAACATAACTCACCAGATGAACTAATAAGTTCTTAAATCAAAAATGTCAACAGCCACTCATCTGTGATCAATTTCTAATGTGGGACCCCACTGGACTTTATCCTTTTCCATACTAAGGGAATGATGGTTCATAACTGAGGCAAGTGACTAGAAATTTCATTGATTTATAAAGCATTAAATATCTAAAATTAAGTAACTTTAGAGCTGAAACAAATATAAAGCTAAAAGCAATATGACTTTGAAAGGCCAGCCTCAAACAGAGACATGAACAGATATATAATGCTTTAGTTAACGGTTGCTGCCATTTCTCTTACAAATTGTTCTTTAGGGTATTGTAACTCAGCTGTTTTTAAACCCATCACTCTGGAACCTTGCCTGCAAAATGTCAGCGCAAGTGCAAATTTTATTTCTTTAACAAAATAAAGGGCTTGGAGCAGTTAAGCTTTCTAAACTTTTATGGCAGGAAAATAAATCCTGCTATTTTGCTTTGCTGTAGCAGGAGCCGTACGGTTCACCTTGGCCCGCCAGCAGGCAGAGATGGAAACCAAGGGTTTAGTGGGGGACACTCTGTGTGTTTTAAGTTGCCTTTTCAAAACAAGAGAAGCCCACTGTCAGAGTGTAAACACCCTTTGGGTGGAGGGCACAGGCCCTGGGGTGAATGGAGGGTTTGTGGCTTTAGAGGATGATTTCTGAAGTTGAAAGCAAGATGTGGGTACCAGCTCATTAAATGAATTTAATAATGCTTGAGGTTGTTTTTCCTGCAGGTTCAGGGGAGAACCCCTCACTTCTGCACTAACCAGTGCATCTCTTACTAGATCTACTATCTTGGAGTTCTCTAACATTCTCCCTCTTCCATCTGGCTTCTAAAGCTGGATAGTGCCAAGTCATTCACCCTTTTTAATGTTTTCCAGAAGTTCAAGCCTTGACACATACACCAGCAGTAGAGTCCAATTTTTCTGAAGTCAGTATGTACAAAAATGGGGATTTCCTGTCGCAGTGCTCATGAGTACCAAGTATTCCTGGTGGTACATTAGTCTTGGTGTTTATTTTTTTTTTTTGAAAGTCTAGGGAGTGAACTTTCTTGCACATAGCTACTTCAGTGCAGCAAGTCACATTTAATAGCCTTTGCTTTCAGCTTGAATCTTTACAGAAGGAAGTTTAGGTAATAGTTTGTGTAGAAACATCTGTTTCCTAACAAAGATCTCGCCCTATTTTATTTTTTTGTGCTGTCCCTCTAACCAGAAAGTCTTTTAGTCTTTTAAAGACTTAGAAGTCTTTAAGTCCTTGTTGGGTATTAGAGTTGCTGTGGTTTTAGCATGCTCATGCTCTGGAGCCTTTGTTAGCTTAAGTTATTAGCCTTAGATAAGTGTTGTGGGATGGAAGGACTGCTTTCTATTGTCAGTGCAATTTCTGAGTCTCTGGACAATTTGTCTGGGTTAGAATTTAAGTTTTTTGGCTCCAGTGCTTGTTTAGACCTTTCCCTTGTCTGAGGGAAAAGATGTTCTTAAAATAATTAAGCCTAGCATGCATTAAAAGAGAACCTTTCCACAAAATTGAATTGCTTGGAGTTTATTTGAGTTTTGGGTTGCCTAAATAAATAGGCATTTTGCTTTGTTTGCTTACAAGCAACTTAGTATCTCTGATGGGGAATCTTTTTTTCCCCATGTTTTCCAAAGACCAGCTCTGGGAGTTTTGAAGAACAACAGCTCTCTAAACTCTGCAGTTCTTTGTTTTACATCCAAGTGGATTGTATGTGTCTAAATATTACATTATTAACGCACATGTTGTCCAGCCCCTTTAACATTGTTATTGTGATATGTCTCTAATATGGGAAGACTTAATACATAGATTTATTAAGGAATAATCCTTTTGGTCATTGTTTTCTTGCGAGTTCATAGAGTTCAATCTGCTGTTTTCAAGGAAAGATTCTTCACTGTGATGCTGCATGTTCTTGTAAATAAATTTATCCTGTGTTTCTTAGAACTCAAGAGACTCTTTTATATCTTGGTGCCAAAATTAGTGAAACTTGGTTTACTGGAACATGCAAACAGGAATTCAGTGCTGTACTTTGTTTTCTTCCCAGTCACAGAGCAGGAAGTGCTGACCAGCTTTCCATGGATTTAGTGTTGCTGCTGACCTACTGCAAGACTAGTATTCCAAGAATTAGGGCTTGTTTGGCGTGTGACCCTGGAAAGAAAGAGTGATTTGAGGCCTAAGTTGTAATTTTCTGGGAAATGCCTTCTTTGTGTGCGTGTGTCTTAAGCGGGGTGGGGAGTGAATTAGTAACACCATGAGCAGTGGATCACTCTGTTTTACCTGCCTGGTTTGAAGTGATGTGGCTCAAACCCTGCTCTGGGCACACATTCGTGATCTAATTTGAAGCAGGGTGTGCAAATGCACTGGGTTTATCTTTGTATTCCTCAGTGTAATGCAGCTCTTGTCATCAGCAGTAATAAATCAGCATTTCTCCGTGTGCTGCAGCATACAGGGAGAGCTGCCATCCCCGTGCTGCTCCTGGTAGTCGTTAGTGTGATAGGCTAAAAGAAATGAAGATTCTGTGTAGGTGTAAATCAAGCACTCATTTTCTATTTTAACACTGCAACCTAATTAAAAGTTAAAAATTTTACGGCCATCAGAATATCCTTCTTGCGTTCCAGTTTCAGAAGGCTTAGGAGTGCCTTATTTTCTAACTTTTCTTCCTCCTTTTCCATCTCAGTTTGCGGGCCAAACGTTGACATTCGCAATGATATCCACGAGCTGAAGCGCCTGGAGAACTGCACGGTGATCGAGGGTTTCCTGCAGATCCTGCTCATCTCCAAAGCAGAGGATTACCGCAGCTTCCGCTTCCCGAAGCTCACCGTCATCACTGACTATCTGCTGCTCTTCCGTGTGGCAGGCTTGGAAAGCCTCAGTGACCTCTTCCCCAACCTCACAGTCATTCGTGGCAGGAACCTCTTCTACAACTATGCCTTGGTTATCTTTGAAATGACAAATCTGAAAGAGATCGGGCTTCACAACTTGAGGAACATCACCCGCGGGGCCATCCGGATCGAGAAGAACTCTGACCTGTGTTACCTCTCCACGGTGGACTGGTCTCTCATCCTAGATGCAGTGTCCAACAACTACATCGTTGGGAATAAACCTCCAAAGGAATGTGGGGACTTGTGCCCGGGAACAATGGAAGAGAAGCCGTTGTGTGAGAAGACATCTATTAACAATGAGTACAACTACCGCTGCTGGACCACCAACCACTGCCAGAAAAGTAAGATTTGAGTAGATATCCTGCTTTTGTTACCTCTTTTGGAGGTAAACATTTAGTTTTGGGGGTTTATTTTAAGCTCTTCAGCAAGTGAATCTTTTGTTCTAGTTGCGTATAGTTTACATGATTTACCCGGTTGCCACACAAATAGATTCTTCCTCTGTCAGTAAAGGTTTGTTTCACTTAAATTAAGAAAAAAAAAGAGGAAACAACAGATCAGCAACTGTAAAACAAACTCCCTGAGTTACTTCCTCATGGAAAAGGTGGAAAGTGTAAGTGTGGAACCAGGGCCATTGTAGCAAAGCTGGAGGCAGCTTTACCTCCCTTGAGGAGTTTGGCAGGAGGTGGCCATCGAGTGCCATCTCCTCCTGCTGGAGTGACATTCCGTGTGTGCCAGAGCTGTGCTGAAGCTGTTAACTGGACTTTGTTTTTTGCTTCTCTTGGCATGCACCTCCAGACATTCCTGCAATGGTAAATCCTGTACGTAAGGACTTGTTTACTGACATTAATTTTCACAGTACACTCTGTAGAGGCACAGACTCCATGAATATCTTGACTCCCAGTGAAGTTACTGTTGCGTGTTTTGTTCTTATCTGGCAGGTTTGTCTTTCTGATAGCAAGTATTAGCAAAAACAAAACCTGATCTCTTCTCACTTTTTAAAAATAGAGTAAACAAACACATAGTTTACTCAGGTAACATGATTACATGGCAGGCTTTTTGAGTTCATCCTGTAACTTTACGAAAGCTGAGCCCTGCAGTATCAGTAGGGCTTAATTACAAACAGTCCTAAATTCCACAGGCAGTCTTGAGCAAAGCTGCTGTAATGATAGGAAGCATCCCAGTGTGAGAGGAATCAGGGCTATGTTCGGGTTACCTTCATCTGGGGATGTTGTGTTTTTCTAACGTGGCTTGTCAGTTGCTTGTGGAGTCCTCCTGTTCAATTAGAACTGCAATTAAAGTAGATCGTGGGGCAGTTTCAGTCAACACATGCCAAAAATACCTCTGCAAAAAGGCATTTGGAGTATGTGCTTTTATCAATACTTACAGGAAATAAAGTTCGTTTTTTAAACAAAGCAAAGAAACCCCCTCAGCCTGTTACTGGGAGACTTTGTGCTTTGCCCAGGGCAAGGGGAGTGTTGCTATGAGTCCTGCAGGCCAAATTTATGTCTTCATTAACAGAGTGTAACTCTTGTCTGCAGAGGGTGACCAAGGTGACTCCGGTGCAGCTCCATTGCCCTCGGTGGTTTGAATGGATGTAACGAGAGTGTATTTAATGAGATATAACGACCTACTTGCTTTCTGTTGTGTGCTTTGCCTATTTGGAGTAGACAAAAGTAACGTGCAAAAGAACTTTTTTGGCATCTGAGGGGCTGTTGAAATAATTTGGATCCCAAATACACATGAGAAGAAGTTTGTTTAAATGAAATGAGGTCATAGTTAGACTGTGATAGCAGGACTTTGAAGGCAAGGGTGTAGGTAATGTGTTTTTTTTTCCATATATGCTTTCATCTCCTTTCATGGGAGATTGTGAAGAAGAAAGAAAGTATTGGAAAAGAGCCTTGAAAAGCTTGTTAAGAGCATTACAGTGTGGAAAAACAATTTGGTTTAGAGTATCTTAGGATGTACAGCATACAAAGAAATTATCAAATTCTAATTAATAAAAAGAGTGAGAAATTTGGACCTGTTCTAATCTGCTTGTTGTGATAAGTCACAGACTTTGAGGAAGATGACTTAAAATTTGCAGGCCATTCATTCAAAAAGAAAACAACCCCAAAGTACTCCCACTCTGAAGAAAAACAAGGGAAGTATAAAAGTGCAGTTGTTCCAAAGGAAGCTTTTTGTCTCCCCTGCTAGATTGCTCGGGCACTTTGGCAATGAACTCCTGATCAGGAGAGGACTCTTGCAGTAAGAGATCACACAAGAGATGAAAAAGAATAGAAGGAGGGACTTTGCAGATACTGAGTGTTTCCATCAGCGTTTTCCTACTGGTCAAGATATGACACCTATGTTATTTTCCAAGGAATATTTTTCTAGTATCTAATTTAACCCTGACATTCTCCTTGTGCGTCACAGTAACGTTAAGCTGAAAATGTTCTCTGTCACTCAGGGTTCCTTTGTGCCTTTTTTATTTTTCTTTCCTGTGGCTCTGTGGAGGAGTGCGTATTAAATCTCTCTTGTCCTTGTTTAGGTTTTACACTGAAAGACCTGAAGTTGGTGGGTAAATGTTGTGTGGGAACACTTGGTACTTTAAGTGGCCTGGCTTCTGTTTAGTTTTGCTGTTGAGTGGAAGTTGTTTTTTTCCTTCTTTTTCTTGCTCACAAACAAAGGAAGAAGCTTGTGCTTCCTTCAATATAACTTGTGCAGGAACAATGCTGAGGGAGGAGGGAGGGAAGGATATGCTGTGCCTGACTTAGAATAATCCATGGACATTTCTATAGAAGAAACTCCTATAAAGAAACTGTAACTTTTACATTTTTCTGGGTATTTTAAGGTTCAGCTTAAAGCGTCAGCAGCTCTGCTGCCAGTTTGGTTGCCCTGGTTTCTGGGTAGTGTACATTCCTTTACCTTCGAGTGCCCCAAGGCAGCAGCAGTACTCGTTTGCTCTCTTAGGAGCTGCAGCTTGTTGTGTTGGGCTTGGCACGCGCTCTTCTCTCTGACTTGCACCTACTTTTATATTGGTGTACGAAATTCCAGCTGTGCCTCGCTGGGGTTGCAGGTCCACACTGAGGAATCCCTCAAGATAAAAGGGGAATACTGGAGTTGTTTGTTTGCATCAGTGCTTTGGGGCACAGGTAGAGATGGAAAAGAGAAAAACTGAGTGTCCAGACATACAAATGAGAATATGGCCTTTCATGTTTTTGTTTTTTTTTTCTGGCAGTTGTAACTGCTGGAAAGGTTTATGGAAGCTGTGTGCATCTCGCTCAGCAACTGATGTGAGAACCAGAAAAACTATTCCTGCTGTACCCCTTGCAAGACTTGTGTCTGCAACACTAGCTCTGCCTGTCCAGTGGTCTGCTGTAAAGAAAACTTTGATTGTTTTCTCTATTCCTCTTGCTGATGATTAAATTTTGAGGTCTGCTGCCTTAGTCACTAGGCCTTTCCAAGCCTGCAGGAACCAAATGTAAATTACACCCTTGAAAGCCTGCCTGGAAGTTCAGGATCCCTTGTCTGCCATAACCTTTGTGTTCTTTTTCAAGCAAGGCCAGCTAGTGCTTCCTAAGACACTTTTGCTATTGCTAGGACCATAAGAAATGAACTGGGCAAACTATTTGGGAGAGTAATAGCAAAACTAGCAGTGATCTGTATTTATATACAGATCCCTATTTATTAGGGTCTTATGACCCTAATTATTTGTCTTCTTTCCCCCAGTTAAGCTGGAGATGCTCTGTGTCAATGCTTGCTGAAGCTTTTCCTGTTCAGAGAAAAGACAAGGGGTCTGGCTATGGGGGAGGTGGGCTGTCGTGTCTGTGAGGAAAGGGGTGTTGGCTTCAGCTGCTGCTTCTGTGGGACAGGATGAGAGCACAGTCTGGGTCCCCCCCTCGTGAGAAAGCAAATTAGAATTCCTGTATTTCCCAAAGAGGTGGAAAAGCCACTTCCCATAAAAACAATGACGGAAGTATTGGAGTGCGTGAGGAAGCTCTAATATTCAAGTCTAGGCATTAAAACAAGGATGTGTAAGCTGGCATGTAGAGAGGAGATGGATTAGGGTTGTAAGAATTAAGGATTTTGTTCAAAAGAAGTGAATTTGACTCGAAACAATAGCTCGTGTAGACCTCACTGCACAATACAACAGGAGAAAACTTTGAGCTTCTGAATGTGTGAAACTGAGGACCATGGAAAAGGCATGTGAGGATTTGGAGGCCGATGAAGCAGATGGCAGCTAAGCACAAAATGTTTTTAATGAAAATGTATCCTTATTCATTTTTGAATTGGTTTGACAATGCCCCGAGAAGATGCGGTGTATGAGGAGCAGGAGGGAGAGAATGACAGTGAGTGGGAAGAGTGGTCCATATGTGCCTTCTACTAAAATGTTTAAACATATGGAGACAGTAACATGATGTATTCTCACAAATATTCGGAATCTGCTCCTGTTTGTTTACACGGAGCTCAGAAGATAATGCAGTTGAGTGGTGTCGTTTGACATGGCTCCATTGACTTGTGCAGTGCTTACAGTGTGCACCAGCTGGGAATCTGCTCCCTGTTGATTCAGCAGAGTAGTGCTGAAAACCATGTGCTGCTCTTCCCCCACCCCCCTTTCTCTCCTCTTCTTCCCCTCTCTAAGGAATATTCACTGTATTCCCCTGTCCTTTAGAAACAGTGAACATACATGAACTGTGTAGGCAGCAAGAGAGGAGCAGAATTTAGGAGCCAGAGATGATGAATCAAATTATTCTTACTTTGCTTAAAATTATGTTTGCATGCTTTTTTTTTTCCCCTGCTTGCTGCTGCTTTTTTTTTCTTTTCCTTAAACGCTGAAATATAGTAGATATTATATATGTCAGCAGAGGACAACATGCTTTAGGTTTTACTCTTTCAGCAAGCAAATTAGCTGGTCTGTGTAACACTAATGCTACCTTTGTTGGTTTAAAAAAAATTCAGTATCACATAAACCTGACCATATTTTGAAATGGACAGGTTGTTTGTTGGTTGTATTTGGTTGGTATGCAAACTCTCCAGCAAATAAAGATCTTCTGAAAGGAATAAACAGACAAATAGATAATAATTGTAAAAGGCACAGTTGGTGTCACTGAGTTAGAAAAATCTGGAGTATGTTAAAAAAAATTTGTTAGTGTTTTCTTTCTGAATGAAGTTTTTTGCTGACTTTTGCTCCCCTCCTGAGAAGTTTGCTCTCCAGCCAGAGGTTTCCCAGAATTTTTATTATGGCTGTGAGAGCATATTTAATTAGTAAGCTGGAATGGCCACAGAGCAGTTTAGGCCAATCTGCAGTTAATTACTGTAGCAGTGGTTTATATTCTGAGAAAAGGGCTAAAATTAAACAAATGTATACTTGCCATTTTTCTTTGTTCTATTATAAAATGGCATAACCTGGGAAGAATCTTGCAGCCTGCACTAGCCACCAAAACCTATGTGATAGTGTTAAGTGCTCATCGTGGCTTCCTAGTTTCTTTTGGCACAAAGATTTGTAGAGGGCTGTTTGTTTTGAGAGGTCTTTAAATTTGGGAGTTTCATTTTCCAGTATGAAAAGATGATGCGGTGAGCTCAGTCCACCACTTTGCTACACGTTCCAACACACACACAAAAAAAGAAAACAATGAACTTTTAAAAGTACTTTGGAAAGATTTAGAACTTTTCTCCATATTTTGGAATAAAGAATGAAAAAAAGTTTGAAGTTTTTGAAAACGCCCTGTGTCTTTTTTGCTCACATTTACAACACACACTTTCATCTTCTGAGGACATCACATTTTACACTTGCTCCAACTTCCTTTATCTTTGCCAGTCCAGGGGTGTGTTTATGGTCACCAGGTGATGTGTAGCCACATTTTAGTGACCATCCATGCTATTGGAGAAATTTATTTTTCCTAGTGTTGTTTGAGCTGATGGGAAGGGGTAATCCACGTGTTGTGGAATGAGACAGTAAATAATTTCAGTGGCACTACAATTCCTTATAGATGGTGGGGTGATTAAATGTATGTGCTCAGTTACTGTGAGTAATACAAACTCTGTTTTACAGGGATTAACTTGAATTGTCTTGTACCAAGAAGCTGTTTCACTGTCAGAAAAAACCCTGTAGAAAGGCAGTTGAGAGGTCACTGATAGGAAATAGCAATTCCTTGGTTTTCTGGGTTGTGTGTGTGTTCTTTCCTCAGTTCAGTTTCTCTGATGCTGTGTGGTAAAGGCTGGAGAAGAAAAGAGTGCCAGTTCTTCCTCAGAGGAGGATACAAAAGCATCTCCAGATTGCACACTGTGTGCCTGACAACCTTCTAACAGGGAGTGCTTGAAAAGAAGTCCTGGTCTAACCTCACATTATGTGGAAGCTCATGGGAGAGAGGAATTGCTCTGCAGCCCAAGGGGCCTGAGGCTGTGGAGCAGAGGGGGAGAGGGAAATGATGGCTGTGATCACATTCAGTGTGGATTTCCAAGATGATGTTTATTTGTTTTGAACTTAAAATAAGAAAAATAGAAGTTTAAAACTTCTAAAACTTCGGTCACATCCTAAATTGACCTTTAGGGGTACTGTGTGTTAGTGATGTTTCAGAAATTTGATAATCTGGTGCTAGCTAGGATTGGAAACAGAATGTTTTTGGTTTTACTTGCAACACTTTGCTGTTCTTAACAATTCGTTTTCATTCTGGAGCAGACTGAGAGTGATGCCCTGTTTGGAGAATTTTTTGGTTTACTTTCCTGTGCAGCAGTGCCATGTTAAATCTATGCAATTAAATACAAATCTAAACTTGAACCAAATCTTTCATTAACGTGCTTAATGTGGATTTCCAGGCCCCATTGATACATATGTTAGACAAATGTTTGTTAATAGAATAGACAATTGTATTGGATAGTTAATTAGATGTAATGTAAGACTTTAATTTTATGATGAATTTGCAAAACAACTGGGAGCTGGGAATAGCTAGCAGTGTTAGAAGGAAAATGTCAGGGAAATGTCAAGTGTAAAACTAAAAGAAAGCTGTGTTTTTGCTGTGTTCTTGCAGATGTCACAGGGACAAGGCAAACTCAGCCTGGCTTAGCATTTTCTGCAGTTCTCTGTGGCTCTTATCCATGCAATGAGTCCAGCTTGGAGCGGGTTGTGAGTTTTCCTAGGGATTTCAGTTTTGACAGATAATGCTTGTATGGATGTCAGACAAGGGGTGAACTTGGGCCACAGTCTTCTTATCTTGGTGGGGGGCCCTAACGTGATCTGTCCTCCACCTGCCCAGTTGTCCCATTTTCATGGAATGTATAGAAATGCATCTTTTGTGATGACTGAGCTGCAATTAAATTTGAAATAGGCTGAAGGAAAGGAAACTTAGGCTCAATCCTGTATAGGAGTTACGTTCTCTAAAAATTTTGAGTAGGAGGAACCATTTTCCTATTTTTCTTTCCCCAAACAAACATGAATGTTGGAATTAATTGTCCTTAAGCATTTTCATAAACTGTTTTTATGTGGCAAACAAGTTTTTCAGTGTTTAACAGTCCTGAAGCCGCCTTTGTTTAGCCTTCTTTCCCACTAATAATGGGATTTCCTTTTCAAGTCTGTCTACGACTCTGAGAATTAACTTCTAATAAAAAGATGCTCGGATAATAATATGTTAATACAGATTGTTGAATTGCCTTTTTCTTCTGAGGTGAACTCAGCCTGGTTCAGTTGTCGACTGTCTCTTCCTCCCCCTCCTTTTGAGCGTCGGAAATGGAATGTGCATGTGCTATCAGCCGAGTGCTAAAAATGATTTAGCAACGAGTTTGCCCACCATAAAATGGGGAGAGTGTGAGGTGCCCCAGAGCCTGGCTTTTTAAAGCTGGAAACCATGTGCCATTCTCTCCATGTTTGTGTTGTTTTTTGTTTTTTTTTTTTTTTTGTTTACTGTTTCTTGCTGGGCGAAGTGAACGTGTAGTTACCTGCCCAAAGCACAGTTCTGTGTTCCCGGGCTAGTGATTAAATGTATTTGTGTAGCCCTTGACAGTGTAGGCGAGGATGAATTCAGCACATGACTCTTGGGAAAGGCTGATGTTTTTTTGTAGTTTGGTTGCTGGAGGAATTTGAGGGGCAACTCAGAAGTTCTCAGTTGTTGCTAGTTCAAGTTCAGCTTGTGCTCTTAGGTGGGTCAAACTTGTACTTTGTATACCAAGTGTGACCCTCCTGATGTGTTTTTTCCTGGTTGTAACATAATTGGGTTCCTAGGCTCCTTAATATCACTGCTCCAGAGCTGTCCAGGCTCATTTCTCCCCACCACGCTCGTCTTCCCCCATTAATGGCTTCTCTAACTTTCCAATCAATTATGGGGTGGTTTGTCTTAATTATTTTTTCTTATTTATTTTTTTTTTCCAGTTGAAGTGCGAGGGATATAGATGGATGATTAAAGGTTATAGTTTTGGGAAATGATGCCATTTAGGAAGCATGTTGGAAGTGTTGGGCGCGCAGAGAAAGTCTTTTATATCGACGCAGGCCTTGGGAGGAGGAGATATTTTTCTATGTATAGAAACTTCCCGTATAGGATAGCAAGGGAAGGTTGCAGGGGGGGTTGCCTGTCTCTTTAAGTGGGTTTATAATTGGCTAGGAATTTTTGTCAGCTTAGTCACTGCAGCATTCAGCGGATGAGGGAAAAAAACCACAGGCCCCAACCATTAGGGCCGTTGGATCGGCTCTGTCATCCCAAAGGAATGCGTGTGAACAAAACACTTTGTGCGGTGCAACCGTTGGCCTAAACAGTATTGCATTCTTCGAGCGGGCTCTGAGTCACATGGAGCAGATGGATTGTTTCACTAAAATGGAAGTTATGTATCACTGAGCGCTCCCCATCCAGCTTTCGGCTCTGCTTCCGATAGGTCAGGGTGATGAAGGGGTGTAAAGGAAAAAGGAATAAATAAAATTCAGTTCCTTCTTGTGTGGCTGAAATAGTTTCCGTGGTGTTGAAAAGGTAAGAGTGTTTCAGTTTGGTAATTACTGAGCTGGCACACGGGCCTCAGAAGTTTCTCTCTAATTTCAGACCAGCATGGTCTTAATTCTGAGGCACTTCTTTTTCATGCTGCCCAAACTAATCCAAAGAAAGCTCTGTTTTGAGGGGGACAAGGAGGGGAGAAAAACCACGCACTAAGCCCCAAACCTGTTGGCTCTTCTCCCAATGCAACAGCTGCTGTGCTCTTCCCCACCCTGTCAGGCTTTTGCCCCAAAATCTTTCTCGAGGCCGTTCTCTCCAGAGCTCAGAGTATATTGATCAGTGAGAGAGTAGCTCTGTCTCTGAGGATGCCCTATCCCTTTATTTGGTTTTATCTCTTCCCTTTGAGGGATTTGAAAGGATCTGATAGGAGCCTTCAAAGCGTGCAGGGGAGGAGCTGCGACTTCTGGCTGAACAAATTCAGAGCTGTCAAAGAGGGGTATTTTTTCTATTTTTTCCCCCTTCCTGTTTTGTGGGGAATCCTCTTTAAAGAGTGCTCTAGGATTTAGCAGAAAACCCAGCCTCCAGTTGGTCGATATTGACAACTGCTGTCGTTTGGCAGGCTGGCACTGGTAGGAGTGCAGCAAGTTTGGAGGTCTTAATCCAGTTACCACGAAGGCAGGTGTTTCGGAATTAGTGCCTCCCCGCGTTGTATTAATTGAATCTTAAATCATTACAGCACAAAGGGGAAACACTGACTGAATTCCCTTCCATCTCTGGAGCTTTCCTCGTGAAGGCAGCACATGAATAGGAACTCTTTCTTAGAGAAGCTGGTTTACTTTGAGTGCCTGTGAAGGCTGTTTGGCAGAATGAGAATTGACTGGTCCACGTGAAGCGCTACATGCAGAACCGAAATTGCAGTGAGTCACTGTCTGCTCTGTCTTTTGTGATCTGAGAGTCTGGGATAAAGTACTGCAGTGGGTGTTACAGATAAAACCAGTATGCAAATCCCTAATTCAGAGATGAAGCCTTCTTCCTCTTCTGCTCACTGCAGTTGTTTGTCTGTGTGTATCTATTTCTCTTCTGTAGAAGAGAAATTAAAATAATCAGTAATACCTTGCACCAGGAGATGAAGAGAGTGGTGGCAGGGAAAACAAATACCGCTTCCAGCAAACCAGCTGTAGAGACAATTTAAATTCAAGGGCTGCTTTAGGATCAAGTGTTTTACAGGATAATAAAAGTAATTGGAATTCATCTTACAGATGAAAAAAATCATAGTCTTCCTAGGCAAAATTTTTATTATTTTCTACCCTTAAGACAGAAAATGGTTCTTCTTTGAATGGTTAGAATTATCTGAACCTATCAGATGATCTTTTTAGGAGAAAAGGTGTGAGGGAGTGAGAGGGCATTTCTGGAGTGAAAAAAGCAGTGGAAATCTTTCAGCATGTCCCTGGTGACAGTGGAAGGCCCCCGAAGTCTGTGGTGGTCACAGGTCCCAGCTCCAGCTTCTTGCCTGGTGTAAAAGGAACGTTTTGCTCTGTGAACCAGCATTGCTGTTTTAATCATGGCACTGTTTTAATGGCCCTGGGATCAGTGTGCTGTACCTGTCCTGTGCTGTTCATGCTCTGCATTCTGGATACAATGTCCTTATGCTTCTCAGTAGATAAATCCAACGTGGTGCATGTAGTACCTGAAAATCTCAAGCTGTGAAGCTTTCTTGGTTTTCTTGTCTACTTATTAAATATTTCTTGAAATGGTAGCCTGGGATGAGGGAGGAGGAGGAGGAAATGTTGTTCAACAACACGGGGCTCACCCGCTGCCATAAATGGTGCAAAGCTCTGTTTACATTAAGTGTGCTGTAATGGGGTTACTTCAAGGAAATTGCATAGCAAGAAGCAAAAGCATTTGCTTTTCTGTGTGTGCTGAGTGGGCTGCATGATCTGACCTGTATGTGAGGGTGCTGTCTGGACAAAGAATGTCATGAGCAAGTGGACAGCTATTTTGCAATGTTATCCTACTCATTCTTCTAGTATCCAGGAGACACTGGAACTGGTGTAAATAACTGTGCTGTGCCTGGTTAAACACTATGCCCTGAAGAAGGAGTTAAAAAAACCCTAAAAGGATGACATCCCCACCCCCAGATCTTACAGCAAAGGGAAAGGATTTTCCTCCCAGCTTGTGTTCCCACAACAGCAGCGAGTGTGGCAGTAACTTGCCTGGGTTCTCACAAGCTGTCTTTCTTCTCAAACCTCTGCTTTTCTGTTCTCCTTCCCAAAATGTGTTTGGGAAACTGGGAGCCTTCCTGGCCCTTCCCACTGTTCTCTGCAGCAGCAGCAGCACAGAAATGATGTGCCTGTCCAGTTCATTCTGCTGCTGCTTAGTAAACTAATGAGCAGAGGCACTGCAGCTGCCAGGAGGAATTCCTTTCCAGCAGTTTTGCGAGAAAAGTCAGCAGGATTAGGGCCTGGTTCAAACTTGATTGTTCAGCATATCTGCTATGCAAACCATTTGAGTGAGGGAGAGAGCAACCAGAGTGGCAACCAACTTTGCTTGAGGCAGAAACAAACTGTGGGAACAAGGAGGAGACTGTCTTGTTCTTTATAAACCGTAGTCTGCTTAGAGCATTTTGGTGTGCTTGAATACAGACATATATATGTGTGTATATATATAAGTATTTTTTTTTTCTTCTCTGCAGCAACACCCGGAGTTAGTGTCTGTTCTAGCTTAGAGGAAACAATTATTTCAAAAGCCTTTCTTAATAGCTCTCTTAATCACCTTTTGAGCTTCTCTCATGTTTTGCTGCTTGGATGTGCGTGCTCATGCCAGATCCTGCACTGGATCTCACAGTTCTGGAGCACCTACTTAGTTATCTATCTAGGCAGGGAGTATTGGGGCACCTCCCAAGTATTTAAAAATAGAAATAAACATCTCATGCTTGCTCTTCCTTCCTTGATTAAATTTACAGGGTTTGTGCTGGGCTTGTTTTGCTTTGTGTGGGTGAGTGGGTGTGTCTCGTGGATGAAAAATTAATTGCGAGAGGGCTGGAGTCAAAGGAATATGTTTGTACCTTAGTTTGGAAGCTGTAAGGTCTTTGGTCATTTTGCTTTCTGGAGTCAGTTTATATGAAGGTTCAGCTTTCTGTACTTTTAAGTTTATTTTGATGGGGCTGTTTTGTTGTCAATGACTAAGTAGTGAAGTGCTGCTGCTGTGGGAGGCTGCACTCCCAGCAGTGAGAGGTGATCTCTTGGGTGGCTTGAGCCAATTGCATGGAGCATTTGAAGTATCTGGTGAGAGACCTTGAACTGTATTACCTGGAGCTGCAGGTACAGAAGGTTGATTTTTTTTCATGTACTGTTGGAAAGAGAGTCTGGAAACAGGAACTTTTTAGTTCAGGATAGCTGAAGTGTAGGAACTGCAATACCAGCAGAGGAAAAGTCTAAAAATGTGATTATAGTAACATGTTCTTGAGTAGAATTAGGTGAAGGACATACTCAACTCTTTTTTAATTTTCTTGTTAAGTGCTTTGTTGCACTGGTAATTTTGTTTTCCATTCATGTGAAGCAGGTGTGGTTTAACCTACCCACATGCTGGAGTAATAAACACTTAGTGTTGTATGTAATACATGGAAAATAGGATTAGCAGAAATAATAAAAACACAGTGTTTGTGCTGCTGCAGATGTGAGAGGTAATGGGACAGCCAGGGGCAAGTGATGAACCAGTTAAACAGGGACCAGGAACTCTGGTTGAGCAAGCCCTTCTCTTTCCAGCACAAACATGGATACAAGTTACACTCTGATTGCAAACTTGTTTGTTTGACTTTCCCTCCGTGCTCCCTGAGCCTTAATTATAGGAGGGAATTGCTTCTCAAAATGACTTTCAGATAAATCATTATCTGTACTTGAGTGACTCTTACATCTGTAGCAGTCTTGTCTCCAGGTGAGGAAAGTATTCCTGAGGGTCTGTTCTGAGTGTATTTCCTTTGGAAGGCTTCTATTGACGTGCTTCAGTCTGTTTCCTCACTACCTATTGTGTAGGACTAGGCAAGAAAATAGTAATTGTAGAGAAAAATATTCTGGGCCAGATGGTTTGCTTTGTAGCATGGAGTACAGAGAGCTGCTTGATTTCTTACATCTATTATTTCTGCTACTCTGGGCTGTGCCTTTGGTGGAGAAACTCTTTGCTAGCTTGAGACACAGTGGTGCAGGTAGCAGCAGCTTCAGGTAAAGCCGAGACTGGGATGTGTTTTAGAGGCCTGTCCTCATCAAGTGAACTTTAATTAAGGAACCATCTCATATTCTTACTCTCTGGACATTCTGCCAAAATGGGTTTGCAAACCAGGGCTTCTAAATTAATGCTGGAAGTTTCTCAGTGAATTCATCACTCTCCATCCTAAGGCAATATTGATAAAATAAAGCGTCCTTCAATTTATAGGAAGGATTTTTGTGTATATCAACTTTCTGTCAGTGACAGTGACAGAAACTGCTGCAATCTTGCCACTGATTTCTTACCCTGTTCCTTATGTCATCAGTGTGTTGTTTTTCTATGAAGCAGTGGCATCATGCTCTAACATAATATTTGAGCTCTCATTTTAACAACTGATGTGCATTATCAACATTTTCTGTGAATGAAAAAGAAAAAAAGGTGAAATTTGGTGTTGTCAGTGAGATACCCTGATTGATTAACAGATTTCATTTCTCTTAAGTGTTCTGGTCCACAGCTCTCTGGTGGGTGGTCTGACAAATCAAGTGTAAGGTGCCTGAAACCAGTAGTCCTGTTTGAAAATCTAGGCCAGAGGATTTTGCCAAGTGTAAACATTGTCTCATGGTGTGAAAAACAACCAAACAATTTTGGTTCATTAATATAATTTACTTGAAGACAGACAATGCACTTGACATGGCTGTTTATACCCAGGCTTTTATGCCATTCATATATCTGATGGGTTTTTAAATTGGTTGGTTTAGAGCAGGCCAACCAGAAGTGGCTTTTATAATCCATAGCAGTAATTTCTAGATTCTGCAATTACACTGGATTTATTTATTTAAGCAGACACCTTATAATTAATCTTCTAGTTGGCTTTGACAGCAGTTTCATTGGGTCTTTCCATTTTTTTTTCTTTTTTAAGCCTGGAATCAGAGAGTCTTTGATTATTGCAGCTATTTCTGTAGGTAGCTAGAAAAAAAAAACCAACCCAGCTTAGCTGTGAAATTGAGTTCAATTCCACTCATTTTGGAGCCAGTGGTGGGGCACTCTTTGTGATTTCACTGTGTCTCCTGGCAGAAGCTCCAAACGCAGCACCTGCAGCTCCATGAGCTGTGAGGAAGCAGCAGAGATGGGAAAGGTGCTGCAGGTGTGTCCCAGCATGGCAAAATGTCCTTTTCTTCCACCCCCCACACCAGCCTGGCTGTGTCTGTCCGTGCTGCATTCACAGAGGAGGTGGCAGTGCCAGGCTGTGGCAGTGCCAGGCTGCTCCTGTGTCTCTCCTGTGTGTGAATCCCTTTGGATTTTGGGGGCTCCAGAGCAATTCCACCCCGTGTGGCTCACGTGGCTCTAACTGGGCTGCTGGAATCTCCCCAGTCCTGTGGGCTCCCCAGGGTTTGTTGTTGTCAGACCTCATTTTACCCCCCACACCCTTCATCCTCTTTTCATAATCCATCAGTTTTGGGAATGTCTGAATAGTGTTTATTACTTTTATTGTTTGGTGGGAAAATGGCCTTGGAGCTTTGATTGTTTTATGGCAGGAGAAAGGCCTTGTGGAACCCCGGGCACTTTTTTCCCCCTTTTTTCTTATTTAACCCCAACAAGGAGTGCAGAAAAGTAACAGTAATTTAATTGTAAATGAAGAATTTCTTGCTGGTTATAGCCTGGGGACATGTTTTATTTGAATCCAAAAATCAACCAGAAAATAAATTTAATTATTTTCTAATCTATCTTGTTAAAGCATGGATCAGTCTGTGCTGCAAATGAGCTTTGGAGGTTCTGGTGAGAGAGAATGCAGGTTCCAGTTTTGCTAGTAAAATTCTTTTTTACCAGTTTTGCTGGTAAAAATCCTTAAAATAAAGGATTAAATGCTGGATGTCAGCACTTTCTCTGATAGCAGCGTTGTTGAGAACTGCTCTGGCACACCAGATCCCCCTGCATGCCTGTAGCTTGCTATAGAAGTTAACTCAGGACTTCAGCTTTTGTCATGCTCCATTTGGAAAGTTTGGATTTCAGAAAGAGGAAAATGATGCTGCCTGCTTTTAGCATCTAAAACAAAAGTGTAGAAAGCTGGAGGAGCTGATTTTGAAGCTTTTGAAAGAAGTCTTAGATATCTTTCTTCAAAGAATAACTTAGTTTTATCTTGTATCTTTCAAAAGCTCAATCATTAGATTATTGGTATCATTAAAATATCAACAGGCAAATGATGAATGTCTTGTCTTGCCTTGCTGTATTTTTTAATTGGGTTGTTTAATTTGGATTTGTTCTTTTTTTAAAGATACTTTTCTGCAAGACAAAGCCATTTCTCCCAGCACATTTGGCATGTATTAAATATATTAGTTTTAGGAAGATGCTGAGCAGTGCTTCTTATGCTCTGTATTCTCCTTTTCCTGTGGCCAAAGAGAAAAAAACCATTTAATTATTTACTGTTTTCCAAACAGTTGAAAAATAAATGTTTGTAGACACTTCATGTCTTTGTCAATTTAGATGCTAATCTGTTGATAATGATGGGAAACATGCCAGTTGAATGTTTCCTGTATACAGAAATTGATGTGGTTATGGGTTTAAAATTGTCCTGACTACCCCTAATAAGAGAAGTAAGGTAATTTATGCTATTGCTCTCTTTGTAAAATCTTTTGGAAAATCCTTAAACTGATTTTTTTTCTCTTTTCCAGTATTTTAAAATATTTATAATCTCTCTCATGTCTGAATTTTGAAGGACTTCACCTGATGCTTTGTGTCTGTGTCTCCCTGTGTTACATCTCTGCATGGGCAGCTCTTTAAAATTGGTTTTGCATTTTAAGGTGAGATTGGGCTTGGTTTATGGGACAGTCACTTAGGCTGCAGTGTCCCATCTGTCCCATAAGGAGGATAATCTTATTTAACGTGAGTATTGTGGTGCACCAGTGTTTGTGAGTGGCTGCAGGTACCTTTTATCTGCAACATAAGAATTAATGAACATCTTGCTTGGAAATCTTGTTGTTAAAGGCATTTTTTGTTACTGTATAACCCTCTTTTCTTGTATTTCCCTGGACCAGTGATGTATGAGACTATATATTACATATTTCAGCTCGCTGCTTCTAGAAAAGAAATCTGTTTGGGTGGAGTTGTTTTGGAAGCACATGTAAAGCACATTAAGCCAAACAGATTTAAATTCATCACTTGAGTATAAATATCCAACAGGACAGCTTACAGATTTTTCTTCCAGCTTGCTGCCTGGGGAGTTGAGGTGTTGTAGAGGAAGGCAATGTACACAAGGAGGAATACCCACTTCTCTGTTCATTTTTAACTCTCTTTTGAATGTCTCATACATATAAGGCAAGAACTAAATGCATTAAGTCTTTTCTTAAGTAAGAACAAACAGTTATTTTTAGATAATATTCTGATTATCTTAGTTATCATACCAATTGATATTGTTCTGTTGCTATTGATGGGAAGTAGCTAATGAGAATTAACTATATGAGCTTTGGAAAGCC
The DNA here is from genome assembly GCF_021018805.1 of Prinia subflava. Lineage (NCBI taxonomy): Eukaryota > Metazoa > Chordata > Aves > Passeriformes > Cisticolidae > Prinia > Prinia subflava. The sequence goes on from NC_086261.1 coordinate 3,596,874, forward strand.
TGATTGTTAAAAGGGTTTTGAAATGCATCTCAGTGACAGAAGTCAATGTTACCTGTTAGCAGCTTGAACGAAAAACTCAAACTCTAGCTCCTTTAAAAGACTGAAAATAAGTTAAATATTTTATTTTATAATTCATTCATGATTCAGCTTTATTAGGAAATTACTTGTTTTACTTAATTGTATCTGCATTAAGAACAAGACAAATTTCAGACTCTTCTCATCTCCAGGCTGAATTTAGTTAGACATAAAAGGAGTGTGAGCACTGTGAATCTGGAATTGTGTAGTCAAGGTGAACGGGGAGGTGAAATCCATTATCTGAAACGCTGGTGCAGGTATGTCTTTGGGAACATGAACTGCTGCACTGATATCTGCTGAGAAGCCTGCAGTGTGTGTGCATCCTCACACTGCCTTTCCTCCTGGTGAGGGAGAGCAGTCATTTCAAAAATAACATCTGCCTTGACAGCCTGAAAACCTGTGTCAATGACCTCTCTTTTGAGTTTGTAATTGAAATGTCTCATGGTTTTTTGTTTTTTTGTTTTACTTCTGCTTACAGTTTGTCTCCTTTTAGCATCTTTCTGCAGCCAAGTTCAGTTAGGAAGGAATAATGTAAATTTGGCCTAGGAAAACAGGTCAGTTCTGTAGTTAAGTGTAAGTGGTAGTTAGTGGGTAGGCTGCAGAAAGGAAGAGTGACTTTATTTTGTTGATTGATAAACACGTCAGCCATGGCACAGCCCTGCCTTGGCTGGCTGATCTGGCCTCTCTTGAGGCTGCTCCAGACAGCACAGAAAATGCTCTGTAAGCTCTGGTCAGATTAGTTGGTCCAGGTATCACTCAGCAATATATTTGTGTATAAGGTTTTAGTGCATATTTATTTTAGTTTTCAAGGAGCAAACCAACACTGGTGCCTCTTCTTATAATCAGCTCAAGTCACCTGGTAAATAGGAATGTTCTTTTGAGCCTTCTAGGAGCATGACTGTTCTTTGGGACATAAAAGACATTGGAAAGGTTTTCCTGTAATAAAATAAACCTTTAGCAAGCAGAAATTTTACAAAGAGGAGATATTTTTTGTTTCAAATGGAACAATTTCCCTGAGGAATAACTGGTTTGTGGGTAGCAAATACAGAAATTTGAATGTTGTGGTAGGAGAATGTTGGAAAGACAGAAGTGTGTGTCCATTTCTGTGAGTGAACCAAAAGCTCTTGCTGGAGGATCCTTTCTCAAAGGTAAGGCATGGCTTGGAAAGGTGAAGGTCAGTTTGAACCAGAGAGGCTGAGATCTGCACATTGGGGAGAACATCCCGATCCTCAGCAGCTTTGGCTGTGGGATAATGCTGTTGGAGGGACAGGGGACAAGGTCTGCTCGTGTTGGGGAAAATGAGATGCAGGACACTTAAACAGCTTGGTCAGACACATGTGCCTGAGAGGGTGGGAGAGGAGGGAGGATCACGTCTGTTTGTCTGCTAATCCAGCAAGGATGGCTCACCAGCCTAGTGGCAGTGGCAAGGATATGACGTTCAGTGAGAGTTCCCTCCGTGGACTTGCTATGCCTGTGGGTTTTTAAACTAAAAAATGCCCTTTGTGCATCTGTTTTATGTGTAACCACAGTCCACGAGCTAACATGAGGCAGTGGCATGGGTTTGTTTTTATCCACCTGTTGGAGTTGGGGATTTACTGGAGTGTGGATGGATAGTGAGCATTTAATTTGTTGCAGCTAGAAGAAAGATGCAGCAAACTTTAATTCTGAAGAAGCTCAAGCTTTTCAAAGAAAATCCTCCAGGGAGTCATCCCTGTGAACCGCATTGACTGAGAAGCCCTGACTTGGTCAGGTTACATTTGTAGAAACAAGCACGTTTTCCCAAGCCCCTCGTTACAATTCCAAATGCTTGTTTCCAGAGGCCCTTGTCCCTGGGAGCTGGCTGGGGCGCTGTCAGTGCTCTCTGTGCTGTGTTTGGATTCCCTGTGGCTGGGGTGGATGGCTGGAGAGCACACGGCTTTTGTGTGGCTCCTAATCCCCTGTCTGAGCATCGCCCTGGCAGAGGCTGTGTTGCAGAGGAGCTCAGCCGGCAGCATTTTGATCAGCACACTTTTATCCCGTGAACCCAAGCAAGCAGAGGAACAATGGGATTTTTCTGTAGCTCATAGGAGGCAAACAGCTCTGTTTGCAGTGGATGAGGAGTCGGGATTGCTGTCCCTGGGTTGTAGCTTGGTGTTTTCTTCTTGGCTCACACACATGGACTAAGCTCTTTGTCTGGCCTGCTCTGCCAAAGTCTAGGGCTGGACAGTGTTGAACTGTGACCTGCAAAAGTTTACTTAGTAATCTTCCATGTCCTTGTTTTACATTGAAGATTCTCCTGGAAATGCCCAAGGGAAAAAAGAGGGGTTGGAGGTGGCTGGTTGTTGAAAGCAGTCAAGTTGTAGTAAAACTGGGCCAATTCCAGTGTTACTGGCACAGTTATGTGAATTTATTCATTATATTTGGCTTGTTTTGCTTTTTGGATGGGACTTGCATGAAAGGAAGACTTCAGATAGTGAGGAAGAAATTACTATTTCAGTTGTTCCTCCTTGCTCTAAAGCAAGTAGGGTGGTGTTACCATTCTCATGCAATGTGAAAGTGGCAAACTTCTTTAGGCAACACTTGCAGAATTGTATGTAAAGCTATTAAATTCCCCTCATTTCCCTGCCAAAAATAGTAAACCTTGAAAAATATGCAAAGCATTCCAAAGCTTGTAAGTACCAGCGTGCTGAACTGAACGTTCCTGTATGTTTAGAGTCCCATTTTAGATGCACTGTTGGCATATTGGTGTTCTCATCCTGCAGGCTGCCCTGGGCTGCTGCCTTGTCAGATCTGGTACCCACAGGAGGGTCAGGACTACTCAGTCCTGGAAGGGAGAACTTGGAAAAAAACTTAAACCTTGGAAGAGCTTGACTGATTGGCATTAGCATTCCATTTTTAATTATCAGTGCTGCAGTTTAATACTGGAGACATTGCTGTGTTCCAGTGGTTTTACAGAGTTCAGTGCAGATCTTCACTGCTTGAATCAGCACTTAGCAAAGTACTTTTTCTCCAGAATTACGGGAGCTGTGTCAGTAGTTCAGAGTACACAACTATTTGGTGTTTTCCTTGCTTTCCAATTCGATATTGTCATTGTGGCTTTGTGGACTTAAGTGTGATGCACTATTAATCACTTTCAGAGCAGCTGCTCCCAAGAACTGAGTGAAAGCAGGATACAGACTGCAAAGCATGGTGGGATGTTTTGAAATAAAAAGCACTTAATCAACATTATTTAGATCAGAGAATCTTTTTATTAAGTATTTGAGCCCTGTGGTACAGGATGATGCTCTGAGACAAGATAGTTTTGCATTAAGAAAAGTATTATCCACATCACATAATACTCAACAATTTAATGTTGGAGTGTGCTTTTATGTTAGGATCTTGTTAAAATTCTGCAAGAGATTACCTTTGCATTTTGCCTGATCTGAAATGCTGAAATGCTTGATGTTGAATATGTGAAGTTGTTTTTTTTTTTTAATTTAAAAAAGTCATTGCAAATCAAGCAAGTAAAAGGAAGAAAACTAGCCATGCTTACATGCATTTAAGTAGATGTGTGAAGTATTTGGATTTCATATTTGCACAAAACCAATACATTTTTTCAGACAATTAAATATTTTGCAAATTAGTCACACTCAAACTGGCAATTTTTTGAAGTAACCATGAAAGCATTTACTGAACTAAAAAAGTCTTTTGTTGTTTCAGCTCTAATCCACATTATTTTTTCTAATTCATCTACCCATCATTGCCTTTAAAATCTCTTGTTCTTTGAAATGCACAAATAAGTTTCATCCTTGTATTTGGGAGCAATTTTATTAAAAAAATTTTTAAACCCTTCACCATTGTTTTTTCAATTTTGCCACACCCACCACAAGATAAATTCCTTAATTTTGTGCTGGGTTGCAGGGTAATCACAGGGAATGGTGCTCTAGCAGCTGCATGTGTTCAGCTGCTGTTTGTGACCACACCTACGTAAGTCAGCGCTGAATGTGGATATTTGGGATTGTGTTGGAAGTAAGAAAACTTCATCTGGGAATTATCTTTAGCTGTAATGTGCTGAATTACTGAAAGCTGCAAGCATCTCTTGCTGCACACAAATCTACTCTGTAAGATTGGAAATATTAAAAAAGCAAGGCAAAGCACTTGGAGTTTGTAAGAATGAAGACATGTAGTGTTATGTCTCTATTTGGAGAACCATGATCTAATCTTATTTATAGGCATCAAATGAAGAAAGAAAATATACTTTCTTTGTGTGCTCAACATCAGCACCTGCAAAAAGATGTCTCTTATTTCCTTTAAAACAAAATAATCTCCATGGAAAAGGCTGATTGGAGGCACATATCAGTGGTGATTTATGTTCTTGCTGACATATTTCTCTGCTAGGACTAGATTTGAAACTGCAAATACCCTGGGCCTGTGGCTGATCACTTTGGTATCAAGCAAAGGCCATGCTTGCATCAGTTCCTCCTTGCTGAAGCTGATTTTCCTCTCTGTAGCTGGTCAGGAGGACACGAGCTGGTGATTCCCAGCGTGGGGCTGGGATGGGTTTCCCATCTGGTGTGCAGAGTCAGGCTGACACACAAAAAATCCTTCAGCTGTTACCACTGTGAAGAAAACCTTCAGGTGGTGGGGAAATGAAAACCTGTGGAGTCAGAAATAAGTCTTGATGAGTGGGTGGGGGGTTTTTTTCTGTGTGTGTTTGAACTTTTGGGGGATTTTTTGGTTGTTTTTTTCCCTGTTGGGTCCCAGTTTGAATTCTAGGAATCTCACCTTCAATAGAGTAACAGGTATTACTGATGGTAGGAGAGGAGTTCAGAGGGGTGTAGGGTTGGGGGAACCCCAGGAACCTCTTCAGAAGGATCTGGGAATGTAAAGATTTTTTGTGGATTGCTGTAGTGGCAATAAAATTGGTATTTCATAGGTATTACAGGAAAAATACCTTGAAGATGCCAGTCATCAGTCCCAGGCACAGCTGTGCTTTTCTTTTTATTTTTTTTATTTCCCCTGTCCTAGAAGCATGTCTGGCTTAAATGCTTCTTTGCCCTGTACCAACCTCTGTGCTGGTACAATTGTTTATGGACTCAAGCAGTGACTGGGAGCAGGGAACTCCATCTGGGTTAAAAATAACTTGATCCCAGAAAATAAACTGTATTTTTAACTGGGATCAAATTTCCTGGTCCAGAACACTGTACAGCGCTGCAAACACCAGCAGTGACACAAGGAAGGTGCTGCCCTGGTCCTTGGGGCTACTGGGGCACTTTAAGTCAGGTTTTATGTTATATCCCAGTTGCAATAAGCTTTGCAAAGAGACATTTTCAACTGTATCCCAAGCTTGCAGTGCAGGAATGTGTTTTGTGGGTGTTGGGGGCCTTTTTGAACTCTAAGTATTGTGTTAGCAAAACAGCTTTGCTTTTTTGCTTTTTTTGTTCTTGGTCAAGTAACCAATCAGGCATAATTTTCAATAATTATAATAATGGCTAAAAAAAATCCATCCATTTAATGCTGAAATATTTTAGTGGAATGGCTTGGGGAGCATCTGCCCCATGACAGGAGGGAGAAATGGTGAATTCTGGAGGCTCACCAAGTGTAGTTCTGCAGGTTGTGTCCTCCTGGGTTCTTGGTGGGGCTCAGCTGCAAAGGCAGGATGGCATTGGAGGCTTGTCACGTGGAGACAGAATGTCATCCATACCTTTTTCAGACATCCAGGGGCTGCCAGGGATCCGTGTGGCTCTCAGGGAGACCTTTGGTACGAGCATGTGTCATCCACTCCATGGGATGTGCCAGTTCAGGAGTTGTCTGTCTATTGTCTCCTGTCACCCTCCCTTGGTGGCCTCTTCCTCACATGTCTTCCACTGCCTAGAAAAACATGTACTGAGCCTTATTCTAGTCCCAACAGTGTCATAGATACACCCAGGTCTTTGGGACTTGCTTTTAGCAGGTAAAAATTGGAATATTTCTGAAGCAAAACCATTCATTTTGTCAATTCTAGCCAAAAGCTGTGTACCTTCCACATGGATAGAAATGAACATGCAGTTGCTAAGGAGTGAGCACATCCTGCTTTTCATGTGGGAAGTTTGCCAGAAGACTCAGTCTCCTTCTGACTGTGGATCTTAATTTCGGGCTTCTCCTCAGGACAGCAAAAAAGTGGGTGTGGGGAGGAGGGTGGAGTGCACCCCATGGACCTGGGGGTTTTGAGCTGGAGTGTGCCCTTGGGTCAGTCTTCTGCCCTCTTGGGACTTTGCTTCTGCCTGAGTATCACGATGGAGAGCTGAGTGTGGAGGAGTGAGGATCCAGCTGAGCCAGCAGGGTTTTGGGAACAATGAATCCATGGATGATGTGGGGCTGGGGGGGAAGTTGGTATATGGGTTATTGTGGTTGTTTTGTTTTCATTTATTTTATTTGTTTTTTAGAATGTGATTTAGAAGTGTTAGGAAATGGAGTGAAAACACCTTTCTTTTTTCTTCTTTTCTTTTTTTTGTTTTCTTCAGAAAACTCCTCTAGCGTGGTCAATCTACTTTAATGAGGGATCCAGCAGTGGGATGCCTTGGTTCCTAATATGGCAGATACTACATCTGCTTCCTGTATGTTATCAGACATGTTTTTAGGTCTGGGTTGTAATCTTCAAAGCTCTTGTGGAACTGGCCCTGGTTATTTTAGAGGCCTTTTCAGTCTGTGGTCTGGAATAACACAGTAATCAGGGGCTCCAAGTGGACAGGGTTTAAAGTGATACTATCTGGGGCCATGAGGAGCTTTCCTGGCAGCACTTAGCTTGGGACTCTGTGTGTGTGATACCAGCCCGAGCCTGGAATTCACTGGTTTTAGGGTGAGAGGGAGAAGATGGGTTTTACAACAGGTTTATCTGCTGGTAGCTGTGAGAGTGCTCCAAGTGAGGGACCTTGTGGGAGACCTTCTCTGTGTCAGTGCCTGAAGATCATGCCTGAAGTTCTTCAGGGTTTTAATTTTTTTACATAATTACCATGTTTTTCAATGTCTGATTTTTTTTTTCTTTATCTTGTAAAGAAATATGTTCTATTTTGCTATAGTAAAAAAATACCTTTTTTGGTTTTTTTGCCTGAGTCTGGAGCATAAGTTTTTAAAGAATTGCTTGTGAGAAATGCTGACTTAATCGTCTAGCTTGGGAGGTGTGTGTGATTTTCAGAGATATCCCTATTTCACACTCCCTTTGGATTTTTCTGGTGAGAAGAAATAAATTCTAATTCCTGAAATTTCTCATGTACAAAAATCCAAACTATTTGTGGATGTCTGCTGCTGAATGAAAATGTGTTGGCTATCGGACGCTAAGATACTTGACAAAAGACTTCAGAGTGGCAGGAGTGGAGGAGGTGGGGAGAATAATGTTTGTTTGAAGATCAGTGCACCCTGGAGAAGAAATTTATTATGATAGTATCAGAGTAAATAAAGTCCTCCTTTGGTGTAGTTTTGTTTGTGTCTTTTTAATTAGCATGATTCCTTGGGGACTGCTGGAGATTGACCTGTGTGGGTTTATGATAAGGATGTGTAAGAAATATTTCGTTCTAAGTAGGGTTGGTTTTTTTTTTTTTTTTTTCTTTTTTTCTCTACAACTGATGGTTGTAACGTTGGTTACCAGTAACAAAGGAGAAAATTTCTTCTTAATCATTCTGTTCCAGTGGGCGGGAATTATCCCAGGTTTAGTGTTTCTGGTACTATGTCTGCCATGAAAAGAGAAAAGGCAGTAGATGCAAGCTCAGTTTATGTCTTCCTTTTCCTTTGTCCTGCATTTTGAAGTCAGCATCCACTTGCCCCATCAGAGAAATGGGACTAATCCCAATTTCAAACTTTCTCAGTTGTGGCAGGTATTTTATGTTAGGAGATGCTTATTTGGTGTCAGGAATTGACTGGAATTGGCATTGCAGATGGAAGGTAGAGCACTCAAATAAACGTTTATTTTAGCTTACGAGTCAAGCCAGAATTTGTGAACTCTGGGGATGTTTTGAGGGCATAGCATGTTCAGAAATGTGTGACTTTGTTTTGAGCAGCAGCTTCTTCCCCTTCATTGGCTTCAGCTGGTGATCACTGCCTTTCCCTGCTGTGCATGAACCTTGTAATCGCCCCTGGAATCACCCAGGCCGAGGCAGACAGCCACAGCCCCAGGTGCTGAGCGGATTTTTGGCACCCAGCTCCCCCTTCCAGGCTCAGGGGACGTGGGACGCTGTTCCTGGAGCAGAGAGCTCCCTGTGTGTCAGGCAGGGAGGGTGGAGGGCACTGGCAAGGCTCTGCAGTGCCCAGTGCCACCTGCCAGCCAGGGAAGGAGCCTTGCTGCTCGTCCTGTGCTCCAGGGCTGCTTGCCCTGCCCGTTCCAGCACTGCCTTTCCTTCCCCAGCCTGGATTTATAGGGTTAGACTGCGCACCAGTTAATCCACTGGTGTAATTTTATGAAGAATTGAAGCAAATTGCTTTCCCACTCACGCGTTTTTACAGATAGAGGAGTAGTTTTTCTCATAATTCCATGAATTATTGATTACTCTGGGCTTCCTTTCCATCTCAGATCATCCTGCTGCAGAGGTAGAGGTGTCCCTGCTCTGCAGCATCACTGAGATCTGGTGGCAGGGTGGGGACTCCATCAAGTTCAGTGTTAGAGTGAGCTAAAGGTGAGATAGCAGAAACTCTGTGAGACACAGGGCTGCTTTAGCCCTGATAATCACCACTCACAAGAAACGTGTCTGTGGTTAGCAGATCTGCACTAACACAGGTCACTGTGATATTCTTGTACCTTGAAGGAAGCAGCGTGGTTGGAGAGCTGTGCGATGTGTGTGTGTATTCTCATGTCCCCATCCCTGGGACTGAGACTGCAGTAAGAAAAGTTTTCTAAAGCTTCCAGTATTTTTCTTCTTTACTTATAATAAAGGGATGGAAAAAGCCTGTCGTATGGTATTGGCATCAAGTACTTTGCTTAGAAAATAGGGTGTTGCAGTTTCCCTAGACAGCAGGATTTAGAGCAGAGACATGTGGAATTTTCTGTCTTGGAGGAGATGATGAGCTTGTTGTGTGTGCTGCTCTCAGCTGAAGCATCCCCATTTTACCTGTGAACCTGAGCCTCTGGTTTTGGTTGGTTTTTTTCCTCATTTATAAGACCTGAGCACTGCTTTCTTGCAGTACTGCCATGCCTGTGGTTGACATTGCAGTGGCCCTTTTCTCTCCTGTGCAGAAGAGCACTCAGCATGCGGCGTGTGCTGCTGTGGGGCTGCAGGTCAGGCACTCTGCAAATGCCCCAGTGTTGATGGAGAGGCTCTAGAAATACCCAATGTTGCTGCAGCTCTAATCCTGCCCTTGAAAGCAAGAATGTTGATGGAATCTTGGTCGTATTCTTTAGGTCTTGCATTCCTCTGTAAATAACAGGATTTGACTGTAAAATGCCATTTGGGGTTTGAGCAAGGAAATGCAGGAGGGGCCCAAATGCAGTCGGATGCTCTCGGTCTGTGCCTTCTGAGCAGGGAGAGCAGGCTGTGGAGTCAGTTTGTGAGGCTGTATTTCAGCTCTTTAGCAGAGTGCTTGAGATTTATGTTGTCCTTCCTCTGGAAAAGAAACACCCCCCTGCCCTTACTCTTTTCATGCAGAATTAAAGGAGGTAAATCTGGGATTTTTATCGGCTAAGGTGGAGGCTCGGTGTTCTGCAGTGTAATGCTCTCTGTAAGAAATGCACCGAGGCTGATCCTTTCTCCCATCTGACAGTAATGAGGGGGGTTGACTTGAGGCAGGAAGCATCTTCCCATCCTCCCCTGATAATCCAGGCAGCTTGGAAAAGCTTAATCAATGCGGGCTGCTTTACAGTGTTTACTGTGTGTGGCAGAGAACTGCAGCACTTATCACCCCTCCTGTTTTTCCTGTCTCTAGAAGCTTAAAACTGTCACTCCTCAGGAATTCCTCATGCTGCAAATCCCCATTTCTCTGGTGTGCTTTTGCTTCCTAAATGACCCTTATCTCTAGTGACAGGGCTTTAGTGACCAGTCGATCTGGATCTGTGTGGCCACTCTGTCTTATCTTGCCACATTGACTTTATTTCAAGAGCAAATTCTGCGGGTCATAAATGGAAATTACTGCAGTTCTTGCTGACTCCCTGGCAGTTTGAATCCCACTTGAGAAGCTGGATAAGAGTTTTTAGATAAGAACCCTTAAAAAAAGTAGGAAAGTAAACCAGATTTTGGCTTTTGAGACTGTGCCTTTCTGATGGTTGAATGTGGGGCTGGTAAACAGCTCTGCCATTACCAGCAATGTAAACTCCACCATCTCCAGTATCCTGTGGTGGCTGTGCTGACTTAAATTGTATTAGTCAGTGCAGAGGGCACAGTCAACTGATGCTGGTGTCATTCAGGCAGCTCCCTCTGGTAGCTTTGTTCACCACTTCCTTTTAATCACACGAAATTTCAAAGGCAACGCATTTTTTTTTCATTTGGTTGATTTAATAGAACAGGTAGAACCAGTGTGGACAATGTCCATCCTGAGGTGATGCACTGAGGCCATGGTGTCTTGCAGCTGGGTTGGGTGACTGTCCCCATCACTTAGAATGAAAGATACAGTGTTAAATGGTTTTGAACATTCAACAGCAAAGAGCTCAGTCTGCTCTCCAACCTATACCAGAATCTTCTGGGAAGGCAGAGGGGAAATGGAGAACAGTGTGGTGTTGGTAGGAGGTTTTTTTGTTGGAAAATGTCTCTGTTTGAAGGCTCTGGTTGCACAAACTCAAAAGGGAGAGCGAGGCTTTGCCGGTGACTCTTTGTCCCTGTGGATCTTTGGAGTTTTGTACAATTAGTCCCCTATCAGTGTCAAACTTGTTTGAAATCTCTCCAAGGCTTATAGCCTACGTCGAAGTCACGTCAGTATTTTTCCATGTCGGAAGGATCCCTGTGATTCAAACAAGATGCATGTATGAGGACAAAAAGTGCCTGTGCCTGCCAGGCTGTTAGGTCAAACAGATAGCAGGGAACTCTGGCTTTCCATGCCCATTGGTTTAATTTTTAACCCATTGGGGTCCAGAGCAGCATGGACATCCAGCATGTCTTCAGATACAGACTTCCCTTGTCCTTGGGTGACCTTAAAAGGCATCTCTCAAGGATTTTTGGTTTTGAAAGTCATGTAGCTTTGTATGAGCAGTTCACCATGCAAGTTCAAACCCCTGTATCATGGTCTTCAGGGGAGTCCAGCATGTGCAATTATTCCATAAATGCCTTTGCAGGCTGTATTTGGTAGCTCAGGACCTCCTTAACACATGTTGCTGTATTGCCCTACCACGATAAAATCTCCTGGAGCATCCCAGTAAGCAGTTGCAGACAGGAAGCCTCCATCTCACTGAGGAGAGTGTTATTGGCTCTTGCAGGGACCTCAGAGATACCATTTTTCTCTATCTTAATGAAGCATTACAGTTAGTTTACATAGTGATAAATATAATAATTATTGTAGCGATGGCTGTGTGCCCAAGATGCCTAGAAAGCTGAACATGAAATCTTTTTAATGGCATCATAATGGTCTTTGTAAGTGTTACAGATTTTCTAGTGTTACATATAATAAATAATGGACGTTATTTTCTGGTGAACTTGTACAGCTCGACAGTGTGTACACACAGAAAAGACTTCATCTTGAGAAGTTTCGTTATTTCTGTGGCAACTTTCTCTGGTTAGACAGTGTTCTGCAGTCAAAATGCACAAGTTAAACAAACTTACTTCATTAGGCCAATGTGTGTTTGTGAAACTAGGGGGAGATGAAATGGAAAAATATGCCAGGCTTGAAGAGTAAGTTCTGTGTCTCCTTCTCTTCACTAATGCATTTTTGTGCATTCATTTCTGATTTGTAAATAATGCATTTCAGAGAACACCCAGCCCTACCCCAGCATGCTTTCCTTCCCTTCTCTCTCCCTAAATCTCTCAGCGGAAGCAGTCTGTAGCCAGTGTGAGATGCTTGTTTGTGGATTCTGCTTCACTTGGCAAACTATGACTCTTTTCACTTTGGGTCCCATTCCTGGCAAGGGTCAACCGTTTAACTACAAAAATCAGTGGGAAGCTGTTGGACCAAGATGCATCAGGCCAGAGAAAAGCTGTTTGTACTTTTTTTCTTTGGTTCTTCCGGCAGATTTGAATAAAAAGTATGTGGAAAAGGGTTAGGCCCTTGAATTTTTAATACTGAAGTGTATTCCTTCCTCATATTTAAAATTCTGTGCTAAGAGTGTCAACACAATAATCTGTTTAAGGTGAACCATGAATTTTCAGAATTAGTGCTGAATCCTGTATGGCCCCACCTTCCCTTATGCCTAAGGACCAGAGTTTCCAGCAGCTCCACGTTTTTAGGATGCGTGAGTCGAGAGTTAACAGTCAAACTATTAATGCAGATTAGAACAAAATACTGCATCCATGGCAACTACAAATGAGACTACTAAAATCAGTGATTTTTTTTAAAATGCCATATTTGTAGTGTTCTGTGAAAAGCAAAATGGGAACAACTAATAAGATGAGAAAATATTTATATTTCTGGTGACTTTCAGAGCCATGGTTTATTACTTTGACCAGCCTTGGTAATTTCAATTATTGCTTGTAGAGGGCACAGTATCAAAAGCATGGTGGTGTTGTGCAGATACTTGATGAACGCAGTGTTCAGGACCTATTTTTCCCGTGATTTTGATGCTTTGGCAGGAAATAGAATGAAAAAGATGAGACAAAAAGGGTGGGTGCTGAATAAAATATACAGCCTTTTCCTTTAGGAATACAATGTACGTGGTCTGTTTCTCAGAAAGTTTTTTGAAGTCTTCATTCCAGAAATAGGAAGGGTCTTTTAAAATTCTGGTTTCATTATGGATCTTGTCCAGCAGGGCCTTTCCTGCATATCCAAATGCTTCATTTGCCATGTGCTTGCCATATTCCAATATTGCCTTTGAGCAGGGGCTGCAGGGTATATCCCCAGTTGCACCTGTAGCTGAGGAATGGGGCTCACTTGACGTGTTCTAGGGCACAGCTTTTCCTTTTTGTAGGCCCAGTGCAGCCTTCTAAGTATGAAGAATTCTGACATATCCTGAGGAGCACTCCACAGACTTACACTCATGTTCTTGGATGTCCCGTGCTTTGTGCAGGGGGCGTTTGTTTGGAGGGGGTAATGTATGCAGGGCTTTTTGCATATTCAAAAAGAAATAGATACATAATATGCACACAAATGTTTTTATGCTGTGTGCAAAGTGATTAATCTAGTGAATATTTTGTATTTTAATTACCATCTCTCTCCCTACTGAGTACCAGTTTAGAGGGCTGTGCAATTCCAGGCTAGTAGTCATCGGTTTTCTCTCATGTTATTCTGTTTGAGTTGTTGCTTATACTTAATTTCTGTCTTAACCAGGGACTTCTCAGGGCAGCCCACAATGTCCAGATGCTGTTCATTTGCAGTGGTCAATATGTTGAAATCCTGTGGTGGATGTAGAGGTCTCTTGTATTTTCCAGGGTGACTGGAAGTGCTGGTTGTGGATTCAATCACTTTACACAGAGTGCTGCTCCAGACTGTGAGCTCTTTCCTCCTCCATGAGGCTGGGAATAAATGGGTTTGCTTTGCCCTTTTGGACAACAAGCTGATGTGCTGGAAGATGTTGCCAATACATGTTTTTCCTAGTGGTTTAAAAAGCTCATTAAATCTGCTTGCTTGGTGGAATTGCCAGTGAGCTCCTTCATACCGCGTTAAGTGTTCCCTTGTTTCTCTCCTTCTGTCCTGGGCGCCTGCTGGTTGGAACAGGGAGCCTGGCAGCGAGGGTTTGGTGCCTCAGGCTGGTGCATGGCTAAAAGATGTGCTTTGAGAAGGAGACACCACGTCTCCCTGGCTGTGGAAAGCCCTTTACTGTGGGGCTGTGCAGTGTCAGAGCTAACCTTGGCTCTGTGCTGAGTGTTGAGGGCAAATGTGCAGCTGTGAGATGCTTCCTTGGAGCTCAGAGTGTTGGCCCAAGGAACAGGAACAGAGGCAGCCCCAGCCCCTAAATGTGCCCTGCTGAAATGCAGGAGCAAATATGCACAATGATAGGCAGTGCTGGGAAAGGAAACAGGGAGGGAGATGTGCTTTGGTGCAGCAGCACACAGAAAGCCAGAGGGGTCTGCTGGCTCCAGCTCAGCCAGGAGGTTACCCCGTCCAGAGCTCACATGCAGGACAGACAATATACTTCCTCTGACCTCGAGTCAATCACTTAATCTGAGTAATCTTACTTTGTGGTTTGTGTTCCTGTTTAAGGTAGGAGTGATAGTGTTAGTGGCTGCTGTCTGTCTCAGGTGTGCTGGGATTAGTGGGTTAAATTTAGTTAAGACATATCAGGCAGAAGTAGGACAGAAGTGCAGCAAAAATGCTGCTGTTACTGAGACACCACCTAGGAGTGATCTTGTAACACTTCCCAAGCACAAGTCTGCCTTGGACAGGGCATTTCAGAGTGTGAACTGTGGAAGGCAGAACACTACTCCAATATTGGAAGGTTCTAAATCATACTGAGGTGAGATTATTATTGTCATGTTGTCTCTTATAACCACTAAACCATTTTGTTCACATAAAAAAATCAGTTACATACAGCAAATGAAGCTGTCACTTTAAGTCTTTCTGCAGCATGTTGAAATGATGATTGTATTGTGGGGGTCAAGTAGGTGTGTTGGTGAAAAGGATGACAGGTTGGAGCTGAGCTGGAGGAAATTCAGGTTGTCTCAGCTTGTTCTCACTGGGATGGACTGCACGCCCAGCTTGGGTTGCTGCTGCAGCTCCTGCTGTCTCCACAGATACTGCTCCCCTCCAAAGGCTGTGGAAGTGAGGGTTAACTATCAATGGAAATTTCGGCTGCCTAAATTGGCTACTTCTGACTTGGCTAAGCAAGATAATGAGTTACTGCTCCCTGATGTAACAATTTATTAGTTTATGGGGTTTTTAAAGGCTTTTAAATAAGTCTTTCTTAGGAAGTAGTATGGAGGGAATTGCCAACTCAATTTTTTTTTTTATTCCCCCCTCGCCCCCCCCTTAGAGAAACCCTAAACCTGCCTTGAGTCTGTAAAGAGGGGATTTTGGGGGGTTGAGTGGGAGGAGCTGCAGAAGGGGAGGGTATTGGATGTTTTGCTTCTCCCTTGGCTGGAATGCTTGAGATTGAGTAACCAGGGTATCATCTGGCATATCTGAGGCCAGGGCTAAAGCTTACAAAAGAGCTTAAGTCATTTCAGTAAATGAATTTAGCTGTTGTCCATCTACATCCTGTGCTTGTTGAGACTTTGCTGATTCCCAGCTGTTTTCTATTGCTCCTGTGCCAGCAGTTGCTCCACCTCCTCTCGAGAGCTGGTGGAATAATTGGAGTGCTAACTTCCTCCAGGCAAAGTCTGTCAAGTTTGCCTAAACCTCCCAAGTGATGGGAAGAGGGGGCTGGCTCAGGCTTCTTCAGTGGATTGGGATTGCTCCTGCAGCTCCTCCTTCATCTGTGCACTAGGGGTGGCATTGGCTTCTGCCTTTGCCTTTAACTGCGTTTGGAGGAGTGATTTTGATATCCTTGGGAGCATTTATCTCTTGTACACGCTGAGTTGTGCTGGTTCTAGTGCTGCAGCAGCTTGTTGGAGTAGAGGAGGAGGAGGAGGGAAGCTGTAGGAATGCTTTCTACAAATTGCTCAGATTTCCTGGAGGCAGTAAGGGACAAGACTGCCGTGGTAGTGTTTAAATCTATGTGAAACAGGGCCTTTGCATGTACTCGTAGGAAGACTGATAGTAAAAGAGTAGGAGATTAAACATGTGTTTTTCCTAGAGGGTGTGAATTCCCAGAAAAGAGGAATGATAGTTGGGGTTTCTGATCTCCTTTTTTATGCTGCCTGTACCAGCCAGGTTAAAGTTCTCTGTCCCATCATATCTGTAGAGGAGGGTGATTGGAGCATTGTAGATGTCAGTCCATAATCTCAGGAATGATTTCTGTATTCAACTCAGTCCTGTAGGATTGGTATGATACAGAATATTCAGGCTTCTTTTTCAAAGAATAAGGAAAAAGGTGATCTACTTTTCCCACAAATTATTTGGCATGGGCTGAAAAGCCGATTTTTCCTTTTCAGTCGTTTTGTCCCTCTGATTCAGTACAAATCTTCTAGTGGTGTCTTTCTGAAGACACAGAATGTTTTTATGAACTTGGAGGTAGACAGACTACACGACAAAATCCCTAGAAAATTCTTTCAGTGCTCTGATTTTTAACAAACACAGCCTTGGGAAACTCTTAAGTATTTAGAGGATTATGTCATGATTCACTTTGAAACATAAGGAAATGAGAGGCAAGGGGGAAACCTGGTCTGCAGCTCTGAATGTTTGGAGAGTTTTGAAGCTCTTTGTATGTGACTTTTTTGCCTGGAGTGAAGCCTCTGAGTCTGCATTCAGTTAGTGTTGGCTAGGTGATAAGGGAACATGGAATGGACTTGTCCTTATTGTAACCTGTGAGCCTGGAAATAGTTCTAAATTGAGAATATGATCCAAATTTGTGCTTTTGTTACTTGAAACAGCCATCCTTGGAGCATCTCTCTATCCATCCCTCTGTATCAATCATGAAATACTGCAGGTTCTGCTGGGATGAGAGAGGACATAAAACTAGAAGTATTAGTCAGAAATCTCTTGAAATACTGAGTATTTTTCTGCGTACTGGAAGAAAACTTGCGAAATTCTAAAACTTTTAATACTATCCCCCTCTCCAAACAAATCTTCCTCCCCAATCAAGCTGTAATTTTAGTAACACAGGTTAAGACCAGTGGCACTGATTTCAGTGTAGCTTGTGCCACTCTGTGGACAGAGGAGCTCGTTGTGTGTGGTCTGTCTTCAGGTTTTCTTCTCTCCCCTCTCTCTTCCTCTGCTTCTTCTGGAATACTGGGATTCAGCAGTTTTTACAGTTGTAGTAGTTGCTCAGTGGGAGTGTGAGAACTTGTGATGTAAAGCTCAGTTCTCACTTTCAAATTTCTTAGTAATTGGTACAGGAAAAGAGACCACTGTAGAACTGCACTCACTGGCTAGTCAATAAATATAGTTACAGAACTCCTCAAAATAAGAAAAATCTAAAAATGGCATCACTCTCTTCATTCTGGCAGTCTCATTCTTGGGGCAGCTCTCAGCTCTGGAAATGTTGCTACTAAATTAAAAAAAAAAAAATGAAAATACTTTTTATTAAGCTTTGACTAAGTAGGGCAAAACTTTAACAAAACTTAACCAGACTTACTGCAAAAAGCCCTTTTAAAATGAAGTGACTGAAATAATTTAAAAAGATTAATAAGCTTGATTAGTTTAATGTGAGCTGAACATCTAAAATTAGAGGTGTTTTGCATTGGTTCATGTTCTTGCATATATTTTGCTCTCACTTATGAAGGTTGTTTTCTGAGCAGGGATTAGGAGCGTGGAACAAGTTATGGATACTTAACTTGGCAAATAAATCTGTCCACACCTTATTTTCCTTCTGGGAGATTTGCTGGGAGAGAGGTGCTATGAAAGCAAGAAAGGAAGATGTGGAACTTGTGGGGAAGTCACAGAGGCTGTCAGATCACCACCAAAACAGAGACTGAGCTGCTGCTGGCACTGGTTCCCTGCAGTGCTGTGTAAAACCTGCAATCTCAAAGGGGCTGCTGTGGGTGCTGGGGGTTTCACACCAACAGGCAGAGCTGGATTTCAGACTGGATTTCAGGACGTGTGGCACTGCCTGGGATACATTTATGCAAAGCTGGCATTCTGGGGCTCAGTGATTCAGCTTTTCCAGCTGCAAACAAAAGGTGTTGCTTTTGGAGGTGAACCCTTCCTCCCTGCAGCTGTGAGAGCACAGGGAGAGCCCCACAAAGCCGAGATAGTTAATGTTCTACTGCAGGGAATAATCCGGTGGTTTTTATCCAAAGACGCTGTTTCATCAAAGTTGCTCAGCCAGAGATGCTGTATGTGAAAGCTGTTGGTGTCATGAAGGGGGAAGAGGATTTGGGATTAAAATTACTTGCTGCCTGCTCTGTGCTATAGATAGCTGTGAAATAGTGCAGTTTGTTCAGGGACAGCTTTGCTACCTGGAAATAGAAAATAATCCTGGAGGGAAGCTGTGTCCCGCCATGCAAATTTGGTAAATAAAGGAGCCTTGTCTGGAATGACAGCTGAACCCACCCCAGTCTGTGTGCTGTCAGAGGTGTGTGAGCACAGCCCTGTTGTTAAGACGAGCTTTCTCTGCGCTTTTGTGGTTAAAATGAAATTAAAATTGTGGATTGATTGGGGGGGGGATCAAATAAAATTGCATGTTGGATAAACGATCTTTAACTTGTTTCTAATGATTTGACAGCTCCAATGTACATAGAGTAAAGGGGCTGAGACAAACCCCTCTAAGAATTAAGTACCTGTCTGCCATTGTGCTGCCAGTAGATCAGCAGTGACATTCCGTGGTTAACTGGGATGCTGAGTAATATTTTTCCATCATTGAAACCCACTGTTCCCTTTTGAATTTATGGATGTTCTTTTTCTGGAAAAAGACTGTTTGCTTTACCTCGTGTTTCTGATAAAGATGTGGAGTTCAAACTAGAACAGTTTATTGAAATTTATTTTTGTAATGAAATATTAATTTATTTCTCCAACGGTCAGTTGGCCAGAATCTAAACTTTGAACTGGCACTGGACTGTAAAGCACTTGAAGTACTGTTGTTATAACAGGGTCACTGTCAATTTCATTTTAGCTCTAAATTTAAGTGCTGTTTACTTAATTTTAAGAAGGGGAACAAGGCAGTGGAATGACCTGATATGAATGTTTTCTGTTTTAATCAAAAATGGTTGTTTTATCTCTTCATCCCTGGAAAGATCAGCTCTGGCCCAGAGCACTGCTCTGGGATGCTTTTGCAACTGAAAGGGGAAACTGAGAACTGTGATTTTTTTTGGGGGTGGGGAAAGTTTCACTTTACTGAAAGGCAGGAAGAAAACATAGTCATGAAGCAAAGCCACAAAATGAATTTTGAGTCGATATCAGTTGAGATGATCAATTAAAAATGGGTAAATAATTGCACACAATTTTTAACACTAGCATTTTTGAATACAGTATTTTATAGCAATAAGCCTTGTGAATTTTCACTGTCCTAGGATAAAGCATCCATTTGAGATAAGAAAAAAAGTAATCTAGACAATGATTAATCCAGTACTTGAAAACATGCCTTTCTGCTGAATAACCCCTTATTTCTGAAAGGATTAAAGCATCACAGCTCCTCCTTGCACAGTGAAGTCTGTGCCTTAACAGCTGGTGAAGTGACTCGTTCAAGGTCACAGTCCCTGGCATCGCTTGAAATAGAAGTGTGATGCCAGACTTGCTGTCCTGTGACATAACCACCAGACACGCTCTCCCCGAGTGCATCCCCGAGCTGGGACTGCCTGGGAGCACGACAGAGCTCTGGAGAAGCAACAGCTGAGGCTTCACCAGCCCTGGGTTGATTTCTGCACACCCTGAGTAAGATCTGAGTGCAAGGAGGCAGCCTGCAATCAGGCACAGGAATTACAGGATATCTGCAGAGAGCATAGCTGATGTTAAAAGAGTCAGTTTGCTTCATGCAGTGCAGCAGGGTTTTCCTTAAAAAAAAAAAAAAAGGCTGAAAACAAAGTGAAGGTAAAGAGTTAAATATTTCTGTTATCATTTTCCTTGACTTTTTGATCTATCAAGCAGGTATTCCTCAAATTCCTTCAGTTCTTGATGAATTACTTGAAAAAACAGAGTTTATCAAGGATTTATTCTGGTGTCTGGTTGTCTGGTAGTCTGTCTGCTGGTTTTTCTCATTATGGTGTTGCAAACCTTTCTTTTCCTTTTTGCTTGCCTAAAACTAAAATCTGCAATTTCAGAAATAATTTGCACCATCTGAATAGAAGAAATGGAAAAGCATTTATTTGCAATGCATAGATGTTTTTCACTGACTCCCAAAGTTAGCCCAGTCTTTAGGCATCAAAGATGCTGCTACCAGAATTTGAAAATGTTGCTAGGAGTTAAGGTTAAAGAGCAAATTTTCACTGCTATACGGACAGCTTGTAACAGAGCTCATGAAAAGCTAATGCATGAGATGAATATAAACCTTTTTTCTTTTTTTTCCCCCCCCTCACTGAGTGTACAGAAGATTTGCAGCTCATTTTGGGTAAAGGATGCAGTGAGAGGAATGGAGTAGGAAGGATTCAGCTCTGGTTTTAGAGGTTCACAGAAGTGCTGGTACTTCAGGCAGCTCAGTAACCCTGTGGAGTTCTGTGAGGTGCCATGGTTCAGAGGCTGGCATGTGTGGATTGTGCAGCTGCCTGGGTAGCTTTTGTATCTGGAGTTTTCCCCAAGAAGTGGAGTTTGCTTTGTGGCTGTAGTAGAAGCAGATCCTTTGTCACATTTATTGAGCTATATAATGATCTCAGGGCTTGCCTTCCAGGCTTGTATTGCTGAGTTACACTAATTTTGATAGACTGTCCTTTAAATTTCTTCAAATCCCAACACAACAAGCACCAATATAGTGCATTGTGATACTGATTCATTACCAGGGTAGACCAAAAATGGGTGATTTCTTCAAAAAAACACCCAGCTCTCAGCCTGTGTCCATGGCAGAGCTTCTCTCTCCCTTGGAGCATCTTTTGGCTTCCTCTGGACTCATTCCAGCAGCTCCACATCTTCCTCATGTTTGGGACCCCAGAGCTGTAGGCAGCACAGTAGGTGGGGTCTCACCAGAGCAGAGGATGAAAATCCCCTTGCTCAACCTGCTGGAGATCAGCCCAGGACAGGGTTTTAATATGGACCTACACATTTTGGTCTTTCTAAATTTTTTAATGTATCAGTGATTTTTATATGCACATCAGTAGCAAATAATTCTGAAAATTGGCTTGAATGTTTTCAAAATAAAGGTGTTGCTGCAATTACGTAGTGTTTTTCAAGTTTAAAGAGCTGTGCTGCAGGTCTGTTGCCTGGGAGAGGCTGCTGAGACAGCTCACTTGCCTTTGTGCTTTGTTCCCTGGTGTCTTGATTCCACCCAAACCTTGTGTGTGAAATCCAGCGCTCTGCTTTTAGAGGTCAGTTTGTTTTATTCCCAGAGCCTGGTAAACGTCTCTGAGTGTGTCAGATGCCATCTCAACCCTTTGCCAGAGCAGCAGTCGGAGCAACAGTTGGCAAGACTTGGAAGCATCTCCTGATGGCTTCAGTCATCCCAATGCTGTGTTATTTATTGTCAGTGCTGCTGGGGAGGAGAGTGCAGGGTTTGAATGGCTCAAAAGCTGTGCAGTACCTGAGCAGTGGTTTGGAGTGTCCCTTAAGGCCACAGCAGACTTGTGAAACCCACACAACAGAAAATATTAATGCTTTGTGCACTCTTCTGAAAGCTTTTGCTTGCTGTTAGAACAGACTGAGTCTCATGTTACCAAAAGAGATGGAAATAGACTGTAAATGTGGTATTTTCCTTTTCCTCCCTCAAGTTTAATTCCTTTGTACGTTGGCTAAGATCGTTGTTGCAATCAGTGGCAGGTTTTTGCCCTTGGCCAAATCAGCCTGTTGAGAGGGGATGGAGTGCATCCCACATGGTGAAGCCTCTTTATTGCTCCCTGGAGGGAAGAAGGCTTCAGATCCACCACCTGGACCCCTGCCCCTCGCTGCTCAGACCTCACTTGGCTGCTGGATCTCTGCTGGCAGCCACGGCTGGCCAGGGAAGCCTTTCATTACTTCCTGGAGTACTTCCTGAAAAGTCTGTAGGGGCTCAGTGAGATAAACCTGCTCGTTTCCTCTAGGGTTTCCTGATGACTGGTCTGCAGTACAACTTTTCCTGTTTCTAAGGTGGGGGGAAGTTTTTTTTCCCCACCCACCTGACTGGCCAGTCACAGTTACGGGATGTTGGTTTGTCCATCCTTTAGCTGTAACTCTATTTTACCTTTTAGTTTTATTGTTTTTTCCTCATCCAGACAGTTCAAAATGAGCTGTTTGAATTTTGCCAAAGCTCTGATGGCCATAGGATTATTCACACACGCTGCAAACTGGGGTCAAACACAGAACTGGTGAGTCCTTTCCTGCCATTGCGAGTCAGTGCTGCATGTAGGAAATTTTTGCTGACCTTAAATCTATCTAGCAAACTATTTTGTAGGAACCATTTCAACTTCTATCATCCAGGGAAGGGGTTTTTTTGTTTGTGTTTTTCCCCCCTCAAAGCAGATTTCTCTCTGGGATCCTCTCTCAGTGGTAAAAGAGTAGATGGCATTTGCACTCTTCAGCCATTAACCTCAGTACTTTTCTAATTGTTAAAACTTACACATTTTCTTGCATTGCATGTGGTAGGTTCTCTGATAATTTGTGATCAGAGCTTTTCCCTCAGCTGAGTGAAAATGACCTCACCTTTGGTGCTTTCATTGCTGCACTTTGTTGTTGACTAGTTCAAAATACAAGTTACTGCATTCATTTAATTTGCAAATTCAATATATTGTGATCATGTATGAGTGTGTATAGTATATTCTGTGTATATGTGCAGTGTTATATATAGATGAATAACACATTTGATCTCTGTAAGTAGTTTATTTCTGGCTCCTTCAGAAAGGAGGTAAAGAAAAGAGAAAAAAGTGAATAGATGTATATTTTTTCTGCTGGGTCTAGTTGTAGTCTGTTGTCGCTTTTTTATTGTCTAGTTATCATACAGTCAAGTATTTTAACTGCAGCTCCCAACTGATTTATGGTAATTATTTTTAACAATAAAAATAATTTCTGCTACTTTAAAATAGGCAAATGTAGTCAGGAAACTAAGACTGCAAATGTAAACTTTGTTTTGGGTGGGAGAAGAGCCAGAACTGACTAGAAGTTAACTTGCAGTGGTAGCTCAGGTTGTAATTAGATCTAAGAAACTGGAAGTCCTATTAACTGCAATGTATTTCAGATTTCTGAATTTCCAGAGCTTTGAAGTGAATAATAATAAAGTGTAGCATGTGGAAAAAAATTTCAGGACAGTCAAATCTGTTATTTGTGAATAAATCTTCAAAAGAGTGTCACAGCTTACAACAGTCTGGATGGTAGTTCAAGAATGAGCTACCACACCTTGCACTTTAGGAAAAGCACACCTTTAACTGCATCTTTAGCCTAATTGGCTGCAGGAAATAACCTTAAATTTTAGCTCAGACTTGATTTGCAGTGCAGGACTGGAAGTTCTGATTGCCAAGCTGTTTGTTTCCACTTCCTGAGAGCAGCTCCTTTTCCATGCCCACCCTTGCACCAGCCTGTGTTAGGAATGCCATTCTTGCAGGGCTGGCAGTGGGCTAATAAATCCTTTTAATTTAGCTTAGGGATCACTGATGGTGCAGAGGCAATCTGTGTTTCACTACGTGTGAAGCCACACACAGGCAGTGTGTGATGAGCCAGCAGTGCTGGTACTTTGGATATGGGATCTGAGTGTTTCCTACCTGTCGGGCGAGTTACTGATTCCCATCTCTTGTTGTACACAGAAGTGCCTTTGAAAGGCTGAGACCTGAGCCTGGGATGGTTTTGGCTTTTGAAGAGCTTGAGCACGTGGCTGTGCATCTTAGAGCCACTGGTTGCTGTAAACTTGTATTGCTCTATATTAGTTCCCTTCCCCATGAACGAGTTCTTTCTGCAGCTGAAATGAAC
Source organism: Prinia subflava (assembly GCF_021018805.1). Classification (NCBI taxonomy): domain Eukaryota; kingdom Metazoa; phylum Chordata; class Aves; order Passeriformes; family Cisticolidae; genus Prinia; species Prinia subflava. Next base: position 3,620,496 of record NC_086261.1, read on the forward strand.
AGGTAGTCTGATAGTTTATATTATCTGGTGATGACATCATTTTCTCTGACTTTCTGTAGTTCAACAAGTCCTTACTGGTACAAACTTGTGGCAGAAGAGGAGGGGAAGAGGAGTGCTGTAATGGCAGCTTGTCAGTTAAATTAGTTTTTTTTCCTAGTAGTATTGTATTCATTTGGGGGGGGAACTGAAACTGTTTTTCATAATCTCGGCGTGGTGAGGAGCAGCAAAGTCAACAGCTGGGAGCATCTGCTCAGAGGAGACCTGCTGCTGCCAGAAACTGAGCTGATAATGATGAGCAGCTCTTGGTGTAATTAAGGTCATATTAACTCAAACATCTCCTCCTACCTTAAACACAAAAATCCAGAAAGCCTCTCCTGCAGGACAGCAGTCAGGAGTGGGTCCTGTTGGTTAGAGACAGCTCTAAATCCATGTGTTGAAAAACAAAGGGAAGTACAGAGAAATCAAAGTTGATTGTAGAGGAATGTTTGATACAAACATCCTACAGTTTCAGGGCAATTCCGACATCACATTGCTACAGATCCTTCCTCAGGATTCCATCCCTGGCATGCACCACTCTGTGATCTGCTGGAGGATTCCTGAGAGTGGCTGGAAAGGTTTTGTTGCTTCCAAAGCTGGAGGAAGGTGGTGTATTGCCTGTCATTTAATCTGTGCTCTGGTGGGGACAGTCAGTGAGTGAGCAAGACCTGGAGATCAGGATGACCAAGGGATGGTCCCAGGGGCTGGTTTGTCACAGCCTGGCAGTGCCTTGTTGTGTTGCAAGGGCAAATGATGAGTTCCTCTATGAAAATCCTCCTTGTTCAGCCCCTGAGCAGAGGGCTCTGCTGCTTACCCTTCACTGTACAGGGACCTAAGCGTAGCTGTACATTTTTCAATGGATACTAAAATCCAAGAATCTTTTAGAAGAGTAGCCAAGTGGGGTTGAAATGGATTTGCACCCCATACAGGAATGCTGTGCTTCTGTTGTGTTGGCTGTGTGGATTTTAAAGCACCACAAAGGCAAAACACTAAGAAAAGGAAGTTTCTAGTGACTTTACAAAAGTATAAAAGTATTGAATGTATTTGAGTAAGTCTGAATAACTCTATTTTGGAAATGTGTCCTGTCATGAGAGCTCAGTTCTGAAACTTGTGTGTCCAGCATGCAGCATTGAGAGGAATGACCAGCTGCCCTGAGGAATGAGGCTGGTGTGACAGGGCAGTAAAGCTTTGTAAGGTGCTTTTCCTCAGTCTGATCAATAATTAAACAAACACCTGGAAATCTGTCTTTCCACCTTCTCCTTTATGAAATTAAATGGGCTATCTCAGGACTGTTTTGAAATCTTACACACAGAAAACACTTAAAAGTCCTCAGAAGAAGCTGTGGTCTGTGCTTCTTTTTTCAGTCTTGATTTCTTAGAAAGGAAAGAGATAACGTTGTTGACTGAAAGTCTTTAATGCTTTGGACAACAGGTTTCTGTGGTTGTGGGGTTTGTACGAGATTTTCTTGCACTTCTGGAAAACATCAACATTTCTTTTGCATAGAGATTGATGAGTGCAGCCCGTAAAAGGCTTGTAGTGCTTCTCCAGAGTTGCTGCTTTCATGTGTAGTGGGGCAGATTTTTGCTCCTCGTTCCTGGCAATCTGGCAGTGCCTTTCTGCTCCAGGTGCCTGGCTGAGATGTTGCGCTGTGTGTGCAGCAGCTCTCTGGGCAGAGGTGGTGCTTTTCCGTACCAGAGGATTTTTCATTGCCAGGGATGTGTTTATCCAAGTAATGCATGCATGTAAATCAGCCTGTGTTTATGATTTTTTTATTCCAGGGTGCGGTTGTAGCAGGCTGGCGCTTTCTGTACTCGGAGGCAGGAAAACAACAACAGGAGGGGTGAAGCAGAGGAAGGGCTGAGCAGAGCGCCGGATGAGGGAGGGTGGCTCGGTGCCTCCTCCTCCTCCCGGCTTCTTGAGGCCCCGTGTCTGCTTTAAGCTGCTCCAGGCACTGCAGCCTCGTCTGAGGGAGCATGAGGCGCCTGGAAAGGGGAGAGGAGAGGGTGGCCTGGTCCTGCCCTTGGAGTCTGTGTGTGTGGGAAGAGGAATGATACGGAGTCTGGCTTTCCACACGACTTTTTAAACCCATAGCCTTCCCCAGCTTCAACTGAGGGTGCTTGTTTGCCTCGAGACCAGAGGTTTTATTGTTGTTTGTATCCCAGAAAGAGGTTTCTCCTGGCTCTATTTAGAGGCAGCGCTGTTTGAGCTGGCTGTGATTGGGAGGAAGGAGGGAGGCAGTGAGTGTTGTGCCCTCTTGTTTTTCTCTTGTACAGGAAGAAAAAAAGCTGAGGAGCCTGTCCTCCTCCTGTGAGTCAGCTGTGGTTACCGTTTGCTGAGTAGGCGTGCGTGTTTGGAAGGGAAAAGTAGCTTCAAATTAAGTCAGCTAAATACTGTACCCAAATAAGTTTGGGGAGGTTCCCCCGCCTTGGACAGACTCTTGCTAGAGCTGACAGCTTAGAGTAAAACTGGTTTATGATAATTATTAAAACTATTGTGTGCGTTGGGTAATGCTTGAGCTAAACAGGAAAACAGGTTCCATGCCCTGGTGAGGTTTCCATTTTGGTGGCTGTTGTTACCACAGCACATTGAGGTATAAATCCACATTAGGAGTAAATATGACAGCAGATTATGATCCTCCCTCCTGTAGGTGCATCCAGATCAGGTAGAACATCAGGGGTGAACTGTCTGCACACACGTACTGTGTGCATCACATTGGGTGACTTGTGGGCAATGTGGAACAAGAGGGTCTGGAAGAAGACTTGCTAAAATTGGAAGGTAACTGGGGAGGAAGAAGTGAGCATCTTCTATTTGGTAGGAGAGCAGATGAATGGATGTCCCAGAAGATCCTGCAGGAATCTGACAGCACAAAAAAAGTCATATGGAAGTTGATAGGTAAATGTAATCATGCTACAAAGCAGCTCTCTGACAGTTTTGGGAAGCTACACAGAGAGAGGAACCCCCGCTGCTGTGTTTGGCCTCAGTGTCATACACAGCAAAACCATTTGTGGAGAACCTCAATTAAGAAACAAAATAACTGATGAGTGTTTGTCTTCAGCAAATGCTTTAAGACTATACTGCACTTGAAATTTGTGAGTAGTCCTGTTGATACTGGTTGAGTACTCCAGGAAAGTGAGAACTAACTTAAGTCAGCACTGGTTCTTTCCATATGAGAATAAATGTATGCTCTGTAAGGTGTCCTGCTTCTCTTTCCAGTATCAACTGTGGAAAGTACTGGGACACTCTTGGGTTTCTAACTGAGCCACACAGAAATGCTTTGAGATCAAGTGGTGACCCTCTCAGTCCCAATTACAGTGCTGAAATATGGGCTAGAGGTGATGAGGAGTGGACTGACAGGTGAGTGAAAAAATGGGAAATACAAGAATATCAATGTCCACACAGCAATAAAATGAGTGACCTGGTGCTGAGATAAAATGGAGATAAGTGAAGTTCCTGTTCCAGTGGTGACTCAAGGGCTGTGCTCTGGGGTTGGGACACAGGGAATAGTTGATATTGGCTTGACTCTTGCATGTGATATCTCCAGTGTTTTGCAGGACAGCCTGGCTCCAAGCCATACACCTCCTGATGGTGGTTGCTAGTGTAGAGGAAATGTTAATTCCTTACTTTTGTCTCCAATTGCTTTATCTTTGCTAACAGAAGTCTGTTCTTGTTTGGTGACAGAGATGGAAACTCAATTGCTCTGCTTGTTTTTGTGTATCTTATCCTTTTTTTCCTGCTGTTATGAACATAATATGATTTGTACTGGTTATTTTTTGGACAAACGGATCTGAAATGGAATGTAAATGATACTGTGTGTTTTGCCAGTACAACTGAAGTTCTAAGTATACATCCTGTTTGTCACTTTGTTTTGCTGTTTTGGGAGGACTTTGATCATGGTGAAGTTGAAGGAAAGTACATAATGATGTTTAAGTGGAAGAGGAATGTATAAAAGCTGTTTTACTAGTCATAAGCCAGTGTTCAGCCAATGTAAGAGCCTTTGAGCTGACACCCCCAGGAAAAAAATAGAAAAATATGTGGGCTTTCTGGCTGGCTGCAAAAGCAATGGTTGTGATGTATGTGAAGTACTAAGCTGTCTCCTCTAGAGTTTCTCCTTTAAGGTGAACAAGTTATTTGCATCACCTAATCTTGTCTTAGGTCTTGGTAGATTATTGAGATCTGAGACCAGGTTTCCTCCTGCAAGATATGATCGCTGGCACGTGCAGTTTGTGGCTCCTGGTTGTGTCCCAGAAGCTCTGCTTTAGCTGTGGAGTGTTGGGATGTGTCTTGTGGCTCATGGTGTTTGGATACAGGTGACATGGATATTTGTGGACAGAAAACATCTCTGCTGCTTGAGGTCGTGGAGGATCAAGGTTAAGACAGAGAACACCTCGTTTAGCTTGTCATGTTTGCTATATGAGAGGATCTAGTTCACAAACAAGAGGAAGAACTCTGGTTTAGAGGCTGCAAAAACAACCAAATGTGTTGTTTATCTGTAAAACTTGATCTGCTTTTGATACAAAACAGCAGGGTATTGCAGAGCTTTAAAGGCTATCAGAATCCAAAGTTTGGATTGGGTTTTGGGTTTTTTAATTGTTTGTTTGGGGTACCTGAAGGGGCTGTTTTCCTTCCGAAGCTGGCCAGGGATTTTTTTATCCTCATATAATACCTCTGCAAAAGATGTACTTTAAGGGCATAGCCACAAAATTCAGTGGAAGTTGAGGAACTTCCTACCCCTGGGTTGTTTTCTGGGACACTGTGCTATGAAGCAGGTGAAGACAAATATGATGCCTGTGTATGTATTTTATATGTATATGTACATACATAAATATAAACATGAATGCTCCTGGCAGTTAGTACCTTTGAAATATGGTCAGTGTGCTGTGGCTCAGGGCATGTGGCCTTGTGCATTGGGAATGTGAAATTGTTCTGTGTCTTGGCCGAACAAAAAATTCCTCCTGGATGATTTGGGCCAAACAAGCAGCTGAATGGGTGCTGCCCTGTGAATTATGTGTCCTGCAGGAGGCCCAGATGATGAAGACAAGAGTTTGGAGTTAACAGATCTGCTGTGAAAGTTTTCTGTCCTTGCTAGTGCCGTTTTAGTGAAAACGGTTCCACCAGTGTTAATGGAAATGACACACATAGAAAATTGGTGGTGATGTTCTCATGATCTCCTGCAGGGCTTCTTGTGGGTTCAGCTCTTTTTTTGGGAGTAGAAAATCTCCCATGATCACACCTGTGGGGAGCAACATATTCATCAAATGCCAGTGGGAATTATCTTCAGAAGTACGCTTTGGACTTAGGCAGCTTGCAAAATATTTCACAAATAGTTCTTCAGGGGAGAGATGCCAGCTGTGGTTTACCTTTGGCTCTGGTAACAGTACCTGTTCTTCAGAAGCTGCACTATGGATTAAAAATTGACTTACAGGTTTCACAGATGTGTGACAACAGGAGATGGAACCTGAGGGGTGGTGTGAGAGCAGGGTGGACACTGCCTACATTTTTTTTAAAGTGCTTTCTGAATGTTAGATGATGGATGCATGTGTGGAGTAAACTCCTTTTGGTAACTGCAGACATTCAGGTGGGTCAGCTGTGGTAGTGGTTACCTGGTTGGGAGTTTGGAAATTCTCTTTTGAAATGCCTGTGAGATGATGGATCAGTGCTGAGGATCTTGCACCATCTCACAGTATTCTGTGGGTACTTTTACGAAACGTTGACATGGGAATATCTGCATCTTTAATCTGTTTAATTCAAATTTGAGTTTGTGTTGATCCAAGGCCTTTATTTTTTTTTCCTGGTCTAGAGAGAAAACTGTTTTGGTGGTAAAAGATGTAGCTGGGATCTTGAGTTAGTTCTGCAAGACCTTTTTTTTTCCCCCACTAGTGTGAATGTGATCCTTTCTTCCTACCCAGTGTAAAATGAAAAGGAGGAGGGCAGGCTGCCTTTTCCTGCTGATGAGCTGGGCAGATGCCTGCTCCCACTTGCCTGTTTGGGCTGGGGCCCCTCTGGAGGGTTAGCAGAATGGAGATGTTATTTGTCATCTTTTACATTGTCAAATTTTTCTAATTTTAGAATAAGAAACTGCTTTCTTAAGAGAATTACTTATCTTCTTGGAAAGTTGGCTGTAAAAGTAAGTCTGTTATTAAATGGCTTTGTAAGAAGTGGATTAAACTCCTGATTTATTGTCTAGCAGGAGAATTGCTCATTTTTCAGCAGGAATTTATGTTTGTTTACCAGGAGAATCAGAAATAAGTAACTCGGACTGATGGTGACAATTTCAGTAAGTTTAATTTATCTTCTGATAATAAAATCAGGTCCTTGGTCAGGCCTTGGCTTCTTTCACCATCGATCATTAATTATTCAGTTTTTGAGCAATGCCTAGAAGCATTTTTCCCAGTATTCCTGCATCTGTGCAAGTCCTGAGCATAACAGGTGGGTTCTTTACTTTCCTTCATGATCTGCCTCACTTCTGTGCACATTTTCTTTCATTTTTCTTCCTTTTTTCTTTTAGAAAAAAAAAGAGCATTTTGGAAATTCCCCTTTGTAGCTACAAACAGTAGGATACTGTATAGCCCATGATTTATTAGTACTGATACTGTTACGGCACGTTTGAGCCTTGTTCTTCCTAATTAAAATGTTCTGAAGGAATTCTTAGCTGCAGATACAGGGAACACCAGAGTTACCGACATTCACCTGAGCTGGGCATGCAAAGCAAAGCGGTTTCATCGCATTTAACAAGCTTTGGGGTGATGATTTCTTCTTGAAATCCTGCCTCGTTTGTTTCTCTATGCACACACACCTAGCTGGGACGATCCCGACGGGTCCCTTGCGGCTCAGCGCGTTCTGTGACTCGGCGGTGTCGGGGTTCCGTTCTCAGCACGGAGAAAGGAACGGAGGCTTTGCACAAAGCCGAGCTTTGAGGGGGCGGCCGGCGGGAGCGGGGCCGAGCCCCCGAACGGCGCTGCCGCTGCCCGGAGCCTGCCCGCCCGGAGCCTGCCCGCCCGCCCCGGCTCCCGGCTGTGTTCGGAGCGGGGGGAGCGGGGCTCTGCAGGGGCAGCGAGGCGCTGCCAGGCCGGGCTGTGCCCTGCGCGGCCGAGCCCGGCTGTGCCGCCAGCCCCAGCAGCCATTTATGAATGAGGCACCAGAAGGGGAGGAGGGACTGCAGCTACAAGAGCAGCCTGCGCTGCCTTTCATTCACCCGCTGCCTTTCAGCAGTACTATGTCCTATTTTTTTAAAAAAAGCAAGTTACATCCCTTCTTTCTTCTCGCTGAGTCTGCCGTGTGGCTCTCTTCGCTTCCACGCTGTTGCCTTCCTGCCCCTCTTCCCCTTCTCCCCGGAGCCCACCCAGACTCTAAAGCTCCTGGCTTTGCCTTTTCTCTACATCGACCCACCCAGGCACCCCTGTCCCTTCTGCCCCGAGGGCAGAGCTGTGTCCCCTCCGTGTCCTGGAGCGGGTGGCAGCTCCCTGTGCTGCCCCCAGCCCTTGGCACACACAGCCCGGCTGGAGGGCCAGGAGCAGGGGGACCGTGGCCAGTGCAGAGCTCCCTGTCCTTGTCCTCCCGGATGCTTTAGGTAGCCCATTATTTTCCGCACTTCAGAGCCCTTTGTTGTGACTGCATTGAAGCCGGGTGACAATGGCCCCCTCGCTTCCTATTCACCCAAAATGAAGAGACAGGCCATTGTCCTGAGCATAATTGAGCTTCTTTCAAAACAAACCCACACAGAGACGGGCAACTCGGTTAAAGCTGCTGGTTTGAGCTGGAGCAGTAGAGGCAGTTTAGGTCTAGAAAATTACCAACATTAACCTCTCTAAAGCCAGGGCAGCATTGCTTTTGAATTTAAAGTGTGCAAGTTAATGTCTCTTATTAAGATATTGGCTGTAATTTACAAGTCACGGTACTGCTGATGACACCTCACAAAACACATGCTTCCCAAATTCGATTTATTTTTTTGTAACCCAGACCAGGTCCACAAAAGATCACAAGTTCCAGCATCAAGAATATGTCCTCAGCTAAGTCAGAAGTGTCAAAAAATATTTAAGCAGCATGTGCTGTGTTGAGTTTATGTTCTCTTGCAGTTTTCACTTGCCCCAGTGAAGTTCTGATGTTAGCACTTGTTCATCCTGTCTTTGGAAGTCTCAAAAATAATTGCCCAGAGAAGCTGTGGTTGCCCCTTCCATCGCTGGAGGTGTTCAAGGCCAGGTTGGATGGGGGTTGCAGCAGCCTGGGATGGTGGAAGGTGTCCTTGCTCACGGCAGGGGGATTGGAATAAGAAGAGCTTCAAGGTCCCTTCCAACCCAAACTATTCTGGGATTCCATGATAATTACTCATTTCCCACTTCATTCACATCAGTGCATCATTTTTCTGTAATCAGTCTCATCAGAACTGCCAGAAATACCCTATTTGTAAATTAATTTTCCTGGCCTAGATGGGAAGAGTTGCAAGTCACTTCCGCTGCAGGTCATTACTTGGATGTAAGAGAATTGTCTCAGGGGTGGGGGAGGCAGGTTCATCCTGCTTGTTTGCTGTTAATATTAGGATTCTGAAATAATTTTTAAACTGGGTGGCCACTTTACCTTTGCATTTACATTCCACTCCCCGTGTGTGTGGGCAGGCAGAGTTGAGCAGAGCTTTGCTCACCTCCTCAAAGCGAATTCTAGCCAGACTAGTTTGCATTCTGGTGATATCAAAGTAAGCAGTGATAGATAAACTTCTAATGATACAAAATCTGGTTCCCTCTGATCCATCTCCTTTTTAGTGCTGGCGTTAAGGGCCACTTTGTGACTCGTATCCATTAGTGCAGACTCCTCTCTGAAGAAAAGCCTTGAGGGATGAGTAAGCTGAGATGACTTGAGAGGCTTGTGGGCTACAGAAGGCTGGCTCACAGCGACTGGAATGGGGCTTCAGGTTGCTACAAAAGATGTCTGCAGATGATGTTGGTTTTATGATGATGAGCAATACACAGATAATGGACGATAGTGCAGAAATAAGTTTTCATGTGAAGAGTTGAGTTGGGGCATAATTTGGGCATAGGAGTTGGGTCTTCAAGACCCAGCTGATGGAAAGCTTTGAGCAGTAGAACGAGGCAGACTTGGCTGTTCTTCCACCCAGACTGCACAATCTTGTTTCCATTTGTTTTTCCTGAGAGACAACCAAACCAACATGTTGTTTCTGTGTGAGTGTAGGCTGCAGACGTGTTTAGCATGACCCCACCAAAGTGGTGCAGAGGCATCTGAAAAATCCTGCTCTAAATGTGTCGGGAAATGTGTTTGGGACAGTTTTTATTTAAGTTTTCTATAAACAAGGAAGATACTTGGAATACTGTTGGTATCTTTTCTGGAAGGACCTTGTCAGTCTCTCTCTGCAATTCTGTATCAATTATTTTGGTAGGATGCTCAACAAAGTACGCACTAAAATATTTTTGTGAGATTGTTGGCTTATCATGTTTAGTTCAGGAGATATCCTTGACGCTGGAACTTGTGATCTCTTGTGGACCTGGCTCATAAAAAAAATCTCTTTTTGGGAGGTAGATGGTTTGTGGGTTGTCGTCAGCGATATCACTACTTGTAAATTCTTGCCGAGCTATTTTTTATATATTTGGAAATGTGCAAAGCCTGTCAGTGTGCCAGCTTTTTTTGAACTGTGGAAGAAAGTGTAGGAAAGAGCTCATCTTGCACCACATAAGTGAGCTCTTCCTGTGGAGGTTAAGTAAGCGGACTCTGAACTCGGCGGATCAAAGGCGGGCGCACTTCGCCAACGAGGAGCTTTAGAGGTTTAGCTCCAGGCAACGTTCAGTGGTTGCCCTCCAATTCTGAGCCCTCTGCTAATAAAACTCCTTTCTCCTTCCCTGAGCTTTACCTAGTTGCACATTAGGGACTAGGACTTGGGAAGTGGGGAGAGATGTGTTTGTGGCTTTGCAGTTTCAGACATGTTCTTTGGGGGTTTTATAAGCTATTTAGTGAAACTGAGCTGAAACAAAGAAGGAAAATACCTCCTAGTTTCCTCATATTAATATATTATTAAACAAACAAACCCATAACAATTGTCAGTTATTTTTAGTGTGTGGAAAATATATATTATTTTATTTTGTGGTTATCTTTTCTTGACATTAAATGAATTTGTTGCCAGTATTAGGCTGAAAGGAGATGGGGAAATCCCAGATTTTTTAATCTTTATATCTAGCATGAGCTAAGCCTCTGTTTTGTGCTTGTTAGGTGATTTCCATTTGAGCAGCTTGAACATAACAAAAGTAAAGATTTAAAGTGAGCCTGTGGGGTAAACTGATGGACTATTCCCATTCTTCCAAGAGAAGCCACATGGACAGAGCCAAGGCTGGTTGCATGCAGAATTCTGTGTGGGAATATGTTGCTGTGACCTGTCTGCAGGTTAAAAATACTGCACAAACTACAGGCTTGGATACACTTTTCAGCTCACACATTTGAGAAGAAACTCTGTCCTCCTGCATCTTGCCTGCATCTGGTTTTAAAACATCCCTGTGATCTCCATGAGAATTTTTTTTCCTGTAGGATACACCCTTGCTGCAGTGCTTCCAGACCAGTTGGGTGTTTTGAGCCCAAAGAACACGTTATCTCTATCTCTGCCTGTCTCACTGATTTCTTTCCTTGCAGAGCTTTTCTTGCATGATGTAAATTTGCCTTTGCTTATTTATGTCTGGGGCAGAAACTTTTTATCTGTGGTTCATGAGCAGTGGGCTGATAAATAAGGTGATACTGTGTGATGTTATTACAGATTGTTCTGGGCTTTAGTTGATTCTAAGCTACTGCAGGAATTTTTTAATTGCCACTGACTTGAGAACTTTTTAAACAAATTAAAAAACAAACCCCAACTCCGCCACCAAAGCAAAACATTGCCCTTCTGTGTTTTTGTGTGCTGGAATCTTTGCCTTGGAGGTAATTAAAAATATAGCTGTTCTCCTTAATGGGATTTCTACACAGCTGTATTTTTTTTACCAAGCATGTCTGTGTGCAGCTGGTTGAACAGAAACACAACAAACACGAGAAATGGCTGGTGTTGTACTGAGGTTTTTAAATACATGTGTGTGTTATATATTTATTTAAGAGCAGACCCTGCAGAGCAGCTTGAGCTATATGAAGTAGCCTGGAGAGCTTTTTGAAGTGACCTTGGAAGGGCAGGTGCAGTTCTGGGGTGCAGGTTTGGCTGGTGCATCTCTGTCCTCTGGCCATGCAGATGTACAGACCATGTTGTACTTGCCAAGCGAAGTGCAGTGGGGTGGGTTGTTATTTGCTTGTGTGTTTTGTTTCTTTTTATTTAGCATTTTGTTTCTGTTTTTTAGACTACTGTAGCTTGACCCCATGCTCCTGTGTCTACGAAAAATAAAAAGTTGTGCTTGGATGTAGGTCAGAACTGTAATTCCTTACCATTGGGGGTGACTTGCTTTGAAGCTGGCCCCAGCTATGGTAACCTTGCAGTTTGTCCTTCTCAAATCATAACTGTGTACTGGGGACTTGACATCTCACGGCCAGAGATGAAAGTCTTTTATCACAATTTGAGCACCCTGACTTCACTGAAAGACTAAACTCCACAAAGCACACTCAGGGGAAGGGTGGTACAAAGTGCCTTGGCAGCCTTGGGCTGTACAGTTTACATAGTTTTCCAGTACTGTTTTAGGTGTTTGCCCCTGTAACGTGGTTTTGAAGGAGTCCTGTTTAGAAATAAGTGGATTCTTTTGTCAGGGTTTTGTATCTCTCATGTGTCTCCTTCCTCCACAGTCTGAGCACATGCAGCTCACAGCTGGGCAGCTCTGCCTCCGTGTGTGTTGGGATGCAGAACACCTTCACTTTTCAGTTCTCCAGCTGCAGGTTCAGACTTACTCAACTTTTCTTGTGTAATAATTCTGACCTCTGGATCAAGACACGCTTTTTTCTCTTGCCTTTGCTCACAACCATTTTTCAGGTAGCTACTGATGTACCTCCACCTCTGGAGCTGACAACCATGGGGGCCCAGGCACAGAAGCTGTGGGTGCCTGACCTCCTCCCAGGATGGAATGGGACAAACAGGTTAGACAGTGTTTGTCAGCAGTGCTTTTACCAGGGCCGTGAGGCTGGGAATGTAAAGAAAAATGCAGGATCACCAACCTTTACCTTAAAGGCAATGCATTGCCTCTGAAAGGCTTGGATTGTAGCCTGGGAAATTTAAGCAAAACAAAAAGGCAATGATTGTGGTGATAGCAGAGAAGGTTATTGACCAGTGATATTCTGGTTGCCTGGCAGGACTGGGAGACTGCTGTTTCTCAGAAAGCACAGAGCTCTGAAGTGCAGCCTTGGAGAACAACAAAAAACCCCAGCAAAATCCCCCAACTAAGCAGCCCCACCACAGAAGCAACCTTTGTTCAGCCTTGGGTGTTGCAGGTGTGTTACTGACCCTGCTGCAGGCCTGCTCCCATGGATTCTGTGCAGGCTGAGGAGCCCGGGCTGGTGGCCAGGTCATGGTCAAAGTCTCTCCTTACTGGGCTGGCCTGCTGAAACAGAGACCAGTAAATACAAAACTAAATTATTATGTGTTGAGCCCTTGATGATGCTGCTGTTCATAAATAGGGAACCAAGTAACGTGCACGTGGAAGTTGTCTCTGGGTTTCTTCTAACGTGCTGCAGTACTGAATGTACCCTATCAAGTTATTACATGCTGCTTTCTTTCCATTGCCATCTGTTATCTCTCTTCTGGTCCTTATCTCTAACTCTGCAAATCCTCTTAGAATTTTCTTGAAAATACTGAGAGGGGAAGCTGGCTCTTAGGTAATGCTTTTATTCACAGAGTATTTGTTTTTGTTTGCACCACCCTCTTTATTTCATCCTGGTATCTTCTTATGTATTTTGATGTGCAAGACTAGTGATCTAACTTGTTGATTTCAGTAATATCATGTCATGTAATTTAAGAAGGAGGCACTGGAAATCCTAAGTTTTGTAAGCTTGTCCCTCAAAGTAAAAAATAAATAGTATTAGATGCCTTTTCAATCTGACAAACACTCAGTGTATAAGCAATTTATTTTCATACTCAAAAAAGCTTTTCCTTCCCAATCTCCAATTTTAGAAACCCTGAGAGTGAGCTCCTGCTACATGTAATACCTTATGTTTAGTGTTGTTTCAGGGATTTAGTTCACATTTGGAAGGTCAGTGTGAGTTCCTAAGGATTCTCTCTGTGTGTGATACTGATATTCTCAAGTGTTTTAATATTCTCACACTAAAGTCTTCTGATCTAATGAAAAGGGGGAATAAAAGGAAAATGGGCAGTAAGATGCTAATGGTGTTTATGGCATTTGGGGTGTGAAAGCAAGGAGAGTGTGTGTGAAGAGCTTTTGGTCATGTGCTTGGATTTTTTTTTAGGATAAGAAAACTACTATCTTGAACTGCTGCAAGTCCTTATGGCTGCAGAGCTGCTTTGGAGTATTGAGAAGTTTCAAAACAGGGTAACAGAAGGATTGTTCTGTTTGTGAGGGTGGGAAAGGCCTTTCCCACCTCCTTTCAGTAACTCAGAATCCTTTGGTTTTCTCGCTCTCAAAATGAAGGCAGTCACAAGCGATAGCTGAATATGATACTGTTTGTTCCGTTTATATGAATTTTGCTCTGAGTTGAGTTCTGGCAGCTTTGCTGAGTGGGAAGCTGATATGTTTGGCCTCTGTAATGGCTGTGTGGGCTGTCATTAGGAGGTGTTTTGCAGAAGTTGCTGTATCTTACCTTCTCACTTCGTTCTAAAGCTTCAACATGCGATCTGCCCTCTCCCAGCTGGCACTGAATTTGTGGGTCTGGAGTGGTTTTGAAATCCTTGGGTTGCCAGGCTGGCACAGAACGGAGCTCGTGTTGCAGATCGGGTGGGAGCTGCTGCGCTGCCTCCCTGGTTTTGTCCCCTGAGTGTTTTTACTAGCAGGGTACCTGCCTCGCTGTGTGATCACAGAACACTACCTTGCATTGCAAAGCAGGTTTTCCACATTCAGATGAGCCTAAGCACATGATCCTAACATAGGATAATACTGTGTCTTGTTGTTGGAAGGTGTTTTAGTAAAGCAAAATGGGATGGACTGGGGGAAAATAAAAATAGGACCATGAGGGAAAGATGAAGTACCCCAGGTCAAACAGCACTGCATAAGGGGCTGTGCTTGACTTAGGATGGTGAGAAACTCCTTGCTTTAAGTAAATAGCTCATCCTTCAAGATCACAGAAATAAATTATGCCAACAAATAAGCTTTTTGAAAGTCGAACTAAAAAATGAAGTTACAGAGGAAAATCTTCTCTTTTTCTGGTAATTTGTGCATGTGATTTAAGGGCAAACTTCATGGAGACCCCAGCACTGGTCATGTGGGTATGTAGGAGCCTCTTGTCAGTGTTGTCAAAGACTGTACCACATATAAAGAAGGCAAATGTAGTTTCTACATTCTCCAGAAAAACACGGGAGATTTCCCTCTAAATTATCTCTGTGTGTGGAGGAATTTTAACTTGCATAGCCATGAAATTCTCTTTAGAGTTTAGGCAAACATTCATTGTGGAGCCCTACAAAACATCAAGGCAGAAATGAGAACAGCTAGCAGATAAGCATTGCAAATGCTCAGATATTTATCTGAATCTTTTTGGTTTAGAAATTGGGTTTGGGAATCTTGAGAGAGCCTGTTCTCACGATAAGGTGCCCTGTAAAGCCCAGGCTCCCACCAGTTAAGAACAGCACAGGTTTAGCCTTTCATTTAAAGGACTGAATCCCAGTCCTGAACCAAGGTGGTGTAAGATGTGCCTCACATCTAAATATTACAGTTTGGCTCTCAGGATAAAAGTTTTTGTGAAGTACAAAATTTGGTGTTAGAAACAAAGGTTTTTTTAACTAAGTAACTGCTTTTCTTAAAGTTCTCATGTTTTTCATCCATGTTTTTCAAAGTGTAATACATGTGTAAAAAAGCAGTAGGAATCGATAAAAATGTCCTTTTCTGGTGATCCACCCAAGGCCTGGCTCTCTCAAGTCCTCAGTATACCAAAATGTGTCTATACCAGTGGTTCACCATTCTCCCAAAATCATCCATGGTCTGAACTGAGGGATTTCCTGAGCCCAGGCTGGAGATTGTCACGACAGAGGTTGGTTGAGGTAGGTTGTAGAATGAGCTTCTAAAGCAGTTTCAGACTAATTTGATTTATACTTAGGATTTTCACTCTCTAGTGTATACATGATGTTACTGTGTCTCTCAAATACATTCCCACATGTTCTAACTTTAGTCAGAATTCTCTGGTACCTGAGAAGAGAGAAACACAGAACCATTGTAACCCCAGACTAAGCTCCCACAGATACGCATTGTGGAAATGTTAGTTGATGGGTGGTGGCTTAAATCTCTTTGCAAATTATCAGTAATGAGTCTGGAGGTAAAAATAGGTACCTATGTGTAGAGAGGTGGGGCAAATACTTCTGACAAAAAAAAAAAATAAAGGTGCTTCATTAATTTTATTCTTGATTACGTGCCTTAGTGGAGTTTGGTTGAGTGCTGATGCCCTGAGGTGGACAGGTAGAGGTTGAAGGGGCTCCAGAGTGCAGAGGAGCCAGTGCTGCCCTGCCAGGCTGGGGCTGGCAGAGGTGAAGTCACACAGCTCTGGTTTGGGGCAGGGAGGGACACCTCAGCCTTCAGATGTTCTGCTGTGTTCCGTGGCTATTCAGTGACTCAGAGAAATTCTCCTTTTGTAGAAAAGGAGAATATCATTCAAATGCATTCTCATGTCTCAAAGCACATTTTTAAAAGCATGACCAGGTAAGGTCAATGATCAGGTGATTTTGCTCCATTAGCTTTCCCCCATTTTCTGTGTGCCTCTTCATGCCTTATAGCCTATGGAAAAACAGGCAGTGTCTCCATCTGATATATTTTCCTTCTATATTCTGTTTTTTTTTTTCTGCCAGTTTTGCAGCAGGTGTTTTGCATAAATTTGTTATAAATTTGGTTTAGTTGCTGTGGCCAGCACCTGTCCCTTGTTTTCTGCACACCTGACGTGGTGGGTGTTTTGAAGTGTGGCTCAGATCGTTTTACCTGCACTGATGCATTTATTGACGTCTTTTTGCTGCACTTCAAAACCCAAACAAAACAACCTGATTTATTGCAAACTTGGCACAACTACCCATGCTCTTGCAACTGGCCAAGTGTCCTCTGCTTGTTTCTGTTGTAAAGAAGTGTCTATTTGGTCTCACGGCTGACTTCATGCTATTACAGTTGGTTTACACAGAATAATATACTAGGTTATATATAAACAGTGTATTACAGTAAACATTTGGCTTTGGGGAGATGACAGTGCTGAGGTGGTACAAGTACAGGCTGCTCTGCTGAGGAGAATTAATGCATATTTTGGGCAGGCAGGGTTGGGCACTCCTGTTACTCTGGCGTTTCCCAGCCTCAGCACTTCCTCATGCAGGTGATAAAAATATATATATATAATTTTTTTTGAGTGTGCTTATCTCTGAGGTGGGGCAGGCACCTTGAATCATCTGTTTGGAAGAAATGTTTTGCACAGAGCCTGGAATGGGAAGAGCAGTGGCTGGTTTGGGTTCTGGGCTGGCAGTGGCTGCCTGGGGAGCGCTGGGGCTCCTTTGGTGGTGCCAGGGCAGGTGGTTCTCCAGTTCTGAACATGAGGGAGGAAGGTGGATCACTCTGAGAATGACACCTCTCAGCTTTCCCAAGTCGAATGGGTGACCCTTTCAGAACACCTTTTAGGCAGGAAAAGTCTTTTTGTTGTTTTCTTCTCATATCCCCAGCTCAGCTCTGCCCTCAGACAGCTTGACCTGAGACCCAGCAGGAGACTTGGCTCCTTTGGGAGCACTCCATGGGCCAGGGGAGCAGCGAGACCATGGGTGACCAGACTGTCACTGGTCACCCATGGGTGTCACCGGCACCCCCACATCACTCCTGCAGGGAAAAAAGGGGTGTTCTTCTGTGTGAGGTCTGTGGCAAGGCCAGAGGGGCTTCATAACTTCTCTTTGTTTGCTTTTGCTGCCTGTTGTTCTGTGTGTGTGTAGCAGGAGGCTCCGATGGGCGCCCCTGCCCGGTCCAGCCCGGGAAGGGAAGGGAGCAAGGCTGTGGAGCAGGAGCGAGGGAAGGGAAGGGAGCAAGGCTGTGGAGCAGGAGCGAGAGGCCCCAAGCTCTCAAAGCCGGCCTTTGTGTCCCCCTCCCCCCGGGCCCTGCCTGGGGCAAAACATTACACAATCCAGCTATTGTCTGCTTGGAAAAGTCTACGGCATCCTATTGCAATTATTTATGAAAGGAAATATTTGATGTTTTTGTGGAAGGTGGGTGGGGGAAGCTGAGTTTACCTCTCTTCTTGTTTGGAGCTTAGTATTTCTTGCTTTTGTTCTTCCTGTCCAGTTGTTTTAAATTTTTTCTGAGCAGCAGAGAGTGCCCATGCCTGCAGTCTGTGCTGCAGGGAAAGTCCTGCTGTGAAAACAGCCTCCCCCCCACCTCCAATTTTACAGAATTTCATTCAGTGTTATAAATAAAAGATCCCCACAAGCTCCTTCTTGGGATTTGGTTCATGTCCTTCACGTTTTGTCTAGTATGTTTTTTATATGTGGCAGCATTTGGAGGTGTTAGGTTTTCCTTAGTTTTCCCTGAAGAGTAGGCGTAGTGAGAGAAGGAAGGAGCTAGGGAGGATCCAGAAGCTGATCCTGATGGAGAGACCCAAAATAAATGGCATTACTTGAACTCATTTTTGTCAGCTTGAGCCCTCTCTGCAGGTGACATAGAAGGCATTGGAAGTGTAGTTTCTTGCTAATAAATGCAAGCCTTTCCACATTAGCAAAAGAGAACTAAACTATAAAATACTGAAAGCAACGAGTAAATGCCCAACAGGTGTAATACCTCACACTTTGTGCCAGTACTGTGCCAAATAAATCTCAGACCCATTTTCTTAAAGGCCAGGTTGTCCCACGTTTCTTTAAATGGAGCTTGAGAAGCTGTTTTAGGTGGCCAGTGGTTGCTGTAAAATATGATTTCTGAAAGAAATCCACCAGAGACTGCTGCTTGTCAATCTTATTTTATCAACTGGGATTTTGCTTTCTTTTTTATGTTTGAGGAGATCCTTCACTGGATTTTGGAACTTCCATGCTTGCTGGCTTTGATTCATCTATAGAAATACTGTCTCATGAAGCCTTGCCTTGCATGTTCGTGCCACTGGCTTGAGGTGGAAGAATCCTCTTGCAGTGATGACTCTTGCAGTCCTCCTCTTTGGATCATTTTTGGGCTGATACTTCTGGTTGGTTGGTTGAAGGAAATGTTAGGAAGGCTCACTGAGGTCTGTGGTGGTTAGGGGGAAAAGTCTGGAAACTTTTGCAGTCTCACAGCCAAAATCAGAGTGAGGAAAACTCAACTTCATAATTGATTGAGAAAACTGTATCAGACCAGCCAGTAAACATTTTCCTTTTGCCGAAGGAGCTAAGGAAGTGCCATTGCCCTGGAAATAGGACGGTTCCCCAGGGCCATCCCTGCCCCAGGGTATGCTCAGGTGCAGTGTTGGGTGCTCTTGCTGAGTTGTTTGGAGGAGGAATGTGTGTTCTTGTGAGAGATGAGAATGCACTGCTTTGTGCAAAACAGATCTCTTGGAGTTATGGAGCATTCTGGAAGGTGTGTGATAAATGAAGAGGCTGTTACATGTCCTGCTTACTGCAGCCTGTTTTGCTGAGGTCAGGGGAGCTTTCTGAGCCAGAGGGGCTCAGTGTGGTGCTCCAAGCATGACCTGCTCCCTTGTGATGGTGGCAGAGAGCAGATCCATCTTCCAGCAGCTCTCTGTGTCTGCTTTGGAGCAGACTGAGCAGTACCTGTGTTGTCCCTGATCCATGGGGTACTTCACCCTGGTAACCGAGATCCACACATGTTGAGGAGAACAAATGCTGCATTTTTAAATCTTTTCTCACATGGTAGGAAGAAAGCTTTGATCACTGACATCATGGTCGGTGGAAGATACCCCTGTGAAATTCTGTATTCCAAACCACACATGGTAAGCAAAAGAAAATCTCACTCAGTGTTTCTTTAATTTCACCGGTGGTTTTCCCTCATCTTGTTGCTGTCTAGGAGTTGAAGCCAGAAGAGTTTTATAGCATTTTTATGTCATTTGCACATAAAAGCATTCAGTTTCCTTGGGTCTAAAGAGGGCTGAATTATTGTCCTGGTAAACATGCCAAGGTATGAATGTCATGAATGAGTGTTTTAAGGTTGTTTTGTGGTAGGGATAGGGGATGCACCACCACAAGGAAGCAGTATCTATTAAATTTAAATTAAGATGCAGTCTTAAATGTAGTCCTGGAGTTTGAGGGATACTTTTTAAAATAAATCAAACACATTGATTTAGTGTCCTGAAATACTGATGTTCTCTTAATTTGGAGAAATAGTGGCATCATAAATTGTAAGGTTGGTGTAGGGTAGTGATGCTGTATGTGAATTAAGGTAGAACTTGAAGTTACATTGGTGGTAGTGCCTGTCATGCACAAGAAGCTTTTCTGTGCTGGGACAGCAGTGCAGCCTGTCTGAGCTACACTCCTGCATGGTAAGGTGCCTGTCCATATCCTGGGAATGGGTCAGGGGTTCGGAATTTGTAGGATGCCTGTCCTTAAGGGTGTGGGTTGTGGGATACACACTTCAAATGCACGCTGCTGGGAGTGAGCAGAAAATGCGTTTTGTAGATGAACTGGTTTCGAGAGCATGGTTGTGTCTGTTTAATGGATTTTGTGTAAGTTGCTCAGTGTTTTTAAGATGCAGGCTCTGTAGGTACTTTTGGATCCAGGTGGGTGCAGTACACTGTGCCTGAGAGCAGTCACTCAAGCTCGGCATTAACTTAGGTGTTTTTGTACTTGCTGGAAACTGATCTTTTGCCTGATTGATCTGTGTTTGTGTGCACATGAATAATTCACAGATATTCACGTTTGGATATACACACACACATCTTGTTGTGTGTTGAACAGAAAACATACAGAGTAGTAGGTACCCAGAGGCAGAGCAGCCCTTTCTTCATTTTGTTTTCCCAAAGCATTGTTGTAGACCAGATATATTTTCCTACTCTTGTATGTGCTATAAAATAATATTTTTCAAGATGGGGAAAATATCAAGTTCCTTCCATTCTGTGCTTTTACAAAAATCACTGGAGAAATTAACATTCTTGTGTATCAGGTTACAGGCGTCCGAGTTCAGGAGGGGCAAGCGTGTAAGGGGAAGCAGGATGTGAGCTTGGAACAAAGGCAGCCTCGTGTTGTGGAGGGGTAACAGGGATGATCCCGCTTTGTGCTGGATCCCTTACGTGTGCTAACAAAAGAATGGGACTGTCTTTGGGTCGGTGGGCAGTCTTTGCAGTGTTTCCATACACGCTGTTACATCCATGTGCCATTCCGCCTCTGTGCATGGGTGTTGTTAACTCCGCTGTTGCGTTGCATGTGGTTTCCATTTGCCACTCTTCAGGTCTTTCTCTGCAATGCATTTCTTACGGATTTTGCTTTAACTCTCGCTGTAAGCCCGTGACCCCTGCCTGGCCTTTCCCAGCCCCAGAAGCGCCGAGAGCCCCGTTCCCCTCTGCCTGTCCGGACGGCGGCTCGGCCCCGCTGCCTCCCGGCCCCCAGAGCTGTGTGAGGTCCGGGGGTCCCTGAAAGGGGAAGCCGAGACGCAAACATGAGGCTGAATAATAAAATGATGTCACTGGCAGCCAATCCCGAGGGCTGATGTCACACGCCTGGCAGCACCAGCAGCCCCCTCTGGCCACTTGTCCCTTCCTCACCACCGGGAGCTGCTGAGGAGCAAAAACCCTCTGAAGTTCATTATTAAGTGCACATAAAACACAATCCATCAGCCCTGCAGTTCATGAGATTCCGAAGTTTCCCAGGACTGTAGAGCTGGGTGGGAGCTCTTGCAGCTCTGCCATGGAGCACATGACAAGCAGGCAAAGCAATTTTCTTTGAGGTTTTGTTTTTCTTTACAGCACTTGCTGTTCTGCCCTGTGTGTGCTGGGTAGGATCCACGTGTTTGCTACTTTCGAGATGTACTGTACACCATTCTTATTTCCATATTTATTTTGTGTTATACGTTTAAGTCTTGTTTTGTATTAGCAAATCCCACAGTTAAGCTCTAAATTACTCACCTTGTTTTCTGTCTCCTCCTATCCACTTAGCGGAGGGTATGTTGAGCATCTTGGTGGTTCAGGCTGTTGGAGGCTGTAAGAGCTGTTTATTATTTCTGAGTGAAATCTAATAGGTTTTCAAACCAGAGAGCTGAGGCACCCTTTCTGGTATTCAAAACAATGACTGTATCTACAGTTTGAGGTAGATTTAAAAGAAATAAATTATTTTACTCTATGAGATCATTGTTGATGCCAGGAAAGAAAGATACGAGCAAACAGATCTAGAACAAAAGTCTGGTTTTAGAGGCTAGACAAGGTCCTTTGTTATAATTTGTTGTACTTCCTTAGTTTATATTTTTTTGGTTTTCTCCAGAAGTATAATGGTGAGGAGGAGGATGGAAGGAGGAAGGGAGGCTGTAAGTTTTGTTACACAGACTTCATCTGCATTTGGGATAAGGAGAAGCAGTGTCCAGAGGGCTCTGATGTTTTTATCTTTTCAGGGATAAATAACCTCCTCCAGTCCAGGTACTGGAATTTCTTTCCTATTGTAGTCTACACTGGATTTCCATGACATGTACAAGAGATGTTTCAGCTTTAAGGACAGCCATGTGACCCAATTTGGGATGCTCGAAGCTATTGCTGGAATGAGATCCAAGCACAAGGCTTGGGCAAGGTGGTGTTCAGTGTGTTTGGATCTCCTCTGTGGGCATGAGAAGATAGGAGGTGTGTTATAAACTCAGAATATTAATAATAAACTCATTTTAAACTCAGAAATGGTCAGGCTAAAGCAGGTGATTCCTCCTGATCTGCGGCTCCTGAGTTGGAGCTGCTGCAGGCATGGAGTAAAGCAGAAGAGCAGCCTGAATGTCCTGTACAAACTGTTCAGATCATAACCCAAATTAAAGGGTTTTGTTTTCATAGTGTGTTATAAAAGTGATTTAATGTTTTGTAATTGTTTTCTTGGAGGGAAAAAAAGAAATTTATGTGAGCTTCAGTTAAAGATGTAGCTACTGTAATTCATCTCTGAAAGAGCTGGAATAGTTTTTAAATGCATGCAGCAGTCTAAGATAGCTGTATTATTGAGAAACCACACTGGAGCTATAAATCAGAAGGCATCTCTGAATTTATTTTCTTCATTGCCAGGTGTATGGAGGACTGTACCATTAGGCCAACAGGAAAAAAAGATTTTAAGATTTTAGTCCTTCTCACAGTTTCATTCTTTTCTTGTGAAGAATCCTGCTGTAATGACAAGCATTGACATAAAAATGATATAAAAAAATAATTAAAATAACATGATGCATTTAAGTTCATCTTGGGTGGTTTAGCAGCATTGATGCTGAGCTTAGGAAGATATTTCCCATATTTTACAGCTATCAGTGTGTTCCAAAACAGCAAGAGAGACTAAAATCTTCCAGCTGACGGATGCTGTGGGTGTGGGTTCTTGTATGTGCATTGAGATACAGAGTAGATTCCATGAAAATGGAATGAGCCAAGGGCATGTGAAGAGTTTCACGTGAGATCGGCAGAGGGAGATGCTTTGAGAGGAACCATCCCCACTGTGCAGTCCACACGTTGTTTCCTGTGCTTGAGGCAAACTGGGATTGGTGCTTCAAGGCTTCTGTAAAAGGGAGGTGAAGCCCAAGCAGATCCTTGTCCCCTTTTAACAGGGAAGCTACAGCTTTCTGTACTGGGCAGGCACTCGTTGTATGGCATTGTTGAAAACCAGCAACTGATTCTTTTTTTCAATCTCAGTTTGTAGCATACGTGGTTTCCTAGAGAAGCATTTGTTAGTTGAAAGCAAAACCAGTACAACTGAAGTGCTTCTGTTAATAGCCTGTTTAATTCTGGAGAAGTCTTACATAGCTGAGTTGAAAACTGATGACTAGACATAAGGATCCTTTTCCTACCTGCACCTGGCGCTCTCATTATTTCCTGATGCATTAAAATGGTAAATTTTGTATTGTAACAAAACCCGAAGATGTCTGTGGGGCTGAGTTTGCCATCAGAATGATCATAGAATGGGTTATTTGGTAAAGTGTGATATAAAAATGCAGCAGCCTGTGTGGCCCAAGCACAATCAGAGAGTGTAGGTGTATCCTTGTTGCTTCTGCAGTTGTAAACAGGGCACTGTTGGGATTGTTTGAGGTAATAGAAATAATCACCTGACATAGGAGGTTGTTTATCTCTGAACTGAACCTGGTGGAATGGTAACATGCTGAACTTGCTCCAAACTCTTGGGGTCCTTTAATACAGTTTGACGTTCCTAAGGTGGATTTGTGAGCCGTGTGAATTGGGAAGTGCCTCAGCAGTGCTCTGAATCTGCATTAAGTTCTACTGGCCTTTTGAATACCATGTCAGGAATTCCTGAACTATTGCTGATGTGTTTGGCTTGTGCTGGCTTGCTTGATGCTGGTTCTCTTCTAGTAGTTCAGTGTGGTGATTTGTGAGGATCTCCTACTGTAGCACCAGGGCTGGGGGATGTGGTGATAACTCAGCTGGTGGTGGAGATGACTCCAGTTTTGTCACATGGCTTGGACATTCTTCCTCTGCACTTCCCCTTGAGCAGCCCCTTCTTTGCCAGCAGAATGCTTTGATAGAACTGAGGTAGTGGTGAGATTTGTTCTCTTAAAACCCAGACTGGCATTTAAGAGGCTGAATTAAGGAGCTGGGGGTCGAACTGTAAGTGGTTGGTTAGAAAATGTTGGCTAGCACTGCTGGAGGAACTGAAATCATACAGCTTCCCTTTCCATCAGAGCCTTCTGCTGCATGAACTTTAATTTTATATGTCAGTTATTTGACCAGAGCTGCATTCTGAGGTTGGACTCACTTTGAGTAAGCTGATACTAAGTCTAAATTGATAGACAGAGTTACCCAGAGGGCTTGGATCTGTTTGTGCTCTTTGTTCTCTCCTTGCTCTTTCCCACTTCTCTGCTGTTGGTGGCTGAAGTGACATCCCTGGAGATGTCTCCATGGAGCTGCCCCACCCAAGCTCTCTGTGTCTTACCTGAGTGCTGCAGGGCCTCCTTGCATTCTAAACAGTTGGAAAGAGCAGTGAGCAGATTCTGGTGTTGCATTTGGGATTCTTGCCTGTAGGGGGACGATGGCTGCTTTAATTGAGTTTGTTTCTCTAGGAAGTAGACTGAAGAATATTGGAGTAATTTAGTCCCAGGAGAGCATCGTCCTGGTGACTCCAGGCTGTTTTGGAACACTTTGTGGCTTTTGAACCTTACAACGTGTACCAATTATAACCCAAAAAGAGGGTGGCTGTATTAGTGTTAGTATATTGGAAATTTTTTCCTGGATATGATCAAGCTGGAGACCAAAACCATTTCAAATGGACGAGAAATGACATCAGGCTATTTACGATCTTAGCATGCCTCAATGAAACTCAGTGTTGATACTTTTTCACCACCCTTTTTGGTGGAAAAATAGGTGTTTCCTGTTTTAATACGAGTTTTTTGGTAGTTTTGCACTGGTGAGACTTCTAGCCATTTCATTTTAGACTGCACCTTCAGGGGAAAACAGTCACAGCTGATACCCTTCTTCTACATCCAAATGAATCTTCAGAGTACTAAGACTAACAAAATACTGTAGAAAACCACGTAACTAGAATAAAAGTTTATAGAAGCAGCTTTTTAATGAACTAAAAAAGCAAGTGAGTGATCTGTACTAAGAATTTCCTGATGCACTTATACATGGGCCTTCATCAGCATTGGAATGATGGATTCTCACTCTGGGATGTGAATTCTGGGTATTTTTTGGCATTGGAGCCTGTTGAGTGTGGAGTAAAATATGCTTTTATAAACTCAAACGGGAGTGTAGAATCTTGTGGCCAGTTTTGGATTGGAGAGATTCTTGTTTTGCAGAACTGTCCTGTTGTACAGTTTTTAGTAGCAGTACACAGGATTGCAGTGAGGCATCAAGAGAGTTTCTTGAATTAAAGGGATAATTTGTACAATCTAGCTTCCATGTAGAGGTACTCACAGTGTACAAGTCCACCTTATTTATGCAAATCTACCATGAACATTTGAAATTCATGGTCACGTGGTGCAGGAGTGGGGTTTTTTTATCTGGAAATAATAACTTTAGATTTCTCTGAAATGTCACATGTTATGCCTTAGCTTAGACAGACTCTTTTAGATCAAGTTGTGAACTGTTGAGAAAAACGAGTTATTAATGGGAACATGAAAAGGTAACACCAGTGTAGTGAGCAGCGGAGGTGAAATATCTCTCTGGAGAGAAATGCAGCATCTCAAGGTAGAAAAACATTTTTTTAAAGAAGGCACTATTTCAAAGGCTGAGGGTTTTTGAAAACAATTTGGTGCCAAAAGCTTAACCTGTTTTTCATAAACACAGTTGCTGGTTGGAGCCAAAACAAACAATTAAGGTCCTTAAATGAACTGAAGTGAGGAATCATAGCTGCCCCATCAGACTGCTAAAAATTGTAAGTGTGGCTACATGTGAGTCAGGGAGGACAGTCAGTGGCAGGGACCTGGAGGGGGGCTGGGTTTCCTGGTCACTGCTCCCTTGGTGCTGCTTTTACTGTTACTACAGATTTTGTGGAATGGGTGTAGAGCAATGGGAAGGCTCTGGCACTTGTGGGGATCTTGGGCAAGGCTGTCTATGTTTGTGCTTTGATTTTCTTTTTTAAACTGCCTTTATAAAGATCTACAGGAAGAATCTATGTCTTCTACTTGACTGTAGAATTGCAGATTCTGGTTGGGAGATACACTGCATGGTCTTCAAATGGCCTCAGCTGCCCAAAAACCTGGAATTTCTAGAGAGATACCATTGTTAACCATCATAGTACCTGAATTTAATCTGTTTTTTGTACATTCCTGCTTGAGCATTAGTTCCAATCTGTTCCAGAAAGCAGAGGGCTGAATTATAAGCAAGATCACTTTCCTGTGGACAAATATTCTTATTCTGAGAAGCCACTGTGCAGTGGCAGCATTTCATTTCACCTGTGTGTTTCTTCCCTGGCAGGTTAGAGAAGCTGGCAGGGAGAGTTAAGCTCTAGAAAGCTGTAAGAGTGCAGTTTTCTCATATGTACTTCTATAATCACAAGTGTGGAAAGGACAGGCAGAGGTGTGAAGATTATTCACAACCATAAAATGAAATGGAGTTGGAAGATAATTTTAAATTTACCTACATAAACAAACCAGGGGTGGTACATTTTTGTTCCTCCTTTTAACTGTCTGTGACAGAGGTGTCAATGGTGCATTATTTAGGAGCTGTTGTAGATATTGGACTTCTGCATGACATCCTCACCTCATGAATGCCTCCATGGAGAAAGAAGAATAGCTGTTGTGTCTTATTTCCCAGCCCTCTAACTCCACAGCCATTCCCTGGTTATCTGTGGGGCAGCCTTTGGCAGTACAGAGATTTTTGCCAAGTGAACTTTGCAGGAAGTACTCAGAGATCAGCTGAATGTGTGCTCAGTTCACTATAAACAAAATATTTGTCCTTAGGCATAAACCAAAAAGGAAATGAAGCAAAGAGATGTTAGTAATCCTCCTTAAGGAGTGTAAGTAACGATGTCAGTGTTAATTGTTTAAAAAAAATCATCTTTGGCTGTTAAAAAGCTTTTCTGGTGAATGCAGAGTTTTTTCAAAGGCAGTAGAATTCCTGTCTCCTACAGAGATACTTGCTGGTTGTTGGAATAGCATGGCTCTTGCATTTTTAACATTTCCTCAAATTCAGGAGCTAAATCACATCTTCAGGACCTGCATATCACTGGGGAAATGGTTCGAAGAGAGCAGGTAAAGGACTCTGGGATGGTGGAAGAGGGACAATCTTAAACAGGATTTGAGCAGGGCTGCCCAAGAGCTGCACAGTGCCTGCTCCTGCTGAGCAAGGCTAAGGAATTCTGACCTGATCCACAGGTGGGTCCTTGGAGGTTCTTTCAGCTGGAGGTGGGCATGGTCCTGGTGAGTTGCAAGTTGGTGTTAAAACTCAGACCTTGAATTTAGTCATTGGAAAGAACCTGCGGCTTTGAACTGGGACTTCAGCTAACATGGAGACTCCACTGACACACTTATAAGTGTTGGGTTTTTCTGTGTGTATATTCTTACCAAACATCAACAGGATTTTTCTTGTTGAAACCAATAAGAACTCAGATCTGCTTTTGTGAATGTTCCCTGTTGCAATAGCCAAGTGATAGAACCTTTTTTAATGGTTTCAGTGAGGAGAAATCAGATGTCAGAACTATGGAGAGTAGTGATGTAGTAAAGTACTTATAACTGCAGGAGAATAAACCTTGGTTAGTGGAGATAAATCTCAAATACTTAAAGGCACTTGGACAGAGCTTTTAACTAGCTGTTGCATGAGTAAATACTGTACAGGCAGAAACTGAAATTAACAGCAATGTGAATTTAATGTTGGGCAGCTTCTGCAGTGCAGCATCACAAAATATCCTGTTTCTTCTCTTGTCACCCCCAACCAACAGATGTTGCCCTGCTTGCAGGGGTAGAGCCTGAGGAACAGAGGGATATTTGGCAGAGCACAAACAAATTCTTTAAATACTTGAGAACTTTTTTTGGAAAGCAGATTTGAATCTTTGTTATCGCTTCGTTGCCGAAATAAATTTTAGGCTCCTTAGCAGGCAGAAACAAATCGTGAATCTAATGCTGGACTTTGTGCAGCCACGGCTGTAGTAGGTGGGGATTCTTTTCCCTCTCCAAAGGAAGGGCTTCTCTCTTTGTTTTTGGCTTTTGGCACACGTTACCAAAATATTTGCAGTGCAGTAACATGTATTTTTTCATCTGGAAAGTGGGAAATAAAACATATTTGTTCCTATGTGTAAATACTCTTTCCCCACAAAAAACAATGTTTGCTTTGTAAATCCAGCCTGTGTCCCCCCTCCGAGTGTGAATTCCTGTGAGCTCTGTTTGGGAGAGCAGGCACGTGCACTTCCAGGTTGTCACTGGAATAAAGGGGGCTCACAGCTCTCCCCTTCACGTTTGTAGTGATAGGTGAGACTTCTTAAAGGAAGGACCCTTTAAAGTGGTGGTTAAAGTGACCTTCTTAGGAAATGCCATTCGTGCCAGAGCACATAACCTTCCTCCCCATCTCTTCCCCTGCATAGGAGGGGCTGTGGGATACAAAGCAGCCTGGGAAAGGGAATGCACATTCTTCTGTACAAAGGAAGCTCAGAACCTCATGGTATATACATAGGTCTCTCTGTCTTCCCCCTTAAAAATGTTTTTCTTTACCCTGTAATCAGAGAAATTTTTCCTTATTAATTTTCCTCTGGGTGGAGAGAAAAGGGAAGGATCTATTGTTGGGCTGGAAGTTGCTGCCGGGGGCGACAATTGGGCTATTGTTGGGCTGTAATTCTAGTCCGGGGGCTCCGAGGGGAGGTGGAAGGGAGGAAGAGGAATATGAACAAACCCAAGTATTAACTCTGTAATGAACTCCTGTTGTTTACCTGAGCCAGGATAGCCAGAGGTTTGGGTTTGTTTTTCCTGATGAAACACTGTGTTATTACCACTGATGATGCTGCTCTCCTGTGAGCATCTGGGAGAAGGGGAAGAAGGGAACTTATTTCCCCTCCAGCTGAGGACATGCAGTTATTTTTCTAAAGCCCAAATCAAAACTGTTAGTTGAAGGCAGAAACAGGCCTCAGGAAATGCTGTTTCTTCTGGCAGCAAGAGACAAAGATCCTTGTTCTTTAGACCAGCCTTTGTACAGTTCAGAACAATAATAATTTTTTTAAAATGTCTGATAAAGAACAAGTACTTATTATCATAATGTGTTAACAGAGCTATAATTAAGATTGTTCTTGTCACTTTTTTTTTAATATTCCATCTTCCTTTGGGAGTTCTTAATTGTTGAAAAAAATTAGTGTGTATTTACATTTGTCAAAAAGAGGTTTGGGGACCAAATGTTTTAGAGCAGCATTGTTTGCTTTTCTGGGCTCTTACCGTGAATACAATAGAAAGACACTGAGAAAGGAATGAAAAGATCCTGGGATTAATTCAGGTGTTGCCCAGGCTCCATTCAGAAGAGGAAGCAGCCACTTCACCCCTGGCTTCTTAAAGACTTACTGTCTTCCTGGTGAGTCTGGTCTCCCCAAATATCCTGGGATTGCTTGGCCATCACTCCCCCCACTCCATCCCTCCCAAGGACATCCTGTCAAGGCATTCACACCACCAAACTGGAATATGTGCTTCTGTTTTGAAAGAGAGAGACTGCTTTTGAGGTTAGGGAGCTTCTTTAATTATTTTGATTGCAGTTAGAAATGTTCATCCTTCTTGATTTTTTTAAATTTTATTACACTGTATTGATCTCGAGTGCTGCCTGCTTCTAAACGCTGGTGCTCTCCTGGACTTTGATCCTGTGGTGGTGAAGTCTCATGTGCTCCAGTGAAGGCTTGAATATTCAGATTTCATTAAAACTGATTTCATCCTCAGTGAGATATGAGATTTTAATGCTGTTTTTGAGGTCCTCCAGCTGACCATGCTGGGCAGGAAGGGACCTGGAGGTACCTGAGCTTTGTTCACCTTCAGCTTTGACAGCTGGCTGCCTGCCAGAACTAGGGAAGGTTATCATTAATGCTCTTAATTTTTATGAGTGTTTGAGATCTAAAATGTTTACTCCGTGTTGTCGGTTGTAGAGCCTTTGTATTTAAAATAAATAATCTTGTTTTAAATTAGTGTTTCCTGGAGGAAGCTATCTGGCCATTGTAAAGTGCTCTGTCAACAGAGCTGCATCCTCATCCCAGCAGAAGAGGAAGGATCTCGTATTGATACACAGAGCTTGGGAGAGCTGACACAGAAAAAATTCCCATGGACTGGGCTCTCTGCTTCCTACTTTTTTTGCACAGATGGGTCTCTTTGTTTCTGATTAAACATTAATCAAAAATCAATTTATGACTCCATGTAAGTGGTATTAGATAAGTCTCCATTTATCCATGGTAAACAAAAACATTGTTCAGACATGAACAAACAACAGTCCCGGTTTGGTTAGAGTTTCAAAGTAGATGGGGATAGAAAATTGTAATTAAAATTGCAGATTTCATAATTGAATGTGTTCTTTTTTAATGAGAACATTTAGTTTAACTGTAGCAGGATAAAAAAACATAATTGAACCAAACATCTGAATGTTTTGCAAAAGAACATGAAAATAGGATTTGAGAGATCCTTCAGTAGAGAAAAATAATCTTATGGGTAACAAGGATATTTCTGAGGAGATGAGGTGTAACCTTGAGGATTATTGGACAGTTTGAGCAACCCACAAGATTTTGGGGTCTGAATACTCTGATTTGCTTCAAAAGCAGAATTAATTTCTGTACATTAACAGTATCTCTGGGTAGTAGAAGGAATTTGGAGGAGCAGTCCACTTATTCTTTGGAATTAAATGTGGGTTTGAGCATTTTACTTGCAATTACTCTGACAGTAACTGGTTTTTAATTCTTTTCTTCAGGCTGAAGTACTGAAGACAAGTCTTTGTTTTCATGCATGTGTGAATAGTTCTGGGTCTTTGTCACGCTGGTTTGTGCCTTTTCTAGTTTCCTTCCATCCTTTTTGAGCGGAAGGGCTCAGAGTTGCAGTCTGTATTTGAGATGTGAGCAACCTGCATTTTACAGTGTTAGTGATTTTTTTCTTCTTTTTTTCTTTTTTTTGAGTCTTTCAACAAAATATCTATAATTCAAGGTCCTCCCTGGGGTGGTTTTTGGTGAGGTCACCCCTCTGGGTCTCAAAGGGAGGATGCAGCCGTGGGAAGGATGAGGAGAGGTGTTCTGGGGGGCCTCGGCTCTGCAGCTTCCTGTTATGTGACAGAAAATGCTGGATGGAGCATTTGTTGTGCATGAATGATGTAGTAGTTGGAAAAACTTTTTGGCCAGCTTTAACATGTTTTGTTTGTTAGTTTTGTTTGCACCCAGAGTGCAGGGAAGAGGACTGAATTAAGCTTTAGCATCCTCTCAGTTATTGGGCCAAATGCCACTACTTTTGCTGCCAATGCAGCCTACAGAAGCTGTGTAGGCATGGGGAGTGTGGGAGTTTCAGAATACACAGCATCTTTTAATTGACACGGGATTTGTAAAGTGCAGCTTGTATAACTGGTGATACCTAATCTCCCTTGTCCCTTCCAAGACGCACGTTGATGATCCATATGCTTGATGGAGGTGTTGCTTTGTCTACGGGAGATAAGAACTGCATACTTGATCAGAGATGTCTTGCCTCTGATTTGCCTGCAGGCATGCAAATCTAAGCCGTAAATTCTGAATATTCTCTCACCTAAATTGACGGTTTTATTTTTAAAGTTTTTTTAAAAAGTTTTCCTCTTGCAAAGGGAGACTTTTCCCCCCCTTTAAAAGGGGACAAAAGGAGGTGTGGGGATGAGGGAAGGGAGCTGCACTGTTCGGTGTGGGGTGCAGAATGAAAGGTTACACCACAAAGTCAGGTGGATGCAGGAAACACTGCTTTGCAGGTTTTGTGTTACTTGCTCCAGTGTCACTCCTCCCGAGTGGCTCGGCATGTCTAACCTTGCCTGATCCCCAGGAATTGTCATCCTGCTTTCCCCAGGTCCCTTGTGGAGGAAACCTGTTGGGACAGCGGCTGGAGTGGCTTTGGCTTTGGGAATGGAAGGTGATGGCTCACCCAGAGCGTGCTGTGGGGACTCAGGAGAGCAACTCTGGGAAACAGGAGATACCTGAATCATGGAGTCATTTTGGTTGAAAAGAGCTTTAAGGTCGTTGAATCCAACCATAAAAGGAACACTGCCAAGTCGAGCAAAAGTCAGGCTTAAGCAGCTGAAAGTGAGTTTTCAGAGAATGTATGTCCAGCAGAGCAGAGGAAACTGGGAGAGGAAAGAAAGGAGAATGATCCATAAATATTTTATTACTAGGTATAGAAACAAGGTGTGCTGACATCTGTTTTTCTTTCCCAGTGCAGCTGTTGCTGTGTAGTGTCTGTGGAATAGCTTCAGCCTTCCTGGTGGCACTGTCCTCCTTAAAAATCAAATCAAGCACACACAAAACCCCCACAACACAGACGAAGTGCAAACTCTACTAAGCCTACTGACAGCAAACTACCTGTTGTACATTATTAAGACTGTTTTTCACTGGAGCCTCTGCATTCCAGGCTCAGATTCCCTGCTCCGGGGGGTTTGGGGCATCCGCTGTGGTCAGTGCAGCAGCCTTGGGCTTTGTTGGCCAAGATCCTGAAGCTGCTTCCTGATTTTAAGCGTGGGTAAAACCATGAGATTTAATGTAGATTCTTCATAGTCTTCAAGTCAGTCCAGGCTTTTCTTGTCATCACTACATCAGGAATTTAATAGCAAGACATGAAGTGGGTACTGGGTGGATTGCAGTTCCTGCTTACTTTGCAGATGCTTTTGCAGCAGGTCTTTTGTCCCTCCTCCTAAGCCCTTCTGTTTTGAACCTCAGCACCCTGACAATCCCTGTGTCTCTTTATTTTCTACTGTGTATTTGGACAAAAGAATCAGCAGTGAGGAGCTGGGCACACATCTGAGATGGTTTTCTCCCTCCCTGCACCACCCCCTCTCTCTTTTTTTTTTTAATACACAGATTTTAAGTGCTGTCAAAGGGTTCAGTCTGGTTATTCTCTGTTTTGAGAAGATGGAAACAAAATGTCAATGATGTTTCATTTAAATTCGTGTTTAATTTAGTGTTTCATGATGTGTGATATGTAGGCAGTGATGGTAGGGATGTCTGCATACAGCTGTGTAAAAATTAAGGAATGCCGTGTTCTAGAGGAGTAAATTGAGGCCACATTTGTTCTCCCTTATGGTTCTCTGTGTTGCTGCTGTCTGTAGAACTGAGTTTTTTGATTTGTGCAGTGATAGCAAGAAGGACAACTTTTCACTGTGATCTGATTTTTAGATTTACCTCAGTTTTTATTTAATGCTGCTGCACTTTTCCCTTTTTTCGCTTTCAACATTCCCTACAACGCAGGTTGCTTTTAGAACACGATGCTGAGACCGTCGTGTCTAAAATACTCCAAATGTTTTCAGAGCTGGCTGGTTCCAGCCCCAACACACACAACTCTGTGCCTCCCAAAAATAGTCACCTGGAGGGAAAGTCAGAGGCTGAAATGGAGCTGCCGAGCCTCGGCCTGCCCTGGGCTGTGCTCGCATTCCTCCGGCAGGGCCTGGGCCTCTTCTGAAAGCAACCTTTCAGCTCGTGGAGCTGCATTGTGTAAACATCTTCCGCAATAATTTATTCTCTTGAAAGAGGCCAAACTAATCCCCCCATCCTGGTTAGAGCTGCCTTAGATGTTGCTGTGAGCGGCGCATTTTCTGTCTTGCAACAAGCGTGACATCACTCGAATATAGGAACAGAATGTGGTCAAATAGCATTTTTAACAAATTTTAAAATCCTCCCCTGTGGGGCGGATTTATTGGGAATGTTCTTCCTTCATCTGTATGTTATCAAGCTAAATACCAAGCCTTGGTTTTGCTAGAATGTTTCTATATGTGTAGAAAAACCTGTGGCTGATTTGAGTACATCGATATTTTCCTCCCCACGTTGTTTTCTGCCTTCACAAAAAAAGTAAATAGTTATAAAAAGAGGGAGAAAGATTTATAAAAATCTACCTGGATGGAAAATAAGTCAAATTATTTTCTGAACTTCGGAGCATTTGTGAACACAGTTTGTTGTAAACAAACTCATAAAACGCTCTGGAGAAACATATGACTTTGATTTCATTTTTTTTCCTCTTATAGGAGCAGCATTCTTAACTTTTGCCTTACATTTTTTTTTTTTAGCACAGCCTGAGAAAGCTCCATGTTGTTTTTGTCCTGTAATAGCCCTCGCTCCAGCAGGGACATGGCATCTTTGGGGTTTACCTCTGTCTCCAGCCCCTGTGAGGTTGTTTACTACTTTCAGCCTGGAATAACAGGCCGGTCCCAGGGATCCTCCCCGGGGAGCAGGATTGTTGGCATCTACCAAAATACCAAAATACCGCCTCTGTGCTGGGCTGGGCAGGATGCTGCCCTGGGGGTGTTGGATGGGGTGCGGTGACCGTGGGGCAGCGGATGCTGCATTCCCGAGGGGATGCTGCGGTGGATGCAGGATGCTGCATTCCCGAGGGGATGCTGCGGTGGGATGCAGGATGCTGCATTCCCGAGGGGATGCTGTGGTGGATGCAGGATGCTGCATTCCCCAGGGGATGCTGTGGTGGATGCAGGATGCTGCATTCCTGAGGGGATGCTGTGGTGGATGCAGGATGCTGCATTCCCGAGGGGATGCTGCGGTGGGATGCAGGATGCTGCATTCCCGAGGGGATGCTGTGGTGGATGCAGGATGCTGCTGAGCTGCGGGGCAGGCACAGCCCCCGGCGCTGCGAGCTCAGCCCGTGGCTCCTCTCAGGGCGGGAGGGAAACAGTGAGACCCTTTTCAAGAGCGAGGTGTGTTGGAGCCTATATTTGGATGCTGCGCCTCTTCTAAATTTGGTTTTCTCCTCATTAATACAGGAGCTGTTTCAGTCGCCCTGTAGGGAAAAACATGGGGTTGCTGTAGGGTGGGTTCCTCTGATTTTTGGTGTTTTTTTCCTCCCTTTATGAAAGGCCGAGGTCTGTTCGGAGGGCTGGAGGCGAGGGAAGGTGGAGGAAGGGGCGGAGGGGAGGGTCCGCCGCTCTGAGCTCCTTTGTGCGGGAGCACCGCAGGGAGGGGCAGCTCCTCTGCTGCTGCTGGGGGCACTGGGGCGGGCACGGCTGCGGAGAGGGCACGGGGGCTCTGCCATGGGAGGGGGATCCGGGTGATGCCGTTTCCATCCCCTTTCCCCGGCAAAGGCAGCCTTAGGGCTTTCCGCGGGGAGATGCGTGCCCCCGTCTCGGGGGGAGTGTGGAGAAGGCAGCGTGGCGGCGTCGTGTTAAAATAAGCGGATTTGTACCTCTTGCCGTGACCTGAAGCAGGTTTCCCCCATGCAGCAGCACGAAGAGCTGGCAGTGGGTGTGATGGAGGAGCAGTGGATGGGAATTACTCGTGTCGGGGCTGCTGGCAGCCGTGGAGCGCAGCCGTGCGTGGGAAGGGACGGTGAAGGCTGGGACACGGCGTGGGGCCGGCCCTGCCACTGCAGAGCTGCCCTGGGCTGCTGCAGGGGTTTCACTGCGGGTTTGTGACCCTGGCAGGCTTTCAGGGATGTGGACAGCAGTGTGTCACCTTTGGGTGTGGATGTATCGGTCAGGGAGGGCCCGGTGGTTTGTTCTGCCGTGGCCGTGGCCGGGGGGCCTGGGCTGCTGCTCACGCCCAGCATCAGTGCAGGGACCAGCAGAGCCTCCACATCCCTGGGGTTGATGATCCTCACCAGTTCCAGGCGTGGCAGCGTCCCCAAGTGTGGCTGCATCCTGCCCTGACTTAGGGACATCATCTACTGGTGGCCTTGGCATCACTGCTTTAATGGTTGGACTCTGTCTTGGATATCTTTTCCAACATAAACAACTCTGGTTTTTAGGTAGCTCTGTGCAGGTCCTGGAGGAAGTCAAGTTTCAGAGCAGGTGTTGGTAAATACGAATAATATGAAAGAGATTTAGGCCCCCACAAAATGTGTAAAAGTACAAGTCCATCATTTTATTGCAATAGAAGCATAAAAGACTTTGGGTAGTATGCTTAAAAGTCCAGACAACCCAGGGTAATACAACAAAATTGAATTAGTTGCAGCAATTAATTCGTTTTTTCCAACTCCTGCTATTAATCATTTAAATGACCTGGGATGGAAATTACAATTATAATAGTTATCTTTTGCTGTATTTCAGGGTACTCTGCACTCCAGTAATTTGACCTAGTTTATTGGTGGTTTAATTCCACTCTCTCATTTTGAGCCCTTTATTCTTGTTAGCAGCTTCGTCAAGTCTTCTAAATATTTTACTGTCTGCTCCATTCCAGGGTCAAATGGGACAAGCATTAACTTCTGGCTAGAGAAAAACTGTGTTGAAAACCGGTGCTAGTGAAATCCCTTAATGGAACAGATGCATCTGACCTGAAAAATTACATGTGTGCTCCAAAATTTACTTCCCCCCTCCTTCTCCAAGATTATCTGTTAAAAGACTTTCCTGCTGCAAAAATCCCTTTTCCATATCCTTAGACCATTCAAGTTTCCAAACCCCACAGCTAACCACCTTTCTATACATATTTGCTCAAGTAAGAGCTTTTTTCCCCCTGCTTTACTCTTCTGGTAGTCTTCTGTAGTGAAGATTAACTTCACAACTAGGATTTGCTTTTCAAAAAACAATGTTTGCCTTTTGTGAAACTTGCGTGGAGCTCCTGCTGGAATTATTTGTTCGCTCTGAATTTCATCATGTTGCAGGAACGATGCACGTGCTCCAGGGGAAGCAGCAGATTCCAGAGGCAACGTGCGGATGGAGAAATCTTGCTTTGTTGTGATAGCTCTCATTTCTGGGACAGATGCACTTAGCTAATTTTTTTTTAATTAAATTCAAATCATGGGTAGTGCGAGGTGGCAGTTTACCAGTGGCTTTGGAAACGTGTTTTTCTGTGAGGAGTGAAACACGTGGCTTAGAGCAGCGGGCAGGGTATGAAGAGTTCCTTCATGTGTTTATCGAGGAGCAAACCTGACAGCTCCTTAGATAGAAGCTGAAGAATTATGTTAGTGTTTATCCCTTTGACTTGTGCTCTAATATATTTTGTGGCAGATCTCTTCAAATATGTGGAGTATTGTGGATCTGATAAAATCCTTCTAAGGAATTAGTAACAAGTTAAGCATAGCAATTAATATTTCTACTGAGTGAATTTTGCTAGCAGTATTATATCACCGAGGTTAATCTCCTGACTTCCCAAGCTCTCTTCTGATTAAAGAACACAGGCATGTCATTTCTTCTTTCACCAGAAAAATGATTTTCTTGTGCTGTGTAGTGCCTGTATGTAAAGTATCACATTTCTGCAATGATTATGAAGAAGCACAGAGTTATTCTGTGGTCATATTTCTGGCTTTCAAAATCAACAGCAAAAGTTTTGCAGAAAATAGTTTCTGTTCAATCACCTCTTATTTTTGTCCAAAAATAGAGCATTTCCACCCCAGGTAACTGTCCTAATTGCCGTGGTTTCTAAACCAACATTTTTACTTTTGAGAAGTCAGGAATGGAGTGCTGTTTTTTAAAAAAAAAAAGTCAGAGAGAAGCTTAAATATGTTTTCTGCTTTGTCTAGCTGAACTGTGTGGGCTGATGGGCTTCCTGCTCCCTTCAGAGCTGAGCAGACTTGGGGTTTTGTGAGCTTGGCAATGAGTCCCTCTACCTGTGCAGGCTCCAGGCTGTGACCTGGATCTTCGGGTTTGTTTCTTCACTGTGCCAGAAAGGGGAAAGTCACATCACGCCCAAGCTGATGGTTGTTCCTAGCTGGTGAGACAACCTGAGTGCTGCTTCCTGTGCCTCTTTGGGTTTTGTGGCCCAGAGCAAGAGGCCACAGTACTGATGCTCCTGCATCACTCACAGGGACCTGGGCTGCCCAGGTGATTTCAAAAACAAAGCCCAACACCTGAAGTCCATCAGCTCAGGATCAGCTCTGAAAAGTGTTAGGATAAATTATTATTTGTTTAAAATAAGAGTGCATCTAGAGCCTGTGCGATTTGCTACCTGGATCTTCAAATTGATGGGAAGTCTGTTCAGTGAAAGAAACAACCACTAAGGGGTGATGGATGGGGGATGGCCTTTGCAGCAAATCACAACAGGGTGGGAAGTGAGGGGTGGATGTGAATGACTGATAAGTACGACTTATTGTAAGGAGCTTAAAAGTAGAGGAATAATCCGAGAGCAGCTACAACGCGCAGGAATTCGGGATGTCTCACTTGTGGCTGTGCTGAAATCTCTACTGCAGCTCTTCTTTTTATATCCTTTGTCCTTTGAAATACTTCGCTGTTAGGGTTGGGCTCTTATTTATTTATTTCTTCCGCTCGGCAGCTGCAGTGCTCAGACTGAGGCTGAGATGCTCACAATGCGCTGCCTGCTGCCAAGAGAGGAGGTATTTGCATTCATTTTCACTTTCTTATTCTGAATACAAAAAACAAACAACCCACCCCATGGTCCTCCTGAGTCCTGCCTTCCCTAAACTGTAAATACATGTGCAGATACGTGATTTGGAGGATTTAGAGGGGGTGTGGTACCATCCACTGGCTGACCAGGCAGGTAATAGGAGTGTCTGTATTCAGTGAACAAAGAGGTCTTACAGTAATCCAGAATAGCCATATTTAAAAAAAAAAGTGTAAAAAATATCAGTAATCGGTTTCATAGCAGTTATTTAACAGATTCGAGGCCTGATACTTTACTCACGTTGCTTTTTCTGAATTTTTTTCTTTTTTTCTCAAAATTGCTGGTGTTCGTACTGATCCTGTCGGGAGTGGTCTGTGCTCAAACGACGCAAATTGTTCCCGTTTTCCACTCTTTCAGTAATTCTGACAATGATGCAAGGAGGAGAAATGAACCTTTTCTTTTTTTTTTTTTCTGAGTTCTGAGCAGTGCAGCCTTTGAGGTGCAGAGCTGGGTGTTGGAGTGACTCCCAGAGATTGAAACTCCAGGTTTTTATATTGTGACATATTGACTAAAACATGTAAAAAAATAATCCTATTGCCACATTTGTTTTTGTGTGTCTGCTCAGGTTTTAACAAGCCTCTCGTTATGATTCAGAGCACAGCATAGAAATCCACTGTGCCATCCTTTTTTAATGCATTAAATGATCTATAATGTGTTTCTTTTGTGGTGAAACCCCACAGCCTCAGCATGAAGAGTGTACATGTGTATTTGTTTAACTCAACATGTTTTCATCTCTCAGTACTGGAAATAGGACATTTTAGTTCTCCAGCCACCACTGCAGCAAACTGCCTTGTGTGCAGTTCGTGCTTGCTTTTTCTTTTCCATCTGAAAAATCAGTGTGAAAAAATCAGAGGGCTAAAGGGAAAAAGCCTATCTGCTGCTGGTACTTGTTTAGAAATATCAAATAACCTCCAGTGCGGGGTTTTTATCTCGCTGTCTTTGTGGTGAGAGTGGTAGAGAAAAGGCACGTGAAAGCCTGTGACAGTGTAGCCTGTAGCAGCTCTGCAGATTGATTCAGATGTTCCATTCAGAGCAGAGATCTGATACACAGTAATGAAATCAAACGGCTTAAAATCATCTCCTATTGATTTTTATGAAGAGAAATCTATACCTGCAGAACCAGACTGAGGTGGTGATAAGCTCTGCCTTTAATTTTTTCTTTGTTTTGTGCGAGTGAGCTTTAAAAAGAGCTTTCTTCCTGCTCTTTGAATGGCTGCTGCTCCTGCTTGCCTTTAATTTGAAGCCTGGAGTCCAGAGCTGTGTGCGGAAGCGCCGCGGCGCAGGAACGCTGCTGCGCGTTGGGTTGGGATGTGTTTTCCTGGGGCTGTGCCGTGGGGTGGTGGCTGTCCCTGCCCGTGGGTCCCGTGGGGCAGCGCCTCGTGATGCACTCCAGACTCATAAACAAACCATCACGTGGGTGTGCAGTCCTGCGGGCACGGATAGACAGCCCCAGCATTATCCTTATTGGATTTCCCCGCCGAGCTGGGGCTGATTTGAATGTTTTGGAATGAGTGGTGAATGAAACAACACAAGACGCTTTTTTCTCCCCCCTCTCGCCTTCTTTTCGTTTATTTTTTGTCTCTTTTCAGTTGTGGGATTTAGGATGCACAAAGAGTCATTGAACCTGTAAGAAGCCTCTCTAATGCAGGTGTTTGCAGTGCAGCCTGATCTTCTTTGTTGACAAAAATACACTAACACGAGCAAGCACCACACACTCACACTGTCACATGAGAGGGTATGGAGGTGCAGATAAAACAATGATTTTATTTGAGGTTTTAAAAATTTTGTTCCATGCATTTTTTTTTTCCTATTTAACCGACAGATTTTTTTTATTAAAAATGGATTTCTCTGGCACGTGATTATGTAGCCCCACTGTGTACCCAGTGGAAGCCACTGTGCTTTGGAATGTGACATGATCCTTTGGACTGGTCTGCTGAGCCTTGATTTGGAATGATTAAACTTCAAAAGCATTGAGCTCTAAACGTGATTGTCGCTCAATTATTGAGTCATTTGAGTGACAGGATGCACATTATAAATGAGTAGGATGCTGTCCATGAAACAATACACGCTGCTGGACTTGGCTAAGAAAATAACTAGGATCATGAGATTAGACTTAGAGCTGCTGAATACTTCTTAGTTGTGATCTTCATCCTTAGATACAGGGGCTCAGCTGTAATTTGTTGGATGCATGTCAACATTGTTGTTTTATCAAGGTAATGTTGATTTAAATCAGCAAAAAACAGGATTCACATGTGCATCAACTTTGTAGCTTCTGGTTCTTGGTAGGGTTCCCAGTAGTCTGTATGGAATGTTTGGGAAGTACCAGTTCATGAGGAAACTTTTTTAATGCTTTGCAGGTAATAGCTCATGAGGCTGCATTTTTAGTAGTCTGGATAGGAGTGAAGCTTGAGGAGTGATTTAAGAGCTCAAGGAGGAGCCTGCAGAGTGTGCAAGCTCCGGAAGGGTAATTTAGGCCAACAGGGGAGCAGGGGATAAGCTAATGCAGAGTGGGAGGTGGCAGAGTGAACAGGATGTTCTTCTGTCCAGGGATGAGAGACATGAGCAAAGCTGTGCCCTGCCGTGCAGGTGAGGTGAGATCTGAGGGAATGAGGAGCTGGCCAAAGGGGCTTGTGGCCTTGTAGAGTTTCTTTTAAGTGTAACTTGGCGGATTTCAAACTGCATTTAAAAAGATTTTGGTTTCCACAGACATTGCTATTAAGTTATTTGTTCTGAGCCTATTTGGTTTTTGTTACCCATTGCACCAACAGCCACAAAATGCTTTTTAAATTGTCTTTTCTCAAAGATAGTGCTCGGGAACACATTGACCTGGTAATGTCATTCTCTAAATGATAATTTTCAAGGCAGATGCATTTGTTAATCTTTAAAAAGGCAGTTTGGAGCAATCTCCCAGGTTCAGATGCAGATGGTTTGGACCATGTCCCAAGCTGTGCAGCTGTGGGCAGCTCATGGAGACTCCAGGTTCCATCTCTGTGCCGTGGGTGAAGTCCTGTCACATCCTCACTGGTGTGCTGTAAAATCCAGCTGTGACTGCAGGGTGCTGGGGCTGTTGGTGGCTGAGAAAATCCAGTTGTGATTCACATTGGTTGTGTAGTAGAGGTTCCATCAGACATTGGGCAGTCAAGTGGGGACCAGAGATAAAAACATGGGCATTTTGTGTGGCTGGAAGTGGCTGAACTCTGTCCCTCAATGGAAGAAGTCACCATCTCTCTCCAGTGAGCAAGAAAAGAATTAGATTAACTTTTCTCAAGTAACAAATTTGGCAATGTTATGTCTTAAGAACAGTTATTGGCATGAAGTTAATTCAAAGACACTTAATGATGTAAGCGTGTAAACTTTCCCAGGTGGCACCATCTGCATATGCAATTAAAAAACCCAGAATGACAAAACAAAGAAAACAATGTATTTTAAAAAGTGAAATTAATTTGTAAAGCCATTTGGCTTATTAATTAGAAAACCTTCAAAAATCAAAAAGTCCTTGAGTTAAAATATCTAAGATAGAAACCCTTGGAGAAGGTACCTTGTGCACATTTTCTTACAGGAATCCCCAAATTCTGCTTTACATCCTTTACCCTACTGTAGTTTATAATGAATGTTACTGTTAAGTGATGTGGTGCTGACTTGTCTGGATCAAGTAAGTCCTGTGAGGAGCAGCAGAGAGAGCTGGGGGTGTTCAGCCTGGATAAAAGGAGGCTCAGGAGTCGGGCTCTTGTCTCAGGCACCCAACAACAGGAACAGCACCCAACATGAGGAACGGCATCAAGCTGTGCCAGGAGAGGTTCAGGCTGAACATCACAAAGAATTTCTTCACTGAGAGACTGGCCAGGCATTGGAAGGGGCTGCCCAGGGAGGTGATGGGGTCCCTGTGCCTGGTGGTGTTCCAGAACTGAGTGGACGTGGCCCTCAGTGCTCTGGTTTAGTGGACAAGGTGGTGATTGGTCAAAGGTTGGATTTGATGATCTTGGAGGTCCTTTCCAATCTGTATTTTTTATGATACTATGATCTGTCATGTGTCACTGTAAAGCTTTTGGCTCGATACTCTTTGGTTCAGACAAGCCTCACTTCTTTCTGTGGTGAAGATGTTGACATCCTTTGTTGTCATCCTTTAAAGGCTTCAGACTCTTCACCAGAGTGTCTTTGTGTTTATCCCAAAAGACCCAAGTCTGATATTGCAAAGGTATTTTACATTTTAGACTAGGCTGGGGTCCACTGTTAGAGTGAAATATCTGGTTTTTTGTGGGTACTGACATATTCACTAGTAGCTTTTTTTACAAATACTCCCAAAGCAAGCTGATTTCAAAACCAATTTTTAATAGATTGTCTGGCTTCTGCTTGGTCTTTTCTGTATTATCTGCTAACAGCCTGACAAGAAAATACTTGAGCCCCAGGTCCTCTGAATAGCATTCTGTAATTGTGTGCTGAAGTCTATAATTCAGGACTGGTTGCATTTTAAAAGAAAGTTATTATGGTCTTGTAATGTCAGAGGCTTTTGTATATCAAGGCAAACAGCTTCTTCTGTTCCTAAATCTCCTGCCTTTTGCTGTAACATGGACTAACCCATCTTTTTTTGATTGCATTTATCCCCCAAACCCTGCATCTAAACCAGCCATTTGATTAGATGTCATACTTTGTAAAGCATTTTGAAAACTGCTGATTAAAAAGCTCTCTATGAATATGAAGTA
The DNA here is from genome assembly GCF_021018805.1 of Prinia subflava. Taxonomy (NCBI): domain Eukaryota; kingdom Metazoa; phylum Chordata; class Aves; order Passeriformes; family Cisticolidae; genus Prinia; species Prinia subflava. Next base: position 3,663,318 of record NC_086261.1, read on the forward strand.
TATATTTTTCTGTTACTAAGCATTTATCAAGTTTATTTTGTGGGAACCAAGGCCAAGAAGCTGATGCTGGTAGGAGCAAGCTCTTCAAAACCCAGGGAAGGGAGGCAGAAGCTTTGGAGATGAACTGTTGGTTGAAAAGCACTGCCCAGGAAAGGTATAAATGGATTAAAAGTTTCCCGTGTGGGGAAGGCCGTGATGTGGGGAGGAGGGAGTGATTAGTGAGTTTGGAGATCCTTGTGTAGCGGTTAATCCTCCAGCGGCAGCGCGGCCACCAGCGGATGCTGTATCCTTGGGGATGATCTCTGGGAAGCTGCTTTACTTTCTGTCATCACTTTAACGAGCCGTGGTGCCTGGGTAAAGTGCATCAAATGAATCTGAGAAATATTTAAGCTGAAATATGTATTAAGGGTAGTAGCTGGCCCAACCCCTTAATTTTTCCCCACGTCATTCCTAATTCATAAAAACAAACCATAGAACAGCCTTGAACTTTGTGCAAAAATCTGTTGCTCTGTAATTTGCAATTTAAATGATACTTCTCTGGATTTGACTGCAGGCAAGATCAGCTATTCTATTCCCATCCAATTTAATGCTTTTAGTTTTGGGTGTGTGCGTGGGACATCCTGGAATACTAATTATTTTCTCCTCCCTGTTTCTTGTTTCAGAGCCATCAACAAGCAGGATCTACTGTTTTTGGTAGTTCCCTTTCATTGTTTTTCAGTGAAGGCTCTTGTCGGCAAATGTGGATTTGTCTGGGTTTTGTTTGTTTTTTAACCAGTGTGATTTTTAAACAGTGTGTTCTGGCTAGTGTTTGCATAGTTTACAGAAAACTTCATTTAATGGGTATGGAAGTTGAGGTTCATATAACTGCAGAGAAAGCAGGGCCTGCCCTTCTTAAAATACATTTGTTGTGTCATGTTGCAGTCGTAAACATTGGAAGAGAAATACCATTTCTAATGATGGAATAGGAAAGTGCTTCTCAAATTAAGTGATGGCAATACAGCCCTGTCCCCCTCCAGCTGGCCAAAAGCAGCCACTGGTCCCCTTTTATAGTGAGGACCAGCTGGACCAGAGGTGGTACATAACTGTCTCAGCATTTCTCAGCATCAGCATTAAATGTTTGTGGGGGTGATTTGGTATTGATATCTGCAGCATGGCCAGAGATATGTTGTTCTTGGTCTGCTTTGTGTTCTGTAAATGTACAGCTGGAGAATGTAGGGAATGGCATGGCTGGTGTGTTCAGAATAGGTCAGTGTAAGCAGGAGGATGTACCTCTGAATAGTAAAAACATGGTGTAGTATCATGAGGAGGTGGAAAATGGGAAGTGTGGTGATGCTTTCACTCTCTTGACCTCTATAACCAAAGATATCTGCAGTTATTGGCTCAGGGAGACCCATAACTGGAAGAAAAGGTAATTGCAGTCTTGTTTACTACAGTATTATTGAGAAATAAAGCTTAGAATTCAATACATTTTCCATTTGTAGGTGTTTGTGGGTGTCCTATAAATCCAATAACTTCTGGGTTAAACGAGGTTGTGGAAAGTTTCATGGTCTGTCTGCAGTCTGCACATTCTGCATGAAGAACTTGTAAATACTGATGTTACTGAATTGTAGAGCTTGTTGTTTTAGGAGCCTGGGTTTTCTCCTGTAACTAATACTAGCCCTCTGCAGAGTTAATGAAATACATCGTGGAATTTTAACATTAAAAGAGAATTTCTAAAAACTGTAGAAAAGGATCTGTCAAATGATCACATTGTAGAAAAACATAATTGCTGTACTTCAGCATAAACATCTTTTAAAATATGTAAATAATAATGAAACTTGGTAATACTAAGTTTTGCTCTATTTAGTTCTTCAAAAACCTTTTTATGATTTTACTCAGTGGCCTAGATGGATGAAAACATAATCCATATTTAAATCCTTTCCTCAAAGTGTAATGAACTTGAGCTCCTTTGATTAAATTTAGATAATTTTTCTTCTTGCTAAGCTGGAGGAGTGTTTAATAGCTCTTAAAAGTTTGTCTTGTGTGGCAAGTGATGGAAAAGAACTCCACCAGTAGCATTGCTGTAGAGATGGGAGAGGTACAGATCATGTTTTCTCTGTGAACATCTGACTCACCAGAGCTGCCTGTTAATCCTGACAGCTTTATTGCAAAGCAAAGAAAGCGGCTGAATAAATTCAGGGGGGAAAAAAGTTGCAGCACCACTGCCTGCCCGCAGCAGAGACAGTGACCCTGGGATGAAAGGCAAGGAGAGGCACGTGTTCCTGGTTTGCCTTACAGGAGGATTTTAGGAGCCATCACTCCTGCTCAGCTGCAGTATTCCAAGGGAACTTTTATTTTCCTAGGGGAGAACGTTCTCAGTTCAGTTACACAAAGTTGTCCATGCTCACCACTTGCTTTCCTGGTAATGTTTTTTTTTTTTTTGGAGTCTTAAATTTTTGAAGTGTAGTCCAGATCTTGCCTTGCTTTTGTAGGTGAGGCATTTAGACCCCCAGATAAATTCTTCTGAACTTGCTTTTCAGCAAAACCTCTTACGAAAAGGTGTGGATTTCTTGCTTTTTGTGAGTTTTTTATACACTAGTACTATAATGAATCAGTGAAGCCTAGAATGTCAGGGATTGGAAGGCACATTAAGTTCATCTAGTCCCATGGCAGGGATGATTTCCACTGGACCAGTTTACTCAAGGCTTTATCCATCCTGGCCTTGTAATGAATCCACCTCCATGAGCGTTAGACACTAATCCCAGCTACCAACAACATATTTTGAATTTTAAAAAATGTCTGTACCTATTTTCCCTCTGCTTTTTGGATAAATACTTACTTATATTGAGCATATGTAGGAACTGTGAATTTAAAAAAACTTTTCTGCCCCACAGGTGCCTAGCATGAGTTAAAAATGCATTGATTATGAGGCACCTCTGCAATGACAAAACCTCAGATTTCTCTCTGGGATTTTTGAACTAGTGAGGTGCTCTTGTTCAAAAGACAGAATATGATTGCATGCGTCTTGAGCATTCATATAGATAAGGAATGTCACCCAACCCTCATTTGTACGTAATCCAGTTTTTTCCTAATTTTGCTGCGTTTGCTGCCTGATAGAATCTTTTACTTTGCCAGCCACTGGAGGTCTGTAGCGGGCCAGCATCAGTGAACACACCATGCTCTTGGGGGAGTTTTGGATAAAACTTGAGGGTTTTGCCTCCTTTGGATTTTGAGAGGCCGGTGAGTCGGTCAGGCTGGGGTTTGCCTGGTGCCTGCGGTGTGTCCGTGCTGTAGGCGACCGAGGAGCTGTGAAATCACTGAGGGCTTGTGCTGCACACACAGCATCGATCCCCAGCCTGGTGCCAGCTCGGCGTGTCACTGCCCAGACGTGGCCTCTAATACCAGCCTCAAGATGAGCTGCCAAAACCACAGTGCTCAAGGCCTCTCCCTCTGAGTTCGGCCAATGCTGGAGTGAAACAGCCCCCAGCTTGTTCCTCCGGGACACAGGCCTGCCTTGTTAGGAAATCGGTGAAGTTTGGGAACCCACAATACCTCACATAGCTCTGTGTACAGTAATGGAGGGTGGAAATAGGGCCATAGGCATGAGCAACCAGACGAGTTATAAATATAGAATACTCTCTCAATTCCAGTTTCGTTAGTCATGGGAGGACAGTGAGAGTTTTATAAACTTATAAGGAATATACAAACAGTTCTGAATTTAAAATAACTCTGTATAATTTTTTTAGTGTGTGAAAAGAATATTCTTTTTTGAGACCATCCTTGTAAGTATCTGCTATACACAGAGCGTAAGGATCTGCGTATTTATATGTTCATGTGAATGTGACTTGAGATGACAAAAAAAGGTACTGGAGAAGAAAAGCGTAGCTCAAACGTGCCAAACTCGAGCGAAAACAGAGTGGGAAGCGGCGTGCTTCCCACTTTATGCCAATATCAAAAACATGAATCCCCTCTTTTTCTTTAATAAGTGTTGTCTGGTGCCTTCTTCAGCTTCAGAGCAGCCCGGAGTCCCCGTCGGATCCAGGGATACAGCTCACCTTGGCTGTCCTTCCTACAAATAAATAAATAAACCTCTGGTACTCCCTAATCTGATCACAAATCCTTGCTACAGGGAAGGATTTAGAAAGTCCGAAGCAATGTCATGATTATTTTTCCCAGTCATGCTAGCAGGGATTCCTCAAAAGCGTGTGGAAGTGTATCAGCAGAGACAACTCAAGCATCCAAGTCGTAGCTGTGTGTGAGTGCGTGGCCAGCAGCGCTGTGTGTGCTGTTTGTCCCGTGAGTAAATCCTGTGTGTTTGCAGTTTCTGGGGGATGTCACAGTCAAACAGTTTATTTGTCAAACTGTTGGAAGAACCGAAATAGTTCAGTATAACAACGGAGGAGGTTTTAAAAGATAGTGAGCTGAGCACAGGCAGGATGACACTGTCATCCCTCACTTGGGTTAGCAGGAAGCACTGAGCACTCCCAGCTGCTGCTGTTCCATCCGTGCTCCTTGCTGACCCAAGGCACTTTCCCCCTGCGCCTTCTGACTCAGGTGTTTGTCCTTTGCTTGGTTTGAGCTGTCTGGGGATCCAGAGCTGCTGAACTTGCAGCGGTTCTCTTGGGGCCTGCTTTGGGTTTGTGCTCGTGTCCAGTGCCACAAGGGACTGGGAGCATCCTTGCACTTCCCAGAGCAGGTTCTGCAGCCCAGCTTCAGCTTTTCTGTCCACACACAGAGCTGGTCAGGAACCCCTAAGCAAATAGGCAGCAGTTGCAGCAGTTCTGTTTGCAGATCAGACCATGGAGGATGGAGTTAGAAGTTTAGGTCTAGATAGTTCAGGGAGATTTACCAATTATGAAAGCCATCGCATCAAGTCTAAAAAGATAACATTTTCCCATCTCTCTCTGAAACGCTTCTGTCCATGGCTGTGGTATATGAGAAGAAACTAATTCTAATACAGCTTTAAAGTCAGCTGTATCCTTCCCACTGTCAGTGTTGCCTGTAAATTTGTTAAAATGCATTAAGAAATGGATTAATGCACAATCTTCCTGTCTGCTTTTAGGTCTTAGAAATACTGGAACTTTCTGTATTCCCTCTCCATTTATAATAGAGAAAGATTTAGAATGAAAAGTATATTCCATGATTATTAAAACCAGGAAAGAGCTCACCCTTTGATTGTTGTGGATCTCTAGAGCATAATCTTCAGTTGCTGTCAGATCTGCTTACACTCTTGTATTTCTGGAAGTCCTGAAGGAAATACTTTATTTGATTGTTTTAGCTTAATTGCCTTAATATTGTTTGGAGCATTGTTGCTGTTGTTGTTAACAGGGTGCCTTTCATTTGCAATGTACAAATATCATAAGTGATGTCATTCTCCCAGTTTTAGTAGTTTTTAATTTAAAACAAATGCACCAGGTGTCTCTGACAACTTTGCAAACCATCAGCATTCTTGTTCTTCCCATCCATTATCATCCTGCTCTTTTATCAGGCTCCTGAACATCTGGATCTTAATCCTGGTTTTAGTGGCATATCTCACTAACAGGTGAACAGCTTGAAAAATCTTGCTCTGTAGTAACATGGTTTGAATGTTCTTGGTCTTTCTGGCTGTTTCCTTGAATTTTCATCATTCTAGTAGGTTTTGTCATTTGTTGTTGTCACCTGAGTTGGAGGTGAACAAAAACTTTCTACGTTTGCCCCACTGTGTGTATTAAGAGCAGTTTTCCTGAAGTTTTTTTCACTTTAATTTTAGTGTAATTAGCCCTCGGCTGGAGCAGTGTTGATTCAGCCTCCAAGATGAACGTTCTGTTTCATTGCTGGTGCCAGAATGGTTAAGCTGTTGATGGGTGTAAGGCATGAATGCAAAGGGCATTCCTGAAATGGAGCAGGAGCTGAGTCCCTCCGAACCAGTGACTCTTGTTTGCCCTGGATTAAACTGTGGTGATCCTTCGGCATTAAGAGAACTACATAATTTAGGCCAGTGTGATAATGTTATCAGCCTGTCTTCGTCCTTTAGAATAAATCTGGAATGTGAATAGTAGTCCTCCTCCAGTTGGGCTTTTGCCAGGAGATGGCTGACCAGCACTCCTTCCTTGCAGTATATTAATTAAATCCTGTAAAGCTTATTGCCTTACACTTGCAGCATTTGGAAGACAGGCAGATTAAATCTAGCTTTAAGCAAGAACAAGCAAAACCCCAATATATCGCTCGTAATCTGCAGCAAAAAGAAAAATAATTTCCCTCAGAGCTGCTCTTCAGCAGCACTTTGCTTTCCTTATCTGTTACTGCGGAGTTCAGGAACTTCAGTTGTCCCTTTAGGAATGTGGATAAATCTGTGACAGTGGTGGGGGCTGGCAGTGGATGGGGAACAGCTTTCACCACCATGGGGGGACCCTCGTGTTCCTGCCTTCACCCCCGCTCTGATCAGTGTTACTATTCTGATTTGCATCTTCCAGCGGGAAATTTCCTCGTGCGTAGAGGAAATGTTTCTGGAACAGTGCAGCACTGATGGTAAAACATTCCCCACCAGTTTGTTTACCCAGTGCTGAAGATGGAGTGCAACTGCTCCCGAATCCCCAGAGATGGTTGTGTATCTGCCTCCGTGGGGTTTGTTTATGTGCTGGATTCATACTGGCGTGGAAGGGACTAAATGGACTTGTTTTTTTCCTCATTCTCTCGAGTGCCAGCTGCAACGGTGCCAGTCTGGGCTGTGCTGGGCAACACAAACTGTTTTGAAAAAGAATGCAATTCATGCTGCCTGGGTTTGTCAATAACTCGTGTTTGTTTGCACCTTCCTGGGCCGTGGCCGTACGCGCTTGGGAGCAGACGTGCACTACCTGTGCTATCCATGGGTTCCTGTTGACTGTGGGTTAGGGGGTTGTTTTCTTCACTCAGGTTTCCATCTGCTCTCATTTTGGTGTGGTGGGAGTTCCTGTAATGCCGCTGGAGCGTTTAGCAGGGTTTATTGCTTCATTTGCAGAGACCTAAAGGGATGGGAGTTCTGCGGTGCCAAAGAGTGTCCCCAAGTCCTCTGCTCTGTAAAATGGATCTGGCACACACGTTGTTTTGTATCACAGCTGGGAAGCCTGGAAGATGTTTTGGTATAACTTCTAGAGTAAGGAATGAATGAGAGGTGGCCAAAAGAGGGATGTGTGGGGTCATCAAACTCCAGTGTATCCAACTGGAATATTCTCATTGAACATTTCCTCTCGGCTTTATTGACCTCATTGCATCTGGTGGAATCACAGAGACTCCAGGTGCTGGCTGGTGCTGGACCTTCCTCTCCTAACCTATCTCCCATTCCTTTCTTCCACTTCCTTTGCTCTGGAATCATCTATAGATGCTGACATCTGAGCAGTTGGCTCCAACTGCTGCACACCTGGCTGTGTATTGTTTTTCACCTGTGAAATCCTGAGGAGGGGAATGCAAGAAACAGATTCCTAGATCAATCTTTCATATGATTAAAAATTGGGCAGCTAGTGGGCTGATGTCAGGCTGGGCAAATCCGCTGAGGTTATTTTGGGGTTCTGGATGCTTCATCACACCCACTCCTTCATGCAGGGATAAAGGCATATGCAGCATCTGTGACAAACAGAAATACTGAGAAGCGAGAGACCAAAAAGCTTTGTGTGGAGGCTGACCAGGTGTAGTGGGAAGAAAATAATTCCCTGAACCACTTCAGAATAATTTCAGGCTCCTTGGAAAGGTCTCAGGGATAAAAATGGGTTGGTAGTGACTAGGATTTAAACATGGAAACGCATGACTGATCTCGAGTCAGACATAGCTTGCGGGCTGTAGACTTAATGCCCTCTTGGTGTAAGTTTGTGTAGACCTATCCAAGTATTTTGCTGGTGGACATGACTATACATACTGGAGGTTTAATGAAGGAGGAGATGATCTCTTTCAGGTCCTAGATCAGTGCTGGGTTGAACTGAACTTTTGACATCTGGCAGTTAATGTCAAAAGCTGCCAGACTTCGTGCCTTAACTATTAGAAAGTGGTTCAACATGGCAGCATTTTTTGCCTTCAGGATTTTCACTGAATATGAATTAACCAGTTTTAGAGAAGGGGGAACAGAAAAGACAAAAAACACACCACTGTTGATATGCTGCTAGTACCTGTTTCTGTGGCAATATAAAGATTTATACAACTGCTCTGAGTGGCCTCTTCAGTGCCTTGGAGATGACTTTTACCCATATTCCTGTGATCAGAACACGCTACTGCATGTATTTAATACGTGTATTTCCTTTTATTCTGTAGTTTTTGATTCCAGCCCTGACCGTGAATCACTGGAACTGGATTTTCTGAGTAATGTCTTTCCAGTCTCTCTGTTCTCAGAGAATATTGGGCAAAAGAAATCAGGTCTTGTATAGGCTGTTTGAGCATTTGAAGTCAGCTGTTTGAAAGGCCGTACCAAAGTTTAGCCCATTAAAATGCAATATTTTAAAAATTCTGTCATGTAGAAGGATTAACATTCCAAAAGTGACTGTATTTTTCTGTCTTTGTGGATAAATTTAGACAGCTAATTTTTTCAGTAGTTGGCTATGAGAAAACACTCCCTTCCTCCTCTGGTTTCTGCTCAGAACGAGGCGCTTTTCTGCCCCTCTCCCTTTATTTTCCTGAAACATTATTTTATCTGAAGGATGCTCTAAAAAACCCAAAAGAGTACACAAAAAAAAACAAAACCCCAAACCCAAAGAAGGATCAAATATCTTTTTACAAGGAGAGAAAGAATCTTTAAAAAATATTTATCCCACACTTGGCAACCTTTTGCTTGCCCGCGTGTGACTGGCGCGGTGCCATCCTTGGCCGAGGCCGGCGCCTCCGCTTGCCAGGAGTCTTCCTCCTCTGGCTGCATTTTCACTCCCTGTGACTGATTGTTTATTCACCTGATTTTTCTGCTCCAGCATCGCTGAAGTCATGGCGTCTTGGAGATGATAAGAGCACTTTGTCTGCCCAAACCGTGCGATAGCCGTGATGTCAACGCGCGGGGCGTTCGCCGCGAGCCCTGGCGTGGTGCACACTCCACATAGCAGGGAGGGATTAAATGTCAGACAAACTTACTGCCACCTCCTTAGCTGAGCCTGTCCAGAAGGGAACCATCATAAATACAGGCAGATGATTTGTTGCTTGCTTTTTGAATTTTTTTTTTGCCCCCAGAGCTGTATTTGAGGATTTTCGAACTTTGCTTTGTTTGAGTTCGCGTTTAGCATCTTGGGGGTTTTAATTGAGGATAATGAGTCTCTGAGTCAGATTCTCTTGGGACTCCTCTTGTTTCTAAGATGTTTCCTGCATTTAGTTTTAAGGTGTCTCCTTGTTGTATGCCATGTCTGAATCTGATTTGCTCAGTAAATAGGCATCTTGGAATAAAAAGGTTTGCCTTTTTTTTTCTTTTTTTTTATCAGTGATCATAGTATCTTAATAGTATTTGGAAGATCTCCTGAATTTTTTGTTGACAGGGAAAACTCGTGAAGAAATCAGAGAGAGGGTGAAGTATGGGTAGACAATGAAAGTTCTGTTATTGGTTTGCTCCAGGAAACTGGATTTGTGGCTACTGTTACTCTCATACTGTCTTTCTCTGAAGATCTGACACTACTTTCCCTCCCTAAATGTAAATGGATGCTGGTCTAGTCAGGCCTCCATTGTCTTTTTATTCAAGTGCATAAGGGTCTGCCCTTTTCTACATCTTGCTTTGACTTCCTTCTCCCATGGCTGCCCTCCAAGGTCTCTGAAATTTTCCATTATTTTGGTATCTCCATGTGATGACAATTAAGCATTTTTTTGCCCTTGGGCTTGTCAGCAAGGATTTTTTCAAGGGGTTGGTGTTTTTTTTGTATATCGTCATCAGCCTTCGTGTTCCAAGGCTCTGTTGTACCTGGCTGATAAATTCTGTCCCCAGATGTCACCCGACTCTTTCCTCCTGTTTGTCTCTAATATTCTTGCAGAATAAAGTCAATGAGTTATTGAGTGTATTACGGGGCACTTTTTTTGGCCAAAGTATTGCATGTTTTGGTACAAATCTAGGAGCCCAAGTAGCACAGATTGGGAGGGTGGGGGGAGGATAGATGGGTCTGGACTGGGAGGTCAGCCAGTGTTGTTTAGTGAGGTTTTTAGAATGGAGATATCTGAGGGAACTGGCGTGTAAGGCAGATAAGGCTTTTTTGTTGTTGATAATATGTCCTACAAACACACACACAGAAGTTCTTGTTCTGCCTCTTCAAAGAAACAGGATACCCGTATTGTCTCCAGGCTGAAAACTCTGCCAACGTTAGCAAGAACAAGCAGAAAATAGGACTGAGGAAAAAGCGAGGATGCTGAGCTTTTAAAAAATTATCTTTATAAAGTTTTCAAGAGTTCACGTTAAAATGGCTGTGATTAAAATATTACTGTAGTTTTGAAAACCTGTTTCACTGATTGCCTTTTTCATGTTAACTTGTGTATCCTTCTGTGCTCCAATTTATATTTCCGTAGACCAGAGTCAGCAGATTTACCAGGAGATGCAGGGAATCCTATTTTTATAGCAGACTGCTCATGAATGGCAGAGGCATTAAGGGAATACAGGAGTCTTTCACAGGAATGAAATAAACTTAATCTGTGTTTATCCCAATGCTTAGTACAGCAGTGTTTGTTTTCCAGCAAATTGTTCAGATGAAAACAAACAAACAAAAAAAATCATGCGTTTAATCAATATATCCAGTAATGAACTTTGTGGAGGCACGGGGTGGGGGGTGTGTGTGGTTTTTTTAGCAGGGCTTTGAACTGGAAATGTAGCTACCACATGAAATCTGAGTTCTGGCACCCACTCAGCACAGCAGTCCATCTGCTAGCAAGACACGCTGATTTATTTTTTGTTTTTAATCCCTTAGTAGTGCCAGATGCAAGTGCTGTGTACCTTAAGGTGAAAGGCAATTTGTGATGCCTTACTAAGGTGGCATCTGGGCAGACTTCTTTTGCACTGGTGCAGATTACAGTCAGAAAGAGAATACACACCTGCATGTGTGTTTTATTTTGGTATACAGGTTTATTGTGTGAGATTTGTTTCCTTTTCAAGAAAAAAAAATCAGCACCTTCAGACAATGAATTATTTAGCAGTGATTGCCTCTGCATTCCTGTTTTCTGTAGTCTTACAGGCTCTGCAAAAATTTTCTTGATTTGGTTTTCTTGTGATAGTTGTGATACTTGGGGTACCTGAGCAGGCACCAGCAGTGCTCATGGTCTCAGCTCCTTGTTCTCATAGTCTCCCCACTCCATCTATTTCAAAACAAGGTGATTAAAACTAGAGTCAATATAGAATCAATTTGACAAGAAATGCAAAATTCTTCAATGGCATTTTGACAAGTCCTTTTCAAGGTGGGCACTGCTTAAAGCTGCCAAAAAATGGCTCTTTATAGTCAAAGTCAGTGTAAGAGGTCAACATCCTGGATGCAGAGCTATGAGCAATGGGGTTTTTTGTGGGTTTTGGTTTGTTTCTGTGGGGGACTGATTGTTTTTGTTGTTGTTACTGTTATTATTATTGCTTAATAGCAGTCTTGAGAATTTTATCCTGTGTCAGGATGGTGGAGTTCTGCTGAATGGGATTATAAAAACTGAAAAGCCTGGACTTCATTATGGGAGGAGGAGGGAATTAAAATTTTATGATGTTTAGTCCTGCATTAAAACAACACCATAGCTGCAAAGAGATAAATCACAATGCACAACTTGTGTGGAGTTTCATCAGCTGCTTCCATGGTCTCTCCTCTCCTGATTCTCTGCTCTGCTGGAATCATTCAGTTTAAATGTCCGTGGTGCTCCACTTGGACCTCTCTGTAGTGGCACCACTGAAATCCAGTTTTCTGCTGTTGTTACTGATACAGTGTTCTAGCTAAGTTAGAAAGTGGCAAACAGTTACTTAATGCAAACCAGATTTGCAATCTGTGTGTTTCCAGAGCCTCTGGCACACAGCTCCTGTGGCTAAAAGGCCATAGAGTGCTGTAATCAAAATGCTGTTGTTACATAAATATAATGCTGCCACTTCTTTTGATCTAGCAGTGGTGAGCTTGGCTGCTGAGGATTCTGCTCTTTGTTCGTGTCTTCCAAGCTGAAATGCTTTCACATAAAACGAATGTCTCCATAAATTTGCACCCCGTTTTTTTTTTCCCCTCCCTTTCATATTTTGTTCTCTGAACCCAGAATTTGAGGATAAGGCAGAATTCTGTTATGCTCTTCAGGGGAAACTAGTAGCTCCGTAATTCCTTGGTATTTGATGTGGATGATGATTTGATACTTTATTAAACCGCATTTTGCACACATAAGCAACATTGGGATGCTACGCTGGGGTCACCCAACCATGTGTGCTGCAGTAGAGCAGGGCTTCCTTCTACAAGTGTAATTAAGTTGTTTTGAAGGAAGCTTGTTTTCTTGCCAATAAAAGACCAATTTGAAGTACAAATAGGAAAGGCAAGAAATGCTTAGAAAGACAATAAGTCAGCATGCCAAAAAAAAAAAAGTCCATAATACTAGGGCTATGGAATAGGTTCCAGTACTGCCTGTTTCCATTATCCTTATGTTGATCTTGCTTTCAGCAGTTTTCTTTATTACTTACTTGGTTCATGCCATAAATTTGATCTGAGAAAAAGATACTTTCAGGCAACTAAAGCTGAGAAAACCAGAATTTTTTGCAGTAGTGAGTTTGTTTAGGTTTTTTTTTTCAGAGATGCTCTAGAGCGCAGGGAGTGAACCACCACAGGGCTGCACAGAGCAGAGTTTCTCCTTCAGTGCCACTCACCTCAGCAGGTGTTGCTCACTCTCCCTTGTTTTGTGTCCCACAGTGTGCCCCAGCTCGTGCGGGAAGCGAGCCTGCACAGACCAAAACGAGTGTTGCCACCCCGAGTGCCTGGGGAGCTGCACGGCGCCCGACAACAACACGGCGTGCGTGGCCTGCCGCAACTACTACTACGAGGGCGTGTGCCTGCCCACCTGCCCGCCCAACACCTACAAGTTCGAGGGCTGGCGCTGCGTCACCAGGGAGTTCTGCTCCAAGGTCCCCGCCACGGACGCCAGCGAGTACGAGAGGTTCGTGATCCACAACGACGAGTGCATGGCCGAGTGTCCCTCGGGCTTCATCCGCAACGGCAGCCAAAGGTAACGCGGCCTCCGCCTCTGGTCCTGTGTGGGTTTGTCACTCCCTGTCCAGGGGCAGCTTGGGGTGCAGGGTAATTGGGGGAGAGAGGAGGGCACAGGACGGGAGTTTCAGTGGGGGATTACGTGGCAGAAGCTGACTTTGACTTTTCCACAATGAATCCACGTGATGGGTGCGTGTGGTCCTGTGCAGCATCAGTGGGCTCTGGTTCTTCAGAAGGGTTCATGCAATGCAGAACCAGCTCTTCAAGCTGAGAGTAACAAAACAAAAGTGAAGCCCAAGAACAAAGGGAGGCCCAGGGTTGGAGTTGGCTGATGATCATTATCACACAGAACGAACCATAGGAGTTACCTTGCCATGTGTATTATTTGCTTTATGTGTGCCTGCATTTTAGACACATGTATTCTTCAGTGTATTTAATTTAATTTCCCTTTTTTCACTATTTCCAGGAGATAACAATGGTCTTTTAGGAGGAAGTAATCATCTAGATGGTGACAAAAATAATGCAGCAGCCAACAGTATTATACAGAATAATTTCTTGTGAGAGTGTCGCTCTCCTCCTGTTACTTAATTGTAACAGAGCAATGTTTGCTTGGGATTTTTGTAATTTCCGGTGGCTTAAGCAAGTAGCCTTTGTTGCCTACTGTCCTTTCAAAGTCATGGACTTTCAGTAAAGGATAGTCAGTGTGCTAAAATTTGTAGTGCTTCAGTATTGTGCTAAAAAGATGTCTTTGTAGGCTGCTGTGTTTTCTGCTAAGATGATCATGGTGATGCAGCAGTTGTGTGCCTCTGTGTACATGTCATCCATCCGTTCCAAGCAGTCTCCAGTTGGCATTTGGATACAAGCAACTTAACACAGCCTTTGCCCAAATCCAGATATTCACCTGAGAAATGCAGCTTTTGTTATCTCCTGGAGCTTGTAGTAGCAGCTGTTTGAGCTGCTTACGCTGGAGTGCGCAGCCATCCTGTCTTATCTCGATGATGTGCTCTCTGCAGAGATTGAAAGGAGCTGTAACTCAAGGCTAGTGAATGTTCTGTTCCCCAGAGGTGCTGTTAACAAATAGTTGCAAATGGAAAGCATTTCCAGCATTCTTTGTACATATAGTTGAAGCCTCTTTCTTGTGTCTGCAGCTTTTAGTGGTTTGTGGCATGTTATAGAGCAGGATTTTGAAATAGGAGCTTACTGCTTAAAAAAGGAGCTTCTTTCTGTTATGGTTTATCCATGGAAAACTGTTATCAATTTACATGTTTCTTTAAGCCTGAGAAGAAAGTGGGTTCACTTTCCTTGTAAAAAAATAAATAGTAAGCCCCTGTCCATCAGTGTTGTCTGCAAAGGCCTTTGTCTTTGGAGCTGGGTTTGGATTTTTTCAATTTTTATTTTTCCTCTCTGTAGTGAGATTAGGTGATGTAAGTAATCATGAAATACCAAGTAAAATGGTAGAATAAATTGGAAAATAAAATTTACCTTGAATCGGGAAAGACATTTACCAGGAGGAGTGATCAGAGGGCCTGTGTTGTGCACACGTGAGGTGTCCAACTTGGAGATGAATACGCAGGGAATATAACATGGAGCCCTTTAAAAAGCTCCTGCAGCCAAAGGCTGGTCTACCCTGAGTTCTTGTTTTTTGAGTTTGGCTGCTAAAAATGCTTCTGAGTGCCTGTGAGTGTCAGAAGCAGAAATGAGCCTGTGTTTCAGTGTTGCCTCCCAGCTTCTGGCAATCTGATTTCCCTGACTTTGGGGCTGTGTCTTTCTTGATGTTCTGTCTGTATCACCCATTTTGAACCCGCTGAGACTTCTGGGCTTCCTCTCCCCATTTCTGTTGCCCCATTAGTTGTGCTTGCATCAAGACACAATCTTCTGTTTCCTTAAACTTGTTGCTTTAATGCCTCTTAAGCTGTAAGAAGTAGTGACTAACTGACTGCTCACTTTCTCCACATCCCTCCTGACTGTGAGCCCCCACAGTTGTGTTTCTGAGTTAAATGGCCAGGAGCATGGAATTCCCTAGTGCTGAGCTTTAAATATTGGTTTATGAACATGGACACAGACAACTTTATAAGAATGTGAACAGTATTTTCCCATCTCCAGTTCTTGGCTGGCCTATTTGGTGAGGTTGGGCCTGGATTAGCACGAAACCTCCCTGCACTCTGAGGCTGCCTTTGTAAATGAGAGGAGAGGGGTTCCTGGGAACCATTCAGTTGGAGTCAATGTACAGTTGCAAGGGCACTGGGTTTTACCTGAAGTGCCTTTGACTTTGGAAGGACCACAGAGCCTTCCAGAAGCTGGCAGCCCGTGGGTATGGATCCATTCAGGCCCTGGAGGAGGTACAGTGCTCCAGCTTCTCTGGAGTGCATCAGGCAAGTGTATCCTGAGCAAGCATGGCAATTTTCATTCTGGCCTGGAGGATTTGCCTAAGCTTTAGAGGGAAATATCTTCCAAAATTCAGCTCAAAGCAGTCTGTAGACTCAGTGTCGCACATCACTGTTTATTTTCAATATCCACCTCTTTCCTCACAGCATGTTCTGCAGCCCTTGTGAGGGGCCTTGCCCCAAAATTTGTGAGGATGGGAAAACGAAGACCATTGACTCAGTCACGTCAGCACAAATGTTGCAGGGATGCACAATTCTCAAGGGAAATCTGCTGATCAACATCCGGCGTGGAAGTAAGTGATCGCCCTCTCTTTCTGAACCCCTGATAAGGCTGCTTTTCACATTTTTCCTTCTGTCGTCAGCGTAATGATAAGAACATTATAAACTCAGCAAGCTGTTTGCTTTCCCGGCCAGAGCAGGGCTCCTGTTTGATTTGGCCCACTGCAGCACCATCCTGCCCCACGCGGGTGGAATAGGTATTCAGCTCCCAGGGAAAGCTGGGATTTTTGTTAGGTTTTTTGGCAGGACGAGGAACCAGGATTAGGCAGTTAGACAAGCAGTGGTCCCAAAGGAGTAATAAAGGCTCAAGAAGGTGGAAAAGTTGAAAATCCTTGCATCTGGGTAGGTAAATAACTTGTCACGTGGCACTGTAAGACTGCAGATCCTCACTTTTTAGGGCAAGGCGTGGTGTTTTGCTAGAACATGGAATCCAGAGTGCTGAGAGCTCTTATAAAGCCTGACACTGTGCTGCTGGATGGTCAGCATTAGTGAGCTGGCCACCTCTGTCACATGTCTTGAACAAGCGCTGGATTAAATTTGTCAGAGCAGTGATTCATCAGCCAGGGAGGTGTTGACAGTTGATGAGCTCTTAAAAGCAGAGTAAAAATTGCTGTTAGTTTTTATTGGACTTGTATGTCCCTATGGAACGTCCCTTTTGGTTTCATGAATAAGGTTGAAAGATTGGGATCTGTTTGATTCCCTACCTCATGCTGAATGAAAGTTCCAGGGTTTGGTTACAGCAGCATGTGAATTTTTTAATTTGTGGTCCTACTGCTACAGGTACAGTCTTCCCTTCTGGGAGATGTTCCAGTTATCTGGGGCAAGCGTGTGGGAGTGTTTTTATTTTATTTAAGCATTATTTTGGAGTGCCAAAGAGCATCTGATTATTTGGTATGGGAACCAACCATTGGTATTTGGTTATTGGTCTTCCCAGCCATCTGTTAAGACTTTGGTGTGTTTATGGCAGCAAACACACCCCAAAGCATCTTCTCCCAAGTCCTTAAAAACTTCTCCTTGGAGCTGTGGTGTACCTTGGCAGGGTGGTGACACCAGGCAATGGGCTTGGGCCGGGGGTTGCTGGAGGTGAGGACAGCAAAGCTTGAGCTTGTGAAGGATGGGGTGTTGCAGCCCTGGGCAGGGACAGTGCATAGAGAGGAGGCAGTTCTGAAGAGTGGAGCTTCCTCTGCAGTCATTTTAATAATTTCTAATAGAAAGTCAGCTTCAGTGAGTTGTCTGGAACATGTTCCATGGCAGGAGGACTTCCTTTTTTATCTTTGCTGTTTCATCAGCTGGTTCATTTTTTAGCTTTTCAGGTTATGGAAAGCAATGCTCTGTGGCCCAGAGCAGACCAGGAACATACCCTCTCCTCTGCATCTTCAATCTCATTCTCTGTTTTCCAGTGGAGCTTTCTGCCTGAGCTTTGCTCCATACCCAAAGAGCAATTCCATCTCATGGTGTGAACATTTACACGTTTTCATCCCGGCCAGAATGCTGGCTCACCATTTGGTGCTGGCTTCAGAGGGCAATGCCTATGGAAAGATCAGGTGTTCCAGTATGGAAAAGCAAAACTGGTTTCCCACTGTTACTCTGTGGCTTTATTTTGCCCTCCAACCATCTGGCTGCACAGGCAACTGTTCTAGGGGAGGAAAGCCAGTGTCTCTCATTTTCAAAACCAACAAGTACAAACATTTTCTTTTGCTGAGCTAATACTGCACGAAGCAGAATATTAGTCAAAGCTGTGAATTCTGTTACGATAACGATTATCTTTTTCTCACTGTAGATAACATTGCCTCAGAACTGGAGAATTTTATGGGTCTGATTGAGACAGTGACGGGGTATGTGAAGATCCGTCATTCCCACGCGTTGGTCTCCCTGTCTTTCCTGAAGAACCTGCGCTACATTCTGGGAGAGGAACAGGTGGACGGGTAAGTGTTCATGTATTTGTGGATGTAATTTCACCTTAATAGAAAGCTGTGGAGAGTAAGTCTCCTAAAAACCATTCACTTTCATTTATAGCATCTCCTCTTCCACTAATATGCAGCGCTTTTTCTCCTCATGAGCACCTCTGCACAGCAGTGCTCATTTGCATTACTGTGCAGATCAGCATGTTAAATTTGAGGATATTACAAGTATTTTGTGGTACCTTTGCTGTTGTTTTTCACTTTAGGTTTTTCTAGGTAGATTTTTTTATATCAATAAAGTGGTTTAGTTTGTTCTTTTTGCAGCTTTTTGAGAAAAGAGCATCTTCAGAAACAATTGGATTTCTTTGTAGTTCTTTACTGTTGGGTTTTAGAAGAGTTTTGTGGAGAAGTCAGCTGAAAGGAAATACGAATTTTACTAGCCAGAGAGTGCAACTGGAAGTGAAACACAGTGCAAGTTGCAATTACTTGCAACTCCCTGAAATGTTAGCATTACATGGATTATCTACTGAGCATGCAAAAGACTGGTCAGGAAAAGTTGATCCCTTGAAATGTTTGCTGTGGATTATATTGCTTCTATAATTACTCACCATGTGATACTCCTTGCTGTACATAACTCCTGTTTTCCTATGATGGTAAAAGTTTGTCAAGGCAAAAGTTTTTACCCCTGCAGAGTGTGTGATGCTGAGGAGTAGTGAGGGTCCTTCAGCAGACTGTCTGCTCTTTCTCATCCCAAATCAAGTAGCTGTCCCAAGTTTAAACCAATGTTCTGTGGAAGAAATCAGTCCCCTCCATAATGACAGAACTATTAAATGAAGAATTGGGAGAAATTGTAGAAGGCACAATTGTGGAATTTAATTGTAGAATTAAATTGAAAAGGTAGTGTGAGGGTCATTGGAAATGTTGCTTATGTCTGACATCTGCCCTGACTGTATAAAGGTAAAACACCAGGGATTCTTCACAGCCTCCCTCTTTCTCTCCGGCTAGTCTTTGGTCAGCTTTAAATTCTTAAAATTCCTGCATCTGACAGTGAGTGCAGGGCAGCTCTCCCTGCTGCCCTTGCAGAGCACGCTGTGAGCTCAGGAGGAGCACTGGCTCTGTGGAGAAGCTTTTTTCCACCTGCAAATCCCATGGGATTGTCAGTGCTGAGCTCGGGCACGTTCGGCCGCTCCGTGCCCTCACAGACACTCCGGTTATCGACTTGTCTGTGCTTCTCTCCCCTCTCTGCCTCGACCTCCTTGGATCTGAGTTTAGCTTTGTGCCCAGGTAGTAATTACGTTCATGGTACCTTGTCTGTCAGCAAACAGAGCTGAACCGAGGGGAAACTGGAGGATTATCAGTCAGATTCCCAAGTAGAGGAGAGTAAATAGATGCAGCTTTGGAGAAGAAAACAGGGCTGACTGGGGAGGTAAAATAGATTTATAGTAAAGAGCTGCTTGTGCTAAAATTCCCCTATGTTAGGAAATGACTGCAGTTACATACAGGGGCAGTCTCTTTGCTTGGAAAACGCCTGGCATAATTTAGGCATTACCACAGTCTAAATAACATGTCCAAAAATGCCTAGGTGGAAGTAGGCACCCAACAAGGAAGAACTGAGCCTGAACAATTACTTGGGCAGAACTAGGTATGTCAGCTTCATTAGAAATCGAGTCCTAGGTAATTAGGGGACAGGTGGAAATAGAAATGGAAATGGAATTATTCTGAAAATACACTCTGCATTACAAGAAATGGCAAATCTGTGCAGATTGGAGCCAGAATGCAGTTTTTGTTTCAGTTTGAGTGAGGGAAGAATTAATACTAAATTTTAAATGGAATAATTGATGGAAAACCATAAATTGATAATATGGCAACTTTCTATGAGCCCTGTGCTTTGTTTGCCACATTTCCCTGCAGAAGCTGTGTAGTCAGAAGGGTTTGTAAAAAGCCCAGTCTGGGTCTGTTGACAAGGGCTTAGCAATGTAAGATGGGCCTCATTGTGTTAATGGTGGATTTTGTGTAATGTAGTTAATGATGGGGGAACTTCTCACCAGAATGAAATAAATGCTGCCATGGTGGGTTAGCTTGATTTAGGTTCATCAGCTACACAGAGCTTGATCTCATTTCCCAGTGGTGCATTCCTGTCCCTGCTATCCCACAGTGTCAGTGTCCTTGCAGGTGGTGTCCTGCAGCTGATGTAGAGCCTGCAGTCTTGCTTCTGTTGCACGTGTGGTTTTTTTTCACGATTCAGCCCAATTGAGTAGTACCAGGAATTTCTTGATAATACTTAGTAGGCCTTTTGCATACAACTTTGTATACAGTATCTGTGGAAATGAAGGATGTTATTCCAGGGCTGGGCTTAGCAGTAGGCTCAGCACAGCTGCCTGTGTTTCGCTCTGTGCTCTGCAGTGTGCATCCTGT
Organism: Prinia subflava; assembly: GCF_021018805.1. Lineage (NCBI taxonomy): Eukaryota > Metazoa > Chordata > Aves > Passeriformes > Cisticolidae > Prinia > Prinia subflava. The sequence continues at coordinate 3,683,373 of NC_086261.1, forward strand.
GCAGTCAGTACAACTGTTTGCTCTTGGGTTTCAATGTACAGGTGCAACTGTACTTGGCACAATGCAGGCAACCTTTATTGGGCCAGGAGGTAGAGCAGAGAGGCAAGGAAACCTCACTATGCAAACTCTTAGAGCTGCTTTTGTAAACATAAGCAAGAGCTGTGTTAACAACTGTTTTATTGTCAGAACTCCAGAAGGCTTTTCCTTCCATAAAGTATCCAAGGTTACTGCTTCCCATTTACCACCAAATGGAAAATGCAGTGTAGGGACCTGCTGGTCAGAGGACATGAATTTATATGTTCCTTATAGCAGCTCCTCTGCAACTCTTAAAACACATGTTGGAGTGGGATTTAGATGGTGTGGTGTCACTTTTGGAGTCCTGTGTCACACTCATTTCCCTGCCCCCCAAACATTCAGGATTAACTTGCTCCATGGGAGAGAAGAAAGCCCTTTGCTGAACACCAGTTTAAAGTACAAAGGAACAAACACAGTGTTTCTTATATTAAGTTTTCTTATGTTAAGGTATTCTTTGTTGAAATGGGCTGTGAATTAAAACAAGTATTTTCTCTTCAAAAACTTCCTTCTAGGAATTATTCCTTCTATGTGCTTGACAACCACAATCTTCAGCAACTGTGGGACTGGAACCATCATAACCTGACAATCAGTGAGGGGAAAATGTACTTTGCATTTAATCCTAAACTGTGTGTTTCTGAGATTTACCGAATGGAGGAAGTTTCAGGAACCAAGGGACGACAGAGCAAAGGAGATATAAATCCAAGGAACAATGGGGAGAGAGCCTCTTGTAAGTAAACAAATCAAAAAATCTCAATGCCAGCTGCACAGGAGGGTGTCACAAGAGCAAACCCAACATGCTGACATGTTGCTGACCATTGCAATATCTAGAGTTTAGGATTTGCAGGAGGCTTTCAGCCCTTCTGCTTGTTCAGGCTTTAAACTGTAGCTGTGAAGGTACCTTTGCATGAGTGGGAAACGATGGGGTTACATAGTCCCTATCTCATCTGTAAAACCCACTTGTAGAAGATGACTTCTTCCCAAATCCCCTGTTCTGTGGCAGCAGCAGCAGAGAACAATAGGAGCATACCTGGGAAATGAGAAAAGAAATCCAGTAGTTTGGTGTATCAAGGAGCAATTTCTCAGTCTCCTTTGTAACTGTGCATCATCATAGGTGTTTTCCTCTCTCTGATACTTACTCTTTCTTGATATTAAGGAAGCTGCTGAATAACAATTCCATAGACACCAAAACAAAACTGTGTCTGTTACATTCAGCTTCATTTAAACTCCTGCCAAATATTGTACCTGGTTGCTAGAAATGCTTGTTTCAAACTCTGCTTCGTTTTCAAATCACTTGCTTTTGAATTGAGAATACTTTTTAGTATTCTGCAGTATTCTTAAGCCTGAGTGTATCTGCATTTAATTCTGGATTCTGCAATGGTCAGAGTTATTGAAGTGTCCTCTCTTGGCTTTGGTGGTCTGCACATGAGGTCTCCAGGTGTAACAGTATGTTTAAAAATAATCTCTCTTCTAGTAATTAGGAATACCTACAAGTTTTCACCTCAAACCCTTAAAAATGTCAATGCGTTTTTCCCTTGGTCAGTTTGTGGTGTTTTGGAGCTGAGTAAACTAAAATGTGCCTTGTGTAAAAGTCAAGACCCCTTGTTGTGGACGGTGCCTACAAAACTAGGACACGTAATCTGCTGAATTTCTCTTTGGGCGCAATGCAGACACGCAGATGGCCCCGACCCTTGTTGTAAGCACCCTCCATTCTTTGCACATTCAATAGAGCAAAGCCTTGCAGTCCTGGAGGAGTTACAGACACACAGCCAGGCCTTACTACCACTGAGGCCAGTGCCAGCTGCTGCCTGCTTTTTTAAGAAACCAGTACAGAAAGCTTTCTGACTCTGAGAAGGGCAGAAGAATCAACAAAAGCTCAACTGCCTTTGCAAAGATAGCACCAACAGTGCCAGTGTACACGAGGGTGAAAACCTCTTTATTTTCAGAGCTTCTGTGGAGCATTAGAAGCTAGCTCACAGTTGACAGAACACAATTTCTTCATCCAAGAATTAAGTTTTTAAAATGCTATTTTGTTTTGGGTTGGAAAGCTCAGTGAGTTGGTAGTGGGAAGCCATTCATTTCAAAGCTGTGGGCTTCCATCCAGGTCTGTTCAGAAGAGTAGCTGGAAGCTGCTGCCATCAAATGGCTGTGCCGCATATGAACTGGGTTTTGGAGTTCTTGGTCCAGCCTCTGATGAATAGGAATGTAAACTCCTTTGTCTTTTCCGTGTTGTTCAGTCTCCAGAAGAACAAATGGTAGTTGTCAAAAGTTGTCCTGGAGAGTGAGCACACGGAGGGCGGTGACGGCTCCGCGCGTGCCTCGGAGCCGGGTGATGAATTCAGCGCTTCCAGACAGTCCTGTGGATGAACAGCGCTTCCACTGCTCGCCCAGGGACAGCCTGCAGTAGCTTTCAAGAGCTTTCTGATGATGCATCAAAAGAAAATCTGCTTCAAAAATATGAATAACAAGTGGCTCAAGCATGTTTTAAACTGATTGCCAAGGTCACTGCTTACCTGTAAGCTCTCAGGTGTAGTAGGAGGAAAGAGGAAGCTCTGCAGGGACAAAGGATGTTGGTGTCCTGTGGTGTCGTAGGTGCTACTGGAAAGGCTCCTTAGCTAAAACTGACATCTAAGAAACACAAAACACTGAGAGGTGATGTGATGCCAACTCTGGCATGTCCTGTCCTTTTGTATTGCAGGTGAAAGCAAAATCCTGCATTTTGTTTCCAACACGACGCTCAAGAATCGGATTAAACTGACATGGGAGCGGTATCGCCCTCCAGATTACAGAGACCTCATCAGCTTCACTGTTTACTACAAAGAGGCGTAAGTAGATGTCAGAGATGAACCAGCCCAAGGGAGAGCAGAAGATTCTGTTCCTCCTGCAGGATGGCTCACCCAGTTTGTGTATTTCATCCTGAACTCCTGATTTTGTTCTGATTCTTTCCTTGGTGGGGCACAAACCTCCTTTTAAAAGAGGATTGGTTTCAATGAGTCCTACAAATGGATTGCAAATCCATCAGGAAGTGTCAAATTTGAAAAAAGAGAAAGTGGATGGCTTGGCTCTTCTCAAGGGGTGTGATCTGGAGCTCCTCCCAAGTCATCATGTTTAATGAGATGTTTTCTTTCTCTAGTCAAAGTACTGAATAGAGAGCATCCCAGGTCAAGAGTTTTTGCCCTGCCACCTGGATGAGTTGTCTGCTCGGGGTTTGGGGTTATTTAGACTATTAAGTTGTGGTCATTTCCTGCATTAGTATCTCTTGAAAGTGTGAGGCAGTTACTGGAGAAATCCAAATTACTTGGGATATGCCTTTGCATATCCTTGTAATGGCTCAGATTTAATATAATAAAAGAAACCAAATGGGTACAAAAATAACTCTCCAAGCAGTCTGGAGGTGTGAAAGAGAGGTTTGGAATGCTGGTAATGATACATGGAGAAAAGACATGGGACATGGAAGCACAAATGGTTCATGTCCAGCATCACTTGAAAAAGATCATTGTGACATTCTACAATGAAGCCAGTGCTGGCAAGTGTACAGATATTAACAACAAGAGTTTGTGTGCTCTTGCACCAGTGTTACAACTTCTGAAAAGTAGAACTGTATGTGTGTTTGTATTGTGTGGAAATAAGAGTAAAAAGCCCATTGGAATGGTCAAGGCCAGTCTTGGAACTTTGGGATCTTTATGGTAAAAAGCTTGGCCCCTATCAGTAAGTTTTTTCAGTTGCTTCTGTTTGATGTGTGTTTATTTAAAGTCTGTCTGAAGCATTTCACTGCCTGTTTTGTGTAAAAAATACAGATAAATATAGTGTTTTCATGGAGAATGGTGCTTTATTGCTCATGACTAAAACTGAACTCTGAATTTTGTACTGCTTGGAAATGCAAGTTTGTTGGGTTTCTTTTTCTAGTATATTCTGCTGTGGAAAGCAAGCAAGCTTTATTTGTTTCATTGAACAACTTTGAAGTGAGACACTCTCATACATACATGACAATCTTTAGGAGAAAATAACTATTTGTTCTACTTTTTTCTTTGACTATTTCAGACCATTCAAAAATGTGACAGAGTACGACGGGCAAGATGCGTGTGGCTCCAATAGCTGGAACATGGTTGATGTTGACCTGCCACCAAACAAAGAGAACAATCCTGGAATTCTGCTGCAGGGGTTGAAACCTTGGACTCAATATGCCATTTATGTCAAGGCTGTTACCCTCACAATGATGGAAAATCATCATATTCATGGAGCAAAAAGTGAAATTATATATATTCGAACCAATGCTGCAGGTGAGATGCTGGGCTCTGGGATGAGAGGTTGATAATGCTGCAGGTGTGATTAGTGCATTATTATGCACATTCTGTCGTCAATACAGAAATAAAATTTATGTGCAGATGATGTGCATAATGCTAGCAGGTTCACTAATTATAATAGTATTAAAATTTGAATTATAACTTTTTTTTCAGATACTACTTTCATTAGGAACTATGGGAGCTTCTTGGAGTTGGAATTTCAGGCTTTGTTCCATTGTAAAGATTAAATTAAAGTACAACTTTGGGTTGGGAGTTGGTTGCAGTTGAAGCTTCAGCTGCTGGCATAAGTAGGAAATCCTTTCTTTGGAGTAAGGTGGTGTTTTTCCTTGCAGTATAGAAATGCATTGGGATTCACTCAAAAGTTTGTATGTAAATGCATTGTGGAGTGCTCTAGATTGAAATACCTTTCTTTTTTCTTTCGTTTTTCCTTCCCTAGTGCCATCCATTCCCCTGGATGTTATTTCAGCATCCAACTCCTCATCCCAGCTGATTGTGAAATGGAATCCTCCCTCTCTTCCCAACGGGAACCTCTCGTACTACATCGTGCGCTGGCAGCAGCAGCCTCAGGACAGTTACCTGTACAGACACAATTACTGCTCCAAAGGTAGGAGAGCTGGATGCTCCTGTGTTGAAATGCCTGGGACTCTGCCTGCCAGGGCTCCTCACTGGCAAGAGCTAAATAACAGCCAAGAGAGGGAATGGGTAAATAAATACAGATTGTTGCTGTATCTGTGATTGGGAGAGAGGGAAACCAGCTCTGTTCTGTTCTTTTCTTTCAAGATAAAGTCCCAATTCGAAGATATGCTGATGGGACCATTGATACAGAAGAAGCCACTGAGCCCACCAAGCCAGAGGGCTGTGGGGGAGAGAAAGGACCTTGTTGTGCTTGTCCCAAGACAGAGGCAGAAAAGCAAGCGGAGAAGGAGGAAGCAGAGTACCGCAAAGTCTTTGAGAACTTCCTTCATAACTCCATCTTTGTCCCCAGGTAATGGATTTTGGACACCTTTTTGGAAGTTGGGCTGATAATCTCATCTTTTAACATTTCCTAGAACTGAGGTTTCCTGGACAGGAAAGCACACAGAAACACACGAAACACTAAACATTACCTTTCCTCTCATGGGAGACAATCCACAGCCTTACTTTGCAGTTTCTCTTATTTGCCAATTTTCATTTCTTTCTTTCAATTCTGGCCCGTAGTAAGGGTTCTTACTTGTATTGATCAAGGATTTCAGTGATGGTTTCTTTTCAGACTGAAGAGTCACTTAAGGAGCTCGTTGTCTGTGAGGGTTTCAGAGAGGAGCAACATGAGGCAGACAAAGGGTTTCAGATGTGATTCTTCTCTAAATAACCATTTAAGTACTTGTACTCCTAATCTGAAGATTTATCTTTGAAATTAAGGGCACAGTCACTTCACAGAATTGAAACTGGGTTGGTTTTTTTCTCCTCACTGCACAATTTGCAAAAGGCTTGTATGTTTCCTGGGTCAGTGCTGCAGGGAAATATTTAATATTTCCACTCTCCCACAATAAATATGCTTACATGTTAAGTGGAATTTTAATGATTCTGTGCTGCAACACAGAGTAGATCCTACTGAATTAATTGATGGTTTTGATCTTTGAGTTTCCAGTTTATCTTTCAGGTAAGCTGTTGTTACTTTGGGTGATTGGATGCTGGGGCAGGGCTCATGGTGTACAGCTGTTGTGTTACAGTATTTAATACGTTGTAAGATCTCAGTGGTGCACCTTGTCTCATTCTCCCTTCTGGCAGGGGAAGCCCATGGTCAAATCCTGGGTTTGGGAACACCAAAGTGTGGCATTGCTGCTCATTGATGCTGTTTCATCTAATTCTCCATTGTGATTTTTTGAACCTTTATTCAAGGATGTGTTGGATTGACTTGTTGGGGTTGAGACTTTGATATTCTCAGTGCTTCTTAGCTCTATCCAAAAAATGAGGCACTAAATCCTGCCTGTCTTGGGAGGTGTGGAGTATCTCACCTGAGCTGTGTTTGGGTCACACTGAGCATTTTGCAGTGTTTCCCCAGTGGTGAGGAGAAGCAGCCAGGATCAGGTACAGGAAGTTGCAGCCTCCATGTCTGATCATGATGTCAAACCTGAGCCATGGAAAATCACAAGATCTGATTTTGGACTTGGTGAAATTGCACAGCAGAGAGTTTTGAAAGCCATGTGTCAAGTCTAAACTACCTCATGGTCTGTTGCAAAGATTTTCTTATTTTCCCCCAAACATTTGTAATTCAGAATGTCTTGTCTTCTCCCAAATTTTCTCGCATCCTGCCACCCTCCAAGAAAACTCATGGAACCTTGAACTCAGTAACAAATAAATTGATCACTTCACAGAGAATTTCCTGAAAGCTTATCCTTTTCTCTTAAATTACTGCCATTAGAGTGTTTTGTAGCAGCAGGGGCAGATAAGGGACAATGCTCAGCAATAGCTGCATAGCCAAGCAACTTTTAAGAGACTGTATGTCAGGGAAATTAAAGTTTATGAGCTGGTGAGACATCTCCATGGGACAAATCTAAGCAGCTTGTTACTTGATGTCCAGTTTTTTTTCTCTCGTTCCCAAGGGAGAAGCTAATTAATGTGTTAATGCAAGCCTCAATAGTAGTATTTGTTTCCAGTGTTCTACCTGTCTCCAGGTTATTATGAAAGAGTTGCAGCATGTAATACAGCATGAAAGTATTTGACTGGGTTTTAAGATTATTTAAGAAGTCTGTTGATCTAATCTCTTGTGCAACTTCTGGATGACCCCATGTGTATTAGTGCCATGGTGAATTTCAAACAGGGCTGTGCTTAGTCTTGAAGAGACGCTCACTACCAGAGGAGAATGAGTTCCTTCTTCAAGGTTTTTGTTTCTCTAATGAGCAGGATGGGACAGGCTCTGTGTGTAGTCTGAGCAGTAACATTAAAATTGCCACGAAGCAGAAGAAGAGTGAGCTTTGCTGTTAAATAGCCCAAGTTTTTTTAGTCTTTTTGATTTGATTTAATTTTTCAAAATGTTGTTTTCAGTTTTGCCCATGCATTTCTTTTCCTTCCTCTCCCTTAATGGAATAAATGATTTTTTAAGTTTTTATGTCTAGACTTCTCCTTACTTCCTTGGATGCATGTTTTTTGCCTTTATCTCTGCATTTCATGAATGCAGGAAGCTGCTTGGCTGAAAAGAACTGATGTCAAATCTCATGATGTTTCAATTACGTTTGCCGTGTCCTGCAACTCTTTGCTCTTCCTGACACAACTGTTACTTTCACCAACAAGTTTTGTGTTCCTTTATCATTTTCTCCAAAGACAAGCAAGGGCTGTACTCCCCACCTCCCACAGATACCACCAAAGTGTGGAGGATCCATGCATCCCATAAAAGCAGTGATGAAGTCAGGCCTTTTGGGTCCTTGTATTGGCACAGGCTTTTGTGGTTGACTGAAAATGAACTTTTTGTTTTCACTGCTTTAAGCACAGAATCTGCGCAAATGTTCATCAGTTCAGGGCTAGGCATCCAACTTTTTCCTGATGAGAAGTTTGTTCATTCCACTGAGCTAAAGCAGTAAATCAATACACATTGTAAGCAGGGTGAATAGGTTCAGTAACTTCCATGGATACCAGTGTAGACAAGGCACAAATGCTTATATCCAATGAAATTGCCTCAACTGACAAGATATTCACTTGTATGTTGGTTTGAACAATTTGTTGCTAACTTAGGAAATTCTTTCTTGTCTGTGTTTATTTCTGTGACGTGGTTTACATGGTGGTTAGAGTGTCAAAACGACTACTCACGACATAGTAAAGGGATTTTGGAAATTTTTGTAGTGAACTCCTAAAGAAAAAATTCATCCAGCCTCTGCCAGAAGGTTTCAAAACTGAGTGAGCCTGTTCTTGGCTCTCTCTGCAGCAGGCTGCTCTGTTGCTGCATGTACTCAGATGATATATTTGACAGTGAATTAAGTTCTCCTGTTGAGTCATCTTTCCTCCTGTTGTGTGCTCGAGGGAGGCCTCATTTGCCTGGTTTGTAACTTGCTCTCTGGTGGAGCTGTTGGACCTCATGCCCCTGGTACCTGTTGCACTGGCCATGTGTTCCATGGGCAGTGGTGAAGTGATTCCAGGGACAGGATTCAAGCCCAAACTGGTTTTGTAGTGTGACTCTTCTTACTTTGTCCTTTACCTCCCCTGGGGCGTTGCTTTCCAGGCGTGAGCATTCCTGCAGCCCCTGGAGACAAAGGAGCAGGAGCAGCAGAGCCAGACTGCCCTGTGCACTTGGTGCTCCTGTGCAGAACAGTCTCAGATCTGGGCCAGGACCAAGGGACAGGTCCAGTGTATGGCCACAGGGTGTTGGTTACGTGATCCATGGGGTTCTAAGAGTGCCTTGATCCTTGTCCTGTCACTTGGGACTGTCCACTACAGCAGTTCCCCGGGCTTGAGAAAGCAATGGCTTGGCTGTAAATCCTCAACTTTTTAACTCTGCTTAAATTTCACCCAGATGCCTGCAAGGTAAAACTGCTCATTGAACTTTTGCCTGTACACAATATGAGTGCTGAGTTTTCTTGCACAGGAGGATGGTTCCTTTGCAGAGCTTTTGTTTGGGTGAGAGAAGCAGAGATACAGAGATGACCACCCGAATGGTGGTGAACCTTCATGGCCTTCAGCTGCCTTCCAAGGTTTCTCCTCTCAGTGCAATACGTTCTAATTTCATCACAACTGCAAAGCTAACTCTCAGTAGGCTCAGCTTCCTTTGCTAATCCAGCAAACTTCAAAACTATTTCCCCCCCCTAACCTCTTCAACCTTTAGCATCTGATTTCTATTTTAAGTGTCAACATTACTGTCATGAAACACAAATCCAGGATGCTTGTTGAGTAATGGTGAAGCTGTTCATTGCTGGTTGGTTTATTGTGTGAGGTCAGAAGCTTGCACATTCATCTTGGAGCTCAGTGTAAGCTTCAGAGTTTTGGTTGATTCCTGACTAAAGGAGAGAGAAATGAGATGTGTTCACATTGGCAGGTTCAGATTGAGGGAAAGTTTTCCCTTGTTTTGCAGTTTCCTTTATTTAGCTTTTTATTAGCTGTTGTCTGTTTCGCTGGGGTGTTTGGCACAGTTTTCCCAAAGCTGGAGAAGAAGTGGGTTTTCTCTAAAGAGCCCTTCTCTGTCCTGTGTCTGCTCCTCAGGCCCGACAGGAAGCGGAGGGACGTGTTCCGAATCGCCAACGCCACCCTGGCCACTCGGAGCAGGAACGCGACCGGGAGCGACCACTTCACCAACGCCTCCGACGCGGAGGAGAGCGAGGTGGAGTATCCCTTCTTTGAGACCAAGGTGGATGGCAAGGAGAGAACTGTCATCTCCCATCTCCAGCCCTTCACTCTGTACCGCATCGACATCCACAGCTGCAACCACGAGGCCGACACGCTCGGCTGCAGCGCGTCCAACTTCGTGTTTGCCAGAACGATGCCCTCAGGTAGGCTCACGTGGGGCCTGCTCTGCCTTTGCTGGGCAGAGATCAAGCTCAGGGGGGACAAGCTCTCCCAAACCTGTTAGAATTACATTGGGGAATAGTAAAAAAAAATTCCATGCAGTAGCATAAGTTGGAGCTGCGTAAATTTTTTGTTTCATGTCCTTGACTGGTGTGTTGTGTGTACTGAGTGATGTGTTTGAGTCTTTGCTGGGAGCTGGAGAAAGGGAGAAGTTGACTGCCAGATAATTAGGAGAGCTTGTGTTTCCCAGCAATAGGAGTGAGACCCCCAGACATGGTGGGCTGAAAGCTTTTGTTCCTCAGCTCCCTGTGTGCTGAATAGAGCCACGGCAACGTTTCTCTGCTTATGTTTGGTTTTGCTGTGCTCACTCGGAGCTGTTTGCAGATGTTGGAGTTTTGCTGGTGGGAATGTTTGCCAAATGTTTCTTCTGTCACAGAATGACCATGCATTTGTCCAGCCTGGGAACAGGAGGAATACTGTGTTTCTTTGTGCCCAATCCCTGGCCTCTGGACTACTTCAAATAGGAAGCACTGAATGCTGTGCTCGTCTTTGGGACTTTTGCAGATTGTACTTCTGAGAAGAATAGAGATGATTTTAGTGTAAGCTCATATGCATCCGGCAATGAGCTTCTGACTCCAGCAGATGTCTGGGGATATTGGATGCAGAATGGTAGCAATTTTGTTTTGTTTCTGGAAGGAAAGGCTATCATAATCCAGATCCAGCTGTGTCAGTTAAAAAAAAGCAAAAAGTATTGCTTATTTCAAGGAAATAAGGAAATCTGTGAGATTGGGGGAAAGGAAAGCAGTGTTCCCAGATTTTTAACACATGCTTCTGAAAATTAAAGACTAAACAATCCTGCTTTCTTCTGTTATCTTTAAGATAGTGGTATTTTTTCAGTCCAGACTGAAACGTGCTTCACGTTCCTGTTAAGTTTTGAATAAGTCACATAAAATCATTAGGAACTAAACAGGGATAAAGCTATTCCTGAGTTGCTGCTGAGACTGTTTTAAATGGGAGTAACTGTTTCCTATGACTGTTTTAGGAAAAGGCTGTCAGTGGGGCAGATGCTGTGTGCTTACAGCTGTTTGCAGCCTATTGGTGGGAACAGCTCCCTGCACTGTTTTGGTGTTGGGGAGAGCTGGGAAGGCAGAATCAGGTGCTGATAACCAGGGTTTTATGGCACACAGAGCCCATGCCTGATGGAGCTGTATGCTCTGCTCTGATTTTCTGGGAACCAGTAGAACAGACTGAGTTAATCTCCAGCAGGCTCTTGGCCAGTGGAGTTTGTTCCCTGGGTTTGAATGGCTCTTCCTGCAGAGCTTCTGCACCTGAAGAATATTGTGGACCTTCCATTTTCCTCAGCTCTGGCCAAAGCTCCTGTTTCACTCATAGGTGTTCTTCTCACATCACCTGTAAATATTTTACAGAGGGAGCAGATAACATTCCAGGAACGGTGTCATGGGAAGCAAAAGAGGAAAATACTGTCTACCTGAAGTGGTTGGAGCCTGCAAATCCAAATGGGCTAATCCTGATGTACGAAATCAAATACGGGCAGCACGGCGAGGTGAGGATTTGACATCACTGCTCATAACTCCTAATTTATACACAAAAAGGGATCTTTCTTAACATGCTTCTGTGCAGTGCTGCTCAAACAGAAATTGTGATTTCAGACACTCAGCACCTGCCAGCATGTCTTTCCTTCATTTGCTTTGAGTTCTTAAATTCCACGTATGTCCTTATGGTGTTGGAAGTAAAACTGATCAGGTGGGGCTTTTATAAAAATGAGCTTATCCTGCAGCTATATTGCTTTGTCCAGAATGTGAAGACAATGACATGTGTAACTTGCTTTTTTCTTCTAGGAGAAGCGAGAGTGTGTTTCCAGACAGGAATACAAGAAGCTGGGAGGAGCTAAACTAACTCACCTGAACCCTGGAAATTATTCTGCCAGAGTTCAGGCCACTTCCTTAGCTGGGAATGGGTCCTGGACTGAGCCCATCTCTTTCTATGTGCAGCCCAAATGTAAGACAAATGTTGATAGTCTGTGTTGAATTGGGGATTTATTGTCTTTTTGATAATTCCTGATGAATTCCTGAATAGCTCCATATTGTATCCCTTTTTGGTTTCCTACTTGATGACCTTTTAACAATTTGAAGTAAAGAGCAGTGCATGTATATTCTGAACATAAGCAGCTGCAAGGTGAACAAAAGGTGGGGAAAAAAGGTGAATGTGCAAGTGAACAATTGGATATTGTTCACTGAGGAATGCAAGTCCTTTAAGCATAACTTGTGAAAACAAAGCCCAGACAGACACTGTTCTGTACAAAATTAATGCCTTTCAGTGTCTGCTTTCTTGATTCACTCATCTGCAGTCAGGGAGGGTTTCAAAGTACATTTTTCCACATCAGACAAGAAAATGAGAACTTTGATTTCTTCCCTGTATGGAAATACACTGAGTGGGTTTTGAATGTTTCTTTGTTAACAGAGGTTTTATGGAAACCCTGATACAATTGTTTTTCTTGTCGGTTGCAGCAGCAAACTATGGAAACTTCCTGCACTTGGTGATTGTGCTCCCTCTTGCTCTGCTGCTCATCCTTGGGGGTTTGCTGATAATGATCTATGTCTTTAACAAAAAGAGGTGAGTTCCATGTGCTTAAACCTGCAGCAGGGGAATTGTTTATTTTCAAATCTGTGCCCATGGAGCGAGTCAGAAATTGAAAAGAGAAATTACATTCAGAGGAGCTGAGAGGCTGAGGTAGATTCTGCCTTGTTGGTGTGGGAAAGGAGATGGTTTAGAGTTATCAGCATCTGGCTGCTGCTGCTGGAGATATGAGGAGGGTTTTTATTGCAGTGTCATGTTTGAGTGGGAAGAGGAAGGCTTGTGAGGAATATACCAGTGGGGCAATGATGGCACACACTGGACCTGTATAATCAGAAGATTTGACTGAAATACAGGTCAATAGAAATCATGAAAGGTTAGGTCCATTAGGTTAATCTGATTTTTTTCAGATTCTAGAGGGTTTTTTGAAGTCTTTACAACCACTTAAAAATTTTTATCCTGGCCAAGAGCCATCACTGGGACTGTTCTGCTGATTTGTTCTTCTCAGTGTTGTTTTTTGTAGCTAGTGATTTATTGCTTTATCTCATTGAAAGACATAACGAGAACTTAATAGCAGTACAAGTGTTTGTCTTGCAACTCTCTAGCTATGGAGGTTTTTTGTTACTCTCCCATTAATTATGCTCATTGAGTATCCCATGATTTCCAGCTCTAATTCACTGGTAGCTCTGCAGACAGTGGTACCAGTTCTGCTCAAGCTCTCCAGAAAAGTCTTTGTCTCTGGTGATTACAGTACCTGCTTTGCCTTCCTTAGGCTCTCCTAGGTGAAATTCCTGATAATTTTTCCTTGTTTAAGCTGTTGTTCTAACACAAGAATATTTTCTCTGTGAGCCTGTCCCCTGGAAAAGCTCTCAAAGTGCATTTATTAGGTCTTATTCTGAAAATCACCCCAGTAAAATTGGGAGGTGTGGCATTGTGTGGTTTTAAGATAAAATATTAGAAACACCTAGGAAACAGTTGAATGGAATCCCTCACTAAAAAGAGTCATGCCTTCTGCTAAAAAACTTCATTCCCACAGCAGAGCTGGTGATGGTAAAGGGCATTCTCAGCCACAGGTCTCCTGGCTGGATAAATATATAGCTGACTTTCTTAAAAGAAGGTTTACCCAGCAGCTAAAAGTACCTTGTGTTTACATTTTCCTGGTGCTAATTTGAATCTGGAGAAGACTCCAGAATTCCTGGGAAGCTATTCTGGACCATGTTCCCATTGATTATATGAGGTAGATAAGATCTCAGTTCGTCCCCTTTGAAAAACTCCACATGCAGTAAATAATATTCTGTGGTTGAGCAAGCAGTGGAAAAGCTGTAGAGGAGATGGTCTGAAATATACTCAGATTTAAAGATAAAAGAAATAAACCTCAATATTTCTACAGGAACAGTGACAGACTGGGCAATGGAGTACTTTATGCTTCTGTGAACCCCGAGTACTTCAGTGCCTCAGATGGTGAGTGTGACCTTCACTTGTGCTGCTTTCACTGTCCTGTGTTCTGCTGGTGTCTGACTTTGGAAGATATCAAACTCCAATAGACATCCTGTAAAGCTGCTTTCCCCATTTTATTAGGACAGCCCTGGAATCTACAATTGCTAATATGTAAATGCCACTTGTCTGTTGAAACTGGGGAGGTTTTGAATTGTTTTCCTGTAGTTTTGTCCACCTGCGGCAAATTGGGATTTACGAATTTTGCTTTCAGATTATCATCTACCTTTCCAGTTACATTTTCACTGGAATGAAGGAAGAATGAATGAGTTTGTGGCCTTTCCTGTTTGCCCTTTTAAGCTCTGTTTTACCCTATTGAAACAAATGCACTACTTCAAGAAATCACATCATCAGACAAATGTCCTTGAGGCCTCTGTTTTTCTGTTTATGGTTTAGTTTGGTGCTGCTGTTGTAGAATTCTTGCTGGAACAGTATTTTCAAATGCCCCCAGGAGACTAATGGGTTTACCCAGAGTGTTATTTTTTTATAGCAACACCATTAGGGTTAAAGGTCTGTCACTGTTCATGCTGTAATCCTCTGTTTTCATCCTGTCATTTCACCCATGCAGAGCATGTGACACAACTGTCCCCTCCTTTGGTGACTGACAGGCAGCAGCATCAGTGAGTCCTTGGATGTCTTCTTGCCTGAGGCAGTCCTGCCTCCTGGCAGTCACCTTCTGAGAGCTCTCTTCTGCCTCAGATCTAAGACCTGCAGCAGCAGCAGCAAGTTCTGCCTTTGCTGGTGCAACGGTGTGTGTGCAAGGGATCAGAATAGTGCCATGCAAAGAGCTGCTGGATCAGAGCCTGCTTCCCTCTAGCCATAAAATCAGTATTAATAGAGAATACAGCAGACACTGAACTGATAGAGATGATCAAGTATGTTTGATGCTGTCTGGGAGAATTAGTAGAGCAAGGATTCCAAGAAAAGATTTAACCTAAAGCATTGATTTGAGCCTTCTCCCACCCTGCTTTTGTGCTTTGAGGTTCCTTATTTCTATCCCAAAATGTCAGTACCATAGTGAGGCCGCTTCAGGTCCGCCTTTCTTTCAGATTTATTTGTATACCATCATCCCCCTGCCTCTGTGTGGGACAGACCTGGCCTGTGTGCACACACGGTGCAAGGTCTCAGCTTTCTGTGGGGTTTGAAGAGCAGAGCTGTGGGGGCAGTTGTGTCCTGGGGCAGGGAGCGATCCCAGCACGGGCAGCAGTGGAACGTCACAGCCTGTCCTCTCTCCCCTCAGTGTATGTGCCAGACGAGTGGGAGGTGCCCCGGGAGAAGATCACCATGTGCCGGGAGCTTGGGCAAGGCTCCTTTGGAATGGTGTACGAGGGAATAGCCAAGGGAGTGGTGAAGGATGAGCCAGAGACACGGGTGGCCATCAAGACGGTCAATGAGTCTGCGAGCATGCGCGAGAGGATCGAGTTCCTCAACGAGGCCTCGGTGATGAAGGAGTTCAACTGTCACCATGTGGTGAGTCCTGAAGATGTGACGTGCCTGTGACTCACCCAGCCCTGGTGCTCATGGACACGAGGCTGTTCTGGGCACGTCTGCCCTGACTGAAGTGGGAATTGGGGATTTCAGCTTCAACTCTGCGCAGCTTTGTAACGTTATCCTGAAACCCCAGTCAAAAAGTGGAACCAAATCTGCATTCAGACCTTTCCCACAGGGTTACATATCAACATGAATAAATGATAATTAGCTGTACTCGTGTACTTGTGCTGAACATTGGTTTTTCCTCTGCCAGGTTCGGCTGCTTGGTGTTGTTTCTCAGGGCCAGCCTACGCTGGTTATCATGGAGCTGATGACACGTGGGGACCTCAAGAGTTACCTGAGATCATTGAGGCCAGACACAGAGGTGAGTCATGAGTTGCTGGATGTTTATTTCTTCAGTTTGAATCATCTTGAACAAGACAGCCTCACGTTGGAAGCAGCAGGCTATTAGCCTTTCCTGCCCTTCTCCCTCAGTCTAAGGACAAAACATGAGCTGTTGTGTGAACTCCAGCAGCTCTTTCATGAGGCAGCCCAGGGCACCACATGGGTCCCTTCTTGTGTCACTGAGTCTTCTTTTCCAGATTTGCATTGGATCTCTTGTCTGATCTACTTTCTCATCAAGATGTTACAGAAACTGGCTGGTTTAAGAGCACGTGTTAGGATAATTGTTTCATGTTGTGTGTCCTGCCCATTGCCCCTGCTGGAAAGTAAATATCCTAGCTCCTGTCCAAACTCTCATGCATAGGCCATCAGTCCAACAGCTAAAATTGTCACATATGCCAAAGGGTCTGAAGGACAAAGGTGACACACAGGTCACTTGCCACTGAAATCACAGCAGCCTTTGTAGAAAACGAGCTCAGCAGCTTTTACCCTTGATCAGAAATTCCAATGTGGGTAAATTAACGGAACAGAACAGGAGGACAGTGTGTGCATGAGAGAATGGACATGGTTAACTGCTGGACGTTCCTCTTGCTCAGAACAACCCCGGGCAGGCGCCGCCGACGCTGAAGAAGATGATCCAGATGGCGGGGGAGATCGCCGACGGCATGGCCTACCTCAACGCCAACAAGTTCGTGCACAGGGACCTCGCCGCCAGGAACTGCATGGTGGCCGAGGACTTCACCGTCAAGATTGGAGGTGGGCTCCCCTGGCCTGGCACAGGTCATGGAATCATCCCAAAAAATCGCTGTCTTAGAAGGCTGTTTGTTTATTTATTTATGTATTTATTCATCTGAGCTTTAGTTTAAATATCTGCAGAATGAAATGCATTCCTCCTGAAGACTTGCTGTGATTTAAGACCTGTGAGCACTTAACATGGAGTTGAAACCCCTGGAATACCTCTGCTTGCTGTTGTTCCAGTGAGGCAACAGTACAGCATGTGGGTTTAAAAAAGAGCTGGTGAGGAAGTGATTTAGGTTCAGGTACTGCAGACAGCTGGGTGGATGGTGTAGTTACCACTGGTGTGTCATTCATGTCTCTGTTAAGGCACGAAAATAATTCTACCTCCTGTTTATTGACTCCAGAATGAGAATTTTAGGGTTTTTTTAAATCATATCTGAGTTGGAAGTAGAATGACTTCAGCTGGGTGCTTTCCAGTCTAAACTGGAGTTCTGCTTCCCAGACAGCTGAATGGCTTTTCTTCTGCTCTGCTGTTAGATCACCGATTTTTTTTTTTTTCCCTTTCACCATCCCTCCAAAATAGTGTCAGATGAGTTTTTTCAGTCTTCTCTCCAGAGAGTGATTTTAAGCTGTTGGCTGTTTTTGAGTTGTGCATATTAAAATAACGTGTATAGCAACAGCCTTCTGCTGTAGGAAACTAATTCTTTTTCTCAGAGCTTAACTCAGCTATTTTGATAATTTGTGTAAGTAATCCTGTCATTTGGGAGAAAGAAAAAATGATTTCATTTTGAGTCAGTTAATTAGGAAATAAGATCTTTTGGGGATTTTGTGTATTTTCTGCAGGTTTGTGGGAAGTCAGCCTAAATCCTTCCCATTCCAGTTTCCTCCTCCTGCCCCCATCAGCTTGTTTTACAATTCTGTAAACTGAAGATATGGTGCATCTATTCCCTTTAACGTGTTCACGGTTACCCCAAAAGCATTTTGTAAATATGCTGCACTGCTCTTGTTTATGTAGCAGCACTGAAAATCCCCTCATGCAGAAGCAGTTCAGGAGCATCTTGGCTGGAGCACGCCAACTCAGACTGTTCAGATCTCAGAGGAAGAGCTTTCTGCCACCCTACCCCTGCTCACTGCGTGTCTGTTTCTTATTTGCATCACATTTTGAAAGAATCTTCCGCTCAGCCGGGGTAAAGTCCCCTGGTGTGTGGGAGGGATGGAGGAGCTGCACAGATGGGCTTTGAGTCACTGTCACCGAGGTCCCGGCGGCCCTGCTGCGCCAGCCTGGGCACTCACCACGGGCTGGTGATAGCTGAGAGCAGGGGGAGTTCTGTACTTCTGTACACTCTGCTTCCTGGGGAGAAAAGGGGCAATTGCAGGTCTGTTGGTAAAATGGATTTTCCCCTGTGTGTCATCACACAGCATTTAGTATCAGTAGAGGACTGATGACCTCTGATTTATTAACTTTCTGGTTTGGTGTCTGAGAACACAGTAACTCATTTCAATAGGCAAGTGTGAGACACAGCAGTTCTGTCTCAGGCTGGAATAGATCTGAGTTACAGTCAGATGAACATTTTGAGATGTAAGTCTTGCTTATGAATTTATGGCTAAGCATGGATAGAAACCGCAAGTGTGTCTTTAATATTTGGGTGTGCTAATCACAAATGAACAGCATAATCCTCTGTAGCACTTGAAGTGGAATATTGTATAGAAACTGGGAATTACCTTTGGAAATAGGAAAAAGAAAACCAAGAGAAGTATTTCCTTCAGCATGTGAGATTGTTCAATTAAAAACAATATTGTAAGTACTAAAGGAGCTCCTTACACTCCTTAAAAATGAAAATCACTGAATTTGGGGAACAATTAGTGAACTATATGACCTTCAGAAGACTCATCTTACTGCAAAGCTTGAGCATAAATGCTGGAACTTGGCATATTCCTATATTTAAACCATTCAGACCTGTCACCCCTGGAGTCTGTTGGTGTTGGGAGGGAAGGTCACCAGCCCTGAGGCGCAGCTGAGGTGTCTGCAAAGTCAAATGTCGTGGGAACACGGCGCAGATTCCTCACACCCAAGTGTGATTCTCTGCCTTGCAGGAAGGGGAAATGTTCATCATTTTCTCACACAAACTCAGAGTGTTTCTGCCTCCTAGATTTTGGCATGACGAGAGATATCTACGAGACAGATTATTACCGGAAAGGAGGGAAGGGCTTGCTGCCTGTCCGCTGGATGTCCCCGGAGTCGCTGAAGGATGGAGTCTTCACAACGCACTCCGACGTCTGGTAACAGAAAAGGGGCTCTGTAAACCTGCCTTAACCTCCTTCTTTCTAGCCTCTCTTGTTTTAGAAGGCTTAACTAAGTGTACTGCTTCTCCTGTCCATTCAAGGGTAACTCTCTTGTTCCGTGAGTTCATGTTTCAGCAAGAACTCGTGAGGTTAAATTTGCTCTCAGAGAGAGCAGAATTAAATGGATTCCTAAAACTGGAGGTGGCAGCATGTTTCCTGCTGTTAGTTGTAAAATCAGTTGAGCAGTGAAAATGTTACTTTCACCTGGAAGAGCAAGTTGTCATTTTTTAAATTGTCCTCCTTCAAGAAAAGCATTAAAAGTTGCCAAGAATATAGAAAGGTTCCTAGTGCTGACCTGCTTCTCCATCAAAACCCTCTGTGTAAATAACACCACTTTCCCCCAGATGGGTTGTGTACACTCACAGGCTTTTTTGGGGAGTTCTCCCTTCTGCATATCCCTCTCTGTTTGGAGTTCTGTTTGCTTGTTTTATATACTGCAAGATGCAGAAATAGGGTTTTCTTTCAAAGCACACTGCATGCTTGCTGTATCTGTGCAGTTATTAATAGAGGCGTGTACTTAGGAGAAGTAATCCCCTGGAACAATTCCCCACACACCCCCCAGCTTTTGGAGAAAGGTAGGGAGGACTTGGCAGAAGATGGTTGTGTACTGGCAAAACCTCTCCTCTGTCTTTTATGGTTTCTCTGCCTTCCTAACAAGATGTTTTTACTGCTGATCTGTTACAGAATTGGCAGCTGATTGCCTCCAAATGTCTAGAAGTCAGTAGGATTGGTGTTTTAGGAGTAAACTGCATTTTCCTTGAGCAGCTTGAGAAGTTTGGAGTCAGTGGTCTGTAGATCACAGCACCAGCTCTGAACAAAAAGTTCCCTAAGAGGAATTAAAGTGAAAAAGCAAAGCACCAGAATGATGCTTAAATTTTATCTTACATATGGCTAGTAACTTACTTTAGAATCCAGTAACCCTCAGACTTGGAAGCAGATGAAAACAACCACGATGAGTTGAAGGGAAGCCCTGTATCAGCCATTTATCTGATGGAACAGTGCAGGCATGCCTTTGGCAGTCCCCCCAGTAAAAGAATTTTGGGACTTGTAATGGCTTCACAAAGCAGACAGAAATTTGGACTACATGACTAGAAAATCCCCAGATGCAGGAGTGACCAGCCTGGAGTGAGGAGCTGGCAGAGCTGCCTGTTCCTACCACACAACAGGAATTGTCAGGTCCAGCCATTGCCTCCGAAGGGTTCGGCAGCAGCTCAGGGTGAGCAGTGGGGATGGACCATGTGTGTTCCACACCTACTTTCCTTTAGCTTGGGACTCTTAAGTGATGTTATTCTTTAAATAGAGCTCAAATTCCAAACTAAAAACCCCTAGGTGTGACACCAAATAAAGTGTCAGAGGTAAATCAGTGCTGAAGTTGTTGCAGGAAGTACGTGAGTGTTTCCCTCACAAGGAAGAGAGGAAGTTTAGATTGAATATTGGGAAGAAATTCTTCCCTGTGAGGGTGGTGAGGCCCTGGCACAGCTTGCCCAGAGAAGCTGTGGCTGCTCCATCCCTGGAAGTGTCCAAGGCCAGGTTGGACAGGGCTTGGAGCAGCCTGGGACAGTGCAAGGTGTCCCTGCCCAGGGCAGGGGGTGGCACTAGATGAGCTGTAGGGTCCTTCCAGCCCAAACCATCCTGGGATTCTGTGATTTGGCATTTGTTGGTTACTCAGTCCAAAGCAGGATTGTGCAAACAGTATTGCAGTTCATCAGTGGGACAATCTGAGTGAATATTCTGGCCTGGAAAGTAGTTTACTGATTACAGGATTGGAAGGCTGAAGAGGAGGAGCAGTAAAATCATGACAGATTTTTACTTGTAGGCATAGAGAGAAAAAAGTGTTTTATGGAGAGGAGGCTCACAGTACTCATGGGTATTTCAGAGAGTTTCTCCTTGGGGTCGTTTGGCATCTTAATTGTTGGAAGTGATTTACTCTGAATTTGGTTCACAGGGGTGTGCTTATCTGGAGGTACAAAAAACCAGGCTCAACATGAGAAATTTGCTGTTTGTTTAGAACTTGTATCCACAGCTACAGAAAAATTTCAATCTAAATTCCAAGTGTAGTGGAACTTAACACTGTCATGAAATACTGTCTATATACTTGATCTGTTACGGCTAAAAGGATCATTCCTTCTCAGTGACTTTTACACCAGACACTATATTTACACCAGACATTATACATTGGAGGTCTCTTCATGCCAGGAAAAATTCCCTGAATCCTTTTATTGGTTCAGATTTCAAGTTGCTCAGTGTAAACTGTGGAGCTTGGCTGTTTTGGGGGGCCATTTATTTGCATCAAACAGTAAATAAAAGGTTGAGATTGTTTTTCCTGCCTTTCTGGGCAGATACTGTGCCATGTAGTTCCATGTTCTTCGAGATCAGTTTTAGAAGCCAAGATGTCAAAAAGACAAAACCCTGTTGAGTGGTTGGAGCCCAGGATTTATAAGCTGTAAGGTGAAATGGCAACTGCAGGAGGGAATAGTGTCTGGAGGTTTGAAGGGTGGAGCTTTATTTTAGCAACTCATTCTTTTATTGCTTTTCAGGCTGAAGAATGAGGTAATTAGACAGGGCTGTTTTTGTTGTAGTTAGGGGAGGAGGACATTTTAAAATTAATGTAATACTGTTCACAGTGAGGGTGGATTTCTATAAATAAATCCTCAGCATCTTGCATTCTTTCAGGGCTGGTAGTTGCCTGGAAGGAGCAACCTGAGTTTATTTGTTAGGATAATCTGACGAGTAGGTGTGCAAGACTTATCCTCGTTATCCCTGCAGTGATCAAAGAAGCTTCAAAGGCACCCAAATGTTGAGCTGACCCCCTGTCCCTCCCTCCCCTGAAAGGAAAACAATTGCAAGGCAGTAATCTAACCAGTTTAGATCCCAGGGACAGCTGAAAGATAAAACCACTGGGCCATGACCAGCTAATGACACTGGGCTCCTGTTTTCATAACATCCCCCAGTGGAACTGGGTGTTTTTCACTCAGCTTGACTCAGCATTTTACCACACCAGTCACACAGCATCGAGATTTTCCTTCTTTGCCCAGCAGCTCTAAAAGTGGATGACTCTTCAGTGCAGGGCAGACAATTTGAGCTGTGTCTGCTCAATAATCTAATTTTAAATGGAGATATTTTTAGAAAGTGTCAATACTTACGTTCAAACTACCCAATTACATAACTACGCTTATCTTCCTTTGCCAGTAATCAATTCCTATTATTAGACAAACTGCTTTTTTCACTTCTGCTGTCCTTTGTAGTTATCTGGAAGGAGCTGGAAGCTCTGTTTCAAGACCACAGTTACATGCATGTAGCTGAGTTTTTCTCACCTGAGCCCTTTTCTCACTAGAGCAGAGGTGTTTGAAGTCAGCAGTCTCTTGAGGGAGGGGTTGTGACTGTCACCACAGGCACAGTGGAATTCCTCAGTAAAAGCAAATACCCACGGACACCCAGCACTCAGATCTTGTGAGAAACACCCTTGTGAAGATGTCTGGGAGTGCTCACACTGTGCTGTTCCTGCAGGTCCTTCGGGGTGGTGCTGTGGGAGATCGCCACGCTGGCCGAGCAGCCGTACCAGGGCATGACCAACGAGCAGGTGCTGCGCTTCGTCATGGAAGGGGGGCTGCTGGAGAAGCCCGACAACTGTCCCGACATGCTGTAAGTGCCACCACGGCCCTGGGGACACAGCCTGGGCCTCCTGAGCCTGCGGGGTCTGCTCCTGCCAGCCCCCATGGGAGGGGCTGGGGGAGAGGGGCAGTCCTGGGAGGGACTGCTCAAACAGCCCCTGTCAATCCGGTGTTTTATGGTGGTGAGACATTCCAGAAAACAACGTGGTCAGAATCTCACCTTGGGCTCAAAATCCAAGCTTTGTGTTACTGAGTAAAATTAGACCTAATAAAAATGTCACTTCATAAGTGACACAGTGGCATAAGTGACATTTGCTACATCAGGACGCTCTGTGCCTAAATCATATCTCTTCTGTTGAGCAAAAAGAGAGAAAACAGCATGGGACAAGCTGAAATGTGTGTAAACACTGGAATTCAACTTTTTAGTTCAGCATTCAGGGTATCTGAAGCTGGGTTGGAGCTGCTGTTTCAGTCACAGCACTTGTCCCATTGAGATAAACAAATCCCCCTGCTAACAGTTTCCTTCCCTGCAAGCACAGGGTGAGGTTTTCCACAGGAAAACCTCTCCCTGCCCAGGGATCGACCCAGAGCCTCACAGCAGCAGAGCGTGTGCAGTGCAGCAGCTTCAGTTCTTAGCTTTACATTGCTGAAATACTTCTGCTGGCCTTTGTGTACAGCAGTTTCAGTTGTTCAGACTTTATTGCTTTGATACACTTCCCAAACTGACTTTTGGGAAGGAAATACTGCGTCTTGCAGTTATTGAAATTTGTTGGAGGCCCACAGAAGGGATACAATCACTTAAGGGCCTCAGCTGCTTGGGATTCTTAGGAAAATAGCTTTTTTGGCTGGAGCCTGGCTGTGGTTTCAGATGACAGGCAGTGTTGTTTTGTTGTTTGAGGGGGGTGGGTGGTATATGCAGGGGGAGGTGTAGCTGCCATGTGATTCCTTGGTTTCACATTCCTTCCCTTTCGAGATGCTGTGGAGAATTCCTGGCAGTCGGATTGACTGGGCATTGTTTAACACGGTCAGAGCTGTGTGATGGGGGTGGGCACAAATGGGTTCACAGGAGAAAGCACCTCTGCAGTGAGCACCACCTCACTGGGGACAGATCCAGCATTGGAAATTCCCTGTTAAGCTGGGCCGTGTGTGGTTTGAGCAGGGGTGGGAGGGCAGTCAGGCCTGAAGTTCTCTCTGCTGCAGCCCACCCAGTTCTCCTTTCTCCCCCTCCTCAGGGAATCTCTGCTCCAGGGCTGTTGCTACTGCATGAATCCACTTTCAAGGTCCTGGCTTGTGAGCTGGGAGAACTTGGGTAAAGTCTGGCAGAGCAAATCTTTGCACCAGTGTGTCACAGCCAAGGCCTTTCTTGTGCTGCTCCTCATGGAGAAGCTGTTCACAGGTTGGATCTGCCCAGCAGGGTTCAGCCTGACAGTGCAGAGGGGCAGAATAAAAAAACCCTGCCTTTGAATTCTGCTGCTTTGCTCTGTCAGAAAAAGGAATGAGGCTGAACTCAGACCAAAGGCACATCCACATTAGTGGTGATTTTTTTGTTTGCTTTTTTTTTAGTGATAAAGTTGAGTATAAAACATCTTGGCTTTATCTCAGATGTAAAAAGGAAAGAAAGAAAAGTGTGACCTTATTGTGACTTGCTTTTGCTCCCTTTCAGTTTGTTTTGTCTTTGTTTTAGTACAGGCACCCAAATGTGCTGAAATTCAAATAGGCAATTGTAGAAATAACAGTAGGGAACTCCAGGAATAACCTTCACCTTTGTTCCCTGCACATGCACTTGGCAATCAAAAAGCCTCTTTATGTTCCTGTGGTGCTTTATTCTTTGCATGTTTTCACTTCTTTCCCTGCCCAGGACGCTGTGGCAGTGCTGTGCCACCCTGGGTGACCTCCCCAGTGCTCCCAGTGCTCACCCACACCCTGCTGGCAGGACCAGAGCTGGTCTGTAGGCAGAGGTCCTCCCCAGGGCCCAGTGACCTCCTTCTCAGCTGGGGACCTGCAGGGAAATTAGGACATGGGCAGAAGAGTATTTCTAACAGTGTCTGAGAGCCCTGAAATTGCACACGGATCTCACCCTGCATCCCAGCACGTTCCAGGCCACTGCTTTCTCCAGTGCTTTATGAAACCCTTTGTAAACCAAAGGATCCTCTTTTTTTTGTGGAGATTGCTGAGAGGTTGTGTTTAAAGGCAGGTTTCTTGGCATGTCTGTGCTAGTAGGAAGTATTTTTTAGGCAGCACAAATTCTTACCGGTGGAGAATGATCTCTGGTACTTTAGTATTGACTCCCAGAATTAACTCAGGATGTCCCAAAAGCAAAAGCTGGCTGTGGGGAGGTCACTTGGGCTTGGTGCTGCCTGGAAGCAGGTGAGAAGGGCAGCTCTGTGCTCCTGTGTCTCACAGGGTAGCTACAAAAGCACTGGGGCTTTGTTCTTTAAATTAGTTTGACTTGGAAGCAACTGAAATTCTGGTCAGAACATCAGTGGACCTGTCTGCAGAGAGAGGGGAGTGTGGTGACAGAAACCTCCAGAACAGGTGGAGGAGGTGACTGCTGTGGGGAAGCGTCGATGAGAACAGACAGAGGAATCTTGCTGTCACCAAATCTGCTATTTTTGGCCATGCAGGTGATGTGATGTTGACACAGCCCTGCACCCTCCAGCCACGGAGCAGGAGCTCCCCTCAGGACCTCGTGTTTCCCCCCCTGAATTCTGCAGGGTGCAGGCAGGCTGGGACACTCTGTGTCTCCATCCCTGCTGTGCTGGTCATGCTGGTCAGTGCCTGTGCTCCCCTGGGCCTGGCAGCAGTGGCTCAGTAGCTTTTAGGTGGAGCTGGAGAGGTTCTATTCTACAGTGTGGCTGTGCAGGGCAAAGGGGGATTTTCAGGGGGTTGTCCTGTGGCTGAGAGGTGGTGAATCCCTGTGAAAAGGGCAAAGCACAAAGGGAAGGGTATTTCTGGAGGCTCTTTACTCTTGTACAGGGTGAAACAAGCCTCGGTTGTGTTTATGCTACACCCTCTTGGCATAGCTCGCGTGGCTCTGCAGACAGAACCATGCAATAAGACAGATGGTTCAGTAAGACAGTGCCAGGAGAAGCTTTGCTGTTTTTCTCCTCTTCCTGTGCACTCAGTGATGTTTTTATGTCCTCCCATTGTTATGGCACTGCTCATCAGGTGACGGCTGCGTGGCACCGAGCTTGGGTACAGCTGAAGCTCTCAGACACTGTGTTCCCATGGGGCTTTTAAAAGTTGTGGAGGCTGGAATTCCACTCTGTTTTTGAAGCAGGATTGCTTCCCCCACATGCATTGTAGACTATTTACGCAGTGCTGATTTCCCTTTGTTCCTGCTTAGAGCCCAGGGTCTGCTCTGCAGAGGCACTGGCAGCACACGGCACCAGCAGGGGAGGAGAGGTCCTCTTGCTTTTCCCCACCAGATCAAGTGTATTGCAAAGCACAAATGGAATGCAGCTTCTATAGGAACTTTCCATTTTCTATGTGCTGTTTTTTGGTTTTTTTTTTTACTTGTCTCTGCAAAACAGAACTCAGTTTCTGCTCAGTTCCTTGAGCGAAAGATGCACAGAGGGATGCTGGCTGTTCCCCTAACCCATGGTGGTGCCTCCAGCTC
Source organism: Prinia subflava (assembly GCF_021018805.1). Lineage (NCBI taxonomy): Eukaryota > Metazoa > Chordata > Aves > Passeriformes > Cisticolidae > Prinia > Prinia subflava. The sequence goes on from NC_086261.1 coordinate 3,709,490, forward strand.
CCTGGAGCTCAGTTGCCACCAGTCAAGAACGTACTTCATAAATCTGCTCAGGTTGTATTAACAGCCTGTAAATTCCTCCATTGTCTGTTGGAAAGGCTTTTATTTTGTTTAAGATAATGTAAACAAGGCCTGCGAACACACAGAGTTAAAAAGGGGAAAAAAAATCCTTTTATGGGAACTCTGTAGGGTTTTTAAATCTGGAGTGGCTTAAAAGAAACATCACATGTCCTTGTTTGTGCTGATGTCACATGCATTACTCCGCTGCTTGTGGTATCTCCTTAGCATTGCCCTTAGGCCTCGGGGCGCAGCGCCAGCGAATATCCAGAGTTCCTGGCTCCAGCCAAGCTTCTATTCAGGGACACAGCAGTCAGCTGGAAGGGAAACAGCCATGAAGTAACAGAAATGGATTTTATATATTTATGTCTCAAGCTTTCCTCACTGCTTGTGGGTGAGGGTACGGTGCAGTTTCATAGTCTGGCTTTGCCTTCGCTCTGAAAGGCTTTTCACAGACTCAAAAACAAGCAGGGCTTGGGCAGTGTTTATGTGTCTACGTGCGGTTACAATGCAGCATTGAGTACCCGGGGAGTTCTCCCAGCACAGACTGGTTTTGCCAGCTCTTGCTGGGTGTCACAAGGCCATTCTCAGGTGGCTGACGTTTGTTCACACGGAGCTGTGCCAGTGCAGCTCTGGCAGGGATATTGGGCACTTCAGATGCACTTCAGTGGAGATTGCTTTGGGTTTGGTTGCAGCACTCGCAGTGTTTGCAGCCCAAACACAGCCACTTGCCCTCTCTGCCGGTTCATTTCAGCTGAGAACACAGTGGAGGTGCAACAGTATTTCCCAATTTCCTGAGTTTTCTGGGCAGGGGCTTTCTTTGCTGGGGTTTGCTTTCAGGCCAGGGCTCCTGAACTCTCTCCAGACCCACCATGGGCTGCAGAGCCCATCGTTCTCCAGCTCGGAGTCAGGCCTGTTGGAGGGGCTGTTCTAGAGCAGGGACATTACTCTGGGAGGAACTTGGGTCCTATACAAAAAGAGTGACTTTTTTTTTGTTTGGGGTTTTTTTGTCTGTTTAATTTAAAAATAAAATCTTCCCACACTGATCTAATAAACTGAGGGCACAAGGCAGTGAGAGCTAATGAAAAGATGAAATAGAATTGCTCGTTTGAGCTCTGGAAATCTGTGGAAGTTGGAAGTATGGTGTTGTTGTTCTCTAGAATTGAAGCTACAAGTTTAGGCTTTAAGGGAAGGCTGGCAGAGGTGGGCAGTAAACCCCAGCAAGCCAAGGGGGTCTGAGTGGGGCTGCAGGTCCCAGTGCTGGCAGGTGAGTCAGAGATGTGCATTACCTTAACTGAGAGATCTTTCTTGGCTTTATTTTATTTTTAGATCCATTCTTATTCTAGCACAGAGTAGTAGTTTTGGCCGGCAGTGACTTCCTCCACACAGCGTGTTCCTCTGAGCACTGTGTACACAGAGGATTGGCTCGAAGAATTAATGCTAATCTTCCTTTTCTTATTTAAATTTGTCCTATTACTGTGCTGTGTTAACAGAAGACTTCCCTATTCCACCTTCACAGACGGTGAAATCCTTTCTTGTGTTATGTTTAAAGCTCAGGGCAATCTCCTGGGAATATCCAATTTTGCTGTGTCATGAAAATGCTGTTTTCATTATGTCTGTATTACTGTTTCATTTTGTGGTTTTGTTTTGCTAGCACGGGACATTGTACAGATCTAATCATGGATGTGCTTAAACAGATGATCTCACACTCTGTAAAATATTAATGCATCCCTGGCCATAAATGAAAACAAGCTAATTTTAAAATAAAAAGATTAGAGAATGAGATTGGCTAATGTCCACTGGGGATTACAATTAATTTTAATGTAGTTTTCTTCTTTCAGGGGAAAAAGGCAGTGCTTTACCTTGCATGTATTTCCTATTTAAATTTTTTTCCAAGTCAGTATTGATGGGGTGGGATGAGTTGTTTGAAAAAGATAATGCAAGAGTGTCTACAATCATGTAGCTTATGGCTGAGTAAGCACAGAGTAATTTAGAGGAAAAAGAAATAGCAAGTCAGAATGAAAGTATGAGATGGTTCTGGGTGTCAGGTGCCCATGAGGCAGGAGGTGTGGGCAGGGGTGTGGGAGGGAGCGGAAGAGGTGAGGTAGGAGCTGTGAGAGTAAATGGGTGATGGGAAGGAAGGTGGAAATGTGGCAGAGATTCACAGCGTGTTGTAGTTGGAGGGGACCCAGCAGGATCATCAAGTCCAACTCTTAAGTAAGCGACCAGTTATGGGTATTGAATCCACAGCCCTGGGGATCTCGGCCTGTGAAAGTTCTGTCACTTTGGCTTCCCTCGGAATGGAATCATTCTCTAAAACGCGTGGTCTGACCCAGTCATGGCCCTGAAACACCTCAGTAAATGTTTCTCCTGTGTGTTCCCTGCCCAGGTTCGAACTGATGCGCATGTGCTGGCAGTACAACCCCAAAATGAGACCCTCCTTCCTGGAAATCATCGGTAGCATCAAAGACGAGCTGGACCCAGCCTTCAAAGAGGTCTCCTTCTTCTACAGTGAAGAGAACAAGCCTCCGGACACAGAGGAGCTTGACCTGGAGACTGAAAACATGGAGAGCATTCCTTTAGACCCCTCCTCCACCCTGCAACCCACTGACAAGCACTCAGGACACAAGGCCGAGAACGGCCCCGGCGTGGTGGTGCTGCGGGCCAGCTTCGAGGAGCGACAGCCGTACGCGCACATGAACGGGGGCCGCAAGAACGAGAGGGCCCTGCCGCTGCCACAGTCCTCGGCCTGCTGATCCTCGGAGCATAACACACACACAGGCATCGGGGGAAGACAGAAAGAAATCACAATAGATTCAAAAGCCTACTGTACCTCAGTGGATCTTCAGAACTGCCATAGCTGCACTTGGGAGAACCCTTTTTTCAGTAAACAAGTTACCGTCTTTTTCTTTTTTTTTTTTTTTCAATATGCAAGCAGATGTTCGTTTCAGTCAAGGACTCCAGTCATGGGGCACACAGTTGGCCTTTTAAAACTCTTAATGTTAACACTTAATAGCAACAGAAAACTTGAGATCTGATGTCTCTCTCTTCTCTCTCATCTCTTCTTTCTCTTTCTTTCTGTCTCTCTTTTTGCTTCATAATGGGAAACATATCTGCGTGCAAGTTCAACCGTACGGCACTTTTATCAGATCAAAGATATCGCAGGCCAGGTGGTTCCCGGTGCCCCTGCAAGCACCTGCCTCACACTGTAGGTCTTTATAAAAAAAACAGAAACAAACAAAAACCACAAACAAACAAAAAAACCACACACAAAAAAACCCTAAACTAAAAAAGACTGGATTTTTAATGTTGCTCTTTAATCTTTTTAGGAACATGTAAAAGAATAAAAAAGGGCCATCATTCGTCCAAGGCTGTTACCATTTTCAACGCTGCCAAATTTTGCCAAAAAAAAAAAAGGAAAAAAAAGAACTTTGTTTTTTGTTTTCGTTTGTTTTTTTGGTTTCTTCTTTTTTTTTGTAGTCATGGAAGGAGCACAGTAATCAACTGCTCTGTTCAAAACAGATGCTGACCAATATGTCTATTCAGTCATGCACTGGTATTTAAAAAAAAAAATTAAAAAAAGTCAAATTGTCTAGATCTTTTTTCAAAACTGGACAAAATGTGATTTTTAAATTTTTTTTTCTTGTGATGGAGAAGATAAAAGGGATGGGGTAAAGAACCAGCCCTCCCTCCACCCCTGTCCCCATCCCAGTGAATTCTGGACAAAACTGGCAGTGGTGAGCTAAACAAACACGTGCATTTCGTACAAAAAAAGTCAACCGCCCGCCAAAAATGAGTTCTGAAAAACCTGAATGTGAGCGGCTGAGACCTCCATCGCTGCAGCCTGCCTTCCTTCACAGGCTTGCAAGGAAAAACACCTAGAAACATAAATTGGAGAAGACAAAAAAACGCAGTAACCGGATTCAAGTATATGATGCTTTGTTGACCTTTTCTCTTTATTATTAAGACTTCTCGAAGGGTCTTGCAGTTCTATGTTAGACCATGGATCATTTGCATACACATTGTCTTTTGTGTCACTTTTATAACTTTCTTACGGTTCAGATACTCATCTATATGTCTGTACAGAAAAAAGCTGCTATTTTTTTTGTTCTTTATCTTTGTGGATTTAATCTATGAAAACCTTCAGGTCTGCCCTCCTTCCCTTCCCTTCCACTTCAACAAATTTTCTTATGCTTTGTACTATAGTGTGTAACTTTTACTTCCTCCTTCCCAGTAACTGATACCTTTCATATGATTTGCCATGAACTGTTTAATGCCTTTTTATAAATACATTTCCTTTTTTTTTTTTTTTTTTTTTTTCTCCTTCCCATTAGTTGTTTTACAACATCTTGGCTGTGTGGGCTGCAGGGCTTTGGAGGGGGACAAGGAGAAAGAAGGGACACCCTGCACAGGAACACTCTGGCAGTGCTGTGGTGTTTTTAAGCCCCAGTTTTCCTTCCTTCCTTCCCACTAACCTCTGCCCAGACAGCACGCGAGTCTCTTACAGTGCAAGGCGTGATACAAACTCAGGTCAGAAACAAAAGGTTAACTATTTAGTACATTCTTGTTCAGTGTTTATATTCATTGTTGTACAAGGGTCCTACCCCTCTTGCCCTCCCCGCTTGTTCTGGTCGTGGCACACATCCACCCGCCCATCCTCACACAGACACACACACACACATGTATTCTTTTTAAATTATTCGTTGGGTACAACAGCAGACACCAGGCTTTTGGGTCACTGATCCTTAAAAAGATTCTTTCAACCCTTCCACCTGTGAACAAGAGCTGTGCCAGGTGCAGCTGGCGATGCCAGGCATTCCTAGGGTGGCTGTCGAACCCCTGGCTCCAGCCAACCCCAGCTCTTCACCTTCCTGATGGGGAAGCCCTCATGGAGGGAATCCCTTTTGGAGGGCACCTGGGCTGCCCTTCCCACCCCTGGTGAAGAAATCCACCCCCATCCCCAGGGAAGGCCCCGCGCCGTTTCCGTGGGGCTGGTGGGAAGCTCGGAGCTGGGGCCGGCGGCTTGGCTGGCAAACAGTGAAGTGTTGGCAGCTATGGAAACCTGTACAAGTCCACGCTTGTGGCTTAAATCACAGACCAAACCTCAGAACAAAAGAAGACGAGTGAGCTTGCTCAGTTGCAGAAGCCTTGGTGAGAGGGGAAGGAGGGGCCATCAGGAAGTCGACACCCAAGGAGTCGTACCAGTCGCTCATCTTACCTTAGTTCCAGTCTAGGCCTTTGTTTAGCACTGATCCAACCAAACGATGGCAGGAAGAGGTGGTTCTGGGATGGAAATGTTCAAATCTGTTGAGTAAGAACAATGAGTTAAAATATACTGATTGCTAGTTTTGACTGGAGATTTTTAAAAGTTTGTAGTGCTTTTTGCTTGTGTAGTTTAGGTCCCATTATCTTCTCTTGCCTCTGTCCCATAGTTATTTTTCCCTTTGAAAATGAAAAAGACAAAAAAGTTAATTAAGAAGGTATTCTATGTAGGATTTTTTATTTATTTTTGTGATATCAGTTTAAATCACTGTAGAGATGCCCCATAATGAATTTAAATACTGAGATAAGGGTTTTAGAGTATGACAGGGGGACAGTTTTTGATTTTTTTTTTTCAAACATTTATCTACCTCACTCTTATTTTTTTATATGTGTGTATATAAAAAAAATACATCTCACATTTCTCAGCAGCCAATAAATGCCGTTGATACTGGTAACCTCTCACTCCATATACCACATGCTCTAGGTTCTGGAGGGGAACAGTCACTGCCTGTCACAGAGGGTCACCTCAGAATATTTGCCTCAATTCCAAGGGGTTTCTCTGATTTTTTAAAATCCGTTGTTGTGAGGAGAAATCCAGGAGTTGTCTGACTTAGGGTGACCGTTCTTTAAGGAAACACAGGGGCTTTTTAATGTGCTGTCACAGCAGCCCTTGGGTCAGCAGCAAAACGCTGCACGTTTGGATGAGTGGAAATGCTGACCCCATATGGGAACTTCAAATTGTGAGTATTTCCTGAAATCTGTTACAGAAATCAAATGTTTACAATGTTTGAAGGTCCAGAAGAAATACTAAAGGGAGTGGTCTTTCTGTTTGTCCTGTAGAATGGACTAAGTCATTCCTGCCAGTTCTTGCTCAGATGTCACAAACATCAAAAAGGTATTTGGCTGAATCAGAACCCAAAAATAAATCGGCTCATATGTGATGGCATTGCTTTCTTGACTAAAACCTGTCACAGGCTGCCTGATGATAATACTACATCAAATTTACAGCTTTGGTCTTTGCTGCTTCTCTTTAATGAGAGCACTGATTTTTTTTAAAACTTTTTTTTCAAAACTAACATTGAATTGATTTCTTTTAATGTGCCAGTAAAAAGTCAGTTCCCTTTTCTTCCCCTGTTTATATGCATAATAACTGTGGATTCTGATGGACCAGCCATCAAATTTTAACTGCCCTCTGAAAGCGTGTAACTGGTTTACAAGCACACAGGACTAACACGAGCTTGCCATCAACTTGCTGTATAATGTTTCCTTTTTTTCCAGCTCTGGCAGCTGTTTGTGCAGGTGTTGGTTGTGGTATCTGAGTAATGTGGTGCTTGGCTACTTGGAGTTGTACCCGGCCTCTTGGATAGTGCTGTGATCAATTACTACAGTTTGTCTTTGGAGGGAGCGTTTCTCCCTAGTCCTGAGAAACCAGCAAAATTGGAAGTTTTTACTAGATTGGTTTGGTTTTCCATGTTGATGTTCTAGTGACCTTTGGGTGCAGTGGCTGTTCCCCTCCCTTGCACATATTGATTACCACAACTGGAGATCCTCAGATCTTTCAGCTGGCTAGGAGGGTTTTGTTAAAACTGTCCGAGTTACTGGTTTGTAGAATTGTACATAGGTGGTTTTACAATGCATTAGGAAGAAACACTAATGACGTAGCATCACGAGAAGCATTTCAAAAAGCACTTCAGTAGAAGACAGCCACGAGGCCTTGCGTCCGTGTGCGTGATGGCAGTCAGCTCTCCTGGACCAAACCACCTTCATGATACCGTTGCATTCTGTGTTTGCAATTCAAGCTTGATTCCTTTTTTGTTCTGTTTGTTTCCATAGCTTTTTTTGTTGTGTTTTGTGCATTTTGAATAGCTTTATTCACATGGGTTTTTCATGCAGACTTCCCTTGGACAGTAAATCGAGTTGTTTGTGCATGTGAACAACTGAGAATTAATGTTGGCTTGATAGAGTCATAATATGGTTTGTAATGTTGTTCTTCCCTGAGACCACTGGCTTGTCTGGTATGGAAAATTTATTTAGAACTTCAGCTATGTTTGAATAAAGTTAAAGTAATCCAGTTTGTTTATAAATTAAACACAAAAGCCCACCCAGCCCTGAAAACCAGCATTGTGACGAATGGCACCGAGACGTTTGGACGCAGTGGGATAACGAGCTGGCGTCGCCGAGGGGAGCAGGGCCAGGACTGCAGGGCTCGGCTGCAGCTCTCTCCTGACTGGCAGTGCAGAGTGCCCGTGGCAGAGGAGGTGGTGTGGCTGCACGGCTGCTGTGCCAGCCCCAGCTGAATCAGGCGCTCCTTGGGGGGATGATGAACCAGCGGCGGCAGCCGAGCGCGGTGCAAGGCGCGGAGCCGCCCTGTGTGATGCCCCTGCTCCTCCCAGCTGGTGCCAGGTGCTGTGTGGTTCCAGGTGCGGCTGCACTGGTGCTCCTCTTGGTCTCGTAAAACAAAGGAAAGAAAGCCCAGTTTGCCCAGGACGACTGGTGACCAGAGGGAGCTGCTGTCAGGCCCTCTGGGAACTGCTGAGGGGTGTTGGGTACGATCCGAGTCGAAGTGAACAACACTCCTACTGTTGGTGTAACTCCATACATATATATCTATATATACATATATATATCTGCATATGTATATCTATAATATAGATATATATATACTTAAACCCTTTTCATTCCATTAGTACAAGTAACACTTGTTTCCTGTTATTCTTATTTTGTTTGTCAACCGTGTATTCAATCACTGGGCTGAACAACAGTGGAGGAAGGTGCAAGGGATCCACTCCTTACTAACCAGTGATAAAGCCAGATATTGCAACTTAAACCCATGAGTAGATGTGTAGACAAGGATTGAAGAATGATGTGTAGAAACAACACAAGTGGCCAGGGGTGCTGAAGATACAGAACTCAAGTAGACAGGAGGGCTTTGAAGGACACCTTGGTTCAGAAGTGGTTGCTCAGAGGTGCTGAACAGCCTCTGATGCAGAGCAGCCAGGTCAGTCAGCACGGAGGAGTTTGTGGGGAGACACCTGAAAACAAAGGACGCAGCAGTGGGGATTTACAGAGACACAGGGCTTGGCAGAAGTTTGAGGTAGTATCCTGAGCTTAATCTGTGGGATAGCCTCAGCGCTCAGGTGTCCCAGTTCTGGTGGTTGGTACCTGTAAATGAACCTCTGGACTTGGCAGCTGGAGCAGTAAGTTCCTTACCAGGAGCGTGGCGGTGGTTGGTCATCGGCCTGTACGGATCGGTCTCGCCTGCAGTCGGCCTGTTTTGCAAGTACCTTAGGACTTCACTAGTTTGTGTGTGTGCATATGTGTGTGTGTGCTCATATATATTTTTTTGGGTATGTGTTCTGTTGATTAGTAACCATTGATTAGCATTTTCAATAGGGCTTTAAGTCCAGTAGATTACGGGTAGTCAGTTGACGAAGATCTGGTTTACAAGAACTAATTAAATGTTTCATTGCGTTTTGTAAGTACATAGAATAATTTTATAAAATGTTTGTAGTTTATAAATGCCTAAAATATAATTTAAGGGCACTTTTCTGTGTCTGTGTGTGGGTGTGTCTGTCTGTGATCAGTTTTTCCATGGTACCAGTTACTAGTTAGCTTTACAATATGCCAAAAAGGAATCGCTGACTTGTCCAGTTCATGGCTTGTCCCTCTCCCCCGTCCCGCCCAAGCTTTGTGACCCAGTATACAGCGAGTGAGTAAAGGAGTTGGGAAAATGTTCTGTATCTTCAGTATCCTGGTCTTCCAGAGCCCTCTGGTTGGGGTGGGATCATCTTACCTGGTCATTTCACTTTGCTGTCTAGGGCAGTTACCTTCATGGATGACAGGAACCTCACTGGTCGGGGAAACAGAGCAGGGTTTGCTGCTCCCCGGCTCTCGGGGCCGCGCAGCACCTGCGCCACGGGGCCCTCGTGCTTTGAGGGATGCGACTGCACAAGGGAAAGAGGGAAGGTGGTTTTGGTAATGACTGTTGAAGAACTCTTTGCAAATTTCTTATCACTTTAAATGCTTTTGTGCAGCCTCTAAAGATGTTGAGCACCATTGGAAGCTTTGTTGAAATGAGCAAGGCAGGGTCCCTATTTATTGTTATTTAAAAATCTTGAAGATCCGACCTCTCTGCTGTGGACAGGGACACCTTTCTCTTCTTCTGTTTTCTGAACCAGTGAGGTTTTGAGATGAAATGATTGGCCAGAGTTTGTCTACCTCTGGGACAAAAAACTAGAAAGTGCTAAGGAATGGATGCAGTTGCAAATACATTTTCCAATTTTTCTTGCTTAAATTTTTTTAAGAGAAAATTAAACAATAACATGGCCAATTTATTACATAAAAAGACTTGCTGTGTATAAATTATTCCTAAAGAAATTCCTGTGTTTATATTAAAATGAATCAGTAGATAAAAAAAAAAAATTCAAAATGTTTTTGTATATTCTGTTGTAAGAATTTATTCCTGTTATTGCGATATACTCGGGATTCTTTACATTATGAAAAGAAGAAACTTTGTCTATTTTGAATGGCTGAAGCTAAGGCTCCTTTAGTTTCTCTTACTCTGCTTTTTTCTAGTAGTTTCAGTACTACATGATTTAAGTTAAATAAAAGAATTCTGTATGCATTTGCTTGTTTCTGATTTTGTTGCTCCTTATGCAAAGCAAGTACAGGTTAGAAAACTCAGAGTAAAGCTGCTTTGGTTTTCCTCTGCCCTTTCTGGCTGCATCTAATTGAGCTACTCTTAATAGGAGTCAGTACTGCCATTGTTTGGTTGAAATCAAAAGCATTTTCATCCAGAGACACTGAGCTTTTGGATCCTTCATGGCTGAGATTTGAGCAGTTTTGCACGAGGCGGTTCCTGTGAATAAGGTGAGCATTGTTAGTTACTCATCTACCTGCAGAGCAATCCCCATGTGAGGCACTCAGCCAGCCAGCACTTGGTTTTCAGCTTTCTGTAACACTGGAAAAGCCAGTGGCAAGAAAACCAGCATTACCTTGGCGTTTCCAGTTCCTCAGACTCTTGCCATCAACATGTTGACTAAAACAAGGCTCAGTGGTGGCCCAAAGCCCCAGGAGCTGCCTGTGCTGTTCTGTTTGTCTCTTGTCCTTTTTACTGATGGTGCTTGAGGAACAGGCTTTTGTTTCCCTCAGGAAAAGTCCAGATTAAGCCAATCACTCAGGTTTTTTTCCCTTCAAGCCTTTTCTAAGAGATGCAAATGATTGGTTGGGTTTTGCAAGGAAATTTCAGTGAAAATAACATGGGCTGTAAAATCCTTTGTGTGTGGGTTTTAAATAATCTTTAGATCTGCTTCATTTAAGAGGTAAGGAATTACATTCTAAGAAGTCATCATTTTTCCCCTCTATAATCCATCTCGCTTTGTTCCCCACACTGTTCTAACATTGCTAAGATAATGGTCTGTAATGCTTTTCCTAGAAATTCTGCTGTTACCCGCTCAGATAATGGAGGGACGTGGATGAAAGCAGCTCTTCCATTGCCATAATACAGAGAAGTGTAGTAGGTGTAATCACAGATGTACCTGCAATATTGAGAACAAAACAAAACCAGAAACCTGAATTAAGGCTCAGTAAACCTTGTTTAAATTTAAATATTCTAAGTAGCCAAACCAGATCTGGTTTATGAAATTATTAAGAACATATTTGCTTAGTGAATAAAGGAAATGCTGAAATAAACCAAGTTTGAGAAACAAATGTTGCTTATCTGATGGTTTGGTTTCTCAGACACCCACCCACAAAGAACTTTAAATAAAAAAAAAAAATCACAAGACAGGCATTCTTGTGGGGTGGGAGAGGTTACACACCCTGCTGGAAATTACAACCATGTAACACAGTTTTTGTCTTAAATCATAAAACCTCCCTGTCTAAAAGGATTTTTCTTCTCATTCCTCCTTTTAAAATTCAGGTGCAAATCTTGAATTTAAGGGCCAATATTAGCTGATTCTTATTTAAAATAAAGTAAAAATTATTGTTTTGTTTTCCTTTCCAGTGAAGAATAGCATAGTAGAAAATTGCTTCAATGCTACTGGAACACATAATGAGATCACAGGCCTGGTTCTAACAGTACCTGTAATTGCTGTTCTCCAGTGTATCTATTTACATTTTGTATCCCTCCCAGATGAGAAAAATAGATTAAAATCTGCTACTAGTCAGTATTGCTTTCAGACTCTTAATAGCTGAGGTTTACTGGAGTTGCTCATCACAGGGTGTGCTATGTTGGAACTTGTTTCTTTTGGAATTTACAAATCTATGGAAAAAATATCTACTGGCTGTAGTTTTTCATGAAGGTTGCTTTACATAAAATTTAAATTCATCCCAATTTCATACTTTTGTCCCTCTGAGGACTTTGCTTCAGAGTGGTTTATGTTGGAGAAGATGTCATGGCAAAGATTCCCTAAGGTTAAAGGAGCTGAGTTGTTTCTGTGAGCCCCTGATAAGCGGCGTTTACCTTCCCGCATCTCTGGAAAGGATGATATCAATGCCTTCCACTGAGATGCTTTTCCAGAGAGACTTCATATTAATTGCAGATTCAATCTTTTCTGGGCCATCTAGCATGCAGCAGGCACCTTCTGGGTGAAAACCACAAGCATCCCTCTCCTGGTAGCCTTTGTTCTTCCCACACTGCTCCAGGATGATGAGCGCTGTGGCGGATGAAGCCAGCCCAACGTGAACTGTAAGCTGGTTTTTCCCACCAGAGTGAATAACAGGAAATTAAAAATGAGACCTGTTTTTTAAAAACATGGTGATGCAAAAGTGCCAAACATTATGTGAATTACTGGCTTCGAGGTGGGGAGTCTTGCTCATGTCTAAAGAGAACTTTGATAAGGGATTATAAATGAGAACCAAATTAGGCTGTAGTTTTTGTTGTGTTTAGTCAGGACTGCAGAGCTGCAGTACCTTTTTTGCAGTTTGTGGTAGATATGTTCCTTTCCTTTGTTCAGCATCAATTATGCTGTTTAACTGGCACGAGGTTAAACCAGCATGCTAATTAGTGTGTGCTCCGGATTTCAGCTTGGAACCTTGATCACAGTTTCATTAGTCACTTTCCAGAGTTGTTTGATGTTTTGCAATACTCTCTTGGAGGTTTTTTCATTGTATTCAGGGAATGGGAGGAAACTGTGTAAATTCATCATTACCCACCAGTGGCTGAAGAGTTGTCCATATCTTGCAGACTTGTTCCTTTGCTTTTTGGTAAACCACTGGCAGCTGCATGATCTGGAGATCGATGTTTTCACCAAGGCCTCTCTTGGACAGTTCCTGTGTTTACAAAAAAGCCACTGAGGACTTGAAGGAACATTGGATTTCTGACTGTGATAAAGAAACTGGGCTGATTCAACTGAGGAAACACCTGAAAGAGCAACACAGCCCATGGTTGCTGAACATTGGTCTGCAATGAGATTTGTTTTGTGGTTGGTCCCTCTCTTTTAACTGGTAGAGACTAAAATGAGCTGAACAGTTTGTTAATGTCTGTCTGTGTGGAGCCATTGTTGTGTTTTCCAAGGAGATGCTCAGTCTCCAGTGGGTGGGAGGGGTTATTGCTTTGGGACTGGTCCCTGGGGAACCATGAGACAGCATCTCTTAGAAAAGCTCCACCCTTGAAAGCATCTAAATAGGCTTTGCTGTAGGTAAGAGGTGGTTCTCTGAAAGATCTGGTGGAAAAACTGCACTGTCAAGAGACAAAACCAAGGAGGATCCACCTTCAGCATGACTTCACTCCAGGGCACGAGATCTGCTGGCTTACCAGGTTCAGGTAAGATGTGCTGAAGGTCACTGTCAACACAAGGAAGTCACATTTAGAATGAGTTTAATTTATTTCTTGGTCTAGAATGTTTCTCTAGTAAAAGGAAATGTCACTGAGATGTTATTTCTCTGTCATTTATGTACAGTGGAATTTTCACACAGGACCAATTTTCCCAAAGAAAAAATTATGCCCAGAATTGATGTGAATGGAACAAAGGCACCCGTAAAAGCAGCAGGTTGCCCTGCTGGTTGGAAGATGTCTGGAGAATAAATGTCACATGGAAGTGACTTGAAATGATTTTGTCAGTGGAACAGGGCTAGCAAACAAGGCATAGGCCTCAGCAGAAGGGAAGCAGCTGCAGTGGCGGGATGCAGAAGGAATTCATCTTAGGTGGAAAGTTTTGTCCCTGAAAAGTAGAATGGTGATTGAAAATCCCTGTTCCATTTGAGTAAACCACTACCAAAGCATGGCACAGGTTAAATTTTTAAGGGGGCACAGGCAAAAGTGGAGGTACCTGATTAGTCCAAGAGACCTGTGACTGTGTCATTGTGTTCTCAGGTTTTTGTTTCTCACTCAGGATACCCATGCGGATGAGGCCCACGGTTCTGGGAAATCTGCCCTTCAACACTCACTTCCTATATAAACTGTTCCAATTTTCTTGTCAGCGGAAGCATTGATTAGCTGTGCTCAATAAACTATTTGACACAAGCAAGGAAACAATGCCTGCAGGGAAGTAAACACATTTGGAGAACAGTGCCAGCCTTTTTTCCTGTGGGCACTGACAGTCTTTGAGAACCCATTGCATCATCTTGCTGAAGAATGCTGTACTGTGCCTGAGCCTCCACACAAGAAAACCTGAGCTGGTTCACAATTTCTTTTAAACTGTAGGGCTTAGAGGACTTGACAACCCCTAACTTTGGTGCAGAACATGGATATCCAAAGCCAGCTGTAATGCTGTTCTCCTCTCGTGCTCTCTGGGTTGAGACATTCTGTTGTCACCAGTTGTCATGGCAGAAGCACACAGAAGTACTTTTGTGCGGGACCAAACTGAAGCTGGCCAATAGCAAATGGCTGAGAATTTGTGTCAAAAGAAGATGGTTCTCCATGTCCTAGGCAATTTCAGTGTGTTGTCAATAATGTGCATTACTGTGTTGTCTAACAACCACAGCCATGGGTTTACACCCTTTACACCAGATGTTGTCTAAACATGGAGCAAAATAAAAAAAAGGTTGTTCCTTGTCTCAGCCTTAACCAGAACCAATTTTGCATTTAATGTGGGAGAAGATGGTTAGAAGAAGGTAACTGCACCTGGAAACTAGAGCTCACACTAGTGAGTGAATTCAGTAAACAAGTGCCTGTCTTTTGTAGATGAAACAGGAAAGGAAATTTCAAAGGAGAGAAAAGTTTTAGTTTAGTGGGAAAAGTGGTCCAAAAGAAAACATGAGGTTCTTTTTTGGGAAGTTCTTCAAGAAGGGAGAAGAAATCCAGCATCATCAGCTGCTGACCTTGAGCTGTTGTGTGTTGTGGTTGTGGTCCTGGTCCGCTGGTGTTCTGGTCCAAAGAGAAGTGATTGGCACAAGAGCTCAGGCTGGTGCTGGAAGCACTGTGTGTTGGCAACAGCTTGAACTTCTGGAAAACTCTGGAAAACATCACTGATTGTGCCTGAGCTCTCACAACTGATTTGGGTTGCTGGGAAAGTGGTTGCCTGTGTTAATCTTGTGAACTGCTTGTGTTGGTGCAGAAAGGAAACCAGAAGGTTTCAGTTGCCCCAGCCAGACTGCAAGTACACGGCAAACAAAGGTGTTTTGTGTGGCTGGTTAGTGGGGTTTTGTTTATGTGTTTGGTTTGGGTTTTTGGTTGTTTTAGGTTGTTGGTTTTTTTTCCTAATCCTGTAGATAACCTTCTTAAAACTTCAGAGATGTAAGAAAGTTCCAAAACAGAAATGAAGGCACTAAATATTAATGTCTTTGTTCCACAGACGATGAAACTGAAGCAGAGAGGGAGAGAGACAGATTAAATGACAGATTTCCAAAGACCACGTGCTCAGTGGCCGGATGAAAAACTGCACTGGGAGATCTGATCCCCATCTCCTGATAGCAGACATAGTTCCCAGAAGCAGTTGGAAATGTGACCTGTTCTTTGCACTAACAGTTTAATTACTATGAATGTTGTCACTCAACTTACATTTGTGCCCTATTAACTGGGGACTTTGACCTTGATGGTGGAGTGCCCTGATAGGTCATTTGGCTGCCAAGCTGCAGACAGGACTTTCTGGAGGAGATGCAGCAACAGGGTTGGGTCCAGGGTTATTAGATGGGACCATCAATCTATAGCATGGAATAAATAAATCAGGGGATCTGGGATTCTGAAGGTCCCATGGGGTGCTGCAGCACTAACACATGGTGGTAACTCAGTGTGATCTGTCAGCAAATGCAGAGCAAATACCTGGTGATGTTTTCCTTTAGTGAGAATATCCTGCACTTCCAGAGTTAAGTGTTGCTGGCAGAGGTTTTGTGCATATTTTACAAGGGTATTTCAGGTGAATGAAGTCATAAGAACCATGAAAAACTTAGTGAGACAGGTTTCTAAAGGATAAGCTGTCCTAGTGCTAGACAACCATGCTGGGTCAGGTGATGGTGTAGGTAATAGCTCTGAAGCTTTTCTCTATGACCTTGAATTGACAAATTTGTCTGTGCTTTTGGGTCCATTTGATCTCCTTTTCCCTGAACATTTGAGGGGTACCTGCTGAGGAACAAAAACTCCATAAATGAAGAATGCAATGCTGATGAATGCCTTGAATGAGTCTTGTGCTCTGATGAGAATGTGGCTCCATGCAAAAACAGTGAGGTGTTCTTCACATTCTTGGAAAATTTTATCTTCATATTCTCAAAGAGGAAATTCAGGACAAATATTCTTTTAAAACCAGTAGATATAGAGATTTGTAGAATGTAGATCCCATCAGCAGCATCTTGTGGAGGAGCTTAAGGAAGCAGTTGTGAGTAAGAGCAAGTATTGCTCACAGAGGGCAGCCGTGGTTCTTTGGCAAAGGATCCATTACAAACGTATGGAGAGTGAGGCTATGCTTTGGAATTAGGACACTGGAACTGTTAAATGTATTTTTACAGGATTTCAGATGCTTTTGGTGTGAGGACCCTTCTGGGATGTGAACTTTTAAGAGTGCATGTATCAGCATTACATCATCGCTGAGGGTGCTGTGGTGTCCAGGCTTTTGATAAGCACCTACTTAATTTTGGGGTAATAATTAGGATAGTTCTGGTAATGCTACAAAGGCATTAAGCCTGACTAGTCATATTTAGTAGGTCTGTTCTGGCTGCTCAGCACGTTCCTGAGGATGAATTTGAGTGCACACTTGCGTGGTTCACAGCAAAGAGACTTGGCAGGAGGGTTTTATGTCACTCCAGTGATCCATGCATGTACCCCAAGCCAAGACAGGATTATTTCCATATGTAAATACTAAATTTTGCTATCTTTAATATATGTGCATAAGATTTCTGAAGATCCAAGGGCTATTCCTATGAATGAAACCAATGGAACAATACTATGAGATTGCTATTTAGTGTGGAGAAGCCTATTGGAATTCAAAGTACTTCCAGATTTGCAGCAAGGTTCTCTGAATTGCCTGAATAAACCACCTTTGCCAGGTAGCAGGAAACCAAAGCAGCATTCCCGGTCTGAATACAAATTAATTCCACATAGGGGGTGCCACATCAGAGGGAAATGGATTTGTTCTCCTCCATGCACAAGGACTGACATCTGTTTTGTTATGGAATGCTGTGGCCCTTGTTATGTAACTCCCTGGTGTAGCCAGCTCATGGCATTGTTACAAACAACTCATCCCCTCTGTGTGTTCTCGCTCGAGGCTGTTTTCCCTGCAGATAAAGAACATGCTCTATTTTCAGCCAGAAGAGGATGATCTTGCACCCAAAATTAGAACCAATAGGAATCAGGAAATAATGAGCAAGAACACTGTCAACTGACAAATATTTGTGGTTTAGGGCACATGTCAAGTTGGAGTGAAGGTAATTTATGGGTCTCCTGTCATGACTGGGGTGTGGAAAGGTATCACAGAAGTATTTTTGTTTCTTGTTAGCCTACAAGGATAACATCCCTCATGACTTGGAGGGGGCAATAGGTTTATTCTACCAAACACCAAGCTGCACTCAGCATTCCTCACCCAACAAAGCTAGAAAAGAGGTTTTGGTGGAATTGCTACAGCTTGCTATATGGTCTTTGGAAAAACATACTGGCTCCTTGTTTTTCAATCATCTTGGCTTGAGTGCACTTCATTTTCAAAACAGATATTCAGTAGCTGTCACCAAAATTTGTACTATGGTTATAGTCCTGTAGAGGCATCACCTTTCTGTCATTACTAATACTTTCCCATAGCTGAGTTTCTCATTTCAGTGTCCAAAAGAATTAAAAAATGTATGGACTTGTTTCAGCCTTCATAATAGAACACAGTCTCCTTGGTTTGTTTTACATGTCCTGCTTTCCATTTTACCAGTATTATCTGTCATTTCTTGCACATTTTGGACCAATGCTCCAATTTAATTTTACTACTTTGACTGTTCCCCCACTAGTTTCAGATTTCATTGTGTAACCTTCTTTCTACCCTGGGATAACTAAAATCTTATGTGAAAGAGCCTCTCACAATAACTCTGTTCATAGGTACCTTATGAGAGTAACTGAACTCCAGGAAAGGCTGTTGTCTGTGACAAGGAGAATGAATCAGTTGATGCTGAAAGCCAGGTATCCAAACCATGCCTTTGTATCCCCCAGCTAAATTTGTTCTAATGTACAGATTTAGGAAACAAGCAGGAATTTTCAAGACTGCATCAGAGACTTTTTGCTGCCAGTCAAGGTGTATGGAAGAAAAAAACCCCTCTGAATGACCTTGTTTTCAATTTAACTGTAGACTTCACTGTCATTTGAAAGTGGAAGCCAAAGCTGAAATGTGAACTCACACTTGGAACTGGCAGAGTTTAGGTTCTGTGTGCCTGAAGCAGGCAGTGAGAACTCAATAGGCTGCACTTGTCACACAGACAGGATAAAATGAACTGTGCTAGGAGAGATTATCTGTTTACTGAAGACAGACATAACCTGTGGCACATGCAATAGTTGTAGAGAAGGCACAAAATAAAATAATTTTTTAAAATACGGGGTAAAAATAAATTTTTAAAATAAAGAATAATATTTTGAAATGCTTAAATACCACCAAAAAAATAATGCAAGTAAAATAACATTTCATTTCTTCATTATCCTCTTGGTTGCATGTTGGGTGTCTGCTCCATGAGGCACAATTCTGTTTAATGAGTCATGAAAAGGGAATGGAAGGCCTAAAACCAGTTTGTGTTGGGATGTCTAAAAAATAAAATGCCTCCCTTTTTCTTTTTTTTTTTTTTTTAATGCCTACCTTCACTGCTTCCCAGCTAGAATTAACCAGGTATTGTCTGAAGGGACCAAAACCTGAAAAGAAAGAAAGATGTTTTTAACCTGTGCTTATTCTGCAATTGCAGATTAAGTGCTGACACATATTTGATCTTTATCTTCCTATTTTTTGGTTATGGAGGTTGGGTTTTTTAGATAGGATTTAGCTTTTATAACACTTAAGGAATAGTATTTTCAGTTTGTATATTCACTGATAAAAGGACTAATCCTGCAATCTTCATTCGTGTCAAGGCTTTCTTATCAGAGAGCTGGTTAAATGTAGTGGAACCAATAGGACAGATCATGTAAATGATGATTTTGGGGAAGGATCACCATCCATAGAAATACCACTACTAAAATTTATGGTATTAAATACTCTGAGGTCACAGTTAATGCATCATTCTTATTGTTAAAGCTCATGAAGATGAAGATATGCATATTTAATGAAAATGTTTGAAAGAGTAAAATTTATTCAAATTGTGATTTATTTTAATCGCACGTAATGAAAACTTACAGTTTTCTATCCAGGAAAATGTGTTTTTTTGTGATGCTGGGAAAAATGTTTTATTTCACTTTTTTCCCCAGGAAAAGACAGGAGAAAAGGGGAAAGAACACTTTGACTCCAAATTATTACATTCAATTTTATGCATATTTTTTGTGAAAGGATTTTTTTTTAATAAAAAGGGAAAAGACCTAATTTTGAGCAGATGGGCATTTTGTCATTAGAAAGTTTGATGGAAAACTCCCACTATCTTTATTAATCTCAATTAATGTTCTCAATCCAGAATGTTGCCAAGTCCTAGATCCTAGCTGTCAGGAAAATGAGTTTGTGAAATTGTTTTAATGCTATAACTCTTAAATATTTAAAATCCTTAAATGGACAAGTAAATACTTGACAGCAGATGATTGCCATTTTGCACAGTGAAAGCTACTTGTATGTGGAGGCAATTAAGCCTAAATGCAGGCTTGTGACAGCTTAATTAGTGCTAGACTTTAAGCATTTTTTAATTTGATAATATTTATTTCATGACTGCTCCATCTTTTCTCTTTAATGTTATGAAAAGCTTATATTTTTGACAGTATTTTCTCCAGGTTTGAGTTTCTCCTGTGGGGAGGGAACAAAGAAAATAGTGCTCATTTCACATTTCCAGGAAACATAAAACCCCATTAGTCCCACTCTGCTTTGAGAGCAAAATTGGGGTGACATCTGCTCCATTTTGGAGCTGTAGTTGTACAAGCTTCTGTACCTGTGTGTGCAGAACTGCAGAATTATAATCAAGTTATTAAGTAGCTCACAATGCTTGTGTCAGTGGTGGCCCTAAGAAGCTACTGCTTAGGATAAAATTGCTACGAGAAATGACTAAATGTAGGAGAGTTTTACTGCAATACCTGCAGCAATGTGGAGAGGTAACTGGCTCAATGTTCCTGGGCTCCATATAATAAACTGGGCTCCCTGCCAGCAGATTTATATTCTGAGCAGGTGAAAATGTGACAGTGACATGCTGTGATAATTTCTGTAGTAGATTAAAGATGCACGTGTGTCTTAACTAGTCTAAAGCTTTTTGACCAAGGAGATTTCTGGACATAAATAGTGATTTAAAGAGAGGAAAAACTAACAGGGTGCTAAGAAGTGTTCCCAACAAGGCTATGTGCCATAAATATCATAGGAGAGAACCAGACTGTCAGCCTTTTAGGAGGTTAGCAAATACCTCTCCCCTTTCCTGCACTCCCATCCAGCTCATCTGCAGTTAACGTCTGGAGCAAGCCTGACTAGTTCTGCCCATCTTGCAGCTATTAACAAAAAAAAAGTGTTTAATTGAAAACAGCAAGATGCAAATCTCTTTGATGTAGCTTCATCCTCGTTCCTATGTCCTCAGATGACCTGCAGTGGAAAATTATCCAGCAACTCACATGTCAAGATATGTGTAATGATTGCCCTTAGATGAGCCAGTGGCAACAAGAGGAACATCGAGCAGCAGCATTCCTTAGGAGCTTTAACCTTTTAAAGCTCAGCACTCTCTGAGCTGCTGGTTCTGCCTCTCTGATGCTGCAGTAGTTGGAGCCAGCAAGAGAAACTCCAAATTTGGTCCCTTGTGCTGCATGTTCAGGCATGTTCCTTTGGTATATTTAAATGGAATGGTTTAGTTTAGCAGTGATGAGGCAGCATCTCCTGTTAAAAGTCCCTTACCTTGCCATGAAACTGAGCCCCTGAAAGTTGCCATGTGCTGCTCTAATTCTGGACACTGACTGTATGACATTGTGATGCAACCTGGTTTTCTTGCTTCAGAGCGTCTTTTGGGTAAGCTTTATCTAATAGTAGCCTGCACTGCCTTGAGCTATGTGGTTTGGATCAGAGAGAATGTCAACAAAGATTAAAACATGGAGAGAATGAACAACAAACCAAACTGGATGGCAGTAAGGAGGGCAGACTGCAGTCTGTTTCCTCTGACATGCATCTGATTTTTCTTAGGAAGGCACAGCAAGTTATTTTCCATTTGGAAATGTTATTATGACCATTTGCTTCTCCTTTTTCCCTCCAGGAAACTGTTTATGACAAAGATCAAGCATGCATGCATACCATCTCTGGCTCAAATAATAAAATAAAAATCTTACCAGTCACCACCACAGTGTTGGATTTTGAGTCCCTGAAATCCATGCTCTGGAAGGTGGAATTTTGTTGTCTTTCAGTTCCAAACAGTATTATAATTCAGATATCTGTGGCAAACTTCATTTGGGGCACCTTTTTTCTCCTAACTGTGATGAGTCTGGCTTCACATGACAGGGGTGATTTGTGACTCATGTAACTTTTAAAGCAAAAATGATTACGTCTCTATTAAAGATAGAAGGCTGTCTGACTGGGACAGCCTCAAACTCATTCCTTTCCCAAGCATGGAATATTTTGGAAGAAGAGGAAAAGCTTAAAGAAATTTCTTGGAAAATATCCAGCAACATTTTTCATCACTTGTTTATCTGCAAGTAAACAGAAAATTAATTGAATCAGTTTTATTATATCTCAGTGGATATTCTGTTTTTAGCAGTTGTAGCTCACTTTAATGGAGAGGAATGACAACTACAAAAACTTATCTGTCCATTTCCACAGTTCTTGAGCTTTTTCTTACTAACTTAAGCTCAGGGGTAACTCTGCTGTTCCTCTTCACAGCACTTATCTGATTTACTACTCTTGACCTTTATCTCAAGCTTGTTATGAAAGAGTCCAAGCACTGTACACTTTTCAAACCAAACACTAACAGGAAAATGTGTGTATTTGCTAACCCAAAACATTGACTTGGTAATATCCATTAACAGGCAACATGTTAGAAAATCTCACTCCAACTTGCAAGGTCAGAGGAACTCTAGAAGCTGGGTTATATCCTGCTGAAACTGGTGAGTTTAATAGCTGGTCTGTCTTCATTAAAGTGGAGCCCGAGAGCCAATGGGGGGGGGATGAAATCAAAACATATGCACATTGTCACTGCCCAAAACAAAAGCATATGCAAGTTCTCTTGGGAATTATAACTATGTGGGCAGAGGGTTTCACTGGGTCTTGTTTTGAGTAGGAAGTGTGTGTGTGTGTGTGTGTGAGAGAGAGAGAGAGAGAGGGAGGGGAGAAATAAGCTAAGAATAGAAAGCCACTACATTATCTCAAGAGAGCTGGTAACTGTGAGACCTTGGGGGAAAAGAGAAAAATCTCTGAAGAAATCCCTTGGGTTGGGTGGTGGCTGAATGAGGTTTGGAGCTATGACCTGTGTCTGTCATTTAAATTGTCCTGTGCTGAGACACAAAAAAATGTGTAGATTCTCCTCATTTAAAAGCCTCTGATTCCACCATCCATTGCTTCCCCTAACACAACTTGCAGAATTAACTTTTGCTGGCTGCTGGGGCTAAGGGAGCTTCTAATACAGGAAACAGATCTTTCTGCAGCTTTAAAGAAGGGAAAACCTGCCACTGGCAGCACTGAATCAGTTTTAAAATTCTACAGTCCTTCATACTCCTATGTTAATCCAGATTTTTATCCATTAATTCCTCTGCTTGACCATTAAAGTCATTAAAACACTTCCTATGATTCTGAAAAGGGCAATGACATACCAGTCTTCTCATAGTTATTTTTGATTTGTGCTGTTTTGGTTTTTTTTAGGAAAAAATCTAAGTACAGGGTGGTCTAATGAACAAAGAATTTGTAAGGAATAAGGCAAGATTTAATGTCTGTAGTTGCTAATTAATTTCCAGAGTGAGACTCTGTATTTTCTTTGGGACATGAGAGCTGCTTTATACATACATATACATGAAAGGTATTGCTTGTATGCTGTGAAATATTAGGTATTTCATTAGATATTCTTCCAGAGGGGAGATGTAATTCTATTAGTTCCATGCACTCTGAAACAACTGATATGATCTGTTTGGAATGTTGTATTAGTTTTTAAAGTTTTTACAGCTGGCAAAAGGAAGTAGAAAAAATACAGAGTAGCAAAGGTTAATTCACTAAGCCTTTATGAAGAAGCTGATAGAATTTTGGAGAAGGGGAGAAGTATTGTCTTCAGTAGTTAAGTTAGGCCCTTTTCATATGCAGATGTTTGCTGAATTGGAAGTAAAGATTCTGAGACCTTTCCAGTGTTGGTAAATGCTTGTGCAAGTGTGGGAGAAATGCCAGTGGTTTAAATAAACCAGGAATTTGACAGAGACCACTGAAATTAATTTTTTGCACTGATTTGATTGAGTGCTCATGTTCCCAAGCTTTGTGTGCATGGCAGTATACTTGGAGGAATAATGCATTTATTGCAGTTGTGTCACAGAGTAAAAACAAGAACTGAAAATTTTGAATTAGGTCTTACTCAGAAATTATTCAGAAATGAAACCTTTTCTTTCCTCTAACATTTCTTCAGCTGAAGTTGAAGCCACTCTTGAAATTTTTGTTAGAGTATGATTGTAGCTTTAATATTAGCACTCCCATGTGTATCTGTGCCCAAAACAATGGATTTGAGGGTCACTGGATATTTGAGGTCTGTGCAAATTAGTCTCCCCATCCATAATTAAGAATCCAAGCCCTTGCTATTTGAGGGCAAGTCACAGACACAGCTGACTCAGCTAAACACTGGTTGTTTTTCTTCTTGCTACACACGGGTGTGATTGGCACAGCACTTATCTTGAGGTAGGGAAGAAATGGAAGCAACTCAACTATGAAAATCCTGGTTATCACCTTGAATATTTTTCTGCACAGTTGCCTGATACTTCCAAAAATTGTTTGAACTGCTGAGTAAGAGAAAATTATATTTTCTGCAAATGCATTCTGACCACACCGCAGAGCTGGCAGCACACTGCTTGAGTAGCTTTTTAGTAGATGGCAAGAAGAACAGAATATGGCCCTTCATTTAGAAACAGCTCTTTAATTTTTATCTCTTTTATTATTACTTACATATATTTCTTTTATTTCTTATTATTGGCAGGCACTGACCAGTGTTTTAAACTGTGAAGTGGAAGTGTTTAATATATTCCAATTTTTATCTCAGCTGTTCAACACTTAATGAGAGGGGGGAGAAATCAAGCTGTTATGCTATTTAACACTAAACTATAATGGGACTTTAAATAGAAATTTCAGGAGCTAACACTCCATATTTCTTTTCCATTCTAATAAAAATAAATGGTCCTCAGGAAAGAGTGAAGCTGGTCTTTATGTAGATAGAAAGAGATGTAACAAAAAGAGAGGATACAAATATTTCAGTGTAAAGCTCACTGTTCCCTGGGGAATGAGGCCTCTTCTACAACAAAATCCATAGACATGGTAAATGGAAAAATATACTGGCTGTTTCACTCAGGTTTTCTTTTGCAGAGACACCTTCCACTATCCCAGGTTGCTCCAAACCCCATCCAGCCTGACCCTGAACACTTCCAGGGATGGGGCAGCCACAGATTCTCTGGGTAAGCTGTGCCAGTGTCTGGTTTTGGATAGAAATTGTCATGTATTTTATGTTGTTTGATTATTTACTTTGGTTCTTTGGCAATTGAATCCTTTGATTTGTACCTATGGCTCAGCACTGATGGAAAAAATTGTAATGGAATTGAATGTAGCCAAGCTGCTACAATATCATTGTAATTGTTACAATATCCGTTCCGGCCTTCTTCCGGTATTATCCAAATTGATGTCTGTGTATGGACAGGTTTTTTAATTTAATTTTTTGTTTATAATGGGGAGAAAGGACTTAGCAGGGCACATGCAACTCATGATCAACAGGTTGCTTTTTTCAGGCATCATTTACCAGCACAAAGAGACTCTGCAAGCAGGATACACACAATTTAATTAATTATTTATCAGCTAATATGCAAAATAGCTAGAACTAACAGATTGCTGGGCTGAACAGTAACATGCTTACCTCTGCTGATAAGAAAATGGATGAGTTTTAGCTGGCCAGGAAGTTTCTAATAGGCTGGGGAAACTTGGTCTCTGACATTTATTGGTATGGGCTGATGCTCACCATTAATCATCACATTTTCTGGTTGATTTTTTTTTTCCCCTCCTTCTTTTGTATCTTTTCTCTTGAATCTTTTATCAGCTAACCACTGTCATCCCACCAACAGCACTTGTGTGGTTTCAGCTCCCTGTCTTTCCTGCTGCATCAAATCAAACCTTGGAGCACAGCAGGGCCAAACCTCTGGGCTGTGGGTGAGCTGGAATGCACAAAGCTTCAAGGGATGGTGAGCATGAGCCAAAATCCACTGAGGGTCACCAAGGTGTGGTGATGTGACATCTGCTCTTTGGAGCATCAGTGTATGGGCTGAAATCGCTTTGTCCTGTACAGGGAAAAAAAAATTACGAATTTACTCTACTGCGTGTTTTAAAGCATTTGAAAGGAGGAGCAATGCTGAGGAGTTTTGGTCACTGTGCTGACAGGCAATGGAATCCCTACTGAGTCGGGTCTCCTGGTCACAGCAGTGTACCTGGGTGCTCAGAGTGCGAAGGTGAGTTTATTTCTTTGCACACGTACTGTGATTTCCGTGTACTTTAGACCTCTGTGACTTTGATACTTGTATCTGTTATTTTAAATATAATTGAGAGACAGTACTATGGGGGTATGAAGGCTGCCCTGAGTCACCTCCTGAATTCTACTTTTAATTTTGACAATTGTGTATTGGTTTCAGCCCCTGTACCTCGGTTTTATGGTTTGTGGTAATGAACGGCAGGCAGCTGCTTAGGTTTTCCAAAAACCTCTTTGAGATTAACAGCGGTCAGTGCAGAACGCTACAAAAATGTTACTTTTTTACTTATTTTCCCCTCCTAAGCCTTCTGCCTCATGCCGCCCGCGTTAACACAAATTGGAGCCAGGTTTATGGTTTGTCGCTCTGTCGCTTTTTAAATAAAAAATCGGGACTTTTTGTCGAAGTTTTGCGAGTCGAGACGCAGCGTGGGCCGGCGCTCTCCCAAGGCCGTGCCTCGATGGCGGGGGCTGAGGGCATTCCCCGAGCCCGCAGCCAGCTCCGCTCGCCTCTCCGGGCACGATCCCGGCTGCTCCCCGCCTTCCGCCGTCCTCTGCCCCCTCAGCCGCCATCCCGGGCCCGGCACGGCCCCTCTGCTCCGCTCCCCGCCTTCCGCCGTCCTCTGCCCCCTCAGCCGCCATCCCGGCCCGCCCGCCCTCAGGGCTGCCCGCGCCGCCCCGCAGGAAGTGATGGCGGCCGAGGGAGGAGGAAGAGCGGCCGCGGGTAAGAGCGAGGAGGCGGCTCGGGGTGGCCACGGGCGGCCGAGACGCCGCCAAACACTCGGGGCTTTCCAGGGAACCTCTGCCCGGTCGGCTGCGGCCGCGCCCCGGTGGGCCCGGGCCCCTCATGGCCGCGCTCCCGGCAGCGCCTGAGGGAGGCGGACAGCCCGAGCCCTGCGCACGGGGTCACCCGGAGCAGGGTTTATTTTCCCGTTTCCCAGCGTACCGGTGACTTTTCCAGGACTTTTCGGCTAGTCGAAGCTTGCCCAGAGAGAGGCGGCCTGGTGGTTCTGCCCGCCGTGGTTCGGCAGGTGATGCTGGGAGAGGATCCCCGAACTCCCGTTTGCAGTGCGTGTTTGTGGTCTCAGCACAGGTGGATGAGCCAAGGCTTCAGTAGATCTCAAATACGTAGCCATTAAGGAGCATTGGAAACACTGCATAAAAATACCCATTTTCAAAGGTACCATCGGTAGTTGTTTACCCAAACTGAGCAAAAACCAGGGTTTAAACAAAGCAGCTGGGTTTAACAGGGGCAAAAGGAGCAGTAAACACACTGGTTCTTGACCACACGAAAACAGTTGGACTGTTTTGGTGTTGAGATGAGATATAAAAGGCTTTGTATACTGCAGAGTAGAGTACAAAGTGTAATGTACAAATACATTACTGTATACATATACTATATAGTACCCATCCTTTTAAAAGTATTCATTAAAGCTTTTCTTTGGTATTGATGAGGTGACTAGAACAAGAAGAACATGGATATAGAGGGTGAACTTCTCTGTGAAAAAGCCTCTCTCCCCATCTCCTTTCAGCAGGAGTTGATTTGCTGGTGTTTTTTGGCAGTGCTCTGCCCAGCAGAACTCAGCCCTTCAGTACCCGGTGGACTCAGAGTGCTTTGAAATGAACAGACATTGTGTCAGTTCCCAAATGGCCAAGCGCCCAGTGCTTGGAAAGGGACGTGATTTTAGCATAGGTGGATCTTCTGCACATGGATTTCCAGAGGAGTCTGGCATGTGCAGTGCTCTGGGCTTGTGTCTGACTAGGAGGACTTCCAGGAATCTCTGTTCACGCACTTGTTTGGGTAAGGGCCCATTGCATCACCTCAGTTAGCTTTTGCACTGCTTTCCCTCCTGCTCTGTTTTTATACTCTTCTTTCTTAATTTGTCACGCTAGCAGGTAAATGGAGAGAAAGTGAATTTATTTTCTGAAACACGTTTTAAGTTGCTGCCATTTATCTAAAGCACCTACTTCATCCCCTTCAGTAAAATAATGATGGTGCTCATTAGTTCCTCTAGCTGCTCATGGCTAAATGCAGTGCAGTCAGATTGCTCAGTTTTCCCCTCCTATCAACCCCTTATGGAAATAAAACATTTGTAATAATGCTATTTTTGGGGGGTGGGGGGGAAGACTCTCAGTTCTACTGATGTTCTTAAATAAAATATCTCTGGATGAACAGAACTTGGGTTTTCATGTCCAAGGTAGTGTTGGGCAGTTCCATTAATGTCTACATTTCCTCTGACTTTTTCATCACCCTCAGACTGAATCTTTAGAGTAGTTGTTCTTCCATCCCCGTCCTCTTTTGGGATAGCTGATGTTGTTTTTAGGTGTCTGAGTTTTGGCATAGTTATTTAATTGCATAGATCTGTGTTTAAAATAATTATGGAGCAGTTGGCCATAAGTAAGTTGAGTATGCAGTATACTTTAGGAGCAGATAGAGTCAGCCATTAGCTCTTGCGCAAATATTGCTTTTCAGTTCATGTTGTGCTGTAATTGAGACACTACAGCTTGGTCTTGATGGCTGTTCTTGTAACTGTTTTTCACAGGGAAGATTGTTTACACTTCCAAGTTTCTAAGCCCCTTTCCAAGGCCCAGACAAACCTTGCTGTTGAGAAGCAGGCCAGCTGTTGACCTAGAACTTGAGGTTCTTGTTTTCAATTCAACCTTCTTGCAAATTCATTTTGATTACAGAGCACCCTGAAAGTCAGGTTTATATGTGTTAACCACCTAACAGAAACAGTGAGCAACCATGTACGTGCAGCTCTGGAGCCTGAGAAATAGTTAGTGGATGAGAAACCTGTATATCTAGTTTGGCAATTGCATTAATGAAGCCTTAAATTTCCATCTGTCTCTCTAGGAAGATGGAAATCTCCTTGCCCTCCATGAAATCCGTGTTAATCAGTTTATGGGAAGGAGGTCAACAGCCTGGAAGGTGGAAACATGAAATTCAGGTAGCGTATAGGCACCATCAGGAATGCAACTTCTGCATCTAAAAAAGCTTCTCAGAGCTCTAAGATGAGACTGATTAATAACCAGACTCCTACAGTGAAACTAAAATCTCGTGTATGGAACAGGCAGAATTTTACTCAGACTGTGTAAGATGTAAGAGCTGCCATAACATTGCCACAGCTAAGGCAAGTTGATGAAACCTTGCTGTCTTTAACGTAAATATGTAGTTATGGTCTAGAAAGAAAAGAAATCAGGAAACAAAATCCTAAATACTTCCCTCAAAGGACAACTACAGCCAACAAACAAACCAGAGTCCCTTTCTGTAGTAGCATTTCAGTGAACACTCTCCTTCCCTTGAGGGAAAGTTTGGGAAAACACAGCACAGGAGAAAGTCTGGCCGGTTTCAATTTGCAAGTGGGAGGTGTGCAGGCATTATGGCTGTGTGTTATAGGAGCCGACGTGATGAGGCTGGTATGTATTTGCCACATTGTGTAAAGGTTGCATACTGAGAGACTTCCAAACGCCTCGCCTGGCAATCCCCAGCTCTGGCATGTTATCTTTGCAGAATGATTGGCAGACCCTCAGGTCGCACATATCTGGAGGAAACTGTGTCCTGCCCAGTTACCCAGAGGTCTGTGGATGCTTAAAAACCTTGTGTTTGTAACCTTTGAGACTGCTGTCTGGTGGCTGGGCTTTATAGTATTACTGACAACAGATGGCAAATGGCCCCGCTGATGTAATTCTTGCTGGTGTTTCATTCCTGTGAAGTTGCACAGTTTCAAAATCTCAGAAAGTGCCTCCATATTTTTCCTGTGTAACGATTTCAAGCCAAACGAAATGAAAACATTTTCTGTTATTCAGATTCCCATGGTGTCATGTGACATTGTGGTAAAGATTGCCTTGCAGCAGTTTCAGATAAGTGCACGTTTGGTAGCAATTTTAAGGCCTGTGTCCTTTAAGTAATGCTTATTAGTACGTAACAGATGCCGTTTAGAAACATTATGCCTTTTAATAGGCTCTGCTTTTAGCCTGCGTGTTCCCATTCCAGGCAGACTGTGGATAAGGCAGGCTTGGAGGTATGCTGTCATTTATGCAAAGCCTAAGTCAATTTTCTGCTCTGAAGTCGAGCCATGTGTTTTGCCTTGTTTCTTCCATTCTGGTCATAGCTGCCTTGCTGTGTTTTTCCCCCTAGTCATATCTTTGGCTGATTGTCAAGCAATTGCAATCAAAACCTTTTGCATTTTTAACCACCAGCAGTGGTTTCTTTTGTCCTTACAGAAGAGCCTATGTAAACTGAATTTGAACACACTGAGCCTCACTATCAAGAGCACAGCAAGCACAGAGTTAGCCCTCTGTTGCCAGCCTGTCTTTCCTTCTCTGCCTTTTCCTCCTCCCAAAAGGAGAAAAAGGGAAAAGCAGAGCCATGCTGATTTTGGAGCACCTTCAAAGACATGTAGAATAGCTGACACAATGGCACAGAGAACCAAGAGCCATGTTTACATATTTCCTCCACTACTGGCAGCTGTTTATTAAAGTGAGTTCTGAGACTGCCTTGTGATAGCTGGTGCAGGTGATGTATTAATTTCCAGTCATGTAATAAATTTAGCAAAGTGGAAATTACTGGGGGAAGGGATGTTGGTTTTTGTTTCTTTCCTCTGTCCCCCCCTTTTCCTCCCCCCGTTCAGATTAATTGCTTTATTTTGAGATTATTCTGGCTGTGCAAATTGGTCCTTGCAAGTAATTTGGAGAAAGGCTGCTGGGCTTTCTTAGGCAGACTTATGCTTCTCTGCTGGTGGGAGCAGTAGGCCTGTCAGATGTAAAGCATTTGCAACTCAAATTATGTGGTATTTGAAGCTGGTATCTCTGAAAATCCAGACAGTTGTCTCATATTTTTATTGCCACTTTGTTTGTTTGGGGAGTGTTGTCCTTTCTGATAGCAAAGCAGGGCTTTCAGGTACTCCTGGTGTGCCACATACTGCTGTACTTTGCATGAGGTGATGTTAAGGGTTGTGTGTGGTGTGACTTCAGGTTTCTCACACTTCCTTTGGATAATGGTAGCAATGGGGAAATGTATTTGATGTGGTACTTAAATCCCAGCCCTGGTGCCAGGTCGTAACAGTGTGTGTTTCAGTAATAACTTTTAATTATTCAAACATAGCCATTTTCTGAAAGTGTCCTGTCAGTCTGTCTGGGTTGTCCCCATGGGAGGAATTTGTCTCCATGCTAGACCATTTGTCAAACTCAGTTGTCATTTCCTGCCGTTTCACAATTCCTTGTTTATCAGAATGGGAGTCATTGTTTCCCTCCTTTCCCTCAAGTTACAGGATGACTTTGGACCAGTGCATCCTCCTTTCTACCTTCCATCTTTGTGAAGGATTAAATTGCCACTCTCTGCATTTGCCCTCCTGCTTCACAAAAGATTTTCTGCTGTTTGCAGAATCTTTCCTGCCATTTTCCTTTCCAATCCACCTCTTTATTGTGTATTTCATTTTTTTTTAGGGTATAGACAAATAATTAAGTTGGCAAATTTAGGGGTTTTTTGCTTCCATATGCAAGAAAAGACAAGTTTGATGGAAGTGTCCAAGGCCAGGTTGGATGGGGCTTGGAGCAACCTGGACTAGTGGAAGGTGTCCGTGCCCATGGCAGGGAATTGATGATCTTTAAGATTCCTTCCCTTAAAACCGGAGCCATTTTATGATTCCAAAATCCATACCTCAGCCTTCAGTAGTGAAAGTTAGACTTTCTAAGGAACACTTTTGCCCATTTCTTGCTTGTATGAAAACCAGTATTTATTAAGAACTTGATGCTGATGTTCACAAGCTCAGAGGTATTAGCAGCAATCTTACTCAGTTGATAGAATTTCCTTGGAAAACCTGATTTGAACATGAACCTTAAAGCCTTAATTAATGACAATCCTGAATCGCCCTTTTCTCCAGCACTGCATTTTTCCCTGAATTATTCTGTAAGCTGCCTCTTTCTTTTTTACATCTAAGCTCTGTGAAAAACAAAGTTAAATGCGCAGAAGTATGAATTTTGATATGTCACAGCTACAGCTGGTAGCACTTCCATCTTTAACAGTATGCTGCAGTTTTTATTTGTAAAGTCTGTTTCTGGGCTGTAAGACCACAGGAAAAAAATTGGGTTAAAGCATTGGGTTAAAACTTTGTGCTAACATGCCAGTCCAGATGTGCATTGTGTGTATAATAGGACAGGGGTAGCCTGTTTACACAGATGTATTTCAGTTTCTTTGCACTACGAGTTGGATGTGGCTTTACATTTGTAAGTGTGACACTGCTAAAGATCCATCTGAGGAAAAATAGATATAGCTGGAACCTATTTGCTGGAATTTTGATTATGTGGGTAGTGCAGGTTAGAGTGGAGGAAGTGTCCCTTCAGTATGTACTCACTGTTACATGATTCCTTTCAAAACATTTTAATTAATATAGTGTCAGCTAAGTATTTTTATAAAAAAGCTAAACTCATCTATTTATTCAAAAAGGTTTCTTGATTTGGAGTGGGATTACGATTATTTTTTCTCCTCTGCCTTCAGTTATAAATTCCACAGTTGAAGATTATCTACAGACAGAAACTTTTATTTAATTTGTCTCCTAAAGCTCTTTGGGCCATTTGGGCTGTGATGGAATAGTAAGTGATACATGAATGGAATTTCAGGATTGAAACATACAAACCTGGAACCTACATCCTGAATATTCCAAGAATTCTTGTTCTATTAGAAGTGGGGGAAAGCAGAGCAGTGGGGAGGACGTTGTTTTCATGGATGATGTGCAGCACACGGTGCAGGGCTGCTGTGCTGTGCTGGGCAGATACCACACACACCACGGTGTTCGCCCGCGGGCTCTGCTGCCACTGCACGCTGTGGTGATGCTGCAGTTTCACTGACACCAGAATTTGGTTTTTTACTTGTATTTGCTCGGCTAAATTCAGGATGTGAGAGTCAGGTTCTGCGTGTACTCCCAGAAGCGTGCCAAAGACCTCTTCCTTCCTTTGAAAGGTTAAACAAATACGGTTGTCTAACAAAAACCACATGCCTGGAGTTGTTCAGGCTCATGGGAAGGGAAGGAGAAGCATTGATGTGAAGCCCTGCAGTTTATCACACAGCTCCTGTGAGAGGGTGAGGGACAGCAGTCATGTGTGTATGGTTCAGAAGGGCAAAAAAAGCAGTTATTCAATCCTAGACACTGTCCTGGGTGTGCTTCTGTAGTGTGGCAATGACAGTCCATGGAGAACTGAGAACAATTTATGTTATGTGACTTCTTGGTCTTATTACATAGTGGCTTCAGAGGCACTGATAAGGAAAACATCACACCCTTTTGAAGTGGTAGATAAGACATACACTTAACTGATAAGGAACCAGTCAGAAGATGCAGTGATTTGTTAGGGGCCACAAAAACACACCTGGGTTAAGAATAAGTCTTAGGAGCTCTAGTCTCCTAAGAGTCTGGTCTTTCTAGTTACATGGTTTAATTACAACAATAGTCCCTCCTAAATATTGATGATATACTGTCATTTTGTTTTGGTGGATGTTTGTCTCATATTGCAAAGTGGTTTTTGGTTTAAAAAGAAAAAAAGGACAATGCTTCTTGGACAAAACCCCTCAGAATATTGTCAGAAACACTTAAAAGCTGCTGAAATTGGTTTTTGGTGGGTTTTTTTTTTGATTTATTTTTTGTTGTTGTTGTTATTGTGAAATATATTGGCATGAAAATAAAGCCAATAAACAAAGCCAATGCTGCTATTGCAAGCATTAATGGCAAAACTGAATTTAAAAATAATGAAACTTGAAAATTAGAAATGTTAAGTTCTTTTTATCCCTCTTGTTCCTACACCACTAGAAATCTGACTGAGGTATTTTTCATATTTTTACATTTAAAATTATGCACAAATTTGCGTGAATGTACAAAATCCAGATACAAGTCCTGTGGTGACTGATGGCTCTTCTGTAAACATAAAGTTCTTAATGGATGCATGTAGTATCCTTCTCTGTGTTTGTAGAACATGAAAAAGTAGTTGTAGGATAAATGATTAATTCACTTCAGACATAACACTTTTCATGCTTCATCTACGGTGTGGTTGATGTATTTTGCTTTACAATCTGGCTGCATCCTAAATGCCCTTACTCTGAAATGGGCATTTCAACAAGTCTGACTTTCCTGGAAGGACCAGCAATATCTCAGTGCATCTTAATCAAGCCAATGTGTGTCTAGTCTGGAAAAAAACCTGCATCACCAACTTTGCTGGCTTAAGGGAACAGCATTAATTAGCTATAAGTGAATGCAGGAGTAGAAGATTCTTAACAATGAAAGCAAATGTTCTCCATCCCTGGAAGGGTCCAAGGCTGGGTTGGACAGGGCTTGGAGCAACCTGCTCTAGTGGAAGTGTCCCTGCCCATGGCAGGGGTTGGAATCAGATGATCTTTACAGTCACTTTCCACCCAAACCATTCCATGGTTCTAGGAAATATATCTTTAGTAAATTGTATATTGGCTTCATGGTCAAAAAAGACTTTGCAAAGAAGTTTCAGAATATCTAATTAGATGGAAGTGTGTCCTTTACCTTTTTACATTACAGCAGTCTGTACTTTCACTTACGGAATTTCACATATGACTGTATGCACCATGTGTTTTCTCTTGTATTGAGCATAAATTCTTTGCCCGTGGAAAAATATTTCTTGCTTACTTTAACTGATAGAATGAAATCTTGCTGAATCTTTAATGATGGGGGTCTGTCTCTAATTCATAAAAATTAATTCTAGTTTAGGGTAGAATATTGTCTCCCATGTTGTGATTGCATTTATGTGCTGGATGCAGAACATGTGTGTGCTGATGAGATATATCTGGATTCCCACTTATTTATCTTTTTGGGTCCTAAGTGAAGTAAAAATTACCTGACTTTTACCTTTCAAGGAGGCTATTTGTCCACTTGATGGAACCCCCATGAAATTCAGTTCTCTCTTCTGAGGGAGACAAGGGATGGAATAGCAGTGGGAGTAGAAAAAGCTGAGTTTAGGGGTCTAGACTGAAACATTTTTGGCAGAGTTGGACAATGTTTTAGGCTGAGGTTTTGGAGGGTAGAATCTCCTAAAGATGATGAGTTGTATGGGCAGTGCCTGCTGGTATTTATAGCTGGTTTTAGCTGTAGCTTTTCACTTTAAAACATCAGATTCTTAGTGCAAATTGATGACAGATCACCAGAGTGAGAGGAGATGTACTTGCACATCCTCGCTTGAGAACGTGGCCCAGACTGCTCCATGGAAACAAAAGAGAGAAGCAGATGCGCTGCTAGCTTTTGCTTTAAAATCTATTCTGCATGCCTGAAATGGAAATGTGCTCGTTGGGTTTCTCATTTATCTGTCTCTAGATAATTTTCCCTGTGGAATTGCAAAGCTTCCTTGTCCTTTGCCCGGAAAGCCGGTGCCCTGTGGAAGACAAAGGCTGGTACCTGTCTGTCACCCCCTCCCTGTCACTGCTGCTGCACCATCCACCTCGAGGATGCCTTGACCTTGTTTAGCAGCTTTGGCTGTTTAAGGTGTCAGCCCCAATGTCAGGAATCCCTCTGGTGCAGGAGGCCTCCCGTTCTAAATTTACTCTCCTGGTTTATGGTCCCTCTCTGTGGCTGCAGCAGGAGGCGCCTTTTGTGGCTCGGGTAACCCTTTGTGCACAGAGCCCCTCACACCAGCTGCTGGCAAGGTCTGGCTGCCACCATGTGCTCTTTTGTTGCAGCTAGGTAAGATCAAATTCAGATAAAATCCTGTAATTCCAATTAGGTCAAAAGGCTGTCCTTGGAACGTTGTACTTTTGATATCCCAAGATGCTGATTTGGCCTTGGATTGAAGTACTCCTGGGAGAACAGCACTGCTTTTATTCTAAAGCAAAGTTAGATTATTTTGCATTTGATTTAGCAACCTTTGTAACATCCTGCTAGCCAGCAATAATCATGGCTTTAGTAGAATGCCTAGTAACAATAGTTATGGATAGACCTTGAGGGCTTTTTCTTGTGCCTGTATACAAAAGAAGTGTAAAAGGGACATATACAGCAGGGTAAATATTATTTTGTCACTTTATACTGGGAAAAACTGGGAAACACATTAGTTAACATAAAAAGAAATTCAGACAAATGGGTTTTGCCCTGCTTATGGCAGCTGAGCAGCATGAGTGGTATGTGCATGTGTGTGCACATTTTGAGGGGATGTTGACAAAAGCCAGCCTTAGCACCATTGACTTCTTGAGGCCATTCCAGAGTACCTAAAGTGACACTTCTGCTCCATGTTGTTCCTAAAGGAACCTCACTCTCTCTTGCCCCCCTCAACATTTTTTTCTTCACAAGAAATTTTTTGATTCTGCTTTTATTGGAACATATAAGTGCTCCTAACTCACTTGGGCCTTTTCAGTGCATTGCATAGGAAAGACAAGTTCACTGAAAATCTAAAAACATTTTTTAAAGGAAAAGATT
Source organism: Prinia subflava (assembly GCF_021018805.1). NCBI lineage: Eukaryota > Metazoa > Chordata > Aves > Passeriformes > Cisticolidae > Prinia > Prinia subflava. The sequence continues at coordinate 3,745,390 of NC_086261.1, forward strand.
ACTTTGTGCAAAGCTGTGTTGATGGAAAGTGATCAGAAGTTTCCTCTAATGCCTCACTATTTAATCTGTGACCTTATTTTGTCCTTCAAGTGGTCCTTGTTACCTTAGAGTACAAGCATATTATGAAGCAGAAAGTTAATTGCTTTGTTCAGTGAGGAGAAAACATGACTGGGCTGTTAAGTTGCATTTGCTGCATCGTGGCAGGAGGGAGCCTTGTAAGCAGCACCTCATGAACAGTATTTATTAGCATGGCAAATATTTTTCTTTGTGCTAAACTCAAGTCTTACATGCTGCTCTTTTGTAAAGGATTAATTTACTAGTAAATTTGCTTTCGTGAATTACCAAGGTTTTGAATAATAATCTTTAATTTCTCTCCTGACATAAGTTCTTTGCTCGATGGTGTTTAAGTTCTGCCTGAGATTTTATAATGTGACTTGTCTTGCCAGTGTTGCAGTGCTCTTTTCTCTCCCATTTTGTCACATGCAAACATGCTATGAAACCCATTTACAGAGTAGCTTCTCTTCAGCATTCTGAGTACACAGCTTTGCTGCCAAGACTTGGGATGGAAGCTGGTTGCCTGCAAAGGGCAGGAAAATAATGTTTAAAGCATTTTAAGCACTTTAATTTTATTATCCTTTTGCTGAGGAATTGGATACTGATCACTGCTGGAGGGAGAGTGGTGGGACCATCTCTGGTGAATGGTCTGACCTGGTACTACAAATCCCATGCTCCTACTTTTATGTGGAAAGGTGTAATTTCCAATGTGGTACCTATATGATTCATAGTTTGTTAATCTTAGTATAGACGGGTCTTGCACTGGTCCTTTTAAGCCTCTGTCTTGTCTCAGCCATTTACTTTACTATCAGTGCAGTTATTTCACATTTAACTCACCAAGGGAGCTGCCACGTGAGACCAAACCATCCTAGAAAAGGGAGGATTCAGAACTGAGATACCAACTAGAGCTGTGTGGTAGAAGGTTTGGTCCTCACTTTGGGGCTTACAAGAGTTGCAGGTGAAGCTTGTTGGTTGAAAGCCTCTTAAATTGAATCTATTTCATTCCTGTGATAGAAGAGTGGCTGGACACCATTTGGGTTGCTAACACATCTCCTGTCACGTTCTTTTTCTTGGGCTGGTGAAGAGCCACCAGACAGTCTGGTTTGTTACATCAGAAGGAGGTTATTTCTTCTTCAGGAACACCAGGCTGGACTTTACATTTAGGTAACAGGCATCAGATAGATGTAATTTTTGTTTGCATGCAATTAACAGATACCCTGCAGCATTGAGTCACATGGTTTCAAAGTTATGTTGCATAAAAGATGATGTTACTATTTTGGAAATTCTTGTGTAGGTAATTTTTTTACACTATTTCATTGTGAAAGTGCCCAACTGATGTTAGTCAAAAAAGAGAAGGAAAAAGTTAATGAGAATCAACAGATCATAGACTGACCTAAAAAGGGGCAGTGTTCCAAGAAAGAATAGAAGCTCTGGAATTCTTTCCCTGCTGTATTTTTGGACAGTGCTAAACTCAGGCTGTGTTTTGAAGAATTTTTTTTTCTCTTCTAGCTTTACAGCAATTTACTTACACCTAGTGAAATTTGAGAATGTGCTTGTTGAATTCAAAGGAGGCAAGTGTGATTTGATGCTGTCATGGTTCTGCTTTGTAAAATTGCATGTCAAGAGGTAAATAACATACAGATAAATAACATACAGGTTTTTACCAGCCTTGCTATTTTAGACTAGGATTATACAAAAGGCTCTAATGAGATCATTAAGGGCCCAGCCACACCAAGCAGGTGCTGGGGAAACGGAGGTTTTAAGACTTAGGTTTCTTATTTAATATAAAAAGTAAATAAATATCTTGTGTTTTATTTTAATCACAGGTCGACTCTACTTGGTTGACACAATAGCAGGAGATCCAGAGGTTCTGCAAGCAGATGCTGAAACATACTATGAAAAACTCGTGAAGAAGTCCTTGTCCACTCCTGATGTTTTTTCTGTCCCTGGAGGAGGAGAGGTAATAGGCTGGTGTTTCTCATGCTGTGAGTTAGATACCTGCAGATTAGTTTGTTGGTTGTGCTCATGATCTGCTAATAGGGGTAGACTGGTGTGGCTGGATTGCAGATCTCTTAAAACCAGAAAATCCTGCATTATTTCAAATAATTTGCATGCTGTAAATGAGAGATAAGCTTAAACTCCAAATCTAAAACCCCCTGAGTGTGAAAGAGGGTTTGAAGTACTTTGGTGAACTTTGCATTATGACCTGCCTCCTTACAGGACTGAACCAAAAGCGAATTTTACAGAGATTTACACCAGGGTGGTGCTCTGTATTCTGCCTCTACTGTGCAGTTTACACAGGCATTGTGATATAGTCTATCTTTTGTTTCCAAATACTTATATTGGTAATTTTGAGTGTGAATTCTCCCAAAGGAATTGTGTTCCTAAGACACCTGGATGGAATAGAAATGACTGAACAGACCTATTAAAAATTTATACTGCAGTCAACCTGTGAAACCTTTAATTCTGGCATTTTATAGATCATAAAATATGGGCTGAGGTACCTGTTATTGTACTATCAAAGCAGAAAATGAATTAGTTAAAATGACTCTTTGGAATACAGCAGCTTTTCTGCAATTCAGGAAAATAATATGCAGTAGTTTCCAGAAAAATGCTGTTCCAGGTGGGATCAGCTTCGGCATTGAGCCGGGAATGTAACAGGGTTTAAATACTCTTTTAATGCCCTCTAGTGGAGCCTGTAGGGCTAAATACAAACACACTGAACATGCAAGATCCCCCAGTTTAGAGCTTCTATGTCCTTACCTTCCATGCCTGTTTGTACTTCCATAGGTTCATTTGCTGTTCCAGCAGAAGGGAGGGGAGGTTAAAATCCCAGGCAGTGCTCTGTGTGTTCCTGCAATAGCCACACACACTGAGATCAATTAAAGGTGGACTTCTGGCTTTTGATTCACAACTCTCTTGATTTTGTGGCTTGTCACCAGCCCTTAAATATATCACATGACTGATTTGAGTCTCATAGCAACACATTTCTCTTTGCATTCATTTAATTCAGGTCTAATCTAATCTGCAGTCAGCCAGTCAAGGGCATAAGTAATGGTAGTGTTCTTGCTGTGTTTTTTTCCTTATAATCTGTAATAAATAGCTCAAAGAATGTTGATGTTTTCTAATTTAAAATAATTTAAATGTAATAAGGCAAAATTCCCATTCCCAGTGAACATCTCAGGTAACAATCTCCACTATAGACCCACAACCTGAAGGATGAGGGGTTTGGTGTTTGAATAATAGCTGCATTACCAAGCATTTTTCCCCCTTTTGCATTTGAATTAAAGCAGGTTTCAAGAGGCAGGATGGGCAACAGTGAATAGTTGTTTAGCAGGAGTTATGTGGCTGTCAGCCCACGTGCTGGGGTCACAGAACCTCTTTTTGGTATGGCTTGGCCGAGCATCCAGGACACAAATAGCAGGATTGCTGTGAGGATGGGAGCCCATTGGCAGCCACACACAGAGCTGTGCTTGGCTCCTGCTGCTCTTGTTAACACGTGTGAAAGTGCACATTACCTTATCAAACAAAATAACAATCACGGCAATATTGGAGGTAGTCCTGGTGTCTTCATTATGGAAATGCTTCCAGGTGCCACAGTGACATTGGTGCTGTTATGTTTGAAGCATGCAAAGAACAACTGAATCCCCAGATTTAGGCAAGCTCATGAATACAGATTTCAAGCAGTTTTCAAGTTGCTTTTTTTTTTTTTTCTCCTGGAGTCCAGTGTTTGCATAGATGCTTCCAGGATTCTGGCACTCATCAACTACTGAACACTGGTTTCAGCTTAGAGTTGTTATCCTGAATAATCCATATTCATATTTCTTCCATGTACCAAGAAATATTAAATGTAACACGTGACTGATTTGAGTTTCATAGCAAACTGACAAATGGGTGCAATTAGAGAGCGAGGCACACCCACACATACACAATGGACCAGATTTTGGAAAGTACAGTACATACTGTGCTAAGTCATGCACGCTCTTTGCCTGTACCTAAACTTACATGACAGCATTTGCAATATTCATATGGAAATCGTCATTTCTATGCATATAGAGCTGTTTGAGCACAGTAATTTTGTGTTTATGTGTCACATCATTTAGAAGTTTAGTCTAAGAGCAAAAGCTCAAGAGCTGCATTTTGATTTTAGCTTTGCCTTCAACTTAACCACCTTGTGCCAATTATCTACCCTCGCTGTGCCTCCAAGATAAACTGCCCAGGCACTGCCCTCATGCTTTGATACTCCCTGTACCCTGAGGCTTAATTCATTGTTTGCAAAACACCACAAGTACTCAGCTGGAGGATGCTGTAAGCAGTGCAAGTTGTATTTGTTTTCATTTGATGTGTCTGGTCTTTCATAACACCATTTGTCTGTGTGTGACAGTGTTCAAAGCCAGGTTGTGTGCTAACCAGGGCAAGTCAGCATTAAGGGCTTCACTAACTTCAGTAGCTTGATTTCTTTTAAATTCACTTTCCTTATGGATAATATTAGAATATTATGTATATTTCAGTGCCTTGAAGTTGAGGATTGAGAGGGTGTTGTGCTAAGCTTGTACCATGCATGTCAGCAAAGCATGTCAATAAAACATGTCCTAAGTGCATCTGATACATGAAGTACTTGTTGTGAGCTTTGCAGTACAAAGAGCTACAGGGCTTATTTGTTTTTTAGGTTAAACTTGAAGATTCCTGTGTGTGTTTTGTCCCTCTCTACCGAAATAACCCTACTTGCAAACTGTTGCTGTTAACTGATCCAAAGGATAAAGAGACAGGTTAGAATTGGTAAAAATATTTTGAAATTTGAGTAGTTGTAATTTCTTTACCTTTAAGACGATCTGCTTGTTTACGTATTTAAATATTCTGGGTTTTGTTTTGAATATGAAGTGGTTTCAGTTTGTCTGTCAAGGATTTGTGTCAGTGGGCTGTTGATTAGGTGGAAGAATTGAAAATCAGGGCTTTTAAATTCTATGCATAAATTCTCTGCTGGTAGCTGAAAAATCACCTTAGGTAAATCTGTTATTCTCTCTGACTTTATTCAACAAGATATTTTTTCTAATTCAGAATTATATGAAAATTAACATATTATGGTTTGGATAGAATTCTGAAATCCTTAAACAATAAAATACAGGTATGAAATTGTATTGCTTACTGATTCTTATTAATATTTTTTTTTACTTCATGATGTTTTTTTCAGTCCTGGGTTTAATTGCCTTTTATTTCCAGTACTGGTGTGTGGGGGCTATTTACTGGTGTGTAGATTAAAAGAGGAGTGTTGGTGTTGTTGTGAAGCAATGGGCTGTAGAATTTTTGGAATATCTGCAACGAGGACATGAACTTTTGCGTTGACTCACTGTGTCACTTAGGAAATACAGAACACATGAAACCTCTTAAACTTCCAGCTTCCAAATGCAGCAGCGAACTAATGACATCTGTCATTAAAAGTGGACTTTTTTTGAAATGATAAGCTATAAATTATGCCTGCAAGTCTTCAATAGCCAGTATACTTAATAATAGAGCAAAGGCAAAGCAAAATTCTCTGTTCAGTTCTAAGTGTGGCTGGTAATGATCTTGCACTCCTAGAACAGGTTCTGTTAGCATAAGTGTTCTTTGTTCAGTCCTACCCTGTAACCAGGAAATCTCTTCAGAAGAACAAAAAGCAGATTAAAATCACCTGTGGTTAGAGGTGAACTCTGCAGTTTTCCAGCTCCTTCTACACAGGATTTGAGCTGGACCTTTGCTAATGGGCTGTGATTCACAGGAGAAGGTAGGAGACCTTTCCAAGTTCCAAGTGTAGTCAAAAGACTTTCTGGTCCCTCTGAAACCATTGATGTAGAATTACTCTTCTGATGCTAATTTATATATTCCATTAATGTTTTTCTGAAGAGAGATACACACTGGTGTGATAAAGGGGAGAAGCATCTACACCAGAGGCCAGACTTGCTCAGAGTGCAGTTGTGCTCTCCTGACTCATGTTCAAAGGAACATAGCTGAAAAAAGCACTGAGATAGTTTAGGCTGCACAAGAGGAATTTGGATCTGTAACTACAAAGCAGAAATAAAGACTTATTAAATAGATGCAGGTGAAAGTGCATTTAGCACAGCTCTTCAGTTAAATGATCTCACAGTATTAGGAACAAGAAGTATTAATGAGATACAAGCGCACAAGGAAAAATGATTTCTCACAGGAACCAGTCAAACAAGTCCAATTGGAGCCTAAATTACATGATAGCTATCTTTATTAAAAGCTTAAACCTAGCAGAATAAACACCTTATTATATTATAAACAACAGCCTGACTGACTGCTGTGACCCCCCCTTGCAATATTTCAGCTTAAGTTACCAGTCCAGAGTCAGAGGAACAGAGATCTGTCTAAGCCTGGTTATTTAAATAAGGACTACATCACCTGGCTTCCAGTATTTCCTTGCAAAAGTATAATTTAAAGGATTTTCTGGGAGTTCTTTGTTTCTGGATTTTACATACTATAAACATGTGGCCAGTTTTCCTGCTCACATCAAATTTGACTGATGTGATTTTTTTTTTCTTTAGATAAGTTTTAATAAATTTTCATTGGTTCTTTAAAGCCTGCTGGGATGTGTGTGCATACCTGTACATATGGGTATATACATTTGAAGTATTTTGACCTAGAATTTTTCCCACAGCTCAGAAGATTTGGAATTGACTCTTAGAATGGGAGACTCTGCTAATGGGGCAACTCCGCCTGGATTTGGTCACCTACATGACCTTTTGTTCTGACCAGTGAACAGATCAAATTAATTCAAAACCAATTCCTTCAGAGAAAGGCAATATATTTTACCTCAGTCTTTGTTGCTTTAAGGACATTTTACTTTAAGGGCAGAATATGAAAACATTTAACGAGTTACATAATTTTCTTTTCCTGACTTGAGCTTTACACTTTTCTTGTGAAACAAATTTCATGCAGATGGAGAGGGAAACAATCTTGCTGTAGTTGATCTTTTCCTCTACCTGTCCACTGCATCTGCACTTTAGTTCTCCTCCACAGCAGGAGCACTCTTAGAAGCAAATTTCCTGGCTATCCCCACATACGGTGTTTCAGTGTGGTGGCATTTAATTCTTGAAAATTGGTTTGAAGAGGGGTGGATTCCACCACTGAGATTTATTTTTGATCATCTTGGTAAGATGGGTTGTCCAGAAGTGATGTGTAGCTTGTGGTTTGAAATGATCTGCATATTTCAAAGAGAAAATGGGTATGGCAGTTTTTCTGTAGGACTTGGTCTTGGTTGGAAGCATTTTTAATTTATTTTTGATGGGCTGAGTGTTGTGTTCTGTTAGTATATCTGTACAGATATTTTTATGAGAATGTAAATTGCATTGTAAGGGCTTACAGAGCATAACATGGGTGATTAACATCTTTATAACACTAAATAAACATACCTTCTTGTGGCATTTTCTGTGTTCTGCATCTAATAATTCACAATAACTGTGAGATGCCTTGGAACATTTATCACAAGACATTTGCAACAAATCACTGTGTGAAGCTTGAATTGTAGAAGAAAATGTAAGTGGTTGCAGGAAAGATCTATCTGAGATACTTGAATGGCTGCCATTCCAGCAGGAATCTGCCTGCCTCCCAAGCTTTAATGTTTTTGTTTTGATAAAATTCCTAGAAAAGGGTGAGAAATGCTCTTATTTCATTATAAAGCCAGGGAACTGTGGGACCCAGCTAGTTGAGGGTATGTTGGTGCTGCAGAATGCAGTTCAAAGTAGGATTTCTGAGCTTGCTCCAGTATCAGAGTATTTCCACAGTGGAAGTCTTGCAAATGCAACCTCTTCAAGGGTGTCAGCAATCTGAAACAGTGACAGAATTAAGGTAAAGATGACTTTACAGAAAGTGCTACTACTTTATCTTATATATTTATTAAACAAACTCTAATTACATCTCTCATATGTAACAACACCTTTATTTAGTTTTGGATGAGGGATGTGTTTCAGCCATTCAGATAAGGCAGGAGAAAAAGAAGGACCAAGCTGGATGTTGCTTTATTTTTTCTTTGCTCTGTGTGTAGAATCCTGATGTGCACATTTCATTTAAATAGTTGCACATCAGTGTGGGAACATTTGGCCAGCATAGCCTAGGAAGTAAAAATATAATCCAGGCCTGAGTTGGGAAGGGATCCATGTTTGCCCAGCAAAAGTAGACATTTCATAATCACAGTTGCATGATGCTTAATTCGGCCCAGTCCTGGATTCCAAACCCTCATGTGCTGTGGAATCCTGTGCTCCACTGCCTGTCAGCTTCTTGCAACACTGTGTTTGTCTGAGTGAAGTGATGAAAGTACTGAGGTTTAGCAAGCTGGTGCTTACAGGGCAAGCCATGCACCTGAGCATGTGTAAACCCCATTAACTGTGGCCTGAAATGCATTTCACTTGGTCTTGCAACTGCAAGATCCAGCACATCAAGTCCTGCAGTTGCAAGGTCACTGTAGTCACACACGTCGTGATTCACAGGGTTCAGGTGGTGTTTGTTGGCAGTAACTCCATCTCTCATGATCAGGTGAACTCAACTGAATGTTTTGGAAAGAACAACAAGACTGGGAAGGGAGAGAGAGCGAACATGTGGTCTCACAAATCATATTTGCATTTGAAATAGTGTTCCTTAAAGTTGATTATAAAATGAAAATGAGAGTATGGGGAAGCATGGATGGATTTAACTGCGGACCAGATGTTGATTTGAAAAATGATAACAAAAAGCAAAGTACATATGTTTGTGTGAAATTTGGAGAAATGTTTTTTCTTCAAAGAAGGCATCCATATAGATAAGGTTGCTCAAGTAATGTGATGTGACAGTTGCTATGTCAACTAGTGTTCCCTTCCACACATTTAAATTATTGAATAGCACAGTAAATGTTCTATAAAAGCAACTCCTTCCAACATGGTAATGCATCTTCCTGTTTTCCTCAAAGCTTTTTAAAACTTTCCTGACCTTTACTATGTGTTTTGTATGTCTGAACTGTGTGCCAAACCTCTTTGCAGCTCTTATTAAAGTCAGCATTTGGCCCATTATGTCCCCTTTGTGTGACTCAGCCCCCTTTGTAGCTGCATGTTTCATGGATGTGTAATGGAGCAGTGGCTGCTGCATTTAAAAGCAGAGGGAAGGGTTTGAGGAAACAGATTGAATCCATCACAGAAAGAGTATGAAAATCCCATGCAAGTAAGTGCATAATATTTAATGAATTGAGTCTGGTGCTATAAACAGGCATCTGCCCTTGCGTGCAATACTTCCTTGTTAACCCAGCACACAAAGTGTAATGCTTTCTGGCACATGCTTTAATAATTTATTGGAAATATAAGTTAGCTAAGCGGAATCTCCAGCCTTAAAGCCAGCAGGAGTGATAGAGTCTGAAGCAAAAAGGGAAATTAACCTGTGTGCATCAGTGATATTTGTATAACCTGAGGCTAAAACAGGTAAATGATGAGTCCTGTCCTTAATGTAATTTCATTTCCTCATGTGTGAATTTGTTTCTAACTCACAGATGGTTTTGAACTTTTCTTGTATTTGTCTCCAGTGGGTAGGTTAGAACCAGTTGTTGGAGCACTCTTGTAGGACTCAAGACATGAACTCTATGCTGTTCTTTGCAACATTCTTCCTATATTCTATTCTATTCTATCTTTCTATGTAAAAATGGACATGATAGGTGTCATATTTGAAGATATTTAAGATACTGGTGTTCTTGAGCAATTCTGAAATTGTGGCCATGTACTTTAGGTGAATGTCACCAATGTGCAGATACTAAAAGTTCTTTGTGCTGAAATATTTTCTGTTTGATGTGTTTGTGGTCATAAATGATCAGATTTCTGTGTTTATTCCAAAACCTCCTCTAAGTCCTTAAAATTTATTCTCTATTCTTTGAAATGACCCCATGTCAAAACTTTTCTTTCTGAACAAGGCTTGGAAGTAATTTCAGTGTCACTGTTGCTGCTTCAAGTCTTTTCCTTGTAAATCTATTGGCAGGCAATGAATTATGAAGATGAACATGTAGGAGTAGGGTTTAAATACTTGTTCCTGCAAATGTGAAAAATTGAGGAAGGCTGGGAAGAAGTGGGGTGCAAGTTTTACATCACACCTACATGAGGACTTGACTTACGTGGGTTGCTGATACACTTTTGATTCAGGGCAAAGTGTATCTTATTATGAGTGTCTATGTCTGTCTTCTCTTGATAGAAACCTCTCCATGCATTTGAACCTCAGAGAATATCTGTCCATGCAGAGATTTAGGAGTCTGTACTCTAAAGGTACCCACAGATAGAAATTCAATCCCAGAGAGAGCTGAAAAGCTGTTTGATAAAGCAGATATGAGAATTTTTGTGTTTGACTTGCATTAGTGCAAATATGTGCACTCAAATATATGCAAATATGTGTGTGTGGGCAGGGGAAAGTTTGAAGGAAACTTGAAAACTGTAACCTTTATCCAGGTAGCTCCTCTGTCCCAAATGCCACTCAAACCTACTCTGCTACTGAACTTACTATTAAGCAGGAAGTGCTTTATTCATATGGAACTCAGGCTGTCACACCAAAGTCATATCAATTCCTGAGGAAAATTACCTTCACTTGACACCTTGTGCAGTACTGAAAATCAGATATCAAGGGACGTGGAGGTAAAATTGAAATACAATTGTTGTTCTGCTGTTTCACAGCAGAGCAGACTGGAGTCAGCTGGAGGGAGAAGCAGATCTGAGGCTGCCTGTGGAAGAATTCAGAACCTACTTTGTATTTGCAGGTAACGTGTTCCCTGTTTTTGTTTTTGCAGTTTTGGCAGTTTATTTGAGCCAGCGTTGGTGGCCTGTGGAAGATGTCGTGAAGACGGCTGATCCTGCTAGAGATGGGCTCGTTTTGGTGAGGATGCTATTTTGAACAGTTGCTTCCCAGCCAGAACAATCATATGGAATTGTCTCTGGTTTCCTCCAGCTCCTGCTCTGAACCTGTGGGATCTGGGCTCTGTGGACACAGTGACATGCACATTAACCCTCTCTAAACAATTCTGTGCATGCAGTTTATGATTCATCTGTGGGATTTATTTTCTTTTGGTTTTTCTTTTACCCTCACTGCCTACTAAAGGAATAATCATAAATTGAATTACTACATTAGCAATAATTTCTCACATTAGCTGTCTGGTGGGAGGTGTTACTACCCTTTGGAACAATGTCTTATCTAGCTAGTTATGATTTTTTTTCCTTGGATAATGTTTATATTGTGTTCATTTTATGAAATGGTTGCTATTTAGTAATTTCTGTATCCATAATTCTTTTTCCAAATACATTATTTTGGTAAGATAGAACTACTTTTTCATAATTTGAAAGATTTGAGTAGCCTGTAGTCCGTTAACAACTAAAAAGTCAGATGCCTGCTGCATGTGAGTTTTGTGATGCCATGAGGTTATTAAATCAGTTTTGTTTCCTACCCAACCCTCAGTATCTTTGGTCCTTAATGATTCCATTCCTTTATCATCTTTTTCTGTCACACATAGAGTTTAATTATTTGCAGAATTAAGTAGGCTTTTTATGGGTAACTGAACAGGAGGGATTTTGAGATACCAGTCCTTGCTAGATAGAACTTGGAGCAGGAACTCAGACCTTCAGGCTTTCAAGCATGTCTGTATCAACAGAGAATGAAAATAATGTCTGATAATAGAAATCTTACCCCCTCTAGCTCATTGCTAAAAGGTAAATTGCCATTATTTGTGGAAACCCTAATTTCTTTTTCAGCATTTGTGTGAAGCTTCTTGGCACCCATTTTTACCTTGATGGTCAATATAATCTTGTTCCTTTATATTACTCCATCTCCCTCTCCTGTCAGTTGTCTTCTAAGAAGCTCAGCACAGAATAATTTTTTTGTTACACCTAGATAATAGCTGGTTGGGACAGACCACTCTCTGTTTTGCATAGTGTCTATCTCAGTAAGGTCCTGGCCCACTAAATTCCTTGGTGCTGTGGCAACACAGGTCATAGGGGAGAGGTGACCAGGCCAACAGTGTTAATCCAGTTTTCATTTCACTTTTGAGTAGGATTAGATTGCTTTGATCCAAATCTGGTTCCAAATCTGTGACTAGTTCACTGTGACTGCAATCAAGATACTTCTGCTGCTTTAGAATTCCTCTCTGTGACAACAAGAGATATGTCAGGTTTTATAAATAGTTACTAAATTATTCTGTGCCCGCTGGATAGAGGGTGAAACACTAGGAAAAACTGTTTTTGTTATTCTAGCTGAACCAGCTCAGGAGGTATTTTCCCCAAATTGAGTGTACGTGTTTCCCGACCTCCTCCATCCCAACCTCTTTTGATTTTGAAACCTTTTATGAGATGCAAAATACTCTGCCTCATTTTTCTTTGGTCTGTTTTTGTTTGTTCTCTAAGGTCCAGACATTTGGAGAAAGGATTGTCCTCTTTGTTCTGAACTGCATTATTTTTGGAATGCTGGAAGGCAGTTCAGCTAATGATGCATTCTTTCTACCTCACTCTGCCACCGAGCGTGCCAAGATACTCTGGAGAAACGGCGAGGCTGCTGCCTTTTACTCGGTCAAGATGAAAGGTAAGGTCATTTTAGAGACACACTTCCACCGGTTCCTAATAGCTAGAAATGTAATCCTTTTGTTTATCTTTCAGTATAAATAATCCTGGCTCTCATTTACATTTTTATATGAAATCTCCCTCAGAATTAATCTGGGGAACAAACCTTCCCAGAATTTGGAAGCCATCCACATTACTTTCATTTAAACATGATAGTTCCAAACCCTATTCTGATCTGAGGTACTGGCTTACTCCAAACAAATATGATTTAATGCAGCCAAGTAGGAAGTCCTACATCTAGGAACAAAGAATGTAGGGCCTATCCCCAGGATGGAGGACTGCATCCTGGAAAGAAAGATACCTGAAAAAGGAGTGCAATTCCCAGGGGAAAAACATATCGAGAGTTGGAGGTGGCAAGAAGAGGAAGGATCCTTGGATGTGTGAGGGGCAGTGGCTGGGTTGTGTAGAGGAAGGTTTGTACACTAGATCAGTCCTGGAATGCTTTGTGCAGTTGTGGTACTCCCAGTTTAAAGGATGATGATTAATTGATTTCATAATTAATTGATTAAGTGACATAGAAAAGAAACAAAGGGTGTTTTAATTCTTCAGGGATACTTGATTAGCTTTAGTAAAGGTCTTTTATTAAACACAGAGGCTGTATTAATGCCAATAATTGCTGTTAACCAGTCTGGAGTGGAAGAGGCATAATTGGAATAACTCCAGGTATGCAGTTGAACCCGTGCCCCCACATGGGAGCTGGTTCCCAGTCTGTGTTTAAGATTCATGGGAGTCATCTTGATACCAGCAGCTTAAACACAGAGAAGGTGGGATCTTTGGAAGCAAAATATTGTCCAAGTCAGGACTCAATAGCCATCCATCCAAAACGGGAGAAAAAGAAACAGCTTGAGAGATGGGTTATTTTGGATTCCAGAGGACACTCTGAAGGTGCCTTCTCTGCTGCAATCCCAAAGGGCAGCAACAGTAAGATGTCCTGCTTCTTGGGATGGAAAAATCCTGATACACACAGAGATGTAGCTTGTACAGCACTGTGCTGGTGCTGCTGCACCATCAGTGAGGAATCAGGGCTCAGCCTATGACCAAGGAGCCTTGTCTGTATCTCTGATTATGCTGATGAGCTGGTTTGTAATGGCAAACACGAGTACATTTTCCTTTAAGTCCATAAATATTCCTGAGCAAAGCTTTTGGAAAGTAACACTTGTAGGGGCTGTAATGATTCATGCTTCAGTAAAATAAATGTGCACAGTAGTCTGTTATGGGTGGAGTATTAGCCAAGTTGAAACTCTTTCTGAGTAAGTTGAGAGTCACAGTTTGGTTTTAAACCAGGTCCACATAAAATACAAATCCTTCAAGTCCAGCTTTGTCAGCATCTGCCTTTTCTTGCCAGTGTTTTTTTTCCTCTGGGCAGCTATATTTGTTAGTTTTTGGCCTGTGTCACAAATTACTGCAGTCTTTTGCCAAAGCCTTTTCGGGAAGCTTGAAACTGATTGTTTTTGCTGCTTTTTGCTATTTGATGTACGCATTTAGAAAATAATTCCTCTTTCTGAAGTTCTGTGATTTCAATTTCATACTGTGAAAACAGCCATACTGTGGCTGTTTCTGTTCTCTCTACTTTTTAGAAGAGCCCTGGATTTATTAGGCCCAAAAAAACCTAAGATAAATATCTTCACTTAGAAGCTGTATTTCACATGGTTTTTTTACATATTTTGTAATTTATTTTTTAAATCATAATGTAAGTTCTTTTTTCTTTTGCTGTCCTGGTCAGAACATTTAGTAAAGGCAGCTTTAACTACAGGACTTTGTATTGTGCTGGACCTCCGTTACAGCTTCTGGTCCTAGGAAAAAATTATTTTCCTTTGTGCTCACCATGTGATTCTGATTCCCTTTATTTCCAGGCTCTGCAATTACCTGACCATTCTTTCCAGTTAGATTTTTCTTCACTGGGTAATTGAGATTCTCATATTGATGTTGTATTCAACTGTATTTCTCATCTGAATTTTCCATTACCTACAGCATGACAAAAACCATGCTTCAGTGGAGGCAAATAAGCCAGAAAAAGGTCTGTGGAGCATGGCTCTTTCAAACATAAATCTTCTGGGTGAATCACAGAAGTGGTGACCAAGGAACCGAGAGTCTGTTCTATCTTTGCTACAGATTTAATGTGTCGTTATGCAAACTAAATTTTCAATGGACTCCAGTGACTCCAATTAACTATCTTGGCAATATTGTAATGTCATTTCCATTTGCCAGTTCCTAGGTGGCCTGTACAAAGTGAACTCGGTGTTTTGGTCCAGTTCCATGCTTCCATCCATCTTACAGCCATCCTTAACTGGATCTCTTTTAATAGTCCAGCTAAGGAGGGACAGATGGTCTCGAGCACCCGCCTTGCTCAGGGATGCAGTAACGGCTGCAGGTCAAGGTTTTGAGATAATTTGGCCAATTCTGGCAGTGGCCACCCTGCACCTGTTGTATAGATAAACACAAGTCTCATTCTTCAAGGCTATCACTTTTCGTGAGCATTAGACACCTTTATTAAAGCAGAATTTATTCATGGCTACACAGATCATCAACTTGGCCCCTCTGGAATGTGCCTATTCCTGTCCAATGACAGGCATGCAGCATTTACCACTGGGTATACTAAAGATTGATGAGATGTACTAAGCCACTAATGAGGCTGATAAGACACTTTGTCACGTGCCAAGATAAATGTCTCCAATTTTATCTATGTCAGCGGCTTCCATATCAGACAGCTGAGCAGTTAGACCACACTAAATGGAGCTACTTAAAGGTACAATAGGAAATGACAGTTCCCTCTTCCTGTACTTTTCTCTGCAGGCAGCAACCTGAAAATGAAATATTTTGCAGAAAGTCTTCATATAGATACTTGGGGTTTGGGATCTGGTTTATATTGTTTAAAGTATTTATTTCGTGCTCTGTGTGAAAACCTCAGAAAGAATGTGTTCTGTGTGGTGATGTAGGATTAATTACCACGGTTACTGACACTTGTTTCTTGTGCAGTGAGACCATGTAATTCCCTGGAATTTTTTTCCTTTCTTATTTACTGAGGACTAGTAATTACTGAAAATGGACTTCACCACCTTCACATAAATGCCAGGAGAATGCAGAAGATTCATGATGCAAATAAATCAATAAGGAAGTTGGAGGATGCAATGAGCCAGGAGTGTCTTAATGCTTTTAAGAACAAACCAGAACAAAATCCCTTTTTTATAGAGCGTTTTTTTTCCCTTACTATTCTGTATTACTGTCTCTGTAACACATATGAGCTGCCCAGCTGCAGACCAAGCTGTCTGTGGCATGAAAAACAAAAGAGTCAGATTGTCAAAGCTTGGCCCTTCCCTCCTGACAAATCTTAGTAGTAAAAGTGTGGAGTGATGTGAATCAAACTAGCCTTAACCAAACTGAATCCTCTGAGAAGGCTGTAAAACATACAGGTGTATCAGGAGTAAATGCATTGTTGGCTTCTCGTTCATTCTTTAGAAATGCTCCACAAGCCACAGTTTGGGAACACCTGACTGCAAAAACTCTTAAGCAGACATGGAGTAGACAAAGAAGCAACCCTGGCTCAATCTCTGCTTTTTTCCTACACCAGAGCTTTAGAGATGGTCTTTGCAGGTGGCTTCCTGAGCTTAAATTCATTTCACACCTTTCTTCATACAAGCCTTTTGAAATATCTTCTGATACTTGTGGCCCAGGTGCTATTCTGTAGAACGAGATCCTTAAAAAGATAACAGGATTTTACTTTTTCATCGATTATATACATTTCTTTTAGGAAAAAAAATAAGTTTGGCATTGACGTTAACCTGACAGACAATTAGCTGAAATCTTGTTGAATAATTGCTTTTGTCTCCCTCTGTTAGCTAGCAATAATATTTTTGATGTGCATTTCTGAGGTGGATTCAAAGTTCTGGCTGTAATGAAAATGAAATGACTACATACCAGTCCAGACATGAATTAATTTAATTTTATTGAAGCCAGAACCTTTGTTCGCCTTCTCACATACAAACTCACACAATGGGTTGACCTTGGGTTCTGCTCTGCAGAAATATTCCCCACCCTTTACACAAGTGCTCAGCCTGCTCCAGGCCTGTCCAAACATGTGTGTGCCAAGCCAGCTTGTTCAGCAGGGAAATAGTCAGTGTGCACAACCTTGTTTTGTTTGGGTCTGTTGGATGTGGGGACCAGATTGGTGTTTTTTTTCTGGTTTGTGGCTCTTTGGGAATGCTAATGGCTGTCTGCTTTTCCTGCCCTTGTAATATCTGTTTGCCATTTTGCTGGCTCCTAAGTTGGTCATTTGGCACTCGTGACCTAACCAAGCAGATCAAAGGCTTTCAAAGGGCAGACTGCATGAATGCTTCCCTCTCCATCACCAGTGCCCTTATTTTCCCTGTCTCCTCTCTCACCTCAAAACTTTGTCTGTGTGTTCCAACAATGAAACAAACCTCTCAACCAGATGTGTGAGTGCCCAGTGGCCACTTCCAGGCCACCACTAGCTTATGGTAACCTTGTGCTATTCGATGGGAAAAAGGGACAAAGTGGCCTTTGTTCCAAAGGTTGGTTTGTTTGTTTATTTTATTTCAAATGCCTGTGGGCTCTGACTCTCCTAATGTGTTTCCCAGGGACAAGGTGAAGAATGGCTTCATGGTTTCTTTATTTACAGTGCCTTTAGACATGACAAGTTTTTGTCATCTTCTCAACACAAAAATAGGAGCTCAGGCATAAATCACTCAGCTCCTGGGGTTGCTGCACAGCATTCTCATCAGGATTTATAGGAGACAGTTTGTTATTATATGAGATAATAACAAACTCAAAAGAACACTTGCAACATACAGGAATTCTTAAAGACTTCATGAGGAGAAGTTTTGTCCCTTAGAACAGATGGTGCAATTCTGCTGGAATTTGACATCTCTGTTGGGTTGGCAGCTAACAATGGGACTGGGGATATACTCAATTTTTTGGCTCATGACAAAAAGAGTAACTACCCATCATGTGTTACAAATATTGAAAGGTTATAAACACCACCACAATCCACCCTTTTCCAACAATGTGCTGGAACATGTGTTTGAAGTTAAGCATGCACTTTGATTAAGCAGGAGTGAACCAAGGTTAATCAAGATGTGAATGGATGGTTATGTAGCTGCATACTCTTGTTGTATGGCTCAGTCTGTGAGGTGTGGATCCTTGCTAAATGACGAGCTTGACAAATCAGGGTCTAGAATTAAAAATAGTCATGTATCCTGTGCTAAATTGTCATCCTAGAAAAGAGAGTAATAAAAGTCAGGTCTGTCCAGTATCGGTGAAAGGTGCTGCACACCAACTGAAGCAGCAGAAATAGATCCCGGTTTAAGACAGTTGTGGGGATGTAACAAATAAAAAATTGATCTGTTAAGTAAAAGTCTTTTATTGGAATTTAGGAACTTTCAACAGGACTTGATAAAACTGATAAAACTGTGAAATAGGTCTTAGTGAAGTGATGAAAGCTTCATGTC
The DNA here is from genome assembly GCF_021018805.1 of Prinia subflava. Classification (NCBI taxonomy): domain Eukaryota; kingdom Metazoa; phylum Chordata; class Aves; order Passeriformes; family Cisticolidae; genus Prinia; species Prinia subflava. The sequence continues at coordinate 3,763,508 of NC_086261.1, forward strand.
TCAAGACCCTGGAAGCTAGACTGAGTCAGGTCCACTAGGAAATAGTAAGAAAGATAAACGAAGAACTTAAGCAACAAAGTATGAAAATGTAACCATTTTCTGTTATAAAGACCTGGATATCCATTTGTATTTAACTGCCACGTACTCAAAAGCAGCATAAAATCTTCATAAATATTTTCTAAAAATTAAAATAAATCATTGAGGTTTTTCTGTGGGGACCTTCTCCTATATGCAGGTGGTTGGTGAACTGATGTTGGTCATTCGTTTCAGGACTGAGTGCTTATGCTGTGAAGTAGTTTGTGGTTCTATTTTTATGGTATTCTGAACTGAATGGAAGAGCAGCAATAGGACCCTAGGTTGGTTCGGGTGAACGTCCAAATTTTGGATACTGAATGTCTGTTCTTAATCAATTCTCTCGACTCCAGTTTGAGTTTACCAGCTGTGATTGCAAAATAAACCCCTTGGTTCTGTGTTTTGGGTTTTTTTTGGACAATTTTCTCTGAGAACTAGTTTTAATAGTTTGGAGGCTTATGCTTGAGCCTGTATTTTGTCCACATGTAGAGCATTATGTCATGACCCCGTGATTTCAGTTAATTGACTTAATGTGTTTGTTAGCAAGGACTGTCCTTGATTGAAACCCCTGGTTTAACACTGATAGTGGTAGTTCAAGTGATGGAATAGAAGCATCTACATGTGTGATAAATTATCACTCAGTAGAAGTGGAGTGGCTTACAAAGGAGCTTTCTTAATATGCACCACTCAGTTGTTTATTTAAAGGAGTATACTGGCATCATATTCAGAATATTTATATCTCTTTGGTTTTAGACAATTCATCTTTTCAGTGAGCTTTCCTATATACATTGCCTTTGCACCAAGATAGTGTGATTATGAAGAATCAGAGTCTGGAAAAGACTTGTTAGGCAGGTCCTCTCCATTTCATGGCACAAATCATCCTCCTGGAAAGTGTTTTACTGTCCATGCAAATACACTTTAGCAAGGATCATCCTCACAGCCTGTGGAAAGGTACCAGGGCAGTGTGTGTGGCTGCAATCACACAGCAGTTAGTGCAGCAATACCAGTTTTTGTTTGCAGATGGATGTGTTTTTCCCTGTCTGTTTTCAGGGAGCCTGTGTGATGGTACAACCAGTCAGTGTTACCTGCTGCCAGTTTTGGATACTATATTTGTCCGGAGAAAGTGCAGAAGAGGTGGCCTTGGGATGAAAATGTTGCATGATTTCTGTCAGTCTTTCCTGGCTGAGGATGCCTTGGGGATCAGCTGCCCTATTTCTGCTGCCATGTATCAAGGTAAAGCCTTTGATGTGGACATGTTAGGTAAGGGTCATGTATAATGTATAATTTTCAATATGGTCTTGGTAAGATTGTCTTCACTGTGTGAGAGTTCAGTGCCCTTGTCTGAACTGAACCGTTCTTAGCCTGCAACTGGTTCCTTTTCCAGAGCCATCTGGAATTTCCTCTGGAAAGGTAGGACAATATTTATGTAAGACAACAAAACCCACAAAACTCACAGTGCCTGTTTGACATTTTGTGTTCCTAGAACTGTTCTCTCTTAGAACTGTGTCATTGCCCTAGACAGGGACTTACACATTTTATTTGACACCACAGGGAAAAGACTCATAAGATCTTGTCAAGCCCACACTATGCACATAATGCTCTGGTAGATCTTGCATTTTTTAAGAAATTACATTTAATAACCCAAATACCCAGGCTCTACTCAGTCATCCAGTTACATCAGTACTTGTTTTGTATCAACTGTCTTTGAACATTTGTCATTTTTAAAAGATCACAAAGTAGTCATATATCTTCTCTGTCTTCAGGTCAAAACTCTAGTTTTGCTAATAACATTCACAGAAAATATCTGTGCTCACGTTATTAATAAAACTTTCTTCTTTAGAAAAGTACTTTGTTCTGAGGTTGCTCTCTGTGTGGTGCAGTCTTCATCATTTTTGGGGAGATGTTTTGATTAATTTACAGCTTTCCCGTAGTTTCCTAATAAATGTCAAAAAAATTTTGGCCACATATGTTCTTCCTCTTGGTTATTATGTGCCCTTAAATATATTCAAAAGCACTTGAGCAGGTACTGCCACTTCTAAATTCAGGAGGGAATAGTATTGACAGCATTCCGTCTCTTCTCCCAATAATATCCATTTTTCCTTTGGCAGAACTCCGGGCTTTAGAAACCCTGGATGAGAAAGCTGCATTTTTTATGTGTTAGCACTAGCAATATATTGGAAGACTGTGCTTTTGTCTCAATTAAATTTAGAGCTAATAGTGAATAAATTTGACTTGCATCGTGTTTTAATTAGGTTTTCTTTTATAAAAATACCAATACTGTAAGTTAAATTTTGAGTGTATTGAAGTCACTGTCTGTTTTTAATTTCATTGGAACCAGATTTTCATACTTTGACAAATGAATGCAACCTTTAAATCTCTATACTGAAATCTCTGAAGCTGTGGACAGTTTATTTAACATGGACATGGTATTTAAGCTGCTGTAGAGGCCTAAAATGAAGGAAAAAGCTGTTTAGCAGATACCTGAATTCTGGTCTGTATGTTAGTTTCAGTAGCTTTTATTGGAATAGTTAATTTAGTCTGGATATCCTTGGATGAGTGTCTGTGATCTGCTCATCACTGTAAGGCAAATGTTTACATACCAGAATTAGGGTTTTTGTTTTGACACCCCATTGTTAAACTCAACTGAGGGTTGAAGATGAATTATCCATTCTGTAGTATGATGAACTACAGTGGGAAGAGTATGAAGTATGAACTACAGTGGGAAGAGAATTATGACAGTAATTTTGTTGTTTACAGATCACTATCTTTGTGCAGTTGATGCAAGCAATAGGATGGCAGTTAAGGGAAGTTTAAAAATCCCCTTTAAATGTTTTGAGCTGTTTGTTCTACAGCATGTCCCTCCTCTTGACACTGCTGACATCCTAAAGATACCACTAAATAGAACACACTTCAGTTTGGTAACATAATCAGACCTAAATTTGATAGGTTATCCAAGTTTTTGGGTGGACAGTGTGTACTGACGGTGATAGGAATCTGAGGCAATAGGTTTTTAAAGGTGATTGTACATCTGTTACAGGTATCCTGAATTTTTTCTGTTGGTTCTTCCCACCCACATCCAAAGAAATAAATGAACCTTAACAATGTGGCGTAGGGTAGCAGTAGTGAAAAGGAGGGTGGTTTTGGCCCAAAACCAAACTGAAGCAGAGCTTTTCTTTATAAACAGAAATTAGGTAGCATTCTGAATGGTTAAAGCTGGAAGACAGAGGAACACCTTTCCTTTCAGAGTAGTGAGGATGAAAATCCCTACAGTGCTTTTAGTCTGAAACCTACTGAGTGTCTGGACATTGTTCAGTGCTGCAGTGCTGGAGGAAGGTGCTCAGCAAATCATTTCAAGTCCTTTATCTCTGCACTCACAAGAAAATAATCTAGACTGAAGCAGGTGGCAGGATCCACTAGTGACTGTTTAGGCCATTCCACATAGACTTTTAGTAAAAGTCCCAGCTGAAAGAAAGAGGAGGAAAATGAAAAGGCAGAAGGAACATTTCTAAAGGAACTGATGAAAGTATGTCTGAGAGAATTTCTGGGATAGAACACACTCCCTCTTCCAATGTACTTTTCATTCATTCATACTTGTACCCCTTGATTTCTCCTTTCAGTGTGCCAGAAATTCCTGCAGGCTCATCCTGAGGAGCAGAAGCGACTGTGGGAAGTGGAAGCACCAGGAGATTGGAGCCAGCGAGTGAATATCTGGTTAAAAATTCAGATGGAGTCATCCCCTTCAGGAAGTGAGTTAAAACGAACAGTGTGAACTTGTCTGTGTTATAGTTTTATAAAGATAAGAAGTGTAATCAAGGGTTAGGTAGTGATCATGGCAAGGTGATGCCTCTGTTGTTTGCACATGGAGAAACTACTGAGTGTGCAGCCCGGTGCCCTCATCTTCTCACAGTAAACAGAACAATTCTTAGAAATTATGAGCTAATGAAATGGAACCACAGAGCATCTGAGAGATCCTGAACAAAGCACAGCCAGGCTGTAACTCCTGTTGCAGTGCACTTAGAGCAGGGTAGAAGTTAGCCCAAAAAATCCCTGTTGCACAACACATTGTCTGGGTTATAGACAGGGGTTTGTTTCTCTGAAATTGTTACAAAGAAGAAATTTGTATGGCCAGTGGGCAGCGTGTTTAATTACCTTCCATTGCTACCAATACCATTCTTGGATGGAAACACAAAGGTTTTCATTATGGGTTTTTGGAAGATTCCAAGTACTCTCCTACAGGGTAAATCCTTTTTGCTGGGAGCATTTTCTGCCTGCTTCACAAAAGATAGCGACAGAGCAGGGAAACCTTTCAACAGTTCATATGGGGATCTTGTTGATGTAATCTGTTCAGCTGGTTGGAGGACATAGACAGGCCCCTCTGCATGCACACAAGCTGGGATAAGCACTGGGTTCCAAAAGAAGGGCTCACATTGTCTCTTTCTGGAAGTGCAGCAAGGAGAGCTCCAGAGCAAATTGCTCCCATGCCTTCCCACATCCATCCTGTTCTGTTTTGGCTGGGGAACCTTCTGCTGAGACACTGTGTTTCATCTTGTCTGCAGCACACACAGGAGAGTTAAGTCAGACTTTAGCCCTAGGCTGGGTTCCTCTGAAGCCATTATATCTGTGTTCCCCATGCTTTAAACCAGCAAAACCTGGTGTTGCTCTTTCCTTTAATCTTGCTAAGTGAAGTTTATTAATGGCAAGTGAACAGAACTGTGATCAGATCAAAACTGAACAGATCCTGGGGGAGAGGATGCTTTCCTTTTTCTTTCTTCTTTTTGCCATCTTCTAGAAAAACAAACAGATGAATGGCCCAAAGAATGGCGAAATATCATTCCACCAGAATTGCTGTCATTAAAAAAATACACATGAGGCTTGGGAACTGCCTTGACTGCAGTTTTCCACTACCTAAAGGGGGACAGTAAGAAAGATGGGGATAAAGATTTTAGCTGGATCTGTTGCAACAGGACAAGGAATAATTATTTTAAACTGAAGGAGCATAGATCTAGGCTAGATGTAAGGAAAAAAAAATTACTCTGAGGGTGTTCAGGCCCTGGTACAGGCTGCCCAGAGAAGAGATGTGGCAGCCCCATCCCTGGAAGTGTCCAAAGTCAGGTTGGAGGGCTTGGATGGGGCTTGGAGCAACCTGGTCTTGTAGATGTCCCTGCTTGTTGCTGGGGATTGAATTAGATGACCTTTAAAGATCTCTTCCAATCCAAACTATTCTATGATTCCATGATTCTATCTTTAGGGAGTCTCTTGGGAACAAGAGCTTCATTCCTATTTTCTCTGTTTTGCAGAAAGCAAAACACAACATAATACAATACTGTCAGCTCCAATCAGGATCTATGGCAACAACTGTGAAAATAGACAAGTCTTATTCTGCTCTGATTTCTTAGATTCCTGTTGACATTTGCAATGCTGTGTTTTGGAACAAAATTACTGAGAAGAAAAATTGAATATTTTGCTCATATTATGGGGTGTTTTTTCCCACACCAGTATTTAGGATTGAATACCATGAATGTTCTTGTAAGAATTCTACAGTCATACATATTCCAAAACAGTTTTCTGTAATCCTGAGGTCAGAATTTTCAATTTTGCAAGGTGGTGTGGCTGCATCTAGTGGCAGTTCATCCGAACTGCAGCCCTCTGTTTGCTGCAGCTGATGCTTCAGTTTGGATGTGCACAGATACATAGGCATGTATACACACACACATTTCTGTCTGCATGTATATATCTATAAAAATCAAGCTTTTTAGCATGTTGTCACACATAGCTACAGTTATGTGTGACAATACAATTTCAAACAATAAGAATTAATTCTTATTGTTTGAAAAATGTAGGAGATATAGTTTCATCAAATAGTCTCAGCAACAGGAACATGGTGACATTTCTCTTCTGGGACTGATTGGAGGAATAGAAATCATTTCACATGGTTTGGTCGTGGTTGCTAAATCTACCAGGCAGTGAACGGAGCTGTTTTGCAGTAGTTTTGTAATATCCATAAAACATGTAGATGTGAAGCTAATGCAAAACCAAGCAGGCTGAGAAGAAGTAAAATAAATTTCAAGTGATTGCATATAATTCTTTATCAGACTTGGTCAGAATACCTGTATTTTCTGAAAAGGAGAAAAGGATATGGATTTTCCAGGTGTAAGAGGTGAACAGATTATCTGTTTAGCAGAGCTTTCTCACAGATATTTTGTTTCTGGTATAGTTGTTCACCTTACGTTTTTGTGGTAGTGTCATGGGGCACCCTGGTTTGGTTAATTAACAAAAACAAGGCAAGAGGGATTGAAAGTAAGAGTCAGGTGGCTTTTTCTGGTGGTTTTTTTTTTAAATGGAAATAGCCATGGAAGTATGATAATGTTTTTTCCCTTTTTAATCTCCTTCTGGGGCAAAATATTCCCCCAATTTCTCCAGAGGCTGAAGTGGGCTCTTGTGTGGAGAAGACTCCAAGCACCAAACCCAGACAATCAGATATGGAACAGATGAATAAGGTACAGTCATTTTTATGCCATCTTATGACCTTGTTTTCCATTGGTGACCTTTTCCCCTTTCATTGCAGAGGTTTAAATATGAGAGATTTCCACAGTTGTGTTTTACTACTGACTTGTAGGTAGTCACAGCTATATTATATATATATACATGCACACTTAAAAATGATATTTATAGCTAATTTACATAGATGTAATAGTTTGAGAGGCTAAAGAATGCAGAATAGTTTTAATAAAATGCTCTAGTTTAATCCTTACTGAGATAAGGGAGCTGTAACCAAGCAGGTGTACAGCAAATTCCAAGGTTTTTCTGAACTCCACTTGTGGTCTTTTCTGTGCAGGAGCTTGAGTGTGACTTTAGAATGAATAAGCCAAACTCTTTATGATCCTAATTATTTTACCTCACTGCTGAGCTGCAGATCTGGCCGTTTTTAGGATTTTGTAGCACCGAGGCCTAAAACCGGCTGTGAGGTTTAAATGAAGCCTAAGCTATGTATCTGAGAAAACAAATGACAGGAATGAAGCTTTTTCAAGTAATAAAGAAAAAGGAGAGAGGAGTGGAAGCAAAACAGAGAGCTGCAGGGGTTGTTTCCCCAGGACATTTTGGTTGCCACACAATTAAATCAGTTTGTTTCCTTCAGCCCTGAGCATCCTAGGGGAGCTGTGACAGCTCCGGCCCCTGTGGTGCACGCTCTGGTTGTGTGCTGTGGCTTCAGAGCCCACCCAGCCAGATCAAGGCTCCCCGTGCTCCCACTTTTCCCTCTGCTGACACTTCTGGGAAGGCAGGCAGAGCAGCAGGAGTGAAGCTGTTCTGTACAAAAAATACAGCTGAGTTTCTTGCCTTGCACGTTTATGGCGGCTGTGGCCGACAGAGGTGTTTGATATTAGGATCAAGTCACTGTCTATTTTGTTCGTGCATAATTTGCTGTTCTTTCTGTCTTGGCTCTAATTTCAGGGTGTTGACTGCTTTCCTGGCGTTGAGCAAGAGGCAGGAGATGCCATGGAGAAAAAAGATGACAAAACAGCAGCAGGGACTCTAAACTCACAAGGTTCTGAAGAGGAGGACTTGGAACAAGGTGCAGGCAATGCTCAGGAACATAAAGGACTCAGGAAAAGAGCAGGTCCTGGGGACTTAGCTGGAGACAAGGCCACCAAACAATTTAAAACTACACCATAATTGCTGTTTCAGAAATCAGCAAAATTCAGTATGATTTTAAAAATTGTAATTGACTCTTCTTAATTTGTAACAGTGGAGAAATTTCTTCAGGTATGATGAAAATTTTTGCAGCACACCTTGTTCATTTTATGTTTTGTTTTAAATAAAGCTTTTGTTTAGTAAGTGTCCTTTTCTTTTTCTTCTCACCAAGTAATTAAGTAGTAGCTGAGCCTAGTTATTTCCCTGCTCTGAAAAAATTTTATTGGATTGCACGAGGTGTCCAAAGGGGAATAATTGGAGGGCTTGTAGGTAGTGATGTGAGAAGATATTTCTATGGAAACCACATCCTGCATTATGGAAGAGAGATACCACAACACACGTTGGTATCAGAATGACAGTTGTAACCTTCCTTTCAGAGGAAACTGTTGATCTTGAATTGCTTTCATTTGAGCTTTTCTAGCAGAAAAATCTGCCTTAAACCCTGTGGTGGACAGGATGGCACACAAAGGCCATTCATGCAGAAAAGGTTTGGTGCAGAGAAAAAGAGTGAACAATCCATAGGCATTAAACTGCCTTTCAGTGCAAGCTCAGGCTGTAGAACTTCATGTAGCTTCCATATTGCATGTTTTATTTCCTGTAGGCACTTTCCTTATGTTTTACATTCAATTAACTTGGAAATACAACGTACTTCACTCAATTACCATGCTGGGGCTTGGTAAAGAAATTTTGCTCTTTTACCACAGGCTGGTTCTGTGTTAGAATATTTTATGTTTTTTTTAATAGGGAATTTCAAAAGCCTGAATGTTATGTTAATGAATTACAGGTGAAAATCTTAAGGATCAGATCTCCAGTCCAGTGGCAGAGAAGGCTTTGCAAAGAGGTGAACAGCAGGAGTGTCCTGATAATCCTGAACAGATCCAGCAGCCTGTAATTCTTAAGTGGCTCTTGGAACAAGGAGAGGTAGTTGTTTCTTCCCACAAACAAATCCAGCATTTCCAGGGAGACAGTTCTGAAGGCAGGCATTGTAGGTACACTGTAGAGATGTATATTTTTTCCCTGTACAGCATAATTACTCGCACATAGCCCCATCACCCTGTTTTTGTTTAAGGTTTTGATTTAATGCAGCATTTATTCACGTATCCAAGTAACTCCTTCCCTGTTGAGCTGCTCTGTAAACCATATGCCTGAGACACAGTGAAATCAGACCTTCCTAAGCATCTCTTAAAAAAAAATAAAAGAAATGCTATAATTGGAACTTACAAGTTTTGCCAAGAGAATTAAAGCACTGGATTGTGTGCCAGCCTTAATCATGTTGCTATGGTTCTCCTGTTGCAAAGAAAGTGCATTTAGGACTAACTTTAAAGTCAGTTGATCTTAAGGTTGTTGAAAAGTCACCAAGAGTGTGCTTTGAAGGCTGCTGGAAACTCCATGTCCTCTTGTGGAACAGCCTATATTCTTGTTAAATACATAATTAAAAAAAAATATAAATTTGTGAAGAGTTGCAATGCCAGCTGCTTTGAAATATGATAGAAAATTATTATATTTCTGCTCATGAAAGCTCATCTGGACTTGCAGTGGCCTGGCAAACTGAACTCATGTCCAGTTTGCACATTATATTATAATGGCAGAGAAAGGAAAACTGGAGTTGTTCCAACAAGTGAGGAACATTAAGAATTTTTAATCTGAATTAAGTCTTTCAACAAAATTTTATCTAAGAAGGCCTCGGAAAACTCCAACTGAATTTATATGAGGATAAAGGAAAAATATAAGGTACTGTCTGGAATGGGCAGATGAATAATTAGATTAAATTCATTCTATATCTGGAAACTCTTTTAGTTAGAGGATAGAACCATCAATTTTTCAACATCCCCCAAATGAGTATGTTTCACCTATTAGCCAGTGATCCACAGCTACATTAACAACCACTACTGGCTGTTCTCACAGAAAAATTGCTTCTTTCCTCTGTGTATGAATCTCCTTCCTTGATTTTGTTTAGGTTTTTGTTTTCTAAGTATCTCTTTCTGTTTTAAGTGTCAAAAATTCTAATGATGACAACTGAAGTAAGTAAAGGTGCATTTGCTGAGGTTGTGGTGGGAGGTGCTTGGTTCTCTCTAATCAAAGAGATTATCCTTTTCATCAAAACTTGTGACAATTGGAGCTGGATCTCTGAGGTCCTACTTAAATGTACTAAATTCCAGGGCTACAGGTTCCAGGAGGGCAGAGGCTTGTTCCATGTTATTTCAGAAATGCTGATTTACAGAACAATTAGTCCGAATATTGATTTGATTTGTTTTGATTTGATTTGTTATATTAGTGCTTTAAGGTATCTGATTAATGCAGGAGCTTGGACCTGCAACTCATTCTTAGCAGTCTGAAGCACTGCTTAATGAGATCAGAAGAATCCTAAGAGTGTCTGAAGCAGAAATAAATCCAATATTTTCACTGTCTTAATAGAACAGAGTAGGAAAAACACAACCAACACCACAAACAATTTTTTTTCTCTCAGTGGAAGATGTTTCATTTAAAACAAATCTGCATTTACTTAGGAATAGAATGGTTTCAGGGTGCTGAAAAAGTTGGCAAAGGCTTGAAAGAGCATGCCAGTTTTTGGAGGGGTTTTCAAAAGCTGGGATTTGATCTCTTTCTGAATCTACTCTTTGGTCATGATGAGAGACAGCGATGGTTCTGCTCAGGAGACAAGGAGGTGAGTGTGTCTGTGAGGGAGGGGTGGCAGATCTGCTGAGAGGGAGTTTGGATCTATGGTTCTTACAAGCAGAGACGCTGAACTCTGGCCTGCAAATAAGATGTTAAACATCAAAATTAGTGTTAGCAGTCATCTGGTGGGTGTGTGCCAACTGAAAAAAGGATTTGATTTGCTCTCAAGACAAGTAAACATATGGATTTTAAGGCTGGAAATTTCATTACATTAATCTGTCATGTTTCACATAATGTAAGCCAGACAATTTTGTGCATGGTTGCTGTGTCAAAAAATCATTGGTTTTGGTTGGAACAACTGATTTTTTAGAGGGATTGTTTTGATTTGGAAGTTTTGATTTTCAGATGTTGGGCAGTGGGAAATCTGCCACGTTTGCTGGCAAGTTGTTCTAAAGTTTTGTCTTTACAAGTGCATCCAGTTTCTTTAGTCTAAATTAATTTTGTTTCAGCCTCCTGTGATGGATTTTGGTTTTCTGTTTCACTCTGAGCTGTGACTCTGGTACTGTCAAGATGCTTTCAAATGTGGGGATGGAGACCTTGTGGTCTGTCATGACATCAGTGAACAGCACTGGTTTGGTTTTGGATCTGCCTCTGTGAGGCAGCCTTTCCTGACCTTGCTGCATTCTTCTTGTCCTTTCAGATAGATTTTCAATTTTTCAAATTCCTTTTAGAGGCTGAAACATCATCAGAGCCCCCGTCCTGGTCCCGGTCACGCTGCCATGACCTGTGGCTGTAAATCATCGTGGAATTCTCTTGTGCTTTTGGATGACCATGCCCTGTAAAACTTGACCAATCTGTTTTGATGTCTGGTTTGTGATATCTGCACTGAAAATGTGGCCTTTGCAGCATCACCTGTCTCAGTACCACGAGATGGCACCATTACACAGCGTAACTTTGTCGTCATCTCTCGGGGCTGGAGACCGTGCCCGGGGTTTTAATGCATCCCAGGCTGGCTTGGTTTCCTCGGGAAGGAGGATGGGGATGTGGTAAAGCTTGTCTTGTGTTTGTCATTTGGGCTCGTTTGTCTGTGGAGTTTGTCTCCAGTGGGTTCCGGAATGATTTTTTTCAAATTTTTGTGAAGTCAAGGTGAGGTCAGAGTAGCACAAAATACAAATTGCACCCACATTTTGCCCCTTTGCACTCTTGTCGCATCAGGAACTCTGGGTGTGACTTTCCATGTTGGATCTCATTGTTTCTCAGCAGATGATTCTGGCTCTGTTGTGCAAAATTTTTAGGTGTTTGGGAATAGAAATTAACACTCAATAACCACTTTTGGCTTGTATGACTTGATACTGAGAAGTGAGCCATCCAAAAGTCTGCCAAACAAGTAGGTGCCAAAGTAGAAAAGAATCAGGGATGCTCAGATTCACATTTTAGTGTCCTTTCCTATGGACTAAGAAGGAAGGGAACAGTGTAAACTTCTACCTGGATACTTCTTAACATTTGCATATTAAGGATGTTGCAGAAAAAGGAGAAAGTAACATGCCCAAATTGAATTTCTGCTTTGTCAACTTTATTGCTCAACTGCATAAACAAAGAATGCATCCAGCTGTAGTTCATTGTTTGTTACTGTCTTAGGGCTTCCTTTATGTATTTCTTGTTGCAGATGAGCATGCAATAAAATTTAAGTACATGGGAAACAAAATTAGGAGTTTGTAATTAGCCTGCTTTGCTATTTGTTTCCTCTTGCAGTCCAGCTTGATGAAGTCCCAGTTTAATGTTGTGTTTGCATTAGGCTTTATTGACTTTTTCTGTTTTGAAGGTTGTTGGGGTGGTTTTTTTTTTTTTTAGTTTTTTTTTAGTTTTTTTAGGGTTTTTTTTAGTTTTTTTTTTAGTTTTTCTTTTTTTAAGAAGTCTTTTTGGTTTTAATTTAAACTGAAGGCTTCATTTTTGGAAGATCAATAAACTCCATCTGGAAGAATTCTTTTCTCCCAGCCACCTGATACTTAGATGAAGCTTAACTTTTTCCTTTTTTGGGTTTTTTTTTTCTCCCCCCCCACATTCTCAGGGAGGAGATCAGAGGTTGCATTCACCATGATGATGAGAGTATTTGGGGATGTTGGCAGTCATTCACCAACACTGGATTTGTAAATTAATAGCTCAACCTCTCTGGACTGTGGTATGTTAAAGGTCAGTGACCATGAGAGGAGAAACACTTCAGAGCTGTGTGTGCCCTCTGGTCAGCACAGTGGCCTTGCCTTAATGGCTTTAATTTCATGTTGCTTTTAAAAGATACAGATGTGCAGCATACTTTCAATCCTCCTACCTGGAACCAGTAATCCTGTCCCAGCTTTCTGCAAGGAGTGGGGAGGGAGAACACAAAAACCCTTCTTAAAAGGATTAGTTGAACTGACTAATTTTCTGAGTTTCTCCTTGCTTGGCATGTCACCTCTCATCCAAGCCTTTGATAAGTATCTTAACCAAGATGCCTTTTGGTAAATGCTGTCTTAAAGCCTCGTGATTTAAAGAGCCTTCTGATTCCCCCACCCTCTCCAGATCTTGGGGCTGGTTCAATCTTTTTTAAAGCTATTTCTCTCGTGCTGCATGCAGAGCCCATCTGCTGTAATACAGACTGAAATGCTGCTTTTATCCTTGTTTGCGTAGAAGGTTGATGGGTAAATCAATTGGAGTGAAAGACGCATTGTCCCTCTTTGCTCTATGTCACAAGCACAAATATCTTCCTTTTAAAGTGTCTCTTGGTAGAAGCCAAAGCCTTTGGCACAAGCCACCTCTGCTAGTTTGACCCCTTTTGTGCATCTGGGATGGAGGAGCAGCTCTGAGAAGCACAGAACAAAACCAGCAAAATGCCGAGAGAAAAGGTCAAGAAGGGGTCTTGCTCCCTGTAGACATCAGAAGTTTCTGCAAGATGATATTTAGCATGTCCTGCCTGAACAGTTAAGGCATCAAAGACACGAGCACTTCGATAGGTAATATCCTCATGAGTTGTCAAATAGATTGCAAAGCACGTTGCTCTGCCATGCTGGGCATGGGAGGGAGGGACCTTATGTCTTTCTAGTCATTGAGGTAGCTGAGACTGAGAGCTTCAGAGAGCCTTTGCTTCCACAGATGGATATTCCATGCTGTGCTCTGTCCTTGCCTGGCTTTTGACTTACAGGCCTAAGCTCACAGAGTGATGCTGTGGGCCTACAGAGGAAGGGGAAGGCGTGTTTCTACCAAAGACAGAGCTGACATCAGTTCCCAGCAATAGAAGTGCTTGATTTTTGCCTCTGTATTTTTGCCTGGTTGCAGCCTTGCAGTGACTTGCTCTCAGACCAGTCAGTCTCTTTGATGCAGTGTAATTACAGCGGCAGAGATGATTCCAACAATGGGATCTGAAGGGGAGGTAACACGTATGTGGATAGTTCACCTCTCAACATAGCAGGGTCAGGACAACCAATATTGCCTGTCCTAGTCACGGGAAAAGGTCATTGGCATTAGAAATCTAGGAGGCAGACAGTCCTATTGCTCAGGACCTGGAAATGCAGGGAAATACAACCCCAGCAGCTTTGATGCTGGATTATTCCCTGTATTTCTGGCAGTGGATTGGTGTAACTCTGATCAGAAAGAATCCTCTCTGCCAAATCCCATGGTTGAACCCCTGCCCAGGACAATGAGTTCATATGGTGGGGGCATGGGCTGAGTTGTGTTCTTCACTGTTGTTACAGATTTTTCAGAGCCCCCTGGTTTTGTCTGCAGTTTTTTCTGCTCTCTCCCCTTACATCCTGCTCAGGAGTTACACAGATCCTTAGGGCAGGCTGCTTTCCCTCTCAGAACCCTGCAGTCAATTCAAAACGACTTACCTGGGATTCACTTGTCCTAAAAAATAAGCGCGGATTGGCAGCTTTTATATATAAAACCTGAAAAAAAGAAAGAAAACAAGGAAACACGGAAGAGAACCCAGCTGATACAGGGACACTCAGTATAGTGCCAGTTTGGCTGAAGTCTTTTCCTGAATGCTGGAACTCATCCAGGGTGAAAGTCACAGTGTTGCTGCTTTCTGATGCTGACCTTGCTTGTTCAGCAGCCTTAGCAGGGCACATCAATCCTGGCTGCTCTGTCACAGCCTCTGGGTGGTTTGAGCCCCTCCATGTCCTGGCAGTGGATATTCCTGGGAGCCAGCATCCCACACCGTGCACTGCTGCCCAGGGAGCATTTGAACCCAGGGGTGCCCTGGCTAAAGGGAGTGGCCATCTAGTAGCACCACTTGTTGAGAAATACCAGTTGAATCTGTGGCTTCTGGTGCTGAGGAGTGAGCTGATTGGGAAGGAAAATTAGCCAGGGTGTATTTTAATTATATTTATTAAATTCCTTTAAAGCTTGCAAGTCATTTGCAAAGGCACGGGTGAGAGCTTTAGTGAGATGGTAGGTTAAGGAAGAGAATGAGATTGTTGGCTTGGAGAAAAGGGGGTGAGGAATTACAATGCCTTTGTGTAAGTCTCTTTCTGCATCAAACTGTAGTTTTTGACCTTCCTAATTAATGTTGTTGTTTTTCTTCTTAGTGCAGAGCAGGCGGTCCCAGCCTGACCTGTTAGTTCACAAGAAAAAAGGGGTTAACTCATCAGAATGGAGATCCCCTCTATTGGCTTATCCAAATCTTTACTAAAAGTGTGATATCCATGAACACAAATAGAAAAATGCATCCAAGAATTATGTATGTGGGAGTTTAAAGGAGGGAGTGAAAAAAGGAAAAAAGTCCGTGTTGCTTTGAGGTTATTTTAAAAACTAAAACTGAATAGGTCAATACCCCTTAAGCTTTTTGGTCTTTAATTCTCTTAATGGTATGGCAGAAATCGTTAATTGTATTATTAAAAAAGCTTTGAAGACTGTATTAATGTAATGTGACCTCGGATCAGTCAAGATCACATTTTCATTATGATTAAAAGATTCCTTGTCCTGAAACATTGATCTCATCTCCAGCTGGCTGTGTCAGCCAGAGAGGGGCTGGCTGCACGGCAGGGCAGTAGATGGCAATATTGCATTTCATTCTGCAGCTGCTCTGCGAGAAATGCTCACCTCAGAAAGGGGCCATGAACTTTTCCCCTCAGCTTCCAAGAGCACGTTTGCACTTACAGACTGCATTAAATATTCCAGAAGGGAAATAATTCAAAATTCCATTTTGAACCCAAATTTCTTTAGTGACTGGAGTCAAGTGCCTGAGCTACAAACTGCAGGACCCAACCGGTTCTGATCCTGCGTGTCAGCTCTGAGAATGGGCATTTGCATGTTAGGGATCATCAGCACTGTCTGTCCTGTGGCAGGGATTCAGTGAGGCAGTATCTCACCCCTGGAAGTGACATCTCCTACTTGGCTACTGTCGTTTGTCTAGGTTTTTGGTAAACTTTCATCCTATTAATTAATTAATTAATTAACTGTGATCCATCCTCCTTTTTGGTGAATTTAGCAGCTTTGCAGTGAATTTTTCACCTTTGCATCAAGGGAGTGAAAGCTGAATCAACTCGTTTAGTTTATATCATAACTGGGGAAGGTCAGGGGGGTTCGTAGCTCACCTGTTGTTTTCCTTTCAGCTGTGATATTTGGCCAGACCTTACAGCAGGTCCTGGAGAGGGAGAGAAGAGCCACTTAGCAAAGAGCCAGGACTGGGGAGGGTGTGTGTTACAGGGTCTTGCACTGGCTGTGCTGTGCCCTCATGTGCTGTGCTGCTGAGTAGGAGGACAAGGATTTCAGAGCACGGGTGACATCAGGGGTCAGGGATTTATGGAAATGAAATCTGTTGTGGCAGCTCCACGGTACGGTGTGTGTAAAGGGCTACTCCTCCCCTGTCCCGTGGGCATATGCCATGTGTGTCCACAGTCCTGGGAGGTACCAAGGTAATTGCCTTAAAACTCCTCGCCCTGCAGGGTGTAGCAGGATGCTGGTGCTTACACCGAGTGGTGGGAAGCAGAATTGGCTGTGCTGGCTGGTGTTAAAGCTCAGTGCTGCTGACTTTTCTATAAATAACTGCTGTCTGCTGTAATTGGTCCTATCACAGCCCATGGTGATCTTTTATATTATTGCAGGCTGCTGGAAAACTCCTGGAGGCATAAAATAGATCCAGGAAGTTCCTGCACCCAGCACTGCTTTTCCCCATGCAGCACAACACGCTAGAACAGAAACAGTGTTTGTCAAGAGCTGATGAAGAATTTTCTGCAGCAGGAAGGATGAAAAAGAAGAAAAAAACAAAAGAAATTGCACCTCTAAAATGATAGCAGCAGGTCATCTCTCCTGCAGGATATTGCTGGGTCTGTTGGAAAGAGAAAATCTTCGTAGGGTTTCTAGTATGGAACTGAATGGGTATTATTATTTGTCTGAAACTTGGGGGTATTTTTCAGCTCTCCATAAAATAACAGTGTCTTGCAAGAGATTGAAAACTAAAGAAAAATGTCAGTAGTTGACTTGTGTAGTGTGTGTGTTTAAAATGTGTAGTGTGTTCTACCCTGAAGGATTCAGAAACCTCTACAGACCAGGAATGCTCTGTGCCACCCTCCCTTAAATTCAGGCAGCTGTGTTTGATGTGAAACACGACACTGAGGTGAAGCTGCCCAGCACCAGGAATTGATGTTTTTGTTAAGGGAGGGCAGGAAATGCTTTGAGTGGAAAGGGTCGAATTGCCAAGCTCAGCAGTGACCAGTTGAAGTAGCAAGTGGCTCTAAGGCCATCAGATGAGTGTGGGTTGTGTGTTCCCCACTCTCACTAAATTTCCACCTCTGTCTTAATCTGCATTTGCCCCTCAACAACAGAGGAGTACCCTGCATGCATTGTAAAATTTATGCTTCACTGGCCTAGTAGAAACTTTGCTCATGTCAACAAGGACTTTATTAGAACTGAAATCTTTCCAGGGTTGCACAGAAGCTGGCACGGAGAACAGGACTTGTCAGGAACAAGGAGGAACTTGTCAGCAGCCTCTCAATTGACTGTTGCTGACTGATATTTCAAAACTAGATGCTATTGTAGCTCATTTAATGTAAGAAAGAATTGTTGTGAGGTCTTAACTTCTGTCATGGTTATTTGCTATTGGTGGAACTCCTTGGTTCCAGCAGTTTGGCTCTTTGTGATGTGGGAGAAGCATTGAAAGTCCACATAGCTTTGGGTCAGAAATGTATTTTCCTTGATGATTTGCCAAGAAAGTGTCAATGTGACAGAAGCAGGGCAAAAAGTCTACAGGGAGGAGAGCAGCAGGATGCCTTCTGTGGCCTCAGACAGTGAGGCCTAAGTGAGTCCTGGGGCCTGTGTTGAAATCAAGCTGCATTGCTGCTGTAAGAAGCAATTCATTGCTGATGGAAAAGTCTCAGCTCTTCTGTTTGGAAACTGAAGTCTCCAAAGCAGTGAGGAGTCACCCTTGTGCAGCAGAGCTCTCCAGTAACATCAGGCTAGGCCAGGACTTAGACCTGCTGCTCTTCAGCCTCACTGTCAGCCCTGCGGTGTGACAGTGTCAGTTTTTGTGGGTGAAAATGCATTCCCAGAGCCTGATTCAGACCACGTGATCATTAACTTTCCTTGGATTCCCTGCTTCCAGCCATGATCTAACTCTCTACAGTCATCTCAGTTGCTCATTGTGCTCATCTCATTTATCTCAGGTGTCTTCATAATCAGCCTGAATGTGGCCTGTGTATATGGATTGGTCTTAAAATACTGCATTATCAATTTAATGGCTAAAAAGCCAAACAAAATAGAAAAATTATAGAGGGAATTGGCAAGTGATAGAATACTCTGGAGAAATTGGAGGAGAATCTTTGATGATACCTGAAATTTCAGATGTTGTCTTCATTTGAATAATACATGGATAGGAATTCAGCACTGAGAGTCCTCAAATTAACAGTGAACAATGTTTAGTGGAGACAACACACATTCAGAAACAGCAAAGCGAACCATGAGAAGAAGGAAAGCTCTGGGAATGTAAAATCCCAGCTAAAAACAACACTGCAGTCAAGGAAATGACAACATCTGGCTCCTTGGGTCCCAGCAGTGATCCTGAGTGACCATTTTGTGCTGGCAGAAGACACAATGAAACAAAGAGTTATGCCTGGAGAAGACTCTGGTCTGCTAACTGCAGTACAAAAGCTTTTCTCACCACCTGCTTTTGAGGACTGGTGGAAAGAGCCTCTCCAGTTGTCTGAAGGCAAACTGGTGCTTTCCACACTGCTCTGTGCACCCCTGGCACCTTGCAGAAAAGGTAAGCTGCTGAGACACCTTCTGCCTCTTTCTCTTATTCAAGCAGTTATTTCTCCTTCAGATGACTAGTTCTCACTATGAGGAACTAAATTCATGAGGGAAGGTTCAGCCTTTAAGATTGTTGGTGTGGAGTTAGATTTTTGTTTCACTAACAGGTTTTTGGGGTTTTTTTTTGCTCCAAGCCTTCAGGTTCCATAGAAAAATACAAACAAACCCCTCTGACACCAGTTTTCACCATGACAGTAATTTGAGTGGAAACAGCTTTGCCAGCAAATAAATAAATAAATATTATATGAAAAGCTTTGGATGGAGCTGCCATGTTCGTTCTTGTTTCTAAAGCCCCCACAGGCCATGTCACATATGTGGGTCATGGGGTCTATTGATTATGTGTCAGACCCTTAGGTGTCAGTAATCAATAACACTAACCTGCAGAAAATGCAGCAGAGGTTTGCTAAACCAACTCTTCGCATTGTTCTTGTACGTAAGTTTTCTGTGCCTCACTAACAATAACAGAATTCATAGCAGCAAAGGCAGGGCAGACAAAAACCTCATTTGGCTGCCAACTCATTTGCTGTCCGTTTTCATCTGGTTCTGCATGGTTCTTGGTGAGAAGGCAGGATGAGGAGGGGCAAGACAGGAAAGGGTATTTCCAATTGAATGGCTTCTGAGAAGTAGAAATGAAAGTGATTGAGTCGGGAGGACCTAAACATTTTGACCCCGACAGCTTATTAATATTTAACAAGGTGCCAGATTTTTCTTTGACACTGGAAATTGTTGCGACTGTCTGTCTCCGGCAGACTGAGTCTGCTTTCTCAGTCCACCATATCTAATGTACCTGCTTCCAGCCATGAATAGTCCTTATTCACAAATGCTTGCCTTTATTTGCTATTTCTGAGAATAAAGAAGCTAGCTTGGCAGATTAAGTTGTGATTTTTTTTTTCATTCAAACTTCATATCTCTGTATGTTCTCAATGGGTCACTGAGCAGACTGTGGTTTTCTTGTGTTGATTGTGGTTTTTAGAATCATTCCTCAAATAACTTTTAACAAAACATTTATTTGCCTTTTTCATTTGCGGATTGCTTGTGAGCTGTTCACTGTGACAGTTACATCTTTTAAATGCAAGCAGCTCTGATGAGATAAATACAACAATTTGGAATTCAGATTCTGACTTTTATTTGTATTAATGCAATTTTTCAGGATGGTTTATGAAATGGGGATCCTGTTGGGGGTGGGAGAAAAGTCTATGCCATAAAGATAATGCAGCATCGAACGAGCAACACTCAATAGAGCAGATGAAGAGTAGAAGAAAAAAATATGTTTATGTATTATTTAGGTGGTCTGCATCCCCACTCTTTTGGTGCCTGTCTCTGTCTCTCTGCATTGTCTAGGTGGATTAGCTGCCTAATGTGGATGTGCAGACCTAAATGATTTTGCCAAGGTCACACAGAATGTCCATGACAGAGCTGGATATTGAATTGGTCTTTCTTTTTTCCTTAAAAAAAACAAACAGAAAACAATCCCCCCCAAAACCAAACCAAAACAAAAAAATCCCATCAAAAAAAAAAAGACTTTAAAGCATCCATAAGCATTTCTTGTTCTCTACTCCAAATTAAATTAAAAAAAAAAATCCCCTTTGTTAAAGAGTTAGCTTAGTACCAAATTCAGAGAGAGGATCCCCAGACCAGAGAGCTGCTTGGTTTGGCTTTAGGAATTTCCAGTCAAGACTACAAGTTACCAATGCTATTTTTGTGAATCTCTCACAATATTGGTGTAAATTTTGAGATCTCAATAAGTCTTTGGGGTTTTCTCTTGGAGATTCTTGTCTGTCTACTTTGGTAATATTTTCATTGCACCCCAAGATTGATGTCAAGGAACTTCTGTCTTTTTGGCTTGTTTGAAGAGTAGTCCAGAATATATATTAAAATTTTATTTTATTTTTTATTGCTCCAGCTGCTCTGTTAAGTCTGATTCTGATAATTCATCTGTTCCCCTTAATAGAGCTAGGCAAACATTTGGTAATTTGAGTTTACAATGTGTATTTATGCCTTGCCATTGGGGAATCAGCTTCCATTTTTGCATTTAGAAAGTTTTAAAATGAAACCTGAAAATATTTTCCCTCTCTTTACAATGTTTAAATTGCAAAGCACCCTGTTGCTGCCTTGAGCTTTCTGCATTGGGCATAATCAGTCATTTCCATGATAATCCACTTACAACTGTGCTCAATTACCCACTTGGGCTCTGAGTTGCCAACTATTTGCCTACTTGCAGAGGATAAAATCCATTTGGAAAAAAAAAATGGGTGAAAAGTGAATGCCAGGATGGGGTAAACCTGGAGGGAAACCCTACCAGGGGAGGGGAAACGCTTCGGGTTGAGAACAGAGTACTGGAGGATAGAGAAGAAACATGGGAAGTGCTGAAAAGGCAGAGAATTATTACAGGTAGAAAAAAAATAAGAAGAGGGAGTATGAAAACAACGTGACTTGGAGGATGAGGTCTGGTCTAGCAGATGGAGGAAGGGATTTATGCCCAGCTTTGCATGTGAACTTCTGGGTGACCGTGGACCATCTGTATCACCTCCTTGTCCTCAGTTTCTCCCTCTGGAAAACGGGTCCTAAACGGGTCCTGTGGTGCTTTCCCTCCTCTGAGGTGCGTGGGTGAGAAGGGCTGGAGAGGAGCTGCAGCAGCACTGGATATCCTGATTTATTGCTTTTCCTTTGCTCAGCCAGCATTTAGCCAATGGCACTCTGCTCTTTTGTGTGCAGGAGAGCTAGAAGCCTAAAGAAGGGAAACCACACTGCTCCTCAGCTCTGTTTCGGGGAAGGAGGGAGGCTTTTAATTATTTAAGCATCTCCTTTTCATGTTGCTTCTGGTTTTTGAATCGTTATCATTATAGTTGTTAAGGTTATAGGCTCTACATAAATCATTTAAATAATAAATAAGTCATATCATTAAGTAATACACTGGTATTATTTATGGCTGTAGGGAGAGGGTAAGAATACTGTGGATAAGATTGTGTTTAAAATGGAAAGGAGTCTTTGTGTGGCTCATTTCAAACACTGCCTTTTGGAATTATGGCATTAGCTTTTGGAAGTTGTCCTGGGAGGTGGATCTGGATGTTCCATCCCTGGAAGTGTTCAAGGCTGGGTTGGATGGGGCCCTGAGCAACCTGGTGTAGTGAGTGGCAGCCCTGCCCTTGGCAAAGGGTTGGAACTAGGTTATCTTTAAGGTCCCTTCCAACCCAAACCATTCTGTGATTCCATGATTTGCTCTGAAAGAATTAGCACCAAATTGTCTGTCTCAGATCCTTTCTCGCTCAGTAAAACCAGAACTAGTCATTTGAAACTGGAATATATATATATATATTTATAATATATAAACAAAGTTAGGAAGGTGTCACTTGAAAATCTTATTTATGAAGTGAAAAATCAATTTAATTTTTAATCTATTGTAGTTAGAGAGTGTTCTACTTTATTTTTGTTCTGAATTTTTGTTCATCTCTTTATTTCTTCTTGGCTGAATTTTCCACACAATTTGAGTGTTTGAAGGAAAAAATTGTTCCAGCTAGTCTTCCATGTGGCTCATCATTTTCAAGTGGCTGGGAACACATCAGTTCTGTAATTTGGTAAAAATAAGCAAGACAGTTGTGGAAGAATTGTCAGTGGGTGATGAGAAGGATAATTTTAATAATAATTATGTTTCTGTGCAGGGTGATAAGACTTACCTTCCCCTGAGGAGTGTAGTTTGTCACTGGCATGTCCTATCTAAAAGGTGTCTATAAACACAATTTCCTGGTCTCTGCTTTTGAATTACCTTGGTGGACCTGGATGCAACGGGGTGGCAAAACAGAAGTTTCCTTTGCCCTGGGGCAGGATCCACCCAACTCTTTGCCAGTGAGAAATGCCATCGAGTCTGCAGGACCGACATTGGGATTTGCTGCTGTCCTTGGTGCACATCCCCAGCTGGGACAACTCCCTGCACTGACAGGGAGAGGCTCAGGGCACAAAAGCAGTGAGAACATTTAGCCAGCACTTTCTGATCCCTCACCCATCCCCACCAATCACTGATGCAGCTTCCTCCTGCTTGTTCTAAATTGGCTTTAATTTTCCTTTAAATAATTCTTAAGTGTGACTTTTTCAGTACAAGACTGGGAACTATGACTAATTATAAAATCATTACGTGATTAAACTCAATTAACTTCAAATAACCCTTGAAATTTGCTTAATGTCAGCCCTTGGCCCTGCTTGAACCAATAAATATGACTCACCTTTTGTAATGGGGATGAAAAGAGGTGGCTGCAGAGCAGGATGGTTTGGAGTCAGCCTTACAGGACTGGGTTAAACTGGTCCCACAGAGTGGAACACTGCCACACTGAGAAGGGGGGCAGAGTCTTCTGCTCCTAACAGGGATATTTTTTTCCCCCAATATTTTTCTCTCAAGTAATAAAGCTTGGAAAATTCCATTCAGCCCTTCCCTTCAATGCTCCCAATCTGCTTTGCAAATGTCAATAAGGGTTAAACCTCACAAAACTACCAAGGCATGGGGAAGCGCTGTCATCTTCATTTGGACAAGGGATACGAAGGCACAGATGAGTGAAATGAATCAAGGATCAGTGGCAGAAACAAAATCCTAAGAGTTCTGGTGTCCTATTTTATATTTTAGCTAAAGCTGTTTATTACATGATGTATGAGAGAAAGGGACTTTTTTGTCAATCAGCTGCCACATCTGGTCGGTGAGGATTTTTGCTGTGGGTTTGTTTGTTTGTTTTTCACCTTAGGAAGCCATCTCTGGATCCAGTCTGTCCTACAGCTAGATCCTGGCAAGGGAGCTGGCAAGGGTGAGCAGAAGAATCCCAGCAGCTGTATTTCTGTGCTGAGTTCCTGCGAGGACAGGAGGGGATGTCATTATTGCTGCTGTTCCTGGCACTCTGCTCTGCCTGGGAAATGGGAGTGGGCATCGCGCTGTTCTCACGGAAGGCACTCGAGGGGTGATGGATAGAATTTTTCCAAAAGGTAATTAGATGGGCATGGTAACTAGACAGATAAAGATGCCTGATCATCTACTCACAAATGTCCCTTGTATGGTGTGCTGGCCATGAAATGTTCTCCAAATTGTATTGATTTCAAGCCCTTCACCTTGAAAAATCTCAGCATTCTTGCTGAGTCCTGCCTGAAAAATGGATTTAGAGGGTCTTGGGGAAAAGATTTCACTCCCCCCTCCCTGATTTTTTTGACTCCTGGAGACAGCATATACATCTGCAGTTGCTCTTGAAATAATTGTGAATTAATTGAAATTGTGAGCAGGCTTTTAAGGAAGCAAGAGAACAGTTGATTAATGCACCTATGTGCAATAAAGCAGTGTGGGCGCTTGATTTTTTTTTTGGCATTTACAATGAATGTGAGTGGATCACTGGTGTGGACTGTTAACAGAATATCCTTTTTCTTTTGATGGCTGGAACTCATGTAGCTCTTGATGGACTCTTGAAGGATATCATATGAGGTCTGAACCCATTTACCAAACAATTGAAGTAGTGAGAGAGACAGGATGTAAACACTCATCCCTAAACATGAGCGTTTATGTCCCCACTTGCTGTTTGAGTCTGGTTTCATGGCTGGGAGTGCCCTCAGGTCATCACTGAGCAGCTTGTTCCACTGTGACTCCTGAATGATGAATGTCTCCTCTTAAATTACAGATCACTGCCCCGTAACAAAAATCAGCACAATTATTGGCCTCTGCAGGGGCACCAAAGGGTGACTGGGCAGTGGTGGAGGGCTTCACCTGCTACAGCACTGCTCTCTCCGTGGCAGTAAATGGGGATTTGTCAACAGTCTGGTTTGTGGGGTGTCTGGTGGGGAAATTTGGCTCAGCTCTTAATGTTCTGTCATCTTACCACAGAGTTTTCCTGTCTGTGGAACTGCCCAGCAAATTAGTTAGGGTCAAAAGCTGAATACTTGGATTTTTGACCTTTGAATGAACCTTACAAAAAATAAAGGCAAGGAAATCAGTTATACAGTGCTTTGTCCAGTCCTTGAGGATGGATTTGAACATCAAAGGATGGGTAGTTCAATAAGACAGAGAGGTAGTTGTGTTCTTGAAATCAGAAGAGTGTATAAATTCCCCTCATCAATTTGGGGGAAAAACCTCCCCCATCGGTCTAGCTCATGTTTACTGTTTGTATTGTGTTACTCCTTTTGCCATGAAAAGTCTGATAAAAACAATTTAACAGAAACAAATTGGGGTCCAAGATGGCTGGGAAATGAGGGCACCATTGTGTTTCTTTATTTCCATTGAAACAGTTTCTGGACTGGAATTAGTTTGGGAATGTCTGTTCCCCTGTTAAGATAAAGACCTGGTTGTCATAGCAGACTGTCCATGGTTTACCTGCTGGGAGCTGAGTGAATTCTGTTTCCCCTCAAAGATGAGCTGGGGCAGCACAAGCAGCGGTGGTGCGTGGAAATTTGGGCTGTTCTGGAACGCGCTGCAGCCACTGCAGAGTTGAGGCAAAGGTTTGGCTGCAATTTCCTGCCAGCAGCCTGTGGACCCCCCTGTGCTGGTCAGAGCCTGTTGCAGTGGTAATACCGCCCTGCTGCCCCTGACAGATTGATTTTGACCCTTAACTTCCCCTTCACCTGCTAATTACTTGGTCGTGTTCCCTCCCAAAGCCCTTTCCACCTGGCAGTGGCCTGGTTTTGTCATTCTCCAGTTCTGCTGTTGCCCTTTGCACCTCTTGGCTATTTGTTCTTAAAATCCTCCCCTCCTCACTACCTTCCTCCCATTACTGGTCATCCAAGGGTCATCATTAATATCCAAAAATATTTGTTTATTTTGTTGCCCCAATTTCCCCCTTTTTTTTTTTTTTTTTTTTTTTTAAAATTTTTCTGACACCCAGCAGTCTGATCTCTAATACCTCCAGCTTGATAGGGGAGGGGGTGTGAAAATCAGGGTTTTCCCTTTTAATTTGTGCTTTGTCACTGCTGGTTTGACCTTTAATCAGGTGTCTGGCTGTTGTTTGCTTGCTGATGGTTGTTACAGAATGGTCCCTTGTAAATATATACAGAAAGGGCAGGAGAGTAACTGGAGACTGTAACCACTCTTTTATTTCCTAGGAGCCCATTAAAGATAGTTTCAAGTTTATCCATCCGTCTCTTTGTCAAGCTGCCTCCTGTGTCCATCCACTTGTGCATTTATTTAGGAGAATATTAGGTACTGTATCATCCTCTAGGATGGTAACAGTGTGTTTCAGAATAAAGCCAGAGATACAAAGTGCACTGAACCCATTATAAAAAAAATTAAAAGGGCTTTCCTTGATGGCATTTAGCTCAATAAACACAGTTTGTCAGAGATGTCTTTATCTCCTTACATGTAAGCGATTAAATGTTGGTAAAAATAGCTTCAGAAATAAAACATGAAGAGAGCTTCTGGCAAAGCCCTGTCCAGTTTAATTCATACATTAAATATTTGCTAGTAGGGTCAAAAGCTGAATGCTTAGATATTTTGCCCTTTGAATGAACCTAGCTAAAATAAAGACAAGGAAATCGGTTCTGCAGAAGCTGTCTCTAGAATACCAGGATCAATTTAAACATCAAAGGATGGAGAGATCATACAGACAGTCAGCCATATTATTCTGCACAATTTATACTCAGAGAGGTGTTTCCTCAATTCGGAGTGTTGTGCAGGGAAGATGTGAAAATTTCAGATTTTTAATTATGTAAAGGCAGCCATTGATCCTTGGCTCCTGAAAACCAGAGCAGTTTATTTTTCATTAATGAATATAGAAAACATCACCCAGCCCGAATCTCTGCGTTGATGCAATCTTTTCCCAGTCAAATTAGCATTTATATTTCTAAAGGTAATTTTTAGACAACACAATAAATAAATGATTGGCCGGGAATCTCCCGGTGGATAAAGCAGTGCTTGTGCAGCATTTCCGACGCAAATTGGCCGAAGATTACATAATGGTCGTCTCTGCTGATTTGGGGCAGCCTGAGCAGGGAGGGGAGAGGGGAGTTCTGGGTCAAGCTTTGGGCTCCTCAGCCCTGCAAACTCCTTGGCAGGAACACCTCACTCTCTGTGGGATTAGCTACGGAACACACAGGCTGGCACAGAGGGCACGACCTCTCCTGGCTTCAGGTTTGGCAGCAGGGTCTGTGTCTCCGACCTCTAGTTCAAAATACACCATCAATATGTGGTGTAGGGTTATGTTCTGGAAGGGTTGCTCCAAACTGGAGCTCATTTATTTTGGGGTTGAGCTATTTGAGATTAATTCACTTGGTTGGAGTGTGGTGCTGATAATGCCAAGGTTGTGGGTTTGGTCTCCTCAGGGGCTGTTCACTGAATAAATGATCTCCTGGATCCTTGTGGGTGCTTTCCAACTCAGACTATTCTGTGATTCTTTGATTCTGAGATCCTGAGAAGAAGGGAGAGAGCAGCAGCCAATTGCTCTGAGCAATTTGAGCTGAACTTTGTCTGAAGTTTGATCTATGTCTGCACAGCTCCACGTAGGCTGTGAGTCACACTTGTGATTTATGTTCCAATAGGAGCTTTAACCTGGTTTATTAATTTCTGTAAATGTCCAGTTTTAAAAAGATCTTGACCATGTTTTCTATATTGATTTTTATAGTTCAGAATAATCATTTTAGTGTTGGGATTTTTTGATGGTAAGTAAACTAACTTGAACTTTCTATACGCATCTAAATAGGTGTTCTCATTTTGGTTACATGATTTCAAGAGCTGCTGTGCTATTAAAGATTACAACATGACTTACTAAATTGCCTCACTTAAGTATCAGTCTTGAAAATCTTAGCCATGATTATTTGCTCACTCTCTGTGTCCCAAATCTTTCTGTTTTTTTGAGTACTGCATTGCATCATGTGGATTTTATCGTACAATTGAGTTTGGATGGTAAATGATATTAGGAATGGATTGAAATAAAATAAGGCCCAAGGTGTTGGTCTTTATCCACTGAAGTAAAGGAAAATTTTATCATTTGCTTCCACTGGGTCTATCAGAGAAATTCAGTGAGGTGATGAAGTATTTGCTTAGTTTGGCTCATGTGGCAGGCAATGGGGTGAGTTCAGCAGCAGAGCCGTGCTGTACATAATTAACATCACAGAGCTGGAGGTTCTGCATGTGAAAATCCGGGCTATTGTCAGTTGTGGTTTCCTTGCCAACCATATCTCAGCTCTCCCACTTTTGTAGTTGTCTCTATGATGCTTTGTGCAGTATTATTACCCCTCATCTAATGCTGGATCTGGATGGAGCTGCAAAATCTAGCTATTATTCTTTCCATTTGAAATACATTAATATGAAAATAAAAATAAAATTTAAGATGTTTTCACTTCCCAAGTAATTCTATTCCGGAAATATTAAAATAAGCAGACTTGACATTGGGAATGTTTCAAAAATACATATTTTTTTTGGCAAGTGCTTGTAGCTAATGAATTTGCATTCACAAATGTAAGCATTTATAGCAGGATCGTGATTAAAGCATTAAAATTGACTTGTCTGCCAGACTGTAGGTCATAGAGCTTGAATTTCATGTTTTGAAAATTTCATACTTGGAGCGAACTGCTTGCCAGCAAATTGCAGGCCAACACTTACCTCCAATAATTACTTTCTGGTGCTGCTCAAATAATAAATACATGTTTGTGTCTGTGGAACATAAGGAAGCTTATTCCACTACTAGTGTCTTTCACTGCACATTGTTTGGGCAAAAGGCCACAGAAAAAGCTGTCTTGAATTTCTTCTCGGTTCTCTTTGACTTATCTGTGGAAGATATTGATCTGGCTGGATCTGCAGCTATGGGCAGGGTTCATTGGCTCTCAACAAAGTTTTTCATGTTCTTGGCAGTGTTTTCTGACTTGGAATTACCTGTTCAAAGGGCCAGTAAGAGCTGCAAGGAGCATGAGAGTGAAAGTGCTGCTCTTCTGTGCTTAGGGTGTCAGCAGGCCTCAGTCCTGCCCTGTCCTTGTGGAGACAAGTTGTTGCTTTGTTTCTGTGTTATTTCGATATTGACTGGGAGGTGAATCTTGTTTCTTCTTTCTCAAGGTTGCTTTGCACATGGAACACCTCTAATCCTGTTCATACCATTCACAGAATCGCTGAGGCTGGAAATGCCCCCCAAGACCATTGAGTCTTGGATGGATAACCTTGAAACAATCTTTAACAGGCTCCTAGGAAATGAAAGAGAGGTTACAGTCTCCAGTTACTCTCCTACCTGTGGCTGATCCTCACCTTGCCACCCAGCCCAGAACACTGAATGTCACATCCAGGCGTTTCTCGGGCACCTCCAGCACTGCCCTGGGCAGTTCCAATGCTTAATAACCCTTTAAGAAGAAATTCTCCCTGAAGTTTTCCTGCATGAACCCCCAGCGATGAGTGGATTATGGCATTTTTTTCTCCCTCATGGTGAGCTGGTACCATGCCAGAAGTGTGGTGCAGTTGCACCTTAAAGTTTGAGGAAAAGAGTGCAGGATCTGGCACCACTCTTGTGAAATCAGAAATCCTCTGTGCTCTTCTGATTCCTTCACAACCCCTGGTTGAAATGGGATTTTTGGCAAACTTTTGAAGCCAGGCTGGCTTGTGGATGGTGGTGCAGTGTGTGGTCATGAGGGTGCAGAGGACAGGGTGGTGTTCTGTGTGGACGGGGGCAAGGAGGGAGAGCTTGGAGTACCTGAGGCTGGTCCTGCTGCCAGCAGCAATGTATTGCCAAACTATGGCCTAATTTTACTTACCTAGGGTGTGTTTAAAGAGGTATTGGCACCAGGAACAGGCCATTAAGCAATTGAAACTCTAATAGAAAAACATAACCTTATCACAGATTTTTTTAAAAAAACCCTCGGAAAATAGCTCAAATATAAGGTTAATTGGAGCCAGAAATGTCAAACTAATGTAGCAATTTACCCTGGGAGACTGCCCTGGCCTTTGAGTATAGCAATAGTACAGACTACTGAGTAGGATAGTGAAGAAATATAATAGGATTTTATGTAGTCCCCTGTCATATTAAACGTTCTTTGCAATTAATTTCTTGTTGCAATGTTATTTTCACTGACCTATTTTTTTTTGACCTCCTACAATCTTTAAGCTACCAAACTAGGGCATACGGGAATTCACATAAAAAAAAAAAAAATCCAAAAAATCTAAACTTAAACCACTATCAGTATACACATTGCAGTGTAGACTAATATTAACTCAGAGCAGTATAAAAGTGCCATTGGCTCATTCTAGAAGAGCCTTTAGTACTGAGTTGTACTGATCCATTCAGGAAAACGCTGCTTTTGAACAGTTCGTTCAAAAATAAGTGGGAGTTTTCTTGGACTGAGAGTTTGAGGATGTCTGCCCAGTGAATGAAACACGATAGGTGGTCCCTCTTTTCCTCCTTCTGGTTCCTGGCTCTGTTCCTTTTACTATTAACTGGATGTCAGACTAAGATAGCTGGGTATCGTGATCTGCTCTGATTAATCCAAAACTGCTGGATGCAAAATTAACAATGGTAAAATTCAAAAGCTGTGGAGTAGCCAGGGAACCTGGCAGATTCCAGCTGTTCTGACTCTAACTGAATCCCTTTCCACCTGGGCTGGATACATAATCCATTTTCATTTTTTCGATCGATCATCACTGAAGTGATTTGCTCTCTGTATTTTTTTATAAACGTCCCCAGTTTACTACAGAAATGGCTGTATTTCTCTGGAGTTCTGACGTTTCCTGACAGCATCTCTTTGTCTGAAGGTGTGAGTGGGTAGGATAGTCAAATCTCAAAATGAGCATGAAATCTCCATCACAAAGACAGATAGATGTCTGCTGGAAACAATCAGGTAGTTTGGAAGCAAAGGGAGTGACGGGATCTCCAGAAGTACCTTTCACTCCTATTTTTCTCTTGTACTAGAAGATAAAAAGTGGTACCCCAGGAGAGGGTACCTGGTGTCCAGGTGTGCAGTCGAGGTGACCAGCTCAAAGGAGAGAGAGCAATACAGGCAAGAAAACTTTCTGATCTTGAATAAAAACTCTTAACATAAGCTCAAGTGTTTTCCAAGCAAA
Source organism: Prinia subflava (assembly GCF_021018805.1). NCBI lineage: Eukaryota > Metazoa > Chordata > Aves > Passeriformes > Cisticolidae > Prinia > Prinia subflava. The sequence continues at coordinate 3,794,148 of NC_086261.1, forward strand.
CTTCCTTAATATTTTTCCCTCTGGTAGTAAGGAATTTTTATTTTTAAAGTGGAGCTGGAACCAAATATCATTGAATCAAAGAAGGCAGCATTAATCAAAGCACATCAAAGATGTTCCTCATCAGTTGCCTGGAGCAATAGAATCTACAGCGTATCATCTTTCTTATGCTAAGCTGGAGAAATTCAGAGAAGAGAATTCTGTCTGTTTGCTCTCAGACTAACACAGAAATAGTGTTTTCAAGGTTTCTTTAATATTTCAGTGATTTGGTCCCTTCAGCCATCATAATTTCTGAATCCCAGACTTAGATTTCCCAGGAATGTTTTTCATATGAAAATCAATCAAACCAACTTTTAAACCTAAATATGTTGTAAGTTGCCTCTCCCAGCAAAGTGACAGGAGGGGTTTCCTTTTCTCAGAGTGTCTCTTTCTGTTCTCTCTCTCCCTCTAGGTCATGGCAATGGTACCCCATGGGCCCTTGTTGCCTCACTACAGAGGCATTTTCCTAGAAGTTTCATAGTACCTAGAAGGAGCAAGCAGCTCAGCTGGATAAACACACATCATTTCCTGTTCGAGAAATCTTGCCCTTAGTTCAATCTTTTCTGGTGTTTCCTAATGCAGAAGTTTATGGCTGCTAGTATTTACTTTCTCTTTACAGAAAATTCAAATGTCATCTAAAAACTCTTGGATACTGATTACAGTGAAGTGATTCTTAGGCATAGAAGGGCCTTAATTTTAGATCTTAATTACAATTATTTGAGCAGTTGATGAAACACACAGCAGCAAAGCCTCTTGGTCCACCCTGAGGACTTTAGGTGCAGCACTGGAAGACACCCAGGCCTTTCATGTGGGTTGCAGTGCCAGAAATAAAATCCAGCAACGTGAGAGCATGATCAACCTGCAGAGCCACGGAGGTCAGAGCTGTGGTTTTATGGTTTTCTAGGTCATGCATGGTGCACCTCCTTACTAACGAGTCCCAGGGCATTTTGCAGAACGTGAGCCCATGGGCTGGGTCCTGTTCCCTGGCTGGGACATGTTGGCATTTCAGTGCCAGCGACACTTTGCTCTGGTTGTTGCAGGAGGAAGTGAAGAACAGAAGTTCCCCGTCTGAAACTGCAGGGGGAAATTTAGTGTGCTAGAATGTAATTATCCAAACTGGAGCATGGCCAGGATCCTGGAGTTAATAATACCCTCTGCTCTTGCAAAAAGTGTCATAGGAGCTTTAATGACTGCTAGTGGTCAGCAGGCTTCACATCACCCCTCCAAGACTGCTATTAAACAATCAGAAGTGTGGGTATTACAGTCTGTCACGTAACACAAATATTTCTGCATGGCCTGTGGCTGCAGCCTTCAGGTTGAGGAAGGAATTGAGTTAAACAGCCAGGGAGGAGACATTAGTCTTAATGTAAATGATTCCCATTAAGGGCAAATGACATGCAGTTGGCAAGAACAGCTGAGATGTTCCCTCAAGTGCCCATAAGGTAGTTTTGGGTACACCAAATCACTGACCATCCTCAGTGACCATGAGCACCATGGAGTTCGGGGAATGGGATAAAAAGAGATTTCCAGCATCCTTTGTATATAATAGGGTTATCTCCTGTGGAAATCTGTTGTACGAATTTACTCTGATTTCTGTAATAGTGGGAGCTATGTGCAAATGAGTTGGGAAGAGGGTGTAAGAGGCAAAATTACATTGAGCTAATTAGCCTGGCATTGACGAACTGTACAAAGCCTGGGAACTTCCACAGCAGGCAAGAGAGCACATCACAGAGAACCCCTTTCCTCACAAGTGACTTGTGCCATGGGACTTCAATTAAAAACCAGACCAGGCCACTTTTAATCGCTTTAATGAGAAATTAGGCTTTTTAAAAAGAATAGTCTTTTAAAAAAATTGTCTGTCTGCTTCTAACAGTGCAGCCCATCGTGGTGGGAGATGAGGTGCTAATTATCTGTCTTGGCAGCATTTTCTGAGTACAAGGTTTGTTATTTTGTACTGCACCTGGCAGCACAGGCTCTGGTCCTTGGGATCAGTGGGCATTAGTCTACTGCCAGCTGTAATAAAGAGTAGAAGGCCAATGATCCTGCATGTTGTTAAAATGAAGAAAGACTTGCACAGTTCTCCCCCTTAGTACATCCCAGTACATTGGTACTTACACCATAACAGTATTGTCTCAGGGAATATAAGTCTGCGACAGGATATTGCTACTTTAACCACCTGAACTGCCTTTTAGTTCCAGTTTCAACGCAGTGTCAAAAATATTACCCCTGTTTAAGATTAATTTGTGACAAAATGTCATATTAATACAGCTATATTTCCCAGGGGATAAATATGGCCTTTTGAAGAGCAGCCATGGCTGAGTGCTATATGGGACTACAGAGAATTATCAACAGGCTTTTGCTTTAGCAAATGTCATGCTACCAGAAGAATGGTGCAGTTTGTGGGTAAGTATAGTCCATGAACCATTTTATTGTAAGAGGGAGTTTATGATATTTTCTTCCTATTAATCCATATCTCATCCCTAATTATATTAGCACCTCTCAGTGACACCTGATTAGGGATCTGAGGAGGAAACTGTCAGTTACCTACAACTCCATCAGCATTGTATCATGTTTACTTTTGGCATCTTAGCTATTTTGATGTTTGCCTCGAGGTTTGTGTATCATTGGTAGAATTACTCCAGATTTACACCAACAGCTGTGCAATCACAGTTGATCTCTATGTGATGCTGAGGAGTTTTCTTGTAAGGAGATAAATCCAGCACCAGTTGTAAGTAACTTTAATTTCAGTGAAACCAATAACATCTGCACCTGCATGTGCTAAGGCTGACTTTGGAACAGTTTATCAGGTATTTTCTCTGTACTGAAGTAGAATAAACTTTTGTATTTCATTGCACCTTCGGTACCTGTAGTATGCCTTGGATATGTCTGAGCCATTGAAGCCAAACTTCTTAACAGGCCTCAGATGTAAAGAGAAGGAAGATGAAAAAAGTCCTAAAACTAATCTCTTGCCTCACAGCATTCCACCAAGATGACTCAGAAAATGACAAGGGAACCAGACTGCAAATTAGGCTCTAGTGCTTGTTGGAGACATTTGCCACCGGTTAAAATGAGTTATTGAAACAGTAAAGCTGAGGACTTCATAGAAACTTTGATTGACAACAATAATTACAGTTATTCTTGTTCCTCTAAGAAATACAGTGCAGGCTAGGCATAATAAATACATGAAGATGATATTCAAAATCTGAGCAGAAGTAGATGCAGGTCCAAACAGTTTAAATGTCTTCTGTACAAATTTCTGTGCATTTTTATGTGTTGAAAGTAGCAGTAGTTACCAGGCAGGTGTGTAAATTTGCTTTACATGAGTAATGAGCTAATCATTGAATGTTTCCTAAAGAAGCCTCAGTGAGTAAAGGCTGTCTTGCACCCAAATCAGGCTGTGGGTTCAGGAGAGCAAATACAGTTCATGGAGCATTTCCACCTAATCCTTGTAGCCCTTTTCTGGAGGAGATGCCTAAAGATTGTTTGAACCACCTGCAGATGCTGCCAGAGTGGTCAAATGATGTCTTTGGTACCCAAGAACAACCCTGTGCTCAGCCTGACCTTCCACAATGCTCCTCACAGGCAGAGAGGAGGTGGAGTTGATGTGTGTGGACTTTTGTATCCACACACAGCGTGGTGCCTGGGTGGGGAACCCTCCAAAGATCCAAAATGAGGAGCTCTTCTTCTTGGCTAACCAGGCTTACTCCCAGGTGTGTGTTACCAAGATCAGGCTTTTTTAGACAGCGCCTTAGGACAGGGCTGGGCACAAAAGGGTCAGGAGTCAAGTTTTAGGTTCTCTTTCTTATGTATCTGGGTTGTCTAATGCCATGATGGACTAACACATGACAGTACAAAATAATGAATCTTTTGTAGTCAGTAACCTTTATTTTGTCTCCCTAACTTGATATCTGCCTTGCATTTCCTTCTGCTGCAGTTACGATTGTTACCAAAGACCCTGCACTGCTCCCACCCCTCTCACACAGTGAGGCCAGGCTTGTAGCTCTGCTGTGCTACCAGGTGCTTCCAATTTCTGCAAAAGATGCTTCTGCTGTGAGAAAATGACTTTCCCCTGGCCAGGCCAGGGAGCTGGATTAATTTTATAACACCAGGCATAGTCTGGGAGAAGGCAGTGCTGTAACTGACCCTTCTTACAAGGCCACAACAGTGCCAGGAAAGTGACTGGAGACCAGGGGTTGGTTTCTTGACCCTGGCAGATCACATTGCTGGGAGTTCATCAGCAGGGTTAACATTCACAGGGCAAGGGAAAATAAGAAGTTAGTCAATCCACAAGTGCCATTAAAGAGTTAAATTAATGGAGGAAAAGGAAAAAAAATCTTAATGCTGGAGAATGATTCTGCTGGCTTACTTATCAGGTTCATGCTGAGCCCAGTTGTAATTGGAATGTACCCTTTGTAAAGTTTATTGGGTCCTGGGGCAGCTTGTTACTGAACCGGTCAATTAATCTATTTTTTTTTTTAATGAGTTAGGGGATTTCCTTTTGTGGAAAATCACCAGGAAACCTGACCAAATGCCCACAGCTTGGGGAAAGCGTGGCCTTAACATATAGAAAACCCTTCTTCCACAATTAGGAGAGGAAATAGACACCTCCCCTTATGGGCAGCATATTTGACCAATCCAGGAACAAAATAGATGGGATTTCACCATTGACTTGCAGGTTGTCGAGGGAGGATCACCATGAAACAAGATTACTTGAATGCAGCTTGGTGTTGAAGGAAATAAAACTGTTGAGTCTCCCTGCTGAGAGACAAATGATTTCCATTTAAAAACCTGTTTGTTCCATGCTGTAACTCCCAATGTAGCAATAATTAATGATATCAGAAGGTTATGAAAGACATTCTGTTGTGCTTGCTCTGTTCTAGGCATGAAATTGGATTAACATGAAGATAAACTTAGACTTCAAATCTGTTGAGGAAATCAGTAATTATGTCAAAATTCACAAATACTAATCTTTTAAAGTGTGGCAAGATACTGTTCATCTATCAGCAAAACATCCTCCTTTGTCAGAATTCTGTTGAAAGGTTAATTTCTTAAAATACTTGGATTTCCAGCGTCAGAATGTTATGGAGATGCAGCTTGTTGAATAAACACAAACAATCTTACCTCTGGAAATGTGGTTATTTCTGTTTCAGTGGCATCCAGCCAGTGCCCTCTCATGAGGAAGAATCAATTTGCAAGGTATTGAGTAAGTCCTTGGGCTCTGCCGAGGAGAGGTGACCACCCATGAAAACAACTGACATGAAAAGAATGCAAGGTATGGCAGTGCATACTTATTAAAAGTGTATCTTTGCTGGAAATGAGCACATGGAAACACTGCTGGCTTTAGGGATAAGCAATAGGTACAATTACAAAGGCTCTGAAATTAATTTAGGTAGAAATTCACCGTGTGGTTGAAAGGGGAAGGGACTTCACGTCTTCTCAGATATTTCATGAGTCCAGTGCTGGCCCTGATGCTGCCATAGCTATTTTTAAACAGCTTCTGTAAAACCACAGAGATGACAGAGCTGTGTGCAGTGATTCAGTCTGCAGAGGAACCTGCTCAGGTGTAGCTTTGTGGCCACTGATACTCCTGGGGTGGAAGCTGGGCCTGATATGCCCATTGAAGTTGCAGTCACACCTTCCCATTGCAATTTAGATCTACCCTGAGGGAGCACATGAGCTTTGAGTGCCCATTTAATTAAGTAGCTTTGTAGTACAATTGTAGTAGAACTAGAAAAAATAACCTTCAGTGCTAGATTCCCTTCTCAGTGGGAATGCAGGTGGTGAACACTTGTATAAATCTATTAGGAAGGGTCCTCAATACCATCTACCAGGAAACATGCATCCAAAACCACGTGAGACTTAGAAATCTGTCTAGTGCAGGAAAATTAGTTTCATCCTTTCTTCATTCTTTTAAAAATGCAGGGGAAAAAGAGAAGGTTTCAAATCAAGAGGATGGTTGGGAGGCTGAGGAAGCTGTGTCTGTAGGCATGTGTTGCTGGGCCAGCACAGAGTTGGTGTAGTTCAAAAGGCTGGCAAATCTCTCAGTGAAATGTTACTTTGCTTTAGTGCACAGTGCTGGCAAAAAGAGGCTATTTGTAGCATCAAGTGTGTAGCATGTGAGAGAGGTGAGTCTGGCAGCTGCTGAATGTTAGCAAATTAAGTTGAAGGCTAACAGGTAGCTTTAGTATTTTGGTGAACAGGTTTTAGAAAAGAAAACTGGATTTTTTTCCCCCCTTAGGTAGAAAAAAAAAGACAAGGAAATAACTAATTTTTCTAGTGGGGATCATTTGGTTCTTCTAATCTGTAAAACTCTTTCAATTTTTTGACGATATTTATCAAATCTCCCTCTTCTGTTTTCTAGGGGAGCTGTCATCTTGGTAAACATGAAGAAAGAGAATAAGAATGCAGAGAGTGGCTGTGGCTGTGTTTGAGCTGTGATGCAGGGACAGGCAGCTCCTGTTCAGCAGGTCTGGTCTTTGCATCTGCCTGATCCATGGACAGAACGTGGTTTTTTCCATTTCCTGGCTGGAGGAGTCAAACCAACACACCCCGAGCTGTGGCACGTGGCCCTGCTGGTGAGTTGGGTCAAACATAAAGATACTGGTTCATTATTTTTTATGTTATTATATGCTACTTCTCTTTACCAATTTCTTTTTCATTTTTCCTATGCCTCTTTCTTTATCCTAGGCTGCTTGCATGGGCTCAGCCATAAAATCATCTCTCTATGAAAGAAACATCCTTCTATTTATTGTGTCTATTTTTATGAGGACTTTCACTTTTGAATTTATTTTATTTAACAATACTCTACTTCTTTCCTTTCGGTACATTATAACTACTCCTTCCTGTGTCATTTGGAACTGGCCAAAGTTGGCAGATCTCAAATTTCTCTTTGCTCTTTGAAATGTGCAGTTTCTTTCTCCCTCAGTGATAATGGGCATTGTGTTTCCTTAGAAATATTTTTGGGGGCCTATTATTCCTCAGGCATTTCAGTTGGCAAACTGAAGGCTTGGAAACAAATTAGCTTGGATGGCAGCCCAAGCTGTCAAAATGAACCTTCCATTCATTACTGAATCATCCACCTCCTGCATTTAGATCTTCAGCCCCACTTTTCCAGTAAGCTTCTCAGTAGAGTTCTTGGAATTCTTTTTTCTGTCACTTTTGAACTAAACTCCTCCACTCTACTTCATTTACGACCACACAGCAAAGCTACTTCCCCATTATCTGAAAGCAGTGAACTCGTAACGCCAGTCTAGAGGGCAGAGCTGGTCATCATTTTTGGTAGAAGACATTAAGATTATATTTTCCTCACATATTATTCCTCTATGAATTACCTGAGGCTGAGGCCTTGATCATTTTGTCAGGCAAGAAATTCCAGGTAGAAAACCTGATTCCTACACAGCTGTCATTAAAATTGTATTATTATCCTTGCTCTGAAATGATCTGGAGATGAGGTAGGAAGGTCTTGTATCACTTATGGCCTTCAAATATTCTCCCCCACTTCTTTCTGGGCTTTGGGGTTTCTTTGTGTGGTTTTTTTTCTGCTTGGTTTTTCTTCTCCCCTGTCTTTGTCAATAAACACTTTCTTAGAGGAATAAATCTCTCAGAAATATTTTTTTAGCAGCTTTTCCCTCTTCTCACTTGATGTTAATATGGACTTTGTTAAGGGAATTTTTCAGATCAAAATGTTTTTGTTTTGGGCATGAATTTTCCCCCCCACTATTGTAGTAAACTTTTTTTGTGTTTCTATTTCAAATGGTATTTTTTAAAATAGAAAAACTATTCTGATTAATGAAAGGTATTTAAAGCAAGTTAACAATTTTAAAGGTTCCAGTACAACCTGGAAATAATATGAACTGTATGGGGAATTTGTGGAGGAGAGTAGTACCCAGGCAGAGGCATAGCCTTGGCACTCCTATGGGGTAGACAAGGAGAACTGGTGTAGAGACCAGGAGGCTTCAGATTTCTTCTGAAAATTTCTTTTAAAATCCATGAGATTACCCTTGATTCTACAAAACAATTATCTCTGACTCAAATCCAACAGAATGAAGGGAAAGGAGGCAAATTTGGGCCAAAGCCCACATTCTCAGCATGTACAGTGTTAATATTACAGACTCTGGAGAAACTTCCACTGGCAATGCAGCTGTTGGGATGAGGTGTCCAGGAAGGAACCAGTGTCAAACCTTATAAAGTTTTAGAAGATAAAGTTAGAAAACATGCACATATATTTACAGCAGAAAGGGAACTTTAGTTCTTCTTTACTGGGTTTCAGGCTGTCCCAGAAAAGTTGTTTAGACTTTTCTCATGGGAAGGGTTACAACTTTATTTCTTATTTCTCACTAGAATCATGTGTGTCCCTGCATTCTGAATATAGACCAGAACGACTTGGGGCTTGGACAACAAAAGCTTTGGACCACAAGGACTTCAGGTACCTGGAAAAACATGGAGAGAGCATGGGGACAGCTGCTAGGCTGTGTAAGTCTGGGAGGTACCTATTCCCTTGGTCATTACTGCCTTGTTTTGGTCTCCAGAAATGTTTTGCTGCTCTGGAGCTGCACTCTTTATTCAGTCATTTCTTAATCTTCCTAAGCCCAAGTTGGGGCAAAACCCCCAGAAACTCTATTTTTGCTGTGCTTGCCAGCAGGGAAACGAGGAATAAGCTGGAAAACTGCTTTTTAGATTCAAGTTCAGTTGTAAATAACTGCTGCTGTACACAAGGAGTTGCATAGTAATGGCACGAGATGAACTGAATGTTGCACATAGTGTAATGAGCTTTTTTTTTTCAAACAACAGAACTCCTGATTTATAGACAAAGCAGATCATGAAGAGATAGGACACCCACAGTCCTCTCTCTCACTGTCAATAGCAGCAGAGTTATCCATCGATGTGGCCTGAAGCAGGTACAGCATCAAGGCAACAAGAGGTTGGGGTTCTGTGATTCTGCCATCAGGGGAAAACAAGCACATTAAGCAGCAAATTTATAGGGAGAAGTCAAGCCCAGTAGGGCACACAGGGGTTTTCTGTGATGTATCCTACAAACTGAGGTCATTTTCTAAGGCATTTTCTACAGCCCCACATGAAGATAGATACACAACAGTGAGTTAGCAAAGCAGATTTGGTTGCAGTTGCACTTCTTGTGATGCAATTTCATCTCTTTTTTTTTTCTTAACCAACTTCTCTGGGATCCTGACAATTATAATTACTTTACAAAAATTAAAAAAACCAAAACAAAACCAAAAACCACCAACTAAAATCTCTATAGCATTGTTCTTCTAAGCAGGTAAGTCTCTTTCCCTCTTTTGACTTGCAGGAATGTTGCCTCCCAAATTAAGTACGCATTTAGCATAAATACACTGTGGTGATTATCGCAATTCAGGGACTAACGATTTCCTTTTTTCAAGCTTTCCTGCTATGCAGTTGGTTGTTGGTTTCCACACTTATGGTGGTGAATTAACTCCCTGTGGATAATATAGCTTCACTTGCGGCAGATGTCAAGACTCTTAATCAGAATTTAAGTAGCTTCAATTACATTTACTTAATTCACTTTGGAAGTGGAGTAAGTTAAATTGAATTAGACCTACTTTAATTCTGAATGAGTATGTCCACACAGATATTCAATGTATTTCTGCTAATCTGTTCTAAAAATTAATTCAGGTTCTGTTTGCAAGTACTCTGCAAAGTGCAGATGCAGAGCCTGTGGGTGCTGGAGATAAGGAGGGACAGACAATGCTGGTATGAAAGGCATGGCTGAGGACATTTGGGTGCAATAAGTGCAATTCCATAGCAAACAAGAAATGTACTTAGCCACAGTACACAAAAGCCTGGATCATTTTGTGCCTGGTTAGAATGAAATGTGCTCGGACAGCAGCTTCCCCCATGCCTGGGTTTGCTCTTTGGGATGCTACGTAATCAAGGTGGTTGAAATTGTAATATATAGACAGAGGTCATGGTAAATGGACCCAAAATGTATCTGTTCTTTTATCTGTTGGCAACAGTGGACAACTGCAGAGCTTCTGAGGAGGATAAAACTCTGCATTAATCCCTGGTGCATTCCCCTGGCAGAAGTTAGCAGGGGTTCAGGATTTCCTGAGTCAGAAATGGAGTTTTAGAGCAATTATTAATTGCTCATAATGGATTTTCCCCGTGAATTGTTGAGCACTTTAGCACTTTACTAAAACAGAAATGTTTACTATTGCCTGCATGGTCTGTCATTTATATTACCTACCCATCGTTTGTAGAATGCAGTTCTGGGATTAACTCTGCAGGTACATGGCCAGTGTGACTATTTTCTCTAAGTCAATAACAAAATAAATAACGGCCTTATAAAGCTTGCAAAGTTATGATCCACCATGTCCTGAACAAGCACACAATCCTGATTATCCTCTCTCGAAAAGGATGTGATAGAAAAAGAGAAGATACAAAGGAGAGCAACAAGGATGAATAAAGTTCTAAAATGGATTTCCTGGAAGAGATTAAATAAGATAGGGCAGTTAGGTTTGGAAGAGAGACAGGTAATACAGGTGTGTGTAAAGTCATAAATGGCGTGGGAAAAATGAACTGGAAATTACTATCTCCTGTTACAATGTAAGACTAAAGGGGCAATGAAGGAAATTTTAAGGCAGCTACTTTAGACCAGAACAAACAGAACTGCTTTTTCACACAGTGCATAATTCAGTTGTGGAACTTATTGCTGACAGATATAGATTCAAGAAGCAATTAGACAAATTCATGGAAAATAGGTCCAGCAGGGCTATTAAACATGCTGATGCAGATGCAACCTCTGGCTCAGGAAATCCCCTCATGGCAGATTGCCAGAAGCTGGAAGGTGGAAGAAGCATCACTCTAGGCCTGATGTGTTTCTCTGGTCTTTCTCTGAGTAACCACTCTGGGTTGCTGCTTAGTGTGAGTTTCAAGCACATTTCAAGCATTTCCTCCATGGAAGATTGTGTCTTCTTAGGTTTTTATTTATCCCTTCTTGGGCACTGCTGGTATTCCATGTATCACATTGTTTAATTCCCTCTCTCTATAGGGCTGTGTCATAATTTGTTGATATTTGGCAACAATTGAATTGTGCAGTCTGAAGCATAAAGTGTCAGCCTGTTGTGTGACAGTACAGTCATGCATAAGCAACCATAGTTAACTCTGTGACAAAACACAGGTTCCACATCCCCATCCCTGCCCACACACATGAATGGGAAAGATTAGCAGTTCAGTGCTTACAGGAAGATATGCAATTGATGATCTGGCAGAAAAAGGGAGGGAGTGAATTCCAGAGTAGCTATCTCCATCCTTTTAAACCACTTTAACATTAAGTCACTGGAGGGGCTGTCCAGCCTGCCTGGCACCATTATAAAGAAAGGTGCTGCATTTCTAGGCTGGACTTTCATAATTTCCAGTTGTAGAAATCTGTGGGTTGCATGAATTCATCTGTAGAGGCTGAGTTAAGGCAGAGAGATTGGTTTGCTGGAATCATGCCCCTTAAAATGAGAACAGCAGGGAAGTGACCCCTGCAGAGCTGTGTGATAGGAGCAAGCAACACCAGGTACAGTCCTGGAAATACAGAGCCAGCTCCTGCCTCAGCACTAATTTCTGGCACAACATTGAGCAAATCCTCTGTTCTTCCAAAAAAAAGGGTTCCCAAGGGTGAATATACCTCTGTATATTCAGCTGCAGAACGACCACAGCTTCGTCCCTTTGTCTGCCTTTTCATTCCTCTTGGGTTTGGGCTTCACAGAGCTCCACAAACCCACCAACTATAGATCAATGTATCTGATATTCTTATTAATGCTGTATTCAGGTTCCAATTCTATGCTGAATGATACCCCACTGCTTCTGGGGGAAAATCTTTGTCTTTTTCCTTCTGTGACTAAGAAATGGCTCATGGTGCATTGAGCTCATAGATTCTCTTTGATTGTGAGTGTAACCTTTCAGCGTGAGCCTGCTGGTGCAAGTGAAATCAAAAAGCCTTTGTGAAAGTGTCTTAACAAGCCAGTGGTGTGATGGTTTAAGCTCTCACCTGGCTCCCAGTCAGCCTGAGCTTGACCAGCTTCTTAAGACTGCTAAAAGGTGATTTCAGGCATATTTCTCATTACTTGCCACAAAACAATTAAAGCCTTGGTTTTGCACTCCCAGAGTGTTTGTCCCTAGCACTGCCTAAATGAATCACATGCTGTTTTTCTTAATCCACATGGGATAGGTTTGGAGTTAAACTGTGATAACTCGTGAGTGTAATAAATAGAAAAATATAAAAGCAACCCCTTTTCTCATCCCAACCTCCTAAAGGGAAAAACCACCAGTGTTTAAGTGACTTTGCAGAAGGAAAAGAGTTGATGCCCAGGGCCTGCTCTAAGTGAGGGAGGAGAGGAAAATCTACATTCAGGATAAACAGAAGTGAGCTACCTGCCATCTAGATGAATCTATTCCTCAGGGAGGAACTCGGCACTTTACACCTGTAATGCCTGTCTGCCTTAGCCCTGAATGCTTTCAGCATTTGCATTTTTGTCATCTAAAAGCTGTTGCTCTGAGTTCTGTGACTGTGTGTACATAGCACTAAAGGAGAATGAAAAGCTCTTCTGTGACTGTAAAAGTGCCTAAATCAATCAATAAATATTGGTTTAAATGAGTGTTATGTGCTGCACAAGCAGTATTGATGTGAACTGGGGAGGAAAAGAGAAGCCTTGAGAGGTGCAGGTCTGTTCCCCCAGGAGGTGTCCAAGTGTACTTATTTTCCTGTACTTTTAGCTTCTATAGTGAAAATAAGCATGTAAACTCCTGTGAACAGCTGAACTTGTATTAATTTAATAGGAAGACATTCTGGTACCTGTATGAGGCTGCTAGTGTAATGGCATGAATAAGTTATTATTTTAGCTAATCTTCCTCTTTGAAAGAGTTTAAAACAAAGGTAGTGAGGGTCAGTGACTTTCCAGAGATCTCAAAGTGGAATTGTTGTAGGACTGTAGTAAGAACCCAGGCCCATCAGTTCTGAGGTCTGAGCACCGTGGGCTCTTTGTTTTAAGGCTGGCTGTTGATCTGAAATGCAGTAAATTGGTAAATGAAGTATTTACCAATAATTAGGCAATCTTAATGGGACATCTTGCAGGACACATAAAAGAAATCTGTAATGTGGAGGATTTTCTATCCACAGGTGAACCCTGTGAGATTCCAAAGGGAGATACTGAGAAAAGGGAATGAAGGCTGTCAGATACAGACTCCTCTGCAGGGGAGGAGGGAAAAGGAGCAGATACATGCAGTGCACATGCATGAACAAAGGTGCATGTTAGGTTAATTATTGGGGTAAAAAATACATTGTCTGTGCTGCCTTGGAAAAAGTGGCAGGGGAAGGAGCTGTAGGAAAAAACAGCTTGGCTGTCATGGGCACTGTGGCACAGTGGAGGGAGGCCTGGATGCCAGGGTGAGATGGGGGACTTGGGAAAGGCCACCAGTAAAAAGTTTCCACTTCTGAGGTTCTGTTCTCAACTGTTCAGCTGCTTTGCACATTGCAAAAATAATAATTATTGTTTATTAGGAGCCTATCCATCAGCTGATGCCTCAGCTGCCTCTTGAGATCAGAATATAAACCAAATTGGGCTGCTGCTCTCAATAAAGAGATTTTTAATCTGTTTCAGAGCAACTGTGTGACACTGAAGTAATTCTAAGGTTAAGTGAGAAGGAGTTCTGGGAAACTGAGGTTGGAGGAGAATTATTTGTACAAACAGTGTCTTTCTTCAAATACAGCCAGTCTGAGGGTTATGCCTGTGCTTATTAAGGAAGAACAGTATGAAAGGAGTTTGAAGATTGGAAGCAGATCTTAGTGCCTCCCCATTAAATGCCTGAGACGTGAGAACTAACTTTTTAAACTCTACTTTTATGATCGTGGAGTCTGTGACAGGTCAGTGTTTAGTCTATTATCTTATCAGCTAGTGGCTACATATTCATTGGAGAGAGATGAGCTGTCCATTATATGTATTTTGTACTTTTATGATGAAAGATAATTTGTGTAAAAGCATCTAAAGCGTAGGCATTTTGGGATGCTTTTAACATATCAAAAGAATCTGATCTGTATCTGTCTTTTTCCTCTAGCCAAATTACTCACCAGGAATACTGATTCTTTTATTTCCTTTCTATTCATTTTCCATGCAGTCTGTGTTAAAAAAAATAAAATTCTTTCTTTCTTTCTTTTTATTTTTTTATGTAAGGGGCACAAAACAGGAAGTGGAGGGTAAGACATAAAATAGAATCACAGAAATAAGGGCTTTTTGTATTGTCTTTTAAAATATTTGTTCTAATTATATATTGCATCAAATATAGGTATAAGGGGAATATTTTTCTGCTCTCTCTGTAGATTTCCCCCTAATGTTTCATCATATTTGCCAGAGTGGGAAAATTTAAAGTAGCAAAACAATCTGGAAGAGCCTGGTTTCTTTATAAATCTCTGCTTTGTTATCAGGGTGTTTTGAATGAATTGATCTTAGCTTGTGTCTCCAGTTATCCAGTAGAGAAGATGCTTCTCTGCCTGCCAGATTGGAAGCTTGGAGTAGTGTTAAATAGCCAAGTGAGTTGGGCGTTGGTGTTGAAAATCTCTTTTTTCTGGAGAATTTTGGTGAAGCCAGAATGATTTGGAATGATGGTCAGTCTTTTGAATTATATGGAGTTGTGAAGCTATGCCACAATAAATTCTTTGACCAGGAAAAGACACTGTTTGACTGGGAAGCTGTCTTCCACTGTTCCCTTTTCCATATGTGGAAATACACGGTTGCCATGGAGTTGTAGCAGGCTGGTCTACTCATTTTGCAAGTCTCTAGAAGTTTTAACCCTTTTAAATTTGCCAACCTGCCCTTTTTTTTTCTTCTTCTTGGACAGGAACTCTTGGGTTTAAGCCTTTTGACAGCTCTCTCACTTCCTTTTTTTTTTTTTTTTAAGTTACATTACATAGATGGAATATTTCCAAGGGAACCATGGATACCCAGGGCTCTGAAGACCAGAGACTAAAATCACCATATAAAAGATCTAGAAAGGTTCAGAGCACATCAGCCTGACAATGATTATTTCAGGATTATTGTGTTTACTTTCAGATGTTTTAGAGAGAACTCACAATATGTCTAATATGTGGTCTTGAGGAATATATCAGGAATATATCATAGGAATGGCTGATGGCTTCCTGTAGCAAGGGAATTTGTAGCTGTGAGCTTGAAGTGTTTGTGCTCAGGCTCTTTGTGTTTTAAGGAAATACTTCATTGTCTTGTAGCACCTTTTGCTCTTGAGGGCTTGCTCCTGATCAGTCAGGACAAGGATTAAATGCTTGATTTAAGGCAGAGATTCATGGCAGGTTAAATCCACGGTGAGATCAGTCTCTGGCTTGAGCAGATGAGGTTCCCCAACAAGCTTTAGCTGCAGTCTGCAGCTGCTGGCCAGGGAAAAGGAGTATCTTGGTGGAATAATGAGAAAAATGAACCTCCTCCACTGTGGATCTTTCCCTCTCCTTCCTCTCTGATTTGGGGTGACAATCAGAGTTCTTCCCTCAAGCTCATCTTCCCGTCATGCCATTTCTCTTGATTTCTGGTTTCCCCTGCTCCTATTTCTGCATTTTTTGGCATTTGCCTTTTCAGCTCAATTTCCTGGTTTCTCTCTTCCCTTCTGAAGTTGATCTCCTCCCAAGGCCATGGGGTTGTGCTGCTCAGATCTGTTCCCTGACTGAGCTCACCCTTGCTTTTCCTCAGTGTGCCTGCAGACAGGGCCCATTCCACAGCTCCTCCTAAGCTTCCCATAACTCCCTGTAGCTCTTTTCTTGTTGAATCCAATCTCTAACTCATTGGCCTTATGGGTTTGTGTGACGTTTGGGACTGGCTTCTCCAGTTATTACCATCTTACAGAGGGCCATCCATCAGAACAATTAACCAGCTCTCCTTCCCATTGCAGTCAGGAGGAAAGGTGTTCCTATCACTCCATAAGTGCTTGCTTTACATGCAAAAGTGCATGTCTGCATTTTGCCTTCAGTAAATAGTGCTGCATTTTTAATGAGCTTGTCCCTAAGTAACAGATTGTGCCGCCAAATGCTTTAAATTTCTGTCTTTTCAGATTCTAAAATAAGTTTTTGCTGACTTTTTGTTGGTAATGGCTGAAGGGGATGGTTTTCAAAATATGCATGGCTGGCACCAGCTGAAGATTGCTTTTTATTTTCCTCATGCTGAGTGTGCTGGCTCTTTTCTCTCGTTTCTCCAAGGGAAGCTTGTTTAAATGTCCCTTGCATACTGTAATTGAATCCACTGTAGGAACTCAAGCTTGTAGCATCTTTGTCTGGGCCTCTGGAACTTCCTGGGGGTGAAAAATCTGTGTTTAATGATGAACTCCGCAGTCTGAAGCCTCGTGTGAGAGACTACCCAAGGAGTAAGACAGGAAATGTGTCACTGTGCTCCGCATTAATTCAAGAGGTAAATGAGGGCAGCATGGGTCATGGCCATAGGTGTCAGCTCCTTGGCTCAGCAGTTTGAACAACAGCCCATGTGGAGCCTCTGCCTAGAGCTTGTTCTGAACTGAGAATTTAGAGTGAAGAGAAACATGTTCTCACTCTTGAGTTTCTGAAAGAGATTTGGCAATGTGAAATCCCAGGGCTGCAATGGTGCCTCTGGAATTGAACTCAGAATTAGGGAGTTAAATCTATTCAACTCCTTGGTTGTGGGGGCAACTTTCCAGCTGATGTTGCTCAGCACACTTTAATAAAGCCAGTTATCCTTCATGGATGTCAACAAAGCCTTATCAGCTTTTGCTTTTTTAAGAATCCAACCCCACTGTGCTTACAGATATTTCATTTTAAGTACGGTAATGTGGGAAAGTGGTTTAAGGTTTTGTTTTGAAACAGGGAGCTTGAATAGTTTTGGGTGAAATATAAGAAATAGATTTTAGGGAGACGGTGCACAGTTGTTTACACTTTTATAACCCTGTTAGGCCCAAAAGGTGTGAGACCTGAGAACAACAGCTTGTCACCTGAAGGCAGTGGGAGCATGAGGCTGGGATTTAACTAAAGGAAACAGAAAATGTAGCATTAATTTCATTTTTCATGGTGGTAGTGGTTATTTTGATGTTGCAAAGTGAGAAAGAACTAAACTTACTCATAGACATTAGAGATATGGATCTGACCTGATAGAGCTGTAGCATGATCAGGTTTGTGGCATATACAAGAAACTCTGGGATGAGATTGGAAGAAAGTGATGAACAAATTGTCCCCTGGGAGACCTGAGGAGGGCCAGGATGAAAGGGAAAAGAGGGGGAAGTGGAAAGAGTCAAAAGAAAAGAAGTTGTGCAAGGTGCTGAATGTGAAAACAATAAGCTTTGATGTGATGAACATTGGCTGGGAAGCAGAAGGATCTGAGGATGGCAGAGAAGGTAGGTGACTCTGGATAAATGGACTGGAGGGGATGAGGGCAGAAGCCTGGAGGGGAGAAAGCTTCAGTGAGACAGGCGTGAGATGACTAAGCCTTGGCTGAAAGGCTTCAGCACTGTAAATTGGGCAGGAGGATTTAATGGCAGCTTTGACGGCTGGGAGAAGAGGGAGAAAGAGCTGAAAATGCCCCTAAGAGTTTGGATCTGTGAGAAGCACATTGCCACTGGCAATGTGGAAAGGAAGGAGAAAACGCACTAAGCCCCCAAGGCTGACAGTTCAGAGGCTGAAATTCTGAGCACACATGAGGAGTTTGGGGTAGAAGGCACTGAGTGCCCCATGAAGCCCCTCTGGAGCTGGTGCAGGGTGTGGGTGGTGAGCAGCTTCTCCTTCAGTGGGACAGGGGGGTCACACGGGTGTCAGGTCACTGTGGCAGCCACAGAGCTCACTGGGGAGGTGGGAAGGAGGGATTCTAAAGCTAAAGTGGCTTCCCACTCCCAGAGCAAAAGGGGATGTCAGGAGAATAATGTGGCTCCTGTGAGTAATTTACTCTGCACCTGGAGTGTTGTTCTCATGCTGTCCTCATCTCCTGCAGGGCTCTGCCCTGGAGCTCTCTCTGGCCTGGCTGACTCTCCCTGCTCCTGTGGAAACAGCTGCTGCCCTCCAGGGCTGAGCCTGCCCGTGGGGAAGGTGTGCCAGGGCTGTTCCTGCAGTGTGTGTGACACTGCAGTCCCCAGTCTCCTTCCCTTTCTCCTCAACCTGCATGTCTGGTCCTGGTTTTAAAGCTCCAAACCTGGTTTGGTGCTTTGGGGGAGATCCTCATCCCCATCGTGTTGTGGGTGCACGTAGAAGGACATTCACTGCCAGGTCCTGGGGACTGTGCTCCCCTTCTGGCACCACCCAGAGTTTCTGTCTTCTGGGTACACCACAAACAGCAAATTTTCTTCTTCTTTTTTTCCTCTGTTTTGTTAAGCATTATATGGCTTTTCTTAGGCCACATGTGGTGCATAGAATAGAACGTCAGCTGAGAGAAGGAGACCAAGGCTGACCTTAGGGCCCTGAACTTTTTGTGCCTTTTTGCTGCGGATTTCCCAGGCTGTGACTGTAACAAACCTGCAGATCCCTTTTCCCTGCTCCCTATTCCAGATCTGGTGTGTTTTCTCTGGCTCACACAGACCAGAGGCTGCCCCTCTCCTTCTTCCAATGTGCACCTGGCCCTGCCCAAGCTGCACCTTTGCAGGGCACTAATTTTCAGTGCAGCTGTTGTCAGGCTGGGTCTTTTAAACTCAAAACTTTGAGGCCCGCAATGTGTCAATGCCTTTGAAAAACTTGGCTAGATGGCTTTATAAATGCAGGAAAATGAAATGGTAAATGTCAGTATGTCTGTGGTGAAAATGTGAGTGTTCAGGGATACTGAAGGATGGCATTTCACAGGGAGCTTCTCCCACTCCTTTCTTCTTTTCTAAGAATGCCCAGTTTTTTCAACGAGCCGCTTTCAAGCATGCAGACAGTGCAAGATCCTGAGTTAAATTTATCCTTTCCACAACTCCACCGACTTCAATAGAGTTGTACCAACACTTGTCCCATCTTTTGTAGCTGATTAATTTATGTTCATTTTACTTCTCCGGTGCCAGTGAAAGAATTTAATAGACTCTTATTGTTCCCTGCAGATTCCCCCCCTCTGTGCAGAGAGGCATCAAGCTCTTCTGTGGGTTGGCATTGTTGTTCTTTCTCTTTTTGATTTCCTTCATGGAACAGAAAGAGATTACACCAGGGGAGCTAACTGTGTACTTGGCTCTCCAGGGAATTCAATACATGCCTGCAATTAACCTGCATTGAACTGGCCATTGGATGTTGCTATTCCCCCACAATAAACACAGATGGGAGGCAGTTTTGACTGAGTATTTGTATACTGCAGGTTGGCACAGCTCAAGTCAAAATAAATACAATTTCCAGACGGTTCGGATCCCTGCCTCTCCTTTCTGCTCTTTTTTTTTCTTTCTTTCTTTATTTTTTTTTCTTTTTGACAGAGGAGAGGAAAAATCTGAATCGTATAAAAAACCCCTTCTTGTTCATCCCCCAAAATAAATATTTCACCTAAAAACTAAATTTATTTCAGATCTCAGCCCCATCAGTCTGTCAGGGAGACAGTAAAAGGGGAGAACAATTTTAATCAGGATTTAGCAGGGAAAGTAATTCAGTGGGAGGGAAAGTACAGTTTGGATTGCACTTAATATCACAAGCTCTCATCTTGCTGGTGCTTGGAACATTGTACAGCTTTACTCCTCTCATGGGCAGCTTGAGTTCTGAGGATTAAAATAAGATTCGAAGGGTTGTGGGCGAAAATACATCTTTATGTGTTTCTCAGGCTTGAAAGTGAAGAGAATATGTTCCAACTGAAACAGTTTTTTTCTTTACTTCTTTGAGCAGGGAAGCTGTGGGTTGAAATGAGCACCTCATTAGCTATTAATTAATTTCCTCATTCACAAAAACAAGAGGTTTCCTCCGTTGCCAAAAATGGGTTGTCTGTGGGAAAACCTGAGTTCTGGGAAGATTAAAAAAAAAAAAAAAAAAAGTAAGCAAAACAAAGCACAATTGTTTAGTTTCAAGAAATTGAGCTAAGCATATAAAAAAATCTGCCACCAGGGTCAGACTTGATGCCATGTGTATTTTTTTTTTTTTTCATTAAAGGAGTGCAGATTTTGAGCCCAAGCTATTATTTCAGGTGACTTGAGGCCCTCCGGGGGCAGCAGTGAAATGGAAAAGAGCACGGCAGCCTGCTCTTGGAACTGATGCTCACTGAATCTGAAAGGTCATGTCATGTTTTCTGGCAATTGACTCAATGGGTTTGGATTCTACAACATAAGGTCGGGCCGTTTTCACTCAGCACATGTTTACTGGGGAATGTGCCTTCCAGTTGTTTTCACATTGACCTTATTACCCTGCCACACTGATGAGCCTGGCACAAAACCTACTTTTTGTATTGCTATGTGCACCACATTCCCTCTCCCTTTCCTGCCCTCCAACATTGTTACTTTGGGCTGCAGATGGAGGATTTGGTGTCTGCATTTCCCCTGGCTTCCCGTGCCTCTGCTGCAGCACAGATGTGCAGAAGCCCCTTGACTGCACACTTTGGAGGAACAAGAGGGTGCAGTGGGATTGCCTGGAGTTTGGTTGCCAGGTTTTGCAACAGGAAAGCTGGGGAGGAGAGGGGAATCAGGCTCTGGGCTGTACACTCGAGCAGGAGGGTTCCCAGCATCTGAGGTAAAATCCCTTCCCAGTGCTCCTGCAGGAGATGTTGGCCACGAGTGGGACAGGCACTGGCAGGGCAGGACTCACAGCCCAGGGCTGGGATGGGCTCCACACTGAGCAATCTTTGAAGGGATGGAGGCAGCACTTCCCTCCCTCATGGTAAATCTGCTCCTCCATGCAAATAGACTGGCCAAGCTTTGCAGGGATAAATAAAATACTGCTGCTATTTCTGCAAGCGCATTGGCAGCTCTCTCTCCGCGCAGCCACACCAGTTCTTGTGCTGAGAACACAATATGCGTCTCTGCCACCTTTTCAGGCTTAAAAAAGTGTTTTGGGCTTCTGTCAATTTTAGGAGTTATAAATTAAAGACAAGGAGTTTATTATTACTTGGAACGCTCCCATGTTTTAAGCAGTTTGAGACAGAAAGGAGCTGAGACATTTGAAAAATGTTGGTGGAGGGAAGGAAATAAGCCCACGAGTGCTTTCTTCTGTGAATGCATTGCTTTGCCTTGTCCTGCCCTGTTGTCAACCCTGGCTGCCCCAAGAAGGAAAAATGTTGTGGTGCTTTGTCATTGTTTGGATATTGCTCTTTCAGTAAGGTCAGAGCACACTTGCAGCAAATCCACAAGTCAGAGAGCGAGGCACACTGTGATGTTCCAAGCGAGTGTCAGGACCTTGAGAGATCAGAGGTTTGGTTCTGGCTTGGACTTTGCTGTCTGAGCATGGCCCTGACAGGTTATTTTTGCAGACAGCCTCACAGTCTGCAGCTCAGGAACACTGTGTGAGACCTAGGGATCAGGTATTACCCTGGGCATCTTTCTGTCAACAAAATGAGAGACTGCCTTGAGAGAGGCTTCAAGAGTGGCTGCTACAGGTAACAGGATGAGGGCAGTGCAGTGGTCTTTGCCACTGACCAGGTGGATTTTAAACCAGAACATGTCCCAGTCATTATTTGCCATCAGGGCAGCTTCTGTCTGCGTTGCACTTCAGGAGGGAAGTTGCTGGAGAACAGTGAAGGAGGCTTCCTGGATGCTGAGGGTTGACTGGATTCCCAATGCAGATATGTCCTGCACATGCTTTGTGCTGGGGTTTCAGCATCTTCTCAGGGTGCAGAGCTCCATGTAGACACACCCAGGGAAGCACTGGAGCAGGGGCATGGAGCTGTGTCAGGCTCCTGCTGTGTCTCAGGGCCATGAACAGGCTAAAGGGGTGGGAATAGCTGAGGAGGAGGAGGGTTAACACATGAACTTAGCTCAGAAGGTGCTGATCATGCTGAGGAGACACATCAGCCTGTTTGGCACTGGCTGCCTTCCCACAAAGCCAGTGGGCAGTGCAGAGAAGCCTGTACTGGCAGATGGTTCCCAAAGTGTCACCCAGATCGTGGCTGCTCATGCAGTTTTTAGAACATTAATTTTTGCAGGACATGCAGGCTTGCCTGGTTCTGCAAGTCCATCTTGGGTAAACCACTGCCTGATTTAAACCCTCAAGCGAAACTTTCTTGAACAAAATCCTGGCTTTTGTCTTTATGAAGTGAACCCCATGCACTGAAAATTGTGGACTGTGCAAGCAGAGCAGCTCTAGAAAATACTTCTAAAACTGTATTTGTTAAAGACTGGAAATTAGTATTCATCTCAGCAAGAGGACCAACGCAAGGCTTGACAAACACAAACCCATTTTACACAGGAATAAAGAGTCAGTGCAAATTTCCCTTATTTTACAGTCATGTCCATTATACTATTTGCTTTGACTCCTAGAGTTCGAATCTGTTTTCCCAATAATTTTGTAGTGCTGCACAGCATATTCACTCTGAGTGGAAGCCATTTTAGTGGATCAGCCTGCTGATTTCACAAGGGCCTAAAGGGTAAAACTCCTTGGAAGAGTGTTCAGGACTCAAGTAGTTTGTCTTGGTAGAAAAAAGGCAGTTTAAATGGTGCAATAGCCTTTCTTAACTAAGATTGCAAATGCCCTGTGGCTGGCTGTTCTGTTCTCACTTTAGGTGATGGCTGTGGATTAAGAGCCTGAGGCTTTGGCTAACATCTATAGGTAAGGCAGTGCATCCCCAGGGTCTAATTCAAGGAAAGTTGTGCAGGTGTCATAATTAGCAGTTTCCTGTTAAAGCTCCACAAATAAGCTCTAATCCTCAAGGCACTAGTCTCCAAAACCCCTTGCAGGTTTGTTTTCAGACCAAGTAATATTCATGTGTAACCTTTTCTTTTTTTTTTTAATTGCCCAAGCTGCACATTTAACTACCCTGGGCCCACTGGCTTAGATGTTGCCGAAAATCAGATGTGAACAGGGATTAATGGTTCCAGTTGCTCACACTACCAAACCACCATGCCAAGTGCAACCAGCCCTTAAATGAGGCTGAGGTGTACAATAGTTGAGTCAGAGCTGAATGGAGGACTTTGGTTTCCTCTGTTATCCCTCCTCACCCTTCAAGGCCAATAAACATGTCATAAAGGGAGGAAAAAGTGTGAAAAGTTAGGAAGCAAAACACCACCCTTAATGATCTCTACATGTGCTGCAGCCATCTCCAAGTGAAAGCTGAGGTACAAGAATTTTTTAGCACTTGGAGAAAAGCCTGGCTCCCCCCTCCCAAGCACAACAGAACAGAGACTCTCAACACAAGTGTTCCTGGACAGAATAAGGTTGGGAATGTGTGTGCACGTGTGTGTGTGTGTGTGTGTGTGTGCACATCTGCAGCCAGGGAAAAGACAGGGAGGAGTGTGTTAATTGCAGTGTGAGCACATGTCAGGCAGCGAAGGGAAAGTTTCTCAGATCCCATGATCAGCAGGGCATCTGAGGACTTTCATGTTTTTCACAGTACAATAAAACTACCAGTGCCAGCTGGAGTCTCCAGCCAAGCTGTGTGCCTTGGAGCTTAGATGTTTCACATCACTGAAGGCTACATAATACTTTCAGCTGGCATTGCATTCCGTTTGATATGTCTGGGGATGGAGATAGTTAGTTAAATAATCACATTGGCTGATGTGGCAGCTCAAACAATGGGCCCTTCCCCCTCTCTCCAAACGTGTTTTGGGAATATTAATTTGGGAAGAGGGGCACCAAAGCTTTTCATCTGTTTTCTTGATTTGTTTCTTTCTTTGTCTAGCCTCTAAGTGTTGACAGGTTGTGTTGATGTTACTTCACTTGGTGTGAATTTTTGTGAGACAAAAAGAAGGATCTGGTCATATTTTTCAAACAGATGAGAGATAAGTCAGACAGAAATGAGAACTTCGAGGCTTGTTTGTGCTGAAGTGGAGAATTTAGCCTCGGTACTGGATAGTATGGGTTCAGGGGGTTGACTAGGAAACCATTAAAAATGAATTCAGTTTGTGCCATCTCTTCAAGTTGCAAGTTAAAAAAAAACCCAGAAGGTGTTAACATGCAAAGCACATGGCAGAAGAATAATGATTTTACTAGTTAAATGTAAACAAAATGTACTTTAGGCAGACAGGACCAAATTCTTGGTCTTCTAAAGTCCCTTTAAACCATGAAAACAACACTGGGGTGCTGAAATACCTGCCTGGTGTTGTGACTCTGGCAGGTTTTGGTCATGCCATTGTTTAGGTGATCATAAGCCAAGCAGAGATGGAGAGATGCTGCAGGGACTGTGACTAACCATCACAAATAGTTCTCTAGTATTTTATTTTCTAGAGCCTTTGAAGTTCAAGATATGTTTCCCAGCATTTCATATATGCAAGATTATAATTCCAGAGACAGGTTTACGGGTCTGTGGCTTTTGGTGTACAGAACTAGAGGTGATGGATAACTTTGCTTTCAGAAGTACTGAACTACTTTGTCATCTGCATTAGGATTGTCTAGCTGTGTCCTTTCTTCTAGGGTTTCTGTATGGGGATTTTGTAGAACCTTGGCAACCTAGACAGATGACATAAAAGAAGCCATCTAGCTTAGTGTGTTCTTGAACTTGCTTTCTATTTATTTCTTTCATGTCTCCAGACTTCAGTGTTGCTACAACATAAGTTGTAAGTGTGCACTTTTCCGTGACACAGAGAATTTTCTTGCAAACTTTTGACAAGGTGATAAAACCTGTTTTCTTGGCCTCACTTTGTTGTACAGTACTGTGTGAGTGCATGTAACCAAAGAAAATCCATTGCAATCTCTGAACTGATGTTATGCAAACAGTTCTACACCTTCCTGTTTCTTTTCTGTGCAGGAAATCACTCTTACAAACAAATGCAAATCACTATTATAAAACTGTGAAGCACTGAGTCTATTGACATTGCCTGTAAGTGATTAGGTTAGAAGGCCAGTTTCTCTTTGCTTCCTATATAATCAGTGGAGAAACCTGAACTTGCTTTTAATATCAGGTTTTGAATCACTCTTTGGAGAAGCCTGTGTCTTTCCACTGTTAGGTAATGATCTCCCAGGTGACACACCTACAGCCATGCCAAATTTAGGTGGTGTGCATTCAGTTGTACCTATCCCATCCACGTCTGTCTGAGGAGACTGAAACATTCATCTGATCACAAGGAGGATCCTGTGAAGAAAATTAGGGGTTTTGATGAAGTGTGGAAGTTGTTAACCTCTCATGGTGTCTGCTCACTGCCCGTGTGGGCCCCGTCACACACTGAAATCACCTTTGCACGTGCAGTCACAAGCTCTCTTGAGTTGTAAGGCATGACATGATATTTAAGAACAGCATTAAGAGTTAGGCATAAAAGACAGGACACTCCTTATTTCCTGGCAGCCCTTCAAATCTTGACCTCGTTCCAGGAAGAAAGCAACCTGTGAAAACATCAGCTCCTGTCAGCAGTCGCAGCTCAGGGAGAGCAGCACATGCTCCATATGCTGGAGGAGTTGTGAAAATCCGTGGAGCAGCATGTGCTTGTGCTTAAAAAGCAGCTGTCCCTACACCTCCACTCTGATGGCAGTGCCACCCTTCACTTGATATTCCCCAGCTCCTCAGTGCAGGCACGGTGAGATTTTGGAGTGTCAGAACTTCCTCCCCACAGGTTTTCAGCAGGAGCGTGTCCCATCAACAGCCTTCTGGACCAAGGTAAATATTCAAGTGAGCAGCTCCCTCGTTCATCTTACCCCTGGAAGTTACTGATACCAAAGAACTGCAGTGGGAAAGGAGCTGATGAGGTGGGGCTGAATCACACAGGTCTGAACAAAGCACCTGGGCTTGTCTCAGTTCACCCTCAATATCTGTCTGCAGTTGGGAATATCTCCTCTTTCAAAGTTCAGCATCTTGTCATGTGAGGCTGCATTATGTCCAGTTAGGTCACTCTGGAACCCTATCAGATGCCCTTTATATTTTTGCACTGACTGATTTAAAGGGTCAATCAATGAAATCAATGGCAGTGAATATGGGGCAGCAAAAAAGAAATGTTTTCTCACTCAGCACAGGAAGTTGGTGTCATAGGAGGTTACAGAAGCAAATGCTGTGGATGGATATCAAGACCTGAAATGTTTAGTGGGATTGCTGATCTTTGGAAAAAGTTACTCATACAGAAGTATCTCTAACTCTTCTGTTCTACTACTGGTTTTTTTGGTGTTTTTTGTGGTATTGTGTAGTATAATGTTAAGAATAATTTATTTTCTTCTGAAGCTTCAGGCATAGGTTGCTCTAAAAGGCAGGTCAATGGCCTTCATGGCCCAAAGAGCATGAACCAGGGTGAATGTGATGTTCTTGTCCAAAACCTACTTATTCTTTAATGCAAGAATGTTTTTCCCCTTGCTGTGATCTACACTAAACATCCTCTCTCTGTCTCTGCATTACTGAGAAATTCTGGGAGCAAAAGGTACCCTCGGATCATCAATGCACAGTGTTTCTCTTGCAGCTACTAGATGTGAACAATAAGTCATTTTCCCTGAGTTCTGTAATGAAAATGCCCTCTTGAATTCCCAAATACTTGAAAATATGTGCTGTGTGGAGGAACTGTTGCTATTTGAGTTTGAGTTATTCAGTACCTCTCTGCATCTCCTTTAGGTTTTTCAAAGTCTGTGAAGCCATTGTGATGGACTGGAAGTTATCCTGCCCTGACCTAGATGCTGTTTTGCTCCAGGCTCAGTGTGTCCCTTGTTATTAATCTTATCATACGAAGCCTTGAATAACCTGGCTGGGGTCTCTCAGTGAGGAACAGTAGCAGGTTATTCACCATTTTGGTCATGAACTCTTGTACACGGAACTACCCTGGGATTGTTGGCTTTGAATCTGTGTATGTGCAGAATTACAGGATCCACAGTTTCTGCCTTCTGGATCTACAGGGAAAAATCTTAAGTTTAGCAGAGAAGTCTGCTTTTTGTTCTTGTTGTTGTTGTGTTTGTTTTTTGTTTTGTTTTGTTTTCCTGCTACTGAAATCTGCTCCCTTGTAAACAAGGTCTTTTATCAGTAATGGGCAATATTTCGTGAGACATCCGAATTTCTTCTCCCTAAAATTCATGTGTTGCTACATAAACATTCTTCTGGGGACTTCTGTCCTGAGGCATTTCTTGTTACTAACTACCCTTCAAAGAACTCTTAATTTCAGAGAAGAATTAACTCATCTCCCAGGTAATCTTTGTTTTGCTTAAGCCTCCTTCTCATGCTTGAATACTACTAATCTGCTCAAAGTTGCAGAAATCCCCTTTGAAGTCCTTAATTACATCAGTGTGTGACCTCTTCTTACATTACAAGCATTGAGGTTGCTGTAAGAGGCAAAAGTGAGAAGAGAAATCTTCATTTGATCCCTGTCCTTGATAAGCACAAGCTCTGGCAATCTGGGCTGTCAGGAGACAGAGGCACCACTTAACTGAGAACAAGAAAAGCTATTTGGCATCAGGTGATACATGCTGGGAAAAACAGCTGGCAGGCTGCAGATCTTGAGCCACTGATGGAGAAGGGTAAATTCAGAATCTCTGGATTGGATCTCTTTTCCCAGCCGTGTAAATTCTTTTTGCTCAGAATGCCTTTGGTGGAGTTCCACAGATTTGTTTTCTGTTACATGAAGAACAACCTCCTTCTGCTTGTTCAAATGTGGCTTTCACAGGCTTTATCCCATGGCCTCTCATTTTTACATTGGAAGGGTACATTGAACAATCCCTTTCCCTCCAAGCCCCCAGACCACTCATGATTTTATAGACTCCTAAAATAAATTTCTTGTCATCTCTTTTTGAAGCTGGAGTCATGTGTGATCCTTCCTCATAGAGGTTTTCCTACTGTCTCCTTGAATCTTTTCTAATTCCCTTTCTGATGTGAGGTGTCCTCATTGGAGAAAAGTGGGATCAGAATCTGGATTTTCTTGTTGTGGGTTCTGACTCTAAGGATGTGTGACGGTCCTCTTGGATATCCTCATGTCTACATTGTGTTCTGAGGAGTGCACTGTGTCAGTGGTGACAGATAGCCCTCATTGGGTTAATCTTCATCAGTTTTTAGGACACAGAGCCAACCCAAAGGAAGATGAAGGTGAAAGCTCCGATAACATCCTGATTACACATCCGTGAAAATGAGCTGGGACTGATGATGTTTTTTAAATTGGGCTACATTAATGACCTTAGCAGCTTTAATCCCAGGGCCAGTTTTACTAGCAATCCTTCTGAATGGTTTCAGCAGGACCTGCTGACCAGGGACCATCTGCAGTGTGGATGTGCGACACGCTGGGTAAACGCGGTTTGTTTTCTCAAGTCTTGTGTCAGCCATCTGCAACCATTTATCTTGGTTCCATCCCTCTGCATGCAAAACACTGTGAAAATGTAAAAGCCTACCACTGGCACAGTGTAATTGTTATGCTGCCAGCGCATCCCAGAATGTGGACATAGTGCCCTAAGGTGTTTTTTTTCTATGAGAGACTTCATTCCACAGCAACCAAAATATGACTAGATCTCAAAAAGCATTCAAAGTATTAAAAGACTCTGGCCTGTCTGCTACTAATGGAATCTCCAGCTCCTATGCTACTTGTTAAAACACTTGAGCTAATAAAGCGCTCACCCAAACTCTGACCTTGGGCTGACAAATGCATAAAATCATCCAAACCCAATCGAACTCAGTTTAAAGATTGAATTCTGGAGCAATTAAAAAGATAAATAGCTGAACTTGGAAATAAAGACATAGCCTAAGGTAATGTTCACTATTTAAAACTTACTTGAAACCCTCAAAGTTTTCATGGCAAAAACAATTTTTAGCTTTGCTACTAGCACTGGAAGTTAAATCTCACTGTAACTTGGCTGAATGAGATGAGTTGCATACCGGCACCTCTTGTAGAATTTGAACAAGCAACCCCAGCATTAAGGACCAATCAAACCTGGGGTTGTTTCCATTAATAACCTTCACTGATTAAATGAGAGATAAGGAATGAAGGGCTTCAGAAATGGAAGTTATTGGATGGACCATTCAGAATATATTTTCTCAGCTTCTGAATTGTCTTTGGGAGTAGGAAATATTATTAGAGTTTTCAGATTTACAGACAAAGCATGAACAAATAATGACAAAACCTGCTGCCTGCAATTCTAATCAGCCACTGGGCTTACAAACAGGATCTTTGACTCTTTTCTTACAGCTAAATTTTTTTTCAGTCTCAGTTGTGTTTGGGAACAATCCACAGATTGATTATTTAGGCTGCTCTGTGAGCCAACTAATCTTGACTCTTCTGAATTCTTTTCAGTGCTAGCTGGGTAATACTTGCATTGAGTTATTGCACCCTCTTGCAACCCCTTTTCCACTTCACTGGTGTGGAGGTGTTTCAGGTTCCTCAAACCTTCTTCAGCCTCAGGGTAAGAAGAATTGGCTGTTTTATGTCTTCTAAGTGCTCCAAACATTGTGCTGAAGTGATTGAGGCCCAAGTCCCAGCAACACCGTATGCAATTGTCCTTTTCAGTCTGTCCTGCTCATGAATCTCCTTTTTCTGAGCCCACTCTCATGATGTCACCAGTCTGGCTCTGAGTTGCTTGGCTGTTCCCTTCCTGTTGGCTCATATTTGCTTCTTCTGGAGTGAAATTGCCTCTTCTGAAGAGGCAGGGGCGCTCCCCCTCTTGCACCCCAGCCTTGTGTTCCCACTGCATCACTTCACTGACTTGCCTGGCCACCCTTGCTGGGACAGCTGCACCATATCTTCATTTCTGACCCCAAAAACCTGGGGAAGATGAGGCTGCTCCATGATAGTACAGGTACAAACCTATTTCTGTAGAAATAACAACAGTAATAAAGTAATGTGATTTCTGCAGAGACTTTGTCAAATGTGATGTTGTGACTGGCTAGTTATCAGAGCTAGAGGCTATTTGTCTGTGATGTTATCCACACTTCTTTTTTTCCCCAGGAAAAAGACATTTCTATTAAAGCTTTCTTTTATTAAAACCCAAATACCCACAGAGCTCTTCCACTTCCAACATGGGAAATTTTTACCCAGTCCTACTTTTTCTTTATCTATTTCTGTAGACTTTATTTACCTGGTAGCATTTGTTGCCACATGTGATTTTTTCAGTCGTACTTAATTCAAATTATAATTAAGTTACTTTGGAGACTTGGAGTTGACTCCCATCCTTGCCAGAAATTGCGTGCTCCCAGTCCTTGACCTTGAAATGAGGGACAGAAAGAATTCCTGTGTCCTTTTGTGAGATTAGAGGATGATTTTTCAAGGCTTTACAACTCCCATACCTCATGACAGGTGTGTGAGGTGCCAAATTTAACAGAATTTCTGTTGTTGGTACTTCTCTGCCGTGGTAACCTGAGAAATACTTCAATAAGGTAGGACAGGGTGTGCTTTCAGTAAAGGAGGAAAGTGAAGATAGCTCTTACCTTTCCTTGAGACCGTTCCATTAATTATTGCTGATGAGCTTTCCGGAGTCAGGATTTTCACAATCTCCTTTCAGAGGTGGGGACAGAATTTGTAGACAGAAGAGAGCAATGGTTTGCTCAGCCCCTGGCAGTACAAGAAGTTTGGCATCCCAGTTTAGTTTGCAGTATTTATTCCACTGCAAAGTGGTTTCATGGCGAGCAGTTTCTTGCTGTCAAAGGTGCTTTCCATCCATGTCATAAATTACAATAAGCTTTGACAAGTCCTTCAAATTTGGTTTCCCCTCTCCTCGCCTCAATGTGTTGCAAAAATGGCTTGATGGATATTTTGAAAGTTGACAGGCCAGAGGATCTTTCTGAATTAAAATACATTCTGGGTTTAGTGGCATCAGAGAAAACAAGAAGGAGAAAAGGGAATAATATGAAATGCTATTCAAGGATTTTTTTTTCCTACAGCAACAAACTGTGAGCTTTTGAATATTATCTTTGAAGAGAGGAGAAATCTGGGTTTAAAAACACAATAATGATAACATTAGTGAAGCTCTGTTAAAAACATAACCTGTTGTGGTTTTTAAAAATGTTTTTGTTTTATGGCACTTTCATTCTGTACATATTTTTCATATTTAAAGCAGTGAGATTGTTATTAATTGATTTTTTAACTATTCTTTCTCTGTTGCATTAGAGTATTTTCCAGTAGTGTGTGCTTACTAACTATGAGTATTCAGAAACAGTGAGATTAGACTGTGATTTTAGTTTTCTAATCACTGTTCTTCTTGCGTGTTTTTTTTAATTTCATTTTTCAAATGCATAATTTATTTGGTTCATTGTTATACATCAAGAAGATGCCTGAGCGCTTGATTATCTTCTTTTCATCAAACCAGAACACATGTTCTTCATATGAATCTCTGCTTTGATGTCATTAAAATTGCATTTTCCCCTTAGAAAAGGTTTTCTTAAAGTTATAATTTCTTTTGACATGAATTTAATGCATTAACATCACTTCTATTAATGTAGCTGGATACAACATATAATAAAATCCAGTAAGGTCAATCCCTAGCAAAGAATTTTACGAGAAAAGGCATTTGAAATGTGATGTTTGAAAGTATGTATTTATTTCCTTATCAGTGCTTCTAACAACAGTTAGGCCCAACTGACAAGTTGGAGTAGACTCCTCAATTTAAACGTTAATTCTAATATCCTGTGGTCTTCTTTCTGCTTCAGCTGCCTTCCTGCTGAAGGCAGCAGCCTCCAGAAATGGGGCTTTTAGTAAGAAAATGTATCAGGGTGAGGGGAATCCTCACATTTGCTGGGCTTTTCACCCGAGCAGAATCTGAGTGGGTACATCAGGGTGTGCCCCACGGTCCAGGGCAATACTGGTAATAGTGCTTTAGGGGAAAGCAGGATGTGTTTTCTGGGAATTTACAGGCCAGGACATATCCCTGCAGTTTTGAGCACAGAATTTTGGTCAAGGCACCAGCACTGTCCCCTGTGCTTTTTGAAGGGTGTCCTGCCCTCTTTAGGATCCATCTGGATGAGCAGGAGAAATCCAGATTGGATAAGTGTTTAATTTGTCATTTGAAGGGTGTCATTTCCTCATCATAATGCTGACACACACAGAGCCTTCTGGAGCTTGCTTTAGAGGGGGGGAGGGAGTGACCAGTCAGCAGCATCAAAACTTTGTTTCCAGATTTTTTTTCTTAGGTTCCTAATTCCTAACTAAAAGGTTCCTAATTAGACATTCCTAATGTCTGGAAATGCAAATATGAGACATTACTGAGGTGAAAGGAGAAGCTTCTCCTCAAGTTGATGTACTGGGGTATCAGCAGATGGAGAACAGAGCCCAGGCCCTGATATGTGCCTGCTGGGAATCCATCCTGTGCTCTGCTTTGCCACTCTTTTGCTCTGTAAATCTCAATGGGGGCTTTTCTTGGGTTTTAAATTCTTGATTTTATTTGTTGCCTTGGCACTGCAGCTTACGAGACTGGACAGCTTTCATAAAGTCCCTTGTGAAGTCTCAGCCTGGTGAGGTGCTAATTAAATGAAAGTTGTTATTAAAGTGGGAGAGGGAGTGAGAGTTCAGGGCTACCTCGTTTATGCACTCGTTTAGCTGATGACTTCAGTGAAACTAAACAGGAAAGCTTCAAACACTTATGAAATCAGAAAACTTCTGCTAACTCCTATTAGATAATTCTCAAAGCTTTACTGATTCACTTAGGATGCATCCTCAAATGCCAGGGATGGATCTTAGGTACGACCTCCTGAGTCTCCAGACTCAAGGTGTACAAACAATAGCAGCTCCAAGGTCTTGGGTACAGAGCTAGTCCTTCCTGCCTTCAGCTCCGTGACAAATTTCACCAAAACTGTCCTCATCTTAACTCTTCTCTTTTGTAGCTGCTTTGTTTCATGCTGCTGTTACCACTCTCCACAATCCAAAGGGCCTTGTGACTGTCTGCTATTGAGAGCTAGCTGAAATTCTAAGGTCCAAGGAACCTATTCAACAAATTTATCTATTCATATCTCTAATCTCCTAACAGTTCCTGGAATCATATTTCACATTAGCCTGTACATCTTACTTTATATAATCATATCAGGTCACTCAGAATGCATCACTAACTGTCATGCTCTTAAAATTGTAATTGCAATCCAAAAAGGGTTATTTGTTCTGAGTCCTGAAAGGAAGAGACTCAGCCATTTGTATTCACCTGGTGCTTTGTAAACAAAGCTTTACCCTTGGGGGGGTCAATGTAATGTCTTTAGATGAAAATCACAACTTGTTAGGTGGTAAGAGAATCAAGTAAACACTCTGTACTCTGAAAGCTTTATGTAAAAGACTTATATATTTTTTTAAACTACTGTGTTTGTTAAAATTTGGTGTAGAGCTTAATACAAAAGCAGATGGAGAGAGGAGAGTAACTTTTTAAACTGCTGAAAGGGCATGAACTTCCCCTTCACTGAGGTGAAAAAAAGAAAAATGGTAAACTGATTGCTTTGGGTCTTAGTTTTGAATTTGCTTTGATTTCTGGAGTAACTTTGTCAGTTGCTGGCTTAATTTTTGCCATAGTGCATATAAAAAAATCCAACAATTTAGTATTTGGTTCTATATCTCAGCAGTATTGGGAACACTGATTCTGTAACAACCCCAAGTTTGGCTGAAGTAGCTTTGCTACATAAATACTGGAAAAGGTGAGACAGCCCTTTTCTGCTCTTAGATCTGGAGCTGGAACAAGCAGACATGGAGAAAGGGTCAGAAATCAGAGACAGAACCAGAGCAGCAATGAAGGGTCAGGACAGGGACCTGAATAGTCACAGTTCTCTCCGCTTCTCCTGGAGTGGAAGGGGCTTCAGAAAGTCTGTTTTCTCCAGTCTGACTTACTCCTCTGCCTGGGTTATGCATCCCAGAGATGGTGGTGGCTGTGGCCTCGATGATGAGACAAAAGGGGTTTCATCACTTACTGTGGACTCTTAGCTGGAGAGAGTGCTCTGACCATTTGTAAATAAATCTTCAGTGTTGCTGCTCTTCCTTTTATCTATATCATCTAAGAAGTAAGCAGTTTTATTCTGGTGTGTTAGAAAGATCAATGTAGGCAATAAGTCGAAATGGCAGAGTCACAGCATGTCATGACAAAAGCCAAGAACAAAAGTGAGATGGAATTTGGGAGTTCACTTTGAATCTGCCACCGTTACCAGAGTTTGGGTCTTGCTTTTGTATATTCCCTACTCCCCTCCAGGACCTGCACCTTTCCATCATCTTGTCTTAGTGATATTGCATTTGCACAAAGGAAAAAACCAGCATGTTACAGTGAGAGGAGGCCCAGTATAGTTTTTCCCCCTCAACAGTGTTTTCAGGACATGAAATCTGGTAGATACAGGGGCCCAGAGCTGTTACATGAGGACAGGATCGATTCAGTCAATCAGAGGGAAAACCTACTGTCAGGCTCCCAGACCTTTAACCTGCTCCTCAGAATTATTAGAACTCCCAAATCTCTTTGCAGGCCTTTTCTATTAGACAGATATTCCCATGTCTTGATTTTTTTGCTCCAGAAGTAATTTTTTTTATAATTACCTTCATTGAACTGCACTTACCATCTGTGAAGTGAGAGGCACTTAAATGATTTATTAGCCTGAGTTCCTAAAATGTGCTGAACAGCATGGGATTGATCTTGGCTTGTGACAACCACGGGGTACATGACAATGGGTAGGTGGCCAGTGTTTGATGGAGCATCGTGCTGTGCTGTGGGTCTTGCTCTGTGGGAGTGTGTTGGCTCCCTTCCAGTTGTACAGGGGATCGATAAAAGGCAGGTGTGCCTTGGCTCTGAAATACAAAGAAACATCTTGAAGCACAGTTCTCCTAAAAAAAAAAAATCATGGGGCTCTGTACCTCTTTTTTTTTTTTTTTTTTTTTCTGAGATAACTCCCCTGTAAAAAACTCTAAAAAGCTTTTGGCAGCAAAGTAAACCTTTCTGGAGTAAAAGAATTGGTTCATATTCGTTCTTGTCTGCGTGCTGATTGAAATCCTGAAGGCTGATTTTGGTCCTTACTCTGTTTCCTCTCTTGCAAGTAGTGTCCATGGAACATAAGAGGCTTTCACAGGCTTTTCTTTAGCCTGTACAAGGTGGTTAATTCTCAGTGGGGTTTGGCAGAGGTAGCACAGCGTGGAACACAAAGTGGATCCAGCTATGAACATCACTGGCAGGCAGTGAAAGGCTGTAGGTGTAGGCACTGCTCAGGAGGTTCCTGGGGAAGGAGGAGATGGGAAGGAGGAGTATCTGCCTTTCATGCAAGCAAAGTCCTGTCTCTGGTTACAGGCAGGGGCTCCTGACTTACATCTCCAGCTGCAATCTCATCTGAGCAGAGGCTGTGAGACCTTGCTGCTCATTGTGCTTCCCCTTGTAGCAGACTCACAACTTCTGCTGACCTCAGAACTCAGCAGGAGCTGAGATGAAGCAGCTCCAGCCCTTCACAGGGCTGAGATGCCACCAAGCAGCTGATCTCACAGATGCAAGTGACTGCAGGTGAGCCAGAGCCTGCTCCGTGCGGATTGCCTGGAGGATCTTCACAGGAACATTGGCAAGGAAGGGGAGGTTGCAAAGCTGACTTCAGTGGTGAGACCCTGCTGGGGGTTAAGCATCTGCCTTCCCCCTTCACCCAGCACAAGCTAACAGAGTAAAAAATCCACTACAGACACCATGTGAATCCTTCTCTTCCCCACCCAGTTTAACATAAGCAGAGAAACACAGGACTGAGCTCAGAAAGACTCACAAAAGGGTTCTGTTGGTTTGGTCCAAGCCATGGACTAGCTTGGACCAACACCATGATTTAACCAGAGGGTTTCAGACCTGGCTGTGTGCTGCAGTATAAACAGAAGCTGTCCTGGGGCTGGCAGCTGGCAGCGACGATGACGTGTGGGGCTCTCTGAGGACAGACTGCAGGAGCAGACAGCTTGGTGGCTGAAATGATGCAGGCTGACAGGGATCAGCTACAAAGCCACCCCAGGGCGTGTCTGTGCCCCCAGCACCCCCCTGCAGCCATGGGCAGTACAGCCCCCGTGTGGTGTCCTGCCTGGCAGGGCAGGCACTGGCACAGGGAGGGCACAGAGTTAATCAGGCAGCAAATGAGCCAAGAGAGGAAAAGGAGGTGTGAGAAGGTGTTGGAAGGCTGGATGGAAAGGATGGGGGTCGGTGGGGAGTTCTCCCTGTGCCTCGGGCTCAGCTTTACATTTGCAAGGTGGTTAAAGGCCTGGAGGTGAGCAGGAGGAAAGCCTCACCATGGGAAGTTGTGCAGCTCTGATCTGAGCTCCTGAAATTTCTGGGATTTAGCTGCCATGCAGAGCTGCACAAATGGGCACAGCTGTTACTATGTTTGTACTCTGTACTTAAATGCTATTAATCCAGGTTTTGGAATCTGAGCATCCACGTCTACCTAGATACAGGGCATTCCTCTGTCCTCTAGTGATTGCTCCTAGAAGCTCAGTTGCACCACTTTTATTTAATCAATATAAAACTTCACCTACCAGACAGTAGATGTTGATTAATTTGTTCCTCCACTTTTTCCATGATTATCTTTCCTAAAGCAGAGGTTCTCTTGTCTTGCACTACCTGCCCTGTAGTTGTTTTTCCTCTATCCTGAAATGCCCTGAACTTGGAGTTAGCTCAAACTCAGCTCCGTGTTTATGAGGGTCAGGAGAGGTCAGACTTGGTTACCTCAGGGAAGCACAGAGAGAGCACAGGGAAAAGGAAACCTCAGGTAATGCTCCTCTTTGCTGCCTGATCCATCCATATGCCCTAAAGAGCGGCATGTGGCCAGGCAGAGTTGGTGAGAAGCAGAGACAGATGGCAACATGTGATCTGGAAGGAACACAGGGTTTTACACCCAGTCAGAGATGCTGAACCAGAGCCCTGAACACTCACAATTCTTTTGGTGTGGTTGACATCATCAGATTCATTATCCAGATATCAAGATTTAGGCTGGCCGCTACTCCAAGGATTAATTTTGGTTTCCTCTTTACTGTGAATCTGGCCTTCTGCCATAAAATGCTATTCCTTCTGACCTCCAGATGAATGAGCAGGTCCAGTCACAGTGAACAACAGCCCAGAGGAGCCAAGTGGTGAAAAGGACAGATTTTTGCAGGTAACAGCCGAGGGCTGCATTGAAAACTTTAAAGGATATTTCGGCCAAAACTCAGATCTTGTCCCTTTCATTTCATAGATCCTCCCCTGGCCCCTCCTGGCCCTACAGCCTGGGCTGCAGGAGCTGAGGTACCAGTGGAGGTGTAGTTGCTGGAGAAATTATTACTGAGCCATACTTTCCTGAGTGACACAATCCATCCCAGTCTTGGGACAGTGACGGACACACTGGGACCTTCCTTCCCTTGAGCTGGGCCAGCACCAAGCTCAGGGGAGAGGTGCAGGAGCCTCACCAGACTCCTCCTGACCTGGGCAGTCTCTGTGCAGGCCAGGGGTGAGAGGGGAGGCAGCACAGCTGCCAGCTTTGCTCAGGTTTCCTTCGTCCTGCTCTCTGTCCTCAGATTCAGAGGGCTTGAGAGTTCAAGGGAGGAGAAACAAGGCAAAGAAAGAAGTGAGAAACGGCTGAAGAAAAAGAGCAAAATATTTCTGAAGCTCTGCAACATCAGCTCAGGAGCGCTGAATCTGCAGGGCACACCCCAGTGT
Organism: Prinia subflava; assembly: GCF_021018805.1. Classification (NCBI taxonomy): domain Eukaryota; kingdom Metazoa; phylum Chordata; class Aves; order Passeriformes; family Cisticolidae; genus Prinia; species Prinia subflava. The sequence continues at coordinate 3,831,706 of NC_086261.1, forward strand.
GAGCTGTCTTTGGGAGGATGGCTCACTTATGCTTAATAATTAAAGGAGTGATCCTTTCCTGCTTGCTGCACTAAAGATGAGTGAGGTTTTATCTGTGCCCTGTTAACAGTGCCAGTGACATGCTCATAATGCTGTAGCACATTTCTCTGCTCATGCAGCAGAGGAGAGGGCTCGTGGCAATGGGCCAGAACCACTTAGATCATTTTACCAGGGATTCACCAGAGATCAGGGAACCCCATCAAGGAGTTTGTGTTTCCAGTCTGTAGCACCCCACGTTGTGACATTCTGTTTTACCCCTGCCTCCCCCATTACTTGGGATGACACAAAAATCATTGTTGTCTTCAGATATGAAAATCAGTTTAACCCAAGCCAGGGTCAAACTGCTGCCAGCATACTCAGATATATGTTTCAATTTAGTTTTGTCACCCTGTGAGTTGGAAAACTGCAGATCTAGGTGAGGTGAAGCCAGGATTACAAACTTTATTTGTGAGTATGAAACAAAATTGGATTTCCATGGATACAGGTTGTGTTGGGCTGTATTCCCCTCCTCTTTAAAGTGCAATCCTGCTTCTCTATACTGCTTTTAAATAATTCCATTCTACAAAGCAGGAGGGCTCTGCTTTCTGAAATTTCAGAAATAATGCAGGCAAAAGCAGGTTTTCATGCTGCTGCTGTCTGTGGGATTCTGCAGCATCCTGGTGTGATGTGTGTGTCCATGGGCTTTTTTGGTACTCGCCTGCATATACACACACACCCTCTCTTTCTGTATGAATTGGTGATGTTACTCAAATACCTCCTAGGGAACCCTCTCTCTGTGGCTCTCGTACAATTTGTTCTTGAAATTACTCTAGGAATTGTACAATCCCATGTTAAACACCCCCAGCCTGACACAGATACAGACTGGAAGCTGATAGGCATTAAGTGATGTTTAAGCATTGTTTTTCTGCTCTCGGAATATTTCCTCCTGACAATTCGTTTCTCAGGAGTGGTTTAGGCCCTTTCTTGGGCCAGGAAGAAGAACTGGATGACCCCATGTGGGGTTCCTTAAAATCTGTGCATCTGTAATTTTAAACACAGCAAAACCTGAGGTGTTCCAGCAGAGCTGTTCCAGGTCCTCACTGCTCAGCTCCACCCCTCAGACACAGGCCAGCCTCACTCGTGGTGCTTATCACAGACCCATCACAGTTTCACACAGGCTCTGCAGTGTCCCAGAGGAGTTAACCAGGGTCAGCATGGCCCAGATTGATGGGGCTGCTGGACAAAGGGGATGCAGACACCGAGCAGACGAAGTGGAGAAGCTCCTCAAAAGAACAGTTCTGTCTTGCCAGCATGGGGAGAGGTGTAAAGACAAGGCTGTGCAGAGGTGAGAACTTGTAAACTCTCAGCTCCTCATGTCAGTCACCATTTCAAGTGTTGTTTCCTCATCTCCTGGGGCAGGACACTTGCTGACATAAACCTTTCAGTAATATATTGCCCACCATGGTACATTAACTTCTTACCTAGTGCATTATTTCTGTTTTATGGAATTAATGTGTTTCCCAAACTGCCAGACTCTTCTCCAGCTCAAGACACTTGCATTTAGCCTTTCTTCTGGAGGCATGGGAAGTGTGGTGCATTCAGCAGTGACAACCCGTGCATGCTGACCCAAATGCTAGTTAGAGGTGGCAGCGTCTCCCGGGGGAGCTACTGAGTGCACCCAGGCACAAACCCTGCTTTTGTGCCTTAACACTGCTGCCAGAATGCTGCTGATGCATCTAGCATGGAGCAAATATTAGCCATTGGGCATTTCTCCCAGAATGCCTTCTCTTGTGCACGGAGAAAATCATCCCATGTTTATCTGATTTGTGCATAAATGGAGTGGGTGGTATGTGGGGAGAATATTTCAGGTTGTCTTCTGTCCTCCAAATTTGTGAAATACACTTTTAGCTGATGTCCTCACCTAATGAAGAGATTCCAGATTTCTCAATTATTAAATTTCTGGCACTTTATATCATTGTTTTGGTTCCCAGAGTACTTTACACAAATGGCACCTACTCTATTTTCTGTCCTTCTGTCTGACTTTTTCTGTTCCCTGCTGTCTCCTCAACATGAGAATACATGATTTCTGTGGCTTTGTTCTCAAAGAAGCACTGGCCAAAGCTGTTTGTGCCTCTGCACTTGTTTGCTTTCCTGTGCTCCCCAGTGTAAAAGCCTGCTCACAACCCTCCTGATTTGAACTGCCCATAAGACTACTGGGCAATGCAGCAGAGACATCTGCAGCAGAGACATCTGTCCTTTTTGCATGAGCCTCCTCCCTTGCAGAAGTGTCCCCGGTTCCTGACAAATCTGCTCTTTCAACCTTCTCAGCCAGGTATTAAGTGTTGGCTTTTTTGCCTCTCTTTCTGATCCTGCATGGATTTACTGGGAGTGTTTTCAGAGAACGCTCATTGTCTCCAGCTTCCTTTTTCCAGAGCCTTAATTTTGCTTCCATAATCTCTTTCCTGCCTTTCTGTTGATCATTTGTGCCAATATGGACTAGGCTTTTCTGCAGTAGCTCCTGGAAGCCAGTTCAGACTCCCACGAGACCTGCTGCCTTAGCCTTGGCAGTCAAATCCCCGTGTCACCTTCCCTGGAGTCACAGTCCCAGCTGCCTCTCTTCTGATGGTAGGACTCAGCTGCAGGCCAGGACTGTGGTTGTACAGAGGAGCTTCTGTCTGACTGTGGGAGAGGCTGGGTTCCAGGTGTTTGCTCTTGCTTGGCATTCCCTGTTGTGTTGGCTCTCGTGTCTCCCAGACCTGGGCCCTGCTCAGTGTTGTGCACTCAAGTCTCAAGCCTGAAGAACCCAATGCCTGAGTCACTTTCTTGAGTGCTGGCCAGACTGATTTAAAACCAGAATCAACTTTTGGAGTGACTGATTTGAAACTAGAATGAACTTTTGGAGTGATGCCCTGATTGTCTTTGGCAGAAGGCTTTGGGTTAGCAGGCCACCACTGCATATTCTGGCTCCTGGAGCAGCTCTCACCAGGTTGCTCCCCAAGCAGAAGCCTGCAGCTGATGGGCACATGGCTCTCATGGATGGGCTCCACCTTGCCTGCTCCTGGAGGTGTCACAGCCTCACCCCATCAGCTCTGTGTGGTTGATGTCTGACATCTCCTGCTGCAGGACGTGCAGCTGGGCTGTGACCTGAGCACAGGACGTGTCCAAGGCAGTCTCGTGCTCTGGTAGTCACTGATTTTCTGCAGGATTTGGTTTTCCAGGTGTGTGTTGTTTTGGGGTTTCTGACAATGTCCCATTGGGATGTATGGACTGTTGATTTTCCCAATGAGCTGACCTGTAGTCAGACATATCTAAAGCAGAAGATCCACTTAATCTAAACTCAGAGTTAGAATTCGTGGTCTCTCTAGTTTGCAGCCACTTCAAGGTGTGCAGAATCCTCTGTTTTCTATGACAAATCTATGTCCGTGTGCAACTGTTTTTTTTTACATTTTTCTTCCCTTTGTATCTGTATTCTGTTCCCTTCCTCCAAGCTGCAGACTATGCACAGAGTCCTACCAGCCTTGAAGGCTCATTTGAATTCAGCACACCCATTGTCCTGCTGAGTGTTCTATCAATGTGCCAACTCTGCTGTATTAACCCAGGAGCAGAGGAAACTGCAAGTCAGTCAATCCTTGGGCAACAACAGGTTTATTTTATTTAATGAATTTCGAGTCATTTTATGGTAGAACTGGGCTGCAATTCCAGCTGAGCCCTTTGTAGCCTGCACATTCCTCTCTGCTGCACACCTCTGGGGTGTGCAGCCAAAAATGTAAATTAATGAAGACAAAGAGGAGAGATGTTCCTGACATGGCTGGTGAGGGCACTGATGCTCAGGCAGTGCTGGGAGAAGCTGCAATATTATCACTTTACTCATCAGAGTAACCTTAGTCTTTTTCTTGGGGAGATCAGTGGCAAGTAGCTGTTGACCAGCTTAACATGTTTTAGAATTTCTGTCTCTCAACAAAATTACCATTTCCTTCAGTACTTTGGGATGCAATATCGTAAATTATCTCATGAGATTTTTTTTTCTTCTTCCAGATTTATCTAAAGCATCAAAGGTATCCTGCTGGAAAAATAAGAAACAATGAATCAAAATCAGAGAAGCGCACAACTGGCATACGCCTGTGATGGTGGTCCAAGCTGATTTCTTTTTTAACTTTACCATGTTTCTCTGTCTCATGTAATCATAAATAAGTTAAGTATTTTGCAATCTGTGGAATGTGTTTTTTCACATGACCACCATCTGGACTGCTATTTCTCTGCCCTGTTGTACCTCTCTGTTTGGGTTACTGATAGTTGTCTGTCTGGTACTGTTTGATTTTAGCTTTCTCCCTTGGTTCCTCAACAAGTTACAAGTAGACACTTTCCCTAATTTTATCCTCGAGGTTTACACTTCTCTTAGCCCTAACAAATGTATCTGAATTCTACAGTTTATTCCTGTCAATACACTGCATTTTGCTGTTAACAAGTGTTTGTCTACAGGAGGAGATATCAGTCAGGAATAACTCTGGATTATCACTCAATAGAAGCTCCTTTGCCCTTTGGAAATGAATGCAGAGTATTTGTACTGTTATTCCAGAATCTCTGTCTTGTCAGGGAGCCTTCAGACATAATTTTTCTCCCTCTTATTGGAATTCAGTGCCCTGTGTTGAACAAGCCTTAATTTCAGCCTTCATCAAAACTGCTTTCTCTTTCAGCTGAGATTTTTTCCGGGTGCAGTGGTACCTGAGGTATGGTGGAGATCCATCTGCCAGACTGGTTGTGTGTTAAGGGCTTCCTGAAGTTGTTGGAAACCACTCCAAGGACAATTGAGCCAATCCCTAAGAACACTGAACCAAGCAGTTACCAGATGTATTCCAGGCTGACACTTCCTTAACCCTTCTTTTATTCTATTCCTCATCCCTGTATAATAACAGAATATCTTTTTTTTTCTCTGAGCAGCGTGTTCCTTTTGTGGCTTTTATGATTCTGAGAAGAGAACAGGTAATTTTGAACACTGAGTCACTCTCTTATGCCTAACTACAACGTTTCTTCCCCCCAGCTGAGGACAGGGAGTTCTGAAGCTTCTTGAGGCCTTGGTTCTTGGTTTGCTGTGTGTGAGTGTGATGTGCTGCTCCCCTTGGCTTGCTCTGCTCATGGGTAATTTGATAAGTGATAATCATGGCCTGCAAGGAATGCCAGCCCTGTCGTTCATGCCACTCCAGCTCATGTCTCCAATTCATGCAAAAGCCACTCTGTCACCTACTGGGGGACTTTCTGGCCTTCTCTGCTTAAAACAGGCACTTGTCCCTTCAACTCTTTTGTGTAGGTGAAAGGAGTTGGACAAGGTTTCAAAATTAAATGTTTTTGTTTATTTTATTTTATTATGTGTTATTCATTCCATGATCTGGAAGGAGATGTGTGCCACAGGCTGTTGGTTTGTGGAGGGTGGAACCCTGCCCATGGATTTAAGTAGACTGTCAGAACTCAAGGTGGTCTGAGATGTCCTTGTAGATAAGAGAAAAGAGAGATAAGGTAGCAGCTAAAAGCACAGAGGAATCAGAAATGCCAAAGAAGCATCTGTAAGCCCTGACTTCACTCCAATTCCAACAATCTCAGTTGGCCATCCAAGTGAAAATACTTGCGTTAATTTTTGTTACAAGAAAGCTGAAGCTGTAAGATTCCATGATCACAGTAACAGCCACTTTGGCAACCTCCTGACCACTGCTCTTCAGCTCTTTCCTTTTCTCCTGTGAGCTTTTGGTACCTCTGTACTCCCACCCTTACATTAATTCCTACCATTCCCATCTACCCTTTGCCTTTCAGCTACTGGCACCTCATTCAATTTTTGTAGTCCAGGATGTTGTTTTGAGGAAGGGATGTGAACCTCGTGAGACTGGAGAGGTGAGGTTTCACTGCACATCCCTGAAAGGCAGACATGGAGATTTTGTGCTGGACTTGCCCCTCTGGAGTCCACGGGGCCCCTGAATCTTCAGGCACCTGAACTGACTGTGGTGTGAAGTTTTGAGAACATTTGGTGGTCATCTCATTAAGACTGATTGAACTTGGCTCATATTATTTACTGCTGCTTTACACTTATGACCCTGCTGAGAAGATCTGGAGGGTTTGTTTGTAGTGTAGTTTTGCCCCTGCTCCATGGAAGTGCAGTGTCCATGGTTCCTGGGGACAGTAACTGATAAGAGGGAAGGTTCAAAGCTATTTCTTTCCTCTGTGATCAGAAATGCAGCTCCCAGCCCAAAGGGAGCTGTGCAGAAAAAGAAAATCTGCTGCAGGAATGACTGTCAGAAGATGTGTGACCATGTTCACTCCCAGCATTTGTCACTGTGCAGTGACTCAGTGACCTTCACTTGCCTTGATTTGGGTGTGCTCAGTGCTCAGGCAGACTCAAACAGAAAGCCAGGCTCAGGAGGTGCCACGTGTCTGTCCCCTCCTGGCAGTGTGCTGGAGCTCCTGGCGTTCCAGATTGGAGTTGGAAAGATGCAGGAATAAGCAGCCTTTGGGGGATGATGCAGCACTACTATCCTGTTCAGCAGCAGGTCTGTTTTGTTGCTTACAGACACCTGGGCTCTGCAGGAAATAGATTCAAACCTGTTCGCTCAGCTGTGTTTTACCTTTATGCACTAACATTCTTCAGGGTTTTAAAAATTCATTAAAACTTTTGTGTGCCAATTAGTAAGAGGAGCAGATTGCTCTCACAAGTGGGGAAACAGAAGATGAAGGAAGGAGTGTTCAAGGCTGGGTTGGACGGGGCTTTGAGCACCCTGGTCTAGGGGAAGGTGTCCCTGCCCATGGCAGGGGTGGGATGAGATGAACTTGAAGGTCTTTTCTAACCCAAACCAGTCTGTGATTCTATGATTAGGCTCAACAGCTTCGGGTTTTTGGGTACTCCTCTATCATCCTGCCGCGATACCGAGTGCAGCACAGCTGGAACAGGCTCCGGGAGCATTTCATCACCCGGCTTAAATAAACAGAGCTGCAGGGGCGTCGGTGGGAGGATGCCGGGTTAGCCCAGCTGGGAAGCTGCTCACAGCCCTTGGGCTCAGCCTGATCTGCGCGGCTGTGGGTAACACTAGAGGTCACTCTGTGACCAGGGATGGAGCCTGCCGGCGTTCGGGGGCCTTGGGGAGGTCAGCGGCTGCTAATCCGTATAAATTGCTGAACTACAAGCAAAATTTGTAGCTCATTATGAAGCACTTTGATGCGGCATCGCTTCTGTCCTAACTTCAGATGCCAATTTCCTACGGGGAGCAGCCCCCTCCCTTCAGTGGCGTTTTCATGTGAGCACCCAGGACAGGGCTGGGGTTTGAGCGCAGTTTGGGGACATTTCTGCCGGGCTGGGCTGGGCAGGGTCCCCCCGGCACCTTTCCAAGCTGTACCTGCCCTGCTCCTCTCCCGGCTGTCAGCTGTCTGATCAGCAGCGTCAGGAATTCATTTGGCTGATGCTGCCTGGCAAGCCTGGGGGTAAAGATGGATTTAACACAGTCACCAGACAGCTGTGTGCTAAACTGACTGGCTGTGGAACCTATAAGGAAAGGATTTAATTTTATTCCCTAATAATCCCCTTTCTCTCAAACAGGTCAGACTAGAGAGGCTGCTGCTACTGCTGCAGCTTTCAGCCTCCCTGGTGTTGTTACTGGTATCAGGGCTGGTTAGTCAGGCAAGACATTTCGTCTTGAGGAAAAGTTTTCCTTTTAGTATTATTATATTGAACTCGTTTACATGGGACATATAAAATTTTCAGTTCCCTGAAATACCTCTGTAGAAGTCAGTCTGAGTGAAATATTTCAGCGATTTCCCCTCCTAGCCGTGAAGAAAACCCATAATTTTGAGTCAGCTCAACCTATTTGCAAGTTGGTTGCATAGTTAGCAATTAATTCTGGTTGAAAAAGAAGGAATTAAAAATAATTTAAAAATAATGATAACATTTTCTATTGCAAAATATGCCTCATTTTGACCAATAAATAAAGCAAGTTCTCACCCTTTCCCCAGTCTCCAAAGGGATCAAAGGTGAAACACTCGATATAAGACTAAACAAAATATTTTGCTTGACCTAAAGCATTTTTGGGAAGCTCATGTTTTCACTTTGGTCATAAAAGGCAAAGCTGGTTATTTGCAGGGCTTTATTTGTAAGCCTTCTCTTAGCTCCTGTGGAGACCAGGTGTCTGCTGGCAGGGGAGGGAATATGCCCCACATCTCTTTTTCTCCATGGAACATGCCATTAATGACCCAATTTTGCTGGAGGCTTCTGATGCTCTTACCAGGGTTTCATGGCATGGGGAGGCTTTGCACTTGCCCCATTAGGGCAGGTACCTGGTTGTGGCTGGATTCCATGGCAGTGCAAACATCTCACAAATCTAGTCAGAAATAATTGGGATAACAGGGACTCCTTAGTCTTCGTTCACTCGAGGGTCACAGGACGTCAGATTTGACTTTGCTATTGAAGTCAGCTAATGTACTGGAAATGCCTTCATTTTCCCCCTCTGGAGGCACGGGTTCAAATCTGCCATAAATTACAAGTGACACAGGTTCAGTGGTCTTAATTAAATCCCACGAGGTTATTTTTGTGTGTCAACACTCCCCTTCTCCTCCCTTCTGCAGCGTTTGGAGCAGCTGAAGGGCAGGGAGGACTCCAGCACTGCAGGTGGAAGTTCTGGGTGTGGTGTTCAAGTGCTGGAGTTGGCTCTGGGCTGGGGTACAGCCAGACCCTGACTGTGCTTGGTATCAATCTCCATTGAACTTGTGATATAGTGGATATTCTTCATAGATTTAAAGCATTGAGTTGTGTGCAGGATCGTTATTCCTTGTAGGGAGATAACTGGCTATAGAGGATTTCTGTTATCCACAGCATCTCTCCAGCCTGCAATCCATTGATTTCCAATCTACTTTGTAAAGGTGCAGAATAGGGGTGATCAATGCTACAGTGCTGATGTGAATAAAGTGTGTCCCCTAATCTGCATTACCAACAGCCCACTTCTGATATCCTGAGCTGACCTGGTCATGACTGTCTCTTACACAGATAAAAACACTGACTGTTGCTAAGTTGCCTTGAAAGCCTTTGGAATTGGAAGGAATCAGATCCAGTGCAGCTTTTTCAGGGAGTGGCTAGGCTGATTCAAACCTCTTTTAAGCTAATGCTTTTGTAAAGGCACTATATGTTGCTTGGATTTAAATTAAAAGCTTTAATTGGTCTCCTGATTCTCCTAGAAGCATGTTTAAAAAAAAAGAAAAAGAAAGCTAGGAAAAAAACCCAAGCCCCAAAAAATGCCATTTAGAGAAGAACTGTTTAGAGAGCAGGTTTTTATTTAATAAACAGTGATCAATTGAATTGATTAACCATGAACACATTAGAGCAGAGTTTGTTGTTGCTGCTGCTGATAATTGCAGTTCACGTGCAGGAGAATATTAAATGGCTGTTTGCAGGATCATTTTCATGCTCTTCTCATTTAACAGAATGGAGAAAACAACAACTGTTGACAGTGATTTTGGTTAGGACTGGAGTGCTGCAGACTGTGCCCTCAGGATGCCTGTGCAATAACTCCATCAATTGTGGCCATTTACTCTGCACTTCCAGACATTTCTGCAAACCTTGCAGCTGTTTTTTTACTAATTCGTTTGGTAATTAGATCTTATCATGCTGGCTCCATGGCTTTACATAAACTCTGAGCATTTGGAGCTGCCATGTGAGACATTTTAGAGTTGTCTGTGTTGTTTTGCACTGCTCTGCAAAGACCAAGGTGCTCTCAAACGCAGTAGAGACAGGGAAGCAGTTTTAACAAACAAGTTCCTGCTGATTTGAGGTTTCCATAGAAGATAAGAGTTCCTTCACTTAAATTAACAACTAGAAGCCAAGTGGCAGTGATGGATTCATACTGCTGGATTCTGAGCACAAACTGGGATCTCTGCTTTCTCCCCTCCAGTACCAATCTTTGTTTTCAGGAGGAGTTGGGGGCCTCAGTAAAAGTGCTTTACTGCTTTAGATATCCCATTGATGTTAAAGAGAGGAAAGCTGTGATCCTGTGAGCTCAGGGCCAGGAGCTGGCATCAGTCATGCCCAAATAATGTGAATGGAAAGACATGAACCCTTTTGTGGCAGCAGGTCACCTTGGAGTGGCTTCATTCAGTTTGGGAACTGCGGATGTAGTTCCACTGCTGGTGCAGTGGCCTGGCTGGCACAGACCTACTGATCTCAGAGGAGAAGGTGCTCTGCCAGTGGCTGCTCAGCTGTCAAACATCAGAACATCCAATGGTCTTCCCATGCCACAAGGAGAAGGTGAGTCATGTGCAAAATAATGGTTTGCAGTGAAACAGTTTTCTTCCGTGGCTAAATACATTTGGGGCCTCTAGGATCTTCTCCAGTTTGATCTCTGCACTGTGGTGGGATAGTGGAACACATTTCTTTATGATATGTGTACACTGCTGGGTCCAGCCACACCAAACCTTGGGGCAAAGGAGATGGGGAGGAATATTTCAGAAAGGAGGTGCAAGCCACCTGAGAGCCTGATTCAGAGCTCACTGTGTGAAGAAAGGCTGCTTGCCAGCCCTGGACTAACATGGCTAACCAGTGATAAATCTCTGGTGGTGGCTGGGGTGCTGTGGGCTCACTGACATGGTCACCTCCTGGCACTGCTCCCACTCTATCCAGCTCCTGGTCCAGTGTGGAACAGCTGCAGGTCCAAAGAGTGTCACGCATACCCCTGGTGACAGACTCTGCACTCAAAAGCTTTCTATTTTCAGATCACATCTTTGTTCTGATGGTTTTGTGCCATGCCAGGGAGAGGCAGAAGATGGTTTATGTTCAGGGGTACTGTTTGCTGTCTCTTCAGTCATAATCTGGTTTTCTGCTTTGCACTCTGTGTGCTTTGCAATTCCACTGGGAGGACAAGCCAGGCTGGGTGTGCTGCAGAGAACTGTCCTTGCTCTTAGAGCTGAGAGAGGTGCCTGTAATTTCAGTGCAGGTCCCATAAATGGCAACTTTGCAAGGTGTGCATCTCTAGAATTCCACCTAGTTAGGGATGAAACTTGGTTAACAGGACCCCAAAGAGAGTTTGAATGTAACAGATGTCAGTATAACATGCAACTCTTCAGCTTTTTTTGGTGTTTAAACAAATCATTAAAAAATTTTGCAAGAAAATCTCATGAAGTATGCAAAAATATTATGGGGAGAGGCAGGTTTTCCAGATGGGCTTTGGTGCTTGTGTCTGTCAGGTGATACTGGCAGATGTCATCATAAAGGCACTTTTGGCAATTGTAAAAGTAGTGGTAGTAATGCAATAGCTGTGAAGGTCTAAAGGAGGATGTGAGGCAATGTCTGTAGGGAGAAGGGACACATTTTAATGGGTAAGTGGGGAAAATGGGTAGCTGGGGAAAAAATATGAACTTTTGGGGGACAGGACCCCCCCCTCATATTCTGGAAGTTTTCTGGAGTTCTGAAAAGAGACAGCTTAAGGGCTATACAGGTTTAGGCTTTTTTATTATTTTTATTTTTTAAAAGCAGAACTCCTGTACCCTACCCTTAAATTGGTGCTTAAAATTTAGTGCTCCATTAAGACTGACTGAGATTTCAGCAGCACAGTGGAATAATGCCTTCAGAACCCCTAGGGCTGGTCCCCTCAGAGGAACTTTTCCCTCATTCCCTTCTTGCAGTGAAGGATACCAGAAAAATGGCAGAAGTGTTCCATTAGAACCATTAGAAAAGTCTGCAGAGGTGATCTTTTCTCCTTCAGAACTTCATAAAAGTTGCTTTAACATGTTTTATGCAGTATCGTCATCTCTGTGAAATCATGGCTATAACTTAGATTGTACTTGTGCCAAAAATGATATTATGGGCCCTTGGGTGAATTCACTGAATTTACACTGTAAAGTGTAATAATTTCAGAAACAGACAAATTTGGAGCTAGTGAGTGTGCTCTGCTTACAGTTGTGTTAGAGACCTTGGTATCTGCCAGCAGCCCATGCAGTAATGGCCTGTGTATGTGCATTTTTATCATCTTCAGCCCCAGTGCTGTAGAAATCTAGAGTTTAGTTTGAAATCTTTAAATTAGCACTACATATCTCACAAATAAATCCTTCAAGTCACTAATGGCTGATGTGTCCATAAATTTCAGGGATGGTGGTGAAGCAGGCACTGCAGGTAGATGGATCTCAGGACACCTGAATGGTGACAGCAGCATGTGCCACTGGGATTTTAATAATAGCAGCAATAATAACAACAATAATATATTTTAAAACATAGATATATAATTTAAATAAGTGGATTCAAACATGTGGGGTATATATCTGTTCTGCAGAGCACAGAGATAGTTATTGTGGCTCTGGATAAATGATGTGGTCAGACCTGCATGCCAAATTAATTACCCCAGGAAGTAAAGGATTTAATTTGGAGGTAACTCTGTGCTGTGAAGATATCTTGGGTTATTTGAAAGGACCTGGGAACTGAGTCTGTGGCAGGACACCTCCCTGTGGATGTGGTTCTGGGGTCCAAGCCTGGCTCTTTAATCAGGCTCACATCTCCCCTTTGCGGTGGTGCTGGTGGCCGTGGGGAGGGTGCTCGTTTCTCCATTATGTGGGAGCATGTGGAGAGAGAATTTACTCCTCAGGTTCTGAAAGCTCTGTGTGAACTTCAATATAACAGTGCCAATTTTAATCAAAGAAATGTACTGTGCATGTCACCTGCATTTTTATCCAGTTCTCTTTGACAGAAATAGAATTCCGAGTCCTGCTAGCAATAGAAAGGGCAGAAAAACCCACTCCTAGGCTCATTTTGCTTGCTGTTATTCTGCTACCATAATTACCTCTAAACATAATTACGGGCAAGACAAATGACATTTTTAGCTTTGGTCTTTAAAGACAAGAGTTAATTTCAGGCTTTGACCAGAACTATGTTAATTAGCCTCTACTCACTCTCTTTGTATGGAATTACATCACCCAGGACTTAGCATAGGTTGCCTTTCCTGTATCTTTGAGTAATGAAAGGACACGGCATGGCAACCAAATCAAGGGCTGCTGCATTAACAAGGCCACTTTTCTGCCCATTTATCATCTATTAAAGGTGCACTAGTTTGTAAAGTAACACCACCTTCAGCAGGGCCGCCAAGAACAGCTCCTCATTTATTTTCTGCATGGTTTAAGTTGGAGTTAGACCCACCTTGTAGCTCAGAGGTGACAGCCAGTAAGAAAAAGTACACTAATTGAGACATCTCAAGGGAGAAATAGAAGAAAACTGAAAAGGTAATTAGAATGAGAGGGTTTCAAGCTGGGTAAGTAAAATCGAATGGAGGTGCATATTAGGGGCTGTTACAGATGGGAGAGAAAGTACTTGGAGAATAAAAAAAGAAAAATGAATATTAGAGAACAGAGCACCCTTTTCACACATGAAGAATAGAGGATAGAGATAAAAAATAATGTAACAGTGGAGATACAGGCTAGGGGGAAAAAAAACCCTCCAGAAGTATGAAGGACATATTTAAATGTAAGAAAGAAAGAATGGGGGAAAATAATAGAGCAGATCAATTACTAGAGCTGCAGCCAAGGAAAGAGAAACTGTCAAATGAATATTTCTGGAGATGTGGAAAAGTCTCCTTCCTTTGTGGGAGATGTAGCATGTGTTTAGTCCCTGTGGGAGGGGTTTCTTTTGGGGGTTAACTCTGCATTTAAATTGGCTGCAGTGTCAGTAGCTGAAATGGAGTGTTGGGGTGAATGCCTGCCTGGACAGAATCGGGTTAATAAGATGTTATTTGGCAGAGTTTGTAGCTGATAGCAGATGTTCTTCTAGTGGTTGAAGTTTTAGCCCCTCAGTGATTTTCCCTGTGAGTTTTTCCTGTCCATAGCTAGGGACATGTTAAAGTCCAATCTCAATTTTTCCCATTTTAAGCCTTCCCTTATCTGCCTGAAAAGAATCACTCAGGTTACCCCGAGGACATTTCCACCCCCACACAGGGAAGCTGAAGTTGCTCTGCATTCCCTCAGGCAGATGCACACCCACAGCAGAGCAGTCACATTTTTTGGTGAAGAGTGGAAGATGGCCATTGCTTCCCATGAAGGTCACAGATGGTTGAACACGATTTCTCCTTTTGCCTCCTCTGGAGGCTGGAAGTGAAGAACTTCTTCATTGGGAGGTAGAAAAGTTGGAGCTTCCTCTGGGTACAAGGCAGCAATCAAAGAATGGGTTGTAAGACCCAAAACCCCAAGACCTTGAAGCCCATCTTCTTCTCCACCCTCCCTCTATCTCAGGATGCTCCAAGCCCTGTCCAACCTGGCCTTGGACACTTCCAGGGCTGGGGCAGCCACAGCTGCTCTGGGCACCCTGTGCCAGGACATCACAGGGCAAGATTTTTTTTTAATAGCTAATTTAGATCCACTGTTTTTCAGTCTGAAGGAATCTAAATCTTTCCCCTTTCAGGGAGTGGGACCCAGAGCCAGGACCAGGTAAGATATTAACCCTAAAATACCCATGGGCTCAGTATCCAGTGGGCAGCTCTGTATCCCAAGGAAGTGCTGCACAGATGTACCTGAGCTGACTCTCACCAAGCAAATCCTGCTTGCACCCTCAAGGGAGGTCAGCAGGACTTGTGTGTCTGGTTCTCTTGGTGGGGCTGGAGCAGCAGTGCTTGTCCTCAGTAGATCTTGTTTGTCCAATGTCACGTGCAACAACCTTGGGGTGTCCTGTGCACCATGAGTTGGACCCCATGGTTCTCATGGGTCCCTCCCAAGTCAGGATATTCTGTGATTCATTTAACTCTGTTTATAGTTACTAAGTTGTATCCTTGAAGCTAATATCCACTCACAGTGGAAATGGAATTTTCTGAGCCAAGTACAGTATTTGTGGTTTTAATTGATAGTCTCAGTGGAGTGTTTTTCCTATGCATTGTCTGTTAGATCTTTCTTTTATCAGCTTCGCTGATAAAATTGTCAGAAAAGGGTTTCTTGTCTCATAAAAGTTGTACTGGATTCTGCTTAAAATTTAGAAAACTTTGAAGCTGTTAATAACACTCTGTCTTTTTTAGCCACTGAAAATTTTGAACTCTTGAGCAAAACCTACTTTCATATTTCCATTTTCTTTTGTTTTGTATTTAAGAAAATTAGCCTAGAAACATTAAAAATTCTAATTACATTTCAGAGCCTGATTCTGTTCTTCCTGAGAAATAACCAGGAGTTTTTTTTTAAATTTGCTAAACTGAAAGAAGAAAAAACACCCCAAAATTAAAAAAAAGTAAAACTTTCAGACATCTCAAAGAGCAAAGGTATGAGAAATTTAAAACAAAACAGAAAACCAATACGTGAAGCTAGACATACCCTGGCTATTTCTCATTTTTATAAAAGCCATTTGTGTGGCAGGAATATTCATGAGCAGTCAGGACTGCAGTGTTTGGTACTGGTTGCTGCCTGAAGAAAGGAAAAAAAAAGTAGATCTTTGCCCCAGACTGATTACCTGAGTTATGGAAATGCTCTGGCCATGCACTTCCAGGATAACAAACGATTCTCTTCTTTTGCAAGACATAGCCAACCTTCTGCAGAAGGAAACGGTGGCAAGTTCAGTGGGAAACGACAGAGCTCTCAGTCCCAGAGTTTCAAAGATCACAAACTCCCTCTGAGGACTTGAAAAACAAAGAAAACCCTGTGACAGAGAATATTCTTCTTCATTCATCATTTGAAACCCTGCCTCTAAAAGTGTTAAGAACAAGTTATTTTCAATATGAGTTAGCCCCAGGGGATTTGATAAAAGGCACTTTTCTTTTCCAGCTGGCTAATCAAAAGTGGTCTGCAGAAGACTTTAGTGACTTGGAAGGCAGTTCTGAGACTCCCCCAGACTCAGCAAACTTTCCAGATCCAAGGAACCAAAAAACAAAGATGTGTCACAGGCCTGACTGAATATGGGAGCTGGGAAGACAGAGCTCATTCATCAGAAAACCTGGAAACCTCCTGGGGAAAGGTGGGAAACAAATTAATATCTCATCTGCAAGCTCCTATAGGTTCTCCAGTACTGAACTGTTCCAAGAAAGGAAAACAGCTTTCATGTTTGAGAGACATTTGTCTCTCTTCCTCTCCAGATAGTGTTACACAGAGTTTTCTCAAAAAGAGAGCTGGGGACTTATAGCCTTTCCTAGGCTGAGCCTGTTCTGCCACAGCTAAATGAGCATTTAACAGAGCCTTCTTCTGAGGTTGGTGCTAAAGATTTGGGATTTGCAAAGTTGGCTTTCCTTTCTGGGAAGGAAAAGCAGACCTCTTTTGTCACATCCCTTAAAAACCTCCTGTTCCTTGTGGACATCTCCCCCTGACACCAGCTGGGGATCCACTCACAAGCAAGAAGATGGAGAACTCTGAGGAAAAGCCAGCAGGTACCAGTGAATGGCTTCCAAATCAAGGGGTCCTAAATGTAGAAATTTTTCTCTCATGCCAACAGTTTTGTTGTTTGCTTCCTCATGGCAATTTGCTTTCCCTTTGCACTAGGGTGGTCCCTTAGGCTTGTGTCCAGTCAGTGCATAGGATTCATTTAAACATATTTTGATTTCCTGCAGTATTGGTTCATGCAATCAAACCACTAATACTACTGTAGATGGCTTTGGACATATATATATATACACATTCATGAGCTGTTTTATTGATAAAGATCAATTAATGTGATTGCATCTTCAATAATCGGTGCTTCACAAAAAATCTGAATTGGAGCAACATGTGTCAGAATAGGCCCAAAGTATTTCAAAGCTCATTTATGATCCAATTTAGATTTAATAATCAGGGAGTTGCTAAATGAACTTCCCTGTTCTTAGAGCAGACAAGTCCCTGGCAGGGACTGTGACCCTGTCACCAGCCTGTCTCTGGTAACACTCACTTTGTATGGAATTTGTGAGCCACATTCCTCAAAGTACCTCCTTTTTTCATCTGTCTCTTGTTATCCATGTTTCTGTTAGGGAATTTCATCGATTATTTCCTAATTCTTGAGGTCTGCCTTTTGTTTTGGTTTTATTTCTTATGTGAAATCATGTATGGTATATATATAAAATATGTCTCTGTGTATTTATTTTCTTCATGCTCTGATGTTACTGTCTCTGTCCATGTCCAGACCTAGGCAGACAAATGAGATGAACAAATGGAAACCAGTGTCATTAAATGTCTGCAAAAGCTTCACCCAAATGTTGTTAACAGGTGGAGGGAACAAATAACATGTGCCCTTTCTGACTTCACTGCTCGAGGGGGACACACACAACGGGGTTTGATGCCCTTCAGCAGATCATCTTGTGATTTCTCATCTCATCAAAAAAACTGTCTGGCTTTGAATCTCTGCCTGGCCTTTTGAAAAATTTAGCTTAAACATCATAATTAATTGGGCTTTACAGTCCAATAATAATTACTAATATTTGGCACCACTGCCTGTCAGCCTGTTTATTCCCAAAAACCTGACTGCCTTAGAGGTTCTGCCTCTCTTTTCCTATTTTTCTCTTTTTCTTTTGTTAAACAGTGGGAAAAGCTCCTGAATAATTAATCAAGAACCTTTTACATTATGAAAAATATAATCAGGTGGCAGTACTGAGATCTCTTATTTCTACAGGATGCTAACTCAAGTATTACAAGTGACTGCAGGATTGATGCCAGAGCGCCGTAGGTGTGGATACACAGAGCCTCTTTGTTCGAGGCATCTCAGCCCAAGTGCAGGGCTCAGAGAAGGCTGGGTGTTCCTCACCATGCCTACCTAGTGCCAATTAATAATTTAAACCCATTAATCGGTTAAGATGAACACTTAGTGTTGCTTGACTCACCACCACCAAGTGGAGGGGGTTTTTTCCAGGTTAAATGAAAGATCTTAAAATTTTGTTTTCTCGCGAAGGAGCTGGGAGTGCCCCAGCTTCCTTCATTGGAGGCTTCAGTTTTTATTTGGGAGGTGGGGGTGGGTGATACCATGCCAAAAGTGCTTAAGTAAACAGTAATATCCGTACATCATAAGTAGATGTCTGAGAATATTAGCTGTTTATTTCCCTGACATACTCTGAGCAGTCTATGGGGGGCTCTTGCAGGAGTCAGGACCTCAATGTAATATACAAGCTTTGATTCTGATATTTCCCTTGATAACTGTGCTCTACCATATTGGGGTCGGGAGTCAGCAAAGGTTCATTGGCTGTTGTAATGCTCACTGTCACCAGTAATAAGTACAAAGGACTTGCTTTAAAAGCTGGCTTATAAAACTTTAAGGAAACTTGGATTGCTTAAGTGAACTTCCAAGGCTCTTCAGGGGCCAAGTGCACTTTGGTTGTCTACTTATATTAATTTCACAGAGTTTAAAGGGTCAAGCAATGCAGTTGGTGATGCTTATTAATTTATGAAACACAGAACCTTGCACTATCTCTCTTTGACCACTTTCGCTCTCCTTTTAGAAAATTTAATATACATTAAAGCTTGCTAGACAGGGGCGCCCTAAAGGATTAAGCCCAAAGTTCACAGCAGGACTAAAAGGTTCAAAGATGTTGTATCTGCAACACTGATTTGATTCCAAGTGACATTCAAACAACAGAACCAAATTGGAGATGTTTGAATGTGTAAGGAAACAGCAATTAGAGGAATACCACAGAACTGCAAAGGATTAGGATTTATTTTCCTTAAAATGGTAAAACTGATTACAGCCTTGTTCTTTCTTTCATGGGGGATGTGTTTGATCACATCAGCTTCTGGGGTCAGTGGTTGTCAAGAGCAGATTTTGGTGTTACCATACAGCTCGCCAAGCTCTGGAGGTTCATGCAGACCTAGTAACTTTACAGGATATATTTGATTGCTGTGGTGATGTGAACTGAGTTCTGGGTAGGAAAATATCAGCCAGAAGGGAAGAAAGAAAGGAGGAATTGGATAACTACTGGAGTACCAGGGTTAGGATTTCGGAACATGACCTAATCCTATTGAGGGGTATTTCTGCATTCTCTTTACTTGCCTTTGAATTGCTTTGGTGTCTTGTACAGGGGAGATAATTCCAGAAGCTGTTCACACCCAGGCTGCAAATTTGCTATATTTAGTTCAGGTGACAAAGGGAACGTGATTGTGAAGCTACTGGGAAAAGTGAAAACCAAATTGGCCCCGATGGTTGGTCTGTGTGATCTCCTTTTGGAATCAACAAGAGGGAGAAGAGAATGAAAGACAGGGAAATGAAGTTTCCCACTGTAAAGAGGATGAGTTTATTTAGCCAGTTTGTAAAGGGAGAAGCAATTTTCATGTTATGCCAGGTCTGATTCCTGAGGCCTTAAGGAGCCTTAAGGCAGCAGTTGTACTTCACTGGAAATTTTCAGTGAGATTCTAAAAAAAAAAGAGAGATTCTAAACCCTGTAAGGGAGTCCCAGTGGTGAAGAGTGTTTACATTGCAGCTGGGCCCAAAGAGACTCAGATAAGGTTGTGGGGTCCTGTGGTGCATCACACGCTGGGAGACTCTGTGGCTGGAGATGATTCATAGCTTTTATGGGTGAAAAAGGAGAAAAATGTGGTGGAACAAAACAGCCAGGAAGAATTTTGTGTGATCTGAGAACAGAACTCACATGTCCAGGACTTCAGCTACCTTACCCTTGTATTTTAAACCCTTTAAACCAAGAGAACAATGCAGAAAATCCCAGAGGACACATGAGAAAGGGGGTTGTACCTAATCCCTTTATCATTTCTTTGCATTTACTTGCTAACAAAATATATTTTTCTTTAGAATGGCCTCTGAGATTTTATACTATTGGGTATTTGGTTTAAAATGTACTGTAACCTTCCTTTTTTTAAATTGATCAGATCAGCCTTGAACACTCAAAGAAAAATCTGCCTGCTCTGAATATTGCCTGAGGATTTAGAAAGGCCTTTCTTGGAAACAGAAGAACAAGATGAAACAATTATCTGTAAAGCATAGTAAGGGAGAAAAAGAATAAAGGAATGAGTTATGTTTGACTTGTCTTCTTCCAAGCGACAGAGTTTTTTGGTTTTTTAGAGTAGACTTTGGATATGGGAGATTTGCAGTGTCTTGCTAGAACAAGTTTCAAAACAAAAGCAGTTTTCCTCCTGCTCTGGTAACTTGTAGACAAAAGAAAGTCTTTGTTTTGGCAACTTAGTTTGCAGTCAGGCTGTATTATTTGCTGCTTCAGTTGTAGGAGAAACTTTCCTAATGACAGATGTCAATCAAATAAATGTTATCTTCCACCTGAGCAGAAGCAACACTGAATTTTCAACTGTGTTATTAATAAACAAGGAGCCAATGGATGTGATCACTTACTCTGAAGGGATGATTGTCAGTCACACCTCGATGGCAACTGCTTGCAGATATAATGAAGAAAGATTATCATTGCTGTAAGTGACTGCAGTGGCTCTGGTCAGCAAATAATAAAGACATTGTTGCAGCCCTGCCTCCCAGGTGCTGACACTGTTAAGTGATATCTCAGTGGGATTTGGGTCCTCATTTATGTAACTGCGGTAGAAAACCAGGAAAAAAAAAGACCTTTCTTAATAATTAATTTCATGTCATTCTCTGCACTTCTAAACAGAAAACTCAGTCATGACAAAAGTCAGCTTATTTGTGCACTGAGGAGTTGGAGAAGCAGCAGTGAAAGACCTTCAAAGCAAAGTCCTTGGTTTAGTATTGACAATGTAAAGTGTTGGCAATGTATGAATTTCTCCAGAGCTGATTTTGGATCCTGGTGGGGTGAAGGAGGAAAGAGCCATTTCCTGTGTCCTTTGGAAATGTAGAAATAAAATATTCTTTTAGCATTCCAGCTCTTCCTGGGGTGCTAGCTGCTGTTGGGAATTGTACAGAATCCAGAATCCTTCTGTGTCTGTCCTTACCTTAATTTGTAGCTTCAATTAAAGGTGTGTGAAAGGAGCTTTCATGCATGGCCCCATGTGCATAGAAAGGGACAAATGTGAATAATGAAATGGCCCAATCCGGTCCTGATAGAGCTTAGCCAAAGTAAGGAGTGAGGAGACTTCAAGACCTGCTTCTCTTTCATAGATCCAACCAAGCATCCCCAAGGCTGCCTTCTTTAGCTGGCAGTGACCCCTGGTTCTCCTGAGAAGGGCACTTCAGTGTCTGTGTATGTCTCCAAGACTTAAAAAGCAGACTGGAAAATATAAAAGGTGCAAAGGAAGTTTCTGACTTTTAAATCCTTTCACCGTCCCCAAATTTCTGTTGTGGTCACAGATGATGCAACACAGAGTTGATAAATTCACCTTCTCTAACATCAGGCAAGTGTAAAAATTCCAGGTTTTGCTTTGGATTTCTTGCCTTCCCATATTCCATTTCAGTCCAGAACAAAGGGCTAAATCCTGCTGAAACAATTCATCCCCAGGGGCTGGATGCTATTGTCTCCAATGCACAGATAAAAGTCAGTCATATCAGCTGCAGATGAAATCACAGATGAAATCTTACTAATTAATTGCATGAACTTTGTTTCTGCCTGGTTTGAGATTCTCTCAGCCTTGCAGAAAGATCTGAGCACCCATACTGTACACCTCAACGGGGCTGTTGATTTTCCAAGGAAGACTAACAATTTTTTGTGCCTAAAATAGCCCTGCAATTACTTCTGCTCACATGGTTTTGCAGTTACAAAATGGTTTCTGAAAACTGGTTTTGTTCACACGTGATTGAAAAGATGCCCTACGTTGTTCTGCCAAGTTAGGCACTGATTCAGGTTTATGACCATATCATTAATATTTTAGTACTGCATCAGTAACTGGTTGCTATTAATATGTAGTGAAACAGTGATATAAAAAGGGAGATGTTCCCAATCATTTGGCAGAATTTGCATTACAGCTGGACAAAATTTATAACACACCTCCTGCAACCTACCAGTCTGAACTCCTGTTATTAATTTCTGCTGTGTTTATTTCTCCTTTATGTTCACTTTGGGCGATACTCTATCAAGTTTCCTGGCAAGCACCGCAGTGGATATAGCTAATTTCAGCTGACTGCAGGGGAAGGACTTTGCAGAAAGTGAATTTTGAATTAGCACTAGTATTTGCAGCAAAAATCTCCCCCTGAGAAGCCTATTCCCCTCGGCCTGGCGTCAGCAGCACTTAAGTGCATGTGAATGGCCCTATTGACTTCAGGTAGGCAGCTGTTTAATTACCTTCCTGAACCAAGGCCAGCACCAGGAAACAGCTCCCAGCACAGACCTGGGCGCCTGTCCCCGACTTCTGAGAGTGACCCACGGACTGTTTGACTTGGTAATTTGGCAAATCCTTCGCAGTCGAGAACGAATTTGAGGAAATCATCATTCCACGCACCGAGAGGTGAAATGTGTGCAGCGCATTTTTCACGACGAGGCGGCTGTTGCCCGGATTTATTCAGCCTGCTTGGCTCTTCCTGTTCCAATACTCCCGGCAATCACATTTTTCCCCCCCAAGTTTTATTTAGGAACTGTGAGATGACAGCTCTCTTGCCTCTCTACCAGGAAAGCGGTGTGCTGCACGCAGCATGCTGCACACAGGAGCAGGAGGATAAAGAATGACATGCTACTCTCCAAGCTACAACTAGTTTTTTTTTCTTCGCTCACATCTGCTCTTGTCCCTCTTCTGTTCTCAGATCACTCTTCAGCTTCCCTTAGGAATCCAGCTGTGTCATCACATTGTGTGGCATCCTAATATTTCATACTAAGCTGTAAGCCAATTAGGAATGACTACTTACCATGCTGAATCATAGGAAGAGAAAAGGATAATGTGTCCTTCATATAACGAACCTCCTCTTTTTTGGCAAGACAGATCACCTACACGTTATATTTATAAGCCCTATGGCTTTTCACTCTACCCAATTAGGGTGCAGCTTCCTCTCACACTGCTGCAATATTTTAAGGGACTTATTTACAGATGGATGCTTATTGAAAATGCTGACCTGCTACCATTGTACCTCATGGCACCTTTCATCTTCAGAGACTGAAACATTGGACAAAACTTGATGTTGTAATCACCTTCAACAGGATGAGAACACGAGTGCAGCAAAATATAAATACCTTGTCCTGAGTTCCTAAATGAACTGGTGACCCTGCATGAGGGTATAACATTATCACGTGCTACACAGGGTTCAGGGAGATGTTGATTAAAGTCAAACTGTAAAACAAAGCCTGTTAACGTGTAAAAGGAAGAAGAACGAATAATTGATGTGCATTTGGGAACACGTGAATTGTTTAGTAATGAGCATCAAAGATATTAAAATATATTTCCCAGGCTGAAGTAATTAATGGGCTATTATGCCAGGTGTCTAAGCTGCTCAGGGGTCTGGGATAAATTGTGTTCCAGCAGAAAATGTGAAGTATGATTCAAGTGGAATGATGTTAGTTGTAACGGAGCCTTTAGGATGCCTCCTTTCCTCCATCAGGTGTTTCCTTTTCCTAAGCTGCCTAAGGAGCTGTTGGTGGTGTTTGTTGTCCAGGAGGAGATGTACTCCTTTAAATTCATCTTTGGGCCCTGGCAGTGTTGCAAACTGAAGGCTCTGGTGACCTGTGGCTGGTGCCTGCCATCCCCCAAGCCTTGTCCAGCCCTGTCAGTCCTCACTGCAGAGCCAGCAGGGCAGCTCAGGAGCCAGTCAAGGCCCCCTCAGGTGGCAGATTTTGTTTGTGTGGTCACAGCAGGGATGGAGCCACCTAAGAGCCCTGGCTGGGGACACCTCCAGGGGGGAAGGACAGCCTTGGGTTCAGCTTCCCAAAAGGCTCTTCCCAGACCAAGTCCAGCCATTTTTGGTTCTGTTGCCTCTTTTGCTAGGAGAGGTTGTAGCTAAACAAAATGTGTGAGCCACTGGCTTCAGACTTCTTCAGTGAGGTCCAGCCATACCCTGCCAGGGTTCAATTTCAGCCTCAGTGTTCGCATCTCCTTGTTTTCACCCCTAGATGCCTCTGGGACAAACAAGGACCCACAACTGGGCAGGACAGAGCAGTGGTGAGCCAAAACACCAACGTGTGGGGCTGAAAGCACAGAGCCAGGCAGCTGCAGGGGATCAGGGAGATCCCTCTGCTTCCCAGGGTAAATAATCCCACCTGTGCAGAGCCCACTGGAGGGCTCAGATCTACGTGGTGGGCTCTTATGGTAAGGCAGAGCTGAGGATGTTGCACTACCAGAGCTTATGCAAGTAGAAGATGAAGATTTATTATATTTTTCTTGCTAAGAGAAATCTTGAGTAAGTTGAAGTTAGTTCTGCTTTAAAGGTTTTGTGCTTTATCTGGAATAATGCTTGTTTTATAAACATGGGGGTTTAGAAACCTCTTGGCCTTCAAGAGAAAATTGCCTGTTTAGGAGCCGTGCCTTTTGTATTGTTATTCAAAAATGTCTCAGTTAATCCTTATTAAAGGCCTTGCTAGCCTGTGTTGCAAATTCCTTTTTTTTTTTTTTTTCAAATGCAGCATGTGTATAATTTATATTGTTCCTCTCCACATAGATAAAGACTCTTCTCAAATGTCAGGGTGGGGGAGGAAAAGACACATGACCCAGAGGGCAAGAATATTGAATGCACTGGCGTTGGACTTGACATTCCCCTAGTATTCCCTGTGATAACATCAATCTCAAGGAACCCTCCTGGTACAAATGCAGAGCTGCTGTGCTTCATATATATTTCCAAAGGAGTTTCGTAGTAATTGAGCATTAAATGATGTCCACTTATTGTAAAGTGTTACTGTTTTTATTAAAAATTATAAATGGGCTTTAGCAGAACAGAATATACCAGATCTGCACCACCATCTCTATTAGTGTTTATGTTACAATTCTCATTGACCAGCTTTACTGCATTATTTTTAGATGGTTCATAATTTCCCCAGCTGATCAAATGAAGATTTTGGAGCAAAGAAAGGCATTGGCTGAATTACATAGTGCCATTGATTTTTATTTTTCTTGTTTCACAGAACATGCTTAAAAATCTCCCTATGTCTGTGATGGGCCTCACTAGCAGCTGGAGGAGCTGGTGTGGCTGGAACACATGGGCTGCACTGGAAATCTCAGCTTGTGGAGACAGAGATGCCAGAGCTGGCCTGGAATCAACCTGCTGGATGCCCAGGTATGACCCAGGATTTGTCCCAGTCAGGATTTGGGGCTCTTGGCCCAGTGCAGGGGTTGCAGTGAGCCACAACAAACCTGCTGGCAAAGGGACCTGGGGGCTGCCTGAGGGGAACGGGGCTCACGGTTTTGCAGTCAAAGAAGTGCCTGTGTCTCATTCAGCAGCGTTTAAAGCTGAGAGAAGTGGTGGCAGATATTCCATGTGTGGAGCTGTTCAAGGCCAGGCTTGAACAAGGATGGGGCTTGGAGCAGCCTGGTCTGGTTGAAGGTGGCCCTACCCATGGCAGGAGGGTTGGATCTACAAGATGATCTTTAAGGTCTTTTCCAACCCAAACCAGTCTATGATTATGAAATATTGGCATTTCCCTTTACAAATTAAGGCTCTTTCACAGGGTACCAAAGCACCCACCCACACAACCTCCCCTTGCTGTGACTTCCAAAGCTTTTCAAGTTTGAAGAACAAAATGAGAGTAAATGTGACGAAATCACATTTGGTTCAGTTTGTGGGAAATGCTGGTTATTTCACCTTGCTGCTTTGTGTCATTTGGGGACGCTTGCACATTACAAATTGCTGAAAAATAGGTTAACTGTAAAATGGTTTCTAAGATTGAAGGGAGTAAGGTTTGGAAATTGAAAACTGATATTTATTTGCAAAATTTGGCCCACATATGTTAAATATTTTAGCCCTCCCAGGATTATAAAAGAGATGATTAGGTGTTCATAGCAGAAATGATCTTACAGAACATTGCTACTCTATTTTATTGTCATTAAACCACAAATAATGAGCCTGCAAGAAATAGGAGGGGAACTGTGAATGGAAGCTATGGCAAGATTCATTATTTCTGTGTTTGTTCTCGAGGCTTGAAAGAAATTACATGTGTGGGCTAGAAATACTCCTTCTAGCTCCTTCTATCCTTCAGTCAAGTCTGGTGTGGTAGCATTTACCTTTACATATATATTTTATTGGATCTTGATGCATTATGTAGCTCAGATTAGTATTTTGGCTTTTTAATTAGCAGGGCTTCACCATGGCCTGTTTGTCTCTGCTGCTGGTCTCTGCATTATCTGTAGAACACAGCCCATGGGAAGATGATCAGGAGTGCCTAAAAACTTGTACAAAACAGTAAATGTTCTCTCTGTATCACAAAAAAGAGGACAAACATACCAATATGTGAGTTTCTGTGAACCCTCTGAAGTCCTCTTACAACTCAAAAGGGGAAATGCCTGTCCAGTGGAAATGAAAGAAGGTATTTTCTGACCATGGGAGTAAGGAGAGTTACAAATGCAGCCCTATCTTTGCCTTTATTGTTTATTAATGTAGTCAATGCTCACACAGCCCCTGCTCCTGCTGAAAGCCACAACTGGCCTGTGTGTTCTGGTTTGTATATGAAGTGACAGGAATTACACAGACCAAACTTTTAACACAGCTTGGGTGGAAATGAACCCCTGGGGACTCAGGATGCTGCCAGTGCTCTGTGAGACTCTGTGATGGCAAACCCAGCTATCAGTTGTTAATCCCAACACATCATAGGAGACACTTTCTATCTCCTCCTGTAATGTTAATGCACTTGGAATTCCATAAATCAAATCTCAGCAGTAAAAAGGTTAATAAGTTTACACTATATAATTGAAAGCCATATTGGTGATTAAAAGGATTTTATGTATCAGTTTTCTGGGTCACCAACTAATTATTTTTGGTGGCCTGTAATAAAACATAGCACCATAGGCAGAGAGAGGCTGTAATCACATAATATATGAAAAAAAAAGCATTCACACTTATTTGAGATGAGGCTGTGTACACCAGCTTGTTGAATATGTCTCTCCTAGTTTGGAGACAATGGGAGAACTGCATGCTCTGTGTGGTTGGTGAGGTTCATCCCAAGTTATTGGAGTGAGTTTTGAGGTCTGGCACTCTTTCTCCAGAGCTGAGCCCAAGGGAACCAGCTGTCACCTGTGATGGAAAGGTTCTGCCGAGGCACTGGGGATCAGATTGCTATTATAATTCATTTTAATGCATTCTGCACATACTAATCATTTATTGGAACAGGATCTTCTGTAATAGGGACATGACTAGCAAGAGACAGAGACGATTGATCATCCTTGCCCAGAAAGGATAGTTAAAAAAACAAACAAAACCCCCTCCCTTCTGTACAAGGGGCAGGTGTGTGTGCATGTATGAGGGATTGGGTATTCAGTGTGGAGATGGAGAAAAATTGAACCCAAAGCTTGTACTGAAATCTCTATAGTAAAAAGGAAACCTTCTGTACAAGGGGCAGGTTTGTGCATGGGCATCGTGCATTCATTGTGGAGTGGGTGAAATTCTGAACTCAAAACTTGAATTCAAATTTCTACTGCTCTATCAGGCTGAAATGCCCTTTTTGGAGCCAGAAATTCAGGCACAGATATTCCAAACTCATGCCTCTGTTCTGTAGGTTGTATGTTTTTAGTGCATTTCTCTGGTTGCATCAATCAGGCTGAGGGCCCTGGCAGAGGTGGGGTGTGCAGGTGGATTTGCAGGGAGGTGCTGCGCAGAGGGGACACAAATAATTCACAGGTCACTTCTGTAGCCTCTGGGACCTCCTGTGGTCCTGTGTGAGGTGACACAGCCACAGCCCTTGTAATGGTTAAACAATCCACTGCTGGTCTCTGTTTTGCTTGGTGAGCAGAGGGCAAAGAGCACAATAGGGTGAGTGTTGGGCACATCGTTCCCATTGTCAGGGCAGGATCTGAGATGTGACCAAAACCAAATGACCTGATGTTCAAATCCCCCCGGACAAGGCTTGCAGAATCACTTTAGAGAGCAGGACCTTCTGTGACAACTGCTTCTGCAATATTTCTTAGATCTTTTGGCTACAGCTGTTTAACTGACAAATCATTAACTCTTAAATGCCCATTGCATAAAATCAGTGCCATGACATATTATACTGTAACGAGTAAAGGTTCAAGTCCTCTGCCACTGAAATAATTTGCTTGTCATCGCCTATATCTAAATAGGAGCTTTTTCTGCACTGAAAAGAACATATTTTTATTCAAATTCAGCTCTTAATGTGTTTCCTAGCAGCATAGCTACAGGGTGTGATACTCAGTTTTAAACACAGGCTGGGGAGGTTAAAAGTGGAATGGCAGTTGGGTGAGTAATGGCCTGTGAGTCAGCTGCTAAACTTGACTTGACAACCTCCATGTCACCACCAAGTCAGAAGTCATTTGTGTGACATTTTTGAGGGTAAAGAAGTAAAAAACAACCTGGGAGTTTCCACTGGTAGAAGGCCATATCCAGGCCTTCTGAACAAAGACTGAGAAGGGGGCAAGGCAAGCAGCAGCAACAGTGCAAATGAGGAAAGAGTGAGAATATAAATTGTTCTGTAATTATAGGTGGGTATCTGCACAGCTGTACATAATTCACATACCTCAGGTGTGCCCCTCCGAAGTTCAGAGGAAAAGCAATGTGGTTAAAGGGTCTGAGTGCAGGGGGGCTGTCCTGCCTGATGCTGAGCAGACCTTCCACCCAGGGCTCTTTGCAGCTGTAACTTGGTTAGGTTTGATTTGACCAATTTGAGGCTAAGAAAGCCAAATAACATTTCTGCAATCTGCTGCTGTTCCAGGCTGGAACGGCAGAACTGCTCTCCTTGCTGTCACTTTGTTCAGTCTCTCTCTTTGGAGAGATTTTTGTCACTGAATTGGTGCTATCAGGAAGTTGTTATTTTTTCACACATAATCAGCAGCAGAAAGTGCATGGTCCTGTTCCAGCCTCCAGGTGCTTACAGACATCTTTGTTAGAACTGACAAAGAGAGTGAGAACCGAACGGAGAGAGATGACGAGGTGACCTTGACAAGGCCTGGTGCTAAGGGAGTGCATGGAGAGAGAGGGATCTCATGGCTATCCTGGGAAAGAACTTCTGCTTCTGACACAGACAGTCCAGCTCTGCTGAAGAATAAAATCGCACCAATATCTAGAGGGAAGTAACATATCCTGTTTGATAGTGCTGATAGAGATAACAGAAAGGAATTGGAGCATCTGCTGTGTTTAGTTGACTCCTTGTGACATGTGGTGACACGTGGACACACTGGTGTCCTCTGGATGGAGCTTCTGTCTGATATGTTTTAGGTAGCATAGGCAAGGAAGGGAGAATCCCAACAACTATTCAGTATCTGACCTAGAACAAGAGGTCAGGACCATAATATGGCTTCCAGTACTCCTTGTCACTGAAATCCTTTCACTTCACGCCTTATTGCATAAGTTCAATATACTTTTGGGCTAAAGCTCTCCCGAGCACTTAGCTCTCTAAACTCCCTACTCAGCAGGTGGCTTATTTAAATGTGGCTGTCAGCTTGGCCAGTGGCCAAAAGCAAATGGCTCGATGCGTGAACCGCAGTGTTTGGGTTTAATCCTGCTCTCGTTCCTGCCAGCACAATCCTCCTGGCTCCAGTGGGGTTGTGTGGGGTACAAGTGAGTGCAATATAGGGCTGTCTGCTCAACTGTTTGTCAAATAAATCTATGGCCAGTCACTCACATTATGTCAGCTAAACATTTGCCTGGCACTTTCGCGTCTGCGAGCCAAGGAGGAATTCTGGGCTGTTTGAAATGAAAACCATCATTGTCAACTCTCACTTAACAAACAAGCGTTTCTTCCGTCACGTGTGAGTAACTTATTCTGCAGCCCACAGCCTCCAGGAGGAAATGTAAAGTTTTTTTAAACATCCAGTACAAATGGTGGTATTAGCTGCTTAATTGATTCTTCGAAATTTGGGTCTTATGACTGAGCAGGTGAGATGGAGGGAGAGGGGAAGCACATGGTTTAAATAAAATATATGGAAAAAAAATGCCAAATGATAAAAATGTATTTTAAAAGTAAGCAAACCTGTTTTCCCTCTGCTTCTCCATTAAATGTGTCAGGAAAGGGCCTTTACAACTGGGTGGTAATTGGAGAGGAAAAAGCAATGCTGTCAGAGCAGTCAATCTATCACATCCTCTACTGCCTAAATGTTACCAGCAATTAAACAAGTTAGTAGGGGAAAAACTTGACAAGCGAGTTTTACCACCAAATCATCTTGGTGGCAAAGTATCTGGGTGCTCTTATTAGATTCCCCTGTGTAACCCCAAAGATTTAAGATCCAGCCCCAGGAATGCATGCTCAGACCAAAGAGACTATTTTCTTTCCCAGACTACCCAGGCGCAGGGAAGATTAGAATGCTAAAAATAAAACAACCTTTCCCACCTCCCCCTTCCTCTCCTCTCCAAAGTCAAATCTGTCCAGGTTGACTGCTCCATTAAATTCAAGAACAAAAAGTTATAAATTGAACATAGGGAGAGCAGTGCCTTTTCTTAAAGTGATGTTTCCTCGCCTTAATGGATTTAGCTATGGCAGGGAGTCAGAGAGAAGCTGTCTTAACTAAATCTTTGACTGATTATGCATTTTTTTTCTATTCATACAAGATAGATTCATCATTCCAATTTGTCAAGCTGGCGAAGTTCCAATTAATTACACCAGGAAAAGCTCAAGCTGCATTAGGCCTCTGTCAGGCCTAATCTAGTGCTTCATTTACTGGAGCCCCAAATGAAGAGATATCAGAGGTGTTGTTCCTCTTGGTACTTAATTTGATGAATGCCCTAGCAGCACGATCGGTGGCAGAGGTGTGTATGTGTGTGTCTCTTCATCAGCCACCACTGCTGAAGTCGTCATGCTTTCTCTACTAATTTGAGGGCTCATCTGTATACTGGCTGTTTTTTTGGAAGGTCTATTCTTCATCGATGTGCCAAAAGGTTTCTCCTGTGTCTGGGTGCCTTTCCAGATCCGCTGGACCCGATTCTGAGCTCAGTGGTGTGACGAGCTGGGATTCAGAGCCTTGTGTGTAAATGTGAAGCAGTATCAGTTAGATTGGGTGCTGCAGAGGGCTGTGAATTTTGACATCCCTGTTGCACGTTTGCAGAGGAAGGGCAGCTTTGCACATTGCTCATAAGGATGTCAGGGTTATCGTCCATGTCTGCTGTAAAGAAGTGTTCAAAACGCTGGAGCAACCTGAACCATTTGTTTGCTAAATGGATTTGAATCTTTGATATAAATATGTATGTGCTCCATCAACACAGTGAAGGGGTATATAAAGGTACAGATAGACTCTGACACCACACTGGTGGGCTGCTATTGACTATATACATCCTATGCTAATTCCTAAATATTTTACACTAAAGACACTATGGACCAAGAACATATGTTTCTTTTCTGCAGCACTTTACGTACGAATTATTCAGCATAAGGTGCCAGAATGCCAATATGTTTAGCTTACTTTTGGCTTTTAACCACTGCTGTGATTAAAGATGTAACTGCAGCAGTGCTGTCACTTTGCACGTAGGTTTAGGTGTCTCAGAAAGGAGGAGGCATTAGCCAAGAGTAAAGTAGCTGTGTACTTTGGCTGAGTAAAATGCTAGAAGTCTTCATTTGCCAGCAGTTCCCATGCTGGGTTCCCGAGTTTATTTTCCACTGCCTGTGTTTGAGGGACTGGTGTGTGCAATGATGATTTTTAATGGCAGCTATCAGACATGCATATGGTGATCAGCAGGAGCCCCTATTCAGAGCAAGCAAGGAGAGAATTGATGCACTGATGGCTGTTCTGCGACAACTCTGGAGACAGCTTGGACCTCAACTGATGCTCATTTTTGAAAGGAAGGTCTTTGTATCAGTTAATGCATCAAATTTGCATCTGCCATTTGTGTGTCAAAATGAGATAAGCTGAACCGTAGGGCAACAGGGATAACACCTTAAATCTTGTCTTAGGTGAGATTTTTGTAAGTGTTTCTCTTTTGCTTTGGGACAGAATCAAATCAAGACATTTAAATCTCCGTGGGAAATGTTGAAGGGAGAGACAGACTGTGGTTGTAATGATCTCTTTTCATTCTGCACAAGAAGGCTTTTGCTGGACTTATACATTTGAGGTTGGTTCTTAAATGTTCTGCTTAAAAAGTCACTGAGGACCAAAACCATATGTTTCTTTTCTACAGTACCTTATGTATGAATTATTCAGCATAAGGTGCCAGAATGCCAATATGTTTAGCTTACTTCTGGTTTTTAGCCTTATGTTTTGTGTTAAGCAGGTTGTTTAAACTCACCTGTTGAGCTGGAAATAACTAAAAGCCTTTGTGTAGTCTGGGCCAGAAAACAGTGAGCTTTTTGTAATTTCCAGGGCTCTGGGCTGGGCCCTTGGTTTTTGTATTTGTACCCACATGCCATAGGCTGACTGGGCTTTGCACCTGGCAGTTCCTTTGCATTTGCTGGTATTTGTCTCTGGTTTACAAGGCTGCTGGGGTATTTTGTGCGTGGTTTCAATGTACATTAATGCCAGTAGGTACCTGAGGCTGTCCAGAGCTGTCAAGAGCAATGTACCCACTCTAGGCAGAGATTGCCTTGACTGGTTCTTTTTCATATGCACCACTAAGGTGGAATTGGAGAGAGATGGTATTGTTCTCTTTGTCCTTAAGAGAAATGTGGAATGCTTGTTTGTCCTTCTGCTGAGAGGCACAAGGCTGGAGGCTCAGTGGATGTGGCCATGGGCTGTCTTTTCCTCTCATTGTGTGCTGATTTACCTCAGGGCTTA
Source organism: Prinia subflava (assembly GCF_021018805.1). Lineage (NCBI taxonomy): Eukaryota > Metazoa > Chordata > Aves > Passeriformes > Cisticolidae > Prinia > Prinia subflava. The sequence goes on from NC_086261.1 coordinate 3,864,283, forward strand.
GCAGAAATGTGTCCCTGGAGCTGTATCCGACTTGTGCTGTTACGAATTAAAAGTAACAAAAGGGATTGCACATAACATACTACCAAAGATCATATTCACCTGTGCTCTCCTTCTCTGGCACCAAAATGAGGTTCATTCACCTGCTAAAATCACACTTAACCTTTGAAAATATAGCCTACAGTGCAATCATCTCACTCAGTGGCTTAAAGACTCTGATGACTCCTGAGTTATTTAGACAAGAGAGAAGTGATCTCTTAATGGACATAAGAAGTCCTGAAAAGGCCATAATCCAACAGAAATCTCTCTCTGCAAGGATGTGACCCAAAAAGCTGAAACTTCTTCCTTGGGTTCTCAGTGAATTTTCATTTGCATCCAACACTGAATGCAAACTCTGCAGTAGTTTGGGTCATCATATGAGCATCTGTCTCTGAGGAATGATTACAGATGATGAGTTATTACCTTTAAATAAGGGGTAATTAATGCTTTCCACTCTGACTTTAATGAAAGGATTTCCTGATGGAGGCAAGGGGGAAACACAAGGAATATATTGTATCAGTAATGCCCCTTTGGGAGTTGTTGGCACAGTCTACGGTTAATAATTTGGAGTAACAAATAAATGTGGGCAACTTGTGATATATGTATGGAAGAATAAGTGTCAAATTATTCATTATGAATTATTCTGCCAGTTCTAATAATAACCCAGCTGTTGAGGAGGAAACGAAAGCTAGATCTGTCAGTGCAGACAGAACCTTTTGCAGTAATTCTATCTCTTTCAAATGGAAAAATATAAACTTCCTCTGAGAACAGAAAATTAGATAAGAGAAAAAGAATGGGAGCCCTGCTCCAAATTAATTTTTTTTTTGCTTAATGCACACTAATGGATAATAAAAGTCGTTGATTAATCGTTGATTAATGAACAAGCAGCTGAAAAAACACATTTTGGCAGTCAGCACTTTCAAAATCCATAGGTTAAAGACAAATTGAACCTCTGTCACTGCTCTCAGTATGGTCAGGTGCCCTTACCAGGTAGGAGTGCTCTCATGAAGAAAGGCCAGACTCTGTGTGTGTGTAAAGTACATGTGTGTAGATACACACACATTGCTAGCTACAGCATTGGGAAGATTTTGGGATACTCTGTTTACATGTAATACCTGAAGAAACTTGATTGAGTAGGAAACAAGTGTCTGGCAACAAGGGAGCAGATCTGGGGCTTGAGAAACATCAGTCCCAAGGCACATCCACAGGTTGCCAGAAGACTCAGTTGGGTTCTTGTTCCCTTCTTGACCTTTTTCTCTTCCTCTTCTCAAAGCAGGGGGTGCAACATCTCCCATTAGTAGTTTCAAGACACTTTCCTCCTTTCAGATAATGACAGGTATAGATTGAGGGTTTTTTGAGAGGATGGTGCAATTAATTCCTTTTGTATCAGCCTTGATGCCATTTGTGAGGAATGATGTGTTGAGTCACCAAAGGCAAAAGTGAGTGGAGTCTCTGGATTTGGGCAGTCTCTGGATTTGGTAATTTGGTCCCAGTCTCAGCTTTTGCTCATGAAGACACAGCACAGCCTGAGCCAAAGCCATCAATCTGAAATCATGTGAGTCAAAAGAAAATAATTAGAAGATTTTTGTGGGGTTTTGTCATGTTTGAATATATTGCCTTTAAAAACGCGGGGCGAAAAAGTATCTCTGCTATGTGGTGCTTGGTCAGGTTTAACACTCTCATGCAAATGGTCAGAAAACATTAATACTCTTCTACTGATGAACTGTTTTCTAAAATATTAATAAGCTCACCTGGCAGCCTGTATGTCATCCCTGCTTTGCCTCTTGCTAACACTGTGCTCACATCTGATTAAAACGTGAGCTGTCCAGGGCAGGACCCGTGTGTTCAGTGCTGGCTTGCTTACTGGTGCTATTATAAATAATTAAGATAATTATCCAATGTGTTTATGGCAACTGACTGCTTTGGGTCGGCTTCTCTGAGGACTCCTGTCATCAATGAAAATTTTGCAAATGGAAAGGTTCGCAGACTCCGGCACCAAAGATGGATTACCTGGAAGCTTTCAGAGCAATAAACAATGCACTTTCCATTTGCCTCTCCATCCTGTATGGAAATGATCAGAAACTGTAATTTTATAGAGTGAGTAAATTAGAAGCATCAACAGCATGAGTGAGACAGAGGCATTGTCTTTCCTGATGCCAAATCCCAGAATATTAAGAGTTTGCCAAAGGCGTTTCAGAGATAGGTTTCCTATCCTCATCAATAATTTAAAACATCCCCAAGTCTCCTCTGCGTAGCTCAGAATAAGAGCTGAAGGCACGGATGTCAGAAGGCAGAGTGACTCCCAATTAGTCAGGTGGAGTGCTTTCTTGTTGACTCAGCCAGGGCAAGGGTAGCTCTAAAACCCAGGCTTACGTCCTTATAGATTCCTTCATAGTTTTTCTCCTTTAAGTCTGTGGTAATTTGTAGGAGATGAGTGGGCAGTCCATTCCCAAATCCACCGGGGTGCTCATTAGTGCCACGGAAAAACTCTGGGGAGGGTGGGTAAGGTGGTGGAGAAAGCTGCTGACAGAAGATGGGTTGGGGAATCAGCACCATTCTGTACATCAGCCAGACCAGAAAGAGGGGACAGCTTTTAAAACCTGCTGGGAACCTTGTCCTGACTTGTGGGCATTGCCAGCCAAGGAGAGTTTGCAGTGATGCCTTCCAACCTTGGTGTTTGAAAGCCCTGCCTTAAGGATTCTTGTATCTCTGTGGAGTTTTGAGGACGTGAGGGTGTTTTGTCCTTGCACACAAGGGTGGGTCCTATTAGAACCTTTGGTGCAGAAGATTGCCTGTGGAGCCCTAAAACTGGGCCATGTGAAGGAGTTGCCCTGAATCAGCCAATTTGCAGCAGCTCTCTGGCTGTGTCTATCTGGATGTGTCATAAAACTCTTGAGTGTCCTATCTGACCAGGCTAAACGTGTTTATTTACCACACAGCTTATTGTGCACTAAACTCATCCACATGGCAGGCAATTTTCTAGTGCTTAGGCCACGATTTGACCCAGCTGCCATGGAGAAGGCTATATTAAGTCCAGCTGATCAGGGCTGTCTCCACAGTGGAACAGGAAATTAGCCTCTATAGCTATGTGACTCTGTCAGCTTTTTTATGCATTTCACACAACTCATTTCCTATAATGTGCAGCTTTTTCCTACCATTTTTTTTCCCTGCTGTGAGTAACATTATTTTGATATTGCATTCCCCAATGTGGTATTCAAATCTTGAGTTGACACTAATTATGTGTTATTGTTTTTTTATTTTTTTTAAATTTTCTCCTGACATTGCTGACTGCACCTGTTTATGCCTTAGTGTCTCTAACTGCATGTGATTCCATCCAAGTGCTGGTTCCTTGCACTTGGTTTGGAATTCTGTTTTACAGCACACTTCTACATTGAATTGCAGCTTTGCTGTGCTTGTCTGGCCCAGTGGCCGTGCTTGACTGAATCTTTCCTCCTTGGAAAAAAAGTGGATTTCTCAAAGCTGTATCTTTTACTGTTAAGATTTTTAAATAGCTGGCTACTAAGAAAAAAATTACAAGTGCCTTGAAAAAAGACATTTTAGAGATTAGAGCAGCTCTGGAAAACTGCAGGTAAAGAGAGAATGAAGAGGATGGGGTTGAAGGTAGTGGAGATTTGTTTCCTCCTGTGGGCTCACGTTCCAGCACTGACTTCAGCCATCATGCAGATATTATTGCCCAGGTCTTGAGTTCTTATTGTATCTTTATTATATCTGGATAAAACTGGGGATCTCATTCCAAGAGGAATGGATCTTCAGCTCCACAACTTGGATTTTCAGAGGATGGGGTGTTTTTGATGGTGCGGTGATGCAAGAGGTGAGGCAGTGCCCAAAATGTGGATTGAGTTGTGTAGGCAAAACCACTCAGTGTGTGCTCCTAGCTGATGGCAAAGGCAAAGTAATTCACTCATCTAAGATTAAAACTCCAGATATTTCATGCTCCAGGTCTTGTTCACTGTTTCTGTTAAGATGACAGAGTTTAGCCAGCTGCAAAATATGGTTTGATGTTCAGTCCCTTTGTCCTGTGTCCTTAAACTGCTTTGAAGCTGTGTGATCCTTGGCAGGGCCAAATTCTCACCTAAATTGCAGAGCTTTGGGTCCAAGACAACTCCTCTACACTGCAAAGATTTTATCCCTGCTGTACAATGCCAGTGTGCCTGTGCTTTATGCCTTGGATTTTACTGATCAGGTGGCTGGAGAGCTGGTAATATGCCACTGGGCCAGTGGCTTAATGCAGGAATTACTGGAAGCAGCAATCTTGGAGTGCTTTTTATGAGGATAACAAGGCTTTTGCAGACATAAAAAGCAGGAGAAATGCTTATTAGTTATGGGGAAGGTGAAAGGCTTAGAAAACTGATTAGTGTAGCAGTGTGGTCAGATTGAAATGAAAGCTCAGTGGCATAATCGTTAATTGGGTGCTTACTTACCTACTAATTTGAGCTTGGATGTCAGCAGTACTGCACTTCATCTCAAACCAGAGGTCAGGCTTTAATGCTACATCATAAATTACGTAAAGGCACAACACTAACAATTAGATAATTATGGAGACCCATGCTGTTGCAATTTAACTGGGCAAGTTCAGGGCAATCATGACAGGAATAGTGCTTAACCCTGAATCTGCTGCCTTTCTTTCAACCTGACAGCCAAATATATGTGGCCGAGGAGGTACCCAGCTGTCTGGCAGCCCACAGGTTAAAAGCATCTTCCCCTATTAGTCAGATTCATCAGATGGCCTGGGCAAACTCTGAGGCAATATTGCAAAAACATTAATTATGGTTCAGAAAGAAAAGCCTGCGTTTCAGTCTGCAGGAGATTCTGGGCAGGGCGCAGCAGTCAGAACAGTTTTTGTGTTCAGGGCACTGTTGTGGTTTTTCATTTGTTCCTAAGCCAAACCTGTGTATATGTTTGGTTTATTTACTTAACCTAAATAAACCACCAATCCAAAAATAAGTTTATCTGCAGGGATCTTTTTCTGTGCTGCACAGGATAGACCCAGCAGACCTCCCATTTCCAGATCTGGAGCCATTCCACTGCCCACAGCTTGTATCTGCCCAGCTGCAGTGCTGGGTCCCTGTAGAGCAGAGACAAGGCCACTGCAGAAAGTGGCTTTTTCTCAGCTGTTTTCCTGCTCCAGCCATGCTGGAAGACTCCTCACCCACCTGCAGCCTCTGGTGGCTCTTGCCTGTCATTCCCCAGAGCATCAGCAGGGATCCTCCTGGTACCCACGATGGCTTTAATGGGGAGAGAGCTGGATCAATGCTGGACATGTGAACACTCAACCCAGAGGAAAAGTATTGCAGATGAGGGTAGAAAACCCCAGTCAGGTGACTGAAAAGTGATTGACAGTGAGATGAAATTAATAACATGTGGATCTTGAGTTGTTTGGCCATTTGGCTGTGTGGTTTCAGACATAAGCAATACCCTCTTTGACAAATATGTAATGAGCAGTGGTTTTTGCAGGGTCTTAGAAGCCTACAGGCTTTTTTGAGTTTAGGCCTGTGCTGTCCTTTTACTTTTGTTCCTGAGCCTTTTGGCATTCAGGTAAATTGTTCACATTGTGATATTTTATTACCTCTGTAAATATTGGTGGTTTTTTTTTTTTTTTTTTTTTTTTTTTCTTTTTTTTTTTTTTTTTTCTTTTTTTTCCCCCTTGTGCTTGGCTGGGACTGAGTAAACTCTGTGCATTAAAAAAAAAAAAAAATCAAATGGCCCACTGCTGTCACTTTGGTACCATTTTCCTTATTCAGGACATTTTTTATAATCAACAGAAAAAATGTCCTTTGAGGAAATATCTCTTATTAATAGGAATGGTGTCTTATGGTGTAGTGTGCAATGTGGTATGCTGACATTTTCATTTTTGGGTTGAGGGACTGTGTGCTTTAGCTTTAGCCATGTTTTGCTTTAGCCTTGGTAGGTAAAATTCCTTCAGGTGCTAAGTGTGTTGTAAAAGTGCTAGGAAACCCTTAGCAGTGGCACATTGCTTTGAAAAATAATCTTATAACCTTTATACATGTGCTGCAATATAGCATGGTCAAGTAATGACACATCTGGTTACCTATTATTAAGGGTTGAGTTATGGTATGCTTTTTGTTTTAATTAGTTTGTGATAAACAAAAACTCGGGGGCTGTTCTGCTCTGGTAGTTCTCATTTTTCCTGCAGCCTTCCCTGCCCTTATGGGTTTATTAGTGTAGAAAAAGTGCCATGTTGTACTTGCAATGTCTAGACTGCTGTGGTAGACCAAGCAGGAGGCTTGGTCTGAGCCAATTGTCCATCCTGTGGTGCTGGGGGGCTCTGGGTAGGTCAATGTCACATTTAATTTGGTGGTTAGAGGCTGTGTTCGTGCCCAAATTCTCCACCAGCCCTCCAGGACAGGCTGTGTGGGTCAGGTTGTCCCCTTTTGGGATAGCACAGGTAGAGGAGATAGATTAATTTGCTCTTGCTGCCCAAGAACTGGATTTTTAAAAAATCTTTTTTTCCTATTGATACGCTTAAAAGGTGAAGACAAAGCTAAATTCTACCATGGCTGGGCTACACCTGGCTGTGTGAGCCTGAGAGCTGTGTGTGGATGTTACTGGGCTCAGTCCTGCAGTGACCAGGAGGGATTTTCTGGCCTTTGAAAAGAGAAGTTTCAGTGCAGAGGCATCAGTCCTCCCTCCAAGCAGTAAAATCAATCCCAGCCTTTGGCTGCCATCCTTGCAGCTCTGCCTGGGGGAGAGGCAGGCCAGTGGGTGTTGGGAATGGCCACGTTACACAGGGTCATGCTGGGTCTGAATCCAGGCCTGAAAAAGCCTTTAATGGGTTGGAAATGATCTTCAGTGCAGGGGACATGCAGGAGTAGCCTGGCAGGCATGTTGACAGTCTTCCCCTCCTAACCAACGTGACACTGCTCTCCTGCAGAGTTGGAGGGTGTTTATTGCTGTACATCGTGGCATGAATCCTTCTCCAAAGGGGCTGATGCCTTGGGTCTGTGACAGTCTGATCAGCCCTTTGGACCATGACATAAAAAGACCAGCAGCTCCTCCTGGCAGGCTTCACTAGCAAAACCCCATTTTATAAATAAACCCTCTTGTGGGTGTTGCAGAAGAAAACTCCATCCTTAAGGCAGTGCAGACCCAGAGGAGCTGCTGTGTCTGCACGTGTGGCTCCCCTGGGCAGCTGTGCACAGCTGGCTCCAGGACACAGCCTCCAGGTTACAGCTTGCCCAGACAGCCAGGGACAAACCTCTGCAGCCTTGGAAACTTCACTGCAGTATTTGGTCTTTGTCTGGAAGCTGTAGCTGCTGGCTGGAAGAGAAAGAACCAGAGCTGCAGCTCTTGTTTTAAAAAGCACAAGTTTCTGGAGCCGAGAGGGAAAGCTGAGCAGCACAAAGCAAGTGTGGCCTCAAGGTTCAGGAAGCTGAAGGTGAATGAAAGTCTCCTGCAGTGATTTCTTTTAGAAGGATCACTTGATGTTTCACCTTTTCATGTGGCTTCCTGACACTGGTGTCAGGACTTTTGCATCCTTGGGACTGGTGCCAGCGTTCACAGAGCAAAGAGCAGAGGCTGGTGCTGTGGTTCACTCATCTGGGCAAGATCCCAGGCAAATGTGACAGTGAAGTGCTGTGCCTGAAGCAAATGAAATGTTTGCTCTGTGGATTAAAGGCACAGTGTTGATGAAGCACTTAATTCTCACATAGCTTCGTGCACCACAGCCCTGGTGCCCAATCATGGGCTTTGTTCTTTACCAGCCATCAAAAATCCTGCCCATGCTTTAGTTATATCCCTTCCCTCCCACAGAAAATATCCATAAAGTTAAGTTCCATCGGTCTGTCTGTCTGCAGAACCATGGATCACTCCCTCTGTGGTGTCTTGATGCTGGTTACCATGGAATTTATTGCTGGTGGATTGGGACTTGGGTTGAACTGAAGAACACCTCACCTGTACATCTGGCCAGGCACATTGTGTAATCTGCACACTGGGAATAAAACTACTATTTAAGTTCAGTTTACTCAATATCTGCACAGACCTGGAAGCTGTGGCTGGTTCCTTGCTCATCCCCATGCTCTTTGGGCTGCACTTCAGCACTGATAGTGCAGGAGATCACCAGTAACCCTGGCTATAGCCCTGGCTTAACCCCTCCTGTGGCACAGGATCAGTTCCTGTGACTCTGCAAAGCCTCACCCAGAGTCTCAGAAGAATGTTCAAGGTCAGTGGACTGGTTTAACTTACACAAAATCTTGGTACTTTAGAACAATTGCTTGCTTGCCTAAGGGCTTTCTAAAGCTCTGTTTTTTGTGGACATTTTCTCTCTTCTTTGGATATTTGTGTACAATCAAATCTGAAACTTTAACTACTGGGCCTTCAAAAAGCTGAAAACAATGTTTTCTTGCAGAACCAAATTCTGTGTCATGCATAAAGCAGAGATGTACCACTGTACACCAGTGTGTGACTTAAATGTGCATTGATTTTCCAAGTGAGTTTGCAGAAAGGAAATCCCATCACATTGTCACTTAGACCCTCAGCAACACTTACAGATGCAATGCTGCATGCATTGAAGTTGAAGTTATCTTTAAGAAACTTGGCACTATGAATCTTTTCCATGGTTTCAATCAGTAGCAGCAGTGCTGTTTCTAGCAGTGTTAGTGCTCCATCTGTGACAGAGGGAGTGGGGAATATAAACTGGATTTTGGTGCCCAAATGCAGTAACTGCATGGCCTGAGAGAGAAAATTCTGTGTTTTGGTGGTACAGCTGCCACTGAATCAAAAATCTCTTGACTGGTCTGGCCAGGCTGTGACTGGAAGTCAAGCAACATCCTCATCTGGAGCTTGACTTCATTTCTTGGTGATAAAAAAATTAAGAATTCCTATTGCATTAATGTTTATTTTTGATACAAATGACAAAACAGTCCAGCAAAACAGAATCTTTGCAGCTGAGAGATTGAGTAACAAGGGGAAGAAAATGTCAATGCAACTTAAAGCAAATTTAATAAAGCAAATAAAAACAACATACTGACACTGAAATACAATCTTAACGTTCTGACTGCATCTAACTGAAGCCAGGAAATTCTCAGCTAAGTGTTCCCTCAGCCCTCTTAAATCAGCCCAGTTTGCTTAGGCATTGTTGCACATAAGCGCCTTTATGAGCCGGCCCCAAAACACTGGATGATAATAGGAGCACTAAGAAGATATTTATTTTGTCAGCTGTGTGTTTGGATGTATCTCTGATGGATGTATCAGCCCTGATTCTGCAGACCATGGAGAAACCAGCTCCACTGTCAGTTTGTGCTCCCACACTTGGCAGAGTCGAGGTCGCTGTGCTGCAGGAAAAGCTCAATCCGTGAGGTGGGACTGAAGGCACCACGGTGTTCCTGAGGTGCCTCTGTAGATCCTCTAATGCTGCATTTCACAGATAATAGAGAAGGGATCTTCACAAAATCTGTACATTGAGGAGCCTCCCTTTGCCAGATGAGAGGCTGAGCTCCTGAGATTGTGATTTACCAGCAGAAAAAGTGTGTGTGGCAGTGCCAAGGCCTGGTTGTGCCCCCTCAGTGCCTCCACTGGGTGTTTTCCCTCTGAGATGTCCTACTCATGGACTGGAAAAAATGAAGAGGTTTAAAACGTGAGGGATCTGTACTTGATCCCTGCAGGTGCAGTGGAATTTGGTGGCTTTTAGAGCTCAGAGTGGGCTCACCATTTGGTTTTAGGAACTGAGGGCCTCCAGAGCCAGAATTGCCTGGAATCCCTCTTGAATTGAAGACTTAAGATAAGGATTGGGTCTGGGTGGAGCTGCTGCACACATGTGCTTTGGAGTTAGGAGAGGACACTGAGAGGGATGGTGAGCTTTTTTAGAAGCATAGCTTGCTCCATAGCAGTCTTTTTTTCCCTAAAAAAATAACCAAAGAAAACGCTGGCCTGGAAAAGGGTGATAAAGATTGCCACCTGTGGCTTGTCTCCATCTTTTACCAGAAATCTGGACCTTAAAATATATTTGGAGTTCTGAATCTCTATTTTTGTGCAAAAAGGAAGATCTTACACAAGTAATCCTGTGCAAGTCTTTGGAGTCTGCTTGAGTCCTTAGGTCTGCAGGTCTGGGTGAGATAATATAAGCAGTGGTTTGTGCCAAGTGCTTGTGTTTTTGTTCCCCCACCTCTAAGGAGTCAGATCAGCCAAATTTGAACTTCCTGATACTGTTTGCAGTTGATTAAGAACACACAGATATCAGCCAAATATATGCCTTGGTTGTTCTTCTCACTTATGTTCAGAAAATGCACTTAATATTTCTCTTTTAGAAGCAGAAACAAGCAGATTTCTTGCCCAGATCTGCCTTGTTGCTGGGTTTCATGTCCAAGGAGCTTTGACCTGCTTCTGCCTCTCAAGTCCTCATTGCTAGTCCTGGCCATCTCTTTATTGAAGAGCTTTCACAGTCCATATCCATCCTGCTTATCACTCTTACTCAGTATTGACAAATCTATGCCCACTTCTGACAGGCCACAACTAATTGATTTTCTACCAGCTAAGTTTTCTAGCAAACACTTTTGCAGTATCTGGCCTTAAGGGTTCCCCCTGGGCTCAGGGAAAGGTGGGAAGTATCTTCAAAAGGAGGTGTTTTTTGTAATATTTAAACCCTAAAAGCCTGTGAAAGACAGAGTGACAGTGACACGGTACCGATCAAAATTTCCTAATTGCTTTTGCTGTTTTCCCAGGTTTTTTTCTATTTCTCATGCTCAGGCTGTGAGATCTGTGGGACTGTGAGACTGTGAGATCTGACATGTTGTGCAGGCCCCAGAATACTGAGATCTTAATCTGTGCTTAGGGCTCCCAGAATGTGTGGCAGTACATGTATTAAACAGCCTCCTCTGCTTGCGTGCAGGAAAATCCAGTAAACCCATCTGGATCCAGCTCAGCCCTGCTGTTTAATTCCGTGCTGGTGGCCCACAGTGTCCGTGATGGGCTGCTTTGGGAAGGCTCTGAGTGCTCCTCCTGCTTCCCAGCGATGTGGAGAGGGTTTGGCTGCCCTGCTGAAGGGGTCAGATGCAAAAATAAATATCAGCACCTTTCTCGCTCCTGTAGTCTCAGAGTAGGAAGCTATTTTCATTCCTAAAACCCCATTTTTCACTGTAGTAATTCAGGGCCTGACTGTTCTTAGCTTTTACTGTTCTGTGTCTCCAGGACCACAGGGCTGGGCCAAATCACAGCATAGCTGTCAGTCATTTTAATAATTATTATTAACCCCCTGCTGATGCTTTTCCACATGAAAGCAGAAGGTTCTTTGGCACTTTTCTTACTTTTCTTTAAAAGATGGAAGGTGGAATAACAAAGTTCTTAATTAGCTGAGCTGGTGTTGAAAAGCTCAGTGTCAGATTTCCAGGTCAGTGTTTGATGGAGGAGTGATAGTGGGAAGTGATGCATCGACATTGATTAAAGAGCAGTGATGAAGCAAGATAAAATTGACATTTAATTCCTCCCAGCTAAAGAAATGTGACTGACAATACTTAAAGGTGAACAGCCTTATTTCTTGAATCAACAATGCAACCTGTAAAAACATCCGTCACAGCAGTCTTTTCTTAATTACTAACATCTAATTAGCCCCAAATCACTGTAGCACACTGATTACACTAAAAGGTGCCTGCCACTCTTTCTATTTTGGGTATAGCTGAGAAGGGCAGAGCATGTGAAATTAACTGGCACTTCCAATTGTTCAACTGGAGACCCTGCAAAAACTCCTCAGCTTTTCTCTCTGTTCTCCATTCCTTAGTCAAACAGAGCAGTAATCCCAGATGAGTGCTGGATGCTGGCTGGGGACAGCTCGCTGGAAGCACCAGGAACCCCCAAGAGGGGTGTGAGGATGTTGCAAAAAGCCAAGGTGCTGCCTTCCCTGCTATTAGTAATGGGGGAGCTAACATTTTATAGAACTAATCTTGTTATTGTTGGCTTTTTTTTTTTTTTTTTAATGTAGTGCACTTTCAAGCTTCTTTAAAGCAGCAATTTAATGTTTCCTCACTTTAGTATAAGACCAACCCAGCCTCCTTTCTTCAAGCTGACAAAGGAGTTTTGGTGATAGTTTGCCATCCCTCAGCTTTTTTCCCTTGAAAGAAACAAAGGGGGTAACAAATTCAAATCCCCCAAAACCTTCTTTCCTACAAGGGGTCTGGAGTGGCACTGATGCCTTTGTGAGCGTGTTTGTGTTGCAGGAAAGAACATTCAGGTGCTGAGGCTTGCAGCAGCAGTTAAATGCTCATTTTTGAGCTCTGGTTGAGTTGAAATGCTGCTTGTTGCACCAAGGTGATGAGGACAGGAGGTAAAATCCCAGAGAAGTAGCATCCTTTTATCAGTAGATGGTAGTATAACAACGTGGAAGGAGTGCAGCTGCTCGGAGGTTGTCCCAAGTTCCAAGCTGTTGTACTTAAGGGAAAAACAAGACAAAGAGAGGCAGAGGATAAGTTCAGGCTCCTGTTACATTCTACTTTTCACCAAATAGTAGTTTACAGCAGAGGGAATGAATGTATATTTTTATTCATGATTTATGCATGGTTTATCTAGAGCAGTGTGAATAATTGATTATTTTTGTTCTCTGGTAGTGCAAAAAAAATAGGTTTTTTTAAAAGCAAAATGAAAAAAGTTAGGAAATCAAAAAGTAAAAGGGAAGGAACAGACTCGTATGTCAAAATAAATATTTTATTTTTCTTCAAAACAACTGTTTTGTTCTATAAATGCTTTGCTTTGAAGGATGGTTTGAATCATTTAACGTAAAGGAAATTGTCAAGCGAAACAGTTGTAGTTCAGTTCTGGCTTGTACATATCAAAATAACTGGTTTTAAACATTATTTCCTTTCCTATCAGTAAGGCAAAGAATTTGGTGAAACTGGGACAGGCTTCCCAGAAGATGGTGCTGCCAAAACTGAAATGGTCATGAAAAGTTTTCAACCAAGGCAGTCACATCCAGGCCCTTGGTTTGGCCATGAGTTTTTTCCTATGAAAATACAAACAAACCAAAATCAACCTGCAGAGGGGCCTCCTCCCTCTGTAAGCTCACATTTGCAAAGCCTTTTAGTTTGTTGTTTTTTTAATTAAAAGCAGACTTTTCCTGTGTGTGAGCTGGGGGATCCCAGGGGCAGGATTCACAATGTAAATGCACTTAGGCTAAAGAGATCCGTATTGATTTGTACCAGCAAAGGATCTGGCCTAGCAGGAGCAAACTCTGCTCTTCGAGGTAGTATTGAATTTGTATGTGTTGAATTCTGTGCTTTGGAATTTAAATCAAGGATTTGACAGCCAAAAAAAAAAAAAAAAGAGAAAAGGAGGGATTTGTAGAGATATGGCATCCACTGTTTTCACTCTCCATGTCGTCTTATTAGCAAAAGCGCTGTGGTAGGGGTGATGTTGATGAAGATAAAAGGCTTTTTGGTTACAACTGGGTCCTAATCCAAACCCTAATCTATGTATGTGCTAATGGTTGACAAATGACTGCTCTGAGGGGGAATAGAATCCATGGGAATTTTAGATTTCAAGCACATTCTGACACAACCTGGCAAACCTGTGCTGGGAAACCACAGCCTGGTGGTACTTGCAGGAGCTCAGGTGAGGGAGGTGCAATAAATCCTTCTTCCTGCTCAGGTAGGGAGCCCTCAAATGACAGCATGCTTAAAGCAATTCAGTTCTGATGTCTCAATCCTAAAATCAGCCATCTAGTCCTATGAAAGATGAACTTTTCCCAGAGAAACTGGATGAAAGGTGTGTGTGCCTCTGGATATTGCTGACAGGAGAGCAACTAAACTTTGTGTCTGAGGCTGGAGAAAGTGTTTTGTAATGGTGTGTGAGAGCTTGGTCATCTCCAGGGAAGCTGGGTTTCGTGCACAAGGTGCCAGGGCATGAGCAGGGCAGCAACACTGTGCTGGGAATACAGAAAAATGCAGTTCCCAGCAGGGCTGGATGCTTGTGGTGTGAATGGGCCGGGCTGAGAGCAGTGGGATCTCCTCAGCAGGGATGCTCTGTGCTGAGATATTTCAGCCTCAGCGTGGGGTTGCTGGTTAATTTAACAGAAGTTGCTCTTGGAGTGCTTTGTGGGCAGGTGAGCGGAAGTGCAGGCTTTTACAGAGGTCAGCAATAATAAAACTGATAAAACAGGACACTGTGGAGGAGGGAGAGGAAGGGAGAGATACCTGGACCCTCCACAGCCCATCGAAGGAGAGGAGATTGCCCTGTTCACAGCAGTCTCCCCTCAGCTCAGGTCTGGGGAAAATAACAGAAGGAAACACTCCAGGAGGAAATAAGTCTGAGGTGACCAATAGTATTTGTTGGGGTTCTTTTTGTCTTTGTTGGAGTAAAGAGGAGATGTCCATGGGAAGAGGCAGTTCCCAGGCCTGAGGAGGTGAGGCTCTGGCAGGGTGTTTGCCAAGGGGAAGGAAGAAAGAGAAAGAGAGGGCTCTTGGTTTTCATTTGTGCAGGTGCAGAGCAGAGCTTTTCCAGAGGCGTGGAGCTCCTTGCAAACAGAAGGGGGGCTGAAACTCAATGGGAATTTCCATTTCCTTCACTCCTGAGCTCATCCCACTCAAACTGCAGGAGTTTGTGCAGCTCCTCTGCTGCACTCACTGGCTGCAGTCATAAAAAGAGATTGCCCAGGTGTATCCAAACCCAAACTTTGACTTGGCATCTTTGATACTGGGATCATTATTCACTTACACAGAGCATAGGCAAAGCCGAGGAGCAGTTCAAATCCAGGGCAAAATTCCTGTCGTGCAGGTGGGTGCTGAAAAACAGGACTGGCTTGTGTGTCAGCTGCCTTCAGTAACAGAAAGTCTGGGATGAAAGTGTTTCACAGGGTTCCCTGTCTCACTGAGGGCTTGACTGAGAGCATAAAAATCAATGTGTAGACAGAAGTTGTTTAACATCACTTTTAAATGCAGTCGGATTAGGAATTTTCTCTGTAATTTTACCAGCTGTTTATGTCTGAGTCACATCTGGAGAGCACTTTCTGTGCTCTCAGAACCAGGAGTGGGGTTATATTGCTGAACTAGCTATAGATAAGGAAGTATTTTCATTTACATCATAAGGGCTAAACATTTTTTGTCTGATAATGACTAGAACATGAAAGTGTGGCATGCTTATGCAAAGTCTGATATTGGCTCTGATTTGCTATCATTCTTAAATATCTGATGGGGTGGGTGGTGTTTTAGCTCAGAAACTTGAGCAACTACTACATGAGTGCTGTTCATCAATAATCTGTAACTGGTTGCATTAATAAGATCAAGTATCACAAGACTTACCTAAATTCTCCTCCTCCTTGCAGTCATCTCTCCCCCTTATGGTGGCAGTGCCTAACTCCAGGGATAGGTTCCTTTCCATCTGGGGTGGGATTCCTCCTCTGGTGGACTTCCACAGCTTGAACGAGTCCTGCTCTAGTCTTCTGAGAGAAAAAGGCACTTCTAAGGTGCTATTAATCTCATCCAAAAATAGCCATTTAAAGGACAGAGATGAATTGCAGTCTAGGAGTGCTGATTTTGGTCCTGCTGACTCCCTTAGATGTAGCATTCACAATGTCTAAATACAGATGTGATGAATTTGATCCTTGGTGTTGCTCTGTTGATCTGATGTGAAGACTGTAGCAGCTGATGGAAATACTCTCATGGAGGTGTAGTTAGACACTGCATTGATCTTACTCCCCATCCCTTACTGTGCATTTTAATTTGAGCCAGTGCTGCCTCCCCTTTCAAGAGGTGGAGAGAAAACACAGTCAATTACACCATGAAAGGCACGGAGCTCCTTCAGTAATCCAAATTGACTGGGAAGTAACATCCGAAACCATTCACCCATTCCATTAAAAAAATACCAGGGAGCATGCATCCCTATGAAATAATGATGGGCAGAATAAACTGTCTGAAAGTATCTTGCCTACTCCACACCATTTAATCAGGAAGCAGTGAGTGGAACTGGCCTAACATTTACAAAGGGAGAACTGACACAATGCATATTTGAACACCATGAGAAATAGCATCACCGGGGACAGAGAGTAAGTTTAGTTAATAATGAATGGCACATCCTATAAAATACCATTACACAGTGTTCAAGGCCCAAGAATGATGACATAATTATTAGGAGACTGGGAGATTAAGATATAATTTAAAAAAACATGACAGGGGAGGGTGTAATTGGGGAGACAAAATACACAGGAAGTTTGTAATTTACATGTCAAAATACCTTTTTCATGTTTTGATTGGATTGGACGCCGCCTTTCCACTTCATTTATCTTGGCTTCAATTAGAGGCAGGAGAAATGACATCTCATGTTCATATTCTTGACACACACTGCTCATAGACACTTTCTAATTCTAACAGACAGTGAGGGGAAAAGGGAAACTCGATTCTGCCTCCGTCATGGACTTCTTAGTTAACCCCTAATTTGTTTCCAAATGAGGCTGTCACTGTGGTTCAAAAGAATATGTGCTTAGGCATTGGGGTGTGTGTTTGGGTATTCACTCCTGGGCTGGGCTTTGCACTAGGCATGGCTGGTTGGACCCAAAAGCTGCTTTTCAGGGGGAAACAAAAAAACCAGAAGCTGAGAACATTTTACCTCCCAAAGAAGAGCTTTCCTGTGTGACTGTTTTTATCAGAACAGCCATATTCACAGCGTGCTTGTAATCATACAGAGCCATCTCCAAAGCAGAGGATGTGAGTTGTGATTTTCCCCTTTGGCAGAATTTTTGCTCTTTTTATTTTCTGTCTGTCTCTTTTATCTGGTGTCGCCATGTGTTTCCCAATTGGCTCTGAAGTCTGCTTCCATTTTTTACAGGAATTGTGCTCTGTTTTACACCCATTCCCACCCAGACACACACTAGAAATGTCAAAGGTGTGTTGGAGATAAAGCCATATGTTTCATCAGTACTGAAGTATCTGCTCACCTGAAGGCATGTACTGAAGTCTTTCCTCTCTTGGCAGCTGTAATTACCCTTTTAATTCTTGTGCTTCATCTCAAAATCAGAGTTTTAGGTTTTTTCCAGAGGCTGTTGATTTTTTCTTTGCACAGTCTGAGGAGTGGAAAGAGGGCAAAAGTTTTCCCCTCTCTAGGACTTGTGACATCTAAAACTGGGGGTCCTTTAAAGCATCTTGAAATGTCCAGCTGCAGTCAGACTACTCAAAATCATCAGTCACTTTTGAAATCATGGGCAGCAAGTTTCAGGCTTATCAGTAACCCTATTCTTTGGATTTCCTTATAAAGCAAAACTGCTCCTGGAAAGGCTAATCAGGAAATATCAGAGAAATAGTCCTTGAGAGATCTCCTGTGAGAGGGACTTTGACTCACCAGACAGAGACAGATCCCAGAGCAGCTGTATATACACTCAGGTCTGGCTTCAGCTGCAAGGTTAAAAAAAAAAAAATAAAAAAGGCTTTGAGATAAACAGCTGGCTTAAGAAACACAGGTTGGGTCAGAGCAATCACTCATCCAGCCTGGGTGTCTCAAACTGCCCCCAAAAGTTGTTGTCCAGAAGGAGTGTGTGACTCCAGCCACCTTCTGCAGCCTTTTCCCTTTGCATGCCTCCAGCATCTGTAATCATTGGATTAAGGATGTTAGAGGGTACATTCCTGCCTGTGCCTCTGCTGGACCTGTTGTCCATGAGTTTCTCTAATCCCTTTAGACACTGCAGACACCCTCTGCCTCCACAGCCTCCTGTGGCAGCAACTTCCACAGAACACTGCCTGTGCTGCTTCACACAGCTTTGCAAACTCTTTTTGGGCAGAGTGGCCCGAGATGCATTGAACACTGCACTGACCACAGCTAGAGAGGCTGCACTGAATGCCTTTGGAGTAAAATGCTGCCTGGCTTTTGAATTTACAGCAGTTTGAGTCAGAGAAATGTCCCATGCTCTGCAATCTCCAGGGTAGCACCATCTGAGTCCCCCAGTGTATATTCTTGGTAATATAAACCACGCAGATAGGCTGCAGGGAGCCAGCTGGACTGTGTGTAAAATTACTAAGGTACATATTTGATACTCGAGGAACTGTATTTTTCTGGAAGAATTGACTAGCATTGAAATGTCTGCTGTCATCTGCTGTCCCAGCTCTCTAACAAGGAAAGTAAATAAGAAATACCGATCCTAAACCCACTTGGAAAGAGCTTTGGCTGTCAGGCAGAATGTTGTTGTGGTACAGGGAGATGGCCTCAGGTGTTCTACAGTTTACCAGACACTTTGGTAGCTTGTGGATTTTACACAGACAGCTTTCAGATCGTTCATGAACACATGAGTGGGTAAACACCAGGTACAGCTGCAGAAATAACTCATAGAGTAGCCAAGGCACCAAATCCATTTTCAGCTCAGCTAAGCTGACTGAACTCTGAACAACTTCACTCAGTCCTTTTAATAAAACCAAGGTTTATGGAATAGAATATTTTTAGCTGTGTCAGGGGTTCAGTCTCTATCCAGTGCACCCATCTGAAGGTCTGTGGGCAGTAAAAACACTTTCAAGATCTCTGGAGGTGCACAGCTGCTACATGTTGGCAACTCCTGTGCTAATATGCAATACCTGGAGTCACCAAAGCTAAAAATTGCTGCTTCATGAGTTATTCCCGTGCACCCATCACATTTCTGCTTAACTGCCATGCACAACAACCCCTTTCAATGTGAGTACTTCTGTGGTTGATTTTGATTTTTCCTCAGTCTCTGATGGTGTTTGAGAGATCAGTATAGCCTTGTGTTGACTGTTCTACTAAGAATTATACAAAAGAGGAGAGAGCTGGCAATAGGCTATCCTTGGGGGATGCAGAGTTTACTGTGAAGAGGCTTCTGGCAGCAAAAATGATATTTGCCAGTGTTGTGTGACCCACTTTGAGCAGGGTAGATTGATCATCTGGAAAAAGCCCTGGAATAGCTGAAAGAGGGAACGTGCAATAGAAATCTGTATGTCTTTATTTCAGTCTTCATCATGACAAGGACAAAAAGGAAAATACAGGCCAAGGGCTTGAACTAGAGGCTGTGGTACCCCAAAGACTCAGGCTAGCACACACTGCATACATCATTAAGCCACTGGCAACAACAACTGAAGCCCTGCCCAAGTTTCAATTCTTACACTTCAAATAGTCTCAGCTCTCACCAGACAAATTAATATTTAATGCACAAGTGCACGCCGTAATATTCCCAACTGTGCAATCTAATATTAACAGCTATTTCATAAACCAACAAGGCCCATTCAATTGGTGACCATTTAAACTATAACACACCATTAAACTGTAAAAGCAGCCATGGAAACATGATTGAGATCCATGTTTGTCGGCCCATTGCTAAAAATGGGATTGCAACAATGCCAGTGCAAAAAGTCAGTGAACAGTTCCATCCAGAATAAAGGGAGTCACAAACTCCTTCTTGGAGCTGCAGCTTGGTTATTAGGGCAAAGTAGGTCCTGTCCACAAGAATATATAGATTTTAATAACCTTAAATGAGAATATGTAGCCCTTTCTGGCTTTCCTTTGGATGTGGCTGCAGAGTCCCCCTGTTCCTGTGCCAATCCTGTAAGGGCTGCAGGAGTCATGGATGTTTAATCCACGAGGCAGTGAAGTGGGAAGGCAACTTCACCTCTGCCTTTAGGAAGCAAATTGATGCCAGGAGATGAGAACAGAGGCTAGACAGTGTTAAAGGAATAAAGCAGGTATTTATTAAAAGAACTCTGAAGGGTGCACCTTGGGCATCACAAGAGCCCAGCCATGGCTCTACCCAAGATGGACCCAGGATAGATTCCAACTCACAAATTTTCACACTTCTGTAAGTTTTGGTCCATTTACATATTGGGGTTAATTGCCCAATTGCAGTTTCAGGTTATAAAGTCCCATCCTCTCAGATTGCTCTCCTCAATTCCCTGTTGTTGATACTTTTTGGGCCTGAAGCTGCAACGGTATCCTTGGTTCTCAGACTGGAAAAGGATTGTTTTATATAACCAAGCTGTGAAGAGAACTTGCTAACACTTTATATGAAGTTCAGAGTTATACACCAGTGCAGTACAGAATCTGGAAACCATGAAAGCAAAAACTTAAGGCATTACAGTGGTGCTCTGCTTTATCTTGATTCTTCTCATGCTCCCATTCTGAAAAATACACTGGTAAATTGGAGAGGAGGCAGGAAAGAGGTGCTGGGCAAAATGCTTTGCCACGAGATACTCTCAATCTTTTAACTCGTCAAAAATAAGATTGAGAGATGACTTGTCTTCAGTGTTAAGTGCCTCCACAGCAGGAAAACACTACTTTGTAAGAGGTCCTTTAATCTATCTGTGAAGTTATAACAAGAACCAGTGTTTGGATGCTGAAGTGAAATGACTCAGGCATGTGTTTATCTCAACAAGGGTAAATAAGCAGTGACAAGTTAATGGTAATAGTGATGTTTTTCCCCTTGTCTCCATATCAAGACAAGAAGCTTTTCTGAAAAATACACTTATTCTTTGGTGTTTTCCTGTTAGGGATGGGAGAGAGGGGCCCTGTGCATTATACAAACCTAAGCAGTCATTCTCCTTTCTCTTCTTTTGTAGTCCAGGCTTTCAAGTGAGTTAAACCTGAGCTCACAAAAGAATGTGGAATTTGATGTTGAAGGTATTGAAACACATTTGAAGACTTTAGCCTAAGCAATTAAAGTCCTTTTAAAATATCATTATGCAAACAGTGTCATATGAAGTGCCTTCAGATGGCTGAGTTTTAATTTTAGAAATGAAGGGAAAATGGTCTGTAAGTAGGTAGAACAGCAGGGTGAGACCATGAAGCAGGACAAGCATGATGTTGAAGGTCATGTGTGATGTTGAAGATGCAGAAGTGGAGAGACCTGCTGGGCACAGCCAGGAAAACAAGGCAGGCCTGTTCCAGCATCATCACACTAAATTTTTAGGGCCTTATTAACATGGCAATGGATGAGTGCTGGGAAACCAGGACATTGCAGGCATCCTACTTCTGTATTATCAATGTTTTCTGTCTTTATCAGCTTCTAAACATTCTTTAACTGCATAAACACACTTCTGTGGTGCTCTCAAATCTGTGAAAGCTCATTGTGCACAGCGCAGCTCTTTCATTCATAGTCTTTACGTCTTTGTAAACCTCCACCTTTGGTGCTCTGGTGTTCTTGATTTCCCCATTTTTCATTGACTGAATGAGCTGAAGGCAAGACCTTGGGGTCTGTGTGTGCAAGCACTTGTGATGAGAGCCATGTACCTTCCACCTCATGGGCAAGGGGAAAAGAGGTTGTCTGAGCTGCACTTCAGCATTTCATGACCATGTGGTTTTTGCCTGATGCTGAATTTTAACATTTTAGTATAGTTGTCTTTTGTTTATATTTGTTTTTCCCAAATCCACCCCTCCTCACAAAGAAAACAAACAAGTTTCTTTTGAAACTTTTATTAGTAGACTAATAAAAAGAGCCCTAAAATCTTTCTTTAAATATCCTTATTCTTTAAATATGTATTTTAAAGCCTACAGGGGCTAAGACTGTGGTTTACTACTTGAATGATTGAACCTGGTGTTTTTGGAGGTAGGAACAACCTGTTGATAGATGACTTGCAAGTGACAGGTTGTAGTGAAATGTGACCCAGGCCAGAAGTGACCAAAACCTGGTGAGGTTTGATGCCTAATCTGAAATGACCTGTTTGTCTCATTGGAAGAGTGAGGAGTTATTGAGATCAGAAAAACCAGCACTGCAGATGGTACCAGCTGTCAGTCTGTGTTGGCAATCACATTAGAGGGCAAGAACCTGAGCAGAGCTTCTTAGGGAGAGGATTGCAGCTATTTGCCTGCTTGTCTGGTGGAGCAGGTAAAAAGATAAATCAGTTTCGTGGTGGAAAAAAAAAGTTCAAGAATGCTCAAAAGTTATTCACTGCATACTTAAAAAAAAAAAAAGGTGAATATAAAAGATCATTTTTCTGGCCTGATTCTCAGTTCCTGTTTTTTCTTCCTGTATGCTAGGTCCCTGTTATGTTTTCAACTCTTTTTTTTTGGTTTTTTTTTCTGCTCAATTTTGACTCAGAACTAAGGAAGGAGAGAGTAAAAGGAGGAAAATGATTTCTGTGGAACAAGGCTTTGTGTGTTGTAACTACTTAATGCAGCTACAATAGGACAAGGAGAGTGTGGAGTGTTTTGTAAACTTTCTCCATGCTCTGAATTAATCTGTTCCCTTCCGGAAAATCCTCCTTAGAGGAATCTCGTTGCCAGCTTTGTCACCCTTGGTGAAGAGCACTGAATTGCCTTGGTGTACCTTGACACAAGCCACAGAAATAACTGAGGGTCAGCTCATAGAAATCAACCCATTTGGATCTGAGGAGCCTCTGGGTGGGCTGGAGTGTTGAAAATACAGTGATCACATTCCCCTTCAGTCAGAGTCATTCAGAGCAAATTAGAGTGACTCAGCAGAGGAAAACAATGTATGGACCGGTCCTTGTTAAGATGAAGGAACATGATTTCCCAACATGATGGAGCTGAAAGGATGATGGTGTCACCAGCTGGAAACAGCCCAGGTTTTCATATCACCATGACAAGTAGGAAGAGAGATGCCTCAGGTAATGCAAACAGTGAGTCAGATGTCTCTTCAAATCAGAGAAGGCAGCTCAGGGGATCTTTTGTTAGAGGATTTTGTTAGAGGAGCAGCTGAGAGGAATCATCCAGTGTGCAGAGAGATGGGAGCAGCTCTGGGCTGCCAGACTTGTCTGAGCTTCCAGGCTGGATATGGGGGCCAAGAGGAGCCACAAATCACTCCTTGGGTCTTCTGTCCCTACCTGCACTTTGCTTTCCTGAACAGAAGAAATGGAGGTACATGAAACTGTAACACACCTGGCCAGGAACCCTCAGTGAGACCTGTGAGCCCCTCTAGGGCTCACTGCTCACTTTGGACATCACCAGAACCCTTTGATCTCTCCCTGTTTTGCAGGTGAATGATCACAGGCAGTTCACTTCATCTCCCCTTGCTTTGATTTCTGCACCTGTAAAGAGCAGGCAAGCATTTCCCCTCCTTTTAGACAATACTTGATCATCTCCTTCCAAAAAGTGTGAAGTAATAAGTAGAATATTAGTAATATCCTGCAACATTAGTAATATCCTACAAAGTGTTACACAAAATTACTTTCTGATTCTTGCTGGCATTGCCTGGGTTAATTCTGAGCTGTCACTCTGTTCCTTAGGAGATGGTCCTTTGCAGACTTCATGATATTGCTGCAGGGAAAGTATTGTGGTTTTGTACGGGATTATTACTGGCTTGGAAAAAAACCAACACGAAATGATTTCTCTGGGTTTTCTAGCAGGAATCCCAGTTATTCTCTTCTGCTGCATTACACAAATATGCAACATGTGATGCTACCCAGCCATGGGAGAAAGCAGCCTTATAAATAAATGCAAATGAGAAAAACAGGAGATGTTCTGCAGCACTAAAGCTGTGCCTGTAGAGGCATTGGTATTAGTAGGAATTGCTGGCTTTATTTTCACCTGTATATGAGAGTGAAATTGGAATTTTTAAAGTATCTGAGAGGAAAGGGGAATGATTTTCAGTGAGTTTGTTACCTTTAGTAATTTAGTAATAGTCATCTGTGGAAATTTGGCTTTGAGTTTTAAACCTGTTTTGGGGGACTGTATTTTTCATGGGCTAAGGAGAATATTCCCTTTCTTTGGCAGTTGAAGCTTTTCCCTGTTCCTTGGTTAAGTCACTGTGCCGAGCCAGACCCGGTGTGCAGTCAATTATACACTCATGCTGCTTTCAGATTCACTTACCCAGCAATGATGACTGTGAGCAAAATCCATCAGAGAGTTATTATCTCCAAAGCAAAAGCCTCAAATGTTCAGGCATCTAATCTGCCCCTGAAAATCAGTACCTGTTCTCGAAAACACAAGACCTCAAATGACTTATTATTTTGGATGCCTGAAGGCTGGAAACACTTTTGAAATCTTGCCTGTAGCTTAACAACTCAGGGTTGTCTCGGGTCTGTTGGCCAGAATTAGACAGTGCAAGAGGCACAATGTATTACCTGTGGTACAGAAGGTCACCTGGATCATGTTATAATTACATGAACCTCTTCATTGTGCACCGTGAAACCCACAGTAATGCTAGATAATGGTCCAGGCAGCATGCTAATTGGCTGGATAAAATGAGTGTTTTAAGCAGTGAGTCTCCAGCTATCCCAGTATTTATGACATGCACACAATTAGCAAATGTGCTTCTTCATTCTTCTGGTGATTCTAGGCAGAGTTTCCAGTCTTGTCTTGTATTTCTTCTTATGCCTTCACAACTTGGGGTGTCCAGGCTCAGGCTGCCTCTCTGTGGCTATTTTCCCTTCTTGCCTCCAGCATCTGCTTTAAAAGCAGTTAAACCTGGGGCAGCACCAAATAGGCAGTGTGGGTGCCCTTGTAGCACCATGGTGAAACATTGGGTGTTCCAAGCGTAACTTCTGTCTCGAGTTACTCTGAGAAATCGCAAAAAATATAAAGGTTCTGATGACCTACTCAGTTTATCTTAGGTTCTTGTGAAGTATTTTTTAATCACAGGTGATAAGCTTAGAGATGTTTCCTTGCTATAGTTCCCAAGGGTCATTGAGTTCAGCTGCCATACAAGAAGCTTGTCTGAAAGTTGGAGCTATTCATCCAGGCTTCATTTATTGCCAGTGGGGAGAGAGGGACAGGGCTGGCTGGAGGCATGTTTGGTTATTTGGGATGAATCACCATGGACAGGCTGAGCTGAAGTCAGAGGAATCCCATCTATTGTGGAGAAAGGTCAGGAGAGTATCTTCACTTGGCTCCCCACTCTGCTGGCCAGAATACATCTCCCAGCACCTTTTAACAAAGTACTGAGCAACGGGGGGTGTCTCTCCTGTGTGGCAGGGAAGATTCCTGGAAGGACCAAGCTTTCTGTGTCCAGTATTCCTGCACAGTTGGGGAGTTTTGAAAAGTACCTCTTCAGGTGGATCAAGGAGTGGATTATGGCCATATTTTATAAGAATCCAAACCCTCTCAGCAGTACTTGCCGGATTAACCTGAGAAAAGAAACTCTCTTGACACCCCCCCAATTTCTCTTGATGCAATTTCCAAGGAGAAGACTCAGGGGCTTGACTAGTTCTCTTCAGCTGGCCACCTTTCTGCTGCTTTGTTACAGTTTATGAAATGCTTGGGGAAAAGTTGGTCCAGAAATATGGTTTTCTTTCTGTGATCCTGTTATGGCGTAACCTTTCAAGGCCAAAACAACTTAACCGAGAATATCAGAGAAGATCCTACAAATTAGAAAGATTTACTGTGCAGATAATTTTTTTTTCAAGTGACAGAGCAATTAATACCCTCATGAAATGAAAACTCAACCATTTATCATCCTCCTTAAAAAGGGGTTGGCCTCTTGGGACACCTTCCCGTGGCCATTCTGGTGAAGGAGGATTCCATACCTCCTGCATCATCTTTGCACCAGTGCAAACATCTGTGCCAGTCCAGCCCTACAGCAAAGCCAAAACAAGCTGAGCTGAGGCTGTGCCCTCCAGCTCAGGGTTTCTTGCTGCTGGGCTGCCCATGCTGACGTGCCTGTCCCCCTCCATGTCCCAGTGCCCTCTGAGCTCTCCTTGGAGCGTGGCAGGCGGGACAGCGAGCAGGGCTCCGACCATGCAGGACTCCACAGCTCCTACTGGGACTCTGTGACAATCCTGTTAGAAATCAGGACGAGATGGCACAAAACAGGGACATCTGGCAGGTTCAGCAGCATGGATCCACTGCAGATTCCCCTGTTGGTGAACTTGGCCAGCAAGCCATTTCAGCAGATGTTTGTCCTTAGGCACTGAATGCTTTCTGGATGCTTCTTCCCTCTGCCTCCCAGGAGCAAATGCCAGCACAATGGAAGCTCACATAAGCTCACTGACCAACATTAGGAACTGTTGACCTGACGATGAGCTGCAGCATGTAAACGGGGTTCCTTGAAAGAACAGAAGCTAATGCCTCCTCTGGGGAGTTATAATGAAGAAATGCAGAGTGCAAGGAGCATTTGGGTAGTGTTTGTCAGCAGTGGTTAGGTACAGTCCATCTTCCCCGACGCCTGTGATTTGAATGCTGTATTGACTCTGCTCCATATACTTTCAAGCAGGTATATTAAAAATGCAAGAGGAACTGCATTTTGAGGGGTGGGGGGGAGAGAAAAGAAAGAAAATAATTATTGTTGCACATTGGAGCATATTAATGAATACATTAATAATTGATCCACTGTTATGTTTTCCCCTAATAGTCATCAAAATCTGTATAAACCTGCACTACAATACATAACATCTCATTACAACGTTTGCTCAAAAAATCAATGCATATCTAAGTTATTTGTGTCAAAACTCATTTATTTCCACAATAACATGGACTGTCAAACCTTGACATCCTGTTAATAACATCCAGTGCATTTGCATATTATTCAAATATTTCCTTTTATGAAATGGGGGACTTTTACTTACACTGTCCTACTTGCAGTGCTTCGTATATTTGCACATTAGCTCAATTCACACAGTTATAGAAGGGTTACCTGTGGCAACTAATTATACTGCACTTTATGCATATTAATGAGCCTGGTGAGCAGCCGTCCTCTGTTCTCTGTTGAAATGAGGGGGGGGAAATAACAGTGTAAGTGGGAGACCTATTACAGGCAAAATGCAGGCGAGTGGAAGACAGATATTTTATAATGTTTTCTCTTTGATGCCCACAGCCTTTTAGAACAGACTAACCTGAGTGGGAAAAATACCTCACAGCAGTCCCAGCAGCTTTGAGGTCAGATGTGAAAAATATGACTTTTTTTTTTTCTTGATTTCTTTCCTGTTTTTGTTGGGATTTTTTCATTTTACTTTCCTTCTCTCCCTCTCTTCCCCTCTCTGCTGCTGCCTTCAGTTTCTGAATCGTGTCTTTGCAAGGTTCTGAGTGCTGCTCTCACCCAGGACTGAGAGCAGCACCTCTCTTCATCAGCATTTTTGAGGTGTAGCCTAAAGCCACCCTCTGCCCTCTGATGAAGCCATCCTGAAAAAGGCCATTTCACCTGCACAGATGAGAGGGACACGTTTTGTTCTGAAGGAGTGGAGACCCAGCTGGAGACTGCTCCAGCGATTCCTGTGACCAGGTGTCACAAGGACAATGGGAAGGGTTGGCAGCCCCACTGCAGTTCAGGGAAGGGCCACATCCTGTGCATGCAAATGCACTCAGAGAGAGAGAAAAAGCTGTTCCCCCGCTGAGAAAATGGGCAATCTGTCAGCCCAGGGGTTTGGCAAAGGGCAAAAACCATCACAGGACGTGTCCCAGTGTTCCTCAGCCAAAGGCTGGGCTGTGCTGCTTTCCTGGTGTGTTCCTTCAGATCATCTCCACCTCCTTGAAAAAAAAAATGAGAAAAGCTCTGGCATTGTCACAATGGAAGACAGAAAGGGAAGATTTGATTTTATGCAGCAGCAGATGTCTCCTAAGCAGTAATCACAGTGTCAGATAGAAGAACTAATCATATTTCAGTAGCTTGTTCAGATCTCTGATTAAAATTCAGTGATACCATTCCTGGATCCTAAAATGCAACAGTCATCAGAAACAAAAGAGAATGTATCATAATTAATGCAATTAAAAGAGCCCTTTACTTTATCTTTTTTTTCTCAGTAAGCTGTGCTGACCTTACCAGAGATTAAAACCACTCTCCTAGGACTGAAACCTGGCTCAGTGTGGCAGTAAGAAACCCTGACTCCTTACAGCCGTCTCCAGGCTGGGAATCCACGGGGTCTTGTGCACTTGGGAAAATAAATATTCTTGGTTGCTTGTGCCTTTCAGCAGAGGGGAGAAGGCAGATGGAGCTGTGCATCCAGCCTCCCTGGCTCTCTGCTGCAGACAGTGCTGTCAGGGATGTGGTTATTTACAGGACTGGCACTTAGCACCCCAATCTGCCCTTCCTAGGACAAGCCAAATCTCCAGATAATGAATTTTTTCACAGTCAGGCCCTGGGCTTCCTGCCATGCAAATCAGCCAGAATTTGCTGAGTAATCCTGTCAGAGCCATAGCTTGGGTGTTGATGGGGGCATCCATGGATGGTGCTGGGTATCCCTGGGGCAGTTCGTGGCCATGAGCTGGCCTGGGCAGGATTTGAATCAAGACACAAAGGGTGAGGAGTGAAATCAAGCTGCTATTTTATGATGATTGTGATTTCAGGTCTGATAATTAGAGAGTTTTGACAGGGAAAATATTTCTAGTGAGGATTTATTTAGCTTTTTATATGAGCTATCTTTGATGAAAACCAGAATGACAATTATTTAAATGATACACATTAAAAATAAATATAAAATAAATAAACATTTTATCCCAGCTGAATGTAGGATAACATTTTTTGTAGAAAAATAGCTTTATCAATTTTGCATCTGAGGACTTGGGGACAGGGTCCAGCAACAAGGAGGATGTTTGATCCTCCTTTCCCTATTTATACCAGCTGGAATGACAATGCCCTCTTCATTTAAAGCAGGACTATAAAAATTCCTTTTTACTTTACAGTGGCACTTGAGGACTTCTGTGGACTCTATATGGTTTAATTTAGCATCTTGGGTAGGTGGGAAGCTCCATTTGCTTGCTGTTATGAGAGGTTTGCTCTAGTGGTCTCCAGAGTAATTATTTTGTGCTGTATCCCACACTAGCTCTGAGAAAAGGAATATGAGTGAAAGGCTATTAAGAGGTACAAGCATTTATTTTATTCCAGAGCTTCTGAACTCTGAATTGCTACTATTAGGTGTTTTTAAAAAAATACTCTGGTACTTCACTAGAAAAGCTGACAACCTGCTGTCTTATTAACATAACTCTAACATGTCTGAGAGATCCAGTGCAGCAGATTGATTATGTTCATGTCTCAGCCTCAGTACTGATGATGATATGCTGGTAAATATATCAATGCATCACCAGCTTCCAGCACAGAGTCTTTCTGTGACATTTTCTGAATGAAGTATGGGAAGGAGAAGGGTTTGTGCCTCTCCTCAAGTGAAGTCGAGCAGGCTGAGCTGTTTGGCAGAAGAGCACCTGGCAGTGATGATTAACTGTGGGGTCTGAGTGGTGTCTGTGTTGTAGAGGTGTCACTCAGACAAGCAACACAATAGGTTCATCTGCAGATCCCCAGAATTAGAAAATGTCGATTTATGATGACTGTGCTCCTCCTGAAGGAGCAATAAGTGAATCGTGCCTAAGCCTGGCTTCCCTGGTTCTGTTCTGTTCCTGGTGGAGTGGAGCATGACAGGCCAGGAGAGGAAAGTGGGTAATTATTGCCTTGGTGAGGAGCATGGCTACAATCAAAAATACCTGTTTGATTCCTTTATAGATTACCTACGTGACTAGACGAGCCACGTAGGTTTTTTATTTGAACCACGGTGAAAAATGAGAATAACAGTGTTTGCTTTCTTCTGTTCTTTATCTACCCACATCATGTCTGAGCAAAACTGACCTCTCCATGTGCTAAAACAGTGGACTGGATAGGTACAACAATGGCAGCACTTTGGGGCATCCTGCTCAGGTTACTGCCAAAAAGATAACTCAGGAATGAACATTTCAGTTGGCCTAGACTTACAGAATCACCAAATGCTTTGGGTAAGAAGGGATTGTAGAGATCATTTACCTCCCCTCCCCACCCCGGGCAGTGATGCCACCCCCTAGATCAGGGTGCTCAGAGCCCCACCAGCCTGGCCTTGAACACTTCCAGGGACTGGGCATTAATTCCTTGGAAATGACAGAGGACTTGACTCTGACCTGACAGGTTTCAGTCCCAAGGGACTTTGTAACCAGGCACAGGGCAGGAAGTGGCAGGCAGTGGCCCAAAGAGCCCCAGAGCAGGGATCCCATTTCATTTTTTGTTTGTGACAGTTGAAATATTCCACTAAGGCCATCAGTTCTCTGGACACCCATGCTCAGGAAATGAATCATGGCTGTTCACACTGGTTAATCTAAGGCACCTAAGTAAATGTCAAATTTATAAGACCAGTTTCTTTAGCATCATGATATAACTAAAGTAGAAAACTCCCCCACTGCACTGGGCTTTTCTTGTTTGTCTTCAGGAACAGAATTTTCCTCCAGTGGCTGTCAGAGCACTGGCAGACCAGGCTTCTACCTTTGCATCAGTGAACTCTCCAGAGCTTTTGGGATGATGGCTAGCTGTGGCTGACCCCGTAGCAAATCCCTGGGGCAGGTTCACCCCAAGAGGCAGGCAGGGAAGTAACCAGACATCCTCACCACTGCAGGGAGACAGAACTCATGTGAGGTTTAAACATTATTTTAGCTTTGAGTATCTTTTTAAACAGCATCTAATACCTCTCTATGTCAATGACAGTGGGAGAGGAAGTAAACTCCCTGAGAAATGTGGTAATCCAGACAGGAAATTGAAGACAGACTGGAGAGTGGGATCATTTGAGGAGTTCATGAGTGATCTGGTCTGCAACAGCTCGCGTGTCCTTGAATAAGCTCCCTCTCTGCTTAGGCCTGCCCTGCCAAGGACATGTTGGTGCTGCAGCCTTGATCACCTCCTTGGCTTCTTGGGGAGCCAAGGGCTCTGCAAGCAGCGCCACTGCAGCTCTGACACTTGGGGGATTTTATTGCCCTCGGTAGCAATTCTTCCCTAATGTCAAACTGAGCTGCTGTATCTTACAGGAAAGGACCTAAACAATGATGTATTCAGGCTGATGGGACTGGATTAACCCATTAATAAATAGGAGGTGAAGAGAGCAATCTTGTTGAACGTAATGTATGCTAATGATGTGACCTGGCTAATGGAGCCCTTTTCTATATTCTGTCATTGCGCACATCAATTATGCAGCCTCAATTATCATCCTGTTTTTGTATCATGTGGCTGAGAAATGAGACTTAATAGAGATGTTTCACCCAGTAAAATGCCTGATTAGGTTATGAAAGCAGAAACTCAAGGAAGAGAAGGAAAAAAAACCCTCTTTGTTACATTATATCCTGATTTAATTAGCCAAAAGATATTATTCTTTGTAAGGGCTTTGAAGTAGTAGAAATATTGCTGCAGGCTCAGCAGCAGAGATGACTAACTGCCTAATACCTACAGCAAATACCCTGACATTGCACTGGCAGGCAGACAGATCTTAGCTAAACACTGCAAATCAGGCCAAGATCTCCATGTGGCTGAGATTCCCAATGAATGGGATAAGGAAGGGAGGGAATTCTGAGAGCCAGAGCTCCAGTTGCATCTGTGAGGGCAATGACAGCAAGCCCATGCTGCTGGGTGACATCTTGGGGCATGTGCTGCATTTCAGGGTGTGTGTGGTTTTTAGCAGCAGTTCTCAGATAAATGTTCCCTTCTCTTGGCTGGGTGATGCTGTCCCTTGCTCTTATTCTTTGTTTTTTAGATGTGGGTTACACTGAGTTTTTTGTAAGTTTTACTGTTTGAGGCTTTTGTATTCCTACTGCAAGCCTGATAATGGGGATTCATCAGGTTCATTGAAATCTGTCAGGTTCCTCCTGGTTGCCTCAGGATGGTTTCAAGTATTTCTTGTGTTTCTGATATGGCTCAAAGGATACTCAGCCCTGCAGGACAGGAGAGGGCTTTGGAGACAACCCAGTACGTGCTGAGAAGTTACCAGAGGGGAAAAAAGGAAACTCTCACACTTTTTTTTGCAGTATCTGAATCCATGCAGGAAGTTGTGACCCTTGGGTTGTGCTTGCAAGACAAAACCTGTAGCTTTTGACAGGGTAGGAGAAAATGTAGTGGAGAAGGACCTAAAGAGTGGGATGAAGGTGACTGAATTAAATGATCTCTGCAGTCCTTAAGGCAGACCCAGACTCCGTTGCCTTCAGCAGCGTGGTGACTTTACATCAGGGAGAGATCTGTCCCTTTCAGACCTGTCTGAAGACAGCTCTGAGTTCTCATCCACGATGGCAGGAGCATGTTTGTAAACCCCATGTTTTATTTTATTTGAGGCATAACCAGCCAGCTAGATCCCTGATAAAAGTCACAGCTCTGATTCACACAGGTTTTGGCTGAAGTGCAGTGGCACAGAGAGCTGGTGCAAGGCAAGGGTGAATCAGGTCCTTGGCGTGTGTGAGCTCTTAGTTCTTTCCTTCCCTCAGGGTCTCACCTGCCGTGGCAAGGAATGATGTCACCCTCATTCAGAACATGATTGGAATGACAAAACGCCCAGGGTGCAACATTTACTCATCTGTCCTTGGCCAGTGCATCTTCTAGTGTCAGTAAATAATTTGGGAGGCTTGGGGGAAATGAACACCTGGGCCTCATGTTCCAGCTGGAGCTGTGCCTCCTCTTTTGGATGTGAGGCTGCAGAGGTGTGTTCACAGCCTGACTCCTAGGGCTGAGTTTGCAGCTGAAGTTGCTCCTCTTCACTGCGATGTTGCTTCTCAAATTGCTTGGTACTGACCTCAGCTTTGCCTCTGCAGCAGCCAAATAAAATAGTGACAATGCTGTGCCTTGCTGACTTGGAGCAGCACCTTGTCACAAGCTGTGCTGTGTCACAGCTGCCTGCAGCTACGAAGCTCAGAGTTAAATTTCCTTTTATCATCTGCTTTGTGGATGCTTAGGCCATCTTCTGATGCCCTGCTCATCCCCAGTGCTGTGCATCTGATGTGGTCTAATGTGCACAAGAGGCGGCCCCAGCGAGCAGGAGTCGAGGACATTATGTGGTTGAAATTGGTCAGGTCACTTGCTGTCTGTCTAAGGAATGGTGTTTAAAGATTAGGGATTATGGAAAAATGAATTGCATTGATTTTTTTTTTTTTAATGTACCTTTGAAGATGTCCAGCGCTGGTGAGCTAACTTAGTGCAGAAAAGAGATGGCTGAACCTAAAGAGGCTACAATAATTTCAAATTTGAAAACAAAATAAAAATATCAAGGTTTTTGCATTAAGGAAGTTGGCAGTGAGGTGGATTAATTTTTTTCTCCTATGTATTTTTTAGTGATGACATTTAAATAGTAGAAATTGATCTGTTTTAATTTCACATCCCCCTTCTTTCTCATGT
Organism: Prinia subflava; assembly: GCF_021018805.1. Taxonomy (NCBI): domain Eukaryota; kingdom Metazoa; phylum Chordata; class Aves; order Passeriformes; family Cisticolidae; genus Prinia; species Prinia subflava. Next base: position 3,897,242 of record NC_086261.1, read on the forward strand.
ACACTCCTCACAAGCTTTATGCAAACTTCAGTTTCAATCTGGCAGCCTCTGTGGACAGGAATGGGATTGTGCTTTTGAAGCGTGTGCATCATTATTGCTTTGTGTACTTTCCTGTTAACTTCTATGCAGTATCCAGCTTATCCTTGCTTGATCCTTCCTGCATCTCAAATGCAACATGAACTGCTTGGCTGCTTGTGTTTCCTGACCTCCTTTTCATTTCTGCACAGTGTCCATGTGATCTATCACAGCTTTGAAAATTCAACTGCAGGGTAGAGATTTCTTTGCCAGAATTGATCCTTCTCTTTTCCTCAGAAACCATCAGATAAAGGGATACTTGTGACAAATAACCATGAGAAAGATCACCACGTTAGAAATCTTTTGCTTTGTGCTGCGCTAGCTCTGTGTAATTTGGATGGGTCCTCAGTCACTTGTCTTTCACCTTTGGGGTAATTATTTGCTTGTGAGTGACGAAGATTCTTGATCCCATTTTGACCTGCAGAACTTGTGATAAGGAAAGATTTGCCTTCAGGCTTCAGTCCACAAAAGCCTGATATTCCTTTTTTCCCCCATCACATTATATTCCTTGCAGAAGCTGTGTGAGATGAGAAGCTCATTATAGCTTTAGGGTCATCACTGAATGACTTTATCCAGTGGCTTTTCAGTGCTTCCACAAGGGGATTCATATCATCCCTACTGCAATAATCTTGTATACATTGTTTTAATTTCTATATCCTTTTCATCTAGCTGCTGAGGGAAGAATGTTTTACAGCTCTTAATGTACTTAGCCTTGAAGCTTCGGAGTTAGAGAAAACTTCATTATGCCCAGGGCAGGGGTGGGAGAGCTGAGGGGCAGAGAAAGGAAAGTGTTTGCTAATTCTCACTCTGTGATGACTCAGTGATGACTAAAATCAGGGGTGATATGGCTTCAAGCAGTTTTTTCGTGCAGGGTTTTGCTCTATGGTGATTTTTGTTTCACCAAGAATTGTTCTGTGCCTCTTGCCTGGAAGATGTTGGGTTCTGCTAAACTTGGACAATTTGGAGTTCTCTGATAAAATGAAAACATACCAACTATTTAGAAGGAAACCAAACTGTCGAGAATTTTAAATGAAGTTCAGAAGAGCTGCAATCCAAGCACAGTGTTCTGCCATTCCCTTCCCTGTGGGGCCCTGCTGCAATAACACCCTGCAGTGAGAAATGCCTCCCAGTTCTGAGATCATTAAAGCTGTGTGCTCACCAGACTGTGCCATTCACAGGCAGAACCCAAACAGAACTACCCCAAGTGCCACCATCAGTGCTCTGCCACAGTGCTGCCTCTGTCAGGAGGGGACTGAATTTAAAATTCAGCCCATGCAATTTCCATTCCAGAGAGTTTTGTGGGCTGCCCAAGAAGGGTTATTGATAGTTTATCCAAATATTTTTTGACAGACCCTTTCACACGTCCCTCCTAGGTGGCACAGCAGGCAGGGCTGCCTTTTATCACTGTTGGTTGGATGCTACCCAAGGTAGCTGTTCTGCCCTTGTTCATCACAAAACGATCCATAAAGCAAATTGGGATATCTAAATGCACCAGGCTGTTCACAGATCCCACAGCAATTATTTTGGAGTGCTGCATGTAGAAATGTTTGCCAGAGGTGGAAAGCAAATTGTACAAAATCTGCTCTCTGCGAGTAGTGGCTGTCTCAGTCCACTCTCACTTGCTCAAGGAGAGGGATGCTCTTGGCAAGCCATCCAGCACTAAGCAGAAGTCATATTTGGAGCTGAAATATTGAGTGCAGCTCATCATGGATGGTCCAAATCGGACTAGAGGACAAAATAATCTCTTTCAGCCTTGCTGTTTGCACATTCACCAGCCTTTGGCAGCCCACACAAGGGCTGCTGGGCTGGAGCACATTTGGCCACTGGTTATCATTCAATGGTGGGGATATGCTGAGCCCCCTGTCACAGGCTGATGATTCAGGGCTTGGACAATGAGCTGACATCTTCTTTTTCCTTCTTACACCGTGGAATTATCCCAATGACCAGCCAGCTTCCTGCAGGCCACCGCCAAGAAATACTTGTCCCATGTGAGATCTACAGGTTGCAGTCTGGGAGCTGGGGATTAGGACTCTGAATGCCAATCCAGATGGATATCTGTGCATACAGTGTGTGCTCAGATATGTTCACAGTGCCTGTCACTGTGGGGATGTATGTTTTTGTGCATATATTGCATGTAGAGATGGTTATTTGGTACGTAAGGTAATGTGGGTGGTGATCTCTATGTCTGTGCCTGTACACATGGGCACAGTGAATTCTCTCTCTTTGTGTCCTGTCTGTGTGAAATCTGCACCTCTCTGCTTTCCAGCATGACATTACCAGATCATTCCTTTGCTGAACTGGTTGATCTGATTAGAGGTGGCTTAAAAAAGGAAAGTGAAGTGAACAGGTGGCAGACGTAAATACACAGCTGTGCATTACTGCTGATTTTATTGCTACTTTATAACGTTGTCCATCGTTATTTTACAACAATTTTCTCTATTGGTGACATTGCTGTAAATCTCACTGTAAAATGGCCCTAAATGTGCAATGAATTCTATTAAGCAAAATGGAGAAACTTAGAGAATCACTCTTTCGTGATGAAGAGAGAGACAGGGAGAGAGGTGCAGCTGGGGGAACAGCAGAAAGCCTTGGGGAAAGAATTAGGGGAGCAAAAGGCTTGTTACATAAGGAGGTTAAATCCCCTGGTGTGGTGCTGTGAGAGCATCGTGGATAAAGCAATGGCTCATCAGACCCACTAGATGGAGATGGAAAGAAGCATTTTCTCCACGATGATTTTCCTGTAGCTGCCTGCTTGTGCTTTGCTGGCATACTCAATGGCTTTTACTTACAGTATCTTAAGCCTGTCCTTAAAGCAATTACAAGATTTCTCCAGAGTCATATTTGGCATGTGTGGGCTATATCCAGGCTTTTAGCACCGGCTAATTTGCCTGGCCTAATTTTGTGTATGTTCCCATTTATATTCATGGTCAGTATCTATTGTAGTTACAGGCTTTTTCATATAAAAGGTACCTCATTCTTTTCTTAATTTTAGTGAGAATTAATACAACTTCGTGTCTGTCAGCAGGATGAGGCTAGAGAATTAGAAATATTTTTCCTTCTGAGAATCAATATCTCATCAGCTCTATCAATCATTAACTCTGCTCACTTCTGGAATATTTGGGGCTGTTCTTGCAGAGGAGCTTTCCCACGTAGAGGCTTTGGCTTCCATACAAGATTTGTGAGATTTTTTTAGGAGGTGATGATATACAGGATGACAAAGTAAATGCTCTAATGGTCTGCTGTGGGCTTCAACACTCGAACTCCAAAAGGGAGAGAAGCAGTGTAAATCTCACTCTTCTAGCAGGGACTTTTGTCACTGTTGGGTGGGGGTTTTATCCTGCCCATGATCAGGAAACACCCATGAAGAAGGAAAAACAGAAGAAGAAACCCATGAAGAAAAAAATGGGTTTTAATTGGGTGGAGTTGCCTGTAGGCTTGAATTGATGCTGAGCTGTGGGGAAGGCAGGTAGCACTCCTGAGTGACCAGCACTTTGTCACATTGTCTCACTGGCTACAGCTCCAGGCAATTGCTCTGGTCACTTGTCCCTAAAACTGCCTCGGGAGGCTCTCTGCAGTTAGCAATCTGTTTTAATCCCCAGAGAGATTATTCACTCTCAAACTTCAGCTCTTGCAGCTGAGCCTGTGCCTGACCTTCACTCCAGAGCTGCCCAAGGGCTCTGTGTAACATTTGCCTTGTTAGAGTGAATTTTCAGCTGTGCCAGAAGAGACTTGCAAAGAAGTTTGTGTGGTACTTAGTCAAGCTGCTTGGTTCCAGCAGTGTTACTTGTCCCACAAGACCACAAATGCAAAAATCACTTACAAATGTATAAAAGCCCCCAAACCACTGAGCACCAGGTAGAAACACTCTCTTACAAGCCACTGATTGCTCCAAGGGTCTCTCTGGTATTGAAAACCCACCATTTGTTGGCCTGTTGTAACCAAATTCACAAACTGCATCTCTCAGGTGGCAACTGGAGTTTGTTTCGAAATCTAAGTGTTGTCACCAAGTGTATGTTACAGTAGTGGAAAATAGGTATTTGTTTAAAGGGGGATTACACTTTCCAGCTCAGAAATATGTAGGGTTTTTCAAACTGATTGCAGCTCTGTTTCTTCCTCAGGAGAGGACAAGTGTTTTCTGGCTATAAGCTGAAGTGGAAGGAAATGGCAGTAAGGGTTTTTTGATGGCATTTAAATGATATCTTTAGAAAGCCCCAGACTGGTGGCAAGTATGTCCTTGCAAGGGATGGTCAGGGCTCACTAGCTCTGCAAAATCCTGCTTTTCCCACTGGGAACCTCAGCCCTCTCTCTGCATGGGGGACAAGCCAGGGGCTCTACACACCAGCTGTTTTTTCTGTGATAGGTGTGGGTACTTGTAATTACAGAAATTAAGTTTGCTTAACAGGTGCAGGATAGCAAAAGGTGGATTGCTTCGTTTATTTTATCTGTGTCATCTATTGAGTACAAATCTAATCCTTCTGAGCTCTGGATTTTTGTGAACTAATATTTTATGCCTTTTATTTCTCTAGTAGAAGTGACTCCTCACTGTGAGCACTCTTGCCCCCATGGTGAAGCTTTGCTCCCAGCACAGCAGAGCAGTGAGGGGGGACAGGGAAAGGGATGATCAGACTGGATTAGGATGAGGAGCTGCCATGTGATGAGAGCAGACCAGAGAATTTCTCCTGTGTGTAAATAAGTGGAAGTACTCCAATGGAAAGAGTTTGGGATGGCTGGTGTTCTGCACAGGAGGAAGTTGGAGGGTGGAAAATATCTTATTGAGGGCATGGAGGGAAGGGGAATAATCTGTCCTCTGTGAGGAGATGACAGGGGAGCCGTGTTCTTTGGCCTCTGCCAAGGGAAGGGCTTTGAAATGGAAATCTGCAGATCAGTCTGAGCTCCCAAAGTGGCACAAACAAACAGCATTTTGGTCCCTTTCCTGTGTGGTGGCAGTTTTCAGTGCTGGGGGAGCACAGCCCCGGCCACCTCCAGTACCCCCGTGTGACAGACACGGGGAACGTGTTTATTGAAGGATCTGTCTTTTGCATGTTGTACACCCGTGTATCTATTTCAGGGTAGAGCAGCTTCATTTAAACTGCCTGGGCAGATTAAATTATATTATTCTCCTAACATGACAAGAGGGTGACAGGCTCCTGTTTCTCTGCAGAGTGGTACACAGCCAAGCGGAACTGGGAACGTGTTCCTGCTCCCGGCCGGGGAGGAGCCCATCGATCCGAGAGCCCCACAGAGCAGGAGGAGGAGGAGAGAGCAGGGATTAATTTCAACAGCCTGATGTAAAACATGAACATCCCCGTCTTGATTCACAGAGAGGGGCTCTGGGCCTGGCAGGTGTCGCAGCACAGGCAGAACAGGGGGCTGGGTGGTGCTGAGGGGGGTGGAAGAGCGGCAGAGGAATAGATTTGGGGTTTTTAAATCTTGGTTTTGGTGTCAGCTTCTGGCCTCACAACGAATAAATGCAACTCTGCATAAATAATCCATCTTATTTTCCAGATGGGAGTCCTCGTTTGAGGTCTACCTGAGGGAACTAACAGAATTTTGCTTCTCCCTGTCTTTTGGCAGAATTGTATTGCTAAATTTTGATGAAAGTATTTTGATGATCATTTCTGTGTCTCCTTTTCTTGTTGGCCAACCATCATTTCCCTACCTTACAGGAATGTTTGACAGTTCGTGCATTGAAGACTGTGAGATGCTCAGATCTGGGGGTAATTCATACAGGTGACTCAGACACATCTTTCAAATCCCTCCAGGAATGGTCATTCCAACACTGCCCTGGGCAGCTTGTTCCAATGCTTGACAACCCTTTTGGTGAAGAAACTTCTCCTAATATCCAATCTAAGCCTTCCCTGGCACAACTTGAGGCTACTTCTTCTTCTGTCCCTCTTTACCTGGGAGAAGAGACCAAATCCCATCTGGCTACAATCTTCTTTCAGGGAGTTGTAGAGGGTGGCAAGGTCTCCCCTGAGCCTCTTTTTCTCAAGTCTAAACAAACCCTTCTCTGTCTCTGTTGCTCTTCTCTGGACACCCTTCAGCACCCCAATGCCTTTCTTGAGATGAGGGCCCCAAAACTGAGCACAGGATTCCTGGGCTGTTCCCTCTGTGCTGTGCTGTATTTTCAGGTATCTGCCAAGTTAGTAAGAAGTCTCCAGCTCCTCCTGCCTGCACTGGGCAGATTGATCTCATCATCTTCAACTGGGCTATTGATCTCATCACCTTTTTGGGAGGGAGAAACCTTTAGTTCCTCTGGGACCATTCTCAGGCACGTCTGTGGTTTCCAACACATCAATAACCCTGGTGTCTTTGCTGCCACTATTACCAAAGCTCTGGGAGATATTCGTATTTGGCTTGAAAATCTGCGTTCTCCTCAGTTTTGGCAGGACCTTTAAGCCTTTCAAGCTTTGCTCTAACAACATAACAAAGTCTTTCCAGTGCAAGTTTTCACTTGTGCTGAGGAAATATTTATTCTACTCTGAAGAAACTGTGGAGCTGTGCTGATGGCTTAAGCTCCTGAAGGCATCCACACAGTGGGAAAATCAGGCCCTAAGTTATCTCTGGCTGTAAATCCTGCAGACTCTCACAGCTTATATCAGAGGTTCTGTAGACTTTCTTATATCCCCTGTTGCTTACTGCTTACAGTTCTTTAAGGAACAGGAACACCAGTGGCTGGCTCATACACAGTCACTTTGATGTTGGAATAAGCTCTTGCTCAACACTGAAGGGAACCAGTTGCTCTGGGATGCTCTCTCAGTTAGATGTTTGATTTGCTTTCAGGAGGAAGAGGGGGATTTTTCCTTGCTGCTTCTTTCACACCCAGCTTTAAACAGGTTCCTGGGAACACCAGTGCTCTGCATGCTTCCACACAGGGGAACACATCAGGGTCTGACTGTTTGGGACAACAACTGCAAGCCTGCAGAGCTTGGAGCATGAAGTATTTAGGAATAATGAGACCTCTTTTTGCCTTTTCTTACTCAAGGTCACTTCATGACAGCAGGGGAGTTCTTCTTTAAAGCTTGACGTCCCAACATTGCTCAGGAGTACACGTGAAAGCCACATTTTTTAGGGAGGCTGAATTCCTAAATACTCAAATCACACCCCCAAGTGCTTACACAAAGCATCAGCTATGCTTAGTTCACTACCAAGGTTTAAGTGTGCACTGTGCTAAAGGCAGGGAGAGCAAACTCTGCCACCAGAACTGCTCTCTGACAAAGGCTACACGCGGTCGAGTGCCAGGGACTCGTCACAAAGGCTTGGCAAGTTTAACAAAACATCAGGTGGATTTACTCCCTCACTCTGAGCTTAATGTTCCTCATTCTCTTCTGTTCTAGAAATGCTCCTCTGGCGAGGCCTGGAGGCTGGGAAGCTGCCTTAGAGCTGTAATGGGACTCACTCGTGGCCATCAGCAAATCGAAAATTGTTCCTTTGAATATTGTCTGCGGCCTTTAAGATTCAGGCTGTAAGGCTCTAATGCTGCCAAGGTGTTTTTTCTCAGTAGAGAAAAATCTCCCTCTTGATATTCAGCAGTTTCTTTATGGGGTTGTTTGGTCTCTAGACATGAGAGAATCCTGGCAATTTTGATCACTTGAGGAGAATGAGTAATGCGTGGTGCTTGGTACAGTGTGTCACTCTTCACATCACTGATTATGCTTTATTTTCTATTATGTTGAATGGAGTGATTCTATTATGGACTATCATTTTCTCTTTTTGCTGTGGTTTATTTCAAGGATTCCTGCTGGAGCCCTATCTACAGAACATTTCTAGATTACAATTGACTATCTAAGACTGTTTCAGGAATGCTTAATGGGCCAACTCAAATTAGCCAATCTGAAGAAGTGAATTTCGGCCCTGAGAGCTCTCTGCACATGTGCCATTCTGCAAGCAAAGGGAAAAGGCTGTCTGCTGTCAAAGTTTCAGTAGGTGTCAGTGTGGATTTTAAGCTGGATGCTCAGCCTGACTATTTAAGTTTCCTTTGTGAATTTACTGTGGTCCTATTCTGTTATCAGCCCTTGGTCCAGTTTAACCTCCCATTTCCACACCCTGATTAAAGATTGCTGCTGATAGGTGATCACTTAGAGCCAGGACTCAAAGTGGTCATAAGTCTCCACAACCCATGACCCAAATATCCTGCTGGTGTAGCTGGGGGCTGTGAGAGACACACATCTGGGTGAGGCACAGCTTCCCATCCATCCTGGTGCGACCTTCACGGTCCTTATCTGGCAGGAATTACCAAGCCTGCATGGGAAGATCAAAGGAGCTCTTCTCATTGAGCTCATCAGCATCTGGGCCTGACTCTGGCTGCTGTCAGGAGCACATCAAAGGTAAACATGGGAACAAATAGGCAAATAATGGCCAAGGAGAGGGATGGGCTGCCAGCAAGAAGCCATCTAATCCTCCAGGAATGATATTCCAAAGGAGCCTTCAGAAAGGACCTTGGGATGGGTTAGAGCAAACACTGAGCAAAGTAGAAGGCAGCTTGTGGCAGATCATTCCTGATTTTGGGCAGTATTTCAGCACGTTGTCCCTTTGATCATTATTAAAATACTGAGCAATAATTTTGTTTTCCTTCTGCATGTTTTTTTTTTTTTCATTTGCTTGAGACATAATTGTTTGTGTGCTTATAATTCACAGCTGAAAGTACACTGAGCACTCAGGGTCTGGGAGAGAAAAATATCAAAGCCTTTCTCAGATATTTTTTAGGTGGCCTTGCTTGAGTGGCATTTATGAAGTAGAGAGAGGACCAGAAGATTGATATCCATTCTGGAGCAATCCAGAGGTCCTCAAGAAAACAGGTCAGCAAGTTCAGAAAGCAAGATGCATCCTGGCCAGGGCTCTTAATATTAAGTTTCTGAGCCCTGTAGAAGAGTGTGGGTTGGGCTGGGGGACCTGAAAGCTCCAACCATGAGAGTGAATCCAACCCACAGCCTGGGGATGTGCTTCCCTCTTCTCTCTGCTGCCCAGAGCTGTTGCGCCTTTAACTCTGCCTTCTGCACCAGAGATGGTGGATTTCAGGGCTGGCTTTGGCACTTCCCCTCTTTGGGGAAGAACATAACTAGCTATTTCAGCAAAGCTTGTGTGTTTGTTTACTTGTTTAAATGAAGAGGGAATTAAGTGCATGCTTAAGTGATTTCCTGGTGGAGGATCCAAGTTACAACTTTGTGATGGTAATTAAAAAGCCATTAGCAACAGAAAATTAAAAAGAGAAAGGTTAGCCCATATTTTACAGCAGCCCAAAGAAGAATGTGAGTGCCTCTCTTGCTATTAAAATATTCCTGTGCTTTCCCTGGTCGTGCTCTCTCTGGGAAACAGCACTTCACAGAGAGGCCTCAATGTGTGTACCTGTAAAATCTCTGGTGTGTTTGATGTTGGCACTTCTCTGAAGATGTGTTCTTCCAACACAAGCCCGAGTCAGTAACAGACAGCTCAGAGGAAAGGCTGGGCTCCAGGAACAAACAGAGCTTTCGTCTCCTCTCTTTGAGGGCTTTGGATGGCAAAAAGAAGTGTAACCTGGCTGTTCAGTGTGTTTCTGTGCCGTGCTCAAAAGCCTGACGTGGAGGAGAGCAGGAGCTGTAATCGGTATTGAGTTAATTCCTGCCTTCATCCTCGCTGCCTTGCAAACTTCAAAGCAGCAAAGCTCCTCTCTTTGCACCTACAAGCATCATTTCCAGAGCTGAGCAGGGTAATTTTCACATGCAAATTCAAGAGGAGAGCTGGCCTTATCTGAGAAGGTGGACATGCAGCTTAATGGGACAACAGCACCTCCTTGTCTTCCCAGAAGGGGAGCAAGGCAGCAAAAATAAGATTCCCTTTTGCTGTTGTTTTAGGGGAAAATGCCACCTTGTGCTTTGTTTTTCTGCTTTGAATCGTGTTGAATGCTGGAGAAATAGAATGCAGTTTGCCATCCGGAGCTTTGTATTGCATTTTTCATAAGCTATTGGAAGCATAATGAAAGAATCAAAGACTTGGCAAAGATACAGGTCGGCTTTACAACTCCCCTTATTCTCAGGCATTTGAAATACTCAGATTTGTGGATATTAATCTTAACATTATTGATGTAGTGGGAAAGCAGGGAGCAAATTTTTGGTACCTGCAGTCCTCAGTGTTGTTTTTTTGTCGTATTCTCTTTGGGACAGTCATTTCTATCTTTTGTTATTTCAAAAGCTGCCTCCTTGGTCTTGAATTTTGGTGGGTGTTTTTCATTGACTGTAATAGCAGATTGGGAAGTTATTCAAAGCAGGGAGAAGTGAGTGTCAGGGGACCAGACAGGACAATAACTGATGTGATGATTTAGGCAGATCACTTTGCCACTGCTGCTAAGATCTAAGAAATCGACCTCTGGGTTTGAGTTGCTCAGCTTCTGAAAACACCTGTAGCTTGTGGGTTTTCTTTTTAGCAGTTCCACAAAGCCTGCTGGGATGTTTCAGTGCAGAAGTGTGACCCTCATGCTTCCTTTTCTTGCTTTGTCTCTAGCTGTGCTGTCAGTGGCACACTGAGCAGGTTAAACGTGGCCTCGGGTGTCCATGGGCTCTGCAGCACAAACCCGAGTGCAGGATGCTGTGGATAAACCACAAACACCTAAAGCTCACAAGCACTTGGCAAGTTTCATTTGCACTGCAGAGATTTGCTGCGTTGGTTTCCTGTGTGTGTGGTCAGGAAAACACCCCAGTGCAGGATGTTTTTGGGTGAGGGCAGCCCTTTTCACCGAATCATAATTTCTGGGGCTCGCTGTGCTCAGACAGGGTGCAGGGAGGGGGTGGTGTGCCCTGACCCAGGCACACAGGCCAGGGTGGGTTGGCCTGTGCTTCCCTCTCCTCTCTGCCTCCTCCCTGCACCCCCCACATCTCACCCAGATGTCTGTGAGACACCACTGACGACCTCTGCAGAAACTGAGGACTTAATTGTTAATTGCTGTGAACTGTAAGTCTGATTAAAATCAGCTGTTATTAAATTAAATAAGCTCCATCTGTCAATAGAGTGTGTGCCCTTCCACCAGAGACAGAGAAAGCAATTCCAAGGAGCATCTTCCTGACGATATTCCTGTTTCAGTTAAGGTGCAGAACAGAGAAGGGGCTCAGTCCTTAAAATCTAAGCCAGGTCTTCTGTCTCTAATGAACCAGCTCCAGGTGCTGTGTGAAACAGGAATAAAAATCCATTCAATGGAGTGAACCTCAATGGTTTGGGCCTCACACTTCAGTGCTGGCAATAAATGAGAGCCACGAACTGGCCTGGGGTCATACTATGGGTGAAATAGGCTTGCAGTTTCATTCTCATTCTTCTTTTTAAGGTTTAATTTTGAATGACATTTTTCCCAGGGTTTTCAGGTTTCCCTGTGGGAATCTTAGTGTGAGGACAGACGTGATCTGACTGAATGCTTTGCTCCCACGGTTTTGTTCTGCTTTTTCTTGCCCCTCAGATCCCAAAGTCAATGATGTGCAGAGGACTTGACACTTGTTTTTGCACGTATCCATCTCTCTTGCCACTTGAAGCTTTTGACTCACCTTTTGATATGCAACCAAAATGATGCAGAATTGAGGTCTAAGTATAGAGAAACCTTGGTAAAATAAACCCTAAGAAAGGAAGCTTATCAGAATTACAACAGAGCTGATAAGATAAGGATGTCTGTGCTCCAAATCTCCTTTCCCTTCCTCAAACAGCCTCTTGGAGTATTTGGACTCTGGGTCTGAAGGGCTTGTTTGTCATCATTTGTAAATCAGCCCAGATGACTTGCTGATAAGGGTGACCCCTGGCCATCTTTCTGATAGACGTGATATGCCAAAAACCTTTGGGTGGTAAAAAGAGAGCTCTGGAGAGGAGGAGGCATCTCTGGATAATGATCCTGTCACCTACATGGTGTCACCTGCCTTTCTGTGGCAGTGAGAAAGCAACGTGGAGACTTTGTAATGCAATATCCACACAAGGGCTGTGTGGTACCTGGGGCAGTCCACGGCCATGAGGGACACTCTGGCCATCGGTGGATCTCTGTGGAGGAGAAAGACAAAGATCCCAACTAATGCACAAATGCCTCTTTGAATGTAGTTTTGTTTGCCAGGCCTATTTGCAGCTTAGTGGATCCAGAGCTTCAATGATGTGTGTAAATGTCATGCTTGAGATCTCCATCTCTTTTTTAAAGGTTCCTCAGCCTCACTGAAGTTTTGGTGATTGAGCTAATTCAGCAGTTTCCAGGGCTCTGAGGGAAGGCTTGGATGTTGGCATACAGATTTTCCAGAGAAGCTGGGGCTGCCTCATCCCTGGAAGTGTCCAAGGTCAGGCTGGGCAGGGCTTGGAGCACCCTGGGCTGGTGGAGGAGGTCCCTGCCCACGGCAAGGGGTGGAACAAGATGATCTGTAAGGTCCCTTCCAACCCAAACCAGTCTATGATTCTACAAAAAAACAACAGTAGTGAGGTTTGGGGAGAAAATGAGGAACCAATCCTGGTTTTCTTTGAGCCAGACTTGACCAGGAGCTGGATAGATGGGAAAACTCTATTTCTGAGGAGTTTGGGAAAGGCAATTTATCCCAAGGAGGCTTTTGGATGTTTGCTTGCAATTCCAGTTGTTTTAGCCAAATGATCAGAATTTGCTCTTTGGATTTTCATTTCCATGCCCAGAGTTTAGAGTTGCAGGTACCACCTGTTAACACTATGCAAACAAAATATAATTGACTCCCGCAGGAATCCCTCCGAAAGGCAGCACCTTGGGATTAAAGTTGCAGAGCCATCTATCTAAAATGATGTGGCAGATTTAATTAACGTGTCTAAAAATACACAGGCTGCAATCAAGCCTTTGCTTCTTCCTGTGTCTGTTCCCTGAAGGGGAATGCACATAATTTTCAAAATCTTGAGTTCTGTCAGCCACCTGTGAGTTGAATTTATTGATGCATGAGATTATCATAAAATTAATTTGGACACTGCTGAATTATGAGGTTGGGAACAGGTTGAGAAGTAGCTGCTCACCCAGTTTAAGCAATATGCTGTCAATAATGTTCTTTCAAGCCCATATGCAGAGCATTAGCAGACAGCTCCAGTTTCACACTGTAACTATGTGGAGATGGGATGCACACAGCCCGTCGTGGCAGGGACAGAGCTCTGGAGAGTGGGACTGGGAATCGTTTGGAATGACTTGAATCTGAGTGGCAGATCATACAGACATCAAATGAATCCTGCTTCCTGCCCCTCAGGAGACAGATCTTTGCTACAGAGTCAGAAAGTGGCACAGCAATGAGACTGAGGAGCCTTCAGTCAGAATGTCTGTCTGTCTGTCTGTCTGTCCATCACTTAGGCTTTCAGGTTTTGTAACCACTTTTTAATTAAAAGATATTTTTGTTAAAGCTGTGGTGGGCAGTGATGAAATGCAGTCTCCTAAGACTGCTGTGAAGACATTAAGGGAAAGAAAAAACAATATTTATTAAAGAGCTAATGTGGTCTGCTTAGGAGTTGTTCCCTCCTTGTGCTGGCAGGTTTTGGCATGGCTTTTTGTCAGTCCTTCACAGAGGTCCCTTAAGCCTTTAGGGTGCAATAGAGGGCCTGGAGTTAGATGCCCATGGTCTGGCTGAATTAATGGCTTTATTCTGAAGCCCAGATGGGTAATTTCAGGTGAGATTTCAGGTGAGATTTCACTGGTAGAGCTTCAGTGAGTGCAGTGACCTTCCAAGCAGTAATACTCCTTGGAAATGAAATAACACTCTTCATCCAGAAACTGTTGAAATGTGTGTTTGGAAATGGAGTGGGGAAAGAGGGTGCAAATAGTGGGCACAAATGTCCTTGGTCAAATTTTAAGGATCCCCTGTGGTCCTGCAGCCACAGTCCCATGGACAGGATGCAGTGCTGCTGAGAAGGGACTTGAGGGAATTCAGGGTGTGAAGCTTCTAACTCAGGCTCTTGTCAGAGCCAAGCAGATATATCCTGATATGTTTAATTCACATTTCAAGGTGATGTTACAGTCCAGAGATTGAAAAAGCCACTTTTGAGTAGCTGAAAACTGGGGATCTGCTGGATCCAGTGCCTGTGGCTCTTGGGAGCAGGACTGCAGTGCACAGACCTCACATTCCAGCCTGGTGGTGGTGGCTGCCTCACTGCCTGCTGATTATCTGCCCTCGTTGGCACAGCAGTGTCACGGGCTGTCACTGTCCTGGGAGCTCAAGTGGCCTCCCCAGCCATTTTTATAACTACACTTCAGGATACAGGGGTGGGTGCCAAGGTGACTGTTCAGCTTTAAAGCCCAGCAAGATAAGATGCTTGAGAAAGCTTTAAATAAAAGCTAACCTGTGACAATCCCTTGACAAATCATCCGTTTGTGAACTTTTACTTCCTTAATCTCCTCCGTCAGACAGGCTAAGGAAAGTTCAAGGGTAAAAGAGAACTCTTCTAATTTAGAACATCAACCTCATCCCCATTAACTGCTGGGGCTGTCTGCAAAGGCCTTCTGCATGTGGGATAGAATGTGTCAGAGGGATGGAACTCCTTCAAAATGGAGTTAAAATTAAAATGAAAAACTGTAAAACGTCTCCTTCTGATAAAGCAGGGAGAAGAGAATTGTTGTGTGATGAAAATGTAAATTCATGCCTCTGCCATTGGATTCTTTGCCATCAGAAGAGGCCTGTGCTGAACTTTAAAAGTACATTTATGCCTCTGTCGTTGCCAGCAATTGTTTTGTTCTGTGTCTGGGATCAGTGGGATTTCACAGGTATTTTAGGGTTCCTGCAATTACGTGAACTAATCTAATGAATTCTGGTGAGGAGCTGCCATCCCCATTACCAGACCAGGGCTGTGCAGTCGGTGTTGTAAGGCTTAATGACTTTGCACAATGTTTAATTGTGCATCCTCTTGGAGAGAGGGTTCTGGCTCTTTTTCAAGATCTATAAATACCCTGGGAGTTGGCCTGGTTTCTCGTGGAGGACAGTGGGCACGGTGCTGGGTGTGTGCACACGTGTGCTCTGCAGGGAGCTCCTCCCCAGAAGGGAGCCTGCAGTCAGCCAGGCACTGCAAACCACCACAGAGAGAAACAGCCCCAGGCAGGAGGGGTTTATTCACTTTTTCACCTTTCAAATTGCCTTACAAAAATGTCAGGAGGCCATTGCATAGCTCATCTGTCCCCCAGTGGGTGTCCTTCCCTGAGGTGGGGAGGAAAATGTTCAGACCTGGGTGGGATGTAAGCAAGCTGAGCCTTTCAGAGAGGGACAGGGGATGTGAAGACGAGGAAAACAGGCAGGATTGTGACTAACAGGGTGAGCTGTGAGATGGAACAGCCCTCGTGTCACTGATTCTGCCCCGAGGCATGCACAAAGGACACATGGAAGGGGACTGTGACTCTCTGCAGGGTGATGTGATAAGACAGAAACAACTCTTGTATGGAGGATTTACCTACTACAGTTCTGAGGGAAAGAAATGATTAGTGCAGCTTTCAGGAAATGCACTTAATTTATTTTGCTGCTTTCCCCTCCACAAGCAGGGGACTGAGAGCCAGCACACAGCTAATGGCTGGGTACCATTGTCTGGGCAGCCATCCACGGCTGTGGGTCTGTCTGCAGAAGCAGAAGGCATGGGAAGCACACCAGGGCGACCACCAGCTCCCATAAATAAATAAAATTCTTTTTATAGCAGACCCTGAATAAGTCTTTTGGACTCCAAAGTAAATGCTGCTTCTGGAGCTTCTCAGTGGATTTTTATTAGAGCTGGCTGAGGCTGGAGGAAACAGCCCCTCTGACGTCAGAGGTTTTATATCAGGCTGTTTCCATTTTTATACTGTGCTCCTCTGGGCATTTAAGGCATTTCCGCCACAGAGCAGATCTGCCTGGAACTGCTTCATTCCCTTTTGCTCCCATTTACAGCAGATACAAGTTCCTGCCCTGCTGCAAATTGCCAGGACGTGTTTCAGTCTAATTCCAGGTATCACTGGGGGTTTATGCCAGTGGATATTTAGCTCTGTGGAGCGTGAACCTTGGGGCAGAACAGGTTTCCCATAGATAAGGGAGAAGGGATGCTGAGCCTGTTGCTGGGGATGCACCACCACTCTCCCTGTCCCCGCGTGTCCTAGAACGCCTGGTGCTGCATCTGCTGCCTCCCATCCCGGGGCTGGGGCTGTTTAGCTGCGGCCAGACTTGTTTCATGTGTTCCCCATTCACCACAAGCCGTGCCTGGGCTTGGCAAGGGCTGCCTTGGCCACGGGCAGCAGCCCTGCCAGGTGAGCCATTGGCAGCTGGGCTGGGCTGGGGCTCGCTCCCCGTGGGTCCGTGATTCAGGTGGGGACAGTCTGACATGCAGGTCACAAGTGTCACCTTATTCAGACAACGACTCTTGGCTGAGAGAGAACCTGGGCTTGTGCTGGGACCTGCAGGAGGCCAGATGGCTAATGTGGCCATCAGCCATTGCACCATAATCCACATCCAGGCTTGGCTTTCCACAGGAGCAGGAGTGAAATGGAGAGTGTTAAATACAAAGCAAAGCAGAACCACTCCAGTATCACCTGCAGTGATGGGAATTCAGGGCTGCTCTTAAGCAGCAGGGTTCTTAACTGCAGGCACTTTCTATTTGGTTTTATTTCCCAAACCCTGCATTATCTTGTGTTGTGGTTTAATCCAGGACATCTTGTTAGAAGAAACATTATTTCCCTTCGGCAATTTCTCTTCTTTTCCTCAACTCTCCCACATTTTTTAAGCTTGCAGTGGGGAGATTAGAATTTATCCTTGTTGGAGCTCTGTCTGCCTTTATTTTCCCCCCTTTCCTAATTTTCTAACTTGTCATGTTCAAATAGCACTAATTAAATCTGTTCTCACTTAAAATGCAGTCCTGCCTTCAGCAGGCAAAATTACACCTGGACATTTCTGAACTGGTCTGACCTTGGCAGGATTTCAGCAGAAATCAGTGGCACTGCTCAGTGGCTGGGATGGGGTTGGTGTCCACAGCTCAGAGTCAGTGATTATTTGAGTTACAGTCAGTGCTCCTGTCTCTCAGGGTCTGTTGCCTCACACGGGAGGTTATGTGAGCACGACTACATCTTTGGTCTGGCTCAGCTCAGGCCCAACATCAGCTCAGTCAGCCAGGACAGGGAATTGCTGGGAGCCATTTGGATCCTCTGCACTGCTCTGCTGGCTTGGAAAAGGTGTGTTAGCCCAGGAGTAGTGTCCAGCCCACATGAGAGAGTCCATGGAAATGACTGAGAGAGGACATGGTCACAGCTGGCAGCCAGAGTCCCTGCACTGCTGCTCCTTGGTGTCAGGCTTGTGCCAACCTCTCAGTACCCACATCATGAGAAATTGCAAGCAGGTTCCTGTGCAAGCCTTTGGCTGATGTGCAGGACAGTGGGGTCACTTCTGGGATCAGTCTCTCATGTGGATTCTGCTTGGGAGGAGGTTCTTTCCCAGCCCCCTGAACTCAACAGGAGCTTCCAGCTGCCCGGGGCACTTTTTCCCATGATCTGTCCCGGACTCCTAAGTTTCTGTGCACAGCTGTCTTTAAGAAGTGGCTGAATTTAATGGCATGGGATTTTTTTTTCCCTTATTCCAGAGGTTTTGGTACCAACTATTGCACTCCTGTCCAAGGAAGAGCCAGAGACTTTGCAAACTCCCCATGAGACTTTGCAGTTTCAATCGGCCCATGATGGAGCAGCAATCTCACATGCTGAGATAGATATGCAGGTAGTAAATAGCTTTGAGAATTCTTTGGAATAAAAGATACATATCCCATATAAATGTAATAGAACTAATTATTTCTACTGCTAGGACTGTGCTACTCTATTTCTCTTGGGATAGGAGACTTGCTTAGACCCAAGGAAATCTGCTGCTGCCTCTGTGCCTGCCTCAGATTCCTGCTGCACAGATAAACACCATGGGAAAGCACTTGTAATACAAACACTTGTTTATAGGCAGACATTTAATTATCATATTACAGAATTCTGGAGGCCAGCTGCCACATGAGATTTCTGGCTGGGACACTGAACATAAAATTAAAACAGTGTCACATGCCCATGGAGCCGAAAACCTCGGCACAGTATTTGCATGTTCTCATTCTCTGTAAAGAGCTTCCTGGGTGATATTTCTGTGCAGATTATTCACGGGGAGTCAGAGTGCTGTAAGCTTGATGACGTCTTTGTGACTGGAGCAGAGAACAAATATTGTGATCTTTTCAGCATCAGCTCCCTGCGAGTGATTAAATTTCTTCTCCAAGGAATCTAGGTCATTGGCCAGGATTGGGGCACTGGGCATCTACAGAGAGGAAAGGCAAAGTGGATTGTTTTTGTGCTTTTGAATCCTAAGTTTTACTGATAGTCCCGAATCTTCTGGGGAAATGCATGGTAATCTCAATGCAATATGGAGAATAATGCTACATGTAAATACCTCTGTGTAAAGGAAAGTGTGGAAGCTCCTTCTAATCCTCAGATGGTTTGCAAGATTGAAGCATTTTCTCAGGCGAGTAAGGACTGCATTTGTGAGTAAGAGTGTTCAGGGTTGTCTTTTCTCTCCTCCTTCCTCTCTGCTTTTTCCTGCACCCACCATGACTGCCTGCTGAGTCACATTCCCATATCCAATACTCCGTGTGCTCAAAGCACTTGCTCCCTTCCCATCTTTTCCTGGTAGTTTAATTCAGTGCCAGTGTCCAGGCTGAGATGTGATTCCAGCAAGGGCTCACCAAGAGAGACTTGGGAACTTCCAAATGTGCCAGATTTCTGAAGCAATCAGTCATTCTCTGTCCTCTTCTTGTGTTCACCTGTGACAGTGGCTATAGGAGCGGGATGCTTGGGTTTCTAAACTAGTGGCACTGGAAAACACAGTGATGGCAGCAAAGAAATCGCTTCTGTGAAAAAGGCTTGTTGTGTGTATGGCTCTATGCAGATATTTACTATATACAATAATGCTAGGTAGAAAAGTTATGCTGTATTGACATTTGAATAATATAGTAAATGTAATTTTTAGCATTAAGTTTTAGTAATAAAAGAATTGTGTGTAAGATATTTTCTTTAGCTCAAGAAGGAAAAAAAAAAAGAAGGGAGAGGCCCAGAGGTGTTTCTCAACAGAGATAACAGTTACAACAAGAAGAAGAGAACCCCCCCTTAGGACTTTCAGAAGACAAGAGGCATATCTCCCTGCATCCACAGAAGCCACCTGGTCAACCGAGACTGAATCCACACGAACCACCTGGTCAAGCCCAACTCCTGGACGCCCAGGATTAGAAGGGGGACTCTGGGCAAACGGGTCTGTCTTAAGATAAAGATTGCATAATTTTGAAATTTTGGTCTTCAAAAAGGGGACATTCCTCCCGAAGGAGGCCCTTCTCCTTCACAGCCTTTGTCTGAGAGGGAGGGGGGACGGTAGACCCGGGCTACCTTCTTTGCTCTTATTTGTCTCATTATTTGTCCTGTCTCTGAAAACTTTTTAAACTTTTATTATTGTATTAATTTTTTTTGTAACCAATTTTTATTCTTTATTAAATTTTCATAAATTTCAAAAAGCGAGTGATTGGCGTTTATCACACTTCCCTACAGGTAGAACCAGAAGGAGAAATCTGTTTCCTGGTTTGTTTCAGTGTGAGTTGTCAGGAAATCAGCCTATGACATCTTCCTGCACTGAGCACAGGAGATGAACTGGCAGAAATGTTTCACTAGTGTATTTTTGGAACACAAAATCCCGTTTATCCTGTAGCAAAAGTGTGTCTTAAATGCCATCTGAAAATTTCAAAGTGACACTACCTTGCCACTGTGCTGTGCTACAGGGTGGGTAAGAGTCAGTAGCTCCAGGTCAGCACAAGTGCATTCTTTTTTCTCCTCACCTCTGTCCTGTCTCTGGCTCTGGTCTTTGCCTATGAAGCCTTAACCAGCTGGAATGCTGCTGTATTCCACATGATAAACCCATAGCTGTGGGGCTCCCAGGAGCAGATAGGGAGGTTTATAACTCTGCAGGGTTTTGGGGCTGTGGCTCATGAGCCAGCGCTCCTGAGTGAAAGCTGGAGCTATGTGGGATTGTGCACTGCAGCTCAAAAGTCATGCAGGGCATAAAACGTGCTGCAACCTTCCAGCACTGGCTCAGGGCTTCTCAGCAGCGTTGGCAAAATGTGATCACAGCCACACAGCCTGGATGAGAGCCCCAGAGAGCTGCTCTGCTGAGAAGCTTCTGCTAACAGTGTCTCCTCCCAGAAAACAAGTCCTATTTTAATATGCCTGTGTCTTTTCTGGTGCCAGGAAGCAGGGGGATTTCTTCTGGCTTTGTAGGTACCCTGTGGTAGCAGAGCTGGTCTCTTTTTTTAGTTCAGCATGTAGAAAGCAGCTCATTACCAGGGTCAGTGGCCATCCTGGGCAGTGGCCCTCATGTCCACTCAGAGCTGGGTCAGTATTTAGGCTGCCAATGAGGCTTTACCAAGCTGCTTGCCTGGTACTGCAATGCCTGAGCTCACCAGAGACCCGAGCACATCCAAGTGCAAATGCTGAAAATGGAAAGAAGAACTGGGGAAGGTGGATCCCACAGTGTAGGGAAGGGGCTGTGTCATTTTTTTTTTGTTGTAGTTTTTGTAAGCTCCTCCCCCCTTTATCCTGAAATGTTTTTATTCCAGCAGTTTCATTGTATGAAGAAACACAAAACCACAGAGTCCTGTTGCAATATAATCTGTTGGTAGAAATCATGTGAATGTTTTGAAAGACCATCGGTTTCTTCACAGATCCTGCTGATTAGTGTGTCTGAAGTGTAGCCAGGGCTCTGGACAGCTGCCCTGCATTGCCACAGTGGATATGATGGAAAATGACCCATCATCCACCAGAGCACAATTCATTCTGTGGCACACTGGGATATTGTCCTGGGATTTTGAGAAAAACACTTCAGAGATGGGGGAGAGGGAATGAAGATAAATAAAGGTAAAAACCACGCCATGTACCAGTTGCAGGGCTTTGGGAAAACAGTCCAGGGACAGTTTTCACAGCTGCTCTCTGGTGACGTTAGAGATGTAGTAACCCTGGCACACCCCTGGCACAGCAGAAAGCTCTGCATTGGAAGCAGAAACTCATTTCCACTGTGCTCCCCAGGGAAGCCTGAAGGCTCTGAGTGTCTTAAGCAGATGGGGTGAAGAGAAGGGAAAAGGGACGTGGCCTCACAGGCTGCATCAGGAGGAGGATGTGCAGGCTGTGGAGTGCTGCCATTGCCATTCCTGCTGGGAGCAGCAGCCCCAGAAAGAGCTGAGTGTACCTGGTGGGATTGGAGCCACAGATTCCCCAGGGACAGTCTGTCCTGTGTCTTTGATCTTCATTTGAGAAGAGAAGGAGCCAGTACTGGTGTTTCTGGGGTGCTGTCTGAGCTCAGGTGCCTGTATCTCCAAGAGGCCAGTGAGCCTGGAAAGGAGGGAAAGGAGCTTAGAAACATCCACTGTGCTGTGTGGATGTCCTAGCTCTCTCCAGGAGTGAAAGCATTGGATTTTCCAGAAGTCAGGCTTTTACTTGCAATGACTGAGATATTTGTCTTGCTGGGGCTGACCAAGATATCGCCAAAAAAATCTCTTCTGGGAAGTGACCTCACAGATCGGTGTTGTGAGAAGGAAATGCTTTTTTTACAAGAATCACGGTTCCCATTTTGCTTAGTCACTGCTGTGGGCACTGAATGAGCTTGTGGGAAATCCCTGATGTCCCCAGGCTTGCAGGAGCCTCATGGCCACGAGGACTGGTGGCCACCAGAGGTTCTGGCCACGTGTCTGAGAGCACGGCCGGGATCAGCCACACACAGTGTGAGTGAATGGGCATCCTCAACCCATGGGGTTGGTGTAAACACTTGTGGCTTTCTACATCTCTGAGTCTCACTGTGGGGTTTGGTGCAATTCATCTTCCCTTTTTTAATGAGCTCCTTTTTTTTTTCCCCCACAAAGTCCTGGGTTACTGCAGCCTCACAAAGGAGATTTTTAAGGAGAACTATTTGAGACCAGTACCAAGTGGTAGAGGACTGGGTGTTCAGCTTCTTCTTCCAGGACAATTTAAAAAAATTGCTCAAATTCAGAGGCTTATTTTTATTTTAACACTTTATTTAAAATTGAAGTTCTTGTGAGTTTTGGCTGGTTTTTTTTTAACAGAATAACTAAAACTGCTAAGGAGAATTTAATACAAAATTAAGGATTTCTTTAGGATTATATCTGATGAATCTTATACTATTCAGAAATGTTCTACAAAAAATTATACTGTTCAGTTGTATCTAAATTCCAAACAACTTTTGCACTAAGCAGCATTGTTTCAACATTTCACATCTTTTCAAAAAATCTCATCTCAGTATTTTCAGCCATTTGAAAAAGGCTTTGCATCGAACCCTGTCAACTCTGGGAGACTTGGAGTCCCTCACACTGCTCTGCCAGGTCCTTATGATTTCAGCTGACTGCATTTGATAATGATAATATTCAGTGTTAATGACTTGGGAAGCTTTTCTTGTTTTCCTAATGTGTGTTTGGCCCTTCTGGGGGTTAATCCAGCCGGGGTCAGGCTCTAAACTCTGTGAGACCCAAAGGGACCTCCTGGACCTCTTTGCTTTGCACAGAGCAGTGGAATCTCAGCTTGTAAAATATTTGTGTCTTCTCAGCTAGCCTGTGTGACTCTGACAGCACTAACACAGCAGGTAAAGGATATTTAACTACCTGAGGGTTCAGGTGGCTGCAGAAGTGAGACCCCCGTGGGCTCACCCCTCCCTGTGCTCCCCCATGCTGGCAGCACACAGCTCATTGTGGTGGAAACACCAATGAGGGCTGTCAGGACAGTTCTGCTCAAAGGTCACTGCTAAATGACAGGCACTTAAATGTTGTTTTGTCTCTGTTCCACAAGCTGGAAAATGATAGGATTGGATTTTGATCAAGGGCTCTGTTTTATTTCCTCCAGTCATCAGCTTTGTGGTGTCCTGGACGCCAAGACGGAGCTGATGGTAAAGGGAGCAGAGTTTTGAGGGTTCATTCATTTTTGGGATTATTTTGGAGTTCAGCTGTTCATATACAGTGAGCACTGTTGTCCTTGGGACACATCTGTTTTTTCTGATGCTTTCCAACCTGAGCCAGGCCTTGGGACACCCCAGCTCTCTGGGTGCTGGCAGCTGGGGCAGGACAACACACAGCCAGTGAATATTTGGGTTCTCTGATCATTTGATACAAGGGCAAAGCACAGGTCTGCAGGGAGGCAGTTTCTGTTCCAACAGAGAGCCATGGATGATCCTCACCCCTCTGAGATGGGGAGAGGAGTCTCCTGGCCAGCAGGATTGGGAGCAGAGTCACGTTAGCCGTGAGTTGAACATATGGGAATGTGATCTTGACGTGCAGAATTGCATGGTCCTTACTATTATGTTCCAACTATTTAAAATTAATAGCTTCTGAACCCTTATGTAGCCCAGTGTCCACCCAGGCCAGCTCCAGCAGCTGAGGAGAGCAGTGGAGTGCCATGTTTGGGGGGAGTTAAAGGCTGCTGCTCTCAGTCCTCACCCAGCAATGTACCCTCTGCTCAATGTGCCTCAGTGGATGGAGGCTTCACCCTGTGTTTGAGCAGTGTTTGGTCATTTAATTTCATTTCTAATAGTATTTCCACTTCCATTACATCCCCTGAATAATTCCTGTTTGGAGGACAGTGCAGTAAGTGACTTCTCCCTAATCTGATTTCTGATTCTTAGTGGCCTGGATAGATCAGCATTAGTTTGCTATTTCAATCTGATCCATCAGAGTCCTCTGCTGTACAGGGTTGCTCTTTTATATCACGTAGGTGGAAAAACCACAGCTTGATGCAGCTGGTCTCCAACGCAGAGCCAAGCAGGTCATGTGTGTGTGGAGCAGAGAGGATTATCAGCCTCCCCCTGTGCCAAAACCAGGGCAGGGGCTGAGCACAGAGGTCTGGCCTTGACCAGAACTGCTGGGGAGAAGAGGGGCCTCTGCAGCCTCAGAACAGGGTGTATGATGCAATGCAATGATAACTTTATATACCAGATGAATACTTTGTTGTCTGGATGCTGGACAGGCTCATTTGATCCCTTTGTCACGCCAATTCTGCAAATAATGAACTGTTTCAGAGTGCAACTAGAAACAGAAATCCCCCTAAAAGTATTGATTTAATGTGTCTGGTGGAAATGCAGTTGGGCCAGTCAGCAGTCATGGCTGAGCAAGGTGACCTGAGTGTCAAGGTGGGGACTGGCATGGATGGAAAGTCATTCCACTGTCCTTTATGAAGTGTCACACTGCTCCTTGCTGTCCAAACCCTTATGGATGGATTCCAGACTGGAAAGAGAGAAAATAGAAAGGAGGGGAGGTACAGCAGTCTTTTCTGGAATTAAGGGACCTGAGTGTGGTAGAAAGGAGCTGCATCTGCCATTCCTTTGGAAAACCCCTTCTGGGAATTGGGGATATGCCAGGCTTGTGGAAAGACGTTGCAGTCAGCTGTAGGTTTGGCCTCCCACCCTTGCTCCAGAGCATCTGGCTCAGGAAAAGCACAACAGGGCTAATAAATCAATGTCAGGGAAATGAGGAGAGGGTCAGGGTGGGAAGAGCTTTGGGACCAGTGATTGCTGGATTCCGGAGAAGGATTCCATGAGTCTTATGGAGTTTGAATATGTTCCTCATCCTTTTGGGGTTTCCCTTCCCCCTGGCACCCTGTCAGACGTGTTCATTGCTTAAACCAATGAGATTTCTTGACTTGGCATTGTGAGGCTGCATGTCCAAACCCAATCTGAAATTCCACCATCCTCCCTCCCTCTCTCCACTGGCCCCAACCTGCAGGAGTGCACATGATCCTTCTCACATCTCTCAGATTGTGGTTAGCAGGGCAGGAAGATGAAGAAAACAGCCCGTTTTTTCCACAGTGCAGCATGTGACTGAGGTGATTTTTTTTTTTTTGCCAGCAAGTAACAGAGACGTGGTTGAGCTGATTTTTCAAGGGCTGCTATTCCCAAAGGCTTCTTGCAGCTTGGCAGACTCTTTTGCAAAATCCAAAGCTTTGGAAACTGCTGGATACGATTGCACAAATCTCAGAGCAGCATGTGCCAAAGTCGTTCTGCTGCCTGTGCCACCGGTTGAGATAAACAGAGCAGCAACCGTGCCTGCCCCCAGGCAGAGGTGTCAGTGGGAAAAGGTGCACACTGGGACAGGATGGATTTTCCCAGGAACTGTTGACTGTCTCTCTCTGTCCTGCATTGCCATCACAGGTCTCTGCTGTCACCTTTTTTCATGGTTTAGCCCCAGCTGGCAGCACCCTCATGCTCATTCTCTCCCCGTGGGGAGGAGCATCAGAAAGAAAAGTGAAACTTTTGGGCTGAGTTAAGAACTGTTTATTAATTCAAATAAAATGTAATATATTAATGCTAATTGTAATAATAGTAATTGTAAGGACAAGGAGCGAGAGGAGTAAAACCCAAGACAACTGATCACCATGTGCTGACTGATGCCCAGCCTGTCCACAGGCAGCTCCCAGCCCACTCCCCACAATTTATATGGTGAACCTGAGATTCTCTAGTACAGAATATCACTTTGGTCAGTTCTCTTGGCTGTGCTTCCCCCTGTTTCTTGTGCACCTGCTCACTGGCAGAGCATGGGAAACTGAAAGTCCTTGATTTAGAGTAAGCACTTGTAAGTAAACAACTAAAACATCAGGGTGTTATCAACGTTATTCTCATGCTAAATCCAAACTACAGCACTGTACCAGCTAATAACAAGAAATTAACTCTATCCCAGCTGAAAACAGGACACCTTTGAGGAGGACTGAGTTTAGCATGAGGATGAAACTACCAGTGTGAGAAATATCCCTGTGAACTGTATCTTGTTGCTCTGGTGGGACCCTGGCTTAGGTCTGAGTGTGCTGAGGGGGCCATTCCAGCAGAGCCAGGAGCAAGCTGGTTTAAGTCACAAGCTGAGTGCCTCCTTCACTGAGGTTTTCTCCAGCTTGGCAGCTTCCAGTGTTCCTGAAATGTGCCTGGTGTAGGCACAGGGTGAAATGGTTCCTTGATTACACAGAAACTGCTGCAGCTCCTGGCCTGTCCCCTGTCACCTCTGGTGTTAGAGAGCAAGGCAGGGAATTAGGAGTCCACTGCCTCCTGAATCCCCCAGGAAAACTGCTCTGATGTGTAGAGATTGTAGGCTGGCTGTAGGACTGATGGATATGTATTATGGGGATTACTGTAGTGCTTGGAGATTTTGGTATAAAGGCTTAAATATTTTATTCTTATAAAGGGATTGAGTGCTTGAAGCTAAAAGCAGAAGTTTCTGCTCTCTGAAATAAACAGCTGGGAGGTAGGTAAGAGTGGTAGCAGGCTTGTGTGGTTGGTGAATTTAGCACAAAAAGCAGGATGTAGTAAAGACTGATTGGTCTGTAGTATTTGCAGAATTTTCCAGGACAAGCTTATTAGAAGTACAGTGATTGGTGACTACTGCTTTGACTCTGCCCGGTGGGAAATGTTTTCACATGCTGGTTGTGGGAATAGAGGTGAGTGACTCTGTCCTTTCTACATCATGCTGAATCCAGCCTCGTTGAAACCAGGTTTGGTTCAGGACCCAGAAGAGTGACTTCCATACAGATGTTAAAATATTTTTCCCCTTCTTGTGCCCTGTTCCTGACAACAGGACTTTTGGGGTAGAGTGAAAATGTGCATGAATCTTGCTAAGGTCCAAGCAGGGAACACTCCTCCAGCATATCCTGCTTTTCTTCCCCAGAACTCCTGTACCTGTTATCTCCAGTCAGAGGTAATGAGAAGGGTATCCAATATCCTACAAAACAGCATGGTCTGTTCTCCAAACCTTTGCCACTGTTGTTCTACTTATGGGTGGGTCACAAAAATAATTACCTAAATGAACCAGGCGCCAAAACACCATAAGTGATCGTGTACTCCACAGAACAACAATGATTAGGTCAGCCTCCTTGCTTATCTCAGGTTCCCACCCTTAAAATAAGGGCACCAATATTTTTGCTTTTAAAAGAGCAGGATTAACTTGTTCATGTCTGAAGTATTAATCGTTGTTATTATTGTTACTCATATGGATGGCAGGGAAGCACCTAATGAATTCTGGTAAATGTTACAATAGGCCGTGGCTGCTGTTGGCATGACTAACCTTGGATAAATTTACTGGGCTGCCTGTTTATCCTCAAGCAGACTGCACCAGGTACTTGTGGTAAAATCCCCATGGCCAAGAGGTCCATATGGTGCTGATGGTTTTGTGTTGCACCTCCATCCTTTCCTTTCCTGGCTCATTCAATACAGTATCTCCAAATGGGAGCTGCCCAGGGTGTTTCTGTGCTGCCCAGCAGTGGCAGGGTCTCTCCAGAGCCATTCCTTCCCTCCTGCTTTAAAAGACAGAGAGAAGCAACTCAAACTCCCAGCTGTGGATTTTGGCTGCTTTCCATAGAGCCAGTCCTTTGGCTATCGGAGAATCGATGCAGAAAAACAAATTCCTTCCCAATGTGTCCTTGATGGAGACTAAATATTTTTCACCCTTTTTTTTCTTCATAGTGTTTGTAATTACATTCCTTAATAATCTGCCAGAAGTGAATAATCTTCAGAAGTGAAGGGGTGCA
This sequence comes from Prinia subflava, assembly GCF_021018805.1. NCBI lineage: Eukaryota > Metazoa > Chordata > Aves > Passeriformes > Cisticolidae > Prinia > Prinia subflava. The sequence goes on from NC_086261.1 coordinate 3,924,801, forward strand.
TGGGGGGAGAGAGCAGGATGCCACATGTGCATATCTGGGTGGGTAGGAGTGGGAGTTGTCTCTGCTGTTGGCTCTCAGGCAGGTGTGACATGATTTACCCCCTTCACAGCCATCACTCGGGGAAGGAGCAGCATTCCACGTGAGCTGTCCTGCCCAGGAGCTCTGCCTAATCCTCCACGAGGCTGTGGAAGCCACACACCCCTTTCTGGTTAGGGCCACCTCTTCCCGGCTGCTGCTGGCCCGGGGCCCACACCATCCCCACAGATGTTTTTGGTGCTCACCTCTCCCTCCTCCCAGGGAATTTTCAGCCAAAGGCCACCTCTGGAAGTTGACTGTGGGGTGTGTTGTGTCACTCCCTGTGCAGCTCATGACTCAGCAGTTGTACAAGTTTCGTACCTGTCAAGGACATGCCAGAAACCACAAATGTTCCTAAGCCAGCAACAGCAAAAGCATCTGGGAGTTTCCACTCAGCTGAAGACAACAGTGTCTGCAGTAGATTTTCTTGCAAATTGGTTTCATTCCACTGCTAAGAGATGAGAGCAGGAGAAGGATGCCAAGGGATGTGGGCAGGAAAGCCAGCATCTGGATTTCCAGAGCCTGGAAAGTCCAAGATCATCAAGAGAACAAGTGACACATCCCTGTGCACTGCAGTCTGTTGAAAGGGAACAAAAATGCTCCTGGAAGCAAGGCCATGAAACCAGCGAGTATTTTAGGAAAATCTCAGGCTGTGAGATCAATTAAAAGAACACACTGAGGTGCGAGAGAGCAAAATGCAAACATCTCTGCAGGTGTCAGCCTGAAAATGTCATTATTCAACCAAGTGCTGGCACAGGAGCAATCCCATGGTGTGTGAGCCATGTCCCGGTGCCTGACTGGGCAGGAGGGCTGCCCTCTGCTCCTGGAATGGGGGATCACCCCTGAAGGGGCATCTCCTGGCACCCCGGAATGCCTCCCAGAGCCCTGCCAGCCAGAGAGCCAGGAACACATGCCAGCCATGGCAGGATTGCTTCCCACTCGGCACAGCAGAGGCTGGGGCACAGCCTTGATGGTTTCATTGCTCTGGCTCACAGGAGCTGAGCTGGCAAGGAGAGCTGTGACAGCAGGAGCACTGCCAGCCCTGCTCCCTGCCTTCCTCTGCCACCCCCTGCCCTGGGCAGGGATTTTAAGATCCGTGTGATTGGTGTGTGAGGGGGAAGGGAAGGGCTGAGCAGCTGAGGTCTGGCAATGGAACTGCCTGTCTTTGCTCAGGGATTGGAGCTGTGATGCAGCCAAGATAACAGTGATTGGCGTGCCCTTGTCTGGGAAGAAGGGAGTAGTTAGGGTGCAGTTGAGAGAGTGGGAGGAATCCCTGCCTGCTCAGGCCTGTGGGTGATGGCTGTGCCTGGGAAAAGTGGCACCACTGTAAGTGGATGGAGAGCGTGGGTGGGGGAAAGAAAGAGGGGATGGTAAACAACCCAGCCTGGTCCATCCAGGATTTCCATCTTGCATTAGATTAAAACATGCCAAGGCTGATGTTGAACTTCACATCAGGCCATTCTCTGTCACTCTTTTCCCTCCCCAAAGGAAAGTTTTCCAGCAGGATGTGTTTAACAGAGTGTAGCAGGCAGAGATCTGGGGATCCCCTTGAACTGTGAACTGTTGTGGGCATGGGAACCTCTCTCAACAGCCTTGAAGTCCTTTTCCCAACATGCCTGGATCCCAAGAGTGTGCCAGATCCCCATAAGAACAATTTTGCTGGGATCAAACAGGCACTTAATGACAGGAGATGGAAGTGACTGCTGGGTGAAGCCTATCTGAGCAGAAGTGGGAGGCTGAGTCCCCGTAGAAATTCTCTGCTTTGGACTGGCGTGCGGCAGGGGTTGGAGTGGGGCTGAGGGAGGATTCAGTCTGTGATGTGCCAGATGCACCAGGGGGTGATAGAACAGCTCAGCTGAGCACTGGGGCAAAATACCTGCACGTGGCTTGAGCAGGACTGAGCTCTGCTCAGTGTTTGGTGTGGATTGCAGAAAGGTGCATTTGATAAATGACTTTAAGAACAAATTGAGTGCAAGAGGGAAGGATGGTGCTCTCAGCACTGCTTGGGCTTTCCTACCAACTCACATGATGCACAATCAGCAGATCCCCTCCCTCGGCCCGTGTCCCTGTCCTGCTGTGCCAGGTTTGATAGTCAAGTGTTTCACTGCTAGGTTTGGGCTTCTGCCTGGAAAAAATACATCCCTGGCACCCCCCCAAGAGCTATTTTTAGCAGGAGCTCCTGGAAGACAGTGTGACAACTTCAGAAAACAAGGAATTGCCAAATCATCCTGCAGCGAGCAGCGAATTAACCCCTTGCCGCACACACCCCTGGGAGCCACGCATGCCCAGAGCCCAAGTCCTGGTGAAGATTGGTAGCAAGTGACTTTGTGAAGGAAATGCTGTGAAGAATCAACAAGGACAGCTTAAGATTCCTGCACAAAATGCCAAGTCATCTGCAACAGCCCATGAGCTCTTTGTCCTTCTGTCAAGTCCCATGGAAACAAACCCTGAGGACACGACAAGCTGGTTCTTCTGTGACATGGCACACAAGGCATCTGCAAAAATGCCAGTCCTCAAACTGCTCTTGGCTTTGCTGCACACCTTAAAAAAGGATGTACTGAAGAAGGCAACACCTCTCCAGTGTGCCCAGTGACAGATACCTGCACAGCTTGTTCCAATCACATAGATGCAATTTTTGTGTCGAGTGTTGTTTCCCCTTTTGTAACTCCCCAACAACAGATGTTTCTTTGGCCCTGTCAGGAGCAGGTGGGCAGAGGTCTGCAGGAAAATCCAGGCTTTTCTTGCCTGTGTCTGGTTGGCCATTGCAAAAGGGTGAGCTTGGCCCTTCCTGGGTGAAGGAGTTCGGTGCGTAATTGATCACTGAGCCCAAATCCATGAAAAGCAACAATAACAACAAAACCCCAAGGCAGACATTACCCAACTTCAATGTGGAGCAGAGTGTCCTGTCCAGTGCATCATGCTGCCTCCTTCCTCATACTTCTCTGTAAACACCATTTACGTCTGTTTATACAATCCATGTGTTCCCTGCAGTTCTGGGATCCCTTCACTTGTTCCACCCACTGCACTAGTTGTAACAGGCCCTAAATTATGGGGGTTTTGTTGCTTGCTAAGTTTATGCACCTGCAATTTCCTGGTTTATATGTCCAGATGTTTTAGTCTTTAATTTAATATTATTCATAGATTTATTGACTGTTAGCTCACTTTGTAAAGCACCGTAATGGACAGTGTCTGTTTAATTATATATGGCAAAACCTATGGAAACAAAGGCCAATTGACCCAATTTGTTACAGCTGGTTTACAAAGATCCTCTGAGGTGACTGAGCATCACTTTTCCTTTTGACTGTACTTCACACATTTCCAAACTTGTGTCATTTCAGTTCTCATCTCACCTCTCCCTCTGAAGCAGCCTCAGCGTGGCTGCCCCTCCTCCCTGCAGCCCCAAGCCCAAATTCAACATCTCAGCTGTCTGAGGAAGGAGGGAGACTGACACACTTCTCTGGGTTGCTTTTTCCCTGCTGCTACTGGAAACGTGCAAAATGCTGATCACATCTATTGTGGAGATGACCAAGAAGCATTTTTCCCCAAGTGAACCATAGCTAAATGCCTCTGGATTGGTCAAAGTACCCCCTTTATGCAGGAAAAGCTGCCACAGGCACTGAGGTGGTGCCTGCCAGGTCCTCACCAGGCTGTCAGGGGGGTGTGTGAGGTGCAGCTCTGGTTTGTATTGCTGGATTTGTTTGAACATCAGCTCCACCGTCTCCTGGATGCAGCATTAATTAAAGAGAATGGCCCCGCTCCAGGCCCCGGTGGACAGGCATCCACATGGCAACTGTGAGCCTTGTCAGCAGCAAGAGATTAAGGAATTAATTGGCAGGGTTAATCTTCATGTCAGGGTTGGCAATGAGTTGTTAATTTGTTTGGATGAGTGTAAAGTCCTCTGGCAGCGATGGCAGGTGGGATCACATGAGGGAAAGTCTTCGAAGCTGCCCTTCCTGGGGACCTTTCTCACCTCTGCAGACATCTCCAGTTCTTTGCCCCGAAGTGTGAGACTCCTGGGCAGGTCAGAGGAGCTCCTTGTGTCACTCACATCCTTGTGTGAGCTCCTTGTGTCACTCACGTCCTTGCAGGTGACAGCACAGCTGCTCCAGCCCGTGACATGGGAGAAGGTCTGGCTGCAGCTTGGGAGGGCCCCTTGAGTCCCAGCCTTTCTGATCTTGCTCCCTTGTGCTAAGCAGGTCTGACTCTTGCATGGCAGGTACTGGGTGAGGATCTGAGTGAAGGAGAGATGTGCTCACACCAAAATGCCAATTTTGGGGCACAGTATGCAAAACTTCATTGGCCTGTGTGGACACTAAACCCTCTCAGACACTCCTCTCCTCCTCCAGGACATTGTAGAAGGAGAATCTGGCAGGTCAGTCAATGTTTTTCCCTTTCTGCTCTCATTTTACACTCAGGATGGCAGAATATTTCCTTTCTTAGTATCCTTCTAATTTGTTAAGGCTACTGAATTGGTCACAGCACATTAATATATAGGAGAGAAGCACCCTGGGCTTTAAGTTCATCTAAATGAAATTGTAGCTTTTGTCACTCTCTTTTGTGCATTGATTAATCTAATTAGTTCAGCAGTAAGAATCACTTTCTCCTCATGCTGGGGTCTGATATGTTGTGACCAACACAACCTCATTACAGACATGACATCAAATAGGACTGGCCTATACAGAGACCTGGGATCCTCCTGGGAGTGCAACAATCCTGTTTAAGACCTTGCAGTCCAAATCCTGCCCTTTTGCCTGTGTTTCTCTTCTCCCCTCTATCAGTGCCCAGTGCCTCATTTCTGGGGAGGCTGATGCTGTTCCAAGGTGCTGTAAAAAATGGAGTTTTTCATTGCCAAAAATTGGCTGGGTTTAGCCTACTTGCTCCAACTTTCACCCTGTCTTTCATTTTTCTCCTCACTCTAAGGCAGCCAGGTGGCTGAAGGTAAGTAAAAAGGATCTCCTCTTTTCTTTTGAAGGGATGGGTGTTTGGAGATTTAGCAGTGGCACAGCTGAATCTGCCCTGTGTAGCTAAGAAGCCCCACAGGACATTGCTGGCATGAGTAGCTACTCCAGTGAAGCCCCACCTGAATTAACTATTTTCTATTCCACATAAAACCACCCTTCACAGTTTTTTACTTAAAATTATTATTAGTCACTTGTTTTAAAATGCCAATAATGCAGTGATATTCCAGCAGAGATTCTCTGTGCTGTCATTTCCTATTAATTGCTTAGAAATAATGACAACATAATTTGGAACAAGGCTGTCACCTTGTCTATGCCATATATAAAATGTTAATACTAAAAGTGGACTTGGGTTCATCCTAGACCTAATTAGTTCTTTGGAGAATTTGCTTTGTGCAGCAGCCTGTACTGTCCATATTGATGGTAACATATTATATAATCAGCTTTAGAAAAGGCAGCAGTCTGAAGGCTGGGTTCTGTGAAGTCACCACCCTGAAAAGAGCACTGAAAATCAGCAAAATCTGACTAGAAAATAGAGCACAAATGCTTGGGTTTTGTAAGGAGTTGTAGAACAACTGATTATCTCCAAATCATCGTTTGCAAACTGTGCTCTCCAAACATATTTTTATTGCTATATATATAGCAGAGATTTTACAAAATGAGTTAGATGTTCCCTTTCGCTGTCCAAATTGGGTGGTGAAGTCATGGAACATGCTATTTTGATAATTTGGAACATGCCCCAGGAGTTGATTAAATGATCTCTCTCGCTCTGTACATAAACTGTGCGTTTCCATGCAGACATCAGCAGGGTCAGAGCTGGCAACATGACCCTGCAGGATCTGCTCTGTCTCTGCCTGGCTTTTTACTACCTGTTTAAACACCAGACATATTTTAATAGACAATTGCAGCTTCTCAATGGAAATACTCCCCTAGAAAAGCAAGCAGTGGATGAAGTGGGATTGCTACTGTGAACTTAGTGGTAAGATGTTTAACTCTCATTTAGTGAAGAGTTTTTTATAAAATCTAAGACGAGTATTTGAGGTTTTGAATTTTCCTTTTCATGAATCACGACTCCTCTGCTAGTTCTGGTGCTCGAATAGAGCATCAAGGCACAAGGAAGAAATTCCTCCCTGGCACAGGTGGCCCAGAGAAGCTGTGGCTGCTCCATCCCTGGAGTGTCCAAGGTGGGATGGGATGGGCTTTAAGGCCCCTCCCAACCCCAAATGTTCTGTGATTCCACAATCCTGAGCAGCATCTTCAACTTGACTTTCCACAGGAAAATCTGCCATCTTCCCTCAAAAGTGGAAACTGGGAGAAGAAATCAACTGTTGAGTGCTTCTCCTCAAATCCTTGGGAGGCAGGACCCTGCTGGAGATTTATCATCCCACTCCTGGCTCAGGTGAGCAGTGGGGCAGGTACAGTTTGTCACCTCTTTCCCCCACAGTAGCAGGTTCTGCTTTAGTCATTCTGCACTCTGGTTATAAGGTTCTTCTGATGTATTTATCTTTAGTTTGTTGCTCTAATCTTGTCTAAAGGAAACAATAAAATATCCTCCAAGTTTAATAGATGAGAAATCCAATTAGAGCTCACATCCCTCAAAATCCTAATGGGTAAGAGCCCCTATTACATAATAACATGGGTGGGAGTAGGCCCTGTTTGATCAATTTGTTCCAGTTCTTGGTTATGAATAGTTCAGGGAGCTAAAACAGTGACAGATGAAGGCATAATTCCCAGATCAGAGATCTGTAGGGTAGAGTACAGGTATTTCCTGACATAGCACCAAACCAGAGATGAACAGCACAATGTAGATTTGACACTTTTATTAACAAAGAACCCATGGGGCTCATTCATTAGTACAAAATACAATCATGTTCCTGTATGTTAAACAGCTTTTTTTATTTTGTCTCTTTTAAACTGTTTCACAGTTATCAAAACAAAGCCCCTGCATATTGAACTTATTATTGTGCAAACAGTGATTATTTTTAAGGATCAATTTCTGCACTAAGTCAAGTGCCAGAGAGCAGAACTTAATCTTGATTTCACCCCTCCTTTGAAGGGCTGTGTGTGCTTCCTAAGAAACACACAATAGTTGACTTTTTTTTTTGCGGCAAACAATCTAAGGCCACAGTTTATCTGCAAAGAATAAAAAAACAACTCCAAGATTTTAGAAAAGAAAAAAAAAAAGCACATCTTTACCCTTCATACTGCTGTTTGCTTGACCATAATTATACCAGGTAGCACACATCACCTATCAGGTATTACAGTCCAAAAAAGCACCTAATGTTCTTTAAGCTAATATTTTGAATTATTACCATGCAAGTTAATACATGACCAAATTACTTTTCAAGTAACTATAATGGTAGCTGTTTTAAGGAAAAGATGCTTGTTCCCTTTGCAGATGATGTGAATGAAAATCCTGCATTGATTGTACGGGCAGGCCCTCACTTAAATAAAAAGGCATGAGAGCTACACCTTGAGAGTTAAATAATAATTTTTAGAATGTCCTTTCTAAATCATGCACTCGAATTTTGGTTAAAGCTGCATTTGCTATAGAAGACAATATGCTGCAAATGAAAGGAGTAACTGCAGTTTGGAAACGTGAATTTCCACCAGTCTGTCTTTCACATTGATGCAAAAGTGATTTGAGGTGAAGTGCTAGAAATTAGACAATGTAAGGAAGTTATACTAAAAGAAGACTAAAAATATATATCCGTGTATGCCTGTAGAAAAATCCCTGCTTCTTAAGTGCAGACAGATTTCATAAAAATACATTTAGACTTTGTTTCAACTGCAGTTACTGATGAAATGAAGGAAACTCGATTACTATTTTTGTAGCTACCAGAAAGTACACTGTTTTACCACATGAAGCACCGGGTTTTAACCCCAAACCCTTCTGTAAGACATAAGGAGTATTTCTAGGAGTCCAAAATCCCCTGTATTTCAAAGACAGGGCTGTAAACGTGCATGTTGACAATGCTGTTTTCTGCTTCTCTAAGTGATCTGTTGGTGATTATTTACTGATCCCAATTGATGGCTGGCAGGAAGCAAACATTCTACTTTTAAATGAAGGCAGCAGAAGGGCAAGTAAATGCTGTGCCTTCACTCTTAGCAGCAACAAACCCTCTCTGTTCTAAATGACCTGAGGAGGAAAACATTAAAATATTGCACCAAAACAAAATTAGACAGCAAAAACAAACAAGGAAACACACCAACAAATATAGTATGGATAGCAAATGACCAGTGCAGCCCCTGACAATAGATCTTTAGACAAAAATGCAGGAGTAATGAAAAGCTTTGTGCCATTACCAGAGGACTTTGTTCTCCTGATGTCTGCTTTCACTTCAGTTATAAGCTATGTCTATTCTGGGTATATTTACACCTCTCCCTACACCTTGTATCTCATTCACTAACCACAGAAATCATTTAGGGTCCCTTTTAGAACCTTGAAGTATACTGGAGCTTTAACAAGACTTTTTTTGGTCTCAAATCTGACCATAAGTAAATATCCAAAACAGAGGTAGGCTTATAAAGGCTTTTGAATAAATAAATATTGTCCATTTTGCTAAGTATATCTGCTGCTGGCAAAGGGTTTCTCCCTTGCCATGCTTCCCCTTATCATGCTATCCATAGGCTTAAGATGCAGAAGAAGAACTCACAGTAGAAGAGGTTAGAATAATTCCCTTAAGAAATCCCTTGAAAGAAAGCATAGTGCATAAGCTTGTCTCAAAGTTCACTGTTCTGTTCCACACTCGTGTCTTGCATTCAGGAAATGGTTGCCTTCATAACATTGTGTAATAGCCATTCATGTCCTCAGGATCATGGTAGATGAGGAAATAGTACCACTTGGCAGCCATGAGAAGGGCAGGTTCCCATCACACATGAAGTAAAGACTTCGCCCTGTGTTGCAGTAGTGTTCCTTTTTTGGATGTAGACAGTGCAAAGCTGAAGCCCCCCGAACACTGGAATCTTTTGGAAATGTTTTCTTACTCCACATTCTGTTCCACTACAGGAGTTCCATGTTCATCCCTATGTACATTCTTCAGAGCGTTGCAAACAAAATATAAATTCTTTTCTCTTCAGAAGATCCACACATCTCATCCTCGTACTTTTGTGTAGTGTATCCTCTTTTTGGAAAACATTCATTGAAGCATTTTTGTTTCAGTATTTTCAGGTACTTCTCAAGTATCCCAAGCTGAGCTGTTCCCTGTTATCCTCTGTGCAGACTAATCCAGCAGGTTCTCTTTTTATCACCAAACGTGCTCATAACCTCCTTCTCCATTTTCCTTTGCCTTTCTCGTACACAGACTGAAGCTTTGAAAAAGAAAACTGTTTCCTTTTTAGCTGCACTACCAGCTTAAGCAGCAGAAAGATTAAGACATTCATCACAATGTTGCTTGTTACAAATCCTCTTCAGAGCATGAATGAAACAGGCTGAACTTCTTCTACATCAGTTGGATGTGGATCAATCTAAGGAGAGAAGAAAGACATCAATTACTGCCTGCAATTCCTGCATTTAGGTATGTGTTTGGGTTTTTTTTGCCATCTGACAATAAAAACACCACCTGCTATTTATTTTCTTACCTCTGAATAAAGAGGCGGAGGCTGAAACCGGAACTCTTGTATGTAAGCAAAGACAGGACAACACAACTGTTCCTCACAGTCAATGGGTGGTGGATAAGCAGGAACATGTCTGGAAAACTCTTCCTCAGACACTACATCAGCATAATTTGGTGGTGCTGAAACACAAGAGATGCTTCCGTCATATTTTAAAGTAATCCCTTACTCACAGCAAGGATATCTGCATTACAGTAAATACAGGACCATGAAAACTGGATTAGAAGTGCACTGTACTCATAAATACTGTAATTTAAATGTTTTCAGTAAACTCAGGTGATTCAGCAGGAATAGGGAGAGAGTGCTGTGCTTTTAGGACAACTCCAGCAGCAAACTCGTGTTGTATCAAGATATATTCAGTAATGAGTAGAATATTCCCACCATCAGAAGTTAGTTGTTTCAGTCAGATGGGGTACAGGGAAACTTCAGGAAGGCTGGAGTTGTGGTAACCCCACCAATGGTTTTGGATCTCAGTTTAAGACTTCTCAAATCATATTTCCACAGCCTACACTCCTGGCAGTGCCCTTTGGCACTGCACCCATCTGCTGCAGACAGTGCTGTGCTGGATTAGAGAGAGTTCAATATGTATTTATTACCTTCAGGGTGTTCAGGCATGGTCAATGCCAGCCAACTCATATCCATACTAAACTGGCTGGTAATGCTGGAGTTTCTGCTTGAAAATCCAATACATGGAATAGTGCCAATCACCAGAGGCATTTCAATCATCAATTTCTTAGCACCAGGAATATGGATATACACCTATGTGACAACCCCCAAACAGAAGAAAAAAACATCATGAGACCCCATTGAATGCTGCTCTTAAAAGCTGCCCTACTCCCTACACTGCAAATTTAAAAATTAAGAGCTTTGTCATCCCAGATATGCTTAGCTAATACCCTGGCAGCTTTCCTCATTTTTCAGCAGCTTCCTTCCTTCTGTAACTCATCTCTAAGTGACATTAAAAAATAAAAACCATCTTGACAAACAGAATTAAACACTTGACTTTCACTCTTATCTTCCCATTTCTGGAAAGAATCACTTGAGGACCCCATTCAGCTTGAAATGCTTTCCCAAAATAATCCCTGCATATCTGAAACTAAGCTGCTTTTTCCTCAGAAACATTTTTCCCTTTTCCATATTATTCCCATCTTTCCATCTCTTCATGACCTTCAGTCTCTCATGTATGTGGTTTATGATATTTATTTTTCACAGAGTCATAGGTTTGGGCTAGAAGGGACCTTAAAGATCATCTAGTTCTAACCCCCTGCCATGTGCTGTGACATTTTTCTCCCTAGATTTGTATTTATTGTAGTTCCCAAGGTAAAAACCTAACAGCTATTTAGTAAATTCTTCTGGTTCCCAACTGAATGCAGTATCTAAAGTCTGTACATTTGAAACCCCAATACTTACAGCTAATGAATATTCTACTCTAATAATGCAGCAGTCAAGTATAGATGGGGATACAGGTGGGATTTTCAGAGTTTTCCCATTCCAGGTATCTGTACTCCCAGAGGCAATGTGGTTTCCTCGGACATTGGCAACCATCTGACGGAAGGTTTTTGTCTTCCCACTGGCCAGGTAAGTTTGTGTTTGGAAAATGGCAGCTTTTGGAACAATCAAACGAGAGGAGCAGTTCTCAATTTCTGCATAGATTGGGATGGCTTCCCCTTAGAGACAGAAAAAGTCCAATGAATAATTTGTATTTACCAACTTTCCTCTGGGAGTATCAAGGCATGTTACACAGCACGTACATCATCTGCAGTGTTATGAGAACAATACTTGCTAAGTTTCCTCAAGCCAGTTTATTTTTTTCAGAGTGGTATCCAGGCAGAATTATAGCCACCTACTATGTTTTACACATAAACAATGATTCATTTAGAAACATTAAGCGTAATATGAACAAGCTATAAAAGCTTTATTTGCAAATTACACCCTGATCTTCCTTTTATATAGTACTAAATGAATTTCAGGATGTTGTATTTTATTTTCGCAATGCATCTCATGTTATCAAGATGGAAGAAGAAGCTCTTAAAAGCTCATTCTTACCAACGTGTAAACCTACACCAATAGGATGTAAAAACCTAATTACATCCCAAGTAAGTATTTTATCCCAGATAAAAACATTTTGTTGCTCTTTATACTCAAATGTACGTGGATTTTCCGTAAGATTATTAACAGGACGTCCTTTCAATTTATATTCCCAACGGGAAAAGTAAGATGTTTTAAAAATCAAATTCATATGGATCTTAATTTACTTCTAATAAACAGAATTATTCTTTGAACTGCAAAGTGTTGGCTTCACTGAGATTAAAAAAAACCCCAAACTATTAGATGCTTAGTATTGACATTTTTAAGGTAACTGCTCTTACCATTACAGTATCCCTTCCTCTCGATTTTGGCACTGAGAGACACTGGCCCAGAGGTGAAAAACCAACAGCCAACCATCTTCTCCTGACTTCTGAGAACAGGTGTCTATAAAGTACAGAGTATTTTTCATTTTATGGGATACAGCTCTCAATCACTTGCCGTTTAGTGTTATGCATTATCAGTCATTGCAGCCCAGATCTAAAATCCACGTGATCTGAATCCCTGAACTGCTCAGTGCAACTGCAGCTTGGCCACCATGTGAAATGGAACCAAGGTTTGTCAACCTCAACATTTCTCTTTTGAAATCCCAGTCTGTATTTAGACTTACTAGGTAACACTGACCAGTGTGTCTCTGTGTGTGCTTTGTCTTCAAAATGAACTTTTTAAAGGTCTTGTGGAGTACTGTGGAGTTCATCCCCATGTTTCTCAGTGCAGAAGAATGCAGAATTAATTTTCTCTGCAAACAACTAACAGTTAAGCAGGTAATTTTTTTTACCTGTGTATCTTTAAGAAAGGATAAATGTGTATAGACACTGGGCTAAGGGGATGCACCTTCATTACTTGCAAGCCAGAAACCCTCCCCCCAGAATTTTAGAGGCATGACAAAAAATATCTTAATTATTCAAGGACTGTTGCACTGGATGACATTTACAATGTTTTCATTAGAATCAACTCACAAGCACACGTGTCAAGGGTCCAAGCCAGGATCAAAGCTACTCCAAATGATTTACTGGGCAGTGGCACCCAGTCAGTACAATAATGCATATTGGTTTTGTATTTTCTTTATTATAATGCAAAAATCATGTTGTTTTGCACTTTTGGTGGTAGCCTTGGAATCCATTAAGACTGGCACTGCCTTCCTGATGTGTCTCAGGCCTCTTTTGTGCAATAACCTGTGGTCTGCTCTGTCCTTACAGAATGTGGGTATGATGCCCTCAAACTCTTAACTACTGTATATAAAGACTATTCTGCTTACAGATGTCACTGCCAAAATACCCTAAGTTCTCTCTAGAATGGATTAAAATGTAAGCATGTAATGAGGGGGAAAAAAGCCTGCTCAAAACATCTCTTTTCTATGTTCACGTTATGATGTTAAAATTATCCCACCATTTTAAATAAAATAGAAATTACTCATTCATATTTAAATGAATAACCATTTAGATCCAGTTGCTATCATGAAAGTGCAAGGTATAATTTTATATTATTTTCATAATATGGGTTGAGATAAAAGAATCCAGCTCATTAGCTTCCATCTTGCCTATTTACTCATTACTTAATGCCTGATCTTTCTTATTACTCTACGGTATTTCCAGCGATTATTAAAAACTCAATTCTTTAATGTGGCCAAATCTGTCATAGGGAAATAACTGAAAGGATCTCTGGAGCAGCTGCGTGCACACACTTCATGTTAGAAAATGACATGCAAAATGCAGGGATACGTAACATAATGGCCAGAGTCTAAATGACAGGCTGGGCATGATTAATACTCTTCTCTAATTACTGTTCCTCAACCTACTATTATTGTAGAGTTTAGGACACTGCAGCCCTGTGAATGTAGTTGCTCTGGTAAGAGTAACTACTCTGTACTCGTGCATTACTATTATTAAGGCTTATTTATGCATCTGAAGCCTGCCTAACTTTTTGGCAGGAGCATCTCTGCCAGCAGGGATGTAATCAATGGTATTAAAAAAGCCACTCTGTTTGCTATTCACACAACCTAAGATCATCTATTTATAGAGAAAAGCTTAGGGAGCTTATATGCTTTCAGAAGTCAGAAAATGACGCTCTGGAATGACATGGGAAGGGTTATGGCTGGATGTGAATGCTGCTTGGAAATGGTTTATTGGCAGCTGGTTTTGCAGGGAGGAGGAGGAGTGGGGACCCTCTTACCAGGAGAGCTGGTGAGCTGACGTCGATGTGGCTGACGACCTGGAGCTCTGTCTGCACGCTCTGGTCAGGCACAGCAGGCCTCTCCAGAACTGCTTTCACGTAGTACTGGATGCTGCCATACTTCCCAGTAAAAGAGGTCACCAGAGGTCTGAAACAAGCAGTCATAAAACCATTACCCTCAATTAATAATTCAGCTGCAAACATTAATACTTCCTGTGTACACAAACGTTTCCCAATTTACAGCTTGTACTTTTAGGGCCTTGAGGAAGCTGAAGCAAGCAAGGCCTGTCTGTGTGGTGTTTGATTAAGATAAAATATAAAGCTGATACTAAAAAAAACACAAGTCAAATTACATTAAGTTAATGTTCCACTACAAGCAGCATCCAGCACAATCCCTTCAGGTTGGATTATTGAACTTACTCTTGAGGGAGCTGAAAGCTGAACGGAAATTCGTGTCTTCCATCTAGAAGAATTAAGTTTTCCTCACCTGTAGGACAAGAATGAACAGTATGTTTCAGTTATTCCAGAAATAGAACAAAGCAAACGCTTTTATAAATTATTTATGTATAAAAACACCCAGATGCAAAAAGTTTTTATTGATCCCAGTGGGTTCTGGACTGTGGCCCATGCTTTATTTTTGCTGTGATGTGATTTCAATGAAAAACAAAAATCAAGGAAACACAGGAGACCTGAGATTCAGTTCAGGACTCTGGCCAATTTCTAATCCAAAATGGCTTCTGCAAAGCACAAAGTCAGTTTCTTTTCAGCAGGACAGCGATTAATTTACTTTTCCAGCTAACAATTAAACTAATTTCTGTGCCGAAAAAACTGCAATTTAAGGTCAGCATGATGAAATACTACAAATCTATGAGCTCCCGATTTATTCATATAGGGCCTACTGTTACACAATTGGCAAGGCCTAGATCTACTTTCCCTACAGATCAGCCAGAGCTGCGTTTCACCCTTACAGGACTAAATGTTGTTCTGGCTTTAATTTTAACGCTGCCGTAGTGCTCCAGTGTCTGCGACAGAGCTCTGCAACAGCGAGTTTCTTCCTCTGCCTCTTTAATCCACTGCATGAGCCCGGCTGCTTCCAGGGTCTTCCACGGCAGCTCCCCAGGAGCCGCTGGCACAGCACGCCCAGCGCCGAGGGAACCCCCAGAAGGGCCGAACCTCTGCAGGAATCCCACCCGGCGCAGGGAATGGCGCTGCGCAGTTTATTCCAGTCCCGCTCCGCGTTTTTCAGCCCCCACACGAGAAATGGCACGGCCAGGGGTGAGGCAGCGGCAGCTCCCCGGGCACGGGCTGAACGCTGCGGCAGCGCCGTCCCGCCGGTGCCCGCTCCTCCGGGCCCCATTTCCACCCGGATCGCTCCCCCCTCGCCTCCCCCGGCCCTGG
Organism: Prinia subflava; assembly: GCF_021018805.1. Taxonomy (NCBI): domain Eukaryota; kingdom Metazoa; phylum Chordata; class Aves; order Passeriformes; family Cisticolidae; genus Prinia; species Prinia subflava. Next base: position 3,940,103 of record NC_086261.1, read on the forward strand.
GCGCCTTCCCGCAGCCCTTCCCCGCTCCCGCAGCGCCACTCCCCCGGGCCCACCCCCGCCGCGGCTGCGGGAGCGGCCGGGCCCGCGCCCCCCCATCCCGCCTCACCTTCGGGCGGGTCCCGCAGCAGGCTCTGCCGGATGTCCAGGTACCGCACCTCCGCCTCCCGCCGCGGCCCGGGGCCCGGGGCCCGCACCGCCACCCCCCACGTGCCCGCGCCGGGCACCGCGCCGGGGCTCTCGCTCCAAGCGACGCGCGCCCGGCCCGCGGCCTCCAGGCGCAGCCCGCGGAGCGGCAGCGGCCCCGCCAGCTCCAGCAGCACCTGCCCGGACACCGTGTCCCCGCTGCAGTAGCCGCCGCTGCCTCCTCCGCCGCGCCGGGCCTCGTCCTCCAGCACCAGGGCCAGCGTCTTCACCGCGCCGCCGGCCCCGGGGCCCGGCCCGGCCGCCGCCATCGCTCCCCGGCCGCGGGGGAACCGCGCTCGCCCTCTCCGAGCGCTTTAAACCCGCCCGTCTCCGCCAGCGCCCGCGGCGCCGCGTCCCGCCCCCGCTCGCTGCCCATTGGCCGCCCCGCGGCCCCGCGCGCCGCCATTCGCCGCGGGCCGCCCCTGCGCCCCCGCCTCATTGGTACTCGGCGGGCGCACGCCCGGAGTGCGTCACGCTGCGTGATCGCGGCGGCGGAGCCAATCGCGTGCGGGCGAGCGCGCGTGGACAGCGCGGCGATTGGCGGGCCGACGGCAGGGCCCCGGCACGCGGGCCAATGGCGCGGCGCGGCCACCACGTGCACAGCCTGTGGGTAAACAGGGAGCGGGGCGGGGCCAGCGCGGAGGGGCGGGGCCGGGGCCTCATCCCTCACCCGGTCACGCCCCTCCGTGACGGGGCCCGGGCGGCGGCGGTGCCGGGGCTGTGGGCTCGCTTTGCCGCCCCCTCCGGGCACTGCCCGCCAGCCCCGCGCTGAGGGGGAGCCGTGCGCCCTTGGTGACCCCGCACCGAGGGGAATTCTTGTCTCTCGGTGTCCCTTGGGTGCTGCCATGGGAGAGAGGGAGACAGCGTAGTGCTGTGTCGGTGTCAGCCTCTCCCGCTGACAGCCGCCTGGCTGGGATTATTAAATATGGAAAAACCATGTGGTGCTGCTGTTCCCCCCAGCTTTGCCTGGAGGTTATTTGCCTGTGTGAAGCCCCTTGTTGCCCCACTGACGAGCAGGAGGAGATGGGGTTTAGCTGTGAATGAGCCGTCCTGGACAGAGTGGAATCCTTGTCTCCACACAAATCCTGTGCGTTTGTGCTCCTTGGTAAAGCAAGAAGCGCCCTGGTTCAAGAACCTGCTCCTCCAGCCCCGCTTTGTGCCTGGGCAATGAAATGGGTGCACCCGCTCTGTGCTGTCACACCTGAGCACAGCATCCATAGGCAACACTTGGGAGACAGAATTAAGAATAAATGCAAAGTTTTACTGTTATGGTTAGATGCAGCAGCTTAGGAAACCCGAGCAAACAGTGGGAGAGTGGTGAATATGTCTGAGTTGGTGGGTGGGCACGGCCAGAATAATCATTCCCACAGTGGCAATAATCATTATTCTGACTATTCGCAGTGGTGAGGCTGTGACAGCTCCATGCCCACCTCTGTTGGAGTCTAGAGGATCTCTCTGACAGCCCTGGAGAGTCAGGGGGCTGTACAGGGGGGTCTGGGATCTGTACAAGGGGGTCAGCCAGCCTCCTACAGAGCCCAGAAGGACTCTGATTCTGGCTTTTATCTATGGAAGTGAATGCTCACATGAAGGAAGAATCACAGATCCTAAGAATTTTGAAGTAGATAGTAGTTTGTTATAGAGTATAAATATAGAGATTAGGATTCATAGTATACGGGGCTGAGAGGACAAGATGGAAGAATTGGGGAGTAGCCCCTAGTTTCCTTGTTCTTGTTCTCATCCCCCATCTTTTGCTGATTTAGACTTTAGAGATTAGTTTAGAATAGAACTGACATGTTAGCGTAGCAAGTTACTATTAGTAATGTTCTGTAAACAATAAATACGTCTTGGACTGTGGTTGGGTCGGGGACACGGTACATAAGGTACGGGGCTCTCTGATCCGCCCCAGTCCAGCGGCAGCCCAGCGCCAGTCCAACGGCGTGTCTTGCTTTGCTGGGGACGCCTTGCAAAGCCGAACAAGAACTGTTAGATAATATGAAATAAACAACCTTGATAACTTGAGCTGCTGGACTCACAGTGTCGTCTCTGCCTTCGGTGTGAAACGCTCAGGGCAAAGAGGAGACAGAAAACCTTATTATCTTGGGGAACAGCAACCCCAAGAAAATACCCAGGGAACAGCAACCCTGAGGGAAGATTTCACCACCTCGGGGAACGGCCGCCCTGAGGGGAATCTCGGGGAACATCAACCCCGAGACACCTCCAGCCAGCCCAAGTCATGCTGCAGACCAAAATGCTGAGACTCCACTGGGTACATACTGCAATTAACGCTGTTCTTGGCCTTGTCGTGTTTTAGGCTGGCCCAAGCTGGCAGCAGGAGGTGTGAGCAGTGGATGATGTGCCTGCTTCCCACGGGTGACCAAGGAGTCATTTCCCTCTCCGAGTCACCTGCCTGCTCGAAGCCTCTGACAGCTGCATCTTCCTGCATTCCTCCATCCCTCTGGGCTGCTGCAAAACACCAGCCTGGTGCTTCCCAGCTGACTCAATTAATTACTGAAATTAGCAAAACTTGTCTTGGGCACACAGAGCCTTGGCTTTTAAATAAATAACCAATCAGATAAATCCAGGTTTCCTCAGAACCCCTCTGTGTCCTGCAAAACGTAGCCTCATATTGAGAATGCTTTCTATGAGGAACCTGCCAAGAGCCAGGTAGGCCTTTGGAACACCTTTTGTTGGCTACAGACTCATACATACATGTGTTAATCAATAGTGACCTGGGGAAAAGGAATGTGCTTACAGATGGGGTGAACTCATGGGCTTTATTTCAACCTTCGACCATTTGGCCTTTGGCATTCTCCAGCTCACAATCAAAATTATGTAAAGAAAATAACTCTGTTATGATGAGGGTTGTTTGAATATTTAAAGAATTGTTACCTGTTCACATCCCTTTGTGCATTTGAAATAATTCTTTACGAAACTGCAGATGTTGTGTTTGGGAATTGTGGTGTATAAAATTGTGTAGGGTTTTTTTTTTTTAAGTTCAATTAAACTCCAATGTGGCTAGTTTTGCATCAATCTTTTCCTTCTATGCAGTTTTTCACGTTGACAAGTATCAGGTTAGTTTTGTAGTCAGCCAAGAGACCATGCTTGGATATGCAGACTGAATATTTGCTTATTTGATGAATTTAATTAGGTACAATATGTGTGTGTGCAGACTGATTTTGAGAGTATGATACAGAGGGGAAAAAAAAGGCAAAATCCCACAACTCCCTTTTTCCTACATGAATTAGATCCTGTATAAAAGTAATTAATTCTCTTATGGGTTTATGCAACCATTCAAACATTGCCTCCCTTTCATTCTTTGCAAGTGCAAATGAGCTAGATAGGGAAATGAATAAACATGGCAAATTGCTTATGAAACAAAACATTACCCAGAATTAGAGAGAGCTGAGAGGCTTCAGTAACTCGAGCAATTAGCCTGTAGAGGACACAGTTAATAGGCACATTCTGTCACAGTCAGGTGATACTTGTTCCAGATGTTTGTTTGCCCTTTAATAGATCTTTCTTTTCCAGCAAGAATCAAAAACCAGGACGTGTTATAATTATTATGGAGTGATTGGTTTTCTCATCCACCCATCTTCCTGGGGTTTGAGGCATTTTGGTGACGTTGTAGCATGAATGGTGGAAAGCACCACATGACTATTTTAGTCTCTGAGAAGCCACAAGGAAGGAAGAGGAGATGAAGACTCACAGTGTGGGCGTTTTTGTGTGACTGGTTATCTGAGTGTGGGAGTAGGTGTGAAAGAGCAAGAGATTTATTAGCTTGATTATATTTTCATTCCACTCCTTTTGCCGCTTTATTCGGGACTGTGTGAGAAAGAGCTGCCTGAACAACTTAGAGAATGCAAAAATTAGTTTGTAAGAGTAAAGAATACACAAAGAAAGGTCTCATTGGAGAGTATCCACAAAGCTGTGAACAGCTCTAGCAATAACCACAGATTCATCATGGAGGGAAAGGAAGTAGGAGAACATCTTCCTACAGTAGCTGACTCTGCTGGTTCATTTGGGAATGGCTTCTGTGGTCAGGTCATTGAATTTAGATGGATAGTTCCTACATGCAGTAATTACCTTTTAACTCATTTCAGTGCACATGTTGAAAATAGGGCTATCAAGGCTTGAACCTGCCAGAAGAGTTTTGGAAAGTACGGAATCAATTCCAACTTTCCAGAGCAGTAAGCACACACAGTATGTAAATAAGCTTTTTTTTTTTTTTTTGGTGGAAGATATAAGATAAGAAATGGTCTCAGTAACAGCTTCTTGTGCCAAGAAGGTTTCTGTTTTCCAAGAATCCAAGCTGTAACTGGGAAAGAAGTGAGAAACTCGATGAGGATTTGCTGTCCTCTTCCTGCTCGAAGGGAGCTGAGACACAGCTCTTCATCATGAGTCAGGCACCAGGAGTTTGCCAACTAAGCCTTTCTGTTCTTAATAGCCTGGCAGCTTAGAGAGTGAAGAGCTATTTCTGATACTGGAGGAGGACTTGGGGAAGTGTCTGTGAGAGCTGCTAACAGCTAATTTACAAACTGAAGTTCCTTTTTGAGCTTGTTGTGCTATAACATCCATTCAAGCATCTTTCTTAGCTGCTACCAAACACAACGGGTAAAACCCCAGTGTCTGAGCTGCAATTGAGGTCAGTGGAAGAGCCACGAGCCAGGATGTGTGTGAGGGAACAGGGTGCAAACCCCATCCTGACTTTTCTGCATGGGAGGAGGGATCTGTCCTTTTACCTCATCCTTTATCTGCAAACAATTTCAACTATTCCAGTGGCTCTGACAGATTTAGGAAGCAGTTGGCTGAGAGCAATGTTTATCCCTGAAAGCAGATATTACAGACCCTGAAGTTCCACAAAAGCCCTCAGAAAATAAGGCTTTTGTTTTTCCCCCAGATACCCAGAAATCCTCATTCTGGAGTTGTTTATGGAGTCAGGACAGGGAAAGATGAGAGACAATTCCTTTCTTTCCCTAGTTCCTGGCCTTTTACCAGCGAGTTCCTTTATCAGCACTGTGCCAGAAATGCAGCCCTGAGTGGAGCATGAATTCTCCCTGGCTTCCCAATCAGCACGAGAAGGCGACGAATGGGTGCTGGTGACACTTGCTGTCATGGACAGGATGGTCTTTTATTGCTTTTATTCTGTTACCCGTAATTGAAAGGTCAGCCAAATTTTTCTTAGACAATTAAGTGACATTTACAGAGAGGAGATTGAGAGCAGCCAGAGATGCTTTTCTATGTGATGCTGCCCAGCTAGTCTGATCTGTCACTACAGCCAGTGTGTAAAACACCAGGATGGATGCATTTAAGGGTTATGCTCTTTGTGGTATGTTGAGAAAAGCAAATTCTGAGATGCTTGCCCGGTAATCTGAGGGTTTTATCTGGGCAGGTGTTAGTTCACACAGCCCAGTTCGACAAAACACATAGGCCAAAAGACTAATCTGAATTCAAGGTTATGCCTGGAAAATCCCAAATGAGAGTAGGGGAGCCCGTGTAGAACTCTGAGGCAGAGGAAGAACAGAGTAGGTTGCACGAGGCTGATGACAGAGAACCAAACCATCGAGGCTTGTGCACTGTGTGAGTCATTGGCTCACACGTGTGACTGCCACACATCCCACCCTCACCTTCCGAGGGCTGGCAGAGCTGTGTCCCATCCCTGCCTCAAGAGGCTGGGACAGAGGGAGAGGTGGTGCTGCAAGCTGCAGGGGATCCTTTCTACTTCCAGTGGCAGCACAGAGCCAGGACCTTCTCTGTCACCTCAGGATAAATGTCCCCAGTGCACCGGTTCCGTGCACTGGGATTGCATCCCAGCACGTGATGGACCATTGTGTTGTTTCATGCACTGGTAAAGAAAACATTTGAGTGACCTGTTGTTTACTTAAATATTTATATAGTGATTCAGAGTGCAGGATCTGTTGCAGCTCGTTCCTGCACATGAAAGTGATCTAAATCCAGCACTCAGCTGGGCAGCAGAGGACTGCTCCAGGGTGGTTTTGGATGTTTACAGCTGCTGTAGGTTTTGCAAGGAGTGTGAGTAGAGAAAAATAATGGATGTGGTTAGAACATCTCTTCATTGTGCTGTCCCCTGAGGACAGAAAGATTTATTGGAGTTGTGGCTCCTGGACAATTAGAGTGGCCCTCTGGAAGTGCTCCTCTGGAGAAAGAGCTTCCTACAATTGTTTCATGTACCCCTCTGCATCTCAGTGACTTCAAAGCAAGGTGGTCAGGAATATTCTTATAAATATGTGACATGGAGAGAGGATACAAATTTCTGTTGTTGAATCAACTCTTAAACAGCAGCTGCATTATTCATGTGAGGATCATGGTTTGGTGTTCCAGCTCAAGGGAATGAAGCCAGAGAGGGAAAGGGGAATTAACAGACTCATTTGAGTTCTTAGTTGTATACTGCTTTAGCTGGTTCCTTGTATGGGCTGTAATTTGAGGGTTTGAGGTCTTTGTGAAGTGCTTTTTTGCAAAAATTTAAACTGCAAAAATTTGAACTTGGGATGAACCTGAATCTCATACCAGGAAACCTCACACTGAAGGGAAATGCATGCCTGGATCTGAACTCACCTTTTGGCAGAGCATTCCTGTAAACAGGAACGTGAGCCTTGTGGTGCCACTTCAGCCTTACGAGTTCACACCAAGCAATGACGTGGATCATAACTCTGAGAAAACACAGGTGACATATCCAGAATCTTTGTAAAGATTTTTCCAGGTGAGATATTTACTGGAAGCATCTGGGTGAAGCCATCACCTTTGTGACATGGTTCAGCAATACAGCAAATGCAGATGCAGAGGTGCTCTACACAAAGCCTTTTTTTTTTTTCACAATCAAGGCTGTTGTTGTTGCCCAGGCTTAGGAAAGGTATGACCTCAGCAGAAAATGGAGATAATGGAATGCTTTATGCCAAAAGGGAATGTGGAGGAAGAGCTACAATGGATGGAAAGTGGAGTCAGCAGCCTGAGATAAAATGAGTGATGGGCAGGACAGGGAGCAGCCTAGGATCACAGTGGAGCTTTGCTGATGGGAATGTGTGCTTTTACTTGGAACAGGGTTATTTGGCTTTTGCTGCTATTTCAGCATGATTTGAGGTGTAGACACAGCGTGATTCTGTCCTTACTATCTGTGTGTTGTCACGTGCTCCAGCCTGATATCAGATTGTGGGATATTAAGAGAGAAAGAGTGATGTTATGGAAGTTGTACAAATGCATTCAAATCCTGGGCCTCCTATGCCTGGAGTAGGCAAAGTTGCTCCAGGGTGTGGAATCTTTTTTCCTCATAACACTGTGGGAGGGTTTGGAATTTCACAGTAACTGATTAGTTAGGTCCATCTAGTCCAGCTAACCCAGGATCACAAGCTGCAGCTACAAGTTTTCCTTGGATGCTTTTTCGCAATGGAATCTTGCCATAAAGATGCCAAGACGTGGCCACACATTCTCTCTTGTCCCTACTGTTGTTTTTCATCTTACCTCAGGGGAATGGTGTCTTAATTCAGGGTAGAAATTACTGTCTTCTAAATAGTAATATTTTTTTGCTACTTTGTATGAGGTTGAATCATTCCCTTTACAGAATTTTTCTAGATGCTTATGAAGAGTTATCACCCTCTCAGCCTTTCCTTTGATAAGCTGAAGAACTGGAATCTTTTATGCCTCGTATAATGAGGCCCAGGAGTCTGTGCTTAATCTGGTGACTTTTTAAAACAGTTAGTGGTTTAACCACATTTAAAAATGTTTCAACATTTCTTGCAGAAGTGTTTCACTAACCAGTTCAAGCTGTGATTAAAACAGAAATGAAAAAGCTGAACTTGTCATGGCTCATTAAGCCTGTACTTCCTTTTAAAGTAAAGTACACAACATATCCTTAGATGTAAGAAAAGGTTACCACTTTATAATTTCAGTTATTGCATTCATCAGTGTGTTATAGCCATGTACCTACCCATATATGCATAAATATAATACATAAAAGAAAAAGAGAACACATCAAACTCACTTGCCTGGTAACTGTTGTTGTGGAAGCCACCAGTGGTCAGCTGGCTGTGAAAAGCCTGAGAGATAAGACACCATTAATACTGTTCATTTTTAGACATGCACACAATGAAGCAGCTATTTTTACAGTTTCTCTTGAATTATGAAATATTAGGCATTGTCAGAGCCGGCATATGGGGCTAGATGGACTTTTAACTGCCTGCTGTTGTGATTCTTATCTTCCTCTACAGGGTGAATTAGAATTCTTTGGATCAATGAATGTACACAGGCTTTTCTTGTATCAGAATAACATTACACATCCTCTTGCCATTATAGCACACAAGAAGATTATTTTCAATGATAATGACAAGACCATGTCAATCACAGGACTTTTGCAGTAGGAATTTGCTTCTTGTTACGTCTTTCATATGGGAAATTTTCCTCTTTCTGTGTCATGAATTACTACTCGGAATTTGGTAGCAAAAATGTTCCAAATTTTAAAAAGAGAAAAAGAAAATGTCTCACTTGTGCTGCCACCAATGCTCTAAGTTATTCAGGCATTAACTTCTGCTGTTCTTCCATGATTGTAAAAATGGCATAGGCATAGCTTACATTTTGTTCTGCTTAAATATCTGCAGAGATCACAGCTTTTCTCTGATAGACACTATTGTTGGAAAACATTAGTATGCACTACCTGTATTTTCCCGTGTTCAAAGGATGCAATCACAGAGCTCCTCATTTATTTTACTAAGAGCTCAGTAAATGCTGCACTGTTGCCATTCTGTAAATGTATTTTCATGTAGAGGCATTATCATTAACAGATTCTTTTCAAATTCCAGGAAGAGTGTGATAATTTTATTTGGCATAATGAAGTCTGAGCACTCACAAAATTTGATTGTTTTAAGGCCTTTAATTTCCCTTCACACTTCATTTTTTAAACTTAATTAGGTTCACTGGAAATTTCTTCTGTTTGTACAAGTTCTTCCAGGCCTGGTGTAAGCTGGGCTCAGTGTGTAACTCATGGGGACACTGACTGTTGGTGTCCACAGGATCTGAAAAATGGAGAAATGGATAAGACAGGAGATGCCAACTGTAAAAGAGCTGCACCAGGAAGGTAATTACAGAGAGCAAAGACTTAGTTCAAATGCTGAGGGAGCAACTGACTTGAGGAGACTGAAGTGAGGCAATCTGGATCCTCTTAGTGTCTCTGGAGAAAAAAGGAGGATTTTTAGATATGTTTGAGACACTGCCATGGATTTAGAAATTATTCTCGCTCTAAAATTTTTAGGAAGTTAATTCACATTTTCTACTTTGAGGGATAAAAGTCAGCCTGAAAGTCAGTAGGATTTTAGTGCAGAGTTGGGAAGATGCTTTAGAAATGGGGCTGGTTGCCACCTCCACCATGTTTTCATTATCTTTCTTTTAGTCATTCTGTATATTTTGCTAGAGAATATTTGTCCTTCAAGTGAAGAACCTATTTAAAATTAATGATGATTTATTAGTTGCTTCCAAGTCTTCAGTTGTCATACTTTGCTGATGTGTAAAACTTCCCAAGAAAAATGGTGTCATAGCTGCAACATTGTACACCTTGACATTAAGCATGTATTTCACTCATGGCCAATTTAAAAATCAGAATAGAAACTTTGTAATAATCTTCCTTTACAGTTTGGGTTATGAGAAGCTGAGAATTCCCTTAGGCTTGATTGATAAAACATGGCATTTATCCTATTCCTAGGATGATGTTCAGCAAACTTTATGACGGAGGGAAACAGCTGGTAAAGTGGGTTCATGGAAAGGTGAAGGTAATATAGACATAAAAAACAAGAGGATAATGATTTTAAAAGGGATAATAGTTGTAATAACACCATTAACCTTTTGCTTCAAATTATTGAATGTGTGGTCTCTTCAGTGGGCTAATCAAAGGTTTGCATTAACCACGATGCAAGAGGAAGTGGCAATATACAACCTGAGGTGATTTTTTTCCCTCTTCCAATTATTCACTATCAATCCCTTCCTGGAAAAAAAAAAAAAAAAAAAAAGAAAAAAAAGAAAAAAAAAAGGAAAAAAAAGAAAAAAAATGGGACCCTTTGGCCACTGAAGACCCCTTCTGATTTTGAATTGAAACTGGCTTGCTTTCAGAAGGAACAAACGTCAGCTTCCCTCCTGCTTTGTAAAGGGTAGCTTTTGCTAGGGGAAAAAAAAGGGACAAAAAAGAAATATAAGTTGTTACAGATACATAGAAATTAGAGCCAGAGTTGTGAACAGGTAGCCAAGTGTTACAGGGCAGATTGTTGGTAATAGTGAACGCTGAGCTGTTGGGGTGTCACAGGGAGGGGATGAGCAGCAGAAGCCCCCTTGAAGCAGAGACATCTCTTCCTCAGCAGCACAGGCAGGTCACTGCAGAGCTCTGATGGCCCTGTCTGGGCCACTTCTGCTGTCTAAAGAGCAAATTCAGCCTGAAACAGAGCAAACCTGCCCTTTTTATCTCCCTGTTTCATGCACATTGAGTTGACTACCAGAGGCAGAACTATGCTTTGACAGTTTCCTCACGTGCAGAGAGGCAAATGCATTAATGGTGGAGAATTGCCACAGATGATGGAAAAGCTCATGGTGACTTGATGGAATTCTTCAAGAATTTGTCTGGTTGGACAAATGAGCTCCTTCATACAGTTTCACAGCTGGTGGTCCCCATTGTTCACTTAAAGCATCTGAACAGGGTGCCCAGAGAAGCTGTGGCTGCCTCATCCCTGAAAGTGTCCAAGACCAGGTTGGACAGGGCTTGGAGCAGCCTGGGACATGGCAGGGAGGTTGGAGCAGGATGCTCTCTAAGGTCCCTTGAACCCAAACCATTCTATGTTTCCATGATTCAGTGGAGAGAGATTTCCTGACAGGCTCAGGATGTGTTATGTCAATCTAATATGAAAAGAAGAAGTGTAAAAGGAAGTTTGCACCGTTCCTGGCTGACAAAACCCTGTAGCATTAGCAGTCCCATTCTGTGCAATCAGAAATGGTGAAAGACTTCAGGAGCAACGTGCCCTGAATTTGAATTAACCAGATTGAATTTAAAATCAACAAGCTGAAAGGGTTTGAGATAAGAAGTCGGAACATTCAGAGGAAATGAGAACTGTTCTGGGAACTAAAGGTGAAAAAAACACTAAGTCACATAAAAAATATTCAGCAAGAACAGAGATACCTTTTCTTTTTCTGGACACCTTTTCTTAGAAGCTGTCTATATCCAGTAACCTTTCCCAAGCACTTTCCCAGGCTGTTTTTAATAGCTGAATCCTTTGTTTCAAAACCCCCCATTGATTCAGTGCCCTAAGTGAGAAGTAATTAAGGTGGACAGAAATCTTCCCTGCTGCATGGATGTATGACGTGTAGGAGATAGAGGCAGAGAGGGGGTGAATGAATTTTTCCAGATACCTCTCACAACGTGTGAGGCTGTGTGGAGTATCATGAAATACACTTGTGTGCAGCTCTTGATCAAAATCTGTCTGCTGATCTCTTTATTTCCATACACACACATGCTGATGTACATACAAGTGAGTTCCTGAAACATAATGAACTCTTTAGGCAGTACTTTGTCAGAATATCATTTAAAGAGTTACATCCTTTTAATGCACAGTTTAAGCAAACTCCAAGGTTCTTACTCAGCAATAAACCCATTAAATCATCTTAAATACCATGTCATAATGACAATTTGATGCCACCAGATGTGGCACTAGGGATTTTTTTTCCTTTAAATGCTTTCCTGGAGATACAGCTTCCTGAATTTTAAATTCTGTAGCCTGTTTGCACAGCTGTTAGATCCCAGAGCTCTGCCATCTTTTTTGCCTTGCATCAGTTATTCACTAAATCATGTGTGGCATGACTACAAACTCACTGCATCTAAAACGTTTAGGCTCATAACCACTTCACCCTCGTAAAGGCTGAATGGGAGAGGGTTTGGGCATTAAATTCTGAGAGCAGTATCCACTCCAGCTGTGGAGCTCCCTTATGGGGAGATTTCAGAGATGGAGTCACAGGAATACCCTTCACACACCACTTTTCACTGGCTACTTATCCTCTTGGATCTGTGGAAATAGAGATGCCTGCCCACCTTCCTGTCTTTTCTCATCTTGTTAGACAAAGGGCATCCAGATTGGTAGTCCAGCACCACTTCTACCTGAGGGAGACTTGGGAAAGTGGACACTTTTGCAGGATACAATGGAGTCCAAAAACCCCTCACACAAATAAATGTTATTTCATACCATGTGTATTTAAATAGTGGAAAAAGTCCTGGAAGGGTGTGGAAAAATTCTGAGGTGAACAACAGAAATATGTTAAATGAGGAGCAAAGGGAGGGGAGGGAGATGACCTCTTGACCACAAAACATGGTCATCCAAAAGCAGCTTCTAATCCAAGAACTTTCCTATTTCTGACTGACAGAAAGCAGGAGCCCATCTCATGAGCTGACTGTTGATTTACCTGCCACCAGCACTGGAACCATCAAAGATGGGTCACTGTGCCTTTGCTCCAACCTGTATGGGGGGACTGTGTTGGTTTTTGTTGTGTTGTGAGCTTCTGTGGGTGAGTGCTGCAGGAGCTGAGATGGCCTCACCCCTCTGGGACCCTGTGTTAGACACGAATTTTCCCCTAAAAAAGGCAGTGGGGGAGTCCCACCGAGATGCACTGAGAGTGTTGGCAAGGATTTGAAGTGAGGCTGTGAATTTTGCACAATTATATCATACTAGGAAGTGTGATCATGTCTGAGGTGCAAGTGTTGATGGTGGGATTTGGAGCTGCTCTCGTGTGGGTCACAGTCATGATCTGTGACTCAGGGACTGTTGGGGCATTCCTTGAGGGTCAGGAAGGTGGCACAACACACTGACAGTCCAGAGGTCACAAACACCTACTCAGCCAGAGTGTGATTAGGTGTCACTGCCATCCTGAGCTCTTAGCAGTGCTGAAGGATTATTAAATCCTGATTTAGTGTGAATTAAAAATACTCCTGAAAAGGCTGATTCAGAAAGATGACCCTTGTCTTGAATGGAATCTTGGTTTGATTTGCTGTTTGGCACATGAGTGTTTGAGCAGCTCAGTATTGAAGAGGGCATTCAATGCTCTCTAGATTACCCTCCAGTAAAGTGTAATATTTGATAACATCAGTAAATACAAAACGGAAACAAAATGACAACAGCATTTAAGCATCTTGTGATAGCAAATGAGGTGGAGAAGCTAAATGGATATAGAAGAGAATCCTCAGAGACTGGATCTCAGTGTGATGCTGGTAGGAGCAAGTTGTTACTGTGCTGATATCAACATGTGAAGCTCTAAATCTTTTTGGGTTGTGGCTGAACAGAAAGATTTCCTCATAGCTGCCTTTTCTCTTGCTCAGATTGTACAGGCTGTCCTCCTTTCCCACCAGCAAACAAATGAAAACTGTGCCAGCTATAGCAGCAGTTTACATGGAAAAGCAATGAAGCAATTTCAGGGAAGTATTAGATGTAATTTTGGCTTTTTTTTGCTGTCACTTAGCATCTAGGAAGGGGAGATGCACTGATGTGCAGAGCTAGGCGTGTATTATGCAAACTCCTCTCACAATGCCATTGACTGCTCGTGGACCCCCATCTCTCTCTGTTTCCATCTGTTGTTTTAAGACTAAGTTGTTTGGAGGATGTCCAAATTCCTTTCCCTTTTCCAACTTTGGTGAAATACCTGCCTGCCTTAGGCTCAGAGACAACATAGAGAGAGGGAGGCTTCTCCAAAGAATGTGATGTGCCAGTGGATGCTCCTTTCTCTCCTTCTCCCCCTTCCCCCCTTCTATCCTCTCCCTGACTGCACAGGGATTTTAGAAAGTGCTAAAATACATCACCCCAGCTGAGCACAAGAAGGGATAGGGTGAATTTGGGCTATGCTGCTGTCTTTAGCTGGCCCTGGATCAGGATTAAGATATCACAGGCTGTAAGGAGTAGGAATCCACCAGTTGCCTGTGGCCCGTGAGTGGGCAGCAGCAGGAGCTGCTCCGTCTCAGTCTAGGCAGTAGCTTGTGCCTGATGCAGTATTTCAAGAGATAACAAGGGAATGTTAAGCTTATCCAAGAAAACAGAAATGACACAGAAGATAAATAAGCAAGGCATATAAAGCATAAATGCAATCCTATTAAAATTAAGTATGTTTTAATTTCTGAAAAGATTGATATTTTGGTGTTGGATTTACTGAACAGGAAAAGATTACAGGCGTCATTAAAATAAAATGTTTTCAAGGGCCCTTTTAAAAAATTGTAGCCATGTTTGCAATTGCCATGTGCAAAATATAAAAATCAGAGAAGGGAAAAAACCCCCAGCAAGCAGTGGAAATAGCCCATTTTGTGAATTATAGGAAGAAATATACCATCTGTGATTTAGTGCAGTTCCCAAGATCCCATCTGTGATCGAAGCACAGTCCTCAGTGAAGGCTGAATCCCTGAGCTGTTCCATATAATAAAATACTTCTTTTGGAAGGTTCTTGGCCTAATGGGTTGGTTTTTCTGGAATATGGCTCTTCTAGATGAGACATAAAACCCTGGAGGCCAAACTTTGCCTCCAGTGGCTGACTGCAGCTGACGTCAAGAGAAGCAGGAGCAAAAGGAGGTCAAAGATCTAACAGCATTTCCTTCAGAATTTCTGCACTACTTTTTATCAGGTCAGGTTGTTGGGTCTAAGAGGTCCAGACAGAGATTTCATAATCTCTGGACTCAGACATTGTAGTCTCTTTGCACCAGGAGGGCTCACCCTGCAGCCACACCACAGAAACTCCAACTATTTCCTTTTGTTACTGCTGTTCATTTCTCAGCAGAGGAGAAATAGAGATCCCTCAAACTGGGCCAGGCTTCTCAGGCAGCTGCACCTCTGCCATCTTCTGATGATCATGTGTTGTCACTGTGATCTCTTAGTCTTTGTCCAAAGGTGGCCTCAGGTGCATCAGGTATTTATACAAACACAACATATTTAATTCCAACCCTCTATTAATTACACACACAGGTACAGACTGGCTCAGTTTCAGTTACCACTGAAATTTATATTTGAATAATAAATGCATTCACCTGTTTAATAAATGTTTATATTTTCTCCTCTGTGTAATTACATGCTGATTATACAATTACAGAAAATGCTTACATATTTTGCACAATTATGCTATTACTGAAAGAATGCCTGCAATAGAGCTGTGTGTGTGTGCAAGCACGTTTGGGAAAATACCACCAAGGCTGGTTGTTTTGGAGTCATCCAGAGCTGGTGCAGCTCCATGTGCTGTTGGAGCAGACTGTTACACCGCAGGAGTGAGTGTGGGACTGCTGTAATCACCTCTGGGTGGATCTAGCTCTATTAAAAAATATATTCAGCTTTATCATAAAGCACTTGTGAATTAAGGATGTTCATCCAGCCTGGTTTAGTGGTCCTGGTTCTGACACAGGGTGCGGGGTGCACGCAGGCTGGGGGTGCAGCTGCCCAGACAGACACCCCAAGAGCCACTGTCCCCTTTTGCTGTGGGGCTCTGACCACCAAGCCCCAGTCTGTGTTTGCCCCTGCTGGGCTTAGAACAGGCCTTTTACTGTGCCTGTATTTCCTTGGAGCATTTCAGGCATCTTGTGTGTGAGGGATGGGGCAGATTGGAGTCGAGACATGCGACATTGTATTGGTAAATACAACTGCGCTTGGCTCTGGTACTGCCCTCTGCTCTGGGTGTTCTCATGCTTGGGGGTTCCCAGTCACTGGATAAATGCAGACAAATAAACAAACAAATAGCAGCCTTTGATAGCATCAGCATTTGTGTTTGTGCTGATGGGGAGTGAAACGATTCACCCAAGCTAACACAACCAGCAGCATCAGAGCTGGGAGCGGGATGTCTCCCACCTGCCTTTCCCGGGATCAGCCAGCTGCCTGCACAGCACCACAGGGAGAAAAAAGTCCTGTTCAAAGGATAAATCCACCCTGCTTTTGTCTCCCCCATGCTGTGCAGGACTTGCAGCCAAAGGGTTAAAAATAAATGAGTGCTTTCGGCATGCTCTGCGGAGTGCCCGAAGTCTGAACATGAATGACCAAATTGCTTTTTACTTTTTAAATTAAGGCCTCTGTCTGTACGCATGCAGCTTGCACTGCTGTTCCATTAAATAAGAGAATTTGTTCCCACTCTTATTTTTAATAGGGTATGACCCTGCCGTTCCATCTCACAACTTTACTGACATGAGATCTTATTAAAAGCAATCCTCCCCCTCTCCTCCTTGAAGTCTGAGCTTCTGATAGTTTCATACACATTGTGTTTATTTTACATACTCAGCTCTGCAGCTGCTGCTTCCTTCTTCTCCGATAAATGACAGCATAACTGTTGCATCCACTAAAAAAGTAAATAAAATTAAATGGGGAAGAACAATACATCTCTGGCAGAGAATAATAACTCTTTTAAAGGCATGTATCTAAATTGTACAGCCTGATCTTAATTGTAAGGATAATTCTTTGTTATTTCAAGCGACTTGGAACGCGACAGCAAACGCACGCTCTTGGCAGTACATCCCGAGAGACTTCTGTGGGAACAATGGGGGGAATTCTCCTGAATTGAAAGGAGATTGAGGCATCTTTATTAGGTTAATAGGGCTTATAGTCTGATGAGAAAGAGTGGAGGAAAATGCTACGATCTGCTGTTGTTTGGCTGGTTGCTTGGTTGGCTTGGAGGGTTTTTTAAGCTGGAGCTGTGTGGGATGAGGCCCTGTGTGGTGTTGGACAGGAGGTGCTGAGCATTAGGTGTCAGCAAGAGCAAGGAAGCCCTGGACCAGCCAACCTCCAGCTCCTGTGGCATGCTCCCAAGGGAGGACCAAGAGTGGGAGTATTTCCCTCTCCCAGTTGGTTATCCAGGCTGGTCCCTTGCTGGTCTGGTGCTGCTGGTGTCTGCTGGCCCCACCAGATTCTTTGTCCTCTCTCTGTTTCATTGTCTGGGCCATGGCTGGTGAAGCCAGCCAGCAGCAGTGTGTTGGTAGTCACTGGTGCTGTTTAACCATGGCTGTGGGGCTGAACTGAATTCTGAATGTGCCTGGAATTTGTCTGAGGAGATGGGAACTGCTGTCAAAGCAGGCTAAAGCAAGAGAGAGAATAATGTGACTTCAACTGAGTTAGGGAAAGACAATATTTGTGGTAGCATGGGAAATTTGAACTGGTTTTTGAGAATTATCCAGTTCCTTTTGGAATAAGGGAAACTATACAGATGTGTCATCAACTCTTCCAGCAGCTTGGTTAATTCAGGAACCACAGAGCTGAGACTCTGGGGAAAAGCAAGTTGCTTTTCTGACTGGTTATGAGAAAAAAAGAGGATCTGGTAGAGTGACCTGAAGGAGGAAGAAATACTTCCAAGCTATGAAACACTGCCCTTGGTGAGGAGATAGTAATGGATGAGAGGACAAAAAAATAACCCAGGTGATGATTTGAAACATGTAGAAATCTTTTATTTAAAATAGAGGGATAAAGATACAAAAGGTGGGAAGTGCATTGTCTGTTTTGAAAATAGCTAAGAAAGACCTTGGGAAAGATCAGGCTGGGCAGAGCACTGCTGCTCTAAGGGAGTAGCAACAGTTGACAGTCAAAAGGATGAAGAAATAATAGCTATAAAAGAAAGGAAAAAGATTTCCAGAACAGGTGAAGTAGCACTAGTGGGAGATTTACCCTGGATGTCACCTGGGAGATGTCTGGAGGAGGTGAAGGGCGCTGGCTCCAGCCCGTGGTGCATTGTTTGTGCTCTGCACTCAGGACACAGAGAGCCTTCCTGCCCTCTGGGGGTAGGGCCAGCACTGCCACCTCTGCCCTTCCTGTCCTGCCACCACTGTGACACTGCAGAGGTGCTGTGGGGACCGAGCTCTCTGCAGAGGGACCCAGTGCTGGGAGAGGGGGAACTGACAGCTCCTCATGTCTTGAGGGCAGCCTTAAGCCCTCTACACATGGTGTTTGCCACGTCATGGGTGCCCACTTACCCTTGCACTAAATAGAGCAGCAAGTTGTTTACCGTGGCCTCAGCCCACTTTCCTGCCCTGCTGGCCAGCACAGCCTGGAGGCCAGGCCTGGGAGAGGGTGGGGTGAAACCTCAGCTTCCAGAGGAGGAGGAGGATGCCCCAGACCACGTTCACGTACCTGCTCTGCAAGGCAGGCTGAGGCTGGCTGTGGGTTTCTATTCCAGTGTAGCCACAGGGATAAATAAAAGCAGCCACGTTCACATGAATGCAGGCCCAGGTGTCAGCAGGGAAAGGGCAGCTCCTTGTCCTCAGCCAACCCAGAGGAGAGGCTGAGGTACCTGCAGGTCTCCCTGTCACTGCTCTGCGGCGAGCCCATTGTGCCAGGCTGGACCATTTTCTCTCTGCTCTATTGCAGCGTGGCTGTAACACAGCCCTGCTCAGCTCCCCTTGGGCCAGCAAATTCCAGGCACAGTCCAAGGGCAACTGCTGGCCCTTTGAAATGCTCCAAGCATAGCCTGGTAGGAGAGGCAGAGGGAATCCCTAAACCTGAGGCAGTATCTTCATTTCCTAAGGCTGCATTTGGTAAATGGCAGCAAGGCCATTACTGGTTCTGGTTTTGTCTTTTAATC
This sequence comes from Prinia subflava, assembly GCF_021018805.1. Classification (NCBI taxonomy): domain Eukaryota; kingdom Metazoa; phylum Chordata; class Aves; order Passeriformes; family Cisticolidae; genus Prinia; species Prinia subflava. The sequence continues at coordinate 3,958,835 of NC_086261.1, forward strand.
AGGAGGAGGATTTGGAACTTTTGGAGTATCTGGCCAGGCTATTATCATAGACATGCTCCTTGCAGATGCTCCAACTTGAGACAAAATGCAAAGTTTGACATTAATGTAATCTAGAGCTCGTCATTAAATAATTACATCACCAGAAAGGAGTTATCCTTTGACGAAACCGAGAATTTCTCTGGGAACCGATCAGATTTTTCTCAGTGGATTAACACTGAATTAGAACCAAGGAGACGGCGAGGACACAGCGAGCAAAATATCTTGCTCTGTGAATGAGGGCTGTAAATGAGGTTTGCATTTACTTCATCATCTCCTAACCTTCCTTGCTGGAAAGTGCCATCTAGTGTTTGCAGCCCTGGCTGGCGGCAGCGCCGTGTCAGGCTGTGAACGGCGCGGAGACACTGAAGGGAAGGCAGAGAAGCCACCAAACTGTAATTATTCTTAACCAGATGCTACTGATCTTTAGGATATGATTATAGTAACTTAGGTGGGTGAAGTTTCTTTATTGCATGGTGGAATAGGAGGTGTTTCGACTGGGTTTAAAAAAGAACCTGAATCTCAGAAAACAAAGCGATGGTGGTACTGTCGGGAAAGCAGCTGAGGAATTTCATGCCCAAAATATGTGCCCAGCAATGTGTCAGGTTTTCAGGTGCAATGAGCATAGTGGCATTATTGATGTTGTTTGTGAGGGGAGTGGAATTGGGCACGGCACACAGAGGGGCAAGGCAGCCCCCTCCTTGCAAGGCTGCAAGTCACCTGAAAGAAGTGGGTGAATCCAGGGGCAGGAGAGCACCTAAGTGATCATCATCCACTGTGTGGGTGCATGCAAATGAGCTAATTGTTAATGTAAATTAGTCATGCAAGAGCAAATGTACTTTGCAAGCTGAAAATCAGACCCAGCAATGGCACAGTTTAGCATCTAAAGAGCAAGGTTTGGGGAGGCATGGCCCACAGAAATGTTCAGGAATTGAAAGTGTAGGTGAGGTAAGAAAGTGCACAAAAATAACTCTGTGTCCAGATTTGTATCTGGGGCATCTTTCTGTCCTGACTGGCTTGAAATCTCTCTGCCACATCAGATCACCCCTGAAACCACCCTGAGCACGGACCTCAAACACAAAGGTGGTTATTATCATTTGTTGTTATCTGTAAAGTGCTGACAGCACTTTGAAGTGCCAGAGGATTCATGCCTCGGGTTTTGCTCTTGCAGTGGCCAGGAGCAGAGTGTAATTAGCCCAAACGCCATCCATAGAGCTCCCTGATAGAGAACAGCCCTACTGACAGGGAGCAAATTAGGTCTCTGACCTAGCAAAGCATTTAACCGTGTGCCACATTTTTAGTACATGTATCTCCGGATTAAGACCTGGATGATGTAACCTTTTGCTGCCTCTAATTTTTTTGATTGCAGTGTGAAGCACAGCTCAGCTTGCTGGCTCAGAAAATCTGCTTTTTAAACTGACTCCTTGTGTCTGGACACAGCTTTCCTCCTAAAGCAAAGGATCTTTCCCATCTACCTCCTTAGATTTGCTGTAGGAACCCCCATCCCTGTGTTCCACCACCCACAGCAGCTGGTTTTACACTGGTACAGAAGTTTAGTCTGAGCTTGAGGGAGTCACCTCACTGTCAGAACTGACATGACATTTATGAATTTCTCAGAAGACTCCTTGGCAGTAAGGATTTTCTGAGGACTTACACAGGGAGAGTGTGAGTTAAAGGTTTTGCCCTGGCTCTTCTGGTGCTGTGGCAGATGGCTGTTCTTCTCTGAAGGAGTCTGGGAACACGCCTGCTTTGCTTCCCAAACCATATTATAAGCTTGGTGGTTTCAGGGTGGGGAGGAGAGGAGGCTTAAGGAGGAGATTTGAGCTGGAAATTGGCGGGTGTTACACCTGATGATCTCCTTGTCGTCCTGTTCTGGGAGCCTTTGGGAGAGTGTGCCATAAAATACTGTCCTGTGGTACCTGCTGCTTTCTGTCTTTGCTGTCAGACATCTGAAATCACTGGGATAGACAGACCTCTGGTCTGCCCCACACCACTTTCCTTATTTGCCATGTTCTTCATTAATTTCCACCTCTTCTGATCCACTGCATTGTTTCTGCTGCTGTGACAGGGCAGAAACCACAGAGAGCTACCCCAGCTCTCTGTCCCTTCCCTGAAGCTGTGCATTATCTGATATTCACTTGGTTTAACTCCTCTCACCTATGTTTCCAACAGGTCTTTTTAGATTTATAGACTATGGTCAGGAGGACCTTTTCTTCACTTTGGTATTATGTCAGAACTCTTTCATGAAGTTTATAACTTAGGGTTAGGCTTTTCAGACCGTAGTCCCCAAATCCCAGAGTTCAAGATTCATTTGTGCAGAGTCAGAAAAAGGTAACAGATACAAACAGGGCAAGTGTTAAGTTTTGCTACCCAAGAGATGAAATATCCATAGTGTATTTTTTTTTGAGAAATCTGTGAAATGAGAAAAGCTGCACACAGCTGTGGTAGAGAATGCTCTTTGGTAGATGCTCACACTCAAGGTGAGGTTTTCCGGTGACAGATCATCCATTACATCCCCAGGTAATGGGTGGAAATTGTTAATTTCCTCCCCATGTCATAAACCCTGTGAATCTGGTTTGCAGTCAGAGTTCAGGTAGCTTCCATTTCTAGCTGGTAGTTTTAGCCAAGTCTCAATGGTGATCTTTTCTAACCGGGACTGTCTGATACTTTTTTTGGAAAGCATGAATGCTATCCTAATTACTAACTACCGATTAATAAAATTAACTCAATAATATATTAGAAAAAGACCTTGTAATATGAGTTGTGCATGGCCCAGTGTTCCTGCCTCAGTCACTAATTAGAATAGTTTGTCCAAATTATTATCTTTAGGACTCAAGATAATCCCACTGAACTGAGCAGCAGAAGGAAGCCCTGAATATAAAAAATAAAATCTAGCATTTTATAATTTTAAAACGTGGTAAGAAAACCTCCAGCATTTCAGAATTCTAGATGCAACCACCCAAGTGTTTGCCAACTGTGGTAGTTCTTTACATTTTGGCTTCTCTTGGGCAGATGATGTGGCTGTAGTTTTACTCATTAAAGTTTCAGATTGTGCTTGTTTTGTTAACAACCGTTAGGGCAGGGGTTCTTACTCTTAATTGGCACCATCTGGAAATGAGAAGGAAATTGCTCAGGATTAATGCAAAGATGAGGGAAGACCTTGCAGTTTTCCACAGTTGCAAAACTTGTCCTATTTGGAATAGCCACAACTGACCTGGGAACTGGCTCACCCTTTGTTTCTGTTGGGGGCTGAAGGGAGAAGGAAATTTTCTTCCAGTGAAAAGACAGTCTCCACATTGCCAGCAGAATGCCAGAAAATAATCATTTAAAGGCAGAAAGTTGCACAATTTGGTCTGCTAGCAAGCTAGGCCTTTTAATGCAAATTGAATATCTTCATTCCCAGGTTTTTTTTTCCAATCTTGCACGACTTGTTCAGCATTTCCTCATTTTTTGGCACTGGTTTCCATAGCTGCCTGCAATCACACTCTCACACAGATGCCATTCCGTGTTCAAAGCACTGAATGCTACAGGGCATATTAGTGGTTTTATGCTTTAGATCTATCTCTATGTAACTTCAGAGCTCATTAATATATACCATTTTGTGTGATTAAAAAACAACAACCTGGCACGTGAGGAGCTTTGAAAAGGAGAATGGATTGCAAGGAAAATGGCTTTCTTCTCATTATGCAGATTTTAAGCTAGACATGAGATGGGCCCAGTGAATCAATGGGCAAGGTACAACTTCTGCAAGATAATCATTCCCTGACTGCAGCCGAGCAGACTGCAGCTAAAAAAAAGAACCAGAAAGAGACAAATGCCATTTGAAACATAAAGATTTTCACATCATTACTTTACAATAGTGGACAGAAGTGAGTTAAAAATCCCATGATGGTCTTCTGAGGCTGTTTAAAATCCCAGGAAAAGCCTTGCTCTTCTGGTGAGTGAGAAGCTGGAGGCAGGACTGAGGTGTGGAGGTGCCTGAGTGATGGGCTCAGAGAGAACGTCCAAAAACACAGACCACAGAGGTGTAAATACTCAGGCTGCTGGTGAACCACAATTCCCCCTGTTACAGCCTGAAATATTGCCTCTAACAATGTTCTGCCAAAAAAGAATTCTGTGTGCCAGAATGTAGTTTTTCCCTAGACATAGCTGCTGGCTTTGGAGGATTGAGGTGATGAGTATCTCCTCAAATAAGGTGATGGGGAAATTTTTCTGACCATCACCTCTGAATTTTCAAGCTTCTTTCTGTCTAATGCCACCAGCCTGTCCCCTCCTGGCAAAGCACAGGATATTTTAGTGACAGACAACAGAAGACATTCCCTTTCAGGCTGGTGCCTGCCCCTGCCGTGGCTCTCTCCTGCCAGGGTGTCCTGGGGACTCCCAAGGAGATCCCAGAGCCCAGGCTCACATCCTCACTCCTGCTGTGCCTGCGATGGTCAGGGGCAGCAGAATGGATCAGGAACCAAAACCAACTCAGGACTGACATCCAAAAGCTCAGAGGTCTGAAGACAGGGAAACTGCTGAGTGCATCTGGCATCTCCCAGAATGCAAACATGGTCCTAAGGAGGAGGAGGATGTTTTGGTGGGAGAAGGAAGGGAGCCAGGAACAAAAATGACTGTTCCTGAGGTACCTGTAATGCTGAGGTGCATGTGCTTGGGTTTCACTGGACAAAGAAGGGAGATATTCCCCCCAACCCTTTGAGGAGTCATCATTTCTGTGAAATGGCTTTCCAGAAAAAAAGGATTTTAGGATGCATTTTAGGATGGTTGGGAATCCGCTGTTGTTGCAGCTTGGGCAATGGCAGTAATGGAAAATCTGATGTATAATCCACCCAATGCTCACTAAAACCTTCCAGAAATGGACAAGCAAACACATTTTCCCTGCCTTAATCCAGAGGCTGTGCTAAGGGGTGTGTGACTGGAGTAGCAATGCAGCCCCTGGCAGCCTGGGAGTGATGGGGAGATCCATAAACCCCTCGGCGACTCCGTGCATTTCCTCGGCGCTGGGCAGCTCTCACTCCTTTTCCTGTCACATTCAAAGGGATGTACTGATTATATGCAACTCTGGCTATGATTATATGCAAATTGTGACTAATGTACGAAATGAAAATCCCTGCCTGATGGCACGGAGATCTGAGACAGCTACTCCGCAATTACTGCCTCGCCGCGATTTCTGCCGGGTGTTACTTACTCCGACACAATACCGAGCGCAGGCAATTTACTGCAGAGGTCATAAAAAAATCTCATTAAACCCACACCGTTTAAGGCAGGTAGTTTCCCGGCTCCCGCCTCTGCTTAGTGCAACGCCTTGGAGGCTGTCTGGGTGGCTGCCCATGGGGAAAATCCCTCTCTGGTGCGAGGAGGCGGCAGAGGCTGCCGAGCTCCATCTGCTCCGCTCTGCCCTGCCCGGCCAGGGCTGGAGCCGGCTGCGAGAGCGCAGATGAGATGCAGGCAGCCGGGCGCGTGTATCGAGTAGCCAGCAGCCCTCCTTCAATAGCCATTCCTTTCCTGGGAACAGCAAAACCCGCGGGCGCTTGGATTTGTGGAGCACTGCGGGCTCCGGCCCGGCTGCTCCGGGCAGCAGCATCGGGTGCCCGCGGGGAGCGGGCAGGGCCGGCTGGCAGCGGGGCAGAAATGCGCTGATGTGGAGACAGGCAGCGGAGCTCTCTCAGTGTCATTTCCTGACAGCCCCAGCTGTCCTGTGGCCCGGCTGCGAGTGGCACAGGCGCCCCGCAGAGGTGCCACCACTGTGACACCGAGTCAGGCTGTCCCAGCCGGGCGTTCCGCTGCTGCGGGTGATGGCCGGGCACGGGAGGAGGCATCTGGGCAGTGCCGTGGATGGCTGCAGAGAGGGAGGAGGGTGTGGGGATTCCACGGGAATCCTGAGCTGGTCGAGCGCTGTTAGCAAGAAACACCCGGAGATGATCCAGGGAAGGTGGTTTGCATCCCTGTGACTGGAGTCCAAGAGACTCTCTCTCTTCAGTCCAAGAGAAAATGAGGGTAACTGAGCACTGGAAGAGCCCAACAAAACCCCATCAGTTTACTGACTTTTTTCCCCCAAGATAATTACAATGTATATTTAAAATGAGTTCATAATCTCTTCCCACAACACCCTAGTTCATCCCTCCATTTTTTTTTCCTTTCACCTATAAAACTTTGTTTTCCATTGGGATGTTATGATTTACAGAAAATATTTGATGTTGATGGGGAGACAACACCAGAGTATCAGTTTACCCAAGGTGAAATTTTTATGTATACAGAGAGAATTTAACCTCAAACACTCAGTTCACATATCCATGTGTGATTTATATTGCCTCAGGCTCTGAGGCAGAGTGAACATTGACACCCTTTGATGTTGAAAGAAGCCTAGTGACTGGCCTTTGGAGAGATTTGTGATGTCTCTATCAGCCTGTCAATGGAAAAGCAGGCAGCAAAGCCAGGCCCCCTAAAGATTTCAAGGCCTTGTAGGCAGAGGGATCGTGTAAGCATTTTACTTCCACCGAGTGCTCGCGAGGCCGAGCATACATGGCCAGGCTAATTGAGTGCTTACAGGGCTCTGGTCTGCAGTTGGCATCTGCACATCTCTCTGTGACCCTTTTAGCCCAGGAAAGGTGCCAGTGTCACCAACAGGGACATTTAGCAACTACACTGCCCTGGAGTGCTGAGGTTTCTTGTTGCTGCCTAGTAGGGGTGTGATAACACATGGCTAAAGAATAAACCTGGATCATTAGAAATGGAAAACATTTTCCTGTGCTTGTTGAGAGGCAAATTGCTGAAAGGCAGATAAAATTTGCCCTGAATTTCTGCTCATTTTTGTGGTATCAAGCATCCAGGGTTTTCCCAGAGAAGCTGGGGATGTCCCATTCCTAGAAGTGTTGGAGACCAGGTTGGATGGGTCTTGGAGCAGCCTTGGTCTAGTGGAAGGTGTCCATGGCAGGGCAGTTGGAACAAGGTCATCTTTAAGGTCCCTTCCAACCCAAACCATCCTGTGATCCTGTGATTCCATGAATCCATGGAGCAAAATAGAATTGAGTAAGTTTGACAGCTCACAGAGGAAAGGAAAATGCTGCAATGTGCAATAAAAAGGCACCTGCAGCTTATTCTGCACTGCACCCCCCTGGGAGAGGAACAGATCGTGCACCAAGGTTTGCAGTGGGGAGCAGGTGGCAAGAGGAAACAGGAACTGATGCTCCTTGTGAGTCAAATTCCCAGGAAATGCGTTGAGTAACGTTTTGAAAGATAGAATTCAAGGCAATGCTGATAGATTGAGGAAATGGCTTGAGAACAGTAATATGTGATAGAATAAAGACAGCTGTAAGGTGGTTTATGCAGAATTAGGGACTGCTAGCTAGGCACACCAGGAACTGAGGATTACTGGGGATTATACACTGAAGATGCATCTGAAATATGATGCTGTTGCAAAAACAAAGGACCAGTGTCCCATGCTCACATTGAGGCTGAGAGCTCCCTTGAATCAGGAGTGCCCAAGGCTGCAGCTCAGCAGGACCATCCAAGCCCCTGGAAACCAAGCATGGGGGAGCTGGTGTGTACTGCTTCCCAAATGACTGAGGAATTGCTTGTGAGGGAGAGACTGTGGTAGCCAGAGACTGGATCTGCTTCCTGGTGGTTGAGAAAAGTGAAGCTGCAGGTAACTCAGAAGCAGGGAGCAGAACAAGCAAGGGTCTCAGTGAGAAGTGTCACTAAGAGCCTTGCACTGATGACGGCTGCTGTGACACCAGGAGGGGAATCACAGATTGCTGCTTTGTGTCTGGTTCATTTGACATGCAATTGAAGTAAAAATTGTAAAATATATTTTTCTGAAGCCAGATTCTGTTGGGCAGCAAGGCAAGTTGAGAAATATGACAATAAATTTCTCTGCTGCTCTGACTGCGGCACTGAGAAGCACCCACAGCTACAGCATTAGCAGTGTCATGTATTGTCCTTAACTTGTTCTTATCCCTTTGGAAAATCCAGCACAGCACCATCCTTCCCTGTCTCTTCCCTTGTCCCCTTCAAGTGAAAGGACAATGAAGTTCCAGGCTTAAAGGTTGTGAGCAGAAAATCTGAGGCAGGAGAGCAGATATCCACAAATTTGCCTCAGTGGGAAAGTGGAGAATAATTGTGGGTTCTGATTTTCCAGGGAGCCTCTGTAGGGAACTAATAGTCTAGACTTGTCCTTTTTGAGGCCTAATTATGTCTCTCTGTCAAGCTATAAAAACAACAGTCTGTGGCATCACAAGGGAAAATGAAAGCTATTGGCCTGTGTTCTGCATTTAATAGGATGTCAAATCTAAAGCACAGTCTGACTGGTTTTTGACTGGGGTTAGAAAAGAAAATGCAACTAATTAGGCTGTTTCTGAATCTCCCTCTCTGTCTAATGGCTGTGGACTTGCAAATTGTAACATACTGGGAGTCCCAAACTCTCTGATCAGTGCTGCTGTCTGGAGGGGAGGGGTCTTTCCCCCTGGTGGGGCTCAGGCTCCACTTGAGCAGCTCCCTGGGAAATGCCTGGTGCCATCACACCTCTCCCTGCTCCTTGGGAAGTGACACAGATGGGCTGCAGACGAACCAGGTTTTTACAGCTTGCACTGGTGATTAATTTCTGAAGCCTTTGAGGATGAAGGAGCATTTGGAAAGTACCTTAGGTACAAAATGCAGCCTTTACTCTTTGGGTATCACAGTCCCTGAGTTGAAGTAACACACAGTGGTACCTAACGTGTATAAAGAGGCATGGAACTTAAAATTCACCCCAAAATACCCCAGACGTCTAATGTGTGTGCTAAAGCAGTTGTCTCAACTTTTTCTGCCCTTTCATATCCTGCTTTTCCACCCTTACCCAAGTTCTGACCATTAACTCAGCTCCCAGACTCTTAGAGCTGCCTCCTCCCTGTTTGCAGCCCATCCTAAGCAAGCACCAGAGGACAATGAACTCTAGAAAACCTGAGACAACAGCAGGTGAAGGCCTATATTTAAATGACTAATGCATTAATAATTATACCTTGGAGTCTTCTGTGTCAGGGAGTGTTGGATGATGTCCTAGTGCCTTTCTTTATCTTTTGGAAGTTAGTTTGAGGGGTTCTTTTTCATGTTGCAATAATTTCTTGGAAAGAACTGCAGCAGTTACAAGTTCCTTTTACCTTTCCCTTGTCAGCTGCCCTCATTCTGAACCAACGCTACGCTCAGCTGGTTCCTCATGTTTTTACAGATGAACTGAAATAAAAGTGGAATTTGTCCCACTGTGAGACAAAGGAAAGGAAGAGGAAAAAAAACTGTCTACAAGATTTTTATGCAAGTCCCACATCCTTAGTTTTGCCATCTTTTTGACACAGAAATCTGATTGTCTTCTGCTCAGACATTCTGGGGTGCCTTTCTGGTTTTCATTCTTCTTCTCTGACTTTGGGTTAGTCAGGAAACCCCCAACTTTGCCTCACAGTCAAAACCGAACACTGTAATTCAAACTCAAAGGACATCAGTGGGCAGGAAAAGCATGTGGCCTCAAAATGGTGATATTTTGATGTCATTTCTGCAAAGTCCTGCAGAGGGATTTGAGTCAGGATAGCTCAGTCGATGAGTCCATAAGAAAATGAAAGGTCTTTCCAGGAGTCAGCCTGAAAAGAAATAAAAAGGGTGGAAAAGAGTGTAAAAAGAGAAAGACTTGCATAATCCAAAGGAGCATAGGAAGCAGAGAAAAATGAGAGCACCTGGATCTCTTAGGTGACTGCCAAAATGCAGGGTGACATCTCCTCAGCACTCCTATGGAGATTTAAAGCCATATTTTTCCAATAGCTGCACACTAATTTCACCCACAAATAATGGTGTCTGCAGACACAGCTCACCCGTGCTGCAAAGTGGGTCCTTCCCAGGCTGGAGCTGGAAAAGAGACTCAAAGCAGCTTGGGACCAGTACTGGAAGCAGGAAAACCTTGTCTAGGCAGATCGTTCTTCTCCAGCTTTGTATAAAGGTGCCTAACTTTGATGGATCATTGGGTGACATAGACCAATATCCACTGTGGCAGTGGCAAGGAAAGGAAAAGGACTTTGCCATGACTTGGAAATGTCTTTATCCTTGTGTCCATCCTCTCTTCCCAGTTGTAGAACCAATCCCACTAAAAATAAAGGTGCCAAAAGTGTGGCCTTTCTGTGGATTATTCCCAATGGCCACCAGATTTATTAGGAAGAGCTCTGGGCAGGAAGCAGTAGCTTCATTTTGGAGTAACCCCAGGATATGGCCATGAAGATGCCAAGTTCTCCTTCCTGGCAGGGACCAGCCATGAGCTCCTTTCTGGGACCAGCTTCCCAAAACTTACTGAGAAGCTACCCAGACAAGGCCTTCAGCTGTATTTTCAGGAAAGCCTTTGAGAGTGATCTTGAACCAAATACCCATTTAAGTCTTACTGAATCTTGGTGAGGTGGATTTATGTATTGTGCTTAAATAATTTTCCACACTTGAGCTGTAGCTCCCAGTTGGGTATTGCTGCCTGCTGGGTGAGGATCACCCCCTCTCAGCATGAGCACAGGGAGAACAAAATGAGAAATTACTGCTTCTGAGAGGGTGATCAGTTTGTTTGCTGTCCCCCACCAGCTCTGTCCTTCTGCAGACGTTCATCAGGGTTTCTCCAATCACCACAAAAAGGCTGCCCCAAGTTCAGCACAGCTTGTCAGGAGCTGCTGAAATGGCACATCTGAGCACCAGGGCAAGGATCTTGTAGAAATTTTGACCTTGACCAAGGCAGTCAGAAATTGCAGCTAAAATAGATGCTGCTTGCAAAGGGAAGGGGGAATTAATAACCACACAGCTCCTCAAATTTAGCATTAAAAGTTATAAAACTGGAATCCTGGAGGTGGGAGGGTTTGGGGTTTTCCCTGTCTGTTTTCATCTGAGCGGCTTGAAGGAGTTGGAAGGGACATGCTGCTCAAATAGAGGATCACTTTTGCCTTTTAATCCATGACATAAAGATGACATAAATTTTACCCCTGCGTGTTGCTGTGTAAATGAATCCAAATCAAATAATGCACAGGGAGGGAGCAACAAAGCCGCCCAGCCTGCTCTTCTCTGCAATATAGGCATTTAATTTGTGCACAGAAACCCCAGGAACTGCAAAAAGCCGGGGCCGTTTCACATGCACATCCCCACACAAGCCTCCCTATCTCAACAAACGATTTATTATTTTTTGGGGGGAGCAGTGTGCAGGGAAGGGAAAAAGGTCGTCAAATCCGTGTTCGGTGATGGCACAGATTCCTTGGCTACCAAACGCAAAGGCCGAGCAGAACAAAGAGATTTGCATTCTAAGTGATGCAAAGCAGCCGGCAGTGTTTTAATGTTGTGTTTGCTCTGTGATGTCTTCATCAGGCGCTCAAAGACAGCGGCTCTGGTCCCCGCGAGCCTGTCAAACTCCGTTTCCATGGTTTTCCTTCAGGCAGCACCATCGGCAGACAGCACGGAAACGGACCCCTGCAACCTGTTCTGAACAGTGTCTCTGATGTAGGGCCCCAGAGCGGGCATCAAACTAGCAACAAGCAGCAAGAAAATAACAATTTTGCTTTTCGCAGGTGTCAGAGCAGCAAACAAAAGGCTGTTTATAAAAGATGCAACATCCCCTTTTTGTCAGTGTTGGCAGTTTAAAGTCAGCCGGGTAGCGGTCGAGTTGTGGAGGAGGTTTTGGAGGGGGTGTGCTGTGAGAGACAGAATTCAAATTGTTTCCTCTTTAATCCTTTAGCCTCACTAAATAGGGCCTTCTCATCAGCGAACCAATAGCTATTAACGGCGTCCCAATTATTCCATTTGAATCAATGAGGGCTATTTTCTTGAGACAATTATACCCTTTTCCAGACAAAGAATCAGCCTCACTCTTCCCTCACCTTGAAAAGCACCCTTTCATTTAAATGAAAAGTTCAGAATGTTTCAATATGAAGCCGTATTTGAGCAGTGATGCTGCAAATTCAAGAGGTGAGAAAGATGAATCCGTGGTCTTTTGCCACTGTGACTGCCTGTGTGCAGTGATGACATGGAAGCCTGTGCTAAAAGAGCAGAGGTCAGCAGAGCTGACAGCCAGCCCCAGCTGGACCAGTGAATTCGTAAATACTGGTCAGGGTACTGCACCTCCTGGTGCCTCAGTTTCACCATGTGTGAAATTTGAATAATGATTCATCTCTTCTCTTGTGAAAGACATCGAGATGGAGTGTTTGCCCAAATATGATATAAATCTCATGGTTACCCCTGTGGTTTTTGTGACACTAGTGACTGGAGCCAATGCAAATCCCTCAAGGGACAGTTTTCCATTAAAGAAAACTGATGGATCAGATGCTGTCCAAGTTACAAGAGAATCTGCTTTTCTCTACCAATTAGCTGATTTGATCACAGCTGCCTGGGGAGGTTCTGGGAGCCACTGGTCTCCTTGGCTCCTGCTTCCTTTGCTGTGCATCTGCCAAGCCAGTGAGAAGCCAGAAACTGGGAGCACTGGGTCCCAAGCTGCCTCTTTATTCCCAGCAGAGGAAAGGCTGAAGTGAACATTTGGTGTTACAAGACTTATGGCTTTGGTGCAGGTCAGCTGGGTGCTTATAACAATAGGGCACACTCATCAGGGATTGCCACATCAGGGCTTTTTCCTTCCACATCCCTACACTGGAACTCAGCAAGCTGTAGGGATGGTGCTCCAGGATTCCTGGCTCTTCTGGGGCTTTGAGGTTCCCAGCTGCTCTTTGGCTTTCTAAAAAGAAGCCACAATGTCATATTCCAGCTCCTGATTTCATGGTTCCCACTGCCTTGGAGACATGCTTTTGTTTTCTTTAACGGAAAAGGTCAGTGTGGTTTTTGCCCCAAATTAGTGTGGAAGCCAGTGGAAAAAACAGCCAAGTCTCATGCAGAACAGAGATGCATTTTTCTGTAGATCTTTCTGCCCAAAGCACTCTCGTTCATGGTTTGACTGAAATTGTCCCAAGCACATTCAGCAAATTCTGTTTCTGTCCTCACAAAACTCACCTCCCACACTTCTAGATTCACAGGCTGATTCAATACTCAAACTATAATTATGTGGCTCATTATTTATTGCAAAGTATTTGCATGTGGAGCAGGCTGAGGTCACTTGGGGTGTTTGGAGGTGCTGATAGTGCCAGGGAGCAGATACAGGGGACCCGGCTCTGCATCTGAAATCCTACCCTGACCCTCTGATTAAATCAAGTCACAAGATCTGCAGAGAAAATGAACTTAAGATTGAGAAGGTTTCCAAACAGCTTATGACATACTGGTTATTGTAATGATTATAATTTTTAAAGACTTTAATTGATCTGTTAAATAAAGGTAAAGCATTTTATAAATTAATGACATTTTTATTTACACCACTGATCAGCACCAGAACAAGGCCAGGTACTTTCATACTGATGGCATAACAGATCCTGGCATTGCATATGAGCTCTCTATGGCCCAGGAATAGTTAAAATTCCTTTTCCACTGATAGAAACAACACATTTGTTCTCAATGCGTTCCTGTACAGTGCCGAATCTGCTCTGACTTTCTCAAGAGCAGAGTGTAGAGCAGAGTGAGTGTTCAGTGAAATGAGCAGTGGCTGGCATGAAGGGATGGGGTGAAGCTGCCACAGACTCTCGCAGAGATTTCTTTTGATCAGAGGAACTGCTCGTGACTTTTGTTCGGTGACTCATGGCAAAAAAAAAAATCCTCTGGTGGAAAAAAAAATGTGTCTGTGTCACAGCAGAGTCAGGAGCTGGCAGTCGTAGTGCCTAGTCTATTTTTTTAATGAATAGTTGTGTTTGCAGGGTATTGCATGATCACACAAAGTGTGGCTTTGTATTGTTCCGCAGTTTTGAAAATATCCGTAAGTGGTGTGGATTAGAGCAAACAAGAGGCAAAGCAGAGCTGACTCCATTCAAGAATGGTTTGGAGCCATACTCCTGTGTAGCAGGGGAAAGGGGACATGTCTAGGGAATTACTGGAGAGAACTGGGAACAGTTGCTTTAAAACTGAAGGCTTTGGAAAATAAAGTCATCTGTGTACAGTTCAGTTCCACTGTTATTTATGATGGGACTGAGCTGGAGGGAGGGAGGCTGCTCAGGGGGTGCTCACCTTGTATTCTCTCCATCACTCTGTGAACAGTGTCATGAAATCAGGAGATTTACAGATGTATTTACTTTGGAATAAGAATACTTTTTTCTGGTTTGGAAGAAATATCTCCAGAATTGGACTTGTCACCTTGTGCAGAAGATTTGAGGGCTGCACTGATTTGTATGGAGAAACAGTGTGGGAGGGGAGAGCCTTACCTGGAAAGGCACTGCTTGCCGCAGCAGAGTAAAACTACAGGGAGGAAAAACTATTACTATTCTGGGATGAGATTATGCACAGTTGCCCCAAGAGTTGGGCAGGGAGAAGCACGTTGACTCCTTGTGTGCTGGGAACCAGGTAACACCCTTGAGCCCCATCACCAAATTATCCATTATTCTGTAGGATCACCCTCCTATGGATGTATTCCCAGTCTCATGTGTTGATTTACCACCATCACCATGACTATTATTTTATTTTCTATTCTTAATTCTCAGGCTATTAGAGAAAAGGGGTTTTTTTATGGGAGAGAAACAGTCTGCAGTCTTACTCTGTCAATAAGGAGGGATTTATGATGTAAGAAGTCTTTCTAGTCTGTCAGATTAATATTATTCTTTGGAATTATGGTTAGAAAAGGTGAAAAGTAAAATCAGAAAGGACAAAGAAATTAGCACAGCACAGTGTGTGTGAGGTACCCTGAGCAGAGAAAATACACTGAATGACACACTCGGGGTGAAACAGAAGTGGGAAAAGTAATTTTGTCTCAGCACTTCCTTTGGCTGACTTCTCAGTCACCAGCATATTAATGGCTCTTCCCCTAGCAACTACAGAGCTTCCAACATGCAACTATTCTTTGGTCATAAAGACAAAAAATGGAGTTTGCCAGAACAGAGCTACCCCATTCTGGGCTGCTGACAACAGTCCCAGACTGGCCATATGCTCTGCTGCACTCACAAGTGGTAAAGCAACATTTTTGCTCCTGCTGATGCTGGTGGTGTCCCTGTGGTTGTTATTGTTCCATCCAGACCCTCTCCTGTTCCCTGGAGCTCCTGCCTGTTCCGTTTCAGGCTGTACTGACAGCAATGTCACAGCTCCTGGGCGCCGCGGAGGGCGAACAGATGTAGCTCTTGTCACATCCCTGTGCGGTGGTGGCACGGCCTGTGTCACCTCATCCCTTGGTGTGGGGTGGCTGCGGGGCAGTTTGGAGTGAAAGGGACGTGGGTGCTTCTCACAGGGCAGGTCTGACCAAAGGTGGGTGCCTGGCCTGTGTCCCACAGGGGGAACAGCACCTTTGGGGCTGGGGGGCTGAGAGGGGTCATTTTTGGGTGGGTTTTGTGTGAAATCAATGAGATGGGGAGTGGAGAGGGAGGTGGGAAAGGACCAGTGGGTCCTGTAGGGAACAGACAAGCAATTCCCAGTTCCTACCCAGCAGGAATTCAGGGCTCTGAAGGACTTGGTAGAGGTCAACGAAAATATTCCCTCTCTCAGTGAGAGCCATGGGATTTGGATTTTCTCTGCAGATGTGTGTTAGCTGAGACCCCCAACACTGCCTCTGAAGATTGTGCTTTCTTCACAGTATGGTTCATGAGCAGCCAGCTGCATTTTAAAGTGGTGATCCCTTTTTCTCCTCCAACTCTCAGCTAGACCCCTCCATCTTCCTCAAGTCCAGCCCAAATCTAGTCATGGAACAGGCCTTGTGGCTGAGGAATTGCTGTTCCTCCACAGGGGGAGCAGAGAGGTTATGATGGTGGCCTCACAATTGCTGGAACTGCACCTTTGACTGGTATTATCACCACTAACTCTGCATTAAGCATCCTGATGTTTTAGTCCCCTGGGGAAATCTGCCGACCTGGGAGTTCCTGGTGCAGGGGACAAGATCAAAGCTGAGGGTGTATCGAAACACCAGAGAGCAACAGAGGAAGAAATTCATTGTTCTGATTCCTTTCCAAGGAAGACAAGAGTGGATAAAATACTAGGTTCTTTCCACTATTAAATCTATTGTCTTCCCAACCCTACTCTTATCACAATTTGCTGTGCTTTCAGAGGGAGATATTCAGTGCTGCATGCTGTCTTTAGGGTAAGGATTTTTGTGTTTATCTACACGTTCACTGCCAACGCAGATAAGAGACTTTATTCTCTACATTATCACTATTTTTCTTCTTCCTAGGAGCCAGATTGATTTTAGAAAGAGGGGTAAATATTTGAGCTCCTTGGGCAGACCTAAAGTGAGGCTCTAGGTCTTTTTATACTTATTTATACCCACTAAAATAATCATCTTTAAGATGCTTTTCCAGCTTTTTGGGCGAAAACCTTCCTTTTTGCTGATCTCTGTTCATTATTCCGTGCCAGTCTCTTCCCTCCCCTGATTGCATGTTATCACCTTCAATAGAACAGCTGTGTCATTGCTAAAGGGTGTTAATCTTCCCCTACCTAACACCTTATTGACAGCCAGAGTCACGGAGGCCCCCAGTCTTTTCTGACTTCTCAAAACAATCTTTTTTGTAGCTTCTTTTCATTTTATACTAATCCCACCACAGTCTAACCTAGATACACAGCCTGGCACGGCCCCTCCTGGCTTGGAATGTTCTGCCTGTATCAGTTCTAGTGATTATAACCAGGAGAATATTCCCTAACGATGTCAAGGGACAACGAGCCCCAGCTAATCAATAAGCACAATACCTGCAGCACATGGGAGCCCGGAATAGAAGCTGCTCCGGCAGGTGGGACAGCTGGCTTGAATTTTTATGTCGTGGTTGTGAGAGGCACCACAGCTTTCAGCGAGACAAGAGCAGTGCTGACAGTGACAGATCCCCTGTTACATTGTGCCACCAAACAGAACGAGACACTTCAGCAGATGCAGTTCAGTTTTTCTGATAGTTTTGGAACGGGTTGGAATTAGTCTAGAGTTTTATTTTTTTCTGAATTCCCTAGGCCTGCCAGTGTTCTGGGCTGCCCTGCAGTTTCCAAGGTCACCTTGAGTTTCTGGAGATCTGGAGTGTTGCTGTGACCCTAGAGAGATTTAGGGCAAATTTGTGTGCTGAGGTGATTGCCTTAAAACAGATCTCCCTTAAAACAGCCAGCACAGGAGTGGGTACCCTAATTGGGATTTCTGCCATCCCATGAATGCTGGGTCCAAGGGGATCTTTTCCAAACACAGCCTGCTGTGCAGTGTAGGAATGATAGGAAACACCCTTCTTTTAAGCTTTACACTCCTGACTGTTAAATAGATGAAGATATTCAGATTTATCCTCCCTGTGTTCAAACACAGCCCTGAAGTGAGGAAGAAATTGCCGTTTCCTCTAAAGTCAATGGAAAGAGATCAAAACCACTGAGCTCCCTGGTGTCACTTCATAGAGGTCTTCCCATGGGTGACACAAGAGACCTCAAGCGGTGGTTCCAAATAGGAGACACTAAACAGGCAATCACTGAAGCAGAGCTGTGGCCGCTAGAAGAAGGACCTGAGCAGCCTCCTGCTGATATATCTTCAATTTCCCACCAAGCCTGAGCATTTCTGACAGCAGAAAGCATTTACCAGTGGACTGCTGGCACATCAAGGTGGGTACAGTTCTCTTGTTGTTTGGATTGGGAGGTAAGTTCATAAAAAGGAGACAAATGGGGTCATAAGACAAATGTAGCATTTACTTTACACTGCCATTTTTTGATCATACCTCTCCAGTATTAAAAAGGCAGCTGGGTGCAGGGGTTTGAGTACAGAGCTGAGAACTGGGAGTGAAGGGGCTTTTGCAGGACTTGAACTGATGACATAATTTTAAGCTCAGTGTAACTGGAGTTATATAATGGAAGATGATCATTAAATTCATTAGACTGGTCAAAACTGGGGCAGTACCAACAGGAAGTCTGTGCACAGCTGTACCTACCAGCCCACATAAAGCACTCACCTGATGGTGTCCTGTCCTAACTGAAGATGCATCTGCTGGCTGTGAGGTCAATGGACCCTCACAAATTGTGTACCTCCTTTCAGATACACCTTCTGTGGGGCTGCAGTTCCAAATATCCTGCTGCACCTCCAAAGGCATCAGCAGATTTCTTTTGGGCTTGAAGTTAGCCAGTGACATTCTCAGGTTACCTTGGCCACCTGTAGTCACTGAAAGAAGAAAGAATAAGTCCAGCTCAGAGTGTCAGTAATGAAAGAAACACAGGGGAAATATGAGCATCAGGTTATTTGGCCACCAGCTGATTCCTTATCAGTAAGTGGTGTAGCAGAAAGCAAAGTTGTATTAACGCGTGCTGAGAGGCTGCGGTGTCATGGAGCGGCACCACTCGTGGGATAATAACCTGGGATGGTGCTCTGGAGCCCACAGCAAAGCAGAACATGCCAGAAAACAATTGCTTTTTCTTTTTCTTGGCTTTTCCTTTTGCTACATGCGAATGACTTGCTCAGCTCAGCAGCCTTAGCTGCCTGCCACCCCGAGAGCCCTGGGGAGCTGAGCACCGGGAATTCAGTCAGGCCATTGCTTGCTGGCTGGTGTGCCTGCCCAAATTACAAACAATTCTTTTTCCCATCTCATGAGAAGGAAACCCATCAAAAACTGGCTGAATATTTGATCTCACGTAAAATGAAAGACAAAAGCACTCATCCTAGAAATGGGTTTGCTTCGGGATGCCGGCTTTGTTCGCTCTGACCAAACTCTGTGCTCAGAGCTCCCAGCCAGGCAGCCGAGAGAACTCTGAGTGTTATTTAAAGAATTGGTAAGGTCACGGTGGCCTGAGCCTCTCCGGGCTGGATTAATCTCCTTGGCACGGCAGCCCGTGCTGAGCGCTTGTGCTCGCAGGTCCATTCGTGTAGAGCAATGCCATCCAGTGGCTGCTCCGATCCATCACAGAGCCAGCGGCTCCTTCCCGAGGCACATTCCGTCAGCAGAAATTCTTCTGCTCTTGTTCCCAGCTCAGGCATTTCACATTCAAAGGCTGTGACAGTGGCCAGTGTGATTGCTTCCAGTTCCTTTGGCTTTTTGCATGTAAAACTCAGGTAGGTTTTATGTAGCAGCCACTTGAAAATGTTTAATAGACATCCAGGGGGAAATAATGCTTTATGTATGTAGTCCCAAGTATACAAATTTGTCATCAGGCCCAGGTTTTGGTGTGGGGAGTGGTTATATGGAGTAATATGGAAAATGATGCTGATTTTGAGACAAAATTATTATCAATGAATGAAACTTTCTCTATTCAAAGGCCAAGAGGTACTGAGTCACGCAGTGGGACATTTTCCCTTGAGGAAAATGCCCAAAGGGAAGGATGATGGAGGGCTGGGCTGGGTAGAACCTTTCTCCATCAATGTCACACTTTAAAGAGCCCCACTATTGCCAACTCCCCAAGGGCTGGACATTTTGGGGGGCAGAGGGGTTTAAACCTGCTCAGCTACCTCCCCCCTCTTGCCATCTCCCAGAGACCCCCATCCCACAGCAGCACAGGCCATCACTCCCTGGTGACCGGATAGAGACCCCAGTGCCTGCTGCACTGCCCGGGCCAGCTGGAATCACATGGTTTGGATGATGGATCACCCCTGGCACTGTGACCTGTGGGACATGGAGCATCCCTGGAGCTTTCCAGTGCAGGGGGTCCGAGCCTCCCTTTCTCTTGGAGCCTTTGCTGCTGGCAGTGATGCTGCAGCTGGGCCGTGCCTGCTGCTGCAGCGTTCCGGCGCTGCCGCTCCTGCTCCGCGGTACAAATTCCAGTCAGGCGCAGCAGAGCCCACCGGGTGCTGCTGACAACAGGTGTCTCATTAAACATCTCTCAACCTTACAGGCATTCGCATTGACAAGAACCAAACTCACACTCAATCACAGCTTAATCACAGCCAAACTCTATTAACAAGTCATACTAATTACCAACTTCTAACAATTTCTCAGGTTCAGAGGCAAAATATCCTTTCTTTATAGATGAGAACAGATTTGTGATACTCCAGCTCTGGCCATAATTAGGTCCTT
Source organism: Prinia subflava (assembly GCF_021018805.1). NCBI lineage: Eukaryota > Metazoa > Chordata > Aves > Passeriformes > Cisticolidae > Prinia > Prinia subflava. Next base: position 3,978,868 of record NC_086261.1, read on the forward strand.
TTAAACAAAACAAAACTAAAATAAAAACCTAGACGGGTCCCTTTGTGATAGCGGTCCTGGAAGTACAGTTGTACAATGAGATGTTTTGTTTGTTTTAATTTTGTATCTGCTGTGTTGCCCACAAGGGTCCAATTAGCTTGTTACAGATGCTTGTATCACTTTTATCCACTTGTCTTTTTTTTTTTAAATTTTTTTTTAGAGGGGTAACTTGTAGCACAGATTGCTGGCCTGCAGGCATCCAGAGATCAACAACCAGCTTTCTGTGATACCAAGCCCCCTGTGAAACGACATCCCTTACCCACAGCATTCATAATGCAGAAGGTAAAACAGATAGAGGGGAGGGAGGAGCTTGTGCTGGATTTTGGATTATCATGGAATAATCTCGTGTGTTCAGATATGGCCTGAAGGAGGCAATTCTGCCATGGCAAAAATAACTGACAAATTTTGGCTGCTACACCTTGGAAACTGAAATGCAGGTTTTATTTTTAGTCACCGAGCAGCAAAACAGACAGCTCTGAAGAGGTGGCTTTGAATTGTGCATGTCACTATTTACTCCTGTCCCCTGGCATGCTCAGCACATGTGTAATTCCATGCTAACTTAGATGCTTTCCTCCATTGTGTGGATGTATTGAGTGCCCAAGCACTTGAGAACTCACTTGTATAATCGATACACTTACAAAAGGGAACATATAAATAACGGGAAGAATCTGACTTGAACTGACACTGTGGGGATCACAGTGAGGGCTAACGCCTCGTCCTTAACTCATGCTACTGCTGGAGAGGAAAAAAACACACACCAGACTGAGTTAAGGACTAACAACAGATTTCTCAGCATTTTCCAAGCAGTGTGACTCAAGGCAGAAAGCCTCCTCTGAATACCTTTGGTGCAAAATCCAGGAGCTGCTTGTTTACCTGTTGTTGGGTTTAGTTGCTGTTTGCTTTTCCTTTCCTTAATTTTAAAAGGGAATTAACATCTCCCCTGGAAGAATCTAATTGAGGCAGCTCAGCAGAGACTCACCACCCTGAGGGTGAGCATCAGCAGTTGCTGGCACCTCTGGCCCAGGCAGCTTTGTCCCTTCAGCGAGGCGTGGCAGGATGAACAGAGGACACCTGAAACTCCTGGGAGAGCCTGCATTGCCTGGGCTAGGTTGGTGCAATGTGGAACCTCAGTTTGTCTTGCTGTGAGGCTCTGTGGACCTGCAGACACCCAAAAGCAGCTGCAGGGGGGAGCAGGGTGGCACCCAGCTATGGAGGAGATGGGGCAAACCCACCCAGCTTCCCTCCCCACAGGCTCCATCCTTGGCTTGCCCACGCTGTCAGGAATCAGCTGTGACTGTGGAGTGGTGAAGTGTCACAATGGCTGAATGGCCATGCAGGACAGGGTAAACTGGTCCAAAAAATATTGCTGCCTGGCAAAACCAGAAGGTTTCAGGCTTGGTGCTGAAGGCTTTGTCTTGCAAGAGTACAATCTTCTCCTGACACTGCCATCCTCCTCTATCCTGATGCTGGCCGGGTGCTCTGAAGTGATGATCTGCCAGAGGGTGGAGCACAGGAGACCACGGATCAGCACACTGTACAAAGCAAAGCCTTTCCTGCATCTCTCAAGCCACTGAAGGTGAGTTTCTGAGCTTAAGGAACAAAAAGTAGAGGGTTTTTTTTTGTGAAAATGCTTGTTTTCCACATAACATCCACTCCTGGTTGAGTAGCAGGAAGGTAAAAAGAAAAATCTTTGTTGAGAGCCATAGTAAGGCAGGATGGGAGATGAAATATCCATCTGCAGTGGAATAACCATGAGAGCATTCATGCAGTATTTCTTTGGGGAAAATGGGAGATTTTGTCTAGCCATAGTATTGTTTCTCTTCATAAGAGGCTGTTTCAGAGAAGATCACCCTTTTCCCCAGCTTTTGTTAGATGAAATTTGGAAGAAAATGTTAGCAGGTGCTTGCACAGGCTCCAGGAATTCATCCTGGATCCCAGTTCCTCCAGCATGTGTGATCAGCAGTGACCCTTCCAAGTTCTTCCTAGTTTTTATCTGGCATAGGAATTTCTTTCTTCATCATGGATTTTTATTATTCCTGGAACTGAAAAACAAAACAAAACAACAAACCCCAAAAAAACCCCAACCTCTAAAACCCAAAAAGAAATAAATTAAAACAATTGAAACTTTACTATTTTGCAGAGCCATCACTCTGATCAGAAACTGAAATCCTGCTTTGTGCTCCTCCAGTGTGGAAATCTGTCAGGTAAATAGAAATCACCTCGTAAAAGCCCTTAAACAGCTCTGGTTTATATTTTAATTGAGGAACAGAACATTTTAAGCACTTTTATTGGGTGGCGCCTGCTGAATGACAGATGTCTGCGGCGGAGTAATGCTGAGCACACTTTCATAAAACAGAGAATTCCTTGCTTAAAACATTTACAATTAAAGGCTTGATTGAATAACAATGAATTCTGTGCACGGAGCTCATTTCTGCACTTGTTTGTGCACCTGAAGCAGGCTGTGATCGTTCTGGAGGTTGGATACGAGGTGCCAGTTGCTTTGTTCAGTGACCAAACAGTGCTCACGGGCACAGCTGGAAATGTGCCTTTGATTTTCCACCAGGATAGAGATAAGGTGCACTGTGCTGCTGTGCTGCCAGACTTGCTAACACCCTTGTTTCAGCTGCTCTGGCTTTTTTTTTTTTTTTCCTAAGCTACAGGTTAGTAAGTCTCCCAATTTGCCAAGAGCCAGAGATTTTAAAATGAACACTAATCCTTTGCAGCTGAGAAAGTCTTAACTAGCTTCTGCTTTACTTTTCCATCTAGCTCCTGTGACCCCTATTACTGTAATACCCGAGAACATCACCTCTGGTCGTGCACTGAGCCTTGCAGTATCTGATGAAAGTTAGACTTGCATTAATATTATTTTCTCTGTTATATAGGGAGAACTGAGGCACAGCCAGGTCAAGTGACTCACCCAAAGTTACTCTTTGAAAAGGGGTCCTAATGCTGTACACACATGCCCAGCCTTTGGCTGGGATTTAAAATTCAGTCTTTTGATTGCAGAAATGGCTTCAAGCAAGCTCCAAACACCCAACAGCAAACCAGATGACATGGCACAAATCACAACCTTCTGCTCAAGCCAGCTGAGAGACTGAAGTGAGAGAGGATTTGGAGTTTCATCCCTGCTGAACTGAGAAAGATCATGTGTGAACTGACATCCCTGCAGATCTGGGGAGGCACGGAAAATCCTAACAGCAAGAACCTGAACTTTGGAAAAACAGCCTCACTTTTCTCTAAAGAAAAGATGAATCCACGGAGTAGATCTTGCCACAGCAGAAGGAACATGTGTCACGGGAACAGCAGAGGCAAAATGTGTCACGGGAAAATCTTGATTCAGCCCAGGACGCGAATATGCAAATTGAGACCAAATTAAATGCAATCGAGCAAGATAACACATATCCCAGCAATGAAGAAAACTCACAGCACACTTGCAAAAAAGATGGAGTTTTAATCCAAGGGGGCTCTGAGGATGCCTAAGCAGTCCCCAGTGACTAAATTTTAGCAGGAATATGAAAGTTTCCCCAAAAACGAGTCAGGAAAGCGTTGAAATATCAAACAAGGAGCAACTGAAGTGCAAGGGCCCATTACAGAACTCAGTGGAAAAGGTGTAACCTGCTGCCAACATGGCAACAAACCACAGGTACTAAATAATGATATCATTTTTCTGCTATTAAAAAGTCATCCTGTAGCTCACTTCTGGGATACTGTATATTTTTTCTCTTCCTGCTCTGCTGAAAGAGGGATTTTCAAGAGTTGCTGGTTTCCATCTCCGAAGTAGCTCAATTTCATTTCCAGGGGAAACAAAACTCTCAACTAGCCTCATTTGTAAAATCTTTGAAGATGTGGGAATGTCCTCTGGCTGTAAGGAGAGGGAGTGTGATTCAGAGCCTGGTACAGATATATAAAGAGGTTCAATATTTAATTAAACATAATCTTCCTTGTGGCATGAGTGACTGAGCTCTTTCAGGAATAAAAATCCTTGGGTTTTATTACACTATTCTCCAATATGTGACAACACAAAACCTTTTGCAGGGCCATGCTGGCCCAGCACCTGCCTTCCCTATAGCAGCACTTGCTGCCCTGCTGCTGCCAAGAGAACATTTTGGAAGCTAATAACTTTCTACTTTTACATGAAAGTCAGATGGGATGTCAGATTGCTCTGACACATCTCCCTGGTGCCTGGAAACTATGGATGAAGTTCCCACACCCCTGGGGTGAAGAACCCACGGTGCTGCTCAACACCACAGCCTGCCCTGCTCCAGCCTTAGAACCAAACACACATAGTTCACCTTAAAAAAAAAACAGTATGGAAGGGAGAAAAAAAATCATGGTTTTGGGTAGTTATTCTCTACAGAGAACAGGTGCCCTGGTCCTGCACCCATGGCTGAGTTCAGCATGAGAAAAGAAGTTATGCTGGAAGCGTGTGCTGACAGAGGCTCTGAGGATCTGGCTTTGCAAAGGGTCAAGACAATCTCAGTTAGGGCACAACTCTGTTAGTTTTGTTCTGTGTTTTTTATTTTTTTTAATATAAAAGGAAAAGGACAGCATTAGCTCTTTTCTTTTCTGGAAGTGGTATTCTGCTCTGTGTGAGAAATGAGAGCAAGTCAGTTTAAAGGGAAAGAGTGCATTGCATCTAGCACAAGCCTAAATAATACCAAGGTCTGCAGCTGGATATGTAAAATGACTTCTAAAAGCACAGAGTTTTATTTCACCAACTTCTGCCTTCCATTGTTAACCATTCATAGCTGCCACCTACTCAACAATAAGAACGAAAAGAAATAATCTTTTTCGTAGAGAAAAGGTGATTACTAAGCAGGATCTGTACTGCTCCGAAAAGCTACCGGGATTTTCTAATGATGAATCCAGTCCCCACAAGCCCCTGATTCAGTGGGATGTGCTCTTTCAGCCTTGTGGGTGGGCGAGGAGGTATCCTTTGCCTCCTGACACAATGCTCTTGGCTGGAGCATTCGCATTCCCGGGAAGTGCCCCGCTGAGAACGATGAGGGTTTTCAAGGAGAGGCAGCCAGGGCTGGAGACAAAGCACAGCAGTGCCCGAGTGAATCTTCCCAGGGATGCTGGGATGTGAAGCACTCCTGGGTTTCTTCGACAACGGCAACACGAGTCCTTGTGCTGTATTCCCCAGGCTTCCTCCCAGACGTCTACCAGCTACACCCTTCCTCCCCGCCTGCAATTAGCACTTGCAGTGTTGCAAGGGGAGATGAGATTCGCTCTCGCTGTCCTCCTTCAGAACTCGCTCACACCTTCCCCACTGGGTGGGAACATGTGCTGCGGGTTAGGAAATGTTCTCGTAGTGGAATTACATTTGCAGCAATCCTACCCCCTGCCTACTGTTTGCCTCTGGCTCTCAGAATCTGCTGCTCGTCGTGGTGAGCGAGCACGTGAGTGCAAGAGCTCAGACACAGCTCTTGGTGCAGCAAAGCCTCAAATCTCCGTGACTCGCTTCGTTTTCCCTGGAACTGTGTATGCACAAACTGGGCCCAGTTTGTTTCATCCAGGGTAACTGGAGCTGGGTAAGTGCCTGCAATTTTGGAAGAGTGGGGTGAGGAGAGAAGTGGGAGTGTGTGACCGTTGACCTTAATTAAAGGAGATAAAAATGTCGAAACATGATTCTTAAGAAAACCAAGGAAGGCCTCTATTGTCGAGTGTTTCCACATGGATGCCACTGAGAAGAGGTCAAGTGCTTTCTATATACTTTAAGTAAACAGCAGATTGTGAGTTCACAGTCTGGACTGGATTTGAGCAGCCTCTGTGTTCTGCAAGATCATAATTGAGTCCTATGTACTTAAGATTTGATATCCACTGACATTATTACTTGACAGTGCCAGGAAATACAGCAGTGATTAAGAGTCATAAAGTTTGCAAGTAAAACTGCCCCATGTCACAGATGGCTCACCCTGTGCTAGAATTATCTCAGGCTCCTGCTCTGAAGGAGCAGCAAGAAGGGACTTTTGTAAAAAAGAGTCTGTGCTGTTGGCTTTCTGTGATAAAGACATGCCTCCTCACATCATCATTGTCACATAAAAAATGCACAAAGCCTGCAAAATTAAATCTGCTAAATGAGCAGTGGGTTATATGTCAGGAACAGAGTGCTCTGAATCAGGCAGTTTATTTACATGCTACTGGGAAGCACATCAAGCCAAGTTAAAATGTTATGCATAAAATTCTTCTGTTCATCTTTGCAGCTATCCAGACTGAAGGGTAAGAAGACTGAATGTGGTGGGTTTGTCCCAAAATGAGCTCTATTTCCTTACCTGGAGGTGGGATGACACTGAAATCAGAGATGACAGCTGTATTTCATATCTGCAGGCTCAGCTGTGCCTTCACTGCCAGCAGTTATGGTGTTACCAGGTAGCAGCAGCTTTCATCTCAGGTGCTCAGCATCTCTTCCATACCCTGGAGACTCCTTGCCCATATTAAAGGTCTTGTTTACAGACAGGGAAACTAAGTCAAAGAGCATTGATCCAAGTCCTCAGAAATCAATGGCAGACCATCCAGAGCCCCAGCAGAACTAATAACTTCTCTAGCTGTTTCAAGCAGGAAGAAAGGGCAAGAGTGCTCTTAGGGGCATAATTGAAAACAGATGAATCACTGGAAATCTTCCTGTCCATTCACTGGGCTTCACATGATGATTTCTAATAGTTAGAACCCAAATTATTTAGGGTGCACTGCTGGGAGGAGAGAATGAGGCATGTAACTCGGGAAGCTCAGTCCTGGAGAGTCCTTTTGGAAGTGAAGCTGTAAAGCCTTATATCCACCTGAAGCAAAAAGTCTTTTTTTTCCCTGTCTGCATCTGCCTGTGAAAAGGAAAAAGAAAAGGCAGTCAATTTGTGGATGTTTTCTTGCTGCAACTCTGAATTGGAAATACCTGTCCTTGATTAAAGTGGGAAATGCAATTGCACAAGTCATTAATTATTACTGATAAGCTGAAGTAGTGATGGAGCCAAACAAAAATCTCCTGCCACTACGATGGGATTCTGGAAAAAAAAGACAGACCTGGGTGCCTGCAGCCTATTGTTTCTTTTTTTTTGGGAATTAGATGCCTGAACTGCTGTGTCTCCAAGCCCTGTGTGTCCTCGGAGCACACGGCGTCTGTAGGAACAGACCCAGAGACCTGAACTTTACCCACACAGACGGCAAAAAGCAGCAGCTCACGGCGCCTGCCACACGTGACCAGTCCCAATTATGGCTCCTTCCACATGACATCAGTATGCAGTGGAGGATCTCACGTATTTTTTTTCGCCAGAGGCAGATGAATACATTATCCAGCAGCGAGGCGTGGGGCAGGCGGATGCGTAACTCCGGGGTGATTTGGATTCCACGCTCGCGTGGGGGTGTGAGCCAACCTCAGAAGTCATTTTCACTGATGCTGACACATAAGGCTTCCCTCAGAGACCTGTCTATCAAACTGCAACATGCTATGCAGAAAAATTAGATTACTCATGCTACAATAAAGAAGGAGATGACAATGATGAAAAAAAAATAAGAAGAAGCTTCAAAATATAACAGCTATTTATTAAATGAATAAAAATCCTGAGAACGGCAAAGTAGCCTAGAGACTTTTTAAAATAAATTTTTTAAAATTTATTTTACCTCTTTCAACCCATTTCAAGGAGACCTAGTTGGAAAGACCCTATTAATTCAGATGGTGCCTCTGGAAAAACCACCACTTTATCATGATTGTCACAGTACAGTACTTGTGAAATATCATCTTAAACAGTCATTATGATTTTGCTGCTGGTTTTGCTGCAGTCAGCATTAGGATTTCCTTTGGCTTTGGTAAAAGCAGGATCAGGCCCCCTTGCTCTCTCTCTCTATGAATTGCAAATGGGTTGTTCACGTGTCAGCTCAGTAACCAGGCAAAGTTCACTGTGCTCAGTTCAAAGCAGCAAGATGAAGCTCAGGGCATTTCCTTCACAGTATTTGCTGAGTTCCTCAGGTCTACAAACGTGTTAAAGTGGTTTAATATGAAATCCGTAAAACAAACATTATGCAGCCATGTTTGAACCCTTGTCCAATAAAATCCATTTCTTTCGGAAAAAAAGATACAAAGCAGTTAGTAAAGAAAAGAAAAGGATATCTGAAGCTTAGTAAAATCCTATATATCAGGATGCTGGGCAGCCTCAGGAATGGTGATTTAAAATAAATCTGCAGAAGAACACACAAACAGACAGACACACAATCCATAGCTGGAAATGCATCTGGACCAGTGCCGAGGTTAGAACATCCCAGACAGCCCTGCAGGACTGGTTTTACAATACCAGATAATGGAAAGGTTTGGCCAAATGCTGGTTTTTCTCCTCTAGTAATAACAAACCTGTGCTGGGGCTTCTGCAGTATTTTCTCCTTGAGTTATTACTCAGGAATGTTATTTGGGAAAGCTAATTGAGAGTTTTAACTCCACTTGCCCTGAATCATATTATGGCCGCACTTCCTGCAGCTGCAAAATTTATTTTACCTACTGTTACCTTTTTTTAAGGAGCTAGCTTTTGTGTGTTGGTTTGACTTATGGAATAGATCCAGACACAGGGTTTATTTTTGTGTCTTTTATGTCTCTTCCAAATATTTCTCCCCAGAGATGAGTTTTGGTTCCCATCCAAGCCCAAAGAGGAGAACCGTAGGCTCTCCTGTGGCCCTGCCTGTTGCACGGCCTCATTGGAGCTCATGGCCTGGGGACCAGAGCAAAGAGGAGATGCAGGGTTGGATTTTCCTGCTCCTTTTCTGGCAGTGTGAATTGATCAGCAGATCAAGCCCATTCCACCCTTCACCATGCTGAGGACTTTCTGGGGCTTTGGCTTCTTGATACAGACAGGCCGTTTCAACATGACCACACAGAGGGGAAGCACGTGGAATTACAGGCCTCTTTAAAATTGTCAGGAGCAAATATGATCAGATCTGGTTCTTGATCTCATTAGTGTCTAAAAGATTTGGCTGGCATTTTTAAATGCCATGATTTATGTTCTTCACCTTAACACAGCCCTCAGTGGTGTAAACTGAGTAACTCTATTATTCTCCAGGGCAACTCTACAGAATCCGATTGGAGAATTTTCACAAGACTGTGTCTATAAGAAAATATTAACATGGATTAAGACAAGTTGATAGATTTTAAACCAGGCTATTCAATGAGAACCAGCGAGAATAAATCAAATAACTTTGCCTAACTACAGAAAGTATTTGTAAAGTCCTGTAAGGTTTCCATTTCCTAAAGCCACCTGCCATCTCAAATGCCCCTAATCAGTCACAGATGCTGGATACCAACCTGCTAACCCTCCGGCTTTGAGAGAAAATATTGCACTTTGTAAACTCATTCTTGGGTATTTCCTTAATTTTTCTTAAACTAAACTTTCATCCCTTATTTTCCACTTAAATGTAATGAGTTAAATCAACTCTGACATTTTGCCCTGCTTACCCTTACAGTTCTTTTTAGCTGCTTTCCTATCTACTTCTTGAAAAGCTTGAAGACCTCAGGTTTGGGGGGTATTTTTATTTTTTTTTTTTAATCATTATTGTATTTTTTTCATTCCATAACTCATGATCACCCTCCTGGTGTTGAGGAATCCTATTTAATGCAAAGTTATGACTGTTTCTCTAATCCATTGCCAATGGAAAAACGAATGTTTTTCTGTTCTTATGGTTATCCCCATGATGAAGATGTACCAAACACTGAGCTTTTCTGCAGTACTGTTGAAACTTTTTTTATCCTGAAAAATAATTATTAAAAATACCCTTTAAACACATGACCAAATAAGTCTTCTCCTGAAGAAACAAGAAACATTTTAAGGGCTCCATATAGCACCCAATGGAATCAAAGAAAAGAATTTCATAGATTAGGGGAGGTACCAAAGCAGGCCCTGGTGCCAAACACCATTAGAGGCCGTTCAGCTGTACTGGGGATGGATGTCTTGGCTCTGGAAGGAGCCATTATTCCACTTCAGCTCGTGAGGACAGGCTGGGAGTGGGAGTTGTAATGGAGGTAGGAAGCAGGCTGGATTTTATTAGTCTTCCATCATCTTTAAGAGACCCCTAAGCAGATCAGGTTTCAGCATCTCCCTCCACTCCCGTGTCAGTTGTTGGTTCTGTTTTTGCTGGAGGATAAGTTTCATTATATTAATAAGCAGCACAAGTGGTTCCAATTGTGGAAGAACCACTCTGAGCTGTCATAAGTGATCAGAGGAGAAGTTTCAGCCTTGCCATGATCACAGCCTCTTCTTCTGGTGCCTCAACTCAGCACTTCCCCAGTGCACTTCACATTTTGAGCAGCCACGACAACAATAAAAGGTACCTCTACATTTCAGCTCGGGGAGGTTATTTTAAGGAATTTTATTCCCTGATCATGGTACAGTACATCAGTGCTCAGAAACCAGATGCTAATGGGAATAATTGGGCTAACATCCAATCTGCTGGCTGGGAGACTAGATCTAGACATGCACTTAAATGAAACTATACATCTTCAGTCTCTTACTGCAGTCAAATTCCAAACACAAACATCTTTAATCATGCCATTAAGCCAGTAAGTTTGCATTTCTTATTACTCATGACGAGATAGTGAGAAAAACTCACAGCAAAACACTCCAAAAGCTGGGACAGTTGGATCCCTATCTGAGAGTGATCCATTAGTGCTCACCAGCAGTAACACTCAGAATTTGTCTCCCTCACATCATCCACTTGAAGGAAAGTAGAGGTAGACAAAGTAATTAAGAATCCTTACAAGGCTGGAAATATTACTAGATTAATTGTGCAGATTAAAAAAAATGAGGCACAGAAAGTTTTAAATACATCTGAGCTCAACAATTAAGGCAGTGAAGAGGAGAAGGGTCTGAGGCACAACGCTGTGCTCCAGCCACTAGCAGAAAGCAGGACAGGGACCCATGGAACAGGAACTCATCAATCCTTGTGCTGTGCCCACTGAAGCTGCTGGGATTTGTGCAGGAACACATCTCCGCCAGCACCCACCCCCGGGATGCAGTGCTGGGGTTTGGGTTCATGGATTTACCACCCAAGGACTGAGAACTGCACTTCCTCCCGAGAGGTTCCCACATCACCCTGAGAGGAACCGAGCCAAGTTCAGTGTTCAAGTTAGACTCACCCAGGACTAGTCACTGAAATCTCATCTGTGTTATGGAGCTAAAAAAAAAAAGAGGGGAGAAACGTAAAAGGAAATCTTTGTAGCCAGGACTACCTGCCTCTGCCGCAGTAGGAGACACAGGAATACTGTTTCATGTCATGGAGATGTAGTTAAAATGCAGACGGCATCTCCTTGTTCTCAGAATCTGAGAGGTGTGGTTTGTGCATGTGGACAAGCCATCGTGCCTCCCTTTGATCTATCACTTGATGTAGAGGAAGGCTTTTATGTGTTAGTCCCATATAATGGATAATTTAATCTGAAGCCATTATGAAAAGTATTACATTTTGGGTACATATGCTTCAATTATTCTTGAAAGTACACAGGAATATTTTATGACATGCACACAGATTTCAAGTAAAAAAAAAAAAGGAAATAAATCCAGAATTTTTGTTTACTACCCAAACAAATTTGTTCTTTTGAGGCAAGTCTGCATGCATTTTTTAAAAAAATCTGCCATTTAATGTTTTTTTTATAAGGTAGGTTGTAAACAATATGCTTGCATGTAATATATAAAGTGACAAAACCATCATTCATTAAAATTACTGGTAGTCAAAGAATCAGAATGGTTTGGGTTGGAAGGAACCTTAAAGGTCATGTATTTCCAACTCCTGCCATGGGCATTGACACCTTCCAGGCTGCAATCCCAGGCTGCTCCAAGCCCTGTCCAACCTGGCCTTGGACACTTCCAGGGATGGGGCAGTCACAGCATCTCTGGACACCCTGTGCCAGGGCCTCACCACCCTCACAGGAAAGAATTTCTTCCTAATATCCAATCTAACCCTCTCTCTGGCTGAAATCTCTAATTCTTTCCCCATTTTACAGAGTGGGCCTGACAGAGTTACCCATGAATCCATGGACTGCTGATACGACACGAGCCTCTGTGACAGTGGGCAGGGCTGGAGTATCCCATTTTCCCACAGGAACATTTTAAGAATGATTTTTGAGAGAGGAGGATCTCTCTGTTTATTTTCTTCTCCAGATATGACAGATCCTGGAGATGGCCACAGCAGGACACCAGTCAGAGGTGAATGCTGGCAGCAGTGTCACTGATAGTCTCCTGCAGGTGCCTTTCTGCCCATTTCTCCATTTCTACATGAAGCATCCTCAAACAAGATATTTGTTTTTCAACCAGGAAAATTATCTTAGCTTGTAATTGTATTCCTGTTGTTTTCTTCTACTGAATAAAACACTGGTTGTGGCTTTCACACATCAGCAGTGCCCAGGCTGAGCTGACCCAACCTGTCCCCAGCCCCTCTGCCGAACTTACCTGGGATGAAAGGCGTGGAATGACAGGCACAGAGTGCCAGAGCTGGCACAGAGGCCTCTTCTGCAGGCATCTTGCTGGCTGTTTTAAGGTCTTCTGCCTCTAAGTGGCACCACGCTGGGTGATTGAACACTGGCTAGAATCTGTTCTACCTTTTATTGTAATGATTTCTTACAGAGCTCCGACTTTCTAAACTCTGAACTTTCAAGAGTGCTGCCTGGATGTCAGAGCCCTTTCTTCAGAAAGACCAGAGCCTTCTGGAGTGATGGGCCAAGTACTACAAAATCCCTTTGGAAAGCCACAGCTCTTAACCCTTCACTGGGAAAGACTGAATGAGTTTTTTGAGAAGGCTGCCACATCCCTGGGATGTGTACTGGCAGGGATTCAAAACACAGCCAGGCAGAGCTTCCACTGGTGTGAAATGCCAGAGGGTTACACTGGATTGTACCCATCCATGACCTGGCTTATGGTTTTGTATTTGCTTAAAATAATTAGTTGTCTCATATGCAACTTGTGCTCAGAAAGCAGGAAACGATTTGGGAGGGGGAAGAGGGTGTCCCAGAATGGAGGAGTCCAACCTACAAACACACACACTTAGTTTGGGAGTCCTGAAACTGCTGCAGCAAACTGGACTCCTCAAAGCAGCCATCCAGCACAAGAGACAATGTGCTTTTTAAACCAATAGAAAGAAATCTCCTCTCAGTGCCATAATGCTAAAATATTTAGATATTCAACCATCTACCATGAAATCTGCCTTTGCTTACTACGTTATGATCCTCACACAGAGTTTGAGGCTTTGCCCTCCTTTAAAATGCAGTGATGTTCTCCTGTCCCTACATCATAAAATAAAATCCACAACTCTACAGCTCACAGCAACAACAATCAAACTATGCAGCCCCAGAAAATCATTGATACTTTAAGAGGACTAGAAAAAAAGTACACCAAAAGGAAAGTTTTTCTGTATTTGAGGGAAGGTTGTCAGGACAGTAATATAGTACTGTGAGTAGTGAAGACTGGGAGATTTATGTGCCAATTCTGTGTATGATTTATTTAGATGAATTGCTCTGTATCAATATGTAAAAATCCAATAAATATAGCTCCCTATACAAAGGGTTGCTCCAATCCCAATGTTACAGTGGAGAGTTTTGGCAGAAAGTCAGGATGTGCATTAAAAACACACTTTTTGAGAAGTCTAATAAATAAAGGCTCTGAAATATAGTTTCCCACTGAGAAAGGCATTTTAAATCATTTTGATAAAGACCTTAAATTAGGCCTTAAAAAGAGGGGGAAGCTAGGTTCCTGTAATTATTTATAGCTATTTTGAATATAAGAGTCCAAGAAAGCTGGTCTCCATCCCCCATTTTCTACCACAATAAGTGGGAAAGAGAAAGCCATTCTCCTCTCCTCCCCAACCAAATTAAAAGTGTTAGAAGGGGGAGGAATAAAACAAAATTAAAATAGGGAACAGGCATGTGAACAAGGAAGTTTCACATTTTTTGCCAGAATAAAAGATGTGGGTAAGGGATGGGTCTTCAGTTCTCCTTTGCCTTACTCAAAGGAACTGGGCTATTAACTCACTCTAACATCCCAAAGAGGGAATTTACTGTATTTGTGAAACACCAGCAGGAATGTTTTTAAAAGAGAATAAACACCTGAATAGCCTCAGTATCTCTGAAAGTCAAAGCAATTTAGAGACTGCACAGCAGTCAGAATTGCTGGGGACTTCAGCTTCTGAGTCACTTTGGTGCTTCTGAGTCTGTTACCCAAAAGCATGGCTGGCATTCTGCCCTGGAGGATTTATGGGCTGAGGACCTGCTGCCACTCCCAGCAAAAGCTGTGGGGCTGGAGCAGAGTTGGTGTGGGAGTGGCTGGGGCTGGATCCAGTGCTGGATCTCACTCCAAGCACAGCAACTCCAGTTTGTAAGGCTCAGCATGGGAAGGCTGAGGGATGAGAGACTAATGCTCGAAAGCACAGTGCCTGTGCTGGAGTTTCCTGCTGTTGTGGTTGTACCTGTCAGGCTTCCCACTGAGGTTACTGAGCTATTAATCTCTGACAGAAAGCAGAATTGCCCTTCCATTCTCAGCAGATTGATTCTCCCCAAGCTCCCTTCCCTTGCCGAGCATGAGCATCTCCCAAGACTCTGCAAAAGTTCCTTCTCCTGTGCTCCATCAGGAGTGTTTCCCTCTGAGCCTGAGTTCACTCCTCTCTTTAAATCTGACATTCACACCTGTTTTGTTGAAGGGCTCAGTGAGGTTTTCTACACCACTTGCAGTCCTAGGAGGTCACTAAGAGGTGGAATTTTGATAAAGAAGAGAAATATGTGCCTTGGGAAAAAGGGAGAGGCTCTTTGGATCTAGAGTTTAGCAGAGCCTACGTTTGGCCTGGCTGTGTGGCCAGAACTTCATGGTACACACAAAAACACATTTCACTGAGGAGGACCGAGTCTTTCAGTGTCTTCCAAGACCTGCTTCCATACCAGCTGAGACTTCCAGACATCTCTGCCAACTCACAGTCCTCAAGAACCAGCACCAGAACATCCAGACATGTCCTCTGAGGTCAGCAATAGCAGAAGAGCTCAGCCACAGAGCAGCATGCCCAGCATTTTATCCAAAACCAACACAGAAACGTGTGGCCAGGTTTTCAAAAGAACTCAGCAGCTTGAGGGCTTTGTTGAACGTCTGTCTGTAAACACAACAGTGGGAACAGCAGGATGCAGCTCTGGAAATCTGGCCCAGGCTGTGACTACCCAAAAAACTGACCATGAGCCTCTCTGAAAATCCTGTCCTATATGATCTCACGAAAAAAAGAGAGAAGGCAATAGCACAAAAAGCAAAGGTGCTGCAACTACAGATAGCAGGAGTTTTCTCCCAGTTCAAACTAGATTTCAGATTTCTCCCAATCCACCAAAAATAGAAGTTCCTGGACACTGAAAGACCAAAAGATAAGACAAAAAAAGAAGTGGAAATTTGAATTTAAATTGAAACTTAAGCATTAAAAAAATTACAAAACATTTGTTGCTGTCATGAAAACTTAAACTCAGGCTTCTGACATTTTAAACTTAATAACCAAAACCATCAGCCATAATGATTTCTCCATCTGATTCAGCATTAATATTCAGACAAATGCCAGGGGCTGTCACTTCCCATATTAAGGCAATCCACATTCGTTTGCATCCAGAGCACCTATGGATGTTGTTTGTCTAATGAAAAAACTGTAATTTTTAAGCTGAAATGAAGGAATGGAAAAAGGTGGAATAAGGCAGCTGAGTGTCTTTTGAAAAACATCAAAATGCATTTTCTTTTGAATGCTTGAAAAAGATCTGATTATTGAGGGATCCTTTCCTCTTCACTTCATTATCATTACACCGTCAGTGCTGGATTATCTAATTACTCATCTAGAACTGGAAGCTTCATTTCCATGCATTAAGGTGTAAGAGGACTGGCTTGTCTGGCTCAGCAGTCAGTACTCAAAGAGCAGCTGTAAAGAGCAGAGTCAGGACGACTGCAGCACAAGAGGAAATCCTCAGTAGAATTCAAGTGCTTTATGTCTGTCATAAACACACTTCCAGATCAAATTAAAGGAATTTCTTTTAACTCTATTCACAGTCTCCAAATATTCTGCTCAACGAGCTGCCTGAGATCTTAGTCATTCTGAGAGATGAATCATATTCCCCCTGTCATCTGGCTGTTCTCTGCTGACTGCTAATTCATGGTATATTGATTTTAAGACTCTGTTAACACATTATATTTTCATGCTGAGCCAGGAAAGCTTTTCTTGCTGAAAAATCATGCCCCATCCTCATTCCTCACAATGCTCAGTTTTGTTCCTCCTCAGTTATTTAGAATGATTGATCAACACAATTTAATCAGCTTTAAATGATTCAGGGAATTGTTCCATACTGTTGTACCACCTACATTGTTTTTTACCTGCGTTTAACACCACAACATGAATTCTGCTTATTACACTTGTGTGTTTGCCTAGTGAGGCAAGATTTTAAAAGACCAAATAATTCTTGGGCTCAGACACTGGGGTCCAGAGGAATTGTGTTACAGAGATTTTGGAAATCAACTGCTCATAGAAATAACTCATTATCTAGATGGAAGATTTTAAAGATCCTTCTAATGACAGGAGTATTTTCATCACTGATTTAAAACAAGTCAAGACTTTAAAAAACACCTGTGAACATCTATGCTATTACTGATGGCAATTAAAATTTATAATGAATTAGATAATATTTTGTTTGCTTCATTTCAAATGTCATTAATGGTGAGTGAAGTCTCCCATTGGACCAGCACAAAGCTGCTGTTGGCAAAAATCTAAGTACAAAACACAAAGGCTTCATGTTTCAGATGCTTATAAAACTTAATTCTCCCCAATAACACCACTAATTTGGCCTAAAGATTATACATAAATATTTTTGGTGTGTAATGAGACCACAACTTTGCTTTTATTTAAATGTTTCTAACAGGCATGAGATCTTTGTAACTTCCAAGTAAAGTAGTTACATTTAAACAGAAGCTATTGAAACATCCAATAAATTTGCAAATCTTTGAGAACTTTTCTATTCATACCAAAGTTTTCAAAAACAAGAAAAAATAATATTTAATTTCTAAGAAGTAGGTATATATATATATTTCCCCATTCTGGTGTGGAACAACATACAAATGTAAAAGTATGGCTTGTTCTGTGTGGTACAATATATATAAAAGGCAAGTCTGGGTCAGGGAATGGTAAAATGTATCTGGGATCTAAATGAAGCTGAGCCAGAGCTTTCCCCTTCACCTCCCAAAAATATAAGTCTGGGGAGATTCTTTCATATCCAAGGGAACTACAGACTGGATGCAAAATCCATTTGCATGGATATACACGAAATATAGAAAAGAAAAGAACTGCACTCAAAATTTACCACTAACAAGTACAATCAAGTAACATCCAACGTGAAACCTGAGGAAGCTGAGAAAATAAACCTCCTTATATAGTGCATTATAAAGTAACACATAATACATAAAAACTCCAATTTAGGTTTTACCCAGTAATGTAAATGGTAACATAAACCTACTATTGAGAGTGGTTTACTCTACAATTTTGGCTGAGAAATGCTGATGGGTAACTCACTCTTAGCACTGAACTGCAGTTTATTAAACATTTTGTATCTGAGACGTGAATAGAGCGGAGGATTAAATTAGAGGATCACTTACTGCTAAGACTAACACTTCAGTCAATGCACGATTTTGTCCATTCAACACACCTTACAAAGAACAGACCCAATTCTGCTTTCAATTACTGGGGTGCAACTTTGACTGAAGTCAACAGATGTTGCACCTCAGTAACTGCTAGCAGGACTGCACACTGAATAAAAGCCCGGGAGAAAAACTCTCTGATGGAAACATTTTTGATGGAAACCTGATTTTGCAAATAAAGGGAAGTTTAGTGGGCAGTGTGTTTCACAGGAAGAAAAAAAAAAACCCACCTTATATTAATCAAATATTTTTCTGCTGAAAACCTGAAATATTCAGGGTTTTTGTTTAATGACAGGTCAGGATTGTTTTTTGAGGAAAGAAAGAAGGAAAGAAGGAAAGAAGGAAAGAAGGAAAGAAGGAAAGAAGGAAAGAAGGAAAGAAGGAAAGAAGGAAAGAAGGAAAGAAGGAAAGAAGGAAAGAAGGAAAGAAGGAAAGAAGGAAAGAAGGAAAGAAGGAAAGGAAAGAAGGAAAGGAAAGAAGGAAAGGAAAGAAGGAAAGAAGGAAAGAAGGAAAGAAGGAAAGAAGGAAAGAAGGAAAGAAGGAAAGAAGGAAAGAAGGAAAGAAGGAAAGAAGGAAAGAAGGAAAGAAGGAAAGAAGGAAGGAAGTTCAATCATTTGACATGTCACTGAAACAAAATTATCTATGGATTGAAAAGACAAAGCCATACTGAGAGTGCCAAGAACTGGAGACATGAAGCAAAGTGAGAGGGTGGAAAGCTGGCAACCCTCTGAAAGTTTCTTACAGATTCTCCATTTAATATTTTAATTCCTTAGACAGAGGGGCCAGATCTAGAGAGGTCCATGGCTCTCAGCACGGTGATGTGCAAGGAATTTCTAAGCAGGAATGAACCAAGGCATGCTCTGGGCATTTGCTGGTGGTGGGTTTGTTACCTGGCCCCCAACAACACAGTGGCTGACAGAAACAATACTGTACTTCAGTTCTCCTGCACTGGACAAAACACAGGGATAGGGCTCCAAATGGCAGGGAAATTAAGCCTCCACGAATTCAGCAATTTCCCAGGGTGTAAATCCAAGCAGGGGTTTCAGGAAGCAGGACGTGTGAAATAAGACAGGTGTCTGTCCCTGACCGAGGCAGTCTGGAAGTGTTTAGTGCATTCCATAAGCATTGCCTCGTGTGCTTCAGAGAGCTGCTGGGAGAGAAGCAGGTACCCTGAGAGAAAAGCAGAGGGGAAACAACTGCTCTGCTCCCAGCAGCACAGAACCTCCTGGAAGGTCAGCCTGGTGCTTTGGGCCGTAAAGGAGAAACATGAGTGAGACCATAAACTTCACTTTCATGGGGAGTCCAAAGAGTCCTGTGAAGTCAACAGGACTGTTTCGAGGATGAAGAATCACCCACATCAAATAAAAATTTCAGGATTGGGCCATAAAGCATGCAAAATATATTGTATCATGAAATGCAAGTCAGCGCTGCGATGATACAGCCATTACTCATGTGTGTGCTGGACATCCCTGCTCTAGGAACAAACAAATCTTCCATGCTTGGGAAAGATTATTGAAAACAGAACCCCTGTGAAGGATAGTCAGGGCTGGGCTTGGACAGCTTAGCTTCTTTCCACCTAAGAGTCCTGGGAAGTTGTTTGGGATAGCTGCTGTTCCTCTGTGGCCAGGCTCCCATGTGGCCTCCCTGCTCCAGCCACGTGTGCTGGCACGATCTGCTCTGGCCATTGCAGGGGCTGTGTGATCAGGACATGGCAGACAGGAGGAAAATGTGACAGAGCCCTAGACCAAAAATGACTCCTGGTGCGCCAGGAATGGGGCATTTATCTAATGGGGCATTAATTACTTTATTACCTAAGGCTGGGCAATGACTCAAGAGCGTTACTCTGGAGGTTTTAATTGTGTACTAAGATTTCTGGGAGAAAGGAATATTTTTTGTGAATTTCTACTCCTGTCATACCCAAAAGCCTCCGAGAAGAGATCCCCTAATGTTTTAGGCATTGTGAAATATGTCTAAAAAGAGTCGCCACTGCACAGACCTTGCCTGCTATTTTAAGGCAGGCTACTGAAGGGAGGGTGGGTGAGACAGACTGTGAAAGGGGGGAGGAAGGGAAGGAGAAAGGTTAAATAGCAGTAGGAAACATGGCTAGAAAGGACTATTTGCACAACTGATGGTTCTGAGCTGTTAGATTATGCTGACAGTGTATTAATCATATGTTACAGCCATATGCACACACACTGGTAAATTTATATTTGTCTGCCTATAAATGAACATTAGATGTAAATATATGTAAATTATTGACTATTTTGCATCATGTTAATAGGATAAATATATTAAATATTTTAAATATAAAAATCTTTTCACATTACACCATCGGAAGAAATTGCAAAAATATGAATGTGGGAGATGAGCTTATGGCCTGCACCAGCTCCGAAGATTAGGCTTGAAATCCCAGATTGTCCACAGACTCCTTCTGCAACTTAGCAAAAGCTAAGAGTCTTAAAATATTCCTGTCTCTTTTTTCCATTACTGTCTTTCCTTGTGTTTTTTTCCCCTTTTGCCATATGCTGCCCTGATGACTCTGCCTCTGGGAGGGAGCGTTTGGCCAATTTCCTTGACAGCGCTGAGGAGTCCCTTTGCATCCACCTCTCCCATCCTGTTGCTCCAACTCCTGCTCTGCTCACTGTGGATGAATTCCTGCAGTGTTTTGTCTAACCACCTCTCATATCCCTCGTTGAAGGCCTGTGTGCTCAGCTTACATCCAGTCTCATCAGGATGTCTTGTTGATTTAAACTCTTGTCTTCTCCCCGCTAGGCCTAATACCTCATCTGTTACCCACTGCTGGTTTCTGCATTGTTTCTATATCCCAGGAATATGGTGTGCTGTGTCTGGGCTGACATCTTCTCCCTCACACCGTGCCTCATTTGGTCCCTTTTCAGTCCTGGCATGCTGATAGCACCTCTGACTGGCTGTAAATTTCTGCTCTGGAGCTGACACTGACACATCCTGGGATAAACCTATTGCATGGAAAGGGCTTTTGCTTTGTGCTGTGTTTTGTATTTGTTTGTGTTTTTGTGACTATCAACAGACAGGAGACAGGTGAAGGAAGAGAAGTGATGTGTAGCAGGAATTTGTTGGCACATGGTGAGAAGAAAGTCAGCTTTTTCCAGAAAAGAGAGTGTTGGTGGAAGTGTCCTCTCACTGACTCTAAGGCAAATGGATTCAGTCTCCACCTCAAGGTGAAATCTGTCTTTTCTCTTTGCTCTTCCATCACCTCCACCTCCCATTCTTTCCTATATTCATTATGGATAGAATCTTACTGTGCTCCCCTAGTAACCAATTAACAAAAATCACCACAACAGAAGCAGAGTTGGCTGACATGAGAGAGATGCACGAGAGACAGCTGATGTATCTGCACGAGTCCCGGCCTTGATCCCGCAGAGATGCTCGCATTAAAGTCAGGGAAAGATTCCAGTGCAGAAAGTTAAGTGTGTGTGTCAGTCCTTGGCAGGCTGAGACCTTGAAACCTGCTCAGGCATCACGGCAGGGTACAGACATAAACTTGACACTTGCAATGTTTCACTTAGCTGTGACAACATGTGATACTCGGGGGGTTGTTTTAAAAATAATTACAAACCATTTCCCTATTAGTTCTATTACCCTTTCAAATGGGCTTGGAATATAGATTTCTTGGGTTTGATACTTTCCTAGGAAAAAATGGCTTAAATTAAAGGAGAAATTTTGAAAGAAACTTGGTCTGTTGTCACTGTCATATTGAGCCTTTTGGACCAACAGATGGAATCATACGGATGGATACGAAATGAAAGAAAGAATGAAGTAAGAAAAAAAAGTGTTCCAAGAGCTGTTCTTAAAGATTTTCAAGGGCATTTGAGTAGCACTTCCCTCACTTAAAAATGTATGAAAAAGGAAGAGTGGATCTTTACAACAGTGGCAAATCCTCATGTTTTCTAGGACAAGGTTACTGCTGGCTGGCTCGGGAAGAAAAAGCTTCACCAAAGCACAGATCACTCTTTTCTACAAAGTCATTATCAAAGCTCTCTGGAGCCAGAGCACTGGGCCATATCAGGCATGGCCAGGCTGTGGTCTTTCTCCATATATTCTCCTTTACCTTACATCCTTACAAACAGACAATGCATATTTCCTACATCCAGGCAAATTGTGTTAGTTGGAAAGAGAAAACACAGGCTCTAAATCTAGTACTTCAATTTACGTATTTTTGGGATGCTGTGCTCCAAATTTATTTGGTAGCAATGATGCCATATCAAATCTACTTGAAATTTAGCAGCAATTTTCAGATCCTGAGTGCTGAGAGGAGCTGAGCAGACACAGCCCAACAGTTTCCATGAGAGCATTCCCATTCCCTTTTTATTTGCTTTCTACATCTACTGTGTTGAGCATAGTTAACAGTGAGAACACTCAAAAAACCATCTCTACAAAATTCTGAGCAAATGCAGGAGAAAATCTGTGGTAAAGCAGATGCAATCTCATATGCATTCTCACTCAAAAAATTGACTCCCATTGTCCACCTAACCATGAAATATTCCATTAAAAATTATATAATGGAACAAATAACTCTGGAAAACAGGCCAGTCTTCATGTACTTGAGGACCAAAAGGTGCTGGCCATGCACAAAGATGTGTACACATACATGTAAATACTTTTAAATTTTAGTCTAACATGTAAACTTACCTATTTTAAGTACTATTGTACTCTAACCATGTTTGGTTTTCTGTGCAGATCTCCAAGGTTGTTGCTGGTGGTACCAATCTGAATATAAAACCTTTGAGAACAGCACAGACTAATGTAATTTCTGACAGATAATGTCAAAAAGTCAGACTAATGTGAGAGAGAGAAACATCTTGCAACAGAGAAGAAAACCTTTTACAACCTGTGATCAGTGGATCTAACCAGAATGAAAACCAAAACAACCCACTTGGATTCCTGCCTGTCACACTCTTCCCTGAACGGTTTTGCTGTGAACATTTGTGACCATGAAAATGTTCCAGTGATTCATAGTGAGGAGCAAATGAATCCCAGAAAGCTGCAATCTATTCAGAGGCAATTAAATCCTGTTGAGAGGATTCAGAGGCTTGGTTATTCTGCCAATCTAGAGCTGTGCTGAGAGGGTTTTTGTGACTTCACCGCAGCACAGTGCACTCTGCCTAAACAGCACCTGCTCCACCTTGGTTGTGTTCAGCTCTTTCTGCAGCTTTGTGTTTCTTGGCTTTCTGGTTACTATGGTGAGTGACTGCCACAGGAGAGCCCAGAGAGGATGTTTAGGACATGAGTAAAGCCAGCAGGCAAAGATGGGAACGGGACAGTGCAAGGTACAGCAGGTTCTGCTGCTTTTCTGTGTGTGGGAGGGGTAAGTGAGAGCTGGCAGCTGAGCCACCCCTGTGCTCATGAGGGACAAGTGTCCATCTCCTGTCCCAGCACTGCAGCTCAGTCATGGCTCTTGTTTTATGGCTCAGGATGGAGAGATTAACTCCCACAGCACAGGCAGCCTTGGATACTGCTGCTGGAATCTGTGCACAAGGAAGTCTTGGTACCATATCTGCAACTGATGGTGAAGGACTCAGAGGAATGGGTGGATCTGTGGATCACAGATATTCTTTGTGATCCAGGATATCCAGACAGCATAACTCAGCCCTGGATCTGTGCAAGTGCTGCCTACATGGAGTTAATAAAGTTGTGACCTATCCTTGTCCATCTTCATTCACCTGCACATTCTGATCAATAATGCATATTGCTTTTTGCCTCCTCCTCCCCTGTGAGAGGCAAAGCCAATAAAGCAGCATTCCTACAGGCACATCTATGTTTGCTGATGACGCAGAAGTCAGGAGGTTTGCCTGCCCTTGTGCAACCTTACCCTTGGATAAGGCCCCCCATTCCTGCTGCTGAGTTCCTTTCCCAGATGAAGATTGTTTAAGTCTTAGAGCAGTGAGTGTCTTCAAGATGGGAGCAAATTAGAAGACATGTCAAAAGAACAACTACAACAGGAACTCTTAAATGCCAGGTCTTAAATCATTCTGGCAAATTGTCAGTGTGCTTATATTTCTGCCTCACTCCCCTAAGTTTGCTGATGGATGACCACTGATAGGAATAAGTTGGAACTCATGATTTGGCATCCGAGCCCAGCATTAACTAAATCACCCCCCTGCTGCCACAAAGAAAAAAGCATTGGTTCTGATCCAGTTTAGGAATTTAAAGTAACCACAACAGAAAAATGAAAACAGCACTGATTTCTAGCTCAAAGGAAGATGTTAGGATGTAGCACAGGATGTCAAGAGACTACTCTCCAACTGCAGACAGCCAAGCAGTGCTTTCTGCCCTGCTGAGGTGCATTGAAAACCCTCCCGGGGTTTTATTTCTGGCAAGTTGTGAGCATTAAGGAATCCAAAACATTTGAACACTCTGGCTCCTCAATGAGGTATTTCACAGGTTGAGAATCTGTATTATTCTGCTGTAAGGCTGCATTTGCCCCGTGTTTGACAGACCAGCAGACCAGCAGAGATGAGGCAAGTTGCTAAAGAGCACATGGCAGGCAGGTGGCAGAACAGGAACTATTGCTTGGAAATGCCTCTTGCTCTTCTGTCTGCTGAGGAGTCAGACTAGGCTGACCCTGGTGAATGTAATGAGGGAGGGAGCGAGGGAGAGAGAGAGCACAAGAACTTCTCTCCTTTTATCACACCTTTGCATGCCCACGAGGGCCCTGACCTCTCCTACGCTGAGCCCTCTGCAAGGGGGCAGGTTCAGGAAGGATCAGGGTGAAATGTGAACTCACTATTTATCGCTGGGAGAGGTCAGACTGAGAGTCTGGACGTGAGGCAGAGGTATCTTGGATTTCTTCCAAGGCTGGAGTAGCTGCTTTGGTTTGTGCTGCCCAGGATTTTGCAGGGCAAACTCTGAATCAGCTCTAAGTCTTATTAGAGGCTCTGCCTGAAATTTCTTTCGTTCTCATCCATTCAGCTGAGGGCATTGAGGCATCCTGACCACTAGGCAATCCCCCTTTGGATGCTGCAACCCTTAGCCTCAGGGCCTGCAGCAGGGCAGCTCTGCAGCCAGTGGAAGCTGCAGGGCTCTGCTGACACAGGTTTTATAGCTCCGAAGGATCTGGCCTCGTATTTTGACTGTCACACACACAGCAGCACTTCTCTTCCCTATTTTCATCATCACCACCAAGATTTTGTTTAGGATTGTGGTTTACAAAGATCTTATTATAGAGAAATGAAAAGAAAACTCATCTAAAATCTGGTTACATTGAAAAATTCCAGCTGTCTTGCAATTCAATGCAGCTGTGCTATCTAGTATCTTTTTCTCTTCCTTTTGCATCTCTTTATGGAACATTAGTTCTATAGAAAAATGCATTTTTTTTTTTTTTAAACATGGTGATTTTTTTTTTCCCTTCCCTCTTCATTATTTGCTG
Organism: Prinia subflava; assembly: GCF_021018805.1. NCBI lineage: Eukaryota > Metazoa > Chordata > Aves > Passeriformes > Cisticolidae > Prinia > Prinia subflava. The sequence continues at coordinate 4,003,963 of NC_086261.1, forward strand.
GCTGTTATTTCCACCAATGAAACCTACAGACTCTGACAAGGAAAATGCAAAGATATTTTGAGACAGAGGAACGGCAATGAGGAAAAAAATAGCATTCGGGAAGAGTTTCTACTGGCAATCTCTTGTCCCTGCTTTTTTTTTTCCTTATACAAACTGTAATATGATGATATTATGCAACTGCCTTCACATATTAGAATCATTATGAGCCGTAGCTTTGTGATATCATACAGCAGGTGCTAAGAACAGTTTTTGCTTTTTCCCCAAAGCGACTACAAAATTACTTACGATTCCATTATAGAACAATCAACACTTTGTGGGGAGAAGTTTGTATTATTTTGTGATTGTGTTAGCGAGGAAAAAAAAATTAAATCTATCTTTCTGGGGAGTTTGCAGCATTCTCTGGGTGAAAACGAAACTGAATTAATTTGTAGCCAAATGCCTATGCCCTTAGCCAGGTAAAACTCCGATGGAACTGGAGGGAGCTCAATCCTCACTCAGCTCTGCTTTCTCTTGTAGGGGTCTGTGCATCTCACCCGAGCACTGGACAGGGCAGAGTTGCAGGCAAAATATAGTCCTGCAACCAAGACTGAAAGGGCCACTACAAGAGGTGATCTTATATTTTTTTCACCTTTAGGATAAACCCCAAACCAAAGCGCTAATAAAAAAAGAATTCTGCCTCTGTGGGGTGAGGCAGGTTCACAACCAGGCAGATGTGGAGCCCAGGCAGAGCCCTCTGAGAGGCTCCAGCCGCCTCCAAACAACACAAAGCTTTCACCTCCTCACTGGAGAGACCCCGGGGCTTAGGAAAGCCTCACCTTTGGCCAGCTCAAGTTACTCCAACAGGAACAATTCCAGATGATTCCTGCTCCCGGAGGAAGAGAAAGCCACAGCCCAAGGTCTGCAGGTCTCAGTGCAAGGCAGCCCCACAAGCTTACACAGGGTTCCATTCTGTCCCCAGAGTCCCCTGCTGGTCTCCAATGCCCTCATGGCCCCTGGACTGGCAGCCTCAGAACTGCTTTATTTCCAACAGAAATAGGGCAGAGATTTCCCTATTAATTTTTAGCCACGGAATTGCAGCACTGTGGCAGAAATCTGCCAGCCCCAGTCCCTCACCCCTTTCAGTTTAAAACCCCAAGACTGCAATTCTTTCCTCCCAAAAGTCCATGCTGTTGTCCTATCCATCCAGAATGTAATTAATATATTAAAAAGTACTTTTCCATGAAAAAAGCAAAATATGTCCATTGGGTTGTATTTTCTATCCCCTGAAGATAATTTGCCCTTATTTTACGAGCACTTAGTACCAGATATTCTCTTTAGAATGTGAAAATATTTAAAATAGCTCTCTCTAAATTAAGGATAGAAAGCAGAAAAACAGGAAAAATCTATACAGAAAGAAATGTGAAAGTCCAGAGGGGCAGGGTAACCAAACAATAACCAAATCCCTGGAACATTTTCTCCCCTTATGTGAACTCCTAAAGTGCAAATCACTGCATTCAAAGCTCCAGAAAACCACAGCAGCTTTTGTTACATCTGAAAACAGGGATACAGACCAATCACACCCAGGAGAAAAATACCTGGACATCATTCCTTGCAGGAGGCCCTCTTTGAATGAGCCATACCACGCTTTCAGCAGGGGCACCTTCAACCGCAGCCCATCGTGGTTTCACTGCTGCAGGAAAACACTGGGATAATTTTGTTTCCCGGCCTCGGTGTCACATTAAATCAGAAGCGAGGCCGTGGATGGCTGCTTTAGCCAGGAGTTTCCCGGCAGAGACACTTCAGATCTGGCTCCCTGCAGCTACAAAGCGAAAGCACACAGAGAGCCAGCCAGGTGGTTCGTGCTCACCGGGCCGGGGCTCGCCTGCTTTGGGTGATGAATGGATTTCAGGATCCCTCCACGTGTGAGGGGCTGCCTGGAGATTTCCAGCTGTTGCCAGAGTGAACAGCTGGGGACGACAGGGCAGCTCCTGGGCACAGCCCCGGGCCACGGTGACTGCTGAGTGCCAGACTGGTGACCCTGCACAGCTGGATGCTCTAAACCAAAGCCAACAGCCAGAGCATTGCTCGCCACAATGACATGCTACGTGAAAAGAAAAAAAAAAAGAAAAAAAATCACTTAAATTTGTAATTGCGCCATCACCCCAGGCCACAGCAGCCCCGAAATCAAACGAGTTACACCGATGGGGTGGTCCAGCAGCAAATCCATTGACATAAAGAACGTTTCCTGGTCACGGTTACAAAATCCGCGGTCAGATCTACATCTCACCCCCCCCCGGCAGCCTCCGCTGTCCCCGTGGGCAGCGCCGGGTGCGGGCTCGGGTGTCCCCTCGCTGCCGAGCCGATTCCGCGATCCGCGGGGCGAACAGAGGCGCCTTTCCCACCGCTCCGACCTCGCCCTACGGGGCTGAGACCGTCCCTAAGGACGAGCAGGCGCCAGGGGCGGACAGAGGCGCTCGGGGCAGCGAGAAAACCCAAGGGGAGCCCGGTGCGGGCGGGCGACATCGGCGACAGTCGCGACAGGCGCGCGCCGCCGCCGCGCGGCCGGTAGATGGCGCTGGCACACCGCGCAGCGCGCGCGGCCCCCGCGCTCCCGGGGCCGCGAGTTCGGGGCCCGCTCCCGCCCGGCCCCGCCGCGCCGGGTCACGGCCGCCGGCCCGCGGCTCCCGCCGCCTTCGGAGAACGCTTTAGCAACGCGAAAAATAAAAAAAGAGAAGAAGAAATTACCCTGAAAGCCTGAGCTGCTGCAACCCCCCCTCCCAGCAACTCCCGGGAATTCCTGCGCGGAGATGAATATGGATGGAAATCTATATTACCCCAGGCACCAACTTAGCACAGGATGTTTATGAAATATTCTTGAAATGTGGTTTATTTACAAATCAAGTTATCCACTTATGTGAGATACTTAAAACATTGATGTGGTTAGTGGACAGTTATTATTATTACTTAGCCCTTGTTACGCTCCAGGTGCTCCGTGTGCCTCCAGTCAGGCTTGGTCCCTCCTGCCAGGAACTTACAACGGATGGGCCTGGGCCAGATCTGGGGAAGTTTTCCTTGGAATCAGGCTGTGGCTGATGGCAAAATACCCGTGGAAACCGAAGAGGGAATAAAAGCTCTAAGGAAATTTTTTTTTTTTTTTTTTTTTTTTTTTTTTTTTTTTTTTTTTTTTTTTGTTCTGCTGGGTTTGTTTATTTGTTAGCTATAATTCTTCAAGATAGTAGCTGGATCAAAGTTCATTTCAAGCAATTTTGATCACGAAATAACCAGATCAGAAGCTGCTTCTTTCTTCCCTTCTTACGTATCTTCATCAGAGGCTTTTCCCTGCTTCCTTTGAGCACCAGGCAGCAGAGATCATGTACCCAGCCCTAACAAAACCCAGTTTCACACCATTAAAGAGAGGATAAATTGGAACACTTGCCAAGGACTAGACAAGCTTCAAAAGAATATTTTTAGCAAACCCCTGAGTCCTAACAATTTGTAAAATGAGAAAAATTCCTTAGCAGGCTCCGAGCCGTATTCCAGCACAGGGAGCTCGCTCCCTGTGTACTGGCACTGCACTGTATGCAAATAGATCACATTTTCCACGTTTGTCTGTACATGTTTTGAGTAAGGACACACTAAAACATTATCCCTGACTCATAGAGAAAGCTCTGTGGTTGTTTTCTGGATATCCTTCTCTTGTAAAATGCCGCTGTTGCATTTCTCTGTTTTTTTGTTTTTGTTTTTTTTTTTTTTTTAAACAGTGACTTTACGTCCACTTTTTCACACACATATTAAGGTTTTGCATCTATAGCAAACCTGGGCTCCCTGAACGGGGATTTGGAGCAGGACAAACTACATGGCCGGCGATTTTTGTGCGGGATGTCCTCTGCCAAGCAGAGCTGCAACATGCGGGACACAGAACCGAGCGCGCCGCTGCTTCAGGGCAGAGGGGAGCAGCTCTCTCCGTGGAGAAGAATCTCTCCAGCTCATCCAAACAGAGCTGCCCGTGGAGAGTTTAAAATCACAGCAAGAACTTGTTACCCTTCTGGGACCTCTCTCTGGCCCGAGTCTGTCTCCAGGCGGTGCAGAGGGAATCGCTGGCAGTGCACGCGCAGCCCCTTCGCTCTTCACTGCCTCACATCCCTGAGGAGCAGAGGGAATTCTGTGCTTTCCAGCAGGGTTGTCCTTTGTTTGTTGATTTGTTCCCCCTGTTCTGTTTCAAGCAGGTATTTTAAATAAAAACCGCCTTGTACAAATACCAGCTTCGCGGGAAAAAACAACATTGTTAAACTACCCAGCCTGGGCTACCCGTACTGTGTATATTTTGCATACACCATTTATTTTTCTTTGCCATTTTCTCTTAAGAAATCGTCTCCAAATAATCTCCTCCTGCCTATTAAAATTGCATTCTTTTTCACGTCAAAGAGGTGGAAAATACGCACACAGTGGTCGAATCTTTGTTATTACATGCCATGCTCTTCCCCGTCAGATGCTTAAACTCTTTCCTCAGGTAATCCTGAATTTTGCAAGTGCTCGGAGCAGCACAGAGACACTGGAGTCCCTGTGGCAGTAATGAGCTCCCTCCATCCAGCTCTGAGTTAGATCCCTGCCCACCAAGTTATGGAGCTTTTTCCTGCATTATTTTTTCCTTATCGAATATTAACAGCATAACTTGTTCATGAAGGGTAAAAAAAAAAAAAAAGAGCAAAAATTACAATTTTAGAAGGTATAGCGTGAAAATTATTTCAGAGGGAGTAAATTGGCTAAAGCTGACCAAACGCAAAAGAACCTGAACCCCCAAAATTCAAAGGGAAATGTTCTATCTTTTGCTCACCCTTTTGAGTGAGGAATTACAGCCCACCTCTCACTGTTTGGAGAGTCGTGCTCTTTGCACTGTGTAAATATGAAGCAGAGCAGAAGAGCCATCTCCCTTCTCGCTAAATTCCCTAAATTTTAGGGAAGTTAAAGGCAGACCTTTAGCAGGCACTTTAAGCCCTTTGAACGTAAAATTTGCCCTTTTCCTTTCCTCAATAAAATCTGAAAAGGAAAAGCCCTTCAACAGCTTCCCTCTGGATGTTTTAAGGAAGTTCATCAACCAGACAAACATCAAATGCTGATGGAATGGGCATATATATTTTTTTTATATATATAATTTCTAAACTGATGTGTTTTGCTTTCAGTGGGAGCTGGCAGAAAAGGCTGGTAGGATTTTTGGTCTCTGTTGTGGACAGTGTCAGATGATTTGTTCTCTTGTGGTCTTAAAATTTGTGAATTTAGGAACTGCTGCAGTTATCTATGAAGTCACTGCCCCTCTGACTTCAGGGAGGTAAAAAAGAAGTAGAATTAAAAGCTTTTAGAAAAAATACCTTGAATTGGTGCTTATTTGAGAGGTGCCACAGTGCTGTATATATATGAAAGACTGTTTACATGGGGCTTTTTACTGATTCCTCTCTGATGAAGTTAAATTATTACATATATGATCTCTTGAAAGCTGATTTTACATGGGAAAGCTGACACAGCTCAGAGAGGCTGGAAGCATGGGTGCTAAACCTGTGTACTGATATGTTAAAATTTCTTTTTTTCTAAGGGCTCCTTAGCAAAAAAATAGCTCGTATTTACAGTGAAATAAATTGCCTGCCTTTAATGGTCACTTTCCTAAAGCATCTGCTGAAAAGCTTTTATCCACCTGCTGCACCTGCTAAAATCAGATTAAAGAAGGACCTAAGCTGTTTTATAAAGGGTCCATGTCTGGGAGGAGGGTGGAGAATTAAAAAAGGAGCTGCAATCAGGATGATTCTTTTAAGGTATTTTTGGGATTTGAAATAGGAAACTGGAAATGTAATTTTTTTTTTTTTTTTTTTTTTTTAACATGAAACAAGTACCTAAAATAAGACTGTGATAAAACCAGCAATAAAAGTCAGGTTGAAATCTCTCCCCTGGTATAGATTTAATTAAAAGTATAAGAAAGTTTGTGACCAAAAAAAAAAAAAAAAAATCTATCTCCATACCTAGCAATCCTCCAGTGGTTGGGGAGTATTCTGCAAAGAACGTATCTTTGCCTTCTACCACTCTTTCAGGGCAGAAATTCATCACCTTAGCTCAAAAATAGGTGTTTGAAGGATGTTGTTGGGTAAATGCTGGCTTTTAATAAATTAGGTTACTAATTATTAATTTGGTGCTTGAACACCAGGGAAAAAAAATGCTCAGCTCTCAGAATCTGTCCTGTCTGAAGGGTAGAAATGAAAAGAAATAAAGCCCTGATGGACAGAACGTTTGCTTGGGCAATTACTAACAAAGCCAGCTGTGATGTACCCGAAGAGCACAGATCAGATATCATTTCTGCTTTGCATACTACATCTGCTTTCAATATTTTTGGTCATTTCAGGTCTCTGTGCAGAGTTATTTAACGCTGCCGTTTGTTGTGTAACACCAGCGAATTCTGTGATACCGGAGTTCTGCCGGTTCAAAGGAGATGGCCCTGTGGAGCATCTTTTTGATGTCATGGCTTTTGCTGGAGGCTTTTGTTTAAAGCTTCCCACACACTGTCTGCTCTCTCTGCCGCTCTCTCTCCTGCTCACGTGTGGGAAACAGCAGAGTAATTTGCAATATAAATTACAAAATCAACTGTTGAGTTTACGTATTGAATATGCATGAAAATATTGCATGGTATTACTGTCTTCCTCAGCCTAATAAAGGTAAATATGACTGAAATTTGTGTTGGTGAAAGAGTGGATATTTATATACTGTAGATATTAATTACAGTTGGGCTAATTTAAAGTTTCTGTTATTAATTCCCTTATAGTTTCTCTGTCATTGGGATTAACCACAGCCACCTACAAGCACAACCGTTTGGTAATATCCTTAATTACTATGAGAAGATGTTCCTCTTACAGTTAAAGCAGTGCTTTAACAAGTGCCTCCTAGTCTCTTTTGTTTATTCCAAATAAATATTAGCCCAGGAAAAAAAAAAAAAAAAAAGAGGGATCAACACTCTGAGAATAAAAATGGGCCGGAGGGACTCAGAGGAGCAATGATTTTGGTGAGTGCTTAGTTTCTTGTTTGGCTGAAAAAAGCCTGGATTGGCTATTGACAGGTCCCTATCAATAGGCAGACCCCAGAGGTCTGGCTATTTGCACATGGCCTGATTGACTTGTCCTTAATAGACATATAATTGTTGACAAATACCTTCCAATAGACTGTGGCAGGCATGGCTGGCAGACAAAAGAGGCTTCCCTTCGGCAGGGAGCGGAGCCGAGCGGTTTGAGGGAGGTGGCACCTTACCCAGGGAATAACCACCCTCCCCAGAGAAAAACCTGTAAAATCGACCCTGTTCTCATCCCCTGGTGGCTGACAGCCAGCTCACACATAAAAACCAGCATTGTCCAAAGGCTGTGTGGGATCCAGCCAGGGTGTCCCTTCCTCTAGACAACCTCAAACTTCCAAATACATCTTAATTACAACACGCAGCCTAATCATAACAGCAAACTCTGCACTGAGCCCATCCTCTTCCCAGAGCCTATGGTTTTTAAAAAGCACAACTAGAATTTTTCCTATCATTGTTTGCTCTCTCTCTCAGGTACTTTGTCCTCAAACACCCACCCCAGCCATTATTTAGGGACAGGATTCAAGGGTAGGCGGCCCTTCTGCTCTTCTTAAGTCCTAACGTTTCCACCCATTCACTGAATAACATTGAAATATTAATTCTTAAGAGCAGAAAAGCCAAGTGCAGTGGCTGCCGGAGCAAGATTCTGAAACATTCCAGTCCCCATGGATTCCTGCAGCTGCTGTGCGTGGTTGGTGCCTCTGAAAACAAAACTCAGAAATGGACGCTTGGTGTCGGTCACCCGTTTGTGAAAATCTTGGCTGACTTTCCAAGGCACCTCAGGAAATCATGGTGGAGCCTGTAGCAGTCTACAGCTAAAGATCTGGGTCTAAACACAGCCTCATTTTGTGCAGTGCCTTCACACACACACAATTCTAAATGAGAGAATGAAATAATACATTTACTGTGCTATTATTTTCTGTGTTAAATAACAGCACAGAAAAGAGAATGAAGAGGTGTAGGCAAAGGGAAAAAAAAAATAATAAACTGCATTTATCTGTCCTCAAGATAATAGTTCTATATTAGATATGTTGGAGCATTAATTACATGGATTTTTAGAATGTTTAGTACATTATAGGCATTGCAATACTTGTCACAAGACAAAAGGCCATTGAAATGATGCAGTACAGCCTTAGGCAGCCATAAAAGAACAAATTGTTCAAGTTTGTGCATCAGTGCGAGATCCAAAGAACCCTGTCTCCAAGAAAAATACCAGTGAAATTTAGAGATGTACCTACTGCGTGGATTTACCCAGGAGTGGGCTGGAGCCTGGACTCTGGCCTTGGTGTACCTGCCTTTCCCTGTCAGCAGCAAGCTGAGAAATCGCTCCTGAAAGTTCGCCTTGCAGGATTTCTTCCCTTGGTCATTTTGGATTTAGTAACATCTCCCCCCTTGGGACACGGTGCCTGTCAGGTGGAGGTAACACTCTCACTCTGGAGCGTAAGTGACTCGCAGGGGGAGGGCAGAGAGGGGAGGAGGAGGCTCAGGAAGTGCGCTCCTCAAATCCCACAGCTAATGTCTTCAGCCTCCCACCTCTCAGCTCCCCCACCTCCCAAACTAATAAAAACAAGCATTAAAAAAAGAGATACAGAGAGGAAGAAAAAACCCCCACAAACGAGGGCAGACTGTGATCAGAGAGGCAAGCAAAGTAGGGTACAAATTAGTGTGACACCATCAAGGTGACACTGTAGACAACCTCTGACACCCGGCACAAAGCTGGGTGCCTGGTGCCAAAAAGACCTTGAGCCTTGTCTTTGATTCTTATTGATCAAATACATAGATTAAATACAGTATCAGATGACAAGGCTAAAGCCTGGGATTCTGCGTACAGCGAAGACCCTCAGACATGAAAGAGCAGATAGACAACAGAGATAGAGAGACAGCCATAGAGATAGAGTAATTGTATTGTGAATAAACAGATCTAGGCTGAGGCAGGCGGTGCTATTGGGCAGATGGGCAGGGCTTTTTGCACTTACTGCACTTCTTACAGGTCATGAAATCCGAACGTCAATAATATTAGGAATAAGGGACAGTGTTATTGACAGCATTTTCGACAGCATTTTCTCAATCTCCAAACATTCCTGAGCATGTGCATCCTGTGACCAGCTGCTTCAAAATGGTGCACGCGCCTGTGCGTGTGCGCGTCCATTAATTCAGAATTACTCCAATTACGAGCTTTTGATGCTCCAAACCCCTCTCCCTAACCCAAAAGAGATGGAGAGCCCTCGGCCCGTCCAATCAGATCATTTTCCCTCCCGCCTGCAGCAGATGTAAGCAATTTACTTTTTTATTTCTGCATATTCAGTGCGAGCGGGGCTGCTGGTGACTTCTCACCCCGGAGCCTGCAGGATTCTAACCCTATCAAATTAAAGCATTTTGCTCACTTATTCCCAAGCGCTCGGCGGGTGCTTAGCGGGCCTCCCGCTGCATAGCAATGGCGGGCGTTCGTGTCCGCTCATACCCCCAGCCTAATCAGAGATTATTAAGGAAAATATACAGTGCTTTAATTTGATGAGGCTGGTTATGGGTACCGCAGTTAAAGGTCACACTCCTGCGTGTATCTCCCTCAGTCACCGCAATATTTCCCTCCCGCTCGGCAACCCTCAGCTCCAAACAATAGGCCAAGGAGACGCGGTTATTTTGGTCACGCTGTGATGAGCTCAATAGGGACAAGAATGAATTATTTAAAGTTGGCGTAAACAAACAACCGCAGGCCAGGTTCCCCTCAGCCCGCCCGCGCCCTCGGCAGTTCTGTGCACGTGTATGTGTGTGTGTGCACACGCTTGATCCTGCTCTTCTATTCCAAGAACTCGCAGTAAAACCCTTCCTCAGCTGGGAGGTGAAGCCATTTAGATGCCAGCTCCAGGCAGGAGGGTGGCCAGTGGCTACCTCCTGCTGCTGGGTGAGACCCTGCCCGTTGAAGCACTTGGGAACATCCCAGCGCCAGGTGCCTGGAAAGGACTTCTCAGCTGCTCTGAAAGCTTCCCCTCCCCAGTATGAGGTAATGGAGTTATCTGGGGAGAAGGAAAACACACACAAGGCCTGATACGGCAGGCTCTGAGCCTTCCTGCTGCCGCAGTGGGAACTGAAGGGTTCAGCTCAGCCCTGGGCAATCCAGAGGTTGGAGGAGCTGGGGAAGGGCATCGCCTCCGATGCGCCCGCCTGTGCCAGGGGAATCAGCTCGTGGCCTCCTCTAAATCCTCACGAGGCTCTGCGGCTGCAGGGAAGGGGGAGGGAGGGCATACAACAATTTTCTTCTTCTGTCAGCCTTAACTCTGCTGCCACTCGTTAAAACAGCAAGGTGTTTAGGCTCCTGTAAGAGCTGCGTGGTGGGGAGGGGAAGAGCAAGCCAGTGAGAGAGGGGCGGGTTAATTCTAATCTCCTTTCAAGCCTAATGGTTTGAGCATATGTGTCCATGCAGCAGACCAACAGCAGGCTTATTTACCTCCAGAATTTACATGAGAATCGCTTTATGCAGCTGTATGTAAAAATTCAAACCACACAGTGTCACTGTATCACACAGGTCAATCCAAAGCCCAGTGGCATTATAGCGGGAGACAAAAGCCTCACCACTTCACCAGGGTTTCCTTTCGGACTGAAAGTTGCTCTGTTAAAAATGAAAAAACAACAAAAACAAAAATGGGAGCCTATTTCCACGGCCACCCCCCTTGCAGATTCCCAAAAGGCTGCCGAAATTATGAGGACCTGGAGCCTGAGCCTGCTTTTGCCCCTCTCAGCAGGCTGCAGGGAGGGCTGCAAAGGACGTCAGGATTGGGCCAGCTTCATTTTGTGTCTGTGAATAATCCCGTTAGCTGATCCCCAGGCACAGACTTTTTATAGACACATTACTGATGGGCAGAGGCAGAAGAGTTCACGGAGGTGCGGTTTCAGTATTTATCCTAAACAGAGGCAGACAGGCTCAGGCTGCTTGGGATGCTACAGGCATCCTGCTCCGTCTGGTAAATTGCTTGTGATTGCCTGGTTGTTGGTTTGTTTTTCTCCCCCCAGTCTGAAGGGTCTGTGATATCTTCAGAAAAGCCACAGCTATATGTGCTGTGCTATATGTGGAAATACACATTTCTCCAGAGATATGGGGGATCCTGCACAGCAGAAGAAATCAGGACCTTTCAAAATCGCCTCAGTTATATTGTGCTGCACTGATAGCATCCCATCTTCTTCCACATGAAAAGCCATTCTGTTTCAGTACCCCTAATTCTAGCTGTTCCTCAAGTAATCTAATGATCTTTGACTTCCAAATTTGACTGGTGTTTCATGGTCTCATACTGCATTAGCAGCCTGGGCAGTGGCACCCCCTTTAGAAAATGCAGAAGTATATCAAGGGCCAAAAAGTTACCTGTACGTTTTTTAAACTTAGTACAAACTTTTTCTGTGGAGGCTTGGGACAGTTCTTATTTTAGTCTGAACCAATTATTCAGCCTTAATACCTGGACCCTGGTATGCTCCTGTCTTTGATCAGAAAGAACTTGCCTGAAGGCCAGCTCAAGAGGGGTTCAAAGTCAAATGCTTTGATTTAAACCACTCTGCTCCCATCCATGAAAGAAGATGAGAAGGAGCTCTCTGGTATAAGACACGGATAAGTGCAATGCAGAGTGTCACATGCAGCATTACAATGCAAAGCATACAGAAAGAGATGTTTCGGGGAGCAGAGGGCTTCAAACACAGATCACCAGAACAGCCTGATGGTTCTGGAAGGGGTAAAACACCCCAGGGACTACAGCAGAATTCCCTAGCCTGAGAGATGCTCCCCATATTCCACAGGAATGCGAGACAGAGATCTCAGCATGACCAAGGGCCAAGATTCAGTTGTTTGTGCTCGGAGAGCCCCTGGAACGTTTATAAAGGTCTTTGGATGAGGATGGGATGCTGCTGGACCAGTCCAGTTCTCTGAACAGATCTTTCCCTGAGACTGTATTTTGCTATATAATTCCAAATAACCATTAACTATGTGACTACAAGGTTCTTTCTAGAATTGGAGCCAGCTAGAGACTCCTGCCCCAGAGAACCATGATTCCTACTGCCTGCCATGGAAAGGGAATGGGACTCAGGCCCAGAAATCACCTTGGATCTGCACAAAGGAAGGAAGCACAGCCTTCTGATGGCAATAGGAGATTGCTCTCCTTTCCTACTTTCCTCAAGCACCTTGAGTATTTCAGTCTTTGAACCCCCAGATGCTCAAAAAGAAAAAAAAAATCTCCTTGTGCTTCACACAGGAAATGAAATTCAGGAAACACAGTATCAAAATACAGCCCTGGACTGGCAGTGTCACCATTTTATTGCTCGGGTTGTAATCACTCGTAGGGGGGTGATCATTCCCCCATGTCCAGGAGCAGGACTGGCTGCACTGCCTGGAAATGCAGGAAGATGATTTTCCCCCGTGCCATTCAGAACTTCACTTTGTTGACAAGAACTAAGGGAACAAAAAGGAGAAGAGCTTTTTCAGCTATCTTTTTCCACTTCTGGTGAATGAAAGTAACTTTTCTTTAACTCTCAGTGCTGTGGCAAATACATTTAGTCACTGTGTCCTGCTGGGTCTTTTCACTGGGGAAGGTTTTGATGGCAGAGCCCTTCTTTTCTCCACTGACTGGTACCTTAGACATTTTTCTGTCTTCTTTCTTTCATTAATTTGCCCCTCTCTATCCTTTCTGGTGTGCTGGTAATTCAAAAAGAAGAAGTCCAGAATTCATTGCAGCACAATACAACAGTCCTAAAGCAAACCAGATTCAATTTTTGCCTTGGAATGGGTCCTGGGGCCTCTTTGGAGAGATCTCCCCAAAGCCCATCCCCACAACTGCACCAGGGAATTCAGCAAGACTGCTCTGGTGTGTGGGCTCTGCTGGAAAAGATGCCATTTCAAAATGTGCCTTCATGGGGAAGCAGAAAAAAGCCATGGTGACAAGTTCCAGGGCTGCTGTGTCACCACACCTTGTGGTGACACAGGCCAGCAGAAGTGGCACCAATAATGGACACAAGTGAAGCATTTCTGATACTGAAAAAAACAACGCAGGCCACGAAAAAAAAGAATTTGAGGCCAAGGCTTTAAAACTCTTCTTCCCCCTTGCTCAATTATCAACATAAGGGAATCATGATTTAGAGATGATGCTTTCCTCGTTCTGGCTATCAAAACAGACTCCTTTTCAGGCTCTGTAAAGGGCTGTTATAAATGTATAATCCCACACAGCAAAAGAAAATCAAAATCAACATTCAAAAAAGCACGCTGGGGCTGAGGAGACGCAGTGCAAGAGATCAAACCATCAGAGAAGTAAAACACAGGGGAGGATGAACAAGGGTAGGAGAGAGACGGCGCGAGAGAAAGGGAATAATTAACAAACAGCATATGCTATAAGGAGCAGGAGACTCCAGCTCATAAAAGAAACCACTGGGCTCTCTTCTCTGCCTGCACAGTGGTTCCACGGGTTTTGAGATGAGAATGATGAGAATCTAATTTCCAAGGTGCACCTCAGATGTTTGGTGCACAACACCGTAGAAGACCAGAGCCTGCTGCCATCAAACAAATGCATCTTCCCAGAGGTGAAATTAAACTTTAATGCAACCTGCCCTGTTAAACCATCCTGCCAGGCCAGCAAGGTGCTCATCTGCTGCTTCTCAAGTGCAGGTTCAGGGAATGCTGCTCGCTGTGCTGCTTCACCTGCGCCACGGCTTGCTGAACTCCACACCCCCCTTCCACACATCCTGGAAATGCTCCAGGTGAAACACAGAGGGAGATTTGACACAGCTTGAAATCTATCCAGGTGAAGGGCACTGTTAGATACAGGGTGGAAGGAGGGAGGGTTGTTTCTGGGTTCAGAAGTTCCTGCCGTGTTCTCTCACGAGGGAGGATCTCTAATTTTTGGTGTGCTGTTGGCCTCCACTTTTGGAAATGGGCAAACACTATTTCAGTGCTCTCCCTGAATACTGAGGGGGCACCTTTTGTAGCCTCTGCTTTTGTAAAAAAAATGGGGATTTGACTCCCATGGCATGACCTTCCTCCGGAGAGAAACAAATCTGCATGGACGTGACCAGAGAGTTCTTAAAACCTCTCCAAGCAGCTATGAGCCAGAAAAGAGAGAAACAGGAGTTCAGAGAACCGTGAGACTACATCAAGGTTCATTAAATGTCATGGGAGCCTTCTGGAAGTCTGGTCACTTGTGTTTCTTGCTGCAAAGCCTAATGCAATGTGTGTGTGTGATGTTTCCTCCAACACCGCCAGGCCTGGAGCAGCCAGATTTTTGATTGTGCCACAGAACTCTGGGATTCAAGCAGGAGTTTATAGTTCACAAGGATGCTTTGGAAGAGAGATGAGAGAAATGGGAACTTCAGAGAAATGTGTTGGATTTTGGAAAGGAAATTAACTGATCAGAACATGATTTAAACGAATGGGAAGAGAACAAGGGAAGAAGGAATGAAAATTGCTGTGGGGGAAAGGATGAGTTGAGAGTGCAGAAAGTTTCACAAGCCTAAATGAACACTTTCCTTTTATTACCTCTGAAGAGTGGCAACATGATCCCTAGCTGAGGATGAACCCATGAAATTGCACATCCAGTAGCCACTGCCAGTCGTTAATAGAGCAGCAAAGTGCTGCACTGTAACATGGAGAGGGAACAGCAGCACCCACACCCTTTGTACACACTTCTTGCACCTTGTAGTATCATTTTCCCCTTCTCAGAGTAGATAAAGGGGGTTTAGGGAAGACCTGTCAGTCAGACCTTAATAGCTTACTAGATTTTAGAACAAATTTGAGGAAAGAATCAAAAGGAGTAAAGGGCAGACATTTACCGTGTGGGTTTCCTGGGGCTAGACTGTGCCCAGCCACCAGGATAAAAAATATTTTTTTTTAAATTAAAATTCTAAAAAGGTATCCAGTCTTCATTAAAGTATTTCAGCAGGTGCCACTTGGGAACTACCCAGTTCACTGGGGGAAAATAGAGGCTGAGTCAGAGCTCTGAGGTCTGGGTTGGTGACCGGGGAAGGGAGGATGTGATGTGCTGCAGGGGGGAATAGGGGGCTGGAGGGAAGAAAATATTAGGGGAGTTCTTCAAAGATCAGACTTTGGACTGATCTCATTTAACGCTTCATTAACAAACTTGGCACAAAAAGTAAGAGTGTTCAAATGAAATTTGCAGATTGTACAAAGTTGGGAGGCACCACCAACACAAACGAAAATCGCAATATCGCGCAGGAAGAATTGGATGACCTTGGGGACAGAAGTAATAGAAATGGGATGAAATTGAACAGTACAAAATGCAAGGTCATGCACTAAAGGACTAATAATGAGAATTTCTGCTAGAAGCTGTTGGGAATGACAAAGGAAGAGAAAGACCTGGGTTTCCTAGTTGATTACAGGATAAATATGTGCCATAATATAATGCAACTGAAAAGAAAGATGCAATCCTGGGATTCATCACCTGTAATAGTGCTAATAATGAGAGGAAAATATTAATGCTCCTACACAAAGCACTGGTGAGACATTATCTGAAATACAGCGTCAGTTCTAGTTACCCATGCCCAAGGAGGATGCATGCAAATTGGAGCAGAGGGTGCAAAGAGGACTATTACAGTGATCAGGGAACTGGAGGGCTTCTGAGGGGAAACTAAAAGCCTCTGCTTGCTCAGCCTACCCAAATGGTGGCTTAAAGGGACACAGATCCAATTCAGGAATGGTGGTGTCCAAACCAGCTGGGTAAGGATATATATGCACACACATATATAAAGGTGACCCAGGAAGAACTGGTTATAAACTGGTTTTAAATTCAGCTAATTTGGGGATTTCAAGACGTTTCTAACCATTGGAGGAAAAAATCTCTGAAATGACTTTCCAGTGGGTGTAGTAGAAGGAAAAAAATCCCTGCCCAGAGCACTGAGATGGTTTTAGAATATAATCTGATCAGATTATGAATTCTACAGTGTAACATAACATGGTGGCCAGGGGGCAGCAAAATGGATTTGATACTCCAGATACATTCTTAGATGGTTCACAAGCCATTTTTTGTATTTTTCCTTTAATGCCCTGGAGGATGGGAAGGGGAATCTCTTTGCCCTTTGAGTGGATAACACCAGTAAATGAGAGACTTTACAACACAAGAATCTTTTGGAGATAACAGTTAGTCAAGTAAATACCTTAAAAACATTATGAAAAATTTAGTTTCTGTGTGTGTCATACCCTGAATTTATTTTCAGGGGGAAAGAGCCTACTTTTTTTTTTTTTTTTTTTTTTTTTTTT
Source organism: Prinia subflava (assembly GCF_021018805.1). Lineage (NCBI taxonomy): Eukaryota > Metazoa > Chordata > Aves > Passeriformes > Cisticolidae > Prinia > Prinia subflava. The sequence continues at coordinate 4,020,282 of NC_086261.1, forward strand.
TTTTTTTTTTTTTTTTTTTTTTTTTAATATTTGAGCAAAATTGTTGATAAAAAATTGATTTTTCCTCATTCTAAGAGCCCACTTGCCAGCATAACACCCGATCTTTGGTTTGCTCTGGAAATATGTCTTGATATCAATGATTTATGCAAAGTCCTCCTTTTGGTTGTCTATGACGTGTATCAGCTGTTGGTGCTCCCACAGCACACTGCAAACAATTCTGATTTTTACAGACTCATTTTCATGTGAAAGGAAATATTAATCAAGTGGTAAAACAATCTGGCAGGATCTGGGGCTCAAATCTCCATTATATATATATATATTTATATATACATATATATATATTTGCCACAGTTTGCAAGAAACTCTGAAGAAGCACCTCAGCAGAAAGCAGATAATTATTTTTGGTGGCTGCGAGGATGAATTCTGACCCAGTAGCTTTAAATATTGTACCCAACCACAGCATATGATCCCTCAACTTCATAAAGGCACAACTTCCAAAAACTTCCCCCACTGAACATTACAATAAAGTCCCTAAAATTGGAATAAGCAGGATACTAATGACATTTTCAGTGCTGTGACAGGGCATCTTACTTGCTTCCTAATCCTAGATGGAATTTTCCAGAAAATTAGTTTCTTCACTGAAAAAAACCCAGCTTCAAACTGACCACTGTTATCTGTAAATTCTAATAAATAAGGCAAAAAATGCAAAAATATTCAGAAAAGTCTGCATACACACACACTTTTAACATTTTTTTAACCATATACATTGCTATCTCTCTCCAGACAATATTTTCAGTCCAAATATTGTTGGAACACATTAAAAAATAACATGAAAACAACCCAGAGATTTTTTTTTATATAGGTCAAGCAAAATATTTTTGATAACCCAATGCACTTTGGGAGGGAGGATTTTTTTTCTTGCTCAAGATATCTTTTTTTTTTTTAATCCCAAATGTCAGAAATGTCAGCTAAGCCTATTTTATAATTTTTTTTATTTAATCTTAGTTACTGGATGAGAAAAATCAGCTATTCAGCTGCTCTAATAGCAACAGTTGGAGGGACAGAAGGGGAGATTTTACACTGCTGGAGTGTAGACACCTAAACTGGCCAATGCTGCTTGTGCTTAGCAAGTAATAATGATGAAATGGATTTGTCTAACTAATGCCTGGAGGATGCCTGTGATGGGAATGATATCAGAGCTTCACAGCAGAACTGGTGGGGAGTCAGGCTTAAAATACAGAGGCATGTATAAATAGGAATAGAAGTATATAAATACAAATAGGAGTATAAGTATATATATAGGTAATAGGTGTGTGTATAAAATGTCTGTGATGGGAATATATGAGCACATCCCTACTTTGAAATGGTGTTATTCATTAGGAATGCTCTTGCTGATTTGAAACCTCACCTAAATATTATATTAAGAAGTGATTTTTAATTACAAACGTGGCAGGCAGCTACAGTTATTTCTCCCTGCATTGACATGATAACATTCTCTCACTGCAAATTCGTGATGCGCTTTCTGAGGGAGCTGGGATGGCCACTGGTGTGTAAATAAGGGAATGTGGGGATGTGCTGGAGAGAGCTGCTCCTCCCTGCTGCATGGAATAACCTCACACACTGGAATTCAATCTGCCCCTTTCCAGGGATGTGCCTTGGATGGGAGGTGTCACTGCTCTGCCTTGCCAAGCACTACAGCTCCTGCTATGGAGGCACAATGAAACCAAACAATTAGTTAGAATTATTGCTCTTAAAGAAAACTGATTTGCTTGTCTTTCTTCTGAGAGAAGCTCAGTTACCGTACACCATCAACCTTGGCTTGACTGGCAGTGATTTCCCCGGTCTAGTCTGCTGGGAACCTTAAATGAACATGAGCAATTATAAACCCAAAGTCTTCAGCAATTTGTAGGCATTATCTCAGGATAATTGCCCTGAAATGTTCACGTTACAAAGCAAAGGTAGATAATTTAGAAATCCATCTTTCTCTGTCGGCACTATGGGTTGGGCGGAGCACTCTTCCCTCCTGCAGCGGGGTAATAAAGCCTGGAATTGGTCCTGTGAAAAGGCCTGTTGCTGTTTTTTAGAAAGCAAAGAGGCCAAGTCTCAGCTCAACCTTCTCTGGGTTTATTTTTTTTTTATAAAAGGAAACCCAAGCCTTATTTTCTAGCACAATCAGAGGAAAACTGGAATATTAAAAGCTGAGGGAACGAACCTCCCCTGAGGAACTCTGCAGAGCAGCATCCACTGCAAGAAAGCCTTCCTGCTCCCTGGGCAAGATAAATACCCCTCAGAAGGAAAAACTGGGTCTTGGCCTCCTCGTGGCTGCCCATGCACTGGCATAGCTTGGTATTTTCTGGGAGCTTTACTTACAAGCTGCTAAAAGTGCTCCTAAGTGCTCAGCTCCCTCTCTATGACTGGTGAAAACCTCCTGAGAAGTGCTGAACGTTCCTCTCTTCTCATGACTCACACAACTGCCTCATCTGTAGGTGGTTTCCTCAGTTCCTTGCCCCCATCCAACCGAGCAGGCAACTGAAATGCATTCATTGCCTGACTGATTTACAGCAGCTCTTCCCTCCACTGCAAGGAGGGAAAGCTGCCTCTGGCTTTCGAGCAAAGCACGCTGATCTCTGAGCTCCTTCTGCAAAGAACTAGCAGGAAGAAGGATGCTTGGAGTGAGGAGGAACAGAAAGGCTCACAGCTCTCCAAATTTTCTTGGAGGCTTTCAGAAAAAGAAGCCATCGCTGTATTTTTCTTTTTTTCCCTTGCTTTGAAATAATCAAACCACACAAAAGACCCTTCAGTGAAACTGGACTCTTGCAAAGCCACAAAGCTCGTCTCAGTGAGGAATGGTGAGGACTGACTTCTGAGGAAGGAAGAAGAGGCCCCCAGAGCAGAAATACCTGTTGCAGTCAGTATCTCGTACCTGTGGTTCTATATATCAAAAGCGAAGTAGTCCAGCTCAGCATTTTCCAGAGAATTGTTACAAAAAAAGGAATTATCAAAAATTAAAGCTGTACAAGCCCAAACCAGAGACTGGGTATCAGAAAGAGCATATAAAGAGTGCATTTACAGAAGAAGAAATCAGTGAAATAACAGGTGTGTTGGAAATATCCAATGAAAGCTTTGAGTGTTCTCCCAGTACTCTTCAGTTTGGAGCTTTTACTTTCCTATGGAGTGTAGGAGAAAATTCAAGGAACAAACACTATTGTCAAGGAAAAACCTCTGCAATATTCTGAGTTCCTGTAAATTTAATTGATCCTTGACTGTTCTGACCTTGGAAGAAAACCTGAATTTCAAAGACTGATCCAGTTCTTTGCACCACTTAGGGCTCATCTGTGAACACCATGAGAGAAACAGGACTTGAAAACTTCCATCCTTCTGCACCCACACCCCTTTTCTCTCCCTCACTGTTGCTTTTCAAGCTCAGCTTGTACTTTACAATTGCAAACAGTGTTTCCATGCTTTATCAAACCATTGGGGTGTCCATAACACACTCACTCCTGCTGCCCATCACGTTTATTACTTGGGTTTCCTTCTGAAGCTGACCTTGCTCCATTCTCTGCACTGCTGGGACACTGCATGTCCACAGTGCAGGACATCCCCAGCTGTGCCAAACCCATGGCCAGCCCAGCCCAGAGGGCAGCACACACATCCTCCCTCACCCCAGCACTCCCACTGCTGGGGCTGCCCAAGTGTGCTTGTTTTTACAGGCCCTGGGGAGTGGGCTCTTTTCTTTTTCTCTTTATTTTGGTGGGGTTTTTTTGTGTTTTTTTTTTTTTTTTAATAATTGAGATGCAGAGTGAACAGGGGAGAGGAGAAATGGGAAAAGGGGAGTTATCAGCAAGAGAGCCAGCTGAGTGAGGTTGGTGACCTGATTTCAAGCATACTGGGGGTATTCTGTGACCCCTGTAATTTTACTGCCTCCTGAGTTATCGCTTGTGATTTTCAGTGGAGTGAAATGACACATCAGGGAACAGTAAGGATTCCAGCAGACCACAGACAGGCAGAATACAAAGTACCTACACCAAAACAGCTGCTGTACCTCTGGCAAAGATATATTTTTAATCCTTTGGAATGGAGATTTCAATGGCCTATCCAGGTCCCCATAGACTTTACTAATTGAAAATGCTAGAGAGGGCACCTTTCATATATATATATATATATATATATTTGTTTTTCCAACTGTGGGCCAAGCTCACAGTGCAGAAGCTCCAGAGGCTTCTGTAATGTAGCTCTCAAGGAGATCAATCCAGATTGAAATGTCCTCTCTTTGGACTTGTGGGACAGAGCTGGTTCCTCATGAAGACCTCGTTTTCCTTAATGACCAAGCAGAAACTCCTCTCTCACCCCAGCGATGCTGTGCTCAGTGGAGTCCCACCAAATTGCAGGGACTTGAAATCTCAGGTAGCTTAGCAACCACACAGTGCCCTATCAGAGACTGGACTGTATTAAAAAAAGAACTGTTCCAAGTAAAATATTCATCAAGGAACAGGTGATGTAAGAAGAGATCTTTCCTGCAAAAATAACAACTGGATAGATGGATTCTCTTTTGGGTGAAATTTCAGCTTGCACAAACCCCAGCCTTCTGCAGTGTCTGACACAGTCTGTAACTTCATCATGACCAAAAAGCAAAAACAAACATGAAATTTAAAATATTTGCTACATTCTATTTTCAAGTTTAAAAAATGATACCTTTTTAAAAACCAGGAAAGTCCTACGTCATTTCTGGTTGGAAAGGGGAAAATCACCTTTATTTCAGATGGGTTGAAAAGAGCAAAGGCAAAGTGACAGAACAGAAAGGATTATATACACTTCCCCTTACATGCAGAAAAATGCATTGAGAAAACTTTAACCAAGACACTCCTGGCAAGATTTCTTGCTTGAATTGAAAATCCATTTTCTATTTAAAAAGTTTAGGCAAGGAAGTTTTGACTGAGTGTAGTATTCACCTTTTAAAAACTGCTACAAGCTGAACATGTAATTCCAAATCCCCCCGGAAAAGTTCTATAAAATTATTATCAAATAAATAGAATTGTATAGTAATGACAGGAAACCATCTGTGAAATTGACTGCAGAATTAGTTCCCTGATAGCAAATGCAGACAGCAAGGCAAAAAGTGCTGTAGAAGTTTGTCCTCTCCAAAATGTGAATATTTTTAATCATTCAGTGAAAGATTTCTTTCTTTTTAACAGATTAATGTGTGAAGACTCTCTGCTCCAAAAGTGTGTGCTGAATACCTTTTAATTTTTAAAGAAGAAATCAAACCCAGATCACAGCAGCGATGGCTCCTTTCTTATTCAAGTGCTTGGAGCAGGGTGTGATTTGAATGCTGACACTCCTGACGTGCTGTTGCATGGCAGTTTCTTACATGGGCACCTGTTCTACTCAATCCCCCAATTTTCCAGCTGGTTCATTTGTTCCAGGCAGGGGTTATAGGTAGGGTTTAACCAAGTAGGTATAGGCTGGGTTTAACCAATGATCTGCAGCACACCTGACTTAGTTAAACAGCTCTGATGGCCTAATGCTGCCAGCAGGGAGAGGAGGGGAGGCAGAGCAGGGTTCTGCCTGCCCCAAAGAAGCAGAGATCAGATGCTGGGAACCTTCAGGCCAGCAGCTTTATTGTGATAGCTGGTCCTTCAGATGGCAACTGAAAACAAGGTTTCTAATACAAACTTGTGTGAACTTTCCCTCCCTCCTGTTCCCTCCCTTGGCCTCGCAGAGCCTTTTGGCCATTTCAGCTTAGAGCCTTAGGGCTTAATTATTAGTATGACAAGCCGAGCTTTCAGGAGGTGAAGGGAGAGAGCAGAGGTGAAGTGGCTGGAGACATCCTGCCTCAATAGGGCGCGGGCAGCCCAGGCTTCCCCGCCTTTCCCAGCCTCACTGGCTGGGCTCTCACAAGCAGCTGGCTGGGGGCCCAGGTGGCCCACAGCGCTGTCCCTGTCCCCTCAGCCTCCCAGCTCTCTCTGGAGGGTGCAAAGCTGCTTTTGGGGGCCCTGCTGTCTGAATTTGGGAGCGTTTCCAGCGCCAGGATTTTCTGTGCACACATCCCCGTGTGTGCACGCTCGTGCTCCCCAGGGCACGAACCCCTCCGAGTCCTCCTGACCTCTGCCTGCACCTTTCCCTTTTGATCCTTTTAAAGCCCAAGACTCATGCTTTAGGTTTTGGCATGAGACGAGAAACAAAATAATCAACATCATTAACAGGCAGCTCTCCTCTGTGCCTCCTGCCCCCGTGCCACTCACACGCTCCTCACTCTTGTAATATTACTGTATGTATCAGACAAAACCCCACTATTTCATTGCCTTAAACAGGAAAATGTTTTCAGCTCCCCTATGCGCTCCTGCCTGGTTCATGGCTTGATTTAATTTTACAAGGCAAGAGCTGGAACAATTATCTGATTCTTCATGTACAGCAGGCTTTCAGTGGTCATTTCTGAAGTTTTACTGGTTCGTAACCTCTGTAATCAGAAGACCCAGCTAAAAAAAAAAGAAACTAAGTGAACAGGCAGGAATCTGTTCATATTATCCCTTCCTAGCTGTCCAGGCTTTCATCCTCTTTTCTCCCACACATGCCCTTATTGCTCTGCTACTCACCCACCAATGAGGGTCTGTCAATGGCAGTGAGAGGTCAACATCAAAGCACTTTTACAGCTAGCAGCTTGCAGCTAATGCTGGCATTATGGAGAGAAATAGAGAGAGAGAGAGAAGCATAGGGATTGAATGAATGGCCCTCTCATATAGAAAGAGACCGAAGAATAGAACAAAACCTCCTATTCTCCCACTCTTTATAATACTCCTGGGCCGAGTGTGCGTATGTGGTACACAGCTGAGTTTGAACTGCATTAGCACTCTTTCAGTTTACAAACAAGAGGCCTAATTTAGAAGAAAAATCTCTTATCTGATTATTTCTTTGTGTTCACCCATGTGGTAAAAAAATGTCTGTACAGAGAAGGGAGGGGGGGGCTACAGAGGTGACTTATCAACTTCTTTGGCTGTATCATAATTGTGAGAGGCAACTGGGGGGGATCATTATTCATCCATAATTTTCAGACTTGAGGAAAAGAAGTACTAAAACAGTCACTCAAAAGATATTTCAATGTGGATTACTATTTTTCCAAAGAAGGCATTGGAAAGACTATGGGCCAGTCCCACCTCAGCTCTAGCACTGATGCCACTCTCATCCCCTGCCCACACAGAAACCCAGGAATTATTTTTGTCCCCTGCAATTGACAATGACATTGGATGTCTTCCTATAAATATGCCATGGCCTTGGTAGAGTGGATTTCACAATTTGCTGGAATTGCCACCTCATGCCAGGTGGATAATTGCAATCACCTCTCCTGGCTCACCCATCTCTGATTCTGCAGAGGGAAAAGAAGGAATTCAAGGCTGGTATGACTGCAAAGCTCTTACCCAGAGACTGTAGCAGCAGGATTAGCCATGGATATTGTTTCCAGGACTGACAATGGGTATTATTGTTTGTATTTTCTCCCTTTTCTGGAGTCTGGGACATCCCATCCTTCTAGCACTGCTAAGTTAATATACTGGTGTATTATTGAATATAACAAAAAAACCATCTTGGATCTCTCTGGCACTTTTCTAGAGACAAATCAAGGTTACAGTATTTAACTCATGCAATAAGGAGCCTCAACAAAAAAGATGCATAATGGTTATACCTATTTCATATCTCCCTGAGTTATGCTCCCAAAAGGTTGCATGTCATCTACTTGAAGTGGTCAAGTGAAGACCTAAATGGGGTTTGCGGGGGAGAAAGGCAGCTTGAAAGAAATCCTGGGAAGAAGCTTCACTGGGGTTCTCACTTCCATACCTCAAACCCTCTCCAGACCAGGGATTTCGAACGGCAAAAATTTTTTATATCCACGCCTTAGCAAATTAATTTTACATCCATAACTGGGGTTTTTGTCTACCCATGCAACACATGAATGTATCATTCCAGCTGGAACAGTTTTTACTCTGGACAGATTTACATCAGGGCAAGCTACTGGGGTACAAATAAAAAACCTTAGTGACTCTGAAAGCCTCACCATGGTTTTCCTCCTTGGATTTGGGTTACAGAGATTACAGAACGGCTGGAAAAGTACAGAAGTGATAGGTACTGAAAAAAACCCTGATCTTGGAGGCTAACATGGAGAAAGTATTTTGGAAAACAGCTGGATTGGTTTAGGGGAGCCTGTACTGGGGGATTTGAATTTTCTATGCTTTCAGAGACTCTCCAAGTGACATGTAATGAATACCAAGACTTGCCTTTCAAAGATAAATACAACAGAGATCTTAACCATGAGAGTATCTACTGCTTAAAAAATTCACCATGAGACCAGAAAAAAACAGAACAAGTAAACTACAGTATAAATACATCTGTGCCATGTAACTGCAGGATGCCTTGATGCCTCAAATGCTTTTTGAATACTGATGCTTTTCTACTTTGCTACAGGAATTTTTCATGTTGAGTTTTGTAAGTGTTACTTAATACACTTTTGAATCAGAAATCAGCACAATAAGTATAAGACAAATCCATCCATTTTTTTTCCCCTCTGTATCTTCTCACAGGACAGGAGCACCAGGGTGCTTGTCTTGCACAAAGGCCTCTAGCTGTTTATATTTTTTTAAGATGGTGAACATGCAACTTAGCTCACTATGTACAGATTTATTTTAAAAGGAAACACTGTTGGTAACTGCAGAGAATTGTGTTCCAACCATGTTGGGCAAGAACTGCAAGTCCAGCAGTCAATGAAGCAAAGAGTGCTGGGTCAAAATTTGTATTAATTGGTGGATAAAGGAATAATGACACCTGATCTCCAACCTACCAAAAATTTGCTCCTAAGGCATGAGCTATAAAGGGCTGAAAGAATTAATTATATTGCTTTTCTTTAGGAGTAACTGTCCTGGCCCTTTGAGCTCAGTAGAAGAGAAGCAGATAGAGGATATTACTATTATTTTGCACGCTCAGTCAAAGCTAAGCCTAACTTTATAAATCTAATGGTTTAAAGTCTTTGCCATGGCATTGATCTGTTTTCAAATTTCACACAGGAACAGTAGGAAGCAGTTTAAGCAAGGAGTAGCCTTGGGAGCCAGAATACCAAACATTTTTTATTTACCTTCTTGAAGATGGCTGTGATGGTTCATTAGTGCACATTCCTAACTATAGACTGTTTCACACAGGAAAAAAAAGGACATAAATATTTAACCTTTGGAAAGGGACTCATTTACTGGAAATCCAACTTTATGAACTGGGGTTATAAATAACTCTGATGCACTGCAATCAGCATAGTATAATGAGATCACATGAATGGCTGAGCTGTCTTTAACCTTTGATTGTTTAGAAGTGCAGTTATTCATTTGTGCTGAGGATTAGTGATGATGAGCACCGAAATGGAGCCGGGTATCATCAGGCCCAGGGCTGTACAGAAAACATCCCTCAAGTGGAAGGAGTCCCCTCCCCTCTGGTTTCTACCCCCAGGATTTCTTTCATTCCCAGTAATTCAGTTGTAGTCTGTCAAAACACTGAAAGGGCCATATATTTCAAATTTATCTGTGGGGATTTTGTAATGCTAGAACGGGGCTTTTTCACTTTGCCAAAAGAGATCTCCTGAGGGAAGTCTGTCCAAGTTACACACTTTTTAAGCATTTGTATTAAAATGCCATGTGTAAAATACATTTTTTAAGGTATATTCTCCCACACAAAAATATCTGCTGCACAGTAGATATGTATTAGCACAAAGCAGGGAGAAAATTCAAAAGTTCCACCCCTACAGAGTCCTTCCTTGACATTGTTCTTGCAATTCCAAGTCTCTGGAAAAAGGTGCCTGTGAGTAACCCAGGGAGGATAATTCTTACTGGTCTATTTTTTGGTTAATTGATTTTCAAAGCAGATGATTTAAAGGTCATTACATTGCAATGTTTTATAGCAATGAAAAGCACTCCCAGTCTTCTCAAGACTTCCAAGACAGTCCTGAAGTAAATCTTACAATTTGTACCACTGAAGCAAACCACCAACTCCTGTATCATTAATAAATGCAATTTAATGCATATAATAAATGCAAGAGGTGAATCATAGGATGGTTGTATAACCTGCCCAAAAATACAGGAGAACCAGAGCAAAAAGACTAAGGATCATAAAAGTCCCCAGAAGGTTCTTTCTTCAATGAGAAGGTTTGCAGGGTCGTGCATTCCAAATATTGTCATTTTGCACAGCTTTACTTCTCTTGATCTGAAAGTATTTGCTAATTTTACAGGCCACTGAAATATAGTTTACTGACTAATTTCATGATGAAACAGCTGTGTTTTCAAAATTGCTCATTTTGGGGTGAAAATAAGCTACTGACTCACCCCAAAATACAGTAAAAAACCCCAATAACAACAACCAAAAACCCCAAGCAAAATGCAGAAAACATCCCTGACCAATCTTTTTTTTTTTTTTAATACATAAAATTTGAAGTTTTTTTTTTTCTCTCTAGTTCTGCTCACTTTCCTTAATATTTTGGGCTCAGGATTTGAGCTGCATTCTCAAGAGATGAAAAGCTTCTTCAGTATGTAAGGATAATAAAACAAGCTGGTGTATGCTGAAAACACTGTATTTTTCGTCCATTAGGAACATCTGCCTATTCCAGGAGGGATATCAGAAAACGTGTCCAGGCAGAAACACAAATTGAGAAAATGTCTGTGGCAGCATCTGAAATAACCACAACAGGATAAATAATAAAATATTTACCATGACACAGTAAGGCTCTCTCACCATGGCAGTGTAGGGCAGGCTCCCCAACAACATACTTCCAGCATTAGGTCATGGAAATGGTGTCAGAAGATGGTTTATTGTAAATTACGGCCTGGATTGCCATATATCCACTACACCTCCAGGAATCTGAACTCTGAAGTCATTTAGAGGTAGGGTTACATCTAGAAGAAAGGATATCTTCCCTGGGAGATAAAACAATACAGCACTTCTATGTTTTGCAGATGTAGCAAGAGGAAAAAAAAAAACCCATTGGAAATGGACTTCGAGTTGGGGAAAACTCTTCTGAAACCAGAAAACTTTTTCCAGAAAAAAGCCAAACAAAAAGACTTGTTTCTTGAGCATTAATGCTAACCCTGCCCCTCCTCTGGACTTTAAACTGCAGCACGGAGTCTGTTTCTGATTTTAATTTAATCTGCTCTTATCACTTGGATAGAAATGCAGAAAATCTCTGCCATCTATTTGCTCACCCTGGTGTGTGCTGTGGCTTGCAGAGAACAGGCCAGCATGAATATTGCCAATAAACAGAGTCAAACCAAACTGCCACTTTTGAAGTGGTATTCCAATAATCTGGATACCTTTCCCAGGCCTTTCTTCCTCCTCTGGCTGCAGAATTTGGGGCACCCAAACCAGCAGCTATTCCTGATCTTTATCTCTGTTGCCTCAGCAGTGGTGCCCCACCAGCACCACGTTTCAACAGATTGAAAGGTCACATTCCACTGAAAGGAATTTAATTAACAAATTAATTAATGTAATGGAACAGTGAGAGCCAAGGTAAGGTTTTCAAAGTTAGAAATTGTGATGTTCTTTTCAAAGAAAAAATGTTGGTGGGTTTCTTTTGTTTTGTTCTGTTTTTCACCCAGATAGGGGTATTTAATTCCTGAGTAGGCTTATCTCCCTTTTTTCCCCCAGGTTTTCTTAACTTTGATAAAGCTGATTAATAACTGAAAGAAGTAGAAAATTCCTGAAGTTATCCTTAAACACACCTCAAGTGGCTCCCCTGTGACACATTTGTATATCATTGTTCCCTCTCAAAGCATACATGGAAAGACTGAGTGATTTCCTCAAAATTACACAGGCTATTGGCACCAAAACTTTTAGACAAATCCAAAAATTACCATATTAAGCTGCACCCCATTTTTCTGGAACACAGCCACTATGCCTAATTTTCCCCGAGGAAATAAATTACAATTAAATAAAAATTGAATGAATAAGGGAGGAGAAGCCTAAATATTAAACCATAAGTGTTGGAAGAGAATACAACTTTTTGGCTGATTCCACTGTGTCTATAAATTACTGCATGGCGTAATGTATCATGTCTCAGATACAAGAACAGCACTGAAAAGAATAATTTAGTTTCTCATACACAGAGTTAATGATGAATTACCATTTACATGTTTCATCATTCACCAGTACATATGGCTATAATTCAGGAATCGTGACGGTACAAAATCTATTACTCCAACAAAAGATTTGTATCAGACAATTATCTTGATGGTTCCTGTCTTGTTCTTGGAGTAGCAGCGTATTCAAAGAGCTCTGTGAGTTATCTGCCAGCTCTGGAAGTTCTTAGGTACCAGTGAATCTCCCTCCTCAATCGTAAAATCAGAGAAGAAAAACTAATGTTATTTTTATGAGTAATTTAAGAACGCTGGCATTCCCCGCTCTCCCTGCTCGGAGAGGCTGCAGTAAACCATTCATTGAGCCTATTCTTTCTGTTCTTTTAAGAGGATTCCATGGTTGCATTTTTACCTGTGTTTTCCTTCAGCTTTTATGTGTTATACAGTCAGTTTCTGAGGACTTGGCAATTCTTCCCCCCTGCACAAAACAACTGACTTGTTTTTCCAAAAGCACATTATATTATGATGTTACAGCCTCAACTCTGAAGGTCATTAATTCATGATTTAATGCTGTATGGGACAGTAATTTTTTACTCCCCATACTTCCTGTAGAACTATAAACTAAAAGAAACCTCCAGATTAACTCTTTCATCCCTGAATACCGTGCCTATGTTCATGGAGGCCTGTATCAAAAACCATTTCTTACAAGTAAATATGTTATGAGCCATAGGGACATGGAATGAAGCCGTGAAATATTCAAATCCTGAATTTACTATTGACTCATTGTGCAAGCTTTCCCATGCCATTTAGCCTCCATAAATCTAGCTGTGAGGCTTCAACGAACACAGAACAAATTATGCCCAAATCCAACTGGGCCTATCTGGTTTCTGTCATGGTTTGACATCACCTGCTCCATTTTATAGCTCAACTTGCATTAGCAATCCATACCCAAACCCATGCAACCTCATCTGTGCTACAAAGTCCACAGAGAGAAGACCCATCTCTCCATTTGGGTTTTATGATAACTCTGTGAAGCTCTTCCTGGTCATAATTCTTCTCTCAATATCAAAATACATCTCTGTATTTTGATCCTCTAGGCTGCTCCATAAGGCAGATAGAAAGAACTTTTGAATGTGGTCTCAATTTCTATTTTACACTGTAGAACTTTGCTTCCTGGAACAAACAGGAGAATCAAATGTATGTATTGACACTGTCTCTTTTATTTCCCGTGTCTTATCTAAGGAGTTTTCAGTGAGTCTGTCAGATTCCTTGATTAAATCATACGCCTCAGCTTTGAGCCTGTTTTTCCCTCAGTTGACATCTCGCCCTAAATACAAGCTTCTGCTTAGGGCTACCTCTTCCTCATTCAACCTGTCAATCCTAAATTTATCAAAACTCAAGATGTGGATATCCTTTTAACCTATTTATCCACGTTAGATAATTCTTGACTTCTCCCCAGGGAACGTTTCTGGGAAGCTTTCCATTCTTTTGTCTGCTTATTAGGCTTCAATGTTGTCACATTTATGCAATTCATTTGTACTTCTGACTTTCGTTTCTTTCAGGAAATGACAATTCATTTGTGGAGGTCTGACTCAGTCAAGACAAAGTCCATGGGAGTTGAAAGCTCTGCTGCACCACTGAGGCTCCATCTGTGAAGAGACTTTGACAGTTCTTTCCTGTGGCTGAAGATTCTGCCCTTCCAACTACAGGTTTTGACTCCCTTCTGGACTTACACTTGATTTTATTTCCATTATTGGGACTTACCACTTTCAGTAGATTGACAGTCAACTAATGAAGAACTGGGACTAATGAACTAATGAACTGGGACTAATGAACTGGGGCCTTCATAACTGCCTGGACCTGGAGACAATCCCTACAGTCTTGGCCACAATTTAACACTTGGAAAACCATATTAAAACACAAAGTGGGCACAAATACAGACTTTGGAGTCAGACCTCCATTGAAAAAATAAAAAAGTGAAATTGTTCTTGTTTTACTGTTTGTGTAGTTAAATACAGTGAGAAAGATGCAGAAAGGTTTGACCACCATACCCCTCTTGCCAATATTATCATCATTTTTCTGTTGTGAAAATAGAATTATAAACTTAGATTAAAACCCCCCAATTCAAAACCAAACTGGATCCAATTCAGGTCTCAGCCTACTTATCAAATATGCCTAGATACAATTAGCAGTCCTACTGGACACGATTTAACCTGATTTTTCCAGTGGACAACATTAAGTGAAATCAGTGGAGAAGGGATGCATTTAGCTGAAGAGCAACTATGAAGGTTCCAGGGACACCCCTTGCATTGAATCAAGAATAAGTCTCTACAAAGGTATTTTTCTTTTTTTTTCTTTCCTGTCTGGAGCTGTCTGGAGCCCTGTAAGTCTTTCATATAGCATATTACATTCCCAAAATATACCAATGTGTCACATTGTAAAAATAGTACCCAAGGTACCTTAACTATGAACTTTACTGTGTTATAGACACCTAAGTGCAAAAAAAAAAATATATATATAGGAAAATGAGGTTGTTTGAGCCACACATTTTAACATGCAACTATATCTTTCTCATCTGGTCTTGCCTTCAGAGCTATGATAAGCAGTTCAAACAAACTATTTGTGCACAAGCTATTGCTTGCAGTGCTTGGTAAAGTGGTGTTCAATTGTTATTCACACTCTCTCAACACATTCCCTACGGGACAAAATAGGAAGTTTCAAGAAAGTGAGCAGGAAAATAGGATTAGAAGGTAAAGCATGGACTCAGGAAAAGGTTACAGCCCATTAAGTGACAGGCTGTCACGGTCATGTGCTGACTTAGCCCCGGTCACCCTCGTAAAAAAGCACACACGTACATGGTTGGTTATCACAGATCAGCAGCAGTCACTCGTTAAATCTGAGCCTTAATTCCCAAACAAATATGTCCATCACGCTAAACTGAAGTAGGTATGTGCCAATACACTACTGTGATTTTAAAAATTCATTGGGAGGACTAAAAATAGCTCCTAGAATAGAATACATTAAAAAAAATGTGTTTCTACGCTGTTCTTTGCGACACCCGTTACTTCACTTGTGAGAATGTTGCTACACCGTCCATCTTTATGAGATTACAGACCACAGAAAACACATGGGGAAGGCTGATTCTCTTCACATGAAGCCTTCTCTGCACCCATCTGGCAATATAAATAAAGCTGAGTAGCGAGGATGGATGACACTCGGTTCCAGGCCCTTTACACTGCTAGACTGGTGCAAAGCAAAGAGCGGGTGTCTGGTGTTCGTCTGACAAGAAGAAAAATCTATTTTTGCTTGTAGAACTCTGTGGCAGATCATTAGAATATAAAAAAAAACCACTAAAAAGCCAACCCCAACCCCAAACCCCAACCCCCAGATATCTCACTTTTGCCTGCTGGAGGAGAGCAGGCTGAAACAGAGCTGAGGACTCTGTTGAATCTTCCAGGACATTAATAACCAAGAACCACTAGAAATAACCATGGTAACAAACAGTAGCTAAGTACAGTACAATCACCCTGATTACCATAGAATTAGCACAAAACAAATGTTTATTTTTCCTAAATACATGTATTATGATGATGATGATGATGTTAGTAACTACCCCAAATTACAGAGTATTTGCCCAAAATGCCAATGGCGTTGCATTAAATGCTTTGCTTTGCACTTGTTTTCAGACTTGCTTGTAGTAATTGGTGTAAGAAGTGTATTTATAACAGACTCTTTCTCCACTCTTTATCCCACCCTGTCCCCCTCCCTGACTCTCAACCAGCTCCATTAATTTGAATATCCATTGGATTCATTGGTCACTTCACAGCTGACCACAACACTTTTCTGACATTAGTCATCACTGCACCATTAACTTTTCATAAGGCTCTCACCTACTGGACAACACAGATTTGATTTAAATTTACACTCAGGTATTGTGTATTCAGGGAATTATACCACAAAAAAATGAAAATATTAATTTGAACTAATAGAATATAGGCAGGGTTGGTCTTAAGTGCATTGAAGAAAAAATGGTACCGTGTTAAAGGAGTAGAAATATTGGCAGTGCAATGGGATGTTTAGTTTTTGTTTGCTTTTCCTGAGCCCCTCTGTGTCTAATCCCACTTCTTGGCTTAATTCACTCTGCTGATGATTCTAGGATGTCATCTGATTTCTCTGCTGAACAGTCTCACTCCCACTGTGCCACTGCTAATATTTGCTGGATCCTGGCACGCATGTCTGGGAAGTTGACATGGCCAAAATCCCAGGCACTGCTTTTTCTGGCCTAGTTTAGTTTATCCCCCCAGATTGAACATGTTTGGAAAGAATTTAAACTTCAGGATAAGGAAAATATTCTTGGGGATTGCAGGGACCACAAAGAAGTTCTGGTAACCCAGGTCTACTGGTTTATCAGCACCCTAGAGCTGGTGTAACAGGCCATGGCTTCCCTTTGGAGTACGGGCCCATCAGATTCTCAAGTGGAAAGAAGCCTGCAGTAGGCAAGGATGGAGCTCAAATTCACACGAGGTTCTGCCCTTGCCCCATCTTCCCAGATGAAGCAGGCAGTGACACTGAGAGGATGCTGAAAGTTCAGCTAGAGGAAGGAGGCAAAGCTGTTGAGTCTGGCAGCTAGGATCCAGAATGAGACTGTCACACTGATTGACAGATATTCCAGGGACCTGACCCCCTTGTCACATCCACCTCGTGTCAGTGGAACTGCATTAACTAAACCCCAGTGACTCAAAATTTACACTGGTGCCAGTGAGAAGGAAGGGAGAAAAAAACACCAAATAGAGCAGGTTTTACATGCAGAGCCTGGGGAAATGGTCATCTGGTGCAAATATCTGAAACTCTGAAGGGGACAGAGCTAGCAGGGCATCTTGTGTGTGCACACAGGGCCGTTACAAAGCACATATTCCAGTTTTCATCATTCAGCACACATTTCCCTCCAACAAAAGCACACACACACACACAAGGGGGGCACAAGCAGCCACGGGTCCCACCATTAGCCTGTACTGAGATTCCCAGAAATCTGAGGCTCCAGTGCAGCCCCAGGCTGCCTGGCTGGGCTGGGTGTGGGCTGCAGTGACAGCTGGCACTCGGCTGTGCTCAGCCCCCCTTTTGCAGTGCACAGCATCATGCTCCGACACGCGATTGAAGTAATTAGCTGCCGAGCGGCTGCACGCACCCCGCGGAGCACTGGTGTCTCGTCTGACACATCTGGGCACAGAAAGTAATTGAAACAGCTGCTTCTACCCATATGGCAGCAAAAGCTGGTGGTAGAGAGCCTGCTGGCTAGGCTGTACCAACCTCAGACAAATTAGCCATCATTAATCCCAGAATCTGACCGGCATACACACAGCCACTAATCAAGACATCTGGGGGAGGGGTGCTGCCTGGGAGGGGGAGGGAGGGCTGCCAGGGAAGAAAGAGGCCATTTAAGATTATTCTTAATGGCCACAAAGTGTGAAAAAAAAGAGAAGAAAAAAAAAAGCCTAATACTTAAGGGAAAAAAGCAACAAACAACACCCAGCAGACCACCACAGCCCTCCCTCCCCAACACTTTTCTCAATCAGCTTGTCTAGGTGGCTTTGCCCACGCTGTTCATTAGAGAGCTGCTAAAATAGCAGCATTGCTTTCTGAAAGTGTCACACTGATATATGCACATGTCTGGCATCACACAAAGATTATAAATAGCGCCGTGTAATCTAAGAACCTGGGGTATTTTTACACTGTGTGGAATGCAGCACTGAAGTCAAGGCTGTGGGTGAAAACTGGGCCTGCCCTTGTATGTAGGCAGCTGAGGTTCACCCTCCTGTTCTGCAGGACCAGGCAGGCACATGTGGGCTGTTTTCTTTCATCTCTCCAATACCATTCTTGGCTCTGAACTTTGTCACCTGCAGCGAGGCTGTGCAAAACCACGTGGCTCATCTTGCCACTGTAAAATCCAGCGTGCAAGTGGGAGGACAGGGAAAACTTCACAACCATCACCTCCTAACCACAGACACACTGCCTGCTGTGCAAGGAAGGGAGAGTTTGTCTGGGGAGGAGTGGATCAGATGATGCCCATGGTATTCTGCCTTTATCTCTAATAAGGTGTGAGCCTTAATCTGAGGTTTTGCTGTTGCTGGGGTATTTGTGGTCTCCCTCTGGCTTCCCTCCAACCTCTTTTTAATGGCTGAACTTACAGCACAGCCTTCACTCTCAGAAAGGGCAAACTCCTTTGGAGGGCTTTTCCCTAGCTGCCCACTCATGTTTCTTAACCCTACAGGAACAGAGCACCCAAGACTCTGCCCCAATGTCACATGCTGAGTTTGCCAGCCAATTCCAGAGTCAGTGGGGAACAGGCATCCCAGAGACTGCACACACTGTGCTGCTTCAGCTGCAGTGCTAGAAGACCTTTGAGTGATGCCAAGTGCGTGTACATTAGCATTCCAGCTGGTTTCAGGAGTGTGCTTCTGATTAATCCTCCTTACTGTGCCTTGGCTGGAACTGTGGAATGGCCTGGGCTGCTTCAGCTTCATCCACTGCTCCTGGATGCATCCAAAGCAGAAGAGATGTGCCATGAGTGCACCCACTGCACTCCAGCTGCTAACAGGGCTAGAAAGAGCCAAGCCAAAAGCAGCCCCTCAAAGCCAGGATAGCAGGGATGCAAATTCTGTGGTGCTTGACAGAGCCTCCCCTTGCAGACTGCTTGCTGACACACATCATCTCCGACAGCACAACTCTGGTGCTGGGGTGGTGTGAGCATCACTCTGCTGTTATATTTACTGGGAGCCACCAAACTATGCTGCAATTTATTCACAAACTGCTAATGCTCTCCAAACAAGCTCCTGGCACTGCTGCTTTCCTGCTCATTCTAGCTGTTCTCTGCACTGCCTTGGTAGTACGAGTGGGATCTCTTGCACATGTTCCCAAGCAGCACCACATTCCAAATACTTTTGGGATAGATTTCTTGCACTCTGAGGAGAATAGTGCTGCTTGCTTTAAAGCAACCACAGATCTAGTTGCAGGCCCCAGTTCCTCAGCTTTCAGATACAAAGATATGACAGGTTATTTTGCAGGGGGAAAATCCCAGAGCTAAAGTGTGAGAGGAGATTATAATCAGTGGACTGCACAGTGCCTGCACACCTTGCAGGTTTGCAAGCAGACTCCGGCCCTACCAGTGCTTCATTACAATCTTAAACATGCACATCTCACTTCGTCCATGTGGGATGAAGAGTTTAAAACCACTGATCTTACACCAGAAGTAGAGACTCTGCCTGGATGTTCAGACAGAACTAAGCAGCAGTTTCGAGGTTGTCTGGTGTTGGTGATCCCTCTCCTCTGCTCACATCTTGTCATGTCCCTCCAAGTCTGACTGTTCTTCAAAATCTGCTTTATGAGCACAATTTCTTACAGAGATTTGTGAAATTTGGATGCTCCCCTAAATAAACATGCAGTGTCTTTCCCCATTTGGAAATCAGTTCTTATTGATATGCTGCTTTATGATTATTGGGATGAAAGAGGCTGTGAAAAGTCTGTATTACATCGCACCACTTTACAGCTTCACTGCAGGCTCATCAAAAGGAAGACGAGCTACAATACAGAATTGCACTGGTAATTAACAGAGCAAAAGACATCATGGAGGGTACAGACATTATGAAAGATACATAAAGGCAAACATGATTTCTTTAAAAGGGATTCCTCAGATGTGATTCTCTCTAGCAGTACACTGTGGTTCCCTTGACATCCTAGCCCTGGTTTATTGGTTTAAACAAACCTATGTTACATAAGAAAAGTTCCTGTCTGGAAAGCTCTGCTGACAGCACGTGTTTGATGACAAAGGAGGCCCATAAACTCCAGCATGCTGGAAAAAACAGTACAAGCAGTGTGACAATCTTGGCTGCTGGAAGTGTCAAAGCTCTGGCTGTGTCCTGCCTGGCTCCTGAGGCTCTGCTCAGGCTCAGCTTTGTGGGATGTGCCTGCTTGGAAGCAACGAGAGCAGAGCGAGGTGGCCCCTTGTGATTTGTTTATGGGAATTCATAAACATGGGCTTCCATCAGTCTGTGTCTGTGAGGGGTGCAAGCACGGTGCTAATGCTTCCCCTGACACACGGATCAGGTAACGCTGCCAAAAAAATATCCCTGCCTTTCAGACATTCCACAGCTTCTGGATCCTGAAGGCAGATGTAAGCTGTGTCTCCTATAAAGGCATCTGCAACGTGGTCTTTTCTTTGGTTAAAAGATACCTTTTTTTTTTCTTTTTTTTTGATTGCTTGGCTGGCAGACTGAGGCTCTCTTTATTGTCAAGAAGGCTGTAAGAAGAGCCACAGGCTGCAATTTTTCTTCTAAATGCTGCTGGCTATTTGCTCTCCAAAATTTTCCTTTATTCTATGGAGTTTTATTTCTACAGTTGGGCATTGCAAATATTCTGCAGTAAATTTGCTTCAGCAATATAAAATTGTGGGTGTTTTCCAAGAGCCATATGGAACATTTTCTTTCTTTTTTTTTTTTTTCAGGTCTACCTCACAAGCTTTTCCAGATACAAATTTTCTTTTATGTGAAGACAATTTATAATCTGATACATTAGCACTCACTATGCACTAGTTGATCCAATACAGAAATACCTGAAGTGGAGCCCACTTTACTAATTCCCTGACAAATGCCCTGGTTCAGCACTTCCCCTGGGACACATCCTAAAGCAAGTGAGAAAATGACTGACTGATTATCAGGCCTCATAGTCTGCCGTGTTTAGCTGTCCTGCCTAAGCACTTGAAGTAAATGAGATTTCTCTAATCTGGTGAATCAGCACAAATAAAACCAGAATATCCCTCCTCAGAGGTAAATTAACAAAGCATTTTGAACTGAACAGCTGAAATAGTTTCAAGTGCTGGAAGTAGCATCTAGATATTCAACTTTTTTTTTTCTTTTTTTGGAAGACATTCTGCAGTTCAAGCAAGTTGACAGGACTGAAACAAATTAACTGCACATTAGCATCAATCTGAATCTGCAATCTTTTGTGAGGAAGCTTTGCTGAAAAGTTCTTCCCCTTTTGACAATGGAATTTAGAATAAATGAAAAGAGATGGATGCAGGAACAGAGCAAAGCAAAGTTTGGTTGCTGTAATCCTGAAGTCTGTGTAAAATGCAAAAAGGTGAAATGAAAAGAGAGGTGATGCTGTGAGAAAGAAGGGAAACTTTCTGTGTCTGCCTTGGCTAAGTGATGAGTAAGGGACAAAGAAGACTCTGGACAGAAGCATGGCAAAATTCAGGGCAGCAGGAAAACTTTGCTGATACCAGGATCTTCAGCCTGCCAGTCTGAACACTGAGTTCAGCTCTTTGAAACATTTGAAATCTGACTTTAAATTATCAAAAACCTTGGTGGGAAATGGGGTTCCAGGCATGGAACAACTCAGGAAACTGGAGAGAAGGAAACTTGGCCCATTTGCATTGATTTTGCCTCTTCAGTCTGTCACTGATCAGGGCCACAGGTAGGTTTGGAAAAGCAATGCCCTTTGCTTTCTGTAAGGGAGCTGCATGTTCCACTTATCACCTTGCACAGGACTTATCTGTGGAAAAAAGGGGAAGAGCAGCTTTTCCTGGCCAGGAATGCCAGAAAGGAAATGTGTGTTTCTCCTTCTAAAGGATGGAGTTGTGACAAGTGTGGATTTGAATGGCTATCCTTCAGCAGCAACAATAAATACTCAGCATATGTGAGCACCTGCAAAGCTGCACTGGTAAAAATCTAAAAAAAAGGGACCTCTTCCCCCTCTCCTCTTTGTCCACTACTATATTCATGAAGCCAACTGCATTTTTCAACAAGAGAATCACTGTTTTCGTTCCAATTCCCTTCCCAATCTGAGCCCCGGGCATAGGAACCACACTGCACAATTAAAACAGTTAGCACAACACCTGGATTACAACTCTGCTCTCGATTGGGGGCCATATGGTTTATTATTCCACCTCAAACCTCAGCCATGCACATATTCTCTCACACAAATGCACCCCTCCAATATACATTTTGAAAGCCTCTGTGCTTTATTTCTTTATATACGAGTAGCTGTTGCACAAACTAAAATTTCTGTGCTCAGCTAAAGCAAACAATGGTCTGAAGTGTTAAGTTTTCGTAAAGGTTTGTTTACAGATATTTATGAAAAAAAAAAAAAGAAAATTCAATTTGAAACACCTGCAGTCGTTCATATGAAACCTGTCCTGAGGGAATGTTGTACCTGTGTCTGAAGCTTCCTGCCTCACCACACCAAGTTATGGATTAATTATTAATCTACATCTCATGTATGTGTGTGTGCTTGAAGAGGTGTTTATGTTACCAGCCTGTAAATACTTCTTCACTCAGGTATTTTAATTCATCTGCAAGGTCTATGTTACCTACCTCTGTTAGAAATGTGTAGGCTTAAATCTATGGCATTGTCAGATTGAACTGCTTTTGCAATGAGTATAGAAGATTAAACAGAGTCTAAGTTATCTTTTTATATATATCTTATAGAAAGCAAACTGTCCTGGGCTGCAGCAGCTGGGCAGTGTGGGCAGATGAGGGGGTGATTCTGCTGAGGACATTGTGATACCCTCTAGAATGTCCATGGTCCCAACAGCCCAAACCCATCTGCAAAGTTACAACCCTACCTGAGAGAGGGAGAGACACCAGGATGGTGAATGATGCCATTCATCTTTCTTGCCAAGCAGTTTTACCTGTGTTTCCCTTATTTCACACTCTGCCTTCCCCTGACCCTTAAGCATCATCACTTTTTGTGCTGGGCTTCCAGAGATCTCTTTTTTCATTTTTTAAAAATAGTTCTGAGAGCATGTTTTTAATTATAATCTGAGGAAGAAAATAAATGATATTTTTGGAGACCCCCTTGGAGCATTCTCAGGGTGGTTCACCTATAAATCAAATTATTGAGGGCTTAATTGTGCAACCCCTCTGTCTTGCAAGCCCTTACTCATCTGAGTAAGTTCAGGGAGACTTCCCAGTGGGTAAATGCTCACTAACATGTGTGCACAATCTGGCATTACATGAATATCACTCTCACATATTTTGTGGGCCAGTGTGTTTCCAGTATTTGCAGTGTGTTAGATACAGTTTAATGGTAAACAGCTGTTAGAAGTGATTTATCAACGTTATGGGCCAGTTTCTAACACCCATAATCAGAGTGGTACCCAACTGCTCAAGGAGTCCCTTTCAAAGCAGAGGGAATCACACACTGGAACACATCAGAATCCAGCCCTGGAAAGCTCAGGTCTGCTGAATACTTTGGCCTAGCCCTCCAAATATTTAAACACACACTCAACTTTGAGCACATTCATATACACCCTACATCTCTGTCCTTAGCAAAGAAAGCACTCAAAAAATCAAAAATGTAAATGCATTTTTAAATTTTTTTTCTGCAGGGTACTGGCTTTGAAAGAGATGCTAACATCTAATTATAATTAAGAGCATGCATAAGTTCTTTCAGTATTCTCTCTCAGTCACCAGCACCTCGATGGACTGACCATGCCCAGAAGAAACAATTTCAGAACGCATTAATCATCTTGTGATGGAGTTTGTCACTTATTGCTTTTAAATCTATCATATGTATAAGGCTGGCATGGGACAAGAATGTTGTATTTAGGAAGTGCCTTTATCAAACTATGGAATTTTTCTTAGGAAAACTAATACATATATATTATGTGTGCAAGCTTTGAGTATATACAATAGGTGTGTATAGACATATTCTTTTTTTTTCCTGCATCTCAGCAAACAAGAACTTGGTCTGAACCTAGAACTAGGTTTGCTCCTAACCCTGTCTCGATTTCAGAAACAAGATATATTTTACTAGGTCCTGTATGCAGGGGCAGATATGCCTTATAATTAGTTTAAATATTTCTTCCACAATCAGCTATGCTAGCAACTGCTCTGCTGCCTGTGGATTTATGGAATCTCTCACTTCCCTGCTGGACATTAACAGAAAATTAAACATGGCCAAAAGCAGGAGAAAGGAAACGGACACTCGTGTCAGTGAGCTCACTGAATGTCACCCCATCTGTGAGTTTATAGGTTAATGTCCCACTCGTGCCCTTTCCTGTGCCATTATCCCTTGATTTCCCCATGCATGATTTGGAAAACGAGACTCTGGGAGTCAGGCAAACACATTTGCTTGTGACAGAGAACACGGTTGATAAGATGCTCTGTAATAACAGGCCCGTGCAGCCCCCAACAAAATACAGCAGGACATGTAAGGAAAAAAATTGGAAATTTAACTTTTAGTGATAGTGACTGCATGTAGAGCCTGCAGCAGTCTCATCCGTCTGACCTTGCTTTGTGAACTACAAATGACCTCGCTGAAAAACAACAGAGACCTTTTCTTGCTCTAGGCTGTCTCTTGATTGTATCTCTTCCTTCAGGTTACTGTAACTGCTCTTTTCCAGGGGTTGGGAAGGAAAAAAAGAGAGAAGCAGAGTAGAAACACTTAGCTGAAGACCCAAAGGCCCCCCAGGCCTGCTTCTTCCTCAGTTCTACCATCACTCTATTAATAACAGACAACGTTTTCATTAAACGATGCACTTTCCCGCTCCAGGATAGACTTGAGTTTTCTGTACTGATCATTATAAAAGTCCCAGGAGGGCTCCTACAACCACACTGTCTTCACAACAGAGACAGGAACTATCTGTTCCTACACAAACCATACGCTGCAGTGATCCCAAGAGTGAAAGAGACCTAATAACCCACAAGTGAAAGAGGTTCGGAGCCTAGTTATCAAATTCCATCCTGCAGGATAAAAGCATCCCCCATTCAAACTTCTCGTACAAGGTCTTTGTGGATAAAAGGTTTCTCAGAGCTGCCCCTGAATGGCAGGAAGCTGTTCCTCGTGCATGGCAATTGCCCTTGTTTTACTTGATTTTAAATTGAAGAAACCTCCCTTACCATACTGGATCTTTTTCCAGCGCTAGGTGAGTTGTTAGTGCGTTCAGGAAAGAGCCCTCTGTTCCTTTAAATACTTAAATACTCTTAAGTTGCTGCCTCTTTCCCTCTCTCCTTTAAAGAATTATTGACACCCATGTAACCCTGTGCTAGGAAGACCATTATTTTGGGCAGGGGGCTGCACAATCATCCCCTGGTCTGAGGAATTTGCAGTAAGAAGAGACACAGCACAGCACCCAAAACTGAGCCCAGCCATCACCTTCCCCCTTCAGAATGGATGATACTCTCAGTACACCCTCTCCAAAAAGGCAAATTAAATCCTATTTTCATTTTCAAAGGCTCCCCTGCACTCTTAATCTTTTCTTATGAAAACTGGATGAAGAAAGTAAAAAAAGATCAATAACTTAAACATGAAAGTAATCAAGCTATCATGGATAACTGACTACAGGGGATTCCTCACAGTACTTCCTTGGAGTTCTTGGAATAAAAGGCTACCAAAACCATTTATTTATGGAATATTAGCTAAAATCTGGCTACAGTATAGCTAAATACGTAACAAAGTTATTGGAGTTTGCACTGCTAGTAAAACTCAAGCTCACAGTCTAAAAAAAGTTCCCAAGGATATGATCCCACTGGGAAAAATAATGAAAATTTTACAGCTTAAAATTTGTACTTGCAAAAATTACGACTATTGAAAATTAGCAGCTGGAGACAGATTGTGTGGCCACTGGTACAGTTAATAATGCTGCTGGCATGCCAAACTCATGGGCACTGCTGGGCAGGGAGGGTGGAATGGAGCTTTCCTTTTTGGGTGGTCACCTTGATTTCCAGATTGGGCTGTTCCATTGCAGCATCAGCTAAAAAGCTTGTAAATAAACGCTTGAATGAGGTTCCCTCTTTACTCAAATCTTCCAAATCTTGGAACAGGAATGGTCCAGGAAGCAGCCAGAGAGAACTTGCAACCAGCTAATGCTTCAGCAGTAAATAAACCTTCCTTCCCTGATGACCATTTTCATGAAGTCCTGGTCCACAAAAAGTATGTAATCTGGATTTTTAAATGTCGTTACGCCTTGGAAATCTATATGACATAAACTTTTGCCTAAAAATCAATTCTGAGTTACAATTTGATTAGCAGAAAATTGCCATCACATTTGTTTCTAC
This sequence comes from Prinia subflava, assembly GCF_021018805.1. Classification (NCBI taxonomy): domain Eukaryota; kingdom Metazoa; phylum Chordata; class Aves; order Passeriformes; family Cisticolidae; genus Prinia; species Prinia subflava. Next base: position 4,046,425 of record NC_086261.1, read on the forward strand.
ATTTGTCTACCTCATGTCCTTTTCATTCATAGGCTGGACGATTTAAGCTTTCTTTAAAAACTCCCCAAGAAAGTCTGTGACATTAAAATGTCCTTTGATGCTCTTTCACTAAGCAGTGAATATTAACAGTTATGGTGACCCTGTTCCCTAATGTGTCTCTGTTGGATCAATAGCAGTTAAGTGCCACTGTTTTACAATTAAAAAGGGGATCATTTTAAATTTAAAAGCTCATAGCTAATTTTCTTCTTGGCACTTAATAGCATAATTCATTTTTGAAAAACCACATAGGGAAAGCATATACTTTATTCTTTGCTGGCAGCCTTACTGGGGCTAGTTTTAGTACTCATTGTTGCATTATGTGTAATTTACAGCAATGCCCAGTCAAGCCATCCGCGTGGCAGGAAGTGTCATACTGCTCCAAAATATGAGTTTGATCCACAGGCAAGAATTAGAGGAAGAACCTGCTGGTTTTATACCTCAGTGAACATCTTTCTGATAAGCATTTTGTAGCTACTTGCTCTCAGTGTTTTGTTTCTTGCTAGGCAAGGCCTCAGCTCTTAGCAGGCCAAGAGGTTTGTGCTTGGAGTTTCTGAAGTCTGGGCAATCCAGTAAAAGAATGAGTAGCACACTATTACTGCACTGATAGTACAACTTCACCCTTCCTACCTGCCAAAAAACCCACTCTCACCTTCATCCCTGTGAGTATTTGTTTTGTTTTTATTTTGCTGCTGAAAAAAAAAATGAATGCAAGAATGATGAAAACCCTGCTGTTTTTTCCCCAAATTCCCCATGGGGTATTTTGAGCTTGGACATTTCCACTATGGATGCAGTAGCCAAGGGTGTGTCTGCACCATTTGTGGGCTTCAACCTCCTACTGCACAAGAACAATCTCAGGTGAAGGCACAAGAACAATCCCAGATCTCAGATCACACATCCTACAGTGGAGAAGTAGCTCTTGTAGGGTTTATCTGTGAGGCACAGAAGTTGGGGAGGGAATGGGGACGTTTCTGGTGAGTAGAAGCTTTTCTGTTTTCAATGTTCCTGCTCTAAGTATAGGAACTTAGGAGTTCCACGAACTCTTCAAGTACTGTAGTTTCAAAATTTGGTTACTGGCAACCAAGATATTGCAATCCCTAAATTCGGGGAGGAGCCCATCCCCAAACAATTCCAACTAGTTTCAGAGGGAACACGGACACAGAAATGAGGGAAGTTTAGGACTACACTTCAATAAAAGGTGGCATTTCCTGAACTTCAGTCTCTTTTCACTCCAGAGCAGAGAGCAGCAAATAGCTGACTGCATCAATATTGGGGTTTGTGTGTGATTGCAGTCACAGAGGTGTTAAGGTGGTGTTGGGGGATTATCACCTGATTGTTTCAGTAACTTTGCGAAGATGAAACCTACTCTTCCCTGCTCTCCTTCACCCCTGAATAATCCTACAGGAACTCTAAAAGATATTTACAGAAAACAACACTTCTGGCCCCAGCTGACACTGACGGTAGCAGACAAATCAGCTGCCCTCATTTACAGGTAAAGATGAGCTGGGGCTTTTAACGTAAAAGCCCATATTCATCCTGAATTAAATAAATTCTCTTTTAACAAATCACTGCTGTGCATTAGCAAAAAAAAAACCCCCAAAAAACCAGAGCCACCGAGCTGCTGCAGTGTGATAAAGGCACATGAGAGAGAGGAAATGCTGGGTTAATGTGGGCTGGCCCCCCCGGGACACCCTCACCCCAATGGTCACTGCTGTAACCCAAGCCAGCGAGGGGCTGGCGGCGGCAGATCGGGTTCTGACAAAGTGTGCTGCTCCAACACGCCTCTGTACAACACAATTAACTGCTTACACCAGGCGTTGCCGTGTTCCTGCCACGTTACACTTCTCACATTTCATGTAATAGTGTTTGCAAAGTGCTCCCAGTTTTCAATTAGCCAGCCCTGCCTTCCCCTCGCTCTCGTCCGCGCCGCTCCAGATGAATCCCGTGGACTGCCCAGAAGTTCAGCCTCAGACACAAACTCCCAAAGCCTCTGTTTCAAAGACACTGGTGGCAGCCTTGCATTTTTATTATTTTCTTTTTAAAGCTGGTCATTAGATGTAATTTATTCTGCACACTTCTGGGGAATCAAATCAGGGATATAACTTCCCTTCACTTTGCTGCAATAGGTGTCCTCACAAAACAAGCAGTAACCACTTCATCTGCAGAATAACCTTTCTGTGAGTGTCCTTCTACCTATTGATTTGCTGATCTCCATCACAAAATCTCAAACTACTGCTTCATACCCTGCTTCCCTTTGAAGTAGACTTATGTAATTGTATACAGATTAAAAAAAAAAAAAAATAAAATAAAAGACCCAGGAGTTTTCCTCCCCTCTCTGTGCCCTACAACAAAAACCACAATCACATTTGCCTTTTTTGTGTAATTATCCTTTCATATCCTTTCATACCTGGATGAGATGGAGCACTCCATAGGCTTGGTTTTCATTAGGTGCTAAGTGCTTACAAGTATCTGCAAGGCTGTCAGTCATCTCAGAAAATCCACTACGTGATTTTCTAGGACTGCAGTGCTACCTTCATGAACCAGATACGGCATGGTCATTTGAAACCAGCTCATGTAAAATGTGATTTCAAACTCCCTAGGAGTTACAGAAGGTTCCAACCCAGTTACAGTTTATTTGAAAAATGCAGACACTGCAGGTAGCAAGTTAAATGGTCTGACAGGTTGAGCACTGGCTTGGAAACTTCAGATGATCAGAAATCTTCAAGCCAATTTATGTTTGGTACCCCAAATTCAAACAGCTCTCAGAAGCAACCAAACCAGCCTCCTGTAAGAATTTGATTTTTACACATCTCAACTCAGAAAGTTCCCAGGATAGGAACACCCCAGACTGTGGAACAAGAAAGGCTCTATCACACAAAACCAGATGCAAATGTAGTTCATGTTCTCAGTTTTCAGAGCTGGATGTGAAACTGAGCTAAAATTGTCTCCTAAACTCCAACTTTTATTACAAGAAACTGGTTACTTCCAATTGCCTGATCTGGAAAACAAAGAAGTGAGAATGCTTTGCTTTTTTTCTTTCTTGTATTTCTGATAAGGCATCAGATGCAAAAGAGGGAAAATTACTATTTCTAAAACTTCCACACTACAAAAACATCAGTTTGCAATGTAGACTAAAACCATATTTGGGTAGATCTTCCTGTTCTGTCTTTACAGTAGTGATTGAAGAGGTAGTTGGTAATCAGCAGTATTCAGCATGGCACAGAATCTTTTCTGGCAACCCAAGAAATAAAAGACTTAAGGAAACAAAATCAAGGTATTTTTTCTGTTGCTGGAAAACCTCTGGCTCAAACCAGTCAGCCTTAGCTGATTACACTCAGGCAGGAGTCTGAACCAGACTGGGAATGGGAATGACTCCCCGTGTGTGTGGATATTTTACCAGACATTTGGGCACGTTGGTGGTAAAACTCTACTCGTGGTTTTTTCATCATCTGCAATATCCCCAGATATCTGCACACTAGAGCCTGGGTATGGACAAGTTATAAATGAAATTAACCCCCCTTCTTCAATATGAATTGTAAACAAAAGCATCAGCTGGAGGAGTCTGACCTCTACTCTTTGCTAACATTCCAATGTCTGGAGAAGGAATCATTTTTGGTCCAATACATTTTCAAAACACTCAGAAAGGTCTGAGATATCCACCAGGCTTCAGACCTGATCTGGAGGCCAGAGGCCCCCCTGCTGACTTTGTGGATTTGGATCAGGGCCACAGGGAAACAGCAATTCTTCCAGCTTGCATTAGAAGACAATTGCCATTTGTAGGCAACGTGTGAATATTCAGGAGGCTTTATTACACTGAATCCAGTAAAGTTTTACTCTGTATTAAGTTATTGCAGTGTTTGAAACTGAGCTGCAAAGTTTTGATTAAAAAAAAAAATCAGTAAATTCCATATGGCTCCCAGGTGTTCCTCAACCTGGTCCCCAGTTTCCCCCTTTCCCTCTCACCAGAAAAAGAAAAAAGAGATCTGGATTTATACATAGAGATACCCTTCACTCTGCCACCACCTTGATATTATTGTATCCAGCACTGCAGACAAAGCTCGGAGCTTCCTGCACAGTGTGAGCCCAGGTTTGCTTTCCCACCACACAGCATTTACAGATGTTTTCAGGAAATTTGCTCCAGGCAGGTGAAGAAAGACGTAAACTTTTTGGTTTTTCTCTATATTAATATTTCCTCCCTTGTCCCAACATCCATGTGTGATTAATTCTCCATTCATGATGTTCACCTGAACAGGCACAAAGGCAGTCAGGGTTTTATTTTAGACCTTGTTAGATTATTTTTTAAAGCATGTTTATGAGTTTTCTTGCATTTGGTTAATCTAACCACACAAAGTGTTTGAGTACAACCAAATCTTAGAGGTACCATCTTAGAAGTCACTTCCAACGTTTTCCTTTTATTTATGACATTGTAAAATGTTGCAGCACAGAAAAAATCTTAACACCTTCCTTAGTTAATTTGCTCATTTATCTTGATAGAAGAAAAACACAGTACAATTTAAACTGATTCAGATATTTTTCAATTACAAACCAAAATGGATTGTGTCATGTAAAGCCACAGAAAAAAACTCTGAACTTTCTCATTCTTTTTTCCCTAATTTTTAGACTTAGAGACTTCAGAAAAGCAATTTTTCAGACTTCTACTGGAAAGTCTGCTGACAATTTTGTTGCTACAGGACAAAGTGTTTTAAGCAGGTTAAACAAAAGGAACCACACCAAGACATGGAAAGGGTCAGCTAATGCTCCCTGTGATTTTGAGATAAGTTAAATAGACTTCCCCACATCCAGCTTCTAAGTCTAATTGTTTTACAGACACCCACAGACACTGCAGGAAAGTCAAGGAAAAAAAAGCAGAAGCTCGTGTCAATGAAAAGAAAATACATTTTCTCTACTGAAGACAACTTTGGGACAAGGGAAAGGGACCAGCACAACCAAAGCTGTACAAGGCTCAGTTTTGTGGAATATCTTTGTTCCTGTTAAGTGGGGGAAACCAGCAGAGCCCTTTGCCCAGGAAAATTTGTCACTTTTATCTAACAGCTACTGCTCGTTCTCTGTTCTCCTCCTCCCTCTCCATGGTCTGAGTTGTTCTGCATTTCCCCACTTTCCACACTTAAATTACCTTCCAATACAGGGCCCCTTCAGCCACTGGAACTTTTTAAATACATATATGCAGGTGAGAGTTGTCTAGGGAGAAATGTATTTCCCTCTTCTGGTCCTTCATGCTAGAGTTGATGCCACACAACTCCCTAAATATGGGCGTTTGCCATGGCAACAACTGCAGCACAGTTTTGCAGAACTTGCCCCTTAAGTGGCTTAATGGATATGGTATTTATTCCCTTTCTGAAGATTTAGCTTCGGTGACACATTAATACAAACATAAATGGAGCAAATATTTGTGTGCTTCTTGGGAATAACAAAGGCACGTTTATCTGATACACACAGAAAAGACATTTTTGAACCTCATTAATACATGAGTAGAAGTCAATGGAGGAAAATGGATCTTGTTAACTGGCTTCTTGGATACCAATAAGCATCTCATTTGCCTTAAACATATCAACCTAGCAACACTATTTATTCAATATAGAATAATCAGTGACATTAGAGAGCCCCAGCATTGCACACAGAGGAATGATTAATCTATTATTCATTCCACAATAAAAACTCTGAGGGATTTACCATATGAAAAGTGATATTCAGAAAAGGAGGTGGTATTTTTTTTATCCCTGACCTGTATGGGAATTCCTGTCCTGTGGGATGAATTCCATTGAATAACATTGAGAGTTTTGGTTGTGGGTTTTGCCTTTCTTTCCTATTTTTTTTTGTACCCTTCCTTCCTGCAAGGCAAAAAAGAGATTTCAGAGGACTCTGGGACTGAGTATGTGGTATGAAAACAGAGGCATGGAACTTTTATAGGTGTATCCTTTTATGCCCTCTGAATAGATGAATGATGCCATCTGAAGAGATGGAATTGTGTTGATTTGAGAAGCAGAAGCATTTTTTTCCTCGCTGGTGCCCATCTTACCATGATGGTTGGTGTTGACACAAGGTTAAATGCACACACAGACACTTGTGCCTGTGCAGACTCCTGTGTACAGGAGGGAAAAACAGCTGTAAACCTCCCACAAAACTGTCATCAGCCTGGTGCCCATATCCAGAGGATATCCACAAGCCTTACACTGCACCCAGGAACCAAAAACCCCTCTGGGGACCCTTTCCCTGCAACTCCAGCACAACACCAGCTCTTGAACCAGAGCACAGCCAGCTACCTCCATGAAGGCCACTAAACAACCAGGCTGTGCACCTGCTCTGCAAAGTTTAGATGCAGCCATTAATTTTTTTTTTCATCAACTATTTAATAATTATTAAGAATCATTCTGCTTACTCTGCAGGAACAGCCTTGGCCTGAGCTCCAGCACACCAGCAATCGAGCCCTGTGCATGAACAGATGCACAGCTGTGCATTTAATTGGTGTCAAGGTGGCACCTGAAAAGCAGTTATTTGAACATAGATTTAAATAACAGGACAGGTGACTTGCAATTACTACATGCACATTTGTGTGGACAGCTTGGGATTCTGCTGTTTCAAAGACCAAAACTTTTAAAGTTTCTTTCCTTCAGGAAGTTTCTTGTAGAAGCTAAGAGGCCATTACAATCAAGGAGAACTTTTGTGTAAGTAAGCACTAAGTAGAAATTATAGAACTGGGATTTAGATCATGAAACTGTCTAAAAGGCAAGTTGTTATTTGATTTTGAAATGTAATTGAAAATAAGAATAATGAAGATAATTCCAATTACTCTGGAATGGCCTTCTGCTCCTTGCAGGGTGTGCAGTGATTAACTAGCCTTTTACAGCACTTCATTTTTTTTCCCCCCAGTGATGGAAGATTTACCCAGGAATCCTTGGGTAAGAATAATTTGTTTTGGCAGAGATATTTGCAGTGGAGGGTGGGGAGGGAGCCAACCTCTGTCTCAGCCCACTCAGCCCTTCTGGGCTGCCAGGGCAGGCCACGGGAGGAACTGGAGGAGGAGGATTCTCCATGCAGTTTGAGCAGGCAGCAAACCACGGGGACAACTGCAACTTTGACCACTCTGGCTACCCTAAAATTAACCTAAGGGCTACACCACAAAGTACTGGCCTCAGCACACCTGAAAACACCCCTGAACTGAGTGTTCATGAAAAACAAGCTGCACTTCTAAGGACTTCTGATGAGTTCTCCCACTTCACACTGTTGGACTCTGAAAGAGCAGATCTCACTGGTGCATTTCTTTCTCCTTTCACTATTAATTTTGGAGAGTCCTACATGAGTTATGGGTTGTCCTGGGATATTCTAGCAATACACCAGAATAAAAGCAATGGTAGCTCCTCTCATGAAGAACTCTACTGCACCTTACCACTTGTCACCCTTGTGCATCTTTACTGAACTGCAGAGATCTCTGAGAAAACACTTACTTTTTGATGACTAAAATAAGGGTGCTGGTTTTTTGCCACAGCTTATCTTAAATTATGCAAAACTCCGAGATATGCGAGGCATAAAGAAAGGAAGAACAAGGCCTTTAATTGAATTCAAGATCCATTTCCAGTGAATTGCTAAATCCCTAAAACAGAAGAGCAGTTTTGCATTCTGCTAACATAATCCACCTCCATCCATGTTACTCCCATGAGTCACACACACATAAACTCTCAGTGCACAAGATGCAAGAAAAGACCACATAGCAAGCAGCTGAATCAGCCTCTCCTTTTAGGCCTCCTATTTGCCCATGAAAATAGTGAATATTGAGACAGGGCTATTCCAAGTGTCATCTACAGCTCTTTGTTAGTGATAAGAAAGGAAATTTCTGCACTCGGAAATTCCAGTTTTTGTGCCAGCAGCTGCATTGGTTCCTCTGCTGCTGCCAATAACTTCACTTCAGACCTTTCTAACACAGCATTTCAGAAACTGTTTCCTGCTTCTCAGCCCACAGCACAGTAATTCCATCTGTGGGGCTGTGGCTCCTGGAGGAGACAGCGTTTTTGTATGACTGTCCTCCAAATTAGTTTGTTACACAGGTAAAATGACAATGGCAATTAATAAGCAGAAGCACATTCCCTGGGTCCAGAGATTCAGCCCTCAAAGCTTTAATCTAGATCCTACAGAACCAGGGCAGAGAGGCAGTGCTGGAATGCAGCTCCCCTCTCCCTCTCCACTGTTCCTCCTCCTGGAACCTCTGTCCCCCTCCCTCCCTGTGTTGACACATTCCCACTGTTCTACCTGAGCTACTCCATGCAGCACATCCCTTCTCTTGGTCCAAGTCAGCCTCCACGGCCCAAACCAGCACCCACAGCCTCCAGGAAGGGGCTGAGAGGAGCAGGAGAGAAATATCCCCTTGCTCTGGTCAGCAATGGCCCTGTGAAGGCACTGGAGCCCTGCCTGGCTGAGCACCTGGGGCCAGCAGCTCCCAGCAGTTCCCCCAGGGTGTGGAGGGTGGAGAGGCAGCCCAGGGCCAGGTGAACTCCTCAGCCCACTCACAGCTGTGGGGATGAGTTCCCAGATCATTCACCTCACCCCTGCACAAGCAGCAAATTTTGGGGGCCATGCAGCCCCCATCCCCTGAGGGTAGAGGGGACATCTCTCCTGTACTACACCCACATTTGGGGGAGACAGGAGACAAATCCCTCAGAGAAGCCCCAGCAGGTGCTGTGGCAAATGGGAGGGGAGCCTGGCAGTCATGGGGGATCCCAGGAGTGAGGGGTGCCCACATCTCCTTGTCCCCCAGCAGCAGCAATCAATGGGGCTGTGATTACCACCCCTGCTCTTTGGTCCCCCCAAACAGGGGGAGCACAGCTTTGTGCCCGTCCTCCCATCGAGGATGCAGCTCTGCAAAACTGCCCCTCTTATCCCTCTTTACATATTTATTGCAACTCTTTAGACTGATCCATGCTAACCAAAGGAGAGGGACCAATGGAAAGGGGCTGGCTTGTGCCAGCAATCCCCAGACTGTCAAGCGATCACTGAAGATTGGACAGGTCCTGATGAAATAAATGTTGGCTGCTGACTCTTCCAATTTTGCAACACTCCTCTGTGTCACTGGAGCAGCCTTGTCCAAGATTGAGATATTTGCAAACTGTCATCTTTCATAAATATCTGCCTTGAGTGACACTTTGCCCCCCTCCATTTCCCTTTGAAATGTACCTAGCTGGCACGGAGCCTGCGGGATTTCATTGCTTGTGATAGGTGATTAGCAAAGAGATGATTTCCTCCTCCCTCCCCCTCCTCCCCTCTGCCAAAGGGCTGAGTGACAGGTCCAAAAGGCGAAAGGCAGACTGGGGAAGCAAATCTGCCAGAGGCAGAAGTGATGACACTCCGAAAACACTTCATTCATCTTGCCAAATTACAGGCTGGGCTGGGGACTGATGGAGACTGGAGGAGGGAGGGGGGGGATAATCTCCTGCCTTTGCCTCGCATGTTCTCTGCTCAAAAACATTGCAAAGCAGCTCCTGGAGCTTGAAGGGTGCACCCCAAACCCCTGCAATTTCTGCTCTGTAATGCTCCCAGGCGAGCTGCTACCTGGCTCTGCTCACAGCCTGGTGACGAGGAGCGTGAAGTGTCTTAGTCATGGATGTCAGATCCCCTCAACTCCCACAGGCTGCCTGCCTAGACATCAGTGATGGGGCTGAGAGGGAATTTCAAACAGCAAAACCAAGTAGGAAGTGTCTGGGCCTCCCAGACACCGGAGCTGGTGACACCTGCACAACCTTCCCCTGATTTATCTGGTGGGGAACTGCCCAGAGGGCAAAGCAGAATGGAGTGTTCTGCTTTGCCCTCTGTGTTGGGAACTGAATTCCCAACCAGAAACCTCATTTGTGGTTGGGACTTCTCCTGTGTCTGTTTTGGGAACCTTTGAGAGGTAATTTGGGAATGAACACAGGTATGAGCCACTGATGATGCTGCTTCTCCATGAGCTGGGATGTCTTCTGAGCAACAGCCAAAACTGCTTGTGTGCTTGGACAAAGTTCTGCATAAAACTTCCTTTTTTAAGAAGAATACTGATTATGAATGAGAAATCCAGTGAGAAATGGGTTTTCTTTTTTTTCTCCTCAAAACATTATCTAAGGAATGGTTTGATTTGGGCTTTTTAATTTAGGGAATTTATTTCAATTTCTGGGTTTGAAGTGGATGTCTGTCTGAAATGTAATTACTTTTTTTTACCTTACATTTAATGGTTTAACATTGAAATGTTTCAGACTTGCCAATTAACTACTTCAACCCAAAGTATTTTGCCTGAATTCTCAACATGCCTGAAGTCTACTCTATTTACATTTTCAGACTTGACATTTCCTTTTAACAATGAGATTGCTAACAAAGGAAATTATGTTTTCCTCCTGTCTTTGCCAATGGACATTGTAAGCAGTGATCATTGAATCTTAAATTCACTTTTCCAACTGAAGAGCAAGTCAATTATTTCAGATGGTGCAACTGAAAATCTCTCTCTTCTGTCATCCTGAAGTACTTCAAGAGATACACAAACCACTCCTGAAGAATGAGAATGATTTTATTTTTAATAATACATGAGTTTTTTGTTACATGTCAAAGAGAGAACACCAGATTCTAGTGTTTCCTAGGCTAGTCTAAGACCTAGGGTGCACTCAAACACAGACTTAATGCTGTTGTAAAAACTTATTTGAATTTTGTTATATCAGAACTTACAGCTCAAATAGATGCTGATGTCACTTTTCATTTTTACTTGTGTAAATGAAGTCTTGGCTGGATTTCTGTAGCATCATCTCTCAGTGGTATCTCCCAGGAAACACTGAAAATGGAGACCAGGACATAACAAAGTGAAATACTAGTAACAAAAATAGATGCCCTATACATTACAGAGTGAAATGTCTACTCTAGACAGGAGAAATATAATCTAAAATGATCCTTAGCTAATCATCCCAGAATCAAAAATATCAGGGGTGGAAATGATGTCTGTCCTCAAACTGTTTGATACAAGTGTGTTGGCTAGGCATTTATTTGCTAAATTCTATTCAGCAGAGGTAATTCTGAAGAACATAAGAATTTTCTAACAGTTGAATCCAAACATAACACAGTTCCCTTCTTCTCTTGAACACTAAAGATGTGCTCAGCTGGGACTCAGAATCTGCACGTTCCCAGCTGCTGGGTGCCCAATATCCAAGTGCTCAAAGCTGTCAGCTGGAAAAGACATTTCACAACAACAAAATTATTATTTTTTTTTTCTTATTGTATCAACTTTTTCTTCTAAATTGGAAATGATGGAAAACGACCATCACATGGTGTTGGAACTGGGGAATACCATCAAACATAAAAATAAAACACTGGAAGGATCAAAGTGAGCCGACTCTTTCTAGTAGATTTCACTGCTAAAAAGTGTGAAAAAAACCTCCAAAAGACCAAACAAAAAGCCAAAAAACCCCAAAACAAACAAACAAAAAATCTGATGCCATTTATTTTGAGAAATTCTGTTCTGTCATCACTCTGCAATTTACAATTTCAAACAGCTAATTGAATATTACATACAGCATGAGGTAGGCTGGCCTAACAATATAATATCCCTCCCCCTTCAGACTGAGAAATTTGGTAAGAGAAATTACAGTGAGTTTCTCGAGGACAAACACTGAGTTGGTGATGGAACAGAGATTCAAACTTGGGGGCCTTTTGTGTCCCTCCAACCACCTCATTGCTTTACACACGTTTGCTCACACCCAGGTCTGCAGCCACCCAGCAGAAAAACACAACACAAGGAGGGAGAGGATGAAAGAGCAGACCTGAATGTCAGCACAAGGACAAATAACCCAGTTCTGCATCTACAGAGGAGCTCAGGTGAGGCTGAAGCACCTCCACAGTTACTGGCAACTGAACGTAAAAACCCTTCTCAGCTGTCCCTGTAGCTTAGTTACTTTCCCTGCAAAATTAGAATAAGAGGAGAAGGGATTCCTCACCCAGAGTACTTTAGGGTGGTGGGGGCTGTGATGCCCAGCTCTGAAAACAGCTCAGGTGCCTGCCAGAGAGCTGAGGCTGCTGCTGTCACCTCGGGGAGGTGTCCCTGGGACCACGGACGAGGGTCTCCATCTGCAGAGAGGAGCAGGATTCATGTTTGAGGTTTCCCAGGGCTCATTTCCAAGGGTTCCTCACCCACACCCTGATGTTAGATAGCTCTGCACCAGGGCAGCGAGGTGTCTGAAGAGTGCAGTGGATGTCGCCATCTAATTTCTGGAGATAAGGAGAAAGTGATAAATGCTACATATGTGAGCAGGAGATGTGGTGTAACCCATCTGGCCACCTACAAACACATGTGTTGTACCCATGACAAGTTAATTGTGCATTAATCAGGATATAATCTCATACTGCTAATGCGAGTCATGATGTAATTTTACCTTTACTACCTATACAACTATGGCCATTATTATCCTGTAATAAATCGTATCACTCCAGACTGATGAATGACACTAGTTAATGTCTCTCCACCTAATTTGTTATTTCACATGGTGATGTAGCATTACTTTGGTTTGGTTTTTACCCAGGGAAGCTGCCTTACAGTTGGCTTTATTGGACCTTTCCAGAGCACTTGCAACAGGAGAAAAAAAGATAAATCAGTATTTGTTTTTAATTTAAAAATAAAAAGGGGAAGATTTTACCAGAGATTTTTTTTTTGTTTGCTTTTGTTGGGATACTTCTTTCCAGTGAGCCCAGCTCTGAGCAGAAACAGAGTTACTTCAAGCAGCAATAACCAAAAATGCTGACTTGGAATTTAACACACATTTGGCCACGTTGCTGCTTGTTTGTTGTAGCATTTTTTTTTGCATGTTTGATGCAAGGATAAATAACTGCACATCCCCACTGCTCCCACAAGATGCACATAGACCCACTTGCTCAGTGGCAAACAATTTAGCTGCGGTTAAAGAAGAAAAAAATGTGTGCTGGAATTACACCGCCACTTGTTTTTTTGGCTCTCACCTCTTTGCCTGCACACCTGTGTGTCTGACCCTCACACCTTGAAGCTTTTTAAAGTTCTGGGTGGTGGTTGCAGAACACTTTTTTTTTTTTGGTGATAAATAGGAAAATGCAGAGAGGGGACAGAGATCTAGAATGAGTTATTTTTCTAATGTTTTCCCATTAAGCAGCAGCTGCTGTTTCCAAGCTGTCAGCCCTGTTGCCAGGGTGATTCTGTGTGCGTGGCACGCAGCGGGGCTGGCGGGCTCAGCGCATCCTCCCGCCTGCCTGGGAGTGCCACTGCACCAGGGAACTCCTGCAGGGGCAAACCCCTTCCTCTGACCCGGGTGGGAATGGGGCTGCAGGAGCACAGGAGGGCACTCAGCACCGTGCTCCTCCACACTGGCACAGCCTCGTTGTCCTCTCCCCTCCCCATGAAGAAGAATGTACAAAACGCTTCATTTCGACATTTTAAATTTTGCGTACGGCTCTTGGTCTTCTCCTCTAATGACATAACAGACAATCTGAGTCAGATAACACAGCCCACAAACCAAAATCAATGTTCAAGTGTCTGCACGATGCCAAGCAGTGACTTCAGTGGATCAACTTCTCCCTCTAAACGTTGTGCAAGGGTTAAAGAGCTTTGTTGAGCTACCCAGAGGGCAACAGGGTCGTCTTGCACAAGAAAGTATTCTCACTCCAAGCACGGAAAAAAGGGACTAATTTTTTTCTAATATTAAACTCAGTTTGCCTTCCAAAGTGCAACATTTTTCCAGTCTACAAGGTAGGACTCCGAGACAGGGAGAGCACCTTTTTCCATGGTTAGGGCATTATGATCCATTTATGGTTCCTGAATGTCTAATGAATGCAGTAAGAAAGGTAAAACGTTCACAATTCTTTAATATACTGGCAAGAAAACCTTATCAGTTTACGGGAGAATCACAAATGGCAACAGGTCAGATCAAATTTCTCATGTGGCATAAAATCATAAATGCAGTTCCCAGGGCTACCTCAACTTTAATAAAATGAAGTCATCCATGTGTTGCTTTGTATTAATATTGCAACTAGGTTTAAGCATATATGAGCCATGATTTTTCCTCAAGTGTTAAATCAAATTGAATCACAGGTTTTTATGAGTGATAAAATGATAATAGACCAGATCTGGTCAGCTAGGATAATAACTTGATTCAGTACTTTGGATGTAAGTGTTTAAGATTTCCACAATAAAACTGTAATGTTATACCCTAAAGTGTGTTAATAACATTAAGTGATGTAACAGTGAAAGCGAACTGACAGAATGTAATACCCATAGGGCCATCATAATAGAAATAATTTATAATGTAACAGCAATAAAATCTTTAATGTTATCTCAATCCAGTCCTGTTCCCAAGTCTGGGGTTTCAGATTACACGTGATTTTTTTTTTCTATGCATTTAAGTGTTAACTTAAAATAATTAAGAAAATGGTTTTCAAAGTGGAAGAGCCTTTCAAAGTTGCTGACCTGATAATAATATTATTAACTCTTTCCTTCCTACCAAATTCCTCTGTGGCCAATAGCTGACACAAAAGGAAGTACATCTCTTTTGCTTCCATTTTATTTTCCTTTTAAAAGCAATTTGCAGCAATCAAGGAATATGTAGGACCACCATTCTGCATGAAAAAGGTATCCCATCCTCACCATTTTCACATCTAAACACAAACCCAAAACACACTGTAAAAAAGTTTGAAAAAGACCCAGTAAATGTCACCACACCATAAACACAAGGTTTGTGCTTGTGGCTACTTAAAAAAAAGGAAGAAGCCAATGGGGTGTCTTCTATCCAGTGGCAAACCAGAACTTGTCCTGGAAGAGCCTGATTAGATATTAGCAAATGTCATTCTGGGCAAAATGTTGGGATAAATTCCCTAGAGGGCCCATGAGATCTTTTTCAGTCAGATCTTTAAGAAGAGAACTGATCAAACATCTTTAAGGTGTGGACACAACGTATTTTATCCAACCTATGAACAGAGAGGTGAATCAGAGAACCTCATGTATATGACAGAGACATTTCCTCCACCTCATGCAGCCTAAATATGTTTCCTGGAATCTCAGTATGTACTGATGTTTAATAGACAGTGGTCTTTAGGAGATAAAGATATTTTTTGCCTATTTTGCCTATATTTTGCCTTTTTTTGCCTATTATTTCCTTCAAAACATATGAGAAGAACTGACTGGACAGATGTGCACAGATCTTGCAAAATGTGTGCAGAAATAGAACATTCAGAAGTAGTCAAACACAATCTTTAATACTTAAACCAAGATTTATTTGTTTCAAGGTAAGGTATAATTTTATTCCTTCTTCCTGATCAGATTGCTTGCTAAGAATATTGACTGTTTTAGGCAGGAATACTGAGGGCTTTCTGTAATGTATGCCATGCCTCAGAGGAGCCAAAGCAGAATAAATTCAGCATCTGAATTCTCTTGCAAACCCATCCAACCCAGGACTAATAACCTGTGTCTTTAGAAAATACTCCAGCATCAGACATACAAGATAGTTATTGTGCAATTAAGAGAAATCCTCTGACTCTCAGGTTCTCTCTGGACTCACCAGGGAATGCAGAAAAAAAAAAGAATAACTGGAACTGAACAAAGAAGCAGCTTATCATCTTGAAATATGCTGGGTTAATCGTCCCTTTAAAAGCAAATGTATTAGGAAAACATTAGATCCTTAGCCCTCTGTGACATAATTACACAGGCTTCTGATTAAACAGAGGCTCTCATTAAGTAAAACATTTTATTTTAGTTTCTTGTTGGTTGTTGGTATTATTGGGCTTCCTGCCCAATTCCAGCCAGGCTACCATATGAACAGTGAAAACAGCCAACATTGTTAATACAATAACAACAACAACACTTGGCACTTCCAGCATTCCCTTGATCTCAAAATCTTGCAGCAATTTACAGATATCACTCGGGTGCACCATGTGACAAAGGGGTGGGGCAGGTAAGACTGACCATGCTTATCTCACAGATGGATAAAGCAGGGCAGAGAGGGACTCACCTGGCTTTCCCTGGCTGCTGGAAAGTCAGTGCTGAGATCCAGAAGTCCTGAGGAGAAAACCACTTGGAATTTCTGTTTCGACAACGACTGAACTTTGTTCCTCCCTCCTTAATTGCTGTTGTTCTTTACAGGTTCCTTGTAGCAGAAGAGGACTTGTGCTGTGAAAAATCAAGCAGGGATGCAAATCAGAAGGAAAAGGCAATTAAGCACTGCTTATTTTTTGTAGTTTAAGAAACCTTGCTACAATCTCTCTCCAAAACAGATTTGTGGTAGTTTACATTAAGCAGTAAGGACCTATTTTTGACCAGCTAAGATGTAAAGTTTGCACTGTGGGTTAAAGTGGTAGGTAACAGAAGGATGTTTTGGTTTCTGGATCACCTGTTCAGCACCTGTAGAGAGGCTTCTTTGCAGAGAGATTCCAGTGATGGGAATACAAGGACAACACTTTTGCACGGGATAAGGGGTACATTTATGAATGCACAACCTCTGAGCTGCCAATAGCACTGAGCTTTTGTCCTCCCATCACCCTGATCCACCTTTGGCAGATACTCCTGCCCCCCTGGCTGGGAAGGGGGCTCTGGTGGACTGGAATGGATTTATGTGGCCAAACTTACAAAAGAAAGCTCCAGTCTTCAGCCTGAGAAAGGGCGAATCAACTTTTGTCCTGCATCTGAAAACACCTCAGATGCTGAAAGCTTACATTTGCTGATACAGGAGGAAAGTTTTGCAGAATACAGTTTCCCTTCACACAGAAGGGTTTAATCCCTAAGATTAATAAATATTTCTCAGTGGTGTGCTGGCTAGTAAGGAGAGTTGGCTGCTGATTTACCAGATTTCTGCCACAGCCAATTAATTCTTTTTTTCTTTAGTCTAAAAGAGAGAACTTTTCTATCTAGGAGGATGAAGTGTTAAACTCCTCTTAGGCAGTGAGGTGTAGAAACAAAATCTCACACAGTGCATATAAATATCATCTGTATCCAGACTCCACCAGTGTGGATTGTAATTGGCACTGCTGTGAATTATCTGTTACTGATACACACCAACACCCCCTGATTTGGAAGCTCAGGTGCCCCTTCCTGGATGCAAAAATACAAACATAACACCCACGTGCAAACCTAATGGAGTCAGTACCAGAACAAGCTTTTAGGGCTCTGTGCATGCATTACAGGAGTTACAGAGGTGGAAACCTGCTTGTCACTTATTCAGCTGGATATGAACAACTGGCTTCAAAAGAAACTCAGGAGTGAAAGATTAAAGGGAAGATGACCATGAACTCTCCTTTCCCCAAAGAAGTTCAAAGCTGCCTGATTTAGGTTCTTATCGCACTATAAAGAGGGGAAGCAAGGAAGATAAAAATTTAAAAATAAATGATCTTTAAGAAATTATCCTCATCTGAGTGTCCTCCAATATGTCTGGCCCTCTAAGTGTTAAGTGAATTGTAACTAGATCCTAGGGAGACAGTTGCAACCTGGTTATCAGTGGCAGTAAATGGAAGATAATAGCCCCACTAGAGAGTTATGAAATGGCTTGTCTTTGAGCTGCCAAAGTGTTTAGGCTCTCTTTTGTTATATTCACAGCAGTAATCCGATATGTCCTGACTTCTGTCATCTGTATGTAATGCTTATCAACTCTCTGCCAGTGATTCACCCCCTTGTCAGGGACAATTATTCCTCAAAGTGCTGAGGTTACCACTGAAGCAATATTATGACTGGAAAGAAAATATGAAAGGTGCAGCACATCACAGCGAGCAATCTTGGAGCTGACGTCAAAGTGGAGGAGAACATTGTTGATAAAAAAATAAAGGCATAACAGGAGCGTTGCAGTGCTGCTCCCATAGCACTCCTGAGCTCTGCTAAGGCCATGCACACCTATGACGATGGTGATGGAAAGTTTTCCCATCATTTTATTGGAGACAGGTTTCCATACTTCCCTGCTTAGGTGTCTCTCTCAATCTCCATTCTATGTCCCCATTTAAAGACACTTAAAAACTGAAGAGGCAGCGTGTGTTCTGTCCCTCTAAATTTGCAGGCAGGAGCTCAGCCCAGGAAATTCATTTTCCTCCTGAGGATCATAAAATGAAAAGCATAGTCTAAGGGACAGAGGGCCCAATTTGCAGTTTTGGAGCTGCCTGAAATTACAGCAACACCTGTGGTGAAATTCTGATCCAAGCACGCTCAGACCAACCTGTTCCATCGCTCTTTCAGATGCCTCAGGCAAAACTGAAGTGAATTTTGATCCTGAGCTTGTGACTGGGGGGAGAGCACTGGGGGTGCTGAAGTCAGTGTCCTGGCACCACCAGAAGCTCAAGGCCACCGGGAGAGTGAGTGGCTGTGGCATTTCTTTGTCTCTTCTCACAGCAAGGGGTGGCTGTGGCTTGGGAGCTTTGTCAAGGGCAAAGAGGAAAAGCAGCTGGTCAGTGGACATAATGGGGGAGACAGGGAGGCCAGAGAGGGGTGGCAGATGGTCCCAGGGGCTGTCCAGCTGACCAACAGCAGCACCTATGCCCTGCCTGCACATGTGGCACCAATCCAGGACGGGTTCTTAGGTGTCAGCCTGCACATAATTCACTGGGCTGAGGGTTTCAGCCTACAGAGTAACAGAAGTGGAGGAAAACAATACCTCTCTGTGGTGTTTGGATAGTCCTTGGGCTCTGTAAGTATGGTGCAAACCCTGTATTTCAGTCCATTTTGCAAACAAGGGGTTGAGCAAGGCCATTTCTCTGCTTAGAGGGTCACAGGGGTCCAATTGCAAGGTCGGGGAGGCCCCTGTGAGAAGGCAAAACAAGCAGGGTTGGAGCAGGGAAGGAGGGAGGAGGCAGCGAGAGCTAAAAAAAATGATGTCCCAAATCAAACCAGAAAGTGGAGCCACTTGTCTGGGTGCAGGGCTGAGAGCAAGCCAGGCCTTTTGCAAGGCTGGGTGCTGCCCCTGGTGCTGGGATATTTGGTGCTTCCTGCCATGCACCCACAGGAGCCCACAGGGGTCCCAAGAGTCGTGAGCAGCAGGGTCAGCTGTGCCTCCATCGGGAGGGAAACAGCCTCCAAAAGCACTGAGGGGAGGGAATGAATCACTGTGCCTTGTCTAATATATTGCAGTAATGTAATATAACAGCAATAACCCCCAGAGTACCATCTGGTGAACTTGTGACTAAACACAGCTTGTTTTGCTCAAGGCACACAGGCAATGGACAAGTATATATTTTATTCCTCCGCTTCACCCTGCCCAAGCACAAGTGGTAGCAGAGCTATTTCTGGGGATTTTAGACCATCTACAAATCAGGGCTGCAAGCAGTTATTTCTCCCCTGTGAGACACACAGGCAGCTCGCTCTGCAGGAGGGTGCTCAGCAGCATAAACTCCCGAGTCTGTTATGGCCACCTAAGGAGACCGAGGCCTGATCTCAGCTGTTCACTCCGTGTTTCTGACTCTGCAAAATCCCCTGCTGAAGTCCTGTGTGTAGGTGGATGTCTCAGGTGCTATTTCTCAGGGATGCAGGAAGCCTGACTCACCCATGAAGAATATTGGTGACTGGTTGCTCTGACCTTGCTCGGAGTTAATCCTCCAGGAATGAAAAGGTTCAGATTTCTGTACTCACTGGGAGAAAAAGGAAGAGAGGAGGAGCAGCCCCCTGCTAAGATAAAGACACGACCAGTGGCTCTGCCACCAGTTACAGCATTGCTTGCATTTGGCATCGTATTATGAAAATATCCATTCAGAGGGGAAAATGAGATCAAAGACAACATTTCCACAGCGACGACTTCAGCTCCACCTCACTCTGCTCCCTCTCCTCCTCCCGTCCTCTGCTTTCTGAGGCTCCTGCTCTATTCCTCCTCTCCGTGGCACCCCAGGTTTGCACCACCCCATCATCAGCAGCACTAATAACCCGTGGTTCTGTGCCCCCATTGTGTTTGTCAGAGGGGTAATCCGGGCGCTGCGGTGGCGCGGCGCTGAAAGGCCGCAGCGCGTTCCTATAGCAACGCCTAATCCGCAGGTGGAAGGTGATTGGGCACCTTCTGCACCGGAACAATAATTTGAAAGATCTTTTTCAGTGTGCTGCTCTGCAGCACGGGTTCATTGTGCTGCAACCCGCCACGGATCGGCACAGGCTGTCGGGGAAATGCGCAAATCGCGGCCAGGAGAGGCGGCGTCCTCCAGCAACGAGCCCTTGAAATATTTCACGGCAGGTTAAGAGGCCAAATTGTGTATGGCGAGATGTATTGTGCAGAATAAAACAAAGAGCTTGTGTAATAAGGCAGTGCTGACAGTCTCCAAGTCAGGGAATCCCAGTGAAGTGTAAGGCTGTGCATGAATATGAGTTTTCCTGAGCTGTGGAAGGAAAACAGCCATAATAAAAGAAAGTGCTGGGCAGAGCTCCCACATTTGACTCTTCCAAAACCAATTACTCCCACCTGGCTATTCCCATTTCTCCTAAAACATCTCCTCTTACAGAAGAGAATTTAATATTCTCTAATTGAAACCCCTAATTTAAGGAGTTTGCTTGCTATCCTCAAAGTCTGAAATCCTGGCCTGGACTTTCACAGGGTGATTAGATACTGTAGAAGTCTCAAATTTTTGGATATTCAGTCAAACTAAGGAACCTTCAAGAAATACACAACATGTTTCCTCTGAAAGTTTGGAATGAGATGATCTTTAAGCTCACTTCCAAACCATTTGAGGTTTCCCTCATCACTCCAAGCAAACCAGCCCAGTCCATGGAGCAAGTGCAGCATAGGCAATCAGAGAACAAACACCTTCATACCAACCTCAAGCAACAGTCCCTGTCATCTGCAGTCTATGGCTAATTTCTACTTTTTTTTCTTTCCTTTTTTATGAAAACATTGGACAAGAAATAGTAGATACAGAGAGAAACCTCTTTAAAGCTCAGTTGTAGAAGCAGATGCATTTCTCATACAGCCATTGCAGTGGAAATGATGCAACAGGCCCTGTCACAGGAAGGAGAAAAAAGGAAATCTGTTAAAAACTTAAATAAGAAGAGAGAAATAGCACAAGTGCTTCTTTACCTCAGTTTAATCACCTTGAAGAAAGAATGTCTTTATTAAGTGCCTGGACTTAATAAAAATGTCAAAAACTCTCATTGCATAAATCAGCTCTTTCAAGATTTGTTGGGGTGATGGAGGAGAAAACTTAAAGCCAGAGGGCAAACACAAACTTTAGGTTATTAGGTTATGACTTCCAAGGCTGCAGCTTCAAAAGCTTCCCTACATTTACTGGCCAAAGATTCCAACCTGGGATGCTTCCATCTAAAGCAAATCTCCTAAGTATGAGACAATGAAGTCAGTGTCTCGTTTACAGCTGAAAAGTTTCATAAAGCAACGTGTCCACTGAGAGCTAAATCAACAAACAACCATTAGAGAACAGATACTGCTTTTATGACCTAACTGATTTCCTCATCCCAAACTAGAAGGAATAAAATGGATGAAGCAGGTTCACATACTCAATCCAAACTGACAGAAGGGAAACTTGGATGGGATCTAGCATATCCCGCCTGGATATTGTTAGATTATTGAACATTCTACAGCAAATATCAGTGTCTTCCTCTTTCTTCCCCCTCCTGCCTTTCACCTACCTTATAATTCACGAAATCTTCCCAAAGAAAGTTTAACTGAAACAGGCAAATATCTCAGAAATTTTTTTAATAAACTATTTCCAGAAAAATATTAAAAAAACTTTTGACCATCTTTAATTGTGAAATGTATTGATTGTTCTTCTCAAGTAATTCATGTCTTAAAATGACATATTTTTGTTCCTTTCAGAGGACTTGGATAGATAGCATTGTTTTTCTTTCCAAAGCACATCAAAGAGCCCAAATTTTGGCAGGCTTTCTGTTTTCTTTAAAAAAAAGAAAGGGGGGAAGAGAAAGAAAAACATCAGCAAAACAAAGCTAAGAATAACTGCTCTTTTCTGAAGAGTTGTGGGCTTCTTCACTTCCAGATTCATGTCATGGTGCTCACTTCAGGGAGCTGCTGAGACACAGAGCCTGGAGGTGGGGAGGAGGAGAGGAATGGAAAGATCAGAGGATTGGCACGGGGCTCAGAGCCTTTTTCCTCTTGATGTTCAGGCTGAATCTAGACAAAGTCAGTCAGAACCCAGTGTCATCATGATTTTTAAACACTTTCAAGGGCCAAGCAAGGTCACACTGTGGCCTCTGACACAGGGGACAAGTTTCCATATATCTGCAGCTGGTACTTCATCGACAGCTCTGGTGATAGCTGCTCTCCAGTTTGTTGTATCTCCATTTTGTAAGTGAATAAATTCTAGAAATTGGCTGGATTTGGGTTAGTAATAGCCCTTTCCTTTCAGGACAAGGATGTACATGAAGTACTGAGACAGCTGAGTACCTCCCCCTTCTGCTCAAATCTTCAGAGGAAGTAGGTTGCCATTGCTGCAGAAAGGTTTTCAATTTTGAGCACATTTTTGCCCCTGGACCCATTTTTCTTGATTTCCTTTCTCAGCCAGTGATTATGATTTACTTATCACAGACCTGCACTCCTGTGGCAGGATCTGATGTCTGTGCTGTTGGTAAAATATCATGCACTATTGCCAGATGTTAAAGATGAAGGAATAACATCAAAACAATGCAAAAGAAATGCCACCAGCTCTTACTCTGTGAAGCAACTTTTATCTTGATTTACTGTGTAACTGGGCTTATTCACTGGTCTTAGAATCAGATTATTTTAAGGCTTAAAATTCTCCTGGTGATTGTGGTACAAGTGGCAGAGTTTCCAAAGCTTCCCAAGCAGAGCTGCTTTGCTCTGAATCGAGAATAAGATATGAGGAAAGAAGTGGAGATAGTCCTAGGGAAATGCCAGCACTGCCTGCTTTATCACCCAAAATGTGCTGTCACACTGAGCTGAAACGTGCAAACCTTCCCCACCACGGCCTGCTCCAGGGTAAAACTACTTTTGATTTTATGGGATTGTTATCATCCAGCAGCCCAGACACTGCGCTGCAGGAACTGGCAGAGGGTGGCATTCCTGGAAAAGGACACAAAATCCCAGGAGTGTGGCACAGAGCTGCACCCTGGCCCAGTCCATGTCATGCCCACACTTTGGGGAATGAGCAGAAAGGCACAAAGACAGGGCAGCTGATACCAAACCCACTGAACTCCTCAGAGTGGTAAACAAAAGTGCATCACTTGGCTAACTTGTAAATGACTGGGGCGAAGAATACGTCCTCTGGATCAAGATGACAGGGTTCACTGCTAGGACAAATCACACAATATGTGAAGTTAGACTGTGACCTATTGCTTGGTACAATTATCTGACCTCCTAACAAAGCCTGGCGAAGATGGCAGCGATCCTGCATATAAAACAGAGCCTGGTGGAAAGTTGCTATTCTTCAAACCCGCATCTAGACATCTTTCAAGTGATTTCAGAATTTAGGGTGAAAGTGGATCTTAGGCCTTTTTTTAAAAAGCTATTTCAAATCCTCATTCATATCATAAATGCTTTTTTCTCCTTTTTTCTGCAGGCCACTGAAATCTCTGGGGCCATGACATTGTCTGGCACTGAATGCAGCCCCTTTTTATCATTATAAAGAAATAATGAAAGCATATGGTGGAGAGGCACTCATATTTCAGTGTATGGTGCCTTCCTCCTTCTCCATAACCAAGCACTGAAAAATATATACTAAGATGAGAACATTGAATATTTCCAATACCCTAACAGAAAATTCCTAATAATTCTAAGTCATCCCTACTGCCTAGCTTGATTGTAAGTTCAAAGTAAAAGAAACCAAACATATCTTCAGTTTTGTGCATTAAACATCAGCAAGTGACCTGTATTTTATTACAGTACACAGCTGTTTTATCACATAAGTAAATAAATCACCATTGAACCAACCTTTGGGAACGAAGATTTTGAATAATAACACAATTAAGTTTTCCCACAAAGTCCAAATAGCCCACTTGCTCATAGTTGCTACAAGCTGTGATTCCCACGTGAAAGATATCAACTTATTTCCTTTTCCTGTCAATCATCAGTACCAAGTGGGGCCCTGGTATGTCAGGTCATGACCTTTCACTCTGGGCATGAGCCTGAAAGCCACTAGTGAATCAACTGGTTTAATTATTTAGGCTGTTTTTAATAAATATAAAAATGTGGCCTTAAATATTTCACATGCTTGTCCAGTTTGGGCTTTCAAGGACCTCTCATCGGGCCCACCAGCCTGAAAGTGTGCTCTTATTGGTAGGAAATCAGTCAATTAATAACCAAATCCAGCTTGTGGAATAAGGTTTATTTTGTTGATTTTGAGCTTCCTGGCTTGGGTGTCACTTGCTTGTTTGTTTAGAGGACAGGCTTTTTGTTAATTTTTTTTTTTTTTTAACATAAGACTGATTTTAATCAACACCAGCAATGGCCTATTTGCCTACCTCCCAAAAATTGATCCTTTATGCAGATGCCAGCATTCTCAGGATTCACAGATTTCCATGTATGCTCTATTTTCCACATCTTCTTCACCTATGGGGGGAAAAAAAAGCAAACAAAAATACAAGCAGGAAGAAATCCAACATAGCAAAGCCCACATAAAGCAATCTTTAAAAATATTTTTGAGTAATGTTGACAGGTTTGCTATTAGGTCCCTTAGCAGTGGACAGTTTTATTCCATTTTAGGTCAAAGTGTGATGACAACCTTCCTTTGGTAAACGTCCTAACAATTTCTTTCAGCTTGTAACTCCCATAATCTAAAAATCCAGGCCTGAACCAAGCTGCTGATTCTGCCCAAGATTGTGCACAAGCCATCTGCAGTAACTACATCCATGTCAGTACAAAATAAGGAGTGATGCTTTCCCTGGATGTCAGGGGCAATGATTTATGTTCTACAATCCATTTATGCTTATTGCTCAACAAAGTTTCCAGCTGGTAGATACAGGACAGAATTAAACTTGAGAAACTAATTGATGGTGTCTTTTTAAAGAACAAGCCTCTGAACTTGGGCTGCCAGAGTTAACTTTGCTTCTGAACATTCCTGAAATGTACAGAACTTTCTCAGCATCTCTCAGATTTATTTTGTTCTTCTTTCCCCTGGTGCTCTAAGACTTCTCAAGAAAGTGACTGTGAAGGGCTGTCTCTATTTATAGATGATAAACCCAATTCTTATCTTTCTCCCTCCTCTCCCCCCTGCCATGGTCCTGCATCAAAGAGAGGGCTTGGGGAAAGGGAAAAGAGATGCTCTTAGCCTGAATTTTCCAATCCCTCTCACGGGCTGCTGGGTCAGCAGGAAACATCAGCATGCCGAAATCTGCTTTTCTTTCAAGCAGGAGTATTAATCTAAATGATGAAATACATCTCAAAAATGAAATTGCTGCAGTATAGAGATCATCAAAGGTACTTTAATTGAATTATGCTTTGTTTGGGACAGTAGAAAACATTTCATCTTGATCCTGCTTGAATTCCTCATTTTGCCTTAATGGCTTCAAGGTGTGCACAATAGCACGTTAGAATTCACAATGTAGTCAAACAAAAGTCAGCTGAAGCATTCTATCCTTACTGAAGAAAAGTGTCCTTGCCTGATAATGCTGCTTCTCAGCAATTCCAGCAAAATTGCTGTAGCCCAGAGAAATCCTTCCAACTCATCTGAGCCTGCACTCACCGATCAAAAGCTGCCTCACAAGAAGTTTTCAATCCTCCTCCCTCAAGAGGGGCCAGCAGGAGCTCGTGCTGGTAACGTGTGAGCAACCCCTGGACCTCCTGGTGGAGGGGAGATCTGTTGGGAAAGATGAAACAGGAAAGCCTTATAAATGTGATTGCTGGGCAAAAGATTTCGAGACTATGAAACCTATAAGTGAAGTAGAAATGAAGGTGAGCTTTGGGATGTAAGATGCCAAGCTGTTACTGAAAAACCAGAAAACAGTGGTTTGGCCAGCTGAAGGAGAATCCCCCTTGATTGAACAATACCTTTGCCAAATAAAGGGATGCCAAAGGTCCAAAGCTTGGGGGGACCTGCCAATGTGGCAGGGAAGAGAA
The DNA here is from genome assembly GCF_021018805.1 of Prinia subflava. Classification (NCBI taxonomy): domain Eukaryota; kingdom Metazoa; phylum Chordata; class Aves; order Passeriformes; family Cisticolidae; genus Prinia; species Prinia subflava. The sequence continues at coordinate 4,072,428 of NC_086261.1, forward strand.
AAGGGGTCTAGAAACCAGCTTTTAGGGTTTAAAATTTAACACGATACAGTAATGTAGTAATTCTTACAGGCTGTATGTAAATTCTATAGGATTTCTCTCCTGTGCTGGTTGGATGATTGTAAATTAGCATATTCAGGACAGAAAGAGATATCATGTATTGTAACAGGAACTTGGGCCTCTTGCTCTCTCTCTCGGGCACGCTCCTAGCCATGGCTGGCAGCTCTAAGCAGAGCTCCTGTACTCACCACCCTGTGCAATAAACCACACGTTTCAAGAGCTGCCCAGACTCCAGAGACCTCTCTGCTGTCCCAACTCTCCTACAGAGATCAAACCCACAGCATCCATCCGAGGATCCACCTGGAATGAGGCCGGGAAGGCGCCGGGGAGCGCCGGCGGCTCGCGCTCACCTGATCCGGCTTTTGAAAGCCTGACCTGTGGCAGGCCGGGTTCATCGGCCTATTAATGTCCAAGGAAGCCGTGGGCCAGACCAGGCAGTTTAAACAGCTCAGCTGTGAACACAGGACCCCATTATCATTTCTGTGAGGACAGTCTGAGCAGCTGATTCATCTCGGGAGGTTTACGCTGGACGAGAGGTCTCCACAGCATCCATTCTAAGCTTTAAATCAAACAAGGGTGAAGAACTCTGCACTCAGACACTGTGTTGGGAGGAGCCATTTAAAAGGACAGCCAGCCAGAGAGGCTTGTATTAAAGGCCTTTATTTCTCATCATATTTTGCTAGCTCTGTTCTGACGTGATTACTGATTTCAGTGGAATAAATGCACTGAAATGAACTAGAGTTAGGAAACTGTGTAGCCATTATTCCCTTATGACACACATTTCCCTGGAAAACATGTCCTGGCTTTGCATGCCTCTGATGGGTTTAGTCACAGAAAAGCTGTATTTACCATTCATTTCATTACTATGCATTTACAGCACAAGCCATGAGAGGCTCTAGCCCAGGTTTAGGAAACGATGGGAGTTTCCTGATCCATACTTCTTTTTTCTCTTCCTTCTCTGATGGGGGCTCACATCTTTTCTTACCTGAGCCTAAAGGCAGAAGAATGCTTCCAGATCTTCAGCAGTCTCTGACAGATCACACCTCTTGCATACTACCAAAATATGAACTGGACAGGAAACTTATGTGAGTCCTGAAACCAGCCTGGAAGATGTCAGAAACAACTGCACCTTACAGTTCTCTGACTCTCTTTCAACATGACTATGCAAGGAAATGGCCATTATAAAACAGGAATGATGTGATTACATTACTCTTTTTCCCTTGGACTATTATTTCCACTAGTAGGCTGTTGCATTTTAGACTTTATATGCGTATTCAGCAATTCCATAAATAAGATTTTCATTATCAACATTGAAATCCCCAGCAGTCTTCAGCTCCTAATGAGGTTTTCACTGTTCTCAGGCAACACTTGGAAAAGCCTTTTATATGATAAAATGAAGATGTGAGGGAGACTGAGCAAGGTGTATGTGTTGCCAAAGGCATTACTTTCAAACAGTCCTCAGTTTCCTCACTCAAACAGGTGGTGATCAGGTTCTAGTAAAAACACACTTGAAATGGTTTCAGTCATCCAGCCACTGGATAAAAAAAAAAAAGAAAGAAAAGACAAATAAAAGCTGTTACTATGATCTTTGGAGTCTCCAGAAAGCTCTATGTAACATGCTTAGAAGAAATTTTCAAGTATTTAGATGATAAATTATGGCTTCCTGTAGGATGTTTCTAATAGTTACCCCTTCTTCTCTAAAGTTTAAAAATGCTAATGCTTAGGAAGCATGGAAAAAAATAAGATCTTTCAAATGACATAACAAATTGATATATACAAAAAATGGTTCCCAACATTCCTGTACATAAATGCAAATATTGGTGAAGATAAAGAGCTCCCAGAGTGCTGAGAAAAGGAGATAAAATACAGGGTCAAGCCAAACTGCAGTATCTGAACAGATTATGTGAGAGGGGAAGGCAAGTGTGGTTCAGATTTTGTAACTGCCTCTTAGCCACACAGCGACAACCTGCTGCATTCATATACTAACAGTGAAATGTGGGACCAAATTCTGCAGTGGAAGCAAGTCTGTACTTGAGGAAGGCAAAATATTTCAAATTTAAGCTGAACTTGCATGCTTAAAAGCCTAATGAGCATTGTAAAGGTCACAAGAAATACAGGAACCTCAAGCGACACTATTTTGTAGAAAGGTCAGACATTCTCCTTCAATTAAAATGAAGATGTATTTATATATTTCATACTTTGCATTAAAAAACAGAGGCTTGGCTCCAGAAGCTGAGAAACTACCAGGATCCCTTCTGTATGTGACTTATTTTGAGATGCCAAAATAACCTTGTGGGGTGGGAAGGTGAAGGGGAGAAGCAGCTTGTGAAAGGCAAAGCAGCCCCATGGCTTTTACCAGAGGCTGAATGTATGGAGGGCCCAGACCCAAGAAAGTGTTTGTGCCCATGGAGACTTAAAATAACCACACAGGCCAGCCAGATCTGGCATTAATGCTGATTATGGATGTCTGAAGTCACAGTGAGTTTCATGGCTACATGCCATGGTGCTCTTTGAAGATTTAGGGAGCGTTGCATTTCATGTGAGATAACATGCTTTCGCAGTTGAATGGCAAGTTCCACAAATTCCTCTTGGATAAAATCTGAAGTAAACATCACAAAGTTTTGCATGGGTTTCTTGCAATTTGTTTTGGAGCTTTTGTGTTGAACAGGACTGGAAAATGGCTGGCAATGTTTTATTTCACTTACTATACATTGATTTTGAGCATGCAAGCCTAAGCAAGAAATGTTTGGAGAGCACGACTGTGCTGCATTTCTTTTTTTCTGGAGTAAGTGGCAGTTTTAATTAAAACAATTATACAAGTCTTTGTTTCCTTCAACTTGTTTGATTTAGTTGGTTTCTTTAGCAACAAACAAAGCTTTCATGGCTTCTTCACATTTGCACAGAATATTAATGCTGCTGCCTTTGATTTCAGAGTCTTGTAGACTTCAGCAGTCTCTCAGCACTTCAGGCTGAGATTATGTGAGAGATGGGGATGTGGATATCCCTGCAGGTGGGTCAGGATAATCCCAGGCACAAATATGGGCTGGGAAGAGGCTGGATGGGGAGCACTATGAGGAAAAGGACTTGAATCTGCTGCAGTGAGCCCAGAGGAGAACACGGAGCTGCTCCCGGGGCTGGAGCCCCTCTGCTCTGGAGCCAGCCTGGGAGGACTGGGGGGGCTCACCTGGACAGGAGAAGGCTCCAGAGGCATCTTAGAGCTCCAGGAGAGCTGGAGAGGAGCTTGGGACAAAGGATGGAAGGACAGGACAAGGGGGAATGGCTTCACATTATTCTAGGATTATACGAGATGCTCAGTGGGGCAAAATGGACAGAAAAAAGAAAGGTGATTTAGTATTTCAAAAAGCTACTTCTGTCTGAGAATTCTAAAGTTTGCAATGTCAGTGACCTTCAAAACCTTCTGATCCACTTTATGTAAGCAGGCTCAAAGTTATGGGAAAAATAAGATTAGAGCAGTGTTGTTTCTTTTTTTCTGTAAAGCTTCTAATTTCTTCTTTATTTTTAGACATTTTTGATCAGCTCTACTACAGCACATCATGTTTTCCATTGACACATGTAGGCCTATGTTTAAAATATCAATTCATTTATCCTTCAGAAATGTTGACACAAAAGATAAGAATCAGTATAAAAAGAACTGGTTTAATTTTGGTGCTTTTCAAAAGGATTGGGAGCTTAAAAATGCATTTCCCTCTGAAAGTGTGGGTTCAGATTTTGGCTCACACCTGAAATAGAAGTAACAGTGGTATTTAGTTTCTCATCACTAATTCTGCATGGTTTATCCCAACAGAAAAAGTAAAATAAATGTCTGGGCATTGTGGCTGTGCCCCAGAGGTGACATTTGGGGTGGGGTGGGCAGAACGGGGCGGGCAGTGCTGGAAGTGTCTGAGTTTGACCAGCAGGGAGGGTTCAAATCTATCATGTGCCAGAGAAGGGAGCTAACAGATAAATCTCTTGCTGCCTTCCCTTAAAATCCATAATTTAAAAGATCTGTTTAGTTTATGCCTGCTGCTGTTTTTAACATACATAACTAAACCTCTATTTTTATTTTATTTTTTTTTAGCTGCTTATCCAAAAATCAGTACATTTTCCTTTCTCGAAGCTGTAACTTAATAAAAGCCAAACAATTCCTTTCCAGAGCTCCTCCCAGATGAGTACATCTAGGTCAGGTTTCAGCCTGGCATAAATATTTTATGCCTGAGAACTCCAGGTCTGCAGGAATTGGGGTTCCTCTTGGAGCCCCGGCCACAGCAGCACACGCGGGTGCTTGCTTTAATAAAAAACCCCTTAATCTCATTTGGCTCTACCTCACTGGCAGCTTGAAGCACTTGAATCAAACAGTACAGCTGTGAATTGTGACACTGGCTGGATGGAAGCCCAGAAAACTTTTCCCAGAGAAAACCCTTCAGGGAGGAAAAAAAAAAAAAAAAAAAAAAAAAAAAAAAAAAAAAAAAAAAAAGAGAGAGAGAAAAAGAAGGAGGAGGGAAAAAAGCTTTGACAACTGAAATACAATAGAAGCCAAATACAAAACCCACACAATCAAACCTTGCCACCCTCCAACCTGAATCTGAAACGAAGCAAAAAACCAAAAGATACATTGGATTCTTCTTAAAAAGGTTATTTTGTAAGGTAGAAGGGCCAACCTGGGAAGCCCTGAGCTATGGCCCCGGTCTGTATTTTCTGCACAGCAGCAAATAAACAAAACTCAAACCAAAGGACAGGAAAGCTGAATTATACCACTCCTTCAAAATCCATTTAAAAGAAAAGGCAGCTTTGATTTTTGTGAGGAAGAAGAAAAATATCCAACTGAGGAAATTAAAAGAGGGTTGGAAGCACAAGTGCCATAAAGCAGACCTAGCACAAGTGCTCTTGCAATATTTATGATCTTCTTTTTGCTTGAATCCTGATGTTGATACCTTCCCCTAAAGCAGGTAACTGAGCAATATGGAAAAACAAAACAACAAAACCATAGAAAGCACATCTGAATGGAAGGAAATGTTCTTTTTTGGGAGGCAGCAGCCATACTCTGGAGTCACAAGGTCAAGAGGTGAATTTCTACTGAAGGAAAACATTAGAGCTGGATATTTCTCATCTGTCATTCCCATTAAACACCATCTTTTAAGGACCCAGGACTGTGCATTGCGCCTCTCCTCAAGTTAGGATAATAAAGATTCCGTTGCCTTTTGCAGATGTTTAAAGACATGATGTGAAAGACAAATTCTCCAGCTAAAACCCTCAAGAAATGTCACTTCTGTGTCTTACTGAAGGAGCTCCAGCACATTCACTACATAAACATCTGCCAGAAACATTTTAAAAAGGAGGCTGTTTAAATAATGGCTTTTGTAGGCTCGGTTGGGATTTTTTTTTTTCCTTCTTTAAAGAAAAGAAAATGAATTTGTGGAAAAGTTCCCTCTTCCAAAGCAACTTTCCTTTGCAAACATGCTTCAGCTAGGATGATTTGAGGGAGCAGCTGCAAAACGAAGAAGAAATGTTGAAAATATTCCTTCAAAACATTCTATATCAATCACACCTCAGAGACAGTCATAAATCAGTGCTTTCTTTGACTTCAGAAAGTTGTTGCTCTTCATTGTTATGCTAACTTGTTTGTGACAATTATAGCAAGGCTCCCTTTACATAATAAGTGGGTTTTTTCTATTAAATTTAACTGACAAGGAGAAAAAAAAGGCAAACTAATAACCAACATTCTGTCAGAAGTGGTACATTTGTGGCATAAACTGAGAAAAGGAAAAAGAATGAAAATAAACTTCATTTATAGTCTCCTTACTGTAATTTGACTCCTGGTTCTACGTGACTAAGACAAGTCTACATACACTTCTCCATCTTTAAATGTCTGCCAGAGTGCTGGGCTGTGCACTAACTGTGCCTGGGTACCAAACTGATTAAGATTTTGGATGGGTTTAGCTTATTTTATGTTTATTAGAAAAAAAAATCTACACTTCTGGATGCAGTGCTTCTATTTCAAAGTGATAGAAATCAGAGGTAGTGGGAAACCCCTCTAGGGAAGCCCACCTGTTGCCAAAACAAAAAGGGTGTTTCTTCCAACAAGGATTATATATCCATTTTTAGATAAAATAGGACGGGTCTGGGGGTGGTGTTTAATGCAGTCCATTAAAAGCTTCATTAAACCTTGCAGATTCCACATTTAAAAACCCAACTTCTGAGGATTTTGGAAATGATGCTGTAGGTGTGCAAATGCCACTGGAGGATCAATATTGTCACTCTAACATATAATGATGTAGGGAGAGCTTTCACAAGGAATTCTATGATATGGAATATGGTTTTAAGATTCACATCAGGTGTGAGACTGCTTCTTCAGGACAGAGATGGAGGATGAATCTACAACAATTTATCTGATAAGCAGTCCAGAACTCCCATCTCCTTAACTAGGAGAGAGTGCAGGGGAGAGGCTGCCAGGCACTGTGGGGAAATGGGAAATAAAAAACAATCTGCTGCAGTATTAGCAAGGAGACTGGTGCAGGATATTTAAAACTCTAGTCAAAATCAGGAAAACAAACCAGTTAGATCTGTCTGATGGCATGGCTCAAGCAAGTGATGAGGAAAGGAAAATCTTCCACTTTTGCAGGGCTCAGAAGACCTTTTCCATCACTAATGCCCATCCCTCAGCATTATCTTCATTGTGGATTTACCCACAGTATGCATAAAATTTACTTTCAGAAAGGCCTTGATAATATCTTGGCTTTGGCAAGATACTCAGATGTAAATGGAACTATTTTGGCAAGGCATCTTGGAGGGAAGAAAGTTCCAAGAGGCCACAAATTCATTTTTATCCCCTGGTCCTGGCTTCTCCTGCTGCTTGTCATTGATGGCACCATTACTTAAATCTTTATTTCTTGTGCTATGCAGAAAAGGTCCCCCAGTGTTAACCAACAGACTCTTTCCTTTCTTCCTAAAAACCAAGAGAGGTGAAGACCTGATTTCCTTCTTGTTTAACATCTCTGATTGTCTCATAAATCTCACTGAATAAAACTGCCTTCCAGACTTAAATGCAGTAGATGCAGAAAACCAGTAATATTTTCCAATTGTTTCTTATCTGTTGGTGATTGCTTTCACAAGACACTAACAATTGTCTTTCTTGATGATTAGTTGCCATTGTGTATCAGCTTGATTTTTGTATTCATATGCTTTCACAAAAAAGGTTGGAAGTTCAGCTTTTCCCAGTTTTGCCATCATATAATAAAACATCTTCCGTGTGATCTTAGCTCCCAAAATCCCTGGTGACTTTGACTTCATACAACCTTGTAAAATTTGAAGTTCACTGGGTTTGTGAAGAAACGAATCTCTTTATTTGTGTGTCCCTTACAGACACATCAAGAAGTCTGTGTGATGTGACTTCCTCGTGGCATAAGCCAGGCTGATTTCATCTGTACAAAAATGATAAACATCTCATTTAACACTTCCTTTAATGAATCCATTTGCTTTTCTAGAATATGTGTGTGTATGTTTAGTGATACGAAAAATGAAAATAGCTATCTAGGTAAGCTTTTAGAACATAGTGTAGGGTTTAAATGGAAAGATTCATGAACAATTCTGTGCAAGGGTAACTTAAGTAATAAAGAATAGGGAAACTGAGTCATCCTTTCCTACACAGGAGCAAAGAAAGTCTTGGCTTGTTGCTGATTTTACTCAATGGTGATTGCTGATATTTACTCTACACTTCCTCCTAAAAACCCCTCTAAACTGTACAAATCTCCCTGCAGCACTCTAGCACAGCTGATAGACACCAGCTGTACTGTAAAAGGAGAAGTTTCTGAACAGACAATGATTATTTGTCAGTGGATAATATCCTGTTCTGAATCACTAATGGCCTCTGCAGGTTCAGCAGTGGGATATCAGAACAAGCTTAAGCATGAGCTTAAATATTTGCATGCAGTGAAAGCTGTATCAGAGGGATGTCTGTATTAAAGTATTTGTGATAATGATTTATTTTGAGGACTTTTCTGTGGAGTTTAGTACCCAATCATTTTGTGGAACATTTTACCGTTCTGTGTAAGAGCTTAGTAAGTATTTCTGTGTGCAAGCCTGGCAGGGAATATACCTTTTTATTAGCAGAGCTGGTGTGATCCAGACAGGTGTAGTTTGATCTTTCCCACACTGACCTTCACATAACTTCATATCTGACCTGAATGAAGCGCTGTCTCAAGGGGAAGGAACAACTTGCTCATGGAGAAGAAAATGATTATGCTGCTGAGTTATGTGATGCAGCTTTATAAGATGGAGTGTATTTTGGGCCTGTGACTACAAAGCCTCATGTTTTGACAATTATGCAGCTTATGCAAAGGCCCATTTCATTTACAGAACCCAGGGGTACTCTACAAAGCTTCCTCTATAAACATGGGTTACAGCCTACTCACAAAGGTGCTGCATTGCTTCTTTTCTTTCATTAACTGCCACACTCTAATTGTTAATTTGTGGCTAACATGCAAATAACAGCATTTTATCCCAGTAAGCAAAACTAGAATAGCTTTAGATTTGCACTTGATGCTGTGGGAAGCTTCCAAATCCCAAGTGCCGAGTTTGGTTTTCATGTATTTGATTTTCAGAGATCTGTTCAGAGTTGGAAAAGAAATATCTCCAAATAGCTGGAGTCTGTAGGTTTATTCTACCATAAACAAGTTTCTTTCTCATTCACATTTCTGGGAGCTGGGGATATTTAGTTTTAGAAAGGAGTGAAGCTGGGGCCTTGAGCCTGCATAATTCCTCTGCATAAGGGATGCTGCAGCTGTGCAGCAGTTTCAGGCCTCAAACACCCTTGTGCAGCAACATCTGACATGTTTAGCTAAAACAAAGAATGCAAATGAAAGCTCTGCCACTCCTACAGGCAGGAGTTCAAGGTAGAGGGCCAGGCTTGGAGCAGGGGCTGGCAAGGAATAAACATCTTTTGGACTTTGGGCTCTTCCTGCACTTCAGTTAATATAAGGTTTCCCTGGCATATAGAGATGTCAGAGTAATAACTCAGTTTTTCAATTGCCAAATGTTCCAAAAACTCTTTGAAGGAGGAGGCAAAGAAGGAAGTAATTGAGAGCTTAAATAAAAAAAAAAGAGGAAAAAAAGAAAAGCCCTCAAACTTTCTCAATGTGTCAATATTTTTCAAGGCAACAAGGGTGTGATGAAGGAAAGAGAGGGAAGAAAAGCCATTACCATGCTTAGTTCCAGAAATTCTCCAGTTATTGCTAGAAAAGCCATCCAAAAAGCACTTGAAATTGGTGTTGTGTGCTGTTTATACTCTTTGGTAGGGAAGAAAAAATCAGAACAAAACCCCAAACATCTTCTCCAAAGAAGGGAAAGGTTAGAAATTATCTGTGCTGCACTGATCAATTTACCCGAGTTGTCTTTCCATGGATTGTATTAATGGAACTTCATTTTCTTTTATTCAGCTGCTGGCCAATTTTTTCTTGATTCTTAAAAAGATCAATGAACGCATCTCACTATCTTTGTACAAAATGAGCCTCTATTTTTTCCTCAAAGTTTAAGGGACTTTATTATTTTCATTTGTAATGGATTTTTCTGTCTCCTTTTTCTTTCAGCCCCTGTTGTGATTTCTCTGATCTATTCTTTCTTTTTCATGGATTTTGTCTAAACTACTCAGGTTTGCTATTCTATAGGGTACAGGTAGGTAGGAAGTTATGTCTTTAGGTCCAGTAATGTACAAACACTTAAAATTACACACAGCTCCTTCTTTAGTGCTGGTGTGAGACAGAGGAACCATCACTAAAATGAGACTAAAATAACAGTGTGTTGTTTGAGGAAATTCAACCAGCAGTATCAGTGAACTGAACTGTGCTTTTAAAGTGCCTCAGTAAAACCAATCAAATATTACTCAACAGGAGGAAAGCTAACAAGTTATGGCCAGACAGGATTAAATTTAACTAGCAAGTGCTCAAGTGCTCTTTGGTTTGTCTTTTTTGTTTTTTCACTAGTTTTGACAGACTATAACTGGTTTTAACCCTACATTTTCATCCTCAAACAAACATCCCTGGTCTTTAAACGCAGCTTGCCTGGGATCTGCTCTTTGTTTAAGCACATACAGCACACACCACTTAAACAGCTACTGCCTCATCATGTCAGTCATTTCACTCCTTATACACTGAAATCTTAAATTCTGCAGAGAAATTCAGCAATGTCCTTAATCATAATTTTGCCACAAATCCAGTCTTATTCAAGAAATGCTGACAAATGATAAAAAGCATAATCTAAACATGGAAGCCAACCCCAATGACTTTCCAAATCTATCTTTTTGTTCTCACAGAAGTTCCAACACTGAAAACTGTGGGTTTAGTGAGTATTTGAAAAGCAACCTCCCTTCTCCACCAACGCTTAAATTATTCCTGGGAAATGAGGTTGTTAACATGAAATTGTTACAAATTACTGTTTTATTTCAGACAAACTGAAATATTGCATCCTGGTTTTACTTAGAAATAAAAAGAGAAAGTGAGTTTGAAATGACCATTTGAAACACATTGCTAAAGTCATGGTAAAAACGTTTCAAAATTTACAAAGGACATCTTTTAAAAAATTGATCTGCTCCCCAAAGACTTTGTGATTTCGGCAAAATGGCATTCACTGAGTTAAAAAGCCTTCAATAAACAGTACTTAGCCTACAGGACCACTGGAAGTAATTCCCATTATAAAAATCAGCATTTCTGGGTCTTGCTGAAGAGACCTGGGACTGTTTCTCCTGCAGCAGAAATAGCTCATAAGAGGTCTCATTTTTTTGGCCCTTCCAGGCTCATATCTGCAGACTGGGGCTGGAACTGGGTGATTTTTAAGGTCCCTTCCAACCCAGACCATTCCAGGGTTCTCTGATTTCATGATTACAGCTTATATCCACACCACACCTAAGGTGGTTCAGCAGCAACCAGATTCAGTAAAGGAGCAAAGGAACAGACTTGCCTTCCATACAGAAATACAAACCAGTTTCAAAACCAAAGACAAAGCTCTCACTCCAAACCCCAGAATGTCTAAAGTGTTTCAGAAGTGGCGAAAAGAGAAGAGAAACCCTTTGGCAGCAGTGCCACTCTCCATTTTCCCCATGCACAGTCCTACTCCCATATGCAGCTCCTGCCTCCCTTTGGCTGCTGTGCTGCTGTTAATAAGCCTGTGCTGTACATTTGGCATGATTTCCACCTTCCACTTGCCATTTATTCCTTTTACAACCCTCCTTGTTATAGGTCTAGTGTAGCAAACTGCTGCTTTATGGGAATTTGCAGCCCACTTGACATATGGTACAGGATCACCGGCCAAAATGGCAGAGGAGCAGGGAGGATTTCACAGCCCAAGTTCATCATCTGTCTTGTTCCAGGACTTACTTTGGTCTGTGCCCAATAGGAGCCTAAACTCCCAGTCAGAGGATAACAAGACTGGCTCCTCCACACATCTGTTGGACATCTCCATGGCTTCCACTCCTCTTGGAAGCAATCATGGACTGTGCTGGCATCCCCAGCCCCTGACAATGAAACAAGGCAATGAAACCCTGGTGCTTCACCTCTCCCCACGCTGGAGTTCCTCTGTTTTCCAGAGTTTTGTCACTGATGGACCAGGTCAGGGAAATCTCCCCTCCAGGTGAGCTCATGGAGCCTCACGAGGAGGTGATTGGGAATGTGGGTTCTCCTCAGCAGTGGCACCACTGCTCCTCTCCTTCAGTCAGAACAGTGTTTCTACTCATCATTCTACTCATCAGATATGGACTGATGCCTGTCCTGCACCAAACCCACACAGAATAGATTTGGTTTCTGAACTTGGGCAAACATTTGGTCCAGTATGAGATGCCCTGCTCTGCACCCTACTAGAGGACCAGGTGTAATCAGACACCTGGAATTTACCAAGGGTGCATGAAATGCAAAAAAATCTGTTCAGATGTGACTTTTAGGTTAAATATTCCAGATTGGGTCTATTTTCACTGGAAAGACAGCAAGTTGACCTTTCTCCATTTTCTTTCTGCCTAAACATAAATAAATATAATTTTTATTTAAATTGCATAATTCCACAATGTGTAAAAATCTCTTCACGAGGTTCCCTCTGTCTTTCTTGCCATGGGTATTGCAGAGATTTTAATTTAGACACTGTGCTATGGGTGCTCTGCTCCCCTACACTGATTGTCAGGAGATCCACTTGTCACTTGTAGATTAAAACATTCCAGCAGACACATTCACAGCACAAATGATTGGTTGCTCAATTCAATTCAAACCACAAACTTCTATCACAAAACTTCTGTGTTCCACAGGGGCAGCACATCTGCCTTCCTTCCACCATGATCCTGGTGAAAGTCTGGCTCTGCAAAATATTCAAGGTCCCATTTCAGCTAAGACTTCTCACTTACAGAACAAATCCAACCAGAAAAGTGTATGAGCTGTGAGTAGTCTGAAAAATGAGATAAGCAGTGGTTTGAATTAGAAAAAGAAAAAGAAAAAGAAAAAGAAAAAGAAAAAGAAAAAGAAAAAGAAAAAGAAAAAGAAAAAGAAAAAGAAAAAGAAAAAGAAAAAGAAAAAGAAAAAGAAAAAGAAAAAGAAAAAGAAAAAGAAAAAGAAAAAGAAAAAGAAAAAGAAAAAGAAAAAGAAAAAGAAAAAGGGAAAGGGAAAGGGAAAGGGAAAGGGAAAGGGAAAGGGAAAGGGAAAGGGAAAAAGAAAAGCATTTCTCAATAAAAATACGTGGTGGTTAAGCAAAGTTAATAGTCAAGTCAGGTAATACAGCCAGGCCTTTTCCTGGGATCACGTCTGTGTTGCATCTCAGGCTTCATCAATATCCACATATTCTGTCAGATTCTGGATTGTTGCTTCCATGTACCCCAACTCCTTATGGCTTTTATTCCCTTGCTTTCATTTCCTTTCATTCTCATTTCTCCTTATTGTTGTTGCTTCTTTGAAAAGATCAATGAACAGGTCTTACAGTCTTGGCGCAAAAAAAGCCACTATTTTCCTTTAAACTTTAAAAGAATTCATTATTATTATTATTTCCCGTAAGAGGGATGTTTGTATCTTCCTTCTTGCCTGTAGCCCCCCTGCAGCTAAACTTTCTGATGGTCCTTTGTGTTTAAAAGAGAATTAACAGCAAAGAATGCACAATTTGACTTAAAACATATTGATATTGTAAAATGAAGAGCCATTTAATGAATTTTTTGTCCCCAGTGAAGAGCCAGTGTAAGGAACAGTAGGGGCTGCAAATAAGACTGAAAATGGCACTTTAATAGCAAAATGCATTTGTTTGAACAGTGCTTCCCTTTTCTAATGATTTTACAACATTGTCTCTCCTTTGTTCCCTTCATTAGTTGTCTGTGACCACAAACACATTCCAGTAAGAAAGGTAAAAAAATAAAACCATCCATCCAAACGTTTTAGACATCAGGAAAAACACCTATTAGTACAAGAAAGCACTCCAGTTGGTTGGTGTCCTGCCTTGGACACACACAAAAACCCACAAAAGCAAAATCCCAAATGACCCAAACTCCCCAGCAAGCTCTTGCCTTGCAAAATTTTGCTTCCTGCCCATGAGAAGAAAGTAGAGCCTGGAGGAGGGGAGGTTGTTGACAGGGAAAATGCCATTAATATTTCTGGGATTGCAAGAGCATTGATACAACTGTTATTATTTTAACAGCACTTACAAGCACTGTTGAACGTTAGGGACTGAAATACTGGTAGCTGTATTTGAGGCTTTACTTATTAATGCCTGTAAAATGCTTTGAGATCTTCAATTACAGGATTTTTACGGGGAAAACTTTTATATTGTCTTTAGCCACACCAGCCTCAATCCTCAGCTGAAAGCTGATAAATACAAGTGCCATACTGTCCTGTAATGCAAGTTAATGTAAAATAACCACAGATCTCTCTCACTCAGATTGCTTGTGGCTGCTTGCATCCCTTGGCTGGAGTTCAGGAGGGTGGTACATCGTGCCAGGGTCAATCAGAGCAGCACTTTTCTCACCCCACTGCTCCCAAACCAACATGCTTCCTGAAAAAACCACGAGTTTTCCATCTTCCACCACGCTGGAAGGGTCTCAGTTGGTACAGCTCCAGAGCCTGCTCAAGGCCAGGGGTGCTGACAGGATTGTGCTGCTCTGTCCCTGTGCCCCCTGTTCTGCAAGGCTGCTCCAGGCTGTACCCACACAACCTCATATCACACCATTCTTTCCAGTCCATGCCCTTCAGTCCTGGGATGGAGAGGGTTGTGCAGGACATGGCATAGCCTGGCTTCGTAGTGGCAGCTGTAAAATTCCCTACCCTTGTACCAGTTGTTAAATATAATAGCACTTGTTAAGAAGTTCTTTTTACCGACCTTACTCTGGACTTTTTAAAGATCTATCTTCAGCTTGGTGAGTGGCTGTTCCTTTCTCCTGCTCTTGTTCCATCAAGCTGGAAAAGACCTGTAGATTCCTACCCCATTAGCTGAAGGCTGTCCTGTCTGCACCACCTCAACCATTCTCTGTCTCTGAGCCAGCCAATATTTCTTTGGAAGCACAAATGTTCCTGGAATTTTCTCATTACTGTACCCGGCAAAGCCAAAAGCCATTAACACCTGAGATATTCCTCAGAGACTTTTTGGCAAACCCCAGAATGGCACACGTTTAATAGCAAACCATCTCAAAAGGAGTTGAATGTTTTAAATATAATTATTTATGCTGTCCTTTTTTTTTTTACTCTCCATCTACCTGGAAAGCCAAACTATTTTAATTTGCCAAAAGTTTGATTTTACACATGCACAGTAAGGGAAAGGCATTTTACAAGCCTTAGACAAAGGCCTTCTCTGCTCACTCATTTAATAAATCACAATTTAAAGAACATCTCAAGACACACCAGAATAAGGCAAGAGATCTAAGACTGCAGGAGTAGGGTACAGCTGTCTTGGCACTGACAGGAGGTAGCAGAAGACATTGCCTTGATTTTCTGAGAGAAGGGAGGGGCTCTTTCACTCTGTGTTTGTTCTATATTATATTTGCTGCTCTCCATAACCATGGCTGGGGTTTTCTGCCCATGGACTCATGGAAAGGCCACCATAAAATCTCTATTCAACATACCTGCAGCCTGAAAAGTTCTACCATTTCAAGGGAGATTTATTGGCTTTCACATGGGGAACAGGGAGCAAAGCATTATTCTCCAAAAGAGGAGGAGGTGTGGTCATGATGGAAACCCATTCCTGCCTTTCCTGGCTCAGCTTCCCCCAGCATATCAGACTGCAGATCCACATTAATTTGCAATTCCAGCTCTCATTCTGGGGTGGTATGTAGAGGGGGGAGGATTTTGAATTGTGTTTTATTTTTTTCCTTTTCTGTAACTATATCCTGACTTTTATAATACTAACAGGGGCTTGGAACAACACCTGAGCATATCAGAAAAAAATTAGTTGTCAGCATGTTCATAAGATGACGTCATGAAATAACATTATTTCATAATTTTCCAGCTTTTAACATGTCTCCTCAATCTATCAAATTATCATTATCTAAGTTTTTAACTTTTTGACTAAGTTTTTAAAGAGAAAATCTGAAATTCTGGTACAGCACACACAAAAGCTTTCTGCAACAATCAAGGACATTTTTAGATCTTGACTCACACTAGGATATTTTATAACTGATTGATAAATGACAAATTGCTATTTAGGTAAAATGTGATTAACAGTAAATAATATATGATGGTTGTCATAAGCAGTGAATGAACAGAAATCATATTTACTCACCACCTACAATACTTCATATCTACTTATAACAGACTAATAGTTCTGTAATAAATAACCATAACAAGGTCATAAATCAGCATTAAATGAAAGCTCTGTTTTAGAAAGCCAAATTCAACATTACATGTTAGAACAAAGATTTTCAGCTTTCCTTAATAATAACTTGGTATTTGATTTCTTCAGCCCCATTCACACTACTGATTTTTCCTTAGCTGAATTCATTTAAAAGCAGGCATAACCACACAGGTTTTGCCTACTAATGAAAACATCATCAAAACCTAAGTCCCAGTTGCATAAATGGATTTCTTACCTGAAATTAGCTTTGAACACCCAACATTACCACCCTTTATACAGGCAATATGTTTTAAAAATGCCGATGACTGGTCTTAGACTGGCTACTCCTGATCTGGTGTGGGAGGTGTTCACCCACTGAGCTGCTGCTGTTTAAACCACCTGCCTTAAACCTTCATACCTGGTTAAAATGAAGAAAACTCAATAACACAGAGCTTTATAAAGCTGCAGCCTGCTTGGCAGGTTGCTAGTTTGAAGTCATGTCCCTTTGCCTGGCAGACCTGGTGCAGGGCTGGGGTAAGGCCATGTGTGCTTGGTGAGAAACCTCTCAAACAATAAAACTCTGCAGTGGAGGAGGGAATGGGAATGCAATACCTCACTCTGTGGCCCACCACGGCTGAAAAGGTTTGTGGCTGGACAAGGAGCTCGGGGTTTTTAACAGTCTCCTGATTAAAACATTCTGTTAATTAAATAAAACTAAACCCCAGTGCTATGCAGTGCTCCAGGGCTCGCTCTGACTGATCCAAGAGCTTTTGTTTACGACACAGAGACCAATTGATTTACACTTTTTGCTTTCAACAAGCCTCTCGTGAAGAGCACAGTGACATGCTGAAGTGCCAAAGCAGAAGAAAGGCACGCTGATGAAAACCAGACACTGCAGCCATTAGCATCGATCAGCAATTGATCAGTGTATGAGCAAGCAGAGAGGTACACTGTGGTTATTGTGTGTAACAAAACCTGATTTAATCTCCTTCAAAAGCTGTGTGTCCTGTGGAGGGGCTCTTCGGTTGGGAGGCACAAACTTCATTAGCACAAAGCCAAGAGTCATGTAAGGAGCTTTGTCCTGCAGACTACAGAAGTCCCTCCTTGTGCAGACAGGAGGATATGAAAACATTTTTCAGATGATGCATTAAGTCAATCGATAGCTTCATGTCAAACAGGACCTTACCTATGTCCTTTGCTTATTTAATTAAATATTTCACAAAACTGCTAAAACCACGCTACCACATCACTACAAGAACATGATTGATTCTGGAGAATGAGCAGGGAAATCAAGAAAGCACCTGAGATGCTGGGGATCACTCACATGTGCTGGACAACAAAACCTTCTTGTTTAGCCAGTAGCACTGACTTTGTTATGAGCAGGTTCTTCACATTTAAATAGCCTTGAAAGGGATTTCTTTTAAGTGGAAAAACCCCACCCAACCTCACAGCTTGACAGAGGCCTGTGAGTTAACTCCTGTTACACTCAGTCTGAGTTAAACATCACTTTTCACTCTCACCCCAAGACCTAACAAGCTTCAGCACCTGAGACGTGAAACACCAATAACTTAATCCACCGTTTGAAGCAATCCCTATTTTTAAAGCAGTGCTTTGTTTGATTAAGCCACTGTAAAGCCAGCAGAACTGTGCCAAATTATATTCTTTAAAGTAAAAATGCCATTTTACCCAAAACGCAAAACTTCAGTCTTACTTTCTTTCTATAAGAAAATCATGTACCATTTATTTACATCCAGACACCTCCCATTAAGAGCAATCTATAGCTGGCAGGTGTTACAGGCTTGGATGTGTTCTAAAGGACTGAAAATATTAACTTCTAGATTAATAGATAAAAATATCAATCTGTTTTCAAAGGTGGGTACAGATGCCCCAAAATGACAGCCAGAAAATACCCCTGTGATTATCACCAAGTGAGTATGCAAGTCCCAATATGATTTGAACACTGCTGCTTTTACCAAAACCACTTTTAATCTCATCAAAACTGTCCTCATTACCCCAATGGAGCAGATTTCCCCTGATCCCACATTAAATGGTATTTTTCACTTTGCCTTTCTTAAAACTGTTACCTGGGTCACTCCATTCACTCTCTAAATATTGGCACAACATTAGATTTCTTCGAATCCTCTGGAAAATCACCAGTGTTCCAAGGCATTAAAAATCAACACTAAACACTCGGACAGTTCCTTGGCCACCTCTGTGAAAATTATTGGATGCAGGTTGTTGAGATTCAATGTTATCAAAATGATCAACTCTGGCATTTTTGGAAAAGAAATTATTTCAGCAGCATCATGGTCCTGTGTGACTGTGTACTTTGGCTTTTTCTCAAACGCAGAACAGAAATGTTTTTGAGCAATTCTGATTTTTCTGCATTGTTATTAAATATTCTATCTTATCCACCCAGGAATACCCAAGCACAGTGTCCTGGTATTAACCCCTACCCTGCAATCCATGCATGTGCACATGCAGACGTGCACAGTTTTTGATGTTTCACTGCCTTGAGTGAAAGTTCTCTATCTTTACTTTGGCTCTCATAATTTTTCTCTTCTTCCTAACATCTGGGCCATGTGGTGTTACCAATTTGCCTTTTCTCTTTTTGTTATGCAACAAAGTTAATAAATACCCATTTTCCTTCCAAGCTGGGTAGTTGAACAGTATCACCTTTCTTTATTGAACGCAGAACTGAACGCAGACAGAAGCAGAAATCTGGATACAGTCTGTGGTGGGGCTGGGACACCATTCCCACTGAATTTCAAATCTTATGGGAATGAGATGATCAAGAGGACTTCCACTGACTGATCTCTAAATTTGGAAATGAGATGCAATACTGTTCAAGTCAGAGATGGACATTTCCAAGAAGAATTTGTGGAAAAAGGTATGTGACACACTGGAGTGGTTTTGTCTTTGGCACTGGGGACCTCAATTGCTCAATGTATTCTTGCATCAGTAGCATCCTTCAAGCACTCAGATGTTCCAAGAGAATAAAGTAATGGTAAAGCAACTACTTAAGGCACTCCATGTGGCTTTTACTCAAGCTGAAACAAGATTTGAATCTCTTCAGGACACTAAACCGCCCTGCCACTTTCTCCGTGTGTTTAAAATGAGGGGTCAGACTCATACCAGTAATTCAGATTTGTAGATATTGGCCAAAACAATCCCAAACCTCAACAACCAGCCTCAAAGCATCTTCTAATGAAAATCCCACATGCATTCTGTTTAACTGGAGGGGCATCTGATTTTGTCCATGGACTGTAATGGTGAGAGGAACACAGATGAACAGGAGGTGATCAAACTGTTGTCCTCCCACTTGCTGACACAGAGATGGGGGCTGTGCCATCAGGGCACCTCAGAAGTAAATCTGGTAACATTAACCCCACCTGTGAATTCCCTTATACTTCATGAACTGACTCTCTGTGTAGTGTGAAATTCAGGCTGTGAATTTACCCCGTGAGCTGAAACAGCTCTGACCATTTACCAGAATGCCTTGGGAAGCTGAACAAACTTTCTCTCTGTGCTGTGCTCCTGGGAACGTGAAGTTTTCTCTTACTGGGGTTAAAATGTTTGAAAAGTGGAGCCCTATATAAAATTCTGTTTGTGTAGCTGAAGTTCTGACGTTGTTTACCTGAAATGTTTCTATAATTCCTCAACTTTCGAGTTCCAGGTTGGTGATTTGCGAGTAGCAGATTGCACTCTCCTGAACTAAATCTAACAAGCGCCACAAAGTGAAAATAAACTGGAGACACTTGAAATAAAAATCACTTCAAGAAATCTAAGCGTGGTGGGTTTTTTGTGTTGGTTTTCTTTTTTTTTTTTTTTTTTTTCTTTTCCTCCCACTTTAAGCCAACTAAACTCCCAACACATTCTGATCATCTCGCCACAGTGTGTCTGTGCTGGTGACAACTGATTCATGTGTACATTTACATATCCCCTCAGTGCCAGCAGCAGAATACAAAATGGGTCCTCCTGCTCTGGCAGATGACACAGCGCTGGCAAATCAGGAGGAGCTGTCAAAAACAGCTGTCCATTAAAAGAGTTTGCTGCAACAACTAAGAGCTGTTTGAAAATGCTAGGTGGTAGAATTTAATTGGAGTAGCAACTGTTCAAAATTAAGATTAAAAAGGACCAGTCGGCGCAGGGTTTCAGGTTTGAGGGGTGTTTTTTATTCATGGATATTTACATTTGGGATAGGAACAATTAAGTCTGCTGATTTCCTCTGCCTCTCTCTGCTTACACTCACGCTCCATCCCCTATCAGAAAAGTTTGGGCGCTCCATAAGTGCTTTGTTGCACATTCAGCACAGCAACTCCCCACACCAGCATCCAGTGTTATTTTAGAGACACTGGGGAAAAATGAAAAATGAGCATTTTTTGGAGCAGCCTGGTTGTGTGGGTGCAGCCCCTGTGGACAGGGGATGTGCTCAGCTCTCCTCAGTGGGAACACAACGCCAGAGCTCCCAGCAAGAGTATTCCATTTCACCACACTCCCTGCCTGAACACCACATTTGTCTCAGCACATAAAACTGCATGCACATAAGTGAAGGACTTTGTGAAGTTCTCCCCTTAGCATAAATGCAGTCTTGGGAAAGCAGACCACTGCAACAGCCCAGAAAATTTCATTTTTCACTAGGAACTTGTTTTGAATGTGCTGGAGGCAACGCTAAGCCCCGCTCTGGCTTAGGTGGTCTCTGAATCAGAAACTTGACTGTGGGATAAACGTAGCAGAATAGAAACACAGGCGAGCAAAACTGTTTGGCAAAAGCTAGAGATCCTGCACATTCTCCCCAGTTCTAGTTGAATATTTTGTAGAACAAAACCACTTGAAAAAAATACCAAAATGAAGTCAGTGTGTTTCATTTTGACACTGTCAAAGCAAAACTATTTTAATTCTGTGATATAAAAGGTTTTCTATTTCAAAATGTTGCTCTTTTTTTTCCTTCTTTTTCAACAAAAAGTATTCAAGATCCCAGGAAAAGGTTTCCTTCAAGCTCAAATAAAAGTGTTTCTCTTTTTGACTACTTTTTTTTTTTTTTTAATTATTTCTCTCTCTGCAGCAGCTCAAGCACAGGCAGGCAGAAGATCTGCATTTAGTTCTTCATTTTGAGACCAAGTCCTCATCACAGTGCCTCGGGCACCAACTCTGCTTATGTGCTTTAGCTTGGCGCATCTGTAAGCGTGTGCCTTAAACATTTCTAGCACTTGGAATGCTTGGTACTCATTCTTTTCCTCACACAAGCAGTGAAAAATATCCTTGGCTTTTACTTTTAGAAAGCAAACACTAACTGTCCATCACAGGGCAATGAATTTGTCAGCCAGTGAATTGAGAGAGGCCATAAATATTAAGTACATACCCAAGATTTCTTCTTGCTTTAAAACCAAAGACCTACATCTTGAAAGAATTCAGAATAGCTGTGGCCATATTGCAACAGTGTTTTGGAAATTTTAGTGCCTTTGAACGTTTTTACCTTTGTTATCACTTGGACCCTAGCTTTGGTTTGTTTGCTTTAAATAAAATCTGCCTTAAAATGTAAGAAAAAAAATAAAACCGTTGCAGCAAATCAAAAAGCATGCAGGCACTAAAATTAAATTTTCCATTCTGGTAGAAAAAAATAGAAGTTGAAAAGGCATTAGGCTCAGTTTCCCAGCAGAAACCTTACAGTAATGCCTGTGACTGCAAGTCTATAGCTCAGTGTATGCAATACATTGCAACTAGAAGTAGCAGTGACAGCTGGTGGGTTAGTAAACAGATTTCATTTCAGTTTTTGTCTGAAAATGATACAAATTTTTCTTTAATATGATTCTTCGCTACATCTTCTGTTTCCATCCAATGATGAGGTCCTTTCCAATTTGTATCCAAGCTCTGTTAAATATTTTATTGGACTTTACACACATAAATGAAACAAACAGAAATAATTTTGAAACACTCTGAGTGAAGTTTGCAGTCTCTTGGAATGATTAAAAAATACAGGTTCTAATGGAATTTGGAAGAGAGTGGGTATAACCTGAGTCATGTTAATGGCCTTATATGCACAGAATGAAAACAGAAATATAACTTAACACATATTTTAGAGTGTTTTTCTTTAGAAGAGATGTATTTTTAATTTTTATTTTTTGAAATTTCCTTCAGGAAATTCCTTTAAATAATCATTTTCCATTTGTTTCCCTGTCCTTCCTTAAACCACTCAAAAGGCCTCCAAACAGAGGTAGGATTATGGGAAAAAAAGTTGGGGAAAAAAGCAGAAAAAAGAAAATACCTAAAGTAATCCAAACCCCATAAACTAATGACACAAAACCATGAGGGTTCACTCTGTTTGCTTGCAAGGATATGGATAGTCAGGAAAGGAAAAACAGGGATGGTCAAACACATTGGGTAATTTTAACTAAAAAAAATCCTACCTATATTTACATTAAAAATTATATGTAACATCTATTTTATGACAAATCACCTGCACATGTTCATTGCCCAGAGGGTAAATTTTGAGCCAGACACACCCCCCAGCTCCCAGGAATAGGAACAGGGGTGGCTCATGGAATTCTGTGTGTGCAGGGTGTAGCCTTAGGGCAGCAGACAGACACGTCTACGACGAAATCTGTCGCTGCATTTCTTCTTTTCAAAGCCAAATAATTTGTGCATACAGGCAGATAGATGTAGATTAGTCAGAAACGTGCAAAGTTTAATACAGCTTCATTGCTTTGCTTCTATCCCTTCAACCTCTTGCTGCAGAGACTTTGTGGAAACAAAAAGATCCAGAATCTTTTAAAATAAACAAAAAATAAAGTGACTGAGGATTAAAAATCTCCCTGTGACACTGGTGGGAGGGCAGTTAGGCAGGTAGGGCAGGTAGGACAGGTAGGACAGACCTGTGCTACAATCAAGTGGAAGAGAAGCCCTCATTATTTTCAACATTAATAAACCTTTTCTGCCCTCTCTAACCAGCCAGAAAGTATAACCAGCCAGGGTTTTCTTGTCCCTGGATTCTGCAGAATCCCACAGATCATGAGTATTATCAGCCATGACCAATGTGTGAAGGAACAGCTTTCATATGAGTTTGTGTATAAATCAATATCCAACTGCATTGAAATCTAATACATTGCACAGACACTGATATAACCTTGCCATTAAAACATCACTTTTTATTTCCTTTTATTGAGGCCTTCGATTTAAAGATCAACTGCTTGGCATGCCCTGTCCTACCTCCTGATTCAAAACAGTTCAGTGTGGAATAACCAGCCCTGGGTACCCCAATGTTTTGTCTTCACAATGTTTTTGTGGATGTTATTCCAGCCCAGGAAGAAGAGACGAGTCTAGGTGATGACAGTCCCTGAGAAGCCAGAGACATCTGCTATCTGCATGAAATCCTGAAAACACCATTTCAGTGCCACCATTTCAGACTCCACAGTGCAGAGGCACTGCCAAGCTGCACCACACATTTGCCATTAACAGCCAGGACACAATTTGACACTCAAATGAGAAGTAACAGGTCTGTGTCCCTACATACACGAGCTCCATGGTGGCAATGAAGATCTGTTGCCCACAAGTGGGATAATAAAGAACTCTTAGTTAAGAGTCTTGTCTCCATTTCTGAGAAACCTTGGCATTTTTAATAAGCTTTGTAAAGGTTTTAGGAATTGAAGGTCTAAAAAATGATTCTGATGAGGTCCAGTTAGAGGAGATGGAAAAAGGAATTTAAAGGAGTTAAAGCTTGTACAAGTTCACTGTGATTTTATCATAGAATACCCTGAGTTGGAGAGGACCAATGAAGTCCATCAAGTCCATGTTTTTTCAATAAGGGAGCTTTAATATTAACAGCCTGTTCACCTACAAAGCACAAAGCAAGCACAGCACTGGCTGTTCTCTCACAGATGTGTTTCAGGATTCCAGGATCCAACGGGCAGAGTGATGCATCCCTGGGGTGGGAGCTCTCAGAGCTCTTGAAATGACACTAAAACCTCTGCACAGCAGGTCACTGGAAAGCTGCTCATGCTAAGTAAAGCTGCCATGATGTTCCCAAAAGGGCAAAATCCAAAAGCAATCTCTGGCTCCAGCCATGTACAATGGGGTTGACTGCCCGGGCAGCTCAGCCAGAGCAAAGGCAGCCCTAAATACAAGGATAAATTGAGAAACGAGGAAGGGGGATATATAAAAATGAGGGATCATTCTTAAATCAAAAGCTATGGCAGGTCACACCCCTCACTCATCTGTGTGTGCACTCCGTGATTCTCATTCAGTTCTTCTGGATTCTCAAACAAAGTGCAGAGTCCTAAAAATATTTGGAACTATTACAAAGCATAAATTATAAATGTGTCGAGAAAATGGAAAAAGGTGTCTTGGGCCTACTTAGAGCACAAAATGATCTCAACCATTATTCAACAATGATATGAAGATCTTTTATTTCATTTCTTCTTAACAGTTCCCTGTGTTTGCTATCATTTCTTGCCCAGCACCGTGTCAATAATTACTAAATTAGCAGGACGCCTGTACAATTTCAGCTAAAGTGTTATTACTGACAAGTCAAACAAAGAAAGCTGATCGAAAAGATGGGACTCCATCTCCTTATTTAAATGGACCGTGTTCACAGAAGAAGATTGAAACTCCTTTTTCTTCAAAGGAAGAAGGGAAAGGTATAGTTTACATTTTGTGCTGCTCAAGGACAGAGAGTCAGAGGAAATGCCTTTTTAATGTAAACCTCTTTTCATTTCCAAGGGACAAAAATGAAGGTTATTTAAAAGAATCATGCTTGGTGGAAGAAGTAATTATGTATTTTTTTCAAATCTCAGAAGAATAATGCTTTTATATTTCCCCAAGATGACCCAATTCGCTTTGTGATGTGCTCCCTTAAATGTAAGTGTGTTGACTTCTTTGAACCTCATTGTTTTTAGTGTCTAAAGAAGCTGCTCTCATACCACGGTGTTGATTGATTTTGACTCTGTACCAATGCCCGAATTTTCATAAAGCTATTTCTGGTTTCTACAACCCACAAGTGAAAATGGTCTATAATATCTATTCCTGGATAGCTCCAAAATACTCACGTGGAATGACACATTCAAATTGGGCTTTTGAGAAGTATGGTCTCAAATTTGTTACTCATTTGGGCTGGAGAGCTCCATAAGCTGAAAGATCCTAACAGAATTCCAAGATCATACAGATCTTTCTTAATATTTGATTTTAATTCCTTGTCTTAACTTTTGATGGAATAAATGTGAGTACCTACTGGCATTCCTTAATGTGTGAAACAGGATGCAGTTCTGTAACCTTCCTCAGAGAAATATCTACCTTTACCCTTTCATTATTCTACTATCTCATTCCCCCCCAAAACAAGAGCTTTCACAATCAGGATCAACAGCTTTTTTGGTTTTTTGATCCAAATCACTCACTTCAACACTGTTGAAAGTGTTCGGGGACAGGTTTTTAGGCAGTAGACATGCAAATGTGAAAAATAAGAAAAATATTAAAGAACGAGAATCACTCAAATGTGGCAAAGCAGAAAAGGAGACAAATTTTGTCAGTCTTAGTCATTCAATGATTAGTATGTGATACTCCCCTAAATCTGGAATTTATTTAGTTGTCACTTGTCATGTAAACAAGCCAATGGGGACTACTTAAATCTATAAAATTAAACATTAGGTTTTAGGCCCTTTCATGGTTTTTTTTTGATTAGGTCTCACTGGCTCTCTGGGCACTGCCTTAATGCAAATAAATAAACAATGATAAAGTTAATTACAGCATCTCACCGACATTTTTCAAACCTTAAAAAAATATTTCATTTCAATTTTTGGCAAAAGTTTTGAGTTGAGCTCTCACTAGCTCCAAAGCAAGTCAATTCTATTCCCATGGAGCTGAATCCAATTACTAATTTCACTTGTAGCACACCCTATTCCAATCCTTAATTCTCAGTCAAAGGAATAACTGGTTTAATATCCGTCATCTGCCACTTGCAATTCTACAGTCTCACAGGCTGGGGTCCAATTATGCAAACTGAACCAATTTCTAGGCTAGAACCATTTAAAAGTCATCTTTATCTCTTTAATCTGTCTGAAACTTTCTTCTTTTTATTTTATTTTTTTTTATTTTTTACAAAATTGACTGATCTCAGAGCTTTAATTTTCATGAAAAGATTGAATACAGAAGACATTTTTTCCCCTGAAACACAAGTGTTTCAAAAATTGTGACCAACTGAAAGCAAAGAAACAGATTTGTACACAGATTTTTGGAAATGAGTGGCAATATTGCAGTAGACTTCACTTCAAAAAAGCACCAGTCCTTTTTAATGCTGAAGGTATTTTTGAGGCTGGCTGCAAAACGATCTAGAGCTAATGACTTATTTAATTATTTGCTTTCCATTCAAAATCCTTTGTAAGAACTTTAGGTATGCATTTTCAGTTTCTGAGGATGCCATAGGAAATGTAGAATGAGTTCAAAAAAAAAAGAAAAACAGAACCTGAATCAGATAAAGTTTGAGTTTTTACTTTATCACACAGGGAGAAGGGATATTCTGTAAAAATGAAAGACAACTGATATTTGAATTTACTTCTTGCAGCATGCACAAATTAATCTGTGGTGCTCTAGGCCACAAGATATTTATTGAGGATAAAAATTTAGCAAGAGACAAAAAATTACTGAAGCTGTACTCTAAGACTCCTGATTCAATTAGAGAAAATTAAATACTTTAAATAGTACTTAATCTCCACAGAAAAAGGAAACAGCTTTTCTCAATGAACAGATTATATCATGTTATTTATTAGGGAGTTTCTCGCACTCGCTTGTGAAGCATCTGGTTCTGATCACTGCCACAATCAGTCTGGGGAAGTAGGTGGAATTGGTCTGATCCTCACAGGCACATTCAGTACTACCCAAACAGAATATCTGGGGTGAGACGTAGCTACACCTTTAGTAATGAAGAGCAACTTCACACGAGGGCAAATTGAACACACCTTCCCCCGCTATTGGGAGAATGCGGCAGCAAAGGTAGAGCTACTCAAACTGGACTAGGAAGCAAAGAATTAAAACCTGCGTGTTTGGAAGAAAAACAGTCCCATCTAGACAGCTTTGCATGATGTAAAGTCATTAAAGGTAGAGGGGAAATGGATGTCGACTTGAACCATCATTCCAGGAGAAATGTTCTCCTTGTTCATACGTTCCCAGGCTGTGCAAGAAGGAAACAGTGATTGCTCATGCTAGGATGGATTTTCTCTTTACGCAGAATCAGGATGGTGTTTACTTTGGCAGGGAACAAATTTAATGCTAGTTAAAACATTTTTTGTTGACTTTTACACTCATTACATGCTGTTGCAGCAACTCACGAAAATTATTAACAGAAATACAAATAGCCAAATGTTTTTTAAAATCACTGTTTGTTGCCTTTGAGTCAAGTAATCAGGTCTTTGTATTTGGAGAACCGAGCTATTGAGGGAAAATCTGGCATTCTGAGGAACTAGTTCATTGCAGTGCATTTTGCAATATTAATGCTGTGTACGAAAGCTGAGAGTATGGCATAAAGGTTTAAAGAAACCCTAAAGATTTCTTAGCTTATCTCTAAATTATTATTTTTTTACCACTAAGAGTCCTGAGGGAATGTTCATAGCTTCAAAGAAATCACAGCAACAGCGCGACGTAAACAGCTACTTCCAACTCAATCTGCTTGGCCAAGATTTATCTCCCCCACACGAGGCAGCCAACTGAAGTCTCCACCATAAAAACACTGTTTCCCTACAAATAACTGAGTAGGCGCTGGAGGAAAATGGGAATCTCATAAGGACAGTTCAGATCCTGGAGAGGCTAAATTGCCTCCTTACGGTGCCTCTCTCACTCCATTGACTATGTGGAGAGCCACAGGAGAGAATATCCTTAAGCACCCTGGTTAAGTGCCTAAAGTTAGGTGGAATAAATCCAGGCCTCATGGGTGAAAGTCATTTTATACATGGGCTGGTTCACGTTTATGTCTTTTTCTCATGCTGCACATGCATCTGAAGTGGTTTAAATGTGCACTTTTGTGTACCTGGGCCCATTATGGCATATATTTTCATCCCGTCACAAGTGGAGAGCTAAAAGGGGTTTTAATGGAAATGGCAGTTTGTTCAACAGCATTTAATTCGAGATGACTGGCTTTGTGTATGTATAGTGTGATTCTGTAGAGTGTTCATGTCTATTCCTGTTCCTATTGAAAGAATGTTGTATCTCCTTTGTGAGAGAGACACTTGGTCTCCCAGAACGTGGTGTTAAATTCTCAGTAAGTGCAACTCCCCACTGTCTATTAAGGAGGTGACCTTACTAAGTGGTCAGCTGGTTCTGTTTGCTCTTCCTTCAAAATCTATAAAAATCTCTACTGAACATGTGCCCATACTTACAGATGTGGGAAATCCTGCATAAGAATTATTGGCTGACACTGAATTTTAGGCACAAGGTAAATTCTTCTAGCAATGAAAACTCACAGGGAACAACTGAGTCTTTTAAGTATTCCCTCATGGAAGTCTTGTAAATACAATCCCTGAGGAGAAAATGTTATGTCTCGCTGGAGTTTATAGAAGAGAGATCACCAACAGTTTTCAGAGCAGGCATGGGCCTCCACAGCTGGTGTTTTCCTGATCCCACCATTCCCACAGCTGCCTGTCTAAATTTTGGCCACCCCTGAAAGTCTCTAGTCATGAAAAGTGGACTCACATTCTTAATATTGTGTACACTGTGTTTTCCCTTTACAACAATTCAGTTTCCCACCTTCTGGTAGGAAAATTATGATTTAGTTGCAAGATCTTAACCAAGAACTAATTCTTAGGGAAGATGTAACGAGTGTGTTAAGACGAAACAAACCCAGAGCCCTGATCTCTGTGCCTGGTGTGATTTAAAGTCTTCACACACACTCCAGGCCCAGCAATGCCCAGCTGGAATTACAGCCAAAGGAATCCTTAACAAAAGTAATTTTGCAGGATCATCTTCTAGCCACAAACTCAATTTTTCAGCTGCCTGGGGGCTGGTGCATCTTCTATGACATTATTCTTAGGAAAGGGTGCGGTTCTGGCCATTTTGTAAAAAGATGATTGTTCATTTGGGGGGACTGTGGGCTGGGATCTTCAGCTCATGGGAACTGACACAGCCTCCAGAAGCAAAACCAGCTGACACCTGCTGAGGTCCTGGCACACCAAATTCTAAATGCATGCACAAGTTGCACTCCCCAACACCAAATGCTGTGATGTCTACATCAAACGGTCAATTACATGTGGGCTGCTTCTAAACAAAAGTTTTTCTAATTGTTTCAGATACACCATCTGTTTCTGATCAAAACCATGGTGAAACTGCAAACCCTCATAAACATCATCCTAGATTTCTCTTTTGAATGAAATCAGATTAGTACTGAAGGGTATAACTTCAAAGAACTCTGAGGTGCTGTTGTTATCCAAATGTACATGAGGCTCATGGGCCTTCCTTGCCAAGAGATCTCAAGGGAACAGCTTTCATGCTAGTTTTTTTATTTTTACCTACAGGGAAAATAACATTAAAATGTCCTTTTCCAGTTGTTTTTTGTTTTGTTTCTAGAAAAAACTAGGCAGAAGTGGTTCAGGACTTTATTATTTTCATATAAAAACACTCTGAGATTGGTGGTTAAACAGATGTCAATAAATATTTCAGCTGAAATCCTCGGAGTGCTTTTTGTTTTACTATGGGCATCTCTTCCCATCAAGATAGACGTTTTGACTTTAACTTCAGGATATTTCTTAATATACTGCCCACAATAGTGTTTACATTCCCCAAGCAGGACTCCCTGCTTAGCCCATTCTTCTGCTCAGAAATATACTTCAGTGTAGCTGGCATGAGACAAAAAAGAAAACTTCCCTTGGCCCAACACCAACACATTTCAACAAAGCTTCTGATCAAAGTGCAAGAGAGAAATGAGAAATAAGAAAGGCAATAGTTGCAATAGCTCAACAGCTATTGTGGAATTTCTTCAGGGAATTAGAAAGAATCCTTAAAGAATCTGCATTGTGGCATTAAAGTACGAGCAGCATTTCAACAAAATGCCAAGAAGAAAACTTTCATCAAGGGAGTTTAACCATTTCTGTCAGTTTGGGATCAAAGGGGCAGAATGACAATACCTCCCAGAGGGAAAAGGCTTCCTCTGTAGGAGGTGAAGAGCAGGTGAAAAGGAGGGATGCATCTGGTTCCACCCACCAGTGCAAACCAGCAGGGTGGGTTTGCCATGTTTTGTACAAAATGTGTCTCTCTTTGTGACTGCTTCTATGACATTGCGGGCAAAAACTTGCTCTTGGTTAATCTGACACATCATAGCTGAATAACTTCACATGCAATAATGTGGAATCTGTCCTGTTATATATTTAAACCTGAACTCAGTGGATAAAAAGAAAATCCTTTGAATAATGAAAAACTAAAGAGAATAATGAAAGAATAAAACAGCACAGTATGACTATGGCTTAAACACACCAACACTGATGACGAGCATGGTAATGAAACAGTGTTTACTGGCCATGATACTTTTATTTTCACTTAATCCAAAATATTTCCTGTGTGTAATTGCTTTGGAAGTTACAGCTCTAAGGCACAACATATTTTTGTGACGGCAACATCAACGTGTAGAGAGAAACATTAGTGCTCAGTGTCAAGCACACTTGGGTGTTTCAATACACTTGGAGGAAGATACTCATAAAGCCTCATCACAATGGCATGGAGGACTAATATTCCAGACAATTAGACTTTCTGCTTCAGATGCGACAATTCAAATGCGATGTCTTTAAAGCACATTTTCATCCCCTTTATTGCTCACAGGAGGAAAAGAGATGCCTTTTTTGTTTATAAAATGTAGGGCTGAAAACTGTCTGAACAGATGCTGGAGACTGTTATGTCTCACTTTCACTGTTGCAGAAACCACTACTTGGTCATCTCATGCCCCCTTCTCACTAAATCTCATATAAATATGATTATGACTTCAATTGTTATGGCTTGCAGAGGGTTGTACGGGTAGAAAACATAAAGCTGGAGTCAGCCATCTGAAAATCTTCACTTTCCCTTCATGACATTTCCTTTAAAACTTACAAAATCTATGCTTGCTAAATAAAAGTGAAGGTCTTTGCCACCTGAATCTAAATTGAATATAATTGGATACTTGTATGTCAAAGCACTCAGAGACACAAGTCCAGGTATCAGCACATCAATAGGAAGGCAATTGGGTCACAAGGTAACCTATAGTATATATGATATATCTTCTTAAAGCTGTTCTCAGAATCCAAGGAATTCTTTTGTTAGGCACTGAGTGGATGTCTCTTATTAAGGGGGTGTTTATAATGGTGGACAATACGATTCAGATATAGAGCCTACACTAGAGTCTTCCATCAAAGGTGGAGAGAAACCTAACAGCCTGAAATAAATCTCTGCAATACTTCAATGGCAGAACGTTTCAGCAATTTTTAAATGCAGTTGTGAGCATCAGAACTGTGTCTGAACCTGATGGAGAGCACAAAGGTAAAGGAGACCTTGAGACGATCAAAACCCACTTGTCCAAGTAATTATGCAGAGAATGTCTAACATTTATTTTTCCTGTCTAAACTAGTTAAGAAGCCTCAGCCAGCACAAGGAGGTATCCTGGCCTGGTGATATGGACAGAGGATTTCTTGTTCCAACAAGGGATATAAAATGAAATTATAACTGCAGGCAGAAGTCTTACAAAATATTCTTATGAAAGAAGAGAAGTCAAGAATAAAATTAAGTGATGAAATCCTAAACAGGAGGAAGTCTTTTAATTTTACCTTGTCCCTAATTTAACAAGTTTCAAGTTTAATCACAACTGGTAAGGCCAGTGCTTACTGTAGAAGATATCAAATCCATAATCATTTAGCTGAAAATGGGGTTATGATGACAGGGCAGCAGTCTCATTGCTAATGCTGGCTACTAAGCAGATCAGCAAAGCCAAGTACCTGACTCTCATAAACTGAAATGTGCAGGTTTTCTGACACAGTGGCTTCATTCAGCACAGCCAAGTCTACAATACACTCAGACACATAATTCTGCTTTATGGCACTCCTTACTGCACCATATGCACAGACTTCCCTCCCATCCCACCAAGCTATATGGATTTTCTAAATGCATGCAAATGTATCCAAGATGGCTCATTTTGTTATCAACTCCCCAAGTGCTAACATTCTAATCATTAACTAATTGTCTCTGTGCTCTATTGACAACTTGGCCACCCTCTTGCTAATTTTTGCTGACATGATGGAGGCCCTGAAGAACTGGGTTAACCTTTCAATGTCCATTGAAGAGCCACAGGTCTGATGACGATTGATTGACCTGGCCTCTATGTTAGATAAAACCTCATCAGCTTTCCAAGTGATTTGTGTAATGAGGCGTCAGTAATTGACAACAGGTAAGTGAACACACAAGTCCCCTTCTTTACTGCTCTACAAAAATGGGTAGAAAATTCAAGTCTCTGTAATGAGTGCAAACTTGTAAAAGTTAGCAAGGAATAGGGGTGAATACATGTGTGTTGAAAATTTCATTTTTTTTTTTTTCTTACAGATACACACAGGAGCAGAGGTGCAATGTTCTCAAAATAGGTGGCACTTCTGACATGGAAGTGATGAGTGTCTCTTACAAATGCCTGTGTATGTATATGTATTACACATATATATTGTATTTGGGTTGTTACAGAAGCATATGCTCACTCTTGTGCTCTCATAAAATCTTCTGCATGGTTTAGGAGCCT
Organism: Prinia subflava; assembly: GCF_021018805.1. Lineage (NCBI taxonomy): Eukaryota > Metazoa > Chordata > Aves > Passeriformes > Cisticolidae > Prinia > Prinia subflava. Next base: position 4,104,970 of record NC_086261.1, read on the forward strand.
ATATAGCCCACATCAATCTGGATTATGATCATATAAAGCCACAAAATCTCTTCTGTTTCCAAGTTTCACTGAATGTTCAAGGAATGAGCTCTCGGTGGCCATCCACCCTCTTGGGTGTCCACCTAACCCTGGCTTTAGTAAGACTAAGAATTAAATGCTCCCAGATGAGAACAGGATATTTGTCTCAGGATGGCTTTAAGGCTTAAGCCATACAACCTACACCAGTTTTCTTCCTGTGGAAACAAAAGAAAGTGCTGCAGCCTCATCTCTACAAGAGTCAGCTCTGCTCCTCCCATTTCATGTCATTTCTACGTGCTTCCAGACAAAGTTATTTAAAGCACAGCTCACCTCTGTGCCCTCAAGATGTACCCCAAAGGATAAAAACTATTCCACAAACAGAAAGGGAGCAACCAGATTTGTTGTACCATAAGCCTCTACAGTTGTCTTCTTTCAATTTTATATTAAACAGCTATAAAACTACCCACAAGGGACAATAATACAAGATGAAATAAGAGAAAATACTGTTAACAAAGAATGATTTTCTCACTCATCACAGCCAGCCAGAGAGCATGAAATGTTCCACGTATGCATGGAGATGTACACACCAAAAGCACACACGCATATGCTCAAAGAAAATATTAATGTTGTATATCTGCTCAAAATTATTTGATCAAATTAAAAAATAAAAATGCCGAATTGTGGATTTTGTATCCTAGTTCATCTGTGGAAAGACATAAAATCTCCTGCCTTCCCTCTTTAGTGCTGTGTCCCTGCACTTCCTTCATTCCTTTCGATTTTTTGTGCCAAAAACACTTGCAGTTTCCAGATAACTCTGATTTGGTGTCCATGTGGCCATCAGTGCTTTTCATCTGATGACATAGACAAAACTGGCAGCTCTTGTCAGAACCAAGCCAATATCGTCTCACACACGTATGTGCATTTGTTTGATTATTTTGTAATTTTTTTTTCTGTGTCTTGAAGGTTTTTAAGAGTTCATATACTTTCCTTTCATAGCCATTATTTATTTGGCATTGTATCACATATAGTAAAGTCAGTTTGATTATAATGATAATTAAAGAAGTAGAATTCTATAGAAAATCATAATAGAATCACAAAAATCACAGAATCATTTAGATTGGAAAAGAACTTTCAGATCATCAAGTCCAACTGTTCTCTCAGCACTGCCAAATCCACCACTAAACCATGTTCCAATGGCACATCTATACATCTCTTAAATCCTTCCAGGGTTGGTGACTCCACCACTGCCCTGGGCAGTACTAGGGGTAGACAAACCTTTAAATGAAGAAATTTTCTCTAATACCCAATTTAAACCTCCTCTGGTGCAATTTGAGGCAAAAAAAAAAAACAAAAAAAAACCCCACCAAACACCCTACTATTGCTCAACAACAGCTCCTAACACGAAGAAAACACAAAATATTTTAAGACATTACCTAAAATGAAAATACTTTTGTTGAGACAAAACACAATGGGTAAAATTCTGGCACAACTGGAATCAGTGGCGAAGCTCTTTATGACTTCTATGGGCAAAGGATTTCTTTAAGGTTTCTTATGTGCCACAATGGGTTCTTATAGTCAAGTCCAGATTTTATTGAAGGAAACTTCCAGTTCCTTCAATTGAACTGCCTGAGATTTATTCCCTGAAAGTCATGAACTTGATAAAACAAGAAAATGAAGATACATCAACCAACCACTTCCTACTGGCCCATTATCAAAAGATGACCACCCGCCCTCAAGCCTCACAAAATCCCAATTTTCCTCCTTATGATACCAGGTGCATCTGATTAACATATATCTGTTTTTATTATCATTATTTTTTTTAATCAGCAGGCATTGCTGCCCTTTGGGGACAGCCCTATTCAAAACTTTTGTCAGCATCAAACAAATCCTACAGAATGACTTGGCACACACTCCCTGCACCTAAGCTTTGTCCTGGTCACTTTGATGCAGCAAAGATTAGGTCTTACCTTTCCATAGGCAGAGACCATTAGTTCTTAAATAACCAGCCAGTGCAGTCCAGCTGAAAAGCTGGCTACATCTGATTCTTGAAAATAGTTGGATTTGGGGGGAGATCATGCAGAGAGGCATTTTTGATTTGGGGTGACAGCGATAAAATTTTCCACAGTGAGTTCCTGCCTGTCTGAGCTGCTAAACCCTTTCCTCATCATTGTCCTGCACAGCATCAGTTCACAGGATCAGAACAGTACAGGTACTCTTTTATTCTTGTATAATTTTTGAAAATTGAACTTAGGTAAAATAAGAGCTCAGAAACATAAACACAGGAAACACCTTGTAATTTAACATATCAGCATATTTTTCAAAAGGTCAGAAGTGTCTTGAATGCTAGGAAATGAATCTATCAAAAATATACAAAATGAATAACCTGAATTTATAGAAGAGAGAATTTTTCTTCTTAAGATACTCATTACTTTCTTATTTTAACATTTCTATCTCTAAATAATGAGTAGTTTCTCCACTATCAATTTAGGGATTGGATGAAAATTATTGAATTTTATCATAATCTTTGCAGTGTATTAAAAAACATTATATCAATATTGAAGCAATAGATTGAAATGATTATAGCATACACACACACACACATTTATATTTGTATACTCTCTCCTCTGCAAAAATCCCAGTATTTAAAAAGGTCATCTACTGGCATCTTCTACCCATCAATTTAAAACATAAGTGTTAACATACTGCACTGCTAATAATTCTTGTTTAATATTCTTTGTTCTATAGTGAAAAATATACATGTGAGTAATGTTTGATATGTAAAACCCTTAAAAAGTAATCAAATCACACTTGTACTTAAACTATGGGAAATAGAAGCTTACCAGCTAACTAAAACAGAAACATGAAGTACTGTCTTTATTGACAAAATACATTGCATCTTCTATATAAGACAGTATGCAATGAATAAAAATCTAAATTGTGAGAATGTTTATGTTAAAAACCAATAGTGAAAAAGGGTACTTACTAACTAAAAATTCACCAATTTTACATCTCTACATACTTTTTAAATTAACACAAAAGCAAGAGCTTGTTAGAAGCTGTTCGTAGTTGAATGACAGAGACTTGACATGGGTACTCTTCTCAAGAGCAGGCAAATGATCCAGGAATTTGAGTCTGACTTTCAAAGAACACCTATTAAGCAGCTTATGGAGTTTATGTAGATCTGCTCCAGAGCTCACACAACAATGGAAAGCCCATGCAAACATTCACACTTCCATCAGCTGTCTGAGCTCCACACCTCCTTCCCAGAGATTTGAAGCATTCCCACATTACACACTACAGTCAGGAATTTGTGATTCTTTGGGGTAGGTACAAGTCTGGTCAGTGAATTCATCACATGGATTGCACCTTTGGCTAAAATGAATATTAAAAGAAGCTCTGGATATGGAATTATTTGCTTTGCCACCATTTTTTCTTTCCCCAAGAATGATTCTCTTTGTTGAAATCCCAGATAACACTGCAAAGGAAACCTGGGAGTTACTTGGATGGTTCAACAAAGGGCCTTTATTTCTTATCTCACCTAAATCAGCTTCCACAAACCTCAGTCTTAGGTTGAAAAAACAATGAATCGTGCAGCAAGTGTTGGGTGAGGACCATTTCTGGTTGTTTTCACATTAAATGGATGTAGGTGTGAAAATTCCACACAAGTAGTAGGACCAGCTCACAGTAACACTCCTTCCTCTCTGCTGCTTCCTATTACCAGAGGCAAAGCAGAAATCTGGCATCCATTACTAACAACAATAAGTAAACCTGATGCTTAATCAATCTAATAAAGAATGTTGTTGCCTTGGGCAATTGCTTGTGTATGTTGCCTGCCCACAGGACCACCAAGCTGAGCATCAGCAGAATTCCAGCTTTGGCTCAACCAACATGTGCTCGTGTTTTCCCATTTCTAATGTAATTATTCTAAGTTATTCACAACATTATTAGTCTTTCCTATAAAGAGTGTTTTGGTGGTTGCAGTTTTCTCAGAGGTCATCTCTTCAAACCTTGTTCACTATCTCATGACCTATCTTCTTTAGCACTTGCTCTGAAAACAAACACACGGGTACAAAAACAGTTTCTCCTCTAGTGCTGAAGGTACCAGTATGGGCTGTTTATGCTGAAAAGCTGGGAATGGAACTGTCTCCTATGTCTGATATAAATGACTTTACGAACAAAACTGGAAATACATCAAGCTCCTCCACTGCTGTACATTTTAAAATAATTATACGTGAAAGGACATCACACTCTCTTTCTTCTGGGTGCTGCTCCCACCTACTCCCCACCCTGATTTGATCAGGGGTTTTTGTCTGAAACCTGGGGAATCTTCATGAAAACAATTTTGCAAAACCTGATCTTGTTTTCCCTAACAAGCGTGGTCTGGGCTGTGTTCTGTGACAAGTGTCTTCTCAGAAATTCCCAGCTGCTTCTATTACAATTCCCAATCCACTGCCCATAAGTTTAGCTCTGTATTCCCTTGCTTGATATCTTCTTTACTGAACACAAAGGATGGAGCTCAGCAAGAGGAGCTCCTCCAGATTCACCTCCTTGTGCACCACAGCCAGGAAGGGACTCACAGGGATCACCAAGTCCACAAACTCTCTGAGACTTCTCTCTGCTGCAAGGACTGACTCCACCTTCCACTTTCATTACAGACATAATTTTTGCCTCTGCCCCCTCCAGCTTTTTCTAAAAGGTCTGAAAACAAGCAACCAGAACCAAAGGATTAATTTTTGGTTTAACACCTTAACAACTGACTTGCTTTACCTTGTGCTGACAAATCATTCCTTCAGCAGTCAGCGCTGCTACCTGCTCTTCCTGCTGATGAGATTTCCATGGATTTCTCCCTCGAGTTTCCATGGAAATTGTTCATTATTGTTGTCAAGGGTGGGCAATCCAAATATGTTTTAAAGAAGTAGAATGTAGGAACTTCCCAAAACAAACTTGTACCTGTCACATTCTTCCATCAAGACTTTATTTATTTCTTGTTGGTTTGTTGGGTTTTTAAACGAGCAGATTCAATGTTCTCATTAAATCATAGAATCCCAAATGGTTTGGGTTGGAAGGGGCCTTAAAGCCCCTAAAGTTCCACCCCTTGCCATGGGCAGGGACACCTTCCACTGTCCCAGGATGCTCCAAGCCCTGTCCAGCCTGGCCTTGGACACTTCCAGGGATGGGGCAGCCACAGCTTCTTTGGGCACCCTGTGCCAGGGCCTCCCCACCCTCACAGGGAAGAATTTCTTCCTGATACCTAATCTAAACCTTCCCTTCTTCAGATTAACATCATTCCTCCTTGCCCCATCACTCTATGCTCTTGTAAAAAGACCTTCTCCAGCAATGAAAAAATATTTTAGCACACTTAGAAATGGAAAAAATCTGTGAAAAAATAAAACTTTGGAAGAACATAGGTGAACTTTCATGTATGTTGGTATAGATGACTTTTTTTTCTCTATTGCAAGGCAGAAGGGGGGAAAAGGTAATCAGTATAATTCAAGCTCATTTAAGGAAACCAGAATTTTAATAAACTATTAATTCTTTTTCTTTTAAAAGACTTCATTGCCATTTAATATTTATAGGACACGTAACAGGTCTGTAAGGGCACCCCCCAATTACTTGCATGAAAACTATGTATTACCAAGAGTAAAGACAAAAGGATCTCAAAATATTCAACTATTTCCAAATGACTTCTACAAATATGTGAACTCCCAAACCGCTTTTTATCCTCACAACACTCCTCACAGTGCTTTATTTAAGCAAGTACTCAAATTAATCTGTAGCTCAGCCAGGCACATAGACACATGCTCATCTGTAAATTTGTCTTTAATAAAAAATAGGTTTCAGTATGAAAATTCCTTGACTAGCTCAAAATTTCCTGATTATCAACAAATATTAAGCATGTTATATAAACAGCGTTAAATTTATTGTTGATATGGGATGTTGAAATTAATGTTTTAATAAAAATTACTCCAAACAAGTGCGAAGTTTTAGTGGTGATGACATTATCCCCACAGATTATCTCGGGCCACATAGAGAACTCTAAGTAGGAGACAAACCATCCTCTGCCCCATGGTTCTGACTGGCTCAAAGTACAAAAAGTTGGAAATTTGCCCTTAAATTTAGCCCCTCTACAAGGGACTTCAGTATGGAAATCTACAACAGAATGGCTGTGCATTGTTTTTTATTTCCCTTTGGTCATGCATTTTTTACTAGGCTTTCATTTGTATCTCATTATTTCTAATGATTATCCCCAATTCAAAAGTGAATTAAGTCAGTGGGGAAACTTCTGTTAGATTCAGCAGACTTTGAATTGAAATCCTAATTTTGTATTTTCCTATGCTTAAATTATAAATAATTTTCTTTTAAAGTAATTTGTTATGTAAACACTTTGGCACGTGGAAAGGCGATATGTTTCAATTGAAATTATTCCTAAAGAATAATACATCTTTTACAAAATGCACATATTAATGTTACTTATCGGCACAGTTTAAAGTTTACCTATCCATGTGCATGGAATATCAACATACCTACTCTCTTCCTTTATATTTTCCTGTTTTTAAAATAAAATGGATTCTTTTTTAATAGACTGAGTCTGTAGCTGATATCAAAATCTTATTCCATGCCTAAGAAATGTGGTGTAGGCTGAATTTCCTCTGGATTTTCAAAATAAGCTTTGGGTGAATTTTTAATTTTCTATTTAGCAGCCAATGAAAATTGACAAATGGGAATTTCCCATGTAATTTGTTCTTTTCCAATGTTGTTTCTGTGGCTAGAACCTATTAATATGAATTGCATTATAAACCTCAGTCCACTGATGCTGTTCACACAGTCAGAGCTTTCAGTATAATTTTACTGTTTGACAGATGCTAAGTATTTAACTCTTGCCATTTTTTAAAACAGATATTCCAGTTCAACAGCAGTGAAATATCTTCTCAAAAAGTTTTTATGCCTTATTTTTTTTGCTAAGGTCCCTTTAATTTTTGTGCAGCTAAAGAAAGGAGAAAAAAAAATTCCTTTTACATGTGTGGCTTTTGGAGATTGGTAAGAAAAATGTGAGCAGTGTGGGGAGCAGGGGGAATCTTTTTCAGATGTCGTGAAGGGTTTTTCTCTCTCATCTCCCAAACCCTGTAGATGGAGCCCTCCACTAAGATCTTGCTGCATCTCTAGCACAGATTGACTTCTTTTGGGTTGATGATGATTGATCGTGTTGTTTTCTTCATTACTTTAAACCTAATCAGTGCTTGGTGTAATTTGAGTAATGATTGCTCATTATTGGCAATTGTGAAGTTTAAGGCTTTCTTCATTTCACCTCACAAGAGAGTCAGTGGGGAGATTCTCGTGCCTCCCCTTTTGGGCAATGTTTGAGGTAAGATAAGGGGGAACCATCACCACTGATAGGTGGTAGTGAAAGCTTTCTGCAAGTTTATTACTGTGTGTTTTCTTGGCAGGGGGCTCCTGGTCATACCCCCATCATCAGATCCCATCACGAAAAAATGAGTTTCCTAGCAGACTCTATCATTTAGGCCTTACTGAAATTCCTCAGTCCAATAAATCATGCTATTTCCCAATACTGTGTCTTATAAAGTGGTATGGAAGGATTTGCAAATAAAAGGGTTTTCCACTTCCCCTTCTCCTATATGGAAAGAAGATAATGAATGAGGATCATACACAGGCCAAAACGATATAGTTCCTCATTACCCAAATTCTGGTTTAACTTTGCTGTTTTGAATTAAGAATAAGGGGAATTACTGCATAATGGAGTGGCTGATTTACAGGCACTAAGCTTGGTAAGCAGAGAAAAAGATGCTAAGCTGCTCCATACCTGTAGGACACACCATGGGAGCCTGGCTAAGCCCTCCATTTGTGCTGAAATTATGCTAAGGACATAATGAAAATCTACACAAATCAGAAAATTTCAGATTCATGGTTATGGGAGCAAGGGCACTTTTCCTTCCTGGGCCTAATTTCACAGGTACAGCTACAGCACTACCTAAGAGTAGATTATTATATACAATGATTTGCCCAAACATAGCAATAAAGGGAAAAATGGATACTTTCCCTATTATTGCTAATTCTCACCAACCGCTTCAACCATATTAAGCCAAAAGTCACATTTGATGTTTTATCAGTTGAAAAAATTGCTGTGCAGTCAGGATAAAATACATGGCACTCACACTAGATACCACAGCTTCATCCGTGTCTATTTTCAAAGCCCTTATTTTTATGTTTGCCTTGACACGGAGACGACGATCGCCAATAACTGAATTAAAACATCGGGATTTGCTTCCGATTTAAGAAAAGAAATAAAAATTGCACTAAGCACAAAACACACCAACCCCAATGTGCTCTACAGCTAGCTGTGGGGTGAAGAGGTGCCCCAGACAGCAGTGGAGCTGCTCTGCCCGTGCGGTTCCACGGGGCGTTTTTGCGGCAGCGGGGCCGTGGGGCTGACGCGGGGCGCGGTGTCGGTGACACGCTCGGTGGCAGAGGTGGCTTCACACGGGGAGGGCACGGTGTCCCTCCCCAGGATCACCCTCAGCCTCGGGGGCACTGCCAGAGCACACAGCAGTGCTGACACAAACTGCCTTAGCGACAGACCCGCCGCTCGCTGGAGGGGACCGCGGATCTCATTTGCTTAAGTTAGACCAGAGCATGGATAAAGCTCAGCTTTTTTTATTTTTTTCCCCTCCTCACTGCTGTTGTTTTTTTTTTTTTTTCTGGAGAGAGAGAGAGAGAGAGACTGCCTACTATGACTGTGCAAGTAAAAATAAATACATTCTGATATTATAACATCACAATAATGCGATCGTTTGGATTCATACCGAGAACAGTAAAAACAATATGCTTTCTGATTGAATTATTCAAGCTCGTAGCTTTTAAGTTTCAATTATAGATACAAACATGGTAGGCAAGAGAAACTGAACAATAAACAGCATTTTCTTGCTGAGGTATAAAAAGCAGTGAGTTGCGGAAAATGATTTTTTTTAAAGATGAAAGTGTAGCCCATCATTAAGATCAAATCTATGAGAGGAGAAGCTCTGCAAAGCACAGTGTTGCTACAGTACACTACTCCAGATGTAATCCCACACAGACTTCCTTGGCTATGATTCCGACTTATTCAGTAATTACAAGCAACAAAGGAAACAGGCGCCTGGTAAGTGTACTTTCAAATACTGAGTTTAGATGAAAAGTAATACGCAAAGCCATTAAATCAAGGATAGAAAGCAAAAAGATGTTTTAATTTCTTCTTAAGCAATGCAAAAAATATGGCATGCTTTAAAAAAACCCAAAAAAAACAACAAAAACCCAAACAAACCAAAATTGGTTTGTCATTGTTTGCAAAAATGCACAGGGAAATTTTAAAAGCTGAGTGTGTGTTGGTGTCTATCTGGTTTCTCAGGTGAGGATTTGCACTCACACTATTTGTGTCCTAGAAGACTTCTGCAAGATTTGTTACAGCCTTACAGGCCTATATACGCAGAAACAAACTACATATTACACACATGCATGTGTGAATGAAAAACAAATCATTCAATTTAATAAAGATTAAAAACATAACAGAAAACAGGGTATTTGTAGCCTTAAATTGACTCACTATGTTCTTAACTGTAATCCGCGCTGCTGATTCCACCCCCCCTGAACAATTCAGTGATCTCGTGTCTTCACTGGGGGGCTGATGCTACAAGGATGTGTGCCTGTAGTTACAATTTCTTTAATAGCATCACAGAACCAGCTGCAGTGCCTTGCAGGCTGGCGTTGCTGACCTAATGAGGCAAAACCACGTCTCGCTGCTCGACTCGGCGCGCCGTGAGAAGCCAGGCTTAAGTCAAATGTTGAAGTTACTCTTTCAAAGCACACAGAAGAGAGGTGCCACCTCACGTCTCAGCAGCTCTCACAATTTTTCTTGTTTTCTTTCACCAAAAAAATACCACTACTGTGAGCTTCATAAACAGCTATTAGCAAATTCACTTTTCCTAGGGATTATGGGTTTGGATGCATTTTAAGATGTGGAAGTGAAAAGGTTCTTTTCTGTGTGAGAATCAAATTAATCAGTTACTTTGAAAATCTAATTGGTCCCCCAAAGCCACTTTTTAATGAAAAGTATTTGTGGTCCAAACCATTCAATTCTCTGCAGTGCCTGGAAATATATTTTGACTGTGCAGGCACATTAGGAACTACTGTCCTGGAGATCCCAGAACTACTAACTCTTGGGTACTGGACAGACTGGTTTTAAATGGCATTTCAGCCTCCTCCTTCACCCTGGGCCACTTCTTTGTGCTCTGGCAGAAAACTCATGAGAAAAGAAATGTCTCTGCCTGACAGGTTGGTTTTCAGGATCTGTTCCTTGATCTGCTCCTCGGTGTCTGCAGAGGTGCTCACCCAGGCACAAATGAGGGCTGGTACCCACAAAGAGAAGGTACAGAGTGGGGGCAAGACTTCTTTTCCTAGCACGTTTGGTTATATTGAATTAAGATATTCAGCAAACCACAGTCTAATTTGTCTTTAATCTAATTTTGTCTTTAACTTCTCTAATAAAGCAATGGCATTTAGCTTCAGCCTGAAAAGGGAGAGCAAACAAGTGGGAGAACCATAAATATACAGAAGGACAGTTATGTCCCACAGCTTGTATTGCTTTACAGTTCTATTTTGCATTAGAAAATAACTGTGAAAGACAGATTAATATGGCTGAATCTACCTCTGGCTTTTTTAAACATGCATTTGTGCCTATTTTCCATATAGGTAAAATAAAATATATGATCAGGTTATACTTAAATAGATGGCAGATGCATAAAACTAGGCATGTGAGGTTTAATTGTGAGCACAAAATTAAATATTAAAAGCAATTTTTTCCTTTCTAATTGAATTTTGATTTGAGTTCTAATTTCTTGGTAAACAAGATATATATATACAGATCCATACACATACCCACACCCACAACTAAAGAACTTCTAAACCCAGGATTTTCACTTTTTGGCATATTTTTCATCATTTATCATCATGATTAGTTTTAGATTAGAGCAATATGTATTCCCATTTTAAGTTGTTTTGAAAGAGATACAATATTGATTGCACGTGTTTTCCCACATCAACATGAACAGAAAATGAATGATAAATACACTCTCTGTGGATGTTTTGAATACAGCAACATTTGGGGGTTAATGAAGGTAAAGAAAAAGCTCTCAGACAGAATCATTGGGCTTCTGCCACAAAAACTAGGGAAGTAAACTGGGGCTTTAATTTCCAGGTCTGATGGAGCTGAAATAAGATAGCAAAACTCCAGAGCTCATCACCCTGCACATGAAGTTTAGGTCCACGCTCCCCCAGGAATGGACAGCCATGGGGTGGTATTAATTGATGGAAACCATGGTCTGGTGGCTGCAGTGGCATTCCTCTTTTATTTGGACATATTGGAAGGAGAGGTGGATAGATGATACCATATGTCAGAAATAATTACAATGCTATTGAGTCTCAGTATGACAAAGGGAAAAGTAATGACTCTGGCTAAGGCCAAAGAGAATAGAAAGCAATATTTTTTTTGGAAAAAAAAAAGGTCAGTGTCTGGGAAGATCACCAGAACTGGGGCTGGGTGAAAATAGCAAATTTTGAAGCCAATTCTTCTGGTTTTCAAGCAAGACAGCAATCTATGTCGCTGATAATTCATACCAAATTTGAGTTAACTATCTGTGCATCTTGAAAGTAGCCAAAAGTATCTTTTCAGCTAGACTTTCACAATTCCAGAGCTGACTGACTACTACATTTGTGATATAATTCAAAAGCAAACCCATACTTGCTGTCCTCAGTGTGAATCATGATGAGTCTTCCAAACAAAGAAGAGCCCATAAGAACAGACTGCAGGAGGACCAGCTTTTGAGGAAAGCTGAGGAATCAAAATCAAGAAAAAAGAAGAATCAAGGCACAGGCTCTTCACACCTAGTGGGGCAAATGCATCTGAACTGATTATTGAAAAACTCCTCCATGTTTTGAGTGCATTCGACGTGTTTCACTGAGCTAAAGGACTACATGGCCGTGTTGATTAACAAGATTAATTTGCATGAGAAATTGGTGCAGTCCTAGAACAGGAAAATATTGCAGCAACACAGCCCTCAGAGAGACAAATGAAGGCAATAAGAGCAGCATTAAAAGCTGAGGGTGATGCTTGCAAGACTTATTTAAAAGTCAACAATGGAACTGACTGGGAAAGTTGAGAAGCTCCACTAAAATACATCCTGGCTTTACTAAATTGCTCCTGCCAGAGGATTTTTTATCTCTAAAGTTCAGAAGCATTCCCACTGGGGAAGAGCAACAAACACGAGCTATTTACTCGAAGTTGTCTGAGACAATATGTACTTCCCAAATCTTTCTTAAAAATGTTCATTCCTATCTGAAATGACGGCAAACATTGTCCAGCAGTAATATTTAATGCAGAGCCAGAGTAGAAGAACGAGGCCAATTTGTACCAGATGAAGAGCCAAGGCACAGAGGTGCCTGCTGGTGCTGGGCTGTGTCTCTGGCTGCACTGTCTGGAAAGCTCAGCCCTCTGAGAGCTTTCCTGATCAAGGGATTGGGGATTTTTTTTTTTCTTTTTTTGGACCACTGATGTCTCAGTGGCAGCAATTTCTCCAGCTGTATGAGATGGAGAATTCCGAGTCCTCTGTCACTGCCTTGGCAATAGAGGCAAGCTGTGCAGAACTTGGGAGCTGAGGGAGCTGAGCTGTTTCTGAAGGACAATTTGCAGATCACGTAGCTGTGTCCTGTACCAGGAGGCTGCTCTCACTGCCTGAAGTGGTCCCACTCACTCCTGTCCTCCAGTGTTTTCCAGGCTGGCTGTGTATGTCCAGCAATGCCCCTCAGCTTTAAAGCAGCTGCTGTTCCAAGGCAGGATCACTGCAGTGGGAGAGCAAACCAGAACATTTCCCAGCCCTTCTCCCTCTCCTCCCTCAGTGATGCACCCACAGCAACATTACTCCAGACCACAGGGCAGAATTTTGTGAAGCTTCTCCTTCAAGTCCCGGTAACATATAACTTGCAGGCATGCACTTTGACCCTCCCTGAGCTTGGAACAGTTCTCTCTGGCAACTGAGAGTATTTTTCCATCCTGCTGATGACTTAATTAAATAAATAAATCTTTGAGGCTGATATGGTTGCCTCGAGGTTTCATTCCTTGGCTGAATGCCCCTTCTTCTCCAAAGCACTGTCAAGTATGGATAGGACAGCAAAGGAAAAAGAAGATTCTGGTCCCCATTACTGCTCTTGCCACACTGGCTTGTGGAAATCAGAGGCCTTAATTTGGAGCTATGTAGGAAAAAGAACTAGAATAGGAGCAGGACTACCCAGAGGCAGGTTCAGTACTAAGATTCTCTTTAAAGTGAAGAAAAGCAGAAAATATGCTCCTTTTATAAAAGAGACCAAACCTTTGCAAGGTTAGTGGGAAGGATCTGCATGCTTCAAAGAGAAGCAAACATATTCAGTTCAGTCCTTTAGACAGGAGTGCTCCAAAGGGGAAACAACAATAACTATTTGTTTTAAACACATGGGTGCCACATAGGGTATAATGCTGAATGTCGGCTCTTATCTGCCATGAAAAGACACTACCACCATAAACACCTGAGTGGAACTGATCCCCTGCAATCCCACATCATCCCCGTGGTATACAGACCTTTCCTGGGTTGTTTATTTGCTCAGATGATATGCCCCTGAGCAGCATGTCAGAAATGTGAACACTGATTAAACCTCACAGCTGACCTAACCTATCGGGAAGAAATGTTCATGTATTAAGCCGAATAAATTCTGCCCAGTTATAACTGTGAAACCCAAATACTCTTCAAAATAGGCCAAAGACAGAAACCCAGAGCCAAATTATTTGCTCTCCTAGGAAGTCTAAGTCTAGAATTTTGCTATATAACAGCAACAGTAATAGTGCTGCTCCAACGTGCCTTAGAGCCAGTTCTGTGGGGTCAGAAAGATGTCATGCAATTTCAGATAAAATGGGATTTATTTAATACTAACAATACATATTTTATTCTGCTCGTTTGGACTTGTTTTTGTTTGGGGGTTTTTGGACTTTTTGAGTATTTTTTTTAAAAGAGCCCTCTCTGAAAAGGCAAAAAGAAGCTTTTCTGATGTATGTCAACTGTGAGACCAAGCATTCCTTCTTGGTTATTTATGAAAGACTTTCCTGGCTGACTCTTAGAGTACTCCTTATCAGTTTAATCATAATTAGTTTATTATTGCTCACTGTACAGACTAGGAAATCAAACTCCAAGTACAACATGATTTAAAAAGTTTGTTTTATAATTCTGCTCTTGGCATCCTCTCACTTTGTTTTCAGATGGCAGGGAAAAGTCCCTGGAACTCAACAATATTCAGAAAATTGTTTTGATTAGTAAAACTGTTATCCAGTCCTCTAGCTTGATCCCTAGGTGATTAACTTAGAGATAAAGTTTAAGTCTTGAAATGTTCAGCAACTACAAGGTGTATAATACAACCATCCCCAGAGGATTCAAGCATTTTGCAAACTACTTCCAAATGGGGCTCCATAGTTAACCCAGCTTAAAATTCAAATTATTCCAACAGGTGGAAGCAGTTTTCTACTGCAGATCTCCTCCAGCAGGTTGAGAAGGGAATTGTTTGAATCACAGGCATCACAAAGAACAGTGAATGCCCCTGTTTAGAGTTCAAAACACTGACCTGAGCTGGTGTTTTTCATCGTGGCACTGCTCAGAAGTCAGTGGTATGTGCTACAGAAAAAAAAAAAAGTCAGCTTTAACCTGTTGCACCAATGTTCCCTAACCCAGCTAATCCAGAGGACAGAAAATTAGATATCTGCATTTTGGACATCTTACTCAGATTAAATCCACGAGCTTTACCTGTCCTGCCTTAAAATAGTTCAGAACAGCTGCTGGTGTATTCACCAAGTCTTCCCACCAAAGTTTTTTGGGGGTGGCAATCAGGGGCATTGTTTACCAAACATACCAAGAGCTGCACTGGATATGCCCGGGGATGCTCCTGAGCCTCAGCAGTTTGCAGATGTGCAGCAGCTCAGGGACTCAACCCCACTTTTGCTTAAGACAAAGGAACCCACCATTCCAGTATTTCATTGCTATTTCATACCAAATGATCAGTCTGAAGCCACAGGCATGCAGAGGGTTTGAAGTTAACTCTAAATATTATTTTAACGTGGGTTCTGTGTACAAATTTTGATGGTGAAGAAGTTCCATAATGGACAAAAACTATGAAAATAACACAGAGTTATCAAACATAACCATTTATGGCATGAAATATCTCTTCTGATATATCTTCTGTATTTCCAGCAGCAGCACACATACATATTAAAAAGGAATTTGCCTGAAAGCATGTGATTAGATAACCCATCTCATATTTAATGTTAATTTATGAGCATTAGGCAAGTTCTTATGAAGCCTTTTCAAACCAATTCATTGCCACAGCGATGATCATTTATATCAGTCCTTGTTCTCAGGTAGTAAAATTCCATAATTCACTTCACTAGATAACTCTCCCAGCAGAAGGCTTTGCTAATGCTCAATATATTGTCATCAATACTGAGAAATATCATTATTTCTCGCTAACAGCATTATTCATGACGAATGAAGATGCCCTGTATCTGCTACTGGTACCTTTGATGCTAAATAATCCTTTTTTTTCTCTGAACATAAAGGCTCAGAGGAACACTCAGCTCTGCCACTCACTCCCCTCAGAGCCCCAGATGAATCTTTTAATACTCAAATACTGGGGAAGGCTCTCAGTGACCAAGCAAACTTGACTTTGTGGCACCCAGAGCTTCCACCACTCTGTCCTGTTCTCTCTAGAAGCCTTTGGCAAAGAATGAATCAATGGAAAGACACCTACACCTTGGAAATTATGGGAATCTAAGGCACATGGAGCTTGGCCTTCTGACACACAGGGATTGCACTGTGAGAGTTACAGAGATACAGACAAAACTTTACAGTCCTGGTATCCACACCAGCTACCAAGAGAGCAGAAATTCAGCCATGGCCCAGTCCTGCCCTTGCTTTTGGGTGATATTTCCAGCAAACTGCTTCTTGTGAGTCTGGCTGGGAAGTATGACTCATTTGATAAATCATTTCAAAGTTTCTAAAATATTGGAGATTGTGAAAGGGCAAAGTATTATTAGCATCACAAGAGGGGCTGAAATACAAAAAGCAGATTTGGATTTACGGCTTTCATTTCTTTGCCAAAGCTGGGGTCTGAACATTCAGTTCAGTTTAGTCTGCAGATAGGGACCCGCTCTGACATTTAGATTGGGTTTCTGGTTTCAGATTCCAAATCCATTCAAAGTTGTGGTCTCTTTAATATTTATTGCAAAAGTTCAGATTGGCTTCACCCAGCGGCCCCGCGATGCTTCCGCAGCACCGTGGCCAGCTGGCGCTCCAGTCCCACAGCCACAGCTGTGCTTTATCCTCCTGTCCCCACGCTGGCTTGAAGAGCTCAACTGAACCCAGAAACTTCAAGGAATGAGGGAAAGAAGGACACCAGAACACAAATGCTGCTGTGGGGTTGAAAATGGCATTTGGTAAAAGGGCATCTAGCAATGCTGGCACTAAGAATGTACTACAGGCTTGTGGGGCCACACATCACTCCATGAAATACTCAATAAATACAGCATGACATGAACTAATCTACCTTACAGATAGTTCTACAGGTGGGACAAATCTAATCTAACACGAGCAGCCTCTTGGGAGGAATCTCTTTTTGAATAGGGCAGAAACAGGAAATGCCCGTTCCCTTTCCGGTATTGTGTGGTGCTCGACTTAGAAGAGGTATCAATTAGCATTTTTCTTGATGATTTGACAAACCATTATTTCAACTATTTCCACTGCCAGGTCTTTGGGAAAAATTACACTCAGTGCCAAACAGTCTGTTAAAATCTTGCCTAACAAGTCTGCACGTTCCACACTTGAGAATTTAAGCAGATGCTTTATGTGGCTAAGAAAAAGAGCTCCCTCCCAGAGTCCACGGTGGAATTTCAGGTTGCTTTAATTGTGTCCAAATTCCTTCCCACCAGACACATTTCCTACCAAATCATGAATAAAATACATCTTCTGCTCAGGCATTAAAACACAGAGGAGAAAACACATCAGCTGTGATGTCTTAATGAGGAAGGCTGAGACAGAAAAGACACGACTTGAAGTCCACAATCAGGAGCAATGATGCTTTTTCTGGCAGGTGTCCTCTGTAGGTACATCTCATAGTGCCAGGAAACGTACAGAAATAAAGTTCAAAGTTGTAAATATTGCATTATTCAAGGGATACTGGAAGTTTGAATGCAAATCATGCTAAATAAAATATTGCAGTTGTCTGGTACTTAACACATTAGAAAAAGAGCAAAGAGGTAACACCTGATACTATGGAAGACAAGGATTACAAAGTGAGTTCAGAGCATTTGAATCTGGGTAAATTCTGTTTGAGAAAATCTCTTACCCAAACCCCAAATTTCCAAGAGACTATGGACAATCTCTAACCCAATTTAGTCACCAGATAACTGAAAAGTGATAAGGAGCAGTTATCTCACGATATTCTGCCATTTGAGGCTGCAAATTTATTAGAATGGCTTTTTTGAGACGCCAGGAGAGGAAGACTGGGGAAGAAAACTCCTTCAATTGAAGGAAAAGTGAAAGCCTGGGACACATTCAACCCAGGGACTGAAACTTCACTACTTTGTTGTTATACCCACAGGGCTGCTTCATTTCTAAAACAAAATAAATCAAAACAAAATAGGAAAAATGAAGTAAAATAATGCTTGCTGATTAATAAGAACCTTCTAACTGAAGAAGGACAACAAAAGGTGGCTAAGATTTACATAGTTCTTTCCAAGCACTGGTCTGTGATTTTCTTAAATTAAAAAATGTTTTACTCAAAATTACACGTATATTAAGAGATCTGTTTCCTCTACAATGTTTGCCAGTAGCATCACAGAGTTTTATGGAGTTCCCAACTTGAGGCAACAGCCTCAGAGAACGTAAAATCACTTCCCATGCAACAGAGATGGCTACAACACTGTCCCCCTCTACCAGCTCTCCAAATGGAAATGCAGTCATCTGTTCCTCTTCTGAGCACGTTGTGCTTATTAGAGAAAGGAAGTGAAACTAAAAGCATCAATAAACTAGAATGAACACTTTAGACCAGGCACATCCTAGACCCTCCAGACAGTTTGCTTCATTGTATTGCTCTACAGTTGTCCAGAGATGAGAAACTCTTATTATCAAGTTAAATGTTTCCTTGAATTGTTATTTAAACTAGTCAGTCCTGAAAAATGCTCTTTTGCACTGCCAGAATGTTTTTAGTTTCCAACACCACTGGAAGAAGCAGGCCAATGAACTGGGAATTCAGACATGAGGCTGTGAAGTCCAGTGAAGCCACTTCACCTCTCTGTCCCAGTTTTCCCATTTGCCAACTGGTATCAACACCTACAAATTATCTGTGGCCTGGGGAACTGAGGCCTCTCCAGTGGCACAGTCAGGTATGTGCTGTTGTTCCCAAGAGGTGTTGGGAAGGCCAACACTCCCTGCCCAAGGTCAACTTTGAGAATGAAAATTCTTCATTCCCATATTGTTCCTTCCCACACTACCTCAACTTCAAGGGCAATTTCCTGGAAAGTTGGGTATTTTGTGGTAGGACAGAAAGAGACAAGGAAAGTTCTTCTGAGCTGCTCATTCTGGTGTTTCATGTCAATAAACCTCACCAAAACTCTTAATTCCTGTGAACTCAACCATTTTACCAGATTGTAACTGATCTGTCTACAACAGGTCTTGACATTTTCACCTATGAAAGGATTTAAGCAGTTTTATTAGGAAAAAAAAAATCTTTCTTTCAGATTTTTTAAAAAATATTTTGATTCTCTTAGCTTTATACTGGACATACTCTACAGATCAGTGTTGCCTGTTTGTGTAAATCCCTGGATTGCTGATTTTCATTTTCACAGCAAGTACCAGCTCTGGACACCTCCTGCACTTCTCAAGCCCATTAGCAGACAGGCACCAGTCAGTGGCATTACTGCAAAGGTTAATTGTTTCCTTTTGCTGTGATATATGACAGAGACACCCAGAGCAGAGCAGTTTGAGAACCACTGGTGAAGGATGAAGCCCGTGGCAAGTGCACTGAGGTACTGCTGGCCCAGAATCCCTGCACAAATTAACGCTGGTTTCCAGCTTTGCTAATGAACGGCTGTTACACTTCGCAGCTGGAGCTTTCTGCTGCCACAAATTCTGAAAGAATTTCTGTGGTAGAAGGGAAGGGACAGGCACAGAGATCAGGAAAGCTTACTTATTGCAAGGGACCATCATTCGCTTTAAGAGTGAATTATATATGATAATGGCTTCATTGTCATCAAATAGAATACAATTAATTTTATTTTTTAGTATGTTATCAGCAAGCAAACCACCAGTATTAGCTAGATACCATCTGGGAGTGACAGTTTCCTTATTACAAAATATGTAAAAATATGGACTCCCTTAAGGAATCTGTTGCACTACATCTGCTCCGATTTTTGTTATATGCTAATGGATTTTAACCCAGCATATGAAGCATGTAAAAAAAATAACAGAAAATTTTCAACTAAATTACTTGTTTCACATTTAAAGTGTCACAAAGACAGAGACAGCCACATATGCAGCCTTAGCTACAGGGGACTGGGAAGAAACAAAGAAGTAAGGAAGAGGCATTTCTTACCTGCTGTTTTGCTATCCAAGCCTCACTCTCAAGAGGAATTCTAGCTGCCCACATAATTAAGGCCACTTGGTATGTGAAGGAAGTATTGGGACTATACAGAGCTAAATCTCCAATATGCTTAGGTGATAACAAAAGATTGTGGCTGCTGAAGCACAATTATCTTCCTTATTTCCCTCTGTTCATAATATTTTAAACAATCACAATGATTAGAATGGGCTATTACAATTAAGAGACTATTCTCCAGGGGAGAGGGTTGGATTTTCATGGTCTTCAGACATTTCCTTAACTTCCCTTGCACTCATCAGATCTCAGGAATCAGCTGGAATGGCAGACTGGCAGTGAGGTAATGAGGAGCTACCTAGATTACACAGAGAATATGGTAGATTAAAAATCCTTTCTGCTGAAATATTGGTGTCATCATTTTTTGAGAGAATGACCCATTACCAGAGCTTGAAATAAATGCAAACACAGGGCACAGGAGGGCTGTTTTTTTTTTTTCCCTGCCTTTTTTTTCCCCTGTACAATTATGTAGTGCTGTAGCTTTAGGCTAACAGAATCTTTGCACTTGTAAAGCAGTTTGGTATGAAATGCTTTTCCATGGATCTGTGTCCTCAGGCCCTGCAATGTGAAATATTCCAGGCATTACTTTTTCATTAGCATCAACACAGGACATTTCTATGTATTAAGCACTAAAAATATTTCATGATCTGTTTACACTTCATATTATTAATTAGAGCTGGGAAGTTTTTGACTGCACATAAGTATTTTTGCCTAAGTTTTCCTTAAATAAAAGAAATGCACCGCCAGCTGTGGAGTGCCAGAGATTTTCCAGACTATTTGGAAAGACAATCTCTTCTCTTGCTTGTGTGTGTATAACCATGCATATATAAATATATACAGATATATATGGCCACACACATATATTCTCACACATACAAGATATTATTTACAGGTATGAAGATGTAACTCACAGTGAATTTCTAAACTCAATACTTTCTAGAAAAACCAGTGATTGTACACTAAATGTAACTAACCTAAATAAGTGTTCATAGGAGGGAAAACTACCTTACACCTTTAAAAATCAGTAGTTACATGCTTTATACAAGCTCTCTGGTGTGACAAATTGAAAGAGCTTCAGAAATATAAATTAAGTTTCATAGCACACGGGAAAGCTGGATAGGTGTCCTTATACCCACTAATAAACCCAAAGGGTGGATTTAGGTGTAAAGAATCTGACTGAGTGACAGGGCCAGGAAAGAACTCAAGTGTCCCCAAGGTCTATCTTCACTTTTCTAACAACCAGATCACATTTCTTCCAGACAAAGAAAGAATTCCCTAATCAAGACAGATGCATGAATCAAAACAGAATACTCTCCCTTTTATCCTTGGTGGCCCAAATTCCAGATTTGCAATTTCTACCATTTCTGTGCTGCTAATCAGGGAAACACACAAATGAAAAAGCTATGGCCAGATGATATGAATACTACTAATAATTTTTTTAAATGGAAGAAAAAATGGAAATGGGAAAGATATTTCTGGATAATGCATGGGATAGCTTTCAAAGGATAAATCTAAACTGAGATTCATTCCCAGACCTACCACTGCGGGCTGTATTTTGATGCTTCCCATTGTTACATGACTTAGTACCTGCTGAGTCCACTCTTCCCCGAGCAGGTTAGACAGTTCCACCCAAATAAATCAATAAGTTTAGACACATGAGTGTCATAACAGGAAGCAATGGTTTATGGTGGATGTTTCTGGCCAGACATTACAGCCTGCCCCTCCTCGCCAAAGGGGTGACTGCCGTCTCCCTGTGGAGAAAGTGCAGCTGGAATGACGACAAGGGATGGATTTCTGCTGGGCCCATCTGGGAACAACAGTGGGATTTACTGCCCTGGCTGGCAGGGAGCACACAGCACTGCCTGGCTGACCCAAAGAATCAGCCTCAAACCCCTCAGCTTTTGAAGAGGGGTGGAGGAAAAAAGAAAAGTAAGTAACTTGCCCTGTTAATGGTATAATGAAAGCAACCCTTCAGCGCCTCGCTCCCCTGAGCATTCAGAGGGAGCAGACCCCTGTGGCATTCATTTCCATTTTCATGGAAACACTTTATAGTAAGTGGCAAAGTCATCCTGCCTCCTTTGATACTCGCTGCAATAACAAATACTTGTGCTCCTTCTCACTGCATTAACAGTGCACCGAGCCTCTCCCAGCCAGCTCAAATGGAGTTCAGCAGCTTGGGCAAGCCCTCACATCAAAGAGATTGCTTCCTCTCCAGGGACAGGCTCACCCAAGAAAAGCCCACCTTTGGTATTTTATTTTGCCTCCTGATGTTTTGGGCAAGTTTCCCAGGGCAAAGAAAAAAACTCATTCAGTATTTGAAAAGGAAACAAGTCCTGATGGATGCACACATCCCAACACATCCCAACCCCGGCACCTTTTAGCCAAGATGTGCTCTCAGAAAACACATCTTCAGCAGACCTTTCTGGACACATTTTCTGATTCTAAACCAGCATCACCCTTGGTTTCTGTCTTGGCACAGCTGAGAACACTGAGGTTTTCCCAATCAATACTTGGTAGCATTGACTTTGTGGTGTGTTGGTTTTGGATGTGAGCAGTCACTGAGGAGTGCTGGATGGAAGCTGAGGGTTCTCCAGTGGCACAGTCAGGTATGTGTTAGAAAAGGCCAAGGGGGACTCTTTAATGACTCTCAGTGAATTCAGAGCCAGAGTATCACTCCAGTATATTCCTAATAAGATGTACAGGAACAGATTTAAGTGGCACTTAATGTTTCTCCACCTACAGCACTTGCTGTCACTAGGTGCTAAATAAAAGCGACTTACAACCCAGCCCTGAACTTTGGAGCCAGCACAACTGAGCAGGGCTCACTGAGGGCCCCACAGTTCAGATTCATGGAGCTACAATTAAAATGCACAAGACAGATGCTCAGTGAACTCTAGCTTTTAATATTTCACAAACAACCTGGATGCCTTTACTCCTGACCCCCAACAAAGATCTTTTTTTCCTCCTGATACTTGTATTTAAGATTAATGACTAGCCATTTGGTTAAGGGAAGTTTTGCCACTGTAACTTTTCTAAGCACTACTTTTCCAGCCATATTTCCTCCCCAATAGTGCTGATTAAATGAGAGAGAAATGTACACCAACTAAGGAGAAAAATCTTGGTCAACTGATGTCCAAAAGGGAGAGAGGGCAATAAAAGAAATCCAGCCACTACCCCAAACTCCTGAGGTACCCATATTTGCTGCACTTTCTCCCCAAAACTGATGTTTTTTACTGCACAGTTTTGGCTACTCATAATACATGTGAGTTTATTGTCCAGTATCCCCAGGAACAAGCTATGGCAGCCAGTACTGGTAGGGGAGGGAGAGGGGAGGAAATTTGGGGTCTAAATGTGCTTAATACCCCTGAGTCAAGTAAAAGCAGGGTCAACATTACAGTCTAGGGAACGTAAGAGGGCCTGAGATGCTCTTTAACAAGGAGATCTGGAATGCTAGTTGGGAAGAGAGCAGCATATTTCCCATGCTGTTTTGGCATTTGTGTAGACATGGTACTTGAGCTCACCATTAATGTAGATTATACTTTTATTTCCAGTGTCAAAAATTCCTTTGTGGAGAGAAGAGGAACGTTTTTTTTCATTGGCTTCTTTCCATGTGTTACATTGTACTGGGAACTTATTTCTTTCTTGCCATGAAAATTTCATGTATCACTGAAACAACAGCCAGTATTCTGTGTAGTATAGCAACCTGTGAGTAGCCAAAAATGGTTAATGAAGTCTATGTTCATTATGCAAGATATCTGAAAAACCCTGGATGCCTGAAACCCAGGCTCCCAAACCAACTTATGTATTCTGTCTTTTCTTGGTATTCATACACTTAATACCCAGTCATTGCATCACTCACAATAGACAAGAACACTGCAATTCCAGCCTGGCACTGACCTCCAAGTGTTTTTAAGGAGACACTAATGAAGGAACTACTCAAAAGAGCAGAGGAAGAGCGAGAGGTCTGTTTCATGTCAATGTTTCAAATTACCCCAAGGAAAGGAGCACACGTTTTCGCTTCTGGGAAGCTGGCTTTGGCAAGTGGGCAAAACAGTGCAGGAGATCTGATATGATGTCAATACCAGATCAAAGAGGCTCATCAAGTCAGCTAGTGAGTGAGCCAGGAGCCCAGGGAATTGCTGCTGGATTCCCTCTTGCTTTGGTGTTTTGCAGATTTCTTAAACTTAGCAATACAACCAAGGGCTGCTCTTTTCCTTGTCCTTGCAAATTAACAGATTGTTATTGAAGATACTATTTTAGATTTTCCCTACCTTTGATTGCTTTAAGCACTCAGCTTTCAGAGCACATTAGAAGCCCCCTGCAGCCTCACTTTCTACCTGTTGTCCCTGTAGATCAGGGACTTTGTTTTCTTCTTCTGCTCCCTCCCTAAAGTTAGAGAACTGGTTAGCTAAGAACTATCAGAATTGATTCAAAGATTTAACAGATAAACTTCAGCGACAGTAACAGACTGACAAGCTGGGCTTTAGAAATGCTAAGAGGTTTCCCTTTGCCTTTGAGAAAAGAGGTCGGAAAAAATAACTGAAGGACTCACATCAGTGACACATTTAAGAACTCAGCAACCAACAGTTTAACTTCCATATTTTAACAACTCAAATACTCATGTCATTGTAGCTTGAGACATAAAAGCAAATCATATTTCAGATGGAGTTAAATTAATTTATAAGACATACTGTCAAAGAAAATGCTTTGCACGTGAAAAGCTTCACTCTAAGTTTGTTTTTGTTTGTTCAAAAACAAGCATACCTGGATGTCTTGATATTTAAAAGACATGGGGATATGATCTCATTTTGCTGTAGATCCATGGCATGAGATTTGTGCAGGATAATTCAAAACAAGTGTTCTCAAACTCTCTCCTGGCTGTGGATCACAGCTTTAGAGACTCTGAATGGATTGCTAATTGGTGCCTGACAGGCAATCATGTACAGCAGCCACTCCACGACTCCCCATTCAGAGAAAAATAGGTAAGAGCACTGTGTATACACAGCTCCCTCATGGCGTGGTTGCAAATGAGAGAGGGAAAACAAGCTGTGCTCAGAAGGAGTGCTCAGGACCACTAGAAAGTGCCAAAAGTACAGACTGAGAGCCACTGAACACAGAATACTCATCTTAAAATGTCAAATTGATACACGCTTAAGAGTGACAACATCTGGAGGTGGCTTAGTGGGTGGGAAGTGTTTGTTCAGCTTTGAGGACTCAAATATCCAACAAACTCTTTCCATTCATTTCAGCACCCTCTGACAGGCTCTTCAGTGTTCTTCTATTGATATCATTATTCTCCATCTATGTAGCAGTGCAAGACACCTTTCCCTTGCCCACCAGGTGCAGGTGGCTTCCAAATCACAGATGTTCTCATCTGTTGGCTTTCCTTCCTTCCAACCCATCTTTCTCCCACTCCAGCCTGCACTTTATTTCTTAGTTTCCCACTCTGCTCTCCAACCTCTCTCCAAGGTTCAGGTTCTGAGAGTGGTCCTCTGCTTTTCCTCCCATTTTTATACTGACTTCCAGCTTGTTTACCTCCTTTCTTTATCTATTGCCCCAGTGATAAAAGATTAACAGAGTTGACACAACAGGAAAGAGTGGTACAATATGAAATGACAGGTGACCTTTTGCAGGGCTGCCCACCTGCCTGTTGCATATTTGATACTAATGAAGCTTTGCCAAGAATAAAAAGGATCAAACAACAAGATTAATTTATTTAAATATTAAGTACCCCATAGATACCTGCATAGCTGCCCATACTAAAATAAATCCCCGATAGCTTCTCCAGGTTCAGTGAAATTATTCTGTGTTTATAGGCAGAAAAACCAACACCAGAGACCTGAAGAGCGATCTGAGCTTCCAAAACAAACAGGAGTCTGAGTGTGCTGAGGGATCTGCACTCAAACAACTGGGACCCTCAGGTGATTGCAAAATTTGGAGGTAAGCCAAGCCTGCCATTTATTTTCTGGTTTGTTTGTTTGTTTGTTTTCAAGCACAGGTGTTGTGGGTTTTCTTCTATTATGTTCTTTTTTTCTTCTTTTTCCCCCAGCAGAGTAATACACTATTCCTTTAAAAGCCTGTGTTATTTTAGAGCAAAAGGGTCTCTCTCCTCCACTCTGCCTCTCAGCCTTGAGGTTCACATTGCACTGATAGCACTAATCTCTGAAGAACATTTCAGGATCAATGATTATAGTACTGCAAGCCCCTTGTTTTGCAGACTTTTAAAAATAAAATAAAATAAAAAAAATAGCCAGCACAATCAGGACACATTCCTTTTCATCTCCGTCTTTCTCATAATTTTCCATGGCAGAGTTCATGTCAAAAATGCTTGGTTTCCACCCTCCACCCAATTGTAAGCTCTTCAAAGGGAGAGAATAAAAGTTGGAGCCTGAATCCCAGAGCAAATGCTCCTGCAGCCATGCTCGAGCCAGCTTTTGAAGTCTTTCGGCTCACCTCTTGATGCCAGGCAGGCCCCTATTATTACCAATGTTGTTAGCCATTTCAGCTCCATTTCCAGGCCTACATGGACAAGAGAGCAAGGGAGGCCCTTTCATGTCAGGCTTTGCAAAGCTGCTTCAGTGTTTGAAGGATGAAAGTCACTCTTGTTTGTTCTTGCTGCGGTGCACAACATTTGGCTTAAAAAATAGAGGATGTTGCCTTTCTTGAAGTGGACTGTGCATTGCTGGACACAATCAAGGCTAATGGCAGTTCTGCAGTCAGGGGGTTCAGGGCTAATTTTTTCTTTCTTTTTTTTTTTCCTTTAAAGAATGTAAACAGCCAAGTATAGTGGCAGCAAGATCTTTTTTAATTTAGAAAAGAAAAATACGTTTGGGCAGATAGCAGGGGAGCGGAATGGGGAGGAATCAGCCATTTCCTCATGGCACATGTACAGATGAGAGATTATTTTAATGAGGTTCAAGTAATGAGAGCCCTTAATTCAGGGACACTGAGAGGAAAAGCTTTTCCCCTGTCCTAGAAGCAGCCAAAACAAAGCTGACTTATCCCAGATACAGAAATGTCTGTGAATTCCACAGAGAGCCTCTGCCCAGGTTTGGTGCACACCCTGGGGTTGGTGTGATCCCTCTTCCAACCTCCTGAGGGGAAGACTAAAACTTCCTCTCTTTAAGGTTGTATTGACAGGTAGAGTTTTTCACCATGCCATCCTCTTTTTCAGGCTCATTATGTTCTCTCTCAGTCCAGGAGTTTCCACCCACGCTTGTGTTTTGAAGGCAACAAGGGAGGGGATGACAAGAAAAAGGGGAAGCAAAAAGAACCCCCCTGAACACTGTGTTTTTTGGGGAACGAAAACCTGAAATTCTGCAGCGGGCACCATCCTCCAGCAGAACTGCAGCAAGGAGGTTGCCAAGACAAGAGAACCCCAACCAAGCCAGCAACTAAATAAATAAGTACGTGGAGAAAGGAAGTTTTTGTTTTGATTTCTCGTTAGCCATGATATTTCTCTTTTATCCCGCGCAGTTCCCATCCACCCCCTCGGAATCCGGTGCTATATATTCCCCAGTAACAACAACAACGCTCAGAAGTCTCAGAGCAGGGAACGGGCGGTCAAATGTACTCCTTGGTCCAGCTGTGTTTAGTTTTCAGATGCCCATGTGTTCCTTGTTAGGCTGTCTTCCAGCCCTCCTCTGCCTTCTTTTCTATTCTTCACAAGCCAAAACTATGAACCAATTACAGACCACAGAGTCAGCTATTTACCCCCTCCTGCCTTTACACAGCTATTTCCTGCCTGCTATCAGCAAAGTCAGACAAAGATGACAACAAGCCCAAGGTTTTTACCATAAGTTGAACCATAAGCAGGGACCTGAAAACACCCTAAAGCTGTTATATTTTATGTAGGGGAAAATTTGAAAAGGATTATCTGAGGAAAGCAATCAGCTCCAGACTGAAATCTATCTTACTGGTGTTTATATGATAAAATAATTGCCATTTAGGCCTCTATCACACTTGGAATATGAATCATATGTCTGGAGGGCTCTCCTGCAGAGGTTTGGGGGCAGAGCTTCCTTCTTCACCGTAGTAGCCTCTCTGGAGGTGCACATGGGTCTCTGGGCCAAAGAAAACAGTTGTGATTACAGAGTGATAGAGGCAGCCACATGCTGATTCAAAGACCTATAATCTTCTCCCCTTCACCCTCCCCCTCCCAAAAGCAACAAGTCTGTAAAACTCATTCACTTGCCAGAGGCTGTTTATTCTGTTTAATGGCCACCTATCACCCCTTCACTCATTCTTTTTAGATTTACTAGACAAGCACAAAGCAAATTAGTGCAAAATGCTTTCAGTCAAGTGTCAGGTGGAATCAGACTTGATGAATACTATACTGCTGGGCTTTATAACTGTAGGAACACATATACTGACAACACTGTCTCCTTCAATTAAAGCTATGCTGCCTGTTTTCTGAATCCCTTATACAATCCAAAAAAGAGAAAGGAATAGTCAAATTTCTAAGTTTCCAATAACCTATTTTAATAAAGACACTTTGACCTTCACCGTGACGGCACAAATGGAGGAATCTCAATGCTGGAAATTTTTATGATGTGTTTCAAAAACGTGTTCTTCAAAGGAAACATTTCAGTGACACACTGATCTGCAGCAAAGTGTGGATATGTTCGAAAATAGCACCGTGTCAGAACCTTGTAATGTAATATTTATAGTATAAATCTTGCTAACTTACCATAGAAATGAGTCTCCATTGTTGCTTATCCATCAGTACACAAGGCCAGAGGCGTGGGGGCAAGGGTGGGGAGGGGGTCTGGTTCCTCCTTGACCAGGCAGGGCAGAGGTGTGCTCTCCCCCTTGGAGCTGATGCGTGGAGCAGTGCACACACATCAGGGGAGAGCGTAACCCCGAGGGGAGCGCGGGGACCGCAGCAGCGTGACTCCCATTAGAGTCAATAGGAGCCATGTGGCTGAAACCCACACGCAGATCTCAGGAAATTCACCCCCCTGAGCCAAAAAACCCCCTTTCTCTGAAGATGGATTGTATCTGATGGGCACGGCTCAGAGTAATGAGCTGATGATGCCGCGCTGCCCCAGGGATGCAGTGAGCATCCAGGAGCAGACAGCTACACCAGGAACAGGCACAGCGTGAGAACAGCCCCACGATGGGCTGGGAAAACTGCTTGGAAGAGGGAGAGGCTACAATTGCCTGGAAGAATGATTTCAGTCAGATCTCTGTGGCCATGCAGGGGCCACCCTGCTCAGAGCCCGAATGACAACGCTGCTCCTCTGCCAGGGAAAACAGAGCGTGATGCTGCAGACTGGCATTTGGATATGGGGGTTTCCTGCAGGTAGAGCAAGGTGAGCCCCATCAAAGGCCACAGCTGCAAGGATTTTAATAGCAACATCTCTGGAGAAAGCAGACATGGTAGAGAAGCTACAGAAAAAAAAAAGTATTTTAAGGCATTCTGGTATCATGGATCCAATCCCCTGTATCAAAGCCATCTAACGCTCCCTTTCAAAGCCTAAAAGGATTAAACAAAGATACTCCTACAAGATACACTAAATAATCAAAGCATCCCCATTTCTTGGAATTGCAGCTAAACTGGCAAAAGACTCTGAAGCTGGATATAGTCATAAATAAAAAGTATTGTTATTCTCTACCCTCTTCAAGGCACTCGATTTCACAGGTAAAGTTTGGTTCTGCACTTTATTACAGTGCCTTAAAGAAACCCTAAATTGGGATGAGAGAGATGAATAAGGACCTTCATGCAGGTGTATTCCATGAATGTCTTTTATGGATGCCAAGTTGAGGATAAAATCTAATTTACAGCTCTAAATTGGAAACATGCACAGACCCTTTGGAATGCCTGTTATTAGTAAGTCAGCTTAGAAGTCTGCATTAATTCATATCCAGTCACAGTAAGAAGAAAAATATCGTAATTATTTCCTCTACTGCTCTTTGCTCTTTCTGAGAGCAGAAAGTGCCCAAATAAATTCAAATTTAACTGAATGGGGCTGACCCATTAATTTTTTTCTTATTTCCCCCCCACCTCCATAGCGAAGGGCAAATAGGCAAACAGTTTTCCTACCCCTCAGCATTTGTAACTTTTAACATATTCATTTTTTTTTACTTTTACAAACTTACTCTTAGCCTTTGGTTCCTTAATAAAACTTCCCCATGACAAGAATGCATTAAGGATGAAGAGGGGAAGTAGGGGGAGGAGGACAGAAGAAAGACCACCTTTAGATATTGCCTGGCACCATGCCTCAGCACACAGACTGTAAAGTGAAACTTAAGGCATAAAGATGGGCTGAGATGTAACAGGTTTGCTAAGCACAAAATGCCCTGAAAATCAGAAATTTTGATGCTTAAGAATAAGTAGTGAATCATGGAGGAAGGGAAGGCTATTCCCTGCCTCACTTCTTTTGTCTTTCTAGAGGAAAACACAGACACAAAGGATGGTATCCATCACACGCATTTCAGTCATCTCTGGAAGTTTATACATCTGTAAGTCTTAATTAGTCATCTAGGCTCTGTCTATAGTCAGTAAAGGGAGACATGATAAAGGGTTTTCTTGCCATTTTAGTTTTGATATTTAAACAAAATCACAGAATCACTGAGATTGGAAAAGACCTCCAATGTTACCAAGTCCAACCTTTGACCAAACACCCCTGTGCCCACCAAGCCATGTCACAAAGTGCCACATCTACTCATTTTTAGAACACTTTCAGGGATGGTGACTCCACCACTGCCTTGGGCAGCTTGATCCAATGCTTGACCACTCTTTCAGCAAGGAAATTTTTCTTATATCCAAGCTGAGCCTCTCCTGGCTATATCCTTATTATAGGCTGCACTGCTGCCAAGGTGGCTCCTACCTAAATTACTCCTACCTAAATTACTGCTCTGGATTTGGCAGAGGCAGCTTCCTGTTCTTCCATCCATCCCCAGCACTGGGCTCCTCCACTGAATTCATCCAACCACAAGATGGCAAATCCTTTACCAAAAAATGGCATTTTCCCAGCAACCTCCTTTAGCAGCACATGCACAACAAATCCTGCAGCATAGTTGGAGCAGGTATAAATCAGAATTGTTTCACAGACCAGCATAAGCCTTTTCAGTGTTACCAGCTTTTTCTGAGGCTAGTGAAGAAATGAAAATTTTGGTAAAAATTGGAAAAATGCATAATGAAAACGTCTACCAAGGAATCCTGTGAAAAGAAACCTCTAACACTTCTAGCAATTGTCTTCTCTCCACTCTGTTTTAATTTCCTATAGAACCTATCCCAGGATTTTACTAATTCCATAGAGAGCTGAGAACCTGGCATTTAATCCTGCCAGGAAAAAAGCAGCTAAGAATAAAAATTCAACTTACAAATCAAAGGTGCAGAGTCATCCTTCCTACTAAATAATTCACCAA
This sequence comes from Prinia subflava, assembly GCF_021018805.1. Lineage (NCBI taxonomy): Eukaryota > Metazoa > Chordata > Aves > Passeriformes > Cisticolidae > Prinia > Prinia subflava. Next base: position 4,136,125 of record NC_086261.1, read on the forward strand.
GATTTAATACGCTAGCTTTAAAAAACAATTATGGAAACAAAACCTGTTTCAATTTCCTTTTTCATTTTAAGATGTGACTAATATTAAAGTAGGATCAGAGGCCCATATCTGAGGTATTTAAACCAGACTCATTGTGTGTCACTGCTGTCTCACCTGGGGGGTTCTTTAAGGTTGTTTGAAGAAATGAAAGTTGTTGGCTTTAATTACTCTTCCTGAATGGTTACAGTGGGAAAAGCAGAAGGTTTCAGGAAGCAGGTTTTCTGTTCAGCAAAAGTGCTTTCTGAACATGAAATAGATGGGATAAGCACTAAATAAAAATAAAAAGCAATAAAAGGCGGTTATTCAAATAACAATTTCAACATCTACAAGAAAGAGGAACAGAAATAATTCTAACACCTAACTGCCATGCTTGTTCACTGCTCTGGTTTGTGTTATTGTCTGTGAACTCCAGAAAGGTTTTAAAAAAATCTCCTTTAATTGTTCCCTGCCTTCTTGATTGAATAAAGAATATGAAACGATAGCTTTTAATCCTCTAGTGCTTTTTTTTGTAACATAAAAATTCTGCCAATAGTTTGATTAATAATAAATAAAGGCCCAGAAGCCCAGCTTCTTCCACAGAATGTCAAGCAGAGGCTGCAATGATTTACCTCTGTATTGCTGGTAACACAGATGCTCTGACCCAAAATATTCTTTGGAGATGAGCTTTGAGAACTGGACAAGAAAGAATAATCAGCAAATCTATTTTTTTTGGAAGCCAAATGACGACGATTCAGCATCAGGAACACAGACAAAAGAATAATCACTGACCAAAGCCCAGCAGGGTGTCTGTGGTGACTGCAGGGAGTGTCACCACAGCAGTGCCACCACAGCAGGGGCTGTCACACCCTTGCTGGGCCATTGCCCTGGGCACGGGCAGTGGTGGCCTGTCCATCCCCACTTTGATGTGCTGCCTGTACTTTGACAACTGTTTCAAGCCTTCTCTTCCCACTGGCAGAAACAATGGTCCATCCACCGTGGTTCCTTCTTGTGGCTGCCCCCAGCTCAGGGGGAACAGCCCCAGGGAATTCTGCCAGGGAAGTGACTCAAACCAAAGCAATCAGAGGGAAGGATGCCACATGGCCAGGAGCAGAAGAAACCTGGGATCAGACTGAGGTTAGAAGTTGGCACAAAAGCTCAGGAAAGCTTCATCCCTTTCCTTTTCAGTGCTGGGCTTCATCAGTGCTGGGCTTTCAGCTGCTGACCTACAGGTGTCTGCCAGGAGAACGTGTGTCTGGAGAGGATCAAAGGGATTTCCTTCTCATCCAGGGAAGGTGTGAGGCCTGGACACTCAGCACCACAGAGGGATGCTGGCAAGACCTACAGGAAAGCAGAAAGGACCACAACACAAACACTGAGGAACCAGGAGAAGGTCAAGGGAGGACAACCAGTCTTCAGGGAAGCGGGGTGGGAGACAAGAGAATGAATCCAGATGGATCAAACCCTCCTGTAGCTGCACAGCACGTGACTGGTGGGAAGAGGCTGTGCTCTTCCTCCTTAGTGCAGAACCACTTCTCTTGTTATACCCACGTCACAGAAATCAGCATATGGCTTGCTAGCTCCAAAGGTTGTTATACTGACAGCATTTCCTAGCATAACGTGAAGCCATAATCTGCTGCTGACTGGAAGTGAGGAAAAGCCAATGCTTTCTGCTGCCTAACCACAGAGCTGAGAGTCAGGAGTCTGAATAATTTCTCCAGCTCAGCCAGTGGTTCCCTCCATACTGTCAGTTACAGCCCTTGGACTCAGTTCTCAGTGGTGAAAGGAAAGGGTAACAGCATTTCCTATTGTTGGGTGACTTGAAACTTAATTAATGTTTTCTAAGTGTGATGACCCTCAAAGGGGAGATGCCAAACATCACAAAGCACTTGGCACCTCTTTTCTCTCTCTCAGTCTCCAAGTCAGCTAAACGTCTTGATTATCATAAAATCACACAATAATCTGTGTCTTTTCTTCCTGTTACTGCTGGTGAATTCATGACAAGAGCTGCATAAAAATGATTCCACTTCCCCAGACTCTACAACTCATATGGCAGGCCAGGAGAGCACCTGACAAAGAAGTGAACTCATCTGCACCCGTGTCCCTTCTCCTCCCATATTTTACAGCTTCAGAGAACTGTGCTGAAGCTCACTCCCTGTTACCTGCTTGGCAGGTCTTGCTCAGAAATTATTTCATTCATTATGGGTACATCTTCAGAACTGGATGCTTTTACACTTCCGAAGAGTAAGCGCCATAAAGTGGTCAAGAAAAATGCACTGGCTGCCATAAACCAGCCTCTGTGGGATGCACTAAATATGTCAAAGCAAACTCAGAGGGTCCTTTAACTCCGTAGCTGTGGCATCAGGAGGAAAAGTGCTTCTCCTCCCAGCAAGCAAGACCAGCTTAAGGACTCCAGCTGATTTCTCCCTTGTGGAACAAAATATAGATTTTATTACCTGCTATGTAACTTGCTCTATTTATGGTTTGAATAATTTTTCCTCTGTCCAAATACATTTCATTTTTATCGGCTCCAGTGGCTTTACACCTGATAGAGCCAAAGCCTGAACTGGAGCATTTAAAGACCTCTCAGAAGCTCCAAGGCAGAGGCAAGGCTTGCTATCTTGTGCATTTTTAGGCCACGTTTTACCTCTGTTATTACTCCTGAAATACCTCCCTGGGCCTTCATAGTTCTCCTTTTACCCTCAGTACAAATCAGGATAATCCCTGCTTTTGGAAAAGACTCACTTCCCAATCCAGACAGCCCATATACTAAACCTACTGCAAAGTAAGGCTTCCTGAACATTTCAAAGTTGGATTATAATACCAGTTGAGTACATGATTTAAAAATAGAAGGCAAAAACTCCTTAAGTATGGCCATAGAAAAATGACACCACATTTTACAATGTTCCTTTAAAAAAAAAGGAAGAAAAGAAAAAAAAAAGCAAATAAAAGATGGCCGACTGCCAGACTTTTATGTTAACTTGAAGTGCAGAGGTGATTTTTAATGCTTCAAACATCATTCATGAAATATTATATATATAATTTGTACTCAAAATAACATGCAAGCTCTCCAAGGAAACATTAAAATAAATAGCTTCTTTAACTCTTTTGTACCTTGATCATATCTTATTTTGATGAATCAATAAAAGAGGGACGTAAGATTGATGGAGGACAGATCAGTAGGGCAATCATGTACTTTATTACATATTTATGAGTCTGAAAGATCAAAGGATGTTTTTATGCACATAACTTGGCAAATGCGTTTTGCCACGTTCAGATATATTCCAAGTGACTTTAGCAGGAATGTGAAAGAAGTTGGCACGCTGCCCACAGAGCTATTTGGTAAGACTTTGAATGATGGTGGGACTACAAACCATGATAATAAAAACACATACAGCATAACATCGATGCATGTAAACAGTATATCCAAATGCATATGTGTGATTGTATAATGTGTGTATATACAACATATTGCAATTTCTGTGCACGTTCTTCTGTATGGAACTGCAGCCTGGACTCAACAGCCCTTTCACACACTGGAAATCTCTTTTTTCCTTTCAGCAGACTCCACATCAGGTCTCCAGTGCAAACAAAAGAAGGGAGAAGAGTGCCCTTCAACCAGAGACCTTGAGCTCATGGGCTGCCATGCACAAACATAAGGGAATGAGAACATTTGCCATTAGGTTCTTCTGTCAGCAAAGGACACCCATTCCTCTTTGGGTCACTGTCAGATGCTTCTCCTGCTGCATGGGCACCGAGATGGAAGAAGCAACTCCATTAGCATCAGAACCTGTAATTCCACCTTTCCCAGCTTTTGCACATGGACATTTCACACCCTAAGATGACATTGCTCCTATTTTTTATACATTAAAAGCCTCAGCATGAAACAGCAGAGCATCCTGTTTACCCAGGGCATGCACTGTCACCCAGCTGATCCCATATCCACGCAGGAGCACGTGGGACCTGGAGAAAGGGGTGAAGAACTGCCCCACCTACTGAATCCATGACTGTATCATGAAGTGCAATTCAATAATTCTCATTATCCCTGACACAGAATCATTGAATAAATCTACACTACAGCTAGGAAGAGCTTTGCAGCAGAGTCTGAGTGGCCCAAGGAGGCTGAAATCTTGTGTACTACTACTAACAAAACTCCAGTGTCCAGAGTTGGAGGCAATGAGGTTTATGTCTGGAAGGAAGAGGATTACTGAATTTCATTGGGACTGATTGGGATCTAGAAGAGTTTCAGTCTGGTCCACAAGAGATCCAGGACAAGTCACTTTTTCATGTGGTTTGGAGAACAGAGTTTTCCTGTGAATTCAACCTCAAACACTGCTGCTCTCAGAAATACTCATTGCTAACCAGGCTGAGGAACTGTACTTGAGATCTCTGCAAATCTGACCCAAGGTGGGCCTCAAATAGGGCTAAAATATTCATGCACCCACAGCCATCAGATCCCCTTCTTATGTCCTCAAAACAAAACTGTCACTCATTTCTTAATTGCAAAGTGATAATAAGACTTCCCAGACACAGAGGGGATTGACTAAGAAAATAACTCTTGTGAAGACACAGAGATTGACAGAAAAGCATGTATCTTCCTCAAAGCAAGACAGTGGGACTGCTACCATTCCTCTTTTACAATTTTCTTACTATGATTTAAAAGTTAATGGTAAATTTTTTATTAGATTTAGCAGAACTTGATTGATTCAAGGATGCTGTAGAGGCCTGTCAAAATGTGCTAAAATATACAGTATCTGCCAACACCCCTTAGGGAACATCAGGATATTACCTGCAGCTACAGGAGGGATGGGCTTTGGGATCTGTCACTGCTTAAAAGGTGCTACCAACATTCAAAAGAAAAAGCTAGTGAAAATAAGATTTATTTTAATTTTTTGCATTCAGGTTCATGTGGGTTATTAGAGTCCCAGTGCAGAGGTATTAAGTCTGGAAAAGCCCACTGCCTTCATCACCCCTGCTGCATTCCTGAGTCAGGTAAATGAGGTGTCACTCAGGGTAGGCCAGTGTTACACAATGATAGCACACTCAGTGGTGTCACAGATAGAGCCAGAGGATTCTGTCCAGTCATTAGGGCTGGGTGGATTCAGGTTGGTGGCTCTAGCTATTAAAACCCACCACAGCAGGTTTCTCTTTCTGTGGCCCCCTCTCCTCTTTGCTCTCCTCCCCTGCCCTTGCCCCTGTGTGGATGTTCCAAAGCCCTCACAGATACCCCTGTGTCTGTGATCCTTCATGCATTTGGACACTATGCATTTTCCCTTCGACTTCGAACTTCTATTTTCCATTTTTAATTTTTTTTCATGTCACTGTGAGCTTTGGAGGCCTCACTAATCCCTTGACTTTGGTGTTTACACCCCTGCAGCACCAGCAAGGTGTGCCCAGGATCTGGGGCAGGCATCACTTCACAGTTCTTTATTACTCCTTGCCCATTTTGTTCATTCCTCAGGAGCCATTCTCTCAAGCTTCCTCATCTATTTATTTCTCTCCTTTCTGAACTATCTTCCTTTTGCTGGCATCATTTTCACTGAAGTGCCCAGGAAAGAAGTGTTCCAATATCTGCTGGATCAGACCCTATTTGCTGTGCCTACCCTAAGTACTATTAAGGAACCTCTCATCCCGAAATCTTCCCAAGTGGTCACCTTAATGACAGTCCTAGACAGCCCAGGCTCTAAAGTAATTTCTGCTACTGGCAGATTTGTTGCTCTTTGCTATTTTTCCCAAGTTTCACCTGTGTTTATCAATAGTTACTTCTACAAAGGTCTCCTCAGTGTCTCGGGATTGATTCAACGAAGCCTTTAAGCTGCTGTATAGAGTTAAGCACAGGAATAAGTTTTCATTAGAAGACAATAGGACTAAATGGCTCACAAGACAATATACATTTAAGTGTTTTTTTGTAAATTAAGCTGTAATTGTTCAACAGTCTTGTGGGATTTTTCTTTTTTAAGGGGAAAAAAAAGCAACCCAAACAGCTCATCTCTGCCTTTCTGGTTACCCGCTGGTAGCAAGGCTGTTATTTTCAGAAATTGCTGATGGATTCCTTTAGTCCAAATGTTTATTAACATAACAACTATTAAAAACCACACCTCACCACATCCCCAAGACACACCCAGGTCCTTCTGTGTATGGAACTCAGCAAACATGAGTGCTAGGAGACAGCTGTGAGCTCCAACAGCACTAGGTAACATTGGATTGCAGCAAACTTAACAACTTTGTTATTCCAAATATTAGCACTACTGATGAACCTTTACTCTGTTTCAACAGACACATAATTAATTCATTTACAAGACCTGCAGGAGAAGGTTTCTCTCCACAGGAAGGGGCTTTGGCAGATTTGCTGGCAGCGTTTCAGGTGGGTGGGTTCAATTTATAGTTGTAGCTGCAAGCTTTTGTTCACATCCAGGGAAATGCCCTTAAGTTAGTCTGGGCTTAATTATTCAGCTATAAATCCTTTGACTGCAAGCTGATTTAGCCCACATTCTCTCTGAGCTTCAGCAGGGTGTCCTTTCACAGGGTGACATTAAGTAGAGGATGATAAAAACAGAAGCACTCCTGATCTTTCCCACCCTCCACAGAGGGCTGGAACGGGGATGGACTGTGTGGTGTTTCAGTCCCACACTCCCCCTGAATGATTTTGAATGGGGGCAGGCAACACAAGAAAATACATGTACAGGACCATTCTCAGAGCTCACCAGGACAGATGATCCTGTTCTTTCACTAGGACAGGAAGAGCCAAGGGAAGGCAGTGAATGCTTTCAAATCAGGAGATACATATCAAAATGCTCCATGAGGAGTAGCATGCTTAAAAACTGCTGAATCTGGCAAACCAACATGCCAACAAACAACTACATAAACAGGCTTTCCTGTTGCTGTCTTATTTAGACACAAAGGAAAGGAGAAAATTAAAGATGGCAGCACACTGATATTCCTCATGGATGCTGTCATCTGTCACACTCTCTAGCCTGGTACTCAGCTCAGCTGGCTAGGAAGATGTATCCAAACAACTTGAAATGAGAATTTAAAATAAGAGTTAGGCTGGTTCACATAGCTATGTGGACATGTTTACTGCAGTGTAATAGCTTAATTTGAATTAGTTAACTTTAATTAGAAATGGATCTAATGAACTTTGAGGAAGTTGCCATTATGCCAAAGCAAAATTACCCATACAGGCTTTTATTCAGCTTAACTATCTGCATTTAAAACCTCTTCAGATCATGCCAGAATAACTTTTTTTGCACAGAAAAATTCCTGCACAGAAAGAAAACCTCACACACCCTCACTAAGCTGGAAAAGACAGTGGCCTGATGTAATCCCCATTGTCAATATGTTTATTGTCACGTACAGCTCAGGATCAAAGGACATCCAACCAGAAGATCTAATTAAAAAGTGAGGATGTAATAGACAAGCCTCATCTTCTGCTCAATCAGCTCTTACTTAGTCCTGAGATCTGAATTTCACACAGGCTAGCACAGGCCCAGAGGTCAAGAGATTTACTCTTCATCTGAATCCAGAGAGGCTCCTTGTCTTGTCCTTTGCTTCTGAAATAAGATCTCCTGTTTTGCACAGCTAACTCGACCCAGCCCAGCTGCAAACCTTTCACATTATCCAGCTGTGATATGTTCAGCTATGATAAAGCTTTCCTTGCCTTCAGATTTGTTATCAGGTTTTGGTATGGGGGCTGATTTTTCCCTTCTTTTTTTCAATCAGAGGACAAATATAGTAGAAGGTTTCCAACTGTGGTCTGCCCTTTTATGTCATCAAGTGCTCTGAAACTTTATTCTAAAATAACTGCAACAGTTGCTTCTTCTTGTTGTTTCTGTGCAAAACCAGTAAGAACTCATACATGGCACACCTGGCAATAATGATAACTCTGCTCATTTTCTACTTTAGGGGGAGATTGTGGTGACTGTAGTCCAAATAACAATGTATTGTTTAGGCTGGCCTGCTGGCAAGGTCTGAGGTAGGATCAGAGGATCCTCAGTGACTGAGTTTAGACTATAAATCATTACTGCCCCTCACTGAGAAGGGTAACTGAGTGACCCCAAACAGTTTAGATGAACTTGGTTTATTTTGCTGTGTGACAGACCAGGATCATACCTGTCCTTAACCTTTAGAAGCTTATGTGTATTTCCATCAGAGTTTCTTCCACTTAGAACACTGATCACAGAATTATAGACTAATTTAGGTTGCAAGGGATGCTGGAGGGTCATCTGGTCCAACCTCTGTCTCAAAGAGGGGCCAACTTTGAAGTTGGGTATTAAAAACGTTTGCAGTCTTATGAAATCATCTCTCTGGGCTTTGTGAACACTAATCAAGAGAGGCTGATACCAGGCCTGTGAAGTCAGTATGAACCTCATCAAGGGTACAGAGGTGCAGAAAGATGAAATTTTCTGTCCCTGAAAGTTAATAAAAAAGCTTCCAGTGAGCAGGAGAGGAATTCGCCTCCAAGCCTACAGCTGACCAGGGAGCACACTGCAAAGCTCATTCCTTTGTCTTTCTCACAACAAATATGTTTCCTTGAACCTTAATTTTCTGGCTAATTATGCTCAGCTTTACACCCTGAGATGAAATAAAAAGATGGAATTTCATGTGAGGAGGAAGACACTCATCATCACTTCTGCCTCACTTTCAAATTTACAAATTAACTTGGAGCAGAAATATCAAAAAGAGGTGTAAGAGTGACAGCACATCCCAGTGAGGGCTGTTTGCAGTGGACTACAACTTTCCAGTGTCTGTTTGAGCCTTTGGGGTTATTATTGTTTCATGCTGAAAAAACCAGAGAAGCTTCTACTGAACAGTTCAGCCACTTCTAAGAACAATCACACCAGTTGGTTCTGAAAGGTTTAGAATTTTTTTAGTGAAGTTTCACTAATGTGCATTGGGGGACTGTCTCAAAACGTGGTGGAGGCCAATGCAGGGACAGGGAGGTATCGTTCACTGTCCTCATGAATATTCAACAAAACGTGGCCAAATTACAATACTCTGCAAATCACCATCTGCATATGCTTGGTGGAGGTTTGTTAGAGGGTAGCAGCACAATTCCCAGAGCATTCTGTCTTAATTGCATATATGCCATATCTCCCACAGGGCTGCATGCCAACCACATGGGCCTGCTCCATGCCCACCTCATCCACTGACCTGGATTCTTCCACAAGCTGCACCTCAGCAGGGGCTGCAGATCAGCTTCAATTTCCACACAAGGAAAAAATTGGGTGTTCCCAGAACTTGAGAGTTGCTACGACAGAAGAAGAGGGAAGTTCTAGACACAGCAAGGAAGCACCAGGAAGGTGCAGTTCACACGGTGTTCAGGCTGCACATCTGAGCAAGAGATTAGGATGGTAATAAAATATTTTACCCACATTAATTTTTCCTGGTGACAAAGCATCTGGGATGAGATGTCAAAGAGATGAGCATATGTCTAGGCTTGGCTGCTCTAAGGCAAGCCAGTGCAGCAGAATCTCCATAAGGGAAAAAGCGGGGGTGATAACAGCCAAAATTATTATTACAATGGAAATTATTTGGATGTGGATGAAGATGAGTTCAGAGGACACTGCTTGAAGAGTTTGGAAAAAAAAAACAAAAACAAAACCAAAACTAAACAAGAAATGGTGGCTCAAGAAGGTCACTGTAGGAGTAAACAGAAAGTCAACAGGAGAAACAGGTTCCAGGACAGAGTCTTTTAAACCAAGACTTCAAGACAGAGATTATAATGAGGTCTGTCAGATGTAGCCAAAATGTCAAAGAACATATGAACAGAATAATGGCCTTGATATTTGGCCCTGAAGAGCTTACTAGAGACCTTGGCAAGAGCAGTTCCATTGGAGTGGAGAGAACAGAAGCTAGAATGGAATACAGAGTATTATTATACACCACAGTGATTGGCACCAGAGGGATCCGATCATCCCATGGGCCATTTACTGGGACCTCTTGGGCTAAACCCTTAACTCAGCTAAATTGGCCTAACTCCTCCAGAAAGTTCATCAGTTTGCATCCCTCAGAAATTCTATACAGAGAATAAAAGCTAAAAACTTGGTGGGTTGTTAATTTCTTTTGATTTTTCAGTTTATTTTAACCTTCCTATATGAAATAATCCCCACGTTCTGTAGTGAGTAATCCATTTCCCCAAACACCTCAGAGCACAACACGTTTTGTTTCTTTGCATTGTCTCAACAGTGTAAAATTAGGCAGATCTCGAGCTAGCTGCTCTCATTACACAGTGTGATGAATCTGAACGGGGAACAAACAAACTCGAGGATGAATGATTAGGCATTTAGCCTTACAATAGCTTTCTTTCTTTACACACTCCTCTTCCTATCAATTTCTTTTTAAAAATGAAAACAAAAAACAAAAAAACCCCAACCCACTTGCTATAAATTAACTGAATTATTAATCTCCTCTCCTTCGCAGACTTTGCATGTTGGACAATAGCCAGGGGATGGCAGAACCATGTGCTGTTGCAGGTATTCCCCTTGGAGATAGGACACATACATATTCCTAGACATGCAATAAAACCTGGATCTTTAAAGGAAGTATGAGATGATCTCCCCTGGCACTTTGCTTTTTAAATCATCTCTTTGGTGATTTAAAACCAACAAGTTTGAACGAGTCTGAAATCAGACCTCTCCGACCATCTTCAGCTCGGTGACGTCGGAGCTAGAATTATATGGAAAATGCAGTGCTTAGACTTAAAATTAGCAAGAGCTCTCCAGAAGGAACAAAAAAGGTATAAATTATGTCTGATTGAACAAACACAACTCCACTGTTGAACAGCCACTCAATGAAGAGGGCAGGGAGAGGCAATGGAGCACGGTAATGTGTAATATTACTAGTCAATGGGCTGTGTGCTGCAGTGGGCTCCCAAACGCTGGAGGTGTCAGGGAGATAAATAGCAGAGTGTCCTCCTCAAAAATATGATTAATACCCTCCTCGGTCCACTGCTGAAGATGTAGTGGGTGCAGCTGGTTTGGACAGCAGTTGCATAGAGGAAAATTCCAGGACGATTGCAGCAGAGCAGAGAGGGCAAAGAGTAGGACAAGTAGTCAACTGAGTGGGAGTGCTGAGCCCCTACAAGGGGAGAAGTAGGCCAGAGCTGGCAAAGGTCTTTTGGCTGCTGTTTAAGTAATGTTTATAGAACTTTCATGCATGCACAACTGAGTTTCGAGTTCATGATCTTTGGAGGAAAAAAGGGAGAGAAGCATGTTTGAGTTCATTGTCTCTTGTAATAGTCATGCCAGAGGTGGCTTTCAAGGAGCCATTCTTCTCTCCTAGCCAGCCCCCCTGCAAAGCTTGTACGTCACAGAAAAAGCAGGTGGAAAACTGAGAAACATAAAAAAAATAAACTAAGAAAGCATCTTTTTTTTTTTCCCCCTGCAGCCAACTGTAATTTCCTGAGAAAGCCAGGAGTGTGTCAAGTGGGGTTTTCACACTGTATCGTTTTCAAGGAACCCTCTAAAATTCTCAGAAAAACATCCTTTCATGCTTCTGTTGTCACAGCACTCAGGGGAGACTGTCCAGAGCTCAAATTCCCAGCATTAGAATCTGAACACACTATAATGTAACTAATGCTCCCGAAATCAAACAAAGGCACAGGGCTACGGATGGCTTTATTTCTTAGGGCAGTGATCCCTGCCTTTGTTGGTCTGCAGGCAACAATACCAAGCAAGCAATATATTACCAGCAATGCCATATTATCCACCGCCTTGCATCCACAATGAATGTCTCAGGGTCACCCCTGAAAGCCTTGGGTGGGGATGAATGCCTCGGGCAATCAGGCTCCCATCAGCAAGGAGGTGCTACAAAAGCTGCAGGCACCAGGCTGCTGCTGAACGGAAGGACACACGTGTTGTTAAGCACACAAACACCACACGAGCAGGATGCACATAAGTACTTCTGTTTAACTTCAAATGACCAAAAAGAAAAATTAAAAAAAAAAAAATAGGATGGGGGGGCGGAAGGAAAAGTTCCAGTGGATTATTGATCTGAAAGACAGTGATTAATAATCACCAGTTTAGTATTCTGCATCACCACTGCCTGTCACACTTCCCTGGAAACAGGATTAATATAAGAAGATATTATATATGTGAGCAAGGCACTAAGGTAGCACTGTATTGATCTGAACTTTAGAGCTGTTCAGTGCCATTAACAAAAACAAAAAGAATGCAGGCGCTTGCAAAGAGGAGGATGGCGGGCAGAAAGAAAGTAGTTGTTTTTTGTTTTACAAATTGCCAGCACCCTGCTCATCTCTGCAATGAGATTCAAGAATCACCAGCTCCAGACCCTTTGTAAACTCTGTGTAACCTGCCCCACAAAGCCTTTTCCTCACCGTTTGCAGGGCTGGTCCCTGGCTGTAACATGGAAAGTTGATGTAAGAGGTCACATACCCCCAAGGACCCACTTCCAATCCTACAGGAACAGCTCTGCTTCCCAAGAGAATTTAGAGAAGGATGTATTTTTTGAAACATTACGTAATCCAGAGAACTGTAATGCTCATTAAAAAAAATGTCTCGGCTGACATACAGAGAGTGTTTTAAGAAAGAAGAAAGGAAAGTAAAATAAAGCTGGTTAATGCATTTAAAGACATTTTCAATGAAATGAAAGTCATTTAACTGCTTTATTAAACCACTGTCTCAAATTCACTTTGTTCTGTTCCTACCTTTTTGTTTCTGCATAAAGAGGGGGCACCACTATTTGTTCAACATAATATTAAGCATACTCTGCTACTCAATTAGTAAACATGTCAAGAGGTGGGTTAGTTATTCATGGTTCAGGGGCACAGCCCCCTTTCAAAAGAACTTTTTTTTTTTTTTTCACTCTAATGAAATGATGGATAATCTGGAAGTAGGTGCTTTAAGAAGATATTAATCATTCTCTGTGGTAATGTTAATCATGCGTTCCATCATCTCCAGATGCTGTGCATCACCTTCCTCGGAGATAAAGGGCACCCAAGCCAGCAGAGTCCTTTTGATCACCTTTCTCACAGTAACTCTCATAAGGCATTAAAAGAAGTATTCACATTTCAGGGCATCCTTAAAAATGAAATAGAAAGTGGGAGAGTGAGGTAATGGAGGGATTCATGGACTTCAGTCTTGACCCTGTCATTACTTATGCTGCCCAGATGGGAGGTGCACAGTTCTTTCGTCCTTTGTCCTAATCTTTGACATTTTTCAATGCAATGTTTGGAATGAATGAGGTATGAGAAAAACCCCGATCACAGGAAATAGAAAATTAATTCACAAAAGATTTGAGGGAGGGAGGTGAGGGGAGAAGCAAAGGAAAAAAAGAAAAAAATCTACCTTCACTTTCTCTGAAGAAAAATCCAACAAAATTATTCCCTCACAGCCTGCTATTCCATTCTTAGAAAACATTAGCAGAAGTCAGGTCAGATTTATCTCAGAGTACTGTCTGTGATGTCTCTTGCAGTTAATAAAACACACTGCCACCAGAGAGACTTCTGGCCAATTAGACCATTTTATGACTAATCTTTTAGAGTTTTTCTTCTCTTTTTTTAAGTTACATATAAACCCAGGGCATATCTTAGATGGCTGAAATATCTCCTCTTGCAGACTTAGATGCTTCAGAGACCCCAACACCTAGAGAAGAAACTTTGAAGGTCTCCTGAAGCTAAAAAGTTACTTTCTATAAATTGATGAATAAAGACAAACCACAGGGGACCCTACCTACTCAAAGGCAGGCGGTGTTTCTGTCACAGCATGTAAGTGTTGAGGAGAAAAGGAGTTGTGTGAACTTGAAATAAAATAATCCAACTTTCTTAAATCCAAGTTTAAATACCAAACCCGTATGCAGAGGAACTGCCCGAATTGACTCTCTCAGACAGTCAATGATCCCCACCAAATGTCACTCATGATGTACTGCTCTATGAGGTAAGTTACAAATAAAAAAAAAGGAAATTTCACAGGATATTTAAAAACCATTACAGCCAGAGATGTTTTTGAAAGTATTTCAACCAAGTTGTCGTTACCACCCTCTGCGGTTTAGATGAAATTATGACGAAATACCCTTTTTACTTTTTCAGAATTTAAAGTAAGATGGACAATTACCCACACCACACATTTAATATAAATACAGTTGTAGTTCCTAGAATGCTAAACATCTGCTCCAAGTTTCTGCAGTTTGATCTGGTAAAGAGAGTTTGCTCTGCCTAATTCTCAAAAATGGGCAATGCTGCAGTGCCCCATTTTTATCCCTTTTTTTAACCTTTTTTACCTTTTTTTACCCTTTTTTTACCCTTGACTCTTTGAAAGGAAAACCTAAAGCACAGGGCTGTCACTGAGCTACGTCTGGGCAGTACCCTGTGGTCAGTGTCCCTGGCGCAGCTGCAGGAAGGACATTCTGTGGAGTAAATAACCCACACCTCACTGAGTATGATAAAAGTACCTTTTTCACACAGGAGATATTCCACAGTCCCACCTGTGAGACACCGGAGGAAAGAATCATCACCTTGATGCTTTGCCACTGATATGAAGGAATTTATGTGCACTGAATTGTGCATGTGCTGTGCTCAGTTGCCCTGGGAAATATGGATAAACAGCATTATCCAACACTACAGAATATATGTAACCCAGTCCCTTACTTTTTCATTTTTCTCCAGTAATTCTTGAAAAAGCAAAGCCACCCTTCCTCTGACATAAAGCTGCCTCACAAGATGCACTAATTCCAAAGCTTTAGACAAATTACATCCTAATGTATTGAGGATCTTTGCAGTGAATTTATGTAGTGCAAAAATTTGATCCAATCTTTGCAGCAATTCCTGCTTTATTTTGCATTCCCTGGTGCTGCCTCCCAAGCAGTACACACTATATTAACATAAGATCATTGGTACAGGCCCTTTGTAGACAGCAAAGCTGAGAGACTAATGGATGTCTGAAATGTGAATGTTTTTTCATTCCTTGTGATCTTGTTAACATATGTGTATTTAATGGTGGTAGCATTATTTCTGACTTACACCATTACACTACATTACAGTTGCTATTAATTATGCTTGCTATTGGGAACAGTTGCATGTTTACAGAATTTTTTTTTCCATGGGCAGTTCTAATTTGTTTTTGTAAAGACAGCTATTGTATCACTCAGTTTTTACAGTCCACACAGAGCCATGGAAAATGCACTTATATTTGAATGGACGCAAGACAGAAATTAGAACTGTTGTCAGATTTAGGAGAAGAACTAAGGTTTACAGGGCCTTGGTAAGAAAATTTCTGACTTCACAACATACTTCATTATCCTTGGGAAGTGAAACACCTCAAATTAAATGTAAGTGAAACACAACCTTAACAATAGCCAGAATTTCAAAGTGGCTGCAACTCTTCCTTCACTCAAGTGTGTACAAATCTGTTCTGAACATCACTAAGAGCTGGGACATCAAAATGCAGATACATTAAATGGAGCTTGATCAGGAAAATTAGCAGTTACAGAGCTGAAGGGTATTTGGTGGATCCAAGGTGAATATGTTGATATACATCCTTTGTGAAATCCTGGAGTGGTTTCCAGGAGAAATAGGTATGCAGTCTCCCACTTTATTTCTTCTGGGAAGTGAAGTACTCTTCCATTATTGATAAGATAGAGAGCTGCCTTTTCTATTCATTGCACTCAGCTCACATTGATAGATGGTATATAAAAATTTCATTTTGGATGGTAGAATTCAAGTACAGTAATACAATGGTGCTTTGTGGATACAATCTATAAATCTTGAAAAAAGAAGGAAAAAATAATGCTTTCTGTCATCATGGATAGCAGATTTAGATCATGAAAATTATCCACAATACTAAGCCAAATACATTCACCAAGTATTTTGGTTGATAGGGTCAGGAAATATAGAGTTTTCTGAAGTTCATCAGGCTTCTTAGGTAAGAATGTTTGTGTACATGGAAAATAGAAGCTAAAATACCTTCCAAGGCATCCTAGAATTTACATGGTACTGGTGAAGAATCTTGTTTGGAATTTACTGACCAAATTTTTTGCAAGCAAAATAGATATCCTTGTCCTTATTTAGCAACTCCATAGAGTGGAGGATTATTTATTTAGACTGTGGGCCAAATCTGGATTCAAATTTTCTACTTAGGCTAAAATCCTATTATTGTCACAATTGATTTCCTTGAAGAGAGGAGAAACTCTGTGGCCAGGGCCACAGAATTTCCTTTTAATATGTTGGTTTCACCAATCTTGGAAATACCCCTCAAGAATTTGGCTCTGAAAGGTGGAAATTTCCTGAAAAGTTAATCTGAACTGATTGTTCACAACCTTGAACCAGTGTCTTACAAGAATGGGTGTCTTCTGTTTGCAAAAGCCTGTGATATTTCTGTGATGAAGCATAAACTTGCCAAGGAAACACAAAGCAGTCTGCTGGAACGGCGTCGGGGAGACAACTGAACAAACAGCTGGTTAAAGGATTAAAGCCAAAACAAAGGACTGTTTGAAGGTCTCTCTGAGTTTTAGATAGCAATGGGAATCTTTTGAAATGGGGGCAGAGTAGAGCTGCTATAGAAAGGGAAAGGTTTGGGACCTTTCCCATTTCAGAGATACTGAAACTCTGCAGCACTGTCTGGTGAGTCATTGGCAATGACAGAAGGCAGTAAAGGATAATAAGTAGAAGAACATTACACCTTCATAATTCCAATTCACTTTTAAACAAAAATCTTCAGTCTTTGGAGGGATCCAAAGCCTTTCTCTTTATTAACTGATTGTCATTGTCATGTTCCAGTTAATATTACCTTCCCCTCTTTAGCCCACTTCGCCTCTCCCTTTAAATGAATTACTACTTTCAGCACAATTAAGTGTTTGAAGCAACCAAGAGATACAGTTTAAGCACAGTAAAAATGTCCAATTGAAAAGGCTAAAGATCAATATCAAAGGTCTAAAAGGTTAGACCAATCCTATCAGCTTCAGGGGAAAGCTGGTGCTAAGCTACCCTCCAAGAAAGAGCTAATGGCCCACAAATGATCTTTGTTCAACCTGGTTTCTCCCGCTTAAAAAGAAATCCTCCCTTTATTGAACACTGTAATTTTCCCATTGCTGAAAATGCAGAAGCTTTAAATTCCAATTTTAGTTGTGCTGAAAGATGGGAAATAGTTTCTTTTAAATACTTTTCTTTATGAAAGAAGACAATACAGGCTGCCTATTGGCCCTCATTATCCCCACCTCGATTTGACTTGCCTACCTGCTCCACTGCACTGGTTCAAGACAATTAATCCTAATATTCAACCCTCCTGGTGTAATTTCTCATCTTGGCAGGTCTCTTTCTATAATGACTAAAGGGGAGTGGCCAAATTCTCAAAACCTCTGGGGTGAGCCGGATACATTTCCACAAACACAGACAACAATTCCATCCTGATATGTTAATGAAATGTGGTGTTATCAAACCAAAGTGAGTATTTAAAGCCACTGTCCAAATAAAACACACAGTGCTGGTCATTGTGTTACAGACACAGTACAAACAGGGAAGTCTGCTGACTTGGAGAAAGGGTGTTGTAGGCCACCATTGTTTTAGGTTTCAGAGACAGCTGATGTTGAAGAAATATTTGTATTATTTTCCTAATTATACCACCAAAATCTCTGTATAAAACTCTCAGGTGTTTTAACTGATGTGTTTGTCAGCAAACTTGTCACATCTGTCTGTGGATGGGGCGTTGGATGGGGATTATGGTCAAGAATCAATTCTCAGATGGAAAGATGCTTATCTGGAGTTATTCCTCTGGTAGTAGCAGTTAGCCCAGTTTTAGATATTTCTACACCAGAGGGGATTATAATTGGAATTCTGCTCCTTCATCTGCCTCTCTGTCTTGCTTCCTCCCCTGGAGGCAGCAGGAACACCAAAAATGCCTGGCCAAGAGAACAGACCATCGACAGCTTCTTTCCTCGAGCCAATGCCATTTATTTAATTGAGTCTTCTTTCCCCAAGAGACAAAGAGGCAGCCAGGCAGAGGTAACTGTGGGGTAAAACACTCAATTGCTACAGTCCTGTTATTCCAGTCACAGACCCTGGGTGTAAACTGATAATTAGATGAGATTTCTTTGCTTCTGGAGAAGATTCGTTCTAACTTGCATTAGGCAAGATTTAGACCAAGTTTAGAATCTCAGTATTTACAGATTTATGAATAATCTTAATATTCTATTTCTTTGGGATTTTTGGTCTTTGAAATCCCAAAAGAAAGCATAACCAAGGCAAAGGAAATCAAGATTCACCACAACCAGTGATAACTTCCCTGCAGATAATGCTGCAGCTCCCAGAGCTGTTTGAGTGGCTCTGCATGCCAGGGTTTGGGGTATTTCTCCTGTTAGGAAGGGAAAATCCCATGATAATCAGAGGCAGCACCCACATCTAACCATGGAAGATCTACAGCACATATCAGTTTCTGAGTCACAGCCTCAGTGGCACAATATACAAGTAGCTGTGGGTTTTCAGCATGAATTTTCACCAGCTGACAGGAAGGCAAGCCAGAAAATAAAGCTGCTTGAACTCAGAGCAAAAAATTATCAGCTTTTTATAACCATTTCTCACATGGCAGTGGTGTTATGGAAGGGTTTTATACCACCATAGTCCACTTCTTTATGCCAGGGCTTTTTGTAATTGCAAGTTGAATGGGATTGATGATTTGATCCATCAAAAGAGAAATGAAACCTAAGATCTTCTCTGGCTTCATGGCTTTTTCAGGCAAATCAGTTCCCCAAGTGAAGTCACCACATGGCTGCACAGACAGGCACACCAGCTCAAAGCACAGTAAAGCATGGAATGAAAACGAATAATAGGAAATGTTGGATTGTTAATTTTGGTGTCACGACTGGGTAAATGCAAGCTACATCTGCATGCTTTTGGGGACACACAGAAAGGTAAAAGAGGGGGGAAATAAAATACACTTCCATATAGTACTTATAAATACAAGCCATAATATTTTTTCAGGAAGTCTCATTGGTGTAAGGTCAATGTAGTAAATATTTCTGAATTCCATTCACATTTAGGTTTTTCCTCAGATCTAATATGGATATTTGGAAGTTATAAATATTTCCACTGAAACCAGCGTTTAGGCCAGTAGTAAGCTTATTTCTTAAGAACCTATTTTATTTTTATTTAATTTTGGTTTGTTTTACTTTCCTTACTTTATTCCACTTCCTTTTTGCCTGTTAATTCAGCATAGAAGAGGTAATATGTCAGTCTTACCAAGATGCTTTCACCTTCTCTGAGCATGCTTCAAAAGAATAGTGGTGTTTTATTAGCTGATATTGATCATAAAGCAAATGGCAATATATTGGCTTAGCCAGGCAAACATAGCCATACCCAGGAAGATGAAACCTACTTTTATTTTAAACTAGACTTAGGGTTTATATAACTACCAGGACTTAGTCAAAGGTCATAGGGAACAACAAAAATCTTTATCAAAAGTTAGGACATGCTATAATAAATATTTGAGCCAAATCAACCAAACCACATTCTACCTACCTTCCTTTTTTTTTTCCCTTGGTGTTATCAAAGGGAATAAAATCTCCCTTTCCTTCACACATTATAAATTTCAGGCAACTCAGGAAATTGCTCATTAGAAAATGAATTTAAGTCATATGTGACCAAAGGCAGAGGGAGCTGCTCCTGTTCTGACTGACTTGGCCATACCAGTAACCTGCACAGTGGAATGTTTGCTGCTGTTGGCTGACAGACTTGTGGATCAAGAACTATTTGTTTCAAAAATTCACAAATTATTCCAAGCAATCATTAGGCTGGTAAAAGTTTCAATCTATTCCTTGGAGAATTTGGGAACAGTAGAAATCAGAAAAGTTAACTGAAGGAATTATTTATTGTCCATTATTTGGTAAATTATTCCATCACTGAAGCTATGTAAGGTGTTGAAACCTCGTATTAACAAATAATTCCTTAAATACATTAGCCTAATAGGCTGATTTCCAAATGAACGGCTGTGAACCTACCTGGGAAAAGTGAATCTCTGGTGAGTATTTTATAGTGAGAACCCTACACTGTTGTCTCCATCTGATAGTTATTTTGGACCCTGAGGCATGTGGCTTGATTTAGCCTAGACACTAACTACAAATGTCATTTCCATTCATATGGCCCTAACTCAGTAAAAAAATTAAACATATGCTCAAGACCCTGAGAAGTCAACTCCTCACATGTTGAACATTAAGCACAGTCTTACATCCTTCATTAAATTCTGGTCAGAAGGACCAGGATTATCCAAGTGCTTAGAGCTGAGCATGTTTTTATTTGCTTTGCTCAATTAGGACTATAATGACCTCATTCTGTTCTGCAGATTCCCAAGCTCCCTGCTTCAATAACCATTATTTTTTTTTTCCCAACAATGAAAACTAGAAATTTTTGAATCCTCTGCCAGTTTAGCTGCAATAGTTTATTGCCCATCAATTCCTCTGTTGAGGCTGCAGTTTTTATACCACAGGTGAATGGGCAGCAGTAATTCTGGATTACAGAAAGATGCTGAACATCCAAGCTCTGATGACCAAGAGCTCTGATTCATAACCATACTGGATTAATCATGGGGCTGCAGAAGGTTACTGCCCCAGCTGTCTGCCCCCCCTTATCTCCAAGGTTACTCTGTTGGAAGTTATCTCTTCAGTCACTGCAGATAAACCTGGCAAGGAATGAGAATTAAACACATCTGGTTGATCCTAAGGATGGGAAAGTGTAAACATGATGGATCCCTCTCAAGTCCTGGAAAAAACCTGTATTTCCAAAACCTGTAGGCAACTGACCAGTTCCAAAGGGAAATGGAAGATCACGGAAGAGCAGGAAAAACAACTCCCACAGCTTAAAACCTTGTGATTTTCAGACCCTTTTCTTAAGTTTAAGCACAACATTATTATACTATTTGCTTATGTTTCACTCTTACTTTCAGAATCCAAAGATATTAGCAAGTTAAAGATGCTTATATTATAAAATTATGTCTTGAGACAGATATATAGAACAACTATTTCATTTCTCAAACAATTCAGCCAGCCAGAAAAGATTGCAAATAAATCCTGCCACCAAATTTCTGCACAAATCTGTCGGCACCAGTATCACATATTTCAGTTTCTGCGCTTTGAGGTGTGCGCCCTTTGTACTATGAGAATAACATTTCTGCTGTGACTCCAGAGCTTTATGCTCTGCACAGCTAACTGTGCATCCCCCTGCTTTGCTCTTGCCTGGGAACATCAGGTGCCCTCCCTTCAAGCTTCCCCACCGGAGTTAGAAACAACTGCTCAGTGGCAAAGCACCACAGGCTGCCTTGTCTCTGCCTCTGGGGTGACCAGAGCCAGGGGGAGCGCGCTTGGCTGCCTTGGCCACACAGTCACACAGAGAGATCTGTTTTCCTCTCTTAAATGACTGAAAATCAGTAATAACCAGGCTGAAATCAATGGAGCTTTACTGCTGTACGCCGTGTTAACACGAGGTGTGAATCTGCCTTTGGATCTGGATTCTGCAGCAGGGAATGGTGAGCAGGAACGCTCCAACTGCTCTGACTTCACTCGCCACTTGCTGATATTAACTCTATATATTTTAAGCAGACACTTGCAGTTTCTCAGATGTCTTCTCTTTCTCATTTATTAGTTGAGTTATATTTTAAGGGTGCTGAGAGATTTACTGTCAATGTGTAAGATGTATTCATTTTGGTGAAGGCAAAATCCATGCGCTAGGACCCAAATGTTGGACACATCTGTTAGCAGGCTAAGGAATGACCCTGTGTTATTATTATTTTTTAAACCTGACAGCTCACACATTTGAAAATTGCATAAAAATATGTAGCTTAGCAGCTCTGCCTTCTCTTTGTACTATTTGCTCACATCCGGATCCATTTTTTCCCTCGCCTGAAGCAGGGGAAGGACAACCCCATATCAATGGCTCCCCACGCCAGATCACATTAGGGAAACCCCCAACTTTTCATTTCAAATCAGCAGCATCTTTCCTTTGATCCAGAAGACCACAGCTGGGAAGCTGACAGGACTCTGCCTCGTGCTTCCCCTGCTCCGAGCCCCTCTGACGAATTCTAGCAGAGTCACCTCTGCTCGGGTTTTGCAGAACCTTTTCCTCCTGTCACTGACAGAGCAGCAGAATTAATCACACTCAGCCCAACTAACGTTAACAATCTGTCAAAGTGGCCAGCGAAATGCTTCATCTACTATAACTAGAAAATTCACCTGAAGACCTGCTGATTTGTCCTGGCACTTCTGCCTGTAGGACGAAACAGACAGAAACCACCTTTTTTCCCCCCTTGTTCTCTTCAATATTTGCCACCTCCTCTTCTGTTGCTTTTCATTCTTACTATTATTTTATTTTGCTTGTCTTGGTTTTGTTTTATTCCCTTAGAGTAGTTCAGAATTCACTGAGTGTGGAAAAGATTTCTGGCTAAAGAAATGCTCATGCAGTGTTCTCTCTTAGATGACATGAGGGCCTTTACTGTTGACACCAAGCCAGGGGTTGTTGGAAATTTTTGCAATAATGTCAACAATTCAATACAAAGTGATGCTTGTGCCCTGCTGGATTCTGACAGATTTTTGACTTCCAGCTATTTACCTATCAAAGAAGTAGCTGATGCTGTGGGTAAACTCTCCCTCATAAGTGGATCTGCCCTACACAAGCAACTGGAAGGGAAGTCCCTGTTACCAATGCTGTAAATCATGGACTTCACCTTGTAAGAGTGACTCTTGCAGCAAAACATCTGGGTTGCTCCAGAAAGTGATTTTTAATGTTGTCTCTCTAAAACGATTTCAGTAAGGCATTTTTTATGTATCATACAAATGGAGTCTAATGACCCTTGCAGTGAACATTTTGTCATCTACCCCTGAGTAAAAATGGGGTAAAACCCAGTAAAAATCAGAAGGGCATATTTTCCAACCTTTTTTTTTTTTTTTTGCAAAGACATAAATAGTAATTAAAATATGATTAATTATATTAATACTCAAACATATTTTCTAAGGTTTTCTGCTTTGAAATTGATGAGAGGTGGAATTTGCTCAAACAATCCACATGTCTCCAGCCAGCCACCAAGGCTGATGGAACTTCCAGGGCAGCTCAATGAATCCCAGTGTTTGCTTTCAGTCCCTGCAGTGGATTTCCTACCATTACCCTGTTTTAATGGAAAAGGCCAATTTTCACATTACGACACAAATATGATCCAGAAGACCAGAATATGCATGAAACTACTAAACTGACTAGTCACTGAATTTTAATTTTTGTTCTCTTTGGCTTAGCTTGTTTTTACTCCCACATTCTTTTGTTTTGTTTTTGCTTACAGTAATAGATCCATGAAATAGATTTCCAGGTGCCAAGATGGATTCTAGGGGCCTCATGCAAGACCACTGAACTTGCAGGAAATGGGAAGCCTGAAATCCATCCCTGAACCAGCAACTTGAAACCCCAGATTAGTTCCGTGATTTTAAAGGTGCTCTAGTTCTTTCAAAACATTAGCCAGGATTTACCTTCCTATGGACAATCTCTAGAAAATGACTGGGTTTTTCTTGGTCTGGTTGTAGCTCCCAAAAGATTAACTTTTTAAAAAATACCCCATCTCTGAATGCTTTTAGACCCAATGATTTAAGGACACCAGGAAACCAGGGGGAAACTGCCAAGATGTATGTGGTGTTACCTGGCTCACGAAGTTGGGCAGAATCACAACACAGAATCATTCAATTATGGCAGGAAAATTACAGAACAACTGTTTTATTGTTATTTTTAGCAGAGCCAAAGTGCAACATATTACTGGCTAGCAACATCAAGTGGCAAACTGTTAGTGCATTTAAAGCCCTTGTTCAACAACACCCATAAACATATTTCCCACATCTGTATCTAAATATCTGTTTGACTTCAATAGGTTTTAAGCATGTGCTGAGAATTAACCCCTGTGCTTTTCCTGCTGTGGGGCTCTGTGTAGGTAAAATATCTATTGTAACATCACTGTCAGGTTCAAAATCCAGGTCTTTCCAAACTCCAGGTACTATTCAGTACGTAAGACTAGAGGTAAGGAGCTAGATATGCGTTGGCAGAACCAAGATTTTGAGGTTGTTTTGAGGCTGGGGGTTCTCTTGAGTTTTACAGATTTCCAGATGTTTAGAACGAAGAGCCCTTGTGCAATTTTTGAACATCTCAAGTAATCCACCCTAAATAAAGTACTTGTGCCTTTTGGCACCTCTCAAGCAGCAGTGTTTGAACTGCTGGTGTTCACCCAAATGAAATTATTCTGAGTCTGGGACTTCCCTGGAAGTCCAAGGTGTGACAGTGGGGAACAGAGGGATCGGGACACCCAGAGGGGAAACACTTCTGAGGAAGACCTTGGGTCTATAGAGACACAAAAACTGCTCTGTTACATCACAGGGAGCTTTAAGATTCACTTTTACCTAAGCTTTCTCTTCAGATGTCCATCTTATTCGAAAAAAATTAAGCTGGCACTGATATGTCTACTAATTTATCAGAGGAAAACAAATAATCTGTGCTGCAAAAAATACATTCAGCCTTTGCTTACTCTCAGAAAAAGGATGTGCAGTTGAACCATGGGAAACTAGTCCCTCTTATTTGTGTGGTTTTTCTTTATGCTATGCTCTTAAAAGCAAGCAACTCATTACTACAACACAGAAAAGCATATTAAAATATCCATTTCCTATTGGAAATTGTCCACCTTAAAATGAAAACCAAACCGTGCCTTTCTTCCCCAATAAAATACTACACCATTGCAACTGGAACTAATTTGGTAGTAGCCTCAGAAACGAAGCAAAAGGTTCAGTTGCAAGGAGGGAAGGGTGTCCACAGCCAGGTCAAAGCTGTGGTGAGGCTGCAAGGCAATCCAGGAGGGGCTTGCCCAGCTCTGGCTGCACGTGGTGGGTACCAGTGGCCCTTCAGCTCTCCAGACTGTCAGTCTGCCACTGCTCACACACACTAAATCCACTCTGGTATTTAAAGAAATGGCATTATTGATCCTTTTCACTATTTTTTTCCCCCCCCTACCCATTCCAAGGCCACTACAGGCCACTGGAAAAGAAAAAGAGACACACATACACAGACAGACAGCAAAACTCAGGGAGCACTTTAGTGGTAAGTAACAAGCACCAAACCCGCTGACCTTGCTGCAATTTTTTAAATCAGGGGATAGTAATATACAGCCCAGATAACACTATATTTTCTTTATTACCCTGAACTGTACTTAATTGATATAACTCCGCGGGAGGATTAGCTTTTATACAAATACCCATGCTCTGCTGTGTGGCCATTCCCTAAGGAAAGCACTGCTCATATATTTCTCTTAATGTGGCTTTGCAAATTGGTCATTGCACAGTCATATGCTCAGCAACACTACTTAGGTGTTTAGCATTCATTGATTATTTTTTTAAATGCTGAAATCATTGGAGTGACTGATGGTTGCTTAGATATAAAAATCTTAACCACCAAGTACTAACATCTTTGACTCAATTATAATTATCAGACAAATTTTATTACTATGTGTATATATATATATCTTCAGTTGTGATGTGGAGATGGAAAAACACATATGATGAATTAAGACAGAATAACCTGATCCTTAATTCAGCTGCTTTCTGGCTGAGTGGAGGAAGAACTTAATGGAAACTCTGAGGCTTTTTGTTTCCTTTGGGTGAGGGGGTTTACACACTACCTAAGTGATAGAACATTTAGCAGCTTCAGGCCAATTTCATCCTGAAAGGAAAGCTAGAGACATATCTGCTCTGCTTTATGAATTTGCATTCAGATTTTAAACTATGTTAAGATGATATTAAGGAATATGATGCGAACATAAATTCTGTAAGAAGGTAGAAAACACAACTGATTTGAAAAGTACCACAGTCTCTTAATGCTTTGGCATGTCAGAAGGGAAAAGGAGACTCCATGGGCCAGTTTGGAAATCTGTGGAGTGACCAGTATCCTGCTCTGCCTCCTAAACCTAAGGATAAAATTATTTCTATGTAAGAGAAAGAAACAGTGCTTCTCTACAGCATCCAACTAATCTACAGTGGTCTGCATATTGAGAGACCGATTACTCACCTGGAAATTGGGCCTGTCTCCTGACAACAAAACACCCTTGAGTTAACTGGCAGTACCAGGGAATCACATCGATTTTGGATGGTGAATCATACGCCTGCACGGAGCTCAGAATTGCAGGCTTACAAATGTTATCACTCTGTTAGTGATTTTCTTGGAAGTACTGAAGTCTCCCTCACATCCCCAAGGCAGAGAATCATAGGATTTTCAGGCTGATTTTGAAAGACCAAAACACACTTTCCTAGTTCTCACAGCTACAGGGCTAACCGCAAAATATCAGATCTGAGAACATCAATCGAGTTTAAATGCAAGGCTCAGAATCCACAGGGCAAAAACCCCCCTGACTGTGACATCTGTTAATTTTTATAGCCTATCTTCTGAAGAGAAAATGTATGTGATTAGAAGGTGTTTATGCTGGGGAGAGGGAAGGATACACTCGACAAAAATAATGATGCTCTAACAAGCTTTGTGGAAACAGGTGGCTCTGTACAAGTGACTGTGGCTGTTCCCTCAGTGGCCAGAGGGAAAAGCACAAGCATGGGGACACAAGATTAGGCACAAAAACATCCACCAAAGAAACTGCAGCTACAGAAGAATCTGTTGAAACTGGCAGTAAATTACAAAAAAAACAAATCATGAAGAAATTGTTCTTTTTGTGCTAGAACTTATGAAACGAACTGCTTGAAAAAAGGATTCATGATTTCAAAACCAATCTCATATTTTCTGAAAGTTTATAATTGGCAATGAGACCTAAAGCAATTTGCAAATATCAGGCTGAACAGCACCGCCCCAGTGCAAACAAGAGTTGCAGAATCAGAGCATTAAACCTTTAGATGACACTGAAAAATTACTCCTGATGAAGTAACCTAGAGCATCTCTGCGCATGGAAGTACAACAGGCCAGAGTGAGGAATGAAACAACAGGGGAATCAAAGCACCAAGAGAAGCCTAGGAAAACACTACTGTGCATAATCAGAGAGATTGTGATGCCAGAGAGACTGCAACATATCTAATTGATACTGAATCCTTGAGGTTTAAATACAGTGCATGCAAATTAAGACAACCATATTCCATCAAACTCATCCAGAAGAATTCTGGATACCAGAGCCTCATTTGTCCACAAGGATTGTGCAGATTATGTTCTCAGACACATGGCCAGGATCTCATTTCTGGTTTTCATGATCCTGTGTGTACCTATTTATTTATCAGTCTCTGGCTATATCACAGACTGGATCCTTTCCTCTGCTCTACAAGCTACACATGGATCTGCTGGTGAGAGGCTGCCTCAGTGCAGTTCAGCTGCCTCATGCAGGTCTCTGTGCGGCTGAGGAACCACCAGGTGCTGCTGGGGACATCCTAATGTCTCCTTGAGTTCCCAGAACCCAGCTGAGAACCCTGACAGCCACAGCTAACCTCCAGCATGCTCTGCCTGCCATGGTCTCCCTGCTGAGCTGCAGGCAGCTCAAACACACCAGGGAAGAGTGAAGATTCCTCTAACACACACCTGTGCTCCCCATCCCTGGAAGTGTCCCAGGCCAGGCTGGATGGGGCATGGGACAACCTGGTCTAGTGGAAGTGTCCCTGCTCATGACAGGTGGGTTTTGGAACTGGATGATCTCCAAGGTCCCTTCCAACCCAAACCAGTCTATGATTCTATTACTCTCTACTGTTGGGTTGTCTTGAAGCCTGGCTCATGAACTTGCACAGTTTCCGTGTAACAAATCTGTTTTGTTAACAGAAATCTCTTAATCACAGGAGTCACCAGCCATTTTACATCACCTGCAGAACCAGTCTGAAGCCAGGCTGGTTGCTCCCCAGACATGCTAAGAACATGATTGAATACATCATATTCCTCAATTTTAAATGGTTTTCATATCACAAAATATTTGTCCTGAGAACAAGATTGGAGTTCAATCCTCAACCCACTTCTCTTACCAAAAAATATTAGTAAAGTGCCAAATGCAGAAAAAAACCCCAAAACTCAAAACCAAAAAAACCAAACCCAAACCTCCAATTAAATTAAGACAATACCAAGCATCTGTGTGATTTTCTTGTCTCACTTCAGTGAATCTGAAGAAGAGTCATTGCCTGCGAGATACACCAGAAGTCTTTTGTTGATATCATAGTGCTGACAAGTGTAATAGTGACAGCAACATCATGTGAAATTATAACAGGAATCTTCCTTTCAGCAGTAGGTCTTGATAAATTGGACATACTGATTCCTGCTATTTGTTGCAAGGTAGTGTGGCATCTCTCCTTTTTTTTCCTTAACAGGCGCTAATTATTGAGCATCAAATAGCGTAAAATATAACAGCTGTGCATACTGTCAGTGCTATATGGGCTGCTGGAGGTGTCTGTGTGTGCATATGCCAATGTGTGAGCAACTGACAGTGGGTGGCTTTGCTGTTTGCTTTATAAATGCATCTGAATAAACTGGATTATTTTTCAGGGCAGTGGAAATTCAACTGGTTTACAGCTGAGTTAACAAGGAGAATCCAGTGTCTAGAATGCTTGGGATGACTTTGCTGCAGTGCTGGAGGAACAAGAGTGTTTCAGACTGCTGGGCATGGCTGGGAAGCAACTGAGGAACATGAAAGTTCTTGAAGAATAATGGTGTTTTTTCCTACCCTGGATGTCCAGCTCACAAATCCCAACTAAATTATTAATGTGTTTTCAGGAATAGCAAATAGGAAGTGCCAGCATTTGAAAAACAGGAGATGGAAAGAAGACGGGGCAAAAAAAAGAGAAACCAAAATCTTGATGTACTATTTTAAGCTTTTATAGGCAAGTGTGCCAAATAGTGGGAACAGTTCAAATAGCAGGTGAAAGTTTGCTGCCAAAAGCTTTCAGTCCAAAGAAACTTTTTCCTTTGTGAGATGATTTAAACTGTAAACCATAAATACCCTGGTACCTCCCTGACCAAGATAACAACCTCAGGAGAAAAAAAAAAAGGAAAAAAAAAGAAACCCCTAAAAATATTACTGTGACCTGTTTTATGGTAAGGTCAGGCTCTTAATCAGTTTCGGGGTATAGCTCTTGAAACGAGAATGAAAGACTTTCTCCCTGAATAGTTTGCTCTCCTCAGGTTATAGTGAAACAAAATATGTAAAGTTTTTTGCTTCTGAGTGTTAGAGCTGCTCTTTTAACTTTCCTTTTAAGTTGGAAAAATGCAGTGAATAGAATCATTCTTTTCAACTCAAAACTTCTTCATGAAGGGTTGAGTCTTTTTTTTTGTGGTTGCACTGGTACTAACACACCAGCTTCAGATGACCTTTACAAGTATCACATGGAGGCTTTATCCTGATTAAAATGGTTTTCTACACAGAAGGGGAAGGCCTGTGACACCACTCCGAACAAAACCTCTGCAGGACAAGGTGTAAAAGGATAAAATACATTGCTTCCTCTAAGAGGAATGGAAAAAAGGACTGAGAGATTCTGAATAAGAGAGAGACATGAAAACCTGTGTTTCATTTTGATTAATTCTGCACAGTTCTTCTTTAAGCAAATGACTAATGTGGCCTCTGACCCAACAGGAGAATTCTTTTAGCTTCATCCTTCAGGAAACCCAAAGAAACAGTGCTAGGGTTACACCTAATGCTGACCTACCTCATCCATCTGCTTTCAGTGAGCAAATGTCAAGTTCATATTCTTCTCCCATCGATGAAGGGGTGGGGAAGGGAAGAGAGAGAGGATAAAATTGCAGTAACTTAATACTGGCATCAAGATTTATTTACTGTTGACCACAGCTGGTGGACTTTTTGTATCTTGCATATGTGCGAGGCTGCCTGGGTCAAGGTGCATGTGCCAACGAGTGAAAAGCAGGGATAAAGTGCAGGAGGGAGGAAGGCCCGAGGATAGAGAGAACCAACAAGGAATGAGAGGCTCCAGAGTAAATTTATAGTTATGTGATCTGAGCCCAGAGGGAAGCCTGGGCAGCGATGCTCCCTGACCGTAAAAACGCGCCGGCTGCTGATGGGTGTTAATGGTAAAGGGGGGTTATGGAGTCAGGCACTGGGGGGTGGAAGTGCTGGGGGGTGGACATTGGGGAAGTGAGATGTTAGAGGGGTAAATGAATCAAAAGAATGGAGGTGGTGATGTCGTGCTTATAACCGGGTGCATGCGCGCCCCGCTTCCGCCGCCGCCTTCCAACATGCGCGGGTGAAAAAATAAATTAGGGGAAGACAAAACCAAAAAAATACAGAAGAAAGGAAAAGGAGGATTCAGGGAATATGACGAAGAGCCCAACTGGCATTTTGTGCTGCTAACGTGCATGACATTTCAAGAAGTGTACTTTGCATTTCCCTTTTAATTGTTGTGCCCTTTTGCTCCCCGTGCGCAGTGCGTGCCACGGCACTCTGCCTCTCCGAGGGCAGCTGGGAGAGGCCATGGATGTGCTCGTGTGCACTTTGGGTTCACAAGCCTCCCATTTTCAATTAGCAAATGAATAAAGGATGTAGGACAGGGGGTTATTTTTGATTGCATGTTTTCCATTAAAACATTTTCTTTCTCTCTCTTCCTTCTCCCCCTCCTCTAATAAGTCTCCCCTCTCCTGAACCCACACTCAGACCATTATAGAGTCCTTCCAGCTCCAGTGTTTGCAGTAATACTTGCTGGAGTGCATAAATTACAGGCATTTATCCCTCTGATTGTCACCAGCAACTGGGAAAAGGATGCAAGGACACTGGAATACCAATCCCATTCCCCCATGGCAACAGCTGCTCAAGGAGAGCCAGTTATTCACCATAATGACATTACAAAACACCAATTTTCCTTTGATTGTGACTCCCAGCCCAATCAACAAAGTGAAAAACCTGCTCTCCTTGAGTAGTCTGGAACCTGCTCCTCCCTATGGAGATGGAGCAATGGTCCAACTCAGGATCCACTGGAACAGGCCCAAGCTAACTTAGTTAAAATGCAGGTAAAAGTGACTTCGAAGCAGAGAAGTTTCTTTTAAACAATTTCAATGGGTTTTTTTTTCCCTCTTGTTCACTAAAAGTTCATTACATCTCACTCCTTTTCAGTGAATATCTGATAAACCATTTTAAATGAGTCTCAGCCAAACCTGCATTTGATCAGTATGGGAAAAGACACAAATATGCTACAGCTAAACAGGCATTTTTTTCTGGAACACTGACACAGATTTTCTGGAAAATAAACAAATACAGTAGAAAACTATTGAAACACAAGTTAATTCTTCATCAGTTAATGAAGAATATATTCTAACAAAATGCTGAGACTTCTCAGACTTCTAGGTACAAGATCATATATCACTCTTCCCACCTGTACTGTGCTATTGTTTGATGCACATAAACATTCCTGGAAAATGCTGGATGCATAGACCTAGTTTGAATTTGTGCATAAAGATGATGTTGTACAAAGTCAGTGACAACTTTTAGGGTTCATCTGTAAAACACTAATGAAATATTGAATTGATTGTAACATATTCACTGTAGAATATTTAAGGGAAGATCATGACCTGGTTTTTGATATAATTCACTAGTTAAAAATTAAACAATTAAAAAATTTGTAAGCCACGCCAATCTACACTATGCTGAGCACACTTCTTTTTGCCACAAGCTGCCAGAGAATATCCCCTTTAAAGATACAGCACATGTTAACCCCTAAGAGAGTCGCCTAGAATAAATGTTGCTGGTATTTTATCCATACAATTGTGCTCTTTTTCCTTTCTTTTTTTCTTCCTCCTAAGAAGTACACTGGTCAAATGTACCAAGTGCCTCTTGTTAGAAGTTATCACTTCAGAAAGGAATCTGCAATCTGTAGCACTGCAGCCCTTGGAGGGGATTCTGAGTTCCTAATCTCCCCGGGTCTGGCCTTTGAGCAGACCTTGAGAGGAGGGGGGGGGGAAATGAGAGACAGAATGAGAGAAAGAGCAAAAGGATGAAGAAGAAAAGCAAAATAAATCAAAAGCAGCTTTCTTGGTAACACCAACATCTCAAAGGCCAAGTGTAAAAGGACCAGGGCTCTAATGATATCAATTAGGCTCAATCCTCTATGTCATTTTAGATATATTGTACCCGCTGAGTATACTTAAGTCCATATGTATAAGGTCATTTACTGGGTCCAGAACATAACAAATTATCAGCAAAGGGTTTGGGATTTTTTTTTCTTTTTCTCCCTAACACTTTCCACTTTCTGAAATAAATTACAGCTCATAATGGTTTCATGTTGGGAACTAATTCTACTTAATTTTTTTTTCCTGCTGTACCAGGGGAAACGATTATTATATCATTGCATATGTTCATTGCACAATGAACTAAAAAAAAAATGCTTGTTAGATTTTCTTGGATATCTCTCTGCAGCTAAGACAGGTGACTTCCTTGTGAGATGTCATGGTATAATTGGTATCAAAGGTGCCAAAGAGATAGTCTCTACAAGACATTATCTGCCTTGGCTAATCTCTCCCAGCGTCCCTCATTACACTGTGGGTTTCTTCACAGCAGCATAATTTCATATTCATTCTGAAGGGAAATAGTAAACTGCTAAGAAAAGCAGAGCAAGAGTCTTCAATATTGTCTGTTTGAATCTCTTGGCAGGCCTTCAGAAACATGTCATCTTGTTCTATCAGCAGCATCTCAGGATGTGGTGACCACCTAAAGGCACACTTGAAGGCTGACAATAAACTTGTGCTACTCCCTACACTTCCTATAACAACAGGCTTCATGCTGGATTTGCCGTCATTTTTCAGTCCCTTGGAGAGGAGCTATGCCAATTTGGGCAAACACAGCGGAATCTTGTTACATAAATTGAGTCAGTTCAGACTGAAGCTCAACTGTGCTTTTCATGATTAGGCAGAAATGTTTTCACTGAGGATACACACAGTTATTGCATATTATGTTGAATGGCAACGCCATTTCCACTGGAATCATTAGAAGGAGGATGTTTGATCTTGTGCAAGATGGGACAGCTGAAGCAACGCCAGGCACAGGTCTCACAGAGCAGTGCTTGTCATTGCCACTGGGTCATGCATGGTTTTATTTTCATAGGGGTTACGTGTGCCTCCTGCTCCCACCAGACATCCTGTGGGCACCCCTTTGCCAATTAGCACCAATGAGATCGATGAAAGATTGATCGGTCAGGATAGGAAAATCAATAGCGTGGTGGTCAGGGCACTCACC
The DNA here is from genome assembly GCF_021018805.1 of Prinia subflava. Lineage (NCBI taxonomy): Eukaryota > Metazoa > Chordata > Aves > Passeriformes > Cisticolidae > Prinia > Prinia subflava. The sequence continues at coordinate 4,169,286 of NC_086261.1, forward strand.
TCAGCTGTGGGAAAGCCAGGCTCAGGACCCTGCTCTAATGAATGCTCAATTATTTATGCAAAGTAGAAAGGTCTGGCAGAACAGATTGAGGAAGTCCATCTCAGCAAAATGACCCACTTGGGGTAGGAGCAGTCCCTAGGGATGGGGAGGGCTGAGAAACTGGAGCCCCTGGCTTGAACCAGGAAGAGCCCCTGGAACACAGAGACTTTTTTTTGCTTTCCTTGTAAAGTGGCAAGTTTCCAATCCAAATTTCAGTTGAAGCAAATGGGAATTTCAAACAGCTCTTCATGTAAATCTGTCCTACTGATCCCCATCCCACTTAGCCATGGCTACACCAGAGCACCTGGGTTCTGCTGAAACAGAAATAAAAGGTTGGTTCAGACCCTGGCTGTGTTGATGTGCAGCCAGTGACAACCAGCTGGCCAAGGGATTCTTGATTACAAGTCTTAACATAAAGCTCAGCTCTTATGAACTTTTTATCACCATCTCTTATCACTAAATCTTGCTTTCAGCTCCCAGCTTTTTTTCATCTCCTTGATAAATGCTGTGCAACCTAGAATTTACTTTTATTCCCATTCTCCTTCCTTTGGTTCTCTTGCTCATTGAGGACCTGCACGTCTGCTCCATATTTATTAAAGGGGAAAAGAAATACTCTGTTTACCTTCCTCTATATTTATTACAGTTTATGTGCTAGAAGTAAAAGAAATATACAGAAAAAAAAATGAAAACAGCCTTCAGCTTGGTTCTTTAAAACACAAAGTTTCAAAAACTCATCCTTTTTTTCATCCTGAGGATTTCCCTTTGTATCCCCGTTCAGTAGTGATGGCATCCCTTTTGTGCCTCATGTCTGCCTATCCTGTGAACTGCTCAGGTTGGAGACTGGTCCATCCCTGCCCCTATTCCTGGGACAGCACAGGGAGTACCAGACTCTGGGACCTTTAAGTGATTCTGTACTGAAGTAGAAGCACTCATTCCCCTCATGCCCCAGTACAAAGGGATGCTTGCATGTCATGCCTGCATCACCCCAGATGTATGGCTTGGCATAATTTCATTCTTCCTACTGTAGGGAATTAAACAAGGCCTCCAGCTGGGAAGTTTCATCACCTTAAACTCACTAAACACAAGGGCTCTTCGTCTGTTGGAAAATCCAAGCTACACTCTGCAAAACCATCTACCTCCATCAGTCTGGAAAGCACTGGGCTGGTACTCCATGGTGAAATCCTTCAGGGAAGTTCCTGAGGTTTGGTGGAAAAAGGGGTGGGGTTCAGGCAAGGTCTGTTCCTTGTAAGCAGAGGTATAAGTAGAGAGCAGGACGTGGGCCTTAGCTGCCAACTCTGAAATACAAATCTTTACTGAGTTAACAATTAATGCACTAACGTGGAAAACAACAGCAATGGAGGCACACTTAGCCCTGGATTTTCCAAGGTCCTTCTTCAATCCATGTCCTGCATCTTGGAAAGGCACTTCCCCCACTAATGTACATGGAAGAAAACTAAACCTTGTGTCTACAACTCAACGATCAATTTCTGTTCCTTTTCTCCTACTCCACATCTCCAGCCCGTATGAATATTATTCCTCTACTTCTGTTTTCACTAATTGAATCTCAATACCAAAAAAGTAATATGAAAGCCAAGCAGTGAAGGGGTCTCCATATGCCTTTTAATATTTTTTTAAATTATTTTTTAAAAAGCTTTAAACTGAAAAAACAATCTGATAAATTAATTCTCAGGTGTGAGCATAAAATAAGACGTCCTTTAGGAGTTGGGAATTAGCCCAAGAGCATCAGAGATACAGTGGCAAAGGGCATGCTTTAAGAATACCAAAAAAGATTTTGTAACAAATTAAGCTGGGGATGAAGCTGTGCCTGATGTTACAGGCCATTATTATGCACAGTTATGAAACACTGGTATGCATTAATAATAAAGATCAGTGTCGCCTTCTAGGGAAAAATTGAGCATTCTTTTAATTAACTTAAATTTTTCATCAAATTGATTGAAAAGCTCTCATCCTTTTTTACTTTCATGTAGCCCTACATTTTATGCCATAGGCTGAAAGCAGTTTTATCTCAAATACGTGGTATTTTTGAAAGAGTCCACGTGTTATGAGTTTAAAAAAAAAAAAAGAACAAAAAAAAATCACAGCAACAACCTAGAAGCAAGCTGGGGCATGAAATGAGAAAAAGATTGGTAGTAGCTTTCAAGTAAATCACTTTTTAAAATTTGGTGTTTATCTTTGAGGGAAAGAAAGGAAATGTCTTTTCCCTGGCAGCGTGGCAGGGCTTTGGAGGTGCTGGACCTGAGCACAGCATCCAGCTGGAATGGGGAGAGCCTTGAGCTCTTCTCCATCACTGCTGGCTCCTCTTGCCTTGGCTTCTTCTTGGAATTTAAGTGCTGAAAGCCTCCAGCTCTGCTCAGGTAGAGCTGGAGAGCACTCACCTGTAAATATGTGAAGTGAGAGACATAGGTGTACACTTTTAGACCTATTCTTTTTTTTTTTTTCCCTTTAAGATGAATGCTTAAAGGGAAGCAAACAGCTCACAGGTCGGGATTTGCATTAAGTAGCTCAGTATCTAAACCAAATCAATGGAAGGTTTTCATTAAGATCTGCACCAAACCTTTTGGATCTGGAAAGAACTGAGGGGATAACAGGAAGGAGTGAAGAGGAAAGGGGAGATGAATGGATAGAATAGAATATTTTCCTTATTCATCACAGAAACATATCCATCTTCACAGCTTTTACTTCCTGTGCATCCATGCCATCACAGTCCTTCCCTCCCTGTTCCCTATTAACATTCTACAGCGACAGAACAGAAACATTTGCTATTTTAAAACGTGGCCTACAGTCATAAAACCTGACCACGTGAGAGCTGACAGGATCAGCACGGCACAGGAGCATCGGCCTGGGTGCTTGGATGGGAAATTACTTTTTTACTGGAAACCTCCCCGGAACAGCTGTGTGCGTCAGGCTGATTCTGCAGCTGACATTTCTGTCTGAGCTGGAATGAGCCAATATCCCACGCTGGTGGGAAAGGCCACAGGAGATGCTGGATCCAATTCTCCCCTCCCTTTTACGGGTGTAAAACAGGCGCTTAACAAGATTTCATAGCTATAATGCCGGGCTGAGGATCAAGCCACTTCTTCTGGTGGAGATGAGAAAAATCAAAACCCTGCAAACAATTCTTACTACAGTATTTCATTAAACTTTTCATAAAGGAAGAGATATGAGAGGAGTTCCAGCCTCATTTGTAATCAGCAGCAATGTTCTCATTGACTCCAATAGGGCCAGGAATTGCACCTATTAAGTATATTATTCTCACAAAATTCTAATTGAAGCAATTACATCCTCCCATCCTAAATCCCACCTGGATTTTCAGCTGGATATTGTATTCTCCAATTTCTGGCCTCATACCCTTGTCTAGTGTTTCTGTGCACCATTAAACAACTGCTGCATTTCATATCTGAAGCAGGTGCAATTATATATCAGGTTTTTACGTGTGAAAAGTACTTTAGGATATTCGAGGGTGAAAGGTACAATATGACTATGAGATATTGAGCCTTTCTCACTGTTAAATCCACTTTACAGCTCCACACATTTCTAAAGAAGTGTAACTTAGAATTCAGCATACACTCTTCAGTGTAAAAGAAACTCTAGGAAAATAATTTTGATTAGAACACATAGTGCAAAAATACTTTCATTATGTGACCGCTTTAAGCAAAATTTTCAAGCCGCTTTTAAAAAGTCTTTTGTTGCCATGTTTGCAGTTGCTAACAAATAGCTCCTAATCTATATTTTTATCCAGGCCCACTCCCTTCTTACCTTGCCATTCTTTTAATGTGTACAGCACCTTATGCAGCAGTATCCAAGATTAAAGTTCCTCTCATTGACATGGAATGAAGGCAAATTATACCGTTTGCAAGAGAAGAGATAATAAAGGGGGAGTCTATAGAAATACTTTGATGAATTGTATAGTGGCAATTTTCTGACATTAGTAATGTAGGGCAGAAGACAGTGTTTCTGATATATAGATGTAAATTCATCATCCAGACTGCATTAAAGAAAACTACATAAGATTCCTTGATTTTTGGATTGCTTACAAGAGCAATCAGGAAAATGCTAGAGTCTTTTCCAAGGAAGCTCCCTTAGTGCAAAAGGTGAAGAATTACATAGATGAAATAGGTACCCTTTTGTGCTAACCATCATAAAAACAGAGCCATAAGACTTGCAGCAGCCTGCACCTACATACAGAGGGAAGGGCTTTGTACTGTAAGCTGAATAACCAACCACAGCTGGCAAAATCAGTTCCTTTATATATACAAAGAGATAGATCTATTGGTATTTTATATATGTGTGTATATATGGATTCGTTTCCTTGTTCGTTAAGTAAGATAATATCAAATTTCCTGCTTTTATAGTAAGGTATGAAAGGCCAGCTGGTGGAGAAGGACAGAAGGACACGGTACATAGTAAGAAAGGGATCTCAGCATAGCTCACAAATTTTGTTTAACGGTTTCCTTCTAGTGAAGTATTCAAAGTACTTCATTAGTTCAGAAAATATCTTTAAACAGGATAAACTACTCATGTGATAAAGTGAACTGGTTTCAACCCAAAATGTAGGAAAACAAGGTATATTGTAGCTTCACTACTTTCTACCAGGAACCTGGTGGTCTTTTAATTTTTCTTAGTAAAAAGCACAGAGAGGAAAATTTTGAGGAGTATTTTGCGGAAACTTTCTTAGATGTTGAGTGTTCAGATTTTTGTTACCATCAGATGGAGACGAGGTTGGAAAAGTAGAGAAAAAAAAAAGGAAAGAAGTAGGAATGAAAGGATACGCTATTAAAGTTAATAAATCAGTTTATCAATGGCATAAAATGAGCAGCTACAAAAAGCACTGAGAGTTCAGAGCTGCTCGAAACTCCCATCAGATACCAGAACTTCACCAAAACTGGTGGCAGAGCCTGTCTGAACCCTTGGCACCACTGCCAAGTCTGTGTCCCTTCAGCACCTCAGGGTGACAAGCAGGGTGGGATGACACCAGTTTATTTTCCCCTCAGACTTTGTCTCCACACCCACATGGTTCTCCTAAGCACAGCCATGATCTGGTCCCAGCACCACATCTTCTGCAGCTTTTAAAAACAACAACAGGACGTGATTTCTTACACACCAGGGATTTCAGCTCTGTCTGACCCCCCGGTGTCCTCCTTCCCAGCACACCCCGTTCTGGGTGCTGTGTAAACACAGAGCTCAGGGTCACGTCCTCATCTGCACATCCAGCGGGGTGCACGAGCACTTTCTGCAGTGCAGGGAACAGTCCCAAAGCACACAGGGTTTTATCCTTATTTATTTTTTCTCTTTTCATTTCTTCTTCCCCCCCTCCTACACCGGTCTTGGCCGTTAGAGAAAATAATGGGTTCGTGGGTGGATTCAAGACGTCAGAGAGAGAGAACAAGCACCGCTGTTCACTTTGTAGTAAGGCAGGGAACAGTATTAAAGAAGTAGAAATCAAGGAGTGGGGCTGCAGCAGCAGCAGTAGCTCATCCAAAGCAATAACAACGCGCAAAGGCAAGCCATGGCAACTGAAGGAAGGCTGGAATCTCGCGTGCCCATGGTCTTGTTCTTATTATTACAACACAGCGTGACTAAAAATATCAAACCAAACAAAAGAAATTCCTGCAGGCAAGGGGTAAGAGAGGAGGCCGACCACTGCTGGAAATTGAACTTATTGTTCACCTAAGTAGTGCAGCGGGGAACAGAAATCATAGAAGCAAAGGCCAAGATCAACAGCAGGAGCAGCACTGAAAGTAACAACAATGTTCCTGAACAAGGAGCCACAGACTCCAGAAGAGGAGAGTTAGAAAGAGGCTTCCCACCCTCTCCATCCCTCCAGCAATTCACCCACACTGAACACAGGCTGGATGGATCTCGCTGCATCAGGGCAGAGGGATGCTGCAGCATCCTGGGATGGGTCTGGGGATGGCTGAGGGATTCTGGGCCCTTCAGGTCTCAGCTCAGGGGACACAAAGCTCTCAGGCAGGGATCACAGCTCCTGGGGGATCCTGCGGGCCTGAGGCAGGAAGGGCAGTGCTGCCAGGCTCCCAGCTGAGCCAGCCTTGAGGGACAATGAGGAACAGCTGGATGCTCTTGCATCTGGAGCACCCACAGGGCCGGGTGCTGGCACAGAACCCCGGGGTGCTGGGGGAGTTTAGAGCCAGGATTTGGGGACCCCAAGGCTGTCAGACCCCAGGACACACCCCTGGCTTTGAGAGCCTGGCACAAGGGTTACTGGGGCACCAGGATTTGGCTCCTTGTTGTGTGGCTGGTTCCAGCAGAGACCTGACTGGTTTCTGTGGTCAGAGCATGTCCATAGAACACTAACTTTTTACCTAGCTGAGCATTTTCTGACAGAAATCTTTTCCTGGGGTGCTCTCTGGCCAGCCCTAGCTCAGAGCAGCTGTGCACAGAGAGAGAAAGCTGAACTCCTTCTGTGGAAAGAAATATGTAGGAATTATCTATACAGCTAACTGGTAATAAAACTATTATTAATGGCCATATTGTTGCTTTGCACTCCTGTGATACCTTCTAGATAATCCCCAAACCGTTTCACAAGTTAATGAGCCAAAAAAACTTCCATGCTGGACTGCCAGGCAAGAATTTTTACTACCTCCTTTTCTCCCCTAACTCCTCCAGCCTTGATCAGTTTTCTTTGGCTAGCCTGTTCTCCAGCATCACATTTAAACTTGTAACAAGAGAGCTGTTCCTTCCCATTCCATACTCCCCTGCATAACTCTGCCCAAGGACAGGGGGAAACACGATGAGAATTGAGAACCCACTCTAAGACCCAGAAGAGGGACCTGGGGCACTCAGAGTGAGAATTTTGTAAGGTAGAGTGCTGTGGAGGATTGTGGAGCTGCAGGAGAGGCAGCTGAGGATTTGGAATAGGTGTAAGGGGACAGAGCCTGTGGAGTCATAGTCTCAGCTCGTAAAAGCCAGTGCAGCTGTCCTCACTAGAACTTCAGTGCAAAGTTCATTTTAAGAAGGAAAATTATGGCTGGATAACCCAGTGCTCAAAAATGCATCTTCCTTTAATGTAAAAAGGGATGAACTGTGCTGTGAGATGGTGACAGGCCCAGATTTTCATCTTTGCAAGACAGAACTGCTGTCTGTTTTCTATATCTGTATAATTTTCCCTTTTAGATTCTCACTTAGTAATGAATAAATATTTGTTTCCCATGTCACAGCTCCTTCCCATTCCTTCAATTTCTCCTATATTAGGCTGTTTATAAAGGATGCTCCTGGGATGGAGAAACAGGCCCTGAGATCTCAGAGATGATCCTGTCTTTAAGCTTCCACTGCTACTCCACCTGCTTCATTCCTTCCTCTTTAGCATTGCACCATGCATTGAATATGTAATTTTCTCTCCCTCTGCCTGTCAAACACACTTTTTTTTCTGTGCTTGTATATCCCAATCTATAGAAATTCCCCCAACTTGTGCATACATCAGCCACATAGTAAAACAAAGGCTTTTATGTATTCAAACAGATGATAGATGGATTAGAAAGACATAGCTAATGTGACTCCTACTTTCAATGGAGCTTTAACTGGCTGAAAACACATAGTTCATGTTAAGTCTTTGTTGAAATTCCTATCAGTAATACGCATATTGAATCATGAGAATAAACATAAAATGTCACAAGCTCTTTTTTTCCCCTTTTTTTTTTTCTTTGCCTCGTGGTGGTTGCAATTTCAATCTATTTGTTATAATCAGGGAAAGCAGCGTGCCACGTTGGAATAGCTGAGCCTCTGATTCATTTCTGAGGACTGGTGATAGTGCAAGCCTGGAAGAACATTCCTTGCCACCAGGCTGGTATTAATTTCCTGTTCAAAAGGGGCTATATTGTCAATGTGACACTTTAATCAGCCACCAAAGTGACTCTGGGAAGGCAGACTTCACAATCAATGTCAATGCATTTCATGTAGTTTCAATACGGCGTCGTCATTTCGCTTCAGAAGCGCGCAAGGAGGGTCAATACATTTCATTAGTTTGTTTCATCCAAAGGACAGTACAACATCAGAACTTTGATTATATTATAAGAATTGCCTTAATGTGACACCAGATTCCCTGATTGTGCAACACCAGGCACTGAAGTGCTGGAGGGCACTCGAATTATCCTTCACCCACGCGCAGCCAAGAAGCGCCCGTGAAGGGTGCTACAAATGGGGGGGAAGATAAGAAGATGCTGGCAATTTGCATAATACACAGTAGATTACAGCTCCTCTAAATGCATTATGAAACTTGGGAAAAAAAATCCTTAATTTTCAAGGACACCAGTTGCCATGAGTCAGGTATTTGTCACTTAGAAAACCCCTTTATAAAATGCTTGGCATATTTAGGTAGGGCATAATTTTCGTGCAGTTATTTGTCACTCAAAAAAACATAAACTAAGTAAAAAATATCCATTTTCATGTCAAGAATTAAAAAAAAAAAAAAAAAAAAAAAAAGAGTGTGAACCCTTTTGGAAACATCAACGTGAACTTATTCCAAGGTAAACATATGCAAGCAGGCAGATTCTTACTATTTGTACAATTTGTACAACTGTTTTACTAGGAGTCTGATTAATGGGATAGGAGACAGGTGCATGTTATTATTTAACTGCCTTGAAGAGAAAAATAAGACATAGCAGGGAAAAAAACCCAGGCAGGAGTTTGGCTGAGTGAAGTTATAGGAAAATCACTGGGGAAAAAGGAAAGTTCAATATTCAGCATTTGTACATACCACAGGGAAGGATGTGAATTGGGCTTTACTTTAAAAAGAACAGAGATAAGCCATACTGAAGGCACGTTATTGATCTCATTTCTTGGTTGGTACAAGCATTTCAGCTTTGTCTGCTAGATCAGATGAAACAGTTTGAATGTTCAGGTGGTGGTTTTTTCAGATTCCATATGACAGACATCATTTCACAATATGCTCAGCGCTGACAATTTCAAATATTTGGAATTAAAAGCAGTATATTGGATTAGTCCAGCCAAACATCCAGTCCCAATTTTACTCTCTTCCATGTTTCTCATACCAAAAATAATACCATTTCTTTGTTTCCATAGAAATTAATACTGACCAGGTACCTCAGTGAGTGCAGGCATTACTAACCCATGTATTTTTCCTAAACTTGCTGAAGTTTCTACATTTCTAAGTCCACTACTTAGACTGCTGGAAGGGCTTCTGAACTTTGTATATATAACAAGAAATTTCCATTCAGAATAAGAAAAAACTCTCTGAGTCAATGCTTTCAAATTCAATCCAGTCAGTTTTTCAATTCATTCACTGTGATCAGGCAGAAGGATGATTTTTCTTTGGCCACAAGGTCCCTCTTAACAAGAGAGTTTACTTCAGAGTTTTCTCACAGTATCAGGTGCCATCATGGCCAAAACACAACTATGGTTATGAAAACCCCATACAACAACAACAACAACAAAAAAAAATCAAGGAAGCCTCTCTCCTATGCCACCTGTTCCTACCATAACCAAACTGGAAATCAAACAACAAAAATGATACTATTGATAACACTTAGAGGGACAACAAATATCGCTGCACAAAGCTGATTGCAACTTCAATAAATCTGCTGCTTACTCTAGTTGTTAAAAGAAAGAAAAGAAGATTAAATTGCTTTGAATTTTTTTCTCTCTCATTTGAAATAACTTTGATTGAGAACAGGGAGAAGGGGGACTACAAAACGTGATGATGACTCCAAAACAAGGATGGGCTAACCTCAGAAGGTTCAGATGTCTCCAGTCAGAGAAAGTATCAGGGAGGATTTTTCAAAATAGCTCAGTGTTGATCTAAACTTACTTCAGCTGAAGTCAACAATCAAACTCCCTGTGGAAGAAGAGTCAGTGACTTTGAAAGTGATACTTGCAAAGAAAAATACTTCTGCTGGCTTTGATCGTGTAATTGAGATAGGAGTTTAACAAGATCAAGATTCTCAAGATTTCTTCTTAGACTTAAATATTGACTCTTACATTTAATTACTGACTAAATAACCTCTGAACTGCCGAATTTATTAACCGTAAAGTTCACTTTGGCATGAGATGTTACTCATAGACTTTTCATGCTTTATCTCTACAGTAGTGCTGATCACACCAACTCTGTGTGGACTGCTTCAGATAACCAGATGAGAAAGCCCACTTGGAAGTCCTTGATTGTTTAAATATTGCAAATTGAGAGCTGAAAATGTTACAGCTTAAGACACATTCAAGTATTCATATTCATTAAAGAAATTAATTTTGGAAAATTCATGCTCCCCACTTTGCATCACTCTAGATCCCAGAATTCCTTCATTGGACATAATTTGGCACAGTTAAAAAGACCAGCTCTCAAGGGGAAACGTGAACTGCTTTGGAAATGCTGCTGGTGAGGAGTGAAATGGATCATCCCTGTGAACAAGCCTAAGGAACAAGTGTCTGAATTCACATTACAGCCTGATCCCATCAGCTCACTTCAAACCTGAGGGTTCTTTGAAAGCCAGGCTCAGGAAGGACATTTTTCTTGTCTGCATCCAAAACCCACTGATAATTCAGATGACATTTAAAGTGATGTTCCTTGCAGTTCAAGACAACACTTTTTCTTTTAGTTTTGTTATAAAATTTTCACGTGTCCATGTTTGTACTATGTATTTGCCAACATGAGTCAAAAAATGGCTTTTGTGTCTCACTGTGGGGTCTTGCTATCAGTGATCTGATTCTACTGACAATCTCTGGACAGACTTAGATTATTTTCTCGTAAAATAGCTTTAGATTATCTTCTCATAAAATATTTTTATATTATCTTCTCATTAAATAGCTTTACAGGGATTGGAACCAGATTTTTTTTTTTAAAGAAGTGGTGTTGCACAAAAAGGGCGGGTTTGACATAGAGAAGTACAGACAGTTTTATTTTATGTTTTATTACAGAGCTAGAAAGGATTTCTGCGGTGTGTGATAGCTGTGCAAAACTTTTCACTACTTGAATAAACCCTAGTGCCATAGATGTTCATTTTAGCTGAAAAAGAAATTGGCCCAGTATCTAGAAATTGAAATCTACAATGTAGGATTTTATATAGGGGTTTTGGGCAGGAAATTTGGAAGATTTTTTTGCATTTATGAAGGATCTTTTCCTCCATTTAATTTTACTGTTGGGATATCCTTTGGCTACTGCCTTAGCAAACTGAGTGAATAAAAAGACAGGAAGATACAGCATTCTACACTAAAATAAGCACCTTCTGTTATCAGTAAAATTACAGATTTTGAGAGGAGTTAGCACCTTCAAGGATTTGGCTTAATAAAAGCAGCAGAGTCTTCAAATTTAACTGCAAATTCCCTTTGACGCACAGAATTTATGGCAAAATTCCACCAGAAATAAGAACGAAGTTAGAAATCTTGAACATACACACACACTTAATATGTCAAAACAGAACTGAGATACTAGATGCAAAGTTAAAAATGTAGGAAACTTTGGGACTTTTTTCCCTTGAAAGCTGGTGTAAAAGATAAAGAGAACTTAGTAGTAACTAAAAAAATAAAAAAACCCAACCCAAAACATAACGGAAGAGGGGAAGGAAATACTCATAGCATAATTAAAGTATTTCTATCTTAAAAAAAAGCCCCTCATCCAGTCAAACAATAATGATGTCGGCAAAATTAGCTTTAATTTTAACAGCATTAAAGCATTAAAGAGCACCAAAAATTGCTGAAAGAGAAGAAGAGGGAGATTTACATCTTTGCACGGGTCTGATTTTGTGAGCAGTGAAACACATCCAAGCCCACACAACCACCTGCTGAGGGCAAACAGCCGAAGCTGGACCTTTCCCTGAGCTGTTCAGGTGTCATCCTGACCCTCCAGGAATCTTTTAAAAGGTGAAATTCTCTCTTTTTGAAGCACCTGTGAGCCACAGCCAGTGCTCCAGCACTGGATCTGCCCATGAACCGCCAAAGGGCGGCAATGGGCTCTGAATAGGAAAGATCCGTTTGGAAACAAGAGTGCCTAGGAACAGATACCTGAATTTAATCACCAAAAGCCCTCAGAACTGGTGGGAAGAACAGTTAGGACACATGGGAAAGATGTGTTCACTCCAGGAAAACTCAGAACTTTGGGATATGAGGATAACTCATCCTAGGATGCAAAGCTGAGCCCTGCAGCATTGAAACTGAATCCTGCCCTGAAGGAAACTTGTCTTCCCAACAGGGCCCAAATACATCTTAATGAACTAGATCTTCAGCAAAAGTAATTTAAAAAGACAAGACTTTTAAACAATAATTTAAAAAAATTCCAAAATATCAAGCAGGTGTTGATCGCCAAAAAAAAATTATCAATTCAGCCATTTCAAAAAGTACCATTAACACACAGTAGAGACATTCCTCCTGTCTGAAAATCTCTGACAATGTATGTATAACCCACTCTATAATAAATCACAGCAAACATCAGTTGCACATTTAAAATACTTTGAAATTATGTATTAAATTTTTATCCTCCCAAAATAAAAACTACCTAACACTGACCAGGCACATATTTTTAAAAAGTGGGATGTTTTCAACTGACTTCAGTAACTTACAAATAGTTGAAGTAGATTTGCTTTGTTAAAAAAAAAAAAAAAGCAAAGTCAAGACCTTTCTTCCCAAGATCTAACCTAGAGAATATTTTGACAGCTAAATTATAAACTATGAGAACCAGGGGAGTTGTTATGGACCATCAACTACACTGAAGCCAGGGAGTGTTATTCAATTAATCATTTTACTCATTAGAGGTAAGTAAAAGCCAAAATAAAGTTAATCAAAGTCTTTTATGCCCTGTGTTTAGAGCAGCTCCCTGTGTCTTGATGGATTCTTCTTGTACCAGGGACAATGTTTCAAAGACAGATCAATAAAGAGAGATTCCTGAAGTTTTGAAAATTAACACCTTTCTCTAGTTATAAGTCAATCAGGAAATAATACCAAAAAGAGCTGAAGAAGTCAACCCAAGTTCAGTGGGACTTTAACATGTGTGTCCCAAATTGCTAGATTTAAGTCGTTCTATTTTTCCAAGCAGCTAATTTTCCCTTTTTGAAGTACTCACAGAAGGTCAGGATCAGTTTAAACATCAAAGCTCTATGAATTAAACAGCTTCATGGAAAACAGAGGAAGAAAACTTGCCTGAAGTAAGACTCTGTAGTGATGCAACGTGGCCCACCCTCCTTTCCAGGCCAAATTGGGTGTTTGGATATCAGTGCTGCATTGGCATGCTGGAATGGAGCTGAAAGCTTACCTTACACACACACAAAAATACACACATCCCCCTCCCCAGGAGCCTTTTGTCCCTGAAAAAAAAAAAAAACCTCTTTGACTAATTCTATGTTTTCAACTATCAACTGAATTTTTATGGATTTCTGCTGACGTGTTCTATAATGTCTCAAAACATGGTAGGAAAGACAAGACATGAAGTATGAACATCGATTGCAAGAAAATAATCCACACCTCAGGGTCTCTGGAAATTTATCAATTAAAAAAACCTTACTGAAAGTAGTTCTCCTTTAGAGGAAAACAGGGCTGCTTCTTTTAATCCATTTCTAAGACAATACTCTTTTGACAACTATTGTTAAAGAGCCTTTCTTAATAGTTGTAACTCCAATTTCATTTCTATTCAGCAGGCCTAAACACAGTATATACGTTTGGAATATTATTAGTAAAAAGTGAATTCTGAACATAAAGGCATTTATGATTAATAACCTTTTATTGTGATGACTAATGGAAGACTTCCATGAACTCAGTGATTTTGCTTCCTTTGGGAATTTTAAGAGAGGGCACTTATAAAAACATAGCCAAGTTGGCTTAAAAATTTGAGCCAGAAATCTCGTAAAATCAGATTCAGTACTTTAGCCAAATCTAGAAATGTTATGATAATAATGAAACAAAACCCCTTGTGTCATCCTTCAGTATCTGAAAATCTCCAGGAAGTGCCGTGATGGGCAGAACGACAGAGCAGAGAGGTTGAAATGGGATCTGTAAGTGTGAGGCTCATCTGCTCCCCCAGCCACTCCTTAGAGCTGCCTGCCAGAATTATTGCCTTCCATTTGCTGTTCCATCAAACAATACAGGAGGCATCATTCAGCAAATCAAAGGTGTGCCTAACCCCCGAAGATAGACTCTATCCACAAGCTGGTTGATGCCCTCATGCTGAGCTGATATTGAGAAACATTTCCCTGAAGAACTCAGCCAGATTCTCAAAGCAAAATGCCTCAGCGTGGCTCAGCGCTGGCTGACTCAGTGCTGGTGGGACTCCACTAATTTCTTTGGAATTGCATCAGCAGTAAAATGAAAGAAAACTGTAATAAATCTGATTTTTTTCTTTACCTTTGCCATCTCTGCTGCTGTGCTTTAGTGGCATAAATGATTAAAAAAAAAAAAAAAAAAAAAAAAAGTGCAAATATAATACTATCAAACATATGTGGAGGATGTGCTCCATTTTCCACAAACAACATTTGTTTTATGAACTGAGCTCCTGGAGACAGGTTCTTCATGCAAAGGGAAAAAGGAACAGAAAAGGAGTTGTGTGAATTATTTGGCCATTTCTAACTTCACCAAAGTGCTTTCTGGGTTTTATACTTCCGGTTAGAAGCCAAATAAGATTTGAGAATATGATAATTTTTTAAAAGCCTCTACCCCAAAAAGTATGAAGTGGATGCTCCACTGGAGGGAAGGCATGCTACACTGATGAGGAAAATCCCCTGGTTCAAGCAGTGTGCTCAGTTCCAGCCAGGACACCTTTTCACTGTCTTTTAAGTAGATTTCTTGCTGTTTTAAAATAAGCTGTACGTGAGGATGCAGCAGAGAGAAAGCAAAGAGATAAAAGCAGCCAACGTCCTCAGTGCATTAACTCACCAATGCATTTTTTAAACACATAACTTTTTTAGAATGCAAATTGCTACTCTGCTGGCACTTGGAGTTCATATTAAAATATCCCGAATAATTCCATATGGATTTTTTGTTTTTCATTTCTTTTTTAAACGTGCTCAAAACCTAAGTAAAAGAATATTCAAAGTGTATGTCTGGGGCCAGTTGTCATTTGCAGGGAGTAATGGGCTTCACAGATTTCATGGCTGCCTGACATTCACTCCCTTCTTCCTTTGAATTCAGAACAGCAATGGTTAAAATATAATTTTAAACTGCAAGTGCTGACCTTTCCGAGGTGGGTCCCCCCACGGGGGGTGAAGGGCAGGTGTCCTGCTGAGATAATGTCACTCCTCAGCTTGCTGGGATCCATTGTGGAGCGTGTTTGGGGTGTGGCACTGTCCCAGCAGGAGCCGTGCCCGCCGAGAGCCCGACCGCTGGAACCACAGAGCTGAAAGGTGATCTGGGCACGGCAACAAAGGGGGAGTTTGACACAAGGGATGGTGGCTCCATGTAGTGCAGCTGCTTAAAATAATTAACAAACACCCAGCTGACAGAACGACCAAAATTGCCGTCCTACCCAGAGGACAGCTTCCAGAAAATGCCATGGGTATGATATTTTGTCTAATATCCGGTCTAATACTCAATCCTTGAATCAGCTGCTACAATCCTGCGGCAGTCAGAGCCGTTCATACGAGAGTGAAATCTGCAAAACTTCATAAAAGTCAAGTGGATGTCAATGGGACTATTGTGAGCTATTATGGGAAATGTATTCAAGATATGATACAATGCCAATGGACAATTCATGACTAAATTATTCGCTGTGATTTATTTGCCACCGTATCTCACTGTGTGGCAGGCATGTGGGAGATTTTCCAGGTTCACAACTAGTCCTGGAACAAACACAGGCTGCCTGTGAGCCTGCATCAGAGCTGGAGGGAGTATCAAGATGGTTTGTTAATCTAACTAACCCCAAAGTTCTTACCTTAAGGTAAGGGATTTCCTAGTGAAAAAAGGACTACCAGCAGAGCCCTGTACCAGACCACAGGTGTGTGAGGAGGAGAGCTGGAACAAGGGGAAAGGCACCCCATGAAGCTCAGGATGGAGTGCTGCCAACAAAAATGCATGGCTACTGAATTACAGACACTTGTAGAGACCCAGCAAAACCAGTCACTGTGGGCTACGTTTGCACTAAAGCCTGCAGGGTAGACAGGGAGAAACAGCACCATTTTTACTGAGAAAGTTTTTGATTTTTAACCTGCCCTTCCTTTCTCAGGCATTTTGGCTGGCATTGAGACCCAACAGCTCCAGCTGAAGCCCCAAACCTTTGGCAGCAGCCATGGGCACAGACAGCAGAATCCAGCCCTCCTCCTCAGAGACAGGCAGGATCCGTATGGCTGAAGGTGCTAGCACTTTTCTAAACTGTTTTAGTCCATCTCTAATGGAAATCTAATGGAAATCATAAATTACTGAAAAAGGTCCACAGGTGCTGAAATTTACTACTGTGTTGACTGCTGGCAAGGTCTGAAAGTGAGGAACAATGCAAGATGTGCTAGGAAAATGAAATATTTATGACATTCATATTCTCCCTCAAGCTTAAAAAAAAAGCCACCCAGCAACCCTTTTGCTTAGTGACCAAATAATAAAGCCAAAAAATGAAAAACAAAACAAATGTGCAGGGATAAAAGGAAAAAACCTTGACCCATGTGGGTGTTTTTAAAACTATCATTGCAAAGGAGATCCTTCTGATAGCAGGTCATTTGGTTTATTTATTTTATTATTTAGAGTATTGTAATTTTATCTGAGCGTAAGAATAAATTGGTCTCAATGAAGAGAAGAATGGAATGGCTCATCATGTTAAACTCTGAATAATCAATGACATTTCTCAATATGCTATTCAGTACAGTACATTGTTAGATATTATATGCACAGAGAGGAAGTTGAGATAATTTTTTCCCACAAGTAAACGCTTGCCATAGTTATTGTAGTTTGCATGAGACAGGAATGACTTGGAGCAAGGACAATAAAAAAGCAGGGGGGAAATTACACTACAGATTTGATCTGGCTTCCACAATCAGTTTGGCAATTGGTTTCATTGGGAACAGCTTCAAGCCTTGCAAGAATTAATGAAAAATAAAGGTTGGCTTTGAGCAGGATCGGCGCAAAAAATAATGTGAATGGCATGAAAGGTTTTGATTTTATGCATTAGACATGGGCAGGGGGTGAAGAACAATCACTTCTAGATTTCCCAAATAAGGAGCTGGATATGAACTTGGTGGCAGCCCTGTTTTAAACAATTCACACCTAGTTGCACCTTGCAGGCTCCACAATCACTCTGATGTCTACCATATGTGCAGAACGACAATTTAAAAAATGGGGTGACACAAAAGCTAGGATCTTTCTCATAAGGTGCAGCTCTATTGCTATAACACACTTTGGGTTTTAACGCCAACTCTTGTAAGCCTATACTTGAGAGTTGAGGATGAACTGAGTTTTGTGCACAAAGACAGAAAGTGAGTACAAAGAGACAAGTAAATGACCCTGCTATCAAACCCAGACACAGAGAGCCCACAGGAGACTGTGTGTCCTTCAGCATGAGCTGACTGTCCCTCCAAGCCCGAGAACATTTTGCATTATGACTTCTGTCATCCTCTCCCTGGAATGTGCCGTACGTGACGGATCAAGCCTGATTTCTAAATGACTCCACAAGAGGTCACCACAAGACGAACAAATTGTTGTCATGGATTTTGTAATGTCACTCCTCAAAATTTCACAGACATTGGTGTATATCTGCTGAATTGGATGGGAAAGACTTCAAGGGAAAAGGGGATGACGAGTCATCCTTGTGGCATCCTGCACCCCAGCTATGTCAGAATGGAAGTGGAGTCAGAGCCTAATGATGTGAGTGTCATTATCTGTGTGTCACAGGATTGGCCTCCCACTCCTTGTGGGGCTGGGGCTTTGAGGATGCACCCGCACCGTGCAACAGAGTGTGCCAGAGAGACACCCGTGTTAGAATGGTTTGAGCTCCTTCTGAGAGTGAAAAAGTACAGCCACGTGTGCAGGGAGCTCCAACACCTCCACTCGTTTGCAGCTGAGAGCAGAATTAATGAACGAGCTGCTGCTGCAGCCAGGCTGAGCTGGAGCCTCTGGCCCTGCTGGGAGGACACGTGGCTCTCCCAAGGCTCCACAGGCTGTGGCAACCCAGTGCCCCTGGCAGGGAACGAGCTGAGCCTCAGGGAATTATCATGGAAGCCTGGTCTATCCACAAGCTGTCTCCTCCAGCCCACTGATAAACCCATCAAATGAAAATGAAGAGCAGGCGCTTGGTGAGAGTTCATATTTTAGACAGCTTAATGAGAAACTGTTGGAGGTCAGAGTGACATGAATCCCCCACAACACAGGGATAGACTTGGAAGTGCATGAAAACTTTCTCCAGCCCCCGCTCAGCAAAATATTTAGGTATGGGCTCACCCAGAAGCATTACAGCTGGACTATTCATACGCTTCACATGGAGCATGGGAGAATATGTGCCTTTAAAAAAACCCACACTGTCTGGGATCTAGAGAGACAGATAAACCAATATGTTCATTTTTGATTTGCTTGTGACATTCGAAAGGTTCAGGAGCTGTGAAATTCTGAGTCTGGAAAGCGTTTCCCAGTGCTGTTTTGTGTGCTGATTTGATTTGTACAAGGATCAGCCTGAGACAGGTCACGGAGAGCAAATCACTTTAGTAAGCTAAACAGTAGTAATAATTTTAAGTGCTATTTTCCCCTTGAGATTAATTTTATTTTCTAATATAACCAGAGGCCAGTCAGAGAAAGAGGAGAAGAGAATGACATTTTCCTGGATCCTAAAAGAAAGCTTAATGATGGAGAGGGGGTTCAAAGATAATGGGAAATGGGGAGAGGCAACTGTAATAACACAGGAAGACTTCACATTTATGGGGGATGAAATTCACCCTTATGCACAGGGCTAGGACAAGGATCATAAAGTTTAAATGTTTACCCAGCACAGAGGTGGATTTCACCCCTGGTTACTTGTCTGTCCTCCAAGTGTGCACACACAGAGCTGAGAAAAACAGAGCCCAGGATAAGGCTCTCAGACCAGCAGGCTAACACAACAGTGTTTGCATTTTATGCACAAAGATGTACTAAATAACTAAGATTGCTTTAAGGATGTCAATAGACAGGTGTGTGCATAAAGAGAGGAGAGGAAAAGTGGTTTGGAATCAAATAAACCAAGAGAATCAGAAGGAATATCCTTTCCCCTGGAAGAACTATGAAGCTCTGGGCAGCCTTTCCCCAGTCACTAAAAAACAGCTTTTTCCCAAAATCCAGCACAAACCCTGATTTCTCCAGACAAAAAGGACAGTGACTGATCCCTGGGTATAACAGCTCAGTTGTATCCATTCTTGTGTGCCTCACCATTCCTGCAGGATGCATTTCCACATTTTCATTCTTCATAATGTCTTACCTGTGCCCATTTACTACTTCCCGTATAAACACAGACACTTCCTCAAAACATTCTTTAAGACCATTGTTTGCCTGCACTGTCAAAAATTCTGCTCAAGGGTTGACTAATAATTTGCAGAAAAATCTTACATTAATTGTAGATTGTGTGGTCCTACAATTACAAGCAAACAAAAAAATTCATATGAAGAAATCCTGTATTTCCTGTAGTTAGGAGTCCTCTAAATCATATGGGATTTAAATCAGCTTCCAATAAACCTAATGAAAAGCTCTTAGTAGCTTCTGTGGGGTGTGGGTTGTGTTCTATGGCCTTTTAGGAAAAAAAGTGATGTTAAGTTCATCAAAATCTCTGAAAATTGGTGCTGATTTGGGTAAAATGCTGAATGAAGAGAGCAAAGTTAAGGATAATTTTTTTAAAGGCAATACTACTTCCTAAAAGGCACTAGTGTATTTCTACATTCCTCTCACTTTTCCTTAGATATTGAAGATGTAAAAGGCAGAATAAAAAATGTTGTGAATTAAATTCAAGATTGTTTTACCTAAAGGAAAAAGCCAAAACATGTATCTCAGACTTCCAGTTTAGGAGGAGAGAGCTTTGACTTTCATTTTTAAACTTAAAACAAACAAACAAACAACCCCAGAAACAAGCCACCAACATATTTATATCATCTTGAAAGTGAAAATCTAAACTAAAGGAGCAATAGCTCATCTGCACATTCAGCTCCTGAGTTGCCTCCTCTGAAACTCCCTCTGGATTGTCCGTAAGGCAGCACAGCCATGGAGGATTAAACGTTAATCAAACACCAACTACAGTTTTAATCTTGCAGGCACTTACACACATAAAAAACTTCCTATATGCAAGTAACCCTTTTGAGTTCAAAGCATTTACTTTACCTATATAAAGTTATTTACATGCACAAGTGTTTGCAGGTTCAAGGCCTATAATCTGAAAAGCACAATGATGTTTTCAATAGTCCCTCTTGAGCTACTTCATGGCAGCTCAGTCTTGGAAGGAAGGAGTTTCTGAGTATCTATCTTTCTAACTAGTGTTCTTCATCAGGCCTCTCTCTGATTCTTCACAACTCACCAGATTTAAAAATATGGTATTTTCTACAACTGTTTTACTGGAGATGCAAAGCATATGGTAAATTTTGAGTAAACTGTGTGCCCTTCCCTAGAGAAAATACATTTAAAAATAAACCTGCTACAGAGTCTATAAAAAGGCATCACATTTACAACACACAACTAAGTCACTGTTGCACAATACAAAAAAATAAGACAGCTACAATGAGTACAACTTTCCTAAGCAAACGAGGGGAAGCACAGGGAATGGGTGCAAAAGAAATCTAAAAATCAAAGTGACATTGTTAGCACTAAATTTTCCCTCCATTAAAGTCTCTTACTGTCATGTTTATCCTCCAAACTGTCCTCCCTGCATCCAAAATGGACCAGTCTGTCTCACTTAGGAGCTGCTTCGGTGACAGGATCTACAGGGGATGTACATCTGCAATGTTGTGAAGCCCAGTTCTTTTCCCGTATAAAATGCTCTATAGATGGCAATTTTTCCCACCGTTACTAAATATAATGAGTCCTGCAGTGGAACTTGGCAGCTCCTTAGCATTGTACAGCAATTACCAGGAAGAAGTGAAGAACACCATCATTTCCAAATGAAAGAATGGGGAATTAGACGAGCATTATGTAGTTCTCCACTGGAATAAGGATGGGACGCTGGAATTCTATGGCATCTTTTTTACATATACAAATGGGCTCTTCTGATTTCAGAGATGCTCGAAGCAGCATAAATAGTCTTTTGTCAATTAAAAATCAGCCAGTCCCTGAGCTGAAGTCAAAGGACTTTCCACTACCTGAAGAAAAGAGTTTGTATTTCTTGTCATAAATATCCTGCTTGGAATTGGGAGCACATTTTTAAAGGGGGAAATAGAACAGAGCTGATCCTACCAAATAAATAAAGCAAAATATACTGCACCAGCCATTTAGATTGCCCCCAAAGCAACTCCTTTCTCTTTTTCTCCTGAGCTTGAGCCTACATGAGAAAAGAGTGACCCCTCATTAATACCCTCCTTACAGACTGCTTATTGTTTTTACTTGTTTTATTTCCTTGCACTTGGAAATAGAAGCAATAAATTTCCAGGGAAATGAAACTCACTTATCAGATTTTCCAAGCATCAAGTTTCATATTAGGAAAGGGAAAAAAATAAAAAAATCATTCTAAGGGGACTCGGTACAGCTGTAAACCAATATGTGGAAGCTCTATCAGAGAATAAACCCTCCTGGTAGACTCACTGTTATAAGCCTCAAGTTTCAGTCAGAAATTTTCTTGAAAGGGCCAACAAATTTACAGGGCAAGTATTTAGTGATTCACAATCCAGACCCCTCAAATCAAATCAATGCAACTGACATTTAACAAGGTCAAATATTGTCACGTCTGAAACAAATGTGTATGGGCAGTGATTGTTCCACAAGCCATTTTTACTGGATTTATTTTTTTGTTTCATTTTCCTTCCAATAAACTTTTTTTTTTAATCTAACTCCCTGATGCGAAAAATAGGAATAATATTTTTTTTAATTTAAAAAGTTCTGTTCACTTCTCCAAAATGTTTCAATTTTTTTTTTATGTTTTCCAGTAGACAGATATTTGGGTATTTTCTCTAATGCAAAATTTCTCAGTGTCCTTCCGACTGACCTTGCTGAAAACTGACCTCACACAGAGACCAGGACAGGGTCAGGCTGACAGGGCAAATCTTGGACCAGGCTCTACCACCAGTTATCACCTTATAAATCAAGATTAATACCACAAAACTTAGCGCAATGGTTCTAGAATTAAATCTCTCCAACAAGAACTTAGTTCACACAGAGAAATCCTCCCACGGAGGTAAATATCTATGTTGGGGAGGGGGGTGCAGAGCAAGGCTATTTCAAACCACTGGCCAAAGGGAAAGGGATTTTGAGGCTTTTTAGACTCATTTTAAAAGGCCAGGCCTGGCATGAAAAATTCCTGCTGCTCGTGTTTATGCACAATTCTACACAGCAACAGAGAATGAAGGAGTTGTCAAATCTCTGAGCAGGGGGGAGCACAGGAGCACGAGGGGCAGGCAGGGATGCGGGCAGGGATGCGGGCAGGGATGCGGGCAGGGATGCAGGCAGGGATGCGGGCAGGGATGCGGGCAGGGATGCGGGCAGGGATTGCAGGCAGGGATTGCAGGCAGGGATTGCAGGCAGGGATGCGGGCAGGGATGCAGGCAGGGATGCGGGTAGGGATGCGGGCAGGGATGCAGGCAGGGATGCAGGCAGGGATGCAGCTGGGTCACCTCTGCCAGTAGCTCTGCCTGCAGCACTTTATTCCCTGACATCCGGGACTGACCGGGCTCCTGCCTCCCAGCAGCTCCTCCAGATTGTCAGGCAAGCCTTAAATTCCACATCAAAGTTACTGTTAGATTCCACCGAGGAGACACTTCAATGAGTCCCAATCAGGCCTTAATCTTTAAGTGCTGTTTCTTCTGTCTCTCTTAAAGATCATGCTGGTTTTTCCCTCTCCCCAAGAGCTCTAGCTGAGCCAAAGCAAGCATCGCTCAGCCATCAAAACAAGCCAGAGCAAAATAATCCCTTTTTTTTTTCCTAAGGACTACCACGAGGAGGCACTGCAGCCTGCTTTATGGAAGGATTTTTTTAGTTATTAAAAAAAAAAAGAAGAAAAAAAAAAAAGAAAAAAAAAGGCAAGAAAGAAAAGAGAAGAGGGAGGAAAAAAAAAAAAAAAGAACCAACCACCCTGGTGAAGTGTCTATTCGACACCAGCACAGCTCTGGTGTCATTCCCTATTTAATGGCTGTCAGTGAGGGGGAAAGACAACGTGGTGGGTAATTAAAACCAAATTGCAGGCAGGAGATGACTGCAGAAGGATGATATTGTCATTAATACTGATTTAACATGCACCTGGGTAAGGTGAGAGAGTGCAGCTAGGGAAATCGCAAAGGCACCAGGGTTGCCTAATTTAAAGATGTAGGGTTTCCAGCCGAAGCATGTTTAAAAACCCGAATAAAACCATCATATTATGACAGCGGATATAAAACTGAAACAAATGTGCTACACATGTCTGTTAAAAAGAAAAAACTCTCCAACCCTGTGTTCACAGCAAAGCAAGCGCTGCGTCCCCTCTGAAGTTCAAAAGTATTTTTTTTAAAGAAGGTTTTTTGTTGGGTTCTCTCATATCTTGGTTTCTAATGTGTTTGGTGCTTCCTCTGCTTTTACAAAGCTGACTGACAAGAAGGGACCTTTGTTAGATGGAGGGGGGAAAAAAACCCCACTGAAAAATCCAGTCTGCCTCACTGGCAGAAAAAAAATTCTGCTCCATTAATATTTCAGGGAGTAAAGATCCCCCACCTCGTATTTAGTGCAGGACTGTGGTACAATTCATTTGTGAAGAAAGGAAACTGTGGACTGGCTACTGAGACAGGAGATAAAACAAGGAAAGTTTTTTAATGATAGCATGTTACAGTGAATGTAAATGTGCAGCTCTTAATTATAAATTCAGCTTTTCCTTAGTGAAACAATGCAGTTCAAAGCTTGGGAAAAAATTTTATGACACCTGAAGATGAAAAAGTATATTTTACAAAACCTATACTCCTCCCCTCCTCTTTTTAATTTTTTTTTCCTTTTTGAGAATTCTGTCTCTGGACATCACATCAACTTCAAATAACTGAAAGGGGGGGTTGCAGCCTTCACAGGCAACATATTGCTGTACAGGAAAATGTCCAAACTACAGCTGAAATTGGGGTAGGAACTGATAAATCTCCTTTCAGTTTAGTTGTGAATGAAATGTGTATATGGAAATTACCACCTTTCTGACTTACTCTTAAAAACTGAGTCATTATAGAAGTCATGAAGATATATATACGTTCCACAGAGGAAACACATTAAAAGGCAAGACTTCAAATGAAAATGATAATAAAAAAAATGAATTAAAGGCATCATAAAAAATAAAGGTAAAGATAAAAGAGCTCAGGTAGAGAAAACAAAGGTGATGGGTCCTGACCCAAAGGCTGCCGAAATCTTTAGTGAAGTTCTGAAAATTCAGCAGACTTGATCAAACTCATAACAACCATTATTATGACAGGATTTCACTGTTTCATTTTCCCTTTTGCAAGACTCTGAAAGGCACAATTAGACTTTTAATTAAACCGCAGAAATGTTTGTCACCTCCTGACGATTTGCACGATTTTTTTTCCACAATTCGCAAGGACCTGTGAATTAAATATTCATCTTTCTCTCTGCCCGCTCCCAGCCCCGCAAACCCGGAGCGGCGACCTCTCCTCGGGGGCTGCTGCTTTTGGGGGACAGCGGCAGGTTTGGGCTCACAAAACGCTCATTTTATTTTATTTTTTTTTTTAAGAGGGGGCTGTAAAAGGAGCTCGGATCCCACCCAGACACCTGGAAAGGCAGGTGCGGAGGATGCCGAGGGCCAGCCCCGCGGGGAGCGGGATGCGGGGCTGCGGAGCCCGCGGTGGCAGCGCCCGGCCCCGCGGAGCATCCCCGGCCGAGCCGGGGCAGCAAAGACACAGGCACGGCTCTCTGCAAAATCATTCTGCCTTCCCGACGAGACAGGCAGCGAGGGACACAGGCGGGCAGGTGCTGTTTCTCCCCGGGCTGGACGCAGAACAGACAAGCTGCTAGAAAAGACTGGCAAAAAACCACGAGATCTGCCGAAGTCAGTGTGAGTTGCGCTGACTTGTACTGAATAGGCTTGGAAAGCAGCTTCAGTATCAACAGTTTCTAAATTAAAACCTGTTTAGGTGATCATCAGATCATGCACTTGCTTGCCTGTTTCACTCAAATTATCTTTTTCCCCATATTCTAAAAACTGGAACTCCAGTGACACTCACAAACAACATATGTTGGTCAGATGAACATAACATCAGCTTTTTTTTCCCCTTGTGTGTCTGTGGATGAATATTTTATGGCTCACTATTTTCCAGATCCAAGATCAGAATTCAGCTATCAATTTTCTGGACCCTGACTCTCCATTTTCTTAATTGGTAGTAATTTAAAAATCGAGTGACTCATTTGCAGTCTACTTTCTTGTTTAAGGAAAAAAGGAAGCAGACATCTTTATAATAGCTGCCTAGAGAAATGTCATGACAAATTGCAGCACAGATCAGAAATACTACTTAGCAAAGAGCTTAATACAAGCAGCTTAATACATAAATATGAAAAACTAGGAGCGGGATAAAAAAAAATAGAATCCTAATCTCTTTTGCTCAACTTTGAAATCTCTAAGGCCCACATCCTAAAAAACCCTGGTGCTTTATTTTATGATCACAAAGAGCCCTCCTCAAGTTAGTAACTCTAATAGAGTACATGCGTGAAAATCCACTGTGATAAGAGTTAAAGTACATTTTCTAGTTGGGAATACTGGTTGCATTTTTCCCCTCCTGTTCCTTCTTTTCTCTCACTTATAAAATACATATTCTGCTATGATTTCATCTGTCTAAATAGAGGGATTCAGATAAACTACTTCCACTACTGCATCAAAGCATGATCTAAACGTTTGGATATGAATCAATTAAATTCTCCTTTTCACTTTGAAAGACCTGCCAGAGGAACAGTTTGCTTTCCATATTAGTTGTTTGAGAGTTAGAGGGATTTTCTCCATATTCTGGTCCCTATAAAAATCCTGTCCAAGGACAGTTAATGTGAAAATTTTTAGGGTTTTTTTAAATACACATAAAACAGATCATGTTGTAATTTCTTTTATGACACAAGGTGAAAGCATAAGAGTCTCTAACATTTTTTTTATGTTCGTTTCACTCTGAATTCAGGGAAAAAAATCCAGAGAAAAAAGTCGCTTTCAAATTCTGTCATCTCTGCGCTTACAAACAAAGGGGGTTATATTCAATAAGCTCTGTGCTAACAAGGCTTCAGGTACCAAAAAAGAAAGTTCTGTGTTCCTCAAGTATCCCCACAAAAGGAAGTGATCAGTCTTCAAAGCAACTGATAATTCATGGGCAGAAAACAACAATGCTCAACCCAATAAAAGCAGCTCTTCTGCAGTGAGTTGGAAATCTGACCCCATTCCCAATAGCTGACTGCAATAAAGCACAGAAAATCATGAAGCAACTACCTGACACTTAATACTGGGTTATTATTAGAAAACTATTTTCTTGTGGAGAAAAAGAAAAAAAAAAGTCATTTTCTTGTACGGCTACAAGAAAAAGGCAAATAACATCCCTTTCACCTTTTAAAAATACTAATGCCTCTACATTGAGTTTATTTGCAGCCGAAGTATGAAATACATGGGACAAACCTTCCCTAGGTGCAAAGTGATATTGCTCTGTGGGCTTCAGTGTAGCTATTTTCATTTATTCTAGGTCTCGACCTGGCAGAGGAATTTTTTAATTTTTTTTTTTTTTCTCCCCCGGAAAGGTAACAGCTGCCAGCAGCAAACCCAGAAACATGCAGTTTCTGTTATATTTTGCTTTCAGATGAAATGGAATGTCTTCGGGGAGCCCAGAGGCATGCTAATGAGACAGGTTCAATGGAGATGGACACAGTGAGGCAGCACCTTGGCCCTTGCTCTGGCTGCCCTGCGTGCGGAGCACGGCTCAGCGGCTGGAGAGGTGCCCTAAGGGGGGCACGGGAGGATTTCCATTGCACAGGGATTCTTGCTTATGAACTTTCATTAACACAGGGTTAATTTCTAAGGACACCGAAGAGTCAAAATGTCTTGCAATTGTTCCAGGACTGCTACACTGAGCCATTTTTGTACCAAAAAAAAATAATAATAACAATAATTTGGATTCATGCAAATGTATTTTGTTTGCGAAGGGGAATATTGAATGTTGGACTTGTTTTAACTCAGCAAATACTGTAATATTAATGTATTCACCGAGTGGATTAGGAAATTTATCTTGTAATTTGTTGCTGCTACTAGTTGTCATTTTTGATTCCTGCAAAAATGAAATAAGATTTAACTTCAAAAAGTTCTTCTTTATTATCTAATTAAATAAAGGTGGCAGATTAATTGACTAATTGGTGCTCATGTATAGATGGAGACATATGGAAAGGATTTAAGATTAGACATATGGAAAGGATTTCTAAGATCTGTAAGACTGTGAGCAGCATTTTATCAGATGTTTTGTATACAACACGTGACCTGCACAAAATGCTGCATTCAGCATATACGCCAGATTCATAAATGGGTACATCTGAAATTCAGCCTCGTGGACATATTCACAATCAGCAAAGATGCAGACTAGTAATTCCATTTTGGACACAAACCCGGCAACAAGGAGGAATCTTAAATACACTCTGAAGTGCCATAATAAATAGTGATTTTTAAATTTTTCTTTTTTTAATTTTTTTTTTTTAGGGACAGGCCCTACTATTCATACCCACACTGAGTTATGCACCAACACTTGAAAAATACCCATTCAAGCGGGCACAAAAGTGCCAGACTCTGAGTAAGATCTCAGCTGGCTGAGCTTAATGTGCACACAGAGGGAAGGTGTGGGGATTTAAGCCACTCCATTTCAGTATTAATTCACAGGGAGGTGGTCCAGACAGCGGAACTCAATGCCACAATGTACACACAGAGCCAACAGATACAACCACGCTCGCAGCAAAAAAAAGAAAAAGACTGAGTCAGACAAGCCTTGCAAGAGAAAAACAGTTACATTCTGTTAGGTTAATGGGTTGCAATATCCCTGCCACATCTGCAATGGTTTTAGAGGATTTATACCTGTAGTGAAGCAAACGATGACCGCATTGCATTATCATCTTTCAAATAAATACAATATATTCTTGAAATACTGCTTTGGTCAAGTGCCTGGGATTCTTGTTCGACTCCAGCAAAGATTTTGACTGCAACTCAGAATTTCAATGCCTATTTGAGAATTATAATAGAGCAACTTGCTACGAGAAAAAAAGGTGGATGCTTTTATCCCCAAAAGAAAGAAAAGGTCTATGTCATCGCTACCCTGAAAATGACACTTGAACTTGGGATTTGTGTAAATATAGTGATGAAATCTTGAAACACTGAAAGAATTTATCTGCTAGAGAACTCTTCACAAGGGGCCAAATCAGTAAAGATGGCACTCTGTGTAAAGTTATCACATAGAAAAGGAGGTTTTTTCCTCAAATACCGGTAGAAAGCCAGCAGTTCTCCCTACAGCTCATGGAGGTGCCAGTGTTGGAAGAGGCAGATTTTCTGACTACACTGAAAAGAAACCCTATTTATATTTTTGAAATGACATGAAATAGAAATTGCCTCCATTCGTGATCCTGGAGCAGTCACAGCTCAATTCTGGAATTAGCATCATTTCTTACAGCCTCACCCAACACTCCTAAGGGGTTTAGCATGCTATGATACCAAAACAACTAATTTTTCAGCTCCTGGTGCACACGGCCCATAAATAAGGGAAGATTTGAAGACAATGATTCAGTTTATCCTCTGGAATGTGGGGACCCCATTATTCTGACTGTACCACCCCCTGCATCCTTGACCCAACTGGGACAGTAACTCTTAGTCAAAATAAACCCAGATACACACGGTGCCCACAAATATGAGTAAGAAATTTGAAGATACTGGTACTTTCCCCTCAATTCACTTTTCTAGAAGCAGCAGAATATCCCAGCTTGTCAAATTTAAAAGCCTTAACTCTTCCTAATCCTAATCATAACCTTAACCCAGCCCCAGACCATGGCTCAGAGAGGTCTGGGAATGCAGCCCTGCCTGCAAATCAAAACCAGTAATTCCTTCAATGCTCGTGATACTTTGCTCTTGTTTTATCTCCAGGAATTTGCAAAGTCTCACACTCATCTTGGCTGCTGGCTCTCTGTTTTTTCTACTGCACAGGCTCACTCCAGCTGAATGCAGACAACGACACCAGAAACTGGGACATTCCCCAGTGTGTGACACCGAGCACTTCTGACCCCAACCCTAAGTCTAACCTTGCAACTAAGCTTGCAACCTCCTGAAACTAAGCTTGGGAACTAAAGAGGGACTCACAGATTAGCCACACTTTTTGTTCACCTGTCTGAAAGTTGCAAAAGACCCCAAACCTGGGCCTTATTCCTAACCTGAGGAAGGCTTGGGAAACATCTGCCAGCCTCCAGCATGGAGCAGGAGAGCAGACAGCAGACAAAACACAGGGCTTCAAACCAGCACACCCAGAGCAGGGCTGATTATGGCAAACCTTTTATTAAAAGCATCTCAGACTGTATATTAAACAATTTAGTAGCACTTACTTTAGGAAATCTAAGAAAATGTATAAACTGGTCTCATAAAAATCTAATTTTATGTAGTGAACAGTGTGTGCCAGTTTCCTCATGGTTAGTAGGAGTATAAAACATTTCAGTACGCTGAAACAGGCAAACTACATTAAAAAATGCACCCATAATACTCTTTATAATTTCTGCCTACTACTTATATAATAACTAAAGAAGGAAAGGGGAAATATAGGTTGGGAAGTCTTCTTATTTTTGAAAGGTTATAACCCAGCCTTCATGTTCACTTTCACGATAAGCCCAAATTTCCTTCTCAATCCTACACTTAAAGCAAGAGAGAAGTAAAAGATTGAATCAAGACTCTCTGAGTCCAGAGAAATACTGTATACATTAAAATAAGAATTAATAATGCCTCAGAGGATCCTAAAAACTGTTGACAGACCCATGTGTCCCGCTATCCAGATATGTCCGTGTGTGTTGTTTCTAAATGTGAGATTTAACTAAGTCTGTCAGGTACCAACTCGTATTTTTCTTATTTTCTGTCACGTGCATCAGCCGATCCTTTCCTCTAACAAAGGAACCACAAATTGTCGTGGAGGTGACTCACTAGAAATACGTCTCAAAGATGAGTTAGGTGAAAAAAAAAATTAAAAAAATAGAAAATCATTAGGAAAACAAAACCGTCCCTGTTATAGTTGTGTTCTCTGATTTTGCAGAACTCTGTGTTTTCCTGCAATCCCACCCAGGTTGCCCATTCCCAATTTACAGGGCCCGCACGCCTCCCCATGCACCAGCTGCGGCAACTGAAAGTAATTATCACTCCAGACACAATAAGGTGTTAAAGGTAGTGGCGAGCATTTTGTGCAAAAGGAAAAAAAAAAATTAGGAAGAAGGGAACCTGATGAAAGGAGATTAGTGTCTGTTAGTCTTTTGGAGAAGAACGGGGGAAAGCAAAGAGGGGGAGTGAAATAATAAATAACCCCGATCCTTAGGGAATACTTGCATGTGTGGCAGACAATGAAATAAAAGTTTTCTTTGAAGAGCAAGTTCCTTTTGGGATGAAGTAAGCGGCACCGAAATGAAATCACAGAGTTATGTTACAGCTGATGTATAACTGATCAAAAGAGCAACAGGATGGAGTTATGAGAACAGAGGCTGAGAAAAACAGAATTAAACCAAAACACACTTCTTCGGAAAATAACCTACAGGACCCAGGGAATGGGAACAGCCACTGCCGGGCAGCTCACGGAGGCTCTGCCTCAGGAGCAGCCTGTTCAATACCTGTCCTGAACTTCTTCTGGGGAGTGGGAGGGAAAGGGAAGAGACAGCACACGCAGGAGGGAAAATCTTACTGGAAAAGTTGTCAGAGGCAAGGCAGGGAGGGCACGGAAGAAAAGGAGTTCGCTCCCAGGAACGGCAGAGGTCGGATCCGTTCTGGCTCTCTGTCTCTTTCCAGGGGATCTAATTTGCAGTGAAGCCCCTGGGACTCCTGTCTCCGGCACTGGTAGGAATGAGATCACAGCCTGAGTATTTGTTCTGCATTTTCCAAGAAAATATATTTTAGTGCAGAAAAGGACTCGCATAAGGATCTCTGTGAATGACTCAGGTACGCACACACCGAGAAACAGGCGGGAGCTGTAGAGGGAAGGGATTGTTTTTAGGTCTGTTACATTTCTGCAAGGAGTAGAAGTTTTATTTATTTATATAGGTAATAGCTGCTCATTCTGATCCTACTTTCACCAGTTTTTCCTCTAAAGTTATTCCACTGATGATTTAATGCCTGCTGAACTGCTGGCGAGGGTATTCACAGCCTTTGCAGGCATGGTCGGCTCTGCTATGGGGCAGTGTCCAGCAGCTATGGATGGAATTGGTGATAACCCCTTCAGCTAGTACAAAAACTTGGAATACATGTTGTAATCAAAAATATCCAGTCTTTTCAGGGTGCAAACCCACACTTTAGCTGTTGTCTACTTCCTAATTTCTGTGATAAGTTCTGGGTGCTGATGAGTCTCCTCTTTATTTAGTGAAGCACAAGTAGAATCAGACACAGAGCAATGTGAAATATTTCCAAAGAAATTGCACCCAACTCGCCTGCATTGTTAGAAGCTTCAATTCAACAGAGCTCAAAGCTAAAAAATAGAGAAATTGCAGTCTATGGAGCATTCAAAGCAAGGACTGGTTTGTACAGCTGTAAACTAATGTGCATGTTTTCACACAGATTTTCTGCATTTCAATAGCTCAGACTTCAAGCTACACAAACCTTTCCACTTGTCTTTTGTGCTGGAGACTTTTGAATACTGTAAAATCCCCTGCTTTGGAAATGTGACCAGTTACAAATTTAAGCTAAGAGTTGTGATTTGGTTTTGTTCACAGGTCTCTGCAAACCAAAGTACACCCTTATTGGCAGAGGAAAATAACCTCTCCAGTGCCCCTTTGCAAAACATCTTCCAGCCTCATGGAGACAGGAATTAGCTTAGATGTTCCAGAGTAAAAAGAAACACCCAGAGCCTACTGGAAAGCATCACATACAGCACAGCAGGCCTGCAGCACCGACTCTGATGTGTCCTTGACACATCTTCTCTCTTGGTGGTAGAAGAAAGGTGCTATCAACAGGTGACCCAGGAAGGGAAAGGCAACATGTGTACATAAATATATATATATATATATATACACACACATGGAAGTCTAGTGCTTCCTGAATCAGCTTTCTGCTCCTGCCTGCTTTACTTCTAGTTACTTCCTTGATCAAAAGTAAAATGATGCATCACCTTAGCAGGCACTCAGCTGCAACTGAAGCAGGATGATGCTCCCTGAACTTCTTTTGGGAGTTTAGGAATCTACTGATTACACTCTTCCTTTAGAAGTTTGTTCCTTCAGTAGAAATCTACCCCCATTTCCTCCACCCACTTTTTGATCTCTGTACCAAGTACCAGAAATTGATAAATATGTATTGGGACAAGAGGATGTGGCACTTGGGGACGTGGTTTAGTGGTGGACATAGCAATGCTGGGTCAGTGGTTGGAATTCATGATCTCAGAGGTCTTTTCCAACATTAACAATTCTGTGGTTCTAAACACAAGCTGATTGTTGTTTGTGTCGCTACACAGCATGGTCTGTTCAGTTCATTTCCATATCACTGGTGCTAGAATTTTATGGGATAAATCAGTCAGATATGCCATGTTCAATGGCTATGTGTTTTCAGTTTCTGGAGCGAGAAAAAAAAAATTAAGAAGAATTTTTAAAGAGCAAAAAAAAAGATTGGAACATTAGTCAATCTGCAGAAGGAAATTTAAGTAAAAATAAAATTATTCATAGTGGGAAGGAGCTATTTTACATGGGCTAAAGTAAATAAAAATACTGGATGGTATAAAAGGTCTAGTAAGGACATGTCTAGAGGAGGTTGGGGGCCACTGATTTTGTTTAAGGGCCTATCTCCTTCAAATGCTTGTACTTGCAGGTAACTCACGTTGAAGTGATCAAATTTACCTTTATATGCACACATTGACACCACTGGCCTCACAGTCACCTGAAGAGTGTGAAAACATTAATTGACACAAAGGTGAGTACTAAAAAAGGAGCTGTTCTGGACTCAAAACTGTGTAGCAGCACTTTAAAGCTATAAAGTATAACACAACACACGCATTAAACGATTCCATGTTGTTAACACAAGCCATTACACTGATGCCCTGCAATGTTTCCTTTGCCACTTCTCTAATATTAAGAGAATGTTTTTCTAGACCTTCATCATTCCTTGAAGCAAAAACTGCTGTCTGGAAAGAACAAGACCCAAAGCTTTGTCTGGCATTATTTGTACATCCACAGGCATGAAAGGCACAAACACCATTCAGTTCCTCCTGACTGAGACAGAGAACACACTACAAAATCTTCAGAGCAATTCCTTCCCCAGCACTTTTGCTAAAAATTCAAACTGGGGAGAAGATTTTCAGAATTATACAGGGAGGAGTCCAAAATTCTGTTGATCAACAGCCAGCAATTCAGATATTAAACTGTTTGTGATCCATCACTTCAGTCTTTTTCTGAAATTGCCTCATGGGGAAACACTACAAAATAAAACTTCAGTACTCCCATAAGCTCCAAATAAAGCTTTTCTCTTTGATTGCCTCTATCTCATCTGTCTGCTTAGATTTGTGTGTCTAGTTAAGTGAATACAGAAGACCATACACTTGAAATGAAAACTACACAGAGTACACTCTTGACTTGTTACCATAATTTACCTTCTAAGTGGAACCTCTTATGAGCCTACTCAATTATATTTAAAATGACTGCACCTTTATTTCAACACAGTGTACACGCTGAACCTGCGGTCGAAAATCCTGAGCTGATGTAAAATTGCAGAGCCTCATCAAAATTCATAGGGGATTCCTGACTTACACCAGCCCACACAGGGCCCCCAGAACCCATCAAACTGCAATGCCTCTCCCATGGGGAACAATATTAGTGTTAAGCAATAAAATGAAGTTGGGTTTATGTCTAATGTTGATTTCTTTTCTGATATGATATTTTAGTTTATGCTTTTTCATGCAACAATACCTTGGATACATGGCAGGTTTACACTGAAAAACATGGTTTAAAAATACTTGTTAAATGCTGAAGGCTTGACAGTTCCTTTAAATAATACTGGGAAAAAAATGCACAAGAACATTTCGGTAGTGGAATGAAAAATGCTGCCGTTTTACAGCAGTATGTCACCGAGAAATTAGTATAGATTTTTTTTTTTTTTCCCCAGGACCACTGTCAGGTCTGGCAGGCCTAAAATTAGACATACCAGCTATGCACTTCACACTGTCCCTCAGGTCTGGCTGTCAGCTCCCTGGGAACAAGATTCCTGGATATTTCAATACCCTTCCTGCTCTGTGGATACCCAAGAACAAAGGCGACGGGCAGAGGCAGCACTTCATGACACGCATCTCTGCGAGCAGGAAACAACCCATCACCTTGGGGCTTGCTGCTGTTTAAAAAGCAGCATTTGGAAACAGAGAAACGTTTAGATGGAATCCGGAATAGCGGGAACTGAGAGGCGGCCGACTGAGCTGTTTTAAAATATTCAGTCCTATTTTGAAGTGATAATCAGATATGAACTGAAAAAATAAATCAATGAGTTCTCCAGTGATAAACTATCAATATTAACTAAAGGTCAAGAACAGTCAGATTTTGTTTGTCTTAGACATTGCTTTCTGCAGTTGACATTAATTCATTTTAAACCCGCACCATTTGCCACTGCCTTTTTTTTTTTTTTTCCATTTTTGGAACAAAACCTGACTGTAGGGTCTCATTTACTACATCATTTACCTTTTTCCAATTACACAAATGACTGAAGTTGACAGTGGCATGTTTTTGAGTATAAATATGATAATTTGCTACTGGGAAAGAGATAACATGATCCTCTTTATTCTGCCATGCTCTGCTTGCAATGCTGCGCAGAATCTTAATTGAAAGATTTTTAAATAGTAGCTAAAACATTGTTTAGGTTTTGTTGTTGTTTTGTTGTGCTTTTTAAAATAACAGCTCTTGAAGCATTTTCTTTTCTTCTACTCCGTGTCCTTTTGCTCCTGCTTTTCATCCATTCTGGTATAACCGACTCTGTCTGGATCATGAGTTATCATTGGCTGCCAGTGGAATGCTACAATGCAATTTGTCTTATTGAAACATGGGCTAGCCCCACATGGCTGCAAAGAATCATTCACTTTCTAATAAATCAAACATTTGGTAAAATTCCTTCTTCTCTGACATGAAACGGTAGGACAGACAATGCCGCCTGTGAACTGAGAGGAGATGGTGATAAAAACGCCTTTTTTGTTCAGCGCTACTGAATTATTTTGTGATTAGTGAATTGCAACTACCAAATCCAAGCTCGCATCCTTGGCTGGTATTTTTTTTTTTTTTTCCCTTTCAAATTCAATCACTGTACTGTTTGTCTACTGTAAATAGAATGTTTCTGCACTTTACATAATTATCAACATTGTTTCTCCATTTAACAGAGAGAGAATCCTCGCCCCTTCATAATCACTGCAAATTTTGCCATGAAAACATGGAATTCTAAAGCCATGCTATTATGTCTCTGACAATCTTGGAAAAATATTTATCTGATAGAAGGCTCAAAATTATGGAATATGAATGGCATAAAGAAATAAATTCATCTTTTCTTGTAGTCTCACTGAAAGTTTGTAAGTTACCACGAGTGTCACTTCTCTGCAGCTGTATCTTTTCTGCCAAACCCTTGGAAGTCGGGTTATCTGGAGGGGACATCTGGGATTTCTAACAGTAATTACAATACATTTTGAACTGCGGAAGTGACATTATGGCTATCATCTCCTCAGGAAGAAGGATAAGCCAGGATGAATCCTGAGAGTCCATCAATCCCCACCGCCTGCATCTGAGCAGCTCACAGCCGAGTGTTAGGCTCATGCTTTAAGTTCCTCACATGAGATCTTTTAGGATGGCTTTATTACTTCTCACATTTTATGCTGGTGTTAGGGTCTCTTAATGCTGCTAATTCTATCTGCCAAGATGTCAAACATCCCCCATCAGGAATGTCGTTCCTAAAGCATCCAGACATGTCCGCCAAGCCAAAGCTGCCTTTTATCTTATGATTTAGGAAGGAGAGGGAATTATGGCTCCCTTCTACCAGTTTATGATCCCAAGATTTAGAATCTGCACAGAATCTGTACCATATGTTTGACCACAGTCTGCACAAACTCTGCTCGGAACACAGTCCTGTAATGCAGCCCAAACAACCCCGTGGTGTTGAGAGGTGGCAGGAGGGGGAGTTTCCATCAAAGGCTGGGCATGGCTATAAAACAGCAGTGACAACCTGCAGGAAGCACTGGGGCCCTTCCATAGCAATGCAAAAACAAACTTCATGGGGTTTATGGAGTCACAGCTCAGCCACAGACATCTTTAGGACACAAAGGAAGGCAGGACCCTTCAGGAATCCTACCTCTCGCTGTTCCCCCAGCAGTACAGCTGTGTCAGCTGGTCACATCTGGACCCAACAAATGAGAAAAGACATTTCACTACATCTTGGAGGTTACCTGAGATCCTTCTGTCTGGTTTGAAGACAGGTTCAGCTTGTGCCCTGGCTAACGTTTGTGTTTGAGCAAGAGACACACCATTAACACCAGTAAAACCAGTTCAGCAGCAGACCAGGAAGGAGAAGGCTCTAGTGGAGAGTCAAGAAAATGGGACGTCGTGCAAAAACTACGTTTTTAGCTTTCCTGACTTGTTGACACACAGAAAGGAACTTCTCTTGAGAATGAATTTCATGCAAGGCTTGCAAGAGCTTGTAGTGCTGACTTGCACGCTGAGATCAGGCAACAGGGAATTCTGCTGGAAACTCTCTGCCAAATCTGGTTTGTCACCACAAGATCAGAAAATTCTTATTGGCTTCCATAGGCCAGAACCGTACCTGAAATGCAGGAACTTTACCTATCATAAAATCCCCTCCAGAATGCAAATTTGTGATCAAATATTTGATGCAACACCTGGGAATTTGCCCAGTGAGAACTAAAACCCAAGGCAGTTAAAGATCTAGCAGCTTGCACTGTTTTTGGCATGGCATTAACTGTGGTCAAGGTCAATTTTGGCTGAGTCTCTACAATTTTTTATGACTTGAAATATCTTTATAATTCTCTTCCCCCTCCAATTACAATTGCAGTAATTCTACATGTTAGGAACATGGTCTAATCTGAATCAGTTTGCTTTCATTTAGCCTGTTTACATTTAAATCATAGATCAGTCTGGTTCTAATTCAAGTTCTTTACTGGCACCTATGAAGGAAAAGTCCATTTATTTCCAGTCATTCTTCTGATGTAAACAAAACCTTTGTCCTGCAGCTATATCTTAACTGGGTTAGGAGGCACAACAGCTACATAATGGTATCATGTGCACGTCAGTCTCTGCATATATTATTTTTGCCAACCTGTAAATAAATTAGCACCACCAGCAGCCTACCAAGAGTGGCTTAATCACAGACAAACTCTGGAGTCCCTATCCCAGCAGTGTTACCTACAGTCAGCCTGATCCCAAGGCACTAAGGAACCTTGCTGATCCCTTTGCCTCATCTGTAAAGTGGGGATAACAATATGGGGTGAAAGAAGGATGTACTGGTAATATTTGTGAAGTGCTTTGAAGATGCTGAGAGTGCCAAGTGTTATCATGGTTTCTAAGCTCTGAAATGTTTGATATGATTATGTGCACACATAATTTTTAATGGTAATTCAGAGCGCAAATTAGAGATGATATTTACATTTCTTCCAGGCAAGCTTAATTTCCAGTTATCAAGGAAAATATCTATTGCACAAATAGGGTATCAGCTATTCAAAAGTTCCCTCAGGGCCTACCAGTTCTATAGCA
This sequence comes from Prinia subflava, assembly GCF_021018805.1. NCBI lineage: Eukaryota > Metazoa > Chordata > Aves > Passeriformes > Cisticolidae > Prinia > Prinia subflava. Next base: position 4,207,260 of record NC_086261.1, read on the forward strand.
TGCCATTTTTTTAAGCTGTCCATGAGATGACAGACTGTAGCAGTTCCCTTGGAGGTATTATGGATTACTGATGAAACAATAACCAGAAGTAATATTTTCCCATCAAAACAGGAGCCTGGGGTTTTTGTTGTTGTTGTTATTTTTCTCCTAACAACACATGCTTTCAGAAAGACTTTGCCTTCATTTATATGTAATTTGCAATCCTATACAAACAACCCCGAAAATATAATTAAATTCATAATGGGCTTTTTTTTTAGCAAAAGTCTGTAATTCAATTCTGTTGAAAGCACAGAAATTGTCAGTCTTTGGACTTGAAAACTTTAGCATTTATGTTTGCTAAAGAAAACTACCTGAGGTGGGATGTGTTTAGTAGACATGAGAGAAGATGGTGCAGTCCACAGAGCCCTGGTCAAAATACTCCATGTCACAGTAAATTAGCAGAACACAAACCCATGAAGACACAGCAGTGCTTAACTCCTGAAACCAGGAAGAGTTGGTCACCTAAATGCTTTTGGGGTTCTGAAGAGTAATCTCTGTGTCCAAGTTTCCCACCAGCAAAACACACACAACACATACATAATATATAGTAAATATAATATATAATATATAATATATAATATATAATATATAATTAATATACAATGTAACACAGCTGCTCCTTGCAACAAAAATTCCATTAAATGTCAGTATTTCAGTGACAACAAGGACCTCAGAAGTGTTTGAATTTCCTGTCCTAGGCTCCTTTACCCATTCACTTGTGAAACTGTAATATAATGGAATCATAGAATGCCAAAATAGCTGAAGCTGGGGAAAGGCACCTCTGGTGCTCCCCTGTCCAAGTCAAGCAGAGCAGGTTTCCCAAGGTTTTGTCCAGCTGAATTTTGATTCTCTGCAATGCTGGAGGCCCCTCAGCTTCTTTGGGCACATGCTCCAGTGTTGCTCAGACTCACAGGAAAGATTTTCTAGGTTTAAATGGAGTTTCCTTTAACAACTTTTTGATATATCAGCTAGAAGCCAAAAGGCCAAACATCCTGATGATTAAAAAAATCATTATATCAAATAACCAGCAACACAATAATCAGAAACAACGTGTTTCAATGTGTGTGTGCATCTTAAACTGCAGATCCCCAGCTCTGCAAACTGCCCAGCACAGCACAGACCAGTGTGTGCTCACATCCTCAGGGTCCAATTCCCTTTCCTACCTTGCCAGACTGGAACCAGTACTGGGGACAACACACTTTCATCTGAATACTTTTCAAAGTATGGGGGAATTCTGGAAATACACTGTGCTGATTTTAATGCATTACAATCACTTCTGCGTGTCTCAGTTAAAATCCTGACAGCTGGTTTAATTCATGTCTAGATTCTCTGAAACTTTCTCTTATTTTCTCCACATACAGCTTACCTCAAACGCCTGGACTTCCTTCAAAAAAGTTGCAAAATATACACATTTCAAACTGGAAAAGCAGAGATACGATGCAGTGGGACCGTCAGACCCAGGAATCTCAACTAAAACATGTTCAAAATAAATAACTTGTCAGGATGTGTACACTACATCCGCATCAGGGAGATTTATTGAAGGTTAGTTTAACACTCTTCTGTCTGAAGGAATGAGGGTGGCTGAAGATCCCAGCCTGCCCTGTGCCCCCAGTTTTGTGTGTGCACAGCCACACTCTTTCCTTTGGGTTCTGGGCAGGATTTCAGGATTTTTTTCAAAGACTGATTCTGCTTGATTTTGGTGTTCCTGTCCTCCACAGCCAGGAAAGCTTTTGCTTTTCAGTTCTCCTATTTCTGTTTGATTGTTTCTCTATGAAATCCAGAGATCTCAGTCTCCCCTTTTCCCTGTAACCTTTGTTTCTCTCGGCCTCTGCTCTGACAGTGAAAATGCTGTGCATTAAACAGACCCACGCAGTGCCACTAAAAGTGGGGGAGAAAGAAAAGAGGGAAAAAAGAGGGTTGTCTATCAGCCCATTAATGTTTAGTTTCTTGAATGTGTAACATTTAGAAAGATATCAGAAATAAAGGCTTCTCTATTCAAACAATGTGTGCATCAAACAATTTGGGACCTTGGGAGCTCCTGGCCAATTGCTACGAGTTTGCACTCCCCTCACTCAAGGGAGGTCTGAAATGTCAAAATCTTCTGTCATCCCACTTGTCACATCACATCCCACAAAGGAACATGGAAGCCATCATCCACTCTACTGTTTATTGTCATGAAACCCCATAAATACTCACTCTCCATAAACAGTAACAGCCCAATTAAAGCACTCTTTACCAAGCGTGATCATTTTCAGACAGAAAGTATTGATTTATCCACCTATGGGCACTGCATAGAAACATCTCTTAATGAGAATGATAGTGACCTCCGAACTCTGCTCTTTCACCCTGTAATATACTCTCTCAATTTTCTGTTAAGTGGTCTAGTGGCACATCAGCAGAGATGGAAAGACACTCTGATTCTTTAATGTCGACACTGGAAGGCTCGCAAGGAATGCTCAAATCTTCATTGTAATGGGAGGTGAACAGAAAGGTCACTTATATGCAGGGCTTTCAGCTTGTTTGACAAGGCTTCTTTAATAAGTGAAACCTTGTTGGGGTACACTTGTCTGTCAACTGCCTTTGCCACTCAGCTCCGACACAGCCAAACACAAACAGCCCCTGTCGCGTCGCCCGGCTCCGGAGTCGCTTCACCTGCCCAGAAATCCTTGGCAAAATTCACAGGTCGGTCAGCTGGGGGTGTTTTAGCACACAAGGGTGGGAAGCAAAAGAGACCCTTGGTTTTATTCTGTTCAGCAGCTTAAATTTGTGAGCTTACTGCGTGTGTAATTGACAGCAGACACGGAGCACTAAACCAGCGCATCCGTTACTTTGATTAATCCTCCTTTGGAGTGTGATATTGTTTGATATACAGTGCAGGGCTGACACAGGTTACTGTAATGCCACTTTACCAAACAGATTATAAAATTGTGCGGGGAGTATACAGCTCTCGTGCAGATAAATACACACAAGAGGAAATTCTAACAGCTTTTAATTTCCATGCTTTTCAGTTTTATTGTTGTAAATGCAACTCTTTATAGGACTAATGACACAGGCTGGCTCGGCTGAGTCAATTACACCAGTAGGCACTTGGATCAGATATTTCTCCTGCTTTCCATTTGCACTGTCTACGCTTCTGATATTTGACTAAATTACATTGCACCGTGGTGCACTGGCACTTGCCATATGTTATATCTCAGAGCATTTTAAAGGACAATAACAAAAAATAATAATATACAACATGTAGTTCAAAGTGGGGACGCAGGCAGGAGTGTCAATCATTATGAGCTACATTCAGCAAATAGCCCGGAGTGTTGCGTTCCTGTGTCCTCTAATCTGTGCTGGTGTTAAATGAGTAGGAAAGTTGGTAAGGATGCCAGGGACACTGACTGCTCTCAACTGTGTGGGACTACTTGTGCATGTCTGTGCGAGTGCGTGCGTTTGTTTGTTTTGGGGCAAGAGGGATATTTGGTGAATTTTAGTGCTCATGAAAGTTAGGCAGCAACAGCACCATCTGTCCTACCACACAGAGTGCCGCAAACTTCCTCCACACAGATCTGCCAATGCACTTCAGCTCTGACCTCCAACACCCCTTCAATTCCAGTAATGAGCCTACAGCATCTCTTGAGAAGAAACTGTCAATTGTTCTGATTTCTGCTAAATTGTGTTATGCTTAGCAGTGTGGGCAACTGCCCACTAGTGACTAGCCTGGGGCCACTAAACTCCAATGCGAACCTTGCCTTCTGGAGGTGAAGAGCTGCTTTAGTATACACAGGCACCATTTTGTGAGCCCCATCTCCTTTAGACTTCACTCACACATCAAAAGTAAGCAGAACAAATCTGCATTTAAAGTCAATTCAGAACAAGGGATGAGGTTTTGTGTCTCTCCCTTCAGAACTTTCTCTGACCCTGGGAATTTCTGGTTCTAAACTCTGGTGCAGAGAGCCCAAGGAAGAATCTTTCTGTACAAGCCAGTTTGCCAGGTATTTATCCCTCGGGATTGAGTTCCATGACAGGGTGGCAAGGTGTGCCACATTTGTTCTGAGAAAACTCTACAGAATTGACAAAAGTAGATTTGTATATGGCTGTTATCTTCCCTTAATTTGACTCAAAATCCACTCAAAGCACTTTAACTGTGGCAATCACTACATTTGTTACCCACACAAGTACATGACAGTTCTTATAATAACCATTAAGGAATAAATAAAGCCATTCTTAAATATATGAATGTTCTACCTAAACCTTCTTTTGCCATGTTTCATGTACAATTTAGATCTGGGTCTTTTTAGCCATTGTTTACAAATGGCAACTTTCTAACATTGATATTTGGATTGTGCAGTAGTGCTGCTCAGAGTTTTTACATTTGATTGCAACAGAGGGAAGCTGGGATATACTAATGAACTAAGAATTTGGCAGAATTGATCTGGTTCATAGTTCCTAAAGATGCTGTGTGATCTCTTCAAATCATTGGGTTGAGACATTTCAAAAGGAAATGCAAGAAATTATGATGGTTTGGGGTAACCTTACGACCTCAAAGATTTGATTTTACTCTTTACTCAGTTGGCTAAAATGTGAGGCTTTACATTCCCTTCCAAATGGGTTAGCCTCAAACGTTTTAATTATGGATATTATTATCCACAAGGATGTTAAAACTCTCTCTAAATCTTGCTCTCAGATCTGGGAACAGAGATCTGCAGCTCAGGGTGAACATTTGGCTACAGCAGTTTTGACCAAATTAAATGAATGAACGATATTAACAAGTAATCTAATTAAGTGCATATTACTATGTTTGTGTATATTCCACAGTCCATGCCACCTACCATAAAAGTATTAGAGCTCATCAGTGCAAAGAATATTGCCTTCAACTCCAGTAAAAGGAATAATTTCCCTGCAGGGCAGTAACACTCTTCAACGTGGCGAATAGCCACAGGCTGCGGGGTTGTGACTTTATGGTAAATAGCTGCCTCTTTCATCAACAGAGCAATGAATTGGAAGAGCCCCTGGTGAAATGTATGAGGGTAATTTGATTTCTTCAGGTATAAACATGCAACCCACTCGTTTTCAGGCACCGCTAATTAGGCTGGGTTATCCAGATGCCTTGGGGTAATTATTTTGGCTGTACTTACTGATAGCTGGGAGGTTTGCGAATGTCAGCCGTGTTCTTTCCCACCTTTGGCCACAGTCCCAGTGATTCATACCGCAGTGATCCCGAGCTAGCATCCGCTCTGAGGGGCATAATTCTACTCCCTCAATAAACATGTCTAATCCTCAGCTTCCATTAGCGTTACTTAGAGTTTTCTGACTGATGGTCAGACACACAGGCAAAGCAGTGCCCCCATTCCTTTGTGTGCCTTTAAGTGAAAAACTAAGAGAGAGGGCTGGTTTCCCTTTGGTTTATGTGGTTTTAAGGACAAAAATTTTTCAGCAATCCAGTTCAGTGAAAAAATTGTAGTAGATTACACTGCCCAATTTTAAGGGAAAAAAACCCCAAAAAACAAAACAGGTATATGCAAAGGAAATCATTATTCCCAGTGATAAAATGCAGCTATCCATGGAGTAGGACACCACAGAGAGTGGTGGTCAGCAGATCTGCTCAGCCACTGGTTACAGCAATATCAAGTGGTAAAGCAAAGCTGCACACTTTCAGTCATTGAGGCTCTGTGACCAAATCCTGCAGGAACAGCACCACAACATGTGAAGGATCTAGTCAGGGCAGGAATATGAACAGTCCTGGTCATATTTTAATATGATATTAAAAGATATTCTTGGTATTCTGAGCTAGACCATAACAGAGTCTATAGGAGATCACCTCTACATCACACCCTGATCTGTCATTTCCCTTAAGATGACATTCCCCCTTCTCTTGGGGTTGGAATGGGAGGATCATTAAGGTCCCTTCCCACCCAAACCAGCAAGAATCTCAGAGAGCCAGAGAGCCAGCTAAAATCTGGGAAGCGGTGATGATACAACTCCACAGCCTTCAACATCCTCAGATCACCCAGCAGCACAGCCTTGAGCTGATTCAGGGACGGGAACAAAACTACCCCTCCTCAGAGCATACAATAACAATTTTTGGGGCAGCACCGTGCCTTTTGGACAGTCTCCTGCTCTTCTGCTCGTGCACCGCTGCCTTATCCCACCGGGAGAATATCCGGATGGTTCGGGCAATTCCTCCATCCCGCTTCACAGAGAGGCATTTTCCTCTCACTCCTTGGGAGCAAACTAAAGAGCAGGACACTGACCTGGACCTCCACGCCTGCACACACACAGCAGCTCTGCTTCTCCCCAGTTCTGCTGCCTGCACTGGTCAGATATTGTCATTTTCTCCAACCGAACCATTTACGTGACAAAGGGCTCCTTGTGTTGGGAAAGGCTACTCATGGGAGCAACAGTTTGCCAGTCCCTAGTGCTGATTTCTCTGCTAATAACACAAGGGGGATAAAATGTTGTTAATATTCAAACCCCCGAGATTTATTGGCTTTTTGTGCAATGCACATTTGTAAGTGTAAATGATGCAGAAAATTCATGTACATGATAATCAATTAAGAGCAGTATTTTACATGAAAACCAAGACTCCACACACTGCATAAATGACATGCTTTACTCTAAATTGACCTAACACATTTCCAGGAATGTGTCAATTAAAATTTTAGCCTTTTGGAAGAGGGGGAGAAAGACTATGAAATCAAAGCTATTAAATACTGGGAATAAAATCAGAATATTGGTTTCCAGCTGGCACAGGAAGAGGGGCTAAAATTTTAAAGAAATAAAGAAGCCAAAAAGAAAACCAAAAACAAAAACACCACAAAAAAACCCACAAAAAAAATCACAAAAAAACCCCCAACCAAACAACCAAACAAAAAAAACCCACCAAAAAAACACCCCAAAAAAACAAACCTCAAAACTACAGAATTTGGTACTATTTGCTGCTGCCCCAGTCGAACTTTTCACTCTCCATTTTCTGATATTTTGATTTCTTGATTGTCCTGCTCTTGTTTCTTCTAACAAAGGGAGAATATAGGAGGCGAAATAGTACTGCCATCTCTTCACTCCTTCAGGACATACAATGTATATATAATATATGTTATATATATTTTTAATATATATATATAAAATACATATTATATTATATATATTTTATATATATATATATATATATATATACACACACCCCTCCCTATCACATGATAGCTAAATAACAGGAAAAAATATTTTTAAAATGGCACAAGCTATTTCTATAAATAACAACAAGTTTTCTGTAATACAGAGAAGGTCTTTTCACAGTTATGGTTCAAAGTATTTCCATGCAACAAAATTAAATCAAATCAATGCTTTGCTCTTCTGTACTTTGTTTTCTTCCTGTGTTTTACCCAGCTCAGAAAACATGACTGACTCCAGCCAGTTACTCTTTCAAGGTTTTTATGTTTTCTTTGGGTGCAATGTTTAAACAGTATTTGTGCTAAAAAAGTTAGAAATAAACAAAAGAAACCACAAGACTTTTAATATTTGTCAGGAATTGCTAAAAACTACAAGTCCCAGACAGATGAACCTTCCCTTCCCCAAAGCCTGCATGCAACAGAACTCCTGGGTAACAGGAGAGCATTTGAGCACAGTTCTTTAAAAATAATAATTAATGAAATAATGAGTGCTCAGAAACCAAGAATCAGGCCCAAGAACTCAGGTTTTCCTGTCAAGCATTTGCTTACATGGACAGAAGAATCGGAGACACCAGCTTCCCTCTACTAGCAACAAAAATATTACCATTAAATATGTCTGTCTCTTTCTAACTGTATTCCTACAGATCCAGTGGAGAGATTATTTTAAAATTAATTAATAATTCTTCCCAATTTTGAACGCCTGTTTGGTTTTTTTTCTCCAACAATTTCACCGCTGGATGTCAGCTCCTTCCCACCTCCTGCATCTTAAGCCTCCGAGCTCCAGCTAACATTGAAGAAATGGTCCATTTACAAGTTGTACACTACTTTTTTTTTTTTTTTTTGTAGGCTGCTTCATTTGTAATTAAAATGCATAAGGCAGGGGTGGTGGAGTTGACATTCCAAGCTAATTCCAGCTGGAGCCAAAGGACAACAAATGCAGCTGACCAGGCATAGAGGTGCAGCAGCATTTTTGCTTCACGCTTTCTGAAAAGCATTTGAACCCCCATCCAGTGAGGAGGGAAAATCCATTCAGTTCTTTTCATCAGTAATTGTCTTCCCCAAAATAGCCACCATTATCAACATTTTGGGGCTGGGGGAGGGAGTTACGTGTACCAATACACCCAGGGACTGCTGCAAAAGAAAAACCAAAGGGAACAAAGCCAATTTTCATTAAAGCCATGGTTAATAGCGGCTTCTCAAAAGCGTCAGTCATAAATTCCAAACCAGAGCTAAAGTCCACCATCCACTTCTGCAGCTCTACATTCCTGCATCTATAAATGCTGCAATATGGAGCAGTGGGAATTCATGTATGGGTTCATGTGTGGGGGGGGTTTTGGAGTGGTTTTTTGGTCAGGTTTCTTTTTAGCCTTTTTATCTTTTTTCACATGTGTTTGCCATGTCTTTTTTTCTGGTGGCAGCTGTTCTTCTGACCTCTCCCATCCAAAACTGCTGGGGTGTGCAGCTCCAGCAGACCTCAGGGGGTTTCAGTCCTGGTAAACTGTTGTTTACCATCTCATAGAAGATATTTTTTTGTGCACAGATCACACATAATAATGATAATGATCATGCTCTGAGCTCATGTGCACTGATCTTCATGACACAGACTGAAAAAGCACCTGAAGTAATGTATTTTTTAAAAAAATAATTGTGGGATAGTACAGTTTCCATTCACACCTTGGCTACTTATGTGGAGGTGCTCTTCCCCTGACAGACTTCACTAATGTGGCATTTCTAGTGATGAGCAAGTTTTCTTTTTGTACTCCAGTCCATTTATACTTATTATTACAGCTGAAGGGAGTAGCTGTCCCTTCCTCCTTAGACAAGAAGTCCATAGAAACCTGAGAGAAGATTCCATCCCAGAAAAATAAATGACATTTTATGTCTCACTGAGGTGTGGGTCTGGCACACCAGCTGATGTGAGCCTGGGCAGAGCCCTTTCCATCATCTTCCACAGGCTGAGGATCAGCCTGATGAATACACCAGTGTTTATTCTCTTTGTGTTTTATCTTTCTTGGAAGGAAGGTAAAGTAATAAACCTGTGTCTTCCACAAGTAAATTTCCCTGTCCTTGGTGGTTACATTCTCAAACACTTGGACAAGAAGGAGCTGGTGAGAAATGCTCTGTGCTTTTTTAAATGTATTTTTATCGTGTGAGACTCACTTTAATCAATTTCTTAGGTGAAAAAACTCCAGCAGAGCCTAATCTTGTAAAGAGCTGAACATTTCCAGTTAAATACCAATTTCCCTTCTACTCCCACCAATTCATGAAGAAAAAAAGGCTTTCACTCCTTCCAGCATTGGTCCAAGGAGGGATATTTCACAGGCATTCCTCATCCTGAGACCCATGCCATGAGCTGCATTCTGTGCTGCTGGAAATCACCACAGCTCCAGTGCAGAAGCAGCTCCAAAATGCTGCTTCAGAGTCAAACCAAACTCTAGACAACCATCCCCTGGAAGTTACCCCACCATAAACCAACATCAACCCACCAGGAAGGCACCACAGTGCCCCAAAGCAGCTCACCAACAGCCACGCTGGGGATGTATTTCCCCTTGATTTAAAATAACTTCTCAAGTACCGCTTTTATTCCTCTCTCTTTTATTTTTTATATTACCCTTTTATACCCAAAACTTTAAACACTCAATTGTTTGTTTTATGATGCCTTTTATAGTTTTGGCAGCTAGTGCAGTGCCATGTACAGAATTTTAAGAATACTTATTCACTCACAATGTAATTTTAAACTCTTCCCAGATGAACCAAATTTACAATATTAATTGCTTTGTGAAGAAGTCTTGTGGGTTTTAAGTTGCTTATATGTAGTAAATGGTTTAGAATTAGAGGGATTTACAGACAAACTTCTCCTTTAAATGCAGTGCTTAAACATATATAGCAGTCTAGTAAGAAAAAAGCAATGTGAATCTTCTTTTTTTCCCCTCTAGAATGTATGTTCAATCTTTTTACTTTTTTTAGCTAGTTGGGAGATTTGTTCCTTCACCAAAAGAATGTTTCAGTGCAATCTAATTCCGACTAGCAGAAGTGCTATTCTGGAGAGTAAGATATATTGTGTGGCTTATTTTCCAGGAGAAATATATTTAGTTTTAGTGGGACTCATAAGCTAATAAACTACCTACAGAAGAAAAAAAAAAGAAATATCCAGCCATAAATCTTTGCTTCCTTATTTTTAATTGTAAAACTCTATTACTGTCACTCAAAGGGTTAATGATTCTCTTGGCTGGAGGACAATTCATTCTAGGGCTAAACGCAATGACAAATAACCATTATTCTTTCCAACTGCACTGATAATCGGGACAGCTTAAACATTTTCGCCAGTATAAGTGAAACCATTAATCCTCTTGGATTTCACGATAAGCGGTGACTGCGAAATAATGACTGTGTCATTGCAGGCAAGAAAAAATGTTAACAATTAAAACAAGTTAGCCATTATCTTACAGAGTACTGAATCGCTTTCACATTTCATTAGCAATATTGTAAGTGATATGTACCTTATTAAAAAGCTCTTATTATCCAAGAAACCTAATTAGTCAAAAATCTCTCCGTCAGTGGTTTAATTTTCTAATAATATGAATGCTGTGTTGGGTAATGCACCGTAAGGAAAAGTTGGCTGTTTGTCCAAAAAGAAGTTCCAACAAGAAATTCAAAAAATCTTATTTAAGATGAGAGGTACAGCAAAAGGAAATACAGTTTTCTTACTCAGCACCAGGTGAATTAGGGTTTTGTGAAATCCACTGCCTGGACATATAAGTATAGAAAAATCTTCCTCTCCCCTCAATGTTTAAGCAAATTGCTCAGCACTATTTTGAGTGTAAGGTCTGAGAAAAAGGCAGAGGAACTTTCTGTCAAGCTGCAAGAGGCATTTTCATTCTCCTCACACTCAGCCCTGAAGCTTCCTATAAATGAAGCTGATGAACTAACACCTGAGACACAGCTACACCTGGAAACACGAGAAAGAAGCCTCTGCATTTCTTGAAGGCAGTGTCAGAGATCACACCTTCAAATCCTCCAGGCTTTAGCCTCTAAGCCCCTAAAAAAAGACCAAAAGTAATACTATCATTGCTCCGGCTGCTTTAAAAAAAAACAGATGGCAGCTACTAAAAATACCTCTTGTTGTTTTCCCAGCCCATTGTTTTTTTGCCTTTTTTTTTTTTTTCTTGGTCAGCAAAGCGAGACTTGGGAGAGAGGGAGGGAAAGATGTGTTTGAGCCCGGGATGTGTTTGAGCCCGGGAGCTCCCACGGACCGAGCACAGCTCTGGAGCATCCCTGGGAGCACTCAGCTGCACGGCCCCGTCCCTGCTCCCTGCTCTAAAGCTGGGAAATATCACACTGCAACCCCTACAAAGGAGCTGTGAGCCAAAAGTTCTCTCTCAAACAAGTGACCATAAGCAGATGATGAAGCCAGATTTTTATTTTTGCAAATAAAGCATGTTTGGATTGACCAAAACACTCATAAAATCCACTCAGGTAGATGCTTTCCGTCTAAAGTTCAATTATTGGTTTCTTTTTTTTTTCTATATAAAGAAGCGCTGAAAATTACAGGAAGTGTTTTGTTTCAGATCATACAATTCATACAGCTTTATATTAAAAAAATTATTATTTTTGTAATGAATATAACTTTTTCTTCATGAGGGAAAGCTAAAGATATTTTGACAGAGTGACCTAATTCCTCCCTTCCTCCCCTTGCCTCTGCTCTCCTGCATATGAACCTTTGATTTGCACAGAGAACAAAAAAAAAAGCCCCTCAGTTATTCAGAATATAAATCTTTCACTATTTAATACTCCATCCACAAACAGATAATTAGGTAGCGCTCTCAGTATTTCTTTTATTTTGCTTTTAAATGCCCTACCTGCTCCCAAATCTAATTAGAGGCTGGACAACGCTTCTTGCCATGTTCTCACTGAACATCAGCACCATATTTTCTGTTTTGAATTTGCAAACTATCATCTCAAATTCTGATGCCCCGTAATTTAAATACTTTGCTCCTTCCCATTAGAGCTTCCCAAACTCCCTTCGAGTTGCAGCTGCAATTGAACTGTAAAATTAAGGCTTGGTTTCCAGTAAGCAAATGTTTGGACATGGGATTCTGGCTCATATTTAGCAATTAAGAATGTGCATTTGAGCTGACAAGATAATGTGACTTCCGTATCTCTCACAGCAGGAGTTTTGATCCCATATTAGTATCTAACATATGGGTTTTTTATACATCACATTAATGTGACCGTAATGTGGAGTCAAAACACATTTCCAAACAGCTCTCCTTTCTTTCAGAAGGTTTTTCTAAAACAACAACAAAAACAATAGTTTTCATATTATAATAAAAGCCTGTGGGAGAGGGGTAAAAATGGTTATTTTCATTTGTCACTCCATGAAAAATCCCGGCCTTACAGCAAATACTTTGACTAAATCTTATCAACCGTACTTTTAGTGAAAAATCAATTCTCCTCATGATAAAAAAGGAGTCTAAGGACAAACTCTACATGATGTCTCTCACTCTCTTTCCCTAACACACTGAAGGTGCTCAAACAGCACAGAAAGGAGGACACAATCAAAAACCATACAACACTTTCCAGAAGAAGCCACTTTCAAAAATACTGACAATTATCACCGTTTTTCCCCTTAGTCTATTGCTTTTGAGTTATATATCAATCTGTTTAAATCTAATTTTTATAAAATTTTCTTGTCCTTGAACTACCAGTTATTTTGGGGTGGGAGCTAAGGCTGTGTTTTATGCAGGTATTGGCTCAGTGTGTGCTCACCAAAGCCACTACATGAGGAACTGTGTGTACTGTCAGCCACTAAATCAAATTTGCAGCAGGAACTTGGTTCACTGGCAGATATTTCAAAGTGAAAATGGCAGCTGAACTCCATTCCCCTAAAATTTACCCACAGGTTTTAATTTGGGAATAATTGCTTTTCTCTGTTTTTCTTGCTGTTTTCACCACTATTGTTATTTCTCCGATAAGGCCAAACCTGTCAAATCTTAGGTGACAATTATGGAGAGGACTTGTATTTACTTTCATCCAGCTGATATTAGTGTTTTCCTGAGATAAACACAAAATTAAATAGTAACATGTAACTGGCACAGAATCTCTTAGCATCCCTAAAAGTACTTACACAAAAACATGAATGTGGGGGGAAAGCACTTGAATTAATAAACTAATATTCACAGGAAACAAGGCATCAAGGCTCTAACCTTCAGTGCATGGCTGCAAATGTGTATTTCCATCTTCAGTCCTTGTTGAAGTTGTTCCCTATGCCACAGGAAAGATTCTAGGTTTATTTTCCCCTAAACCTGAAGCTTATTAAATTCAATTTAGTCTGGCCTTTCCTAGCCGCTGGGAGAGGATGATATATTTTCTCTCTTCAGGCAGGACTGCACTTAAACACAACCAGGGATTCATGCAAAACCATTCAAGACTAGGGCAAGTGCTTCAGGGGGGCAGCAGAAGAAAAAAAAAATTAACTATAGCTGTTTCTACAGTAAATTGTCAAGCGATGTGTTGCTTCAGGATGGGTCAAATCAGCTGAAAGTCAGATCCTGGCTTTGCCAATGAGTCACAACTTTATCAGGTCCTGCCTCTGGTTATTACTGCCAATGTGAGCGGCTTGCAAGAAGGAAATGCTAGTGCAGAGCTCGGCCTGTCGTGTTCTATATCATCTCGGGGCCTCAGCCTGTGTCTGCAGGTGTTTCTCTGTATTGAATCTCCCTGGGGAATCTTCGGCTTCACAGCAAAAGCCGGCTGAAGTGAAAGTGATTTGATTTGGATCCTATTACAGGCACTTTACCTCTTCTATTTCCGTGATAATAGCAGATTGGAGTCGATTATTGTACCGGGAGGGAAGTTAATGTGTTGTCGAGAAACACTGGTAAAAGTGGCACAGGAAAAGGCACATAAATAAAAGTTTAGAGCGAAGCAAAAATCTGGGAGGCAAACCTGCCTAAGTGTCTTTCTCAGCTCCTACCAGTCTCTGAATGGCCCTGGATCCTTTTCTGTCTTTATTCTGATTTTTACAAACGAGGGGTTTCTTCTTGCTTTAATTTTGTCACTCCTCCACATCTTTAGGGCAGGAGTTTTCCTCCCCCCACCCCAGCCCCTGTCGGGAAATTCAGCCACCCAAACAGAGTTGCCGCAAGGACTGAGTTTGCACTGATTATCTTGCTTTGTATTCCCTGGAGTCTAAAAGTTTGCCAGCCTCAACTAATGCACCTCAGAGAATCACAGAAGCAGGAATGAAACCCTAGCTGGGTTTGAAAGAGGCACTTTATGTCCGTTCACAAAAGAAAAGAAAAACATTGAAAAATTTCCAAGAACTCCTGCTAGGTGACAAAGTAGCATTTGTAAGATGCCCTTCAGTGCTCCTTCAACTTCAATACTGAAACCTTTGTGTTCTCTGTGGTGCAGCTTCAGATGGAAGTGATACCGGGTTAGAAAAACATGCTACATCAAACAAGACGTGGCTAATAAGATGGAACAATCAGGTTTTGCTCTGATTTCAAATGTTCGCTGAAAAAAATTTTGTGTAGCTCACCCGTAATGCTTGATCATATTTTAAGTGGCAAGCTGAGAAAAAAAAAAAAAAAAGAAAAAAAAAAATTGTCATTGAAATTGTGACTTTCAGCCAAAGACTTTTCCAAGCCAGAGACTTAAATAAAGCATAACTGCTGTGGAACACAATAAACGGGCACACAGCAGCACAGCCTGAATGGGGTGAGATTGGGGAAGCAGGGCGTGGGAAGGGGATCTGGCCAATTTGGGGAACATGCCAGTGCAAAAGTACTCATGCACAGAAGTTCCACACAAGCCCTGTCATCTTCTCTTCACCCTTTTTGCAACAATGAAATAGTCAGCCCTTCTACTTCTCTCATTTTCAACTCCATCTTATTCCTTTGTTTATGTCTCAAATTAATGGCCAGTGCCCCAAAACTACTTCTTTATTTAAATACTTCTGCCGCTGCTTCGAAAAACTAGCATTGTCCATCTCAAGTATAGTCTTAGGTCAGAAGAAAATTCTGGTCAACAAGTAAAAGGAAATAAATACCCCCATCAATTTTCTTAAGAAGCTGTTTTTTAAACTCTTCTTTGGTTTCATTTTATTTTTAAACTTCATTGCTTTTAGGGCACTATTTTCACATGACTGAGCCACGCACAGCATTGAATTTGATTCAGCAGACAGTTGCTTGGGCATGGCTGAGTGGATCAATCAAAAGAGCACAATTTGATTACAGAGTGGGATGGTCTAGAGATATGTTGGCAGCCCTGCTTGCTTTGCTTCAGGGTCCTGACATTTCATCCTCCTTCTGCTTTCAAATATCCAGAAAACTGATGGCTTCTATATTTTTGAGTATCTTCACCTGTGGGAGGGAGGTACAGTCCCCAGGCACACCGCTCATATCTGAAATTTGGCACATTTGTTCATACCTATGTAAAGCAAACACCAGGGGAACAGAATGCTCTGCCAATCCCAACTGGAACATCCACATCCACCCTCACCCACAAACGCCCTGCCAGAGGACAGCAGGAGTCAGTGCCCAAATTGTTGAAAGAAAGTAAAAGTCTCAGGCAGAAAAGGGTGCAAAGTTGTCTTTTTGAGGCCAAAGCACAAAGAGCAGGGCTATAATTGCACAGAATCCACAGACTTCATGGCATCAGGTGCCTTTACAGGAAGAAAATGGGACATGCAATCCTGTCCTGCCCCCCTCATGGTACAATACGCATAAAATTGCTTGTACACTGTCTGCACAACAAACTCCCAGATCCCTGCTCTTCTCCATTACCACTAAACTGTGAAATGGCACGTGTCATTCCAGTAAAAAATGAAAGCTATTAAATTTTCATGGACATTTAATTTCCAAATGCTGAATTATTTTTGTATGGAGAAGCTCAAAAATCTAGATAAATTCTCAATTCCTCTTACGACCATCATATGGGATTAACTGGATTTCTTTTTTTTTTTTTTTTCCTAAACATAAAAATGTGAGGAAATTTTAGACTGAAATACAATTAAATTTGACATCCAAGAACCCCACCCACAATCAATCCAGCAAAGCACAGACCTACCTGCAAAATGTTTTGGCATTGCCAGTCTGCATGTTGTGTAGACAAATACGTCAGCACCAGGGTATTGCTCAACTGCTCACTCTGTGTCAGACCAAAACTAAACCACTAGAAACCTCTTCACTGGCCTGCAAGGACTTTGCAATGTTCTGGGTCTCCACCTTTCCTCACAACCTTTTTTTTTTTTTAATTCCTTGTCTTTTATTTTAACATTTTTTTCAGGTACTTAAATACCAATTTTTCCCCCAAGTGCCCTTCATAGGGAAGAGGTTCCCCTTTTTTCTTCCTTCCTCCTCTCCTCATATTCATTGTCCTCTACCAGCAGCATTAAAAGGATGCCAGTTTCCTGTGTATAAACTAATCTGCTCCTCTAAGGATTCACATCTGTGTGTCTGAGTTATTACAGCAAGTGGAAACTCTTTTTTGGAAGGTGCAGACAGAAGCTGTAAAGTCGTTCCCATTCTACAGAGGGGCCCAAACTGTGATCTAAGAGAAATACAAAAACAATACCTATGTCTGCACAGAAGATATTCTGAACGTGGTGACTTTGTTTCCTCACTCTTCTCTTGCCTGAGGGTCTGAGCTTCTCCCCTTTTAGAGAGACAGACAGACAGACAGAGGACTGACAGATCAACAAAGCCAACACAGTGCCCTGAATCAAGCACACAGTGCACCAAGTCAGTAGAAACACACTACTTTCAGGGGCTAAGATAGAGAATACACCTATATTAAAGCTAGGTTTTCCATTAAATATATACAGTGGGCATCCAAGCAGTGATCCACAGGAAGACTGGGCAGCAGTGCCTTCAACCAGAGCCTTGGCTGAAACCTCTTTAGGTTAAACCATCTCTTCATGGCCATCATGAGACCACCACCTTCTCCCTACTCCAAGCACCTTTCCCAAGAGAAACCTGATGGGAAGTTTTCATATTCACTATGATATCACCCATACTATGCTTATTTTAAGTAGACTAAAAGGTTGTGAAAGTTATTTACAATTCCTAATACTTTGTACAGAAATTGTGCCAAACTGCCAATAATTGGTCTTCAGTGTAACTTCTTCAATGAATCTCAAAAAGAAAAAAAAAAAATCTACAACGCACACAAGGATTATTTTTAAAATCAGCGTTAATAAGACTAACATGTAGAATTTACAAAGAGAGCCCAGAGGTCCTGTAACAGTATGGCAGGAGAAAAGCTAAAGAGAAGCTTTTATTATAAGGTTACTAATGAAGAGTACCTTTAATAGTGAATAAATTTGGCTGTGACACAGAATCTTAAACAGAAAAAAAAATAAAGAGAATAAGGACTATATTATCTCTTTACAATCCTCCTCTAGAAAATGGAATTTTTTCTTTTCCCATTTATCTCCTGGGCTAAACAACCACCTTAAGCATATATGTGAGCTCAGAGGGTTGTTCTAGCTTCCTCAAGGATAGTGCAAGAAATAATAGTTGTCTAGAAGGAGTGAAATCAGTCTTTATCCACAGTACAGCACATTTGAAGTGGAACTGCCTCTGTGCATCACAGGAATGCTCCAGTTTTGATGCATTACCGAGCGCCCTCCGTATCCAAACAAAGATTTGCATCTGACTAGTTGTTACAGGCAAATGATTAACATAATTACTTTGGATTTTTTTCCCCCTCAAAAACACACAACATATGAATCATTGTGCTCTGTCTTGAAGTCATTATTAGCCAATTAGAACTCCAGGATTTGCATAATCACTCTTCAGTTATTTCTTGGTAATCATAATGTGACGTGTGATTACCAAAGTCAGATCAGTGATTGTACAGTGGTTTATCAACTCAGAATTATTGAGGGGCTTTTCAGCAATAAAAGAACTACATCAGCTGCTCAATTTCCTTTGAAAGTAGCTTGAAGAAATCAAAAATAAAAAGAGCAAAGTATGAGTAAAATAAAGTCCCTAGAGTGATGAAACTCAAAAAAGAATATTTCTAATATTTATCCACTCATGAGAGTGAAGGATTGTTTTTTCCAGATTTCAGGTCTGATACCAACCCAAGTATAAAACTACTCTGCATTACACTCATAGGTCTTACAAACTTGTCTGGATAATAATACAGAAAATAGTAGAAAACATGTAAATTTGAGAAATAACAAGATTTGGATGCATTCTGCATCATGTGCCTTATACTAAGCCCTGGTTCAGAGCATGCCAAGAGCAACCATGGCCATGGAATGGATGGGCTGCATCACGACTCCTGTGTTTGGTGGGTGACAGCAGAGGGGAGCAGGGTCAGCAGAGCTTTATCTGCAGACAAACCTCCTGGGCAGGCCCTTTTCCTGGGGATATCTCCTTGTGAAACACCTCAGATAATGCCCCAGTTTGGCCGGGAGCAGAGAATCACCCATGTGGGTGATGGATCCTGCGATGGCAGCGCTCACGGGAGGGCAGCAAGGAAATGCATCTGCTCCGGGGTGGAGGGGGTTAAGTGCCTTGCCAGAAGACAAGTTAATGATGTACCCAGGCCCTCAATGAAGATTGATTGGGAATGGTGTAAATGGGCAGTGGGCAAGGACAAAGAGGCTTGCTTTGGGAACAGGGCAGGATGGCAGGGAAGAGACAGATACAGCTGAAGGTGGCAGGTGGGCTGAGTTGAAAGAATAGTCTCAAAAACCACAGGGAGAGACACGTGGGGGGGATAATTTCACTTCTGTCCCCTACTGTGAAGCAAACACTGACAGAATGGTCCTGACAGGTGTCTGCTGATAACATTTGGGGTACCCACAGCCACTGGACTGACATGGTTAAGCAGGGCTAACTAAATAGGATTTTGCATCTCCTTCTTTGAGATCTTCCCATGTTTCGAGGCAGCACCCATATTGTTTTCTATTAAAAATGCAGTTTAAATCCAGAAGGCTGCAATATGCAAGAATTCAACCACAGTGGAGAATAGGGAAGTCCAAAAATGCAATTCTGTGAGATCCCTTCCTCTAGCCTTGCAGCAAACACAGAACATTAATACCTCAGAAAAGAGGTAACACAGTGACCATGGTGGAGTTTCAAACAACTCCCATCAGAGGGAAAAGCTGTACAATGAAGTACAATGTAAGTAGAGATCATAAAAATAAGTTCAACAGGTAAGTGACAAAAAGACATAATTAAACTGTCATTATAGTCTAGCCTGGGTGGATGAGTTTTACAGATTATAAATTAACAATCTCAAAATATGCTTAATGCCAGATAACAATGCACAGTATTGTTATACCCATGACAAACAAAAGAATGAGCCAAAAAAATACCCAAGACTCCAGTTCCAAACTATCAAAAAGAAAGATTTTCATCTAGAGAACTAAAACCAAAAGTCGTGCACAAATGTGTGCGTGGAAAGAAATTCTTTGGCCTGGATACTATACAGACATACAGAACAGACAACTCTAATCTCTAGTCTTGTTAGCTTCATCTATTAAGTAAGCCTGGAGTACAATAGAGCTACAACTCCCCGCAATGAATCTCATTACAGTGCTCATTTGTTGTAATGGAAAGGGCTCTTACTCACAATAACTCACAGTGGCTCACTTTAACCCACCCCACCTTTCTGTATCCCTCCTTCTCCCCTTCCAGGGAATCCAAAATAGCCCACTTAAGCCAGCATTCCCAGGTGTATTAGGTGTGTGGTAAATATCCAAGAGATCCCCATCATCATTACCTTGGTTGATGGATACCCTCTAGGGCACCACAGTTTCAGGAATTACACCAATTCCCGGGTGCATCATTTGGGTCTATCTGCTTTCATTTAGCTTGTCTCTTAAACTCCAGAACAGGACCAAGATGAATTAAGTTAGAGTGGCTACAAGCCTATGCTGAGGATATCTCAGTGCTTCACACTTGTCATGCCATGCTCAGAATATGGAGCTGGGGAAGAAGGGGGAAGAGGGATGTTCAGAATTATGGTGTTTGTCTTCCCAAATCACTGTTAATGTGTGCTGGAACCCTGCTTTCCTGGGGATGGCTGAACACCTGCCTGCCCATGGGAAGTGGGGAATGAATTCCTTGTTTTGCTTTCTCCGCACGTGCACCTTCTGCTTTACCTATTAAATTGTCTTTATCTCAACCCCAACCCAATGAAATTTCTCTCTTTTACCTTTCTAATTCTCTCCCCCATCCCACTGAGGGGAAGTGAGCAAGTGGCTCTGTGGGGCTGAGCAGCTGACTGAGGTTAAACCATGACACAACTGGAATCACACCACAGGCAGGCTTCTTCCCCAACACTGTTTGTCTGCATGGGAATATTCACATTATGGTTGGGGCTCCCAAACATCAGCAGGGCTTTGGCACAGAAATGAGGCAAGGACCCCATCAATACCAAGCAAACCCTTGTGGTGCGGTTAGAGGATGTTGGGTTCTTCTAAGACAGCATTCAGCATGATGAACAAGCAGATTAATTATTTCAAAATCAAACCTAAAAGGCCTCCTGTTGCCCTATGACCTGAGCTAGCTGGTCGGATGGTGTGTCCCACACTGCAGGGCAGGGGAGGTGATGCTGTCTGAGCAGGGGACCTGAACCAGCACTCCTAAGTGCCATGATGATGGTACTTTCCAATCAAAACATTTTCAGTTGAAATAGCTGTCTGTTAAAACATGCTGACTTTTGCAGTCTCTTCCCCAATAAAAACAAACAACCAAAAATCCCCACCAAACAAGTGTCTGAGGAACAGAGAGACACAAAACTTAATGTAGTCAGAAATCAAATTTTCCATTTGAACCTCACTTTTGATTGTGCCAAATTAGACTTTATATCTGCCTCAGCACAGGACAGGTTTTTTCTAGGTCCACGTTTCCTCTACCAAACACACCTGGTCCCTTCCCAAAGTGCACTAGAGGCACCTGTCCCTACCTCCCTCCCTCCCTCCCTCCCTCTAATCTTCACAGGAATACTTGGGTACATTTTATAAGTGAACCACAGGTCTGCACTACATCCTTTCACCCCTGAGTGCATCTAATTGTACACTAGGAAAAAAAAATACAATAATACGTTGTTCTCTTATTTTAAAAACATTCCAACTGTACTAAAAGTGCATTAATTCAGTTTTCTCAGTTCAAACCATTCCAGCAGCAAATGCAGCCTGTATAGAGTGCTCTGCTGCATGTCCCCTATTAGCTAATTCTCTCACGTCAAGCTCATTTAAATCTATTTGTCCCAGACCACCCTCTTTAAAGAGAGGAAGGAGGAGGATGGGATCTCTTGCTACTGAGGCTCCCATCCTATTTATGACTGAGTGTTTAAGGATGCTTTACAAAACTTTCTCAGTCTCCTCTTGTAATTCAAATCAATTGTGGCCATAAAACAAAAATTCTGGAATTTATATCTCCCCCTGAAAAAAAAAAATAAAAGGTTTAATTTGATAATTGAAGAAATAAAGGGTTCTTTTCAAACCTGACATTAAAAATCTCTAATAAAAATGGGGAAAATGAAGGTCTAGGATGACAGTCTTTATCAAAGTGTATATAGAGACATTATATGTTCCAGTAATTGTTTAGGCCGGTGAATTAATGAATCCCTGGCTGTAAGTCTCCATTTGAAATTATTTCAGTGGTGTCTGCTGCTCTGCTGCTTTGGAAAAGCCTGTTGTCTGAAGCTCTGGAGAAGGGCCTTGAACCCTGCCATTCAATCCCTTTCAGCCCATCAGCTGAGTCTAATTGCCAGAAAGCACACGAGACCCCTAAGCCTGATTGTTCCCCGACCTCCTTTGAGGTTCTGAGGCATGAAAAGCAAAAGGGAAAAAAAAGCTCTCTTTTGATCTTCTGTTTCTTTCTCTCTTTCTCTCTCTCTCTCTTTTTTTTTTTCTGCCTACTCCTACTCTAAGAATGACACATTTCTTTATATGGCTTCTCCTTCTTATAAAGACAATAATTAATAAGGCCTTTATAAAATGAGGCTTGAATTGGTGTCACCTTCAAGGGTGGTCCAGGGCTCTGAAGTGAAACCCCCGGTGGGCTTAGGCATTGCATGGCCTTTGCACAGGTCAGGTTTAAATACCCTGACCTCAATTTTCACTCTCCTCCACTAATGAGCCGATTCACACATGGATACAAAATTATACGAGGGAAAAGACAAAAGGAGCAAGGTGTAGTTGACACCACATTGGCCAAATTTTATTATCATCTTTGTGCCTATGACATCACAGCTGTGGACATTGTCAAAGCGCTGAAACCGCTTGCTTTCTCCCCCCACCCCACTTCTTTTTGTCCCCTGCCTTCAGCTTTATATAATTACTTTCACAAACTCACACTCTCTGCCTATTATTTGCTCAGATGTCATGAAGCTGTGACGTTAGTTGGGACTGGGGACCAGTCTGGGTTCTTGTGTGGTTACACATGCAGAACTGGGTCGCTTTTCTTGAGGTTCTGCTTCACTGCCTCACTGTCAATTGTGAGGATAAAGCGGCATTATGTGTAGCTATTCTATTTCACAGGCTTATCAATCTGACACCAGAAGTTTATAAAAAAAAAAAAATCATCACACCAGGGATGTTAGGTGTCCATTAAAGGAAAATTGTTGATGGTTGACATTGAATGAGTTGTCAAAGACAGCGAGACACCCATTGCATAAGTTTCTCTATTAATGCAAAATGCTTAACAAGTTTATTAGAGAAGAAGCTAAAAGGGGGGGGGATGATGCTATGACAGCCACACCCGTGGGTTGTAAACCTGTCAAATCCCGTCAGGGGAGCAAGGTCAGTGTTTGGATTGAAGACAGAATCAGCAGGAGGCACTCTTCCTCTGAGTCAGTGGATCCCACACCAGGCGCTTCCATAGCGGTATATAGGACAGTGCCTCAGGGCTAATTCACAAGCTAATGTTTCTGCCTGACACAGCCACAACATGCTGTTGATAAGCTAAGAAACAAGTACTAAGTATTTCTAGGAATTAAAAAAAAAAAAAAAAAAAAAAAAAAAAATCCCGTGCCACTTTCTGTTGCCACAGGAAAGCCGACTAATATTTAATCGCGCAATTAAGTTCCGCCGTCCTTAATCTCTAACACGGTTTCGAATGTTTGCTGCTTTCTCCACTTCTTGTCCCGAGATGATGTGCAGGGTTGTGGTTAAACACTAGCAGAGCTCCTAAGAGGTGGGCTGGATTGATCCCTGCGCCTTAATCTCGCTTTTCGGGGATGGTGTAAGGATGATGAATAAATATACGCAATGATGCAACGTGCTAAAAAGTCATTGCACTAAAATAAAAAGTATGCTATCACCTTTGGGACAATTTTGGAGGTCTCACCTCCCAGGCAAAGCTCAAAATGAATTAACACTACTCTCGTTTAGAATAAATTAGACTTGAAAAACATTTGTTCGTTACACCCCATAATACAAATGTACAGTTAATAATCCTGTCATGCTTCTGCAAAATATGGACAACTCTGGGCTGCTAAACAACAGGTATTTAACAAGGTACAATAAGTCTCCACAAGCAAGGAAATTACTAAAAAAGGTATATCATTAATTGCCATTATTTTGTCATGCAAGAAATTTCATGCAAGGAAAAAGAATTGGTTGAATTTTTTCTTCCTTTTTTTAAAAAAAAAAAAAAAAGAAAACTCCCCTTTGCCTTTTAGTTCTGACAGATTAGTTTTGCAAACATAATGTTGAAATGTCCTAGCAGACGCACGTCAAGCATGTACACATACATATTCCGAAAGACAAGCACTTCAAAATATAAAACATCCAATACACGCTGGCTAAAATTTGAGAGAAAAAAGGAATTTTATTGTCTCTTTTTAGCCTGAAGTATTAAATTAACTCTAAACACCACAAGAAAAAATAATTAAAACCACAGAAATTAATATATGAACGTGAAATTCCTGCCTGTGTAGGTGACTTCTCTGAGTGCTGGTGGCAAAGGAGAAGAAGGTAACATGCAAACATCACAGCCAATTTAAAAAAAAAATACATAATCTCGGTAGTGAAGACATTTTCATGTTCAGCAGGATATGGCAATTTTATGGGTTTGGTGTTTCTTTCCCCTTCCAACCACGTATATTAAGGACATTTGCTGGCAGACACTTCCCAAACCGCATGGGGACTGCCAATGAACAACCAAAATGAGCTAATAACTCTCTTTGGGCACATGCTGATGGAAGAAAGAAAGCTGGAATAACCTGATTTGGCCTCACCAACAGTTTTTTGTATGACAGCTAATCAAGCCCATAAATATAGAATGGATTAATTATCATCTCAATTTTTTTTATTGCTATCTATTTAACTTCCAAAGTGTTAGTGTGTTTATGAATATCTTCTGGGGAATTAATATCACATATTTGACATACACATTTCTCTTAAAATAAGATAAAAAATATTATGAGGTTAATATTTTTCTTAAATAAAGCAAAGTATTTAAAAAAATTATACACTTATAACAGATGGGACCAGAAATTCTATGAGACTGATCTTTATTAAATATCTGTGTATAAAGGCACATTGAATGAGGGGAATTTTTAATTGCTGAGGATTTATCCTTCTAATTCATAAGTGCAATACATTATGTTAGGATGAGACTATAATACAACCTGTTTCCAACTCATTGAGGAGGCTGAGGGAATATCAGATTATTTATCTGATTTTTAGCAGAATCCTATGGAGCAGTGCTGCAAAGTGCAGAGCAAGACTAAACTGAAAGGGAAGAAATTAACTGAACCCTTCCTATCCAACAAAGGGTTCTTAATTTCGTCTCAAAAACCAAGAAATAACAAAAGTTAAGATTTGTAGGATCATCACAACTCCCCTAACCAGAACAGGCAGAATTTGATTATTCCTCTATTCTTTCTGCTCTATCATTCCAGTTTCTATCTCTTCAGATGTATTAATTTTCTAGGCTGTTCCCTGTAGTATATAGGACACCAAAATCAGGTCTTACTAAAAAGCATAAGGAAATAAACAGAGGACAGTCTGAAAAGTCTGTCTTTAGCTCACTTGATTTGTACTGGAAATTGAATCATTGAGTTGAATCATTCTGAGAAAGAGTATATTTCCTAGCCACCATTACCCAAATATAGAAAACATAAGATATCATGATCATTCTCCACTAAATTATTGTGATATTAAGGCTGTTTCTTTAGACTCAACTATGTACAGTGATAGAGTGAAATGTATGGATATGTCATATTCTAAAAAGCATACCAAATGCTTAAAACTGGAAAGGGATAGTCTGAAATGCCTGGTTCCTCACACTCTTACTATGTTTTAAAGCAATGGATATCGAATGGGCTTTTTGGTACACAGAACTGTTGCAATGGTAGTAAAGCTTGGCCATGTAAAAACATAAATAGCAACCTAGTGAAAAAAGCCTTAGCTATATGCAAAGATATCATATTGTAGTATTTATCTGAGCATACTTATATAAAACCAAGTTATGATGGGATAATATTCACACAACTTTCACTGGGCCAACCTTGTAAATGCTGTCCTGTCTGAGGATGAAAAATATTTATAAAAGCGCCAGAATTATTGCCCATTTGAGAGCAACATTTTGTTTTTTATAATACCTCAGTTACTCTTCCTTCCACAACAAAGAAGGGGGAGGTGGGTGAGGAAAATACCTTCTGAGAGCACCCACAAGCAGCAGGGTGAAGAGCACATGGGCTTTTCCATGGATTCTCTGTGGAACGGTCAATACCCAACACAGCACAGCCTTTGGGGGAGTCACTGGGACTCGAGGCTAATGAAGACATCTGCACGTGTTTCCCTGCAGACATGGCTCCAGAAGGGATGTCCCCTCACCCACATTCCCTTGGGCAGCAACACATTCCCAGGGATGTATTCTCAGATACCTCAGGAATTCTGTGCTGCTAAAGCGATCCAAATGGAAACATTTCCCTAAATACGATCCCAACACCAGCACACAGCTAAAACCTTTCACAGTATCACTGATTGCAGGAGTTTAAGAGCTCTGGAAATGTTAAATTCCTCATCATTCCACTCAGCTGCTGCATTTCCTTGGTAGCATCACTTTGCTGGAAAAGATTCCCCATCGTGGGTGCAACCATCAGCTTCTTCCTTCACTAGAGATTCCTGAGACCAAGCTGCAGTTTCCTTTTTTTGCACCAAGCCTTGGTGAAAATACAAGAATTTGCTGTAAAATTGTTTCACCCCTTGTAAATTTGCTGAATTCAAACCTTATAAATTCCAGCAGGAAATAAATCAGGTCTCTGAGGACATGGGAATTTCTATACTGGCTCTAGCAGCACATATAGACCTTGGATTATTGACATTTTGCCCCAATTTAGGTATCAAATAAAAACTCCAGTATTTCCGCTGTCTGTAGGTAATGCTAGCACAAAGCCCTTGGCCAGAAGTTTGCTCTTCCCATTCACCTAAGAAAAGCTGAGTTCTTGGCAACCAGCTGCTATGAAAGACTCATTTCTTTCACCATCATCTCTAGCATGGACATAGTCCAAAAAATTCCTACATTTGGTCAAATTCTAAACCTATGGTTGAATATTGTGTGAGACTTTTTCTAGTACTAAATGTGCAGACATTTTTTGTACTAAAAGTTCTCAACTAAGGAGACTTTGCTGAAAGCTGTTATGGATAGGAAAAAAAAATCCTTTCTTAATGAATTCAATCAAGGAGGAGCAAATGGAAACACCAAATGGCAAATACTTTTTTTTTTTCAAACAATTACAGCATTATTTTTTGTGAAATCTGTTCTGTAACAATGAGAGAAAATTAGTGTGTGTTCTATTCAAAAGATACTGCAGGATGGATTAACATTTATGATCCAGAGTTCAGTGACTTGAATGTTTTCATTTTCTTTTTTTTATATTAATTGGATTTTCCAGTGTACACTGAAGTGGTAAAATGCATTTAATCAATATGCTTTGGGACTAAATTAGCAAAGTACTAATTTTGTTGTGCAAGGTTATATTATGTATTGTACATTTTTAATCACAGTATTCTCCGTTTATTTCTCATTTGCCAAGCTTATGATCCCATTGTGTATAATGCAAAAGAACAGGGAGTCAGAGCAACCCTCAGGAGTTCAAATATACAGAGGAGGAGTGCTTTCCTCATCTGCAGGGGAGGGTTTATTAACTTCTCATCCTAACCCGAGCAGTAAGACACAAAATTGTGAAGCAGCCACATTGCCTGACAGCAGCAAGAACTGCAGTCACTCACCCACCGTAGTTTCTTACATTTTATTAAACATTTTTAACAGAGAGATGCCCACTGGAGGGATGTGGAAGGCTGTTGTTTTAGGGGAGCTGACCCTAAATGCCCCACCAGTCCCAGGTGTAAGGCACATCCTTCAAGGGTCATGAGGCAGAGGAGCAGGAGACTGCAAGGCAGTCCCGGTGGGCACTACCTGGATGGTCTGGTGCTCACTCAGCTGAGAGAGCAAAAGAACAAAGGATCTGCCTGCACTGCTCCACAAAGGGAGAAAACTTCCATTAAATAGCTGAACAGTGAGAAAAAACACCAGAGCAGCCGCCTAGATGAGACTGCAGAGACTCCTGTCACTGAGGAGAGTCACAAGCTGCCCCATCCCTGGAAGTGTCCAAGGAAGGTTTGATGGAGCTTGGAGCAACCTGGGATCCTGGAACGTGTCCCTGCCCATGGCAGAGGCACTGGAACAAGATGATCTTTAAGGTTCCTTCCAATTCAGACCTTTCTATTTGCATTTAGCTGGGGGGTTCTGTATGTTTAAGCCCTCCAAATCACTGCACATTCCTGGACAGGATTCTGCATCTGTCAGGGGAAACCAAGGCAGCTGGTGAAATTTCGAACTGAGCTTACATAAATGGGACAAATTTAGTATCAAAGTGGCATCTTACCTTCCTTTATAACATATCTCACTGCCTCTCTTCTTCCCCTGGAGCATGACATTTGTTCCTTAAGACCACACTTCTCTGTCACCTTCACTCAAAATAAAGGAAGTGACATTTACAGTGCAACACCACTAAAGGAAAGGTGATTCTCAAGATTCATTTTTAATCTGTGTCTTTTCAAAGGGAAGCACAGGTTAAAAATAAAAATAATGAAGAAGAAGAAGAGGAAAAAAAAAATAGGTTGCTTTGGCAACTGCCTGGGGCTGGCACTGCAGTCCTGCTCCCGTGCACGCTTGGAGACACTGAGGGACAGCACCTGCAGCACTTCTCAGGGGGTGGCTCTGCTCAGCATCACCCTGTAACCACAGGCTGCACCCAAAAGGCACAGGCAGCCTTAACTTTAATGGGTCAGGATGGGAAGTAACGATTTGCTCAGTAGTGGAGAGCAGTGTTAAGTGCCTAAAATGGTGTGAATGGCTCAGATGTTGGAGGGCAGTCTATCAGGCACCAGGCGGTGTTATCGGGATCACCTGTCTGTCAGCTGCATTACCTGCCTTCCCCTGATTCATTTGTTTCAAAGGAGTCACTGGGTTTACTTCAAACAAACCCGGCAACCAAACAAAGCAAAACCAGCTCCCTGCTAAGACCCGAAGAGGAAAGGGGAAGAGTAACACACTTAAACATAAAGTTGAACGGAAAGGTTTAAAATTTGCAACTGATGCTGTGCAGCAAGGAGATAAGAGCCTTCCAGACAAGTTAAAATGCACAGATATGCCAATCAACTCCAGATAGATTCAAGGGGTGGTGAACACAGATTACTCACGTTACACCAGGCTATCTCAAGTTACTCAAATGACATAAAGGGATACAATAATCACACACTTGTCTCATTGTGTCAACTTTTTAACAGGGGAAAAGCCATTGTCCACTTCAAGAGGAAACAGCAAAGCAAACCAGATCAGATTATTCTCAAGTGAATTGTCAGGTTGAGGGGGTTTTCTACTTATCTGATACTAGAGCAGACACTGATAGCAAACAGCTCACCTGACTGCACACAAGGAGCCATTCTCAAAAGCAAAAAGCAATCTGTCTCAATTATGAAAAAACAAATTAGACAATCAAACTGGAAATTTGGCTTTTTTTTTTTTTTTTTTATGGAGAGCCACCATGCAAGGGGGTGGCTGTGATGGAGCCAGAGTATCTCTGCTGGGGTTCAGCTGCCCAAAAAACAAACAGTGGAAAAATATCAGACCAGTGTTGCCTGGGATACAACCCTGGTGCCCTCAGGCAGACAGAATACCCACTTAGAATGGGGTGAACACGAGGAAAAACTATTATGGGGCACCTGGGAAAAGAAATTTTTCTTGTTGCTTACAGCTCTTTTGCATTTATTCCTCACAGCACTCATGGCATGGACCCTGAGACTGGCTGCTGAGAAGTGTAAAGCTATTTGGGCTGGTGAAAACAGCAACATTTGAGGTCATTACTAAAAATGAAAAACTATTAGCTGTAAGTGGGCAAGGGCTCTGCTCTCTCTGAGCCCTCTAAGTTACCAAACACAAAGCCTGCTCAGTTGGGCTTTGCATTTAAGGGGATTGCACTCTAAGACAACTCAATCATTCCTTCCATGTGGGTTTTAGCACAGAATATATGCACAGCTTCAGTACAGGAGTGACGTGAGGCAGTGTCAGCTCACATCAACTGGAAACTTTGAATTAGCTTCAGAGGGCACTGGATCTGTTCTCTTCTGTCTGTAAAAGGCACATGATACTATTTTCTTTAACCAGCTCTCCAAGGATGCTGACACAGTTTAGAGAAGAGCTGACCTTCTAAGCTACTGAGAAGGCCACTGATGAACTAAACCTTTCTTTTCCAAGGTCCCTCCCAGCTTTGTTACAGTCTGAGCCTCCCTGACCAGCCAGACACAGCGAGGAAACCTTGGGAGGTTTCACACCACATCCTACACTGGGCCAACCTCAGAGTGCCCATGGACGGAAAACAAAGAGGCAATTGTTTTGTTTGTCAAACAAAAATTCCTTTTGGGGGATTAAAATTGATAAAGCTAAGAGGCTTTTCCTGGTAAGAAGTGACAGTCAGCTCCAGATCAAAGGATTAGACTCTGTTTTCTCTTGCAGTCTCCACCAACTGTTCCCTTAAAGGATTGCACCTGACCAGATCAAAACAACTTTTTTAGACAGAGGTACATTACTTTTTCCTTCTGAAAGAGAAATTTTCAGAAGGATCCAAGCAAACCGTTGCAACTACAAATTAACACCATTAGGAAATAAACTTCTCTGATGCTAGACCAAGTTTATCGTAAATACTGAACATTTCATTGCACTATGGGTTATCTTTCTTCCAAATCTGATGTACCCCTCAGACCTGAAAAAGCTGTTAGAAATTGGGGAATCCTTCTGCTCCGACTATGAGAGTCAGTGGAGAAGGAATACTACATATAAGAAGTGTCAGACTTTATGCCCTGCTCTTTATAGTTTTCTTCAGTCTTTCTCCATAAGATTTCCCCTTCCAGGACTATTCCTTGGTATAAAAGTGTGGTGGCTTTGTGTGCCCTGAAAGTCCCAAGGCCTGTAAGTTCCAAGTCCTGTGGAGGTTTTGCTACAGAGCCTCACTGAACTGGGGGCTAAATGACTTTCCCCCACTGCTGCTCCAGCTCCAGGTATTTAAGTGCATATTTCACAGAGTGCCTCAACCACAAGAGCAGCAGGGTTGTGTTTGGGTCTTTTTATTTCAAAGCTTGTGGTAATTCACAACCACACATCTTAGATCACAGCAGAGCCCTAAATGTAGAGTCCAGCAATGTGAATAATTAGTAATCGGAACTTCTTTCCCTGAATCCTCGTGTTCCTGGAAAAAACATTACCACAGCACTAAAGCAGAGGAGATAATAAAGGCTTTTTCTTGACACCATCAGACTGTCTGCATCCTAGTCTGAACAGCATTTGCAGTTTTAATATTCTCCCTGCACCCCTATAAAACAGGAAGCATTTTCCGTGGTTTTAGTCCACCCAGTGTACAGAAGTTTTGTGACTCTGCCCCCCAGGCTCCTGTGTGTTATTACTTCAAAGGCGCTGATCTCTTTTTAAATGTCCCTTTTGACAACTCAAATCTCTGAACTGGAAGTCAAAATTGGCTAAACTGAGATCTGATAATCGGCAGTTTTACTTCCAGCTGCATCCTGTGCTTGCAGTAATAAAAGCAGTGATTATCTTTGATATGGTTGATGATGTTAGCAGGATAGGAGGCATTCCAGCTGCTTAATTTAATTTCAAATCCCAGTGATAGCATCTAATGGCTGCAGTTTAGCTCCTGCTACAGATTTCATTTTGCAGTGACCATTGCTACTGTCAAGGTAGCTTTATGTTCCCACCTGACTGCAGAGTCCCAGCAGAAGATCACTCATCAGGTAACCACCCTGGTTTTAGACAGCTGGATTTTACTGGATTTAATCAGTACTGGATTTTACTGGGTCACTTAGAGTAAAATCCTGGTACTGATTAAATTAATAGAAAATCTGACTCACCAAAAATTTCTTGATACTACTAGTAAATTAGGAATGCAGATGATAAAATTCAAAATACAGAAAGCCAGGAACCTTTGTGAATTATGAATTACTTCCTATTGGTTATAAGACTGCACACAGCCACAAAATTTAAGCTGTGCTACTCTGTCCTTCTGTCTCTTCATTAGAAGCACCCTACAGGTCAGTGTTCTACTTTTGCCAATGGATATGAGGAGAAACACATGTGGACAAGGCCACATTCTGCCAATTTCCTCTTTACTATTTTCTTTATGTTGGTGGTTTTCATAAAAATTATCCTCATCACTAAAAACAGTTCTGCTTTTTCCTACCTATACAGTGCAAGTTAACTTAGTCCATCAGAACTATCCTAGATTCTCCAGTGATGCTAGAATATAGCACTCAATAGAGAGAAAAGTATTTAAAATAACAGTCAGAAAAATTGCCTGTGTCTCTCAGTGGTAGGACTGAGAACAGTGGGGTGACACAGCAGAGGGAAGAAATGTTTGATCACTCTTTTTTAAGGTTCAAAGTCTCTTACTGACACAAACTACAACACTGTGCTATCCAAACTAATTTATCAGCATCTGCTCTATCCCAGCCTTCCTTCTGTCAGCTGAAGAGGCAGAGGACAGAAGTGCTGGGCTTTGAAAACAAGACCTTCATTTTTGGGTTTTGCTTTTACTCCTTTTACCTGTGTGGGACAGACACAAGCATTCCCTCCTCCCTCTCAATTTCCATATTTATCTCCTGAAACTCATTTCCCATGCCTTGAGTTTCTTCACCTTTAAAGAGCTGAGGCAGCCATGAGAAAGCAGCACTAATTAAGACATCCTGACTTCCAGGACCTTCTCAAAACAGAGCGCGCTTGTTCGCGTTCCTCTGTTTCGGGAGGCCTTGCTCAGCATGACAATGCTCGGGCACATTTCTGAGCCACACCAGAAAACTGGATTAGAATCAAAGCCCAAGATCCCAAGTTTAAATGATGACAAAAGTATCTGCCTCAGCGTTTGTGGACGCCTCTGGTGCAAAACAATTCTGTTGCCAGATCAACACAGAAACTGCTGAGCTCCCCTGGCACATTAACATGTGTCTCTTCACTATTATTCTCAGTATTCATTATTATCCTCTAATGTCAAAGACAAAACTGAGCAGAACCTGTAGGCCAGAGCAATAACAACAACAAAATCTTGAATTTTGAGGGGCAGACCTGTTAGAAGAGTCTGGAAAGGGCATATGAACTACAAAAGCACAGAAATCCCAGAGGCTGGCACATTCATGTCCTGTTTTTTTGTTGGACATGCTGCAACAAAGAGACACAGGCTCCTAAAATCTGTGGTTATCCTGAAGTGGGGCATCCAGCCCGTTCCCTGTTTGGTTCAGGACACCACCAGAAATGGTGACGACTGGAAACAGGCTGGACTAATTGTTCCATCCCCATCCTGGTTTCCAACACAGCCTTTTCCAGAACGATGAGAGTTTATAGGAATTTTTGTTTGCTTGAGCGGTAGAAGGTCGGTGCTCCTCTCAATTACCTGGTCAACCACAGCACTGAAGTAACCCCCATTAAAAGGGAAACAAGAAGAAAACTGGCCAGCTCCAAACAACCTGCCAATCCTGGTTTCACCACTGGGTAGAGTATAATTAAGAGATGAAATGGATGTGTACAATTAAGAGATAAAGAAGATGAAATGTGGTTTTGTGACACTGCTCTGGGCATATTGTCCGTGTGCTGCATCCCACAGCACTGGATAGAACCACCTGAGAATCACAGCTCCTATTAGGCAATGAAGATAAAGGAAGATGGGACAAAATGGAAGGGAACAGATAAATGGGGGAATCTTGGACTGCAATAAAAAAAAAGTAGGGCAGCATAAGATCTCATTCTCCAGTCCTGTGTTACTCTTAAGCAAACTGTGGAGTGCAGCATGTTTAAGAAGATATGAAGAAAAAGCAGAAGTGAGATTTATTTGTCCTTGCAAGCTGTCAATCACACACACAAAAAATTTGGGCTTCTCTTCTCTGTAGAGGACTCTGGTTCAGCAGGTACAATTTGGCAAAACCTGCTTCTAGCCCAGAGGGGAAGTAAGGGTTGCAGGGCTTTGAAAGAGACCAGAGGATGGACTAGGTTAAGCTTTTGAAGCTTTTCTGACAAAGGAAAGGAAGCCACAATATTAAAAAAACATTATGGAAAAGAATTTTTTTTCCGTATCCTTCTACCTTTTAAACACACTCAATGCTCCTTGTTCTGTTAACCTCTTGTGAACTGCAGAGTTCTGATTTGTTGAAATAAAGATGCTGCTGTACCCCACTGCTATTGCAATATATGATAAAAGCCAGCAGTTCTCATAAAAAAACCCTGCTGAAATCATTAGCAGTCTCCCAGAGTAAGGACTGTGTCAGGTAGTGACAAATCCTTTTTAAAAGGGAGCTTGAAATGAAAACAACTTTTTTTTTCTTTTCTAATATGTCCATATGTCTCTGCACTAGAAGTAGAGAAAAATTCTCTGCTGGAAACTGGACGAGACTGAGGTAGGAAGCGAGCAAATAATAAGAAAAGGGGAAACATTATTTATGGGAAGTTGGTGAGGAAAACACTGCCCTGCTCTCCCTCCTGGTCTGAATGTGCATCCCTTGCGTGTCCCCAGCCCCTGGCAGGGTCCCTGCCAGCCCCTCAGCCCTGGCTGGCTGAGGTTGGGGACACTGCTGCCACCAGCCCGGCCTGGGAGCTGCTGGCCCTGTGACCCTGGCAGCTGAAGGCCGCAGATGCCAGCTCCAGGAGGAATGTCTGCAGCAGTGCCGGGGTGTCAGCTCATCTCCCTGCCCTGCGCTGACAGACCTGCCTGTGGGCTCTGCTGTGGGGTCAGCTGCCGCTGTGCTGCTGTGCCCTCCTTCAAGTCACTTGCCTTTGATTTCTGAGCGTGAGGTGCAGCCTCTTGACAAGATGCATCTGCAGTGTCTGATTAGGGTAAAAGAACCGTGTGTGGGGAATATTCCCGATACTTTTACATCTAACAGCGTGCTGGCTGCCAGGAGCCCAAGTCTGGTCTCCAAGTGACAGATGAAACTTGGAGCCTTCTAGGAAGCAGAGAGGCAAAATATTCCAGAATAACCACACACAGATTTTTATTTTACTGAGGGTAAAATAGCCAGCTTTTCACATTTCATGATTTAATCTATTTACTGGAAATATCATAATGGAGACATTAAATAAAAACGAAAAGGCTAATAAAAGCCAAACAGGACAGAGATATGGCTGTTTATTATTAAAAGCATCATTACTAAAAAACAGCTTATTTTTTATACTACTTGAAACAGTAAATTTAAGACTAGAAAAAAAAATTATACAACTGCTTCATGAAGCTTTCTTTGTATCTGAAGGGTCTATGAATATAAAAGCGTATCAGGGCCAAATCCAGAAGGTCTTACTCAAGCAAAACTGATTTTAGTGGAAATAAAGCCTGATGGACTAAAGGATTTGGTTGGTAATTTATGGGACCCTTATCTCTGATCCACCTTCTAGGAATGCTAGCTTGTGGTACAGAGCAATGTAATATGCTTAAATATCTATGATTAATTCGGGTAATCTGGTTTATAGAGCCCGCTTATGTAAATGAAAAGGATTTACCTTTATGTCTGAGATGAAAAAAACATACATCAGATACAGCGAACCACACATTACAGAAAATGGCCTGGCTGAATTGTATTAATGTCTCAAAAATGTTGAGAAATGCTGTATCTTCTCCTTAAGCCAGTAATCATAGTACCTACAAATTGCATATCTTATCCTGCTTTACACATATGCAGAAGTGGGCAGCGGCTGTTTTGAAGGCAGCATATCTCTCATTTGTACTCCTTACAACATGCTTTTCAAAGCCTAACAGAGAACTGTGGCTAAAGACTTTCAAAATGAGGAGAGGGCTGTGAGGGATTAATGCTTTACCTGGGAAATGGAGCGGAAGTCAACTATCAAAGCAAAACAGTAACATTCCCGCAGGCCCGGTCTTAAGGACGAAGGTTTTCATGTGATGAAGTGGTAATTCAGTTCAAAGTCTCCGGGAGGACTCCCTTTGTGTGTCTGTCCAGCAACAACTACAAACTTACAGATAAGAAGTGGAGGAGGGACCAGTGTGATCGTGGGGTTTGACTCTCTAAAGCACAGCTCTCCGAGCTAGCTCTGCCTTGAGACTGTCTCCTGGTGCAAAATCCCTCTTCCAGTTCCACTGGATCTAGGGATAATGCCCAGGGCTTCAGTGAAACAGCTCTGAAGACACAGATCTTTGATAAATAATTCCCACTGGACTGATTGTTGTACAAATTCAGCAGCAAGGACTTCTCAGAATCGCCCCTTATTTGATATTCTCAACACATGGAGCAGCCTCATCTTTGGTGGCAGAGAACCACTACAGAGCCCTCGAGGTATGTGCAACATGGAACATACCTCAGGACAACCCTCCATCTCCCCTGCATCAGCAGGGAAAGCTTCTTAATGCCACATTATAGAATCAGAGGATGGTTTGGGCTGGAAAGGACATTAAGAAATCATCCAGTTCCAACCCCCTGTACCATGGGCAGGGACACCTTCCACCAGACCAGGTTGCTCCAAGCCCCATCCAGCTGGGCCTTGGACACTTTCAAGAATGGGAATATTCTGTAATTAAAGCCACTTCCCAACTCTAGAAGAAAAACCTGGTCATTTACAATGGCTAACACTGATTCTAACATCAGCTAACACTATATAACATGCAATAGTTTCTCCAAAAGAAAAAACCAGATGTAGTTTTGAAGAAAAACTACAAGTTCTGCAACTTCAGATGAAATCAGGGAAGAGGAATCTGGGGCAAGAGTTTTAGACCCAGGTTGGACAAGATGGTAGCTGATTTATTCCACCTAACACTAGCTGAAAGATAACTGCACCGTGGCATTTCTGAGATGAACAGGATGTGGTTGAATGGAGTTGGACGAACACAGACTTCAGCAACAGAAGGTTTAAGCTAATATTTTTTCCTCAGTATTATTATTATATCTACCAGACTGTGCAAGGCAACCCCTGTTTGCAATCCCCATAGCCAAAATCAGCCCAGTAAAATCAAGTTTAGTAAAACAATGTAAATAAGATAAGACATACCAAAAAAAGCTCTGCTTTCATATTAAAGTGAAATCAACACCCTCAACTAATACAGACATTCATAAAGAGATAAAACACCTCAAAGCAAAGCATCTGTGTTTGTGCTGCTATTTCATGTCAAGGCAATTACAGTGATGTTATTAGGAAAGATCAGGAAGGAAGCAGTGTTGTCATATAGGGAGAAAAGAAAACAAACCGTTAAGCAATCATGTAGAACATCTCAAAGCTGGTGAGGGAACAAAGCTGAGCACTGTCAGGGTATTGATCTGCTCCAGAAGGTGCAGAGTTCTGCACCACTGTGATTGCCTTCCCTGCTGGGTTTAGAGAGGGCTGAAAGAATACAGTATTGATCTGGCCCAGTTCCTGAGAAGTAACTCGGTGATAAACACCGACTGCAGCCCACGGCTCTGACAGCAAACTGTTGCCAAACAGCAGAGCTGTGTTGTGCACACAGCTCCTGTCATGCAGGGAATACCTGGGCAGCACCACTGCCCACTGCACTTCCAGCAGGAAAGCAGTGCTGGCCAGTGGCAAGAATATAACACCTGACAGCTCAGCTGCTCCCACTCTTTTCACTCAATTATGGCAAGGTTTCTGATGAATGAAGGATATTTTATTTATTCTGCATTCAGAAAATACTGAATATATAAAGAGGCTTCACCTTAGCTGGAGCCCAGCAGAAAATCAATCCAAAGTTCTGCATTTAACAAAAGAGTTTTTCCTCTGTTTCGTGCCATTCACTGTAATGCTGGGGGAAGACAGAAAAACACTCTCCTCATTTATTTTCTTGCCTATCAGTGAAATCTTGTCATTCTGTAACAACTAGGCACTCCAGAGAGCATTTCTACTCTTAACAGCAACAGTGCTGTCCTACAGAGGTAAAACTCACTTTAGTAATTGCAACCTGGAGAAAAAGGCTATCATGCACCTGCATTTCCAAAGTCTCGGGCAGCATTGCATCCCCTTTCAGGTGGCATCAATCCTCAGTGGCACTAGAAAGCAGCAGACACAGGCAGGCAGAGAAGGAAGAGATTTTAAGCCCTGACAAGCTGAGACCACAAACTTCAGGCAGTAAACTACAGACACAATGGGTGGTTCAGGGCAGCTCTAGGAAGTGTTGCAAAGCCTAAGTGCTGGGGCAAAAAGAAACCTGTCCCGTGGAGTGCTCAGCAGTTGACTCCTGTCCTCTCTCAGGCCCACCCGCACAAGTCCAGCAGCAAAGATGAGCTGAACCACCTTCTGTGAGATCTGCTGCCTTGTTCTTACTTGAGGGGTGTATTTCTGTGTTTGTGCTGAGGGCTTCTGGGAATTCCCTGAACTTTTATTGCCTTAAGCCTGAATCCTTTCATGGCCAGTGCTGATGATCAGCTTGACCCCAGGAGCAGCAGGAGCCTCAGGATCTCCCTGCGTGTGGATGCTGGACCTCACCCCCGGGAGCCCAGGCTTCCATCTCCGTGTTTTCATGCACAGCTGAGAACCACAGTCACTGGGTCAAACTTTCACAAATCGTGAAGGCACTGAGTTTCCAAAAGGATTGCTGTGGGCTGCACAGGCCTGCTCCCAGCAGGCCCCTGGGAGAGCAAATGCTTGTTTTCTCTCCCTGCTGCACAGGTGCATAACCTCACCTGCGCTCCCCAGCTCCTCACACTGAAAGAATTTCCCCTCCACGCTCTGTCAGGTCTGCTGAAAGATGCTCCATCTTCCTGCTAAGCAGACATAGATCTTTTATCACATCACTTCTGCAAACAGCACACATACATTTTTTATTTTAGGGTTTGTTTTTTCTCTTTTTCCTTTTTTTCTTTTTTTCCCCCCCCTCACAACTCAGCACTGAGAACAAAAGAAAACTGTTTACCAGACACAGGCACCTGGTTTGGGGTTTTGTTTTCCTCTGTTACTCTCTGAATTCAACTCTGTTTTTAAATAAAGAGACGCAGAAGAAGCAGGAGACCTCCTGGGTCAACCGGGTCAGCCTCGTCTATCGAGCAGGATTTTCCCATACACTCTGACCCCCTCAAGGATTTTATCTGGCCTGTTTTTTGAACACCTCTAATGATGGTGACTCAGCTACCTCACTAGGCAGCTTATTCATCTGTCTCGCCTAATTGCTCTTAGCTTCATTTTGTCTTCCTTTGTATGCAATGCAAAATTTTCCTTTTTTTATTTTTTGACTATTTCTTTATCGAGGCAGGGAGGGAGAGGGGGGCTGACAAAAAATTGTCATCTTCAAAAAAACCCCACAACCTCTTCCAATCTAAAAATATCTGTAAAGCATGGCAACACTATTGTCATGTCTAATTTATTAGCCTATGTGTAAGCTGGAGATTGTTTGTTCAGGGAAAGGGTTAATAACAATAACTGAGAGGTTCTGGCACCTCTTTTTTTTATCTTGAAATAGTAGGGATGAGACCATCAACATAACTGCACCTAGACAGAGGAATGGAGTGTCAGAAATCCATGTCTTGAAGAACAAGACAATCAAGCATCATCAGGGCAAGCAGTCACTACTTTGGTGATGGTGGAGCAGCTCTTCAGGCTTTCCCCAGGGGGGAAACCCTCACTTTGTTTAGTTCTTGAATCCAGGGAGCAGCATCAGCTCAGTACCTGGTAAAAACATTTTGGGATCCTGGGACAGGATGTGGTGAGAACTGCTGAGCCCCTTGTCCCAGGAGTGGAGATGTCACTCAGCTCAGAAAGGCACAAAACCCAAAGAGTGTTAAAGGATTAACACAAGAGCTTCTCATCCACACAGGAGTCCTCTGTCAGACCAAGAATTGCAAACTGATATTCCAGAATGGAATATGAGGGTTGCAATCAGCTGGGGCTCTCAGAGCCCTGCAGCCTGGCAGGGACAAAGTGGCATCAGGCAGGGGCAGCTCTGGCTGGCACCTGCAGCATCTTGAGGGATTCATTTGCAGCAGATACTCAACTCCCTACTGGTTTTGAATTTAGGAAGAGCCAGGTGATGCTGCCTTATACAAGAATGCTACCCACATGCAGTGACCTTCCATCAGAGAGATTAAACCCTAGTTTGAAATAGAAGTGCAGCTTGGGCCGTGATCTTTACAGCAGTTCACATTGCTGGCTTACAATACAGAATAGCATCAATGCAGAAAGCTGCAGAAAATCCAACTAAAGAAAGGTATTGATAAGTATTTTCAATTTGTTTATCATTCTGTTTTTCAGTTAGTTTCGATTTAACCCTAATTTTTATCCAAATGCTTAAACTAAGCTTGGGCAAGATAATTCCTCCTCATTAAA
The DNA here is from genome assembly GCF_021018805.1 of Prinia subflava. Taxonomy (NCBI): domain Eukaryota; kingdom Metazoa; phylum Chordata; class Aves; order Passeriformes; family Cisticolidae; genus Prinia; species Prinia subflava. The sequence continues at coordinate 4,247,242 of NC_086261.1, forward strand.
AAACAAAATGAAAACAACAACAACAACAACAACAACAACAAAAAAGACAAACAAAACAGAATTGTGGCTTGAAAAATTGTGTAAATATTATCGAGTTCTGTTCCAGTCTAGAGAATCCATAAAGGATAAAAAGAGAAAGAAGGAATTGATCAAAAGAGATGGGGGAGAGAAGAAAAGGTGAAAAATGAAGGCAGGTGGCAAAGGAAAAACACAGGGATGGTGGCTGAGGACAGAGGAAAACACTCAGGTAAAGATGTGTGCCCTAGAGCACAGAAGTGGTCACCACAGCCACTCACACATCACGTGCTGCTTGTCACCCAAGCCACCTGAATGACTTATTTCAGCACATGCCTTGTTTTCAGCAATCAGTCCTGCAGCAGTTAATTAGATGGGCTCACACTTAAACACCTTACAGAACCAAAGCTGCAGAGCAGGGCCTTTCCTCCAGTTAAGAGACCATTTTGAAAATGCCCTTGACCAAAACATGCAGATAAACAGGCAGGTGATAGCCTGGGAGATGTAAGTGCTACTGAAGTGGAAGACTCGTGGGGAGCAGAAGCATGTTCTGCCATCTCCTGTGCTCCCCTACAAAGTCAGACTCTGAGAGGTTTGTAAAGCTGTAGGACAAGGACCAGAAGACCCTTCTGACCTTAATTTATTTCATGTTAAAAAGGTGGCAGATCAAGAGACTGCTTTACATAAACCCAGAGGATGCTCTGTTCTCCCTGCCATCTATACAGGAATGTATGTACAAACAATGCTTTATAAAATAAGAGAACACTGACAAGGGGTTGATTATTTTCTTACAAATTTCTTTATAAAATGAAGCTTATTTTTCTAGTCTTGCCATTCAAGGATTGTATTTAAAGCCCCTAAAGGAAAAAGAGGCAAGGGGGAGAACAGGCTTTTCCATGGCTGCTAAATGAGAGAAGGGCAGAGCTGCAGCAGAGTTACTGAAGTGAACAACCTTGATCTGACCAAAAGGAGTCATTTAATTTTAGGTACTCCCCAAAGGCTTTATTCTTCTTGGCTGCCAGGCCAGAAATGTCAGGTGTGTTGAGATGGGGCACCCTGGAAAGTGCCGAGCCTGAAAGGCAGCAAACAGGTTCCGCATGACTGCTGTTAGGTCTGGGAGCCTCCACGGAGAGCTGAACCCTTTGACCAGATAGGTGTGAACCAAAGAGGGGACTGGGTCATTTCTTTTCAAAGTTTTCTTTGCTTTACAAAAGCTTAAGGAATTTTTTTTCTTTTTTTGTAATTCCAAACCTTCCGTTTCAAAAGAGGAAAATAATAACAAAAAAATTAAAAAGAAAAAATTGAAGCACTTTCTTTTCTCAAATAAATGACACAACAGGGAAAGACCCAGCAGGGGAATTAAAGCTCTTTTTCTGACTGATCCAGCAGCATTTTTCTAGGCATTAGCTAGACTTAAAACAATAATGAAGTTTGTCACTGTGTATGTCATAGAGCAGATCTCTCTAAACCTCAAGGTTTCTAAACTGTAATATCTGTGGGGAAAGAAATGCCTTCTGCTATGGATATACAAAGCACCAAGTACAACAAGGTCTAGCTCTTGACAAAGGTCTCCAGCTGATGTTGAAATACAAATAACTAATGGGACAAGATGGAAATTGTGCTCTAATCCTCCCAGTGGCTATTGTATAATGAAATGAATAGGGACCTTGGGAGAAAGGAACAGAATCATACCCTGTGAACACACAGCTGCAGATTCCACTGCCAGCGTAGGTCCAGCCCCACAAACATTAAAAAAAATGTACAAAAATGCTTGAACTTTCTTCACTAATTTGGGCAATCCATGAAAATTTCTTATTGGTTGCAAATATGCCTGAAGGCAGACATGGTGACCATGTCTGTCCCAGCACAGGACACCTCAAATTCAGCTGTTCTTGATCCTCTCTGAGTTTGCTCACAACCAGTGACTGCCAGGGCCAGGAGCTTCCTAAGGAAGCAAGGATTTTCCCTGATCCCAATCCCAAATGAGTGTTTATCCCCAGAAGTTAGCTCACTGACAAGATAAGCTGCTAACATGAGCGATTGCAAAGTGTCTTCCTAAAATTCAGTAGGAAAGGGAGATTATTGCAGCCCCTGGAACATTGTTCCATGATGGCTGAAACTGAAAAGTGTTACAAATAATCCTGCAAACCTAAAAATAATGCTTACATGCTCACTTTTAATTTTAATTTCAGCCAAATCTACACGGTTATCTCAAAAATTTGTGGAGCTTTTAATGTGGGTTTGCTTTGCAAACAACTGCTTTATCTTTACATGTGGCTTGACCTGAAACCTGCAATAAGACATCATTTTCCTGACCTACAGGTTGCAATTTCCACATGGCCAAGTGCCACAAGACATATGCCATGACTCCCAGGGCCAGGAGCAGCTTGGGGAGGGGACAAGGAGGGGACAACAGCAGCTGCCACAGATGCCACCATTCCTTGGTGGCTGCAGCTGTGTACAAAGGTGACACTGCCTGGATATTCACAGGCTGAGCAGCAGAGCCCCAGCACTGTTTTGCTACCAAATTCATGAGAACCCAAGTGCTGGAAAAGTATCTGAATTGCTTACAGATTTCCTTGAACACTGACCCAGTGTAGCATCTTCCATTTCCTTTATCCACATTTGATGGACCAGTTGTGCAGAATTCAGCAACGTTTGCTGCACATTTTCAGCACCTTGGCTTATTTCTATTAAAACTGAATTGCCATCACATTTTGGAATAATCTCATGGAAAAGGAAGAAGCCAGCACAGCAGGCATCTAAAGCAAAGGGTATGGAGATCATCCAAGTTCAGTCCTGAATGTGCAGTTAATAAATTCTTCAAAAAAAAAAATCTTGCCCAGTCACAGGTATTTTTATGAAACACTCCTTGGATTAAAATGATAAATTCTCCCCTCTGAACTTTGTTTTTAAATAATATGATTGTGCAAGATTCAGAGTTACTGCCTGATACAGCTGGGCTGATACAACTGCCATTGATTTGTATGAAAATTAGAAGTATTTATCCTTTGCAAAACCAGCAGGTTTTAGCTGACAGGACAACTTGAGAGTGCCCAGTAACTATCAAGAGTTCTTGTTAGTCCCTTCTGATAGACACAGTGTAAAAGTTTGGACAGAAATTCTTCACAGGACTGAAAGAGCAGCAATCAATGGTTGACTGCTAATTTTGCCACAAACTTTGTATATAATCTTCAACAAGTCATTTAATTTCCCCATACCTCAACCTACTAATGAACTAGAGGTTGTATCTACATTTTTTTTCCCCCTCTATCCTTTGCTTACAGAGACTGAAAGCATTTTAGGTCAGAGCTGGGACTCCCATTTACCACACCACAATCTGATAAAAAGCATAGCTCAGAGAACTTACTGAATGCAGTATTTTAATAGAGCTGTAGGGGATGCCTACAGCTCAGTTCTGAGCACGTTTTAATTCCTAGGAAAAATATACACATTAAACAGGAGTGGGAGGAGTGGAAGGAAAAAGATTCCAATTATCAGGTAGTGGGAACAGAGTCAATCAGGAGCCATTCTCCCTCCCTTCCCAAAAACAATGTAGGTGGTAGCACATTGAGCCTTCAGATTGCACCACGGGATGCAGAGCCACAGTTCAGCTTTCAGTGTTACTAATAAAAGGTTAAGGTTTCAAGCTATTTTTTAATTTAGATCTGTTGTTTGGTAATTGGAATAAACATTCAAATTTGAGCATCAAATTTCTCATTAGTTTCACATCAATACCTGTGCTGAAACTATGGATCAGTGAACTGAGTTTCTCACTGCCCAAGTGAATTCATTAATCATTCTCTCCTAAGATGGGCACATAAGCAGACAGCTGTTCTAAGCAGCTGTCTTCTGATAAAACTCCTAACGTGCATACTGCTAAAAAAAAAAAAAAAGAACAAACCACACACACACTCACAAAATCTACCTTTTCAACAGTCTGCTGTTCTCTTAACTCAGAGATCTACCTGCATGGACAGGTCTGGCAGAGAGAGGAACTGGATCCCCACTCAACAATGCATTCCAATTTGTAAATGGTCACTTTATGGTTACAGACAGAAAGTTTTAAAACCATTAAGACTTAGTTACCACTTCTTATCTGGGGTATCATGAGGAAGAAGAAATACAAAACCAGACACTGATGAATGTATTCAATGGACAGGTATAATCTTAAACCAGATCCAGTTAATTTTTTTTTCTGTCTATAGCCACATAGCTTCAATTATTCATCCACCATTCCCTTTCTTCTAATAACAGATATTTAGATTTATTTTCATATACCTTGATGGGCTGGGATGAGATAGGCATTATGGCACACATTAGTCTCCTATTTTCCATTACAGCCAAAACAAGTGCTTAGGTAACTGGAGCTTATCCTATTTAAATATATGCAATCAGGAAATTTGAGATTGCCTTGATGGACCATATAATATTTCCTTTAGAAGCTCCCTGATATGCCATCGTCTCCAAGTTCATCCATACAGCAAATGGTCTCACTGGGTAACCTTTCCCCAGCTGCGTCACCCACCCCAAAGAAAGACGAGACCATTGAAAAATGTATAAACAAGGACTTTTGAACTGACTTTGTCCAAGAGACAGGAAGTATAAACACACCTTTTAATACCCTGAAGCATTACAAAATCTTTGCTGTATGTTAAATTGATGTTTTATGGGTTTGGTATAAGGCAAAGCTTAATGAAAATGCTTTTTTTTTAGTTTCATAAATCGCCAAATTTCACTTGGCAAAACTGTAGATTTGTTGAAAATTGCATTAACAGACGCATTCAAACATATCTGGAAAGAGAGAATGGGGGTTTTTTTGAAAAATTAACTTCCTGGCTGTGCGCAGAGCCATCAGACAATTCAAAAATAAAGAAGTAAAATCAAACTAAGAGCCCACGCAAGCACATAAGTCAGTTTTAACTTCAGTAGGAGTTTGGACCAAATTTTTATTCAGTTAATCTATTTGGAAATCTCACCCTGACCACTGCACTGAGTTAGGGAGACTCCTCATGCTCCTGTGTGCTTCACCAGAAAGCTGCAGAATGTGGTAACAAAAATGCATCAAACATGCAGATGTGGCACTTGGGGACACGGTTTAGTGGTGAATGTGGCAGGTCTGGACTCAGTAATCTTAGAGCTCTTTTCCAACCTAAGCTTCTATGATTCTGTTCTGTGATTTCACAGTGGAGGAGCTGGGCTGATTCAACAGCCCAGTGATGCTCCCCAAACAGTTTGCTGTCAAATACTTCTCATTTCTTGGAATTTGAGATAAAAAAAGGATAATTTTTAACAAGCAAGTGTGCGTAGTGACAAAAGGAGACATTTCAGTTTCCTCTGCTTAAGTTACTGCAGCAGACCTTATGGGCAGGCAATAAAATCTTTGATTCCTCTCCTTGCAAACCTTGCCCTGATCATACCTTCAGCCAGGCACGACCACAGTAATTTTACCAGAAAGTTACCTCGAGTCTGGAGAAGCCATGGCCACTGCTCACTGAAAAGCACGAGGGGACTGTTGAGAAAATTATTTCTGCTTCTAAACCATGTCAATAAGACAAGAGAAGGATAACCATTAATTGCTTCTTTGGGATAGTTTACGTCAGTAAAATCAACATGATTCAGATCACTTCTGACATAAATAAAACAAGCTCTGTTAGTGTCTTGCACTGAAATACTCGTGCTTCACAAGGCTTTCAAAACACTTTGACGAACAAGAATTAATTAATCCATCCCCCTTTTCAGGACACCAATATTTTATAGGATTCTGGACTTTTTTCTCTTTGTACCTGCACGTTGCTTGAATTTCTGTGACCAGAAGATTTCCCATTTCATTATGGCCAGGCCAATTCCCAGCTCAGTTGTGAATGAGAGCTTTGCCTGACTGCACACAGAAAGAGACTGAAAACAAAATGTTATATTTCATAAACCCTGAAATAATCAACCCTCCTCCTCTTACACATAGAAGAAATTCAGACCTTGTGACATCCCTAATAATATTTTCATCCTCCCAGTTTGTAATGGTTATAGAAGGATCAGCATGACTTAAAATACATAAATAAAGACCTGTTCAGAAATTACTAATTTTCTTTTTTCTTCTTTTGTATTGATGACTTTTTTTCAACTTATTGTAGGAAATCTGCATTAGAAAACGAATTCTGAGAGTAAACATTACCTTACAAAAGTCCTCTTAACAGTGGGGTTTGTGACAGAATGGAAAATTCAGGAGAAATGATGAAGAATAATGAAGAATTCTGCAGTACCTGCCCTGAACCAAGCAGTAGTGTGCTATGCTTGGTATAAAACCTACAAAGCTCAACTGTGGTTTTCAGAAGATGATCAAAGAACAATTTCTTGTCTCCAATGGTGCCAATAAGAAAGTTCATACCAACTTCAAAAGGCCAAATTCTGCTGATTTTACTCACACTGAATCATTCTTTATTTCATGTGTATTGCACTGACATCAGTACAAGCAGGGATGAAGTAAGGGCTACTGAACCAGAATACAGATATCAGAATTTGATGCGAAGCAATTAAGTTAGGATACTTGTATCACTTTCTGACTCAATTCTTAGGTACTACTGGGGGAAATAAAGCTAATTTTGATCCATTTTCTGTTACAATATTATCTTAATTTCAGCATTTAACATGTTTCCTTCCTAACAGGAAATGCAGCCCTTCTTAAATGCTGATACTCAGACAATTATCTCTTGACAAATCACCTGGAGATATACTTTTTTTAAGAAACAATAATTCACTCCTCATCTAATTCCCATTAAAGCAATAATTTGTAAAAATGAAAATTACTTTGATAGCTTGACCAAAGCTTGTATCTATGGTTAAATATGTACAGCAGCTTCCTGAATGAGGTAATTGATCAAAAATAGTTTTCAAGGGCTTTGGCTTTAAAGAAGAATGTTAATATCAAAGGATACAGTGAAATCATACACAGCAGTTAAAATAACTCTGCCTCCTGTTGAGGAGGTCTTGGACTGTTTACCCCTTTGGCTTGGTATCACCCTAAGCACCAATGGACAAGGCACAAGGCTGAAGAAAAATCTGGCCTGACCTCTTCCTAGCCCCAAAAGTCTCTCAATTCTAATAATTTTATATGGTAAAATTAAGATTTATAAAATTTTATTTGTAAAATTTATATGTCTTCCACGTCCCACCTTCCTCCCTTTCATTTCTTTTCATCTCTTGTACAAAATGTGTCACGCTTTGAGGTTATTGCTGTATTAACAAATTAATCCAAAACTTCCCGCAGGGATCTACAAGAAGTAACAACAAGTAAAGATTATTGTCCCATTTTAGAGGGGGGCAGATAAAGATTGGACACACAGAACTGTGCAAGGACACAGAAAACACCAGTGGGAGCAAATGAAAGTAAGCAAAACTTTCCCCAGACAAAGTACCTTTATTAAGAATCTGTCCCCTATCAAGACTTTTCATGGGGTCGCAACCAAATTACAGTGCTCTAAACTGATTTTTTTAAAAAAAAACTTCCTGGACGTGAGTGTCTCCTTGGGCAAGGTGCAGACAACAGGGAAACAGTGCATGTGTGGGCCCTGTTGACATAAAGAATCCTGGGAATAAGAGAGGTGAAGAGAAGAATGAATTTCATTTTTATTGCTCAAACTAATGGGGTTTACAACTTACAAAATGAAAATAAGCCCAGCATACGGACCCATATTTTGAGAAGGATACAAAGTGTATCATAGCGATATACTAATCCTATAATTCCTCAGAGAGGCAAATAACCTTTTCTCTTGATATAGGCATCAGGCATTGATCTGTCACACTGTTTGTTCTAGCAGAGCTCCCAGAGGTGCATTCAGTTTGAAACGTTAAGGCTAGTTCATTAGCTGTCCCTAGCTCGTTTCTCTGAGAGAATCAAGATAATACTGTGGTTAGTTAATGGCTTTCTCTTGTTTCCCCCAGAGCCTGCCTGTCTGAAGCCTGCAGGCCCAAGCAGCTTTCTTTTTTCCCCCCTTCCCTTCACTATTAGTCACAGCTGGTAAGGCTTGCAGGAGCCTGGCTTGTTTGGGAACAGCCGGATGGCACAAATGGTTGAGTCTCTCTTGCAAACAACCACCTTGGCCCCTGCTGCCAGAGGGGAGGGCTCCTGCCTGCCCAGCGGTGGGGAACGAGGGATGGAGGGAAGGGGAACTCCCCTCCATCCTGCTACAAACACGTCTCCCACAGAAAAATGCCAAAATTATGAAAAAATAAAAAAGAAAAAGGCATTCCTGCCACTGTTTCCTAAATAAAACTGACCTTCACAGGGAACTGATATCTCCAGAATCAGGAAATGTCACCTGCCTTGCTCTTGGGTCCTGCTGTTTAGCATCACTGCTTGGAGGTTGGGTAGTCACAGACAGGAATCTCTCCCAAGAGCCATCCCACTAACAGCTCCTAGTGGATGAGCAACATTCCCTGTACTTTTGCTTTGTGCTGAACACCTTCTGTCCCTCGTCATCCTCACGTAGATGCTGAAGCAAGTCACCCACCTGGAGAGATTCCAGCACTGCTGCGAGCATCACAAGGCTGAACGAGACAGCTTCAAACGTGCTTATCTCTCTTGTTTTCAGCTTGCATTTTAGGCTTTGTAAAATTAATATCTGATTCCCAGGAAAGCAAGACAATGGCAAGGTTGATGAGTGTCAGATATCTGCGGGCAGAGGCGGCAGAAGTTCCCTTTGCAGGGAGTAATTCTATCGATGTACCTCAGTGCTGATCTGCAGCGTCCCCGCTATTCCGGAGCCTCACTCTTTTATCTACACATTCAGCACTCACTGCTGTGTTACCAGACACTGCCAGCCATGAAAGGCTGCACGATGATTTTATCTGCCTCCCAGAATATTACCCATTGGGGAACAAACTTAGACTTGTAAATCTTTTCTCTTACAAGTGCTCTAATCCAGACGTTTAGAGCTGCTTTTGCTCGCCAAGCAAATAGCACCAAGCTATTTACAGAAATCCGAAGTTAGCAGTAGGCAGGGTGGTGACTATCAGATAAAACCCAGTCTGAAAGACAACTCTTTGATATTATAGGATTTTTTTGTTGTTGTTTGGAACAGTAAGTACACACCCACCCAACAAAATACAACAAAATATAAAAGCTGCTCTTTGGGATACAGCTTTATGATACTGCTGCACGAGCCTAAGCATGAAATGCCACCAAATGAAATGATGCCTCCCCATCCCTCCCCTTCTCTGCACAGAGAGTGATGGCTGGTTTTGCCGTGTCTTAAAGATGGAGTCCAGCAGAAAGTTTTTTACTCCTTTAGTTGGGAGAAATTTTCACTCATCTAGCTCTTCCCTGAACCAACACTGCAGGACCCAAGAGAAGCAGCAGCTCACTGTCAGACTGACTCAGCCACAGGTAAACTGATAAAACCACATCAGTCACACAGGCATCTAACACCTGTCCCCCAAAATGTCATGGAATATGTGGTACAGCCATGAAAACTGACAGACCAAGAGCAACCCAATCACAAAATCAAGGCCCCTCCTTAGGCATTCACCAAAATATACGTGAAAGCTGAATGCTAACAAAGAGAAAGGAAAGAAAAGGTTACCTGGACAAATCTTAGTACTTGATCAGAACAAAATTAGAAAATTTAAGTTTGAAATAATGAACATGGTGGGTCCTTTTTCCAAAAGCTCCAAATCATGCTTTTCCACTGGGTCCACAGTAAGATGCTGGAATACTTTTGTTATGTCCAGAAATGACAGGGCTAAAGCAAAGGCACATGAAATAAGATGGGAACTCCTGTGCTCCCCAAAACAGCAATGAAAGTCAACAAGGCAAAAACAATGGAAGAAGATATTCTTTCGTCTGTGGAGAATGTTCAGATTCATTAGAAATGCACACCAGAGTGAGTTTTCACGAGACTGAAAATCTACCATCAAAGACGCACAGCAGAAGCTGGTCAGGCAAATATGTAACTAGAATTTGGCCTACATTCTCAAGTCCATGATCACCTCAAAAGACAAATGCTGTGATTGACACCAGCCCACGACCTCTCAATCAACTTTCCAAGGAAGTATCTGTTCCTTCCATGCCTCACTCAAGAAACCCATTCCCAAAGCCAGCATTTTACCCACAGTTAAAGCCTCCCAACTGGCCCGCAAAGAAACTACCCAGCCTACAATATTGAGAGTATTCCCTAAGAATTCAACAAGCTGTAGATCTAATTGGAAATACTTGGATCTCTCCAGTTCTTGTGTTAACTTCAGATTCGCTTTCAGTCTCTGATTCAACAATGAATTTGGCTGTATCTGTGTTGATCCTTCCTTCACAGAAAGGACTGTGACTTTCTCTCAAATGTGTATTTGAATCAAGCACTGTTTTTGTCAAAACCTGATTTTCAGAAAGTAGTAGAGAAAGTTTGGTGTAACTAGGCTATTATTTTCAAGGTGAGATAAAGTTGGCTTCTATTTATCAGATCTCTATTAAAGGAAGGAGATGTATTAAGGAAATGGATAGGGCTATTTAGTCATCTTTGCTAAGAGCTCCATTTTCTATGGATGGAACATGCTATTTAATGATTAACTATTATTATTTTTATATCCTATTTTATGACACCACGTCTTGCTATAAGGCAACTATTTACTCCTCTGAGCACTTAGTATAAAGAATTATCATTCTTTGCTGTCTGTTCATACCAAGGAAGTGAAAGGAAAGAAAGTTACAATTTTAAAGAGAATACTTTTAGCAGAAGTGATTTATGACCCCTGTTAGCAACAGTCCTATTCATATCTTACGAAGATACAGAACACCTATGATACAAAAAAAGGATAAATAATTATTGTAAAGATTAACCAAAATAATTGGAAGAGCACTATTTAACAAAATAGAACACAACAGGTCTTCCTACTCCAGTAGATATCTGACTGTTCATCATTCATTTAGAACATTTTTGGGGGATGCAATTTGGTAAATCACATCTGTGAATACTGAAAATGATGCAAATATGAAAGAAAATGTTGTCAGGAAATCTGTGCACCTTTCAGAATAAAACCAGAATATCCTTTCATTTGCTGTAGGGGACATGCTACAACACAGCATTTTTTTCCTGCAGAGTCTGTGACCAAGATGTTTTTTAGAAGATCTGAATTTGTGACAAAATTTGGAGAGAGAAAAGTTCAGAACATTCAAGTCACTCGGCAATTCATTTTCAGATTTGATCTCATTTTGTGTTTTAATGAATGTTGAAATTTGGCTGAAGTCACTAGAAAGGACACGAGCTGATGCTTCCTTGCAGGAAGGCCTTCTAGCAGAATCTGAGCTCATGACTCCTTTCTGTGAAGTCTTAATTGGTTAGGACAGAGGATTTTTTTTAAATTTATTTCCCAAAGCAAAACTTGTTTCTCCAAGTGCTCCAAGAACAGTCACTAAAAATGAAATTAACATGTAAAACTGTAACATTTCTAACACTCCTACATGACCAAAAGGATGCAATTTTAGAACTGTGATTTGGAACCTACAAACATTTTAAACATTTGTCTTGTGGTTTATTTGTAAACTAATGAGTCTTGATGCTGCTCCCTATGCTCATGCTGCAATCTGTTGTTGGCCTTTTTGCAGCTTTAAGATCTACACTTTGGAGAATCACAGGGGGTGTTGGAAAAATAAGCCAACAGAAGCAGCATGATTAAATTTCACTTTTAACTTCTGAGGAACTAACATTAAGTACCATGTGTTTTTAATGCATGAAAACACCCTCAAAACTGGGGCACTGCAAGTTGGATTAAGATCAGCATTTCCTTTTCCTCAAGACCTTGCTAGATAAAATAGCCTGGGCTTTTCTTTTTTTTTTCCCTTTCTTTTTCCTAAATGGCAGGTTGCCAGCAGCTAATTTAAACGTAACAATGGAAATAATCATTCTCACAAATTCAAGAACTTGTGTCTCTGTATCTATGGCAAATGTATTTAAGCGTCTTGCTAATTGCTTTTACTTACAGAAGGCAAGAACCAACAGGATTCTCATGCACATGTATAAGCTGGCAAGCTTAAAGATGTGCTGCAGGATTGAAGCCTGGATGTGCTCGTGTACTAAAATCACAAACTTCAAAGGGTTACATGAGGGAGGCTAATTGAAGAGCCTTTTTCTATAATCTCGTACAGTGTATTTACTTTTGCTTTTTGGGATGTAGATGGTGCAGCAGTGTATGCAAACTTGTAAAATAAAACTTGTAGTGTCTGTAAGAACTTCATTTCACATATGACCTTTTACAGTAATTGGATCTGAATTATAATCAGTCACCTGAGTCCTGAAATAGATAAAATAGTTTTTTAATGTTAAAAAGTTTTAGCCCTTCGTTGATTATCTATCAGTGCTTACAGTCCTGTGAAAATAAGATAAATGAGAAATTTGGTCTCTAATTAGACTTCACTAGATTTACAGCTTTTAATTTATACGCCAATGCAACTCAGGCCGGCACTAACACAGATAGAGATGGAGCCACAGTTTTCAATTGATTTAACAATTTAATTGCAGCATTAACATCCATTAACATTTAACTAACCTTTTAAACTAACCTCAGGCACAACCTTAAAGACTAAATGAAGTAAAATTGCATATAAAAAGGTACTAACATACAGCTGTAAGAAGCCAGAGTGAATCTTTAGGGAGATTTAGCATTGCTTCCCCACATCAGCAGGAGGGAGTCTGTTTTCCTTCTTGCAAAATTCAGTAGGAAAGCTTGCTCTAATTTATAGGAAAAGGAAATAGACACATTTGATGGTTATTAACTCTCATTTATATCTTCTTGTCTATACGTGATGTCTAAAAGACACAATATCCCTTACTTTGGTCATGCACTAAAGAACAATTGTATTACTCAGAGAAACAATATTCCTGGATTATCTGTGATAAAATGTGATGTAAGGGAATATAAAATAAGTCACTGGATATGAAAGAGAACCCTCCTATTTTAGAAACAATGGACAAGCAGGGCTCCTGTTCATGAGGGTATAAATCTAAAGCAACTACACCAAACCTGCTGGAATTATTTCATGTTTACCCCCATGGTTCCACAAGATAAAGTCATAGAAAATAAGCACAAGCAGTGCCTGATTTATATCTGTGTTGAGCACCCAAAACTACTTCAAAGCAGCAGTAGCAGTGGGTGTTTGGGGCTTTAGCAGGGAATTCCTGAGAGCCAGACCTGCAGTTGTGCATCTCTGTTCCCCCAGTTCCGTAGCAGTGCAGGGCTGACTCCAGCTCTGGGGGAGCACCTCACACAGAGGCTATAAATCTGCATTCCAGCATTTACCACTGCATGTGCCCAGAGCCCATCAGCAGGGCTGGGTCAGGATTTCAAGGTCTTTTGTTTCTTACATGGATGACAAACAGGAGTTTTGGGGACCTTTTAAAATGTCATTTAGGCGTTCTTGACCTGCGTGGTGTCAGATGTGACATAATTCTCTGTGCCATCTGTGTACAGATGCACAGATACTGTAAAAATTCATAATGTACTGGGGGGGGGCTTGGTAGCACAGCACAACATTTGGTGTTTCCAGCTATTATCTAACCCAGTTTCTTTTGGATTGAACCACTGCTTGCACAAATTATTCCACTGTGTTCAGTGGGTGACTTGTGTAAATGCTTATCAGCGCTGCTGAGTTTCACACTCAACTTCTCAGCTAACTGTGCATGTGCTGTTACCATTTCTCCCTGTCTAAATGGGATTTAGTATTAGCCAGGGAACACCAAAACATCAGGATGAGAGCTTGGAAACTATCCCAACCTTGTGTCTTTTGGTGGCAGGACTGAGCATCACCACGTTTGTGGTCTGTGTTGACTTGCACGGAGCATAAATTGATGTTCCAAGGATTAAGAGTCTCCTAGCAGTACATGTTGACACCATTATGTTGTAATGACTCCTCTGGAATTATTAGTCATTCCAATCAGCTCTCTGCTCTGCTGTTTGACCACATACACCATAAATGTATGAGGTCAACGATCTGGATATTAAAAGCATTGACACAACAGAACACGCCACTTGGGTTTTTCAAGCACCTAGCTTGAATTCACGTTGCCACACTTGAGAAATGCATCACACGTATGCAAAGCCCCTAAAGCCTTTGTTTTCAGTTCCTCCTCAAACTCCAGTGAGTAGACTGTAGGTGGGTACATGAATTCAACAAATTTATTGAAGTAGTTCTAGCAAACTCTGGGTTATTATCACGTTAATTCCAACACAAACGTGTGGGGTAGTACCATCCTTTCTTGCTCCATTAAGAAAAATACCATGAAAGAAAATCAAAGGAAAGTTCAAACAAACTTTTAAACACAAGCATCCACAATGGTATGAGTACTTTAGAGAAAACCTGAATCCCCAGAGGAAGCCCTGCTCTATCTTCTACCAAGTACTCCTCTAAGGTTAAAGATTATTTTGCTGTGTATCTCTGTGACTACTTTACCACATACACAATATTTGGGTTCTTGTTTTACTGAAAAAGCAACCTTTTGAACTGTAACATGTGGATTCATTGATCAGTGTTCATATAGAAGAAATAATCCCCTAAACATCAATACAACTTTTTAAGCTGCCACTGCTCTCTCTATACATCCAGAGGAGGTCAAATTTCCAGGATATGCACACAACCCATCTGCCTCTTGTTTCTTAGATTCATCACTTGAGTACTGCAGCTGCTACCATCAAAAACAGGATTTCCACTTCTTCCTGCCTCTGCCTCTCAACAGCTCATCTGTGGATGGAAATTCCTCCATGCATATTCTCTCCTCCTGTTTTAGCACAGTTTAATAATGTTGTTTTATTCTTTCTAAAATAAGGTTTTGAGTTCATCAGTTGCAACATGCTGGTATTTAAAAGAGAAAGTTTTGTTATAAAGTTTCAGAGATATGAATCAGTGTTCTCATAGGTAACTGAAATCCAAGCACCAAAATATTATCTGAGACTGACATGGAAAATTGGGTAAATTAGATGTTTTAAAGGAGTAAGTAACAGATCAACATAACAAACAAACAAACAAACAACAGAAAGCCCAAGCAAAAAACCCCCACAAAACCCAAAACAAAATCCCCACAAACAAACCAAAAAAACCCACCCCAACCAAACCAAAACACACAAGTACAGAGAACTGTAAGGCAATAAACCTCATGTGTGTGCTAACAGGAAGATCAATATGAACTTACAGCTTTTAAGAGTGAAAGTAACCTACAGGAACCTACAAGATGATTTTTCAGATTTCCTTCTTTTAAAAAAATCATTATATGTTATTTACTTCAAATCTTCCCCTACATTAAAACCATCTTAATATCCTTTCAATATCCTGCTACGCAGAGTCTCTTTGATGGAGAGCTGCTGTGTGCCTCCCATCTTCTCTGTAGCTGGTTCAAGGGAGGCAATCAAAGGGTGCAATCAAGGGATGAGGTCAGAACCAGCCTGTGTTCTGCAAACTGGAAATTATCAGCTGATATAATAACATCCATCTAAATACAACCCTCGGGCTCCCCAGCAATTCCTTGGAGATTGCACCTGGAGTGGGAAACACAGAAATGGTCTTGGGTCTCCTTTTCAGCACTCAGGGTATCACAGCCTCTGGTTTGATTCATATTCCAGCTACAGCCTCCTAGTGATATTTGAAGATACTCTGGATTTCACATCTGGCCTTCACATGTGACTTCTCCTCACATGAGGAGGGTGTAATTGCCATAAGTTCCACATTGCATTTTCCAGCCCCATTCAGGTCTTGAGTACCCCACAGCACCTCTACAAGTTCCCCTTAGACAACTGGAATTTGAGTTCTGGCTCATCAGAATCACAGAATCATTAACAGTTAATGATAAATGAGGTGGGACAGCAAACAAGTCTTTAATCATCCTCCTGATTTTGTAAAGCACCAGCATTTGAAACTGGGATGTGTTATACCAGGATAAAATCCTGGATTAAAACAAGGGCAAAATGTGTCCTCTATATATAAATACATATATATATATACACATAATGGAAACTGGCAGCCAACTAACAAAATACTAGGGAATGACTCACTGAATCAGACATGACATCAGAGATGGAGAGGCCTATTATCTCATATATCCACTCTTCTGAATAGCCTTTGCATTGCTTTATTTAATTCTTTGTTCTCTTTGCCATTAAATATCCCTGCTGATTAGGTTTGCTCAATCTATCTCAATTAGATTTACCTCACTTTCCTAGTCAATTCAGTGCTTAGTCTAGGTTTATATAAATGAATTCTGGCCACGCAGCAATTGCTTTTGGAATTAACTAAATATAATTATACTGTAATTTTGAGACTGCAATAACAGTGTAGTTACATGTAATCATTGTATAAAGTTATGAGTAACTGCATAAAATTTATGTTCTTTTTGATTAACATATTAACACTTTTTTTTTTTCAAATCACAAATTGTGTGGACTGTATTTGGAAATTACCAGGGATCTCCCATGCCTCAACCTAACATTTAAGACTCAGTCCTCACATTACAAGCAATGAAGGACACCCCATGGGCAAAGACAAAACTCTCAGATTTCCCAGTGGCTTCCACAGTGTCACACCACAGATCCCACTCAGAAGTGGTTTTTTTCCCAACTTTGGTGCAGAGCTTACTGGAAGAGTGAGAAAATATGGAAAATATGTTCACAAAAATCACACAGATATAATTTAGAGTGAATAGCATGATTCAGGCTTGATGCTCTGTTATGGCCAAAATAAACTTTCTCATTCAGAAATGGATTTTCATTTTATGTTAATGCTGTGCTAAACACAACAGGACTCACCCCTCAGCTAAAGAATTTAAATAATGTAGAAATACAAATAATTAATAATCATTATTAAAAACTCCCTAACTTTAGATTGCAGGTATGTGCTGTAACATCTTTTAGCTCACAATCAGTGAGCTACAACGTAATTTTTGTTGTCTAGACAGAAAAAACAAGAAAGGAAAACAGGGGAAGAAGGGGAAGAAGGGGAAGAAGGGGAAGAAGGGGAAGAAGGGGAAGAAGGGGAAGAAGGGGAAGAAGGGGAAGAAGGGGAAGAAGGGGAAGAAGGGGAAGAAGGGGAAGAAGGGGAAGAAGGGGAAGAAGGGGAAGAAGGGGAAGGAAAGATTTTGACAGGAAATGTGAAGTTAATTAACTGTATGTCCTCAATCTGATGCTTTTTAAAAGTTTCCAGAAATTATTCCATTTTTTCCTAGAAAAGATGTGCAAAAATGCCTTGTCTGTAAATCCAATTAAAGTTGATAAATAATTCAGTTCAGGTAGCTCAATATTCAAATTGAAAGTCAGCATCCAATTTGAGGGGGGAAATAAGCATTAAAAAACCATCTTGAACACATTGTATTACACTGATACTTTGCAGCACAAGCTGGACTTCAAATGAAATGCACTCTTTATTCAGATGACAAATTGCTCTAAACTCCACTATTTAATAAATAATATTATAAAACATTAATAGGAATATAAATACTTAAATATTTATAACAATGACGACCATAGATTCAGGATAGAGATCTAAGAACTAAAGGCAGACACAGTTTAGAGTATTTCTATCTCAAAACCAGGCCCCTATCTTGCAGTGAGAGCTCCATGTTGACTGTCATCTCTATTTGCCTTGCATGAGGGGCTTTACATTAAATTTTCAGGGTCTTTTCTCTTTTCAAGATGCCCTAAACCCAAGCAGAAGACAAGGAAGAAAATGACTTCTGGGATTAGAAACTATTAAATAATATTGTAAGAACAAACCAAACTCCAGAAGGGTCACTCAGTGTTACAGAATATGCAAATACCTCAAAGGCTCAGGACAGACATGACAAAGGCAGTAAGACATCAATTTATCCCAGAAACATTTTATAATTGAGTTTATGACAGAAGATGTGAAAGAATTATCTTGATGACAGCTGTACTTCTGGAATGGCATCTACAGATTGGAGCTAAACTGGTGTACCCAATTATCTGTATGAGCAATTTGGGTTGTTATTAACATGTACACAAATTGCTTTATGAGTCTTCAATTACTCTAAGAGCTTTCTTTACTGTGTGCTTTCAATCCAGGTGAGCTTGCCCAATGAGAAATTAAGTTCTAGCTCTGGAAGAAGAAGAGGTACAAGCAACACTGTACAGTGAGTTTTGGGATAAGTTTGGGAGAATTTTGGAGTGTGTTCTTCAAGAGATGAATGCCTCAGCCTCAAGACAATGGAGGATCCTACTCATATTTGATGACCTCAGGGAGGAAAGGGGGCTCAATTAAAAAATTCCAAGTGCAAGGCTTTGTGGGAACTAACAAGAATCTCTGCTGGAAATTCATTCTCAGCAGCTGGGAATGAGTAAGGAGGAAGAAGTCAGTGTTCTTACTGGGAAACATCAACATAATATATCCAGCTGCAAAGGAATTCTTTTCTATTCAGCGGGTTAGATTTCTCTTGTGAAGGTGAGGATGTGCTAATTCCATGGTACCTTTTCCTTCTGAGTCCTTACGCAGCTTATGTTGCAGAAGTTTGAACTCTGATGTCCAAGAAAGAGTATTTCTTGGAAATTGGAAAGAAGGACATACTGGTGTGAAGAAATGAGCCTGTCTTTCAAGAGATGACTAAACAGGCTTGGTCCATTTGGCCTCGCAGAATGAGAGGGAGAAAATTGCTGGAGGATGAACACAAAGTGAGTCCAGTGCAGGTAAATAAAGAACAAATAATAATAATAATAATAATAATAATAATAAAAAAAACTATGGACAGTGCTAGGATAAGAAAAAAAAAGGTGTTGGTGGGCAAGATACCTACTCAGGAATGAGGAGGATGTTTCTAACAATCTAAATGTGGAGCTTAATCATTTGATGAAAGGAATTCTATGATGAGGTGGCCTGCAGTGACAGAGGACTGGACTTCATGACCCTTCCTTCCACTAAGATGTTCCCTGCAGCTTTCCAGCTCCTGGGAAGATGCTGAAGAGGCCCTGAGTGTTTTAAATCTGCTCAAGATTGTAAAGTAAGGATTCATGACGCCATGACTGTGGTGGAAACTGCAGGAGTTTCAGAATCTGGACCCAAATGCATGATGACTGCTCACAGGGAGCACACACTCTGTGAGCTGGTGCTTCACATGGCTCACCACCTGCCCTCCATGAAAGCCAAGCTGGCATGTGCTTCCTCATGGAGTATTCAATAAACATGAGCCAAACCAAGGGCCACAGTTAAAATAAACAAGTGGCAATGCATGCAAATATGATTTATTTATTCATACTTACATTTTAATAGTACTTTTATTTTGTTGCAGAATTTGCTTTAAGAATGTGTGTAAAAGTTAGAGCAGAACAAAGAAAGAACAATGCAATTATAATAATGCATTATATATTTCTACTCGCTTCTTCAATTTTCCCTAAAGAAGCAAAATATGAAAACGTCTTTAAGAAAATCCTTAAATTATGTAATGAACCAGAATGAGTTATGTTTTGTGGGTAGAACACACCCCACCCTTAAGTATCCCTTAGCTGCTGAGATCCATATAGGATTTTTTTCTGGGTGGTGATTCATATTATCCTATCAATGCATTAGGGGGGATTTAAATTCTTAACACCCACCATCACACCAAAGGCAGAATAGACTACTTAATATGAATAACAAGCACCAGAAGAAAAACACTCCACCCCATGTTTCTTCTGCAACTTTAAATTGGACACAAAGAGGAGGAGAGCAGGGGAGAAAAAAAAAGAGAGCAGAATAACAGGGAATTAATAATGGAGAAACCTGATTAGAATATAATTTGTCCTCATTAGTACAGCATTCCTGACATAAGGCCGCTCCTTGAATCCTGTTTACTTTGAAACTCCAAAGAAAGAAACCTATATAGTTGTTAACACTCGGCTTTTCAAGGATTGCTCCGTAATGAGGGTGGAGTGTATATGAGCCGGTTGGTTCTTTACCATCAGAGAACACTGAAAACACATCTGTGCACTGAAGCATTATTGGGCCTTTCAAACAACCTCTGCGGCCGCTGCCTATAAATCTCTTCCCCTGTCATGTTTAACTAAAACCCAATACCCATTCAACATGAAATCCATCAATGTTATACAGAAAACAATGACAAAGCACTCTCCTTTGTGTCAGGAAAAACAAATAATTCTGCGGGAAAAAAGAGGGGAACCTTTTTTGGCAAGCTTCTGCAAGGGTACAGGGATAGAAAGTGGCAGCTTTCTTTTAAAGCAACATATACCCGGCTACAGAAATAATTTTCAAGGCCAAATCTACACTGGGCATTATGGTGCCTGTTCAAGATAATACACAATGCCTCAGAAGGATCTGTGTTGAGGCTTTTTATCTGAAGTATGTTTGTCACGGGGACAAAGTCAGCTTTTGCCACCCAGCTGCATGATCCTGTCAATGCCAAACTGGGGGTTTTGCATTTTTGAAGCAAAATATGTATCAATTACAAATCTTTTCTTCTGCTGCTTCTAACTCCACAGGAGTGCACATATGTGCATATGTACATACAGACAGAATGTGTTCACGGGGTGGATTCAGTCTTTTTTTCATTCTCCTCAATTCAACAGGGGGACACAGGAACAATAGAGGGAATAAGGAGTGAAGGCAATTGCCAGAGGGCAAAGACACCTTCCATGAGGATTCACTAATAAATATTTCATGAAAGCAAATTCTGGGAAGCCAGTGTTGAATGGGAAAGACCGAGTCTCTGGGCAGGTGATTGAACACAACTGGACATGAGCAAAAGTAAAGCCCAGATCAGAATCATTCCCAAGCCCTTGGACCCAGTATGGAAACAACTGGCAGAAATATCATTTTAATGTAATCTATTCGGTGCCACATAAACAAGGATAATTATTTACCACAAATTTCATGTAAAGCAAAGGAGCCTACAGTAAAAAAGTGACTCCCTGACAGCCTGTCCTGTCCATGGAGATGGATACCCACCCTGCAATGAACCTCTTCAACTCAGCTATAGGTGCAACACTTAACACTGCCTCTGTCTTTTAAGCATCCCATTACTGTAAAGACATTAACCACTGAACTTAATTAACAAAATCAATCATAATTAATTCTTTCAGTGTTCACAGAGTCATCACAGACATTTCCTTTAGAGTTTTACTCTAATTTGCCATTAATGGAGAGCCAAAATAGTCAAATGATTTAGAATAGATGTAGAATAATGTACACCCACTGTACATAATAAGATGGCATTTTCATTGAGGAGGTGACAGAAGCATCATAAAGCAAAAAGTGCAGAGCTTGGATAGTTTGTCACTGTCAGAAAAGCTGCGTGAGTGCTTCCTCTGCTGCCTTTCAGGGTATTTTGCTCTTCGCTCTCATTAAATTTAGACTCAAAACCACCTGGTACTTATGAACGAGGAACTTTCCGTACATGACTTGGGCCTTCATTTTAAATGTCACGTGTAATGCATGTGGTAGAGAAATTTCCCTTGATTATAATAAAGGATCCTCCAAAGACATTCCTTCTGTGATCAGACACAAAGCCTGCTGTGTTCCTCTAAAAACACGTGTCCCCGAGGTCTTCTTTTGTCAGCCACTCACGACTTTTGCATGTTTAATTTCAGATTTTCCTGTTTTCCCAACAATCACACTTACTTATGGCACAATTAACAGAAAAAGTTTAGTCCCAAACTTAACAAAAAAATGCAACATTGGAACTGGGGATGACCCACAATTCTCCATAATATTTCCTTACACCCAGATTATAGATTCTGATACTATGCACTCATCTTCAAATGGCAAGAAGTTGACTTTTGGCTAGAAATGCCACTTTTGCCTCCAGGAAAATTTGCAATACTAATCACCAAGTAGCTGAGCTTCTGTCCTTTCATTTACTCTGCTTCTGTTATGATGGTAGAATTAATTTCATTTTTCTAAAGCCATCCCTGATCAATTGGGCTTGAATTGTACCCTGACAACTCTTCTGAGGAAAATTCCATGAGCTCTTTCTGTTGCTTGTCACATTTCATCATTCTCCCTCAATACAGTTATCTCAGTTATATTTTTGTCAACCCCCAATATCTGTTCTGATTGGGGGACTCTTGACCTGGTATTATAGGTGTTCCCTGGGAGAGCTACAAGGTGCTACTTAAGAAGTGCATGAAATAGAAAGTGTTAATTGAGTGATTAACTTGATGAGACAGAGAGGATACATTTTTAAGCATATTGTGTGAGGATATATATGTTATTATTTTTAAAGGTTTACTTGGATAATGTGATTAAGCTGGATTTCTCCTCTTTTTCTTTTTTTAGCTGAACAGCAATCATTTTATTAGATATCTTTTCTACATTAGTGAAAACACAAATTGGTGAGTTCTACAAGCTGAACTTTAAATGAGCCGTGTTACAGCACTACGGATAGCCAGGTTTTTTAAAAAAATATCAAATAACCCATCAGGACAATTTTTACCTCCTCTTCTGAATGCAAGGAACAACACATGATAGCTATCTTCCTGGTCCTCCTCCATCAATCAATATAATCCTATAAGAGTCCAAACTTAACACTAGGTACATAAGAGAGCTACTGAATTAGATAAACTCAATCATCACTGGTGATGAAATGATTATTTAATTACTGTCAGCAGTGCTTCCAATAGCACAGAGAGGAAATCCAAGAACATTGACAGTCAATGGTAATTTATTAATCAATTAAACAGTACTGCTTGGGTAAGCGTAATTTGCACAATAAAAATTGAATTAAGTGCTTAAGTAAAAGGGGTGGCTTTTCTAACATTAGAGGTTGTGACATACAGCAAAGGACTGCATACACAAAGTGTAATGCTCCACTTTCTAATCTCAGTAAAAAGAAAAACAAAAGGCTGGTGGGGCTGAGGAAGATGGGCTGGCATTGCTTACACAGCAGTAACCACAGTGCCCTAGTACCTCCAGTGCCTTCTGTGGGGTGTTTTTTAAGTTTGTAAGTCTAGCAAAGGTCAGGCTCAGGATATTTGTTCTGTGCTGCTAGTCACAACCACCCCCAGGTACTTAGCTTGGAATGATTTTAACAGAAATTCCCTGTTTCTCAAGAGAAAAGCATCTCCAAAGCTAAACTATCCTCCAATTCTACTGTAAACAGGCAGGATCCCCATTATAAACTGATTATTCTCAGAGCATGGCAGTCCTTGCTGTCAGTCCTACAGTGCAGCACTGCACTCACAAACTCACTTCCTTTGTGGGCTGCTCATGCAATTATCCTTGCAAGGTCTTCTGCACCCATCTCTGCATCTCACTCGGCTCAGAGAGACTGTCAATTTATTACTTTCATGTCCTAAAGGCATGAAGTGGATGGATGACATCCGCACTCCTGCTAATTTGATTTCTTAATTACAGAACAAATGTATATTGCTCCACTTGAAGTCAAGAGTCCCTTCAGCTAGGCACTATTAGAAACTGCTAATAAAGAACAGGACAGGAAAAAAAAATTTAAAAAACAGAGCTTGAGAAGTCTGGTTTAATTGGCACAAATTTTCGTGGTGTATCTGTGATCAAGCAAGGCCTAGATCTGCATTCCCTATTTTAGAGCTCTCAGCAATTCCCTCTCTCATCCAAAGCTTTCCCTCACTGCCACTGCCCTCAAGTGGGAATTGCCCATCTCCCACCTATTTTCCATATCATTATTAGTACCTACCAGAAAATTAGGGTGTGCAATCAAAATATACCCACTGACAAAATATCCTTGATAGGTCGAACTGTTGAGTTTTGGCCTTTCTACCACCCTAAACTGAGTTTCTCTCTTGAATTAAACTTCTTGAAGTTAGTCCATGAGGTCTGCAGGTTCTACAAATTGACTTTAGATTTAAGGCAGCACTAAAGAGAGCAGAACTGTGTCTAGCCAGATCCTCACAAGATACCATCTTCACAGTCCTTTTCAGTGCTCATCCTCTCTGGCTGCTGTTGATCTTTCACTTTGTCTTGCTTATCTAAAACCAATACCCATTCAAACCCCAATCAATCAATACTACATACAGAACGATGAAAAAAGACATCCAATTCTCTTGTTTAACAACTTGTTCTACATCTATTGCTCAGGGACCTTTCAGCATCCACGCCTCCTTACTTCATGGCTATCAGCCTTTTGAATTTAAAGGAAATTAATGAGAATTTACAAGAAATAAGCAGTAGGAGCCACCAAGTTCTGCATTCCTGAGAGCAGGGGTCATGACAGAAACACCTTTAACCCTATGAAAACTTCAGCTACTTGACTATCCCTGCAAGCAAAGCTTGCTTTGGCTGTAGTGGGCTAGTTTGAATTCTGCCACTCCATACATTATAAGGAACCGCTGCCCTGTTTTTATTTTGCACAGTAGCTGAATTAACAGGAACTTTAGGAGAGCCCAGAACTTTATCTCACAAGACTGCTGAAAATCAAAGCACTGATATTGCTCTGCTGCAGCCTTGGTAGGAAATTAATTGCAATACAAAGAAGGAAGAGCTCCAACAGAGCAATACCAGGTGGCACAGGGTAATTTTGTCATCTCATAAATGTCACACAGCAGAACAGTCTCAACCCAGTGAAAGGAAACTCTATCCAACAGGCCTGATTTTATTTATACATGCAATAGTACTATATAAAATGGTGCTTTACAGTCAGGTTATCATGGATTTATACAACAGGCCAGATCCTACATTCCCTTTGAGAGTTTAAACTCCTATAAAGTTCCACTGGAGTTTGCTTACGTAAAAGTCTTTTCAGACACTGGCCTAAGTGATAAGCAGAAGACAATTTAGTAATGAGATTCAGGACTTGCTTCATGTGCCTGAGGCTTAGGATAATTTTGCAAGTAAGTTTTGGAGTTTTGTTCTTTAAAAGTAAATTAGGCAGTGTTGGCAAAATTCGGACTCGGGCTTTTCCCTAAATATGCAGGTTTCAACTTAGAATCTCTGTCCATGAGATCTCATCCTTTTTTCATGATCAGAGCCAGGTCCCAAGGTCTTACAAATGGCATCCCAATTAACAGAACAGCCATCAAGGCTTGAAAACCTCGTTATTTAAAAACAAAAACAACCCAGTTCCCAAATGCTGATGGCTTTAAAGTGGCTGTCACCAGCAAAGGAGCTTAGATATGGATATAAAATAAAAGCACCTACAATTTCTTTCCTCCCTTTCATGGATACATTAATACTGTGCTGGAGGCTGATCTGGCTAACAAGTTCTGAGCTTGGAACTGAGGTTATTAATGTCACTGTTAAGATTTTTTTTATATTGAATCCGATATGTCTTATATCCAAGAGTGTTTTTTATTGAATAATCTACTCACCGAATTAAATGGGCTGTGACAGAAAATGGGGGGAGGCAAGTTGTGTTTTAAAATAAAAAGTGAACACATTTTGTGACCAGATACCACTTAATTTGCAAATGTGTACTCTAGAACCATATGTTGTCTGATACAGTCAACATTCCTTGCCAAGCAGCATTTGTATCGCTGATCAAACACTCCTGTTCAATAGCAAAAAGATAGAAAACTCGAAACTGTTACCCTCCTGCATATGCATAAGATGCTTTTCTGTCCCTTCCAAGGTGCCTTAATCAATATAATTATTTTCAAGCTGTGAAAAAAAGATCGCATAATGACTCAGTCTAAGTTGGGACCTGGTCCTCCAAACACTTCTTGGTTGCCCACATGTGTGAAATGCTGTGGCAAGTGTGTCCTGCACCTTCCCCGGGCTGGCCAAGGGTCTCGTGAAGAATTTGCCCAGTTTGATCCCTGTGGCCATGCTAACCAAATGCAGTGATGTTTTCATCCAAGCCAAAATTTACTGGATTTAAATAGGAATAGAAGCACGATTTGGGACTTTTGCAGTTTGGCTCATGAAAACTCACAAACAGGTAGGGAAGAAAGGAGAAAGCAGGTGTTAATAATCTCACAGGTTTCAAAATCCTTTTCAGGCTAAGGGGAAATTAGGTTGTGCTGTATAAGAGGCCTGCTCTGAGTTTGCAGTTACACCTACATGGAAATGCAATTTTTCACATGGCTTTTTAGGGCTGACATTATGAAAATTTAAGTAACTCAGGCCTAAATTTCAGCTCTCCAAAAACTACTAGAAAAATGAGGACAGCAGAGTGCCCTCTGTGCTCCACCCAATGATGCCCACAAATGCCATTTATTTACCTCTGCTTCCTAAAATGGTATTTTCACTCATGGAAATTTTCATAATTAAGCTTCTGACAGCTCCTGCTATGCGCTTCATCAGCAAGGAGGACATAAAGAACACGGAGCACTCATTACACACCGAGCAAACTTAACTCATTAACAGTACTTGGAGTGAGCAATCTCAGACCATTACTTTTAATGGGATTAGCCTTTCTTGTGTACAAAAGGCAGCACAGCTCCATCTACTTAAAATCATTTCCGTACTCTAACGACATGGGCCACATTCATGCTAACAGGGAAATGCTCATTCTGGCTTTGCTCCTCATTGTCAGCGTGGCACTGAGCACTTCACCAGCAACAGGAACAATAACTGAGTTATTCTCAGTTTATTTTTGTCACCCTGGTCAGTGCATTTTTCTTTTCTCGTTTTACAAGGCCCTACCTTTGATCATCAGTGAGAACAGGATTAGCTTACTAATTCTGTATTACTGTCAGCAAGATGGCATAGACTCAGTCCTCCACATTAAAGGGAAAAGAGAATCCTTGGAGGATATAAGGATGAAGACTTTCCAGAGCTCTGAAAATCTGGCTGGCTCTGTACATCAACATCAGCATGATATCACTGAGTAAGTGCCTCTGCATGCCTGCAGCACATTCCCAGCCTGAAATCAGTCACCACTGACACCTGTGAGACCTGTGGAAGCAGGGCCAGAGAGAAGTCTTGGTGAACTCTCACTGCCAACAGGGGTGGTGGCACTCCCAAGGTCAGGCAAACCCAAAAGCCAGGAATGAAAAGCACAGCCATACAACACTAGGACACGTTCCCCTGGCAGCAGACTCATAAGAATTGCTGTTTTTCATGTAGCATTAACTTTGATAACCCCATTGCCAAGCTCTTTTACGACCCAATCTTCATAAGGCCAGTAATGAAGCATTGCTACTCCATGGAGCGTATAAATAACTCTGCCCAGCACAGGCACATCTGGCTACACGCAGAGAAGCGCCTCTAAAACCTCTCAAAATCAGGAACATTGAGACTCCAGAGCTTTTTTTTCTCCTGCACAATGCTTGGTCTTGAATGAGTGCTCACTATGTAAAAAAATAAGTAGCATTTAAAGCTCAAAATCATACCAATACGGGAGCGTCTAAGGAGCATCTGAGGGGGCAGGAATGCCTTGAAGAAAAGGCATTCAAGCCTAGTGAAGCATAAGCATATTTGGGAGGGAAATGCAACATAAATGAGGCATTGAGAGGCTCCCTACAGCATCCAGGTGCTTTCCAGCTCCCACATGCCACATCTCAGTCTGGTCACTTACAGGAAGAGACTTTCATCCAACATTTGACATAAATAAATATCATTAGTATTACACACATGATCCACTGCTGGAGAGATCTACTCTCTATTCTATTTTACCTACTTGTGTCTTCTCCTATGTGTGGTGCACACAGGTTTCTAAGAATATCCCCAACTATTCTAAATAGCAAATGCAGAGATGAAAGAATGAGTTGCAAGCTAAAAGAAGAATCAGTCAGTTGCAGCAGGGGCTAAACTGCATCCTCTGCTCACACAGGTGCTGTGGCTGGTTCAATGCACGGAGCAAATGCTTCCCCCAGGCTCAGCCAGAAGCTCCCCTTTAGGACACACTTCCCCTCACCAATGTGAAAAGGAGAAATTAGTGGCACTCTGGAATTTAGTAGCAGCTCCCCAACATATTCAGAATAGCACTTGTAGCACTATCAACCCGCAAGGTGAGGAACATCATTAACTCTCATAAAAAGGGAGTTTGAACCTCAGGACAGGGCCCTTTTAGGATGAGATCTGAGACTCAGACACTTAATGACTAAAATAAAAAAATGAATCATGGATTAATTTTGGGGGTAAAGTTGGATGAAATAAAGTTTCCTGTTGTCTTTTCATTGCTGGCCTAAGAGCTTTCTCTGCCTCTAATGAGACTAGATTGCAGCACCCCACACAGAGTCAGAGATGGAATCGTTTTTAGAAAGGATTTCCACTCACAAAATGAAAGCCTTAGGAGTTCACTTCAGAGACAAGATACCAATAGAGACATTATTAACATCACTGACATGCACACAAAGGAAGCCTGAGGCTCAGAGCTCTGCCTCTGTGTGGTTAAAAATGTAGGCACTTAGCAGGGAATGAAAATTACACTGGTCCAAGGTCCAGGACTTGCCATGTTTAGTCCTGGAGTGGTGCCAAAACAAGCATTGGACTGGATGATCAGGGAGAGAAGGAGATTTCAAGTCTGATAGCACCAAGATTGAAAACTAACTACTGTAAGATACTGGGGATGCAAACAGGACAGGGAGTTTCAAAAGAACAAAGAATTTCCCCCTACAGCTGATACATTAGATCTATAGATCATACAATTCTTCAGCTGCTTTGCTGCTTCTTTTTGGTCACCAATGCAATCATTCATTTAGGGAAACTGACTGTGGCTGAATTTTAGGGGATTTATTCTGAGGTTTTTAATATCTGTTGTAAAACTGACTAATGCTTTTTCCTACCTGTCTGATTTAAGCGTCTTGGACACAGACGCTTAAACTTCTTGGACACAGAATTTGGATATTTTGCAGCAGTTCTGAAATTAATTGTGTTCATATTTGGGCTGTGAGTGCCTCTGCTTTCATGACTGGGACACAGATGCTTGTGGATTATTTTGTAATCTTTCATGGTAAAATACAGAAGCTACCTTTTGACAATACTCTGTTACCCCTGAAGGCTTGAAATACTAGATGGGCCAAAGTCAGCATTTCCACCTCTTAATCAATGTTCTTTTTTTACAAGGTTAAACAGATTATTTTAGGGAAAATATATTAAAAAAAAAGAGGGATTGGGAGTATTTCAGTTCTTGCATAAGGAGATCCCATGGATCCATCAGCTGTCAGGAAGAAAATGAAGCTAAGTCTGAGGTTTCTGCAGCAGCAAATGTTTAAGGACTATTAACACCTGGTCTATCAGGTAGAGGTACACTCTGGTATTTCCTTCTCCTTCCTGAAAGTAATGCAAATCACTACATTTGAAAAATGTGATCCTGGGCTGCCCAAAACGTGTCTCCCAACGAGAAACCCACTGGGGTACAGATGGAGGAATGTGGATCCTAAATGGATTTTGGTGTGATGCTGAGTCCCTGCTCACAAAACATCTCTGGCATCCCTCGTTTGTCACTTAGGATAGTGACTTTTGAAAACCTAGATCATTTATTACCAGTAAGTAGGGTACTCTCCACATTTTTATGGCTTTGGTTTAATGGCCCACAGAGTATTAAAAACAAACAAACAAGGCTATTTTTCACAGATGTTAAAAGATGTAGGGATCTTGCAAAGGGTTAAAGCAGTTAAATAGAAAGATATATGTTTTAACGGAGTTGTGCTTTAAAATTACTTCTAATTTATCCACTTACAAGGCATGTATGGAGGTAAAATGATCAGTGGTAATGTGCAACAGAAAGATATATACTTTTTTAATTGTAGCCAAGAGGAATAAAACAGCATGGAATAACTTAATCGTTGCTAATTATAATATCACTGAGGTAATTACAATAGATTTTGATTGTCTCATTTTCACACCAGAGGAGGGCACAATACTGGCTTTTCTCTTAATACATATTTGTTTTTAGAGAAGAGCTGACAATTACACTAATTGTAGTCACAGCGTGAAACTTTGTTTTTAAAGAAAAATTTGTCTACGTGTCATACGGAATAAATGCATGCTTTTCGTTTCCTTAGGTGTAAATTAAAGACATATTAATTGCTTTGTTCACTGTAACAATACAGAGATCTTCTCATGCAGGCACGACTAATTCTGACAGAGTCACATCACTTGGAAAGTGTGTGACACCCCAAGTGAAAATGGCAAGAAGGAACTACCGCTTCTCAGTGATTAATATGGATGTGTTTGAGTGGAATATTGTCACCTGGAAGGCAACTTCCAACAGCTGCTCTTGCTCTGTGGAATCCACTTGGATGAAGCTGCAACAACCAAGACAACTGGGTCAGACCTACAAGTCTGAGTTGTGTAATCTTCTCTGACTTCAGGTTTGACTCTCTCTTAAAAGCTTCCCATCTCCATCAGACCTCAGGCTCAGCATTCTTTGTCTGGCCTTGTCCATACTTTAAATGGTCCAGAGGAAGAAGAAGACAGGAGATGTGAGGGTTTGCAGTACCAGGCACAGCCCTGCCCTGAGCATAGGGGGGGATATAACCATCCCTGGAAGTGCTGTCACATCATGTGCACCATGAGGAACCACCAAAGAAAACACACTTCTGACTCACCCTATCAAAAGTCTGTACTTGACAAGTAGCATGATTTATCTTTTGTGATACTCTCACCCTCCAGACAAGGATTAAAGTATAGCCAGTGGTTTAACCTCACAAAGTTACCCTTTTCTCTTAAAAAGCTGAGTTTACTTTATATGAAGTTCAGGGTTACATACCAGTGCAGTACAGAATCTGGAAAACATGAAAACTAAAACTTAAGGCATCACTGGAACATTTTGAACTGACAGTACAACAATATTGTTTCTATACTATTTAACATTTTCAGTAAGAAGAATATTATTTGCTGCTGTAAACCACCATGACATCAATGTTGCTAATGGAACCCCACCACTGTGGTGTCACCACATACCTTTCAAAGGGGTGTTTGCCTGTTTTCTGATGCAAAACTCACCATCACTTGACCTGCAGGCTATTTCAGATGAACTATCTCATCAGACTAGGCTGTTAGCACAGAAATTTGCACCCCTCTGGTCATAACCTTTGGTCTTTCTTCCACTGTTTCCAAAAGCAAGAATAACAGTTTGAGGTTGTCCTGTCTTTACTCCAACAGCTCCAATGAACACACTCTATATGGGTAGAATGGCTTTAAACTGAAAAAAGAGTAGATTCAGATCAGATATCAAGAAGAAATTCTTCCTTGGGAGGGTGGTGATGCCCTGGCACAGGGTGCCCAGAGAAGCTGTGGCTGCCCCATCCCTGGAAGTGTCCAAGGACAGCTTGGATGGGGCTTGGAGCAACACAGCAAAGAGCACCCTGGCCTTAAATGTTAATTTAATAGCTCCTATGCATTAGCACAAACAAGGCAATGCTAACTCGTTTCTCTTGTCAAAAACAAAGCAAAACAAAATCCTTTTATCTTTTAATCGATGTATGTAAAATATATATGACCAGAGTCCATGACAAAGATATCCTGTTACACCACCTCAAATGTGTTCTGCAGCAGTCATTTTCCTTACTGCACAAGATTCTCATACTGAAAATATCAGAAATAAGTAGATTTGAACTTCTTGCCACTTTAGGAAACCCCTGCCTATATATTTAGAATTATTTTTTGACTTTTGTACCTGTGTTACAGATTCATATTTGCCACTGAAGACCGGCTAAAAGCAGAGAGTAGCTACAGATTTTACATACCAAGTTAATTAGCAATTCTTACCAAACAGAGTGTATCTTTTTGTCTCAGGGTTCAGCTTGGTCTCTATTAGACATATTTACGGGAAAAGTCAATGGATAAGACATTAGAGGCCAACCTCAAAGTCAGAATAAAGCAACCATAGACCTTAGAGAAGTGCTTTATTAGCCAAGAATTGGTTGGTTATTGATCTCGGTCTCTGTCTCTGGTCACAATAGCACTTACCCTAATTTTTCTAGTGTAAATATAAGTAAATTTGAATGGGTGTTGTTGAAAACAATCTGTAAATCTACATTTTGTGGTTTATGTTGTAATTGTAGTTACGGGAAGGTTCAATATCTGGAGCATGGTAAGGAGACAAGGCTGTGGCATGGCAACCTCAGCTCTGCAAATATGTCCTGAAGCACTTTCTCAGAGGTTATTAAAATGACTGGAGCTATCACTCTGCTTAGAAGCAGAGAAACCACATGGGTACTCATAAGAAAGGAACCGAGAAAAAAACACTGTAAAGAGAAATGTTATGCATTTAACTTCAGCTTTTCTTTTCACTGAGGTCAACCAGATAATTAAGCAAAACAGATATGCAGAGTTTCTTTACTTTTCTGCAGACAAACATTAATAAATTACTGCTTGTCTCAGCACTACCATGCTTTCCTTGCTTTATTGTGCTTTTTCATTTAGTTTCATCTTTAAGATTTATTTGGAGATAATTTTCAACTTACTTCATGGCCTACTGCATAAGACCTCTCTTCTATTTGTCCTACTGGGAACACCTGTCTTGATCATACTTCTATAGGGTTAATGAGGGTTAATGACTGTTGTATTGCAGATTGATATTACCAAGCAAATTTCAAGTGGAAATACTAAAGTAAGTGATAGCTGTATCTGCTGCAGCACTTTTCTCCATTTAGGTTAACACTGAATGGACTATAACATACTGGTTTAAAAAACTGCACACACACTGCAAGATGAAACTGGAATTTTCACTATTGCTAAGTGTAGTTTCCTTCCAAAGTTCCCATGGTTGCTCAGAATCCATAAGGTTTTTATTCACATCACAACTTATTGAGAAAGAGGCAAATCTCTATCTACAGTTCAGCCATACCATAGAAAACAGGATTTAAAAGCGGGGTGGAAAATTAACTTTGTTATTCCACTCCCTGCCAGGAGCAAAGGGAATGTCCTTCCCAGTTCCAGACCTGCCCTGCAATGTCTGTTCTCCCTGACAGAACAAAACCAGAGACTACTCCTCATCCAAAACATAAACTGAAGCCATGAGTTGCCACTCCACTGCCTACAACTGAACACCACCACTACTTATCTAGTCTGGACAAAATTAAATCCTGTCTGAAACAGAGTGAGCTAGAAACCAGAGCTATCTGTTTAACTGACACATGATATGTCTAAGTCAGCTCAGCAGTCTGTTTTCTGTTCCTGCACCACACTTTCCCCATTGACTTGATAATTTCCATCCTACTCACAACTTCTATGTTCTACTGAAGCTTTTGTTTAACTGGAGGCTGAATGTGCAGGAGACAGGGTTTTCCCAGCAGCTCCAAGTGGGACCTGAAAACCAGGCTTCCCTTCAGGGAAAACATAATGCAGATTCTCAGAGTCAAATTCAAAACTCAGCACCGCTGCCTGTGTTTTCTCCTGCCAGGCTCATCTGTCTCAAACACAACTGCAAACTAATTAAAAGATTTCTCTTACAGGTGATCTGATATGACAGGGAAGAACAAGGGGAAGACCATCCAGACGATGTCACACCAGCGCCAGAGAAGAACCAGAAGCAAGTCTGCTTTACATTCTGAGCACAAAACAGTCTTTCATTCCTCCCCACCTGCTTCCACATAAACCACAAATAGAAGCCACCAGCAGCAGCTGAAGTGGCTCAGATTTGCACATGCATCCATGTCATCATTAAAAATATTGCCTTAACTTTATTAAAAATTGCGGTGCTATTTTAATTTGCTTTGAGTTGTGGGGCCTTATCACTGGCATAACGAGCTCCTCATTCCTTATCAATAGGCTATGCAGAACCTTCAGAGTCCATAATGTAGGCAAGGAACAACTTCTGCATAACTTCAGCAGACTGTAAATCAGGTTGTAATGAGAAGATATCACAGTCCATGATATGTGTGCAATTCCAACTTTGTACTATTAAAAAAAAGAAAAGAAAACAACAAAACCAAAAACAACCCCAGTCATAAAAACCTCTGCAACTTTAAGTGCATTCAACAACCCTCAAGGCCTCTCTAATTAGGCACTGAATTTCTTCTCCATTTCCTTGCCAGGAGTGCTTCAATGGAAGAGCTGGTTTAAGAGAATCCTATCCCATTCTCCTGCTCTCCCTGCTGTTCTTCCTGCTATGCACTGGTTCATAAAGACCTAAACTCGTCCAGAAAAGTCCAACAGTGACGTGAACCATCAAAAGATTTGTAAGGTGGAACCTCACCTTGAGCAATTTTAGAGCTGAAGTAATTAGTGGCTGTTGTGGAGCTGAGGTAAAATACTTTTTAACTTCAGTGATCATCATTATTATTGTTCCTCTGCATCTTCCAGTGTAGTGAAAAACCATCTGGCCTTGGGAACTGTTAATGCCAGTGAATGCAAGAGGAATGAAGGGGGCTAAATATCTCACAAATGGGGCTGTTAGTACCCAGAATATGCCACAACTTTCTGTCACAGGCAGATATCGTTGACAAGTCACAAAATAGTATTTATATTTATTCATGCAATGCAAAGGCAGAACTCTGTCTGCATCTCTAATGGCTGTTAGGAGGCTATGGATGAGAATAATCACAAAACCTGAATGGAGATAATAAAACCAATAGTGTTCAAGTGCTGAAACAAAGAGAATCCCCAGTGGGGCAGTGATCTTCTGAATGACTCAAGTAGTTCTGCACAAGCCTTTGAATTTCACTTTGACATTTAAATGAAGAAAGGGAGAGAAAAGCACAGGCCAATTTCATTGATTGGTGTAACTCAGGAATCTAACATAAAAGCATTGGGATGACTCACAATACATACAACATCTGAAACCAAACTCCATTCTCTTCTATTCCCATTTCATTAAAATAACCTCCTGTTTTCTTCTGTCATAATACCTGGATTGAAAAACCCTGTGCAGGGGATTCAAGCAGAGCTTTTTTTACTGGAGATCATTGGGAGGGGAGCTGGCTGCAGTGTCCTAATGCACTTCAAATTCTTTTTTTTTTTAAGAACCATTTTCAGCTGAGAATTTACCATGCATCAAATTTTAAAGTTCACAAACTCACAGTTTCCTCCCTGAAGATCAAAAAAATAATTAGCCAAAGCATACTGCTAGTCTACCCACATAAGTAAGGACAACTCCATCATCGACTCTTTTTCCAGTCATGCAGCCAAGGTCAATAAAATTATCCCAGCTCTTCAGAGGAAGTAATCTATGTCACAGATAAGCAATGCAACTTATTTTTGCCCCTCTCCTGCACAGTTTGTGCAGGTGAAGCTACACTGGTGAAGATACACTGGTGAAAGTGAAGCTGGCCTGAGTGGGTGTGCAGAGCCAGGCACGGTCTGGAGTCCATCTGGTCACACTCTCAGTGCCACACATGAACCACTGGACTGATTCTTGAGAGGCTTTCAGGACACAGCACAACAGATTTTACACCAGAGCCAGAAGGTATTTATTGAAGAACTTTGCCCTACACAGCACATTCTTTGTTTTAATCTGTTAAGTGTATATAGATTTGACTTCTACAGACAGTAAATCCAAGAGCATTGCAGTCCTGCATTGTCTGATACCCACCTTTCCTCCAGTAAAGTTTACATATACCCTTTCCAACATACACACACACAAATCTGTATTTGGAAGACCTTGTTTATGCTGCTTTACATGCAAACAGCAGTTTCAAGGGAAGGAACAGCCCATTCCTGCCCAGAGAAGTGTATGGACCAAAGTCACCACAATGACTTGGTAACTTCTATTGTTTAAAAAGTGACTTACAGGCTCTGAGACAAACTGCAGAATTGTTTCCTCAGCAGACAATCCATTCCAAAGAGTGCACTGTGTTAACTTATGGAAGGTCCAGACTATGAAACCATTATGACAAATATTCTTGCTTTACTTTTTGACTGATAACCTTCATCATTAAAATTAATGCCAGTGTAAAGTCAGAATTGTACCTATTAATACAACTCTAACTGATACTACAAGCAGCCAAAATCTCACTATGAATACAATCAATTCTGCACAGATCCTGTCCTTTATTGACTATTTGGTTCACCAGGGATAGCATGTTTTAGCATCATTTTTATTATTTTTCAGCAGTGATGCCACCATTTAGGTCTGAGGCCCAGGGGTATTTGGCGATTTCATTTCGACTTCCTGTGACTTTCCCAACATACAGAACCAATATAGGAGGATGCTGTTAGTCCACAGTCCCCTTGGGTAGCTAGTTATGAAACTTGAATTGCTGCACTTAAGCAAGCCTGTCAGAATGCTTGGCCTCCTAGACACCATGGCTCCGGCTCCATCTACAAAACTTTAAGTGGCACTAGCTAAAAGTATGGAAAAAACCCATATCCTGTCTTTGCATACATAGAATAACACTACTAATGGTGTTCTGTAAGAGTGTGTGTAGGCTGTGCTAGGAAAAATGGGAGTATTTCTCAGAGGAGAGCTCATTTCTTAGATTCATACAAAGATGTAGCTGACATTATGGGTGGGCCAACTGAATTATAAAATAAACTCATCTGTAAATTAACTTGTCTTTGCAGGTAAAATTACTCCAAATTTTTTTTTCACTCTTCTGGAAAAATTCCTTATAACCTGCATGAGGATGTACCTGTACTTCTGCAAATCCTTATAGAAGTTATACTGATGTCACAAAGTAGTAACAGGAACAAATCATTTCTGCTGGTCTTTTGAATTATGCCCTTGAAGAACAGTGGAAGGGTGTAGCAAATTTTTTTTAGTAGCAAATAACATTCTTGTCTTCCTAGTTCTTATACCCTTAAACAAAGCACCAGAACAGCAGCCAACTGTTTTGAACCCTGTTAATTAACGAGGCGAATTTTCCGAGGTGGCAGGACCTCAGCTGGGCCTGTCCCAAACACACGTGGTCAGCAAACCACAAGAACAGGGTCGGTCTTGAAACGTTCCAGTCCTTGTTATTACTGAAAATCCAGAAGGCACAACGAAAACAACTGCTGTCATTTAAATGCAGGGCACTCAGAGCTGCCTCGACTGGAACTTGAATTGTCATTGTCCTCAGGAGACTGGAAGCACACCAGCCTTGCTGGTCGGGGCTGCAGGGAGAGCCAGCTCCCAAAGCTCAGCTGATGATGAGATTCACACTTAAGTGTGGGTACACAGGGAGCCAATTTCAAAGGCGTGGGCCTGCTAATGAGATTGCCCTGATGCCAGCATCTGCAAAGCTGTGCCCTCAGGAAGGGAGAGGGAGCCTTCCAGAGGAGCACAGGTTACCTGGTGCAACAGGGATGGTGCTAAGGCTCTCAGGAAGAGTGTCAGGGATTCATTAATAACCACCAGCACACAGGCATTTCATCTCAGAATAAAAGTGCCTCCAGCTGCAAACAGTCATCCTGTGTTTTGGACTAGTGCTGAGGCAAAGGAAAGCGCTACCAAGTGACTCAACCAAGCTTCTGTTCTCTCTCCTGTGTTTTTGGAGATTTCACACTGAAGAGCTGAGCTTATCAGTGCTGCTCAGCCCGTGATATGTGACACATCCGACTGCAGCACGCTGTGATAAGGCTACAGAGGAAGGAGATATTTGGAGTTTGATATCCACGTATTTTTAACAACTTTTTAAAATTATTATCAATGCACACATCACTTAGCAGACTCAACTGCTTGCCTTAAATCTTTATTAACTAAAGGAATGCTTAGCCATGTATTTTTCCTTGCTACCCAAGAGCCAGTGACAACCAAAACACTTGAGCAAGCAGAATGGATCTGCTTGGATCTTTCTTCTCATGCCACGTCCCCCTTCTCAAAGTCCCCTCCTCACTAATTTCCACAATCCAGTAATCAAGTTGCCAAATTATTTTTAAATTTACGCTTGCTTAATCAATAGCTCTAGTAACGTCTGTGGACCCATGAGTTTTAACATCATTTTCAACACTACTCACATCAATAAATTTGACAAAAAGCATCCATGAGACATTTTGGAAGCATATTTTACAATCTACTGCCTCTAAACAATAAGCTGCTAATCAGAAAAAACAAGTCTTTTTGAGAGACGTGTGTGCACACACACGCACTTCAGGAGCTAGATAAATCTGAAAATTTAAGGACATGTAAAGTCAGATTTTCAGCTGGTACAAATCAGCACACTCTCCTAATTTATACTGGCTAAGGATTTGACCCTTAAAATATTTTCCTGACACTTTTGATAAAGAAAGAACATTACATTTCACTTTATAATTGGACCCTATAGTTAAAAATAACCAGATTCATTCCTGATTAAAGAGACAGGAAGATATAAACCAGATTTATTGTCTATTAGATTTTATGTTCCATTTTCTCTTGTCACAAGAGAAGTAATTTTGTGTATATAGCCTGTCCAGCACAAAGTCATTTGTTCTCTCAGATACACTAATTCAAGCATAAATACATAGATCCATATTAATGAGCCACACCCCCCCATTCATACACTTAGGGATCCTGCCTAAATGTTTTCACATTGCCTGGATTTGCACTGTTCTGTGCTGAAGTTTTGACTGAAGTGATCTTTACTTTTTCCCAACAAAGTCAATACCCAACTGTAAAATATTTGTGAAACAGATGATTTTATATAACTAGGTTTGGATAAAATATTAAACAATATCTTCTTAATATATATATATTTTAAAAGAACTGCTTTCAGTAAAGTCAAAAGATACATTTTACACTGGGGATGAAAACTCCTCTTTTTTCTTAGGTGCACATGTGGGGAAGAATCCCATCCAGCTTTATGAATAATGACAGCCAAAATGAATTACAAGTTGGTCTTAACTAACATGTTCTCAGATACATTACCCCACTCCTCACTCAGCCCTCTGTGTAAGTGCTAAGTGGTGGCAGGCAGCAGCAGCCCTGCCTGCAATCTCTGTAATTAAACATTCAAACACAGGCCTGCATCTCTGCAAATGGGCCCCCCAACTTCCCTCTGCTGAACACTTTCTTCAGAAGGAAATCTCACACAGCTGTTGGAAGAACACTGCATGACATCTGCAAAATGTCTATTGTACAGACCAGGGTAAAACACCAACAAGCTGGATCTGACCACTAATTGAAGCCATTGTTTAGGAAAATTACTCGCGTGTGGTCTAACAACTCATCTGAAATTAGTGATTGCTGCAAATGAAAAAGCAGAATCACATACCACCCCCCATCCCCCACCTCTCCCAAAGGGAATTGTGCTAGAAACAAACATTTACCATCACATACAAATATAATGCTGGTTTATGTTGTGTGGGGTTTTTTTGGTGTATTTTTTTAACGGCATCAGATGCCAGTGAGCTGAATTCCAATGCATATTACTTATACTGTCAACAAATATTAAATAGATTTTTTTTTTTTTTTGGTCTGTGAGATAATCAGAAATGTGCCCCTCGTTTCTGTTTTCCACCCAGTAGGTTTAAATAGAACAAGCCATTTGTAGCTTAGTCTATCTTACACCTTATTTACACTGAATTTTTATCTTCCACTGCATCTTATTTTTTGTTGGCATTCCCCACCATGCAGTTTACATGGTGATGAAGAAATAGCCTTGCAGGCATTGAAGAAGAGATACAACATGTTAAGACATAATTCCCTGCAGGGCATTCGAGGCTGAATTTGCTGTCACAATGAGTCCAAGCTTCCATAACTATCCGTGTTTTATGTGGATTTGAAACATAAAATTAGATTCATCTTAATCTTCTGAAACAGCAATCTTCCCATGAAAGCTGATAGACAACAGCATATGAAAAT
The DNA here is from genome assembly GCF_021018805.1 of Prinia subflava. Taxonomy (NCBI): domain Eukaryota; kingdom Metazoa; phylum Chordata; class Aves; order Passeriformes; family Cisticolidae; genus Prinia; species Prinia subflava. The sequence goes on from NC_086261.1 coordinate 4,286,730, forward strand.
GATAAGAGAGAGAGAGAGAGAGAGGACAGAGGGAAGACAAGAACTGAATAAAATGAGATGCTGCGCTGTTCTAGTAAAGGAAGTGAAGTTCCCTTATGGGTAATAATATATCATGAAAACTTTGCTGAAAGGGATTGAGCTGCTGCCAAATTCCTTGTTTACACACAAGCGATCCCTACCGAGGCTCCTCGGCACTCCAGGACAGAAATCCCTGCTGAGGAGGGGAAGGTTTGGGACACGCCACGTTCCGTCAGCAAGGCCGGATTTATGGACACGGCCTCCCTTCACCTAGGCAGGCACACAGAGAACCAACCCAGCAGGGCTAAAGTTCAAAACAATAAATCTCAACTTTCCTTGGTCAGTCCAAGAGCGGAGCTTAAGGAATATACTGCCCTAGTTTCCTGGGATCAGGCTTTGCAGCTGCAGTAACTTCAATTTTTTTTCCCCCCTTTCAGGGACTTCAGATTTGCCAGCTATGTCATATTCTTCTTCTGCCATTGAGGCACTTGACTGGTTTAAAAAACAAACAAAAAAAAGTTCTCCAGAGTCAAAACTAGTATGTTCTTATTTTTATTCTTCACATTTAAATATGCAAAGAAGAACGTTTCACTGCATGTAACTAAAGAAAAAGAAATAATCACAAGTGCTGAAAAAGAGAAAAAATAAAATGTAATGGTTTGAAGATTCAAGCTGACAAAGGAAACACAGTAATTGAAATCTTCCCAAATAATATGGGACTAGATTGTAACTCTTTTTATGGTTAATTTAAATCATCTGGAGGTTGTTCAGTTAGTGCAATTACTTCAGACTTACACCATCATGAATACAGTCTTACTTTTTCTTCCTCAAAATCAATGAAACACACAGAAAAAGTTTTTCAAAGGGTTCAAATTCATTAATTTTCTTGCTTCACTCATCTACCTCACTGCTGTTAAAAACATCAAGTATTCTGTACATTCTCACAGTAATCAGCTACTGACTTGCAATTTTCAACCATGTACTGTTCTAAAGTTTAGAGAGAGAAGTGAGAACTACCTAATATAGGTATTAGGACACAAATAGGAAGAATTTCCACAAGTACCCCAGTGAGCTACATTGCCCATCTTTTTGGCAACACAGTCCTAAAACTGAGCTTTCTGTGACATCATTTTTTCTGTTGTTTGTTTAATTAAAAATGCCTCTGCCAAATCCAGTACCATTTTTAGCCTAATCGCCTTTCCTGCAAATAAGGCAGATAAACTTATTTTCCAGTGTTTTTCATGTGGTTAAATAAAACAAACCCAGGAAAGCCCACTTAAGGACACTCTAAACTTTGACTTCTTGACTTTCACACAACTGGTTTGTGTGGAACTGAAAATCAAACATGAGACAATGGGTGTTCAGGTGGGTTGGGTTTATGAAGCCCGACACTGATGGTGCCTGAGAACAAGGGACAGGGAGATCATGTTCTTCTCCATAGCAAACATCTCGACCTGTAAGTGCAACATATTTAAGCAGAAGTACAGAACAACATTTAATGCTCTGTTTTCAGAAGGGAAAAAAAAATATAAAGTCAACTCATCAACTAAATTAGGAATAATTGGTGAAATGATTATGCATAAAACACACGGAGGCACTCCTCTAGGTAATCAGTTCTGCTGACTATTTCTCCTGGCTATTCCATTTGATATTCTCCATATCTAAGTTCTGCAGCCTCAGACCCGAAACTGTAATGAAATGCAGTGCTCTATTATTAACTGCTGCTATCCTAAGATCCCAAAGGAAGGAAATACTTCATTTAATTGTGTTTATGTTAGCCCACAATACATGCAGGGAAAGAGAGGCTGGCATAGTTATGCTGCAGGAGACTTTATACACCACTCGCAGTGCTTTGGGTTTTTTTAGATCGTATTTCAGAGAATAAAATCAGCGAACAATATTTTCCTAGGAGATTTCTACTTAGCTGTAGGGATAATACAGTACTACATTTCATTAAAGTTACAGGTTCATCAAATGCTGACTGCACTACTCTATGATCTTTATTGGGGCCATATCATCAAAATAATTAGAACTGATCAAAATGGGTGAGATAGAGTGAAGGCAGGTATGAAATTTTCTATTTTCATAAATGCTTTTCTTCTTTATCAAGGTAAATCAGCCACACTATGTAAGTATTAACACAATAACGTGGAATATGTGAATAAGAAATATTCAATTCAGTAAAAATAATGCACATGAAAATAGTTTCCTGTTAAGGTGCCTTTAACTGAATTCAGAATTCTTGATTTTACAATTTGGTTTTGTGTTCTGGGGAAAAAATAAGGACTACTCAAACCTACAAAGAGATCTAAAACTTATCTGCAGGAAATCCACATTCATTGGTGTGAACAGGCTTTTTGATTTCTAGTTGTGTCTTTTTGGTTTTCTGTTCCTATAAAGTTTACCACAAATTATTCAGGTGTATCTTAAGTCTTCCGTAATGAGAAGCATTGGGAAAAAAGCTGGGATTTTCTCTATTTCTGTTTCATTTTTAAATCTGCACTCAATCTGACATAGAAAATACGAAATTCTGAGTTCTTCTGGAGGAATCAAAGCAGTTGCAAACCTCTTCCACTATTTTCAGACATTCAAAATTTTCACCCAAAAAAACCCCAAACCCAAATCAACTTGTTTTCTAGTTTCTCCTTCCTTTAGTTTCCAGAAAGAATATGAACTTGTTTTCCAAATCAAACAGAAAATAGTGCAAAGCTAATATTTCTGGAGATTTCAGTAAAAAACAAAAAACCAAAACCAAAAGAAACAAACAAACCCACACAAAAAACACCCCAAACAAACAAAAACAAACAACCAACAAAACACACACACACACACAAAAAACCAACCAAAAAAAACCACAAACAAAAAAAAACACCACCAAAAATTCCTGACATCTTCAAGAGGCTCTAAAATCTATGAAGACTCTAAAATGAATAAAAACTCTCAAATGGATGAAGATTTAAGTTCAATCTGGGCAGTATAACTTATATGTGGAGACCATGCAAAATAGAAGTTTTCATAAGCTTCTGTGAAAACCTTACTGGATTTAACCACAACTTGCTTTGCATTTTGGGTGTTGCCTAGACAAGAATGTCAAAGTGAGGTAAGTTCTACACAAAAGAATTGATGGATTTGGTACAGCTCGTGCAGGTTGCTTTGTTAGTCAGGCTGATTGCTCTCTTTTTTTCAAAGATATACATAGAAAGAACAGGAGTAAGTGACCTCAAAAAAGAAACATTTAACCTTATCCTTGATGTAAACATCTCGCACTGATAGCGAGATGTAGGTAAAGGAAAACATGGCAATTTACCAGAACAAGGTCAACACCACAATAAGGTAGAAGTTTCCTTTTTAAGGTTAACTTCTAAGGGGATTAAAGCATTCCTTTCTAACATAAGTAACAAAATGGCACAAACCACAAAGGTTTGCCTCTTAAAGATTAAACAGAGCAGTCTCTGTAATTGATCAGTTTTGAAAGAGAAAGGTGTGCCCAGTTGTAAACTGTTCTAAAAAGTATGTCACTTATATTTGGAATTAAGTAAGTAATGAACCATAGCACCATATCTGTGTAAATGTTGTTTCTTTCTCAATCATATGTGAACATGATACAATACACATAGGTACACATTTATACATGTGCATGCACACTGAACTAAAGGGAAAAGGTTAAGCACATATACAGCAGGCATAACAAAACTGTGTTCTAGATATTCCTCCATTAACGCACTAGAAAACTTTAGAATCACCAAAGGAAAATAGAACCATGACCACCCTTGGAAAATGGGTGTAATATGAATTGTTAATGGGCAGTACCCCAAGCACATGAGAGGTATTATGATCTAGCACATACTGAGGAAGCTGACTGCACACAGAAATTACCAGAGAACACTTAATTTTTGCATTCCACATTTATGCAATTAATTAGAGAACACTTAACATTCTCTCTGACTTCAAGCTCTGCATGATCATGTTTGATCATGAGGGAATTTAAAATCATTTATGTAGCCTATATTTAAGTACGAGAAGAAACAGAGATGCTGATGGTTAGAAAGGGAAGAATGAATACATTAGGTATTTGGTATGCCAAGCTACACAGAAATAAGAAAGCCAATAAAGACACAACTTACTCATGAAGAGGGATGTTGATACATGTATTTAAAAAGCCAAAAAGGCATTTTCTTTATATAGGAAATATGCAGAGATACATTAGGAGACTTTGCTGCATCAGAGAAGACAACACAAGAAGTGAACAGATTTAAGTGATGTGCTGAGTATTTAAAGTCGTAGGTGATACACCACAACAGCACTGAATTCAGCACAGGTTTCGTGGGTTTGGACAACGTTTTTAAGTACATCTCCCTGCTCTGGGATTTGAGGAGAAATGCCCACATTCCTGCCTGTCAAGCACATACAAAGCTATGGTTAGAGGGGTCACAGCATCTGTAGTTTGTCAGAATTTGTTTGCCAGCCATCCTGAGCTCCTGGTATCACGCTGACTTTCCCCCCAGTGTTTGTGGCACCATCCCTTACCCACCTTCCCTCAGGATTCTGTCCCCAGGAGCTCACAGAGGTCTGCAGTGAGCCCCAGAGCTCAGTGTCCCTGGTGTACCCATCCCTCAGGTGAGTCACCTTGCAGGCACAGACCCCAGCTTGGCACACCAGGCTTGGCCACAGGGTAAAGAAGGTCTTTAATATGCAAGTCCACTGTCCAGAGGGAACTGAGGGAGACAAGGCCACTGTTTAAAGACTGATTTTAAAGAGACTAATGAGGACTCATTTTAAAAGGTGCTCACAGCCCCCACAACAGTTCCAAACCACATCAAAAGAGCCCGTTTCTAACTGAGCTACAATGGACATCACAAGACAGATATTTCTAACCCTGCTGCTGTACTGAACTCCTCAGCCCTTGCAGGTATTTGGTGCCATCTTTCCCCACATCCTTTTGGATGCTCAATGCAATCCAGACTGAATCATGGCATTTCTACCAGGATCACTCACTTGAGAGCTAAATAGTCCCAGTGCTAAGAAAGGAACTGGACAGGGATGATGTCAAATGATGGTAATGGCCACATTTAGAAACATCATTGTAATGAATCTTTCTTTGAATCCTCAAATAAATAGTCTGGATCAAATCCTCAACTAGGCTAGACTTGAGGAAGTGATATCAATTTCCACTGGCCCAGAATGCTTGTAATCAAATATATCCATTTATTATCTGTGACAAGGTTGGAAATGTTACGCAAATTACTTTATTATTCTGCAAAAAAAACCCCAGTTTGTCATTAGTATTAGCCTGTGTCTTTAAAATTGGAATTATAAGCAGCTTCTTCATCTTACTACATCATTCTATAATCTGAAGTGCCCTATTAGGAGATGTAATATTTAAGGTCTTTTAGCTGGTACCTCTACATTCTGATTATCCTTTAGAAATTAAATGCCTTCAACACACATTTGTAAGAGAGACTAACAATTTCCTGACACTCGAAGGATGAAGATGGTAAGTGATGGCCGGGGTGGGGGGCGGGCTCGTTGTTTTGATGCTGCCAGGCAGGCTGATAACTTCATATCCCTCGTCCATGGCTCAGTGACCCACAAATCTCCTTTGATATGCCAGGCAGCGCAGAGAACCGGGCTGAACGGATCAGGAGCAGCGCGAAAGCGCCGCGGCGAGGGGCCCCCGATGAAGCCATCATGTGACAGGAATCCTAAGACTCTGCTGCAGGAGGGGAGAGGAGAGAGCAGGAGGGAAAGATGGAGAAAAAAAAAAAAAAAAGGGACGAGGGCATTGTGGTGGCACAGGCTGATAGAGACGTCAGAGACGCTTCAGTAATCTCACGACGCTTTGGCCCAGTGTGGGGGCAAGCGAGGCCCGCATTCAGCGCGGCGTGACGGGGAGGACCACCCCGAAAAAGCTGCGAGGGGGCAGGCACTTGGACAAATCAAAGCAGAAGAAAGTAATTTTCGATAAATTAAAGAAATCTCCATGGAAATTAGCATGAAACATTTTCTAATCTCCCGCTTTTCACTGCCGACAAGGGTCACTGGTTTAACTTCTCTCTCTTATTTTATTATTCCCCAGCCACATTCCTCTGCTTTCTTATATCCTTCAATTTTTACTACCTCTTTCTCTTCCAGTCTATCATTTTTAGCCTTTCTTATAGCAGCTTCTTAACCCTTTTAGGACTTCTCCCAGTAAATATTCTGGAGAATTAACTGATCCATTAGAGTTTAAAGGACACACTCCAAAGCAGTTTCCTTTTCTCACTATCTGCAGTATTTCGTCTACCAACTATGCCGTCATTTTAACTGTGATCAAAGTCAAGCATTTCGTTCCCAGTAAAACCTGAAAAAGGCTGCTTTCCACAATCTCCTTTGGAGGCAGAGTGCTGACGCTGCTAAATACCAGCTGCAAATGCACTGCCAGAGGTAAACACTGCTAAGTCACAGCATTATGACTTTATGATTTCTAATTTTAATATAAGGAATGGATTCTTTCTGCTGCTGTTCTGGTTTTGCCAACACTAAAGTGTCAGATTAGAACCTTTTCTTTCTCACCTTTGTTCCAGGAGGTCAAATTTGGAAGTCTGTTTTAAATTAAGATGGATTAGGAATATTAAATACTGACCTTTTTTTTTTTTTATAAATATGAAACAGCAATGAGGTTGCTTGATAAAAAGATAATGCTAGTGTGCACAGGATGAATATTGACAGGAGATACCTGACTTCTGACTACTGTAACTCTGTGCTTGCAGACACAAAAATCAATAAAACTTCAGTGATCTGTGATCCATGACTTAAGATATGGAGACAGAAAACATGAACAAAATCAGCATGATTAGAATGATGATTTTTGTAAAGATTGTTAGTTCAGCTTCATTTCTGAAATATAAAATTGCAGTTCTTCCTGCATCATTCATAAAGAGGCAGAGTAAAATTTTCTATTTTCCATATTTATTTAAAGTATGGACAATTTGTGCCATACAATAAATCCATGTTGTAGTTTCCAAGGAACATGGACTTCTGAGACCTCCTTCAGTAGATTAAATTTCTAAAGATACTTAAATATATTGGTGTGTGAAGAAGAAAATTTTTATCTAATGATAAATAGTAATGGCAAGCTTAATTAATTCTTGGGGTCCTTTTTTCTCTTTCTCACTTTTTTTTCTTTTTTTCTTTTTGCCACTTGTAGATGCTGTTGGATCTGAGGAGGGATCTCCACAAGTTTCACAGTAGGTCACAAAAGTATGTTCCCTGAAATGGTTTCTATAAAAAGTGGTCCAAATATGTCATTTGCTATCACTTAGGAAAGGAGCTCTATGGAGAATGATAACTGGTACAGTTTCTATCAGTTTTACTACTTGCACGAGCAGTGTGCTACATGTCTCTCATTTTCTTGAACAAGACAGATGCCTCTGGTGTGAAAAATACAGATGTTGGAGTAAGCAGCAGACAACTATGGTTTATCAAAAATACACTACTGGCACTGACTGATGTCAGACTTAATCATTCAGCATCCTAGCAGGAGCGAGTGAATTATTGGGTCTTAGTCATGTGTGGTTTATGTTTAAAAAGTAATACGTCATCTTGTTTCTTCTTTACAGGGGTTGGAAACTATTGAGCAGACAGCAACGCCTGGGGCTATAGGTAAGAAGCTGAACAGAACCCAGAAATGAAGGTGCATGACAAGGAGCAGAGGCATGGACAAGTATCCATGTTTTTTCTGAAAGAAATGTCAATGAAGGGCAAAAAGAAAAAAAAAATCAGCATTAGAAAGATTGCACTGAGCAGGAGTGGGGGAATGGAGGAGTCTATGTGTACTTGATAAAAACACTTCCATATTTAATCTCAACCAAATATACACAACTTAATTTTGTGTTTAAATATATGCATAGTTTAACAAACAGATTCTTAATTTATTCACTGCTTATCATATTTTAGATTATATTTAAACAACAGTGCACTCACACAAACACACAAGCATAGGGAAGCCTGGCTTATTAGACAAGAGGAATTCACCTGTGCACAGAAATTATTTCTCATCAGCCATTTGTTTTGAGGACCAATACAACCAAAGTGTCGGGTGCAACCCACTCTCACTTGAGTTTGCCAAAAGGGTCCTTACAAATCTTTTCAGTCCTTTGTGCACTCCCCTTTAGCCACAGCATTAAAAGTTTCTGAGTAGGTATCAATGAAAATCAAGTGAATCAAAATATACTAAGGCAGTTCCCTGATATCTAAAACGAAACAACAGTCAGTGACATAAATGGCACGATTTTAAGTTGCTTTAGGAAAAAAATAAGGTGATATTTCAGGGAGGAAAAGACGGAAAGATCTTTTCCTTTAAGTAGGAAAACTGCAATACCACAAACTTGGACAACTAGGAGGTGATGTCTCTTGCAAACATCACCCCAGTCCTGAAGATATAATTTATATGAGCACAAGTCAAGTCTGACAAGTCAGCAGAGCTCTTCCCACAAGCCAAGATTTATTCCATGTAATATTCCATGGGGTGGCTGTGATCTGCTCACACCTTTAGCAGGGAGCAGAAACGAGGATGAGATGTGTGACTCATTAGCAGCCACAGAGCTGGGGCACACTGCCCCTTCCAGCCTTACACCATTACTGCCAACTGCCTGTGATTACCCTGCCAGCATCTGCACAAAGGTGTTTGTTAGACCATAAAAAGCAATGCCTTTATCATATGTACTCTTTTATTTTTTTTCTTTCAGACTTTTCCCATCAAGAAATACAATTTCAGAGTTAATGTTAGTTAGCCAGTTATGGGAAGTCAGGCTGTCATCCAAAATTCATGGGATACATTTTCTTCTGAATTATCTTCTTCCATGAACTTGTGATTAGGTAAACAGCATAATGCACAGAGGAAAAAGTGTATTAATCTGACTATTGCTTCTTCTCTCCCATTAATGGTGGATTTAAGTTGCCAGAATCCATAAATGCAACAGCTTCCTTTAAAAGCAGTAAAATAATTTTCCTGTATAAATGGAGACTTTCAAGAGATCATTATTGGGAAACTGACATATTCTGCACAGAAATAGGTCTCCTCTGGACTTCAACACATACCAGCTACAAAATATGAAGTTCAAGCCATTTAGCATTTATTTCAGCAGAAATGACTTACCTCCTAATTGAAGAGCTTTAGTCAGGGGAAAAAAAAATAATCATCTTCAAACACTTTCACTGAACTGATATTATGATGTGCACTGCAGTGGTGTCTGAGACCACAGGTCACAGACCAGAGGTTCTTCAGACAGGTTCTGTCTAATCCTATAAAGTCTTGAGCTCACAAAGACAGTGATGTCCTGGGACTTAAGGGGTGAGACTCTTTGCCTCTCGGTGGATCAAATCCAAATATTAGACAAATGCAGCCCAGAGATCACTGCACCGAGGATCTGAAAATCTGGGACCTGTTCTGGCAAGATTTGCACTGAGAGAAAGCATCACTCTGAACATAAACACGTGTCACAGATCCTTCCTGTCCCCTGCTTGAGCACTGACCCCAAATCCACGAGGGAAGATTAAGAGGAGGTAAAATGCACAATTTGAAGAGGTAATCCATTAGAGAAGCCTGCAAGCAGGTGACTGATTTGCACATCAAGCAAAGATATAGGGGGGTTTTGTTTGGTTTGGATTTTTTAGTTTGTCATTTCTAGAGGTTTCAGGAATTACACATGAAAGTTAGGGAAGTGTGTGGGATATATGGGGTTTCCTACAGGCCAGTTGCACTGAAAGTTTAGCCAACTTCAACAAAGTTATCTTTAAACTTAATGACGTTTTAAAAAATGTATAGAGACTTCCAAGGAAGAATTACATTGGGAAGAAGGTGAGGAATACAGCCCTTTTAGTTTACTTCTTCTATTGTAGTATTTAGATTGACCAGGGTCTAGATAAGCACAAAAGAAATTCTGCAGCATTCTGTGACATACCCAATCTCAAGATGATACATCCTTGTCAGAAGCAAAACCTGTCCACAAATGGCAAAAAATACCAAAAACATTCAAAATTCTTTAATATGAAACCTAATTTTCTCTCTAATTCAACAGGGTAGTGTTATAAATTTCTCTTGCACTTAAAGAGTCTCATCACTTATGATTTAATAATGAAAGAGAGGAATAAGTTATTCTTGTATTAAAAGATCCATTTACATAAATGTTTCTCTTAATAATTGCAGATTTTGAGAAATCACTTCAAGTGTCACTGTCCTCAGTAGACAGATGGACAGGTTTACAGTAGAAAATGTTTAGAATTAGGTTTTACCTTTACTAATGGGATGCTTCCACCCCCCGAGGCTCATTATTCAAAGACCAGAAAGAAGGTCTTGCCATGAAGTGATTTCAACAAGGTTTCATCTATTATTTTTATCTTCTGGGGCTTGAATTTGTATTTTAGACCAAACAAATATCTAAAGCATGCAGTTCATATTTGAAGATGCATTTGTCCATGCACTCATATATATTTACCATTTTTCAATGATATTGGTAATAGAACATGGGCAGAACTTTTTGCACTTTGACAAGCAACAGGTGGAATATGAAAGCCCATTTTAACCTCCCAGTCTTGTTCACACTGGCATTTCTTTCAATGAGCTCTGCTCATTCCAGCACTGACAGCATTGTCCACATCCTCCACCACATCCCTTTGAAAGGGATTTATCTGGACTCAGCTGGTGAGGTTTTCCAGTTTGCAGGGATTACCACAGGAACATAAGGGACAGAGTGGTGTGCAAGAAGAAGAGCACGAGATACCAGGGACTGAATCAGTCCCTTTTCCTTGGCACACAAACCACTTGCATCTGTAACTCAGACTAACGATGAGGGAGAAGTGTAAAAATGCAGAGCTGACGTCCTTCTGTTTGAACAGAAGGTTCCTACACAACAATGAAATGAACTTTCTGCAGGGGGAAAAGTTACTCAGGAAGAGGGAAGAGCAAGGACTCGGAACTTCTGACTCATTTTTGACTCCCACAGAGTCAGAGCTGGTCACAGGTACCTGTTTACAACCACCAGAAGTGGGAGAAAGGGGTGAGGAAGGGATACACAGATTTCAAATGAGATGGACGGGAATCACTCCACATAAGCAGATCTTTGAAAGAATTTTCAAAACGAAATGAATTCTCTGAATTAAATCTATTACAAAATTATGATTCTATTCAGTTCCATCAGTGTTAATCAGCACTAACTCCACTGAGTGGTAGCTTTAAACTAGTTTATAACTATCATGAGCAAAGTGAACTTTATATGAAATGCAGTGAAGCACTGAACACATGTGTAGATAATTAAATTATATTACCTACACCAGCAAAAAAAGAATCATTGCTATAGTGAAAAGTTACTTAGATTTTCTTTCCTGTTCTGACAAATTAGGAAGAAATGCAACATTCACATTCAAAATACAAATGCACAAAACCCATCACTTTTTTTTTATCCAGAGGACACAGAGGTACAGTCAATTGGCAAACAGGTTCCAGAGACTTTCATGATAGAAGAATATTCACACTCAATGTATGAACTGTAAATATTCATCTATCTCTTTGTTAATCATTTTGGTACAAGTTATCATTTTACAGTACCCATTTTGAACAGATGATGGGATGAGTTTTACAAACACCTAAGGAGAAAAAGCAAAACAGAGTTGTTCTCAGTATTCTAACTAGCTTGGTGTGGCACTGGTCAGTGCTACAGAGGATGTTCACATAGATGATTATCACAGGACTGCTCAAAGCTGAGCAAACGCTGCTCTGCCCAACTGTGCAAAAATACTCTTGTTGAAATCTACCTAGGGTTGGGTTGAAAAAAGCTGAGCCTTGTCAGGGAAATGAAACAGGTGTTACCTCTTCCATCACAGGATGGTCTGGGAACACTTCAGCTCTGCTGTCGTTTTCTGGGTCGCACACAGGAGACACTGCATGTTTCTGGGCAGCCTTGTGCAGCAAAACCTGCTGCTTGTCCCTTCCCTTGGCACTTTCCCATCCCCAGTTTTCAAGGTCACTCTCCACACATCCTTTCTCTCCCTTTCCCTTGTCTTCAACGCACATTTTATCATTAGCCACCTTTTTTCCACTGCCTCCACTGCAGCCACAGCTCCAGCACAGGGGATTGCAGAATCCACTTCATCTTCCAGGAGCAGGGTGAGGAGGAGCAGTAGTGACAGACCACTGGCTCGGGCCCCGGGCCGTGTCTCTGTGTTCAAATCTCCCATCGCTTCCAGACCTCCCTATTAGTTACACCACAGCCTCCAGCCCTCTGAGGTCTGGGAGCTGGCACAAAACACTGGCCCTGGGCTCCCCTGTGAGCAGCAAAGCCCCCACTCTGCAGGGCACAACTAATGGGTGGGTTTCCAGGCGAGCAGCAGCTGGGCTGTGCTGACAGCTCAGCACCTGATCTCCCCGCACGGGAGGAGCTGCAGGGCACCAGGAGCGGGGAGCTGGGGGCACCTTTGCAGGGGAGATTGATGTGATCTGATCTGAACCTGAAAAATGGCCAGTTTGGTTCAGGCAAGGCTGGGGAAGGGAGGTTTTCATGTATGCTGGCCCAAAAATGGCTTGTTTAGATAGCATACTACAAGTTAATGTAGTACATCAGCCTGGCTAATGGCTTTAGGGATGTGTTTGAAGATCAAGGATGCATCACACGAGACAGCTTTTGGTTCACAAGGAGATCCAGAGATGTCACAGAGAGTCACAGCCCACTGCTTCCTTTTTGCCACATAGCTTGCATTGTGCATTTGATCTGATTCACAACCTTATGATAAATAAAACCCAAAAAATCGACAAACAGTAAAGAAGAGTGTGAAAATTACTCCTAGATTTGTGTAAAAAACAAACCAGACAACAATCCACAAGGCTGTACCTCCCCAGCTGGAAGACAGGTACAATTGAGGAGTGCACCCATGGAGATATGGCTGTAGACTAAATGATCAGCACATTGTGACTGTACCATCAATTTAACTGGAACAAGACAGCCTGACCCTAACACAGGGATTTCACAGAGCACAACCTGGCACAGGGAGATTCCTAAAGGCTCCAGTGCACACCAGGGCTCTGAGAGATAAGGGTTAGGTACTGCCTAAACAGGAGGTGCATAAGTCACCCCTTAAGACCTTAAGAAAATTAGATTAGAGCAATCCAGGTCTGCAAGGGTCGCTTGATTACTTCAAAACTTGCCAGTGACTTTTTCTTTTTCACTAGGTTTTCATGACTTCTGACATTTTTACCATGACAAAATTACAGTCATGACATGCACATCCAGCAGGCAGGCAGGTCAGGAGACACCTTTGTGGATGCACGGTATCTGTTTGACACTCATATGCCTCTGTTCTACAAACAATCAGGGACGATTTTGTGCCACAAGGAAAAGCTTCTAAATCTCCCCTTTGCCTTCAGCTCTCCTCAAAGGAAACAACAGAACATACCCCTGCTTTCACCTCCTGCCCTTCCTTGAGTAGTTCAGTGCTTTTTCTAGCTCAACACACAGCTTTTCTCTCTAGCTGTAATAACATGGCACTTTGTTTTAATTTACTTCATGCACAACAAGCATGGTAAATGGCAGGAATAACAAACAACCACCAGAATTCCAAGGCATTGGCCTAGCTGAAACACCAATCTCCCAACTTCAGCAGCCTCTGCGGATGCCTGATGCACTTTCCCCCTGCTTGTTCAGCATCTCAGAGTGGGGCTATCTGAAGGCAGCAGAAGGAGCCTACTCACCTCCCCGCTCTGGGTTTATTTTTATCTCTGATTACGGACATGCAGTGTTACAATCTGCAGCGACTGGGGAGCAGGGGCAGCGAGGAACAGGAGTGTGGTGTGTGTCATCCAGCACTGCTCACTGATCTCGCCCTCCTCTAGGCAACAGGAGCAAAAGTGCAAGGTCACTCACGAGGAAAATTTCCCTTTTAGGTTTGAGTGCATCAGAATGGAGGTTGTGCAGGGGTAGGGAATGAATTCCCCACTGGAGCTGCACAGTGCCAGGCAGAAGAATGCAAATCTTACTTTCCATTGAAACATGAGCTGGAGGAGTGGGAAAAGTAGGACACCACACCACAGCCTGTGGTTCTCTCACCTCTGCCCCACATGAGGTCTGACAGACATGTATTTTTTTAATCTACAACCAATTCTGCTACTACAGAAGGAAGGCTCAAGTATACCAAGGTTTCTGAGGATTATTTGTTCACTTTCACATAATCCTGATACGTTGCCTTAAATATTGTGCCTAGCCACGGTGCCAACAAACTGGGAAAGGCAACCAAAAACTTCCACAAAACAATATTAAGTAAGTTTTTACAGACAGCTGCAAGAACAAGTGAGGTTCATTGTTCCTACTAACTCACAGTGCACTTAACTCCTTAAAAAGAACTGACAGAGCACTGCAAGCACGAGAGAGTCACTTTCATCTTGGCAAGAAATATCTCCATACACAGACAGTCAAAAAATAATAGGAAGAATAAAATAAAAGGACTGGAATGGGGCCGATCCTTGAGAGGGGGAGGGGGGGTCATCTTCGCTTGAGAGAAACATTTTCTGCCTTATGTTCTGCCCAGTTTCTCACCAGGGCAAAAAAAATCACATAAAAAGTTATATACAACAATTGCCAAATTCCTACCCCATGGGCACTGTGAGCCTCACACCAGCAGGCTGTGAGCTGTTGGACACAATGATTCAGTAGGTGACAGGCGTGTCACCCTGTGCCTTCACAGCCATAACCCCAAACCAACCTCACCCTGACCACAGAAACACACCAGGAGACGGCTGAAATAATTGTGGTGGTCCAGACTGCTTGGAAAAACAAAAGCAGGGTAAGATGCTTTTGTTCCCAGCTCAGAACATCCAGATAACAGGGTTCAATCACATCCTCATTTTTATCAGGAAGGTCACATGTCTTGGCACATAGGAAATGGTGACAAACCTGAATTTTGGATCTGGAAATTTAGATCCCACCCTTTTCCTCCTATAACTACAATCTCCCTTCCTGACCTGCAATTCAACAATAAATACATTTTCTTTGAAATGAAAGAAAAATATTAACTAATCTTGATGAAATAAGATAATACACCAGGGCTACAGCAAAGCCAACTGATATAATTAAATCTGCTACAACACTGATCTTTTGGCTACTTAAACTGGGGGCATGTATCATGAAAACTGGAGTTCTTCTACACAAAGATAGGAAGTTTAGGCTCTGATGCCAGAATTTCACTCAAATAACTTGAAGTGTGATGTGCACCTGGATTTCCTTGGTCTCCTTGTTCCAGTTTTACTCTGTCTACATGAGGCAACACTGAATGCTGCATCCTGGGAGGATGTTCAGCACTGACAGCCAGCGTGCTATTTTTATTTTCAGAGTGGCTTTGTTACATTCACACATTATATCTTTGCATGAGTCCAATCTAATTTTAAATCTATTGGACTGCTGTAGGATCTGAAAGAGCTGATCCTGTAGGATTTGAGAGTCAGTCTTTGAACTGAGATCTCACGAGATAAATGGCAAATACATTAACTTTGCCACCTCATTTTCTTTACCTTACAACTTAATTGTATTTTTCGTAGACCTCAGCAATCATGCTTTAATTAGGTCCCTTTGTCTGATTTGATAACTTGTTTTGCATCCTCCTTACCTTAGCCCACTGCTCCACAGAGCTCAGCAGATAATGTTATGATCTGCTTCTTATCTCTAACACTTTAGTTGGATAAGGTACTCCAGGAACCTTGACTTCCCCAAAGTAAAGAACAGATTTACCAAAATTGCATCTACATATTGGCAGCCAATACTAAAATAACCCCCTACCTATGCAATGCTATGTAAGACAAATGTGAAAAGGGATTTTTAGCTCAAGATAACTGGATAGACAACCCAGTCTCACAGATAGTTACTGTTTCTCCTAAGTGATCCCACATAGGAGGCCAGCAGGTGCCACATTTCAAATCATATGAAATTACAAGTTAGCAAGCAGCCTCTCCCCATGGGCTCAAATACTACTTCTTAAAGGCTCAAAATAGGAACAGAGACTGGAGGGGAATTTTATACTCTCCGAAAGGGAATTTCTTTTTTTCAGTTCCGGTGACATCTGTGATCCTTCCTCCCCTTAAATCGTCCTCAGAAATCTTCATAATTGAGGACACAGTCATTAAAGCTGCAGCCTTTTCTATAAAACCATATTCAATACATCAACTCTGACAAGAACCAACAACCCCATGAAAACCTAGTCCTGCTTATTGTTTGTTATTACATAATAATATAATTATTATATCCTAAATAGCCTAAAATTTTTATTTGTTCTCATATACTCATACCAAAGATTTAAAAAATGCTCTAGTCACTAAAGTAGCCTGTGGATTGCTTCAAAAAACTATTTCATTTAAGTTTCATTTAAAATCTCACAACTACGCTTCTTTTTTGATAAAGTTGACAATCTCCCAAATTTACTTTCCTTTTGATTTGAATTCAAGCTCAAGCAACATTTTCTCTTTTTTTTTTTTTCACATCAAGTTCTATTTCTTTATACTACCTGTTCTTCAATTCTCTTTTGTCCCTGCTAAACCACATTCTGGAATTATTCTGCAAGACTACAGCAATATTTTAGATTTCACATAATAGAACTCAATTTTTTGTTTCAGGCAAAGAGTAATTTTGTCTCAATCAGCAGTCAGTAGCCACATTGCCAATTAGACTGAAGTACACTTTACAATAAAATGTGCAAAATTATTGGAGAAAAATATACAACCGAGAGAGTCTCTACTGTGGGTAAAATAAATATAATTGATGCATCCTTCAGTCTGCAGCATTGATTATTATTTATTATTACAAACTCTTCAAAACAGGATGATTTGATGTCAACATGTTATTTTAGGAAGTGTACAATTGAAGAATGCATTATTTGCATGGATTGTTTCATAAAATATGTTTACTGAGGAGAGATGTGCACTTTTACTTGAAATGATTCAGAATAATAAAGAGAAGTCAAGACAATCTTCCAGCATTGTAGTTGAAAAGAATATCTAAGTTTTTAAATAAGCTTCAATTAAGAGAATAGTTTCTGTACAAAGACAGAATCTATGGTCTTTTTTTTTCCTCCCCCTCTCTTTGTGCAGTCTGTCTGGCTAAACTTAAGAAAACAGTCACAGCAAATCCAGGGTCACTTTTATCCTGTGTCACCCACTGAATTTGGAAACTCCTTGTGAACAGCCAGGATCAGTCCAATCTCCTGGCATTGATCTCCTTTCCAAGCAGAATACCACCATGCTTTGATGTGACATATGGAATGAGAAAGAAGTAATAATGAAAATCAATGGGTCTAAATATTCTCTGCTAGTAACTCACCTGTCGCTGGCTATGGTTATGTTCTTTTTTTGTGTGTGTGTTATTTGTAGCCCTGTGCTGCAGCATCAAAACAAAAGAACTGAACTTATGTGAAAATTGATAACATTTAGACATATATATATATATCTGTATATATATATACACACACACATTTTTTAGACATCCACAGCTCTCGCACTATATTATAAAAAAATTAGGGCCAAACATCACCCTACTACATTCGTATCGTTACTCAATGTTCACAAAAAAACACTTTTATCAAAATGTTTTAAGTTCTAAGAGTAACTACTATTGTAATCCATGAGTCTTGCAAACCTGTCACTGTCCAGATGGCTCAAAAGAAAGCAAAGACATGGGGAAAAAACCCCTGTTAAATCAGCTCAATACCACAACAGACGGCTACCACAAAATAAACAGCCCCAGATCAGTACAAAACAGGTGAAGAGGACACTGAACTGAGGTTGGAACATCAGCAAAGCCCATCAGGTAGAGGAGTGGATCAGGTAATTTCCACCAACTTTCACAAAGTCCTGTCATGTTGCATCCTCATCTCACCTGCTACTTTAAAACTTTGCTCCTCTTTCCCAACATCATGCTTCAAGATTATCTTGGCTCTTTTATTAAACAATTAAAAAATCTGAATAAAGTAAATGAGTATTTGTCTTCCCAGGCGGGTACTGGTTTTTGTTCCCTTAACTAAATGACTCTGGGCAACAAAACAAATTTCTTCTATCAAACAACCACTGCATGGAAAAATTACCTCAAATTAATTAAGAAAAATTACCCAGTTGCAATGGTGGCCAGGACGAGACAGACAGACTGCAAAATTCAGCTGCAGTGTTTAATTATAAATATCAGTAATATCTTCCTAAGTCCTCAGTAAAGGCTAGAAAATGGTTCGATTTTAAGGTTTCTTCCTGACAGAGCCTAACTTCCCTTTGTTTTTATTTTCTTTTTACAACTTTGGTTGGCTGGTTTTGTGCATAGGAATACTGGGTTTCATCTCGGCAGTCTGGGTGGCTTTTTCTATTTGTTTCTATAGGTTTTTGTTTTGGGGTTTTTTTTGTTTGTTTGCTTGGGGTTTTTTTGAGTTGAGGGGAGGGGGATTGTTGTTTTGTTTGGGGTTTGTTTGGGGCTTTTTTTTGCTGTTTTTTTGTTAAAGTATTTTAGGTTTTCTACAGATGCAGCCCCTGAAAAGCTCAGCCGCCTCCAGGCAACTGGGAGAGCACTTTGCTGCTCAGCAGAGCATCAGAAAACGACCCTGCCTCACTGCAGTTTTTCTCAGGACAGGTTTTCTCTGGTGGCTGCAGGGCTCCTGGCTGCTGACAGCGGGATGGGGCGAGCAGGGCTCTCTGTCACCGTGCAGACCCACCTGTGACAGACAGACAGACAGGCAGACAGACAGGCAGACAGACAGGCAGACAGACAGGCAGACCCACAGAGTTGGGTGCCTGGAGCCTGCAGAGCACAGCCAAGCACAGCAAGGCAGGTTTATCCCTTCCCCTGCTCCCCACTGAGTTCCCTCACGCCAAGCATCCACGTCTGGGCGAGGCGTGGAGGAAAGGATTTGTCCCTGAAAGCCTCCACAACTTCATTTAGAGCATTACCCGACACAATTAACATTCTGGGCAAGCCCACCAAAGCATCCACTCCTCTGCACTGGGGCTCCAGGAACAAGTGGGAGGAGAATCCCACACCTGAGAGGTGTGCTAGGCATCCCTGAATTTCACAACAATTTCAGAGAAAACAAAATCAGCAGCAAAACAGGTGCTGTGCTTTGTACCTGCTCGAATCCTGAGCTGCAAATTGAAATCCCAGGATCCCCAGTCTCACTGGGAATTGCAGAACCCATATTCCAGAGTTTGGCATAGAATAAGTGTAACACTTTCTTATAGGGGGTAACAACAGGAGCACATCCCATTGCCCAGATTTTGAGATCCAGTTCTGAGCTGGAGGCACAGGGCAGCCACAGCAGAAGCATCCCAGGTATTTAAAACAAAACCCTTTCCTCTTACTGCAAAAAAGAAAACTGCATTTCTGACCACCCCTTTTATTTTCCCAATCAAACTTTCATGATGCTAAAATGCAAGACTGGAACATATTAACTTCAAAGACATATGGTGGCAACTGCTCCTTGATCTTGAATTCCATGAAATTTCAGGTCATTGTGGGGAAGCCAAGGACCAGTTTAGTTAAATGCTTAATGACATAAAAACAGTGATTGATTGCCATAAAAAATGGCTCCTAGGGATTACAAAAATGAGGTGACTCACAGAACTTATTCAGTGTTACCAACTAAACAGAAGAAATATCTGGCTACAAAGTTAAGTTCCTGCCAGCCAGATAGAACACTGAGATGCATACATTTTGAGAAAGAGAAGTAAGTTGTTAATAATATGATAGGTTAAAAGTTAGTTTTATTTCATTTGCTGTCTTAAAAAAAAAAAAAAAAAAAAAAAAAAAAAAAAAAAAAAGTATTTCAGGTGAATATGAAATGAAATGCAAAATAACACAATCACTTTTCAAGCAATGTGAGCAGCACAGAACTGTATCTACTATTACGACCTACAAAAATATTTATCTCTTCTCGATTAAAAGCTGAGCAAAAGTACTCCAAGACCTCAGAAAAAAATCAAGTATTTGAAGCAAGGAGCGGGTGGCAGCCTTTCTGTAGGTGCAGGTCACCTGCCCGGCGGGGAGGGAGGGAGGGTCAGCGGGCTGTGCCAGACAGCGAATTAAATGTGCCGCAAAAAGGAGGTTTTATCTTGAATTTCGGGCACTGTGCAGTCGCTCCTGCAGATTCCCAGGCACAAGACAGATGGCAGTGCAACCAAGCTAGAGCCGGGGCTGCTGGCGCTCCCTCTGGGTCTAACTCCTATTATCCACTTGTAAATTAACCTGTCAATTTATCAATCAACACCATCTTGATTCTCCCCTGTTCCACTGCCCGGCATCGCTGTGAATTTGCCTCGTAAATAACTGGGAGCCCCATGTTTGTTAGTATTGTGAATGAGTTTATTATCACTTTGATGACTGCTATGAATCACAAATGCTGCCGAGAGCCTGATAAGGAGTGGGGGGAGGAAAAAAAAAAAAAAAGAAAAAGAAAAAGTACACGCACACATTAACACGGTTGAAACTATTTGGGAGATAACAGATCGAGTTACGGTGATAGCAAATCATTTCAACTAGGGGGGAAAATGGCTAAAAATTGCAGGTTTTGTCGTGGAGAAAAACTCGTGAAGTGCAAAAATATTAAAGGGAGCAGTGTTGTGTGTAGAGCTCAGCGGCTGCCACATTGCTGGGATACTTCAACTTGTTCCTAGAATTTCTCAGGCATTGTTAGATTTGATGCCCTGTTTGCAAACTTCGGGAGGGGAGAAATATCCTTTGAGATGCAACAAGTATTTTGTTTATTTATTCTTGCCTGTTTGAGCACCGCATGGAACTGTGAGTAATATATGGTATGAAACAGCTGAAGGAATTGAAATTTAAATATATATATACTTTCAAACGAAAGTTAAAGAGAATAGGAATTTGACTAAAAGCTTCTTTATGACATCAGAAAAATGCTGAATTAGTAAAATCCAAATTTGTTATTTGTATTTATTGTCAAATCTTGTTTCTTCTGATGGAAGAAACTTTATTTAGACTCAAAAAATTGTAACAAGTAAGTTTTGCTAACCACTTTGAATTTAGCATTTAAATAATAATTAATATTCTATAAAAATATTAACATGGAAAGTACAACAACTTTTCTGAAATCACTTGAGAAATCAGGGTTCAGTGGCCCATTTGCTTTCTGAAGCCAAAAGAAACATAACTAAAATCTAAATATTAACAGCATGTTAAAAAAAGCAGATGTTCGTCTATTTTTAAATACAACCAATCTTTTGCCAGGTATAAAAAAAATCTACATTTGGCTTGAATACATTTGAAATCTTGAATTATACAGAAGTTTATTTAGAAAGTATAAACAACATGATGAAAAAGAGATCATATCTTTTATACGTTTTTATCTCTGCAATTTTTGAGATATTGTGATGGAAGTTCTTGGTAAACTTGAGTTAAAATCTGAACAGAAGTTTAACACAGAATTAAAAAGTCATGGGTCTTACAAAGCTGCTAAAACACATTCCTGTCCCTTTCCCTGATGGTATAATTTTTGGTGGGTTTACACCTTACTACAATTTTTCCACACCCTAATTTTTAAATACTTCCCAAAAGTTAGTAGGAAACATCTGTAAATCTTTTAATGCCTTTTTAATATATATATATATTTTAATACTACCAGGCTGATTTACTGCATAAATTATCCAAATTCCAAATTATGTATGAAAATGCAGAGTGATGAACAGAGGTCTGTTATTTTGTTAGATCTGTTTTGCTACTCTCTTTCAAAATTCCAGATGAGATATGGACCACACTGTGACCTCATACCTTAAAAATCCTTACGGAACCTGGGTTATCCATATATTTTCACACTGAATAACCCGTTTCAAATCAAGCTGTGCATGTCAAACTGCAAGCTATGAATTGTGCCTGGGGTAGGATAAGACTTAAAAAGATGAAGCAAAACAAAATTTGTACAAGCATTTTCTAAGGTTCTCTACAACCTCACTGAAATATCTAAAAAAAACCAGTTTATGGAACAAATGGCAAGCAACAGACATGCCCACAGAGAAACAGTTGTCACACAGCAAAATCTCTGGCACAATTAAAGTAGAAGAACAGGGTGTATACTCAACATTGTTATGCCCAGTATATCATTGGTGGAAAAGTAATGGAAAATGAAATTATTTGTTAGAATGCAATTTAGGGAATCTGATAGGTTGTCCATTTTATTCAATTTATAATTAAGATAGTGTTTAAATTTGAAATGAATTCTATATATGCATGTTCAATAGGCTATAGCACAACAATAAGAATGGAATCACATCTCATTTTATCATAAATTGTGTAATAAGCGATAAGGTAAAAACTAGGGCTAAAATCCTTCCAGCAAAAATGAAAGAGAGCGACCTCAATTGCCCTAATTCATTCTGTCTTTTTTTTTTTTTTTTTAAACTCTTCATTTTCCCTCTGTTCACATTATTAGCTTACACATGAGTGCATTATTAGAAAATAACAAAGCAAAACAGGGAAACTTGGAAGAAGCAGGAGATAGGATCCCCTCTACAGCTGAAAGGTATTCTCATTTCATTTCTTAGGAGTTGCAAAAATAGTTTTATTGCCAGGGAAGGACAATGACCTCTCTCTTTCAACAAGCTTGGTGGTTGGTCTTTTGATGGAAAAAACTAGGGGATACAACATCTGGTAATTTGTGTTACTGAGCTTAGCTGAGGTCTTAACGATGTAAGCAGATTATTCCCGAAGAAGAACAAAAAAAATTCCGGAAGACTCAATGAACTATTTAAAGTTATTAGCTGGTGCATTCTGGCACTTCAACACTCTTTTCGGATTCTTTTTCCCTTTAGACATTTGCCTTCTGATCAGATTGTTCTAAAAAAGAGCCCTAACACCTTCCAACCTCACCACGCTTTTCTGGTGGTCCACGAATGTTCTGTCATGCATGCAGAGTCCCCCTTTTTTCCTCTCCACTGAAGGAGACGAAGCAAGACAATTATTTTTGCTGATTAAATTTTCCCCCGTAGAACATTAAGAACTTATGCCACCACTCCTGAGCTGCTGCATAGGTCAGGAATACTGAGCAACACAGATTGCAGCAGTCAAGCTCAGATTAAAAAAAAAAAAAAAAAAAAAAAGGTGGGTGGAGAATGAAGAAAAAGATAATTTATGTGTGCACTTGACCAGGAATTTCTTGCTCAAAACAGATATTCCCAGGAAAAGATCCTCTACTCCTTTCTTTATACCCTTCCCCTGCTTTAAATAGTTTTGCACAATTTTAGCTCAGATTCCTCTGCTCCTCCTAGTTCTTCCAAACATTTTAATTGCCAATTGTGTGATGATTTAAAACATCTGATGAGTTTCACTGTTCCTTCCATAGGCAATAGACCTGTATTTCCTAGTGTACATGTGAGACAACAATCTGAGTTTAAATTACAGACCTGTAGTTTGCTGCCTAGGAAACCAAAGTCATATTGTTGAGTGGCACAAATGACCAAGCTTCTACGAGAATCAACAGCCTCGATGTAAAAAAAGAGCAAAAATCTCAGATCAAGTTTAAGCTGAAGTCTATTGGCAAGGAAACTTCTTCAGGAAGAGAGGGGTTTTTATGTTTATTGTTATAAATTTTAGTACTTTCAACTCTGAGCCTTCAAAATGAAACTAGAGAATTACAGCAAATGAACAAATATTTCAACCCAAATTTCAGGAAGTTTTCTGTACTAACGAAATCTCTCTGTTGCAGATAACAAGTGTGAGAGGCAACACAGTCCTACAAAACCCCCTCTCCTCACGAGCATCCCTTGGCCTTTTTAAACAGTCACTGCATCTTGCAAACTTGCACTGCAAAAGCCTCCCAGGAACTTTTCAGCAAATTTCATGGGAATATTCAGTTTTAGCTGACCACGACTTGAAGCACAGGCTGATCACCTACCCTGAGATAATGAATAACCAAACACCTCATTTACATTCATCTGGATTTCACCAGACAGCGAGCACAATATCCCAAGACACCGAGGTTTAAACACAGCTAAAACCACTTCCCAAGGTTTTGCCAAGGTTTTCTTTCAAACCACAAGTTTTCATTGGCACTCCTGTCCATAGAACTTGAATATACATTCTGTATTTGTTCACTTTTACCTTAAACTCAGTGCTTCTCTCCCAATGGAACAAATACAGACTTTGCTGCATTTATTTTGGAGCATTATTGAATCTCTGGAGGAGGTGTTTTGTTAAATCAGAGATTTTAAATCCTGTGCTCATAATTAAGAGCCACCTGATGCTAACAGTATTCTAGAGCAAAAATTTCCATCGCGGACTTTCAAGACCTCTGCCCACACAAAAACTGGAGGATTATTTTTTTATAATGTACTATATATAGAGAAATTAACACTGAGAAGTTTCAGAATTTTACTTGCAACACAAGTTATGGCCATAGAATGGCCTGGTATCAACTTCAGTAAATCAATCCATACAACTTCAGTATTCTAAATCTTTATTTTTCCTTTATTGCTAGAAGTTAAAAGTTTTAACTATTACAAACCTGTTCAAGCAAACTCTTTACAGTAAGCATTTACCATTTTCACTGGAGAATGTTTAAAAAACCCATTTAATTCATGGATGCAGAAATATGCTCTAATTCTTTTATTTTTGTATCTATAAATAAACTGATTTCGTATGACTCAGGTATGTTTACCTGTAATGTTTGATAGCTTTGCTGGCAAAACCATCACCCCAAACCACACATTTTTAATCTGAAAACTGATTTTCACTGGCACCTTATCTTCATTTTATACCCTAAAGAAATTGGTCTAGATCCCAACAACAGCGTAGCATATGTTGTTGTCCCCTAGTATCACGATACACTGATTTAAAATGCGGGTTTTCTAATCCTGGTCCAGATCAGGTTTACCAAAGAAAGAAAACTTTGTGTTCTTGTCAAGGTATCAAAAGTACTATTCAGTATTTTAGTGAATTAGTATTTTCTATTTACATTATTGGTACTGAGATGTTTGAACATGAGAATTTCTGGTATGTTTTTGGGTGTCCCATGTTCTGAATTTTCCTGCTTGAGCTTGTTGGTTTTCACCTTTAGGGAACTTCCACTTGGACAGGACCAGCAAGCACCACCCTCCATTGCACAGAGAGGTAACAAGAGGGAGCTGCTGGAATTCCAAAGTTCTGTGTTTACTGGCAAGATTCAGTGCCTGTTTTCTCTCTTAATAGAGAAATAGGAGAAAATCAAAGTATGCAGTGCACTGTGCACATTGTAAGCAGCGTGTGCTTTGCTTCAAGAGCCAGCTCAAGGAGAATTAAAGTGTTGCAAAGACAGATATAGCACACTGTCATCACCAGTTGCTTCTTAGTGAAGTGAATCCTGTTTTCCTGACACCTACTTCTTTGCGAGAGTGCTTCACTCCCCATTGTTTACTTTTTAAAAGCAGAGGATCCAAAGGGGCTGAATATTTTAATAAACGACAAAGTTTTACGCTGAAGTTTTTCTCTTCCCACGCAGAGCAGAAGTCTCGAGTCTTTATCATCACACAGCATCATCACTGAAGAAAATCAATGTACTGCTATGCCATGATTGGCAGCCTGAAGGAAAACATATCTCTGGACAGAAAATTATGGGACTAAGAACACACCTCTGGAAGATCTCAGAGCAAACAACAAATGTGTGCTTGGAACCAGGGATACAGACAGAAATCTCTCAGCCTTAGAGGAACGATGCAGAGCAGTCTTAGAGGAGGGAAAGCCTTCAGGTAGCTGCTTATTCCCTTCATCTTAGGAGTGCTTGCTATGATAAATCAAGAATTATTGGAGACACTGGTTTGGCATCACAGACTACAACCAACCCATCTGCCTCTGTGCAGATATTGAACTACCCTGGGGATTCTCTTTGGTGAGGCTGTGTAATGCTCTTGTAGGGCAGCTTTCTTGTACAACGTGGCACAAAGATGACAAGCCTCGTGGCTGTGAACAGATTTCAAGTATTAAAGCCAAATTTTGCATTCATTTACACTCTGGGCAATACTCAAAAGAGCAAAGAGGATTTCAAAAGGTTGTAGAGCATATATAGAGACCATTTTCCTCTTTGTAAGCCAAACTGGTGGAAGTGCAGAATAGAAAATGACACTTTGTGGCTGCAAACTCTCACAGAGGAGATTTTTAGAGCCCAGTTCTCAATGGGACGGAAAACCAGTCATGTCTTCAAGATGCACTTTTGATCATTACAGCTTCCAAAGTGGGGGCTTGCACTCTCTCTACCCTTTCAAAGGCACCATGTTTACACCCAATCATGTTCACCTTTCCAGGCAAACCAAAGCGCTGCAAGAATTCACATTTACACGTGAAGCTGCCACCTTCAGGAGCTGTCACAGATGCCCCAAGAGAAGGCAAAGTGCCAGCTCCAGAATGAACCAACTGACCTAGGTCTGATACAGGTGCATGCTGCAAACTTGCACAAAAAGTAGAAATCAAGTAGGTCCCCCCGGGCACAAGGAACTATTTCTATTTCTATGCCTCTACTAGACTGAGACAGAAAATAACAGCCCATTGCCCTACACTAAAATCCCAGTACAGACCTCTAGGAGAGGCTGGGCGTGGATCTGGGCAGCAACAGATGTCAGGGTATGTCACACTGAATACACAGAGGCATCTTCCCACCCTGCACTTCCACTTATTTCTGAAGGACCACGAGCAGAGCAGAGCAGTACTCAACACAAAGTCATAAAATTTAACAAAACACACAACTTGCATGGCAAGGTTGATGATATGAGAAAAAACAGACAGAGGTACATGAGAAGGGGGAAAGGGCTTTTTTAAAGGGCTACTTGGAAATATGTTCCAAGCAAACAAATCGTGTGACCCCTCCAAACACTCCTGCCAAGATTGATCCTGCAGGGGAATGCAGGGTAAGTGAGGGATCAATGTGTATTTAGCTTTATGAAACTAAAGCTGTGTTATCACAACCACACTTAGAGCATCTAATTGGTACAGTAGTGATGGCTTTGGAGATGGATGGGTAGAGAGCAACTTACTTATGGTGACATTCAAAACACAAGCCTGTGAAATACTTTGGAAACAGACCAACACTCTGAAAGATCCCAAATTTACTGCTGCGATATCATCATCAGGTCTTCATCATGAAACATCTATCTAAAATTGGATAGAATTTCCACCTACCCCTCCGCCCTGATCTGTTAAAAACCATGAGATGAAGTGAGTTATGTCCCATTAATCTTTCTCATAGAAGAATCAGACAGATGGGCTGGATGAAGCGGAGGTGAATGAAGAGAAGCACCTGCTATTTTCAGGGCTTTGAGGGAAATTGGTAAGAAAAAAAATCACAAGTGGGTGGAGAGGGAACAGTATTGCTCTATTACTGGATATCTCCTGAAAAAAATGACTGATGGGCCTTATGCATCTATGATAATATGTACTCACATCTTCTGGTGAGGGAAAAAAAATAAACAAACATCTCAAAAAATAAAGATGCCATTACAGGTCATGAGTCAAAGAGGCTGATGAGCTGTCAGAAGAAATTACATAGCAGTGTGAAATATATAGGAAAATGTCTAATTGCTGTAAAGAGTATGATGAAAAGGAGGGATCAATGTGTGGTCTTGCAGCAAAGGAAGATAATGCTGTCTGAGAAGTCATTTCTGCTCAGAGAAATCACATTTTGTGTCCTCCTTTGATTTACACCTTGAAAGTAGAAGGAGTTTTCCAAGAGAGGTCCTGCAGAAGTTTTTCAATTATTTCTTTGTGAAACTCAGTATTTTTCTTGCAAATACCAAATGTTTAAGATCAACATTTTACACATTTGATTCTGTCATGCCACTGCACAGGAGACTTTGAATGTTTGTGCCAAATGGTGAGCAGCAGAATTTCCTGGAGTCCTACACTGCCAGACGAAAGGAGCTACTGAGGTTTGTAAAGAAATCAACCTAGAAGATATACAGCTTGTTAGAAAAGTAAAAGAAATTCCTAAATGACCAGTCAGCTTCAACAGATATTTCTGGGTGTTCTTTAACACCAGTGTAGCTCTAACTGACAAAGCAGGACTCACACAGTCATAAAAGTGCAACCTGAATTTCAGCAGGTGTAGCTCAGCAGATTCTGTGGATATTAACAGCTCTAGCTCCATTAGCCATACCTGATGGCTTCAGTTTAGTGAAACATTCTTATTAATGAGGTTCACCATGTTA
Source organism: Prinia subflava (assembly GCF_021018805.1). NCBI lineage: Eukaryota > Metazoa > Chordata > Aves > Passeriformes > Cisticolidae > Prinia > Prinia subflava. The sequence continues at coordinate 4,314,913 of NC_086261.1, forward strand.
TTTAATTTAATTTATTTATTGTCTTTGTAGGGCAATACACAGATGAGAGTGGGGTGTTTCTGTTAATAACGAACAAAAATCAGCCTATCTTTAAATACCTGGTGATACACTTATTAAACTATCTGAAGCACCTGATAGTTCACCATACTTGAAAAAAATCTCTGTAAAGGCAAGAGTGACCAGACTTTTTAAGAACCTATTGGGGGCATCAGGGGAGTACAAGTTTGAATTCTAAAAATGCCTCAGGTACAGTTATGGCTTCACAGTCTCAAGATCATTCTGCTTTACTGCATTTAATGTAATCGTAAACTGAGTAGATATTTATATACACGTTTTAATACTACTCTAAAGTCCATTTCTAAGAACTTACTTGTCTTTAAGAGTGCTGTATTTAGTCAAGTTTACATTGCATCTGTTTATGTAGTATTTTTCTTTAAAATCCACTAAAAGGTGTTAATTAGAGCCGGGTGATTAGATCATAATGAACAGTTTAAGCAATTAATGCTACCCCTTTTTTGACCCATGAATTGTCTATATGCAAAGAGCAGTTTTCTTGAACTTGTTATTCAAAAAATATTAAAATGATTTCTTCAGATCTGCATCTCCTCAGTAATCAGCTGGCTGTATTTAACAGTCTGAGTGTGAGGTGTGTTGGTTATTCATGACTTGACACCATGTCATGTGATGTTACTCCTATTCCATCACAGGTCAGAGAGATGCTTTTAGAGTCGGGTTCATACTATGCACACAATCTTTTGAATAAACCAGCTCTGATACTTCTGCAAATACTCACAAGCCTGAATTTCATTCACAATTCAGTAAACTACTTCACTGGAATATTTCTGGTAGGAATACAAAAGTGAGCAGCAAGAGTCCAAAATCAAGAACTTTTGAGAATCAGCGGGAGGTTTTCCGTTGAGTCCACAAGGCCAAATTAGAACATAAACCAAATGAATTATAAACACTCAAATAAAAACAGGGAGTATTTGTGGCACATGCCCTACTCTATAAAGTTATATCCATACACAGTTTTGGCTCAGTTCAAACACTAACTAATCCTCACCAAAATCACAGTCACAAGCAAAGCAATTCTAAAGACTTTCTTCTCTTTTTTTTTTTATTAACCTATTTTGCATCTCTTCAAGTTGATCTTCCTTTAAGTGAGTACCTGCATCCTTTTTTCTTAATATCCAAGAAACCAGCTTCAACCTTGAAAATCATTACATCCCTTTTTTCTTTTCTTTTTTTTATTACTTCACCTAATGGGAAAAAAAAAAGGCAGAACAATAGTGGCAATGATACAATCTGAAATCCACAAGTACAGGTGAAGTTTGTGCGAGGACACCTTCCCCAGGCACATCTGAAATTTGCTCATATGTTTTTATACAGACACACGTGAGAGAGAACATAAGGAAAGCAGCATCTTCCATGTAACAAATTAATAATAATAGAAGATAGAGGTTTTGGCATACCTTTGACCATGGCCAGTAACTGTTAACAGCACGCAAACCAATGAACCGGGGGTTTTAGGACTGCAAGGAGGACCCTTTCATTCCCCCTACTTTGTCACTCACCATAGAGCTGCCTGACATAATGGACTTTCACAACGAGCTCAGAAGCAATTGGCAATTAAGTGGTTTGAAGGGGTGCTTCTGGGCTGCCGTGAAAGGCTTCAGGTGTGAAACGCTTGTTTTCAAGTGCACTAAGCAAAATGTATAGTTGCTTTCAGGGGCCCCCTTGTCCTTCTGAAGGAAGGGGGAGCGCTGGGGAAAGCAAGGACACTCAAGAGCAATTTGCTATTCAGTGCCTGAATGCTGTGTGCTTTTTCTCTCCCCCTCCCCATCCTTGTGTGGCTGGTAAGGAGGGCAGATTGCGATGGCACAAACAGCTTTCGGCACAATGGCAGATCAAGAGAGAGGCAGGGAAAATGAGGCAGAGAGAGAATGGGAGCCTGAATGAAGGAAGGATGGTTTGATTGTTAATTGTGGGTAAATGTGTTGCAAGAATGAAAAGGGTTCATGGACTACTTTAAAACTATACCCAAGCAATAAGTACAGAGTGTGGGGAAATAAGGAGATGTTCCTGACCCTTGTAAGAGCTATAGTATTGCATCTGGCCCACTTGAAAAGTAAATTGAGAACTGTTAAAAAGATAGGCAAATACATTTGTGTGCATTATATACTTCCATTTCTAAAGGAACCCTGACCAACAAATGCACTGGGATGCAGACACAGAATATTTTTTTCTCCAAGGATTACTTCACCCACAGGACAAAAACAAAACAAGCTAAAATGCAAACATGCCCTAATAGACAAATATTTAAAATACAGATTTTTTTTAAAAGGTGAATGAAAATATGTTTCTATTCTAGGACAAAACATATTTGTTCTAAGGCTAGCACAAGGGTAGAGAAAACTTCAAACAGAACTAAGGGAACAATATCCTTCATGAAGACTGTTTCATGTCACTTTTCCTTGTATGACCTTTACTTCTAACATATTGATTTTTTCCTAACCCAGCCTTGCTTTGCAGAAAAAAGGGGTATTGAGTCTTTGAGCTGCTTACATATCACTATTGTACATGCATTCTTAAAGGTGAAGGATCCCCTTTCAGAAGATGACTATCTGACTGACAATATGATGGGAATTGTCTGAGGACTTCTCATTTTAAATGTAGTGAGCCACATGTATCAGTTTGGAGCAAGGGGAGGAGATGTGAAATAACTCGGATGGCGCCGAGTTGCCGAAGTATTTGTGCATGAAATGTGCTCAGTTATGGCCTTTTGTGTTTTGGCCAGGAGGGTGAAGTGGCACGGGAAACCAGAAATGTCTCTCAGATTCCAGTAAGAAACTGGATTTTGCCTGTCCCTCTGAAGACCTCCCTAAACTCTGCTGAAAGGTTCTTCTTGATGCTCCTGCACCAGACCAACCCCAAGGGTTCATTTCCATCCTCCCAAAACTTGGCTTAAGAAATCGCAGAAGTAGAGACGCCTTTTATTGAAAGTGGAGAAAAGCAGATCTGGATCAGAAAAATTTCACCAAAACAGCATTTATTCTACAGAATTAGGGTACAGCTATGTTCTCCCTTAAACCATGATTCGCTTCTCACTGGTATTTCTGTCAATCAGAAGCAACAGTAACTCCTTCACTGAGCCAGCCCTTGTGAAGCCACACAAAGAGATCGCGCCTCTTGTCAACCCTGTCTTTACTCGTCATGAGGAAAATGTCATTTCTGCTTGCAAGAAGACCCAGGAAATTCTACCAAAACGACACAGAAAAACCACATTCCCGCATGCCCGCGATGAAAACGCGCATGGAAAAACCCTCTGGAGCTTGGGAACGGAGCCGCCGCTCAGAGACATCGGCGGGCACCTTCCCTTGGGTTTCAGGACATACCGAGCCCCCTCTGTGAATTTTTTCACTCATTCGAACCACCAAAAAAACAAAAAACAAAAACAACAAAAAAACCCCAAAAAACCAACCAACAAACAAACAAAAAAACCCACAAAAAACCAAAAAAAAACCCACCAAAAAACCCACAAACAAACAAAACCCAACCAAAAAAACCCAAAAAAAACCCCAAAAAAAACCAAAAAACCCCCCAAAAAACACCAAAACAAAAAAAACCCAAAAAACCAAAAATTAAAAAAACAACCCAAAAAAACCCCAACCAAACAAACAACAACAACAACAACAAAACCAAACAAAAAAAAACCCCAAAAAACCCCACAAAAAAACCTCCAAAACCAAAAAAACCCCACCAAAAAACCACACAAAAAACCCCAAACTGTGCGCACCAGGGGCCGCGCTTAGCAACCTCCACATGCAAGTGCAAGGCAAGTTACAGCACCTTTGGAGCCGGAGCTTTTCAGATGCAAATGGGCTCGCACTGGACTGGTTTTACCAGCTGTGGGGTTCAATGCACTCAACCCCCCACCCAGAAGTGAGAATGGCACAGAAAGCTGTAAACCGACTGGTGCTCAGCTGCAAGTGTGTTGTGCTTGCGCAGACTGTTGCATAAACAAAAGAATTTATTCAGAGCGTGATGGACATGAATTTATGCATGTAACCTCTGGCTCGGGGAGATGGATCTCCAGCCCTTGGCTGGTGTTTTGTGCATCGCTATTCAAAACTTTGAAAGCCCGAAATGCGTACAGGTAACCCGGAGAGATAGATGGAAAAATAAAAATAAGTACATAAGCAGGGAAAAAAAATAAAATAAAATAAAATAAATAAAGCGTCATTTCAGTTACTCTTCGGTGTTTCAGCTGATGTTTCATTTTGGAAAAATAATAAAAAGGGAATCAAAGAAAACTTTTAAAACTCAAATATAGAGCGATGAAAAGCAAGAAAATGAGAGAGAAGATGCTTCAGCACTGCCTTGACATTTCTGAATGAAAATTTTTAATTACCTGTAAAAATATGACACATTATTTTGGCACAGCAGAGAGCTTTCTCCAGGGAAGACAGAAGTTCATTTATAGAAAAAAAAAAAAAAGCCTCAAAATGCAAATTTTTTTTAAGTAATTTTAGACAAAAACACAAAACTGGTACCTGTACAGCACCTATCAAGTGCATTGGAATATCCAACTCATTCCCTATTAATTAGGGTGACAGGGAAAGGATTTCGTTCTCTGCTGCTGTGATGGTACAAGTAGACCCTGCTTGCTCAGAACTACCACGATGAATCTTATCCTTATTTCTTTGTACTACACAAAGCACATTCTAAACCACACAGAGAAGCATGTGCTGCCTGCAGCTATTTTAATGCAGGGCCCAGATATATTGAAGCTGCACTGAGTTTCCCCTATCAGATTGTGCACCAACTCCAGCACAGTTGTCAGACTTTCTACTGCTCTTCTTCTCCTGATTCTTTCCCACCACAATATGGGCATGCTGTAGTGTCTCTCATCTGAAAATGAAAACATACACACTCTAGCCCACTCCTGTCTCTCCAATCACTGCTTCCTCTCATTTTCATTGTACAAGCTGTTTATAGCTGCTGTCACTTCTTCCATTTTGTCCTACACTGTTCCTAATCTAATTTCTGCCCATTACACTCAATCGACACAGATTCCACCAGTCTCCAGTCAGCTCTTCTGAGTAAAAGCCCCAACCATACCCTTCTCATTTTGCCCAAGGTCCTTTTGACACACTTTTCCATGATGTTCTTCATTAGTTTCCTGTTCTTTGACTGTCCTGACACCCACCTTCTTCTGTTGGTGGTTCTTACACTGCTCAACTTCCTGTGAAGGTTTTGCCTTCTCACTTGGACCCATTTTTTTCTTCCTGCCTTCATCACTGGACCAGTTCAGCTAGGAAATGCAATGATTTCATACTGATGCCTCACGGATCTGTTTACCCTAGAGGTGACTCCTGTCCAAGTTAAATTCCTTCCCAGCACCTCCACACAGAAACTGAGAAACCAGCTCAAGCTTCACTGTAACAAGCAGGGCAGTGAGTGTCCTCCTTGGCTTCTCTCAGCACTTCCTCTTGTTTACCCACCATGGACATCACCCCTACCTGCCTATTCCTCAGCCCCAGCCTTCACTTTTGAAGACGACCTTGCTCCAAGTACTTCTCAAAAACACAGCCTTGCCCGTGCTGGCCAAAGCCTTGTCACCGTGGAATCATGATGAACAAAACGTCTTTCTCCACAGCTTTGACAAGCACAACCTTGCCCTGCTCGTACCCTTTCAGAATATTGCCATAAATGGGCTTTTCCTAGCCCACTGCTTTGACTGTGTCACCCCTCTCTCCCCATCCCTCTCTGCTGCCCTCCCCCACCAACCTGCATCAAACATAAGCTACTTGTCTTCACATTCAAGGCCCTTCACAGATAATACCTATGTACCAATCATGTCTTTTTCTTTGTCAAGAAGCTGAACCTCATCTCCAAGGAGCCAATAATGCCAGCTTCCAGCACATACTTGTTATATTTTTTTCAAACAAGCACCTTTCCACTGTCATATATCCTGCCCTTCACTCTTGGGAGAAAACATCTATAGAGACACCTCATTATATGTCTTCAAATCCTTCTTAAATTTTTTTTGTTTGTTTGTTTGTTTTCATTTTGAGGTCTGTAAAAGCCCTGAGAACTGTCCTAGCTGCTGCTAGGATAAGACCACTGCCAAACATGCTAACTGGTATTAAGCTCTTCATTCTAAATCCTTTTTGTGTGCAGGTATCACCTCCCCTCCAACACGTAAGTTGTAAGCTCTTTGGGGTGTGGATTGTCTTTTTGATTTGTGTTTGCACAGTGTGTAGCACAACAGAGTCCTGACCCTTACCAGATTCTATGGAAGTGAAAAAAAAGTGGCGAATGGGATGTTAGAGAAAGGGTTAATCAGTTTACATCAATTAGTTGGTAACCAGATACCTTTCTGGGACAAATTACAGGCTAATTAGACTGTCCTAATGATGTCATGTTTCCATCTTGCACTTCACTTGTTAAGACGTTGTAGTGCCCTGCTGAGAAAAGCATGTGGGTGGAACTTCTGCAAGAGTGATCTCTTTCCCCCTGCAACTTTTGAAATTTTAATTATATTTTTCATTTTTTAATTATACATTTAAAAAAAATTACATATCAAAGAATTTGCAAATTTGGGTGATTAAAAAAAAAATCCCAACAACCTAGCCTTCCAAATTATCTTTCGACTAGTTCTGTTCTGAATTTGTCTTTTACAATTATGAACTCTTTCAGATTGTGGCTACACAACTCTATTCTACTCTTTCCTGAGGGTCTGGAGTTTCATTTGGTGTCTTTTTTTTCCCCAAGCCAAGAATAATTCTTCGTTTTTGCTCCAATAATCTTTTGCTGTTATTAATTCAAAAACCTCAACAGAAGTAAAGACAAGTAACCACTTGAAGCCAAACAAGTCACTTGTTCAGGATGGTAAACTTTTTGATGTACATTGCTTTCTCACTGATTCTATCTAATATAATAATTACAAGCAATCTCTAATAATAATACAGCCAATAATTAGCGATGAATGGAATAATTATCAACAATAGTTAGCACTGAAAAATACTCTCCATGCTGAAACATCTTTGTGAGCCAAGTGTTATTTCAGAACAAGCTGGTATTTAAGAAGAAAATTACCTGTATTGTTATATCCACAAGCTTTCATTTCTCTTTGGAAGGTACGTGGGTGTGATTTGTGCAATTCTCACTATATGTGGAGCAAAATATGACACACAGAATCTGAATGTGCAAAGGCACATACAGATAAGAGAAGCTGTATTTAAGGCTGTGTATTGCCATTTGCAACATAAACTGTCTTTTGAAAAAATTCTTTCACAGCAAGTGGCTGTGTCTGTAGACCACCAGTGAACCATCACCACTGCTTCTTTTGTGACCATGGTGTTTACTGAAACTTTATCTGAAAATTTATTATCTGCCTTGTCCTCCTTGCAGCTTGAATTTCATCTGCATCAGCTACTGGGAAGGGAATTAATTTGTGTGCCAAAGCTCAGGCTTTGCAATCACCTCATGGGTGCTCTTCAGGATGTGCCAGCATGCACTGATGTGAAAAACAAGAGAAGAACTGAAAATATGACATCACTAAGTTTTTTTCAAATGAGTCGCTAATGCTGCCTTTTTCCTTAATCATTGAAGCAAAACAAAGGGAAGACAGTAAAAATTTCTTGTCTCCTTTCATTCTCAAAGTTTTGGGTTTATTTCTCCAGGTGTTGTTTATTTTCTGGAAATGCTGGTTTGTCGCAGCTTTGGTTTCTTTCACAGCACATCTCCAAATATTCACCAAGGCACCACGGGCACCACCAGTGAGAGGGGCAGACCCACCAGGACCTGTCCTTATGGGGGCTGATCTGTGGTCACTGTCCCCACATCCTCCAGGGCCCACACAAAGGCAGAGCAATTAAGAATGGCTTGATTTCAGGAAACATGGCCTAAAAGAGTTTAAATATTTAGCATTTACCCCAGCCTGTAAATTTGCCCATGCCTCGTTCCCACAGACCCGCTGATGGTGCAGATTTTCCTGCAGCTCAGCTTTAAATGACTGACTTCTTCCTTATAAAAACGATCTCATTAAGTAAAATTATCCCATTGTTTCAACACTTTCTTCCACAAACCCATTTAAGCACCAGTTTAAAACCTAACACCAAGCAGTTATTTCTGCTGTTACCATCTGTTGCATATAGACTTGAGCAAAGAATTTACGTACAGTCTGTCCAAAAGTGAAAAGGGCAAGACAAAAAAAAAAAAAAATCCGTAATCCTATACCACCCCAGAGATCTTGAAATTGGCTTCTTCTGGCTGCATTCAACTGGAACTATCAGCAATTTTTCAGGAAAATCTTGTCTAATGACATTCCCCAAAGGTTCATTGACATGCTCTTTTCTGATCAGAAAAAATGGTGGGAAAGTCCTTTTTCTGCCCCCCCTTTCATGCCAGGATTTCGGTGGATATTTAGCCTTCTTGTTTTTATTTTTTATTCTTAGTGAAAGTCAAATATTTGTACTAATTCTTTGAAACCAAACTGATAAAATTAGGAAGACGACAGGTAGAACAGGCAATGTTCTCACTACATTGAACTTAAAGATTTGGTTATTTAAGTCATGATATCCAGAAAATTAGAACTGTAAAACCTTTAAAATGCAGTCCTGCCTTAGCTACAATTTCCTCCTATCATCTTTACTATATTGTTAATGAATACATAGTGAGAAATAGTATGCATACTGTCTATCCATAAATAAGACTTAACATATCCTCAAGTGCATTAGGTGAAATTTATGAATTGCTGAAGTGTTTTCAGAGTAGTTACTGTATTTGGCAGGTCATATTTAAAACACAGAAGTCTCATCTGTACTTCAACAAATTCATTAATAAATTATCCAAAGATCTGTATTTGTTTACAAATACATTTGAATATACATGTACATGTGTTCTATGGCAAGCATGTTCAATAAAAACAGTCCTAGTTTATTAACTGGCCTCTATTTAAAAAAATGCAATGAGATAAACCATACTCTTGCCCAAGAACTGAATATCAGCATGAACAGACAGTTCTCCTGCACTGTTTCCTATTAAAGAAAAGACTCAGACTATTGTGCTACTCTTCTGCACCCCAGAATTAGCAACTGGATGCTGTAATTGAATACAGGCACCTACAGAAGAAGTACTTATCAGTGGGCTGTACTGAAGAATTGGGGTGCAAAATCAAGAGCAAACCTAGGATAAAGTCTCAGTGATCCAAATCAGGCCATAAACAACAACTAATTTCTCAATGTAGGAGCTGCATGCAGTTAAGCAGGAATAGAAAGTGGAGGAAAAAAAGAAAGGAATTTATAGCACCAAGATAAATGTCTGAACTGCTGATTCAGGCCCTGGAGAAGGTCTTCTGATTTAACTAGGAGCTCTGTTTTGGTGGGTGATGAGAGTAGGAAGAGGGCTGCTAGCTTTAGTGGTGCAATGCCACAGCACTTCCAGCAACTGCAATACAGCTTCAAAAGGGCCACAAAGCTGCCGCTTCTCAGCAGCATCCCGTTCTTAATTAACATTTTTGGAAACACTGCAATTCAGCTGTATGGCCATTCCATCTCAATTGATGGCTGACTGGAAGTGATTTTCACAGCTGGGCTGCCGATCCAATGCCCAGGGAGGATGCAATATCCCTAATTTTGCAGCCCTGTTTACAACCGTAATTAATATTTCTGGAAGTGCTGCGTGGCAGCTCGGTGACCACGCTGCCTCCTCAATATCCAGTCAGATCCTGGGTTAGAACTGAGCTCTACACCTGGCACAGCACAAAGAGCTGATGCTGCCACAAGTCAGTTTTGACATCCCTGCCAGTAACCTCCAGTATATCACTGGTAATTCATAGTCCATGACAAGTCATTAAAATTTGACATTCTTAGCAACACCTTGACCATGAAACAAATATATACGGGGAAAAAAAAAATCACCAGTGCCTATTACACTATTTAAGTGTATTACAGCAAATTCCCAATCAGCCACATCCCATAATTGCAGTGCTTCCACTGAGTTCCATGGGACTGGGTCTGGTTTCCTGGTCCCTCTCAAGTCCTGCTCTTCTCAGATATTTAACAGTTCCTACAACTCCTAAGCAGGGCAGTAACAGCCCACTGTGTAAATCGTGTCTGTACACATCTGAGGTGTGTATTACCAGCTCCTTTAGAGGAGGAAGACTTGGTCTCACACTGAAAGAATATTCTTCATTTAACATAATTAGGTCATATTAATAATGGATGTCTGACACAACTGCATGAGGGTCTAACACGCTAAAATGTATTATTAGAGTTTTGGCTGTGAGGTATTTCTGCTGCATCATATTGAGTATGGGACATGGGAACTTTAAATGAGATGTGTATTTTTAAACACTCCTGCCAAAGAATTCACACTCCTAAGGAACCCCACCAGCTTTACTGGACAAAATTAAGAAAAAAAACCTTTGGGGTTTGGTGATATAGCATGAAGCATATTGCTGATGAAAATGGTATATGCTCAAAATAGAAGGTTTGTGTAGGTGCTAATGTATGTCATATTTCAAAGCCATGCATCAGTGTTTGTTACTGAAGGCAAATCAGGCTAAACTTAGATTAGTTTCCCCAAGATTTCCAAAGTTCAGAGATCAGTCATGCCAAAGAGTTAAGTGAAACCTCACAAAAGGCAGTGAAACCAAAGTCAGCTGTGGCTCAAGTTGTGGATTTCTCATTTGATGCTTTTGTTTGTACAAGGCTTGTTTTCCCTCCTCACCATTTACAAAGTGTGGATTTGATGGCACAGATTCCCCATGTGTTTAATGCTTTTCAAGGCAAATTGCATAAAAGAAGAATTTGTTCTATGCCCATTCTGCTTTGTAACATTTGTAAGTGTTCCCTTGCTTACTTTATATCTCTTGTTATATTAATCTTGTTCCCCTGGAATGAGAAAGGGCTGGGGACTCGGGTGGGGGATTGATTGTTTGTTTGTTTTATTCTAACCACCAACCGAAACCAAAGGCATTAAAAGTGCCCAATGAGGGGAATGAGAGAAGATCACCAAGTCAGGCCACTAAACAAAACAAAAGTGTGTGTGTGCATGGGGGGAGGGAGGAGATTAATCTTATTAGGATCGTATATCATGAGGTTGTCAGGTGTGAAAGCAAACGAATGGCCTCTGTTTATCTGAGCTAAACCGTGTGGTTCACCAAAAGACTCACTCCAGGCAGGGTTGGTTTTTTTTACCCTTAATAAATTGGCCAAGTCGGTGCAGAATGTTGATAATGAAGTATGTGCAAGGGAGGTCTGAGCTCTTACCTTCCAGTGTTTAGATGCAACCAAGCTTTTTTTTTTTTCCCTCCTTTTTTTATCACAGCTGATTCAGAAAGCCCTTTGGAAAGATGAAGTAGGTAGAAATCAAAATAAATGGATTCTATTAAAACCAGCAATGCATCAACTGCTTGATAAAGTGATTAATAAACAGCTTAGGATGGTGATTGATTAAACTCTTTAATCAAAGTGCTAAACTGACTTAATATGGATAGTTTCAACATGTTCAAAGTATACATTTTCTCAGCCGAGGGTTCAGAGTTGTTTATATAACTTTTCTGAAGTATATCCCACAGGTCTCACCTGCAGATAGTGAGGACTGTGGAATGTGGAAGTATTATAAAGTGCCACATACATCGCATTAGCTGCTGAAAGTCTGCAAGGAAATGATTCTGTTTTCACCAGACAAACACTGGGTTTTATTGCAATGAAAGAGCACAGTAAAAAAAAATAAAAATCAGCTTTTGAACTATTCTGTGGAACATGATCAGGCCAAGAAGGAGTGTGGAATCTAAACACAACAGTGACAGAAAGGGATTACTTTGTATAAAGGAGAGTTTACTGACTTACCGCAAAAGAACTTATTTCATTTGCTTCGATATCTGATGTCATTTTCACACAATCAATCCGTCATCAGCTGGGTTCATTAGCTTAATTCATTATTCCAGGATCCATAGGAGGCTCTGCAATTCCGTAGGCACACATGTGCCCAGCATCACCTACTCTCAAAACTTTTTGTCATCTGAATAGAGTAGCACGTCAGCTGTCATTCAGAATTACAGAAGAAAAAAGTTTTGAAGGATGACCTGAATATATCAAAAAATCTAAAAACAACCCTAAAACAAAATGCCAAAAGCAACTGTGGAAAACTAAAGTCTGTCCTGCTTTTGATGCCAGCATCGGGGGAGGGAGGAATCCTGACTCACAAGCTTCCAAAGCTGCCTAATCGCTTTGAACACTGAGATTTAGAAAGTTTTAAAAATCCCTGTACAATTATTTTTAGAACTTGATCTCTGGAGACTTCCTTCCTTTTTTTATTTTTTTTGCTTTTAACTTAGTGTTGGCTATGAAAAATAACAAAATAAGCTGCCTCTTAAACTGGGCATTCCACACAGTAAAAAAACACGTGGTAAGAGGAGGAGCACCCATTCAATTTGCTTCAATCTGAAGACCTCAGATAGCTCTGGAAGCCTGTCCTGTAATCTAAATGTCTGTAGCCTTGTAAAAAGTAATAAACATTAGTATACTTTTAATGCACCATAACAATTTTTAAGCTCAAACTATCAATCACTATTACACCGAGCCTCTTCCTGCACACAAGCCAAAGTGTTTCAGGTAGCAATATAATTATCCTGTTATGAGCATATATAAAATAAACACCCCGTATAAGACCTTGCAAGAGCAAGGTACTTCACATTCAGAATCCCTGGAGGAGGGGCAATTCTGCTAGAGAAAACTAATAATGTGTAATGGTCTGAGCGAATCTGCACAGGGATTTCCAATAGTCTCATCATTGTAAAATATATGGGACAAACAAATCACTTAAATAGCTTGGAAAGTGGCTGTGCAGTGTTTTATAAACAATCAATAGAGCTTTAAAATCAATATCTTGATGAACCACCAGCCATTGGAGGTTATTAAGCAGAGTGACTTTTCTATAGGAATATAGAACTGGAACAGCTATTTGAGAACAGATTTAAGCCCACCTTGCTCCACCTCCTGCTTCCTCCACTGAAATAAGGCAGATATATAGATATAGGCAGATATATATAGATATTGGAAAGCCATATAAGAAAGCACACAGTACCATGAAATGGAGTAATTTCTACCATACTGCATTGTCACCTCAGACCTGAACTATGAAGACTTTAAGGCTTTCTGTAGAGTTTAAAATTTTACAAGTATTAGGCACTTACAGTTTCCCATATTTTCTTATAGTGCTTTTATTCAGAGTGTCAAAAGACGGAACAGAAATTAAATTTATACAGAGGCTCCTTCAACTACAGAGTTACTTCTGAAGCAATAATCAACAAATGTTTACTTAAAATGCTAAAACTCCAGCGAATAACACAATCTTATCACACCCAAAAGCAGCCATCCAGAAGAGATTTGCCCATGGATAAAACCAAATAAAAGCATGGGTAAAACAGGGAAAGGGGATGGATATGGACACTATAAAAAGCAATTCCAAAATATAGAAAGCTGAGCTTCAGAAAGGATGTGGAATTCACAGAATCACTGAATGACTGGGGTTGAAAGGGACCTTAAAGATCATGTGATTCCAACTCCCTCACCATGGGCAGGGCACCTTCCACAAAACCCTGTGCCTTGTATAAAGCTATGAGCATCATGTAAAGTATTGGAAAAAAGAAAAGAGACAGTTTGATAGTTCTAAACAAAGGCCAAAAGCCTCTCACAAGAGCAACATTTTTTATTTCTACAGTGTAAGTACTTGATGCCCTCTAGACTCAAGTCTTCTGACAAAATGCACTTAATTGACATAAACAATTCACAGCACCACCCATCAAATGAAGTTTTACAAAAGAGACCAATTAGATAACTATATGCACAATTCTGGGATGTATCTGGGAGTCACATATGGTACTTCTTGCCACTGTTTTCAAAATAAGTCTGTATTTCAGACAACGCTATAATGCAATTAATACTGAGTGGCTGTATTTTTGTAATATTGTTTCTTCAATGTCTAAATTTAATAAGGGCACCACCATTTGGAGCTTCCCCTCTCCTTACCTCCTCTAGAAATCTGTATCTCATTTCAATTTGCACATGCTGCAAGACAGATTCCTTTTAATTCCTTGTGTTATGGCAGGTTTTGACAAGTAGGTGATATTCAACAGAGCACACTTTAGACCTGGAGGGCCACGAAGAAAGGAAGATTCTTTCTCTCAGTTCTTTTATTATGCTTATTCCTACCATATCTGTCCCCCTCCAATTACTCAGTGTGGAATTTACAGATATGTGCACCCATATCTGCAAAAACTCCTTTTCATTGAGTAAGGAGAAAGGGTCAGAGATACAGCAGCATAAAGAGATTATGGCCATTCTCAGTCCTGGAGAGATTCCCCAGGACACTTTTTATGAGCACAGACTTGGGACCAGATTTGCAAGTGACAGTACTGTGAACCTGGGTTAAGTTCTGAATACCATCAATTATCATAACAATATGAAAACAACTGCGTAACTGGGAGTAATTTAATCAAACATCCTCAGTTTTTCTCGTTTTATGTGAGTGTTTTGCCACGTGCAATGTCCAGGAATAATTAATACCTTGGGCAAAAATCTTAAGCATTGGTACAGCATGAGAAAGGAATTGGTCTTGCAGTCTTCCAAGTGCCATTCAAAACAGAAAGCACCAGAAAATGAAAGTCCCCTTTGGCCACAGCTTCCTGCTACACCTGAGTATTTGGATTTATGTAAAACTTTCTAGTGAAATTCCTCTAGAACAGCTGAAACACCTTGCAGCTGACCCTAGCATTTAGGAGGCTGGTAACTTTTTTTTCTTCTACAGTTGAGGCTTGAGAGCCAAGAGTTTTAATCTTGGGTTCATATGACTTTGAACACAGGAGTTTTTCCTCACTATGTTGTCCTCCACTGATAAAGCAAAGCGCTTTCCATGTTTTTTCCTGGCTGCTGCTGTAAGAGCAGTGAAAGTCACATTTCAGGCTCCAGCTTCAGCAAAATACAATTTTTAGTATCTAAAAGCCAAAAGGAACGCTCCTTACAAACCCTGAGAACATCAGAGAGAGCTCCTATGGTTTTTGACTCTGTTGCAACACATTCACCATTTTCAACTTTCTGGCATCCTTGTAAGTTTTATGTTCACCAGATTTTAAACAGTTTCATCAATCCACTTCTGTCTATATGTTCAAAGTTTCCTCAAATCAGATTTCCTTTGCTGCTATGGGAAAAAGTTGAGATTTATCCTTTCACTTTTTAGAAAAGCAGATGTCTATAGCAAGATCTAGGACTCTCTATTCAGAGAAGAGAGAAGAAAAGAAGCATTTGCTTTCTGTCATCTCTAAGCCACCCAGCACATCAAAGTTCAAAGAAAGACTTTATCCCATTGCTTTTCCTTTCAAGATCCATTAATGATCCCAATACAACCAAACTATGAATTCTCCTTTATAAATACATTGTAAGAAAGAAAGATGAGGAGACCCTATTTTTTAAGGGGAAACAATATTTCTGCATGTGTATGTTCAGGGCTAACGAGCAACACCATCTGCAAGGCTGGAATATTTTCACACTCCTTTCTATTATACAAAACAATAAACCCTCTCCAGCTGATTTCTCTCATTGTGGAATGCAAATTGCCTATAAAAGACCTCAGGGTGTGAGAAGACACTTATCAAACAGATATTACACATGCTCTCATAGCAACTATGCTATCAACTATGCAATTTTAAATATATTAAGGATAAAAAGGTATCAACAAACCTGCTTTTTTTGGTTATAATAATCACCATCTGAAGCACCTCTGTGTGTCAAGCTACTGCTTTGGTTACTGATCTCTGTCACTTTAAGTCTGAGACAGCATCTGCTTCATGTCAGGTGAAGAAGTAAATTTTCATTAAAAGAGCAGAAAACAAAATTAAGTAATTTTTAATGTGTAAAAAGGGAGTACTTCCACCTTGATGTAACAGATGCTATAACAGAACACAGAAAAGCTGCATCTTACACAAAAGTTTATTATGTAAAGGTAAACACACTATTACAGAAACTGAGTTCATTAACATTTCGATACAGAGTCAAATTCCCACAAATTACATTCACTGCTCGTAATTCCTGGAGTAACTGATCCCCCTGAAAGAACCAGTTTGACTTTGATTGCAAGATCCTCCCCACTCAAATAATTCTGGAAATAAGGTGTGGATCTTTAAAAAGTGAGGTCTTAATGAAGTAAGAGATTTAGCAGAACAATCCAGATTACTGTCATCAGCCTAAACTGCTCAGGCACAAGCAGTTACCACTTTCAATGGTGTGGGTTAGCTTCATTCCAATTACTTTGCTTTTAAAGCACACCAGCTAAAAGTCACTGAGAAGACTAACCATGGAGCTCTCCACAACCTGAAATTCAACTTCCTTGTTCTTACAGGGAAGCAATTAAGATCCAATCATTTTTAATGCATCATAAATAATCTTCACACTTGCTGTTAAGTTAATTAATATAATCAGTAATGCCAAACGCATCAAAATGAAACTTATTTTGCAAACATGCAAAATGTTCTGCCTCATTGCCTCTCTATCAAAATTAAATGTCATTTTGCTAACAACTTTTGCAAAGTTTTAATTTCAATCCCTTTTGATCATGCATCTTACCAAAAAAAATGATACAACTAATTCAAAGTATAGTTGTGTTTTTCTGACAGAGTCCAAGTGTCATGGGAACACTACTTGAGCACTTACAGCCTGAATCTGCAAAAAGTTCTGGGGTCAAGTTACTGATGTCCTTAAGTGTTTCATATCAAAGCATTGGGTATTATTCATTGACCTTCACTGAATTGCCAGAAATTGCTTTTATGTGAAATGAGAGTAGAGTAGATGGCTAAATTGTTCATTACTAGCAATGCAAATAATAAAAAAATCTGTAAGAATTGCAAGGAGAAAAAAAAAACCTATAACAGGCAAGAAGCAAAATCACCCTTTTGGAACAGAAAGTTCATAACTATTTTGATGACCACAGACCAGCACTCAGCTTTCTCATTCTGTGCACAGAGTTCACACATTCATATGATAATCGCTCAAAACCAAAAGATACAGAGAATAATTGTAGGGTTTATTTTGTGGTCCTGTGCACCCTGGGAAATCCAAGTGTGGAGAGGTTCACAGGCTGAGAGGCGCCACTGGGATGCTGTCACTGCACCAGGGGCTCGACAAATCCCCATGTGCCTGATGTGCTGCCCACATTTTGGGGTCTGCTCTCAGCTCTTTGAGTCCCTCCACTAAGGGGTTGCATTCCCTGCTCCTGAAAGCTGCCTGGAAGTTTGTCTGCAGCCCACCAGCAGAGAGCTGAGCTCCTACAAATGCTGTGTTACTCACTGGCTCTTTTCCTGCATTGCATCAATATCTCACAGGCATAGGAAATTTCATTAAATGATACTCAGGAGCCTGCCAAAATGATAAAACAAGAAGAATCACCTAACCTTTCGCTGTTGTTTCCACTCATTAGAAGATGGGGAGATTATTTAGTGGATATTTCATGTGCTGTGATAACAATTAGGCTTGTAGGAAACTTCCACAGCTGGGCCCTCGTTTTACTCAAAGATGACCACCAGGAAATCTAGAATGATTGTCAAGAAAGCATGAAAGTTGCAAGACAGTGGCAACTCCTGTTCCCTGGCAGCTGACAAAATTTGGGTAATCTCTCTATATATACAGTGCTCAGTTCTTCAAAACATTAAAATAATTAATAAAACTGATGTAAAGAATGTATTTAGCATTAAACTCCCCTTTTTGGGGGATATCTATATGCACATCATAGGTTTTAACAATTTAATTACAGCTCTTCAAATAAACTTGCTGGCTGATACACTACATTAGTTGTTCCTCATAGAGTCCATGGCAGGTACCAAGCAATTAAAAGTTCATGGCTGAATTGTGATATTTACTGGTAAATCACAGGTCTCTGTTTCTCTGAACAGCAAACAAAATCTCCCTTCACTGCAAATCAAGTTCCCTTTCCTAGTTTTCAGTGGTGCTATCCACCAGTGCATCCAGTATAAAACCAACAACATTTCTAGTAGCCTTCATGAATTTAAGCTTCTTCTGTGTTGCAAAAGACAAAAAAAGTTGCTCCTTGCACAATGTTTTTGAATATATTAATTTAATCTTGCCCACAAATAAAAATCCAGGGTGAAACACAAAGGCAGAGCCCCAAGTGATTTCAATAGTTCTAAAGTTCTACATCATAAATATATTCATCATCAATGAATTCTGCATCTTTCTAAAAGGCTTTAAAATTAAAAAAAAAAAAAAAAAAAAAAAAATTACTGCTCATGGCCATTACTTTGAACTCCACTTAGGCAAATGCTCAGGAACCAGGACCACAGGGAAATGAACAGATCTAATCAAAACCTCAATTGCTTCTAATTTACAAGCAAGTTTTTGTGTACTTAGGCAAGGCCCACATCTCAATTCTTCAATAACCTCCCCAAAATGACAAGGAAGAAATTCATCCAGGTTTGATGAAGGGAGATCAAGACCAAGTCAACGCTGAAGCAAACACTATTGCTGCACTTGAATTAACTTTTATTTTTTTATTAAACACCTCAAAATCCACATTATGCATGTGAAACCCATTGCACTGAAACAAAGCCAAATCATAACACTTCCTGAAAATAACTAATGTTTTGAAATTGAAGTTGCTTGCCCATTAGCCACAAATCCTACAGCAGATGATCCTGACAAAAAGTTAACTCAAGCAGCAGGCAGCAGAGCATATCACGCTGCTGGCACATCAGAGCTGTTTCCAGCAGCCTTTTTGTTATTGGGTGGCATTTTACCTTGGCTTTTTTTGATTTTTTTTCCCTAAAGTGACATTTTTCACACCAGAAACAATTGACCTCTAACCAGGTTTTAAATCATTGATGACTTGTCAGTGGATATTTGCTTTCAAACCATCATTTTAAACACTTGCATTTCAAAATATATAGGATATGCAACAAAGCTGAAGTCTTTACAAGCAAACACCAAACAGAACATCTCCCCAGAACATGAAGGAATACTGCACACCTTTGACAAAACCATTCACTTTTAGTAAAAAAAAAGGACTGAACTCACCCATTGCTCCAGAATCCAATTCCAAGTGCTCCAATAACCCAGGAAGGCCTGAATCCCACATTTCCCTGGAACTAGGAAAGCAGAAGCTGACCTGAACCTCACAGCCCCATCCCACTTCACCCTGCAGGGAGGAAATCTATCTTCCCCCTCCTTCAGGCAATTCTGGGATGAGCACAGGTTTAGGGTGATGGATCTGGGCATTGCAAACACCTGCTCAAACCTGAGGAGAAGGGAGAGAAGGTGCAGAGCAAGAGCTTAATCTCTGCCACAGTTAAGCTCAGAGCAAGGACTTAATCATTCTGAGGTGCCTCTGTGCTATCCCTAACTCGGGGAATGGACAAAATTCCAGGATGAGCAGGGCTGGAGTGTAAGAAAGGGCAAGAAAAGAGTGAGTTGAGGGAAGCTACATCAGATGCTGCATGTTCCTTTAGCTCTTCTCAGAAAGTCAGACTCCTGACATGAGCACAGTCCAGCAGAAGGGTGACCCTGGCATTACCCTCCCCTTGAGACAGCTACAGAACCAGTGTGAAGCCATGGACTTCAGGAAATCTAACTCTGCCTTTCCAGAGAGGCACACAGGCCTGGCTGCAGGCTGGAATAAGAACTCCTTCGGAATGTTGGGTTTATTCTTCCCCCAGGAAATAATTGATCTCAAATGGGATAAACCAAACCACTCAGACCCAAGAAGAAGCTCATGAATTTCAGCCCTGCCAAATACAGACTCTCTCATGCTTCTTCAGCAACTGCAAAAAAAAAAAAAAAAGCTAACACTGCTTTAAATTCCAAATACACAGAGGCCAAGACACTCATTGACTTCTCGCGGGAGCAGAATCTGGCCCAGACACACGAAACGTTTCAAAGGGAGCCTTGGCTCACAACACGGATCAGTCGAGACAAAAGTATTTGAGTCAGGGCATTGCCAGACAATCTTGCTGGTTGTCAGATCTGCAGTGTAATGACATGTCAATTTGATTCCTTTTGTGCATGAGCCTGGAGCCTATCTTTGGGCCTGAATTCTTCTGTACTTCAGTTTTTCTTTTGTTCCAGTGGCACTTCTCCCAACATTACTTGACAATGAGTGATGCTCCACAACCCTGATCTTTCACACCCTGTTGGTGACCTATAACTTTTCATGCATAACCTTTGACCCGGGCCCTGACAGTTTGATTTATTGTCCAGTGTTATGATTTATGAGTATCTTCTCAGAATAATTAACGGACAACAGGTGGCAGCATAATAATTTTGATTACCCAGCGGTTCATGAAACCACTACAAAGGTGACTTCATTTACTGAATAAGAAAAGGACAACAATTAAAAATTACACAAAGCGACCCTTTTATGCCTTTTTGTTTTTCACCCTTTGTCTGTCCAACAGAAGACTTTATTTAGGCTCATTGCCTCCGTTCTCAAATATCCGGAACTCTGATTCTGTGCAGAAGACAATGGTGCCCAAATCATGGTGCTAGAAGAATTATTTTGCTGTCAGGAAACACTTCAATCTCATGTTGTCAGTTTTTATAAGAGCAATGAGTTATTTCTAAAATCTGTTTGCAAAGCTGTACAATGTGGGCCAAAGTTCATCCCAAAGAGTCAGTTTTTGTTTAATGATTTTGCATAATTGCTGAAATGTTGTCTTGGATTCCACTTATGTGAAGTTAGAGCCTCAAAAAGTCAAAAAAGTATTTACATGGTTCTCCTCTTATATATGCAGTGCTTGTCTCTAAAGGTCTTAACCCATCCCTAGTGATCATAGAGTAAGAGGAAATTTTCATAGAATGGTTTTCATTGGAAGGACGTTCCAACCTCTATCTTAGCTTTGTGGTGAGATAAATTTTGCTGCTAAGTTCCTCAAATAATTGCTTAAATTTAGGTTAAGGGGCAAGGGCTTACTGCCATGACTTCAGGCCCCATGCTCAGACAAGTCCAGTTTAGTCAAATCTGCAATATTTATAGAATATCTAACTTCAGCTCCCATCACAAGCAGCTTTCCTGCTGTCATTTGGGCTACACAGAGTACTAGCAGTGGGAAGAAAGAATGCATTCTCCAGAATTATGGCATTTGCAATACATATATCAAATACCACCAAAATAAATTGCACAGTGGCACAGATTTGTCTGATTCCATTTCTTAAAAATAGGTTTAAGATGGCCTGTATTTGCAACATGTTAACGTTTCCATGTATTCAATGCAATCCATAAGGCCCCAAATAACTTTTTTTTCCCAGAAACTTCCTCCCAATGTCATCATTATTCTACACACTGCCCTCATCCTTATTTCAGTTGATCAGAATTTCTTGGCACTTTTGATTGGCATATGTTGACATGGAAGAGGACATAACGATATCATCCATATGGACACATTTTCAAAGTTAATCAATAAGACTTTGGGTGAAGTCAGTTGCAAGTGTTTAAAACTTCCAAAAATCAAATCTATGGTGAGTAAAGTATGGAGCTGTGGTGTGTTTGCTCACAGGATATAAGTTATATTGCAGAACAAAGCTTTACTTTAACTGACATTACAGGTTCCCTTATTCTTAAATATTGTTTTAAATATTGATGAAAGTAAGTGTGTGGTTTCTTTATCTTTATTACAATATGAAGAGTCTAACGTCTACCAGAACTCAGTGCACTAATACCAACAGACCACTGCCAGCATGCACCAGCTTGGCCAGTGGAGCCAAGAGCTTCCTTCTCATCCTCCCTAAAAATAAACACGTTAAAATTCTAATTCTGCTCTGAAATCTGACAGCAAAAATTGTTACTGTTGGTCTGCATGCCCAAGACAGCATATGCAAAATGAATTTTGGTACTATCACAAGGACTATATTATAGGCTTATCATTTTTAACTGATTTTATTACTTATAAAAATATTCCTACAATCCTGCTTTATATAAGTTCTGTAACAGTTTAAATGTTCTGTAACACAGAAATATTCATTCCTGTTACAGTCAGATTTAAAACGATCTGATGAAGAGCCTGGCTAATAAATAAAAGCAAGTTCCCAGAATATTAAAAGCACTCAAGCTTTTGCAAGGGTCCTTAGTGAAAAAATAAATAAATTACTGCTTTGGAGATCAGACTTGGTTTATTCCCCTCCCTTCCCCTGAGAACTCAAAGACACCCCTACAACCAAACACTCTTATAATGAAGCCAATTTTGTCCTTAGTAGTTTTATCAAACCTTTAATACCACATTAGCTGCTTAATATCCAGTGAAAGTAGCAACAGAAAAGCACTAGCACCCAACTGCAGTCTCAGAAGAGATGAAGGAAAAATTTGCAACAAATCATTTATCAGATCAATGCAGCTGCTTTTGCTGCTCATGAAATAGCCACAAGCTTTCTGCAAATGGAATAATAATAACAATGATAGTCACCAAAAAGGGAAAAAAAAAAAACCCAAACAAACAAAACAAAAAACAAACAACAGCAACTAAAAAAAAAACAGAGCGTGTATGCTACAGTTTGTTCTAATTAATGTTTTAATTTGGGACAGTGTCTCAGTGGTGATGTGTCTGGTCTCTCACATGACACCGTTTTTCTCTTTGATTGGGTGTTGCAGGGGGATTCACGGTGCAGGGTTTTACACACGGATCTTAAAGAGACAACTGCAAAAATAAATGAACACAACTGGGCTCCCCCCACTAACACTCAATGCTGGCATGGATTTAACTGGAATGACTCATTTCGACATCAGAGAGTTTGAATATCTTCTGATTGTTTGCAACTTTTATGCCACACCAGCTAGGAAGTAAAATTAATTCTAAAAATTAATAGAATAAAAGCTCCTACCATGAAATTTTACCAGATTTACACAGATAAATCAAGGCACAAATATTCTACATGTTCCATGTCATTGAGTCGAGCTTTTCTGGTGGGATTCTCACATGGGAAGTGGCAAGCTTTAAAATGGTATATGTGCTCAAATCATGATGTGATTTTAGTACTTTGTTTCCCATCAATTTTTAAATTAATTATCTGGAAGCAAGCAGCGGTTCATTTTTGGTCATAGACTTTTTGATTAGAAGCTGTGACCCTTTATGCCTTTTTGGCATGCTCTATACAACACCAATGACATGCAGCATGACCTCTGACACCTGATTCAACAAAAAGTAACTCCCGGACAGATCTTTCATATTCAGCAATCTCTTTGTTACTCTGGGACACTTACCCAATTCCATCCCTTAAAATCCACTATGTCTCCCCATTTTCTCCCCTACCCCCTCCTACTCAGCAACTTATTTGGTAGCGACATTTCTGTCCTTCCATTTGTGTCTCTCCTTCTGTTTTTACAAACTTTACACTATACCATCATCCCATATGTTTGTGCTGCACACAAGGAGGTTTCTTTAGAAAGCGCTGATGCTAATTATAAATTTAATTTGCATTTTAATTAGAATGGTAGCAAATTAAAAGCGTGGCAGCTGGAGAATTTTGAACGCTTTGCAGAGATTTGGTGTCAGTATCTCCCTGCTTCTGACTTCGCTCTCTTTTCATTTTTCCCCTCACTATCTTTCATTCACACAAACATATTGGCAATTTTTCTCCTCTCTTGTTTCTTTTTTTTTTTTTGTCTATTTTTTTATTTCTCCATTTTCCCCCCAAGGATCAAGTTATAAATTATTTCTTTTTTGTACTGATAAACAGTATACTCTTGTCTTGTGCCAGTACACCGTGTACTGTAGTGATAGTGCAGCTTTTAAGTGAGCTTTTGTGAGGCTCTGTCAGTGCTGCCCTATTTTGCTATTTATATCCGTCGTTTATTTACAGGTAGGAATCTGCTCTATACCCCCTCGACTAATTTCAAATTCCAGACCATAGCAGCAAACTCTACCCTAGCCCTAGACATTTCATTTTTTCTTTTTTTTTTTTCACATGCTACAAATTTGCAGTAAGTCTGGAGAACCTTAACAAAAGCCATTCAGAGTGCACGGGGGACCGCTCAACTTTATTCTCTACTTAGCAAACGCTGCTTTCAGTGTGCTTTTGGACAAAAGGCTGAAGTAATCTGTCAGTCTTTCGGTCCATATAATGGCAAATATTCTGGCCCAAGCGTCTCCCAGTGCTGTCTTTCATTTGCCATGCGAGCATGTCTGGTTTTAGTCCTCACGTGAGCACATTTAGTCACTTCTGTCATTTTCCCTATGTTGCATCTCCATGGTCATTTTCATTCCTTCTGTTCGCTTCCCCCACGGTGTCCTTGCTCAATAATTTTCATTAATTGATTGACAGCTCTGATAGACCCAACTAACCTCTATCTCACTCTCATGTCGGTTTTTAAATAAGTACTTGTACGTCCAATGACCTTGTCGCCTCATCAGATATCAGAAAATGAGCATGCAGATATGGAGGAAGCTGATTAGCAAAATAAGGAAGATCTCACTCCTGGCGTAAGTCCATAATAAGCTCTGACAACTAACTTTGGAGTTAGGCATTTAAAACAAAAGGGACCTACAAATGTGGAATAAATAGACCTTAACCAGCTTCCTAAGCTGGCTGCAGTTAAAGGAAGATTTGGAACATCAGGAACATAACAACCTTTCTAAAAAGCTGGAAAACAAGCTCTATTTCCAACATGGGAATTGTATGTTGGAAATAGCCTCATTTTACAGTTTGTAATTCTATTTTCATATACCTGGATGGCATTGTTTAGCCCCTCAAAATATATCCATGGAAGTGAATGCATAAATAAAATTATGTTTTATTTCATTTTATTTAGCATACAGCTAAATTATTTCCAGCACACCAATGATCTTTCCCATAGTAAAATTAACTAAACCTCAAATGATTGTGGTTTTTTTTAGTCACACACCCCTAAATCACCAGATGAATTTACGTGGGGTATTCTAGGTATTTTAACTAGAAATGTTCCTTTATCAGGATTGAAACAGACAAAACCATCAGAAATATTTATTTATAATTTTGTTTTCAAGGTGGGAAACTGGGACTCAAGGACACTTGCAGGTCAGAAATTATTTTTCTCCCTCCTTTGGCTTTTGCATAGGTGAAAGACATCTGCTTTTCTGCGTGAGGTGAAGTTGTTATTGGCTCTCACCAGAATGAGGGGCAACGCAGGAAGATGGAAAGACAAACAAGTAAAAGTCTAAAAAGGCCTAGCTGGAACTGAAAAACTATGGGCAGTGTGAAAGATCAGATCATTACTACTATTGGTGAAGATTATAAATAGTGTAGGTGCATTCTGATATTCATAGCCCAGTATTTCATGGAATATTTAATGGCTTATTAAATCACTATGCTTTTTGGTGTGGCAGGACTCCTTGATTTTCAGAAAGCTGATGCCTGGGATAAGTCTGGAGTTGCACATAAACCTGCTCAGACTGTCACGGAAACATTCCACCTTGGCACATCAGTCATCAAGAGCATCAAGAGCAAAAAGTGGTAAATTACCTTCAAAGAAACCCAGAGAAAGTGTGTGACAAAAAATACTGAAAATTGTCTTTAAGTTGTTAAGAGCTTAAAACATAACAAAATCTTGCTATGAAGGGCACTTGTCTCTCAAGAAATGCTATGTTTTTACAAACGCAATTTAAAAGAAATATTAAAATCTTC
Organism: Prinia subflava; assembly: GCF_021018805.1. Taxonomy (NCBI): domain Eukaryota; kingdom Metazoa; phylum Chordata; class Aves; order Passeriformes; family Cisticolidae; genus Prinia; species Prinia subflava. The sequence continues at coordinate 4,340,574 of NC_086261.1, forward strand.
ACTCCCGTGGGCAATTTCCATCTGTACAAGATTCAAATCTCACTGCCAGGGGAGTTGAAAGTAGAATTCTATTTCTGAAAGTTCCCTTAAAAGAATTTGGCTTGAGTAAGTGATTTCATTAATTTTAAAGCCTTCTGGGCTACCAAAAAAAATTCAGTGACCTCAGTGAAAGTAACCACATGGGTCTAGACTGACTATTTACAGGAGTAAAGCTTTGCAGAAGCTAAATCAACTAAATTATCTTCAAGATCTTACTTCTGCAAGAGCTGAGAAACATTAGGCAAAATGCTGATACTTGGTTACCATAATTAACCTTGCATTTTAATTGTATTATTGCACAGGAAAATTCTAATTTCTGTTACATTGTTATACACGGTGGAATACTCTTCTCCTCTGGAACATAAACAAATCAAAACAAGTTCAACTGTTGGATGAGCTCTGGTCAACTGAATTTCTTTTAATAACTTTTTATTATGAAGTTGTCCATGGAGGACACTGCGTTCTCCAAATTGCAAGCCTTCCACCTTAGCACTTTGGAAAGGCCTGGATTTATTTCATGTAAGTTTTTGCAGCTGTACAAAATACTTTCATTAACCCAAGAATGGATTATTTGGAGTGCTAATTAATTGATTCTTCAAAATGCCAATTGACATACTCCTAGGGAAAACCTGATCTAAGCAACTATGTTAATCAAGCTATTGTACTTATGGTTCTGTCTGAATATCAGACCATCTGAAATGAGGAGAACTTTGCCATTACTATCCTGGACCTCTTGTGGGCAGCTAATTAATATGAGTAGACTATGACAGTTGCACTTGTACATTCACTGTACTGCCTGACAATAACTCTATAAAATTAGATTTCAGCTAAAGAATGGAAACAGTGTTAAATACCATTATTTGCCTTCCTTTGATGTCTGAGAGTCATTATGAAAGCAATTACAGCAGTTTCTCTGTCTGTATGTCTACAGGGTATTTATCTGTATCTGTCTGAGTCCTTTGCCAGGTGGAGAATATATGGCATATTAAAGACAAGGGAATTCAGCCTCAATTATCAGACTATGAACAGAGGAAGAAACAAAATCAGAGTTTTGCAGATGATCCTGCCAGAAAACAGTAATTTAATATTAAAGGCAGGTAATCTGGGGAAAACTTGCCCAGTGCAGAGTCTTTTTATTTTAATATCATTGATTTCCCCCCTCCTTCCATTGTCCTATTTTGTTTCCTGTTCTTTTAGCTTCCATGTTTTTCTAATACCTCTGCTCACTTTAAATAAGCTTATGCTAGGTTTGAGAGTCTCATCAACATGAGACTTTTTTTTGTAAGCCCTACTTTTTGTTTCTTAATTACACTGAGATATTCTGCCATCGAAGAACCCCTCAGAGGAAACAACAGATTCTGGGTGGGGTAAAGCCACATTGAAGCAGTATGCTGAAAATACAGTGAAGAGCTTTTTAGTACTTACAGGAGCCTGATGTTCCATTCTGCCTGAGCCCAGTGGTTTTTTCTGCCCTCCATTGCAGTATGACAAAATCCACTGGCTGGCAGATAGGTTAAAACTGTACCAACTTTACACACAAAAGGGCCAACACTAGATTTATCCTTTGGATTCCTTCAGCTCTCTTCCCACAGCAGGCTACTGGACAAATAAAGACAATCTTCCCATTACTTTTCTTTATCACTGTGTTTAGAACTGAGAAAAATTCTGTTCTGCAAAAAAACCTTTGAAAAATACTGATTTTTCAAGCAAACATGTATACAGAAAGCATGAGCACTTCACTTTGTCACCTGAAAAATATATTAGTCCTTATCCTCTGTTTTCAGTATATTGCAGTAACATCCATTCATAAACAGCTTCATTATTCCTTCATCATTTCCAAAACGTGGATATTTTACCACCTTGTCCTCCCAGTGCTCTCTAATAACAAACCTCACCACAAATCTCCAAATGTCAGCTCCACCAAGAATCGAGACTTTTAGCACTGTCACTAAACTCTGGTGATGAGATTTGGTAACTGCACCTGAGACACCGTGGAGTGCTGTGATTTGGGCAGATGAAACAAATTGGTATTTTACCACGGTATTTGGCCTTGGTATTTCCAAATTGATTGCCCAGTTGTACCATATGCAGAGGGAAGCACCACAGAGCTGGATGAAAGCTGCTTTGCCTCGCCATTCAGGGCTGACAGGATGCTAATTTATCTTAGTTGCCTGCTATCCATCATCATTTGACAGTCTAGTGAATGTATCGATAAAAGCCAAAGATTCTCCTCTTGGTAACCCCAGATTTCTGATGCTTTATGTTGTCTTTTGTTTTAAATAGAAAGGCAAGAACGTTGGCAAAAGTCATGCTGACCACCAGGCACGATGCCCACTCTGAAACTTGGATTTATTTTTAGGAATAGCCTTTAAAATATTAAAAAATAATGCCCCTGGATTTTTGTGGGTGGGAGTGGGGGGAGATTTAATACTTTAAGATATTCTAGGGGCAATTTAAATAAAAGGCACTGTAGTGTCTGACCATGTCTACCTATGTCTAAAAGGGTTTGACTGTGTCTGCCATCAGATGAAGGCTGATCCAGTCTTCAAGAAATCTGGACTCTTCCAACTGCATATTCTTTTTTAACTTTTAAAGAAAGCACTTATTAGGCTACAGACATTTCCTTCTACCCTTCTCAGACATTTTACTGGCAGTCTCATGTTACAATCTCTTTTTCCATCCAATAAGGGCATATTCTGGCCCTGGTCATTGGAGATCTTAATTCTTGCAAAACTAGGATGTTTATAAAAAATGTGTTTGTCTGTGCAAATGCACAAACAGATATATGCTACAAGAATTTATATTTAAAAAGATTAATGAATGATGTAAGTCTCATTAAAACCTTAATACCTTCTGAGCAGAGATACTGTGTTCCTTCAAAGAAGGAAGAAAGGATTTAATGATATATTAGACATTTTACAGTATAAATATATTCTTGATTAATTAAATCTGTGTAGTCTATTGCCTTACCCTGAGGAAACTATGATATTCAACAATGCTTTTCTTAATAAGAATAAAAACCCAAACAACTTGCTTTTGATATTTAACCTAGGAGAAGAGATGTAGAGAAAAATATTTTATGAACTTGTATAAACAAAGAAATTTAATTCTTTCCTTTAATTAAAAAGAAACAATGCAACTTGTAAGAAATGTAAGAAACACACTTACTTTCTTCAAAAAGGAAGATTAATACAGGTTAAAAAGCCTTTCCAGTTTTACAAAATTAATACTGTGCTTAATTACATGAGATTAAAATTTCATTATACATTATACTTTAATTGGTATAGAAAGGGCCAGAGGTTAAAACCTTTGCATGAGTTACCTTTTGTACTGTTCCAATACCTAATAACATAGCAGTTTTAAATTATAAACCCTGACAACATTTAACAAGTTTCTTACATGTTTTAATTTTACCCTAGTAATCTTTTATGTGGAGCAGGAGTGTTCCTGAGGTCATAATCCTGGACAAGGAAACAAGCAGAGACAGAAATCACTACAAAGCCAAAGGGGCTGGATGTTATTGGATTATGGGAAAGTCCTGCCTGGCCTCCAATATCACCTACAGGTTTAGACTCTGCTATTCACAACAGCTGGGATGGTAAAAACAAACTGTGTGGGGCAGCTTTTTGCCTCCTAAACAGGCGGTTGTACCTTCAAAAACACTGGGAACTTCTTTGGGAAAAGATCAAAGAAATCTGGAGGGTCCTTCAAGTGGTCTTGAACAGTTTAAACCATGCCATGTCCCACAAGTGGGATTTTCAGGGGACTCCGAGGGGTTTAGGCATACAAAGCCTATTGACCTCTAATGGAATTAGGACACCTATTCCAGAGGTGTTTGGAAAACCCAACACTGCCTAGGACAATATTCCTTGAACACAGATAAGAGGAGGCAGCTGTTTCAAGGACCAACACAACTCATTTTTTGAAATGAATAAAGCAATTTATTTGTATTTATGAGGAACATTCTGCTGGTAAGCTACTGCATTCCCACTCTACATCCTCTCTGTAATGAATCCCTAATAAATCCCCCTGGAGGGTGGATCCAGGTGAGTCTGGAGAATTGATATTGGTCTACAATACTGATTTAGTATTTCTTTTACTAATAAGTAATTTTTTACTGATTATTTTACTGATACTACTACTACTACACCCACAAATAGATAAGACTATTTTAGTATTGCTACAACTGATCACTTGAACAGTCTTTATTCCTGAACGAGTCCAGGGAAAAAAGCTTTTTTTAGGGAGTCAGTATTAACTTCTGCCACTATGGGGACCAAGATGCAATCTCTTCCTACTGAATTCAGTGATTATTCATGATTCTTTAGTACTGGCAAAGTCTGTGTGTTCATGCACTCCTTGCTTTTTAAATGCCAACCACAAGAATTCAAGATTGGATCAGCTGAAAACTGTGGAACCTTCTAAGCCTTATTTTGACCTTTTTCCCCATCCTATACTTCCGGGCATGTGAAAAACTAAACATATGTGCTACTTTAAAAATTTTATGAATTGAAAAATGCTGCTATTTATGCCCAATCCAGGCAGCTCAGCACCTATACCATGCAGTAAAACTGCATCCACAAACAGCTGTGTGTTGTTTAGCAGCATCCCACAGTGACCCAAAGAAAAAAGGGTGTTTGTCCATGCTGTCACACTGAGGTGAGAACAATTCTAATTACCTGGTTTTTTTCCTGAGGTAGTTTACAGTTGAATCTCATTATTGGATAACTGTTTAATCAACTCTAAAAAATACAGTATAATTAGAGGAAAGGAGGGAAGCAGCTCCAAGAACGGCAGAAGCCAACTCAGTATTTTGTGAATATCTCATTTGAACCAAAATTCAGGTGCTGAAATATACATGGGTTTGTGCTTTTAAAACTTTTAACAATTTTGCACTACATCTTTAGACACTAATATAGTTGTTCAGAGTCCCATTTGAATTAAATTAGTCTAACTTCATCTAAATCAGAGATGTGCTGATTTGACCAGTGAGAGATTCTGACCCACACTCTTTTTTAGCAGCATACTAACTCTGAGCCTGATAATGTTTTCACTGAAAAAGAAAACTTCAAAGGGATTTTTGAGTGCTTAATGAAATTCAGGATGAGGCCTTCTGCAAGTAACTATAGAGAATAATATTAAAATATCTTCTTCATTAAAAGGACAAACTTTCAGAGCCAGGAAATGGAATTCTGTAATTAAAACATGTTTGTTTAAAAAAAATAAATCTGGAGAGGTCTTGGACAGTGAAATAATATCCTTTAGATTAGTGTTTAATTGAAAACAGTATTTACTGCTCTACTGCATTTGATAGAGCTCTTTACTGTGCTTCTTTATGTATAATTGTATTTTGCAACCAATTTAAAATAACTAGATGAGTGCAGTCCTTATAGAAGGTGAAGATGAGTCCTTGCAAGGATATCAACGTCTACAGGGGTTTCTTTCTAACAGATATGAAAAAGTAATTTTCATTCTGCTACTTTCCTGTGATCCTTTCTGCATATAAAATGCCTTTCACAGATATATACACACACAGGACTCCTCACCTGAGAGCAATACTTCCTGAAATACAACATATCCCACTCTAAGGCTCTCCCCATCTTTGATTTAAGGATGAGTCAGATCCTAGTAACAACTTTTTTCCTCTAAGAGCATAATTCACTGCATTTATACCTATTAAAATGTGACTGCTACAATTGTAACAAAGAAGAAACAAATAGGAACAATCCTGCCTTGACAATGATATGGGTAAATACTTCAAAAGATAATTCCAAACTTCCAAATTGCAAAGGGAAAGTTTAGGGTAAGTGAACTCTTCTCCATGCCTTAGAGGTATCACTGGTTTGACCGGAATTTTAAATTGCAAAGCTCTTTGAGCTGCTCTTGCAAGAAGCCTGAGTACTCAAAATTTGGCCATATCAGTAGAATTATTAATGAGCTTGGCTTTGGATGATTATGCAGCCCATTTCCTCACCCCACTGCCAATTGCCTTGTTGCATCTTTGATCAAGTTTAGTTTAGATACACTCAGATCAATGACCCTGTCTGTCCCCATACTCATAAAAGATGAGTTTAACATGATGCTATTGAAACAGCAATAATGCCCTGCCACACCAGGAAAAAAATGTGCTAAAAATCAGAACATTTCTTGCTGAAGACATTACATTTTTTAAATGTGATTTTTCAAGCAGGAAGAGGATCTCAGTATGATTTATTTGCATGAGAGAGACTCAAGCTCTTCCCTTGTGTCCCCATCCTCTGATTGCATTTAGTGTCTCGGCCTATTGTTATAGACAGGAGAACGTCCAACTCTCCCAAGGTTAATTGACTGCTGTTCTTTGAAATATACATGAGAAACTGTATTGACTGTCTCACATCCAACCTCACCTGTCAGGCAGGAGGAGAACGGGAACAGGGCAAAGGACTCCACAAATGGATGAGAAGGACAAAGGCGAAATGCAAAGGGCAGCACTAAATTTCACCAAAATCCCTTCTCTGTTGCTGTCTTGTGTATTTTCCAAACCAACTCTTTGTGATTAGAAAGAGTCTGTAATTTTAAGAAGAGATTTCTCCTGTAAATATACCAAGTCACCCAGTTCTCCCAGTGCTATAGGGTCTCAAGGCAACTGAACCCGACAAAAAGGAATATGCAGATGGCCCAGATTCATTTACAAAATTAATGTGTGGCTTTTCAGCCTTTCCTAAGGATGGCGATTTCTTCACATATGGAAATACTTCCATAACATTTTAAAGTCTATACTGATCAAACTTCCATAAATAATAATTTAATCTCAGATATTACAATAGCAGGACCCCAGTTACCTAAATCAAGAATAATGACAAACATTATGTTGGCATGATCTGACGGAGTCTCATAGGGAATTAGACCGTCATCCCTTAAGTGATACACATAACTTCCTTAGCTCTTTACACCAAATTTCAGCCTTACAATATTAAACCAGATTATGCAACTATATCTGCTAAAAAAGTGTATAAATTATTTGCAAGAGTTCTCTGAGGGGAAAATGTTCTTCCCTGTGACTTCCACATGGGATCTGCATACAGGGGTATCAGAAGTGCAGCATCTTCTGGAGATATCTCACTGAAGAAATAATATCACATAGGAACTGACAGAATAAATTGCAGTCTTTCCAGGCTCATTTCTTCAAGGGATAGAATTAAATTTGGCTTAAATATCACACAACTTCCCATGTTTTGAATGTTCTGACACCAGGAGAACAGCTGGAACTGTTAAACCTCAACGCACCTTGAAAGCCGCTCCATGTAAAACGAAACAAAAGGGGTTCTTTTTTTCAGCTAAAAGGCATCATTTTGTACAACACGCTTGTATGTCACTTCACACAACAGCAATTATTGTTCTGCTCAGACTGGAGAAGGGTTTGCCTCAGATTGCTGACACAGCCCTACCCACACAGCACATCCCCTGAAGAGCTGAGAGACGCCGAGCGCACGTCTGATTTTCAGGACTTGTGTCTCCACAATGACAAACCCGCACAAGGCTCGTTTCTGATGATGAGATAACCCCTTGTAATGCCTCCACCATGATAACTGGATTTCTGCTAAGCTTTCCATGACCAAATTACAGCCATAATCATGACACACTGCACACCACTGCCAACAGCATAAAGTGACACCTGCTTACAACAGCTTGAAAGGGAACTTGTTGGTACGACCAGAAAAATATCCAATAAATCAGGGGCTGTTTTTTTCTAAAACTTGATCATATTGGATCAGGCTCAGCTTGGCAGCCTGACAGAACCACAGCCTACCTTCACACCAGGCAGAAACTTTGAGGGCAATGAAGCACTTTGTTGATGGAACAAAGAAAATATTCTCCATATCATATGAAGGAGTTCCAGTCACACAGATCCAATTAAATCTCTTTGGATTACACTCAACCTCCATCTAGACTCTAGTACAGAGAATCCACACATGAAATCTGTGCAAAAGCCAGAGGCAGCATATTTTCCTTCCTCAGTTCAGCACTAGGAGGTTACAAATGCCAGTGTCCTAGTCCCTTTCAAAATCTCTCATCTCCTACCCCCTACCTGCCAGCTTTATGGAGCATTTCCCTTGCCACTAATTCTGGTAGCATGCCCTAATTAACTCATTTTATCTTTTGGTATAAATCAATTACAATTAAAATATAGTTGGTCAAACCTCAGAGGACTGTTGTTTCATGTTAAAAACATTTTTACTCATGAGAGAAAGTGTGATTAACTTCAATAGAAAGCTTAAAGTTCAACTTACTGTGTGCAGAGGGAATCGAGCAGAACCCTTTGCAAAACACTCCAAGCTTCATCTCTGTGTGAGGAAATTTAAAGTGGAGGGTTTTACACTGGTCACTGAGAACATGGGTCAGGATCTAGGAAAAAAAAAACCCACTGGTGAGTTGTTGGCTTGGTTTTGTTTCGTTTTAAAAACATGTGGTGAAGATGATGAAAGAATGTCCAACACTTGAAAGGATCAAAAGGAGCTTTTTAGGCATCATGCTTTTTTTGAAATATATTTGAAATGTGCAGTACTGTGTTTTAATTTTAGATGGGAGGTTAAAACACAACAAGTCCAGTGTTCCACCACAGATAAGGGATTCAGTTTCCTTGGCCATGAGTTAGCAGTAGCAGAAGTCTGGCAGAACTCCCTGTTTCAATAGGGCCAGAGGTGCACTGGTGGTGTCCTGTCCCTGCTCTTATCACCACAGAAACCATTTTAAACACTAAATAAACAGTAGGAGAACCTTCCACACACTATAATGTGTTATATATGAATTATATAAGATTCTATATTCCCAATAAATATGATAGAGAGAGTTGAAACAGGAAAAAATAAATCTGTACCTAGGTAAATGGGACTGTAATACTTTATTTCTTTTTACCCTAGGGCAATTTTGGTACCACAGTGTCACAGAATACAACATGGAAAACCCTCATCTGACACATTTCACTGGGAAGGGATAAGGGAAGGGACGTGGTTAGGGACATGTGCTTGAGGAGGGACCCTTGAGAGAACACCCAAGGATGATCCCACAGTATCACACACATCCCTGAGGGGTGGCAGCTCCTGAGCAAGCCATGGGACATTCCTCATGAGCCACCCCATGGAAAATCAGCAACCCACCCCGAACTGCTGATTTTCAAGGAGAAATGTGAAGAAAATTGATGTTGGATAAGATTCTTCCACTCGGTTCAGAACTATGCAGAGATGCCACAATCATTTTCCCCTGCTAAGTGACACACCAGCCCCATCTTACTCCAATGTAGCCACATTTTCACCCACTAACACTAGCACTGCTCCAACATCCACTTCAACACGAAGATCAGGTGATTTTAAAACCCGTAGCCACCATAAAACTGGTGTGTCTGAAATTGAAGATGACTTGAGGCATCTTCAGATACTCTGCCTGTGAGCTCACAGCCTGCCCAGCCTGCCTTGCCCTGAGTTTTCTGTCAAGTGTAATGATGTTCAGCATCCTCAGACACAGCACCTGAAATCCAGGTGGCTGCACTAAAAGTCAAAGTTTTCATTCCCATGGGCACAACTGCAAAGCAATAAAAAGGGGGGCACCATTTAACAACTGGATTTCTGCTGCACACTTGCATTGCAATGAATAAGATCCCTGTATTTACCATCAGCTGGGAGGCTGTGATGATTGCTGCTCTCAGAAGCTTGAAATATTTCCTTTATGTTTTTATCCTGTAAGATTCCATGGGTATTTTACTGCACATTTGTAATGAGTGCAGCTCTAGATTGGCAAACCACGGTTTTGTTTGACCCCAGCAACCATGTAAGCTTCTAGTTTTCTCTAGTCTAAAATACACTGAAGTATTTTTCTGCTTTCCTGCAGTTTTTAAGTAGATAATAAGTCCCAAACTTCACCAGCCTTTAGCTGAAAGAAGCTTGTCACGGTGGTTGGTAGCTAATGAAGATCCTTTTAGTTTATCTTCATCAATTGTCAAATATTTGAGTCCATGAAGTGGTGTGATGAGGTACAAAGACAGATATTTGAAGGGATTTTAACTCATTTGAGCAATTACATGCTTAACTGCCCTGTGATAATCTGTCAGTCTGAGTCTTTTCTACACAGCAGAAGTGGGGAGTATTAGAATAGCTGGATTTAGAACATAAAGGCCTGGCCTGAATGGAAGAAAGGCACCAGAGAAATTAATTGCCAGTAACAAACAGCAGGACTGCTTGCAAGTTATATATCACATAGTTACCTACCAGCAGTGGTAGGAGCCAGCTGTAAAATAACAGGCTGAATTGTGACAAAATAGTCACTGCTATGAAATCAGTGAATGCCATGAAGAATTTAAACTAACATTGGCTAATTTTGTATTACATAAATTATATAGAAACAGAGACAAAAATCTTGCATTACATAAATTATCCAGAGATAAAAATCTTGTATTATGTAAAGATTTGCTAAACCTAAATTTCAGTAAAACAAACATGGTTTTAATTACAACTCTGGGAATCTTAAGAGGTGATCCTATAATTTATCTGCTGATATTTATTTGTGCATGTGTTTCTACCATACTCGGAACTTAAAACTTCTGTAAATCCACTAATGGAGGGCAATGAGTAAAATGAAAAAGGGAAAAATATTCCTTTATTCTTTAATTTGAAATTTTCATATTAGAATCAGATTATTAGGAAGATCTAATTGATAACATATATCACTTATAAAGGTTTAGTCACAACTTCCCTGGGCCCCAGAAGTTCTAAGAGGAGGCAATTATAGAGGAGCCATCTCACTTCAGTCCAGGCTCAGTGCTGCTCTGGGCCACTGTTTGCAGAAATATGACTTACAGTCCTTTTTCTTGTCTTCCTTTCCCTGTCAGGTCCCTTTTGTCATCAGCTTGCTCCTTCTCCAGCCTCCCTCTCGACACCTGCATGGAATAAGAAAACCTCTCTGCAGAGTCAGTGCTGTTGCTGCCAGGAGCACAGACATGGCACAGTGGGAGCATCCTACACAGCACAGTTCCACAGCACCTCCACCCCACATCCTCAGAATCCTGCCCAGCTCAGCCACCCCTGGGATTTCCTGCACTGGGGAAACATCCATCCCAGTTACGGCCTTTTTACACCAGAAATTCAGCACTTTTCAACTTTTGCACGTGTTTGGGGTTGGGTTTTCCCCCTCCCTCCTCACCTGGAATTACACCATGAGGAATGTGGACTTGAGGCTACAATTAATGCAAGAAATGTCAAACACACACAGTGGAGTCTCTCACTGCCCTCCTGGTACCACAGACCTTCAGTGACAAAGTGTGTTTCTGTTGGGAGAGGACCATTTCATTCCCATCTCCCATGTTAGCCCTGATGTTTATTTAAGATTTGCCATCTCCCTGAGGTGCCAGCTCTGAGGGAGCTGCTCACCTTGGCAGCACTGGGTACAAAGCAAAAGCCCTTCACCTCAGGGACTGTGCTCCAGCTCTGACCTAAGGTCAGGAAGGAAATAAGACAGGTAATCTCAGCTCTGTCCCTAATGACCACTATTCCACAGCACAGTGCTGCACATGGCTGTCAGCTCCTGCTCAGGAGAGGCCCAGGACACAGCCAGCATGGGGAACTAATTACCCTCCCATCCCAGGAACACATGGGCAGGCTGGGAGCACCAGTCAGGGACGGAGCAGGCTAATAAAGAGGAGGAGTGTCACACACATGGCTGTGGCACACGGTTCAGGAGCCGCCTTCGTTTGCCTTCATTAGCAAGGATTTTTATTTAAGGCTCACAGTAGCACATTAACATATGAAAAAAAAAAAAAAAAGAAAAAGAAGGAGGAAATAAAAAAAGAATAGAAGTGATTTATTCGGTCAGCCCAGTGTTGCAAACCTCACCTGCCTTTTGTTTTTACAGCCCTAATTCACATGGGCCAAATTAAGTCCAGACTTTTACGAGTGGGGCATAAAGGGCACACAGAGCTGCTTCCCCCTTCAGTGGAAGAAGGAACCATAAATTGGCTGCTTACACTGGAGAATCCAGAGGAAGAAATCACGCAGTGCCAGCAGCGTTAGGTGGGTCACAGGCCACGTCTGAGCTGGGTGGACTGCAACGTGTTCTCATTCCCTCCCAACTACATGGCAGGGGAACCAGTAAGGAAGAAAAGCCTTCAAAGAGCTGATGTTTACCACATTCCTGCACCCCTGGAGCAGCCACCACCCCTGGGTATCGCTGCTCACAGTGCACAGAAGGGTCTCTCCCTCCATGAGAGGGCTGAGCCTCATTAGCACACAACCTAATGTTTATTGGGATGCAACAGCTTTCTGTAATTACAGCATCCACTAACTGCCTAGACCAAGGGGTGGAAATATCTGGCAGCAGAAACACAGGTCACTGCCAGTACACACACACACACAGGTGCTCACAACTCTGCTACAACCAGGCAGCACCAGCAGAGCCAGCAGGACACTCCTTTTGTCCCAGTAAAGCCCAGATTATACAGGAAGCTTAGAGCAAAGCACAAAGCAGTGAGCACCAAGGAAAAGGATATCTTCAAAAGGTTATGTTTTTATGGCTGTTAAAACAGCAAAAGTGTTAATTAAAAGAAAAGCACATAGTGGAGAAAGCAGAGATTGGGAAAGAGGTGTTATAATTGTGTTACAAGTTACCTTCACACAGAGCCACAGCTGCCTTTGCAGTGGAACACAGAGCCCACCACGTGAAGCATTTCTATCCAGGAAGGGTGGTACCCTCTGCTTCCACCTATGTGGGAACCTGGGAAATGTAGTCTGGCAGGTGGCCCCTCCCCTGCATGGGTTCCCTTGACTACATTAAATAACACTATTTTTTTAAAAAAAATTAAATATTTATATAAGTACGTGTGATGCTGGACTTCTCCTCAACTGAAAACCAGATCCAAACTCCTTTGAGTGATGGGAATTACAACCACATCTTTAAAAAACACACTGGTCCAAACAGGGAGAAAGCTAAGTCACATTTCTCTTGTTCTGACTCAGACTGAACTGTATAACCTTGGGCTGTTTATCTTTTTATTTAGAGCACTGAATTTTGGAGTAGCACTCTGTGGATTTCATGTCTACCCTATCCAAGCAGCATCAGAAAAACACCTGTAAGTTTCAGTGGTAATAAAGGACAAAGAATCAGAGTGTTCCCACCCTTTCTGAAGAAGACAAACCATTGGCAACTTGTGCAGATTTTTCTTCAAACTATATGTCACATAAAAATGTCAGACCAACTGGGGATTAGATCTAAAATCAGGCTGGAGTCTGTTTCACTGGAAAACAGTCAGAAGCAGTCTCCTTCTATCTGTGAGGAAATCTGTACAGACAGACTGCTAGACCAAAGAAGACAGGCAAGGCACTCTCGTGGGTTTTTGTGTTTTGGTTACAGCATGTGCCTCCACCAGAAATACTCATCTAGTTCTCAGGTCCTGAATTAAGCTTAAACATTAATTGTACTTGCTGCAATGTCACAAATAAATGGAGCAAGTTCCAAAACTGAATCAGTCCATGTTGAACCCAGTCCTGGCAGATGCTCGTGTTTTCCTGGAAGAGAAACAAAACTGGCAGAATGAGGCACAGGCTGGACTTTGTGTCTCTACACCCAGTAGTAGAACTGAACTGGTACATTCAGGAATGAACAGTGATGAGACACAGATCCAGTTCCAGGATGTTCAGTATCCCTCTCTGAGCAGTGATGCTCATACAGGACAAATCTTAATTACCTGAGTTACCACATTATGGTCATAATTTGATAAGAAAATGGGATACTGAAGGAATTGCAGTAAAACCAGTTGGTTTCCACACTGTTCATTTAGGCAAGTGCAAATAAGTTTTGCAAACATGGGCAGCAAATGAACTTTTCCCATTGAATTCAGCAAGGATTTTGCCTCATACCTTTTTAGTTTACCAGTCCCATAAAAAAAAATTCAATTTGCTGACATGCTGCAGGGAGTAGGACTAAAGCAGCAGCTATAGACTAAAGCTCATTGCTTTAATTCATTTAGTGAGTCCAGGTATAATAAAGATTTTCTATTACAGCCAAGCCTTTATGACAGAGGCAAAACAATCTTATGGTAAACACTGAAAATTATTATCACTTACATTATCATAGCACATGGGAGCCTTTGCTGACAACTGGAACCTATCACAGAAAAATACAAAAGACAGAGCAAGAAAGGAGTTTTCAGAATGCAGCATTTTCTATTTCAAGTGTCACAGATAGCCCTTGAAAAATTAAATCTGCAAGGAACGTGAGGGACAAGTTTTGCCTGAGATCTGTTTCATATTCTTCTTGGCATCATTCCCCAGGGGCAAGTAATTTTGAGTGCAATACAAAGTTGATAATATGCTGAGTATAATTATAATGAGGACTGATTAAGTTGGTAGCCAAAGTAGAGTAGCTTTATATCTGAGAGAGCATCATAAAAGAAAACCACATTAAAAGTTCTGGAAAAAAAAAAAAAGAAAAAACTACACACAGGGATTGACAACTAGTTCCCCAGTGAAATAACATCAAAGCTGATATATATTGTATGCAAAACAACCCCCAAACAGAGAAATTATTCTAATTCTTTTAAGGTTTCCATGTCAAAAACTTATAATCCGAATACATTAGATGCTGTAAAAGAGAAGAAAGTATTGACAGCTGTAGCTATTCCATGCAATTAAGTTCAATGTGCCCCCTTTTTCAGTGGCTGTTGAACAACTAAGCTTGCCTTTGGAATTTTCTTCTCAGTTTCTCAGGAACATTTGGCAACAGAAACCATTTTTGAAGAAATCTTTTCAGGAACTGATTCATCCCTGATTCTAGGGGAATTACAAGAGCTAACTGGTATAAGGCATGATTAAGCCAGTCCACTGTTTGAAAGTATTTCCTCCTTTTGTTTTCTTTTTTTATTTCCCATTTTCCCGCAGTCCTTCTCTGGGTCTGACATCTTAATGTGTTTTGAATTTGGAACAGTAAATCCAGCTGGATGAAATCACACAAAATCTGAATGTTTCACAGGCCTGAATCTTGCTTCTGTGACAGGCAGAACTCATGGATACAAATTTTTAATAATTATTTCTACATCGTGCTCACTTGAACTACCAAAGAAAGAAAAGATTACCTGTACCCAGTGTTGCAAAGTGGAATAATCACACAGGTTCTTGAGCCTAATTCTGTGATGGGCTGAAATAGTGGCCCCAAAGCAGCAGTGAACTTTTTAAGTGCCTCCCTTTGTATGGAGTCATTACAGTAAGTGCAATTATGGATGCTAAACTTAATAGAATGATTCAAATGCTGAATTTAAAGCATTTGCTTTGAAAAACCATCATTATCAGACCAGCATGCTCCAGGTCCAAAATCATTCTAGCCAAAAGTATTAAACACATGGGATTTTTCTTTCCATTGTAACTGTATGGCAGATATGGTACCTGGCTGTGAAAATCCAGCACTTTATGGGAACTCAGGACTTTCTGGTTCAGCAAAGTCATGTCCCAGTTACTGCAGGCAGCTCTGTCATTAAAAACAATTTAAAAGTAGTTGACATTCCATCTTAACACTACCAAACCATTTTAGCATCTTCACTGCACTACCAAAATTGCTGATTTCCAACCTCACTGCATTTGTAGATTATCCTGTCCACTCTGTGCAGCTGTTCTTTCCCTGATCTAATATTATCCTGAGTTATGAAGACCTTGGATAAAGGCTAAATCTTTTAAGAAATATGCAAGAATGTATCTGCATGGTTTACCCAAAATTCAGAGGCTTTAATGAACAGGATACAGCCCCATGAAAAAAATCCCTGGGGCAGAAGAGATGCTAAGTATCACTGAACTGGTTATTACAGAGCTGATGTATAAATATAGCATAAAAAAAGGGTAATGCTGTCTTGTGCAGCAAAATGATACCAACACAATTAGTTCGATGCTGTTTTTAGGGTTTACTGAATATGACCTCTGCATTTTTCATCTTCAAAGGTTACTCCTAATTAGCATCCAGTGATAACATGTTAGAGATGCTTCTTTAAAAGATATCACAGCTCTAGCAATGAGTACTGACATGGTATCTATCAAAGTCTCATGGTGCCTGCAATTCTGACAAAAGGCACTCAAAAGGACTGGCACGTATCACCTTATTTGCATTTTTGCATTTCATTATGCTCATAATTGCATACCACCACAGCAATTCTTCCCCACTATCTCAGAAAACATTATCAGCAACGTCTGAAATAAATGCTTAAATGTCAACAATTGACGAGCAAGAAAAGCTGACCTTTGCAGGATCTCATTCTTCTGAGAATTGCCCTGGTATGACTCACTCCTTAACTTTCTGTTTGCGTTTGATAACACCAAAAGAACAGAGTTTCTGTACGGAATGGTTCTGTGTACTGGAAGTAGAGGGGAAGTCAAAGAGCTGGAAAAATCCGATCCATTCACACCAGCAGTCAGCTGGGATAGACTGAACGGCTGAAAAACCAACTCTGAAAGTCACCAAAACGTTAATGTGGACATAAAGTTACAATGGAATTTCTACAGAATTACTATACTCACATTAGAATTAAAGAGAATTTACCCACGATTAATGTGATGCCAATGGACAAAACAATCTTTCTTCCACAAGAACTGTTTCACAATTACAAATCCCTCATATAAACCCAAGGAAAACCATTCCCAGTCATGCCATGTACACTGCAATATTGACTGGCCTTCACTAGCCTGAGTTAAAATTTTGCTATCATTTGTGTTTTCACCATCATTTAGTGGCTCCATGTACCTTGATTTGCATAGCAAATTTTGGTGCATGTTTTAAAGAAAAAAAAAAAAAAAAAAGAAAAAGAAAAAGAAAAACCCCACTAATCAATTTTAGCTTAAAATAAATTACAACACCATGGAAATTGCTGCCACTGTCCAAAAATGCTAATCAATTTTGAAAATCTACATCATGGCTTGCATCCCAGATTTTTTCCATCCAATCCACATCAAAAAGAAATGATAGAAAATTATGTTCACATGTTTGACTGCTTGTTTGCTTGTTTTAGTTGAGGCATTTGGTTATGCTTCAATGGCAAACTAATCGCCTGTTTGGAATCTCATCCACTTTGTGTTACTTTTTTTCACTGGCAGTATGGAGATACTGCAGAAGATTTCAACGTGGTCCATAGTGGAAGATTTAGGTTCTCTACCAGGAGAAATTTTAAACATCATTTTAGAGGTATTAGCAAAAAGAAAATTTAATTGTTTTGACCAGTATTGCATGCTTCTGTTGAAGGGCTTTATTTCCCTGTATTAAGTTTGCTCTAATGAGGCAAATACAACAAAACGGGAAAAAAAAACCCAAAAAACCCTCTGAGAGGTATCAATTTTTCCAAGGCCTGTAAAAAATCAGTACTTACAAATCTAGAAGGATATAAATGTACTTCATGTTCTCTACAATTAGAAGCACCTTGCAAAGGTTCCTGGTCGTAGTCTATGAACTGGCCAATCTCAGTGTTCATACAGTGCATACACAGGTATGTGATGGCCCAGGATATCATCCAAGGTGACTGAAAGGATTAGATCTGCAGGTAAATTCCTATCTGAAATTTTCCTGTATCTTACCAGGCAAAGTGCCTCTGCCTTTAGAAATAACTGACAAAAACCACACTGGAGAAAATACACGACAGTTAACAAAAACATGCTTTAAGATTTCATGTGTAAGTTCTATTTTGCACTTTCTACAACACATGAAAGAGAATTATTCTTCCAGAACAAATCGCTGTGTTGCATCAAGTCCTGAGGAACTTCCTAACTCATTGGTTCACCTTGCTTGAACCACACATCTTTGCAATTGTTGTAATAAATTACACAGTGTCCAGATCTCTTTAAAGGCAGCTGATGTGAAATAAGGAAGCACTGTATGTTGCATCAGCCTTTCCTTGTTTAAATAGGAAAAAAATAAATGAGAAAATAATAGCAGTGGACTTGGATCTACCAACTATATCCATCATTCTTATGCACCTTGACAAATTTTAGTAGTACTGACCAGCATTTTCTGAAAAAAGCTCCCAATGTATTTGTTTTCCCAGTTTAGACATTTAAAACACCACTTCTAAAAAGCACTTCAACATGATTTCCATTTTAAAATCTCCTAGACCTCATTAAGATCACAGTCTTTGTTTCTGGCTATTGAGACAACTCAAATAAAGCTGAGACTCCTCATTATAAAATATTCTGCCAAATGATTTAAAACCAGGCATGAAAAACTATCTATAAAAACAACTTCCCACATGGAAATGATTAACAATCAAGATGGAAGTGTTTCTTGTTGTCAAAAACAACTTCTAGTAATGATAAAGATGGGCCAATATAAATGGAACAAAAAAACCTTGGAGCATTCCCCACATAAAAAATATATATAAATCAATCCTTTATATGAAAAATAGTACTGTAATAATTTTAAGCAATTCTTAGGTTTATGTCCTTTTGTCCAAAGTTGGAAAATGAATCTTTTTTTTATTATGGTGTGTTTACTATAAAAACATTTGTCACTGTTCTTCATTGAGAGATAAAATGCTGGAAATACACGGTGCACTTATTGGACAATTTAACATGCTCAGGTCAGGCACTCTGAGACTTCACAGTAGCACAACAAGAGCAGATATTTGAGATGCTGGAAATCCAGATTATGGCTTTCAGAAGACATGGTGTATTGTTCACCCAGGTTGAAAGCAGATGTATGTTTATATACTTTAATCTTGGCTCAGATGTGAGCTACCATGTTAACAATTTTGTTGCCCAGGCTGCCCTGGCTTGGGATTTAAATAAAAACAAATTACAGGTCTTAACAGTGATAGATGGACTTCTCTTACATTTGTGTAGAGTATTTTTGCCTTAAGATTAAAGGCTTACGCATTTATCTGCATAAACTAACCCCTGGAGTAGGGTACTGCTGACATTTTCCAAGAAAAATGAATATCCTAACTTATTCCAAAGAGAAGACTTGGTATTTGTATGGCCAGAGTGACCTTTGCAAGTGCCCTTTCAGATTAGGTGCACTACATGGAAAATTGTGCTCTTACAGTACTCCATAAATCATACCTACCAATTTTCTTTAAAGGGGTATGTAAATATCAGTGTACCAGGTGGGTAAACAACACTAACCTCGTACAAATGGCTTGAAAATTGAAGAAAAGCACCTTATTTTGCTGCTGAAATTGCTTTTGAAGCCCAGCATCGTGGCTTGGGTTGTAGAATGCATGAAATGATTTGTGCACTGGGAATAGAAAATGGGTTGATGATAACCACACTCGACACAGTTCCTATGTTTCTGAGTTCTTTCGATGATCAAAGATATCATTGCTGTATATTACTTTTCTTTGCCGATCCCAAATGCATGTGAATTTCAAGTGACACACACATTATCTGCATGTTTCCAAAATGGACAGACAGCTTTTTAGTTTGTATTTCTCATTTGAGCTAGTTAATGCTTCTGGTCCAGACTGAGTCCGAGTCTCCTTGCAATAGTTATGTAGCATTTCCATTTAATAAAACCAAGGCAGAGAAGTTCATGTGCGAAAGATGAAAAAATAATGTGAAGTTACAGCCTTTGAAACTGTCAGAAGAATTATTTGAATAAGTACTGAGTGTGGCAGTGGGAAGATGTGTTAATTGTTGCTAAGCTGTAACAGATAATAAATGAGATTCTGCATCAAGAAAAAAAAGCCCTGGTTTTTGGTGCACCAAGTAACACACAAGGGTAACAAATACACCACAGATAATAAAGCATCTGGGTGAAGAACCAACTTCAGAGGTGATCTCAATTTCAGTTTAACTCTTAATATTTGTGACTTTTATTAATTCTGAAAGTGTCATTTCCACAAACATGGCGTTGTTGTGCTGCTTCTCCCATAATGCTCCTGTAATTTAGCATAAATATCTACAGGAAAATTTCGTAGCTCCTCTTGCAATGCCCAGTGTCAAAGCAAAATTTACAGTGTTCTCTGAAAGACCTCTAATTCCAACCTTAGCTTTAAGTGCCTCAAGAAACCAACTATTTGATTTCTTGAAAAATTGCTTTTCTGACTATGAACTAGAGTTTATATAAAACTAAAGATGTGATTTGTATTCAAAAAATTTCTATGTCCTATGATCTAAGAATCATAGAATTGTTTGGGTTAAAAGGAACCTTAAAGATCATTTGATTGCACCCTGCTGCCATGGGCAGGGACACCTTCCACTAGACAGGTGATTTCCATGTTTTCCTATTCTAAATTGGTGAAGAATGTAGTAGGGCAAACATGCTGCCAGTCCCCCTAAATACTTTTCTAATAATTTTAGTCCTAATTCACCTGTATCAATAAAATTTTTTGGTATCCTTCTTTATCATGGTGAATGGGAACAGCAGGAATGTACAGATTTCCATTTCCAGAAATTTCCATTCCTTTTTGCTTTATTTTTACTATAGAGATGGAGATGCTTCTAAGAGTCCCGGGTTCCTTCCACTTCAGTTGCATTTGTTGATGCTCAAACCTTCTACATGTGACACCCTGGGTTCCAAAATCCAGACCAGCTCCTGGATAGTTCTTAAGTTTGGACCATAACAGTGGGATCACAACCATGTTATACGGATTAAAAGATGGGAGCAGGAACAGGATGTTTGTTTCCTCCTCTTACCCACTAAATGATGTTGAAATAAGCAGATGAAAATCATAATCAGCCATTTGGAAAGATGAAGTGTGAGTAAGGAATAAAAACCATAATCCATTTTTAGCATATACTTAAGAAGATGCCTTAGAGTTATATGGTATATCAACATTCCCAGTGTCCTCCTTTAAAATCCTTAAATCAGCTCAGCTCAGAGTGCCTTTGGGGCATGAGGCAGAAGACAGAATTGCTCACAGGGAAGTATCTGAAGCATTTCTGAAAACAGATTTATTTTTCACAAAGGGAAATAAAGCAAGCAGAGAAGGGATATCATCTACCTCCCAAAGGAAAACAACACTGGAGGGAGAAGAGAGCTGCCAATGCTGCAAAGCCCAGCTTGGAGCATTTCTGGTAAAGTTGTTCTCACTGAGAAGGTAAAAGGGATCATGGAGTGGGTGAAGGTAGAGTGTGAGGACATTCCCAGCCTACAGAGCTCCCAGAAGATCAGTGTCCATATCCCAGAGCTGCCTCCCTGCCATCACTCAGTCCTTTTACCACTGGGCCAGCCAATAATTTTTCAGCAGGGAGAATTTACAGAAAAGATCCAACAGCAAATCCAGTGTGTTTGAGGCAAGATTTAAAAGCAGCTTGAAACACTCATAACATTTCAAGTCACAGAAGGCCACACAAACACCCCAGGGACACATTGGGAATGTGCCATAGGTTTATCAGTTGTTCTCATCTCCTTGCAGCCCCTGGCCTGGTGTGCTCAGCAGCACTCTCAACTTCCCAGAGCTTGCAGTTAGTCTGGAGATACAGTGAGACTCAATTTCTGCTCTCTACAGCCAACATCTGCAAGGCATTTGCTTCCTGCTGCAATTCTGTTGGTTCTTCTCCTCTATTGCTCTTGATACTTTGCATTAGACAGGGTTAAAATGCTCTGAGAAGAAGCTGTAATGTCACTAAAGCACTGCATGGGAAAACTCTGAAAGAATTCCATTGGTCAGGGTTAACAGAGTTGTCACAAATTAAGTCATCCACTCCATCCAGAATATAAGGATGTTGAAATTCTTTCCTTTACAATTAAATCAGAGACAAGCACATTGCAATGAGAGACAGCACATCCCTATTTTGTTATGATAAAAGTATATGATACACTTAAAAAATTATTTAATCCTCAGAACTTTTATTAATGGTTATTATTTATCAGTTCTCGTCTATATGTTGCACTGATAAGTTCTCGTCTATATGTTGCACTGATACTGAATCAAGACAAGACCAAGAAAAATTCAATTCAGTACAAAGACTCATCATGTTACTGTGTGGAAACTTGCACTGTTTTATCCCATTCCAAAAAGACTCATTGCAATAGAGAAGTGAATCACCCTTATCTTTAAAAGTCATGAGGAAACACCTGTGAGAAATTCCACATTGTAGGAAAAAGAGATTTTCCTGCAACTGAGAGATTTTTAAAAATTCCCACCTTTCACAAACACGTTACAGGAGCAATTTTCAAAGGAACTTGTTGATTTTACGGAGACATGTCCAGCAGATTTAGATTTACTCACAAGCTGTTGAGAGTTCAATGTGATTACTCTGAGGCATAAAAAGTAAGCAGTACACACACATGAAAAGGCTCAAGACTGAAAACAACTCAGGACTCAGAGACAGGCAGAATATGAATATTTTCAAGGTGACTTCTTCACTTCAGAAGTATTTTTGAAGGCAGAACCGTGTTGCACACAGTACAGTGCTGCTGAGAGTATGGAAAATGTGCTATTTTCTCCAGAAGGGACTGAATATAAATATAATGTTATTGTTAGTTATCCATTTAAAACACCTTTGAGCTTAAGAGGAGCTGCATCATGCCAAGCTTTACAATTACACTCCATCTCCAATCTCCCCAGATCCCAACATCTAAGGTCTCATTCATTATCCTATTAGGTTGCCACTGTTGGGAGGGAGAAAAGACCTGCAAATGCTCTAAAATCAAGCTTGGAGCATTCAAGGCCTGATCCAGAGAAGTCTCTGATTCCACCATACCATAACAACACAGCTGAAGCCCAAGTCTTGCTTTCTCAAAATCACCAATTAAAAAAGAATATCCACTGGCAAAAATATCATTGTGAGATGTCTATTC
The DNA here is from genome assembly GCF_021018805.1 of Prinia subflava. Taxonomy (NCBI): domain Eukaryota; kingdom Metazoa; phylum Chordata; class Aves; order Passeriformes; family Cisticolidae; genus Prinia; species Prinia subflava. The sequence continues at coordinate 4,363,344 of NC_086261.1, forward strand.
TGCAAAAACCTTGGTAGGACAGAAATAATTTTCTGTTTACTGAAACCTCAAAACATCATATGACCTTGCATCTACTTGCACAACAGTTAGAAATAATAAAAAAAAATTATATTTGACAGACATTGCTAATAACGAAAATGTTTTTAAGTGTAAGCTCTAGCTGTGTACCAATCACTGCCTAATCAGGGTTGTGCTTTTCAAATTATATTGTGTCTTCTTTCACCTCCTGCCTATTATGTGAAATAAAAAGAGAAGTGCTTAGGCAAATCCTTGATCCGTCCACATATATTTTTAATATTAATATGTCAGAGCAGTGGCAATAATGATATTAGGCAAATGACGGAATTCTCCCCCCAGCTGGACATGTTAATTGAGAAGCCAAATTTTGGAGGCAAAGTTCACGTCTGTGCAGATGGCAGGACAATGTGGGCTGGCAGCCCTAGGTCAGTGTCAATCCCAAAGCCCACTCTAATGGCTCCCTTCTCTGCTTTCCCAACCTCAGCTGCTCCCCGGGCGGGGGGAGAGCGTGGGCAAGGCTGGCTCTGCTGCTTTTCCCTGCCCTTGACTCTGGTGCACCACTTTCACTCAGGGAAGATGCCCCTATTTGTGATAATAAAAATTAAAAATTAAAAATTAAAATAAAATAAAATAAAATAAAATAAAATAAAATAAAATAAAATAAAATAAAATAAAATAATAAAGAGGAATTTACGCTTCGAGGCACAAACAGGAGGGACAATTCCAGTATTTCCTTTAGAGCTGATGCAGCTGCATTAAACCCAACACCAGACCCTTGCTCCGGCAGGGCTTCCTCCCAAGTTTGCTGACATCAGGGGTAACACACTTCCCAGAAAAATCCAGCCACCTCATATGTCTTTAGTTTAATAATATTTTTTAGGGGTGATGCTACTGTCTTCATTTGCATTTATATTCAGGCCACTTAATTTTGGGTAGACTTTAAGATGCTTTATTCTGCTTGAAGCATATAAAGGTATTTTGCCCTTGTCAAAGACCCTGAATATTGATCACATTTATATAAGTATCATCTCCTTTAACGTGATCTGTGAATCAAAAGTTGAATGTACATACTCATATGCTTAGAGAGGAACAGAGCTATACAGCATCACAAAAAGACTTTAACAGTTTTAGTTACTGAATATAATTATTTATTATCTCTAATTAATATGCAGTGCTTGGCTTTCCGTGTGAGAGTAGATGAAAAGCCTTTTTATTGAAAAGAGCAACTATGAGCTCTAAATTTCTTTATGGAAGAGATAACTTATGTAATCACTGGTAACCTTTTTCAAGAATATTATCTCACTGTTTATAAAACAATACCTTTTTACTTTAGAAATTCCCATTTACATATGAAAAAGACCTTTATTTATTGATGCCTTTGACTGATGTGCATTCCTCTTTCAGGAATACCCTCTCTTCTCCATCTTACATATGCCAGACAACCTACTTTCCTTTTGGCATTACCTGCAGTGATATTTTAAAACAATTCTCTGCTTGAAATATCAATATGCACAAAATCAGTTCATTCTTCAAATAAAATCATGTCATACACCCTTGGTTTATAATGTTATATTTCATATGTTTTCTATTCTTATGGGTAAAAGAATGCAACTTTTAACCACCAGCAGCAGGTACGAGCAAAGACAAGACCATTCTTATTTTCATTTCTGTTTGTAAGAAAATCTTTAACACATCCCACAATACACACGCACACATACATTTTCTTCTTTTATAAATAAATTAGCTACTTTATGCATCAGAATGATATAAGGAACAAAGAACTGAAAGTACATGTCAATAAACTTTGCCCACATCTAAATTAAAAATGAGTAATAATCTCGTATATTAGCATTACTTAATTTCCATACTGAAAAAAATCTCCCTTTCATTTCTAAATAGAGTTTTCTGTAATTGAAGGGAGATATATTTAAATGATTCTATAATAAAACATCTGATAAAAATTATGAATTACTATTTTTCTTGTATTTGTGTAACTTCTAACATACCAATGATCCAAATCTGACCCATCTGAAGCACCAATAACACCTGATAAAAGTATAGCAAATACATGAAGTGAACTAGTTTTATAGTCATAAAATAAAAATATAGAGTATATCAGAGTGGAGAATAATGTGTGGCCAAATATCTTCTGGATATTTCAAACCATGGTTCCAAGCTCACTGCAGCCAAAGGAAAGACTTCCCCTTTCAAGGTTCTACTGGGTTCTTCACTTTCAGGGAAGCCCTTGACTGTATTTTTTCATGAAATGAAAAAAAATCATCACCTGTGGCATTGCCTGGTATGACTGAAGGCAGAAAATGAGTTTGGTGATGCTGGCTTTGTGTAAACCTGGGCAAAATCTGACCTTGTACACTGGCACATTGGAAGAGAAGCAGGTAACGCATTTAACTGAACATCTCTGTTGTGCTGTGATCATCTGGTCTTGTGTTTCACTAATTAATGACTGTGTAAAGCAAAAGAATTCAAATAAACATCATTTTAAAATCCATTTAGTCTTTACAGTGCTTGCCTTGTAACTTTTACTGAATATTGATTATCTTTTAACTTAGCTCCTCTCTCAAACCAATACCTCGTCATAAGTAATTCCATTTGTTTTCTCCAGAAAAGAAGGCGCCAGGACATCTGCATAAGGACATAGCCCAGGGCAGATTTTATGCAACAGTCTCTGATATTTTTTAGGCCTACAGTAAAGCCTCTCTGAATGTGAATACTTATATATAAACAAATTACACATGTTCAAGTAAATATGTACATGTATTCCATGCCATCTATCCAATTGTTCCAGGTTTAATCTTGCAACTAATCCAGTCAAGAATGAAAAGTAATAACCCATGTAAATCAGTTTAAACATGGACAGTCAACGTGAATAACCCTGTATATGGAAAAAGATCTACATTGATCAAAAACCAATTAATACTGTTAATAGGCAGGGGATGGGTGTATACTAAGTTACCTTTAATTTAATTTGTAATATTTGTAGGTATATTTTACCCTGTTTATTATTGTATAATAATTCAGATTCTGCCACTTTTGTGAGTAAAGTCTTTAAACTATTCACAGTCTGTTTAGGGAGAATCTGTTTGCTGGAGCCACTCAGGTTTAAGTTAATCTCAGATGATACAGGTTTATAAAATCACACCACAAGAGCCAAAAGGCAATCCAAGGAAATGCAGGGAAATTCAGACCATTCCTTCAATTTGTAAATCAGATAACATTACACAGGCTTAACATTTGACATAATCAGATATTTTTCAGCCTTTTTCCTTTTCCAGTTACTCTTAGCAACAGTGCTGAACACTAATGCAGTTTCTGCATTATTACCAATGGGAAATCCCTGGCATCAAAGGATTAATCTTAGTCTTTGTCTTGTTTTAGTAATAGGAAATAAATTTTACCTACTCATTGTCCTAGTCAAGTCAAATAAAGAAACTGTATCTGCTGACAAGCCGTTATTATCACAGTCATATAGATTAGCATTGATTTACTGTAGGTGAGAGCTGCTGAAGGGTCCGTTCTGAATGTGCTCTGTAGCAGCATGATTATTTACTGTAAACCTACCCCCTGATTTTCTCCTTAGGCCAGTATTGTTATTATTAAAGCTAATTCACAGGGAATTAGGGCAGCTCTCCTAGTCTGCAGTCTTTGGTCAGAGACCTAAGCAGGTGTTTGCTTAATAATTTGGTCAAAGATCAGTGAGTGAAAGGTTAGGCCGTGGAGGGGAAGAATGGAGAGGTCAGAGCACTTGCAGGAGGGGTCTGAGACTTGATCTTCCCGAGCCTGGGACGGTCGAACCTCAAGGTCACCCATTAGTGATCCTGCTTTAACCGACTGCGGGATGTCGCCCATAAATTCACCACGCCAGCACCTTTAACCCTATTAATACTTTGGCTACTGGAAATAAAAGCAAGGACCCAGAAGGAACCAGTCCGTGGAGAATTATTCACAAAATGTCTACGAGATTAAATTTATCTAATAAAGCTGTGACTCTTAATGCAGGTCTCCAAGGGGAAAAAAACTTTCCTTCACTTTACCCTTTTGTAGAGGTTCATTAAATTGTGGATCAAGGTGGTAGATAAGTAAAGACCCTGCACATGCAGCATGAACGTACACAATTCTAAACATGTATTTTACGAGACTTTCTGCAAAAACTGAAGTAAAATTAATGAAAGTAGACACAAAGCTGAACCACCCCCTGTTGCCAAAAACCTGTCCATGTATGTGCAGTCAAAATTTTATAATGAACACCCAGAACTAGAGGCTGACAAACACTGAGTAGTCACCCCCCTCACAGAAGCAGAAATGTTTTCTCCTTTTTTTAGTCAATAAGTATGTTTTGACAGTCAAGTATTTTTGTGTGTAGAAGTCTGGGATCACCAAACTGTAACTGCCAACTGGGAAAAATGATACTGTCTATTTAGGAGTTTCACCTCAGAAAGTACTTCTTTCCTTCCACTTTCCAACTTCACTCCAAGCTGGAGGAGTTTGTACTTGCTGCATTAATCTTGAGTTAAAGGGTTTCAAATATTTTTAACATCTTAGAAAAAAATAATTCATCCTAGTTCCGAGTTTCAAACAATTTCATATCCAAAATATGTGAAAGCTACTTAGTATCACCATGCACCACAATTCATTTTGGGGCATCTCGAGACCCTGGGAGAGTCATCTTTTGCTGTGACCAGAATGAATTTATATTAATCAAAATTGTCCTAGAGATGTGCACAGTGTTCATCCGAACAAATAAAGGTCCGGGTTTATCCAGAAGAGTCTACAGATCAGAGCCAAGAGAGTGTGTAGTGATTCATCACAGAGTGGAGAGATGAAGGGATGGCTGATGGAGGGACCTCTCAGCTATTTGAGAAATCAGGGAGTTTGGCTGTAAAAGAACTAACACCACCAGCCAGGTTAGGAAAATGTTCACTCATTCTTGCTAGGATTGGGATGTGCATGGGACAATGAGACACTGAACTCCATCCCAGAGAGTTCCCAGGGACTCCAGGCAAGCTGCTCCTTCCAGTGCAGGAGGAGGACACAGGAACCTACAGGCACTGAGGCACCACGGAAGGGAGCACAAGGGTAGGAAGGGTGAGACATAAAGGACCCATCCACTTGAGATAAATGAAGACATCACAGCAGAGTAAAAAGAGATAACAACAGACAGTTAGGTGCAGAGTGCTAATTGGGAGTCTGAACTGAATCAGTGGCCCCAGCCCAGCAGTAATGAAATATTCATAGACGGCCACACAACACTCTGGCAGTAAAGGACAGGTTGCTTTGCCTTGCAGCAAAGAGGATTTTAGTTTATCACTGTCCCCTTGTGTTCCCTACCAGTGTAACTCTGAGGCTGTAAGGGAGGAAAGGCATCCAACTCCTGTAAAGTGTGTTTTCTCCATGAAAATGCCATGCTGGGCACCTTGGCTATCCAGGAATTAAATTATATAACCCATAAAAGCCAACCATATAGGAAATTGAGACATTCAGAAACTTCACAGATAACTTTAACTACCAGTCATCTTTTCTTTGACTTGTAGAAAATTTTAGTCTCTATGTTACAAAATCTCTGCAAATATCTGAACAGAAAGAGTTTTTTCATATGTGGGCAGGAGGGAGCACAGAGTTTCAACAGAAAAGTAACTCTGCTATTGATAAAAAATTCATGGGTATTTCAAACTGAGAAACTAACCCTGACAGAGACTGTCATCTCTTATACAGCATAAAGTGCCCACAATTCCCACAAAGATCAACAGGTTCTGGGCTCCATCCAGATTCCCTCAGATCTGAGCCCTTCATCCAGAATGCTTGGCTTCAATTCATATCACTTGAACTCACATTGTTCAGATGATCTTAAATCTTTGCACAAACTGTTTGCTCAATTGCACTGCATACCGTGCATGCTGCTGGGTGCACCTGTTTGTTTTGATAGCAAGCACAATAGGATATTTTGTGGGTTGAAATCATCCATTGTAACAAAACAGTCTTTTTTTAATTAAAAACAATTCTGGAAATGAAGACACAATAACAATATGTAGGGGGAAAATCCTTTTATAACGATTGAAAAGTAAAATGTGTCAAAATATTTTTTGAACCTCGCAAGTATTTTGGTGACACAAAGTCAGTTTTCAGAGAGGAGTTGTGTTTTAATGGGCATAAGCTTCTGCCTTTTAAATGATCTATGAAAGATATTCTAAGTAAATCACTATTATGTTTGAAAAAGAAAGATAAAATAATTATTAAAGGGAACTGTATACTTACTGTGTTTTGTGTTCTGCTTGCTAATTAGGAAGGAAATGCACTTTAAAAAAATCTGATCAGGAAATAATATTTCCAATCTACTTAATCAGTATGGATTGGCTGCATTCACAGAAAGCCATATCTCAGAATAATTCTGCTTGTTGAGTTTTCATTAATATAAGAATAACATACATAAAGTCTAAGCTGTATGACAGATGATGTTCATCTTTAATATGAAATCTTGCACTTTGAGTGTTGTTTTCGTAACTGCCTGCAAGTAAATAGTACCTTTAGCCCCCAACCTTGCAGAGAACTCCACAGCAGATCAGGTGAAAATACTAAGTACTGTAAGCTAATTATAGCAGTGAATAGCTATTTTCTAGGAATAGTTTAATACAGTTTGTATTACAGTAACACTGCACATTCAAATGTGAAATGACAGTGAAAAGAGGAAAAAGTATTCATGCAGAATGTTGTTGCAATAGATCATCTCCTGTTCAGTGATGGTAGAACAATCATTTGGACACTGGTGCACGTCACAAGCTCTAAAAATGGAAAACAACTTTGCAGTCATTGTCCAAGAAAGAATTATCTTTTCCCCTCTAGATTTCAGTTTATGCAAGCACAAAAATCTTTGAAATAACAGAGAAAAAAATTTCTTAATGGTCACCACAGAGGCAAAATTATTCCAAGCTCAGAAAAGGACAGCTGAAGATCTTTGAACAGTTCAGGATGGAAGTCTCCACCCCAGCCAGGTGCCAGTCCTTAGGTGGATCCCTGGCTCTGTAGGACAGAACTCTTGGCTTCACGTGACCTCTCACAGCATCAGGGAAGGTGGATTAGCCATAAACCAGGACAGATGTTGTTCTATGGATTTGTGGCTTTCTTTGGAGGAGAGGAGATTGGTGTTTTCTTCCAGAAATCAGTGTCCTGCCCAGCACAAAGGCGGTGCCCTTTTGCCCCTGTTGCATGCAGAGAGAGGAGATGGAACATGGTAAAATTCACTCCTGGGCAAGAGGCCAGAACATGGCCTGTGTACTATTAAGCCTTCAAAATAAGGTTTAAGTGGGACTTAAGTGGTGCATGAGCCTTTTGTTGGCTTTCTGCCCAGAAGTGAACTTTACCCACAGAGAATATTACGTGTTGTCCAAGCATTGTGTGCCATATATGGGTGCAATGTAATTCCCCTTTGTCACCCTGACAAAACACCCAGCATTGCTTAAACCCAGTCGTTCTAAATGGTCCTGCTGCACATAACACAAGCAAAGTGCTGCTAGCACAGGAAGAAAGTATTTTCTAGTGAGGTAAATTGAATTTTCTCGGGACTGCCATGCCAACATGGTAAACAGGATGGGCCCTTGTTATAGAATGATGTGGTTTCTGGCATTTACTTGTACAAAACAGAAGAATCTCATCTTTTGTGCTTATGTGGAATCCTTCATATTAAAATGTAGCTTGAAGTATTCCCACATTCTTCAGTGTGCTTAATTTTACACACATGGGTAACCTTTCAGACTCAACAGAACTTCACAGGCAGTAGAAGTAAATTAAAACATTGTATATGTCTTTAAAGCAGCTTAAAGTTGATTGTATTTGCATTCCTTAGGTGAAAGTTTCTCCCTTTTTATTTCTATTTCTGTTTGGGTGTTTTATGTTTGGCATTAGAGCTGTTTCTTTCCTGATTGACTCATTTTCCTTTGAGAGTTTTTAGATAGGTTACTGAGAAGGTTAGAAAAGACAAGAAACAAAGGTTTAATGACTTGCAAAATTATGCACAATACAAGAGGAAAACGCACATCCTGAACATTTCCCAGCCTGGTACAGTTTTAGCTGAAAAAAGGATGATGAGGAGGGAAGCAGAATTGGGAACAGAAACATGAGATGTCCTGGAAGGAATAATAAATCATGATTTGCTAATGTAAATTCTATTAGCAGCTCTTAAAAGTGACCACAAGTATTCTCTCTGATATCTAGAGAAGGAGTCCAGACCTGCTGACAGGCTTGTGTATACCAAACTGATTAACACTTTATATTATGAAGATCATTATTCGGGGCTTTGAATTTGAGTTCCTGCATTGCTTTTATTTCAAAGTAAGCAGCTGTATTTTTTTTTTTTTCTGATGATACTTGTTCTAAGTGGCACGTGGAACCTGATGATTATCATTCATTTTTATTTAGTTAGCAGATGGCTTCCAGCAGCAGTTTCTTAAAAGTTTCCTCATTTATAAAATATGAAGGGGCTAGCCCAAGTTAAACCAATTAGTAACTTTCCTTTATCATTTTTGCAGGTGCTTTTTTCATTAGGAGATATCAATCAACACCAGGGCAGTAAACATGCTCGTTCTGGTATTTGTGGAATGCTCAGATCATCAATTGAAGTACAAGCAGTTCAAATCTGAAATATTAGCAGTTCAAAAATCCATTAAGATCAGTATCAGCAGAGTTGATATAATGCCCATATTGAAAAGTATTGCACAGAATCAGCATGTGACACCTTGGAACTGAAAGAAAATATTTCCTGTTAGTACAATGTTCATACAAAAACTCTAGATTGCATTCTGAGGCCAAGATAAAATGTTTTTCACCTGGAAAATGTTCCCTTTTATTAATACCATCTTCATTTAAAGGGTTCAGCTTAGTTTCTTCAGCTCCAGATAGAGAAGATAGAGAAAATGATTTGGGATGGAAGTATTCTTATGCAACACAGCTGAAAAGTGATTCACCTATTTCCTAACAACAAACATTTGGCCGTATTTCTACAACCAGGATCATTCAAGAAGATTCCAGTTTTAGTTTAAAAAAAGCAAAGACATATTATTTGAAATAATGGATATGATTCAGACTTCTATCCATGCAAAATTAGTAACATAATTGTTTCTGCAGAACTGTATCAGGTACCTTTACAGTCTGAAAATCAACTGTCTAATCAGTTACACTGGAGTGGAATGCAGTTGCTAGATTTTACATCAAGTAGAAAACAGAATGATATTTAACTATTCTAAATCAGTGATTATTAGAGAAGAACAATATCCTGATTCTGTAAAGCTACAATATCAGGGAATGCTTCAGCTGATAGGAACTGGATCCTGGCAGGATCAGGCCAACCATTCACCAGAAATGTTGATATAAAAAATTTGTGCTTTGGAAAAAGGCAGGTTAAAATGATAAATGTCAAATACTGGTAGTTGTTCTAAAAAGGCATCTCCCCTGACACTTCACCCTCATCCCTTGCTCTCCCCTCCACAGATGGCAAGGAGGTGCACAGCGGAAGAAATTAAGATGATAGCGTGTTGACAGGAGCAAGGACACTCCAGTTTTCATCCCTGCAGACAACAGAAATGACATCACATCTCCCCAAAGTGACACATTAATAAATTTAGTATCACCTGAACTTTTCTGGAAAAAAGAACCTTTTACACCAGCAAGTTATCTGGTGTCAGCAGTAATAGGATTCTGTATCCTACCCTGCTCCATATATGATGGCAGAATTACCTTTTGGGCCCTAACAAGTTGACAGGGGTTCATTTTGCTTCCTCTTTTAATGACATCTTCTTTGCAGGTGAACTGCAGATGTAATGACTTCCTCTTTTGCTTCTGAATACTCCTGAAATGTCATCATGACCCAAGACATCTCAATCTGGCTTAATGCAAACGGGAAGCAAAGGGTTTTTAAAGGTGAAACTGATCTTGCTAATGAAGAAGTATCACTCTTCATCTGGACAGGGAGCACAAAGCTTGTTAGATCGAGCTAGGTGAATGTCACAGGTTAGAGTTCAAGCATAACACAGAATTGTGACTAAAGATGTTATCTTCCATTTGTGTAGACATACAAAATCAAAACAAAGTAACAGAAGTCTAAATCTAAGTATTTTGAAATGACACTGTGAGATAGGAAATAATCTTTTGCTAAAGAGATCAGCATTTTGAGGACTTTAATCGTGAAAAGTTCAATTTTTTTTTTTAAAGAAGGCAATAAAGATGTAAGAATATATGCCTGAGGGTTTTTTAAAAGAGAAGGCATAAACAGCAAAGGGAAATGTTGGATGCTAGTGTAGCTCATTCACGTCTCCAAGCTAGAGAATTAATGCAAAACTTATTTTGTATATTTATATATTTGTGTATTTAGCTTCATCGTTTCACATGGTAAAAATACGTTAATTTCCAGCTAGGTTTTATGTACTTTTTTTTTTAATGCATAAGAGAGCAAATTAGGAGGTTCAGGTACTGCCTGGGCTGTTTTTCCATACTCAAAGCAAGCAGCTTGTCCTTTGGACATACAGAAATTCTCTAAAGACATTGGAAACTTCTGTGGAAAAAAGCCCCAAAACTCAAACCACAGGCAAGAACCAAACACACACAGATCACCTTTGCTGCCTTTGCCTCCCCACACCGCCTGCTCATCCCAACTTTTGTGGGAGCTCACAGCCCTCCCACTGGGAATTCTGACTGGCTGTAGAAAGCATTAACTTTCAAAGCCTTTGCTGACTGTAGAGAAATGGTAGCGGTAGCAAAATTTAGCTCCCTTCTTTGCAGATATTTCCTACATGTTTAATTCATTTAATGCTTTGTTTACAGTCCAGATCCTGGTGATACTTTTCTATTTAAAGGAGCCTACTGTTTGCAGGATTGCAGGATATTTCAGATGGACACATTGTGTGAATGGGCCCAGATTGAAGCAAAAGCAGAAATTGTTCAATGATTCACCAAGAGAAAATAAAAAACAAAAGCCTACTGGATTCAAACACTTGTCTGATTCAGGGAACATTTTAAAAACACCACATGAATATATTAAATGCCAAAGCTAAAATGGAGATTTGAAAATAAAGGCTCAGATTTTTTAAGGAATATTTGCACCATTCATTCAATCTTCTTGTCTACTTAGAATAAAAAATATTGTTTATAATATGAAGGTATATTTGAAATGAACTGATTTAAGCTTTTTGAGCATTTTTTTCCACAGAAAAAGCAGAAATTGTTTGTAATGTATTTTGGTTTAAGACACGCTGATTTAAAAGATGTTTTCCTTATTTACGCTTGCTGTCCCAAAGATGTTTAATGGAATTTCTTCCTATGAAATACAAAATCAAACAAGAGGGGATGTAAAAAGAAGACTTATTGTTTGTAGAAACAATATCTATGACTAAATATGGTGAGCTCAGTCCCTGACTGATATCCATGAAGATCCTTAGCCAGAGGAATGTACATAAATTAAACTATATCATAGTAAATTTTACCCAAAACAACGAAGTCAGTGTTTACATTAAAAATAAAAAATTCATTGTGTACCAAAGCTTAATACTAAATGACTCAGATGAACAAAATGGAACAACTGGAGGTTACACTCCATAGCAGTGGGTCAATTTTGCAAAAACTATTCAGCAGAGTTCTCCAAAGGTCACCACAAAAGAGTATGACACAGGAGAAAGAACAGTTCAACAATCAAAACTGAATTACGGAGCCCAGAAATCTGCTGGCATGGCCGTGCCATTGAGATAAGAAACCGCTTAAAATATATCAGAACCTCATAGAATTCCTTATTACGCAACTGGGAACAAAGAACAGCTTTTATGCAGCAGCAAAAACTTCCAGGCCATACATCATGCAGTGGGTTGATGCTGGAGAACAGCCTTTATTCATTCCAGATCAATGAGTGCTATAGAATGGATGATAAACTTGCATGTCCAACCCCAAAGTTGCTATTCAAGTTGCTTCACGACTAAAAGCGAGTGCCTGAGTGCAAGATTTGATTATCTAATTCCCAATCCAACACAGAAAATGTGCTACTTTCCTTCTCACATGTCCGAGGTAGAAAAATTGGCTAATGAGTTTAATCCACTTACCTCAAAAGAAAAAGTGGAGTATTTGCAAGTAAGTTTAAACAAATTTTCAATTAAAAAAATTATGAGTCACGGCCTCTGTGTTATTTTAGCAAAAACAAGCAATTACACTTAGCTCTAACAGGTGGAATAATGACTTTTTCACCTGTCAACTGACAGCTTAAAATTCCCACACATGTAGCCCATTTCTGTTTCATCTTTTCTTTGAATTTCAGCTGCTTTGCTTTTCAATGCCTGTGCTTTGCTGGTGTCTCCTTTGTGTCTGAAACTCTCACACTGAGTTCCGCCTCTTTGGTGCTGGGCTTTCTTTTCACAGTGACATTTCAACATAAACAGTCAATATTCATTACCTCAAAGGAGACTTCCCTCCTATTGCTGACCAATTAAATACCAGCTGAGTTAGGCAGACAAAGGTAAAGAAGTTGGAACACAAGGCTGGCTTGGGTATATTTCTGCTTCCCTTAACAGTGAAAAAATGGATTCAAAACAAAGAATTCACAATTTTGGAAAACTGTGAAGCAGAGCAAAACAGTTTCTTCAGAAGTTATGCTCCTCCTTTTTATCTTGTATGGTTCTTTCCTAGTTTTATTTAGTCTGTAGGAAGGAATAAAAAAAATGCAAAAAAAAATGCAGGGACAAAGAGAGGTCACAGGTATTCCTCTGCAATTCTACCTTTCATGAAATAGCAAGGATTTAACAAAAAATAAGATCTAGTATTTCATGCCAAGAGCAAGGGTTTTTCCTGAAATGTGAATGAGATTCAGATGTGTTTTCAGTGTTGTTGCATTAAGTTCAGCTCAGTGAAAGCCACTTCACTCCGCATTATGTAAGGTTCAGCTCTGAGAAGGAAAATGCCCACCTAAACAGATCATGAGCAAGGGTGAAAAGGTACACTAAACCCGTGGCTGAAGAGGACAGCCTGCTGTCAGACTGCCTGGAGGCTGCTCAACCTCCTCCTCTCCATGGGGAGGGAGGGGATGGGCACCAGGATCCCTCAGTGCCTGCAGCCTTCAGGGGAAGGAGCAGCTCTGCCCACGGCGCCGCAATCCTGCGCTCACACAGCTTCACCCGCAAAGTGCAGGAGCAGGGAATCAGAAAACACCCAGCTGAGAGGGACTCCGAGAACTCACCCAAACTGCACACCTGCCTCAAAGGCAGGAGCACACATCTCAATTCCTCCTGACACATCTGTCTGACCTCTCAGGGAAAACCTGCAGCAGCAGAGACTTGGCTCCTCCCTTGGTGACCCAGGCCAGCGCTTAACAAGTTTTCAAGTTCCTATTGCTGTTGAAAGCACATCCTTTTTGCTATAAAGTAAGCCTGCATAAACCCAAATTTGCACACACCCAAATGGAATGCAGAGAAAACATCAGAGGTGTTTTGCCCTGTAATATATTTCAAACACCTTAGGCATATACAATAGGTCTTGGGTGATGAGGTTGTTTAGAGAACAATTTAAAAAAAAATACATCAATTTTTTATAAGGTGAAACAAAGCAGAAACTTCAGCTGTTTGTTTTAACAAATGCATTATTAGAACAACATGCCAAACAGAACAAAACAGTTTGGAATATGAGGGTGCAAAGATCAGCAGCAAATGTGGTGCTAACAAAAACAATCTGAAATCAAAGGTCATAAGGATTGCTCTGTATGAGATCAGACTGAATTGTCACTATCTGAAACAGTGTTTTTAATGATATTAAATTTTTCCAAGAACACATAAACAATTCTTTTCCTTCTCATGAAACAGGTTTCTATAGCACAAAAGGGCCCAATTCCACAGCCTGCCCTGAGTGGGAGGTTTGCTTAACCAAGAAATGCAATGTCAGGCTTTCTCAGAGGATAAAAACAATACAAAGAACTGGTCTAGATGCTTTATGTAAAGGTAACAGCTTGAATCCCTGAAAGCATCCAGATAATTTTTACCTAAATGGATGTGACATTGCCAAGGAAGAAACTTTATCCTCATGAGAGATCTTTATTAGCCAGGGTACTTAACCCTAAAGATGAGGAGAATTTAATAATCACAGGGTTGTTTTCTCTCTCTTTCTTTCATTTGTGCGACCAGCAGCTAGAGGGCACAAAAGAATGCTTTTACCTTATGATCTATCATATAAAAGAGCTCTACAGACTGAATAAACAAAAAAAAAATCATTGCTAATATCATAGCATATTACATGTTTTGTTTAGGATCTTCATCCCTATTCTCTTTCACAAGAAGCAGTAGCAATTCAGAGAGACAATGACATGACAAGGCAGCAGACTCATCAAAGACCTTTGTCCCACTAAGAATATGTATTTAAACCCCAGAACATAGCAGATATTTCACACTGCACACACTCGCTGTGAATTTGGTCATCATTACTTGCCTTAACTGTTTTGCAAAGCTCTTTGTTTAAAACTAATATAAACACGTATTTAACCTCCTTCATTCTTACATCTTAAATATTAATGCTGGCTGTGATCCTGCATTAATAACAGCTATTATTTTTGCATTAATAAGGAGCTTACAAGAATAAACATGGAAGTCATAGTGCAGCCTTCCTGTCAATTAAAAAGAGAGTCAGTTGTAGTTGCAGAGTGCTTTATCTTATCATTTCACTCAGGACATTCCCAGGTTCACAGATCTGATCTGAACAGCTCCGGTGATAATAAACATGTAAGTACACAAAAAACCATCATGGCAAGAAAGCCACAAAGGAGGTTATCAGTGAGTTGCCAATTTTGGACTCCCTCACTTTGGAAAGAGCATTATCACCATAAATGAGGTCATTTATGTGGACAGTGTGAGCACAGAGCTTGACATTTTTTCCCCAGAAATCCTCATAACCCCAGGAGGGGTCACATCTGTTGCTGCATGGTGAAATGGGGGGGACCTTAACAGCAACGTGTGTATTTGTATGTGTGTATATATATATCCATATAGTTAAAAAGCAAAGAAAAACAAAGACCCTTCCCTTCACCCCTAATGAACTTCCCCAGCCCCTTAGGCTGAAATGACTTGGATCCGGATAGAGGACCATTTGCCAAATTGTAAATTGCCTACATTTATTTTGGGAGTGCACTAAACAGAGTGCTAATTGCCTTGTTTAGCACTTTCCCTTCTTTCATTTGCACTGGTGTAAAATCTTAGTAAATTAACTCAGGATTTTATTATGTAGGTAGCATTTGAACAACTGAATCAGTGAGAAAGCAGCATCAAAGGACTGATAAAAGAGGAGTTGACTCTACCCAGAATGCCATTTATATGTCCCTTGAATTAAAAAGGATGAAATTAACTTTTAATCCTTTTGCTTTTCATATAGCTGATCTTAACATAACATGTATTACTCAGTCATTTTATTTGCATTTACTCATTTTAAAATGTTAATAACTGTGGTTGCAAAGCTTACTGTATGGGAATGTGCAATTGCTTGTATTCATATACATAAGTGTGTACGATTCCTTAGTAATTTTTTTGAACTGCAGCCAAACACAGACTTGAGGCTTCTGTTTATTGTCAAAGAGAACACCCTGAAGAGCAATTCCCATCTAACTGTTCAGTGGGCTATGCAAAATTAGCTGGTGGTCTCACACTTGTACACAGCACCAACGGTATCTTATTTTTACACAAAGTCCAAAGAAAAAATGTGGGGAAGGGGGAGCACGAAACAATCACCCTGTTTTCACCACTACAATAATTGTCTCTCCCAGAGGGAAATGAGAAATATGTCATTTTTTCTGGGGGCATAATCGAAGATATTACATATATAAACAGAGTGTTTTAGACTACAATCTCTCATCAGCAAAAATGCCCCCTAAAAGCCATAGGCTGAGGATTTGAACGTGGTAGCCCCATTGCTCATGAACAAAACTTCATAACACCAAAATTCAGACTGGAGACCTCCAAGCCCATACTCAGTAAGTCTGGGTTCTGTTCTGAACTCACCTATGGGAAAATTAAGATGGATTTCAAAAGCAAGGAATCATTTGGGGTGTTCTACTAACTGAACTTGAATTTTCCCAAGTTCAGAAAACTATTTTCAGTCACTCAAACCTCTATACATTAAGGTACCTTACAAGTCACAAAAGGTGATTGCTTTAGAAAGCAGCATTTTTAATAATATTTTTTAAGCTCAGTTTTCAGACCAACATTCTTTGGGAGGGTTCCAGATGAGTACCTGGAACTTTCGGATGCTTCTCCCATTGAACCACTCAGCCATTTGATGTAACTCTATTATTATTTAACACCTGGCTGCACTGCTGTGAAGTGCAGTGTGAATAAAATATGATTTAGAGTGTGCTAGCAACTATTTGCCAACAAAACAAAAGAAATATTTTCTAATGATTCTCTGCACATAAATTTATAATAGAGATCTAGAAGTGACTCCTCACTTTACAAAGGTGAATGAAGCCATGCCAGATGTTTCCACATCCAGGACTGGGATCACATTTTCTTGCTGCAAGAGTTAGTAAGCAGGAAAAGAAGTGGGTTATAGATTCATTTCTATCTGTGCAAGAATATAGTGGTTAATTAGGATGTGATATCCCTGCTCCTGCCGAGGTTTGTTACATTACAGGTAGCTCACAGAACTCATTCAGGCACTAGAACTCCGCGATGTTCCCTGCTGATAACACAGGCAATGAAAATTCAAACTCTGCATCGGGAAGTTTTTCATTATAATCTGAAAGTGTTGAATTTAAAGTACTGAGGAATCGACACAATGGGTACTGGAGGGGATGTAGGCACAGACCACGCAGAGCTCAGTGGATATGAGCAGTCTTTCCTCAAGAAAGCTGCATAAATCTCACAAAGATGAAGTTGGCTCTGTCAATTCAGTGAAGAGGTGAGATACTGAGTCCATCGAGAAGAGAAGAATATTTAATGCAGCAGGAATATCTAAGACACAGGCTGAATAGTTCTGAAAAATGAGTACACAGGAGCCTAAGAACAGGATTTTGGTTTTAACCACTGTTTGACCACTTCGGCCTTACAGTTTCAGAAATATATTTTTAATGAATTCATCTAATAGTGAAAAAGAAATGGAAGCAAACAGGTGCTTTCAAGTCTTTTGAACTTCAGTAGTTACTGACATGAAAAAAATTAATATGGAAGGAAAAAAAAAGAAGGGGAACTTCTTTATGGATATATAGATTTTTAGGTTCTAACATAGTCACTGATCTTGGGCAAAATGAAAAAGCTGAAGAATCTTTACCAAAAACTTTCATGCAGAGGTGTTGGTTGCTATTAATATTTTAAGCAAATCCTGCCCATCTCCATTTTGTAGCAGAAAACCATTCATTAAAAAATATATGTATTATTGCAGTTAGAAAATGCAAATAACTTTACAAGCCTATCAATATAGCTCCTTATCTGCGAAAATTTATACTTTATAATACCAACAGCATTTTCTTAAACGGCATCATCTTCAAAATAGAAACACCATGGTTACACTAATAAATGAAAACTAACCCCATCCAGGTATTTCCCAGGAACAAATTTTGATATTCCTTCCTTTATTACGACTTTTAAATAAAATTAGTGTAATCTAGATCTACATGGAAATTATTTTGTGCTTCAATAGTTAAAGGTGTGATTAAGTCATAAACTAGCAATGAAATGTTACTATGTGAAGTCATAAGAACCTGAGATGTGCTCATCTAAGAGAAAATAATAAATACAGCTACTACAACTGCATCAACCTTTTGAGGATGGTAGAGGATTTGGCAGTAACTCAGTGACTGCATAGTGGCTATTCTGCTCACCTGGATTTTTAGGGACATATTTTCTGTCTTGCCACTTCATTCCTATTTTCCCTCTGCCCTTATTCAGCTTCATTCAGCTATTTCAATGCATTCAAATAATTGGGATACCTGGAAAATAAAGCACCAGTTTTTAATCAGTCTTAGTACTTGTGATGCTGAGTCAGCAGGGCTTTGAGATGACTCTTCTGCATCTTTTTCTTCAAAAAAAACCCCAAGAACCCAGTGCTATCTATTTAAATGCCAGGGAGAGTTTTGCACAAACCAGGCATGAGACCAACGAACCCTTCCAAAAGAAAACAAACTCAGAAAAATTAAAGAACACAAAAAACTGAGTGAAAAACTGGGCAAAATCCCCTTGTGTCCTAACAGAATGGGTCCTTTCCCTCAGGCTTGCTCTTGGATCAGCAGCTCAGTGACTTTCTAAATGCTGGCAGGCTGTCCCCTGGCTCCCTGGGACGCACTGGGCATTCCCTGCCAGAGCCATCCCACTCCCCAGCCCCAGCAGCAGCGTGGCCTCAGCCCTTGCTCCAGGGCCCCTTTTCCTCTAACTCATCTCCTGTCATGATGCTCAGATGCTCTGGAGGAAGGAGCAATCTCCCCTGACTCCAGAGGGCTGATGCAGAGGACAGCAGTCAGGAGAAGTTCAACATCTACAGCAGCCTCGTGGGCTGTGCACACACACTGCCTTACACATCATAAACTACAAGCAGGAAAATGTTACCTCCAGGATGTTATTTCATAAATTGTAATCTTAAACTGATTCCACTTCAGATTTCCAAGGGTACAGGGACCTGCTGGAAATCCTGCCTTGACCTGGGTCTCAGGAAGAGAGGCTGGAGTGTGACCTTGGAGGAGTCTGGACTCCCCTCACTGCTTCCATCAATACAAGCTCTTATACAAGAAAACCACCTCAGAGAGCCAGCCCCACATTGCCTCCACACACTGCTGCCACACAAAACAGGACTATTTTTCACTTGAAAACTGCACTATATTAGTTACGGCATTGGTAAAAGAGCTTGGTATGATTTGTCATATTTCACGTCTGTAAATGACAGGACAAATTTTAAATTACTTATCCAGTGCTAGAGACAGATTAGTGACAGAAAACCAGAGGCATCCATAGGTCTTTACATCCAGTTCTGATCGTCCAGCAGCAACCAGAGGTTTCCCCTGGGTAAGCCTCAGCAGCATCGGATGTCAGCCACAAACGATGGCAGCACCAATGGGAAACGGTTAACAAAGGTTTGATATTTCATTTGGGGGGGCAGGAAAATTAAATCTGTAGTTTGTGATTCTTAGGAAATTAAGTCTCTATTAGGAAAGGGTTAAAGACAGATTATGTAAATAGGGATATTGTTATTTCTCCCATATGTAGCACTGTGGAGTGAACACTGCTTTCTCTCCCTGCCTGTTTTTTTTCTTTCTTTCTTTTTTTTTTTTTTTAGTTTTTCTTTTCCACAAATTGAGAGATTAACCTGGTCTCAATTGAAATGGCAGCCCATATCATACCTTCCCTTGATCTCACAGCATGGCTAATAACAGCTGGGGCCTACCAAGCAGGCTTCTTTATTTTTCCTTTATTGTTCCAGGCCACACAACCGTGAACCTTCAGCATGTTATGTACTTAAGCATGGTCAGGTTGATGTCATTATTTTCTTATTGTTGTGGAGCTCCCTGGGTGTTTGCCCATATTCATAGAGAGGGGCTTGTGTGCTCTTTGTAGGTTAACCTTTTAAAAAGGAGATGCTCGACCACTTGCAAATGTAGCCCAGGGCTGTGACATTGCACTGGCCGATTGGTACGCTTCAAAACACGCTTGTGCTATTTCATCTTTCTTTTTCATTTTAGCCCAGTCTTGTTAGATAAATCTTATCTGCGCCACAAGTAAATGCTTGATAGAGCACATTTTTAAAGCCTTTAGAAGGAGGGGGAGAGGAAAAAAAAGTGTGGTTTGTCTGGGTCACTGTGTGCTTTGTCTAAGTCTAGGCAGAACTATTTGCCAGTTTATCTGTCCGCTGTCCTTCCATCCATCTCACCAGCCACCTCGCAGCAAACAAGCCACGAGCATTAATGCTGAATTGTGAGAGCTACAGGGAAAAGTGCTTCTCTGCATGAACCCCAGCCACAGTCAGCTTTTACAATCCTATAAAAATTGGTCTACTTGCTATCAGTTCAGCCTGGGAAGCAAGCACAGCTCTCAATTGCCTCCAGCTTTGATGTAAGCACCCCACAATATTTCCGTTTAAACTACAGTGGAGAGAAGACACCTACAAAAATATTAATTAGCTCCAGTTGACACCAGATGAAGTTAGCATACTGTGCACCAGCTCCAAAATGCTAGAGTTTTATTAGGTAAGCTAATGTTTATTAGGATCATTAAAGTCTGAGTCATAAAAGGCTGAGCATAAGAAAGATGTTCCAGGTATTATTCCTGCCACGTATCAAATGTAAGTTTGTTAAATCGTACTTCCAATGTTAATTATTTTGGAATTCATTTTGCAAATACAAGCTTTCAAAGAATTTGGCAAGGTTTTTTCAGGCACTCAGCAGGCCAAAATGGAAATAAGTGAATGAGTGGTTTTCCCCTCTTACCTCCACTGCTTTCTACAAATTTTGGCCTTGTAACTTTTAAGTGAAGCAGATACAAACAGCAGCAGAGATTACAGGCTTAATGTCTGAAATATTTCAGTAGTGCCAATTATGATAATGATAGTCCTGACACCAGTGTATCCTTTGCTGCGTTTTCTTTTGTAGACTGGTTGACCCTTTGCTTTTTCAGCCTGGGAGGTCAGGAAGGTGAGTGGTACAGCTGGGCAGCCAGCAGCCTTACGTACCTGGGTCACTTCAGCGCCCCAAAAGTGTGCCTGAAGTTACTGGTGTGATGGGAAGCACAAGGCCACCTGTGCTCCAGTGCATGAGGATTGGGTTTATGGTCACCACCACTCTGGATGCACAACTTACCCTTCCTGTAAAACCTGTGCCACTCAGGCAGGAGGTGAAACAAAAATGATGCTGAGACCTTACAGGATGGAGCACGCTGGGTTCCACATCCATAATGACACCTTTGGAACATCCTTGTGTCTTAAGCAGCTACAACCAGGATTATCCTTAATCCTGCTTCCTTAACCTTAATGATTCTTCCAATTACTGCAGAAAAAACAACAAATAGACTTCATTTTTCTTATTTCTAGAGTCCTTATTTGTAGCAGAGTTCTGACTGTATAAGCCACCATACGTGCCTATGTCAAAGCATAAGGACACGTGGTTTCAATCCCTTGCACATGACCATGCAAGGGGGTTTTTCTGCATAGATCATGGTTTTACTCTTCAGACTGGAATTTCTTGAGCCACATAGAGACAATCAGTTCTGTCTCTTATGCCTGTAAGGAAAGAATCTAATATGAGCCACTCTTTTCATGTATACCTACTTCCCTGGACAGTCTGGATTACTCTAGAGTGGAGCTAGGAAAGCCAACATGAAAAAGTTGGAATGGTCATGGAGTTTAAACTTGCTGGAAGTCTCAAGTCCCAGTGAAGATGGAAACAGCACTGAACTGTCACTGTGGGTCCCTCTTTTTCATTTTCAGGCTTTATTTTTATTATCAAAAGCCCTTGGTTAGTCTATAAGACAATATTCAGTAACACACAGAATTAATTTTTCTCTAACATTGTGTACCTCAGTAATTTCTCCTCTGCAGTGCAAGTAAATTTAATGTACAGGTAAAATGGTTATTTTCTCTTGACACTAATACTGAATATCTCCTTCTATAATGAGACATTCCAAGTAACTGTTTTAATTCCCCAAAATGTATGGTAACTTGTATGTATAAATATAAATTTATAGGTATATACTCATATATATGCGTCACTGAAATGGGAATGTCAGGCATATCCTTACTTCAACTTTGTTTAAGCAGATTTATAATCAGAATCACAAATGAATAAAATTAAAATAAAAATAACACTTCTCCCATATCTATTTTAGTGGTGTGGTTGTACAGGATGAAACACTGGTTTTGGAGTACAACAATGAACTGTGAATTCATTAAAACCTACACAGTCTAATCTTTTATTATCTTACACAAAATATCCCCTGAACTGATCTTCTGTACACTTAAAATACCCCATTTAACTGAAGCCCAGTGTTTAAAGCTACTTTAATATTTTCCCAGACCAGCACAGTTCAGCTATGCAAAACAGCAATTTACACTACCATATTTATTTTGACTGAGTCCCTTCAGGATGCTTTTATGCCAAAATCTAGGATCACATTGCCTGGTGTAGGAAACCCATAAAAATTGAGTAAACCTGTAGAAAAAATGAAGGGTTTAGTTCAAAATCTTTCCTCCATGTAAATACTGTAACTTTTTTACAATTTTTCTGGACCAAAAGAGATTTTTAAATTTTACTGACAAATTTCCAGTGTCTCTTTTCAAACCTTTTGGTTCCATCAAAACCCAGAAGACACCATTTACCAGGAACCATGGGGTACCCTTTGGAAAACATGACTTGAGCAAGATGTCCTTTCAGACAGCACCGTGCTTGGTCCCTGGTTCCATCAGGTCTTAGCATATTTTAAATCATATTCAGAAATATGCTCATGCTTTTTTAATTTTTTTATTTTTTTTTTTGGAGATCTGATTTTCTTATCTGAACTCTTTTAACAAAGGTATTATGCTAAGTATAAAAGCTGTCCAATTTTTTCCAACCTTTTGCTTCTCTCTAAACCACAGTCATTTTGTTAGACATTGAAAATGTCTTGATTTAGTTGTCTTGCTATTTTGGGCCTGTCCTGCCCCCTGCAGTGGTAATAAGGATGGGGCTTCCTGCTGGGTCCTGAAGAATACCATTTCACGGCCGCCACATAGCTGGCGGCTTTTATTTATGGAGCCAAGAAAATGAATGGGTATTAGTGTCCAAACATTTCAACATGCTCCTGTGGCCATGCACAAAAGGGACTGATTTGCAGCAAATTTCCACTTATTTTCCAAAAGTATTTACCTTGCAGAAGCTTGGCTGATCGCTATAATGGCATAGCAGAGGGGAAAAATGACCATTTCAGAACCCAATTTTTATATATGTTTCTGAACCTTAAAAGTGCTATACTTCTTCTGAATAAAGATAATACTCTTGGCTGCTAGGCTTTTATGGATATGTGGCTAATGCCAGCCCTTTTTTCATGTGTGTCTTTACAGCAGATGAAATAGGCATTACCTAAAAGCAAGAAGCTTACTCTGCAATGGGGACTGCGTGGGTGAAAGCTCTTGTGAAAGACAAAACTTCTTTTGAACCCTGCAAATGGCAGTGTGGCACCTCCAGGAGGGGTTTCCAGCACCTGTACTTGTACCTGCCTGCTGGGTGGATTTGACAGTTTTCCTACATTACCCCAGGGAATTTTGGCAAGGACTTTCAACTGGTGCATCACTGGGTAACTGCACAGTCCTTGCACCATGATGCTATCCCAAAAAATTGCAGCTCTTGACCAGGATACTATACCAGCAAAAACTGGTGAGAGCCACACATACCCTTTAAATCACTGAAATGTAATAACCGTATCAGGCTGTTGAGATACACTTGCTGAAAGTTCTGGCCAGACTCTGCAAAGTTCAGGAATGCAAATCAAAATCTTGTGCTCATGTCTTCTTAAGCAGTTCCAGACGAGTTTTGTGGCAGCAAACTTTTAGGGCAGTCAGCACGTGGGTGTCAGACCACAGAAAGGCTTAGTTATATAAAGTGAAAACTATTCTTAGTTCTGCAGGTGTTTGCAGGTACCCAATTTCAGGTGCAATTCCATGTATACACACTCACAGGTGGAGACTGTATGCTTGAAGGTCCCCACAATAATATTTGTAGGAAAGCCAGAACAAAAGGAAAAACTGGATTGTTTGTACTATAATATCATTTCTTGGAAGTTCCCAGCAGGTAAGTTGTGAAGTCTGGATAATAGAATCACACCACTACAGTGGCTGCTATACAAGTTTATGCAGGTCACCAGATATTGCAGCCTGCAGCCCCTCAGTGTAAGTTTCAGAAGAAACAACACAGGAAAGAAAGACTTGGCAATGACAATATCTTTGCAGTATTTTTTCCATTTTATAATTTTTACTGAGATATTCAAAATATAAACCATGTCACTGCTGTGTATGGTTGCCTCACCTGCATTAAAATGCAAAACTATCATAAATTATTTTCTAACTGATTAGTCATACGTTATCTGTATCTTTTGCCTTTTATCCTGAAAAGTCATCTGGAAATTATATTAACACTCCTGATTTAGCTCCTGGTCTTCAGTGTACCTCTTCTTCTAAAATCAGTTTATATAAATGCCAAAACTAAAACAAGAGTTCTATTTCACCACAGTGTTTGAATAACTTGCAGATTAAACAGACCCATAATGAAAAAAAATCTGAAATCTTGTATTACAGCAACCCATTTGGAGCTGCTTCATAGTTGCAGCACTTGTTCCCTACTCCTTTGTTTCCTATTCAGATTCATTCTAGTCAGAGTCTCCATCTCCTAAATCTATTCTCATTCAGGCAATCCCAAAGAAACAGCACACAACATGGGTAAATCCTCTGCAGGGAACAACTCTACCTCCTCCTGTTATCCCACCTGCAACTGCTGGTATCCGTTTCACTATATATATGAAAAAGAGATGGAGGAATGAAGTGGTGGAATAGAGAGCAGGTAAATAATCTCATCAGTTTCAACATCTTTCAAACTATTCATGAGGCACACCAAGAGAAAGAGCAATGGATAGGTAAGAGATGCTCTTTCCTTTTCTTGCTCCCTAGAGTTTTATGAGATTTTGCTCCTCTTCACATTGCACAGCAGAACGCACCACGCAGCAGAAAAGCACAGGAAGGAATAAATAAAAGGTGCAGCTGGAGGAATATCTATGAGTCTCTGGGAAAGGAAAAATCCTTTCTGTGCACCTCAGCTTCTCCTTCTGGAAAATGACCATCCTAATGTTCACAACAGTGCTGTGAGAGTTTGCTGTGAATTCTGGAGTCATTGGGTAATATTTAAATTTCCACTCAGTTTCTGATGAAACTATAGGTCTCTATGATACTTAATGAAAACCTTAGAACACCCTCACAGCTAATGTAACAATTTAATTTTCTGAAGCAATCAAGGCCAATCTAATACCAGACATAAGTGACCTGTTTTATAACAAACTATAATTTTAAACATTTTAAAAATAAGAATATACCATTAGTCTCCCTACCTTGTAACAGTGCAATTAAGACTGTGAATTGGTGAATTATTGTATTTTATCCTGGTTAAGAATAAGCTGTACTAAGAATTCTTATAGAAAGTAATGCACATCAAAACTTATTCTTCCCACTAAACCTCGATTTCATTCTGTGGTAAGGAAGCAGGAAAACTAACAAAACCTAATATCTTGTTGTTTCTTTTTTTCTTAGTGTATCTTGGTTTATCAGTGATTGAGAAAGTCTATAAAATCCTGCTCGAGGTCCTTTTTTCAATCATTAGAAGTGACTCATCCTCAACCCCCCAATTATTATAACGGTTTCATCTTGTCAGGATAGCAAAAATAAAAAAAAGGAGAGAGAGAGAGAGAGAGAGAGAGAGAGAGAATGAAACAAATTCGGCTTTTTTTTCTTTCCTGAGGTTAAGAATTACCTTTATCAAACAATGGCTTTGCATGTTATGGCATTAATTTTGCAGTAAATTATAGTGCAGGTAGGTGGAATTGCTCACATTGCTTGACCAAAGTGTCTGACCCAGCCAGACCTCTGATTGATGGATAGTTTTTCATTTTCTTCTACTAGTTCTATCAGACAGAATCGAAAAGCTGGGTGAAAAAGATCCTATTTCATGTAATAGTATTTTGTTATATATCATTAGTACTTAATTCTGTCACCAGTGCCATGTCTGTGTTAACTAGGCCTTTCAACTTAATCCCTTCACACCTCAGTGTGACATACAAGGATGTTGGGAGGTTATGCAGGGAGAAAATTAGAAGGGCCAAAGCCCAATGTGAACTTAATCTGCCTATTGCTGTAAAAGACAATAAAAAATGTTTCTATAAATACACTGGCAACAAAAGGAGGGCTAAAGAGAATCCCCATCCTTCAGTGGAAAAAGAAAGTGACAAGGATGAGGAAAAGACTGAGGTCCTTCTTTGCCTTATTCTTTAAAAGTAAGATCACTTGTTCTCTAGGTACCCAGCCTCCTGAGCTGGACGACAGGGAGCAAAATGAAGCCCCCATAATCCAAGGAGACATGATCAGTAACCTGCTACAGCTCTAAGACACTCAGGCCTGGATGGGATCCACCAAGGCTGCTGAGGGAGACGGTGCAAGCGCTCACTGAGCCCCTCTTCATCATTTCCCTGCAGTCCTGGCTCACTGGGGAGGTCCCAGCTGACATGAAGATGTAGTGGAGTTGGCAGTGTTGTGTCAACAATTGGACTCGATGTTCTTAAAGGCCTTTTCCAACCTAAGCAGTTCTATGATTCACCTTGGACAAGCGATTACTAAAACTCTTTGTGCCAGTCGGTGAAATAGTTCAGAGACCTCTGCTACATTGTGACTTGGTCCAGGCCGTACAAGGGGATCTCGCTCACAAAGTTAAAAATGTGATCAGAGCATGATCAGAGCTACCTTGGGTCTAAGTTCCTTAAGTATCAGGGTATTCTCAACTGACTATTAACCCATGAAATGTTGGCTGCTCACCTGAGTAAGAACTGCACATTGAAGTTCACGTGGCTGTTACTCCAGTACTTTATCCAAGGTACCTGCTTTAGTTCAGGCACATCCACCTGTTGTACCACACCTCTTTATGGCTGCAGAGAAGTCCAGGCTTGTTCAGGACCTCTTTTCCCCATGGCTTCCACATCTTGGTGAACTTTATGTCTCTGCATTGATTGTTTCTTCTGTTCAGGCCACAACCCAGGCTTAAATCCAAGCTTGCCTTATAAGCGCAACTATTAAGGAAAAGGTGTACACAGGTTATTTTACAAAGTGGGCAATCATGAGAATGAAACTCACTTTAATGCAAGTAGGTCTCATGGTAAGGGTTTAACAGTGACTTAGATGAAATCTTGGTCCTTTTGTAGGCATTTTTAACAGAGTTGATTCAAGTCAAGCTAGATGAAGGGCAAACTATTCAAAGAGTTTACTTTGTTTTGCAGCTGCAGTTGCATTATTGCCAATCTTACTACTTGAAAAGGGAGAATGAGGCAGTAACTAATAAACTAAAAAGAGCACACAGCTCTGGCAGCAGGAATTTCAGTGGGTGGCAAAGCTGATCAAAAGATAGTGAATAGATTTGTGAAAATTTAAATGTTCTATGTCAAAGGACTTAAAACATACCGATTTTTTGTCTCTGTCAACATTTCCATAACGTAACCAGAACCACAAAATATCTGTAAGAAATAGTTATGTTCTGCAGAAAATTTATATTTCTTGTATTGCAGTTTTACACATACATAGTACATAATTTTTTCACACATTTAAACTACCAGGTCATGCTTGCAGGGTGGTAATACTTGTTCAGATTATCTTCAGTGCATGGCACATCCTCTCACATTAATCTGTCAAATCATCCCAGAGACATTTCCGATTCTAATTTCTCTTCCAAAGTTGTTCCCTCAAGAAGAAAACTAACAATATTGTTTTCTTTAGTATAAGTTTAGTTATCCTCAAAACCAGTCAGAGTTCATGGAAGAGGCAATGATAAATTCAAATGACCTAATTACAGGATATAATTGAGGCCCTAATATGTGAGCTTTTATTTTTATATTTCATGCTACAAGAGCATTTAACCACATTTTGCGTGTTTTTGCTTTCCAACCAAGGACTATTGTTACGGTGTCTCTGTCTCTGTCTCTTTCTGACACACTGCAATATGTGTTATTTAGATGACAAATAGTTGGAGACATAAACTGGATATTCCTTAACTGAACAATGATGTATTTAGGAAAAACACAAGACAGGTAGCAGGCAAGTCCGGTGTCATAGAGGCACATTTTTTCACCTTTCTCAACAGAAGTATCTAGTTAATTTTGAAGATCCTTCTTTCTGACTTTTGTCTTAAGTGTAACTTCTTATTGGGTTGGGTTTTCCTTTGTTCTTGGGTTGGTTTTGTAGTTAATGATTCTTTTAACACCTGGCATCTGCCATGAATCTTTAGTCTGAACCAAAGATACACTGTAAGTGCCTTACCTCAGCCACACTGAATGTATATCCAGAGACATTCCATTGGTTCCATTGGCATCTGTCCATATGTGCACAACTGTAAATGACATGAAAAAAAATCTGGCCTCTGATATGAAAAAGGCTATTTATGCACTTTCACAAAGGACAAAAGTCTTATAACTTTGGGTCTACACAGAAATGAGACACAAATATGTTAGTGAAAAGCCCCAAGTTTTCTAAATGTAGATGAGCACAGATTAAGAAAGCAGTAATTAATTTCCTTTGACCTCAAGCTGAAATTCCTTTCTAAAGCTGTCATAAAGAGAAAGAGGCCAGAGAGAAGAAGTGAAACTGTGTAACAATGCAATTAAACCCTTGTAATGAGGTCAGCCATTGGACTTGTTGCAACTGATATCATTATAGCAATGAGGAGGCATTATACGATGGCCTGATTTTTTACAGGATTCATTTTTTTCTTTAACTCTTTAACAGTCAGATACATATACTATAGCATTAAAACATAATTGTTGTTAATGACTGTTAAGAGCAGGCACAAGCTCTATTGTCTTACTAACACTGTTTCTGATGTTCTTGTTAAGGTTCCATGGAAAAACTCCATGACAGTGGAGCATGGGACGATTTGATGGAGACAACCTTCCAATCAAACTCTGTGTTGTATTTGCTGTTGGAGCTTCCTCCCAGAAAGAAACTCTGCTCCCTTCCACAATGAGAGAGAGTAACTTCCAGCTGACAGCTGGTGAAGGGGAATATTTGACTCATGTGGGAGTAGTGGTGCTCAAGGAAACATGAGCAGACCTGTAGGGCTAACCTGAAAGAATCCCAAGTAGTCTCAGTCTCACTTGAAACTTGTTGATTCACTGCTGGTTCTGGGAAAAAAATCTGCTCTGCTGGAAGAGTATTCATTGGTTTCATGTGTTCTGCAAACGTATGTTCCGACTGGTTAGGCATTAAAAAGAAATAAAAAACTTAAAGGTATTTTCCCTTTTTAGAGGTAATGTTTTAAGTACTGGGTATGCAAATGACAGCCACCTCTCTTATTACTTCCCTGACTCACTTGGATCCACTACAACTGAACTTGTGTTACCTTTTTCCTAATACTATTCACAGATAACTATTCATAGAACAGTAGAAAAGAGTATTAGTGATAATATTAATAATAATAAATAAGAGCTGTGGTTCTTCTTTCAGCTATTGCCTATGAGGGAATCCTTACTACTGTTTGTAAAAGAGAAGTATTTAAGTTTAAAAAAGTCATTTGGGATTATGAAGCAAAGTGACCACAGGTCTGAGAAGATGGAAATACCTACAGGATATAGAGAGAAAAATATAATAAGGAAAAATGGTAGCTTACTGGGACCTAAAATATTCATACCACAGTTAGTACTTAAAACAACTGCAGTAAACCTGAAAAGAAAAATGAACTGGGGGACTTATAATGCCACAGACAGGAGATGATTTCTTGATGAAGAGTCAAGTCATTGACTTCAATGGGCCTTCAAAGATTTTAGACTTGAGCTGCCTTTCTTGAGGCTTCAGTTCCTCTGGTCCTCTGTCAAAACACATATGAAGGCACAAAAAGGAAATTCAACCAGCAATATGCAGTATTTCTTCCTCCTCTCCATTCCTCAAATTGTGCAGCTTAATCCAGCTTGAACAAAGACGTTTCAAGCACCTTTACCTTTTCTGAGTAAGTTCACTATCCCCTGTGTGGGTATTATACTTTTAAAAGAACTGTTAGAAGATGGCTTTCTAGTTGGAAATAAAGAAAGGGCACCATTTTCTTGCACTCAGAGGACTGAGTCACCAGTTCAGATCCCTTTCCCTTCACTGGTGCACTGAGTGATTATATGCCTCAGTTTCCCCTCAATCAGTATAATACTACTGACCTCTTCAGAGAGCTGTATCAAGTGTGAAGCCACAGCATTATTAAAGATATTTTACACAGGGGCAGCTGAGTGACGTCCTATAAATTGTCATTTCTCTCCAAATGGATCACAATATAATATTTCCCCCAGAAATACATTTATTATTTAACACTTTTCTGTGAAAGGTTTCTTTTACATTGCAAATGCTCAGAGTTCTTTCACAGGTCTTAGACTATTGACCCTTTACCTTAAAACATGCTATTAATGCTTAATGCTGTTATTAGTATTCAGGGAAGTAATGATTGGTACTAAAATGGAAATGTGCAGTAAAAACACCTTCTATTTTGTAAAATAATTATGTAGCCTAATAATTATTTCATACGATTCTTTTTGATTGATAGGGAAAGGGCACTGAGAAGTTTGGAATCATGATTCTTTAAGGTCTACATTCAAATCGCAGCCACCAACACCATTGTTTCCGACAGTTACATTTCCCAAGAACGGCAACAGGATGATCCCTGGTTCTGTTTGGATGAGGGTTACATCAGATAAGGGATACTTAATTAGAGTGGGTTTTTTTGTTTGAATGGCAAGGAATTATAATTCTATAAAGGGCAGCTCCGTGTTCTTGCAATTTCCAAGTAAGTCGCTGGTACCCTGGAGGTGAAATACAGTTCAAGTCTGCAGTGAAGTGAGACTATCTCCTTCCACTCTGCTGTCATCCCACCTGACCCTAACCTGGTAAAAGCATCCCTAGTGATGCCAAAGAGGCCTTTCCATTCTCCATGTACCAACTACACTGGTCTTTCACATTTCAGACTGCCAGATAAATGTCAAACCGCAATGTTCTTGTGATGTTTAGTGGGAACCAGGCTGAGAGTGCTTGAACTTGTTTCACTTTAGAGAAGTTTTTGTCACTTTGGCTTAGGTGGAAAAACAAGTCTTAGATCAATAATGTCCATAAATGAAGTGCTGGGTTTTCTTAGCTGATTTGCTTCTTGCTAAAAAAAAAAAAATTTGAAAACATACCTGGGTGCTTGTGCCTGTGTATTAGCTGCAAGATTATTGTTCCACATTTTATAGAGTTGCTTAGTTTTGTGCATAATATTAGCAACTTTTACAGTTGCTTTTCTCACAGATTTTCAGATTCAGACAGCTATAGCTGTGTGTCTGTTTGCACCTATAACTATTTTAAACTATTTTGCTGGGCCTGTTTTATTGCCAATTTTCTCCTTCAAATGCTGTATTAAAATTTCAAATAAAAAATTTAAGCCAGACGTACTACTCAGGATACAGCAGCAATGGATTGGAAACAAAATGAAAATTACAGCCGTAAATAAGGAGTACACACAGATAAATGAATAGTTTGTAAATAATTTTAAACAAATGTTAACATGAATTTAGAAGTACTGAGAATTCTTTCCCATCATAATGCTGATGGACTTCTGAGCTTTTTCCCCTCTGCATTTACCAGCAGAGATTCCTAACAGAGGAGCCAACATCCAGAAACCATAAGATTCCTGCTCATCACTCAGCTAACCTGGGAGCCATTCAGATATTAAAGTGATAACTGCCACAATAAAACTTCAAGGCCTTTTTAAGAGTTGTTAGAGGGAGAAAGGAGACTCTCCTGCCAATTCCACTGCAGCTTCTCAGCCGTGAATGCTCAGGGTGGAGCACAACTGCTCTCCTGGATCCCTATTTCAGCTCTTACACGACTACCGAAAGACATCAGCAGTGCCAATAAAAGCACTAAAACACCAGCAGGATCAGCAGTAGGAGCAACAGCTGGCCAGATACAAGGAAGGAAATAAAATGTACCATCTGAGGGTAATCAAGGGATTAGTTATGATTCATGAGTCACAACTCCTTTCTGGACAGACTCCTGCTTTGATCTAGCTACATATGGCCCTTTGCTCTGGCTCTGTGTCGAAACAGCAAAGGGAGAAACACAGGAAGTATTAAATGGAAGCAGTAAGTGTGAGATATTCAGAGCTATTTATATATTTCCTACTTTGGGACAATTAGTTGGATTCAAAATTATGTGGTTTACTACATAGTTAAAATTCAGGTAAGTTTTTACTTCTGTGGTAGAGATTATGATATTAATAAAGAACGTCAGTCACCTACTGAGGACATTACCAATGATGTTAGGAAGGGTGAAGATCAGATCTCTGATTCCCATCTAGAGATAAAGGAAATTTCAAATGTTGTACAAATATTTTGCCACATTTCTCTTAACAATATTGCAGAAAGTAATGAAGTATCGATATAAAATCACCTTATTTCATATTTGAATTTTTCTGTTTTAACTTCTATTAGCTCTAATCATCTTGGGGTTTAAGCTACAGGAAAACATTTCTTTCAGCAGTTAGAAATGTCTTGCAGACCAGGAGTGAATAAGCTTCTAAGCTTCTGTCAGAAAAGTTGAGTAAACTTTCCAAGTTTCTCAACAGGGAAAGTATTTTAAAGATCTCAAATCATTTATGTCTCTCTTTTCAGAATCCTCTTAAATGTTTTTGTAGTGTTTTGGTATTTAAGTGACCTTGTTCTTTTTCAGTGTTCTTTCTGCCTCTTGTTCATCGAAGAATCTCATTTAGACACAGAGTTTTTAAACCAATTTTAAATCTGATTTGGAGAGACTACACTAATTTTAAGGCTAGAATGATTTTTGGATTACACTAATTTTTATAAGGAAGCAATTCAGCATC
This sequence comes from Prinia subflava, assembly GCF_021018805.1. Taxonomy (NCBI): domain Eukaryota; kingdom Metazoa; phylum Chordata; class Aves; order Passeriformes; family Cisticolidae; genus Prinia; species Prinia subflava. The sequence continues at coordinate 4,395,955 of NC_086261.1, forward strand.
AAATCAATCACAAAATTTTAATTCTTTCAGAGCAATTGCTTTTACCTTTTAAGAGTTGATATAAATTCTAAAATCTCTAATAACATATTGAGTTCTGATAGTGTTATGTTTTTGGTTGAATCTCAAACTAGTTCACAAATTACGGTCTTTTTTCAGCTCTATAACATGCATTACAACAACTCCTCCAGGTTACACAACAATGTAAATGTATATTCCAATAATAACAGTATAGACATGGTTTCACATATGCCAAGAATATAGAGATCCTATATATAGAGGGCCTATATTTAGCCTCTACTTCCATCACCCTGTGAATGTAGTGCCAGAGGGAATAATTAAGGGGCAAGACTGGTTGACCTAGACAGTGGCTGACCCGCCCGACAGGCTTTCAGACTGAATTCTCTGGTCTGCTAAAGAAGAAAGCCTCACAAAGTGTCTTTAAAGCAGCCATGGAAGACAAGAAGACGGTTCCCTAGTGACTCTGTGATGATGTAAGTCTGTCAGAGATGGCTCAGCTATTTGCCATCACAAGGCATTTCCTGCCCCCAGCATAAGAGGACAGTCATAAAGTCATATATGGAAGGCAGAGTGGGAACTGAATGTGGTGAACTTCGCTACCTTAGATCCTTTGTCAGAAAAAGTAGACTTCCCCCTTTGTAACCAGAACCATGTGAATCTGAATCTCCAGACCCCTGTGGTTTCCCACTTTGTTCTGTGGCTTTGACATACCAGGAAAATGTAGCTTGATGGTCGTCTTATCCAAACAATAAATCCATCTCAAGCAACAGCCTGTCAGACTTCCATGAAATCTGAGTTATGCATTACCAACCTGTTTTCAAAATAGTTACCTGCCACAACCCACTCCAAACGAGAGGACTTGCACCAGCAAAATCTCTTTGGTGTCTCCAGCTCATCTGTTCCTGAGTCCCTATACTGAAGCAGTGCCAAAAATACTGCAGGGGGTGGCACTAGGGTTTGACCAGAAGGTGTGTGTGAAGACTCATTATTTCACACTACCACTGCTACAGACAAATCATCAGGTAACACCAACTTCAGTTTACTGATTGAAATAGTCTGAAAGGAATCCTCAAATCTACTCAGAGATGAAAGTCCCTGTGTCAATTCGTTAGTCAACTTTGGTTTATCATTAGGAAAAGTAAAACAGTAAGTTTGCAGGAAAGATATTGCTTACTAGTTCCAGCTGGAGCTTTTCAAGATCAGCGATTAAAAAGCACATAAACTCACTCCTTCCAATTAAGTACAAATGTCTCTTTCTCCTCTCTTCCTCAGCAGCCATAGGACTTGCACTGGATGTGGTTAAAATGGCATATTTTAGCCAACCACCTGACAACATCTCTGATCACAGAGATAACAGATTCAGTTTATCAATTTCTGTCATGAGTTAAGCCCAGTTATGCCCCCCAAAAGGCTTCTACAATACCCCTTTTCCAGAACATGCCATAACCTTTACAGGTAACTTTTTCCTGAACTCCCCAGCAATTCCCAGCTCAGGGAAGAATGTAGGACATGAAAAAAGTCAGTCTGACCTGAAAAAAAAAACCCCAAAAGCAAGAATTTCCACAAGCCCAGTTGCCTCGCAATGAAAATTAAGGTTTCCAATCTTTCCACAGCAGACAATCTCCAAATGACATTCAAGCAAATGCATCAGATTTCAGGCATTAATAGTACAAAAGCATTTTCCCATTCTCCCTTCATTTTTTATGACTTCTCTTACTGTACCCTAAGTGTTTGGAGGCTTTCTCCTAGTTCAAAGGTACTGTCCTTATGGCTTATACAGTCCAACTTTCTCTAGAGAAGGCTACCATATTTCAAAGGCACAGTTTTTAAGGCTGCTTAAATGCCTGTCAAGGAAACTACCTGTTAAGGACACTACCTGCCAAATTCTGCCTTATGATTAAAGCTGAATTCCAATGGATACTCACTCATGATCCCAGTAGAGCCAATGACACCTCTGGTAACTGATCATCAAGTTCCAGTCCTTTGTACACTGCAATTATTCTTTCCAGTAGGTTTTTTTAAAGGCTGCTTTCAAATAGAAGATGAGGTTCAAAAGGAAATGTTAATGCTTTTCTTTCTTGACTGTCTGATCAGACTGGCTGGGAAGAAGGAACTGGTGTACAATTTTGTTCCTGTTAATTTTGTTAATAGTCTTGTGCTGCAACTTGTCTAGATGCTTTGTGACTAGTGCTGGTCTTTTCTCCTTTTTTCCCACTGACATGCTCTTGCCAAGGATATCATTATGACATTCTGTAGTAACAAGCATTCTTCTGTTCAAATTTATATCAATTAGTTTGGGACAGTAATTCAATCGGACGGCCCACTGGATTTTGAAAGACTTGCAACCATGTCAAAGTGGCGACCTTTTTCCTCCACTCTCAGCCAAAAGCCATTTTTTAACAAGGAGCTCTTGAAAAGAAATGCCACTTTGATAATTAGTTATTGATCACGGACAATGCGGTGACGAATACCATCGGATTAGCCAGACGCCATTGGGTCGCGACACGAGGGTTTCCTTATCGCAACAATCTACGGAAAGAAATATAGAATAAAGGTCATTAAGGCTTCTGTTTTGGGAACATAACCCAGATATCTTAACTTCCACGTTAAAAATAAAAATGCCAAAGCATTCTGGATGCACTTAGTTTTGTCATGAACATGTTAAAGAAGCTTCTGGCTAGGCAAAATTTGTGAAGTTACACTCTTTAAGCAACTACATTTTAAAATTATTTTGATAAATTAACCCTGCTGTGGCCAGCAGTGTTACCTCACTAAAACACCATTATCTTTTCTACCCTAAAATGTCCATTAGTAACTATTTTGGATCTGTGCACAAAAACACCGTAACAATTATAGACTTAAAATATAATGGACTTTTCTTTCATCTAATTTAGAAACCATTTCAAGGCCTGCCTGAAATTGCTTCATGTAAGTTATTTAATGGAGAAAAAATGGCAAAGAACAATTTTATTGCACTTAAAAGAGCAGAAAGGAGGAAGGAATCCATTAGTTTTAGGGTTTCTTTCCAGAATATTAATGCAACATAGCTTCACTGAAATGTGCAAGAATATACAACCACCTGTGCTATAATTTTGGCTGACTTGAGAGACCATTAGATTAGTACTGAAGTAACACAACTGTTTTTGAGGTATGTAGGATAACGTTAAGAGTCCCATTGCAATTGAACTTATAATACTATAGGTAATATCCATACATGACTGGACTATCTAGTACTTCACATTAATAAATGTATTAATTATAGATCATCATTTCAAATTCAGTACAGGTCTTTACTCCTTTATGGACTTGTCTAGAATAGCTATAATTTCAGTGTGACAATGAGCTAAAGAAAAAAGCTTTATGTTCAGAGAACAAAAAAAGTTCAGAACTTCTTTTGACTTAAATAATGTCACATAGGCTATTAGAAATCTGCAAGTCTGAAACTAAAACTCAGATTATTTGTTTCTCATCATCTAAAATTATTTTTATAAACTGATAATTAATGGCATTTTAAATAGTGTGAATAATCCAATGTTAGTCAACATTGCCCAAACTGAAGTGATATTATATCCACTTACCACTGCATAATTCCTGTCTGTTTCAGCACACAGCACTATAAAATGGACACCAAGACAAGAAGAACCTCTCAGACCTGAAAGTTTTTTCATACAGATGTGGATTCATATTGATGGGGAAGCACAACATACCCACTTCCTGGGTAAAAGGCATCCATTCTTTCCAGGGAAAAAGAACCTCATTTAGGGGTTTTTTTAGACTGATGAACCTATCATGAACACATCATTAATTTCTTCTTGTATTTAATATTATTTTGTAAAGTTCATTATTAATTCAATGTCATTTTATTGTTGTTGCTAAATTACTATTCATTTAATTTATGATAAATTAGCTTTTCAAAGAGCTTCCAGAGATTAGTTTTTATACCACACTTTGTATGAAAACATTCTAAAACTGTGTGCAAGGTAACAATTAGAACAGTTACTCATTAGCTTCATAAAGGTAATCTGTTCTAACTTTCGTGATCTGAAGGTTATTTTAGTTTATTTCTGTGACTGCATGAAATAGTCATAAGGAGGAAACTACAATTTCTGTACTGTATGCCCACAAGAAAGATAACATGACACAGAAGTTAGAATTATATTATGGCTAATTCTGCAAGTGGGATGTTTGTGACCCTTTTCTGATGTTACCTGGTCATGAAGACTTTGGCAACATAACTCACCTTAAAAAGGCTTGAGTTTGTGCCTTTTGTGAACTGTTATTACAGGTACACTGTAATCCTTCTCTGCTTTTTAGCATTTGGACCCTGGATAATTCCTTCCCTGATATGCAGACAGGGCCACTTCTATGAGGAAAGACCACAAACACATGGGACATCTTCCTGACCACCAGCCACAAGGTCTGGAAATCTTTTGAAATGGATAATGTTATTAATAGAGATATGATCATCATTCAGCAAAGCAGAAGATAAATCTCTCTAGTAGAGTTTACACCTTGCAATCTCACCTCTGTGCATCTTAAGGCAATGGAAAGAATACTGTCTGCCAGACACTTGTTTGTGTGGATACCATGGTGATGGGTGTGCGATAAGATATGGATTAATTTTACAACAAGGCAGTAATTCTTACTTACCTATTTTTATCAGGGTGTTCGGAGGACTAATCAGTTAATGTTTGCTCAAATCTGTGAAAGGCCATATAAGTAGCAAGTATTATTATTAGTACCATATTATGATATTGACTTTACCACATCCAACTGCAGTACTTTCCCCTATTTAGGTGTAAGATTACCATGAAGTGTTTATATTCCCATAATGTAAATGTTTCCTATTGAAGATGAGTTGAACAGTTTATTGTTACATGTGACCCACAATGTAATTTATTTACATGAGCCAGGAGACTCTAGAAATATATTCCAGGGACATTTCCAGTTAGACTTAATGCTTTTATATTCTCAGATTGTCCTGAGCAGCGTTTGTTGACGTGCATTTCCGAAAACCTGTCTGGCCAATCCATACAGCCCTCTAGGGCCCTGTGTTTTGCTGCACCAGTAGGCATGCTGTCATTACTCTGGCACTGAAACACAGCTGACTGGAAAGGCTGCTATTCCACCACTGAATTCACCACATTTGCAAGTGCCTCGTCCTGAGACCAAAGGCTGGACAACTGTACAAAGTCTGTCAAAGTCCAGATCAACACTTAAACAAGAGCCAACCCGCCCTCCCTCTCCCCCAAAAAACCCACAAAGCCACCTGATCTGTCAAGTTTGCTCTTAGTCTCCGTGTTCCAGGCTGACAGATATTTACTCTCCTCCCCCCAGCCCTTACATCTGGATCAATGGGGACAGGCTTTCCACCCCTCAGAAGATTCACTTACATTAAGTGGCGAGGTGCAAGCAGTGAATGAACAATAGATGGCTGTCAGGCTCGACAGCAGGGCATGGATGTATGAGCGTGGAGCTGACAGCAAGGGCCTCAGAGGGTAAACTGCTTTGCTGGAACTAATTAAACAGATGAAATTATTACATGAATATGCAGATGTTGTTTACATTTTACCATATGGTATTATTTCAGGTAATAACTCGCAGGAGGATCCCTTCCTCTCATCAAGAGGAAATGAGTTGAAAAGGAGGCTCCACGTGTCACCTTTCAGTTGCTAGGCAGACATTGATATGGCAGGCTTCTCTCCCAGTCCCAGGGAAACTCTGCTCCTTGCAGCTATGTGACACCAGAGAGGATTTGCATTCCTCCTACTATGTCATGTTGGAAGATATTCTCTTTTATTAAGCGCGTGTGCAAAATTTTTACCATTGCGCAAAGAAGGCAAGCATTTTTCCAAATGTTGATTCCCAATGTGTGCTCTGCAGCTGAGATGCTGCCAATCCATAGTCCATAGGTAAGAACTGACAGGTCTGTCCCAATCTGTAGAGGCTGGAAGGACATCTCTGCACTGGTTGACATTTGGCTGTGCTGGTCAGTATTTACTGCTCTGCCAGCCTGAAGAGTGGATACAGAGGTGTGCCTGTTCAGTAAGTTTACATTCATCACAATGAAAAGGCTGTTCTTTAGAATTACAGAGGCAAAAGGCTACCAAAGGTACAAAAATTTACTAATTATATGATTTAGGGTGGGTAGTCAGCTAGAATTTGACACAACAAAACAATCTAGGCAAAGATACATGCTGAGAACAAGGCACACTGAAAACCTTTTTAGAAATTCTTAACTATGGAAGCAGGACAGTAAAGGACCACAGGCAATGCACAGGCTGCTTTGGGAGCTGCTTGTTACTGGATAAATTCAGGGAGGATAACCAGAAATGCAGCCATGCTCATACTGTCTGCATCCAGTCTCTAATGAAAAATGGCCACAAATCTTGAACAAATAAATGTAACTGTCAAAAAAGTCTAACAACCCTACTCATCAACTGATCGGAGTCTTCTCCTTAAAGACAAACATGCAACTGTCCTGTCCTTTCACTACTATTCAAAACTCCCATCCTAAACCAATTCAATATTAATGTAAGTGATAGCTCTTTAGGGCTGATTCAGCATCTCATTTCTACAACGACCATTTTTATACTCTCCAAGGGATAAATGGCACCACCTTTTTCATCATATGCACAAAATATCTTTATATTACTCTCTTTATTGCTGCTTCTAAATGTTTCTGGCTGATATGTGGGCTGACCATATTGATCTTTCCCCAAAGACTCAAGTACCAGATATGTTTCTGCAGCTCATTGATAGGAGATAATGCCAAGTTACATCACCACTGCACTGACAGATTGGTTGCACATTGCCACTGATACATTTGGCTTTCAAATATCTTTCTTAGGTACATCATTTTAATAGATCACTGGGGTCACCGGTGACCCATATCATTTAAGATGCAAAGACATGATGTCAGTGGTGCAAAATGTCGTTTTGGTCAAACTATCATACTGTATTTTTGAAATAATAAAAATGTTTTTTCTTTACCACACTTTCCCCTGTTAAAAAAAAAGATAATCCAACTGAATAGCCAGTATAAGTTCCTCTGGCCATTCTGAGTGCATGGAGAAGAGAAAAAAACCCACCAGGTCTCCATGACTTAGAGGTAGCTTTATAGAGAGCCAGTGCTCTAAGTTCAGAAAGGATTCTTCGACTTACTCTTCTGACATAAACATTTAGCAGTGTAACATATATATCAAAACAAACCAGAACAGTTCACTTTATGTACACTCCCTTTGGAGAGGAGGTGAGAAAACAAACACAGAACAGATGTTAGTCATGCTTAATGTACTACTGGAGGGTACTTGGATAGTATGGTGATGAATGTGGTAAAAGAAACGAGTATTCTCTTCTGCAGCTGCTGCTCCTAACTGACAAAAAAGCAATGAGAAGTGCTTCATTCCTTTGCTCATCAATGCACTAGCTAACAATGAAACACTGAAGAAAAACACTCTGGATTTTCCTCAGGAAACCAGCACACACAGCAAATGTTGCTACTAATTACTGACTGATATCCACCTTTCCGTCCTTGTATGGTATTGTCGAAAGCTAGCTTTGATCATGCAAAAATCCACATTCCTCCCCAATAAAATAAATCACTTCAGCAGTTAGGAGAAGTTTCTGTAAATTTCTACAGATTATTTTGTTGAAGTCTTTGTCTTGTTTTATTCGTAACATTGCATATTAAATTACACAAAGACATTTTGTTTCAGAAAACTAATAATTTTTCACTAGAAATGAGTCCTCCGGGTCACAGGGCAAGCCACAGGTTTTACTGGGCACACAGGGCGTTCATTTATCTCATCCCTGCCCAAGATCTGCCACTGCACATTTTTGTCTAACCACAACCACGTCTTTCCTGCTGCAAAGACGCCGGATTGTGGAGCAGTTTTGATCACTGCTTATGACATTTTCTGTCTGCCCACAACATGCACTGGTCCTACTGAAAAAGAGCCTGGGGAGAAAGGCAACAGCACGGAAATAAATTCAAGAACTTTAGTATCAGGATAAGAGAAGACCTTGCTGTGAGTGATCAGAGGTGTGGACAGGGGAACAAATGAAACAAGAGAGGAGCTGAGAACATCCTGTTGTTGGCATCCAGGGAGGTGGAGAGCGACTGCTCACAGATCACTGAGCAGGCACTGCCTAAGGCTGTTACTGCTGAGCAGAAATCATGACACAGCTATTATTAATAACAGTATCATAGTGCTCAGAGGTCTTTCAATGGTGTTAGAAGCAGCAAATGAGACATCATGAGGCCTGGAGAATAAGGTCCTGCTTTATGGCTCCCATCTTTTCCCATTTACGTCTGTCAGAGAGTCTTTGTCCAAGCCTGCATTACTTCAGAACCCAATCTGTTGTATCATCTGAACACAGACTATGTAAGTAATGTGTAAAGGCAAGCATAAGCATATCTATTTATCTATCTAATATCCCCGGGATTCACCTCTCCTCTCTTCTCACCTCCCCTCTCCTTTCCTCCCCTTTTTTCTTTTCCCTTTCTATTTCCTTCCATTTAGTACAACAATGAATCACTACTGCTCACTCACTGGACTTCTTTTCCCTACTCACTAACAGGTCTAAAATTCCCCATCTCTGTCTTCTGGCTGTCCCATTGCTCCTTTAATGTTAGTGGACTGCTCTCTCCAGCTCACTGTCTGGGTGTTGTGAACTCATGTGGACACAACTATGCTTTCTTCTCATTTGGAAAATATCCAGCACATTAGTGTTACTGAAAAAATAAAAAGTAGGTAAACTTTGTTTTCATTTCTCCTTACTCGTCTTTTGTTCTTCCTCCAAGGAACCAACTCCACTTGGCAGGCACTACCTGTGTAAGATAAGTTGCTAATACTGTAAGACATACAATTAAAAGTAGCATGTTCATCAAACACACATAATTCATCATGCAGATTGAGCTAAACGATAGCTCCTTACCTCCACTAGAAAGTCCCAGTGAGCAAAGGGCAGCAGAACATCCATTCATTTTCCTCATTCCAGATTCTGTTTCAGAGCTTCATACTTTAGTACTTTGCCACCTGAGGTTTAAACTTTCTCTAGTACATGCAAAATGAAGTAAATCAAGTCATAGCAAAGATCTGACCCGACGTCTCCTGGATGAAGGCCGAAACCTAAGAGATTAAATAATTCAGAATACTTTGCATTCAAAATAAAGGAATATAAAGCAATTTATGTGAGTTCCTGACATGGAAAAGCCACAATTGTGTAACATTCTGTCGTCCTGATCTGTGCTAAAGAGGAAAAACTAATGCCAGATCCAGAGCTGTGTTAATTTCAAATACAGTATTTCACTTTAATGGAAGCAAGATATGAACTAGTTTTGTCCTTTGTGGGTTTTTTGTAGAATTTGGGTTGGGTTGTGCTAAACTCACAAAGTAAACCAGAAATTTACAAAACCATTGTCTTACATACCATTTCCAAAACCTGCATGTCTTCTCAGAGATTCACTTTGTCTTTCATGTGTCACTGAAACAACCATGGATTTGTTTCTCACTGGACACCACTCTTTACCCTGTGCTGGTCTGAATAAAAACACCTTTGAAATAACCTGTGTTCTACTTGCTTATACAGACTATCACTGTGGGACTGCTGTTTCTTAATCTGACACCATCCACACCCTATTCCTTACTAGCATTTTTCAAAAAACCTTCATACAGAAACTCTAACTCTTTAATGGAAGGAAAGAAGTGATGGAGATACCTTTGTTAAGTTTCTATTCCAGTACAGTCACATCTACAAAAAACCCCACACTTCTGGAAGCATTTTACATAATGACTAATGCAAAATATTTCAGCTGTGTCAGCATGCATCCAATTCCAGATTACATTTTGGCATTTCAGACAAAAGACAACCTGGCAAAAAAATTAAACTGAGGAATGGGTAATATGATTATGACAATTTATATTTGTAACAGTTGTGAATGGCAGCATCAGTGCTTGCTAATCCTTTGATAAATTCTTGTTACCTTTCAGTTCCCAAATGCATCTATGCAAGTATAAAGCATATTGGAGGCAGATGCTGCAGCAGATGAATGTGCTTGCCAAGCAATGCTTTGTTTGTTGGTTTGTTGGGGTTTTTTTTCCATCTAGGTATTCTTAACTGTCATGTTACATGCACCAAATAGTTCTTAGTTCTGGCACACTTCATGCACTGTTCTGGGACATGAATAATACAGCTGGTGTTTATTCTCCTTAGTCTTCTCCCTATTCTCTTTTCCACATCTTCATATTAGGCCTCACCTTGCAGCTTTTACTTAAATGAGCAAAACTATTTACTCCAGTGGCACTAACCTGAGTAAAACAAATAGCAAAAAGCTTGAATAAACTGCGCAATAATTCATATTTTAGTCAATCCAATAAAGCTTTTTTCCTCCTCCTTTCTTAATCTTGGAACATCATAATGGAATACAATAAAACAGAAGAAAAATTGATTTTAAGACAACCAAGTTTAAAATTGTGTTTCTCGTACAACTTCTCTCCTGAACAGTAGCACCTCATTTGCTCTATACTTTTAGCTCTTATAGACAAAAGTGGAAAAAAAAAGCCATGAAAATCTTTTCTTACCCTTATTACCTTAATTTGGAAAAAAATGTCCACAAAGATACAACTTATTAACAAAATTGTATCTTTTACAACTTATTGACAAATTTATATCTTTTCATAGTTTTACACTGTCTTTCATCATTGAAAAATCAGAACATTTTTTACCTAAATTTAATAGAATAGGGCTTGCTGGTGTCTTTGGTATTCACCTGTTCTGCACCATAATTGCCTGCAGGGATTTGTGTTTGGGTTTTTAATGTGCTTTGGAATTCACTCGCTTTAATTGTTGCTATCTTTTGAAATTAAAGAGGGGTTGATTGGCTGCATAGTGAACATAGAAAAGGCATCAGCCTCATGGATTACTTTGCAGACTGTGTCTCGTTTTGAAAGTGAGCGTACACATGTGCATGCAGGTATGTTCAAGAGAGCACGCATGGATGGAAACCATATTGTTACAGAAAAAGGCTGGAAAGGTTTGGGAGCTCAAAAGAAATATCTTTCCTCTCTAAACTGCTTTATTACTGGCATTCCCTCCCTCTTGGGCATGTGTTCAGCTGAGACTAGGCCAAATTGGCATTCATTTCCAAAGCGCTTGGCAGCCCCGTGATCCCTGGGAGTTTTCAGCTGACATCTCTCTCCCCACCAGTCTATGCAAGGGTCAGTGGGAGACCTGACTCCCAGGCCCAGGCTTGCTCTGGCTGTGTCATGAGTCAGGACCAATATAAATTAAAACCTTAAAGCCATACTGTGAAGGCATTCTTTACCCCCTGAGGTATCTTTTTTTTTCCCTGTGACAGATTGCCTTTCTACTAGTTTCCTATTTTTTCATTCTTGGATAATACAGTAGCAAGTATGCTCCTTTGAGCTGAAGAAAAGGGGAACATCCGGCAAAGAGAGGGTTAAACCTCCACCAAATTTTTAATATTTTTGGTAGATTTGTTGATGCTCAACAAGCAGGAGTGAAATAATAATAATAATACTAGGGGCTGCTTATCACTTACAAACAATAGTCCAATGACAATGTTCACACTGACGGAAAAAATGGGAGTAGAAATTAATAGTGACAGTCCTGCAGGAAACAAGGGAGAAATTGGATACCAAGTTATAAAATACAGACTAATCCAATAGGCACATGCTGCTGTTATTATATTAATATTGTTAAAAATATCAAAGCACTTTAAAAATGGAATTGAACTGTAGGTAGATAGACAGTATTATTTCCACATTTTTTAAATAGAAATTTTCACTTCTTGTTTGGCTTGGAGGCATGGATGTAATTTGTTGCTCAAAAACCAGTAGCTGAATGCTGTGAAAAATAAGACTCGGGATTAAAGCCTCCCATCCGAAGGACAGAATCAGGCTACACTGAGAGCTCTGTTATTAACAAAACCATCTGAGTCACTGCAGATATGAATTTCACTGATGTTGTTCAAAAGTGGGGTGGGCTGTGTTTATTTAGTTTAGTTAGATGAACAGGGAAAGATTGTTTTTCCTCCGTGCAAAAACAAACAGCGAGAAACCCAACCAAACTCACGTCAAAAAAGAGGTAAACATGAACCTTGACACATCTCACCCACTGATGAACCTAATCCCACAGCCCAGGCTCAGATAGGTAAAATCCTTCTTAAAAAAACAAAAAAAAAGGCAGAAAACCACTGGGTTTCATCACGTAGATGAAGTGCATAACATGGGCAGTCCATCCTGGAGGAAATGACCACAGCCTCGGTGTTAGTGACTCAGGGTGTTGCTGCAGCAGGGGCCGACTCCTGGCGCACACACCAGAGCCTGGGTAACAATGATGCCTCACAGGAGCATCATTTCAGCTGAAATCAGGGGATTAGGGATCCCATGTGGCTTCAGATAATGCCTTGAGAGGGATGGGGCAAGGGAACCCTTCAAGAGGCTTCTCCAGGTGGAGGTGGAGGCTGAGTGGTGCCTTGGCTGCTCCCCCTGTTAGAGGTGCTGAAAGGAACCACGAGAAGCAGCACTGGTACCCGAGGCTGGGTGAAGAGGCAGCACAAACAGCAGCTGGGAGCAGCCCGGGTGGGCAGGTGGCTCCACGCTGCCTAAAAGACCCGACCAAAACCCACAAAGCGAATGCTCTACGTTGCCTCAAAGCTTATTCTCTTTTTCAGCTGATCGTGAATAAAAATATCTGTCCCCCCACAGCGACTGCAAGCCAAGCCCAGGACCTGCTTTCTTTCAAAGAGGTTTCTCCGTGCAAATCATCTCCCTCCGTGCTTTCAGCGAGGATGCGCTCCCTTCCCCTCCCGGTGCTCCGGCAGATAGACCTGCCCTTCCCACCAGACACCGAGACTTGACTTCATAGGCAGGGGGGGTAAAATATCCACTCCTTACACGTAGGGTGTCCTGAGGTACATACAAGCGTCACTCTAAGATGTGATAAAGTAATCCAATGCCGGGCTCAGCCTGCCAGCTCAGGCCTAAAGGGATTTGATTCAGTGTCAAAACCTTTGGCTCGGGAGGTCACTCTCTCCTCTTGCTTTTCTTATAACAAAGGCAGAGGGGTTGGGGGGGAGGGTTTCCTCCTCTTCTTTTTTTTTTTTTTTCTTTTTTTTTTGGTCTTGTGAATTCATCAGCTGCTGTTTGTTGAGCAGCGGGCCTTTATTCCGCCTGCTGAAACATTTTCATTAGATGGAGGCCTCTGAAGTGCGCTGGCGGCTGGGACCGCGCGAGGACAAAATCTTAGGCCTCTCCAGAAGCCGGCTGATTGAAATCAGCACTGTGTCAGGGGCTGTCATATCTCAGAAAAGACATAAAACACACGGAAACATCAATAAGCAACAAGCCTCTGACAGCTCTGAGACATTCCAGATGACAAGAAGAGAAAAGGGGTAAGGTTAGGGCTCATGGGGGATATTTAAAATGCCTAACAGCCAGCCGAAGTGTTGGCAGGCTTCAGGGAGGCCCAGAAAAGACAAGATAAAGTCTATCAGGTTATCACCTGGTTCGAGACGGATCCCTCACAGCAAGGCCACAGGGATGAGACAATGACACGACGGCTTTTCTTTTTCTTTTTTTTTTTTTTTTACTATTATTATTATTCTTTTATTATTTATTTTTTAAATGTATCAGAGAAACAGGCTGCATTTACACTGAGGTTACCCAGACAACGTTTGTGCTGGAGAAGATTAAAAAAAAAAAAAAAAAAAAAGAAGTAAAAAAGAAAAAAAAAAAGAGAAGAAATGTAAAAGAGGAAGGACAAAAAGAGAATCCTGCGAGTTAAAGAATTCTGCTTCCAGCTACCATGTACAGAAATCAAAAAGGATTAACAAGTTTTTTTTTCATTTAATTTCCTGTACACCAGACGCTTTTGTTAAGAGATCAGAGATATTTCTATTTATTGAATTTTTAATATGATCTTTATTAAAAGGCAGCACACATGTTTAGTTTTCTTTTTTTTTTCTTTTTTTTAAACATGCATGGGTATAAAAATCAAAGCACAGGAATGAACCATGGTTGTTTGATTTTGGTCTCTTTATATTATGGTGATTCAGACTCTTATTTAAATTTTAAAATAATAAAAACCCAGCCCACATAGAAATAGCCCCTCATCCTCCCTTTTAACTCACATCTATTCTGCTAAGTAAGCAATGGGCCCAGAGCAGCACTTTGACCAATTAGATAATGAATTCTGCCTTTGGAGTCAGCGTAAGACCAAGGAATGAGGTGTGTAGCTGAGTAGAAAGGGCTATGTGTAATTAAATCACCATTGTATGTGCTCATTTATTACACGCAATACCCCCAGGTTAGTCTGCAGCATGAACTGTATCACTAATGAAAGGAGTAAAAATCAAACTTATATGACCTTGTCCCACCCCACAGTTCTGGGTGCTAAGGAACTGGGCCAGTTGGGTCCTGGAAGAACCAAGAGTGCTGGAGCAGAACCTGTTTTACCCAGTCATTTACAAAACACATCAAACCATCCTCTCCCAGTGACAATCAGCAGCAATTCCAGCCTCTCCTTCCTTAAATATTTAGCATGACATAAAGATGGTGATTTCTTAAGGTTAGTTTTGTGCTAAAATCTAAGCAAATATCCTGACCAAACGAGAAACACCTTTTCTATCTGCAGCTCTACAGATTTTCTTTAGAACCTTTACAACCTGCAACCATTTAAAAACCAGACTAGACTAAGACTTCATGAAATAGCCTGCTTGTTTGTTATGCTGCTCACATTGAATCCATGGGATTCAACCTTGTTTTCCTGTGTATAAAAATTATTGTGCTGGTGTGAAGCTCAGAAGCTTTCTTCTGTATGGCCTGTGAATTTTCCTGGTCTTTCTGACAAAACACTCTGTAACTTGAGCCAGTGAACCTCAAAAGTGTAGGTGGACATGATCTACCACCTCATGTTTAGTTTCTTTTTCAGGCAAGGTTTTCACTTTTGAGAATGCCAGCTGGATTTTATAGTGCCTGTAATTCCATACATGTTTGTGGACAACTGTGTTGGGAAACTTTACAACAGCAGCCTTGTGGGTTTTGTTGATCATAACATCGTAGCAGGGCAAATTAGAGGGAAACTGCTGGTGCAGCCCTACAGATCCAGAAGTGCAAAGAACATCTCTGAGGAAGCTCCAAAACCTAACCATTACTGAGAGGCCTTTCTTCCTCTTATTGACAGGCTGGTGCTGCACAGAGCAAATGCAGCCTCTGGGCTTCACCTTCCACGTGATTTGGTAGTGATTCCCCCCTTTGCCACTCGCATTTGAAACAAATTACTCATGGAGTTTGAAATCAGCATGGGTACAGCACCTTTTAGGAGGATATACTGCCTGGGATTCTCTCAACTGCCTCACAAAACGAAGGAAAAGCTCAGGATTGGCTGAAAGACCTACTCCAGTATACAGCAAGTAGTCAGCTTTATACAGAATCAAGGCAAAACAGAGTACAGTCAAACACATTTACGTAAAACATTTCCACACAAACACCAGTTTTATGCAAGAAAATTAATAAGTCAGCAATTCCTACTTAGAGAAGACAAACTGTGATTTTCCCTTGGTTGTTGAAAGGGTGTATTCTGCTGACCAGCACAGCACAAAGTTACAAGCACCAGAGGATGTGGATGATTCGGGCTGTTTTCATCAGATTTTTAGATCAAAAGCACTCTCACAAAAGGTGTCCTGAGCCTGAAGTGAGGACAAGTCAAGTCTCTTTACTGAATGCAGCATGTGTCAACCTGGACACCTTTTGACCTGCCAGGTTACTTCTACTTCTGGCACCAAGAATTCCAGAGAGGATACCTCATCTGTGTCTTTTCTTTTTAACGGAAAATTGGAGCTATATCTAACATCAGAAGTAATTACTCACTGTATCAATAATTGCAAAGGGTGGTATGCAGATCACAGATGGCCTGTGGGGAGCAGCAGGCATAGACAGAATGGTCCAGGTGCTATTTAATGTTGGTAGAAGTTGGAGCCATCTTCCAGCTTGGAACAAGAGAGCAAAGGTGAGCTTTCATATACTCCCACACTTGACCTGTGCTTTCTAAAAACCACCTGTATCTCTGGATTTAGTCAAAAATCTGAAATGATATGGGCTTTTGTCTTTTTTTTTTTTTCTTCCCCTACAGGCTTTGACAAGTATTTTTCCAAAGGTAAATGCTTTTAACTTTCCAGAAGAAAACTAGTCTTTCTGTAGTTCAAAATAAATGTCCACTTTTTTCCCCAGTGTTTTGAGAAGGAACTTTTTTCAAGTACAGTAGTCAAAACAGGATTCTCTTCTATGACTAAAGAAAAGAATACCAGGTTTATTGTTTTTTTGCCTTTGTCCTTTCTTATTTTTCTTTTGAAATAATTTTTTGAAGGAATAAAAATATCAAAGGACATTTCCCCCCTTGAGATTAAAAAAAATGGTACCAGAACCCCTTACTTTTTGAAAGAAGTCGACAAGATGAACTTAAACATGAGGTTTTTGTTCCTCTGTGTGAACACTCAGTCTGTGGAACCTGCACTGAAAACCTGCCAAAAAACCTTCTTAAGACTGAAAAATAGGGTTCAGTGGTCACTTCCTTTCAAGTGTGTCTGGCAACCAGCACCATTTCTATGACACAGACAGAAAACTGATTTCTATGTAGGCTATGGCTATCAGACACTTAAAACCCCCTAAAAATGAGATAGGAGATACAGAGGGCTTCTCACTGCAGTGATGAAAATCTGTTCTGAGCCACTGGATTCTTAGAACCTCAAGAAGATCAACTTGAGACTGCAGCAGCAGTAAGCTCCTGTTTGTTCCACATGAGGAATTTTACATGGAAGTTTACAAAATGATGTACTGAAAACTTCAGTGGGTAACTAACAGACAAATAACAGTAATACATTAACAGCTCACTTGTGTCTCAGTGCATTTGAACACAATAAAGAACTGTGCTGAGATTTTAGATTCTCATGGGAAGCCAGACTGAACCATCACTAGAGGTGCCACAAATGGGATCCCTGCCAGAGTGGAATTGGCCCCATTCCTCTTGCAGTAATGAAGAAGTGATTTTATTAGAGGCCAACACGATTCATTAACATCAGTCATTATGTATTAATACAGGATATTATAGTCAGAGGTGGGATTTCTCCCTCTTTTCTTCAATGCATGTGAAAGTATGGTCTGAACTGTGATGTCCATCTTGGTGACCAGAGCTTGGTCTGAATGCCAATATACTCTCAACCTTAGAACAGCCAGGTCAGCTTGTCAAGCCCCCCAGATTAGACCAAAAAAAATCCCATAAAGTGAGGTGAGAATAAGGACTAAGACACGAGGAACTCACAGATACAAATATTAGTAATTCTAGAGAAGAAGACTATGCAGCTGCTGTAGCAACAATACATGTATGTATGTGCCTCCTCCTGCAAAATGCTTTGACCAGGACTTTGCAGCTGGTTGCAATGTTTCTTGGCTTTGACTGCAAATACAGCAGCTCTTGGAGTGCTATCACTAGTAAGGTGAGGAGGATTTACTATGCCTTAAAGTAATTACATGCAGCTTCAAATTCAATGAGTTCAGTGGCAATGAAAGTCCAACAAAGCATCCTGTTCACAGAACACGTGTTCCCGCAGTGAAACTCTGCAGTCAGAACTGTGAAAATACCTTTTTAATGTGTGCTGGAAATTAATTCTCGTGAAATGGGAGTGTCATCCTGCTGAATTTCCCCACACAATCTGAGTGCATGCCATCAAGTACCGCTTCTTGAAGAAACCCTCTAGGTTAGCTAGTGCCAAAAAAAGCCACTCATCAAGCAGTGTGACTGCTGTAATTTGGGAGCTGTGCTCACTGTCCTCTATTTCTTGATTTAAGAGCATTATGAAACTATGTCATTTTGGTGTAGTCTTTTTATTCCCGTGGTAATTTATGTCTGTGGGTAAGCATTTTATTTTATCTAAGCCATGGTGCCAGAGTTATTTTCCGAAGCTCTTGAGTTTCCCTTTGATGCCATTGAAATTAAAACCAGAGCTGCAGATAGTACCCATGCTGTTTGTCACAGAGTCAGAGGTTAGGATGCATTTGCTGCTATTTATTGTGGCTCATCGACTGCAATCATTGCTGCTGCTCTTCTCATCATTGATACAAAAATATTAATAACAGACAACAAGAGTGGCACATAACTGACTTTGTCTGGCACCATCAGCATTATAAAAAACACATTACACAAGTATCAGCAAATCTCTCCGTGCTGCAGTAATCTTACTTGCCTTGGGAAAATTTTAATTAAAAAGATGAATTCCAGCCTTAAATATTTTATTATTTAGACAAGCAATTTGCATCTTTAGTAAGTAAACACTAAAAGATACATCTGCATTTCCTATGTGTGAAATGTTATAAAGTCTAATTTCCTTCTAAATTACATCAAAATTTCCTATCTGTGCTTAAACAACTAATCATATAAAGAGCTAGGCTACACATTCTAAACTACAACTTAAAAATTGTGTCTAACTTATCTTCCTGTCTACTTGGCCCATCCTAGGTCTGAAAAGGCATTTCCTGAGAATTTTCTCAGGAAAAACTTTGGTAATTTTTACATTAGTAGATCAATAATGGCCACTCACATGAACTCCTCTTGTAACACAGCCCAGGGTGAAGCAGCCCTGAGCAATGACAGTCACCAGCAGGTGACAATGTCACAGCTTCATCACCCAGACTGCCTGCAAACCCCTGGGAAGCATCTCAGCCTATCCTTGAGAGCAGGACTGAGCAGAGCTCCTGCTCCAGCTTGCTCCTTATGGCACAGGGGACTGTGCAGGCATCTACAGGTGGTGCAGGAGACCCTAAGGAATGCTACTTTGGGATTTTAGTTTATTTTCACTCTATAATTTTAAAGCAAAAAGAAGCTCATTGCATTTCTGAGTCTTTACTGTGTTGGTTGCTGGGACCTTCCAGTGTCCAATATTTCTTGGACCTTTCTATTCAGGTTTTGGTAGAAAAAAAACCCAGAACCCAAAAAACCCC
Source organism: Prinia subflava (assembly GCF_021018805.1). Lineage (NCBI taxonomy): Eukaryota > Metazoa > Chordata > Aves > Passeriformes > Cisticolidae > Prinia > Prinia subflava. The sequence continues at coordinate 4,414,992 of NC_086261.1, forward strand.
AACAAAACCCCCAAACTTTTCCTATTCCACAGGATGTCTTTGGTGCTCTGGGTCCCCCTCCCAGAGAGAGGCACTAATGCTGTCACCCAGCAAGATCACATCATGCCTGGGACCTCTGCATTTGGTGCAAAAACTGCAGAGCGTGGCCCCACGGGCCAATAAAGGACCACAAAGCACAGCCAGGCAGCTTTGCTCTGGGACATGACCATGAACACTTTCCAGGAAAGGAAATATAATGCAGGGAGAGAGGATAGTCCACAATTTATGGAAGCAGCTTTTATAATCCCCATTTGCAGATGCCTCCAGCATCAAGCCCCAGCCTTTTATCCCCAAAGGGAAGTCAGAGCAGAGAATTTATGCAAAAAACTGCAGACAAAAAAAAAAAAAAAAAAAAAAAAAAAAAAAAAAAAAAAAAAAAAAAAAGCATGCACATCACAAAATTAATAACAAATGTACTCTTTACAATAATATATAATTAGCCTTTCTTAATTACCACTTCACTACCATTTAGAAAAAGGTGATGGAAGTTCAATAAAATGAGGTGCATTTATTCAACAGTAGTCAAATTAATTTATACACTCACATTCTCTTTAATAATTCCATGATACAGTAGGTTTCTTTTATCCAAATTTTGGAATATATCTATGTAATGGTTATCTCAGACTGCAAGCACTGCCACAAAATACTGAGAAATTCTGGAAGGAATATTATTAGAGGAGGAAAAGTCATTTCATTATTTGCCATGGGTCTGATTATGCATCCTACAATTCAGTTAGAAGAGAGAAGTGCTCTTTCCTTTTAAAAGAGAGAAGAAAAAGGGCCATCAGACCACTGTATGAGATATCCCATTTTTCTAGTAAGAATGTACTATCTATCTGCAGCAAATCTGCTTCCAACATAATCTTTTGTTGCTCTTAATTATCTAGAACATCCAAGCCAAAAAGCTTCTGCCTTCTCTCCATCACTGCAGAGGTATGAATATTTTCAATACCTAATATATCTTTAACTCCACTAATATGCAATATCAGACCTGTCTGTTCCACCTGAGAATCCTCTATCACATCCTTTGATGGAAAGTACCAGAGATGCTATTTTCCTATTCTGTGTTGTCTTTACACCTAATCTTGACTAAGGTTTCAACAGCAGGATCTTGTAATAAATCTCTCTTCCTGAAGGAAAAAAAAACCTGCACCTATATGCATTCAAGTGAATGACTCTTGATACCAGTCATGAACTTAGAGATGTTGCTCTGAGACATAAAAAGCTGCTTCTAAGCCTAATAATTTGCCTGTGATCAGCTTAATGAAAACTTCACTTCAGCTCAATGTACAAATATATATTTACCATGTAGCTATCTATGCATGATCATAGAATATTAATGCACCCAGTCAGAGGGCAGAATAGATGTTATATCTAAAAGAATTTAAATAAGATTTTTTTTCCTCACAGATTTATTGGGATGCACAGTGTTTAGTGCTTCTATGTGAAGATTCTGGAGAGGGAAAAGTCAATTCTCTGCACTCACTTCTACCTCTTGGCTCCTCATTAGGGCTCTCTACAACACAAAAACCAGAAAAGGGTGCCAGCAGATCAGCTTGATCACAATAAAATTTGAATAATTTTTTTCCAGGAACTCCTAAGTTTCACATCTTTCTCATCCATCTTAATAGTTCCTATTTGGCTGATGACTCACATATAACTCTGATTTAAATAGAGCTAAGATGGAAAACATCATTAAAAGCTTTGTGTGTTTTTTTAAATTTGCATTTAGTTTCTGAACTGTTTCTGACCTATGATATTTTCACAAAAATAGACTGAGACTGATAACTGTAACACTCTGCACATTCCCAAGAATAAATGACAAAGAATTTCTTCATCTGGAAAATGCCTAAAACCAATCAGGCTAATTTTGCCTGTATTCTATCCAACATCATATACCCAACCTGACAATACCACACCATTATACTACCGCAGTTCCATTATGCTGCCAAATCTGCCACAAACACTAATATCCAACTTTTTCCAAGATTTCTCTAAAGCCTTAATGCAATATTTCCACATGCACATGTGTATGGTTACCAACTGATAAGAAAACTAGTAGCATTCATTAAGTAGTGCTATAAATCTCTCCACTGAAACAGCAATAATATTCCCTTCCAGCAACCACAATAAATGTAATGCTTAATCTCTCTGTGATATTGTATAACTCTAGCCTGCAGCTAGACTTCCACTGTAGGTGGTACTGGAGAGGATAACTCTGCAGTGACAGCACACGATGTGCTCCTCTTTTCCACTGTGTGGAAGTTAGGGAGTTTGAAAGACTTTTTGTTTTATTTTGTTTTTTTTTCCTTCCAGAGAAAAGCCAGGTTTTAGGCCTGGATAAGAAAGGAGAATCAAAATGTTTTAAGTGGCACAATAATGCTCTTAGTATTGACTATTAATAAACTATGAAATTTTTTAGATCCCTTTTTCTCCTCTAAGGATGCATACTTGATCCGTGTCCCTTAAATTTCACCTTGTCCTCATCTTTGAGGCCCTCTACACATCTCTCTTTGCTTTACCCTTCTCAAGCACATTGAATGCTTTAACTACCAAAACAGGTTTTGTGGGAACTCACAAATTTTTTTCTGCAGTGGCTTGTTTTGACCAAGAAAGCAACAAAGTCAAAATATCTTTTTCATTACAGTTTTCAATGCCATATCTCAGAAGTCTAGGCAGCTTCAGAACCACGTCCAGCACTTCTGGGAATACTCATCCACAAAGAACCCCTTCCTTTTTCTTTCATGCCTGTCCATTTTCCATCAATACAATCCCTGTTTCCCAAATGTTTCCATTTGTCACCATCAGCTGCAGTCAGACACCAAAGCAGGTGTTTGGTGCATCCCTGTGGGAGGTGTCCCACGGGCAGAGATCCCCACAGCAGAGCTTCCAACACAAACTGGACATCCAAACCCCACACAGGGCTGAGTAAGATGTCCCTGCTGCTTAATCCCAAAGGAAATTCTGGCTCCTGCAGCATTTCCCTCCCAGGGTGTACAGTGAGGAGGAGAACAGGGAGACAGGAGCAGATCGAGCATCCTTGCAGGACCAGGGCTGCCGGGTCAGGGCAGGACATGCAGCACCCGAATGAACCATGCAGTGCAAGCAGCACAGAGCTGGCCCTGCAGCTGTGGCTGCAGCAGAGTGTGACAGCCAGCTCGGGACCTGGCCCAGCCCTGCCAGGCCAGAGGCTGCCACAGTGTCCCCACAATGTCAGCCTGTAATCCTGCCCTGCTGTTTGCAGCCTCTGAAGGCAAAGCTTCCTCCCCCCTGCTCTGCTCTTACCATAGGTGTGTGGCACAGGGCTGGATTTGACCTAAATTTGATTTATTCATTTTTTCCAATGCTTTACAGGGTACTTAAGCCCCAGGTCAGCAAAGCACTTAATCACATGCTTAACCTTAAGCACATGCTTAAGTGCTTAATCAGGGCCTTGTTGCTATAAAAAGCACAAAGCTATGACTCAATTTGAAGCAACTGAGTTGAAAAATTGAGATTCCCCCCATTCTCATTTGCTTACCTTGACATACACATATGAGCCAAATTATTCACATTAAATCTGTTTAAATATATTCTAGTCTGAAGTCTAATTGAGGAGTTTACAATACAACCTGAATATTTGGGTCCCTATAGGATTTGTGCCTATTAAGAGAATTACACTCCTGGATGCAGAAAGTGATGCCCTTCCACAATATAACTATTGCCATATATTAACATTCTCCTAATTCTGATGACCGACCTAATAAAATAAAATAAAAATGTTTAAAAATGATTATCTTTAAAGGTAAACTCAGAGTGAGCCATTCACATGTAATACAAAGATACTACTTAGAGCAAGATGCACCAGTATGCACTCTACAGCTACATATGCAGTCTCAAGATTACTATTTTAAAATGTGTACTGCATCCTTATCTAACTTGTCCAGTAGGTGCAATTATTTCTAGAATTTGTTGTACAGTTCGGCAGGAAATTTTCCTTTTGCTCAAACAGTTCAGATTTGCCTCTGCTGTGATTTTCTTCTGACTAAACATCCTCTAAAATGTTTCTTTTTTGATGCTTCCTAGAATTACTGGCACTCTGACTACAATATCCTGTTGGATGAATACCATGAAAGCTGCTAGCTTTGGTAACTACATCTAAAATGTACAGAATGTCATATAAGGCAGTTTATCAAGGGGAGGGAGCCTGGACTTTAAACCAACAATAATTTTCTGTGAACTAGGAATACTTTTCAATGTATTTGCTGTTTCATATTACCTTCTTTCCTTCTGTTTCACAGACACATTATACCTCACATATTTGATGCCATTATTAATTAGGAATGATGGTGGTCTAAAAGTTTTACATAGGACTGGTGAAAAACTTTCTTATTTGTTTTTATTTACCAAACAAAATGCATTTAGAAAAAGCTTCAGCCACACCAAGACACAATGGAATTCTCAGCTTCCCTGATGAAATAATCAGTTCAGCATGAACATGATAAACCACTTATAAAATATTTTCCACTACTCCATCAAAGTATCCTTTCTCTACGCTTTTTCTACATGGCCTAACTTGCTCTTCTTCCCCTGACTTGTAAGAAAATAAGATAGTAGAATCCTAAGTAGTCATTCACACTAGAAAAGTTGTCCCCTCCTGACCTCTTCCACCAATTTAATCACTTTTTCCAGGCTGAAATTAGCCTGTCCTGAACTTTAGTAAACTCCATTCCACTGCAAAAGGATGATTACTTTGTCCCCTTAATCAAACAATATTGAACTATACAAAAAATAGGGACAAAATGGCCCCATCCTGCCTGTTACAGAGAGAAAAATCACATGGTCACCACCCAACCCAGCACCACATTTCTTCTTTTCAGCTTCGTGCTACACACCTTGAGTGGGAGCTTCCCAAAAAGGACCATCACTCTTAATTGTCCTTGAATCACTACATCTTAGCAGCTTTGGGACTTTTTAAGACAAAATGTTTATCTGGACACAGTCAGAAGAACTGTATTCAGATGGAGCAGAAACTCATATGAGACTGACATGAGAACATTACCTTCTGAGGGACAGCCACGAGGCCCCTCTTTGGGTTCTAGCCCACAGTCAAACCCTCAGTTTTCTAGCAGAATGAAGCTTCTGGAGTCTACCCTGACACCTTAATACTCATATTTTATTTTAAAAACATCCCTGAAAGTTATTCTGAACAATCTCGCAGCAGTTTGACTCTTACCTTGCCACACTCAGTGCGGTGGAGACACCTGTGATGTGTATTAGTGTTAAATAAAGTCATGCTCTACTCAGGGGCTGGTGTAATCAATGTTTTCTGTGACAGGATTGGTGCATGGTTTATTTCCACCCATTGTATTCTCAGCACAGCAATAGCAGGCTCTCAGTAAGGAGATGAACCCCAACCACTTATTAGTCCATGGCTGGAAGCCATCAGCTCTACATCATAAAAAATCCCCAATTCATCACTGACTCTCTCCATCCTCACACCTTTCAACTCAAGCATCTGAGGCAAATACAAAGTAAAGCAGAGGAAAATCATCACTGAAGTTTCCTACGCTGAGTTTTACTGTGTTTCACTGCCGCCTTTTCATTTTTTTTCCTCTCAAATCCTTAAAAATATAAAAGAGCTATTTTCTTGTGGAGTTTTTTTTTCCTTCAAAGATAATAGTATAGGCTTCAACAATATCTCTGCCAAAAAGGCAAACTCCTCGAACCTTGACTTTCTGTCCTACTACACCTAATGAGACAACTATTTAAACTGCATTTAAAAAGTGCTGAGTAGATGAACTCAATGCCTAATGATGTTACTCAGCTTGTCGGCAGCTGATTGACACTAAAAGTAATAAATTAGAACAGAAAATGATTTTACAAGATCCCTGGGATGACAGACAGGCTAAGTGTAATATCCTCCATTACAGTTGTCACTAGATTTTATACAGTTCAGATCTGAACAGCCTTGGCAGGAAAGTGGAACAATTTCATGAGATAGATCTTTAGATGATATAGAGTAGCATAAATCCTCTGAAGTTAAAGAAGCTATCCTGATTTATGCAGACAGGGATCTGGCTCTATGTCTTTATACACGCTTCTGCTCAAGTATTGGAATGAAATCATTTGTTTTCCCATGCAAATCTGGGCAGAGAAAAGCAGAAACCCGATAAGAGAGGAATGCTGAGGGCTGATGTCTTGGCTGTGTTTGTTTCTATCCCCCCCCTTCTCCTTTTAAAAGGACAGAAAACAGTATTTAGAGCATGGCATCACTGATTTTGTTGGCTGCCTTCATTTCAGGGAATCCCACTATAAATCCACAGCTCTGCAGAAGCACCTTTTGAATCATTAGCATTCACTGTCAGAATCCTTTGTAACGTCTTAGGATGTGTAAAAGCAAGACAAAAGGCAAGCATGTGGATACTCCACCAAGCTCAAATAGCCATTATGCCATTATTGTTTGGGGTTAATGAAAAGAAAGAATAAAAATGTGTATCTGAGCCTTAGCTATCTGTAAAGCCTAAATGACTGGTCTGCTTTTGGGGTGATTTTTCGGGGGTTTTTTTGGGTAAACTTCCATTCATAAAACTTTTCCTGAGAAGAAAACAGTCTCTTCATGTACAGTTTATTCCAAGCTCAGGGATGACTGTGGATAATTTTAATTCTGCTTCATTCAATGAGCTCTTCTAATGCAATGATTTTCTCTGTGGAAGACCTTAACCACAGTGGCCATTTGCAGCTGATGAATTTTTTTTTATAAATAATTTATTAAGCTATTGCAGACTTATACTTTTTGCACTGAGAGAAAGGAAAAAGAGGAGGGGGGAGGATTGCATCTTAAACTCTATTTACAAATTTACCTTGGCAGGCCCTCTTGCTGCCAATAGGAAGCCATGTTGCATATTTAATTTGCTCTTTTGTTACAATGGGGCTTAGGTTAGTTAATTTCAATTTTCGATTTCAAAAGCTATCAAATATGGCTCAGATGAGAAATCAATTTTTCTCAGCTGCCTCTGTTTTTGTCATGGGGAGGTTTCCCATTGGCGAGGGGACAGCCACGTGGCACAGCAAGAGATTAGTTCACTAGACCCCGTGTTTCAGCCACCTCAATTACTGGCTGCCTCTTGTAATTTAGCCTTATAACACCTAATTTCAAGATAGAACTCATATTTAATTCATGAAAGCTTCCACAAGAGTAATTGTGAAATAAATTGCCATAGAAAATATCCATTTGTGACTCGTTTTAATTTTGTATGCTACTAGCACGCTATTTGTTCTACTTGTTTAACACTTTAGCACAAACATATTTTATATTGAACTTTATGGACTGCTAATAGGTTATTATTTTTCACTGCTTCCCCTTCACGGACACACCACTGAAAGTCCCTCTCCTTCATGCAGCCCCGGGTCTGGCAACATTGAAATAGATGCACTAAAACACAGAAACTTGTAATCTCCTAATTATTGACTGGATTGTTATGATCTGTTCATAACTTTAAAAGTAGCAGATAAAATCACAAGTGATGGTTTGTAAATGGTAGTTAGATGACAAGGATCATTTAAAGGGCCAAGGAATAAATACAGTTTAATTTCTCTAATGTTTTAAACAAACCCATTCATTACACATATTGATGTTGCATGCTAACAGCGGTATATGTATTTTTAATTCTTTAACCAAAATAAATGTTTCCACTGTATACACACCATTTTGTCCTTTTCCTCCCTGTTGCTATGACAACAAGGTGGGTGAGGCCTCCTCAACTGCCAAACTCAGCTGTCATCCCTTCACCCTAAAAGCCTTATAATTGCTTTTATTTGCATACGACAATTAGGCAGGATGGCTCACAGCAAGAAAACCAACCTTTCTCTCCCCCAGTGCACACAACGCCAGCCTGTAATTTATAAAAGATACACGCCATGTGGTGGAGCACTAAAATAGAGTGATGAGTCCTTTCATCTGATTGTAAGCTATTAACAAAAGAAAACATCCCCTTTCAGGCTGTAAAAAATGCCTATCTGGTGTGAACCTGGGGAAAAAAAAAAGGGGGGGGGGGGAAATAAAAAAAGTTTTGCCACCTCCATGCAAACCCTTCACATTCATTATCGTGCTGAACTCAGGGAAAGAGTTTGAAAGCAAGAGTTGCATTTTGGTGCTTGATGAACAATGGAGTGTCAGCAAAATTGATGACGTGGTAAAACTGGACGGAGATTTTTGTTCTTGGGTTACGTCACACCCAAAGATGCCAACGTGAGATGATAGCTCCTTGCTGAAAAGTGCTGCAAGGAAAGCATGATGTGGGTCAGGATGTCAGAGGAAGATGGTACAAGGAGAAACTGGAAGTTCAATACTTTTTAATAGTTCTGTTTTTGGAAACCAGCTTGCATTGCAGAAAGTACTTACAGAAAAAAACTTCCCACGCTTAAGGAAAACCCCTCTGCTTATACATCAGGCTGATGTTGGGGCCTAAATGTCTGCACAGCTTATTCATATGAAAAGTCAATGTCCAGGTAAATGTTTTTATTTAAGCTTTTTAATAGCATGCTGCTCGTTTTAACTTTCATAATTACGAAAGTATCTCTCTCCAAGCAACTCCTCTACAACAGTCTCATCCTATCTGCTCTCTTCTGGAAGCTCTTTATGCACTATTTGTGACACCTGAGCTGACTGAGTATCTCCAACCCTCAAAAATCCCATAAAAGACTCCCCCTTTCCCTTGACAGACTCTAACATCTACAGTTTCGATGATAAAAGCACAGTGCAGCTAGACTGATCTAAAAATAAAGCAGCTAATACATTACAATGGCAGTACAGCACACACATTTGTAAACCTCTCTGAATTACCTTCCTCAGAAGGGCATCCCTGTTGAAACTAGGGGGGAGCTACATAAGGGAGTAAAGCAGAACAGATCCAGCCCAACACAAGCAGGACTGACCTGTTGTGTCCCTGCAGCCACCTCTGTGACCTGGTACTGATGACAAGGATGAGTCGGGAGCACGGCTTGCAGGTATCTCCTTCAACTTTGCCCACCTCGCTGCTTCAAACTCCCCTTTAGCACACAAAATTTACCCAAACCAGTTTCAATGAGCGTTTGGAAGAGGAGGGAAAGTTTGGAGGGAGAGTGGAAAGGAAAACAGGCAGATGGATGTTCAGACACGGGACATGCAGTGCCAAGTCTCCTGCCCTCCCTCCCTCCTTAGCTCAGGCACAGAACCACAAACCACAGCACACAACTTGGGGCAGCACTTCCCACCTTTTACCAAACACAGGGAGCAAGAAAAAGTCATCAGAGCACAGATTTCTCAGTACAAAGCTTGAACAAACCAGCAGTTTTGGCAGCAGCCTGAACTGGCAGCAGGTTCAACCCACCAGCCCTGCCACCGCCCCACAGCTGAACCCCAACAAATCCCCACGCACAGGCTTCAGTTTCTGTGCCTGCTCATACGTGATATTTGTACTTTTTTTGAAGTTGTGCAAAGGACACGAAGGTCAATTTAATCAGCAGAGGATTTTTTCCTAGTACAATTTACTAATATTTTGTCCATTCTGGCTTTACAAGATCCAAGTAACACATTTCTCTGTTAAGCAGTACATGCCTTACCCTGACTGGATTTAATCTGTTTGTTTTAAATTTCAGATTGTATATTCCTCTTTCAGCTCTGTGTTTCTCTAAGCATTTGCCTTACGGTTCTTAGTATCCTGTTTCAACCTCCAGTGTTTGAAAAATATCATGGAGTATCAAGGTAGATTCTCACAAAGTGCAATATATAATTTCATATTTTAAGTAATTTTTCTGAATGTGTCCTTTCTCATTCCCATCTCCTAATGCTATTACGAAGTCAGTTGAAGTCATACACTGATTTCAAAAAGAGAATTTATACCTCTATGTTGAATTTTTTTTCATTGCATATTTAATCTTAAAATTAGGATATTGCTGAGTTGATCCTTTTAAATGTCTGAAACCAAATTCTTCCCTGAGATAAGTGTTGAGGCTGCTAGACCTTTTGGTTTCAGAACTGAAATTGGCCCCCAAGTTTCACAAGAGAGAAAAACTTGATTATAAAAATAAGTATCAAAGTATATAAGGAATATAATGCAGGGCTTCCCAAGGATCAGAGGGCAGTATTATTTCCTTCTCCGTAACAGACACTTGCCTTTTACACAAGGGTTGTTTTCAGCATAGTAAGTTTTTTGTTTCATGCTCAATAAAATGTAAGAACCTAAAGACAGTAAGATTTCTTAACACATAGAAGCAGGACAAGATGCAAATTTTGCTTTAGGAGGCTTTGCAGTTCTAATGTCTCTGCTCTCTGTTTTGGAATGCAAACACTTCTTTAAAGAAAAGCAAACCATGAACAATTAGCAAAAGTCTACAAGATGAAGCTTTCTTGGGATGGTCCTAGGATACTCTCTGATCATTTACATGGATTTTATTCCATTATTGGCTGTTGCATTTAATAGGAGCACAAACCAACAACACTAATGCAGCCCTGTTCATCTCATTTACAGAATTTAGAGCTTAATATGCTTCTCCCTTAGCCCATAACTTTCTCTACCTAGATGGTAAAGCCTGTACTTTTGCAGAAAGTTGCTACAGCTTTCCAGCAATATGAATCAGAGAGGAATTTGTTCCAAAGTGAATGTAATACATAAAACTCTGTTTGATTCTGAAGAACAGCCTTGTACTATCGAATAATATCTCATTTTGATCCAGTTATTTTAAAAATAAATAATATCTTATTTTGATACAGACGAGATGACTTCTAAGGTATAGAAATAAGGTATAAGGATCAATGTTACTTTGAAGATCTGCATTTTGAAAACTAATTTTCCAATATTATGGAAAAAAATAACTTTTTTTTGTGACTTCTAAAAGCAAACTCCACCAGCTGGATTTTGTACTCACACCAAGGTATGCAACAATATGCACACGACAGGAGGAAAAGGAAGATAAAAGCTGTGAATATCAATAACTGATACCTGGAAATTTAAATAAACTTTTAGGGAAAAAAAAATTGCTAATGATCCTGCAGATACCAAATCAACCTTTAATAAGGGAACAAATAGGAAGTGAATGAGTTCTACTTCCCTTATACAAGGAGGCTGAGATGCTTCTCTGGTTCCCCTTGTCTGGATGGCAGGGACAGGTTTGCCAAATTTTCACCATTTTTTTCTATTGAGATAAACAATAAAAAGTTGCTCATTTAGTATATTGTGAAGTAGACACAAAGCTGCTACTGAACTTTAAGCTGAGAATGCCTTCAAATTTATATCCAAAATTATTTATCAAATATCCAAATTTATTTTGCAGGCAAAAAGACACAGGTAAATTTATAAGAAAAAATTTTTTATTCCCACAGACAAGAGGTGGGATCAAGTTCTCACTTGTTTTGATTATCACAACAGAAAAATGCCACTAAGTAATCTTTGATGCAGACATCATACAACAGTTCACTGTACTTTAATCCATCTCCTTCTACCTTTTTTTATTTCCAATAAAAGGAACAACGCACACTCGACATGAACTCTAGGATTTAAATGAAGCTTCATGCGTGCTAATATTAGAGAGACATTAATAATAAATTGGGAAGCAGGCAAGTCGAAGATGATTTCTGACTCGGTTTTGTACCTCAGACACTAGAACTTGAACTGCAGAGTTTGACACTGACACTTTTTAGGGAACAAAGTCTCTCTCCTACTACCTCCTCCACCCTCCAATTCAAATCTCATCTGAGAAGTGCTGAAATGAAGCTGTCACTCAGGCCTGCTCAGGGACCTGTCAGCAAAACATTGAGCCTTTTCATTTTGATGGGTCAGCCTGCAATCCCCTTGAAAGAGAAGTCCGTGCCACTGTGGTTTTTCTTTCTGCAGGAATTCTGAATTCTAATGAAACTCCAAATCGCCCAATAAAGGCAGGGGCATGGGGAAGTAATCCAACCCAGATCGGAGTGAAATTTGTATTTTATCTTTTTTTTTTTTTTCCCCCAGACCATTATTCTAATAGCATTCAGAGAACGTTGTAGGTTTTTTTTCTCCCCCCACAAGTCATCCCCCCCCCCTTTTTTTTTTGCAGGGCAGGCGCAAACGGAATGATGTGTCCTTTGTCTTGATGCTACACTGAGATTAGGTAGCAGCTCTCTGAAAATGAAAGGGCATGGCTCAAATTTTCTTGGGTAAATATCCATCCACCTATTGCAGTCTGCATCTCCACTGCTACAAATATCTCTAATGTATGACTGTGCTGAGAGAAAGAGAAAATTTCACATTAGCATTTCTTCCCCAGAAGAAACTGTCTTTCATTAACAGTGTACAAAGCTTTTTCTAGACACGAAGGAAAACTGTACCCTTCCTTTCCCTTCTGTTCTCCTCAACTTTGCTTTCCAGATTAGTTGCTACCTATGGCTTGTATCAAGATGGAGGGGAGATGATGCAGAGAAGTGAGAAAATAATTTATATAATATATTGATGTATTCTCTTTAAAGTGCCTTTATTAACACACGTTTTATGTTTCTAAAATATGGATGAATTCAGTAGCCCATTGAAGTCTGTTTACTTTAACAAGGAGATACTATTTTGCTAACTGGTTAAAAATCAGAGTCATTAGAAGAGGAATAGACTGCATGAAGAGACAGAATTTATGACACAGTGCTAGAGCCTGGTGATCTTTACATATTTTTGAAGTTAAGGATAGTCCCACTGTTTTTTTTTTAAACAGAGTTCTCTGTAAGATGCACAATGCTTTCAAGAACAATTAAGACAAACAGATTAAAAAGTGACATAACTTGGAAGCAAAAAAAAAAACCCAAAAAATCAGTATCACTCACAACAGCATTGTGTGAAAAATACAAACACAGTATCATTAAATAATATTTTATGGAACTAGAAAATAAAAAGACAGATGGAAACCTGGCTAAAATCTTCAAAGCACAAACTAAGCAATGATATAAAGGTATCAATTACACAATGTAACACTGCTAATGGCACAATGGTAAGTGTTCCCTAGGTCTCTTCATTGTCTGGTTAACCTGCAAGTACCCCTCAGGAATGTTTCGACTGCCACAGCAGCCCTCCCACCCTATAGTTATGGTTGTGTTATTCAATCTTGCAGAATCACCATCTTCAGGCTCTCACCCTCTCTCTGCAAGACATGACCCAAACATCTCATCTTCCTCTGCTCTGCCTGTCCAAAGAGAACCCATTATAACCCCAGGTGCTGAAAACCCCAGGTATTATTATGTAGTACACAGCAAGCCAATGCACATAGGTGTGTGTGCCCAGCACACATATCCTCCTGCTATTTTCTTGAGTATTGTGATCGAACTGGGATGCCAGAAAAAGTATAGCATGTAATTTTCCTTGGTGATGACCTTCAGAGGTTCTTTTTCCCTCTTGATTGGCACTCACCTCTGTGGGAAATCATTATAATAGACCCCTATTTCTCTACCTACACTGTCAGGGGGCTGCTAAAACTATTCTTCCTTTACCCTGCTCTACCTCACTATTGCACCATAGGCAGCGTGTATGATCACCCAGAGTTCTGCTGCTGTGTTACATCTGGACATCCAGAAAGCAGTTAAAACAGTGATAGACACTGCCTCCTTCCTTCCTTCAGCACATTAATAGCACTTTCTCTGTATTAAATCCTTTTCCCTCACCCTCCTGCTCAGCAGGTAAAGGGTAGAGACTTGGACAGAGCAAAGGTACTTAACTTTTGTCTTGGTTTTATTTTATATATACATTTAATTTTATATATATAGATATTTAAAATATTATACTATTTATATCTATATATTTTATATATTTATATGCATTTTATTTTAAAGATGTATGTCTAATATTGCAGTAAACAATCTCACATGCAGTCTGAAATTGGCATATTTATGTTTATATGAACCTAATCGCTCAACCAGCTATAAATATATACATATGTGTATATAAAGGACACATATATAATCTTTTAAATGCCCAGATGCTAGCAAATCTCCTGTTCACTAGGTGCTGCACTTCTTAAACTACAGGTGTCCCAAAGACAGCCTTTGGTGTCATCATGGGTATTTTGATGTATTTTGTGTATTTTACCTTTTCAGTATGTTCAGTGTCTCACAAAGCAAATGTTAGCTCTCATTCGTTGTCCAGTACATGATGATTGCTGACTGCAAAAAGTTAATAATGAAAATTCTTTCAGAGCATCTGCAACAGTTTGTATTTGTATAACAAATAATTGAAGGCTCTGTCTTTGAAGACTTACACTGGCTACACTGTTCAGTAGAAGAGGGCATTGTTTTCATGCTGTTTGGTAGTGCTCACCCTTGAGTCTTCTAAGATCAGAAGGAAAATATATCCTTAACTCATTTGAAATCCTGATCCAATACCAAAGACAAGCTGAAAACTGCACTTCCACAAAGACAAGCACATATTCTGGATGAAACTGAGCTGAATTAAGTTATCTTTCTCAAAAATCCACCTAATTGCCACCTTCTTTTCACTGGTCCAGGTCCAATTCATACCTTGTGCAGTTTCATCTATTTCAGCCAAATTCCCCCTGCTCCAAGCTGAACGTGTGGAGAAATCAGAAGAGAGCACAGCTGCATCCTCTGGTAAGGGTGATACTCATCCTGTCTTAATGGGAGCCTGGGAATCATTTCCAGGAGCTGAGGCTGCCAATGCAGACACCCACAGTCTACATCTTCCCATATTCTTTCTGTTCCAGCTCAACAGAAGTTGTCACAGTCCAGCTTTTCCTTAAAAGCTTGCAACCAGCCAGTTCCATATGCATCATCTCTTCCTGACTCAAACAAGCAGCCTGACCTCAGTTATTAGCAATCACAGAGCTTCTGTGGAGTGCTTTACCCTGAATCAGAAGATAGCAGTTTTTGTGATCAGAAACATCAGGGTCTTGCTCTTTCCTCTGACCCCAGAAGGTATGGGATGTGGAAGGGTTATGGATACAGTTTAATGGAAGCTATCAGAAATTTTAAAATACTACCTGCTTATGTATCAAAACCTCACTTCATAAATTTAGCACCCTTTCCTTCTCACCTTTTTCATGTTAATGACAAAATAACAAACTCAGAAAGCTGTCCAAAAACTTACAAACCAAATGCACCCAAAAAACCCCAAACCCACCTTGTACACTGCCTAAATGTGACCAGCTACTCCCAACACAACTGTTTCCTCCACCTTTACTCACATTCAGTAACACTTACCCTAATGAGACCCCATGGAAAAGTCAATCTCCATGTGAGACTTGAAGGATCAGAGTCCAAGCAGCAAAACATATTTAAATGGGCTAAGTTAATCTTCAGGTTAATTAATGCCATTCTAGGTTTATTCTAGCAATATTTCATTCTAGTTCATCCTAGTACTATTCTATTTCCCCTAAGAACCTTAATATTTTTGGGTTACTTTTACTATGAAATTTCAGTCTCCCTGTGGCCTGGTATTAATTACTTTGATAGAGTTAAGGCTTCATTTACACCAGTGGCTACTTTTGTGAGCATAAACACTAGAACATTTGATAAAATTAAAACTGTCATTGCCCTGTGAGCTGGTAAGATTTAACAAGTACAAACAATATTGCCAAAGAGAATGAAAGCCTTTTTTTCCTATTTCATTTAATGAAGTGATGCCTTTATCTGTAGGGTTTTTACTTATTTTTCTTTTCTTTTTTTTTTTTTTTTTTTTTTTTTAACTTTTAGCATATTTTTAACTGCTACTGCAGGCCCTCCTAAGTGTTAAAAACCACAAGGATAAACCCAGGAAGCACTCCAGATACATCTCTAGTAGCATAAGACCCATTCCTCCCACCCCAATCGCCTCATAATTGGTTTTGATGTTCAATATAAGGGATAAATGAGTGCCCCTCTCCTGCTTGCTCACAGTATGCCACAAAACCCTGAAAGGGTTAATTGGCATTTTAAGAAAAGGTAATTGTAAAGCATATCTGCTGGGGTTATCCCCAGAATTGGGGGGGTGGTGCATAGGTCTCCCACCCACTGGAGCATCTCACATCTTGAAGAGCATGCTGAAGACAAAAGCAGTCCTACTGCTGTTTCTTGATTTTCACTTTCAGCTCTAACTGCTAACCCCCAATGTGCTCTTTTGAGTTTACTATATCAAGCTAGTACTTACAGCAGAGTATATGTACTGTGTCTTGACTGTAAAATTATACTGACATTGTAAGCATAAATATAAATCTCTGTGTGTGTGTTTGAATCATACATAATTTACTGCTGGATTTATTCATTGCAGAGGAGCATACTGACTGGAGTGGGTGCTCTAAGAAAAATTGGATGGAGAGACTGGCTATACTTTTATATTTTTTAAATAAACCAAACATTTCACTGAGTAAAATATATAACCTGACATATAAAAAGAAATGTGGTTTTAAGTAAGTGAGAAGTCGAACTGAATCGGAGCAAGGTCATGGCTGGTCATTTTCTTACTATATCAAACTCTCTGCCACTTGTTTGTAGATGCTTGTAACATTTTTATCCTCTGAAAAATACATATTTCATTTCCACTTTTGCCAATTGGAACTTTTTCCAGGATGTTCTTCTAATGCATTCTAGTGAGTAAAGAAAATTCATATACACTCGAGCACAAGGGAAACACTTCCAGCTTTGGACTGATAAATACCTAAGAGTCAACATCAGTTTGTGGGTTTTATTCAAGCAATGTTTTTCTGGGCGCAGGAGTTGATTTCCATATCACTTTTCTTTGAACTTGTCTTTGGGTATTCCAGTTTACAAGAGGCAGAGTTCCTGTGAGTGTTTTTTAACAGTGTCACCCATCACAGTGTAAAATAAGGAGTGGGTTCACCCCTTTAGCATTAGCTTCATCAAACTCTACAATTCTGCCCCCCTGCCCTGTTCCTGCTCAGATTATGCCCAAAAGGTGCAAACTATAAAAATGCTCACTGTGAGGAGGATGGCAGAATGTGATCCCAAGTATTTTCTACTCATGTTTTAGATTAAATTCACTATCTTGAAGAAAACTTTCTATGAAATCCAAGGAACTACCCACATAGGCATATGGAAGTGAAGGAAGGTTGCATACCTATTAATTAAATATTTAGCATGAGTTTCATTTTAAAAATCCCCAAAACTATTCCAGCTCTCTCTTCTAATCTCTATCCTGTATCTCTTTCTGAAACCACCCCAACCCTCAGCAATAGCTTTAATTTAAAGAAAGCAACACAGGTTGTTTATTTCTTTAAAATCAGCTGTGCTGTTGATTGCATTCTATCACATCCTGCAATGCCTTTACAGCTGGACAATTTTTAGTCTTGGTGTTTTTCAGAGTGAATTTAATGAAGCTCTACTCAGATAACCAAGAGGTTGGTGTTCCTCATCCACATCATCATGTGAACATAGAGGGAAGCATGACTATGGCTTTAACAACTGCTACATTACATAATAAAATCAAAAAACCCTCATTTGCTAAAGCACTTAGAGACCATAAGGGTTTTCCTACGTGCAGATGAGAGTTACAACTGACTCTCAAATTTCCTGGCCAGTGGAGTATTTATTTGTATATATTGGGAGCAAAACACCTCTCCCAAGTAGGAAACTCAAGGAAATGCTGAGTCTGGCAATTCTTGGACAGTGTAAGCATTTGTTTTGTCACATATTAAAGGCCAACAATATTTTTCAGAATATTGACCTTTTTTCCCTAGACCAACGTTAATATTTAACAGGAAGCTCATGCCTCTGTATTTTTGAGGAGCAGCTGAGGGAGCTGGGGAGGTGTAACCTGGAGAAAAGGAGGGTCAGGGGAGACCCTCTCACTCTCTACAACTCCCAGAAAAGAGGGTGGGGGTCAGGCTCTGCTCCCACATAACAAGTGACAGGATGAGAGGAAATGACCTCAAGTTGTGCTGGGAGAGGTTTAGATTCAGAAAAAATATTTGAACATATATTAGGTATTGGGATAATATAGGATATTAGGAAAAACAGATATTAGGATATCTATTTAGATAGACACCTAATTAGATATTAGGAAAAATATCTTCACCAAAAGATTGTCAAGCACTGGCACAGGCTGCCCTGGGCAGTGGTGGAGTCAGAATCCCTAGAGGTATATAACAGATGTGTAGACATGGCACTTCAGGTTTAGTGGTGGACTTGGCAGTCCTGGTTAGCAATTGGACTTAATGATCTTTGAGTCTTTTCCAGCCTAAACAAATCTATGATTCTACAGCTCTAAGTACAAATTAGCTGCATGCACCTTCAGTAGATATTTCCTCCAATATACCTCTTTAATGGGGTATTCACTCAGGAGTCCCAGTGAAATTCTTGTCATTGTTGAGCTCGTCTCTTAGATTCTTTCCTATTTGCTTTCTGCATTTTCACTTCTTCGTGAAGATGCTTAATGCAGTATAATTGAAACAATTTTATTGTCTCCAGCCATCCATTCTACTATTTCAGTGGCAGAAAATACTGGTCAATTTGACAAGTTAATATGACTTTAGTGGTCATTTGAACTCCTTTAAGCCACTGGGTGCTAAAATTACTTGTCAGATTCCTACACCTGCAAACTGAATGTAACTTGTCCATGAGAAAAGGAAGGGGAAATTATTTTCCACAGGAAACCTTTCCTGAAAGTAGTAATTGCAATTTTTACTAATTGATAGGGCATTGACACTTCCTACAGCAGTTCTGAACCACTTGAGAGCAATATTTGATACTCCTACCTGGAACTCTTAATGATACTTTCAAACTACCTTCTATTTTTCCCATTGGGTTGGATCATTAAAGACAAAGTGGGTTACACTTCCTTTGGTATAGATAATTTTTGGTAATCTAATTTACCTACTAATTGGATGCCTGTTGTTCTACATCCAGTTCAAGTTTACACCTCAGCTTACTGTTCTGACCATAAGACTCCACAGAGATGTGTGCAGGTAATATTGGAGCAACTGCCAAAAGAAAGAAAACATTTCTTCCTCCCACCCCGCCTCTATTAGCACAGCTAATTTGCTTCACACTCAGTAGCAGTAGGTACAATCAAACCAAAAGCTGGAGTTTGGTTTGGGTTTTTTAGTTTTAGCTCCATTTTTTTTTAGGTTATATGTTACGCCATATAGATTAGACCATACGCTCTCCTGACAGCAATAATGGTTTCCATGGACTCACAGCCATGGTACCAGAGAGGTACCACTGTGAGCTCCTGCCAAGAGGTCACCTGGAAAGTTTCTGACAAATCAATGGGAGCTTCATGGACTGGTTTTCTTCCTTTCAGGAATAAATGCAAACAGTATTACTGCCTGGACACTTCTGCACCAAGACTAATTCATCAGTGTGCTGAGAAATTCCATTCTGGCCCATCCTATTGCAGTCTATCCCTTCAGCTTCTTGCATTTCAGTTCCTTTTCTTTAAAAAACTCTTCAGTGGGAGAGCACAGGTACTGGTAACCTCACACAGGTTTCTTTGTGTCATTCACACTATGGTGCAAGTCACTTTTCAAACCACATGAGCTTGCTAATTTTAACGGGATCCACATAACAAAGAATTCCACTTCGGAAACTTCCCACCTTAGTGTCTTTAAATATAAACTTCAAGAACGCATTTAGTAACACTATAATCTTGTTATAGGGATAATACTCCTTTTTTTTTTACCAGTGATTAGCAGACTCTCCTAAATAACAGCAGCAATTTTTCCTTACAATGCCACCACAATTACTGCTCCGGAAAAAGGCTAGATGTCAGAAAAGGTAAGCTAGCTGCTCTTCCTAAAAAACACACATCTAAATTCTTCTGCTAGCGCGGTTTCCTACAGATTTCTGTCCTTTAGCCCTTGCTCCTCTATCTCCTCACCATACGCTCTGTTCAGGAAGCACGAGGAGATGCTGCAGCCCGCCAGCTGTTCCCAAAGCCAGCGTGGCAGGGTTGAGTCCTGCCCACCTTCCCCAAGGTGGGGGCACTCCTCTGGCTTCTTCTCCTCCACCGATTTTAACCAAACTTACACAAACTTAATTATAGCAGACATTTCTGCCCTTCTGTCAAATTCAGTTGAGAAAAGCAACCACACTAGGAGGGGATGACAGGTAAAGCAAATGATTATGTAAAACCTCATTTTTGTACATCCACAGTCTAAAGGATGCCATAAAAATCAACGGAATGTCTGAAGCTCTGTGTTAGAAATACTGCAAGCTACATGATCTGAGTTAATGCTTCATTTGTATACGGCTGTGTATTTAAAGATAATTAATATTAGCTGTGACTTTTGAGACTGGTATTAACACAGCCTCCCTTTGTAGTGCCTACAGTTTTGTAAATGCAAATAATTTTTAGTTCAGTTTTGCATTTTTAATTATAAGCAGACAGAGTTTCTGTGGTATTTAACTGCCTAACCATGACTCAGGATAGGCACACACATTCATGGTATTAATTGTGTCTAGGATTTGCAGGTGTAACAAAATCAAAGTGGCTTTTTTTTTTTTTAAATTAACCCTCAAGCAAATCTTGAACAGAAGTAATTGACATGCACGGGCCCAGATTTATTTTTTAAAGCTTTGACCAAGAGATTTCTCTTAGTTGAATTAAGGTAGTGTATGTAATATTAATATGAGCTCACACTGCTGTGAACGCTTACTGTATAGTATTGGATGGGAGGAGATATAATGTGATATTAAAAAAAACACATTATTTCGAGGTAGGCATGCCAAAAGCAGTTCTGTGGAACAGAAGGTGGCCTAATTATTAAAAGAAATGGCTTCCATCTCTGTGATGGTCTGACTGTTTGTGGATAAAATCCTACAACTGTGAAAGGCCTCATGCTCCGGAAAAAAAAAAAAAAAAAAAGAAAAGAGAGAGAGGAAAAAAAAAAAATCAAAGTGTTCAGCAGCCATACATCAGAGAGACTATACAAGAAGGGTATCGTATTTTTAGAGACCCCAGAATTCCTCCGCAAAGTAGTAGTTAGTACCAGGTCTACATCAAAAGAAAACAACATTCTGTGTCATCACTGGCCTCCTCTGTGATGTTTTGCCCTCAGCTTCATAATACTCAAAAAGTCATGGTTGAAAAAGACAGACTGTCCCTTTAAAATTAGATCATCCCTTTTATTAATATGCAGAATGAGTTGTCAATTGA
Source organism: Prinia subflava (assembly GCF_021018805.1). Taxonomy (NCBI): domain Eukaryota; kingdom Metazoa; phylum Chordata; class Aves; order Passeriformes; family Cisticolidae; genus Prinia; species Prinia subflava. The sequence goes on from NC_086261.1 coordinate 4,436,108, forward strand.
CCAAGCAACAAATGTACATCCTCATATCCTCATTTTCACTTCTATCTATGAATATTTTAAAACCCTAATGTGTGCTTGGCCATTTGGGTTTTAAGCAAAGACTTATCACAGTGTAAAACCCCTCATTTTTATCCCTTAGCTGAGGGCTTCTTTTTCCCTTTTCCAGGGTGTCATTAAAAATCTGATGCCAAGAGCTGGGACTTGGCAGGGTTTGCGATATAATTTGCAATCTGCAGTGTTTGCTGGCTAGCCCCCACCTGCCCCCCTCTTTTTTTTTTTCCCTTTTTTTTTTCCCTTTTTTTTTTTTAACCAGCCTGCCTGCTAGAGTCAATAGGGGGCATCCCTCATCTGTCTAAAAGAAAAATAGCAGCATACTAATTAGAATTCTATTTGCCAGAAGCCTCGGAGTTGCTGTGCTTATAGATTTCAAGCTTCTTTTGTTTGAATTAAATTGCCAACTTTTCCCCCCCCCTCCTCCCTTCCCTTCTTTGCACTAGGCATGAGAGAGCGGGTGCCTTATTTGATTGAAAGAGGGGTAGGGGGATGGGGAAAAGGAAAGCCTTAGCTATGGAAATGCTGAGGAAATGTCAGGGTTGTGTTTAAAAATGCCTGGTATGCTTTTCAATGCCTGACTCCTGTCTTTCTCGCAGGGTTGTGGAGGGAAGGAAAGGGGGCCTGGCATTAAGCACAGGCACTCTGCCCCTTCTCCCTGACACTGAAATTCTGGGGGAGAGCCTGACATGCTTTTCCCCAGCTCAAAGCCAGATGGTTCAAGCTTGGATAAAACCTTGGGATGAGATCACAAAGCTTGTTCATAACAGAACACACAACATCTCTGTTTTTCTGTTAATACCTCCTTTTGTACACGTTGTGTGGGGTGAGGGAGGGGCCAGGGCATATGTCATAAATCCAAAGGAAAATGTCATATTTAACATTAATTTGTTTTCATAACCCCGTGAAAGAATTCAAGCTCGCCCCATTAAAATGTCATAATTAACCGCCAAGAAGTTTTATTACAAATAATTTTTTAATTTCACGAACAACTAACCGAAAGGCACAGCCCGAAGTTCTTCACTGCCCTTAAGCAAATGAACATATACATGATTTTTTTTTTTTTTTTTTCTTTTTTTACGTGCAAAGAAGAGCTTCACAGCCCTTTGAGCACGGCCACATTTATGCAACTTCCTAAGTTTAGGTGATTAAAGAATATGAAGGCTGAGCTGGGTTTCCATCGCCGGGAATTCTGCCCATGCACAATACAGCCATTGACTCCAGCCATTGACAGTCAAGTCTCATGCACTGATTCACAAGCGGGGATAAGCGAATCGTGGGGACAGAATAATGCACTCCATGATCTTCATATTCCTCATAACAACGGAATGCTCGCGAAGGAATGAGAATTCCCTTTCAAATGCATTAATCAGTCAAATTTACTTGACATTTTCATGGATTTGCTTTCTCCTTGCGAATTCCTAACACAGCTCACCTAGGGCTGTGATGGGCGCTCTCGGATGGCACGGCTGCTGTTCCCTGCCCAGACAATGTTATATTCCTTACTTGACTTCTGGCACAAATACTGCATTAATGCTTGCAATAAGGCATATTTACAATTTTTGTACATATCAGCTTAAAAGCTTCCTTTCCTTGCTACTCATTCACCCCAACACAATTTTGTTTCATAAACGTCTACGAAACAGCAACGTTATTTTAGACAGGAGTATAAACATGGGAAAAGGAAATTAAGGCTAATTCCAAGTTGGGGTCATTTGTCTGACAGTACTTAAAATTAGTAATTTATAATGCAAACTTCTTCGCTCCCTTAAACATTTGACCCTCAAATTTGGTTTAAAAATAATACTGAGATATGCCATTGTGTTTGACATAATACTGTTCTATTTTTTTCTTTTAAACTGAGAAATCTTTAAGACTGAATCACAATGTAGTTTTTTGATGGAATTCAAGATCACGCATGAAATACTGGCTTTTCCTTTCTATATACTTTTTCATAGTATATTTGATTTTTGCTAAGTAGATGCTGCGATTATTTTTGCACATGCCTTCAAAATAAATTTCCTGAAAAAACCCCACAGAACTAAAGTACCAGCTAACCATTGCATTTTTATGTATTCATTAAAGATAAGATCTTAAAGGAAAGAGGGAAAATACGGACATTAGTAACTCTTACATACACTCCTCGGTGCTATTATATTTTAATTAGCACAGTTTGCAGGCTGTAACCTTTCTTAGGCCTACATGATGCATGAATATTTTATTTGCATTACTATAAAGTAAAAATAATTTGATTATCATTTGTACTATTTATGATTACATGTTTCTAGACACGCATAGTCCCTATTCATAGAGGACTCTACCATTCTTAAATAGCATAGAGTGCTGACAAGCAAAGTATTGATGTTTACAGTATCATGCAAACCCCGAAGCCAACCATGCTCACATCCCTTTGAATTACTTTTCCAATTCGAAGCCTCTAAGAACCCAGTCCTCCTTTATCTCTTCTCGTTATAAAAAGTGGCAGGAGGCAGAGTGGCAGAATGACCCACAAGATGGCACCTGTCACCAGTGGGATTTCTTCTGCCTTCTGCAGGCCAAATTTTGTTTGAACTCACTATGGCCTCTGTCATATCCTCATTTTCCCTTCCACTCTTGCCTCTCCTCCTTAATCCCCTTCGTGCAGGCTCAGGCTCTGTTTACCCAGCTTCCGAAACCTTTTTTCTGCAAGAAGCCAAAGTAAAACTTTATTGAAAGAGGGGCTCAGGATTAAGAGGCAAAGCCTGGCGAGGAGGAAGCCGACCACAGCACCTGCCGCCTTCGCCTAAAGACAGTTCCTGCTCTCCACCATTACCAGGCTCATTCTTATAGATGGGCATCTGAAATACATGATTACTTTAGGTCTCAAAGGTGAGGGAGCTGATTAGCTCTCTAATGAAGCCTTTTGTTATTACTTACAGACAAAGTACATCACACAGATGGAACGTACCAGAAGACCACTTCCTTATGTCGGGCCAGACATATTTTAACTGGTAAGATCATCCAGAGCAATGAGGTGAAGCGGTTGCTATAAATACAGAATCAGTGGAATTTTTTAAAAAAACAGATTAAAGGCAGTGACAGAAAACAACAAACAACCACCGTAAGACCGTTATGCCTAAAGTCCCAAAGATCAAACTGGTAATTCATCTGCTGCATGAGTCATGCTGTACTTTGTCCAAAATTACATGGGGTAGCATTAATTATCTGCCTAATAATAGAGTTATAGTTGCCTATTAATAGAGCTATGGCCAGTCCATAAAGATGATGTTGATGGACATCCTTCTCTTTAACTACAGAAAGGGCAAAACCAAAATGGTCTTACAGAAACACAACACAGAGAGAAAACCCCTCCAGCTGCAGGTCATTGCATCACTTCATTTCACCAACTGCAACAGAATTGTTCTTCCACACAAAATTATACAGCAGATCACAGGGACCTACACAGAGCCTGGAGCAGCGAGTAGCTCTTCCTTTGGGGAATGCCACACTGGCAGTTGGTTTCTTCCTTTAATGACTTTGTCACTTGGAAAGGCAAAATATCTTACAACCCGTTCCTCATTGTCCTCATTCCTCCTTTTATCAACTTCAAAAATGCACCTAATTACCCCAAAGCATAAACAGGGTCTGTGAGTAGCCACCAGCAAGGGCAGGAAGGGTTCACAGTTTTCCTTTTCCTAATGAAAGATGGCACAAGCCTTGAGTCTTACCTAGGGAAACATCTGAAGTCATTAAGAATCTCATAGTTTCATCAAACCTAGTGAAGAAAGTCTTGTCTACATTTAGACAAGACAAATATACCTTTATACCAAATATATCTTTATACCAAGACAAAATTATTTAAAACAGTGCAGCTACATGTAGACAGTAGTGAACCATAGTGTTAAAAATAACTATTGTTATTATGAAACCTTTAAAATATTAACATCACCCCAAAAATTAAGGGTATCCCTTCAATAACTGTCTACGATTAACACAAAGAGCAGATTGCATTTCTGTACCCCATAAGTTGCTTTTGCTACAAACACCAGAAATAATTCTCACCTCTCAAGACAATCAGGCCATAAATACATGTTTTACTGAAATTCATTAAAACCTGGGTATCAATACAGTTTCCAAGGTGCCACTTTCATTTCAGGGCTTCCTCCATCAGCAACTGAGGGATAATCTCAAGGTGTTTGCAAAAAACAAGGAAAAAACCACAACACAATCAAAACCCCAAAAAAACCCATAATACCAATACTTTCCATTTGAATTGGGGAAGGCAGACTATAAAACTGAAGTGAGTATATGAACCCTGCCAATTTGCCTTGAGTTTTTGGGGAGGGGGGATTTGTTTTGACCTTTTTGATTTTTCATTTTGAAGTGACTTTTATTTCAGGCTTTTTCTGGTAAATTATGAAATCAAGCAAGTCCAACCCAGAATGAACCATTTTGATCAATCTGAAAGGCAGCTTTTTTTTTTTTTTGAGACTTTTCTTCTGCCAAGAATTTGAAAATGTCACATTTCATTCCAGGATGAACAGAAGCCAGATTTCGAACTCTCCAAATCCTTTGCGAAACAAAATTTCTGTCTCTTTCACAGCTCCAAAATTAATTTTTTCCCTCAAAGGCTGCAGGGTGGCTTAAGATAGTGGTCAGCAATTACAGATAACACATAGTTGGATTTTAATAGCATTAGGGTGGCAGGGGCAAGGGTGGGATTGTGAAGTCAGGGCATCTTGAGGGAAGACCAGAGCACCAGCACTCCCAGTGAATCCCAAGCTCAGGCTCCAGTGCCTCTCCTCAAAGCAAGATATAGACGCCGGAGCGAACGCCAGCATTTCCTAGCTCCCACTGAGTTTCTATCAATATTCTTAAACTTTAAAAAAGAAAAATACAATCTGGTGTAACAGCCCTAGGAGACTGCTGACTACCGCTACAAGAAAGTCTCTACAACTGGAACCTATAGAGGGATATAAATCCAAGGGCTGACCTGTAGCTTTTCACCCAGCCAAGGAAGCTATTAAATTCTTGCTGATTTAAGTTACTCTCCAGTAATGTGCCATTTCTTGAGGGAAAAAAAAAAAAATTTCTGATGTCCCTTCAAAGGGCAATTACCTAAGGATTGTGACTTTCGCCTCAAAACTATTTACAAAGTCATGAGGCCAGGTGGGCAGTGGCATCAAGGCATCACACTTGTTCTTGTAGCTCTGCACAGGAACATCTCACCCTGCCATAGACCTCTGGAATTATTCTGGCTTAGGCAACAGCACCGCTCAGGTGAAAATATTCTCATAAAGGTCACACAACCATCAAGTCAGGCATGCAAAAGCCATGGCTGCCATTTTTTACTGGTTGTATTTCACAGACATCCAAGCAGGCCCAAACATCATTCTTTCTCCTCCGTGGACCAACACCACCCCACCATCTCCCAGTATGGAATGGTCTCCTTCCCATCCACACCACAAGTTCTGGGGCCTGAAGAGGACACAGAGCTCTCTGCTGGGCTTTGCACAAGTTGCCTGTACTTTACAGTAAAACAAGATAAATTCTTTGCATGTCAAGGACAGATATCATTCATGCTTTTTTTATCACTGTTGTTTCACAGCTCTATTGCTTCTGCCACTTTTAACTTCCATCCTGCTCCCTGGGAGTCATATTTAAGGTCAACCAGTACAGATTAGTTCTTGCCCAGAGTAAAAATTTCCCCCTTGCATTGAAAATGACAGGCCTGTAAAACAAAACATGAATAAAAAAAAGCCATTCATTATTTATAAAAAAGCAGAATGGCAGGGATGTCTTTTCTTGCATTACACAAATCCAGTATGAAAACTCTAACCTGTATATTATTATAAAAGCTCTGTCCCCTGTATTATCTCTTTGTTTTTGTAATTATTTTAGGCTTTCTACTCAGGAGGAATAAAAAGAGCTTATATTTTCCCAGCACTCTGATGAAATAACTTTGAAATCATGCCTTGTAGTTTTCTTTGGTATAATTAATCTCAAGATGTCACTCCCCCACCCGCTATGATATTCTCATTGGAGTGGGTTGTGGGGGGACACTCAGGAGAAGATATTTTGGTTTTTTGGTTTTCAGCCCAGTTAACCACTCTTTCTCCACAACTAGATCATAAAAACCAAACAAAACCTGCAAGAAATAATCCCCCACCAATAAATTTATCAAGAGTGAATTTTCTGCAGGCTTGCTAAACTGTCATAAAGGGGAGGAGGTAGAGATCAAATATACTGTTGAGTAAGGAAACAGAGAGCACAAACTTTGTCCTCAGCTCGGGGACAATGATGCTCAAAGATTAACCCACCCTCTCAATTAACACCTCACATGAAAATCCCAGCAAGGTCATGGGATCTGTGCTGCAACTCGGTCAATCAGCATTGCCTGCCTCCATACAAACCAAGATCGAATGCAGAATTAACACTGGTCCCCCAAGCCCTCGCTCACAGACTCACGTCAGATTAAGCCCTTGCATGGAGGAGATATGAAAAGCATTTCTAATTAGGGTCTGAGGTTACTGGTTAAAATGCAGTCGAGCAGTCTACCAACCATTCTTCTCCCTCTTTTTTTTTATAATTTTAATTAAACTCAGATACTATTTAATTCCTACCTGCATATATTTAGTACTACTTGAATGCAAACCTGATAAAGAATACTCCTGATCCCCACTTAGCTGCCACAAGCACTTATTAAAAGGAGGGTGACTGTCTTCAAGATCTTCCATGGGTCCCTTTGCAATAATTACTTTTTCTATCAAATGAAAAGCATAATATTTTCCTGTAAATAGATTTTTTTTCCTTGTGAAACCTTGACTTCCCTACTCTTGTGGCAAAATTATAATTATAACCTCAGTGTAGTGGTTAGTTACTGTCATTCCAGTCGTTGAGGAGACATTTTTTTCTGTATATGCTCTGCTCCTCTTATTCCATTACTCACAGGATTCTTCAGGCTTACACTTGAGGGCATTTTGCACCTCTTTATTGTCACAGAAGCACTGCTGTACATCCTGTGTTTTGAGGAATGGGAGAGAGGGGATTTAGCACCAGTTGGATCCTGTTAAATTATTTGTAATTCTAGGCCACTCCACAACATTTCTGCCATTGTGTGATTAGCAATCTAGATCTCTCCATAACAATTTTTAATATCTACCATGACCCTGGAAGCCTGAGTGCTACATCTACAGCATACTAAAGCCTTGTGACTCCAAATTATAGCCTTGAATAATTCAGGAATTGTAACGGTAGCTCAGTACTTATTAAAGCACTGGGAAAACTTTGGGATTCTCATATCTACAGGCTCTTCATTATTATTCTGATTATAAAGATGTTTTAATATATGCTGTTGCTATTCTTACACATTACCACAATACCGTTTGTGAGGAATCCATAAGTGATTCAAGTCCTGTATTAAGCAGCTACACCTCAGAGTATCAAGGGATGCAGCAAAAAAAAGTTTGTTTCTTTTCTGGGAAGGTGGGAATTATCTAATAATCTATACATTAAATTTTAAAATCCCAAATTGTGCCTTAGACGTCAGAACAAAAAATCTGATATCAAACTTATTTAAGCAAAACAAAATCATGTACATACAGAACAACTCAGTTTTTTCCCTGATAAGACTCAATACCACAAACAGGGACAAAATTAAGTCTAAATAGTTTAATAACATATGAAACACATTCTGTCTTCTGTGCTAATCCCAAATAAGCGGCTCTAATAAGCCTTAGTGACAAGGAGGATCTAATGAAGAGTTGAATTTTTCATAGAGGTTTTATTAGGTTCATCAGCCTCCTCCAAAGTCCAAGCCTTCAGTCATGACAGCTCTGAAATCTGGAAGAGATTATCTTCAATTTACTGAGAATAAACATCTCATTTCCACAAGGAAAATTCCATTTGATGACAAAATTTGTCCGTGTCCTAAATTTTGAAACCCTGCCACTGGATGTCATACTTGAGTAGCTCTGGGTAAACGTAAAAATTATTAAGAGCCTCAATAATATGAAAAAAATCCATGAGGCATTTTCAGTGCAAGAGTAATATATAGTGCAGATAGCATCCAAAATAGCATTTTGGCAAGTTTTATTAATTTTCCCAAGCTGTTGAAAAAGCTTCATTACTTTCTGGATAGTCAGGCTCCCAGACTTCTGTATTGACTGTCCTCATCTGACTGCCCCAAACTAACAATGACTTGGCTAATGGTTTACCAGAGGAGATATCCCACACTATTAAAATGAGTCCTCTAAATTAATTTATAACTCAAAGCATCCTCTTCCCAAAACCTTGTGAAATATCAGATGTGTTGAGGGGGAAAGTAGCTTTAGCCTGTCTCACTAAATAAAGCCACTAAAGTGGGTCAAACCAAAAAATGAAATCTTAGTGTGATCACTGCTTATGTTCCCGGGTTTAAAACAGGTGATAAGGTTTTATTTACAACCATACTCATAATATCTAGCGTGGAGCAGATGATAAGGTTTTATTATTGCTACTTCTAAAAGAAATTACTTTCCACGTGTGTAAAGCTGTACGTTAGAGAAGCCTTATGCTGGGTAGGAAATCTGACTTTCCAGGAGAAGGAGGGCAAAAAATCCCACCATGTTACATCTTTAATGGGTGGGAGGTGAAAACTGGCTACTGAACCCCCCTTCATGGAAAAACAGACACTGGACTTCCCTGTGTGGGTGCCTCAGTGCTCGGCAGCACAGCAAGAAAGGGGTCACGTCCCCACAAACTGTGCTCAGTCACCAGAACACCAGAATTCTGACCTGAAATCAGGGTTAGGATGGCAACCATGCACACACAGGCTGGGAAACAATTCTGGTATCTTTGTGTTTTCCTTCATTCCAGTTTGTGAATAAGCACATGAAAAGGACTGGTCTGTACAGCCATCAGCTGCTCCCAGGAGAGCGAGACTGTCACTCTTCCTTACCACGCTAGTGGAACAAACTTTTCAACACTGATAGGAATTGTAGAGAACTGTCTTTTACCCATCCAAAACAATTTCATATTTAGGAAACATCTTCCCCTATCCTCCACAGATATAACCTGGTTTGGTAGTTGGGGCTGGTTTGGTTTTGTTTTTTTACACTAAAGTTTAGTAACTTTATTACTTAATTATCTTTTACGCTTCAGAAGGTGTGGAGGTGTTTTGGAATAAAAGTACATTAAAAGTTCTTCAAGAAAGCATTAAAAAAAACCTGACTGCAAACTATTTCTTTTGATACTGTTTAAATGCAACAGTTAAAAGCAATATTGAAAATTTTGCAAGAACACCTTTAAAAAGAGGAAAAACAAATTCTGATCCCTTCTCACAGTGAAATCCTCTCCAATGATTTTCCGTTCCTGAAAGATACCACAAAATCCACTGAATGTTGCAAAGCAAGGCAAGAGGAGCAGACAGCACAACCAGCATCCTAGAGAACTCAAAATCCTTCAGGATTAAGGATACAGGCATCATAGCAGGATCTGGTTTAGTTCTAGAGCATTTACTTTTAGAGTAAGTATGTCCTGGTCTGAAACAGATGGAGACAGTAGCTTACTACAGGAAAATTATGACAATTTTTAGATAATGGCAACAAACTTAAACCTGCAAAACTCTGTTACAGACAGGCAAGGAGTAAATTGGTAATCAGTCATGACAGAAACAAACCAAAAAACCTCCTCCAGAAAAATGATTTTGCAAACTTAAATGCACCGTCACTTTTAATAAGATGTGCTTTGTCACTATTATCTATCCTCAAATTACATCTGCCCCTTGCTCATACTAATTCAGTTTAGCATGCAAAAGCACGGCTTGCCCCTATTTAGGTTACCAGAAAAAAACCTTGTAACTAAAAGAGCAAAAAACTTTAGAACACGTTGTTCTTTTCTAAAGCTCCTCTCTCCCATTCATTTAACTAGTACTCTTTTCATTTAATCTACTCAGGTAAAAATAACCATTAAATATCACCTAAGTATCACTTAAATTCTATTTTGGGGATTTATGACTAGGATTAGCTTTGTGTCAGCTTTGTGTCACCTCTTAGTACAGGGTTGAATGACAGAAATTCATTTAACCACAGTTTGAATCCCATTTCTTCTGTACCTCTGGATTCATGTACATTTTTCTTTCTAACATATATTGATCTCGGAAACCCAAAGCCACTTTTTAACACTTTATTAAACACAATATATACAAAGTAACATATTGAAAGTATAATAATGAGGCCATTGGTAATACAATAATGATAGTCGAAGCTCTATCAAATATGTAATAAATATTTTAATTATATACCTCATATATCTGCACCCCACTGTGAAAAATAACCAGGCCTAGCAATTTTCATGGACGATGACAAGATTACTATTACTAATGGTCTGAGGTACAAGTGTTTATTTTTAACATTATTAACGCTACTAATTATGATGAATATGATTATTTAGAGTCATTATGTGGTAGAAGAGTTTGATGATTCACTCAGGTGCCTAGAATTTAACACTCTCCATCCACCATCTATGGAAATTAATGACATAGCTTAACTCTGTTGTTATCGTACTCACTGCCAAGAAAATTGCTTTTAAAGAAGAAAAAAGCAGAAGATCACCCAAGTGTGCTGCCCATTCCTTTATTACCCTGCAAACGTTCATGTTTGCAAATCAGTGAGAAAGCCTGATAATAAGATGCTTCACAGTGGAAAAAAATGAGACAGTGACTTTTACAGATGAAGGGACAGGTTCTACAAGCCTTCTGTACAGAAGTATTATTTTCATCATTGCAGGGCTTGGAATCAGAGCCCTTGGGCTAGGTACCAGATATCCAAAAAAGCTTATATAGGCATGACATACAAAGGAATATTTTGTATAGCCCATTTCACAGATGGAAGCTTACACCACAAAAATCTGAGGCCTAAGACCATCTCGTTTATATCACCCAGAGCATCTTCAAGGCCTCTCACCTGTCAGCAGGGCACGCTTCACCTCCTGCACAGCCTGTCCACCTCAGCATCTTCACAGCCGTTTCATACATGGTGACATGGCTGATGGGCAGACAAGGTGGCACACGAGCTCAAGGACAAACCACAGCTGTGCTTGCAGCCTCACAGCCAGGAAAAAACTCATTTGGTGAGCAACCTCGGGCTTGTTGTTGGCAGAGTGGTGAGAGAGGCACACAGGCTGTGGCGGAGACACAACACACATTTCCTAAAACCAGAGATGCGGGCTCAGCATGAGACCACCACCCCACTGTCAGGGGTACCAGTGATACCCACGCCCCACGGGCTCAAGCAAGCCCTGTCTCCATGAGGAAAACACAGATATCATTTTGCCATAGATTTTGAAGCGAGTCGAGGCTTAACCCTTTGCAGGCCTCAGCCAAGCCCATCCCTGAGATCCCAGGGACTGCTGACGCGGCATCTGCCCGGTGACAATAAACAACTGCCACCTCTGCAGCGCCACTCCGCACGGCACGGCACGCAGGAGAGAGAGAGGGCAGAATCATTAACTAGTTAAATCTGATAAATACAGACTCTCAGCAAAAGGAGGAAGAAAATGGACCATTCTCACTTTGTAATGCATTTCCATCGGTGACTGGCACGCTATTAGGATCGGGATCAAAGGGGGTGGGATGCTGGTGTCTGTGGATTTGGGCCTTTCACACTGTCTGATTGATGGAACTGAAAGGCTTCTGCTTGTAAAGCAGTCACCCCAAACAGCTGTCTCCTGCTCCTGTCCTCCTCTCCATTGCAGCATATACAGTTCAGATTTCATTTACCAGCCCCTTTGAATAGCAAAGCTCTCACCAAGGAAGTAAAGCCTTGCCTCAGAGAGGATGCCTGGCAATTTGCATGCACAGTACTGCTAAAAGCATTGTGTGGCGTTAGTTGCCAAAGGACATGCAGCAATGTGTATCTCCTATCTTCCCTACTTTTCTGGTTTCTTAAATTATCAGTGTTTTACTTCCCTTTCATGTTCAAAGCATAGCAAATTTATTTGATATATTCTGAATGCTGGAGCATGCCAATGACATCAATCAAACTACAGAACACTGGGAAAGCTGCTATACAGTAATCAGAATTGGCCATAAGCTATAAATATCTACTGTCTCATGATTCTCTTGGCTGCTATGCAAACTTTGATCATTAGCACTGATCAAAGATCATGAGGGATAAAATGGTATTATGATATAATGGCATGTATGCTACAGCTGATACTAAGGGCTATAGATGACCTATGCTTGACTATACTGTCTCTCTCTACACACCAGAAAGATTCATTAAAATGGCAGATCTCTCTTTGCAGTACCTTAGAGGATATGTAACAGAAAAGCAGAGTGCAATCACAATTGGCATAACTATTCATCACCAGCCTGAGTGGTCTGTGTTTGTATTCTCTGCAACACAGCTCCTTCTAACACTGTGCAGGTGACTCTCAGACAACATCTAATTGTGCCTGAGAGGTCACCAAACACAGCTAATGACTTTTTATTGTTTTATTGCATTTAGATGGATTGGATGTTTCTTCTCTAATAGCAGGACATACCCACTATTTCACAGGTAGATCTCGTGTGATAAAGTTACACAAGTTTGGCCTTGCATTTTCATCTAATCATTACTCATGTGAGTACAATGTCTTGAAAAACATAAATTTTATTCATTTGTAGAACACCCCAAATCCCCAAATTAAGAAATAGAGTATGGGGTCTCCTCCTCTGCCTGCCAGCACTTTGTTCTGTACTCTGAGTTAGGTATTTAAATAGCTTAACCAGAGCTCCAAAGCTTTCAGATAAACCAAAGCAGTATCCAACCTCACAGCTGTCAAACAAAATGATATAGAATTGCTTTGCACAAAAGAAATTAAATGAATACAGCCCTACTCATTAACTTATGAGTATTCTCACAGAAAATTCACCCTGAAAGAACTGTAACTGTTTAAAGTTCTCTTAATCATCTACTTTTTCTATGACAATTAGAACATCTGTCCTTGAAATTTAAGAGTGAGCTTCCACAGTCAGGGACAAGAATGTCATATGACTCACATGGCCACATGCATTTCAGAGCTCTTATCAATAAAATCTACATAGTTAATTTGCACAGTTCAAATTAAAAGGGCTGGATACACGTGCACAGGCCAAATGACACCTCAACAACAAATCAAAGTGCATCTTTCAAATGGAAAGCTACAGATTTCTCAGATGTGTTATTACTCACCATGCAGATCTCATTCTGCTTTGCTAACACCACAAGATTTCTTGAACCTGTAGCTCCAGTATATGCAAAAAATAACAAAGATTATTACAATTTTCCCCATTTTACACAGCAGAAAGAAAAAAAAAGCACACGAGTGCAAGGTGATCTGCCCAAAGTCTTACAGTAAGGCTTAGAAACCACTACAAGCATGGATCCCATCCAGCATCCCAAGTCCAGCCTGAGTAATTTAAACATAAGATCCCTCTTCAGCTGAATTGAGGAAGGGAAACCAACCAGTAGTTGAACACATTCTCATTAACTGGTTCTGTGCAAACCATGTTCTCCCAGCCCCCTCAGACTTGCTTGAATTAACAGGAAAAAAAATAATTCCTACAAGTTCTTTTGGTGACATATGTAAAACAGCTGATTCATATACGGGCTTCACACAACGGGTCAGAACAAATTGTCCTCAAAAGCAACATGGTTAAATTGAGTGGAACTAGCCTCCACCAACTTCCAAGGTACATAATAGATATCATAAACTTGTCTTACTTGGCACCAATTTGACAACCTCAGTTTGAGAGAACAGAGAGTGAAAATGAGTTTTAAGCATTCAGCTACAAAGAAGTACAACATTCATTATGTACAGTCCTTTAACAGATTGCCCAGATTGTGGACGCCTTCAGCAGACTTGAAATTTAATCTCCTTGGTGCAGTTTTAGTCACTACATGTACCACTAATATATAGCTGCTACTACAACATAGATTACTGTTTAATCCTGAGTTTTTCTTACATTGTCCGTGTTGCTTAGCACATAAAACCCACTCTAGTCCTTACTGGATCTACAAGGCAAGAGGCCAAATTCCACTCCATGTAACTGAACCGGAGAAAAAGAGCTGAGGATCAGCACTTATCCCAAAACTGCCCAGCAGTGGGGTATCAGCCACTTTGAACCTGTCCTGGAGGTCTCACTAGCATCCATCAGGTCTGCCTTGGTGAAAAATTCTGTGTGTTCCAAAAAAGTGATTGAGAATCATATGGCCCTCATGGCATGCAAAAAAAGTGAATTCAGCACCACAGATGAATCCCTACAGATACAACCCAAAATGGTTCAATCTGCCATTTCTGATTTACATCTGTGTAAAGGAGAAAAAAAGACTGTCTCCTGGGGAAGCATCTTATTGTGCCTTTGATTCTTAAAAGACTTCTTTCTTTCCCCATTTTGGGAGGAGGAGACTATTTCATGTGGTTTCTTCTCCCTCTGCTTATTACTGATTCTCTTATCTTGCCTAAAAACAAATTAAGAGAAAAGTCAGAAGTATAATTTGACTTTTTCTTTAGGTCATTCTCAAGGTCACTCTGGCAGCAGTCTGATAAAATAAACAGCACAAACCAAGAGGAAACCTAAATTACAGAGTCTATCCCAGTGCCTACCACAGTCAGTGCATGTCTGCACTGGTTAAACTGGGCATTTGATCAGGCTCCGGAGGGAATAATTTGGCACTCAAAGCCACTTTACCTTATTTTTTTCTAATTGCCATTGTCTCAAGCTCTCTAGCTTAGTCCATTTTTGGGCTTACACTACATGCAAAGTCCCACTGTGTTGTTAGAGGCAATAATCATGATGCTACTGCAGTGCCTCAATTACATCCCTGTGCTTTTATCTACTGCACTGGCTCCTGTGCTGGAAGACATGAGCACTTCCCACTGAGTTGTTGGTGTGACTTTCTTTTAAAGCCTTTCCCACCACCATCACTGTAAGCCGAATGCTGCATTCATAAAAACAAAAAAAAGTAGTCCTTGTGTTTGAATGGCAGATAATCCAAGTAATTTCTTTTATGTATTTCAAGTATACTTAACTTTGCAAAGTAAAGGGCTTTTTTTCAAAACTGAAACAAGTTTCAGTTTCCCAACTCAGATGGTGCACAGGATGAATACATTCTTTTGAAACACATTTTTTATCCAGTCATACACTGAGACCATGTGTGTATTGTTCCACAAATACACCTGCATCTACCAAAACACAGAGAGCATTTCAAAGGTACTTGGGGGAGTTTGGAGCTGAATTCTGCCACCTTGCCCTTAGTCAGAGGAAGGGATTACCCACAAGGATTCTAAAACTTCCCAACTTCCTTAACAAAGTTGCCACCCAAATCTTTACTGGATGCACTAATGGAGAAGAGAACCAAGTGATAACAGCTGTGATAATAAGCTTCTTACATTTGAAGCCTGAAAAGAAGAAACCTGTGTCAACTTATTTTTCTAAGCAAAAGATCTGTGGTAAACCTGGAAGTATGCTGTAAACCTAATTACATCAGGTTTTCTCAGGCAATCGTTTTCAATTGCTTTGAAGAGAAACTCCCATCAATGCAAACATCCAGGAGTCATCTTTTAAGTTTGAAAATTGTCTTTTCATGTGCCAAACAGGAAAATTGATTGATTGCATTTTCACAAATTTGATCCCTCATTTTTAAACCAGACACAGCACTTGTGAAAATGTTTCTGAGGTAAGGCACAGTTTCACTATTCTGTTTCTTTTCCAAAAGTCTATCTGCAATGAATATTCTGACTCTTCCACTTGCCTCTTTTGTGGGCCACATTATGGCAGTCTTTTCCAAATGCTTCTCTTTTTTCTTCTCCCCAAATTCTACATAATCCTAGAATTTTACCCTGTGTAGAGCAAATGTAGAGTCATGTCTTACTAATATCTTTGCACTTCTCCATAGATTTTCATGAGGGTAACAGCCTTCTGTCTCTCCCTTTGCTAACTAGGGATCAAGAACACTACTCCAGCTATCCTCACCATTCTAAGTCTCCAAACATCCCAGAAATTATCAACTTTTGATCACATTACATTCTTCACATCTGCCTAAGTATTGAAACCACACTCATCACCATAAAATCATAGAATGGATTGGGCTGGAAGGGAATTCCCTCCCACCCCTGCCATGGGCAGGGACACCCTCCACTATCCCAGGATGCTCCAAGCCCTGTCCAGCCTGGCCTTGGACACCTCCAGGCATTCAGGGGCAGCCACAGCATCTCTGGACACCCTGTGCCAGGGCCTCACCACCCTCACAAGGAAGAATTTCTTCATAATATCCAATCTAACCCTATCCTTTTTTCAGTTTAAAGCCATTCCCCATTGTCCTGACACTCCATGACCTTGTCAAAAGTCTCTCCTCAGCTCTCCTGTAGCCCCTTTAGGCATTGAAAGCTGCTCTAATGATATGATAATCATGATATGTGGTTTTTCCAAACCAAAAGCAGCTTCTGTAATAACTCTAGCCCTTGATATGTAAGTACATTAAAACTGCCTTTCTTCTCTCCTGTCCTAATAATTAGGCTTCACATGAACTGCTTGGAATGATCTCTTGCAATCACACTCACACTGCTCACCTGTACAGAAAGTTTCAAGTACTGAGACAGCATAATTTTTCTGAAAATAAAATATAATGACCACAGCAGCATAGAGGACATTTAATTCTTCTTTCCTGAAGAAGAAAAACCTTGGCAGTAGGATTCTGAAAATGAACACTACAGTCAGCTTTTTTTTTCCATTTTTTGACAGTTCATGGCAAAGTCAAACAGCCCTAATGCATGCCATTTATTTCAGATAGATCAAAGAAAGAAAATGTATCATCAAGCAAAGTTTTCACACACTCTCTACTTTTCTAGAGGGCTTTTTAATAGAATTTATTGTCATTTAGCTCATAGATTACCTTGACTGGACAGGAGATCAGCGTCAGGTCACAGGACAATGGTCATGCATGACCTTGGGATTTCTGAACATGCTCCTCACACCTTTGCAGCAAGCCTCACCTGAAGTTCCTTATCAGCACCCAAGTCACTGCTCTTCATTAAAATCAAAGAGTAATAATAAAAGCTAAGAATAAGAACTCATGAAGGATAACAAAGACAACTAAGCATCTGCTTGAATGCTTACTGAAACCTTGGTATTTACCTAGACTATGAAACACAGCAAAATATGTTCCTGCTTATCTTCTACCAGCCAATATTAGTAGTTTTTGTCAGTTTGAAATATTTTACAAGCCCTTAAAACACTCACTTCAGGGCAAGGGTGCTGGCCTTATGCTGGCCAGCAAACATACTGAAAATAAGCCTTGGCAAACAGTTTTGACAGAGATATTTTGGGCTTCAAGTTTTGTTGATAATGCACAGACACAATCAGTACTACATGATATTTTTATTAAAACTAATTGTGCATATGTTAAAAGGATTAAAAACTGGGTGATGGCTCTCAACATGTTGTTAATGGGGAATCAGTCAAAAAAAAAAAAAGCCATTTCTGTGAAGATCTGCCTTACACAGCTTGTCTTGATCTACTACTGCAGAGTATACATCAACAAACCAGAAGGAAATAGAACAGGGATATACTCACAAATTTTCAAAGTAGATAAGAATATGCTGGATCACCAGCTGTGACTAAAATTTGCTTGTAATGCTTGGATGTATAAACAGGGATGAAAAACTAAGGAGAGAGAACAAGCAATATATGCAGCAGTGATATGCTGTCATTAACAAATTACTTGATATAGAAAGCTAAGATAGTTTCCCCCAAATTTTTAAACTACATAATAAAAGTTTGGAAAACCTGCTGTGCAAGAAGAGATCTAACATGCCCTTAATCTAAATAGATTGTACACAAAACTTAAAGAATTAGCCTGCCTTTGAGGTAGAAACATTATGTATGTGGTGAGCAAGATGCTTTCCTGTTCTCTGAAGAGTCATGATCCTTACAGGTAACACCACATCCTGCTGAATGAAAATGCCTACAGCCTCCAGAGGACAGAGTGTGAGACAGGAGCTGGGATGAACCTTGTCCTCAATCTTCTCCCACAGCTCCACCACAGGAGAGGACAAACCTTATGTTCAGGTTTAGCTGCAGACCTCACCAAATTCAATGTATATGTCAGAGTAAAGAGTTCTGTCTGAAGAAGTAATGCTCTGGGTAAAAATTCACTTCACTGGATTTAGCTTCCCAAAAGAGCCACTCATGTTTGCCTTGAGGATTGTTTTAGGGGAAGCTGTTCGTCATGCCAATATAATTCCCTTCACACAAAATCACCCTTCTGTACTGGATACTAACAATCTGTATAAAGTGATGTTATTACCAGAGTCACTATGTATATGTTGGCAATTACATATATTTTTCTTCTTTCCACTGTATAAATTTCCTTTCCCTAATAAAGTGTGCAAGGTTTCCCAAAGAGTTTAATAGCCCAGACTCACTGAAGTGTAGCTGTTAAAATAAGCTAAACTAGTTTAACTTCTGAGCTGTCAGACCTAATTTCAAGTGACGAGATGTGACCACTGTTTTCATGCAAATTGCTAAAATTAGGTGATTTCCAAACATGTGCAATAAATACAAGGAAGAATGTCAAAGTTCAGAGGTTTTTTGTAGTGAATTTGCTTTCTTAAATGAAATAAGTGGCCAAGAAAAAGCCATTAATTTGTTAAAATAATCTAAAATAGTTTAAACTGTTAAAATACTAATAAGCCATGAAGAGTAATGTTCCTGCAATCTAAAAAAGTTAATTTTCAAAAGGTATTTTAACTTTTTTTTTAAGCTATCTGGTTCAATCCTTTTTTTTCCCTTCAGGCAGTAAAAGCAAATGCATATGGCATGAAAATCTGTTAAAACATAGTACTTTACACCTTTGTTTGTACCTGCTCCAAATATATTTGTCTATAAATTAACTGCACATGGTGGTTTTCACATTGGCTTATTTTATCCATGTGTTCAAGAAATTTAATACATCACTTGTGTTCCCTCAATTACAGCTCCAGTCATCAGACAAAAAGAGGAGGAGTATAAACATAGCTACGTATTTTTGCATTTTTATATGCAATTTATGCCCAAGGCACCGACCATATGTAAAAAAGGTGAGAAAGTGACCCTGTGTTTCTACTGCATCTCAAGAGCTGAACTCTCTTCAAATACCAATGTCTGAAGCATGTGGTGGATGCCCCATCCCTGGGAAGTGTCCAAGGACAGGCTGAACAGAGCTTGGAGCAACTTCGTCTGGTGGAAGGTGTCCCTGCCCATGGCAGGGGTGGGAGGGGATGACCTTTAAGGTCCCTTCAAACCCAAACCATTCTGATTCCATGATTTTATAGGCAGGAGAACATCTAGAGGCAGTGGTCTGCAGGGCAGATCAGGACCCACAGATGATTCCCATGGTGTCCATTCCAACACCGACCATTCCTTCATGCCCTCCAGCAGCAATCAGCGCTCCTGTCAGCAGCTAAACGCCCTTACTGGGAGTTTTCCTGAAGGAAATCCACAGATCCCAGGTATTTCCTACACGCTCTAAAGACTTGCCAGGCCTGCCTCCTGCTCCTGTGAGGCAGGGTCTCTGTTGCAGCAGGGCTGTATCACAGAACGCCCCGGGCTCTCCGCCAACTCCCTCGGCACACGCTTCCGTGCGAAGCGGGACCGATGTTTGTCACATGTGGGCTGGGGCACCTCACCCCTCTCTTAATTTTAGCGCATGTGAAATTTGCCATATGGGCAGCTCTGAAGAGTGAAGCCCTTCACTTTCTTGCAAGAGTGGTAGAGCACAATCTTTTCCATCACTGTTACCTTAATGCATCTCATCCCTTGACATAACTTTTTAGGAAAACTGAGCTGGATCACCAAGCCTAGTTCCCAGCTCCTGCAGACCACACGTTCCTTTTCCCAGGCTAATCAATGCCCAGCAAGAATTGTCAGGCTCGAGGGTTCACCTTCTCTTTTGTTCCTTTTCTCAGGTTGCTTTGAGATTCACTCTTGGAGCAGTTCAAAGATTTGTTCTCACTTCCACCCTTAATTTAGCACTGTGTTATTGCACCAATAATATTCTTGGTGTTATGGGCACGCAGGAGAATTAAGATTCCTCTTTCTATTCCCTCCTTGCAGTGGAAGCCTCAACTTTCAGGTACAGCAAGTCCATTTTTCCTGGTAGTTAGACCGTAGTTAGACCAGAAATCTCATTTCATATCACTCTTGCTATTAAATCAGCCTGCTCTGGATTCAGAAATTTGAGACTTGAACTCTCCACTGCTTCACCTGATGCAATGGTACATTTGTTTAAAGAGGTTACATATGGAAAAGGTTAATGCCACAATCCTGCAAAAACTTGCCTAAACGCCTAACTTCAGGCCTATAGAGGATTCCATTAAATTCAAATTACTCAAGCCCACTGAATTCAATGTGCCTGTGCCCATGACTAAATTATAAGGCACAGGATTGTGGATGTAGAGATCGTTATCCATGACCCAATTTGGTGGGTCCTCACATAAATCAGATAAGCAAATCCCTTTTGCTCATGTTTGCACACTGCAGAATCCTTGCAATCCTCGATGTCTTAAGAGATGAAAACAGGGAGAAGCAGCCAAATATCACAGGCACTGTGGTGAATTTTCAATCATGGCCTCAGCTATTCAGTTTGGTCACTTTTTAAGGAAAAAAAATATGGTATAAGCAAAACTCAGCACAGTTTCTTGGTGCTACTTACATGAAAAGATCCATGTTCCAAATTTTAACTAAGCACTGTCTAGAGGGTGAAAATAGTGTATTTAGGAGCTTTCTTTAATTTTCTCTTCAAAGCTTAATTACATTACAGGAAATATTTGGCTAAGGTGTGGCTATTCATCATAGTATCTCTATTACCAGCATCATCAGAGAGGTTTCTATCAATTTTTCATTTTAACCTGGCTTTTACTTTCATAATATAATTATATCCCCTCATTTATGTTATAAAAAGAAATTACATCTCCTAATTTTCTTTTTACTAAAAGAAAAGCTTTTTCTTTAAAAAACCTATGTGGTAGTGTGCAACATATTTAGAGCTTACGATCAGCAATTTCTCTAAAAAGGAAGATTTCAGGAAAAAAGTGACTCTAAAAGTAATTTCAGCAGCAAAGTAGATTAAATATCCACCATATTAGTCACAGAGTATTAGATGGAATTGGATTGACTGGGAAGAGGTCAAAGAGTTGCTGAAGGTTTTAGCCCACCAGAGGAGCAATAAAATTCAACCATACTTAAAATCATTAGCTTTAAACCCTTTGATATTAGATTCAAACCTCCAGCGCTCATGGAAGGAACCTCCAAGCACCATGCCAGGCCAAAAGGAAACCCTCTAAGACATCTACATTTCACGGAAACTTTTCAGTGAAGTACAGGAGTGACAACAGAAAGAACCTGCACATGCAGGAAAGATGGAGCCACAAATACAGAGGAAAGGAAAATGCAGCCTTCAAGGAAAGTTAATTTATAAAAGAGCAAGATATTCACTTTAACAAGTTCTAGTGGGGCCCAGGGGACATTTTTTAGGTGGCAAAAAACCCCCCATGGCACCAGTTCCTGCATAGTTCCTCCACTTTAACCCCTTGCTCCCAGCACCAGCTCATTTCTCCCTCCCTTTTTTCGTGATGATGAGGCACATCCCCCTCCCAAAGGACGTGTTTGCAGAGCAAGCATGGCACCAAAATGAGACAACCAGGGATCTGAACTGAGTGACACGATAAAGGAAAGACGCCATGTGCTGACAGCAAGGCAAGGAGGAAATCTAAAAACACACAAGTCACCTAACACAGCCACAATACGAAAAAAAGAGAAAAAGGCAGAGGAGTAATTAAAAACCCTGAAGACAGTGATGGGTCTCAAGTTTTTGAATTGACTCCCTATTTAATAGAAAGGATGGTTTCCACCCGAGAGAAGAGAGATAAAAGAAAGACTTTGCTGTAACTAATAACCAACTGACATATTTCTGTTGGTTTTGTACATTTCTTCACTCATTCTGAAAATGACAAGTATAATTAAAGTTGTTAAATACATCGAGAGACTTGTCAGTCAACTAAAATATCAACTCTTATAAATTCTCCACAATAAGCACTGCACACAGCACAATGCAGAAGAAATTAATCTCTCACCAGAAAGATTTAGTCACTTGATGATCCTAAAAAAAAAAAAAAAAAACCCCAGATTTTCTATTTCCTGGGGCAAAATGAACTTTTCTTGATGTGTTTGTGGATATAAAATGCACGTGTTTAATTTAACTTCTGCAGTATAGCAAAATGAAAATCTCAAGAAGACTTTTGGTGCCTATTCTTAAATATTTAAGGGGGTAAACTTTAATCCACATCCTAAGGGGAACACATTAGGGAGTCTTTTTTTCTGCACAAGTATATTTTTTCACAAAGGATAAAACAAAAGAGAAAGAGGATGTTCCAGAAAGGTGCATTTTAGGGACAAGTTTCAGTGGTAAAGACCCATGGTTGTGCCCTGCCACAAGGCTCAAACACAATCCAGGCAATAATTAAATTTTGTGTTATCTATGTATATGCAGATTGATTTTAACCCCAACACATAAAGCCCTCTTACAGCTATAGCTTTGTCTGCCATTCAGAAAGAAGCCAAACCCTCAAAGTGTGATTTCAGCACTCAGCTAATCCATGTGTGCTAACAGGTATGACATGATCCAAAAGGCTAAAAGCCTCTCAGGAGAGAAGAGCCCATGGAAACACATGAACTACTTCAGAAAAAGTGCTGAAGGAAATAAACCACCCTGGAAAACATGCTTTTTCAGTATTTGATAAGAAACAGTGCCTCAAAGCAGCCACCATCACTCTCCAGCATCTTATCACATTCTGATGAAACAGTGGATTGAGTTCAGGTAAATTCACGAGCAACTTGTGCTGGAAATGCTCTGCTTCAGCCTCACTCCTGTGCAGGACATGGACTATACAGATTTTAGGCTCTTTCCTGGGGGAAATGGGAGCTGGGCACAGCTCAGGGCTCATGTGGCTGCAGGGGGCACTGCAAGGCCAGGAGGGCAGCAGGTCCTTCCCTCCCCTCCTGAGTGTCCCCGTGGGGACAAAACCTCAGAGGTGGGGGAAAAACAGATCCCCGGGACAAACTCAAACTCTTCAGGGAAGCAAAACCCACGGGAACATTAAGTGTATTTAACATAACTCATGGAGAGGCATTCAAAAACTTATTCGAGTTTACAGCAGTAGCTGTAGTTGCTGTAGAAATATAATTGGAGAGGAGCACAAAAACAAACAAACAAAAAAAAACACCCCACAACATAAACAACAACCTGAACAAACAACGAAAAAATAAAACAGACCAAAAAATCCAAACCAAACACCACAGGAAGATTTCTCTTGGCCACTAAGACATGTTCAAGAGTAAAGTATGCTTGACAGGAGGATAACTTCCACCTTGTCAAAACGTTCAGTAAGTGATTCCCCTTCCAGGCTGAATTCCTTCTGCTACAATAAAGATGAGCTTACTCTGGAGACTGGAACTGATGCTATCTAAATTACCACCACTGGTGCTATACCTGGGTTCTCATGCTATAAATGAAACAGCCCTGATTATAAAATAATTTTTAATTCTTTTTTGAAACCAAACCCTTTTTTTTCCCTCTTCCTTTTTAAGGCTGGCTTATGCTCTGGCATTTTAGTATCATCACTGGTTATAGCAGAATTTTTGATGATCAGATAAGAGCCAGACCAGCCTCTCCCCTCCTGCCAGTGGAAGATCAATCCTCAAAGCAGCCCAGCCTTTGTTGTTGTTTAAACCTTGACAACACTGCTGGCATTGTCAGAAAAAAAGTGAAGTTTTACATACAGGGAATACCTGACCACTTGGAGCTGGATTGGGATCTCCTGCACAGGAAAGATTATTGATGAAGTTTACAAATATGCTTTATAAACCAAGACAGTTTATTTTGCACTTCATAAAAGTAAACATAGAGACATTATAAAATTTCTTTTCCCTGATGGAGCTTACTGCTTTAAGCCATTTTGATGAGTAGGCACCAGTGTTGTAGTAGAGTAAAATGTGTACTCAAAAATATTATCTGTGAACACTCTTAAAATATCACCAAGGATTTTACACACTTGGTAGAATACTCTATCATATCAAAGCAATTCCTGTGTTTCATAATTTAAATCAGAGCTGGAAGAATGAGGCTGGAGTGATCAATTTCTTTTCAGGGATAGTGACTGAAAGAATAGTTGACATTTCATAGGTTTTTTAGTGCCTAAAACAGTGTGTTTTCAATCTCTGAAGGCTTATTTTTCTTTCTAAAGATGGCGTGGGGCCTGGGGGACCCACTTAAAGTTTCATGCCATACTTGGCCAAGAAACACAAAGTGTTGGTGAAGTATAAACACAGAGCCCTTTTTCTTTGACCCATTCTGCAGTGTGATGGGATAGTGTTGTTAGTTTATGTGAGAGAAAATAGCATAGGCTTTCTGAAAAAAAAAAAAAAAAGTGGAATTGGATTAAGGCCTTTGTGCAAGCCTCAATGCTGAGGGGAATTAGCAATAGTTGTAGGCACTTAAAGGAGCTCTCATGCTGAAGCTTATCCCAGATTTTACACAATAAACATTTGAATATCAACAGTGTTTTGCAACTTGCAGCACTAATGTATAAACTTCTTCCTTTTGAAACTCCCAAATCCCTCCAAACGTTCGCAATACCCTCTACATAAACATGTAGGGCCTATAGTGGAAAACACCCAGTCAGGGATGTAAGTCTGATTTTCTTATTTCTTTCTTTTTCATCCCTGGAATCTAAAATGAGATCTAGTACCATTAGCTGGTTTAAGCACTTCAGAAGTTCTGTATCTTAACCAACTTTTTCCCCTTCAGCCTTACTTTCCATTTAAAAGACAAAGTTGTCAATGAGACATGAGCTTGACTTGGGTATCCTAATATTACGTGTTCCATGCTACAATAAAAAAGCACTACAAAACTTTTGAAGTGATTCATTAAAATACTGATCTATCCCTCTTATCAGTATGTTCACAACATTTTTTTAGCTCAACTAATGAGCTTAAACCAGGCTACAACATGGACATGTGGGACAAGGATTCGATTCCCTTCCTTTAAACTCCTCTGCAGGTGAGCAGGACTCAGAACAGCACGGAAAAGCTGGAATGCTTTCTGCTGGAGCTCTCCTAACATATCCATGGAGCTGCTGTCATTGGCTTAAAGTCAGGCTCGGCAGTTAAGGACAGACTGAGAGCTTATAACATTAGGTATAATTCCACACTGACTAGAGTTAGGAAAAAGGTCCATCTTTTCAGAGAGTGATCAGCCAGATTTGCAGTTGACATGGCATTCCTACCGGCTTTTCGAGATGCCACTTAATTTTGGTATCCTGTTTAAAGGATGACAGCTGATTCAGGGACAAATTACTTCCACGCTCTTGGTGTGAGCCCAGAGTAAATCTTCTCAATATAGTATTTAATTATAAAAGATTTCTGCCCCCCTCCCCATTCCCTTTTTAACTCCTGTTAGGTATGCATGTAATCAATTTTACATCTTTGTATCTGTAGCTGTCCACTGAAACATGGAACAAAGAAATGAGCCCATGGTGAAATAGCAGGGTGGGAAAAACTTGGAGATCATTTTTTGTTACAGTGTTTGTTTTGTGCTTGAAAGGACTGTGATAAGAAACTCATTGCATTAAGAAAAAATGAAGACATTACTGCCCTGTCCAGCTCTGAAGCATGTTGAAGCAGTTTGCCTATTGAATTTGATACAATGATGTATAGATGAATAAAGTTATCTCTAGTATTGAATGGGACGGTGTCAGTGGGAGGGTAAAAAGGGAGGAACTTGGAATCTGAAAAGAATACTTTCCCCCCCTCTTTTTAAGAACTTGAAGGTCAGGGTCCAGCTGCCGTAAAAGGCTAGAGGACAAACAAAATGCTGCACAGGCCCAAATAAAGACAACTATAGACACATAGCAGAGGTTTCCTGCTTCAAGTAGCTATTATATTAACCTACACTTTAGGCAAAGAGCATTTTAGGTTTCACACTGATGAAAACATAGGATGAGCAGAAGCATCAATAAAAGTTGCACCTTTAATGAAACAGATGAAACAGGCCAGCAAAGGTAGGAAACAATTTTTTAAAAGAGGAAATTACATTGATTCTAGTTTTCTTGAAACTAATTGTTTTGATTGAGACAAGGCAGTAAACTTGCTTTTCTCTTCTTTACATCCAGCCAGAAACAATTCTAACAGATCTGTTGCCTAGCTCCTTGCAAGGCCTATATCCTAAACAGCAAGAAATAAAGAGTCTTGAAATTTGAGGTAGTATATGAATAATATATACTTGAATACATTTTTCATTCATCCATGTTTATAAACTTTAATATTCTGATAAACTGGCTTTCACATTATGATCTGGGAAATAAGGGTAAGAATTATCAGTGAAGTAGTCAGAAGGGTTAATATCCCTGATGAGAGGAGAAAACTGCATTAAAACATCAAGTTGAGCTGCATTTTGTCATTCATGCTCAGTGCTGCTTATTGTTGTCTTGTAATTACTCTAAATTTAAATGTCTCCCCATAAGATGAAAGAATGGCTATTTTTTTTTGGTTTTTTTTAAGAATAAAAACTACTAGCCTGTGCTGTTCAGCAGGGGGCTGGATAGCTTTGACTGAGTTTGCTTGGATTTTTTTAAAACAAAGAAGAAACAGTGGAGTTAGAATAGCCTCATGATGTCAGGTTTTTAATATACATAGGAATAAATTTAGTAGCTTCAGATGACCATTATAAAAAACAACTCAATTCACTGAATTACTGTTTTTTTCAACACTGTTTGGTTTTAATTTTATATCAGTGACATAAAATTCTAAAAAAATTTTTCCAATTAATTTAACTGATTGATTTAGCATATACATTTTGCAATAAAGATGCCACATAATCAAATAAGCTCTTTCCAAGTTAACTTCTAGACCAGATATTTAATCATGTACGTTGGCAGAAAGGCAAAGGCAGAAACAAAAAAAATCTTCAGTTAAAAAAAATATTTTCACCTTCCAACAAAAGTGTCTTAAGAAATAAAAGCTGGAAATGAAGGTTGAAGTATAACATGAAAAGAAAAAAAGATGCAACAGTTAAGCCTTAAAAGCACTGTTTCCAGGCTAATGTGTGTTGTAGATCATTAGCCGAATGCATTGTCTAATGGGCATAAATGAGAGCCTTCGTTTTGAAGTTCCTCTTTCATCTGCAGTCAAACTTTGAGTTTGATCCAATCTATAAAGATAAATCTAGGGATTAATCTGGAGGTTTAAATGGTTTAGCCAAAGGTTGGTCCAGCTTTATAATAATGACAGCTGATTTGTGTTACTTTCCACTGAGATTTCTTTTTTTTTTGGACGACCCCCCTACATATTGCATCTTGCAATTAGGCTGTTGACAACTCTATTATGCTGACAGCAGAGGTAGAGCTACGTGGGGAATTCTACAGCATGTTGTGCTGTAAATGTTACTCACAGATGTCTTAAGAGACCGCAGCTCGTCCCATGTGTTCCTATCTCTGCTGCAGCACATCTCGAGTTGCAGTTGTTCCAGTCAGAATTGGTGGCATGCTGAGCCTAATGCAACTCTTACCAACAACTTTCCGAGATTAGGAGCCTGTCAGGATGATGTCAATGGAGGTTTAAGAAGTGCTTTCTGAAGTTGTTCTGAGTTAATAATTAATGGGTTGATTATTTTACTCCCTTTGATAGTTCTTTTATATTTGGATGCAGCTGGCTGGAAATAACCACAAAGGGAAACTGATTTTATTTGCCATTAATTTTGACTTGACTTAGCAAATTATCCCGTGTCCCACCATCACATCTTTGCAAATCTGGCTGTGCTATAATGTGAAGATGAAATCTTTGATTAACAAAACAGATTAATCAGTTTCTAGAGTGTTTTGGGGTAAGATGCATGCACATACATCTCCTCCCAAGTAGTTTTCCAGTACATGCTTAGAGATGTGTTAAGTGCTGAAAGCTGTCAAGCAATCAGAATGTTTTTGATGTAGGCTGCATCTTCCTCTTGTAGAAATAAGTGTTTTGCCAACTAAAGCAGAAACATTTTGTGTGCACAAGGTGAAGTTTTGGCAGTCATACTGGAAAATACAAGTTTAGGGCTCAAACCTTGTATTTTACACTCAAAAAATCAGCTTTACAAGTGAAACTAATCCAAGCTGATTTCCAATATTACTTTTTTGCTATCATAATGCCCACAGATGCTAAATGCTGCCTAGATGTATGCCAAGACTATGCCCTACCTTAAATAATTGCTATTTTACATTGATTTAGTTTCCAGTACTTGAAATATGTGCATATGTATCCTACCTACGCATTCCAACTCTGGCACAAGAGCAAATTCACACATATATGACCTTACTTTCCTTACAAGGAAAAATGCTGGAAGATTCAGCCCTTTATGAGATCTCTGTACTGCCACAAAAATGTAGTTAATTTACTTTGCAAAATACTTTTGTCAGACTGACCTAGTCTATTAAAATAACTCCATAAAAGAAATTAGGGAAACGGAACCAGAAGGAAA
Organism: Prinia subflava; assembly: GCF_021018805.1. Taxonomy (NCBI): domain Eukaryota; kingdom Metazoa; phylum Chordata; class Aves; order Passeriformes; family Cisticolidae; genus Prinia; species Prinia subflava. The sequence continues at coordinate 4,464,691 of NC_086261.1, forward strand.
AAAAATGCCTCATTCAGAGTATTCAGAGATTTTGTCACTGTTTGAATATTTCCATCTACAAATTATAAGTAATAGATTAACCTTTAAATTAAAAACAACATCTTCAGAGTTCAGGTAAGAAAAAAAAAAATCTATGCAAGAGATGCATTCAACTGCATTTGTGCTATTTTCATATGAGAAAACAAATAGTTAGGCATATTTTGTAATTACTCACAAATTAAGAATCAAAGCAAAATGTAGTAGTTAACTAAGAGGTCTGTTACTCTCCTGGGTGACCTACCCAGTGTAAATGAAATCCTATTGAGACAGAACACTTTACTCCTCAGATAATGAACAAGCAAGTTTATTGTATTGATTTTTAGGGAACACACATCTCTGAGTGCCACGACTAGACCATATCACCAATTTTCTGGCTATTAGATATTTGTCATTCTGTGAAATAAGTTTGGACTTCGTAACAAGCACATACTGCAAACTTTTGCAGTAAGAACAAGAAATAAAAATAGAAACTGTTGCCATCTATGAGGACACTGCAGTAGGATGCTGTAGATGCAATAAATCTACATTTTGGTCCCCAGTTTGTAATGCAGTGTGCGGATTCAGTTAAAGAAATGGGCATCACCTGTTAGCAACTCTGAAGAACTTCAATACCAGCAGAGATATGACTCCCCCCTACCACCAGTGCACATCTCAAACACATTTGAGTGTTTGAACATATTTGTGAACTATGAAGGACACCCTTAAGAGCTAAGAGAAGCTTGACCATCGTATCACAGTTCTCACTGATCATCTGTAATTGAAAAGAGCTTTTACTCTCTCCCTGCCTTCCCAACCCCAGCTTAAAAACTGTTTTTAGAAGTTGACAGGCATCAGCAGGGAAGCTAAGGAACAGCGAGGTTTTTAGGTTTGTGGTTGTTTTTGGTTTTTTTTTTATATACAGGCATACCTGTTTAGACAGATTAAGTCAGGAAAAGATGCTGTTTCAGTCACCCTGAGAATTTGATTATTATTTGAGCTGGATTTGATACTTATCAGTAATGTGCAAGTAGGACAAACTTGCTAAATCTTTGTGAGGGAACTGCAAGGGTTTTTTTTAAACTTAACAAATAAACACATACCTCTGCTTGGTTTTATATATAGAGATGCACATTTTTATCAATAAAACACAAATACATTGAACTGCATTCAAGCATAAGTCATTATCCCCTGCATTCTCCCTCCCATTTAGAAAAGGACAAAGATAACAGGGAATTGTAAGGATTTTTGTTAACGTGCACTCTATAAAACTATCTGATTGAAACAGTATATTCTCCTGAGAAACTTTAAATCTGGTGTTCTGGAAAGCACTCAAATTTTAAGATAACTACAGATAACTGATTTTGAAAGGCAGCATTATGAAAGCAGAGCTTATAATATTTCAGTGCCCGCCGCTGGACCTCACAGCAGCAATTTCTCTGTGACTTGTTACTACTTTAAAATTAAAGTTGATGTTAAGGGAACACTTTTGTGTTTACTTTACCATAATGTTAAATTTTAGCTCAGTGTTGTGTTTTTAAATGCAGGGAAAATTTACTGAAGAAATGTTTCTGAACAAGTAAGTTCCATCAGTTCCAAATGCCTGCAGAAAAAGCACACATAGAGGGTGTCTGTACCTGCACTTCAGGCTTATCCAATCTAAACAACAAATATTTTGTGCAAATTTTAAGATAATCTATTTTTAAACTGCAAATAAACATTTCAGATAAATGCCCAGCTCACAAGGCACATAACTAAATACAGGATTTTTCTAGTGTTTTTTCTAAGAACATAAAATATCCCCAACAGCAAAATATTTTAAATTATTTAAATAAGTAACCACTTCAAAACAAATAGTCATGCCCCACGTACAAAATTGTGATCCTCAGTTCCATACAGAAAATATTTGGTTTCTAATATGAGCAAATATCTTGACAAGTGATTTTATACAGGAAAAAAAAAGACAAAGGAATATTTCCTGCTGTGTTAACTCTGTCTCACTGATGTGGCTAAATAGATTTTTAGCGTTCACCACTTCTTAAAGGTACATATAACCAGGGTGATGACAAGATATCTGTGTCACGGTAAATTGGGAAATAATTATTCTGTTCTTTGATTTATTACATCAGTTGTAAAGTATCTAACTCGAACTGGGCACTGCACATGTGAATACCTCTCCTGATGTTATTTGTCTCAGTCCATTCATTTGGAGTTTAATTACTCACGGGCGTAAAGACAAACAAAATTTGGACCTCAGCTCACCACTTTACCCCTAAATCTTTATTAGCCTCTGTCTAAAAGGCTTTACCTGTGTAGCAAAGAAAGGAGCAAATCACACAGTTGCCCCAGTGTAATTGTTTTAGATGTTTGTTTGAAATAAAAGCTGCGTTAATAAGTGCACAGCTGAAAGCTTCGCTTTCTACAGCGCCCAGACGCTTGTTTGCGTTTGATGAAAATTATTAATACTAACACCAAAATGGTTTGGAAACCATTTATAGGGAATACATACCTACCTCTTTGGTTAAAATCAGTGATCCATTAAGGCTTTTCTTGCTTTTTTCCAAGCTGGGAGCATACTGCGTATTTAAGTGTGTGTAAGAGGGAAGGTGGGGGGTAGGTTTAGCTGAATAAAAGATTGCTTGATATCTTGAAGTCCTTTGAAGAGTTTTATAGGCTTATAAAGCCCCGTGTGAATGAATGACATTTTTCCCCTCTTTACTTTTTACATATGGAAGTTTGTTAACCTGCGTTTCAATTAGGGAATAATTATTAATTATACTAATTACAGGTTTAATGAAAACCACATACTTTGCAAAAAAAAAAAAAGTTAAGCTTTGGGCTGAAATTGTAGCTGCAGACAGTGATGCTCCAATAAAGGCTGAAGCAACACTTTCATGTGGAGGGTTTTACATAAATGTATACATCTCTTTAACAAAACAATAAAGAACTAAAGCAACCTTTTATAAGAAAAATGCACTGAGACCATATATCCAATAAATTATTTCAGACAATCCTGGGCTTTTTTCACCAAGAGTAATAACCATTTACTTTGTTTTAAAACTAAAACTCCACTGGATTCATTACAAGCCTAATACAGAAAAAAAAAAAAAAAACCTGAAGCTTTCCTATTTGCTTCTTTAACTATCTACACACACACAAAAAAAGAAAAAATTGCAAGTTACCAAGTCTTAGAAATTATAATTATTTATTCTGACAAAAGAAAGCATTGCTTATATTATTTAAGCTCACAACCATACAGTTACACTGAAAAGCCAGAAAACGTAGACCTAATGCTGGAATTTTGTCCTGAGTAACCCCCTTAATTATATTTCTCCTGACAATCTTTAAATTCCAAGCAGAAGAATCTTTAAAATGAAACCTTCCGATTTTTGAATGTCATTTTTTTTAATATGCTCTGTCCATTATACTTTCAAATAAACTTTTCAGAATCTTCTTACCCTGGATATCCCTTCTCCCAGGGAAAAGACGCCCTCAATGTTTTAAGAAATGTACATGAATTAGAAGCTGGTTATTTACATTTTTTTGCAAAGATACAAAGTAACAAAACCTGTCACTTACTAGAAATCAGTAAGATTTTAACCTAATGTCATTTTTAACCAAGGCTAGAAAGTAGCATGACTAAAGATGATTATTTTAAAAGCTTAAACTGTCATTACTGCTCATGCACTTTTACACAGTTTATTGAATTTTCAGGTGATTTCAAAATATAAAATATTAAAGATATAAAACCACTCTTGCTATTAAAAAAAAAATCTCTGCCCAATTTTTTTCTGGTTTTCACAACAGTTTTCTGTTGTCTCTTGCATTCAGTTAAGCAAGTGTTTTAAAGCACAGAGAACTGTTTCCATCACATTATTACACAGCAACTGAGACATATTTGCATAATGAAAAATAATTATGTAGATAATATCAATAAGTATGATTAAAATCATCTATTTGGGGGGGTTTAAGTGGGAAGATGTAACTAATATTTATAAATTACCATTGTAAAATTAATAATGTTAAACATTTTTTAAAAATAGCATGCAAAGTAGAAAGCAATTGTTTTATTTTAAACCTCTTTTTATAATATTGTTGTTGCATTTTCCACAATTAACTGGAAACTTAATCCATCAAAAGTACATACAATTAAATCATCTATACAGAGATGAAATTACTTTTCATATTTCTCTTCCCATGCAGAGACAGAATTCCAAAATTAAAGTAAATTAACTAGGTTATTGAAATCCACTTGCAATCCTGATTTTAGACTTAAACAATATTTTAGCAAATACTTAAACAGACAATTACTGTTTATATGGGAAACAGAAAACTGCCTGCAGTTTTAGATGAGCACAATTCACTAATATTGACAAGTAAATAACTGGAGCTGGAATCATACTTAATTACTGCAGTCAACAACATTCATTATAGAAGGCAGAATACAGCTTATATTAAAGTATAGCATTCTATATTTACATATTTGTTATTTCCCCATTTTTCCTAATAAGATAAATTAGGAAAGATGAAAAATGTATAGGGTATTTAATACATGGGTACTAGAAAGTGCAAGTATTAATCAGTTTGGCAAGCTGAGATGCAAAAATCCTTTCCAACAGAACAAAAATATTCATTAGGTCCCTGTCCTGCAATCTGACCCAAATCTTTCTCACAGGGCCCCTGAATTCAGCAGGGCTCAGGATCTTCAACAGGCTCACAGAATTTCTTATCTTTGATTTAAGCTACTCTCAAACTGAGGAACTACTGCAGCTTGACTTTCAACCACAATTACTTGAATTTTCAGATGGCAGCTTCACTTTTTTATTTTATAATCTATTTTAAGATTAATAATAATAATTTATATCACTGCCTGCACATCACTGACATTAAACAGCATGAGAAGATGTGCCTGTTCCCAGGGTTAGAGTCCTACTTTTCATTGTATATTAAGACTCTGCAGGAAGCAATCTCTGTGGGGCTGCCCTTACAGAAACACCCTTTTGAGTAGTTTTGGACACACTGTGGCTTCTTTCCCTCCTGTCCTTCTGCAGAAATATTGGTGCCCTGGGAGCTTTCCCCAAATACACAACATCAGCCTGCAGAGAGAGAGGTCTCTGCTGGCTTTAGCCCAGGGTGCAACTCCCTCCTACTCAACAGCAGCACAGAAATAGCCCAAAAAAACCCCACAAAATGTGACAGGTCTGGACAAGCAGCTGGTGCACACATCACACCAGGGCTGTGACATGCAGTAGCTCTCAGGGCAGCAAGGCAGACTACAATAAAAGTAGACAGCTGAAAAACAGCCAGCAGCAACTTTGGGCATGGACCTGTCAAAGATTCGCTCGCTGAGGCTCCTTGGTGAGTCCCAGAAATGTTGTGGCTTCTGTGTTGAGGGCTCTGCAAAACCTCCTGTGAGCATTAGGAAGTGCAGAGGACCCACGAAGTGTCCAATGGCACAGTGGAACAAAGCAGTCACTTTTTCTTACAAAATGTAACTTTACATGCCAGAGGAAAGAAGAAATGGCCCAAGTCTCCAGAAAACACTGCACACCTCTAATTTCCACTTCAGACCCTTTAAAACTTTCAAACCTTTTTGCATTAAGCCTGTTTCTAACAGAGAAAACGCTTCTAGATCCTCTAGCTATAAAATTTCCCACATGTCATGTATCACTCAGCCCCGGGCAAAAAGGCTTGAATAGCCCTAAATTCTACCTGCCTAAGCAAGGATCTCCTTTCCACCTTTGTGAAGAGCACTGCAAAGGGAAACAAAGATACAGAGACACTGCTCAGAGCACACTGAAAGCAAAGCAGCTGTGGCCCCACAGGTTTAGGAGGTAGATTTTCCTTCCCAGGTGTCTTATATGAATAACGTGGATTTTACCACACAAAGGGAACTGACAGTGATCAATATATCCAAATTACTGTATTAATAACACAATTCACAACCACTGCTGGCTGGAGGAGAAACATAACAGAAGCAGGTCATACCAAGGCTTACTCAAGCCCTGCACTTCTCTGTGTTCAGGCATAACTCCTCTGAAATCAATGAGAATTTGCTTGAGTAAGGATGGTAACCCTGGAGTTAAAATATCCATTGCTTCACTACAGACCATTTCAAGGACTAGGTCTGATTATTCGTCCTCAGCAATGGGAAAAGCTATGCTCTCACATTTCAAAATCAGGGGTGGGCTGAGAGGGCTGCCAAGTCTCCTCCAGCATCATGGCACCTCATTGTTAATAGTCTTCAGAAGCCCCTTATTTCCATTTACATGAGTTCATTAGGATTACACAGGTGACTGATGTTCTATGCTAAGTGTCTCCGTGATTGCACAAAGTGCCATATTAACAAAAATCAAAATAAAAATGGTTTGTCAAACACCACACAAAATGCTGCCGAGCGCTTCACGGGCAACTGTTTTAGCCTCCATATGCCTGCACACTATGAGTCAATCTTTAATTACATGATCATATAGAAAACTCCAGCCTCAGTGGCAGGGGCTCTGCAACATTACAAGCAACAAAACCCAAGGGAAGGAGCACACAGGGCTGCTGCTTCCCACTGCTTCCACACCACTAAGTGCTGCACCAGCACCTCCCTGATCTCAATTCTGGTTATTCTCAAGTTTCCACTAGAAGAGCGGCTTTGTTTCAAGACTTCAGAATGCAAAAGCAGCTAAAAATTTATCTTTACATCACCAAAGCACAACTGCCTTTGAATTTTGAGTCAGGCCCATCCTGAACATTTTCTGGCTGGATTACTGCTGTCATCCTATCCCCTTTTCTCTTGTGTACATGAGGTACAATAAGTCTGCTTCTAGAAGCAGTTTCTTCTACAAACACCACAGTTTTCTAAAATCCAGAGGCAAAATACTCTGAGCAGTAGAAATCAGAAATATAAAGAGCAGATGAAAAACATGGGGTTGGGTACATGTCAGGGGCATTTTTCTCCAGCATTTCACAGCCCTGACAAGCAGCATGTGCCAAACCAGTCCCAGGGTGCAGTCAGGACCCCCAGTCCCAGGAACAGAACAGCCCCAGGGGGACCAAGGTCCCAGCAGGCAGAGGAGGCTCATCATACCAGCAGCCTGTGACTACAACTCCCCAGAAAACTTCATTTCAGGGCTACAGGCCCTTTCCTTTCTGCCCTGTGACTCTCCAGACCTGAAGCCTGCTGCCCTTTCCCCAAGGCAATGACCAAAAAGACCCAGCCCCAGGTAACCGATTTTAGCAGGAAAACAGAGCAGAGAAGTTAAAGCTGTCTGTACACTGCACTCCACACACTTTATTTAGTGTTGAATACACACAGAGCCAGGCAAAATACTGATGCAAAATACTGATTCCATTAATTCATCCCTGATCCTAACACATAAGCCTAAATACATCTTTACTGCTAGAAGCAGTCCTACCTACTTCACCAAAATTTAAAAAAAAAAAAAAAAAATCAGACAAATTAGGTCATATCAAGCTTTAAACTTTGCCATTTTTCTTCCTTCACATAACTCGCTGACTGATTCCCAAGCTGGGGTCTTTGAGAATTTTGCACGCTAGGCACTTGTGTGGCAAGCAGAGTGTCAGTGAGCCTCAGGTGGATTTCTGGACAAGGAATAATATAATATGCTGGAGTCTGCTTGGTGCCCTCTCCATGCACAATAGCCCTGAGTGGCAGCGCGTGGTAAGCGGATGAAGCAGGAAGACGTGCATGATCTGATGAGCTTGGCTAAGCTGGGGGAGTCTCCTCTACTCTGCTAAATTAAAAACCTCCCTGCAATTTCAGTCCTAATCACCCCCTCTGATGCTGTAATTGATGATGGTCAGTTAACTCCTTCACTCCCGAGGCCATTTCTCAGGACGTAGAGAACTGTGCATCAGCCAGTGCCGCGTGACTGAAATCAGCTCAGTTCAATGGGGGTTTCTGGAAATGTTAGGGATTTGTAAGTGATATGAAGAATATGGGAAGTTGCAGCATAAATATTTCATGGCAGGCCTTTGGATACTTCAGATCCATAATGCCCCACTCCCAAGTGGTACAAGCTGTCTTTAAGCCTGGTTTGTGGCACTGAGACATACATTGGCTTCTCTGCCACTCTCCTCCCTGTGGCTGGCACAGGCAAGGAGCCAGCAGCATTATTACACCCTTGCACCTCCCAGCTGGCAAAATGGCCCTTTGCAGCCTTTACCAGTTGGTGCAAGCTGCTCTAACTTGTGTTGAGAAACCAAACCAGAGAAGAAAGTCCTATTTGCATTTTCAGCCTGATTCCAGACACAGCCCCTGTATGCTCCACACACAAGCTTACTGTTGGCTCCTACACAACATGCTCCAAACTTAATAACGAAGGTGTGACTGGAGCTGTTAAAACAATCCTGGAAATAAATAATATCTTTCCATTCCACCTCCTATTTATCAAAGTTTTTAGGGAATTGTCTGAGCAGTGCATTGTTCTCTTGCAGAATTCTTTCAAGTCTGTTTCATGCCAAGAAGGGGGGGAAACAAACCCTGTAAGATGTGATATATGTTTATACTCTGCTGAATAAGAGGCTTTGCAGCATTGGGAAATCTATAGCATGAATTATTCTAACTGATTTATAATAGACAGTGATGCCTTAAGGACTCTATTCTGACTATTGTGCTTTGATGACAGGGTTGATGTACTACCTGCACTGTGTTCTGTAACTAGATCATCCAATGCAGATGCCTATATACCTGCTTTAGAATTACTACCTATTACTGCACTTTAGAAAAGGGCAAGAAGCTTGCCCTTATTATATTTTTAAGGTTATAATTTTTAAGGTTGTGTCTCAAAAGACTCAGAGCTCAATACAACTGATATTTAATGTAGTTCCAGGATCAACAGCCAGTCAGGATCAACAGACCCTAGACTTTTAAACTTCTCCTTCCACATCAGAATGCCAGCAACTGCTGGAGTCTGATCTTTTATTTCTGTTGTGTTGCTTTGCTTTCTTTTCTGCATGGGGAATAGGCTACACAGTCTGGATAGTGTGAACCTGCTTAGTTTGCAATCCTCAGCACTGCAATTCTGTGATTAGGAAACCAACTGGCTCAGGGGACACCTGGGTATCGAGAGTTGAACCAGCTCCAAGGAGACCAAGGCAGAAACCTCTCTTTGTGGCCTAAGCAGCAGCAGTTCAAAGCTGCCCTCAGATGATTTCAAGACTACTTTACCCAGTGATTAACGCCTGACTGGTGGCTGATGGGAAGAAAATGGGGTGAACTGATAGACCTTTCCACCCAAGGCATTCCTTGTTACCTGCCTGCAGAGGAGGACTCTTATTTTCTAGATACCTTGACCGATCAAAGTTTTGATTCCAGACAGCCATTCCTACTCAGATCACTGATGCATTTTGTGAAGAGTGCAATATTCTCATAAACACTTCATCAGTGACCGACATTAAAAAGAAAAAAAATACAACTTCTCACTTTCCTGGATGCATGAGGACAGAGTCCTGGCTGGCTTCCAGCAGCCTTTGGTCAAGTCCAACACTAAAGTAACTGATGACATAGCAAGAGGCAAGAAAATAGTTTTATTAAAGTCCATCTTGCTGCTGCTACATTTTGAAGAAATAATCTCTCAGGCCCCCAAAGTAACCACATCATCCCTCTTCCAATACTGCCTACACTGTTGGACTAATGCAGCACAATACCAAAGTTCCTATTAAATGAGGACACAACAATTCAGTCTCTAACACACAACAAAACAACTGGCCCTGAAGTTCTTCCAGCACAACCAGGATCCACGTGGCACTGAAAGGTGGAGTGTCTGCCAGCCAGTAAATGGATTTAATTAGGAGCTGGAGTGCTGGTCTCATATGGCTGGAACTGTTGAGTGTAGGTGTGTGTGCACGTGCACTCTCGACACATTAGCAGAACTCAGCCCAACTGCAAGAGAATCCATCGATTTCTCCTGCAGCAATTAAGCCAAACAGAGCACCCTGGCCATGCCCATAGGACATTCACTGGACTGGACTTGTGGGAAAACTACTGTAAGGTTGAATGGGAACACACAGAAAGACCCACCTGCAGGAAAACACCAGAGTTCCAACTTCTATATGACCTGGATAGATAAGTATCTCCTATACAACTTAATGTTTTCTTCACTTAGAAGCCATTAGAGACAGGAGAGAATTGAGCCTGGTAATGAAAAAAATAAATTAAAGAGCATCTAAGAAAGACATCTGAAGATTAGGCTGTCCCTTTTACAGGGCAGATTTGATAGCTTTGCTCAGAGAAAAAGCATGAAAGGAAATGTGCCGAAGACATTGAGGAAACTATTCCATTTACTGGGTCAGATACCTACATGCAGCTGTGCTTCCATATCCAAATGACATGCAAACTACCACGACTCCATGAAATGTGAAAGGTAATTTAGCCACTTCTTTAAATATGTGCTTTTTAATATATATATATATATATATCACTGACAAGCTCTCTGCACCTGTTCAGGCACTAATACCAATAGAGCCAACACCAGAACCGTTTCCTTCTGCAGCTTGGGGCAAGGAAGGCAGGGGCCACAAACCAAATTAATTGGCCAGTGGGGATTTCCCTTAGAGGAGCCAGCAGTTCTAGGGAACACAGGACTGACACCTTCCTCCATTCCCCTTTTGCAGCCCGTGACAGGAACAAGTCTTTAGGTGACAGGCAGGACACATGGGACCACATGGGTACAACACTTTGTGTTACAGCTTCCAAGGGCCAACACATATCCTAAAAAGACAACTGCAAGCCACCATAATCTGGTGCAGCCCGTCATCACACACTTGAGTTTTTCCCCCAGGAGTCTTACAAGATGGAGAGACAGGCCCATGTTATCTTTGACCTCATTCCCAGGCAGCACTTGGGGAGAACACCAAATGAGGGACTCCATCTATCCTGCTGGCCTTTGCTGGCCTTCTATTCCTGCTTTCTTATATTTAAGAGTGTCATTGTAAATGAGTAAAGCATTAGAACATTAGCTTATATTGTACTGCAAAGCCTATTCCAGTAAACCTGTCAAAATTGGCATCATTAATAATAATACTTAGCACTTACATACTGCTTTACATTTTCAGAGCACCGTAGACATTAACTTAATTAACAAGTGACAGTTTCACAAGTAGAAGCTCTCCTTGCAGCACCAGCCTGCGTGCCTCAATTTCTCACAAAATCTCAAACTCTGCATTAATCCACTTGTCTTTCATCCTTCTGAAAAGATTATCTTCCTTTTTATTCCCCTGCTTTGGATATATACACACATGCTTTTTAAAACTAAGCTATTAAAAATATTCAGGTGGAAGAACACTGACTTAACACAAGCTAATTAGAAAATCCACATTACCCTACTTTTCAGCCTAAATTACTCAAAAATCAGAGCTCTATAAAGCACATGTCTGAACAGAATAGGGCTCTAAATTGGTGTAAAGTGTACTTAATATTGATTGCTCTGCAATTTCCAAAACTGTTCAGAAACAGAGAGACATCATTAGGTTTTATTTGAATTTTTCCTTCAGGTTTAAAAAGAAAGATGGCAAAAAAATCAATACAGATACAGAAGTAAAGTAAGCGAAACCCTGTCTCTAGCAATTTGCAGGGCAAATTCACTGGGGAGAACAGCGTGCACTTCTTAGGGCCACATTTCAGAGGTCTGCAGAGCCATTACTGATTTCCAAAGCTGAAGTTTAGGCATGATCGTGTCACATCTGCCTTATTTTCGACTTGTAGCCTGCCAAGGAAACCCAGCACCCAAAGGACACCATTGTACCAGACAGAAACCACTGCTTGGCCCAGTAACGAGGGGAGGTCCTTAATCGCTCTGCCCTTCATGACAAAGCTTCTGTTTACAAAGGCAAAGGGAGAACTTGATCAATCTTCCCCAAAAAACTCTTTTTCTGAGGCATTTATGAACACAACAGCTCACAAGCTTTGTGGGTGGCACTCCATGTGGGTGAGCCACACAGCTCAGTGTCACAGGGCCACCATGCCAGGCCAAACAGAAAACACAACCCAAACACCTGTGCAAGAAGGCAAATAAATGCTCAGCTTGAAAACATAGAGGATGTTGTCTCACCCCCACCACCAACCCCATCCCCAACAGCTGGGTGCCAGCTTTAACACCCCGCCACTGCCATTAAAGCACTTTGCACAACCAAAAACGAGCATCTCAAGCTCAGGAGCACCCAGAGCTGCTGCCGGATTTGGGAAAGCTCTCAGCAGCCCCAGCCTGCCCTCCCCAGAGCCCCAGGCCAGCAACAACTCTGGCACATTCAGCCCCTCACACAACCGAGAGGTTCAAAAGGTCTCTGCAGTCTGGGTTACTCACAAGTTCGATGCATCTCTGCGTGGAGGGAACCAGGCCCTGCAGGAAGGTCTGCTCCAAACTCCTCGTAGTTCCTGATCTTGGAGACATCAGGAGAAATGAGCAGCCCAGCCCCACCCAGGAAGCTCCTGCTGCAACCCCACAGATGTCCAGGCTCATGAGGGAGCCCCGCCACCCCTTCTCCAGCAGCCAAACCCTGCTGGAACTCATTCCAGCTCCTTTATGGTAGCCTAGGGTGGGGTCACAGCTGAAAACCCACACCACCACCCACAGGGCAGCTGTGGGGCAGGAAGGGGGTGTTCCCAATTAGTGCTGGCCCCACTCTGGGGGAGATGCCCACCCCACTGCAGCATCTTGATGTGGACACTCCCAGCTCCTGGACTCAAGAGGTCTGTGTGTTTATAGTCCAGTTCATGCTCTTGGTGGTTGCTTGAAAGTGTTTGTGGCTAAAGCTCTCCAAAAACACACATGTGCTACCAGAAAAAAAAATTAAAAAGTGTTGCACATGTCTTCTCATTTTATAAACACCTGAACTCCAGTGTGGGGTCTTCCTTTCCCCTTCCCACAAAGTGCCCAGGCTGTTCTCCCACATGTATCTCCATACAGCACAACTGGTCTGTGGAATTAGCCAGGATAGGAATGTTAATTTATAGCATCATAGTCATATTGGGAAATGATGCTGCTTTTCAGCTACCTCTTGGGTAAAAGGTGGCACTGTCCTGCATCTGCTCCAAGTGTGACAGGCAGGAACTCAACAGCACCAGGGAAATTGCTGTGAGCTTCTACCAGTGGTACTCTCCTTTGGAAAAACTCTCAGCTGATGAAAATCAGCAATGCTCTACAAAGAGTGATGAAGGCAGCAACACAGGCTGTTTCTTCAAACAATTCATTGCTCAAGGAGTGTGTTATATATCTAAATGTTTGCCAAATTAATTGTTCTAGATCCAAAGGCTCTTTTTTAGACAGCTAATGCTGTTGTTTGGCTGCAGTATGTTTATGCACAAATTTGCACACAAAAGAACAAACTTATTCAGCTGGGACAATGGATTCCAAACCAACCTGAACTACCACACCAGTGCACAGTGCTAACAATAATTCAGAATTTCCCTTCCTCTGATAGCTCAAACACTGGCAACGCTCCTATCAGAGCATTAAATATCTGCTGTAAGCCTCTGTTTAGCAGGAAGATTACATCCCCCAGATTTCACAGTTCAAAAGTTTATACTGTCCTGAGCTATTTATAGACTGCTGACAATGCCTCTTCTTCAGTGCAGATATCCTGGGGAAAAAATAATAATAATAAGTTTGAGCCAGTTTGAAACAGGTTTATCAAAGGGTTGTTTTCTGATTAACTCTCAGTCCTGCATCAGAAACTTGTCTTTGCTGGCTTGAAGTTGTAATTAAGTATTCTTCTGACCTTCCATTAAACTTGACACTGAAAAGAAAGTTAAAATTTAGAACTGGATAATCAATACTAAAATCAACATATCCTTTACTTCTAGTTAATTATTTATTCAGAAGAAACAGGAATGACTTTTAGGAAAGAAAAAACAAATTAAGGAATCCACAGGTTAAAAATTATTTCTGCCATAACAGAGTGATCATTAATAGAATGACCACTTCATCCTGTACATCCATATATTTAGTTTTCACTTCCCTTGTACATCTTTTCTCTAGGTCTTTCAGCACATAAATCCCTCAAATTCTCTTTTGATGCAGGACTGCTTTCAAAATCCAAAATAGATATTTTATGTCATCTCCATATATCCAGTTCCAGAGAGATAAGACTCAGGCCTTGGTCTAATCCCATTTACACAGATCAAAATCAGAACTCATTCCACTGGAGTGGGCAGCGTGGCACTGCTGAAAACCTGCCCTGCTTCTTACTTTTGGCAGTTTTGTGGGGGATGCTTTCAACACATCTCTGAGCCAACTGATTTGAATGTGTTCTTTAAAAATCAGAGGTGGCACTCATGCTTGTGACCATCTCTGCCCTGCCAGTGCTCTCAGGTCCTTCACACACAGCCTCCACCCAGCCCGACCCTGCCCTGATCTGGGGTTGGCAGTGTCACACTGCTTGGCCTTTTCCTTCCTCGGTGCAAATGATCAGATTTCTATTCTATGGTTGTACTGAAAAGGGAAGAAGTAGAGAGAGGGAAAAGTTTTGGAACCAGTCAGATGTTTCCGTGGATGGTGATCCCACCACCTCCCTGGGCAGTCTATTCCAGTGCTTAACAACTCTTTCAGGGAACAAATTTTTTCTAATGTCTGACCTAAACCTCCCCTGGTGCAAGTTGAGACCATTTCCTCTTGTCCTGTCAGTTCTTACTTGGGAGATGAGACCAACTCCCACCTGGCTAGATGTTCCTGTCAGGATTATTGTGTGATTTCTTCTGTGCAAATCTCAAAGCATTTCTCAATATCAATACTCGCTCTAGTTACATATAACCATCTTTCAACTTCCAGAAATATATTCAGGAACGATATTAAATATTTCATAAAACTGTAGTGAAAAGCTCTTTGTAGACTTTGGGTGACCTGCTGCTTATTCTGAGGTGAGAGGAGGTGCTTCAAGGGTGTATTAAATTCAAATAATTTTAAAGAAGTCTTCTTGTTTGCTGGATATCTGCTTTGCCCAGCTGAAAATCAAGGCCAGGATGACTCAGTCATTATACTGTAACGTGAATTCACCGTCCTCCCTGCATATAGCACACACAGCATGATTCAAGGTTAAGCATAGAATATCAAAAGACTCAGAGCATGGACAATTTTAATGGTAAAGGAACCTTGACTTTTACTGATTATATTAGTTCAACTAAAATTGACCCTCAATATATGAAGACTTCATTTTCACAAATACATGGTATGACTGATGCCTTTTATTAAGCTTACAAAAAAGTAATCAAAACTGAAGCTTTCAAGGCCACAATCTCTTTTTTCAGTTCAAGTTACAGATAACGGAAGGAGAAACATAGTTATGAGATCTTAAAAGCAAAACTAATCTTTTTTGTTTGTTTGTTTCATAATAAAAAGCGATAGCATTGATATTTATCAGGTTCTGCAAGCTGGCATTGCTGCTAAATAACAACAGGCCACTTCCCAGCAATATCTCCAGAGCTGTTGCTTGTGCATATTTATCCAGTTAATGGGATGGATTTATTACAAGTATTGGATAATTTGGACCCAGCCTACACTGATGTATTTTATGGCATGTGGTCAACCCAGCTATTACGGCCTGGGTCTGCAACTGCTCTGTAAACTGGAGCTTGCAGTCATTAAAATGAATGAGCACAAGTGTTTGCTATGCTGGTTTTAATTATATGTTTATCTCTTTTCTCTTTTAAACTTGCATTTTATTTATACCACATGTGGTCACATATGGGCTGTAGATGTCATCTTAGGGGGTTTAGGAAAACCATAGGCAAGCAGCTTCCCTGATTTAGGAGGGTGTTACTCACCTCCTTAGCAACAATTATAGGGCTATATATCTTAATTTAGATACATATTCTTGATTTTTAGTGAAGTCCAGTATCCAGAGGTGAGGGGAAAAGAGCAAATCTTCATCATGTGGAACATTGTTTTTGAGAGGGAATGTTTTAAGGCTAATAGACTCATAGAATTCTTTGGGTTGGAAAAGACCTCTAAGAACATCGAGTTCAACCATTAGCACAGGCTAAACACAGATTTATTGTAGATGTTTACATTATGACTTGGACATTTGATGAAGAAGTTTCCTTAGTAACCTCTATAGAACGAAAATTCTGGAGGATGAAACTCATCAAGCTATAACATGTAATTGTTTAAAATTGTAGTTTAAGGCACAAATAAATTATGCTTTCAGGGCTCAGTATACTTCCAGCTTTCTGGAAGTTATGCCATGTGGATAAATAACATTCCCTTTTAGACTCATGAAAATTAGTGTGAAAACATAGTACAGGTGTTGGAGGACATCTTTGATAGCACAGTTCCACCCAAGGAATGCAGTGAAAACACACAAATTCCATGTTATGGTGCAAGAAATCCAGAGGATTGGGCCTGTTCTGCAGGCATTGACATCCTTTTAGGTCTGTGATTTATATAATGAAAACCTTTTGACTTACTACTTGGCTTATGGGTTTACTCTTCATGTGATTTTATTGGTGGAAATGGGCCAGGAAAACCAAAAGGGGATGGAAAGCCCACTTTCAGAGAGTTGTAAAGCCTTGAAATTTGCTTCCTAGGAATGTTAATGTCAGAACACTGAGTGATCTAAGCTCTTATAAAAATCAGACATTGTTTTAGACCTTATAGCTCCTTTGGACAATTAGGAGTCAAAGAGAGTAATGTCCAGAAGTGTGAAAATTTGAAAGTACATTACTTTCTTCATTGGGTGAGCTATCCCCAACATTGGCTCAAGGCCTACGTCTTTCACATGACAGAATGTGAACAATTTATGCATTTAGCTAAATCTGCTTAACCTGGGTCAAACTACACCCATGTTGGAGCTTTGCCATCATAAGCAAAAAGGAATTATAGATCTGATGGTACATGTTCTGATGAAGGAGAAACAGTGACACTGGGCTGATCAACAGTTTAACTATGACACAAGAGGCTCCCTCTGAGGACAGGATCAGGTCTATTGAAACGATCAATTTAAGTTTTAAATTATACTTTTAATTATTTAAAATAGAACGTCAGCAGAGCTAGGGGGAAAAAAAATCCCTTTGTGTCAAACAGTAATTACATCTGACTTCTCCACCGAAAACTCTAAGTGCTGTAGAACTGCATTAAAACTGCTTCAATGTAGAAGGTTCTTTCTTTTGCATAGTTCAGATTGTGCACTGAACTAGATAGCTTTGTTAGCAGGGCACACAGCTCCTCGTTCCTGGAACCCTGCTTGAACTCTTTGCTTAAATGAATACACTGGTTTTGCTCAGTCATTAGTAGGCACTTACTCATATCGAAATGCACTGCATTTAATTCAGGACAGTTGGCAGCCTCTGCACGAGCAAGACTCCAAAATGAGCCAGCATATGAAGGAGGGGAATGTCTTCAGCTTAGAGCTGGGGTTACCTCTAGGGCAAGGAGGGGATTTTCTCACTCCAGCTGTCTGCTTCAGGGCTGGTATTCAGTGCCTGGTACTCTGAGACCTGCAATCTTGGTGAGGGAAGGGGGGAAAAAATAGAAAAAGATAAATAACCCCTCAAATGCTTGCTAGGACAACAGAAAATTGTAAATAACACACATAAAAAAATCAGAAATATATCTGCTCGTGCATCAATCACCTCCATTTCAAATGTGATGCCAAACAGAGAGGATGAATGGGGGTTCAGCCGAGTTAGGGAGAGTGCAAATATCAACATCACTAAAGCTACTTTTCAGGTTAGCATAATATTCTGTCTGCAAACACTGTGTGGTTTATCTGATTTTTTTTTATTGGACAGCTGTGATCTTCTCCTTTCAAAACCTTGTCACTGCTGTTCAGCAGAAATGTAAGTGATATGATTAAGGAACATGGCATCTTGTATAATCGGTCGTAATCATTATCTAGGGGTTTCAGTAACATGACACATGCACAGCAACAGCAGCATCTGCTATGGACTGACAGATATCTCGAGCTCAGGATGAGGGAAGCGCACTGAGGGATTTGTAAACTTGTCTTGGCTAATGCCACTACCCTGATGTGAACCTGTTGTTGGCTATGCTGCTTAAAGGCCAAAGATTAAAAGTGTTTTATAAAGTTCATCCTGTGTCTCGTGAACCTCCATCTCTGGCTGGTGTGGGATGTGTTACCTTGGCAGACCTTTCCCACTTTCACTGATAGGATGGCACTTTTGGAAGTAGCTGCAAAGAGCAGAACTCTATTTTTGTAGCGTTTCCTCACCGTGCACCAGGTTGGTCTTTTACAAACACTCCGTACTGGATTAACTCTGTTTCTAGAGTAGTCAACAAAGTTGAATTGTGTAGTGTGTGCTCTGTAGGTTATAAACATGAGGGGACAAATTCCCAACTGCAGGGACACCTCATTGTGACTCAAGTGAGTGCACTGGTGTCTTTGTGCTGGCTGAGCAGCTCCATACCCTCCATCCGAGCTGCAGAGCACAGACCATGGTCCTGGGGACAGCAGCTGTGTTCTGGAGGTTTGCAAAGGGACATCTGAAGTCTGTTTCTTCCTGAGCCTGCAGAGACTAAAATCCAATCTCTCCCTTTCTGCATGTGCCCCCCAACCACTGCGCTATTAAAGGTCTGGGAGAAGTGGAGATGAGAGATGTTTTCCATGCCTTCTTGTTGTAAGAGTCACTGGAAGGCAAATGGCAGTGAGCCAGGAGGAGAACAAGCAAATGAGAATCCTGCCAGAAATGGGATACACGCTTTTTTTTTTCTCGTGTTTTTTGATTTGGCAAAATTTAGAACAGCTGTAGACTGCATTAATTTACTCTGAGGTCTGAGTGATTGCCAAGGCCGTGGTTGGGGACATCACTTTTGCACACCAACTGTGGAAATTCATCATTCCTCCATGTCAACATCAGAGGATTAAGGCTTGGGCACTGTTCCTTTATTGTGACTCCAACATTTTGGTCACATCTAGACAGGATCTTGTAGTCAGCCTGCTCCATACAACTTTTTGTGACCATTACTACAGCTGTACTCCTGGTACAGTTACAAGCTACCAGCCATGGGCAGCCTGAAGTCAGGTTTGAAACCTGACCTGTATTGAAACAAAACCCATTTTTATGCAAGCACAGCAGTTTGTAAAGATAAGGTCCTTCTAGAGAGGCTGCTGTGACAGTATAATTTATTTGCATCTGCCATACATCTCAGTTCCAGGGGTCTCAGTATGCAACATTCACAATTTACAGATCCTGAGTAACATTTAGGAGTATTCACAAGTACCCAACAATTATGAATGATGGCTGTTGAGAAAAAAAAATGGACAATCTTTAAACAGGTTGAATGCATAAGTGTCAGCATATTATGTATGTTATATATCCATTTTACACCTGAGAAGAACTGCAGATCATGTTTCATCAAACCACATAAACTAAGAGTAACACAACTAATTATTTCAAAAGAATTTATTCCCACTTCACTTTCTTCATGTTTTATAGATAAGGATTTTTCATAAAGTTTTAGAACATTATGATTCCGATTTTGTTACTCCCATCATGTAAGACTTTATTCCCCAGATTATCTCCTTAGGTCATCTTTTGTGATTATGGGATGGGCTATGCTGATTTATACCATTTGAGAATCTGGACCATTGAGTTCAAGAGGATGACTAATGGAGTCAGGAGCTCATCAAGTTCAGAGATGGCATCAGAATCTGATTCTGCTTGTGTTCAGGAACAAAAGATTGATAACTGATGAAAGGAGAGGCAATTAGTTAACCACATTTATGAAGGAGACAAATACAGAATGCAAATGCACTTGCCTCTTTAAGGCTCCCTCTGCTATTTCCTCATGGAACAACAACAACAAAAAAATTTCCTTTATTCTCAAATACAAACATATTGAATGATTATTGCCTAAATGCCAGATAACTCTTCCTTCTGGCTTTCTTGCAGGTCAAGGTTTGAAAGAAAAATATGTGTATAGATAAAACAGGAGGAGATCAGATGTAAAAATCCACCTGCTCTATTTATTAATGCAGCTCTGCATGTGGAAATACAGTGTCAGGAACTAGGTAGCATATGAAAGTACAGCTAGATAAATTTTAAAAGAATTTTGAATAAAGATACATTTGGGAATATGAAACAGACTGCAATTAAACATAATGTAATAAAAGGTAGAGAAAACAATTTGACACAACACAGCAGTGATGAGAATTTCAGCTCCCCAAAATTGCATTTTTTACTGAAGGCTTTGCCACGGGTGAAGTCACGATGGCTGCTCCCACCTTGTGCACAGGCACGGGCAGGTGCTCCTGCCTCCTCTCTGCCTCTGAGACAAACACCTGCTAATATTAGCCACCTCCTCCCCGTGGCCACCAGAAGGAGCTTAGCAGATATTTTCATTGGATTGTACAATAATGTGAAGTCTTCTCTAATCTTATTTGGCACATTACCCATTGGATTTATGGAAATCCTCGGTGAGCTCTGACCCGGAGGTGTGGCAGCCGCATAAACTCCGCGCGTGAGCGGTGTCGCGGCGGTCACCAGGAGCGCCCCTGGCTTTACCTACTGCTGGAGTTTTTTGGCTAGGCTGACAAGTAACCCTTAAATCCAAAGGGAACGGAGTGTAAAAATCAGTCTTCCAAACGCACAGTGCTCGGGCTGATTAGCATGGAGAAAAAGGAATTAATAATGAGGAGGAAAAAAAAAAAAAAAGGATAGCCAGAAACTACAAACACCAGGGAGCCCATTTCAGTGTTGCTTGAAAATAAAGCAACAATAGCCAGACTAGTCATCTCATTAAATAATAATTTGTTATTTCCCTTAATGCTGCACATGTTCTTTAATGGCTGTGACTTCTTAAGACAGTTTGACTATAATTCCCACATATTTATCAATAGGAAACTTGTATAACTTTTAATGAGTCCTTGAACTGACCACCTGTGAACAAGTGGTATCATAAACCTTGTCTCTTCAAATATGAGAAATAATTTGAGCGTAAGTTTCCCTTGATGTGGCTGATCTAAAGTGAGTTGTGAAACTACTGGCAGACAGCTGAAGCCATTCTCCCTACAAAATTAAGACATGGCTACTCCTCTCCAATGGCAAGGAGTGGAAGTTCTCATTTCACACATTTGGAAAATTGCAGGTAGTTAGAGAGGAAAAAAAAAAAAGGAAAAGAAACTGTTCATTAAAAATGGTTCTTCCATTAGAAATGTGCATTGATACATTTCTTTGTGGTGAGAGTCTGGCCATCAGGAAAAATTTCCAGTTGTTGAAATTAGTCTGATGGTCTTTCATGTCTTCATGTTTCGTGACAAGAGATGAGTATGTGCTTTAGCAGGATTCTGGACTCAGGGGAATTTCATTTTCATATGAAATTAAATTCATATAACTTCCTGCACAATTTCAGAAAAAATTATGCAAAGAATGTCATTTCATTTCAGCCGAACCAGCTTGTAAGTTTTACCAGCTCTGTCTACAGTGCTCATGACTGGTTATAAAATACAATCATACTTCATTTTATTCTTATTTATGTATCATCTGTCAGATTTTCCTGTTTCACTTTGACTTCACTGTTCTGATTAAATGTTAATATTTTGGTTTTAAATTACATATCCTCTGGCATATGATGCCACATGCAGAGATTTTTTTTCCTGTAACATTTTAATGATGTGATGCCATATCAATATATCTGCATGAAAATTTTCAATAATTAGGAAAAAAAAAGTTACATTTTCAACCATGAATTTTCAAATATATTCAATTAAAAGGATATTCTTTTCTAAACCACAAAATATTCAGATGATGCTTTCAATACAGAAAGTTTTGTTTCAGCATTTGTTGTAAGATAGTTATGTTGATGCCTTCAAAAGTAAATATTTGCAAGGCATCTATTTTTTTAAAAAGATTTGAAAATCTGCATTTTCATCCCAAATCAGGAAGAAACAAAATGACATTTAAATTCCAGGTTTACACGCAGCTTCTCAATTTTTAGTCCACAGGTATCAGATCATCCTGCTGGAACAAAATGCATGTACTGGAACTCCAGTGCCATTTTTGGGAAGACTGTAGGTACACTGAAGGCATTTCTCAGCATGACCTGCCAGGGAAAATAGTGAAGAAGCCAGAAAAAGAGAGAAGCAAGACCACCACAAATGCAAGAAGAGGTTTTGCAGAAATAGTGGCATGGCCAAGATACCTCCATCCCTTCACTCCGACAGCAATCACATCACAGGTAACACAATGTTTTCCTGCTTTGGGCAGCACTGCAGAGATAGCCTCTCCATGACAAATAGATTTTCACCAATTTTTTCTGTGTGCTGGCCTGAACCTGAATTTTCTTTGATGTTAAACATAAATATCTGAACATTGCTCCTGTTTTCTCCTTGCATAAATAAAGTGTCTACAGGCAGAGGGGAGAGGTACTCACTGCTGCCTTTCTGTTGTGACAACGTCAAACAAAAGCCGTGCTCGGTGTTTTCCAGAGGGCCATCTTTGTCTTACAGAAAACGTAATTGCACCCTTTTAAAATATCATCCTGGAGCATTGGGTGGATGTGCTGAGTGATTTACTGCACCAGAGCCCTTTGGTTTTCCTGCAGTTCTAACGGTGCCACGGAAAACTTGGGGCTACACAGCTTTTCCTTTTGTGGCATTGGTCTCAAATGAGCTTGGTGCCTCGTTTTTCCATTTGCCTTATTAGAATGAATATGCAGCAGGAGGAACTGCCTTACATTTTCCATTCTTCATGTTAAACATAATCTCCCAGCCTAAGTGCTGAATCACATCTCCCGACTATTTCCTGCTCCAACTGTGCCTTCACTTGTGTTGCTTTTATTTACCGTGTCAGCCCACACCTTCCTTAACAGTGTTGCTTTTCTTCCCCTTCAAACAAATATATCCTATTCTCTGTGGCAATTTTTAAGCTGTGTGCTCAAGTCAGGGGTTAGACAAACCTTATCAGTATGCGTGTGTGTGTATGTGTGTGCACTTGTGTATGTAATTCAGGTATTTTCTCCTACTGAACAGGACAGTTGCGTTGGGAAGCTGGTAAAAGCTAGAGTGGAACAACAGCACAAAGCATCAAAGGGGGAACCGAGGTTCTTTTTTTCCATAATTTTAGCTGAATGCATCACAAAGTGGCAATTATATGGCACATTTTTCTTCTAAAAAATTGGCCTCGTTGTGCCTCTAGACAACAAAACAGCATGAAGAAACCATACAGGCACAGCTTGGTTCCAAATAACCATGTTTACCTAATATACACAAATATGCCAGGCCTAACTATATAAATATTGCTGTTCTGACTTATTTCTGGAAGTTTCTGAAACACATAACGTGGTGAGTAGAAAAGAACATTTGATATTTATTTTCATTGTAGGAAAAGGGACTAAGTCTCGTGTATAAATATATTTGCAATGTGATAGGGAAAGATGACAGGAATATCCACAGGGCGTTTTATACCCACTCATATGGTAAAAAACACACAATGGTAAAATTGATTTGAAGTGTTCAAATTTATATGAGGCATTCTGATTTATCTGGAAAATGTTTTCCATGGTATTTAATTTGAATTGATTCATGCCATGTTTTTTCTTTCTTTTATAAAATATTCAAGAGATTCTCCGGGTGACATGAAGCACTTTTAAGAGAACTACCAGTTATCTCCTCTTTTCTTATCTCTTGGGCAGCTTTTTCCAGCATTCAGAACTAGTACTTGAGTTTTAAAGCTCCCTTCCATGATTGCTGTCAGATGAGGTGTATTGACAGAGAGGTTTTGCTCTGGGGACCTAATGTAGTGTTTGAATGCATCAGAAATTGCAAATGATGCAAAATGACTCAAAAAAATATTCCTAACAGAACTCAGAAAATTCCCAGCCCAGAAGCGTGACTGGTTTCAACAAATGACAGATTCAAAATGTAACAAAAGATAATTTCTGTCTGATTCCAGGGGAGTGGATGACAGATGACTCTTAGCCCGTGGCACGTGCACCTGGCAGTGCTGTCTCAGCGTGCCCGTGCCAAGGGCACGGGGCTGAGATGCCAAACCTGGCTGATAATGGGATTAAAGACTGTAAGAGGCACCTGTTAGGTTTTGATTTGAATTGTCCTGTTGGTGTCTTCCATGAGGATTTGTACAGAACAGAGTTACGGCAGGCATTCCTCCCTCCCTGAGAATTTTCCTCATTTTCAGTTTCTGGGGAAAACAGTGATTTATGGAGTCTAACTCACGTCTCAGCTGGTGCAGAGGTCAGGGCTGAGATCTACCAGATATGATTTCCACGTGATGCTGAAGCTGCCAAAAATTCCTGGCAGTGGTGTCCAGCTATGCCAATCAACTGGATGAACTTCCAGGAGCTCCATCTCCGTCACTGTCCCAATGCTGCGTGGTGACTGCCCCAGGGCATGAAATGATGGAGTTGTGCTCCATGTCCCAGTGCAAACTGGTTAAACTGGGGCACACCTGACCCTGTAAAACTGACCATCACTGTCATTAGAAGCAGTACAAGGCAAAAGAGGTGCAAGGAAAGAATGCTGGAGGGGAGAAAAAAAGCATTGATGAAAAATGCAAAATGAGACCCCTGTTCATAGCTTAATTTGTCTTTTTTTCCAAACTATTTGTCACCCTAGTTCAAGTCCTGCAATTTATTACTGTAAAAATATCAAAAAAAGAGACCTCATTCCCTTTTTGGCATTTGTTTTCTTTTTAAGGTATCTGAAACATGATTTGTGGTTTGGCTTTTTTATTTTGTTTCTATTTGGTGGGTTTGGTGTTGTTTATTTGAAAGGACAGAGGCTCCACTTTGTTACTTTCTTATTCACCTATATTTGCCTACTCTATAAACTTCAATATATGCCCTCAGTTTGATAAAAATTAGATTCTGACTAAACTGTAACTTCCTCTTTCCTCTGGCCATTTTCCAAGACGCAGAAAGTACTTTAAAATTCTGAAGGAGCAAAAAGAGATTGGGGGAAAAAAAAAGTCTAAAATATGGAAAAATAAATCACTAACATGTTTTTGCACTTTGTTTCCCATGCAAATATAAAGCTCAAGAATATCTTTAAAAATCACACTTTGAGATTAGAATTTTAAAATTTCGACTTCAAGTGATGGTTTTGTATTTATATTCTACAGTTCTGTAGAAGATAAAGTATTTTTTGACTGCAAACCTCTTCACTCATAAGTACACAGTCTTCATTAAAAATAGTCCCTAACAGGTATTTTAAGGAAAAGAAATTTTAAAAAATGTGTCTAAAAATCCATATTATAATCACTCTTGAATTATGCAGCAATTTGCTGAAAAGATGAGTCTACCTTTTTAATGTACAGAGTCAAAAACAATAGAAGATTTTTAAAAGAGAGACCTTCAGTGAAGAAACATGGAGAGACCTCATTGGATAATTATTCATTTAGGGGAAACAATGAATATACCAAGAGAGATATTTCAGGAGACTTAGTTAAAAAAAATCTGATTTCTTGAAAAAACATTGTCTAGTGTCAGTCCTTCATTGCTGACACCTTTTTGGTCAACCTTCTGCTGTTGGGTTTCAAATTTTATGCTCCACTGAAATCAGTTCCATCATGGATGTCGTCCAATTATAGCTAAATTTAAGAAAAATAATTAATGAATTATTTTAGGTTAATTGTTGGCTATCTCAGAGGTCTTTTCCAGCCTTAATGATTCCATGATTTCATTTCTGTTTGTTTATTTTATTTGAATAGTAAGAATAAACTTCTCCAGCTGGGATAATGGATGGTTCTGTATTTGTCCCACTTCTTAGACTTATTCGTTTATTTCTTTCCTAGAAATCATAAATCTTTGATGACGTGGGTCCAATTGCCTCAAAGCCACTACATAAACGTATTTCCACCGATTTGATTTAACTTCTGATGCTTTTTCCCATAGTTCTGCTCCTTATTCAAATGAAAACCAACCAAACAAACCAAAACCACCTTTTCATTCCTCTCCCTCGTCCGGATGCCTTGCAAAGCAAAGAGAAACGACGGCTTTGATCTGGGGAGATCTTGGATTTTCTTTCTTCTTTTAAGCAGGCAGAGGATACCCGTGCAAGGGAGGGCTCAGGGTCAGGCCAGGCACAGCGTGTAAGTGAAGTTGTCTATCTCCAGGCCACACAACTCCACTGCAAGTTTCCCTAATGCCTTGGCAGCACTCCACGGCCCGACCTGGAGACACTGAGCTCAGACGAGGAAGCCAATTAGGTTATAACCTGCACTTGGTTCAAGCCCAGGTCCTGGCGGTGAGCTCTGGCTGCCTTATCCACTAAGCTGCCCTGAATCGGCGTGAGGTTTAAATTGGAACAGTTTGTTTTGGTGGGGAAAAAAAAAAAAGAAATCATAATTTCCATAGAAACCAGAAAAGGATAAAATACTGTGAGAAAAAGACAATTGCAAAGGCTATTTTGTTTTCATTTTTCGTCTTTGCTGTTCTCCTTGCTGTAGATTCTCTGAGAATGTGCTTCTAATTGCATCATTCCGTTAGCAAAGCTCCTGTTTTATTTAAAAGTCCATATGTAGATGAGAACAATATTCAGGGGAAAAGAAAAAAACATTCTGGTGCATTTGCATTTGTGGAAAGGGCCAAACCACGAATGAACGCTACCACATTCGAAATTTCCTCTATATTCCCCTATTTTCTTAATACGTTTGGCTGGGGAAGTGGGGGAGAAATAAACAAAAAATTTAGACATGAGCACGGAACCTCAACTTCCACAAATTGGCACGACTCCATCCAACTTGGTGGAGCTTCTCTGATTTATATCAATCGAAGATCTGGGCTAAAGGTTTGTGGGAGAAATGGGAATGGGAGGATTTCAGCAGTGCTTCGCTGACAGAGGAGAGGAGATACTGCAGGGAGCTGCACATGCAGTGTGTGGCCATGACTGCTTGCACACTAATTAAACCAGTTTTATATTTTGGTACTGGAAAGATGGTTAAAACCATCTGTTTCTTTTTAGAATATTCTACCAGCTAAGGAGAAAATGTGGACAAGATTAGATCTAGGTGATAAATAGTTGTTTGGGGTTTCTCTCTTCTGCATCTGAAGGTCAAGATCTAAATAGGATTTGCGTCAGTACTTAAGGACAGATGTAAAGGTTTATTGCAGTGTGACAAACAACATGATCTTAGGTAAATCTCCAATGTTTTGTTTCAACCAAAGCAGTGATTTAATTTATCTAGTGTTCTATTTAAGCTTCCTTCTTTCTGCATGTTTTAACCCCTTGCAATGTGGAACCATTTAATATAGTTTTATGGTACAAACACTGAAAGAGATATTCCTGATTTTTTTGCTGAAACTAATTGTGGAATATGACCCAGTCTGAGGCCTCCTACACATCAGGCAATCAACAGGCTGATGGAGTGGAGTGTTCCAGCAAATTACCTGGCACAGCCATCGCAGGGTAGCTGTGCTGGAGCACATCCCTGGAGCTGAATTAGAGGTTGTAAATTGCCTCCACAAATCCCTTCCCTCATAGTCACTTATTGTCCCACATAAGTAGCTATCATTTTAATTGACAGAGTCTTGTGTGAGGGATGCAAAATCATGAAAAATATGAAGTGCATCATACAGAGACAAAACACAGCTCCATTGAAATTATACCTTGTCAAGAGGGAAAATATTCTGGTTGGCTGAACATGAATCAAAGAATTTGGAGGACCAGAATGCTGGAATTACCTGGTCTCAAAAAGTAGGGATAGAAAAGGGCTTGGTTTGCTTATTTAGACTTATCTTCCTCTCAACTTATTTTTCTTTTCTGTTGGTCACAAAGAAAGGGTGAAACTTTGAAAACGAAAAGTGGGGAGGAACTAAAATATAAATAATGATTGCTTGTATTTGTGGAGTAGATAGTCCAGGAGACAGATAATGGCACAAAAGCAGCTCCCTTGAGAAAACAGCTTGAACCCAGCCAGAGCAGGGAGCGTTGGCCACCGCAGGCTGTTCAAGGGCCCAGGGCTGGGGGTCTGTGGGCCGTGTCCCTCCCCATATCAGGGTTTCAGTGGTTCACAGGCTCCTCATTGGCCCTACAAACAAAGATGAATTTCACTCTCTGAGCACATCTGTCATGTTAGGGCTCTGACACTTTGCATGATGGTGCTTAGCAGTCGTGGTACTGTGCACACGAGAGGTGTTGGTACTGCCTTTTCTGCTCTAAAACTGATACTTAATTAAAAAATAAGTACATGTGCATACCTGCAGTCACAGTTCTGCCATCTTATGCTGCAAAGCCATGAATGGAATATCTTGTTCTCATATCTTTCTTGTCTTTGTTTTCTGCTCCAATCTTTGCATTGCCCTTTGAAACATGTGCTTTAATAAAACAAAGATCAGAGCTATTTTCTCCCTTATTAAAAAATATTAAAGTTAAACATACGTGACCAAAAAGCTGAAAATTGGACAAATCAAAACACGTTATCCCTCCTGAGTTCTGTTTGATTTTACGTCTTGATATCCTTTGCTGACAAAGGAGAAATATCTTACACCATAGTGGAAGTCAACAAAGCCATTTCTCTCTTAAAGACTATGGGTAGAGAAGCCTATGTCTTGGGTTTTTTTACTGAAAAGAGAGATTTTTTAGAAGATTACATCCTTTATTGATTGATTTATTTATTTAATCCATTCACCGATAGCACAGAAGCTTCTGCTTTAGCACTTTACTGTTGCTGCTTGACTGAACTATAGAGCTTACTTTTTTAATGCAACCCTGAAATCAGCTTCAACATTGAAGCAAAGGCCATGACACTAGAGATTTTCAAGCTGATGGAGTAAAGAATATTGGGTTTGTGTGTATCAGTGCAATAGGTGTTGAAAATATAAAAAAAGAGGACCATTGATCAAAATAATAGATAGAAGCATTTTTTAATCTGCACAAGTCCATCCATGTTTGTATCTCCAATTCTACACACACACACACAGACATGCAGAAGTGTGTCTCTAACTCCCAAAGTATTTGGCATTCATATATTTCAGCTTTTAGCTTGATTTCATTGACAGTTCACTCAGAATATCATTCTCCCTTCCCTTGTGAAAAACTATGCATGTTAAGCCTTTTATTTTTTTTAACAGAGCTCTCATGTTGGTTTCTTTCTTTTGCTGGATATATGTTTTGTTTGCTCTTGAAGTGGAAAAGCACAAGTTCTCGAATAGATTTTTGTTACCAAAAATCAAGTGTGTTTAAAGTACAGCCAGCATGATGAGGGTTTGCTTGAAGGGGAGAGGGAGGTTTCTCCTGCTACCCCAACAGCTCTTGTGTTGTGAGTTGGCCAATGGAAAAGCCAATCTCAAGGTGAGGACCAAGGAGTGCAAACCTGAAGGACCTTGACATCTATGATTTAATCATTAGGACAAGGTGCTTTGCTGAGGAGCAGCCTCAGGAGGAGGTCAGATTTCAAGGATAACACTTGCACCAACAGAATGGTGTAAAAGAGATTTATTTTCTCACTAGAGATATTTATTCAATATGTTGTGAGTGCCACCAGCACATTTTCTGCCCTCGCATTCAGAGCACTTTTAAGGAGAACATGTATCACTGTAAACAGTTCATGGATGAGTAGACTGAGGCACAGCAAAAGCTAATGATCTGACAGTTCAAAATTAATAACTAAATCAGAAAAACAAGTTGCAGAGGAACACAAGGAACTGGCTGCAGTGGCTTGTTTATTATTCTAAATACATTAACGTACCTCAGGCCTGACTCCCGTTCCTGAAGGCAAGGCTTTTTTGATGCAAAGCCTCCTAATATATCCAATTTTGCTCTGAATGCTCTGGGAAATAAGAGTTAACTTTAATGAAAGCCTGTTTGTGCTTTAAAATGTCATATATATAGCCTGATTAATGGAAAGAGGTTAGAAAGAAATATATTTTAATATGGAGAACGTAGTTACCAGTGCACTATCAGAGCACAACTGACATGGGACGCAGTCTAAACAAAAGTCAGCAGCTACTAATGAGGCTTGTTAGTGATGCTAATCTATGTAAATGTTATTAATTGAGAACATCTATCTTTTATCTCCAACATTTGGTAATCAGGCAATTAAAAAACAATGACATTCCCGGCGGTTGTTCTCCCAGTTAAAAAAAAGTGATCAAAGAGTCCTGAATAAGGAAAGGGAAAGTCCCTTATCAAGAGCTGGGCCTTGCCTTGGGCTACCAGGGCTCATTAAAGGCAGAAAAGCTCTGTTGATCACCAATTAACCTGATTTGTAGGAACTCTGATAAAGACCTCAAACAACATGAGTTTTCTTAGCTATAATAAATGACACAGTTTATTGACAAAAATAAAAACGTTTGGTTTGAAAAAGAACATAAAGGAGCTATTCAAATTGGATAGCCCTACCACACACCAGGCTTGGAAGACGTGGGATGGGTTTAACTTCACCACATTGGTGGCATATTATCAATGCTAGATACAGTCAAACCTATTAACAGCCATATACACAACAACCAAATATATACATATTTGGTAGCTGTCACATAAATTTCTGTCATCTCTAGTCATAACAGACAGCAGATTGCATTAATTATGTATGTACTATGCTCATGAATGGAAATTCAGTGCTCTAGGGTGAACTCTGCATCTCGAAACACGAAAGTAAAAAAAAAAAGATATTTTCTTGAGGCTTAATTGGTGGACATTTTGTGATTATACTTTTTTTTTTTTTTAATCTTAGCAGTTGCTTTAAATTATCCCTAGTGTAAATTTCCATATGGCTTTTTAACCCATTCTTTCCTTTCTGGAGAATTTAATTCTTCCTCTCAGGTATTGTTGGTAGTGTCACGACGAGTAAGTATAACACCACAGAGTGACTGTCAACTATAATTGTAATTATTGCCAGCGATTCATTAATTCACATGGTGATGGCCTGTCCCTGTTTCTCTCTGGAGAAAGAGAATAATAACTAAATGTAAAACTTGGGCCTTGAGTTGAGTGGAAAAGTAGCACAAAGGTGTTACCAAACTCAAGCATTCTCAGTATTTAAAGGTTAAACAATTTTGGTATAGCACCACAGCTATTCCACCAAACCTCTGTGTTGTGAAATTATCTGTTACAAACAAATTGTCTGCATAGTGGGGATCTTGCCAGCATTAGCATGTCTTATCAAATTATACCCTAGGCTTACATTGCTTTATATGCAACATTTTTAAGTGTTCTTTAGGTCTTCAATGATAAAATGCATTTGAAACTGTGAGATTAAAGCTGCCTTATTAGGTCTATCGAGTAGCTGATGTCCATGATCTTTATGGGCCGGATGTGACTTTGATAAGAATCAGATTGGGTCATAAAGTGAAAAAATACCACTGTCACTTTTTCTGACATATCCATTTGACACATGCAGGACTGTATCTCAGGTTTATACATCAAAAATTCAGCTCACTTTTCTTCCTGATGATGGACACCTTCATCATTTCCACAAAGATATTTTCCACTATAAAATATCTTTTCCTCCTCACATCTGCCTTCTTCATTCTCTATTTGTGTCTTTTCAGTGCAGAACAGAAGCAGTAAAGAAAATCATATGGGGAGGTCCAACGCCTTTAAATGAGCAATTTTTAAGAAACCTCAGCTCTCATACACAAATTGATGATATGTCACATTTAGCAGAGAATGTTTTTGGTGTCAGAGGACATGTCTGAGAAGAAACAAAAAAGAGACATAGCAGTCAGGGTAGCATGAAGTGTCAACAACCCCTTTGAAGCACAGACCCCTTTTTATTAAGATGGTAAAATGAAAGATCAGCTGCTTAACAGTAGAGCATGTGAATATTTTGATCTGAGATGACGTCTGTGGTTTTGCTTTTTTAACTAATGCATTAGTGCCTCTCTCCCTCAAAAAAGGTATTAGTTAGTGATATCATGGGTGAGCTTTTATCTTACTGTATAGATCTGAGCGTGTTTTACAGCACAGATAATTATCTCCAACCAGTGATTTTGGTTGGTCTTTGATTTAGCTGTTCAAGCAGATGCCACCATAGAGATTCTATTATGCACAAACAATTGTATTTCATTGGAAAGTGCCCCGCATGCCTACCTCATTATTAGAACCCAATTAATTTTTCTTTGTAATAAAATGGAAAGACTTAGAGCTAACAGGAAGGCTACTCTAAAGATATTTGGACCAACCGCAAAGAGTACCTGGAAGGAGCAGAAAGAAAGAAGAGCGGTAATTACGTGACACATGCACCCACACAAAAAAGAAAGAACATGAATT
This sequence comes from Prinia subflava, assembly GCF_021018805.1. Taxonomy (NCBI): domain Eukaryota; kingdom Metazoa; phylum Chordata; class Aves; order Passeriformes; family Cisticolidae; genus Prinia; species Prinia subflava. The sequence goes on from NC_086261.1 coordinate 4,496,836, forward strand.
GAAGTTTCAGAAACAGGCCCAGGGAGCACAGATCGCAATCTGGCTAGATTGTGAAAGTACTACTAAGATGTCTTAATTATATGATTGATGTAAGCTTCAAAAGGGAACTCGGCGCTCACAATGGCTGCAAGGTTAGGAGTGTTATCTAGCACATAAAGAAAACCAGCACTGAAGGCAAACAGTGCACGTGAAACTTGAGACCTTTCTCTTTCAGAACCAATCAATAGCGTCTTATTTTTAATCTATATTATGTTTAAGAAAACGTGATGACATCCCTGATTGAAGATCACACAAATAATTATGCTAATAATGACTGACTTTGTGGGATCTACAAGGAGTGGATCTACGGGAACTGTCGTTTGAATTCCTGTGACACTGCATGTGAGGGGACCTGGTTCAATTACCTGATAGAAGTACACAGACTTCTTGATTGAGACAAACTGGGGACAGCACTGCTTGGGGACACTGATTAACACATTCTAACACACTTCTGATTACTTTAATCCACTGACTTGGCTTACCAGCAAATTATCTCTTTTCAAGATAGTGGGGTTTGCTGACACTGGGAATCTCATCTTGCAGGGAATTCTGGTATTTCAAACTTTATTTTCCCCCAAATCAGAACAAAATCCCTTCAAATTCCATTATTATTGGAACCTTTTCTTTTTTTTGTTTTTTGGGGGATTTTTTTGGTTTTGTTTTTGTTGTGGGTTTTTTTGTACTTTAAAGCTTCTGATTGGAATTTATTTTTTAATCACTTTCATCATAAAATTTGTTATTTTCAATGGGAAATAAATAAAGGAAATATAGAATCCACCAAAAGGAAATATTTTTATAATTCAGGGTTAAAAATTCAATGAATAAATCAAAACAAATCTCTTTTTTTTTTTTTTTTTAAATCAGAAAATGTATTCAAGAAGGATATTTCTTAATTTGAAAATTGTAACTGGAAGGTGATTTCTGAGTTCACTAAAACTTTGCAGAAGGTGATCAAATGCTGTGCATGTCTCTGGCTATTTGCAACACCAGGCAATAAAACTGCTTTTCTGCCTTTCTTTTGGTGCTGAGCTGTTTGTTCCAGGGGATATGAGGAAAGGTTACCCTTCCATACAAAGTGTCTCTGTACACCCAACCAAGTTTATTCAAAGGAACTAATAAGTATTTCTTGGTGAGTATCCAAAATTACAGATGAGACGGATGGACATGAAATAAGTCTTTATCCACAATGGGCAGAAGAATGAAATTAAGCCTATGCACTGTCTATGGCAGAGCATATGTTTTTAATGCAAGCATCCACATACACATTTTCTTCTGAGATGGGTTTGAGTAGTCCAGACTATCCACTCTTGTCAGGGCTTGTTGTTGAAGGGTAACTCATTTGCTTGGAGATACCCAAGTAAAATCATAACACAGTTGGCCCAATTCTATTTAAAAGTCCTTTTATGAGTCTTGATTGACCAGGCATGATGGTAATAGAGTGAGAGTTAATGCTACAAGCATTACACAGAGGAGGCAAAAATAAAAGCTCTGCTGTGCAGACAGGAGGGGTGAAGGGTCCATTGAAAAGCAGAGAGATTAGCAACTCATCACATTATATGTGGGTTATCAGGAGACAGAGGTAATGAAAGTGAGACCTATATCCTTGATCAATAAGAGTTTGACTGCATTTTGAGTTCATTTTCCCCTGCCGAGAGCGAGACAGCAAGCTTACTATTGATCACGGTGTTAATCCATAACTAGTCTGGGCCCTAGCCTAGTGGAACAAGGAGGAAAAATAAGATAATAAGCAGGAACTCTTGATCTTTTATTATGGTGTGCTAGATAAAGAGAGTGCAAGGTTCAAGGTGAAATACTTTATGGTTAACCCTTTCTTTGCTGCTTAACTCCAAGTGCATGAATGAAAGTGAATTAGCCAGGTCTCGTGTTTTGATACATATTGACCTTGAATCCTGTTGACAAACCCTTTGCTATGAAACCCACACGTGGGTACAGGTTACCACTCCACACCTCTTCAGAGCCCAGGGGATGGAGCACTCACGTGGTGTCTGGGTGATATTGGGGTCATATCCTCGTCTGGTGAAAGCTTTGTCACATCCCTGAAATTAGCAGGAGTGGGCTGCTGTGGCTGAGACGAGGAGATGCATCCCTAAACCTCACCTCAGCAGGGTTGTTTGAAAATTGAACCTGCTGGTCTTGACACAGGCAGTAGTTTCCATTACTCGTATATTTATTCCAGGCTTTGTTACAAGCACATCTAGATGTTCCCTGGTCATTGCTTTTGACTGTGAGTTGCCTTTTTCTTTTCTCTGATGTTTTTAAGTGTCAACATGTGCAATTAAGATAACTTGCTTTTTCCCATGGCAACACCTGACTGATGTCAGAGAATGCCACGTTTCGAGGTGAGCGGCTGATGGGAAGAACAGCAATTCCTTTTTAATAAATCCTGTGAAAAGGAGGAAAATTAACACTGTTATTGCAGATAGGTTTTTAAACTACTAATATTCCATAAACCACAGCTTCAGTAAAATTTTAAAATATCAGCATTCCCTTGAAGACTAAAATGAGTTCTGCTTCTTGATTGAAGTTTCTATAAGGCATTCAAAATACAAGTTTTGAGTTCCACTTGGAGGTGAGGAGCACTCCAGGAGCTTAGTCATGTTGGAAACATCTCCTGTAGCTCCTGTATAGGTGCAATAGAAATATTTGTATTTCTATAAGCATTCAGCCTTTCTGCCTCGTGTGTGATCCCATCTCAGCTCACCAGATAACAGCTCAGTACTGGCATTTCCAGCCTGAGTTAAGTGACTCATATTCCAGCAGAGCAGGGCCATTCCCTGTGCTTTTGGAAATATCTGTGGGATATGACTGAGAAAAAACCTTGCAAATGCAATTTATGAGGATTTTTTTTCGTTCTCTTTAAAAGTAGCATAAAATTAACAGAACTCCTCTGCATACCTTGATATTTTGGGGCCAAATGTCACAAGTTTGGTCTGCCTAGGTAAAAATTACTTATCTTCTATAGACTGCATCAATGCACATCATCCCTGGTGAACAGGGAACACGAAGATGCCAGCACACACATGGCACTGAAGCAGAACTCTTACTCATCTCAGTGTGAGTCTCACTTTAGTGCTATAATTTGATCCTATAGCTCGGCCAAATCATAATTATGCACTGCCTGCTAATGACACGTTGCTGCTTTGGCTGGGTAATGTACTTTTCAGCTCTCCCAGGCTACACCTAACTCATTCAGACAGCCCATGCAACTAATTTACAACCTCTCTGGAGCTACCTCACAGTTAGCTCCTCTTAGTAGTAGTTAAATTATCCCTATGTATCATTTACATGTTGCATGATTTGGTTGGGATAATTAACGCCTGCAAAGCACTCTGAGGTTTTGGGATGAAATGTACAGTAGAATTACAATGAATTGTTCTGGTGATGAGATGATAAATAAATACTGCAGCAAAAAAAACCCTGACAACAGCTTTCATATGCTATTAAAAACACAAACCTGTAGCTAGAACGCTCTTTTCCAGCTGTGAGTGCCCTGCAGTCTCAGATACTCAAACAAAGAGAAGATTAATCTTCAAGTGGTAGATAGTCACTTATTCTTTAGTGTTCAGCATGTTTTACACAAGGGTGTGTAATTCAACTATTCACTGTAACATAAATCAATTTCTGGACAAAACAAGAGGAGGAAAAAATCCCATTGTTCTTTAGCTTAATAACACACACAAAAAAAAAATAATAAAGGGGAAAATGAATTATAGGAGTCCAAAGAAACTGCAAGGGTGTTTTTAAAAAATATCAAATGGTTAAAATATTGCTGTAGGCAGCACCCACAGGTTAAGCTGAGTGATCCTTCCTGCATGGAAGAAGAGAAGCAGAGGCTCCTGCAGATCAAAAGCAAGCATCTCTTTGCAGTTTTAGGAGCTGTGTTTACTGGACTTTTCTCCTTTATTTTATAGTATTTCAGTAGTTCAATGAATGTTATTAGTTTTACATTCTGAAAACACAGCTTTGACTGCAGAGGCTCAAGTAGTTGATGCCTTTAATTCAAGGTGTTGGTTTTCCCCGACAAGGAGGTTTCCCCAAACTCTCTCATCTCGTTTTTGTTGTGCACTTGAAAGCACTCATTAAGTTTGCCATGAAAGGAGGTTGTTAGAGCAGAGGAAATTGTAAAGTGGACTCTTGCACAGGAGCTGCTTTTATAAGGCCATGATCTGGACTGGACACTGATGCCTCGAGTTTCTTACACAGCTATTTATAGATGCACGTGAACAAGGCAGAGATTTGTGTGCTTTGAATGGCATCCCCTAAACCTTTATGGATTGTATTTTCTGCCTACAGCCTCCATTCATGCACATGCCAATATTTAGTGCAATCCCTGCACAAATAAATGTGATTGTCTTCATCTAACCAAGGCAGCAACCTTAAAAATATCACTGATGACAGATGTGTGTACAGAGATTCAAACATACAGATAAAGACGTCTGTGTTCGTCTTTTGTAACGTGTGCCAAGCCAATAATGAAACGCGATGTAACATTTATAGTCAGATCAGAGCTTTGTGGTTTTACTCTCTTGAAAGTACTGCAGTTCTCAGGCTGACATTTCTGCCCAAGCTGCCCCTGGGGAGGGCTGCAGAGCCCTGCTAAATATTTGCAAATGAGTCTACCCCTTGTGAAAGTCTAATATGGAAACTTTTACCTTCAAACTGTGAACTGTAAATGTTTGTTAGGAAAGGAAGACCATGGTCTGGAGCTGGAAGTCTGTTTTACTCTTGGCTAGGGAGATTTCACCACGTTTCTAGAAGTGAGAATTCAGTCAGCCTCTGGAGACAGGGCAGGGTTGTGATGCTGCATATTGAGTTTTGCATTTTATTCAGAGGGGGAAGGATGTATAGCAAAGGAAGACATAGAAAACCCTAATAAAAATAATTAAAGTGAGATAGATTTTAATCAATTTATGGTGTAGTTTTCACATGTACAAAGTTTCCAGATTTAAGACCTAAAGAGAGTCCCTCAAGTCTGCATCTGATGCATTCTTATATTCTGTGCCCAGTTGTCAAATCAGTTAGGGTAGGTCATTAACTGTCCCCCAAAATATTTTTTAAAATCAGAATTTACCCCTATGACATTTTTTTGGCCAATTTGTCAAGTTACAGCTGAATTTCCTTAGGCAAAGTGAGACCCTCCATTCCACTGTGTTTGAGATGCTCCAAAAGGACCAAGACAGATGTGGCAGAGGCTGCCAGGTAGGATGGAAAAATGCAGCCTTACAGGACAGCAACCAGATGCCAGCACAAATCACAGAGTATTCAAAGAGCAGCAGACAACAGCAAAAAAAAAAAAAAAATAGAAAATGTCAATTATTTTTTTATAGTTTGGAGCTCTTGGGTGACCTGTGCAAAATGTGTTGCTCATAATTATGTCCCCAGTCCATTTTGTAAAAGTCAGTGCCTGGACATGCTGGGATATCTGGCATAAAAATTAATTCTCCTGTACACACTAATAAAGTGGCAGTGGGATATTTCACTGTAACAGAGACTGTAATCACTCTGAGGAATACTGGCATGAGACGTTTCAAAGAGGGTTTCAGCTCCAGATTGTCGAAACTAACAATAATTTCTGTAATTATTTTATATTAATTATAGGTCATCTACTAATATCTTTAATTAATTAATGCTCTAATGTGATTATGTAATTTATAGTTACTGCTGAAAAAGGTTAATTTGTCAAGAAAGACACAAGGTAAACAGAAATGTTATTAAAACCCTGTATAAACATTCAATATAAGACTTGAACTAAACTAAAAGCAACAGTATAAAGAAATAAATGCTTAAACATCTACGTATATACAGCTGTCTATCCACTGCTATTTCATAGAATGGTTGGATTTTTTTACAGGGGTTTTTCTCTCCTTAGAAATGATAAATCAGCTTCTTTTTTTTTTTTCTTTTTTTTTTTCCCAGTGGGAATTTTAATCTAAAAATATATCATTTTCTTGTACCTTTGAAGAAATCATTCCTTTTTCCAACATTTTAGCCAATGGAATTTTTTTAAAAAATATGTTTAACTTATTATTGTGATTTCATTCACAGGGAAAACTTAGGACAAATGTAACTGAAAAGATAAGGAGTTCTGTAATCAGATCAATCACATTTTTGTAAACAAAGTGTAATTTTAAAGTCTTTGAAATGTAAGAAATTTTTTTTCTCCATCACATAGATATTTTCAATGACTTTGCAAATTACCTTATTATCAGCCTCAAAAAAGTATATATACCATTTTCTTGGCTGAATTTCTCAATGCCACAGATTTTAGGAAACCAGAATTACCCTCGGTAGGATTCAGAGATCATTCACAGAGCTCCTTTCTATGCCCCAGGTGAGCTTTTAGCCCTGAAAGCCTTCAGCTCCCCTTTTCCCAGGGTGTCTTAGAGCCACTGCCAGGTTTCTCACATCTCTGCTTCCTGCTGGATCTCACAGACTATTTTATCCCTGAGTAACTTAGGTCAGGAGAATAATTTTTTCTGGAATTGCTCTTATTTGTTTAAGACATGGCAGTTGCAGAAGTTCTTGGGAGTTCTTTGAGGGATGTTGCTTCTTCCTACAAATTTGTGCAAAACCAAGGCTGGTCTGGGTTGGGATAGTGGAGGAGAAGAGGCAAACGCCTGACAAGAACCAGGCAGTGGAGAGCCACGATGTTAAACAGGTGTAGGGACATCAGAAACCATCCCCAGTGTTCATTACTGGCATATGCTATAATACTATCAAATTATTTCAGCAACCTGATGTGAGAATGGGGTGTGGGGTGGAAATTTGCAGATGGTAACAAGGGCAAAAAATGCCGAATGAATTTTAAATCTGCACAGCGTAACATTTTAGCATCAAAGTGAGCATTTAGTACCAAATACCATTAATTAACATTTCCATGGGCTTTTTATTAAATGCTTGCTCAGCAAGTCAAGTGTCTTTCAAGCTCCGAACAGCTGTGAATGTATAAAAATATATTGACACAGTTATATTCATGCATGCAAATAAATGTATTTCTTTCATTTGTTGTGAATGATTGTTATTATATTATAGGGTTTAAACAAGTTAAAAACTGATTTGCATTATCAATCTGAGCAGCTGAAAGGGGGTTGTACATGAATACCTGTCTACCTGTATTTAATCACTCTGTAGCATCTGGTCCCAGCTAATTCCCTGTTTCCTACTTGTTAGTAACCCACTCCAAGGCAAGGAGAATGAGCCCTTACCCAGATTTCACTTCCTGCATCTCTTTTAAGGCTACTCAGGTACTCATTTAATAGCAGCTTTCAATGCAGAAAAGTTGGTCAATGCCATAAAAAGGGCACAAATTAAGTTTGAAGTAGTGCATTGCAGTGAGCAGTCCTACAGTACATGCAGTACTTACAGCTCAGCCAGACCCAGTCTGCAGCCACCTGATAGCTTTTGTTTTTACCCTGTGATAGTAACTAAATTAATTTGTTTCCCAATAAAATATTTCAGGATGTTGAGAAAACACAGATAAGTAGATGGAATCCTTATTAAGATCATCAGTATTAACATAAAATCCTTTTGTGCTCATTAAAAAAAATACAGTCAATTTAATTAATGCACATTAATCCCCAGTTGACATTAAAATCAGCTAAAAAACAACACTGATATAGATTATTAAAATGAGACCAAAAAAAAGTGCACAAGGTGGCCTCTGTAGGAAGAAAGTAATTCATAAATATCGAGGACTCCTTTTTTTCTTCTATATGGAAAATGTAATCTGGTTGCCTGTCCACTACTCTAAGGAAAGTTTGCAGCCACCAGTGGTTTTCCTGTGGGACTCAGGAGCAGAGAAAGAAACGTGCTGGAGACAAACATCTGTCCCACTCTGGGGTGATGTGGAAAAACCCCCTGTCATCCTTACATTGCTCCTTGCTGGAAGTGTTTGGCAGACCCTGAGCCGGGTTATTTTCAGGACTATTGCTAAGCCTGAGAAACTGCTGCTCTCCTTCTTTATCCCATGTGTGCTTTTTGTACTTTGCTGCCTTGGCCACGGTCCAGCAGCGTGTTAAGGCATGGCATGATCCCCGAGTGGGTGTGAGCTCATCCCTGCTCAGCAAAGCCCAAACATTTGCTTTTAGGCATGAGGTGCCTCAGTCAGGTCTGTGACATCCTCCATGTGGCATCAGTTAAGCAGAGGTTTGAGAGCAATATCGTAAAAATTACCTGAGTGACTCAGGTGTGTGTCAGACTGTGCTGACAAAGCACTGTAGGTGTTCAGGCACCTAAATCTCCTGAGCCTTACACGTGTGTTCAGGCATATCCTGTGCTTGGAGGTGTGAGTGCACACGCAGTGCCCTGGCTGGGAACAATGCAGGTATTTGAGCCCCACCTGATTAGGAGCTGTTTGCTGGCACAGTGGCAGTGCTCAGGGATCTCTAACCCAGCACTGCACTGAGATCCATGGAAAAGCTGTGCCAAGACCAGGCTGCTCTGGGTGAATTTTCGGTCTGTCCTCAGGGATTTGTACCAACATGGAGTGGGAATCCAGGGACCATTCAACATCCAGTCCCATTGCTTTGTGAGCTGGAATGATAACTGGGGAGTTTGAGGGCTGGGATGTGCAGCAGTGATGCTTTAGGTGCCTGAAAGCACAGGAGATTCCAGCTTCACCCAGCTGGAATTTTCCTCCTCTCTTTCCCTGGAGCTGGCTCTAACCACTGAGCCACAGAGCCATGCTCATGTTTGCATTGTCTCTGGCCCCATTTTTCTGCAGAATGCAGCCATTTCAGGAGCAGCTGATGAAAATGTGGCCCGTTTCTCTTCATTTCCCAGCAGAGATGGAGCAGAGCTTATGTCCTCTCAAACAGAGGAGGACCTTGAGCATAGATCACCATCTCTGGGGCTGGTCTAACCCCTGGAAGACTGATGGAAGGGCAGGGAAATCACACTTTCCAGGAGGGAAAAGACAGCAGGTCAGCCCTCTTTCCTCACCCAGCTCATTTTCTCTTTTAAAGACCCGCTGGGCAAGCACAGCAGCGTCATTTGTGAAGGGCTCAGAGAAAAAGCAGAAAACACCAAACTGTTCAGCCCTGCCAAGGGATAGAGAGCCCTAGACCTGCCCAAAGGCAAACTCCAGGCACTTGCCAGGCTTCAAGGAAAAAAGCTGCAGTGCCTACAAATTGTGGGTTTATTTTGATCAGCAGCTGCACAGGCATTTTGAGAAGCCACATTTTGGACATGGGTGTGTAAGTGCCTCTGTACATTAGCATCAGTTACCTTTGAAAATTGTTTTTTGATGGCTCTGCAAATATTATCTGCAATTTTTTATTGAATGGGCACTGAAATAATTTTCTGATAGAAGGTGGGTGTTGAGGAGAGACTGACCTTCAATATGTAGCTTAGATTTTAACTGAAGATTGCAGAAAAGTTTCCTGATTTAAGAAATGCAGTAAGTTCTGGTTTAGAATTCTTGCATATATTGCAAAAATCAATTCTTTTTCGTAGAACGTAGGATCAGTAATATGTAGCTGTCCTCCTGGACACCAGTATTTCTAAAATACCATTCAAGTGACTGCAGCTCTTATTTAAGGGAGTGAGTTTTGTCATTGATTTAGTTACATTGCACTTTGTATTTCTTCATCAGTGGTTTTATTTTGCACAGATTTTAAATCCAAAGAGACTTTTTCTTTCCTTTTCCTCCAGGATTTTTTGTCTCTATTAGAACCTTCTGCCCTCCCTTCCCTATTGATTACACTCACAGACTCTTATCTTCAGCTTATAACTTATTTTATTAACTACTTTAGAAAGTAAAGATAAAACATGAAGGAGGAGAAAGGGAATTGTGTGGTTATCCCATGAACAGGGAGGTTTTATTTTTAGAGCAGACCTAGGTGCTAACAAAATAGAAGAATTCTTTTTCTTTTTAATGGCATGACATGTTCCAAACTATGATAAGGTTTTGGGCTAATTAAATAAGAAGTGAGGTCTGTTAATGTACACTTTTTATGATAGATGTTAGCATGTCGAGTCTTTCCTTCTTTTTGCTTCATATTTTAAAGTTTCCTTTTATGTGTGTGAAAAATGAGTAAAAGTGTCAAGTCTTATCACACCTGACCTTGCTTTTTGGCTAGCCTCTTTCCCTTATCTATCGAACACATTACTCTCCCCATCATAACGTGGTAGTGCAAACATCGCAGCTGCCCAGCAAACATGACCAAAGCTACCTTTAAACTACCTCTAGACTCTTTAAACTCAACTAAAAGGCTGATTAGGTTCCACCTCTTTGGTCATTATCTCATTCCGATAGCCACGCAATGAAAAAGCAATCTAGTAAAAAGCTCTCTCCTAGGAAAACTAGTTAAAGTGTGTGCTTGCTTAGGACGGTGTACTTAAAGAAAACAATTTATTCGTTCTTCAAAACCGACTGTGTAAACTAGTTTCGCTGTTTGCCGAGGCTTGGAATGAACAAACGTTGTTGTTTTCCTCGCACAGCTCCTCGGGGAGGGGGTCCGGGGCTGGGGGCGGCTCCGGCCGCGGCGCTCCCGCAGCGCGGGGCGGGCAGGGCGCGGCTCCTGCCCCGCATCCTGCCAGACACAGCCGCGGTCCCCTGCCCCGCACCCTGCCACAGGCGACAGCCACGCCCTGCCCCGCAGCCCACGGAGGGTGCCTCAGCCTTTTCCAGGGCAGGGAGAAGCGGCACCCCCGCGAGAAAAGCGAGGGGAAGCCCCGGCCGCGCTCCATCTCCCTCCGGCTGATGCTCGCCCCGGGACTGCCTCGGAGGTGCATGACCCTCCCCGCGCTGTTTGATCCGTTCTCCCTCCCCACCTTCCCTGGAATTATCTTCTTTTTTTTTTTTTTTTTTTTTCCCTGAACAAATTTAGAAGGAAGAGATTAGCCAGGGGAGGGAGAGGCTGGCGGCGAGCCCGCAGCCGGCGGTGCAGGGGAACCACAAGCCTTTCTCGGGCGGTGTTTGCTCGGGCTCCTTTAGCAAGCGCGGCACAATGGCAACTATTCAGGAATCAGTCAATATGACCTGGCACTAACAAGCCCTAAAAACATATATGCTTCATTCTCACCGAGACTAGGAATCGTGTTTTTGAGTGGGATTTACTTTACTTTGTCAACAGAACAGGTAATGCGGAAAGTCTCCGCTGTAGAGCAAAAGCGCTCCCCGTGCCCTCCTCCGAAAGAGATTTGGAGCATAAAACCGCCTTTCCTGGAGAGGTCCCGGTACAGGTGGTCCTAAGTGACGGGATTTTCCCAGAGCAGAATTCAGCTGGGGAGGAGAAGTGCCCTGGGAATTCCATCCGGCCTCCCCCGGGGGGTTTTCAGAGGGGTGAACGGGACGGGCTCACATCGGTACCGGGAAGGTGGGCAGGGAGAAGGGCCCCGGTCATAAAAGGGTTACGAGCCCAGAGAGTGGAGCTATTTGTCACCGGCACCCACCAGAGGAAGAAAAAAATTAAAAATTACTGATTAACGTGATCTGTCAATACGCCTCTGCCCCGCGGCACCGCGGAGCTGGAGCCGATCCATTACCTGGCACCTCCTTTGCCATCTCCCTCACCTTGCCGAGCCCCTGCATCCCTCGCCTGGCCCTGAGTCATGGGTAAACAGCGCCGGGTGCCAGGCTGCGCCCGGGGTACCCGCCCGGGCCGGGAGAGCTCCCGGCCCGCACCCAGCGAGGGGTCAGGGGGCTCTGGGGCCTCCTGCGGGACGAGGGTGCAGCTCCCAGAGAGTAAATGAGGGAGATCCTCACTTCTCCTAGGGGCACAGACAAGCCAGAGGGGGGGAAAAAGTCCCTTACGAGCACGGGGAGACGGCTGGAGGCGAAGACCTGCCCCGGAGCGCATCCCTGACCCGGCTGGAGGAAGGGGTTAAAAAGAGAAATAATTATTCTTTCTTTAAAAAAATAGTCGGAAAACGTCGTTTTCCATAGCAAAACGTGGCTGCACACAGGATAAACATGAAAAAAAGGAAAAAAAAAAAAGTAATACCTTGATGAAACCTGCCCTAGCTGCCCCGCAGCGGGGCCGAGAGGGGCCGCAGCCCGGCCGGGGATGCCCCGCTCCGGCCCCGCCGCTGCCCGGGCAGGGAGCGGCAGCCCCGCCGCGGGCAGCAGCCGCCGGCATCCAGACCTCCCCGCGCAAATTAATTCATCACAGAGCTTGTTAAACAATTTGCAGGGCGGGCGTGATGTGGACTGCGGGGGTTGAGGGGTTTGGGGTTTTTTTGGGGGGGAGGGGGGGAGTGATGGGTGTTTTGTTTTTATCTCCTCTCTGGGGCCAAACAGCAGCTGGCAGTCAAAAGACTTTCTGAACTGTTTCATTTGAGGAAAGTGAGGAGAAAACTGACGTCTGACTCTCTCCGCATTTTAAATATGCTCCAATATAATTGACCGCTATGGAGCGTTTGACGTGCGTGATGGTGCTGCACCCGGGCGCCCCGAAAGTCCCAGGAAATGCTCATTTGCAGGGAGAACTTGTTAAAAATGAAGGGCTTGGATTAAATGCGGAGGCTAAAGGCGTTTGCGTGTGCCACCGTTCGCATCACGATTCTGCAAGCGCTCCTCCACCTCTCCCCGTACATCAGATTTTTAGTTCAGAAGAGCCTGGTGGCTGTGCGGTACTGGCTCAGAGAAACCCCTCGCTGCATTTCACGAAAACCTCCTCTGTGCTGTAGGACCTGCTGTGTTAAATTATGATCCAAAGGCTGTGGGGTGGGAACAATCAATCAGAATACCTGGGGTAGTGTGTAATGTGTGTGCTCTTGCCAGCGGGAGCAAGCGGCCCCTGAACACAGTCCCCCAGCAGGTTAAATAAATATGATACTATAGACAAACCGAGAGGATCACATGGCCGCATCAATCAGCTGTTGATAAAATACAATCTTCCTTTAATACACGCTGGGAAAGTTATTTAACACTTACAAAACCTGAATTCAGTGCTGTTTCTTTTAGTAAAAGGGGAGAAAAATATTCTTTGAAAGTGCAACTCTTCTTAAAAGGCACGGAGAGGTGACAGTTGCATTTTCCTGGGGGATATAATGGAAAGCTTTTAATGAAGCCACAGACACTGTACAAAGTACGTGAGCCACGACGCTGGAAAAATACAGAAGCTGTTAAAAGAATAAGTCAATGTAGAAGTGGCCAGAGTCGGTTCCTGACTGCGCGTTAGGGTTTATTTCCTTTTCATTCATGATTTCACAACCCGGGTGGCTAAAAGGCTCCCGAGAACTGTTTCTTCTTGGCATGCAATTAGGGACGAGCCGCTCCAAGAGGGAAGAGACCGGGGGTTCTTCCCTCCCAGCTCGGCATCCCTCACAGCTGCCGGACAGTTGGAGCGGCAGAGACGAGGCTGCTTAGATTTATTTTTAAAGAGACTTTGTCTGATAAATACTAAAAGATTAGAATTTCCTAAAAGAAATCGGTTGTCTCGGGTATTTGTTGAAATAAAAGTTTCTGGTATAGGCTGATCACAGGTTTTTGGTTGGATTTTTTTTTAATGTGGGCGCGAATGGGGCTCTCGGGGTGCCGTGTGTTTCCCCCTCTCAGGTGAGAAGTTTTGCCTACTGAGATAAAAAGAGCCGTCGCCCGAGTACGCTTTGGGATTATCGCCCATTTGTTAATTCCCGCTTTCCACTCACTGAAGGGTCCCTTTAGAATTCCCCTCCCGGTGCCTTGTCCCACTTCCCGACCTCTACCCCCTTCCCGACAGAGCCCCTGGCCCGTTTTGGGGGCTGCCAAAAGGGGCTCCAAGCCCCTCTCCGCCCACCTGAAACTCCTCAAGGCACGGGAAAAGTCAGCACCGAGCCCCGGGGGAGACACGGCATAAATCACCGGGCAGCCCAAAGCTCCGTGGGGAAAAGCGGGAGGAAATTCTGACAAGGTTTCCCCTAACAAATGGAGATTAATGCCCGCTGTAAAAAGGAAGCGGTTGGAAGTGATGTTTATACAAGGAAAATCCTGGAAATGGGGGAAAGACTGGAAAAACCCCAAAAGCCCGGGAGGGTGCCGGTCGGGGTGGGTGATGTCAGCGGGTCTGAGGAGCCGAGCAGGGGTTTGGTTGCCGGTGCTGGCTGCCCCCGGAGAGCCCCGAGCCGCCCTGGGGCCGCCCTGTCCCGGGTGGGCGTCGCGGGGATGCCCCGGACCCTGCGGGTGCCTCCGGGGCACCTCGGAGCGGGAGGAGATGGCCGGGAAATCCCAGCTCGGGACGGGGCAGCACACCCACGGTGGGCACGGTCACACGGGGGGGCTCTGTCCGGAGCCGGGCTGGGGTGGCAGGGTCCCCGCAGGCAGCCCGGGAGGAGCTGCGGGCGCCTCGGTGCGTTCGGAAAGTTGCGCTGAGGAGCTCTGTACCTGCACCAGCCACCCTGGAGCACTCTCCAGGGGCTTGTTGGGCAAATGTAATGGCAAGGCCAGGGGGTCTTGTTTGGCTAGACGTGGGGACATTTGTCATGGCTGACCTGTGAACTTCAGCTTCTGAGCCCAGGACTGTAAGGAGAGGCTCGGGCTAATGTAATAAAGCGAGAGAGACAAGAGGAAAGGCCTATCTTGCCCCAGGGCCACCACATGTTCACTCCGTTTTACTGTCACTGCTACATGGAAGCTGTGGCTTCATTTCGTATTCTATTAATATTTACAGCGGCGATTGAATTTCCCATTACAAAGTTCACCGTGCACGCACTGCTAATATGAAATATTAATAGTATTGTGCACATTATGAAAATTCTTCTTATTAAAATATAGATATATATATATGTACCGGGTAATTCGCACGGATAACCTGATTTAGTGTGTCCACCTGGCTCGGAGGGACCCGCAGCCCCATCCCCGCGGGGCAGAGCGGGGCCGAGCCCGGGTGGCACCGCAGGAAGCAGCGTGGCCCTCTCAGTGCCACCTCCACCCACGGGGCTGAGTCATTCCCTTGAGCAGGGTCACGTTTTCCTTCTGGTCTGGGGCGTGCTGAGGACAGGAGATGCCCAAAGAGCTTTCCCCCAACGAGGGATGGGACCGAGGAGAATCAGGTGGATTCCGATGGTGACAGAGGGGTTTAAAGTTTTTTGACTGCTTCTCCCAGCTCGGCTTTCCGAGACGAAGTCCAAGCAAACCCTGAGTGTCTCAAAGATGAGTAATCAGGCATCACTTTACTTTGCAGACCGCAGCTGAGTCACTTTTCAGTTGCTGCTCAGGGCGGACAGAGAAATCCTATCTCCTGTGAAAGGAAAATTGGCCGCCGGAGTCCCAAAAGTGCCCCGAGGATCAACTGAAATGAAAGTAAACCGATAATTTCCAGATCGCGTGGAAAACAGAGGGGTATCGAATTTAAGCACCGCAAGCTCAGCCCAGCAGGACGAGCCTGTCCCGGAGCACTTTTTCTCGCTCCCATTCGAGGGAGATGCCCAGGTCATTCTGCTCTTTTTTATTATTATCATTTATCATTCTGAGCACAGGCAGCCCTTCCTTTCTCTGCATTGCAAACCTGCCGGTTCGTGGCAAAATATCAGGTTTTTGTGTGTGTGAGGAAGGTACCGGGAGAGAAAAGTCTGGGGGCTTCGGGGAGCCCCGTATGCAGCATCCACAGGTGTTTAATGTACTCGGAAGAAAGTTGGCATCACTGGTGTTTTAGATTTTTTTTCCCCCCGAGATAACTCTTCAGTTACTCTGATGCTCGTCTGGAACTCAGATTACACTAAAAAAAAAAAAAAAAAAAAAAAAAAAAAAAAAAAAAAAAAAAAAAAACGGAGGAAAAACAGAACAAAAAACAACCCAGCCCAGCCTTGTTTTTGGTCAGCTGGGGATCTGTATTGATTTACCCGGGTATTTACTCTCTGCTGATTGCAGTGAGAAAAAAAAAGTGCTCCAGAGCCACTCACTTCACCTTGAATCCTTGGTGAAGGTTGTGTTCCCACCTCCCTGCTCCCCCAGATTTAGTGTTTCCCCTTAGCTCTGGGCCCTGGCTAAGGGGTGCCTAGGGGTTTTCTCTGGCTTATTTTGACCACGGGGTGTAATCAGATCCAGAAGGAAGTCCCTGGGCAGCTGTAGGTGCTGCAGATGTGGGCATAGAGATCTGCTAGGCAGCAGATCGTGGTGGCTCCTCTGTTTTCCCAGAGCTTCTCCCACCCACAAGGAGTAGATGCTATTTATGACTCCTAATAGATCTGGATTAAGGTAATTTAGGAATCCTTAGGTTCGTCTCTCAGCTCGGGAAGATGACAGGCTCTGGGAGGTATGGATGGGTGACATTTCCACCATGAGATCCGTCCTTCCCCCTCCCTGCTGCCCCCCTTCGCGTCCCCCCCTTCCAGCCCTAAATGTGTCATGCTTTGTCACATCCTCTGCGTGTGTGTTTTTAGAGAACATTTGAATAAAAGGCTCGATGCCAGGTATTGGTGACACAGTGGGTGGAATTTGCAGCCTTTCCACAAAGAGTTGGAAGCCTCCATTTGCATAAGGTCAGGGTACAGCTTCTCACAGAACTTTAGCAGCATCTCTGTCTCTTAGCAACACTCTTGCACTCTTGGTCCCTGCATTAAATTGACTGGTCCTTTCCTTTTCTTCCTTTCATAGGGAGGCTTACAATAAAATGTCACCCTTCCAACCTGTGCCTGTCACCCAGTAGGTCATCTGTTTCTCTTACACCTCCTCCCCCCCACCACCACTTCATCTCCAATTAGGGGATGAGATTATTCATTTGGTGGATTCCCAAAACTGCTTCATTTTTTATTTTGTTAATTAATATTAATAACATTTCTCCCTTTGTATTAATAAAAAGGAGCCCTCATAAACAGTGAGGAGATAAGGAGCAAATTGCAGGCACCTGCAAAACAATGGGATTGGAGTGGGGTAATAAGGCGAGTGGAGATAGAGAGAGCAAGGTTTAGGTCATCCTCTCCACCCATTTAGTTGATGCAGGGTTGAACTCAGCATGGAAGCCTTCAATGTGCTCAGAATATTAGAGTCACCCCTCTTGGCTCCGGCATGGGAATTGGTGACAGAATACAGATGCTGATAGGTGGTGTTAATGGAGGGTCAGGCTTGGACAATAGTATCCATCACTTGCCTCATGGCTCTGCTGTCAGATGGAGTCATTTCTGACTGCTCTATCACCAAGATTTGGGAGAGATTCAATTATTACCTTAGGCTTGGCAGCGGTAGATACAAATCTGTGCCCAAAGGACTGGAAAAATCACCCCCGTCTTCTTCTCTCCCAAAGAGTGGGTTGTTTTTTTTTTTTTCCTTCCTAAATAAAATAAATACTTTTTTTTAAGGGGAAGGGGGGGCGGGGGGGAAGGGAAAAATCAATGTCCGTGCCATTCGATCTGCCCCTCTGCTACGAATTCCTGGGAAGAAAAAAAATCAGCCAACACTTAGCTCGGCCTGAGAGTTACCAGCGAGTTCCATCGCACTGTCAAACTTCTGTAGAGAAGGTTATAGCAAAACCTCTAAACTTTGGAGTCTGTAGCCAGAGTTTGTGCTTTTTCTCCCAAGATTCCGGGCTCTGCATCCCTGGCAGGGAAGTAAATCCCGTCTCTGGGTGCCGGGGGATGAGCAGGACACACTGCAGAGCCCCTCTTCACCCAGGGCGGGTGAGGAGATTATTTATCAAGAGCCCTCGTTAACTTTAAGAACGGGGCTAAAGGACAAACTTTAAGCACGAAAAAAGCTCTCCATTTCCCCCTTTCTAGTTTTTAAGGGTATTTAAGTGGTGATAGCCGTTTTAAATTCAGTCCGGATTTTATTCCTTGGCTCCCTGTGGCGACCTGATCCACTTCTGAGGAGGAATGGCTTGTTTTCTCTAACACGTTATCCTCCTCTTGAGTGGCGCAAATGCTAAGGTGAAACCTGGTGCTTTTCAGCGGTATTTCTTCAAAACTCTTATTCAAACGCCCCCCTCCCTCCTCGCTGCTCCTCCCGAAGCTTTCAGACACCGTAATTCCTGCAAGATAAATTCTCAGGTAATGGGTTCTGAGAAAAAGCAACAGAGGTTAGGAGTCAACTGCCTCCTCTTTAATAATTCACATGTCATATTTCTTCCACTTTGTCAAGTTGGCTAAAGAAGATGGGCAGGGCTGAGACAGGCAGATACTTGAGTTTATTATCCGAGGGCTTGGGGGACCCAGGGAAGGGCGATGCCCCCTCTGCCTGTGCCAGAGGGGCAATTCCTGCTGCCCGGCTCCAGGGTTGTGTCTGCTCGCTCCTCTCCCAGGGACTGAGCACAGGAATTCTTGGTTTCCATCACCCGCACTCCTGCCTGGCTTTGCTCCTCCTTGAATCCCCCATCCTTCTTCCCTATTTACCTTTAAAGCTAGTACTCGTCCCTTCGATTCTTTTACTACTATATTTTTTTTAAGTATAAAACAGGTAAATTAAAAATAAACCTCAGCAAGAACCCGTAATTTATTTTATTTAATTTTTATTTTAGCCGCTGTGCTGTGATTTGTCTCGCTGAGTGCTAACACACTCATGGATGGGATATTTCTCTACTCAGGTTTGTAAAACTTTCGGGACTTGTTGGCTCGAATTCAAATAGTTTTAGATAACCAAAGGAAGGCTGAGATTTAACAGTGAGGTGAGGAAGTTTGGTTTGGGCTCTCTTCCCCCAAAGCAGTGCTGCTACAAAACACCAAATGTAGGCAAAAACTTGCCACTGAAGGGAAAGAAACAAATAGTTGATTCTTAGGAAATTGGTCACCCTTCCTTAAATGATAAAGGTCTCCAAACAGAGTTCAAAATGTATATGTTACAATCCCAAGAATCCCCACTAATTTGTCTTTTCAGACGGGTTTTAAAAAAACTTCCAAAATTTTCTAAATTTGCACCTTCCTGCCTCATCCTTGACACATCCTTCCACCACATTCCCCAGCCCTATCTTCGAGTGTGAGTGCCGATAATGTCATGTACCTGTGAAGGTGTCAGCTACATTTTGAAATAAAACAGAAGGAAAGGAGAAGAAAATGAGAAGGAAAGCAGTTCCCTGAGCCACATTGCCTGCTCTGGAAAGCAAACACACAGGTGAAAACACGAGTGACAGCGGAGCAGAAAATGTCTTTATTCTTCTGGGAGCTGCCTCTTTCCCCCTCTTACTATATTATTATTTTCCTCGTGTTATCGTTTAAAGTAAAACCAGGTTTTTTTCAGCAGTCTTTCATTGAAGCAGCAACACATTTTAACTGATCTTTTGCAGTGTGGTCTCTTATGTGTGGCCGTAAGTCTTATCCAGAAACAGTAAATCTGTCTTATCTGACAGATTTTGGTAACTTTATACATGAAAGAGAAGAGCAAGCAACTTTGGCGGATTTAGAAAAAAGAGTTATCAGTGTAAGCAAGGATAACAGCAAACCCTGAGGCCCATGGGAAGTTTGCCCTTGTGATACTGGCCAGGGTTTGTTACATTTTTGGTTAGGGGCTCATGACTCTCACCCTTTCTGCAAGCATCATTTCCAGAAACAGGCAGCTCTGCTTTGCGGTGAAGATTGCTCTGGGATTTCGTTGGGGTTTGTTTTTCCTTCCGAGAAAACCTTTTGTATTGCTGGGGCTTCAACACTTTAAAAATAAATATAAACCCGAAACAAGACCCATAAGCCAAAGAAATAACAAGCTGACAGTCACCCGGCCGGCTGCACAGGGCTGGGGGAGCATCCTTTGGGAAGGGATGCAGGAGTGCGATTCCTCCTTCAGCCCTCCCGACGAAACCCTGCGTGCCTCGTGGCTTGCACAGGGCTGGCAGGCCGGCACAGGGGTCACCCCTGGGCTCTTAGAGCACCCGAGTGTCCCCAAACTGTCTGCGATTGTCGCGTTCCTCCCTGCCCCGATGAGCGTGCGGCGCTCCCCGTGCAGCGCTCACCTGCCACAAGGCACCAGCATCACCCGGCTGAAACTCTTAAATTCACAGTCTGACACTTCCAAACTTTTTAAAAATTATTATTATTATTTCTTTTCCAGGCACCAGCACTCTTTTTTATTATTTTGTTTTATTTTTCCCCCTTTTTCCCAGCTCCCGAGATGGGAGTTGATTTTGCCGGTGCCAAATCGCTCCCAGAGACACCCGGCAGGGCTCGAAGGGAGAGACGGAGCCATCCTCCATTGGCAACCGGCGATGAAACGCACTTGAAAAGCTGCCAGGGAGAATTAGGATGGTAGCCCTATCCTGCAAAATCAGATGGTTTGCAGTGTCTCTGAGCAGCTGTTAAGCTTGTTGAGGTTGTTTTTCGGGTTTTTTTTATTAGTATTAGTAGTATTATTGCCCGGCATATTTTTTTAACACCTGCGAAGTTTGTCTATGAGGATGCCACTAAAGACAGAAGCACTGAGTGCTTGACAGACTCCATAAAGTCCTTGGCGTCCTTCTGGATGCGTGACAGGTCCGAGGAGCGGGATGCGAGAGCCGGGGGTGAGCGCGGCCCGGGGAGCGCCGCTCCCTGCCCGCCCCGCCTGGCACCGCGGGCCGCTGCCACCCCCGCAGCCCGGCAGAGGAGCCCTCCTGGCCCAGAACAGGACAGGGACCGAGGGCTCTGGTGGGGAGGCCACCTGCAGCCGGTGCCTCCCGCCTCGGTCGCACACAGCGCGTCCTGCGCGGCGCAAAGGGGGCAGAAGCTCTCTAGGCACCGATTTAATAGCACCGATTTAACAGCACCGATTTAATAGGGGAAAAGGAAGTTTGGTGATCTCTGCTTCTTGTTCCCCAGTGAGGAGCTGGCGCTGGTAGCGGGGCTCTGCTGGGCAGCCCCGGCCCCGCTCCGCGGAGCCCCTGCCCGGGAGGATGCGCTGCGCTCCCGCCGGCAGCATCAGCGCCCCTGCTCACACCTCGGGCATCGGCATCCCTGCTCACACCTCGGGTATGGCATCCTGCTCAAACCTCCAACATCAGCGCCCCTGCTCACACCCTGGGCATCAGAGCCCCTGCTCACACCTCGGGCATCGGCATCCCTGCTCACACCCCGGGTATGGCATCCTGCTCAAACCTCCAACATCAGCGCCCCTGCTCACCCCGCGGGTATCACCGTCCCTGCTCACACCTCGGGCATCAGAGCCCCTGCTCACACCTCTCGTCTGAACCCATCTCCCTTCTGCCTGCCAAACATCTGCAGCATCCCCCCTCCTACCCCTTGATTCCGCTCGCTGTTCCTTCTTATTGAGTTCTCCAAGTCTCTCTGCAACTTGTCATAACCTGTAATAAAATGCCCTTTTCGTCGGGAGTTAAAGTCCAGAGGGCATCAGATCCATTTCCAGCTGCCAGCGGAGAAGCCAGGAGGGACAGCGGCGGGAGGATCGCTTGTGTGTGCCCCCAGGGCTTTAACAATTTCCCGGCGAGGCACCCGAGGGCAGCCGGTGCCCACCCAGCCCCCGGTGGCGCATTGCAGCCTGGCGTGGACACCCAGCACCACACTGGGACCAGAGCTGTGGGTCCAGGGGAGCCTGCAGGTCCCTGCCAGGGAGGGCACTAAACGCCAGAGCATCCTCATGGCCCAGCCCAGATACGTGAATTATTCTTATTCTCATTTTTTTAAAATTCTTACTCTTATTTTAATTCTTTATTGCTAATAACTCCAGAGTACACTGGAAGAAATATGACCTCTATATCATACAGATCTATACATAGTATATATAGATTATATACTATATATAATATAATCTATATATTATATATTGTATAGAAGACAACATCAGACACATGCAATGGATATTTGTTCCTTTTATGTCCACATTCCTGTGCATTGAGAATAATGCACGACCATAAATATGAGCATCTGTAAGTGCAGTGTAAGTATTTGTGCTTACATACATGTGTACATTAACAAGCATGCACTGTACACGTGTTTGCACAGAGAAGAGGGATATCTACATAGACACATAAACGTTTTCCTTGTGTTATACTGCACAAAAAATGTTCATCCTGCCCAGTCTGCCCCCTCCTCTGCTTACAGAGTTGTGTGTATTACCAGAGAAGCATGTCAGAATCTAAGGTGTGAGAGGCCAATAAGCCTTTAAGTGGTTACACGTGATTTATTTTCCTCTAAAGCCCAAGCAAACAAATCACAAAGAGGAGGTTGGTTAAAAAATACTCCCAGCAAGGTGCTCTGTAACCCCAGCATCGCCCAGCGTGTCCTGGCAAGGGGTCAGGCTGTGGGGCTGCTGCTGGGGCTGCTCCTCTGATCAAGTATTTATGGCCACTGCATCTTTGCATAACATTTACTTTGCTTTCTTTAATGGCTTTCTCCACTCCTTTCCCCTCTCCTGGCTGCAAACAGCCCCAGTCAGCCCCAGAGATGATATCAAGAAAGGTTTTTCTTTTTTTTTTTATGGTCCAGCCAAAGCGAGGTCATTCTAATAATACCCAAGGTCACTGGTGGGAGCCACCGAGTCTCCCAGTCATTTTTCATTTGCTTGCAACAGTTAATGACAGTCACAGGGATGGAGCTGGGAGCTGATGGCCGTGTGATGTCACCAGCACATGCTAGGGGATTATAAGGGCAGGTACAGGGCAGGGTTGTGGATTAAAAATGATGGAAAAAAAATATCACTATTAACTGCTTCACTCCGGCAGCTTGGTGGAAAAAAAAAAAAAAGGTACAGACAAAGGAGGGGGATTTCTTCCTCCCACCCCCCCTTACAAATCAGTCCTCTAAAATGCCAGCTCAACTGCTCCATTTTTTTCCTGATTTAGTGACTCAGCTGGAAAAGATCTGTGGAGTGTGTGAGAGGAGAGGCTGCTGGCTGTACCAGCTGCTGGGCAAGAGGTTGCAAAAGCAACCTTGCAATTCCCTGGGGGCATTCCCCTCCCTTCCACCCAAATCAGAGGCCTCATCCCTTTCCTCCTTCTGCCAAGGGCAAAGTCTACTGTGGCACCAGCAGCACTCAGACCTAGACAAATTTTTGGACCTATGTAGGTGCACTGGGTAAGTTTTTTGGTTGTTTTAACTCATGTTTTCTATTCTAGCTGTCCACTTGGGAAAAAAAGGAAAAGGAAGCAGATCCCCTGGTTGTATCCCCCTGGTGGGGCTGCAGAGCTCTGTGGCTGGAGGAGCCCTGGGGAGGTGGGTATTGATTTAACCATGTGCACCAAGTGTGAGGTTCGTGCTGCTGAGTGCCCCCCACACCCTCATCCCTGCCCTGCCCATCCTCAGAGCTGCCCCTCGCCCCCAGGGAGTCACCCCAGGGGCTCCAGGCTTAAACCCATGTTCTGAAAC
This sequence comes from Prinia subflava, assembly GCF_021018805.1. Taxonomy (NCBI): domain Eukaryota; kingdom Metazoa; phylum Chordata; class Aves; order Passeriformes; family Cisticolidae; genus Prinia; species Prinia subflava. The sequence goes on from NC_086261.1 coordinate 4,520,032, forward strand.
ATCACACCCTGGAGAGCCAGGAGAGTGCACCAGCCTGCAGGGACCAGGGGAAGAAGCTCCACAGATCAGCTAGATACTAAATTTCCTGATCATTTAATAAACATATTCTGCTCCAAAAGGTACAGATATAATAATTTTTTAACCGATAGGATAACTAATAGTTTGGACAAACTGCTCTCTCTCATTGAGAAACAAACCAAAAGATAAATTGCATATTAATCTTCACTCAGCCTCTCATCATTGAACTATTTTGTCTTAGTTATCTCATCTTATTGTATTTATTTATGAAGCATGACCTTCTCATAGCCTTTGTTTCTGCATTTTTATTCTTTTCTGACATATTAACTGTATAGTGGCCATCAGTTTAATGGTTTATTATTATCAACACATATCTTTTAAAAAAATAATTCCATGGAGAAAGTTGGATATCATTTGAAATCTTCATCCAGTGATTTTTATTAATTCAATGTACAAGAGCAAAACATGGCAAACCAGAAGAAAACAATTATGACAGAAAACAAGTGGCTGGTTTATAAGAACACCTTATTTCTAAACCTGTTTCACAGCCTCCAACCATTTATGAAGCTCTCATTACTAAGGTCAGTGGACTTTGGATCAACTCCTGTTGGAAGCAGGATGGATCAATGGAGTGAAGAGATGAGTTCAGACTGATGTAGTTGTCCAAAATACACTGAGACACATAAACCCCACGCTATTTGTTTTCTGTGTTTGTTATCTTCCCTTAATGCTCATCTCTGTAAATAACTTTTGCTTCAAATCCTGTGTCTCATTTGGATGAGAAGGGAGAAACAGATGCAGCTGGAGGCTGCTTCTTTGAGCCAAATTGTGCTGCTCTGAGCAGTCGTGGCTGCAGTGAACCCCTCTGAAGGATGCTGAGCTGTGGCAGTGCAATAACAGCTCTGAGACGTTTTGTTAAGGATCTCCAGGTGTTACCTGGTGGTTACTGTCACAATCAAAGGCTGCTATGTTTATTTCTTTTCCCTGGGAGGACACAAACCCGTGTGCTGCTCCTCAGATGAGAAGAACTTGTCACATTCTTCCTCTCTGCCTGCTTTCCACAGAAATGCCTCACGTCCCGTTTACACTGGGCCTGGCTGGACTTATCGTGGTTAATAGGATTAGAGCATCAGCCTTTCTGGGGGACATTGAAATGCAGGGGAAGAGTGGTACCCAGTTGCTGGTGTCTTTCTTCTCCTCCTGTGATGGGCAGAAGGACACACCTCCAAGCAGAGGGGATTTGTCCAGTGGGAGCAGGCAGATTATCTGTATCTAGTGAAACAAGGTGTGCATGGCAACCTCTGCCAAGGCTCAAAGCCAGAACCTACTCACTATAAAATAATTGTGTCACTACCTAACCAAGGCACTCTTCATGTTTCATTTATCTTTTGACTGTAATTGAATGGTTGAAAAGCAAAAAAAAAAAATGTAGACAAATTCCAGCTGTATTGAGATCTGTTTCTTTCTCTGCTACCATGGCCCATCATTAGATAGTTTCACTCTCTGTACAGAAGGTCAGAGAGTATAAATATAAATTGCATTTTGCATTACTTCTAGATGAGTGAAGCTGTCAAAGCAATAATATAAGCTTTCAGTCCCACATTCTACCACTTCTTTCCCATTTTTTTGGCCAGGAGGTCATGTGCAAATTGAACGTGACAGCCCAGACGACATGTCCAACCGACTTATATTGTTAGACAGTTCTGCCATGGCACTCACCACAAATTAAACCCACGCTGGACTTGGAGCTCTTCAGATGCTGCTAACAGTAGCTCAGGCTTCTTGCAAAAAAGTTTATGTCCACGTCAAGCCTATACGAGAATAACAGCAACTCTTTTGGAGGATCTTGTCAAAAAATGGAGAACGCAAGGGGAAAAGAAATCTGACAGGTAAACCTGAAAGAGCTGAGCACAGTAATGCAGACTTTAAGTTGCTTGAAAGGTGGGTACATCTATGCTATGTGTATGTGTGTACTCTTCACTTCTGTCAAAAAACTCTCTCCTCCAATCTATTATTAATAGGTAATATTCTGTATTCAGTGGATATTTTTGCTATTGGCATTCAAAAGAGGGGGAGCAAACTCCTAATTTTCCACCTCTTCTTATGCAAGCAAATTTTTTAACTTTGTGTCTGTTGATAAAAGTGTGTACAGCATTTAAGACATTGTTGATGGTTTGGAAATAAATGTGTATTTATAGCATTAAAATCTTCATGGGCATCTTGCCCTAGCACCTATTTAAAATGATGTAGTCTAAATTAATTTGCCTAAATAGATGCTACTGAATGTTGTCTTTTCTATTAACTCAGAGCACAGTTTTCTACAGAAAACCAGAAGGATGAAATTGAGGTTGTTGTCTTTAGCTGGAGTCAAATCAGATGTCAAAGCATCTTTAGAAAGTTCTCTGTGCTGGTACAACGTTGGAGAAAAGATAATGCTGAACGACAGTGCAACAAGATTGCTTTGGGGACAGAAAACCAGATTTCCAGCCCTTCACCTTTAGGTGTCTAACAGTGCAACACAGGTTCTGAACAACTGCAAATTCTGAGCATCTGGCAGTGTCTGCTGGCCCGTGCTGAGGAGTTGGTGGTCTTGGTCTAAATCTTGGCAGAAAGGAGTTCACGTTATAAATGACATTATCTGGCAAATCTTTGCAGTATCTGAGCAGGGGGCCAAGAACTCACTTGGCACAGAACCTCCTCCTTTCCCTCGTGGCAGAGATGTTCTCCCCAGATAAGGGCTGAGGATGGGTCAAGAAAAGTCCCTGCCACTTTTGTTTTACCAGCTTCCCACAAATGAACAAGAAACTTCATTTCCAAGGACTACCAGGGCTTTCTGTGTCTCTCTCTCCTCTCTCTCTCTCTCTCTCTCTCTCTTTTTTTTTTTTTTTTTTTTTTTTTTTTTTGGTTTTAGTTGGGTTTGGAGGTTTTTTTGGTTGTTTTGTTTGTTTGGTTGGTTTTTGTTCTTTTAGAAGGACTAAACTTGGAGTGAAGAGTTTGAGCCCCATCTGGTACAAATCGGTAGGGGCTTTGCAGGCTTCAGTAGAGCTACACTGATTTACACCAGATGATGCCATTAGAGGACTGAACTATCCAACAATAATTATAAAAAATGTCTTTGATTATGCATGTGCAACAACTATTTATGTTTACATTGCAGAGATTTGCATGTAGCACAGTGGGGAGTATTTTATCTCTTGAAAACATTGCACCAGCATGAATAATCCACTGACATTCAAATGAGCAAAGAAATACCCGCGTTTTTCCACAAGATGGACCGTAAAGGATGTTCTTCACACGTCTTTTTCAAGAAGATTTGTCAGTAATCCTCAACTGCGAAGTTTATTCTGAAGAAAGAAAGATGGAACAAAAGAAAAAGGTAAAAGTTATGTTCTGCTCCAGGTGGTTGCATCACAGGTTGCTCTGAGCTGTGGGTCTTCAAGATGATCCTGAACTTGGGACAGAGGATGGGGGAACCAGGTGAAAGCAGGACATCAAAAATGCCCCACAGAAGTCAGCACCATACCTCCTTTGGCAGCATTCAAAGCAGGTTTTCATGGAATGTGATCCAGTTCAAATCCAGTGGACACAAACTTATCAAAGGCAGAGATGGAGACAATCATGTGAAAACTGGGAGATTTTGCTCAAGTACCAGCCTGGAGCAGCACAACAGAAATTACCATTGGGGTAATTACGCTGACATTTAAGCTTTCAAAACAGAAAATGTTTAAAATATTCAGTAATATGTTGTATCTTTGACTCACAAGAGGAAAGGGAGATGAAAGCACAGGTAATATTCCTTTGATGTTTGAACTACATACTCAGGTCTCCTGCCTTGACTTCTGGGGTTTTTTTATTTGCTAATTGTGCTTTGGTAGTGCTTCGAAGGCATTACATTTCTCAAATTAAGACATGTTGCCCTACTCCAGATATAGCTTCCCTCTTGAGAGCAAGGGAGAAGAGTGTTGCTGGCATTTTAAGTTCAAATGCCCAGCAGAGAATTGGAAGATCCACAGACATCATTTTCATGCTCTGGCTCCCTTTTTCACCTTTGCATCTTCCTGATGAGGAAAACCAGGAGATTCTCCCATTATACCCAGCAGAAGAAGATTTTTGTCCCACATGGGAGACTGCAGAGCACTGAACTTACCTGGGTGGTTTGGCAAAGACCCCGTTCTGTTGTCCTAAAACAACATTGCCTCAGTTTCCCTGTCAAAGGAGTGAGGATGTGATGATAATGATCTGCCTCTTGGGAGCACTGTGAACAATAATTTGTGGTTTTATTAGCTCTTCCATGATGAAATATGTCAGATAAATAGTCAGAATTATTAAACCAGGTTTAATTGGCAAGGGCTTGAGAAGAATTTCTGTCATTAAAAGGTGTCTTTGAACAAGTGGAGGAGTTGGTGGGTTTGATCCTGGCACAGGCTGCCCTTTTGTGTGGCAGAGCAGCACAGGCTCAGGATGGGAGAAGGGGAACACTCCCACCCATCCCACTGGTTCCTTAAATGAGAGCCTAAAAGGAGGAGGCAAGGAATATGCTCGGTACCAGTGTGAGACAGAAATCCCAATTAATTTCTGAAGTAAACTGGGTGAAAGTGAGCTTCCCAAGAATGCTGGCTGCTCAAAACAATGCGAGAACATTAAACACCAGACCCAGGTTCTAGCAGAGGAAATGTGACAAGGGGAACACAGGCTTAGTTGGGAGCTTTGGAACACCAGTCAGATGGGATAAATCTACTTTTGTATCTTTGTGGATTTGGTTTTCTCTAAAAGCAGAGCTCTATTTTGATGGCTGGTTTGAGGGAAAACTAAGCTGCTGTCATTAAAACCCAAATTGTAATCCTAGCAAATTAGCCAAACCTCCAGGCACTCTGCTCACCAGGATTTCCTTACCAGAGGAATCTGTCACTTTGTCACTGCAAAATGAGGCCAAATTTTCAAAGATGTCTCTGCAATGAGACTCATAGGTCTGGTACTAAGCCATCAGGAGATTTGCATTCACAGTTTGGGTTTCCAACATGACAATAAGAAGTTTAACTCCAAACACAACTGTGTTGCACGAGTGCATTAAAAAAAAAAACAAAGTGAGAAAAAGCCTCTTTTCATTTTCTGGGACAAGCATGAGTAAACTAAAGTGACAACTGTGCTTTTGCTTTGCATTCAGGCTTCCTTTGATTTTTCGTGAGAGCTTGGACACCCAGAAGCTGTGTTCACAGGAGCTAATCAGGAAAATAAAAGAAGTTTTAAAAACTTCTCCTGTGTTGAACTCAATGGATGTTGAGCACTCAAGTCATCTTATAGTTATGAATACCATTCTCCTGAGTTTTTTTCTTTTGATTGAAAAACTGTCTCTAGATCCTTAGAGGGGATATAGATGTTCATGGTATTAGGGAGTATAGTGAGAAGTGGTAATGGTTTTATACTGAAATAGGTTAGATTTAGATTAGATACTAAAAAGAAATTCTTCCCTGTGAGGGTAGTGAAGCCCTGGCACAGAGAAGCTGTGGCTGCCCCATCCCTGGAAGTGTCCAAGGCCAGGCTGGACAGGGCTTGGATCAACCTGGGATAGTGGAAGGTGTCCCTGCCCATGGCAGGGGGGTTGCAAAGAAATTATCTTTATCCCTTCCAACCCAACCCACTCTAGGATTCCATGGCTCCATGATTCTGTGAAAATGAATCTGTCCTGAGAATCTGAGTCCTTTCCTCTCTGCAGCAGGGACAGCAAGGGGAGAGCTGGGTCACTGCTCGCTCCCTGCTCGAGTGGAGGTGGCTGAGGTTCTGCAGGGCTGAATATTCTGTGTGGGTCTGAACAGAACTGGGGAGTTCTGATGTGGTTATGGACTTCTCTTCCTTAGTGGCACCAGCTCCTGCAGTCCAGATATATCAAGTGTGCTTCCAAATCTGGTGTTTATTTTTCACTTGATTTTGCCCTCCATCGTGATTTAACCAGCTGGGCACGCAGTGCTTCTCTTTCCAATTTTATCACTAACAGGTTTTGCTGTGGCTCCCTTTCTTCTGCATTTTATGCCCTTTTAAATTGGTAGCTGCTTTAATGATATTTGCAGCTAATATATCCCTCCTCTGAACCACATCCACTGCACTTACAGCATTCTGTCAAATACCTGTGCTGGGGCTGGAGTGTCACAGGGTTTCCTCTTTTCACCCTGTCTGAAAAGGGAGTTTGGGATGGGCCATCACAGGGGCTGGTGCCACACACTGCAGGGCATTAATTTACGTGTACTTCCCAAATTGCCACGTGAGTGCAGCCCCAGAGCAGGCAGTGACTGCTGTCCCAGTGCCAAGGGACACAGCTGGGCACTCCAGCCTGCCCTGAGATCAGTTTTTGAGACTGGGCTCTGCTTTCTACAAGTGTGCACACTTATCTGCATGTTTAAAGATATTTTATCATTTATGTATGCATCCATTGCATATATTGTCGTGTTATGTGATAGAATAAATTTAAAACATTTACAAATCTATCCATCTAGAATCTTTTTTATTATTTTTTTCTCCTCCTCTTTACTGAATTATTAATAAATCAATGTTTAGGGAAACAGTTTATCACGCAGAGAAAAGTTGTATTCAAACCTTCTATTTGTTTTTCTGTTTCCCTCTGTGGATGTCTTCAATGTGGCTCAATTTGTTCTTCTTCTGGGAGGATCTCTGCCTCAAAGGTTTTGGCCAGAATGTCATACCTAGATTGGAGAAGTCTTAACAGAAATAAATGTCATTTTTAAAGCATTTTTATTTTCCAGTGGAAGCAATGCATGCACATATGGGATTCAAGCTAAAAGTCTCAGGGTCTCCTCTGCCAGAAGAGTTTGTTAGGGCTGAGGGTTGGAGGAGTCAACCACAACCTCTTCCCTCTCCCAGGAACAACATCTGTGAGGAGGCAATGCCTGGGGTGACAGGAGAAACAGCCAGCCCTCCCTGGCCAGGGAGAACTGACCCTTTAACCAATTCACAGCCACCACTTCCTTCCCATGTCTTCTCCTGCAATACAAAATTTTATACTGTCCTTATTACGGGTCTTGATTTTTCCATTATTTTTTATTTGTTTATGTATTTGTTTGGTTTGGTTTTTTGTACAATGAAGAGCTGCAATCCTTGGCAGCTTGAAGTAAAAAATAAAAGTATCACTTTCTCACCCCAGAGCATTCACTTTGCAGATCCCCCTTAGCAGATTTGCTGTGATAAACCAGTGTTGTTCTTGGGAAGGTTGAGGGTTAGTGAAACATTTAATGAATAAAATAATCCCTGATGTACAGGTGAGCACGAGCAGGAAGGGCCAATACTGTCAGCAACTCTTATTCATGCCCATTGCAGGAGCAACTCAAAACACCAGCCCAAATTTTAATTTATGGGCAGAGGAAGAGCTGAGGAGATGGGGCTGAAGATGCTGATCCCTGCAAGTCTCTGCACACACGTGGTGCCAGCAGAGCTCTCACTCTCCTGCCTTGTCACCCACCCCGAGCTGTTGCTGTGCTGATGCTGACACAGCCCAGGCAGCCAGAGCCGTGCTGAAGGTTCCCACCCTGGCTCACATCCTCCAGAGGGGGTTTGGGTGGCAGCCCCGTGCCCAGGACCGGGCTCACCTGGCCCTGCAGGGCTCCCCGAGCAGGGGACAGCAGGTGGTGCAAAGCCACTGTCGTGCATCCGGTGCCATCTGCCCTTCTGGCCACGAGCACGGAGGCTCTTGGATGTGCCAGGGAGTCCTGGCTGCCAGAGCAATCCCTCGGTGCCGCTGACAGCTTGTAGGAGGGACAGGACTGTGTCCAGATGGCCCCAGATTTTGAGGAGCTACGCTGAGAGATGGAAGCTGAACTCACCCCTCCCATGTCAGTGGTGGGGGCTGAGAGCGTTTCTCCTCCCGTATTCCCCATTTCCTGCTCCTGTCAGCTGCCATCCCTGACAGGACCAGCACTGACAATGCCACCCCATCACCAGGCAGGCTGGCAGCCATCCCTGCCTCCCCCAACCTGCACCGCCTGTCACCTTCCCCCCACCTCCCTTCTGAGGGCCAGCCTGGTCTGCCGTGTGCCCCTCTCCGTGTGTCCTTCCTCACCACAGCCTCCCGTCTGTCTGCCCATCCCAAAAACCAAGTGACAGATCCCTTTTCCCACCAGCCTGTGCCTATCCTCCAGATATCCTTGACACTGCTTTTTTCCATCCTTCAGCAAGATCATACTTCCTATCCTCACTTCCCAGATGCTCATGTTCTTTCTTCTTTTACATGTTGCATTCTTTCTTACTATATCTGTTTCTTTTTCATCAGTGATGCCAGCTTGGATCATCTGTTTAGCCACAATTTGTACAACTGTCTCTTTTCCTCCGTTCCCCAAATCTTCCCCTTGTGGCACTCCTTCTGCATCAGACCGGATAGTTCCTCTTTCCTATCACTTAAGAAATGGTGCTGAGGTGACAGCTTTTAAAAATATGGCCAAGACCATTATGGATAGGTCAAAGGTAGCAGAAAATCTGTCCCTGAAGTTGTCCCTTAATTTAAAATGGGCACTGGGAGTTTCTTTTCATTTGAAGTTTACCCTGTAAACACTTCTGGATTCAAGGAGCACTTGCAGTTATGTACATGGATATCACTTAACAAGGCACGTGTTTCCACACAAAATGACCCCACAACAGCAAACAAAACCCTCACCCAATTTACTCAGATTTGCTTTTATTTGGGATAGGTTTACTAGTACAGCCAAGGAGATTGCATCCCTCTTTTCTCACTAGCAAACAACCCATGGATTCCAAGAGGAGAAATGCACCCCCATCTCTATGATGGTGCAGTTCAGGTCCATTTGTGAAGAAAATCTGCTCTTTGCTGCAAAAACAGCCCTTCCCTCTCAGTAATCTCTTTGCTCTGGAAAGTATGCTTTGTTTCTTCATGACTTTTCTTCTGTCTGCCCTGGGCACACCATGAGCTCTTGCTCTTACTTATCACCTCCTTCCTCTTCTCACCAGTCATCTTGTCACCAGTGACCACTGATAATCACCCCAGGCAGCATCTTGTATTGTATGACAAAGTTCTGAGTAGGCCAGGGTTTGGTATTTTTCCCTAATTTATACTCCTATTATTTTACCTGGTAGAACCATGCAGCAGCTGATCGTCAGTGCACTTTGATGCTCAGATTACTTGAGCAGTGTTGGTTGGATCACACAGCTTTACCTGTTTTATTTTTGAGAAGTTCCTGAGAGCCCCTGTGATCAATATCCTGTGTCCATCACCATTCTTGACTGAAAACATTGCTGCTGAACTGGGTGGGAAAGGAGAAATGACCCTGAGGCAACACTGAGGCTACAGCCCTTCTCTGAGTGCTGCTCTTGCTGCAGAATCTACTCAGGAAAAGACAGAGGGGGGTCATGGAAAAATTCTAAATTCTGTAGAGGAAAGGGTTACCCTCCTTTTCCCAGGTTTGATTTCCAGAGAGGCACATAACTCCATTTTCCTGTGTACACACATGTATGCACACACACACCTGTGCCTGCGAGGAGGAATGTTCAGATCACAAAGAATTAAAAACCAGACACGGTGATTTCTTACCAGCATTTAAAGGTTCCAAAGCAGTACAAAAATCTCGGAATCAATCAAATGACTGCTGAAGAAAACTTAAAAATGCTAGAGATAAGGGACACCCAAGGAAACACTGAGACTTTAATATTTAAACCAATTCTTCTTATTGCATACAGAGCTCAATGCACAGTCCTCCGATCCTCCTGTGGCAAAGAAAAAAAAAATTTAAAAGCTGAAACTGAGACTGCCAGGCAGAACAAAAATAAAATGTTGCTCGTGGCACATTGCTTGGTGTGTGTGAGCATCACACCAGGCCAGTGACCCTGAGAGAGGCTTGCTCTGCTCATTCACATTCCTCCAAGCAGCTGTTGTCAGCCTCTGGCCGGGGAAGACCTTGTGGTCCACGAGGCAACCTCCAAGTGCCCGGGAGAGACAGCACCAACTGGCAGGTCTGCAGTCAGCAGGAGGAATGGCAGGGGCTGGAAAAGTGAAATGGATTGAAAAATCCTGCTGTATGGGAAGAAATTAATTTAACTCTTTAGTTCTAGTTTCACTGCTGGGCCAGGATAAAGCTACGGGACAAGCTGCTAAAATTACACCTAGAGGGAGAATTTTTCTAAAGGTGTAAAAACACCCAGAGCGCAGCCTGGGTTTTCTGGATGAGACACTCAGCTGGCAAATCCACCTTTTATCATATTAACTTTTAATGCAATCAGTTTGCCACAGTTAATAACTTGTGTCCTAGGCTTTGTGGGGCCCTCAGATGAAGATCAAACCATGCCCAGTATGGACCAGAGTGACACCCAGGTGGGGTCTGCAAGGGATATCATTTTAACAGAAGAGATGGAAAAGGGATTAATCTCTCCCTTTGCTTCAATTTCCACTTCTTTTTGGATGCATCTATTGAAAGTGAAAGGTGTCTGGTGAGTGTAAGGGGGTGTTTGTCTGGCATAAACCATCACAGGATTTTGAAGAAACTCATGATAATCTCCAGGACCTGGCTGTCAAGACCTTTGTAAAGCATTCAAGGCAACACCTCATACAAATCTTTCTAATTTAATCCAGACTAGTTGAGACTGGGCTACATTCAGAGCAGTGAAAATCTGGTTGAAAAGCCATCATCAAAGTCGAGCAACAAGGGGAGCAAATTACCAAATCAGCAAACTTGGGGCAGGTGTCCCCTGGAGAAAGGCTGCTGAGCTTCCCTTTAAAGGCTTATTTTGTGCAGGGGAAGGCTCTCACCTCCCAGAGTACCAGTTCTGTCACAGATTAATAGTCTCTTTCCATAGCAACACCTGACCCTTTCCTCCCCTTGCCTTGATTATACATACATATATACATATATATACATACAGATATATTCCCTGTCTAGGGAAAGAATGGACAGCTGACAATTTTCTGTGGCATCAGCACAATTTAGTGAAAGCGAGGCTTAAAAAAAACCAACAAAACAACCAGAGAGAGCTGGAATGCTACTTCTAAAAAAAGAAATACGGGGAGTCACAGGATGTGCAACTGTGTCAACAGCACAACAAGCTGTTATCAGGAGCTTCAGACAGGATCCTGAAGCTTCCTGAAGAGCCTCTGCTACATCAAGTATTGAATAAACGTGGGTGACAGCACTCTGGAAGCAGGCCACTGCTGGGGCAGCTGCAAGGATGTCCAGGAAAAGGCAGATGCCTGCTTGGCCCCTCTCAGGCACTGCTGTAAACCTTGGTCTCCAAGTGCCTGGCTGAAATCCCAGCTGAGCTTGCACCATCTCTGGGCACGGCCTCTCAGATGAAAAGGACACTCTTGGGGTTGGAAGCAGAGACATCTTTCATGGCTTCGTTCAGCCCATGCTGTGCAAGATGGCTCAGGCAGAGCTTGGCCTCCTGCCACCTCCTGCAGGGAGGAAAGTACAAATAACAGCAAAAGCCCTGCACCTAGAGTAACACAGCACCTGGAATGAAGTGAATTGGAGCTGCAGAGGAAATTTTTTCCAGAGAAGGTTCCATCAGTAATATTGTATTTACAGGAGGGGTAATTTTGCACAAAGAACTGAAGAATTTGATTTGCAAGGACTGAATCTGTGCACGAAACCAACACCTGCCCAAAGGGCAAAAGGTGATCAGGTCCAGGGTGATGCTGCAGCACCATTCAGAGCCCACACAAAGCTGCTAAGAAAGATCTCAAGGGGGTTTTATCAATCCCTTGATAAAGCAGCTGGCACTGGGGAGCATCCGCCAGCACCGAGCTAGGGAGCACTGCAGGGGTGGGTGACACTGAGATGTTCTCAGGGTGACAAAGAACATGTCCCTCATGCCTGTTCACCACATTTAGAGGGTATGCAAACATTTGGAGGAGGTGAATCCTGCAGGATAAGCTCAGGGTAAAAGCAGATCCCCTGACCACATTAACACAGGAATAAAATGTTTTTAGCTCTCATAGAGCTGCTGAATAAAAAATGAAAGCTTGCACAGGAAGATGAGGTCTTGTTCAAGAAATCCAGTATGGAATGGATCCACATCCCAGAGAGAAGGGAACTTGCAGGTGAATTGGAGGCTGGCAGTGACCCAAAACTGCTGAAGAGCACAATGCAAAGCATCGAGTGCCTGCTACTGATACTCCAGTGATCTGATGTGAAGAAAAGGTATTGCCCAGGGGAAAAAAAAAAATCATTCCTAGGGGCCAATAGATTAGGCAGTGTTTGTTCCAGCTGTGAGGAGCAGGAGGCAGCCTATCAACAGACCAAAATATCTTTGCATCTCTCATTAGAGCTGATGAATTTTTCCTTTTTTTTTTTTTTTCCCTCTGATGAAACAGATGTCCAATTCATCACATCTGAAACATTTTGTTTCATCCCCGAAGATCTGGGCTCCTCACCCTGGGGCAGTCCCCTGCTGAGGCTGTCCCTGTGAGCTCAGGGGGCCTTGGGGCTGTGGGTCAGGAGGGATTCCTGGGTTCAAGGCCCCGCAGCAAAGCCAACAGGAGTGTTCCAGGGGAGGCTGAAACAAAGGGGGTTGAAATTCCCAATTTGTTAACCTTATGGACCCTCTGAGGCTGCTCACAGCCATAGGAGTTAAAAAGGATGGGGAGAGGTGAGGAAAAAAGGAAAAAATAATAAAAGACAGTGCATTCCTTGCTTGATGTTGTTATCCCAGGGCCAGTGTGGGCTGGGGACCACTGGGACAGAACAAAGAGTGGCTGCAGACATCAGTGTGCTCAGATGGAGGGTCCCACTTGCTGAATGAACCACTGATTTTTGACTTTTTAATCCCAAGCTCAGTCAGAAGGTTATTAGACCCATGACCACTGGGCCTAAACCAACAGCAGGCCCCTGACTGATAATTCCTACAGATTATGTTGATAAAATACAGGATTTCTTTGAAGCCAATACACCTTTCTGCTCTTGTCAAACACAAACCAACCCAGAGAATCACATGTGATGCATTCCCTGTGTATTGCTCTGGCATTCATGTGCATCTCCAATGAAATAAAGTCCACTGAAGCCAAGCTGTGTTCAGATGTTTTGGAGTAATAAAAATTCACTCAAGTAATGTAAAGAGCACTTCCAAATTAACTAAAGAAACTCACAGATAAAGGTAATGTATATAAATAAGCTTGAAAGGGTTAAAACCTAGAAAGAAACTTTTAGCAACAAAATTTGATGGAGTAAGACTCTCATCAGAGTATCCTTACTCTGTGTTTACACCAAGCCCTCAACCTTGCAGCTGGATTAAGAGTTATCTTCTACAAAGGTATCCAAACCTGATGTTCAAGACTGAAGTGAAAAATAAACTCATGGAGTCCTTCAAAATAACAGTTTGAAATATTTTATTCACCTTTAAAATCCTGATAATTACAACACTTTTAAGACTTGGAACCCAGGAGAACAAATTGTAGTCCCGATGCTGAGCTGCAATTCCAATTCAGCATCTCCTCACTGCCAGTCTCCTCACAGAAACACCTACTCAGTCTCTGCTGACCAGATATTTTTTTATTTTTTTATTTGTAGAAAGGTGGGAACCAGGAAATGTAGGGGTAAGTTAGGAAAATCACCTTAAAAGGCTGAGTTGTTTCTTAATTTCTCTGAGATTTTCTCTTTTTTATGTCATTTATTGTGCTGAGAACAGGAAAGATTTGCCCACCTGGGTGTCTGTAAACTTTCCTGGGGTCCGTGCCAAGCTGATTCTTATTTATTCCCTCTTGGCTAAGGCTCCTCTCCAGGGAACAGTAAGTTCGGATTTACAGTAGGGAACTAAATTAGAGTTCTCATGAGTGTAAAATTAGGATAATCACAAGAATCGCCTTCAGCACAGTCAAACGAGCAAAGTTTCAACCAGAAGGCAACCTTAATTTTGTTTATCACTTCCCACCACACCTGTTCGGTGGATCCATCCCAGTCAGAGCCTGAGGAGGTGTTGGTTGGGAGGAGAGCTCGGGGGATGGACCTCAGGGGAGCTGCTCCCCCAAACCCGCGTGTTCCCCGTGCGGGCATCCCCAGCTGGACCGGGATAACGCCGTGCGAGGGCAGGGGCGCCCCGAGCCCCGCGGGGACGGCGGGGAGGGAGGGAGGGAGGGAGGGATCGCCGCCCTCCCCGGCAGCCCAGCCCCGCTCACACCCGCGGGCTCCGAGGGGACGGAGCCGTGCGGGGCAGGGATGCGCTGCGGATGCGGGATGGGATGCGGGACCCCCGGCAGGGCGGCTCCGGCACGGCCTGAGAGTGCAATTAGCATTATCTTGATGAATTTCTAGGCACCGAGTCCTTGCTGTGCCTTTCAGAAGTCGCAGGGCACTCTGTCCCCATCTGTTCCTTTATGATTATTACTTTATTTTTTTTTAAATAGTAATCGTTGACCTGATATTGATGACTGGGGAGAAAGGGGGTGATGTGGCTCCTACAGCGTCAATCAAAACTCTTTCTCCAACCCTCCCCACACGACCACATTCTATCTCCCAGCTGTACTGGCAAGATGTTCTTAGCCAAATACATGATTCTATTAATGAGCACTCATATTTGCTAAGGAATGCAAATTCTTTCTCTCCGTGTATTGTTAGCTGTATCAGAATGTTTGTCCTTTCAGTCCTCTTTGAAGTTGAAGGAGGAAAGGCTGCTGTGTGGCACTGAGAAGGGAAAAAAAATGAGAGAGAGGAAAAAACACTTCTGACTCCTCCGGGTTTTTATTTGTTCTCTTGCCAAAACCGCCAAAGGTAGCAAAAGTTACAGAAATTATTTAAAATCTGTGGTCTTTTCCCTCCAAATTAGATAGATTTTTTTCCTCAACTGATCATCCCCTTCTCATAATAATGGGATCTAATGAACAGCCTGGTTTGAATTTGCTTTATAAAATAATCTCTCAGATGCTCTAGAGAATCTATTACTCGTGGGATGGAAATGAATCCAATCGCCTCCCCAAACACAGAAGGGCTGTTTTGGCTCTTTGGGCTAGAACGGGGCACCCTCTCCCCCTGCCCGGGCAGTCCGGGGCTGAGCCCGGTGCCCGCCCCGGCCGGGAATTCCCGCGGGATGCGCAGTTCGCGCTCTGCGGGGCCGGGGTCCTCACCCACCCCAGGTCCTCCTCCACCAGCGAAGTTTTTATTTCAGATAATCGTGGGGAGGGGGAGATAAAAGGGGGCCCCTGCGTCAGCTCAACTTTTGTCATGTATCACTTTTCCTCTTGAAAGGTGTTATAACAGCAATTCAATTACAATAAATAGTGTACATCATCCTCACAGCTGGAAAATTCTGTAACTAACTGTGACCAAACGTTGTAAAGGAATATAGCTTAACCAGTATTACCTTTCTTTTTCTTTTTTTTTTTTCTTTTTTTTTTCTTTTTTTTTCTATTTTTTTTTTCTGACCACAGGTTAATTAATTTCAAGGAGCTTAGTATATCTAAACAGGAACACACTGTGATGCTGGCAAGAAATCATAAAATACAAAACGTGGAATTAGGGAGATCATGTGAAATCTCCACAGCAGTGTTTGGTGCCTGGGAATAATTCCGGCGGTGCCTCTCGGCCCCCCAAACCCACCGGAGGCACGGAGCCCTCTGCGAACCCCTCAGGCACCCCTGAGTGGGGCACCCACCCGCGGCTGGGGCTGTGGGTGCCCCCGCTGCACCTTCAGCGAGCCCCGCGGCCACTGAAGGAACACTCGGGGCATTATTCACATCACAGGCCATAGGTATAGACCGCGCTTAAACCCTCCCTGCCAGCCCGGGATTAACCCCGCGCAGGAGGCGAAGAGAGTTTCACGTCAGGGCTGCGAGGTGCGCACAGAAAGAGGGGAGCGAGAGGAGCCCGAACTCCCCCGTGAAAAAAAAACCCAAGTGAAAGTCCCCGTGAGCCGAGGCAGCTCCCTTCCCCCGACAATAATCACTGACATCAGCCGTAAATAATAAGTAATATCAGCTGCCATCTCCAGTCGCAATTGGGAAGATTTAAGGAGGGTTTTTCTGGCTCGGGGGTGGAGGGGAAGGTGCTGTGTGGCGTGGGAGGTGTTTTCAGCCTGGCCCCCGTGGGGAGGTTCCCACCCGGCCCTGCCCCGCCCGCAGCGGGCTGACCCCGGCGGGACGGACACGCGTGGGGGGCGAACCAGCGGTACCCCCGGAGAGGAGCCGGGAAAGGGCCCGGGAAGGCTCATCCAGCCCCCGGAGCCGGCTGGGCTCCATCCCGCTGCTCCACTGAGCTCGCCCTGCGGGGCTGTGCAGGGGGAGGTTGGGTGGCGGAGGCGGGGCGGGGAGGAAGATGGGATGGAGCAGCCCCGTTTGGGGAATTTAAACCAGCACACCTAGCACTGCCCCCCAAAATTACAGAGAGCCGGAGGAGAGGCAGGTGGGTTTCCCTGAGTAAGGCAGACGGGATCGGGCCCGCCTGCCAGCTCCTGCCCCGGTTTAGGGACGCTTTCACCAAGCTGGAGTTACCAGCAGAGTTCCCATTAATTTCCACGTTTCTTAGCGAGCTGTTGGCCACGCTTCAAAACAAAAAGAAAATCGGGAAGAAAAAAAAAAAAAAAAAAAAAAAGGGAACGGCACCCCAAATCCACTTTCGGTTTGTGAAAACTTTATTGGGAAAAAAAAAAAAAGAAAAAAAAAAAAAGAAAAAAAAAAAAAAAAAAAAAGTCCATCCACGGATCGTCCTGTTTCTCTTTAGAAAGGGAGAAAACACAAATCGCCACCTCCAAACTGCAATCGGCAGTCCCAGAACAAAGGTCCGAACCCCCGCGTTTTGCAGTTGTCAGGACAATCTTGTCCATCTCTAGGGTAAAAAGAACACAAATTCCCCCCCTCCTCTCCCTCAGCCCGCAGGAGGGGGCATCACCGCTTCAGTCCTGCGCCCACCGCCCTCCCCGCAAGCCGGCTCGTTAATATTTCATTTTTTCAACTCTTCCCAAGTGAAAGTTTGAGAGTTAAACTCCTGCCCCACGTCCTTGCCCAGAATGGCAACGATTCCCTCCTGCCAAGTTCGTTTGCTGCTTTTCCTCCCCTCTGACCAGGTACGAACTCCCCGCAGCGGGACGGGACCTTTCCAGAGATTAAAAAATCTCCACGCGATGCGAGCACGAACTTGCTGGCTCACAGGGCAGCTCGACAGCAAAGTTAGGACTTCCATAATTTTTTCGGCTATTTTTTTTCCCCTCCGCCAATAAAGTTTGTTCAGCTGAACGCAGGAAATTCGGCAGAAGCCGGAATTTATGTTGTACACGTGGAAAAACTGTCGGATTTTTTTTTCTTTTTCCCAAGCCGGGAAATAGTTCTTAAAAATTGACCTATTTCTATTTCTTCCCCACTCTCCGTAGCATGCTTTTAATCTTGTGTCTTTCTAATTCTGTTTCTCCAATTTTGTGTCTTAATTTCCTTATTTCTAAAGTTGCACCCGAAAGTCTGGATTGCAAACACGTCACCATCCAGGTACAGGCAGAGGTGCACGAAAACCCGAATCCTCCAAATTCACATTTATCTTTTCTGGGGAAAAAGAATAAAATCTGCCCCCCAAAAGATATTTCTAATAATCCTTTGTAACAACCAATTTCTGTATCTTCGAATTATTTTATTTTAAATTCTTTAGCCTTGTTTATTATCTTCAGAAAATTGCTTCCACTACAGCTTAAGTTTATTTTTGTGACATAACTCTGAAATATTCACAGCAGAGGAAAATACACCCCAAACACATCCCTTAAAAGTTTGGTTGTTTTTTTTTTCTTCACACTCTCAAGTTCGTTGTTAATTTTTCGTCTTAAATTTCTCATCCTTCATTTAGAAAAAGTGGGGTCCACGAAAAATGAGGGGGTTATTTGTTAATTAACTGGTTGCTTCAGATGGCAAGGTTAAAAAAAAAGAAGAATGTTTTGTTCATTATTGAGATGTCATTTGCCAGAGTTACCACTGTCACATTTGGGGAGGAGCGGGGGAACGGGAAACTTTGGCGGTTTCAAATACAGACTTTTTTTATTATAACTTTCACAATGCAAATCTCGTAGTTTTAGGCATTTTGCAGAGGTTATTTTCTGCTTCCCAGAGTGGCAGGGGTGGTTATATTTTATTTCTGAAGAGATTGTGAAACTTCGGTTACTCATTGGAGTCCGAATCCTTTTAAATACTTTCCAAAGAGAAAAAAAAATATTTTTCTTATTAATATTTTTTATTTCATAAAGAAAAAAAATTATATATATATGCAAACGGTCAATTACCAAAAGCGCATTTTCGCTGCTTCTCTGTCCTCTCTCTACCTGAAGAAGCGCACACGGCACCACAGAAATTGATTTAAAAGATCAATCCAACAAAAATCCATGCAGGATGTGCAGTATCGGGCAATTTTTACTGATTGTTGGGACCTGTCCTGCAGAGCATCCAGGAGTAAAAGGCAGAGAGGGAAACTTTGGGGCGGTTCGAGGTCCGAAGCTCTCGCCTCGGAGTTAATTAGGAAAGAGCATCCCGGCAAGGTCCGATTTCCAAATCCAGCCCGTTTCCTTTGGAAAGTTACAGCATCATTTCTTTTAGAAACCACAATAATTAGACCTGAGCTAACTACTCTTCCTCCTGGTCAACAAATCAATGGCAATTAATTTGAAATAGCTGAGATGATAAAACACTTCCTATTGCACCTGACCTTGCCGAAAGAGTTATACATAGAATATACTGAATATATGCTTCAGCACAATTCCCGTTGCTTTAATCCTTCTTTTGCTGTTCTTCGGCTCTTAGGACACTTCTAAATTTTCTATTTCTTTCCGATTTTATGACTTTTTTTTTTTCCCAGACTTTAAACATATTTTATGAGAACGATTTACTGTTTCTAATACAACAGTAACGGTACGAGATGTTTGTAGCAAAGATCGTGCAGTTACATAAAGTTCGAATAAAACATTTCGTATATCTCATGGAAGAGTATAGGATGAGTGATACAGTATTAGACACCAATATACATGTAGCCAGTATTTTATCACTTGTGCACACTGTTTCAGAGGACCTAGATTGATCTAAAATTGAAATTGTAGAGAAGTAGAAGGTGATGGGGTGGGAGGACTGTAAAGGGAAGAGATCAGAAACGTTTAGGTGTGGAATATTAATTATGAAACACAGAACTCTCTTCACTTTTCTTTGCTCAGTAAGAAAGCCTCATCTTCCCCCGCTCCCCCTCTTGCTCCTTCTCCCTCTCTTTTATTGGAAAGAGGATCCTAAATTCCTTTTGACTGATAGGAAGTTACAAGACAAGATGCTATTTTCCCTTTCTTTTCTGACAACTCTGTCATCCCCGGGATCATAGTCATGTCAGAGTGTCTGTCTGGGGGAAGAAGAAGAAGAAGGAAAAAAAAAAAAAAAAATAGTGGAGCCTGTGGCCATCTTTGCATCAAAATTTTCCAGACCTCTATTTTTGATTGTGATCCCGCTGATCTGAGTTTGAAATGCGAACACAGCAAAGCCCCTAAGCCTTCAATCGTGTGAAATTTTCAAAAGATCTCTAGAAGCAATCTCAGGCTGTCTGACCCCTGACAGGCGGAGATCTCTTTATACCTCTCTCTGCCAGCACTTCATTTGTTGGAATATCTTTCAGATTTGCACCTCCAGATGACAACCTGAGTGTTTATTATGTGTATGAATCTGAAATCTTCACTGCAGTACAAAGGAGACGTCTTAAACATCATGTTGAATTTCAGATCATAATTACCTGCTCCTCTTTTGCTTCTAATTATCTATTCCTCCTTCCTCTCTGTGGCATGTTGATATTTTGTTGATTCTCCCTTTTAATCAGCCTTTCTTGCTTACTTTTTTTTTTTTCCTCCTTTTTAATCATATTAGTTTAGTCCACGGGAGAATTAAACATGTCACGGTGGACACACATCATGCCTATGTGGAGAGATAAAATTCTACGATGAGTGTGTGCTCCCTATGGCTCTCTGCATACATGGGTGTGCTCTGGAGAAATAATAACCATTCCTGCCGTCATCATCCAGGTTGTTAGTATGCTTCATCTCCCATTAATCTTTATACATCAGTTTAAATTGGCAGCAGTGTTTATGTTTTGTCCCGTGACGTAGCAGCAATGTCATTTGATAGCAACCAAAGCAGCCGAAGCCCTTTAGCGTCCCTCCTTTGAGGAGAGCAGAAAGAGGGGGGCGGAGGAGGAATGGGAAAAATACAAATAATACATTAAATAAAAAACTACCCCCATACATCTCTAACTTTCCCCCTTTTCTTTAAGGGAATGTTTATGTCTCCTTCCTACCCTCCTATTCACTTGTTTAAAGAAACCCTCTGTTGCCCAGGCTCTTCGGAGAGGGAGATGGAGCTGGTGGTGCTGACGCTGGTTATTTTTATTACATTTTACACTGCTGGCGTTAATTTCTCGGGTGGAACTGCCACCCATTGAACTGCGTGGTGGGTGTCATCCCCAGTGCCCATTTTCACACGGATTGCTAAGGTAGAACCCCGCCTTGCTCTGCAGCTTAAAAAGAGGGGAAATAAATGACTCTTGTGGGACGGCAAAAGCCCGCAGAGGTGGGAGCCTGGTGCAGGATCCCCGGCGTCCACCTCCTCCCCGGCGACCTCCCATCTCTTCCAAGGTGCTTAGGAGTTGCAGATAATTTTTTTTTCCTATGGGGATTTCACATCATTTGTCCCTACCCCGACGCTGTAGACCCTTGGTGTTGCTCTGCTGAACTTATGAAAATATCTCCTCCTTGGTTTAGTTCGCCCCCAAAACGCTTTGCCTATGTGTTCAGCTGTTTCTGTGTTTATCCATTTTTCCCATAAAACTTGTATTAAAACAAAATGTTACTTTTCTTTCTCTCAGGAGCTGTGTATAGAGACCCTCCCTTTTTGAAATAGACCGCAGGGACTGTCATTAGATCAGATGGCAAGCCTTTATAGAAAGTGTTTTGCATAATTACATACCAAAGCCAGAATAGTCACCCTCACATTTTATGGGTCACAAACCATCAACAATTGGCACATTATTGTCCAAGAAACCCAGTCCATTCACTGATAGAGAAAACTAGACTGCCTAATCTAGAACTGAAGAAGATTGAAATTTCTTCTAACAAGAACCCAGAGAAGATTATTTTCAAACTGACAACGTGTTTACATATAGTTATAAAGTTCAGAGGACCGGTGGGGAGAGAGAAAGGGTATAAACCACTAAACATGATTAAGAATCGCACAGTGGCCTAATATAGATGGTTCATCAAAAAGGAACAGACTGAAAGCTCCCCCCTCCTCCCCGCCCGCCCCTCCCGCCAGCCCCTCTCCTTTTCAGATCTGTTCCCTTTTCTACCGTTGTGATTCAGTAATTAAGATATTCTTATTTGGACAGACAGCTCCTCTGGTAACTGAATAATATTAGTTCCCTTTGATGTCAAACTTTTGACAGTTATCACACTAGCATTGGGCAATTTAGCACAAATGCCCTCCTTTTTTTTTTTTTTTTTTTTTTTTTTTTTTTTTTTTTTTTTAAGGGGGAAAAAAAGTCTTTGAAGAAAAGTAATAAGTGTGATCGCTATCAGCAAATGATGTAAATCTCAGTGGACAGGCATCCCTGGGTATAAATTACATTTTGTTGTACATAATGAAGCGAGTTTTGTTTTTACCTCATTCGCTTATCAATGTCCAAAATTAAGGCAATAATCCCACTTCCTTCACACCAATTCACCACAGTCCCTCTCCCCCCTGATTATTTTCTTTTCTTTCACAGGAAAATTGGACGGTTTTCCAAGCCCTCCCTCCCTCCACCCCCCTGCCCCGCTTCCCACCCACCCTGCGCAGCCACCGGCGCTGCCGTGCGGGGGAGCGGCGGCAGCTGCGGGCGGAGCGGGGCTGCGGCCCCGGGCCCGGCTCCGGGCTTCACCTGAGCCCCTAAAGCCTCGTCTTGAAGCTCGTCTCCTTTTGCCAAGGCCGAAAAAAAAAAACTCCAGCAACACAAACCCCACAACCCCTTCGCTTTTGGCGTCTGGCAGCAGCAGGGAGGAAATAATAATAATAATAATAATAATAATAATAATAATAATAATAATAATAATAATAATAATAATAATAATAATAGATGAGTTCCCTAGCTGGATTTGCCAAGGGCGTGGAGCCCGGCTGGCTGGGAATAGAACTGGTTCCTGCGAGGAGTGGGGGGCGGATTGCAAACACTGAAGTGTGGGGGGCGGATTGAGAACATTGCAAGCTCCAATTCGGGACTTTGGGAGAAGGGGATCTCCTGGGGGCTGCTCGCCTCTCTCCAGCATCCCCTGTCCCCTAGCAGGAGATTCTCACTGCAGCATTAGGGATGAGCCCCCCACTTGCCCCCCGCGCCGGGCCAGAAGCCTCCCCGGTGGCGGGTGGAGATGAGGTGGTGGAGATTGATTTATTCTGCTTTTTCCATCATAACTTTGGTGGAGGGAGGCGGGGATGGGTGGGGGGAAGGCAGCTCTCGCCAGGTTTGCCTTATCGCGAGATCTGGGCAATTAAAATAATATCAAATGGAATTTTAAAAACATATAATAAACCCAGCCTTCGGTTCTTAGTGAGGGTGTGCGGGGAGAGCGGGGGGCAAGAGGGCGCAGCTCCCTGGCTGCAATGTCCTGGTTAATCCCGCGCTCCCCGGGACAGCTGGGTGGAAGTGGCGTGTCCCCGTGTGCCGCCAAGCCCCATCCCCATCCTCCCCATCCTCCCCGTCCCTCTGCTGCCGGCAGCACACCGAGCCTCCCGCCGGGGGCCAAGCGGCGACCCCCGGTCCCTCCCCAGCGCTCAGCCCGGGCCGGGGGTGCCGCCCGTGGGCTCCTCCCGGCGCGGCGCAGGCGGCCCCGGCCGGCCCTCCCTTCCCTCCCCGCCTAATTAGCAGCCGTGGGGAGCGCCCTGATTAATTTAAATGCTTTTTGTAACACTGTAAGGGCGAGAGCCGTGTCTGCGGCCGCAGACGGGTTATATTATTTTCGGGCTCAGGTTTCGGTGGCCCGGGAAGGGGGGAAGCGCGGAGGGATCGCTGAGGATGCGCTTGTGCTTCCCGGGAGATAACGTCGCCCCCAGCATCGTCCCTCGCCCCCAGGGAAGCTGCCAGGCTTTTCTGGACGCTTTGCTCCAAAAGGGTATCCTCGTGTTGTGTAACATTTTCCGAGGATTTTCATTACACGTTCAGCCAAAGGTAACACAATCAGAGTGGGGAAAGTTTCTTTCCGTGGCCTTTTTCCCGGGGCTGCTCGGGCCGGGGACCCGCTCGCCCGAGGAGAGGCCATCTCCGGGCCGGTGGCCCGAGGGGTGTGAGACAAACCGGGCCCGGGTCGCCCCTCAAACTCCTACCGTAAAAACAAATCTTGTCCTGCCGCTGCCTCCGCATCCTCCGTGCAAATAAACCTCGGGGAGACTTCCCCGCAGCTACTGGGAAGTCCGCGCAGGGTGTCTGGCGAGGGACGCGTGTGTCCCCAGCCCGGCTGGGCTGTGCCGTGGGACAGGCAGGGGACACTGAGCCCCCACGACCCGGGCCCGTCACCTACGGACCCCCCTGGCAAGCACAGAGCTGCTCCCGCGGGACCCAGCCTCCCCCGCAGCCACCACCAGTTCCAAACTGGGGGGACGGACAGCCACTGGGGCCATCTGCACTTGCAACAGGTATAGAAGTAATTTACCTTCCTCCCGAGCTCCTCTCTAAAGAGAAAGGCTGGTTTGTTTTGTTTTTCTTTTTCCTGAGAGAAAGGGGTCCCCTCGGAGGATCTATTGTTTTTCTTAGGGAAATTTAAAAAAATGAAAAAGGAAGAAAAATGTATCTGCTTCTCCATATTTTTCAAGGATAAAGACTTGCGAATTGCAATGTAACAGACAGCTTCAGCTTCGGAGGGAGTGCAGTCAGCCAAGGAACTTCAAATAAAGTCCTTGAGCGGTGAAAGAGAAAGTGCGGAAACTTCCCCAAAGGTCACCTTTAAAGCAGCAGAGAAACTTCTCTCTCAAGTTCTCTGCTCTGACATTTCTCGGGGGCGGGGGGCGAGGGAGCCAAGACTTGCCTAAAATCGATAACACTTCATCAAGAGAAGCCCGGGTAACATCTCAGACACCCCCCAGCCCCAATTCCCAGCCCGTGGGCCGCGTCTGTGGCCGCTGGTGCCGAGGTGGGGCCGCGACCACCGCCCGGAGCCGCCGCCGCCGCCCGCGGAGCGCGCACCTCTGCCCCTCGCCACCCTGGGGAAAAAAACAACCCGAGGACGAGAAAAATCAAGGACAGTCAGCAGTGCTGGGAAAGGAAGAGCAGCGCTTTGATTTACGTTGTCTTCGGAAAACAAAAAAGAGCGGGGGGTGGGGGAAAGGCAATTGAAAAATCCACCCCGGCCCTGAATCCCAAGCACAGTTCTCGTCGGTTTTGTTTGTTTGTTTTCTTTTTCTATTTACATCTTATTTTAAAACCATTTTACGAACTAAAAAAAGAAAAAGTTTATAACCCCCCGGGAGGTATTTGTATTTCCCAAGAGCAGAGGCAAAACCTCCGCACCCCATCCCGGGGCTGCAGCTCGGAGCGAGATTTGGGAAGGGCGCAAGGAGAGCCTGAGGGAGCGAAGCCTCCGCACATCAAACCAGTCATTGATTCATCCCTAATAATTCACTAGAAACGAGCGTCAGCTCCTTCCTTTGCAACACTTTTCGGGTTGCACGCGAGGCCGGGAGGAACTGGCGATATCCCCGTCACGCTTGTGGTTGCTTCGCCCACGAAAATTGTCTTTTTTTCTCCCAAAAAGCATCCATCTTTTCCTCCTCTGTTATTCCTCCCCATTAATTTTTTTCAATTCTTTCCCTTTTTATTTTTTTTCCCACGCTGCGCCTACAAGCATGCAGGTAATAAACGAATCAAGTAAAGGAGAGGAAATGGCCCATATTTATTTTGAAAATCTTCCTGGTGGAGGTTGTGGGTTCGGTACAACGATCAGTTTGGCCTTAAATACCAGTAACGCTGCGAGACTTTTGCTCGAAAGGCCTCTAAAAATGACGAGGGGGAAAAAATAGCTAATGCCTCCCTTTCCCAGCTGGATGTTGGGGATCGTTTAAATCCCCCTTTTTCCCTTCGAGGGTCCATAATAAAAGCGGTGAAAATGACACTGGTTTCCGCACAAGGAGGAATGTTTTGCTGCTTTAACGTTGTTATTTTTGGCGGCGGGTGAGGCTCGGGGAAGGCGGCAGCACCCAACGCCGCTGCGCTCCCGCAGCTCCTACTGCGACACTGTATTAGCTCCTAGTTAAGCCAGCAAATAATATTGTTCATTCATCTTTTTCCAAGTTGATTTATAGCAATCGACAGGTTAAAGCGTCATCTGACTTCATTACTTTTAAAAGCTGTCTATTTCAGAACTGTCACTTTTCATCACTTAAACCGAATAAACGGTTGAAGAAATGAATTGAGAGAGACTTGGAGATCGTGTTTATAATTCTTTGTCTCGACGTTAACATTCCTAATGACCTGACCTGCATGGGGAACCTGCGTGCCTAACGCCGAGATTAAAAACAATAATAAAAAGAAAATCAACATCAACCCACCAGCCTCCGAAAGTTACAGGGAAGGCGAGGAAGTGGGGACAGAGGGAGAGCAGGAGTGAGGTGCTGCACTCGCACGGGGGAAGCGTCATGTATGATCACACGTGTGCCCACGCACGGAGATGTGGAAGTTAGCACTGGGTTAGCCGTAAACAATTCTCTTGTGTCCGTTCCTTCCTCACACTCCTATCGCGGCTATTTAAAATCCGGGGGGGATGAGGGGGGGATAATAATAATCATCATAATATTTTAAAAACCATGAAAGGAAAGGTATCTCGGATCCTTTTAGCTCGCTGAGTAATTTTCATACTCTATTAAGACATTCTTTTAAAAGCGACAAGCGAGCATCTCCGAGAAGGTTGCAGGTATTGTAGGGAAAGGATAGACCCATAAAAGATTTTTTCCACGTTTTTTAGAGACCTTAAAACAGTAAACAAAAAGAAATCTAAATCAGAGAAATGCACTCCTCAATGACAGCAGGCGTCAAAGCTCTCAGGAGTTTCCCTGGCCACATAAAAACTGGCGGCTCTGTGTTTGCTCCCCATGCTGGGAATTCACCTTTGTGGGAGTTCTTCTCCCTGCCCGTCCAGGTTCCCGCAGCGTGTTTGGCTCTATAAAACTATTGCCAATAACCTGCGTTTATTAATAAATCCGCAGCGGCCACGCTTCCAGGGGGCAGAGCTGTGGGAGAGGGGGAATTATTCTAAACAAAGCAGACAGGTTGCTCCCTACCTTCGCTCTCTCTTAACGCTGGGTGCGTGAGCGCTAAAATAGGAGTGACCACCCTAAAAACGGAGCAGAGGTGCCGGGAGAACCGGACCCCGCTCCGCGGCCGCGCAGGAGGCGGGACCTCCGCTCAGCGGCCTGCGGGGAGCGCGGGTGCGGAAGGTGCGCGCTGCAGAGCCCTGCCAAGGCCATCGGGGGGAGAGGTCAGACCGCGGCGAGCCGCCACGGGGCGGGCTGCTTTTTAATAAAAATACGTATTGCGGCTTAGGACGGCGGGGGCTCTTTGCGGGGTGACCCCGCTGCGCGCCCGCTGCGCGCCCGCGTCCCCCCGCGCCGCTCCCGGCGCGCTCCCGAGCGCCACCTCGCTGCGCCGGGCGCTGCTGCAGCGGCGCGCAGCCCGCGCACCTGCGGAGGCGGAGCGGGGCCACGGCGGCGGGGGCGCGCCCCGCGGAACTCCCGCCGCAAAAAGAACACCGGGGGGGTCCTCGTTTTCTCCGCTATGTATTTGTATATATGTGTATTAATTTTTCCCATCGCGGTGCTGCCTGACCTTGCAGGGAGATTGAGCTCGGAAGCGTCCCGGAGCTCAAAGTACTGCGATAGGATTTGGGTTAAAAAGAGTAATATTGAAGGAACTCTCTCTGCCCGCTATGGCTCGGGAGCTCAGGCGGCAATTCCTGCACCACAAAAAAAAAAAAAAAAAAAAAAAAAAAAAAAAAAAAAAAAAAAAAAAAAAAAGGCAGCGCATTAACTGCTATTTACTTTGCTTGGATCCAAATGGTACTTAGAAGGCAGAGTCATTTCCTTATGGAGCACGTACAACTGCTATTTCTCAAGATAATTTAACATTTTTTAATCTGTTTGTTTTCCCCAGGAAAAAAAATTATTAAATGGTAAAAGCCCCAAACACCAGCATTAGCTGATATAGTTCGAAATTCCCACGTCGCTGAAGGGAATAATAATAATAACAATAATGGAATAGGAAGCAGTGAATAGTGCAATGTAAAGAAGATGATGAAAACGTGAAGTCTCGAAATAGTTCCAGCACTTGGAGGACTCATTTGGGAAATTATTAAAAAGAAAAAGAAAAGAAAAAGAAAGAGGAAGGCCCCTGCAGGCTCACAATGGGGACAGTGCCACATGCGCGTTTCAAAGCACTCCGCGGATCTCTCCGCGGGCCGGCTCGCAGGCAGGTGCTGCGAGGGGAGGCGGATTTGGGGCGATCCCTTCTCGGTCCTGCTGAGAAGGGAGCAGCCGCACAGGCAGGAAGGAAAGGAAAGTCCCCGTCTCCCAAGGTTTTGGTGGCTTTGGGTGACATCCCCGGATCCTCTTCGCCCTGCCGTTCGCAGAGAACTCCTGCCCGCCAGCACACATGGCAGTTGTTTAGCATGAAACGTGCTATTAAGTATTGATTAAGAGCATCCACATGTTATTCCGAGAATGTAAAGAGCTATTAAGAGCCATTTGACTTTAGCAGAAAGTAGCGAATATTAGTTAATGAGTAATGGAGAAAATAGAGAGGTGCGGGGCGGCGGGGCCCCGGCCGGCCCCAGCACGATTGGATTCTTTCAAAGAAAGCAGGAAAGAAGAGGAAAAATCGCTCTATTTTTTAATTCCGGCGAGAATTTCAACCGGGAACAATATAACCCAACAGCTGCGACAGGTGGAAGAGAGATAATTGAGCAAAGGCTGCTTTTGACAATTAATATTGCGCAGAGATAATGTCCCCGGTCGGGGTTTGTTAAGAGCCCGGGGATGGGAAGGGGCAGTGCGGGGGATGCAGCAACACCCAGAAATTATGAAAAACATTCAGAATTATGGAAAGGGGGGGAAAAAACCCAACAAAACAGGAGGGTGAAAAGATTGGGAAGAAATTCCCCCTGTCCGGTGCGGACAGCGGATCCCCCAGGCTGAGAATTTGCCTGTCCTAACATAATTTTTTTTTCCCTCCTTGTTAAGAAATGAGTGTTTCAGGTAGACAACTTAATGCCCCGAGTCTTTTCTAAAAAATGCTTTTATTGCTATTGCACTTCCTACCACAAGATGCAGAGCAAGTCAGCGGAGTTTGTATTACAACTATGTCATAATGTTTCACTGATGCAAAACATGTAGCCAGAGGGGGTTGCTAATGATTCCTGGATTAGAGAGAGGGAGAGCGAGAAGTGAGAAAAAGAAAACCTGGTTTCCTTTCTTTTTTTTTTTTTTTCTTTTTTTTTTCTTCTTCTTCTTCTTAAACTATGTAAAACCTGCCCGTTAATAACCAGCCCTTGCGACATCTCAGTATCTTGCACAGACACGCGGACCTGCCATGAGCCTTTTAAACACAGCAAACGTTTTGCATATTCCACCTATTAATTATGTTTGCAGCCTATTAATTTCAGGAGGTTCTTTTCAGGAGAAGACAACTTCCAACTTTGTATCCGTGTGGGGGGCGGGATGCTGCCAGAGCTGGGGATTTCCGCTCAGGGTGAAGACCGCTTCAAAGTTCCCCTGCCCCTGCCCCCCAAAACCTCTCCCCTCTGCCCAGGGTGTGCGAACTCTCTGTCCCGGCTGCTCCGGGTGCGGACCGGCTCCCGCCAAGGCCTGTAGGTCCCCCGGGGAGATGAGGAGAGGGGTGGGAAGGAGAGATGTCGGGATTAAGGAGCACCCTGCGGAGATGCCACCCGGCGCTGCGGGGCTTTGCTCGCCCTCCTCCTGTGCTAGGCTCTAGGCCGGGCCGCAAAGGCTCCCCCGGGCAGGGTGGGAGGTTTGAGGGGAGGGATGTGCCCCAAGCAGGGCGCGGAGCCCTCCTGCACGGGGAGCAGGGAGAGCGGGGCTTCGGCCGCCCGTTCCCGGCCTCACGGTCCGTGTTCCCCGCAGCCTCTCCAGCAAGGCTGCAGCTGGAAAAGGTTTTCCCCGTTTAACAAGATAGTGTTTAGTTTTCTTTTAAATTTCTCTCTCTCTCCTTTTTTTTTTTTTTTTTTTGTTTTGTTTTGTTTTGTTTGTTTTGTTTTGGTTTTGTTTTTGTTTTTTGTTTTGTTTTTGTTTTTCTCCTGGGAATGAACCTCTGAAACCCATGGAGGGGAACGACGGGCATCCCGGGGAGCCGAGCAGTGCCCAGACAGCCCGGGAACCTGGCCAGGGACCCACTGCCACCTCCGCTGCCCCGACCACCCTGGGCTGGAGCCCTGTCCCTCCCTCCCGCAGGCTCCGGGTGAGATGCTGGCCTCGGTCCTACTCCTCCTCCCCCCAGGAGCAGCCCCTCCGGCTCTGTCCCTGTCCCCTCGGCCCAGCTCGGCGTCACCCCTGCAGCGAGGCCGGGTCAGGCCAGGCTGGGCAGGGACATGCAGGGCCAGGTGGGACCGAAGAGCCCGAGACCTGCAGCATCCTCGGGAAAAGGCAGAGGCGAGGAAAGGGCTCGGGTCATGCTTACAGCCCCTGAGATCTGCCGGGCAGGCATGAGCTTTGCCCCTAAATCCCGCTTAAGCAGGACACGCGGGCAGCTCCCAGCCCTGGAGCCCGACCCCGGCCCCGCGGCTGCCACCAGCCCCGGGCACCCCGCCGGGACGGGCAGCGGCAGGAGCTGTCCCGCCCTTTCATCTCTGGATTGCGCTCAGAAGAGATGAAAAATAATAAAAAAAAAGTTTCAAATGTGACCTACTTCCATCTCCCCCTCCCCCTTCCCTTCAGATATTCACGTCATCTATTAAGGGAGGGGGGGGGGGGGGGGGGAGAAGGGAGAAGCTAAATTTACGAGGTCTGGTGGGTTCTGGAGTCTGGGTGCTGGGAAACAGGTGTTGGCAGTTCGCTAGAGTGTCAGTCAACTTTTGGAGATGAAGTCATTAGGGAGGTAGTCTCCTCGGAACAATCTGGTGGTTTCAGTCGGAGTTAATTTATACCAAAAAAAAAAAAAAAAAAGAAAAAAAAAAGAAAAAAAAAGAGAGAGAGAGATAGAAAAAAAAAAGGAAAAAAAAATAAAAAGGAAAGAAAGGAAAAAAAATAAAAGAGCCTGTAGAAATACCGAAGGGGACAAACATAACGAGAACAGATTCACACTCCCACAGATTATGCCACTTGGAAGTCACATCCTGAGAAAAATAGCCGGCTCTCGCACAGCAGCGGCGCGGGGCGGGCGGGGGCTGCGCCGGGGGGCGCGCCGGGGCGGCGGGGCTGCGAGGGCACAGCCGAGGGGACGAGAGGTCCTGTCCGCTCCCCGGGCCGCCCCGCACCTCCACCGCCTCCGCTCCGGCTCCCAAGGCGACAACTGTCCGGGGGCGACCGGCCAGGGTCACCTTCTGCCCGTGTCCCCCCCCACCCCGCCGCCACCGGGGCTGGAAATTGCCGGTGACCCTGAACTGTTCCCGGCTGTCTGTGAAAAGGCCGGCGATCCGCGGGCCCAGACAAAAGGTTTCATGTGCACAAACACGATCTCCTTCAGGCCTGAGCACGGCGCTGCTCGGAGCCGGGGCCGGCGGCCGCTCCGTGCCCGTGAGCCCGGGGGGCGCCGGGGGGCGGCGGGGAGGGGGAGCTCCGGCAGCGCCGGGGTGGGAGAGCCCTGCAAAGGCGTGGTGCGAGCTGTGCCTGCGAGGCATCATGGCATATCATGTGCTTCAAAAGATGGGGGGGGGAGAGGAAAGGAATGATGCTCAGATCCCATCGCCCACCCCCCTTTGCAGTTGGGTGACAAATCACCTCCGTTGTATCAACCACTTGTTTCTTTTAGTATCGTGGGGAAAGATTTCATTAATGCTCCTCCAGCTCCCCCTTCCCCCCCCCTCCCCTCCCTCCAAATCTATTTTCTTGCTCAGAGTGTGTCTTCTAATCATAATTAAAATCGTCTCATATACATCGGCGTCTCTCGTGTGCATATTGAATTGCAGGTGACTGGGCGGAATGTTATTTCACTCGTGTCTCTCATTTTTACATTTACACGAAAACCACCACCACAACAACAAAAAGAGGGGGGGGGGGGAAGGAAAAAACACAACAAGCCCACAACCCAGCGCCACCTCCCCGGCCTCAGAAAAGGTGTAAAAAAAGAGAAGGTGTATTGTGAACAGCGACAGAGAGGCGACAGTCGAGATCGATGGTTTAGCAGGCACCACGTTCAACCCCACGGCCAGCCCGCTACTTCACTTAATATAATTAAGATTCAAACTGAAGTGCTGGCGGAGGGAGCGGGTGCCGCTGGGTCGCAGGGACAGCAGCGGGATCTGCTGGCCCGGCTCGGGCACGCAGGGGTCACCTCTAGTTAGTGATTTCCACCTTATTTCCTATATCCTGCTCTGTAGGTGCGGGCTGCGCATATGCGCGGCGGTGCGCGCAGGTTCCGCTCTGGCACTGGGCAGAAAGCTCACCCAGATGACCTTTTTCCTTTTTTTTTCCTTTTTTTTTTTTCCCCTTTAAAAGCAGAGAAAGATGATCTCTGCGCCGTTATTTACAGCCACGTAATTAAGTCAATATGATGGTTTCGAACCAGAATCCCAGTCCCACTCGCGGTGGAGCGAGAGGGGCTGAAGCCAAGTTTATTGTCTATCACTTCAAGGGATGGGATGGGGGGGGGGGGGGCGTAATTTAAGAGCGATTATTATTATTTTTCTGCTTCCGAGGCCACAAGTAAAGCATAAACCGAGGTGCTGGGTGTTTATTCCAGGCGATGTGTCAGTCTGGTTGTAAGGCAAGGAGGGAGTGTGGGAGAGTTCAGGCGAGGGCTGAGCCAGCCCCGCAAGCAGGGCTGAAACCCATGTCTTCTTTTTCTTCCAGCCTTACATGAGCGTTTATCATTCGTTTCTTTTTCTTTACTGATTTTTTCTTTCTTTTTTTTTTAATTATTTTATTTTTTAAAATTTTTCTTTTAATTTTTTTTAACCAGATACGCCTTGTTCATTTTATTTCCCGACACTGTATTCAGCCCCTGCGCCTTAAAGTCCTTAGAGCGATAGGTCCACGTTTATACCTCCTCTGGAGCAAATGCAAAACGCACTTCAGCTCAAGGGCTGGAGAAAAAAACCTCCGCAAGCAGAGGCTCTGCTGAGCAGCCTGGTGCTGCTGATTATATAGTGCAACTTGAAATGATCTCAGCCGGTGGAATATTAATCAAATCAATCAGGGTTGACAAATGAGAAATATTTGAGGGAAGGTGGTAATTTACAACTTTGTTATTAGTTAAGAATCTCCCGCCTTGTAAGAGTAATTAATAACTCCTGGATGGGAACAATTTGGAGACGGCAAGAAGACAGCGTCTTGAAATAAAACAGGGTAAAGACAGGGGTTGAGAAGTGAACTGCGCCTCCGTGGAAGAGAAATTGCAAATGATTTTTAAAAAGATGTCTACAGGGGCATTATATATATAATATGTACATAATGTATACACAAGTATAAATATGGCATAATCAGGCGAGCGAGAGAGGGAGGCTGGACAGGAGATAAATACTGACAAAATAAATCAAAACACTGATCCTTGTGGTCACGTCTCCCATCCAAAGATTAGACGAAACACTGCGTTTCAAAGTACTTCAAAGAAATGATCCCCAAAATGCAAAAGTGCAAGGCAGAAAGCACAGGAGTGAGTCCGGAGTGATTTGAGAAATGTATTTTTGCCCCTCTCTCTCGTTCACCCACACTCCCCCTCTCCAATGCCTGATAAATGTGAAGACCCCTTTTCTCCCCAACTCCCGCTCAGATGGGAAAACTCAATTGTCTGCAATGTTTATAGTGTTAACCCTACTTATCTACAGAACCCTCCCCTCCCCACCCCTCCCTTTTCACTTTCCATAGACACACATTGATTATTAGACTGTATGGACCCCCCTCCTTTTCCACAACCCCACCCTCAACAACTGACCAAAATAATGACTTGTTGGAAAACTATAAATCATTTTCGTGTTTCAATCCCTGAAGACTCTATTTAAGTAAATAGGCTTACTGTGAAACAATGCATAGATCCAAGTCCTTCTCCGGATTGCTTCCAAATGCTGCCATCTCCAAAACTTTTATTTACAAGAGAAGAAGAGGAAGAGGAAGGAGGGGAAGGATTAAAAAAAAAAAAAAAAAAAAGAAAGAAAAAAAAAAAAAGGCAACCCAAACTTTGGCAAACTTTATCTCTTCTTTATTATAAGCTTCAGCCTCGCCTTGGTAAGCCCCAGCCTGTTCTACAAAAGGTGGCTAGAGATTGAGATTTATTGGTTTCCAAATGAAAAGATTCATTCGATATAAGAGGTTAACTCAAAGTTCCTTAAACCGTGACTAGCATTGGCAAGGAGCTTTGCCTAGTCAGCACAAAGGCAGTTCAAAGAAACCTTTAAAAATACACACAGATATACATACACACAAACACACTCTCACACTTTAGCCTCAACTGCAATTTTCTTTTCATTTTTGTTTCTTTCTGCCATTACAAAGCCCTGAGCCCCTTTGTAGGTAGCTGGAGTTTTTTTTTTTTTCTCCAAGCTGAACTTTGCCATTTTGGTGTTGACCAACCCCCTTTTCTTTTGCAACCAGTGAATGAAAAGACTCGATGAAAAAAAAAAAAAAAAGATTAAGAAGTAAACGGGGTGAGCAAAAAAAAAAAAAAATCCTTCTAATTTATAGCGAGCAGAACAACGTTTAAAAAAATAATACAACCCCAAAGAAAACCCCAAATCCGTACAAAGAGGGGGGTCAGGCAAGGTGACACGGGAGAGAAAGGCAGCGAGCGCGCCCCGCGCTGCCGGGGGGGCTCGGAGCGGGCTGTGGGGTTTGGGGCGCTGTCACGACACATGTCCCCGTGTCCGTCTGTCCGGCTGTGCGTCCGTGAGCGCGCCCCGAGCCGCACACGGCGGCTGCGGGCTGGAGGGCTCCGTCCTGCGTGTGGAGCCTGAGCTATGGAAATGGTAATGAGGGAAAATTAACCCGGCCGTTTGTTACATTGCAGAGAGATCAATGCCTGACCCGGGGCTGAGGGATAGCTTACTGCTGCAGGAGAGATATGAGATAATCGCTCTGAAACACACTGGTGGCGGGGACAAACACGCACCCATTTGAATATCAGCAGTGGTAGTAGTAGTAGTAGTAATAATAATAACAATAATAATAGTAATAATAATAATAATATCAGCAACATTAAGGTCTCGCCAGAGCGTGCGAGGAGCTGGAGAGCGGAGGGTGCTGAGAGCAGCGCTGAGCGGGGCTGGGGCTGTCCCGGGGGAGGGTGCGGAGCCCGCAGCCCGACCCGCCCGGAGCCCCGGCCACGCCGCTCCCGGAACGGGATGGGAACGGAACCTCGGGGCTGCGGGAGGCTTGCGGGGATATCAGAGCTGACCTTTTGGGGATTTAATTATTTTTTTTTTTCAGTGAGACCTCGAAATAAAACATGAGGAGATGAAGGGGTTGGACAAATTCAGCTGGAGGAGAGAGACTGAGCTGCTGTCTAAAAAGCAGCCAGCGGAGGCTAATGAGACCTTTGGGGTAGGAAAAGTGTATTTTTTTTTCTTTAGCAAGACTTCAGTAAACCCACAAAATTGAAAATAGTGACAGCGCAAAATGAATCATCCTCCTATAAAGGGAGTAGGAAATACAAAACACGAGCGGGGAGGGGGTGTCTATCAGGCGTGGAACGTAATAAAAACATATATTTTTAAAGGCAGCTGAAGAAGGTGGCAGGGTTCTTCCCATGTTTCAGAAGACAATATGGGCAGTGTGATGTGCTCTGACCTGCCTCCTATTGTACAACTCCGCCATTGGCTTCAGCGAGGGGAAGATCGAGTTTTATCTGAGTGAAGTCCAGCAAACTTTGCTGGATGGCAGCCCTTCCTCTCACTCCTCCTCTGAGCCCCATGCAGTGTCGATGAAAAAACTAGTCTGGATGTCAAATGTTTCATTTAAGGCTTTATCCTCAAGATATTTTGCATATGCTTCTGTCACAATTTATCATTATTATTATTATTATTTACTTTAACGAGCTTTAAATTTTTTAGCTTCATTTTAAGGCTAAGTGGAACTGTCTGCAGAGAGGATGAAACTCGAGGTCACTGTACAGTGAATACCCAGGGGTCGTTCGCTAATAACGATGCAGGAGTTAAGGCAGAAACTTGTTGGCTGAGATTAGATTCTGCAGGAAGGAAAACCTGCGAGTGGAACCCATTACATCTGCAGCGGGGGACGACTTTCTTGTCCAGAAAAATAAACGTGGCAAAGAATAGGGACGGGCAATGATCTCCAAGGAAGAAAAGGAAGGCGTTGGGATGGTTTGGGATGCCCGGAGCTGAGCCCCAGCAGCTGCGGCCCCAACTCCAGAGCCCTGCAGCGGGTGCGGAGCAGCCCCGCTCCCACCCTCAGCCATCAGAAATGTGGTCTGGAAAAGGCTCTGGGGCAAGGGAAAAAAATTGGAGAAGGATGGAAAATCGCACTTAAGATGACTAAACAGTTTATGATCAAGGGAAGAGAGCGGCTGGTGAAGTCGCTTTCAAAATTAGGATTATCTTTAAACCTGGGAATTAAGAGTGGCTGAATGTGGCTTCGCCTGCGGGGTGGTAGTTTGTGCGTAGCGAAGGATAAAGTTTTAACCCTAGTACCTGACAAATAGAAATATTCACGGGAATGGTTAAAAAGACACTGGCAAGTATCAAACGGAAAAACAAACAAACCAACAAAAAACCAAATCGCGAAAGTGCCCGGAAAGCTCGAAAGGGCACGAAAGAGGGGATGGGGTGGGGGGAGGGAGGGAGGTGGAAAAAAAGGGAGAGAAAAATGATTCTGTGCTGCCTGGATATTCCGACAGGAATAAATGAAAAATGAGAAATGGGAGAAACGATTCTGTGCAGCGTCTCTGGTCTATATAGCAGGGACTTAAAAATTACATCTGGAGCAGAGCTGTCCTTGGCAAGTCGTTCTTGCTCTTTGATATCTCATATATGTATAAATATATATATTTACACATATTAGCAACAAGTATTCAAGGATCTAAACTAATTGATTCTGAAGTTTCTTGGAATTTGTCCAAAGAGCAATATAGTTTTAATTGTACATTGCTTAAAACTCCAATTCTCGAACAGTGTGAAACAAGTCATAAAAGTCATAAAGCGTATCACTGTTTTTTCCCCCGCACATAAATACTCGTCCAACACCCTCAATTCTCTCCTGATACTCCTAATCAGGTGCAAAAATAATTTCGAAGACATGTAACTACACCGTTACAGAAACTTGGAAATTTGTAATCCATTTTAACAGATTTAGAAGGCACTTCTGATTTCAAGTTTTAGTGGGAAAAGAAAAAAAAATAAAATTAAGACACCTTCCCAACTATTTCTACTTACCTACGAGCAAGAAAGGTTTTGAAATCTAATTTTAAACCTGAGCACTAATATTCCAGTTGGGCTAATGAGGTAGAACTGGGTTACTGTGCAAAGTATCGGGGAGGTGATAAAAAGGCCTGTAAAGTTTATATGCATTTCTGTTTTGCTCATCCCGCCCTTGGAAACACAGCCAGCAGCATCCCCAGCTAATCAGCCAGAACCAACCTCAGCAAGCGAACTTTTTTTTTTCAATTAACAACACTATATTTTCAGCATTAGAGGCCATGGCTATAAATATCTGACTATTTCTCTTAAAAAAAAATACGACAGAAGACTGACTGCCCCCTCCCCCCTATCCCTGCACACCCACACTTTTCGTGTCTAAAATTAGCAGGAAAACTATGCACTGGAGAGAAAGTGCGATGTAGCTAAAGGCAGGGAGGCTTCATTAGTCCCTGCAAAGGCTTGGGCTGGAGCTGGGGCCGGAGCGCCAGCCATCAAAAGAAGCCAACTGCATCTTTGCAGATCATTTTGGCGCTTCAGAGAGCGATTCAGGCTGGAAATCTGTAAAATCCACGCAAACCTTTCTCCTCTCGCTACTAGGCACCCTTTGACACAGTTGTATTGAAGTTGGGGCTGGAAGGTCCTTGGAGGTCTCCGAGTGTGACAGTACTTAGAATAGCGGGTAGATGGCACAATTTTCTAACATTTAGAGAGAAGAACCCACGCTGGGAGCAATAAGTCCATTTAAAAGCCCTTTATTTAAAAGGAACAAAGATAACTGACAAACAAAGTACAGAGACATCTCAATGAAATTTCTAGAGAAGAATAAAAAACTCTCTGCAAAGGAAAACACAAGTTCTCGGGTTTATTTATTGTTGTTTTAAGTACAATACCGAAATTAAATTAAATTAAAATGTAGATATATCTAACAAGCTCCTAGAACTGAGGATGTTTAAATCGGGGATCCAGGATAGTAAGATACGAGCAGCTATTTGAAAGGAAGGATATTCAGAAAATAGGGGTAATGTTTCAGAGTGAATACAGCTCTCACATGCCCGTTGTTTAAAGAGCTCCATCACATCAGCACATGCAATTTTTTTTTTTCCAAGGCGAATCGGAGAAAGATGTGGTCAAGGGTGTGTGCGTGTGTGTGGGGGGAATAAAACCAGGGAAGAAGGGGGAGGGGGGAGAAATCTGAAGTTAGGAGCTACTTTCTAGGAAAGGGAAATAATCTTAAGGGCGCTATGTGGCTGCATTTCAGTAATTTTTTTTCTTTCCTTTTTTATTTTTTTTTTACAGTGCCTGAATCCAACAATGAATGGTGCTTCTTTCTGAGTTCATTCCCTTTCTTTATTCGTGTGCAGGCTATTGGGTAGGGTTCAAAGCAAAGGCTAAGAAAAAGGAGAGAGAAATTTCAGCAGAGGTAGGCAGCATCTCTGCGAGGTGGCGTGGCTCCTGAGAGCCGCTCGCAAGCATTTATGGAGCGACAGGCAGATAATTCAGGGACAATTTCCCCCCCTTTTATTATTCATCTTGGACTTCGCAGCTCGACGGGTTTTGATACCGAACACACGTATGTTCGATGTTTTGGGGCTGAAGGGGAAAAAAGACGTGAAAGTAGGGGGGAGAAGGGAGAGGGTGATGCCGAGAAATTAGGCATTGATCCGGGTTTGATCGAGTCTGGGAGCTTCCACCAGCAATAAGCAGGCAAACACTCCCAAAACAGAGACAGACACACGCTCCCAGCTCCACTGATTATGTTAAAAAGGAGGGAAATAAAAGGAAGAGAGGTGAAAAAAGAAAAAAAGAAAAGAAAAAGCGAAGAGAGAGAGGGAGAGAAAAAGGCAATAAGCTGTATGTTCTCTCGAATCTGTGGTGCTGTAAAGAAATCAGTTTCCGTATAAATGATTGTATTTGGGTGGGTGCTTTTCCGACTTATTTGTTGAGTAAATCTCTCTCACCGCGCTGAAGGCGAATCCCTGTTGATAAATCCATCATTACCGTTTGGATACAGGGAGACAGCAGCGCCACTAAATTTATCTTACATTTGTAGCGCTTTAATAGACATTTATTAAATGCTTTCAGAGAGAGACATGGGGCGCCTGATTACATCCTAGTTATAGACAGAACATAAAGACACACGTTAACAGCAATTTACAAGAAGGAGGGGGGAAAAAAAAGAATAAAGAAAACAAAAGAAAAGGCAAAGTTTGGGAGTGAAGCTGCTGGGAACCAGGCAGCATGCTCCTCACCGTATGGCCCCTAAATACCAGCTTTTTTCTCCTGCCTTCCTGGGAATATTAATCGTGGCCTATAGATGTGTGTGCATGTCTCCATATAGAGTAGGAGCCATGCACCCGCACCCGCAGATGCGCGCGTATGGATCAAACAAGGCGACGCAGATTTCTGTTCCATTCCCCAACACACAAGAATACAGGAGAGCTTTTACAATAGATTCATCACCCTCTTCCACACTCGCCCTCCACCCCCTTACCCCTCTTACACCCCCCTTACCCCTCCCCCGCCAGCTTTTAACTCTAATTTCAATCTTCTTCAACTGGAGAATCTCCAGGGACCTGGGCAAACTTGTGTAAAATAGTTAAACCAAGCGTGTTTCAAAGAGGATTGCTGAGTTCCTCTTCCTGCCTTAATAAACCGAAAGGCCCAGTTCAAAGAAAACACGCTGGAATCAAAATTCAAAATATCTCACGACTCGCACGGATGGAGCAGGCTCCGAGCGATGGATACGGCTTCGTGCGTTGGTGGGCACGTAGTGACAAACATTTCACCCTCTTTTTGTGTGTGTGGAAACCCTTCCTTTGGGCTTTTTCTCCCTTTCTTAAACATATAGGCATATTTTAAACCTTGCTATTTTCTTTCAAACCCCTCTCTTCCACCATCTCTCAGGTACATGTTTCAAGCCACCTCTCGCTTTTGTAAAGTTAACCCGCTCCTGCAGAGATCTGATCAAATTCGGGTTCACGCCGCTCACTGCCCTCCGCTCCACAGCGCGCCCGCACCGCGGAGCCTCTGCCTCAGCACCAATGGTTTACACACATATACATATATTTATTTTCTTTCATTTTTCTTTTTTGTTTTGGGTGCCTTGCGAGGATCGCCTCCGCGTTACCTTCCCACCACCCGAGTCACTCCAAGGGCAGCATCGCCCGGATAACACACTCAGCTCGGAGCTTCTCCTCCTCTAACACCCCGTGGGTCGCCTTTCACCGGGGACAGGGACACACACACATACACGCACACAGAGACACATCCGCACAAGCACGGAGCTGATCCCTGCACCTCCAGGAAAATAAATAAATAAAGAGCCACCACGCGAAACCTTCCCTCCACCTCTGCCCTTTCGCGAGAACACTTCTTCTAGCTAAAACTTTCCGAAAGAAAATAAATACAAGTGACACAGTGGTGGGGGAAAGCTCATTAGTTCGTTGTCCAAGTCTAATAAAAGAACAGAAGTGCAAATTATAGAGTTCAGCTTCAACACACGCTCTGTCAACTAAAATCAACCGAGTGCAGCCTTGATTCAAATAGCTGCGAAGTTGGTCCGCAATTCAAAACCACCTTCCCCGTCCTCCCTTCCCCTTCCCACCTCCACCCTCCGCCCCGCCGCAGGGACATTTGGTCGGAAAAATATTGTTCCAAGGAAGGTAGTGATGAAGCTTAACATTAGGAAGAGGAGTGCGCAAACTCATTTCCCCATCGGTAATCCCAATAAAAGGAGCGTGGTGCTTCGCTGGGAAGGGCTGGGACGGGGGCTGCGTGTGTGTGTGGATGAGGGGGGGGAGGAGGGACAGGACTCCTGAAATAACATCTTCTTTCCAGCAAGGTAGAAGAAGAAACGGCCCCTTTGTTTTGATAATTAGCTAAGCCCAAACTAGGAAAGCAGATGTGTTTGCTTAGCTAATCATAAGACAAGTTTCTTTCAAAGAACTTCATTGAGCGATGGCAATTCTGAAGGAAGGAGAAGGATTTCATTTTCCTCTCTCCCTTGCCTCCCACCGCCCTCTATTTTTATTATTATTATTTTTATTTCCCTGTACTTCTAATATGATAGAAACGCTTCCGATTACCTAGATGGGAAGAAAGCAAACCCTCTTCATCCTAGCACCGGGCTCGCCCCCGGAGCAGCGCAGCCACCTCGGGCTCTCCCTGCTGCACGTTACCAGCCAGATCTGTTGACATTTTACTTGGGGGGGGATGGGTAGAGAGAGGGGGGGGGGGGGTGGAAAGAGAAGTGGGAAAAATAAAGTTTTAATGACATGTATGACATATTAAATTAGGCAGTTTTACAATTGGGTTTGAATGCGATGCTAACTGATTACAACTGTGTTATCAAAAGGGTGATAAGATTTATAACTTCGCGAGCACAAGCCTCTCCTCTTAATGACAATAGATGTTCAATAGCAGAAATCTGGTTTCTATTTCCCAAGAAGAGACGCTGTGTGTCTCCGTTGCCCCTTTATTATCGCAGGATTCAAGATCCTCTCTAAAACAGCTCGGCACTTGGAAATCCACAGGCCAGGAATACCTTTATGGTCCCTATTAACTACTGTGTTATTTACACTTTCGCTGGTGCTTCTCACTCAATACCCGTATCACATACGAGGGGATAACACAGCCTCTCCCCTTGCCTTTCGCTGGCTGTTTTGGGTTTATATTTTGCATTTCTTTGCTTTACAAAAGGGAAGGGGTGAAAAAAGGGGAGAAGGGGGAAAGGAAAAAAAAACAACCCCACAGCCCTGTCCCTTACACCCTTCTCCTCCCCAGCTCCCTAAACCAACACATTAAGCAAACTTTAAAAACTGGGTTCCTATTACAAAGCAGCGCCCAGGACTAACTGCTTTAAAATTACTGCATAATTAGATTTAGTTGAATTTCACCATTAATTAGGCAGCCGCACTGCGGGGAGCCTTTGAAATCTGAGAAAATGGGAAAAATCATCTGAAGCACGTTTTTTAAACCCAACTTCAATAAATCCTGACAAGGCCTGCATTTCTCCGTGTATCTCTTTCCATTCTACAAAGCAAAGCGAAGCGAGCGCGATCCCCAGGACCCACTAAAGTTTTAATTAAAAAAAAAAAAAAAAAAAAAAAAAAAAAAAAAAAAGGGAGAAAGAAATAAAAATAAAAGCCTCATCTCCATTCCCACATCCCGCTCTTCATCAGCGGCGGTTACGGAGCGCCTCGAAACATCCTATTTTCTCCTTGCCTTTCCCTCGCTATCCCTCTTTCTTTATCCCCCTTTCCTTTATTTATTTTTTTTTTCTGTTTATATATACGTATTTTTTTCCCCCTCTTCCCTTTTGTGGCCCATCCCGAGGATGCCGCGCACACCCCGCTATCCCAGCCGGGGTCGGTGTGACCCCGCGGCAGCGCGGCGCGCTCGCACGGGGGAGATGCTTCCACAGGTCATTGACA
The DNA here is from genome assembly GCF_021018805.1 of Prinia subflava. Lineage (NCBI taxonomy): Eukaryota > Metazoa > Chordata > Aves > Passeriformes > Cisticolidae > Prinia > Prinia subflava. The sequence continues at coordinate 4,561,959 of NC_086261.1, forward strand.
TGCGGATGGGATACGGGCTCCGGGGGAAGCGCCGCCCGCGGCCGCGGCCCCGGCCCCGCTGCCGGGGCTCTCCCGGGGCTCTCCCGGCGCGGAGCGGGTGCGGAGCGGGGCCCCCCCGGCTGCGCGGGGCCGCCGCGGGCACGGGGCCGCCATGTTGCCTGCGCTCCGCCGCCCCGCACTTTCCCACGCGTCGCCCCCGCGGCCGCGCAGCGCCGCGCGCCCCCCGCGCCTCCTCCAAACCTCCAAAAAAAAAAAAAAAAAAAAAAAAAAAGGGAAATAAGCCTCCAAAAAAACCCGCAAAACCACCTCCCACCGGCCCGGCCCGGCCGCCGGCGGCGCGGAGCTCTGCGCACGGCGCCGCGGGCGCGCACGGACGGACACACGGACACGCCGGCGGTGCACACGCTCGCTCGCACACACGGACGCACACCCGCGCTCACGGACGCGCTCACACGCGCGGGCTGGCACCGCCCGCCCGGCGCCTCCTCCGGCCCCAGCCCCCGCTTTTGTCTGAACTTGGGGAGCCGCCTCCTCCCGCGCCCCCTCCGCGCCCCGCGGGGCCGCCGCCCCCCCGGCGGGGCCGGGGGAGGTTTGGGAGAGCGGCGGCGGGGAGGGGAGAGCGGAGCGCAGGAGGAGGAGGAAGGGGAAGGGGGGTGAAGAAGACCTTTCCCGAGCTGTGGGTTGCACCGCGGGCGGCTCCGCAGCTCTCGCTGTCGTTCCGGGTCGCCTTTGGGTCTTTCCCCGCCAGTGCCGGTGGCAGGGGTGGAGGGGGGGGAAGGAATAGAGCGAGCTAAGATCAGATTAAAGCAGAAAATATAATAAAAGGGAGGGTTGGGAAGGGGGGGGACCGCAAGGAAAAAAATATATTAGAGACTTAGAGGGAAAGAGTCGCCATGTTTAACAGCTTTTTTTTTTTTTTTTTTCCTTTTCTTAAAAAAAAAAAAAAAAAAAAAAAAAAAAAAAGGATCTCCTCAATTCAACATAGAACAAGCTTCTCGATCCCAACCCTCCTCTTTTGTCCAATTCAATCTTTGGATAGATCTTTTGTTCTAACTCAGCATGAAAAGAAAAACTTTCTTTAAATGCTATAAACTTAAAACTAACTGAAGTCCCTAAACAAATCCTCCTCTGAGCATTCCAAACATATATACACGGGGCTTGTGTGTGTGCGTGCGTGTGTGTGTGTTTTTATTTAACCCTGGTGCATTTTCTGTTTACTATTATTCTCTGTGAACCAAAGCTCGCTGCAAGAAACTTATAAATACAGAGATAGCTTACAGGCTTTAAAACATAAAAAGCAGAGAATGTTTTGGATTTGAAAATCATAAATTATAATTTAATGCCAATAACAATTTACAACAAATGGTTGTTTACAATAAACTAACACAAAACAAACAAGTCAAGATCCTGTGTTCTTAGTAAGCATAAAAACTTCACACACACACACTCACATGGATAGCACTTGCAATAGAAAAAGCTAAATCTAGAGGTCAGCAATTCCCCTGCAATAATAGTATATTTATATATTTATATATATTTATATATTTATAGAAAAGGAGCCATGATTCAGATGTAAAACTCTGCTCAAATTCACAGTCATACGCCCCTCAGCCCCCAGTACAGATGTGTCTAACTGGAACACACTAAAGATCAGGGTTTAATCGACTTTACAGAATGATCTCTCTCCCTCCCTCTCTCTCTTTTTGTGAAACCACAACATGGTGTAGTTACGTGTGGTAAAAAGGGAGAGGGGGAAGCCTCAAACAAGAACAAAATTGCAAGCTTTCACATACAAAGCATCTGCTATAGACCAAGGGGAGGGCGGGCGGGGGGAGAGAGAAAGAAAAGAAAAAAATATATATATAAATGACACGCGCACACACGAAATCAAATAGCAACCCCTTGCAAAAACCACATCATCTTGCCTTCCTTCAGGTTTGGGTTGGGTTATTTTGTGGTTTATTTTTTTATTTTTTTGCCTGCTGGGGATAGCACTCAATTCCCCAGTGGTGTGTCCGGTGCTGTGCCACCCGCCCGGGCAGGTCCCAGGGCCCTGCGCCTCCACAGGGGACAGCCACGGACGCCCACGCGTGTCTGTGTGCCAGCACACACACACAGACACATGGAAAAGAGAGAGATGACCTGTGGTCATGCTTTCACAGTCTAAGGTTAAAAAAAAAAAAAAAAAGAAAAAAAAAAAAAAGAGATCCACTTGAGAGTATATATACATTAAAAACCGACTCCTCAGTGCTAGAAGCTAAAGCCACTCCATTTGAAGACCTCTCAATGACAACGATAGATGGCAACTACGGAGTATTATAAAAAATCACACATACTTAAAGAAAACTCATTGCAAACAACTGACCTATATTTACAATACTGCTATTACCTTGCTTGAATGATCTTGTGCGCGTATGTCAGACATTTACAAAAGATTTTTCGCCCCATTCTGATCATAAAATAGATACTGATCTCCAGATTTCTAATACTTTTTCACAACAATACCTTTCCTACGCAGGCACTTAAGTGTGACAAAAATAAGGGCCTTTTTTTTTTTTCCAGAAAATCCATTTTTAATTAACAGGAGGATTAGATGAATGGGGGTTGATGGTTTACCATTTCAGCATAGTACTTCCTAAAACCAGAGATAAACCACGAACTTAAGTCCTCCACCCCCATCCCGGAATTAAACAGGTAAATACACTACAATACATCTGCTACAAACTTACTGTGACAAGTAAACAAATCAATTGCCTATGGACTTAAATGACTGCAAACTATAGAGAAGTAATGTGGTTTCTGAAAGACATTTATGACAGCCAAACAAGTTTCAGATATCAAATAATATTTTAATTTCTGAATACTTTCAATTTTCCTTGGAATATAACACACAAAGACTCGACCAAACAGTTCAGTTATTATAACTTTTACAGTATACAGAAATGTTGCACTTAAAAAAAAAAAACCTTCAGTTTTTTTAAACACAAAACTGTAAACTCTAAGATACTGAATCAATCACGTTATCTATAAGTGCCAACAGTGTTATTTTGTCATGCTGATTTCAATGGTATTTTTTAAAAAGGGAAAATATCAACAATTATTATAATACAAAGGGCTTGCAAATATACAAACAGATAGAGGAGTTTAATAACAATTCATGATGAACTATGTGGAACCCAATTCAAATTACAAAAGTTCACTTTGCTTGTTTGCTTGGTTTTTTTTGTATTTTTTTTTTTTAAATCAAAACCGTAGTGTGTCTTGGACACAAAATCCTTCTACCTATAATAAATCCCCACAGTTCATTTTCTGTCCGAAATATCAAAAAACCTAGATTTGGGGGGAGTTGTATGACACGTGTGGTTCATTCGGGTCTATATAATTATAGCTCTCTCAGCTTCAAGCTAGATTTTGGGTCACCACCTTAAGTGCGCTTCCATCATTGTGTTGTTGAGGGTTTTTTTTTTTTTTCTCTTTTCCTTTCTTCCTATGATACTTTCGTGGACTCAGTTTTAATTCTTTCAGAACATATATTTTAAGGATACACAGTTTATTTTTTTTTTTTAAAGAAGCCAAGGTTATATCAAAAATTATTATAGAACCACAGAATAAACTGGTTTGAAACCAGAAAAATACAAAAAAGAACAGCTATAGGTACATAGACACATAGGACAATTAATAATTTGGAAAAAAAAGACTTACTTTCTTCCGTTCTGCTAATTTTCTCCAAATTTCCTTTAAATGCACTTTAAGCGAGATTTTTTAAAAAGTTTACCCCAAAAAGAAGAAAAAAAAAAGAAGAAAAAAGAAAAAAAGAAAAAGCCCACCATCGTTTCTTTTCTTCTTCTTTCCTTTTTTCTTTCCCTCTTTTTTATTTTTACAAAAAAAAATGATAAGTAGCAAGTTTTTTTTCTGAACGACACGGGAGTTTTTAATGCATTCTGTAAAAGTTCATTTGACAGTCTCTTTTTTTAATTCACAGTCCATTAATTTTTTCCTCTCTTCTCTCAGCAAACTTGTAACATCCTTTTACATCCTTTCTTAGCAGAAGGAAATTTAAGAAACAACCAGAACCCAAATGTCATTTGCTTTCCTTTCACTCTCATCTCCCTTCTCAATTTTGAAATTTATTTATTTTTTTTTTTAAATTTTGTCTTGTTGTGGTGTTTTGTTTTTTGTTGGTGTTTTTTTTTTTTTCTCTCTCTCTTGAATGTTTTATTGAATGGACATGTAAGGCCAGTTAAAACTGCTGCCAGACAGTAACATATCCCTGATTAGGGTTTCTATGGGGGTTTTACCTACCAAACGGACGAAAAACAATTGCTCTATGACAGAAGAGGAGACAGTGCGAAGGGAGGGGAGACGTAGTAATAGCTTCCCGAATCGTGTTGGCTGGTTGGGATACTGGCTCCTAACATACTCTTCCAAAGCACACTGTGACTTCTCCTGTAAACTTTCAACATGGGCTACATCAGAGAGACCACAGGCATCTAGAAGAAAGTGTATTAAAAAAAAAAAAAAAAAGAAAGAAAAGAAAAAAAAAAAAAAAGAAAGCAATCATCAGATTAAAAAGGTTTTGGTGGTTTGTGCTTTTTAATTTTTTTTTTTAATTTGATTTTTTTTTAAATGTCTGGGTGTAAGAGTCGGTTGTGCGCCATCACCTTGCCCCCCAGAGTTTAAGTGGGTTCTACCAAAAGGGACAATCTCTCTGTGCATGTGTGTGTGTGTGTTTGTATTTCTCTCTCTTCTAGAGGGTCTCCTTTAGGACTGAGCAGAGCTCCCAGAGTCGAGATTTCTAATGGCACGACAGACCTGAGGGGTTGGCCAGGAGGTGCTGGCCAAGCCTAATTTCATATATCTGTATTTTTTGGGGGAAAGGCTGGGGGGGCGGGGAAGGCTGGAGTCGAAAGGGGGGAAAGGGAGCCACAATTTCTCCACACCCCCCCTCCTTGGAAAATAATTGGGGAGAGCCTTACCCTATGAGGAGAAGGAACACTACTCATAGTGATAGAAATCATAATAATAATAAAAAACTGGCCCAGCCAAAGATAATGGCGCCCCGGATCCAGCAACAGATTCTCCCCCAAAGAAGACAACGCGTTTTTCTTCAGTCTTTGAAACTGATTTAAGTGGCCCTTTAAAACTGATCTTGTCAGTTTAGCCTATTCAGAGGCAGCCATGCAAACTGTGATCTCTCTGTTCATTTGAGCTGTTTCTTTTCCCCCCTCTTTTCTTTTCTCTTTCTTTCTTCCCCCCCCTCCACTCCCCCCTCTTTTTTTTTTCCTCTTCTTCTTCTTTTTAAACCTAAAGGCCCTTACAAGAAGAAAACTCCCTGATAGGGTCTGGACATTTTTTCTCTTCTTTTTTTTTTTCTTTTTTTTTTTTTTCCTGATACGCTAAAATACAATAAGTTCCCTTTAAATCAGAGACGTCTGTGCTGAAAGAGCACAGGTTGTGACCTGACCTCCCTGTGGCTTTCCTAGGCACAGGGCTAACACATGCATATTCTGCGAGTCATTAGAACCCAGATTTTTCCCCCCTCCCTCTTAAAAGAGGCTGCAGCAAACATTATATGCATCTATGTGCGTCTGCTTTACATCAGGGAGGGTTATTGGGGTGCTGCAGAAGCTGCAAGCATCACCCTATATTTTTTTGCATGCGGCTGTCTTCCCCAGAATCAGATAACAAGAAACGTTTATCTAGTTGGGAGGCAATTTACACGCCAGGCCTCCCATTTTGAAAATAGTCATAAATTAAACAGTTACGACAGGATCGGACGATTGTTTTCTCAGAAGGCTTAAAAAAAAAAAAAAAAAAAAAAAAAAAGTGATTTGGGAGAAAAGGCAGGATTGGAAATAAACTCCTTGGTGTGGGTGTGAGCTGGGCAGGGGCTGGGGAGGGATGTGAGCGTGTGTGGGATCCTCGCTGAGCGGCTGAGCGAGGGAGAGGAAAATGCATCCTGGAAAAATGATGGAAAAAATAAAATAAGCACCCCACGGACACCCCTTCCCACTCGGGATCCCTGGCTCCCTGTGGCTAGATGCGCCCTGCTCATTGATCACCTTAGGATTTAGCACGAGTAATTTGGGGTGGGGGGGAGGGAAAAAAAAAAAGGAGAAGTTTTTTATGTGTAAAGCAATAATATATAAAAGGAAGTTTAGGTCACGACCCAGAACCTGGACAAAGTCCAGAAAATGACTTCGTTCCCCAGACCCCCTTTAACACAACAAGGAACGGATTGTGAGCCCTTCTTTTCCCACATAAACTACATTTTTTTCCTGTTTCCTGATATCAGGCTTTAAAAAACTCTGATGAGTAATTATTTTGCAGGTCCTGCTTCCATTCATATGTTTATCGCGTGGCCACTTTCCCAAGCGTCCAAATGAGTTACAGGCGAAATAGATGTGTTTTTAAATTTAATCCCCAAACTTCGAGGGCTCCAGCACACTGGGTTGCCGGTGCAGCCTCAAAGTTAGTGATCTGAGATAACGTATTGCACAAATTAGCGAGCAGATTTTTTTTTTCTTCCCCTCAGAAGAAAAAAAAAAAAAATTTAGCCTCCAGAGTTAATATCAGGATTATTACTCACCCAGGTTAAACTCTAGTGCAAGCTAATTAGATTTCACAACGCACTCAATTATTGCTTTATAACTCATGCACTATTTCTAGGCAGCAAAAGTTGACACATATTTCCCCCCCCCTCCCCTCTTTGATTATCTAAGAAACACCTCGAGGTCTTTTCCTCGGGAGAGTCATGGTTGTGCCACCCCGGAATTACACTGCAGAGCGGCAGCTTCAGTCTCCTCTTACTTTTCCATACTATCCCTGTCTACTTATGGTAATGATCTTTTCGCACCCGCTACTCGCTCTGGACTATGCAGTTCCTGCTGGGTACAAATGCAAACTTTTCCCCTTAGCTTAAATGACACAGAACTGCTCACTGCCACATTCTGTTTAAATCAGAGACAGCTCTTTGCAAAGTTGATTTATTTTATTTTATGGGATGGCAGGGAACATATTTTAAACTCAGATTTGTGCATTTAACTTTTTTTTTTTTTTAATTCAATTTTTAATCCTGCAGGGCTTTTTTCCCTTCCTGGCTGCCCATAAAATGATCCTCTTTTTAAAGTGGTTTCACTGATAAGACGACTTGTATTTAACAACATCAAACAGATTTTGCTGCTGTTTGGATGCGTGTCATTAAATGCAACAACCCAGAGCTATACTGTTAAATAAAATATTATTTTCAATGGGAAGAGTGCAGTCTCTCGTGGAGAATGGGTGCCTCTTCCCGGGCCCCTTCTCTCCCAGTCCCCAAGCATTATTCAGCTACAGTTGGGGTGTATTTTGGGGCTGTCTGGTTTTTATTTTTTCTTTAAAAAAAAAAGTGTATGTGTGTGTATTTTATTTTTATTTCTATTTTTTTTTTTCTGATTTGCACTCCCTGGAAGATGGGATGCTCGGATCCGAGGCCCTGAAGGGGAGAGCACAGGGCACTGCTTCCTAAAAGGAAAAGAGACCGCGCCGGTTCTCGGGGGGCAGGGAGAGCGGATGGGGTGCAGGCAATAACACTTTGCAAGAGCAAACACTTCTCAAGGGGGGCCCGGGGAAGGAGAAAAAGAAAAAAAGAAAAAGAAAAAAAAAAAAGAAAAAGGAGCAAAGAAATGCCGCCTACCTGAGGTGAAGAGGACTATGGCCTTTAAACAGCTATATTCTGCAGAGTCGACATGCAATGCTTTCAGTTTTTCTACTTGCTCTTGGAAGATTCGTATGTGGTCCATAAAGGCGACCACTCGGTCAGCAGACATTGGCGAAGCGTGGAGGCCAGCAGCTGCCAGGAGAGGAGCTACGTGGAGGGGCATGGAGCACTGGGCAGCGTTGAGGACAAACAACTCGCTCCAGGTCAGCCTCAGGAGGGCCACCTGGTCTGTGATCTGGAGGTCTGGGAAGAAGGGGATATTCCTGGCCCACTCCACCGCGCTGAAGAGCATCCTAGCTGCCAGTTCACAAATGTTCTCGATGCCCATGATGTTGTTGGGTTGCATGCACTGACTGCCAAAGCGGGAGGTGGGGTAGGGCTCTGCTCTCAGAAGAAGGGAGATATATCCGGATAGGTAGGAATGGCAGTTGAGAGGGTCCCCATTTGTCAAGGCGAACTGACCATGAGTTGGCTGTGTGGGTGGCATTCTGCCCCTCTGGACCGCTGCAGTAAATAGAGAAGAAACTACAGCTATTAATATCTGAATTGCGACCATCGGTTCAAATACAGCCTGCTTTGTGTGCTTGTGCGTGCCTGTGTGACCCCGGGCCCGGCCAGCTTCAGGGGGAACATGCATTTTCCCAGGCACAGTTCAGCCCCAGCCCCGCTCCAAGGCTCCGCAGTTCTCGGGTCAAGTCAAAGCAACAATAAAAGCTGAGGGACGCTGTGGGCTCGGCCAGGGCTGCTGCGGGAGCCCGGCTCCTCACTTCCCAAAACACACCACAGTCCGGTTATACCCCCCTCCCCTCCACCGCCACCCCCTCCTTCAAGAGATGCAGGACACGTCTTTGTGTGTTTTTTCTCCATTACACCTAAAACAGCTCATTGATTTGAGGCTGGGGGAGCGGGATGGGGAGGGAGGAGGGGAGAAGGAAGAAACACTTCAGTTCGAAATCCCCGGCTCTGGTCCCACACGCGTTTCTCGCCCACTGAATATATTGTTGCTGCTGGTATTATATATCCCCCTGTCTCGTAAAAAATACCAAAGGAGGCAAAATCACCCCACAACATCCCCGGCAGGTCCCCTGGTGAGGCTGAGGGCATTATCCAAAGGCACCTTCCCCCGCTGCCCATGGAAAGTGGGCCTTTCATTTTGTTAATAAATTTACACGGTGACAGCGAGAGAAAAAGGAGAGAGAAAAAGGGCTCAGAGGCAGAGAGACGACAAGAAGGGAGAAAGCCTAAAAATGTGCTTGATTTATATTTGTTATCGCCTGTATTCCAAGGTTAGTTACTCTTGCAGAAACACAAAGAGAGGAGCCCGGCGAGTCCCAAGCCCCCTCACCCTTAACCTACATAGCAGCGTCCAGACACAGAGCACGCACTGGAAAACTGCAGGCTCACATTTCCCGTCTAATTTTATATCACAAAGACTCCACTTGCAGAGATCCGAGCACCCCACACTTACTTCTGGACTGCTCCTTACACCCCCCACCCCATCCCTTCTACCCCTTCCTGCCTCTCCCGGAGGAACAAGAAAATAAGAGGAAGAAGCGAAAAGTGAGGTAATAACAACCAGGAAAGGCAGGCACTCGGCAGTGTGTACATACACACACACACGCGTGGAGATGTGTGTGTGTATATATATTTTTAAAGGAGGAAAAATCCGGCTGGGAATCCACAGTGGAGTGCTGTAGAGCCTCGGTAGGGTGAGTCCCATTGTAATAGTAATTTGAACCGCCTGTGTAAAATTGCAATCTAAGGCAGGGTGCTGGAGGATATATATATGTGTGTGTGTGTGTATCTCGGGAGGCTCCGTGTGTGTGTGTACACACACTCACAGACACACACACACAGGGCTGCTCGGGGGACGGGGGCTAAGGCTGAGCATGCAGGAGGAAGCACGAAGGAAAAGTAACCACACGTCAGAATCATCATCTCGCTCCTAAGCAGCGTGAAACTAAAAATCCACTTTCAATAAACCTCCATCAGCAAAATCAAAACAAACACAAATCAATTACGAGTGCAGGAGAAAGCATGCGAGAGCCCCTGCCTCCCTGCCCACCCTCCCCAACACCGCTTTCTTTCATTACGAGAAAGTTTCTGGCTGGTTTATTCGAGGGGGGTGGGTGGGGGGGAGGAGAGGTTCTGGTTGGGTTTGGGGTTTGGAAAGGAAGGTTAAAAATACTAAGAGTAATTATATATATTATTTAAAAATAATAAAAAAAGAAAAACCAAACAAACCCCAAAACGCAGCGAGTGTAAAAAAAATTGCAAAACAAATGAAATCCCAATACCTTCCCGTCTCATGCCAACTTTGAGGCATTTTTTGAGGCGGCAGTACTGACACTGATTGCGGTGGTGCTGGTCAATGGGACAGTTCCTGTTGGCACGACAAGTGTAGCTGAGATTCCTCCTTACACTCCGCTTGAAGAAACTCTTGCAACCCTCGCAGGTAAACTGGCCATAATGTTTGCCACTAGACTTGTCCCCACAAACCACACATTCAATGTGCTGCTGCTGCTGCTGCTTGTCTCCTTGGTTCTGCTGGCTCGGCGGGTTGGTCTGGGCTGGCGTACTGGGAGGGCCCCCGGGCCCCGGGGTCTGTGGGGTGTGCGGGGCCCCGGCCGGGGGTCCCTGCACCGGCGGGGCTTGCGAAGGCTGCGTTCCCTGAGCTCCGGGCACATCGTCCTGGGGGTCTCGCCACGCACCGACTACCATTGCCATATCTATTGGACACCGTTGCCAAACTTCCTGTTCCCCCTTTATTTTCAAAGTTTGTTTGCTTTGCTTTTCAGATCAGCTTTGCAGCAGTCTTTTTATTTTTTTGTCCTCCCCTCTCTCTCTCTCTCTCTCTTTCCCTCTCTCTCTTTTGTTGTTTTGCCTTTTTTTTTTTTTTTTTTTTTTTTTTTTCAGGAGGGTCGGGGTGGGGGGGATCTCCCGGTACCGGCGAAGGTGCAGAAGCACGGGGCGATGGAGGTGTGTGTGCGGGGGGGGCGAGGTGCGAGTCGATTGTCTGGGCTCCAGGAGAGCAAAGTAAAGGGGTGGTGGGGGTGGGGGAGAGAGGGGGAGAGAGAGAGAGAGAGAGAGGAGAAAAAAAAAAATCTCTTCAAAGATCTCCCTCTCTCTCTCTTAGAGCTGATCTGCAGCAGAGTAGTTGAAGGAGGAGAGGCGGGTGTCTGGGGGCCAGGTCCAGGGAAGCTCGCAGTCAGCCATTCAGGAAAGCCATCAAAATAAGAATGAATAAAAGGTTAAAGATTACACACACAGCGGAAAAAAACACGCACAGCGGAGGAGACTCTTCTCGGCGCGGAGAGCGGTCGGTCTCGCCGTAGTTTTTGGAAGTCCAGCTTGCAGCAGCAACATCAACTGCGATCGCTTTGTTTTTGTGGGCTTTTTTTTTCCTCCTCCTCCTCTTTCCTCCTCTCTCTCTGCTCTGTCTCTCCTCCCTCCTTCGCTCGCTTTAATTCTTCCTCTCCGCCGCTCCGCCCGGCCGCTGCGCTCTTGCTCTCACTCGCTCCCTCTTTTGGGCTCGGGGGTGTGGGGGGGCTGTTGGCTTTTTTTTTTTTTCCTCCTCCTCCTCGCTCTCTCTTTTTTTTTTTTTTGTTTTATAAAAAAATTCTTATTATCGTTACGATTACGATTATTATGAATTATTATTATGATTGTTTATTTGTTCCTCCTCCTCCTCTCGGGCGCCGCCGCTCTGCTCCGCTCTGCCCCGCTCCGCCGGTTCGCCGCTCCCGCCGCGCCGCGTCCCCGCCGCCGCTCCCGCTCCCGCCGCCGCTCGGGTGCTGCTGCCGCCGCTCCCGCCGCCGCCGCTCCCGCCGCCGCTGCCGCCGCCGCCGCGCTGCCTTATGCTGCTTCTGCCGCCTCGCAAGTGGGCTCTCGCCTCCGCGCCGCCGGTGCTCACGGCGCGGGCAGGGGGAGGGGGGCCGCGGGGCGGGGGGGAGGGAAGGAGTCAACTCGCCAGCGCAGCAGCGCCCAGCCAGCCAGGATGATAAAAGAGGGGAGCGGGAGGAGGAGGAGGAGGAGGAGGAGGAGGAGGAGGAGGAGAGGAGGAGGAGGAGGAGGAGGAGGAGGAGGGAGAGAGAGAGAGAGAGAGAGAGAGGGAAGGATCATAACCCAGCGCGCAGCATCGCTCCTCAGCCGGGGAGGGAGGGAGGAGGGGAAAAAAAAATCACCACGGGGAGAGCGCGCCAGCGCTTCCCCCCCCCCCCCCGCCCCAAAATAAAAAAGAAGCAGGGGCTCCCCCCCCGCTCCCCTCCCCTCGCGGCGACGGGGAGGGGCGGCGCGGGGCGGGGCGGGCGGGCGGTGCGGGCGGCGTGTGGGCCGAGGAGCGGCGAGCGCGCTCCCCGCCGGCCGCTCGCCCCGCTGGCGGGAGAGTGAACTTTGACACGGCTGCTGCAACTCAGCGCGCGTCGCCATGGCGACCGCGCGCCTTATAAGGCAACCGGGCCGGCGCCTGACTGGCCGGGCGCGCGCGCCCCGCCCCCCGGCCCTCATTGGGCCGCGCCGCCCTTGCGCTGCCCGCCATGGCCGCCGCCGCCGCCCGCGCGGTCCTAGCGCCGCCCGCCGCCCCGCGCCCGCCGCCCCGCGCCCTCCCGCCCCGCCGGGGCCAGGGGTTAAGGCGAGCCCGGCGTGCGGAGCGCGGCGCCGCCGCCGCCTCACCTGGGGCTGCCCGCCGGGGCGCGGCCTCGGGGGTCGGAGGGGGGCGGCGGGTGCAAAGAGGGAAGCAGGCGCTAAAGCGAGGTAAAAACTCCACGGAATAAAGTGAAGCCGAGCCCCGGCGCTGCTGCCGCGGAGAAGGGGCGGCCGCGGGTTCCCCCGAAAGCGCTCGGGGAGAGCAGTGCGGGCTGGAGCTCGCCGGGGTGGGGGTCTCACGGCTGAGCCTCCCCAGTCCCGCTCCGGGCACCTGCCCCGTGTGCTGCCGCCCGCGGAGCTGAGCCGTGCCCCGGCCGCCCGCGGAGCCGCGCCGAGCCCGGCCGGGCTGCGCTGAGCCGCGCCGAGCCGAGCCGCGCCGAGCCGAGCATGCCCGCGCCCGGCGCTCCGGGACCGGCCGCTCGCACTGCCCGGCCCCGGCGGGGCGCGGGGGCTCCGCCGCTCCGCCCGACCGCTCCTCGTTCCCGCTCGCCCCGGAGCGAGGGGACCGCGGCTCCGCTCCAGACAGCAGCGAAGCCCGGCACGGTGCTCCGCAGAGCGTGACAGCCGTGCCTTCCGCACGGCATCGCCACGGCGGGGCTCGTCTCAGCCCCTTTAACTTTATTTCGGGCTTTTGCGGGTTCGGGGGTTTCATGACCACTCGTACCCCGGCACTGTAACACCGCCTCCGTGCTGTACCACGAGCAGGTAACAGAGCTAAGCACGGGGCCGTGTTTATTTCCCGCTGAATAGAGCTACCGGCCAGCGGAGCGGGGACTCGAGTCCGTCTCCCAGTGAAAATGGCCAAAAGACACTCGAACAAGCGAAGGGACGGAGAGATAAAATAGAAAACATGTTAACATAGACAGATAAATGCCCTGCCGGACCATTCCTCCTCTGCGAACACACGCGACCGTGAACGCTCCCATCCCAGCCGGTCACCAGGCACGGCCGCGGGGACACAGACCTGGGCAGCAGCCTGTGAGGGATTCAGTGCCCCTCACCTCCTCACACACACTTTTTCATGCTGCCACATGCCCACACACTTCTGCCGCAGAAATAATACGTGTGGCTAAAGCCGCAGGTGCGGAGATGGTTGGAAAGTTGTAAAAAGCACCTCGACTTGAGGCTGTCCTGCCTGGAAACCTGGTGTGTTCAGACCCCACGGGCGAAGATGTTTTTGCCACTCAATTTTAAAGACGAGGGTGCAGACTCCCATTGATCTGCACGGAGCAAAAAATAACCTTTACCCGAAAGAGTGACCAAGAGAGACTGGGAAGACAGAGAGGGGGAAAGGAATCTTTCCTGGTTAAAATGTGGGGAACTGCCTTATGATTTCCAAACAACCCAGAGCTGAGGAGGTCACCTTTTGGGAAGGGTAGGAGAAGGTGGGGGTTCAAAATGCAGGATAGTCACAGATTGTTGCTGATGTTGAATTTCCTGAGGAAAAACATAAAAGCCAAAACCCAAACCACAACCCAACACCAACCTTTCCTGCCTCGAATCTGACAAAGTAAACAGGATTAATTCACCATATGAAAAAACATACACGCCGTTCTAACAAATGCAGAAATCAGAAGGGAAAGCGGTTTTAACAGGACGTACAATATTAATAGTTTGAACGTATGATCGTAAAAATGAAAAACCATTGATATACGCTTAAAAGCCGCCGTATACGCTGATTGCTCAAGCATTAATGAAGAATGCCCCAGATTAACTATTTGCTCTTCGAGGGATGCAGCGATATAACTATCTATTAGCACCATTAGATGCTTTGCTATTTATTTGAAAACACCCCTGCGAGTGGGTTGAGACAGAGGAGATGAATGTAAAAATGAACTGCAGCTAATTTCGCTAAATAATCCTCGAAACCTGAGCGCCTCGCAAGGAAGGGGGAGATTCTCCACTGTCCTTCTCCGAGGCTAATGACAATAGAAATGCTCTGGTTTAAAAGTGAGACCGTGTTGGTTTTCCAAATAAACAAACGCATCCTTCCTGCCACTTTACTGCAGATGTAAATTTATTTTAATGAGAGGGAGTGGAAGGATTTATTTTGCTAAAATAGAGTTAGGGATAGAGCCGGTGTAAATCTTTAGGTTTCAGAAAGAGAGGAGAAAGGAGGGGGAAGCTGCTTTCCTGGCAGAAAGCTGCCTAACAGTCCTCTAATTCTTTCTAGATTAAATCGCAATATGAATACAGCATCGAACAAATACCGAGTTTCGCTGTGAACTCAGTGGAAAGCAGTTACGTCTAACAGAATTCAATGAATTCCTCTTCTCCCTCAATGTAGTATGTGTGTGTTTTTCTCTTCCACCACACTGAAGTTCCATGAATAGGGAAAGTGGCTCCTATTGTGTGCCTCTGAACTTCCAAGTCAATGCAATTTTTAACCACTGGCTTGTGGTACTTTGAAAATCACCAGGGGCTGTCAGAGTTGGGTCCTCTGAAAAATTTACAGTGCTAAATCAGAGCATATGCTGTGAGAGAGGAAAAAAAATTGCTTAAGATTGGAGCAAGTACAGTATCTGGCTGCCCCCTAGTGTAAGTCTCTTATCTGCCTAAAATTCAACTTTAAAAGAAAAGGATCTCTTAAAGGGAAACGACTTTTGGCTCACGTATGCATACGAGAATGAAACTTCTGTACATTTTAATCTGATTAATTCCTAAGGATTGAAAATTAATTGGCTTGGGCACTCCTAGACCGGACTATAAGATTTCTGCATCAGGGTTTCTGCGAGAGCTGTGCCGAATAGGTATTTTTAAGGGATAGTGATAAGGGGTTGGGGGGGGGGGAATCCTGTTTTGTGATTTTTTTTTTTTTAAACGAGGATCCGTGCCTCCCTTGCTGTTGTCAGAGCAAAACACTTCTGCTGCCTAAAGTCAGATCTACGTCTTTTGCAATAACACTTAAAAAAAAAAAAAAAGGATAAATAATTGCCTTAAAGCCTCAGCCGAACTGCCAACCACACCTTCGGATGGTGAGTATATTCCAGCTTCTTTCCATTGTACTTGCTTAACCAGGGAAGGGACCGGAGGGGGAGAGGGGATCTCGGCGCTCTACCTTCACCACCGACCTTTTTTTTTTTTTTTAATTATTATTATTATTATTATTATTATTATTTTCCTTCTCCCCACCCAAATAAACGCTGCCAGCTGCACACGGCGACGCGATCGCGGGCAGTTTAATACCTATCACTTAAAGTTAAGAGCCCCGTCCTGCCCTCCCACCCTCCGGAGCGGGTCTGTCCGCGCTCCCCCCGAGCAGCCCCGGCGCCGGGCAGGGGCGGCAGCTCCCGGCCGCTGCTCCCGGGGAAATGACTCGGAGGCGCTTCGCCTCGGACCTGGAAGCCGGGTCCGCTCCTTGGGTTTGTTCGCTTGTTTGTTTGTTTGCTGCTTTGCTTTATTTAGCTAAAGGACGTGCTAACTGATGGTGCTGCAATTACACATACTTGGGTCTGCCCCCCTCCCCTCTTCCCCTCCTTAGAGCAACCCACGTAACCTTAGAAACGATCGTTTAAGACGCACGTTAGCTAACATTTGCTTTTTTGGATTTTTTGTTTTCCTTAAAAGAGAAACACAAGAATCACAACACATTGCCCGAAAAAAGTGTCAAAGAAGAAGAAAAAAAACTATAAGTAAACATACCAAAACCATATTTGCCTTGTTCAAGGTCCCAAATCGCTTGCATCTTCCTTTTTCTACCTCTCCTTTAGTTTGGCAGGTGAAACAAACAAATAAAAAAAAAATCAGACCGCTGTTTGCCCCCCAGAAAGATGTGCGTTGGGTAATTAAAGAGAAGTCTCCTTCTTGGTGTTTATCTAAGCGATTGTGCAAACTGATTAAAAAAAAAAAAAAAAAAAAAAAGAGAGAGCAAAAAAAAAAAAAAGTAAAGTTACAGCCTTCAGGGGGGGAAAAAAAGGAAGCAAGGTGAAGGGAATAGATTTCCCACAACCTAAAGGGAAGTGCTTTCGATGTATTATTAGCGATCAGCCTTGGGAGAGAGAGGAAAAAAAAGCACCCTGAACACACTCTAACTTTACACAGACAAGATTTCAGGGGGGGCTTTGTACACAGCTGCTTAGGAATGTGCGCCTTGCCTTTAAGAAAAAATCCCCAAGCCCAAGGTAGGAGATGTCTTTGAGTGATCCTTGTCTCATTTCATTCCTTAGAAGGAAGAGCGTCTCGCTACACCTTGTTTGGAGCTGGAAAGGCGAGACTTAAAAAAAAAAAAAAAAAAAAGAAAAAAGAAAAAGAAAAGAAAAAAAAAGGGAAAAATATTCACAACCCACCCTTCCAATTGGGGAGAAAAAAAAAATAAGAGAGGGAAATCTCCTAAGTTAATGACTGTGGGGGTAGGATGGATGCGACTGATTTCAGCCCCCCCTCCCCCCCTTTCCTACCTCCCCCCTCCCCGGCAGGAAAAAAAAAAAAAAACGAAAAGGAGAAAAAAAAGCCAACCGCAAACAACTACAGGCTGGACTATCAACACATGCACCGAAGGGGAAAAAATATATAGTGTCCTGTGTAGGGTCGGCAGGGAACGCAAGCACACGCTAAAGCAAGTTGGGAAAGAATCCGAGCTAATCAGCAATCTCTTTCTCTCTCTCTCCTTCTCTCCCTCTCCCCCCCTCTCTCTCTCTCACTGCCCCTGAGATCCCAGCTCGAAAGAGGTACTCCACATTTTTTCATTACCAAAAATCCGTTGCAATAATCATTTGTTGCTAATTGAAACCCTTGGAGACATTTTTTCCCCACCCCCTTCACAAACATGGCAACTTTTAGTCATGGGAAGCACGTTTAGTTTTATTTTATTAAAAAAAAATACGGTTAGGAAAAGGCTGAATCTTTCACCCACGAGAAATATCAGCGAGTCAGCCCCCTTCCCCGGGATGGGAGGGGGGAGTGGGGGGAACGGGACCCCGGTACAGTGAGGGCTTGGGAAAATTTGGAATACATTATACCGCATTTGGCAGGAGAATACTCTCCAACTAATGGATTCCTGCTCCTTTTTGTGTGTGTGTGTGTATCAGTGTGGGGGGTTTCTGGAAAGAGGGGTGGTGGTCGTGGTGGTGGGGAGCCGAGCTTTTATTTTAAGAAACTGTTAGGGTAGGGAGTGTGTCATACTTGACAAATGGAACAAACGCTCTTCCATTTCTTGCTTGTCCTTGCCTTAAAACAGGAATTAAGTTAACCACAGTGCTGCATGTTAATTGCATGTTTACTGGGCTAATGAAAATTACAAAAGGGTTTTGCCACCTCGATCGGTGATGAAAAAGTATGAAGGCGATTGTCATTGCAGCCTTCGGGGAGGGCCCGGGGGGTGGGGGGGAAGGACCGGGCACGAACAATATTGATCAGAAGAAGGATAAATCTTTTAACTGCTTGTTAATACCATAAATATGGTCTACACAAGTTTCCACTCTTGTTAAGTCTAATCAGTACATGGAAGATGGAGACATAGCCCACTTGAATGAATTTTTATTATTGCCAGAGGGGTACTTGCATCTGTGGGCTCCCTCCCCTCCTCAATTTGAGCACCCCCCCGCCCCCCCTTCCAAAAACACCTCTGGCAGAGGGGGATCGTGAAGGTGTGCAGAAAGCACAGGGGACAAATCCAAGCTTTTTATCCCTTCTTCATTTTTCCAAATGATTTTTTTTTTTTTTTTGGTAAAGCTGAACTGGTCATGGTGGAGAAAGCCTAAAGGGGGGAGCCCCCTGCCCGAGCCCCCCCTTATTCCCCCCCCACCCCTTTTATTCTTGGGATCTCTGGATGAAAGGCTGACCCAGTAATTCAGTTTGATGATAACCATTTTCATGCTTGAAAACAATCTGCCAAATTAAACCTAAATGGAAAGAGCAGTGGGAAAGGTAGTGAGAGCAGGGCATTTTGAAATCCCCACCACTTCTCCGAAAGGGATTGTTTGGCCAAAGGAGGAGGGAAAGGCAATTAAATAGACTAAAGATGATTTAAATCCCAACCAAAAATAATTCCAGGGAGAAGTTTGCCCCCTCCGGTGTTGCCCAGCCCTGGATTTGAAAACTTTGGCCCAACTTGTGGCAATAGCTACAACTTTGCTCCGCAGGGGTCAGAGGTGAGGGCTATTTTAACCCTAAAAGCCTGCGAGTGACCAAGGTTGCGGCTGGGCTCGCAGCACTAATAGCCATAATTACCTCCTCCCCTTCCAGGGACATTCCTCGCAGCAGCAGCGTTAGACCCCAAATTGAAGAAAATCCTGGAGTTGAACATATCTTCGGGGGTAAATAACAGCAATATGAAGGAATTTCAGAGCTCTCCCTTTTGCTTGGGGGGATTGAAGCTTTTTTTCCTTTTTTTCCCCTCTTTTTTTCCTTTTTTCCTCCTTTCCCCCCCCGCTCCCCCCCCCCTTGCCAGCATTCCCAAGGCGCTGGGTCTTTGTCTTAGAAGGAATGGAGTGTCTGAATGGTGTGAAAGGGACAGAGAGGGTTGCTTCAAATCGATTTTACTTGTCCTCTCTGTCTTTTCGGATCAACGCCCTTCAATGGACACATAGGTGCTCTTTCAACCAAAAACTTGTGCAACATTTTCTGCCTGTATTGGTGCTAAATACAATAAATGCTGGGCAGATTTTTTTTTCTTTCTTTCCAAAGCAGAAAGCACCCTAATTAAATTGTTTTATATGGACAGTCAAGACAGACCAATTAAGTATGCATTAGTATAAAGATATATTCGAGAGATAAGCGCTCTATAGGAGCCCTGTCTAGGCAAGGTGTGGAAAGTGTCCTCTCGAAGAGAGGCTGTGAGCAGGGTTTCATATGGATTTTTTCCCCTCCATTGCCTCCTATACTCGAGTAACGGGCTGAATAAGTTAGCGAAAAGCCATTAGTGAAAGTGGTTTCTAAACAAAGTTAACAGGTGGATGTAGCTGGTTTTACATTTGAATAACAGTCGCACATCTGTAATACACAGCCCTGGATTTATGCAGCGCCTGGGCAGGCGATGCCCATTCGCAGAGATCAACGCCTTCCACCCAGAGCTGAGGTGCAAACGCACACGCACGGCAATGAAAGAAATAATAAAAGAAATATCTGGGCACCTCTGTGGGCTGCAGGACGGGGTGTGAGTGAGCACACACAGACCATGCAGATGTAACTGTGTAGCCATTGTGTGGAGGCACCCAGGCTGCAGCAGACAGGCACCCACGCAGCAGGCACTGCATCTCTCGGGGCACAGCACGCTCCTGGGGTGATGGCAAGGGGAGGCACTGGCTCTCCCAGGATAAAACACACACATACACACGCGAACTTCTCTTGCTGCCCATTTTATCACTCTGGAAAAGCTCTCGTTATGGTTAACCACAGGAAACGGGCTTTAAGCTCTTCTCCATTTCCATTATTATTATTGTTATTTTATTTCTTCCCTGCAGATTTTCCACGTCGTTCAAAAAAATCCATCCCAAAGAAAAAAAAACCAGACAAACAAACAAACAAAAAACCTCTGAGCCCCCAGCCCTGCTTCAGCCTGGTCCTGGGGCAGGCAGAGCGGCGGGATGCGGCGGGGAGGAGGGGGGAGGTGGGCTGGAAGTTGCTGGGGCACCCTGCATCCCTGGACACATCGTTCGCACCCGCTGGGGCTGAGCTGTGGGAGCGAGCCCTGTGCCCGAGGATGCTGCAGGGTGCGAGCGGGGAATCGCCCTTCTGCCGTGCCACTGCACCGCAGAGAGCGGATCCACCGGAGGGGTCGGGGAGCAGGGACCGAGGGGTTCAGGGATGCAGGATGCGGGGCGGGGGCTGCCCGCTTCCATCCCCATCTTCCAGCAGCGCCCTGCGTGTGCCAGCCCATCCCAGGGATAAGGGAGACGGGGACGAATAAAGCCATTCCTCGCTTAGGTGCTTTAATGGCACGGTAAACAGGTTAGAGACAGACGGGTTTAAAAGACTCAGTTTTTCTTTATTGGTCACCTTCGAAGATAAATCATAACAGACGGTATGGGGGGCAAAGAATTCATCTAAAGGAGATCTCAGCAAGTCACTACCCGGACAATAGTCCACCTCCTGTTGGGTTGCGTATTGATCAGGAGAGGAGCTGAGGATGTCGCCACACTAAATATTTACTGATCACACACAAATAGCCGCGACTTGAACGATTTTCTCCTGTGAGGAGAGCAGAGAGAGAAGGGTAAATCATTTTATTAGTGTGTATAAAGCAAAGAGCACACTCTGGCTTGGAGTGTTTTAAAATGTGTCTTCAGCTGGATGAAAAGAGTTAGGGAAATCGATATGGAGTGATTAGACGAACCAGTCGTGTCAAAGAGAGAGGCTGTGAATTTCATGGATTTGGTTATACCAGGAGGGGGAAAATATACCGAGAGATTAAAGGGAGGAACCCATTGTAGCAGAGCCAATGAAAAAATAATATCTAATCAGAGCCGGCAAAGGTAGGGACGGGATAAGACCCACATTTCTAAAGAATCACATCAGCTGGAGAGGGATCAGGGACACAGATGAAAGAGGCAAACGGGGGGAGAGCTGGAGAGTAGGAGCCCAGAAATGCTACAGAGCAAATCCAGGAGAGGCAGGGAAAAGTCGCCTCTGTGGAGCAAAGCTGAGATACCACGAAAATGGGGACAAAAGGCTCAGGAGCGAGGGAGAGGGCTGGAGCAATCGGGCGCCTGCCTTGGAGGTGAAGTTGAGGGGTCCCCAGCCCGTGTGCCCTCCAGGCAGAGAGGGCTCTGACAGCAGAAGCGAGGGCACATCCAGCTCCCATCCGAGGGGCTTAAATCCTTCTCCTACAAGTTTGTTCTCCCCTCTCCTTCCCGCCCCCCTCCCTCCCCACAAGCAAATGTGGTGAGTAAAATGGATTTTAGCGTTTAACCACCTCATTTTATCCACGTAATGACAAGGCTCGTAATATGTAATCTACAGATTACTGCCATTCGAGGGTGACCACAAGTGGCATAAAAAAAAAATTAAAAAAAAAATAAATTCAGCATTTCTGCAAATGACAAAACGGCTAAACCCAACCTTTGCTTTAAGTGTTGAAGCTGGGGAGTTTCTGCTGCAGGATTTTATCGGTCGTAGGGAGCAATTTAGCCGTGGCTTAGGTACAGCCCTGAGGTGTCTCGGCGGATTAAAGAAAACTTTACTGAAGACAAGCAAATATCTGAGTGTCAAAGGGCTGAAAGATGGGAATAGGGCAGGGCTCTGCCATGCGTTAAAATACGTTCTTTGGGGATGCTGGGGATTATTATTATTATTATTTTGCCTCGAATCCGTGATGTTCGGCCCGTGTTCACGTGCTACCTTCTCTCCGCGTATTTTTCTTTAGCAGAAAATAGGATGCGACTGCAGAGAACTAAGTCAAAGAAGCGAGAGAAAGTTTGAACCGCACTTTAAATGACGCTGATTGCTGGGAGGGAGGAAAGGCATCTCAAGCTAGGAACCGAGGAGTAAAACTGATGTGAAAACAGCTTTTCACTTCTCCTCCGAGTGCTAATTTTGCTACTGTAAACAAACACTGAAGTTAGAAACAGCTGCAAATAGCCTGCCGGGCACCCAGGGTTCAGGGACCGGAGGGGGTTGACTTTTGTTCATGTCTCAGGCTGAATTTTCCCCCAGCTTTGCTTTTTAATTTATTTTTTAATATTTTTTTTATTTACCCCGAAATCAGGGGCTGATGCTGCTTTCAGTTGTGGAGAAGGGACAAAAAGCAGAGGCGTACTAGGAGCATTTCGTGTGAGCCTGTGGAGTGCAGGCAGCTCGGCTGGATCACCAGTGCAACAGGAAACCTCGGGACAGACCCAGCCTAATTAACAGTTTTCCATAGCTGAAGCGATTTTTAAGAATCCCAGTGGATTAGCCCAATATGTTCAGGTGTGAGGCTACGAGGGCCTATAACTCCTTTCACTATAATCTTATAACCTCCTTACCTAATTCCTTAGATTGCAGATAGGAAGAGTCTGACCCTGGAGGTCGTAAAGAGCTGGGTTTCATTAACCCTTCCCTCCCCGGCGCCGCTCCAAGGTTAACTGCGCCGGGCTGTGTGCTCGGGGGAGCGAGGGAGGGCGGCCGGGAGAAAGGGATTTGCGAGAGGGGTCGATCCGACGGGAGGGCAAAGCTTAAAATGATTTCTGCTCCCTTCATTCCCTTCCTTCAGCCAAAGGAAATATGGAAATAGGGAACTTTTCTCCTGCCCGTGCATCCGGAGGTGCATAAATGTGCGGATGTTTGTGAGGCAATTCATCCCCTTTACACCATTTCATTATTGTTTATTATTTTTAAAATTATTATTTTTTTTAATAATGGAGGAAATGAAACATTCTAGAACCATCAGCAAAAAGCAAAGCCATCTCCATCTTCAGGACCAGCACCAATCTCTTGAGCTTCTTGTCCACAGTAGAGCTGTAATCTTTAAAGGAAAAAAAAAAAAATCTAGAAAATCTTCTCAGACTGTATTTGCCTGGGAACACACCTGGTTTATATTTTAATAGGTAGTTACATTGTATTGATTCAGGGTACATCATTGATGTTGAAAGTTAATAACTCTCAAATTATATCTATCTGCCTACATACATAATTGCATACACAGTATAACACTGGAGGAATTTGCATTTTGCAGCACATTCTTTGTTCTTAAATCTTTTAACACACTGAGTTGTTCCTTTGAAGAAAATGTTATTGAACCACATGTTTAAGGAAAAGATGCTTCTAAACTATATGTTTAAGCAATGAAATTGTTGAGTGAAATACAGATTTCTTTGTATCTCACACAAACCTTGCCACACGCCAATCTTAACCTACACATCGAACTGCCTTTTTTTTTTTTTCTTTTTTCTTTTTTTCTTTTTTTTCCCTCCCAGTTAGAAGGCAGAAATATGTGAACTGCTGAGAGAGGTGGGTACTTTTTGGTAAGTATGTTTAGATATGATCTTCAGATACATTTATTGTACTTTCAAATTCTTGGGATACTAATTGAGCTGGCAAACAATATCCCAGCTGAATGTCTCAGCTTCTTCCCCATTTAACAGGCTTTAATGTAGAAGTATATTGTAGCCATCCTTCTACTAAACAATGTAGCTGAGGAGTCAGCAAAAAAAATGAAAAAAACATGTTAAAACCAAATTATAATTGCTGCCTTATATCTGACTCTTCTTCCTTTCCGCAGTCCTAATGAACTCTTTAAAGTTTTATTTATTTATTTTTTTATTTCTGAGTGACAGATCAAAAATAATTAGCAGAATCAGAAGCAGCCGGGAAGCTTGAAATAATGTGTCTAAATATTTCATATTGCTACTTATAATACCAGCCCTTCAGCTGTAAAAAGGAACCATTCCCTATTTATTCTGTGCTGGTTTATAAATACAGAAGGATAGATTCTTTTTTTTTTTCCCAGGGCCTGCCTCAGCAATGCCATAAATAGAGATTGAGCTATCAGGAGGAAAAAAAAAGAAAAAAAGAGAAAGAATAAAATAAAAACAAAACCCTGGACAGGAATAGAGACAGACAAATAAATGTATAAGTGCATCTGAACAATGTTACGTAGCACATTAGGAGTTGGTAAAAAGAAATTAAATCTATCGCATATTTATAACCTCATAATTAAAATACATTCTTATCTCTCTCCTCTGAAAGGTTGCAGCTTTCTTGGAAGTATTTTGAGTGCATATTTTAAACTCCATGTCTCGAATTGAATTAAGATGAGCTGTTTTGCCCAAGAGTAAAACCCTTGTTTACAATTTAATATTTAACTTTCAGCTGCCTACCCACTGTCATATCATTTTCTTTAGATTTCACCTCCTTACATTTGCAGCCTTTATTTAAAATGATGTTAGCTTATATCAAATCCTAATTTCTTATCATAAGAAATGAGTCACTATAATCCAAAACAGTCCCCCTGGTCTGATCGAGTTAAATTGGATGAGAATCTTTCACATCTAGAGAGTTAAACTGGAAACTTTAAAGCAAAGAGATATCAGCAAACAGTGAAAAATGGTACATCTGCTCTCTCTTGACAAGCTTGCATTATATCACATGTAAGGAAGCCCAAATTTTTGAATCTAAGACCAGTTTTAGTTTTTAATAGGAAATAATTACATGGAACTTTATTTCCAGAGAGAATGTCCCTTCCAGCTACAGTGTTTTGCTTTGATCTAAGTATTAACTGGTAATAAAATAACCATATTTTGGATCTTAAGCATATTGATGCTTAGAGGAATGTTATGCTTTCAATCAAATTTTAACTTTAGATTATCCGAAGGTATTCATCCTTCTTTTGTCAGAAACCAATTTGCTCTCTTACTCCTACAGCTACTCACATGTGGTTTGGTACACTTTGTTATTTTATGGTGGAATTTGCACTGTCGAGGTGGAAAACTTTTAGGTGGAATGAGATCATGTTCCAGCCTGGAGATTTGGGCTGTTTCTCATACAGGTCCCCACTCCAGCCCTTCTTTACACTTGTTGTGCACCACCACCATCGCCCACCTCCGAGGGCGGCCGCCGCCTCAGGATTTGTGTTTAAAATAATCAGATTTTTTTAAAAATTATTTTTTTTTCTTTATTTTTAACCTGGAGAATCAATCATTTGGACCCATCCTGCACAATTAACCTCCCCTTTATATTACAGCCCCAAGTGCAGTAGTTCATAAAGACATGAAAAGGACATCCCAGTCAGCAGGACCCGAGCCCAGGCTTGTCACAGAGTATAAAAGGAGAGAGAAGGGGAGTTTTTATCTCTTTGCCCCGCCAGTTCTTAATAGTTCTAAGTTTCAGTGTGACAATAAAACAGTTTTGATAACATAGCTCATGGGTTTCTCTGCCACATAAAGTTTTCTTAATAATAAAAAAGAAGAAACTTTATCCCTGCTAAATTAAAATAGGGCAGATGTTGGATATGGTTCATATTAGCCAGCCTTTCACCCCTTTGCCCCTGGCACTAAAGTTCTGACTTTTTCTTTCTACTATGTCTGTTTCTAACTGAAAGGTATTATTCCTGCCCTGGCTCTCTTCTTCTATTTATTTTTTCAGTGTCTAAAATTAAACCTATTCATTTAGTAATATACATTCTATTTCGCATTGCTAAACCTGGCCGGAGAGGGGAAATGTTTTCCAAAAAAGTGATGCACCACTGACCTTAAAAGAAAACATGAAGCAGGGAAAGCTGTTCTTAAAAGGTTTATTTCTAGAGAATTTTGTAGCTCTGTTGACATTATAGGGATAATGGCTGTATTGCAATGGGCTTTCAAGGCCCAAGAGGTTTATGTTTTCTTCTGACCATAAGTCTAATAAAATTTTAAAGGTGCACAAACTCTCATCACTTTAGATATTTAAAACTAGTTTGAAAAACCTCTTGGGAAACATACATTATGGTGGATAGCCCCACTGAGAAAGCAGGGGATAGACAAAAAAAAAATGCCCTGAGTCCAAACCCAAATAACTCCCCCCCTCCAGTTTTTTTCATGCTAGCTCTATGAAAATCCTGGCTATTAAACTCCCAAGGATAGTACAGCTCTTTCCTCCAGGGCTGTGCAGATAGAATTTATTGTCCATTTGGAATGATCAAGTTTAGGCTAATAAAAGGCCCTCTGTAAGCAGAAATGCCCAAGTTGATGTTTGGCAGAGTTTTCAATGGTGGAGTTTATACAGGACGGGGGCTCTGCACTATTTGAAATAACTCCCATCCCAGCAGCTGAAGATGATCTGACACACAAGTAAACGTTAGCAGGCAGTGACTGAAGGTTAATCAGCCCTGCTTTCTGAGCTGGGGGCTTGAAAGCAGCAAAAAGTGAAAGCTGCTTTCTCTAGCCCTTCCCTATGCTAAGGTGCTGCTAACTTTTATGAATTTTTTTCCTCCCTCCCTCTTTTACTATCTGTCTTTGTGCCTGAGGGCCAGTGAAAGAACACTGCAGATTCTAGATTGCTTTCAGAGTTTCCCTTTGCTGATGATGGATTACCATGTCAATTTAAACGGCATAGGATTAATTTGTTTCAATGATTTCTCTTTAGGCTGAATGCCAGTCTTTTTTTCTATCTCTCTTCTTGCTCTTCAGAAAAAATAATAACAATAATAATAATAATAAATCCTTAAACCCCCCAAACACTTTTGAGATCCCATGTTAAAAAGACAATAATAGAAATAGACAAGTTAGGTGTAATGTTGCAACACAGTTGTAGGTTTGAGTGTTTTTATCTCGTTCTAAGGGGCTGCAGCATACAGTCAGTCACATTAAAATGAAATTGGATCCAACGTTTATTCAATAAATACTTGTCTTGTAGGTAATCCAGAACAGAGTGCTTTTGACACATAAGGACTTAATTTGTCTTGGATAACAAGTTATTAATATGGCACATTTAAACTTGCCACCTACAATAAGGTCATTTAGATCTATAATACGACTCACGAGAGAACTTCATAAAGCCAGAAACAAAGTTTGAAACCGCCTCTGAGGCGCGGAGCAGACGCACGGCTCACGGTTTGCTCTTTTCAGAAGAAAGTTCAGAGCAAGTAGGAGCCACCCAAACCCAAATGGTGTGCATCTGCTCCTCTTTGAAAGGCAAACGTAAATGGAGCAAGGAGGGGAGGGGAAAAAAAAAAAACCAAGGAACCCAAACACACATTTTTGAATGAGTAAGCTTTAAAGCTGTGCTGCGTCTGCTCGCAAACTCATCGCAGCTTTGAAAGTGAAAAAACAACATTTGGTTCAGGGTGGAAATTCGCCTGCATTTGCACCCTACCTCTTCCATGTGCTCTGCAATTTACCCGCTTTTAATAATAAGTGAGGAAGTTGGAACATAATCCACCCATAAATGTTACTGCTGTAATTTGACTGCCCTGTGTTTGTTCATGCATTAGTTGTATGTGTGAAGCGAAGTGGGGATGGATGCTGGGCATCCCTGTGCAGCACGAACAGACAGAGGTGTTTGGGATTTCAACACCCAAACATCCTGCAATTGTTTCCAGTTTTGGGGTCTGAGGTTTCAGACCTGTCCCAACCCCATGGTGCCTGCAAGAGGAGGGGAATATTGTGGGAATGCTGCTCAGGACGTGTTTGGTGACTGGCAATTCGGTCTCCACACTGTGTCCCTGAGCTTTGTTATTCTGCTTTTCTGTACTGAGCTCTTGGTTGCTCTTGCCCTGGCAGATTCTGTCTCTTGAAGTAACTAAATCTCATTTTTAAGCTATCCCTGGGAAAAGGATGTTACACATGAGTAGAAAAATGCAGGCAAGAAAGGCTAATTGAATGAAAAGAGAGAATTAGGTTAAAAATAGAGTACAATCTAGTATCACATTTTCACTAGTGTAACCTGAAATGAAGGTGTCTCCAAGTCCCCAGTGATGCCAGAGTGTTTAGATGTTGGGCACAGATGGAGACACCTATTGAAATGTGTCTGAAGAAGATTAATAGGACTTGTCAGTGTTGGGAAAGCACTGCTTTGCTGTAAATTTCTACTAGCACAAGATGAATTACCGATGAATGCTCAGTTATCAACCCCATCACTATCATTGGACACTAAATCAAATTGAGCAGTTATCTACAATCAGAAAATTTCTTTTAAAAGTAGGCATGCACCTTTAGGCTTAAACTCTTTAATAAGACAATATCCTTGATGGTATGTGTGTGTTCACAAAGGGATATGATTTAAAGTTTCTATACAAAAAGCTTCTGTTCGGAAATGAACTCTAAGTTCAGTGTGAAATCAGCATTGTCAAACAATAGAAGATACTCAGAAAATGCTGGTTATATAATACAGAGTTCTGATGGGGGCCTGATCCAAAATGGATTTTCATGCGTGTCATTAGATTTTGGATCCATCCCTATTTATGAGAGGCTTTTTTCAATCTCTGCTCTGCCTTTATTTACGGTGATGATAACCCCCCCTTCTCTCTACCTTAAGGCCTGGGCATCCAAATCATACATTAATGCAAAATAGCCATCATGACTTGGGATATATGTATAATAATAATAATAATACCACCTCCCCAACATATTTAGGAAATTACAGCTTAATATAATGAACTGTGTGATGAAAGAGTCAATGAATAATATTTTAACTGAGAGTATTTCTTTCTCTCCTTTATGAAAGGGGAAACTGTCACAAGCAAAACTACCACAAGCATTTACCAGCCCACTCCTGAAGAATACTACCTGCATTTGCCATCTGACGCTGCTGATGACAATGATATTAAATAAGCATTACATATTTTTACTTTCTAGGATTTCTTTCCCTCTCACCCAGGCACTGCATACTTTATCCAAGGAGATTTATCTTGGTGTGTTTTCCAAAGTCAGTTTTTCCCTTTTATTAGAGACAAGGGGAGTAATTTGTGTTTAGGGAGGGAGGCAGGTACAGAGCCTTTATCTGATCTGTGTCCCCAACCACCACCACCTCCTTAACCGACGGCAGATCCCCACTCTGGAGGGGCTGGCCCTGTCTGGGTTACTTCTTGGCCAAGGAATGTATCCTTCCCTTCACCTCCACATATCTCACCTGTGATGCACGCTGCTTTTTGAGAAGGGAACAATGCACTGTTTACCACTGAGCACAGTTTCAAAGCCTTTGTGCGTTTCTCATCTCCAGCCAAAGCTTATTATTTACCACCCTAAATATTCACCAGGGTAAGGGATAGCAGGAGGGATTTTCTTCATTTTTACACCCCAATTTTCACGCAGAAAAAGCCCTGCATTAGGACCAGATTCCAGTCAGATGGAAGTTATTAACTTTGAGCAGAACGGGGCCGATTCCAGCCAGCCACAGCCTGTGCCCTTCGAGCACAGTTGCTTTGCAGCATCCCCGTGTTTATTTTTTTCCTTTGGAAGGCATGATTCTTTAAACATATTTGTTTTACACAGAGCAGCAGTTGAATCCTAACTTTTTTTCCCCCCCTCCACAAACACGTAAAGAGAATATTAATAGGGAATATTAACAGAGGTGAGTGCAGCATGAAGCTAGTTAGGTTGTAGTAGCTGAGAAATATGAACTAGTGAACATAATCCATAAACTCCATTTGGTTACTATAATACTCCAATCTGTATTTATTACAACCCCACTCTGATGCTTATACAACTGCAATTGCTAGATTTATACACTCTAATGGTTTCACAATAAGAAAAACCTGTGTCTTTATCTTTCTTTTCCTGTCCAAAATAACCCCTTCCACATATACTTCAGGCTTCTCCGGACCTTGTCTGGGTTTAATCACAGGCTTTGGGACAAAATGTGCATTATTAAGAAGTATAAATATTTTCAGAAGCAATCAAAGGGTTGAAAGATTGATTCGGCATGTAGATTGGATTTAATTCGAAGCAGCTTTGTTCTAATGAGGACTACTGGGATACAAAGACGGCAGCCGCTTATGGCCACCAGTTGGGAACTTCGACTGGCTGCAGCAACCTGTCAAGAATTCCAAGAAACTGCCCGGTACTGAACAGAGAAGTGCTGGGGAGGACGGTGCTCTATTGTTTGCAGCCTCCTTCCGAGGCTGGGTTAAGGTTTTTTCCTTATTTTACCATTTTTCCCTATTTTACCAAAATGACAATTCAGCCTCTTGCTGCCCACAGGGCCAAATCCTGCAGTCACTCACTCAGGGAAAACCCCCATGGACTTTGTGGGTGGCTTTGCCTTGAGGGAAATGTGGCAAAGCTTGGCTGAGCCTCAACTCCAGCCGGTTTGGGAGCTGTGTAACAATTTGTCCTGCTCCCAGACGTGGTTGCTTTCGCAGTGACTTGTTCCATTTAGTTTTGCTACCTGCACTTCTAGGTGTGATGGGGACCTTTTTTGAGTAGGGAGGTGTTTATCCCTCCCTACGAGGGAGAATCACAGCTCTGTGAGGGCTTGGGAGCTCCTGTCCTTGTTGGGCGACCCAGCAGAACTGCTGGACCTGTGCTGCTTCCCACCTGCAACGTCCAACAAAACACTCTTGGGATGATGCTGAACCCAAGGGGACCCTTGGCTGCTTTCCCCTCAGACTTACAAAACCCCAGCAGTAAAATGTCAGCGTGGGCTTTGGGGGAGTGTCACGTCACAGGTACTTGGTTCCCTAAACGCCGAGCGTACAGTCGGAATCACAGGACATACAGGATCAAACACGGACCAGTTTCTCTCTCCCCTTAGCCCCCCCTTGCCTACTTTTGTCCATAAAAGCAATAGAAAGAGAGAAAGCTTGAATTTTCTGAACTGTTTCACCCATCCACAGCTGGAATTCCAAAGCGAAATGAAAATGCCTTTAAAATCAACCCTACATGGGAGCCTGAGAGAACAAGTTTTCCTTTGTTGTAGGGTATAGTATTATTTGCTGTAGGTTTTTGATATACATTCTAAATTAGGCCTGCAAAGGAATGCTTCATCTTTAATTCATCACTCTCAGCTGAAAGAGATTAGCAATGTCTAGCACGCACCCTTCGTATGGTGCTGACCTCATCAAGTATGGCCTGAAATTAATTAGCCTCATTCATTCCAAATGGAAAAGGATAATGGAGCTGCATTTTAGAGATGACCATCACAAATTGTATGCAGCATATTTAAAATCTTTCCCCCCTCTCTCCCCTCCCCATTTTAAAAAAAGAAAAAAATCTGTGTAGATTAAAATTCTTTCCAGAACTTGCAATATGTCGGAGTTATCGAGGCAGTAGGAGCAGAAACCATTCCGTTTTTATTTGTGGAACTGGGAGCCACATTTTGTATGTGTGGCTGTAAAAGCAGCAAGCCTGTCTTAATGGCAGAACACCTGGAATTAATTTGATATTTCCAGGTGCTCTGGCAAACTGGGACATCAAGCACTTGATGTTTAAACATTCTTCCACTGGCTTG
The DNA here is from genome assembly GCF_021018805.1 of Prinia subflava. Lineage (NCBI taxonomy): Eukaryota > Metazoa > Chordata > Aves > Passeriformes > Cisticolidae > Prinia > Prinia subflava. Next base: position 4,593,082 of record NC_086261.1, read on the forward strand.
CTTAAATCAATATGAAAGTGGTGTCCCTTTGTCATTCATACATGCAAAGTGCTAGCACAAACTCCAGCTTGGCTTCAGAGTCCTACATCACTCATAATCTAATTAGAAATCAGAGCAGAGCTGAAGCAGCATTCTTTGTGGATTCTTGGGCAGCAAATAGGGATACTTGTCTTTTGTTTCCCTCCTCGATTGCATCGTTCACAAGCTTTCACACCACATCTCTAAAGGTGGTTAGGTGCCTCAAGATGTTGACAGGCATGAAGGACAAGATTATTTAGGTGCCTAACCCGGGTGATTTCAAATGGAATTAAGCAACTGGATGTCACTGGGCTGGGAGGGGGGGTGGTGGTGGTGTGGGGATCGAGGGGGGCACAAAAAAAAAGCGGCCAGTGCATATTAAAAGCTCTAATTTGTTGTCCTAAACTCTAGCAATGTGGGCAATGTTTTTCCAGGGTAAAATTGCCTGCAGGGTGCCTTTGCTGGAGCCTGTTAGTTCCTCCTGAGGTCAGCGGGTACCGGGTGCGGGGCATCGCAGCCTCTCCGAGCCAGGCACGGCTCTCGCTCTGCTCCGGCTGCTTCCCAAGAGACAGGGACAGTAAAGAGGAATTTGGGATTTCCCACAGGAATCTGGAAGATGCCCATGCCCAAGACAATGGTGAGGATTGGGCCAAAGTCCAGATCCAGCCTTGATTCCTTCATCCAAGTTACCCTGTGTTGACCCACGACTGCTGATGGAGGCCAGAGACGTGGACCTGCCCCTCTCCTCACTGCCCTGCATCAGATCACCAGGAGGACCTGAGAGTGCTGTGAGTAAGAGATGCATTTTTTTTGTCACACCAAACAGTTCATTGCAAAACTTCAGATTTTGAAATGACAAGGTCATAATGGCTCATATCTGCAACGCTGGGGCTTGGGGAACATTCCTGCAGTTTATACCCAGGGAAAACATTTTGTGATATGTACTATAATCACCTCATACCCAGAAAAATAGAGAATTAATTATTTCTCTTTTAACACAAACAAACATTCGTCTTTCAAAGACTCCATTCATTAAGAACTGCCATTGAATCCAAGATTGAACCTATTGTTATTAATCCTAAATGAATTCAAGTTTGTCTATCATGAACAAAGCTGCTCGCCATCTGATAATCCAAATTTGCTCAAGAAAAAAGAATGAGCAAATGTTAGAAGCAGCAGGTGAAATCATACCGCAGTTATTAAGCCTTCTTTCAGGGGAAGAACAGGATAGATTAAATTGTTATGTTAGGCCATGTTGTGAGTCCACGTCAATTTTGTCTGAGATCTTATCTTAGCTCAGAACTGTTTCCTCCTAAATGAAACTAAACGTTGAAGACATGAGAAGCATATTGACCAAAAGATTCAAAACTTTGGATTCAGCAGACTTCTGATCTTTTGTCCACAGAGTATCGAGTTGTAAAGCTGTGGAATATGAAATAGTCATGATTATCTTCAGCTTGCCCACTTGTCATGCTGGGACTCTGGCACAGATTTTCCTTGCTGGCTTTTTTTCAGAATCAGGCATTGAGTTTGCCTGATAGCTGGTATCATTTGCCACTGACCTTACAGACACTGGTCCTATCCTAATATTAAGTCTCATGCACCAAGTGTGGGCTGTAATTCTGCCTCTGGTTCTCTTAAGCTCTCTTTTGCAAACACCATTGTCCAAAAAAGCAGCAAACAAAAATCTTACAATCAAAACAACTGAATTATGCTGGTCCTTTGATCAGCTGTTATCAAGCACAGGCATTTCTTGAGATTCAGAAATGCAGTGTAATTCACCTGGGATAAGAAATCAAATTTAAAAATGAGCTGAACAGACGTTTTTAGGAATAAGTAAATTTCTAAATAAACCAGCTTTTTAATTCCACCTTTTCTATATTAGAACAAATCAATACTGTCTGCACTTGGAGAGGAGTTTCAACTGTCATAATTAAATATCATCCTACTTCTTGCAGCACAGCCAAACAAGGACTTTTACTCCTGACACAAGGGTTTCCTCAAGTAGGGACAACTTACTAACTTATTACAGCAATGATTTAAGATCCACATCATATTTTAGGAAACAAATCTCTACCAAAACACACAGCACAATTCATCCCTGGAGTCAGAGCACTGAAGAGATGGAGTAATAGAAGAAATAATATATTTTAAATTCTTTTTAAATACAAACATAATAATGATACATTAAATAATGTGATCTACCCAGCCGGACTCCTAATTCTCTACATGGAAACCTCACGTTCATTCATCACTTCATTCTCTTCAGCTGTAATGTTGGGTTTTGGTAGACACTAAGCCCGGGCCATGAGTTGGAATGGGAAGGGGAACAAGGACAGTGCAAGGCTGTGTATTAGCTTAGACAAGTAGGATGTCATTGCCAGCCTGAATTTGTTGATGACACCAGACATTAGGCAAATAAATCTTGAGCCACTGAGGCACGGGTTTGGTGACTTTAAGTAATGACATCCAGGAGGTGACACCGTGGATTTAAACCAGCAAGTGCCTCTGGACAAATAATGGCCACTTAGCCCTGACCACAAAATAACGAGTCAAAATGGAGATTCACCTCTCCCCTGAAGAGAAAGATTTTGGTTTTCCCTTATTCTAGTCTCATTTCAAATGTTCAAGAATCTGGGTTTGATCTTCTTTGAGGACAGGGAAGGACTTTTGTCTCTGAAGAATCAGGCTCATGGAGTTGCTTGGTCAATTCCCATTTGCACCCAGCAAAGACCATGGAGATGTTCAATGGTACAAAAAGGTATCAGCTCCCAATCTGGGGGCTGGGTGTGAGGCTGGGCCTTTCTGTGGGCTGAGGTTTATTTCCATTTGTACCAGATATTGGTGATCTGTAGTGATTTCACCTGAATCCCTGGACTTTGCAGGTTCAGATGCACATGGTGACTTCATGTGCTGAAGTGAAAACAGAAAGTGTGACCAGGAGCCATTGTAGTTCTTTGTCCCAGCTAAACAATTTAACTCCCCTTCTGCAATGTTTTCTTGCCATACATCCTAATTCTACCATCCCTTTCCCCTAATAGCAACATAAATGAGTACTCTACAGGTGTAATTATGGTAATAGTTCTTTTACTGCAAATACTGGAAGCTTGTAACCTGTAATTCACTTTTTCTGATAGTCTCCTATTCTAACACTAGACATGTTATTTTAAAATGTCTAGGACCTGAAAGCTAAATTTATAGTGATAGATAATAGTAATGGAAACCAAGCATCCTCCTTAGTTCAGACTTTAGAGCTGTGCTGTATCTCTTGGCCAATTGTTGCCTTGTTCACCTAGAAATATCATACCCACCACTACCACGGTAATTCAAATATCAGAGTTAAGCAGAAGGAAGCAAAATACATCTCAATTTGTTTATTTTAAGGTACAAATCTATGAAAACTCAAGACATACTAACATGCAATATCTTTTTATGAATTATTCCATAGCAAATTCTGGGGCAATTATTGTTTTTCCACAGTGAATCTGCCATTTTTCTGATAACATGAGCTCCCCTTCTTTTCTAGGTACGAACCATCACAAGACTGTGATTGGAAAGTGTGGGGACCAAGCACTCAGGGAGGTGGCTGATGCAGCTGGTTCCTGGCCCTGGGCTGTGGGTCAGCTCTTGGACATGGCACAAGCCACCAGAGGCCAGAGGAACATTGTGGGGACAGTTTCTGTCCTGGCTACTCCTCATCAGTGCTTCGAGCTGCACAAAGCCCTGAGAACCAAGGCAACACGAGTGCTCCACCAGGGATTTGCTCCTCTCATGGTCTGCACCTGAAGCACAGCACAAAGTTCCACCCTTTGCTTCTGCAGGTAGGAGCTCAATCTAATTTACAGATTTAGTTTTAGTTAGAAGCAAGGCAATAATATTAAACTAAGTCATGCAAATGGTCGCCCTCTTCTAGACATTGTTTCATCATTTTCTCTCCATTTTCTAGATGAAGCAGCCAGTATGAGGAGGGCATGCTGGCACATACCCCACTTGATAGCTGAAAAGAACAAACTGACAAATATTTTTAATATGCTACAGCTTATCAACATCCCAGTGAATAAAGGGCAAATGAGATTTTCCACTCATTATTTGTAGATCTACATGGAGATGCTGATGAACTGCCATTTAGTCCAGAGACTGGACAGAAATAAATCACCAGATAAAATACAATATTCCTAGTGAAATCCTTTATGGAATGTGTTCTTGCCCCAGACCCCTCCTGGAACAGGCACAGTGATGCTCCCTGAGACCTGGCAGCCCCTCTAAGTGAGCATATGGCCTGCTCAGCTCTCACAGTGCTGGTGCATGGTGAGCAAACACGCTGTACTGTCAGAGCAAACAGGGGGCTCTTTAATAGCATGAGATTCTGTGCCTGCTTCAAACTCCATCACTGCTCCAGAAATGGATTTCCCTTCTCTGCTGGAGCGTGCACAGTTTGCAGGTGGTGGCAGGAAAAAAAGTGAGAGTCTCCTTGGATGGTGTCTGTAACCATCTCCCATAAAGCTGTAATGCTGTGGAAGGCTCTTGATGTGTCAGAAGTTGCATTTTCTGGTGATGCTACATCACCTTCTCCATTCTTTTGAGATGTCCCCTGATGCATTGTAACTTGCTCAGTAATTGGAATAGAAAGAGGGACCTGAAGGTAAAAATCCCGATGTTAATCAAGGCTGGCAAAGGGCAGAACATTAGCTGCAGTAATTGTTTTTCTGAGGGAGTCAACAAAGCCAGGCTCGTCTGCACTACCAAACAGATCTGGTCCTGCCTCTGTGCTCCTCACACTGGCAGAACATTGCCCTGAAATCACTGGAGCAGGGATTGGGCCAGGAATGAGCAGCTAAGTTGCAAAGCAAATTAATTCCTGCCAAAAAAGTTCAGCTATGCTCAGAAGTATGTAAAGTGTCTGATTTGAGAAGTGTCAAGTAGCATTTGTGACCAATTATCCAAGATGAAGGGGGCAGAGCTATGTTTACATGTACTAATCTTCAGCCAAAGTTTGAAAACTCTAATTCATGGACACGCATCAAATTTCCTTTCCAGGCTTGGCATTTGCCTGTACGCACGCATGCACATTGCTCGGGGATGACAGGAAAACATGATTACCACTTGCAAATAATACAAATAAAAAAAAAGAAAAAGAAAAAGCCAGAAGAGCTGCCATGCAGCAGCAGCCTGGTAATTAAACCTATACTGTGATATGCAAAAAGAATTGTGGACCACGGTATGAGTAAAATAGCTTTATCAGCTGTGCTGAAATATGACGTGTGGTGTGTCTGTGTTGTTATTTTTCCACAACCTGTGAAGCCTTGGGAAACGATCTACACAAAAGAACAAGAAGTAAAAGCTGCCTCTGCCATCTTCTGTTTAATTAACATAGGTATACCAATTTAATGCAATTAATCAAGATAGGAGGGATTAAACAGTAACTCAGCTGACAACGACAGTGTTAGCATTGCTGTGGCATAAGAAGGGCTGCAAAATGAGAGTGGTGACTGGGAACACTGTGAGGGAGAACAAGCTGGCTGCAGTTTGGGGAGGTTTATGCAGATGTACTGAAATTTAGGGGCAGCTGATTTTTCATGTGGCCAAGTGTTTATCTGCCCCTGCCCTTTCCTTTACCCTCTCAGACCTTCCAGGGTAATCCCCAGAGTGGCAACAACTTCTAAAGTGATTCCTCTTTCTTCTAACAGATTCCTGATGCTAAAGGTCTGACCTTAAAATGAGCAGTGCATAGGGCAAGAGTGGGTACTGCAGTGAGCTTCTGGCCTTCAACCCTTCCAAATACAGCTATTTTGGTAACCAGAACAGTATACTCATGATGGGTGAGGGAACAGAGCCTTCCAGTGCAGGGCTTCTCAGCACATTAACTCTATCAGTGCTGGATTCAGGGTCCTTATGCAAGTTGCCCGTGTCTGTTTAAGACCATAAATGCAGATTTAGAGAATTCTGCAGCATTCTGTAACTTCATGGTTGTGCTTTAGTGCCCGATGCACCTAAAAACTGGGCTGAGTCCTGTGGATTTCCACGTGGCTCTGGGAAGGACTGTAATCACATGCTGCTGAGAGTAGCTCAGACTTGGATTTCTTGTTGGCAGGAGAGGCACAGCCTGGTTTGCTACAATGCAAGTGTCCTCATTAATGTTCCTCAAGCCCTGATGTCCTGGGACCGCCGTGGTTGGCTCAGAAGATGGCTGTGTTTTCCAGGCTCATTCTCTTGTCTTCAGAATGTTAAATTGGGTGATAATGAGTAGTAACTGTGTCCTTTTTTTATGGTGAAGTTGACACTTGCCTTCTAGTAAACAGACACAGAGATGACCCTCCTCATTTCGCACAGGTCACCAAACAGCCCCGGAGTGGTCGGGGTTATTGGCCATTTACCAAACTCTGTTTGACTTGGGTTCATGGGTGAGAGATGAAAGGCTCTATATTGCATTACCAATCCCTGGGGCCAGCCAGTCTCCCTGAAGAAGCATTTCATTTAGCAAGGCAGCTCCTGGCCCATGGGAATCGGAGATTTGGGAAAAAGAGGACACAGTTTCAATTGCAAACGTTTCCTGAGGGCAGATGTCTTAAAGCCACACAGAAACTCACTGCTTCAGTGTCACAATAGTTGCTCCAGGACACTTAATGACCAGCAGATTTTCCCCTTTAATTAATCTCCCCTTTTTCCCAAGAAAACATCCGTTAGGTCACTTGCGGTGTTTCTGCCTCTGCCCTGCTGTTTTGTCCATCTCCTCAGGGCAGGGCCATTGCAGAAGTTGTGAATTTTTACCTTTTCCAAGAGCTTCAAAATTGAAACAGATGAGGTAAGGAGCCCTGGTATCACACTTCGAGGTGTTGGGCTCTTGGGAGGAAAAATGACTACTCCTGAAGTGTCCAAATATTTTCCTTACCCTAGAGCAAAGATGTTGACTGATTTTCTTGGTTATAGTAGAGTGGTCACTGCTATAGAGGTAGTCCAAGTGCTGTGTTTTTACAGATAATGGATTGATGGCTACAGCAAGAAGAATATCTGGTTCAGACCAAGAATTCAACCCAGACTTGTACTGAATTTCCTATGATCAGAAAATCTAGTGTTGTTTCAAATTCATTAACACTGATTAAAATCCCCTTCCAGTTTCCTCCCTTACTGTTTGTGATGTGAGTCCTGAGACATTCAGAAGTTGCATTTGTCATTTGATAGTTTTACATCATGGTTGCAATAGTGCATCTGCCAAGTCAGCAGGGTTTTTTTTTTCTGTGTTTGTTTATTTATTTACCACTCCATTTCCAGCAAGTTCTTGTTACCCAGTCCTTGCTGACAAGAGGGGAAGAGGCAGAAGTCAGCTCAGAAAATGAACGACTGGAAGGTAAGTGAAAAGAATAGTAAATGCAGGCCATTCATGTAACAGGATCCAATTCATTTTTATGCCAGGGAGATTTTTTAAATGGGACTTCTCCCAGCGGAGAGCTCACAATGCTCAAGGCCTGTTTCACTATAAAGACAATACATAATTATTCTGGGCTTATTATTATTTTTTATCACTCGTTTTCCAGTTGCAGGGAGTGAGGGCAGAGATGAGATCAGGACCCATTTTATTGCTGTGCAGCACACGAGGCTGCAGGACCCTGTGGAGGCAGGTAAATGCACCCAGGCCCGGGGTTCAGGGCACAGGTCTGAGATGGGAGAATCCATCAGCAGCCAAAATGGGAACTCAGCCTCCTGAGGCCTTCAGTCCTGGGCTCCTGCTGCTCGGTGCTTTCAGCATCTTTTCTTTTCACACTTATTTTGAATCATCGAAATGATGAATTGAAAAAATGCCATGTCATTTGAAGCACTCTTTATTGTATTTACAGGAAACAGATTATCTGTTCTCTCAGGATAGTGGAAACTGAGTATGATGAACTCATCTGGAGAAAATGTGGGTTGGGTGTGACAGAGAAACTTGTGTTTTATACCGCAGTGACATCTTAATTTTTGGTTTTGGTATGACAGACTCAGTGATACTGAACTGTCCTGGTTCCTGCTTTCAGGCTGGGGTCATGAGCTGCATTTGGAGGAAGAAAATTCCATGCAGAGATGTGACTCCTGTGTGAATATTGTGCCAGGGTAAGAGAAATTTTGTTCAGTTTGGGGTTTATACAATATGTAAAGTCCACATAAAGTCTGTTGTTCATCCCAGCCTAGTTAAACTACATTTGACCACCACTTTTTCAACCCAGTAAAGTGTACCTGAGTACCACAGCAACACCTGCTCTATTTATATATGAAGATTATTTTGCCAGGTCAGCCCTTTAGGATTTAACATTTCATTCATGAAGGATTCCATAACACATGCCTAGTTGTGCTCTCTCTCTACCTCCTGATGATTTGGGTGATTTTCTCTAGCTAATTTATATTTTAATTCGTTGTAACACTTCTTTACTTTCTAATTCGAACAACTGAGACTTAAAAAAAAAAAAAAAAAAGCTAAAAAATAACTCTCAAAGTCTGAATGGATACTCATAATTTTCTCTTCAGTACTTGCAGGTTATTTTAGATGACATTTTCATGTTGACTGCTCTCTGTTAGTTCTGCTCAGACAGAAGGGAGTGGATCATGTGTTATAGGTTTCTTTACAGATGAAACCTAGACTGTCCTAAAGTCCAGTAACTCCTCAACACCAGCAACTCCCACACCCCTCTGTGCTCCTACCATTCCTTTGAACCAATTTATTTGTTCATTTGGGCTTTAATTGCTCAGATGCATTCCTTCTTGCTGCAACAGCAGGGGTATAGGAAGGGGTGTTTGAAACCACGCAGTCATTTCCACCCTGGATTTCATGAGGAGTTATTCTTGTCTCAGAGATGACGCATTCAAATATCCCTCTATGGATTCCAGGTGAGTTAGTCACATTTAGATGCTTCCAAGTAATACACAGAAAGGTGCTGAGAAAATGGTGAGTCTCTGCCTAGTTACAAAATAAAAAAGAAAAAAAGTGCTCAGAAAAGTAGATCTGAGCAAATTACATCAGTAGCCCTGAAAATATTCTAAAAAGACCTGGGGCCAAAGGGCTTTTACTTTAAAAACTGTAGGGATGCTCAGTATTTACTTTACTGACTGACCCATCAGCTGCTCTCTGTCCCTAGAAACAGTTCAGGAAATAACTGGAAGTATCTGAAGACATAAAAAGGATAATTAAGTTTCATTGTGGAAATAAGAGGGTAATCTGTCCAGACAAATCTAGGACCTAGTACTGAAAGCCACAGTATCTGAATATAAAAAATGAGTAATTTTGAAAGAAGATGTCTATCAGGACTGTAAATTCAGAGAGTAAAAAAGTAGCTTTGCTTAATAGACCATCTCTCTCTCCATCTCCCTCTAACTCATTTTCTTATTCTCTTTCTTCCTTTTGTGTTATTGCAAAAAAGTGTGTGCAAAATCTGATACTGAGAATGCTTTAGCTTCATTTCAATCTTCTATTCTCAAAGTGTTTCATTCCACTGGGAAGATTCCCCCTGGGAGATAACCTCAGCCATGACTGCACGAGGCTCGTGGGGTGACTGATTTGCAGAGGAACAACTGTATTTTGAGGTGGCTCTGAGGCAGCCAGCTCCCCACACTGCTGAGGCTCTTAAAGATATTTTTGAGCTGGCATGAGAAATCACCTGGGACTCAGAGCAGACCACAAGTGCTTAGGACAGTGTTTTCTCTGCACCTTTTTTTGCTGAGCAGGATTGCAGCACTATAAACAAATGTGAGTTTTGCCTCATTCTTAGGTCCTGTGAGTTATGAAAGCCCACTCCAGATGTAATGAATGTATAGATCATTTTGACCAGATCATAATCTATTAGTAAATAATGCTCTCTGAAAAATGTATAGGTTAAATAAAGAACTTCTTGCTACTATTGCTGTACTGGTATCAAGGATTACTGTGGAGGCCAACATGATCCTGAGGCTTTGTGCTACTGACATTTAAATACAATGCAGAATGAACTGCAGTTTGGTTTGGTTAGCAAATTCCCTTCTGGATTAGGATATTCAGGATTTACACTGCTGGAAACAGAACCCAAAACTCTACAAGGCTCCACCTGTGCCTTGGCTTCAGCTCACTCACACCCTCACTCATATTTATAGAATTTTTCCATTAGATTCCTAATTTTGGTGGTGATATTAATTTGCAAATCACACGATACTTTTCAGAATGAGTAGAAAGCCCTGTAACACCTATGACTTTTCTCCACTATCCCTGGAGGAAGCCCAAGGGTACCAGTCTAAGACCTAAGGCAAATTGTCAGCACGGTCTATAGGCCATGGGAAGGTTAGGTTTAAAGAAGATGTCACTTTAGGGACATCTGTGTGACACATGCTGCAGTGTCCAGACATTGGAGACTATGTTTTTGCTCTAAATCTAGAGAGGAAGTCACTAGGAAAAAAAGGGAAAGAAGCACGGGGGAATAAAAGTACTTTTGAAAGAGAAGAAATCTACATTTCAATGAAAATCCTTTCAAGGCATTTCAAATAAGAGTCTGAGAGAAATAATTACAAAGTTTGGAGAGAAAGAACGTTAGCTTTGATATCTTTTTCTTCTATGAAGCAATTAAAATAAGCAATTTTTCAAATACTAAGCAGAAAATTACTAATGGCTGAACCCAAAAGCTTTCATTTCCTTCTTGGGGCCTTTATTCTTCTAAAAAAAGACAAAAAAATGTGAAGGTGGTTTTCCAGATAGATTAATGCATAAAGCAGTCGCTAGTTGGATGTCATAAAAACTACAGCAGCATAGAATAGCTGAGATTAAGAGCTAGATTTAAATCATGCAACAGTCCAGTTAATATCAATGTCTAATTAAGAAATGCATAAGAAGTCTGTAATGTTGATTTGATGGAGAAAAACTCTAATAGGGTTTCTTTTGGAATTTTCCATTTCAATTGCTGTGTAGACTTTTAATGGATGTCCTATCCAGTCTTTGGTATTAGCAGGAATGATCTTCAAATTAAAACCAAGGCCTAAAATGGAACACAGGTAGACAAATTAGCTGGTCTGGGAAGCAGCCTGGGTAGAATGACAATGTGAGCTGAAGCCGAAATTTTAGCACAAATAAAAGAGAACAAACGTCTCAAATCTGGGGTGGAAACCCTCTCTGCTTCTCGTTTGAAACAATCCAAAACCCTGTAATTTGAAACAAAGCAAAGTTAACCCATTTCCCCACCTCCCTAAGCCTGCAGAAATCCCTGACAATTCGTACTTAGACACCTAGGCCACTAAGCACTATTAATTAGTCTTTTTTATTTAAAAGACTTTCCATAGTTATGCATATTAGTCGTGTGTAGAGGTGGGTTCTTCTCTGCTTGTGATGGGATTTGGAGCACACAGGTCCCTGTCACCCTCAACGAGCACCATTAATCTTCCCCTCCTCTCTGGGTAACTAAATCTCTTAAACCCCTGGAGCAAAACTAAGCCTGTGGTGTCTTCTGTGTCCCATGGATCATCCAAGACGTTTGGTCTCTAGATATGAAAGGGGAAGTGGTTTTGAGCACATCACTAATGCCCTGAAGTTGCTAAAAGGAGAGCAGTGTAGCTGTGAGTATGCACAAATCCACTTAGCAAAGAAGGGGAGAGCACACTGCTGGGTTAAAGCAGCAGTGTGTTTGTTATCACCACCCTGTTGTTGATCCAACAGATCCAGAGGGAATGATCTCAAGGATCCAGGAAGGTGGCACACTCAGAGTAACCCCTCTGACCAATGCACGTGGGGGAGTAATTTGAAAGTTCATTAAAATATAATACATTAAAATATAATACATAGGCCATGGCAAAGCAAGGCATGTGATTCCATCTGTTCACATGTCTTTTTCCAGTACTAAATCCATCCAGAGACCTTTCAGAATTAAGTCTTGTCTCTTCCACAGAGAGTGGAAAAGATTGAAGGTGAAAATCAGAGTAACCCTAAAATTCTGCCACTTTTGTTTTCATTGCCTGAAATTTGCCTCATGGTCCAAATTCATGCCTGACATTGCTCCATTGATCCATGAGGCACAAATAGGTCATATTAAAGAGTGATACCATCGCCCTGGGGGGTGCCCCAAGGATTTTTCTCCTTGAAAGAGATGGAAACAGAGATGTTCTCAGTGAGGCATCTGCCTTCTCAACGGTACAGGAGCTCTAATGTGGGGATACTCAGGCCATCAGAGGAGCCTGGGTTTTTTTACCCTGCTCTTCACTGTAAGACTGGGAGGTGCCATGGGTTTGGATGATGCTAGAGGATTGCTCAGGTGGAGTTCTAACAGGGTGCTTTGCCTGCAGCCTTTATTAGATTTATGCAATTCTTAGGAAAAAAACAAGGAAATGAAGTAGGCTGTCTTTTGCAAACACATGCAACAGAAAAAAACCCAAACCCTAACTTGTCCAACAACTTGAGAGCCACAAATTCTGTTACAGTTTTGCTAAATGAGAGCAATATTTCTCTTTTCCTCTACAAAACTGTCCTTTTAGACATTACTGCAGTCATGACCTCACCTGTGTTCCTGGATTCCTTCTGGAAAGATTAAAATGAACTAATACACAAATGATCTCATCACAGCATAAAGGACATCTTACACAGGGGGAAAAAACTAATCAGGAGAACTTCAGTGCTGCATTTGCAGTAGCAGTAGAAAAAGAACTGTAACACCACTGTGAAAAAGCAAACTAAAGGTACAATGCCAGAGAGGCATTTTTCCATCTTATAAACCATTTGGATTTGTCCCACCTGATCCTGCTTGTCACACTGGTCATCCTCTTACCTGTCTCCACATCTATCATCTTTCCTTTTTTCCTGCCTTTATTTACAATTTCCCTTGTCTCTTCTGTGCCCTTCCTACCTTTTTAATATTTCTGGTAACTTTGAATTGTATGCATTACTATTCTCAGCTACATCCAAAGTGCATTTTGTAGAGTACTTACATACCTTACACAAAAGTATTCACACATACTTCATCTGCAGTTTATGTTGTTCTGGGTTAAGAACACCTTTTCTATATTTTCATACAGCTCTCAGGCCAAGGGGTCATGGATGATGACAGCTCTCATCTGCTTTGGAGCTGTTGTATGTTCTAAGAGAAATCAGGAAGATGAGTTGGGGGAGATGCTTTACCTTCTCTGGTAGGAGAATCTATAAATTAACATTTATGTAAACGAGGCTCTCCCCACATTTTTAATGTTGTGTCACGTTTTGAGGCTGGAAAATGGAATATCTGGGAAACCAGCTTATACTCAAGGTCTTTTTCAACACAAGCTTTACTATGATCTTCAGAACATGATATGAAGAACGATGATGAATCAAACAGAAGATAAATGCAGTGCTAATAATGCAATCCTATCTCTCGTGCCCATAGGTGCTCCTCAGCTGTGCCTTGAGGTGACACCATTAAGCAAGAGGTGCCAAACCGGTTCCCTCCCAAGCTGAATGTCATGCAACTGCCCAGGGGCCCTCTTTGCAGGGGTTGCACCCTGACTTTTCAAGCTGCTGTGGCCCCTTCCCACCCTGGCAGGAGGAGCTGAAACTGCTCTTTTACATCTGTGACATTTCTCAGGCAGCAGGGAGGGCAGAAGGCATCAGGCTGTAGGGAGGGATCAGAGCAGGCACCTTTAGACACTGGCAAAGAGACCTCCAGGGCTCATCCAGAGGAAATGAGCTCCCATGGTGGTACAAAGGATGGTGGTGCCTTTCTATCCATCCAACAAGATTTGCTGCTCCTAAATGGGGGAGCAAATATATCCAACCCCAAATGGTCTGCAGTAAATAGATCTGCTTCAGAGCCCTGAGCAGCGATGAGTGTTGTAGGATATTTGCTGCAGCATTAGGAAAGTCCAAAAAGCCCAAGGAGCAGTGCAGAGCATCTGTCACCAGCAAGAAAATACCATGTGAATAGCTGTTGTAATTCCTGTCCCCAGCGGCCTAAAGGGAGGCACAGACTTCCCAAGGCAGAGAGGACCTGGAGAATTTGGGATCTTCAGTGAGATCTCTCCAGATATCCTGCAGATTTACCAGGTCAGCTCAGTCCAGGCCAAAGTTGCTGGGAAAGGTCCTCGGCTCTACTCCAAGTTCAGTGCCCTATTGATTGGAAGAGGTATTTATTGTAGATCAGGATCTTGAGCCAAGACAGCTGAAGCTGCAAGGACTAAATTGTCTATTCCTCACCTACAGAAAAAACAAATGGCCAGTTTTAGCCTAATCATCACTTCTGCCTGAGAAAGGAGCAACTCTTTGAGGTAAGTTCCCTGGGATATAATTCTTTCTTTCTAGGTTAAAGAAGGGCTGCAGCTAATACATCTCCCGAGTCATAATGTGGATTTGCACCTTTCCTGTTAAATATAGCTGGTTTATGTCCAAAGAATCCTTTCTCTCCCTAATGCTCACTCAATTGTTACAACTTCTGCATTGGTTGCAGGTGTGAAATGCCAACTGATCCACGCTTCTCCTGCTGTCAGCAGGGAGCAATGTGTGTCAGAGGCCTCATTCTCAGAGGGGAGGTCACCCAGATCTCCATTTGCACATCTGCTTTGCACAACGCAAAACTCTGGAGGTCTGAAAAGCTCCAGTGTGCACAAAATGGGATGTGATCACTGGGGGCCATGCAGAAGGAAGTGCTTTTCCCTCTCATTTATTAGGCAGGGCATAGAATTTTTCCCTCTGTGCAAAATTCTTCCTGCATTGCAACAGGTGATGTTTTACTTGTAAGTTCTATGTTAATAAGGAAAAAAGCTACACTTTGAATTCCACGAGAAGACAGGATACCAAGAGGTTAAAAAAAGAACCTCACACACTAGGCAGCTTCAGAAAGATGTTAATATTCAGCATGTCCCTGCTTGGAGAGTGCAGACACGAAGATCAGGAAAGTGCCTGATCAGAGCTCCTGGAGGGGCCGTGCTGCTGGAGCCTGCCTTACACAGGGGCATCCTGGTTTGGTTCTGAAGGCTTCCAGAGGAGCTTTCAAATGTTTCTATTTCCTGCTGTTAGTGGGTTTTTTTCATACCTTGGAGTAAGTCTTCCGATGGTAATGTGTTTGCAGTTGATGCCTAGATAATGGTTCTTGCTCAGGGGATCTCTAATACACAGTATTTTGTGCTTTTTACATTTTATACGAGATCAAAGACTCATCCTATATGTACATATATGCCTAATTCTTTCTTGATTCCAGCTAGAATCTAGAATATCCCTCAGTATCTGCCATAAGAATGCCCACAACTAAGCTATACTGAATATTTTTTGGTCTTAATACATTTGGCCTTTTAATGTCATATGTTTACTACATCATGATTCTGGTTATTCTGCACTTATAGGACATTTTAAATACATGCCTTTCCCCTGAAATTTACACCAGAAATTCAGAAATTTCATCTTTGATCAGAACAACTTCATTACCTTCCTGAGCAATAGGAATGACATTGATTTCCCTGGGCTGTACATTGTGGACATGCTATTGTACATGTGTACATCTGGCTGTACATGTGAACCCATGAAAAGAAATGGGGAAAGGGATACTGATTTTCTTGGAATGAAATACAGAAAATTTGGGCTTGGAAAACATTTGTGTATAATATGCTGAAAGTTTAAAGAAACATTTTTAAAGAAACATTTTCCAAGAGCATGCCTGTTAGTTTTATCTTCATTTTTGCCATGTATAATTATGAGAAACACAGACAACTCATAAGAGTTTTTAGTTTCTGTTGAGAATTGCCTTTTCCAAGACAATTCTGTACACTATTACTTCAGCCCACTGGGTATCATGTAGGGAAGGTGTAAGATTATGCACACGGATATTTCTGTCTACCACTTATGCGTGCTGAGACAATATCAACTTATACTTTCTCCTGTCATTGGTCCTTATTCCATGGAGGATATTCTTAATTACCAGCAAGACAATTTGGTAATATCATGTAAAGTGTAACAGCATAATTTCTGTGATGATTTACACCTGCTAAGGATCTGAATACTGAATTTTGAAACATGTTTTAAGTTCAGAAGAAAGAGTATTTTTTCTACGAGACACTATTTCTATTTTTAATAGAAATACTCTCTATTACTTATTTATTGGCACAGCTCTTCTAAATGAAATGGAGCTTTTGAACAAAAATACACCATTTTTACACATTCTCACTGCCCTGAAAAATTTAGAGCACACTTCTGTACTGGATTAAATCAACTTGAGTCTAAATGCCTAAACACTATTTTTGACAACTGTGCATGAGGGACGTGCCTGCACAGGGATTCTAAAGAATAAAAACCCTAAAAATATCTCAGTTGCAAAGAAAATTCCCTGTATTCCTTCTTACACTGCGTAATAGTGGTTATATATATATCTCCTTTAACCCTCACAGGTTTATCCCCAGTTCTGTTGGAAATGATTGAAATTATTCCATTGACTTTAACAAACTCTGTTTCCTACTGGATTAAAGGTGATATTTGTGCGTCGGATTTGCTGGTGATGTCCTGCTAATGAAACAGGTAATTTTATAAACATGTCAGGGAGGGTAAGTGCCCAATAAAAAGATGTCAGATAGAGATCCACAAATTAGAGTCTATTTGTAATGGAAATAAAACCAGGAATTCTTACTATGAGTCATGAATTTCTTTATAATTGCTTCCACATTTGGGGCAACATTTTCCTGGGTTGTCTACAGAAACCCTGCATTTCTTGGGGCTTTTGAGTTATGATCACAACAACACATCCCATTTCTGATAAAAATTACTTACTTTGGGAAGGATTTTTTTTTCTCAAATTGCTTTTCTGAGTCTTTATCTACAACTATTTTGTTATCCTCCTCCTCATTTTCTGTTTCTAATATAAAAACAGGAGTCATCAATTTAGAAGAGCAATAAAACTAAAGAAAATTCAGGCAGAACTGTAAAGCACAGTCTATTTTAAAGTTCCAGCTCAGATAATAAGACTCTGGTTTGTGCAGCACCTCACTCATGGACTCAGTTTTCCATAGTGCATTCAGTGTTGTAATAATGCAAATCAAATACAATTTTAATAACTCCTTCCATTAATGTTTTAAGACTGCAACACTTATGAGCATGATTCTAATTGCATGATTTTGCTACAGGCAAGTTTTATAGATCTGCCTGATCTTTGGATATTTGCACCGTTTGGATTATTTTAAATAATTAATTTTTGGAAGCATTTCAGTCTCAGTAACAACAGTTGGGTTTGATAGTGGTTGTCTTGGAGTAATTGCATGTATCTGCTTCCATGCCAGGATAAACTAGATAAATTTAGAATTCTTTGGAAGGAGGTGGCTGAGGTTTATGCCATGGCAAATGTTATGGACAACGTTCTTAGGAGGGGAATAATTATAGACTGCGTTAATACAAAGAGAAAAAGAGGTTTAAAGTTAATAAAATTTTGTCATGCAGCACAATTAGTTAATTAAATTGCAGGACTTTCTGCCAAAAGAATACCAAAAATACAATCAACTTAGAATACCATTAAAGATTCTTGTTTTATGCAACTTCTATTGCCAGTGTCTAATGCACTGAGTGATAGCAACAAGGAAAATACGTCATGAGAAGAATTAGTTTGATTTCTGACATTTTTCTCTATATCTGCTGGTAGTTTCTGCCACAGGGGCCATAGAATCATGGAATCGTTAAGGTTGGAAAAGACCTCTAAGACCATCATTCAACCATTAACCCAACACAGCCACGTGCACCTCTAAACCCTGTTCCTTAGCACCATATCCACACGTATTTCTGAACACCTCCAGGTAGAGTGACTGCACTTCTTCTCTGGGCAGCCTGTTCCAATGCTTGACCACCCCCTCAGTGATGAATTTTTCCCTAATATCCAACACAAACCTGCCCTGGTGCAACTTGAGTCTTTTTCTTCCCATGCTGTTGCTTGTTACCTGCAGGGAGAGACCGGCCCATACCTGGTTAGAACCTCCTGTCAGGGAGCTGTAGAGAGTGACAAGGTCCTCCCTGAGCCCCCTTTTCTCCAGGCTGAACACCCCAAGTTCCCTCAGCTGCTCCTCAGAGGAGATGGTGAGGGGCTTGCAGGACCTCTGGTGTAACCCAGCTGCTGTTTTTAGGCAGGGTAAGCAGTGGTTTGAAAGCTTGCTCCTCTCTCCAGAAACCTGTGTAAAGCCTCAGGCTTTCCTGTCATTGTGCAGAATGGGATGAGGAAAATGACAGGACGTGGGAAGAAGGTGTGTGGGGCAGCAAAATCACAAAGAAAGCGTTGGCTGGGTGGCTGGTGAGGGCCCTTACCTTGACACTGTCCCCAGGGTTCCTCTCCAGTGGCAGGCTCTTGGTTCTCCTCCTTGTACGTGCTGTTCTTCCCCTCGAGCATCACTTGAGATCTGCAGCAGAGGCTTCCCTCCTTCAAGATGAACAGAAACACCAACACAGTCTTGCCCACTCTTGATTTCACATTTCTTCTCTAGAGAATTTACTCCAAATTTTGCTCGTGACAAATGCCCACACCAGGCTTGGGCAAACAAGCATTAAAAGCAGCAGTGGGAGTTTTCATTTGGGGATTAAAGAATAGCTATGAACCCAAAGTTGCTAACTGTGCCCTGAGAGATGATTTATTGCCTGCAAAAAGTAGCATGTTCTTCAGTGAATATGGCTTTGCCCACCCCAACAGTGCAGGTTTTCCTGTCTGTTTGGTTAGTTCTGTGTCTGGCATGACAGAAAAAAAATCTCATCTGAAATACCCTGAGTGCATTTTCCTTGAAGGAAAAGGTTCTAACAGTCTTGCTACAGAGTTTACACACTGACAAAGAAATAGAGGACAAGTTGTGCAAAACCTCTGATAAACTTTTACTTCAACAGAAACACTTTTCATCAATCCTGTTTGAGAGGAATGGAAGGGGCCATAGGCACACAGACCTTTGAAAAATGTAAGCTTTCCATGAATGGATACTCAGAAGTCTGGATAATTGCAGCAATATTTGAGAATTTCTCTGCTGGATCAACTCAGCATGAAGTTCTCAATTATTCTTTCCCAGAAGTCATCCCAAACAAGAACACTCTGATATATTGAATTAATGATAAAAGTGGATTATGTCTAGGTTTTTTCATTAGAATTTTGTCCTGGAAAATGCCAAACAAGCAAAAAGGTTTGAATTGAATAATGCAGTTTTTATGAAGTTTCTTTGCTGAAAAAAAAGATGTTAAAGACTTTTCAAAATCATTGCAAGTGTCCCAATACATATTGTCCTAAGTGAACATATATTTGCTTTGAAAAATGTTTTGATTTTAATTTTTAATTCATAAATGAAAGTAAAAAAAAGATAAAATATTTTGAAACTACTGAAGCAAATGGCTCAGTTAGATTTTTCACTTTGTAGCAGCTTATTGGTTAGCCACAGAATTAGCTGGAAAAAAATGAAATCTTGAAAACTCCCAAAGGACAGGAAAAAGCACTTCCCTGTCAGCTATAAAACGAGTGAAAATTATAGTGACATTTTCATTTAGCACAGAGGTTTACTAAAACATGCACATTTTCACAGAAGTTGCCAAGACTTGAACTCGGACACACTTTTGGTTTCCCACCAGGTGTGATGCTTATGATAATGGTTTTACTAGACCTGGTCACCACACTCCCAGATAAAGAGCTGGAGGTATTCCAGCCTCTGCAGGGGTAATAATCTCTGTTTCATATGCTAGCACAATAAGGAGGGCAGGAAATTTCAGTTTTATTTTAAACAAATGCGTTTAAACAGAAAACTATAATTCTTAAATAATTGAGAAGTGAGCTATCCAAGGACAAAGAGCCCCAGATGGGGTGAAGGGTTAAGCTTTGTAGGGCACAGAGGGAAGGCCTGTGTAGCTTCACTGTGCTAACAGTGTGGGGAAAGAACTTCTGAGATGCCTGCTCAATTTGTCAGGATTTTATCTTCTGAACTATTATCCCCAGCTTTCCCCAGAACACCCTCCCCAGCCCTTTTATCTGCGAGCTATCTTCAAGTTAACTGTCTGCCTATTGCCTCGCCTGAACCACACTAATAGTCAGCTAATTACACATGAACACTCTAATTTGCTTTGTCTTTCTCAAAAAACTCACGCGTGTGCAGGCATGCACTCGAGTGCGCTCCTGCTCGTGCCGTGGACCTGCACCAGCTGAACCAGGATAAAATTTGTTGCATTTGATTTCTGTCCCCTCTGATGCCTCCCCTCACCAGGCCACCACCAACGCTTGTCATTCCTGATTTGCAACATCACCTGTTGCTCCAAGACCAGCTCCTGTAGAGCAGAAACTGGAGCAAAGAAGAGAAATACGTGTTTGTCATTGAACTGAGCTGAGAAGAAGGAAGAGGAGAATGATAAGATCATAGCCTGCAGCACTTTGTTTATGAGAACATCCTTCCAGTGATATATGTCTGCACCAGGTGAAAGTATTGTGTCACCCCTAACATATTTTAAATGCCAGGGCTGTCATGCAAGAAGACAATGATGAACAAGTTTAAACAGAATATGGTTTTGTAGCCATGTACATAGTTACCCTTTGAAGGTTTGCACTGGTAGTGCTTCTTAGCAAAATGTTTCCAAGCTCTGTTATATTCCCCTACAGAACCCCTCTCACACAGAATTTAAATTAAATGGAGACATTTCTATTGCAGGCAAACTGATGGGGTTATGCATAAAGCAGTGCCTTTCCTCGGGCAGGATTTTCAGGCCATTTCACATGTCCTCCCTGCCATACTCTCCAAGTTTGTCATAACTCCTTGGATAGGAACCCTGCTCCACCCAGCAAATAGGCAACGAGGGGTCAGTGTTTCCATGTCAGAGGAGCAGGGACTGGCCCCAGGTCTCTGCATGGCAGAGGTTTACTCAGACTAGCCCTAGCACGCTCCTGTGGACTGAATTCCCGTTAGCTGCTGCAGCTCCCTGACCACATCACCTCCTTTAATTCCACACAAAAGAATTCCCTTTGTGTGCTCCAGGGCTGCCTGGCCTGGTGGGACGGGGTAAGCAGGGTTCCTTGGAGGATTCTCCTCAAAAGTGCACTCCTGGGCCAAAGTGAAAGGCAAATTTAGGAGCACCTCTCCTCAGCAGGCAGCTGTGCCCAGAGCTATCATCACAAGGCAGTTTTCTTCCCAGATATTTATCTGGAGCTCAACTGCATGAACACCATCCCCGCACTCTGACACTGTTGCACAACACCACTCATTGGCTCAGAGTGACAGCTCAAATTGAGCCTTGGGAAAGCCAACATCCAACACAGGGTATTGAGAATGGGCATGACCATGTCCACCTTGGGTTCAGGTGAAAGAGCTTTGGCCATGTGTGTCACGTGGGAATGAAGGCAACCGTGACACCGCGGAGCTGCACGGCTTTGAGGAGGACTAAGGTCAGAGCCACTCCCTGAACCATCCAGGACAGCATTAATAACTTTACAAGAGAGAGGAAAGGGAGCTGCTGATTGCCTGAAAAAGCCTTCAAGGAGGTAGGATTTCTTCAGTACTTATTAAGTTCCTGTGTGGGCTTGTGTAAGGCGTTCAGCATCTGCCCCTCAGTTTTCCTTTCAGAAAAATGGACATACCTTGTGCTCCTCACAAGGTTATTTAGGAGGATTTTCCAATTAAGGTTCATCATAAATGGAAATGTCTTGCAAACAGTATTTAATCACCTGGCTAAAAATGGTCTCCAACTTCTTTGGGCAGAATGTGAGTTTTTTCTAGGGACTAGTCCCAGTGTCCAGCTTAACAGAAGGCTCCGGGATCACACGCTGCATCTTTAAGACAGAGTTTACTTCTGAATCAGTAAATGTACTAGACAAAGCAGCCATTATTTATGCATTCCTGCATACATGGCAAGGTGAAAATAATAGAATAAACATCATATACTTCATTATGATATCGGTTTACACTTCCAGGGTACACAAAAAGAGGCCATTTCATCAAGCTAATTGCCTGAAAGTAAAAGAGAGAGAACTTTAGCTATTAGTCTATTATGGGGCTTTTTTCTTAATCACAAATAGGGGCCGTGTGTCCCCAGGGGGATGTGTATTCTAATTTACAATTGAACTACAGATCAGAGCAATCAATCTTGTGCAGCACTTTTACAGTGTAATTGCTGCAACATAACAAATAAAAAAAAAAGGAAAAAAAAAAAGAAAAAAAAAAAGGAAAAAAAAAAAAAAAAGCAGCCTAAGTCGAGTTTCAGCTTGAGGTGGAGATATTTACCAGGCATTGGTTCGGGGTGGGAGGGAGGCAGAGAGAGGAGAGAGGCGCCAAAGCCATGAATATGCAATGAGGGCTCATTAGTGCCCCAGTGTTGCCATGACGAATGGCATTATCCCCAGACTGGTGCAGCCTAAACATGAATTTTATAACGACCCATTTATCATGACTTGTCATGGGTTTCTTTACTGTACTTTCTACTGACTCTCACACCTTCCACCATTAGCACCTCAGAATCCCTTCCTTTTGTTCTTTTATCTTATTCCATCTTAGTTTTTGGTAAGGATTGTCAGGCCAAGCGGAGAAGAGGGCTGCAAATGCTGGAGTTCAGGAGTCCAGAGCTTCCCAAGCTGAAGACCCACCTCCAAACGTGTTGGTGGTCTTCAGTCCACTTACTAGTGGATAAGTGTCCTCATTGTCACAAGTATCTGCAATCTTGTCAGTTGACTCAGCAGAAAGGTCTCAGATTGACCGAGCATCCAGACAACTATCTTTCCACTCTGGCAGATGTGATGGATGAATCTGTTTTGTTGACCTAGGCCTGTCTCCTCCTCAGCCCACTCCAGCTATGTGCACAGTGTAACAATCCACCCCTCATCTTCACGTTGAAAAAGGCACAGAATCGGATAAATAAACAAAAACTGCTTTCTCCCCAGTTTCACTTGAAAGAAAAAAAATAACCCAAAACATACTAGGTGTAAAACCTAAGTGATAAGGAAAGCATTTACTTTCCAGGAGCAAGCAGTATTAGTCAACTCTGCAGGAAAACAAAATTACTGTGAAGTAATTAGTGTCTGGCTTTAGCTCATTTTTGTCACTGCACGTTGTCTCTGTTTTACTGCTGTCCCTTTGGCCACCCGATCCCACATTTAATATACCACTGCTTATAAAGAAATCCCTGTGGCTCAGAAGGCTGAATTGCCACTGCTGGGCTAGGGCCTGCTCTCTAGTATATAGAGGCTTTCATTTCCCAAGTTATGAATCTGACATCTCATGGCCAAATCCATGCCAGTTTATTTCTGAGAAGTCTGTCCTCATTATTTACCTCAAATAGTTTCTCTGTCAGTCTGCCTTTTTTTCCCCACTGTGAAGTGGCTGGAGGATCTGAAAGTATCAAGCCCCTCTTTGTTGGATTTTACACTCTTGCTATTACAAGAATTTGTCTTTAGGGATAGAAAAATCAAGCAACTTATTTCCAGCTATTACTTGGATAGGACTTCATGTTCTTAAACAAGTTGTGAGCTCCCATGATCTCTGAAAACAACTCTTCAGAGGTCTTACATCAGGGTAGTCCTACAGTTCTTTCATTACTCTACTGGATGTTTGAAAATATTAAAAGGCATCTAACGTCCCAGGCCAGCAATTTATAGACTCAAAGTCTGGCTCTGGAGCCCTCAAAACCTCTATTTCTTCCACAAAATCTGCACTTTGCTATTATTGTCACCACAACAGGCACGTGTTTCACCAGGAGTAGTTTGTCAAAGCAACAGCCCATTATCCAAAGATTCATCACAGGTTCCCACTCTGGTACATGACAGAAGAGAGGCTGGATGTCAGAAAGGGAGGAGAGAGGAAAGCTTCCTCTCAAAAAGGTGCATTTGGGAAATGACACCTTGATTAACCAGGACATAGCAAATGCTTGCCATGTTTTCTTTCTTTTTCAAACCCATCTGCGTTCCTTTGGAAAATATAGATATGTAAAAACATATGAATGTGCATTTTTTTTAAGCCCCAGACAGCATCTTCCACTACTCTGACCTATGATGGAGAACTCCAGCTCCCACCACAATGCAAACAATGTTATGTTAATTATCAGGAGACAAAAGAAGAATAGAAATCACTCTTAAAGAAGCAAACCAGAAATAACATCTAATATTGCAGAAAATGTCCACTGTCTTCACAAGGACTCAGGACACAGCAAATATTATCATTATTCCTGAGAATAAATGTTTGCCCTATGACCCAGGTGATCTGATCACCTATCGAGTGGGGAGAATGGAGACTTGTCACAAACAATGTGGTTTAATTAAATTATTTTAATTTAGCTCCTATTAGGAGCACTGACACTGACTGTACTCAGTCTATAAGATCAGGTTGATACATCTGATCCATTATCTGCAGTTGATGTGATCGAATAAACAGATTCCTGTTTGAGTTGGTTGCAGGAACTCACAGGTCCAATCTATGGAGTTCATTCCATTATTTTATACCAATACTTGCAGCTCCCTTTTAGAAACAGGCTCATCTTTCTTCCCCCCATGGAGCAGGCAGACATGGAAACAAGAAATATTTAGGGCCAGCCAATGCAGGTGACACCAAGCTCCGTGTCACTTTAGCACCACTGGAATCACAGAATCACATCAGGGTTTTCTAGGTTGAGCTCAGCAACCATATGGAGGGCAGCTGCCCAGGAAAGGAAAAAGTTCACCATTCCTCAGTCAACACACAAATGGCAATCATTAAAATAAAATAATTGCGATCTTTAAAATATGAAGTCCTGGGTTCTAAACTGATGGGACTCTAATGATAGGAAACACACAAATTTCAGCAGGAAAAGGCAACTTTCATTGTCCCATGAATCCAGCCTCCAATAAATCATCATGAGACTTGAGATTGTTTCATAGAGAAATTAAGAAATATAAGCAGTATTTTCAGGTAGAACAAAAATCTATAGATTATAATCTATAACTGTTTATCTTGAATTTAGCGTAATTTTTGTGACTGAGTGCTGTAGGATCAGAAATAGGCTGTCAACAGACTCACATGAAAATTCTGCTTTAAATATATATATTTGTATGCAATAAAAGTCTGACCATGTAGTGAAAATCTGAAAAATTATATATGCAGTAGTTTTCTACATTTACAGAGAGAATTCATAAAATTAGGAAAAAGAAACCCTGAGAAAAACTTCAGGTGTGATTACTATTTGATGCTTTTCAATGTCCTTTTAACTGACATGTATACAAGAAAATTAAAAAGACCCCATAAACCCAAATATTATTTCTCTGTGTAAAGTGATGCTCTTTTAAGGACATGATAAAATTCTAAGCCTGAACTCAAAACTCCTGACTGAATACTGAGGTGTTTGAACACCCAGGCAGTGTCAGGGACATATCCTTAAGTGCTTGCAAAGGCTCCTGATTGTGCTAAATTAACCTGACCAGCCCTTTTTTGCTACTTTGTGGAGAAATTCATCCCTCCCTTTTGAGTTCAAATATGATCTAGTATTTTATTTTCTCTGTTCAAATCTTGGCTTTAGTCATCCTAATGAACTAATGATATTTTCCTCTGGATAACTTCAGCTTTGTCTCAAAGGCTCCTCACCTCTCTCCAAGTGGAGCCAATGGCTTGCTGCTCCCCACTTTTAAACAAACAAACACAATGTCCTTCTTCCCCCTTCCTCCCCACTTTCTTTAATGACATCTTCAGTCATTAATGAGTTAATAAAAATCTCAAAGTCATCTGGGAATAGATAAGGGGGAAGA
Organism: Prinia subflava; assembly: GCF_021018805.1. NCBI lineage: Eukaryota > Metazoa > Chordata > Aves > Passeriformes > Cisticolidae > Prinia > Prinia subflava. The sequence continues at coordinate 4,618,713 of NC_086261.1, forward strand.
AAGAAGAGTATTGTACACATAATGACAGGCTCCCTGCTGGCCCTAAGATGTCATGGGTCAGCCATGTCAAGAATGTGTGTGCCCAATCATCTGCTGATTTTTATCAGCAAGGCCTGGAGCAGAATCTGACACGGCCAGTTTGGGAGTTACAATGAATAAACAATGACTTCTTGGATTGTTGGCTGCTGTGTGATAGAGTGAGAGGGTTTATGTATACTAAAACATGATGACATTAGCAATCAATATACCAATTACTGGACAAGTTATTGGACGAAGAATGCACATGTCCTGGGCTTTGTGCACTTTGAACATGCTACCAGCACGGGGGACCACAGAAATAATGTTAATTAAGCCATTCCAAGCTTGATATGTTAATACCTGATGATGCCTTGAAGTTTCTGAGAGCATGAGGTAGAAAAACTTTGGTCTGATATAACATTTTAAATATAAGACACAAGCCTGACAAATTTATTTTTCATTAGAACTTGAGGAAGAAAGGAATAAATTTTTTTCAAGAGAGTAACTGAGATTCTAACAGGCTTAAATTGTTCTCTATAAAATTTCACTTAAACACCCTCAGCATACTACACAAATTTCATCACTGAGAAGTTAGGTTGGTTAAGGAAATATCTTCTAGGTTGGAAATATAGGAAATATCTTATGGTTTCCTCAACCAATTCTTCTTCTAGGTTGGTTAAGGAAATATCCCAATAACTCTCACCTGCTTATTCTTAAGTAGAGAAAGAAAGATAAAACTCTAACATGCTTTTTTATTTCTGTGTGACTGGAAATGCATTTCTGCATCTGATCAGTCTCTTACATTCTTTAGTGTGCTTAAAATATTCAGTGTTTATGAGTTTGTCTTCTCTTATTCTGGAAGTGATTGTGAAGATAAAATGACAGTATTTTAATTGAAGCCAGAATAGAATGGGATTATATAAGTCACCTCATTCCAAGTACAATATAGAGGAAAACTGAAGTGGAGATCAACATTGGAGGCAGATCTAGATTGGAGTTAAATGGTGTCAGATCTCCATTAAGATGGACAAGCCCATGATCTAATAGAAAGCTCATGGGTTTTGCCTTGAGGTGCATTGTTAAAATGATGCAGGAAAGACAAGTTTTATGATGGTTCTCCATCCTTTTCTGTGTAATCTCTGAATGAAAATTCCACTGCCATCTGGGAAGTAACAATGCCACAGATCCTTTGGCTTTTGCTCAGCTGGGAGCAAACAAGGCAGGGTACAAATATAACATTTAACTCTGCCTGCCAGGGCATCAACCAACGCAGCAGAAATTGTGCAGGAGTAGGGAGGAGAAGAGTCCGGACATCAGAGTGGCCCTGTGTACTGTGTCAGGGACTGAGTAAAATCTGCAGATCTTACAGATCACCTTTGTGATGTTACTCTAAACTGCAATCAGATCTGCTCCTGCTCCTCAGAGCACTTCTCAGAGTTGTGTTGAATGGGGATGGCAGAAGGACCAGCCTTGGACAAAGGGGAAAAATAGATGAGGCTCCATCTGGTTTTAACTGCAGTGGTTGTGAAGAGTTCAGCTGGATCCTTCCAAATGGCTCTTCCCTTCCCATTGAGTAAGTTCTTGAAAAGTTTAAAAGTGAATTTGTCCAGCATGCATGATATGAATAACAAAATGCTTTTAAATGTAAATATTTCATAAAATAGCAGCATTACCATACATTGCAGTGAATATAGTTAAAAAAACCCCTCTCAATAATCCCTCCTCTGTAATTTACAATTAACTTTTTGCCTCAAGGTAACAGCTACATTCACAAAAAATAATGGTAATAGATTGACCTTGTTATGAATGGATAACAAGCTGGAAACAATATAGTTTGTCACAGAGCATTAACTGTTACTGTTGAAATTGTAAATAATGTGTATAGAACTTACAATGTAAGTGGCTCCCCTTAAAAATATTAATTATGTCAATTAAACACTTGATGCATAATGGATTATTCTGAAACCTATTTAAGTCCATGTCAGACTGACTACACCATTTTCTAAGATCCCATTCCCAGACTACTGGAAAAATCTAGGGCTGTGCTTTGACTGCTCAAGGTGGTCAAAGGAATATTGCCTTAAATTAAAGATATATGGCTGCCTCTTTTGTTTGCATTTCTCACTGCTTTTTCTCATCAAAAGATGAGACTGTTTACAGACACGAGGCTCTTCTGAAGTGTTTTCAGGCTGCTTTGGAAAGTGTTGAAAAGCAACTCTCCTCCAGCTGTGCTGGCCAGCCACTGGAGGATACAGAGCACCCCGCTGGCTTTTGTGCCACTTTGGAATCACTGGTGATGGGGCAGAGAAGGAGAGATCAGTTCTTACACCTGGCTGGTTCCTCTCACCAAGGTGATCTAACTCAGCATCCTCAAGGCAGTGAAAGCTGAGGGTGATGCTGTTCAAATCTCCTCCCTGTGTGTCCTTTGCTGTGCTCATCCAGGAGAAGGAGCTTGCTATCTCATGGCTTCATGGAGTGATCCAAAGCTGATACAGAACACGTGGCTTAGACAAAATTAGTTTTCTCCCAGTGTCTGATGTCCAATTCATGAACAAGACACTGAAATGTACTTTTAGTGCTTCCCAGCCACAGCTCCTCAGCTGTAGCTCGAGACTGGACTTTACAGCACAATACTTCAGTGTTCTGGCCAATTACCACGTTGCCTTATAAAGGAAGGATTCCCACTAGATTATCCACATAGAGAAAGTGATACTAAAATGACAAGCCACCAAGAGGTCAAATAACCAGTTGCCAGAAGTTAAAATAACTAGGCTGTGGAGCAGCAATATCTGAGGAGCTGGCATGTGTCCCAGGACTGGTTGTCATACAAATGAAAGAAAAGACAGCTGGAATCTTTTTGGATTGACTGTTATTTTCTGTGAATATAATGTAAATCTACCACTCTGGTTTTTCAACCAGATGCCTGAACTGGGAGTTGAGAAACTGATTCAGTAAAATATAAGGTCTCTTTATATCTCATTTTTCCATGTGTGAGTTTCATCTACTTTGTTTAGCTTTATCCTTTGGGATCAAGGACTGTTCAGAGTGCCTGAGCACAAAGAGTCTGATTACAGTTTGGGCCCTCCAGTGATCCAAGCAAATACATTACATCCTCTCTAGCCAAAAGGTGTGTTCTCCCATCTGGGCAGCAACAGAGTCTCCACAAAAGTATAACTGAGCAGGCACCTCTACCCACCATGGAGTCCAAATCCCAGCCAGGCTGGCTAAGCCACAGTTGGATTTTCCTTCACTCAGTGATTTTCCCTGGGCAGCTCTTGTTTCACCATCAGTTAAAGTTTAGCTTTTTGCTACACGTTCGGTGCCATCTCTTTAAAGATGTATATCTGAGTGGGCAAGAAAGTTAGGGATTAGCAATGGGCAGAGGTCAAGTCTGTCAAGACTTTAAGCATGTTGTTGGTTGTAAAAAAGATTACGTTACTGGCAGCCCTTTGCCAGATCAGTGCTTCGATGCCAAATGTTAATCCTTGCTGGGGACAAGATGGCTTGTAAATGTTATGGGAGAACACAGCTTTTCCTGTAGAAAACAGGCATTTATGGTTAAAACATGGATTGTTTTCTCATGCTTGTGTTTGCATTTCATGCCAATTCACTCCTGCTTGCTATGAGCTTTGCTTCAGTACTTACATTTAATCACTTAAGGTCTATATTTGTATAGAGGAGAGAATGGTTGAGATCTTGAAGCTCTGGGGAGTGGAAGAGCCAGAGCTCAGCCTCATGTTTTGCCAAAGGACTTGCACTGTGAAACTGGACAAAAGCAATGTGCCCACTGAACTTTACTTTTCTCATCTGCATGATCGAGCTCTATGCAAAAAGGATCCTGTAAAATTTTATTTGCCACTGCCAGAATTTCAGTGTTTACTGGATCTTTAAAGCAATCGACCTGTTTTAGTGTGGCTAACTCTGTATCTGTGACTTTCTAAGTAATGTCCTTTCCTACAGCCATAGAATCACTCAATGATTTGGGTTGAAACCTTCAGGATCACCCTGTTCCACCCCCCCTGCTCTGGGCAGGGAGTTTTCCACTACTCCAGGTTGCTCCAAGCTTTGTCTGAGCTGACCCTGGGCACTGCCAGGGCTGGGACATCCACAATTAGACACTTTGGGAGAGCTTATGTTTCCAGGTCAGGTGCTTACACAAGGCACAAGCCAACACAAGATTTTAAAATAACAGAAGACTCAGATGCCCAAAAGTTTGTTCTGCTGTGGACTGAGAGCACAACTGGGTGAGAGCAGCAGCTGTTGTCAAATGTGTGCAGAGCACTGCACATGGCTGAGCACAGTCAGGAAATTAATGTTGTACCAGGAGATCCCAGCAGCTGACAATGCTCACAGAGCATTGCACAAACTCTAGGAAGTCCTGTGGCTGTCTCATGTGAAGGGAAAACAAGCAGATCTGGGTGCAAACTACACTCACACCTGTTTTTGGCATCTAAAGATCCTCAGTGTCTCTGTGGCTCAGTTTTTCACCCTATTTTGGGAGGTAATGAAACTCTATGCTAAGGCAAAAATCAATAAAGCTTTGCTTTAAAGGGTTTGATGAGGTCAAGAAAACACCAGTGCCTGATGCACACGAGTTCAAGAGTAGAGGGGACCATGTAAGTTCCCAGGTAGATTTGATAACAGAGTTCATAAAATAAGAAAAGCAAATTCAATCTGGGGAAACCTGAGCTTCTAGGTTTCAGGCCATGTACATTTAGTAGCTATAAAATTAGAATACTCTGCTGGAAGGGGATTCAACACTTTTTCTGGCAAGAAGTAAAAAATGATATGCAGCATCCCAAGTATTAAATTCTGTTAGTTCAGTTTTGTTATGCAGATGGATTTTTTTTCCTTCTCCTCTACTCTTTAAAATGTTTTGAATTAAAATAGCTTACTCAAGGTCACCGAGGCATATGGTCCTGCTCAAAACTTTAAACAAAACATTAGTTTTTACAACCTTTTGTAATTTGGTATTGTATACAACATGGTTATAGACGGAGTTTCTGTAATCTTTGCAGTGGGTGACAGAAATATGAGAGCCAAATTTATAAGCCATTTAGTGAAGCATTTAATCAATTTCATGCATAGGAAATAACTCCGATTGCTTTGCTTTATCAATCTTGCTTTCTCAGAGACCTGCAGTCACCCCAACCTCAAAACACTTCAGTGAGTGAGGGGGGAACCATATGCAAAAATCTAATGCTGTACACAGTGTCAGGGACTTCTGAGGGCTGTTTAAACTTCCCAGCATCAATAATCCCTCTTGAGGCTGTTAATATATTTCAGAAAGAAGGCAGAAAGCCTAATATTTATAGGAAGATGCAAGGCCTCTTTTTACAGAGATTTTCCTTAAACATCCTTTGTCTTGAATGAGTCTTTGGCACTGGGTAGAGTTATGCAGATTGAGCTTGCCTCTAATACCAAAGTGTTTCTGAATGTTGCCTGTAATCCCTTACAAACATTTAAACATCCTCCCTGCATCGTGCCCCTGTCCCCATAAACTATGACTGGCACATCATTTGTCAAATTCAGAGACCCTGCTTGGGATGGCACTGCTCACTGAGGCCACAGCAAGGGAGACAGCACGAGGTCTGGGCTGTCTTGCAGTGAATGTAAGAGTTAAAAATCACATTTGACTGGGACTGGGGGATTTATGAGAGACTGAGCTGAAGGATTACAAAATTTCCTCATTTGGTCTGCAACCCATGGCTCTGGATGGAGCACCTGACCCCTGGCAGTGGGCAGGAGGCTGGGAACACCACTCCTCACCCCTTCCAGAGGACAGCTGGTGAACTGGAAGTTCCCTCTGTCTCCAATTCTTCTACACTCATATGGAGTTGGGAAAGGTCTGATCATCTGACACATGACAGCACGAGGCACTTTCTGCAGAAGGGAAAGGAAAACCTTGACCAAACCAACCTCATCCCCTTCTCCTGTATCTACAATCCCTGACTGGAGTAAGAGATAAGGCTTAAAAGACTATTTCAGAGCACACTTTCTTCTCCTGTACTACAACAGCTTGTACAATACCCCGAGCAGAATACTACGCTGTGATTTTTTTTCTTGAGTGAAAAATTCCTGAAGGAGCAAAAAGCCAATCTCTCTGATAATCATCAGCTGCTCAACTATATTAAATTTAGACAAGGCTACAATAGTGCCAGAGTTGTCCCCTGCCCTCTAAAATTAGAACTGAAAGAATGGTGGGCATAGTGCTAAATATATAACTCATTTAAAAATAATGTGCTCTCAGGCCTTCCTAATGCTTGAAAAACTGATCATCATAAATCTCTAAAGATCTGTTTGCACTGCCAGCCCGCCTCCATCAGCCCCAAACATGTTTCAGTAGGGTCTGTCCTTTCCTGAACATCCACTTTTTCTCAAGGTACATGGGGAAAAAGAAAAGCAGGAAAGGTTTGCTGCTCTTAAACAATAGTTAAACAATAAACTTCCCAGTTATCTACCCAGAGAGAAGCTTCACCTGGCTTCTGCTTTCTGTTTGGAAAGAGGAAAGGAAAGAAAAAGGGTTAATATTTATTATCTCTCATAAGAACTAGTCCTGGAAGGGTTGATGGAGACAATCCATCTGAAATGATCATCTGAAGTGTGAGGTTTTGCTCTTCAAGCCATAGAAAACCATAACAATAGAATAGAAAAAGACCCACAACAAATCAAGAAACCTAATTCTTCTTCTGTTTCTCAGCTCTAGCAAAACCCAGTGCTAACAATTTCAGAATCAATAAAATCAGCAGGATGGATTAAGAGCAGTTTTGCATAGAAACATGGCAAACCTACATCTTTCCTTTCTTCAAGGTCAGAAAAACTTCTACCTGGAAGCAAACCTCTTCTTTCCTTCCCAATTCCCTTCTAACAATGCACAGGACCCCCCAAGGGAGGAAGTTGCATTAAGGAAATTTATAGAGAGTTAGGGCCTGGATGTAAATTGGACTAAAGGAATTCTTGGTCCTTGCAGGAGTTAAAAATTTCCATCATGAGACAAGGGATGTCTTGGAAAATTTAAGCTTTTTTTTTTTGCAAACTGTTTTTCTTTTTCTGTTATTTTGACTATCAGAAAATCTTCAACACACGTCCTTGAGGATGTTGAGGAGAGGGGAAATATTTGTCAGGGAGGGTTTCATGGAAGTCCCAAGAAATCTCTTAGGCTCAGGTCTGTGCTCAGGGTCTCCTGAAGGGCTGTGAGAGGTGCCTGTGCCACAAGAAGTGGGTCTGGACTTGATCTGCTGCAAATAGAAATGCTTGTTAGGGAAGCAAACAGGTCATATTACACTATTCTTGTACCTTAAATAAATCAAGAAAGGTGTAAATGTGCTAGTCATGAACTTATTTCTCCCTTGGGCTACTTCCATGAGATGTTTCTTTCTCTTCCTTCCCCCCTCCTCATTCTACCTTTGCTCTTTTGGATGCCATCAGCTGATTGGAGGGGTTTGCTGAAAATAGAAATATTAAAAAGGCATGTTTTCTCTTTGCTCATCTGGAACATTCTGGGGAGGATTAACTCTTTGAATCATTCACCCCATAAATTTGGGGTTTCCACTTTAGTTTTGCCTCGCAGAAATATTGAGGCAAGAGAAGTATCAGTAAAAGAACTGAGAAGTTTTTTCTACATAGATATACTTTTTCAACCTTAATGAGCAGTTGACCTCCCTTTCTTTTTTCCTTTTAAATAGTACCTAGGATTAAAAAAATCCATGCTTTTCTGCTGGAGGAAGCCAGGTGCTACCTAGAAAAGTTTATCACAATATGAATGCAGATTTTTGGGATGGGAAAAATAATATTGGAAGTCAAGGTTAATTTTTTATTTTTGTTTTTAAAGCAATGTAGTGATTAACAAACATGCTACAATGGGCTGTTTCTGGTGAAACTGATGTTTTTAATGACCTCACTCTAAAATGAACACTTTGCCACCTCTAGGAGCTGTTTGTTACTCTGTAGAATTCTCTAGACATAGTCTAGGGCTGTTCAATTTTTTACTAATGAAAGTAAATGAGAATTAAAAAAAAAAATCCTTCTACCTGCTCGCCAAAGCTGGTTTTCTTGAAGCAGAATAGACACAATTTTAAAAAACCTCAATCAAGCTTTTTACTCTTTGAAGAACACAGTATTTTATGGATGTAATTTATAAGCAGGAAAGAAGAGGGCTTTTCCCAATATTATCTTTATCTTCTAGACATAAATAACAAACAACTCTGGTAATCAAAATTTACTGCAATTGTAATAGGTTTTGGCATCATTTATGTATCACAGGGAATGTAAACATAATATTGACTTTCAGGACTCAGGCCAATTTTTTTTTTTTTAATTTTATTTTTTGGGCTGGATTCATTGGGTATATATATATGTAAAACCTCCCTTCCCCCCAGTATATTTGTTACTTTTATGGCATTGGAGAGATTAATTCTCGTAAATAACACTGTTTATATCTCCTAATCAGAAAGTTGAAATTATCTGTGACAATGTGCACACTAAAAAGTTGTATACTATGAAAATATTTCAATAATTAATGCATGCACTATCTAGAGCAATTGACAGTGAGGTCATAAACATAATGGGCCATCTGTGTTTGATTTGTATCTGAAAATGCTTAAAGGGAAAGGCAGGTAATTCAGGCTTCTCTTACAAATGTAAACAGGCAAGATTCTTCACCTTCTCAGAGGGTTGTTGAACCATTTCATTACTTTAAAGAAGAAGGAAAAAAAAGAGGTTTTTCCAGGCTAGAGCCTTTTAACACACTTGCATTTTGCTCCTGTGTTCTCTGACAAGCAGCACACACCAGCGAGGCTTTTTAGTCTTCTTTTAGAGTACACACAGGGTTGTCATTCTCCTTTATTTACTTTATATTGTTTGCTCTATAAAAAAATGCCACTTCAGGCTCCTGAGCAATCCCAGCAGCTCACTTTGCATTCTGGGACCTGGGTTTAAATAGTTTCCTTTGGACCTTTCCAAGTTCAGATCTGCACTGGGCTGTTGAAAGACAGCAAAAGGTTTGTGGAGGGATCTGGCTCGTTGTGCCTTTCTGACCCTTCTCTGGATTTGTCCCAGCTTGTCTCCTGAAGCTTTTCTCCCTTGTGAAAGTCGGGATTCAGGTTACCTGCATATCTGGGGTTGGGTTTAATTTAGCCCTGGATTTCTGTGCTGCGTTGGGGACAAACGGGTTGTCCTGCTATCGTCAGGAATAACTCTTTATCTCTGGACTTATATGCATTGGCACAAAGCCAGTATCAGGCTGGAATGACTCAATAAATAAACAACCATACACCCCTCTTGTTTTCACTGGCTGATCCGATGACAGTCGGGCTCCTGCTCTTGGCACCCGCCGAGGCTCTCCTGGAGGAAATGCCATTATCTTTCCTGTGCCAGGCTGAGATTAATACATTCTTAGAAATTGAATCCAGACAGGACTTCTAAATGATTTCATGTGACCTCCTGTATATCAGGGCTATTAAATACTACAAATTACCTACGATAAGACCAGAGATTGCAACCTATTTAAAACTCTGTGCATTTTTTTCCCCTCTCTGCTCTGCCCTTTCTTGTTCCTCAGATATTAAGTGTAGGCAGAGAATGGGTCATAGCAAGGCAGTACTAAAATCCAGAGAAACTGACTGAAATTTATCTGGGTGTTCCTGCCCAGAAAGAATTCCCTCACTGTCCCTGATAATCTCATCTGGGCTAATTTCACTCTCAGATCTGAAATAGGTGATCAGTACAAGCCTGAATACGACAAGGACAGACACCACTTGTGAGACCTCTTCATTGTCCCCCCAGACTCTGATCACCTCTTCATCATTTCATGTCTAGCATTGCAGGATTTTGGATGTATCCAAGGGTAAAAATACTGGCATGCAAGACCAAAAGCTGAGCTATACACCAAGGTGTGAGAATTATTCTTGACATTGCAAGTACCTGTCTAATGCTTGGGACTCTGGAGCATAGATATTTTCCTAATGTTGGACCACAAAGATAATAAAAGGGGAAAGGCAAAGCCCTAGATTCACAGATTGGTAAAGAGGAAGACTCTGCTTTATGGATATCAAGAATTTGCATTTCTCTCTCTTGCATAAGGATCCTCCTCCTTTCCCCATATCCTCTCAAACAGGAGGCTGTATAAATTGCTGGGTGTTCCCAGTCAGATGATGAAGGAGATAAATTCTACGTTGTCCAAGCCCAGTGATCTCAAAGCTTAACAGTTTGCAGCACTGAGAAACTGCATCTTACTTCAAAGCTGAGTTTCTGTAACTCCTATTTCCATTTTTTGCATCTTGTCATGTTGTTGGCAGCAAGGTCAAATGCCCCATGTTATCCAATATTCTCCCTGTGCACGGGTCCCACTGCTTAGAAATCAAGTCCTCTTCCACCTTTCTTATTCAGCTGAGGAATTTGAGTTTTTATGTTGCACAGCAGTGCTTGTTTCTAGTGCCTAGACTGTTTTACTCTCCTATGGTCTTATTTGCTGTTTCTCCCATTTGAAAGTAAAGCCAGACCCAGCTGTCTAACAATTTGAATTACCACTTTTTGTCAGAGCAGATAATTTCCTTCTTTCTACTTGAATCTGTTTTTTTTATTATTAGAGGAGATTAAATACTTTAGGTTCAAATGTTTGAGACAGTTTTCCACTCTATGAAAAGTAACCTTGCTCTCTAATTTTTGCATTGTTTAGCTACATGGCAGCAAATACAGCATAACAGAGTGCTCTGAATCAGAACCTCATCCTCTCCCATCACTTGCTAAAATAATAACTCTTCCTGTCATCTACAGATTTTATTGGCACAATTTTATGTGCTATGTGAAAATTTCATAATAAAGTTCATGATACTATAAACTGCAAGTTGTGTCAAACCAAAGTAAAACCTGGCACAGCCATGGTCTGTGACAGATTAGGGAAAGATTATTGGAAGGAGAACTCTGTACCTTCCTGATTTCAAAATCAGCAGTTAAAAGACATCCAAAGCTGATTTTTAATATTACTCAGTGAGGTTTCATGGTTTTTAAAATCTATATATACTTTTGTTCTCTCCAGCATCTTTGAAAATGAGTTCCATCATTGAATTCATGCTGAGGAGAAAAATACTTTCTTGTAGCAGGTGCCCTATATTGTATTATGAAAAAGAGTGAATAATCATTCCCTACTTACCTTCTCTATTCCAGATTTTATAGGCCAGATACTGTAGGCCTCTTTTCTTTTTCAGATATTCTTTACTTAAAAGAAGCAGGAAGGTGTTATAATTTTCTGCATCTATTTTGAGTCAGAGTGACCAGAACTACCATGGATTTATATGTGGCATGAGGATATTTTCTGCATTTTCATTCTCTACTCATATTCTTGTATCTTATTTTCCCTTTTGTGGGGCACTGAATTGATGTTTTACAGTGAATTATTCACAATCACTGAGATCTTTCTGGCACAGATGCATCTACATTGCATTTTTATTACTCTCCACCCAGTGACACTGAATTTCTCCTGTTTTTCTAACACCCTGGCACTTAGTACAGTGAGCTATTTCAGCTTGGAGAGTGCTGGAGAATTCTCTCTCATTTATCCATGTATGATCAGCATAGTTGGGGACAGACTCCGGGGGGGTTCTGCTCTGAAAACTGCCCCCACTCTGAAAACTGGGTATTTATTCTTGGTATATGATTCATCACATCTTAGGACAGTTCAGTTTAAAGCACTGAAACCTCCTCAAAACCTTTCTAAAAATCTGTGTGGTCTTGCTGGAGATGCACATGAAGTTACTGATTCCTTTGGCAGAACCTCATTGAAGGAACTTTGTGCAAAGCAAGGGATGGTTCTGAATATCACTTGGCATTAAAAGCTGTGGTGGTTTTGCTTGGTTAAATTTAAAATAATTTCAAAAGGAGAATGTGTTTTTCTACTTAAGGCTATGATCTGGCATTTGGGATATACAGGTTGTACTCCTTCTCTGCCAAAAATCTGTCTTGCTGAGCAAGTTGTTTCATCTTCCTGCAGTGCAGTTGCTCAGAGGTGCAATCATTACTTATTTCTTCCATCACCTCTCTTCAGCTTCTAAGCTTTCCAGGATAGGGGCAGCATCTTTATATCTAGATTTTTCTTTAAACCATTTTGCATGGTAACTCTGGATGATGTCATAATCTGAGCTGATAATGCATTTGTTAAGGTTAAACAGCCTGATAAGGGCATTAAGTCACTGTTTTTAATCAAGCTCCATTTCACTCTTTCAATTTATATATATATATATATATATTAATTTCAGTGATACATTGTCTCAGTGAGAATATTTGTTTCGGCCACTAAATCAACCAGTATGTCAAAATAAAAAAAATTCTGTGTTATTTCAAGTAAAATTAATTTGCTTTTATTCTGCTGTTTTAAAGAAACTGGTTGGACTCTAGCAGTGATAATATCAGTAAAGAAAAAGCCAAGGGCCTTTTTCATGAGATTTCATTAAGGTGTGATAATTAAGAAAAGGAAAGAGGACAAAGAATCACAGTGTCTCTGCACTGAAGATGCTGTGCCTTAAGAGTCTGAGTCATCACTGTTGGGTCAGTGATATAAACCAGTCCTATAAATGCAGAATATAAGATCTGGACAGGGCATTTCCTCACAATGACTGTGCCAGCAGCTCATGGTCACATCCAGTGGGTCACCAGTCCTTCCTCCCTCCCTTCTGAAGTGACACCATCCCTGTTCTCACTCAGTATCTGTCATAAAGACACATTGATTTCCTTTTGGAGGAAAACACATATTTCTTCCCTCCTGCTAAGAAGATAAATCTGACAGATTTTAATCAAATGTAGTTGTTCACAACTATAGAAATGTTTCCAGTGGCACAGATGAAAACCTTTTTTTTTTTTTTTCCTATTCTTTTTTTTTAAGGGGGTTTCTGGAAGTCAAGTTTATTTGGAGAGTGCACCTGTGCTAAAAATTTTACTGTATGCACCAGAAGTTAACATTTGGGAATGCCCTATGGGCAGGTTTAACTTTACTGCCCTCCAACATAATGCCTGTCTTGTAGTGGTAACCATGAATACTGCCATAGTTAAGGGTCTGTCAGTGGTTTTGTCATAAACTCCCCTGTTTCCAGGGTTTTTATAACTCAGCCATAAAAACTCTCTCCAAGCTAAGGCTTAGCTTACCAAGGCAGACCTGATTCTGATCTTGGAAAGGCAGATGATACATATCCCTCTGTCTCCTCTGAAATTAGCTATGATCCCTCAGGAAGGGCTCTCACAAACCATGGGTGCCATACATGTCCAGCAGTATATGATAGATGAAGGGGGAGTAGTGTCTTAGAAAGGCTTTCATCCTCTTCAAATGGCAAATAAATTGGCCTTTTTACTTTGAAGCAAGAGAAGTCAAACAACACAGTGCTTTCCAATTCAAATTGCATTTTTACTTTAGTCTTTTATTTCTTAAAGTAAATTTAGGAGTTCATTACTGCTTAGCCTGGGCTGTAGGAAAATATCTGATAGCATTTAGAAATGTGGAAAATCATTCACTGTTTAAGTATTACTCTGGATTTAAATCTGTGGGAATGAATGTGGAAATGGAAATCCTGAAGAAAAAGGATTTTCTCACTCAAATCTGAGTAGATCCAGTGCTCAGCAACACAGAAACCATGGCTACCATGACCTTGAAAGAAAGGGAGTGGTGTTTAAAAAGTAAAATGGCAATTTAAATTTCTTCTAATTTGTCTGTAGGCTTAACCCAGCTTGTAGACATGGCTGGCTGCAACAAGCTCCAGAAGTAGAGCAAATATTGGTGCATAATAATAATTTTCTATAATGGCTGCTAGTATAGATTTGGAAATAGGTTATGCGTTGCTCAGTAAAATTAGAATGGGATAGATGGATGCTAGTTGAACCATGGTTTGGATGCTCTGGTAATGCCCACTAATTAAAAGAAGTATAATAATGGATGCTGGATGTATTTTGGTTGTAGAGGTTTTTTTCTTTTGTGGGAGCAGGAAGAGTTGTTCAACTCTGCCAAGATATCCACGGGTTTTCCATTCTATGCTGAATTCTGTGCTTTCCATTATCTCCTGATGGCTGAGGTGCTCCAGTCCTCCTTGTTCCCTTCCTGAATGCCCCAAAGCTGAATGCTCACCAAACATCTTTAATTTGAACCCACAGGTACACCTGAAAAATGATGAAGAGAAAATAAAGTTTCCTTTTATTAAAATTTGTTTGGTTTGACCAGGGGAATAATGAGCTGGAAGAGGGTGAGAACAATCATTCAAAGTGTGATTTGGTGCCTGTTCCTCCCCTGCTCTGGGACAGTCAATCTGCTTCATGCCTCTGCTTCATTCTTCAACCCAGAGGGGCAAAAGAGAGGGGGGGAACTGCCAATCCATCTCTCCCAAATTTTATAAGCATTTTTTAAGGAAAAAAGTACGCAAAATGAAAATAAATTAGGTAGAAAGGAAAAAAAAGCACCTTTTATTTGGTATTTCTACACTGATAATGGAACATTAATTTTAAGGATCCTTTTTGGAAATGAGTCAGAGGTAAGCCTTGGTCAAAGCCATTCTTACTTTTAAACACTATTTCTGCTTCTGTGTTATGGGGAACTTTCATGTTTGTGTCCTGAATCAGATAATTCAGGCCTTACTCCTCTTTAGATCTAGCCCAACAAGATGATCTTTTGGTGGCCAAGGTTTCCTCTAACATTTGTGCCTTTATGAATCTTTTCTCTTCAAGGTATGAAGAAGTTTCTCCATTTAAGGAGTCTGGTCTCCCGGTAACCTTGGGGTGGATTTACACATTTAAGTCACATCAAATGCTAATAGGAATTCCTTGGTCAAATCCTCTGCCCTGTCCCTCTTCATGCCTCACTGGGAGAAAAGAGCCATTAGTGTGTTTAAAAGTAAATTTCAAGGTTTCCTTTTTGTGTGTTCCAATGGCTGAGGTTTATTCCTCTGGTCCTTTTTTATTTTATTGTGAGGCACCTTGAGTTATTTGCATGATAAGACACCCTGTAAATGGATTATATTGTAATGCATTGTGTAGGTTTAATGCTGACAACAGCTTGGTTTGGAAGTAAGATAGCAACTTAGATTTTTAGTTTCTGATGTGCCGTGCAGAGAAATGCCTTTTGAGAAGCATGAGGCGAGGCAGGAGGGATGAGAAGGAGGCAGCTGGAGTTAAGTTGTATGAATAACGTGAGGGGAGGCTGGCGTTCAGGATGAGAGGAATGCATTAACTTCTCAGCCCCCAAACTGGAGACAATCAGCAGCACCAACGCCAGTGGCTCCCCCTTCTCTGCTCTAACACTTAATCTGTTTTTCCCCTTTGGTTTTTTTCCCAAGGATACCGAAGGGATGGCAATGCTTTTCTGGTAACAGCCTTTCACGTGGGATGGGTGTACCTTTGCAGATGCTGTGCCTAGAATATTATGTCATTACATACTACCTACTTAGGAGCTGAAGTTGGTCCCCTGGAGAGGCCCTGTATTTCAGAAAAAAATGGTGAAATGAGCAAAAGGTCTGTTTTTTGGGGGAAGGAGATTGCCCTTAACCCTCACTGGACCATGTAATGAGTGCTGGTGCAAGAGGTTTGGCAGTCTGAGCATGGAAAACACACACTTCCCAGGAATAGTGTGTTTAAATCCTGCCAGAAAGAGCTTGGCTTTTCCTCCCAAGGTAAGTAAGGAGTTTGCATTGAGTGGGTATTTTAGATAACGCCACAAAAATATAAACTTGCTGTGGAGACTAAAGTGCTTTTCATCTCTGCTGAAGTTCTGCACAAGGCTGCATTTCATGTTACATGCTTGAAATACTCTGTGCCAGTGGCAGAAATATTCCTCTTTCTCCCTTTCACTTGCAACAATAAAGCTCTCCAGTTTTTAAAACTTTGTGTCATGTAACTCAAAGCTTGAATAAAATGATAGCAATTAAATCAAAGGTGATGACTCTGTTTCACTTGTAACTTGTTGCCACAATTCTTCATGGTACCCAGCACCCCTGTGCTGGATTAAAGTTTTTGGGCACCTCTTCAGCTTTTGGCATGTACATGGCATCCTTTCACACTAATAGAACTATTCGCATATCCCACATATTTTAAATAACTGTTCATTATCTATAGTGGTTGAATGGAGAAAGCTGAGCAGTCGTGCAAAATTTATGCATCACTTAAATTAAAATTAAATGCTCCTCAGAATCACTTTAGGTTTCATTTTTTAGCTCAAAGGAGTCATGAATAGCATTTTGAAAAGCACTTTGATCATTGCACTGTTAAAAAGAAAACAACAGAGGAGAGAGGGGAGTATCTTTTGGGGAGAAGCCTTTGAAATCATAAAGTGTAACTAAACTTAGTCAGCATACTGTGACCTGTCAGGAAAGAGCTGATCCTATTTAAGCTCCGCTGCATGCGGCCAAAATACTTTAAAGAGAATTGTGTGGATTTCTGTATTTCCTGACGTCAGCGAGGCACAAGGGGAAGTTTGGCTGCTATTTTTTTTTTTAAGAGAAAAAGAAATGCTTAGAAGTGCCACCAAAGCATTCCTGACTTAGGCCACTGTGCTGGTGACGCTGCAGTTTCTGGGACATATTGTCACTTGATCCAGCTCTGGGTCTGTGACAGAAAAAGGGACAGTTTGGTTTACCAGTCCATTCTTTTCAATTAAAATACATAGAGGGTCTTGTCTTCCCTGCTGCTCCATGGTTATGAGGAGAGAATTAGGCTCCAACCATCCCTTACGGATGAGTGGCGTGTAAATCTGGATTAATTCTGGCAATCTGAGGGAAGCAATACAAGGATCTGTCTCACTCCAGTGCATGGTCTTTATGCCTTTGAATTCTTACACTGATAAAGAGATGCTGTACAGTTCCACATGCAACACCAGGCTCAGGGCAAGAAACCTTTAATAATAGTTTAAAACAACTGGTGCTTTTAAAGAGAGGAAGAGGTTCTTTGTGAAGTACAAATAAATTCTCCATCTCTCTCTGTGAAGACGTCACTAACAACTCGTTTAAACTCTCCTTGTAAAAAGAGTGTTTGTGTTCTAACAAGAAGTTTTGCAATCTGGAACAAAATGTTACTGATTGGGGAATTTGGGTCTCAGCTGCTCCTGAATGACTCCAGACTGAATTCCATTCATGACAGTGCTATCATCCCAGACTTGCATGAGGGTAATAGTCCCTACATTAGAGAAATCAGTACTGCTGAATTATTATTTGATTTTAAAACAGAAAGAACCTTCAGTTGTCACTAGAAGCAGTACTTGAATGGTTTTTTGTTGTTGAAATTATCTGAAGCAGTTGCAAACAAAGCTGTGCAAATGGTATTGCTTTCCATAAAACTATCTGTCATGGGGAGTGTCCTTTCCTTTTGTAGGAACACCTGTTTGCATGGTTTCTGCACTGTGGGGTGAGAGCACTGGATCCAAGACACCCCAGGATGCAGTAGAATATTGCAAAATAAATCAACCTGCCTTTGAAATCTGAAAGAAATTTTGCTTTGTATACAGAGTCTGATACAGCACTGCTGTTATCTGAAAGAAAAAAAGAGTGATCAAAATTGGTAATAATTCTTCCATTAAGTGGGAGATAAAACTTTAATTAAGACAGCCTACTGGAAGCTCAGGATGCTTCAAGTGTGACTAATTCTGACTGGCAAAAAATATTAATTTTAACCAACATTAATTAGGGAGTTTTTCTCTGTGGCTGAGAAGACAGCTGTTGCATGCCAGTGTCCGTAGAGGGGTGTGCATGGATGTGCACCTTGGAGAGTGTGGCACGTGATGAGACAGCATGAGGGGCCTCACATGTCCCCCAGGATTTAATACAAGGTGGTTTGGGGTCTGAGCAATGTGTCTGAAGATGTGGAAAGATGAATTTGTCACTGTGATGAACACACAACAACACCAAAACCCCAGTGGCCAACATTGGCTGTTCATTCATGGGGCTGCACCAGCACCTTCCAGGGTGCCACCAGGTGGGCACTGATTTGGGATTTCTCCATTTCTGTGTGCCAGGGTGAACTCTTGAGAGTCCACCAGGAGCTCTGCATCCAGCTCTGAGACCCTCAGGATAAGAAGGATGTAGAAGTGTTGGAGTGAGTCCAGAGGAGGCCACAAAGATGATCCAAGAGCTGGAGCACCTCTGGAGCCAGGCTGAGAGAGCTGGGGTTGTGCTGGAGAGGAGAAGGCTCTGGGGAGATCTCACAGCACCTTTCAGTGCCTAAAGGGGCTCCAAGAGAGCTGAAAGGGACTTCTGACAAGAACATGGAAGACTAATGTCTTTAAACTGAAAGAGGGCAGGGTTAGATGAGATATATGGAAAAAATTCTTCACTGTGAGGGTGGAACAGCTCCCTCAAAGTGTTCAAGGCCAGGTTGGACAGGGCTTTGAGCAACCTGCTCTCATGGAAGATGTCCCTGCACATGCAGAGGGTGGAACAAGATGATCCTTAAGGGCCTTTCCAACCCAAACCATTCTGTGATTATCTGAAAACCCGTCCCCACTAGTTCAGGCCCCTGGCAGCTGCAGGGAGAGGTTCCAGCTCTGACTTTCTCCTTCAGCTGAAGAATCTGAGGCTGTTTTCCTCTTCCAGAGCCCTGGAGTTTCCCCCATGGCTCGTAGCCTCAAGGGACTGCACAGCTGCTTGTCCTAGAGCCAGATCAGACTGAGGTCAATGGCATAACTCACCCTCCAATTTTTGGGGACTAAGGTTACACTGCTGATGTTACAGGAGAAGTGCTAAATGGCAGAATCAGCTGGATGGAGTGGCTACTTTAGAGTATTTTAGCCTTGTGGCTTGAGCATTTGGGTTATATTTTAGCAAGCGAGATGACCATTCTTTACAGATATTAAGAATGCAGAGCCTTGTGAATAGCGGAAAATCTAACATTTCATGGATATCAAAACTCACGCTCTTTTTTCCACAATACTAGTGTGTTGTAATTCTTTTTTGCCCTCTATTATCCTTTTACACTGCCACAGAATGTACTTTCATCTTTTGGAAATGACCCTTTAATGCGGTGGCTAAAATTTAATTTAGGATCTTTTCTTTTAAAAAGTGTGTGCTTTGTTGCATAGGAATAGCAATGGGGCTTCCTTGGGAGTTTTTCTGTGTCTGTTAGAGCATATTTCTGAAAGATATTTATGAGATTTTTTTCCTGGCTGCTCAATCTGCAAACTCTGCTCAACCTTGGAGACCAGGCTGTGTTCCTCCTGAGGTGTGAGCTCTTGTTACCAACACAAATTCTTCCATTGATGGCTTTGTTGCCTCCTCCATGCTAAAACAAGCATAAAGTAACTAAAATTTAATGTTCTTTGCAAGATATGGAAAGAAACCTGATTTTAAAGCACCTTGGACAATCCGTTCGGGAACCAAACTGATTTTTTGAAACGAATTATTTCTTTTTCCCCAGTGTAAAACAGAACTTTGAATGAATTTTGAATCTCAATTACCATCCTGTGTGGGCCCTAACATGAAAGTTGTTACCACTCTCAACTTTTAGCTGCTTTCAAATCATGTTTGACTGGAACACCAGAGTCCCTTCAGCTGGTCAGAATAATTTCAGTTCCAAATATCTTCATGAAGAAATGCAAGAGCAGATGTTTGTATCTTTTTATTGTCTCAGTGCCTAATTTACTCAACTGCAGTAGCTACAGAAAACTTTTGCCTCTATTACTATAACTTCTAAAAATGGTTCTCTTTGGTTATCAAAGTTTTCTTCCATTCCAGCTACTGATTTTATTGCCTAATGCCAGCAATACTCCGTTATCTTTATCTCATCTTGATCTATGCTTTTTATTTGAGTTGCAAAAGACCACAGCCACAATTCAGCCTAAGAAGATAAACTAAAGTAATTCAAGCCCAGTGAATGGTTTTATTCTCTTGTGTTCGTACTTTCATAACTTTCTACTCCTCTGATCCATTTTCAGCTGTAATGTACATATAATCAACCTTTTCAGACTCCTCACAAGAAAAGCTTTTGTTCACTGGGCAGTAATCAGTATTAAAGGCCTTTAAAATGGTGAAAGTCAATGACACTGGTGTATTGTCCAGATATATTGTTGTTGATGAGGAGAACTGATATTTCTGTGAAAGACCAATTTCATCTCAAAGTTTCTTCATCTGCCGTGATCACAACATTTTTCACACATTGTTCTCCACAATCACGTAAGTTGATGTCCACCTCTGATATTTCATTCTGGCTTGGGTAATTTTTTTCCCCCAGAATAACTACAGAATGATTTGATGGCTTGGAATAAAGCATTGCATAGTCTCAGTCCATTAATGGAACCTCTACAGACACCATTATATATGAGCTATATATATTACAGCATTTGAATCAGTGTAGAAAAAAGTCTTACAGCAAGAAGACACTTGATCACAAATATAGTTGTGTCACTTGAATGTTTTGAATATAAAAGAGCATCACTTTAGAAAAGAGTAAGAGGAGTGAAACAGTCAATTTTTTTTCTAGGAGAGCACAGTACTACAGGCCTAATTATAAACCTAAGACTGGTTCCAGAGCTTTCAAAATATTTTAGCATTAAGCTTGTGATTAGATGCCTTGATATTTGCCATTATCAGGGGGATACTCATGTATTCTTCTCCCAGCTTTCAAATGTTTATTTTTGACCCATCACAAACCAGATTTCTCTGTGAGGTGGAAACAAGACCCTCCAAGTTTTACATCTGCAGTAAAATGCTGTGGTCTTCTCTGCCTTACAGCCTGCTGACTCCAGTGACATTTGGATCCAACCCAAAGGTGGGGAGCACCCTCCTGTCACCCAGAGCTGTCCCACGGAGGGAGAAAACACTGACTGGAATTTCTGGCTCTGGTTGCTTTCTCCTTGCCTCAGGGAGCCCAGCTGCTCAAGCACAAGCTTTTATTGGTTTTACAGATCCGTGGAACAGCTTTTGAAGGTAGCTGATTTTGGGAAACCTTGACTGGGCTACCAAGTAGAAGTCCTTACGAGAGCTGGCCTTCAAAATTAATTGTATCAGACACAGATTTATCCCTTGGTACTGTCCCAAGTCATATTTAGATGTAAACATTGCTACTTTTTAAACTAAGTCAAAGGCTGTTAGGTGCAATGGCTTTTGTTAGAGCCCACATTAAAGCTGGAAAAGCAACCATTGGCATTGGAAGCCTTCATTATATCTGAAACTCAGCAGCAGACTTGGCGAAATACAGCTGAAAATAGTTGCCACATGCTCCGTGTATGAGTCAATCACACATTTGCTGACAGGGAAATGGTTGGCATCCACAAGAAAAGACTAAAACAAAAGCTTCTCTTCATGTTTTGCCATTTATTTAGTTTGAAACAAATATTAAACACCTATTTCCCAATTCTTCCTTTTTTTGCCCCCTTCTAAGAGAATAAGTAGTAGTTTGGACTTTTCCCCTTACTTTTCTTTTTCCCTCCTTTTCCACTCCTCATCCTTCTCCTTATTTTTCCTATTTTCAGACTAATTCTTACAAATTTTTAATTCTGGAGAACTTACAAAGGAAAACAAGGGAAAACTGAAACTCTCTAAAGTCGTTAAAGTAGTTTCATTTTTCTTTCTGCTGTTACAGCTTTTCCAAACCAAACTTAAATTTTGGATATTATTCACTTATTCAAATAACGCAATAAAAAGGAAAAATGAAAGGAAATGAACAGGCAACAAAAAGAATTCCAGTGCTTGCAAAAATATCATGTAAACAGTAGAAAAAAAATGTTACGTTTTGTACCTTGTCAAGGGGAAACAATGGAGTTTTGAAATTTTTAATGAAAAGTTTTTCCATTTTTCAGCTGTTCTGAGAAGTCCAAAGACCTCAGCTGTTTTCATCACTAGTGTTACAGCATTTCTACTTGTCTTGGATCTTGCTTTTACAAGATGCTATCACAGCTATGGTGTGTCTCTTCTGAATTAACTGAGTTTTCAGCTGCATATTTTAAGTCTACATGAGTCAAACACTCATTGGACTCATCAGTCATCAGCCCCATATATCACTAATGCCAGCTTTGATACTAAGATGACTCAAGTCTTAATTATTTTGAATAACAAGTGTGCTCTTGTGGTAGGACAATATGATTTTGCTTGCTACGAAATGGACCAGCAGGAAGTCGCCACATAATTCAGGTTAGCAAAGATATCATGAAAATGCATGTTGGTACAAAATTGTTATTTTTGTTATTTTTCATTATTTTCACAAGGATGATTTTCATCCCCCCTCCACTAATGAGTCCATTAAGCAATTCCTGGCTTTGGAGATAACAGGTAGTTGAAAGTTTAAACATGACAATAAAGTACATTATTTAAAGTTAATTTTATGCTGTAAATTTATTTCACCTGTAGGGAAATATGAAAAACACCTATGATCCACCAGAGAGGCTGTGGCTATGTTATTTTCTGGTGATTACAATTTCCTTTTTTGATTGTTTGACATCTGTAATTCAACAGAACGTTGACAGTGCTGCTTTGTGTGGCTGCAGAGTTGTGCTGGGCTGTAGATCACAGTGCCCTCAGTGGTGGCACATGTTCACATCCTGTTCAGACTAGGCCAGGAGTGGAATGAAATTTTTGGACTGTAATTGCCTTTCCTGTCCCAGATTTACGAAACACCTGAATGGTTTGACACCCCAAGAAATTGCCAAGAAATAGCTGGTGCTGATATTTCAAATAGTCTCATACCAAGCTGCTTTGGAGTCTCCTGTGCTGCTCTTTGGCTCACTGGAGACCTTAACTCCACTTACATCAAACACAGCCAGCCATCTCTTATTTGCAATCTTTAGATGTTATCAAGGTGGTTGCTATGTTCTAACGTCTTTCAGATTCATGTGACCAGGAAGGCCATTGTGCAGTTGTTGTCCCCACCTCTATATCCTGTAGCTACATGTTAGTAAGTGGAATTATTCAGCAGTTTTACAACTGCTTTTACCATCAATTATATTACTACTTCAGTGAGCAAAGTTTCACTTCCGAGTTAGAGGCTTTGGAAGTTTTTCTTTCCTTTTCTGAGATGTGAATGTGTCCAGAATATCCATGTTGTAGGCTGGAAACAGCAAAGTTGTGTCCCAAATCCCCCTCAGAGGAAAATAAATTGTTTCTAAGATGAAGTTGCCTCTTTCAGCTCAGATGGAAAACTGGAGAAGATAAAACGTAGAGGAGCATGTGGACCACACAAAAAGTAAACAGCCACCTGATCTTTGGCCTGATCCAAACAAATGCTGTTGAAATAATTGAAAATATGCCAACTGACTTCTGTGGGATTTGCAGCAGGTTCTAAGTTGGCAACTACTCTTTCTAGCAAACAAATCTTGTCTACTTTTACATCTCAGGCTTGTAGTTAATCAAGTTACTGAGACAGAAATGTCTCTGGCATGAACATGTTTCTCTGTTTCTCTTCCCTGCAACTAATAATGTTTCCCCAGGAATCGCTTCCAAAAGACTCAAAGGCCAGTATTTAGATAAGCCATATCAAAATGCTTCAGCATTAAGCTCTGGTAAGTATTTCCTCCTGTTTGTTGTAAGAAAAAAGATTTTACACAAGCCATGTAGTCTTAACTTTCACCAAGTTAAATAAAGGTTTAGTAAAAGGATTTTGTGCCCTTTTAACCCCCAATAACCAGAGTGCATCCTGTGTGACCATTCATTACATATGAAATGGCTGTAATTTATACCAAATGGGGTAGGTGAATTCAAACAGAGAGATACCATCGATGATAAAAAGATAACACTTCTCTGTAACAGATGCTTCATTTTATGATGGAAATGGGGAAGCTGAATGCTGCAGGTGCTGGGCTGACACTAGGCCTGTGGAGAATCATTAGAGCCTCCTCAGAGATCTAGGTTTACTCTGTGTTTAATCAGCCACAGTCAGAAGAAATGGCTTCATTTCAGCTTGATGAGAGCCAGATTACAAAAGGAAGATAGATGGCCAATAAGGTTCATCACTATAAGCATATTGTCTTAATTTGAAGAAACAAGCTGGCATTCTGTGCTGAGGAAAAGTGAAGTGCAATATGGCTAGTATCAAACCCTAGTTATTCCAAGTCTCTGTGCTCCCCACACTGAAAGTATTCTGGCTGCTCCTCCTTTGACTGAAATATTGAAAAACAATATACTGCAAACACTGAAAATGACCACATTTACTCAGGAGATATCACTGCTTTGGGTTCCAGAATGCTGAAACCCCTTGAAGTAGTTTTGCTCATCTTAATAAATCTCCAGCCACTTATTTATGCATACATATATCATAAACAAAATGTATTTGTGTGTCTCCAAGAGTGAAAAGGTTCAAAATGAC
This sequence comes from Prinia subflava, assembly GCF_021018805.1. Lineage (NCBI taxonomy): Eukaryota > Metazoa > Chordata > Aves > Passeriformes > Cisticolidae > Prinia > Prinia subflava. The sequence continues at coordinate 4,642,977 of NC_086261.1, forward strand.
TATTGATCAAAAAAAAAAAAGGTCTGTGAGCATAACATGAACACACACCTCCTAAAAGGGTCGGGGTGCAGCCATCTATCATGACTTCCCACGACAGCCATGGGGACAATGAGGCTGTCAGCTGGGGCCTGAAGGGGGATGGGGCTTTCTAAAAAGATAGGGACCCAGAGCAGGGAACTTGTCCACACAAAAGATAAACAAAACTGGAGCTCTCTGCTTCTCAAATGAAATGAGTGATTCATTGCTTAGCCTAGCCTTGGTGCTGGGTTTTTCCCCCTTGTGCACAGAGTTTTTGGATAATCTGTTTCTTCAGTGCTCTCCAGAAGGAAGAGAGAGCCTGGGAGCTCTCAGGGTAAGAGTATGGGAGCCTAACACTGTGATGGGAACAGCACAGATTTTATTGGATACTTTACAGTGGAATCCAGATGGTTTTATTAAAGTCAGAAACCTTTAGTACCAGGAAATCTACAAATATCTAAACTGTGATTTTTCAATTAATTTTGAATTGTGATTCCATAGCATTTTTGTCTTCAATGGCAGATTAGGCACACTAACATTCATGTTTTCATATACAAATTGCCTCCCATAGATCTCTAAAAAGATATTCTCTGCCTCAAGACTACAAAAATTTTGTGCAGAACCTGAGGTGCAAAACTGTTCGGTCTTATAACTAAGGTAAATCTGGAATGGTAGAATAAGAATTCTCCAAAAGGAATTGTCAATTTGTGGAGCTCAAGAAATTCTGAGACTCTTGATGGAGAAGTGTACAGTCAGGTTTGATTTTTTTTTTTTTTTTTTTTTTTTTTTTTTTTTTTTTTTTTTTTTTTTGTGGACAAAACCAGCTGAGAAGAGTGTTATGGAGGATTTTTATAACTTGTAAATGTCTTGGAATAAAAGAAGAATTTTGTGCCTTAATGCAGTGGATGAAGAGGAGGCACTGATGGAAAATATGAAGCAAAGGAGTGATAAAGTCAGAACTGGGCTTGAAGTTGGTCATAAATAGTGTTTTAAGCAAGTCCCAGAAGATATTGTGCTTTGTGTGAGGCATGCACAGCCCAGAATGGTCACCACAGCAGAGGAAATGGAACAAAGATGAGCAGAGGACTTCTCAGAAGCCAGGATCTGAATAAGTATTATGAGATCAAATTATGTTATGCAGAATTGTAGCTTGCTTTTGTCTTTGTCCTTACACTGAGAACATTGCTGGCTCTTCTGGTTTTCCTTAACTCACTTTATAAAAAACAGCTTACTTATTTTTTTTTCCACCTTCCTTTGTTCTAACTTCACCCCTCCTTGCATGTTAAGATGAAAGTGAAGCAACTCCCACTGACTTTACAGGTCTGAAGGGAATTAGGAATTTGACTCAACAAAATTATCCTTCCTCCCACCCTTTTTTCCCCCTGGAACACTGAGGGAACACTCTCTCTTGTCCCTCACAGGTTTTCCTAATGTCTGTTTGGACCCAGAGCAGGGAGCTGACAAGCAGGGAGTCACTTTTGAGCTCAGCCCCAGCTCGTGTGTGTTTCTGCAGGACCTGCCCGCTGCCAGCCTGGGACAGCTTGAGCAGCTGCCTCACTTTATGGCTGCACTGACACAGCCCTGCAGTGAACCATGCCACCCCTGAAGTGTTCAGAAAGGTGCATTTGTGTAAGGGAGACTTTTTTCCCTCTGGAGTAAGCCAGAGCCTCCAAGATAATCTGCACAAACACTTTACTGACTCGTCCCTTTCCCTAGGCAAGGAGAGCTGGGTTTTTCAGAAACCGGCCCGCTGGAGCATTTGCAAAGTGGAGACTTAGAAAGCTTAACAATGGGTAGAAATATTATCATCAGCTATCAGGGTAACATTATCCAGCCATTCCCACCCACAGATACACACACAAGCTGGATTTCGGCTCGGAAAGCCCTGCAAATAACGCACTGAAGGTGTGTGGTCCTCAAAGTGTTTAAATGTTTGAAGATGAAGTGAGCAGGAACATCTTGTGTGCACCAGCTGAAAGAGGGTTGGGAGGAGTGGGGGGTGGATTTCCCTGGACAGATGATAATTCTCCATCCTTCTATGTGCTGCCAAACTACCTCAACTGGTGGGGGTTTATAAACTTTTTTCTGGTCTCTGAAGAGCAGGTTTTCTAGTGTTTTTGGAACACATCAAATGCAGTACAATTAAACAGGAGAGAAAAAAAAATATTCCCAGGGCCCTTCATTCCCTTCCTTTCCCCTGTCAAGATATTACTTAATTTAAATGCTGCCAAAGTTAATAATGAAAGACGACATCCTCTGGTGTGTCAGAGCTCAGTGCCCAAGAAGAAAAGCAAGAGTGCCTTTCGGCGCTCCTATCTTTGCTAAATTCAACCTGGAAAAAAACTAGAGCAGATTCAGGGATACTGTAATTAGCAGGATTTAAAATGATCTCTGCAGGTCACTTTTCTTGGCCCAGAATTGCCCAAGAACTCGACACCTGAACCGAATATCTGAGGAGCCTGTGCCATCGCATGGTGCACACAGTGTGAGGCTGGAGGTGCCACCAAGGCAGGTAACCCTGGTGTGTGCCACCCAAGGGTGCTCCAGGAAAACAAACTGCCTTGGAACAACAACTTTCCCTTCCAAAAGTTATGGAAAGTGGGCAGAGCACGGTTCAAAGACTCATACCAGGATTTTGTGAGTAAAACCACAGGGCTCTTTGAGGGGGAGGAAGGAAGGGAGTTGGTGCTTGTTGAGGACCTGGGAGGTTTTGGGGTGCAGGAGGTGGCAGGAGTGAAGGGAATCTTCACATTTTCTCCCTCCTCCACCTTCCCACAAACCTATTACACTGCTGAGGCAGTGAACAGAGCAGATGAGCAGTGCCAGACCTCACTTCATTGCTTTTTCCTAAACCCCCCTCGAAACCTTTTTCCCTTTTCTAAAAATAATTTGTATGTGAATCAAAGGGGGAAAAGAAAGGTAATGCACAAAGATACAGAGCAGCTTATTAATTAGTGTGAGGTGCTCTCAGTGCTCCTGTATATATGGAAGGGCTAAAAACGTAAAATACTGAGGTGACATTTTAGCAGCTGCTGGGCCTGTGGAGTGTTACTGTGATGTGCAGAGCCCCCTTACTTGGGTAACTCACTCTCAGTGTCATCCCAGCTGGGCTCTCACAAAAACAAATGAAAGTTGCACCAAAAAGGTTTGGGGTTTTGACACTGAAGCTGGGGATTGTGATCTGTGCTAGCTTTGTACACTGAGGAATATTCTCCCACAACTTATCCATTGTGTGCATGCGATATTTGGTGGGTTTGCCTCCCCTGCCCTCAGTAAGAGCAGCCTGTCTCTAACACAGCAGCCTGGGGAGGTTTGCTGGTACAAAATGAACATCCTTCCCAGGGAGGACCTCCCCAAGGTGGCCCTGGCTCTCTCTGGGCTGTAGCAAGGCAGTCACAGCCCCTGCTCAGAGAGCACAGGAGGAGAGCTGCACACCAATGTTTTCACCTGCTAGAGGTCAAGGTCAGAGCCTGCCTGGTGCAGCCCTGCACACCTTAATCACAGCAGCCTAATGGCCTTGCTGTGCAGCTGATGGAGCAGAACATCATGTGATGTCTGTCACCAGCTTCCACCCACAGCTCAGTCCTGCCCTCAAAACAAACCTTGTGCTCCTCTGTCTGGGCCTGCAGGAAGATGTTGTTACCACCTTGCCACGGAAACCTGGAGCAAGGGGAGCCCCTAAATTGCAGGGAGATGAGAACCCACTAAAGCAACCCCAAAATAGAAATACAGGAGTGTTTTAACCCAGTGACTGCTCTGCAGCAGATACTGTTTGTGTTTCCTCTCTTCCATCTCTGGCTGGAGTCTCTCTTCTTTCACCTTCAGCTGTGTGAGCTGGCAGTTTAAAAGCAAAAGAGCAGAACAATGACCCAATACCTAAGTTGTTAATGGAATCAGCTGGGGGGCACCTCATATATGTGATGAAACAGAAAAGCTGTCTTTGTCTGGCACAGCCAGTGCCAAGAACAGGTTAAATTTTTCTCCTCAGTGCAGTCAACAACATTATACTGAGAATAGTTCAGCTTTTATCTGTCTGTAATGATTCTTCCCTAAATAATTTCTGTTTATCAGCTACAAGTTTTAAGGAGTTTGTGGCTGGTTTGTTTGATGAGAGATCAGGACCTGTGTGATACCTAAAAGCACCAAAACAAAGGGAAAGTTATTATTAGTTTTGAATGGTTTCTGAAACTATTTACTTGCTTAAATTTATTTATATTGTGCAAGTCTTCTAGGAAACAGTGAAAGGCCATGCCTGGATCCATTGCCCATCTGCTATGTACCTGTTTTCTTGCTGTATGTCCCCTTGTTTCCCTGCTAGGCAGTGGGTAGAAAAAAGACTGGTAATTTATGACTCCTGTTAATACTGTAGGCTGGATGTGTTGACAATATATCAATAATTATTTCTGGTGAGACCTGAACAGTGTAGCATGGGTCTCTGTAGGATGACTCATTTTACCAGAAGACAGATATGTGTGACCTGAGTTTTATGACAGATGTCAAATATATCGAAATGTGGTGTGAGGGAGATCATCTTATTGGCAAAGTAATGAGAAGCCAGTGGGAAGATTAATGTTAAAACTGAATTGCGTGGTGCCTCCTTCACTCTGTGTTTCTGATAAGTGGTGCTGGGGCAGCAGGGAAGGGGTTATCCTCAGCCTTGTGTGGGCCAAAAGTGAGAAAAGTTTGGAGGAATAATAATAACCAATGTGGTACCTTAAATTTCATGAGGAGATCAAAAACAAACATCTTTCTGAATGGAAAGGAATTGCTGGGGGAAGGTTGGCAAATGTGGCAGAGTGAGGGGAACAACCAACTAACCAGGATCTTTGAAGGTGATTGCTGTCTTGATAACTTACATGATTTTCAGTGAGTGTTAAGCCTCCCACCTTGGGAGAGATCAGTGATCAGCTGCTGCCTTGGGAGGTCTGGGCTCAGAAAGCCTCTCCTCCTGCAAGGCCAGGAGTATTCCTCTGCAGAGCTGGGCTCTTTGCTGCTGGAAAACACTTCCCTGTCTCAGGCTCCCCTATCAGTGCACCTCCCTGGCATCTCTGGAGGTCTGGGGTGGGCCAGCGTGGTTTTTAGGTGCCATCAGAGCAGTGGCTAGAAAGCAGCCACCACCACCACACTGTTCTGCTGGTGAGCTCTCCTTCCACATCCCTGGAATCCTGCTGGTCCTCAAGACACAGGAGTTCCAACAGAATGTTAAATAAGAGGTCTGGGTGCCAGCCTTGCCCTGCACATATGGCCCCGCTTTACTGTTGCAAAGACCACCTCTTATACAGAGAAGTCCAAAGGATTAATAATCATAAAATCATCGAGTCAAAGAATGGTTTGGGTTGGAAAGGACCTTAAAGATCATCTTGTTCCACCCCTGCCCTGGGCAGAGGTGCTACTCACTATCTCAGACTGCTCCAAGCCCTGTCCAGCCTGGCCTTGAGCACTTCCAGATATGGGGCATCCACAGGTCTCTGGGCAACCTGTGCCAGGGCATCAGCACCCTCACAGCACAGAGTTTCTTCCTAATACCCAATTTAAATCTTCCCTTTTTCAGCTTAAAACCATTACCCGTTGTTCTATTAAATTATTATCCCTCCATCCTTGCTCCTGATGGAAAGATGGTAAAGAGCTGCCTCCTCTGGCAATAAGGAAGAAAGTCTCATTTGTGGAGGCAGGAAAAGAGACCCACTCTGTGTCTTAATCGTATTTGGTTGTGCAAAAACACTGCTAACACTCCACAGGGAGGGGGTTTTCTGTCACCCAAAACTGCAACATTATGTGTGGAGCAAAATTTTGAGGAAAGCCAGCAATATTACTCGAGGAGCAAGGTTTTGGGAAAAGCCTGCATTGCAATGCATAGATTTTTTTCTTGTTTGTGCAAGAAGGGCGCCTTTAGAGTGACACAGGTGCTTCAATGTAATAACAAGGTCAAGCTTGAAAAAAAAATTATATACTTTGAATAATTGAGCTGTATTTTTAGCCCTCATTTTGTGATCTGTGTCACATATATATACGTGTGTGTGGCTCATTTCCCTGTTCACCAGAGACTCTTTTGCCATATTCAGGTTTGCTACCTAGAGAAGAGGCACATGGGCACTCGGTGAGCTAAAGGCACCTTTTGACTTCTTTCAGCACAAAAAGAGTTGCAGGATTTTTCTTGCTTTCTCTTTTCCTTGGAAAAGTCATGATTATAATTTCACCACAAATAGGACAATTTTCTTTCATTCAGCTCTAATAGTGGCACAAATTTAACTATATTGTGCTAGCAGGCACTGATATATTAATTAAAATATAGACTAATTATTTACCCTAGTTAGTTCACACAAATCTCAGTAGTGTAATCAGTGGACTCCCTTAAGGATTTTTGTCATATTCAGCAATTGAAATGGTTTCTCTTTTTCACTCTATTCAGGATCAGAATTAGTTTGGGATTTTTACTTTCAGGTTGGTGCTTTAGTGGCCTCCATAACCCTGGTTTGTGCAGAGGGATTGTGCAGCCACAGCCACACTTACTGGTGCTTATAGGTGAATAAAACCTTCAAAAAAGTTATCCTAGTTCCTGTGGCATTGTGGTGAAATGACTCTTCCCAGCTCCAAATCCGAGGAAATTCCTGACCTCGTGCTGGTTCCTCTGCGGTACATTTGGTCACACATAGCCAGGATGGTTTCTGGGAAGTGGTGTTCTGATGTTCTTCAGCATGAACAGATGTGGAACAATGTTTACATGGGGGAAATGTTCAGCCTGTCTCGTAAGGAAGGGAAAGGAATGTGCCCTGGCAGAGCAGAGGCAGAGCACTGAGACGATGTGGATCCGAGCCTTTATTAAAAGAACAAAGGAATCTGACATCTGAGCTGCAACCTGACTTGGGATGCCCAGCTTGTGTATACTTAGGGCTTATTTGATGCCAGGTGTTTATTTTAAACACAGGTGGTGTGGAAGTTGCAGATGACCTCGTTGAAAGGGAGGAAAAAGTGTTCCAAGCAAAGGGGTGATGGAGAGGAAGGATGAAGTGAGCTTGAGTAGGACAGAGACTGACCCAACCTGCAACTTGCAACTCTGGCAACCTCATAAACACCTTTTGTTCCTCCAGCATACAGCCATCAGTCCTCAAATCCTGTCTCCAGAGCATGGAAAATTGAAAAGAGCAAGCCAAGATTTCCTAGTTTTTCTCCCTTTGTGGTTTTCTTTCTGTGCCAATCCCTACTTTCTCATCTTCCCTCCACTTTTCTTTTTCTCATCAAGAAGACCAAGCAGCATTGAAGAGAAGAAACTGCATCATCTAATTGCTGGAAGAGACAGTGATGAAACTCTGTGCAGTCCTTCATATGTACAGTGTAATTAAAAGTTGTGTCTTTGCCCCTATTAAAGAGAGGGGCTTGACCAAAACAATTTGGGGTATGGAATACCAAGCCCAAGCTGACTGTTGTTGGTATCAGCAGTGTGGGTGGCACCTGTGAACCAAGTTCTCTATAACCATTGGAGTTATAGCCTTTTTAAAATATATACTTCCTGCAAACAAGCACTGAAAAGATCAAACAGAAATTAACACTCAGGCTGAGAATGAGACTTTCCCAGTGAGACAGTGCAAGACTATTTAAAAGCCTGCCCTAAACAGCAGAGTCATCAGCGTTCCTGGTAGTGCAACCGTGTATCTTTGAAAATCAGACACCCTTTAAGCACATTTTCATCATACTATAACCAATATATATTTATTATATTTCCTTTCCCTGTTCTACTTCTGGTTTAACCATGTGTGAACCAAGCTAACATGATTAGACACCTTGTTTTTCACCAGTCATTTCTGTTTGCAGTCTTCCATAAAGTGCTTCAAATGAATTTTAATATGTTGATGGTACTTACTGGAGAGATTAATATTCATAATAAATACCTCTTAGACATAGTCTTCAGCAAATCCTTTTGACAGAAGAGTCAGGGCTGCTAACGACAATAACTACTACAAAATGCAATTTGGTCAATTACTTTAATTAAATTTCACTCTGTAATGTCTTCTCATTTATATAGTAAACTAATAGGGAAAAAGTACATCATCCTTATTTGCCTTCACTTAAATGCCCAAAACTGTTTCCTTATGTTTTGCTTTACCATTTGCAGCTCTCTCAGCTTCTCGGAACATTTGAGATAATTATGGGTTTTGCAAATAAAGCTTATTCTTCACCAAGAAAGATTGAGACTTTCTTTTGAGTACGCTTTCCTAGAATAAAAAACCTTGACTACACAGATCCTAATCAGGTATTTACAGACTGGCTGATTTTGGATGGTGCCAGCATTCCAGTGTAAATGGTAAAAGTGTCTACATTTCATCAAATGCTTTTTTAATTATATTGTTTGAAATTGGAGTAAAAAGGAACGCAGCTGTCTGGAGATTTTGGTACCATACAGGTTATAATGAACTCATGAGAAATAACATAGCAGTCTCTTTAATGCACTTTATTGCACTGAACAAGGAATTTTACACTGTGGGCTACATTCTCAGCTGGGGTAAATTGCCATATCTCTGATTTCCTCACTGTACAACAGCCTGGTTCTGAGCCCCTTGCTCAAAAAAATGCAACTCTCATTTTCAACAGTTCATAACAGGAGAGGATTTGGCCTGGGTTTATTATGGTGCAATTGTGTGTAAATATTAAGGTCATCTGTTATCTGGAAAAATGCATGAATTAAGTTAAAATTGGTAGCTCTGAGCCCACTGTATCAGTAAAATCAATAAAGCTGTTTCCATGAGCACTGTGAATATTCATGTCAGCAATCATAACAAGACATATGGGAATGTAAAGCATGCACGTATGACAATTTAGTGATAATTTTAGGGCAGGCTTTGTTTTGGGGAGCTGGTGCTGTAATTCCTCTGCTACAGCACTAGCAGCAAGTAAAGCTTCAAGAGGGAGAAACAATTCATTTTTATTATGGGGTGAACTGGGGAGGGGCCGCGGAGGGAACCCTTCTTAGATGCTGAAGTAGAAACCACAATTTTTTCCCCTGTGGTTTCACAGAACTCCTGTAAACTGCAGCAGTTTCTTCAGCGGCCTTCCAATTTCCCTGCCAATGCTATAAATTTTGTTGGGAAGATGAAGTCCTACAGTGCAATTAACTCCAAAAGTGGTACAAAGCAACGGCACGCAGATACTGCAGTACTTAGCACTTAACTCTGAAATTCTGATAAGCCCTATCAACTCAGGGTTGTGTTTAATGTTCACTCCTGCTTATATACTGAAGATACAACCTAGCGGTCACAGTGTTAACACTCCCCAATATCTATTACAATTAGTTTTTGATTAAGAAGCCTAGCATGGCTTTTGAAGCCTTTTATGTTGTGTCAAATGGCTAGTGATGGAGTGAGATGCACAGACACCTCCCAGTAACAAAGCATCTTGTAAAAGGTTTCAAGTGAACTATTTTATCATCCTAATGGAAACCAGATGACTCTAACTCCCCCTTTAATTTCAACTATTTACTGAAGAGTCCTTGTTTTGAATTACTTAAAGATTTATTCCAAACCACTATCTCATGCATTAAGAATCACTAATAACAAAGCCATTCTGAGCAGAGCAAAGCTTTTAAAGAATGTGACTATGCCATTGCATTTATTCTTAAGTTTAAACCACGTTTTTTAATGGCTTTCACATTTTTATTTCCCAGTTTATTTTCTTGGTGTGTTTATTTTTATTTTTTTTTCCCCTTGAAATCCCAAACACATTTTTCTACAGCCATTTCCAGCTCACACTGCATTTTCCTGCCCTGCTGATGGGCACCGCAGGCTGGAGCTCGGATGGTGGAGCAGAGCCTGTGTGTGTGCTGCTTCCTCCCGTCCTCCAGACAGCCTTATTTTGGATCTCCTCCGTGGGTTTAGCACAGGAAGGGCTGCCAAATTAGGGCCTTGGGGAAAGTTGTGTCCACCACGCACAGCTCTGTTATTTCTGCTGAGCAGTAAAATTTTCAGGGGAGGAAAGTGTCGCTTTGTGTTAGCTGTTGTGGCCTGATGGCCGGAGAGACCCCGGAAAAACAGGAGCACCAGGGGGAATCTGCTGCTTTGCCCTTGCCCACTATCTCTTTCAGGCTCACCCCTTCCTCCCAGGCACATCTCTCCCTGCATTGCTGCAGAGGGAACCCTGAAATCACGGGGATTAAGTGGATTAGTGGTGCAGAGCGAGTCTCCTCTCCCTGCCGCTGCAGTATCTGCTGCCTGGGGTGCAGACCTCCCCATTTCCGTGGAGCCTTGCAGAGACACAGAAATTGCTCTTAATGAGCACAGCCATGAGCTGGTTTTCATCCCAAAATGTGACACTGTTATTTACATCTGTCACTATTGTACTGAGCTCCCCTGCTCCCTGTGGACGCTATCTTCTAAGATGTTTCAGGCAACGCAGCTGCAATATTCTTTTGCCAAAATGCCCTTTTGACTCAGAGTGTAAAGTTCTTCAGCATATATTTTAGTGGCATGAAAAGGATTAAAAATGGCATAGTTAATAATTGCAGATAGATTTTTTAAGGTAAATTCATGAGAAAAAGAGACATGTAAAGGAAGAAGAAGGTGGAGTAATATGGCTGTCCAAGAATAAAAGTAAGGTTGTATATTAAAGTGTAGCCATTAAATGTCTTAGAGAACCTTAGCTGTATTGAATAAAGAATTTGAACAAATAGAGGATGGTCTATTTCTAAAAACATTAAACAGAGTTTTGTTGCAATGAACATCAATAACTATTGACCTTTTGCTATCATGAGTCTCCTGAGCCACAGAAACAAGCAGTTAACAAATCAGATACCCAGACCAGATGGACAGATCTTCATCCTTCACAGAGATTTCTGCTGTGTGAAGATCTATTTTCCAATCTAGATTAAGTCTAGAGGTCTTTACAAACTACAGGTCTTTGGACAGAACCAGAGTTCATGGGATGAGTGGAAGGAGGGAGTGAAATGTTTTAGGAGGGGTTGAACCTCAGGTCATACAAGGGCAAAGGGGAATGGCTTTAAACTGAAAGAGGGTTGGCTTAGATTAGATATTAGAGAAAAATTCTTCACTGTGAAGGTAGTGAGGCACTGCCACAGGCTGCCCAGAGGAACTGTGAATGCCCCAGCCCTGGAAATGTTCCTGGTCATGTTGGATGGGGCTCTGAGTAACCTGGTTTAATGGAAGGTGTCCCTGCCCATGGCAGAGGGTTGGAACCAGATATCTCTGTGGTCCCCTCCAAACCAAACCAGTCTGTGTTCTGTGATACCAAACAGGATGCCAAAAGGTGAAGCATGATAAAAACATCAAAGATAAAAACATCTATAGCTGCCCTACTCTTATTCTGCTGTAACAATATATATATATATTATAATATTTTTTTTAATTTGGTGGGTAAAACAGGTGTTAATTAAGAGCTCTCTATCATTAACTACTTTTGAGAATCATGAGTTAGATTTCATTTGACAAACAGGGAACAGGAACCACAAAATAAAATGGTCACATGTTCATGAGAAGATAGAAATGTTAATGCTCAGTTCTTCAGCCAAGTTATTATTCTGAGTTGCATTTTTAGCCTGAGACTGCCTATAAACTATATAAAAACATAAATAGTTCTGCACATGCTGGCACACAGAGAGGGTGACTTCTGTATATCATTAAGGAAACTTTAATAAATTGCATTTTGGTAGAAGTCAGGGAGAAAGGCTCTTCTCCTGCCAATGTGAATTGTGTGTTACATCTGCAGGCCCACAGCAAACTCTTGGCTCTCCAAATCCATAACCAGAAACCCTTCCAGTTGCACCACAAAATATTCCATCTACTTTTCTTTTGGCTGCCTAAAATGCCCTCTGCTTTTTGAGTGTACATTTTAGATGATCTTAGATGCTTCTCCATTTTTACTCAATGTTCAGATAACACTGCTTTGCTTAATATTCAAACCCAGCATTTTTTTAAACACTAGAAAAGTGTGATATTTATCCACAGAAATATTTTCCTACATTTTCCCAGAGTGTGAGAACCATGATGATCACTGTTGAAAAACTGGAAATTCCACTCCCTTCTAACATAAATGTTTTGTATAATTTTTAGTTTAAATAATAATTAAAGGTAAAAGCCAACTGATTTTTGTCCACTGCAGTTTGTAGGATGAAAACATGGCAGGAGAGATGTAATTAATCTCAGATCTGGCTGCCTTTATTTCCCAACCTGAATAACCAGGGACCTATTTAAGGCCAAGTCAGCTAGGACTGACTGTGGGCCTAAGAGTGAGGCCTGGCTTCATGGTGGGTTTGATACTCATCTGGAATAAAGAGATAGGACTGCACAGGAAAACTGCTGCTGAGCTGACAATCCAAGAGGAATTGAGAAAAAAACTCAGTTATTAGGATGTGGGGGAGACATGCTGAGAATTTATATTTCAGGAAAAAAAAAAGGTGTTGGTAAAACTTTAACCATTGGCAATTTAAATTATAGTTAGAATATACTTAGAATTAATAAGCATCTCCAGTAATTGCTGATGGAATGTTAAATCCAGCTATTCATATATTTTAATATTTTCCTTGTAATGAACAAAGGGACTAGGGATATGTTTGGGGATGAAACCAATTCTTTAAATATTTTATATGCTGCAGGGTTGTCAACAGGACAGCATCAGTCTGAGAATCAATTGCAGAATGAACAGCTGTGCAGTACTTTTTTCAGTGATTCAAATAAATTTGCTCTCCATGAATTAAAAAATAATTTTTTCATAAGATAGAAAGAGTAGAAAAAGTGAGAAATTAATGTCTTAAAATTTGGGTTTCTCTAGGTTTGATTTTCTGATGCTTTTAAAATATTGGTTCTTGCCCTTTCCAAAGTTATTTCTATTAGCTATTTTCCTAAGCTTGTTATAAACTGCCAGTTTTCCTCTCTGTTAATTATTAATATGACCTGTTTATGTACCAGTTATCCAGCTAACCATTAATGTCTGTTTACTCATTGATGACCTTTGCAACTACATGCCAGGCACATGGCCAGTAAATGTCAACATTTTTTAATAACCTAAAAAATATTCTTCATAGCTTATCTTCCTAAAGTTTTTCTGATGTGAAAAACAAGATTTAAGTACTACTTATAATTCGCATACATCTGTATAAGGGTTTTGCAGTCAAGTGGCACAGTGAAAGTAAAAGAAAAAAATCTTAAATTCCTTACTTATGGTTTTGTTTTAAAATACATTACAACAGGAAAAAGTATAGGTCTGGCATGCAGGAATAATAAAATGCTTCACTGAAAGAATGATTGTAGGTAAATCTTAGTGGTTTTTTCCTCGTAATTTCAGTATTAATCTCAGCACAAGCAAGATGTCTCTTCCATGTGTACTCCCATTAGCTGAAGGCTACACCAGGGACACAACTGGATTAAACCTGAAAGTAGTGACGCTGATTTTTACCTATGATAGCAAACTCTATGGATATTTTTGCTCACTAAATATGCCTAATTTAAAAAGACAAGCAGTAGCCCAGGACTGAAAAGGAATACAAGGGTGCTTCCCACCCAAATTGATGTAGGTGTAGGATGGCCTCATCCAATCTGCTGCCGAGATCAATGGAACAGGCAGGTTTCTTTTTCCTTGGTCCACTAACATCCTTTCCTAAGAAAAGCCTTGAAATATTGTCTTTGTGATTACAATTTGCAGGTTGGAAATTGGCTTCCTATTGAAATATTTTCAAATATTAGCATCATCCCAGCCATAAGTAATGGTGATGGCATTTACAGAGATTGCAGCTTTGATATATATGTAGCTATATGTTCACATTTTCTCGTTCATTGGAGTTCTAACTTCAGTAAAAATTAGGTTTCCTTTTTTTTTTTTTTAGTTACAGCCTTGAACACTTGCTGTGAGTGTCACTTTATGTTGAATTTATTGTACAGCATGTGAGTTGTAAGGCTGAGGAGCCATCTGTCATAAGGCATTGTATCAGTAATCTCTGAAAGGGTTTGTTTTGGTCCTGGCTGGGAGGTAAGCTTTCTAGATTTGTACCCTCGGTTACAGAGACAATTTGGGCTCAACAGTATTGTTTCAAAGGGGTTTGTCTGTGCTGTAACACATTTACTTAAGCCCTGTGCTTCTGTACAGGGTGGTTATACAGTACTTCAAGCATATAAATGCCTTTCAGGTTTTCTGTACTGAATGATAACTCACCTTGTCTTTCTCGGTGAGGTAGGTAATAAATAGAAATCTGGACTGTAACTGAGACATTCTGACTTAGTTAGATCTTCTGGTGTCCTGAAAAAGACAAGTAGACTCAATTACCATGCCAGCAACTACATAAAGATTGTCAAATTAAATCCAAAAACCTATGTTTAAATAACGGTATGACAAAACCTGAAAAAAGGCAAGAATATCAAGCTCTTCTGACATTTTGACCTGGAGTTACAGTACTGTGGAAACAAAGAAAAATATTCTTTAAAATGTTCATTATTAGCGTGAAGGACTGAGAGGCAGGACTTGGTCAAATCCATCTTAGCCTGGAGATAGGGACGAGAGATGCTGCAGCCATTAATCCAAGCTGTGTTCTTGCTTTTTGTTGTGATAACCACAAGGTTTATTTGTTAAACATGTAAATATCTGACTAAAAAAGGAAAAAATATATATATTCTATGCTTTCTCAAGACTGTTTTTCATCAGCACCTTAATCAAGTCACCAAAAGCCTTGTGAGTTGAAGGGGTGTTACACAGAATTAACGTCACCCACGGCTGATGGGGAGTTATCCCCAGGTCCAAGAACAGCTGTCTAATGGTGCACAGTGACACTGCACACCAGGGCAGAACGTGGGGAAGCATTCCACATCCGATTGGAACCGCAGGGAGACCTGAGAGGGAACTTAATTATTTCTGCTGGAACTTCCTCAGAACATTGGCTTCGGCACCCCGGCCTGGCAAAGCGCGCCGGGGAAACTTTAATGAGCTGCAGTTGTTCAGGGGAGGCTTTTGTTTTAGACATCACTGAAAGACAGCAACTCAGCACACCTCAGCATCGTCAGGGCACAAAAGGAATCCAGTGCTGGCTCAGAGGACAGGGCAGGAACTGGAGTTGTCAGCACCATTCTTGGCAATAGCCAGGGCTTCCTTGGAGATGTCTCATCTAAGACTGACCCAACTCGACAGCTTGTGAGACAATGGACAAGGATCAAATACAATATTCCTGTGGGAAGGGGTGTTCTCTGTTCATCTGCTTTTATGTGCGAAGCAATGACATATTTAATCAGGGTTTCCACCTTCCCCCCATCCAATGCTTCTTGTTTATAGGGAGCAGTTTAAATTTTCTGGATAAATATGTATTCAGAGTCTTTCCGAACCATATAATGTGCTCTATAGATCAGAGCAACTCCATTTAAAATTGTTTTTTAAAAACACAAGGTATAATTTGATAGACGGGAACAGCTCTATTGGTTTCATAGATAGCTGGGCATTTATTTTCCACTATAAAGATCATAATATTTACCCAATGGACCAGAACAGCTCCTTCTTAGCCTTTACTCCCTCTATTATGCCACAATTATTTAAATACAGATTCTACTTGCATTACTTATTTTGTACCCAAGTGGATGGGGATCACCTGGGTGAGTGAGTAAAAGGGGCAAGGGTTGTCTCATACAGCCCATCATCTTCTGAAAGTCTGGTTGCAGATCTGGAGATAACAGGGAGAGATTAAGAACTGACTGCTTCCATGACTGTTTTTATTTATAATGTATTGCTCATTTCTCCCTCCAGTTCAGTGTGAGAGCAGCTTATTCAGCCATGTGTTCTGTGCAGTGCAGGTGGGAGATATTTTAAATGCCTATATGCTGACAAGGTGAGTGGTTAGGGCATGATTTTGTTATATACATGAATAGAAGTGTGTGTGTATAACAAAGCACAAGAATAATTTCCATGTGATTATTACTTTCCTGCTTTATTTTTTTGTGGCCTCAGAAGGTAGGAGCATAAATCCATACTGCAGGGATAGGCACTGCTTTGTTATTTATTTTTGGAGAGCCAGCAGAGTGCTTGATACCATAAGGACTGCAGCAGAGGAGATACATGTTCAGAAGCACTTACTAATGGTGTAATTCAATGTACTTCCTAGTGATATAGAGGAGATGTTTCTGCTGCAGTGGTTTCCTCATGTATGGGCAGTGCTGCCTTAGAATTTAAAAAACCTTGGGATTGATTCACCCAGCAAGGAAAATTAACAACTTAAACTAGCAGAGTAATCAGTGGGCATGGGTGTGGGGCTCCCTGATGCTAAATGATGGGACTTACACGCATTTTATATCTCTTAATTCCTATTCTTAATTCCCATATTTAAAAGAAGCATTTTATCTGCATCATATTCCCTTATTTTTGATCAGGCCTTGTTCTCCCTTTCAATTCCTTTAAAAATTTTGTTTTATAGTGAGTTAATCCTGAGAGTCAAATGTAGTCACTACAGAACTAAGAACAAAACATATCCAAACCACTTTCTCTTGTGCTGAAAGATATGATCCATCAGGGAACACCCTTCTCTAACTTATTTTTCCAGACTTTGTGTCTCCCTTAGACAGTATGTCAACATGCAGCCATAGAAGCAGAGGTAGGCACCACATTTGGTGTCTGTGATTTTCCTCATTTCAGAGATTAGCCAAAGATGTTGCATGGCATGATTGCATTTTTCACCTACATGTGATGATGGCTGAACTGCAGGATGACCAAACTGTTGAATTTCTTTTTCCCACATTGTGCATTTCATCTGGCTCTGTGACTCCTTTCTCTCACAGCCCCTCTCTTCAAAGAAACTGCCCTGTCAGCAAGTTCTCAGCCCTCTGTCATGTTCTGCTCATGCCTCCCCATAGTCAGCTGGTTCAGTTCCAGCTCCACTACAGGCCTCTAAAAACACAAAATATTTTCTTTCTTACAGAAACCTAATTCTGATTTATATCCCAGATGAGCAATTCAAAAAGCATTTGAACAGTGAAACGTAGTTTGAGTTTTGAAGTTATACTGAGTTACAAGAACTGAAATCTCCTCAAGTTCTGGAACTGTCTAATGTGGGGGTTGAGTCAAAGGTAATCTCTGAACAAAACTACTTAAAGAAATTTTCATCCTGAGTGACAAAAGGAATGGATGAATATCAAATGTTTAAGGTGCAGAGGTGTGCAGATAGTTACAGGAGGGGTTACATGGTCAATTCAGCCACAGATTGCTGATAGAAGGTAGCTCTGGACTTAGTTACACACTCTTGAGTTACACACTCAATTCACATCCACACCCCAAATCCGGCCAGGTTAACCTGGCTGGGAGCTGCTGTCTCTTTGAGCCCTCAGTGAGGTTGGTTTCCAGACTGTTCAATGCCCTGACCTGGCTGGGTGTGCACTCACAGCTGCCATGCAATGGGCAGCCCACAGTGAAGATGAAGGTGAGATTGGCAGCAGCCTGGGCACCAGCAGGAAGCCTCTGTTGGTCTGTTCTGACCAGGACAACACCTCAGACATGGATGTTGGGCCCATCCATTAATGTCCCTCTAAACAGGGTCATTGCAGGGTCTCTTGGAGGGATCTAATTAGAGGTCTGTTTTTTCTTTAAAAGTCCTTGCCTAGTATTTCCCTTACTTTTCCAAACACCCTAAAGTAGACAATACATCACAATAAGGTCAAAGCGGAGGAAAGGGAAAAAAAAAAAAGATTCCCAACAGCTTCAGAACAATGACAGTTTTCATTTATTATCTAGAAGTCATGTGAGTTTTAAAGTCACCAATCATCATCAAGAGAAGAATGGAGATACATGCTTGACAAGGAAGATGTTGTCTGTGGCAGCATAATATTCAATTTACTGCCAAGGCTACTGACTTCTGGAGCAATAGGAGAGTAAGTGAAATAATTGATTTCTTACCTCGAAGGTAATATGGGATAAAAATTACACTAGCCATGTTCATTGTCTCTTTTTAAGCAACATTCTGGATTCTATATTAGTCCTCTGTAAAAGCAGAAGTTCTTTAAGGCTCTCTTAGAGCCATACCATGAAAACATCCTCTTTCTTAGTATGTTAGAGGTGCAAAGAAAAACCTGAAATATGTGCCTACCAAAACCTAGATTTTTTTCTCTGCTTGAGACTGCAAACAGCCTGCAACAAAACCTAAACTACCCCTTTGCCACTTTTCGTATTCTGCCCTGAAAAAAACGTTTTTTGTTGCAACTTTGGGTGGAGGTCCTTGCAGAACGAGTAGAGGGCATCGGATTTCCTTAACATGACCCTGCCCCATTCCTATGCCTATATATTGTCTATTTAGGGAAACATTCCACTGTCCTTGCTCAAGCTGAGCAGCCCTGTAGATATAAATCATCCTGCTGTGGAAGCAGGCACAATTCAGTGTGACTAACGGACCCTTCTGTGCTGATGAACATTAATGGATGTGGCATCGTCCATCCTCGTGGAGATAGAGCAGTGCCACTGCTCGTGGAGTAAAGTGCTACTCACTGTGAGTAAATGCAGCAGCACATCAGCTGTGGATGAGCAAACTACCTAGGATGAGAATCTGCCAAATAAAGAAAAGCACTTTACTGAGCTGGATGGTTTAATTAAGTCCTAACTTATAGGTTTATATCAATAATTACACTTCACAGTTGGAAGGAGCTGTAAGAATGGTAAGCCACCAAAAAACACAGGGGCAGGACTATGGTCCTAGAGTGTGGGACTGAGTCTCTTGAAGTAGTTGTCAAACATATTCAATAAGGGGTAGTTTTTAATGCTCAGGAAGGAGTTAAATCTGACAAACTTAAATATTTTCCAAAACAATTTATATTTATTAATGGCTACTACAAAATCCATTTGCCCATAATCAAGTGAAACTTGAAGGTGCTGCCTTTCTTAAGTGCCGACAGTCAACAATATTAAAGTAAATAGTGGAGGACATTCCAAGATAGTATTAACACAATTGATTTATTGATGATTGCACAATGGGAGGTTATCTTTTGTTAATTGACTCTGTAAATAAGCTCATAGGCATCTCAAGCAAAGGAAAAAAATCTATTGCTACTAGAAAGTCAACAGGGTGAGCTGGCTATGCCACTCCATAAAGTGCCTGCTCTGCTGTAAAACTCATGGGGCTGGGTAATGGCTGAGGGGCGTTTCTACCAACAAAACTCATGCATACATGGGAAGGGACACTCTAAATGTTGTTACGCATGGAAAATGAGTGGAAAAAGCAGGAGCCATCCCTGGAACTCACAGATACATTTAGGTGGAGTCCATAATCAGGTGGAGTCCATGGAGCAGCCAGTACTCTGATCTTGTACTCTTTGGTCTCTCCAGGTGATAGGTGGGTACCTCCCCATGAAATGCTTTACAGATGCTCAGATCTTATTATTGCTTCCCTTTGGAGTTCCTTACCTCCACCTCGTTCTCCTCTGACTTGAGCAGGGTATTGCCCAAGTTGTGTAACACATTTGCCATACCCTTTTCTTTTTATTGTCTGCATCAGGACATTTATGACTATCAGGGACACCGCTTACCCAACAGCTATGCACTCTCTTATTCTAAAATGTCTGCTCTTCTTGCCTCAACAGCCCAGTGGAGACTTTTGGTAGAGACTTGGTAGCCTGGTTTTCCCACTTTCCATTTTCCTCCCTACACTACGTTTTTCTCTCCTTTTGAGCTCTCTCTGTTCTTGTCCCCTCCGGTAATCTCATTTTCATCCCACTCTGACCCTGCTTTGACATTTGGAAAGAGCTTTAATCAGTCTAAATGTCCTACTTCACTTGGCATAAAATCCAAGAGGAAAAGTCCTTTGCTCCTAATTTAACAGCCCTGAAATGTGAGCAAACATGATTTGTACTTTTGGCAGACAACGGCAGATAGATGGGTAGAACAGGAGCTCTGGGGCCACAGAGCTACTGTGCAGGGACAGTCCAGCAGAACATTTTTATTCCTGATCTGTGAAATGTCATGAGCTTCCAAAGAAGCTGGCTTCTAGTCTGTGATCCTTATGAATCACCTGCACTGACTCATGTTCCTTTCCCTGTCCTATCAACAACCTCAATATACAAAAATCAAACAACCTCTGCCACTTCTCCAGGAGAGCACTCAGATTGTCAGAACAAAGGCGCTGCTGTTTCCTAATCTCAAAAACAATTAAAATATCAGATTAATAAAATCTTTAAATGCTTTGGCAGATGCAGGTGGAATGCTGTCTGTTTGCAGAACTATAAAGACTATCAGTTCCCTTGGCATTAAAAGGCAAAAGGGAACATAAAGTGTCAGAGTTGCTAACAAGACCAAGCATGAGGTCTTGCACTAAAGAAATTAAAAAAATAGCATGTGTCAGTAGTTGTACATCTTGTTTCTGAAGCTTCTAGATGTCTCCAAAGCTGAAAGCTTACCTCTGAGAGGACAGGGAATTTCCCTCCCTCAGGAGATGTAGTTTCCTTTTTTATCTCCTTCCTCTTGTTCCTCCACACAAAACTGCATTCAGGGCTTCACTTAATGACTGTAATGCCCTTGGTTAATAGGATTTCTCTGCAATTCCTACTCTTCAGCTTGACACGAGAGCTCGGTGTGCATCTAGTGTTAGCTGGGTATTTTAAAGTGCTGTCTGCCTGGAAACAGCATGACAGTCGATTCTCCCAATATTCTGAGTAGTAATCCTTGGAATTACCCTGGATCAGGCTGAAGTGAAGATTTCATCTAGAGGACTCAGATTTCTCTGCTGGGATCACAGCTCATGCAAAGATTAAAGGCCATATCCACAAAGATATTTAGGCACTTCAGTAGGAGTGAGGTGCCTCAATACCTCTTGTGGGACTGGCCTTAGCCCCATTTAGCTCACCTGCCTGACAGCCAGGACTCAGAGCTCTGACTTTCAAAACTGAAGGGAAATACCCACTGATTCCTTTAAAACAGCTGCAGGATTTTTTGTGGGGATTCTAATATTCTGGAAAGAAGTCCTGACTAAAAGGAAGCCCTTTTGGATCCTTCAGTGGAGAGAAGGAACGGTGAACTTTCTTTTTTTCCCTGTTTTTTACAGTTCAGGGGAAGGTGAATTTCATATTTTCCTTTTCAATAATTTGATCTGTCGTGACCCCTCCTGTGCACTTTGTGACACCAAAGTGCTTTTCCACTCTCTGTTGCATTGCTTTGGGATCTATAAAAAGAGCGACGGTGTTGAGGGATTTCTGTTTCATCCCTGTCACTGTCCCAGGAGGATTAGAGTTGTGGAAGCTTAGAGTTAGGCTCATACTTCCCTCTATCCAAATGCCTGGCTCAGAGATAATGGCCTTTGTTTAGGAGGCCTTAATATTCCTGAGGCAGCACTCTATATGATTCCTTTCCCCATTTCCTCTCTCCCTCATGCTCGGTACTCCTGTCCTCGTATGGATTCAGTAACCCAAGCCCTTCCCTGGAAGCACCAGTGACTCCCATTTGCGTCTTTGCCACCTTTTCTGAGAATGTGTTCATTTCATTGATCCCACGTCCCAACGCAGCAGTTGTCCCTGCCATTATCCTTGACCTAATCATAGCCCCTGGGGCTCGGCGTGCCCCATGGTCACGGATGAGCGCATGGACAGAAACCGCCGCGCAGCCCTGCCTGCCTCAGATCCATGGGAATGGCCTGCGAAATTCCTGCCAGGTCCAGTTTCTTCTGAGCAGCGAGGGTTGAGATAGTTGTACTTCATAATCTGCTGGAATGCCTCTTAGCTGGCTTGGCATAGCCAGCCCCGCAGAGGGGAGAGGGGGGAGAGGATGTGCTCCAGCCCTAAGATCAGATGTCGGGCACAGGTGCTGGCAGCGGAGCAGCGCCACAGCTCCGGAATGAAATCGCAAGCTGGACCTTCTGAAAGCAGCCCAAGATTGTGTATCATGAGTTATGAGGGCAATATAAAATGGAAAGCTTGACTGCATCTGTTAGTTAAAAATTGCTGTGAGAGCTTGGGAGGCTGTGAGCTCAGTGTGTTAGTGAAATCTCAAACCGGGTGGCTGTGCTTTACTTTCCTCATTAAACACTCTCTTAGTTTTTGTTTCCCAGGTTAATTTTTATTTTCCTTTTCTCTCACTGACACAGATTATCACCATCGATGGAGACATCTATTCACCATGTAAAGTCTGAATCTGGATTTGTATCTTACTCTCTCCCTCAACTGTTGTAATGTCCTTTGACATGGAGCCACTGTTTGTTGTCACTGGGGTCACATGTCTGGGGAGTTAAAGAGATCTCCTCTCACAGTGAGCAAAGTTTTAGTTGACTGGAGACATATGTTGAAGGAAAGTTGGTGTCTTATTCTCAAACATGCCAAAAGCCTACATAAATACTGGTCCTGAACCTCTAGTTTTGCACTTTGCAGTTAAAGAAGGAGTTCTGCACACAGATACAGAGCACATGCAATCTTTTGCACTTTCATTTTGACAGATGCTTTTGGTGCCTTTTAAAATTTTTTTTCTCAGGGTCTGTCTGGTTACAGAGGTTCTGCTGTGTGTTATTTTCTCATCTTGTATCACAAGTGAAGTATCTGGGCCTCTTCCCAAGCAAATGAATGTTAGACATCTCCTTGGCTTTCAAAGGGCAATGTCAAACCTAAATGAGGGAGAGGTAGGATGGTGCTGGGATGAGGCACTCCTAAAAGCCTCTTGAGTGACCCAGGAAGGAGCATTTGTAAGTGCTCCTCTTCCCTCTAAGACACTAATGAGTCAGTCCTTAATCACAGACTGCCTATGCAGAGCACTGCCCTCCTGACATAAGGACAGGCTTCACCTCTGCAGACCTTTCAAATGAGCCCTCTAGGCTTTCCTTCTTTTACAGGAGATAGCTGACCCCTGTGACCTTGCTCCTCTCCAAATTGTGAGCTCATGCTATGGATGTGAGGGTATACAGCATTCCTTCCACTTCCTGTCCCAAACCCTGGCCTCAGCCTCAGCACAGGCTGCCCGGGAGGTGGCCGTGTGTCCCCCTCCTCTCCCAGCACTGGCACTGCTCCTGTCATAGCTGAAACAAGACTTTTACATAGGTTCCACATCATCTTTTTGGGTATGTGGAGAACTATGGGTCATTTTGAGATAAAAGCAACTATATAAGTGGAATTCCTCATTATTAAGTCAATACCAGAGTTGGCTGCTTGCTGTCAGACATGCTGATTTTCACCTTGGTTGCCACATGCACAGCATGGCCTGATTTTTCCATTGCTGTTATGCTCTTGATGTCTGAACACACTTTCAAAAGTGATCCTTTTAGAAATTTTTATGTTGGACAAATGTTTTCAGCACAAGAGGGGCCTTGCAGAGTTGAAAAGGGAAACTTGCCTTTCTAAGAACTCATGGCTGTTGTGGCTACTATGCAAATCTCTCTATCCAATCAATCAGATATGAAATAAAATACACTGACCTGATGCTTGGCTAGCATGTAAATTCCTAGTCACATGAGGCTTGGGGAGTTACAGTGCAGGAGAAGGAGTTTTCATTCCCCATTTGTAAGATGATATCTGCTGGGCTCATTAAATGAAAATATTTTGGGGCCTGTGTCTTGCAAGGTAAACTTGCTCTATTGTGCAGAAGAACATTCACTGAAATAGCTAACATGGATCATCTGATGACATTAGCTTTGTAAGTAATTTCCATGATGTCAAGGGTACACTGGAGATTAAAGGGGGATTAAGGCCTACTTGCACAGTCAAAGCATCACAGTAAATTGACTTGACTTGGCAGGCAGCACCTAAAGTTGGCAAGTTTTCACTGACTAATCATATAAAATCCAGGTTTGTGGTGTTAGTTGGACTACACTCTCACAGAGGCCAGGAAACGTTAAGCTTTCAAGGTGGGAGGTTTTAGGAGGAAAAGGGAGGGGAGACTGACGAGGAGACTTTTGCAATGTCAAGGTGCCAAAGTAAAATAACAACCCAGTTTTACTGGAGAAGTCTCTGCCTTCCAAGAGCAAGCTGGTTGGATTTCTACCCAAAGGGCTTTTCCTCCAGCAAAGTTTATTTTTTCCCTCCCACTTGCTGTCACAAAATGCAATCTCCTCTTAAAGGATCCGACCCTGCACAGGAACTTCACTGAATAAAGATGAGTTTATATTTTAAAAAGGAAACAGCTGGATTGCAAAAGCAAGGGAGGTAGGCAGCTCTAGTTTCATTAGCTAAGGGAAACTCAGGGCCCCAGAGGAGAGCAACTGGGAGAGCAGCCATGACAGAGGAAAAAAAAAAAGGAAACAGAAGATCATAAAGAACTAATAATGAAAAATGGAAAGTGAGAATGAGCCAAGAAAAACATGCAATAAATAGATTTAAAAAGAAGAAGTTGTGGAGGGAACAGAAATGTAAAGCAACCAAGCAGGAAAAGAGCAGGGCAGAGAGTATGGATTTTCTGGATATAAAATAAGTAATTCTGAGCACTCTCAAGATTCTTATGAAAAATTGGAAGTGTCTCATGGCTGCTCTTTTGATCTCCAAACCAGTGGCCCTTTCAGTATGAAAATGCAGGAGGAGCAGTGTATAACTGTCCAGCAATTTGTTTGCTGCTTCCGCTGGGAAAAACAGAGAGGATTTGGCCAGGCAAGAGAGTCCAGACTCCATCCATGCTGATGAATTAGGGTCCTCTAAGAGCAGCTTATAAAAAAATGTATCTCATGATTGTTTAGAAGGATCCAGTCAACTGTTTATCTGTGCAGTAATCACTGGATGATGAGTTGGAGGTAACCTGGGTGTGGGACTGTGCACAGCAGGAGCCTCTGAATGGTTTCAGATGAAGAAAGAGTAGAGATTGAAGGAAGAGGGGGCTAGGAAGAAAAACAGATACTAGTCTGTCCTTCGTCTTGAAATCTGTTCATTGTGATAAAACATATAAACATGGCCAGGACTTCATGGTCCAAGAGAGAACAGATTTTTTTTTGGCTGCCCTTCAGTTAGATCTGCAATAATCCTGCAGGTTTATATGGTTTGCAGACGACTCTTTGCCCAACAGAAATGGTGCTATTCTTTAAATTGTGCTGTGCTCATTAGGTTTTAATGGGAGCAGTTGTTTAAGGGGTGGGTGGGGGCGGGAGGGGGAATGCACTTGGTGATGCATAGTGGAATGTACATTAATCTTGTTAATGACAACACAGTTAATGGCTGGCAAAACATTACTTTTGAATTAACCTTTCTCTTGTGCAGGCTCTACTTGAGAAACAGAGCCAGGACACCGAAGATACAAGGAAAGTGCATGAAGACAGGGATACAGGATTTCCTATGATTTTATGTTGTTCTTAATTAGGAAGCATATTGGCAGCAAATGCTAACATGTGTTGGGATGTTTAGCTGTAGCCAAATAAATGTTTTCTATTACAACTCTGAATACTTTGCCTAGCCAGAGCCCATGCTGTTCTGTTCATGTCTTACAAAATCCCTTTATAAGTCATTTTGGGGGCCAATTTTCTGTTGGCTTATGCAGCAGAGTTACTTTGAACATATGTATACTCAGACTCCAGAAGGGTCGTTGTCCTCACTTTTTTTATTTTTTTGTTTAATTCTAATTTTTTTTTGAGTGATAAATGGGGAAGCCCTTCTTATGAAATGCTTCTGTAATCCAAGTAAACAATAGCATACCGAGCATGCTCATTTAAAGCAAAAATCCAAGGAATGGATATAACTGGTTTTCTCTGGTCACATGTTCACACATAGGCTGAATGAAAAAATCCATAATGAATCATTTATCTGATATTTTATCTCTTTCTCCTGTTTATGAATGGTCTGCAAATAATCTGCTGTATTTTTTTTTTTTGGCTCTGTTTATCATTTCAAATTATTAGTTAAATAATTTCTGATCCAGCCTGCAGGTTATTTGAGAACACTTTACATTCAGTATTCACAATTAATAACTCCTGTTACTCCACTGATGTAAACACAGAGCTAGAGTCTGACTCGAGTAGTGCAAGTCATTTTTGTGCAAGTGGAAACTTAGGGTTTTATTTTTCAAAATGTACTGCTACTTTTACTTTAATTATTATTTTTTCTTGATGATCTAGCCACCTCTAGGTAGGAAATCTGATTTGTGTTTCCCTCCCAGTTCAGAGGTTCAGTCTTGTATGATCAACTTATTCTAGCTGTTGTAGAAAGTTTCTGAAACCCCTTCCTGCTAGAAAGGAAAAGAAGGTGCTCAGGGACTGCTCATAAAGTGTTGTGTTTGATGGACAATGAACAATAGAGCTAAAAATATCTCCCAACCTTATAACTATAGCAGTTGTTCTGGGTTGCTGCAAATATCAATTCATGGTGGAAAAGAAGGAAGACCTGCTGCAGTATTTAATTACTTGTGAATGTGATTAGCTGCTTAAAAGCGTAAGGGCCACATCCTACCAAAACCCATAGCATAAAAAAACCTTGTGCTCTTAAATTTCTTCTCAAATTGGATCCTATTAATCACTGTAAAACTTTCAAAAGCACTTGGCTGAAGAACTGGGATAACAGGAGGTTTTCAGGAGGTCATGCTCTCTGATTGGCATCCTTGACCCTCTGCTGTCTCAGTTTCTGATCCTCTGGCTTTGCTCTGGCTGTGGTAACCTGGCTCTCTCCAGGCTGGGCTGTGGTCACCAGTGTGAAATTCTCCCTGGACTCTTGTTCCTGGCACTGGGCTGCGCAGGAGAGCACAGGAGGGAGAGAAATGGCACCAGGGGCTCAGCCCTGCCTTAGAGCTCAGCTTCAAAGAAAGGCAGGGCTGCAGTGGGGTGGTTGTGAACCAGCAGAGATTATAACTACACCTTTGGAGTGCAGGCTGACATTTAAAGGCTCGAGGCCTGCTGTAGAGCAAAGAAATGTCAATCTTTAAAAGAGAGGACTGGGCTGGTTAGTAGGATGGAATGTCAAAAGAGAGTTTATAGGAATCTCTTAAAGTTGAAGCAAATGTATTTCATTCCTTTGATACGAACACGTTTCTTCTTGATTTACCTGTGAATGGATGTCACAAGAGCTAGAGCTGGTTAACAGATGCTTGAAAGGACATGGGGGAAGCACAGAGACTGGGGAACTGGTTAACATTTGACTGAGGGCACACAACGTGTAAGCCTGCCTTATACTGGAACTAAATCATCCCCTCTGATGTGCTGGGATCTACACACTCACTCCTGTGGCTCACAGAACCATTGAGTGGTGATCCACACCTAAGCCTTTTTAGGATTGCCCATTACTCTTATTAACAACAGCGAGCACTACCAAGGAGAAGGAAAAAAAAATAATATTCTTTCCACAAAAAGGTAAAAACATAATAGTGAATTAAAGTTCTAAATGATAGGACTGTTAACATAATGCCTTTTGTCTAGAATGAACTATAAAACACACATATATACAACGGAGAAAACCCTGTAAATGTGTAATGGACAAAAAAATATATATATAATAAAACTGTTGAAAGAATGCATTTTCTCAGCACCAAGGCTATCCATAAAATTTTTACAGTTTTCCACTATATAACATTATCCTTCATAAAAAATGATATTTTAAAGCAAAAAGGTTGGCAAAAGAAACAATTGGTAGTTAACGGAAGGACGGGATTACAGCACTGTGCCTTTGCTGTGAACGGTGGAATAGAAAATGAAAAACATTTGGGGCATTATATGAAGCCCAGCAGTCATGCTCCATATGGTTTGAAGAGTTGAGCAATGCTTGACAAAGGTTTTATGACTTCATTTTCTTAACATTGAATATTATTCCTTCAGTCTAGTCCTCCCACCCCGTTCCTTGTCTTAAATGTCTCCTGTTTTTCAGACAAAGAAATCTGTTTTATTAGCATGTATCATTTATATTGAGTTTAATCACATCTGGTTTAATACACTGTTTTGTTACCAGCAAGGCCTTTCTGAGAAATGTCCTGTAACGAGGTATTGGGGCAAAACTGAGATAATTTGGTCCCCAGACCCTCTAATACAACTTCCTATGTGACTTGATTTTAGGATAAATAGCCAGAGTTCTCTGTATAAGAGGACAGGTCAATATTTGTGGATAATTGGCTTTGGAGCAATGAACTTCTGCCTCCCAAACCTGTGCTCAGACAGATCAGATTAAAGTTTTATATCTCTTAGCCCACATCATGAATTTCAAAACCAAATGCTGCTCCCCTCAGTCATAAAATACATGCAAAAATTAGTTAGTCATTCTTCAGTCTACAATCTACTGCCATGTGTGCTGCCAGCAGTGGAAGTCCACAGCCTTCCCCAGAAATGCCTATGGATTATCCTTATTTTGATTTGACATTTAAATCGTTAGACACAGCTGGGGATTGGGCCAAGTTGTGCATTTGTAATCATAAAATGAGAATTCCTGCTGCAAAATTCACACCGTAAAAAGAGAGGATATTTATGTCTTGCCTTCAAAAATACTTAGGAGGTTCATGAAGGTGTCAACACTGGCACACAATCTTCTATATCAGAGACAAACAGCATGTTTGCTGCTACTACAGGTGACCTAAACTGAAAAATTCAAACCTAGAACCAAACTTTTTGAAAGTCTGAGCATTTGGATCTGCAGTCTTAGCTCTGATGAATCTCTAAAAAAGGAATTATTGTTGCCATTTATTACATCAATCCACGTACTGTGCTACACAAAATAGATCTTTCCTGAAACATCACTTCTCATTTAATTTATTTTGCTTCACAGTGAAAGGAAGGGTCCCTCTAACCCTTCTCCTGCCGTAGCTGAGTGCGTGCCCTCACATGTGGATCTCACATGCCGTGGTATTTCAGATGGCATGTTGTGAATTAGGTGGATAGAGTATCACTGGTGGTGTGTTTTATCCCATGGACTCAGCCCACTGGAGAGCACTCAGCTGGTTAATATTTCATATGGATTCTTTTCTCTTTTCTTTCCAACCATCTATGTAAACTTTGAGACAGCCGGTCTGGTTTTAGGAGGTGATTTCCTCGCTGTGGATTAAGGATCCATTTGTGAGTCACTCTTCAGGCACTTCAGAAGAGTAGATTTCAGACCTGAAAGAATGTATTGTAAACAGAATAATGTGCTTTCAAATTTAGCTCCTGTACCAAATTATGTATTTACTTAATACACCTTAATGGCTTTTGAAGAAGCCATTAGGCTCGATTGCGTAAATAGTATATATACCAAAATATGTATTTAACCTAGATAGGGCAGTGCCCCATTGTTGGTTTTCTTTCCTTCTTTACAAAGTTTTATCTTCATGGCCTTTTGAAAGTCTACTATTGCTGAAGAATTTATCCTCCAGGAGATTGGTTTGGACAATGGCAGCTGAGGGGGCAGGGAGGAGAGGTGGTTCCCAAGTTTTAATGTGTAGGATGGAGGAATAACATTCAGGAGGGCTATAGGGCCCTTCAGACTGGAGAAGGGAGAAGTTCAAATATTACTGAGCAAAGCAATTCTCTCAAAGGGCAGAATCCTACAGGGCTCTGTGACCTGATCCTAACTTAGGGAATAGGAGTGGGTTCATGGAGCAGTCAGCTTTGTTTGTACATCGGGCTGGATGTGAGCAGTCCTACAAGCCCATGAAAAAGATGAATAGAAAAGAAAGAGCCCCTCTCTGCTCCCACCACTGAGGTGCAGGACCTGCCCATGCTGGAGGCACTCTGCCATGGTGGGACTCTCATGGGACTCCTTGGGAAGCTCCTTGAGGACCTTTTAGGGTCAGGACACTCAACCTGGTATTTCAAACGAACCTGATATGCTGGAAATTCACAGAAGGAACCTAAATTTTCTATTTGGTTCTCCATCTGTATATAAATATAGAGAGGTAAGATAATGATGCTTGACAGTGGCTTTTTAAGGGTAACTTAATGGAACAAAACTCATGGGAGGAATATTAAATATGAGAAGGGCACTACACCAGTTGGGACTGGTGAAAAATAAGTGGGGAAATAAGTGCAGAAGATCTGAACCCGCTGTGTTTCACTGTTTAACTGCTACCTCCTGTAACTGGCACAGCAAGTAAACCATATATCTGCTAATGCTGCAGGTGTAGTCTCAGCTAGCTCATAGTGGAAAAAATATCTGTAAATGACTCCTCAGTTACAGCAAATGCCAAACATTGCAGTCCATGCTATCCACAGGTGATTCCACCCATCCCAGCCAGGCTCATCAGCTCGGAAATGATAACAAATGTGAAAACTCCAGAAAAACATGTTATCTTGCTCAGAAAATGTGATGAGAAGGAGGGGTTAAGTGCTAAAAATAGAAGTGTTGTATGAGGCCCTGTAACTTTGGCACAGAGTCACAAAGTGCACAGTGAGAGAGGGTGTGGAAGGCACTGCCAGCACTGGGCAGGAAAGAAATGTATGATGAGACACACAGGGATAGCCAGGATAGGGGGAGGAGAAAAGTTTCTCAAGTTTTAATGGAATTTACTATAGACCTATGTGTTTTTGTGGGCTCTGGAAAGTTCCTGTCTGTATTAATCAGTCTATTAAACAAACACTTGTGCAAACAGTCTGTGCAAACTCCTCAAGTTGGTTCACCTGGGTCAACCTGCAGGATGGAACGGGCCAAGAAGTCTTATTGGTCTTCTTAAGAAATTAGTTAGCTAGAAGTACAATCAACGTCATGAAAATGAAAATTAATTCAGCCTGAATCTCTGACAGGAATTGGTCTCCTGCTCCTGTTTTTAACAATCTTCTTGCCTATGTGACTTCAGACAGGTATCTGCAGGTAAAGTAGATTTTGGATACACTTAAAATTGACCTGGCTTGATTGCCTTGAAAAAAGGCACCAAATTAATATGAATTTAAATTAGAAATGATGATGATGATGATGATAATAATAATAATAATAGTAGTACAACTAAACTGTTGCTGGTAGGCCTCTTAATGATGCAGCTTCCCATCACCAGCTTGAGTCTGAGTATGACCGTAGAACTATACCAGAAATAAATTTGTGCAAATATATTCAAGCCATGTTATCAGCTGTAGGCCAAAAATGCACTTGGAGCTGTATTGTTCTTTTTCATTGACTTTTTGTTGACCACAGGAAAAACAGGTTTTAAAGAACAACACAGTAACACAGTCTAAAGGAGTGGAAAACTTGTAGAGCCAGTTTGAGTTGTAAGGGTGTGCTAACTTGTGACCCAGACAGGATGGTGGTTTTAAAATAAAATTGAAACAAAGAAGTTCTGTTGTGCTTTTTCCACATCCCCTGCAGGAAATCATATTCCATCCTCTCCCCTCTCATCCCACACACCTTCTTCCCATCTCCTTCATTTACTGCTTTCTCATATCCAAGATCTTATACTTTGCTGCTTCCTTGACCATCTCATCCCATCTGAAATACCTCAGGCTGTCTATTTGTTTCTGTTTTATTTATTCTCACTCTGTTTAATAAAACTGTAACTCTTTTTCCTGCTTAATGATTTACTTTAACAAATATTTAGGGATTTTTTTGGTGCCAAATTACATTTTTTCCTTGGAGAAAGGATGAAAATCTGCCCTAGAGAGACTGATTTTACACATTCAAAGTGTTTTCTGATTTATATGATTATCATCATGATAGATTTTTAGGTATATTTCTTGGTGGTATAAGATCTCTAAATAAGTTATTGAAAGATTTTTTTTTTTGCAAGTGAAGTTAAAAATATTTCCTGAAGTTATTTGCAAAGTTTGACCAGAACTAAAAATATTGTTATACCCCTTCTGTCCTCTGTGAAATAGGATTTTTTTTTCAGTGTTTGGAGAAGGAAAAAATTGAGCTACTACATGGTTTAGACAAGACACCATCTATAGGGTAGAATTTTGGTACTTCATAAAGTTTCCATCATAATGACACATTTACCTTTATTAATCTGTAGCTGCTCCCTTAAAACCAGACCCTTTGCATATCTTTTTTTTTTTTTTTTTCCTCAGGTACTGGGAAATTGTTCATTCCTGGTGTTCCATCAGGCATGTCAAAGACAAATATTTCTATGTGCATCTGTATTTGGGCCACCCATCCTGAATATCCTGAATACGTAGCTCAGCTTTTCATGCCAAAAGTCCTCTGCACTAAATTTCATGCTGCATTTTCTGTGGGTTACTTAAAGGTGCTATTTTTCTTGTTTTTATTAAAAAGCTCAAACTGAATTTTATTCTAAATCAGAAGCATTTTTTAAGAACGTGCTTTAAAGTTCATCAGGTAGAAGAAGTGCTGCTTTGTCTTCACTAAATGATTGTGGTTTCAATAGTAAGAAATTTGTCTCCAGAGCTTCTAGCTGCTTATTGATTGCTAACTTGACATATATTTGTTTGTTTACAGATTTCTGCAAATTCTGCTCAGATAAATGTTTCAAGACACCACCAAAGAGCTGTTTTCATACATGTTTAAAGGAATCAGATGGCTCCCAATTCTATACATGTCGATACGCACAATTTAAGAAAAAACTGAGTATTGTTTGGAACTATTGTTCCTCAAAAATTCATAAAGATGTCTTGAAATGCTTAGACTGTACAACTTTAATTGAAAGTATTTATCCAGCTCTGATTTCAACAGATGTCTGAACAACAGGGGAAAAATAACCCCCACCCTGTAACAAAACATCATCTGCTTCCAGATTTCCCATGCTAAAGTTTTTATGGCGGTCAGTGGTAACACACGTGTATTTTCTCTCATGCTTTCATAAACCCCACTTATCTTTTTAAAAAAGGCTTCTTTTTCCCTTATGCAGAGATGCCCTCTGTGTATTGGCTGATTTTCACTTGAAGGCTGAAGACTTTTTCACACTGGGGACACCTGTTTTTGAACCCCCATGTTTAAGGGAACTGGGGAAAAAAATACAGCAAAACATTTGGATCCATCTGGTTAGATGTGGGAATGTTATGATCATCTGAACATCTGGATAAGATGGTAGCTGCCACCAAACAGTTTGGCAATTTGTAGATTTGTCCCTGCTCAAGCTTTCTATGGATGGTTCAGAGGGTTTTTTGCCTAATGTTGTGCATGGCCATGCTTCTGCTCTTTCTGCTCCCACTCTTCTTCACCACCAGTGGGGATATTCCTCTCCTCCAGCGACAGAAACCTCTCTACTGCCCTCCCTGCCCTCTGTGCTCTCCTCAAGTGGTGTTTTCCCACAGGGCACGCACAGATCCTGTTGTTTCACATCACATTGTCACTGCAGCCACAGGCATGTGTCTGCACTTGTCCCCGGGCGAGAGAGGGAATTGTGTCTCCTCGTGCCTGAGCTTGCGGCGCGCGTGACCCGCTCTGCTCCGCTCCCCCAGCCTCTCCCAGCACACGTCCTGCCTGCTGGGACTCCAACCACAGCTGCTTCCACCTCAGCACTGGTGTGGAGAGGAGATGGGGTCGTGCAGGTGGGGAGCTGAGCTGTCCTGGGTGCGTTCAGGAGGTGCAGTGTGGTTGTCTCTGCATCCACGTTGGAGCTGCTTTGGAGCAGAGCGTGGCTCAGTGTGCAAGTATCCCCTGAGCTGCTGGATCAGTCAGCATCTCCAAACAGGATGGGACTCTTTCTAGTTGCAGACTTTTTAGATTCCCACCATGAGCAAAGGGACTGTGTCTGTGGCCACCGGCGTTGGAAACGCCATGCGTTAGGTTTATAACAAAAACATTGCCTTCGGCTCCGTTTCCCAGTCAAAACTTATTTAGCAGAGCATGGAGAGCAGCCCATGGCAAGAGGAAGGTCAGTGTGCTGTACCTCAGGCCTGCTGGGCAGTGGCTGAAACCTCCTCAATGCCACTGTGTCATTTGATGCTCCCTGCGCCCGTATCCGGCCCGTGAGCACATGCTGGAATTCCTGAGCATGTGCGTAAAGTTAAGTACTTAAATGCTTTGCTGAATAGGAATTGACTGAACATGTGCTTAAGTATCCTGCTGAATTGCTGCATTAATCATTTTTACAGCTGACAAAATCACTGCCCCAGAAAAATATTCTCCAATTAGAATGAGCAGGATTATTTCTTTCATTTGTGTGAAGTAAATGCGTTCCCAATTGTACCGAACGTGTTCTGTTTTCTGTGATATTAGAAATCATTTTCCATAAGATTTCATATTGCTCAGGAGAAAACTTGAGAAACTTTGGAGTTGATCAGGTCCCTAGATTTGGATTTATATTAAGAAAACATTGTAAGAAGAGACATAATGGGCCAAAAATATGCACTTACTTTTTTTCATTGACTTCACCTAAGGGCAGAACTTGGGCCACTGTGCGTGTTCATTAATTCTCTCTTGTGGAAGCTATTTTTTCCATATGTGATTTTAATCTGTTTGTAGATACTGAATGTAGCTTTTCATATGGTCGAGTGTTCCTTTTTTTCCCTTATTTCCTTCACAGTCTTTCCATAATAGAGTTTGAAACAAGAAAAAAACAACAACAAAACAAACCCAAATCAACAAACCAAATCCCTTTGTATGTGCAGCCAGTTAAGCAGATAATAATGGTAATTTTTCTGCTCTGGTAATGATGATAATATTGATATTTATCAATAACAAATAGCATGCAAGTGCCTGAGTGAATAGAGTATTTTGCACAGTGGGGTTTTATATCTATATATGAAACATGGAGTGGCGGAGGCTGCTAGAGGCAGGTGAGGGAAGCTGAGCAGAGAATTGCCTCACAGCAGAGAGCCTGAGAAACAGCAGAGGGGGAATTTAGTCCTAGCCAAGAGCAGAAATAATCCCTGCAGTAAAAAAGCTGCAGAATCTCTAATCTCAATATCCAGCCCAACAAAGACCATGGACCTCTGGGCTCAGCTAAGTGAGCTCTCACTGGAGACAGCGTGGGGCTCAGGTGAGGTAATTTGGGAGTGGGAAGGTCCAAGGAAAACCTGCTGGTTGGCAGAGCTGAACCCAGGCAGCCTGGATATTTCCAACCTGCTCCTTAGAGTGCTAGGCAGTCCCTTTGGTGCTCAGTCTGTTTTATTTCATTAAGTCTGCAAAGGGGACTTTGAGAGGCGTTATCTTCAGGAGATAAATTTAGAGCTGCTTTCTTCCTATATTATGTTTACATTTTGAACCTGTGAGTCTGAATATTACCTGTTGGTAAAGCTGACTCTGTAATTATTGATTTTGAGGCTTATGATTGTTCTCTAGACAAGGGGAAGGGAGAGAGGGAAGGATGGTCACAAAACAACCAGCTGTTCCAAGACCTTTGAAGGTGACTTGAACAAAATCACACAGCCCAAATAATCTGCTGGAGAAAAATACTGCAGCTTCTTGGTTAGTGGGGCCAGTTTAGGATGCGACCTTTGAGTTTTGTTGGAGTGAGTGACTCGAGGTACAGCTAGGAATGTTTGTAAGGTGTGTCATGGTCATTTTCAGGGGCCTTGGCTGGAAGAGGGACCTGGTTGTGGACTGAATGTATTGGATGCTAAATCTTGGCATGAGGGTGACTGGAGAGAGCTTAGCTGCTTTCCCTTGGAATTACGTGTGGTTCTCACTTGGAGCATGGCCCCAAAGCAGCTCTGAATAAAAGCAAGTTCAGGGCTGTCCCTCCCTGGATGCCACATACATCCAGCTCCACTGCTCTGCTCACAGGATCACAGTCTATTCTTCTCACAGTCACTGCCAGATCCAAAGGAGACAAGATTACCTTTTTAAACAAAACAATAAAGCAATAAACAAACCATAAACCCAACACTCCAGATGTCATTCCTATGTTAGATAACATAAAACCAGAGAACAGCCACAAACACACACATTTTTCTATTTATTGTTTTAGTATCAGCTAGAAAATGTTTCTGCAGGAGTGTCCACACTAGAAAAATCCCGACTGTTAGAATCACAACCATGTGGATATTTTATTTTCCTAGGTCTGAACGTATTTCCTAAGTAACACAGAAAAAAAAAAAGTTTGAAGTTTGCATTACTTTTCACTTGAATCTTCAGCAGCAGCACCAACATGTGCAATCCCCTCCCCACTTGTTTCGCTTGACATGTTTCATGTTAAAGAGTCTGTGTGAGAGACTTTGAGAGGTGTTATCTTTGATAGAGGAATTTATGGCCATTTTCCTATCTACCGTATGTTTACATTTGGAACCTGTGTTGAACATTTGTTATACTCACTTGTTGTGTCTTGTCTTAAATTAGATCATAAACATTTCGAGGCAGGGACCATGTCTTCCTGTGTATTGCTGCTCTATTTAGGCCCTGCTGTTATGGATTTGGAACTGACTGGGAGTGATTGTAACAATAAAAATAATTCTGCCAGGAATTCTTTTGTCCTGATAAAGAAATGTGCAAGTCTTGTTATCAGAACGTATCAGAGAGTAGGGTGCTTAAAAGTGGTTGTAGAGTAGTAATCACCTTTCCAAATGCTTTGAACCTTGGTGTTCAGAAAAGGGAAAGGACAAAAGTTGTATTTTGATTTACAGAGAGACAAAACCACTCCCAAAGCTGACAATATCCAAATATTACCCATAGGCTTGCACGTGCATCTAACAAAAGTTTTGAACAATTAGCCCTAATTGCCCTTTTCTAATAATCTGGTTAACAGAAAAATCTTCATTATAAGAACACACGGCTTGTAAATGAAAGGGATGAAAGCTCATGAAAGGACAGAGGCAGACCATACGTCATCCCACACCTAGGCACAACGGGATGCATTAAGGAAGCATTTATGGAGAGGCATTCCATCAAGTCAAGGTGTCAGAGGACATATGGTCTCTTTCACCATTAACTCTCTGAATTTCCATAACTTTCCACTGGTCCGTATTAACCTCACTTTGTGGGATGCTCAGATTTGTTTGATATAACTTTGGTTTTCCTCTGAAAATGTCTAATTGCACATGTGAAATTCAGGAAGTGCGTAACTAAAAATCACCTATTTGAGCTTGTTTTTTTTGCAAAAGAGAAATTAAAAAAAAAAATTTGGGTCAAACATAAAAATTCAGTAATCAAGACAAAAAATAATAAATATAAGCACGAATATATAATTTTATCTGCATGGATACCTACTTGACCCTGTTTCCTGACTAGAAAATATTGTTAATATGCCTTTGAAATATAGAGTAGCATATTGGTACCAATTTGTTTGATGTGTGAAGATCTATCTGAGTCATTGGTTGTGATCCCAAAGACATCACTGGGATGCTGGTGACTGCTAGGAAAACACAGATATAGAGAGGCTTATGATGAATGTCAAGATGGGCATCATAGAGCCATGTAAGGGTGACAAAATAAAATCTTACTTTTAGTCCTTCTAAATGTTGAGTATCACAGAATATCCTGACTTGAAAGGGACCCACAAGAATCATCAAATCCAGCTCTGGGTTTGGGTCCAACAAGAGACACTTCCATCTTTTCACTCCTCAGATGGCTTTGGGGACCTGCTGGAGTACCTGAAGCAGAGGGGACACTTCCTCCTTTCCTGGGGCTTTGCTACACTTTCCTGTGCAGATCTATTAGTGGAATTTCTAAATTTAGTTATAGTGTGTGCTAATCCTAAATGTAAAGCAAAATTTCCCTCTCTGTGCATCTATTGTCATCTCAGAAGATATCACACCATCAAAAAGATGTTGAAAAATCGTTCCCACATATATGATTAGACTAACTATAAGTTATCATTATTATTTTTAAGTATGTATTCTTTATTTTTGGCATTTCTTCAGCTAAGCAATGATTGTAGCCCAAAACCTCTGTGAGGAAAAACTTGAATATAATGACACTGTGTTGTTCTTACAAATAATTGAAATACTAAAAATTCCAAGAAGCCCTAATGCTAGGAAGAGGGAGAGGGAAGGAATTTGTGAAAGTGCTAGGTGGGAATAAGAAAGCTTTTAAGACAATCATTATAATAATACCATCATAATAATAGCTTTATCTTGAAGGAAAAAAAAATCATCAACCAAGCAACCACCATTGAACCTGGGACTAAAATAATCTCTCTGAATTTTCAATTGTCTTAAAGCACTGGTGCTTTCTAAGGTTAAAAAAGAAATATAACAAGAATGCATGTCTTGGTTTTATCATATTATCACAACATCATGTTTTTCATGTTAGTTGTCTCCTGGCTTAGACCCTTTACTTAAACTCCCTGAAAAGTCTCACTTCTCTGTCAAAATGACTTGAAGACACATTTGGGTTGAACAAAATATTGGTGTTGTTAGGAGTTTAAAATCAGAGGCCTTTTCATTAATGTTCAGAAGCACTGATGTAGAAGAACAGGAAAACGCCCCGTGCACACCTATTCCATTACATTTTCCCAGCAGAGAATATGTTGGGATGTCATTCTGCTGTATATTCACATGTAACACTTCTGTGTTTAATACATGGAAAATCCCTAAAATGTTTGCACAAAGAATATTGTTATTCCCTGTACATTTTAGCTGATGCTTACTGGGAGAAAAAAAAAAAGAAAGAAAGAAAGAAAAAAACAACCAGTGGACTGAAATTTGGAATGAAAAGTCAAATGACTTTAGATGTTTCACTTAGCCTGGATCCTAACGACACATTGTCCAGTGCTTTAGAATGTGTGCATTCAGAGGTACAAGCTTTTAGAGGAAAATTCTCCATCCTCAAAAAGAGGCTTATCACTGAATCAGGAATTGCCAGTAATGCCTCCTCTGGGATGCTTGTTTTTAAATTGCCTTTTGGGAGGCTTTTATGACTGCATCCACATCAGTGCTGTGATTCAGAGCAGTGATGCTGTTTTGAAGCACATCCCCCAGAATGTCCCATTTACTGTGCAGTAGTTCACTTCCCAGAGTGGTTTTGCAGCCCATAATCTGGATTCTGTTTGGAGAAAACTGAACTGAAGGCTTTGATCAGGCATGTGCCAAATGTTCTCCAAGTCCTATTACAGGAATAAGAGGCCAAACCAATGACTAGACCTCCTGAAAGCTTGGAATCACACTCTGGGTTATTTCAGTTTGGGGATTTGGGCTAAATCAAGTTTAAAGCAATCCTGCCTCTATGTCCCCCATAGCTCAGATAAAGAACCCTCAGCTCCAACTGTTCCAATCTATTGATCTGCTCCTGTGGCCACAGATGTCTTGAGAAAATAGATGTAGCCTATGACATCTTGAAAGTATTCCAGATTTTACAAATGTTTTCTGCGTTAGTTGTTTTTCACTTCTCTTTTCCTTGGATCTGGTGCAAATATTCTTAAATGAATTTTAAATTATCTGAGCCTGTGCCTGTTTCTTTTGTTGCAAAATTTAAGATCAGCTTAGTATTTCTTTTCCCCCTGAAGATCATGCTGCACTGTGAAACTATTTGGGCAAATTTTCCCCTCATTTTCATTGAAATTGCTGTTTATTGAGATATTTAAGAAGAGGATATACATTCCTACTCTCAAAAAGGATGAAAGGGAATTGTGAGAACTGTAAGAAATTTATCACAACACTTCTGTCCTTGGGTTTCCAAAGCTGTCTAGTCCTGCCTCACAACTGAAAATAGCCAGCTCCCAAGCCTACTTATACCAGTGGGCACCAAAGTTTATGATAAGTACAAGCAAATTTTGATATTTCTATCTTTTAGTAGAACATGTTTGCGTTACGGGTTATTTAAACTGCGGTTTTTAATTTAGACATCCATCTCTCTTGTATGTTTTTCCTTACGTGCTCAGCCTCATTAACCCATCCAGTTGACCTGCATCATTCTCGTGTTGACAAAGATAGGCGTTATGAACCTTAGGATGTCATAAACACCTCGAAAATGTGACCCTACTTGCATGCTGTGGGGAAGGTTTGACAGCATTACACCAGTCATCTGATAAGCTCGGGTCAAAAGTCTCCCAATTGCTTGCCTTTTGTTTGGGTGTCAAGGAGGCAAAAGCTTTTCATGTTTTTAATAAGCAAATTAATGAAATACTTACAGTACACTGCATACATTAACTCTTAGGTAGCTGGTTTTCCTCGGGGGCCATCTTTCCAAAGGTCAGAGGCCATAAATGGAGTTTCAGTTTTCCAGGAAACAAAGAGGACAGTATATTTCAGTAATCTTTTCCTGCATGTAGTTAAGATTCCTGTCCTCTTTTTTTTTTTTCTTTTTCCTTCTCCTTTTCTTTTTTTTTTTTCCACCACTTTGGCTTACTTTCTAGAGGCATAGTAACACTTGCCAGCTAAGCCAGATGTAGCATTTCAACCAAAAAAATGCACCGGATGCACGTTCCAAGTTTGCCAATGGCTATGCGTGAGGCTGGAATGTCAGAGCAGGAGCTGAGGATTAGGAAGATTGTGTTCATGTTGCTCAAAGCAGAGGGAGCCCAGAAAATGTCTCTGGAAGTTCACTGTTTCAGCCACTTTTTCTTCTTAGATACAACACGTTTGTTTGGTAACAGTTTTGTGCTCCTTACAATCACTCTTTACAGTGTTGCTTACATTTTCAGGACATTAACCAATTAGTCCTCATTTGTAAACTCCAGACTACTTTAGAAAGCCCGACTAATTTCTGTAATAAAGAGGAAATAAAGAAAAGATACTTTTGCTTACCTAAAGAGATATTAAAACAACAGCAGACTATCTTGATAATGTCTCCTGTTATTCTCTTTTCCCAGACAAATCTATGATTTTCTAATTTTTCTGAATAAAAAATACTTTATTATACACTCAATATTAATCATACACCTGTGGCTGGATTGATCACCCACTTTTCTGTTCAAATGACCTGGTACAACCATGTGATGGAAGAAGTCAAGCTCCATCTCAGTTTCTATGACTATGTGGTGGCTTTCCTAACTTGTATTTTATACTTGTTTAAGCCATTATGTGGTGTCTGCTATCTGACAGTTCCCATTTTCCATCCTCAGCCCCAAATCAGGTGGGACAAATGGGTGAGCACCTGCTGGCTCCCTTTGCAGATGGAGAAACCAAGGGCAAGAAGTGAACTGAAGCCAAAAGGAAATACACATCCTACTGGAAGCTTGAGCAAAAGGACTTTCATTGACTGCCAGACCTGATGTAGACACCTGAACTTCTGTCTCCTAAGGCAGTTCCCAGTCTCCATATTTGCAGAACATCAGCAGATGTCACTTTTACTGGACACCTGCCTCAATCAGGTACTTTGAGTAGACAAACCCTTGTTTTTTGTTTTTGCCTGTCTGAAAATGCTTCTGATGTTTTAAATCCAGAATCGGATTGTGGTATGCTATAAATACAGTTCAGGATGTACTTTACTGAAATTCACTGGATGCTCTGAATTTCCAGGAGGAAGGTGCTGGATGTAATCAAAGCTAGTGAAACAAATTGACTTCTCAGACCTGTGGTCAGGTGAAAAATCAGCTCTTCTAAGCCCAATACTGACAAGAAAAAAAAGTGTCAAATGAATAGAATATTCAAGGAGAAGGGGAAAGAAACTCTTCCTTTTATGTGACTGAAGGTCTGTAAGTATCTTTAAGTGATGCTCATCACCTCATTTCATACAGATTTCACTCTGACATCTAAACCAGCAGCCGCAGACTCTTTTCCTTGCAGACTTGGAGTAACTAGTGTCTGGAACATTAAACATTCAGCAAAACCCCATAAAATGAGACAAGGAGCTGTAAAACACTGGCTAGAATAAGCTCTCCTTGCTACAGGCCATGCAATCCAGGCTAGACTAAAGCTTGTCTTTTGGGAAGAATCCTCCTTTAGCCCAGGTCACAAAAAAGCATTTCACTCTCTAAGGTTCCATCTACGGCTCCATGCACAAATGTTCCACAATTTACCACTTAACAGATATCTAAGTTACATAAAAGACATAAGAGATACAACCATGAGATGATTTTTATCCCCTCTGCACTGGTTGGACTGCTTTCACTCTAAAATGAAATAAAAAATGCAGGGAAAACTGCCTTATTAACAAAAGCTATTAAAGTAATCTAAGCATCACATTAAGCTTTGCTTGCGCAGCAGTAGACACAATAAGAAAGACATATTATAGTCATTTAGATGCAAGATAATTTACTATTTTTAAGATCTTATAGCATCCTTGCTCCAAAGTTTTATCTTTTACTCTTTGCTGTATCTGAATATTTCGTCCCCTCCCCAGCTCTGATTGCTGGAAAACCTTCCTTGGAGCCTGTGTTGGTTCTTTGCTCTCAGACTGGGTGGTCGTG
The DNA here is from genome assembly GCF_021018805.1 of Prinia subflava. Lineage (NCBI taxonomy): Eukaryota > Metazoa > Chordata > Aves > Passeriformes > Cisticolidae > Prinia > Prinia subflava. The sequence continues at coordinate 4,684,890 of NC_086261.1, forward strand.
TCATTAGGGGTTTCACAGGGCTTTATCCTCAGCCTGGTTTGTTCAATATTCACCAGCCTCCAGGACTGTGCAGCAGAGCATGGCCTTGTCAGGTTTGCAGGTGGCACTGAGCTGCTCTGGGGCTGGATTAGGATCCAGAATGATTCTATTAAAATTGAGAAGTGACCTGGAATCCAATAAAGACGTGCTTGAAGGTACTACAATAAAAAGTGGGAAATTCAAAAACATACACCTGGTGTTCTGCAGAAGTAAATTGGAAGGTTAGAGCAGGACTGTAAGTCAGTAGTAGGATGCTATTCCATCCCAGGATGGAACAGGAGTGTGGCACATACTCCTAAGGTGAGATTTTGGCTGCAATTTTGAGTCTGGCATTAGGGACGCTCACTTCAAGGCACAGACACATCTGAGGGAGTCCACAGGACAGAAACCAAAATGATGAGTGGTTTAGAAAAAGTGACCTATGAGGAAAGGTTGAAAGAACTTGGTTTGTTTAGTCTAGAAAAGCGAAGACTGAGGAGGTACATGATAACGGACTTCAAATATTTAAACGGTTGCTGCAAAGAGGAAGGGGATCAATTATTCATGTCCACTAAGAATTGGACAAGAAATTAGGAATGTCTTTAATTTGCAAGAGGAGGATTCCAGTTCGAGAGCTTTCTGATGGCACTGGAGCACATTAGCAATTTCCACAGCCTCCCTGGGTACTGAAGGTTTATAAAAATGACTTGAACTGACTTTGTAAGGGCTGTTTCAGATCTGCTTCTGCTTCAAAGCACTGCTTAGGACAAACAACTTCTTAAAGCCTCTTCTGGCCTTATTCCTACAGTGTGTAATATAGACTTGTAATGCACATATCCCTGTGTAATTATACAAGTGCTAAATTAGTATCTGAAAACACACTCTTTCTTTACTTACCTCTACAGGTATGTGGTGGAGTGATAGTGGGGAAATATCTGGACTTTGCTGTTTGCTAAAAGAGAATTGCTCAAGAGTTTTAAAAGCTATTGCTCAAAGCACAGCAGTGGAAAATCAGAACTCATGCCTGACCTCATCTGACAGCTGCTACGGCCCTTATAAAGGGATTAACAACCTGGACATAAAACAAAGGTTATTGCCAGTCATTAAGGTGTGATATCGCTCAGCACAATTAGGACATGTCACAAGTCTGCACAGGGCTATGCCTGAGTGGAGAATTACAGAGAAAAATGGTGATTTATTGGTCTGTGGGAAGAAGGCCTGACACTGTGATGAAGGGAAGGCTGAGTAGGGCTTGGAAATCTCCTGAGAGAAGTTGAAGGCCGTTGATGTTGGGCTACAAGACATTCACCTGACACCATGCTTCCCTTTTTTTTTTTTTAATATCTACGTTATATATACATATATATGTTCTCATGGGATTCTTTATGTCTACAAAATGTGTCTGTAGGATGCTGTGCAGCAGTCAATAGGAAAAGCTGAGTCCTGATGCTGGCAGAATTTATGGCTCTGAACATTTCAGATGATGCCTCCCAGCCTAGACAAAATCTGCTTCTCAGCTGAGTAAGGAGGCACTTTGATAGCTTCTCCAAATCTGTATTTAGCAACTTCCACTCTTCAAAGACACATGCAAAGATGATTACACCCCATGATAGGTCTAAAGGAATAAAGCCATTGAAATATTATTGGTTATTTCTCATAGCAATTTAGAGGTGAACCCATGTGTTTCAATTACAAAAGAATGAGTTAGCTTATAACATGCTAAGTTCTTTTCATTAGTTGATTAATTTTTCACTTAAATTCTAAAAAAATTCATTATTTCTTCATGTTTAAGCTTTCACTTCTACTGCCTTCTTTTGTAGTGCTTTTCTTAATTACCTGCAGCAATTTGCATCAGCAAGGAGCTAAGAATGCTTTGCATGTCTTTAGTGCCTTCCCTCCTCCTTAGCTATTGAAGTAGCTAGGCAGAGAGCTAGGCACTGTAGCATCTGGCATCTTGAATCAGCATTATAAACATTAATTAAATAAACCTCTCAGTGCTTCTGACAGGTGATGAGAGCTCCTGACCTGTGATAAGAGTCCGGGTGCCCATTTCACAGGTCGAGGATCTAAGGGTGTACCTGAACTGTGAGGTTTGCAGATACTTCCAGGCATCCAGGTTCCAGGTGCATGCCCTGGCCACATCCCAAATGTGTGCTGGGGCAAGAGCCAGGCTCTTTCTCCCTGAGGACCTTGGTTTCCGTAGGAAGGAGCCCTGAGTGCTGGTGTGGGGAGGGCTGGCAGGCTCTGCTGGGTGTTGTCAGGCTGTGGGCTGTGCTGCAAAGCCTCGTCCCCGCAGTCTAGACAAAACCAAGGCAACATAATGGATTTGAAGGAGGCTCGTGGTGATTCTGCATTAAAGGTGGGAGTAGAGAGAAAAAAAAATTGTTCTTGGCTTCCTCCTCAGGCAATTCCTCCCATTATTTAACTACCAAGATGACCACACTGGTTTTGCACATTTAACGAGTCCAATGCAAACAAGGTTCTTTCTCCCATTTTCATCAACTTCACAATGTTTTATTTTCAGGGGTCTACACAGGCAAATGTACAATTCAAATAAAACCACAGCAGTGACTGCACAGGATAATAACCTCACTTCATTTTGGAGCAGAGCTTGGAAAATGTGGATACAACCTGAACTAGTAGGAAAGTGCAACACTCTCTCCTTCCTCCTGGCAGCTTTAAGGAAAGGCCACAGGTATCAGAGTCTTCTCAAGCCCATCTACTCTAGGAACAAGTTGGAAAGTGGCTTGCTGAACACCAGCACCTCAGTGTTGCCAAATGTATGTTCTTGCTCTACAATTTCCAGTGTGTTTTAGCAATTAAATCCTGTTTTTCCTGGATTAAATGTCACTTTGTCAGCCTGTGGACAATTACAATAGATAGTCAAGGGGCACTGTACCAATTAATGCACTTTAGATATAATAAAAAGGGCTTTACCTTTCAAATTAAAAGTTACATTGCCATTCTTCCCTTGACAGCACTCTTGCCTTTCCACACTCCTATTTAATGTTTCTCCCCATTTTTCCAGTATCACATTTTAGCACCGGGCTATTGATTGGGTGGAGTGGTCACACAAGGTCCAGTGAAATCAAAGAGCATCATTTCAGTGGCCTCTTCAGAAGTGCTGGATTAGCCCTGTTGCCCAAGATTTAGGAAGGGATCCCTATCCAGAAAGGCACTTTAACACGTGATAACAACTAAGCTTGTGCTTAAGTGCTTTTCTGAATCAGGGCCCATATAAGGCAGCATGTCTAGCAAACGTTTCCAGCTAGTTCAAATAGGGTCCAGCTCTTACAGGAGTGAGATTTCCTTTACAATATGTAAGCAGAATTCCTTCCAGTATCGAAAAGACTTATTGAATTCTTCCCTCCAAACAATTGTTTGGAGGTTTGCTCTGTTATTGATATAAAGATTAATTCAAGTTGCAAGGGAAAAAATGTGTTTATGCAAATATTAAGTGCCTGAAAACTACACCACAGCTGTTTAGTTTTGGATGAAAATCCTGGCTTGTTGGATAAGATGCATCACCATCTATGAGATTTAGGAAACATCTTTTGTTACACGGTTATTTCAGTGGAAATACATTCTCCAAAACCTTATTTTCCAGAACAAATTCACATTTCTCCGCATTTAACATTGTAAAAATATGAAAAGCTTCTTGGCATATGCATTCCTTGTCAAAATGAATCTAGAATGAGATAGTGACAATGAGGAACAGAAGTTTTGGGATAACTTAAGCCCTTAAAAATTTGCAGCAGGGAGTTTTGTGTTCTAATTCCAGGAGAGCTGCAGCCATATTGAGAGGGTTCAATATGCCCATAAGAGGTGGCCATTGAGTGCAACAGGTACAACAGGATGATTTAATTTCATATGTAAGCAATATCTGTAAGAAAGAGAAGCTTTCTATGCTGCTTTTGGTCTTTTGTTTCGTTAACTTCAGACCATGCATCATCTCTAATGAGCTTGATAAAGCATAGTAAGGAAAATGGGCCATAATTCATCATGATTTCCATTTCAAAAGTGACAACCAACTTCACAAAATAGTCCATTTTGCGACAAAAGAAGACCAACAAATGATAATGGAAACAATATCCTCAGATGAAAACTTTTAAGTCTCCTCTGATCTGACTTTCATTATGGAAAAGTGGGATAGGTTTTGTTAACAGTACCCAAAGACCCTCTCTGGTTCATCTCATAAATAAAATATTTGATTTTTTTTAATGTTGTCCACCTCAGAAGAAACAGCACCCCAAAATTTTATTGAGTAATAAGAACTGATATATGGAGAAAAGCAGGATCAGCATTTTAAATTGTTAGAAAATAAAACATTAAATTTAATTCTTTCCCATAAAAAAGCTATGGCCCATGCTGCAATGTAAGGTATAAATAAACTGCATTCAATAACAATAAAGGAGCAATCTGTATGTTTTGGGGAGCTTCTGAGGGATCTTTATTCTTTGTGCAAATATCCAAACTCTTTTAGCTTTTTTTTCTGACTGCAAACCTCTTGGAAACCAGTCTATATTCTTTCTGGTACCTCTGAGTGCTTTAGATATCACACCCTTCACTTTTTAAAGCTTACCTTAAATCTTTAGACTTTCAAATATTTAGTTTCTTGGGATGGGTAAGGCTTGGATTGGAAATTAAAATGGTAGTTTGGGAAAAAAAGGAAAGGAGAGGTGAAGAGAGACAGAGCAGGGCTCATCCCTGGAGCCCAGCACCCTGAAATTCTTCACTTCCCAAAACCTAGTGTCCTAAGTATTTGTCCAGTGGTGTCAGATCTACTGTATATAATGTTGATAGACCTTAATTTTTTTATTTTCAGGATGTGTCATCTCCTTTCAGAGATATGATGGATGGAGAACATTACATTGCCACTTGGAGGTGAATGATCCCTGCCAGAACAGGGTGTGCTGGTCTGAGGTCATGCAGGAAATGTCCTTTACGGGGTAGAAGATTGGTTAACAGCCTGTCCAGGATGGTCTCTTGGGCTGAGCTGTGGCATCCCAAACTGGAAACAAAACTTGCCAAGGAGCTGGGAGATGCTGCCCTTCAAAAAGGCAGGATGTCCCCTCTCCTGGGGCACCATCTGCCAAGTGTCTGAGAAGTCACAGCCCACCTGAACTGGGCTCGCAGGTTGTGTCTCAGTCTCAGTGCACGAAACAGATAAGAAAAAACCTCTGATGATATCTCTGCTAAAGACAGAGCAGGCACCCATTTTCTGTGAATACTTTAAAATACTCAATTAAAATTAACTGTTTGGAAAACACCAGTTTTTTACTGGTTGATTGATGGACATGCGCATCGTTACCGAAACAGAAGAAACAGCAAAGACTGATGTCAACGTTAATTTATGTGAACCTTCTAAGAAAAAAATTATCCAAAAATTACACTTAGGATCATTCTTTTATAGTAGTTAATTAACATGTGGAACTCACTGCCACAAAATACAGTATCTTTGAGGCATGAGTTTAGCGGGATTAAAGGGATTTATTAAACACTTATATGGATAATGAGACCATCCGCAGCTACATTACACAGGATGAAACCATACATTAGGGATATAAACAATTATGCTTCAGGATAGAAGCCAACTACTGACTAATGGAGTTAAGGAGGAAATTCACTCCATAATTACCCAGGATTTTATGCACCTTTTCTAAAAGTTCTACTATGAGCACTGTCATGACTGGGGACACCGCCTTACAGGAAAAGTTAGAACACAGGAAATACAGGAAAAATAATGGAATTATGATTTATTTTATGTTTAAAGGTAATGTCTTATTTTTTTCCACCTTAATAGTAATTATTACAGTCTTCTCTTAAAAAAATGAGAATGAGAAATGAAAGAATTAATCTAAAACACCCGCCTCCTTCAATATAAGAACTGAATATTATCTGTTGTTCATATATTTTCTTTTAAAATTAAAATAAGGAGCTAAGGACATGGCTTTAGCTGATGTTACACCTATTTGCACAATGACATTATATCATCAGCACCAGATTCTTAAGATTTTCTGTTGTTCCTTCTTCTCACAGCCAAAGTGGAGAATCTAGGGTCATATAAGATAGAGCACAGCCTACAGAAGTGGAAGGAATGCTTTGGATGGGATTGAATTGTCCTTGACCTATTTCAGGATGGAAATATCTTCAGCATCAAATTGTCTTAGAACAGGAAAACAAATAAACAAACAATATTTAGCTGTATTTTTTTTCCCCCTGTCCTAGTAGTTCCTTCATCAGGAACATATGCAAAGGTCCTCTGAATTCTCTGTGGAGCTCTGGGTATGACAGCAGGGAATGTGTCATGCCTCTTCCTGAGCCTCCCTTTTAAGATCTTCTGGCTGGAAAAGGGAAAAGAACTCCACATCCTCTTACATTTTTTGTCATCCTCTTACTTTTTTTTGGAGGCTGTAGCCTCTTGAGAAGCACTTGTTTGTAGATTCCTGCACAGTTGCTGAGAGGACCTGACCATGTGCATTAAATCTGATGCAAGGTCTCAGATTTGCTGAGCACATGGTACCACAGCACAACTCTTGCACTGGCTGTGGCTGCCACTGCCAAATGCTGTAGAGCTATGAAAGGTTTGAAAATACTAAATAAACACCCCAGGCTCTCACATTTGACCCAGCCAAAAGTTTTAAGTGGAAAAAAAGATATTTGTGGTGAAACCCAGCCTCACATTAACTGCCTGATATTTTCAACAGCTTCCTTCAGCCTCTTTTGTTCCTCAAGGACAGGACTCTAGGTCAGCCCTGCTTGTGTTGCAGGAGAAGCTGTGGTGTCTGAAACAGCATTTTGGTGCACACAGGCAGAGGGCTGTGCAAAGAATAGCCAGCTTTTTAAAAAGCCTGTGAACCCATGCCTCTGGGACCAGCATCGAAATCACCGAAATCGGTGGAAAGACTCCAGAGAGCTCTTCTACCCACCAGAAAGCACAACTACGACTTGTATCAAAGATAAAAAAGCAATAATAAGTGGGGAAACAATGAGAGGAGCAGGTGTTCGGCATATTTGAAAGGCAGAAAAGCAAACTTTTATGTTCTAGCAGTGATGCTCTGCAATGAAGCTGAAGTCTGTCGACATCCAGATACGCTTCACACTGCACGTTTGGCATCGCAACAGGTGGCTACTGCCAGATCTACCAGTGAAGAATATTCCAGATTTGTCAGCTATTGCACAAAGTCTTTCCACCAGATGAATTGGGTGCATTTGGCAGCAGTCAGTTAGTAAATAAAGAATGATCTGGAGTTCAGAACTATTGTAGCTTTAGAAAGCCAGCTAAATAACGTTGTTTTTCGACAGTAACATTCCTCACCCGGAATGGAAGTCCCAGAGAAAACAGAAAAGGAAGAAAGCCCTGACAGTCAATAAATCTGGGCAATGTTGAATGAAATGGTTAAATAAGTAGGGGACTCATTATTAAAAATGTCCTTTAGCAGGCCCTTTACATTTAAAAAAGAAGACTGAGAAATGAGGTAAAGCTTCTGTACAAAGATAAATCTGGTAAAATCACCACGGTAATGTCCAGGGATGGTGTGTGTGTACTGTAGGGCTGATTTTTTTTTTTTTTTTTTTTTTTTTTTTTTTTTTTTTTTTTTTTTTTTTTTATTCTGTTTGGTCTTTAACCTTCTGATTTTCCACTATGTTGCACAGTCCCAATGGGAAACTTCAGGCTGTTTTTACCTATAAGCACAGCTTTGGCTAAGAACAAGGTTTCAAATTGTAGTCTGCTGGGATTTTACTGTTAAAGAAAATTCCTTATTCACTAGAAATTTGCTGACTGCTTGAAAATGGAAACTGTTTAAGGAACGATCAGTTTGGATGATTTTCCCTCTTCGATAAGAATCTGGGAAGAAAAAATTTGAAATTGCCAGCACATTCCTTTCTGCCATTTTCAAAAGAAAAGCAGCCCAGTGCTAGTACCTACACAAACAATTCAAAATGGTCAAAACAGCTGTTTCAGTGGCTGGTTTCCTCTTAATCTCTTATTACAAACCATGCTTTACTTTTGTGTTTTAGATTTGCAGTCCCATTTCCCTGCTAACAGCCTTACCTGTGTTTCATAACCAAAAGGAAAGCTTTGTGTTGTGTAACTTTAGGTTGTCTCGTATTTTTTGCCCTTGTATCAACTGTTTTGTTGCTTTTGATAAAATGTTTAAATCCACTCTGCTGAGGTATGATTCTAATTTGATGGAAGGTTTTTACAAAGCTGCTATATTCCATTAAAAGTGATATTAGGCAATATCAGTTGGTGCTGATGAATTCCCAGCTGTACAAACTGAGGAAGAAGCAGCAGCGTGTCACATGTGACACACATGTTTTTGCCATTGTAAGGGCCAGCTTTAAGGGAAACTGTGTTTTCCAAGACCACAGCTTCCCCCTTTGCTACAAGTGATGGCATTGCACCAGTGGAGCCTTATTGGTGTTTGTTTCAAGCATTAAGTAACCTTGGGGAAGCCTTTTTCTTCCTTCTGCCGTCCTTTCGTCCGCTCACAAAGCAGGTTTCAGGTTTGGGCCTGCTGGTTGAGGGGAATGCTTAGCTTGCCTATTTAAAACACAACTGGATTTTGCTATTCAAATGTAGGAAACCTAATTACACATTGGTAAATTCTCTTCAGTCTACCAAACACAGAAAAAAAACAGTGACAGAAACTGAAAGGCCAAAAAAGAGAAAAGAGTCCCTAAGACCTAATGAATCCAAACTAAACACCTCTCCACAGAAATGTCAAACATTTCTCTTAGCACAAAACAAGGCTTAAAGAATTCCCTGCTTTTGTCTCTGGGCTAATTCCTTAAGCAGAGAGGGGGATTTTCTTCTGGGAGTGTTATTTCACAAAGAACTAAACAGCAAATAAACAAAAGACTCTCAAAGAGTGAGAGAGTATAAATAAAATTCATGACTCCTTAAAGAGTTTACACTGAAAGAATGTGGGGGATTATTTACAATTAAAGCGTAGTCTGTGGAATACAGTTATTATTACAAAAATGAATAAGAGGGTATTTCATTTAGCTCACAATAAGAGTGCACCTGGGTCTTCCCCATTTGTTAAAACTGGAGAAAACTCACTTGCTCTCAGAATCATCTATTTGGTCAATTTTAGCAAACTCTTTCTCAAGTCCCAGTCTGGGTAATCCAGTTGAAAAGCCTTGTTTATGAAGTTGCAAATTATCTATGTTGTAGCTACAGAAGGTGCAGAAGGAAAGGACAAAAACAGAAAGAAAAACAGGCAAGCTGAGAACTTCCCTCCTTTAAAAGAGGAAAAACTTCTCCAAAGTAAAAGTTTATTCTGCTCTTCTGTGAAAAATATTCTTCAAATCCCCACCCCTTCAGCCAGTCCTACAGAAATGGAAAAATACCTTGTCAATAAAAAGGAGATTTTTTAATTCTTCAAACTTATCAGAACACAAGTTTTTAGTAAAGTAAAAAATAAGAAGAAAGAAAGAAAAACTTGGGGCTACTCTCCCTTCTCCTTGCCAAGTGGAATATGAAACAAAGGAGCAGGTTAATAATGGAGACAAGGTTGGCTGAGGGAACAAATACAAGATTTCACTTCCAATAAATTAGGCAGACACAAATGAATGGTTATTAAGATAAAAAACATAGGTTGAAGGAGTCACTTGATTATAAATTATAGAGCAATTAGTCCTCTTTCCCATGCCTTTTTTTTTTTTTTTTTTTTGACTAAGCATTTTGTATTCTACAGCAAACGTGTCATAAAGCAATGTTGATAATGATATTGAAGCCCAAGGCAGAGTGGTTAAATCCCAAATATATATATATATATGTGTGTGTGTTTATTAATAGGGTTGTGAGTGACATACAGAGTGTGTACCCATACGTGTGTATGTATCTCTCTGTGTGCACATTCCTGTGAGTGTTCATGGATGTCTGACCACAGCATAAATATCACAAGGCACATCCATGTGAAGTCCTAATAATTCCTTATAGAAGCAACATATTAATACAAATTAAAAATAAAATCTATGTGAGTGTCATGGGCTGTACTTTATCTATCTATCTGACTATATTATGTCTCTCTGTCATGTTAAAAAAAAAACCTTGTAAGAGAGGTTAGGCCATGGAGGCTTATTTCATGTGCCTGAGCGACAGAGGCAGAATTTAAAGCTTTGCTGAATTTGCAGCAAAAGTTTTGATTGAGTCTTACCCTGCCATGCCTGTCTCGGCAAAGTATCCGAAACATTTGGCTGCACGCGATTAAATGAACAGTATTTATTTTTAGCATCTGCTGCCCCTGACTCAAACTTTGCTACTAAGAAAATTCAGCTCTATGGAAAAGAATTTGAATTCCAGCTGGGCAGTTTTCAAAATAAGATGAAAAGTTAAGCAGGCAATTGGTGTGTATTTAGGGCTCAAAACACCTTGCCTCCTAAGAAGTCTTGAAGGAGTTAATCCCTTCTCAAGATAATCCACTAAAGAGCATCCTTCATTATGATGTTAAAAGCAAGGATCAGTGCTGGGGGAGTCTAACAATAGGACAGGGGTGCTTTTCAATCCCCATCACATTCTTCCCAGGTTAGAAACAGAAACTGCTGTTATTCCAGCTGAAAAACAGGACGGGTTTCTCTCTTGGTGTTAAATATTCAAATTTAAAAAGGGAGGGGAAGGAAAAGGAAAAAAAAAAAAAAAGCAATGGCTAATCCACTGCATTAACTAAACTTCTCCCTTACTGGGTGTTTTTCTGCCAATCTTTCTAACTTTTATGACAAGGTGGTAAATGTGGAAGGGCTGTGTCAGCATAACTTGCAACTCTCTTAGGTGTCAAAAGAACTTTAGATAAGAGGCTTGTAAATAATTTCCTGGTGGTAACATATGAGTGGAGAAAACCTGAAGCAAGTTGGTCAAACTTCACTGAAGGAAAGGACACTACAACATCCCTTTACTCTGGACAGGAGTCAAACTTTTAATAAAACACGGGTGTAAAAACAAGTGTACCAAGATACCTCATGCTACTTATGTGGCTAATATTCTTAATACCTGTTTTTTACTTTTTTTAAAATACAGAGTATCTTGTTTTTAATTAATGAAAAGATAAGAGGAATGTAACAATACAGGGCTTTTTTGAGACCTTTTGGGGTCATATTTGGGGATGACTTACACATGTGCACACACATGTAGTCAATCACTTCATGCTATAGAAATTATTAAATTTTGCTAATTTACCCAGGTAGAACAAAAAAACGGGGAAACATTTATAAAGCAAGATATTTTATCTGTATTTTTAAGACAGTAAAGGAAAAAGATTCAACCTTTAAAGAGCCTAGTCAGAAATGAAATGAAAAAAGCTATTACTTTGATAGCTGGCCATAGAGTTGATTTAGGATATGATCCAAGTCCTGTGGATCTCCAATAACCACAATTGGTGTTTGGATCATGTCCTTGGAGTACAATAACAAGTTTTTGTAGCATGCATAATTGATGGGTTTTAAGGAATCTCATGTAAAACATGTTTCATTGTGCCTTGGAAATGTCACCTTAAGGAATTCTAGCCCCACATCAGGGCCAAGAGAGACAACAATAATATTTCAGCCATGATAATTAAATGCTGTAAGCACCATTATTTTCCTATTTGCTGTAATTCCAGCTAAGAAGGGCTCTGATTGAGACCTGGCAAGAAGTGGTTGAAAAATTGCTCTTCCAAAGGGGGAAGCTAAAGGAGCACATGACTCAGCTGTAGATAGTAATTTTGCTCCTTTTGTCCCACATAATCAGCAAACACATGGTAGCTCCAACTCACTGCTGAAGTCTGCAGCAACAGCAGCTGAAGACTTCCAGACACGAGGCCTTGGCTTCTCCTTGGAGCTCTTTGCAGGAGAAAAATCACATCTGGACAGGAGAAGAGCAAACCCTGCCTCCAGGCTGAGGTCTGTGCTCATTTCAGAGGGCTTGGACTGGATGACTTTTGAGGGTTGCTTCCATTCCAGGGTTACAGGATTTCCATCACTCCCCAAAACTGGAGCACAGGGCAGCTCTCTTCTTCTCATCAGCTACATGAAAGGAATTGAGTTGGCCCTATGCTCAGCTAGTTTGAGATGATACCTAAGGGGAAGCGGATTTGAGTCCGTGGGACTTTTTATGGGGATTTCTTCTTGAGACTGTGGCCTTGATTCAAATCTACTTGGAGGTGTGGGAAGCTGCACCATGTGAAGAGGCAGAAAATATTAATGCTGTAGATATCTGCTAGCTCTCTAGATGTGAGAGAAGGCAAAGCCTTCTGGACATGGAATGGTAAAGTCTTACCTATTTACAGTGCAGTCAAATGAAGTTCTTGTGTTTCTGCACTCATGATTTTGTTGGAAAATGAGCCTGAAAGGGATTTCATCCCTACCTTCGAGCCCTCCAGAGAGGGAGCTGGCAGCTGCCCTACTCCCTCCCCGCTGATCACAGGAAGAAGGAAAATGCTGGCATTTCCCCACTTGCTCAGTTTTGAGCTCTCTGCATAGGTAGGTGTTGACAAAGGAGATCAAGGCCAATGTTCTGCTCTCCACAGCCACATCTTTGCATTTATTAGGGAATGTTTCCTTACCATCACCTGAAGTACCTCACCCAAATCAATGGCCAGGAGTGGCCTTGCCTACAAATCTTTAGAGGAGGGGATGGGCTTTGCATTTTATAAGTATCTTTTTTTTTTAATTTTAACTGTCCCAAGTAATTCATGGTTGTTGGAATAGGATACAGCTCTCAGAAGTCCTGGGATTATAACTTATATACTCTGGCTTTCTGACCAAAGCAGATGATTTTGACACACTGAATATTTATAAAGATTTTTAAAGATCAAAGGCTTTGACCAAGATGAGTTCTTTGGTTAGAACCAGGCACTAAATAAACAGAGGGAAGGACACAACCTGAGCCCTTACAGGAGCTTGCTTTTGAGGTGGAGTCCATTTCAGGATAATAGGAATGGCTGATCCAATTCCTGCCCGTCAACTGCTTTCAGTTTCTGGAATTAATTTATCAAGCTACGTTTAAGGATTAAAAGATGGTGCCTGACATTTTAGAACAAACCAGAAAACCCCAAAAACCCAAACAAAAAAACCTGTCACAATTCAGGAGAATTTGCAAAAGAAAAGAGGCTGTATGGGATAAAGGAAGCCAGCCCAAAGTCCTCTTAGGTTGATGATCTCTTCAGGTCACGGTTCAAGTTATCTTGATTTTCAATTGTACCCACCCAAGTCTGTACTCCTTCTCCCCAGTTATTTTTTTTTTAAGACTTTAAGTCGCTGCCCAAATGCTCTTCTCCTTAATGAGAATGAAACCGACTGGCTTTTATTAATGAATCCCATCTTTTGTGCATAGGTTTTAGTTTCTCTTTAACATCTTGAAAAGTCATTAATTTATTGCTAATTTAAAAGAAAAAGAGAGAGCGATCCTGTTGGTTCGAATGAATACTTTTCCTTTGGTTGAACCAATAATTCAAGCTCCTGATTATACCAATTAAAGACCAATTTGAGGAAAGGCCTCCAGCACTGAGCTGCAGCTGCCATTTAGCCACAAATTATGGGCCTTATATGTGGGTGGACATGAAACTCTTTCAGAGAGAAATAGATTGAGAAATAGGGAAACTATTGTAGGGATTTTAGCAGAAGGGGGACATTAATTGGATACATTGCTTGAAGTCAATCAGAGATTCAGCTACTCTGTGGGCCTTTTGACTTTGAGACCCTTCTCTTTTTGTTCATGTACCTTCAGCTAGATTAATCACAGTGACTAAACAAGCAGAGATATTTTTCAGGGTCTTTTTTTTTTCTTTCGTGTGGCTCTGAAGAAGGGGCAGCCTATTCTACAGTGCTACAAATGCTGAAGATGGTGAAAAGAAGTGTGATGGGTTCAATCCCACAATTAATTCATTAGATACTTAAAGAATATATAAAAGTGATCCTAGAATTTGGGAACTTGATATCAGAGGCCAAATTTAAGTTATTAAATGTATTGATTAACAATGCAATGAAATGATAAGCTTTTGGTATGCTTTTTTCATAACAAGGAAAGAAAATGCACTTGTGGAAGTGTTTCTCAAACTTTGGACCTGTAGTAACCTAAAAGTGGAAAACAGAAGAGCATCAACTACCACAACATAGTAAGTAATTCATAAAATATATAGTGTCAATGCTCATAATGGAAATGTTTTTAAAGTACCGTGTAATAGTTGCCACTAGATTGTATGACTGTATGTTACCTGAGTTTTATTGTTCTGGATTCCATTTTTCCTGCTCATAGAGAAAATTGCTAGCACTATTGGGATTAGACCTGCTTTGTAGCCAGTCTCTACAGTCCTGTGGTAAATTTTTAAATTCTTTTGAAATGTTGGAAGTAGAGAGTGAATAAATACATGAAATAGAGACACGGATAAATAAATGTAATAAGAATACATATAACTCTGTTTGCATATATATACACAAATATATGTGTGTAAAGGTGTTTACTTCTGAAGCTGAAGTGGTCTAAAAGAAACTCACTGCTTGTGATTTCTTCTAATCAAATTTAAGGCTTCACTGCTGGAAACCCAGTAAAGTTTCTTATGGTTCAGCTTGTGCATAAACACTGCTTGTGTGAACTCCATAATGTGACTTCCTTGATATTTAGAAGCAGATTTTTCCATAATATTAGGAACCCTGATTTGGGCTGTTTATTTATTGACTGATTGTAATCCCATCATTATAGCTCATTATTGAGCAAGCCAATTAAAATTTTCAAAGTAGTCACCTGATCAACAATCCAAAATCCATTTCTCAGTTATCTCCTGAGAACTGCAACAAACTCCTCTCAACTTTTTCATTGCTAAACTGAGATTTGCAACCTAAATGAATCAAGGGCATGGTAGTGTCTGCAAACAGACACTGGAAAAGACCACTTTCTTCTCAACTTCCTCAGTTGCTTTTCACATAATTACATTTTTGGACATTTGTTTTGAATAGAAATAAGAACTGAGCTGTGTTTCATATTTTAAGTTAATGAGAGTCCAAAGAATCTTCAGTGCTTTTTCTGGCTTAAAATTCAGTTAAAAAAAAAAAAAAAAAGACTTCTGTTCTAAATTTCCATATTTCATTCAAACTTGCTAATTTTATCCTGGTTAGGAAGTGGGATTAATAAAAGCTACTTTTGATCCACCCAGAGGAGGAAACTGTGGAAATGCTGTAGGAGAGTTTTGTACTCTTAGAGGAAGAATTTGCTTTGTACAAATATGCTGCCCAAACTTCTTAGTCTTCAGAGGCCTGTACAGCACAGATGTCACTCTGGTGATTTCACAGTTATTCTGGTGGTTATTTACTATGAAAGCAAGCATGAGTTTTCATCTCCAAAAGAACCAAATTCTGTTTTTTCATCCATCTAATCTCTATTCTTAGGTCCAGGTTCATATTGTGTAAGAGAGCTCCCTTTTGCTTCATAAGTTTTACATGAGCATTATCTCATAATTTTGGCTGATGAAACACCAGATATTAAAGAAATTGTGTGCTTGATATTTGGCTGATGAAACACCAGATATTAAAGAAATTGTGTGCTTGATATTTTTTAATTTTTATTTTCAGAGTCCCCAGATGAGACAGCCCTCTGATTCACCTGTTGAACTCAAGATCTTTTCACTTTTACCAGTTCTAAGATTGTCTGCTCTCCAAAGCACCCAGCTCTCAGCTTTTGACCTGGGAGCAGCATCTCCTCCCCAGCAGGGAGAGGTGGTTTTGTGCTGGGTGTCCCTGACAGGTATGGGCAGCAAAGCAGGTTAACACACTTTGCTCCAGGTAGGCAATTTCCTGCTGCAATATCCAAAGTAACTCTTCGAAAAGAATACCTCAAAAATGAGTATTTTTCCCCAAGAAAGTGTAGTTTGCCCATGGTTCAGGGACGACATTTCAAGCATCTTATTCTCTCCTAATTAATCTCCAAGCCTTAACATTTATCTCTCCAGTACACAGCATACATATCACTGTGAGTTTCAGTTCTGAAGTCTGATAAAACTAATAAACCAAAACTGCCAGAGGTGGCACATTAAACTGGTAAAATGGTTTTCATCTTAATTGGATATGAGCGGAGTTATCTCTAATAACCCCAGGATACTTCTAATTGGAGTTTTCTTTTTCCTTTCTTCCCCCCACCCTTTCCTTTTCCTTCTTTCTGTTCATTTCTTTTCTAACACTTGTGTCATTGACCAGTGTTAATATTTGAGTGCCCCCTCTTCCAGAGCCCCTACTTGATGCAAGAAGCAAGAGCCAGCCTGATTTCAGCAATTGTATTTGTATTCCATTAACAAAGGTGATTTCATGTGTGCTATCATTGGAGATTTTAATAAGATAGAGTTATTGATGTTAGGTAATAATGTTTTGAAAGTTGGTTGTCTTCACTGCCCCGAGATTCACCTCAGGCCAGCAACTTCTTCATTTTCAGATGTTATTGCAAGACAATGCCTGTCATTGTTTAGACTGAGATTGTCATTTTAGTGTGAATCTGTGCTCAGATTTTAGGGTGGTAAAATAATTCTTGTTGCTTCCTGCTCATTTCTCAGACTCCGGTGAGAAGAATGCATATTAATTGGCAGCACTAAAATACCATGTAAAATTAAAAGGCATCAAAGCTTTCTGCAGCAAGGATCCCTTTGTTTTATTTCACCAGGGTTACCAAGAAATCCTGATATGGATGAGGAAACATTCACAGCAGCAAAGCTCACATTTTATAGCAGAGAGCAGATACATGCATGGGCTGCAGGGGAAATGGCACAGGTCTGCTTGGAACAAACAAATCTGAGAAACTTTAGTTCACTATTTTTCATGATTCTATTTCTCTTTTTGCTCTTTTACACACATAGCCCTAAATGAGCTATTTCATTACCTCCATTTTATATTAAGATTTTGTCACAGAAAATCAGCTTCAATTTCTCTTTAAGGCACACTTTCCTGGCAATACAGTTGGCTCCAAACTAAATAAGATGACAAAGAATTAAAAGGACTGAAAGGACAGAAGGTCTAGGAGAAAAAATTGTACCAATAGCATAAACTACCTCATTTTTTCAACAGGGATTAAAAGTTTGAAGCCTGCATATGTTTTAAATGTGAAAAATGTTACTCCTGAGACATATTCAGGAAGATATAATTCATTTTCCAGCAGAACACACATGCATATATACACACAGAACACGTGATGAAGTCAATACTGTTCTCTCCATCACGTGTGGTTCTGAGCAAATGTTAGCAAATGCACAATAGTTATTACTTTTTCCATATAGCTACAAGTATCTGTGCAGAGCTCATTAAAATAATATAGAAATGCTACAAGAACACTTCAGAGTGGAAAAACATGCATTAGAAAAACAATTGCAGTAAATAAAATTAGCAGAAAGACACCTTCAGCAATTTATATTTACATTTCAGGCAATTAAATCAGCAATACCTGGTGTGTGGATTAGAAGGGGTCAAAGGCCTTTCACAAAAAGAACCTTTTATAGTATCAAAGGCCCTGTGACATCATGTTTGCCTTTTATGCTGAATTAGATAATTGCAAATAATTGTAACTCTGAAAGACATTAATTTTATGGGAGATTTTTTTTTCCTTTCACAGGTCACTGTGCAACCCTTTGACCCAACACTGTAGGACTAACACCTTTGTTTGAAGGACCAAGAATATTATTTTCTCAACCAACAACATGCAGGATTGCTTTTGTCAATAGTCAGAGAGAGCAGAACAGAAACATCATGATACACCAACACTTAGAATACAATATTTCAGGTTTTTTGCTGTGAGGAAAAGAATCAGACAGGGTGGGGTTTATTTATTTTATCTGTCTATCTATCTATCTATCTGTCTATCTATCTGTCTGTCTATCTGTCTATCTATCTATCTATCAATCTATCTATCTATCTGTATTATTTCGATGCTTAGCTTTCTGTGGAATTCACCAAATCAAATAAGAACAAAAAATAGAATTAGAACTACATCAGACAAGACAACCTGCCTCTCATTTCTGTGCTTGAGTCTTTCTTCTTCAGATTTACATCCTCATATTGCATCTGAGCTCGTGGCACCAGGGGGTTTTGGGAGAGCAAATAGGCCTGGTGCAAATCTTCAGCGTTAAGTGGAAAATTCAATAATAAATTTCAGCAGCAGACTTCTGCATGTACCAGCCCAAACACTGGAGACAGCATGGTCTGACACACTCAGGCATGGTCTGACACACTCAGGCATGGTCTGACACACTCACCCTACCCTGCTCACCTGGCCCAGGAGCTTTCCTTGCACAGGGCTTTTGGAGGAGTAATTGTTAATTTAAAGAGCTGTTATATGATTCTCATGACATTTTTCTCTTCTGGAAAAAACAGGAGCAACACGAATTTAATCTTCTGCCAGCAATAAAAGTGAAAGAAAATATCTGGGCAGTGGACATTTAACCATCAGCCTTGTTGGGCCTGGAATATCTGCCAAGGTACAGTGGAAAAAGAGCAATGAGGATGCCAGTGACCCTGAATACAAATTCTCTGTTGTTCACTGTGCTAATGGATTGCCCCTGAATTTTTCACTGTCAAAAGGCCTGGTTACTTCACCTGTTCTAGGAAGCAGCTGACATTGCCCCTGTTTGCATGGGTGGGGTGGAGATGTGGTGTGAGAGCTTTGGTGTCAGCCTGCAGGAGTGATGCCAGGCTGGGGGAAATTTGGGAGCTGTCACTCAGTCCCACAGCTTTGGGGTCCATGGAAGCCAAACCTTTCCCTTGTGCATTATTAGCACTATTCTGAAAAAAAATGACTTGACAAAATGCATACAAAATTTAGTGTTTGCTGAGGACAGGGAGAGAGAAGGAAGGGACACAAATAAGGGAACAAAACTGTGAGCAGAATCAGCTGATGGTAGCCTCCCAAATTGTTGCTGTGCTTCAGTGCTGCCACAAGTTACAGCCTGCCAAGAGGGTAGGAGACCAAACCAAGATATATTTCTTGGATGGCTCAACTGTCTCAGGCTTGGAGGTTCATTAAGAAGTGAAATCATCCCAGGAATACCAAAACACCGAGAGGTAATAAAGATGATATAGGTAATGCATTCTGATTTCTTCTAGCATTAACTCATTTAAAAAGCAGTATTAGGTAGAAAAAGAGACTTTTATAAGGTTGTAAAACAGCAAATAAAAATACAGAAAGGCATATCAATACTGGGTATATTTTGCCTACAAATGAAGCCAAAGGGACAGTAGTTTGTTTTGTTTGCTGTGTGACTTTGGGGTAAGCAGGAATAGACATTTAAGTAGGAGTGTACTGGTCAGTGAGTGTGGACTGAACATGAGAAAGAACTGCATTAAATACTGCCCAGGTCAATGATTAATACATTCCCATAAACTTGGTAACCTCACAGCCTCCCCCTCCTCTGCATTTTTCTGTTTAATTGAAATTTATGTGCTAGTTTTAAGCAGCTACATAAACAGCCAGAATTATTATAGGTTTGACAGCAGATAACTAAAAGATTGCATTAGCAGAACAAAAATGTAGTGCCTTTCTTAAACCAGAAGCTGCTTCCAGCAAAATGGCCTTGGAAGCTTTAATAAACCCTGTGGCTACATCCTGCACACCCCCAGGCAGGGGCTGCAGCTTTGGGTCTAACTTAGGAGTGAGTGAGAGGGTTGGAGCCACATGACTCCAGAGAGCCTTTCTAGGTGGAGTTATTCTAAGATTTTCTGTTGGTAATAAAACAAAACTGTCCTTTTGCCTTTGAGAGTTTGGGGCTGGCCAGGCCAGTGCTTCTGGCAGCTCACTGTGGCTGCAGGAGAGAGAAATGCTACAGACACCTCCTCAGGAGGTGAAGATGTAATTCCTCTGCTTGTACTCACTGTCTTTCATTGCAGCCCCCAAACTGTCTTTACAGGCCCATTATTCCTGTCTGGAGCAGCACCACAGCATGAGGGGAGGCTGCTCAGATTGCCTGGGATGGGAAACTCAAAATACAGCTTCTCTTCTCTATCCACCTGCTGTGGTGGCTCATGACCATCACAGGTGCTGCTATTTCAGCATCTTCCACTTCCATTGCATCTCCTGGGTGGTTTTGGTGATCATGGGATTCTCACTGGCCTCTATAATTTTGGGTATTCAAAATGCCATGAGTGGATCCATCTCTTGTTTAATTATTTCCTTAAAAAACTTCTAGTAAATGAGAAAAATCCTTATTCTTTGCAAACGCCACAGTCACCAAAGAGGCACATGAAAGCAGGCCACAGGAGGATTTCAATTTCCATCAGCTTAAAGAGCAGGTAGGCACCTAGGTAAGAATTAGGTTCCTAAATACCTTTATGGAGCTGCCACTTTCTGTTTAGGCAATGTCACTAAACCGGTCTCCCCTGGGCCTTACAGTCACATACATGAAATACACTGATTGATTTTCCCCTTCTTCACTTCCTCACAAAAGAGTTTTGCATAATTTTTTTCTTTGGCATTAATATAATTTCTTTGGCCTTTGTCATCAGGAAGGTTTTATTGCATGCAGCTGTAGTCAGAAGTCTGCTGAAAAGGATCTGTTTTATTTAGAGGATATTTGTATTGCAATGTAAACACAGAAATGTTCAGAACAGCATTGCTGCTGCTGCTGCTGCTGATGCTTCTGCACCAACTGCAAAGCTGAAATTTTCTATCTTCCTATATAAAAATCTATTTTCCGTGCTGAAAGTCAGCACTGGTCTATTTACCATGATAACCTGCTTCTAATAATGCTCAGCTTTTCACTGGAACTTGTCAAGCTTTAAAATATTGTGATAATTTTCCAATGTTATACCGCCGGGTGCAGTAGAATTTCTCCTGGGCTGCAATTAGCCAACAGCTTATGTTAATTTTAATTAATTAACTTAGGTGGATAGTAATGCCATGTAATAAAACATTTTGCTCAGTGTGAAACTTGTCCATCACATTTGTTTGTGACCTAAGTTAGTAATTATGTGTGCTTAAGTCAGTGGTAAATGGAAATAAAATGATGCGTCAGAGGCAAAATGAGGTAATTTGTGTCAACTGAGTTGGTTGATAGTGTTGTAAAGGTAAAAGACACAGGAGTGCTGGTTAGAAACTGGTCATTATTTTGTAATCCGAGGAATCTCTCATGATGCACATTCAGTACTAATCAAGACACCACTTTCTTGTGTGAAAGTCTGTCTTGTAGCACAATAAATCTAACTAACACCCCAGCTAATGCCCAAGGTTCAGTAGGAAGGTTGACAGTTGAATTAAGATGAAATTGCTGTTGTCTGGTTCCTCCTCAGCCTTTGAAATCTAACTGATCACAAAAGTGAACAGCGAATTTGGGACTAATTCTTGAATGACTGAAATAATTCCTACAAATATTGTTCAGGGAATGAATTTTTTTTTACCAATGTCTGCCAGAGCATTATGGAAACTTAGAACATACTTGTACACTGTTTACCAAATTTGCTGGTTTTCCCATTCCAGGTGTGTCTTGGAATTCAGGTTCTGCCTCCACTGCTGTAGAATCTCACCCTGCTAATAAATTTGAAAATTGTTTTCCTTCAGAACTTGAATTTTTATTTAAGTGCTAATGTCCTATCTGCTTTAATTCAATTGGCCACTCATGTTTTTCAGCGTTGCCTTTGGTTTCAGAGTGAAAGAAACTTGCTGTCTATATTTTTGCAGTTTAGACCAAAGCTAATTAATTAGTTAAGCATCCAACTATTCTGACTTGCCTTTGATGTCTAAATTTTCAAGACATAAAAACCCCAACAACCTCAGCAAATGAAAACAAGAACACAGGATTAAAAATCCACCCCGTGGATTATCTGCAGGATTTTTTTTTTTCTCCCTAAAAGGCTCAGCTTTATTTTTCTCTTGCTGGAAAAAAAGTGCTCATTAAGGAGACTGATGGTGTTACTGACAGTACCTCTCTGGGCAGCGTGACAAGCCCAGCAGTGGAAGAGTGTAGGTAAATGAGTTTCTTCCACTGGAGCTTCTTGCAAAGTAAAATAACTCAATTTCTTATTCAAACTTGTATCTAACTCTCAAACTCCCCCCATCTGTTCTTGCTGAACAGACTTCAAGAGATAAAAACACTTGATCAAAGACCAGTTCATTTCAATACAGTGAGTATTAATTCACTTCATGCTAGAAAAAAGTAAGAATCACATAGATTGCCATGGAAATGGTATGTTTGGTCCTGACAAGGGCATGGGATGCAAATAATAGAAAATGATGTAACTATCGTCACCTTTATATGTTAGAATCACCGAAGGATGGATTTTTTTGGGCTTTGACAAGGGATTTTTTTTTGTTTTGAATCAATGCAAAACATTTACCTTGACCTGAAACTATGTGGCTCTCTGAGCATTTGCATTATTTAGTATTTTCTGAGTAGATTTGAATTCCAAAAGAAAAGTGTTATTTGGAAAAGAAATATTGAAACATCTAATCTAGAAGATCAGTTTTATTATTTTTGCATTTTTTCCATGTTAAATAGATTGATTATTTCCAAGACTGTATGTATTCCTATTATATCTCCCTTCTTATAATAAAATCATATTTCTTGAATTTTCTTCCTAGGAGGCCTTGACTATACAGGATTTACCTTGCAAATTGATATGTGATTTCAGACCAAAGAAATACCTTTACCTTCAGCAAATTGATATGTGATTTCAGACCAAAGAAATAGAAAAAACCTCATCCTGGTCTTCCAACAACCAAATGGAAAAGCAGCAATTTGGGGCTCAGCTAACTTTCCCCTCCCCGCCCAGTATCCTGCTTCTTTAAAAACCCGCATTTCCTGCTGGAAAATCACTCAAATGGAAAACTCTGGCCGGACTCTGCTCCTCTCAGGTTGGGAATGTTCAAAAGTGCGCTGGGGAAATGGGAACCTGCAGCGTGGGATCCCTCGGGGAGGTTTCACCAGAAGAGCCACGATTATTATGCTAATATTAACTCGAGATTGTTAATGAACCTTTCACGCTGAAGGATCCCCCAGAACACTTTCGAGATCTCTCTTCTGGCAGCTCTTTGTGGCAGGAGCAGCTCGGCAGCGGCGGGGCTCAGGAGCGCACGGAGCAATCCCCGGGCTGGCCGCGGCTCCCGGCACCCCTGTCCCCCAAAGAAAAGCTCCCGAGGGTCTCTAAGTGACCCTCGGACAAAGCTGGCTCTGTCTCCTTATCAGAAACGCGGGGCTGCCTCGCCCCCAGCGCGGTTTCTCGCAGCCGCTCCGGGTTTTGCTGGGATGCTCTCCCGCTGGAAGCGGGGCTGGTGTCACCCTGCCCACCTGGTAAAGGTGGAATTGGCTGAGACCTGGCTTGGGGATGGCCCCCAGGCTGCTGTTTGTAGAGGATTAAGCTTAAGTCAGGCATGTGTGCAAATGACACTTCTTGAAGTCAGGCTTTTATTTCTGGGGATCAATGGTGATTTTCTGTGCTGTTAAAAATTTGGGATTGTATCCTTCCTGCTGAAATATCTCTGCCTTTCTAACTACAAAATACTTGAAACACAGCTACACTCTTTCCACTCCAAACTGCAGGTCTGAGGGGAAAAAATGTCAAAACAGCTGATGCTTTCACCTTTAGAAAGATTAGATTTCTAATTGTGTGGATCAATAAAAGATCAATTGTTTGAATTTCTAATTGTCTGGATCAATCAATCTGTAGATAATATTTCTTAGCAAGGTGTCTAACTGATGCTTAAATTAACTTGTGTTTACTGTAAGCATCCTTGCTGCATGAAATGTGCTCCCACTACAGCAGCAGTGATGTTTTTAGTGATGGCAGGAAATGCTGCCTATCCAGTACTTTTATTTGGAGTCCATTAAAGTGACTTCATAAATTCAAAAATAAATCCATTTATTTCTATGAATGCTTATAGTTAATGAGCATGTGGCATTTGATTTAGAATTAAAGAGGCATTATCACATTGTTTTAAAGGCCTTAAATTTAGGCTTCATTAACAAAAAGATGGGGAAGAAGCATCTGAATTTTAAGCGTATCTCTGGAGTGCTGGGAACTTTGAGGCAGTAACGCAATGTCAGGTGCATTCAGAGCTGAAAAGCTGTTTTCTAGGTCTGAGCAGGATCAAACTTTGCTGATACAAAGGCTGTGGGGCTGAGCTGACCCGGAGGGATGGGCTGTGCTGTCTCTGCTGGGCATTGATTTGGGAGAGTGCCCTAGCATCTGTTTAATTTTCACCAGAGGACGGTATCTAGTAGACTATTTACACGTCTAAAGTTTATCACCTGGCAGATCTTGGGCTTTACAGGTTCCCCTTGGGAATTTGACCTGAGCAAGGGCTTCAGCAGCAGCAGGCTCCAGGATTTCAGTGCAGCCCTCGCTGGTGAGAAGCCCTCAGCCAAACAGGGGAGCTGTTAATGGTAAACATATTAATTCTAGAGGAAACAGTAAGCAAAGCTCCAGCAGCAGCCAGTGCCCTGCAAAGCAACTTATTTCAGATGAGAAGATGGCAGAGGATCACAGGAGCGGTGGGATGCTCACAGATCCTTTCTGTTTGAAAAGCTGTGGGAGAGGGAGGCTGCCCCACAGGACCTCTGCGTGACCCCAGTCCCAACCAGCCGCCGGCAACTCTGTGTGTGCTTGCCCATGTCACGGCAGTGCACGGATGGCTTGACAGAGTTTACTGCTTTCTGGCTTATTTTAAGTACTCTTGGAATCTTCCGCATCCTCTAGCAAACTGGGGCAGGCTGACCTCTAAGCCACATAATCTGAGCATAAGTTAAAAAAGAAGCCCAGAATTTTCCCGTTCCCGAATAGCACCGCTGCCGACGATCTCTGATCCAGCTTTAATGTTTAATTGGATGACCGGGTTTTAAACAGAGCATTCTTTAACCCGGCTGACTCTGCCTGCCCCCATCCCCCTGCCCAACAGCAGCCTCACTCCAGTTATCAAAGTGTCATTAGTAGAGACAGCTGCCTGTAAACAACAGGAATGTCAACACAACTGTCTCGGTCAACAGGAATTTAACTTTAATCTGTTCATTACTTAAAGATACATCATCCTCTTTCTGCGCTGTTATCTACATCACTCGCAGACAAAGGCGGAGAACAAATTGACAGCGGGGAGGGGAGGCTGGACCGCTCCTGCCTCAGCCAGGCTGGTTCTGTTCGTCATTCCCAGTCCCCCCTCCAGCTCCTCGCACCTTCCCCTCCTGTATATGTATATATATTTGCGGCATTGCGGGTGAGGGGGGTCAGGAGCTCCTTGTTTAGCTGGAAACAGATACTCCATATTTATAAACGCAAAAAAAAAAAACCTTTGGAGCGCCGCCAGGCCCCCGCGTTTTGAGCGATTAACAAACGCTTCCCTTCAAGTGGACACCTCTGGCTCTAAATATATTTGACAAGGATGTAAAGAGTCAGCCGGAGGGGTAGGAAAGGGCAGGGCACGGAGCGCTGGCCGCCGGGGCTGCGGCGGGTGCCCGGCGGGCTCGGGGCGGGCAGGCTGCCAGCGCAGCGCGGCCTCCCCGCTGCTTAACGACAATGGATTTACTGCTCCTCCGCATATTGGTGTTATTTTGTGTAAACAAGGTTAACGCGCCTTTTTAAATTAAATACACCACCTGGTGACTGAGCGCCTGACCTTGGCAGGCGGCTTTCACCTGGGCTGCACAGAGGGGTGGGGACAGCCCGGTCTTTCCCAGCCTTGAGTGCCTCGCCCTGGGAAAGTGAGGCAGGCTGTGCGGTCCTGGGGCTGTTCCCACCTCCGGATACACGGGACAGACAGGAATAGGAAGCTGTTTCTTATGAGCAAGAGAGTTTTTCTCTCTTAGCTTTGTGCGTAATGTATTCTTCTCTACGCCGGACCCGCCACTTGCCTCCTGCCTTCCCCCAAATGCTTCTCTTACTTAGCCAAAATGCATCTGATCTTCCTGGGTTTTCTGGTTGGTTTGTGGACAGAAGAAAAGTTTCTGACCACCTCTTCTTCAAGAAAAGATGGCCAAACTTGGGAGTGACCTCCCTCTCCAATCTGAGCATGACCTCCCTCTCCAATTTAAGAGCTACCTCCTTCCTCCCTTTCTGAGTGATACTTGGGAAAAGAAAACATTCTTCCTTTTGCCTAAAGTATCTAAACTTCACTTCTAAAGCATTATTTGGCATACAGGTTCACCCAGGATGTTTCCAGGGCAACTGATTCTCACACTTTTGATAACTCTGGAGGTTGAGGCTGATGTCCTGGATCATGATGTGACAAAAATGAAGACAATCCTACTCTAGGTAAAGAAATCTGAATTCCATGCGTTGGAATTAAGTGTCTATAGCTAAATAGTAGCTAATTGACTGATTGAAAGGCTAAGAGTATTAGGATTGCTCAGTCTGGAAAAGAGAAGGCTCTGGGGTGACCTTGTTGGGGCCTTCCAGTACCTAAAGGAGCTACAAGAAAGCTGGGGAGGGAGTTTATATAAGGTCGTGTAGTGATAGGACAAGGGAGAATGGCTTCAAACTGACAGGGGGACAGGGTTAGATTAGAAAGTAGGAAGAAATTCTTCCCTGTGAGGGTGGTGAGGCCCTGGCACAGGTTGCACAGAGAAGCTGTGGCTGCCCCTGGATCCCTGGAAGTGTCCAAGGCCAGGCTGGATGGGGCTTGGAGAAACCTGGGATAGTGGAGGGTGTCCATGCCCATGGCAGGGGGTCAGGACGGGGTGATTTTTAAGGTCCCTTCCAACCCAAACCATTCCATGACTCTGTGATTCTATGACTGAAAACCTCTTGGAGACCTCAATATATAGACTATATAAACCCTTCATTCTTCCCAGGAATCCTGGAGGATGCTCATTCCTACATGATTTTTTTTTTAAATTTGGACTTCAGTGATATCCTTTGATGGTAAAATTACTAAACAATTTGAATAAAAAGTATTTCTTTTTATTGTTAATATTACTGGTTCTGTCCTTTTTCTTGTGCTATGAGAAAGTAGAGTTAAAGCTTTTCTCCTTTTTCCCTGGAAACTTTACAAAGAAATCTTAATAATTTTAAACAAACATTTGAAATACACAGATAACAGCACTCAGTTGGATAACAAAATAGAGATGATGGGAAGTAATCTGAGAGACTTTATTTAGACTAATAATGATAAGACATTTTTTAAAAGAAAATCCAGACAGATAGGTACCAAATATGTAAAATAATATGCTATAAATACATGTGCTAAATACAGCGTTTCCTAAGCACTTTTGGAAAGGATCCCTTTATCTAGTGGCTAAATGCTAGAACATTTTCTAGTTTTACATGAAAAAAGCTGCACATTTAGGGGTCAGTGCTACAAGATTCAGTGCATGGCTGTTGTCTGGATCACAGGCAGTGTGCCTGTTACTAGGCAAAAGGCTATTCCAGTGCTGGGGAAAGTGATAGAGTTTTAAGTGAGGAACAAAAAGCTGAGTTTTTCAGAGAGCTGCCACATTTGTTGTACAGATAAGGCTCGTCTAATTAAACTATCATTGCAAAGTCCCCAGATTCCCCAGGCCCTTCTTTTGCTCTTAGCTGGAGCTTGGATTCGGTACTCCAAGACATTCAGTCTCTTTGAACCCTTTCCTCTTTGTGTTTCAAGGATTGTTCTCATCTGTGCTGTGCAGAGCCTCTGTTATCTGTAAGGGAGTGCAGGAGCATCCATCCTGGCTGGACCACACAGTGACAGAGCTGGGAGCACTGAGCCCTGCCCCGTACCCATTTATTCCCTCCTGTCTGTTTTCTCTCATACAGAATTCCCTCTCCATAGCCTTGCAGAGCAGAATTGCTTTTAATGAGGTTTATGATAAGCTCCTGATGTCCTTTTCCTGCTCCCAGAAGCTGTTTGCTGAAGGGCTCACCTTTGGTTCCTTTAACTTAAAGCAGTTCTGCCATCACAAAGCATCAGCACCATTGCAGGAGCAGAGAAATGGGAAGATCACAGGAGATTCAGCCAGGTGCAATGACCAATACTTAAACCTTCAAAACATGGTCTGCAGGGGTCAGTTCTGAAATAACTTGCCTATATAAAAGTTGTTTTCTGTAGGTTTCTCCCTTTGCACTCAGTTTGCAGTAGGTGGATCTGAACGGATACACACATAAATATCATATGAGCTAAATACCATTAGCAGGACAAGTACTGCTGGATATGGGGTATGATTCTCCTCAGAAATACATCAGAGAAGTAAAGAAGTGAGAAAAAAGAGTTATTTAAATTAGTAAACAGTTCTGGCACACAAACAAATGGGATAAACTGATGGTGAATAAATCTAAATTGGAAATTAGAAGAAGATTTCTAGTCAGAGACTGACATTCTTGAAAAGCCTTCTAGTAGGTGCAGTTAAGTCAAATAATGGAGCTAGTTTTAACTTGGAGTTCAATGAATTTATAAATGGGATTACAAAATGTGGATGCAGAGCAGAGACTGGGTTAAGTGACCTTGGAAATTCTCTCCAGTCTTACATTACATTATTCCTTCTAATTATTGCTTAGAACTAACCTTCAGCATGACCTTTTTTCAGTTTTCTCTTCTAACTTACCCAAACTTCAAATATTTTTGTTGAAATTTTGCATTTCTAGCATGGAAATTAGCACTTTCTTTCCTCTTAAATTTTTTATAGTGAAATTATCTGTGCATGGTATAGGAAGAACTTGTTGTTTTGCTCATGCATTGCAGTCCAAATTAAGGGAAAAGATTTTGCGTTTCCTTCTCTGAAGGGTGGGAATGAAACTTGGCAGGGTGGCTCTCTTTGTGCAATTTGCTGCCCTATGGAAAATTTCCCCCACTTTTTATCCAGATTCTGAGATTCTGAGGAAAAAAAAAAAAAATGCTGGTTGACTCATGGCCAGCAGAAACTGCTGGAGGTTGGTGGCCAAGTTTCCAGGTAGTGCATACCTGAGTATGTGCCAGTTTTTGTGCCTATAACCAGATTGTACCACAACCAAGAAGAGCAGGAGCCTTCTCGTGTCTGGGATAGGAAGGACTGAGCCTCACTTCTGCTGGAATTGAGCCCTTCTCTTTCCTGAGAGCTGCTGTGGTGCCAGGACTGAAAGCAGAGATAATTTTCTTGCTGCTTAATTCTTCCCAGCTGGAGCTCATGCTGTGTGGAGGACAATGAAGAATGGACATGTGTAATTTTGACATTTCCTAGGTTTTGCCATGGAACCATCAGGAGCAAGCCAGGAAAGGACCCAGGAGATTATCTAGTCCTTTTCTGTGCTAGGATGTGAACAAGAAATAGCCTGGGCAATGTTCATCTGTCCTTTTTCTTGACAACCTCTAGTGCCACAGTGGTCTATTCTAGCACTCAACTATATTCAATTTCCTTAAATGCTTCTTGATATCTATCCCAAATACTATTAGCTTGAATGGACATGTGAAATAGTTTATTCCTTTCACCTTTACTTCTAGTTCTATATATTTGCCACCATTTCTTTCCTTATCTTGTTGAGATTTGAGCAAATCTAAGTCCTCAATATTTCCATGCTTGTGGAAAGGGGAATTCTTTTATTTGGTGCAAACTTTTCTGGCATTGCAGTACCAAAGGTAAATCCCAGCTGGTAGCTGCTGCTGGGAAGCATCAAATGCTCTACAGATTGCACATCATTCCAATGGGACATTTTCCTTCTTTCCCCCTCCAATGTCCTATGAATGAATGAACATTGTTCATTCAAGTTTAATCTGTCACTAATGGTATCTCCATGATTATTTTCCACAGAAATGTTACCTGGTTTTCTTTAGGATGCAACAGTTTAAGTCAACCCCTCTTGAACCACTTGAGACTTTTAAGACCCTTCCTTCAATAACCAAAGTAACCAAATTCACTTTGTATTTAATGTTACTTCCCAATCTGCCTGTCAATCCCTCTGGTTTGGAATCCTCTGCTAGCTGAATATTATCTGTACCATTAAAACATCACTTGTTAAGTTTTGGTGATTTGACCAGTCTCATGACCACAACACAAAAACCTGAATGATTAGTTGAG
Source organism: Prinia subflava (assembly GCF_021018805.1). Lineage (NCBI taxonomy): Eukaryota > Metazoa > Chordata > Aves > Passeriformes > Cisticolidae > Prinia > Prinia subflava. The sequence goes on from NC_086261.1 coordinate 4,714,802, forward strand.
ATCTGTAAACAACTGAATAAATACCCGATGGATAAATACCAGAGACATCAGTGATGTCTCTGGTGTTGGATATTTGTGAGCTCTCTCTCTCTCATGCAGACAGGGACTCACAGTACTTGGCAAAAGGGTGGCAAGGCAACTTCTAAACAGAGACTGCATGTTGGAACCAGAGCACTGCTGCTTTCATTCAGCTTTTCTTATTTTCTGTACTTCCCTGCAGTGGAGTAACACCAGTTAGAGAGGCTTGGGAAAACAAGAAAACTTGAATAAAATGTAGTGGGTCTGTTGGGATTTCTCCACATGTATTGTGTTCCAGTTTCACTCCCCCTTCCTCTTCCCTTGCTTTTTCTTGCCTTGTATTACTTGTTGTGTGTATCTGTACTTGTGTGTCCATGCCAGCTAAATGCCAGCAGAAACCAAATTTAAAAAAAATAAAATTAATTTGATCATTCTTTCACTGTCTGTGTTCCTCTCTGAAGTTCCCACTGTTTCTGATAGTTCTCTTGCCGTGGGGACTGGATTCTTGCCAGGTGGGTGCCAAAAGCCAGTGAAAATAAATAGATACATACTAGGGATTGTAGAGATTAAAATACCTACCATTCTGAATTACCCGGGGGTAATTTAGAAATACCATTTTGTTAAAGGCACCTGATCTGCTTTTATTATACAAATGATTACTGATGATTGAACCAAAGGAGAGATAATTTTTTTTAATCCTTGATTAAGAGTTTGTGTATTTTTCACCTCTTATTTGAGAAGGTGGATGTGATGACAAACAAGATATTTCCCATGACTCACCAAAGAGAGAAAAACAGTCAAAGGTGGTGCAGTAAATGCTTCTCTTCCTACAAACTGGGTGATTATATTTGGAAAAAAAAAAGAAAAAAGAAAAAAAAAAAAGATAAAAGGCTTCAACTTTTCCCCTGAAGTTGGACTGTACAAAGTTATTAGCAGGTTGACCATATGTCTCAATGAGACCAATCTATCCTTGAATAAAACACTTCTATCTCTTCCATATCCCTGGGCAAAACCGACGTTCTGGAGCTAAGATTTTGTACTTAACTATAAGATAGTTGAGTGGATTTTTCTTTAATAAGATTAAATAGAGCATGCATTTATCTGCTCCAGGTGATGTGGTAAGTGCAGAGATGAAAAAAAAAAAAACAAACCTCTAAAGGGAAGAGGATAGGTTGAAGGTAAGGAATCAGTAAGCAGATGCTGGAAGTTATTCTTTTAGTGGTGTTGCTGTATTTTCATCTGTTTCAAACATGCTGATTATTTGTGAAGTTTGTTCTGCAAATGCCAGCTTCCAAGGGCAATAAAATACAAAAAAAGTGTTGCTCAGAAGCACAATGAAAGACTACAGTGCTACATCTATTGCTTCATTACAAGGCAAACTTTGTTTGTCCTGACAGCAATTACACTAATCAAGTTAAAGTAATTTGCCAGAGTTCCTGTCTTTCAGTAGCAATTTTTTTTTAAAGAAGGTAGATGAATGAAATTGCACAGAATATTTTGCATGGGCTTTCAGTATAAACAGGTGTGTTGGACTAAAATGGAAATACATATTGACAGCACAGAAAAGTAGAGTTCTGGGAAAGAGGGTTATTTCCTGTCTGTCCATGAAGGAATGCTCCATTGCTAGGAGTTGCCACAGCATTATAGAATGAGGAATACAGGATCATTCCACACTGGGCAGGACATGGGCAGCGTGACTGAGTGGATTTATAACTTCTGAATTTTATCAATCCTTTCTCTTTTCCCTACTAGCTGGGTCCTTTCAAATATTTCTCTCATAGAGAAACGTCACCAAGACAAACCAGCCTTGTGAAGAGTCATGGGAGCCCAATCATTCCCCTTTGAGTTTCTGATGAAGACCCAATCCTTCCCAAGGATTATATGGCAGCAGCAGAAGAGCAGAACAATGGACAAGTTTGAGAGCAGATGCTTCCTCTATTTTTTCCAAAGGAAATATTTCCAGGAAACAGGCTGCTGCCCACGTTAAAGCTCTGTGGAAGGACCCTATTACAGTCAGGATACCACAGGAGGTGCAGAAGCAGATCAATATGTGTCTAAGTGTTTTAGCCTTACTTTTATTATGTTTGACAGTGATGACAAGATGGTGTGTGTGTCACATACAGGATGACTAATGTGTGTACATGTGTGAAGCCCTCGCACAAAAAGGTTTTCTCATAAACTGTTAGGGAAGAGCAAGCTCCCTGTGAGAAGATCAGAGCATGGATTGAATCTAAAAGCAAAATGAAGACTGAAACAAACCCCAAAATAATTTCAGGTCTTATGCGAAGATGTAATGGCATCAGTGTCTGGAAACATCTACCACAAGTGGTTTCAATCCTCAACAATTTCCAGGAAGTACTTGTCTTGAGTTGTGCTAGAAAATGTGTCATCAGGATGTTGTCTGTGTTCCTGACCCAAAGGAGGGCAAAAATTGAGAAAGAAAGGACATAAAACAAGGGGTTTTTTTGTGTGAATTGATGAATTTCTCTTGGGTGAGGATTTCCTCCAACACACCAGAAGTGAACCAACCAACATGAGCCATTTTTCTGTAGAGAGATCAGTTTCTGTAGTAGGCCAGCAGCCAGATGAGGGGTTTTAAAGAAGAGTTATGGTAGTTATAAAGAGGGAAAAAATTTGCAAACACTGATAATAATACTCCTACACAGGAAGGTTTGAGCCAGTCACACTACTCCCCCCCTTTCCCAGTGAGATTCAGAGTTACATAGGAACAGGAGACTGTTTTGGCTGGGATTAGATAGCACAGATGGTACCAAAATGTGTAACACCTACCACAAGTTCTTTAGTTTCGTATCATCTGCACAACAGTTCTTCTCGGCCTTTTAACAGTTCGTTGAATGGAGGAAGAGGAGAAAAAGACATGGGACCATTGCTGGAAATGTGCAGCAAGCTCTGTTATATTTTATCCGTGGGGAATCCATATTGGAGCACGTAGAGAGGCTCATATAAAATCCTGCATATATCTTCTGTGAGATGGTGTGAAACTTCACTTGGCTCTTCTCTTTCAAGAATCCCCAAAACTTGGCAAGTAAACCTCACAACACATTTTAGAATTACATCAGTAATCATTTTGCAGATACATAAGACGAGGTACAGGAATTTTAACCAGTTTTCCCAGAACCACCAAAGGAGTTTGTAGCATGGGTGGCTCTTATCTCCAAGGAGCTTCACAGGAATCCCATAGACTTTGTTTTGTGCCCTGACATAAATAGTACCAATGTTTAAGGGTTTTTTTTTCTGACTTTGTAAGTCTTCTACATGACATACAATAAAACTTTGCCTTTCCTGTCCTAATTTTTCAAATGAATGCTGTTGTAGCAATTCATCTACAGTTTGTGATCCTAGGAATGTTTTACTGCTGATTCTAATATCCTGCTTTTTTCAATTCCTCTATTTGTCAGCTCTGTCTACAAAAGTCAACTAATTTCTGTGCTTTTAATGGGTTTTCAGGGGTCCAGAAGAAAGAGACTAGGGAATATACTTCTTTCTTAGGGAGAAATATGAAAATTTCCAAATAGGTACTGAGGTGCTATAGTGATGGACTTACTAGAAATAAGATTTTCAAGGCTGTGATTTTCAAGGTTGCCTATTTGATTTGATTGCAACAGGTAGTCAACACTCCCAGATAGCTTTGAAATATTCATTGTGATGTTTTCAACAATTAAGCTGAAAGATGGAGTGCTCCCCAGGACTAAGTAGGAAGGGGTGATGGCCTAAATCCTCTGTCTTTTGAATACTCAGCCACACAATTATAAAGCATTTGAGATTTGTTTCCCCCCCTAAGTAATGAGAGACCTTTAACTGCAAAAAGTAAAGGAAGACATTGAGTCTCCACGTTAAATGGAGAACTATCTGCCTTAGGACTTTTAAGGTGGTTAATGCCCAGAAGGATTTTCCTCCAACTACATTTACAGTGAGCTCCCTGCAGACACACACAATGCACAACATGGATGTCATGGCACTGGCTTCAGCATCACTGTTGGAAAGGCATTGGCTGCTGGTTCATGCTCATGCAGACTTCTGGAGAAGTTACATTTAGGATAATGGCCAAACTTTAGTCGGTGTAATAGGCCGGAAAATGTATCTGCGCAAACGAAATACACAATTTTCAAAGCGTCAGGAACGAGAGGTGCAATTCAAAGTCATTATATATCACTTGCTGTAAATATTGTTTTCATAAAGCCAGACTAATCATATACTCAGATAACCCATCCTATTATTTTCGCAGCTCCAGGACTCCTGAATCACACCTACTTGAACCCGAGGGATTAGAGGTTTTGCTTTTTAAATAGCATAGGTGCTGGGCTGGCCGCAATTTTTCAGACCTCTTAGGAGAAGCAGAATTGATTTTTTTTCCCCCCTTGTTTTTTTGAAACAAAAAAATCATTCAGGGCCCGAAAATAGACATAAGCGAGCCTCCTCCTTTTGTAATTGTGTTTTTGAAAATCAGACACGTAAAATCTTTTGTAGCTGTGGGCTCGAAACCCTCTTTTGTGGAAACACTGGTGCACTGTAATTGGTTGAGTGCTGCTATCCAGCCTGAGAGGGTGACCTTTCACACTCTGCCCTAAAAGAACACTATAGAAAGAGAGGTGGCGTAATCTGGGTTAAAGGCTTCTTACTAACATGTTGAGAGCTTGTTTCACACACACACAAACAGTTGCACGAAAGCCCCAGCCTGATGATAACTTAGCACTTTAGCATGGTGCTCTTGAGACAGCCCTCTTCTGAGAGAATAAAGAAGGGCCCCTTCGTTGAAATGCAGGACTGAAGCTCTTCATAACCACTGGGCAACTGTTACGAGGGAAAAAGAAAGTTAAAAGAGATGAGAACAAAAGGGGCTATCCTTGTTACAAGGCTCTGGTTCTAGACCTGAAAACCCTCTTTCCCTCAATCTTTTTTTTGTTTTTATCATTTTTTTTTCTCTGTATAACCCCAGGTTTTGACAGGGAAATCTTTAGTCTTTCTGGGCAAGCATATTCAGTCCATCTAAAAAATTATGTGGACCTACCTGCCTTTTTCATGATTTTCTTGTAAGAGGAAGAAAAATGGTGATCATCTCTGCTGATTTGGCTAAGAATGAAGAGAATGGGATATTTCTCAGGCTAGGCAAATAGAGGCAGGTGTATCTTGAACAGCATAAGGATTCTGAACACTGTGCTGTCATATTTGGCACATGGGGAGATGTGTCTGCCTAGTCTGTGTGCAGTCAGTCTTGAGACTTTCACATTTGACTTGAGAGGGATTAAAATCACAGCCACTGTTCCAAGGCACCAGCATGGAAGGTCCTGGAGGCCATGGATGTGATAAGATCCCTTAGTTTTCAAGCTCTCCCTAGGTTTAGCTCTATGCTGTTGGGTCATGGAAAAGGCTACTTGCACCTCAGTAGCACACTCACCTCTCCCATTTTTTTAATGCTTACTGCAACATTGATTAATAGAGTACATCTGTCTCATGCAGCTTCTCACTTTACATTTCATTTTTTTCCCATGTTATTTCTTCTCTAGGTTTTCTTTTCCATGTGTTTTCTTTCTTACAAATTCCCACATATTCAAGATTCTCTGCTGTTCCAAGTTATTACTCTCATATATGGCTAACGTTAATAAATTTTTACATACTGTGAGCCCTACTTAGAAAAAAAAAATTTTAAAAATGCATTAGTGGAGATTCTTAACTATTATATCCCATATGGTATGCAAAAAATAAAACTAGATTATAAAATTCTATATTTATCACAATATCTTGCATGAAGATTTCTTTTTCCAACTAACAGATAATAAGACTGTGGACTTCCAAAGTCAGTGCTGAAAGTCTGATTTGATTCTGGACCTTACAGACTATGGCCATGATCCTTAACTTCACAATGTTGTGTGTCAGGTAGTGCAAAGTGACTGAATTTTTACTTTCTTCAGTGTTTCTGTTAGCTAAATGTTCTTTCTTTCCCTGTTCTCTGCAGCAGTTAGGCTTTGTTAGCTGTGTTTACATTTCGGACTAATTTCCAGTCTTCTTAATTACACTTTTGCACCTTTTACATCAAAATCTTTCAGGGATAGCAGCTCAATTTACAACCTTATCCTTCAGAAGAAAGACCAGAAGTTTTTGAGAATGGTGCAAGCACCAGATGACTTTCTCCCTCATGGAAAGCCCCAACAATGGTCATGTAGGATGGAGGAACAACAAGAATCAGTAACCACTCTCAGAATCGCAAAATCTGACTGACAACAAAGCAAATTCAACACCTGAACTTTAGTTTCTCATGGGTTAAAGCCTGACATCACTGCCCTTGGAGGCTGAAGTCCAGGCTCCATTAATTTATGGGGAAGAACACGTGTGAGGAGCTCGCCACAGCCCACGGTGGGGATATTTTGTGGCAGCACAAAATCTCCACACAATGCAGCATGATTGGCAGCTGCTTCCTGAGAGCTGCCCGTGGCTGTGCAGGAAAGGCTGCAGCTGCTGGGATGGAGAGCCACTGGCAGTCAGTGATGGGGACTTGCCCACAACATCCCTTTGAACCACCCAGAGCACTGGGAGCCTTCTCTGTCTTTGGAGTTCACCCAGTTCTTTGCCTCACACCTTAAAATTCAGGAAATAAATTGCTTTACCCTCTGGTAGATAAGGTAGTTCACATACAGGCATGGTTGGGTATCCAAAATGGATTTGTAGAAAGATCTGAACAAAGCGATTGCTGGAAGGCTGGACAGAGAAGTGCTATCATTAAAGAAAAAAAAAAAGAAAATTAAAAAAGGAAGGGAAACCGCAAATTTTATTTCTAAACCTTTCCCCTAGGAAAGGTTGCAAAATTTAGGGAAATGAGGCACAGCTGACATGCCTGACAAATAGCTCTCACAGAATCTGTAAAGTGAGTTTATTTGTGCCATCTCCTACAGGAAGGGCTGTGCGTGAGCTCTGCAGCGCTGCCGCTGGGGTGGCTGAAACACCCGGCTGGTGATCAACATTTTGGATGCTCATGAATAACCGGAATATGAGCACCTTAAGCACAAATTCAACAAAGGTTTTTTCAAGTTCATCATCACATAGGAGATTGCATCATTCATAGTGGCATTTACAGCCATCAGTACTATACAACCCGTGGTAACAGATGACATTGCATGCTGAAAGAGGCCATGAAAGGTCTTTCATACTGTTTCCTGCTCCTAATGACAGCTTTTACTGCCAGTTAGGACAGAATCCAAACACATGAAGTCATGATGGCTGTAGGTGTTGATTTGGATATTAAATGTATAACCTAGCTTATGCAGCACCAATTAACAGAGACAAGTTTTCAGTGCACAGTGCAGAGAAGACTGTGGAGGTATGGACAGAGAGAATGAGCCCAAGACAGGATATTAACAAACAATTCAATGTGCAGAAGTATTTTATGTTTAAAATGTGTTTGGATGCCCACAAACATAATCATTTGGACATCATGCCCTTGGAGTCTATTCCAATTTACTATATTTTTGGGTTCATCTAGAGGGTTTCTCAGCTGCATGTGAGTGACATTTATACCTCTTTGTAGACATGTTTTTGTTTGTGTGTACATTCTGCACGTGTATTTTCATGTTCAGACAAAACTTCCAAGCCTATAGAAAGCTCATGAATATTTTATAGCTTTTGTTCATGAATCCATTAATGAGTTTTATAAACAGTGATAATTTGCAAAAATAATATGTCTGAAAGGCAATACCACTTTACCTATAAATTACCTATTTTTCTTTTATTTTCCCTAGTTTGGATATGTTTTCCAAGGCAGTCTGTGAAAGTGTTTACTGGTCTACCCACTCTTTTTAAACCTGGGGCATTAACAGTGCGAGGGTGAACATACACACACACCTACTCACTGTGCACGGTTCCATCTTTTCCAGCCTACAGCTAACAAGAGCCCTTTAATTGCACTGAAACCTGATCCCAGCCTGGCAAATCTGCTGGTCAGTGCAAACCCCAGGCCACGCTGTGCTGGATGGGCCCTGCCTTGCCTGCGGGTTTGCAGCTCCCCAGGCCCAGGCTGGCGTTGATAGCTGGTGGAATAAAATGTCTGTGCGTCCCCGCGCGCGCCTCTGTGCAATAAGTAATAAGGGTAATCCCCTTCCGATGACAGAAGCTTCAAGTGGTTACAAGTAGCAGACCTGCTTTTTAGATGCCTGAGGTAACAGCCTGTAAGGTGCAAGGTAAAGAAATAATTAATTACGGTCACTGGTTAAAATGGGGGAAATGATATACGAGCTTGGGCTTTTATTGCAAGTGCTTTGATTTGGCGCGGGGAGGGGTTTTTGGTGAAGTGTCAAGGCACAGAGTATTTTTCTGCAGTCAAAGGTTGAATTTAAGTAATCACCCAGTGCAATTTTACCCGTATCAGATGTTCACAACTACAATGCATGCAGGGGGAGGAAAAGAAGTGAAAGATGGAAACAGAGAGAAAAAACATCCCCTAAATTCTCAACATGCAGTCTTGCTGAGTAACCACATTCATAACCGAGTGGGAGTGATTTGTTCTGACAACACAAGACTACTAATTTTGCTGAATTAACAGCATGACTAGTAGTGGGTGGAGGGGAAGAGGGAAAAAATAAAGAAGAGAGATCTGTTATGGGCATTCCCAGCCTATTAATTGCCAGGTGATAGTACAGTTATGTGGTCTATAAGTTGGTGTTGGTAAAAAAGCTTGGTGTGTTGCTTAAACAACTAAATATCTGGAATAATCAAGGTGCATATTTGTATTTTACAATTAAAGCTGGTTTACACTTTGTGGCAAAAAGGAAAAAGAGCAGCTTGGATTCCTTCTTCCTTCTAAAGCAGAGGGCATTTCACTAAGAGTCCTTAAATTAATGTAAACTTTTTTTTATTCCTCACATTTGGAATGACATGAATCTAAGATTAATCTCTATTGAAAAGATTAATATTTTCTATCCAAACTTTGAAATCCACTTGGACAGCCCAGAGCTTCCAGCTGTTGTTTATGCTATTAGTTAGCAAATCCAAGAGCCATGCTTTTAAAACAAAATTAACAAAAAAAGCTCTATTGAGTTAATTTTGTAGAATTATGTTAATAAGCACAATTTGCACTGTGCAGGTTTACTTTGTGGTTTGTGGTGAGTTTGTAGAGGTTTTGTGAGCAAACCCAAATGTGGTGACAGCGAAACCTTTCCAAAGCACAGACTTTCATGATCTAAGCACAGAATTTCCTTTTGTGGTCATGTGTGACGTGGTTTTTGGATAATAAATGTCTGTAATAAGGTTTCCTTAGGTTGGCTCACAGGACCTGAGCCTCTGTTTTTAATGGCTGTCTTTGGAGGAGTTTTGGTTACATATATTTTCTTAGAATTTGAGCACTTCTTAGAGACAGCATTTAATGACCTTGAGGCTGATCCAGGGACACATTGCTCACTCACCACTTCAGGCCACAGATGCTGACAATATTCCTCTGTATTACCTTGGCCAGTCATTAGGACACGATTCTATCCAACAGAAGCATCCAAAAGAGGTAGGTGAAGTGGAATAAACTTCAAGTGACTTGATTGCCCTTTGAATGTGCAGTTAAAAGCAATTTTGAGGTTCTCTAGTTTTTCCTGGTCAATACAAGGAGTCCCTAAAAGGGCTGGAAGGAGCTGGCCCTGCTCTGCTGTCCCCCAGGACATGAGGGACCTGCCCCCACTGGAAACATATGTACAGCAGAAATGTTCCAAATTTGCATTTCATAATTCCCTCCTCCTCAAATCTAAACTGGTGAATGAAGAAATATGCCCCTTTTGACAACCTGGATCATCTATTCCACTATTGTTGTGGTGGAAGGGAGGGCACAGGAAGGAACCACATTTGCAGTAGAAACTGGTACAATTAAGAAACAGATGAAGCACTGATTTAAAAAAGAAAAAAAAAAAAAAGAAAAAAACTGAAAGAGGAACCAACATGTTGCCAAGCGCAAACCTACCGAAAAACCCCAACAAAAAGCCCAACCACCGAAAAAACACGCCTTTTGTAAGGCACCCTTTGTTGCAAATCAGTAAAAGTTGATTCCTGTAATGAATTAAAATATTCCAAAAGCTTAAGGCTTCTATCACAGTTGACCTTTAAGGCATGTAGCAGCAAAGAAGTTAATACACTTTGCACATGTTGCAGAGCAACAGGTGGTAGAAAAACCCATGCGGGCTCCTTGCATTCCTTACTTTTCAAACTGGTGGCCCCTGGTATTCTGGGATTTACACTACCTCCCCCAGGCTCTGACTGACAAGCTAATCGGTGTGCTGGGAAGCCCTGAGCTATTGATTCCACTGTAACAGAACACCTCCCCGTCAATGAAACTGCAATGAAATGCTTCAACAACGAAGAAAGGGAGGCATTAGGCTGTTGAGCAACTGGAAGAAATTTGCTTGTAGGTAGTGCGGCAGAAATGAAAAGGCTCTCGGGGGCACAAGCTTGAAAAGCCAGGTTATTAAAAAAGCCACAAAGCTGGAGTCTGGCTGAGTGGAGAAAAATAGTTATGGCTCAGTTAGGCGTATCTAAAAGGAGGAGGGAGGGGAACGCAGCTTTCAAAATTGCGTTAATCCCCCATGTACTTAATTTCTTTTCTTTTATGGCAGCTTGTAGTATAGCAACAAGTATTCAAGCAGTTAATAATTTTAAACAGTTTAGCTTTCCGTAGGCAATATATCTTTAGCCTTAATTAAAATTTTATTTTAGTAGGAGGAAAATATTAAAATGACATTCTGATCATCCTCTAAGATGGAAAATATATGATAATATGAATATTTTATTAGACAAACTATTATTAAACAGCTGGTGCAAAATCTTAGCCACTGATTAGTTGGGTTTGTTTGAAATGCAGGTCACTATTTCTTAATAATGGCCCAACAGTCTTCCAATGGACGTAACAACCACTGGCACAAAGGTCTTAATATCTTATACTGGAATCCTAATATCCCAGAATTGGATTCCTGCAGTGCCAGTCTGGTGGGTGGTTCCCATTTGGGGTAAAAAGAATGCCCAGCTCATCACCTGGGCCCATCTCTGTGGTGGTGGGTCTGTATTAAGGGGTGTTCTGTTTGCCTCAGGAGAGCTGCAGGGATGGGTATTGGGTGGTGAATCAGCTTGGACACTTTAACTGGGATGGGAGTCAGAGGGGAGCTGTCAGAGCGGGACTTTGAGGATGGAATTTGCATCTGCCGCTAATTCAGGAGCCTGTTTGCTGACCTTCAGGCACCGTTCACCTCCTATCTATTTACTCAGCCTTTTCCCAAGTGAGCTGTCAGCTTTTCTTTTGGAAAGTTCTCTCCCCCCTGCGTGGGTCGTGGAGTACAATAAAAAATGTGGGCGCCTTGATTGCACACGAGGCAAAGTGGCAACTCACTGAGGCAGCTGGATTAATTTTTCAATGATAATGAAACACCTGACATTGCACTTAAGGTAAAACAGGCAAAAGTGGCCTTTTAGGAAATTTCCCATCCAATCAATTATTGCCTGGTGTAGGTTAAAGAATTTTACCTTGAACATAAAATGGAGATGCCTGTTCTGCACACTGGATTGGTTTTTTTTTTGTTGATGGCGGTTGTAGCTCCTCTCTGATTCTATGAATATAACTATTTGTAGGGACTATTGTACTGTATTGGAGTGCTCTGATACAGAGGGAGCAGGACAACTATTTTTTGCATCTTAACCCATGTTTTAATTGTACATGTCCCAGGTCTGCTGCTTTGCCCACAGGAGCTGTGCTAGAGTGAGTACCAAGCATCTGTGATGGGCAGAGCTGGGGAGAAGTGCCCAGCATTCCCCACAGTCAGAAAGAAAGTATTTAAAGAAAATAACCTTAAAAACTTAAAACTACAGAAACACAGCTCCTACCCATAATGAAGTCAATCAGAATACTGTCTTTGATTTCAGTTTGGCCAGAATGGAAAAAAAAAAAAAATCTTTCTTTTGTTAAATATATTCTATCACAGAGTGGTACACGCACAAATAATGGATCTTTCCTAAAGCTGACACATATATTTTTGCCTTAATTCTTTTCTTGTCCTTGGATAAAATTCATCTGAGGTTGATGGACATTCACAGAAAACTTGGATTTGTGTCAGCAGCATTAATTAATCTGAATCCAGAAATATGCAGCCCAACACAGAGGAGTTCTGTTTTACATTTGTGCAGTCTGGGCCAAACTCTCATGGACTTTACACTCATCAAAATGAAATGCTCCTGCCATGAAATGTATATGAGTGATACACAGCCCAGCTGAATAGCAGGCCAACAGCTGTAGACCTTGCTAATAAATTCCCTGAATACCATGTTATCAATGTTCACGATGTTCTTCTAACCCCAGATATTCCTCCCTCTATTTTTTTGGATTAATTCATTTTGGTCTGATAAATGCTTAAATTTTAGACTTTAGTGGTTATCTGGCAAAGTGTGAAAAAAACCACGGGAGAACACAGCGTGTCCATTTTTAATGTAAGAATTTTGCAAATTTTTACATCATTTTTATTATGTAGTGGGAGTGTTACCTAATAGGAAAAACAATTCTGAACTCTTATTTCTCCTGTTAGACCCTAGTGTTTCACAAGTCACTTTTAATTTAAAAATTTTGCTCATGGTTTCCTTTTAAGGGTCTGTAAATTACATTTTTTCCTGTTGTTCCATTAAATGAAACATTAAAAGCTCTCTGTGTTTTTCCAATCTATCCAATATGTGCTGGTGTAGACTTTAGAACTGGACAACATATATGTCTCAGATCTAACTCATACCAGTTAGTGATGTGGAATCTATTTTCTTTCTGCCTTTTTGCTTTACTTATGGTCATATTTTACAGATTTTCATGATGAGGATGGGTAGATGCTGGAGGCTTGGAAATAGGGAGTATTGTTCAAAAAAAAAAAAAAAATCTCACACAGAGAAATAAAAAAGAAAATCGTATCTGAGGATGATTTAAGTCAGGAAGTTTAAAAATAACCAAAAGTGGCTGAAACACATTGGAGAAGATAACCAGATCTATTCATTCCAGGTGATTGTTAATAATCCTGCAATTATTGAAAATTATTAATGAAAATACAAAAGAAACTAATAGTTAGTTAAAAAACCCAGAAGGTAAAAACCTCAGATATTTAATGCAAATGGGGTTGATTCCTTTTCAATCAATGGGCTTTTAAGCTTCCTCCAGGCTTGAGATTTGCAGAGAAGTCAGCCCTGGCAGAGCTTAAAGCAGCTGTTAATGCAACACATGCCTGTCATTTGCTGTTGACAGGCATTAATAAAAACCTAATCTGAGGAAATTATGAAAAACCTACATATTATACAATCTGGTTTATGTTTTGGCATGTGGCAAGCATTGGTCTGATACAAAGGAAACCATCATGTATATATTTTAGTGCCATTGTTTCCACTCTAAGGGCAATTGCCTTTTGTGGGTTTTTTTATTATTACTATTTTTGAAAAAGTGTTTAATTGTCCAATACTCAAACAGGTTTGCTTTGTGGTACCATGGGTGTCAGTTTAAATCTTTCTTTTACAGAAGCAAGAATTCTGAACAGCATTCACTGACTAGGTCAGCAGCAGGGAAATTCAACTCTGATACATCCTTTCTCTCCTGGCTGTGCTCCTCTTTCTCCAATTTCTGGCTTCTCTGGCATGCTTTGAGTTGTCCTATTCCCTTAGAGCTGAAATCTTTTAAACCTCTCCCTTTTTCTTTTCTTTTCCTCCCAACTGTTCTCATTGGGGAACAGAGTCTTTACAACAACACAAGCAAAAAGAACCTACCACTGCCATAAACTAAGCTTTGCCTTTCTCCTCTTTTTTCTTCTTTGGTGTTGATGATGATAAAATACATTTGGTCATGTGCAATTACTCCTGCTCCTGAATTTATCTGGAGCTGCAGGGAATTCACTAGGTTTCCCTGTGCCCCTCCAGGCATGCTAAACCTTATTTACTAGTTTCATCCTGTACAAAAGAAAACATGTGTTATCTCTTAAGACACCATAAAGTTCAGTTATATTTTTAATTTTGGGTGTGATAAATTCTTGCTTGCTTGCTTGTGTCTCTTTTTCTTTCCTTTCTCTTAGTACTTTCTTGGGGGGGATGTGTGTTTGCAAACTCTGATAAAGTTTAAAAAAAATTTTACAATTCTGATACATTTTTGTCATTGGCTGGGGTATGGTACTACTTAAACTCTTGAAAATATCTAAAATATGAATCCATAAGGGAACTTTAAAAAAAAAAAAGACACAAAGAAAAAGAAAAAAGACAAAGCACAATCAACAATATGAGGGTGAAAAAAGGGGTAAAACAATTCCATAGATATTCAGGCTGGAATGTGAGTGCTAAGAAAAGTCTTTGGACAAATTCAACACAGATTTGGCCTCCAGCTCTGAGCTGGCAATTCCAGTAGATGGCCAGACCTCTACCCTGTGGTAAAGAGGTACAGAATAATGCCTCTTTGAATTAGTTTCAAAACGTTGCTGTGATGCAGACGAATTGCTCCTCAATGCCGGAGTGCAGTGCACCAACATAATAGCATATTGTTAAGTCACACTGCCATTAAAGGATATAGTTATTAATCAAATTAAGTCAAAACACAAAGCAAGTACAAATTAGTATCAGATGACATGTCTCACTGTGAGCAGAGGAGAAGGAATGGAGGGGACCTGCCATTTTAAAAGAAAACAATCTTTCATAAAACTAAAACAGAAGGTGAGGGAATATCCCACTATGCAGTAACTGGCAGCTGGTATGTGCTGTCTGGACAGTATTTGTCTTTAAATTCACATGACAGTCCCAAAATTCTGCGGTGTAATCAGTGTCTTTCAGAAGCTTTGGCTAAACTCTGAATAGGGTTTGTTCCTAGAAATGTGGAAAGTGTTGACCAAGAAAGATAAAAGTACTTGAAATTTAAAGGCATTTAATATTTTTTATTTTGTTCCATCCTGCTAAAGATTTTGTCAGTTTAATTTTTTAGCTTCAGAAGAAATGTTAATTCTGATTGAAAGACAATTTGGGGCTGGGGGGATTTCGTTTACTATTTCCATAAGTTCTGTAGAAATGTGTCACTTGTGGGCTGTGAAACTGATCCAAATATTGTGATTTGGGCAGGATCTAGATGGCCTTTCCCAAAAAGAAACAATGCACTAGTTTTGTGCAGCTCTAATCACACATGAACACATGGATTTACCCATCATTACATGGACATGTGTGTGGGTGCTCCCAAGAACCACAACTCCAAATTCTCTGCACTCTAAATTCTTCCAAGTACAGTAAAAATTGAGGAGTAGCTTATTGAAAACAGTGATACTTATGGTGCCTAAAGGTAAGGCAACAACATTCAGGAGTGTATAGGATTGGGATCCTGAATTATGATGTTCACCCTTGCAGGGTGAACTAAATTTAGTTTCTTTATGGATCATCACAAACAGATATAAAATGGAAGCACAGACTTCCACACAGAAGAAAAAGAGGCTTTTTCCCGCTCTGTTTAGAAGTTGTTGTGTCTGCTGGGGCATTATTTACTTGGCTATCACAGCATAAGCTAACTTAGGAATTACTCTAAATTTTGCTTACACACAAGTTTGCATTTTTGCTGTCTGTAGGTTCAGATTGGCACAGGAGTGGTAGGTGGCTTTGTGAGTTACCTGTCAGCACTGAAGTGTGTTTACTTCATTAACGATCCCTGAGTGTGAAAGTTTGTTTCCCTTCTGCTCCTGCTTCCTGAGTCTATGGTTTCCTCATCATCCTGACACTGCCAAACGTGGTGCTAACGCACTTCTTCTGCACCAGAGAATGTCATCACAGGGATTACAACCTTAAACAAAAGTCACAGCAGCCAGGCACTCAATCTCAGGTGAATTGCTTAAACAGCGTGTGTTTGTATTAGCTCAAATGTTAATATAGGCTGCTCTCTGCCATTATGTATTTGTTATGGGTGACGACACCTGGAGAATGTATCTTTCAGGACTGGGTGAAGAATAAACACGGGGCTGACTCAGTTCCATGCTAATAAATGCACCGAGATGCCACAGAGTTTGTAATTAGTGTCCTCACAAGGTAGATCCTGATAGATGAAAGGGGTCTGCAAACAGGGACACAGCAGAAACTTCTGGAGGGATATTTGGACATGATGATAACTATTCCACTGAGTTGAGTGACTTTGTTGAATCACTAATGAATAACAAACCATCCCCTTCATGGCTTTTTGGTGATAACAAGTTAAAAGGGTGTATGTGTCATGATGAATGGGAAAAAAAAAAAGGAAGGCATTTCAGGGAGATTTGAAATCTTGGAAAGACACAATCCTAATAGGCTAAGATCTAGTAATCTTTGACCACACTGCTTTATGGTCCTATAAAGGTCAGGACGTCATTTACTTATACTATTACTAAAATATAGTGCAATGAGCAGGACTGGAAAGACATTTCAAAGGTGTTATGTTGATGGCAAAGATTTGGAAATAGGAAGAAACAAAGGGCAGAATGTTCCTGTCAGATAGAAACAGATCTCAACACATAGAAAAGCTGCTGTTCTGGTTGCTTTAAAAGAGACTGAAACCCAACATGTGTACTTCAATCTTTGTTCAATAGGCATGGGCTTAAAAAAAAAACCCTTAAAATATTATGCTTGTTTGAGGCTTGTATGAGTGAGAAATCCAGCAATTATTATAGGGTGTTAAAAACAAATCAGCCCTCATGTAGCAGGGCACAACTCCCCTGAAGCAAGTAGAGCTGCACCTGTTTCCATCAGGGCTTCATCTGGTCTGCTTAAGGTGAGTTTGAGGCCCACCAACACCTTTCAGATGGATCTGCCATAAGTCAACAACAGATGATAACACCCTTCAACCCCACCAGCAAACAACCCTCATTCCAGAAGTGTTCAGAGAGCCACACAGGAATACTGGGAAATAAACCTGTTTTGGAAAGAATGGGCTTTCCACAAGTAGCTGTGATTAGTTCTGAATGTTCAGGCTGCCAGTGAGCACAGTAATGCAGCCCTCTTTTCCTATTGCATCTATAGAGATATGGGGGACACACCAGAAGATTATACAAATTAAGGAGAATGAATGTATAGTCACATATTAAGGTGATAATAGATTCAAAGAGCTGTTCTGACTGTGTCTAGATGAAGCAATTCTGATGATGAACCTTAGTTAAAAACAGTTATCGAGATACAATCAGCTTTACACATTAAATATTCCAAGCCCAAAAAGGAAACAAAACAGAATCAAAGCTTCTAATCAGTTTATGATCCACAGATTTTGCCAACCAAACTTATTGGAAGAAGTAATGTAAACAGAAAGATGCAAGCAAAGTCAGTTAAGTGGAATTTAAGCTGTCAAGCTACACTGTAGAACTCCATTACCATATCTCCTCGCTTTTTTTTAATAGTATTCTCTGAAAAGCACTAGATGTAATAAAGTCAATTTAAAATTTGTTCTACCAATCTTTTGCATCTGTAATTTTCCCATTAAATGTAAATGCCCATGAGGCATGCTATTTGCATTACATTGCATTTACAGTCTTTAAAACAAACTATAAATCCCCTCCTTGTTTCATGTGATTGATGCTGTGTGTATAAATACCACCATAAACCTCAAAGGGGGCTAACAGTGACAGTAAATTAAAGTTTTCAAGTCTGGCAGCATCTCAGCACTTCAGCCCTTGATCTTCAGCAGCGTTGTTAACCCCCACCTCATTGCCCTCCTGAACTCACCTTTTCCCTCCCCCTCTCTTTTTTTCCCACCCCCTTTTCCCTATGCTGTCCTTACTCTGATTTCCTTGGGAAACACCTTTCCATCCATGCAGGCTGAACAGAATCAGGAATATGCTGTTAATTAAAAAGGGGCTGCAGCTGTTTGCCAGATAGAGCCAGGCCTGAACTTTGCTGTCTTGGTGTATCTGAGTTTGGGACTCTCAGGCCATCTTGGCTTTGTAAACAATAGTCAGCCACAGCTCTCCTGATTATCCTGCACCATTCCAATAATTAATTTGCTATCAGAGTATTTATTAATTCTCTGATTTTTTTTTTTTTTTTGGTGCTTTTCTCCCCCTTCCCTTTCTCATTTCTCCTTGTCTTTCTCTGATGTGTTTCCAGGCCATATGCAGAAGAAATTGAAAGAAATCTTCACCAAGATGGACGAATGCATCATGTCACTATTGAGATTGCTGCTTATATAGGTAACCCCACTATTCCTTATCAATTTTGCAATAAAATTGACCTTGATTTGATCCTGTTGAATCTTGTCTTTGAAAGGTATCAGCTTCTCTGATGGTATCTGCCACTGTTAAGTAGGAGACACAATTTATGCCAAAATTATCCAAAAGACTTCATGGTGGGCCAAACTCAACTTATAGGTAAAATGTACTGCAGGCTAATGCTTACCTACCACCTCTATGGGTCTAGCTCTCTTTTTTTTTCATATCAGACCAAACACTAACACCTCAGCACCCCATACTGTAGTGAGGGAAAAAAAAAAAAAAGATTGCTGTTTTCTTAGAAAGAAAAAAATATTTATGAGAGAATACTGATGCTACCACAGAACATGTGCTCAAATGTCCAGGGCAGAGGGAGTTCTTTCTCAATGAGTGAAATGTTTGTTGGTAAGATTTTTAAAGATTATGGTCAATGTGGAAAGGGGAGGGTGGAAAAATCGGTGAAATCTGATTGGCAATGAGGTTACTTAATAATTTTAGGCTACTAATCTCTGCAAAAAATCTTCTGAGCATCCAAGAGCAGGTAGAGTGTTGCAGGTGGGTACTTTGTGGGATTTGCATAAATCTCAGGGGAAGGGAACGCAGCTCTCGTATCACTTTTTTCCTCCTACCCTTCAAACTCAAGTGCCTCTTCTTAGGAGTGAGATTTCCATGCTATCCATGGCTTTGTGACGTGCTCTCTTCTCTAAGCCTCTCTATGCTATAACCTTTAGAAGCCAGTGGTATCCAAAGCCTTGAAAGGCATTATGAAATGTAGAGAATTACAACCAAAATGCTTTTCCTGCAGTGTTTCCGAAGACCACCAGGATTTGGTAAAAGTCAGGAATATGAATGATCATTAGTATCATTAAAAAGGATGGGATACATATGGATATAGAGAGAATAGAAATGACCTGGAAGCTCTGTTGACAAATTTGAGACCTGAAACAAAAGGAGAGATGCATTTGGACTGAGTTCCCATCAAAAAAAAGTAACAATTACAGAGGGTACAATTGGTATTTTTCCCAGGAAAAGTGTGAAATGCGTGTCTTGAACATGGATAATGATATTCAGCAGTCTGCATCAAACTATGCAGAGCAGTGACACAACAGGTGAAAGCTGATGGCTCTTCAGCTTCCTATAAACTGGATTTCCCTTCGGTTTTACCTTGGAATTCAGTTATCCACAAGTCTGGCAGCACCCAAAGGAAACCACAGTATTTCATAAAAAGAGGTTTGGAGATGTCCAGATCATATAAAACGAATCCCAGGTTTATTCATGCTTTTGGCTGGTATGAACATTTCACTTTGGATTGCTAATAAGCCACCAAGCCAAGCCTGGCTGCCACAGCTTGGTCTTGAGAGCCATGTCTTCTCAATATTGTCTTGGGACTGTTTTCTTTGGGCTGATAATTATCAGTTTGGGGTTTCCCATGTTTCTGCTGGGAAGGAATTCCCTTTAGCAGTATCATGTGTGCAAGGGACTGTGCACAAGTGTGGATGTGTGTGTGACACCCTGGCAGAGGAGCTGGCCAGTAGCCTGGACACAGAGACGTGTCAGTCTGGGGATAATTTTATGTATACTCCTTAAAATGGATGCTGATGTGTGAGGGTTTTTTTACTGAGTTTCCTTCTAAAAATGTTGGAGTATTGGTCAGATATTAAAAATTGTTTAAAATACCACTGTTTCCATTCTGAAACATCCTGCTTTTAGTGTTTTATGAGGAGTTCCAGTGTTCCCTCTGCCTGTTTTGCCCTTTACTCTTCCTTCAAGTTGCTTGGACAACCTGTTCTTTCAAAGCTATTACAGCAATTTGATTGCAGCCAGCTGTGTGATGCCTTCAGCAGTGGTCTGGGGACATGGTCCCTAATCTTATGAAGAAGTCACTGAATGGGTCTTTCAAGCATCCCTTGATTTCCTTATTAGAGGGAGTTCACTCAAAGGCAGAAGCTCAATGTGTGTCTTGCAGGTCACAGAAATAACTCAGGACATTCCTTCACCTAGAAATGAATCTCTTGAGAGCTCAGTTTACTGCAATCAGATTCAGATTTACAAAGCAAAATGAATAAAGCCCAATTTTGATACTACTAATATATAAACACTCACGCATCTATATATTTTAAATACACTTAAATTTCATTAGCAATGATTGTTTAGAGAAACATCATTACATTCCTGGGCTTGGGAGCCTTCTCCAGGGTTGTGAACAATCAAAGATTTATTTGAGCTTTCTGCACACTGGGAAATGAAGACACAGAATCTCATTATCATGTCTATTAAAAGGCAGAATCTGGGGTACATCTAAGAAAAGATGTATTACTTTTTAAACTGCACTGCAAACTGTGAAGTACTACAGGGACTTGAACTATTTAAAAATACTCTGGGCTTATGAGTAAGAAAAAATAGGGTCTCTTTCCCAAACAGTATAAAAATATCACACCATTAAATTCTGCTGTTATTATAGTCTTGGAAATATGATTGTATCTACTTTTGCTTGAAGCTGGTTGATCCCTGAGCTTGATGTTGGGGTCGAGGGACCATGGAGGGCTACCACAGTGAGTTACTTAGGGGACAATGCAATGGGGGGTATGAACAATGACCAGTTAAATTCTAGTTAACCCCAATTATAAACCTTCACCTTTGTTAATTAGATTAATTCATCAGCAGGCACTGTGCTTACAGTGTCTTGGAGGTGTGTGATCCACCATTTTCACCATTTAGTAAAAGTTAAAATCTTTCATGTCACCAGTCTGTTGCACACAAATGGCCACACAATATATTACTGTAAAGGTAAAACTGGGTTAAGTTTACCTATAAATTAGAAGGTAACATTTATTCTAAGGATCCTTCTTAGAAGTGAAAAATTTGCCTTGCAAGCACTTTCTGTAGTTATTAAAGATCTCCAAGCTATGAATCTGAGACCTTAATTAAAAGCAACAGAGACATGTCCAAGGAAGGAAAGAAAAGGGCTGAACAGCAGCACGGGCAATTCCAGATTTTCAATGTCTCAGTCTTTCCTTGATCAGTGTCCAAAATCTTGCATGCATTGATGCAGTGTCTTAGCACACTGACCTCTGGAGACCCGAGTGCAGCCAAGGCCCCTCTCCAGGCCAGGTGATGGTGGATGTGTGGCCTCACAGAGATGGAAGGTTGGTTATATCCTTTGGTGCCCTGGTGGTCAAACCTCCATGTGGACTTCCCATCAGAGAAGCAAAGTTTATTTTACTGCAGGTGTGGAAAGCAAAGGGCAGCCTTGAACAGCACCTGTTTGGTCTGAGCTGGCTTGATAAATCTCTTTCACAAATGTGAGAATGACTGACCATTTTTCACGCTAGCAAACACCACACAGTTAGTTTGCATAAACAGAGACGAGTTTTGCTCTCAGTCCCACACGTGCAATAAATTTACACTGATCCTATTAAATACAATGGGGGTAATTTCTAATTTATATTTGTGAGAAGGCTGCATTTTGTCCATGAAATACTTCCAACAGAATGACTTGGTGTCATCTGCAGCTCTTTGTAAACTCTGTAACACCCCTATAAGGCAGAGACATATAGAATGTATGTAGAATGCTGCACTTACAAAATATATTTCTATAATTCCAATATGCAGTGTGCAAACTGAGGCAGGAGAGCTCAGCTCCTGACAATGTCATTGTTTCACTCCCCATTTGAGTGAAAAATCTGTAGTGATAATATTCAAAGGAACCTTCAAGAAAAATGTCTACCCAAAAGTAACGTAAACGTTAAATTCTTTTTAACGTTGAAAAATGTTTAAGAACTAGCTACAAAACAGTAAAAAATGTGAATCATAAAACTGCTTTGCACTCTCCAGTAATGTTCAGACACTTCCCTGTGTCTGCAGAGCTGGAGCTTCTCTAACCCTGGTTCTTTTCTGATTGTGTGCCTGAATGTTGGATGGAGGTTTGCATTTTGGGGGAAGTTATCTTTTCTTGGCTCACCACCTGGGTAAAAGAATACAGAAACCACTGAGATTTTCTCAAGACGCCACATTTTGTCTCTGAAGGAGGGCTGGAAATGTAAAATGTTTTGGTATATGTCTCTGAAAATGCGTATTTGCTTAAGAGATTGCTGCAGCACATTTCTGGCACTTTATTTCTCTACATTTCAACAGCTACTTGGTTTGGGATGCCTGGACTAAATTGAAATTAAAGGAAAGAATCCTATCCTCACTTCACCTGAGAGACAGGGAGTAGCTGGACTGGAATAAATGTAGGAAGGACATGTTAAAATTGTTACTCAAGGTAAACAGGAAATGGGTTTAGTCTTAATTAAGAACTATGTGTCTGTAGCTGTTGCAATTGCTCTGTATCAAATATCCAGAACACTGCCCTCTTTTTCATAGGCTAAGTAGTGATATTGTTCTGCTACCCTCTTCTTGAAAACCAAAAGATCTTATGAGGCAAGCAAACAGAAATTCCAGATTATGGAAATTAATTAAAACACACAATGCTGCCTTTCTCAACGTTCAGGCTCAACTAATTAGGGATTAGATTATTCAAGAGCAGCAGATCAATTAGGATTGCTCTCTGAAAAAAACCCCCAAAAAACAACAAAAAACCCCTCAGTGAAATATAGTTACCTGTTGAAAAGTGAAAGAAATTGTGCCCATGCACAATGCAGGGATCAAGGCACAATACTGCACGTTGACAAAATAAATTATGAAAACAATAATCATGTTTATCCAATCTCTTTGTGCAAAACTGTTATTTTGATTCTAGTGCCAGCTGTCTGAAACTTTAATTTAAGTGCTTGCTTGAGGCAAGACATTTGGGATACTAGTTTAGAATGTTTTATAGCCTAAGCAATATGTTTTACTAACATCAAATCCTATGATGATGATTTTAATGGTAACTATAATATGTTCAAGGGGGTTCCAGAGTGATCTTTGATTTTACCAGAATGCTTGCATGCCTAATGGACCCCGATATTTTTTGGCTTCATTAGCTGCCAGCTCCCCAGGAGACTTCTCTGCAGGAGGTGAGTACTTTGTGTTTTAAAGGGAGACATACCAAGCAGCACACTGCACTTTACACTGGTGTCAAATGTATGTGTGTGTAATCTGGGGAAATGGTTAATGAAAGAATTCTCTCCACACTTCAGTAATACAAAAAGCCTGATAAAACGAAATACTTTGTAATGCTCTGAACTATCCATTTCAGTGGTTGGTGCTTGTTTATATGTTTAAGAAGAATACATTATCCCTTGACTTGTGGTCTGAGACTCTTCTCCAAAAAATCTGGGCCTTTTTCTACTTGTTCCAGAGGCAGCAGGATTGCACTGCAAGGGAGAATCCTGCTGAACTCGAGGGATAACCAGGATTCTGTTATTTGTGGTCTCTGGGAGACTTCATTGCTCTTGAAACTCTGGCTCTGCTACTGCCCCCACACCTCCCCCAGCCCTTGTGCCTCAGTTTCCAGCAGCACAACAGGGCTGAGGACACTTGCAGGGGTCCTGGGCCCCCTTTAATGCCTGGGCTCGTTGCCAGCACTGAGTTTTCACCAAAAGATTTGGTGCAAATAAAGGTTTGGAAGTGCTGCCTTGAGAAGCTGTGGCTGCCCCAGCCCTGGAAGTGTCCAAGGCTGGGCTGGACAGGGCTTGGAGCACCCTGGGAGAGTGGAAGGAGTCCCTGTCCATGGCAGGGGGTGGGATGAGGTGATCTTTAAGGTCCTTTCCAACCCAAACCATTCTGTGATTCCATGACTTTGTAATTCCTCATATATTCAGAGAGTCTTCTGAACCCACTCAAGTAGATGATGGAAATGTTCTCACAGTGGGTTTGTCTGCTCTCTACTAAAAAGCAACATGTTGGGTAAAAAACATTGATGTATACTTCTTAACTGAAGGGATTCCAATCTGAAGGGTTTTCCAAATCAAAAGATTTCTTAAGACTAAAGGTAGCATTCTGTGCTTTCTTTATTTTTCTCTCTTTTATTTTTCTTATAAGTTTACATGTTTTGAGTGAAATATATCCTTTTCAATAGTTTTTTTGGCACTTTAACACATAGCCCAACCCAGAAGTTAATAGTTTATAGAAAAAACAGCTTTGAAAGGGATTTTTTCAAGGAAGGAGAAGGATTTAATTTGCTAAATGTTAACACTGATTCATTCACATTTTATCACAGCAAAACAACTATTTGCATGAATGTATATATTATATATGATTATGCTACATATATTTTTTCCCTCAACAGATCACATAATTTCACTGATTCAAATATAAAACTATTTAATTGAAAAAAATCAGTCCTGTCTTTTTTTTTTTTTTCTTTTAAAAGTGAATATCCAGATTGAAAAACTGTACTCTTAAATCATTTTAAATGCAAAGCAATTCTGGGCAAGTCTTAATAAAAGGAAAGTTTGGACCTAGATCTCCTGGGTCTAATGCATTACCTGCACATGTAGCCTTCATGAAGCCATTAAGTTTTAAACTAATACTGCATTCTACAACCTACAGCCTCTGGGCCATTTGCAACACTCTGGGATGATTTTTCTGGCCCATGACTTTCCTCTTCCTCTGTTTTTCCTGATGGCTCCTCACAGATCAGCTCAGAGCTATTGTTTGATGGAATTAGCAGCCAGATCTCTGTTCCCAGCCTTTTCTCCTTTTAACTGTTCCATTTTCTGACTAGATTTTTAGCAGTTTCTTTCTAGTATTGTTTTTGAAACCAATTTTTCACTCTAAAAAAGTATTTAATCTTTTACATGTACAACATTTCATGGCTTATTTATTCATTGCATATTCCTTTCACAGGCAAACATTCTCTAGGAGAAATATTAAACCCCAGATTTTACAATATAGGTTATGTGGCTGCAAAAGAATAATACTAATTTTGAGCTAGTTCATGTAAATTTTTTTAATTGATTTATTTTCCCCGCTCTGATTTTTAGCAATGGACCTGAAACATGATCACACAGTTGAATGATTTCATTTGGAGAAAGTTAGGAAAGTGGTTTTGTACTGTTTTATTTATTTATTTTTACTCCTGGTGACAAAAACATGGAACTGAATGAGAGGTTATTTCATTCAGCCAATTTGTTTTCTCTGATGGAAACTGGATGGTTTTAAGTCATCCTGGACTCCAGTAGGTTTGACATCCATTGGACAACGTGGGTAATTTTTATTCCATTAGTGTTTGTTTCCATTGCAAAGAATCTTTTTCCTGATCAAATTTATGTCAGAGATAATAATCTATGTCTTGTCACTTTTCACTATTAAGGGGCTGAACCAGTTCTGATATTAGTAAACATTTGATGTTCTTGTGGTTACAACAAAGAAAGAGTTCATTCTGTTTCCATCTAAGATTAGCAGATGCCATGTGGTTTTGAATATTTACTTTAAATGGATTGACATGGCTTTTACAGCTGTGACTCCCAGCTCATGATCTGTGATAAGGAGAAAATCTGTGAGGTCACCAGAAAATCACCACAGTCTGGATTTTTTCCCCATCTAAGGCAAGGATGCTACATACCAAGAAAAGACAATTGAGATGTGTTCACAAGGGATGTGGTTTAGTGGTGGACTCGGCATTGTCAAAATAATGGTGATTTAAGTCAGTGATCCAAAAGGTCTGGTCCAACCTAAATGATTCTGTGATTCTTTATATTTTGGGACAGAGCAAAGAAATTTGATGTAGCAGAGAAAAGCTGTGCTCGACAAGACCTGACAAAATGAGACAAAAAGCTCTGGTTGGAGCTTAGACCCAAATGTACCAGCTCAGACCAGAAACACCTCTAGTTTTTTTTGTGCAAGGATGAAATTTTCCCTCCATGTAGGAAAAAATAAGTGAACAAGTCCCATCACAATAGAAATCAGGATATGGGGAGAAAAGAATCTGGAAAGTTCCAGACTCATGCAGCAAGTCAGCAGCATTGTTTGGACTGTCATATTTGGCCTTAAAATTTTGATTTCAATTGAGAGCATCAAAACCAGCAAAAAGAAGAAGACCATTTTCATTTGTTAGAAAAACTTCATTTGTGCAACTCTTGGTGAACACAAAAGGAAGTGCCGTAATTTTAGAAGATACCTTTTACTGAGATTTGATTTGACACATATTAAATCTATGTGAATAAATTACACAGCAAGAACTAATTGAGGCATTATTAATAATGGTGAAATCCACATACAGTAGTTCCTATTGCTTCTCAATTACTGGATTTAGTGAGCACCCAGCACACAGGAAAAGAAGAGCAATAACTTTAGAGGAAGTAAGGTGCAGATGGACCTGGAAATCCCAACAGTCCAATGCTGGTATGAGTTACAAGACCACCCATGAGCCCTTGAGTACATATCCATCAGTATAGTAGAGGTTTCTCATTGCCCAAGAAGCTTTTTTCTTTTTGTTCCACTCCTGTAAATTTAGTAACTTTGCTTTTACAGTTTGCTTCACTGAACAATGACAACAAATGTGTTGATTGTTGCAAAAAACGTGTATCTTAATATGCATTTTTTCCTTCTGCTATATATTTCTGCTGAAAATCCAGAACAGATCATAAAAAACACTTTTTAAATAAAAACACATCTTAAAGGCACCCTGTTAGTGCAATTAGAAACATTTCCCATCATACAGCAAAGATAATGTATCCTAAATGCTCTTAATTTCATACATCTGTTATGCTCTGTCATGAAATTTTTTTCCCTTCCCAAGACAATTTTTGAAGGTTTCTGCCAATTTAATTCAATTTAAAGCTTTTAATGTCAGCTCAGCAGGTCATGCTACTTTCTCCACGTTTGTATTAGGCTTAGGGCAGTCAGAAATATGACAAACACTTTTCATCAGTACCCTATATTCATGACAAATAGCCATTTTTCCTCACTATTTATTGAATACATTTCTGCAATTGTTGTTAATTTTTGTGTCTCTTTCACACGTGCATGTGCACAGATATGCAGTATCATTTAATATGGTATTTTCTTAGGCCACAAGTCCTTTGTATTGTTTTCAACATTGCAAAGTGTCTTCCTAATTCCCCTTCTTTCAAAATAGTTCTGCAATTATTTTTTGAATGATTATTGTGCAATAACTGTACATTCGTTTTTGACATTGTCTTGTGACTGTGCTCAAAGGATCTGTCTTGATATTATTATTCATTTTTTAAGAGTTATCAATTCTGCTTGCTGAACAATTTTCAAGTTCTAGAGCAAGTTAGATAGTTTAGAATTGTATATGTCAGAAATCCATAATAACCTGGATATTACTGTGTTTTGTTCAGCTTCTATTGCAGTGCTACTGTGAAATTTGAATTAATTCATTGTATCTGTATCTGAGTAGCTGCACTGTCACTGAGTAGCAGGAAAACACCCCAAATGTTTATTTTTTTTACCTCTGTGTGAGAAGAGCGGAAGGATGGAGGGGGCATGCACTATTTGTAAATATGTGTATATATTACTATCACTCTGTCTTTGAGAGAAATTGTGTGAAGCTCAAGACTTCATTTGAAAAGGAAATCACCTGACCTATGGGGTGATACATTTAAAGAGACACTGCACTCTGACAGACCAGCTCTCAACCAAACACAAACTTGAAGAGTGCTGGGATATTCCAGGCAGAAATTCTTGGGAGAAAATGTTTATTCCAAGAAGGTGGTGATTTAGGATTCCCTGCTGCTGAGAAGCCAGGTTTCCTCAGCATGGTCACCTGGGACAAGGGAACTCCAGGACTGCTCCACTGGAAGTTCTTTGCAGCCTTTGCTGACTGAAATTGCACAAACACGAGGAGCTTTCCTTTGCTAAGCCCCAGGCTTGGGGTCACCACCTAACTACAGCCAACCTTCCCCATTCTCCTCACTCACACCAACACAAGAACGTGTTCTCCAATATCACATTTCTCTCTTCACCATGGGGATAAATATTCAGAGTCCAAATTATCAGTGATTCCTGTGGCCCTACTGTAACACACTGCCCCAGCTTTGCTTGAGGGTTGCATTCCAAAGAGCTTCCCAAAATAAGTCTCAACAATTCTTGCAAAGGCCAAGACTTGGCTTGTCTTCCATTAGACCAGCTTTTTTGGAGGCAGGACCATCATGCACTCCTGAAAACCAGCTTATCCTCAAGACTAGGTTCACACACCTCACCTATCAGCCTCTCAGCTGTGTTTTTGTTTACTTGGTTCTCAAAATGAATTTCCAGTTGCAGCTCTGAGGTACTGTACCACTGGAGAACTGAGTTAACACAGGAACTGATTTATGGAGTCACAGTCAGCATCTCAATATTTGTCTTCAGCCCCAGGTGGGATGTGAAGTCCTTGTTTCCTCAATGGCAGTTTGAAAAGTTGTGGAGATATTTTGTTTATACATTGCCATTTGAAACAAAGTATTTTTACTTTCTTTAATATTTTTACTTTTTCTTTAATTCTTGTTGAAACAGAATTTCCAAGTTAGACTTTTCTGAGATGGCCCAAATCATTTGACTTTGTGACAATAAAATCCTCCACTGCAGTTTTCCTGGTGGTAAATAATCACCAGAATGTGTAAGTGAGGGGTTTGAGGTTACATTTCTCCAAAAGGACCAAGAAAAATGGCAGAAATGAATCTGCACTGTCCCTGAGTTGTGCAACGTGCCTCAGTGGGAAGTTTATACAGCATTAGTGCTTCAGCTAAATTCAAATGGCTAAATATCCTGATTGGGGCAAGCCAATTTTCAATGAGATACATTGAGGTTTAAGTCTAAAAATCTTCTGTGCCTCCCCTCCCCATCAGCATAACCTTTCACCCACACGTTCTGATTTTATCGAGATAAGAAAGTGATTTTACAAAAGGGAATTCCAACACAGGTTTTGCTTTAAATTGTCTCACTGTCACCCTTTGTGGTATAAAGAAACTGAAACACATCAAGATCTGCTAGCAAGACAGTGAACCTGTTTTCCCAAGGGAATTAGTAGCCAGGGAAATGAAATCGAGGGGAGACTTTATGTTCTCAAATACTGGGAAAAAATATCTCAGAAACAGTTAATTCCAGTACAAGAGCCTGGCCTTGCAGTCTGGGGAGATGGTCCTGTGCCTCATGACTGCACACCAGCTCTAACACTGCTACAATTGATCAGGAAAGCAGATTTAAAATATCGGTCTAAGGCTTTTCTAATTATCTTAAAATAATCGTTTCAGCACTTGAAATGAATACAGCCACAGAGCAAACCTTCCAGGCTGCTCAGCACACGCTAGCAGACACAGACTAATGACCCTAGAGAGCAGGCCAGCCCTTGTGATGCAGCATCCTCTGCTCTCAAAGACTAAAGTGACGTGTCCTCTGCTCTCCACGTGCTCCGCGGACCGGGAGCGGAGCCACATCACTTCTCACAGCATCCCGAAAATGGCACCACCTGTTCAGCACTGACACCTCCCAGGCACTCCCAGAGCCAGTCCCTTGCAGCCATGCCATCAAAGATCAGTTTTCAATGAAATATTACTTACTTGAATCAATGTTGTCTTGATTCTTCGTGAAGGGTGCAGCAGGCATAAAATGTGATATTGATTGCTGAGATGTAGCCTGGTCCTCTCTTCACGGCCATTTCAAAAAATGCAAAGTATTTCTTTTCTTTCGCACCACAGATCACGTCATCTTTACAAACTGGAGATCAAGGCCCTTTTATGTTGCCTCATATTTATCTCCTGCCCTTTTTTTCCTGTCCTCCTCTCTTCATCTTGCAGTTTTTCTTTCTCCTCCTTGAGTTTTTATTGCCTCTTCGGCTCTCCTCTTAGCTCCTGTTCTAATTTCTGCCTTTTTCCCTGCTCTCCTGAGTGCTTTTAGATTCTGATCTAATTTCTCATGTCTTCTCCCAGTGCTGCTCTCTCTCCTTTCTATCTTCCTGACCCTCACCTGTTCTCCTTTCTGCATCTCTGACTCCAACTCCGCTGCTCCCCTTACGATGCTCCGGCTGTGGATTTTCCTCCTCGTCGTTCCCCACATCGCTCTTGGGCTGTTTTTAGCACACATTTCAATATAGTTTTCCCTTCTGTATGCACAAATACAATATCCCAGCCTCTCATAATAATGCATCTCTTTTCTAGGTTGCCTCCCATTTCCACGATTAGCATGCATATCTTTTTAATGAAAGCTGCAGAAACGACCAGGAACAAGGCTCCCTAAATATGTAATCTGTTGCTGCCAGCCTCCCATAATAGACAAGGGTTACTTTTTTTTTCTTTCCAGAAGCCAATATGAATTTAAGTCGATTGCACTGGTATGGTTTAATTAATTTTGGAGCTAGAGAGGGGTCCAGACCAGAAATCATAAAGCTGAAACTGTCTCTCAGTGGTCTAGGGCACGAAAGAGGGAAGAATTAATATATTTTCTGGTTATATTTTGGAGCAGCAATTTTAGATAGAAAAACTACAATTTTCTGAATGTAGCACTGACTGGCTGACCAAAATTAATATTTTAGCTGTGAAAAGTGATCAACAGTTAAGACAGTCTGTGTGTCTGAAACAACCTCCAAATCCAGCACGTCCCTGGTGCTCTGCAAGGTCTCAGAGGAAGGCTCATTATATCCTTGATATCCAAACCATGTTACTAAGCAGCTTGCCTGTTTTGCCAAGATTTGAAAACAATTCTTGCTTAGTTTTTGAGAGCTGAAAAGATTGCAGTGCATAATGACTTGCCTACAAATATTCTGGCTGATGTGTTGACTATCATCCCACACTCTTGGGGCTGATCGTATACATGGCAAGGATTTGATACCATAATTGGATGAACCCAAAGCTTAGACTTAGGTCTACACTACAAATAGTTGTGGTTGCAAGCCTGAAATTCTCTTTCAATTACTTCATGTGTTATTTACTTAAGACATACTTTGAAAATAGTTACCAGTAAATTAATTCACTAAGGTCAACTTAAAAAAAGGGGCTGTACGCCCTGTCAACATGGGTTCCTTTCAGATTAAAAAATAAGTAAACATGAAAGTACAACATCTGATAGACCATTTAAAAATATTTTAATACATTTATTTACATACGGCTCCTCTAAAATAATATTAACCAATCTTCCTTGCTTTCATCTTAAAGTTCAGTGATTCTATTTATTTCCCATTGTACAATACCAGTCCCATCCATCAAGGTCCAAGGAGTTCTGACATCTTCATTTTGTATTCTGGTTCCTTCTTGGTTCTGACAGCAGAAACCTGTATTTTCTGTCAGGGTAGAGAAAAACAACCTTGTTACCTTAGACATACTCCAGACATGGTTAAGACTGTGGACATGATTATTCTGTGCAGAGAAGGAGTCCTCTGGCAGGCAGAAATCCAGGGTATCCCATTGGAGAATCTGATCCAAAGCCAATTAGAAATGTCATCTCGGGCATGATTGCTCTCAGCTTGGCTTTGACCCAGGAACATGCACTTCTTCTGAACAGGAAATCAAGTTTTGGAAACAGAATTAAAAGGATGACAAATTACTCTAGATTCTGCTAATTTACATTTCACACGAGTTCTATGGAAATCATTAGAGCTGCTCCTAATCTCAGTGGCAAAATTTCAAATCTCACCCAGTTCTCCTGAAGTTATCTGTGTTTAGAGCAATGTGGCCTGACAATTTGGTTTTTGTTTGACTTAGTCACAGAAGTATTTAACCCAAATTAGTACATCCTGCAAGATGAAATGTGAAACCACGGCCCAACACAGACACATTTCTCTTTCAAAGCCCTGTTTAGAGGAACTTAAGAACTTTGAACACTTTAAGCTATTAAGTGGTCAGGTTTTGAGTAAGGTTTGCCTTAGTACTGACACTGATCTCACAGGAATGCAACAGTCTTTACCACAAATCCTGTGCTAAGGCTTTCCCTCTGTTGTTCCATGATGTCCATGTCCAGTACATGATTTCATGTGATTGACTGGGTGACATCACACCCAGCCCTGTGTCTCTAAACTGGAAGTTCTCTTCAGGAAGTTTTTGCTGAAAGAAATGTCACTTTTTGAAGAGTCTTCATTGGAAAATATTTTATTTTGCTATAAATGCCTCCAAGGAAGAATTCAAAATTCAGTAGAATCTAATATAACATGTCATTTTATATTCCAGCATTCCAGCAGGCAGAGATAACATACTTCAGTGGAAGCACACGTTTTTTCCAACACACCATTTAGATGAAATGGTGTGTAGGTACATTTTATGTATTTTCTCTTTGGTTTGGTCTTAAAAAGATTTTTTTTTTCAATTTACAAGCTTTAATTTTTCATAAATGTAACCACTTGTGCTTGGCAAACAGAAGGCTGAATGAAATTTACTGTGAGAGTATTCCTAGCTGTGTTAGGATCAATCAAATTGCTTAGGAAAATATAGTTGGAGCTTTTGTGGTTTGAGTTAATTGGTGGTGTTAGTCATTAATATCAGCTTGATAATAAAGTGTATCTTAGACATCTGGAATTATTTCTACACCTTGGTAGGTAACCTGGGAGACTGGAACCTGGTATGTACTTGCAGACACCTTGAATTTAAGATAATATTGAAAATTAATCCAGGTTTCACATATAAGGATACCTGAATCAGATGGTTCCTATGTGTTTAGTCAATATAAATCCTGAGTCTGTACTAACTCAGACTAAGAGAAATCTGGAGATAGGTCATACATAAATACTTTATAGAGTGTTGTGTACACTAATTAATATACACAATTTTCTAAGAGCTTTCTGAACCCTGAATAAACATTGCTTAAACAAATGGACGCAAATTATTAATAGAAACTGTAATCTGCCTCTCTAACTATTACTCTTACTGGGCCCTAACTACTTTGATACCAGAAGATTAGAAGAACAAAACCGAGTTAGCTTTGCCAAATAGGAAAATAAAATATTCCAAAGCATGAAAGAAATAATTTTAAATCTGAGGCCCTGTACAAATCAAAGAATAACAAATCTTGTAGTGCTCAGACCTTGTTGTTGAACTTCTAATGGTAAAATCTGTGCCTTCCACTAACTGCTGGATATCCTTGCATGACTGCAGTGTTGTTTTATGTATGTGAGCCAACCTTGCAATATAAGGTGACAAACAAAAAAGATGGAAAAATATATAAAATGGTAAAAAAAAAAAAGGTCTACTCGCCACCTCAGGCTTTAAAACTCTTCTTACACACTTCAGCACGAAGTCTATTAAAGCGGAATATAGTGGAAATACAATATACAGCAATGAATGTCTCCAAACCAGCAATTTAGCGCTAAAGCTGAGGGCAGTTCTTATGCACCGACTTTTAATACCGAGACGATTTGTGGTCTCACAAAAGTTCCTGCCTTGGGCAAGAATTGTGCTGTGCTCTAATAGGTCTAGTTTGTTGACTGTCAGAATAATGGAGAAATTGGTAGCAGAGGGCCTGAGCGCTGTAAACAGCTGAGATAATTAGAAGGTCTGTCAGGAGGAGAGTGAGGCTAAAGCAGTTTACGTTCTGTCACAGGGAGGAAAGTATTCATTCAGAAGGCTGCTGGATAATGTGGGATGTGTTGCCTTGTGTCCTAGCAAGCTTGTCTGGAGATGGGGAAAAAGTGCTTCTCATCAACTTAGCTGGCTTTCCCCACCGTCTTTCCTACTTGCAGGCTTGCAAGAGTTTATATTTCTTATTAATAAAATAATACATCTTGCACGCGAAGTGCTGACTTGCTGGTTTTTAAGCCAAGTGGCTGGGTTAATAGGATGCTCAGAGTCAGGCAGGGCAGTGAGGGGGGACTGTGGAAGCTGCAAGGGTGGAAGGAAAGCATTTGTGAAGAGCAGACATGAAAAGAGCCCTCTCCACCCCCCACCCCCCCCCCCCCACAAAAAAATAAACCAAAACAGCTGATTGTATGGTTATGTCACCACCTAAAAGAGGATGCTCCTGTATAGATAGACAGAGAAGTGTTCCATAAGTTGTTAACATGAGAATTCTGGTGCCTTTGCCAAGAAACTAGACAGTGGGAAGTTTAGCAATCTAGAAATTGCTGTGACTAAGCCTTTTCTAGGCAACGGCATGCCTGGGGATGGAGTAAGCCCAAGATTTCAGGCCTGGTTTGTGGTTTTGGTTCTTAGTTTAGGGCCTGACTTCTGGAAAGATGAAGTCTGGCTGTCTTCCACATAAAAAGACTTAGAGTTCAGAAACTGGTTAGTTAAAAAGGCAATCACTTGAAATTGATGGTATTTCAAAAAATACAGAATTACTATAGGAATATAATGCGGTGTAGGGCATTCAGAAGTGAGTAGGGAATGAGGCAGCTAAGGTTAAGGTGTTAATGCTTAATAACAAGCAAATATTATTAAGTTTTGAGTTATAGTGAAGCAGGGGGGGAGAGTGGGACAGGCACATGGCCAAGAGACCTTTGTCCTTCTCCTCACTCTGCCTTTAACAAGTCACACATTAACTTTGCTCTCACACGGGGCTCTGTACCTCACCAAAGAGCCTTGGGGATCCATAGGTGTCAGATGATTTTCAAGCTGCTGTTTATGGATGCTGCCATTGCTTCCATCTCGCAGTGTAGAATAGGGAAAACAGATTCTTGCACACTGTTTTAATTTAATGTGGATTTCTCCAAGGGTTACCACATTTTCCTGGGTCTGTGGGAAAGAGGGAGGCTGAACAGAGGCTAGGAGTGGATATTTTTAAAACTTGGACAGTCCAAAGCCACTAGAGCAGGGAACATAAGGCACCTGGATCCTCTCAAATATTACAGTGACACCATTCAGACAGCAATATTTGGCATTGTTTCTCCTGTAACATCCACATCCCTCCCACTCCTCTGCATTTTGGAGTAAGGGGCAGATAACTCTTTGCCATCAGTTTCTGCCCCTGGTTCCCACAGTTCTTCTGAACACCTGAAGAGCTGCTGCTTTAATAATTCGGTTGTCTTTCTGACAGGACTGGAGGAGCCTTTTTTAAGCTCCTGCAGCACCGTGGAGCAGCAGGCAGCAGACAGTGCATGATTGCACTGGGACTTCAGAGCAAACTCCAGCTCGCTGTCAGTGGCTGCGTGCCAGACAGCTCCGCCTGCAGAGAGCAAAGCCTTCCAGAAGGCTGAGCATCCAGAAAGGAGACTGTCAACATCCCCCTGAACAAAGAGTGGGGGAATCGCCACGGAAAAAGGGAGCAAGCTGGAGAGTGGAGGTGTATGGGGAGAAGTGGAGTAAAAGGGCTAATTATCTTCCTATTCCCCTCGCTCGCCTGTTAAAGACCACCAAAAATAGCTTCTGCTAAAGGATGAGGATTTTTTTTTCCCGCCAGTTAAGCTAAATGGACATCCCACCTGTTGTTTGGTGAAGTGAGATCACTCGAGGAAGATGGAGTTGGCCAGAAGCCACCTCCTGACAGCGAGAGGCAGGTCTGAACAACAAAGTTTGGATCAAGATCTGAACTTCTCTCCCATCCAAATGTGCTTGGATCCGGAGGCTGGCTGACACCCATCTCTGCTACATCTACTCTGTGATTATGTGTGAATGGCCCTAGTGCTTCTCACTACACCCCATGTAACCACTTGCATTTGGGCATCGTTCTGCAAGAAAATCTGCTGTCATGATGGCAAACGTGTGTGATGCTTTGCTGGAGAGAGGTTCAGCCCCAGCCCTCACCAGACACCAGTTCTCACCTGGGAACATGCTAACTGAGCTCTACTGATGACAACTTCCATATTTACAGGTCTCATTATTAAGTCAGCCTGAACTCCAGGTTTAAAAGGAGGATCCTTTCCCAAGCTGATATCCAAACACTGCCTGCTTGGCAGCCTGTGTGCCTGTGCAGTGGGCCTGATTCTGGCTCTCCACATCTGGGCTGCAGCGGGATTGCTCCTGGTCGGAATTTGATGAATACCATATTTTCCTGTGTATCACCCACAGATTATCTATAAAAACTGCGATTCGTCAGCAGTGTGGTTTACAGGCATATGTAAGTTATGTGAGGGGAAGTTTACTCTGGGGCCCCCTCTTTCCCAGTAGTCCCATTGCCTCCAATCCCTGCCCCATTTGCTTCCTTTACCCCCGAGTCCCACTGCTTCAGATCCCTCCCTACTTTGGGTTCTGCCCTGCCCTCTTCACCTCTGATTCTGTGTGGTTTGTGAGAAGCCATCTGGGGATGCATTTTCAAATGTCAGTGCTTTTTAAGGAATACTCAATATATGCAAAAGAGCAAGCTAACTGATTTTTTTCCTTATTTTTTTCTATTTTTTTTCGTTTAGAAAAATAAAAGGAAAATAAATTGAAGAGAAATTTCAGTTTTCTGGCTGAAATTGAATCTGGCAAAACCCCCATGCACTACATGAAATGTTTTATTTACTTGAAAGTTATTATTATTTTAAATTTTCAAAATGTAAGTTTGACTTTGCTCTAAAAATATCCTTCTGAAACAAACAAACAAACAAACAAACAAAAACCAACGAAATTATTTGTTTCAGGAACATTAAACCAAAAGATTCTGACTTTTTCTTTCTGTGCTCCCAATAAGTTATTTGGAGTTTAACACATATTCTGTGAATAAGTTTCTCAGAAAAAAAAATGCCTTTAAAATCTACTCTTGATTAACATAAGTAAAGAGGTGAATCAGAACTCCTGCATTTGAGGAATTATTTGCTTACCCTTAAGGTGGGAAAAATGAACAGAGGTGAAATCCATAATAATTTTTGGCACAGAAGCTCTTTTTTTTGGAAGTCACGTACACAGCTGTGATGAACTGCAGATAATGTTCTGTATCTCACCCAAAGTCATACAGCAAACCTCTGGCAGAACCAGGAGTACAAGTGCACTACGTGTGGTTCCTTGCTAGCTGTAGCAACCACTCATAAATGGTTGTTTTACATAATTATGTGCAGATAGTCTATAACCAAAAGTATAATTTTCACTTTGTATTCTGTGCTTTCCTAATTTTTTTAAAAATGAGAACTCTACATAGAAATTGTGGTTGATGCCCTCTGTTGACCTTCAACCAAAAATGTGGTCTTGTTTCTTTGGAAAAGTATCCAGTAACTTCTGGCCTCATATACACTTCAGCTACTGTCAGAAGAAAAAGGCAATAAATAGTGCTATGCAAAGAAAACAAAATGATTATCCTACAACCTAATAAGCAATTACAAAGGGCAAATTACTTTTACCCTCAGTAATTTTCTGCCATTAGAAAATTAACATCAGAAGTATTAATGATCATTTTAACAAATTACCATATAATTATAATGTGTTTCTTCATTTAGGCCTGCATATTGTACAAATCCTTCTAAGATTTGTCTATTAATTGAAAATACATTATTTATTGGTTGCTAGCTGACTAACAACCCACACTGGCAACTAAACCCATTAAAGAAAAGCTGTACTGGTTGTAACTAGCTGTCACCCTGTGGTCACCAGAGCAATTCTTAGTGGATGCAAGTGTCACTGACCAGGCTCAAATTAAGGATCAAATGGAAAACTGTAATGGGTCACAATATTCACTGGGGTCACAGACCCAGAAATGTCACATCTCTGACTGGTGTTAACTTCAGCTGGAATGAAGGCTGAGAGTGGAACAAATGCACTCAGGAGTTTACAGGGCCAGCACATGCTGGTGGCAATGCTGCTTCTTAGATTAATTAATTTCATAACATTTCCATAATACAGTTTTACTTAGTGTACTTTTCGTAATCTAATTTTAGTTGAATTGCTTTGCACAATCTGCTCAAAATGTGTTTACGATTCAGAATTGTTAGAGTCCCCTTTTCATTTTTTGCTTAGCTGCCTTTGTAAAATCTGCCTAAATTGGTGAAATAAATTAGGGAAATGCTGCCAAAACTGGGTTTTGTGCTATCCTAACATTTGAACAAATTCACTTGGGCCAGGTTTTTCAGCCCTTCCCATGAATCCTCTCAGAGGTACATGAACAGGAACATGGCTGGAAAAGTGAGCTTTGGGAGAGTGGTAGAGAGTTTTCTGTGGGAAGAGGATTTTGGATGTGGGGGCAGGCTTGGGAAGCTGATTCCAAATCACCCATTTCCAATTTGGGAACAGATATGGCCCATGTGACCTAAGCATCTTGTCAAGACAGCTTGAATTTGAAATTGTGAATATGCATGCGGATGAGCTACAGACCCGAAAGGATTCACAGGACGATATGGCATATCTGTGTGAATAGCCTGGAATTCACCCCTGGGCAAAAGGCTGGGAGAAAGCTTGGAAAACTTGGCTCACATGAGGCACAGGTCCTGCAGCTTTCCCATGACTCCCGTGGCCAGTGTCAGTGGTATGTACAACATACACACTTAAAAAATTTCATGATCCCCTTCTGACAAATCCTGAAGAGGGAAATGATTTGGAATAAATTATTCATTACAGAACTACTCAGCTTTGGCAACAAATCTGCAGGTTAAGGGAGAAGGGGAGCTATTCTATCTGCAATGGTGTGTAACAGGCATTCTCAATTTTGGAAGCTTTAGCTTTGTGAACAGTTGATGATATCCTGCCTCTTTCTCAATTTCTGTGCCTTTTGGGAGCTCCTCTAAGATTCTTCCTCTGAGAACCCTGTCCTTCACAGGACTCAGGATCCAGAGGGACAAAGTAGGGTTATTGCTGTTTAAAAAAAATATTGTGTTTCCTAGGAAAGACAGGTTCCAGCTCAGATTTCCTCACACCTTGAAAATCCTTGTACTAATTCAGTTTTCTGCCCCAGGTCCCTCATTCCTGCAGTGTGCTCTTCTGTGTGTAGGTAAAAGCAGAGAGAAATGAGCGTCCAAGGACTTTTCAACAGCACCTCTGAAATAATAATAATAAAATACAAATTTCAGGAACGGTTTTCTTGCTTCTTGGGTAAAAGACTTGAGTTCCTGCCATGCTTAGAGTTAATAATATAAGGATACAAGGAATGAAGCTCAAGGCTGAACCCATCAGCATGAAGGTTTTGGAGTGTAATCCTTGTCCAACTAAAATCCCTGGCCCAAACGCCACTCTCTAGGCAGGGGAGGACAACACTCCAGGTATCACTGGCCATTCATTTTCATGGATATTGAACTTTTCTTTTTTTAATTAAAAAGAATGATTCTTTTTTTCCTCCTCCTGCCACTTGCAGCTGCCTGAACAGCTATGATGACACCTTACAAAGTTGCCATTACATTAGTGATATTAGTATTAATCACACGTTGCTTGATACTGTAATTGAATAGTTTTTACGCAGATGATATTAACTGATAAAATATGGCATCCTCATGAGAAAACATTACCTTGAAATATTAGTGTTATAATATGTTAATTTCTATGGAGGATACGAGTACAGATATATGAGGAGATGTAAATTTCCAGCACTTCTGCTGACAATTTCCATGTCAACATAATTCTTAGGAATTCATACTCACTAGTTTGTGATGACTTATATGATGATGTATAACAACTTAAGGGGCTTTAAAATGCAGTATTTTGACTAATGCAGGTTGGTAAATAGCACGCAGGACTGTTTCTTCCTCTCCATTCTGGGAAGGCTGACTCAAGCCCCTGGTATGGCCAGGAAGTCACCAAACCTGAATGTTGAATCCCAAAGTGGGGGCTCAGATAGCCCTGGGCACTTTGCAGCTGCATTTAGCAGTGAGAGTAAAGGTTTTTATATCTCAAATTGAGGTTGATATAGAATAATAATAATTTAAAAAAAGAAGAAAACGGTTGGTGGTTAGTCCAGCATGTCTGGCAAAGCTGTCAGAAACTGGATTTTGGCTTGAAATCTGGCTGGTAAAACAGTTTAGCCCAGACAGTTTATCCCAGCTGTAGACTCCTAATTCTGATCTATCTTATGTTTTCTGTATGCTTCCCCCCAAGAAAAGTTGAACCTGACTGTGTACTTATTAGGATAAACTAAAGAGAGCTGTGCCAGGGCCTTGAACTCCTGGACAGAACACACAAGGCCCCCAGCACACTGCCTCGTTAGTAACTCTTATTGCTAGGGCATAGTTCACACCAAGACAACTCCTCTTGCCTTGCTGGCTTCTCATTTAACGCCACTGCTCCCCACGAACTCCTCAAGAAACAATTTGGAATAACCAGACAAGAACCTGAGAGTGGAGAGGGACACCCTGAAGATGGGAGAGATGACAGCAACAGGAGTTCTTGCATCCATAAAGAGACAGCTAACCTGGCTGCTTGCTCTCTCTTGGGCTAATCTGAATTAATTGGTGCTATTTGTGCCTTTGATACTCAAATGCAGAGCCTGGGGGTGGGAGTTCTCATGAAACAAGTGGCCACTTGGGAGAGCTGTCCCAGGTCCAATCATGTCATGGGCTCATTTGTCTCCCACAGTAATTCACTACTCACTTCAGTCACTTTAAATGTAAAACAGCTGCTGCTGCTTAGCCCTCTTTTAAGGTACCTAACCAGCAGCTTCAAACCAATCCTGAATGGGTCCCATCCCATAATAGTCTCCCTCACAGTGGTCATTTGGAAACAATTAACCCTTGATTCAAGATCCTCTTAAAGAATCCTTTTCCAGGCTCTTCTCTGCTGTGGCCCATTGCATCCTTGCCCCTTTCATGGGAACAGCTTTATCCTTTGGGATTGCTGTGGTTTGTGCAGCAGTAACCACCTCCGTGTCCCTGCGAGGGCTGCTGTGTGGATTTTGGGCCAACCACATCTGCACTGAAGAAAATTGAAGGTATCACATAAAAAAGACCAGTGCTTTATTAAAAAAAAAGGAAAGATATTTGTTTCCTCTCTCCATTTTTCCTCCTGCCGTACCTGGGGGTCTTGTTCACTCCCCACGTGTTTGGCACGGCTGCTACCCCTCACCTCACTCAGTCTCTGGTGATATGATGGACTGGAGATTAATCTGTTTCAAGGGGAAGCATCTGGCTTTGAGCTAATAAAATATCAATTTGTAACAGGGAGGAAAAGGCTCAGCGAGAGGTCTGCATGCTTAGGGCTTTGAGACCCGATTTGATCCGGGAGTTTAATGCCACTTGTGAATTTTAGGTTGTGCTCTGAGCACTTCAAAACCTTTCTCCATGCAGTGGTCTCAACTTTCCCCAGCAGCCCTGTGTTTTCCAGTGGCCTTTTCTGTTGTTGGGGGTCTCTCCCAGCTCTGGATGCTGCAGGGCTGGCCCCTCCCAGGCACCCCCCACCTTTCCCTTTCCCTTTGGCCGTGTTTTCTAGATGTGGCAGCCCCTCGCCGGGATGTCAGACCCGCAGCACCCTTGATCCAGGCAGACAGACACTCCAGAGCCAACTCCTGGGAAAGCTCCCCCCGCGCTGGCCGGCTCTGACACAAACCAGCTGAAGACATTGCAATGCCAGAAAGTGTTATAGCTGGGCTGCCTGACAGATTGGCAGCACACACGCTGATTTGGGGACTGTATTTGGGGGCCCGCGAAGTGCTCACTGTCCAGGCACCGAGCCACTAATCACAGTTTACATTAGGCAATCAGATACTTTTCAACTACTGAATGATCTGCTCTTTCCCCCTGCTTTTTTCACCTTACAGGACCCTGTGTGTGTATACACTACCCCTGTGCTCCACATCTGCATCATGTTCCGAGCCGTGTCTAATGCACAGCTACCAACCTCAGCTCAGGCTGAGCCCAAAATCACTGCTGCTCTCCTTCCTCCTCCCACTCCCCTGGCCTGAATTTTGCCTGTTTCTCTGCTGAATCACTGGATTAAGTTAACCTGGGGGTTACCTAGTTATGGAAAAATCCTGCAGGACTTCATGTAAAGACTTTGTGCCACTCTGTAGGGTTCTGTCAGCATATAGAATCCTACGAGTGGCTTTAGATACAACTCCAGAGATCAGATCCTCCCTGAAAACAATAGATTTTAGAGTAATCTTTCTGGCACATGGCTGGCCTAATCACTTTTACGTTAGAAGTGTTTCATTAGGAATGAATCTATGTCAGCCCCATGTGCCAGTTCTGATCCCTGCCTTGGCCCAGCCACGATGCTGGAGATATATGTTCCTGTAAGATAAGTGTGCCATGGCTGGATGTCTAATGAATATGGCCTCATTTACAATAAGAAGGACTTAGACCTGGCTACGACCCAGAGGTTCTATTCCAAAGAAATGCTGACATTTCGGAAAACCTGGGTCCCTGTCAGAATGAATAGCTGAAATTTTTATCTTTCCCAAGCCAAAAAAAAAAAAAGGTTCTCTGAAAAATCTGCATGGTATTAAAACATTAAACAACGGTTAGGTGCCAATTTAAGGAAAATATGTAAACACAGAACATGGAAATTCATATTTTAATATAAACATTTAAGTGAAATTAACAGAAATGTTTGGATGTTGGTGAAATGAGAGATCATAACTTCTCACCAAGTTTTTTACCACAGCTGGTCTATTTTTATGGAAATGTTTTGAGTTTGATGAAACTGTATCGTTCCCACTGATAATTATTTTGTAAAAAGAAAGAAAACAAATCGGACCATGTGAGAGAGCTCCAGACTTTTCCTAGTGAAGCGGGATTTGCAATATCTAAATAAGCTCCCAACCCTCCCGAGTTTGCTTATGGAGAGGTAGCTCCTGGGGTTCAAGCAGAGCCAGGACAGAGGTGCTTTAATGGTTTAACAAATGCTAAACTGCTTTGTTGGGTTAATATTGCCCTCTTCACTCTTCCTTCACAGACATTGCAACCAATCTTCGCCAATTACAGCTCAATTTCCCTATGTAAAAGGTGCAAATACTGCTGCCTACTCACCTTTTTGAGGCTCTCCTCTTACATAAAGCACTGGTAAGCACCAATTAACTTTATTGCCCAATTCCTGTGTGCAAACACACCGCTGATGTGAAGTGGGCACCCACACTGTAGTGCTGAACCACAAAAAAATGAAAAAACAGGATTTATTTTGGGCACAGATTGTAGTTTCATGGTTCCAGGGTAGAGCCGAAGACTGTTTCTTTCTTTCCCTGGTGAATTTGGGATGCGATAGCCAACAAACACCCCTGATGACAAAATGGGAGAGGAAAAGGCTGTGGATGAGGTAAATCCAGTGTGTAACTGGGGAGGCACTGTGTGCAGGCACACTTAGAGTCTGAACTGGAGCAGAGTGGACTTGAGAGATGTTATTACGCATTCAGGCAACTTCAATGCGCCACTAATAAAATTAAGTGTTGGAACATAAATGTTTTAATTTTAGTGCGAATGCTCCAAGCAATACCCCCTCCTGCACCCTTCTTTCCCACCCCCAGCCTAGACTAATCCATTTAGAGACAAATTTACATTTTATTTCTCCAAACCCTATTAGCATTAATATAAAGGTCAGCACTGAAAAGGCAGCTTCAGAAGCTAATGTGCCAGTGTGCTGTGCTCTGTGACCAGATGAGGGCACGTGGGTCTCTCACCCACTGAGTCTGACAAGAATTTGTAATTTAAGAGGGCGGTCCTCCTCTCCCAACATCCCCATAGCTCATGGAGATGATCAGGTCACCCTCTGGAAACCAAATGGGACTGCTTTTCCTGATATCAGAGGGGGCAAAGGGGAAGAAATCACTCTGTGAAAAGCCTTCCATGTCATGGAAAAAGCTATATATTACATATATTGACAATATTTAAAGGCTTTTGAGGAAAACAACATTTATAATTTTAATAATTTTGGAAAAAATTCAGCTTCAACAACGATGTGCTTTAGGCATCCATTATTGGGGATTTATTAAGGGATTATGTGGG
This sequence comes from Prinia subflava, assembly GCF_021018805.1. Classification (NCBI taxonomy): domain Eukaryota; kingdom Metazoa; phylum Chordata; class Aves; order Passeriformes; family Cisticolidae; genus Prinia; species Prinia subflava. Next base: position 4,758,548 of record NC_086261.1, read on the forward strand.
GTGCAAGGTATTACTGGTTGAGATATTTGGCCTCAGCCCACCTTTGCTTCTGAAGGAGTCCAAAATGTTCATCAGGAGCATCCCTGCAGCTGAGTGGTGATGTCAGAGCCTTGAAAATGATCCTGGTTTCAGAAGTGCAAAATATCTGTACAAGAACTCTATGAGCTTGATGTGATTTCAGGTTTGGTTCCAGCTGAGAACCCCACCCCGAGAAAAAGCTGAATAACCCAAACTAATCCCACTGAATGTACTGGCCCTTCTTCTGTGTATAAAATTACTTACGTGCTAATTTTTCAGAGGACCCGAGCCAAGGATATTGACCACGCATGCTGGACATCTAATTGGCTCATGGCTTTGTGTCTAAATCATGTGAATTTCCTCTCAAGTTTCAAGCAGATGTTTGGTCTGAAATCCTCAGACTTAAACAGGAATGAAGTCAGCTTCATGTCCTGGATCAAGATCCTGTGAAATTCCTGTTTTTGTATAATCACAAAGCAAATGCCAAGGTAAAGCCGAGTGGTCCAAATTAACATCATTCCTCCAGGCAAACTACATCATCCATTACATTTGTTTTTCCCCCCTTTTACTTGTGGGGTCTTCTTCCTCCTACTGCTACTACTATTACTACTAATCCGACATTAAAAGCCAAAGATTTCTTTTCAAAAGAACCCTAAAAATAATAGATCTCAAGCCCCAAATAAACTCTCAAGCCACTCTAGGCCGAGCTGTCTAATTCAAGAATAAACTGATAGAGCAGGTGGAGATGCCAAATGTCATTAAGTTTGCCAGAGCCCAGAGCTGAGGAACACAAAGGTGAGAAATATATTCCACAACAAATGACCCCTGACCAGGAGCTCCCTGCTACCAGTCCCCCTCGCTTTTAAATTAAACCAGTAAGCCTACTTGAGTGTCTAGCTTGTTTCATTTGATTCCACTCCAGGGGAAATGCAGCCTCTCAATTAAAGCTTTTAGAGTTTCACATGTGAAACCAAGGCATGGAGGCTCCTGGAGCTCCTGTGGAGGACTGAGGCAAGAGAATTGAGCTCAATTTCTGCCCTGCTACAAGCAATGGTCATAATGTTTCACCTCATGCCTCAGTTTCCTTTTCTTATAAATGTGCACGCCCAAAAGGCACTTTTAAAGAATCCAGGTGAAAATATGTGTAGTGTGTCTTTTTCTTGTACATTCTGACAGTACTTCAGCTCTTCTTGAATTCTCAGGGTTGTATTAGTGATCTTCATTTAACTTGCTTTTCAAACAGAAAGCCGTAAATAAAGAATCAATAGAAAAGCCCAGATGTGTCTCCATAGGTGAGGGCTGCAGGAATGCCATAGTTTTCATACCATCACACAGGCAGACATTTGGAACATTAGGGGCTGATGAATGCATCGCTGGGGATCAGCACAAAGTTATTTGCAGTTGTTTCTGTAATGGTGTTGCTCGGGGAGAAAATTCACAGTATGCCTTGCTGCCTGCCCATCTCCCAGCCACGCACCCTGGCACCTTGCTGGAGGGTGCTAATGCCCTGTGCCATGCTAGAAGACATGTAAATTAATTAAGTGGCTAAACACTTGCTCTGTGTTTGTTTCTTTCCTGTTGTAGTTTGGATTTTTTAATATATTTTTTTAATAATTTAAATCTCTTCACAACTTTTTTATAGGGCCCCAAATAGTTTTCATGCATAACAAATATAAAGCTGGGCATTTGTGGGTTCACTTTACATGAGTTGAGATGGAAAGATAAGATAGTGATTAGGGTCTCTAATTCCTATATTCATATTAATTAACACAAAGATCCTGTTTTCAGGAGACAGAAGTGAACCTTCAGTAATATGGATTTAATCCCATAGTCTCCAGGAAGGAATGGTTCTGCCCTTCCTTATCTAACTTCCAGGGTCAGGTGTATGGTTTCTTCTCTGCTCATTTTTGGAGGAGAAAAAAAAGGGACAACACAACTTTCATTCTTAGTCTGGTTTCCTGCAGGAGTGACTTTTACCTGATTTCCCATTGCCTACATGGCTGGATGGGCATTTCTGCTTGTCTGCCTGTCCATTCTTGGTAATTTCACCTAGCAAGAAAAGACTGAGGAAGCTGATTCCAGCTAAAAAGTTGTATTTTGTTTACAGATCACAGAAAAACAACTACATGAACTTCAGTGGTTACTGATTCACCTTGTCATTAATAACACAATCAGATCTCCCTATACATCATCATGTAGTGAAGGTTGGAGGATTTTACTGCTTTAAGCCTTGTGTTTTAAATCTATGCTGATGCTCCTGTGTGAGCTGAAAGAGAAGTTTGCATTACTGATGGGTAAATCTCATAAAGCATCAGGTGGGAGTGCTTGGTTTGGTTAGAGAGACAGGACTCCCAGAGCTGTGCCAGCACCATCGGAACTTCCTTGATTTTTTAAAATGTTTAAAATTTTGGATGGCAAATTCAAGAAATATGGATTTGCCTTGGAGATGCCACTTGGTTGTTGTTTTCCTTTCGACAGGCCGTGGGAAAGTACTTATCTTATGGATGCTTTTGTTTCTTTGTTTTTTCTAAACTTAATTGAACCCAAGCCCCCAGTAGCGAGGTACCTGGCTGTTGGTTTTATGGACCACATCTGCACAGTATGGGCAGAGCCCTCCAATCCTGAGGACCTGTTCAGCTGTACAGAAGTCAACGGAGCCACAATAAACATGGAAACTCTGCTGTGAATGTGTCCCCTAACGCCCACTACAGCTCTCAAAGTCTGGCCCAGCTTTACTGAGTGCAAAACTAGGAATGAGCACTTTTTTTTTTAGGCAGCAGTTTATTAGCTGGCTATTAAAAACCTGGTTGGGAATTTGGAGAGGGGAATCTGTGGGTGAGAACGTTCAGAGGTGTCCTGAGGATTTCTTTTGACACAGGTTTGAAATGCTCTTCCCTGTAATTGAAACACCTAGCAGTGACTTTACACCTAATTTAGATCAGATGGGGAAGGTGCAAGGAGTAGGCCTCAGCAGCTCCAGACAAGGTGATTTTTGATTTAGTAAACCCAAACATGCACCTTTTAGTTTCAGAGTGACCTGCACTTAGCAAACACGTTGGTCCCCACGATGACATCTGAACAGGGATAACGTGGCACTGGAGAAATAAAGAAAACCAGACACCCTGCAGTGAGGAAGCCATCAAATTAAAACTCTAAAGAAATCTCTCACTTCCTATTTGCTAAATCACTCATTTTGTAAATGTCTTTGCTGTTGATGCTACCACATTTAATATGATCAATAGTTTATTCTCTAGTGTTCCCCCGATTGACTGGTTGAAGATGCCAGAGAGGAGAAAAAGGGGGTGGGATGTGGAGTGAGGGGGCTGGGAGGAGGAAACTGTACTTGATCCTTATGGAAGTCAGTTAAAATTAATTGGAAAAAGCTTTTAAAGACCCAAGATGAAGACCAAATGTATCTCAGACCTGCGGCCTCATCCCCGACACTGAATGCGAAGGTCATTGCAAAGCTGTAGATTTATGCGGAAGGCTTGGGTGATGGAAAATGAGACAAAAGCATTTGGATTTTATTATTCCATTTACTCTGACCCTGGGCCATAAAGGGTTTGGAGAGCCTGTTTTATGTATTCAGCTGGTTGCCACACTGACAAGCATTTGGAGCCACTTAAATAAACCACCCCAACCCACAGCTGCAACAACACCATATCAAATACAGGTTAGAGTTGAAATGTAGAGCCAGCAGCACAGCGTCTCCAGCAGGTGCATGTGGAGTGTTTTTTAACCCCCTTGGTTTTGGAATAGTTCCCTTATTTATCTATCAGCTTTGATTTAAAGACCATTTAATCACCAGTATAACTCCAGGTTAGAGCGTGCACACACACACAGACACTGACACATGCAAGATGCTTTCTGCTGCTCTTCCTAATTCCTGCTTTTTCATGGGACTAACACAGAGTTTGAAAACCTCATGTTTTGGGCCCAAAGCAGGCAATTCTGTCCTAAGTGCCCCTTTCCCAGGTCGTTCTATACACACACTGAATCTCTCTGATTCCTGGCAGGCAGCACCGCTTTGGAGAGACAAGAGACAGGAAAGAGTAATGTATGGAGAGGAGGAGAGGGAAAGAGGATTTTGCTTAGAAAGAGGGTAAAATGGAGCATGTGTTTGGACTGATGACAGCAAAACTAGGTATCCAGGCGTGCTGGGAAAAGGAAAAAGGCAGACAGTCAACTGCACATCCAGTCACTCAGAAATCAGTGGGAAACCTAATATCGAGTTTCTTAATGTGTCTTGCATGCTGGATATGTAACGTGTTGAAACTCTCCTGTGGGCTACAGGATGTCTTGTGCCTATGTGAAGGTGTAGAGTTAAGCTTAAGTAATCCACAGACATTCAGATTTTCTGAAGAATTCGTTTTCACCCTGCCTGCCCCTCTTTTGTTCCAATTTTCCATTAATTTTGTGTGACTGTTCATGCTCTGGCTCTCAAATGGCAATATCACCAGTGTGGATGCAAGTTCTTCTGAAAACTGCTACATTTGCTCACACAAGCCAAGTTGCTCATTTATTAGGTTTAAGGAAAGCAATTCACCTTTAAATAGGGATCACAACTACTCAGGGCAAAACACTGAGTAGCCAAGAGAGTTAAAAAAAAATGGCAAAAGAGTATGTCAAATACATTTGAGTAACAAAGCAATTCCAATCTCCTCTCAATAACCCACTAGCTGAAGAAAGAGGCTAATTTATGTGCTGTGAATTTTGCACTCAGCCTCTTCCTAGAGGCTATTCTTTCAGGAGAGAGTTGTAACACATGATGGCTGAGATGAAATGGTGGAAAAGACTGCAGTGCTGTAGTGGGTGTTTTCTAATCTTGGCTAGATGAGCACAAGACAATGGTTTGTAGGACTTTTAATTCCTAAATTGACATTTTCGTCTGTAGTATGTTTCCATAGGGATCAAACTGAATTCTCCTAACCGACACCTCTAGTCCTGTATTACTAGGAATATTATGACAAAAGCTAGGGTAGCCAGGACATCTTGCAGTCTTTTAATTTATTCTTATTTTGTGTTATCCATATTTAATTTTGAGTGTCAGGCATTGCCTAATCTACATATCAATCTAGAATAAAATAGGAACTGATAATGTTTAACAAAATTCAAGGCCTCTTTTCAAATTAAGTGTCTCTCATGAGAGTGAAAGGACAATAATACCAATTCTCGCTTTCATAAAGCAAGAGAATGCAGTCAGCCCCAACTTAACCTTGAAGATAATGTTGCATGACAGACAGATCTCCTTTGTAGTAGATGCAAAGCCAAACTAGAAATCCCAACGTTTATTGCTCTCCTGCATCAGGAGGGAAAGATAATCTGAAACTTTGCTTGGTTAAAGCAATGTAGATCTTTGATGTCCTGAGAGCTGCTCTGTGTGGAGGGCTTGTGGTGTGACCGTGGAAGGTGAGGGTGTCCTTGCACAGCTCTCAGATACCTGGACACACCTGAGGTGGTAACCCTTGAGAGGAAAGGGAGCACTGAGTCTCACCTGACACAGGCAGAGCAGATGGATTGAGATGAAATGCCCTTTCCTCTGACTGCAGCAGGGCATGAGCATGATGAGATCAGATGTAGACATCTCCCTTGTAGACATGTAAAGCTCCAGGAGACAAATCCCAGGCGTGCTCACCTTTATCAGCTCCTTGCCACAGCAAGGGCTGGGTTTGCCTCTCCCTCACACTCTCTGCCTAGAGCAGGCAACAGCTCTGTCTCTTGATTTCTGAAATGTTCCCATTTAATTAATGTCACCGGGCTCAGCGTAGAAATATGTGAGTGAAATGTAATTGTGTGGGCTAGAAAGAGAGTCCAAGGAGAAGAACTGAAGGTCTGTCCTGGCCTTCTTCAGAGCAACTGAACCTGAGCCAAATGTTGTGCAGGGCTGTTATCTGTAACACAGTGTGAGTGAACTCCTGATCCAAACTGTTCAGGGGAGCCCAAACCCCAGGGCTCAGCTTTTTATTCACTAATTATTGATGCAGTCTCAATATTCAGTATTGGAGCAAACTAATTTGCAGGCCTAATCACCCTGGATGGAAATGGGAAATGAATTAAAAACAATTCCTATTTACTTATACATGATAATTAATCTTACTGGATTAAGAAGACCTGATACTTTAAGTGCTTCACTGAGGAGAATCCTCTGTGTTTTATGGACATTTAGTGTCAGAACTGAATGGAAACGAGAGGTTTTTTCCACGTTTAAATTTTCCAGATGTAATTGCAAAATGATCTGACAAACAAAATTCTGTAATCTTGAGCAAAAGCCACTCCAAACACAATTATTGTTGGATCTGAGGCTTTCTCACTGAAATATTGAAGACTTTCTATTCAAAGCTAATAGCTGCAGCATAAAAAATGTGCAAATCCAATCTTCAAATGTCTATGTTTCCATGATGCCAGCAAGAGCTGGGGCAAGTTGCTGAGGCTGATAACCTGCAGTCAGACCTGTGATACTAGAGAGAGAGAGAGCTGGAAATGTTTCCCTTTTTCTTCGGTTGCTAAAACTTGAAATCTTCCCTAAGACACTTACATGGACCAAAGTAAAGAATGAAATGATAACCAAATCTGGATGGTTTCCAGCATCCAGAATTGGTTCCTTTCTGTCTAGCCTAATCCCATTTAGGCTACACTGATAGGGAATGTGCTGGTATATAACAAAACTGGCAGTCCCAGCCATGTCCCTTCAGCCAAAAATTGCAGAGTTTCACTGTGGTATCTCTAATGGTCACAGAAGCAGGTGAGAAAGATGAGAGGAATGAGCTGAGCCCAGCAATTCCCATATTGTTGTGTGGAAAACTGGGGTCATTTGGCTCACAATGACTGCTGCTTGTCCAGGGTTACATGAGTCAGAAAACAAGCCAGCATAAGAACGTAATATCACAGAAGATATTGGCCTGCTTAATTCAAAAGAAAAAAAGTAATCACCACATGTATAGAGATTCCTGCTGATCAGTAACTTCCACTGAAATTGGGACAGTTGCATTTTAATTGACTTTTTCCCTTACAGCATTGCATTGGGAAATCAGCTCTGATATACTCGTAGCAAGGTGGAAAACAGTTGAACTCTTGTCAGATTTCTGTAGAGATCAGATGGTATTTATTTGCTGTGGTGTTCTCTTGGGCTAGATTCAAACTCAGGTTCTGCAGATTACAAGGAAAATCTTTGGAGCCTCAGATGGATTTTATGCTGACTAAATTTAGAAATATTAGCAATTAAACCTGAAGCTGGGTTCCTTTTTCTTGGCATTCCTATGAAATGTTACATTAAGGAGAGAACAGGGTGAAAATAAGAGCTGGTGGACTAAGGAGGAGGATAAAAGATTCATGAATATTTCTGCTAATAAAAAGTGCTGAGCTTGGCCTATTTGATTCATGGGGTCACATTATGCATTATTTTTGAGTATTCAGATGACCTCCAGGAATTTGTAAAGCTTTCATAAAAGTAGAGAATTTCTTGATATTTTAGCCCCAAGTATGCTTTTAAAGAGCACCAATCTCATACAGACACAGCTTAATTCCAATTCTAGAGAAAATATTGTTGCTTCCAGTATTAAAATCATAGACTATATTAACAGGGCAGACACTGTTTTTTTTTCCTCTTTTCTAGGAGAAAGCACAGGCTCTTAATTTGTTTTGAGGATGTTTACTGTTATCTTGGTTTGGACAACTGTTTATTATCACAATTAATTAAAAAATTGGTTGTAGGCATCTAAGGAGGAGGCAGAAGTGATCCATAGGAACTGGATAAGCAGTCACACCACTGACTCTATCAATAGCCACAGCCAAAATGGTTTGGAATCACCCATCACCTGCATATAATTTTTGCCAAGTTTCCAGAATCTTTCAGAATAACAAAAACGTTTGTAGAAAATCAGAAGCTGTTTTCAAGCTGTTTTTTGGTGAAAATTGGAATGGAAAAAATAGCCACAAATATTACTGTGAAAAAGGAAGGCAAGGAGGAGGAAATCCCAGCCTGTCATCTAACTTCGTGAAATACTTTTGCTGTTTTTAGGTCCTCCAGTCAAAAGCAGGTCCTGAACAAAACCCAGCCCTGTTGAGCAAACTGCTTCCTAGCTGCAAGCATGGCGACCATTCCTGCAAACAAAGAGAGAGGAAAATATGTAAATTTAAACAAATTCACAATTCTTTTTCCTCAGAAAAAAAAAGCTTTCATGTTATTTGAAATAGCCAGACTGCTAGAGTAATGTTCTTACATATAAATGGAAATCCTTTTTGATATTTACACTACTGATTTCTGCACTTTCTTTAATCTCTGCTTTCAAATTAATAGACAATAACATCAGATTCCTTCCTTGGCTCACTCAGCACTTGTGCATATTTACCCAAGTGTCTAGAGTGGAGATTGTACACATATCTCTAATCCACCTGCCTATGTTAGTTAAAAGCCCAGATAAAATCAGCAGCACTTAAATCTTAACCTTTTAAGTCTGAAATGTTTTTAAAGTCTGGGCTCATGGCAACTCCACTGAAGACGAGGGAGGGGGGAGAAGTGGAAGTTGAATGTAAAACATTTCACAGCTAAAACTATTGTTTCTTTCCAGTGCAAACTAAGCTCAGGAGTCCCACAAGAGTGTTACCCTGAGAACATTAGTAACGCTGACCAGCTCATAAAGTTTGCAGCGGTGTTGAGTGCTCCAAGCCTCCTACAGTCAACTTCATTTTCTGTCCCTTCAATGCACAGCTCCCGAAAACCTCAGCAAGAAAAAGAGAAACTCGAGGAGTGTGAGCTGTGATATCTGGCACTCTCCTTCCCCATCTTTGCCTTTTGTTTCAGTGTTTGGCTCTGGACCCTTCAGAGGCCACTGAGTGATTTAACACCTGGATGGCCCCGGGACAGCCAAGATACTCTAACAGTGTGTTGTGCTCCCTTCTTCCTTAAATAGTTTCAAGCCTCTTGCTGGCTTCCCTCAGGAGCTGGGCCTGAGCGAACAGATGCACCTATTCCTTAGGGAATGAATAGTTTGTTTATGTAGGAGAGATGAATGGGGCAGTAAGGGCGTCTAGGTCAGTTATTTAGCATGAAAAAAGCCATCAGGATCACCCTGTGGTATTGCCCTAGGAAGTTTGGAGCAGCTGAGTACAAAGGTGTACACACATCCTCCTCCAGCGCCCCTCGGGGAGCACTTTAATTAGGAAGGAGGGCAAATTACTCGGGATGCTGTGTGTGGAGGTATGGAGACAGGCTGTCCCGGCCCTGTCTCCCGGGGGCACAGGGCAGGGATGGCACTGCACGCTGCGGGTGTTTGCAGGGCATCCCTTCAATCCGTTCCCCTTCTCCCCGTGTCACATCTCTCACATCTGGGACCAAGCATTAAGGACTTTTTTCTTTTTGTTTACCCCCGAGCTAACACTGGGGGAAAGGGCTAGCTGGGAACATGGATGGGGAAATATGTGTGCATCTTTCTTTTTGCCCATCTCTTTTTCTCTCAATCTACCCTCAACAAGGGTGCCTATAGAATATAGCATAATGCTGCATTGTTGGGTTAGGGATTTAATTTCACTCCATCACAAGCTACCATCGGAGCCCCTGTCATTGCAATTTGTCACACTTTTTTGTGTGCTATATCTCACTGAAGTCACATCTCCTCCTCAGCCCGTTGCATAATCTCCTAGTCTGGAACAAAGCTCTCCAACATAATGAAAGAGGTGAAATCAGGGAAGGGAAAGTCAATGGTTGCTGTTATCACTATAGAACCCGCTCCCACTGGCTCTGCAGGTTCAGTCACACCACGAAAAACAGAGTAAGAAGGACATGCTGTGTGTGTGTGTCTCTTTTTTTCAAAGCCTGTTTATTGAACCTACAGGCAGCACCATTGGCTGCTGAGAGATGTAATCCCATTCCCTCCCGCAGACCACCAGCCATAAAGAGGCTGCGGGATGTCCCACTGGCCCACCAGGGAGTTGAGAGCCTCCAAAATAGATATCACAGGGAAAGAAGTGAAGAAATCAGTTTGCTTTAAAGGAGGAGATTGACTCACGTCTCAGGCTAAACCCACAATAATGTTGTACTTAGGGAAAAGACCCTAAAAAGCCAGAAAGAAGACAGAATGGCGTGCTTGAAAGGAAAAAAAATGAACATCTGCCAAAATAAGCAGGATTTTGTTTTCTATAGGAGGGTGGTCAAGGACTCTGCTATGTGTTGAAGGCTGAATTTGGAAATCTAAGCTGCTTTAAGCTTGTGGGGAATGACACGGAGGTTGGAAAGGCTGGCCATGTGCTCAGGGCTGCACACCTTGCTGCTCTGCCTCAACAAGGACCTCAGTGTCCTCCCTGCATTGCTCCTGGGGATCTGTAATGATGTCCTCATGTTCTCACTCCATTAAAATATTAGAAACTAGAATGAATTTAAGATTCACTTACTGTGACCTCACCATAAATGGGACGTTGATCCTGAAAAGGCAACTTGTGTGTTTGGGGAAAGGGGCTTCATGAAGTCCTCAGTGCTAATCCTGTGCTGTCCTGTGGAAGGGAGCAGTCTGAGATAGGTAACTGGTTCACAGAACAATATTTGTTTTGTTCTTCCTCACTGGTGTTGCCACTGTGCCTGCTCAGGACTGGTGTAAAATCTGGTCACTCCAGACTACCAAATTTGAAATACCTGAGAAAACACTTTGCAAGGCTGGAGCTCACAGGCAAACTCCAATCATTTACAGTTGCAGCTTTCTAGACCTGGCAACGGAGTTATTTTGAAAATGTGTTTTGAGGGCTCCTTAAGAAATGTAAATAATGTCCTCTATGAGGAATTTAAATTTTTTTGAGAGGGTCAAAAGAAAAGAAAAATCTGAAACATGAAATATTTATGGCCTTGGTTGAGCTCTTATATTCTCACTTCTGTTAAAGGTTATCTTTTTTTAATGGAGAAATTGCATTTTGGTTGAAACTTCGGCCCCAGTTTTTGATCAGTACTGAACACTGTCCTTTCATGTTAAATAAAGAGAAAGTATAAAGTATTCACAAGACATGTATCAATTTGACATCGGTGTAACATTTCTTAAGTGGCCCATTCAGGAGTGAAGCCCATGACTAACAGGCAAATGGCAGCGAGCTACAAGGAGAGATGGTTTTACAAAGGAGAGCAATAAGAAAGGAAAATGTTACACTGTTTGCACCGTGTGTTTTATAAGGAAGATCAGGGTAACAATGAGTCACTATGGAAAGGATTTATTGGGCTATGGAGCTAAAAGTCTGTAAAGATTAAAATTCTGACGGGGTTTGGACGGGGAATTGTTTCTGAGGTTAGTTTTACCCCGCACACTGTCCAGGTTATTAATCCCCTTGTGCTCCCTGAGCTGGGGAGCTGGTGTGGATGTGCTCCCGGGCCCATTCCAGGCACGCCGGCCCACAGCCTGGTGTAATATTTCTCCAGGCCAATCTCTGGGTGGTCTTGTCTTGTCTTGTGAAGAGTGAGAAGCAGATAGCAGGAGACTTTCAAGATTGCTGTTGCAGGCATCAGTCTTGGAGTGGGAAAATAATCCACCTGGAAGGACACTGCCTGGGCGAGGAGGGGCGGCCAGCCCTCTGTGATGGGGAGATAAGTTACACGCTGCAGTGCGTGTGGGGAAGGTGCAATTTGTCAGGAGAGGCCAGGCTGCCCATCCAGGCTCTCTGGTGTCTCTCAGCATCTGCCACTCGCATCCACTCGCAGCTTCCCTGGAGCTGCTGAGCCTTGGCAAGCAGCACACTTCAGTGCCTCGAAAGCAGGTGACTGGAGTCAGCCCCTGTGACAAACCCCAGGGATGTGATGACTAGCTGCAGAAGGTGTCTGGTGTCCAGCTTTCCCCAGGGATGCCCGAAGGATGTCTTGCAGCATGAAACACAAGGGGAGGGAAAGTGGGACAACCCCAAGTGAAAATAAAGTAGGCAGGGGAAGCGTGTCGTGATAGTTCCATGTCCAGCCCTGTCTCCAGGGCTGATATCATCCACTTTTTCCTCATGTTGTGGATGCTGAGATGCTCTTGGAGCAGGTATTTTAGTTTGTACAATGTGTTCCCACAGGCAGCAGGGAGGAGCACTGCCTCAGTGTTTTGCTGAGGAGAAGCCAGGGGAGCCCCTTCGTGCTAATCCCGTGGTGTGTCTGAACTCCCAAGGAGACTGATCTTAGGTCTGGCCCCTAAAGACAGATGCTTCAAGTCAGATTCACCGTGGCTGAAAGTTTTTCCAAGGATGTTCCCCCCTGGTGCTTTGTAAACCAGGAGAGAATATCGGGTTTCATGGAGAAGAGCATGATATTATCACTAGGCATTAGTTTTAACAAAGAGGAATTTGGTGAATTTGTCACTCCCCTGCATAGTTCTTCTGGTTTTGCTTTTGTTATAGCAGTTTACATAGAGTAAGGAGATAGGAACTGAAATCCCCATTTTATTTTTGTTGTTGAAAATCATTTTTACAAGGGAAGGGCTCAAGATGTTCATAGCTCAAGCTTGATTTGGATAAAGCAGCCCACTGTCTGAAGTTACCCAAATTACATCTGCTTCTGTTAAGACAATGAGTCAGGAGATTTACAACATGTCTATTTCTCATCCCAGCTGGAACTACCACTGGAAGATTTTTGTGTGTGGATCTGGCATAGTCAGCTCTGCTCCCATCTGGAGTGAGTGAGTAAAATGCACCTGAGTGGGAAACAATTATACTGAACTTTTCAGAGCACTGAACCACAACACCAGAGATTGAGGCTTAGGGGTTCTCAAGAACAATCTTGTATTTGCTCCAGTCAAGGCAGTCCTGGACTTCCAGAATACAGGCATAGAGGAGTCATATTGACTATCCTAGAAGTCAAAGAACAGAGAAAACTTTATTAGGTTTTGCATCAGTATGAGCACGTGCCTGAATACCTTTATTTTCTATCCTTAGGCAAATGTAGCTTGCACAAAAATGCCTGGACCTTCCACAGAAGAGTTGCTTTTCTTAATTCTTGTTATGCATGTGTATTAACCTCAATTTACAGGTCTAAATTAGGCAGTCTGGCAAATGTGGTGCCATTAGCTACAGCCCTTCAAAGACTACTTGTAAATTGGAATATCATATGTTATTCTACCAAGACCATCTCCAATAATCCCATACTCTGTTAAAATCCCTCCCTGGCAAGGGTTCTCCAGTAACTTAGGGCCAAACACCACCTTTTTATTCTAGCTAGGTAGTATTCATTAACAAGAAGTAATGGAAAAAATCTGGGCCTTTATTATAAAATGATGTCTAACAATTTGAAAAATCATGTCAAATAGAAAGTTTTGAAGCCTGACTTATAAGCATCTTGTAATGAATGTTGCATAGTTTTAAAAACAAGTTGCTGACTCTGTGTAACAGCATCATTCTGCCTTCTTCTGGATGGGAAAATGAAAATGGTTTGAGCTGAGCTTTTTGTATGGGATTCACTTCAGAAAACCAGAAAAATAAAGGATGGCAGAAAACTTCAGTGCTGATCAGCAGATCTTCACAATGCCATAATCTGTTCCTGTTTCTAGAAGTTTTGTGTAGTAATAATGATGAGGATTTGTTTGATGTTTTGCTCAGGAACTTGGTTGGGTCCTAATGGCACTAAATTCCCATCAGGATTTTAGGACACGGATTCCTCCTCTGCAAAAACTGATTGATATGACCTAGGCAAATCACTTCTGATCAGGTTTTCAGTAGTTCTTCAGCAAGTTCTTCCAAGTGCTTAAGCAGGTTAAGTGCCCAAATCCTATTAATTTAGTTTTGAAAAGCTGGCCTTTAGTCTCTGCAGCACATATTTTCACAGGTATTTATGATCCCAGCTACCTCTTAGGACTTGCCCCTCAGTGCCTTCAGGAAAAGATAATACCACAACCCTGCCCACCAGAGATGTTGAGAGGACATGTACATTAAAGATGACATAGAAATAATTTAGCCTGGTTGATCTCACAGCTGTATTTACATGGCCTAATTCTCTTCCCATGAACTCTTTTGAAATAAATGGAAATGCAGTGGTCATAAAACTGGTGTCACCAGAGAATGAATCTTGTGATGTGATATGATGATCAGAGGAGAAATGGGTGCAGAACCTGAGGGACCTCTAATTCAGAAATGGCTTTGTCCTGTTGGACAAGTGTTGAGGTGCATGAGGGAGAAACTCCTTCTTCCTTCTCTTTTGCCATGACTGTGGAGACAAATGAAGGCTGGATTTTGCAGAAACACTTCTAAAGCCACTATGTAAAACAGTTTAAATACCAAAACGAGTCTGATATTCCTCTTACCTACCCCTCTGCTCCTGAGGCAAAATAAGCACAAGCACTTCGGTTGTGAAAGGTGGGAATTTGCACTCCAGGAAATAGCTGAACATTAATGACATTCAGCCTGTATGGAAGCATATATTTTATAGGAAACCACATTGGTTATGCTTGAGAAATCTTTCTAGGACAGCCATTGCCCTGAGACTTATGCATCTGCATAAAGTCTGCTACATGAGAAACTGAACAGAATGGCCCGTCTCTCCCACGGTCTTAAGTTAACACTTTTCCTTTTGTCTGGGGCACCCTTTTCTAAACTTGAAATCCAATTGGCCAACAATTAAAGCCAATTAGCACGTGAGGAAAATAAACCCCCGAGCCCGCTTCTATGTGTTTCCCGGGCTGTTAGAAAGCCCAGTTAGCTCAAGGCATTAGCATAGCTGAGGATCGGGCGAGGCACACAGCACAGAGTAGTTGGCTTAAAGTATTAGACGCCTGCGATAGCGCCCTGGCTGAGCGGCACTGTTATTCTGGGCTCACAGCTGCCAAACATTCTTGACAGGAGATGAGGCAGATGTCCAAGGACAATCAAAGAGAGAAGAAAGTTTAAGCCAACGTTTGCCTATCTCATATTCTCTACTTGATCCTCTCCTCAAAGACAAGGCACAGCTGTTGCACTTCAAGGTCTATCTGGCTGAACCCGGCAACTCCTCCCTTTCTCCCTCCTGGCCTGCCTGAGCTTTCTGTGTGCTGGACTTTGGCAACCTACCAGACCTCATTAACTCCTAACAGGACAATTCATGACGTTAAATGGGTTTTATTTAATCTTTTTGTATGTCTGTGAGTATCCGAGAACAATTCTGCCGCATACTAATTGCATGAAAACGCGGCGGATTATAATTATGTGCACATTGCCCACCAGTCTACATGGGATCACCCTGGGCCACAGGAACAAGCACTGTAACATTAACAAGGTGATTTGTTATAGCTGCGATGGCAAAGGTGATACAAAAACAGCAGACAAAGGTGTTTCGCAGACAAAGGCATCAAGAAGCTCGGTCATTTTGCTCTCACTGATGAATAAAAATACAAGAACCGTTGTGATAATGAACACGGTGAATGATGGCAGGTGTATTAGTAAAAACACAAGTGTCATATCTATTGCTTCCAGCCCATCACAACAATTTATCCCGCTCAGACCCTGCTCTCTGCAGCCCTCCTTTCTGCCTGATATTTTGATTTTGGCCAGGTTTTGTGATGATCAGTAGATTCTTACATTTGGTTCTTTTTTTTTCCCTGAATCCCATACCAGTTTCTACCTCACATGATGTGGGACACACATCTGCCATGTGGCCCTATCAGATGGGGATACCTCTAGTTCAGTTCCATTGTATCCATGTGACAAAGTGTGAATAGTATTAAAATGCCACCTTAAGGGAATATATGGCATTTTAGGACTCCCAAACTGGACCTCATTGGCCTACAGGAATAGACTAGGACATGGAAAGCTAAGGCTCTGCCACTAGTTTACTCTGTAGCCTTCAGCTAATCATTTATTTCACAGTTTATTCTGAGCCAATATATGTGAATAATAACATCTAGATCCATTTCAAAAACACTGTAAGACTGTTGGAGGAAAGGAATTGACTAACTTCAAAGTACTACTGTTATTAACTGAATACAGTTCTGTGGAAAAGATGTAGCTGTCCAGTTTAATTCAAGTAGCCAGCTGAAGTGTCTGGTCCAAAAATATGGACTGTTTGGTTTAGATTTTCAAAATGTTAGATTAAGTAATGCAAGTTTCTCAAGAAATGTAACTTCATGTTTTCAGTTTTTAAAAATATTTTACATGTGGATTTGGTTTTTTTTGTTTTTTTGGTTTTTTGTTTTTTGTTTGGTTTTTTTTTTTTTTTTTTTTTTTTTGTACAGGCAGAGTTGAAATCATGATCAAACAGAGGCAAAGATTTTGCTCCCCAAAACAAAACTGGAGTGAGTTTGAAGGAGCAATCCTACAGTATATTTGTATGTCCATAGTGGAGTGGTTATTCTTCAAATTTAGTAAAGAATCACAAGTCTGAGTGCCCAGCAGTTGTAGAAAATGGGGTTTTAACCTATTATTCTTCCTACCCAGTACTACTGCTGCCTTCTTCCCTTCACCCTCTGGTTTGTTCATTCCCCCTGCTCCTCTTACTCTCAGCATCCTGAGCTGCACCATCAGGAGCCACAGCAGACACTGAGGCCACCACACGCCCAAAGCTTAGCAGTGTTGTGTGGCAGGAGAAATGTGTCCTTTCCATGAGACAGGAGAAATGTGTCCTTTCCATGAGAGACATGTCTGAGAGGTTTGGGAATGACTCTGCTCCACCAGCAACCTCCCACGGCCTGAGCCACAGCACCCCGTGCATGTCCTTGGAGCACCCCAGCTTGGGAGCTGACAGATTTCTTAGATCATGGCCGTGGTTCCCATGCCTCATCTGGCAGGCAGCAACTGGTTAAATTGTGGCAAAGGGATCACTTTCAATTCTGTGACTATATCCATAACATAATCTGGGATTTCAAAGGAGCCTTGGGCAATCAGCATCTCCCACTGCTTTACTGTGGGCTTTGCATGTCTCCATCCCTTGGGGTCTCAGTTATAATTCCTAGAATAAAATAATGTCAAAAACTATTTTGAATGTCTCCTAAATGTAATAAAAATCTATCCCTGAAGAGTCATCAGTGACTGGTCTCTGTGTGCCAAATTTAATTTTCAGTGTAAGGAGGAGGGGAATGAAAACAAACAACCCCTTAAACAATGACATTGGGATCTGAATGTGCTGTGCCTCCCCAAACCATCCAAAATCAAACACAAAAGGATGCAAAGCATTCCCAAATGCCTTCCCTTCACTTCTCTTCTCACAGCAACTCCAGTGGACTAAAGCCTTTGACTGAGAACAAACTTAAGGCCACAGCAATGATTTGGCTGCTCTTTCTGACTCCAGCAGCCCTTCTCCATCTCTCTCCAATGTCTCTTTGCTGCAGCTTGGATTTATTTTTTGGCTGTTTCAAGTCCATCGGGAGTTTAAGGGATGAATGTGAGGAGGTCTGAGTGAAGAAGGACCTTGTTTGGCAGGGCTTTAGGGGCCAGGCTGTGGTTTGCTCTGTGGGACACAGTGTGTCAGACATCGGTGTCACCTTCCTCAGAGGCAGCTGGGGTTGTGGCATGCTCAGGATCCCAGGAAAAAAAAAGAAAAAAGACATCAGAAAACCTCACCAAATAAGAGCAGCGAGAGCAGTGCTGCAATAAAACTGATGCATGTGTTACCAGCAGGGTTGGAGAATTAGGGTGCAACATTTTTGCCCGACTTTCAGCTGGCTGAGGAAGGGCCAGCTTCACAGCTACTGCCACTCTTTGCTCAAGGCTAAGAGGAATTTGGCAGCTGAAGCCCCATCCTCTCACATTCATTAAAAACCCCATTTATTCTGTGTGATTTAGTGCTATGAGACACATTAGGAAGCAGAAGCTAACTAGTACTTGAAAAGTTGCTTAGGTCTATGCTGCTAAAGATATTTAGGCACCTAAGCTGCTTCAGAAAGATTTTTCAAAAATGCCAGGATGATTCATTTCTATTAATTTCAATAAGAGGCAGTTAAATGGTGCATTTATTTGTCACTGCCTAACTGCTTAAAAATTGGATGGTGCTGACTCTGAAGATTTAGGAGCCCTGGCTCTTCACCAGAGCCAAAATCCCATGAAGCAACCATCATTTTCCCTGTCCAAAACTCCCTGTATTTTGGGGGCTGTTTGCTTTTACTGCTGTTTCCACTTTAAAGGCGGCTGTATTTTAGTGCCTGGGGAAGGATTTGCTGTATACACAGGGCCAGACCATGCTTAAGGCTTTTTAAATATTAAAGAAATGGAGAAGCTGAAGTTGCCCTGCAGCTTCATGTCCACCATCCCTCGGCCAGGTGCGAGTCCCCACAGTAAGGGTGGCCTGATGAGGTGCTGATTTTGATGACATATGCTTTAAGAAGTAAAAATCAAATACTGACACTTTTTATGCTCAGACAGAGTGCTGGGGTTTGCCTGACATATTTTCTTGTGGTTTTTTGCGCTGTGTTTTCAAGGCATGAGCAAATGCCTAGAATGCAGAGATGGCTCTGGAAAGGGCAGAGCTCCCCACACACTGTGGTAAACTGGAACGGATCAGGAGGACTCTCAGCTGCTGACTTGGCTGGGAAACACCAGTTGAGGGTTGCAATTCTGTCTCTAGATAGTGTCCCAGGGCTGGGAGCCAGCAGCCTGGGGTGGGGAGCTGCTAAGTTTTGTCACTCTTGTCTTGTGAGGGCATGACATGAAATTGATGCTTTCTGCACCCGAGAGGAGGAAAACACAGTGGCAGTCACTGTGGGAGGGCACACATCCCAGTCCACTGGCAGACAGGCTGTCTCAGGTGTCTCTCCTCTCTGCAGAGGCAGCAGGGAAGGCAGCCAGGGTGGCTCAGATCGACATTCGCTTGCACAGAGTTGGTCAAGCAGAGCAAAACACAAGGAAAACCTTTCTCCAGGTCCCCAGCTGGGTTTGCCCTGACACTACCCCACCTTGTTTGAGGAAGGCAAGGGTCTGGTTACTACGAGCACTTTTTTGTTCATTAAACCTGAGCTGCAAGAACTAATTTGCCTTTTGGGCAAGGCTGCTGAGCACAAGGCTGTGCCTTGTCCCGCTGGCACGACGTGTCTGTGCGGGCGCTCGCCCCGCGCGTCCGGCACCGCCGCACTTCCAGCTCCTCCGAGGTGGCAAAGGCCTTGCCTTGACTGGTGTGCAAAGCAAGATCCTGATTTTCCTAGTCCTCTGTGGGAGCTTTTTTTTTTCATTTGGAACACAGCAGCGCTTCACTTTTGCTCCCTGAGTTTTGCTGGTGCCAAGGCAGGTACCAGTGAAGCACAGGGTGTTTTATCGTGACAGTCCTGCTGCTCCTTTCCATGTGGAAGCCTTGGGATGAACCTTCCCAAGGAAGAAAGGCAGCCCACACTGCTGCCTCCATAAGGGCTTGCACCTACCAATGGGGTCAGGACTACTCTGGCAGTTAAAGCCCCTTTTGCTGGGGAGGCCACTCTCAGGCAGCCCTGGCCTTCCAAACCCAGATGGCAACAACAACTTTGAGACTGAAACCTCTTGCTGCCCCATAGAGAAAGAGCAAAGGGAAGTTTACAAAAGGCCCATATGTGTCTGAGTCATTTTGAGCAGCTCAGGTACTGACACACCTCTTCCTTATCCAGAAACCTCCTCAGGGAAAGAAAGAGAGACATATGTTTGGCCTCTGCAGCAAGCTCTTATCTTGGCAGGAGAAAGCTATTGATGTTCATGTTTCACATTTCTGGCGCCCAAAACAGGTTCTGATGTTTAAAATGAGGCAGCGGTGGAACCTGTTTTAAATATGTAACAGTCTCAGAAAGGAGCAGTCTAATCACTTCATTATCCAACACAGCAGAAAATGGTTTCAAACCCAAACTTGGGAGAGGGGGGCTTAGAGAAACCTTCCCCAACAAGACATTGCCAGCATTAACCCTGGTATTTATTGCTCATTTTAACTATGGTGCACAGCAAGCATTTTCTCAGCCTCGCATTGCAA
The DNA here is from genome assembly GCF_021018805.1 of Prinia subflava. Taxonomy (NCBI): domain Eukaryota; kingdom Metazoa; phylum Chordata; class Aves; order Passeriformes; family Cisticolidae; genus Prinia; species Prinia subflava. Next base: position 4,778,388 of record NC_086261.1, read on the forward strand.
GAATATATAATTCATATGCTTAATATTTAGTCTCAGCTCTCCTTGCATATGTTGCAGAGCTGGAGACTGTTTGTGTGTTTGCTATATATCAGTTGACACCTCTGTAAAATCTTTATATTGAATGCCTTTGGCAACTATATGCCAAATAATAGCATTACCATTTGTAATTTTCTTAGCTGCAGCTTTCCTGTAAGCTTTGCTCTATGCATTACAAGTAGGAAGGATTTAAAGAGCTTTATTGGTTCTCAAGTCTTCCTAATGACCTTTCCACGCTTTTGTAAGTCAAAATAACTTTTTTTTCTCCTTGTCTCCTTGTGCATTTTCAAGTAAAACTGCAAGAGCTCTTAAGTAAATAAGCAAGAAAAGCAGGTAACCAGTGTCTCTGCCCCAGCTTTAACTCTGTTCCTCCTCTCTTACTTCACAATCAGAATCCCCCGGTGTCACTCACAGATTCTGTTGACTCTTGTCTTGCAGATGCTTTTCTTCCCTCACTCTCGTCTTCAGATCTGCTCATTATATTAGCTATGCTGGAAAAAGAAATAGAAAAGACCCCGTGAAAGATCGGGGCCCAGCGGTGCTAAGCACTGTACAAATAACACAAAGGCTGTCCTTGCCTCAGGACTCGCCGTGCGGGATTTAGACAATATGCCACCGGGGAATAAATCAATAAATGGAAAGCAGAGCAGATATGTTTATACCTGTTAATGATTATGTGGAGTTTCAAGAGCCGTATTATTTTCTTCTTTTGTAAATTCTGCTTGTTTTCACCGAAAATATCTCGGTGCTTCCCTGAGTTGTCGCCTTTTGTTGTGTCTTCTCTGTTATGGGCTGTGAACTCCTCAGACCTGGGACTGTGTGCTGTTCTTGTTTAGTTAGCACCAGGTACATTTACAGGGTTGTGTATTTGCTTAATAAAAATAAATAACCAGCAGAAGTTCCAAACTCAGAATTACGCCAGACACAGCATTTTCCTTATTGCTTTGTCTTGTGGAAAACAAAGTACATTTTATCCTACGTTTATCATGTAGCTTATGTGGTACTTTTCATTTTGATGTATGGCACACTTTCTAATGTGTCTCCCCTCATGTCTCTTTATTACTAAAGTGTTTCTGTGGAAAAGTATATTACAAACAAATAAATAACTTACAACTACTGTCACTAGTCTAGCGAGAGAGCCACAGGCATGGGCTAGTTGGGTCCATTCATTACAAAACCTTATTCAGGACTTTATGGATATCTTTTTCTTTTTATTTTAATGAATGCCTCTCTCACAGCTTTGTCCTAGCAAATATTCCTTTCCAGCTCTTATTTTCATCTATTCTTCCAAAGGGATATTCAACCCAGTTCAAGACACCTCAGGGAAAAAAAGCAAGATCCAGGCTAGTTTCCTCACAAATTAAATGTTGGGACTCATTGAGTTTAGGGGAAAGGAAAAGGAGCAGAGAGGCAATGAATGGGAACTGGGCTGCTGGATTGAATCTCTTGCTGTTTTTTCAGGGAGGGATGGGAGCACTGACCATTGCTGTTGCAATGAGCCCCTTTTTGTCCCCGTGATATTTTCCACTCTGCAAGCAGCTGCTGCCTATGTCACATCATCAGTGAACCTTGTTTTCCAGGGCTCTGAGGGCACACCACCCACCAGCCATGGTGCAGGGTGGCACCTTAGCCCAGGGTCAGCCTGTACTGAGCTTACAGAAACCCAGATTCAGCCTCAATTTTGAAACAAGCTGAGAATAAAGAGTTTGGAAATCAAGGAACTGTGGACCATTGTTTCTTGGGGTGGGCAGCTGGATTGTCAACCTTGAGTGGTGTTATTTACAGTCTGGTTGGGGCACCACAATAAGCTGGCCATTGGTAGCCAGTGCCTAAACCTGATGGAAATGGGTTTACATGCATGAAACTTTCTTTGTCCAGTTAGGAATGAAAGACGAAATCACTGCTCAAATGTAGCACCTGCAAACCTTCATTAGTAGCACAAACGTGTTCTTGGGAGCACAATAAAGGTGCAGGGGCAGGAGGGTGCAGGTTGCACACACAGGCAAGCTCTGTGCTCAGCAGGGACAGGATCCCACCCCACCCCTTCTCTCCACCATCACTTTCCTGCTCTAAAGCCACAAATGTGCCTGAGGTTGTTTTACATGGGCCGAGTTGTACATGCAGAACTCCACGACAAGCCTATTAAAAATGTGTTAAATTTCAATGCTCCTGTTTAGGCTCCTTCACAAAGATGTGGGCACTAATTTATGGCAGCTGCTGGATCACAAACCTATGGATGAATTGAAGAAGAGAAGGAGCTAGGCAAAGAAAAGCAGAGAGCGTGGCATGGTGATTCCTTTGGACAGGTCTGAAGCCTAGGAATATCTCTTTGGTTGGTTTTGAGCACTTTCTATGAAAATACAGTTAAAAAATAATTCTTTTAGCTCCATCTTCTCTGCTCACTGCCCCAGCCCAATTGTGTGAAAAAACAGCTTTACCATAAACAGATTTTACTATATCAGAGTCAAATTTTACTACATCATTATAGGAGTGTTCCACTGGGTAATATGACTGGCCGCCCTATCAGAAGACCAGTGCTAATGCCATAGTGAAAACATGCCATCACACTTCCCCAATAAAAACTTTTATTGTATCCCAGCGCACATTAAAAACAACACTAACTGCATTAATACATTGTAATTTACTTTTGTATTATGGAGCAAATGACAAACCTGGTGCTAATGAGGTCATATTTTCCATTACCCCAATGCAAAGTCTTGGTTAATCCAGTCCTTGGAGATTTCCACGTGGAGCTCGGGAACACTTGTGTGAGCACATGTGTGCACAGACACACACAGCATGCACGTGCTGGTGAGGGATGCTTCCATTGGCAAATGGGGTGGCAGAATATGATTTTATTTTAAACTACTGCTTTTGAAACAAACACTTAATTTTAATTGCTCTGACATTTGCATTTTGTTCACAAGGCAGTCTTTAACAAAAGAAAAAACTGCAAGCGATCCCATCACCGATGGTGCCTTTTACTAGGGAAGCCTCTTTCACACTGTGGTGAACAGAAATGCAATTCTTCTGTGCTGCAGAAGATGAGGCTGAATGGATTCTTTAGGGATTGCTTATATTTCAAGAGCAATTATTTAGGAAGCTGTAAGCTTTCCATTTTATTTTGTCATGAGCAGAATGTTAGAAGAAACTCATTTCTCAGGAGATACGGATGATTCCTTATTTCTAAACTTCCTGTGGTGTTTTCTTAATGATGCTATTAAATGATTAAGCTTTTCTTTTATAAATTAAATCACCAAAATGAAATCATTAAGGCTCTCTCAGTTTTATTAAGCATAGTTATTTGCCATCATGTGTAAATTCACTTAAGTAATCATCTACACTATCTGCTTTAAAATTGTGTTGGCAGCACCACGGGGAAAGTCAGTTCAGCATGGTGGATGGAGATATCCAGCTCTGCTGATTTCAGAGGGCTCCAAACACACTGACGAGGGAGAAGAATGAGGAAGGCAAAGCAATGCCAAAGGTTTAGTGAATGACAGATCCCAATTCCTGGCACTGCAGTCAGTCTCTGGTAGGCACTTACTCTACCTCTGGGGGTTATACTATGCAAATAGTAACATGGGGCTGCACAGAGGTGTAGCCTCCTCCCAAGGTCCAAGTGACACAGAATTGGGGGCTCCATCGAGTCACACGAGTTAGCAAATTACTTTGTCTTCATTCTCCCTCCAGTATCTTCTCTTCCTTTCCTTCTGTTTCTCTTCTCTGCTCTCTGCTATTTGTTCTTGCCATGTCTTAGTCTCTGCTGATGAATTAGTCTGTTGCTCAGGGAGAAAATTGATCTTCACTCTTACAGAAGTTGCAAGACAAGTTGTGCTTAGTTCAGGCTGTGGTATTTTGCCAGCCCGTGCTAGGATGAGAAATAGTTGGTGCTGAGTACATAGACTTGAACTGCAGCCTGCAGAAACTGAAACTCACACTGGTATTTACATTTAAAGCCTTCCCTTTAGCTCTTAAAACCACTGTTCAATTTTAGTGATGTTTTACCAGGGAGATTTTCCTTCTGGAAAGATTAAAAGGAGAAAGGATGGGAGATACTTTCAGAGGAGAGGGGAAAACTGTATTTTTGTTACCTTGCACTGCAGCGTGTGGATGTTGCCAGGACAGGACGGATGAGGCAAACTCATGTGCTACACCAGTATCCCAAACTCTCTTCCATGTGCTTAGGACAGGTAGGAATTATCCTTAGTGAATAGCTGAGGGAGGTGTTGTTTGCTCTGCTGCAATGGGACAACTCGATGATCTTAGAGCTGGCAAAGGCCAGACTCCTGCCCTGGCTCCACATGGAGCAGGTTTTGCTTTTTGGTCCCTCCTCCTGTCACTGCAGAGGGTGGAGATGATGGGCAAGTTCAGTTCTGGAGCTGGGCACACACTCAGATGTCCACAGTCACAGGGACAGTGTCCCTCCAGGGCAATCACACCTCTTTCAGCTGTGGCAAAGGTTGTGGATTTCATTTTTATTTTTATTTTTTTAACCTACTGAAATAGTGAAATATAAAAATAGGGAGTAATGATTTTTTGCCTCACATTACTTTCAAACTTCATTAGTAAGTGTGCCCAAAATCCATTCTGCACGTGGTCATTTTATCAGCTTCCTGACAAATAAATAAGTAAATACTTTCTATTTACTTAAAACATTTTCAGAAAACTACATGTAAGTGATTCCATGGAAGCATTCCTGAGGTGATTATTTCTACCTACATTTTCAATTGCAGAAGATGATAAAAATAAAAGAATTTCAGAATAAAAAAAAAATCCCTCTGAACAAAAGGTAGGTGTTTAAAATGTATTGAGTGCAACTTTTTGTATCCTCAGATTAATTTTTCTGTAGTTCTTTCTTCTCTTGATCATTAGTTTGACAAACACAAGAGACATTTGCAGAAAAATTTTATATAGGATCTTCATTATTTTTTGCTATTACTGTTGACTTATTTGTTATTCCTCATGAGGAATTTTTGGGTCTAATATGCCTCATCAACTTAAGATTCTTCACCTGAGCTTTGCCTCTTTTCCTTCAGAAAGTCACTTATTCACTGAGATTTCTCCAGAAGCCAAACATTCAGAAGCAAATAAATAGTTCTCAGTTGATGGTAATGTTAATAAATACAACCTAATTTACATTATAAATCTATTTATGTATATATGTTTATTTATATACTTATAAATAAATACTTACATGTTGTTAACACATATCTATTAGAACTTTAAAATACTCTGAAATATATGAAGTGCTTTTAAATTTGATGTGGAAGCATATTAAAACAAATGAAAGTCAGTAGTAAATCTGGGACAACATTATTGCAAACCTGATGCAGATATCTCTGTTTTTTTGCAGAGAAGCCCTTCTGTCAGAGTACTTCTGACTGATTTTTGAATGAAAGAATTTAAACTACAGGAACAGTAAATTTTTTGACTTGACAGAAAACATTGTTATATAGACAAATAACTGGCATGCCAGTAAATAAATGGAGCACATTTTCCAAACATCAATAGATGCCTGGGCAAAAGCTATTTTAACAGCAACAGATTTTTTTGTGTGTGTGCAGTGGCTCCTGTATAGTGTTTGGAAAACGTACCCATATGTCTACTCACAAATAATGTTCACCTGTAAGGAAATGCACACCAGGTTTATGGATGCTATTGAGTATTCCCAGTCCTACCACTGTGAATAATGATGCTTACATGCCCTCAAACATGAAAAATGCTCATCTGAATGCACTGAAATAGCCTGACATACAGATTGTTGACATTAGTTTTTAAAGAAGTATTCACATGTGGAGTTGATGGCATTATCCCAGCCATGTGCCAGTGGAAGGAAGAGTTTTGGGAACTCAGCAGAAAACCAGCTGTCAAGGTTGGCTAAACCTGGGAGTCTGCTCTAAAGCACTCAGGGGAGAGCAGCAAGGCTGAAGATTTGGATTCCCCAGGGTGGGCAATTGCTCACTGCCTGTGAGACAGGCTGCAGGGCCTTAGGCAAATAACTTTGCTGCCTGTTGCCTCTTTTACCCCATTTGTAAGAGCTGACTGGGTATAATTATGTATCTGTTGCTTTAGAAGATAAATTAGTTCATATTTGCAAAGCAGGTGGAGGGAGGAAAAAAAAATGAGCAAGTTACCTCTGGTCTTTTCACTCCTCTTTTTCCCGACTGCCCCTTGCAATTGCTTTCCTTTGCTTGGAGGAGATTAAGAAATGCAAGCTGGTGTTGTCTCCTGACATAAACTGTTCCTCTGAGCATTAAAATGAGCTGACCTTTTTGGCAAGGTTGGCTGGTGTAAGCCAGAGCCATAGAGGGCAGGCAGTGGGACAGTTCTGCACTGCCTACAGCAGGCAGCAATTTGGCTTGCTGTGCCTGCATCCCAATTTCGTGTGGATTTGAGCCCTGGATGGCGTGTTGCTAGGCGGATACTATTTTCAAACGTTTCAGGAGAGCTTTTGAGTGTAATGTGCACTTCTCTCCTTCAACATTTAGAGGCTGCAGCAGTGGGAGAGGCATGCGGCATATCTGTAAAAGCCTGAAAGCTGATGAAATCTCAGTTAGATCTGTTATCTCCCAATGCTTTAAAGGTCTTCAGCTGGGAGATTAAAGAACAAGGTTACTGTGACAATTTGTTTACACGCAGGGAGAGATTAAGATCTCGTTGAAAAGGAATAAAAATAACATCATCTTGAGCTGTCACAGCATGAAACCCATTGTAATCAACACTGGTCTGATTTCAGGGATAATTTAAGACCAATTTATTATCTTAATTAAAAATAAGAAGAAGGGAGAATTCAGTGTTTCAGAAGCCTGTTGGACTGATAAACCAGATGCCTCTGGAGTATCTACATTTTACACAGTCAGAAACTTTAAAGGTGTTCTGGAAGGGAAGCCAAAACCAGAACATACAAGCATTTCAGCCTATCTTAATAAACACTGGATTAATCACACATTTAACCAAAGAAAAACAACCCCAAAATTCCCAAGCACACTAAAAAAATGAACACAGAAGGCATCTCTTTGCAAAGCCTGTTCTGATCCTCTGTGAAGCAGGTAAAAACAAAATAAACACATACAGAGAATCCCCTTTGATTATGTTTCATGCATATATTTTAGCTGCTTGGTTACAATAATAAGATCATGCTGAATAGTCTTCATAACTGCTGCTCTTGAAGTTTAAAATCCATGAGTTCCTGGTATCCAAATAAATGCACATGGAATTCAGAGTTCAGAGAAGGGCCTGCTGTGTTTCACAGGCATTTGATATCAGCCACTACTCAAAAAAGATAAAATGCTGTTTCTTTCTGCTTTCTAATTGTGTAAAGTACAGAAATCCTTAGCTCTCCAAACACAATGAAGGGGAGAAAAAAAAATGACTAAATGGATTTTCCTGGACTGTTTTCGTGGTGCTTTTGCACTTGTTTTTAGCAAACATTCATATGGTTATTTCTATCTTGCATGCTTGAAGAAAGCAACTTTAAATTTGTTTTTCACGATCATTCACCCTTGGAAGCTGGTCATACAAGTTGCTATATGCTCACCCAGCTGGTGGAAGAAGATCAGGTGACTCAAATGGCAGAGCTCCTGGCAAAAATAACAAATTTTAAAGGCAACTAGGGAAAAGGAAATTTACCACAAGTGTATCTCTTACATGGAATTTGAATGAAATCTGACAGTGCAGATATCTCCCTTGAAGAGAAAGGTGGGATGGGCCAGATAAACCAGTCACGGGAATATTCCCAGATCTCCTGTGCCCTCAGGTCTAACCCACTGGACAATCCTTGGAGGTTTTGTGAACCATTGCAAGGCTCTGAAACAGACTCAGACTTGGGTCAAGTAGAAAGCTGAATCCAGGATCACCACAGCCAGAAAAAGGGGTTTGCTGGTGAATTCTCACCTCAATACAAAATAATAAGGACTTGAGGAGGCTTTGATGGGAATCTGCTGGATCCCAGTGCACCAAGGTTGGCAGGCTGTCCTGTCTGCTTCCAAAGAGGAAGACTTTAGAGCCAACTGCTGCTCCAGTGTTTCATTACCCATAGCTAAAAATTTTACCTAGGGAATGACTCAGATGCCAAAATGGGGCTTTCCACTGCCATCTAAAAATCTCTTATGATACTTCTCCAAATCTAGAGCCTCATCTCAATGGGAACAAGACTCCCACAGGTTTCTCAGTATATTGGCCAGCCTGTCTTGGATGTCCTTAGGTCCCTAAATTGACAGTAAATATTTGTATGCAGGCACCTGAGTATTCCCCCTAACATGAATCCTTCTTGCTACATTTTACTTTCTAGCCTAGTCAGTAGCACTCCGGAGGGCAGATTTTTTCCATCTTTCACCTTCTAAATTTCTGAACACCCTCAGTTAGAAAAACTGTGTTCATCTGGTCTCTTTTCATATGTCAGAGCTCTGCTCTCCCTCTAAACCTGTCCCCAGCCAGAGCTGTATGGGCTGGAGGTCACCCAGGAGTCTGGCAGGCAGAACTTCCACTTGTATGTGCTAAAGTCACTTTTGTTTTGTCTATAGATTCATGAAAGTGTTCCCTTCTCTTTAACTTGGGATCTGCTCCTCTTCTCACAAATTTAATGAGGAACCACCACTTTCCTTGGCTCACTCTGTATTCTTGCACCTTGCTCCTACTCAGACCTGGACTCTGAAATTGCCCATAGGGACTGGCACAATGTCTCCTTCCCCCTTCCTCCAATTTATCGATAACTCATTAAATTTCTCTCCTTCTTTCCAGTGAGCTTGCTGCCCTCCCCAGCCCCCTGTGCTCTGAACAGTTAATACACAAATTCTTTATTTCACCGACTTTAACGAACACGGTCCAAGAACAGAGCCCAGGGGACCCTGCTCAGGATCACTTTTCATTTTGACCCCTGATACCTTACCTCTGCAATCCCCATGCTTCAGATATGCTTTTCTACATGGTCCTTTCATCCACTTGCCCCTCTTGGAGAGTAATTTTCCTGGAGATTTGGGGTGTGGTGGAAAGGCACAGATTTCAAAGCCACATGTCACTTTAGCCCAGCAGACGATCTGACTGTTTATTTCCCCTCTCCCATTGAATTCCTTTGTGCTGGTGCCCTCTGTATAAAGGCAATATGAATAACCCTGAGCCATGTGGAGGGGGAGGTTTCTGTGACTCACACCACCACGCTTTTTTCTTCCCCCTTTGGTGCTGTATTTCCTAGTGCATGTCCTCACTCCTGGCTCTCACCACAAAAGGCAGCAACAATCAACCAAACCTCCAAGTGAGTAATCTGCTCACAAAGAGCCCTTTGAGCTCACAAAGTAGTTGCAGGAGGAAACGTCCCACTGGGGAACCAGGTGGACAGCAAACATTCGCTTTCCATTACAAATGAGTTCAAGGGAAATGGAGTCACCCCAGCATGGGATGCCAAATCCGTATCCAAAGCTACTCCCCACCACCCACGCTAGACGTGCTTCCCTTTCTGTCGCTCCCCATCTCCCCTCCTTGTTTACAAACACGTTTACAAGTACTTGATAGGTGACCTTATTTACTTAGTAACCTGTGGATTCATTTATCTTGAAATTAGCAGGTAATGAACTGGAAACCCTCAACAACCCTCCCACTAATTAACATGATAATAAGATTGTTTTGCTACAGAGGTACAATTAGCATGTATGAGCTAGAGGGGGAGAAAGATCAATAAAATGTCTGAAGGGTACTGGGAACCAGTCTGGAGAAAAGAACAAAACAAAAGAGCTTTATGGGGTTACAACAGCAGCAACGACTTACAGACCTGGTGCTTTAAAGATATCCAGGGCAGTGGTCCTCTTGCCACTAGATTGCCTGCAAGTAGGCTGGGAGGAGCTACCTGTATCCCATCCTGCTTGCCATTAATCTTACCAGAGTAGATTAGAGATGTATCAAGGGTATTCCAGTCAAAAGGTTAAAACTTGTGGAGGGAAAAAAAATAAAGTTTGGGAAAAGTCCAAAACATATATATGGCACATGTGCATAAATCAGTGCAGGTGTTATGTGGTGAAAGGGAATTATGTGGAGTCATTTAGTGCCCATAATCATGAGAAAGGGCTCCAGCACGTTGGGTTGAGAAACCCCTCTTTGCCATTCAATTGACTTTAAGGAGATTACCTGGGTAAGTAATGCTTAAATATAAATCTTTGCAGGATCATGCCTTTACACAGGGAACTGAGTCGGAAATGGTGAGAAAAAAATTGCAAAACAGTTTTAATGGGCTCTTTTGGTTAAGTCAGATCAGATTGAGTGAGGGGGGAACTCACGTGAGAGGATGATGTGCAGTTAGAGAGCCAACTTTGACAGCCAGGGTCATCTGTCCCCTAAAATCCCTGGTTAGGGGAGAGAAAGGGGCACCAAAGCAGGGTTCCTCCTTTCCAGAGCCAGGAATATAAAGGAAATGGAAAGATCTTTTCTCTCCTACATTCATAGTTGCTTGTCTGCTAATGTATTTCTATCTACATGGACTGGATCCATGGGAGAGGAGAGGAGAGGAGAGGAGAGGAGAGGAGAGGAGAGGAGAGGAGAGGAGAGGAGAGGAGAGGAGAGGAGAGGATAAATGCACATCTGAGATGCAGGATATGGATAGAGGCAAACATGGCACAGGATTTACTGGGCTAATAAGAAGGAGTGTGGGGCTACAATCATGTTAGTCTATGTCCTATGAGTAAATCAGTGTGTAAATCCGTACCTAAATACTGAAAATAAAGTATAAACTAAATATTGAAAATAAAGCACAATCCAGCCCTCCAGCACTTGGTGCACTGTCTGATGTCAAGCTGAAGAGCCAGAAACCTCTACTACTGTCCTTTATATCCAGATATTGCTGGATAAACAAAGAACTTGGTCTTTCAGCTTGAAGTATCTTGGTTTAAAGCTCTTCAGGTCTTAGTTAAGCTCAAATTTTTTTATAAGTTCCCATAGGTATTGGCTCCTCTTCACAAAGCCATATTTTGCCCCAGATGACTTGGGAAATGAGATCATTCACAGTTGCTTGACGTAAATGAGAGGTGCTGAAGGCTCAAATCTGCCCCCAAGCTCTTTCCCTCACATCTGGCTTAACCCCACATCTGTCCTCCCCATCTGCACTGACGCCTTCTGTCACCTCCCGAAGCTTACACTGCACAGCACATTTCAGCACAGAAACTGCAGAGGAATTTGGGGCAGTGGTGTGTCTGGAACATGAGCCTTCAGGTACCACTGACAACTCCTGCGAATATTTTACCGTGCCTGTGATTTCTGAGTGAATGTTACTCATCAGTCATTTGAGCTCACAGAATATTGTCTCATGGCATTCTTTGGAGTGCGAAAGAGGAAGGAAAACTATTAATTACTTTTGATTGACATTTTCCATTTGTGTGTGTGTGTGTAGGGGGGGGTTGTTGTGCATTTTTTTTCATAGAACCTCAGGTTTGAATTGGGTAAACTGACACCTTGCAATCTGATCTGACAGCCCTGCTTTGTGTGGGAGTTTGTACGACTCCAAAATTTCAGCTGTGAGACTTTCTGCGTGAGCAGTCATTTTATTAGAAGTTTTGACACCTCTCCTAGCAGGGATCAGTGCCCGCTGTGTGAACGGAAACACCAAAAAGAGCATTGTGTGATGCAGGGTGGGAAGGGAATAAAAGAAGTTCTGTACCCAATAGATGAAATTAGCTCAGATAAAGATCTTTGAGGACCTTCAAAGTAATAATAGTGAGACATCAGGGCCATCCCACTGTAATTATTGTCATGGATTTGTAGTATAGTTTAAAAATCACAGATGCCCACACAGTTTTGCTGGATTTTGTTTCTCTCTTTGAATCTGTTTTCTGTGATTTTGGGTTTAACTGTTTATTATTTTTTCTTGTAAGAGGACAGCAACATCTTTGGTTTATTCCAACTTTTGTGGATTGAAATTTGCAACAGATTTGTTAGTGCCCAGCTCTGAAACTCTTGTCTGTACCTGAATGGGGTACAGCAGCTGCCTCAAGTAGCCCAGAGCTCACTGGTTCTATGGATTGTGCCCACTTCTGTTGCAGCTGATAGGAGAAATGAAAGAACTGAAAAGACACTGTTGACTACAGGATTTTGTAGTTCTGAAATAAATAAAAGAACTTCACAAATGTCCTGCATCCATGTGGGATGCAGCTGGTAAAGGGAGTTGCTCAAATGAAAAGCACATCCAGCAGAGACTGGTTGAAGTAAACAATGTGAAATGCAGGGATGTGGATCAGGAGGAGATGTGTAAAGGGGCTGCATCTCAAGAGACTGATGCAGCCCTTGGAGTAATGCACAGACAGCCCCTGCAAACCCTCTCTTACTGTTTTTATTTTGTCCACCTTAGCTAAAAGGTTGTTTTTGTGTTTGCCTGAACATGACCTTGTGTGGGAAAGTCATGAGAAGTAGTTATATCTGAAATTTCCTGTCTTTCTACTGTGTCCCTGCTATCCCCCTCCCATTAACTGGGGGCTTTTTGGACAAATTTTCAACAGGGGAAATGCAAAACAAACCACGATTCACTGTGGAAACCAGGCTGAGGGTTTTGTGGGGGGAAGGCAGGCTGACTTTTTTTTCCTGCTCCCACTCACCTGCCCTCAGTAGGTTGATAAATACCTGTGAAGCACTTGCTAGAAAAGTTCCTAGGAGTTCATTGTAATGAGCAATCCTTCTGGCCTAGATTTGTATCTTCCTTGAGAATAGGTGTAATTTTAGATCTGCTTTGCAAGCTCTTTTTTTTCTTTTCCCCCTTTTCTTTCCAATACTCCTCAGTACAATAGGAATCTTGTCCCATGGTGTGAAGCCCCTGCAGAGTTATAAAATTGTGTCACCTTCCCTGCCTCCCTTATAAGTTACTCTAAGTGACACTATTAAAAAGAAAAACCACAGGATCTCCTGGGATCAAAACAATGTCCTGTTGTTATCTTAACACAACTCCGTTTGGCTTTTTTGGCTTTTACCTTTCATTTCCTACAGCTCTGTGCAAGCAGAGCTCGCCTTGCATTGTGCTCCATTCCATGCATGCATTTTCTCAGAGAAGATGCTTTTATTTCTGAAGGATATGCTGGGTGGCCAGAGGTTTCAGATTTCTTCAGCAGGGATTCATCTCTTCCAGGAAGGGGGAGGATGGAGTGAACAGGCCAGCGGAGAAACTTTCATCTCTGTGCGAGAAGGGAGGAGAGACTTAGATGCTCATCACTTCCTCAGACGAAGATTTAAGCTCAAGTATTAACTAATAAACTCCCTATCCCAAAGGAGCTGAGACTGGGGGTGTGGGGGAGGGAATGGATTGAACATGTGCGAGTTTCCCACTTTGAGCAGGAGTTCTGGTGGCCTGGAAAATGTAATGTGTTTTCCCTTGCAGATGCTCTGGAGTGTGACTCACGAGCCTTTGCAGCTCGGACAGCTTTGCAGAATGAGCTACCAGCAACCTCTTTGTCCTTCAGGTTTCATCCTTGAATAAACTCAAGGTAACTCATTCCTCCGAGCGACCAGCCATTGTCAGTGAGTTGCTGCAATTGGTGTTTTCACACTTGTTTCTCCTCTGTTAACAACAAAAGTTATCTGTGCACCATCAGGTGTGAAAGCCCAGCTCCAGAAAACATCGATGTTACACGCCCCGAAGTCTATTTGCATGTGTGATGTGTCAAGTCACATTTTCTATTTTACACATTCCTGCAATTTGTTTTATTTGTAACTCTAAGATCCCGCTATTATATATTATTATGACTTGGGGATGAAACTCTTCCTAATACTACCTTGCACTTATTGTTTTTGACCCAAAAGCCCACAGAGTGCCTGATGAATGTTAAATGGTTTTACCAGAGACCCTGGAGGTCATGAATTATAGTTATATTCATTTTGCACACATGCTAAGTGGAGGTTTCAGTAGTTTGTACTAGAGCATGTGGTGACTTGCTGGAGTCAAGTGGAGTGGAGATAAGCCTCAAAGTTTTATGTTAATCTACAAAATTTCCCTATGTAGAGTCTAACGTGAGCCATTCAGCTCATGTACTTGGGGGATGGCCATAGAGCAAAGAACTAATTTTCTTGGGAATTTTTTTTCCCCAATTTTTTTATGAGACATGCAATTACATAGCTAAGAGTCTGCCAGCACCTTGGAGCTGTACTACCCTGTGGCACAAAGCTGCCCAGCACTCCCACTGTGGCCCTTGATCCCAGCCTTCAGTGCATGTCCAGCACTGCCCTTTTTGTGAGGAGTGCACTGAGCTGAGAGCAGGAGCAGCTGCCAAACTTAGGTGCAAAAGGGTCTTTGAGAAGGAGGAAGCAGGCTCAGCACTACTGGCACTTTGGGTGTTGAGCTGTGGTTTTTAGACCTGGAAGGAGAAGAGCTGTGGAACCACAGCACCCCTCATTTTCATGGAATCACAGAGTGAGTTTGGTTTGGAAGGGACTTGAAAGGACATCTGGGTCCAACCCATCTGCCAGGGATGGGGTCCACAGCTTCTCTGGGCAACTTGTTCCAGTGTCTCACCACTCTCTGAATAAAAAACTTCTAAACATCTAATGTAAACTTGTCTTCTTCTAGCTTAAAACCATTCCCCTTGTCCTATCACAGTCTGTCTGTGTATGTCTGTGTAAAAAGTCACCCTACCTCTCTTTTTTTTCTTTTTTTTCTTTTTTTTTTTTTTTTTTTTTTTTTTTTTTTTTTTTTTTTTTGCTTTGTTTTAAGTACTGGGAGGCCACAGTAAGATCTGCCCAGAGCCTTCTCATCTACATGCTGAAAAAAATCCAGCTTTTTTTCTGGATGTGTTGTCCAGATACCGGAAAAGGCAGCAACCTGAAGAAGCAGATTGTTTCAGGCAATCTCATCTCATCTTGTTACAGACAGTTTTATCCTCCTAATTTTCAGAGGTCACTGGAAACCCTTGCTGTCCTGTGCAGCTCCTGGCTGGGCACCACCAGGTCAGACCAGCCTTGGCAGCAGCCAAGGCAGAGAGGGGAGCACAGTCTGGCCCCTTGTTTGCACACAAAATCTTATCTTGGTATGTCTCTAGCATTGTCCCTTTTACCTTTCTGTGACATTTCTGAATGTTTTGAGGTTGCTTTTTTTATTTTTTTATTGTTTATTTTAATTAAACATGACTAAACAATGATTCTCTGAGTGGGAATCATTCTTCCTAATAACCGCAGTGTGCATGCTAACTACACTAAAAATAAATCTTGTCTCTGACTAGTTAAAAATTGCTGTGATTTGTTGATGCTTTTTACCTGTCACTAGTAAGATATAAATATAAATAAGTAGAATTACATTTAAAATATCCATCACTTCACATATGGAGAGTGGCAATGAGTGGGCTGTAATAATAAAATATACTTTATAAGTGTCATAATCATTCAGACACCAGGAACTTGTAAGCCACAGATCTGACATTCAGATGATGAATTGTGATTTTGTTTTAAAAGCCAGACATGTCAACTCCATGTGCATATTGGGAATTGTAGTTCAAGTGACCTCTGCTAAAACGCTGACCTTAACAATGACTTTGTTTTACATTTCCCAGAAACTTTTTTAAGTAGGTGTGATACTTTCCAAATGCAGTTGTTGCACTAATGCTTATATAAAGCAATTTAAAATATATTTGACACCTTTGTTGTGCTCATATATTATATGGCACAGAAAATGAGATTCAGTCAATGGCTTAAAATTAATTCTACTTTGGGGTTTTGGTAACATTGTAAACCCCTTGAGGTTCACCTGTTTGACATATGATATCACTGATAAGATGATATTCTCCTAAAACTCCACAGCTCATCCATTCTTGCATGCAGTAAATAAATACACTAGATATACATCCGGATGAGTGTTGGTATTGGTGCATATGAAAGTGGATTAGAAAACACTCAAGGGAGACTCCATGGCCTGCAGGGATCCTAAAGCTGATGGAGGGAGGTTGATTCAGTGGACTTCAGAGACCTGGATTCTGCTCCCCTCTCTGCTGCAAGTTCCTCCTGTGTGACCTTGGACATGCTGTTTAAACCCAAATCCTGAAAGTATTTAGTCTCCTGATTCCTGACGAGATGCCTGATTCATGCTGATTTCAGCAGGAATTTAAGATCTGAAAAGGAACTGAGCACTAAAATCCCTTGAAAGATCAGGGTTAAGTTTCTTGGGGGCTTAACCAAGATTGAGATCCTGCTATTTCACAGGGACTTTGCTTGGGTGGGAGTGTAAAGGATCATAAGGCAGCATGGTCCTGGTAGTTGTACAAATGTGTGAAGTGCTGTTTCTGATTCCCTGTGAATAGCTGCATGCACTGTATAGATGTAATTATAGTCATATCAAATGAAAACACAATTAAGTTCCAGAATTGGAGCTGATTGGCATAACAAAGCTGAGATTTACTGCTTCCTTCACCAGACCAGCGCAGGTTCTAACACAAATCATGCCTCTTAGCCTTCAATTTGATAAACTTTCAGCTATTTTGACATGTAGAGCCAACTGCAGCCTACTCCATCCTGACAAAAAGAGCCTAACAAATGGATTTTCAGTCACCCACTGAACAGAGCTAGATGACAGATCTACATGAAATCCTTTTTGGAGAGAAGGCAGCCTTTTAACTTGATTGATGAAATTATATCTAAATCTAGTAGATTTGGGACTTCAAAGGCATTTTTGCCTACTTAGGGCATCCCAGATGAAGGGAGTATGCTATTTGTACCAAACTCCCATGCTCAAGTGGTTTGCAAATTGACCCCTTTGTAATAGGTTAAAGGTTCCGCGCAAGATAACGGTGGTTCATTTTGATTAATTATGTCAGGGAATTAATGTATGATTACTAACTTTTAGCAGACCCTGCTCTTTCTGACCTCGAGCTGCTTGTTTGTGTGGCTGGTTGTAATTTTCGACCAATGGGTTACGAGAGGTCACTGTGTGGTCAGCATATTTTAAACAAAGAAAGGGGAGGTGGGGAAGGGGGAGCAGAGAAACAGCAATCTCAGATCAGAGTGGGTGGACTACAGTTTACTGGCCTGACAGGGGAGATTTGTTGAGTGTTTTAACAGTAGATTTTTATACATTTACCCTTTCCAATAAAATATTCTTCTGAAGAGCTAAGAGAGTGGCCTGGAAAGATGTTGGGAGGATAATTTAACAGTTGAATGTTAAGCCCATAATTGCACTTCATACTGGTTTCAATAGCAGAGAACCTTGTTAAAAAATAAATTGGTCAGTGTTGTGTTTAGCGCTTGGATTGGCTGGGAGTGAGGCTGAAAGCTTCTGATTAAGCCAATGCCTGGGAAATGCTGCTTACAAATCTCTTAACCAATCACTGAGGAGATAGCAAACGTTGATAAAACAAGGGTTTGTGGGGATTTAGCTACATTTCATATTTTAAACCCTTGGCTGAGTATGTGAAGCCATCTGAGAGCTTCTAAAAGCTAGAAAGGAAATATGTGAGACCCAAACCTGTACAAATCTCACCCTGCTGGATCAACTATATTCACTGTGTTCAGTTTGGTGTTGAATGGAATTGCTCATGCTGAAAGAGAAGACTGTGCCTAGGTCTTCACAGGACATTAGCTATACTATGAAAATCATGGGTAGAGGAAAGGTGTAGGAGCCTTAAACTCCTCCAGTCCTTGCACAAATGTGTGGTCTGATCCTGGCAGAGCTCTGCAGACAGCAGGATATCAGCAGGTACTTTTAAACCAACTAAAGCAGGACTTGAGTTTGAGAGTTGCTGCATGCTAAGAGCCATTGAAACCCAGGATGTTTATCACTTGTGAAAATCAGGTAATACTGCAGGGCCTAAATATACATAGAATTAAGCAATCAACAGCAAATGTTAAAACAAAATTGCTATTATCTTACCTGAGCCTCACTCCTCTGTTAAAAAATGGGTCTAAAATGCCAGTGTTGTTTATAGGAACACCAAGAGGCTTTTCATTCATGTTGGCACTGTGCTTTATGGTCCTTAGATGAAAGGCACTACTGATGCTTAAAGAATGATTATTATTGTAATACTTACTCTAAGAACAATAGGCACATTTGTTTTATTTTCCACCAAACCCCTTCAAACACCAGGGTGTCCAATTAAGAGCAAGGGCTGGGACTTTGATGAAACTTTTCCAGTTTGTTTTGGAAACTCCAGTTTTGCTGTGCTCTTGGTTGTACCTCTTTGCCTACATGGAGTTTTGTATTTGGCTTTGGATTTCCTTAATTTTGTTATTCCTTGCAAAAATGTGCTCTTGCCAAACTATCTTTTGCATTTTAAGTGAGAACACTGTAAACAAGTTTTGTAAGAGGAGAAACAGATATTATCTGAACAAAAATGTGTGGTGTTAGTTGGGCCAGGAAAGTACACTCAGAGCTAAAAAGATGTGAAATTTTCAGGGGGGAAGAATTTGAAGGAAAAAAAGAGATGGGAAAAGGAAGGGTAGTAAATATGATGATAAGACTCTGTAAAGGCTTGGAGATAGGAGTGGTGTCAAAGGAAATGAGAAGCTAAAGAAAAGAAGAAAAGAAACATTTGAAGTTTTTATACATTTGCACATAAACTGTGTGTCTGTTATGGTTTGCTAAAACTGCCTGGGTCTTCTGAAAATCACCCCATACAAAAAGGAAGACAAGCAGTAAGGCTCAAGATTTGTTTTACAGGCAGTGAGAAAACAAATCTCAGACAGGACTTGAAGGCTGAGCTGTTAAAATCAGTTGGCAGAGGACTGATCATTGCTGATTGCCCTGCAGCTTTTTCCAGCCAACCCACGCTAAGCATAATTCAAACTGGTGTCTTTTGCCACTTAGCAAAGCAAGGAAAGGCTTATGCCAGGCTGGCATTAATTCCTTAATCCAGTGTCCTGGTCACAGAGGGAGCAAGGAGCTGATACTTGAGGCATCCTGACCCTACTCTATGAGTGGTAACCAGAATTTCAATCTCTGATCTCTGCTTTGACTATTAGCTGCAATTGGCTCTTGAGCTCTTAATTTAATGGGAAGTCTCACAGCTGCTGTCAGAGCATGGATGTCACTGTTATTTACTTATTTAGTAATTTTACTGTAGTGTTGGGGATCTCAGGCAGATCATTGTACACACATTTAATAAATTACAATCCCGCCTCAAATTATTTACAATCAAAACTGTTGATTTGGGGAAGTACTCGTACATACGTGCTCTTCCAGGAATCACAAAAGCACATGTTAATTTGCTGT
This sequence comes from Prinia subflava, assembly GCF_021018805.1. Classification (NCBI taxonomy): domain Eukaryota; kingdom Metazoa; phylum Chordata; class Aves; order Passeriformes; family Cisticolidae; genus Prinia; species Prinia subflava. The sequence continues at coordinate 4,797,577 of NC_086261.1, forward strand.
CACAGATGTCATAGATGAGAACTTCCTTCAGTGCTCTGTGTCCAGAATTAGGTCCTGAGCCGAAAACACAACAAGCTGTGGGAAAATAAAGTAGCAGAAGTAAGGATTTTGGGATGTACTAGCAGTGTTGGAACACTTTCAGCAGGGTTTTATAAGAAAATGAGATTTATGCAATCGTGTTTTCTGTCAATGCACCAATAATAACACTTAAACTTGGACGATGTTAACCACCCTTGGCAGAGCTCTGGATTCAACATAGGTCTGTGGGCAGAAGCACACAGTTTATCCTGCAGTTTATCCAGCTCCCAAAGTGCCTCCAGTGCTGGAGCTTTCATGGTACCCAGCTGCTCAGGGTGGAGAGCTGGGGTAAAACAACACAGGCACAACCATGCTTTTAGCCACATAAGCACCTACCCTGCAGAAAGGTCAAATATCAGCTTTTAGAAATTCCACTTCCCAGGGAACCACTGGCAGATTTGTTCCTGAGTATAAGGGAATGAATTTCTCAGCCCTTTGAAAGCTAAGGGAATTTGGTGCTGCCTCCTATGGAGAAAGGATCACACCCTGTTACACAGCCTGTGGAACAGAAAACATTTGTTTCCTTTGCTAATAGGGGAAAACAAAGCAAATTAGAAGCAACAATCTTTGGGTCTGGCAGAGAATATGGCAGGTATTGGTTGCTTTTTACATGTTTTTACATCAGAGACTCGCATTTTCCTGCTCCTGTGTGTGCCCAGGGTTTTGCTGCTTGAACATGCTCTGATTAAAGACCAATTCTGAACAATGCTCTTTAATTTAATGATCTTAATAAGCACATGTGTCTATACAGTCTTTACTGTATAGACACAAACAATGCTACATGCTTCAACATGAAACATAATTAGGGTGTGCAGTAAAATAACGGGGTGAGGGGGAAGGGGACATTTTTTAAAAAATGAGCACAGAGGTGACTTCCAACAAAACTTCAAAACCAGCTTGCCTAACAATGAACATAGCCCCATTCTTTTTAATCATCAACAAAATCTATCACACATGTTCTTTCAAGTAAAGTTTATTAGAAAGAAATTGCTACTAGAGAACCACATGTGAGCTCTGACTTGGCAAGGTCAGGCCAGGGCAATAAACCCTTGAACTTTACAAATATGCAAAGCTGACATAAATAACAAATTAAACCCAGCCAGGTGTAGAGCTGCAGTGAGCTGCTTGCCAGAAAGATTCAAACCCTGGCCAGCGTGACCTCTGTTAGCTTGTGTGGAAAGCAGGGGCTTATCTCCTCGGCTTGCTGTCCATTAGAGTTCATACCTGTGGGCTCGGGTCACCTTCTTCTCATTAGCTTAGAAAAATTATATCACTTCATTAGAGGTGTTTGTTCAGCTTCTGAGTGTCCCCAGGCGTTTGGATGTGTTGCTGGGTGAGTGCTGATTTTGTCAGAGCTGCAGACTCTGGGTGTTTTGGGTCCTCTTTCAGGGATAAGCCCAGGATCAGCTAGCAGGAGGCAGTGTGGAGATTCCTCTGCTGCAGGATTTGGTGAGGTAGGATAGGGAGGAGAGGACTGAGGTCTTTATTCACTACACAGAGTGAAAAATGCCTGGTTAGAAGAAGTCTGGCCAATAATAAACATAAATGAGCCACAAGCTGGCTGGCTGGCCCTGTGAGCCCTCTGAGAGTGGCTGCTCGTGTCCCTCCCAGTCACACATCACCCCAAAGCTATTTTGGACTGAGCTCTAAGTGGTGCTTTAGAAAAAGGAGCGGATCCTTGCACCAATTTTGGACCTATCTGTTGTAAATTCTCTGTGTAATCAGGACTTCATTAGAGGTGTAATTGTCACTGCAATCAATCACTGTATCATTCTGAGCATCGCTGACAGATTTCCAGAGGCATTCAGCTGCAGACACACCACCTCAGTGGGATTTTCAAACGTCTCTTAAGCGCATTAAGCACCTAACTCCCACTGAATGCTCAAGGGGTTTTTAAAATCCCACTCTGTGTCTCTCCATATCTTGCCCTTAAACAAGTGCTTAATTTTAAGTGCAGGTAGTTTCATTGACGGGTGTAGCACTGCTCGTGTGGTTAAACATGTGCTAAATGTGCAGTTAAACCATGGCCATAATGGGTGGGGGAGGAATTTGGTGAAAACATACAGCGCTTTAAATATAAATGTTTCACTATCACACCTTAATTTTTGGATACTGGTTTGAGGCAGAAGCAGTGGAAAAAAAAAGTCTCTTAAGGCTTGAAAAATGAGGAAATTTGTTCTGAGAATCACAAAAAGGGAATAATATGGCACACTGGGGCATGATGTTCTACAGAATCCCTTTACAAGTGTAACCAGACTTTACAATCTTTGCCGTGAGAATTGCTTTGACTTTTTTCTTTTTTTTCAAATGCAAAGCCAGACCTCTTACAAAAACACTCACTCTGAGAGGCAATACTCTGTAGTGACTACTGAGCTGTCGTGTCCTCTTGAGCAACATGTTTCACCTCTCTGGGCTTCTCTTTCCCTCCCACTGTCTTTACTATTTATATTATAAGATCTCTGGGGCAGGGACAGTCTCTGTGTTTGCATAGCTCTCTCCATAATGGTGTTGTCTCTCTGCTGGGATTGCCCAGTGCTGTCGTTAGTAAAATCTAGTGACTATCTTGCATAATAAAAAAAAAAACCAAACAAAAACAACCCTGTAGGAATGGGAAATTGGGAAAAAGCCCTGAGCTTTGCTCATAATTATTCAGGTTTTAGTTTTGTCTCTGAGTCACAGGTTATGGCTCTTCAACATGTGAGGTTTATACAGACTTGCTAAAGAGATCTGTCCTGATAAATGGGTCGGATGCTTTTTATAGAGTTCTCCACTGGGTCCACTCCATCATAATGAAGCTTCAACACAGGCCTCCACAGAGCTCCAGGAGAGAAATCTGGGAAGGAGAAAGTGAAGGGAGATTGGGTGAGTTTACACTATGTGTTAAGTGGAAGAGCTGCAAAGAGGTTGGGAGACTTGTCATGACATGCAATTAAAGGCTCCTCTGGGAGTGTCTGTATAAACTCTACATGTAGCAGAAAGAAAACAGACAGCTGACAGTTGTACTGTGAAGTCTTAGAAGAATATACAGTGTTCACTGCTGACACTCAAAGGCAATTTTGCTGAGTTCTGTGAAGTCTAAACACTTTTACTCAGAGGTAGGGACAATTCCTGTCAAAGAGCTGGAGTTTCTGTCCTTGCTGTTATGAGTTGGCTTCCAGGAACCTCTCTTGAACTGAGCCTGACACACACTTTGTTTGTTTTAGTTATGCTTCCATTTGGTGAAGGCTCTTGCTGGTGCTCTTTTGCCTTTGCAATTGATTGTGGCTGGAGCATGTCACAGCTGTCCCACTCGCCTGGGCTCCTCTTTGGAGCACACCCTGGGATCCCTGGGTCAGGCTTTTTGTGGTGTCTCCCAGGTTTTCTAGCACGGGGGTGTGTGCATGTGTGACACATCCAGAAGTGTAAATGGGGAGATACAGGGAAAGGACAAGTTCTGCAGGGCTTTGAGCACCGAGGAGCAAATAAATAAATCTGGGAAGGACCCTGTCTGTATGTGCCTTGAGAAATGTGGTGATGGTTGAGGCTGCTGGTTGGGAGGGGAAGGATAAAAGAAAACCTCTGGTCTAACAAATCCTTTAACCCCCTTTTTCTTCATAGTTCTGAGATGCCTGAATGAGCATCTGCATGGGTTTGAGGCTGTGACTACTTGAAATATTTAATAAGAAGGAAATCTCTCCAGGTCTGCAGTGGAACTTATGGTCAAAATGGGAACCAGCTTGGCATGGCCATGGAGGCAGAGGCCCAAACTTCCATCAGGTTCACTCAAAGCAAGAGCTTTATTCTTCTTTTAGTGACCTGGGTGAGGTCCCCAGGTAACAGGTTGTTGGCTGATTTGGCCAAGCCCTACACCTCCCGTAACAATTTATTGGGTGAGTGTTGTGAAGTGATTTCTATTTGCTCCATGAATGTCTCCATTCTGTGTTGGGGAACCTTTTTGGCTCCTTGGGGAGTTGTTTTTCTTATTCCTTACCACAACAAAAGGGAGGAAGTCTCTGGGCCAAGAAGTAGAGGGAGATATTATCCTTTCTTTATTTTCTTTTGGCATTCCACATCCAGGTCCCTGATAAAAAAGAGGGAAGCTGTAAAGAACATGAGAATCATTAAAATCATCAAAGACATTGTCACCAGCTATTATGGCTATTTATTTTTGGGACGGGATGTCTTTATTTTCAATGAACTTAGAAGTCCTATGGAGGAACTCAAGTAGATTTTTATTTCTTTCTAGATGTAAGGGAATGGCAAATGAGAAGCAAACCACTTGAAATTCAACACAGAATTTGGAGTGCAAATTTAATTTATATGAGAAGACTGTGGTGATGTGAAATATAGAAAACTCTAAGTTTTGATGGTTGGACCAGGCTCAGAGCCTAAAGGCATATATCACTGAAGGGTATTAAATATTTAAAAGAAGGTTTATTTAGAGTCTTCAAAATTGACAAGATCTTAAATAGAAGATCATATGGCAAAAAAGCTCAACATCATTCTTGTCAGGGTGAATTAGCTGTGGTATTAGCCCTGTATAAATAAGCAGCTATGGAAACTCCCACCTTCATTTAAAGTCCTGAAAAACCAAATGATCTCCAATCAGAAGAAAAAAGAATAAGACCAGGGTAGGAAGAAAGAAGACAAACCCAAGATTTCTGAGGAATTTTATCAGCATATATTTCTCAGGTAACTCCTCAATTATTTTAAAAGAATACAGAAATTAATTGTATTTCCAGGGTGCATGTTTTTATTGCTCAGTACAACTGGCATTGGTTGGAATGAATTACACTTATAATGCATTTCATGGTACAATTCTTCAGTTAAATCTTTCTCTTCTAGGTGTTTCTTCAAGCTTCTGGAGAAGTGCTCCTCCTCAGGGGAGGAAGTTGCTATTATTATTGCAAGGAGATTCAGCCAGGCTGTGGCTGAGAGACTCATTGAGAGTGTTCATCTGTCTCTCTTTATTTAATCCTTCTCACTACCGCAGCCCCTCCTGCCTCAAAAAATAGCTCCCCTTGCTTAGACTGCTGAAATTTGTGACCTAACAGAAAATAGTTTGGCCCAGTAAATGATAATGAGTTCCAGTGTGTTGGTCATGCTGATGGAAAGGTCTCCCCTAGAAAAAATAGAAAGGAGCCTTGGCCAAGAGCTGGGGTGGTGCAGGCTCTATGCAACAGCAACGTGCACCTCCTTCTACTTTATTTGTGCACCAAAAAATGCCTTGGGAACATTTTAAGGGTCTCCACCATGCCAGAATTCCTCCTTCCTAGGCTGTAGCAGAGAGCTGCCAACATGGTATTTGTACTGCTGTGGGAGCCTTTCTGCAGAAGGTCAGTGGGGGAGTGTAATCAGTTTAGAACTGGATGTTGTAACTTACTTGAATGAAAGATTTTTTTTCTAAAGGTGACATTAAGATGAAATATTTAAGATAAACCAGAAGATTTGAGTGGAAATTCACAATGTCCCTCTGAAACAGTCCATGCTGATTTACTGATCTTCCACTTTCAATTTATGAGCTGAGACCAGAGTATACCACTGGAGGATGAGAATAGAGTAGTCATATTAGAGCCAGCTCATATATCCTACGGACAGACTTTGGAAGAATTAGAAAGTATAATAAAGTGCTTGTCCCTTTAAGACACTGCCTGGATCTTTGCCAATTTAGATCCCAGAACATTAGATATTTTAAAAGCCCTTAAAACTGTCTCTTTTCTTTTTCCTTGTTTTTTTTTTTCCCACTTTTCCTTGTTGTTTGAGGTTTTCACCTTTTAACAATGCAGAAACAATGGTAGGAGCATCCTTTGCTTTACAGCTTTCTCCCCCTACAGTTTATTGAGAGTGGAATTCTGTTCCCCATCACATTATTTTAAACACGAAATAACTCTTTAGAAGGCAGAGCATGTATGTGACGTGTCCAAGAGAGAGGAAATATACCTTGTTTTAAAAAGGCAAATCCTTGGTTTTACATAGGAGCAGTAACGCTGGGATACACAAGGGCATCCAGGTACTTTTCAAGCATATAAATACTGCCAGGGCACTGCAGTGACCTTTGGTCTCTGACATTTTCAGCTAATGGTCACCGTATGTGCCAAAAAAAGCTGACCCTGCTGTTGCTGGGGGACCTGCCTGGAGGTTTGGGTGTCTCCTTGGAGAGCAGCCACCTTATCAGTGAGCTCAGCAGCCCGTGGGTCAAACAAAAGTCCCACTCTGGGCTCTGCTGCAGTGCCCAGTGTTGATGCAGCCACTCCTCCCAGGGAGAGCAAGGGGGCTTCAAAGGGGTCACAATCATTCTGCGAGTGTTTCTGCAGTGAATTTTGTTTGAAAATAATCACTCTGCTAATGGTTAGAGTGCCTAAATAAGGATTTTGTTTGAAGTTACCATACCAAGAGGGTTTTAGGAGAGTTCTCTTTGGGCTGGGCTCTGAAATATAGTTTGATGCAAGACAAAAGGAATTTGAGTAAAGAGGAAAGATGATCTGGGACAAGAATATACAAAAAGTGAAATAATAGGCCATCAATCTGAGTCTATTTTCTGAACAATACAGAGCAGAGGAAGGACCCAGGGATCTTTGTGCCATAGCATTTGAAAATTGTGATTTATCCCCCGTGTGCTATTCCTTCAGATCTGACTTTTCTTCTGGTAGGGACCCAGGCAAAGATCCCCTCCAGTTTTAGGCAGCAAATTCATCTCATGCAATGGGGAGATTAAGACTGCTGAAAGACGTCTTTAAAGGAGGATTCAGTATTCCCTTCTCTCTTCATGGAGATTATAAGATAGTGCATCTGGAACAACATTAGCTCATCCAGGTCTGTGGTTTTATTCTTGATAATCAAATACCAGAAATCTCATTCTCCATCTGCCTAAACATATTTTTGGATAAGGGGCAGGCTTCAGCTACCACACATGGCTGTGGTCAGATATTGTGAGATCTCCTAAACATGAACAGAAAATTTCCGTCCTCTAAATGATATCTAAACATTCCTCTTTCTCTTGTGCTGTATTTTCTTTCTGCAGCTGAGACAGTTGTGGTAGTTCAGGCCAAGAGGACATGTTTATTTCTCCTTTGGTACTGTTTACTCAGCAGACTCCCAAACTTGGGTTCAGGCTGCATTTGCTTTCAAATGAGAATTATTTTGATGGCCTCAGCCTTATTCTATATAGTGCAGTTGTGTCAAGAGCTAGCATTAAGTCACTGTCTGTCTGGATTAAGTTTTAAGGGTACAATGAAGAGTCTGTGGATGTCTTGTTAGGAGACAGCTGGCCAGATGGACATAGACTTCCTTCTGAGTGTCAGCAACATCTACATTCTTAAACAACAAGAGTATTTCTTACAAAACCAAGTGGGTTTTCTGTTAAGTTTAGCCTAGAAGTGAGACAATTACAGGGAAAAAAAAGCTGAAACATATCTTAGGAGCTTTTAGGAGCTCATGACAATTTGTTTGGCCTTTTGAGACAGCTATTAGTCATTTATGCCCTTTCAACTGCAGAGCACTGAGAGTAACATCTGTGCTCTGCTTCACCTTCCTCAGGACCATTCAGCAGAGATGGAGCAGATCTTCCCACCAGCATCAGTCTCCTGTCCCAGGCATCTGACTCTCTCTGTCTCACAAAGTTTTGCATTTTGGCAGTGAGGACATTACATTTTTAGTGACTTATGCAAAAGCAATTTTCTTATAATGTTAATTGTAACATTATAAAAACATACATTATATGTTAATCCTAGTCTTACAACGTCTCTAATTATTAATCATACATCTAGTAAACAAATCCATAAAGGGCACTAGTTTCAATTACACAATTGATATAAATTATGAAGAGACATAAGATTTGTGCTGTATTGTGGATCAGTGATGATACTTTGATTTTCAACCTTATCTGAAACTCTGTCAGTAGCATTTTTATAAAGCAGGTGATGTTAACCTAAGAACCTTTCAAGATCAGTCAGTCCTGCAGAAGAAATTCTTAATGCAGCTTTCTTGTTTTCTAAACCTCCATAAATATATTTATTCTTGAAAGACCTGTAATCGAGAAAAAATAGTTTCCTTTTTTTAATAGAAATACAGAATTTTATTAATATTTGAGAATTAAGATGTAAAAGAATAGTGTTTTCCTTGGTAAATCAAGAAAATTTCAAAGTTTTATTTTTAGCCTTGTCAAGTTTTTATTTTCTCATTTCATATTTTGCTCAGAATTATTATTTAACAAATTGATCTCCAGAAGTTGCCTGGATTCACTCTGGTGTTAGTAAAACTTCAGCTTCTTCTTTTGTCCAATTTTTTTTCCATGCAATTTGCCCATATCCATGAGATGATGATAAGCAGACTGAGGAGGGATCTGAAGAAATTGCCCTGCATTTTAGCCTTCAATTATGCAAGGTGATCTTAAGAAAACAAGAAGTCAAGTCCCAAAAGGTCTCTGAATAGCAATGGAAAATAATTCATGCCAGATTGTTCCTTGTTGGTAGTAAAGAGAGGCTGTCATAAATTGATTAACACAGAGAGCTGATGGACATTCTTCACGCCTTAAGAGTAGTTTCTTTGGATTTAAAAACTGATAAAAACAGGTGAGTTAGAAGTGTAAGTGACAGTGAAAGTCAACGAAGAATAAAATACTTGGGTCAGGAAGCATTTGAAAATGCCCTGGTGGGGCAGTGAGTCCTGACATTGTAGCATCAACCAAGCAAATAAAAGATCTTCAAAGTTATGAAGTCTGTTATCTTTCAAAGGGTGAGATGAGAGAAATCAAAAGGGCTTCATGGCAATTCATCTGATAGTCTGGTGGTCTAAATATCTGTTTTATAAACTGCAGCAAGATGTGTGTCAGGGCTTTTGCCACCTCAGAGCTATAGAGCATGGAAAGACACCATAGTAAGTCATCATAATAATATTTTTCATTCATAAAGATTTCCAGCAAGTCTACAGACACAACAAAATGAAAAATGGAAGGCGTCTGGTCAGCCCTGTCTAGCTTTGCAAATAAAGTTTACTGCTGAAATTACTTCCTTTTAAAACAACTACCAGTTTAGGTTAGAGTTCTATCAGGAAGTGAAGAAGTTACTTCTGCCCTTGGTGAAAGCACATGGTTGGTGTTTGGGAGGCTGTAGCAGTTCAGGCACCTGCAAAACTGAGTCATTTTGCAAATTGGTGCATATTCATAGTAGCACAAACAGTTTAAAATGGAATCTGGAAAGGAAATGCTTTTTTCTTTATCATTGACTGCTTGCCACAAGTCATCACACAGCCTGTACAGCTTCGGGCAGTTCTGGACTAACATCATCACCCTGCTGCTCAGGTGACTCCCTCACATTCAGACAGTGGCCAGAATAATGATCTCCAAATATTCCTTGAGAGAAGTATTTGCAAAGAGCTGTAGGCTGCCAATTGATCATATAGGCTGTTGGCAAATATTTATGGTTAATAAAGGCATGGACAGGATGCCGGATTGATTCACAATTGTTTTTTGGCACAGAAAAAATTACCCAAATACTTAGTGAGTCATATTTGAAGGGAATAATTAGAACAGTTCTTAGGCTGTCTGAAAGCCTCATATTCTCAAAGTGTCTTTGGAAGGGAGCTAAGGTGTTCAGTTTTACCTACACACACAACAACAACAACAATAAACAAACAAAAGAAACACAACAACAACAACAAAAAAACAACACCAAAACTACAAACCTTATGTAATTGAGAAAAATCCCAAAAGATGAAAAAGCCCTGAAGAATAATTTCATAGAGTCATGAATATTTTAGATTGGAAAGGACCTTAAAGCTCATCTACTTACAACTCCCCTGCCTTGGACAGAAACACCTTCCACTGGACCAGGGTATTCCAAGCCCCAACCAACCTGGCCTTGGAAACTTCCAGGGATGGAATTTAAATGATTCAAGCAGGCCAGATGAATTTGAATTTGTTCTAAACGAGGCCTGCACATTATTTCACTAGAGGTTCTCAAGTAGGACACAAGATCCCAAAGAATGAATTAATGCAAGGGGACTTGCTCTTTTCTTCTCTCCTGTGTGAGGTTACTCCTCATGGCCACAGTTCCTGCTCAGGGGAAGGACATTATTTAATAAATCTGTTTGGGGTTTTAAATAGGAGGTTTTGCATTGAAAGAGATGTCTGAATCAACTCAGCAGAATTTGTGAGATGTGACAGGAGCAGAGTGACAGTGGTAGACCAGAATGGCTGCCCTCAAAAAACAGGAGATAAATATTACAACTGAGAGGAAACCTCATTCCCTGCATTTGTGTGTTTTAATATGTAACATTCATGGATTATAACTACTTGGTGACAGGCTCTAAGCTCCCGCCAACTTTGGGATTCTGTTCACTATTTTAATCATAATTTAGGTGTGAGGGTTAGGATTAACAGCAGGCAAATATTAACTGTGGCTGCTGGACCTCTGTGAGCCTACCAAGAGTGGGGTGTGGGTTAGCTGAGAGAATAGTCATTGGGGAAAAATGAAACTCAGATGTATTGAAAATGTAAAAGAAAATTGCAAGCACCACAGGGAAGGAAGTTGATTGGACAAAATAGGAAACCTCTGCAGCTCTTGATAGAAAAGGTGAAATTCAGTGAAAAAAGCAATAGCGGGAAGGAATAGGAGACAACCAGAAAATAATGATATGTCAAAAGGATGCTTATGCTTCTACACAGAGAGTTCTGAACCCATGGAACAGGGAAAGAATTCATATCACCCTCTTTTGGCTTTGGTGACTTGCACTGTGGCAGAGGAGTAAAACTCAGGGATACACAGCAAGGTTATAAGGTTGAGTGGGTTTGTCCAGAAGAAGGCTAAGCAGGGCAAACAGGAAGAATGTAGAGGGCTGTGTGTTATTTGTTAGAGAAAAGGAGTTATTACTGCTTTGCCAGGTGGGTTGAGGCAGAAATCTCATACCTCTGAAAGTAATACCAGATCCCAAGGGCTGGCTACATGGAAATCTCCTCTATCCACAGTGTTCATTAGGCCATTTGCCTCTATAAAGATCAGACAAATTTATGTTGAGCTAGGTCACATGAGGCCAAAACCTCACCTGCTTCAGGCTTTCAGGACTGCACTTTAATGACAATTTAGGTTCTAATGGAAGGCCAGGAATGGGGTCATTTTATATCTGAAATATACTAGTATCTAACGCCAAAATGATGTAATATATCTGATTGCACATTATGTATAAATCAGGACAGCTCTTTAGTAGAAGGACCATATGTTTTGCACGCCAGTGGAGATTTACAGAGATTCCTGGGACTAACCTGCCCGGGTTAAGGCACTGTGACTCTCATCCTCCCTTCCCAAAAAGCTTGGCCAAAGCCGAGATGGCCTTTAAAACAACAAGCCACAACAGCAAGAATGACAAGAAAAAACAAGCCCCAAAGCCAGCAAGTGTGCAGTCAGGCTTGGCTGCCATAAAGCTCAGTGCTGGCATTCCTCGGGAGCGTGGGGCGGGGGGAGTTGCTGCATTCCCCTGGAATGCAGTGAATGGCTTGTAAATTAGAGTCCCTAATGAAACCGCCCCGGTGTCCAACTGCAGCAATCATCTGGTTAAAATCAGGCAGTAATTCCACTAATTTTACTGCCCTTCTCCCAGCCCTCAACGCCTCATTTAGGAAAAAATGTTTATGTTCCCCTCAAAACACCTGCATTTTAACTCGGGTCCCCGAAGCAATTATTTTTATTTTATTTTATTTTTAAGACTTTCTGTTGTGAAATGCAACATCCCTCCGTTTTCTGAGCTGAAGCACATGAATGCCCTGGGATTCCCAATCTTCAGGCATGTTTAACTAGCACTATTTTTCTTGCACACTTCACAAGCTTTGCCATCCTATATATTTTCCACCCACAGCTGCTGTCCAGAAGTGTTTAGGATATATTTTTTTCCCCCGTCTCAGTAAATGATGAAATAAAACTACGTAGAGCTGTTTGCATTGTGACTAAGGAAGTTAAGGTTGATGGAGGTGATAGTGACTGACACTTATCCAATTTCAGGCTTTCCAAAACGTCTGTGGTTCTTATCATGATTTAGTCTCTACTAGACCTTGTAGACATTAAACAACAAGAATGAGCACTATTCTCACTCGGGAAAAGAAACATTATATAGTGGATGCTGGAACACTACCACGATGTGCTGTGAGATCTTACCATCTGCTATTCCATTAGGGTGAGTTATTCATTTTGTCTCCTTGGTTTCATGTTCATTTAAAGCTTTGATAGATTATGACTAAAGATCTCCTTCAAAAGTTGTAAGCAGATATCCCCAGCTTGTGATGATACCATTTCTTGAAGCACAGACATCCCAGACAAGGGAAATAGCCTTCCCATAAACAGTCAAATGTCTTCCTTTCTCTCCAGTCCACACAATCCTGAAATACTTAGCCTGTCAGCAAATTCTTTGAGAAAACAGATAAACTTCCCATTTCCCAATCACCTGCAAATATCTCCTTCCAGTTTTCTGAATTCCTACAGTCCTTTCCACCAGGGCAAAGCCTCAGCTAGGCCAAGGGGTGCCAGTGCTGGGGTAGATCAGGTAGGCAAAACTAGGTGCAGCATCAAACTCCCTCCCTATTTCACCTCAGAAAACAAAAAAACAGGGCTATGTAAAATATTGTAGCTCTCCATATGATTATTACTCCTGCAGTTATAATTGGGTGGAATGGGAATTTTCCATGCTGAGCCAATTCCATGGGGAACACTAATTTGTTGAAGCTGAAAATTAAGCTTTCTCTAGACAGCAAGGAAAATGCTGGCCATGATTCCTAAGAAGCAGATCTGGGAAATCTGTAGCTTGAAGCACTCAACTCAAGAGTGAGGAAGCACCTCTGAATTCTTACTTTCTTTCTCTCACACCAGTGTAGCATACTCACTGTTAGTAAACCTGGAGTCAAGCACACCTAAAGAAGGGAAAAGGTGGTTTGTTTTGGTTTCTGCATCACTTGGAAAATGGCAGAATCTTTGATACGCTCACAGTAGAGAAAAAACAGATAGAAATCTTTGCCCCTACAACACCAGAAAGAAATTTTCTTCCTTCTGCTGATTCTGGTTTGATAAACAAGTTTTTCTGGACACATGGCAAAATATTTAAGTGGGAAGACAATGTGCTGATTGCAGTTAAGGGCTGATGGACATCCAGCATCCTATGGGCAGAGAGGCTCTGCCACCTCTTGGGATTTCTCTCTGAGCCCACGGGTAACAACAGAGCCTGGTTATGTCCACCAAGGGATGAAGCCCACAATGAGATCAGGGAAAAGGAGCAAACCCAACTTTTGGGCACACCTAGTCACAAGAGTAGATTAAGGAAAAAGAAAGACCTGTTGACAGCACCCAGAAACGCTGTGGGGGGAGGTGGTAGCTCAGGCAAAGCAGCAAGACCAGGCCTATGCTTAATATCAAACTTCAAAGAAGAAAATTCCTCAGAGCTAATAGGTCCCAAACCAAAATATGGTCAGGTATGGAACATGTGGTCACCACAGCATCCAGGAGGCTGTGAGAGGTGAGGGCTTACAACAGCAACTGAGAATCTCCCCCTTTCTTTTTTACTTTTTTTTCCCCCTTTTTTTCCTTCTTTTTTTTCCTCTTTCTTTTTAATTCTCCTTCCCCCAGTATTTGCTGCTTGCCTGCCTCCTTTATTTTGGGCTTTGGGCTAACTGCATCTGTTAGCAGTTTGTTTTGGACTAACTGCTTCTGAACTCCCTTGGACTTGATGGTGCAGGCCTATGAAGCAGAATGCACAAATACAATCCCAATAATGAACAGGAAAGAAGGAAATATCATATTGAGCACTGTATCATATCCAGTTTTAATTAAAAGTATCACGAGCAGATTTATGTCCGGCATAACTTCTCCTGCTGTTTCCAGGTTGTATTTATCTTCTAATTTAATTGTTTTTCGGTGCCATTTATGAAAGCTGCCTCCCAACCAGAGATAATGTTGCATTTTAACACTTTATCTGAATTTACTTTCAAGGAGCTTTCTGCTTTTTGAATTTTTACTCAATTTGACATCTTTCTGAGAGCTGGCAGAAGAAATGTGCATCTTGATGCTTTAAAATGTGAAATTGTTGGAAGGTAGGGAAAGAGCCTTTCTTCAGCTGACTCTTATTATAAACTCACTGCTGGGTCTGAGACTCCAAATCAGCAAATAGCATCCCATTAAGGTCAAGGAGCCTGTTGGAGAGTGTGAGGCTGTATGAGAAAAAGAGAAAGTAGGGGACTTTCCCCTCTAAGGTGTTGCAGAAACCTGTTTGAAAGTCTAATATTTGAATTTGTTTGAGAATACCATTATTTTTTTAATTTGGATAAACTTTAATCTTCAAGCTTCCAGCATTTCTTCCAAAGTTCAGCCAAAATATACCAGAAGTGATAGTGGCTTCCTTTTACCACTGAGAGATTAATAATCTCCTAATTTCTGTGTTTTCCTTTCTTTTTTTTTTCAGGGATCTCTGGAAGCTAAATAAGGAAAAAGGTATTTTACTGTGATCTTTTCTGCAGTTTGACAGGTGGGAAGTAGGGAAAGAAACTGCTTTTCATAAGAAAACAGCAGAGCTAAAATTAAAAGTAGGACTTGGCTCTTAACAACTCTAAATTACTAGACAATTTGAAACCCACATTTCACTGCTTGACTTCTTGCTTGGAGAAGTCAAACCAAAACCCCAAACACATCCATTCTCAAACCTTGGGAGATTTCACATCCTGATCTGAGCTTTCCAACATGCTCCCATTTCTGATTAATGCATACCAAACCTACTCTGTTATAAAGTCAAATCAATGCCAAATGTGGTGGTGATTTTTTGATAGGGAATAAGTGACATCTACCAATATATTTAACACAGGTCAGTAGACAGCCTACAGTCATGACAGTCTTGAACTAGTGACCTAGAAATGAAAGACTCCTTAATCCCTTTACCAAATCCTAAACCACTCAATTCCTGCCCCACCTCAGCAGCCAAGGTCTTTTATAGATGTGCTGGAGGGTAATATGTAGGCCAGCAGAGTGTAAATTAAAGAGGAAAAAATGCTCTACTTGCAATAACATCGTAATTGTGGAATTTGAGAAAATAAGGGACTCAGGAGAGGTCTTCAGTCAGCTTGTCTCAAATTCAGTGCAAATTTATTCTGAGAATATTTTGGCACCTGCAAGCAGCCCAAAACTTTTATAAGCATCATAGCAAGGGAAAAGTGATGCAAGTGAAAGACTGCAGATAGACTCAGAAAAAGGTCTTGATTGTTCATCTGACCTGTTGGCTTCCTCTGCTGCTACATGAGCTTACTTTTCTGACTAACTCCACTGATTCCCATGACGACATTAGGAAATCTCACTGACATACAACTGGAGGGTTTAATCTACAGGCATGAGACTCATGCCTTAGAAAAGAAGAGCAGAAGCCACAGACATCCATCTCGTAAATCCTGTGTTGTTTAATCTGGTTTCTTCATTTTTGTCTTGGGACTGTCATAGGAAGAGGTTCTCTCTTGTGTTTTCTTACTCCTTCTCACAGGTCCTGACAAGAGGAACCATGAGAAAAGTATTCATTTCGGAAGCTGTTTCCAGTAACATAATAGAAACTTAAAAAAGAGTGGGTTTGAATTCTAATTGAATTCAAAGCTACACAGCACAGACCAACAACAGCAAACTCTGTGCCTGCACAGTTGGAATTTTGCTGCCAAATGTGGTTAAACAGTTTTTCACTTTTCCCCAAAACATGAACATTGTCTAAGTAGAAAAGTATTTCCATTTGTAGAAGGGACTTTTTTTCATTCTGTACATCTGCAGGCATAAAAGGACCATAATAGACCACAAATTAGATCCGGGAACTGAAATAAGCCCAGCTTGTAACTGAGACCACAGGTCTGTAAAAAAAACTATAGCATCATTTTTGGGTGAGCTCTTTTTTTTTTCTTGTTTGTTTGCGTTATTTTTTTTTTTTTATGGCAAAGCAAATGAAAACTCATTTTATATTCAAATATGACACCATCTGTTCCCTGAGTTAGAAAAACTGGGTGAACTGATCCAATATACATTGTGCTAGAAGGAGGGGAACAAATGCAGAAATATCTCTTTCTCTCATCTCCTGTTTTGTGTCCCACTCTTCCATGACTTGACCACAAAGGACTTGCAGATGGCACATGGGTTTTGTTTTTTTTTTCTTCTTCTGTTTGATCTGGTCCTTCCATTCTTCTGGGCTAGAATTCTCTCCTTCTCAGTGTGATCTGCTGTCTGTCTCCTCTTCCCCCTCAACAGCCTCTTATTGATCTTATTGATCTTATTGTTCTTATTGATCTGATTGAGCCTGTTATTGCTCTTCCCCTGAGGTGATGGAGAGCAGATCACATAGGATCCATTGCCATGGTCCTGTGGCAGGCTTAGTCTGAGAGAGGTGATGCTGCTGGGCTTGAAGGAGAGGTGGTTTGTCCCGGGAGACACATCTCACTGCTGCTTGTGTTCACTTCTCCCACTCCTCACACCATCCTGTGTAATGCAGGCATTGCCTCCAAGAATGGCTGGGACCAGCTCAGTGACCAGATGCTGGAAGTCCACCCCATCTTCTGGATCAGCCCTAAGAAAACCCTTTTAATATTTAGCTCTTTATTTGTAACCATGAGAAGAATAAAGGAGATCCCTTGCGATCACCTGAAGCACTGGACAAGAGCGGTGGTAACTAAATAAAAGGAGGAAAAGGACAAGTAAAAAACTGCCATGTGTGGAAATCCCTGGGAATGTGGAAAATACTCTATATAGCTTTAAAGCTCAGCAGTTGAAACAGCATGAAGAAAAATTCCTGCAAAATCCTCAACCCCCTACTCCCCTCTACAATGAGCCAGAAAAAGAAGAGTCCCTAAGCTATCCTGAGCCTGACAATGGCTGGTTGTGAGGCATATGTTAAACAATTTTGGGTTAACATGGGCAAAGGAAATCAGCTATGAAACTGTATTAAGGAAACCTGAGACCACTGTAATCTGCATAAAAATAAATTTGGGTATATTCCCAACACACAATCACACTCTGGAATTGCAGGAAGTGGGCTAATGGGAGGGAAACATTGCTTTCCCTAAAGAAAACCTGCTTGGGATTATTTTTTTTTTTGTGGAAATAAAGCTACTTTCATATTCCTCTCATATTGCTGTTCTGTGTTTGGAGTTGATTGAATAGTTTGGATTAAATAATTTCCTCCTTTAAATGAACCTTCTATTATTATTGCTCAAAAACTGTTGATAACATGCTGGGGTTTCCTGTGCTTACTCTTCATTCCTAATTGTTCAACAGCTTGAAATTTTATGTGCGTATTCCTCTAAGGATTGATCAGGGTTTGGGTTGAGTGTCTGATACCCTTATGGCATTGGGGCTCTGTCAGTTATTGTGACAGGCTCCTTCACTTTTCACCTTTTCCATGGCCCCTTCTGGAAGGGGTGTGCCACTGGAGATCCCAGAAACAGAGCAAATCCAATAATATTTCTTGTTGGAGTGGGCTCTGGAAAAGGTGATGCAAGGAGGAAAAGGCTGTGTGAGCTTTCTTCTTTGCTCACTGGAGTGGAGAACATCTCCTCTGAGCAGGGACAATCACCCAAGGGGAGCTTTTGTCCCTCTCCAGGGCTGTCCCCAGGCTGCTACAACACAGGCTTCAAAGTTTGCAGAAAACAGGTTTGGTTTTTGTTATCCTTTTGGCTTTACTCCCATTTGAACAGCAACCAACATTTTTTAAAAACTTGGATCAAGGCAAGGCCTCTTGTGTTTCCCCCCAGGAAATCCTTGGGGCTAATGGGGTGATCACGCTGGGTGCCACCACTGCTGACCAGGCTCTGGCAGCAAGGGACACTGCCATGGGACACTGTGGGGACCACCTGGGCACTTGGGGTCTTTGCCTTGCTCCAGCCATGTAGTTCAGATATCCTGGCTGACTGGCTAATTCATAATTATTTTTTGCCCTGACGAAATTCCCATTAGGAAAAAAGACAAGGTCAATAGGTTCAATAGCTTGGTGGCACATCAGATGCTCAAGAAAATTGAGGTTTTGCTAGTTTTGCTGCTAAAACCAGAGTTGTTTGAGCAGTTCCAGAGTGCTTGTTTAGGTACACCTCTCGTCTCATCTACTAAGGATTCAGTCAGGACTCTTATGGTATCCCACCCTGAAGAAGAAGGAAACTCATCTCAAAAAATATATTCCCACTGCAGCTGTGCAAAAGCAGGAATGAGCCCAGGGTTGTCTCTGCCACCCTTCTATGAAAAGTTATTTCACACAGGGAGAAAGAGGGAGCAGAGGCAAATTATCATTTCAGCAAGAAATGTGTCTACTACTTTTCATCCATGAGTCACTGAGGCTGCCAGCTGGGTGTTTGCTGAAGGAAGAGAACAACAAAATACAGAGCAGGACAAGGAAGGACAAAACTTACTTGGCTAAAAGCAAATCCTGACTTTTCATGTTGTAAATTTTGGAGGAAGGCATGCAGTCCTCTCCTTCCTTCCCCACCACTCGTGCACACAAAACAACCTGAAGCTTGTAGTTAAGAAAATAAACTGCAGAGAAAGCCCCTGAAGGGCCTTGGCAGCAAACTGTTCCCACTAAACTGGGAATCTGCACACTCATAGTCTGAAATAAATTAAGATGCTGGGGGGTGGAGGGGAGGAAGAAAGGAAGGGAGGGGGAGAAGACAGGGGAAAATCAACAGCTCTGGGGTGAAACACAGGTTGATGCTGCCTCATCATTTTTAAACCTAAAATAAAACAAGCAAATTTTCTTTAACTGCAGGTCAAAATAAAAGGGGAAAAAAAATTCTTCCCTCATCTGTTCACGGTAATTACTAACAGAACTCAGCCCCTGCCAGCTGCAGAGTTCATGGATAAATGGAGGGACACATTATTCTCTCTCTCTGGGATCAAAAACTCAAACTTTGTATCTCAATTTGCCAGTGGTATGTCTTTCATATACTCCTGCAAAGTCATTTCACTGGGCTGTTCAGTCAGGACTTTTTCATCAGACAAAAATTGTGATGTTTGCAGGCTTTCAAGTTTATTTTAAGTTTGCTTCTGAATGAGAAACATGACTCCTGCAATTTCCCAAACTTTTATTATGTCATTATAGCGCATTTATTATTGGATCTGTGCACTTTCCTTGTTAGCAGCCAGTTCCAGCAGGGCGGGTTCGTGCTCTAACTAACAGACACTGGCTGCTCTGCATGCAACGGGGTGGGGAAGCCCTCTGGAGGTACCAAACCTTGTGAATATTTGGGCAGGATGAGATGATATTCACCAGAATATCTCAGCTATTTATTCTGTGATCCCAGTGCAAACTAGTAATTGATTTTCCTGCATAAGTCACTTGTCTCATGGTGTGGCACTCTCTGGTTCATGAGTTGTTGAAGTGACAGGGATGACAAACTTCTCTGAGCACATTGATGAAGGGGAGAGGGACCGTATCCTATTCCTGATATTTGCCATTGGCTGCTTCTCAAGGCAGCTTGGGGTCGTTTGCCAAGCATGGGCAAGTAGAACAGACTTGAGGTTTCTTGAAGTTGTCACGAAGATATTAATTGGGTGAAATAAAGTTTGCTTGAAAGCTGCTGTGATTCAACAGGTTGATTGCACCGAAGAATTCACAGCATCGTACTGCTGAACATGTCCACGGATCAAAAAGTCCTTCCCTCACAGACAGCAACAGGTAATTAAGAGTCACAGGCTGTGTATGTGTGTGTTTGCAGGCACTGATTCAGGCCAGGCCATGATGGGGTATGTACTCATGCTGTTTGTGAAGTTAAAGGATCACCCATGTTCTTTACATGCTGTTTAGCAAGTCCCAGAGACACGTGATTTCATCATAATTTGATGATAAAACATGATTTGCAGTGCTTTTTGAACCTCTCTGACGTGTAAGCATGGAAGGCTTTTCTGCTGTGGAGAAAAAAGTAGTGGAGAGTGATTAATGAGGATTATGAGAATTTTTAAGAAAACCATTACAGCGTTTTTCAGAGTAAGAAAAAGAAGGAGTAAGCACAGGAGCAGAGATCAGATCTAACTGTTATCTGTCTCACACTTGCTACGTGCCCTTGGTCAGGGCCCCATGTGTTGGTTTCCTTACCATAAACCAGACAGGGTTATCTTCTTTCACTACCTTTCAGGACACTGGGAGGTTTAATTCATGCCTCCTTGCAAAACATTTTGACATCCTGGGGCTGAAATGCAAAGACTTTTTATGATTCAGGGCTTTATTCATTTTAGTGTAGAGGTGTTTCTTGTGACACGTGCTAAAGACACGGCACCGTGGCTGGAAAGTGAACTCTCTCTGTCCCAGGAAGTCAGTCTGATGGACTGCAGCATTTCATTGATGCATTTTAATGTTTACCTTTTATACCTTTGCCACTCTGAAGTGGAAAACTGACATTATCAGGTCCGATCTCCTGCTTTCTTACTGGCTGATTACACAACAGAAGAGGCTAGGCCTGGGGCAGATCTGTTTTCTACACCTATTATGCTGTTGCACAGTTGAAGTTCAGTTGTTAGCTGCTTTTAAAAACGACAAATGTGCTCTAATTTTAGAGCATCATAGCAATCATTGTTTTTATTTCAGTAGAGAGGAAAAGTGGAGGAAAAAAACAGCTTGGGACTTAATAAACACCTTAGCCTGCAGCCTTCGACTTTATTCATGAGGTTTTTTATCTTCTCTTCCAATCTCCATGCACTCACTGCATCTTCTTTACTGCATAGTCTTAAATTACCATTGCAAAGGTTATATGTTTATTTACAAAGAGCTGGCTATGAATGGTGATCCTAAAGGCGAGGAGGGTGTCTCATGGCAATAAACATCTCTTGCTCTCTTAAACACCAAGGCCAAATGAATAAGGTGATGTTTAGTGCCTCAGACATATTATGGTTTATGGCTTCATTAACTACCTGACCTGTATTGTGTGCAAATTTCATCAAAGTGAGATGCATATTTATTCCCTGAGGTGGGCTGGCTGATAATGTTCTTATTCTTAAAGGAGCAGCACAAGTAATTACTTACAATTAGTGTTGTGAAAGTAAGGGAATTTTGTGAGGCAAGGTAATTTCACATACCTGAAATTTCACTTAACATAATGAAGACAGTGCAGTGAATATTTATACTTGGGTAAAATTGAAAATACATGTATATGGTTTTCTTGACTTTCTGCAGCATAAGAGATAATTTTAGCCATTTAAGCAATTTAAAAAAATGAAACTAACAACCCTTTTTGGATAAATTTTTTGGGGCGCACATACTTCTCTTTGCCAGAGCTGAGTCAGATCTTTAAGATCAATTGAATGTGAAACCTAAAGTGTCCAAATTTCTTGCCCTAACCCATGCCCTCTCCTTTGCTTTTTGCTCCATACAGCCTTAGTTTATCCTAGGAACCGTATTTAATTTCCTTATAGGGAACATATTATTATATATACATATTTTATATATATGTATAAAAATATATAATTCTGTGGATATTGTTATCACTGTGGGTTCTTAAAATTATAATTGTAGACGCAGATCCTCACCAAACTGTGGTTACCCTGAAAACCTGGGTTTCAGTGTACCATCCTACTCGAGGCCAGTTTTTCTGGAGTACACAGGGTGTCTTGGGGTGGTTTCATACAGAGATGTGGGGATGAGGGTTTCCCTGTTATGACAGGGATTATTGCTCATGAAACAACTGCAGCCCATGCAAAGGGGTCTGTGTGGCTCAGAAGTGAGTGTGCACTTCCTTCTCTGCACTTGTGCAAGGTACCCCATGGCCACTGTAGCGTTTGTTTGTTGGGTTAATAAAAACACAGCTTTGTGTTCATCTGTCCTTACTGTAATGGAGATGTTTCCTAAAGCCTTGAAGGATGCTTCTGGTGTTTGCAATGACCAGCTTTGACTTTGCTGGTGGGTCAAAGGTAGCTGGAATATACGTGGCCTTTTGGTAGCTTTGTGTGGCCTTTCCACTTCAGGATCAGCCAAAACAACGTGTGCTGTCTGTCCAGTAACATGATCACAGCCCTTGCATTTCCATCAGACCTACTCCTCTCCTTGTCCCAGGTACTTACATTTCTAATTCCATCAGACCAGGAAAAAAGACACTGGAAACAACCAAGCTGGTGGCTGCCTGCCTGCAGGAGGCAGCTCCATGGAGTCCTGCTGCAAGGACTTCTTGAGAGTCACATTTGAAGTTAACCATAAGTATATGATGTATTTTGCCATGTGCACTGACTTAACCAGAGAATGTCATGGAGATAATTCTGAGCAATTGGATGTCTGTGGTCTAACCACCAGCAATAGCTGAATACATGATGAATGGCCTATGGTCAAAGTACATATCCTGAACATGGGGAAGCACAGTTTAAGCTGCTGTTCCTCTGTGGTAAAGTTGTTCTGTGGAAGTTTCCTTGTTCTGTGAATGTTTGCTTTCCAGCTACTGTAAAAAGGAAACTTTGACAATTAATTTGAGGAGGGGAAAAAACTATCTTTCTCAAGTGCACTGAGATTTCCCAGATGGCAACTTGAGCTTCAGCCTAGGACATGATAGTGATCCTTACAACCCATGAGGCCCTCAACAAAGCCTCAACAAATCTCATCCACCTTTCAGATAGAAGGGACCCACCTCTCCTGCAACAGAACTGGCTTTTTGGCAAAGGCAGGATGGAAATTCCTGTGGGCATTCACTGAGGCTGAGGCTCCAGTTTGCTGGATGTTTGGCATTCTTCATCTTTGACATTCCCTGACAGTTTTCCAGGGGTCAAGCACAGCGTGTGCTTGGCCCCATGTGTCCATTTGGTCTCTTGCTAGTTTATTCCTGGGAATAAGCTCTGGATCTCATGTAGGAGGCTTTTGATTAGGTCATTGGCTCTAAACACCATTTGCTTCTGCTAGCAGTGACCAGACTGTCTCCATTCCCCCAGGAGTTGAAATGTGGTTGCTCAGCCATAGGGAAAAACAAAATGAGGGAGGGAGGCCTGCACATGGAGATTTTCCTTGGATATTTTGGAATCAAAAGCAACTGCAAGCTACCTTGCCTCAGTATCTACCTGTCTTCAGTCACCACTGCTTCACCACTCCCTTCTTTCTGGCAAAGAACTGCCACAGATAATAGTCCTGGTCTTGGGATACAAAATACTTATCCTCACCCTGCTGATACATATGGAACCAGCTTTTCACAATTTTATCATTCATCTGGGAAACTTTTTGTATTTTTGCTGCTGCTGCCAGAACTCTGTCTGAATCCAGATTTTTTTTGCGCAATTTCCTAAAATTCATGACATTGAATTAAAAAACCTCTAAACAATTAACTAGGTCAGATAGAGTATCTATAATAGATATAGAAATAATTCAGAACTTTCTCTATTCCTTATAGCTGGAATCAATTTTTTCCCATTTTACTAACAAATAAAAAGAAACACAACAACAAAGACAGAGCCATACAGGGAACAAAAAAGCTCCTTTTTTAAACAGAAAGTGATAACATTTTCTCACAGTTAACATCCAAACTGGGAAATTTTTTGTTCTGCTGCCATCAGATTCAAAAGCTATCTAAATTATTAAGCTAAGGGAAATTTTTTTTCAAGGACACAGGTTTTAAAATTCAGTGTGCTCTGCCTTAGTGTAGCTTCTCCCAGCACAGGTGAACATTGGCACCAGTATTGCAGATACTAAATAACCCCCAATACTTTTTTAGCATTCAAACATATATAAAAGGCAAAGGCAAAAAGAGGGGAAAAAACCACAACCCCAAAAAATCCAAACAAAAGAAAAGGGAAGGACAAACAGCAAAGGAAGGAATGAGAAGAGTGATATGCCTCAGTAAAAGATAAAGGTTTACAAGGGCAAGGACAAATTTAGACAGACAGTGTAGAAAGCCAATGAAAGAAAAAACATGTGATCATCAAAAGTGTAATGTCAGCATTGACCTGGCCAAGTAAGTAGAGAACAACAGCTTGTGAGTGTTTGAGAAGTCCCAAACCTGTTAAACTTCTTCCCTGAAAAGTGCACTTTCTGACTTTCAAGTTATTCAACCTTTCAGCTGTTACGCTTCTGCCCTCAGCCTTGACTCTTGCTATTTGTGTAGTGTGTCAGTAACTAAGGTTAGAAATCTAAAAGAGGGTAAGTAAACGTGGAGGAAGAAAACTCCAGAAGTCTGAAAAAATTTGGAAATTTGAATTACATGCAGCTTTTATTTTCCCATAAGTGTTATTTAATCTGTTGGAAAAAAAGGTTTGTCATTCCTTAGCAGCTTTGTTCAATCTAATTTAATGGTTTTACAGTTAATAAAAATGGTCTAGGCATGAGATTTGGGCAAAATAAATAAATCAGACCTTGGGGGCTGTGTTGCAAAAAGTAACAGAAAAAAAGCAGGAAACAAGTTTGAAACCATGTTATGGTAAGAAATTACACTGATGGGAAGATTCTGATTTCCAAAGACTGGCTTTTGATGTGGGGAGAGCCCACAGGATCTGGATCTCAGCTGTTTTAGCTGGTTACATGGAGGGGATCTGTTGCACTCTGTCCACTGACTTGGGGAAAATCCTCAAAGTTGTGCCTTACACCACCACATTGTCTGAGGGAATAGATCTGTAGAATCAGGCTGTGCTCACAAATAACATTTTTCCCACAATTTGCTGTCATTCTGCCTTGTGTCATGCCACAGGGACAAATGTACCTGTTTTTCACGAGTTCTTCACAGGCTCATACCTGTTCAGAGGTGTGCACACGGCAGCAAATGTACTTAGAAGTATTTCTGAACCTAAATAATGTATCTGTGGTGGAGGCAAGCAAGGTTTGTCATCAGAGGTTTGTCAGCATATCCTCTCCCAATGAACAGTGCTCCTTCCCTGAGATGCCAAATTGTTAAAAAAAAAGAGTTGATGAAACTGGTACACTGCTCTACTTCAATGAAACTTCCATGGCCTGGAAGAAACTCTGTTGTTTTGCTTGCAATGTAAGTTAAGTTAAGGAGAATTCATGTGAAAAAAACCCCACAGAATTAGAAAAGAAGTTAAATCCTCTTTTCCTTAGTGAATGTGTGGAATTTTGGTGTCTAAAAATATTGGCTCTTTAACCTTTAGTCTTGACTTGAGATAGAAAAGCTTTTTTAAAATGTCATATTTACACATGGAATGGAAAAAACATTTCCTGTCTTGATCTAAATTGTGAGTTATGCGTACGGAAATGTTGTGGGTACTTTTGTGGATTCTCTCTCCATTAGGGCTTGTATGCAGTTTTGAAATTACATCATGGGCTGGACCCAGCACAGACCAAACCAGTCCCAGGCAAACAAATGTTACTGGACCATCTGAAGATTTTATAAAGTGATAAAATGCCCCTGGAGGGATAACGAGTCTTGAGAAAATTTGTTTCTACTAAGATTTCAAAGTCAGACTCCCAGAAAACAACCTCCAGTCCACTGAACTTGGAGATTTTCATTCTCTTTCTGATGTTTATGCACACAAATTATTTTTGAATTATAAATCATTTGCTGATCTAGTACATGATGATGGGATTCTTATTAGATGGTTTACAGATAAGCATAGGCACCTATCTGGACAAAATAGGATCTTCTCAAGGATAACCATCAGGGCTTGTATATGAAGAGAGTCCAGGTAAAGAGAAGTGTGGTTGTGGAGACACCCACAAAAAGTGTAACCTTTGTGGCAGAGAGAAGAAGTTTGGTTGCTGAATTTTACACAGGTAGGAAGGTGGTGCAGAAAACGGATTTTTCTGAGTCCCAAGGAGGAATAATAACAGTAACTGAGCTGCTGGTTTATGCAGATGTGGTCTTTATTGCAAGACCACTGCAGGATAAGCCAAAAGGCTGGATATTGCTGAGGGAAAACGCTGTGATTGACCAGCAGCCCAGGAGGTCAGAACTGGGGCTTGCAGCCATCTCTCTGTAACCAGGAGATTGCATGAAAAGCTTTTGAATAAGAGCCTTCTTTCCTGCCAGAGTCTTAGACTGCCTTGACTAGGATCCGAAGGCATTGTTTGAACATGCTAGCTCACACTTTTTGATTAAAAGCTTTGAGGTGAAGCCTTAGTTCCATTTAAAGTTAATGGCAAAATTCTCACTGACTTTTCTGGAACTAGGATGCAATGTCTTTGCGTGAACAAACCCACGTTTCTTACTTGTCCACACTAGATAGATTATTAAATCAAGGCTGTGATTTATAGAATGAGTCCCCTAGCTACACTGCTGTGAATTTTTAAATTTTAAACTCCTTTCTTTTTCCAAGGCATGTAGGTCACATCCATCCTCGAACCTCCTACCATAACACACATGTACATCAATTAAGAAAATAAAACTTTTAAAATCAATAAAATAGGCAAATCCTCTGTCACATGTATGACGTCTTTCTCTTCTGTCTTAAAATGATTGGGACAGATATATAGTAACTGATGGCTTGTTGTTAAACAAGCCCCATAATGCCATTGATATCCAGTAAACCATTAAAAATGACTTAAAGCCATTCAGTTCAGGGAGTGGGGTAAATGGCAGATTTTACCCTGAAAAATTTGGAAACTCTAGGGACACCTACCTAAACAAGGACACCAAAGACAAATAGAGTATTTTACTTCAGAAAGTACCATCCAAAATAAGACCATATTCATAACTCAGTCAGGAGGAGAACTTGTGGTGGAGAATGTTTGAAATTTGTTGACACAGATATGTCCAGCTGAAATTTTGCAGGAATGAGACCTGGATAATGCTTTGGGTGATATTTTAATCTTTCTAAACTATGAAAGTGATCACCTTGCACAGAAAAGTACTTCTAAAAGAACAGCTGCAGACCAAATAATAGTATGTATTCAAGGTGAAAAGTAGAAAATGAGGCTGAGCAAAATCCTAAACTGCACTGGGGGTAGGGATATTCCCCTTCACTCTCTTTTGGCTAGGACCCAGTTTTGACAAAGGGAAACTAATAGTTTATATATTTTTGGTGCTAATAAAGGAAGACCCATGTGATGTAATGTGATTTCATGTGATGGATGGTACCATCAAATTATTGGGTGGAAGAGAGCGAAAGGCCAGCTGAGAAGGCAGCCATGGCAGAGGTGCTGTGGAAACACAGCCCCATCGGCCCAAGCATCCTGTTAGCCAGGGGTAAAAGTCATCCCCTGCAGTCACTGTTTAACAGTGTCCAGAGAGGGAATGTGAACCACACAGGGAAATCCCCACTTCAAATCAAAGCCTGGTGCGAGGCCAAAAGTGTCTCTGTGATTTTATAAAGGTGAAGGGAGTCAAAGCAAAACAAACATCATCTCGGGAGCACTCTGCATCCCTGGGCCTGCAGTCTCCAGATGCTCGTGGGTCTGAGTCACTCAGGCCAAGGTAGACACGCTGGAAAACCCAAGCAGCGTCTCGGTGGAGCTGGAAGATGTCTGGGTTTGGTTTTTGTGATTCCTGCAGCTTGTTTAGAGTGAGTGTCTCTGAGGGAGGCAGTGTGACACAGCCCAGAAGTGAAGGGGTTTTGCGCAGATGAGCTCTGCAGGTCTGCAGTGGATCATCTGGCAGGAGGAGAGGTTGGAGGTTGCAGGAGAAAAATTGAACCCCACATGGGGCTTGAGAGGAAGGAGAAGGGGCTGTGCCCCAAGTTCTGAGAAGCACTTACAGCTCCCACCTCTGGACAAAGCTGCTCTGTCTGACAGGGCCTGCTCTGTCTGGCACAGCTTACCAAAACTTTCCTTGGAAACCCCCTTTTCTTTCCTCCCACTTTTTCCTATTTAACAGAAGTGTTTTTTGAAATGAAGGATGCTCATGTTAGCATCCCCCTTCAGACAAAGGAGACCCCTTTCCTGCCATCAGGACCAGGCTCTGCATTTCCTGAGGCTGTCCAGGGAGTGCCTCTCAGCTCCTCCATCCCTTCCCCCTTCGGTTTTTTGTTGCCATTCCCAGAAAGGAAAGCGAATTTTCGAGAGTGTCAGAATAGTGTAAATGCTGATATATAGGCCACAGTTGTTTGAGGGCCTTTTGAGAGACAAACTCCTCCCCTCTCCTCTGTTCCCTTCAAGTTGGGAATGATTCATCAGCTGGCCTTTGGCAAGAAAAGAGCCCTGCCCTGGGTCTCGGGCCTTTGACCCGGGTGAAGAGAGGGGTCAGGCCGCGAGCAACTGTGCAAGCGGGGCTGGGCAGCTCCGGGTCTGGGAGACACAAGGGAGAGGGGAGGGAAAGAATGGAGTGGGACGGTGGGAAAAAGTGGGAATTTATAAAAGTTAAGAGTATATTTCTAAGAGTCTCAGCGGATCAGCTGACAACTGGGGTCAGGGGTCGTATTTATGCTTGATTCCCTGGGCATGTTACAGTAACATCTGCTTGTTAAGGGCCTGTGGGGACCAAATGCTCCTGACCTTTGCCTAGGGAAGGGGACAAACCAGGAGATTAGGGGTGTTCATATTAATGTTTGTGTTTGACTTGAAGGTTTCCCCTTATCTGAGCCTGGTTTGTCAGTTTTTGCCAAAATTCTTTCATGCTCTACCCAAATAAACAGGTCAGCCATGCCAACGGTTTGGCTGGGGTTTGAGGTCATGATGTGTTCGACGTCACTTGGCTCCTAAAAAGGAGAGTGGGAAGGGTGGAAGCCCTTGCTCTGGGAGGTGAGGCTTGGTCCACCCTCTGGTCTGGGCACACTTGTCAGTCATAAACATCTGGGGCAAGCCCCTGGTCCCTGCCTGCATCTATATTAAGCAATGAAAAAGGGAATGCCAAGTTGCAACCAGAAGCTGACCCAAAGGATAGGGCCTCGTTCTGACTTCTGTGGTAGATTTTGTGACCAGAAAACCCCACGTATGGAAATTCCTTATTGTGTACAGGAGGAGTTAGTGCCCCCTCACAGCTGTATTTGAATTTCTCTTTTGGGAATCAATAACCAGAAATGACATCACTTTATGAACTATAATCCCAGAACTGGGAAGATCTTCCTCCAACTGTATGGAAGCAGAGAAAGGTGTTCTACAAGCCTTTGACTTACAAAAGTCTCCTTTTTTTCCCCCCACTAACTAAAAAGGGGTTGTTTTTTAGGCAGCAGAACACACTGTTGCTGAAATAAAGATAAATAAGCAGTTGTGGATATTTTTCCTGGTAGTAGAGCTTTGGGGAGGCAGACTTAGCTGAAGTATTTTATTCTTATATTTATATCATTGAGCAAGGGACAAAAAATACCACCCCATTTAAAGGAAACAGAAAAACACCTGACCACTAACAATGGGCATTGAACATTTCCAGTTCATTAAGAAGTTCCTTTTAGGACCTGGCTTTATCCAAGTCACTTGTGAGGTTCATTCCATTTCTGTGAGTATCTATGAATATACATATGAATATCTATGTATAGATAGATATGAGTATCTATCTATACAGCAAGTGGCTGCATTTCTGTATCTGGGAAAATAGGACCATTGATTTTTAACTTGCTTATGGACACTGTTGGTGACATTTATGGTATTTCACTTCTGTCCAAAGTTAGTCTTAGCTCAAACCCCAGAGACCATGTGAAGCTTAATTTCAGCTAAAAACAGTCTCAACTGTGGAAACTTTTTGTTTGTAGGAGTAAATTTTGGCTATTTTTGTCTAGCAACAGCTACAAGTTATCTCATATTGTGCTGTCACTTGTGTTGGCCTATCTTTGAGTCCAAAGTCAGCAACAGTTAAATTTGTATTGTGCAACCCAGTTTTAAGTGTATAAAAGAGAAAAAACAAAACAGAACAAACCAAGAAAACACAACAGGGACTGGTTCAAAACAGAGAACCTGGCTGAGCTCCAGGAGCTGGAGGAGAACTGAGTGAACTGGATCTAGGTGATCTGTAGTGGTTTAAAGATGGGGTCTCGAAGTGAGTAGACTGATGAAGAGAGGAATGTAGACCATTCAAATCCACCTTTGTGATTATAAATAATAAAAAATTTCATTCGGAAGTGCATTCTGCCAAACTTCACAATAAACCTCCTAGCAGGTCATTGAAATTCTCTTAATCAGGGTCAGAACCCACAAGCTGGGGTCTGCCCTGTGAGTTCAGTGGGAAAAATATTCTTCTTTCCAAATAGTCTTTTTTCCTCTTTCCTTTTCTCTTTCAGTTGGAAGGGACCTCCACATAAACATGCAGAGCAATTTTCCAGTACATTAACCCGGGAGGGGGGAATCCTTACTAGCAATGCAACGGGTAGCCTAAAAAAAAAATAAAAATGGAGCAACCGGGTGAGCAGAAGATGGATGAGCCTGGGATATAAGACAGGGTAGTTTTTCCACTGTCCTGCCCTATACACCTAGGACAAAGACTTCATTGAGTGAGATGCTTGACATCAGCCTCATAAACTAGTAGTTGGTCACAAAAGGTCTGACACTTGAAAGTGCCAGTCCCTGCCCTCTTTGCATTGCAGCTGCACAGAGGGGTTGGGTCTAGCAGTTGTGTCCCTTTGTTGTCCCGTAGGACAAGAGGTGAAGATAAATAGTGTTGACTTTAATGCAGTCACACAATTTTGCCTTTTCCCAAAAGACAACATTTCCTCCCAGGCCTTACTTTATTACCTCAAGCAGCTAGAACCACCTTCCTTCCCCTGGGGGTGGGGATAGGCTAGAGGTAGTAGAGGGCAAAGGGAGGAGGAATGAAACCCAAGCCCTGGTTCCTCTTCCCCAGCAATGAGGTGGGCTGTAATTTTTTCCTGCTTTGTTATGCTGACTTTCTTCTCTTTCTCGTGGGATAGCTGGAAATGGCCTGAAAAGCTTGGAAAGAAACTGAAAAATGTATGAATTAAAACCCCACCACCTCTTAAAAAATTAAATACTCCCACAAGATCTGCACCAGGAGGAAGGCTTGAATTTTCTGTGGCAGTTTCCTGGAGAAAACTCGTGAGAATGTGTCTGCAAGCAATTGTCTTGCAAAATGGTCATTCATTAGTTCCTTTGTTGTCTTGTAACCAGAACCATAAGTATTTCACCTGGAAATGTAGATAGAATCAAAATATATATTGGAGGCAGTTTTTAAATAGTAGCATCTTTACCACTGCAGACAGCAATGGAGGAAATTTAGGGATGGGGAGAGTCCTGTTCACATTTGAACTTGGTAGGCCTTGGCCAAGTTCAGCTGTTTCGGATGTTCTCTGTCTGGTATTGTGCTCAGTGGCTGTGGAATGCCCTTTTGGATGTGTCTGTGTCCTCCTGTACAGTGACTCACTTCTTCAACAATGAGCAGAACATCCCAAGTCATTCGTATTTGTCCAGCTTGACCCTTCCCTTTCCTTCTCTGCGGTGGACTGGTGGTAATGACACCACAGAGGATGAATGAGCTAATTAAAAATGTATTAAGGGGAATTCTACACTTGGAAGAAAAATAAATGTTAGACCTGGGACATGAGGGCTGTGGAGAAACAAAATAATCTGGCCTATGATCTGTGCTAGATTGGTTTTGGTATTTAAGTCAGACTGGTTCAATCTGAGCTAGGCACCTCCCCAGTGCAAAAAGTCAAAAGCTAGGAGCACCTGTAGCTGTTTTTTGTGCAGAAGTATGTGGAAAGAAAGCCTCAAGAAAAGGTCCCTCCTGACTATGATTGCTTCCATTTTCTGAGGTAACAATATTTTTTAGTTTTTCAGGCCTTGTTGCCTAGTCAAGTTTGTTTCTTGGCTTTTTGTTGACCTGTGATCTTGGACTGACTTGAAAGCCTGCTTTGTCTGCTTAAAGAGTGGGGTTTGTGTCTGTTTAATAAGTTGTCAGGAAATCTAAGAAAATAAAGACAGGCAAGTTCTCTCAGGCTGTTTTGAGTTCTATCAGCCCCTAGGACTTGGAAACTAAACAGAAGATGAGAAACCATGTATTTTAAAAATAAATTCAGTTCTGTAAAACATGAGGGATAGGCAGGAAAAGAGTCTTTTTTGGCCTCAGCTTTGTCCTTTGCAAATGTTATAACTGAGTACCCCATCACTGTGTTATGCATTTCAATAGAAAGGAAAAAAAAAAGCCCAGTGGATTTGACAACTGTCTGGCAGCAAAAACAGTCCTGGGCAAAACTGCTGACCCCAAGGAGCCAACGACAAAATCCAATTGACTCTGATGGGACAGGACCTGTCCCCTGGGAACAGTCCTGGCCAATTTGGCCAGGGACTAACTTCTTGCTTTCCCTAGTCACCCCAGCAAACACTGCCCACTTCTTTCTGTGCCTGCATTTTTCAGTGATCCTCCTGAGCACTGAGTGACCTAATTTCTAGGGCACTGAGCATCATCTGAAGTCAAAGGCTGCTGAGAGTGTTCTTTGCTCACTCACACTTCCAGAAATCAATTGAGATTTATTTCGCAGTCAGCAAAATCAACTCAGGCTACTAAAGTCTGATTTTCAAAGCTGTTTGAAGTCAGCTGAAATTAGGGGCTAAAGCAGCTTAGAAAACCAGCTGGCACCTATGTAAGTACCTTTAAAAATCTGACTCCATCTCCTTATACTTAGCATTTCATTTTTTTCTCCCAGGGTGCCCATAGTTCCATGACCTCACTGAAAGGAAAGGCAGTAAAATTATACAGCAGGTCTTCCAACGTACACAGACACGTTGCAGTGTATGTAAATGTGTGTCTGAGGTCTGGGAAGAGGTTGAGCCTTTCACTGGGCTGAGGGCCAAGTAGGTGCTGGAATTAGAGCAGGGTAAAGATTATTCCTGTGAGGTGGGGGACGCACTGGATCATTTAGGGGCCTTAATGGACCTCTTCAGTCGTGCTGAGGGGGTGTGCAGAGATCCCTGCCCCTCTGGGTGCATGTTTCCCCCACACAACTGGAGTCAGCCCCTTGGCAGGGGCAATCCTTTAGCATGACAGGATTATCTGATCTGCACAGAAGGATGTACAGAAAAGTTGGTGATATGATCTACCTTTCATCCTCACCTAACTTGTCTCTACAACCCCTGTGGGGATGTGCTGCCTAATGTGCAGAGAGATCCTCAGCTCTAAATCATAGCCAGGATAAGAAGGGTTTACTTGCTTTCCCCTTTCTTCTCTCCCTGCTCTCCAAATGCTATTATTGTGTTATTTTTCAACAGTTTAAGAAATTTTCAGTAGCAAAATTGAGGAACTTGGGCAGACCCCTCCTTCAAGCAGAGTGAAATGGTCCCAAGCAGCCAAAACAAGAGTCCTCTCTCACAGAGGTGTCTTTGTGCAGTATAAAACCAGCAGAGCTGGGTCTGTGCCACCTTTTCCTTGCCCTGTGAAAAGTGGAGGGCTGAGAGCATGGCTGAAAAAGGCTCAGGACATTCTCACAGTCGGGGCTGGCAGGACTTGTTGTAAGACTGTTCCAGCTGGCTGGGATCAGAGCATCCCTAGGGGTGTGACAGATTCCCCCAAGAATGAACAAGCAGACTGAAGAACATGAAGATGTGTCTCCTTTCTCCCACTCCCTGCTGGGATCCCAAACCCAGGTCAAAACCAGCTCGTTTCAGCCCAAAAAATAGCCTTTTGATTTCCCTTCCAGAGCCAGCCTTTCTATAGGAGCTATTTAAAACATTACAAGTTTCTGCTATCAAGATTTTCCTTCTGTTTGCCAGAGGAAAATTACTGATACTGAGCTTAAATAGGCATCCTCCTCCATACAATTTTTTTTTTCTCTAAACAAATTAGCATACGTTGGAAAACTGTCTTGGAAAGGAGACAAATAATGACTTGATCAGAACTGTTTATGTTGGCTGAACATTATGACACTGGGAAAGTCCAACACTGGTCAATACTTTTTTTTTTTTTCCTTGGGAATTGACAGTAAATAGCTTACTCAGAAGAAATGCAGCATCTTGCATATTACCAATACCAAGCCTGGAACTGCTGGCAGAGCCTTCTGTTATTTTAAGGATGTTTTACTGTAATTTTTCATTTTAAGGAGTTGCTTGATTGCATTATTTCCAGTATATGCTTTATTCCAAAGAAGCAGCTAGGATTCTTCCCAGTACACAGCTGTCTTGGCACTGTGAACTCTTTCCCTGAATTGTTGCCTTGTAAAAACTCTCATTGATTTTGAAGTTTTCTGACTTACATTTAAGCCTTAACTGTCTGAGGTCCAACATACCTAACCAATTTTCTTTTACTCCATATTATATGCTCAGCTATCAAATGGAATTGACTACAGTGGTTGTAACACCATGACATATGGGGAGAGTGGCCCAACGCCTCGTGCAGGAGAGCTGGGAGTGTCCTGTCCTTCACTGCAGCCAGATCCCCACCACATGTGGGTTCTCCCAGAGCTGACATCTGCAGCACACAGATGAGGAACAGAAAATAGTTGGGGGATAAAGAAAAAAAAAAAGAAATAGAAAAAGCAAATTACTTCTGATGGGGATTTTGAATGATTAAATATTTTGACTACCCCATAAACTGGCTGCAAAGGGAAGGACAAAAATAGCTAATGGGAATTTTGCAATTTCATTTTTTTATTCACCTTACCTATAAAAAGATACTTTTGAAGGCTTCATGTGGAATTTCTTTAAAATTTGCAGAGTTCAGGACATTTCAAAGAAAGGTGATAACATTTGAATCCCTTTTTTAACAGATGGTGAGACAAAAATATTCCTCACATTCATCCTATGCAACAGTCTCTGTCATCTAATAAAACCTGACTCTGGTAGGACCACTGACTGCTCAGTCTGGGAAGAGATGTCATGGAAGATATTAGAGCCTTCTGGATTTTAGTTTATTCTCCACAGTAATGGAGTGGAAGTGGAAATATCTTCTGGAGTCAACTAAGTTGAGATGGTAATGTGTATTGACAATACACATTTAACCATGCTTCTAACTTTAAGAGCAGTGTAGTTTTCCTGAAATAATCTAAGACTGCTCTGTGCTTAAAGTTAGATGCTTATTTAAATGGGTAGCTAAATCAAGATATTATTAACTTCTTGTATCAAGACAAGCAAAGCTCTAAAAGAAGTATCTCCAAATTGAAATGAGAAGTGGGTTTTTTTAAATTTTTATTTTAAGAAGTACTACACAGAGAATAATGTTCTGCTAAATCTAGCTTTCCTGTCGAAGCTGCAAAGAAAAACATCCTAATTTTATGGCCCTGTGAAAAAAATAAAATATTGTTAATTTGAAACTGGATTTTTTTCTAAGTAGATAAAAAATAACGTCCATCTTTAAAGAAAACTTATTGGATCAAAAAGACTAAAAAAAAGAAGAAAGAATAAAATGTCTGGAGTTATATTGATCCTTAAGAAAAACTTGGATTGGACCATAGCTCAATTTAAAAGCTGCCAACACCTGAAGAAAATACATTTTCATCCTGAAAGCTTGTGTGCTTCATTTCTAACCCATTTGTTAGTCCAATAAAAGGTTGCACTTTAACTATCTCGACTCACTTGAGAATAATTGGCATTTCTTTCATTTTATGGCATCATTTAAGTTTAAGAATGGATTATTTGCTTGCATATTCCTGCCTTTTGCTGCTGCTGATGGATGAATTCCTACTCAGCAGGAACTCTCCAATTTCTCTTTCTGAGCTATATACTGTGCAGCTACTGTGAAATCTTCTATTAGGCTGAAACCCTGCCCAGTGCCCAGGGCTGGATAAAGGGCCTTGCCATGGCTCCTGCCCTGCAGCAAGGTGCTCAGGGGGGCTGAAATGTTGGGCTGCAGGTCAAACATGAGATTGTATTGTCCAGGGAATTAAAATAAGCCAAACTGGGAAGCAGGCATGATGATGCAGGGAGAAGGATGCTGCAACACTAAAAAAAAAAAAAAAAAAAAAAAAAAAAAAAAAAAAAAAAAGAGAGAGAGAGAGAGAGAGAGAGAAGTTCTCTGTGTATGTGTGCATTCTGACCCCCAGCTAGCAATGGATTAATCCCTCCAGGGCTTGGCTCCCCTCTGGATTAGCCTTGTGGAGCATCACTCACTGCTCAGTACTCCAAGGGAGTAGCTGTGGACAGGCTGTCTCAGAGCCCTGTGCATCCACTGGCTGAAGGATGTAAATTCCATCCTTGTTTTACAGAGTCTGGGCTTGGTTTTTAAGTGGAAAAGTAGGGATTTTGCCCTTAGTGAATTCTTGCTTGCTGCACACAAAATGTCCTGTGTGAGGGAATTCTCTCTATCAAAGGAGAGCCATTTTCATCCTGATTTGTGTCTGAAACATGAAAACAACATAACAGCTGCATGCTGCATTGAATAAAGAACATACACATGCATTTAAATCACTTATATCTTACTTTTTTATGATGCAATTGTGAATTATGTTCTTTTTGCATCTGTAATTAGAGGGCAGAACAGATGGTGAAGGCTCCGTTTAAAGTGATGTGTCCATTAAAATAACCTATGCTGCCAAATGATTGCTCACTATAACAGGGTGCTCATTCACCAGAGCAGGCTTTTTGCTCTGTGGAAATACGTGGGGAAGGCCTCTTGACTTGACAAAATCCTTTTTAATTTTAGGATTTCCCTATAAAAAGATTGACTGTACAGGGTTAGCACTAAACCCTCAAAGCATATGTTTGACTGTATCTTTGTAATTTTAAGATGACCTTGTTTGTGACGAAAGCATGGCTGTAAATAAAAGATAAAGGGAAGGAAAATGCAAAGGAAACATTAATTTCCTTTAAGGCATAACTATTTTGTGGGTTTTAACTAATTTTCAGGGTTATTCTAGCCAATCTAGAGCAGGGAGTGACCTATTCCCAGGATAGGGTCTGTCCTGAACCCAGTGTAGAAGTGATTGAGGCCCATGGCTAAAGTGCTATAGAAATATTTACATTGATCAGAGCAGTCACACATGATGGTTACATGCTAAGAAGTATTTCAGAGTCTGATAATGAGGGTAAACACTGAAACTGTCCCTTTGTCTTCCTATCCGCTTCTTGGGAAATTGTTTTACATATAGAAAATGGGAAAATAAAAATCCACTTTTAATCAGTTTTCCTCTTAGGATGAGAACAAGTGGAGAACTCGCTGTTAAAAAAACATCATCTTAAGGGATAAAACCTTTGAGCATTGGAGTGAAGCCAACTTTGGCCAGTTGTGATTGCAGTGTACTGCCAAAGTCAGCTGGGGAGCCTGTGAAAGCCTGGTCATCAGTCTTAATCCAAGTTCTTAGTCCAGATGTATTTTAATAATATAATTTGGTTTTATGAGTGCATGTGTGTGTTCTCAACAGGGAGGTCAATGACTGAGTGGAAAATGAGATTTTTCTTTAACAGATATTCCTCCAATTCAGCATAATGCTATAACAAGATAATAGCAATGGCAAAGTTTCTGCAGCACTGCTAATTTCAGCTCTGAGATGGGAGATGTTTGTCAGGATTGTCCCACCCCCCACCTGATGAGCCCTGGAACATGGCCATGGTGCAAGGATGCAACCTAAAACCACAAGTCCTTTTACTCAAGCCACCTAAAGAACATTAATTCACATGTGGACCAGCTAGCTTGAGCTGGTTTAGGATAATTTATTGTGGACACAGCAAGTCAAAGTCTTTGGTGCCTCAAAAGAATAAAAATATCTGTGACATAAAAAAGGCTGTTCCTGTTCAGCGTGTGAAGACAGCTGAATTCTTTGCATGCTGATGTGTGACTGTGATTTGTGGGCAACAGTCAAGTGATTAAACTGCCCCATGGCATGGTGAGGCAGCAAGACCTTGCTGGGCAGAAGAGCAAAAACTTGTGAAGTTGCCTGGCTCAGGTAATTCCTGGGAAGCACCAGGCTCAGAGACACATTGATTGCTGGGATGATACATAGGTCCCCAAAGCAGGGAACAGCTAACAGCTGAACAGATTACATCACAGCCTGAGAGGAAAACAAATTGTGGTGGCTAAACACAATCTTTTTAATTGACGTTTGTGTTATGTTCTGTGTAAATATATTTTTGAGGGGAGGGGATTCTGTCAGCACTTGAGCAGTTTCACATGCTGCTGTTTGTGCTCTCTGGACTGCAAAGCAGCTCTGCAGCCAGCAGTAGATCTCAGAGTGGATCTATTATTCTGAGCAGGAGTTGGAGGAACTCTTTCTTTTTTTCAGCATACCTAAGACTGTTGTGTTTCCATACCTGCCATTGATCATCCTTTCCCAATTATTGTAACATGAGAAGCACACATGGTTTCCAGACTGCACTTCTGATCTCCTCTAGTCCACAGCTGTTTGCTTAATGAATGCTTGTGGCTTGTTTCCCTTTCTCTGGAATTATAAAAAAAAAAAAAAAAGAAAAAGAAAAAAGAATAAAGAGGAAGAGGGGAGGGAGGGCATGGATCAGAAAAGAATTTCCTAATTTAAATGTTGATTATGAAATAAGTGGACTCCAAGATATTATCCAGGTTACACT
Organism: Prinia subflava; assembly: GCF_021018805.1. Lineage (NCBI taxonomy): Eukaryota > Metazoa > Chordata > Aves > Passeriformes > Cisticolidae > Prinia > Prinia subflava. The sequence goes on from NC_086261.1 coordinate 4,835,848, forward strand.
CCAATAAGATCAAAAGTAGCTTTATGAGCCTGGTCACCCCAGAACTGGAATGAGTTTGGGCATGGGAGATGAAACCATCAGCTCTTAAATAAATGCACAAGGAGGTGATGAGTGACATGCTTTCATGGAAGACAGTTTTCAGGATAAAATCCCCCCCTTTTTGGAATAAGCACACTCCAGAAAATTAAAACAGGACAAAGACAACATCAGTGCAAAACTGCCAGCAGCCTGAGATGTTCTGCCAGGGTAGAAAACAAATGATGGGCACAAACTGTGTAAGGCGCTGTGTTAGGATAGCAATAATCCTTAATGGCAATTGTAAAATGATGCATTGCATTTGGCAACAGAAAGGAAAATGCAAATTGATTCTTTTTGTTTAAATTTAAGTGCTTATCAAAAGTCTGTAGGTAGACCTACAGTTACACTCATCTGTCAGAGCAAAGGAATCTAGTTTACCCTCATAAATGTAAAAGAATTTCCTTTGTCTTATTTTTTTTTAAGTGTGTGTGCGCCTTTGTTAAACATCCCCACCCCGGTCCCCTTTTGCTCCCTCCCTTTCATTTCCAATCCAGTGTTTTTAAGTCTGGTCTCTTCATATTCCCCTGTTGACACACCTCTGAGCCAAGCTGATGGACAAAACGAGCCTTGCAGCCGAAGCCTTTCAGAAATGATACACAGGAATTAGTGCTGATATGCACGGAAGGGGAGCTCTACTTTTGTTCCTTCAATGGCTGGGGAAACTGATCCAGGGCAAACTTTGGAAATCTATTACAGCCATCTGATGCAAAGTGATTTTTAGCTTTCTATCACCTTTGACACTTGAACACTGGCATAACTTTTGTACTACTGTGGTCCTTGCCAAGGGCAGTTCATCAGATAGCAGGGATTAGGGACAAGTGAGCTAGTTCAGCTGGAATTCCTGCCCAGCTCCCCTTTCACCTCTGTGGCCTATTCTGTGATATGTACTAAATCTGAACCATATACATTACATTCTACTATCACCATCCTGTGTAACTCCTCTTTAATCTCTTGCTGCCATTGAATAGTGTGGAGCCAGGACTTCTAAATTTCACGACGCCGTCGAATTCCGTGGGGGAAATCTGGGCTGCATTGAAGTCAACAGCAAACCTCTCACGGGTGGTCAGGTTTTTACTCAGAGCCTCCACTTCCACTTTTCTCAAAAGGAGAAAAGCTGATTTCAGGCCAGCGAGAAGTTTCGTTGAATGATTTTGGAGGGTCAAAATGCAGCTTTTAAGAAAATCACCTATTTTAGAGCAAAATGGCCTTTCTAATGACATTTGATTTTGTGAAAAAATGCAATTAAGTATTTCAGTAATGCTGACATATCATGTGTCTCTACTAAAGCATAGGGTTTTTTTTCATTTCAAGTGACTTTTCTGACAGAAAATTCAGTATTTATTGTGCAACTCTCTCAAGTTTAAAATATCACAGTGGATTGAATACTCTGATTTTACACGGAGTTTTGACTCATAATAAAAGTTTATTTTGAAATCTCAGTTCATGTTAAAACCGCTTTGAAATAGGAAAAGAAACATAAAATAGCACTCCTTCCTAAGTATGTGAAATCTTCCTGCTCAAATCCATGTATTTTTTATACTTTTATTCACAAATTTATGTTATGCATTCAAATGGGCTCCTCTTTCAATTTGGGAACACCATAACAAAGTAGCAACCACTATGGAGATTATTTCTTTACAGATTTAACTTTGATCATAATGTTGGTGAAATCTTTCCAATATTTCAAGTCCATGTATTTTGTTTCTCTCGCTGAGCCCTCTCTGTTTCTGAGTGTTGTCTTCCAATGAAATGTATCCTTGAGAAGTTATCCATGTACCTGCTGATAATGAGGAAGGTAAATATGGATTCATAAGCTGCTATTGACTATTTGCTGATATATATATATATAAAGCAAATAGATAAAAGACACCCAAGCGTAATAGATACAGCAAAATATATAAATTGACTTCTGTAAAATATGTCACTCATTAGCAGAACTGAGGAATACAAAGCATTGCTTGTAATAGGAAATAGGTACCTTTAATCAAAAGTTAATTATCTGTATACCATATTTTTCTTACATTCTTCTGCTCTTTCTTTAACTTCAGGCAAGGATGTGTCAATTTTTCAATATGTCAATATGTTGTTCTTGGGACTGATCCTCATCAGAGATTCATTGGTTTAAATCTGTAGCAACTCCATCAGCTTCTAGAGGGAATTTAGCCTGTTGCATCTGGCTCACATCTTTCCCTTTTGTTCAGTTAGTGTCTGGCACAAACATACAGCTACTTAAAAGCTTTGGAACTGGTTGGGAAAAATCCTTATGGCAAAAGACAACAGAAAGAGCAATCCAGTGACCTGCAAGCTTAGGTGACTGAAGCCAGATGTGTTCAGCTGCTTAGTGGTCTTAAAGCCACTTGTTAGGCAAGGCAGAGGCAGAACAGCATCTGACATTGCAGGAACCTTTCATGTTGCTTTGATGGAAACACTTCAGTGTGGATCTCAAATCTAAATTTTTCCAATGTCCCCAGGAGGAATGACTTGGGACAGTCAGGCAATTATGGTACAGAATTTCTAATATGTGTTAAAAAGATGATGCAGTAGAAAAGGTTCTTGTAAGTGTTGCTTTACAAATTTCAGGATTTTAGACAAGAGCTGGTTTGGCTTGAGGATAAAATATTGAATGAAAAATAACAATTTTCACTGGGACAGATCTGGGGGGAGTTCAACATCCTGGTCACTATTCCAGCAAGGGGTTAATAGGACATTGATGGGAATTGGATTAGGACCAAGATTAAAAAAAAAGAAAAGAAAAAAAAAGAAAAATTGTGATAATTTCTGCAATTCCAGATGGACATTTATAGATAATGAACAGAGCAGGGCATGTACTATTGAGCACGTCCAACACATATGTTTGCCAATGTGTCATAACCCTGACCTAGAAGACTGTATTTATGACACAGTCTTTCTGTCTTTCTGCTGAAATTACCATAAAATAAGCATTTTAGGAGCAGTTTTTCACTGTGTGTATGCTTTCAAAATTACAGACATTATTTTGCCTAAGCTTACTGTTGATATAAACTGGATTCAGATCTGTGACCAAATGTTAAAGAGCTTTATAGCTCATATATAGTTATTCAATTCATCCAGCCCTGATCAGAATATGGTGCACTCTAAGGAGAAACAGTGGTTTTATCATTAATGTTGGTTGGGATGAAAAAGGGTGATGCAATCTGTGACAGGCCTTCTTTTCACAACGCACGTGCCAAACAAAAACAAAAATACAGAACTCAGCACATTATAAATGACATAGGAAATGAAAACTCCCAACCACTGTTCAATGGAAATAGAGAAAAGAGAGAGATAAGCAATCATTACAGTGCATTCTTTTTCTGCTCAATAATATTAAGTTCAGGCAAAACTGGAAGGGCTCACATCCTCAGACAAGGAAAAATGTTTTTCATTCCCTTTAAATTCAATCTTTCATTCTTGTCTTCTTATTTATTTGACTTCTGAGACATTATATTCATTCAGGTGCTAAGCTCCCATTGGGCTTGAAGTGGAATTAGCTTGGGATGTGGGAAACAGGAAACTGTGAGCAACGCAAACCTTTGCACCAATCCCTGTGGAACTAAATTAAGTAGTTGGCTCATCTCTTCTCACAGTGTCTTGCTTTGCAATAGAACAAAGGGGCAAATTTAACCCTAATGTGAGAGGTCAAAACAGTTAAGAATTAAACCAATAGGAAAATTTCTCTTTATTTGACTAACAAGAGAAAGCCTTCTGTATAAACAGGCATCCTCCTCCTCTTCCTAATCTCTTAAACATCCGGCCAGGATTAGGGTCCTGTTGCACTAACTGCTATATAAACTCAGAACACAGAGCAGTTCTTCTGCAAAGGCTCTTTATTTTAAAGGCACACAAGGAAAAGGATGGAGAGAAAGGGATACTGTACTCAAAAAAGAATTAAGTTGGTGAGAAATCCTCCCAGACCCCAACTCTGGAGAGAACAAACATAAGGGCATTTCTGGGCATAGTACTGCAGTTGCATCCAAACCCACTAACCTTAACTGCTGTTGTAGAGAGAAATAAATGAACTTAGGAATCATTTTGCTTCACAATTCTACTTTTTGCTACAGGTCAAACTTTATCAATACAGATGGCTGGTAATCCTAGCCTGGCAAGATGTGGATGCAACTGTCTTATTAAGGGATTGTTTCACAGCATTAATGTGATTGCCAAATTTGAGAGTGGGAAAGACTTTTGGAGGTTTATCAACCTCTTGCTTGTTGATGTATGGATAGTGTATTAGAGTCCCCTGTTATCAATTTCTTGTGGCTTCAGGATACCAGCCAACAGAGATCTCAGAGCTTCCAATCTTTTATTTTGTGTCTGTGGTGACTTTCTCCTGTATCAAGGCATCAGATCAGCTTAGGGGAAATCCATCAGTTAGCATCAGCAGAGGAATGAAGAAGAAGCACCTGGCAAGGAGCAAAGTAACCTCAAACTTGAGCCAAGAACTTGTCAGAGAGCATAACTGCATCACCCAGTTTTCTCTGGGTGACGAGAGAAAAACATGGAGAGTGACTGCCATGGTGATCACGATCCACACCCTCTCTGCAAACAAACACCACCTTCAATAAGTGCCTTTTTAATGTGCATTGAGTCTTTGTGTAGGAAAAGGATGTGCAGTTGGCAAGTACAGAGCTGTAAGGGGATAGTTTGAACATGCTGATAAAACGTCTAGCTTTACTCCAGAGTTGACTTTATCATTTACCCAGGGATATTGTTAGTAGAAGATGATAGCCATGCTCCGACAAGAGACAGACAGTGAAATGTATATGAACAAAACAGCCATTGTGGTAAATTCTATCCTGTTTGTGTGGTGACTTCTCTGTCCATAATCACACAACTTTACAGGCAGAGATAAAACACAAAGCAGGCGGGTAGAGGGGTAAAGAAAGGGAAAGAGAGCACACTGAGAGCACGGGGCTGTGGTAAGAAAGACACTACCCCTCTGAAAGCGTCACCACTAAGAAAAGAAAAGAAAGAGAAAAGAGAAAGAAATCTCCAGTGTCTGTGTTCTTAGGCAGAGGGACAGCAGCAGGAGCAAGGGGGTGAGATGTGCACTTTGGAAAATGAGGTTAGCTGGTTCACTCCTGCCAGATGGTCTGCAGGAATGGCTGGAGCATGGAGGCAACAAAAGTCAGTGCCATGAATGGAAAGAATGGCTTTCCTGCCCTCAGAAGGGGCTGTGGGGATTACTGAAATTAGAGCTGGACTCATGCTGCAAACACTCTCCCCTGAGTGTTCACTTGCAGTGAAAGGAAAACAAATTTACACCCGTGTGTAACATGCCTCTTTTGTACTTGCCTGCCATGGGTCTCTCCACCCACTGAGTTTTATTTGTCTAATGAAGACTCAAGGACTGTGAATTTTAAACTTCTATGTCTAACAATTTCTGGCTGAAGTGGTATACTTCACTGTATTTATAATTTCTGTTCATTTAAATCAGTATAAAAAGTCCTATTCAAGAAATCTCAACATGGTTTCAATTGCAAATGATGGGCATTTCATGACTGAAATTAAGCCTAAAGAAATATTGCTGGTTGGGTTGGTACTGCCTTCAGCAGAGTGATGCCACCAGGAATGTGGTGAGCCACAGGAGCATCTTGGCACCACCTTTGCAGATAGGACCTAATTTGCACACCAGTGGCTAAAGACTTGGTGAAATCACTTGCCAGGAAGGGTTTTTTGGTACATAGCATAAGGTAGGCAGGTTTCCCCTGCAGACAGGCAGCAAAGAAGGTTCATTGATAATGGATAATCACTTTGCAGTCAGAAATATTGGTTCTAACTACTAGAGGGAGAAAGGGGAATGATGGAGTTCACATTGCTAAATCCACCAGAGCCCAAATACCCAATGCCCTAAGAGTGAACAGGTCCATGCAACTATTTTGTGTAGGTGTGGAAAGGAAAAAAGTATCTTAAACTCTCTAAGTAGAGAAAATAACAGCAGAGATGGTTTTATTCTTCTTCTAAACACATGTCATTAGAACCACAGAGATAAAAAGTTGATATCCCAGAATTTGGCAATACCATTTTTCACCTTTTCCATCCTGAAAGTGAACCAAAGACTGACAGCACCTTCTGATGTTTCCCCTGGCCCTGGTGTCACAGAGCCTCATTGAAAGCAAAAGCTGAACTTCCCCAGACTTAGGCAGTTTGGAAGAAAACCCAATTTCTCCTCTGCTGGGTGGAAAATCACAGTGCAATTAGCACTGGTTATGACTCTTTATCTGTATATTATAAAGGAATTCTGATTTTAGTTAGGTATTATAATGTGCTTGGAAGATGTTTTTAATATGAGCTTGTACTCTTAGACACATTTTAAGTGAATGAGTTGCTTGACTCTAACCAAGTGTTGTGCTCAGTTTTTGGAGCTGTTTGTGTGAAACTGGTCTCATTCTTGTAACATCTCTCCATCTGGAAGAGTCACAGCTCATTCCACAAGGACCATCAAAGAGCCAAGAAATGTTAACACTTTTGTTTTCAACTGATAGAGGCCAAAATGGGACCACGGATTCAGTACTTAGAGTTTGCTACCAGTTGTTGGATAATTTACCACTCTGTGCCACTTCACGCCAAGCTTTGAGTTCAGACCTTATTTTCATTGCAACTTTTTGTGGTTCTGTTATTCCTGCTTAGACCTGTTAATATGAAAATGTCTGAACATTGAGCTGTGGGTGGAATCACATCTCCAGGGAACAGAGTGACCTTGTTGCTGAAGCTTGAAAAAGCCAGACTGACCAAAATGTGGTGCAGGAAAATAACATTACATTAGCAGGGAAATGGAGTGCTTTAGTGACCTAATAGGTGTTCTCCAATGCTAACTTCTATAGATCCACAATAGGAAAATATTGATTTAATGAGCCAAAAGAAAAAAGGAAATTCTTGGGGAAGAGATTAATTTCTTAATGATTCACTCCTTTTTTAGTCATAAAGAAGACAGTTTGTTACCTGCATTTTGCAGGCAAACCCAGAAGCTATCATTTGTCAGCAAATAATAATGCACGGGGTGCATCCTTTTTCTTTATGAAAACAGCATAAATCTGAAATTCTCCTCGCTGGAAAGAAATTTAATATTTAAAGGTAATTTGACCTGTACATGTGTGTGTCATGAATCTTTTATGTGACCTACAGCAAATGTATTTATATAGTATTATTCTGAGGATAGTTATCTCTTATTCATTTTCTGGGATATTATTTTTCTTTCTTTGACTAATGTACATTTGGCCTTCTCATTTCCCCACCCAGCCAAAACTGTGTTAACCTTCCTATTTATGTCTTTTTTCCTCTTTTTCAGGGTCTGGTAGCTAACACTGGACCACATGTGGATAATATTATGATAGAATTGGGGTTTTTTTGCAAAAAAAGTATAACATGTTTTTTTTTTTCCCAACCCCTTATTTGTATTGTTGCTGTCATTACATAATTGAGTCAAGAGTGATGTGTCCAGTGAAGGAGAAAGCAGTGAGAGAATGGGAAAGAACTATTTTTATTGTCTCTCTTTAGTTTCTGTGCCTTTGCAGAAAGCCTCTGAGGGATGTTCAGGTGGTTTTGTTGGGTGGTGTGTTGTCTCTGACCAGATCTCCTTGGTGAGGGACAGACCCCTTAGACTGAAACTCTGAAAGGGGTCAGCACAATGGATAAATCCCCCTTGCATCCCACTTAGCCATATTTGAAGGAAGTTTGCAGGGTTTTGGAGGCCTTGTCATGTCTCTTGACAACAGTGAGTTTCCAATGCTGAAAAGCTGTTCTGTAGGTCTGTTTACAAAGGCTTTGATTGACAAAATGACTCTGCTTGGGACGTCTGATGAGGCTACTGCCTCCAGCCGTGCCTCTTCTGCAGAGATATTTATGCCGGCTTGTCAGTCAGGCCCTGACATGCCATCATTTACAACATAGCATTTTATGGTAAATCATCACCCATTTCAGCTGGTTTTCAAGCAGTGTGTGCTAAACTTCAGTGGTTTAGGAGCTGATTGGCTCCATAGCTCACAGATCTGTGGAAGGAGGAGCAGGGTGGACTTCTGGGATAGTAAATTCATCAGATGTCCCAAACAGAGATGTCTCTTTCCATCAGTCAAAGCCTTCCATTGCAGCTTGGAGTTCAGTTGATCTGACTGCTTTTAATCATGTGGGTTGGCCTCTTAGATTTGTTACTCTGGACCAAAACCTACAGAAGTGACCACTGCTGGCTCCTCTGGTCCTCTGTGTGCTTGTGAGATGTCCTGAGAAAAAAGACCATCAAGGATGGAGCCACAGGCTGGATATACAGGCCCAGAGGAGAGCAGGAGGAACCACAGATGGACCTTGTGGGTGGTCAGTAAGAGCTGTGGCTCAGTTTCTGTGTTTCAGGATATGTTAAAATTTCGAGCCTGGGAAAGAGAATTTTTGCATAGGTCATTATTGCATTTTTTTTCTGATGTCACAGAAATATAAACAGTTGTTATTAAATCCTGTTACTTAATACAAAACACAAGTTTGGGGAATAAACTCTTTGGCAGCGTTCTTCAAATACAGCACTGGCAGAAGCACAGAGAAGAAATTCCTATCTGTGGGTTGTCTATATTGCTTGACACATTTTTGCTGGGAAAACCAGCTTGGTTCAGACATGGTGTAATCACACCAGACCATTTGTCCTTTCTGTGGTCTCCCATTGACCTTCATACTCCAGTGAATCTTAATTTTTAAGCTTAAGGAGAGATAACCTGTTGCTTCAGGATGATTCTTCAGGCCCCTAGTGACACTAAATGTATTGTTTAAAATCTCTTAGCACTGTAAATCACATTGTGCCTCTTATACAATTGAAGCTGAAGTTCTTAGCAGGCCGAGGAGGAAAGAAAGCAGTCTGGGGGAAATGGTAAATAAGCATTAAAAATACCCCAAGAAAAAGCTGGAGAGCAAAATACAGAAGTGCATGTCTGTGTATAGACATGTGTGCATAGCTGTGTGTCCATGTGCCCACACACACATGTACAGGTTAACATTCCTCAAGGTCTATTAGTCACTGAAAAGTAAATTACTCAAACACAAATACTACATTCTATTAATGTGATGAAAATTTGCAAATGGGATTTACTTTTCTGAATTATGTACTTTGGATTTATGTTTGGCAACATGTAAGTAGCTCTTTGTGTGTGTATGTACAGAATTTTGCTTCTTCTGTGTGTTTATTTTTTCTATTTTCACATGCAAAGAGTGAGTATGGGTGTAAAAAGATGTATTTATGATAAGCTGGTAGACATTCAAATTGTAAAGCTTGTCTGATGCATGTCTGGGTGAATGTTCTGCAGATCACAGAATTGTAATCATAGAATGGTTTGGGTTGGAAGGGAACTTAAAGATCCTTAAGTTCCAACCCCAATCCAAAATAATTTTGAAAACCTCACAGGAACTGGACATCTCTTGCAATATTTCAAATGAAATCATTTTCTTGGACTGAAAAAAAAATTAGATAAATGAGAAAATATAAAGACAGGGAATTTTGAAAAGCCACTTGAACTTCCAAAAGATTTTTTCCTGATCTCAGACCAAGTAATCACATAACATATTAGCTGAATTTCTAGGATTTTAACATTTAAGCTGACAGTACTAGAAGTGTTTTGTACTTAAGGCCCCCAGGAAATTCAGCCTGTGCTTTTGTATTTTGTCTTTCTTAGCTGGGAAAAAAAAAAAAAAAAAGAGTTTTTGATCTGACCTGTGCCATGGATGCCCAGGAAATCTTTAAGTTTTTCTACATGGCATGAGAAAAAGAAAAAGGGAGAAACTTCAGAGTAACTTCTGCATGGCAGAGATTCTATTACAGAACTTTAAATGTCCACAAGATCTAGACAAAAAGCAGTTTTGATTTGTGCTAGCCCAGGTAGATATTATCCTCCATGTGAGACTCTGTAAACACACCTAGAAGTGGCTTAATGAAAAAACCCAACTTGTCTGTCTTATTTCTTTGGAGCACTTTATCCTCAGAGGGCAGCAGGACCCTCACAACCCAGAACTTCCTCTGGATTCCTTCAATACTTCAGTGGTTTTGTGTTTCTCTTGTGGTCTTCCAGCTCTAGATGTTTCTCACCCACTTCCCATTTCCTCAGAAAGGAAATCCTTAACCTAAAAGACTAATGAAGGACTTTAATTTCCTCAGCTATGAAATATAAGACTCCACCCAGAACTAAATTTTCCCACATGTAAATAGTGAAACTGATTTATGGAAAGGATTTACAAAAACTGTGATTTTTTGGAGTTAACAGTAGCCAGTGGTAATTCATCTTTTGGGCATTATGTTACACAGGGACAGACATCTCTATTTTGTCTCCACTGTAGGTGTAAAAAGTCTCAGAAATTTAATGAATCAAGAGCTACAGTGGGCCCAGCTCTCTCCAGTCTGGTGCTGCTTTCAGAATCTTGGGAAGAACAGACATTGTGGGTGGTTCATTGCACCAATCAAGAGCATCTGGTGATGTTTCTTCTTCCCAGAACATCATAATTTTGAGCAATATCATGACAAGGAAAATAAATATGTCAGGACAGATCTTTGACATTTGGACATGGGGAAATCAGCATTATTTCAATAGATCATAGATCTCTTAGGAGCAGCCAGCAAATTGCTCAAAGCACTTCATTCTGACTTGTGAAGGATTCCCCAGGTGAGTCTCTGGGAAATGGGTTCAGGAAGTACCTGTTAATATTCCCTCATTAGCTGAAACTGAGAAATGGGGAGAGCACAATGTGTAGCAGAGACACAACCTGGCTTGCTCAGATGACTCACTTCAAATTGTCTCCTCTGAGGAACATTGAACAGATCTGAATCTGTTTACACTGTGTGCTCAGATATCAAAAATCATGTGCACTTTCCTCTGAGGACAGCAGAATACTGTGCAGGTAATATTACAATCACTACCCCAAACCAAAATATTCCAGTTGATTTTACCAGACCCTGTCAGGTGGGGAAAAAGGAAGGATGGGGAAAACATAAATACTTTTTGTTGTTCTGTCTTACAAGTCCCGCCTTTTTATTTCTTATTTTTCAGTCAACCTGACTGAAACAGAGTAAGCAGACTTGATCTCCCCATGCCTCGGCTGTCCTGGGGATTGAAATCTCCCTGAGCCCAGCATAGATGTGCATGGAAATTGCACATTTTAAACTGATGGCTGCACAAGAGCAGAAGCTGTGGCAATGCTGACACTTTTGGCCTGGAACTTGGCAGGGCTCTGAAAAAAAATCGTGGAGCTGCTGTTGAAAATGGCTCATTTTCTGACTTGGAGGGAAAGGATTTTTAGTTTCAGATGTTGCACTTCTGCAGATCACTGACAAGGAGAAGACTTTGGTATCAGGCCACTGGCTTATCTCTAGCAAGCTGAGGGAAGTTAATATAAAACATTGTAATCTCTTTCACAGCCTCCAGGACTCATAAGAAACTATAAAAAGTTTCTCAAGTTTGAAGTGTTCTACAGGATACTAAATCTTAAGTCTCCTGGAGGCCACTGGGGAAATGAAAAGGTGTAGTTGTCATATTTTGTCAAAGTATAACATCTATATAATAAGGCAGTCCCTTCCTCCAGATCCAGCCCAGCTTGAGCTACTAAAGCCACGTTCTTTGTTTTTCCAGTTATATTGATGTATATTTTTTATTAAAGCATATTAAAGCAATCTTGGAGCAGCTCTTCAGGTGCTTAAAATTGGTGTTGAGACAGATTTATTTCAGTGGGGATTCTGCCTCAGATTCTCATTCCTTGTCCCCTTCCTTCTCTTTAGCCCTTAATTTGGATTTCTGCATTGTTTTTTTAAAATTATTAAAAAATGACAAAAACCGTTATGTTGTTATCCTCAAATTTTAGTAAATTCACACAATGCTTCAGTTGTGAATTGAAGAATCAAAGGGATGATTGGGAAGGTTTGTTTGTAAAGGTTGTCTTGGTTTCCACAGCCAGGAAAGAGGCTCTGCCTGAGATGGGAGCTCTGAGGAAGAGGTAAACCCAAGAAAGATGCGCTCATAGCAAGCCAAAGTAAATCAACTGCAACAAGAAATGAGCAGAAGTGAACAAGCAGAGTAAGTAAGGAGACATCTGATCATAATGATTTAAGGTCATTTTTGGTAGGGTTATGGAGAGAAAGAGTGGTGAAGAGGTAGGGAGGAGCTATAGAAAGCACCAAACCTAAGGAAGAAAGAGAAGGAAAAGGTGTCATGACAGAGTGAAAAATAAAGCTCTTAAGAGGAGATGGATGGTTGAAAAATAACTCGCTCATTAGCCCTTGGTTTGTATTCCTTGCCTCAGAATTGTCACTTCTAATTATCTTTTCACCATTGGTTATTAACTGCAATCACAGAAAACTAATGATCACCAGCCTTGCTTCAAAATATTCACTGGTTAGTAGTTGTGATCATAACAGTTTTCTCAATTTGACCGTATAACTAAAAATTAAATAAAAGAAAAAGTCATGAGTCCATGAGTATATGTCTTTTAACAATTAAAGTTTCTGTATAAGAAGAAGGTTAACTGCTGGATGCCTTAACACTCACACATGCCTGATATGTTTAGTATCTCAGACACAATTTTCCTTTCCCCACTCTCTTTCTCTTTTTATCCTGTGGAAGCTAAAACTTTATTATAAAACTGAAGATAAGTATATCAGTTTGCTGGATGCTGGCAGAGCAGAACACAAGCAATGAGAAGATAAGGGAATTTGGTCAAATACAAAAAATACCATGGAACCTAAACCAAATGACATCAGATAAGACCTCCACTGACTTTCTATTAAAAATGTAATAAATAAGGATCACAGAAAAAAAAGTCTTATTTTTTTCCTGGCACTATTTTTTTTTTTGGTTGTTGTTATTGTCTCTAGTGCTTCACAAGTGTATCTGTACTAGTGTTGTTTTCCCATTTGTAATAAATAAATGCAGATCATCTTGTATTTAAGGTCTGACAGGTTCAGATTAATGATGAGAGTCCATATATATGTATATATAAATATATATAAAATTTATAGATTGATCCTGAAATCATGACCAGCAGTTCTGAGAGCATGATAAAGGCTGGTAGCTGATAAATTGGATAGAAAATGAGCTAGGACCAGTGTAAATGTTCCTGTGATCAGCAGTGGCAGTGTTTGGGTTTGGGGCAGTATTCAGCTTCCCAGATGTTCAGAGCTGGGCTCTGGGATGGCAGGGATTGAATTGGTTTGTGGTGCAGAGTGCAGCCTTGTTCAAGCAGCTCAGCTACACAAACCCATGTTATTCTTGGCTGGCAGAGAGTTCTCTGCCACTTCAGCTGCTGCCTCATCAAGTGGCAAGAGAGGAAATGTTAAAGCAGAGGGAAAAAAGGGGTCTGGTATTCATTCAAAAATCTCTTCTGTTTGCTGGAGACTTCCAAAAATACAGTTTATCTGCAATGCCTGTAGGATGTCACCAATGAAGGACAAGTACGGATAGCTTTACTGTTGGGCTTTCTTCACCATCTTGGATATTTTCCTGTGCAGATGCAATTATCACTCACTGGTAATTTTTGTGGACTTAGTAATACAGAGACAGGGAATCAGACCATGAATTGCTAACAGCACATCTTTAATTGGTGGCTTGGCCTGGCTTTTAATGCATCTAGATCTTGGTATCACCTTTCTAGGGGCTCAGGTAAGCTTTCCATCATTGAATAGAACTATAAAAATAATAAAATATATCCTGATTCACTGCACAGCCTGTTGGGGAGAGGTAGGGGAATTGTGGCTGCTCTTAACAGCAGTCCTCTGCTCATTTCATTTCCTATGATGCCTACAAACAGAAACGGTCACAGTCCCAGTCCAAGCAGCATATTAGAAATAAAGCACAGAATGGATAATTTTGGCCTTGAAAGCACCATGGAGTTGTTTTATTTCTGAGGACATTTCATAGACTGCTTCCATCCAGGAATATTTTAGCCTTTCCAACAGTTCAGCGTTCCCATCTACCGGTGTGGTTCAAGCCAGACTGTGTCAGGGCTTTGGCACAGAGAAACTTTGAATGACAGGGAAAATATATGTTACAGCCTGGGAAAGGGGGAGTGTTTTTGATGGGAGAGGAATCCCCTTGGGGCTTGATGTTTGTCTGTGGCCATAGGTGAGGTTTGCTTAGTGGTGTCTGCCCAGTCTCCAGTGGACAATAGTCTGTGCCATAAAAAGCTTCCATGCATAATACGTGGTATTTGTTGGCCTCTGCCTTGAAGAAAGCCAGATGAGAGCTGTTTATATCCATCAAGGGACAGTCTCCAGTAGGAGAGATAGTTCTCTTTGGCAACAGGATATCTATGCCATTACATTTTATTCCACCTTTCAGTCTTATGGATCTTTTCCTTCTGCCTTCTTTTCCTCCTCTCACTCTCTTTACATTTAACTTAAATGTGGGGATTTTAAGTATCTGTAACTTTCTGAAAAAAACCAACAGGACTGAAAATGATCAGTATTCATCATACACTTTAATTAAATTTAATTAATGAATATTCAAAACAATATGTAAAAGTGTATAATCAGTGTCTATATAATTCTTTCTCCTTCATGCTTTAAGTTCTCTGTTCGTAGGCAGAATCAGGTGATAAAAAGTTAAGAGTCAACTGTAAAAATCAGATGTCATAGAAAACATACTGGGAAGAGTAAAAAGAGACAACAAACCTACAAAAAAAAAGAAGAAAAAAAAATCAAATAACCCTAACACATTCCTGCTGTCTGCCTGGCAGTTCTAATCTTTTCCCTCAAGATACAGCGTGCTGTAAGATTGCACCAGGGCATTTCCCCACTGCCAGGCTCAATTCGGGGTGCACAAATGTGCACACACACACACATGTGCACCCACACGTGCATCCCCTGGCAGATGAGAGCCAGCAAGAGAGAGAAAGTGTGTGTCACACCCTCTAAATTCAGGTGGCCTCAAGCAGTGCCATATAATCCCAGCCTCAATTAAACTTTCCAAGGTCAGTGGTGTTCTACCAGGTCAGACATAAATAAGTCAGGTGAGAGTCCTAGGGCACTGAAAAGCCATATTTATTCTTTATCCACAGTTCATAGCTATCAAATGAAGCCTAACAGAGAGAGAGGGAGAGAGAGAGAGTGAGTCTGGCTCTCAGAGCTGCTTCTGTTGTAAGTAATTTTTTTTTTTAAAGAAAAAACATAGTTCTGGCTCACCCCTACCTCAGAATTACCTAAAACTTCACTGTGACTGTGGATGTTTTGGAAAGACAAAGGAAGAGATTTTAATTCAGCAACAATTATGATTAATTTATTCAAGTGATAGTAACTCAGTCGTGCTAAAGATCCTTTTTTTTTTAAGAGGTAATTATTCTTTTAAAATTTGAGAACAGATGCCACCATAAACCCCTCTTGAATTGCGATATACAAATTTCATGTACTGATTCAGCCAGTAATTAAAATGGGCCAATATTGAATAGTCTATTGGGTTTGTAAACAGAATATTTAATTTTCTCCTGTTTTGGGAGAGCAGAGGAAAGGATAGGGAGAATATATCTCAGCTCAGAAGTGTTAAAGACTGTGGACTTTGGCTTCTCTGGGTGTCAGACCCATTGAGAAGAGTTATCACATTCCCAGAAAGTAATTAAGGACAGTTGAGGTCCACTGATTTCTGTACTGTCTGAGGAACTAAGTGAATTTTCTAGGTCTTTATGACTAATAACCAAATTAATATATATGTTTTAATAAACCAACAAAGCACAAGTCTGCCCTGCTGCACTGCTTAGTATTTTAGAGTAGAGTTTTGACTTGAGGCATTTGACCTTCCTCATATTATTGTTCAAAAGGAAAAAAAAATGTTTGAGAGCTATTTTAGGGAGAATTACTAAAAACAAAAAGAAAATAATTCTTGAAATTCTCACTTATCTACCTAAAAAAAAAAAAAAAAAAAAAAAAAAAAAAAAAAAAAAAAAGGCAAGTACTGTTGTATTTTAAGACTCATAAGCAGAAAGTGTAAGTGCTTTTTTTAAGAGGGTACAGAGGTCTGGAGCTGGTTTTGTTCTGTTGACCTAACTTGATTTACACCAGTTTACACAGTTGAGAAACCGATACATTAATGCTGCTGGAAAAGTCATCTCACACTTTTAGTTTGTTTTTCCTTATTTAATCTTTTTTCATTATTAAGATATGGTGATCTATTAAGCATGATAAGGCATATATGTCTTTTTTTAGTGGCTTTCACTCTTCTGTTGAGAAATAATTTTCAGAGTGCAATTAAGTAATAACAAAAATAAATTTCCAGATAACTTTGTGAATACCAGTGCTAGCTTTTATTTAGTATATATAAAGAAATCACATCATTAATTATTGCAAATATTCAGACAGTGGATACTTATACACATGGTTTTGAATCACTGAATATATACAAGAGTAACTTTTAATCTGTGAAATATTCAAACACATGTATAATCACACATTTATCTTCTTACAATAACTTGCAATCAGGGAATGGAAAAAATAGTAGGTGATTAGCATGTCCAGACACATAATGACGAGTGTTGATTGGTTAAAGTGAGCACTTCCCAAACAAAGAAAAGTATTTGTCAAAACTGTTACACAATTTGGGATATATTTGCTATATTCATTGTCAGGCAGCTGTATTAGTGATTCTGATTCCGAGAATTTGAAGATAAAGTTAAAACAGCACAGGCATTAGGGAGAGTTTATGGTGGACAAAGTGCCACAGAAATGTGTTTATAGAAATATTAGTTTTATTTTATAGGCATTAATATCAGAAATCATTTCAGTGCTCAGAGCCCATTAGCACACGTGTTGAATTCTCTGCTTCTGTGCCTCTGGTTTTAACATCCGTAAGGATGAGGGAAAATCTTGACAAATGTTTCTGAAGGTTTTATGTTCTCTTTATCCCACCCCAGGATTGCAATCTGTGTTGTGCCCGCTGCAATAACAGGAGCATTGGGATCAGATAACCAGTTCCACAGATTAGATGTGAAGAAAGGGTGTTACAACAACATACCCACTTCCTCTCAGGTTTTAACTGTACTCTGTGTTTCCGTGACAGGACAAGAGAAGGGGGAGGAAGGAAAATTTATCTTTTTCTACATCTACTTCTATCACTTTCCCCAGCCAGCCCTCAAGTACGTGTCTTAGCAGTGAATACGTTACAGGAGTCATTCTTGAAGGAAGGAATTAAAGCAAACCTCAAGCAATCAATGCCCTAAGAAATTTCACTAAGAGCTGGACTAAAAGGTGATTAAATGAAGCTGAATCCAAGAACACATTTTCCCTGCAAGGAAAGGATAAAATGTCCCTTTAAGGCTAAGTTGATATAAATGTATATAGAATTTTTAAATACAACTCCCACCTCACCGAAGCACTCAATCTTAAATACTGGCAAGTAGGAAGGCCATGGAAACTCCTTCAGCTGGAGGGTCTTTTTTAAAACTTAAAATTCTGAAAAGATTTAACAGACTTTTTGATAATTTACTGTCATCTGCACCATGCTAGACATACTTATCAAGGGTTATGAGCCAAGTGCTTTTTCCAGATCTGAGTTATATTAGTTACAACATCCAGAGTTACTAATTGGAAAGAAAATAGGAGGACATTAAAGAGGACATTGTAAAGCTCAGCATCTTGTAGTGCACCTGTGTGTTCTGTTCTCCATTTATTCAGAATAAGTACTTGAAGCCAGTGGCTGAAAAGAAAGTAAATGATCATAAAGTTTTCTTGTGAGGAGATTCTCAGCCTGAGGAAGCAGCACTGCAGCAGGGAAATTGAACAACTCTTGATCTTTCATGGATGTGGATAAAGTCACTTCTGAGGGGAAAGGATAAAGTGAGAAAACATGTGTAGTCTGACTGTCATGTGAAAAGTGGCAGGAACAGATTTTTCATCTCAAAAAAGGGATCTTAGACTTTTATACCTGAATTCATTGTGCTCCTAACTGTTTCATGTCTTGTTTTCCCCATTTAACAAAGTTGGATAATGATTTACTTTTGGTACAGCCTGGAGTGAGAAAGAAATTGGTAATAAATTCCCTTTTTCTACACTCCAGAGTGTTTCAGTGTCTAAAAAGGTTCCCCCAGAAGCTCAAGTAGGGATTGCTGTACTTGCCAAAACCTTGGCTTTAGATCACTCTTTCCTCAGGGTGGATCCACCATCGTGGTCAAGATGCAGGAATTGTTCTTTGTATCAGCCAGGCTTTACAGAACAACTTCTTGGCTACTTTGAAGATACTGCAGTCGAATCAGATGTGTGTGGAAAAGAGGACACTGTCTCTTATCTGTTTCAAAATGTCCTCACACACAGTGCACAGGGACAAAAATTAAAAAACATTCATTATTATTTTTGGTTTTCTGTAGATTTTTACACATCTCATGTTACATGATTGATCAAAGCCAATGATGATAAAGTTATATAAATATTTTTGCAGGTCTATAAAGATTCATGACTTTCTGTACACTGGCAATGTTCTTGATGTTGTTGCCCTGTCTGGAGCTAATGTTCTGATTAATGCATGTTTTGCTTCCTGATTTAAGGAATAGCTTATGGCTAAAAATCCTTAGATGCTCTCTGACTTATTGCATCTTCTTTTCTATTTTTTCTCCCTCTTTTCTTTCCAGCTTCTTATTCCTATATATATGTATAATATAAATATATGTGTTTGGAAATCTGTCAGCTTTAGAGATGTCCCTGATGCAATACTATTATGAGAAGTCTCTCAAGACTGGTATTTGTGTAGAAAAATGAGTTTTTGTTAGACCACGTTTGTGAATCTGTCATCTGGTGGGGGTGCTCTAGCCAGCGTGTGTTGTTTGTCAAAACAACAACAGGGAAATGTGGCCACATCATTTAGAGACTTGTAGGGGACAGGAGGGAGGCTGCTTCTGCTGTTAAAACAGCATGAAAAGTCAGGGTGATCTGTCACAACCACGGCACAAAAATGTCTCCTGCAGCTCCAGTTTCCCAGGCAGGGGGGATGTGTTTGGGGAGGCAGGGGTGGGATGGGGGTACACCTTGGACCAAGGGACTGAACAATCTGCAGGGAACAACCTCTTGAAACATCACCTAACTCAGTCCTCTGGTCCAGGTCTGAGCTTCAGAAACAACAGCAGAAGGCTGGGCTAGGTTATCTCCTTGGATTTTCAGAGAAGGCGTTGGGGTAGAGGACAGGCTTGTGAACTGTTAGCCAGAAATACAAAATATAGTTTTATTGTTTTACACCCTCTGCTTGGGCAGCAGTGCCAATGGAAACTGCTGTGCTTCTACAGGACAGTCAGTATTTGATTTCCCTTTCAATTTTCTCATGCACTGAAATCCAAGTGTTTGTGTTGATGTCCACACTGACTTTAGTTTTAACTCAGAAAGCAATGCAGTAAAAAAATGGTCTTTCCCTAAAGATTTTGTTCACAAAGGACTTTGTTAAGAGCAAACCAAATATGTTTCCTCTGCTGCAGGACTACGCACAGATACAATACATTTTATATTTTTGAGGTCTATTTACCAGAACTGGAGTTAGCCAGTTAGTCCTGTGCTCCCTTAGCCTGAACTTGCTGGAGGAGTGGTGTGCAAAAGAAAGTGCCCACTTTGTTTTTATCTGCCAAGCTGTAAACCACCTACTTGTGTCCTTTTGTGTCTTTTGTGAAGCCTGTTAATGGCTGTTACTGCTAATTGGGGTGCTTAGCTTGCTGCGTTCATCTCTGGGCAGGACCCAGGGAGATCAAAGAGCAGGATACTCCATAAAGCCTTGCAGTGTTCATCCTGCAGCTCCAATTCACCTGCACATGGCCCAGGTACCGCACAGGGCGGGCACAAAACATCCAAAAACAGATGGGGAGAGAAAAACAGGGTGTATTTCACACAAACATTTGAACAGCTTCAGCTGTAGGTTCAAAATGTAGATTCCAGATGAAGTGTTTGCACTGCTTTGAAGCAGGGCAGTGCCTTTGGAGGCTGTCCCGAGATCTCTGTTAGCAAAAGCAGACTATGAGGGATGATGACTTTTTCCTTTTCATAAAAACCAGTTTCATAGAAACACATGACTCGACAAAACCTTAGAAGTCATGATGTTTCAGTCCTTCAGCAGATAAAAACCCACAAAATGAAGTGGTCCAGTCCCTCAAGATTGTAACAAATCTTTATCAGATCTTAATTAGAAGTGATATAAAAATCAAAAAAATGTGTATTGTTCCATCTAATTAAGTTGAAGGATCAAGAGCTTTCTCAGCATCCAACAAATCTGAAACTACCTTGGAGGTGAAAACATCCATTCTTATGAAGGGCTTCCAGTCTGAAGTTACATTGGAAAAACTCCCTTCTTCCACCTTCACCTGACTCAGAAGTAGGAGCCCTGGCATTATTATGGAAATTTCAAAGCGTTGTAGATATTCCCAAACACAGAAAGGCCTCCTAGAGGCCTCCCTTCAGCATTAATGTTGGATTCTGACATGAGACATGCCAACATTACTGAGTTCCATGGGTCATGTACATTCTGAAGGAGAAACAATTGTCCCATCAATTACTTGGGTAGGCTCTAGCAAATCAATCCCCTGCAGAAAAAAAAAATTAAAAAAAATATATATGTATTCTCAAGTGATTTTAGGTTGAGAATATCAGCCATCCTACCAGCTTTGACACAACTTTAGACTTCAATAAGCCTCAAGGGTTATAACTGTTTTGTTAAATTTTGTGAGAAAATTTTCATTTAATGATTTTGTGGAAAATACATTAAGTATCCAAATTTGTTTCCTCATGGTGGTCTCTCTTGCTTAATAGCATTCACCAGATCTCTGGCATGTTATTATGGATTTCCTGCTCATGTTAGCTGTAGATTTTTGTCTCTGCTCTGATGGATTGTTGATATAAAATTACCAGCTGATGTTTATCCACAGACACAGGAACAACAGTATTATTAACCATTCCTATATATATTTTGTGTCATTATGACTGTAAGGGCTTGTCTGAATAATAAAGATTCCCTTGAGTGGGACTCACTAGGGTAAATGACTGTTTAATAAAGACAGATAATGTAGATGAATCATTTTGACTACTTAGAGGAGCGATTGTGCTAAAACTCCTAACTTACACAAAGTCCTTCTGAGCACATTAGGGGTCAAATCCTGCCCCTTGGGATCATTGTAACTCTGCTGCTGTGAGCAGAAAAGGATTGAGGTCTCAATCTTTAGCAGCAGAGACAAAATTTTTGCAAAATTTTTGATTTCTTTATGTGGGCGAAATGCTCAAATGCTGCCATTACTTAAACACTAGGGCTGTGAGTAGTATAAAAACATGCCTACATAAATGTCTATATTCTGTCTTCCTATGTTGAAATATGTGTTCAAAATAGATTTCTGCTAAATTGTATGGCTTAGTTTTCTCTCTTCTCCATGATGTGATACTTCATGGTACACTGAAAGAATAAGAATATGAGTTTATTAAGTTTACTCAGAAAACTATTCAGTCATCTGTATGAGCTCTTGGAGCTATGTCAACATTTTCTTGAAAGATATCTGAGATTATTTGATGTTTACTTTTTTAAGTACAGTATTTGTGAGTAAAAGTGCACAAGAACATTTTATTACATTTTAAATGTAATTCCTGATCCCAGGGTGCTGTCTATATAAATCTGAACAAACCTACGAAATCACTATCTATATTAGATCAGCAAATCCTCTCAGTCCCAGAACTGGTCAATGTGTTAAGAATAAGAGGCAAAAGTGAAATTCCTTGGTAATAAAACTTCTGAGCCTTGACAACTGTGAAGTAATGCTATTTCTTGCAGCATTGCCTAGACCTTTCAAAGTGCACTACTCTTTATTATATGCCTTTCCTCTGCCCCTAAACCTTCACTTCTAAAGTGCACATCTCACAGGTAACTAGTATATAATGTACTTTTCAATCAACCTCCTAATTCACTCAGTGTAGCATGAGTTTTAGATAAACCAAGAAGATGTGAAATACAGAATAAAAGGTTTAGGTTGTATGATGCCACTCACCTGTTTTAAATCTTTTGCTATCTGTGAAAAAAATATGGAAAGAGTTCTCCTTCAGGATAATTCAGTGTGGCCCAGCTCTTCTCCCAGGCAGCAATGACAACAGCTCCCAGCATTTCTGCAAGGTCCTGCTCCTGATCTTCTGGGAGTTTCACACCTTCTTCCACCTTGTTCTCTCCCAGGCTGCTGCCAGAACTTTATGTAGGTAACAAAATTTTGTCTCCCTTGGATCCAGCAGCTCTGTGGGGGCAATTTTGCCCTTCAAGTGCCAGCACCAACACTGGCATTGTGCTGTCCTCACTCTGACATGTCTCTGTCATGTTTCAACCAAAAGTAGAAGTGAGCAGCACTAGAAGGCCTGAGATGGTTTTGGTTTTTGTGCACCCTCTTTGGCTTCATTGAGTAAAAATTTCCTAAAGGTCAAACACAGGGTGAACCAGATTTCATCAGCAGAGTGGAACAAGGAGATTCATAAGGTGCAGGTCTCCTAATTATCAGATTTTCCATAAGTTATGTAAACTTATATGTAAATCCCCTGAAGTGAAGAACCTAAACACAACATTAAAATTTGTGTTGTGGTTTGAAAGCAGATCCAAGGTTTTGCAGGGTAATTGGCCGCTGCTCTTATTGTTTATGTTTGCACACACAGGCTGTGGTGGGCTTGTCTCTGCTGGCAGTGTGGATAGGTTTAGTTTTACTCTGATCAAGGCAAAATACCTTGCTGAGAGGCTCAGGTTTAACATCATGCTAATAAAACTATGTGGCTCTTGGACAAGAGATGCTCTCCATCTGGCAAGTCTAGAGCATGGCTTGAGTAGGACTTCAGCCGTGTGCAGAAATCCCTGTGGATGTGACCATAAGTTTTTGAGGGGCCTAATGCATGAGATAAATAACAAAAAACATAGACTCATCTAAAAAACACATGGTCCAGAACAAACAATCACAGAGTTCATGGACTTACTTAAAGGTAAGGGCAGCTAGTGATTATGTACACAGATTTTTTTTCCTGGCCTTGAATCAGGCTGATCTTTACTGCACAAGGTAGAGACTGGCAAATATGGAAACATCTGTGTTATGCAAATTCCTCTGAAATGGTTGAATGACAGGTAACTGACTGTATTTTGGAGCTGTTCCAGATAGAGTGAATCAACAGTTTCCAGCAAGTCAATGCAGCAAAAAATCTGCAGGGTTCCTTTTGATGCATACAGAGCTGTGAGCTTCTCTGTCAACTGCTTTTAGTTGAAACCAGAAATAGTTTAAAATATATATAAAAAAATATTTAGACCTTAGAGGTACTCAGCTGTTTAAAGGACAGATTGAACTCAGCCTGAGATTTCTACTCCAAATTTCCAGCAAGCTTGCCTGTGATAACTTTTCCTCCCTCCCTCTTGTGTTACTCCCTTGGACATCCCTAGGATGTGAGTGTGTCCTGGAGCATTTTGACCCTCTCCGTGGAGAGGGGAAGGGAGGGAGCTCCCCATGTGAACCCCGGCCTCTCACTGTGTGAGTGGGAACGTGAGAACAACTGAAGGAGAAGATTCCAGCCCTTAGACATCAAAAAATTCTCCATCTGCTCTGTGAGAACGAGATGAGGATGAAGATTTGTGAGAATCCTCAGCACTGGGTGCAGGACCCTACACCACCAGTCCAACCCTTAAAACACCAGCTCTGCATTGCTATGGACAACAGATGGGGAGGTCTGAGGAAAAAATCCTGCCAGAGTTTTCCTATTTCAAGAAGTTGTAGTGTTTCCCTTCTGGATGTGCTTACTGCTAGCTGGCACCAGAGCTCATGGGATTAACATTTCATACTCATAATATTGAAAGAAATAAAAATATGACTTTGGAGAAATAAAAATGCAGTTATAGAAAGAGTAGCATGATGATCTTTTTAAATGTGGGCTTGGCCCAATCATGAGTCCTTATAATTTAATTTGTTCTGGTCAGAGATATGAGATCCTTTTCTGCTAAATATTTTACATTTCTTAGATCTGATTAATTGTAAACATGCTAAAATGCTTTCTGCTACTGCTGCTGCCTCTGATTCATTGGTGACCTGTAGAAAGAGGCAACACATGCTTATTGTTAAAAAAAAAAAAAAAAAGAACAGAAGGATCATCTATTGCTCAGATGAAAGACAGAGACAAAATAACCAATCTGTAATGCAGATTTATTAATAGTCATTCACTGGTTTTCACTGAAATACTCTTCACGTAACCTTGACTTTATTAAGTAGTCCTTAAGGTGCATTTTGAAGACAGATAATGAGTTTGGGGAATAGTCTTATCTACATCAAGCTAATCTTTAACAGCTTGGAAGGGAACTCACAGAAACTTTTCCACTTTAAGTGACATAGCCATGTTCAAATCAAGCCTTTTAAAATGTCATTTTAATAGAAGAGTTTACAGGCATTTTTAATCGCTACGCTTCATAGAGGAATATTATTTAAATGAAGAAGATAGAAAAAGTTATTGAGTTTTTAATAGTATTAATGGGACTGGAGGCGAGTGAGTGGTGTTGGGGCAGCAGGAATGCTGCTGTGGTGGAGTGGCACTTAGCGTCTTGATTAACAAAGAAAAAATAGCTTCTTTCACAGAGACTGTTGCTTTAAAAGGCAGGGCCAGGGCCAAGGCAGGGTTTTGGATGATATTTGGGTGCTAAACCTGCACATGTAACTTTGTCCAGCTCCCACCAGCAAAAGCTCCCAAGAGCCTCCTGACCCTTTGCTGGCACAGAGCTGTGTGTGCAAGTGACAGAGGGATGAAAAAGAGAAACTAAAAGGAAAATGAGCAGAGCGTTGCTATTTTAAAAAGAACTCAGATTTACAGCATCTGTACTTTCCTTTCAGTTTCCAGCATGCCCTGTAAAACAGTTTCACTTTTCCTGCACTGTGTAAAGCCCCAGAGGTGGCTGTCCCCCAAAGGCACACACCAGCCTTTTCCTGCAGCTCATGTGTGGAGCTGCTCACACCTCGGGCTGAATTTTAATCCGCTCGTACAGGCAGATGAGTTACACCAACCCTCTTCTGCTGATTCCAGTTGGCTTAGCTCATTTTGTTTAGCTTGCTTTATTGTTTGGGCATTAAATGTCCCAGCTCTCCCAAGTGCACACACATTTGGTTTCTGACTAATGCACGGCCTCCGTCAGAGGGACAGGGTTTGTCATTTAGGATCCAGCAGGACTTGGAGTCAGGTTGTGACTCAGATACCACAAACTGTACACAGAACACACCACAAATTCCTCCAGTAAGACTGAACAAGGCTTTCCCAGAAGCCACTTCCTCCTCTGGTTATATCCTAACCCTGACTGACAGGTAGCAAATAACCATAGGGGTTTTGAATGGCAGGATTTTTTTGGTCCTACTTTTTGTTAAAATTTTTGTCTGCTGAATTCACAGCTGTTTAAAATCCTGTCTTTTTGTGTGTGCACAGAACAGTGCTCTTGGCTAGATGTGGCTGTAGAAATTTTGGTTGGTCACATTTTTCTGGAAATAAAGGCATCCACTGACTGAGCTCTGAGGCTGGGAATTCTGAGAGGACACTGATTGTGAGGGCAAAACTCAGGCTGACCCACCCGGGTTCCCCTGAGCCGCAGCTGCAGCTCTCTTGTGCTTTGTCCACAAACCCATAAATCGGCTGGGTTTGCTCAAAAGGTTCCTGAACTTTGGCAAAACCTTTTGATGAACCTGCTGGGGGCTGGAGAGGGGGGAGGCAAGGGATGGGACCAGGGCTGCCAGTGTGGGGAGGTTTGCAAAGAAACATGAAACCAGGTGAGATTCCCAAACTGTTTCCTAGGGCTGCAGACATGTAGGCAATTCTCATTTGAAAACAGAACTGGAGTGATCAAACCTGCTAACAAGCCTCACATGCTTGCTGACCAGTAGTAAATCCCAGCTCGATTTATTACTGAGCACAGCACTTTGGCCTAAGTCCTCAGTGTCATTTTGGAAGTGGTCAGGGAACAAGTCACATTCTCAAATTCTAGTGAGAAAACTAGTTGAGAGATTCAGATGGGCAGCAGGTCTCTGATTTAACTCTGTTTTACTTTCTCTTTTTTGAAAAAAAATCATTTAATGAAACAAGAGAATTCATCTGCCAACACACTATTCTGTGCTCTTTTGTCAATAGAAAAGTTGTTTTGCTAATGGTTATCTGTCTGCAAGTCCTTGACCTGCTTGTAAACACATTTCTGCAGGAAAACCCCAGGCCATGGCCTCGAGCATTTACGTCAACAAGAAGAGATAAAGTGACCAAAACTTAACCTGATCTGGCCTGGAGTGCCCTCTACTGCCCCTTGACCAAATACTTCCCTAATCTGTGTCCTTCTGAAAGGAACAGATTGTTGTGTAAGAAGTATTACCTGGAATGAAATCAATTTTGGGAGCCTGACTTCTTCCTGCTTTCCCCCATCAGTTCAACAGTCAAATTCAACAGTCAAAGCCTGTTGAATTTCTGGAGGTTCAGGAATAAAGTCGGAGTTGGTTTTGGTGGCAGGGCAGGAGTTTTCCCCGGGATCACCCCCTTTGTCCCCACCTCAGGCTGTGCCCTGTCATGCCACGTTAATCACGTCGCCTTCCGAGCTGTGCCACAAACGCGGCAAAACTGAGCCGGCCGATCAAGCTGCTTTTAAAAGTCATTTGATGTTCCCCAGGGACTTGTTCTGGATTCACACGGTGCAAACCAAGGCTGTGACACAGCCAGGATTGGGAGAGAGGCCCCAAATTTTGGTGTGGTGCTGCAGGGCAGGCAGTGGTGGAGCTGCAGTGATGGGATGGCACGAGCGTCCCAGTTTGGCCGCTGCATCCTCTCCTGGAAGCCAAAAACAATCCTGGGGGAGAACTGACACCAAATTTTCCTGTGAAGCAAGGAACATGTCTATATGTTCTTTTTGGTAAGAGCTGGGCTCATTGAGGTGCCTTCCAGAGAAGAAGTATACACTAAGGAAAACTTGTATTGAGAACATAAATGAGAAAATCATTATGATGTTGTTCAAAGCAAAATGGTTTTGTTTAATGATGAAAACTTGTGCTTGATTTTGGATGCTTCATAACAAACCAAAACCAAATGACCTACCAATGGATAATGAGATGCTACCACTGATCCACAACCTCCTTATGCTCATTCTCCAGTTGTTCAGGATGAACTGGGTTGCAAATCAGACATTACTTTTCCAGTCCTGATATCAGTAGTTGATATCAGCATGTGAAACTGCACGTGACAGACCGAAAACTCTCTCAGTGTGTAAATCTGAGGCAGAATGGGGAAAGCAAAGCTTAAGGAAAAGGCTCAGATGAAATTATATTGCTGCATTTTGGTGCTGAGGGACTCTTGGATGCTGACAGGTTTGCAGGGCTTACCAGGCATGGTGGATGAAGGTGTCCATCCCTAGACAGCGTTCAGGACATGAAGCTGAAATCTGTGCTCTAAAGCATCTCCCACTTCTCTTGAAGGCAGCTTTTTGCCTTTAGCTGCCCCATTTGTTGGTAGGTGCAATCTGAGTTGGGTTTCCTGCTGGTATCTCACAGACTTCTACCAAGAGGAGAACATGAACTCCTCTAGGTTTAATTCCAGCTGTGTTATTTCCTTAGGATACAACTGTTTTATAGTCCTTTATGCATTTAACCTTGTTTAACCAGTGCAGGGCAGTTATAGTTCCAGCTTTGCATAGTGGGATTAATTCACAAGCTTTAATCTAAACTGGACAGAAACTTTCAATGTTGGCTAACAGAAAGTATAATTTCAGCTATTCTGACAGAAAATCAAACTTTAGGGAACAAAGTAGATTTTCTTTTCTTTCTCTATAGAAAACATCTATTTAAGGAGAAGTGATTTTATTTTTCCAGTAGGAAATATTTCTGAGAGAAAATATTTCATCTCCTAAATTGAAAATGTAAATTCTAACCTTGCTTAATGATTAAAAATAATTGCTCCTTTTTTATTTTCTTACAACATTTCTTTATTTCTCTGCTTCCAAAATTCAACAGGACTTTGAAGATGAACACAGATTTGACAGGCACCTTTTCAGACTGAAAAAATTGTTTTTATGGTGAAGAAAACTTGTCTTCCTCACAAAGTACAAAGCTGTGTAATCAAAGAAAGGTGAAGGGTTGGCTGAATCTATTCAGTATTCTCAGTTACGTTCCAAACCAAACTTCTGAATGCATGTAAGTTATTCAGATTAAGTCATACTCCCAAACTCCCTCCAGGTTCAGCATTGGAGATGATATTTATACAGCACTAATAGAGAAAACTTGGTGCATTTCAAAAAATAATTCCCAAGTAAACCAAAGCTGGGCTCAGCAGATGTATCAGGGGAAGTTTCTTCTGTTGCTACAAAGGCCAGCTTCAATTTAATTCTCAGCCCATCAATATTGCAAGGGAGGAAGCTTTAAAAGCATTAAGTGACCCATATCAGTGCTTCTGCTACTAATCAAAATATGCATACTCTTTTTGTTACAAAATTTGCCAGAATTAATTGATGCTGAAGTTTTAAACTGACTTTTGGTAATGGAGCATTTTATCCATTTTAAATTTGTGAAAATTTCCTGACCTGAAGCTTTCGTTTCAGTCTGGAGTTATGGAACTCCTAGAAATTTCAAATCATTTATTGGATGGGACACATCAGGCTCCAGTGATTCTAGTGAATATGAAAATGAAGTGAGTTCTTGCTATGGCTTAGAACAAGAATAAATATAAGTAATGAGGGGACTGAGATTCTTCAGTTGAAATCAGCATATTTTACAGTTTAAAATGTGCTTCATAGTTAGAATCATATGGGAGAAAGGACACACTTTTCTCTGTCTTTTTTTACACTGATCAATCCATCATTTAGCCATAAACTTTCTTACACAGTGATTTGGTGACCTATTAGAAGTAGTAACCCTGTAAGCATGAAACTCTATTGGGCCTTTTTCACAGGGGCTCGTGCACTCAGATATATCTGTGTGTCAATATATACTGGCTGACATAACAAATATTTTTGTTTTTAGAAATAAGAGGATTTTCCTTGGGGACTGTAAGTAGATTCAGAGGATATTCTCAGGTATCTGACTGTATTTCACTGTGATATTCATATTGTCAATAGTGGGACCTTTCTGTGGAAAATGGGGCTTTTCCTGTAAACATAATAATATTTCTGGATGGTGAAATATACAGTAAATGTTAAACAAGAAAAGAACTAAATTGCAGACTATTCCCTGGTCAGCAAAACTCACCCATTATTTTTCAGTTTGCTGAATCTGTAGTTTTTACAATTTTTTTAAAACTGTGACTTTTCAGATTCATGAGGGTAGCATAGGTAATCTTCATATTTATAAGGACACACTGTCAACTTGCTTTTCATAATTTATAAACTCTTTTTTTTTTATTGTTATTCCTTTTCCCTGTTGGAAGCCTGAAATTGGCATGTTTCCTTAATAGAGCTGGGAAGAAACTCTGCATTTTTGCTCAGGGAGATGAGTTCTCAGAAATAAGTTATCTGTGCTTCATGCAAAGGAGCAGAATCTGAGCTGGCTGAGTAGGGCTGGAATTAGTGCTGCAGGGTCTGTTTTGCAAGTGTGTGCATGCTTTAGATTTTCAAGTTGCAACTTGCATTTTGGCTTGGTGAGGGATTTGTCAATACATTACAGCTTTGTTGATGTGAGCTGGATGAATGTTCCTTGCCTTGTTAGGCTGGACTCTTGTCTTTAACTATCCCAACTGACCTCTTCTCCCCATTGCTTTCTTCACAGCATCTCTCACACTCCCATCTCCTGCTGTGTGCTCCTGGCACGGTGAGAACAGATATTTTTCTTCTGCCCCTGCATTGATGGACTGGCAAAGACGTGCGTCCCTTATTCCAAGGTGAAATGAAAGTGGTTGGCTAGCCATTTCCTCTTTCCCTTTGGAATTTCACTGAATTACTTTTCCGTGGGGTTTCTAAAAGTAAATATTTCAGGCATTTAGGTTAACCTTGCTCCTGGGCTGTTTTAAGTGGGTAGAAACATTTCTGTGCATTTAGAATTGATCCCAGAATTTGCAAGAGGCCAAGTTTGCTTTCAGAAATAATTCACGGTGTTGATGCTGATTTATAAAACACTATGAAATTTAGTGACTGGGTACTTTAAATACCATCTCTGGGCATGCTAGTCACTATTATGGCAGATAAAATCTGTTTGGAATTACTTTTAATGGCTGTTTGAATTTAAAAAGCTGGTAAGGATTGATTCAAATTGAAGGTCATGAACTCCTTTACCCATTTCCCCTTATTGGCTCAACAAGGGTCCTATTTCATGATCTGTTGGCCATGATGCAACTCATCTGTTTAGCTGAGAAGGTGCTGATATGAGCAATTAAGCTAAAGTGGCATTGGGGAAGAACCTGTAATATCTGGTAACGTATCGTTGATTCTGTCCATCCATCTGCCAGGCTCTCCCCCATAAGTTCCCAACTTGCTGGTTAGTTTCAGCAAAATTTGGCACGGCAGGGGAGATATTTATTACCATTATGATGCTAAATGTTTTTGGAGAACTTGCAGCTGGTGGAAGGGAGAGTTCTCATGCTGGAAGGAAGGACAACTCAGGCAGTGCAGATGTACAGATTGGGCTGTTTAGGGGTGGATTATTTTGTCACGGTGATTTAGACAAAGTCTAGGACGTGCTTGAAGGAACTTGGAATCATTAGTACCACTGCTCACAGAAAATATCTTTATTTCTATCTTTTACCACTGAAGAGGACCTGGACCACTTATGTGCCACTTAAGTCCTTTTACAAGGTTGGATTTTCCTCAGTAACAGCCCAAGGAAATAATATGGTTGAGAAGTCTAATACTGTTGATACTCCTTTTGGGTGCCCTGCCCTGGGAGTATCTGTGAAACCTGAGTGTAAATCACATCAGAAAAAAAGGTCTGCATGAAAGGTAATCTAATTTTTTTTTTTCTTCTTGATATGCTTAGACTCCATCCTGAACTCTCCTGGAGGATTACAGCAGATCCTGACCCTGCTGACCTAGTATCAACCTTTTTCTGTAAGCTCAGCACAGCACAGGAGGAGGAGGACAGATACTGTGAGTGGCTTAGGGGTTTAGATGCAGTAGGCTCTGAGCATCAGCACCAGCTGAAAGGATCAAAGGGGGTCTATGACTCTCTAACCATGCTAATTAATGGAAGAAGTGGTATTTGGTCTTCATTATGGACTTTAAGAAAGAAAAAAAGAGAAGTCAAGTGTGCTGTCCTGTGGTGAAGCACTGAGTGAAGCTGGTGAAAGGAACAGAGCAGTCTCCACTTGGTTTTCAGCAGTGTTTCAAGAGGATGGAGCCACTTATGAAGTCACGCTTAGGCAGCACTTCCTTAAAATTAAATGTCTGATAAATGCTGATACTGCCTGCTCTGAATTCCTAATGTGCTTCTAGACAGAACAGGGCCTTACTAAGTTTTCCAGTGCTCGTAGCATGGAAGAACCTTTTAGTGAAGGACTCCCTGGGTTTCTCCCATACCATCTGCTTTGGACGTGGGCTTGAGTCCAGAGGAGGTAATTCTGTCTCTCACCAGCTCAGCCATCACCCCATGCCTTCCATTTAAATATCTCTGGGTTGCTACAGAGGCAAATAGGAGGCCAATGACCAGGAGTCACACTGGCAGCAACGTGGGGACCAGAGCACTCATGGGCAGAGGGAGCAATAAGAGCATTTTAGGGACATTTCTGCATTAGATGTTTTATTAGTTCCCAAAATGGGGAATGTAAAGCTCTCTTCTGAATCCTGAGCAATCCTTCCCAATCTCTGACCCCTGCTTTAACTCATTTGGATACTGCTTAAATTTGAAAGGAAATCACTGGTTACAGGAGGATCTACCTTAGATGTGGGGCTGTGTTCTGACAGTGGGTTCACTCACTTATTGCCTTTGTATCATCTACCTGGTATGCATATCTCTACCTACACACGTGACATGTACAAATATGTGTGTCCAGGCCGTAAAGATTGCAGTGCAGTAATTCCAGTTCTTATTTATTTAACCATGCTTTTCTACTAGCAGTCTGCATGAATTTGGAATTTATTAAATATATGTTTATGTACACCTGAGAATGATCAGGTTTTAACTAAACAAACAAACAAAAAACATCATGGAAAAATATTTTTTCCGTAGCAATATCTGGTTTTCCTTAACAGAGAATATTTTTTTTATTTGCTTTGCATGGCTTCCTGTGCATTTTGCTAAATGCAAGGTATTTGAGGGAGGAAAATCTGATATTGACTTAAATTTAGAAGTATTTCCTTTCGCTAAGTTTCCAATGAATGTGACTTCATACATGGAAATGTCTGTATTTGTGAGTGTTGCTTGAGGTGCTTCTGCTGTGGTGTGCATATGTTTGTTTTAAACTACAATAATAGCATGGACCAAAACTGTTAATGGCATGGTTTTTATCGTGGTTGCACTACAGAACACGACAGCATGTGTGATCATCGGGCATTCAAACAGTGAAATGTGTAAAGCTATTTTTCCATAATTGGTCCCAGGGCAAGGGGTTGATCTCATGTATAAAAGCCTCCAGATATGCTCTTGGTATGGCTTCTAATTAGGGAACCAGGAAAGAACTGAACTTTGGAAACTGTGATGAGTCCATTCCTTTAAAAAAAAAGGAAATAATCACTTTGACCTTGAACTCCAAAAGGCCCTGAAATCAACTGATTTTACTCTTTAAGCTCCTTAACAAGCATGGGGATTAGAGACGAGCTGTGTAGAACGGTTCATATTAGATATAAACGATAATGGACAATAGAAATTCATCTGTGAGCTCAGCACAGTCATCCTGGGCAAATTCCATTTCCCCAAGATATGGTGATACCATGTTACAGTGTTATAGACACCACTGATAACAACATGACTTCATCAGGTGGGAAGAGACAGAAGAAAACTCAATAGAAGCAGGGAGATGCAACTTTAAGGGATGTCCAATCCTGTTCTAATCCAAGTCTGTTTTAATAACCGCAATCAGGTGTGTAAAAGGTCAAATATAATCACCTTTCTACCCTATGTGGTGAATAAATCATCTGTTTAGCTGTTTATTTCAAGTATGATGAAATTGTCCTCCCTGACAAAGAAATAAAACTGAAGATAGGAATAAACCTGCTATAGACTGAAACTGCACATTTCAGTGGCTTTCCATCTGTCCACAGCTAAACAAGGAAGGGATGCTGCTGTAACTCCAAAAAAACCCCAACCTCTTTGGTGATTTCATTCTGTCAAGTTTGGTTTTCTTCTTTCTTTTTCTCTCTCTTCCAAGAACAGCTGAAAAAACCCACGTTGCTCTGAAAAAGAGGATCTCATCTTGAAATGGAAAAGTGCATCACATTTTCAGGAGAAAGGAAAGAAGTGTGAAAAACACCTGGATGAGGAGAGGAGGTGATATAACTGAAATAATTGGTGGATTTTATTTGATAAATGTAACCCACTCAACAGTTGTTATCACCCCAAGAACATACTGATTTCCTGTGCAGATCTTCAAAATAATTTCCCTTATGAAAATCATAGCTGCTGAAAAGTTACCATGTCTTTTAAAAGGCACCTCTTAGTCTTATTGTTGATATAGAAGGATGAATGATATGGTTGGACAGGCTACCTCCTGCCATGAAAACTAGTAAGAAATGATGTTGCACAATCCTTTCCCTCATCTGTTCCTCAAAATTTGTTATTTTATTTCACTTTTCCCCACTTCAGTCTGTGTGGCCTGGCAGACCTCCTGGAACCAAGCCTGCAATAATATTGTCTCAGTGAGCTGATAGGTGTGAGGGCACCTGCAGGCAGATAAAATGTGTTTCTGTTTGTATCAGCATTTGCTATTGAGAACTCCAAATTGTCATGATTTCAGGACAATCTGCAATTTTCCCCTGAATGACTTGGAAAGCAGGGAAGCAAAATTAAAAAGAAAATCAACTCCATGCTTTTTCATTAGTTCTGGCAGCTTCCCCTAGAAACACACCCATACTCAGCAGTATCATTCTTTATTTAGCTCTGAACAGACTGGAGGACCTTAGTGAATTCTTTCTCCCTCCTCCTTTGCAGATAATAGCAATGATGCTGCCACATATTTTGCAAAGTGCTCTTTTCTGGAGCTGAGATTGAGTTACATCCAATGTGATAGACCCCACTGGCAGCCGCGTGTTCTTAGCGGAGACATTCCATTACCATGCCAAGTTATTTTTAATTCTTTTTTAAATTTTTTTTTAAACCAATGCATAAAAGAAAGCTATTGAGTTGCTCAGTCAATGTTAGTTTATTATTGCTTACCCAAGTGTTTAATAAACCTATCCCAACCCTGGACGTAGCTTTAAATACTTCATTGACTGTAACAAAGCAGATTTTTCCTATCAGACCAAAGTGGCTCTATAAACTATAATTAAGCACTAATTATGAGCTCTACTGGTCAGATAACAGAAGGCAAGGTCCATTGTGCTATTGGCAGAACCGGCAATTAAAGGAGATTATTGTTGTCAGAAATTGAATAAAACAAACAAAGGAAGAATTTGAGAGGAGGATTTGCAATTGACCTGAGTAAACTTTATTTTGTTTGTGGCTTTGGGACACATGACATCACAAATATGAAGAACCCAATATATGATGCCATAGAACACATGCAATAAGTTCTTCTGGAAAACCCACAGTTCTTTTGGATAACAGGTTGTACAGTCAGGTTCTGCTTGGCTCCACTCTCCTACATTGAATGCCAACCCCTTACAGTCCAAACCAGGAGTTTCATGTTTAGAACAAAAATATTTTCAAGGAAAACATGGTCTCAGTACTATTTTTCACTTGTCCTTATAAAGCATTCAAAGGCAGAGAGTGCCACATTGCTCATGGGCTTAAGAGGTAGAAAAGGGAATTGGAGTTGAATGAAGATTGGGTTGAGTCCCCAGGAGGGAGGGCAAAGACCCTCCACAACAGGTGAAAAGGAAGTGCGGTTTTATAAATTTGTTCCATTTTAACGTGACTGGCTTCTTTTTGCTTACTCCATTTTTACACTGGCTTAACTTGATTGGCTCCAGTGGAGTTTTCAATTATGCCAGATCCCACTGAAGTGTTATTAGCAGACTGCTTGGAATTTCCCTTGAAAGTCTGAAAGTGTTTCTGAGTTAACAATATACTCTTCGCCTTTCCCCCTTTGATATAAAATGTTCACTCTGCAGAGAACCTTGATGTCCTGTTGAAACAGAATGCTCAAACACCAAAATGATTTGACTTTTCACATACAAATTTTAAATTTCCATGGAAAATAGAGTTTCCAGTTACCTCTGGTGATTGGTATGCTAGTCACAGTTCATGTATTCCTAGACCTGATACAGACATTCAAGGGAGCCAAAAGTTCTTTATACACACACACACAAGCACATTACAGCTTCCTGGAACACTGTTTAGGCTTTCAGGTGATGGCTGGGAATGTGGCCAATATCAGAAGGTAAAGGGCAAAAGAAAGCCATGAAAATGGAAATGACAATATTTCTTAGGAGCAGGCAAGGGCTTTTGCCCCTGACTCATGGTTGTGCCTAAAACTCACAGCACTGCTCTCTCCTCTCTGATTATGTGTTTTTTTCTTTTTGAAAGCAATTTGCATCTTAGGGAAAAAAAAAAAAAAGGATTAATAAATTTCAAATGTTCCCGGTGCTTCTGTGCCAACTGGCACTGGAAGGGGCCTGTTACCTTGCCCAACTGCACTATATATAATTATTAATTAGAAAGCAACCTGGGAAGCAATGATCCTCTCCCCCAGCACAAACCAGAGAAACTTTACTGAATTCACTGTAGGAAAGAAAATTGGTTTTCCTAGGTCACACTTGGGAGCAAACTTTATTTTGCTTTGACTAGTGGTTTGCTATCCAGAGTGGAATTATGGGAATTAATTGGAATAACTTGGGTGCTCATTTTATAAATCAGCTGGCAGAACTCCTGCTGTAATTAATGGGTCCGACTGGCAGATTTCCACAAACACACACCCATTTCCCAGTGATTTCCACTGTGAATACATGCATTTTGAAGGAGCTCAACTTGCAAAGGGACACATTTAAGAGTTTATAACTGTCCCAATGACAGCAAGTTCTAATTTAAAACTCCTGTGTAATACTTGTTAGGAAGTTTTAATATCAAAAGGGCAGCCAAGGTCTTCCATGAGAAATTTCTAGACAGTGAAAGAAACTAATCCTTTTTAGTGATGTTTGGCTTCTTCTCTGCAGTAGCTGATCTCTGATTTCATATTTTATATCCATGGTTTGTTAATGAAATTTTCTCCTTTAAAGAGTAACCAGGCGGATAAGAAAAAAATAGCTGATACTTTGCAATAAACGTTTGAAGTGAAATTCAAGTAGCAGCCTGAGGCTCACAGTATGTAAAACCAACTACCAAAGTTTTAGAGGGGTGGTTAATCTATTTTTCCTTCTCAGGGGACCTCTGCTGTATTAAATTCTTTGGTTGAAGAGAAGCAGTCAGTTGGCATTAGAACAGACTTAGCAATTTACATCATTTGAAAAGGGATTAGTAAATTTAACATGTTCTTGGTGTCCCTGTGCCAGCTGGCACTGACAGGGGTCTGTTACATCACCCATTTCCACCACGGGGCTACCTGAAAGGTGTCATTAGTCTTACTTCAAAGAGATCAGGAAACTGGGCAGCAGGAAAATGTTAATGTCCACAGGTGGTGGCATCACTGCTGCTTATGGTGCACATGGGGAAGGCAGGTTTGCTCCAAGCTCATCCCTGGATGTGTTGTTCAGGATTTTCTTACCTGGCACTCTGTTTCATGAGGATTTAACATTACTTTGAAATTCCCTCATATATGTGAGGCCACATCCCTCACAGCAGCTCCAGAGTGGAAGTGTGAGCTGGATCTCACTGGAGACTCAGAGCCACACAAAGGTGGTTTTCCCCTCTGAATTTTATCCTGCTCTAAATTGGTCTTCTAGTTTGGTCCTTAGCAGTTTTGGAGTCTCTCTCTGAAGACCATGGGGAAGAAAAAGCCATTTGACTGGACAGTTACTTACATCTGTTGTAAGATGCATTTGCCTCCACTTCTCCAGTGGCCATGGAACCAGACTGACGGTTGTCACTGGAAAAATACAAGTTCTGATAACTTTTAGGCAAGAATTGTGCTGTCAAAGGGGCAACTTTTTTCTCTAGCCTACTGAAAGAACCCAGACAATTTGCTTAGCTTGGATGGTTGTGTAGGTGGCCAGCTTGAAGTCTGCTAGAAGTCATTGCCAGAGTACAGCTTCAGATTTTCTTCTGAAGAACCCAAAATCATCCTGTGAGAAACAGGAGGCATGCAGATTCTACATGGGTAGAATCTGGAAGTCCAAAGGTTTTTTGGAGTGCAGGACAATGCCAATTTTCAGCAAAATATTCAGCTTTTTCTCAGTCTGGCCTCTGGAAAAAATTTTTAGGAACCTACATTTCATATTTGTTTGTGTTTTTCTATGCCTCCCCCAAGTTTCCCTGTTTGATTTGACCAGGCTGATGGTGTTGGAGGTGTGTGAGGGAGGCAGCAGATATAAGGAAAGCATTTTCTGCAAGTTAGTCACAAAAGATCTCACTGTCTTCCTTTCTGGAGTAAAAAAAATATGCAAAGGAAGCAATGGGAGACCAACATGTCTCAGTGCCACAGAAGAAGGGACTGGCCAGGACTTCACAGTGATCAAACCATGTATTTATATGCATATAAACTGCTTATATCCATCACTAGAACATGCATGTAACATGTGTGCACATGTGCAGAGAGGGAAGTAACAGCTTCCTTTCCTCTCCATACCTGCCTACTCCCTCTGAACTGAGGGAGAAGAAAAAAGAGATTCAAATTAAACACCCCAAATTACTTGAAAGTACCCTGAGTTATTAGGAAGGCAAAGCAACAGCCCAGCGGGGAGTGGAAAACGTAATAATGACAAGTTTTGTGCCTAAAGGGAAGGCAGGAATGAAATCAGAAAGATCCAGTGGGGTCAGGTGAGTAAAGAGTCAGCCAAGCACAGGAGTGAGAGATACCCGGAGGCAGTGCAATGTGCTGGCAAGGAGCCACACTGCTGGGGAGAGAGGAGGAGAGAGAGAGAGAGCAGAGGGGAGGGAGAGAAGGAGGGATAAAACACCTTTGTGGGCACTTGTGAGCTCCTCTGGCAGCACCAGCCCTGTCTCCTTGGCTTGGCAGTGAGTGTAGGAGGAGGCAGACCCCCAAGGAGGCAGGAGCCCAATCTTCTGTGCTTACCCCTCCACCAGGTGCCTCACACCGGGGTGGGAGCAGACAGCAGGATGCAAGCACTGGAGCCCTGAAAATACCCAAATCCTGTGCTCTATGGGAGGCTGGAGTGAGCTTGGCTGGGGAACGGGCTCTGCTGCCGACCGCGGCGATGTCGTTTCCATCGGCCCGTGAAAGACAACTTCAAAAACAAGGTTTATATTTGCCACTGGCTGTTTAATAGGGGATTAGTTAAAGGGTATAAACTGGCAGTAGGTTGAGATGGATGTGACCACAGGGACAAAGGCTTAACATGATGTGCTTGAAAATGACATTTGCCTGTTGCCAAGCAGATGTGGCCCGCTTGCACCTGTTGCTCCGGGGTCGTGGGCACAGAACACAGAGGGAGGAGAGCCCTGGTGTGCCCATGGCTGGTCACACTTCCACCACACCCTCTGAACTGTGATTAAACAGTGTGGAGATAAGGGTTTTTTTTGAGGAGTACCATTAGCAAAAGACAGATCAGCATTTCTAGGTCTTTAAAGGTGTGTACATAACAGAAATTCTCCTAACTCGGCAGCGTGTCTGGAGACACAGATGCTTGGTCTGTAAAAACCTGACTGCTTTCCTACCCTGACACTGTCAGGTTGTTCCCTGCTCTCTCCTGATATTTTCCTCACTCCTCCAGCACCTAATTTTGAGAACCTCAGCTTTGGAAGATGTTGCTATGGCTATTGCTCCTTGTGTTAGTCTGTCCCTGATGAGCTGGGAGTTGCACAAAGGGAACAAGAGAACTCTTCAGCCCCTCTCCAAAGCTCTGGCTGGTGAGGCAGTGATTCCCCTCACTTTTAGCCAAGTGATTTTTCTTCTTGGCAGGCAGCAGGAATGCCACTCAAGAAGAATGAGCCAGGGCTGCCCAGGCAGTACAAGTACTTGCTGAAGGCAGCTTTAGCCAGGCAGACAAGCTGGACCTGCTTGAAAAAGAGGGCAGGGAAGTAGGGCTGGGAGGGAGTCACTGGTTTTAGGAAGTGATGTTGCTGCCTTGGATGCTGTTTTAGGCACAGGCAAAGCTACTTCTTGGCCTTGATAACATCTGGTGTCTCTGATCACAACTAGCTACAGGATCTGCAGAGCAGGTTGATTGAAGGCCTCAGGACATGTCAAGGGGAACAAGCACAGGACAGAGTGCCAGCTCGCTGGGCAAGCAGCAGGAAGCCTGCCTTTATCAGGATGCTGCAGGCAGGAAATGATTTGAAATACACTGCCTTCTCTTGTAAAGTGATTGAGGGAAGGGAGGAGAGCAAGAGCAGGAGCAGCTGTGGCTGGATTTCAAAGTTGGTTTGCATCTTCTTTCTTGCATTACTGCTCTTTCTTTCCCCACCAAAAAAAAAAAAAAAGAAAAAAAAAACCCCACCAAAACCCAAACCAACCAAGCAACCAACCAAAAAACCAAAAAACAAAAAACAACAAACAAACAAACAAAAAACCCCACAACAACACCAAAATCAAAAAAACAAAAAAAAACAAACAAAAAAATCAAACAGTCCAAAGAATTTCTCCCTCCCTCCAAAGCCCCCTACATGTGTATGCTTCCTCTCCTTCCTCTTTCCTTTTTTTAGGGGTAAGTGTCCCAGACTGGTGGTATCACATGGAGAGAGGTGATTTGAACCCAAGCACAGCTCCCTTGCTGGTTCTTACAGGCTGCTTGGGGTTGACTGTGGAGTGAATTACAACTGTTTAAGGGATACTGTGAATGTCAGAGTGGTTGAGTAGGCACCCTAAGATGACTGAGGATGTAAACAAGGGGATGTAAACAAGGTGGTCAGACTGCTGGTCTGCAAAACTGTGCTCTTATTGGTATGCAGAGGGGCCAGGTGAAAATTTGGCTTGGTTTGGTTCAGCTGCAGACATGCACTCCATGCCAGAGATGATAAACCCTCACCTTTCTTTAGTTCATTCTTCCAGCTTCTCTTCTGCTTGCCTTCATCCTGCAATAGTGTGAGATATTTTTCCTGGCTGTCCTCTTCCCCCTGGAGATCAAACACAGGCTCTGCTGCTGAGTTCCTGCATTTATGACAAGGACCAGCTTCTCCTGGCCTCAGTTTCCATTAACAGCCAGCTCACAGGAGCTGCATTCAGACCATTTGCTTTGTCTTTTGGCACCAGCTATTTCATGAATGAGAAACACAGCAAAGGGCAAACAATCAGAAAACTGCTTTCACTGCTCTCTACCTGGTGAGAAGTCTTTACAGCCCTTAGGTCTGGCGTAAAAACTTACAAACTCTACACTTGTAAGTGTTGTGTAAAAATCTGTTATTGCCCTTAAAACTAGTCATTGGAGTTGAAAGATAAATATTATTCCATACCTTATTGAATAAAATATATTATATCACAGGTGATGGAGACAGATTGTCTCAATAAATTCTGATACTGTATTCAGTGGAAAAGTGGCAATAAAAATGCTGATGACTTGACACAGGGAGAATATTGAATGTCATTAACATGTTATTTCCTCTGTTCTGATATCACTGTCATGTTCTTCCCAGTGCTCTAATCTCTATCAGTTGTGTGGTTTTTTTCTTTTTTTTTCTTTGCTTGTTTGAATGAGAAAAATGACATTTTTTAGCCCTTTAAATTAACCACTATTTGAGAAATGCTTAGAGATAGGAGGTGACATCCTCAAATATAGAAATTAAAACACAGTTTGATATTTAACCATATGCTAAGTATGGGCTGAAGAGGAATCCTTAAGATTGTCACTATCGTCTGATAGTTGATTACGACAGTTGTGACCATCTGCACAGTTATAAGAGCAGTATATTCCTTTTATAAAATGCTTGGAAAGCACTTAATGAAGGTAGTTGTTGCTGTTCTTTTGCAGATGGAGAAGCTGAGGGATAGGGAAGTTAAGCGAGTCACAGGAGGTCATTTCCTAGTCCAGTGGCAGAGCCAGATTCCTGCGATGTGTCTAAGCTTTATCCTACATTTGCTGTGAAACTTGATGAGCTGCACATTGAGGTCACTTTTCCCAGCCCATGCTAAGCTGTACCTGCTGGAGCCACAGCCCAGCACATTTCCAGTTGTTCTTACCAGAGATATTCTGGTTTTATTTTCTGCTGCTGTGTAGATGTGTGTTGTCTCTCTCACTGTATGTACCCCTCTATGAGGGCTGCAGAGCTGAGAATGCGTTTGTGTACAGTTATAAAATAAGCCATCTAGGAAAAATAACAGTTATCCCTGTCTTCATCCCCTTTTCCCAAACCAGAATAAACCCAGTGCTTTTCAGAAAGGCTGACTCTGCCCACTCTGTCTTTCTGTGCCAGAAAGCTTGTTGTGATAGCCCTACGGGCAACTCAGATCAGCTTGTACCAAAGAGCATTTGGATCACGTGGGTTGCTTGGCATCCTCATGAGAGAATATGCTGCTGGTCTTGAATGATAGCAATTAAAGGTGCAAAGAAGTCATCTGTCTATTTGCTAGGGCCAGTATCTAGTCAGGTCTCCTACTGTAATCTTGTGCTTTATCCACAGCTAATTCTAAATGACTCCAGGAATAGCCACCACTTCCATTACAGGACCATTTCATGCACTGTTATAGTTTATTGTCAGATGGTTTTCAGCAATTAAATTCTAAATTGATTTCACAGTTGCACATGCTGTTTCTGTTATTTATTTTGGTCCTTACCTGTCTGAGGAAACGGGGTGCCTCCGTCTCTTCATAAGTAGATGCTGCTGTAGAGCTGAACAGAATATTTTAAGCGCCTGCAAAAATAGACTTTTGCGTAGAAATAGTGTTCAAGGCAGGTATAACAGAGTTTAATTCTCACAAAGCCTCAGCAATAGTACTGATGGATTTTTAAAAGGGAATAGTACTGTAGATCTTCTGCTAAGTGTCACAGCACCTACATTTTTCTATTTGTTCTGGTGTTCTGTAGGAAGGTGTGTTATTTCTCCACACAGAACAGAAGGTGGAATTAGCTACCTGGTATGGCTGCATTACTGCTCTGCTATTCACTTCCTGACTTCAGCTCAAGTGCCTACAGGTCCTATCCTGCTAAGTTAATGGGATCCTTTCTGATAAGGCAGATATGGGGCCAATAAACCATAACAACTTTATGCCTCGATTTACCCAGGTGTAAAATGGGAATAAAATTCC
This sequence comes from Prinia subflava, assembly GCF_021018805.1. Lineage (NCBI taxonomy): Eukaryota > Metazoa > Chordata > Aves > Passeriformes > Cisticolidae > Prinia > Prinia subflava. The sequence goes on from NC_086261.1 coordinate 4,878,212, forward strand.
TCCTGTTTTGTAAGACACTGTTGAAAAAGCAAAAGGAGCTAGCTGTAGAGTTAAAGCTACAGAGTAAAATACTATTAGTACTTTAACCCTCATGTCTCACCTCTTTCGAAAAGGCACTTTCTGAGTACAAATCAGAACCCTAATAAACTTCTCCTGCACTCAGCATCTCCCATTTTGCCTAGTGAGCATGCTGGGTTTTTTTTTAAACCTCCCTTTTCTTCCATTTTTCATTCTTTTTTTAAATATATGCTGGGTTTTTTTTGAAATCATTCTGGTTTTAGTGAGACCATATGCCCTATTTCCTGCAGAAAGTGTTCTCCAGGCCAAGATCAGCTTCAGGGCAGTTACTTCAGTGAGAGGAGAAAAAGAGATCCTGGCACCAGCTTGGCACAACATCATTATAGTCATGCAAGCAGTTCCCCTTCATCATCAACATATAAAAAGAACAGTTAAATTTTGCAAGGCAGGACTTCTAATCTCCAGGATCAGATTCTTCACGGCAAGGAGGGGGTGTAAAAGTTTCTCTCTTGCTCTGTCTCTTCATGGCGCATGGTCCCAGCTGTATGACTCTGTTCATGAATATGCATGAAATCAGATATGACATTCCCCTGCTCCCATTAATAATCTTGTCATCTGACTTGTGCAGCATTAAGCTTCAGCCCGTGGCTCCTCGTAGTGAAAGCAGCCTGGAGGAAAGGGAGGGAGGGGAGGAGGAAAAAAAAAAAAAAAGAGGGCATGCCTTTTTTTATTGGGATTAAGTGCTTGAAAATTTTGGCAGGGGGTTGCCAGGAGAGTAAGGGGAGGGAGAGAAAGAGAGAGAGAAGCACACAGGGACAGAGAGACGAGAAATCCTCCATGAATGCGTTGGCTTGTTAGGAGCCCAAAGCGGTGGGTGTAATGGTATGCGAGCTGACCTTGAATATAGCCACTGTGGGTTGCCCCAGCTTTTTTGTAAAAGAAGCATTTGCAGCAGAGGTTTGGATTTCAGGCTTTGCAGTCATCAATCATCTCAGCCTATTCTCCTCTTTGACAGCTCTGTACAAGGCCTGACATTTGACACCCAGGACCCCAGGACTTACACAGAGGCACAAGCTGAGGCCCTAGGGAGGAGATAGGGAGCAGGGGGAGAAAAAAAAATCACAACAGGAGAAATTTTTCTCTTTTTGTTTTTAATTTTATTTTTAAAGAAGCTACTAAACAAATTATAACTGTAATAGAAATTGATTTAACAGAAGAACGATTACATTGAGTTCTGTTCCTGCATTGTGCAGTTCACGCTGATAAGGCTGATCCAAAAAGGAAAGGCAGATTGAGCTGGATCTAGGGGAAGCTCTAAAGGGTGAGGCTCTTACCCCTTTTCTACACACACTGGTGTTACCAACCTACCAAAGTTTTATCCCATTTTAGTGAAGTTAACCTGGTCTTGTTATTTCTCAGTTCAAGCCAATCAGACCTGTGAGCTCCCTGAGACACACGGACTTGTTGGAAGCCAGGATGGTCCTAAGCCAGGTTGCCTAAGCTAATTTTCAGCCAAGCTTGTTGTGAAATTGAGTATTTGGGCTGCAATTCTAGGAACACTGGGAGTCTAATTGATGTTAAAAAAAAAAGAAGATATGACCTGTTAAAGTAGATAAATGTTTTGGGATAAACCTCTTTGTCCAAGTCAGTGTTTACTTGAGCTGACATGTTTTGAAGGTTACAGTCTTATTAAGATAGTTTTTATGTCTTTTATAATACAAACATAACAGCAGTCACTCTTAACCTTCTTTGTGAGCTCACCCTTTGTTCTTACATCCTTCCCTATCCACACAGCCTCCTGTCCCTCACACCCACTTCTAGTTAAGAGCAAGAAAGACAACTTTGATAGAACCTTTATGTGCTGTTCAACTAGATATGACACCAATTTCTAGTGAAAGCCATCCATGGTTCCCTGCTACCTCCTTAGCCATAAAAAGGAAGGGAATTGGGGATTTGTAGAAGGATTCTGTTGCAGGTGACTTTTGGCACAAGGAAATTTGACACAAGGAGCAGGGGCAATGTAATATGTGAGCATAAGTGGACAGGAAAGGACACAGGAAAATATTTCTCCTCAATGTTTAACTCAGCAGTGGCACATGGCATATTTAAATTGTTCTAGAAACAGGTGACAAGGACTCTCTGCTTTATGCTAACTTTGGATTCAGCCCAGAAGTATGTATCCAGCCTGTGAATTTTGCTGACACAGGAAGTCAGGTTAAATACTCTGGATGATTTTCCAGGAATGTCAGGCTGTCCCTTAAGGAGATTTTGGGTCACAGGATGGTTTATTTGAAAAAGTATTTTCAAATGCTCTCTCTGTATTTCCCTCTATTTAAAAAAAGCAGTAATTCTTCAGGAATTCACCGTTTTTATCTGTTGTGCATTTTGTTATCTCTCACTTTGAGTATTTTCCATTTGCCAGCCCTGATCCCACCCCCTGGGTCACACAGAGATAAATGAACAGTTGGAGTGCATCATTTCTGAAACAAACCTTCAGAGAAGCACTTCCAGAGTAGTTAGCAAACTTTTGCTTTCCATAAACAAAACTGCTTGCTCCAATGAACCTTCCTGGAAAAGGGTCACAAATGATGTCAAAGTGAATTAGCGGCTTTTTATGTGAATGAATGTTTGCAAACAGTGTTCGGCTGTCCTGCTTCAAACTCGTAATTACAGTTGCAGCTCTGCATAGGGAAAACCCAAGCTCACTCTATAGGACACACATTTGCTGCCTGCAGGGGTTAGGATGAATATTTTTCCCAAGCTAAGTGCTCTGCGGATTTTGCGGGTTGCCTTCCTCTGAAGGATCAGGGTTTAGCCGCTGCTGGAGGCAACGATACCAAACTTGATGGACCAATAGGCTGATTCAATATGGCAATTCCTCTGCTTCTCGTGTTTTTCAAACTGGCTTCTGTGTGCACATGCCCAAGCAATGATTTTTCGCCTGCTCTGGGAGACCCTCTTGCTTAGAAGAGGGCAGGATCAAGCACACTGGCTGAGTTTGTGTGTGGGTGTGCATACGTGTCTAGAGAGAGACAGACATCAAACAGCTGACTGCTACTGTTTGCTTGCTCTGCTCAGATTTAACCCAGTGTGGTTCTCCTCCTTTGACACTCATTCCAGCATTTCATTCAATGTTACATTTCCAGGCTTTCGACTTTTCCGCTCCGTGCTCAGGGTAAAGGAAAGAGATAGAGGAGAAGTATTTGTGCTTTGAATGATTATTTCCCTCACTAAATTTCAGGCCCAAGGAAAACCCCACCAAAACTCCAAACCTGACACTTAAGTCTTTTTTTCTAGTTCTGAACTTGAAATGAGAAATTTACAATATTAGAAAGGAAAAGTCTTAATCTATTGGGAAATCCTCTGATCCATAAAGTAAGAGGATTGTGTTTTATTATTTTTTTTCTCTTCTGTAAGTTTTGGAACAAGATTTAGCTTAGCTAAGCTGAAAAGACTTGAAAAAAGAAGTTTGAAAATGTCATCCTGTGTGCAAATGATTTTTATAAAGTAATGAATGAAGTACCACCAAAACCTGTTGCTATCAATTTATTTTTGTGGCAAAGCTTCAGACTCCTCTGTTAGAGAGTTAAGAGCAGAAGCATGTGCTGCCAGAGGTAGCACATCCTTTGGCCATGTCAGGATTGTTCTCCTGGTCCTTCCATCCCTGGTTCAATTGTGAATAGACAAGGTCTTGAGGCTCCTTGTTAATCCAGTGTGCTTCTCATCTGAATCCAGAATCTTCACCTGATTCCTGTATTATCTGTATGATTATTAGGCTGCTATATTTGTTTATGAAGTCTTCAGGTGGGTTATTTTTAAAATTTGCTGTTCTGTTAATGGATTCAATGCGTAGGTCCCTATCAAATAGCTGAATATCCATTGGAAAGTCACAAGGAGGGAGAGGATGTCATTGTCCATGAGATAATTTTGTGGTTTTACATCCAAGTCATTAGATACCTGATGGATTTTCTATGAGTTTTTGCATTTGTTTTGAATTCAGAACTCCAGCTGTAGATGTACAGGACATGAAAAAGAGTGGAAGAGAAGCAGTCCATGGACTGTAACTTGCATCAGATGCACCACACAAAAAGAACAGGTGAAAATAATGTGTGCAGTGCAAATAAATCAAGGGAAAGTGAAAAAGACTATTATGGATTTCAGTGTGCCTGGTTATAAAGAGACTCATTAAAAATGTTAATAAAGAGTAGTAAGAATTTTCTAGTGTTTAAATTCCCAAACTGAGACACAAGAGCTCAGGCAAAACATAAATCAAAGGATAAGTTTTTCCTTCAACAGAATGTGGTGAGAACCAGTACGCTGTTATGTCGTACATCATAAATATCTAGGGATAAACACTGGAGACCAAATGAAGAAAAGATGCATCATTTTTATTTTACTTCTTCTTTTGTTGCCTTTTTTACTATTTCAGTTACATTTTTCTGTATAAATAAAATTATTATTCTCCTCATTTGACTGTTATTGATGTAAAATTATGGCTTAAATGAAGAGTACAGGATCCATTTCAACATCCAGGCAGCCTTGTTTGAGGTGCTATAGAGACTGGTGAATGAAGAGCCCTCGCACTGGTGATGAGCATGGAAACAAGTATTTGTGAAACCAGACTGACAATTCATCTGCAAACAGGCCAATGTGACTTTCCCTCTCGTGCCTCCACTGTGTAACAACCGCAGCTGCGTTCAGCTTCATTCAGAACGCTGCATCCTCTTCCCTCGCGCATGGGTGGGCAGTTCAGGATGCTAAATAGGACATTTTGACTGCTCATATCTGTACCTTGGGGCCTACCAGATCTGAGGGCAGCGGAGTGCCTGCTCATTTAACTTGCACAGCTGCAAAGCTTCCAGCACAAACGCTCCTCGAGCGGAGGCTGGATGTGACGGCGCAGCGCTCGGCTGAAGAGGGAAAATAGAGACAACAAACTCCCGAGCCCTGGTGGAAAGCACCCTCCCCAAGCCTGTGAGATTAAAGCAATAGATTTTCAAGTAGCCCTTCAGAGTGACTAATTTATATGGATATCAAGGATTCAGTTGGAAAATTAAAAAAAAAAAAAAAAGTAACTAGGGGAAAATATGGTGCTCTCTAAGTCCCAGTGGTGTGCCACATTCATTTTACTAGAGAGTTTATTCTTTAGTACTTTCATGGATTGACATGAGGGAGGAATTCACATGTCAGGACAGATAAAATCTCCCTCCTGCCAAAGGAGTCTATTCAGACATGCATGTTAGTAGGTTGATAACTTATTCTGTATTGCAGAGGACTCAAAGATAGACATTTCTCCTTTTATCTCCATCTCTGCGCTCCCTGCATACTAAAGATACGGGGAAACAGCTAGATACATCTTAACTAGCCCTCTCAGAGAGCACTGACTTCTCCTAGCCTGTGCCAAGAGATGCAAACTTAAAGGAATAAGGTGTCACACAGACTAATAGCAAACACATTAGCAATGTTTATGCACATAATTTGAGCTCTGTGTGAATATAGTTTTTAAAAATACAGACCCTGGACTTTGTGGTTAACTTTTTTTGGCCAAGAAAAATGCACAGCATCTCAATGCTCTTGTTTCATGTTGCTCTGCTAGAGGCATGGGAAATAGCTGAGAAAGACAGGGTGACCAGGACAAGTAAAACATGTTGAAGAATCAATCTTTGACAAAATTTCCAAATGCTGATGAAACCTTGGTGTTTTTTTGGGAGCTAGGCCCACTCTCCTTCTAAAGACTGGGAAACTGAATCAAACAACTTTATCCCTTGACCAGAGCAGTAAAGCATGTCTGCTCTTTAAAATGGAATTAAAGTTCAGGAATATTTAGTCTTATGCTTAAGCTAATCATCTCCATTTCATACACTTTTGATTTTTCTGGGACTATCAAATGGCATAATTTTAGGGAAACTTGTTATTAAGAGTATTAAATTATGTGAGTGTCATTCCAAAGGAGTTAAGTTTAAAAAATAGGGGATCAAGGTCCTCCAGAGTGCAGCTCAGAGCATCTCTGAACTGCCCTTTCTCCTTCCTCCTCCAGTGATGGTGCTGGGAGAGCAGCCTCCTTCATTGTGGGGCTAAATATGTTCTTCAGAAATAAATCAGCTTCTCAGATCTTTCTCTCATCCTTCCAACTCAGTTCCCAAAAGCAGATTCTTCTTTTTTTTTTTTTTCTCTTTCAGCAGCTCATATACGTAGATTGATATTAAAGTGGTTTAGAAAGTGTTTTATATAGATTTGTATACATACCTAAAATATTTGCCTAGATGTATCTTATCTAAACTTCTGCAGGGATCTGAATTTCCCAGGCTCGAACCACGCTTTGTGTAAATCGGTGTTGTCTCACTGTCTTTGAGGGAGCTTATTTACGTCAGCTCTGGAATTAGTTCCCTGTATTCCAGCCAGCACTTAGCTGCAAGAGTCAAAATAACATGGATATGTACTGTTTTCCTGTTATCTCTAGCCTCTCTATAAACAGAAGCTATTAGAAATATTGTGAGAAAGCTGTCTTACGAGGTCTGTTCCCCACTCAAGAGTTTTTAGATGGATATCTGACAAGAATGTGCAGTTATACCAATCCTCAAACTTCAGCATTGTTTTCTTTGCCTTAGTAGTAAATCAGTTTGATTTGCATACCCCAGCTTTGAGCTCTTGTGCTTTCAGAGATCTTCAAACAACACATTGTTTATTTTTCCTTTTGCCTCGCCATTTTCATACATTTCCAAGATACCTGAATGGAGAAATATAACTTAAGAAAAATAAAAACTCATGAAAATTTCATCCCCTCTATTTTTCTTCCTCTGGGAAATGCTGTCTATAGTGTGGTCCTTCCTAAAGAATGTTTTTATTCTACCTAAGGTCTGAGGCTTTGTTTCGGAAATAATAAGCTTTTCCCAGACAAGACTTAGTGAAGTAATGGCTCAGAGGCACAGACAGACAAGTGGACTGTTTGCTTCATCTTAATTATTTATGTGGTGTTATCCTAACAATAGTATATTATGACATATCTTCCAGTGAATTCTCCTCTATTTGTGTATCCCTTAATGGGAGAGTGAGACTATGAGACATCTCATAGATGGATAATTATACAGAAAAAGTTAAGAAACAGTAATATAAATTACCAATTTAAATTCAGTCATACATAATATAAATTCTGCAGCTGTTTCTTTGTTAAAGTTTCCATTTCCTGTTGTGATTGACCAACAAATTATTTGATATTTTAGACAAGGAGATTTCAGGAAGGTGAGCTTAAAACTGATTTCAGCTTTGAATTGTTCTTTTCTATTGATCTTCGTGTGATTTACTACCATTTCCCATCAGAAAGTTCTCTCCTGCTTTATGTCAACCAAATTTGGGTCACAGTTTCATCCTCACAGAGAGCACCTGCTTTGTGTCCCTTGTGAAGGGAGATTAGTCTCTTGCTTTGAGAATTTGTTGCCCATTGGCTCTCTTCACCATAAAACCAACCAAAAAAGTTCTGCATGTTTCTAGGTAGAATTGCTTGGAGATTTGTAAAATGATTTTGATCTTGGACCTGAGCCTGCCATTAAAGTGCTTGACTTGCCTTGACCACTGTAATTTTAGAAAGCTGACCCTTCTCCTTTGCAATTTACACAGTGTTTTTAGCCTAATGCAGAATTTCCCTCTCTGCAGCTGGGAAGAGAATATCCATCATTTCCAGATGTGGACATATGATCCAGGAGGCAATTGAAGGGATTTTGGAATCATATGGTTTGGCTTATGGATTTGGATTGGTCAAGAGAGATTTGCCTGAAATCCTTGAGAGAGCATGGCACCTCTCTGTCTCAGGAGGCATTTTAAAATAAAACCCAAAGTTAAATGCATTTTATAGAGAGGCTTAAACTTCTAAAATATAAATCTCAAATATTTATATGTGGGCTGCAATGGAACAGAAGTTACGACCTCATATGTGAATGTCTAGGATTTGTTTTTCCCTTCCACCAGCCCACCTGGAATGACTTTAGCTTTCAGCCTTACCTCAGGCTGTACCCAGGTTAGCTCCCAATGACTTATGACTCCATCAATCTGCTTGGATATGTGCTGCACTCCTTCAAGGGAAGTAGTTCATCTTCTGTATGACTGCATCCCCACCTCTCCCAAAGTTCAAAGAACCCAGGACGATTTCTTGCTCAAACGGCTTCCAGTGAGGATTGAAGATGCTCTCCCTGCCTCCCCATCTGAGTCAGAACTCTCTGGTGAACTTTGGCAGAGACAGAAACTTCCAGCGTAATCCATCCCCTCTTGAACCAGAAAGACATGAGATGGTGGTGATGAAATATCAGGTGAGATTGCTCAGTGTGTTTTAAGGAGCTTTGAACGGGAAATGGATCAATTTAGAGCTCTTTTCTGAAGTCAGAGTAGCACATTTTTTACGATCCATTTCCCATGAACTAACAACTGTTCCCCATCCAGCAGACAGTTTACTTGTAGCTATTTTGACTTGCATTATTCCACTTAATGAAGATAAACATAAGTCAGACACAGGAAAGCCACAGAATTAGTATGAACGGGAAGTGTTCCAAGTATTCAGCATTTACTAGGCAAAATTGGCCAGTAATTCCTTTTGCTTTTCACTGAGGATAAAAATCCCTGAAAGATAATCATCATCATTGTTTGAACTAATATAGCACTTTTATCCATTGGTCTGAGAACACTTCCCAAAAATTAGCTGGACTGAGAACAGCCTTGAGATTAGATTCATATTATTCAAATACACATTTTATGGACAGACAAACTCATGGGTCACCTAGAGGTACAGTGACTTTCCTTGAGTCACAGAGTCAGATGAGTACAGAAGATTTCTGACTGCCATTTCTATGATTTCAGTGGCATTGCAAAGGATGCTTAATGTTGCTTATTCATGTAGCTTATTCAAGTTGCTTAAATTATTCATATTACAGTGACTACAGGGATGAATATTTTTTCTCCATAAAAATGTTTAAAATGGTTTAAAAAAGTTATTCTTTTTTAGTGGTTGTATGACCGTACAGCAGCACATTTCATCCTATAAACTGTTCATAGATTTAATGCTCAGGATTGTTATTTGGCAGATGATTAGTAACCTAGATCTCATGTCTTGATGTGGATTAGTATAATATTTTTTGAGCCAAAGACAGAACATCAAATATTTGATCCATGCAACACTACCTTTGTGGGAATATAACCACTCCCCTGGTCAAAATATCTATCTCTCAAACCTTTATCTGCATAAAAACTATGTCCCCTCACGTTTCCATAAATCAAACAATAGGATGGCATGCACATGAGTAAAACAAAGGTTCTAAATCAAGGTGGGGGCTCATGGATGTTGTGGTTCACCCAGATCTCATGACATTACAATTAATAAGTGATGGCGAAGGGGTTGAAGTAGAGTAACACACTGGAAGCAAATCAATGGACTCACAGCTCCTCATGCTTTTTCTATATGCTTCAGTCATCAGACATTTTTGGGGAATTTTGTTTCCTTATGTGTGGGTACATGGTTAAAAAAGTTTTCTAGTCTTCTCCTGCTCATGTTCCACTAATGACAATAAGGAGACCCTTATGTGCATACTGAAATCCTTTGCCCAGCCAGGCTAAATACATGATGCCTTTCTTTGATACTTGAATCTATACTCTACAAACAGCACCATATGGTTAATTTTTAAGCCAACTGATCAAATGTTTAATAAAGCAGAGGCTGGGGGGATGAGGAGGAGAAATGCTTTCCATAAAAGCCATTGTCCTGGTGGGCTGCATCCCTTAACCCTTTGCAGCGTGGCAGGAAAAATCCATGGTATGGAGCTTTGACTCATCAGACAGGAATGGGAGAGAAAGGTCATCAGCTTGTGGGCCAAATAAACACCAAAAATGTTATTTATGTGTTACACTGGGATAATTACTGATTTATAGATCCAGTGAGAAAACCACTGATCTGGGGATTAGGATCTCCAGGCTTTAGTCCTGATTCTGTCATATGTAGTTGTCTGACCTTGAACACTTTCCCCTTCTATTTTATCCACACATTTTCAGGCCAAGGTTCCTGCAGAGCAGAACCCTGTTGCTCAGGGCATCTCCTTCTGAAAATGTATTTACAGATTCTGTCTCCAAAATTTATACAAACCTTGACCTGAATTGGGACAATTGGGTTCTTTAAATTACAGCAGCACAATGTTGACACAGAACTGGGATCACTTAGTGGGGCAGGTCTCAGTGTTTTAATTAGGTAACTCACAACTACCTCTTGATTTTTTCACATAAAGTTAGATTTGAAGCAGATGATCAAAATTTACTTATATGTGCTTTCAAACAAGACAGCATTGTAACTGAGAAAGCTCAAAGTCTTGTGTTTAAAAAAACAAAAAACAACTCTATTTGGGAGATGAAGTCATCTGCAGAAAAAAATTACCCATACAACAACAAAACAGTCTTCCAACTCCTGTGTTTTTAGATTGTAGCGTGCCATCTTTAGTATTTATTTCCCTAAGAGCTTGCCTTTTTTTTAACAGATGTATACTCCCGTCATTGGTGTTTATTTAAAACCCTGCCAATATATCTGAAATCAGCACATACTGAATGTTGATGCACCACCTTGCCTAATTGACTTAGCTGGAAAATAAACAGTGAAAGGCTATTTCAGCAGCAAACTGGTTGATACAGCTACTCATTCCCTACCTTTATCTATGTGCCACACAAGCAGACAAGCCTCTGATATTACACACACAAGGTTGTTGCACATTTTCTGCAGTCTTCAGGATTTTAGGGACAAACTTGGTATTGGTGTCACTGTCACCACTGAATCAAAAAATGACATTTTCATCTCTGCTGCCCTAAAAGCCTTGACGACATCCAGAAGATGCCATCGTGCCCCTGAGAACTTCTTAAAACTTATTTTAAAAACAATAGGCTCCTGCATATTTGCAGTAAATAAGGATTATAAGGCTATTCACGCAATGTGAATAATTTGCTGCTAATAATATTGACACTCAATCTGTCTGCAAAATGTCTCTGTTAGCAGGAAACAATCACGCTGGGAGGTGTTAGGAAGACTTTGCAGTGGAGTGGTAGAATGAAGTAATTAAAAACTGACTGGAAAATGTATTAAAAATTTTATTTTTCTGGGTTCTTAATATGAAATATTAGAAAATAAATAATAGTAATGATGTATAGTGTATAGAGAAAAATAGCTTTCTGCCAGATTTGCTTTTAAAACAAGCATATAGTTAGTTTACAAAAGGGACACTACTTGGAATATATTGGTAAGAAAAAGGCAGAGATATAAAATAGTCCAACAGGGAAAAAAAATAAAAGGAAATTTTTGATGATGGTGGTACTGATCACTGAACTGGGACATGACAAAATTGGATGAAGTGTTTTAGGAAAATTGAGAAAGAAAGGCTTTTGCAAAAAGGTATAAAGGACTCCTATGGAAATTCGTATTTCAGTTTCATGTAGGATATACTTTCACACAAATTTTACTTTGTACATGATCTTTTGTTCAGCTTTTCACCAAATACAATGATCATTCCTGGGAAAATATTTAGCAGAAGAAAATTACCATTTTCTGTGGAGTTGGGATAGGAACCAATACATCTCTTTGAAGGAATACTTTGGGGGTTTTGCATTAAAGATTTTCTATCACATATTTCAGAAGTTAATATTTATTTTTGTTAATTTAATAAAAAGGTTGCTCCTCTGAAGTTTTTTTAAAGCCCTTATCCATCATATCAGGGTATTAAATGGCTAGAGGTTTTTTCCACTGATATAAAAGTGTCTTAGTGTATTTATGCTATATATGTCCTTTATTAGAATTGGATTTTTATACCATATCATTAAAAAAGAATATAAAAATAATAAAATGACAAAAGATTGATTTTCCATATGTCTTTGGTCAGGAGGAATTTTTAACTTTAAAATAATAATTCAAAAATAGAACACAGTAAAGAAGAGCCTTTGAGTTAGACTTGATATGAAAGAAGTTGGTTTTCTTAGAAGTTTTAGTGTATTTAAAGGGAAAAAAGTTTTCTAGATGTTACTGAATGTGACCCATATTTTTTTCAATAAATTTCTTTTGCTTTTATTTTTTATTAACTTTCCTTGATAAAATTTTTCCCTATCAAAATAAACATTAAGTGTACAGATAATTTAGTGGATTTTATTTTTTTTATAAGATTCTCCAGTTTGGCATACTCTGTAATTGATTACTACCCACCTACTCACTGACACCATTCCTCTCACTATAGTGAATTAGGAGATTTTTAATGGCTGTTCATGGTAGATACTATGAGAACATGCTTTGCCACACAAAATAAAAATCATGTCCTGGAGTGTAATTTGTAAGTCATTAATGATAGCTGGACTTACCTTGTGCATTGCATACATGATAAATAAAAGAACAGAATCAGAGGACAAGGAATAATTTTTTACTCTCAATATCAGTTTCTAGAGCTTAGAACTGAGACAGAACAGAGCTCAGAAAAACTTCCTAACTGTAAGCTAAAAGGTGGGAATCTCTTGGGTTTAGCTAAGAAGGGGAATAGAAAGCTTTGCTGAACAGAATAACACTCCTGGAAAGTTTAAATTTGTGTTGCTCATCATGTGATGAGCTGAAAAGGCTCAGGGCTGGTGGTTTCAAACCCACCTCCTCTGAACTGAATGGATGCTCTGAAGCCAAACCTGTATTTGAAACTTGCTTTGAACACATGGATGTGTTGCTGCCAGATAGGAGAAAATTGGATCCCATCAGGAAATGACCAGAGCGAGAGAAGGTTATGAGTTTATTAACCTGATGAATAAAAAAGTAAATATTTGGTGTAAAACCTGTCAGAGATTACACTTGTAAAACTTCTAATTCAGCTATTTCCTCTTAGAGCTGTCAAAATATGTCTTGGATAAGTTAATACAACATTACACATTGCAGAAGCTTTTGCTCTAACCTGAAGTTCAATCATTTCTTAGAGCAAATTTTTTTTTCTTCCTCACCGACTTGTCTTATCAACAGCCTACCTTTGTGTCTGCAGGCTGCCTTCTCAACTCTTTATTTCCATAGCTGTGACCTTTGCACTCTGTTTTCAAAATGTTTCCAAAATGCCTAAAACCAATTCTTAAAACTATAGCAACCTGATGGGTAATGACCAATGGAACCGAGGAATGAATTTTTCTCATGGACTGGAATCTCTCTGGTGTCTCTGCAGCCTTTCTCCTCTTTTTAATAGCATTTCTGGAGAAGGCTAGAGAGGGAATCCCGGCCCTGATACAAATTTAAACTGAAGGAGGCAATAAGTGGAAAAGGAGCAGTCACCTCCCACCTTTGCTACCCTCATGTGAGTCAAATGGCAACATTTTGCTATGAAAATTGGAGATACTGGACAACATTTGCCTGCAAAATTTTAGCATTGAGAAAAGAAAATGAAAAAACAGCTGGAGAAGTTTTTTTTTTAAAAAAATTTATTATTTTATATTTTTTTATTTAAAACCATTAAAGTCTCTCCCTTTCTCTCACTAACTCTTTGCCCTCTAGAAGAAGAAGGATTTATCTCATACATTTCAAAAAAAAGTCACCTCTCTGTAACCTATGGTTCATTCAATCAAGGCTTAGCGTAAATAATCAGTATGGAAAACACCAATTGGCTTTGAAGAGCCCCTGGATTTAGGAGGAACTTGCTGCTCACGTCTGTGCAGCTCCTCTGGGAAGCAGAGGAAGGAGAATGTGTCTTGATTTACTCTGCCCCATTTCTCGGCTCTGCCAGCCTCGCTGCTCTGTCCACTTCACTACTGTCAGATGCTGGGAGACAAGCATATGGTGTTTACTTCCCTGACTGACATCTCTCTGGTTTTCCTCACTCCTCGAGAGAATCCTCTCCTGCCAAGTCAGTTTGCAAGGGCTTGGATGTAGCCATGGCCCTCTGGTCGGGATCCAAGCTATTCCTCATTTTCCCTTGGCAAATGTTAGTGGAGGACAACCTCCCTCCTGCTTACAAAATCAGTGTTTCATGGAGGGAAACTCAACTCCAGACAACAGCCTGACCCTGTGTGTGTCCTTTTGTACCTCATCCATGTGGGACTGTACAAAGGTGTCACCCAGGGGCCGTGGCAGCCCCTCCTGCTGATGCTGGGGGCTGGAGGGGAGCAGAGCAGCCCAGGTCCCAGGTGAGGGACTGCCAGGAAATCCTTGCCAAGGGCTGTGGACAGCCACTGGCACTGCTGCCGCAGCTGATGAAGACTGAAATGAAGAAGAAGTGCCAAGCAAAGGATTTGCATTTGCTGTAGATTGTGAACCTGAAGTGGAGTTTGGCTTGGGAGTGGTTTTAATATCCCAGGGTGTCCTGCTCCCCACTTGGAGATACAAGCTGGACATGTTTTGGGATGAAAATTAAAAACCCATCACAAAACCCCCAGTCTCTTTTAAGATCAACTTGTGCTTTATTCCTTTTATTTTTGTCCTTCTATCTCCTCCCTCCCTTCCTCTTTTCCTCCCTCCCTCCACCACTTTGATCTGATGGTGAGGGCATCTTTATCACTCTTATCAGGTCCCCAGTTCTTGGCTGGCCTTTTGAAGTGTGACTTCCTGCACCCAGTGCTCAAGAAAGGATACTGGGCACTGCAGGTTTCCTGTTGCTTTTCCTCTGTATCTACAAGTTTGCTTTGCTTTCCTTCCTGTTTTTCTGTTTCATTTGTTTGTGCTTCCCTTCACTGATCAAACCTGTCTCACTCCCTCTGACAGGTTCTCCCTCACTTGTAGATCATTATCACTCATCTATTTTTCTTCTCCAGTCTCTCAGTGTGATCCTCCCCTTTTCTCTACTGTGCCTCATCCTTTCTATCCTTTCTTCCTTCCTTCTTTCATCTGTTTGTTGAGATTTTTTCCCCAACTGATTGGTTTTGACACATGTTTTCTGTTCTTTCTAAGATGTTCCTTGGACTTGTTTTAGACCCTTGACTGGAGAAAAGCCTGAAAATGAACCAGAAGATCCTTTGGGATTTTGCCCGAAGAATACTGGAGTTAGAAGCAACACTAATTGACTCAATGGGATTTAGGGTGAACTCCCTGTTCTTTCTTTCAGCAAATCTCCTGAACGTTTGCTAGTCTTTCCAGATCTCTGCTGATGGTAGTTTGCAATCTTTGACAAGTTATTAGTTTGAAGGAAAATCTTCATAGGAAGGTGGTGGGGTTGTTTTTTTTTTTTTTTTTTTTTTTTTTTTACCAAGAAAAAGAAGGCTCTGAAGAGATATTTAGCCTTCGCAACAAGTAAATGTAATTCCATATTTCACTACAGGCTCTAAATCTGTGTTGGGATTTTCCAGATCTATGATGTATGAAATAATTCAGATGGTAAAACATTATTCAGGGGCTTCCCAATTAGTCCCACAGTACCTGTTTCGGGGACTGAACAACACTGAGGCTGTTTCCTCTGCTTTTAAGCAGGTTTTTGCTTTCCATGGGGAGGTGATGGTTCACTTAAGAAACCCCACAGCCACGAGTTTAGGCTTTCTCATGCACCAGCACTATGTGAGTGCATCCAGGCACAGGAGGAGTGAGGGAAACTTAATTTCAGCCACAATGCTGATCTTTGGCGAACGAGTGGTTTTATGGCACTTCATGCAGCTCTGTTATTTATTTATTTATTCTTACAGATCCAGCACAGTGCCTTAATGGGTGAGCTGGGCTATCACATTAACTCCTCCATCCAGCTGGGCACAGATTTGCATCCTGCTGCCACTGGGCAGGGGAGGATCTGAGTTTGCTTGCTGGGTTTATGGTGTAGCTCTCGTACCCAGCTGAGCTGGAGCTTACCAGGGGATACTTCCCCTCTTGGAGGTACAAATGGCAGCTGCTTCAGGCAATAGGAGATGGCCTTGGCATATCCCTGCTCTGTCAGGGAACATACTGTACTTTGCTCTCACCAGATGCTCATGGTGGGTTATCATCCCGTTTTCACTCTAGGAATCACTGGCTGAAAAAGCACTGGGAAGGCTGGGGGGAAAGTGAATACATATTTTGTAACATAAGTTTATTGCAGTAGTTACAATCTGATCTGAAACAAAAATCCTGCTATCCTGAGATGACTTTCTTCTGAACTTTGCTGTGTTATTTCATTCCTATAAGCTGACATGCTTAATACCATGAAAATATCAAGTCTTTGCCTCTCCCTTATCTTTGGAAGGAAAAAATAAGTGAGTGAATAATTCCAGAAAGTTTTTTTTAAAATTTCATTTAATTATCATTAAACTATAGGAATATAAGTTCAAGAATAGGAAGGGAAAATAAAGGGGAAGGAGGAAAAATGAATAAATAAAATGAGATCAAAACTTCGAATTTCGACTCAAATCTCTCCTCTCATTTTGACAGTTCACAGAACCCACGAGGAGCTGTTCTGTAAGACAGCATAATCAGCAGGGAGGGAGGCTGAAAGGCTCTGGGTTATGAATGGGAAGGTGGATTGCTGCCTCTGCACAGGCTGTTTGCAGGCGCCGAGCCTTTTCTGTTGTTGTTTTAGCTGTGTGGCAGCACAAGACAAAAGGGGACACTGCAGCTTTCCAGCTCTCAGGACTGGGGGCTGAGGAGGAAAGGAGAGAAGAGCATGATTGATGGAGTTCTGGTTGGCTTATAAAGGGCAGCCGGGAGTGCAGGGAAATAATCAGGGAAAAGGGCGTCCCGTACTGGCGCTCTCAGAGGGGAGAAATGAATCCTGCACCTCTGCATTATTAAGTTGTCAGGCGGGCTGATGATGAAAATCTGAAGGTCAGGCATAACAAGAAGCACCTTATGGGGGGATCATGACCTTTCTGGAAGTGCTACACTCATGTTTATCTGCACCTAACCCTTATCCACAATTCTTCATTTGATAAGAACATTGGGAGAAGGGATGGGGAAGGGGGGAAGGGAGAGGGAAGTCCTCATCATATGTATAAGCAGTGTGTGAAATTAGGCTTCCTGTGAAACTGATTGTGGATGCTCAATTCGCAGTGAAAGATAATAAACCAAAAGGACACACGAGGGATGCAGGCAGAAATTGTTCACTACAGTGGAACTCAATAAAGGGAACAAGAGCTTTCCTAAATGACAAATTTGGTACAGCGGTGCTAAAATCAGGATTCTCCCTAGCACCACTGCAGCAATTTGCTCTCAGCTCTACCACTTTTTATTTACTTTGGAAGTCCTAATAATGTTAGAGAGTGGCTTTTTCATCTATTTATTTATTTATTTCTCCCCAGCAATGTTTATTCTTTAACTGCTTACTTTAAACCAAAGAGTCAAGGTGAAGGACAATGAAACCTTAGATTCCAATTGATTTTTCCTCTTTAGTTTCCATATCAGAAATGAGTATAAATATAAATATATTCCAGGGTTAGACGCCTGTCCTGTGCTTGCCTTATTGACTGCTTTAATAAATGTCATGACCCCTCCTGCACGTGCGTGCACACACAGGCTCACACATGCTCCCAATCAAAGAGGCGGAGGCATTGCTCGGGTATAAGTGCAGTAATGATGGCAGCCACACAGAAAATATTCCAAACCTAAATCTGCTCTGAGAACGTGCTAATAAGCTTTTTATTTCACCCCAATTTACAGCACCTTGATTGGGCTTTTCGAATCCGTGAAGTATTTAAAGCATGACGAAGTACACTTGTGGAAAAGTGAAGTCAAACAAGACTTCATAATTATTGCAATATATTCACTTTTCATGCATAATCCTTTAAATTAGCCGTACAATATATCATCTCTACTGCCACTAGAGGCTAATGCACATCTATTGAAAGCCGTGTTAAGGAAAATTATGTCCTATATGGAAAAGTCACATAAGCTTCCAAAATATTTAATGACAGGTTCCCATCCTGTAATTTTTTGCATACTCAAGCAGCCTCATTAGCCTTGATTTTCTTACATCACTGGACAATAACCTATTAACTTTAATAGATTTACTAATACACACTGATGTGAGATCAGAATCAGTACCTTTGGGACATCCTATTTAAGGATTACCAGAACAGCAGGAAAAGAGATATAATATACAAACTAAGGAATAATTTTATTAGGTGAATTGTGTGATACTGGAACCCATCAACTGCTTTTAAAATGACTCTTTAATGAACAGGTGACACTGAAAAATACTATATTGTCGATACAGCACATAATGAACCTTCTGTATCACATAAAAATGAAAGAAAGGTTTTCTATTTCTACTGCTTAAGTGATCCAATTTATCTATTTTTACTCTTCTGCTCTCCCATGTGCTTCCTATTGCTGGGGTTTGCAGACCACTTTTCATCTTCTATTAAAAAACCCAACTAATAACACCTGGGCTTTGTGCAGTGACTTCCATCTTCAGATCTAGTCCTGATCCGTGGTAAAGGTTTATATAACTTATTGCTGAGGAAATGAGGGCATGGGAAATGAAGTGAAGTCCAGAGCCACTGTGAAGAATAGTGACAGACCCTAGCTCATCTGGTAAATCGGATGGCTTCCCTATTTGGAATTTTTTTTCTGTGGTTAAAACAGTATTAGTTTAAAAGGGTGGTGCCAAACCATGGTTTGGGTTTCTCTCTAGGCTTTGGGATGGATTTGGTGGAGTAAAGTCATACGCCCTCAGCAAAAATCCTCATGAAGCACATTGTTATTTGGCATGAGCAAGGGTGCAGAAGGCAGGTTGAATCTCAGCTCCACTGCAAATCCATTTTGACCACCAATAATTGCAGGAGATTTTGAATCTGAGAGCCCATGGAGGTGTAAAAATATACTATGAAGGTCATTGTGTGGGGAGATTTGCCTCCAAGGAACAAAACCCAAGGAACCACTCCAGTTTTTCTACACGACAGCAAATCTCACGTTTCAAGGGGTGTGGGAATTGATAGCAGATTTGCTTTTCTAAACCACTTGGCCATTCCCAAAACTTTGCCTTCAGAGGCAAGCCTCTACATCCACTGTGATGTGATCATCATGGCAAAATAAATTTGTCTCAGCTCATGTGTATTTCCTCAATATTGTACTTGTTTGTTCTGTATAATGTGAGCCTCCCAAAACGCTGCTTGGAAGCAAAAGCCAAGTGCAAGGAACTGTACAGAATTTTCACAGCTTTGTCCTTTGTAGAACCACACATAGATTACTTCACCCTTTTCTGTGGTGGGGGCTCCAATTCAAGTCCTTTTCTGCTAACCAACCCCCATTTCTCTGAACTTCAGCATCTGTGAGACTTGTGAGAGATTTTATTATCTTTTGAGACTTTTTCCCTCCTCCTCCTGTCATCAAAATTGAAACTGGCTGATAAATGAGACGGAGAAGCATGATCTCATAACACGGTTTGTTAGAAATAGAAGCTAACAGATAATCTGTGTAAAAGCTGGTGGCCAAATCTGATTTTCTTACAGATTTCAGAATTGTGTTCTTTTATATGTTTATACGACACGTTCTGGTTATTGCTTACCTTAAAATATCTTGCCAGATATTACTAAACGTCAGATGTTGTGGGTTTTTTGTCCCATTTTTTTTCCTTTTGTATTACATTGTAATGTTGATATGACTTAGGAAGGGCTTGGCTGTCATGTATCCACACTGGCAGCATCTTATGAAAAAATGTGGAGCCAATAAAGCAGCATAAGATACTGATGTTAGAAAAACCTACAACCAACCCACCCCCAAACACAAAGACCCTGATTTTTTTTTTTTTTTTTAATTTTTTTTTTTTTTAGGACAAAAGTAATGAAAAAAGAAGGCTGCTTAATAGTTTCTAGTTAGATGTGGTAAGTTCTATGGTAGATCTTAAACCTAATGAGTCTGAGGTAAGGAATAAAGAAGCCCTTTTCTTCACAACATCCAAAAGAATGAGTGATGATTTCCAGTTGAACTCCTCTAAAATCAGATCTGGCCAGAACTCAGTGGGCAAATTTGCCTCACATAATGGATTATTTTTAGGCTAAATGCAGCTTTCATTGAAGCCAATGGAAATATTTTCATTGACTTTAACAGATCTTGATTCCAGGGTCTCTGTCTAATAAGTTGTATAAAGTTCTGGACAATCAAGGAAAGGGTATTTAAGTGGTTCTTTGTAGTGGTTTTGAAACCCTTTATGGCTCACAAAAATCAGCTCTATTTTTTGATCACACCTGAAGTTTTAGAGCCTATTAGTCAATAACATGAACTGAAGCTCTTTATACTGTCCAAAAAAACCCCCCCAAACCTAGATGGATTTAAAAATAGCTCCTGAAAAAGGCGTGTCACCAAGCATTTCCACTGCTGTTTTTCACTGCACAAAGCATGACTATATTGCTTTAGTGATGACTATTTTTACTCTCTGTTTACAAAGCCTGCATTTTAAACTGTGATAATCCCCTAAACTTGATGCAGGCCTCAGAGGGCTGAAAGCTGGCATGGGAGATGCCAACCCAGGTGTGGTGCTCTCTCCAAAGCATGACAGAAGCCATGGCTGTGTTACAGGGTGGCAGATGCACACACGTTGCTTGGCCAAGTTGCTGCTAAAAATAGCTTTAATATCAAAACATGACAGTTTACAAGCAGCCAGTTAATCCTTCATATGGGCCAAGTGCCTGTTGTGAGTGAGGAGGGGAAATTCTGATGGAGGAGGCTTTTATTTTGCCACCCATCTCAGTCACAAAAATAAAGAAGAATCCTATTTCTTCCTTGTTCCCTATTCTTGTCTCTTAAATTTTATCATCTTCAGCCTTCCTGCTACTCTTGCCAGTCCATTTCTCATCTCCTATAATGTCTATCCTGTTGATGGTGTTTCCACCCATGTGGTTGCTCTTAGTTCAACTTTTCAAGGAGTCAGAAACTGCTGTTTCTGTTATGCTGCTCATCACAGAGGGGCCTTGTACACTGAGATCTCAGTCTTGGAAAGCTGTGGCCTTGATTTTGTTGTTGTTGTTAATGTTGTTTTTCCTCAGTCCCATTTAAACTGAAAATCCTTTTACTATTTGTGCTTGGGGTTAAATTCTATACGTAAAATACACTAAACTGAACATCAAAAAGCACAAGAATATTTAAAAGAAAAGTACGGAAGGCTGTGCTGTCCTTTGAGTTTCCATGATACATATTGTGTACAATTCTTATCTGCATGGAGGAAGTTTTCTATCATGGCCTGTCTATTAGATAAATACATTTAAGTGAGGGTGACCACAGGCTGTAAATTAATAAAAGGTATGTAGTTAATCTGGTCAGTCCTCTGTATGTTGTGTCAATGACCAGCATTTTTCTTCAAGGAGTAACTGCTCACCTTGGAAAATGGTTTGGTTGTTTCCCCGTGGTATTCTCTTCTAGCGTGTGTAATAAACACAACTCTGGCTAGGAAAACCTACAGGAAGTTTTCTACTGGAGACAACTTTTGTTTATGTTACAAGAATCCTGGAAAACTTGATCCGAATGTTGTATTTTCTGGGGACAATTTAATGCATTTCAGGAGATAGTTTAGGGCTTGGTGTGAAAATGGCTTCTGGGTTCCAGGAATCTGACATTGTTTCAGTGGAAATATGTTTTAAATTGGAAGCTCCTGGCATAGGGACCAATCCTGAGATTTTGGGAAGGTACACATCAGACAGCATTATAAAATTATATTGAACAGGATTCTAACAAAAAAGATTGATTTTAAATCCATGATGTGGAGTCTTTACTTGGATTTGCCAATCCATTTGGCTGTGGGATACAGAAATCTTGTGCCATTTTTCTTCATAACTATAACTTCCATCACTTCTTTCCTAAATAGGCTAGCATATTAACTGTGTCTTTTTTCCCTTATGTCACTTCCACAACAAGAACCACGGTTCCAGTTAGTGGCAGTGCTGGGATTAGAGTTTGATGCCATGTCACACAGAGATTGACATAAATACCAAAGAGAGGAAATCTGGATTAGATATAAGCAAATGTAAACAGAAACTAAAGCAAAAACTACTCCAGAATCACACTGACTCTTTCAGAGCCTATTCATCAGAAACCTGTCTGACTTAAGCTTCTATATTAGAAATGAACCCTGGAATTTTTACAGTGTCATCTCACTGAAGAAAATCAGTTTCTGACCATCCTTAGAAGAGCAGAATAGCTTAAACAGTATTTTCATTATAGTGCTTTTACTGGACATTATTTTTACTATGGAAAGTCCTTTAGAATTAGCAGGAATTGATTTCAGCGGCCTTTGACATATTACTGAAAATAATACGGCAAAATACAACCTTTTTCCTCTTACCGCTCCGCAAAGGCTTTAACTGGGAAAGCAGTTTACAATGGTGCCCCCGTGTAAGGCTTTATTCAAAAGATTTTACGCTTGATAACATCTGAGCCACAGAAGCTGTATGTGGGGTTTAGCATCTTAGCAGCTGCAATTCCTAATCCTGATCCCGTTGCCTCCATGTTAAAAGCTCCACGGTCACAGGACAGCAGCTTTGGCCGTTCCACATTGTCATTCATTCCTGTCCCCCACACGCGTGCCTGCTCATACAGGAAAATGAGTTTACAACTGACTACGCCCGGGGGACTCCCGGAGGGACACAATGCCACAGCCTTTGCTAGTCCTGGATGGATCCTCAAAAGGTTTGAAAGTTTGGTAAGTACATCCTAAACCAAACTCTTTTGACCTTTATTCAGATTTGTTTTTGGAGAAGGGCAAAGGGTTGGGCCAATTCTTGTTTCACCCAACTGGCTTGTCCATCTGAGGGCTACAATTAATCACTGAATCACAGCCATACTTTCTTTTGGAGGCTGGTTCCCAATCCAGCAGAGCACTAAACTTAAGGCACATGACTAATTCTTTACTCAAAGTCAAAGAAATTACTCATGTTCTGAAAGTCAGCTGCATATTGAAGTAGTTTTCTAGATCAGATGTCGAGGAGTTAGGGAACATTTATATTTATTGTACAGCAGCAGCAAGTTCATTAGTTTCCCTTTGCATCACTTTGATCCTCCTTGTTGCCTGGGAATTTTCTTTACAGCAGCGGTGCAAAGAGGCTGTTGGTATAATTTGGAGCAGAACTTCATGCACTCCCAAAATGTGGAATTGACAAATTAGTGTTCAGTTTTGTAGAATTTTGAAAAGAAAGATAGATTCAGAATCTAGCCACCTTCACATTTAGAGAAGTTTCCTATTTATGTTCTGTATCATCTGATCTTCATGCACAAGTAGTTTATGTTGTCATGTATTTACTTCTTGATGTGAAGTTGTTTTATCATAACAAAAAATAGACAGACGTATAAAAATCAGTATCCAAGTAAACCAAGAGAAATCACTTATTTGGATCTTTTGTAGTAAGTGATTATATTACTTCAAATTTAATTCTCAGTTTGCCCAAACAGGTAGTGACAGCAATTTTACACCACTTGAAGATTTGTCTCCTTAGGAACAAACAGGCCTCACAAATATTCTTTTTGAATTTTAAAATGCAGAGGGAAGTGAACTGAACTGTGTTCCACAGGCTAAAACCTCCCAAGAAAATGTGTAATACTAATTTAAAAAAACAATAAATAAAAAATTCTGTCCTTTTTAATGAAGCTAAGATTTTCTGAGGGTACGTCAAGGGTTTTATTACTGGTTCTACATAATAAAGTAATTGTGTAATTAGTAATACATTTGTCACTCCTGTACTGAGAAAAAAGTAAAACATGTACTGCTTTTGTGTAAATCCTGACAGTGGTGATTTTTTTCCTGAGAATTATACCATTATATCATAAAAGTGTCAAGGCATGAGTTTACTGTTCCTACTAATATTCTAAAATATTCTCTTAGGCTGACATCTCTGTCAATTAAAATTAAACAAAATTGCATTCTGCCATATACACTTCAAATAGGAAGCTTTCAAGTTTATGGCTGTTCTTTGAATTGATTTTTAAGATGGCATCTGTAAAACTTGGCTAGTACAAGATGAGGTAGGATGTAGTTAAGGTTCAGTCAATTTTAAAAATGTTTTAAAGATCGTAAATTGACAACTGAAATAGACTGAACATCCTTGGGATTTTTGGGCTGTCAAATATAAATCCATTTTTTTTCAAAAACATAGCTCTTGCAAACTGAAAATTTTATGAAAACATGTTCTTTCCTCTCCCCCTTCTCCTCCCCCCGCTCCTTTGATATTTTTGCAATAAGTTACACAAACAAGAGGGCTTCTGGTGTTGTTTCCAGTTGCTCGGTCTCGCGGGATTTGGAATTCTTCTTCTCCTGGTGTTTCCCACAGAAATAGAGTGAGAACGTGCTTTCTCACGGGACTGTATTTCTCATGGAAAATAATAGGGTTGCCGGCAGCAAACGTTTTCTGCAGTGATGCCCTGCCAATAAAGTCTTCAGGGAAATTATTGCCCTCAATAAGATGAAGACTAGTAAATTGGAACCCCCATCCCTACTCCACAAAGATATGTCTTTAGGAAGCTTTCTCCTTCTATTATTCCCTGGAAACCCTGACCTCAAGAAAATGCTGTAGACAGTAATGCTTGGTTTACACTTAATTTTGTTCCCCAGAATAAAGATGTCAGTTAGTGTGTAAAAATAAATAAATAAATAAAAAAAAGCACAATCTTCCCTCCTGGATACCTCGACTAACACATTTATATCAGCACAAGCTCTTGTGTAGACACTTATGTTGAGAAAAGTTGTTTTACAGGATAGCTTTATTTTGTTAAGGAACTACTTCAACTATTAAAAATGACCATTTTTGCCCTCAAAAACACCATCCTCTAATGGGGACGCTTCTGACACATAAAACCCTTGTACATGTAATCTTGTCTGAGGCGTGTTGAATGCATCCTATTACTACTACTACTATTATTATTAATATTATTAATATTATGGCTTTATGATGTGTCCAATTCTGTCATAATCCATAATATCAAAGATTAAAAATGGACTGTGTTCACTTAAAGAACATATTTTTTGGAAAGTAATCCCTCCTGTATGGGAATTCAAATTCAGGCAGTGTGCTTTCCAGTATTGGAAATGCAACAGGTCTCTGTAGAGTGGCTAGGGAAATCTGCTCATTCTTACAGAAGAAGTTTCTGGGGAGGGAAAAAAAAAATGAAGAAAAAAGCAAACCTTCTCTCATGGAAATGTGCTCTGAAAGAAATGCAGGTGTTGCCACGCAGGAGTTCATGTCAAGAGAAATATTTCCCCAGGGTCCCATGAGAGGAAAGGGGAAAGGGGGGGGACTCTGGGGTGCGTGACCCAAGAGTAGGGAAAAAAAGCAGAGGCTGGTGACAGAAAGACCTTAATTCATGCACCATGTGCTTGAGTGATGTGTTTACTTTCAACCTTCAAGTCAAATTCAAGCAGCAGCCAAAACCCACAGATCAACACATTTTTAGTACAAAGTTAAAGTAGGGTCATTGGCACCCTCAGTCCCCCAGCAATTTCTGAAACAACTTTAAATCCATATAATACCCACTTTTAGTTAGACATGTCAAAGGAGATGGTAATTATGGGTAAGTATGAAGGTTAGGATGAAACCAAATAGTTGCTGCTGGAGGAGGTAACATAAGCACAATTAGTTGGAAGGGTTATTTTTAGTCTTGCAGGAGACTTTAAAGCTAGTTCTGTTCTGATTCAAGTCAGCTCTTTAAGGGCCCTTCTAAACCAGCCAATTCTATGATTCTATGACTTTAAGAGGGAAATTTATTTTTTAAGCTGCTCTTATCCTAATTACGCCTTCTGGCAGTGTTTTAGGTGTTGTAAATCAACAACATTGAAGTTCAGCAGAGTTCAGGCTGGCTTACCCTGGCTGAGCACATGGTTCAGCTGAGGTAGAGATGGCCTGAGGTTTTCTAGACAAAAAGTGAAGGAAACAGTTCTGCTCCAAGAAGGTAATAGTGTTTTTAGCAGAATTTGGTCCTCATTATTAGTCTGTTCCTCTGGGATGGGAATGTGCTACATACGGAAGTGAACTCAAAGCCAAAATGCTGGGGTGAAGAAGGAGGCATCAGAGAAGACTTTCTTTTTCCATGGCCTGTGAATCAGTGGAGGTGCTTTCTCTAGCCCTGCTGTCTTGCTGATTTGGGGTCCTTGGGGCATCTCACATGCTTCCCTCACAGAGAGTGTAAAAATGCTGGCAGCATCTCATCTGGAAGCAGTTAAGGGTACTCTTATGGGTTTGGGGCAAGAGGGGTCTTTCAAGTTTGATTTTCTCCATGGGCTGTAAAGGCTGCTTGGTTCCCTAGGCAGACACTGAACCTGAGAGCTATCAATGAAAACTCTTCTTCAGGCAGCCAGCGTTACCTGCAGAGGAGGGTAACTGTGCCCTTAGTCCATTCCGGGGTATGCTGGAGTTTCAGTCAGTAACCACACAGAATTAGAGGATTACCTGATGACTGACGCCTATCACAGCAAGTTTTTTTTCTTTTTTTTTTTTTTTTTAAATAAAGAAAGTAAATTGATTTTATTAAAACAGTGATCTGACAAATAAATGCATTTTCTGAGTAGCTCAAATGAAAATGGACCAATGCTTAAAGAAAACATCTATGCAAAAGTGTTTTATTTTTGTCTCACCTTTTTGGATTTGTGTGAAGGTCTTATTTTTGTTTTATTTCTGTTGGCTAAGACATCTATGTGTTTTATTGCCTGTTCTCAGGAACTTTGCAACATTTTTGTGAAGAGCAGGAGGAAAGCACTGAGGAAAAAATTGAGTAGATATAAAGCCTTAGAGAAGTGGCACAACAGGCAATTTCTCCATTTGCTCCTACAGATATTGAGCTGAGCTGGGGAAATTACTTTAAGTACATGAGGTGACACAATTACTACAGTTGGGTCTTTGTTTAATTTTCAAAAAGACAATCCTGGACACCGAATTCAAAGGTGATTGGTTATGGGCTCTTCAGCCCTTCACCTCTAGGTCACCGAGTTCAATACCATCCCAGGTTGTAGCTCTGCACTCTATCTTTTGTGAACAATCCATCTGAGAAATTTATACCTTTATTTTGCTTGTGACCTGTGTAATGACAAATTTTGTGTTTTTACAAATATGTGCACAATCCAAAAGGATTTGGCATGTGGGTTATGGGGGCCTATTTCTGCTTGTGGACTAATCACAGACTATTCACCATGACTGTTGCTTTGAGCATTTCCTATTCACAGGGCCTGATTAAGATGCATAGCTCTGTTTCATTTGGCTTCATTGGATGACACCAGTATTGCAAAGAGCTTTCGACTGACCTTCTAACCCTTTTGGTGAAAATATATGTGCACGAGTGCCCACAAGGATCTCCTACAGCTTTTTTTTTTTTGTAGGCAAAATTTCAAGCAGACGAGTGTTGGTGAAAAGTGCCTGATGAAGAACAGAAACAAAATCTGAAGAGATGTATGAAATTTATTCACGCTGGTGTTCTGAAATGCTATTTTTGAACTCTTTCCCTAGATCTCGAAGTGAGCAAAAAACTGTTGTGTGAAAAATTCCCGTGTGAAATAAATGAGTGGTTCCCCTCCATTTCTCGGTGAACATTGTAAATAGAATCACAGCATCCAGCAGCATCTGAATAATTTTGAAGCAGTCTCCACAGTAAAGTCACTGTATATTTGGAATTCAGTGGTGCCCTGGCCGTAGTACTCCTGGGTGTAGTACAGGCATAACTAGCTTGTAATATATTAAGTCTCCTGCACTGTCATTTCAGGTGGAGTACTTTTACTAAGGATGTCAATCTCTACATCTATTAACCTTTAACCAATTAATTTCAGTTTAATTATTTTTTTTAATTAAAAAAAAAAAAAAAGAGAAAAACTCAAAATCAGTGCTGTGCAGAAATAAGAAATGACCAAACCTCGTCCTGGAGTTCTAATGCCAAAGAGAGAACAGGGCTACAGTCCAGGCAAAAAAAAATGGCTCATTTAATTACACCTGCACAGTATTTCAATAGTGTGCCTTGGTGAGAAGGGCTTTTAAGAGTAAAGTGCTTTGAAATAAAGCTATTAAATGCATACAGAGACATTGATCAATACACTCGAGTTATGGGGAGGGGGGAAGGAGGGAGAGGGAAGAAAAAGACTTTTTTTCTTTTCTGTATGAGTGGATTTGGAATCTTCAAGTGCATAAGGATGGTAAACGATTGCTAAAAGTCCAAATTAAGAGGTATTAGTCTATTGTGTGGCAGTCAGTCACATCATATTCGCATTGCTGTTTTCTTGTCGGAGGTTTTGCCTTGATCTACCCCGGACCACATTGACAAGTCACAATTGAAGCATTCTAAATAATCCACAGTGAAATAAGGCATAGGGTGTCACTCTCTGGGCTACAGAAAGCCTGAGTGCAGTGAAGTTAGAAAGGGTAGCAAAGCCCTTTTCAGTCGCATTTCTCAGCCGATTAAACTCATTCAGGGCCAGGCTGCTGGAACGAAAACAGAAAGATCACCTCCTGTTCTTCAGTGTTTTGTTGGCAACAGCAGACAGATGTAGAAAAGTAGAAACATTTTTGCTATAGCAACAAAGGGGAAAGGGGTGGGAGGCGAAAAAAAAAAGTTGTAGTTTGTGGTTTTGTTAATGTACCAGGTACTTTGGGACGGTACTCCAGATTAAGAGACTCCGTCAGCACAGATTGGAATTCAAAAGATCCATGTGAAATGACTGCGCAGTGCAAACCTGCACCCTTTTTTTCTCCCCAAACTTCTCCACTGGTACAGTAATTAACCATAAGAACAGATTGACACATGGAGATCCAGTTCATTAACATTTTTTGTTTGGTTGGTTTCTTGGCTTTTCAGAAAAACTCATTTAAGACTGATGCCTTCTTTAAGAGTAACCCATCCACCCATGCAGCCACACTGATGTGACATATTGTGACACAAGATGCCACAGGAAACTAAGCCGAGCCCTCAGCTGAGGGTTTGATTTAGCCATACATTCTCCACAAGTCACCGATTAAATTAACTGTTGTAGATTCAAGGTAGGAAAACGATAATTCATCTACTGTGAGTAGTTGTGCAGAAATGGTTTGCTGCTGCAGGAAAAATAATCTGCAAAATACATCTTTAAAATATGATACTTTTCCCTTTCAATGTGTTAAGGTAAATAAATTCAGTTGCAGGAAACACAGCACATTTTTAAGAGGTTGCTGCAATGATTTTTTACCTGCTGTGCATGATGCATTTGTGCATACATGAAATATAGTCTTAGAAAATGCAGATTTGCATGTGTAAATGAGCATACAGATGTTCACATAAATATAATCAAAAAGTTTCTGCTAACTTTTGATATAGAAATCCCCATACATCTAGTTAGGAATAAGTGATAATTGTTTCATGTCTCTGCAATGAAAAGCCCTCAACTAAAGCATGTACAGGAATGATTCTGTAGCCATGTAATTAGGGCAGTAAAATGGGGGACCTATGTCCCAGCCTCTTCTAATTAAACCATTCTGTATAAAATAATAGTAATAAAGGCAATACTGGTTTTTTTCTTTACTAAGACCTGTGGTTAGGGCAGTTATTCCAGATGTGGCATAGATTTCACTTCTGTAAAAAAAATAGAATGAAAAGGATTTATATTGAAGTGTTTCTACCTCCTAACTAAATATGCTGCTGATGAACAGATTAAATCCAAAAGTTAGCTCTCAGAAAGCCAAACATTGTCACCACTGTAGAGTCTTTAGAAAATTTATCCATTAACCTTTGTATTTACGTCAATGCTGAGTCCTTTTGAGGACCAGATCTTTGGAGATGATTGTATAGTTTAATGTTTCTAGAAAAAAAACCCCAACTTTAAATTCTTATGTCTGTTAAATATCTGAGATCCGCTCATTTGCACTCGAGTGCTTTTGCAAAACCAAACCCAAACCCAATTGCCCTCTGTCTCGAAGCAGGTGATAAGTGCAAGGAAGACTAAGCAGGGCTTATGGAGGGGGCAGGGGGATGCAGGGGGGTTTTGCTCCAGCTTGTCACCATTGGGATAATGAGTTCTGACCCCTTGGAAACCAGAGGCAATTCCCCTGAGGACATGGAGGGCAATGTCAAGCACTTTAGCAAGTAGGCCCCTCCACAGACGAAGCGCTTGAGTTTTTACACGCAATGACCCGCCCAGGGATTTTTTAAAATCTCTTGTGGTTCTGGGCTTTGATCCGAACTTCGATCTAACAGCTCACATGTCCCAGCCTTCCAGACCTCCTTTTCCAGTCCTCATTTCCCGAAACCTTTGAGTCTTGCCGACTCTGTACTCCACATTCGTGAGGACTGATATAAAATACTGTGCTCATTTATCACTGTGTTGTGCTTTTACCATGCTTTAAGAATTTGTGCAATATATATCAGGTGTCTATGGATTTTGGCATGGTGTTGGGTCATCTCAGAGATTTGGCATTGTTTAGACTGCAAAATAGCACACAGGGTCAAGAGCAGTCAATATTGGGCCTATAAATTTTTGGCTGGGCTCTCATAAATTGTCCCCTAATTTGTGGCTTGAAAAAGACAGGGAAAACAAAAAGATATCAGAAGTCAAACCTCTTTGCCTCTACAGCTGCACTTGTTTTTTCAGAGGAAAAGGAAAAGGAGTCCTTCCCAGCAGTCCACTGAGGTATTTGCTTCTATTGTCCACATTGGACCAAAGTAGCAGGGACCAGGTTGACTTCTGATGTTGTGCTTCTACAGGGAAATGCAAAACTAAATCCCCAGGCAGAATTTCAGACAAACAGTCATTTTATTTACTTATATTCATCTCTTCTCGAAAAAAGAAAAAAAAAAGGGAGAGAAAATAGCTTGCTTAATCCCAGTACTAACACAATATTGATTCACATTCATGTTCAGTATTTATTGACGTGCATTGCATACGATGGAGGCTATCAATTAGGCTACTCTGCTAAAGGGAAGGGGCAATCATATTAGAAAACAGATGAAGCTCATAGTTTATATAGTCCTAATTTTATGTAATGTAAACCTTTCAAACCCTGGGCACATGAGAGTGAAAATGCATGTCCTGATGAAAAAAAATGCAGAAAACAAATGGATTTACTCTCCAGCTAATTACTGTGGGTGACTGCCCTCAGAGTCACGTCGTTGTTTCCTGAAGTTCTGTAATGAAATAAAACTTCCCTTAGTACAAACCGAATTTCTGTGTATTTTATATCTAGCATTAAATACTTTTGTACAACAGCTTAGCACAAAATTTTGTTTTGTGAGTGGATCCGATATGTGAAATTTTGGAGGTGGTGCATAATCTTATCCTATTCTTTCTGTACACTGAAGGTGAGGTTCAGCACACTGAGCCCCCATTAAACATCAATGTCAAGGAGAGCACAGTGGCATATGGGCAGTATTCAGGAGAACAAGTGGTTGCATGCAGAAATCAAATATAAAACATTCCTTTTTTTTGCCCCTTGGAGGTTTTATTGCATGGTTGCAGCTGGATTTACACTGTATTTAATAAAACATTAGTAGCCATCAGGGATTGAAATATGTAACGTAATTCTCTTTCAGTAAAATAATTCCATAAATCCAAATATGAAGCTATTTGTTTTTTGTAAGTACTGTATGCCCACAATTAAATTAAACCCTATATATGGTGCTTTTTTTTCACCATGGAATTTAATGGAAGCAAAATCCATCTGCAAAGTTGATTTTGGATACATATTGACATTTTTTGGAGCTGAAGTAGGTCTGCTGGCTAATAAGTTTTGAGGAAAAAGGGGTTGCTGGCTCTCCATCCTCATTGAGCTACTTATGATACAAACCTGTGGAAAAAGGAGGGTCAGTGGTGAAGGTACTCTTAATTGTGCACCAAAAAGAACTCCAGAATAGATGTAATTTTTGCCAGAACCTCTGGTCCCTTACAGACATTAAGAAAACGACGACAGTGCAGAAAGACTGCCTTGGCCAGGTAACTTTTACATTGTGCAGTGACCAAGGTGACCTAACCACATTGTATCACATTTTTCAGCCCTCAGATGTTTTGGGAAGATGATATTTGGGAAAAAAAAAAAAAAAAAAAAAAAAAAAAAGGAAAAAAGAAAAAATCTAAAACAAAAAGAAAATAAAGAAAAAAAGAGATGCATCTATGTCTAAGCTAGCAAGTATGATGTTTTGGAGACATCTTGAGTGTTTCCAGCAAAAGACACAGTAGGTCATATCTTCAGTGGGATGAAACAACTGCATTGAGGTTTGCACCAGCTACAGATGATTCTCTTTTAGGCATTGAGCTAATCATCATGAAAAAAACAGGCAAAGGGAAAAGAAACAGAAAGACTGTGCAGGGAAATAGAACAAAGGTATTAGAAAATGAAGCTTGATGAGATATCTTGAGAGCTCTCCATGCAGTTTGCAGAAACAAAAAGTTTGAGTAGGGAAAAACAGCTATTTTGTTATTTTTTTAATGGAAATAAAGATAAGGAAAAGAGAGTGGATGCTCCCAAGGACACATTCTTGGCTATTACAGCAGGGAGTCATTTTCCAAGGAGAATGAAGTTTCTGTTCTGTAACAGCAACTTTGGCTAACTGTGCTAGGAGGGGAAGACGACTCCAACTGGAATTTGACTAGAACCATAAAATTGCCACTGTTGTACTTCTGTGTGAGACATGATCTTTGAAATTACAAATCAACAGTCTTCAACATCAATACTTTTCTGTAAACAACAATTTTGGCAGCAAAGTACCAGTGCTGGGGGGGGTGGGTAGAGATTCAATGTCTTAGAGGAGCTGTGCATCGTTTTGTGAAATGCCTGGGGTTTTGCCCAATTCTCCTCTTAGAGATCCAGTGGAGCTCAGTGAGTGATCCAGTCTGGCACATGTGGCTGATGTTTCATGGACTAACGATGGCACAGCATGAAGCAAAACGGGTGACAGCAGCTGTGGCATTTAAGCTCTGTGAGCAGTTTGGGCAGAGACATAAGAACATCTGAAATGTGAATTCTTAGTTCATATTTAATACAAACCTTTCAGCTTCCCTACACAAAAAGCTTCAGCTTCCTGTCCTAACTAAACCATCTCTGACTAAAGGAACAGTTTTTCCTCTTCACCAGCTCAGGTGCCTCTTGCATTGAATAGCTGCACCTCAGTGAAGATCAGAGAACTCTGTTTTAAACAGAGAATTGTATTATAAATTGTAAAAGCCCCACAGTACTGAAATTGTGCAGTTTTGTGCTATTTAAACAGAATAAATCTCTAACTTTTTTAAACTTCTGCTTCACTTACTTCTATTTACACTTAATGCTTTCAATAGTGCATTTTCACTTTGTTTCTGGAAAAAAAAGCAAAAGAAAATATTAAAGGTGTTGCAAGTGTTTAAATGTGCAGGTTATAATCGTTCCATTTTTCACTTTTAGCATTTCTCATTAAGCAAGTGTGAAACTTCTGGAAAATAAAAAAAAATTGAGACATTTGTGAGCTGGGGCTAATTATTTCTTTCAGTAAAACCACTGACCACATTTGGGTTTTTTCCCCCTTTAATTTAATGCAATGTTTTATGTTAGATCTGGTAGGAGATTTATTTGTATTTATTTTTCTGTTTCTGTCAGTTGGAGCTGAAGATTGAAAAAACATCACTTTTTGAGATGTTCAGGACACTAATCCAGGTGAACTTTGAAAAACTGGGATGTGAACCAGGCGTGCATTCAGATGGTGGATTCACATCACCATCCAAGTGGACTGTAAGGCATTTGCCACAAAGGTCTTCAAACACAGGGCAGAAACAGATTTCACTGTTGTGTTCTGATTTTCTTTTTGTTTTCTTTTGTCCAGCAACTCAAGAATAAGACAAGAATTACTAAGAAGTCAGTGTTTTCTTCTAGCTGCTGGTAAATACTTATCGAATCTTTCTTTGGGGTCAGTGATTTTTCATATGTCTTAGTACACAATGGAATTATTTAATTACTTTTGCTAGCAAGTTTACAGACAAGTTTATCCCCATCATACTGCATATCCTCAAATAAGATTATTTACAATCCAATCTAAGGAGTGCTGACTGGTGTCATTGGAAGCTAGAGCTGCATCAGCATTTAAATTTCTACTTTTCTGGGCAAAAACCCAACTGGCTGATTCAATTAAACTCTTTATGTTATATATTATCCAGAAGTTCACAATCTGAAGTGATTCTCAGAGTCTGAGGCCATGCCTTTATGATTGCAATTTGGTAGCAAGACAATTTCCGAGGACTGTTTTACTTGAACTGCAATGAAAATGTCAGGACATAACACACTTTCTGATGCGGGTTTTATGAAAGGCACTCCAAAATCAACCATTATTTCAAGCACAAGCAATAAATAACCTTCATTATTCATTAGAGTGTATATATGCATTTGTGTTTGCAAATACGGTGGTTTCCTGAGCAAAGAACCCTTTAATCAAAAGACCCTTCACTCATTTAAGGAGGTAACAAATGGGTAGGCAGGAGGCACGGGAAAAGACACTCTCTTTAATCGGTAATGGAGATAATCTATAGAGTTCCTGCAATACAAGTAGTCCATCTTCCAGGCATAAACTTTAGATAAGGCGTAGGACGTGGAAAGATTCATGCAATATTGTGGAGCTACTTTTCATAACAGTCGTTTGGACGAATTTTGTTTATGGTCTATATTGAACAAAGAGAATGGACCTTTCCCATAGCCTGTAAATCACGGCCCTCCTGAAGGGTGTCTGCAGTGGTGCTCCACTATTACTATTCACAAGAACATTAACACCACTGAAATAGTCTCTGTGAATTTACTGCTATTTACCTGTTCAGATTAGGAACCGATGCACCTCTGCAAACAGAGACCTGCAGCAGCCCCTTCCATCTTCAAACACTATGTCAGAATGCTAGCAAGCAGCCTCCCCATGTACATTTCATTGGCATAATGGCAATTTTTTCCATATTTTTAAGGAATCTTTTAAAAATCTGTTTGCTAAGAAAATGGCAAATTTAAACAGGTTTTTTTTTGGCATTTCAAAAGCCTAAACTCTGATTTCTAGAATTGGCATTGTTTTGACAAATTCAGAACAATTTTCAATTTTAAATGATTTTATTTTGGGGGTTAAAAATTAGATTGGAGGAGATCTTGAATAAAAATAAGCTGAGTGTTCACTGTAAAAAAGACTGAGATACGGTTTCTTGGGCTTTTGTACAGAAGGGTATTTGTATAATGAAATCTCTGGGTTTGGTGAGAGGTGAAATTGGGAATAACTCTGCTAGGAATGGATTTTTTATAGTTATTTAAAAAAATGGGAAAAAAAGAGATATCAAACCGTAATGACCAACAATTTCAAACAGAGGCTTTGGGATGATGCTGGAGGATCAGATCAAACCAATTAAAGCACTGGAGAAGGATACTGGCTCACAGCCCCTAGATAACAGCTCAGAGAGGAGGGGAGAAGGACTCCTCTCCCTTTCTCTTTCCTGCCTCTTTCTTTTTCCCACTCCTGTTTTTCATAGTGGGGGCACTAATGAACTTTTCAAGTCCTATGAAGGCAACCCTTGTGTTCTGATTAGTTGCCTTACTTTTAATGAATTGTTTTAATCAAGTTTCAAAGCAGGCACTCTATGCTTCATTGCAGCAGCCCAATGACAATGAGCTGAATGTTACCAAGACAGTGCATCTGATGGACTTTAATGGATTTTATGTGACAGTGTCTAGTGGCCTCATATTAGACATAGCTTTACAACAGAGAACCCATGGGGTTGCACTATGCATTTAATCTATACAAACTGTAAGGGTAAGGGAGAGGGAAGCTGTGGAGGGGGAGAGACTCTGAACCCTGAAGACCTTCAAAAGACATGCATTTCATACTAATAAGAAACACTCTTTGGTCATTTTATATTTTTTCTTTCTTTCTCTTTTTTTTTTTCTTTTTTTCAATAGGAAAGTCCCACTGTGTTTTCTTAGGGAATGTCATGAGTATAATATCTCCAGGGCTTTTTTGCAATAACATTCTCGAAACATGAAGTTATCTGGAAAAATTAAGCTCTCAAGGAAATCTTGGCAGGGCTGTAACATTTCCTGGATTTCAGGTAGCGATTCTGAGTTGTGATCTCTTAAGTCCGTAACAATTTGCTATTTCTAATTTATTGCTTCATTTGTGACTGCTGCTACAGCGAGGTAAATTTATTCTGATTTGCACAACCTAAGTCTTAGCTCTGACAGTGACTAATTATTACCTGAGTTAAAATAATGAAAGTGTCGGAAAGTGTCCGAATGCAATTTGTTAGGAAAACATGTGGCATGCTGTGTTACCCAAGCCCAGAAAAGCCTAAGTGATCAGAAACCATGGAGAATTAAGAATTTTTCCCCCAAAGGTTACAAATCAATGTGGAAATTTTTCAGGGAATTGGACTGCTGAGGGGTTCCATTCACTGGAATATAAAATGCAGACCATACCTTTCTAATTTTCTGCTTAAGGAGGAAAAGTTAGTTTTTTAGAAGAATCTAAAAGAATGTTTTAATGGCAACTGTACCCAGAGAGCTTGCATCCATTATAGATTATTGTTTGATATTATTTAAATTATACACTGGATGAAGATTTTGTTGCAGCCATTCTTCCTCAGGAAAAAACCAAACAAATCCACAATAACACATAGAAAACAAAATCTGTTGCAAGAAACTCCAGAAGTATGAGCACCTTTAGCTGATGTAACACTTTTTTTTTTTTTTTTTTTGCTGGCTCAGGGTTGTTCCTATGTTTTGTCAATTATAGGCATGTCTTATTCACAGAACAGCTCAACTCCAGCTGTGTAAAATGAATCCTGAAATGAAATGGTCAAATGATGTTAATGACTCTGTCTGCTTGTGAAAGTTTCTGAGGAATGTTAGCAGCTCCGTGTTAGAATTAGAAAGCATCTGACAGCTCTGTAGTTCTGGTTGTTCAAATAGCTCTGTGAAAGCAGAAGGGATATCAGTAAATTAAAATAATAATGCAAAAATAAATAAACAGCTATCTGGCTGAAAAAGTAAGGCAGTACAAATGATTTGGGTTCGCTTCATTCTGAGTATTCATCACTCTCGTGAGCCATTTAAACCACACTTGGAATTAAATTTATCTTGAGCAGGATTTAATTTAGAGTTAATAAGGCAATTGTTTTATTGTTAAGCACCAGTTGGATGTCAACACGTAATGTTTCCTAGAGTGATAATTCTACTGTACTCTGAAAAGATGCAGGGACTACGTGAAGGTAACAATTTCATGCGCCATAATGATGTACCTATGCTTAATATTGCTTAATATATCTGTATTTGCTGTCTGTATTTCAGGCTCTCCTACCACACAAATGTCCTGTTATATTAAGAAGCTGCAAAATATGTATCTGTGTCTGTGTCTAACACACCTGCTAGACCTCTTGAGAGATATGATTATATTAATTACAATATATTGATTGATTTCTACTTTACACGGACTGCCTGTATTTAATTTAAATATACAATGAAGCATATTGAGGACACAGTTTGGATTGGTACTGTGATAAATAATTGCTAATTGTGTCATGATAGATCACCTATTTTAAGGCAATGTTTCTCTTATGCTAATAGCAACTGCATGTATGGAATACACTGAGAATCTGTTTCAATTATTCATATTTGTTCCTGGACTGTACTTTTCTATTCAGGTCTGGAAGGAACAATACATATCTTGGCACTTCAAAACAAAGGTTGGCATAATTTTCAGGAAAGCATTTATGCCTTTTCACATTGAGTCCATGCATGCTGTTATGTTGATTACATGAAAATATAGATGTCAGTGTGTAATTCTGGTCTCTGTTTTGCTAATTTGTGTGTGTACAATATATATATAAAGCTCAGACAGCTAAATCGCTAATAATATTTGTAATAATTATTGCTATTAAAGACTATCAGTGGTTTTACTATTGCCCAAATATATTAGATTTAATTAGTCATTTTATATGAAAACAATAACATTATTTTTGAATCTTCCCTATAGCTACAACAGGCTTAACAACAATTTTTCCAAGAATTTACATTCAAGGGAGAAAAGCCCAACTGCATTATCCCTCTTTGCCTTCACTCCCATTTTGTGTCTGCTTTCTACAAATCAAACCAAACTTATACAAGTCAGTTTGCCAAGAGAAGTTTCCATGAAAACAGCAATTTAAAAGAAGCCTGGAGACTATTTGCAAATTGTGAATTTGTAAATACAACATTCATTATTAAAAACTTGGTTCTAAGAGTCGCACTCAGTTAATCAAGGAACAGAAACAACTCTGTGTGATTCACACGCCCAATAAAAAAAAATCGGAAGAGACCCCAGACATATAATTTCTAATCTATGACTACACTGAAAAAACAGCAGCTGTTCAAAGAAAATTCATATGCTGAGAGAGAGGATGGGGTTTGGGTTTGAAAAAGCATCTTGGAAAGACAGATCCTTTTGTTATTGAGTTCCCTTGGAAATTTCTGCCTGGGCTGGGGTGCAGAGAGGGTGCAATGACCCCTCCTTGTGCAGGGCAGTGCTGCTGTGGTGCTGCTGTTTGGAACATTTTAGGATGGGCTCTGGTTTGGTGCTGTTCCCATTTCCAGTGGCACCAAGCTCAGCTGAGGAATTTCCTGCTCTTTTTCCAGCCATGCATTGTTCCCATCCTGGCAGTGCATCCCAGCTCTGCAGCTGGATATCCCTTTGGTCACTGTGTGGATCTCTGTGCCCTTCACTATGGCAGGAGTTTGAGCTGGGAACACAGAGTTTTCCTTCCTCTTCTTTTTGGATGTAATCACCAGCAGGAGATTTGCATGTTGTTAGGTCCAAGACAAGAGCCTGGTATGAAGCTAGAGGCCAAGGCTGCTACAAATGTTGAGGGTGAGGTGAACATAAAAAGCACTGAACATCCTAGTCAACCCCATCCAATACTTTGTGGAAAATCTATGCCCTCAAGGCTCCCAGCACTGCCTTTCACAGTTGCACAGGGGGTTTTCTACCCAACACTGGCTCCCAGCACTGCTCAGAAGGGACACTGTGCACCCATAGGAGCAGGTAGTCCCCTGACATCCCCTGGACTGGCTCCAGCACACAGGGTGGGATGCCCTGAGCAGTCCCACACCCAGCACAGAGAGGGAGCACAGCCAGGAAGGCTGGAACCAACCTGGGCCAGTAATGAGCAGCCAATTAATTGATTACTGAAAGTATAACTGAATCCTATGCCTCGGAGAAATCTAAAATATAGTAACTGCTTACTTTATTGACAGCATTCATGCCATATTTAGTAGCTGGTGTGTAAGAAGTAGCTGGACAATTTTGTTACACTTAATATGTTTCAGAACACAGCATAAAACATGTTTTAACACTATAACAACTATTGAGCAGTACCTCTGGGAACAGGCTTTATTATTAGATTACATTATACAAGATTAGACTAGTCAATAAGGGATTTCTTTCACACAGCATGCCATCTGAAATACCTGTTTTCTTTCCCTTTTTTCTTTTTTTTTTTTTTTTTTTAAATTACTTCAAGACCTTCTTTGTAGGATCTTAGGTACAATATACCCATGAATCATAAAACTGACAAGCCCCAGGGCTGAATGGTCTCTGTACAGGAGACAGGAGGCCTAGAGATAAAGGTGCACTACAGGTATACAGTGACAGGGGTGGATTATAGATAAACAAAAGGCACAGTTATTAGATGTGAAATGCCAGGCAGGACTGTACATGGAGAATGCAAATTGTAAGGACTGAGTCTCAGGGACCCCACTCTGCTTGGACTGTCAGGCAGGAGGAAAACAAAGACAATGCATCAGTCTGGGTGAGATCCTGGGTGTTTAGATCTGATTTAACTGCTGGCTGCAGAGGGTTTCAGCCAGGTTTTGGCACTTGGGTAAAGCCCTGGGGAAATTCAGGCCTCTCAGGAGGTTAATTCAAAGCTCTTCTGATCAAATAATTTGCTGATTGGTTAAATAATAATTAGAAAGGCAAAGAATAGGTGTATTGTGAGATAACCTGGGTCAGGGCAGCAAACA
This sequence comes from Prinia subflava, assembly GCF_021018805.1. NCBI lineage: Eukaryota > Metazoa > Chordata > Aves > Passeriformes > Cisticolidae > Prinia > Prinia subflava. The sequence goes on from NC_086261.1 coordinate 4,918,043, forward strand.
GATGCCTCGATCCTCCCAGGATCCAGTGTCCCCAATCCTGTTCCTCGTTGCTGTATTAATCTTTTCTGCCTTTGTTCAGAGCAGTGCAACAACCAGAGGAGAGACTGAGCATTGTGGTCCCCCCTGGCTCAGGATGAGGCTCGACAGAGCCCCTGGGGGATTTTCAGGACAACTCAGTCCTTGTTGGGACAGGGATTCCCAGCTGGCCAGTTTGGGTTTCAGGCTCTAGTGCTTGCTGAGGTGCTATTTTGGTACCCAGTCCCTCTATGAGCATATGTCTGCTCAATTACACTGCTGAAATAGAGTGAGAATCAAACACACTATTTGCTTCTTTTCCCAAATGATATCCGGTGCTATTCACACATTTTCCCCCCTTTAAATTCCGTGTTGCACGCTGCATTGCATCTGCTCTGGCAATTTCCCTCTTAGTCCTAAATTAAAAACCTCCACTGAACCACGCAGTTGCTGACTACATCCATGAGAGCAACTTCTATTCAAAATTCCTAGATGGAGAAGATTTGTGGCCTGCTTTCTGTACAAGCTGGAAATGAATATGAATTGAAAGGACTATATTTAAGAGCAGTTTCCCTTTTTTTTTTTTTTTTTTTTTTTGCCTACGAGGATCTTTCTTCTTTTATATAACCAAATTTCCCCACAAGATTGACATTTCAGGAAAGGGGCAGAGGCAGACAGGTGACTACAGATCAAATTGGATTTCTGCAACCTTCCATTGCAAAGGTCAGCCCTCTGCAGTGGTTTTCAGCCAGCTTTTCCTCTCTTAGTTTCTAACACAGGTGAAATACCTCCTGTGCCCAGATACCTTTTAATATTTTAATTTTATTTTGGTCTTTTCTTTCTTAAATGCTCAGTGGAGAAAAGGGTTAATTAGGCTGTTGGCTTTGCTGCAGAGCAGTGTCCTCTGACCAGGTATGGTGGGAGAAGGGACTGGAAAATGATCCCTTCCTACCCTTGGCATCCTTAACCCGCTCAGATCAGTGAGAAAAATTCCTGGAAGTAATGACCTGTTGCAACATTTGAAGGGAATGGAGGATCTTTAAATCAGACACACTAGCAGTCAGGAAATTTCCCAACTGCAGGGCAACATGGCTTACTTTGAACTGGATTTGGCAGCAACTTTGATGAAGAAACTGGAGAAATAACTCCAGTAATTACCTTTTCCCCATGTTGGCCAGTGGGTTGCCATGGACACTCTGTTCTGGCCAAAATATGGGCCCTGCTGCCTTGTGAGCAAGCTGGCAAATAACCAATTGGGTGTCAGAAATTTATAGCCAGTAATTAACTGATAGGTTTATAATTAAACGGAGATGCCCCTGAACAGCAATGCTTGGATCTGAATTCAAATTCTGACTTTTTCCAAAATTTGGGGGCAAAAGAGAGTGACAATTTGGGTACAGTGCCATCTCTATAATTAAACAATGATTTTTGACAGGAGGGGAATCTCCAGCAGTTAATGACTGACTGCAGGAGTTGAGGGCCTGAGGCAAAGCTGAGGGCTTTTAATCCAGGTGGTCATTAACTGCCTGGGAATGCCTGACCCTGAGGTTAATTGTTTCTATTTTAAATCATGAAAATAATGTACACATATACAGACCCCTCTTTCCTTCTCTTCTGCTGTACATATGACTTACAAATACACTGATTTTTATGCATTGAAAAATATGAGAGCTGCTGGGAAGTTCTTGATGTGTTTACTAAAGAGTTCCGGTACCTCAGGTATTTTCTTGGCACTTTCCACTCACAAAATCTGAGCCAGAGCCCAGCCAGAAGGGACTGGCCTGGAGAGGCTCTGACTTGGGGCATGGAAGGAACAGGAGTGCCCAGTGGGGTTTTTCAAAGAGCTTGGGCTGCCTCTGAGTAGCTTATTCCAAAATCTTGGGAGATGATTTAATTTTTGATCAGTTTGCTGTTTCAATAGATAAAACCTCTCTCTGTGATTCTGCATGTCCTGGGAGTAAGGCACAAAACTACTTTTAGAAGCTGTTTGTGCACTGTATCTGAATATTTCTCGGCTTTAAGCACTGGCTGTTCCACACAGAGCAGGATCAGGGCCTCAAAAACCAATAACTCTGCTTTCAGTGCTAACTCCAACTTGTGCAAAAGAAGCCCCCAGGTATTAAGCAAAGCCTGGAAACCAGACACTCTGAGTAGGTGACACTGTGAAGAGAGCAAACCCAAGAGCCAGCAGATACCCCACCTGAAACAGAAACAAATGCACTGTGGTTCATTCAGATGCATTTTCTTCCCTGAATCCTTCCCTCTCTATCCCCTCTTCGCTTTTCTTGTTTTTAAAGAGACATATGTCATCATTGCCAGTTCAGTTTCCTGTGTTTAACCCTTGCTATATCTAGCCTGATTACTCCTAATAAAGCTTGACAGTTGGAGGGTTAATCCAACCCTTGGTCTCATGGTTTCTTCTCTGGAAACAATCTGTCCCTGAGAGCTTTCTGGCCTGTTGCAAGGTTATATCCCCCTGGGGTGCCATCAGCACCAGCCAGGGCTCCTTTCCCATTGTCTGCCAAATGGCCACCAATTAAGTCAACTGTTCCCCAATTAGAATTTTGAGGAATTTATCTTGTTCCTTCTGTGTTCAAACTCCCAAGCAGGGGCAGTTCTTGGAGTCGGTTTCAAGGGCTTCTTTTTTTTTCTCTTCCATAGTGAGAAGGGGGGGAAATTAAATAAATAAAGAGCAGCTCTTTCCTGTAATTGGATACTCCTGGGTTTTTCCTGTTGCCCATTCACACAGTTTAATCCTGGGGTATGTGGTGAGAACTTGGTAATATTTAAGGGAGGATGTTTTATTATTGTCCCAAACACCTGAATTAGTGTGGCTGATTTTTTTGAATCAATGCTGCTCTCAGTAAAAGTCTTCACTGTGACATCAACTATAAATATATCACTATTTCCTGAGGTAAAGGAAGAAAATAATAATTTTGTTTTGAACTGATATGATAATCAAATATGCAGGCTTCCTGTTGTTTTTTCTCTTTTTTTCCCTCTTACCCCAAAATTTCTTTACTGGTTGTTTACATCTTTTTATGAGTGAGTTAAATTCTGGGCCCTGGGTCCTATTTAATATGGGAAATGCAAAGTCTGGCAAAGCTATCAGGGTAATATCTTTAACCTAGATGTGCAAACCTCTGATTGATCCATTCTAGGCAAACAGGACCTTTGGCTTTCTTGCTGGGAGAGCATGTGAAGGTCTTCAGCAAAATCTTTATATGATACCTCAACTGCCCCTACCATGGTGGATTAAAAGCTCTCAATGCCATAGGGAGACTGTGCCAGGACAGCTATAGTGATACCATCAACCTACATATCTGAAACAATCTTTCAACAGAAAATAATTTTATTTTCTGCAAGTTAAAGTCCATTTTGCTAAAACTGCCAAGAAAAAGATAACAATTAAAATGTGAGACTGGAGATGGAAACGTCTCCTGCCTTCTATTTGCATTTTTTATAAGCTAGTGCCCAATAAAATGTTTTTCCTTTTTGATGTTGTTATGGGTTGACCTCCCTTTCTGGAGTCTGGCTCTGCAATTGAATAAATCCAAGGTTTCAAAACAAACTTGGGGGTAATAATCAAAACCTATTTTTCCACAAGGTATTCACTGTGATATTAAACAAGTTCCCTGAATATGGTTCTGGGTCTTCAAACATTTTGGTAACGGAACCACCTTGCACACTTTTCTGCTGATCTTTTGCTGTGCTTGTCCTCATTTTCTGACTCTGTCCTGGTGCTGCATTAAGTGATGTGACTAAAATTGTAGCCAACATCTGTCGTGTATTTCTCTCTTTCTTTTTTTTTTTCTAGAAAGAGTCAAGTGGTTTATTTTGGGATTGCTTAGGGAAGATTTTTAGTTCTCTTTTTCACACATTTCTTTCATATTACTGCAAATAAGGCCAATTCACTCCACTCACATCTGCTTCCAAGTGTCACCAATTTCCTACAAGTTCAAAAACATGAGACAAGATGGAGATAAAGACCACATACAAAATTTAGCTGCCAATCCAGTTTTCTTTAGGGTTTATGTATGATTTTATCTGAAGCTGTGTGTCTGGCCATCCAGATTTGTTTTCAATCATTACAAAAAAAAAAAAGGTAGGTCTGATCCTTCATGGGAGAAATTGCAGAAGTTATTCCAGATGTACACAAATAAGACTGAGACCTTTAGCAGCCTTCTTAAGTCCTGTAGTTTTCTCCTATTTGACTGAAGGCAAATTGCAGTGAATTGTATGGAAAACTGACACCCTCAAAGCTTTGCAAATTGTTAAGGTTATATTGTATTCTTACTTTTTTAGATTTTTGTTGTCCAAGATACACAGCTATTCCAGGAAGAAGGGGTGAGCACATGTCCCATACACAGTGTAACTGTAGAAAACAGAAATATATAGACAAGCTACCCTCGAGGGCAGGAGGTGGAGGAAGTTAGTGAAAAAATATAGCACAATAATAATATCAAAAGAACAGGACAGCAAATTATAGCTGTCCCTGGTCAGATTTAATTGGGTTTTCCTCAATATAGTAAAGAGTGGTTGAGGAAATTCTTTGCTTGCCATAAAGCTCCCAGCAGTCCCCCCAGACTGTACTCAGCTCCAGTCCCATGGAAGCAAGAACATAATCTTTACCCACACATCAATACCCAGCTCCCACATCAACAAGAAGGAAGCACGCCCCATTAAAGAGGTTAATTCCCATGCGTCAAAACAGGCTGTATTTGAGGAAGTGCAAGTAAGCATTTTAATAGAAAAATTTAAACCCATTGGGCCTGATTGTCCTCACATTGCTTTAAAGTCAGTGCTGCTTGATTTAGTTAAACCTTTGTTTTATTCTGGAGTGAGCAAAAGGAAGATGCAAGAAATTCTCCCCTTTTCCTAAGTGAGTGAATGATTTTGCTACAACTTTTATCAACCCTAAACTCCCAAATATGGGTGAAAATCAAGCACTTATCTCCTGTTTGGCTTGCACTTCATGCTCATCCTTGCAGTGACTCTGTGCACAATGTAATGAATGTGCAACTTGCACGTGGTTGTTTTGCCTGCCCATGCAACCCTCAGGTGGAAAAGCAGAGCACATTTTTACAGATGCAGGTTTTATTTTCCTGTAGCCATGCTCCGGGCAAGTTCTTTGGTATTTTCCATCTCTCCCCTATGGAAAAATAGAGCAAGGAGAGAGGCAGGGGACCCAAAGTGCAGACATGATGAACACACAGTACTGCAAATGCATCCCAATTCACTTGCTGCTGTACATGTATGTGAAGGATCTGCTGCTGGGAAATTCTGTCAATACTCTGCCCATATCAGGAAGATTAAAGGCCCTGATTTTCTTTTTTCCTTTCTTAGTTTAGGTGTTTGATTTTATAACTTTTCTCTCTTACATTATTTTCCTTTGGGAAAGGCTTACCCACCATGCTTCACTCCAGGTAAAGACAGCAATCTCCTCATGTTAGCCTGTGTAGGATGCCCTAATGTGCTAAATAATGAGTATCAATGACCTCCTGTAGCTGTTAATGTAATTGCTCCACTAAAATGTGTATATATATATGTGTGTGTGTGTGTGTATATATACATATACATATATGTATGTATATATGTACGTATACATATACATATATGTTCCTTAGAGGAGAGGATCCCAAAGTTCTCTTCATGGGGCATCATAGAATCATCAAATCATAGCAGAGTTTGAGCTGGAAGGTCCTTTAGGTCATCTAGTCCAATGTCCTGCCACCAGCAGGAATATCTTCCATAGACCAAGTTGCTAAGAGCCCCTTGAGCTGGCCTTGAATGATTCCAGGCATGGGGCATCCATCCCACCTCTCTGGGTAACCTGTGCCAGTGTTTTACTAGTCCCATCGTAAAAAAAAAAAAAAAAAAAAAGATGTTGTGGTGTGGATTTTCTGCTTTAAGTTTTCAAGCTAGCTTTATATTTCATTTGTGTGTTATGATTTAAATTATATATGCCGTTATGTGTCATTTCTCTGTGTCCCTGCCTCTGTTTCTAGAACCTTCCTTGCCAATCTTCCCTAACTCAATATATCATTTGCTGTTTCATATCATTACACTGCTTCTGCTATTCCCATTGGATCTAGTTCTGTATTCCCTGCCCTAGACTCCTCCCTGAGTGCATTCTCATTGGTTGTTTGCTTTGTATCGCCCCGTCTATAAAACCCACGGTGGGACATGTGCTCCCCGTCTTTGGGGTCCAGCTTTTAGTTGTTATGCTTCAGTTATACCTGTAATAAATCTCCTTAGTTTACCCCAAGACCCATCTCGCCTCTGATACATCTCTGCGCCCCAAAAGCAACTGCTGAGACCACCGAAGTCCAGAGCGGGGAGGAAAAGTCTCCCTGGGGGGAAATGTGTCACACCCCAATGCTGCCTTGTGCATCCTGGGAAATACACACAGCAACAGAAAAAGAAAAAGAAAATAAATCAACACTGGACTTCCATATAGGAACCAGCCAAGGGGTGCCCTGGGGCCTTGAGGCTCCTTTTGAGTTCTCTTTCCTGGACACTCTGAGGAAAGGGCCCAGCAAAGCATCTCCTTGAGGCAGACCCTGCAAGGACATGGCAGCCCCAGAGCTCTGCACCCACCAGGCCCGTGCTCGGCCCGGAGCAGCATCAGCAACGAGCCCACATCAAAAGAGCCTTTGTGGGCCCTGCACAAAGGGCTCCTGGTTGCTCTTGAAGAGCTCTGCTTGGGCGGGCTGGGCTCCTTGGCAGGGCGTCAATGCGGGGCAGAGGAGCGAGGGGAGCACAGATGTTTGAGGGGAGGACGGGCCCGTGTGCCGGCGGTGCCACAGCCCTGCCACGGCCACAGCTCGGCAGCCCCACAGAGCCTTTCTCAGCATCCTTAGCAGTGACAAACAGGAAATTGTTCCCCAGCCAGCGGCTTAAGTAGATTTACAAGAAGTGATTTATTTCTGTGCCGTTAGTTACAGCCCCAAAGCCTTATATGTGTATATGTATGTCCATACTAAAAAAAATTAAATCTCAGGATTTGGCTCGTTCGCTGTGAGAAACAAAAGTCCTTCCCAGCCACTTTGGCACAAACTGGGTTTTAGCAAGCCTGCTATGGTCGATAGCTGTGCTTCTCCTGCACATCAGGAATGGTACTGAATTCTCTGGGGAAGACACTGAGGATGATTTTGGGTGGGTGACTGATGCTGATCTCAGCACTTCTCCTCCTGGTTGTGGGGAGAAGTGGTGTCAGTGACATCCTCTGACAGTGCTGCCAGTCTGACAATGCAACAGGTGCCCAGCTGCACACCTGGGGCATGTGATAATTCACATCAACAAAAGGAAACCAAGATCCAATGATGGATTAATGAAAAGAAAACTCAAATACATGGCTGCAATTCCCTGCATTGTTTGTTGCCTCTCACAAGAACTTCAACACCTTCCAGGTGAAATTTGCTTTTCCTTTATTTCTCTATTCTACTTTGCAATTTTCTTGCTCAAACTTCAACACCTTCCAGGTGAAATCTGCATTTTCCTTTATTTCCCTATTTGACTTTGCAATTTTCTTGCTCCAAGGATAAAAATGGTGGGGTTTGTTTGTTTGTCTTTTAGACCCCTGGGAAAGTCAGGTCATTTTTCTCACAAGTTATTTTTTTACTTGAAAAAAACCAAACAGACAAACAACTCCCCACTAACTCAGAAGAATTCAAATAATCTACCAAACACACTAAATAAAGGATCTGAATGGACACATTTAATTGGAGTTATTTATCATTTCCTATTAGGTTCTGAGGTTTTTCAGGGCATGGAGTCAAATTTTGTTTGTAGAATTCCTATTATAATATGGCCCACTTTCACTTGCCCCTTTGCCACTGTAAGGGTAAGCATGAAAAAACAAACAAATGTCAATTTTAGACCAATTTTCCTTTCCATTCTCTGAAAATATACTGACAGACCCTCCATTTTCTCTGGTGTTTGGTAACCTGAAAAGAAACTTGATATAATACAATTGCAGCCAAAGCACTATCACACTGTGACATTCAGTTTATAAGGAAATGTGGGAATGTGCAATCCATTCACAGTAATTTAAATGGATGTTTTGATTGGATTATGTAAGTATATTTGTGTTTGCGTGTGCATGTGTGTGCATGCATATATGCCATAAATTGTCAAAAGAGGTCACTCCATAAAAGTGAATTTAAACTTAATTTTACATTCTTGGTAAAAGTTCAAAGGCTAAATTCAGTTTAACCTTGGCTCAGCGGAGCTTTTCCTTCTGATTTTTCAGTCTGATATGAAAATTGCTTGTGAAATAAAGACAAACATAGGTTTGCCTGAGAAGGCATTAATAATCCGATCCTTACATGTTTGTATAGAAGACAGGTACAATCCAGTGTTGATTGCTTCTTAGCTTCTCTTTGCTTTTGCAGGAAATCCTGGGAGATAATACCAGGTCATCACAACTGAGCACTGTGCACCCACAAACAAACACTGGCAACTCTGAAGAGCACAGCTCTCGATGGATCAAATGTGTGAGACTGATGGATCCAGATACACACAAGAAATCATCATTGCAATACATCACTCTCTGCGTTTCACAACCCACATTTGACCATTTTCCCAAACAAATAATTTAATATGTATATTACATTGCATTTAATTTTTTTTTGTTTGTTTTAAAAAGAACTTTTTACAGAAAGCCTAAAAGCTTATTTCATGAGCTAAACTTAATAGTGAGTTTTCCAGTCTAGGTAAATAATAATCCCATGGGAGCTAAGAATTTTGGGATACATTCAAACAAACACTGTAAAGTTTTGAGAAACGCCAAGTTCTTGGGAGATCAGTGTGTGTATGTGTGTACTACGTGTTTGTATAGTCAACAATCTCCGAGCAATATGGTATGCCAGTTATTAATTCTGCTCATTGCAGATGGCTTCATTATGTGTATTTAATTTCAGCACTTAAGCAAACACACAAAAGTAGGGCTTACAAACTGCTTTAGGATACGACAGTTATGTACAGTCAAATGAAACGGAAACAAAACGGAAACAACTGATACTCCTTGGGCTGGAGGTAAATCTATATTGATGGGATTAAGCCATTCAGAAGCATCCCTCGACTTGAATAGCCCTAAAACCACCAATTGCTTTGTTTGTGGTGTGGAGAAGGTACTGATCACTGGAGCCTTAATTTGCAGCAGCAGTTAAGTGCTCCAATTCCTCAGCGCAGTAATTGCCACATGTTGAGTGTGCAGATGTCTAAACACGTGGGAGCACTTCCCTTTCCTAAAGACAAATGAAGATTTTCATTTTGTTTTGTAAACGTGTCAGGATTTATCACTTAGTCATGTGTCATGCATTAGGGTGTTTATACAATACTGCTTTCCTCACCCTGGTTCTGGACTTCTATGATTTCAACAACAAGGCCGTGGAGTAAAGAGGGTTTGCTAGACCTTCCCCCATTAACTCAAGCCTTTGGCTGGACTAAAGGGAAGCCTGAGCTCAGAGTGTGAATGATAAACAGGGTTTTTTCCAAGAGTGAGACAGTTGGGGTTCACCTCTGTCCTCAAAGACTGCTTGATAAAACAGACATCATCAGTAAGGCAGGTGGATATTTAAAACAAAACAAAATGGTAAAAAAAAAAAAAAAAAAAAAAAAAAAAAAAAAAAAAAAAAAAAAAAAAAAAATTGAAGTGATGATGTCCACCAGCAGTAATAATGTGTATCTGTCCATATTACACTGGGTTAAATTGGATTTATAGCATCTCCTCAGCCTCCATGTACCACCCAAACACTGAATATCTATTTTTCAAACTTTTCACATAAGTGGCTACATTTTAAAGCATTTTGAAGTTTGCATATGTAACATCTTATCAGAGACAGGGCGGCTGGCAGTAGTAATATTTCTGAAATAACAGTTCTGTAATGGAAACAGGAATGGGCATATGCTGTGAAGATGGGAAGTGGCTTGGGCACCAAGCCTGGAGTTTGATTCATCTCTGTTTGGAGTTTGAGACTGATGTTGATGCTGCAGCTATGCAGCATCTCCTGGTAGGGCTTAGGAACAGATCTGAAATTCATACATAGCAATGAATGAGTGGTATAGTCATCTTGCAGAAAGGTTTTACAAGCAAAGGCAGAATTAGATAGCAAGATGCCAAAATAGCTAACTGATGTTTCTAATGAACATTTGAATTTCCTTTTGTCTGAAAATAAAAATCAAAAGCATCCAAGAAGGTAAAAATCTGCCTCTCTGCTCTGTCACCATTTTGGAGGCTGATACTATTTTGTTTGCAGAAGCCAGGAAAAAAACCCCAACCAACAGTTATTTATCTGTTACCAGACAAAGACTGTAAAGAAATCCAAGAAGAGTATCCCAGCACAAAAGCCTGAACTCTCTGACCTCTCAGGCCTTGGGCCTGGACAATTGGCCAAGCTGGGCTTTTTCCTGAGAACTGCCCGAGGGCAAAGGCTGAGAAAAGATGCACATTGTTCATGGCACCATCCATTAAAGGCAAGGGCTGAAAGGCAAAAGGACCTTTCCAGGTTATAGCAGTGCTGAGAATGCAGCCTGACACTGATTTTCAAGGTAATGTAATAAAGGGAAAAAAGTGAGTTGTAGAGATCTTAATTCTTTAAAATTTAAAAGCTAATTTTGTGTCTTTTAGTCAATTTCCTATGCAGGAAGGAAGAATTTATTAACTGACTTCTGATGTTAAATGGAGTGCTAATGGGCAAGTACAACAATTCAACAGGTGCCAAGGAGAAATATAGAGACATTATATCAATATTAATCTTAGGGCCTCAAAAAAGCCTTGGTAGGGGGTTTTATTAGGCAGGTTGTGATGGGAACACTCCTGCCACCTGCAAAGTGAAAAAGGGGTTGAGTTCCCTAATTGGAAGTATTTGAATATTCACATTCCAAGGTATTTTAACGGAAGATTACAAATTTTGTGCCATTGGAAATTGCTGCTTGTTGACAGAGGTTGGCCTGAGCTGGAATTCCTCCTGGGAGAGATTCCTTGGAGCTGCTGTTCTCTGGCCAGGGCAGGCAAGGCAGGGCTGCTGAAGAGCAAAAGTATTTCCAGCATTGAACACTCAGCTGGAAACCTGAACACCCATTATTAGTCTGGATAGAAGTCAAAAAAATAGTTGAACCTGTTAAAAATCTACACAGCCGCTATTTTACAGACTGATCTTCTGCCAGTAAACAAATGCTGACTCTAATGTACTTCTGATTTTGACCCCTGGGTTGAAAATTTTCTGTATAAACACCAGCTGATGAACAGGTCACTTTGTTTTCAAGACAAGACTCTCACACTCGCGCCCCACACAGCAGGTCCCTGATCCAGATAAAAGACTTCAAAATGTCCAGCAATAATTTTCACTGAACAATTTTTTCTTTGTTCCGAGCTGTCAAATTATTAGTGGGAAAGGATTAACAGGCAAGGGAAAGTGTTTTTGTCTAAACATTTTATTCGGGTGCAAAAAAAAAAAAAATCTATTTTGATGTTCTCAGGTAGAAAATGTCCACATTTTATACACAAAAAGGTTTGAAAATTTCCCAGCGTAGATGAAATATAACTTGAAAATGATAAAGCAAAATACCAAGAAAATATTTTGATGTTTCACTGTAAAAAAATATTCACCCAGCTGCACATATTTTCTTGCTGAATGTGTGTTTTTTTGCAGATTAATAGCTTTTTCATTCCATACCAAAACCAGATAAAAAGGAAGGCACAGAAATTCCCTGGAATTTGAGAACTATTCATCTGTGGCTCTGCTCCTCTTCACAAATGCATTAAAATAACAAACAATAGGGATATCTGGGAGCACTGAAATAATAATCAGAATTTCAGTGGAAAAAGAGGCATTCAGTCATTCAGTTAACTGGGAACCTGCTTCTCAGGGCTTTGACTCCTGAGAGATTTACCAAAAACCATCTTATCTGCCTGGCTCTATCTTTAATGTTGATTTTTTAGTAACAGAAATGACCTTTGGCAAAAGCACCCCTCGATTGCAGACTGGGGAGGAATTCTGCCATGAATGTGGCACAAATAGGTGCAGTGATAACACAACACCCACAGCCCGTTTCCTGAGGAAGGTTCTGCTGTGTGAGACACTGGGAACATCTGAGCCTGCTGCTGTTTGCAGCCAGGGAATAAACTTCTCTGCTCCCAACACTTCTTATTTGGCTTAATTGGAACCACTGCTCAGAGGAGGATGCTCTGAGTCTGTCAGCGAAGCGTTTTTGGCCAGCCCGTCCCTTTCCAGGGGAGCAGCAGCGATCCCAGCCCTGCTCAGCCCCTCTCCAGAGGATGTTGCACAACCCTGCTGCATCACGTTCTTGCTCTGTCATGTCCCTTCTCGAGCAGTGTCGTAAACAGCCTCTTATTCACTTCAGTGGCATTTGCAGAGGAGGAACATCACACGGTGATCCTGGGAGCTGGGGCCAGAAAAGGGAATAAAAACTGTGCAGTGTGAGTGACACCAGCTCTGGGGCTGCTTGACAGCAGGGACTTTTTTTTTTTTTTTTTTTTTTTTTTTTTTTGGAGATGTGTGTGAAAATGGTAACAGGCTTTATCTCACATGAAGAATTACTTTCCTGTTCTAATAATAGTAATAGTAATCACAACAACAATCATAACAAAATTCCCCTCAAGTGAAATGAATATTTTCTGGGTTCCAGTGTCATCTAAGTATTCCCCCCATCCCCTTAACTCTAGAAATCCAAAATAACCCCAAACAAACCAGCTCAGTTTTATACATGTGAAAATATGCTGAGTGGGACTGGCAGCATCTCCCATTGCAAATCCAAAAAGGGATTTGAAAAAAACCCGAGGCAATAAAACCCCCAAGATCTGGAACACCACTGATGGGGTGTGAGGGAATGACGTGGTGGGGAGAGGTTTGAACATTCAAATGTTAGTGTTTAGTAGAACTTTATGCAAGAAAAATAATGATGTCGCTTTCTGTAGCTGCTAGATATGTTCAATAATTTTTTATTCAAATATAAATATTTAAGATACTGAAAAGCTGCTTTCTCTACTCCCTTAAAAATTCCAAACTGCACGACCAGTTCCCATAAATGACTAATCTTATTTTAAATGAAGCTAATTTTTGGCTAGGTCTTGAGAAGAAAAAAATATTGGATCTGCAACAAAATCCATATTTTTCCCCCCACACTGTATCTTAAAAATGTATCCAGACTAACAGCTTGTTTCCAGATGATATTAGATGCTCCTTTTGGTTTCCAAAATCGGGTTTTTGTATCTGGTTGTGTGACACAGAGATTGGATACAGGTTCTAGATTATTTTTTATTTTTTTGTCCCCTCCACTTTGTGAAGTTGAGGCTGGGAGGTGGGGGGGGGGGAATCCTCACAAGCTGCTTGGAAAAAAAAAAGGGGGAAAAAAAATCAGGTTTAGAAAACCAAGGGATTTAAAGTGGAAGAGCACAGTCCTTCCCCCCTATGGCGGGTGGATTTATTGGGTGTCATGATGACACAATGTGTCTATTTGCAGGCGAAGAAAGCCCCCTACTTAACCTTCATCTTTTTGTGTGTGCACGTACCAGAAGGCACCACACTGTTGCTGGAAAGCAAATAATTAGTGACATGTTCTGTAACACCATTGCTATTTAAAGCTAAATCAGTGGGTTAATGCTTCTCCAAATGTGACATCCGTGAGGGATTCTCGCTCCAGCACTGTTAGTCACTTGGTGGTCTCCGGAGTGACAGGATCAATGCCCTGAGTTTTAAAAGTCTTGGTTGCAATAGGAAACAAGTGATTATTGGAGATTTTTTTTTTCCTTTTTTTTTTTGGATGCTGCAGGCGTTCTTTCTGCCCAAAGAGCCCCACAGGAGGTGGTGGTGCCCAGCCCTCTGCTGACCCTCACCCCAGCACACTGCTCACTGCAGCCCCTCTCCTCTGGGGACAGGACCAGCAGGAAAAGCACTTGGCATCGACTTCTGAACTGCAAAATCCCTGAAGGCAGAGCCCAGGGCTCCCCAGGGCATCTGCACAGCACTGAGTGCCCTGACAGGCTGGAGGAATGAACCCCAAGAGTTTATAATTGCACACCAGTGATAGAGAGAGACTCCAAGGTTGATTTTGCTGAGGAACTGAAGCAATTCTTCACTAGGGCAAATGACCTGAACAAAAAGCTTTGCATGGGTGAGAACAAAATCCAAAAGCAATGAGGAAAAAAAAAAAAAAAAGTAAAAAAAAAAAAGAAGGAAAAGGAAGAAATAAAACAGTCAAATCACATTTTACTTCTTCTTTACCCAGGAGACTGACACAGTAGCTTTTTTTTTTCTCCTTCCCATTTTCCATTAAGCTGGTTCTTTAAAACACATCTGAACTTTTCCCATCCTGACGATTCCCACGGACAATTGGCAGAGAATCTAGGACAACTTGCAATACTGGGATTTTTTCCAGGCATGAGTAACTTGTTAAAAAGCCACTATTTCCCTAATACTAACAGTAAACAGAGTTCACATCCACATGAAATCCTCTGTGAACCATCGGGGAAAGTTTTTTGTATATTTATACAGGGAGATATATGAAATCATTTAATTCCTTTATCCATCAAGCACTTGGAACTCAGCATGTCCGTTTATATTTCACTTACAAAAATAAATATACACATGCATGCCAGGCTAGATTTAAAGGTATCCTTTTCCCCCAGTTGACAGCTCCATGACTGTAGTTTTATAAGGGAAAGTTTTAGAAAGAGTAGTATTTAAAATAAAGTCAGTGAGCCATGTGTTATGTCACACTGATGAAATATAACTCCATCACACCTGCTGCTCCTACTACTTTGGGTGGTGGACAACTCTATTGAGCAGCTATTCCCCAATTTTCTGAGCATTTAGAAAGCTTTGGGCAAGCAGAAATTTTGGACAGAAATCTGCTCTGTAGATGTATGAAATGTATAATGATTTCAAAACATCCCCAAATGATCACTACTTTTTGGGACCTGATGATGTATCTAACTAAGCTAAATCTATTTTGGAAAAGGAAATCCAAATTGCAGTAACATTTGAAGTCCTTCTCACACCATGTCCCACCACAGAAATGTGTTCTGTCTGCTCAAAGAAGTTGAAATGATCTAAAAATAGATAGAGCTTATTATTTACTTCAGGTTACTTAGTAGTTTAAAAGTACCAGGAAGCCCTTGTAAAATGCAGGAAAAAGCACAGGCTGAGGTCTGCCTGTGGCTGAATTTTGGGTGCTGTATGGGATGGAGCACACATCAGTTTGAGCACAAGTGCCTGGTTTCTTGATTCCCTTTTCAAGTACAGCTACAAAGGCAGTGTGGATATTTCCAGTAGGATCATACTCCCTGTTGTAACCCTGTTTTTAGGGAACTGAACAGAAACTGGGAGCCCTGCACTCTGTTCACAACAGTGCAACTCTCCCACTCAAATCTGTTCTCCTGACTATGCCTCAGTTTCCCTAAAATGAAAAAAAACCCACAACAGAATGCGCAAAATACTTTGTAAAACATTTTGAAGTTTGTTTTATCCTAATTATAATAATATAATCCTAAATCATATGGCTAGAGTTATGTGATGTAAAGACTTTTCCACGTTTCGGAGTTTTTCCCATCCAAAAGGGGTGTGAAAAGACAAAGCTGTGATTTCTTTCTAGTAAGGATTTCCAGAAAACATTGAGTTTTAGAGGAATCAAAAGAAAACACATTTGCTTTGGACTGCTTTCCTCTTGGAAGGTTTTGTCAACCTCACATTCCCTGTACGTGAAATTAGGTGTGCTTGTGTAGTATTTTATGTGCAGCCTTTTAGTCTGTCCAGAAAATATAATTCTCATTAACAAGAGCCATTAACGACCCTCTTCCATTAGGCTGGATTTCCTCAGTGGATTATGGTTTCTTTGTTGGCAAAGTAGACACTTTCCCTGGGAAAATCTCTCTTAGAAAAAAAGGAAATTATTTGGTTGGAAGAGTGTTTAGACTTAAATATTCCCAACTGGATTTGCCATTCAGTGCTCATTTTAGGGTGGGCAAGGTTGAGCACTGACAGTGCCACAGACCTGAACAATTCCCAGCCAGCCCAAATCTTCCAGCTTTCCTGACCACCTCTGGAACCCTGGACCACAAAGTCCAGGGCAAAAGTGAAGCATCCACAGACACAGGAGAAAAGAGGATGTGACCATCACCATCCAGGACCTGAAGATTTCTTCTCCACCTCCTGAAGAGGAAAGAAAAAATAGGTTTTCAGTGCATCCTCCACATGTTCAGCCTTGCATCCCTAGGTATCAAAACAATTTCTCTTGTCTGGCATAGGAGAAACTTTATGTTTTTTTGTTTGGTTGGTTGGTTTTTTTGCTTGTTTTGGTTTTGTTTCGTGGAGTCCTTCATTCAAACTCACAGGATATTCTGGAAAGCTTTGGGGGTCTCATTGCACATTCCAGCCAAGTGCTTTTGTGTTTTCCTTCAATTTCTACATGGGAAAATGAATATATGTTAGCTTAGTTTTCACTTCTCTATTTCAGGGGCACCCCTTGTTTTGAGAAACATAGCAGCAAAAACCACAAGGGAACGTCCCTCCATAATTATTCCCACTATGTACCTGATTAGAATCAGTAAATTGATCACCAGCTCTGCATCTGAAACTTATCATTAAAGTCATAGCCAGGCTTCTATACAGATGTAGTTATTAGGGGTCTTTTTGGCACTGTGCCCCTAATTACTGTCTGGTGAGAAACCCTGAAAAATCCAGATCTTTTCTTGGAACTATGGAGAGATCTCCTATTATAGTAGTGATCCAGCAATAAAACAAACCAAAACCAGAAAGAATTGGTTCCATCTCTGAGGGCTTACAGTGAAACATTTGCTAAAGTTTTATTAGTTCTGGCATAATGAAAAGTATTTCGAATTTAAATAAAATAAAAGTATGGTAGTTACAGCAACAGGCTGTATTTTTGCTGTTCGGATGAAACGTTTCAGTCTTGCTGGGAATGAGCAGATTGCTTTTCCCAGCTCCTCAGGAAGTCAGTGCCAGTCTCGTAAACTCTTTCAGATTTTCTCAAAGTACAGCTGAGGCCAGAACTTTTTTTTTTTTTTTTTTTTTAACTAAGCAATTACATTGCTAACTTCCCCCATCTGATGGATATTCCTTTGACTCAGGAGTTCAGGACCAAGCCCTGAGAGTATTTCACCTAAACTCCCCCTGTCTCTGTGACTAAATCTGCCAGGGGGAATTGGAACCCCTCCTTTCAGCATTTACAAAATCCTCAACTTTCCATAAGGTCACGTTTGAGGGCTTCCATGAGAAGGAACAGGGAGTTGTTCTGTGGGAGCTCCTTGTCCTTCATTCTCATGGAGCTCAAGTCATTTAAAAGGATGAGAAAGTCAGTGTAATGTTTTTCTCTTTATTTGTGGTGCCTCAAATTATTTTTTTGTGAAGTTATTTGTACACATTTCAGCGCTTCCTGTTTGGAGCAGACGTGGCAGCTGAAATACCATGAGAAAAACTTCTTATCCTAATGGCAATTTGGATCTGGCTAAAAGGAGAATGCATTTAAAATCCTCACAGAACTCTTCCTTTTTTTTTAATCCAATGTCTCCCCTGATTTATGACAAAAGACATGTTCTTACTGATGAACCAGATATTTTCTGATTTTGAGACCACACAAATATTGAAAGTTTGGCTCCTAACTGGAATGTGAGGTTTGTAGTTTCACTAGATCATATCAAACAAGTAGAATGTCGGTGAGAGATTAGGTGACTTTTGTACCAGGCAGATTTTAGGCTGGTCTAATCTGAAAGTAAATCTTGCTTTATTTTGTAAAAATGATATATTTCCATGCTATGTCCCACCAGTTTATTTACAATTTGTATTCTCTATGCTGCAGATCAAGAAACTGTCAAAAATCTTATTTTTTCCAATCTTTTTTTTTTTTGGTCACAGACCAGAACTGGGCTCTGGTTGGTTTTTTGTTGTTGTTGGCTCAGGGCAAATGAAAGAGTAAAAGCATCAACAGATGCACCACCAAACAACCCACTTCTGTCTGACTTGGTCCTTGGCATCTGTGTGCTATTTCTGTCAAACCCAATCAAACTGAGTGTTAATTTTTGAAGCAAAACCCCTGTGATTATTTCACTTGTGATATAAGCCAGATCTAACCTCAAGACTGTCAAAGGCCAGAAGTCAATGACCCAATTTTTCATGCCATGCACCCCCCTATCAGTAGCCAGTGTTTTTCCTGGTACTCGTTCCTACTCTTGTAGATTATTCATTCTTTGTGAAATTTATTGTAGTTGCCAGATACAGTATTTATATAAAATTCAGCCCAATTGCAACTTTGAGAAGCTTTGCCTACAGCACACTGTGGCAAATAGATCCCAGAGTGCATGTCAGGTGAGTATGAAACCTCATCCAGACAGGAATCTCACTTTGCACAGGGAAATACTTCTTAGAGCAATCACAACTGAATGCCAAGAGTCCCCAGTGAAAAGTTTTAGTGAGAAATTTGTGTTTGGTTACTGCAATTACGGATCTTTCTCTAATTGCTCACCTGCTTGAGTATAAAATGGAGTGATCTTGGTATTTGAGGACCTTTCTACTCCGATTATACTGTAGAGTCCAGAGGGACAAGACTTTGACCAGCCTTCACCTGAGCTGACCTTGGATTTTGATAGTTCACCAGTGTTGGTGTTCTTTGATTTTTTACCTTTTTTTTTGCTCCTGAGGCCAGGAATGCAAAACCTTAACAGTACAAATTTAGCTTGTGCTTTTGCAAAACTAGTGAATAGTAACCCAGGTCAATGAGAGTATTTCAGCAAACTGGAAAAGTGCCATGTTTAATAAAAATAAAAAAAAAAGGAGAGGGAAAAGGGCAGAGTGGCTTCATACATCGATAATATCTCTCTAGCTTTCTTTTGATCAGCAGGAGCACTGTGTAATGAGGCAGGGGAATGTCTTCTCTCTGGGAATGCAGTTATTCAGAGTTGGTGACAGCATGAAAACTCTGCATATTTGGTCTCCCAATTCCACAACCTCTTCTGCTTTTTGCAGACTTCATCTTCCCCATGCAAAGACTGATTTTGGGGGAACTTTTCTTTCTAGGTCAGCCTGAGGTTCACAGGCATCTCTGAACCCTATCCTGAGTGGAAAAGGTGTAGAGAAGAGGAACTGAGACAAACAAAAATAGACAAGTTCATAATTATAGTAAATAAAATTAGAAAGCTAAAGCATATTAACTGAACTACAAAACAGTCATTGGCTGAATTTAATTAAAGTTGGCTAAAGAATGGCAAGCTAAGAGAATTTCATACTGAAATTCCCTCTAAGGTGCAGGCCCGTTGAAAGTACTGAAAGAACTCAGGCATTATTAATGCATAAACTAGTTAGCAGAAAGAGATGGCAAACTAGGACTAGGAAATAACTAATTTTTCCATGTTTTTCTTCCTTGCCCAGCCCTATATTCTGACAAAATTTATCAAAGCAGTGCATTTTGACAGATTAAACTGCAGTAATTATCCAGACATTGTCAGTCTCTTACATACCTTCCTTTTGTTGCTATTGCATATTCAAAATCTATAGAAGTAGAGGATGTTTTCTACAGCTGGCCTGCACAGAGCCTACAGTATGTCAAAAGTTAGAAGCAGTCAGGCTGTGATGGTATCGATGGTTGCTGGTCTCTGAACACAATTCCAAATGCACAAACCTATATTTAGAACACTACATTCCTTTTCTTTTCTTTTTTTCTTTTTTTTTTTTTCCTTTTAAACCACAACCTTCATGAAAAGCCTGTGATATACATCTCAGCAACCCAGGTCGGAAAAAGAAAAAAAAAAGTCATATTAGCAGTGAGGCAATAATCCTGCTGTCAAATGTGCAGATATTTGCTAATAACTGTTGCTGTCCTGCAGGCCTGGAGGAGTGCTCCATCTCATTCTCCTGGCTCGGATTTTGGCAGAGGGCTGCCCTTAAATCTGCCCTCCACTCTCACTGCTCCCGGATTCCTCCCATCCCACTGCTGCGCTGGGCTCCATCCCTCTGCTGCTCTGTACCCTGGGAGTTCAGCTGGGGCTCCAGGAAAGAATGTGAAACACGTGTGGGCTCCCACATTTGCTTTTCCTGGCGTGGTGCTTGCTGTGCTTGCTTATCATAACCAAATAAATGTGGTGGATGCTCAGGACACCTGCAAACCCTCGGTGCTCCCCGGGAGGAGGCGGCTGTGGCGGGAGACCACCACAAACTGTCTTGCCTAGACCTAAAGGCAGCAGCTATGAAATTAATTGGTGCTTTCAAATAAAAGGCATTTAATGTAAAACTGATAAATCCATTAAATGCATATTACTGCTGCCGTGGCTTCATTCAGGGAAGAGATTTATTCGTGGAACAGTTTGCTATTGCCTGTGCAGTTATCGGTGAATAATGATCTGGTGGTTTCATGCCTGAATTCCAGGTAGATAATAAAAACAAAACAAAACAAAAGGATTAATGCAATTTATTTATTTATGGTCCCTTTCCATGTGTGTTACTCCCTGCAGAGCTGTAGGCGTGCAAGTAAGAGCAGAGAAATTGGTCTGATGCTGTAACTCCTGTGTGAACTGGGTGTGTTTGCAAAGCTGTTGTTGTGTCACTGTAAATGCACAGAAATTCTGTGGACACACCAAATCCATCAGTCTGACCTCAAAGTACACATAGGCCACAGTCTTCCCCAAAGTGCACTAAAATCCACCCTCCAGCTGAAACTCCCCAATGTCTCCTGACTCCTCTCAAAGCTTTGTTTTGCATTTTGGGTGCCAAGTGTTCATCTCCACAAAAAAACATGTACTGCCCGTGTGTGCAAACCCTCAAAAATGCTCTGATTTTATCCACAAGTCAGGGGAGCAGCTGGGAGACATTGTGGTTTTCTTTCTTTTTTTAACTCCTTCTTTTTTTTTTTTTTTTTTTTTTTTCCTTTGTTTGCTGCCCCATCTCTGACTTGGAGGGTCAAATCCATGGCAAGTTCATTTCTGGGCCAACTCTGCCAAATTATATGATGTGAATTAATGTCTACTAGAGCTTAGAACAGCAAACTCTGATTTAAGCTCTTAGGTTGAACTTGTCTACAATTGTTGAGGTGAAAGGCCAGTTCATACCCATTAATTAACCTAATCCATCTCAATCTACTTTATTTTATACCTTTTAGGGTTTGTGACTCTAAGAAATATGTTTAGATAAAGCAATGCTGTTAAAACCCGGGAACATTGCTAAAGACACTCACCACCAACCGTTGGTTTATATTAGAGATCACTTCAAGCATTTTTTAAATGCTGGGATTTAAAGTAATCATGTATTTGTTAGTTAGTCCCAACACATGGAGCAGTTTCCTATCCAATTGGTTCAAATAAGCAGTCCATTAATGTCAGGGTTATTTTTGATTCTGACTTTTAGTCCATTTGTAGTAATTTCATTAATAGACAAACATTACTGTTGGACTCCCCCTGATTTTTCTTTCCACCTCCTCCTTCATTGTGGTTTTACTGCTAAAACACATGAAAATTAGGGAGCGCAATTACCTTGTGAAATCTGAACCTAAACACAACCCCTAAGTACAGCTTTTAGGGGCTCTTGTGTACATAGCAGCAGGCAGAGAATATTCAGAAAGATTAGCAAGGTTCAAGCTTTATCTAAAAGCATATGGGAATTTCTTAAGAGGATCTAATCTAAAAATAGGATTAAGACATATTACCAGATGTCTATCCCCTAAATATTCATTTTTAAACTGAAGATATTTAATGACTGAGTAATATTTAATAAGTTATTAGTTGACCGTAGAGGCTTCTGAAATTGAAATTCCTTGGAAATGTCTATCACGATAATAATTAATAAGGATTTTAAAACAGCATCTTCATTGCAATGGTTTTCTGCCATATTACAGAAGCCCATTTTTAAAAAGTACGGGATGATTTAGATTTGGTTTGGGTTCTTTTGTATTTTGGGGGGATTTTTTAATAGTATATGGAGAACAGAAAATCCTGTGTGCTGGTTGAAATTCCTAAGGTAAAAATGAGCAGAAAGCAGACATGAATGGTTTGAGATAAAGATCTTTTCATTTGCCCATTTTTACCCGTTTGCTTTAATTCTGGAAAACAGTCCAGAACGACAGGCAGAGGCACTTAGTGTGGTTTGTGTGGCTGTGCCTTGCATGTGGCCCCTATGTTGTAGGATGCAGTCAGACAGCTCATTTAAAGGACAGCAGGTCTTATTGATCTCAGCATCCACAAAAAAATGGAGCACATCTTAAAAAAAGCATTTCTCAGAGATTTAGGTTTTCTACCATCAGACAGATGAAGAAAAGCTGAAATAATTCTAGTACAGAATTTTGGGTATAGGGAGAAATGTGGGAACATGCAAATAAGCCCTGGTCCACTTTCACATTTGGATTTCCATCTCAAATTTTCTAATACTTATGCATGCTTGAATCTTGAGCTGTGTTTATTGTCTGGTAAATATGGTAAATCCGAAGGCTGCTCTCAGACAAGGTTACTTGCTCAGATTCACTAGGTAAGCTAAAGTCAGAGTTTTCCTGAAAAATTGCTCCTATGGCCACGATGTCCTAAGTCAAGATTGTAATTGAAGTATATTTCTTGTGATAATTGGGTACATTTCACAGAGGAGAGGAAGGACTATTGTTATTTGTCTCCTCTCCCTTGTTAATTTTTTAAATCATGGACTACTATAATTAAAAAAAAATTAAACTGCTTTTATAAGTCTTAGACTTTCTCCTGAAAAGGAAGGCTATAGGTACCTTCCATAAATCATGGTTGCACCAGTTCCCTCACCTGGAGAAATCTGGTGTCCTTCAACAGGAAAAGAAAACTGCTGTCAGACAGAAAGTGCAGAGCATCCTGCCAGAGTGACAGAGGAAAAAATGTTGGATTTGTGGAAAACCATGAAGCTCTTCATCATTTCCAGGGTTTCATCCACTGCTGTAGCTAAGGAGCAGCTCTGGAAGATGAGAGGAAGGAGCAGTGTTGGGAAACTGGAGGAGCTGTAGTAGCCTGGAGGTAACTCTTGGAAATGGTGTTCCCTTTTCCCTGCCTGTCAGTCCCACTGGAGGCTGGCACATAAAACCCTGGGCACAGCTGTGCCCAAGGGGGGAATTTCACTGCCGTGTTTTACAGTTGCTGTTTTGAGCCTCTGATAAAGCCAAGCACCAGGGATAGTTTGTTTGAAGTGTGCGTGCTCCATTCTGAGCAGGATGGGATTTATTGGTTCATGTGTCAATCAGATAATCACGATGGAGAATAACTGGCAAGTGTGGTGTTGATGTTCTGGCAGAGCGGTGAAGGGGATCATTTCTTCTTCCTCTTTGTGTACCTAAAATTTTGGCTCCTAGCAAACTTGGGAATCCAGTGTACATCCAGGATTTTATTGTGCTTTATTGTGTTATATTTTATTTTTTGTCCAGCCAGAATAATTAGTTATAGGAAAGAAAATATAGTGAAGCAAACATTCCTGGAGAGATCTTTCCATTTTTTTTCATTTTTTTCCCTTCATCGCTTGCCAACCAAGGGCTCTGCACTTGGCTTCTCAATCAGGAAGAGAAAAGATAAAGGGACAAAATAACTTTCACAAGGAAGAGGCAGCACCTCATGCTTGAAATATTTTTCACTTTCACTAGTGAGAGGTAAAAGACAATAACCCAGGGCTGGACTGTACTCTGCGGATCCCAGGGCCCTAATATTCAGTAATATTGCCCTCAACCAGCTAATAACAAAAATGAAGATTTGTCCTGCAATTAGCCTGCTAGTCTGACCTTGATAAATGTGAATTCAAATAATTTTTCTTGTTCTTCATAAAATCATACAATGGTTTGTTTTGTAAGGGACATTACAAATCATCTTGTTCCAACCCCTTTGCCATGGACAGGAACAGCTTCCCGAAGGCCAGATTACCCCAGCTCCATCCAGCCTTGTTGGTTCTTGTTCGTATATTGCACCAAAAAGTTGACTGCATGAGACCAGAAGCACAAAGATATTTATGAACCCAGACATACATTGAAAATACAAATGGGGCATGATTTTTAGGGATGGGATGTGAGTGCCTGATTTTGAGTCTGGACTTAGCCTCTAGTCTTTTGTAACTTATCTGAGTTCGAATAGCATTTTCCATACACAGCAGTTTAAAGTTTAAAACTAAAGTTTTAAAGAAAAATAAATTAAAGATCACACAAGTATTAGAGCAAAAGAGACAGAAGTTCAGCATTTCTGAGTGATGGCCACACATTGGAAAGACATTCTCCTGTGACCCAAAACTTCATACCTCAGTATATTTAGGAAATCTGTAGCAGATTATTTATCTAGGCTACCCTTGTCAAGGAGCTGCAGTGTGGCTATTTGAATAGTTTCAACTTTTCCAGTCACCTGGAGAGGCAGAGAAGTTTGGTGAAGTGTATAATGCCTGTCGTGACAGAATGGCAGTGGCAATGAGCACACACTCTGCAAAACTTTGGGAAGGAAAATAAAAGGATAAAATCCTCCCACTCATTAGGAACCTAGAATACTTGAGTTTTCTGAGGGAGAGCTTTCTGAGGTAAGGAATTGCGCTTAGACCTCACGACAAATCACCAAAATTATATCCTTGGGCGTTTGCACACTCCCACTGGAGCATGAGAAGATTATCTACTGTAGACATCTACACCTGCATCCTTATCAGCCAAAATACTTTCTACCCCTTTGGAAACATCTTTCAGAGGACATTTTGACCATCCTTCAGTGGTCCTCCTGAAGCCACCCTACTCCCAGTACCTACAGCTCGGTGACACTGGCAGGGTCACAGGCAGCCCTGCAGCTCTTGATTTCTAATGAATTATTCTTTGCTGGACACGAGACTCAGATGGCACAGGGTGGGAAGCAGTGGTGGGTCACGACACACAAACAAGCCCCCTCCTCCAAGGTCAGCACATCTGGCTGTGTACATTCCCTGTGTGCACACTCAGGGTGACTCTGATCAAAGCTACCACCTCTTGGCCTGTACCTTCAGGCTGACATAATTTCGTCACGGCTAAGATGATGTTCTGGTATGGGAAATAAAAACGTAGAACAAAACAGCTTTAATTTCTCACCCCAAATTCCATACAATTTTGCCTTAATGCATTCTTTGCTCTGGCTCTCTCTTTTCCATCAGTTGCCAAACTAAAGTTTTGTACTAGGCCATTAAATAAAAAGGGAAAACAAAACTTTTATTGACATGAACACTTTTTTTTTTTTTATTTCTCTCTCTTTGCCATTGGGGCCTCAGCTAAAGTGACCTGAGGCTAAATAGGCTCTCAAAGAAAGCTTTCTTGCCAAAGAAATGTCATTGTTGTTAAACAGTACTAATGAATGCATAGATTTAGAACCTTATTTACATTGAAATTTGTTTAGTAAGCCAAGTTAGGTCTGAAAATTGGGACAAACTGTTTCCTCAATAATTTAATAACTCCAAAGACCTCGTCCATTTGAAAAAGGCTGAGCCTCAACATCCACTTACAAATGCAATGTCACGTTTCCCAAAATTGAATAAAATGCTAATAATACAGCAGATCCCCAGATCAGCAAGTAAAGTGGCTTTTAGCTCTGAGTTCAGCTGGAGACAGAGTGAATAACAACAGTCAGCTTACTCTGTCCTAAGCAAAATGGTTTTATTACATCAATTGCCTGTGTTTCAAGTGTTTTGAAGGGTTCACATTTATTTTCATAACCTCGCTGATTTTGGCACCCTTGCCAGTATTGCTGGAAATTTCATATCGGGAGCTTTTCATTAAAATAGGCCAATTAACTCACTCAGGTCACATTCCCTATATGAACTGCTTTTAATAGTCAGCCTTACCACCCATTTTGTGACAAACAAAAATCTGCAACTAAAAACAAATTTAACAATTAATTTTGGTGAGTCCTTCCTGGAGGAAAGTATATATCAGCTGGTTAACCAAAAAAGGGACACGTGGACAAATAAATAAAATATATATCTATCATACTCCTCCCTGAAAGTTACAGCATCTACTTTGTGGAAGCCAGAACACTTGTTTCTGTCTCATGGATCAGTATTTCTGCAAAATTTGGTTTTGGTTCTTTGTGCCTGCTAGCCTTGGTGCAGAGGCTTGGATCTTTATCCTGATAGAAGCTCGCTGCAGCATGGGAAGGGTGGAAGCTAATTTATAGCCTGGGTCTGAGCTACAGAGCAACGTTCTGTGTTTTCTAGAATAAAGACAACAGTTGCCATTTAATGCATGCCTATGTTGGAGGTACCATAGCTTGGATAATCTATTATTGAATGAAATTTAAATGCTCAATGTATCATGAAAAGTGCAGGGCCCTGTGAAAGAGGTAGATTCCATTGTAATAAAGCAGGTAGAAGAAACCCTGCCACAGAGAAAGATGCCACAGAGATCAGACTTTGATGTCAAAACTTGAGCAGTCACCCATTAGTTCGGGGCTTGTGCTTTTTTTCACCAGACTGCAGTAATTATACTGAATTCCAGTCCCAAAATTTTTCCTCTGTTTCCCACTGGTATCATTTTAAATAGTGTTTTAAATGGAAATAAACAAATGCAATCAGGCCGTTATGACTCTTGTCCTGAAACTGGGGTAATGAGCAAACAAGAGAGACACCAGTAATGTCTAAATATTTTAAATATGTCTGAGAAATGATGTGTTGTTCCCACACAGCAAACAATTTGTGGAACACGGCAGATCTCAGTCAAACTAAGAGCTCCCAAACAAATGTACCTTTCTCCACTACAAACTGTTAGGAAATACATTTTTGAAGCTGAGCCTCTATCAGAATATGATATTACATGACACTGTAACCTTTTTCCCTCCAGAAAACCACCCTTTATGAATAAAACATAGGTGACCTTTAAAAACTTAGCAGTTGTACTAGGTGATTGCATATTAACAAGCTTTTTGAGGAACTAGGACAGGCACTGTACGTTTCAGTTAAGGACAGATAATAGAACTATTCAAATAATTTATTATTTTATACAATATAGGGAAATGTAAGAAAACTACCTCAACAAGAGTCTACTTAAATTTTTGTACATATAATTTTATGTGGCTTGCTCCATTCATCTAAATTATACAGTCACAGCTAAATGAAAGACTTCCTTTTAAAGGACAACTCTGATTCTCCTTTACTTGAAGTTTATGAACAGCTTTGGTTTGAGGCCACTTGATTGGACGAGTTGCAGTGACTACAAGGCATTTTTCATAGGTGATCAAAGGTATCTGAAGCCCTCTGTCCTTCCTTTGCCAGGATGAAAGGTTTGGGGACAAAGACTGAGCTGATTTAAATCAGTAGAAATGTGGAGACATCGTGGCATATACAGCAATGTATGAGGGTAAAGAGGACTCAGTCCTTTGGCTGACTTTCTCTAGGAAGGGCTCTTGACTTTATTTGATCATCTTTATTAAAGCCAAATGAAGAAAAGAGAGACTAGGTTGACACTAAAGAGAACATTTCTACCAGAGGGATAACTCTGGAAATTTATAAGTTTGAATAATTACACTAAATCTCATCTTCTTCCTTCCTTCATTCTGTCCCTAGTTCGAAAGTCTAGTTATATGAAGTAGAAATTTAGGGTGATATTCTGATGTCCTCCAGCTCTTGAATGGTTCATCATGTTGGCATCTCTACTTACTTACACATTCAGTTCATGGAGATCTGACAAATGAGAAGAAATAAATTGCTCAGCACATTTTCTCTTTTTTCTCCTACCTCAAATCCAATCGTGTGCCATGTGAGCAGGATTCTGTCTCTTACTGAAAAACCTAGTGATCATAAACCTTATGCCAGGAAAGCAGTCAATTCCCAGCTGAGTAGAGATGAAATAGTAATAGTTACAAAGCAGATTAACCATTACAGAAGTAAAAATTATAATTTTAAAACCTGATACCCATTGCATATGGATGTATCATCTGGAATCCTGGAAGGCTGATAAACCATGCCCTGTTTCTTGTTTTCTATGCACTATCTCAGGTATAATTGCCTGAAGGTGACTAGATTTTACTTCAACCTTTTGCTACATAAGCAGCTCCCTCTGAGTATTAGAGCTATATCCAGGCACAGAAAAGAAAAAAAAAAGAAAAAAGAAAAAAAAAAAAAAATCACTGATATTTGTCATTTTATCATTTAATGTCCTTAGGCTGGCTGAAAAGTTTCCAGATGGGAGTTTTGGGGGTGCTGGGTGCCTGTACCTTTCCCTCGTGCAGGCAGAGCACACGGTGGTTTATCCTTTGGGCCAGTGGGAGGGAAATGGAAAAATGTTCCACCAGACCAACCTGACTGTTTTTTTCTCCAATGTGTCATTACTGTGCTTCAGAGCATCTGTGTTGCTGCTGTATGAACTGGATAGGAACACCAAGTAATCAATTTCAGTTGAGAGCACTAATTTATCACCTTGCCATCTTTTATGCAAGGTAGAGGATCTCTCTCTCTGTGTTTCTCTTCTACTTTCTAAATGCAAAATCAGGACAATAAAGAGACATCCCCTCCCCCTTTTCCTCCCTCTCTTCCCTATCCCTATTTGTTTATAAGCCCTTGTAATTAAAATAAATGCTCTGAGAAGCAGAAATGTACATTATCATGCTCCATCATTGCCTGTTAAAGGGCAAGAGTCATGCTGGTTCTTAGGGGAAAGTATAGAGAAAAACTCCAAATTTTATCCTCTTCTGCATTGCTAAGAACCTCCTCTTAAAGCACAGCTATCCACCAAATCATAGCAGATATAGAAATCAAGTATCCTTTAATCCTCTCCTATGAAAATTGAAAAAAGGCTGTTTTGTTGTCCTTGGCATAAATATTCTCTATCAAAACTAGAAAAATTCTCAATATGGTGGACCCAGACTTTGGGTGCCAGAAAAAGCCTGCACTTTTCAATCTCATACCCACGAGAGATCCTGAAAGAGGCCATTAAAGAAGGTCAGAACCTCCCCTAATCATGTGTCTACGTGTTCTTTTGGAGGCAAACACGCAATTGGAATTTAAAGTCCATTTATTTGTTGTTTTGATTTTCTTTTGGCATTTCTCTGAAAGCTGAATTTCCCAAATCCCCAGTTATTTTAAGTACAGTTTTCAAATAATATTTCCAACCTTCCCGAGAGTTTTTC
Source organism: Prinia subflava (assembly GCF_021018805.1). NCBI lineage: Eukaryota > Metazoa > Chordata > Aves > Passeriformes > Cisticolidae > Prinia > Prinia subflava. The sequence continues at coordinate 4,947,132 of NC_086261.1, forward strand.
TAGCCTTCAGTGAAGGGAAGCTGTTTAGTTAAAGTCAAGGTTTTGGATACATAAAGGTACAATTGATGTGCTTTCAGGACTATTGGAGATAAATTTACTCACTGTATATGTTTGGGCCAACCTAAAGATAGTGAAACATCCTATCCAAGTACTAGGTATTGTCCTTGCTTTTCTTTTGCATTGTCTTTAAATCCTTTTTACCTGAAACACTACTAACTACAAGTTCTGCTTGCATTATCACACTTTTTACTTTCTTTGTTTGCTATTTTTTCAGTCTTTGAACTTTTACTGTTGATGTTAAAGTCTTTCATCATCATTTTCCTTAGAAAAAACACCCCAGTTTATGCACACACATGGATCTGTATATATATTCTTGGAACCTGACATTCCTCTGCTGTTCCCAGTATATCTTTCTAGGCCCCAATTTCCTAACCAAAAGCACATTACAGATCTGATTCTTTCCACAGCCTAGCAGCACATCAATAAACTAAAGATTATTGTGCTTTGTCAGGTTTTATTTTGTAACATTATGGGAAATTCTCTGCTGCTTTGGATGAGTGCATAAACTCTTATTGCCTGACAATTAACAGAGCTAGTAATAGAAAATGCAATGTAATTTACCTTAGTACAAGGGATTTTGGTTAACAAAAATTAAACTATTGAACTCTCCTCTCGTAAGGGAAGGACATTCTCTCATTATGTGTGTATTTTTTTTTCTGGGCGGTTAAATAAATAAAAAGCCCTGTACACAACAGCAACTGGGTGCTGGGCCTTGGGTGGATTTATTATGAAGTCTATGTGGAATTCTTCTAATGTGCTTGCTTTGGAACTAAACAACATGATCCCTCTGCAAAATAAGCATGCTGTAGCCTTTTCTGGGATACAGGGAGAGTTCACCAAATAAATAATGTTGAAGGGGGAGTTCCTTTACGTGCTGTGTAATTCCACTGTGCTGGAGATGACTTCTTACCTCTGTTGCTGAATTAGGAAGGTCAGAATTCAATTCTCTCCCTCAACTACTACTTACCATAAATGTCGAGGGGCCACCACATTACTCTGAGGACCAGTCAATCTTTTCAGTTTGACCTCCAAAGAAGTGGCTTGTGTATTTTTGATCTGCCTGGCCCAGGAAGGTCATGTTTCTTTTCTTTTTTTCTTTCTTCTTTCCGTTTCCTTCTCCTTTTAAATTATTTTCTATAGAGGAAAAGAAAGTAAGCTAAACCCTAGTACAATTAATTTAAGGCTAATATTCCCCCCACCAACTGGAAATTTTAATTTGTTTGAAAGGAAACAGCACATAAATGAAACTCAGAAAGAAACAAAGCTGAGGAATTGGGGTGAGGAACTGGCATTGGGGTTCAAAGCATAGCTTTAAATTCCATGGTGCCTGATGTGAACAAATTCATGCAGAATTTCCTTTGTGTAGACTACATGAATAAAGAGTTTTACAGTCACTTTCCTCAGCATACTTAAAGAAGAACCTCAGTAAGAAAATGTACCTTGACACTGCAAGTTTGAGCTCTGTAACGTGAATAAAACTGATTTTTTATTTTATAAAAGGCCCACTTTAATACATTGCTAATTTCAGGCCAAAGAAATGATCTAATAAAATTTAAGGCCGTAATGATGAATTCTTTATAACCTTCTCATCTTGTATCATTTCTTTATAGTGAGACTTATATCTGATTTTTAAAGGAGTGAGAGGGAAAGGTTAGTGTTTGTCTATGCCTACCTCTGTTTATCCATCCTTTAAGGCTTCCAACTGCTCACAGTCAACATTCTCCTCTGGCACCAAATCCAAATTTTGATGAGGGTAAAGTTTGGTCTTTAAAAAGTTGGGCAAGGTTACTTAGCTTATTCCTGTGATGTCTCTGTGGGTTTTATGTTCTCAGTTTCTGAGGGCATTTAGATAATTCCAGCCTAAGGTAGGAGTGTTTCCCTTTCCTGTAACCATAAGTGTGCACGTGAGTGAGAAAGTCAGGATGGTTTCAACAATGGCACAGTCCAGTTGAGCGTGGCTTTTTCTGGAGAATTGGGTGTGTTTGAACAGTGGGCTTTGTGAGGAAGGCAATAATAGCCCCACATACACAGATAATGATGGATGTTATGGAATTGAGAACTGGGGTTTAAAATTGTGCCCTCTTGCCCTCAAACCTCCTTACACACACAAGCAAAACAAAGCGGAGTTTGAGGTGGAAGCATTAGACTGGATTGGTTGAAAAGCTCCTCTTTTACTGGAGGGGTAAGCCTGTATCAGAGAGTGCTGAAATCACCTACTTGACCCTTGCCTAACCCTCAATCCAGAACGCACAAAGTGGGACAGAGCTAATCCCAGCAAGTAGGTTTAAGCAAACACACTAACAATTTACCACCACTCAGAGGATGTCACTTTCTGAGCTCTCAGCTCACATGAGTTTGGAAGCGAGAGCCATTTAAAGCAGAGATAAATTACAGAGGGAATATGAAGGTTCACTTCAAACCCAGGGAAAGCTCCTTGCTTTTCACCACCACTGAAGAAGACATCTCTTGTCCTTACTGGTGTGCAAGGAGGAACAAGCACAGTGTGTGACTTCCAGAGTACAATTTGGTGCTCCTGCAGCAGGTTTTTCCCACTCTTTTAATTTCCCTGAAAACTCTCGGGTCTCCCACCCAGCGATGTGCCATGACACTCAGCATCCTCAATAATACAAATAAAAACAATTACAGAAAATATGAATATGGGGAATTAATGATATTTATGAAGATTTTCCTTTATAAAACTGCTTAGGAAGGTGGTATTTCAGGCTGGAAACCTCTAGACTCTTCCTATATCACCTCAAAGCACAAAAGACTGGGAAAAAGGAAATGTGAAAATTCTTCAGGTTTATCCTGCCAGTTGGAGAAGGTTGTTTAGTTTGCCAAGGGGAGGCTGTGCTGATGTTGGTCAGGTTGATCTGTCCCTTACCTCCTAGTTAGGTCTGAAAATTTTGTCAGGAATGATACAGTGGAAATAAAACAAGAAAGTACAATCCAAATTGGTCAAAACCACAGGATCATGCTCATTATGGAATGTACTCTAACCCTCAAATAATACTTCTACACATCACACAGGGTCAAATCATGCTGATTTTTTAAAAGGTATTTTTTTTTGTAATTTCAGTAGAACAATCTGTGAGATGATCTTTCTCACTCCTGAACAGAAAATTTGTGTGGTGTTCAACATAAATTGTAACTTTGTGGCTATACTCAACAACTGAGCTTTGTATCTCCCAACACCAAAGTCCTTTCAGCTTTTAGGGGAGTTTGGATCTGATCCCATACTAGGACATTATAGTTTAGGTTAAGTTTTGACGTTCCTTATTTCCAATAAGATAATATGATGACAGAAGTTCAGCAAAATGTGGACAGACACTGACATAAAGAAATGATAATGTCAGGGTTGTTTGAGGGGTTTTAATGTATTATGAAGCATTCATCATATTCCTTAATTTTCCTTCAGGTTTTTGCCCTACAAAATTAAATAGAATGTTGTTAAAACATTAACCAAGAACAGAAACAATTCTGATTAAGAAATAAAGTACATTAAAATGAGGAAGAAGTGCAAAACTACCAAGTGCTACCATAAATTACTCACAAAGCCCAAATTGTAGTTATGGAATTCTTTGTTTGCCTTTTTTTTCATCTTTTCTTCTATTTGTTCTAGCGTGAGAGTCTCCTTTTAAAATAGATCTAGTGAAATACCACCAGCCTGGAGAAGAAAAAAGGAGACTGTGAACATTTCCCACTGAAATATACAGTGAGCTCATTAAAAATACAGTCAATTTTTTTAATAGCAAAATCATTTTAAGTTTGCTTATATGGTGCAAATAAATCCAAAGGCCTGAATTATTGAGTTTTATTAAGCTTAATGCCTTGAAACCTTCACTATTGTTCCCTCTGCACTTCCAAACATAAGACTTAGAGCCCACAGTCCGCAGAAATAGTTTCCTTTTCAAATGTGTGTGTTGAAGCCAACAAGACCCTTTCTGAATACCCCCTTTCTTTTCTCAGTCCTTTCCTGAGCTTTCCCAGGTAAAAAAGCTGAATTCCCAATTTTTGGAAGTGGGTTCAGATTAGGAAGGTGATCCCAGGGAGAACAGGGGGAGCAAAGTCAGTCCTATAAAAGAATGACCGGAGTGTGGAAAGCCCAAGAGTTTGGATCTCCTCTTATCTGACTTCTCCCACTCTGCCTCATGCTGAATCTGCTGTCTTATCTGCTTCTCATATTTGGTATGTGATTTTGTTGGCACTGACAGGGATTCTTTTCTCCTCTCATTCTGGAAGACATGCCAAAGAATGCAATGATAGTTCGTGTGACAATCTTTTAATGGTATATGCGAAAACATGAGGAATTTAAAAGGAAGAAGGAACATACTTGCAATTAAAATCACATGCTCCATCCTGTAAATAGACTTCCACTGAAAGAGTCACATCTCAAGCACATGCTGCAACAGTTCCTGCACATGGCTCTAACTGTCGTGGAGCTACTTGCTGGTAAAATATTGACATTTTCTCAGGCTTATGCAGAGGACACCTTTTCCTGAAGCAATGGCAGGGGAGGGAACTCATTGGACACTAATTCCTCTTTATCATTTCTGTTTGCTGTAGTAAATGAATGCCAAAACAACCCTAACGTGTTTTTCAGTTGCCAGATTAGTTTAGTAGCTCCATGTTTCTGAATTTGTGATGCAGCCTTTCATGCTCACACTTGCACAGAGATCTGCCCACATGCACCGTTACACTCCTTCCTTTCCTTTCTCATTCCTGCTGGTTCTGGATCAAATCTGGAGCTGAGGGCTGGCCCTGGCACACATTCCCAGTTTGTTTTTTTTCTGTACAGCTCATTTTAGCTGAAGCAAAAAGCTGGAGACATTGCAATCAGGTAGTTACAAGCAGCACCAGTCCTATAGTCTTGCACAGCCCCAAACTTTCCACCCTTTCTGTTCCAGGAATAACAAAATGGCATTCTGCTGATGTTTTTTGGTTTGCAATTTATATTTATTTCCTTAAAAATGTGAGTTCCTTCATCATGTAGCTCTGACAGGCATTTGTCACTCCTCCAGACAGCACAGGAAGGATGAATGTGTTCCTGAAAGTCTGGATGAACATGTGGACTTGCGTGTCTAGGACTTATAGTGACTAAACCACTTTGCAAAATTGGGTTTGTTTTAATCATAGCTTCACTGGGTTTTGCGGGCATAAAAACTTCTCCAAGACATAATGCTGAAGAAATGCTAAATTCTGTTTGAAAAATTCAAGCAATTCAAGCAACATAAGGTTGCCATAATCTTGAGTTTGTAAAGATACCTCAACCAAACCATAGCAGGGTTTGTGGTTGTCCCTAATCAGGAAACATTATGAAGTTTTACAATGTCAGTATAAAAGAATAAGGTTTAAAATTATTTCTTCTGGCTCATTTTATAGAGTATGTTAGCTGAGGTAAGGTTTAACATTAGGATTAAAGACATTGCTGTCACTTGTTGTAGAGATCATCAGAAATAACACCTCATACATCTTCCTTCACAACTAGTTTTTATCTTCTGTGCCTCCAACACTTTGCCAAAATTTTCAGATCTCTGTCCTTCATGGAGATCTTTATCAATTGGAAAAGTACACCAGTCTTGAAACGTTAATGTTAAGCACATTTCCACAAGAAAGTATTGCTTTAACAAGGCTGGAAAACGCTCTCCTTAGAAGAGCAATTATCATTAAAGATTCATTATCAAAAGAGTAGTTACCTAAAGCAGAAAAGTATGAGCAGTACGACTGATTCATTCCCCTGACACAGGGTGACAGCCATCCCAAGATGAATATATTTCAGGGACTGGTACAAATCTGGTCTGTCTGTCTCTGGGTGTGATATGGCTCTTGCTGTATGACCAGATTGAGCACATCTGTAACGCATGCCAAGAGCCAGATACCTCTAACAATGATGAGTGGCTCACACTGCACAAGGACCTGTTCATACATTCTGAACCACTGGCTGAATTTTTTCTTTGGTTTTGCGATTCCAGGTCATCTTCTCAAAAGGATTGGCTTCTTCATCAGCATCTCAGAACTCAAAGTGAGCCCCCACCTTCATACCAGAGGCTCATGTGCCTTCAAGCTGCTTGAGATTCCACTTCTGCTCATCTGTGGGCACACGTGGCACAAACTGTGATCTGCCTGTGTCTTTATCATGAATCATTTACATTCCTCTGCACAGTATAAAGCACTCAAGCTAGAGATGCCCCACACTTGCTTTGTGTGTGATAAGGATTTATTCCCTCCCTGGCCCAGGCTTTGGGAAAAGGAATTTTTCATAATTGGTTTACTCCAGAGCAGATTTGGGAGGAGCTAGACATTAAGATTTACAGAGTTCTTTGAGATTTTTAATTTAAGATAAAATAGAGATTTGTATCTTTTAGAGTATATATTTGTATACAGACATTAAATTCTGATTATATATAGGCTTATGTGTATCTGCTTGAAATAATAGATTTGTCTGATTTTAGTAGGAATTGGAACCAGCAGATTAAGTATTTTTTGGTATTATCTTATTAAGTCACAACATACCTTTTAATGTGAAAATAATAACAAAAAGAGATTCTGCTTTGCCAAGAAAAACAATACAATGACAGTAACCAACTGAGTTGGCTTTTTCTCATGTCAGAGTTGGGCAGGAATGCCAGACCAAATTATAAACTCCTTCCCCAGGCACAAAACTCTCAACAAAATCAATGGGAGTTTGTTTAAATATAGATTTAATTAAATCCAGAGTAGATGGCCAGTTATTGGTCACTTTCGTTGGGATGAGAATCTTAAGGAGACAGTTGAACCTTTCCCATCACTGCCATTATATAAATGTTATTTTTGCTAGGATATCTTCCTTTACCTCCACCCCCCAAGCAGTTCAGAGACAATAAAACACCAGGAATCCCTGAAGAGTGGTAAAATGCTGACATGATTTAAGGAGGAAGACTCTGATAAGAAGATAAAAATCTAATAAACAGAGTCTGGAGGACCTTGGCAAGTCTCAGCTGCTTGCCAGTGTAAGCAAAGCCCCTCCCAAGGAAAACAAAGGGAACCTTAATCTCAAGGACATTCCACTCACAAACCATCTGAAGGAGAAAGTCAAGGCCATGACCTCTGCAGTCTGAAGTTATGAGCATACTGACAAGAAAATATTTGACTTGGTTCAAGAAGCAAAATCAGTCATTGGATTTTTTAATATCTTTTTTTCTTCCATAAGAGACACAATAATGCAATGCTGTGTTACATGTAAATGTGTGCATATACTCACACCTCACTATTAAATGGAAAGGATATTCATATGCATGGGATGCATGTATTATTATTATTATTATTATGCATGATATATACATCACTTCCAATATCTGCGCCCCAAGACTTCCCCAAAATAAATAAGTGAATTGTATATGACTCTGTTGTTTTTGACTAGAAAAGAAATGTCAGCAGATTAAAATACTGCCTTTTTGTCTTTCTTTATGTAACTTTAGTCCACTTAAAAGCTTCTAAAAGACAACCACACTGTAATAAGTTACAAGGAGTCTAAATTGTTTCAGATAAATCAACTGGAAACACAAAATGGCATCTAACAGCCAAAGTTTTCTCAGGCTACAAAGATTCATTGTCCCTTTTGGTCAACATCTACCTACCCCTAATACTGACTCTCCTGTCTTTCTGTGGATGCTTCATAGGTTTTCAGCATTGGAAACTAAAACATCAGAACATTTGGAAAGCAGGGTCCTCAGAATGCCCCACAGCCCCTTTCTGAGGCTCCTGCCCAGGCTGGATGGGTTGGCAGGGTTTAGGCACTGAAGGTTCCTAGGGAGATGTGGGATCTTCTCAGCTCCCCAGGTGATGTGGACTTTGCTCTTATTAGTGATTGAGCCTTGGCAGTCAAGCTCAAATTTAAGAAATGCAGGTGACTTTTTCTGAATCCAGCTCTTTAAGCCAGCACAGCACCATAAAAATTCTTTCCTTTTCTACCTATTGCTGTTTATTGCTAGGGATCTGTAAACTCTCCTTATCTTGGAGGAAATTCCCCCTGGTGCAGGGGATTAGGATGTGGTGTGTCAATCTCCACTCACTAAGGGGAAGATCTCCAGCTAAATATTTCATACAGATTTTTAATGCCCCATTTGTTTCCAGATGCTGGTAACTTTATTAAGGTTAATTGTGGTGCCCTGAAACATGGCTGTGAAGCACATTATTCACACACATTGCTGCAGCTCAATAATCCTGTGGGTTTCTTAACCAGTGCCTAACACTTTGATTTCATCACTGAAGTTGTAAGCTTCTCAGGCCAGTGGAAATATCTTGAGGTGCAGATCACTAAGAAATAATGCCAGATATAAGTAACATCTGCATATTCAGAGAGGATCCAGACTGACCCCAGCTCTTCTTACAAAGATAATTAATGCAATCCCTGCATAAGAATGATCATTCCTTTTGCCAGTGCTCCACCAGAAGCTGGGAATTTGGATTTTGAGCTGTGAGGGAGGAAGTTGTACAACATAAAGAGAAGCCAGGATGATCTGTTAGAGAGATAAGCCTGACAAGCAGAATTTGGGTTCAGTCTGGAACTAGGCTAGCATCCGTCAGAAGTCTGAACTAATCTGAACTGAACCCTGCCCCTCCAATAACCTGCCTTGTTGTTGTGGCACCTGATGACATTTTCTGCCGTGTTGTGTAATGACTTAAGGGCTGTAATGGGTTGCATGCTGCTAAATGTCATCAAATGCCATGAATCATAAACAATCCTGGCTTCTAAACCAGAGATTAGGGATATTTATGAAGTTTAGTCTCAGTTTGGGCTTTCCAGACTCTTGAAGTTCAGAGGGTTCCTTTTAGTCTTCCTTTTCTCCTTTTCTTTTTTTTCTTTTTATTGCTCAGGCTGCTTCCTGCTGCTGTGATTGACCCTGCTGCTAATATACCCAAACTGCAGGGCTTGATGTTAATCCAAAGAAGTTGAATGCCTGAACTGATTGCCTGCTGACAGCCAGTGTAAAACCCATAAGCATGACTGCAGATATTGAGATTAGATATTGGAAGATGGAAAAAAAAAATTAAAAGAAAAAAAAGGATGCAACTGTGCAGAAGTATCAGGAAACTACCCCTATTGTCCCACTCCTCAAGTGCAATTTCTGGTTTCCAAAACTTTGCGAAGTGACAAACCTTTTATTGATCCTATAAGAACGAAAACAGATACAACACAGAAGCTGTAAAGCACAAAGATAAAAGAGGAATAAAAGGACAAGGCACTTACTGTTGTTTGTTACTGTCTTAAAAGGAATTAAATGTAGGGAAAAAAGGAAGAAAAAAAAAAAAGACAAGAAACAAAAAAAGCAGTGAGGGGGTGCAAAATCCTGGTTTGGTTATGGGTGCACTGATTCAGATTGCCATGTTCACACACAATGACCATGGGACAGCTCTCTAGATCCTTGGTTTTGTTTTACTTTATATTAATCTCCTGAAGAAAGGACTGATCATTGTGATATTTATGATCAGTGTGATATTTATGATCAATGTGATATTTCTGTTCCTCTGTGGCTGTACAGGAGGACACCAGGGAGTCACCCACACACATATGAACAAACGTTCTCCAGTGCCATGGAGAGACTCCTCTGGTCATGGTGGGTTAGTGTTTGGTACTTACACATGTACCCTACTGTATAATCCACACTTGGATTTGTTCTCCCCGCCCTTATTAAAAGTCATTAAAGATTTTCTATTTGACAAAGATCTCATCTTGTCTGCCAGGTCATCTGATGCTGTTCAAGACAAATGTCCATAAGTTCTTCTTTGAAAGCTCTTTTGAGCCAAATGGAAGCACTTTGGTGAAACTCCTAAAAAGAAGAAATTACTTTCTCTGTAAAAGGCCTGATTCTGCCCCAACCTATTTTTTCAGCTGCAGAATTAACCTTCTTATATATGTATTACAGCAAGAAGCACTGACACTGAGCAAATGTAAATATTCATTAATAATGGCAGATCATTCCAAATGCTGCACACAACACAACCAATAAATGAAGGAACTCCTGCATAAATAAACAAGCAGATGTTTAAGGCTTTATTGTGATAGTCCCAAAGCACTTAAATAATGGAACTCCTTTGAACACAACTGGAAATTCTGTATTTGGCCAAGCTGCAAGCACCTGAAAGCATCTGCTTCAAACCCAGGTTTAAGAGCAAATAGTTTGTGTTTATACACTACTCTACTGCTGAGCCAAGCTCTTAGAAGTGTAGGCAACCATCCATCCCTCTTCAACTCTCCCTCCCCAGCACTCCCTTAACTTGTATTAGGAGTTGAGGGAGAAGTCAGAGGTGGTTATTGTGCACAAATCATCTGCTGGCTGAAGTTTTTGGTGGCAGCCCAGAGAAAAGAAGGAAAAAAAATTAGAAAAATTTCAATTTCAGGACCATTATTATTTTCATTAATCATAAGAGGCGCTGTCACCCCTGTCCTTATTCTTTAGAGGGAGATCTATTATACGGTCCATTTAGTCCAAGCCATATTACCTCATATGTTTTCCTGGCTGACCAAATAAGACTTAAGAGATAAAACAATTTACTGTTCATTATGATCCGTGTCACTGGAATCAATCTATTAACCTACATTAACTGGATATGTGACGATAGCTCACATACACGCTTCTCCAATTTAAAAAAAAAAAAAAAGAAAGAGAGCACGAGGGAGGGGCTGGAGGGAGGGGGGTGGGAAGGGAGAGGGAGAGAGAGGGGAAAGGAAATCAAGGCCCATAAAGTGCAGCAGACGTATAATTTGCCAAGCGAATACAACTTCATTTTCCAGCGGCCACTGCTGCGCCCTCCACATCTTCACGCAGCCCCTGACCTGTGAAGAATTCTAACAAATTGGCTTCTATTGTGAAGCCAAAAGGTGCCATCAATGAAGGGACGGTTCGCTGGTCCTAAAGTATGATGGGAAATCACAGGCTGGAATAAAGAGCTGCAGTTTTATGAAGTTAACCCGTTGAGGTTAAAGCCAAGCAGGGAGGCTGGAACAGGCTCCTGCCCCTTTCTATGACTTAATGGGGAGCAGAGGAGTTATTCAGATGTGCTGTCCCAATGCAGGGAAAACTCCCTCACTGAGCATGGCAGAAAGGAGAGTTCCGCTCTTCTCAGCAACTTCTGCTGTGCCACAGTGAGGATTCATTCCCTCTGTTCTGCTCTTCGTGCTTGATAGATTGTAAATGTCCAGAGGGAAGAAAGAGAATCAATAGGTGGCCTTCCCAATGCTTGTTTGCACAGCAAAAGGACTTCTGAGTAAACAGCCAATGAGTTAACGTAGTGCCACCTCTACACAGCTCCATCAGGCTATTTACTCTGGATTTGCACTTGCTTATTAAGAGCTCATCTGGGTGCAAGTCCTATTTTTGTTTTTCCCTCTCCCAGTGTGCTGGGGCCCTGCTGACAGCTGAAAGCAAGGAGATATTTTCTTTGTGCTGATTGCCTCAGTGATTCCCATCCCAGATGTGCTTGCACCCAAGTACTGGCAGGGGTCTGTCCTGCTCCCAGTCACCATGTTTGAGCCCAAACCCCAGAATCACATGCTGGGAAAGGTGAAAATTATATTGGTATCATTTCCAAAATGGTTTTAATTTGCTTTTTTGCAAGTATTAATGTGGCAAGTGTTAAGGTTCATATTGTTACTACAGCTGCTTTACTTGGATGCTGGAGGTATATAATCTGGCCCATATCCACTGATTCTAGCAGGAATTGTACCAAATTCTCACTTTCCCCCCTTGAGATGAGATGGACTTTAACAGCAGGGACAAGTGGGGTCATATTCACCTCCATCTTACATACACCTGCCTTAAGTGTTTCTTCCAGCCCATAAAATTACATATACATGCCTACAAAACCTGTGAATAGTCCAGGATTTATTCTCTCATTTTTCTCTTAAAATTGAAAAAAAATAATGAAGGGCTGCTGCAAGGGTGCTCACAGTGAATGTAATGAATAGTAGAATAAAAATAATATTATGGTTGTGCCTCATAGTTTTTGCTCTGTGCAGTAAGCCATCATGCTAGGAACTGGACTAACATTTTGCAGAGGCTGTCACTGCCCCACTATGCCTTCAGGCAAGAATAGAGACTGCAAATTAACAGTCTGAGGGAGAAAAAAGACAAAAAGGCTTGCCAGAGGCCATCCTAGAAACTCAGTGGTAAGACCAAGGATAGAATCAAAGCTACCTGCTTTGCCCATTTGACCACATTTTCCTTAATCTTTATAATGACCCCAGTCATTCCAAAATGCATATCTATATATAAATATTAAAAAATAAAAAATCTCATAACTTGCAGGGGGTGAGGAAAAGCTGTGAGCTCCATCCTTAACGAGGTCTCAGGTTGGGTCTTTGGGCTCATCCTTGCCCTGTTGGGTCAGACACTGGTCCATCAATCTGGCCTCTGCTCAGTCATGATCCCTGCTCAGCCATGCAGCCTCCAGCACTTCAGAGCTACATATCTCAGATTTCCCACTCACAACATGAGGCTAAAAATAATTTTCTCAAGTCAACGGAACGGGCCGAGGTGCTCCTGGAAAACTGCAGGGCATGAAGTTCACCGGGGTCAGAAGAATCAGTCACTGACACTGGCTAGATCCAGTGTTTTCTAAGGAAAAGGAAGGATTATAGAGGTTACAGAAAGCAGGTCCTTATCCTCAAAAGCACAATGTTCAGAAAACTAAAAAAAGCAAAAACCTGCATTGGAAAACATGATTTAGTCACATGAGATTTTTGTAAAATCTTTACAAATCCATGTAACGGAACAACAAAAAAATTTTCTAAGATTCTTAATCCAGGACTGCAATTCTTCAATTAAATAAGAACCAAACCAAACAACAGAAGACTAAAGCAATATAACAAACCAACCCAGTTGCTCTCCTATATTCAGAAATCTGTAAGGGCAGAACTTACTAACACCCAATTAAAGGAATTCAATGTTTATCTCACTGTAGGTAAATATTCAGTGATAAGTGAGCTAGGCAGACAAGAGTAGTAAAGGCATACAAATCTCTCCTTGAGAGGCTGGAGGCTTAAGAAAAACAGGGAAATTAATGTACTGGAGGTCTAGTCACAGTTGGAGACGGAAATAAAAGTTGGGAGTATATTAATGTCATGGTCCCAGACTTTATTCCCTCTCCAGAGCACACACCATTGCGACCTCAAAATCTGAAAATTAAACTGAAAGGAAATGTTTATTCTCACAAAATAGCAATTCATTACTGGGAATGGAGATATTTAACCAATAAATGATTGCTTAATGGCCCATAGGACCTTTTCTGCAGTTACAAAAACACTGTATGTTGTTAAACAACCAAGGATACCTCTTGAAAATGCCATGCTTACAAATAAAATGAGGGTTTATTTGCTTCTTGATGAATGTCCATAAACAGATCCTCCCCAGGTGCCCTGACATTAAAGAACACTGGGGATCAAGGTGGGGTCAAAGTGAGGAAACAAGGATTTGGGATGGAGGAAATTGTGGCTGTCTCTTGTTACACACCTCTGCAGTGACTTACAGCCTGTCCATCTGTCTGCCTCACTGGTGACTCTTATCTTAGTGCCATCTCAGTGTTGAATGAAGGGGAACAAAACCTGGTGTTTTTTTTCCCCAGAACACAGGAGAGGATCTTCTGGAAGAGGAATGTTGTTATGAAACTGTTCTCAGACCACTGTAGAAATTATCTCATTGAACATTTTATGGCTGTTGTAAAGTTTTTCTGTGTTTCTCATAGAAGTCCAAGTTTACCAGAGACCACAATAGCCTCAAGCTTTCCTGCTGAGCAAAGGAGCAAGTACTGAGCACTGATTTGGGGTTTGTCTCTCCGAAACAATTCCAAGCATCAGCTGTGACTGAGCAGATTACAAGATCTGCTGCTTGGTACAGCATTACAAGATTCAGCACTTCCACTGGTCCCAGTCATCTCTGTTTAACCCTGGGCATTTCCAGCACGACAACTGCAGCAGGAATTAACCCCTCATGCCATATGAGCATGGAAGCACAGAGCCTGGAGCAGTGACAGCACATGCAACTCATCAGAGTCATTAACAGTGACATAAATGACTTGTGGCATTTGGAAATCAAGGGGGTGTGTGTGTGTATGTATCCACATGTGAGCATGCATAAACAAAACATCTGAATTCAGGGCATCCAGGGAGACAATTTTCACTCCTCGTTCATCCCAGGATGCTGTTAGAGGTTCCTGATTTAGAAACACTCTCCTTCATTAGCATTCTCTTCCTCTGCCAATCATGGCATAGACAAATATCCTGGTATATTTTAGTTTATCATTTAGACAGATGATTTTTGTGATTCTCCCCATTTGAGAATCTCAGCTTCACGTGAACATGGCAAAGAAATCGACCTGCAGGGAGTGAAGATCCTGGTTTCCTCATCAGCAGCTCAGTAATGTGGGGAGGTCTTCAAGGGCCACGTGCTTCACTTGACTGCAACCACAGACACTCCCCTAAGGCTGTTGGTACATGGTAAAGGAACAGTTAAGATCTCAGTTTGTTGCTTTTGAAGGTCCAGGCATTCTAGGGAAAGCAATGGATTTATCCTTAATGACATTATTTCTGTCATATCTGTCACAGATATTCACTATCTACGTATTAGTACAAGTGTATTTGAATAATACAAACAGATCTGACTATTGCCAGTTGAGTTGGTGATTATTTAGTTACCATTTTGTTCCACACAAGCTGAATTGATTATTTTGACAATAAAAGGATGTTTGTAACCAGCAAAGTCATTCCGCTGCACAAATAGCCATCCTTGAGAAGAGGACAGAAGAGCAAAGAGGTATATGGTTACTGAAGGTCCTGTTGCTAACTAGAAATTTTTCAGATGCAATGATGAAAAGGATAGTATAGAGACATAAGCAGAAAAAAAGAATCACCAAAACCCAGTCTGTGGAGGCTTATTATTTTTGTCCAGAAAAGAGATACAAGAAGGTGAGAGCAAGGCCAGAATAAGAAGCAATGGGGTTATCATGGAGACAGCAGAAGTGATAGTCAAACTCCTACAGCTGGAATTCAGGTCATGTTCTTCTAAAGAGTGAGGCAGGAAGTTATTCTGCCATAACACAAACCAACTTTTTTGTTCTATGGACACAAGGAGAAGAGGTTTACGCTGTGGTCAGCTCACAGCTCTGCCTGTTCAGTACCTCATTCCTTTGGACCAGCACTACAGCACAGAGAGAACGTGTTCCTCAATGAGTCCTGTCTGTGGCATCTGATGTGTGGTCACAGGCACTGCCATAACAGACCCAAAACTTTATCACTAAATTTCTCCCCTTTCCCCTCAGCTATCGTATTGAACTTCTAGCACAAAAAAAAATGCTCAAAGGAAAGAAAAAGCTGTCTACTGGAAACTCCTCTGAGCAACCCTACAGGAGACATTTGAAGCTCTGATGAGGCATCAGATTCTCAATTACCAAGTCATACCTTTTAACATGCCCAGAAACTGACTTGCTGACATGCTCTGAAGGGATACGAGTTGCCAAGGTCTGCTGGCATCAAGCCTAAATGTTTCTCCTTTTTCTGCTCAGGTCTTCCATTTGGTATCAGAAGATGTCATGGTGCCAGTGTCAGTCCACCTGGACTGCAAACAATGGTTCCATTCACGTTCCAGCATTTAATCAGTAGCTAGTATCACTGGTGTTTTCATTCAGGAGTGTTTCCTTTAGCTCTGGCTCCAGGTGCCCTGGAACAACCACTGATAACGAGGGAGCAGTGGATTTACCTGCTGTAAGGACACACCATGGGATATTCTCAGATGCAGCACAAGGCTGGGGGTTTGCAAGGCAACTCCAACATGTTGTACCTGCCACTGGTGAAGCAGCTGACAGAGGAGACATGGCCAATCAGCAGAGTCACCCAACTGCTGGCTGGACCTAAATTCCATGCCCCTTGCTTGCTACTGCAGTCAAAACTCCCACTAATATCCTGACTTAAGAGTCTTGGAAATAAGCTATGTGGAGTGCCCTACCTGGCGAATTTTATTCAAGAGGAAAATCCCCATATTCTCTTTGTGCTTGGTTGTATTTCAGTATTATTCAGCTTAAACTCATTGCTTATATAAGGGCAAAGCTCTGATGCATCAATAATCAAGAAGGCTGTATGCTGGGCTATAACTCTAAATTGGCATCAAAGATGACTCAACATGTCAAACCTTCTGACGACTCCTCAGGAAGGTCAGGAGGAAACAAAGAGCTAGATTTGTCCTTAGCATACTTTCCTCCTTTTAATAGAGTTATGCCAGGGCCTGAAATGTCCATCAGAAAGGAGGGTTAAGTTGTCTCCAGCTAACGAAGATGAAAAGAATAATTTAATGGAGGTGGGAGCCAGAATGCAGTGTAGGGATGAAAGGACGAGCAGTAACTGAGACTGAATTTAAACAACTCCAGAGAATAAAACGATCCTTCAAAAAAAAAAAAAAAAAAGATAATTATGTCTTACAACAATTACCCTGGCTATGAAGCAAAATTAGCATAGTCCTTTCTAATTTAAATGTGTTGAAAGTGCCTGAGCATGACAGCAGAAAATTACAAGGTTTACGACACGGGCTTTGGTTAAAGTGATGGCAATCGGATTATTGTAGCTTTTTGTCTGTTGATAGTAATGATTGCAAAGTTACCTATAAATATTAACTATTTAGTACTGGGAGACTTTTGGTTTAGATAGCTAAGATATACCTCTTCTAGTCACTCCAAGGAATAAAGTTGTCACACAGAAAAACACTTACCTTTTTGAATCAGAGGTAGTTCCTTCTGATTCATCAGTCTGCTTTTTTAATATAATTCTGTGAACAGTATGATTCTAATTTATGATTTAAATCTTTCCTTAAAATGTTAAAAGTCATAAGACTTATTTAATAACTACTTCCCACTTCATCTTTCTCATGCAATATGGTAGTTAGAGAGTAATTAGAGCCTGGATCAAAAATATTTTTATTTATGAATTGAAAGAACCAAGCTTGACCTTTGTAGATGTTTCTCCTGGGTTTCCAAAGATCTTTTCAAGGCATATCTTTAATTCCCAATATCATGGCCTGCAGTTAAGCAGGAGAGTTATTAAAAAAAAAAACATTAGTAGAAAATCAGGTTCTGCAGTCACACTGTAACATCAGTGTGGTAGTGATGAATTAAAATGTAAATAAATTCACCTGAATTTTGTCCTGGCTTAAGCAGGGCCAAATTAACTGCCTCTATTGCCCACATTTCCTTTACATGAGTTTCACCTCATTTGAGGTGAATTGAATTTCAAAGAATTTGAAATCTCAAATTCTTACCAGTGTTATAACCAGGTTGTTTATACAAAAGACACTTTTCTTCTCCTTGGATATAACAGGCAAAACAACATTGGGCAAGACTCATGGACTCATGTGAATTGGACTAGAAGTAAATCATGGCCAAGAAAAGATGTGCAGCACAGGGTGGGACAGAGTCCAGTTGCATGTTGTACCCCGAAGTTCATCCTGCACTTCTGTAAATATTCTGTGGTGGAGTCTGTTCCTGCTCCATGTGAATTCAAACACTGTGATTTATATTTGTACTAAGAAGGTCAGTTGCACAAATACTTTCATTTATTAAATTAACTCTGCAGTAAATTAATATGATTTTCTTAAACAACTTTACAACTTGGGAGGTTTGGGAAACAGAATTGAGCTCAGCTGTTTCCTGTGGAATCTTGTTTTCATAACCTCACTGAATCTTCTCTGCTTTACTTGAGATATATCTATATGTCTATATATAGAGAGATATAAATTTTTGTGCACACAAAGCAAAAAGCATGTGTAAAAGATTAGAATTTGGGTTCAAGTATTAGTCTACTTGATTCATGAATAAATTGTTCTTTGTATTTTTGGGTCTGACATTCAGATTAACGTAAGTTCTTCCCAAGTTTACTAAAAGCTTTCTCCTCTTTATTTTTTCTTGGCAGGATTCTGGAAAAAAAATATCCATGCTATTGAAACAGTGGTTTATTGAATTAATACAATTACATAAAGAAGCTGTGTCATATTTTAAGTAGATCTCTGATAAGATGCTTTGCTCTGAATACTAAAAAGAATTTGGACTCCCTGTACGCCTGATTCAAATTATTATCAAAGACATTTATTTTTTGTATGTGACATGTTGTTAAATATGTTAATTTCTTAGAAGCACAGTGTATGAAGTGCAAGAGCAGCTGTGTGGGAAAGTGAGCTTCAAAATAACAAGGCTGAGCTCTTCTTGGGAATTAGTGTGGTCCAATGGGTAGGCAAGTAGCCGACAGTTCCAGACACCTGGGTTCTGCTCCGAAATCTGCCACTGACCTACTATTTTCCACTGGGCAAATCATTTCACCCTTTGTTTTTTTTTTTTTTTTTCCTATTCATAAAAAGATCAGGAGTAAAAATTTTTTTTAGCTTATTAACAGTTTTGTGTCACTATAGTACACTACAGTACAAACTAGAGTTTGATAGGAAATGCCTGAGAAGTAAAAACTTGGCATTATTCACAGATAATTGATGCCTGTTAGAGCCCTTGTATTTAAGGAAAAAGTAGGAAGTCCAATTGCATCGAGATACAAACTCATGGCAAAGCTCAAAGGCTTGGCAGAGAGAGCAACAGTAGACACATAATTTAAATGAATAAATGGTTTCAACTTGAATAGTGGTTCCATTTAATTTGTGGTGACGATGGGCAGGGCTATTTAATTGACATTGTAATTGATTTTGATGATATTACCTGCCTGAGTGAAGGTTATATGCTGCAAAGGGAGCCACTGTGCTGAGGCAGGCAGAGAACCAATGATACACATAGGCCAAAAAGGAATAGATCAGGGAAATCAGAACTTGGTTCTATTGCTAAACTGCTTGGCAATTTTGATTTATTCACTTCAGTCCTTCCAATTAATATTGAAATAACAGTCCTTTTGGAAGCTAGGATGAGTGAGTGAAACCTCACACACATTAGAGGGAAAAAAAATCAAACCACTAATGTTGTATTTCTCCTGAACAGCTCCTTTCTGCTCCACCAGGTACTGGGGATGAAGGTCCATCATGGCATGTGTTCACAGTAGGTTTTTTTTTTTGTCTGTACCTGGACTCACATTCTGGACAGCTTATGAAGAAGGTAACCTTTGGAGCTTCCATACCTTTGTGCCTCTAGAGAGGTTTATGTCCATAAACATGATTTAACCCCTAACAACTACTGAGATCTTATCTGTGTTTCTAATATTTCTGAAGAGTACATGTTTGGACTGCAGTTTGCCTGAGGCTTCCCTGCATTTTTCCCACTGTTCAGAACCAGGAGTCTTTCATTATTTTCATATTTAAGATTCTAGTTTCAACTAGGCCTAGTTCCAGGCCAGAGGAACAGGGATACTCCTTGGAACAACAGAAGGAAAATACTCGATAAATCGCTTTCTGGATCTGTTTCTTTATTCAGTTGTTTTTGTGTTGTGTCTTGCAGGTCCTTCTATAATTCCATTATAAATATCTTAAATATGAGGAGTTTTCCAACTTCTCTTTGAATGTTAACCCATATTCTGTTCATCATAGACAGGCTTAGAACCACAGAAAATCTTGGGTTGGAGGGAACCTTTAAGATTCTCTAGTTCCAACTCTCCATCCTGTTTTAAGATCTGTTTGGTGCCCAGAATTCCATGTCATTTCTCCAGCGAATTCTTTCAGTGGTGGAAAACATTTCTTCTCTAGGAGGAAATGTTCCCTTTATTCCAGTGTTGGATCACTTCCCTTGAAAAAAATCACACCAGAGCATCATCAGGGATCAGGACCTGGCTCTCACAGGGCAATTCTTATAAAGCCCAACACTTCACTTTCACACTGACACCTTTTTACAAAGTACTAGAAATAGAAAGGAAAAATAAAGGTGATGCAAATGCTTTGGAAAGGTCCCTTTGCACCATCAGACTTTCAGTGCAAGGAAAACATTAGCCTATAAAATTTTCAGATAGTTTGGCCCTTGTCATTTAAGTCTACAACCCAAGGCAGAAATCCAGAAACAAAATCAGCAAGAGACCAAAATGATCTCCCTCTTAATCAGAATAATTAAGGCGTGAAAGAACTTTCTAGGGATCTGAAGTTAAATTATTGGGAACTATGTTCTGAGGATTTTTTCTTTTTTTTCAGTTTCTGTTCATTTTATGCCTGAGTTTTACGTTTGCACTTATTTAAGCTGTCTGGGAAAAGAGGCTGTACATAAAAGACGATTTTAAAGCACTCATTTTTAAAGCACTCCAGGGCTGGATTGAGGGAGAATTCTTTGTTTTGTTTTGTTTTAACTTGTTGGTGGGATTGTTGGGGTTTTTTTTTGCACTTTAGATAGAAGACATAAACTGTAGCTCTTAAATAGATGAATGCTGAGAATAAAATTACCAAAGAACTCTTTCTAGAAAGGAATGAAAATCAAGGAGAGAACAAGTAAAAAGAATCTGTGTCCTGTAGCAGTCATGCAATGACGCTGAAATACTGGGCCAAATTCTCAATGGAAAGAAATCAATATGCTTCCAGTGAAGTCTATGAAACAACATCACTTTGCACAAGCTGGGGGTCTGATGGCTACATATATATTTTATCTATCTGTATGCAGCATTACAGGAAAAAAAAAAAAGAAGGAAAAGAAAAGATAAAAGAGCTCTTGAAAGTGAATGAAGTTGATTCTCAGAAAAAAAATGGGGTTTAGATGTTGAATATTTAATTCACTGATAAAAGGACCTTGATTTCCTGCATCCAGCCATCACAAATAAAAAAAAAAAAGGAAAAAATAAAAGAAAGGCACATCTTAAAAGGGAAGCAATGAGCAGAAACTGACCTTTCTGTGAGCAAGCAGATGAGAGAAGGTATTTGGTTAATCCCATCTGTCGCTGATTGGTCAGACAGAACCGTGTTGAAAATGTCTCCATCTGGGCTAATCTGCTCTCAGTTGGATGAGCTGAGGCCTTCAGAGTTAACCTGACATTTAACAATAATTACCCTTTCGGATGACCCCGGCCCAATCTCCTGCTCTCTTAGAAATCTCTCTTTTTTTGTGTGTGCTCCCAAACCCCTTGACTCCCATGTTAGAGATAGCTGAAAAGCGATGATACGATAATGAGATATGCTCTACAAACACACACACACACACACAGCACTTGTGCCAGCCCACACCCAGAGATGCCCCATGTCCCCAACACTCCTGCATCATTGATCAGATTCCTGTGGCATATAGGAGGGGAGATATATTAAAAATCAAGGCGGGGATAATTTCCCAAATTAAGGAGTAGTCATGCTCGCTTGCTAACCTTTGTGTGGAAGCTCTAAGTTTCTTTCTGGCAGTTGGAAGTCTCTTATCTGTGGTGAGGAGAAATGGTGCATGGAAATAGGTTCAGATAGAAAAGCAGAGTTCAGAGGTCACAAAGGCTAACTGTAGATGAAATGTGGCTATTTCTTTTTACCTGAGGCTGGCTTCATCTTTCCTCTGAAAGGTCATTGCGATAAAACAAAAACACCTCTCAGGAGAGGAATCATTTATCTCTGGTCAGGTTCTCCCTTCCATTGGGGTACTTTATTTATTTTTCTCATCTTTCAACCACATTTCTTCCAAAGTCACCTCTTTCCAAGCATCCTCCTTCCACTGAAGACCAGTGCTGAGTTTTGAATGTTGGTAGAAGTTTGGCTTTATTATACTGATTGTCTCTGCTTTTACTTGGAAATCACGTCCAGAGACTTGGATGATTCCCCAAATCACTTTAATCTGTTGGTGATGAGCTGAAAAGTTTGAGAAAATAGCTATACTAATGGAAAAAGAACAAGGACAAGTCTATATGATAGGAAGCTCATTTCCAGGGTCTGATTTATTTCATATCTCTGCTCTGACCATACATAAATCTTGTATCTACCTCAGTTTCTTTATTTGTCCAACTAAAATTATAATAGTCATTTCGCAAAAGTGCTATAAGATTAAATGTAAATCACCTTGAAATTCTTAAATAGAAGACAATTAAGAAGAACTATATATTTATACACGATATATCCTCTTACATCTTGGGTTGGATCCAATAACCAGTCTTAATTACAGTAATTATGCCTCTGGTCACAGCCAGAAGCTAGAAGTGAAGTGAAGAAACAGGAAAAATGTTTAATCGATGCCCTAAGAAAAACTTCTTTGTAAAAGTCTTGTTTTCTCAATTTCTAAACAGTTCTCAGCTGTAAATTCAGCTCCAAGTTTATGTCTTGACGTTGGACCAGCAAACAGCAAGGATTTTTCCAGTTATTTGCTGGAAAATACACTTCTACACTTCTTTGTATAAAGTCCATATCTTATGAGGCTGGACCCCTCAGTATTTATGGGCAAAGTTCCTTTGACTGCAGAACTGCTGGGAATTACCTGACCTGGATTTGTAGTCCAATTCTGAATATTTTCATGATCCAAGCAAACAGTCCATTTCACTGAACAATGTTCAAACAGTCATCACTTGGCAAAATCTCTGCTTTTGCTTTTGCCAACCAAGAAAACTGTGGCTGTTTCCTTGCCTCACACCCCATGGTGACTAAGGTGACATATGGAGCAGCTCAAGTTCACTCTGAGATTTTAACAACTTACACATGTGATAGTTTCAGTACTTTTCTGGAGTCTACAGATTAATTTAGGTGTGACATCATCTTTGTCTTTTTAAACTTTGTTTCAGTGTGCTGCCTTTCCATAGGTATTCAAAAGGATGTGCAGAGAGGCATTCTTCCCTTGAATAACTCATTAAGAATAGTGATTTCTATTCCATTTTCCTCACTCCATTTCAAAATAAAGCATAGGTCCTGGACTGTTGTTCCCTGAAATCAGACATAGCTTTTCATATGTGATAAAAGAATTCCTTTGGTGGAGTTCTGATTACTCTCTCAGCCCTTCATATGTTTATTTAAATGAAAATGTGTTTAAATTCTTGGAGAAAAGATAAAAAGTTTCCCATATTGAAAGAGTCTCTAAAAAACAAACAAAAAAATTACTGCAATTCTTCTATGTTAGGATGCTGTCTTTTACAGCAGCCTGGGCTACAAGCTTTCTAGGTCTCTTTTAGAAAGGGTGGAAGCTTTTTTTTTAATCTTTGTTACTTGGTTGTTGCAGCTGCTGCTGATTTTATGCCTTTGACATGTTCAGGTTGGACATTGGCTGCATGTTGTATCAAAGGTGGACTTTCTGTAGAAGAGATGGTGTTTGAGGTGGGAGGGAGGAAACAAGCTGAGACATTGGCATCCACTCACCTGTTTATCTGATGATTTGCTCTACAAAGTAGTTCAAATAACACCTGACTAATGCTTTTCTACTCTCATCCTCGGGACCAATGTCCAGTTAATTCTGTGGTGGATGGTCATAAAGCTAAACTGTTGAGCTCTTGGTTATCTGCAGAAGCATTTGAGAAGTTCAATTTGTTTTCCCTAGGCTGAAAAAAAATACTAACCAATTCATTATTGCTGAAATTGATATTCATCTTGATTATAGGATCATTGAAAGATGACAAAATTTTTCTTCAGTTATGTGAAAGTGTGCAACCTAGTTTTCTACCAGATACTATTCATCTGTGAAGAAAAGCAGTCCATAGTGTGCTTAAGCTTTAGTAAATTGTTGTTAAATGGCCTCATCCACATCTGATCCACCCTCTCTTCCCCTTATAGGCAAAAGTAAATATTCTTCAATAATAAGTGTTTAGTGAGATCAGTCTCAGCAGCACCAAATCCTATTTAAGGTATGTCCATTTGGATTTCCACAGTTTATGTACCTGTCCTTTAAACTGTCTTTGGAGGATGTAATTAATTATTACACAGTAAAAAATACACATTCAGAGGCCCATAGACACTGAATACTCAAGGAGTTCCTCTTCCATATCCATATTAGCCAATGCTTTATGCCCTGAATAAACCAATGAAGGGGATGAGGGGAATAAGTTTTGCTCCATCTAAGAAAGAAGAACACAGTTTTACCCTTTGACCTTCAAGGGTAAAATTGTCTGTCTTATTCTCAGTGAGTGACACAGTTTGGAAGGTACCCCCAGCTGGACAGACGAGCTGCTAACCCAGCAAGGGTGCTGAGGTGTTATCCAGACCAAACATGTAATACTCATTCCTTACAGCAACAGAAGCTCATCAGGGTTTATTTTAGTTAGGTCATGTCAGTGCTGGCTTTTATTGATTCACATGATTCTCACATCTGAAATAGAACTATAATATCAGTGATTCGTACTGGTGGATTAAGTGTTTACCTCTTTGTTGTACAGGAGCTATATCCCCTGACAGTGTAATTGAACCAATGTTTTGCTTCAGCTGATTTCCATCCACAAACTGTTTTGGAGTTCAGAGACGAGATCACCTTAAACCATTGAATTCTCCATTTTCACAGTCAATTAGTGATGGTTGCCAATATGGAGGAGGGCGAGGGATATGGGCTGCCCTTGAGAAAATGTCATACTATGCTGATGTCATAAAATAATAATACTACATACTAGGCGTCATTACTTTTGCTAGTACATAAAGGCAGCCAAGCACCAGAGCTACTTGGCTGTACTCTTTACACAGCCTGGGTCAGGTAAAACTGTGCTGCTGGAAATGCAAGTGGAACAGCCTGTGCCATTTGGGCAGACTGAAATTTAATACCACAAGGTTAGAGTTTACAGCACCAGTCTTCCTATTATCCAGTTCCGATTGTCACCCTGTGTAAATTGGCCCAACTGCTTTGAAATCAAGAACTGTGTGGGCTCATGGTGTTTTCTCATTTTATGCCCTGGGAGAATTTGGCCAACCATTCCTCTGTATGTCATTGAAACGTGGCTATATATACACCTATTAATGGCCTATTGAGTTACTCTGAGCCTTGTAACAGCCTCTGTATTTACAGGCCCTTAGGAAAATCTGCCTGATGATCATGCAGGCAATAATTAAACCCAGTAATACTCAGGCAGACAGAGCCATGAACATAAAATTCTCCACACAGAATTTTCTAGGTAGGATAGAACAGATGAACTACAGGTCGGCCTTTGCCTCTGTGCTATATTTTTTTCTGTAACATGATCAAACCAATTAGCTTGATCACACTCTGACACCTATCAAGCTGCAAAGGGGAAATACATATTTTTGGTAAAGGCAAAGAACTGTCTGTACCCAGACAGATGGTAAACGTGTATCAGTTTCTTCCCTCTCCTCTTTAGTTAGGTTTTTTTTTTTCCCTTTTAGTTTAAGTCACCCAGACCTTGTCTTTTCAGTAATGTCATAATCAGCAAGCTGAAGGCAAAGCTGCTGATAATTGTTCTTTATGTTGCTCCCTGTTTAGTATCTGATCCAATACATCTGCGTGGACACCATTCCATCACCTTCTTAGTAACAGAGGTGAAAAAAATCAATGGCAATCAGATTACCTTTTTAACAGAAAGGCTAAAGGGCCAGTGTGTTAAGTTCACAGTGCATCACCTTTCATTTAAAACATCTCACTTCTGGGGGCTCTGTTTTATTTTTTTATTATTTACCCTTTATTATTATTTATAGCACCGGGGGTTCCTCAGTATACCTTGATATAATTGCATTGGTCTCCCCTCAGTCAGACTGTGGCAGCTGTGTTCTGCAGGGTGCAGTGTTAGTTTTGATAAGACAACTCTGTCCCCGAGTCCTTGTTTCACATGTGGTTCATAACAAAATCCAGGAAAGTCTGAACATCTTGTACAGTCGTGTGCTGGGATTTTTACTGTTCACCCTCTCCTTTCCCCCTCATCCTCTGGGACAAGCTCAAAGGAAAAAGATATTCTGTGTAGAATGACTACAGCACCAGATGATTTTGAAGAAATTTAGGGATTTTTAGCAATCATGAAGAACAAAAACAATTGATAACAATTTCAGGATATGGTGTTAATAGCCTGTAATTCCCTGAGTGCCCTAGTTGTAGAAATCTGGATTAATGAATCACTCTGATTGTTTGTAGTTCACAAACATGCTATGCCCTTTTAAATTACTAAGAAGATTTATTAGAACCATCTTCTGACCAGATATAGTTTGCAAGATTATCTTACGCTTTCCTATATTTCCACTCAATTATGTCTGCCCCTGCACTCCAAGTCCTTTTTTACTGGTTCCACTAAATAAGGGTGAGTTCTGTATCTGAATCAGTCAAGTCCCTGCCATGGCTCAAACAATTCCCATGCATTTGCTGGATAAAATTGCTGGAATCCTTTTTGAGAAAAATAGTCCCAGCAGCACAAGCTTTATTAATCAGGCTGGGATATCACAATTTATTATCATAAATATGAATGAGCAGGGAGTGTCTCTCACAGAGAACTTGTCATCTTTGTATCTATTACATGAGCCATTCTCATCAGCCAAGGGATAGTTTAGAGTGGGTTGGAATTAGGATTTTTAGTGATACTGACTTTTCTGTAGTTTGAATAACAAAACAAGTGGTTTGTATACATTATTTCATCTTTCTTCCAGAGCCAAAGTTGTGCTTAGGCAGGTGCTTTGTGCACATCAGCTGACAAAGGGTTATGTCCAGCAAATCCCCAAGGGAAAACAACAGGCAGGATAAAAAGAAGTGGATGACTGATTGAATTCAACAGGGTCTTTATTTTTCATTCCTTGGAAAATGTTCAAGAATCTTGTAGCTCAAATTCCAGGTCAAATTGCAGGTAACTGTTAGAGACCTCTTCATCACAGATCCCTACAGCTATAGCTATTTCAATTCATTAAGTGTTGCAGCAATTAGTAATGATTTTAAGAAGTGGAATAAAATTACTTTAAGAAATGGTAAATTTCTTATGTGTTTTCTCCTCCCTTCATTTGGGTTATGGCTATCAAAAATTAATTTTGACAATTAGTTAAAGCCAACCTCATATCTAACAAGTTGCAGTCAAAATCCAGGTGTTTGTTTTTAAGCAAAGATGCACAAGGAAAGTAATTCAGAACTAAGTGGGATGAAATGTTTGTTTCAGTTTTGTGAGTCATATAAGTCTGCAAACTACATAGAAGACCTCTCAGCAAATTAACATATATCAAAAATAGTAGGGGAAATATGGATTACTCAGACATTCAGAAGCAATGAGTGACTTGAAATTGAGTGCAGGCAAACATCTCCTCTCTGCGATCTTAAGACAGTGGTGTTTATTGGGTCCCAGCTCCAATTTCCCTCCTATTTTTCCAGTTGGGAATTTTGAAGGCCTGAGATATGTTCTCTACCAGAGACAAACATGCTGCCTCAAGGTCATGAGGAGCAACAACTTTAACCTGGCAAAGAACTTGTACCCAAACAGCCTCAGCACCCAACTCCTCAAGCAGACAGCGGAGAATTTACAGCCTCAGCCTGCTCCAACCTCTCCATAATTATATATGCAACCCTACACCTCTGATAATTACCAGGCAGGCAAGAAGTTACCCTCTGGCCCCACACAAGGTGTTCTATTTTGTACCTTGAATTTTCCAGTGGAAACATCCCCTTGGTGGGATTTCAGGTTGTGCTGTTGCATGAGGCCCATGTCTGGTTGAAGTGGAGCACACAGTGGAAAAGTGGAAAGCAGGAAGGGGAAGACAACAAGAGGGAATATAGATAAATAGACAGAAAAGCTGTGATCCTGCAAAGCAGGATTCATGTGGCTGCATGGAGCTGCTGGTGTTGGGAAGGGTCAGGATCCCAGCTCGGGTGAATGGAAGGAACAGTGATCATCTGCAGGGTAACCAAAACAACTCCTCATAAAATTCTTAGCACGTTGCATGGTACTTTTGCAGCTGGTATAGACTTTCACACCTGGGGTACACATTATCCAGCACTGAAAGACAAGAGCAAGGTGTTTAAGACAGATCTATAGAGGCTGCAATATCAGACCTGGCACAGTTCCTTTGCTCAGTTCATAGAAGAAGTAGCTTTTTGAAGCACCAGTCAGTTTTGGGAACTTGTGGAGAAACACAGGATGAATAAAATGTGCCCTTTAACCTTCCACAACACAGTCTTTTAGGGACAGAGTTGGTTTCTCTATCAATGACGCTTTGAAACAAACTCAGGATTTATAAAGTGTACTGATGTAGAGAGCAGCACTGTCCATAGGAGTCTGAGTTTCTGGCTCAGGGAACCAGACCCTCCAGAGGCCCTGCACGCCTTGTGCCAAAAGTCTGGAGCAAAAGGACACGTTTCTGTGTGAAATCTCTCTCTTCCCACGCTTCATATTTTCTAAGATGCAGCCATACAATGGAGAAGTGAAAAATGTATTTTACTAATTACATAAACTACACCAACCTGGGGGAATTTGCAGGTGTGGGAAACTCAGCTTGCAGGTGACAGATTACACCAGATGAGACACACTGAGGGCTGAAGGAAGGGGTAGATGTTTCTCTCCCTCACTTGCTTTTGCAGTGCTGCTGTCCAGGGAGCTAGAAGCAAAGGCTGTTGCAGAGAAAGGAAGATAGAAGAGTTTCTGCAGGAGCACAGTTAGAGCTGGATGAGGATTAACTCAAAAAGTTTGTGTTTTCTCTAGAAAATCAGCTCTTGTAGATGGGGAATTTCTCTGTGGAACCTGGGTGCCCAAGCAGGGTGGCAGCCTGAGCTGTAGGGCTACCTTCAGTGGGGCTGTTCAGAGAGGAAGAGGGGGCTTGGTGCTTTCCACAAAAATGTCTGTGCCAACACCACACGAAAATTATATTTTGTGCTGGCTGACTCTGAACTGTACATGCTCAGGGGGTGGATCTTGGTGCCCCTGGGATGGAGAGGGCTGTTGGAGCTGAGGACTGCAGAACAGTCCTGAACGTGTCTGGAGCTGGAGGAGCAGAGGGGATGGGTGCCCCTGCCACTGCCAGAGCTGCCTCCAGCCTGGCTGCCCAGCTGAGTTCTGTCCTCACTTACACAACAGCAATTTAGATCCTTGACCAAAGATTTAATTTATTATTAGGGACATATGTTTCTCATAACGATGGTTTCTGTCAGCACCCATGAGCATTAGGGGCTTTTTGTTGAGAATAATGGAAAATTCCCATTGAGCAAATTTCCCCTATGCTGTGCCATTAACTTAGCTCCATATATCTTCAAGGGTGTGGAGAGGGAGGGTTTTAAATATTTTTAAACAATTAATTTAAACAAGGTTTTTCTTCCCTCAACATTTTTCATTACAACTTGATAATAAGTTAAATAGTTTCATGAAACATTCTTCTTCAAATTAAAATTAATGTGTTTCCATTTTTATAACCAAGCAACAAATCTTTATATTTTTGGAGCTGAGAATATGCCAAAATCTATTTACTTATAAAAATCTCCACAAGCCAAAGTTAAAAACAGGAATCGTTTGGGGTGGTTTATATCCGAAACGTAATGCAAATTCAAGGAACTTGCAGGCTAAAGTGTAAGTATTGCTGCATCTGATTCAACCAGGGATCCCTGCCAGGATGAAAGAGGAAGAAATGTTAAGAGTTTTAAACTTTTGCTCCAGTAAAAGCTGATTTTTCTGTGGCATTTCAGTAGGCAACGATGATGTGCAAGGCAGAAAAACTTCATTTATTTCTTTTGCAGATTTGCTGCAATAGCTAACTAGGAGAAGAGTAGGAGATGAATTATGGTCCAAAAGGGGATGGAAGCTACTCTTAATTACTTTTCTGATCTCAAGGGTACTTCAATAACTGTTTTAAACCTTGTTTCATATGTTAACCTGGGCACTACATATTTCAAATTGGGCTAGCAAGTCACTAAAGGTAAATGAGGGCTTCATGGTGTGATGTGAGGCAGGGTCCCACACAAGACTAATGACACCAGATTTAATTGGAAGGTGTAGTTTTTGAACCAATAAAATCCCTCAAACCAAATGCAGCAATATGGGAGCTGAGGTTCTGCCCACAAGTAATTGCTCAGTGGTGTAAACTGTTGCAGAGAAAAGCCAAAGTCATATTTTTGCTATTAGAGCAGGCAGAAATCAGTTCACTTGTTTCCTTGTTTTGATATCCCATGCGTTTAAGAGATTAGATTAATAACAGTCTAAGACAACTGTGTGGTGACTGGGCTAATCTTTAAATATGTTATGGCAGAATAGGCCTGCATCTTAATGTGGGTTATGCCTTATGTGATGGAAATGTTCACAAAGTCTGGAAATCCACAAAACCACCACTGGGATTTATTCAGTGTCAAAAATATGATGCTTCCCAATCTCCTTGTAATGGTTACATTATACTTGCATTTTGATTACAGTACTTTTCAACAGGTACTTTTGCTGCAGAGAGAGATAGAGGGGCTCCACAGAGTTTGACAAAAACGTGATTCCCAAATGTTGTGCCTCTGCCACGTTTGGCTTGCCTCTCTCTCAGGCACCAGGTGCCCTTGGGGGATATGTGCTACCCTTATCAGAGAGGATGCCTTCTTTGGGATTATCTGCACACACCTTCTGCCTGACACAGACAGCCAAGCACACAGACTTGTCTGGCTGGAGACCAAAAAACAGCTCTAGATCCATGTCAAACTTTTCCACCTATTGCTTATGTTTTCTGTTCATTTCTGTTTATAAAGTGCTCGTAAAAACCACTGCCTTCTGTATTTGTTCCATTTCTTGTTTCTGCCTGGTGACTTTTTTTGCTTCTTCCTTCAGCTCATTTCTTGGGGGAAAAACCCTAAATCATATTAAAAAGTCATCCTGACAAAATGTAGTGTGGGAAGTGCTTTGAGATCATGTAATGAAAGACCTCATGAGGCTCATGTCTTTGAGGAGATGTTTAGCTTACCCACTGTCTTGTTGCTGCCAAGTTCTTTGGAGGAAACATTTTTCAGTGGTAGGGGATGATGCTTTTTCTCAGACCAGATGCATAAAATAAAACAAAAAATATTTATATCAAAAATTAGAAGGTATCAACCCTAAACTTTTCTATTTCTATCTTTATACAGTAGGTATGTGTTTCTCTGAGGAAGAAAAACACATTTATGAGAGCATCTAAGGTGTCAGCTTCTTCAGATATTGGTGACAAGACAGAAGATTTCAGCCTGATGGCAACGACTGAAAAAAGTCCATGTAGGTTATGAAGATGAGCACTTTAGGCTTGCACAAGTGTCTGTCTATAGCAGGGCTCCTGACAGCAGCCAGGGATGCTCACAGGAGCTCCATGGCAGTGCCTGCTCCCTGGGCTCAAGAGCTCTCTCAAAGGCTCAGCGCTGTGCTGAACAGCTCAGTATGTGAGAAGAATGATATTCCAGCACTGAAAACCCAACTGTGATATCAGTTTGTACTTTTGGTTGTTTGCAAGTTCCCTAACTACCCCTGGGTGTGCGGCTCTGGGGCTGCCATATTGCAGAAGGCGTTACCGTGGTGGGTCAGATTAGAGCTGCACTGCCAACCCCGTTCCAGTGAGAGAGCTGGCATGAAGGAAAGATGACTGAATTAGTGGCCAATTGGGACATTTTCTGACCTACTCTTTAGGAACCAAGTCCTCTGAACTTTCCCATTATCCTTCGGCTTCATCCTTTTAATAGGGACCAAATCTCCATTAACAATTGAACACCGACAATAAGTGCCATCAGGAAAAGGAAATTCAATTTTAGTGGGGGATGACAGCCTTACCTTTTCGCGCTTAATTGGCCGTATTGTCTCCAAAAGTTAATTGGTTACTTAGTCCAGGTAGTTAGTAAAATGTTTAGCTGCGTCAAAAAGCCCAGGCTCCTACTGTTAATGGGGCATGAAATGGAATGTTTGATACTGCAAATAAAATCAGTGATATTCAAGGATGTTATGGTAGGTAATGCGTTGAAACTGCCATTTAATGGGTCCTGGAAGATTAGGGTAGTGTCAGCTGGAACCGCCCGGTCTCTTTTCTGACATTGTTAGTTGCCTCTTCATTTACTTAACGGCTGTCTGCACTGATTACATAGGCATAAAACTCCCTGCAAAAAAACAACAGAGACACGCTCTATTAGCAGTCCAATTAGAACTATTTGCATATTACAGTTCATTTCTGCTTAAGTGAATCCCTAATACAACTTTAGGAAAAAAAAAATTCTATTGTCATTAAAAAAAAAACACAAACAACAAAAAAAGACAGGAAAAGAAAGGAAAAGCCTTAAAGGTGATCTCTTCTCTGCCTCTTCTTTCTCCCTGGGTAAATTTAGTAAAGGTTTATAAAAAATAAGAGGTGGTGGAGCAGTCCAAATGCAAGAGATTTCTGTTGCAGTCTTATATAATGATGACTTTTTAGAGTATCAGCAAAATCATGCCAACTTTTTTACATGGCCATTGTGGAGTTTTTTTCCTAGATTGCTTTCCAATTTTTTTTTTTTTAAGTTTTCTTTAAGACATCCAAAGGTAAATGTTAGATCAACCTTCACCTTGTGTTTCTTGAGCTAAATAGCTAATGTGTCTGAGAATGGATCTCAGGAGGAGCACACTTGACGCTGTGCAGTTCACCTACTCTATTAGTAAATGGTGGAAAATGATTCCTCCCCTTCTCCCAGTCCTCTCCCACACCCTTAGAAGCTGGAGCTAATAGGGAGGGAATGCAGCTCTCTGTTCCTCTTGAAAATACTTTTGTCTAAATTTAAACCCATTGTCAAATGGCATGGAATAGATGCCTTGGGACTGAACTGAAGCAGGTGAGAACAAATGCATCCAAATTATCACAACTTCAGAGGAGCCATCTCCTGCAGGAAGTGTGGGAGACTTGGGCTGACCTAATTGTGGCCTTCAAGTACCTGAAGGGAGCCTAGAGGTGTGGAATGGCATGTAGTGATAGGACAAGGGGGAATGGCTTCAAACAGGCTGAGAGTAGGTTTAGGTTGGATATTGGGAAAATATTCATTTTTTTCTGAGGGTGCTGAGGCACAGGCTGCCAAGAGAAGCAGTGAGTGCCCCATCCCTGGAAGAGTTCAAGGCCAGGTTGGATGGGGCTTGGAGCAACCCGGTCTCGTGGAATGTCCCTGCCCAGAGCAGGGTGTTGGAAGAGATAAACTTTAAGGTCCCACCCATTCTATATCTCTGTGAAGTAAAAAAGCTGGAACTGGTGGTGGATGTTTGCTGGAAGACTCTCTTTACTCATCTGTAGAATGGGAAGAAGAATATCACTATGGCCAAGTCACTGTGGGACTTTTGTTTAAGTGAGAGCAATGCTTTGAGATCTGCATCTGTGCCCATAAAAACAGCAAGAGAGCTGAGGGTCATAGAAACAGAACCCTGCAGGACTCTGAGGTGAGGCTTCTTTAAAACAGTAGCAATATTGCCAGTTATATCCAAAGGAAATAATTTCTACTCTTCCTTTTAATTTCTACTTTCCCATAGTCTGCTGAGCCTGTTGTATTTAAAGGCCTCTTTTTAAGAGGGTAATTACAATTTGTGCACACGCTTGCTCGCGAGGTGGGTAGGCTGTTTCTCCTGTGAAATGAAAATGCCGATTTTCTCTTTTATTTTTCCATCTCTTTTGTTAGCATGTTTCCCGGGGCCCCACTCTCATGGAAACCTGGGGGCTGACAACCAGCAAGAAGCTTCTCACCTGCCTCTTGGTTGGCTGGGATAGATCTCCAAGGGTCTCCAAGCCGGGCTGGCTGGGTGGAAAAGCTGAGCTGGTTGATTGGTACTTGGATTAGAGGCACCTACAGGAGCCCAGGGGAGATCTTTGATGTTGAAATGCTAGTGTAAATACCGACAGAGTTATTTCCAAAGCTCGCACAGTTCAATTCCTTTTTACATGCAGACCTAATTTCACAGGTCAGCCAACCCACCTCCGCTATTATCTGGATTTAGCGATTAATAGAGGATTTCAGTAGTTGACTGTGACAAATGGTGACTAGGGAAGGGAGGGGGGGGAAAACTGTTCTAAAACAAGGAAGGTTTTTAACAGGTCGCTCTTCCCAAATCCATTATTTTTACTCTGACACACAAACAATTGCAAACAAGCCCAGAACCAAGAAAATCCCTCAATGCAAAGAGTGCAAATCTCTGCTTCTCTCTCCTTCCACCCCTGCCTTGCCCATCAGAGGAGTCACAGTGTGCAATATGTATTGTTTTTATGCCCTGTTGGGCCCTTTGTGTCCGGCCTCCTGCTTTATATCTAACACTCATTCACACTTAGCAGAGATGAGTATTGTCAGACAAAACTCTGGCACTCAAGCTCCCGCTGCCTTCCGGGGCTGCCCAGCCCCAGAGGGCACAGCCAGGGGGGGACAGGCCCTCTGCCCCCTCCAACATTCCCTGCCAAGAAAATGGCTTTCTGGAAGAGCACTGCCTGCTCATAAAAGGGTCCTAAATCAGTGAGCAGTGATTAAGGATTGGGCAGTGCCTTCTGCTGTTGTTACTTGAATACACGTGGGGTTTTTTTTCTCAGACATTAAAAAAAAAAAAAAAAAAGCTCCAAGTTATTTTAGGGACTAGTTTCTTGCACATGAGATGAATGAAAAAGAAAAGCAATACTCGGAAAATATTCATTTTCTTCCTTATATATATATATATTAAAAAAAAAAAAAAAGGAATGGCAACCAGAATTGCCTTTTTAAATAAAACATCAGCCCAGGAATGCAAACTCTACTCTGTTTATATTCAGCATCTACTCTGTCTTTTTTTCTCCTGGTTCAATGTCATGCCTAGTGGAATAGCAATTCACAGAAAACATAGGATAAATCATTAGTTCCAGTTTATTCTACTTTTATTTACAACAAGGATTTCTTTACCACTGAACAGAATTGATTGCTGGTGAGGGACTATTTGATTATTAGTGTGGGACTATTTGAGCACTGTGGTAGTCACTGAGGGAAGGTGGCTTTTTTGGGTGCAGAGGGATTGTGTAAAGGCTTGATCCATGGTGTGGGAACACATGCCTCTTTCTAAGGGTTATTCTGCAGAGAACTTTAGATTCTGGAAACAGTTTAACCTTTTATTTCCATTAATTAATGTGAACTAGCAGAGCATTAGTTGATTTAAAAAATAAAAAAAGGATAGATTATTAGGTACTACAAATAAATCTGTTCACTTATTTGTGAATCATAGGTGTGATTTTATTTTGCTTCTCTGTGAGTGAGAGGGGGGAGTCAGGTTGCCATTTGCACTTTGCATTTATGATTAGATTTCCTTACTGATCCTCCTGGGATTTCCAGTACTGAAACAGGAGAAATTTATTTACTTTTATTTGCATGTTTTGTTTTTTGTGTTCACCTTTTTTTTCCCAACAGTCTTGCTCTAAAAAAAAAGAAATCCAAGTTTTGCCCTCAAAAAATTTGCCAGAGGCTTTCAAACTGAAAAGCTACTTTTTGTTACCACTTGGAAATTTGCATCACAAACTCTGGTGAACTTTAGCTGCACGCTGATGACCCATGTGCCTGCCAGCCAAGAAAGTTGCCTTGTAAAGGGAATCCACGGGCTGAGAAGCTCCGGGGTCAGCTGGAGCCAGGAAATGCAGTGTCACAAGGAAAACAATTTGCATGAGTCCTGCAAAAATAAATGGGTGTATTGACATCTCTGGGCCCAAGTCAAACTCTGAGGGTGGGTCATTCCATTCTGGTTTTGTGCCCGTCTTTTAGGGAAAATCAGAGCTGTTTTTGTTGTTTTGTTTGTGTAACCAAGAGTCATCTTTCTCCAGCCTTGGTTTGCCTGTGTGGGACTGGACTCCAGCTCTGGAGCCCTGGCTCTGAGCACCCTTGTCCTGACCTGGCGTTCAGCAGCAGGATCACATTACTAATGAGTGCATGTTTGAGCTCAATTAAAATAAATACATTTTACAAAACTCAGCCTAGTTTCAAATATTCAGGCAGCTGTCTCTGCCAGTCACCTGCCAGTTTATTGCTTCAAGTCCTTTCCTCTAACTTAAAATCCTTTTAGCCTCTGCTCAGGGACAAGTGACTTTTGTTGTTCCTTTTTGTTTACTGCTTTGGCTGTACACACAACCCTTCTTGGAAATCTTTTCTTTCCCAAGTATGGTACTTTGGCACATGAAATAATTTGGCTTTTAAAAAAAAACCAACCACTCACAACATTTCCAGTATTTCTGTCCCAATGGGAAAAAAACATCTAAAACAAGGGAAGACTGGATTCCTCACTTGTTGAAGAACTGGCAGAACAAATCTGTTCATTAAAGAGAACACAGACTTAAGGAAGGACTTTTTAATACCAGAATATATATTTTTAAGATGTTTAGCAGTACTTTTGGGGAGAAGGATGCTAAACTATAATTTTTCTCATTTTATTTCTTTTCCTCTTTGCTCCTCCTTCTGTTAAGTGATGGAAGTTTCCATATTGATGACACTGCTTCACATCCAGCCTCCTGACTGCAGCACATTCCTTACTTCCACAACCCTTCTCTCCTGTAGTAACTTCAGTCCTAATTTCTGCTGAACAAGTCGCTCTATTACATGTATGTGTGTCTCCTCATATAAATAAATACATTCCCTGCCCTCTGTAATTGCATCAGTAGCATCCAAACTTATTGAAACAGAGGCTCGTTGTTAGCTTCCTGAATTGGCTGTGAACAACTGTGTTTTCGTGAGCCATCCTAAATCTTTATAATCAAACTGGTGGTGGAGACAATGCTGCCATTGAGCACGCTGAGCTCTCACTGAAATTTGCAGACCAGTTGAGTATGTCTTCCAGCCATTTTTCTCTGGTTTTGCCTTTCAAAGTCACAATGAATATTTGTGCTTTCTTGAGATCTATGAAACTCCTCAATGTTCTATTTTTTTTTCTAGCTGTTCCCTGGGCTCTACCCATGTGTTCCTGCTAATTCAGTGTCCAGTACAGAATTACAGGTACACTTGTAACAGAATTTTAGCAGATAGAGCTTTTTAAAGTCAATGGCAATTTCATGCATACATATCCAAAGGTATTGTCTGACCCTCAAGAAATCTTGTGGTTAGACATGGATAGTGAGCATTTTGTTACCTGTGTGCACCTTTAATTATATCAAGGTGTGTGTAATTAAAAATGAAGTGCCTGATTCCCTGCTCTGTTACTCCATTTCATGCTGGAATAATTGAAATGAACAGGACTGTGCCCTGCTGAAAGTGCTGCAGAGGGGTGTAAATGTGTTCTCTGGTAAGTTTTGGTAGAATTTGTGAGGGGACTTGGGAGGGTTATCTTTTTTCTCTGTGGATGCCCCATCCCTGGCAGTGTTCAAGGCCAGGCTGGATGGGCCTCTGTTCCAGGAGAAGGTGTCCCTGCCCATGGCAGGGGTAGAATTAGATGATCTTTAAGGTCTCTTCCAACCCAAACCATTCTATGATTCTACATTCTTGTATATTTAACAAATCCATGGAATGAAAACACACCTACACATGCTACGTTTTCATCATCAATTAACCGGTTTCATGACCTTTCCAGTGCGAGAAATAATTGGCAGTTTTAACTAACAATAAATTGATCCCATTATTCAGTATAGAATATTCCACCGATTTCAAACAGGATGCTTATTAAAGAGCTACTTTCTATCAGTCTCATGCACACTAAATAAGTAAATAAGCAGGGCTCTTATATGGCATCTATGACAATGGCAGGACAAGCCATAAACACAAACATTCACACACAGCCAGGTCTCCAAAGCTCCTGTTTGCCAATTACAGTAATGCTGATGACATATCTAGTTTAACGCACACCGCATTAAAATTGTCCCCCCTTTTCTAGGAAAATCTAATTACACCAAGCCCAAGCACTCAATCAAACCTGTTATTCTGTGGCTAAACAGCCCAGTGTTAATGCAATTTGAGGAGATCCAGGCCGTGACTGGGAACGTCATGTATTAACAATATCTAATGGGAGCTCCCGTAGGTAAATGAATATGCTAACAAGCAAGGTCGCTGCTAAATCTAATATCTTTAAGCTGTTTAATTCCAAACAGTCCCTTAATAAATCAATTGACCGGGAGAGCTGATGCCCCTATCAATTATTCAAGAGGGCAAATAAATATTTCAGATGATTTGATAGGAAGGCTAGTGTTGGCCTTATAGAAAGCTTTGCATTTCATTAGCCTCTTGCTAAAAGTTTTATAATGTGCAGAACAGTGGTGGTTTTCCCTAATATTGAAACCCCAAGTGTGGGGAAGGAGAGGCTGAGGTATC
This sequence comes from Prinia subflava, assembly GCF_021018805.1. Classification (NCBI taxonomy): domain Eukaryota; kingdom Metazoa; phylum Chordata; class Aves; order Passeriformes; family Cisticolidae; genus Prinia; species Prinia subflava. The sequence continues at coordinate 4,985,172 of NC_086261.1, forward strand.
CTGCTTCAACCACCTCATCTGCCAGGGATTTGATGACAGCTGAGCTGGGAAGAGGTGGGAATAGTTTCAGGCTTCCTAGTGACAACTTCTCCACCCCAACAAATGACGAGAGGAAAATCGGAAACACTTTCATTTCTGGAGAATCCAAAAGAAAAGTAACCTTAGGAAGCTGGGATTAGTGGTTAATGCCACGTGCCATGCTGCCTTTTGTAAATGAGGGAAGTCATTTGTGTTTGCATTGGATTATTTGTGTGTTTATGTTAACACTGAGCCGTGGTTCAGGTTTGCCAAATGCAATTCCCTTGAAGGAAAAGCAGAGTTATTAAAAGAGGTGCTGCCTGTAATTGATCTGCATTAAGTAAGTGAAGCTTGCAAAGTGCTCGAGATACTTGAATGGAAGAAGTCAGGAGTGCAAAATATTATTCTATGAGAGCAAAAGTATTATCATGGTATCTGAAAAAATGCTGATCATTGAAACATGTGGTTTATTATAAAATCAATAAAGACAAAGTTACAAGAGAAAGGCAGAGAAAATGTACTTGATGCTGGAGAACAAAGAAGAGGCAAGTCCCTGAGGAAGCTTCTTATTTAAGCGTGTGTAAATTTGCTTGCCTCTGTCCAACCCATTCATACCACTAATACAGATTAAAAGTCAATGATTACTTACATAAGCATTTCAGTTTAGGAAAAGAAACCTGTGCCATAAAAACATGATCTGTTGTTCTGCAATGCGTCTCCGTGCACGGATCTGTGTCTCCCTGAGATAAGTCAGGGTCTCATTCCTGCCAGAGCTCTCCCACCCATGTCTCTCCTCCACAGAGAGTCCCCGCAGCAGAAGGCTGAAGAAACAGCCTTAGGGTGTAAGTGTGTTGGCACCAAAGTCATCAACACTGAGCCTGAAGCCTCCCACTGAGCCTCATCACTATGGAGAACATAAAAAATGAGATTTCTTGCAATAACAACAAGCAAGGAGGTCTCTGCCTGGCATGGTGTTCACAAGGGAGCTCAAACTCCCCAGTAGTGCTCTCCACGTGGCCTGGGTTCATGCTCTGATAGAAAAGGGGACTCAAATCCTGCTCCCTCCAGAGTTATAGACTGTATGAAACTCTCCAAGGGGTGGTTTGCAAAGATCTCCTCTCCACCAATGCAGCATAAGGGATTTTCTGCAGTATGAGGGTGAAGAGTTCCAGCTACAAAAGTCCTTTTGGTGGGAAGATTCTTTAAAAATTAGATGTAAGGCAAGTTTTTAAATCATTTTGGACACATGAGAAAACACTACACTTTCAGAACTTGACTGGAAAAGCTTCTGACACTCCAGACTGGGTCCTCAGCAGAAATAGTCTGATTTACGCCTCCTCTAGAGCAGGCTCTTGGTTCTTTCTGCTTCCTGTCCCTAAATAGCAAGATCCATATAAAAATCACTGAATGAGGATCTTCTATGGCAGCAGTTTTACATTGCAAATTACTCAATGAGGTATGAAAGAAACATCTCAGCTGCGCAAAATCATAATTTAAATGTTAGGTTTGGTTTATTTTCAGCTTCATGACTCAGTGGGGTAGATCCTCTCTGTGGCACTGAAAGTAAAATCTAGCCAGGTTTAAAATCCAGTGCAGGGATTTCATCTGGATCATGCAGTAACTCTTTTCTTTAACTCAAAATACCATCTTGTCATGTGCGTGCTGAAGATGAGCCTGGGTCCCACAGAACATTGTGTGGCAAAGTGGGAATGGGAATTACTCTGCATGTGGAAAATGCAAAAGTAGAGGAAGTATTTTAAGGGACATTGCAATCATTTACTAAACATAAAGTTTGAATCCTAAACCACTTTTTTATTTTAAGTTCCGTTTCTATGTGTTTAAAAAAAACCAACTTCTTTCAGGAATGAATTCTTTACCTGCAGAAAATGTATGGCTCCCATAAATACATGTAAGAGTGGGTCCCTTTTCCGTTTTCCTGAGGGAAGATTTTTTCAATCCCTTGCAAAAAATTTTTCTGTTAGAACGGAAACAATCAATAGGATTTTTTTTGAAAAACAAAGGTAAAATTAGATGGGAAATTGGTGTAAAATGTTTTCTTTTTTTTTTTTCTTTCCCATTAAAATAGAAATCCCCAAAACATTTTCTTTAGATTCAGTTCATGACAGGCCTTTCAGATTCAGCTATCCTTAGGGACCTCAAGGACAGCATTGGTGAGGATTTTACGAAAATATTGACACAAAAATCACATGAAGTTTTTTGTTATATTGAATTTTGAGGTTCTGGATAAGGAATTGTGGAGTAAGTACATGACAATTGGGTTAGTAATTATCGAAGCTTTCATATTTCTTTTATAATTTGAGATTTCCATGAAGGACAGGGCCTGTCCTAGTGGGATTCTAGCTGTGGAATAAATACACACAACTTCTCTGATTTGTCAGCAAAGCTTCTGCTATTAGCAAGAGATGTTTTGAAAATGTGGCCCCTCACAGAAGTACACGGAGATGCTGTTGACGTCACTTTTGTCCTTTCGTTCCTTTTCTTCAAAAAGAATAGAAAAAAAAAAGAAAAAAAGAAATATATAAAGAATAATAATGAGAGAGTGTTCATCTAACTCATTCACAAGGTTCTACCTGCCATCCCTTATGCTCAATGAGGATGTGAGGGCACTGCTAGGCATATGTGCATGTAAATTACCTCTAACTGCACATCTCTATTATAGGCAATTACACTAATGTGCTAGAATGATACATTTAGTGTCTTCAGAAGATAGAAGCTGGGTGGAGGGCAGACTGATTTGAAGATCAATCTGGATGAAACAAAGAATGGTATTTATTTGGCAGACCACTGGGGAGAGCTGGCTAAAACTGCAGAATGAGATAACATTAGCCATTTGATAAGTGAGGGTTGCAATTTAGGAGTCTTATTTGCTTTTAATTTAAAAAAAAAGAAAAAAAAAGTCTGTGGGTTTCTAGGCTAAGATTGGGAACTACTTTTCTCTGTATAATAGGTATCTCAAGCAGTATGAATTGGCAACCAGGAGACGTGCCAGGTGTTTGAGTTTGGCCTGTGTAGTCTGTGCCTTTATTCAAGTGTCAAATGTGGGTTCTTATGCTCATACATGCAAGGCAGAGCCCCTGTGGTCAACCCCCTGTGAGCAAGAAAAATTGATGCCAGCTTTGTCTGTGAGGTTTCCAGCAAAGTTAGGAAGTGTTTCTTTATGGAGAAGGGGAATTCCATGTGCTTGCCTGCCTGTGCCTTCACCACTTCACTCCTGAAATGCTCTTTGCTGGACAACTTCTGTTGACTAAAAAAAGCATATCTGAATTTGAAAAAAATTATCTGAATAATTTTGGAGGCATTTGTTCCATCCTGGCTGCTTTACAGCTTGGTGCAGAATTTAGGTGACTTTATATTAGTGCCTGAGTCTCAAATTCTTTACTTAGGAGTTACAGGAGGGAAGTTCTTGCTGCCACAGCAAAGGAGCCTCGAGGTGTGGAGGGAGAAATGTCTGGATTAAAGCACCAGCTGTTCCCAAGGCTTTCCCATCCACAGAACCACCATGGCTATGGGCTGCTTCTGCTACTTCTTCATGTCCTCACCTTGGTCTTGCTTTCATTTGGAAAGAATCAGAGGAAACATGAGATTAACCACCTGTGAGGGCTGAGTGACAGCTCAGGTGGCACCACTACCCAATACTGGTATCATAACATGATTTTTTTTTATTTCTGTCATTGTTTTACAGTTTTACTGTGGCAATCCCTATGGGAAACTCAAGACAGAGACTTTTCATACTGTGACAAATGTATAAACTTAAGGTGTAATGACATCAAAGATTATTATCTGATAATTCTCTTTTTGCACCAGTACAGGCTGGGAGCTGACCTGCTGGTCCTGGTGGACAACAGACTGTCCCTGAGCCAGCAGAATATTATCCTTGTGGCCAAGAAGGGCAGTGGTACCCTGACATGCACTAGAAGGAGCACTGCCAGCAGGTCACAGGAGGTGATCCTGCCCCTCTACTCAGCTATGCTTAGGGACCTCAAGGACAGCATTGGTGAGGATTTTATGAAAATATTGATGCAGAAAATCACATGAAGTTTTTTGTTATATTGAATTTTGGGGTTCTGGATAAGAATTGTGGAGTAATTATTGAAGCTTTCATATTTCTTTTATAATTTGAGATTTCTGTGAAGGACAGGGCCTGTCCTAGTGGGATTCTGCCTAGGATCTGATCACACATCTGCAGTGCTGTCTCCAGTTCTGGGCTCTGCAGCACAAGGGACACATGCAGCTCCAGGAGAGCCACTAAATTAGTCAAGAAAATCACTCCTTTGAGGAAAGGCTGAGGGAGCTGGACCTGCTGAGCCTCAAGAAGAGAAGAATGAGATGGGACCTTGAATTGTAAAAGTATTTGATAACCCTGACTGCTTGCAGGTGACAAAATGAGCAGACTTCTCTTCAGAGGGACACTGGCCAGATTCATGTAACAGGGACACAGTGAACGAGGCACAAGATCAAACTGTGGGACAGAATTTCGTGCATTTGTGGGATGTGGGGGAAAAGAAGAAACAGTGGATGGAGGGAAAAGAAACACAAAACTCTGTTCCATATGAGAACAAGAGGCTGAATATCTTTATGTGCTTTCTGAAGAACTTAGCAAATCTCACACCGAGGACCTGCTTTTTGCAGGGATTTTCTTTGCATGCTACAGGCTGCTTTAAAGAGTTTTCTGGTTTTACATTTGGCTGTACCATGAGGAGATTACTTCCTGATGCTTAATAAATGAAGAAAGGGGATTCGTAGGGCCACGCATTTGCACACACGCACGCATGCAACTGAGATGCCCAGCAGATAAGAGCAGTATTTTTGTTTACAAGGAGATATTACACTGGAAATCCTATTAGCAATCAGACAGTCTGCTGGCTGGATTTAATAAACTTCAACCAAAGGAGTTATCCCAGCTGGCATGTTAACCCCCTAAAGGCTTAGTTTTACATTTTAGTTGCTCCCCTAATTTGTGGAGGGATGAAAGCACTGTAAGCACAAGCAAAGTTTTGCCAAAGTGTTTAAGATCAAGACAGAAATTCATGGAGACTCCAAGTGAGGTGATTTTATTGCACTTATATCTGCAATACGGGGATGCTGATGCATCTGAAATAATGCCTTGTCATCATAAAATCTCCCCCCAGCTCTAATCTATATCCCATGGAGTCTGGCACTGTGAGAAGAGTGGAGGGACACGTCCCTTTTTCCAGGGAGCAAGGCTGTGATTTGGAAAGGGGCTATAGGCTCCAGCCCCTCAGCATCCGCCTGTGTAAGACTTGCTGCACCATCCTAGCTTAAAAAGACAACAAGCAGATGGAGACCAGGGAAATAGGATGCAACATACACAAATTAAAAAGTCGCAGATGTGGTAGACGCATATCCTATTAGTTTTGTCTGGAGTTGGTTGAAAAATGCTGGGGATAAAAATTCAAATGGTTGCTAAAAAAAAAAAAAAAAAGGTGTTGAAAGAACTAAAGATTTTAACCTCCTTCTAGCTTTACCTTGTGCCATTTCACTCACCTTGGGGCTGGGGATGTGCACAGGTGGAAGTGAGAGGCCGGAGAAAGAAAACGGTGTTAAAAGAACCAGAGTGTTTGAATGTATGAACCTCCAAAGTGTGATGTTTTTGTGTTTACACCCCAAAAACTGTTGACTATTTGTGCTCTCGGGTACCGTCTTCAAACATCCTGAAAATCTGTAATCAGATTTGAAACGTTTATTTTCATTCTCTTCAAGGATTCATTAGGTCAAATGATAGTTTGGGCCCCGGCTCAGAAAAAGAAAATTCAGATCTGAATTTTTCTTTGGTCAAGTGTTAACATGGGATCAGACAGTCCTGAAATGACTCTTTTCAGCTGTTATTTGTCATTTTGAGCTATTAGCAGTGATTACACTCACACTTTATGACTCTTTCTTGGCTTATTTAAACTCAGCCCTCTCTCCCCCTGTCTGCATTTCTAACTGGGTATCTTTTCCTGAGGATGAATCATTCAGCAGCACTGCTCTGATTTCCACTCTCCTTTACTCTCTGTGAACTGAGCATGTTTGACAAATTCTGATCCTTTCTGGAAATACCTGGCTTAGTTTTACAATATTATTTATTTTTATAGCCCAAAGCCCAGCAGGTGAAGAAAAAAATGAAGACAATTTGGTAAATAATGAACACAAGGATGACATATTGTTTTCCTGCAATGAGGAATAAATGCACTTTATTAAGTGACCTTTACTCTAGTGCCTGCCAAGAAATTGGAGATAATAAAGCTCTCACTTGAAGAGGATTTTAGTTGAGGGAAAGTGTTCCTTAAAAAAAAAAAAAAAAAACAAAAAAACAGAACAATTCCTTTATTGAAACGTTCTTGTAGCAATATCGACACTGGCTAAAGTGTGTTATTGAGATAATTTTTGTTGTTGTTCTGTCTTTCTTTTAATTAATTTATTCTTGCAAATCCTCTGATTGAATTACATAAGCAAATGAAGGTTTAGTTCCTCACTCTGATACTTTTGTGGCTTGCAAATCTTTATCCTGGGTCTTGCTTTGCTGTTCCACACCTTTCCAGGAGGCAGAGCATGTTTGCTGGGGATGGCACTGGGGCTGCCCAGTGCCACCTGCCTGTGTTTAGCCATTGTTTCCATGTATGACCATAAGCAACTTAATCAGCTTTGCATCTGAAGGGATTACCATGGCCAGGGACCCACAGGAATCTTTCTACTGGTTTCAGTGTGGTACTGGTCTAATCCTGAGTGCCAGGGAAGGCTGAGAGAGAGGACAGGGACTCTGTGCCTGTTGGCGTGCAGGATAACTTTCACTGTGCATGAGATGCTGAAGTTTTGGGGTGGGTTGTGTCTGGGAAGGCATCAGCCCTCCTGTAGGGCATGCCCAGAGGGAACCATTCACCCCATGTTTGTGGAGTTTAAAGGCTTTATGTGACAGGCAGGAGATTTAGCTCTGGAATAATGTACAGTGTCTTTAGGTAGGGTTGCATTATCCAATAGTATCACAGAATGTTTTGGGTTGGATGGAACCTTAAAGTTCACCCTGTTCCAAACCCCTGCCATGGGCAGGAACACCTTCCATTATCCCAGGTTGCTCAAAGCCTTGTTAACCTGCCCTTGGACTCCTTCAAGGATGGGGCACCCACAACTTCTCTGCACAACATGTTCCAGTGCCTCAGCAGTCCCACAGGGAAGAATTTCTTCCTAAAACATAATCTAAATCTTCTCTCTTTCAGTTTGAAGTAGTTCCTCTTTGTCTTATCTCTTTCTGGCTTCCTTGTAGGTCCTTTTCAGACACTGGAAAGTGGCTATAAGGTCTTCAGGTAACCTTCTCTTCTCCAGGCTAAACAGCCTGAACTTTCTCCTGCCTGAAGAGACAGAAATATTGCCCAAATAACTCTGCAGTCACTCTTGATTTTTACAGAATGGATTTTGTCTGTGCACCCTATTTCTTTCATACTTTAAAATTTAGGGGTAACTTCCAGTGGTATTTCTGCCCATGAAACCCACACTTGGGGCTCACAGACAGTCACCAAGAGCTAGACAGCTCTTCTTACAGGGACAAAGATGTTCCTTAAAGTTCAGTTAGGGATGAGCTAGATCACATAACAGGTTCATCATCCAGCAGACAGTTCCTGGGGGAAGCCAAAGCCCAAGTGGAAGATGTGGTCCACAAGCCTCACAGCCAATGCCACCACGTTCTACCTGAGCAAAAACTGGGGACATATCCTGCACTAGAAGCTGGTAACTCAAACATTGACTGTGGGGTATAGGTGTGTGTTAAAGAATGTCATATCTCACCTTAAATATGTATGAGTCAAAATGGGGTTAGCTACTGGTGAGAGAGGCTGACAGAGGATTCAGAACATGAGCCCACAAATCCTTTTTAGAGATCATCCCCCCCACCCCCCCAAGTTACTAAAAGCATCAAGGAAGAGAAAAAGAAAAGAGATATAAAAATGCAAGTAGCACTTTTTAATAGATTTTTCTTCCTTTTCCCCAAAGGGTTCAGCTGCAGAGAAAGAGTGGAACATAATAATCCTTAGCATTTATATAGCACTTTACATTTCCAAAGCTCTGTACAAACATTAACTGATCAATCTTCACAACACCCCTGTGAGTTAGGGATGTATGATTAACCCCATTTTGCATTGGGGGAAACCATAACATCTCAGAGGCTGTTGTCCCCCTCTGCTCAGGAGGTGCCTGGCTCTGGCAGATCCCAGGAATTCCAACGGGAGCTGTCCGGGAGCTCTGCCGTCACCTCGGGGCTGCAGGGCCACTCCATCCTGCTGCTCCCAGGGCTCTGCCCTCCCTCCCCTGCTCTGAATGTTGGGCAGCCCGTGCTTCTGACACCTCTGACTCCCCATTTCCCAGGGGGAGTGATACCAGTGACTGGAATTTCTAGAAGCAAAGCCTCACCTGGCTGATGTGCCCTGCCCTTAATCTTGACCCATGAGTCTTTTTTTCCATATTCTCTCCCCTCCCTGGCTGAGTAGGGGAGGGTTGGAGCTTCTTTGGTGGGCACCTGGCATAGAGCTAGGGTCAACCCACCACAAAATATACTTCCTTTTCCTTTTTCCTTCTTTTTTCTTTTCTTTTCCAACCCCTGGAATGATTTAAGCTGGAATGCAATCCTGTATTGACTGAAAGCACACAAACACAATGATATACCTCCTACCTGATGCCTTTCTTCCCCATCCTTTTACCAATCTTTTCTTGATAATTTCCTGTGTTTTAGAGAAAATGGCAGGTAGAGTAGGGGATTAATGCAAAAATGCAACTATCTTACCTTTTTTTCCTCCTGCAGAAATAAATAGATGCCTTTAACATGAAATCTTGCTGTAAATTGTTGAATTGTATTAACTTTTTCATGCTTTCTGAGTTTCCATCCCCTGAGCATGTGCTGCCTCTTCAAGCAGAGCTCTGCTGTTGCAGGAGATGGAACTGGAATTTTGCTTTGCTCCCTGTCTTGCCCTTTCAATTTTGGATTCCTGAGCCACAAGTGCTTCTATATCAATTCATCCTGGGTGCCCGAAACCAACACTTTCACTCAGAGAGGTGCCCAGCTGTGGCTGGAGGAGATTTTTCCCCAAGCCATGTCCTGTAGGCAGGGATGGCTGAGGAGGACATGCAGCAGGATCCTGAGCAGGGTGGGAGAAGGTTCTGCACCAGCTGGTGTGGGCTGACCTCATCAAAGATCACACAGGGAATGCAAATAACAATTACAAACACTGGAAAGAGCCACTGGATGTCCCAGTGTGGCACATTTCTACTCCAGGGTGTGGTGTCAGGTACTGCAGAGCTCATGGGAGGCACTGCCATCAATATTCACTCCTTTGGGTCTCTGAATTTTCTTGGAGAATGCTGTATCTAGTTAGGGAATGGATTTCTTGGTGTCCTTCATCTGAAATAGGTCTTAAGAAGGAAGACAAAATGAGACTGATGGAGAAGAGGGATTAAATAATTTAAAGAATTTCCTCAGGTGTCATTACTTTGAGTCTTTTGTGTGTTTATTAATTTATTCACCTAGAAAATATGGCATTTACTACAGCAACAGAAGGCTCAGGTCTGGACTGATACCTCATTTTGGGAAGAAAACTGTTTCTTCTGCACTGGGATGTGACCTGTAGTCTACTGCTTTCTATCTGTATTACTGAATCTTCTGTTTTGGGAGCTGCTCAAAACAGCTTTTCATTCTGAATGCTAATCAAAAGAGTGTGTTAATTAAATATACTTCAGATGAAACTAGTTTGAAATGAGGCACACAGACTGGAGTCTGCCCTTTCTGAAGGTAATGAGAGATATTGAGGGGCCAGGATTTTTTTTTTTTGGTGAGGGAGCTGCCCACAGATAAAGAGATGAGTATTATTGTAATGAAGACTTATAAAATAAGATCATCCACTGATCTCTGTTGTACCTGACATTGGTGGAGTCCCTCCAGATTTGCAGTGGTGAAAGAGAAGCTCTGAGTTTGGTCCCCTACTACTTAAAAATATGTAGTTGCCCTTTAAGATGTAAATCTATTGAAATCCAACCTTAGACATTGCCAGGGTCACTCTGCTTATTACTTTATGACATTTCCAGATTAAAGGTGCAGTGGGGGCTCACATTAATTTGCTTTATGTTTGACTAGAAATGCTTCCCATCACTATTAGAGCACACTTGGAGCTCTCTTCATTTTAGAACGCTTGTCAGTCATTTGAGAATGATATGCCCTACGTCTGGGATGAATAAGCACATCATATATTAGTCAGAGGCTTTTCCTCTGGAGAGGCTCAAGAGAGCTGACAACTACTTCCAAGGAAGGTGAAAAACATACCCATCCCAGCAGCTGAATGAAGGAGGAGTGGGGAAATATTCTGCTAAAACATTGTCTGCTGAGGTGATGGAAAGCATTTAGGAAGTGGTCCTGTGGGGGCAGATTTTAGAACTCACCTGTGGGAAATGGGGACCAACACTTCCAGATGCAACCCTGTTCTGTAGGAAAGAAACCTTTCATGGGGAGCTTTTACATGTCTGTGCAACCCCCCAGGCCCCAGGCAACAGGGACACTTTCCTTTTCTATTTCATTTTTCAGTGTGGAAAACGAATTCTGACATTTATCCCACTAATTTCCATCTTGAAGCCTTTCTAGATTTGTTATCATCTTTGAAGCTGTCTGCATGCTTCAAAAAGTGATGGTTGTATTATGAGGGTGGAAGGGATGGAGTACCTTTTGTTTACAGGTGTTAATGTGTTTCTGGGCAATACTGGAGTACCCCAGAATGGGAAATATTTGTTGCTACTCTACCAATGAACATCAGTCTGGAGATTTGCTTCAGCCACTCTCACTGCTATATTCCCTGGGAAACTTGAATTTCCTGTTCCATAAAATATTCTGGAACATTTTACAGAGCAATGTAACCAGGTAAAAACTCACGTTTTCACAAACTGGGTGCAAAAACTGCAGCCACCATTTGGCTTGTGCATACCCACAGTTAAGATCTTAAGTGCTCCATCCTCTCTCTCTCCATCCTTAGTTTTATGTCCTTCCCTCAGTTATCCACAGAATTATAAAGCTTAATATATAGCTTAATCCATTCGTGGGATTTTATCTTTTCTTATATTAACTTATCTATAGATGCTCTTGCAGGGATGGCATATGTTGGAGACAGTCATTTTTAAAGCCATATGCAGCTGGTTCTTGTGTGAATGCAGCACCCTGCAACTCATGATTCCTCTTCACTACTAATTATTTCCTATGGCTTTTAATACTGCTCTGAGTCTTAGAATAGCTCTGAATGATGATAGACATATATTATTATTACAGGTTGTATTAAGCAGTCGTAGCTCAAGTTCTAATTACATTACCCTTCAGCCACGGCAGCAGTAACACTTGGTTTGGTTCTTGAGTTTCTAGGAATAATCTCACCAATAGTTCTTCGTCAGGCTGCAAGGTCAGGGAGAAAGGAGATTCTCCTGCCCTCCTTTTCGTGCAGGAGCTGAGAGGATGTATTTTGGAAAGGGACAAAACTGGGCACGAAGGGAGGGGATTAAAAGGAGATGCATTCCGTGTTAACAGGGACTGTGGCAGCATCATGGCTCTGCTCCAGGCAGGGTGGGCGCCCCGAGAAGTCAGCTCTGGGGATGTGGGTGCACCTCAGGGTGCTGGAGTGATGGGCTTGGTCTTCTGAGCCCCAAGGAACATAACAGTGAAGATTTCTAAATCCACCCAGTATAGAAGTGTTTAGGATAGGAAAAACACCTCTAAAATGAGTGAGCCCACCCAACCATGAACCCAGAACTGGTAAGCCCAGACACAAGAAATGCAAAACACTCCATTTCCATACAACATTCCCAACACCAGTGACCCTTTCCATAAGCCTGTGATTTTTAAGAGGTTGCACAAAGTCCTATAGAGTGGGAACAAGGCTATGTGTATCTCACTTTAATTTTTTTGACTGAGGAAAAACACCAGTGAGGAAAAGATGGCATTTGAACCATGGAATCACAGAATCCCAGAACCATGGAAAGGTTTGGCTTGGAAGGAACCTTAGACACCTTCTAGTTCCAGCCCCCACCACTGCCATGGGCAGGGGTGAAACCCATCAGCTCAGGCTGCTCAGGTCCCCGTCCAACCTGGCCTTGAACCTTTCTTCAACATTTGGACAAAGGATGGCAAAGCCAAGAGTCAGTTGAAAAGTATTTTCACTTTGTTGTTCTGAGTCAGTGGGTGGGCAGGGTCATCATACATAACTGCTTCTTAATAGCAATCCTGATTTGGGCCTGTAACATGTTTATTAGTATTCAGTAGTTGTTTATAAATCTTAAGGGAAATATTTTCATGATTTAAAAATGGAATAGAAATATGACAGACATTTTTTAAAAATATTTGAAAAAAATTCCTGTGGTATTGAAACAACATGTGCCGAACATAAGGACATGTTTTTGTTTTTGTTTTAATGTTTTGTTATTCAAGTGCCCAAGTAAATAAATGGCATAAATAACAAAGGGACTATTTCTTTGTTCTCAAATTCCTTTATCTGATAATCTCAGGCAGTATAAATAACTAAGGATAGGTTTTATTATGTCACATTGTGCAGCAATATAATATAGCTGGTTCTTTGGGATAGCAAGTCTCTCTCCACAGTCCCCAGAACATTTTGGCTACCCCTATAAACTTATTACAATGTATTTCTCTATTGTGGAATCTTCTTACAGTGCCTATAAAATCCAAGTACCTGATACTAGAATATCTCATTTATACAGCAAAATCCACCCCTCAGCACATGAATTTTTACATGCATATCTGCAAGCACCCCAGGTAGTTTATATTTGTCATGTATGTATCCCTGAAAATCAATACGCATTTTTTTATCAATTAATGACTTACAATTAAAAAAAATAATAAAATAATCATCACTTTTAGGGATTTAAAAGAAAACAAGGCCCATTTTATCAGCTTGAAAATGAACGAAGAGTGTTTCCTGACTATGTTAATTAATTGCAGTTGACAAAAGTAGGATCCTTCACTCCTCCCTTCATGTTGCTAATTCCATCCCTCCCTCCCTCTCTCTCGCTCTCTCCCCTCAATTAAACGTATGAGAGTGTACCCTCCCCTTTCAGAAAGAAGCTTTTAGATTAATCATATTATCTTAAGGTTCCAAATCTCAATGCCTGCGTGACCTTTCTTCCGTTAGAATCCATTATCTTAAACTATCACAATAATCCTGGCTTTAGGGAGGGAGAGCGGGAAGCAGGAATCAAACCTAATAGATGGCAAATAAGATTAATCTATGATCTAAGTGCCGATTACACTTGGCCCTGCCCTTGAACACCCAGGTGTAACCTTGAAATTCACATCCTCTAAGACACTGCAATTGGATTGTGGCTCCCCAAAGGGCTGGAGGGGGCAGCTGGCCAAACTTTACCCATTATTCCCCAGTGAGGCCAGGGCTGGCTCAGCCTGAAGCTCTCTTACTTGTGGAATTTGGCAGCAGAGCAGCCCCAAATGTTTGTTTTGAGATGTTTAGAGTTTTTTCAGATTTAAAAAAAAAAAAAAAAGTTATTTTCAGGTCCTTAATTTTTTTTATTTGTTTGTCAGAAGCGAGCCGCCAGGGAATGGGTGAACTTTTACCTGGACCTCACAAGAGGAGAAAGCTCTCTTTGCAAAATCTGATAACTCCGCTGAAGAAAACAGAGATATTTTCTTTCTTTATAGGCTGACCTATAGACCCTGCCAAAAAAAATGTTCCATGTGAACTTGAGTTTGCAAGGCCCTTGTTTTCAGTCCCAAATACTCTGCGTTCTGAGAAAGGACATCTGTGATAAGATGGAAATTGGCACTGGTAACTCATGTACTGTGGGTGAAGCACGCTCCAAAGAGGCAGACCCAGAGGTAATTTTTCATCAAAGAACTTTTTAAAGCCATTATTAGAACTAGCATAAATTTCCCCCGTTTCTGGCAGCTTCAAGAGGCAGGACAGGATTGATTTTGATACAGCAGCTCAGTAGTTTTTTCTATTTATATGTAAGGCCAGATTCTCTGCTGGAGTAAAATGAGTTTGATGACTTGTTTGAGCCTTGACAGAGATGTTGGCTGGTGGTGGCTGTAATGTTCAACTGGAACCTTCTACCCTCCATCAGCTCCATTTGGGGGCAAAAGCTGAACCCCCCAGCAAAGGGGAAATATTTCTGTTTGTAGCTGTGTGCACACAGCAATTCATTTGTGGGACAATAATGCAAGAGAGAGGATTAGCAGGAATGTGCACTGGAGGAGAAGCCTGGTGGAAGATCTCCTGCCCATGGTGGGGGTGTTGGAACTACATGATCTTTAAAATCCCTTCCAACCCAACCCATTCTATGATTGTGTCAACATGAGGCACACCTGGTGAGAGGCTGACTGAAGTGGCCCTTCAGTAATCTCAGAATTAGAGGAGTGAGGAAGAAGAAACAGAGAGGAACAAAATCAGGGCTATCAGTGTGGATAACAGGTACCACACTGATAGCCCTGCAGGGTCAGGAGATGTCTGAGGCACAAAAATGCTGCAGCCCATAACATCAAACCCTCCAGAGGGCTGGGAGCATCCTGACCTGCCAGGCTCTGCCCACCTCTGGGAGTCATATTTTAGGAGGGATCCCACAGGGTGGGATTCCCTGCCTGGAATGCCATGGACAGAGGACTATTTCTCCTCTGACTCTTCACTTTCTTTGTCAGCCTATGACTATTGGCTCCCACAGCTCTTTTAAAAGGTTTGCTCAGCTCCCAGTGCTGCAGGGACAGTGTATAAACAGCCTGACAGAGAGTTTGTCACCAGCTCCCTGCCTGGACGCTGGCCTGCTGGGACCTGTGGATTCTATGTAGGTATGTAAATAAAACAGGAGATAACCTGACCCCACTTTTATTTAATTTAAAGAGAAATCAATGGGGAGGGGGAAGTTACAAAATGGACTGGTCAAGTGGGCTTTGATCAAAAAGTAAATCTGCTCACACGAGTATTGATCAGCAACATCGCTTCTTTCTCAATTCTCTTTGTGAGTACATGAATGCAGCATTAAAGGTGCCTGTGGTCCCAGAATTGTGATATTTTAGAAGTTTTGTAGTGTCATGAAATGGTGTAATATTAGCCTATCCAGTTTGATGGTCGTTATAAATATGAATCTATTATATCATTATATTTTCACAAATTCCATGGAAGTCCTCATAGGGATTTTTATTTTATGGGCATATCTCTTCATAATCCTCTAGGATCAGCTCCCAGCTTCAACCTATGCTCCCCTAAACCTGGAGAAAATGAGGAGCTGGATACATCCATGAGCTGATAGGTGGGATGCTCTGGGATGTGGGGCACAAGCAGAGCTCAGAGGCACACTTGAGGATGATGATGGGGATCCAGGGGGATGCTCAGGCAATGTGGTGGCACCAGGAGCCAACCAGAGCACTCAAACTCTGTGTGTTCCATCCAGAGAGGGTTAACTCTCACTTGCAGCAGGCAGCCTCATGCCATTAAGTCAGGGAGAGTAATGAAATTTCATTTAATTTGTCAGGAAGAAAGTGCTAATGTTAAAAGGCATTTAATAAAAAGGGGGAGATTCTTTGAAAGGAAGCCTTTAAGTAATTACTTCAAGTGTCTTAGGCCTACTCACCAGAATATTTACATTAGTGTCTCCCAGCGCCAAAGTGTAATTAAATTAGTGCAGCATTTACATTCCATCCTGGGTTTTTTTTTTCAGAAGTGTGATTTTATTAACAATTCTCAAAAAAAGAAAAGCAAGCCTTGATCTAATCAAATCAGGTGTTAGTATTTTTTTAATGTTCTCACTGAGAAAACTACTTAGTAAACTGGCTTGGACAAGGCGGGGAGAGGGGAGAAAGAAAACTTGAGTTTCTGCCTAGGGACTGATGTGGAGGACTGGAAAATACTTTAGAGACTGCAGAGATCTCCTGGTAGAGCTTGTAGAGTGAGTCTGGCAGTCTGCACCAACCACAGAGGTGCCCATGGGAGAAGAGAAGGGGATGCAGAGCCAGTGGAGACAGCATTGGAGGGAAGAAACAAGACAGACCCACAGAGGTTTCAACATCAGACAGCAACAAAGTGCTGCAAAATGTTTTAAAAAATATGTTTTCTATACTTTCTAGCAAAAAGTTTCTTTTCTGAAAAATGTGCATGCAGTATCCATTTTGAAGAGGACAACTTTTCTGCCTCGAACTAAATGGAATACATTCTATTTTCCTTGTCTTCATTATAGATGTTTTAAAAGCAAATTTAAAGAATGACAACAGAAATTCACTACAGAAAAAACACATCTGGAAAAAAAATCTGGGACAGAAATGGTTCAGGTTGTTCTACACAGTCACAAAATTACCACTGCCAGCACCAGAGGACACAGGAACTACATACCAAGAAAGAAAAAAGTATGGATTTTTTTCCTAATAAAACTGAACTAAACTGCTAACATATAATTTTACAAATGTTGAAATGTTTTGGTGAAAGATACATAATTACTTAAAAATTCCCTCAGGTGGTAGCTCACCATTACATGTCACTTTGGTCAAAATGAGAAAAAGGCATTTCCGTCACAGAAGTATGAATATCTTCTTGCTAAACTTCTGGGACGATATAGGGGACAGAAATTCAAAAAGAAACTAAACAAAACAGTTTTAGACACGACTCTTTATTATCTAGAGAGGGGAATCTTGGCTAGCTTTATTGCATGTGAAACTTTCCCAGCTAGAAATGCATTTTGAGTGATGACGAGAACAA
Source organism: Prinia subflava (assembly GCF_021018805.1). Lineage (NCBI taxonomy): Eukaryota > Metazoa > Chordata > Aves > Passeriformes > Cisticolidae > Prinia > Prinia subflava. Next base: position 5,001,935 of record NC_086261.1, read on the forward strand.
ATAAACAGGAATATTTTGCAGAGTTGCATTGAAACACTGCCTGTGGCTATATAAAACTGAAACCACTGCAACTGCTGCACAGCTTTCACCTGGGACCTAGGAACTCCAGATTTAGATTTCTGCTATATTTATTTATCAATAGGAATTTCATCCAGTATCTCTATCAAAATATGTAAGTGCCTAAAGAAGGCACAGTTATGTGTCCTTTGCTTGTGTTCACATAGTCCTGTATCTTACAAATGTTCTGGGTGGATGTTCTGGCTCCTAATTTGCTTGATGAAATATCATTTTTAAAAGAATTGAAGTGTGAATGGTGACCAGTACAGAGGGTCCCAATGTCCTTCAGTAGCTCTTGATTTTCACCACCTCCAGTTTGCCCGTGAGTGACTCAGAGATGTTCCAGCAGGAACACATTAACATGCACGGTGAAGAGGAACTGTGTCCACCCTGTGCTTAAAGATGTCTGAACACAAGAAAGAACACTTTTGTGGCTGAGAAAACATCTTCTGCTTTTGCCACTGCCTCTCTAAGCATCTACAGTGGAGGTTGCCTGGGATTTGGTGCTAAATCAAAGGATTTTGCAGGATAGCAGTAGCTGAACCATCACTGGGGGAAGAGCACATATGTAACTCCATCCTAGGCACAATGATTTCCTCTTCCCATGGTACAGTGGATACAAAGACAAGCTAAACACTCAGAGATCCTAGAAAAACATCTGAGCTAGGGGAAACTGTCCAGCATGTCAATGAAATGTTGACGGGCTGACACTTTCAGAAGAAAAAGAGGAAAGAACTGTAAAAGCAATGCACTTTGCTTCTTCCTGCCAGGGTTGTGGTGTTATTTACAACATTCTGAGTTCTCTTGTGTGTATCTGCCTGACTTTTTTATTTTTTCCTGTGCTCCACAGACTTCACACTCTTTGAAGGAGGACTGACTGAAGGCTGTGTTTGAAGTGGCTGCTTGAGTCATGACATAATATAATGTTTTAGTCTCCCGAAGACCCCTTATATGGGCAAAGTCCATTTGGGACAGCCTGGATGGTGCTGCCATGACCAGGCATGGATCTGGATGGCTTGAACTGGCTATCTGATCAACACTCAAGATATTTAATAATCGTATAGTTAAGAGGAAGGAAAGGAATTGAAATGCCTGTGTGCATAAAAAGAGCCTTGGTCATGGAGATGTGGCATCTCTAAGGCTTCTTCATGTGTCCCAATGGGTCTCTTTCAATTTGCCTTTTGTGGCAAATTGCCCTTTGTGGGCAATCAAACCCCACCCTAAACCAATGCTATTGTTCTTATCTGAAAGAACACCAATCCCACTCCCACCTCTCACTACTATTTTCCAAATAATTTAGAGATTGGCAGCGCATGTCTTGTTTTACCATAGGTTTCGCTTTTCAAGTATTGGGTTTTTGAGAATGGAGATTTATTTGTGGACCAGCAAACAAAAACTTCAATAAACCATGCTGGGATTGCCATCAGCAACCCGTGGTGTGCCTGCACTGCTCATCAGACCTGGTGCCACCAACAACAGACCTGTCAAAGGGTGCTGAATCTTTTGTCTCTTCATATGAGGTTCAAACCAAGCATGCAACGCTTTTGGAAGGTACAAGAACCTCATGCTGCAACCATTCCAAACACACATTTGTAAGGGAGATGAGGTTCAGGAGGAACAGCACTCTGTTCCTGATTAGGGTAAAAATAAATCAATCCTGCAAAAGGTCTCTGTGATCTGGAGAAAATGGAAAACTTGCTGAATGCTGAAAACTTTTGAAAAGCCGCACTTTTCCTCTAGTGCCTGAGCAGGAGCTAATCTCTTTCAGAGATCTGGTCCTGCCTCTTAAAAACACATTTTTTTATGGTAGAACAGCTGTTGTTGCTTCTGTTGTGATGATCTGGGTGAAAAGTTTGGTAACAGAGAGGGAGGCTTTAAAAAAAGCAAAAGATTAAAAAACTTCAAAAAAATTCCTCCCCAAACTCACCCACTTAAAAGAAAAAACCCCTTCTGCTCTGGCCTTTCAGAGACATTAAACATCTAGAGCTTTTTAATGCAATTAAAACAAATGCTGACGTTATTTATAGTTAAATTACTGGCAAGAAAAACAACTAATGAACAAACCCCATGTTTGTACCATTAAAAAAAAAAAGAAAAAAGAAAGAAAATCCTAAAGGGAATGATTTGTAAGGATGTGGTTAAACCTATTTATACCCTGGGTTCTATTTGTTTTACAGCCAGCGGTGCACGAACAACATGAAAGGTTATCTTTGACAAGGTTTTAGCTATTATTTTCTTCCAGTGAAATGGTATTTCTTGAGAAAAAAAGGTCTTCAGAACAAAATAACAATAAATCCTGATTTAGATACATAAAGCTGCCATCGATATCACATAATATCAGTGTTCTTTCTCACTCGATACAGGCGTTTTTAAGATAAATGGTAAAACTGAACTGGAAATCCATCTGGCCAGCTGCCTGATCTAATGAATAACCCCACTTTGGCTCCTGCAATGTAAGCAGAAAGAGTTCTCTCCCGGCCGCTTTCGTCTGTCATGAATCTACAAGACAGCCGACATAATATCTGGGCGACAACAGCGTGCTAACAGTGCAGTGACTTCCATTTTCTTTGCTTTCTATTGATTTTCACTTAATAACTGGCGAAATACTAAACGTCCGCCCTGAGTACCTAATAAATCCTGCCTGAGCTTTTTATTGAGGAGAATTTAATAAAAACAACCATTGCGGCTGAGGGATTTTTCTTCTGGACAGAACGTGGTGAGGGGTGGGTGGCGTTCATGGGGGCGGGGGGGAGACATTTGAATTTTCTATTTATTTATTTATTTATTTATTTATTAAATATCCTCCCCTTCCTTCTCCTCGCTGCCCTCTCGAGGACCCAGCATTGTTCCTTCCAAGAGGACCCAATTGCTTTGCCTCGTGTTTGTTTTCTCCTTGACCAGGAATGGCCACTGCACGCACACATTGCCATTAAATGGGGAAAGAAGGACATTTGCAAGAAGGAAGGCACTTCCACCATGTCCAGCCTACGCACCCACTCTTACTTCTTCAGTCTGATTTCAATTCTGTTAATTGTTATGAAGGCTCCCTAATTGCCAAGTGCGGGGGCTGTCAGAATCCTACAGTAACACGCTTTTTATTGTCCCATTTTACAGCTATTTTATGTTTGACACTTGACACGCAGGCGTGAAGATCCCCTGTCGGATTGGTTGGCTACTGTAACAAAATGGCATTTTTAAGTTATACGAAGTGTTAAATCTGCATCCAGTTAGAAACAAAACAAAACAAAACCCGGTGGTTTATAAGTTGACAATTAATCCTAATTGTTAGCTTGGGAAAAAAAAAATCAACTGGAAAAACAAAGTAAAAGGCCAAACCCCTTCTTTCTCCAGCTGTCCAGCAAGTGTGTATGTGTGTATTTATATGTTAACACATATGTTATGAACAGTTTTCCTCACTGAAGATGAATCATGCAAGAATGGGACACCATTCTTAAACACAGTGTATTATTTTCCTCTGCATAACCTCATGGAAAGGCTCTCCTTCTTTGCCAATAAACTCAACAGAGTTCCTATTATACAAAGCTGCTCTTTTAGAGCATTTGACAGTTTTTATTTTAATTGACACAGAGGCAGTTTCAAAGTCATTGGGTTTAATGAACAATCATCTTAGCATTTGCCTGCTCAAATCCTCTTATTCCCAGCAGCTCACAATAAAGTTTATTCTAACGGTTGAAATTAAAAAAGGAGAGAGAGGCAAGTAGAAATGTTGAGGAGCTTATATAAAAATCTGCGAATCTCAAGTTTTGTGCAGTGCTGTTATGAAAACTACTCAGCCATGCAAAGCAATAAGAGGTTTAATTACTCATTGGTAGTCCCTCTGCTGCTCCTGATGTGGCGTGTGGTGTTGCAGAGGCCTGGGAGAGATAATTGAGGCATATGGGTGGAGTACAGCGCTGCTCTGGCAGCTCATCTGCTTTTTCCTCTCATTTTTGTCTGCCTCATTTCTCCTGAGGCAGAAGGCTCAACAGTTCAGCGTGGAGAAGGATCCAGTGGATGACCATGATTTGAAGCACATGAGGACCTCACAAGGGAAGAGGACAGTCTCCTGGTGGTCTGGTAAATCCGTGCTGACTTGATCCAAGAGACAGCGTGAGAAACCTCTGAATCACTGAAAAAAAGACTTATTTTCAGTTTTGGTTTATTCATCCAAACCAGGCATTACTGGGCTCATGTGGCCGAGGATTTAATGGCCTGTAATAGGTGTAACATCAGTGACAGCCATGCCCTCTCCCTTCTTCAGGGTATTACAAGGTAAAGGGAAAGGCAGGATTACTGAACCTGAGCACAGTCTGGACCCTTGAAACCATGTGGAGGGAATATCCAAACCCAGAAATTATTAAATATATTTATTGTTTAAGGACAGGCTAATTTGTCCATTTTAGGGCAGACTAATTCATGAAACACCTCTGTTGTACAACTTCATGTGACAACTCTGTGAGAATAAGCACTAAAAGTTTCTCCTCTGGTTTATTAATATATGTTAATGACATTCAGCAGCTGGAAGTAAAATCAATGTTCCAGCGGGGTGTGATCAAATTGTTCTTCATAGCTGACCAGCCAGTAATTCGTGTACTACCTGTCATTACAGCTTGGAATCCTCTTTCCTAAACTAAAATCTTCTAACAGTTCTCACCAAAAGGATAAAACAAGAAGAAATTTCATCACTATCTAAATGAAGTAATAGAGTGACAGGACATATTTGCATTCTGAATAGATTCAGAATGGTGGTCTTTTAAATATTTATTTGTGTCTATTTTCAAAGTCCCTGATCCTCTGAAATTTTCCAAACGCTTCTGATATGACAGACTGGGAAATCTGTCTGCAGCTCCAATTATACTTGAAAAGATACATATAAATGATTTGACAAGTTAAAAATTAGCAGCGAGTTCTATACCTAGCACGATTTGGTGAGCAGCAGTTCATAATTCATGATACTTCACTGTAAAGTTCATGTAAATGCTGTATGTGTGGGATCCTTTAATTGGTAAGCATAAAGGTGTATTGCCATTCACCTAATGTATTCTATTGCTCAACAAAAGGTTGTTGTAGTGAGCCCTGATTGTGACAAATGATTTACTATTAGGAACATTCTGTAATTATTGTTCGGTGGTACCACAGACCGATACATCATTAACATGATAGACGACCTTTTATATCAGCAAAAATAACTAAATTAATAAAAATGGCTTCATTCCAAACCCTGTCAGAAAGCCAATACTCGAAACAATCAAGTATCAGTGATACCTGAAAAGACCAGAGTTATATTTTTGTTAAGCAAATCTTATTGTTTGTGTAATAACATTGACGTGCTGTAGAATAGAGGGTCGGATTTTCAGCTGCTGTGAATCAATGATCTAATTAATTCTATTTATGTGGAGACACACCACTCCACATCTGTCAAGGGTATGATATGTAGGATTTTATTGTACTGCTAAAAGCACGACTGTAAATGAAGTAACAGAAAACTTCTCTTTTTTCTCCTCAAGAATTCTGGGAAGAAATGCAAGTGTGCTCTGACTTGCTGGTTCTTCAGATGCTGCTCCCAGTTCCATCCACACAAAGCCAGTGTGACTCTCCTGGATGAAATGCTCCATCCAAATTTATATCTCTGTAATTTGTGTTTGGAAAGGCCAAAATCCCATTTTTTTACCTTTGAAGTTAAGGATTTGGAAAACTACCTGAAGAATAATTTGTTTTCTACCCAAGATCATTAATTCTTTTTCATTTACTATCCATATTCAGTTGTTTGGGTTTTTTTCCCCAAATATTTTGTAAAAGATATTTGGGAAAGAAAGCTTTCTGATGGAAAATATTGAGGCACAGGTTCTGGAGTCATTGTTGCTTTGCAGACTACATATAACTTGGGGGTAATGCTGTTTGCTATCTCCACTTAAATTCCTATGAATTGCAGATAATTTTAATAAGGAAGATAAGTATCTTTTGGCAAATTTTGTGGATCCCCCAGGCTATCTCCCTGAGCCCACTAAGAGCCAGAAGGAAGTAACAAACTCGGGTACTGCAGCTTGGGGAAAGGTTGGAGTGAGTGGTTACAGAGCACTTCCACTCAGGAATTTCTTTTCTGTGTCTTCATTTCTAACTTCTCCCATTCCCTGTCCTCTTTCAGGATGGGGCAGCCTCCATTTTAGAAAAGAGGAAAAGCCATGGTGAGACTTATGCTGGAGAAATCCCTGCAGAAAACATCACCATGCCTGAATGTGCCACTCTGGAATATTCCTCTATGGTATTTTTGGTTATTTGGATCCCTCCTATATCCACCCTCTCTTTTCATCTCCTCTTCCTCCTTTTGTCACTCCACCAAGCTTCTCATTCCAAAGGTAACCCAGGGAAAAAAAAAAAAAAAAGAAAAAGAAAGAAAGAAAAAATTAAAGGGATGGAATGAACTCAGTTGGTCACTTGTCAAAGGCTCACTGTCACACCTCTCTCTCTTTTTTCCCTGATTTTGTTCAAGTTCCTTCATCAGGAACTGCTCTGTGTATAGATGTGGCTTTCTCAGCTGTCCATGCAGACACCACAATGATAAACAGGGCAAAGAAATTCAGCAGTTGAATCCCAAAATGCTGCAGGATACCTGACTTGGTCTCCTTCACCATGATAAAGTCTCTGGGCGTTATTCCAGTGACACAATCTGAAAGAACAAAAAACCAATTAATGTACAGGACATTGTCTTCTAATAGGCAAGGATCAAGATTTTGGGCCTTCACTCCTTCAGCAGCTGTGTTACAACTCACTGTGTAACCTTCAGCAAATCCCTTTATTGCATCTCTGAAAAATATTGGTAATGAATTTACGTTTTGTAAAGTGCTGGGAGATCCGCAGATGAAAAGCACTATATAAGCTAAGTGTTATTAATGTGATTCACTCAGTGAAATGAAATCTCTGTTGAGCAAAATACTGTTCCGTAAAATTTGTATTTAAAGTCACATATTTTACAGCACCAAGAGAATGAAGGTTGTGTCACTTTTTCCAACATATAAACTATATTTAGCAATTTATTCCTTGGCTTCTCTCTAAGTAAAAGAAAACAGCTTGATGTTTAAAAATAACATTTTGTAGGCTTGACGTTCATAATTTGGACTGGAATACTTTTTAAACAATTACTTAAAAAGAATGAAAAATCTCTTTCTGCTCATATAGAATAAATTTTAATTCTTGCATAGACCACATATGTGAAGATTAGCCATTTATCTTGAATACTTATTTCAATTTCATATGAACATTGCTATAGAAAAATGTTTCTAATGTCAACCATTTTTGTATTTTCTTTTAAAGCATAACTTGCCTCTTACTCTTGCAGCCTGTTAAACAGTGGGGCAGTGGTTGGCTGCTGGACTGTTTTGTAGAAAAACTTCTTTTACTGCTGAGATAGGCTAAGGTGCAAAAGGTTATACAAATCACATAAATGTAAGAAAGTATATTTGACTCTTAAAACCCTTTTGATTTTATTAACTGATATTACCTAAAACATCTTCAAGGAAATTGTTTCAAACATCTGAGTTTTAACCCAATATTATTTTTTTTTAAGAAAGAGAGCAGTAATTCCTGATCTTTTCCCGTAATTCATTTTTAAACATCTTTTTGTATAAAAAGGTTTTGGTTCACAGTGACTTCTGCCAGGAATACAACCCAGATTTTTTATCTTAAATCAATTAATCAATTATCACTATTACTGGAGTCTAGGGAAGGAAGGAAAACCTTTTACAGAGCTTTACCAGAGGACGTAACTACTGAAGAAGAGATGAATCTGGATTCCATCTTAAGTGAAATGTTGTTATGATTCTGATAAAAAACCCCAAAATTTCTGTGTAAGAGCAGTGCAAGACACTATTCCCATTTGTTTCTTTGACTCCAACTTGTCATCACCACACTAAGACACACCAGGATTAAACTCAAAATTATCCTTTTATGACCAGGTCAGACTAAATGGACACTTTTTCTCCTTCTGGCATCTGAATTGCAACTAAGGTCTTAACAACTGAGCTTTTTTATGAAAATTTCCCTCTTTAGATATGAGTTACTATCTATGGAAACCTATTTGAGCATTATCATGTTCAGCCCTCCTTTGAGGAGCTTGAGGAAGCACTGAAGCATTTACCCAGCTGTTTTCTTCATTTATTATACAACACCCAGATCCTGATGAAAATGATGCCCAACTTATTGTAAATGTCCAGCCACCAGACTTTAGCTCCTCAAAGAATCTGCAGGCTACAGTTAACCTGGAAAAGAACAGCTTTGAACTGGGAATAGAACCTCCAGAGAAATGCAAATGTAAACCCAACAGACTGAGGAGGTAATGCAGTGTTTTGTAAAGAAAAGCTCACAATAGCTCTTGGAGCCATGGTCCTGTTTATAGTAAAGAGATGAAGGTGCTTCCTTGAACTTTTTGTAATGAGGTCTGTAGCTGCTTTTAATTCTGATGTAATAAAATATATTCAAATACAACATAATAGAAGGGAATTAGACAGGTATCTGATTGTTTCTAACCTCCAGCAAGCACAAGAAAGGGCAATCCTCGTTACTTGTGCATTCCCTTGGAATGCTGCATGGAGATACTAAATAAATCTAATGAATGAGTTTCATTGTTTGAATAGGTCCTTGTTTTCCAGACTTTAGACTCAAAGAGACATTCTTTGTCCAGTTCTTCTAGATCAAGGCTAGACTTCTTCCTAGCAGTCATCAGTGACTCTTTGAAATTGTTTTCAAAGCCAAATGTTGGCTGGAACTATTTTAGGCCCTGCCTTTACTACCTTGGACCTATCTGAAAGGAAGAGGTTTGCCCTTGAAAGAGAGTTAAACTGCTGTGATTCACCGACTTGGAAGAATTGCAGGATGCTGATGCCTGAAGTGGTGCCTCCCCCTGGACCAGTGCAAGTTTCCTTCCTTCTTGTCTGACCAAGCCATTAAGAAGTTAGTTAATTCCCTGATGGTTACTTCCAAGGAATATCCAAAAAGGAAATACCCAGCCCTGGAAAGGTAATTTACCTAGACAGGATTTGAAATGCAAGGTTCTCAGCTGAGGGAGAAAGTCCTACATCCCATCTGGCTGTGGGAATACAGCTTCTCAAACTTTTCATCCCTTGAGCTAACAACTGCAGACATTCCACTGGGAGGTGTCCTACAAAATCCAAAGTACTTGGAGATCCATATATTATCACACCCAGCCTATTGGAGCCAGAAATGTGGCCCAGTGTTGTTCTCAGAGAAACAGGGGCACAGCAACATCCTCAATTTGAGAATGAGAATTCTCAATTTGAGAATTCAGTTTGAATCCTCATCTGTGTGTGACGTCTCCCAAACCGAAGCTATTTTTGCCTTGGTGGAGGCACAAGTGGGAGGAAATGCCAGCTCTCTGTCCTTGGGGACTTTCTGTAATTTGTTTCCTTTGTTCTTAAGGAGCAGATCCCCAGCTGGTGTGGAATGGTGTTTCAGATTATCTACCCCTGTGAGAAACAAGTTCCAGTGCCTGATGCACTGGTGGAGCTACAGAAACCTCTTTCTGGGCCAAAACATCTCTGCCCAAACACAGCAATGCTGTTTGAAATCCAAGGGGCTGGTAGGCTCAGGGAAAACTCACACTTTTTGAGGTCAGAAATATGCTTTGAAGGACCTCTAGCTGATTAAAACTTTTATCAGAGATTTTAATATTAATTCCTCCTATGTTTTCAAAGTCCAGTTTAGTCCTGAGGAGAATGCACTGGAAAGCAAGTTGTAAGGGACTGGAGAAACTGCATGGAAATAGGTAAAAGTGACTTGGAAACTCTGGATCTGTTTCTTAGAAGCAAGAACAGCTCCACTCATGTGTTTCTTGGCCTTCTTGGCATTTTTGAGAAAAAAAAAATACTGGCTGTAGGAATAAACAGCACTGAGAGTAACAGACTGGCCTGAGAGTACCAACATCTTATGCAAATGAAAGAGATTTTAGTAGATAACAGACTTTTGATCCTTAATCAAATGTGTTTGGGCCTGTGGGAAGACTGCATTTTAAAATAATTTCCTCTTCCCACCACTTTTCTCCTTCCTCACCTTCTCTGCACTCAGCAGTCCATCGAAAAATGCTGAAGGTATCATCACTAAAAAAACCAGCCACCACAAACAAACAAAAAACATCCCACAGTGTCTCCATAATACTGGTGTATCAAAAACCCTGACAACTGTGTGAACATATTTTCAACACCTGTTCAGTCCTTAGCCAGATGCTTCTTTATTTCAAGGCTTGTGAATACCTACCTGCTTGCTTAATATATTTGGCTTAAAATGTGGAAAAAGATGCAGCAGGAGGAATTAGGGAAGGTTCCTTGTGTCAATCCCGATTTTGAACCCTGAAAGTGAAACTTTGGGGATCTGATGTACAAATTTTCTTCATTTTCTTTCTTGTTTATGTGCCTCTCTCCAAGTTTCTGCCTCGGTTTACTCTTTAGAAAGAGTTATTTTTGTTTAGAGTTAAACTTTACAAGGATCAATTGATACACAGTTGTGCTTTACCCTACACTACAATTTCCAAATAAAGAATTTTTCTTCTCCATGATGGTCACACTGGGCAATAGCTGCATGAAGATGAAACTGGGGAGATAGGACAACCTCTTCCTTGGTCTGCCCATTGAAATTTCATCCTTTACACCATTCTCCTGGCTCAAATGTATTTTGCACATATAGGTTTAAAGGACTGTTCCTTCCTTGACTGATATGGACACATAAAGGCATCAAAATTTTGTTAAGCCTGAAACACCCTTTTGTCAGAACTTTAATTTTTGATGTTAAAGATATCTATCTGTCAGAGCGCAACAGGTCTCAGCCTTTCACAGCTCCAAGACATAGATGTCTGATTACTTAAGCTCTATTTGAAATTAAATTCCAGCCCCAGGGGCATTTTGATAATAAATTCATTTAGGGAAGAAGTTTCTTTCACAGACGCAAACATTCTCTGCAGCCATGCTCTGTGCCAATATATCCACTGAGAAAACTTTAGGGTACTTTCCCCACATTTCTCCTTCCTGTATTCTTGTCTATGGTGTGACTACCTGATTCACCACTTCTTTTGGCAGGAATTACTGTCCTGCACTTGACTCAGCTTTCTTGACTGCCAAGATTTCCTCAAGCTAAGCACTTCTACATCAACACCCAAATCTGCTTTCAAAGACGCCACCAGCCTGCCAACACCTCTGAGCTTCCTTTCCCTCTCAATCCTGCCTTGGATTCCCAGCAGAGTCACCTCCATGACTATTTGCCTGTCCTCCTCAGGTTCACTCACATTTTGGGGTAATAGAGAGAGGAATTAAGTGGGGCTCACAGAGCTGATGCTGGTTGAATCCACACAGCACCACCTAGACAGGCTCTGGGCATGCTGAGCACTCAGGGAGGGGGAGCCCTGACCCCAGGCTGGTTCTTGGTATGTGTGGAAGGAGAGGGAATTTCCCAAACCATGGTGGTTTTGCTCCCTTGCAGGGGGAAAGATGAATAGAATTTTAAAAATGAGGCCGAGAGAAGCTAGCAACTTTCTGCTGGCTTTGGTTTTCCCCCAGGAATCATTTCTGACACTGTATCTTTGTCTCTAAGAAATTCAGACCACATTTTCCTGTTGCTGAATTTCAGCCTTCGTTTGATACCAGACTACAGTGGCTTATAACAGTGATCAAAATGAATGTTGAATTCCCAAGGACTTTACTGAGGTTGCTTTATCCAACACTTAGAGAAGCACTCTGAACAGGTGACTAAGGATTATTATTCCCAGTTTATGGATACAGTGTCATCATATCACAGACATCAAGACGAAGGATTCTCTTGCACATATTTCTCTTCCAAAGGGAACCAAGGAGGGAGGTGGAAATCTCAAGATAAAGAATATTCCAGCAAATTTGCAGACTGCTTCTAGCAAGAAGATAAGCCCTTCATCTTCTGTGGTTTGCCTCACCCTGATTTCTATTTTTTTTTTCTCACACTAATCCCGAACAGAAAGAATGAAGAGAGAACATTGATGGAGGGCTTGTAGGAGTTTTGCTTGTGGACAAATTCTGCTATTGACCACTTCCCTGGAAATCTTGTTTACAGGGACTGGATTTTAGGACCACATTTGCATTCAATGATAATGATTTTCTTTTAGTCCAGCTGGGATAACTGTAAGGATAGTGCCCAACTGCAACTCTGTTGAAGAGTGAGTGAAAAATAAATTACACTCCTCAAATGAGTGGAGCAGTGGGAAGGCAAAATGCTCAAGAAAAATCCACACTGTAACAGCCACAACAAAGACTCTTGATTATCCAGGTTAAAATAACTGCTTGGCTATGCCTTGTATCCAGTGTTATCATCACTGCCAAGTGAGGCACACCTTTAAAAAAAAAAAAAGAAAAAAAAAGAAAAAAAGGTAAAGCTTAAAAAAAAATAGCCTGGATCTTTAGATAGAATTGAATGTTCTGTGACTTTAAATGAAAGCTCCAGTGTTGTTGGGCAAATAAATTTAAACCACTTAACATGGCAGAGAAGGTCAGGCAAGCTTATTATAGTGATCATAGCGTTACAGCTATTGCGATTGACCGCTGCTCTTTGGAATCACCAATAATCAGAGGCCGCAAGCTGTGTTTGCAGAGAAAGGTCATCATTCATTTTTTTAGAAGCATTAATATCTTTTGTTTGTTTGGCTCAACATGAAACAGGAATCGATAGAGGTAATTCACAGAGCAATTAGCCCCTCATCTGTCAAACGGTGTCTGGGTGTATTTAACAAAAAGACCTTTGGAAAGGTTTAAAAAGGAGGAAAGTGCCTGTACAATCAACAATTTATATTTTCTACATGACACGTTGTGTATGTATCTGTGAAGAGAAGGGACCTTGGGACTAAAAAAATATACATAAAACATGCTGTAAATCTGTACTCAGACTTTAAAAACCCGCAGTGAGACAAACTGTTAACTGACTTGGAGAAGTTTTCCATGCTGTTCTTAGCGAAGATAAAAATTTTCTACCCGAGGCTCAGGGAAAAAGTTAGACAGCTGTTCAAAAACTTGTCAGATTAATTACATGAGGGGGAATGGAGCAGCATATAAAACATAAGAGGGCAGAGACAGAGGCAAAAGGTCTTTTGCTGCCCTGCTCCTACAGTTCAGGGCACTGTGAGTCCCTCTTTCCATCCAAGAGGTTTTTCTTTATGGAGACACTTAGGGGAGTTAAGGAAAATGGAGAAAAAGTGCAGAAATCAGGACATAAGTTATTGCTCTGTTACACTTACGAAGTCTGGTGAACTTTCACATTTGAGAGACTGAACTGGGAGAGTAAAGCTACAGTAGATCAAGGGCACTTTATTTCTGAATAGAAGTGTCTACCAGGGGATTTCACATACATTAAGGGTTGGCTGCATAGTGCCTGTATGTGGAGGTAGGAGACAGGCAAGGAGCATATGGACTGTTAAAATGGGTGTATTTTAGACATATCATAAAAGGTTTGGAGGTCGTCCCAGAAGTTCAGATGCTTATTGCAGATAAAATTTGGTTATCTCAGCTGCTAAAGAATAAGGCTCTGGATTTTATTAGATGAGTAATTGTAGGTTAAGCTTCCATCTTTTTTTTTTTTTTGTCTCAGTGCTGAAATTCTGTATCACATTAGAAAGTTTAGGGTCGGTAAAAATTAAGATCTCTTTCAAAGTCAAGTATTGTGAGTTCCAGTCAAAATAAAATTGAAAGTTCCATGAGAGGCTTTCTGTATGTTCAGATTTTCATTGATTTTTATACTTTATTTTGTGATGCTTGTAGTATTTAATTATTTGTTTATTTACTAATCTTCAGGTCTCAGAAGGTGTCATGGATCACACATGGATAATTCTGGGAATCTTAATTGGAGCCTATGGAAATTTGGATCTTGAGTGTTGTAGACCTGCAGATGCTCATTCAGAGGATGCTTCCAGAACTTTCTTCAGACCCTCAGACCTATGCCATGGTCAAAAGCACCTGACGAAAACACCCTGCCAATACTTTAAAGATGTATCTGGTTCTGTCTGTCCTCCTAGATCTAAGACTGACTCTTTCTCCAACAAGTTTTCAATTATTTTGTTTGGGACCTCTTTTTTTTTTTTAAGAGAAACACTGAAACTATTTGAATCTTTTTATTTCATGGGTGGTCATTTTAATTTGCAGTGAACTGAGAATATTTCCTTCTTGACCTCAGAAAGCTAATCAGTGACAAGCAAGACTTTTGTAATATATTCTGAAATTAACATAAAAAATTCAAATGTTTATGTTCTAGAAGAAATAGTCTTCTTCAATCTGAAGTAAATTTAGTGCTTTTATTTTTTACAAAATCTTAGTTACTTAATCCTCAAAATTCAACCAATATATTGAATGAGATAACATTATGACTGAATTTAATTTTCCTATCCTGAACAGTTTCCTAATAGGGTGATCTGCCTGTCATACCTCTAGTACTGTAGCATTAATTCACAACTATTTGGATAGTTGTTCTCATTTTTTTCTTTTTCTTTTAGATATTGTTACACAATCCCACTGACAATTCTGTGCTTCTGCAGAGAAAGGATATGGGGAAGACTTTTCCTTGCTACATACACACTTTTAAAACTAAGGCATCCAAAACTCTATAAACTAAACAGTCATGAGAGTTGTTTTACTCTGGTTTCACTAATTCTTAACATTTTTAATTTAGGGTGCCATGCAGATAATTTGAGCAACTTCATAAAAAACATCTTTCAGATTCCAGTCTGAGGGCAATCAGTGGTCTCTGAGGTTCTGGTGGGTTGTCTTCAAAGTCCTATTATCCTTGTGGTCAAAGTTCTATTCTCTTTTCAGTGTTTTTTCAATTAAACTTTTGATTAACTGTGCTTGGTGGTTCATGACAAATTTGGAGTGCTGACAATGCTCTGTTTGCCCCCAAAGTGTGAGAACCAGTGCTCTAGGAGAGGATTATATTCCTTTCTCTTTTGATAATGGTGAGCTAAATCCTTGGAGGCTCTTCTGTGAATTTTCTCTGATTTTATGCATCTATTCTTAGATTTTAGCTAGATGGATATGCTGCTGGGGACTTTGCTACTCTGTTATTGTCACTGAGGTAGGATAGTCCATCAGCAAAACACCTCTTAAATATCAGTCCTGGCTACCATCCAGGGAAAACCAAGACATGCTATTGAACAACACTTAGGACCAAATCTTTCTTCCTCCTCTGCCACCACTAAGCAAATTCGTTAAAGGTCTTGGCCTGTATTTAAAATAACATGGGCTTAAAGAACATGCTAGTGTTTCATCTTAGGAGACATTAAGTGTTAGAAGAAAGGCCAAAAAAAATGTTGGCAGACTCCTCATCCAAGGAGTTCAAAGATGGTGCTGATACCTAAATGTCCAATCCATCCTTACACATCTGCTTGCCAGGCAGCTCGTCCAAGGAGATGGGCAGGGCTTGCAAAGCAGCAAATGGCAGCGAGGAGCCTGACTACCATTTGAAAAATCTACCTTCTTGTCCAGAGTGACGTTTTCCCCAAAAATTTACTGTCGGTGGTAAGAATAAATGGCTCTGCCAGTCCCTCAACAACTGCTAGCAATTAGAGGCATCCAGGTCTGTGCTGACTCTACATGCCACGGCATTTAAAATCCTGGCAGTCAGGTTGTTAGCACTCCCACTGGTGAGCACAAAAAATCTCTGCCTCTGTCTGTGAGACATCTCCAGGTAAGTCGGTTATGCATAATTGCCATTCCAAACAAAGTTTGGAAAAAAAAAAGAGGTGGAGACCTTTGTATCTTGCACAATAAAGGGAAAACACAGCACAGAAAGTCAGCAAAAGCCCAAGAGGAAAAGACAAAGCTTATTTAGTGTATTTGCAGTAGTGTTTTTGCACATTGCAACAAGTCAGAACTGGAAATAAATTAGTTTAAAGCATGCTGTCATTCAAAAAAGGAACAAAGCACTAATTGCTGTTTGGCATCACGTTTTTGTTTATATTTATGGCTGCCTTTCTTAAAAGCCTGACTTCCTATTCATGTGCAGGTTTCCTCAAACAGTTTTAAACTAAACAATTAAACTTTCATTCATGGATATAATCTAATAGGAAGGAATTCTTCTGTCACTTCTTTTTTTTTTTTTTTTTTTTTTTTTTTTTTTTTTTTTTTACTTGAAGAAGAAAATATTTCAAATTAGCTTTACAAATCTTTCAGGGAAAAAAAATCCCATATGACAGCAACTCTCAAGATTAACCCACAATATGGGAGACGGGAGCAGTTCCTTTTTGTGGTGTCTTTGGCAGCTGCATTTTCTTAGCTGAGAGCAACATTTCTTGGAAATTGAAAGGATATTTATCTCTGTTTTGCAAAGGGCCAGGGTACACCTGTTCTTTATCTCAAGGATACTTGCACTTGAAGACTTGCCTGGTTTTCCAGACTATTGGCAAATATTCAAGCTCAGCTTCAGGAAGAATCAAGGATGTTCTTTACAGAGGGTATGTGCCCTTTCATACTGAACAAGCACAGCAGCTGGAAATCAGATTTCAGGCATGTGTTGGGCCACAGAGCACCCTGCCCTTACAAGTGCATCCCATAATGACTCATAAAATATCCAAAACTTAAAAGATGTGAATTCTTTGTCTTTGAGGATAATAAATTTTGAAGGAAAGAACTCATGAAGTATAGACATAGTAAAGGAGTTTGGCCTGGGTGGCACCAAAAACCCATAGTGGAAGTGGAAAGTAAACCAAATTCCAAAGCAGAGACATTTGCCACACTCCTCTTAGAGGT
The DNA here is from genome assembly GCF_021018805.1 of Prinia subflava. Lineage (NCBI taxonomy): Eukaryota > Metazoa > Chordata > Aves > Passeriformes > Cisticolidae > Prinia > Prinia subflava. The sequence continues at coordinate 5,018,749 of NC_086261.1, forward strand.
CTTGTGAATAAAGTCTCTGTTGAAGCTGAAATACTTCCACAAATCATTTTTAGCTTAGAAATAGTATATTTTACTGAAACATTTCCAGTTAACCTTGTTGTTGACATAAGGCCAAGTCCTGAAATCCCCTTTTCAGGTAGAAAGAGCAACAAAACATGGAATAGCTTCTAGAGTGAACTCAGTAGGCATCAGATGGAGGGATGCACCTGGAGCAAAGCTCAGGTCTGGATCAGAAAAAAGTCATGTTTCCTTAATGGTGCCATGTCACCTATGGAAATGCTTCTGGAAGGTTGCTCTCAGAGGCTCCACAGTGCTTTACAGAGGATCTTATTTATACACATCCAACCTGGAGCTGGGTACTGCTTAATTTTTAAGGGCCCTTGTCTAATGAGCTTTGGGCCACAGTCAAATCTGTGCAATACAGAAGACATTTTCAGAAAAAGGCCTGTTTGAGTTCAGTTTTCAAAAGTACCAAAGTGAACCACATTTTTTCAGAGATTTATGAGTGCCTTTAAAATTCCCATTCTTGTAAATTTGGATTTCAGAAAACATTAGGCTGACATGAAGAATAAAGATGATATAATAATAACAATAATAATAATAATAATAATAATAATAATAATAAAATTTAGGGCCTGTCCACTCTTCTTTTGCCTTGAATGCCAGCCCGTTCCCTCAAGCCAGGATGCAGCATCCCTGGGTTTCTGTTTTACCGTGTCTGGTTAAATACAGTGGGAATGTGTTTTGTTTTGGGTTTTCTTTTTGCTTTTTTTGAAGTAAAGACCTGCTAGAAGAAAGCTGTTCATTCACCTACAGTTAACAGAGCTGTGCTTGACAATCTGTCACTCTGCTGTCACTCTTCTCATCTATATTATTAACTCCCTGTATCTCATGGATGGGCTCTGGTTATGTCATTTCAGTTAATTCATCTTCTCAGGTAACCTCATAGGATTCTAGGGCTCAAATTTTACTAAAAAATGGCCCGAATGTCACATTTGTGAGCAGAAGTGGATTTTCAGTTCTCCCAAAACTGCCATTAAATGATTTTTTGGCTCCATCTCAATCTCTGTCAGACTCTTGGTTGTACATGGGCTTGTTTATGACTGCTGGAATCTACACAGAAATGTCTTTTGACACTCCTCTGTGTACACACGCTCTCAAAACCTTCCCAAACCTGCTCCTTCTCCTGTAGATATATCATATTTACTTTGATATTTGATCCATGTGTTCCTAGAAGGAATCTTGTGGCAAATTGTTCTTTCTCAGCATTGAAAAATGCCTCAAAGTGAAAACATACTTTGGGTGGGGAAGGAAAGCTGCTCATAAGTTCAACGAAAGCAAAATTAGGGACCTGTTAATAAAATTAGATTTTCTCGACACTTTTAGTCAATGCAAAAATAATTGTGGGAATATAAAAGGGTTTTTATGGTCAATTATTCTTGTCTTAGTAAGTATCTATAATCATAACCACCTCTGAATAGGTAATAACCCTCAGCAGGGAGAAGAGAAACTTCCCTGCAGGACCATAAGGAAGGTAAAATGTTATCACATGCATGCATAAAATATATTAATATTGAGATGGTGCCAGTGCTAAGGTCAGATGGTTAGACATCTTTTCTTCCCCAGAAAATATACTATTCCACCTTATTTGACTGCTGACATCCAATTGATCTGCATTTTTGCCCTTTGGCAAGTGTATGTGCACCTAAATTTTTCAGATAATGGATAGTAAAGTATTAGTTAAAAGCCTCCTTGAAGTCTCAAGCAATATCAAAGATGCATAGAATAGGAAAGATGAAGATGGCACTGGAAACCTTTGAATGAGATGTCATTTTGCGTTTAGAAAGACACCTGAAAAAGTTAAGACAAGAAGGGAAAATGGTGTCCCCTCATTTTTTCAGCAAATTCCCATAAAGCCTTACAACTGACCTCTTGGCAGAAATGAGTTTTGCTTGGGACTCAAACACTGTTTGTTATGTGGGGAAGAGATGATGATGAAAATGCAACAGAAAATTCTGCGGAATGATGCATATTTGAAGGTAAAATTCTTCCCATCAGCAGTGCAGTGAGAACATGCTGTACATGTCAGCTGGAAGTTGAGACATTTGTGTTCTTCACAGGGTCCTTCACCCAGCCAGGACTGTGAAGAGCTTTTCCAGGGAAAATCCTGCTGGAATCTCAGTTGAGTGACATCACTATCCCACACATCATGCCTGGGAAATCCAGATTACTCCTCGTAATGAAAGGGGAAAGGGAAGCGTGTTCTGTAAATAGGGAGCTTGAACCCAGATTCTCTGGCTGCCACCCAGATGTCTCTCAGTACAAATGGGCTCATCTGATCTTTCCAGTCAATTTTATTCTGGAAAGTAGCCAGTGGGCCTAGTTCATGACCCAGTGATGTCATTATAATTCATTTTCGCTCACCACCAAGCCTTCTGAACTTTCCATTTTACAATGGGTCTTTTTAATAAAGAAGACAGTCATGAATAGAATTCATAAGCACTCCTAATGATTTATAATCTCTTTTTTTTTTATCTTTAAAATGGACAATCCTGCCTTCTCTGTCAAAACTGCTTAGGAGGGTTTATTTCCTCTGTCATAAAACACAGTATAGATTTTATAGGTAAAACGAATGCTATTGCCACCTATTCAAAAAGGGGAGCTCTTGTGAATATAAAAAGACCTCTTCTGCTTCAGCAGCATAAAGTTACTGCAATGAAGAGGCAGTTAGAGTGTTGATGGGTCTCTGCTTGTGTCAAATGTGTGGAGGCCTCTCTTGGGATGGCTGGAACCCTTCCCCAGGCCCTTGGTGAGGCACTGCTGCTCTCGTGGCACGGTCTGTGTGCCCTGGAGGAGCCCTGAGCAGCCTGTACCTGAACAAACACCACACTGCTGAACTTGGCTCCAGAGCCCTGCCAAAGCCTTGCCTCGTTGAACTTGTTTAACCCCTCCCAGCTAAAATAAACTTTCCTGAGATTACTTCACTTATCCCCAGCATGGATCTTTTCACCCCTGGGTTGTAGGAGCTGAGTGGATGATCAATGCATTTGCAGCCTGCACTGTAATTTAACTTGCTGTGTCTGACAGGAGATGTGGAATTGCTAAAGAGAGGCTTTACTTGTAATCTTCTTATCATCTTATCCTGGAGTGTTTGTGAAGGGGGAGGCCCTTCCAGCAGAGACTCGGAGTTGAGGGTTAATGCTGAGAAAGAGAAATTGCCCTGTGGTGCATCTGAGTCAGTGACCTGATAAAACATGCTCAGGACAGCTCATGAACTCTAGCCCCTAGCTGCACACTGGCTCAGGCTTCCCTGCTCTCACATCACTTCTCACACACTCCTTCTTTTCCTAAGCTCATTAGGAAAAGTCACTGGCTGTAAATATGATGGTGGGAAAAAACCCAAATCTTTCCTCCCCTCATCTCCTTCTTGTTCTTTTTCATTGCTGGGGCTATTTCAGATCTTCTCTGCAGAACAATAATTAACAAAAGTCTGGTGTGATTAATGGAAATGAGATGAATGGCTCAGTGGTGCTAAGAATTGGAAGGAGGCAAGGATCAGTGGCCCAAGCAGAAAAGGTGCAGGAAGGCAGGAGCTAAGAAATCCTGGAAAGAGGTCTTGGGTTAGGAAATGGAAGGAATGGAAACAAGGGCTAAAGAGAACAGAAGGACTGAAAAGAGGAGCAGGAGTTGAGAGGAACCTGGAGATGGTGAAAGAAAAGAAATACCCATGGGGAACTGAAAGATGTGAATAAAATCAGGCATCTGAGTAAAAGTTAAGAGTTTTTGGCTTCCACTTGGTGCTGTGCAATGGATTTGTTGTATGGGATTAGCTAAGTGGCTTCTTTGAGCAGTAAGGAAAATAAAGGGAATGATCCTGCCAAGCTTCCATTATCATCTGTGAAAATCTTTCTGCTTCCTTTACTAGGAGCTGGATGAAGCTCCAGGAGAAGGAATGTAAGAGGGGCCAAAAGGAGAAACTGCAGAGGTGGCAAGTTAAAGTGGAAAAGCAAGGAGGAGTGGGATTTTAAGATTAATCAAGAAGCTAATGGGGAGCAGTGACAAGCCACGAAAACCAGTTTTTTTAACATAACATCCTGCAGACATAAGTGAAATGTCTTAAAGCTTTCACATGCAGCTGTACTGTAAAGTTGATAATCCTACAGAAGCACATGGCATTAATTAAAACTCCTTTAAAGGGCTATTAAGGGGAATTCCAACTTCTTTACTGTCTGAGTGCTGTTTCACACAGTTGTTATTGATTAGACTTGAGTTGTAAAGTGGTTTGTAAGAATTAGGGAAGGGCAAATGGTTTAGAAATATACACGGTGGGTGTTCAGACTGGAGCAGAACAAACTCAAAGCATTATGGCTACTGTATTATTAGATACTCCTCTCATTTGAGAAGGAATGAGGGGGGAATCTTTCCCAGGGCGAGGAGTTTTCCTCTAAGTCTTTTCCCACATCTGAGAAATATTTGTTAGGAGAAGGTAGTCAGATCTCAAGCCTTGAGAGCTTTTCTGGCTCTGAGCTATATTCAATGTATGTGGCCCATCAAACCATAGGTGCCTGTGATAGGAAATGTACTCCTAGGTGAGCCTGCTTCTGATCCCAGTCTTAGTCTAGTTTTATTAGTCCCAGATTTGCTGTAGCCTTCACTCACAGTCCTCACTCTGACGAGATCTTCAAGAAGGGGTTGCTACATCCAAGTGGAGATGAGAGAATCAAATTCCAAGTTAAACACGTATCTTCTTCTGCTTGTGTATTTATATAAAATAAAGTACAATAACATAAATAAAATAAAATTAAAGTATTAATAAACTGAAGACTTCTAAAGTGTCTCCACTGCCCTCAGCTTCCTTTGTACAGATTCATCCATTCTCTTCTCTGTGCTTCTGCCTGAAGTTGAGATGCTGAAATACCTTCTTCAAGTCTAAAGAAAACAGCTGTGACTAATAAGTGCCATCACTTTCTTAACATAAATAAATTAATTGACTGAACTAGATACTTTTTTTCCCTCTTTTTTACACCAGCAGCATGTGATTGTACTAGGGGTGTTTTGTGTCAAGTCCAACTCACAGCCACTACAGACAACATTCCTGAATAATAAAAAATTCATGGAGTTATCAGGTTTGGGTTTTTTTGGGTTTTTTTGTAGCTGCTTTAGTGATTTTCTCCTCTACTCCCTTACTGGAAATCTGTTCCAAGAAATTTCCTATAATTTCCAGCCTAAGGGTAGACAAGGTTACTCTACAGGCTTTTGTTACTGGGTCAGTGTTGTCTCTTTGGTTATAGAACTCTCTGTGCTCACATCAGTTTCTTCTTGCTGCTTTTATGGAGTGATTATGCCTCTTCTCAGGCATTTTACTGGATCAGACAACCCATACTGCCTGTGTCCTCCTGGAAGATGGTCTCTCCAGCAGGATTTGAGGTAAATAAAAAGAGATGTCCCTACACAACATCTTAAGTCCCTTGTAGTGGGTGTGAATGTGCTGTCTCGAGGAAGCAGCCAGTCTGCTCTCCAGCCTCTGAAAATACAGAGCAGATGCACAGGTTGTTTTATGGGGAGAGATTTTGTAATCAAGCTTGGGTGGAGCCCGGCTTTGAACTTCATCTCTAACTCCGGCACAGCGAGCTGTACGCAAATATAAAATCTGAGGCAGAGGAATGGGGAGGCTGACCTGCTTATGACTTTAGGGAAGAAGTAAATTTGGAGTGGTGGGAAACACTGCGATCTGTCAGTCTGATTACAGCCCACACTTCTCTGTGCACTTCAGTCATCGCTATCGGCTCCAACCCCTCTTGTATCATGACCCCAACCTTGTTATCTCTCAAGGTCTTGAGGCTCGGGGTATGTAGAGAACTTTTCTCTTTCTGGCTCCCCATGACAAGAGCTGTTCTTTTCTTCCCCCTCATCCATCATATTTCACAGAAGATCCTTAAATACATCTAGAGTTTGCAAAGCTACCAGTTTTTCGCTTTACAAGTATTTATGTTGCAAACAAAAAAACCTGATGCTAAAATCTCACCATTCCTGTTGGCGAAAACTGAAATAATTGCTCAGAGGAAGAAACTGTGAATTTTCACAGTTTTATTCTGGGACTGAATTTTGGCCATTTTTGCAGTATATATGTTTTTTATGTGTGTGTGCCTGCATTCAGAAGGCCTGGAGGAAGCACACCTTTTATTTAGCAGAAGGTCATGAAAAATATTTGAACAAACCAACGAAAATCACTTTTATTTTCATGAACCTGATTATTTTGACCTTTCCTACCTGGTTGGGAAAAGCATGAAACTTGAAAGCTTGTCTTTGTGGACTCTGGGTATGGGAGTTGTTAGAGTCTAATCATTATTTTTGACATCACCACCAGCAGAATTCTATGTTTATTAAATAAGATCATCATTACCTATTTCCTTGTAAGAGTTATCCATTACTAACTACACTGCTCTTGGCAAAATGTTTTGATAGCCTTGAGAGAAAAGCACTGAGTGAACCCAACTATTGGAAGTTAATTTTATACCAGGCCATTCTGCTTCCTTTATAAAGTCCCATGCCACTCAACTGAAAGGATTTTACCATGGCCTTCAAATGTGGACACCAATTTGTCCTAGACAAGCAATTTCCACTTCCTCACTTCCTCATAGCTTTATTCTTCTGGGGGTGAGGGATTTTTTAAGTTTGTTTGTTTATTTGTTTGTTTTTTACTTTATAGCTGGGGCTATGAAAGGGACTTTAAAGGCATAACAAAATTAAAAATCTTTGTTTCTGCAGCAATTTTGGTTACCCCTCTTTTGGGAGAAAAATAGAGACTCCCTCTTTCAGAAGAACAGTCTGGCAGCATTCTCAGAGCACCGTGGTATTCCAAAGACAAAATCACCCAAAGAAGGAGCCACAAAATTAATGAAACCTGGTGCATCAAGGAGCACTTGCTTGACATTTGCTGCTCCTGTCAGGCGTAATAGAGAGATTTTTACCTGTATTTGCCTATTCAACACATCAGCCCCTCAGCCAATTTTGGAAATTATTTCTGATTTATGGCTCTCATTCCGGCGAGTGTCGCCTCAACCTGTCAATTATCCCTCAAAGCAAATGCTAAGTGAATGCTGGCTGGGCAAAATTAATAAAGGAAACCTTTACTTTAAAAAACCTGAAGACACAGCCTTATGAAAGGGATAATTCAGCCAAGGTTTAACTCAATTGCTGCTCTTTATATTTTCCAAAGACGTGGAGAACATGCTAGAGAAAAATAATGCAAAGGACAAGGAGTCTGGTGGGGGAACAGTGGATTTTTTAACTCCTGTGCAAAGCTACTCAAGTTGCCTTCTCCCTCCTTATCCCAATCTTTTGTTGGCCCTGTATAATGCCTTTAAATCACCTGAAAATGCACAAACCCTCTTATTTGTTTTCAACTCCGTTCCAAACACAGTGTAGAGTGAAGAGCTGTGACCAGTTCTCATGGTGTGCTTTGTGTTGGGCTTCCATCCTACAGAATATGTGTAGAACAAGCCTTAGAGAGAAGTACTGTCAGATCCTTGTTCTCTTTACATTGTCAAAATTATATTAATGATTTTAGGAAGCCATGGAGATCAGACAGTCCATAACACATCAGGGGACACTGTGGTGGATTCCTGAGTATTCATCATTAGTGCCTTGTTGCAGCAGGTGCCACGTGGCTGGGAAGGCTCTTGTGATGGTCTGTATTACTGACCACAGGAGGTGGCACCTGGACCTTTCCTGGCTGTACAATCCTTAGGGGTTTGTATCTAAAGGGTTTAGAGACTCTGTGCTAGTAGGGAAATCCTTTATCATCATTTGGATTATAACAAAATGTTTTAGCCACTCTTTGATATGACACTTCCATTTAACTGATCATTTTCCTACTGAGTTTGTGTTTGCAGGACTATTTTGAGAAAGTGGTAAAGCTTGAAAAAAGCTTTCCTGGTCTCATAGGAAATATTGAATCAGGTCCAAGGGAGATGCAAGGCCTTCTCTTGGTTGCAAAAATGTAATTCATCTAAGTGATGAGTGATAATAGTGACATGTGAAGAAAGCCTGGAAACTGAATACTAGGTGTTCAGTCTTGACATTCAATTGGATTAAACACTTACCTACTCTGGTGCTTAGAATTCTTTTGATTTGAATTCTGCCTAAGATCCTTTCAGATAATTTTGCCCAATGTGATATAATACCATAGTAAAAAATATTACTGTGAGTGCAACAATACACAGTTGATTCCTTCTTTGTCTTTCCATGAGCATGGCATGGCCCTTTATGTTATGGAACTGAATACAAGAAGACTCAAACAGCTTATCTTTTATTCTAGAGCTTTTTGAATCAGAAAACTGTTGTGAAATTGTGCCTGAAAAAGATTATGTTCTACTGCATATAATTTTATAAACTTCATTGCAAATGTAATGTCAGTAAAATGACATTTTTACCATCAGAATAGTAGTGAGGTACTAACATTTAAGGACTTTTTCTTTATTTCTGCATTTCTTCTGCCAGAATGAGTATCTTGAATCCAAAAAGAAAATTAAAAAATATAATATATATAAACATATATGAATATATACATTACATGTGCATTTCCTAGATGCTCACCTCATAATTTCACACAGCTTCTTTCTTATTTGTAAATTCTGCTTTTTTTATTTTTTTTTTCCACTGCTTTGTGAAATAGATTACTGAAGGTGTCAGCCTCTGGACCAGGCAGAGTCCAATGATCTTCATGATTTTTCAGGGTTGAGTCTGACTTTGTGACCTGCAGATGTGAGTGTTGGGTCTATATTATCAGACTTTTTGACCTCTAGAAATCCTGGATCACACATGTGAAGGATTCCAGATGGCCTGAGACTCAGAGGTGTTGAAAAACTGCAACATAAACTGAATTTTCATAGGAATCGGGACAACTGAGCATTTACCATTTTCAGATTTGTCATTTTTCATTTTCAAAAGTTTTCCTTGATCTGTGTGAAACTGGATTGTGCTTCTTTATAATGCACCTGTTCATCAGGTCAGATTACCTCTGCATAATTAAGAACATTTTAGTTCCTTCAGTTTAGGATAAGAAATACCTCATCTTCAGATACCAGTGAGTAAGAATTCACATGAACTAGGAAAAAAAACTGAAAAAAACCTGCTCTAGTTTCATTTCTCACCAGGGAAAGCACTGACTATTCAATTGGTCCATCTGCCTGGGAGAAAACTTCACATAGTTATCCCTGCATGACAGAATCCTTATGTTGCTCCTTTTGGATCAATAATTTCTCATTTGGGGGCAAGCAAAGACCTCTGAAAAGTGTGGTTCAAATCAACCAGGTCCTGCTGCAATACTAAACGGAGTGTCTCTGCATCTGAATGTTTATACTGTGTCCATCTGTGTTAGGAATTTCTTATTTGAGGCCTGGCTATGTCACAATTGCGTCATCTCCCTTGAAGGGAGGAGGAAAAAAAAAGAGAAGTCTGGTTGGGTGTCAGAAACCTATATAATTAAAAGGCAGGGGTTCAGTGTTCAATGACACAATGGTGAAATGCCCTGTTTTTCTACAGCCTCGGGCTATTGAACCACAAATAAATCCCATTTTAATGAAAGAAATCTTATTTTGTCTACAAAAATCTGAAAGTCCAGGAACATAATGAGTGCACAGAGAAAGCTCACATCATCCTGGCTGTGCAGGGGTTTGCCTGCACACCCTCATATAATTATATACAGACCACATATGCACCTTTATCACAGGCAGCTGGAGAGAAACGAGCAACAGTTCCACAGTCAAAGAGAGTCAAGAACCACAGGCTGTACATTTTTATGTGACTGTTACTCTGAACAACCTCCTTTAATTTTCCATTCTTTCATTTTAACAAAAGCTTGAACACTTCTCCATTGATTTGCCTATTCCACAGAGAGACAGACAGAGGGAGGGGAGGGAGTAAGTGAGGGGTGGGGGTTGATTTCCAATATTATGTAAAACATTTGGTTTCATGAAGCAAGCTGGAAAAGGGGATGAAAAAAAAACCCTTTAGGAAAATAGTTTTCCATTGAAATCAGTGTATAAAGTAGGTCCCATTGGGAATATGTTTTCTCAAAGCTAAATTTTTAAACTCTTTCTACACTTCCCATGCCACTTGTCAGCAGAGAAATGAAAGGGAAAAAAATAACCCTTGGGGTTTCACAGCTTTGCACATTGAAGAAATGAGGGATCACTCAATGGTTATCAGAATTCAGCATTTCTTGTAGAGGAAGAATCTGGCATCCCTCAGACTGTCTCACACTTGTGGACACGATGACTGGAAAGATTAATATATGGTGGCATTAATTCTGCAGTTTTGTGTTGGGTTTTTTTTCCTCCACTGTTGTTAGAAGTAAGTAAAGGAAACCCTCCTATGTACCCTGCGTGTGTGATTCTGCACATATCAAAGTCCTACATTTAATGATCTGCAGTGTGACAGAAGCCACCCCAACTGGGCCAAAGTGGAGGACTCTGGGCACTAAGACAATGGGAGCAATATGAAGCCATTAACTCAGACTACTAGATTGGCACAGGCCAGCCATTCCAAAAGTACTGGATTTGGGCCTGAGCCACACTAAAATAAAGAAACAGCTCCAGGGAAGATGGGAAACAATGCTTGCAAAGCTGCTTGAGCATCACACAGCTCCTCAGAAGGAGAAGTTTACAGTTCTCATTGTTAAACTTGACAAGCACCTTCTCCAAAGCCAAAAAATTTTATACAATGCTAATAGTCTCTAAGTAGGAGGCTCCTCCCTGGCATAAAAATACCCCAGTGTTATTACTTTCACCTTTGCAAACATGTCAACTGCTGTGCAAGGATGGCTGCACAAAACCAGGCAGAGGTATCCCTCCCTCCTAGCAAATAATCCCTGAGACATCAAGGAGAGATCAGGTGAGCCACATCTATAAGATTTTTCTTTATATGAATTTATAAAAAATCTTTTTGAATCAGTTTTTTTTGGTTTTGGTGAAATCTTCCAGCACTCAGACCAACCACAAGTTTTGCACAATTTCTTCTCAAAGCTATAAATTAGGCAAAGGCTTTCTCACAACATGACCCAGATTTGTGGACAGGCTTGAGTAATGCATTTTGTGAATTCTTCTCCCAAATATGTTTGTACTTGGACTGAAGTGTGTGTATGGAAAACCAAAATGAGCAGATAAGATCTGTCATTAGCAGATATGCTAAGAAATTCCTATTATTCTATTGAATATTGTGGTGAAGCCAATGCTTCTTTCTCTATTTTCCCTCAGGTAATTCCTTTTCCCTTTTTTTTAAATTTTTTTAATTTTTTTTAAATTTTTATTTCAGAGATGTTTGCTTCTCTATATTTGTGAGTAAGAATAGAAAATTCAAATTTTAAGATTAAAATAAAATAAGAAACCCAAAGGAATTCACTTCTGGGATACAGTTGTGTAATTTTTTTCTATATGAACACCAATGGAAGAAGTTTAAGTAACAACTACCAATTACTAGATATTATATTGGCACCTAGTTACTGAGGGATTTTGAGGACTTTTCCCATATCTGGGCAATTCTCAAGAATGCTGCAAGAGATGTGACAAATAGATTTTATTGACATATCAACATGACATAGAAGTAGATTTGTCAATAGTGAAAGAAAAAATGACTGTATTATTGACCAATCTCAATTGTTGCCCCAAAAATGTGACAGCCACTCAGCTCAAGCATGGGGAAAAATTCCATCCCTTTACCTGTAGCAGCTGCCCTTGAGCAGATGGTCAATAAGGCCAGTTTCATATGGTTCCACTTCACTGGATGTTTCAGAGATGGTGACGGTGATGGTGAAGACAGAATCCAGTTTATACTGGGAGCATTGTTTGTGTTTTTGGTTTACCAGTAAGAGCAAGGTGATGTTGAAGTGCCACCCGTGGCTGGCAGAGCTTCTGTGTCTGCCTTTGGAACTGATGCTTTATAAATGACTGGGTGGGTCAGCCTGGAGCTACATTTTATGTGCCTAGTCCTGCATATTCCCTGGGACTTTCTCCTGTGCAGCCAGGGTCAAACTTGGTTCAAAATGCTTTCTTGAGATTTTTGCATGCAATTCCCTGGGATGCTAAGACAGACTTGTGTCCCTGAAAAACTTGGGCTTATAATATGCATCATTGAATTCTGTAAAGCTCTACTTAGAGTGGAAGAACACAAGCAGACCACATTTCAGCTCGGAACAGTGTGAAAATAGCAACTCCTTTTACGTGGGATGCCTGCCTTGAGTGACACTCGCTGGTGAGGAAAGCTATGGGCCATGCTGTATGGAGATTCTGCTCTCCAAAACCAAAGTTAGTTCAGAAACTTTTCCTGTTTTCCCTCCAAAATGTGTGTGAAAAAAGATGGGAGGTTTCCTGGCTGCTCTGAGCCAGAAGGAATGGAGAGCAGGTATTTATTCACATGTTACTCAGCTGCCCGTTTGCGAATAGGGGGGCCGTGTTTTCATAGACCATGTTTCATAGGCAGCATGTGTTCAATAAAAACCTTTGTACACTTGCCAGAAATCAGGCTGCCAGAGTGATTTTCATGGATTGTGTCAGCAAATGTTATTAGCAAATTGTGTAGTTAACCTGGTGTAAGACTTTTATTACTGCTGGGTATACTTACATATCAAAAAGCTTCTGATCCCCGCCCACTCAAAGCCTTCGGCAAAGAGAATCTGTAGGTTTTTTTTGAGAGACTGTGTTTACAGCTAACTGGTATTGTTCCTAATCCTGTAAAGTCTATGTGGGAGAGAACCCCATCAGTTTCAGTCTTAATTAGTTTTGGCAATTAGTTCTCCTGGAAAGGACCACGAACGAGGTCCAGGAGGCTTCTCAGTGCATTATTCCTCTTCAGAAATGAGCCTTCCCCTGGCTGTGTGAACTTTTGCAGGCATGAAAACAAAAAAATAAGCGGCGTAAGTCACTACAGATATTGCCAGCCTGAGTGAACAAGAAGTTGTGCTGCGGGAAGGCATGGTGAGAAAGCTGTTAGGGTACAAAGAAGTAATCTGTGGCTATTTTATCTATAGGGAATTAGAACAAAAAAGCCGTGCGCTACATCAAAGGCTCCATGACTGGAGACTAAGTCTTTTCTTATTTTGCATTATGTTAGTAATTACTGATTTAGAGAAAAAGAGAATGAAAATGTATAGGACTTTCTCTCAGGATATGTCATTACATCATCATTGGTACTCCAGATTCTCTTAGATTACCCGAATTTATAGAACTTGATTAATTTAAAAAAGGTTTGTTCTTCTGCTGCATTGTAAATTATTTAAATCTCAAAGTAGCTTAACTTTCCAGGCTTTTTATCAGGCAGTCATCTTGGCCAGGGAGGACAAGAGGACAGATGACTTTTCCTGAGTTAGAAATGTAGGTACTGACCTCAGGACCTGAGCTTGCAGTGCATCCTTGGCAGAAACTGCTTGTTTTGCTCTGCCTTCTCTCCACATCTGTTAAAAAATGCTGGACATGAGGCTTTACCCCCTTTCCCTCTTTAACTGCCTCCATCAAATATTCTGTGAAGAGGCATCTCCTTACACAATAACAATCACAACTAAATATGGCTAAAGCCTCTCAGAAATACAAAAAGCCGTGAGGTCTGCTGTGTGTTTGGAACAACAAGTGCATCATGTGGGGTTTGATAAAAGGAGTTGGAATGATTATTTCCTTTTGTCTTAATGCTGACCTCTGTATTTAACTGGATGATGCTGTGCACCTGGAATGTTCTGTTCTGAAGCACTGGAGACACTTTGTTCCAGTCTGTCTGGTGCAAATATGTTGACAAATCCACCTGTGGGGTTTTTTTACGTTTGTTTTAACCAGCCTGCAGAGTATGCTGGGGAAATGGAGCAAAATCACTTTGTTCAGCTTTTTTAGTCTCTTGAGCTTGATTAGTTTTATTTCTTCATGTCCTGGTGGCAGGGGCCTTTTGTGTAGGTCACTGAGATGATAAAGAAGAATTTCTTACAATGTCTCACCTGTTGGCCAGTGTGATGGGGTACATAAGTTGCTCTCATTGTAAAAAGCATGACGCTGAGAGGTCCTTATATTTTATTTTTAGTAATATTGTGAAGCTGTGTTATTAGGATCTTGGCAAAACCCCTTGAAACCAAGCTGGACTGCTGTGGATCTTGGTCTTGGTGTGTAGAGACCAGTGGTTCCAATGCATCAGATACTAGGATTTTTTCATAACTTCTTATCATTAAAAAAAAAATATCTAAAAGTTAGCAGACGTATTAGCACTCAGTTGCATACAAGAATCATGTTTATTACAAAACATGAAAAACACTTGCAATATAGAAATCTCTCTTGTTTTAAGAGTTAAATGTCATGGTGATGCCCCAGGGTGTCCCACCAGTTTTCCTGCTGGAAAACACTTGGGTTTTCTATCAGGCCTGAATAGGAAATGGTTAATGCCATCAGCACCAAGAATTGGAGTGTGTGTGGAATAAAAGCCAGGCACTCAGATCAGCCACCAAGTACATGTTCTATGTTAGACATTTAATCATATTATTGCTCCCAAAGCCATCGGAGCCAATTTAATCAAATTGTATCATGGACGTGATGTTATTGTTTTTAATGCCTATTAGGAAAATAAAAGTTAGCACTTATTAAATGAGGATCCTCTTGCATGTTGATTGCTTTGCTAATTTCTTGCTGATAAACCCTTGTTTTATCTTCAGAGAGAGTGGTGGATTTTTATCAAGATTCTCAGTGAAGGCTGGCCTGCTGCAGGGTCTCAGACATCAGCTGCACATAGGAAATGAAAAATAAAAATAGATCCTTGTCCTTCTCTTGGCTTGTACCAATACCAAGTCAGAACAAGTACAATAAAGTCAATGGAGTTATTTCAGTGCAAAATGAATGGATGTCAGTGTGACTGAGAGAGGAAGAGGGATGTCCACCCTTTTTTTTTTTCTGGCAATAACTATATTATCACTCTGTTGCAAGAAGGTGCACAGAACATAGCAGTGAGACAGGCAAACAAACAAAATGTGATAGAGCTCAATTTTGAAGGTGGTGCATTCATCTGCTAAACACCCAGTGGCTTTCAGCAGAGAAAATGGGTTTTGACAAGATGGTGATATTGGAAGGGTGGTGGGTAGAGGGTGGGGATATTAGGTACTGATCTGATCTGAGAAAAAAGGTGTTGCATTTGGTTTGAGACAGAGGTGACTGGAACCAATTCTTGTTCTTCCTCCCTGATGATGTGTGATGGATCTCTGAAGGGTTAGTACATATATGAGTTGAATTAATGAACTTTATTTCTTGGGCATCCCAAGGCCCTCATAGCAATATATGACCCTACTTTTTAAGCCATGTTTAATGATAACAGAAAGATGATCCAAATGTTCATTCATGATCACAGGAGATCACCATCAGAATTAGAGGATCACAGAAAGATGAACTGCTTTTCTTTTCAGTATCAATTGGCGAAATGAATGGGGCAGATCATTCTCAAAAAAAGGGTTTTTTTGGAAACATCAGTTAAGAGACCACTGCTGAGACAGGGAAGCTGTTTTGATGAGCCACTGCTTTGTTCCATTAAGGCAGAGCCTTTGGCAACAGCATGAACAAGATACACCACACTTTGAGGAGCTGCCATTACAGGAGCACCAATCTCAGTGATACTTGAAGAAGTTGTATTTTTCTTCCTTTCTTCCTGAATCTAATTTAAGTTGAAAGAAGATTTCTGGAATGGTAACAGAGCAACAGTAACCACTGGTTCTATTCAGCTTACACCCAAATAAAATGGTTCATTTCAGCTAAGTACAATATCATGCAATGCTGGTTAGTTTAAATGCTTTGTTTAGAAGGTTGTTTTTTGCTTAAAAACATTATGCAGATACTGCTGAATGAGCAGTTAGGAAACACATGTTTCCGAACTGCAGTTACAAGTATTGTAAAATATGATTGATACCATATGCTTTCATTATTTTCTTTTCTGCTTTTTAAAATGCAAATTAAATTTTGGAAAAAGGCCTTCTGCTATTTTTATATTTCAAAATTAATAATAATAATAATTTTTAAATGGTCTGAGACATGTGGTATGAGAGGTTATTGCTCTATTCTGCCAGTAAAGAGTCCCCGCTTTGATTCTGGGTGGAACATTTGACTCCCTGGGGCTGGAGGCTGCTGTATCAGCCAGCTGGTGGCCAAGTACTTGAGCCAACTCCACCAATTAGTTGAGTCCTCCCATCCGGTGGCTGGACTCGCTCAGGGTATGTCGTGCACATTTTTTGCAGCTGAGATGGGAATCAGGAGTCTCCTAATGTGTTTGTGGTCATCCTGCAAATCTTACCAAAACGACCTGTGGAAAACAAGGTTTGGTTGGAAAACAGCCTCCAAATACACCATGGAGGCACGAAAGAGTTGTGTGCTCAAACCCCTTAATTTGGTCAAGTAAGAGAGATGTTACTTTTGGAAAATATCTCTGGCAGTCAAAAAAATCAATGGAGTTTCAAAGATGCTGTAAACCAGAGATAAGCAGGCGTGTGAAAGCTTTACTTTCTGAGAAGACTGGTAGAATTAGTGAGAACATTCAACTCAGGGCCAAATATGGTCAATATTTTAAATGCTTTTCTCTACAAACTGCTCTGGTATGTCCTCAGAAAGAGCTGCACCCAGTTATAAGAAATCCTTGCATGGACTCCGTGAGCTCCAAACTTCATTTAAGAACTATACTGACACTGGAGCAAACACAAAGAAGATGCAGAGCTCACAGCTCAAGGGTAAAAAAAGGCTACAGCTGCATTTCAGTGATAGTCTAGCATTAAGACCTACAGTACCACGTGAAAAGCTGTGTGACTGTATAATATTAAATACTCTTCTTAATAAATTTTTCCTTTACTGACTTTAGTTTGTTAAAAAAAGATGTCACAGCTTAACTCGGTCTTGCCAGGCTTTCTGCCAGCCCAGATATTGTCTGTTCATGCCACTCTTACCTTTAAGCCAGATCAGATATTGTCTGTCTAGACACATCCAGTGTAAATCTGGCATAAACTCCACGTTGTGCAGCTCGGTTTGCTCGACAGAGATGGAGCTGTGTGTATCTCTCCAATCTGAATTAAGCTGTTACTGCTGAACTATCACTTAGCTCAGAAACACGCTGCTAATGACAGCAGGATGATGGTCAGCACTTGAAATGCACAGAACTTGGCTTCCCCTTCCCTCTGTCAAAATCTAATATTAATAGGGGAAACTCTCTTAAAAGCCAATGGTATAAGTACAAATGCAAATCTTATCTTTGTCTTGTTATTTTAATATTTCATTTCCTTCTTTCCATATGAATTCAGCAACTCTATTATTGCCAACTGTCAGAGATATGTGGGAAAGAGGAGGTGGTGGGAATAAAATAGTTTTATTTATTAGAACAGTGGGAACCATGGAAATGGACCCTTTTCTGCAGTTTCCCTGGAGTACCACTGTGTCCTGCTGCATTACATTTTGTACATTGATGTCAGCAAGGCAATCCCACAACAAGGTGCTAAAAAAAAAGGGGGAAATACAAATGTAAAATTTTGAGAGTGAACTCTTAAAAAGCTTCTCATACATGTTGTATTTCATCTGTAATTCCCTGTCATTATTACCAGGGTTTTCTACTTCAAAGGAAATGGTGTGGAGGAAATAAACACAATCCTTTTGATACGTGTCTCTGGCCTAGATGTTTTTGTAGCTCAGCACTGAAGCGAGTTAAGTTATGACAAATGTTACTTATACCCTGTGTCACTGTGGTATCTCTAGCTGGGCTGCACTCACTGGGAGTTGTTGTCTTTGCTCCTTGTGTTCCTGGAGCGCTGTCTTGTTCTGATATTGACAGAGCAATAAACCACAGCCCAAAGATACGATGCTGGGAAGAATATCCAGGAGAATTCCAGGGGCCCTGTGGTCCAGCAGCAGGTTTCTGTTAGGAGAGGTGTGGATGGGGTCCACGCCCCAGGCTGTGCAAGAGGAACGTTCTCATCCTTGTGGGCAGCGGAAGGAAGAGCTGGGTCTCACTGGAAACCTCGTCTCATCCTCTCTCCACCTCATTCCTCCACCCCCTCGTTTCTCTCCACGATCTCCTCAGCTTTGTTTATGTTTTAAGTGACAAGACACAAACCAGAAATGGGAAGGGGAGCGAGCACGGCTGAGTTTGCAGGGCTGTGCTGGAGGCAGCGGGCTGTGACTCCAACACATGCACTTGGCATTGTGCAATATACCGCCTCTTCATCCTATGCTCCATGTGGATTCCAGGGGGCTGATTCATCCTGACAAGGGAGCCCATGGCTTCTTTAATGCTAAGCATTTACTCTGCAAAACGTGAGAGACAAGAGGAGAGGTCTATTTCTTTCTGTATTTCCTGAAGTATTTGCTCCTCCTTCCCACCCCCTGCCCCATCCTGCATAGTTCAGATAGAGACTTTCCTATGAGAAACTTTGTGTTTATGACATAATTCCATGGTTTTCAACCCAACTTCTTCTGCAATTTTCTCCCCTCCCTCTCTTCTCACAATTCACAAGCTGTATGAGATTGCCAGTACAATTAAAGCCACGGGAAGAGGAAAAAACTGGGTATAAGGCCTTGATAACCCTTTCAGGGTCATTTGCCAATAGGGAATGAGGGTCAGCCACAAATTCCAATTTTAGTGTCACAGACAAGCAGCAATAATCAAAGGAACACGGGAAAACAGATACGTGATCTGAAATCATCTATAACCAGAAGTGTTTATCTAGAAATGCTACTCTCTGGCAAGATGTCTATCTTCCCTTTTTTGCATCTATTTCTCTTTTGGAGAATAGTCCTTATCTAACATCTAACTCCTTTTACAGTCCTAGTTTGGAAAGGTCTCACTGGTCACACGTACCTTTGCCTAGAAAGGAAGGCGGCTGATTACATATTTTTCTTAACTGGCGAGCGACTTGCAGAGAACAATGCAAGGTATAATTATAGAGTTGCTTTCAAAGATGAAGATAAATGAAGCTGTTGCAGCCTTGGGGGTAAATGTTGAAAGGTTCATTGCCCACTGAGTGCAGAAAGAAACCATTTTGTGAGCAAAGGAAAACCCAACAGAAAGCTCCTAGGATGGGCCTTATGTGCATTGCTCCAAAGTAGGGATGGGGTTTGGAAGGGCTGCCTGAAGAACACCTCTAGTTTTGGTCAAACCCAACTTTGAGCATGAAGAAGATGATCTGAAATCAGATTCTGAGAGATTTGAGTGCTGTAATGAAGGTGTACCAAATTGTTTCTGCTTCAGGCTGTTTTTGTGTTTTCTTTCTCATTTTTTGATGCAGTTTTATTTTTTGAAGTAATGAATATTCTTCCTAGAAATCTTTTTCATTCAAGAAAGGCCAGAAGTGCAAGTTGATGGAAGCTCCCTGTTGGTGACATGATTTTCTCTGCTGATGATACCGCAACATATAAAAATTCTGGATCTATTTTCTGGCCAGAAGTAACACCAGACTGAGATGGCAGCTGGGGAAAAAAGCTCTGAGGCTTGGGGACTGTTAACTTTTAGTGAAAGCTTCTGTGGATTTACCCTAAGTGGGGTTGATCCTGAGTTTTGGGGCTCTACAGTATTTCAGTTCTAGGGTTATTTTAAAATCTGGGCTTTCCATTCTGGTCTACATATAACCTAGATACTTGACAAGGAGCTGAAGACGTGAAAACAGAGATTCTAATGAACTGTAGGTCTTTCTTTTGATTAATTTGTGCTGAAAATATAGTGAAATTAATTGTATTTTCTTCCTCTGCCTGTATGGAATTTCCCCTTACTGTCTGTGGCCATCATTAGGAAGTGCACATCCATGCAATAATTTACAACCAGCAACAAAACAAAAATAGGCATAGGAAGAAAACACCTTTTAATATTTTCCAGAAGATTTGGTTTTTTTCCTCTAACCCATCCACTGTGTTTAATTTAAACCAGTTCTTAATTTAAGGTGAGCCAATTTTCTTACCTGTCCTCAGCCTCCCATCATTAAAAGAGTAATGATAAATACTGACGTGTGAGGTGCATTGATATAAAGCTCCAGTACTGTTTGCTGAGTGGAATCCTGGAGATAAATGAGGGAAGGAGACAATTTGTTTTTTAAAGTCTTGTTTGCTTCTGGTCAGGATGAGTGAGAGGAAATCAGCTCATCACACCCAGCTCATCATTGACTTGGAGATGTGCAGCAGCATGGCATCTAGTTCTTGGGCTGTGGAAAATAAACTGCTGGAGAACCATGAAGTCCTGGACCTGAGCAATCCATGTGTCTAAGTTAAGTCTGCAGGTGGAGAGCAGTGCCATCACAGCACTTTGGCTTTTATTATATTCTGTATTTCTGGTGAGGGGTCGGCTCACTCCCTCCCTACAGGTTAATGGTGCTGTAAAGCAGAAGAGCAGAGGAACAGCCAGCTAACCAAAAGTCAGAGTGCTGGGACAAGCAAATTGCTCTTGAGAAGGCTGAGATCCTAAACTGGATCACAGCCCTGCCACAGCACCGTGTGAAGGGGTTGTGCATGTAAAAGTTGTACTCATAGGAGAGAGAAAGTGGCCAGTGCAGAACTAAACCCGTTCCTTGTGCACAGCCATGGCAAAATACTCAGGCACATGAAGGAAAGCTTGCAGATATATAGACAACAGACAAAAACCACCACAAACAGTGGGTCAATCAAAGTCCTTGCCACAGGGCATTCGGCCATTCTGGTGGTTATGGTGTCTGACTTGGGAAAACACCACAGGACTTCCAAAGTTGTTAAGAACTTAGTGAAACCCAGATGTCAAGATGGGGGTCTTTTTTCTCTCTCTTTGTCAGCTCTCTACAGGGGTGTGCAAAGTTATCTGACCCTTAGCTCTACTTCACATAATCCCACCATAACTCATTTCTGTGTGGCTCTGACATAGGATGACATGCTATGCTCAAAGCCAGGCTGGAGAAGCAGGCCTGAGCTTGGAAGAGTATCAAAGTATATCCAGACTTCCAGGGTCTGAGGACAGGTCTGCAATTCTCACAGATGGCAATGTTTATCACTCTGCCTTTGGCACCTGGAAAAGCAGCACAGCAGGTACCACTGAGGTTTGTTCATAAACTGGTTGCTTTACCATGTATTTTAAACAGCAACCATATTTTTAGTGTATCTAAGGTCCATTAATGGCAGCATGCTTTATGAAACCAATTCCATCGCAACATAACATTTGTGTTTTCTGTTTCATGGAAAGCAATGTATTTGTGGTTTTTCACAGTCTTTTGGCCAGGGTCTCAGCTGGTAACGATTGGCATCATTTCATGGACTTCAGCTTTGATGAGTTACAGAGAATCTGGCCTCTTGTATGTGGATGCAACTGTAGTGATAAATGCCTAATCCCATTTCTTGGGAGTTAACAAGTTTATTTATGCCCAGGACAAGAAAGACAACAGCCAGCAGAGAGCAAATTTCTTTACTGTCAATATTTCTCAGGGTTCTCCCTTATTGCTGGACACAGAGGCATCCCCCATGATTGAAGTCAGCTGGATGAGAGCCATTCTAGTCAGAAAAGCAAACACAGATCTAAAGTGAACAAGTGAAAAGCCCAGGGCATTAGCTCAAGCACAGAACCACATGTGTGCCATTTTGAAAAGTCATGACAGATTCATGCTGAGGTTAATGTGCCACTCATTATAATTAAAGAATTCCTATTTATGCTCCTTACTTTGATGCTGACTTTCAGTCATTAACACCGTGGGTGAGAGAAGTTCACTGCGGTCTCAGCGCCTTCAGCTGCTGAATCTCCACTGGAGGAGAAGGTGAAGAGCTGTTTGGATGGGATGAGTGTCACTCAGCATTGCTGGGGACAGTCTGACACTGCTTTTGTAGCACAGGTTAAAACAGTGCAGCAAGAGAAGACTCAGGATTAAGTCTTGTTGTGTAAATCTGTGTAAACTTTCACTGTATTTTATGGGTTTTGGAAAATGTCCAGCCAGTAAAGGACCTCAGTTATAAAGGGTGAAAGAAGGAAATTCAGTCATGACTTTTCTCCACCTTCTTGCTTTTAAAGAAAAAAAAAAAAAATCTGTGTCTGCTACACTGTGAAAGACAGTCTGTAGGCTGAAACACTCTCCAAAGAGCAAAGTCCTGTTTTAAGAGCTGCTGAGCACCTATCTGTGATATCCATAGTCGTTCAGCAACTCTGAAAATCTGTTTTTGAGATGCTTAGGTTGATCTTTATCCAAGAAATGAGAATCACTTTGTTATCTGGTTCTTTGGCTCCCTTCTGTCCATGCTTCATCTGCAACCTACTGAAGAAAGTCATGGGAGAAAAATTAATTGAAAGGGTATTTTCTACTATATCAGTAGGAAATATCACCACAATAGAAAAACCACAGAATCAGAGACTGATTGAGGTGATTCTGTGATTTTCCCATTGTGGTGATTCTCACCTCTAGTCTGTCTGAGTACAGAGTTTGAACATTCAGACCCACAGAAACCTCATCTGCTTTTCCTTCAGTGAGTTCCTTCCAGCCCAGTCTGTAACCACTGTTCCTTTCAGCTGCCTTGCAGAGGGTTCCTACCCAGCCACTGTCTGGTTTTATTTGAGGAGTTCATGTCTGTGTTGAGGGATGTCCTTGGAAATCAGCAGGATTCTAAAGATAGCCAGTATCATGTAAATCAAACATAAAGCAAATGTTCTTGTGAGCGAGGAGATGATCCTCTGAGAAGACAGATCATCTTGCCCTGTGTTTCTCTCTGAATTGTGAGGCTACAGCAGCCATTTGTCCTCCAGAAGGATGAAGATGGCAGGCTGCAGACCGACAGTGTTTAAAGACAGCAGTTTCACCATTTGACATGTTTGCCCATGGTAAGATTTATATCTCTATCCATGGGAATCTGAACCAAGTGCAGCTGCATCCTTCTTGGAGTTTTCTTCTCCAGGAAGAGCCTGGGCATGAGGGCTGGGGACACAGGGGATTCAGGCTTCCAGAGAAAACAGCTGATTAGGACATTCAGGTGACATGTCCCTCAGAGCCAAGAGGTGCCTAATGTCAGTAAAAAACTGCTGCTTGCAGAAGACCTATTCATGTACACATTTGAGAAACAAAGAAAGATTTAGAGTCTTTGTCTTACGATAAAAAATATTGGTTAGTCAGTTTAGCTTTCAACTTATATTTCAGCAGTCCTTACACTTGTGCTAGGACTGAATCATCTGGCATGCACCACTAAATGATTTTCATGTCGTGAGATGAGTCCACCCCAAGTCCATGTTTTTTCCCTCTTTTGAGCATCATTTTCATCAGGTCATCATGGAAAGAGATGTGAGCAACTGAGGCCTCATCAACTTCAGTCTGATAATCTGTGTGCACTTAAGCTTGGCTCCTTTATCCAGAGACAAGCTAAAACAACAGAAGATTACAGTTAAGGGTTTATAGAGGTGTTATTTTTCTCCATCGAGGTGTGGAAGAGGAATTTAGCCACTGCAAACACCTAAGGACTGCCCAAAATCTGAAGTCTGGGCACTAAGTGGGTGACAGTTTTTGCTGAAGATGGTAACAGAAAACTCAGACTTCTCCTGCTCCAGCTTCTCCCTAAGTAGAAGCCAGAGAATAAACCTTATCTATTGGTGTAATTGTTTAAAAGGGTTTGGACATTTAGGAATAAACAGCTTTTGATAATTAACACTGAGCTGAACTGTGTGCGTGTTGTGGATGTTTTTATGTGTCCAATGAAGTGTGGTCAAACTCATGGAAGGATCTTAATAAATGCTTAGAAATCATGAGTTATGGGTGGGTAGTGGGATTTGCTTGATGTGTTTTTATACTTTTGGCTAAGAAACTGCTTTTTCCACAGATGGAGACAGGATCCTGGTCTGGATTGAATTCTGTTTTGCTTCGGTGTGGCCATCCTTTTATTAATACTGTTCCTGTCAGTCATGAAAAACATGGACATTTGGTCTTTGCTAAGTGCAGCACAGGGACAAGTGATTCCTTTCTATTCATGCAAGGCGGTGAGCTTTTTCTTGTTCCAGCACACAAGGAAGGGCAAGCCCTTCCTTACCCATCCCTTGCTCCCACAGCTGCTTCTGTGGGTGGGAGAGGCAAACCACAGCTCCCTCTGGGAAAAAAAGCTCTGGAAACTCCCTGAATTGAAACTTTGCTTTCTTTCCCTGGCAACAAATTACTCGTGTACAGCCAAATCCCACACTCACCATTATAGGGATTTGGTTTTTCATGAAGGAAAAAGGGCTTTTTCAAATGCTGCATCAGAACGACCCCTAGATGTGAGCTTGACAGTTTTGGTTACGTTTATAAAAAATGATAACAATAAAAAGAATATTACTGTCTTCATTTTCTCTTATTTTTAATCCCAAACTCACCTCAAGAGTCTGCTCTGTGATGTCACTGTGCTACCCCAGCTCTGACATTACACAACATGTGGGTTTCAGGCTATGTCAAGGAATTCATAAGCAGGATGACTCGTGTCACCTGGGCATAGAAAGAAGAAGAAGAAATTAATTTTTTCTGAAGAAATCCTTAATGTAACACCAAAGAAAAGAGAATATGGGTGCGCAAATTAAGCATCCTTGAGGTATATTGTTTTTTGTAAGGATATTTTGTCATCAGACACCAAGGGTTGTTTCAAGGATGTTCAGTAGGGAAAAAGCTGAAGGTCCAAAGGGCTTCAAGGAGCTCTGAGTTACTTTTTTTTACAGAATTCAATTCTTTGCACAGGCACAAACAGTCTGTGAAATACTTGATATTACACCGTTATTTCCTTCTCTTCTTTTAGGTGCCCAGTAATAATTACTTCAGAGATAAATACAGCAATTTCAATGAAAAAAAAAAGAGCATGAGAAAACAAATGACATTTAAAGTGTAAATATGCAGCTGTGGAATCATTAAAGAGTCACAAATGTTGAAAAAAGGAAGATTATGAACTCCATGTCTAACAGAATCTGGCTGGAAAAGAGTTTAGCTGTCCTTCTAGAAAACAAAAATTAATTTGCTTTGGCCAAATTAAAATTAATTAAAATTATGCAATGTTGCCCTTGTGTTAATTTTAACGGTGAGGTTGTTGTGATTTAAGGCTACAATTAGTTCTAGTGTTTGAAAGAGAAGCACTGTAATCGAGACAGGACATTTTAATAATCCTGGTTATAAACATTTAATACATCATCTTTAGGGACTCACAAACACATTGTAATTAACTTTTACAACTGAAATAAATCAGATTGCATTAGCATATTGCAAAGGAAAAAATCATTTGCATGATTGAAAACAGCTTCAGAAAATTATGTATAACAAGCTTCATGTAAACATCAATACAAGCTAGTCTCAAACTTTTACCAAGATTTTTTTAGGTTATTTTTAGAACAGTTAAAAAACCACGCACATTTCTTTTACCCCTGTTAAATCTCTCCCTGCATCAGGAATGTCACTCTCTCTACCTTGTACTTTTCCATACCAGTAATAAACGTGTACATGACCAAGGTCAACGAATAGCATAAAACACAAGATTAAGGTCCTGATCCTGCAAGCACTTAAGTCATGTGAGGAACTTTGCTCATGTAAAAGCTCTGTTGACTGTATGGAGCCTGCTGATATGAATAAAGTTATGTTCAAGAATCTTCAGGGTTATGGTATTCATCATTCACCTCTACTCTTCACCAAACAAAGCATAAACAAAGTACACTGTGGGGGGAAAACCACCAAAAACACAAACAAACAAAAACTCCCCAAATAAACAAACAAAATAAACCCCAGGATCTGATCAGCAACTTCACCAAGGGAAAAGGAGAAATTATGAAAACAGCAAAAGGCCAAGTAGGAAACTGGTTTAAGTTTATTTCATTTATTGCAGATACAAAGGAAATGACTGACCTTTTGCCCAGACATGCAGATCCACCTGCTTCCAGGGAGCTGGGATACAGATTTGGACAGTGAATATGTGAAAATTTATAATTATAGTCATCTTTCTATCCCTGAGTGTTAATCTGGACAGAATTTGTGTTCCTCTGAGCTGAGAAATCCCTATAGTGGCATTAAATATTTTGGGAGAGTTTTATATGGGATTTTCTGACTTAATATCTTTATTAGATAATATGGGATCAAAGTAGTTTATTAAAAACCAAGCAAACAGTAAGAACTAAAATGGAAAAATCTCTTTTACATAAGTCTTTAAAGTAGACCTCCACTGGATGAATCTGACTTCCCTTCTTGAGAGTGGTCTGTAATTTGACCTAAGCCTGTGTTGATTGTATAAGATATATTTAAGATAGTCAGATCTGAACTTGAGAATTCATTCAAACACCTACTTTTTTGAAAGCATAGCCAGCTCTGGGGATAGTGGTGTAAAAGTGGGTGTAGATCATTAAAACTCTTGCCCATAAAGCAAAGACTAGATGCAGAGGAAGGAAAAAAGTGGCAATGGGTAACTTCAGTGGGAAATAAAGATGTGAGACTGGAAAAAAAGGGAAGTTTGAGGTGAAATCCTTACAGCATGAACATTATTTTCATTTGTCATTGGGAAGGGTCTGGATTTAATTTCTGTTGTTTGGACTACCTGGCTTTCTCCTAACACTTTCTCACTCTCCATTTAATTTTTTTCTCTCACCTAAATTGAGAAGTCATAGTTTCAGAAATAAAAAGACAAAAGGAGATGAACAAAACTTTTCCCTTTTTTTTTGCCCCAAAGTCCTGGGGGAGAAAACATTTCCTCCTGAGGCCACAGTGTATTGATTCAAAGGAGCAGTAAGTTAATTAACACGAGTAGTGAAGCCTCCTGCATAATTAACAAGACATTTACCTAAAATCAATAATCTAATTGCCACACCTACCGTACATGGGGGACAGTGTTTATCCTGTTGAGAAAGACTCATTTATATCTGCATGTTAACATGGTGATTCGTGGTTTGTTTAAGAGCCTAACCTGATCTGTAAAGTGATAATTTATTGAACGATCAATTAAACTTTTTAACCTTGCAAATATAAACAGGTAATGAATAGCCACAAACCTATTTCCATATGAAAGTTCACACATCACAGAGATTTTCATACAGTTTGGATTATTTTTCATCCGTCCACTTTGAGACCTAGTGGAGAAGAATGAGAGAGGAATAATTTCTCTTTGAGAGGCATCGTTTCATCATCCTCCCTGGCTTTTGGTCCTGTGTTTATATTCCTTAATATCAAGCTGATCTTGAATTACTCTGCCAGCTTGCTAGTCCCTGGTGGTTGTAAAGAAGGGACTGGGGAACACGGAGTGTCCTCTTCGAAGGAAAATAAATTGTGTCATCAACAGAAGGTGACAACCAGAAGACCAAGAGCTGGGCAGAGACATGACAACACAAAGCACCATTAAATTGCTCTTATTGCACTGGAGGACAGCCCAGTGTAGATCCACCTTCACGTGTTTTCAGTCTCAACACCCTGTGGTAAGGAGGAGGAAGGGAGGCAAGTGAGAGTTGGTGGATGGGGGGTTTACAGTACCAGAGAATCGCCTTGCATTGAGGCTGACAGCTGGCATCCCTATCTGAAAGGTTGGGTCCACTGAAAGCTGCCAAAATCTGGAGTCTGAAATTGTTTAGACCCCTTTAAAAAGTCCTGTCTTTCATCTTGCAAATGCAAAATAGGAATTGAAGATATCCCAAGAAGTAATTTTCTTCTGCATTTTCAAGTATACGTCCCAGCTTGTGCTAAAATGGCATGGGGCCCAGCACTGAGGTGTCAGATTGTTTTAAATTGTATTTTTCATTTTGGCATGTTGATGTTTGCTAGTCTTACCCAGATTTTGGTGGTGTGGAGAAACAGGAGACAAAATAACAAATGAACGTAATGGTTTTCAAACCTTGCCTCCAGAAAGCTGGGACTCACAGGGGTGCTGCTTTTCCAGAGAGAAGTTTTGATTTGGTTTGAATCAATGCTTTTTTTTTTTTTTTTTTGATACTATTTTGCAAGACCCAAACCAGCACTTTGGTCTTCACCAGAAACCATTGGGATAATTCAACTCACCAGGAACATAAGTGATTGATAATGCACAGCACCTAATAATACTTGCTAAAATATGTCTAAGAGTATATAAATTGAACAATAAATCTGTCTTTGAATTCTTGGGGCCTTTGACTTTTACAGGCACTGCTGTGAAAGAGAGATTTGAACCTGTCAGTCACCATCCTTAGTAGCATCTTACAGCCATGGACTGTGGCTTAGCAGAAGTCTTGGAGGCACCAACTCTCAAAATCCAAGGTCACATGTGAAAGAAAAAAAAAAGAGTAAACCCAGATAAACTAAAATGCTTTTAACTTCTCTGCCAGTAGCTATGGTTTGGTAATGAAATTTTTTACTTCAATACATTTCAATAAAATTGAGGCTAACACAGTCAATGAAATTTGTCACAGGAGCGAAAAGAGAAACTTAACTGTACGTGCAGGAGAAAGGGACCACAATGCTGTGAGAATTTCAGTCCCACCACTGATGTCTTACTGGAATGTATCATTGAGTGTGTTAATTAAAACATTTGGGGGTTAGGTGAGGGAAAAAAAAAAAAAAAAAAAAAAAAAAAAAAAAAAAAAAAAAAAAAAAAAAGGACTGGAAGATTTAGATACATATAAAAATATTTTTCAATATTATTAAGCTTTCTACCTTAACTGAGATAATAAGGAGGTGTGAAATATAATGTTCTTAAAATTGATTTTTCAGTAAGATGGTGTCTGTCTTAAAAAACCCTGCTTTTTTAAAATATAATTCTTTAGTAATTTTTACATTTCTCATTTCTTAATTTTTATTTCTTTTAAATCCTTCAACTATAGTTTCATCCATTGCGGAATTTAAAAATTTGGAATAGCACCCTGTCTTTTCCCCCCTTCTGGCTATTGTAACTCTTTGCTGCTATCTGGGATCTTGTTATTTTGTCTGGTGTGCCTGCTGCACACTAAACAGGAAATTCCCCTGCTCTGGAGCTCATCTGCTCACTCGTCTCTGACAAAAAGTGAAATTTTGGAATATAGTAGAATTAAAAGAGGCAACAAAGACAGCAATATGGGAGTCACGGTCAGTGGCTGAAGCATAAGACCACAGTCCAAAATCCTTTTGTGACACCTCAGCCTCAGGACTTATGTGATTTCAGTCTCCTTTTCAGCAATATTTTCTGAATGCTTCATGAATTTTTAATCCTTGTTTGACACAGTTCCACCAAAAAAACCCCCACCAAAATGTGAAAACAAAAGCCAAATATGAATGCAGAAGAATGCTTGTTATTCTTTTCTCTAGCCTTGAAGCAGTTCAGTTTCTCCACCTCTGTGTGGGGAGTTGAGGCTTTTCCTCTGTTATGTCCAACATGCAGCAGTCTCTTATGGATGAAAATTTCAGAAGTGCTGTGAGAAATCTTCTGCCACTGGAAAAGGGGCATTTTGTTAGGTCAACTCTCTCTTCTCAGGAGCTGGAAAACTTTTTTTGGTTCTCTTATCTGCATGCCACCAAGACATTCTAATTCTGAATCTGGACAGGCAGGGCTGTGATTAACCACTTTATGTGACAGTAATTTTTGTGGGTTGCACCAGGGCTAGAATCCACCTTTATTTTTCCTCGCAAGTTTTACCTGAGTTTGTTGAAGTAACATTGTGAGAGATGCACCACTGCAAAGCCTCAAAAATGGATTGATGCCGCCACGATGTCAGTGCTGCTGTGTGGACACTGCAAGGAAAGTGAGCAAGGAAAATATCTGGATTTTCTTATCTGAGGAGATGGGAGGGGCTCCTGAACAAGTGTCATGTAATTATATGTAATTATATCCCCCTTGTATTATCAATGATATATGCTCTGCCTAATGATCTACGTATTATCAGCGTTTCCTCTTAGCCCCCTCCGATGTTTTCTCCATGTTTTATCTTTAACCCCTTGCAGATTCCTTTCCCCTTCCTCCCTCACCATCCTCACCCCACTGACCCTCATGACAAGAGTGGGGTTGCCTTGCTTGGACTTTGCACATGCACCGAAAAAAAGAAAAAGAGATCCCAGCTAATGTTTTCAAATTAGCACAGCTCCAACTCTGGAGATTCTCATTAGTTGTTGGCTGAGATTTATCAGCTCTCATTTGCCTAATATGGAGCCTAACTTTAGGCGCCTGGCCCTTTCGGTGGGGGGTAAGAGAGAATAGGAAGGGGTCTTTTGTCATTGCCATGTGGGCTCACTAATTTGCTCTGCCTAATAAAATTACAAATGAACACAGCTTTGCTCCTGTTGCCTTTATAGGTTATAATAACCTTGGTACCCCATAACCTCCCGCTAGCTGAATTAATCAGATCATATTAATATTTCTTCTTACTTTCTTTTAACTGGTTCTTCTCTTAATTAAAGGGGCCAAAGATGTAAACAGGGTAGGTGACTAGAAACATGGCGTCAGGTTATAAACAAGGCTCATTAAAAAGATGGATGTGCCAGCAGACTGCGAAAATTGCTTACTCCGCAAGTGTACATTTTGTAATTTCCTGACGACTAAAAGGACTAATACCAGATCCTGCTTTGCTTCCCTAGCCCCCACCCTTTTCTTTTTAAAGCATGTATAAAAGATGATAATTTTTGTAAGCTGGGGGAACACAGAAGAGTTCATTCATCAGATGGGATAAAGGCCGTTTGTATTAAAAATATTTTTGCTCCTCCGACAGATTGAGATACAAAATGAGTTGTTGTTATAACAAGTGAAAGGAGTCAATCTGAAACCTGAAGATTTTGGAAAAGATAGGGAATATTAGCTAAAAACCAGGTTTATGACTGATATTAACTAATTTTTTTATTATAATTATCATTAAAACTTTATTCAGCTGTAGTTGCATTTCCAGAGCTGGAATGAGAAGTATTTTTGTGCACAGTTTAGAGTTGGCAGGGTCAGGGTGTGCTGTGCCTGCAACACTCTCCTCAAGCACACGGATCCTTCTGCTGCATAAAGCTGTCTATCCTACCTGCTCGAGTCGGTAGGAGAACCCACCAATTCACATTTTTAAAGTTATGTGTGAACTCCATATGAAAAGACGATCTAGTTATCTTACATAAATAATTTATGTTTTCGCTCATTAGTAACTTCGATCCCCTTAATATTGAAACTTGGCCTTGTAATATGTAATATTAAATTCAGCTCCAGTACAATAACTACTGAATAAAGCAGTGCACAGTTTTCTCTCTTCCAGTGATTATTAGTAGGAAAGACCAAACCCCTGATTTTTCTATCTCCCTTTATCCCTTCTCAAGAAGAAGGAAAGTCATTCTGACAGGATGATGCACAGCATGACCAGAAAAGACCTCTCTCCTTCATGAATAAATTAGAGATGAAAGTTTCACTGATCCCCTTGCATTTTTATGGAGGGACCTCATCCTAATTTACCTAAATGCTTTGAACAAAACGAAAGAAAAATGTAAGCGGCGAAGGTGAAAAGGTTAAAATCTATGTTTAAATGGAAGGGCATTTTAACAAGAAGTCTGTGTAGGCTACCTGCATGTGATTGGGGGATCTTATTTTTAAGTTTAAGCATTTAAATGGATAAATCACCACACAGAGTGATTTTTTCCCCCCTCTCATTATTATTAAGTTTTTGCATTATAGAACCTGTGTATTTTCATTCTGCATCTATGAGTGCCTAAACTGAATTTGATTGATGTCAATGAAGGTTTTATACTATTAGTCAAAAAATTATGATTAATAATGATAATAAATAATAATAAAAATCTGTCCGTGATGCATTAACTTTATTTGAAGTATGAAACAATAGATTTCAGCCTCTAGGGTGTTTCCTCAGTTGTTTAAAATTCCTTAGATTTAGGAGGAAGGAATTGCCCTATCTGTAGGTAATTTTGAACTCTGTGAAATAGCCTACACTATTTTAATCCAAACTGGAGAATTCTACAAGTTGCTTAAACATTCATTCCCTGAAGTTGTTCAGGTGTACTTCTGGAAAAGTACTTTAAAATCCTGTGGAAGCCAGCAGTTTCATCCCTATTATATTCTCCAGCAGTTTCCTTATAAGCTAATATATTTTTATGAGTATCACTTAGGAATAATTAAAATACAAAAAAAAGAAACTCTCATTTTCACATCAGTTATTATAGTATTATTCAGAAGTTTAATGACTTTGGAAGATGTTCTTCCAAGCCCAGGTGTACTTTTTTCAGTTTAGTGTCTTCTTTGCTGGTGGAGCTTTAAGCTGGGTCCAAATTCCACAGGGCAGAGCAAGTTGGATATTTTTCTGAGAATGACAGGCTTTTTTTGCTTTGATGTGACTCAAAACCTTCTGGATGCTCATTAAAAAAAAGAAAGTAGTCACTAGGTATTTTATAAGATCTCCAAATACACTTTGTCTATCCTATGGGTGAGAAAAACACCTGCACTGAGATTCAGGGCACAAGTGGAGAATGTATTCTCCCAAACACCCCAGGATTTAATAGATAAGATAACATTGGACCAGTTGTTGAGGATGTAAAATCTTCCCATTTAAATGGATCTACTTCTTTGTTAGTTTTGATGTTTTATCTCTTTAAGTACAGTGCCCAAAAATACCCCACCAATTTGAGCAAAGATTTCCAAACAGTGCAGGCAAAATGAAACACTTCAATGACTGCAGAGAGAGATCCTGGCATGGTGGAATGGGGTCACAGTCACACCCAGGCTGATGTGGGGATGGATGAGGTGTCTGATTGTTGTTGTCCAGTTGTCCAGCTTGTTCCAAACTAAACACCTAACATATAGACAGCTACACCTGGGCCACAGGAGTTCTGGTCTACTAGCTGGTGTAATTTATCCTGTCACTAACACCAGCCCTGGGTGAAGCCCTATGTTTTCAACATCCATCATCACTTCAGAAATTCCAAAACCACATTAGAGTAAGTTCAGCTTCAGATTTCTAAGCCACCCCATGCCTTTAAAAAGTGAAGTCAGCATTTCAGATCACCTTAAAAGCCAGTTCTGTTCCCTCAAAATCTTTAGAAGGTTTATGCCCAAACTGAATTTTACAGCTTGAACCAAAATGATGAATATAGTGTTCAAGAGGAATCATGACACATATGCAAATATTTTTGGAAAGAAAAGGTATGGTTCATGCAAAAGCATGGTTATGTCTGTGGCTGTGTCATTGCACTCTGCATTAGGAATCTATTTCCCTTCCAGTTTGAACCACCAAATGTGTGTAAAAACTTATAAAAGCCAATTAACCCTTTGTGTGCCTTAGTTTTTCTACCTACAGACTGATGAAAACACTGAATATTTGTCTTTATGTTATATTTGAACATCTGTTTATGACAATACCTGATTGTGCATGGTGAGGGACTCTTGTCTCTTTGCTTCTCAGAGGAATGTAACTTGGTTTTGATGCTGCCATCCTGAAACCAAACATTGCCAAAACAATGAAAGGGGAGCGAGCAAGAAAAGTTGGGGGATATTTTTTATAAAAAGGATTGGGAAATTCCAAAAGCTTCAACCCTTCAAGCACATTGGTTTTGTTTTTAATTGGGGTCACCATTGATACAACAAGGCAGAAAAGGCATCCGGGTAAACACGTCCCTGTCATAGCACACCCATCCATGTCCATCCATTAAGTGTCAGTGTCTTTGTGGAAGACAAATTCCCCTTCCCAAGGACAGTGGCCAGGCCACGTGCGTGTGCCTGGTGTGTGTGTGTGTTTTTTGAAGGCTGACAAGGCACCTCTGCCATTTCCTCGCCTGGAGCTCTACCCACGGGCGGCCGCGCCGGCCCCCCTCTCCCAAATGTTATTATTCTGTCATGAGCCCTTCTTCGGTCAGGATGTTACTTCATTTCCACCTTTTGTCTCAGGTTGAATGTGAATGATGCTCTTTCAGCAATATACGGTCGCTCGAGCTCCCCGCTGCAGCCTTACATAAATATACAACACCCGTCTCGGCCTATAACTCACTTCAGGCCTGGAAAAATAGTGACTTCCTTTATTGGCCAGATTCTTTCGCAATTCCCAACAGCTGTATGTTTTCACCTCCGAGGATCCTTATCTTCAAGTTTCCATTTGTCTCAGCACTATTCCAGTGGATTGCCAATAAAAATGATTCCCATTTTTATAACCCCTGAGAACGCGGGGAGTGGGCTTTCCAGAAAAACCTATTTTTTAGCAGGGAAAAAAAAAAAAAAAAAGGGAAAAAATAAGGAGGGAAAAAAAAGTGGCTCCCTACAACTTAGCAGAAGGCAGGATTTAGCCTTCACACAAATATTTGAAAGTGTGAAACTTCCCAAGCAATCATCACAACTCCGCCGGGATGGGAACGGAGACTTCC
Organism: Prinia subflava; assembly: GCF_021018805.1. Classification (NCBI taxonomy): domain Eukaryota; kingdom Metazoa; phylum Chordata; class Aves; order Passeriformes; family Cisticolidae; genus Prinia; species Prinia subflava. The sequence continues at coordinate 5,052,968 of NC_086261.1, forward strand.
AGCAATCTCTGAAGCCGCTCAATCAAGGACTCTTAATTTTCCATTTGAGCAAGAGGAACGGCTGCAAACGGAACATTTATTAACACATGCGCCTCACACGCACAAAGAGAGCTATATTTACAAAGAATTAAACTTGAGAGCATGAAATAGCCTTGTAACCATATGACAAAGATACACTTAAAGAGATGTAAACACTAGGTGCAGGGAAATTTGCCAGGTTAGAGTCAGCTGTATCACTCTGTTTTATTACTATACAACTGTTTACTGAGAAAAGACAGATGATGGCTGATATACTCTGTGTGTTATCATAAGGGCTTGCTTGGGAGCTCTTTGTGACTGACAATTGCTACAGCCCTATGCAAAAACCTGGCCTGGGGAGTTGTTTTTCTTTTAATTCTTCTCTGTCCATCATTCCAAAGCATTAACAATTCTTTTAGAAAAGCAAACTGGCAAAGCATCCTGAGTGTTTTGTATCACTCCCATGAGACAGTCACTAAAGAAGTTTTAATCATTCTTTCTTCTCCTTACAGGGTTATTGGGTTTGGTTCTTCAAAGGACAAATTTTTTAAAGCTTCTCCCCTGTCTGGGCTATGTAAATCCCAGATTCTCATGGCCCTTCCCAGCCCAAGTCTTGGAGAAAACACTGTGGAAATACCTTTATAATAGTTCTCAGCTCTAATTCTGCTGCTAACAGCTCCTAGAGTGACTTCTAAGAGGAGGTGATGTTCCTGTGTCTCCCTGGAGATCGCAAAGCTTCCATCAGGTTGCCCTGAAATGGGTTTGAAGGAACCAGAAGAGTCAATGCAGCACATGTGCCTCTCTCATCTGATTCATTTCCATGACTAAAAAAGGGATTTCTGGGTATCTGACAGAGATGGTTTAGAGCATATTGGGCTTGCTTTACACTTACTGGGATCACAGCACTGACTGCAACACAAGAGAGCTTCAGTAGTGCCCATTGCTGCTTCCCAGAGCGGGTCCCTCAAGGGGGGCTGGAGGGCTGGAGAGGAAAGGAGGGGAAGAGTGGAGAGCTGTGCAGGCAGGTGTTGCCTTCTCCCCATCCCTCCCTCTGCAGACATGCACACAGCAGGGAGTTCAAGGCCCAGGTACCCAAAGTACTGAAGTTATGAACCAAATCACTCTGTTCCTCCTCTGCAGTCAGTGGAGAGAATGAGAGGGATGCTCAAAAGGTGTGAACCGTCCCTCAGGTCTCTCCTAGCTGGGGAGAACCCAGGTCCTGCTATCTGTTGTCACTGAACCAGAAACTCACCATCACCTCCCTCTCTTCACTATTTCTTTTCCCTGCCTGTGACAAAAATTTTGGCCTGCTCTTAGGTTCAAGTATTTTGCTCTGTCTCGCCTGAGGAGAAAAAGGGAAGGGTTCTTTCCTTATGGGTTCCTGATCTAAATGAATTATTGCAAGGCTTTTTTTTTAAAGCCTCGGAAAGGGGATTTGAAGCTATTGTATTTATCTGACCATTATGAGCACTGTAAAACATGCTGTTTCACATTGTAACATAAGCTCTTTTTTAAAGTATGCCCAGAGTATTTGTAATTGTTATCAGGCCCAGATGTATCCGAGTGTCAGCATGAAGCACTGAGAGTTGGCTCAGATGTACAGAATGTAATTAGCTCAAAGCCCTGTGCGCTTAGTTTGTAGTGGAAGCACAGACTGATAATAAAACCAAAAAAAATGAAAGTGGCAAAGGTTAAAATCTATTGTTCACAGTGCTAAAGCTGTTCTGGGGGAAGCCAGTGCTGGCTGCTGCAGCGCTGGAGTGCTCAGACTCCAAACGAGATCAGAAGTGAGCCAGTGACAAAGGTTAGTTCAAAATAGGTGATGATAGACTAACATTAAATTGACATTACTCTCACAATAGTGGCCCAGACATTTGGTCTATCTCCTCTGGTATCCTGCCTCTGACTCGCGCCAATTCCCTCATGTGTCCGGAGGAAGAATAGCATATGATCCACACACCCACTTCCCACTGAGCTTCCAGTGACTTGTGAAATCCCAGATGTGGTGGGAGTGTGGGGATGGTACAAACGGTTCCTGAGCTGCATGGGAACCATCTATTCACTTATTCACTCATCTGCATGGCTGCCAACTTGCTTAGCTTGGGGGTTTTGGTCTGTTGTTTTTGTCATATCCAGGAAAAATCTGATTTTTCTGATAGGCACTTGCTGGGAACGTAGGAACATCCCCCATCTCCAGCTACTGCTGCCCTCTACTGAGTGGGAACACAAGCCCGTGTCCAGTTTTGTGGAGCTCAGCACTGCCCAAATTAAAGAGTCTCCTCTTGCTTGAGTGACTTTGAAGCACGTGGATTTGATCTCTATCCCTGCAGCCACTATGACATTTCCAGAGGCTTTTGTGTGCACTGTGGTGACAAGCACGACTTTTCCAAGGTGGCTATCGGCTCGTTAAAGTACAGACACTTTCTGGGCTGATTGTTGTTAAGGAGACAAATCTTTGCACTTGCAAAAAGCTCTGATAGTTACAGTGCTCTGCACTAATACAATGCATAGGGATGTGGGTGTATTTAAATTTAGATGTGTGCACTTGCATCACATTCACAAATGCAATAAACAATATCTAATAACATTAATAAGGCACAGGCACATACCAGTTCACAACAGGAAATTCAAATCTGAGGGTGACATGCTGATCTCAACTCCCTCTGTTTAGAAAAAATAAGTCAGAACAGCTTGAGTGAAGGACAGAGTGTCACAGCCTTAACTTGAACATTTCCTGGCTTTTGTTGGTTTGTTTCACAGCCTTCACATTCCTTAAACATAGGTTTGTTTGATTTTAATTTCCTTTTCTCTGTTAAAAGAATGAAGAAACATGTTTGAGGGGAGCCCTGAGCATGATTTCTTTTCACAGCCACAGCTGAAATTTCCTATGTTTGTTTTTTCTTTTACAGTGTTTAGTGTTAAAGAGAACTTCTGGGGAGGTGATGCAGCCAGAGACAGGACACATGTTTCTGACAAGAAAGACAGTCTCAGGCTGTGCTGGTCATCCAGCACGTGGTGGACCTTGGTCCAAGTCCTTCATCTCCAGCCACAGACTTTGGTGAGGGGCCTTAGGGCAATGTGTGTGTTTGGATCTGCATGGGCATTGTGGTGTCCCAGTGTCCAATCCTGTGGTATTTGCTTTGCAGGTGGGTAAAAGAAAAGCAAAAAACCATAAAAACCATGTGTTTGGGCCATATGAGAAAATTTGTCAGTGTGAAAGCAAGTTCAGTTACCTGTGTTTCTTTTCCAATTCCACTTGTACACAAGTGTAGAAGTGGTGCTGTCTTAAATTCCATGTTTTCCACAGCTTGACAGCCGTAGACCTTGCTTCACAGTTCAGATCCACTGCCTTTTCCCATAGCATAAAATAATATCATATAAATAAAAAGTTCTGATTAGTGAGACCCTTCCTTTCACTTTCAAGTTGCTGTTATCACCCCACTTTGTCCCTCCTACTCACTCCTTTTGTCTGAAAGGATTCCTATAGAGGAACAAGAGGCTTGGTCATTGTCCTGTTCATATTTTCCCATGTAGAGCCACATATTCCAATTGTATTTCAAGAACTGACCTTACCTACAGGATGCTATTTTTGTTGTGACTCTTCTAACCCAGTGACAGAGGGATCATTCATGTAGTTTCTATTTTTCTGTATTATAAAAAAGACACCCAGACAGCTAGGAAAGGATTGCAGAGTCATCAAGAAATGTGCATGATATGCAGGAAGGAGAGAAGTGGAGGGAAATTCCCAGTGCCATTGGCTCCTTTCATTGGTGCTCATGAAGGGAATAGTTTCTGATAGATTCTTAATCCAGAGCCTGGATACAGAGCCCAGCAAAGGTTATAAAACCACATTAGTGGGTGCAGAAAAATAGGTCTACAGGATGCTCCAAATGGGTTATCTGTAACAGTGAAATAGCACAAGGGCAGAGATGAGGGGAAAATGGCAGCTTTGAAATTACTTCAAGAGCTTCTCAGAAAGGGAATTCGCCCCACCCACTCTATTCCCTCTCTCCTGGGATTTTTGCAGACTCTCACACCTCCAATTACTCATTAATTTTTTTCCCCTCTAGCCTCAGTTCTGCAAAGTCAACATGGCTTATGAAAATCAAGTTGTATTCTGTATACTTAATACATCATCTCTAAGAATAATCATTTTGGAATCTGAACTTGTTTCTGTTATCTGGCTCAGCTTGACAATGATTTATGAAGCAGAAAACAAGACAGCTTCATTTTCATAAGGCAGCCTGAACCTTCTGGACAAGGAAGAGCTCTGAAAGTTGTTTTGACTAGTAAACTGAAACAAACATGACACAAAAGTCAATACAACTGCAACATCAGCCTCTCATTTTACAGAGTAACTTTCCTCGGCTAGAGCAATCTGACAGTCAAAATGTTGTGATATTCGATAACATTCTGCATCTTCACTAATTACAACTGCGGGGTGCTCGCCGTGATGGGCATTCTCTATGCAAACGGAATCCGTGGCAGCCATTCACAAAGCCTGTCTGGTTAGCAGCTAAAAGGACACTGTCATCGCCTTTGGCTGGCATTTTATCCCCCTGGATAGAGATGTTGCACATTGTATTTGAACATTAATCTGGATTTATATTAGCTCTAGGAAAATACGAGCGGAGTCACGTGAATCAGCCCGTGTTTATTCGGCGATGAGCGTGTTGAAATTCCTGTGATTGATTCCTTGGAGTTTGGTTCCATATTCGCTGCCATTCTGCAGCTCTGAGAAACTGGGAGATGCCATTCCCATGAAGATCTTAGAAAAAGTCTCAACAATTTCAGTTCAAGAAGACTCCTCGCCCATTGCTAGTAATGTGGAATATATGGCATATGCCAGAGACAATGCAGCTGTGTATATATCTACTGCTTAGCTTATTGCACCTCCTTTTAGTGTGCAATAACTAATATAGATAGTACAAATCCTTCCATACGAGATTAATTGATTTTGAGCCTTTCCTTAATGATTTATAAAACACACCAGCAAAGCGGTTGTGGTGGAAAACACCAAGAAATGAGGCAAACTGAAAATTTTTTAGATGTTCAAAATGTCTGGAGAAAAGTTTTCTTTTGTACTTTGTATAACAGACACCCAGAAAGTGAAGTTAGTCTCTCCGTTATGCCGAGCTTGTTGAAATATTTCAAACCATATTTTGGAGGATTTTTTAAAATTATAATGTTATAAAATATAAATATTAAAATAAATATACAAAATTGATAATGTTAAATTGCTAGATTTTATTATTGCTACAGGTAATATTTAAGATAGTTGTATTGCAGGTTTTATTTGGAAGTATCCGTTAAAAGTTTGCCTTTCATCTACGTAAATTTGGTGCTAACTTCGTTCAGATTTTGAAATGATGTATTTGTAAAACAGAACTGTTATGGTGAGGAAAATCTATTAAGGAAACTGGTCAGACAATTTTATGCATGCATTTCCTGAAATCAACTTTTGCTGGACCCCTGAACAGAGCCGGGAAGCTACAGCTGCATGTTGCAGCCCTTCACATAACCACAGAATCATGGAATATCCTGATTTGGGAGAGACCCATGAGGATCATTGAGTTCCAGCTCCTGGCCCTGAGCAGGGACACTCCAACAATCCCACCCTGTGCCAGAGAGCGTTGTCCAAACGCTCGAGGAGGAGAGCAAAGGCAAGGAGTTGCTTATGGATTAATTTACTTGCTTTATCAGCAGAGCTGCTTCCAAGGAGGCACAGCTGGGTTGTACACTGCTTTTACTCTGTTTTCACCACAGCAATCAGGAGTAGCTCCTCTTTAAATGCCCAGAATTGCTCTCTGCCCTGTCCCTCTGCCTCCCTAGAGCACTGGTTATTCCTATTCTCAAGCTATGAGCTTGTTTGTGGCTCTGCTGATCTTCACAACACCTGGTTGGGCGTCCCTACATGTGAGGGTGGCACTCCACTATGGGGTCAGTGTCCCCAACAGCAGTGTGACAGGTGTCCAAGCTGGCCAGGGACATTCCAGTGACCCAGAGGTGAGTAGTCTCAGGCCATAATACACCTTCACTTCCATTCCTCCCTCCCAGACTTTTTCCTTCCCCTTTGTTCTTCAGATCATCACAGCCAAGAACACACAATGCTTGGGGAATATTTGATTTTTGAAGCTTTACAGTTAAGTCCGTCTAATATGGGTGAAAAATCCCTGATGTTTTAGTCCCAGCATCAGTACAGAGGTAGATTGTGTAGTTGACTTTAACAATCTTCCAAGATATAAAGCCATTTGACTGAGGTCATACTTAAGATAATAAAACTCCCTTTGATGAGGTTCATTTACATATTTGTTTTCTTTCCTTGAGCCCATTTTTTTGTATAGATTTAGTGCAGTTGTTTACAATGCTGGAATTTTTATGATTAAGGTCATACATGAGAATATTTACAACGTCAGGAATAAACACAACTCCTATTTAAGAAGCATATCCTGTTCCCAAATGAGATCCAAGCCCTGCTTATAATGTCATGCATTTGTAGAGCACTTAATAAATGTTTATTTTGAAATGCAATTATAAACAATTCTTGCATTGTTGTGGTAGGACGTGGACTTCACATCTCTTGACATTAGCACAGGAGATATCCATTAGGCAAGATATGCCTCTTTGAGAGGTAGTCTGGCCTCCAGCCCTGTCTGCAGAGGGCAACCCCTTGCTTTGTAACACCCTGGGTTGCAAATAGTGCTTTAACTCATATCTTGATGTGTTCAAGGATACACACTAAATAAATAAATAAATGCACACTAATAAATAAATGTCTTGGATATTTAAAAGAAGTTAAAGTTAGCATACAGGATTTGAGCCACCATTACCTGCTGAGAATGATGAATTTTGGGGTGCTGGGGCATACAGTCAGTGGAAATAGCAGCCATATCACAAATATTTTCAGAAAAGTGACCAAGAGCTTGGGTTTGGTTTGTTTTTCTTTCCTGCTCGTGGCCCCTTCCCCTTTGTATCAAATCCACAGACGTTCTGGCAACAGACCTCTCCTGTTGGAGGGGCAGAGGAGAAAAAAAGAATACCAGAAAAAACAATGGGGAGATGTAACACGTGCACTGTAATTAGATGAGGAAGCCATTAATTATGTTGTTTGCAATATCCTCTAAAAGGGTTGCCTACCCCTAACTACATATTTATACATATTTACTTGTTAATCAATAAAGGAAAATGGCTACATTATTTTGATTAAAACGTCAACCAAATGTGTGGCAATAAAATCAAATTTCAGGGGGAAGGTAAAAAAAAAAGAAAGAGAGGGAGAATGAGAGAGATAGCTATGTATGCCTTCCTCCAGACCATGATATATGATATTTTCAGGCTGCTAGGAGAGCAGACACATTAAGAAAATAGTGCTAATGATATTAAAGTACTTTACAAGGCTTGTTACTAAGCGCTGACAAACCTGTCAAGTGTATAATGTAGGAGGCTATTGTAGCGTTCTCAGAAAACCATACCTCTGCCCCATTTCAGTGCAATCTCCTAATAATGGAGCTGCTATAAATTCTAGCCAGCAATGGGACAGACTCCTGGCTTCTCACCCCAATGTGAAGACATGATAAATATAAAAGAAAATGGCTGTCAGTTTTGGCGCCCGAACCTTATTACAAAGTCTTAATCTTACTGGCCTCAGCACCTTTTATCACCGCCTTGTTATGAGCTGATGGCTTTTTTATTTGCTGGGAGATGGAGGATGTGTCATTTGATGTCCTTTTATGTAGCCACTGCTCTGTCCTCTCATGGAAAAAAAATCTTTTTTTATATGTTTATTACAGTAACCGATTAAATGCAAGGCTCATGCTGTGTTTGGTGCAAGCATCTTCCTGGCTGATTTTTGCAGAAGCCTGGATTTAGATAGTCAGATGCAGAGTTATTAAGAATGTGGGCACAATGGAGTGTTATTTTTATTTTCCGGCTCCCGGAGTGTTGGCATGGCTGTTGGTGTTATTATTTATTATTATTTATTGTTCTGCTTTCCGTATGGATTTTTCCCTCTTGCCAAGGTCAGAAAGAAACCGTAAGTCCTGGCTCATTCTCTTTCACTCTTCCCTCCCTGTGGCCTCTCTCTCTCTCTCTCTTCCTCTTTACAAGTGTCAGCCACAAAGATGATGGGCCTGTAAACAAAGTTTGACTCAAAACTCAGCTCAGGTTCAATCAGTTTGAACTTTAAGATGAGATATCTCACAATTATCTAAATATTATTCCTAAACCTCACAGCTGACTTCCTGTCTTCTTCGTTTATGGCAAACAAAAGACTGAACTCCACTTGAAACAATGACCCTGTCAGAGCCCTTATCCCCCCAAGAACTGCAGCAAAGTGCCAGCATCAGGTACTTAACTCAAGATGACATTGATGGGTTGCTTTCAAGCTGTGGCCAGAGACTCCATCACTTGTTCTTATCCTCAATTTGAAGTCGGGGCGGCCTACTTTGTTGCTGCAGAGGAGGCCCTCCCTCTGATTTTTGTCTGCCAGATGGTGACCAGGCTCTGAGCAGGGCTGGACCCATTAGCCGAGCTCCCCATCTAGTGGCTGCCAGCGTGGGGGGTGCAGCAGGCAGGAGCTCCTGCAGGACCTGTCGCCCTCCAAAGGCTGAAGCTGGACCAAGGAAGAGGGCAAAAACAGAAAAAAAAGGGTGTTTTTTTTTTTAAAAAAAAAGAGAAAGAGTAGGTTTTCCAAGCAAGTTCATCTCCTATTGAATCATCTCATCTGCTACTCTGTCTGGTGCATTGACTTTCCCCAGACCCTGGCACAACTGCTAGTGAGGACAGAGTCCTCATGCACGAATTGTCTGCATGAGTGCACCCAAACTTCCCTGGCTCTGTAACACAGAAATGCTCAACAAAAACATGCACCCGGTCCTCCATGTCTACTCCTCTTCCCTAGAAAAGCTCCAGTAGGAAAGGCCATATTTAACTGGTCATCATGCAGTCACATTGTCAAGGAGTCTTCTTACAAAATTCAATTTACAATCTAAATGGATTTAGGAGACAATGCAGTAGGAATAAGAATCATAAAGATATGAGATAAAGTTGGAGATATCTCTAACCTGTCTCATCAGACCAGTGTTAGGAATGAAATATTTTTGAGTTTGGTATTCACCTGAGTCAAACTGGCTGTTCTCTGTCTATGTATACTGGAATTGTCATGTAGGTACTGATATATATGATGTGAGGTTTATTTTTAGGTTACAACTAATAAGAAATTAGATTCCTGGAAGTTGCATGGACCTGAGCAGTTAGGTAAAAGATGGAGACCTTTACCAGAGCCAGGATCTCTTCACCAGAGATCCTGGTTCTGGTAAAAGACTGAGCCTGAGCTCATGCATTACAAGACACCAGAAGATGTGAGGGGATCAAGTGCTTCTCATCATCCCCTTTGCTCAATGCTGCCCTGGCTCTGGAATGAATTTCAATATGAGTTGGAGATCACGATCAATCATCCACAAGAAGTTTGGTCAGTTCTGCTGCACAATGAGCTGTCATAAAGCCCAGGCATGGAAGCAGCTGAGGGGTGAGAAGTAGACCCTGCAAAGAAAGGACCTTTTTCTCCCTTACCAGCTGCTGGGCATTTGCTGTATTGATGTTTCTAAAGGGTAACAGCTTCTCAAACTGGTTTCCATGAAGATACATCTGGTGATTGACATATTAAGAATAAGGACTGAGAAAGATGAATATATGGTTTTACAAGGGATATGAGCAAACTCTTTTACATTTGCTTCTGTCACATATAACAACATTCTGACTCCTATATCTCAATATCCCTTACTGTCTGTTATCATCCTGTAGCTAAAAAAAACCAAAATAGTGCCTGATGTGTCCTGGGGTATTAGCTTGTTGCATATCTTTGGAAGAGTGTTTGAACTTTAAAAGCAACCTTGAGGGTGAGAGAGCACAGGACCACTGTCGTAGTTACTGTAATAAGGCACTTGTGGTTTGCTAAAGCACAAGGGGAAGAAAAACAATTGATGAAAAACTCAATAGGATGGGAAAGGCAAATTGCTTGGCTGGAGATTTAATTAAAAAGGAAACAGCCCTCCTCATTTAAAGGTCGGTTTGCACCCCTTAAATTACAAAAAGAACTCGGGGCTGAAATCAACACACGGTGCATGTTAATAAGAGAGAGCAGCAGACTGTGTGGCTGGTCCAGCTCTCCTCAGGCAGGGCCAGCAGGCTGCAAGGCATGGCCAGTGCATGTCAGCAATCACTGGAACCTGACTCCAGGCTCTACCTCCAACAGAAGTGATGCTCACCTGGATCACATGCAGAATGAAATATAATGTGACTTAAGTCTCTGTTTGTCATTTTCCTCTTCCTATATCCCACCGCTCCTCAACAGCCCTTTATACATTACCCTTGGCTTTGTGCAGCACTTTCACTGCCATGAATGCCTCTCTCCCATGGGAGAACTTGATGAAGGTTATCCATTGTCACCCAGTGTTATACTGGGATGTCAGGACACCTTGAATAAACGGTTTACATGAGATGTTGCCTCTAAGTGCATCCTCAGAAAAACTGCCATTGCCCTTTGCTGGGAAAGTTAACATCATAAAGTGAAGGCTGCCTCCGACCAAATGGGAATGACATTGCAGATTAAGGGCTCTTTAAATTATGCATTTAGTTCAGACTCCCGGGGAGACAGTATATGAGATAAAGCTAGCAGACTTACTCTGCAGCCTGGCTCTGGAACCAAAGACATTTTTAAAACATTTTGCCAAAGAAACTTCTGTAGAGGTAAAAAAAAAAAAAGCCTTCCCAAAACCAACAAATCTGAAACAACAAAAATACCCACTTAGCCATGTCTTTAAGGGCACATGTTACTCAAATGAGGAAAAAAGAAAGAAGTGAAGAAAGGAGAAAGAACATTTCCCAGGGATTTAGAAGGATGGTGACTATCCAAGTTTTAATAATAAGATTTTTTATATGTCAAAATTCCTGTTAGCAGAACTAGGATTATGTTTCCCAAACATTTATTAGATTAAGAATGCTCTTATTTGCTTTCCAGGCTGATCATCCCCACACACATAATGTCCCTGGCAACACTGAAGTATTCAGAACATCCTCACAGCTTGTACCTGCTGAGACAGATTTGAGAAAAAAACCCCTCTTGGTTCCTGTTTGCATGCAGCTCTGTAACCTGTAACTTCCTGCCTTCATTTAGCAGAGTTTAAATTGCAAATTCATGTTTCTTAAAAATGCTGTAACATCATAAGTGGGACAGTTTTATGACAGCTCTGAATTACCAGACAATACTGACACATGCCGCGTGCACTTACTTTGCCTACCAGTTATGGCTGTATTTATCTGCCCATATGTCACTCTGTGTCTAACGCATCTATTTACCACGTTGAGATAGATATTCCACAATTGAGGGCTCTTAGTGCATCCTTTAGAATGTTAAAAAAAAAAAAAAAAGACAAAAAAATCTAGTTTCTCAGATAATTTATTTTATAGGTGAGAGTTACGCCTTTTTTTAGGGATTTTACAGGCGTCTTTCTGCAGTTCCTTTATTTCCAGATGACACTGACTTGGAACTCTTCCCTGACAGGCAAAATGGGCTGGGCCTTCATTTTATTGATGGTAAAACACAGAGACAGCACTCACAGGCATCTGTAGGTGAATCTGGGTTGGATTATGCAGAAGATAAACCCCCCTGGCTGGGGGATTGACACAAGAATCCAAAACCAACATTCTCTGAAAACTTAAAAATCTTCCTCATCTTCTCTCCATCCTCCACAAACTCACACACAGCCCCCAAAATGTTGTGAGCCTCCCTCCCCTGCTTTCATGCAGGCAACTGGCACCAACCCGCCACAGTTCTGGTGAAACAGGGGACAAATTCCCAGCACAAAGTCACTGGTGACCAGCAGGAGCAGGCAGCTGGGGGAGAGATGTTCCATCTGCAGTTCCACAAAACCACTGCAGCCAAAGCAGTTTTAATAAGCTTTGACATTCCTTCTGGATATTTTGCCCTAGCTGGAAAATTGACAATCGGCTGGTAGCTCCCCTCTCCCTGAGGTGACAAAACTTGGGTGCAATGAGGTGTTTTTGTCTTTTATTTTATGCTAAGATTTTCATGTGTTTTGTAGCTTTAGCTGTGTTTCTAAATATCAGGCAGTAAAAGTTCCAAAAAACTTATAAGGTTGTCAAATCTGTGGAACATAAATATATATATGTACAAATGCACACATATGTGGAGAGAGAGAAAGAAATAAAGGCATGGAGAGAAAGACGGAGAAACAAATGTATATTTAGATGTATATCTATTATGTATACATATAAATATGTGGTTTTTCAGGACCTTTAACAATATGTGTGATCTGTTTTGACCAATTCTCACCAATATACTTAGCAATTTTGCTCTCAATTATTTTAGACAGAATTGCAGTGATCTTTATTCATCCAAAAGAAAGCATAGTGTTCTGTCCAAATACACCAACAGATGCAGCTCCCTATGATTCAAATCCTCATGAGTTTTGCTTGAGCTGGAGTTGCCTCTGCTCCAAAGGAATCATCTCTGCCATCATAGAAATGCTGCCGTTTTGGGGTGAAAAACAGCAACTTCGTGATTAAGGACAGAAACACTTCACAAGAAGCCAGGCCCAGGTCTGAAATGTGATGTGCCTGATGGAGAGCAGCAGGGAGAATTTTGGTCAGCGAATAGGTTTCTTCCTCCAGGTCTTTATCTTGCTGAAAGTTCCACAGGTCGTTAGCACCTACTAGCTGTTTTACCTCATGGTCAAAAGTTATCTACTCCTACCACACAAAGCCATTAAAATTGCACTTTAGGTGCAATTCAGTGATTCTAAGGACTGTCACTCCTTCAATCTGCTCCCACTTGCTTGCAGCATTTGAAGCTTGAACATCTGCATCGGATTGGAGAAGGAATGGAAGCCAAGTATTGACCAGACCTGACTGCTCATGAGAGCTCAGAGACAGATGAGACAACCTCCTTCTTCCACAGATAAGGAGAAATCTGGCTTTTTTTACTCCACTTACTAGACAGACAGGAAAATTACTCCTTCAAGGTAGAGCAAGAGCAATTGCACTATCCCCTTAATCAGTACTTGCAGCATATCAAGCTCATCATCTTGATGGTAATAGCTGTTTGACAAGTCAGGATAAAAGTGATAGTCTTCTGAAAATGAGATAACAATCTAGTTTAAAAAAAGAACCAAAAGAAAAGAAAGGAAGAAAAGAAAAGAAAAAAAAAATAAATATATGACCCGGTGTGAGGTGCCTTTTAATTTAATTTCATCCAAGGATAACAGTTTACCCAAAAATGTCTTCTGTGAGTCACGTATGGTATTTCAATCTGTCATCTTGTATTGACCTGTCTAACATGGAAATATACTGCACTGAGCTTTTGTCAGGCTTACCAGCTTGGTCTAAAATCTGATGATTTCTTTTTTAGATCGTAACTGTGCTGAGCTATCTGCTTCCACTTTCTTCTCTCACACGCAGAGAGCTCAAAATGGAAAATTCATCCAAATGCAAAAAGAAACAGCATGATCTGGCTCACAGCTCCTCAGAAGTACAGGCAAAATTGAATTTTACTGTTTTCCTAAAAATGAAGGCCTAGAGTCAAGCCAATGCTATCAAGGAAAAGGGAAATGGTTGCAGTAGAACAAGAATGGCAAGAGTCAGGCAGAGCAGCAACATGGAAATGTGCCTTTCCTGCTGTTATAATGACTCTAATACTGCTTTATTTCAGCAACAATTACTTTAAAAAGTTATTTACAAACTTTCAAAAGAGCCTACTCCAAGAAATGGCTTGTTGTAAATATTGATAGTTTCCAAAATAATTATTATAGTAAATATTAATTTAATAGTTATAGCATTAAATATTTAAAATATACCATTATTCTGTAGCTGAATCAGTAGCAGAAATTAGTTCAGCCTTGCATTGGTTAATTCTGAGAAATGGTACCAGTTGGTCAGGTTGCTGCTCTTTAACTGCTGAAGCCTCTCTGAGAATTTAGTTTCCAATTCAAATATTTATTATGTCAGAATTAGTTTTCTGGGAACCTTCTTTACTCTTTTCTTTAAGGTAACTAAAAGAATAAAGTAAAATTCCCATGCTGGTGTATGAGTATTCCTGACAGTGAACTTGGTTCCTGGAAGAAGAAGGGGAGAAAATACATTTAAAGCAAATGTATTTAAAACCGAATAAATCTTTGCAAGGCTTTGCTTGAACATTTTGTCTCCTCTGGTATTTGCTCTGCTCTGGTTGTTGCTTCTCATGCTTCAGTGATCAATATCTCTATACAGTTAAAGCTGTGGCACCAGGAAACTGTCATAAACCACAGCAAATTCTGAGAAACCCAGTGTCCATGCAGCCCAGCAGTGGGATCAGAGATTTCTTATTGAACTTCTCCTCCTCAAAAAGAAAACCAACAAAAACCAGAAAGCCCAAACCTCCCCAGAACAATGGTCTGTTTTTCAGTTGGAAAAGGAGTATTTCATGGAAGCCACGCTATGCAATCTGCAATCTCAGAAGTTGTGCCAAATGGCCACAAGAACAGGAAGAGGAGAATGGCCAGGCATGTGTTCTTACAGGGTGTTCAGCAGATTAAAGGCTTACCTGAGACTGATCACAAAAGCAATCCTAAAAAATGAAGCTGGGATTTTCACCAGCATGACCTTTCTGGGTAGGTTTGCAGAAAGTCGTCGCTGTGCATGGCACTGGGGTTGGAGCTAGATGACCTTTAAGGTCCCTTCCAACCTAAAACTTTCTATGATCCTATAATTTCCTGAGTTTTCAAAACCCACGGGGAATTGGATCTTTTTAAACTTTTTTTTAAAAATGTGTAGTCTCAACAAAGTAGTTTGTACCTTTTATTTTCCCACACATTTTCTTAAACTGGTAATGCCCCTTACCTCCAGCTCTTTTGCACCAGCAGGACCTTCAGATCCCAGCCACAGTCCTACAAACGCAGCACTACATTTGTTGTTGAGAAGACCTTGCAATCTAAACAGATCAGACAAGGTAAGAAGAGAAATGGAATCACATTAAGGGATAATGATTTGTCCATGCTCTTAAAGAACTCCTTGGCACCAAAGTAAGCCCAGCTCCCTGCCTGAGGCCTTACTGTCAGCTCGCCAAACAGATATGGAAGGACTAATAAAAGTCAGTCAATATTTAGATGGTGCCACAGTAGCTTATTATTTAATGAAACGGAGTAGGAAAGTAGGAAAGTAGACGCAGTGCATCTAAAGATCTGTATTTCAGCAGAATCCTCCCTTTATGAAGATGAATAGGGAAGCACTGGGACAAGGAGCATTTCTTTCACTGCCTGATAACACTTAAGACAAAGTATTTTGAACAATGGTAATTGTGCCTCAGTTTTCTACGCTGCTTTATGACAGAAAATATTGCCACAAATACTTAATTTCTTCCTGGAAGAATGTATTACACCGGCCACTTGTTGATACCCATTTCTATTTTATTTTTCTGTCCTCTGCTTCGTTTCTGCTTTCGGCAGTGTGTTGCAAGTTCTTTATCCTGATCTGTAATCCCGACGTAGTGAGGTGGGAGATTTTAGCAGTGTGACAGTCTGTCTCTCTCCTGCACAACACAACCCCTGAGCAAGATCTCTGCTCAGCATAAAGAGGTTATCTCTGAATACAGATGTCTGCTGAAGGCCAGCTAGAAGGTTTTTGGAGAAGTGCTGGTCACAGGCAGGCGAGGTCTCTAACCCACATTCTACCCCAGTAACATGGGAAACTCTGTGACTTATATCATTCTGAGTAATGTTCTCCATCACACGCAATTCACCTTCCTTTCTTTTTTTTTTCCCTTTTCAGCTGGCTTTGTTGTTTGCGTGGTGTCAGTAGGAATGTGCTTGGAGCAGAGTTATATGGCATCATTTGGAGAAACATTGCGTTAATAACCAGAGTTCAAGGGCAAAGGATATAAACGGAGCAAATTACAAGTCTGAGCAGATATATGGCTTTTGCTAAAAGGGACACAGGCTGCTACTTTTATTTACTGGGTGCTGGAGCACTTGCAAAAAGGTGCAAGAAAACATGAATACATTTTTAAATGATACTTGGTAGTTTAGAAAAGCAATGCAAAATTTTAACCCAGAGACAAAGGCTGTTTGAGGGTAAAAATAAATTAAAAATTGCCTATCCTTGTAGTGACTTTGTATTTTTTAACCCTACACTCCTCAAGTGCAAGCATCATTCAGATGTTAGTGACCTAACTTTGCCCTGACTGAAATTTGGAGGTATTAAAGCAGACATTAACAATAAAACAATGGCAGGTTCAGAGCAACCATTCGTCTAACCTCTGCTGTAATTAAGTTTCGGCTTTGAATGTCTCAGTCCACTCCCTTGATCCTCTGGGTTCAGGCACCACCTCTCCGTTATCTCTGGATTAGGTGCTGAATCTCCTGCCTCCGTGACTCAGCACAAACCCCAAACCCCAGTCCCTGGAGGGATCAAAGTCTGCTAAAAGGCTGAGGAGTTTCAGGCAAATTCTGTCAAGCTTGTCACAGAGTGGGATTATTTCATTTCACAGCCTGTAATACAATTTCATGTACTGCTATTGACTGTGGCAATAACTAACTGGAACATTTTGTTTATCTGATTTTCTGAGGCTGCAGATTCATCACTAGTTTTATTTCATTTTTTCTTAAGTGTTTCATAATTTATTTTTTCTAAACTACAAGATACTACTGAAATCCATTTTTCTACTATTGCTAGACATACATTACTGCTGATTACCAAGCAAGATATATAATGCAGCCTATAAATAATAATCTCCTCTAGTGAAAGGATATCCAAAATAAAATCTTCCCTATTTCAAATTTTTAACTCTCTATTTTTTTTAAATCAGCTCATTCTTCAAGTATTGTTTTTACAGCTTGCTCTACAAGTGTGCAAAGAGAAAAAAAAAAACAAAAAAAAACAAACCAACAAAAAAATCCACGCCAAAACCCAAAGAGTTTAAAAAATGAATTTTCTGAAAACATCTGGTCTCCCTCCTTTGTCACAGTGCCACAGAAAATATTTCATCTAGCAAATTGCAGGTGATTTTTAAACACACAGAAGTTAGGAAAATATTAAGGAAGATTTACTCCCATCTAAGAAATGTTTTATGATGCAAAAATGAGCAAAAAAAATTAATATGTAGAAAAAGGATAGGAAAAGTAATATGTAGAAAAAGGATAGGAAAAATCACAATCTTTATGGGGAAGAAGAAGGCTAGGGGAGTGTTTAATTTCATATTATTCACCAATACCCCCGAACTTTTCTTATTTTTGCTATTTGCTGTTTAAAGGACACTTCCTTGCTTGCTGGGTTCTGAGCTGACGTTTTTACACAAAATAAGAAGCTCGCTATGATTTTAATGCCATACAATATAACAACAGCTGTGCACATCGGAGCACGATACAAGCCAGAAGAACAGAAACCGACTATTCAAGTGGGCGATTGAATTCTGAAGGGTTTATTTATTTAATTTAATTTTTTTTTTTCATATGCTGTGCGCCGCTCACAGCAGAAATCACAGTTTAACTCGCAGAGTTATATTTTATATCCAGTGGAAGCACCTGGGCTTTTTGGGGCTCTGTGAGCAGACTGCAGCAGCAGCACAAGCCCGGCCACGCTGGGGAAGCGCGCTCTCTCCCCGCTCTGCAACCCGAAGCCTATCCACTTTCCCAAACCACATATTCTTTTCTCCCACTGGGACATAATAGAAACTAATCTTCGACATCTAAACATTCGGAGCCGAGTCCTTTTGTGAAGTCCTTTTATTCATTTCAGCTGGTGCCGGTGCAGCGCAGAGCCCACGTGTATTTACATACACGAAGAACCCCGCTGCTCCCAACTCTCCGCTCGGAAGACAGGGCAATTAATCATCCCCAAATCCTCCCGCCGAGAGCTCGGCGGCTCCGACAGCCAGCATTACCAATCAGCCAGGGCAGGTGGGACTGGGGCCGGCAGGACAGCCCTGCACCCTGACCTGGCACCGGTGCGCTCCCTTCCTCTCCCCCTCTCGTTGCTGAGTAAGAGTAACACCATTAGCGGTGTCCTTGTAATCAAGCGAACGTCTTAAAGTCAGGAGAGGACAGGTATTGCTTCTGTGGTTTTGGGAGGTTGAGGTTTCTCTTTCTGTCATTGTTTCTAAGGTGGGAGTGCGGAAATCCAGAGCTGAAATCCAGCCCGTGTCACAGAAATAAAAACCGAGGTGATTTTGTTATAGTTTTCCGTTTGAGAACTGAATTTGCCTTGGTCAGGCATGTGTTGCCTTTTGTAAACCAACACCATCTGAGAGCCAGCGAGATGTTTTTGTGACAAAATAATTACCAGGGACTGACCTGGTTAATTGTACCTAACAGCTAAAATTGTGTGACTGGCAGCTGTGTGAGAGCTTTTATCCAAGGACCTTCCCTCCTGCCATAGGCACACGGCCTTTGAAACACTCACTGCCTCTGTCCCCCTCCTTTTCTTGCCCTACCCAATACCTGCCTTCCTCCCTGTCATCCCTGCTGCACTTTTATATTTATATCATCCCTTTTTCTCAATCTCTGGATTTAAATTCCTGTCTCATAAAATGCTGCCATTTGCTTGTGGTGTTTGTCCATTTATCTCACATGTGGCAGGACACCATCCCTACAAGGTGTTTTTCCCTGTAACAGCCACGCCTGTGGTCAGGGAGAGAGGGATGTCAGTGGAAAGGCACCCATCGACACTCTGAGCTCAGAGTTCAGCCTGTAAATTTGTTACCAAAGGTGTCTTGTTCCTCTTCGGAAATTATCGGAACCATTGAAAATATCTCAATAAAAGCAGCAAAAGTCAATTGTTGATATTATCTAGAATATTAATTCTCCAGAAGTGTACCTTCTTGGTCAGGCTTTCCTGAAGAGTTTCTTTTTTTCCTTCTAAATGTGACAGGTATTCTTTTTCTTTTAGCTTTTTCTTTTTTTTTTTTTTAGGAGTTGTTTTTTTTAATGTTGCTATTTCCAGCTCCTGGTGAGGCTTGCCCTTCAGCTGCATTGTACTAAGAGCATCTGTGATTTTGTCATTAAATGTTATACAGATGAGGATGTGCCAGGACAGGACATAGCTGTGTTTGGTACTAAATTAAAGTTTTGAGCAATCTTAGCTGGTTTTAATTAATACAGTGGCAAAATGCGCCATTTTGTTCATATGCTAATTGCAAATGACTTCTTTTTTTAAAAAAATTAATTATGATACTAGAGATGTATTTGTTACAAGGTATATTGCAATTGTTCATGGCATTTTGAAGCAAAAAAAAAGTCACTGATTGTAATATATGCTGTCAGTTGACTAATAATTAGTTTCCAACAAAACTTGAAATATACGTATCTTTAATATTCATATACTGAATAATTTAATAGTTTAAAAACTTGTCCAAGTCTTTTGGAGAAAGAATATAGAAGATCTTGAAGTGCAACAGAGATTTATAGCTCCACTGTTGTTGTATGTTTTGGGACAAAAATAGTCCAAAACCAAGAAAACATCTTGGAGATAGGAGAAAAGTATGTCTTAAGTACAGATAAACCACATTGTTCTGCACTTTCCTTTCCAGGAAAGACAGCTGACTGTATTCCTTATCTCTAATCATACCCAAGAAATGGTTGTTCTCCTAGGCAGAAATTGGGCAGTGTACAGAAAACTTGACAAAAACATGTTTTTGAGGAGGTAGAGATGGGAAAAAGCTGGAATGATTCCTTGTCTGCATGAAATGACATTTGTGTCTCTGCAGAGGACCTACTCCTTTTGGTGAGCACCAGCTTACCTAAGCTATCTTACTGATTTTAAATCAATAGTAGTTTCAATGTCAAAGGAGGTCTAGGCACTCTGCAGGACTGGGATGTGCATCCACTCTGGCCCAAAATCATTACTGATGTAAATCCAGGGAGTTGGGCCCATCAGCTCTCTGTCACCTGCTCCCTGGCAAATGCAAAAGGGAAACAGCCCCAACTAGCAACAGAGGTCTTGGTAATGATTTTCTTCCCCCCTGCCCCATAGCACTGACAGTCTGATTCTAAAGGGAAAAAAAAAAAATAAAAGCGCCCTTTTTTGGCATGGAAATTGCTTATCTCTAGCGTGCAAATCATAAATCATTCACAAAGATAGTAGTGACTCCAGCCTTTGAGTGTTACTTTGTTAACAGCACAAACTGGTACAAACCAAAAGGAAGAGAAATTAACATTTGAACCATATTGTTTCTGAGGGGCTGGGAGAGCCCTTGCGAGCCTTGGCTCTGCCTTTGTGATGTCACTCCTGGCACGGGATGAGGTTCTGGTGAACTCTGGTCCCCAGTTCAGTCTCAGAGCCTTGCTTGGAGGATGATACCATGCAATCTGTCTGCTTTTCAAACAAAATTGGGAACGAGGAACATTCCTCTGACTCTCTCAGCACTTCTTTCAATTAGCATTTTTCTCTTCTTTAGTATGGATCCCTTGAGTTTAGCATCCCTGCATTCCATATTTTTTGATTGCATAGGCATTTCTTTATTAAAAAAGGGAATGGGCTCTCTATGCTAGCCTTTTACTAATTATCACTTGTTTTCCAGATAAATAAATATTTGATCAATTGCTTCAGTGGTCTGATTATAAATTGTCTTTCAGGCTTTACCTCAGAATACTAGAATAATATTTAATAGTAATTTCTGAGGGACATTGCCAACTTGAAACCGGGTAATTTTTAATACATTAAAAGCACTGCACATAAAACATCAAATCATAAAGCCTTATTCAAAAATTTGCATTTTAATTACCCTATTAAGAAAAAAAAGTTCTGTGGTGGTTTTGTAGGATTTTTCCTTTAATTTCTCTATGCTGAGCGATGAGTCCCAGAGAAGTAGGGGAAAGTGGAACTAAGTTGCTGTAACAGAAAGAATAGATCGAGCTATACAAAACTCAAGGGAACAAAACTTCAAAAAATAGAGCAAAATACACTTTTCCTCCTAATTCCCTTGAGTTACGATAACTTTACTTACATTTTAATAAGATTTATATAAAATCAATCTAATTTTTAAGTTGACATGCCTTAAAATTTATGCATATGGCTAAAGAGAGAGAGAAAATCTAAAGTTTTCATCACAGCACGTAGACAGCATTTAGGTTTTGATCCTTCTGCCAATGGAATCAGTTGCAAAACTGCTGCCAGATTCCCACCAGGGAATCAATTCCTTTAGAAATAACAGCAGCAACAAGGCTTGTCACAATCTGCACCCACCACAACACCCCCTCCCTGCCAGACCACCAAACTTCCCCAAAGGTGCGGCTCCTGGGTGGGGTTTGGGGGCAGGGGTGGGGAGTTTCTGGCTCGTGGTGTTCTTTTCCCTTCACAGTGCTCTGTTCCTGGCTGAGACAGCCTGGCCTTTCACAAGCATTGATCTCCCATCTCGAGGCCAGCCAAGGTGGACACCTTTGCTTCTGAAATGATGCCCTGCCGCAGGCACCAGAGGGGAATTCGATTTCCAGCTCCAAGCATATACGACGGCAGAACTCCTCCACAATTAGGATGATGGTTGTTATTATTCTACTTTTATTAAGCAAGCTCCAGCCTCTGCTTTCCAGTCTTAGCTTTTACTTACAGTAATCAATTTTTCAGTATAACTGGCTGTAATTGTTAGCCAGATATTGAGCCTTCATGGTGCTTAGACAGAGCATGTTACTGCAAAGCATCTTCCCCATACTTCTCAGACAGATGGGTAATAATACTATACATTAATACCTCCACACTGGTTTATGTGTGTTTGACCACAGCGCTGGCATAATTATTTTTCCTCAGTAAAAGCTATTAGAGATCTATTTGGTAGGTTTTACGATCAATAGCTCCTGTGATATTTGTGTAGCAGGCCCAGAATAATCAATTGAAGGTCATATAAAGTAAATTACCATCCTCCTATAATGATTCTTTTTTCTAGATGAGAATGGGTTTTATTATTTCATCAGGAGAGCCCTCTCAGTGTGTGCTTCTTTTTTTTTTTTCTTTCTTGAGAGAGAGAGAAATAAATGTTGTGGGTGTATTTTGAAATGTGGTATTAATGTCTATTATCTAAATTTATATTACTAGATTATTGAATTAGTGGATGCCAACATGTGGAATAATTTTATGTGCTTGGTGACACGATAAATAGCCAGTTGTGAGAGTATCCTGGCCAGTATGTTGTTGCAGGTGACTTAGCTAAAGCCATTTCTCAGTAGATTTAACACTGATCAGGCACTGCTCTGGATACAGGGGGTCACTGGTTGGTCACAGAGCCACAGTCCTGAGTCCTGGAAGGGCAATTTCCCCCCCAGAGCTGCTCTGCAGAAGCGTTTTCTCTGTTTCTCCACAACACAGTCTCCAATGCCCATAAAAACACAGCCCAGCCCCAGCTCTTCTCTCACCCCTGTGCCTCCTTATTTCAATTACTTATTTCAACTGCTGGAAGTGGGGAGGGAAATTTAGCAATGTGGGAGATCCCTGAGAGCCCCCATCTCCTTCCCCACTGACCAGGAGGAGATGCCTGTGGATACTCTTGACCTTGGCCTCCCAACAAGGCTAGGGCTGTTTTGGAGATGGAAACACAATTGCACAAACATACTCTTCCTTTCCAATGGACTATGTGTGTGGCCAGAGTCAGTTGGATGAATTTTAATTTCCAACTGACTCCCATCATACATGAGATAAGCTGGATCTCATAAATGTAACATTTGTACAGTTTATCTTCTTATTTAGTACTAAAAGGTGGCTGTGGGACTCTTTGTTCCCTTGTCTGAAAATCTTTGCAGTCCTAAATTTAGTCCCTGAAAGGCTGCTGCCTTCCCCAAGAGCAATACTAGTGCTAATATTTTTAGGAAGGCACCAGCTTCATTGAAACAGAGCTACCTACCCTTATGTGACCCCTGTCACCACCATATTTGAATGACTCGTTGAGATCAATTAAATCACTTCTCCTAAAAACCTCCATGAAGTATAGTAGCATTGAATGACTTCTCCAAAGAGGTGAAAGAAGAATGTTAAAATGAACAATTTCTACTGAGGAATGTTGTTTCATCAAAACTATTTATTGAAAAAGGCAATCATGAACAATTAGGGCTGGGGAAACTGAGGCACAAGGGAATTAAAATAAATTTCTTGATTTTATATGGAATGGTTTGTGGTTGAAACAGTCACAGAACAAAAACTTTTACAGCCTCCAGCTGGGTATTTCATTCACTGGACCAGCCCTCCTTTCCAGGAAAAGGAAGTCACATTTCAAAGTAATTATAGTGAGAAGACCCCGAGTCCCTCTCTGTTGCAAAAGGCTGCCCAGAAGCTATTTAACATGAATCATTTTAATCTCTTTTTTTCCTTGGCTGAAAAAGGTTGGTAAATGTTAACACAGACACAACCACAACTGGACATTTAGTGACAATAAAGTGAAACAGTTGGGAAAAGGAACAGATGCCAGGCTGAGCAGGTTTGAATATCCACTCATCTGCTCTACCTGCCTCCATCCTCCTGCAGGATGAAGTGGTCCTTGCAATCTGGGTTCTTTCCCCTCACATGCCAGCAAGAGGTCCCACAATCTCTGTCCTTCGATACGGAATTCTCCTACCCAGGGTGACTGTTTCAGCAGGGCTTTGCAAGGTTATGATGATGCAAAAAAAGGGACATTTATTCCCAATTACATGAATTAATAGCTATCCTTTTTGGCTGAAGCACAAAAACCTCTTGAGACTGCTTTTTCTGGAGGCTCAGGGTGGGTGCTGCTGTGTGTGGCATCCGGGCAGTGAGGTGTGTGCTTTGCAGTAGGAGGGTCTTTGTGCTGAGCCACAGCTGTGGTCAGAATGGCTGAGGGAACTTTGCAGAGAGGAGGATTGCTCAGCTGGATGCCACTGTAGGAAAGCAATAAGGCCAAAGATTGGAAATACAGCATCTGTTCCTCAGCCAGGAAGAAACAAATGGGGCAGTCTCATACCTACCTGTAAGACTTAATGGAACAGAGGTTAAGACAAGGGATGAGAATCTTGTGGCTGGTCCTCATCCCACTGCAGATGTTCTCACTGACCAGGACACCACTCAGTGCCTCAGTTTCCCCAGATGTACAAGGAGTATAAAAACACCCTGGAGAAAGAAATGCCTGCAAGGACTGCAGTGTCAGCATCCGTGTGGCTCCATTTGGAAACACGACTTCTCAGAAAGAACAATGGAAATCCCCAGCAGCTGAGCTCCGGGGTCCTCCAGTTGCACAGCAAAACTCATTACAATATCCCTGTATTTATTTCCAGCTGCATGGCCAAGTGGACCCAAGGGCAACCTAACAGAGAGGAAAAAGGCCTAACATAACATCAAAGCGGCTCAAAACCCGGGTGGATTGCCATTTCACCAGTGCTGTGTGACATCACTTTCCACATGACATCAGTCAATGACCCTCTTCCCCTCCACCTCCACCCCCGCCTCCAATTTCTTTTTAAAAAGATGATGAAGCTGCTTGAAGTTCAGCAGAAGTTTGGAGTGGGGGGGAAGAAAAACAGACTCTGTATCCCTTCAGCTGAATATAACCCAATGTGCTACACAAACAATATTAACCAAAACAAAGCTAGCAGGAAACGTTTGCACACAGCATCTGTTATGATCACATAACCACCAGACAGATGTTTAATCCCAACTGCTAACATAAGATCATTTGTATGTTTGAAGAGGGAGAGATCCCATTTGGGTTCTTTCCCTTTTATTTATTTCTTTCCTAAAGGGGGGAAAAAATAATAAAGGGAGGGTGATTTTCTCAGCTGTGGGAAGCAATTTTGTTTTGTTATTGTTCTCTTTCTCCCCACTTTCACCATCAGCTGCAAAAAGGGAAGGAGCTGTTGCAGCCTCTCGCAAAGAAAGGAGCCTGAAAACGGTGTGGCCTGGTAGCAGAGCTCCACATGATCCTTTTCCATCTTAAGGGACCAGAGCTGGGTTTCTCAGAGGGCTCATTAAATAATTCTGGTCCAATGAGGCAAAAAGGGAGGCCACACATGAAACAAGTATGGTGGTCTCAGCCAAGTTCCCGGGGAGCCGCGCCGCGGTTTCCCAGCACCACCCCGGATTCCCTCCGCCCCTGGAAATTTCATCTACAGAAGTGAAAACAAACTCATTAGCTCTACGTAGCTCTGCAAGGGTCACAAAAAGATGGCAGCTTTTTGTGTGGCCTTTTTTTTTTCCATTTAGCAAACAGCTAGACACCTACAAAGGGAAAAGAAGGTTTGAGCTCTTCAGCTGTGCTGAGGGATTATTTTACTTTTAATGATACCGGGAGGATTCAATGGAGATTTATGCAGATAGGAGAGATTATTAATAACACATTGCACTTCTATAGCACCTTCCTTTCAGGGTTTCTCAAAGAACTTTCCATTCTGGAATGAATTGGTCTTTACACGCCCCTGGTGAGTGGAGTAACTGTCATTAGATTAGGAGGTAACTACTGCCGTAATGAAAAATCAACCAGGGTATAAAATGTAAGTGGAATACCAGGCAGTGCTGGTCTCAGGACCTTGCTCTTCCACAGACCACATATGACCATAGAGAAACCACTGAATTTCTCGTTGTTTTAGTCCCCAGACAGCAAAACTGTTTTTATTCACCAACAGGGATCGTGGTTTTGTTTTGCTTTTTTCTTTTGTGTGTTTGGATAATACAACATGACCATTTTACTAGATAGCACTTATAGGGGTGATATAAGGAAATCAAGGCACAAATGTGAGTGATGAACTATCTCTATTTCCAGTCACTACTGAATCAGGAAAGAAAAACTTCAATTCTGACTCTCAGTCCTTTTTTAGGCACAAAACTCACTTTCCCCCATCTTGCAAATGTATTAGACCTGTGAATGTTAAAAAGGAAAATTAATCTATTCCAGCACCTTAATATTCTCCTGCTGTCACCAGTTATCAGCTATAGGATTATAGGAGAAAATAAAAGCCAAAGTTTCCCAAGGCTGGAAAATAATAGCTTTACTGTGCATTATTAAGGTAAATAGTAGTAGGCCAGAGAAGCAGTAGATTCTTGCATGCCGAATGAAAAAAAAAAACCCCACAAAACAGGGGAAAAGAGAAATAAAAAGAGCATATCCAGCTAAAATAAGAAGGGGTTAACAATTTTCAGGCCTTTCTGCTGTGTGTGTGTTTGCACTGTGCACAGCAGAAATGCATTCACCTATGACATCCTTTGGCAAAAAAAAAAAAAAGGGAAAAGAAAGAGAGAGGAAAAAAAAAGGCTACATCCCACAGTGAGGACAGTTGTCCCTACAGATTAGGAATATCCATCTTAATGTGCAACTTCCCCTGCACGGGTCAAAATTGCCAACAGCTTTAATGGGAGAAAATGCTCTGTTGACTGATTCATTTCCACGTTTTGTTCCTGCTGCTAGACGGGATATCCTGTAAGGTGGCAAAAAGGGAGGGAAAGCCGGCACTATATCAGTTTATGATTGACCATTATTATTATTATTGTTGTTGAGATTTTTTTTTTTAAGCTGTTTTAAAGTTTGGTGCTCCATTTGTCTACTGCAATTCTGGTAATTATTTTTTTTTTTTCTTCTAGAGGTAACAAATCATATCTCTGGGCTTGAACAGAGACGCCCCAGCTTTGGCAGATAATAATAGTGATATATTAAGAAACTCTGCCTTGGATCTCTGTGCAATCTTCTTCCTGCTTTTCCCATAGATATTTTACAGTCTCAACAGTGCCTTCAGATATTCAGGTAGCTGCATGCTCCATGGTAGGGTAGCTGCTGTCCAAGTGCTTTATACACTCCTTCTGTGCCGGGTCACAGGGACAGAAGGGACACATCCAGGAATCACAATAATGAGGAGAAAAGTCCAAGCAGGCTCTAGTCCACAGAGCAGCACAGTTGTGCTAGCTCAGTACCCACCTGGGAGATCACAGCCCTTCCAGCACCCTGGGGCATGGCTGGGACAGGTCAGGGAGGGGCACTGGTCCTTCACTTCATGGTTGCAGCTCTTCCTGCACGATCACAGGTCCCAGCCCCAGCCAGGGCCAGACAAAGCTGACATGGTACATGTGATTTTGCACAGTGGAGAGGCTGCTGTGCCATGGAGGCTGTCTCACGAGCTCTCTCCTTCCACTACCCCTGGTTACAAGGTTGTCCCTGTCCTATGGATGACTCTGTTGTGTTCAAATATACATAAACTCCAGTTTATGTTCTTGCCAGTTGCATACGCAGAGGTCAAAGGGATGCTGTGGGTCACATGTCCAGAGTGTCCCAATGTGTGATTTACACTTCTGAGCATTTTCTGCTCCTACTGAGGCCTGAGTAGGATCCTGTTGTTACCAGCCAGATAGGACTAATCACCAGTGAATGCTGTCAACTTGTGGAAGGTCTGGAAGAGACTAATAGCTCATTTAATGCAGTAATCTGATTCTGAAAGCAAATTGTTCTACATACTCTGACCCAAGGATAGGAGAAAAAATTACTTTAGTAAATAGGTATGACTGTGCCATGAGGAGACATAAATAATGTTGGGTGAAAAGCAACAAAAGCTTATGAGAAAGCACTGGAAGAAGCCCTTTTTCTAGAGAAAGTGTCTTCAAACACATGTAAGACAGCTCTAAAAAGGAAAGAACATGGGAGGATGATACCATGGTATATTGTTGTAGACTGAATTTACACCAGAAAAGAATTTGTACAGTAAGAACAGTCAAGAAACAGAATAAATTACCTGGAGAGATAGTGGAGTCTCCATTGATGGAAATATTTAAGAATGGATTGGACAAGGATGTGTAAGGAATTATATAAATGCAGTTGATTGTTCTTTAGGCAGAGGGATGTCCTGGAGGACCTCTGGAGGTCCTTCCCCACCTTATTTTCCATGATTTCTCTGGGCAATCAGACAAATGATTGCGTGTTGAGCTCAATAATTGTGTAGGAAGCAAAATGTAATTGAAATATAATTGTACAGAGAAGACAAGTGAAATGCATCTACTGCAGGCTCATTCCCCCTCACCCACTGCCCTCAAAAAAAGTCCCTAAAAGATAGACCAGCGTTGTAGCTAAGCAATCCTGGCAGCAGAGAGCTGATTACAGAATATATATGACCATTTGTTTGAAAAATGCAATCTCAATTCCATGGGAAGTCAGGATGTTTGTTTTTATTCTAAAATGGGATGAAAAGTTGAAATATGAAGGAAAAAAAAGTCTTTTGAGGAAGAAAATGTAGCCAGGATACGAATGTTTTTGACATTTTCAATCAAAACTAAACTCTTTGCCTGGAAATGTCAAATAAGAAAACATAATGCTTCTTTTCAAAATGTCGACATTTCGGACATTTCAAAATGTCGACATTTTAGAGATTTTTCAACACTTCCAAAAGTAGAAATGTCAAAATGTCAGTTGAAAATAAAACATTTCCTTTTGAATTTTCCCATCAGAAAATTAGAAATTTTCATCCAGTTTTGACATTTTCCCATAAAAAGATGTAAGGAGGTTGATTTTTTTCTTTCCTGGAAAACCTACATTTTTGCTGAGAAAATATTTCTGTTGAGGAATTTCAGCCAGCTTTGAAAAATAGTGGAGCTGACTTAGAGTCCTCTTCAGCTGACTGCAGACATTGCAGCTTACTACGAATAGGATCGTGAAATGTTTATTCCTCTGACTGGGGACATTTCCATGTGAGCCATTCCTTTGAAAAAGGAAAAAATAAAACCCCTCAGTTATTCCTTTTCTCCCCCTGTGACCTGATCCCATCAGCGATGCAATACTGGAAATGCGCCATAAATACTCAGAGCCGGTTTGCAGACCTGGAATAAAAGGCCTTTCCAGGAAGTTATTATCAATGACTCTAAGGAAAGGGGTCAGATCCTCGCTTCCTCACCGGCTCTGGAAGCCCTGCCAGGCAGCAGCAGGCAGGTGAGGGATGTCCCTTCCTGTCCTCTGGATTTTCCACCCCACGGTCTCTGCTGAGGAGCTCATCCTGGTGAGGCAGAGCTCTCTGGAAGTGGTACCTGCAGGGCTCGGAGGGCAGAGCACGGAACAAAGCAGCAGCTAAAGCACAGACACGGAGCCTGCAGTGTCCTTCAAGCACTAATTAAAAAACCTTCAAAAATATCTTGCTCTCACCCCCTTGCTCACACCCTTCCCCTCCCCCACCAACGCCAAAGCGTCTCATTGTGTAAACTTGCTTGCTGAAGAGAAGTTAACTTGGCACTCGTCTTAAGTATTGACTATCTGTCTTCAGGGTGAGGGCTGTAAATTCTCTCTCCTAAGATCCAAGTCGATTTGTTATCAAATCAGGCATTGAGAAGCTGATTCATTGCTATTCAGCGCTATGCTGATTTATATGCAGAATGTAAAACAGATGCCTTATGTGATACATATTTATGGTGAGTGCTGTTCTAGGAAGATTTATTACGGATTCCTTTGTCGGGGTGTGCATGAGCAGAGCCATGATGACTTGTATTTCCTCTCAGCTGCCAATGCCAAACTCATTAAAAAGAGGTGTGACTATTAATATACATTGTAATACTGACAGGCTCTAATTTATAACACCCTGGCTGGCTGGAGTATTCTCCTGACTTGAGAGGTGTTTTCTGCATTTCTTCCTCTGCAGTTAAACGGTACAAATAGAGGGGTGAGTGCCTGTGTGCATGCGTGTGTGTTCCTCTTCCCTGCCTCACTCCCCATTTCTCCCATCCCCTCTTTGTTTTCTTGGTCATTGAGATAAAGCTTCATTCAGCTGGAAACAGCTAAATGCATGGCAGTCACTTTTTCCAGGTCAAATACACTGGGGGTTTATAACAGTGTGGAATGGCTCTTTAATGGCCCTGTAAACACATGTTAACAGTCTTATATCCAGCTCTGGCACAGTATCTCTGTAGGCTGAATAAGCAATGAAGAAGTTGGAGAAGGGCACATCAGGCATTCTTGGCAGTGACCATGGCTGACAAGAGGTAGCAAAGCTAAGGAACATATGTTGTCCTATACATGGAAATCGGAAATCGTCTGCCCAAAGGGTGAAAAAAAAGAAGGGAAAGACACATGGCTAATAACAGGGATCTGCAGCAGATGGAGGTAGTTAATCAGGTGAAGGATGTAGGCAAAGGGAATGCTGTCTACCTAGAGAACAATGCATAGAGGGGAAAAAACTGGGAATATGGCTGAGAAGCAGGAAGTTATAAGACGGGTGTTTTTAAACCATGAAAACTCTGGCATCAGATTCCAGCCATGAAACAATGGGCAACAGAGTAAATAAAAATGTCTCTCTCCTGATCTAATTGATTAGGTGGACAGGAGGACCGTCCATGGTGTCATTTTTCACCAAACAGATATATCAGAAAGGGGTTTCTGAGAAAGGGTTGCCAAAAAGATTTACAGTGGTTAATCATCTCTTGCAACAGTATTATCTTGATTATCCATGCCATGGGAATATGAGTGGCTATTCTGAGGCATTATTTTCAGGAATTCTTTCATTACACGGTAACACATAAGCTATACTGAAACCTAATGGCAAGGAGCAAAGACATTTGCCCTTTGCATTTCTGTTTGGCAGAAATTGGCATTTGAAGAATCTTGGTAGTTAGTTTTGGATTTTGTTAGGCTATTTGTGGAACTGGTGAACTGCAGGATGGGTGTATTCATCTCATTTGCTCCTTTCTGTAGCTGGATCCAGGCTGGATTCTCGTAAAACCAACCACCTAAACAAACAAACAAAAAGTATAAAACCCCTCCCTACTTTCCCATAACTGCATTAAATGTCTCTCAGCAGACAGAAAAAAACCCCAAATAAACCCAAAGCTTCTGTCTTGAAAAGCTAAACAGAAGCAAATCAAATAAGACAAAAATGCTGTGTATGGGTTTGATGCCATTTTAAAGGAGGAAACACTAAAGCAGGAGGTGAAATGACCTGCCTGAGATCACAGACAATTAGTCTAATGATAGTGCTAAGAAAAGGAGCCAGACTTTTTATTCTTTAATCACCAGATAATCCCTTCTGGTTATATTTAACATGTGAAATGTATTGCTAGAAACACTCCTTTGGATGACTCATGACATACTAAGCAGACTTAAAAGCCTCAAACAAACTATAAAATCATCTGAAAAGACAAAGACCAGAAAAAAGAAAGGAAGAAGATAAGAGATTAACGAGGAGGAAGAAGTGATAACATCTAGGATTAATATGCTGTATATTCAACTGTAGTCCAAGGAGGGTTACTGGAATATTAACCCTACTTTGCACCACCCTGGGGGAGATGTGGGAGGAAATTATGGTGCAGATTCCACAGGTTACTGGTGAGTTCCTCTGAATAACTAACACAAACCTGTGGGAAAGGGAACAATATGAGCTGCAGGCCACCTAATATTGTGGGCCAGAAGCTGCTTTATCTGCCTCCATCAGCAGGGAGCACAGACCAAGGCTTTGTCCAGATCCATTGCTCTCCAGGCTGCTGCATGTCAGGCTGTGGCTGAACTTGCTGGTGTCATTTAGCTCCATTCCCTGTGTCGAGCTCTGTGAGATGGCAAATATAGTGTCACACTGAAGCACCTATGGGAGAAAACACCTCTGGAATGAAATAGGGGTGAAAAAGTCCACACCTCCCCTTTGGCTCTAATGTCATCTTCATGAGAGTCCAACACAACCTTGAAACTAGTAAGAGCAGTTGAAAGACAGCTGGACAAAGAAGGAAGAACTCTGATTAAGACTGGGGTATTTCTCTTGTCTTATGAAGAACATAAGTCTTATGTACACTATATGCTTTTTAAAGATGATATTTTAAATTGATTTGATTACCATAGAGCTGACACATACTGCACAAAAAGAACAACAGACGGGGAAATTCATTTATAATAGCCAGTAAATGAATTTTCCCAGTGCTTGTTTTTTTGCACAGTATGTGTCAGCTCTATTGTAATCAAATCAATTTAATATACCTTCTTTGAAAAATATAGCAGTATTTATTACTAGCTCATACCTTTTTGATCTGAAGTATATATATGTATATGTGTGTATATATATATTTATATGTACGCATATAAAATAAGTTTTTTTAAAAATATGGTTGTATTTATTACTGGCCTACCTTTGGATCTGGACTATATGTGTGTGTGTGTGTGTATACAAATATATGGAATAGGGTTTTTATGTATATAAAAAGATAAAGGAAACTGAAAGTTTCACGTAGTGTTGATGGCACCCAGCGAGCCTGGAATCCAGGCAGAAATTCCTGAGGAAAAATTACTCCATCAAGTCTTCCACGCCACACCAGCAGGACTTAGGCAAATGCATAACAAACACTGGGTATCAAAGCTGAGCAGAAGGAAAACCTCACATGTCTCCTCACATCTTAGAGCACTAAGGCAGGTGGATTTTGTAGGGCTCCAACTCAGCTCCAGTTGCCTCCAAACATCAGAAGCACAGTGACAGAGGAACGAGCTGACACTCTGCATATGGCCTCGTGTTTACCACAGCCTTTCCTGCAAGCATGTTTTCAATCTGGACAGCGGAGCAGCACGGTAGCACAGTCCAGCTGGTAGCAGCAGGACTGAACGTCACAAAGCAGGGAAGTTTGGGGTTATGCTAAGAGCTGGAGGAGGCTCTTTTTCATCTGCTCCATCTCCTGCAGCACGAGGACAGTCAGGGGCAGCTTTGCCCACTCAGGTTTGGCTCAGCAAGGATAGAAGATGTGATCCCTTTCTCCCAATGTGAAGGGACAGGGATATTTCACCCAGCAGCTAAAGACCACAGGGTTTGGCACATATATGCATCCTTCCACCAGCTTTTTCTAGGTGCTGAAAGGCTGGCTGACAGCAACAGGATTAAAAATTCAGACCATAGCTTCAGATGAAAATCTTTCTTCCTCTTTCCTGAGCCTCACTTTCTAGGAAAGAGCATCCATGTGGCCAAAATCTTTTTGGTGTTTTCACTGCTCTTCTATTTTAAACCTCTCCAATCATTTCTGGAAACTCTCTCTGCCTTCAGTTGTATCTGGCAGAGGATAGCAGTGGCCTCCAAGCTATTCCACAGCCACAACCATTGACAGGATAAACCACCAGGCAGAGGAAAGAAGTCCTGCTAATGGAGGAGATGGTTGAGAGCACAACCTCTATTAGACATCAGAGAATCAGGGCAGAGGAATGTCCCCGAGGCAAGGCTTCATTAGGTCCTGCTGCTTGAGGAATGACTGGCTTTTCCGTCCTGCCCCCTGGGGTATAGGTTACGCCTCTCACAAAGATAATTGCAAAAGGATGCAGCCAATGATAAATAAAAATGGTGCCACATTTTGGGGAGGGCAAAGCTTTTACTGCCTGTGGGATTCTTCCTGGTGGCTTCACTGAGCCTTAGTCAGCCCGGCAGAGCAAAGGGCTGCACATCTGGGTGGAGTTCAATGGGAAATGTCTTTCTCAGCCCATGAAAATGTTAGCAATTCCAGCGTTTTCCTGTTCTGGGCTGGGAAGAATCATGAGGCTTTTAGAGGTTTTTAATGAGCAAACAGGGAAGGAGAGATGAGAGTTGAGGTGAGAGACTTGCCAGGGGTCAAGACACCCACCCAAAAGCCAGGTGCCTTCGTGGAAGCCCTTTGCCTGACTCATTCTGCCAAAGGTTTGCTTCTCAGCTCCTGGGTGGTTTGTGATTTCAGGGTGGTTCTGTCATTTACTGCCTGAAATGCATCTGATCTTTGTCTCATTCCAGAGGTGATGCAGTTCCAAGGAAACACACTGCCCATCATCCATTTGCAGCAGAAATATGTATGGACTAGAACTGGCAGGATGACTCCTTGTGCCCCTGAGCCCTTTACCATCTGAAAATCCACATGTGAATGGCTGCAGGCAGAAACCATTTGCCATGTGGGAGCTGAGGGTCCCATCAAAGCCTGGTCTGTTCATGGTGGCTTGAGCCTTTTCCCTTTTATTGATATTTTTCTTTCTTTCTTAGCTTATGAGATATTTTATCTCATTTATTCACATAATGTTTTATTTTTTATTTTGTTCATTCTTTCTTTTTCTTTTTTTTTTAACCTATGTCTTCCTGAGTAATTTATTGAAATAAGTTATTCACACAATAAAAAAAAAAAAAAAAAGTACCACAGATCTTCCACCTCTTTGCAATGACCAGGAATGGTTGCTGAAACAGGTACCTCCAGGCACTACACTTAGAGTAAAGCAGCTTTTTAGGGATCGATCAGGCAGCTCCTGCTGGATTTTCCTCGCCACCACTAGGGGGGAGACTGGATTTTCTTCCATAAATTGCCTAGTTGAAGGAAAAAAAAAACTATCACATCACTGCAATGTTGAAGGCACTTCAAAACGACTCAGATGTTTAACTATTGTGCTAGTGATCATACATTCACGTTGGGCTGGAGGCCAAAAAAAAGGAGATAGAAAAAAAAAAAGCAGGAGTCTTGCAACTGAAATGCTATAAAGTGCTGAATTTTCCTGTGGAGCTAAACACTCTTCAGTGACAAATTTCAAAGGCCATATGTATGGTATTTTCATGAAAAGCAGAAGACCCTAAATTTCTTTGTTTAACTGGAAGCAATTTCCCTCCCTGAACAGGAGGCTTCTGTAGTTCACCTCATTTATTGTGAGGACACACATTTTGCTTTCTTTTTTTGTGACACAGTGAGATCTAGAATACAGAAATAAGGGCAACAGAAATTGAAGAAAAAGTATATGTGCTGTAATGACAACAGGAGGGTTTGCAAAAAGATACTGCTTCCATTCTTGATTGTTTCTAAGGATTACTTTGGGCATACTGTGTAATGGTAACAAGAAGAAATAGGAAGAATGAGAAAGGGGTTTTGTAGGGTTATTTTTTCTCCAGTACAATCAAAGGTGAGACACACTACAGTGGCCTTTCTGCTGTCAAATTGAAGCCTTAGAATAAATAAGATAGAAAAGTTTCCATATGTTGTATGATGCCACCTTCTGAGCTGTGTTGTAACACTTGAGTAGTAAAGTTTTGAATATTACATTATTTTTATGAGGCTGGAGGCGCTGAATTTCTTTTAATCTACATTTTGCATTTTGAACCCTTGGAAACCATCTTCCCATTTTCTCCCATTTTATAAAGTTTAGAGATGTATTTTTGAAATAAATGGAAGATAATTTCCCACATAATCACACAATTCCAGGAGCTGGGACTCCAGGAGATATTTTAGGAATTGGCAGCACTGGATTATTTAGTTATTAAGTTTACTATGAAGGAAGCTGGAAGAAATCTGTATCTGGGAAGACTCACTGAATATTCATACAAATTACTCCAGTGAATCTCATTTTCTACCACTGCCTTCTTTTTCCTGGCTGTTCAGACCAGCAAAGTTTTGCTCTCGGTGTTTATGTAAAGTTCACTCTTGTCCCACTCTTTGTGTTCCCACTCAGGAGCAGCTTTTTTGCATACAAGCCTGTTCTCTGGGAAATTGTGTTATATCCTCCTGACAAAGGTCATTCATTTGGGAAATGAAAATGATTCAGTGTGAACACATCACATGGATGTGTTGTCTGTGAGCAAGGGTTGCAGGCTCCATTCTTGGATTTCCTTATAGTCAGTTTGCAGCAGGAGTGACCAGCTTTATTATTTTTTTCATACCAGTAAGCCTGGTTATTTGCATCAGGTGACATGGCACTTCTTATTTTTCAAACTCCTGATGCATCAGAGCATCTCCAAAACACAACCAAAGCACCGAGATCCTGTTACTGCTGTCTGATTATGCTTTACCTGGCACTTGGGAACAGAAGATAATTAGAGAAGCAAAGACACACACACAAAAGCCACATCTCTTCACCAGCAGGACTGTTGCTGGATAAGCATCAATATTTCCCGTCAGCTCCAACAATGCCCGAGAAATGCGTGCCTGGTGTTACCTTTAGCCTGCTAAACGTGGTTTGCTTAAGTCAGCTTATTGCAGGTCCTTTTGCTTTGCCTGACAGCTGCCTGGGAGGAGGCCACTGACTTTCCCAGAGCCTGCAGCCTCCGTTCAGCGCGGGGGCTGCCCGGGAAAGCCTCTGGAGATGAATTCCTCCCCGCCCAGGGTGATTAGCTGTGGAGCCCCGTTGCACTGCTTGTCTTAAAAAGCAGGACTTTGCTGATCAGCGACGGGCTGAGGTTGGCATTAATTAACCAGCGAGGTTTCTGTCCTCTGGGCCTTGTGAAGACGTAACCAAAAAAGGCGACTCCTTCCGTTCCCCCCTCTCTCTGAAGATGACAGGACAGGCTTGACATCCTAATCCTTCAGACTTGTCTTAGTCACTGAAAGGCTCCAGCAGTGTCAAAGCAACCAGCTGATTGCAATCTTCATGCCAAACCCAACATCTTCATTCCGAGGAGCAACTCTCACATTAAATTTCCGCATGTGTGTTCCCACCCCGCTGCCCTCCATTCCTTCCTTCCCACCTTCCCTTCAATTTGTTTTTAAAAAGAGATTACTTCTCTGGAAAACAAAACACAACTCAAAACAAAAAAAAAAAAAAGGAAAAAAGAAGAAAAAATACTAATAAGAAAAAAAAAAAGGCAGCAACACAAAAATAAAAAAAAAAGAAAAAAAAGAAAAAAAAAGAAAAATCCCTTCCAACCCCTTCAAGCAATAATTGCGCTACAAGGCCAGTTGGGACACAGTCAAATTAGAGAGTTATTATTACCTAGGGGACATTAGAAATCAAGTTTGTTACTGGCAGTTCCTGTTTCTGTAAAGACTTGTTAATAGCTGAAATTTTAAAAGGTGTTGTTCAACTGGCAAAGAGCTATTTTTCTAAGCAGCCACCATGTTCTCACCTGCTGCTGCTGCCCCCGAGAGCTGCAAATGTTTGAAATGTTTGGAGGAGGTGGAGGTTGTGGATCTCCTGCCCTGGGTCCCGAGAGAGGAGCTGCTGCCCCTGCCCTGGCAGGAACGATGGGAGCCCTCTCCTGAGGCTACCCATCCTTGTTTGGATGGGCTGTATTTAGTCTGGCACTCTCACAAAATTTTAGGGAAGGGAAAAAGGTCTTTGAGACTGTAGTTAATGCAGAGGTGGAAGGAGAAAGGAGGCTCAGGTTTGTGGTCCCTAAAGGGAAACATTTTTCAGTTGCTTGCAAGTTCCTCAGTCACAATGACTCAATAAATCAGATTTTTCACTCGGGGCCAAATCCTACCCTTACGAACATCAATGAAGCTGGCTTAGGGGAATCTCTGTAAATCTCTGCTAATTTCCATTTCGGAGTGTTGTGGTTTCACACAGTGATGTGACAGAAGCAGACTTCATTTTGGCAGAAAGCTGTCCCCACTGTAATTTCTGTAACCTAGGCAGTCTCTGTGCAGTCTACAGATGCTTTATGTCAGGGTGACTTTTTCATTGTCTAAAATTATTTAAAAAGAAGAGGGGAAAAAAAAAGGAAAAAATAATTGGGGAATACTTTGATTTTAATGGCATATCTAGAACTTTTACTTTTGATTACTTAATTAGGATTTTTTGGAGGAATCTCAGTGTGGATGTGGAGGTGAACATATGTTTCTGTCCTGTGTATACCTGTTCAGTGCACAGGAAAATAAATGCCATCTGAAACTTCTTGCACAAGTCACAACAGCCATTGTGCATCAGATGAGAAAAACATGCTCGGTCCATAATTTACCTTTATATATGTATGTATGTGCACACATGCATATTTACAAGTGTGCATGTATATATTTATATATACAATTATTGTTTACAGTATGACTGGTTGCACCTGTCCAGCTGCCTATAAATTTATTATAGGCAATTATGTATGCAATTGAATTCTAAAATGCCCTATAAATTGTAACCATCTGATACATTATATAATAAATAAAAAGTGTGTAAGGCCTGCATACAGTTCAGATTTAAACACAAAATACTCCCCTTTCCACCAGGATCAAAGGCAGGTGTTTAAAGAGGGCACAGAGGAAAGCTGAGCTGCACCCCAGATTTAAAGTTCCTTTGGGGCAAAAGTTGGGGGTATTGGGTTGTTTTTTT
This sequence comes from Prinia subflava, assembly GCF_021018805.1. Lineage (NCBI taxonomy): Eukaryota > Metazoa > Chordata > Aves > Passeriformes > Cisticolidae > Prinia > Prinia subflava. Next base: position 5,090,913 of record NC_086261.1, read on the forward strand.
TGGAGGTTTTTTGTTTGATGGTTTGGGGGTTTTTTTGAGAAGAGGTGGACAGCTTGCAGGGGGGAAGCCCTACCTGTCACTTGGAACTTGACACAGCATCTCTGGGGTGAGATATTCACCCTCACCAAGTCCTCAGTTTCCCCATCTCTAAGATGGGCACAGGGGCAGCAGCTGAGCTCCTGAGGTGACCTGGGGGCCCTGGAGGTGTGCCTTGCCCCCCGTTTGTCATCCCTGCAGGGGAGAGGAAGGGCTGGTGCTGCGGGAGGTTGGCTGGACATGCTCCTGCACCCCACCACGACCATCTCCGTGAGGAGCATCAGCCACGACAGCAAACACAAGCAGCTGCAGCGGTTGCGATAGAGGATGTCGCCAAAACCAGCAAGAATCCAACTTGCTCAGCCAACTCTTGTTTTCTCAGCAGAAAGAGATGGGATGGGGAAAGGCCAGGCTTGAGCCAGCACGGCTGATCTGCGGGCTCAGGGCACCAGAGAGGATGGAGAGGGGTCCCAGCCACGGGCGCTGGGGCAGCTTTGCATCTCTCCCCAGCCACAGCCTCCGGCTCCCCGTCCCTCCCTCCCTACACCCCCCGGCTCCAGCCCCTCTCCCCTTCACCACATTTGCTTTATTTACGAATATGTCTCCGGAATTCAAATGAGTTATCTATTCTGTGGCCGCCTCACTTTCCCACAGGAGGGCCAGTGCCCGCCTGATGCAGGGTCCGGCCGAAACAGCGCCAGAAGAAAAGGAAAGAGCAAAAGAATTCTTTTCAGCTCCCTCTTTTTTTTTTTTTTTTTTTTTCAATTCCTCTCCCCACCCCGGCCCCCACCCTATTTCATTTAGTGTGTGTGTGTGTGTGTCGGGTGCACTCTTCCCTGGCCGTGCCCCCCTCGCTCCCCTCCTCCCCGCTTTCATCCCCTTGGCCCTGCTTTAGCCCCCTTTATGTTACACGATAGCTCGAATGGAAGCCCAGGAGGGTCCTATAGGGAATGCATAGGATCCCTGGGAGAAAGAAAGCCCCCAACAAGCTATACACCAGATGTATAACGTTATATGGTCAAACTGGCAAACACAAAAGCGGAAAAACAAAAGACGTGAATTAGGGAGAAGCATTCAAAGGCGTGTTTTGAAAACAGCCCAGCCAAGAGGCTGGATTCCCCCTCCTGAGACTAAATGTTTGAAAGAAAAGGTGCTGAAGAAAGAAAGGGAAGAGGGGGAGCAGGACGGGGTGGGGGAAGAAACCCATTTTTTCTAATTAGCTGAAGCCTAACAGGCCCTGAATTTTGCAACTAGTTTTGGTTTTGTTTTGGTTTTTTTCCTCCCTTTTTTTTCCTCTCTTGAAATCAAACAGGGGAGAGATGAGGTGCTGTAGCTTGTCAGAGTGAGGGGGGCTGGTCAGAGACGTGCTGTGCCAAAACCTGTGCTGGACCTCTCTCTCATCAAGGCTGCAATTAGTCCTTGGGCCTCCCCTCCCTCAGTGTTTCGGCAGCCTGTGCCTCCCTTTATATCAGCCGCCCTTTTCTAACTTCTCCCCCACCCACGGATCTTGAAACTGGGAAGATACTGGTCAGGGGTGATGAGAATGGAGGAATCTGCCTTTTTCTCTTTTTTTTTTTTTTTGGTTTTGTTTTGGTATTTTTCCTTTTAATTAGCCTTCACTAGACACCCAGCGTGCCCAGCCTTGCTGAACAGCTCTGGCCATTTGTCCCAGTCTGAGGCAAGAATTCATCCAAAGGAGGGAAAAAAAAAAAAAAAAAAAGAGTGTAACCCCAAAAAAAGCATAGATTGCAGTTGAAGAGATTGCAGGATTCCAGAGGCAGAGTGAATGCTTCCTTGCTTCCACCACTTGATGCCTCAGAGCCAGACCAGGCACAGAGTGTCTGTGCTCAGTGCATCTCTCCTGATCTCTTTCTGCAAAGGAATCTCAGGAGAAGCAAGGACTGGGACTGGGCTGTGTCTCTTTTGCTATTGGCTTCAAAATTCAAGCAGCAGCATTTGCACCTCGGCAAAAAGGGCATGGAGGGCACCCAGGAAAATCCCTCCCCTGATGGCAGTGACTGAACATCACAAAGGGCCAGACTTTTCTGCCTTAGCTTCTTGACAGTCTTGCAATTCTACCAGTGAAGCCTGCAAGACTGTTCTCCATATTCCTCTGTAAGTGTCAGCCCTCTCCCCTCCTCTTCCAGTGGCAAATATGCAGTAAACTATTAAGGTACTCAATATATAACAAGGGCCTGGCAGAATTACCATGCTGAAAATGTATGTTCACAGTTGAACAATTCATATTTTAGCCCCTTCACCTGGTGATACATTTTTTTTATATACTTGTGGCAATGGATAAAACAGATTCATTAGCTTTGATTAACCTTATTTAACTAGAGTTAAAAACCTGCTGCAGACAGCTCTGCTACCAATGCAGCCTTTAGGATGCTTTATCATGTTTAAGACCCAATTACTGTTGTACCAAATAAGAATAAACCATCACAATAAAATGTGGCACACATAGCCCTGTTAAAGCTCATGGCAAATAATCATTAATTTATAACAGCAACTTCCCCATTTCTATAGTTTTATTGATGGCTACAGTTAATTCAAGTTGAAAACAATGTAACTTGACACTGATCAGACCAACTAGTTTTCTGGTTTTATTGACTTTTGCCTTTTCTTTTCTTTTTTTTTTTTCTTTTTTTGCTTTGTGTTTGGAGTCTCAAATGGCTACTTCTTAATAAACCCTCATAAAAACCAGGCAGAGAACAGCAAGGCATAGATGAAAAGGCTTTGGGGGAGATTTTCAAAGGCACAAAAGGTGCCTAACTCCCATTGACTTTCAATTAGTGATTCATTTTTATTACGAATTTTGAGGAATTAGGAGGGAAAGTTGAGTTTATGCAGTTATTTGTTTGTGCCAGCCATGAACTATCAGTTTCAAGGAAAAATGATGCTTTAAATCAGTAATTGCTTAGAAACTTTTTTGTTCGTTCATCTGCAACCTATTTGCTTTTCTGCCTTTCAGAGAGCTCTTTGATCTTACCAAAAGTCCAGAAGGAATACAGAACATAAATACACTTGTTACTGCAGCTTTTTCATTTTCGCCTCGGACCTGATCCTGCTCTCACTTTAAACAGATTATTAACTTCATAAATGTTCGGTTGGGCTTACTCATCAGGGTAAAACTGCCTATCTGCTTAATTTCTTTTGCAGGATCAAATTCTGTGCTAATTGAAAGAGCTTCCATGTGTTTATTTTACATTTCCTTGCATTTTGGCATAACTGGATCTGGAAAGCAGCTGCAGAACGCAACGTGTTAATTTTGGACAGGGTTTGACTGAAGTGGGAATAATAAACAGTGAGATGCTGCAGCTTTCAGGCAAAGCAGAGTAACAACAATTAAAAAAAAAAAAAAATAGGGAGAAAGATGCTAAGGAGACAAATCTCCAGTCAGTGAACTAACAAGTGTGGTTTAATATTTGACATAACTGAAGCCAGGCCACCAGAACTGAAAGCTGCTGTTCAGAGGTGGAAAATGTTTGTGCATGCAGGACAGTCTCTCTGGTCTATCTTTTCAACTACTTTTTCTCCTTTGAGTGACACAGCCCTCCTTCTGTAATAAACTAAAGATGGGACTCCAGTCAAGCTATAGATTTGTTCAGAAAATGAAGTGCAAATTTTCAACAGTGCAAAACAGCAAGGAAATAACCTAAATCCCTGTGGTCACTAGTTTGGAAAGTCTGGATAAGAGGCATGATCTAAATCCACTTACCCCTTTGCTAGGATGTCATGCCTGATAAAATTTGCTGCTGACACAACTCATGGTTATTCTTTCCAGGTTGATCTTGGGATATTGTGCTCAGTGGATTTTACTCCAGGTCAGGGCTGCTGCCAGGTCTTCAGGGCTGATTCTATGGACTAAATCAATTTTTTTTCAGCATTTCTTTTTTTGTTTGTTTGTTTTGTTTCTTTTTTCATAGTTCCCATGGTTCATGGCAGTGGCAGAACTCCTTCCAACTTTATATGTTCTTCTTTCCGTAGGATCAGACTCTCCAATTATGTGACCTGAAATAAGGCAGCTGAATTAAACAAAACTCTATTAGCTCTGTTCCTGGTGAAAACTGATGTATCTTCAGGATCAAATGAAAACTTTAATAAAAATCTTTACATTATGAATGCAACCCAGGCAAGGAATTCCAATGTTAGCAGTGGAACTATTCCCTCATGGGTTAAATGCCTCTGTGGATCTGCAGAATATAACTCGCATCTTTTGAGAAGAACTGAGAGATGCAGAAGAAGAGAGTTTATGCTGAATACATTTCCCTGTAAGAGCCAGGTCCTGCTGTCATGGAGTAGAAGGGAGCTTTGCTACCTCTTTTCCTGGAGCAACAGCAGAACAGATATTATCTATATGTTATGCTTGGGGGCTGGAAATGCTTGCAAAGAATTTCAGATACTGGGCTGCAGCTAAAATATCTTCAAAAGAACCCAGATTTAATATTTCATCAGAAGAACAGAGAGGAAGATTTGCTAAACATCAAACATATATTAATACAAATGCCTCCTGAAAGGAAGTCAGTTAGTAAAATCAGTGAATACAAATGTTCCAATTGACATTACTGGTGCATGTTTGTGGGTTTTTTGTTTACACTGCCACATCATGAAAAATAAAATACACCCAAACTGTGCATATTGATAAGGATGCGCTTTCATCTCTGAGTCGGGTGACATGTGAAAACGGTTTCAGCTTCATTCTTGTACCTGATACTTGCACCAAGAAACCCTGAAGAAAAATGCTGCTTCTGTACCAGTTGGGTGCATTTTTCTTTAGTCTGGTACATGCATGGAGAAAACAGCTTTAGGGGAGTGACTGTGTCTGATCCTGCTTTAGACTAGAGCTTGCTTCTACACATTGCTGGGAAAGGGATAAAGAAAAAGGATGGCTCAGAATTAAAACTGTTAACATGAAAGTTAATTCTTTGAGCTGCCATTTGCTTCCTTGTAACCCTGCTAAGGTCATCTGAGCTCAGAGGGATCAGTGGAACTTGAGATAGCTACAACCAAGTACATGGGCTTAAAATCCTTGGCTGCATGAATAGGTATTTTGAGGGTTATTCCCAGACTGCATGGATGATTGCATTTCTGTCTTTTTGGAGAGTGGATGTTGAATTTTGTTTGAAGAAGCAGTCCTGCAGGAGCAGTGGGATCCTTCTGTCTCAGATCATGTCCCTCTGAAATGGTGATGGTCATCCACAAGGTCGAGTTTGGCTCAGCTTGACTGGGTTGCAGTGTTTGGATGTGAAGCACACCTGAGTGAGACACTTACCTGTCTTACTACTTCTGCAGGATTTAATTATGATTTTAGATGGGAAAGGAGGAAGATATCTTTCCTACTGTCTATTTATCTTTATTATTAATAGTATTTATGTTTCCCTGCCCCAGTGAAAGTCGTCCCTTCCCATGGCAGGGAGATTGGAGCCAGATGATCTTTAAGGTCTTTTCCAACAAGAAAAAAAGAAGAAAAAGAAAAAGAAAAAGAAAAAGAAAAAGAAAAAGAAAAAGAAAAAGAAAAAGAAAAAGAAAAAGAAAAAGAAAAAGAAAAAGAAAAAGAAAAAGAAAAAGAAAAAGAAAAAGAAAAAGAAAAAGAAAAAGAAAAAGAAAAAGAAAAAGAAAAAGAAAAAGAAAAAGAAAGAAAGAGAAAAAGAAAAAGAAAAAGAAAAAGAAAAAGAAAAAGAAAAAGAAAAAGAAAAAGAAAAAGAAAAAGAAAAAGAAAAAGAAAAAGAAAAAGAAAAAGAAAAAGAAAAAGAATGTAAGATAACGTTCCCCCTAGAAAAAGAAAAAAAAGAAAAAGAAAAAGAAATTGAAGCCTTTGGAGCTGTGTAAGAATAATAGGAAATTTATACTCAATTAAGCCACTCAAGCAGAGCTGTTAATTAACCTTATCAGAAAGGACATTCCATTTTTATAGACCTGAGGCTATCAGCAAGCACTGGACTTTTTAACTGGATGAAAAAAGGTGCAATACATTGATTTTAATGTGCAAAAGCATATCTAAAAAAAAAAATCAACAAAACTTAGTACAGACACACTCCGGTTTGTAAGAAATTCCAGTATTAGAAGGAAAAAAATATAGGAAAAAATTATGATGAGCAGAAACAGTGTTTCCACAGCTGCTAAAGAAACATCATGGATCTGAGAAAAATCCCAAACCATGTTGCCATGACCTGGAAGAAATCTGTGACTGCATTTTGAAGGTCAGAATTCTGTTGGAGAGTCAGCTCGACTAAATAATATGTAAATATTATATTATACATGCAGAAAGAAAAAAAAAAAAAGTGAAGTCTGCTACATCCTGTCCCCTAACATAAGAAATAAAGGTTGAAAATATGATCAAGAAAACAGGAAAATTTATTAGTAATTAATGTGGAAATGTGATCATCCAAAAAGGGCAGCAAAAATGCCACCTACTAAACTAGAAACTCTTGAGACATAAGAAAGAAGAAAAAAACCCGACACCATAAATCACATGAAACACATCAAAACATTGAAGCATTAGAAGGGGATGATAATGACCTGTTCTAATACAAATTATGAAGGACCAGTGAAAGGAGAAGAACACATAAAATACCAAGGGAATTGGAGGCTCTGCTCTCCTGGAAGCCAGCTGAGCTCCCAGGGATGGACACCTGCAGAAATGAGAGCCCCGTCTTGGGTTTTTTTAATATGCAGGAGAACAGGTTCATTCTATCTTGCAGTCACTATTTTATCAGCTGGTATTTGTCCTTATACTTCACTATATATATATATATATTTATGTATATATATGTGTGTGTGTGTACATCCCCATTAAAACACACGTAGAGACTTAAATGTGTAATGGGAATTAGGAGGATTTTTTTTTAATGAGAAATTTCTCTTAATGAGATTCCTCTGATGTTCAAGGAACATATTCATTCTAAGAATATGAAGAATACGCTTAAGTTGAAGTGTTTAAATGTTTTGCTTAAATGTCTAGCAATGGTTCTCCTGAAAATTTTATGTCCTTAAATTACACAGTTCAGTCAGGCTTTCTTTCATAGTACTGGACTAACTCATACTCATTTTACTCAGGGTAATATTTCCCAAACAGAGCAGTAGTGGAGATAATCTCCCTTTCAGGCAATTACATTTGTGATGAAAAGAGGAGCTCCCATTCCATGGCAGAGCGAAATGGAGCTGTTGAAGTCTCCCATGGATGGACTCACCAGGACAGGAGTGTTGGTCAGACCTGGCACATGGCAGAGCCTGTCCTGCCCTCCTGCCTCACCAACACTGCAGGGAAAGGAATTGCTGCTGCTTCATGTAGGACAAACCCAGTTAGCTTAAGAGCTTCCTCTGACAAAGCCATCATGGGATTTTTTTGGGGGCTAAGTTACACTTTTTTTATACATTTCAACAGAAAATTCAATGAAATTTCTCAGCTGAAGGTCATCAACTTAAGTATGCTAGAAATAAGAAATAAAGCTGCTGGTCCATTCCATATTGACAGAATAGATTGATCCTTACCCTGTATTCTGCTAATAAGTTGGACATTTTAGAGTTAAATAAAATTTTTGAATTTTCCGATGGGGAAATCCATCCTATCAACTTCCATTTCTGGGGAAAAAACTGCCTATTCTTCATTCTCCACTATCTCTTTTTGTCAAGCAAATGCTTTCTCTTTGTTAATTTAATATTAAATAATTAGTTTAAATGGTTATTTCCTAAAGCTAAGAAAAAAGAAGAGGGCAGAAGAGGGCATTGTTCAAATTGAAATTTTGCAGTGGGGGTGTATTACATTGATAGGTAACATGCAGCATTTGATTCCAGCAGTTTTTAACAATGTCTAACTCTGTTTTGTCACCTAAACAGATCCACCAGATATAATGTGCAGATATATGCAGATATATAATATGCAGATATAATAAACAATAATACCTGGGGAAAGGTGAATTTCCTTTACATTAAAGTACAGTGGGGACTTTCAGAGTTTTATAGTAGGTGGTTAAGTCACACCTTTACCTCTAGATCTTCTACTTTCTATGAGCCATTAACAGCTGGAAATGAAAAATATAGAACAAACTTGTAGGGAAAATATTGCAAGCCCTATATAAGCTTGTAAATACCGGTACTGCAGACTGCAGGTGGGTATGTGTGTTTTATAATTCCAGAAAGAGACAGGTAGGGGAGCTCTTATAAATATGTTATTAAGCAGTAAAGCACACTAAATGTAAAAAAAAATATGTTTCGTTCCATGGAGAGAACAAAAATTAATTTCAGAATCCTTCCTCTTCTGTGGAAGTTACCTTGCATGTTGCCAGTGTACATCAAGGAGGGCAAGGAGTTTTCTCTGGGTAATAGGTGCATGGCTAATTAAGGTCCAGGGACCCTAATGCTAGAAGCAAGTTCAGGGCATATTTCATAAATTATTTTGGCTGAGAAAAAATGAGAAAGAGGGAATTAAAAACGTTAAAGTAGTTTTGTATAGCTAGAATTGGCACTTTTAAATTTGTGTCCATTTTTCCCATGCTTATGGGAATAAAAACCCCATGCATATATATGTGTGGGGAGAGAGATGGAGAAACAAGTTGAGAGAAAGTTTATCTAAGTCCTTTTCCATCTATTCTCCTTTCACCTTTCCCTTCATAAAATGCTTTTGATCAATGATTCAGGTTTATCTGAGTAACATTTTCCAGTTTTTCTGAGCCAGAATGAAATTTGCCTGGAATTTTCAGGTTTTCCACTCAGTAAAAGGCCCTGGAATTCACATACACATATGTTCCTCATGCAATTTTTCTTCATGTTACTTTGAATATTAAGAAATTATAGCTGTGGGCCATAACCCTGGGTATCTCAGATTGGTTTGCTGGCTTTGGACAACCATGCCAGTTTTCTCCAGGAAGGGCCTCATCACTTGCAGGGCATGTGAAGGATTTTGGTGCCTTGTTTCCCCCTCCCAGAAATCACCACAAAGGTACCAGAACAGGATACTGTTCTGTGCCCAGAACAGGATCTCCTCTGACCCAAACTGATCCAGGGACAGCACCATAAACCAGCCAGCAGCACAGCTTCCATTAACCTGCTGCACCAGCTGTTCCACCCCTCTGTGTCCCAGCCTCTTCCACCTTTTTTACATATTTATCCCAAAAAAGCTGCATAGAAAAGAGTATCTTTTTGTGTCTTTGCACAGTGATATGAAGAGAGGGACATCAGTCTAGATAAGAACAGTTTAGTCCTTTTCCATAATGCAAATGAATCCTATTAAAGGATGGAGGCCTTAAATAGCCTGTACTGAACCTTCTGTGAGTAATTCAGATAACTTTTTAAACAAATCCATTCTACATTCTTTTGTGAACAAAACAGAACTACTGTGCTAACCTCATCCCGTAATTTCTAAGCCCCAGAAGCTCTCCAAAAAATGTATCAGCAATTAGTTTTGAATTAAACAGAAAGTGATGGAACAAATGCACAAGTATTCACCTTTGTAACACGGCCACATTGCAGAGATATAAGAGCACAGCTGTTCTCGCCTAAAAAGGAGAATTCCAGAAAAAGAGAGGCTGGGAAAGAAGTCAACAATGGGCCCTGGAACTGAACATCATGCTCAGATTAATTTAGAAACCACTGAACATTTTGCCAAAAGAAAAAAAAAAGACAAAAAGTAAAAGAAAAAAAATTATTAGGCAATAATATGTGTGACTTAAATCCAATATTGGAAGCAGAAGTTCAGGCTTCCACTCCTGACACACCTTAGCTCAGGCCAGTTGTGCAAGCAGAAATAAGGCTGGTATATTATTTAGTGGAAAATGAAACTGATCCAGAAAAATAAATACTCCAGGGGTGGGTTTTGGATTCCAAATTTGCCTAATAGCACAATATCAAAAAATAATAGGAATCCAGGAGGTTTGAGGGGAGAGAACAGGGCTTGCTAGAAAGGAAAGAATCCAGAGTGAAAGGAAGGAATTCGTCTGCTTCATATTAATTTGTATTAATTTCCATTTAATAACATAACCACCTGTACAGAAAGAATGAATGTGAAATATTTTCAGGGATTGTCCCATGTAACTTAATACTGTAGGATATGGAAATGGACATGGTGTAGGGTTTGGAGAGAGCTGGAAGTGGAAGGGTGAAGAGCAAAACCAGCCTGGTGAGCTCCACAGACACGGTGAGTGTGCTGTGCCCAGGGCTGTGCCTTGGCTGTCAGGAGGTAAAGCCCCATTTCCATCAGGCTGAGGAGCCAGCCTTGCCTTTGGTATTTAAATCACAATCCTGGGGTTGGCCAACTGTAAAAACAAACCGAGCAGTGACATTCAATTTGGACTCCAATAATAATTTGGCAATGTCAACCTTTTCAGAGGTCTCCCAGCTTGTATTTTTGCTGTTATTGTAAGAGATGCTTGGTTTTACTCACTGAAAAAAACCCAAAAACCAGCTCTTTTAGCCTTCCAGTTTGCTAAACCATGTTCCAACACCTCTGTGTGTGTGGGGTGACAGCTTCAGAAGAGACCCACACGTCTGGTGTGGGGAAATGCCAGCTTTGGGAAGCAGCTACGTGCCATGGGGTTTCATTTAACAGATTCCTGGTCTAGGACTATTCATCCAAAAACAATTATGTGAGGTGCTGGGCAGCTCCTGCAAGGAACTGAGCAGTTTTCTGCTTGCCATGAGCTTGTAGAATCAAAGTCCCGTGGCAGCTTGGTGTGCCTTGGAGAGCGCAGAATGAGTGAAGTGCTCTGAGCTGCAACTGGCCGTGGAGCTGCAGGGCCACTGTGCAGTGAAACCAGTGCTCTCTGAGCCACAGCTGGCCTGGAAACAGGTCGCTGGTGTATCCCTGTGATTTCTCCTGTCTCCAGTTACCTGCTGCAGTGCATTATTAGCGGGTTCCCAACAGATGGTGCTAATGAGACTATTAAGTAGCCTAACCCAATATGCAAATGAGGCTGCGAAAAGGGCTGCTGGGACCTGTCCTTTCCTTCTCCCTAGACTGTGTGGAAAAGGGACTTAGCTAAAAATTATTGCCACAAGCAGCTTCCACAGGCTGTAAAATTCGTATGGGTTTGAAACCACAACTGAGGAAAGCAATTCTTATCTGAAATTGAAGTGGGCTGGTAGCAAAGGGGTCTGGGAGCACGGAATTAACTAATACAGGTGGACCAATCTTGAATCCTTGCAAGTGGTATTTAACAAAGCTGTGTCCAAAAGCCCTTTCAAAGACTGCAAGAAAGTCGTCTTTGTTTGTGTGGCTGATTGAATGTAACTCTGTTACCTCCTCTCACACACAGCGGTTTCATGTAACACACCAAATACAATGTTTAAGTAAAGTTCGTGTTATGTTATACAGTCCAACAAATAAAAGGATGTTTAAAGTTAAGGCTGACATTCCATCCTTAACTTTTTGTACCTTTGTGTTACATCACACCTCAAACATAACATTGATTTAGGGCCCCTGCCCTGGCTCTATCAAGACATGGGGAGATTAATTACGTTAAATACATTATTCTGACCTTTGTGTTAACTACCCATTCCTTTGTCGGTTTAATAATTTCAACCTTTAGGTAATGTCAGCTGTTAGCACACTCTGTTAGTCTCTTTTTTTTTTTTTTCCTTTTCCTTTTCTATAAGTAAGAACATCCCCAAACATTAAAAATGGGTGATTTCTGTACACTCAAGGTTATATTTGCTTTTATTTTTTTCTAAACTAGGCTTTTCTTGCCTAGGCACGTGCACATAAACATCACACATTAAAAATGTGCAGATTTAACTTAGAATTTAACTTAGAATACAACTTCTGAATGAGTTTGTTCTTACATTTCTGAGATAATGTGTCAGGTACCCAGAGCTGCATGCACACAACCAGCCCTTCCTTTGTGCTTACCCAGGAATGCATGGCCCTATCCTCTCTGAGCTAGATAACATTATTGAATAACACTGCACTTGAGTTATTATTATCATTATTGATTTAAACACATTTATTTCCAAATTCAGAAAGCTCTGATAGAGCACTTTCACCCAATGCATAATGTAGAGCTAAAGCATGTGCTACATTTCACTGGAAAGAAAGTGAGAAAAGGACAAAAGGGAAAAATAAAAAGGGTTTATTTACTTGGCACCACAAATATCCCAGAATACCTCCCATTGCATTTGTTTTTTTCCTAGGTGAATTTTCAAAAATTCTACAACTTACTTTAGAGCAGAAATAAGGCCACTTCTCTATAGAATTCTTGGTATTCTAAGAGCTCTACCGGTAAGATCATGTGTCCAGTATTGTGTGTCTGATAGTGATAGCTGGAAACACTACAAAAATGGAGCAAGTCCACCTGTGAAAATAGGTGATCATGTCACTAGTTTCTTTCAGGCATTTTTTAGGGCTGTGCCTTTTCCTGAGATGAATCATCAGCCTAATCCATGAAGCCATTTTAGTATTAGTTGCTATTGGCTGTAAACTTGGGCTGGGAGCAGGGAACTGATGGAGCCTGGAGTAGGTAGAAACTGGAGTGATAAAAAGCAAAATAAATTCTTTCCTTCTATCAGCATCTCACGTGTCTGGCCCGATTTGTGAAGGTGGCTTCTTCCTGAGGGTAAACTCAGGCTTTTCCCAGATGACCTTCATATTTCTTAAGATAAAGCAGAGTCAATTTTTTCCTTCTTGTTGGAACAGCTGTTGTGGCTGCTTTTGAAGAGGCAAAGAATCAGCTTGAGCTATGATGAATAGAAGTGCTGGGCCCTTTAATGTAGAAAATTTAATTTGAGAGGTTAGACACTTGATCAAGGAGCTATGACAGGACCTCTGCTGAGGCTCTTCTAAGACCTAAAGGACTTAAATACTTTAGGAATGGTCCATATCAGCTCTAGCATTGACCTCCTCTGTGGCTGTGAACCTGTCACGGGTTTGCACTCTCTGTGAAAGGGGCAAACTGCACTTACTGATCTACAAGGGCAAGTGATGAGGTCTTGAAGATTTTAGAGCTTGCCCTAAAACTTGTGTTGTTGCTGAGAGTGGGGTGTACATCTTCCTGGTGAGGAAAACTGAGCTGTGGTTGTTGCAAATATTTCGGCACTTGATTCCTTATATTTACAGAATATATTGGTGGTTTTTTGACACTGCATATCTTTTTAAATATATTCCCCTCAGCTTTCCACTCTTTTCTGCCTAAAATCAGCAGGATGACTTCACTGACATGGGAGCCAAATATAGTTCCCTGTGATGGTGTCTTGTAGCAGTCATTGGTGTGAATGATGGTGAATCAGGCAACAAGAGCAGCTTCAGCCACAGGCCCGGTCTCTTCTTCGTGCCTGTCTTTGGAGGTCTCTGTTTCTGAAGGGGGATTTCTACTCTCAGAATCAATTTCTGGTTGAGCCACTTCATCTCAACACAAGCTGAAGACCAGACATTTCCAGCACTTATTTTAGATCTTGATCCTCTGCTGAGGGAACCCAGTTAAGCTCACAGCATAACATGACTCTATGAGTGGTTCTTGATACATAAAGTAAAAAGGACAATTCATAAATTACTTTGCATGTGACAAATCTCATTGGGACTTGACACTGCACAGTATAAAAGGTGTCAGATGCGTTTGGATTGCATCAGTCTGCTCACCACAGACCAGAATTTGCACTGCAAATGTACTGTGCTGCCATATATTGCAATGCTGAAAGAAGGATAAAAATAAGTGACAGGATAGAGGGACACATGATTTCCACTGCTGGCAAGGTGACATCTGCCATCCTGGCTGACACACCAGTGATTAAACTCCAGACTTCCAGAACTGCTGTTGTTGTAGCTTGAACTGGAGTCAAACCTACATAGCTGGGCTGTAACAGTCATGGTCTTAATGTATTGGACATGCCTCGTGACCCCTAATGCACAGACACGCACACGGGGCTGGGATTGTCCCCAGATGCCTGTTAGGGCTTCCCAGCCTGGAATTACAGATGCTGAAAGGTATCTATTAAGTCCAAAGGATGTAAAATAAATTTCAAATTAGCACGTAGTTTGGCTAGTGGTTTAAACATCACAACACTGCATCCCTGAAAGCAACAGTTTGAGAAAATGTCATGTGCAAATAAGACCAAGAGTTTCACATTTCCAGTTTTTCTTGGGAGACAACAGAGCTATTCTTCTTTCCAGTAGGAAGCAAATATTCTTACATATTTTTACATTTTCATGGACTATAGATTGGATCTGAGATTATATGAAAATGTATATTATTTGCAGAGGAAAGTTACCTTTTCCAAATCAGCACAGCTTCCAGTCATTTTGGGGAGAAAGATTTGATTGGTAGAAGCCTGCACCAAATCCATCTGTGCTGGATATGTCCTCTACATAAAGTCCCAAGATCACTGGTCCATTTTTCCCTATAACAAAGAAGCCAGCATCATAGATTTGGCCAGCTTTTACTTGTCTCTGTGTCACTTCAACCCTTTCCTTACCTTGGAGGCAAGACAACACAAAGCCACAGGAGGACTGAGATAATAACTTCCCTGATGAAATATAAAACACAGAGGGACAAAAGCAAGCCAGGTTTCTGGAATCCAGCTCAGGGCTTAGATGTGACTCCCAAGCTTGAGCCCATCAGGCCAGGAAGGAGAATGAGACTCTTTACAGGAACTGAAACTTGGAACCAAATCTTACTGCATCTGTATTCAGTGCCCTGTTAGTGGGAAAGGGGCAGTGGGGAAGGAACTGCTCCCCTTTCTCCAGCAGTTCAACATGCATGCTCATGCAAAGTATCTTTCCTGATGCCAGGACAGGAACAACAGGGGAAACGCTGGAAAAGCCAGCTCTGGCAGGGCTGAGTTGTAACTGGGAGAGGAGCTGCAGTGGCTGCTGGAGGAGGGAAGGGGGGGCGTGGGCAGGGGAAGGGATCAGGACTACAACTTCAAGTCCCTCTGGGGATTTCCTCCGTGGATTGCACAGTCGTTTGTAAAAATCAACTGTGACTGTTACACTCTCACTTTCTTCTTGTTGCTTTATTCCACATGCAGCCCAACATGTTTTTCCACCGACACGCGGATTTTGAGCTGTTTTGTTTGGACTCGCCAGTGGAGGGGCTTCAGTTGACACAAAGGGCTTATCAATAACATTGAACCCCTTTTGACAGCTGTTTCTGCTTCCCGTGTCTCCTGTTAGGGAGGAAAAGGGGCTGCAGGCCTGAATAGCTTGAATAGCAGCCAGTACCTTCCATGGGTAGCACACTTCAGGCAAATCTAGAATTACCTCCCTCCTGGCTTCGATTCCCCAAGGGGCTGAGGCCCCCCTCACTCAGCACCAACAGAATAAGCCTTCAGTTGATTGCTTTGGTAAATCCATCATTTTTGCATCCTAATAATTAGCCCAACAGATGTTGCAAAGCTGGAAACATGAATGTTTCCTTTTTAATGAAAGGATCACTTCTCTAAATGAGTGATGTCCATTTTAACTCTCCCCTGATATGCATAAATACACACGCAGCCAGTGTGACTTTAGGCATGAAAAATCAGTAATGGTATATGATTCTCAAATCTAGTAGAACTGATAAAAATCAAGGTTGCCGTCAGCTGAGTAAATTGAGAGCTCCAAGTGAATTTGGTGGTTGGTCTGGGAAAAGGGGGTTTTTGTGCTGGTGAGTTGCTCCCTCTCGTGGAAAACCAGCATCCCAAAGCCATCCAGCACTGCAGAAAGCAGTGCAGCTTCTTGGACGACTCTGCTTGAGGCACAGTGTGAAACCTCGAGACTCTCACACACACACACTCACAAGCCTGACCCTGCAAGCACAGAAAACATTCCTGCTCTCTGGGTTTTATGCCAGGAACCTTGGCTTGCTGAGCAGAAATCTTTAGTAGGGAAAAGTGCCTGCCCTCCCAGAGCCTCATCATTATTGCCTGATGTAGCCTCATTAGTTTGGCTATTTCGAAATCCTTGAACAGCGCTGATTTGGGGGTCTTGGAATGGCAGAGACATCTGAAGCTCAGAAACAGGATTGGCTCCCTTTTTTTCCTGTCTACTTTTGCTTTGTTGTGTCCTTTGGCTTTCCCCAGGACAAAATTAAGCCTGCTTTGGGAATGACTGATTATTGAGGAATTATTACTATGCTATTAACAGAATGGCTATTATTACTAAACTATTAACTGAATAGCTTTCCTCTTCCCTCTTTCCATTTCAAGGTTCTCCCTATTTCTGCAGCTCAGATAATCCAAACCCTTATCCATTCTCCCAGCTGCAAGAATAAGCCAACTTCCCTGTCATCCCATGGGTATGATTCCCCTTCACCCCCCCAGGATAATCACATGTTCTGGACTAGTATTTTTTTATTGCTTTTATCGAGAGATTTTATTACAAAGGAAAATATGTCCTGTATTTCTTAGACTGGAAGGATATAGACTTGGCAGTTAGAAACCACCATAGCAATTTTTAGCACACTGGTGTGGTTTACATGGATTAATCTGAAGTAACTCTTTGGAACGCTCTTCAACTGCTCCAAAGCTGCCTCAGTCCAAACAGTTTATAAGCTAAATAACGAAAGTCTTGTAAATATTTATTTAACGAGACATATTTTGAATAACTGACATGTATAGAGCCTTCCTAGAGAGTGTGTTATCACCATCAATTTTCATGGTCTGATATAATAACAACTACCAGTGTAAACCGTGGCAGGGAAGATATTGACAGTCCGAGGCCGCTGTTAGCAGCAGAGTAATAACGGGGCAAAGAGGCTGCACTGAGCTGCAAAAGCAGGATTCAAATTGGGTTTGCTTCCACTTGGCAAATCACTGGGAGGAAAAACTATGTGAGTTATCTGTTATTAGAGATTGACTGTAAATATGCTGTAGTTACCATGCTATTGCAGTGCAATTATCCAGAGGTTATTCCTTTTTAATAACTACCTACCAGGCAGAGAAAGAAACACGATTTATAGAGCTTCATTTCCTTCTTTGGCCTCCTAAATTCTGAATGGTGTTTTCATGCCACAGTGATAGGTGCTGTTTTGCCACCTGTACAGACTAAATTAATCTGTGAAAACAGCAGTTTAATTACCTAAACATATTGCTTATATTTAACCCTATTGTTTCATATTAAATATGTGTATTTTTAGAAGCCAGATAAAGTTATTTATGCTGTAAATGGCTCTCAGTTACGAGTTCATGAACCCTCTGATTAATATGAATTAGAAATGATAACATAGTAAATGTGTAAATGGTCTTGAAAGAGAAGCCCTGTTTGTTACTCTCATAATTATTATACACAGTTTCAAGCCTTTCATTCAGCTCTTTTATACCAAAAAAATGGCATCTCATCCACTGGTATCAAAACCAGCTCAAATTCTGGGCATATTTCACAATCATTTTTCCCCTCTATGTGTCTATAGTGATGATGGATGGCGTGGACTGACTGTCCTTAGAAGTGAATGTATTTATTTGTCCACAGGATACGGATAGCACATGAAATTGCAGTGGTAGTGCAAACCTCCCCCACACATCACCCTCTGTCAGTGTGGCTCAGCTTTGACAAAAAGGGACACAGCGAGCCATGGGGAAATTGTGTTTAATTCCAAAGTCACACAGAGAGTCAGTGGCAGGCTGACAATGAGGACTTCCAGCCCCTCATCGACATTCCTCTGCCGTAAACACGGGGCACCAGCCCCACTCTAATGACACAGGGGGAGCTGGGCTCAGTGCAGGAGATGCTCTGCAAGAAAGGCCTCCCTTGCATTCAGCTAAAATGCTGCTAGTGGGATGTGATTAATCTAACTTCAGACTCCAGAATAGCTACTATTAAACCCAGGGGATGGCTTTATTGAAAAAATAAATAAATCCGGCTTTAAGGGGTGGGGGTTGAAAACAAGAAACAGGTGTGGGATTCTTTTAGGCCTCATTTCTTTAAAAAAGAGATGTTTTGCACTGCTGCTGCCATGGCATGAGGAGTCAGGTTTGCAACCAGCCCCGAGCATCCCACTTTGTTCTGCCCACTCAGGCCAAATGCCCCTTCAGCACATGGGCCACCATCATCCCTGACAACTGACTGTGCATTTTGATCAGAGGCAGTCTCTGTTCAGTGGCTGGGTGTTTTGAATGCTGCTCCTGGCCCCTCAGATCAAAAGGAGCTTGGCATGGGCACTTTTCCCATGCTGGTGAGTCCCTGGGCTCCTGTGGATATTGCAGGATGGCTGTTGGAGCTCGGTGGATGTCGGCTGCTTACAGTTCTGCGTGTTGCCTAAAATTAGAAACTTATAAGGAAAATGTTTGCTGGGATTACCCTTCAGGTAACCTCTTGCAGCATAATAGTGACACAGGATACTATGATTTGCCACTTTCTGGAACCCCAGTCCTGGATCTAAAACAAGTTATTATTTTGAGACTAAAAACCTTGCGTTTTACTGATGCATGTAAATACTTTATTGATCAAGCTGGCAAAAGGTGTGTACACTAAGATTTGATTTATCAGAGACAGCTTTTCCCAGCAAGATACAGGTATTAGGTAAGTCAGCCTACTTCTCTTAAAACTGTCATCAACACAACAATACAATTTCTGTGGTTCTGCTGTGATCAATACAATTGTTCCTGATTCCAATGTTGTCATAAATCCCCAATAAACACACTCTGTGCCTTTGAAAAAAGTTTGATAGTGTCATACTTCCAGGACAGCTGAGTTATAATTAGACCCTTTTCTCTTTTTTTCTTTTTTTTTTTTTTCTTTTTTTTTTCTTTCTTATAGATTTATCATAGAATCATGGGCTGATTTGAGTTGGAAAGAATCTTAAAGATATCTAATTTTAGCCCCTCTGCCATGGGGAGAGACACTTTCCACTTTGATTGCCTTCATCACCAAAAGCTCATACCTTTATGTATTTCTAGTGGTATCCTTGCTGATTTGAATAGAGAAGCTGCCAATATGTATTTTTTCAACTTCTTCTGCAGAGGTGTGATTTCTTCAGTGAGATTGATGCTATACCGTATCCTAAACAAATAAAATAATATCACACATATGATTACACTGCAGTGCATGCAGTGGGGAAGTAATGCATTTTTTTTCATACCTTATGTGTGATGAGGATGTTTAGTGCACAGGCTGCAGAGGAGGATTCCTATAATTGCTCCACAACCGACTGACTCACCAGTCCTGTGACCCTGAGCAAATCCCTCAGTCTCTCAGGCTCTGACCTTCCTCTCGTGTAAGTTTTATCTCCTTCAGAGGAGCTTTGTCAAGATAATTTATGTTTCAAAGCATGTGGAAATCCTTGGCTAGGGTGTACTGTTGGAGTGCATGCAGACAATAATGGACGTGAGCATCCCAGGCTACGACTCTCTGGGTTGTCACTTCATGTTTGGTAACTTCCTTGTCCTGTCTTGTGAGCCCACATTCTCTGGGTACATCCCTGCAGAAATATCTTAATTCTGCTTAAGAACATTGCCCAAAGAAGTTGCAACAGACTGCTGTGGTAAGGCTCCTGGAGAATGCTGGTATTCACACAGAGATTGCATCTACACTGACCTGCCAAAATATTCAAGGTGAGGCTTTTCAAACTAGATCCTTCAGCTGCTCTCTGACTTGGTCGTGGTCAGACTTGGTGAAATTTCTGGAGTTTTCAGTGCTCCCTTGCCTTGGATTCCCACATCTTCAGCCTATGCAGGTGTCCCAAAGGCTCAGCAGGTTTGTGCAGGAAATGGTGGTCTATAGTGTTTGTGCTATGAACTGTAATTTTGTTCAAGAAGTTCCATTTATTGCCCAGATTGAGAGCACTGCAGAACAGCTAGGTGATGTGCCCACTCATTTCTGGAAAATGATGATAAATGAGTTAATTTGGATAGGTGTTGATCAATTTTTAACCTCCTGAATTCACCTCTCTGCACACATAACCCTCAAAGGCTTCACCATCATGGTCTTAGATGAGCCCCTCACAGCTTTTGAAATTTGTTGACTCTTGGTCAAGTCTTGGGTCTCTTTGAGAAAGACAAAGTTTTAGCTTTAGGAGCATTCAAGGACCTCTTGATGGAACAGAACTATTCTTGTGTTTAGGTGCAGCAGGGTTTGCTTGCATTTAGGCAACCTGTAATATTTGGTGTTGGCTACTGTGCCTTGTGTGTTTGGAGAATCTGCCAGCTGCAGATGCAGGTGAGACAAAGAGTGAAAAGGAGCAGGTAAACACTAAGTGATTGATCTGTGACTCAATATCTCTCTTCTCCTTCCCACTACATCCACACTTGTACTCTGAGACCCTTGTGGAGATGATGAATCAAGAGATAAAGTGGGGATACACTTTGAAATGAGGCACTCATGCAAGCCACTCCATCCTTTTAGCCTAAATTGATGTGGTTTGGGTATGGATGAGTATAGTAGAGACCCGTGCATGTTAGAAAGGCTGTACTGGAAACTATGTAAGTGCTTGGGGATTATGCATCTTTCCCAGAAGTTCTCCATTAGATGAAAGGATTCCTGGAGTATCTTGAAATTAATATAATACTCAGCATGAGCAGAGATGAGCTACTCTACTGGGACTGCCATGAAAGCCAACCTCATGGAGAAGGATAGATCTGGTGGGATAAGGCTAACACATCCTCCTTCAAGAATGTGAGGTGGTGGTACATCTATCCACTCTCAAAATGGGAAAGAAGTGTCCCTTTTGTGCTCAGGGCCTTGCAAGAAGCAGGACTGGCATCCCAAAATGAATTCTCTTCTCTTGCACTCTCCATCATGAGCAACCAAGGCAGGTGCCATGGGAATTAAGAGCGATCTTCCACCTCACTGGAAAAGCAATCGACAAACCTGCCTGAACAAACAACAAATCATAGATGAATTTATCATTTGAAAAGGAAAGGAAGGGAAGGGAACTTGCAGACCTGAAGCATCCCAGAAATCTAAAGAGAAGCTGCCTCACCATCCAGACTCATTCCATTTTAGTGCGCTATTTCCCAAGTTGTTGCGTGAATGATCCCAGTGTCTTTGCCTTTACAACCTTGCCTGATAGGCCATTCCACACATTTATTATCCTCGATGTGAAAAAGTGCTTCCTAACGTCTGTTCTAAATCTGTTTTAATTTCCATTTATGCTCCATTGTCCTATAATCTGTTTGGAGCTGAAAATAGAACCAAGGTATGATCTTCTTACAACCCCTGGCAATAAATTTTATTAGTATTTTTTTCCAAATTTCACAACCTTGCAGTAAATAAGAAAGCTTTATGGGGAAAAATAACCTCTATCCTCCTCCACTCTCCTCTCCATCCACAAACCCCATGACCTTTCTAAACTTTGACCAGTATCATTGTTTTCTTTCACCCCTCCCTTTTGACTTAATATTGCATTGGTTACAGGAGTAAACCAATTATATAAGTATTAAAAATGGAAACAGTTTTCTTGCTGGCAATGTATATCTTTTACCAATGGCTGATTAAAAAAAAGAAAAAACAAAAAACCTCTCCCAGCTGCTCTGTAAAGCTCTCTCAGTGCAGCTTGGAACATCTGGTTTGTTTTGTGTGCAGTCTTTTACACGAGGCATTTGCAATTCTTTAGTCAAATTGGATTTTTAGTTCACTTTCCGGTAGAAAGGTTGATATGTTTGTCATTAATAAGCAAGGTAAAAATTATATGTACATAATTAGAATTCAGTCATCAGAACCAGGGTGGCAGGGTCCCCTAAAATACATTTTCATTCACTTCAATCTGCAATCAGAGGATGAAGTTTCCTCAATGAGTTAATGCCGTTCTGTCCTGGTGGACTATAACATTGCTCCAGCAAGGCATATTTATTTGCATGATTGGCAATTAGAATTTATTGATTTCAAAAAAGGAAATCCTTCCCTGGGTACTTGTGTTTCACTCCCTTGGCTGATGCTGGACAGGAAAAGCTGTCAAGATATGGATACCACATCTGGGTTGGAGGAGGAGAGCATAATTATTTCTATTTCTCAACAGTAATTTCTCAGGATCAAGGGCACTGATGGACTCTGGAGAGGGTTCACGCCAATATTCCTTGGCAGGAAATGAGATGGTTGATGACTATAATAACGAGACCTTTTTGATAATCTCAGTGGAGGATGCAATGCAGGCTCACACCCAAACTAGTCTCTACTAGATCTGGGCACTAGATCAGGCTGGTCTTACTCAGGTTTAGGTTTCAGCTGGAATTTTGTATGAAATCAGAAATCAGCCTGAAAGTGGACTGGATCTTAGAGTGGCCCTCAGCACACAATTTCATTGCCACAGACAGTTTAGAAGGGGTTTGTAATTGTTGCCTACATCCAAAACCAGAATAAGAAAAGCACCTCTTCTCAAATAATGGCAAGGACCAGATAAGTTTGTTCCACAGGAATTTCAAAGGTGGGCAGCTTAGAAATTTTAGAATTAATAACGAAAAAAATATACAGAAGCTATAAGTAAAGGGTGAAAATGAAGAGACTAAAGGAGGGACAACTTTCAAAATATTAATTTCCACTACTCCCCTTTTCCATTGGATGTACTATATTGAAGATAATAGTCAAGAATAGACACAAGCTCTTGTCTGCTACTTCTAAGGAAAATGACAGCCCACAAAAAGTAAAAATATGCTTCATTCTCTACCCTCAACTTGACCAAGAGCCTGAAAGGACTTACAGCTCTGCCCTTTTTACCCATGCCCCCATTTCCCCTCAATATTGTTGCCAAATATGCAGTCGAAATTAATAGCACTGCTTCACCTGCCACATGTCAAATTTAATTTTACTTTAAATCAGTCTTAATTATTCTAGTGAAGTTTATAGTTTTAATGGAAAGACATTGCTTGCTTAAACTATAACATTTATTACAAAGGGCCAAGAGAGATTTAAAGTCACATTGTCTTTCCAAAGCGGGCATTTTTAACTAGACAGTATCACATCTCATGCCTTCTAAGAAGGTGAACTTTCTGAACCCCAGCTGTCCAAGACATGCTCAATGACCAAAAAAAACCTCAAAAAATCAAAACCAAACCAAAAAAACCCTAAAATGACAAAAAACCCCAAACAAACAAACAAAAAAATAAAACAAAAACCACCAAAAATAAAACAAAAACCAAACCCAACCAAACAAATAAAAAAGCCCACACAAACTAAAGACAAATCCAATGCCCATTGTAGATTTCTCCATTTGCACCAAGGCACTTGAGCACCAGTGTGGTACAGACTAATCCTTGCCATGAAATATTTTTGGGGAGTGAAGAGAGAAGGGTAATTCCAGGAACGTGGTTCCCATTTGATAGGCTGACAAATCAGGTCAATGGCTAATACTGATCACTATGAAATGCTTCAGCTCTGAGGAAGATTTAATGATGCTCACAGCACTGTAGCAGCCTCCATCTCCCATTGGTGCCACTCATTTACGTGCAGGTGAAACATAAAACTACGGGCTATTAAAGAGCCCACACTTTTTCCAGGAAGGAGGGTGTTAGGTCTGCATTAGATCCTGGCACTGCTCCAGAGCCTGTAATCACACCTTGCCAACTGTACCGAAAATTTCCCCTATGAGTTCCTTTGGCAACACCCCATTTTACAGAGCTAAGTCTGTGCAGAGTGACAGCAGCCTTTCAGTCCAGCTGCATTTCAGTCATAGGAAAATAACCCCCTGGGCACAATTTATTAAGCACTCTGGAACATCTCTGGCAGCTTTGTTTAGTGTTTAGAACATAAGAAAGAGCATCAGTATTCAATATCTGGTTGTTTGATGATTACAATTAAGGTATTTAATTTTTTGTGTACTCTGCTCTACCTGCCTGTGAAATAAGTAAAACAGTGTTGCTAAAAATATATATAGTCTATAGCTATAATTTATGATTTACATAAATATCACTAAATTCTCTCCAATTCTTTCCAAAGATAAGCATTAGCTGAAGGTTTATACATGCATTGTTTCTTCTTTTTTCCTTTCTTTCTTCCTTCTGTGGGCTTCCACTCAGAAAACAGATGGTCTCTTCTCACTGACATTTTCTTACAGTTTTTAAATGATGCTGCAGTAGGGGAGAGCTGAAATGTTCAATCTAGAGCTGTTCAGTCTCAATCTAGGTTCATAATTAACAGTAGCTAAGTGAAGTTTAATAAGGGCAGCCCACCAACTTCTTTTCCTGGTGCTTTCACAGACAGCCCATAATGAATGTGCAGTTCATGGAGTTTCCCCTGACCGTGACTCCCTGGAATATTTAGTGTTTACCTTTTGTGATAATTAAAGGAAGGGAAATGAACCCTAAAGGAAGACGGAGAGACATCTAATATTCCTTAATATTCTCTTGTTTCTTTAAGTGATGGCTTTTGCCAAAAGAGGGCCTCTCTCTCTTATCATCAGCCAGGTCCTGACCCTGGGCCAGGGATCCTGGCTGTAACTTGACCCTGGGACCAGGTGTGTGCCTGCAGGTCACAAGGCTGACAAAAAAATATCAGCTCATGCTGCAAACAAGCCATTCCTGAGAACTTTATTGCCTTTAACTCTTTCAAGCTCTCTTGAGGCATGAGCACTGGAGTGTCTGCCCTGTGCTGTGGGACTTGCTGCCAACTTATCCCATACCTCTGCAAACGTGTGGCATGCCAGGAAACCTGGGATAGCCATACACGTGTTTAGGTGTGAGCCTACACAAACTGAACCTTTCATTTGTAAGAGCACCTTTGTTTTATCTGGCTGAAAGCGGGGTTGAGAGAGTTTGTGACCTGCAGAGCCATTTGCTTCCTTCCTCTGCCTTCACAAAGCTGTTGCTAAATCTCAGGGATTTTATAGGGATCGACTCTGGGATGGGTGAGCTGCTCCAGGTTTTTGCAGCAGGTCAGGCTCTGGAGACTTTCAAGCACTGTCTTAGATGTGTCTCGGGAGAGAATTCAGCTTTAATGACCTCACTCAAGGCAGTGACTGCAGTGCTGGACAATTGGACATGCAGTGTAAGTGGCCCTGAGGACACTCCCAGATGCCCCTTACAGGATGGCAGGGTTGTTCTAAGCCTGACCTGAAGTGTCTGTAGTCTAAGCATTTGGCTGCCCTAAATCCTCTATGATTTTGAGTATGGATTACTCACAGGTACTCCTTTCTCCAGCAAAACTCCACAATATATGTAATATATTCTTTTTATTTGCCTGCTGCTTTTCTTTTCTCTTTTTTCCCCAGCCTTCAGCATGTCCCCAGGTCATCCCTGCAAGCCTTTGTCCTCGGCTGAAATGTCTGGAGACTTTTATGGGGGGTTCCTGTCATCACATGCATCCTGGTGCATGGGCTTTTAGGCAGACTCCTCAAACTATGAATTAAAAAGCACAGGAACTGACAGCCCTGTGAACTACCTGTGAAAAATCATACCTGGGTTTATGAAGCTATTATGTCTTCAAGGACATTCGGCAGCAATTCTTGAGGAGACAGTGTTACAGGGGGAAAAAAAAAGGCTTTTTCAACATCAGTATCTACTCTAGTCCTAGTACAAAATGAATGCCACTAAGTAATAAGTAGTCTTCATTGTTATGAGCATAGAGGGTGATCCAAAATCTATTAAATAGGAAAATTTCCAGTGATATCAGTTGTCTGTGGTTGGGGTCTTCAGATAGAAAATCTCACTGGTATCCCATTTGCATTGTAACAGTCTCATAACAATTTGTGCAGTAAAATCATTACCAAAAGCCATTAATAATGTGAATACACGAGCAGTTCAGCTCTTTCCAAAGGGGCTTAGCCCCCCTTCACTTCTAGAATCATGCACAGTTAAAGAAATCAAAGCTTTGCCTTTTCTTTTACTGATCATAGAAGTAAAAAAAAAAAAAAAAAAAAAAAAAAAAAAAAAAAAAAAAAAAAGCAACCAGGATTGAATGTTTTCTCTCTTCCTTCCCCCTTTTCCTTTTTGCCTGCTGCTGAAAAATAAAAATAAAAAATTACCAAATCCATTTTAATGACACTTTATATAAACCATTTTTCCAGACTGAGATTGTGGACATCACTGTGTTCCACCCCATCACAAACATTTATGGCTGCCTTATAAAGTCCCAGAGAAGGAGATGTATAAAATTCATGGAGACCATGGACACTAGCAAACATATCTGGGAGCTTAGGCAGGCATTCCTTGGAGACAGCTAATAGGTAATTGAGCAGTTACCCTCCAGTGTAGGGATATCAAAAGAAAGCAGAGATCTGGTTGCTCAGGTAAAGCCCATTTCAAAAGTTAATTTTAAACAGATGGAATTTGGTGCGGTCGATTTATAGCCACATTCTCTCACCAGTACAATCAAAAAAACATACTCAACCAGAAAGATGCTCGTGAGTCATGGAGATCCAAGACATAAAGCCAGTTTATCTCCCATCTGCCTTGTTATATCTTCCCTCAAATTAAAATGATCATCCATACAACACACATTTGGAGTATACAAAGCTAAATATACCTTCATGACCACATGTACCCTCCTGCAAACTCAGACCAGACCAATCAGTGGTACTTCCCAGCTCTAATTCTTAACAAATTAACAAAATCCCTACAAAAGTCCATTAAAGTGTTAAAATCTATACTCTTACTTTGTATGATTTAAATTGGTACAGGACCCTCATGGATTAGAATCACTGTATTATCCTTTTCATCCCATTTATCTTGCAAGGTGAATTTATTAATTCTCTCCATACCAGGAAAACTCCCTATTTTTTTTTTTTTTCTTTTCTTTTTTTTTTTTTTTTTTTTTTTTTTTTTTTTTTTTTTTTCTTTTTTTCTTTTTTTCTTTTTTTTAAACACTATTGATTTCTTCCAGGAGTGTTAGGGATGATGCATTGGAAACACTGGAAGACCAAAAGCTTTCATCTGCTACTCAGAATATCAGATAAACCAAGTCTTCAAGTTTGGAACAAAGATGATTGACTGGGAAATGATTTAATAATAACTTCTCCATGTGGAATTCTCTTTTAAAATGTATTGTATTCTGTGCATGCCTACAGGTGTGTGAGTATATAAAAATAATAGATCTGGCTGAAAACTCCTCTGCTTTGGCAGTTTTCAGTCTTTCTGGGTTTGTTTCCCAATAGAAAGCCATTCTTTTCACTGAAAACACTAACAACAAGGAATTTGTTTACATGTCAACGAGGGAAAAATCCTTCATGTGTTTTTTCTTCTCTCCTACTTTACTCTTTTATTACCATGGTTATTAACTTTATCATTTGACACAGAACCAGACCTTTAGCCCCTCACAGCACACCAAGGCAGGCATTGTTTGTGCCATAAACCTTGTCAGCAGAAGCCATTGAGCACTTGCTGCTGGCCACGTGTGCTCTGATGGCTGTGATTGGATCAACAGGGCAATGCCCCAGTCCTGTTTTGTGTAAGCAAATGAAGGATGATTATCCTCACAGCTCTTGTTAATATTGAGCTTGCAGAGCGTGGGGGAAACTTCTCTCTTGGCTGAGGTTCCCTTGCATGTCTTTGGTTTGGGGGGCATGGAACTGCTTGCCTTGGGATGATCCATAGGTGGAAAAGGCTCAGTGGCTCCATGTAGCAATGTATTTGCACAACTTCGGCCATTCTATATACCAAAATCACTGTAAATAACAAGACACCTGCAGTCTTGTTTTCCAGAGCTCTCAGGAATTCATCCAGGTTACTGGGAAAACAACAGGATGAAAATAAGAACAAAGAGCCTGAGAAACTGCCTACAAAGAATGCAAATCCTAGATACAGGAGGTGCAGCATGAGAATGGACATTTGACCAATTAGGTGACCTGAAGGAGATGAACCTGCCTCTCAAACCAGAGACTTGGCCAAGTGAGAGAAGCGTGCCCACGTGGGCTGTAGATTTTAGAATCTATAACTGAGGTTGTAATGTAAACAATAAATGACTTATGTTGAAATCATGTTGGTTCCAAATCCCCCTGCAGCTCCAGTGGTCCCTGGTCCAGCACTGCCTGACCTTCTGTTGAGGCAGGTCATCCACTCAGAGCAACACATGTATATGGATGGGCTGGGAAACATCTGCTAACCCCGGAGCAGAGCAATGAGCCAGGGGCTCCTCAGCAGGGCACCCTCCTTGCTCCTCTGGAGGTACCGAGGTGGCACTGTGAAATTTGGAGATCTGTCGAGTGTCTTTTTTGTGCACTGTCACGCTTGGTGTTTCCAATCAGCCTCCGAGCGCCAGGAACCGCCGGGAGCAGCCAACCTCTCCGCCCTCCTGCGCAGCTCAGTAACTGCAGGCTTCCTCTTGGCAGGCATCTTCTGCACCCAAAATAATAAATAAATAAAAATAAAACCGCTCTATAAGCGTCTGCCTGTCTCCCTCCCCTTTTATGAGAAAACAGAGTGGAGGGGGAAAAATGTTGCAGGTGGAGTAAGGAGAAAAGCAAAGAAAAATCTGCTCAGACAGAGAGACAAAACAAGCAACTGCTTAAGGGATTTGGCAGCAAATGAAACTGCCCCCTTCCCCCTCCCCGTTTGGAGCCTGGTTCAGCATGTACTGGTGGTGGATCACAGTACCAGCCACACTGAGATACAGGCAGACACTTCTGTCTCACCAGCTGCTCTGACAATCCATTTTCATAAAGGAATGGGAGGGGAAGCAAATCTGCAAGATGGAGCTCCCGGTCACCGTGTGAAAGCTTCTCCCCGCACCGCCCCGTGCTTCAGGTGTCGAGGCTGTCAAAGGAGTTTGACAAGAGCAGAGAATGCCTTTCCCTAGACACACAGCAACTGCAGCCAGGATGCCTTCAGTGGCTACACACATCCGGGCTCGTGCCTTGCACACGATGCGATTTTGGAGATTCCTGATGAAAACCTGAAGTGCTGTGCTGTGATTGATGACTGGAGTAGGCGTTCTTCCCACTGGGCAGTTAATGAGACAATCACTCCATGTTTGCTTAGGACAACACCATCTTAAGAAAACCAGCTCTGGATACTTTAGGCATTAATAACATGTTGTATTTTTGTTGTTTTTTTGGTTTTTTTTTTCCCATGAGGTGTTAACCCTTTAAACCTGCCCCAGCTAAGGAAAAATCTGGATAGTTAAGTTCTGTCAACTTGTCTGCCTACTTATATAATAAACTATTGCGTGACACAATGCATTTTTTATGCAATTGGAGTGATTCATCCAGAAAAGATACATTTCAATGGAGGGGAATAAAAGTGATTCTTTACATTTTGTTTGTGCAAGTACCAAAGCTTGAGAGGCACTTTGGAGTCCATCTGGCTGAAATGTGCTATATATAAATGTAAGATTGTTATCACCAAAAACACATTCAGTATGGTGTTTCTCTCACATATTTTTTTGTTAATTTCAGTGAACCAGTTCTTTATAATGAATAATTTCCATTGGAAAGCTTTGTTTTCCCTGTAACATAAAGCTTTTTTGGTTTCAATCCCTTGTCTGGTTTTCATTAGCTTTGCAATGAATTAGTCAAGAGGGCTTTTCCTCTCAGTTGGTTTGGGAAAGTACCACTGTCATGTGCCTGATTTTTGTGGGAAAGTGTCTTTTTCCCCTTTATGATTTAAATTATTAATTTTGCTTGTATTCCACTACAGATTCTTGCAATCCCAACAACAAACTACACTCTTACATTTTCAGATGTGTCTGCTTTTGCTCCTACATGTCCCCTACATGCTCATCACCATGGGATTCTTATCTCTCTGAATGCAGTGTTTTATATGTTGCAACTACATAAATGTGCCTGTGTTTGGAGCTCTTAGAAAGCAAATAGCCATAAAGAGATTGGTTTTGAGCTCTTATCCATAGGAAATGACCTGATTCCTAAATCCCAAGCAAGCATTTTGGAGGAAAGCCCCAAATACACCAGTCAAGTTTTATAGCCCTGTTCAAGAAGTAACCAAATCCTTTCCCTTGAAATATCAACTTCTTTCAAGGTCAGTTTTACTGGGGTTTCAACAATAGAGTGGGGACATGTTTGGGTTGAATTTTTACCCCTTAACAGACCTCCACTGTCTTTTCACTGACATAATCCACAGAGTTGGATCAGGCAGAAACATATGGACAGTGTAACTCAGAATCCTGTAATAGTCTGTGACCCTGCAGGTATATTCAGGAAAGTGGTTTTATGGCTCTAAGGCAATCTCTACAATGACAGACCAGACCCTGCTGGAGAAAAACAAACCAGAGAGGTTCTATCTCACTGAGTTTTTCTGCAGAACTGGAACTTGTGCTAAGCATATAATGCCTGTCCCAACACACACCAGCAAAGCCAGGCAAACACTTGCTTATCATTGTGTTTGCAAAGAACTCTGTTTAAACAGCTCTCATCTTAGAGGGTAATCACTTTAATCAAAAGGCCTAGTAAGGAAATTAAAACAAACATATACAAATAAAATTACATAATGGTTGTGCCACATTTTACTTGTATATGAAATGTTTTTATAAACCCCTTTATGACCTCCCCACTTGTGACTTCTGGGTCTTGTTATTATTAACTGAGTGGAGGATAGATCTTACTCTATCCCAGATGCAGCTGCTTATGAATTCACCCTTTCATAAACTAAACAGTTTATGTATATGTATGTGTGTGCTTTTTCTCCTTGTTGTTTTTGCAGTAGGCAGAAATCACACACAATATGATGCAGTTACATCACTCCTTTGGGCACCTTGCTTTACACATCATTAGCTTCCAAAGATAGACACAGCCCTCCTAGACAGCAGTGGCAAGTTATCAGACTTGGGAAAAAAAAAAAAAAAATTCTGTATGGAAAAAACTGCTGTTGTAGAGCTGGAGCTGGACCCTGACTAGAAAACGAGTTGTGTTCCTGCTTCAAACACTCCTACAGCTCTTAAGTGGCCAGTGTCATAAAACCCAACATGAATTATTGCCTTCCAGCCAGCTCAGTATTTTCATCTGCAAACTTTTATTACATGGTTCAGCACAGGTGTGAAATAGTGGGGAGATTTTAGCTGCACAATGCACCCTCTTGTCCTCATCTGCACCAAAGTGGCTGTCTGTCCATACACCCTGAGCATTCTGCACTCCAAAAACACAGGAATGCCACAGGTGGTGCATTGGTGGCCTTGGGCAGGTGCTTCCAGGGGGCTGTCAGAACAATGCTTACCTGGACTTACCTCTACATTTATATTCTCAAGGACCTGGAGGCAAAGCCAGGGTGCTGGGAGAACTGCCATGATGTAATTGGTCTCTCAGTGCAGAGCTTGGAGATTTGCACCTGTATTTAACAATGGTTAAAGGAAATATTGAGCTCATTTTCTAATTTTCTAGTACTTGCAAGCCTGATGATGCCTTCATACAAGACCAGATTTCAAGTCAAAAGCATTGCTACAAAGTAAGACATAGAAATTACCTTGGAGACAATTTTCTGTGGCCTGTGAAAGCAGCAATGAAGAACTGAACACAAGGAAAAATATGCATGGAAAGAATCACAAAGGAACAATAAAAATATAAAATTGACCTGTGCTGGTTCAGAAAAATTTAACTTGACTTTTAAGCCTATCTTAGCCCACTGACATGTCTTCTTTTCTCCATGTCAGCCAAGGCCTGACACTGTGCAATATGCAGTAGTCAGCTGAAAACTCAACAGGATCTAGACCTATGAATTGGAGCTAAATTTAGCCAAAGCAAATGTACAGGGTCCTCTCCCATTTCTATCCCGGAGCCATATTGTAGGCTCTGTTCTAATTACTGTTTTAATATGAACCTGCAACAAGTTATTACATTAAATGAAGTATCTGAATTTCATAAAATTAAAGACTTGGTTTCTATTTTGATGTCAGTGATTTGAAGGGCTAAATCACAGAATCATAGAATGGTTTGGGTTAGAAAGAACTTTAAAGATCATCTTGTTCCAGCCCCTGACATAGGCAGAGACACCTTCCACTACATCAGGTTATTCCAAGCCCTTTCCAAGCTGGCCTTGAACATTTCCAGGGATGGGGCATCCACAATTTCTCTGGGCAACCTGTGCCAGGCCCTCACCACCCTCACAGTAAAGAATTTTCCCCTTGTATATAATCTAAATCTACCCTATTTCAGTTTCACATTTTTCAGACCTTCACAATATTTCAAACGTATCAGATGCTCGCCCACATAATCTGGCTACTTTCTCAATGTTTCAATGAGAAGAGAATTAATGGATGAAATCAATTTTTCCAAGTGTGGTAGTCCCTTTGGGCAACCATTTGTACATTTGAATGTTGGTAAACGATGGAAAATTCAGTAACCATGGGAAGGTCATTTGAAACTCTCAGAAAACAATTTTATATGTGAGAAACAAAAACATGATCCATTTCCCATTTCAATGGGTATCTTTTCACTGCTACAATGACCCATGAGTTTGGGGTTTGTAAAGCTTATTCTCTGTCATACAAAGGCCATTTTAGTGCAGTTTGAAGGCTACAGGAAGGGTTAACCTCTCAGCTGCCCTCCCACGCTGTGTTTTGATCGGTGCCCCTAGCTACAGGACAGATATCTCTTTGTTTTTCGTCTTTAATATCCAATTCCCAATTCACTTGTGTAGATGATGGGACTCCACAAAACTCCCTTTGTCTGAAGTAAGAGATGCAGCACTTACTCCACAACTGACTTTTAATACTTGACGTTTTTCTTTCTACTTCAGAAAGCACCTGCTTGAGTAGCTTGATGACTAAAGAGCCTTTCAACCTCCCTGCCACCATTTTAAGATCTGATCTACTCCCTAACAGACTGAACACCATTGTGGCTGCTGTTAGAGTTGCCTATGTGAAAAGAAATGGATGGTGTTGATGCAATTGTTAGTGGGTAAGTGGATGCCAGGAACTACTGCAATAGTTGACAAAGCTATTGGGAAGTCTGAAACCCGAGGCTGAGACCACGGAGCATTATCCAAAGTCAGTGAAGGTGGGATGCTCATTCTTTTAACTAATGGGCTCTGTGTTGCATCCTGGAAGAACCCAGAGACAGAAAATTATCTTATCCCTATGGTTGGTTAGTTTTTAAACTTATTTTTTCCCTTCATGCCAGAGATAGTGCACAGGGGTAAAATGAAGGCACAGAAGAAGACTGGACAGGCTGGAGACAAGGTTGTACCAGCTTTACAAAAGCTGATGGTGAAGACACTGATTTAGGGCTGTACCAAACATCAGCAAAGAGAAGCATCAAATCAGCCTGGATGCTGGGGCACCCAAAGAGACTGAAATTTTCACTTGTCTGAGACTGCACTGAACATTGGACACACCTGAGGTGTCGCTATTCTGTCTTTTTATGACTCATATGCAGGAAAGACACAAACGGTGTCAATTCCAGACACTGTAGTTCAGACATTTGATGAAACAGAAACCAAGCACAGGGAATCAAACATTAATTTATAAGTTCAGAAGTGAAAATAAGGTCTTTGTTCTTCCTTCTTGTTCACAACATCTAAAGCCTTGAGGAATAAACACTTCTACAGTCAACTTGTTTATAACCTTAGGGTAGATTATGTTTACTCCTTGCATGTGTAAATCTCATGGTTATAGCAAGAAATAAAAAGAAAGAAATCAGAAAAAAAAAAAAAACACACAGGAAAGAAAATAATAATAAAAAAGAAATTAAAAAAAAAGGAAGAAAAAAAGAAAGGGGAAAACCAGACAAACAATCAGAGGGAATGAACGATTTCTTATGCAAACATATTAACCAAGTTTCCTAAGTCTGCACTGCTTGACCAAGGAAAGAAATTTCTCAGTGCAAAATGCTCTATGGTCATTTGGCTTTTTTTTTGTTGTTGTTGTTGGGTGGATGTTCTTTAGCAGGGAAAAAAAAATGCATAAAGCAGTTCTTCCAGTAACCTCTGACTCTTTCTCGCCATGTCTCTCTCTTGCTTTCACTCTTGCTCTGTTTTTATTTATTCCCTGCAAATACAATGGAGAATAAAAATGTGGTAGGACCTGCTGGCGGCAACTATGGCCTCCGGATCCAAGCTGACAAAAATGTCAAGAAACTGACAGTAAAATATGCGAATAAAATCCCTGTGAACGAGAACAAAACTCAGGCTCACACCACCACTCTCTACACTGTGGCTTTTGAGAGCATTTCTATCAGTAGCTACGACTCCCTCTTTAAAAAACCACACGCATATATACATTTTTCATATGTATTGTCTTCTAAAGCCTTCCATCAAAACCTCACAGGAGGGAAACAGCTCACAGGAAGATGGGAAGCAAGAGACACGCAGGGCAGGGAGCTCAGGGAAGAGCTGACATTCCATGGAGAGACAGAGCTGCATGCTGAGCACCAGACATATGGATCCTGTATGAAGCTGCAAGACAGACAGACTTCTGCTGCTCCCTTCTGTGATCATAAGATGAGGGAAATGCAAAAGCAGTGTCTAGGAAAGGCAGCTCCAAGGAGCACTCAACCAACCACAAGCCTGTGTTCTTTATCCTACCTGATGGAGGACAGCTCTTCCCTTTGAGGGGATGATCACTTTTGAATGGATCTTGGAGTAAGGATGGATTTAAGGGACTGGGATGGTTCAGCCTGGAGAAGTGACCTAAATATGGCCTGAATGTGGTCTTCCAATACACAAGAACAATTGGAGGGAGAGAAACAATAAAAGGCTTATCTTGTTTTCACTAGAGGTAGAAAAAGTAATAATAGGCTTGAATTGCACTATAGATTTAGGTTAGGAAAAGAAGTTTATTATCATTAAGATATTTCAAACACTAGAGCTAATTGCCGTGCAGATTCTAAGCTTTTTAGAAATATTTTTCTGGAAGATATAGGCCTAGTTATTCCTGTCTGATACAGGTTTACACATCCTTAAATATCTTTTTGGTTCTCCTTTCTATTCTCTTGCTATGGAGAATCCAATAACTAGGCAGAAGGATTTTATATTTCTAATCATGGATAAAGGAAGGTTCCAGCCATGAAGCTCTGGAGAACTGGAAGGCCTGGATTCCCTTCTTGACTCCCCCAAACTGTCCCTATGACTTTTGAGGAGCTGCTTCACCTTCTCCACACAGACACACACACACAGATGGGTGGGGACTGGCTCTTCTGCTCGAGGAATGAGGGAGCTCAGGATGGAAACAATCTCCTGTGCAGAGCACTGACATGAAATGTGTGTGATACTCATGCTGTACTTAGAGCTGTTTTGAGACCTTAGGCAAAGTGGTGTTAATTCTTTAGCTGGAAATTTTCTTCAGGAGAAAGTTTCATGCTGCTATCTTGGAGATGTGCAAATATTCACTGAGGGGGTGTCATAGAAAGGCCTATAAATAATCAAATACGAGCCCCCACATGAATTATGCATGGGATACTTAGAGAAAACGTGAATGTCTTGCACTAGGAGAAACCAGATCAGTGCCACTGAAATCACATTGCTATTTCTATGAGGTATTAACTGAAAGCTTGAAGACCTCATTTTTAAAACTGGCTACAACAGGTGCTTGCAGGTCTGTTCAGACAAAAATCATGGCTTTGTGGAGGCAAATATTAAGAAGTCTCTAAAATGTGTTAATTTATTATGAATAGAAAGCAGTTCAATGTTACTTTTTAAGAAAAACAGTCACAATACAACATTCATTAGCCCATAAGTGAGGCAGGGGCTTGTCAGTCAATTAGATTTTTGACCCCAAATCATGTAGGCTCTTCTGTAAATTCTGTATCCTGCACCTGGAGGTGAGAGGTACAATATCAGCACACTGTTTTAGTTATTATTCATTATATCAAACTGCATTGCTATTAGCAGTAATATTGCTATTGGTCTCACAAAGCAAGAGCAAAAAGAACAGTTTTATTATAGAGCATTTCACTAATAGATTTATCTGAGCAGAGCTCTATTGGTACTGAAACAAAAATAATCAATTTTTGAAAGTCCTTAAGTTGTACTTTATTTTCAGTTTGGTTCAAAGGTATCTTGTGAAGGCAAGACTTCTCTAAAATTCTTTCCAAACAGCCATTCCCTTCTCCAATAATGATACATTTACATCTGATCTTAAATATTCCACTGCACAGTTGTGCCTGCAGATCACATTTATTCTCTTCTCTGACTGCAAATTGTCAGAATGATTTGTCCCACTAACCTGCAAGTAAATAGTCCAAAAGATGAAGACTCTTATTGAATAAGGACAATATTATTCCTATCCTTCCCATCCCTGTCCAAAGATGGGACCTTTACAACAAATTCTTGGAGAGAGGTCAAAAGGTGAAAACGGTCAAATATATGGAGTGCCATGTTTACCATATTTCAATATCAGCTAAGCAGGACTAGTTATAACTCACTGACACCAGGGAAAATGAAGAAGAATTCCATCAATGTCAATCCCATTACAACATCATAAAATTGGCATAAGTTGGGAAAAAAACTGGGCCTAATGCACTGAGGTTCTTTCATCTCCTCTGCATGTTCCCTAATTTGTCATTACTAGAATAGTTGCTATAACTATCCTGGTGAAAATATAAAAGAGAGACTTGCATGGCCCATAAACTCAATGAACCATTAAATAGGTGACAATAATCTTGATAGAAGTTTGGAATATTTAATTAGCACAAAAATGCACTTAGTGAGTGAGTTCAATTGCTATCATGGGTACTCCTCAAAATAATAGCCAAAGATTTTATGTGTCCATGAAATGCCTTAGAAGACATTTAAGAAAAGAAACAGACAATATTTCATGTATTAATTGAGGATCAGATACATCTGTAAATGTCCAGTAATAAACATTTCCAAGGAAAGTTAACCTAGGTCTCCTGGAATCCCAAAGGTGACTTCGTTATACATGAAGTCAAATAATTCATTGGCAAGATTCAGTAGCAGGAGCTTATAAAAACACAACTGAAGAGCAAATATTTTACCTTTTCAACAAACCAGGGTTTGCCTAATAGCATAAGATTTTGAAAAGAATAAAAGAAAAAAAAATCATTGGGGATGATACAGTATTTCCCATTTTAGGAATATTCTTCCCACTTGAAACTGCCTAACAGAAGGTCTCTGTTCATACAAACTCAGTACTCCTTATAATTTTCAGTAGCAGGGAGCTGTTTATGTACATATTTTCTTCCCATGTGGCATTGCCTCGTTCACTGGTTATGATTGTAAAGACTCGTGTACCTCTAGATTAAGGAGGATAGAGTAGAAGCGTGTTTATAATAGCTCTCTCTTTGGCACTTGTGCTTGCCACTCCTGAAATATCACATCCAGATTTTGGCATCCACAGCTGAGGTTGTGTCTGCATTAAGAACTAGTTCACAGCAATCAGAGAGGATCTGTGCAGGATCTGTGCAGTGAAAAATGAGTGCAGAGCACCCGAGGTCCCCTCAACTGTTGGGGCTCTTTGGGGTTGGAGCCCTGATTTTTTATCCAAAAAAATAACTCCCTTTGGGGCCACCCAAGATAGCTGACAGTGTAAAATAAAGTAGCATAAGTGAGGACAATCATGAGATTCCTTTGAAAATATTCTCCTGACCTGAACAAAACCAGGAGCAATGATGCACCTGAAAGTGCTGAAAAAAAATGAGGGGTGATGGTGGATTAGAAAACAGCCCATGGAAAAACGGAGGATTGAAAAACATTTTTGAGACAGAGCCTCTGAAGGAGCTGCTGGAGACAAGATAAAGCATTGACTTGATCTCAGTCAAAAGTGAGTGGGTGTAAGTACTTTGTCAAGTACTGAATACTGCTACTTTGGCTGGAGAGTGAAGATAGACAAATTTAGACCAGAAACACGATACGTGTATGTGTGTATATATATACACACACGTATATGGCATGAAAGTATATATGTCTATAGGCTTTTGCAATGAAGTGAAAATTTAAAGTGGAATAATCACTTTACTCCGGTTATAGCTTTCATTGCCTATTACTAAATGAAGTTTTCAGATTAAAATAATCACTCCCCCATTCCCCTTTCATGTTAACCCTAACTTAGCCTCAGCCATTGGACTTGAAGCAAGGAAAGAATTCAAGGAAATTTTATGTCCTCTGTCATGCAGGCTAGCAGAGGAGAGAACTGCAAAGGTCTTTTTGCTGTTAACTTCCATGAATCTGTCATTCAGAGGCTGCAGGCTGAAAGCTGATACCCCATACATTGCAGTGACCGTTCTAGGGCATCTCTACTAACAGATGTTTCTATTCTTGTCCAA
Organism: Prinia subflava; assembly: GCF_021018805.1. NCBI lineage: Eukaryota > Metazoa > Chordata > Aves > Passeriformes > Cisticolidae > Prinia > Prinia subflava. The sequence continues at coordinate 5,128,880 of NC_086261.1, forward strand.
ACACCTTCCTTCAAAGTTCTGCTCTTGCTGTGACCTTCATACCAGGATTTGTTATCTTTCTGGCAATGTTTCCAGAGGAGCTTCATGGACCAAAGCTGCTATAATAATTTGGATATAGGTCAGATAAAATATTCATAGATGTTCGCCTGCTTGTCAGTGCTAGAACACAGTTGAACTTCTTGATGATTTCACCTCTGTTGCAACAGATAAAAAATTTGGGCAAAATTTCTTATTTCCTCCATGCTTTTAAATCAGTGTGTATTGTAGAAACTCAAACTAATTTCTGCCACAGACATCAGTGTAAAGAGAGGCTTCTCACTGATCATTTACCTTGTCATTTTAACATGTTTTCTTGTTTCCTTTGGACTGCCTATTGAGAGTTTTATCTCTCCTTTTTGTCCTGTGCTTCCTGTCAGTGTGCAACAGTCATCCTACAGCTTTGCTTGACATTTGGTGGTCCAGATGCTCAAGTCACTGCCCGACCTGTGGGCGTCCTTATCTTTGGAAATAAATTAGATACCATGATAATACGTACGTCATCTTCCACATGGACTTAGGGAAGTCTCTTCCCCTTGTGCCACCGTGAGCAGGAAGGGATTGTGTCATGGGGCATCTCTTGTGTGACACAATGAGGTCCCCGTCATGACCAGTTGTTTGAAAGCAAAGGGGCTTTCAAAGTTTGGAGATTTCTCTCTGGTTATTTGGCTCTGTTGAGATTTGGACTGCCAAGCATTCATGCTGACATAATCAGACTTCATTTTGCTAGGGTATTCTCAGATTTTCATGGGTATTTGGATAAACTGGAGGCAGGATCAGAAAAAAAATTAACTTAGACCAATAAAATATTGCTAAGAGAAACAGGAATCTCTTTTATTTATGTTAATGGCCCACACATTGATGATCTATTCATCAGAACTTACTTTGGTTCAAGAGAATAGAAAATGCTTAAATGTACTGCCAAGAGGGCACAGCATAGCAAACCTAATCATAGCTTTTCATGACTAATTCACCTAATCATGACTCTAAAATTTTGGGGATAGATTCAGTTTCTTAGAGTCAGGCTCTTCCACAGACTTTCAGAAGACATCTACACATGGATAAGCATTTTAGGAAAGAGGAGCTGAATGGGTAACCCTGAAGTGATCTTGAACTTCTGCTAATGGCCATGAGATCTGGGGAAAGAAACGGCCACACTTTATTTTCAAACCAGGAACTGCAGCTGTGGGAACAAACAGCATGTAATAAACACTTGAATCAAAGTTTGTGGGAGTTTTGTTATTGACTTTGAAGTAGAGCAAGTCTGAGGCCTTTACTATGGAAGCTGTGATTCTGTTTGTGGTTTTTTAATGGCTAAAATATCCCATGGTCAGCTCGAGACTAAGGACTTCATTTTTGGTCTTAAAAAGAAAGGCATGAAGAAGAATTCTATATTGTTGTCTAGTCTGGCTTTTATTTTGAAGGGCATTTCTTAAAAAAAAATAGTGCAACTTGTGTGAAGAGTGTTGTGTTTAGGAAAAAAAAAAGTTCAAAAAATACCACGCATGATTGATCTCAAGGCTGCTTGCCGATCCAAAGACAACACAGAGCGGCAGTCAAATATACATTTTATGGGCTTTTGTCTGTTTTGCAATAACAGTGGAAAGCATTCTTTAATTAAAATTTAAAACCGTAACTGATTAATTTTCTGTGTAAACAATCCCCATAAACATGGAAAGTCAGCATTTTAAGGGCAGAGCGGTATAAATTTTGCTTCCTCTCCCCGGTGCTCAAGGGAGAGATGGCAAGAAGGGAGGGGGAGTGCAGGAAGGGACCCAGGAGGGGGAAAAAGTTCAAGGCCTTGGTGTTCTGTACTCAGCGTACACCAGCTGCAGGATCTCGCCTGCTGCCCATTTCTCTGTGCAGGAATGTTGGCATGGGCTCCCCGCTCTGGCTGAGCTGTGATTTATTCTCCCTCAGATGCTCAAGGCTGATTTCCAGAGCACCCAATCCCCCCACGACATGACACTGCAGTGCTGAGTCGTGCAGAGGGATGCACGAAAGGAGGGAGAGTGCTCTTAGCACTTTGCCTGCAGCTATTTTCACTTCTAATGGCAGCAGTGGTTAAAAAAGTTCAGTTGTAGCTCCTTTCTTGCCTCTCTTTGCTTTCACTGGAATTTTGTTATTACCTTCTGTCGGGAATTCATGGAAAGCTTGACAAACATTAAAGTCTAGGGCCTCACGAGGGCTTTTTAGTGGGATTTAGGTCGCCCCAACATAAGAACTTTGTTTAAGTTTCTAAAGTCTTTTGGGCAGGGTCAACCTGATTGATCTCTGGGTGAGGAAAGCCCAAGTGGACAGCTGAAGTCTGGGTTCTTCCATTGGGACTGCAGGATAATGTGTTTATCCTTTGAGAAAAGATCTTGACATGAAGCATGAGTGTAAAGGTTTCCATCAACAAAAGAAGTGCTGGATCTGACACTCAGGATCCACTTTACCACCCTCACAAACTAAGATAATCCTTCATGCAAGCAGGTTTCAGCCATATCTGTGTCCAATGGCTTCAATGGGTCTCCTTTGGAATAAGATACCACTCCAGGGTAAGAACTGGAGCAGTGAGACTATGTCCATGTTTCAGCTTTTTCTTCGTTACTTTTTTCTTTAGAAAATAAAAAAAAAACACATAGGATAAGTGTGAATATATTACCTGTTCCTTTTCTCAGCTATTGTTAAATGGGAGTACTTTTGATGCCATGATTCAAAAGGGTCAAGTGAAAGCTCTGTGGGTAAGAAGAGTGGCAGCCCCTCTGCCTTTAACAGAAGTGTCTTCACATCTATTGTAATACAAATGCCTAAAGAAATTAATATTGAACTGTCATAAATGCTCCTCCTGCTGCTACTTCTTTGCCTGTGGACTTAGAGGAATTTTATCGATGATATCAGATTGTGTTGCTCTCTCAATAAAAATTAAAAAAAAAAGGAGATTCAAACCAAACACAGTTCTGATCTGACTGGAAGGCTTTGCTGGCACACAAGAGTTATTTCTTGTAATATGAACCTTTGCCACCTTGGCCACCCCAGCTGCCTTGCCTTAGCTGAATATGCAACTGATTTTTTTCCTCACACTTTCTTTATTCTTTTTTTGTTTTGCAGAAACCAAAATGCAATATTCCTCCCCAATAACACTCTTTCCTGCTTCTTCCCAAACAAGCATCCCCAAGAGACAAATTCCTCCGGAGGTCCAGTGCTGTGAAACATTCACAAGGATGTCTCCCACTGCTACAATCTTGGAGAGAATCCTGCCATCTCACACAGCCCCTGCAGCTATTTGGTGAAACGGATCCAGCTAAAGTTAATGGTAAAACATCTGCTGGAGTTTTACCCAGCAACTTTAATGGAGCCAGGATGTCAGCCACTGAATTTTGGCACTCTGCAGCAGACAAATATTGTGATCTGAGATTCTCAAGACAGCTGGCCTCCAACCTTCCTGTCTGCACACTAGAAACAATTTCAGAGTTTATCAGTTCTGTATCATAATCAGTTCACTCAGCCATAAAACCTGTTGGTCTTCTTACTTAACTATTTACCTCCTTACCCACTAAAATGGCCATTAACTCCCTTATTCCAGCCAGGTTTATTTTTACCATTATGAGTCTGATTTTAAAGGAGCTTCATGACTTCAAGTATTTTCAAATAATTTGTCCCTAGCATTTCTAAATCTTCTTTCTTTTACCACTGTTGAAAAAGGACCAAGTGAAGCTTGGAAGGAGACATATGTAGAAATTACTTTTGTTAGCAGGGAATGTAGATTATACTGGAAGTGTTCTAACAGTTTAGCTAAGTGTGGACACTGATGTGTCAGAGTGCTCTACTGACAGCTTCTTTTCCTCATCTTCACACTCCTGGCACTCAGAAAAAATGAAAGAAGATCACACAGTCCAGCACAGTTTGGAAAATTTTGGAAAATCCAAGGCAGGAATGGTGTGGCAGCTCCTAAGATTTGGCTCCTCCAGGCTGAAAGCAATTTCCTGTAGCTGTTGCACAGGCTGTTTGTTGAGGAGGAGATGATTAAACAGGACACTCTATTCAGAGCTCATGGTCACTCAGAAGATCTTGGAAGCATTCCTGGAGAAGGACACGGCCAACTGAAGCCCAAGCCTCGCCTTGCATCCCCATCACACACAAAAGCGCCAGGAGCTGTTCCCTTTCCATATTCAATTCAGCATAAGTACTCTTTTAAATGTTAGTGAAAGGGAATATCAGCCAGCCACAAAAAAGGACAGTTACGTTATAGTTTTGAACTGAAGAGCCAATCTTTCTGCATTGAAATGAAACCTGAAAGGCACAGGCAAGAGGCTAAGGGGAGGAGGGACTGGGAAAAAGTGGGGGGGACACAGGCGAGGGACGGGACCAAGATGAGAAAGAGACTTCAGAAGCTCAGGAGCCCTTATGCCGTTGGTGCTGTTTCCCTCCTGCTACAGAGCCACAAAGTTGTTTCCACCCCCACCCCTCCTTCCCCTGGCAATGTGAACAAGATCATAAACGTCAGATGCAGTCTTGTCGCTTTAATGGTCTCGTGGCTATGAATAAAAATGGCGCGGTAACAGATTTGTTAATTGACTTTATGTGCAACTGGCATACATTAGGCGGCTCCGTCAGCGCCGCTCGCAGAGCTGGATGTGTTGCTGCTCGCTCCCACCGCCATCGAATTAAACTTTTAACAGTTGAGAGACCAGAGGGTTAAGCCTAGGAGGCTGGAGTGATATTTTCGCTGCCTTTGATGACACACTAAAATACAGAACGTCTCATTTTGCAGCAGAACATTGAGTCTGCGAAGCCGATGTACATGTGGTTACTATTTGCAGAATTTGGCATTTTCTATGAATAGCATAAAACAGGCAGTGGATCAGCTGTCATGTTTTGACAGGGTTGTCCTTTTTTTCCGAATGCCATTCTTTCTTTTTTTTTTTCTTTCTTTCTTTTTCCCTTCATTTTTTTTTTCCTCCCCTTTTATGCCATAAATCCACATTTTTCCTTTTTTCCACAGTAGTCTATAAGCTGGTGGGTATCATATTGAAAGGACAGTCTGACCACACATCCAAAGGTACAAGAAACCTTCTATCACGACAGATTGTGAACTCCCGGATGAGAAGAGAAGGGAATAACATTTGTGCATATGGACCAGTATAAGGGATTTGATCAAACATCAAGATTTTAAATGCAGATTTCACAGATATCCAGCAGGACTTGTGTACACCTGAAAATCATCATGCCATGAGGCAGGTTTGAGATGTGCCCTTGGGATCTGTGCTTGAATCCTATGATTCTTTGATCTTCACACGGCAAATGGACTCAATTTGTCCTTTCTTTGAGATCAAGAATGCAAGACTAATTTTGACACACTTATATCTGTGATGTCTTAAAGCAAACATTTGAATATTCCAGTTTTGATGCATGATTTTCAAAATGATGAAATATTTTATCCCACGGCGCTATGGTGTCTGTTAAGAAGAAAAACAAAAACCACCACCAAATCTTATCTTGAAAAGAAAATTAATATTGACACTTACATCCAGTGCCAAAGTCTCGGGCTGACCCTTCTGACCCATGCATCCATGAAGGCATAGACAGAGAATTTAAATTTCTTAGCTCAGTATATTTTGGAAGAGTGGACATGAGGAATGCATCCCTCAGGATGAAGCTCACAGACTACAGTTCCCCTCCTTGCTCCATGAAGGGACAAGAGGGGTGGCCAGGTCGTGGTCTGTGCACACATTGGCTTGGAGATCTCTTCACTTTCCAGGACTTTTTATGTGCTTTTGTCCCCCACTGCACATCCACAGAAGAGTGGGCAGTTTCCAGAATTAAATACTTGGAAGTTAGTGGCTTCCTAGCCAGCAGCCATGACATTCCAGGGGACAGGCCAGCCGGCGCTTCCGTGCGAGCAAGGGCTCCAGGAGAGCCAGGAAAGAGGCAGAGCTAAACAACAGAGTTATTGCTCAAACTCTAATCTCTCTCTTTCTCTCTCCCATCTGTCTGCCCTCACCTCCTGGGCATCTCCTTCACCTTCACGCACCGCAGAGGTTGGCTCAGCTCATTCTTTCCTGAACACATTCACATTTTGGGATGCCAGACTCAGACATTTAATACAGTTATTGGCACTCTGCATCACACCCAGAGATGAAGATCCCTGTCTGCTGATATTTTCCTCTTTCTCTATCACATTCTTTAATTAGATTAAATTTTACATTGAATTTCCCAGCATTCAGCAGCAAACAGGAACATTACTCTTCTGTTTTGTTAGTCAATTACCATACCAGCTTTTTTCGTGGATGGGGTGGTTAATATCCTATAAACAATGGATTGGCCAAAATCTGCTGCCCTCAGCTCTGCTGCCTCTCTTAGAAATTTCTGCTAATGGTCTCCCACAGTGTTTATAAGAAGCAAAATTATTAAAAGAGGTAAATTATGAAAGAAATGCCAAAAGGAAGTCAAATACAAAAATAATTTTCTTTGTGGTAACTTTGAAAGTAAGATCCTTCCATACCAAGGCCAGAGGCACCTTCATTCTTGAAAACCATTGTGTGAGATGCCTGCAACTGGGAGGATTGTGCCTGTTAGAGGTGTTTTGCTGCAACCCACCATTTGCCCACAAATGTTTGATGCTTCCTTGACACATTTCTTCTTCTTTTAAATTTTCTAGATAGCCTGTCTTGACAAAAGCATATTTCAGGTCAGACACAGGCTGATCATGGAAGCTTTTAAACTCTCTTGCTGACCTGGAATTAGTAGATTCATGCAACTTTCCACCAAACCCAATACACCATAAAATAAGTGTTTTACGCTACAGTGGTATTGCTGGCAATGCATAAAATAAATGTCCTGTATGTGCAACACCATAACTTCAGTCTAAAACACTATCTGCAGATTTAATAGATGGATAGATATTGCTTTGGTTGTGCAGGGACTAACACTGCAAGTTGTGTCTTTGGTTTTTTTAATGCATTATTTGGCTGAACATGTTTAATGGCAGTGAACAAAAAGGAGATCTACACAGATACACAAGAAACTTCCACAGCCCCATGACATCCCACAGCTGTGTAACAGCAGAGGTCACAGAACTTTTTATCACCCATTCATTCATTCATTCGTCCTCCAAATCTTTCTTTAATTAATTTCTGTCTCAGTATCTCAGTATCTTTGTGTCCTAATATTTTAATAATGAAAAATGAGTGTAAATCATAACCAGCTTTAAGCAACAAAAGGCAATGGGCCGTTGGCAATGGACAAGGGGAATATATAAGGAAATTGTGTTCATTCCAGGTGAGCTGTACCAAAATGTTTAGGGAAGCAGAGAAAATAAGTTATTTACTATGGAATAAAATCAGTATAAGTCAAAGGGGACATCATGCTTTGATTCTGCGCATAACTTTGTTGTTGATTGAGGTATTGCGCCTCCATTTTATGAAAAAAAAATCAGCTGTTCACTGTTCTTTGTCAATGTACAAAGCTGAAGGCAGGATGTATGCACAAGCAGAAGGTAACTCAGCTGTCACACTCTCAATCATCACCCTCCCAGAGCAAGTTTCCCCTTCTCCCAAGTCTGGCCAGCCCTTGCAGATACTCTGTTTTACATAGCCACAAATTTATCAGTATAATTCTTTTCCATGTGAAGCATTCAATATGTTACCAGGCCAAAATTTGTATCAGTATTGACTCAGTAACACAACCTACAGTGGGTCAAGGTAGCAAATTGAATAAATCTTTTATAAATCTCTCTTACTCAGCAGTTTCACCAGTGCTCTGTGGGTCCACTGACCAGGAAACACAAATCACTGCATGGGGATGGTTTACTTCCTTCTTTCCTCAACAGATGGTAAAAGATATTTGGGTAATTGTAGTTTTATTGGAATTGAATGCCTTTGGAAGAGGAAATGGTTCTTGTTTCAGTAAGTCTAACAGTGCTGTGATGGTCTCTTTCCAGAATGAAATACTTGGAAGTTAGTTAGTGGGTTCTTCGAAAGTGTCATTGGTTTTGAAACTTTTCCATTTTATAACATAATTTTCATTGCACAATTTTCAAATCCGAGAAGATAATACAATATTTTCATTTTCTCTATAGTTTTTACTTGAATCTGAGTGTATTTTCTCATACTACAATAACAAAAAACCCCAAAATCCAACCAAAACCCAAACATGGAAAATATCCAATGTTAAGGTTTTATTGAGGATCCAATGGAAATAAATTTCAGATCCCTCAAGAAAGGAAAATTTGTTTTTCCTCTTTGCTACAAACCTATGTGTGCCATAAATCAAATGCTAGAAGCACCCCTATTGTCACTCTTTGATTTTAACATACAGCTCAGAGAAAGGCCAAACCAAGGGGTTTTTTTTCTACACTGAGCCTCCTTTGTTAGATGAAACTGTGGGTTGGCTTCCTTCTTCAGCTGGAATTGGCCTTCCAAACATAGCTGGATTATTTGAATTAAATCAGAGGAACACTGAAAGCTAAACGGGTAATGGGAAGATGAGGTCCCCATGTGTCCTCCATTTTGCAGAAATAAGAGTTGGATTGTCCTTTTTATTATTCCAGTGGGGAAAAGACATTTGCAAGAGGCTTGCTGTGGGGCAAGAGAGGGACGGATTTCTCTTCATCCCACACAGAGATTCTCCTGCCCTGGCCAGAATTTGGGTGGATTATGCAGTGTTCTTTCCTGCATATTGAAGTTCTGTTTTCTGTTCCCATATGATATTACATGCAAAGATCATTGCCTTTTCCTGTCCACACACACACACAAAAAAAACAGGCGTCCTTTTCATTATTATTTTCTTTCTTTTCTTTTCCTGCTTCAGCTGTGGGTCCAGCTGGGGAAGGAGTGGGAAAAGGCAGGAGGTGGGAGGAGTGGGACGAAGTGGAGGGAGAGGAAAGGAGGGTTTGTGCGTGGGGGGACGCGGTGTCCTCCGGGGAGGCAGTTCCTGTCAGGGAGATTACAGTGCTTCTCATCTGTGCCATCAAAAAGGAGGGAAACACTGCAGAAGGGATGAGCCTCCACAGCTGTGAGGGGCTCTTAATAACATCACCACCACGCAAGCCCACACCACCCTCGCCAGTGCTGCTCTCCATGGGAGGAGAACAGCAAAGTCCCTGCAGGAGCTGGCACAAAGCAGCTGCCCCCAGCCCAGCCACTGTGGGCACGGGGGCTGTCTGGGCCAAAACGCAGACACGAGACACATCCCACCCCCTCCCAGCAGCAAGGACTTTTATCCTCCTTACTTTTTTGCTTCTGCATGGTAATTATTCTTTTTAACAACAGAATATTTGGGAGAGGAACAAGTATTGCTGCAGAAAAAAAAAAAAAAAAAGTGTTTATGAATAATGGAACATTTCAAATCCATCTGGTTTCCGAGACATTTTTTAGTTTCTTGCTACAGCCAATTATATAGCATGCTTGAGTGATAACTGGTTTTATCCTCAGGCTCATTCTGCACACTAATTTCTACACTGATAGTTGCTACCAACCTCTGAGGTTAGTAGCCATATGGTAGTCCAATATGGCACTTAATACTACACTTGTTATACTGTAAGCAGTATTCCGGCAATCATAAATCCACATTGTAGTAGGCACTGTAAAAAAGCTGTGAGTCCTTTTTCTGAGTTTTGGCAGTGGTGGCTATTTTTAATTTAATTTCAAGGACATTATAGAATCATTTGCGACTCTTTTTAAATTTTTTTTTTCCTTCTCTGTTTTATTGCTGATGAAAGTCAAATTGCTGGCACCAATCCTTCCTGTAAATGGCAAAGAGAGTGGAGAGCGATAGTTCTTTTCCTAGCAGAGGATCTCCTGATACTGATGCTTCTGTCAAACTGATCCCATCCAGTAGGAATTGGAAAGCCTCCTCTAAATTGTGCTCTGTGTTACTAAACAAGTGCCAGTCACTAGAAATAGCAAAGTGGCATTTTGTGGGCTATCCATCTTGCAAAATAATAACCACTCCTAGCATTAATTCAGGGATTTTATCACAATATCCTCATCTGATGAGCCATACCACAGGCTTGTTAAGGCAAAGATGGTCATTATTGTACCTACCACAAGCATCAGAGGAGCAGGACGATAAACAGTCGTGGGAATAAATGTGAATCCTTTCCAAACTGGGAAGGGAATGTAGGTGTCCTGGCTCCCACACCTCTACAAGCATTAAGTCAAAGACTTTCACAGGGGAAAGGGGGGAAATACTCCCATGTAAATGTACAGGAAATTGCATCGAAAACAAATCCATCCTTTCATCAACCTATTCTCATTTCAGCACCATATTTCCTATGAGGTTGAAAAATCTGCTGCATGAGAGCATATGTTCCTTCAAAACTCATTTCAGATGTAACTTTTTTTAGGTTTCACCTCCTCTTCATGCTTTCTTTCCATAAATTGCTTTCCAGGGCTGTTGTTTTTCCTATTTATTTGCTCAGCAATCATTAAGAACTACCTGGTTCAAAGAGGGCTCTTCATAAAATGTGTCAGGCAATACAAAAGATACCCTGGTGTAAGAAATCAATTAATTATTTTCACCTCTGTTAAAAAAACCCCAAGTACACAGAACAAAAAATAACAGTTGTCCTATATTTACATTTCTTCCAAAGGAAGAGTATTTACATTTTCCTCCCAAATCTATCAAGATGCTTTCTTTCCCCTGGTGCCTCTAGCATTTAATCAGTGAATATAACATCTAAATAAGTTTTATGGTGCATGGACTACAATCTATTGTGGAAGGAAGTTATTCTACATGGAGCTGAGCTGGAGGAGCTAGAATAAATAGACTAAATTTTATCCCTGACAGACAAGTTGACTGAGGGATCCAGGGAAATTCATGTGATTGTAAGGGCCAACCTGACCCAATGGCCTACAAGAGGATGGAGAATTAGCTGCCTCTTATCCCAGATGAAGTCGGAAAACAGAGGGCACTCAGGACAGCTATAAAGTGGACATGATTTTTGATATTATAACACCATGTTATCTTAACTGCTAGCTGTAACCTCAGAGTCATTACAGTGCTCAGCAATGTAGCTACCAAGTTTAAACTGCACTGAAAGAAGGAAAGGAAAACTTAAAGCATAAAGAGAGCAGTGTCTTTGTGTTTGAATACCTGAGGCTGAAGAACCTGTTATCAGAAATTGTGAGCATCTTTTCCCGTGATTTCATCTTGGAATGAAAAGTAGCAGCTCACAGGATTTCCATAATTATTACATCTGATTTAACTCAGAGAGAAGACCTGTAATCAACCCCACTGATGCCCTTGCTTTGCTTGTATGGCTGTTAGTACCACAGCCCCATGTGTAATTTTCTATACCTTCTTTCATATCAGGTGTAGTAGGCACTCCACTATCAGCTTACAACAACCTGAATTTTTAAACAGCCTACCTGGTCCTTATCTCAGCATTGAAGTGTGCAAGTTATCTAACTGCAAAAGTCAGCACAGAGATATGTATTTTGCCTGTGAAAACAGATCCTGACCTTTGAATTCAAGTCACTCATCTCCAGAGCTACATGTGGAGAAGTGGGAAAATCAGGGATGTTGTCCCTTCACTCAGTGAAGTTGCTGAACTCAAGAAAGATGTTGGGCAAGCTGTAGGTCACCTTGAGACAGAAGGTTTTGCTCTTCTTATCTGAGAGTATTGTCTCTGAACAAACTGATTTTAATTTTATCTTTGCTTCTGCAGTAAGGGGATCCTATCCTGGCTGGTTTGCTTGTGATTCTCTGCCTTCATGTAAGTGTGATTTTGGAAAAAGGAGGCCTGACTTTAATTTTTCATTAATTTTGTTTGTTTGTTTCTTCAGGGTTTTTTTTTTTTGACTGTGTCTTTTTTTTTCTTTTTTTTTTTCTTTTTATTTTTTTTTTCCCAAACAGGAAATTCCTCTCTGGGCTCATCTATTTGGATGTTTACCAACAAGCTTTTCCCTTAGTTAGATTATTCCACCTACAAACTCAGTCAGTAAAAGGCAATCCTGAATAAGAATATGAATGCAAATGGAAACATGGGTATTTTACACTAAAGAAGCTAAATACTCTACTATCTCTCTTTTGTGGTACAATTTCATTTGTAAGCAAGCTTAAGGAAGACTGTGTCCTGTCTAGTGGAAGGTGTCCCTCACCTGGTTTGGGAGCTTGGAGTTTTTAGATGATCTCCAAGATCCCTTCTGAACCAAACTGTTCTGGGATTCTATGAAAATCTAAAAGGATTTTTTTTTTTTTTTTAGGAAAGTGACATTTGGGACTTGGCAGCATTGTGGTTGTCTCAGCAGTTACCATCTCCTCTTACTAGCTGAAAGAGGGGGGAAATGGGAAAATGTGTATATTTTCAAAACTCTCTTCTTTCTCTGCTTGTGAAGAAACACAGAATTATCTTTTTTTTTCTTTACATGTAAATACCTCCTGAAGTGACTTCTTAGATCCATTTGATAATCAGCTATCAGCCAAGTAGCCCATATCAAAATCTGAAGACAACTTGAATGGATGGGCAGTTGGAATATTCCCCAGGAAACCAGAAACTGCAGGAACATCTTGCTAGGAAGAGCCTGTGCTGTGGATGACACAAGGAGGAAAGTCAAAAGGAGCACAAAGAGTCAGTGAATGCATTTGAAAATTAAAAGGGGGGGGGCGAGAAATGAAAAAAGGACAAAAAAACAATAGAGACAGAAAACAGTTTTCAGCATTCATCAGTCCAGCCCAGGGCTTTGGAATAGACCCAGTGGAGGGCAGCCTCCTCTCCACATTTCTGACAGATGGGGCATGCTGCTCACCTTTCCTGCCATCTAGTTTGTGTTTTGACAATTCGGGATGGAAACTCCAGCAAATGTATGCAGGGAGTGAAGATCCCCAGCCCCTGTTCTCCTCCCGAGGAAGTTATCCAGGCATTGCAGAAACGTGATGCGTGAATAACACAGAGTCTAAGCAGAAAATGAGTACGTTTTAAACAAGTCCACTGGAAAAGAATTAGCAGTGAAACTGAAAGGAGCCATATGCCAATAAGGGGGAAAGTGACTCAAAGTGACACGCTGTAATAATATAATTGAGTTAGGATTAAATTGCAGAAGGATAAAAGCAAGGACAGAGCTAAAAAGGTAGAGACTGCAACATGCGCTGCCTTGTTAAGTGGGAGATGGTCAACAGGAGGGGATTCTCTCGCCGTTTTCCTTTCATTTATAATTAGGCAGTGAGAGTACCAGGGGCATGTCAAGCCATTTGAGGGTTTAAATAAAACAGCGCTTCCCTGAACCATCATGGCTCAGTTTCAGCGTGCCCCCATCCCCCACGGCTCCTTGGAGGCAGTGGGAGTCTGCAGCTATCTCCTCCTGTGGGAAACCCTCCCTGGCAGGCAGCATCCGGACCTTCTTCATCCCCCACCCTCAATCTTTATTGTTAAGGGACAGGGGGAGGTGGCAAGGGTGTGAGGCACCCTTAAGAAATCCCCTGTTTATTTAAGAGTTTTTGCAGGCGGGGGTATGGGGGAGGGCTTCTTTTTTTCCTCCCCTGAATTCTCCTCTATTAATATATTCCATTTAAATTGCTCACGGCACCATGTACTAATTAGGACTAGAATGACAGTTTGAGGAGAACAACTGAACCCACTTGAACTCTTGGAGTTCAGAGTTCATGCACATATGGGAAAAACATCTTCCCATTTATTTCTGCAAATACTCTGCATGTATCATGGAAAATATAGCTGATATGTATGGAAAGAGCTGATCCTGATGGCTCCCCTAGACACTTCAGATTGCAGCCAAAGAGATTTGAAATGCTCATTTAGAGACAACACTCTCTGAATTGGTTCTGTTGGTGATCACACATTGAGTTGCACTGATTTAAATGAAAGTGTTAATTTGATACCAGTTTAGATCTACCAGTACAAAAGCACAATGGATGTCCTAGGGCATGTTAAAATAGGCTCATTCCAGTTCAGAATGAGTCAATGAAGAACAGTTTTCAGCTACACTAAGACAAGAACACTACACAGAGCTACACAGAGCTACATGGAGCCATGCACCACATAAGCAAAACCAGGATGTTTTTAAGTGCAGCCAGAGCCTTTGTGTTACTTTATCTCAGACCAGACATCTCAGCACCTACCATCAGTGGATAGTCAGTGGTTTTTTGCAACATTCATGTAATAATGGCAACACTTAGTGATTGTAAGCATATATCTTATAGTATTTTAGCCAGGTGTGTAAATTGTAACAGGCACACACATTGATTTAAGTTCCCAAAATCAATTTTCCTATTTTGATGGCTTATATTTTGTCCATTTAAAACTACCCTTCAGGTGCTGACTTTGAACCACTCCCATTCCTAGTACAGAGCATCCAAATATTGACTTGTCCAAGCTTAATGAAATTGATTTTGACTTCTCACCTTTTATTATTTTGGTGGGAGGTTGTGTGCAGACCAAGTCTGTAATGAAACAGGATGATATACTCAATACCACACAGCAAATCAGTGCCACAGCTGGAGATAAGAGCCGACTTCTATAGAGAACCACCACGCAAATTTGACAAGTCTTGAAAAGCAGCAGGCTTGGATTGCCTGAAAACTCCAGTTTACGTATTGGTTTCCTTCCAATCTGTTAAGGAGGGGTTTCTGTAAGAATAACTTGGCTGCAATGTCTATGTCCCTGATCTCTTACAGTTATTTTCACAGGATCATAAAATGGCTTGGGTTAAAAGGAATGTTAAAGATCATCTAGGTTATTCCCCTTCCCCTTCCCCTTCCCCTTCCCCTTCCCCTTCCCCTTCCCCTTCCCCTTCCCCTTCCCCTTCCCCTTCCCCTTCCCCTTCCCCTTCCCCTTCCCCTTCCCCTTCCCCTTCCCCTTCCCCTTCCCCTTCCCCTTCCCCTTCCCCTTCCCCTTCCCCTTCCCTGTGTGACCACATCTCTTTTGTGCCCCTAAATGTCACAAGAGGGAATTAGTTGCCATCTATCCCATGTGGTTTATTTGCTCTCTTTTACTCCCACATTCCCTCAGCCTGAGGAATTTAGGAGAAACACTGGTGATTTGGTGGAAGCACATTGCAAGTCTTTGGAGACACAAGTGATTCAAAACCAATCAATGCATCTATAAATCCTTGTAAAACTCAGATCCTGAATACCTGGTTACTCTTTCATTATGCGCTGACCCAACAAATGAGGCCGGGGTATTCCTCAGACACTCTTCATTTTTCACTGTGCGCTGTGCTCTGTGTTATTTCTCCATGGCATGCATAAAGGAAAAAAAATGTGTCTTGTAAACATTGATCTACTTATTATTCTGCTTGTTTGGATAGCTTTAAAAATGGACATTTATCTACAGTTTAGGTGTCTTAAACACAGACTGGGTACCCAGACATAACATGAACGTGGTCATACAGAGACCATCCGTGATGACTGCTTTCAAAGCACTCCTCTCCCCACATCCTAAACCAGATTTTTACCTCCTCCAGGAGCCTGGAGTAACTCCTTTGGGAACACAGATTCTTGCAAAGTCCACCATGAAAAGCTACCTTTCTTAGGTGTTAACAGCTGGGGCCAACTGCTTTGCTTTTTCAAGGCGGGAAGTAGTAAACTGTAAGGACTTCAGGCAACATATATGTAATGACTGACAGCCGAAATATAGAGACATAAAGAAATGGGTGTCAGGGCTAATGCAGTTCTGCACATCTCCATCACACATTTCAGACGTGGGCATTTTTCTTTTTCAGCCTCTGTGTTTTAAAACAAACCAGATTGGGGCCATTGCTGCCTGTAGATTATGGCCCTCGAAGTGATAAACATGCTGTTCCATTGCTATTTGCCCCATGAGATAAACATTTCTGATGGATTTTTCTGACAAAACTGAGAAACCTAATAATCGCAACGTCAGAAAAAAAGTGAAAACTGATTCAGTTTGATCCCCGAAGGACAGGAGAGAGAAAACAGCAATAGGAGATACAGTTCTGGAGGACTGAACTTGTCAAAGCTCTTTTAGGCTGCTTTGAATAAGCACATCCGCTTGGCGTTATAAATAAAGGTTTCAGACCGTAATTTGCGTGGATTAGGATTGTTAACGTTTATCAATTGCTGGCTTTTAAAGAACTCCCAAATTCTTGATAGGAGTAACTCTTTGTAGTGAAAGATTCATGGTGGGAGTGAAAAAAAATCCGATGAATTTCAAGCTACAGATGAGAGAAAGCAAAGCCATCCAGATCTAAACTGAGATACCATTAGTGGTTCCCATAAATCAAATCATGTTTATAGCAGGGATACAGTTGAATTACCATCTGGACTTTTTAACCTCAACATTTATTTCCGAACCCTCCTCCAGTATTGAAAGTAAACTTAACCCTTCCTTTCATCTTCAGGACTTTGACCTGGTGCCAGTTCTTATTTTGAAGGAATGATCTGATTTTTGATGGGGACAGAATGTCACACGTGGCATGAGGTTGGAAGGACTGGGAGTTTCTTACAGAAGACAAAGTCGTAAAAGAAATAAAATATACTCAGTCTTAAATGAGATCAGCTGAATAGAGGGTCAGTGGGAATGAAGTCAGGGGGAGGATAGAGAAAGGAGGGTTCATTTTAATTCAGGTAGAGGACACAGATGGGGTCCAAGGACAGTGTAGCAAAACATGTAACAGTCAAAAGGAACTTCTATTTTCTCAGGATATGTGGGTTTACTGGGAGGTAGATGGGTGATGAAGAGCTGGATCCTGTTTTCATTGGTGTTAATAACAAAACTGTCATTGCCTTTAATAGAACATCCACCTACTTGTTTGAAAACGAGAACTTTAACCCTTTACTGACAAAACAAATCAAGCTCATATCAAGTAAGTTTGAAAGTCTCAGGAAAAATACATCAAGTTATCTGGGTCCCAGGGTTTTTTGGTGTGTGTGTGTTGGGGTTTTTTTCTGCTTTTTTTTTCCTTTTTTTTTTTTTTCCCTCCTTCCTTTCAGTCTACCTCTGAACTTCCTTCCTGGTTCAGTCAAGGAGCTGCCAAAGTAGTTAGTAAAGGATATTGTGCTATTTCCAGCTCAGGAAGTTGTAGACAGGTGGGGGTCAGTCTTTTTTCTCAGGTAAAAAGTGACAGGACAAAAGGAAACAGCCTCAAAGTGCACTGGGGGAGGTTTAGATTGGATATTTGGAGAACTTTCTTCACTGAAAGGGCAGCCAAGCACTGGAATAGGCTGTCCAGGGAAGTGGTGGACTCACCATTCCTGGAAGTACTCAAAAGATGTGTAGAACTGAGTTCTTCCAGTAACAGGTAACAGTGATCTCTATAAGAACAGCAGGCGGGAAACCTCACTGCATGTATGTAGGGCTGTGAGCTAAGCATTTGCACAAAAATACACACATCTGCCACAGAAGGTGACCATAGGGGCTTTGGCTGGCTGAAAGGTTGAGATTCAAGTAGGGAAACCCATCCTGGGATTTTGTCATGTGGCTGGCTGAGTCCTCTGCTCTCCTAGCCTTGCATATCAAACACGATTCTTTTCTTTGAGGGCAGTTTCCCTGAAGAAAATAAATGTCTTCCCACCTCCTCTCCAAAGCTGTTTTTGTAAATGTCTTTGGTGTCATATGTTTCAAAGTGAGCTGAACTTTTTTTACTCAGTCCTTGTTAGACACAACCTCATATTTCACACCCTGGCTGGTGCCAGGATCCTCTTGGTCTATTGGCGACATTACTGCCATTTCCTATCTCTCTCCTTCCTGAATTTACCTAACCCAGAGCTCTGGCCTTTTGTTGAAATGATTTTCTGCCTTCCGGCCCTGCGTGCCGTGTGTCAGATAATGTGCAAAAGGTCTCAACCCACTTCCCCTGGGTTTAGACACAGGATGAGGAAATGAAGAAGAGTGAAGTTACTGATTTCATTTTGGAGGTCAGGGTGGGTCTTCTCGGGGTAGAACTGGAGTCTGAAGAGCAAATGCTGTCATTTGTTATCCGTATTTTGTCAAACAAACAAGAAACCCCAACAATTATTCATGCTGCTGAGTCGGAAATACTTCTCAAAACAGCTGACAAAAAAGAACAGGAGGACAATAGGTGGATGGTGAGATTATATATATACACTTATATATATAGCCCAGACACAGACATCCAATTTTGCTGGAAAGAGTCTGAAGACATGAGGAGCAGTCTGGCAATCATCTCTGGAGTGCCCAAGTGGGCAGGCTGCCTTGTCTGCTCAGTAATTCCCTGATAGCATTGCACAGTCTAATTATGTGTTACCCCACACTGGAAACCTGCAACATCCAAAGGGTGTCTGAAATCGTGCCAGGAGAATGTTCTCCAGTACTGGGGAATCCCAAAGCCTGCTCTGTACAGGGGTGCACAGACTCCAAGCCAGCAGCCTGAGGCCATGGTGAAAGCAGAGGCAGAAGAAAACCCCAGTGCCAGCCTTGTCCCCCTCTGTTGGGGAGAGGATGTAGCTCACACACTGCTGGGACAGGACCTGGGTGGTCCCTCAGGGTGGGTCTGGGGGCTGCTCAGAGCTGCTCAGGGCAGCCAGCCCAGGCCATGGAGGAAGGGACAGAGCACAGACACACGGGCAGCTCCCTCTCCTGATGATTTGGGCAGCAGGTCTTGGCTTCCAGGGTGAGCTGCAGACTGAGCACCTCCTCCTGCCTTCCTCCCCACGAGCTGCCCGACTGGCAGTGCCACTCTGTCACTGTGCCCCTTGCACAGATCTGGTGGCAGTCCAGGAGCACAGACCCCAACCTGCATGCTCCAAGTCTGCCTGTTTCCTCAAGAATCTGGGCACCAGTGCTGGAGGGGGAGGAAAAACAAACAAAGAAGCAAACAGACGGGAAGGCAGAAATCCAAAAGCATTTCCTCTCCCTCCGCAGGTTGTTGGTTGTACCTAGAGCTCTGGCTGGTTTATGTATGCATTCAGAGTAAGTTCTCTGAGGAGTATCCTGCAGTCATTTCTCAGCGAGTGTGAACAAACTCATTAACAGCTCCTTTACTGGAATGATAAGTTGTTTCTTAATGAAGGGAAAAATAAATACCCTTGCTAACCCAGGCTCCATCACTAGAAGTCACACATCATTCTTAAAGACTCCTTATTTTCCACCAGAGACATTTGTGTACAGCCCTTAAACAAAATGAAAGGGCTTGTTTCTCTTTCTTAGACGCTCTTTTAGATGCTCAAATTGCACAGCATTTCTTAGATGCTTCCCAGAGTTTTATCCCAGATGTGAGCACCTTGTGCTCAATAAAACAAAATATAATGATCTCAAACACCACCCATTTTAAGAAGGCCAGGTTTGTAGCACTTTAAACATGGGACTGGGCCCAGGAGATTTGGGATCTATTCCAAGCTCTGCCATTGACCTGCTATGTAGTTTTACTTGTAAGGAAGTCACTTAAGCTCATTGTGCTTCAATGTGCCCATTTGTGGAATGGAGATAATAATGCCAAGCTCACAAGGGGGCTGTAAAGGTTAATTAAATAGAGTTTTTAGGTGATTTCCCTTCTTTGGATGAAAATCGTGACAGATATATTGTTTATTAATGAAATTTGTGCAAAAATCACAACTGAATTTTTGCAGTGTAAAAATACATGGTGATTTTGTTTGTGTGTCTGAAAAATGCCAATCTAGCATTTTTTAAAAATTATCTTTTTTGTTATTGTTCAAGCTATATTGATTCCGTTAGAGCTTCAAAAATCTGGGAATGTTTTGCAAATTTTTTTTGGTCCATTTTGGCATGTAGCTACATGATGATGCCTGTACTAGCAACTAGAACAGCTAGGGATCACCACGGGAAGGATTGTGAAAACAAACAGGCAAACAAAAAAACCCCACAACATTTAAATAGTACTTCAGATGCTCACGTGTTTCACGGCATAAAGATTCAAGGGCATTCATGTCATCGGAATTTGTTAATACCTTTGTAAGATTTGATGCTAGCTGTTTTCAAATGTAGAAGTTTGTTTTCTTTTTCATCCAGACTAACATTTGTGATTCCATGTTTAGAAATTGCATAGAATTCTAGAAAAGGAAATTATAATATACCCAGGAAGACAATAATAATAATAAACCCCATGCTTCTTATCCTTTCCAGTTTTCAGTGTTCACTTCAACTGGAAGTGAATTAAGTAGTTTGGCTGCATGATTTGATGCAGATCAGTCTCTGCAGGAGTGGATGGGACATGCTCTGCCCCCCTGCCCCTCATCTGTGTGCATGTGGGAACCCCTCTTAAGTTTGGTTATAATACACAATCACATCTTTTCAGACACTAAACCAGCTCCTCATGCAGGTCACTTGGTGAGAATTTTTCACCCTCATGAAGAGACACCTCAAGAAGCTGCACGACAACAAGAGAAGAAATGTTAAGTCCAACTTTTGTGATACGTGCTTTCATCAAAGGCTGAGTTTGGGCTGAAGATTTAAATGCTTTCCCTCTCTCATTGAACAAGGTCACCTACCCCATAATCAGAGAAATTCCAAATGAATTAGAGCTATTAAGTTATCTTGTCCACCCTTTGGTGCAAGAATGAGAGGGTGACAGGGGCTCTGGCAGAGGGCTGTGCACAACCCATGACAAAGGCTGCACACAAATATGAATCTTAGTGTGCTTAAAAGGCCCACATGAGTTTACTCTGGGCTCCTTACCCTTCTTTGGATCTAGTGGGAAAGGGGCCCTGGAACTTAAACTGGTTGGCAAAAAAGAGATTGAATCAATCCCTGAAAACAATAGAATTAACCCTGTGTATTCCATTGCTCTATTCACTGCTAGTGCTTCTCATGCCATTTTTGCCACTGAGAGATTCCCCCAGGATGCTGTTTTTAAATAAAACAAAACCTACCCACTGTGCAAATCTAACATCAATTTGTGGTTTCCCTCGTTCAAACTTCTGGGATGGCTGAGCGAGTTTCAGATGTGAAATCAGCTTGCTGCAGAATGGAGGGAGGGCTCTGTAACCAGAAAGAAAACCTGCAAATACAAAGAAAAATCAGTGGTTTTGATAGCATCAAGGGAAATAGCATTGTCATTTTTTGTTATTACATGAAGAGTCCTCCTCACACTCCTCCACCTATTTCCAGACACTCTGTCATGGACAAATGGAGATATTCCATTTGCTCATTAGATGTTGCTGGATCAGGATTTCACATATGATTTCTGAGCATTCATTTTTGTCCCTTGTCCTTTAAAAGATGCTGAATTAAAATGTTCACACTGAACATTGTCTTCCTCTCTGTGCTTGACTGGCTTTTCTGGTGTTTGAATTTTGCCAGTGACACTCAAAGACTTCAGCTGAGTGCTCAGCTGATCATCCTGGGGAGGAAAAAAAATGAAGAAAATCCACAACCAACAAATCTGCTGTGTTTTACTGAGTTCATAGAGAAGATTCCTAGAATGGTTTGGGTTGGAAAGGGCCTCAAGGATCATTTAGTTCCAACCCTCTGCTGTAGGCAGGGACACCTTCCACTAGACCAGATTGCTCACTGCTCCATCCAACCTGACCTTGAACACTGCCAGCGTGGGGGCACTCACAGCCTCTCTGGGAAACCTGTGCCAGGGCCTCACCACCTTCACAGTAAAGTTATGGAGAGTCACATGGACTTAAGACTTTTGTACAGGTGAGTCCAAAATTCTGGCTGCCTTTCACATATGCCAGGGCATGTTGGTGCATGTAGATAAGTATTACTGTAAACACCTTCTGTGCTTCTAAAAAGAGTTTACAGAGTTGCTGACATGATTTGCTCTGAGTCGAGATTTGCAGAGCGTCAGCTGGGAGAGCATTTTCCTTTGGAAATGAAACAGTACAAAATAAATGCATTTGGTCATTTCACTAAATTCTGGGATGTAAAGCCGGTTTCCCCAGCAAGAATGAGAAGAAGCTGTGCTCACTCTGACAGCAAAGGCTGAAAAAAAAAGTGGCAATCAGTCTTGGTGGGGTTTGAGCATGGTGCTTATTAATCTGAATTTACATTTCTCCTATGGAAACAGGGGTTTTCTGAAGTGACCTGAATTGCTGGGAGCTGACAGTTGCTGTGCTTACAGACCCTCAGCACACTGCGTGCAGGGAAAGACTTTGCTTCCCAGTCTTTGACATTCTCTGTTCGGAAGATTTTTTATTTTAACCCCAGTCCTAATTGCCCTTCAGTATCAAAATTAATTGTGTTTTCTGCTAAAAGGCCAGTGCAGTTTAAGGTTACTCCAGGGTCCCAGCAGCCGATGCATCTTCTGTAAATGGCTTGATTGCCGTCTGTGGAGAGGAGTGCTGGGAGAGATTTGCTTGACCGAGGCTATACATTACAGTCCAATTAGTGTGAAGATCACTACATGAGTCTTTAACTTTATCTAGGAACTGTCGGAATCTCTAATGCCGAGAGCAGGGAGAGGAAGAAGGATGCAGAGCCCACCTGGGCAGCCACACGGAGACCACGTCTCTTCCAGGCTGCCCTCT
This sequence comes from Prinia subflava, assembly GCF_021018805.1. Taxonomy (NCBI): domain Eukaryota; kingdom Metazoa; phylum Chordata; class Aves; order Passeriformes; family Cisticolidae; genus Prinia; species Prinia subflava. The sequence goes on from NC_086261.1 coordinate 5,151,269, forward strand.
GGCTGTCTTGCAGGCAGCAGAGGGAGCAGTTGGAGGATGGAAATTCTCGGTGAGCTGCACTTCTCATCCTACAGGTATTTTATCCCTTTTTTCCCCCCTTCTTTTCTTTGCTGCTTTACTGATATATTAGTGTATGGTTTTGATTTTGATCCTTTTTTTTTTTTTTTCCTCTTCTCGAGACAGCTCATCTGAGGTCTGGATTCATTTAGTGTAACCTGAGGCAGTGGGCTTGAGTGGATGGGAATCTGCTAGCCCTGGGTATTCTGGGCTGACAGAGAAAGAGCAACACATCCAGATATTAAATTAAATTCCCACAATGATCTTTAGAGATGGTTTTCTCCATCTGTCCTACAGCCAGGTCTCCAAACTCAGGTGTTTCATTTAAGTATTCAAAAGTCAGCAAGAGTTAGACTTTCCATTGCTCTGTGCAAGAATTCAGGAGCTCCTGTTCAGCTCAGGGTGAAGTCAAGCAAAAATGTAAGTCAGTAGCAGAAAAGGCCAATTCTAACACTAAATGCTCTTTGCAGATCATAGAGTAGATCTAGAAGATAGACAGTACCAGTTAACTCCTGTGAGCTGAAATTTCTCCTGTTTGGATCTGCAAGGATGAATGGAGATTTTTTTTAAAAAATAATAACTATGAATGGTCATCAACTGAAACCATCTCAGTAAGGTTATGAAATGACAGGGGCCTTACAGTCCACATTAACCACACACTATGCAAACACTGGCACACAAATGTGCCGAAGAATGGGTCCAAAATATTCTTATCCATAAAATTTTGTTCATACAAGTTCAGCCTGTAACTTAAATAATCTCAAACTGTATGTTGTTGAACATGATTGTTAGAAAAAACCCTAATGAAACACCAGGTTCTGCCTTATCAGATGCATACAGAACATCTGGAATTAATTTTTGGTTGGTCTGTGCCTCAAGCCATCAGGCTTCTTGTCTGCATATCTAGGCCTCTTCTCTTCCAAAATATCTTCTAAAAGTGGCTGGAACAACCAGTATGAAACAAGACTATTAAGGAATGTTGTAAAAGTTTGAAAGCTAATGAAAAGAAGAATGCCAAGTCCCTGACATTTTTCACATCTCCACCCTTTATTTTTCAGCTAGCTTTAAAGCTTAATGTCTTATTTTCTGAGTCAGTCTCCAAACCAGGGAATGAAGAGGCAGCTGCAAAAGTGGGAAAAACATGGGGGAAAAAAGTTGTTATTTGACACCATCTCACAGAAGTTCCAGAACAGTGAACTTTCTGTAACAGCTCCACTTCTCATTACAATCTCATTTGACACTAGAGCAATTATGACTAAAACAACAACACCAAAAAAATGTCTTCATGAGTATTTCAGCATTTGGGGGATTACAGAGCACCATAATATGTTAGACAGCACACGCCTTCTTCAGTTTCTTTTTGTGCTGTGCTAAAGATATTAGTAACACAATGATGGCATCTGTCAAACTGGATCTCTGCTCCTCTCCTTTCTGTGCCCTGCAGGAGCAGTTGTCTTCTCCTCCAGCACCTGGGACGCAGCCATAGACCTCACCCCTTCCCCTGGTCCTGTTTTACCTGCTGGATTCACGTACTTAGGATTCCACTCAGCACCAGCTCTCCTACACGGTTCACAGCAGATCTTGTATCAGTGTGCAGCGGTGTGTTTGCACAACTCAGAGATAAGGGAGTCTCTCCCTCTCAGAGGCATTTTAGATTAAATAAAGCTGGTAATGGGATGAGAGATGAGTCTCTCACCCACTGTTCTAAAGGTTCTTTAAAATGACACTGGATTGAGACTCCAATGAACAGCAGTTTTTTTCCTGTGGTCAACAAAGCTGTGGATTGCTTAAGGTAGAAGCAAATAACATTCACCTTCTTGGAACTTATGAAATTAAACATTTAAGAAGAAGTAATATTCACAGCATAATTATATAAAAGGATTTTTCACGACAAAATACTATGGGATAAATTAAAGGAAAAAATATTTGTGTGAGGGACAATAATGAGGTGGATATCTCACTTTTCAGATACATGCAAACTGTGGCTAAATTCTATGGTATTCAAATTAACAGCAGGTAATTACTGCTATTTGGTTTTTCCCATCATTTACCCTCTTTACAGCTATAAAAAGAAAATTAACTGCTATTAAAGACAGCAAAGAAACTCTTTTTCAAAGCAATATAAGATATTATTTCTAAGGGCCAAGGTTAACAGGAATGTAAGGCTGTGGAAAAAAAAATCCCTTCTTGTAAAGGCCTTTCAGAGCTGACTACAAGTGGATTTCTTGTTCATTTTTGGAAAATCCTGAACCAGCTAATCTCTGATACAGGACACTGAGAATTGGAGCCTTTAGTATGTTCTCTAGTGTGTCATAAGAACAGAAATAATAATTAAACATTGCTCTAATTTAATTCTTATTTGTGGCTGCGGCATTCCCAATCTCTCTGCCTTAACAGGGAGGTTGTAAGGCTTGCAAGGAATACAAAGGAAAATTCTGCATGTCAGAAAGTTATGAAACAAAGGCGAAGTGGAAATATAAAGTCAAAATGAAACCCTCCATCTTTCTGTCAAACTGAAACAATAAATAATAATGGCATCTTGCATTTATATAGTGGTTTTCATCCAGAAAGCCTGGAAAGCTGTTTGGAAACTTTACAAACTACTGTGGAGGAATAGGAATGATTTCATACACTGACCTATTGAAGGCTCCCACTTCTGTAAACAGTTACATTCTACAGGCACATTACATCTCAGTCTGGGACAGGTAGAGACTGATCTTGAGAGATATTGGATGGATCTGTAGTTAGTCAGAGTAAATCTTCAAAGTCCTGTGGGAATTTACACTGCTGACAGTTATTGTTTCTCATGATCAGGCACTTGGTAAAGAAATAAAATTACAGGTAGATGAAATAGCTGCTGATCCTAGTCTGTGAAATATGGCAATAGCAGCCAGAGCTTTACAATTAAAATCCCTGGTAATTCATCAATCGTGGGATGGTAAACATGCTCATTTTAAGGAGTCCAATCCTCTGTCCAGCCATTCCTCATTGTTATCATACTGCTGACATCCTTTCTTTCTTATTTTAATCTCTGTGTGTATATAGAAAAGGTGTTTTAAGAGCTAGTTGAAAGCAAAACAAACCTCTCAGATTTACGTCTCTGCCATGTTCAATTGTCAGGCAAAGCACAGAAGAAAATAAACCCAAAGTATGAGTAATTAGTAAGCTCAGGAAACTTGATTAAGCTTTCCATTTCTATCATATGTTTCACTTAAAAAAATCACACCAGATACTCAAGAAGTCTGTTGGATATTAAGAGATGGCATAGATTTCCAGATCCTCAATGGAGGAAAAATTCTTGCTGATTTTCATGGTCTTTTTGTTCCAAGAAGGATCACATGATTTTGGCTCTTGAATAATATTTCTATAAGTAGCAGTCTGCTCAGGAATTCCCTGTATGTGAATGCATTTCTCTATCAGCTGGTGCAATGAATTTCTGCACTGGAACACCACTCTGAAAGCATCCAGCCAGCACCTCCTAATGGTGGCAGCAAAAGGAAGAGGAATGAAACAGGAAAAAACGGTTCCAGGAACAACAGAGTAAGAAATTGCCTTCAGATTTGTGTGTCTTCATTTCACTGGCCTGTGGCAGGTAATTTTGAGGGACTCACATGTTATGGGTGTGAGTCCTGCCTAAGCTTGACCCCACGTCTTCATTATATTTCGAAGAATATGCTGGGATTTCACATGGATGATTGTTCTGCTTTCTCTGTCATCCCCCTCACTCAGCAGCCAGAGGAGTGTTTGGAAAGTTCCCCTGCTCCCTTTCCATCCCTGTTCTTGGTGGTCTGCCTGCCCTGAGGCCAGAATTGGTGGTGTCCAGCCAAACTGATGCTTCTCAACACTGCCAAGGAGCACAAGTGGGACCACAGTGCCTGGCCTGCAGACTTTTTTACTCAGTGCTGCCCTGGCTGATGTCCTTGGGCAGATGGGGAAAAGAAGGAGCATGAACCACCCTAACTAGTGACCAGAGCAATGATTAAACCTGATAAAGCCCTAAGAATCAACCTCTCCTACCAACACCTGGCAGAAGAGCAGCATAAACACTGTGCAACTAGAGAAGGAAATGTTGAACCACGGGTAGATCCCCAGATTTCAGCTGAGAAAAAGTTCTCTCCTCCCTGGGGAAGTTAGCACCAAGTGAAGGAGAGACATGGACAGTGTTTCTGCATTTATTTAAACTGTTCTCTGTACTAAGTATTCTATAAGGATAGGAAACTGTGGGAAAAAAGTCTGCAGGCTTCTCAATATTAGTGGGGTTTTTTTACTATTAGGAATGTATTTTTATGTCCTCTAAGTTTTTCTCAAGTCAGAGTATTCTCTTGAGAGACTGAAAATTTCAAATCAGAGCTGTAAACTCAATCTCTGGATCAGTAATTCCCATTTACATCATGAAACACTCAAGAAAAAGCCTGATAGCTACATTTTGTTACAAACATGAGCTATTTAGGCATCCTGATTGACAACCTAAATTTTGCACATTAAATGATGGGATCTCTGGCTCCACAAAAGTATTCTTCCAGACGATAGAAACAGTGTTGAGTATTGTGAAAAAAAAAAAAAAAACCTTTTATGTCAAATCAGTCATTCCAAGGGTACATGCCATTAATTTGAATCTCATTGGTGGTGTTACTGCTCTTCCATGTGGTTACTGGGGAAGTTTGGGTAGCTCATTACACAAAAGCTAGTTTTCTGGTGGAATATAGGTTGATATGTTCAAAGGCACTCAGGGTTGCCACAGGACAAACTTTTGTTGAAAGTAGGTGAATGTCAGATGCTTACTTCTTCACGCTTCTGAAAACCTCCTGCTGTTTTTGCTTCTTGAACATGAGAAGAAGGTTGTCCAGAGCAGCTATTACGGGCTACTTATATCAAATCCTTCATTTTGCTGGTGACTGGGAGCCCCCAAGAGTTCTTGTCCCACATTTTGCCTGGCAATTAAATAGGCCAAGATATAATTTGCGCCCCATATTCTGAGTGTTGAAGGCAGTAGGTTTCTTCATTTTTAGCCTAACTCTTCTGTCACCTTCACCAGTTTCACATTATTTATGTTAACTCCATGGCCTAGGGGTGGGAGGGAGAGGGGAATTATTCCTAATTTACTGAAAGTGAGAGAAGAATCAGTCACTTCTTTCTTTAAATTTCTGTGGAGGATTGTTAATCAAAGTTAAAACAAATCTGTGTTCCAACGCAGAGGTGGGCGAGGAAATGTGTGCCTAACACATATGCACTTTGGGGCTCCTGCAGAAGGAAACAGAGTTCTGGAAACTGTTGTGAGAAAAACATTAAAGACACCAGACTGGATGCTATGCCACGGACTGGAAATGAGGCTTCAGACAATATCCAGCTATGTTTGAACCTGCTTGAAATGTTGCTCTTTATTCTCCAACCTCCATGGCGTAAATTATCTCCCTTTCTTATTTGCCTCACGTTTGAGAAGAGCCTGGCTTGGAGCAGGACAATGACTTAAAGTAAGAGCCAGGCAGAGAATACATCAGGAGTTCGACCTGCAGGCCTATGAAATGCAGTGTCATCATAACCCAAAGGGCGTATCATTAGTCACTGAAGGAAGGAAGTGCAAGCATGCCCGGAGAAATCAATAGAAGGTCCTTGTCTAGTAACATGAAGAGAACAGCACCACTGTTTATGTCTTTGCCCTTCACATACTTTGCTCTTCCTTCCTCTCCAGTCATCTTTCCACTTTATCCAGAATTTCATTTTCCCGATTCCCGAGTACAAACGGATGACCGTAGTAACCAAGACTCAGGCTGCAATCCAGCCTTTTCTCAGAAAAATATATTAAAAAAAAAAAATTGTCCATCAGGCCCAGTGTTTCTGTATGGTGGTTATCTGATTTGGCTCCTGCTAACTAAAAACATATGCAACTGGTTATCTCCATCAACACAGTTTAATTCAGCTCTGGTCCGTATTAGTGTGTTTTTCTGCAACTGATGTCTCTTAGTGCCATGGGTGAACTGTTACTGTTAAAATCATGTTTAAATATGAAGATCAAACAAATGGTCCAAAGGTTTCTAGCATCTAAAGATTCATTAAGCAATGCAAAAATACTTTGCCATGTTTTAGTTAAATGTAATAGCTCTTCCCCAAAATATCATGCTTTCAATAAATACTTAGCCATCTTTTAATTAAATTTATTAACTTTTCTCTAAAATATTATGCTTCCAATAACTGAGGAACCAGATTAATAAGGTATTTTAGAGTTTTTCTAGAATATTAGGCAGTAATTAAAAACTGTCAAGGCTCCTTTTAATTCCACAGTCCTGCACTTGACCTGTTCCTTTTTTATGCCTCAGACTGCCCATCCATAAAATGAGCAAAACAGTAGTAATGTACATCCCAGGGAAGGTACAAAGCACCACTCATTACTGTCAGGAAAATGCTCTGAAATTATTCAGCTGTATTCATAGCAAAAACCCAACGAATTAACAAAATATGTTCAGGCAATGCACATTTGTCGGCTTCCATGAGAAAACTGTGAAGTGTTATGAATAATGTGGCTCGTTGGTGGCTGTTTGCTCTAACAATCCTGATTTGTACATTACATGAAGGCTGAGGAATCTTTTCATGCTCAATTTGACCCTTCCTCACACTGGCCCTGATTTCTTTCCTTTCTGGCCCTTGACAGGAGTACACATCAAGGACAAGAATATGCACAAAATGCACATCAAGGACAAGAATAACTTTTGTAGACCGAGATAGCATTTGTATTATTAGAAGAGGTTAGGGTGTGCCTGAGAGGGCAGGAGGTAAATCTGCTGAACAGTCTAAAAAGCTTTATTTATGGAAATGTCCTTTTTAAAAAGAGGGGAAAGGAGGAATATTACTAATAACATCAAAAATTCTCCAAGATCTCAAATCAGCCAAGCTGTGCATGAGCCTACACGTGCATCAGAACCAACTTTTTTTAGTAAACAGACCTCTGACCCTGGACCAATTTTCCAGCTAGAGCAAGTCAGCTTCAGTATATGAAATTTGGTGGAATTGACATCAATTTACCCTGGCTGAGAGTTGTGACAAAGTCTCATTATTTCATAAGGAAAATCAGAAGTATCTTATACAAGACTGAATGGAGTTCTCTCCAACAGGAAGAAGCAAACTATCTTTTCTGACAAGTTTAAGAGCTTCTGACACATCTGTCTCTCTAGTCCTTTACCCAATAACCCACTTGCCAGGGGAAAACCCTGAAATCAACCTTTGCAAGGTCAGCTGAACTCCTCAGTGCTTCCTGAAGGAAACCATAGCCTGAAGGAAACCAAGAATCCGCTCAGCTGTTCTCAAGAAATTAAAAAAAATACCCAAACACCACACTCTGAACTTTCTTGTATGATTTAGGAACCAACATATCTGTTTCCCTCCCTGCCTCCCCCCAGTTTTTAGTCAGTTGAGCACTTAACCTCAATCTGTTAACCAGCTTTGTGAGAATTCTCACTGTTTGTGAGACTTGGCCCCTTGTAGGAGAGAATACAGGCTGCTCAGTCGTATTCCCTGATGATTTCTGAGAGTATGACTGCTGTCCTATCAAAGCACAAATTGAAAATGTAGAATTGGCTGCTGTTCCCTATCTGGAGGATAAGAGTGCCCTATGAAGGGGCAAAGGCCAGGCTGAGAGAGCCTGGAAACACAGGAAACACAGGAAATCAGAACAAAACCTGTCCCTGAACACCTTTACAAAAGCCAGTCTTAGTCTGCTCATCAGAGTCTGCCCCCACATCCAGGAGTGGATCTGGCACCTAAAGGGAGGGAAGAGCTGAAATTCTAAATATTGGGATGGTGCCTCGCCTGCGTTTGTCCTCCAAAACGAGATTGAATTTAGGATCAAGAAAACTGAAATTCTTTCATATCTAAGGGGATTCAATTGCTGACAGCTGAAAAAGCCAAATTAATAAATAAACAAGACATCATTTGAGAGGGGTTTTTGATCACATTTTATAGGCACATAAAAATATTATAGTAAAATATATCTTTACTCTTGCAACAGAGAGCTTGGACTGTCTTCTTTAAATACACACTTCAAACACACTGGGAGCTTTGCACAGTTTAAATATAATTTTATTTGAATAATAATATTATTTTTTATCACAGATATGCCACCATGGCTTATTTTTAACATAGTGATGTCACCCTAACAGTGAGATCAATTTGCAGAACATCCTACTGAGGAGTAGAGGTGAACTTGCTATATAATAAATAGAAAAATTCAAACAGTATTATAGGAATGCAAACCAGAGATGGTGTTTGACTCCTGCAGGAAAGGGACAATGCACTTTTATGAAAAAAAACCCAAAAACCCACAACACTTGTGTACCTCACTTAGGAGAAGAAATTCTTTATTCTACTGAATGTTAGATTTCTGATGAATATATGGACTATGTATGTGTGCCCTTTCTGCAGCCAACAAACCCTTTAATGACAACAATGTCATAAATCTTCTTATATTTGAAAAACATCCTCATGCTGATTGGAAATATGTAGCAAAATATTCAACTAGAATAACACATATTGCCCACATACAAGGTATGTCCCACTCTTACATGTCAGTTCTGTTAATAATTTGAATTTATTATGACATTTTATGCATACTATAAAAACATTAGCATATGTTGGGTTTGCCCCAAAATAATTGCAGCTGGAAAGACAAATAATGAATAAATTAACTGTTAAATCTGGTTGACCCCTGGATTTTCAGTTTTTCAGCAAGTCCAAAAAATACAAATGTTTTATGGAGATGAAAATGTCTTTTAAGGATATATTTTCAGCATGTCAAAAGAAAACAAAACCATTTCAAATCAAATAATATGTTTCTGTAGATAGACACTGAACCGAGTTCCAGTTGTGGCTTTAGCATATTTTAGTGGTTTGAATTAAAAAAAAAAAAAAAAAAAGAAAAAAAGAAAGACAGGAACATGCCATCTGTGAAAGATTAATATTGGAATAATCTACTAAATATTTGAGATGGTTTTAGGCTTGAATGACTGAGCCTAACAGGGACAAATTCTTCATGTGTCTTTTTTTGGTTCTCCTCTCAAGAGTTCCTGCTAACATTTCCCCAAACCCTGCTCAGTGGAAAAAAGGGGGGACCCCCATAGCCAAGTGCTGAGGCTGCTCCCAGACTCACAGTTCCATGTTATTTGTTTTTTGGGGGCTCTTTCTTTTTCTTTTAATAAACTATCCCCCAAAGCCTATCTACCTAAAGAGTATTATCTGCTTAATTTCCTGCAGGCTTCGATGCAGAAGCAGGTCAGTTGGTTTAATTATCAGCTATGGAGACATGAAGGAACTTGAAATTCAATTGAAATATACAACGGCTTTTTTTTTTTTCCCCTGGATCCCTTAGCAAAAAAATACCTGTTCAAAGCACAGATTGACTCAGCTGTGACTTAGAGAAAGATAAGATTGTGTGGCAGGAAAGTCATAATGTTAATATTGTCCACTGGACAGAGCATATTTGCACGGTGATTAGCGATGTCTAATACAGTGAAATGCTATACATGGGGAAGCAGGCAGGAATTTACCTCCTGACTGTCAATTCTCTTTTTGGGTTTGAAACATAGTCCTGCTCCCTCTATCTATATCACGCTATCCATTAAGTGCCAGACAGACCCAGAAATGCCTTATGAATTTTGGAGTCCTAAATCCATATGACACTATTCAGCCAATGGACTCCTCCTCGCCGTGACAGAAAGGCACGCAACACTTCCTCCAGTGATTGGATCCCTTGCTGGGAGTTTTTTGGCACAGGAGGGAAATGCTTTTTCTTTTAGAATAGGCTTTTTCTGTGTCCTAGATAAAGTGTGAGGAAGGCTAAATAAGCAATAGTAGGTTGCCATGCCTTCCGAGTTCAAATCTTTTCTTTTTTTTTCCCCTTTTTTCTTCTGTATAATTCTGGGAGTTAGTATTGGCAAGTCTTTATTCAGAGATAGACATGTAGAGGGAGCATTCAGAAGGAAGGAAATCCAATTAATTTTGTGAGAAATCCAATAGTCTCCCAGTGAACACAGACTTCCACCACAAATCTGCAAGTTTATAGAGCCGTTAAGGTACTTGGAGCATCCACTCGGCTGAAAGACAGAGGTTGGGCTCAGTGTGGATAGAGTGATATCTGTAATATCCCATAGAAATCCATTGAGAACACTTAGGAAAGCACAATATCCTTTAAATGTAACCTTGATAATGAAAGGAAAGGGCTCCTGTTCCTAAATAAAAAACAACAAGCCCCGACAGGTCAGAATTGATACCAGCATTTTCTGCTGCCTGAAACTCCTGCCGTGCACTGAGTGCTGCAAAAGCGTCTATTATTTTTAACTGTTGGGTTATTGTCCATCTTTAGGGATGGGGAAATTTTAGGAGCACAATTAATAAGAATAATACAAGGAAAAAAAAAGGTTGGTGTTATGGCAGACCTCTAGATAAAATACCTGAGGCAGGGGTGAGCAGACAAAGGAAGCCAAAAGAAAAAAAAAGCAGGTGTGGGAGGCTGGTTTTGGAGAGAGAATCTCAGAACCCCCTGAACTGAGGGTTCTTTATATATAGCACCACATTGAGTGACAAAATGGTAGCTGTCATAATGTGCCAGTTAACATGTCCAATATGAGCCGATCGTTTAGCGTCCCCTGGGATTAGAAGACAGAAACATGACAAAGAACAAAGAACTCGGATCAATAATGCTTGGGGAAATAAGACAGAGAAGGTTATTTACTCTGCATTGATCCGTTGCTGCAGTCGCGTAAACTTGGCCTGTTTTTCTTTTGTTAACCTTTAAGCTTGAGTATACTCACAAGCAACTAGGGAGCCAACTAACAGGTGTAGATTAAGGATCGAAGGAGGTCATCGTACCTCTGTCACCACTAGGCACCCATGTAACAACATCCCTGAAGAAATTTAAACATCAATAGCTATAATAAGGGCAAATTTATCAAGCTTGGCCTACTTTTGCTGGGAGTCTGGCTGTGTCCAGTCAGTTTGCCCTTGCTAAAGCTCAATTGATTTGGACATTCTTTTACTAGAGTTGATTATCAATTGTGACACAACAAATTTGTTAGCTTCCAAAGCACTGGAGTTGTTGTTGCCATTGGAGTCTCTGAAGTGAAAACACCTGGCCGTGCTCAAGTTTTACTCTTGCTGAGGAGAAATAAAAAACTAGAAAACTAGGAAAAAAAAAAAAAAGAATAGACAAGGGGAAGAAGAGAAAAGCAGAGGAGCAAAGAAGCCCTTTGGTGATCTCTCTGTGGATGCTTGTTGCATTGGAGATACCTGTACTGTGCAGCTGGAACATCTGGATTGTCTTCTTTGGAAAATTGGGAGCATGAGGAAATATCAACTTGAAGAAAACTGTTTGCATCAGGAAAAGTCCAGACAGCTGTTAGCTATTCATTTTTTATGTTTTATGATTTGTCACCTAAGTCATATGGAATCACTCCTGCTCCCTCTGTGGATGACAGACTCTTGAAACCCAGCAGTAATGAATCCCTTATGATGGGCAGCAATATTCTTTAAGCATGACTATTCAAAAGAAATAATCATTCTTGCCGAACTCCATGGAACTTGTTAAATGTGAAAATCCATTCACCGATGCTCAGGAGCTGTAGTTAATTAGGCTAAGTGGATATTTTGTGTAGAAACATGATGGGATGGAATTTGTTTGTTTTAAATACTGACCTTTTCTTTTCCAGTTTAATAGTAAATGTTTCATGTTGTGCCAATAGTATTAGCAGTGCATTTAACATGTAATTCTGGAAATATTTATCTCATTTAGTTTACTTCAAAACCAAAGGGATGATTATAACACTATAAAATTATACCAGATTTTCTATTTTTCTGGATCAAAGTATATGCTGCTTGTCATGCTATATAACATTTTGATTTGTGTATCAGAGAATAAAACAAACAAATTATATAAAAGGGAAAGACCTTATAATTAAAAGTTGAAACCCACTTCAAAAAATCTGAAGAGAAAAATGTAATATTATATAGACAGACATTTTACCCAGAATTTTGGGATTGAAGCAGCAGTCTACCTGTAGCATTTACTTTAGTGTTCCAGGTTTTGATCAACATTTTAAAATACCTCTGCAGCATGAACACCCATATATTTTCAGTGCAGGGGCGTAAGATCAGTTTACCATGAACACAGATGTCTGAAAATGAGTTGCATTAGTTGTTTTGCTGATCAGCACCCATTGCTGCCTGATAGTTTGAGTGAATAAACTTATGGACATGGCTCTACTCCTCGTTTACTGTCATGTAGCACTTTTGGCCACTGATAGCACTCAGGCATTGACTGCAAAGCTATGGCTCAGCTCAGATTTTTACAATAGATTCCAGAAAGTAACCCCCTATTTTATACTTCCCATTGCAGCTTGATTTCCTACAGCAGCCAGAGATGCACTTGCTTGGGATAATCTCTCATTAATGTGGCCGTCAGAAAACTCTGAATTTAAGGCATGTTACGTGTTTCTTTTTGTTTATCTATGATTATGTGGCATAAAGAACGAACTCACTGACAAAGGAAATCAGATCCTGCTTCCCTGCTAGAGATGGGAATCTGTTGTTTGCATCTTTTGGCATGCAAAGTTTCAGCTTGTGACCCTTGCCCCATCACCTGTAAAAGTGTCACCACACTTTCTAAGAGCATTTAAGGCATTTAAGAGCATGGGAGGGAGAAGGCAGCAGCTTTTAGGGCATCAGAAATGACAGTAATGTGCACTGGAACTGTCTGCACAAGCAGTGTGCGCTGAGGCAGTTGTATTAGATCAATCTGTGCCAGAAGAGAAGCCACTGACAGTTTATTTCTGTGTTGGAGAATGAGCTGCAAAGTGCACAGTCCTCCATAGGATAAATAGAGAACAGCTTGGTTTGGCCCTCACCAAAACTTCCTTACCAGGCAGTGGCTATTGAGAGCTCAATGTGAAATGAGTTAGGGCTCTCTCAGCCCTGCCAGGACGATAAAAAACAGCACCCAGGTTAGCAATAATCAGCATCCTTGGCCGAGGGTCTATGGATTGAGTGAGCATGGAGAATGAATTACCCTCTCTCCACAAGATGTGGTCCCTCCAGGTCAGGGCTCAGGTGAGAGGAAAAAAGTGCTATGGAGCTGCTTTGATTTACAGCTGAGGAATTGGCCTTAATGGCTCAGTGGGGCTTTGAAGGTGCTTATCTGCACTGGGAGCCTGGGGAGCAGACCTGCCTTGCAGACACAGAGCCCATCCCATGGAAATACCAAGGGGAGCCCACTCTTTGCCTTGTCCCTTGTGCCATGGGCCCTGTGGGGAGGGTGTGGACACGACACAGAGCCTTGTCCCCCTCCCAGGAACACTGCAGCCATTCTCAGTCCTCCCTCTGCAGCTCTGAGGTTTCCAAACCCTCCCGTGATACCGCAGAGCACCGTGCAAGATGGGGCCAGAGAAGGAGATCCTGAGGCCAAGGTGGGGCTGAATCATTGCCCACGACTAAACAGGGCAAAATTTAGGAAAAGAAACTGTAAGGAGACTTCCTAGGTGCTTGGCACTGTGGTGGACTGCTCCAAAATATCATGGAGACAGTGAGCAGAGCTGGATGTGGGTCAGATCCCAAGGATGTGGGGACAGGTCTTCTTCTAAGCAGCAAGGAAAAGCTCTTTATGAGAACAGCAAGAATTGATACAGGAAAAGAAAATGAAAAAAAAAAAAAAAAAAAGGAAAGGAAGGAGGGAACAGCACACAAATGATGCTGAAAGGCACATGCAAAAAGGCTCCAACCCACCTTTGGAAAGCACTTAAACCCGAGTGCGAGCGTAAGCAAATCGAGCCTTTCGAACCCGGCTGCGGAGCCAAAAACGCGAGGCAGATGACGGTGCACTGAGACACCACGTTTCCTGGTTGCATGCTTATGCTAGCATGCTCTCCTCACCCAGAGGCCTTGTCCAGCCTGACCTGCTCCCTTGTAGTGGCCAGTTGGCCGCTTGGCTCCCCTCCCAGCCGCCAGCGCTCTCCGAGCGTGACATCGATCATCGCTGCACTCAGGAAGATGGCACTTACCTGATGGGGTAGGAGGAAGCTCCCTCTCCTACCATATGCTGGGAATTGTCAGTGGCTGCTTGAAGCCAAGGCTGGCTTTTTCTCCTGCCAGGAAACAGGCCTTTTCCAGAGCTTGCCAAAAAGGAGGAAAAAAAACAAAAAGGAGAAAAAGGGATTTTTTTTTTTTTTTTTTTTTGCATATTACGTTTCACACTGAGCAGTTTCACAGCAGGCTGGGCAGCACTGGGAATTGGGGTTCACAGTTTCGTTTGGTGCTGGGGACAGACAGCAGAGAGTGAAATAAGAGTACCACTACAATGGGTAAGGGAAAAAAAAAAAGGAAATACGAAAGAAAGTGTTTATATTGATTCTCTCCAGAAATACAAGATCTGACACAGCCAAGCAGACTAGTGAGTCATTGCAGCCAGCATCCTGACTCCAGGGGTGCTTCAGAGGAAGAGGAGGGGAGGAGGAACACTGCCAGCTGTTCCATGTCCTTTGGAGAGAATCGCTTTCCGGATCCCAGCCCGAGCATGTCCTGGCACACAGCACTTGACTGCTCCATAACCTTTCTCAGCTCCACAGGCCCCATCCCATTTCCCTTCTCACTTTTCAGGTTGGAAAAAGCCTGGTGCCCATGTGTGTTTGCACCATGTTCCCAGCCACACTGGGGGTAGGACCATCCTCGTGGTCTTTTTGGCCCTGAACTCTGAATTAAAGCCAGCATGGACCAGAGAGATGTTGATCTTTTATAGAGGACACCCAAAAATTGTATTCACCTAGGAAAAGTTTAGAATGTGCTCCCATTTAGGCAACTGGGATAAGCATGGCTGTGGCATCTCTCACCACAGCGTGGACTTCCTTTCCAGCAGATGCCACTAATGTTGTGATAGTCCCCTGAATAATCCCCCTCTCAAATGCTGAGACAATCCCCAGGTTTTCAGGGAAAAGAGGCTTCTCCATCCCATCCAGAAGCTTTGACATATCCTGCTGGCTGTGGGCAAACTTGAATCCAAGAAAGGAAGACCAACATCGCTGAAAAGGATTGAGAGATTGAAAAAACGGGGACTGGGAAAATAAGGAAAGAATCTTTTCCTGCATCTCTGGCACAAACACTGATGTTGTATCAGAAGAAATTGGTTCTTGAAACAGATTTCCTCTTCACCTTTCTAAATATCCCTCCTTTCCTCCTTTTTAACCTTTTATTTGTTGTTGTTGTTGTTTATTTACAGAAAAGGGAGAGAGAAAACAATTTGCCATCCAGACAGGGAAGAGATGTCCTTTGAATCAGAAATCAAAAAAAAAAGTTTTTTCTTTTGGTGAGGGGGTGGAGTTGAAGTGGAAGAAAACCAGGCCGAGGGATTACTTCTCATTTCTTCTAAGGAACAAATCCTTAAAAAAAAAAAAAAAAAAAAAAAAAAAAAAAAAAAAAAAAAGAAGGGTCTATTTTGTATTACTCAGCAGTTCTTTTTTCTTATCATTCTTCTATGGAAAGTTGTTGGTTTTTTTCCCCTAATAACGTGTTTATCACGCAGTCCTGCACATTCACCCATCCACACACACACAGAGCTCTTTATACAGAGAAAATCAGGCTGGCGCTGCAAAAGTGCAGAGAAGATCTTTCGCTAAAATGATCTCAAGGTCAGTTTTGGGGGTCTTTAGGTTTCTATATTCAATCCAACCACGTTTCATGTCTCTGCTTTGCTTGCTTAACTTACAAGAAACTTGGGCACAATTTTGCTTGTGTTGGCAGTTTTTAGGTGTGGATTCATGCAGGCTATTTACAAGATGCCAAGGGATGTCAAATCCTGAACATGTGTTTTTGTCCTACAGTCATTCTCTGACAGCAGAAATAGTCTGCAGCTTATCAGATCCATTTGCTGATATTTAACATCTTTTTTTCCCGACAAAGGTTTGGGGTGAGATGAATTTTAATGTTTCTCTGCACTGAAGCTGACAAAAAAAAAAATCTTTATGCATTTAAGTTAGAAAGTGGAGCTTGAAACTGTGAGAGAAAAAAAAAAAGCCAACTCCCTTATTTACAACATTTTTACTTTTCATACATAGATACAACTCTGCTCATTTTTTTTAAACACCCAAGGTTTTTGATAAACATTTTACTCAATCAAGAGGTAGAGCCACATGGTCATGGATTTAAACATGCATTTCAATGTATATTCCTGGTATCAAAGACAAATACTAAAAAAATCTGATAATATTTTTAAGAGATTATATTTAATTAAACTTGAGCAAGATATAAAATCACATTTTCTCAGTTTTTAACATTTTTTTTAATAATAATCATACAAAAACCCCAAGTATTTTTTTAAATGTAAAGATTTTTGTAAAATTATCAGATAGAAATAACACCCTCTGAGCCTATAATTCCCAGACAATTTTAGCAAATAGTGAACTCCCAAAATGAAGGGTTTTATAGAAATACATAGGTTCTCAGATCCTATAAGTGATACTTTGAAAAGAGGATGGAGACTTAGGTAAGCATTGCTATAGACATAGAAAAAGAGGTAGCAATTTTGAAGAACACTTTCATATTAAATGAGCGAACACAGAAGTGAGTTTAATTTTGCAGGCAAAAGTTGGTAACAAAAACGGGGGAGATTTTCATGAATCTGAGTCTTAATAAATATCTGAGCTATGTGTGGTGTGCGGGTCACCTTTCAAATTCACAGTGCCATATACATATGTTTTCATATTGCAGTTGATTTGTCATCCCTGGTTTCTGCAGACATCATTCTATTCAGAGCTATTTTTCTTCGCTAAGCATCTTCCTCAAGTTCTGTTTCAGCACAGCCTATATGTTAAAACATGCCCAGTGCTGTAACCTTGTGCCTAGAGGTACTACTCTGAAGGAAAAAGTGCATAATTTTTTTTTTTCTTTTTCTGGCAGCAAACAGAGACAGCTAACCTGGAAGTCTGAATGCTCAGTGTCTTCTCCAAAATTATCCAGACTGCTTTTGTTTGCAGAAGTCAGATTGTGCAAGCTGTAGGTGTGTGGCTTGTCCTGGTAAGTTAAGAAGAACAATCTACTTGAGAGGTTTCCAATTATTCTTACTTCTGCTCAGGTTAGATATACAATTAGATTGGATCCCTGACAGGTTCTTGGCTCCTCCAGTTTCAGACCAAGCCTTTATTAGTCCAAGAGCATGCAGATGGAAGTGATTTATTTTCTGTTAGCTGTTACATGAATTTGATTGTCAACAAAATCTTTCTCAGCTCTCAGTGAGGTTTGGAGTCAGGCTTTGTATCTGAAGTGGGGTGTCCACCTCAGCCAGAGGAGTTCAGTTTGGCAGAGTCAGCTCAGCTGAACAAAACTCACAGAACTTAGCATCAAAGAGTCCATACAAAGCTCAGATGCTCCACATGTCACGGGAAAGGGATGTACAGGCAGAGGTGACTCCTGGGATCCCCCCTGCCTGTGGTTTCCTCTTCTGCCACCGTGCTGCCAGCTCCTCTCCCTATATCCCCGTTCCACTGGGCCTTGTCCTTTACTTTGTTGGCAAAGGAGGTAAGTGACCCCTGTTCTGGCTGCCCATATGCTGCTAACATCACTGGTTTTGTTTCAGCGAGCGGCATGAGGATGGCACAGACAGATGCCAAAGGAGAGGGCCCCCATCAGCCCACCAGCCCTGCTGTGAACCACCAAAGTGCCCGGGTGAGTGGCAGCCGGCGTCTCCTTAGTTATTGGAGAGAGCAGCTGTGTCACGTTCACTTAGTTTACATCATAATCCAAATCAACCATGAAGGATGAAGATGCATAGAAGGAAAGGGAGGGAAAAAAGAAAAAAAAAACAACACCCGAATCACAACAATGAAGTGAAGGGATGTGTTCAAACAAACTCCGGTGCAAGCTGAGTTTGGGTTTGCTCCTAAGTAAACAGAGTGATTGCAAGGAAAGGGATGGCTCGGCTGCCAAATGCTTACAAAGTGGCTGCATAACCTGGGAGAGCAAAAGGAGCTTTGTCCTCCACACGCAGATGTTTGTTCTCTTATTCCTTCCCCTCTGCTTCCACGTCCTTGTCCTCCTCCTGTGGCCCCGACAATTCATTAGTTCTCACCTCAGACTGGAAGCAGGTCCAGAGAGAACAGGCAAGTTCATTACAGTTTGGCACAGGGAGTGTGTTAATTGTGGTACAGCTAAAGGCTGTTATTGCAGATGAAAAAAAAAGGACTGTGACACCTGTCTCCAAAGCTGTGGTGACTTCAGCTCAGGCTTTGGTTCCAAGAACTTGCCCGGTTATGAAGAAACCCATTTTTGACAAAGTATGGTAAAACATGAAACTGATTTACTTCTTGTATGTACAGGGTTAATTTTTAATTTTTTTTTTAATCCAGGTGAATCTGTGGTGCCATGGAGACAAAAAAAAAACCAACCAAAAAACACACAACCAAAAAAAAACCCCTAACAGACAGGGAAAAGGGCTATAAAAGCATGGCTGGGCTATGAGAATCCTTTTACCTGAGACCAGAAAGGCTGAGGTGCTCGTGCACCTTTCCTCTCTGCTTGTATATGTAGATCAGATGCAAATGTTTAGGTAGTACAGGATATGGTTTACATTTCTGTATCATATAAATTATATTTTGAGGATTAGAACTTTTTTTAGTATGACATTCAAGAGGTTTTAGAGCAAACTTCTGATGAATGGTTGGAAAATTTTATCTAAATGAGCTTTAAAATGGGCCTTAAAGACATTAATAATGAAATACCTCAAGTGACTTTGGAAAATGGTGAGGATACTGTGAGTAGGCTCTAACAATGGATCCTATTCTCTTTCCTAGAAAGAAAGGGGAAATTCCTTGGGAACTGCTAGAAAGAAGTCCAACTGTTTGGAACTGCAGCATTTCCCAGCTCATCAGAACTGGAAACTCCAGCAGTGGAGGGGAAACAGGCCAGTACAGGGGTTGAGTTTCTGCTGGGGTTTTCCTGGTAGGATCCAAAGCTTTAGAGTGTGTTTTAGAGGAGCTCCGTATTCTCCATGATACACAACAAAGGCTGAGGAGGAAGAAGCAGCAGCAGAATGAGGCAGCTTTGAGAAGGTGAGGTCTCTCTGGCTTCAGGAGGTGTTAAGCAAAGCTGAAGCAGTCCTCACTTTGTGAGAGGAGTAATAAAATGAATGCTCAAGGCAGGTGGGCATCCCCTCCCAGCTGCCACTGAAAATCCAATGGAGGCCAAGCAGCAGCTAAAGGTCTGTGTTGGCTGTTCCCCCTGACCAACCTGCCAGAGACTGTGCCAGGAGCCTCCAGAGAAATGCATGAGGTTTGTCTGCTTGACTTTTAACACTTTTTGGGGGGATGGCACCTAGAGAGTCTCATTTTGTGTAGTGTGGCACAGAGTAGGGAGGTTCTTAGTGGAGGCCAGCCTAAAGCCTGTATCTCCTCTGTGTCCACCACAGATAAGTGCCCGTGGTCTGTCCTGTATTTAATGCCTTAGAGTTTGGGTGAGTTGGATGAGTCCTTGTCTGCTCAGGAGGGCTTTCTTACAAAGGTTTCTCTGAGGTTTGCCTGGTGGAAACCTTTTGCCCCTCTGAGTACCTAGAGGAGGTGCATCAGGGCTGGAGTAGCAGGAAACAGCAGTGTGTAGGCACAAGTTCAGCTCGTTTCAAGTCCTTAAAAAAATAAAAAATCATGGTTTTCTGTTCCAAGTGTTTCCTGCTGGAGGAGATGGGGGATTTTTCTGGTCTTTTGGTGGGAGCCCTGCTCTCACAGCAGGTACAGTTGGTCAATGGTCTCCTCGCAGGCAATGTGCATTTGGAAGTTGGGTTACATCTCTTGTAAAGTTTTCAGATATGGAGACAGAGAATGTTTAAGGCAGATATCTCTCACTTTCCAAGCACAATGCATACTTTCCCTTCTTTCTTCAAATGCTGCTCCTTTTGGAAATATCTGTTAGAGAACAATGCAATAATCAGTCCTT
Organism: Prinia subflava; assembly: GCF_021018805.1. NCBI lineage: Eukaryota > Metazoa > Chordata > Aves > Passeriformes > Cisticolidae > Prinia > Prinia subflava. The sequence goes on from NC_086261.1 coordinate 5,171,270, forward strand.
AACATCTAATTATGCCCTTCCCTTTACAAAAGAAGCTCATATTCTTAAATAACACTTCCTGGCAGCAAAGAGCTCTGTGGCTCACTTTGAAAGAGAGGGGAAAACAATGCAACCCAACCCAAATATCTTCAGATCATTAATGCACAGGGAATTGGGTGCACAATCCTTTCTTAGCCTCATCAGTAGATGAAAATAATACTTACCCTTGAGCGCCTGGCGATGTTCTTGTACCGAATGCCGACAATAATCTAATCAGTTAACAATTCTTATTCTGATGATCATTTTCCTGTGAATTGTTTCAGGGGTAGGGAAAAAAAAAAGAAAGAAAATATAAATAAATGAGACTTTCTTGCTGGAAAGATGATGACTTACCAAGAGCCTACTCTTTACTGCTTGGTTCCTTGTAACAATTCAGATTCTTCTCCCTGCTGGGTGAAATGTCAACCTGCAGAGCAGCAAGCTAAAAAAGGCAGTTTACACTGAAATCTTGCCCCTGTTTTGCCCAGAGGCATTTCATAGCACAAGTAAAGCACTTGAGGTCTGCAACTACTGGCCTACATGGCAACTTCTCTTTGTCTGTGCTTCAGGAATAGGGTTGGGTTTTGTTTTTTAATACAAAGAATGTTTTGGGGGGGGGGGGGGGGTGTTTTGTTTGTTGTTTATTTTCTCCTCTTGTGGAGTAAGTTTCAGCCCCGAAATGTATGATATGTGCTGCATTTGGTGCACTCTCCCCGAGGCAAACCAGGGGATCTGTAAGTGGTACTATTTTTCCTATCAGCCCTGGAGAGTAGTGTGGCAGCCCTGCGTGTTATTAATGGATAAAATCTGAGCAGCAGCCAACCCCAAGGTGAACCCTATGCATTTAAAACATTTCATCAGACAGCTAAGTATTTTTTTTTCCTTCACTACAGCGGATATCTCTACTGCCACCACTCAATAGATCCCGATAGAAGAGAGCAATAGCTGGACTCACTAATGTGAAAATTGATAGTATGAGCTCTCCAATGAAATATAAACAGCTCTGTGTTTCTTAAGTGTCAATATCATGGGGCTGGGCTGAGGAGGTGGTGTGGTGGATTAACCCTAGAATTATCCAGGAGGGGGGAGAAGCTGGCAAATAGGAAATATTTGTCCAATCAGCCAGGGCTCATTTCTGAAGTGGATAAGATGGGCTGCTGTTGACTCCCAGCTGCTGACAGCTAGAAACCCAGCTCCACCTCACTGCCCCTGTAAACTGGAGTGTTTCCGGAGGCAGGAGGAAGGTCACACTGGACTTGTTTGCCCTTTCCTTTCCCCCTCCCATTTTGTCTGGAAAAATTGGACAAAAGAGGGCATGAGGAGTGGTGTGAGAATCGGGGCTGCAGCTTTGCAGACGCCTTTGCAGATGCACAGACAGACAGGCTGCACTGGGAGCAGCTCCTGGCAAGCTGCAGTGCTGCTGTCAAAACAGAGCTCATTAGAAGAGCAGCTTATTCTGGAGGGAAAACCTGCAGCATGCAGAACAAATATCCTTGCTTGAGGAGAACTGAGACCTTGCACTCTCATTCCCTCTTACAGAAGCTCTTGACACACCCAGAAGGGCCCCTGCCAGGGAAGGCAGGTGTCTTTGCATTTGGTTTTTTCCAGGGGTCAGATTGCCTCAATTCTTTCACTGGTGCTGTCTTCATGTATGGATAATGCAGAAATGCTACTTAGCACCTTCTGCTCTGGCTAAAAAGCTAAAACCAGGCAAGCCCACTCCTTTATTGAAATCAGAGTCACCTCCTGGTCTTCACACTGAGGTGGACAGTGCTAGGTGTGGGTTACAAATAGCCCAGAGCAATGTTGTTCTTTTGACAAAGAAATGGTTTCCATGGAAACTTTTAAATATACCCAAGATTATGTAAGTTTGCATCCAATATACCTCCAGAACATTTATATTGCTAGGTTGCAGAAACACATTTTTAAAAAAGAAATTACTTAAAGTTCTTTGGCATTTGTTCTTTTTGAGAAAAACAAGCATTACTGCATACTGCTTCTCAGTATTTAAATGAGAAAATTATTGAGCTAAATGTGGACAAATGGGTACACAATAAACCCAACTTTGACTTGCAAGGGTTGTGGGAGGAGTAAAAATAATAAAAAAAATACAAAAGGAAACCTATAAATCATTACAAAGTCACTAAAAACCTCTTTGCAACAATATATTTTATAAAATTCTTTTCATGCCTCTGGTGTGGGAGACTTGGACTTCTTATCTTGAGTTTCTCTTCTTCAGCTTGCTTACTGAGTTTTCAATCTGCTTTTTAAGGCTTAAGGACTCTTCTACTTACGAGTCAACCCTGGAACCAAAGCACACGGTGGAGGATCATACCTAAGTTGAGTGTCCTTAATCCTGAGTGAGCAGAATGAAGATTTAGTAAACAAGCAAAAAAAAAAAAACACTTAAGGGGACTGAGCAGCCCCTTGGGAGAAGGGGAAAAGGAGGATTTTAGCAGGAAGGAATCACTCAGCTGCACAGGAAGAAATGGGACTAGGGATCTCCCTCACAGTACTCTAAAATCAGCAGGTTTTTGTAAGTTAAGCACCCACAGATACGGGTTTATGTTTTTGTCTGTGCAAAGGAGGTGTTCAGAAAGTCCCAAGTCACCCAGAAACTTCCATTAGTGGCACTGGGAATACTTCTCTGTGCAAACCCTTTCCCTCCCTGCACAAGAAAATCTGTGCGAGCTTTAAATTTAATTCTCAGTGTGGTAACCCATAGCTTTCCTTCTACTGGAGCCCAAGATTCAACTCAGTTGGAAGGGAAGAGGAGATAACAGTATTCCTGCTGGACGTTTTTCCTGTTATTCTATAAAGAATTTGAAATGTCGAGTAAAAAGAAAATTTTAAAAAATCATCTAAATTTTGAAAATTTTAGGCGGGGCTTTGGAAAATTTGGTCATACCTTAAAGAGAAATGCAACTTTCAGATTTATATAAGAATATATACTGAAGCAAAAACATATCCTTCTACCCCATAAGATTGATTTAAATATAATGAGGTTGCATAATTTAAAAAAGGGAGTTAAGTAGGCAGCAGAGGAGGATTACTGGTGGGTTCCTCATTTAACGTTTAGATTTCAAGCTTCCATTTTCCTGTGTACAGACCAGAGACCTTTAATGCAGTCTGAATTTCATAGAATATCAGGATGTCAGAAGCACAGAAAAACACAAAACACCAAAGAATTAGGAAAAAAATGGGACTGAGAAAAATTTGTGTCCATAGGTCTGGTTAAGGGAACTCTGCAAAGTCCAGGAATTGATTGTCTGCTTTGGGTCTGCATGGACTTGTTATGTGGGGGAACTTCTGACTTTGAGAGGTCCCCTCCTGTTAGAAGGAGATGGAATTCTCACCAGTTTGAGGAAATGTTAAATGGCACATATGAAAATAGTTCAAGTCTGGTTTTTTTACTTCATCAACAATTCTTTTTGTAGAAAAAAAAATCCCATTCTCTGACCAGCTTCAGTGTGAGTTTGGTTTCTGTTTGTTATTAGTGAACACATCCAAGAGTTACACTGTTTATTATCAGTGAATCAAAGCTTGATTAATAAAATAAACCAATGTGGTCAAGAGTTGAGCTATTTGAAAAGCTTTTCTGAGTGGCTGAATCAAAGCTGAAGAGAAAGATAACGTATGCCAGTTTTCACCTCTTGGCTGGATGGAAAAAGGGAATTAGAAATCTAATTCTTCTCCACCCACAGATATTGAGAAAATCCTCCTGGGCATCCAAAAAGAGCAAAGCCAACATTAGTCCGTAAGGAACGATGAACACTGTTGGAATCAGAGCTCTGCTGTCCTGATGACATGAATTTTTACCTCACTTTACTCTGTTTTCCTTTCTTCTCATAGAGCATTTTCATGGGCTGAAGCCTTGGATAGTTATGTGGATACCTACCTTTGAAACTGGCATTAGCTAGATAGGAAAACATTCTAAAACCATTACAGGAGACAGTTTCACATGAAGGAATGAAAAAAACAAAGGGAAGTAAGGCAGAAAAGCCAAGAGAAAAAGGTGAAAGTGGAGGAGGTTATGTACATATCCCACTGAACCTCAGGGCTGTCATTTCCACCTGGGCAGTGGCTGGAACATGGAGCAAGGGTAGAAATATGAACAGCGAATCATTAATAAAAAATGAAATGGTATTTGCTGAATTTTTAGCTGTGTGTGTTGTGCCAGGGTCCTCAGGAGGACACCTGGGGCTTGGTGACCACGCACTGGCAGAGGTGTGTGTTTCTGTCAGTTAATTCCAGGGAAAGGCTGATGCCTTCTGGAGCTGTAAATGCACAAGAAACAATTCCTCTGCATTTTCCCACTGAGCTTTGCCTACAAGCACACACATGACTCTCTCTTGGCACAGACTCACACCCCCAGGAAGGAAAGGGGAAGCTGGAAAAGTCTCTTTACCACTGACTTGAAAAGGCTTTGGAAATCATCAAAGGTCCACAAAAGGCTCAGCCAAAAGCCAGTGCTTTTCCTCCAGGCAGTAGTGGCAGTGCAAACCTAGTGGGAGTGAGTACCCCAGTGCCCAGAAATTCATTACAGTGTGATCTGTAAAATGTTCCAATAAAATACAACATCTTGCCTGGCTTCACCAAGTCCCTATATAGGGGCCTGAGATCTTAAATATGTTTTAATTTGGTCCCATATTTGTCTCGCTGGAAACTACATTTACAATGGGCAGTGGATGTTAACTGCTCTCTGTAAGGGGAGGCAAACTTCATCTGGATTTAAGGAGCACTTGGATAGGCCCAGTTTTACCCTCCATGAGCCAGTATCATCCAAGGACTGAGAGGAGGAGAGCTGGGCACACTGTGGAAACTGTTCAAAACACTTCCCTTCCAACCAGTCTGTAAAAACGCTGAGCTGAAAGACTCAGAGCAACTCACTTGAGACTCATTTTCAGTGTGGTTAAAGTTCTGAAACCCAGACTGCAGAATCTCAGGAAGCAGCTGGGTTCCTAATTAAAACAAATCTTTAATAGATTTAGCAGGCCAAATTTACGCTTCTCAATTAAAACCACTGTGGGGCTTGGTGTGTGCCTGTGTGTGTGCTGGGGATGGGTGGGAGTTGAGGGGCCAGGGCTGTGATGTGTGAGGGGTTGGGTCAAGCCTCTTGTCCACAAACCACGTTAATGGATTGGGAACATCTCCCTAACCAGAGCACAACAACTCCAGAGCAGGGGAGTCACAACAAATGTGGTGTCAAGGACACTATGCTTTCCTTTCCTGACCACAGACTCTTCCTCCTCCTGCATGAAGACAGTCAGGCACTTTCCTCACTGCATTTTTTCTTTTTTTCTTATTTGAAAGCTACAAATGTTTTAGTGGGTGTGATGGGTCCGGGCTGTTGTTTGGCTGGTGGCCACCCAGCATGAATTAGTCCTTCAATTAGCCCCGCTTTTTTCTGTGTATTGTTGATTTTCACACTTCAGACCAGAGCATCCATTTGCTTCCCTAGAATGGCTCTTTTGCAGGCGTTTCAGTAAAACTGGGGTAAAAGCAATTTTGTTGTTGTTGTCATTTAAATTATTTTTATAGTATGACAATAATTCTCATTACACCAAATTTGATGAAATTATTTTTATTTCCATCTTTTTTCTACTGAGACAAAGATTGCATCTGTATGTTTTTGTTGCAAGAAAGAAAGAAAAAAGCCATGTGTTGCCTCAAAGCATTAAGCTGCCGAAAAGTTCTTTTGTTGCTACCAAAATGAGGCTAGCAGCTCATATATCTGCTTTTGAACAAGAATAAGCTAGAAACTGCTCTCATTTTGTAAAAGCTAATTTCTCTTTTCAAGTTAAATGGAAGACTACATCTATAGATAATTCCTACTCCCCCTCCCCCAAAAAAAATTCAAATTTTATGTTTGCAAAATGCTGATGAGAAAATAAACTTTTTCCTGCAGTAAAATATAAAGCAATTTTAAAATTAAAAAAAAAAAAAAAGGAAAAAAAAAAAGGACAGGAGACCACATATCTCCCAGAGCCTGTCCTCATCTGATCACGGGACTCTCACTGTGCCTGACCCCTGCATGGTGCTCAAATGAAAATAGAAGCTCCAGTCCCACCTCCAGTCCTCTGACTCTATAGATATTTATTCATTTGTGCTATAAATGGGGAAGTCGGGGTTATGGGTTCACTGTAGCAGATTCCAATGCAAAATTGGGCCCCTCTCTATATACAAACATTTGTAACAGCAAAAGACTCTGTGGGCGCTGTGGCTAAATGCAGGCTGGCTGCTCCATCTGCCTAAGGATTTGCTGCGACGCTCATATTTAGTGCATTGCCTTGTGGAGGGCTTTCAGAGACATCTCGGTGGCAAGCAGGCAAAATTCTCCTGTATTGTATTATAATGTGCAGGGCTGACCTGATTTATCCCCGCTCCCAAGGACGGCGTGGGGAACGTGCAGTGTTTTTGTGAATTTTGGAAATGCAGCAGTCCCAGAGATGTGTTTGGGGTTGTTGTGCTGGCAGCCAGAGGGGAGGTGGAAAGGGGGGGAAAAGCTGGGTAGATTCCATGGTGCTGCATTAAAACCCTGGAAAGCTCATTTAGTCAGAGATTAAGCTCTGGAGCTAAATCTGAAAGTGAGAAAGGAGAGGAAAAGCTATTGAAAACTGAGATTCTACTGCTGACTATGGAGGCCACATGACCCTGACACATAACTTTTACTGAGTTGACTATATCTCACTTCCTTTAAGTGCCTGTCCCTCCTGCTCACTCTCAAGGACTTGGCCAATCTCCTTTTGTAAATAGAACAATGCTTTATATTTCTCTATTACTCTGGAGTGACTATATCAATAATGCAGGAAAGGCATCTGTCCAGCACAATGAGATTATTTTTCTGATTTCGGTTGACAGTTATGGTAATAGTTTGGCAAACAATCTACTCCACCATCAATGACCACAGATTACAGCTGTTTTTAAAAATCTCAGCCTCTCCTGGAAACTTAGAAGATTGATTACTTGGACAGAAAGAGACAGAAAGATGTGTCAAAAGCTTTTATGGCTGAAACTTTTAACTCTGTCTTGCTCCCATTTTTTCTCCCCTTCCTGATTCTGAAAGTCGATGTGCAGCCTCATGAGTACAGCGAGTAAACAAGCAGCCTGCTGCAAGGGGAATTGAGGAGCTGCTCAGCACCAAAGGCTGTGGAAAGCAGGATGGGAGGTGTGAAGGTGGCTGTGTGTCCCTGCAGAGCTGTGGAGGACAGCCAGGGCAGCTTGCCTTGTCCCCTCCATGTCCTGTGGGTTGTGCTGCATCCCCTGTGTGTGTTGTCCCTGTGTTTGAGAGGCAGGATCTGGGTCAGGATGGTTCCTGCTTATGGGAATCTCATGGAAGGAGATGTAAGCAGTGCCTAAGACTTGTCCTTAACATTTGAATTTGTTCCCCTTCATGATTTCTTTGTCCTCTCATTGAACAGCTAGAGGGTTTGACTGGGAGGCACCTGCAGGTTTATAGGAAAATCCCTGAAGAAAAAGCAGTTTCCTTTCACTGCACATATTATTTATCTCATATGAATCAAAAATGGGACTTTACAATCAAATGCACACTTTGCAGAGCTTAACACTACATTAAAGGACCCAGAACTACCAATAGCCATAGTGGAAAACACACTGTTTTGAATGTATGTGCCCTTTATGAAAGGAACAGAAATAACACCACGAGATCTGTGTGCCTAGCTAGCACTGGGATTTCAGATAGCAAATGTTCACAGTGAACTGCTCAGGGACAAATTTGCAGAACAAGAATTATCCTCACAAATTATTCAGCAGATATTTTCAATTTGAGTAACAACGGAAGAGAGAAAATCAGAGGCTGCTTGTGGACAGGGCCATGAACAGATAAAAAAAAAAAGGAGGTCAATTCATCAAATAAATTATTCCCTATGAATTATTCACGCAGGTCTAACTTAACTGTTATTCCTACTTTCCCAGCCTCACTACAGGGGTTGACAATAATACAGCTTTGTCAGTTTCTGGACTTTGATATTAGCAGAAATAAAATCTCAGAGTGCAGTTAGGTCTGCCAGAGTCAGCCAGGAGGTGAATTTGATCCTACAAGTTGATTTTTCTCATTGGCCATGACTTTGGTATGTTAGCAGCCATCATGAATGCAGAAGATGCAGTCAAGAAGGTTAGTCAGAAAAAGCTGACAATTACAGAAATTTCCTGATATTTCTTTTCCTTCTTAGTTAAAGAGCAAAACCACTCCCCAGCAGTAGAGAATATGGACTAAGAACCTGGCTGCTCAAATTCTCAAAACTAATGTGGGTTCACCTGTGAACTTTTCACCCAAGCCTCAATTAGTATTATATTAACCTCTTAAAATATGGGATTCCTGTGATCTTACAACACTCCAAAATGGTCTGTTAGCTACCCCATTTCCTGACTCTGTCAGATGAGAATGCCTGCAGCAGGTCACTTGAAGGCATTACTGAATTAATTCAGAGAGCTGCTGTGGGTACCTGGGATGTTGACCATGCACAGGGAGCTTGGGGGGCTTCTATTCCACACCCTCACAGCTTTACACTCCCAGTGCATGTAACCATGATCTGAGAATTTGTGCACCCAAACGCTCAAAAAGAAACTGAGCCTTGACCTCTAGCTGAAACTGATAAAAATTAGATGCTTCAATTCCGTGAAGAAATAGGGCCACAGTCTCATAAATGGCCTTGGATTAAGCCCCAGGCAAATGAGATTATTATTCTGGATGGTGTGAGCACCATATTGCACCATCATATATTCTGAGCATAATGCAGTTTACAAGCAAGGAATAAGTTATCTCCACTTTTAGAGTTCCAGATCACACAGAGGACTTTTTAGGTGGGCTTGGGAGAAAATTTCTTTTTTGTTGTTTGTAGGTCTGTACGATCATTTCCTTCAGAAAGTGACACACAACATTGCTTGAAAAAAACCTCTGGTTAACTAGGCATATTTTTCAGAATCTGACTTCAACTAGCTTTTGAAAATGCAAGTGAAGCTCTCAAGCCAGCAAGGCATTTTAAAGGTTTTAGCTGAGGTGCCTGTTATATAATTCTATGGCACCACGTAAAACCTACTGCTATTTGTGGAGTCGTGGCATTTCTTCCACTGAATCCTTGCTAAATCAATCCAAAGTGCCATTTCCCATCTCCTTTCCCAATCATGGCTCATTAAGCATCATGCAGAATGTAATCTATTAGCAGCGATCTCCTTGGCCGGTGAGAAAATCAGTTATGAGTCGCTAACTTTTATAAAACAGGAAAAAAAAATAATAAAAACAACATTATAAGGCCTGCCACTATTAAAGAGATTGAAGGCAGGAGGTGTGTATTTATGCCATTGAGCCAACTTAAATGTTCATAAAGACGATGAAACTTCAGTATCCTGAGTCGTTGATTTTGAGCTTCAGGTCAGAGACAGATGACTTCATGCTGAGATTTATTACTAAGAGGCAAAGCTTTGGAGTTTGTGTCAAGGTGGGCTCATCCATCACTGGAAGAATTCTGCCATAATATTCTGCTGTCAGATCCCATCTCCCCTTGATCAATCTATCAGTCGGCCTGCTTAGGAAATTGTACATAAACCCAATATAATCTGATTAGACATCCAAAAACAGCGTCGCTGGTTAATCATGCAGGTAAATTGTAGGGTGCTAAATGTGACTCCTTTCCCAGGGCATGCATGTTGTGGTGGGGGAGTGTCCCCAGCCTGGCTAATGAATTTCTCATTCCTCTGTGCCTGGGGAATCGGTGTTAGAGCTGTGTCCCTGTTAAAAATTCAAATGCTCTGGAAATCATCCACTCTGTGTGCGTGTGAGGCACTGGAATTTGTACTTGTAACACCTGGCTGTTAATTTTAAGATGTTTCGAGGTAAAAATATTGATGTTTATCAGCAGGTAAAGGTGATGCATTGTTTCCAGTGATTTTTATTGTACTTTTATCAACATCTACTGGTATGTTGTTGTGAACTTTGTGATTTAAATATTCAGACTCTGATCCAGGAAGGCAGAATGGTTGATTTGAGTCCTTCTGCTTTCTGTGAGTGCTTAGAATCCATACAAGCAGGGACAATCCTGTCCACTCAGTTGATTAATAAATCATTCCATGAGAACTCATGAGTTGCTACAGCTCTGAGATGAGGATACAGGTGGATGTTGTCCACCAGAACTGTAGGAAACATTTCCCTCTGATCTTAGTGATGCCACCTCCCACTTCACTTCCAAGGAAAGCCTCAGATCATGTCCAGACCAGATCCTTGGGCCCACGATGGCAATTTCAGTATTGGGTCCTTTCAGGGCACAGCTTAGAATTGGGACTGCTGGGCTGCAGCCCTGAGTTCTCTCAGCTTAGCAGCAGATGCTGAGCTTCAGTATGGCTGAGCCATTAAAAGAGGTGAATTTTCCAGAATGAGGCAGACCAGTGAGCTGTGCTGGCAGTGTAATTCCATTACTTTCAAAGAACTTGAGTCTGTTACAGCCAGTCAGGTGGAACAGAGTTGTGTCCTAAAGAAAAAAAAAATTGTACTTTTTAAATGGTTATTTACTAATTATTATCATTATTATTAATAATAATAACTGTGATAATTTATTTATTTATTTATTTATTTGATACTAGTCTGATGTGAGAACATTAAAGAACTGGGACAGGGAGTTAGGTAGCAAACACATCTCCAAACTGAAAGAATATTCGTTTTCCTGGGGTGTAAAATAAATCTGCTCATGGTTGAAAAAGTGGCTGCCAGTGATTCCCAGATAAATTGATGTGAAATGGAATTAGGAAACACTTCACCCTCTGGTGCTTTGCCCATACAGGGTGTCCCCTGTGGCAAACACAATCCTGAAAATTTCCATTAATTAAGGGTTCCAGTCCAAAGAAATAACCAAAGAGATGAAGACTGAGAGAAAGGTGAGACTTGAAGAGCTACTGAAAGGGACCAGAAGCTCACCCCAAGGTCTTTTTCTTCAAATGTCTCTGACTCACCTGTTTGGATAAAGAAAACTATGCAGATTGTCTAGACACGCAGAGGCTGCTGGCCACATCCTTCAGCTTTATCTGAGCTTCTCTCCAAAAGGTGGCATAGACTCAGGACATGGTAGTACCATGATGAGAGAGGACATTTCTCATACCTGCCTTCTATTCATTTCCCAGACTGAATTCAAGGTATTTGGAAGAGCTCATAAAAAAGATTCCAGGGGAATTATTCAAACATGAGTTAAGAGAAAGCCTGTGAAGGTAAGGATGATGAAGGAAGAAAAGGTGGAGCCCCACAGAATGTAAAAATTTCCATCCTACTGCACACAGGATGTCTCACAATCCACGCAACAAAAGAGCCTGAGCAGCACAAATATTTATAATATCCTGAAGCCTGTAAAACACTGAGTTGTTTGAAAATCCAGCAGGAAGGTGCACTGAAGCTTAGCATCTATGTTTCAAAATAGAGGAGGAAAGGCACAGAGAGCCAGGGACATTTCCCCTGGAGCCCAGCTCTGAAATGCCAGGCTTTAATGATGTTGAAAGAAACACATTTCAGCGCTACCGCGGCACGAAGCACAGCGGAGACACGGTCAGGAACCTGAGCAGGTCCTTCTCTAAACACCTGAGGGGAATCCTGTAACTGCTCCAACCCACTCCAGTGCCTCCCAAGGGCAAAGTGTTAGCAGCGTGGTGGCCTCGTTGGGGTCGTGTATTACACCACCAAAATTGTACCAAAGCAGCTGCGGGGGGATTAACCAGAGGTCTTTGACAGCTGCTGTTAGGCTGAACTTTGCGTTGGAAATGAACACCAAGTCAAGCAGTATTGTTATATTAAACCTCTACCTCAGATTTGGGTTACTGACCTGACAGGCCCTCCTTTGTTAGAGATTAAATTATTCGGAATTTTTTTTAATGTCTCCATTAAGGTAGAGTGTTGTGGTTGCTGTTTCAACTGCCTTGCTAATATTTCATTCCCTCAAGGGCATTATTTTGAAAACTCCTCTGTATGTCTTTAGCCAAAATAAGTACAGTCCATAGTAAGCATTGCCTGGGCATGTGATCAATTGATTTTTTAATTTTTTTTTTTTTTTTTTTTTACTGTTGCAGATGTTTATCTGTCTCTGAACTGCTTAAAATAGCACAAGACCAGGCAGTCTTATGATCAAACGAATGCTACAAAAGTGCTTCAATTTCAAGGACACTTGCAGTGGCTGGACAGACCATGTTTTAAAGGAATTTTGATTTCTTCCAGTAGTGTCTATGTCTTTTCAGCTACACTCATTTGCTGTCAAACCAGCACCCCACCCTTGCTGGCATCAGGAAAGTACACGAATGTTACATTCCTGTAGAAAATCTAGGTAGCTCAATGACGTGCCTTGCTTGAAAGAATTCATATATATCTTTCCTCTCCCCACCACTCACTTCTGGCTATTTGTTTCAAGGTTTCTCAAGAGACCAGTTGCCTGGAAAATATGATGGATGAACAAATAAGATGGGGGTTGCATTTTTTTATTTGGGGAATTTTTTTTTGGCTTTTTTGTTTTCTAAGGCTTTCTACCTTCTGCAGATCCTTTTCAAACATGGGAGAAGCATTCATTTTCCTCAGCATTTAACCCTCAGGGTTTAGTTCCCAATGAGGGAATGGAAAAAGCCAAGCTGTGTGGTACATACATGGTTTGGATCTGTACCATCTTGCTGTGCTGAACTTTCCTTGTCACATTATTATAGTGTAATGCAAATAACTCTGAATAGCCCCATGGTGACTGTGACCAGGCTCAGGCACATCACTCACATTCCATTATCTGTGCTTGAGAAGACTCAGCTCTAGATTTTTCAGAACGTGTTTCCAAGACTGATTTATACTGTTTTCTCAAAAGTAATTCTTAAAAAACCTACAAAATCACATACTTCCTCATAAATTTGTCAGGGGGGTATAGAAGAAAGGGGCTGCTGCTGTTCCTTTCTCACAGAAAATGAAAATGATATATGAAAATTATATGTGGGGACATCATGACTGGTATTATCCCGCTAAATACACTACAAAGATCAGTAGAAGCTACATTTTCATTGCTCCGGACTTTAGGGCACAATAGTACAGAATTATAACTAACTTCAGGTCAAATTTAGTAGCAGAAGGTGAAAGGGCATTTTGCTTTCTAATTAAAATCAGTTGCTGGATAATATTAAATTTAATCCAAGAGTCTTGCCCAAGATCACAAAGGCAGCAGGAGTACATCACAGCAAGAATTGGCTCTCGTCGCTTGGCCCCAGCCATTTCCCCTTCCTCCACCCCAGCCTCCTCTTTTGTACTTGGATTACTCCTGTCTGTGCAAGTGAATATCTGGCATGGGTGTTTGTGTATATCTGGATATCACCAAGCCAGTTGGGTTTTGCATTAAAAGAAAAGCAAACAAAGAGAATAGCTAACCTTCCCCCGCCCTCACACCCCCAATGCCTGTTCTTTACTGACCACGGAGTGCTGAATTATTTGTTTTTATTAACCAAACTCTGGATCAGTGGGACAGCTGAAGGGGAGGAGGCAGTTATCAATAGATAATCATGCTGCTGTGGATTAGAAACACTTACCTTTGTAAGTGTTTCCATTGTACCTTTGCTCTCCCTAGGGTCTGATTATGACCTTTGGCTACGCTTTAGATGATGTTAAAAACATACTGAAGCAACTGATATCCCTTCCAACCCCAAAACACACGCTAAAAAGGGAGATTAATCTCCTCTGGCAGCTGATCACCTACCTGGTGGTGAGCCACTTTCATTAGAAGAGGAAGGGCAGGGCTGTGTTATATATACTTGCTGTTAACTATACAAGTATGGGAGACATGTGACTTCACTGGCTCCGTGCTGGCCCTTGCAGCCTTGCTCCTGGATAATTTTGCCTGTTTATTGAAAAATGCTTAGAGTTAGGAGAGAGAGAAGCACATCAGGCAAATATTATACAGGACAGCTAAAACCCAAAATGTCCTGGCCCTCTACCAGATTCCACTACAGTCATAAAAATCCATTTTGTGGACATGTTCACGTGAGCGTGGTGAAAGGCCTTTGTCAGTGCAATAGATGCAGAAGAGAGATGCAGAACAATCTGATGTTTTCCCCACACACAGGGTAGTCAGGAACTCCTTGATCTCATCTCCGTTTCAACTCCTTCTGCGGCCTTTAGAAGGTCACTTCACTATTTTTTCTCCATCTGGAAAATGGGAATAAAAATAAATCACATGCTTATCTAACTATCTCCTGGGGTTGGTGTGAAGTTGTTCATAAAACACTTTAAACATTGAGCACGCTCTGTAGGGCTTGCCTTTATTATGAACTTTGTAAGTGTGTCCCAGATGAACCACTGCTGATGGGAGGATATTACTCCCACAAATTTTTCTGCCTGTAGAATCTGGCAATGCAAGGGGACAAGAAGGCAAATGTTGAAAATACGTGGGGAAAAACAGTAATCATGGATAAGTTCAGTATAATTCCAAATTATTTAGTTAGCAGGTCTGCCTGATTCACAGCAGATAGCTTCCTTTCATGCTCTCAAAGCATATCAAGAACCCAGAATCTTATCTGTCTCCTTCACCTGCACATTGCCATTGCCAGAAGCTGTACTGGTACCTTTCCAAGGCCATCCTAGAGCCCTGTGCCCTTTCCTACAAGACAAGATGCACAAGATACTCCATGTCCTCCAGTAATGTTTGCCTTCTGCACTAGACAGCTGTTCCTCCAGGCATTTCCAAGGCTGAAAGTGGCAACAAAGCCACAAATGCCATGTTCTAAACACAGCTATTCCAGTCGTGCAGTTGTTCTCTTCTTCCACTCCCTGTCAGTTACTGCCTCAACACATTTGACTCTGACACAAAAAGTGTCACCTTGTGTTGGCCATGTGAAGCCTACATTCACTGAGGCCAAGCATTTTTCATGTTTGTTTATACCATGAGAAGTGCTTAACCATAAAAATTTCAACATTGGATTCCTTTATCCATTTTCTTCACTGTATTTCACATCTTCAGATACTGAAATTTGACTTTTTCTCCCTTTTAACTCAAGAATAGGACTTGGGTCCAAGGATATTATGCCCTGAAGGAAATAATCAATAACAGGTTTTAGTTTTTTTCATTTATCCTCTTTTCCTTTTTCACCCATCTACCCCCCTTTTCTCTTTCACTGGAGAGAACCAAACCTTTTAATACCCAGAATCCTTCTGACCCATCACTAATTGTTCCTATTTTTTAGGAGAGCTTGGCAGGTCTGGTGACATTATAGAAAAAGTCCTCCCTAAAGAGCACTGCCAATTTCAGCTTTAATTCCATCAGTAAACAACTTTGACTGTGTTGGGAAAATTCCATTAATCATTCATGTTCTGTGAAGAATGATACACAAAGGAGCTGTCAAAATCAAGCAGCTACTCTCCATTTGTTTGGTAATTAAGAAACTCCAGGCCATTCTGATGGTGCAGGGACACAAATTCCAAGCCCAGCTAGAACCACTTCAAATGAAACGATACAGAATCACCTGCACTTAAACACTGGAGGCCAGACTTTAAAGCCCTTTTCCCACTTCTGTGCTCTCAGTGGGTGTATTTAAGGTCACTAGCACATCTAAATGCCCTATCAGCCTTTTTGATGTCTAAATGGTGTCAGCTGCCCCTGTAATTATTTGTGGGAATACAAAATAATGCACCAGGGCCTGAGGAAAGAGTGTCATAAAAACATGGAGTGAAAGAGGAAAAATTATGTAGGTGGGTAAAACTTCAGGTTGTAGGATTTGTTCCTGATATTTTAGTCAGTGTAATTTTCCTAGGACCCATCTCTCCCCTCTCCTCTGTCAGTTTGTCCACTGCCTTTCCTGCCACATAACATCTGATCCTTGGAAGCCCTACCATTTTCAGTGCATTTCTTCTGGAGTAATTCACTATGGAAAATGGGGTAGAATCATAGGATATCCTGAGCTGGAAGGATCATCAAAGTCCAACTGCTGGCCCCATGAATCACACCATGTGCCTGAGAGCATTGTCCAAGCACTCCGAGAGCTCTGGCAAGTTCTTTATGGTAGGAGAATCTACTTCTCGGTCATTATATGTAGTTGGCTTCTGAAACATAGTTAAATATGACTTCTTACACAATGTTTCTAAACTTTGGTGTGAAGCCCTTTGTTCCAGTTTCAGCTGAGGTGGGAGTTAACACATTAAAGATGTTTCAGGGTTATGTCAGACTGGTCTGGATAAGTATTCAAAACTAATCCTCACCTTCTTTGAACTGACAGGTTTTGGGAAACAAGGCAGATTTTGCCAGGACTCTTACTCCTTAAGAGAGCTGCAATGCTCCTTGGAGGATTGCTGGTGAGGGTCCAACCTATGTTCACCTTGAAACCTGCACTTAGTTTATCTTAGTTTACACTGGTCCTCTTCTAGAAAAAAAAAAGAAAAAAAAGAAAAAAAAGAAAAAAAAAGAAAAAAAAAAGAAAAAAAAAGAAAAAAAAAAAGCTGTGTTTAGCATGGTCTTTTCCAATTTTAATGATTCCATCACTCTGTGATGAAGAATGGCAGGATGGAGAGTTAATTACGTAGGGCAACAGAGTATAATTTCACACACAGATTTACTCCCAAAGTGCTTCCAAGTAGGCTAAAATGGTAAACACAGTTTGCTGAATTAGGCAATGATGTTCAGAAAGAAATGGGCTGAATGATGATCGATTGACTGATTTAATCACTGCCCTTCTCTTCTTACTAGAGGTTTACAGATAGAAACTTTCTTAAACTTTCACACTATAGGAAACTACTTCTGAGGATTCTTTATTTAAGCCAAGAAATATTTGATTTTCCATACAATCATTATATATGATATTTTATGAATCATTTGTAATACATTTTTTATTTTTGAATTAGCCTATCTAGTGCAGATATAAAAGCACTCTGTGCTACCTAGTGTCCAAGTGCTATCTAGAGCCTCCCTAGAAACTCCAAATCAGCCAATTAAATGCTGTGAAGCCCATTCACTTTTAACTGATGGTACAAGCTCAACTGAGGCTCTTCAGAAGAATCTGTGCCTCTGGGGTCAGTAGTACTTCATGCTGCCACCTTGGCTGCCTGGAGCTGAGGGCGATGCATTATTTATGAGATTATTATTAGATCAACAGTGATGATCAGTAATTCACTGGTGTTGCTTGATTCTGGGCAGATGTTCTGGAATCAAAGTTGTTTGGAGAGATCTGCACGGTGGCCTGGTTTTTATGCTGAGGTCAGGTTGCCTTGCAGACATTCCAGGCAGCCTCACCGGGCTGATCCTGTGGCTGTGATGGGAATGACCTCAGAACAGTCCAGCACAATCACCCAGCTGCTCTCCTCTCCCAGTCCAAAGGTACTCCTAAGTGTCACCTGGACAGTTCCCAGGCAAGAGGAAATTCTCCTCTCAGGTGAGATTGGACACTAGCAAAATAATGTAATCCTTTTTTTTTTTTTTTTTTTTTTTTCAAAATTAATAATCCCACTCATTTGTTCAGAACACAATGGCAGAAACACGTTCACTTTTTGACATTTAAATGCAACCTTTCCTTAAAACCACAACGTACTCTCTCCCTACATGATGCTGGCTCTGACATTCTTAACCTGTTTATACAGGACCAGTGCAGCTGAAGAGAATCCAATGATGTAACAAACCACATTTGAAGAGGTTTTAAATTTTTTGCTCTCCAAAATCTGAGTCTTGCCTCTGTTCTCTGAGGTCCTCTTAAACACTTCCTTGGCTCTGTCAATCAGGACTGTAAAACTCCCAACAATTTGGAACAATGCATGCTCATTCAGGCTCATCAACTAACTGGGCATTTCTTCTTTGTCCTAGTATTTATCTCCTAGAAAATCATTCTGAAACCATAAGTTGTGCTTTTTGGGGGTGGGAAAAGATAACTAGCTATTTAGTTCTTCATCTAAATTAAGAAAATCAATCAATCAGCATGTGCTTCCATTAATGGGCCGTATTTATTTAGGATTAATTAGGGTGGTGTTTCCAATTATCCATCATGCCTAAGAACAAGTTAAAATGCATGTTTCCTACCTGCTGCCAGGGAACAGTTACCATGTGCCAGCTGAGCTGCAGTGATTTCCTGCAAGTTCATTCCTATGCCTGGGGCAAATGCAAAATTATACACACCACTTTGCCCTCTTCCATGGCATGGCTGAGCCTTACCCTGTAAAATGGCCTTTCCTTTCAGATAAAAGCATGCCCAGCAATGGTTGCTGCAGCTTGGCTGACTCATGCTAACTTGTTGAACTGTTGTGATTTGATCATCTCTTCCGTTTCTTTTTTAATGAAAGCAGAATATTTTTTTCAAGCTCCTCATTCTCTGAAGCTGTTCCTCAGGATAAAAAAACCATCCATCATCAAACTAGTGACACAACTACAAGAGTGGGCAAAACTGCTCTTCTGCATATTCTTGTAGCTTATGGAAGGCATTTAATAAATTCCTTGGTATCAGACAGTTTTAATCTACATGGCTGGTAATTGAGATCGCTGCTTGGCATACATTCATCCTGCATCTCATCCCTCCCTCCTATGTATATCACATCATATCTTAATTAGAAAAGTGAGTAGGTCTGCCTTGGAATACACTAAGAACATGCCTCTTGAGGAAAAAAAAAGCAAAGGCTTGTTTCATATTCCATTTCTTTTGACTACAGAAGAGGGATCAGAAGTTATAGCATGCACCACATAGCCATGAATTTTTCCACCTGATGACAGTGGCTGTCCTTTCAAGAAAGAATGATCAGCATTTTAGTACCTAACTGGCAACTTGTTGAAAAGACTGAGGAGCTGAGGTTTTGCTGTACACCAGCAAGTCTGGAACTGCATTTGGAGGATGAGTCAGTCAAGCTGTCCAACATGGAGCATCAGATGAAATCAAGCGTGGGTTCACAGCCTGAGTCCTAAACCCTGGGAAATTACAGGCCCAGAAGGGCATCTCAGCATAGCAACGTGGCAAAAATAATATATTCCACAACAAAATAAAAAATCCTTTCAGCTAACAGGTCTCCTTAGGATGAGTCTCAACTCTTCTGACCACAGCCCTAGAGAAAAAGAGTGGCCTTGATTAAAAAACGTGCTACACATCCACAGATTTAGAACCTGGTTTTCAAAAACCGTATTAAGCAGCCTTTTATTTACTAATCCTAAACACAAAATGATTACAGATGATCAGACTCTGTATACCCAAATACGGGGACAGTCTGGGACCTTGGCAGCCAGAATTTCAATGGGAATGAAAGTGAAGGAAAGCATTGGTCAGACTGAGGAAGGGTTGGTGGACCTTGTCCTCAAAGGACAGCTGCAACCTTGAGTGGCCATCCTCAAGGAGGACAATCTGGGAGGAGATCACTGTCTAGCCCTGGCATCTGGGGCTTGCCCTCTCTCTCCTGGCTCGTGGTAGAAGCTGGATGGTCTCAGCACAGTCAAGGGATTCCCAGGGACTGCCTGGTTGTCTCTGCAGAGGGTAAACATAAGGATTTCTGCAGCACCTCGGTTCTATTTGGATGGCTTACAACACTGTAAATAGCCTGGTGCTGGCATTGCTCACAGCAGTGGATTTCACTTAATGAAGGCAAAACCAGCTTCTAAAATTGCACAGTTCTGGTAGGTAGCATAATCTCAGTCAGAGCACTCCTCCTCTGGTCTCCCTTCCACCACTCCTGCCTTTCCTTAGGCATGCAGGAAAGCCTGTGATTTTTTTTTATTATTTTTAATTTTTTTTAATGCCCTGCTTTCAGTAGGGCACCTTAAAGGTCAAGTAAGACATTTGATATATTTTAACACAGGCAGCTTTGGAGATGAACAGATTTGACATATTTAAATAAAACATCCTAATAGTATGTTCTGGCCTTGAAGGCCTCAGGCAGCATACATTGTATTTGTTAGACACTATGGCTTAATTACTCTCATAAATGAATTATACCCATTTCAATTTAAAACCATAAGTGTTGCATTTGAACTAGGGTCAAATTAAACTTTCTGTCAATTATGCAGATTACTTAAGCAATTATGTAAATTGTTAATAAATTCTTAAATGGAGGGAAATTTTTTTTCCTGCAAAAATATATATTTTATGCATTACCAAGCTTAAATATTTTCAGCGGATGAAGGTATGGGAGAAAAAAAAAAAGGAGTGTGGTTTTAAATAGCTCTCTTGGGATTTGCTGCACTATCTCCATCTCAGACACTGCTGATTTGGGGTCACCTGCTCTCCAGCTGGATCACAAGGGGGCCACTGAGTTAATGCTAGGGGATGGTTTTCCTTCTTCCATGGCATGGAAAGTGCCACTGGGCTTAAGGCAGGATGCTTGGTGGTGACAGCCAGCACTGTCACAAGCTGTTACACCTTCCTAGGGTCAGTGTAAGCTCCCCCTCCCACCCATACTTTGTTTCCATAGGTGAAGAGCTTTTGGAAGCAGAGACTGTGTTTTGCTTCCATTTCCTTAATTGTTTAGGGTCTGTCTCCTTCAGTGAGGAAGAAACAAGAGCTCTGCTATTGATTTTGGTATGTATTGGTTAAAATCAAGAACAATGAAAATATAATCAAAGCAATAGAATTTCATCCTCTGGATTTGTATTTCCTTCTGTTCTCCAATCACTGAAAGCAAAATCCTAATCTTGGTTCCATGAGGAAGAAGTGGGATTACACAGTTAGGAGCATGGAACAATCCCTCAGAATTCAGGCCACTGCTTGCTGGATGTGCTTTGATGTAATTACGGTGAATTTCTTTCAGTGCAAAAGTGTTTGGAATTTTCAGGGTTCCATTTTAGTCCTGTCATTAGGAGGCTCAACTCTCCCAAGACCTGCCAATCCCCTCACATCCACCAGTTTAATGCTAGTGTAACTCGATTGACTTAATTAGAATTACGCCCTGCAATGAGAAAAGAATCAGGTCCATTAACTTTGGTGGGAACTTTCATTAGGACTCAGTTCAGTCTCCAGGGACTTCTGAATGAATTAAGCTACATCCATTTTGTGCCCCCACAGAATCCCAGAAAGGTGCAAGCTCCATTTCTGTGTCACCTCTGCCCATTTGCACTGGCTTGCATGTTGCTATTATTGAATCCTGCTGATTTGTGTTCCTCACAGGCCAATTTTTGCTTGTCAAAAAACCACAGAGGTTTCCAAGTCTCTACAAAGACATGTCCATGATTTATCTCAGCCTGGCACTCGACTCACAGCTTAGTCCTGTTTCTACTGTGATGCAAGTTGTTCCAGCGGTGGGTGGAGTGAGAACTGGAAATCCCACCAGGAAAAACAGGAAAGCAGACTAGTGGTTGGGTCTAGGAGTTCAGGAGCTTTTGCATCTCAGCTTTGGCAAGGGCGGTGTTCAAACCCAGAACCTGGGCGTTCCCAACTTGGCCCGTGACTAATTGAAATCCCAATAAAGAAAAGGCCTCTGCCCTCAGTCCTCCGGGCCACTTACCTTGTTCAAATTAACATTTTAACATCAGTTATAAAATGTGTTACATCTCTGGGAGGTGGGTAGAGGGGGACATGAGGGAGGGGGAAGCATCTAATGCAATGAAATATGCATATCAAAGCCTAAAAAGAAATAGGGAAATTCAATGAATGCTAAATTATGGATCTACAGAGGGTCATCTGTTAAAATCTACACGGCGGTATCTTTAAACTCCAGAGTATTAACCAAAGGCATGGGGGCAAACATACCTGGCAACCCTTTACTTTTTATTCTTTGTGACACAGAGAAAATACTTTATAAAATACTAGATGAAAGAGCCCTTTCAAAGCTACTTTGCTTTTATGGTGCCTTTCTCTCAAGCTGTTCTGCATACTTAAAAGTCAGAGGCACCTTGAGTGGATTACATCTTTATTTTTTTTAAAGTGCATTATAGCTTTTTCACAGCAGCCGACGTAACAGCCACCCGACCTGCGTTCCCAATGCCTTGTTGTCATCATGATAAGCATTTACTGTGATAGGGAGGCAAAGAGAATCAACCTTTTTAAACACACACAAAACCCTGGCCGCTTTGTTGAAGCAAGCGGCAGCCCCAGCTCTCAGGGATACACAGGGGCTGTAGACAGAAAGCTATTTAGAGCATTGAAAACAGGCTTATTACCCTGCTATTTTTTTGTGCACAGGATTTTTTTTTTTTTACCCTCCCTCTCTCTCTCTCTCCCTCTCTCTCCCCTTTTTTTTTTTTTCCCTGTGACATTAGAGAGTCCGAAGTGACATACATTTTTTATAGCTTCATAAAGTCGTCTCCTGACCGGGTCACCCTTCTCATAACTAGGGAGCAGAACGCTTGAAAAAAGCCATTCATCAACGTGAAAGGAGCCGCTGTCTACTGGCTCCAATATGCACACAGTCTGGCAAGATTCAGCTCAGTGCAAATGCTAAGTTACTCCTTTGCTAATGCCAAATGACCCGCTCACTTCTATTAGCACACAGAAGGGGACAAGAAGGGCATGGCTGCTGTCCCTGTCTGCATAAATGCCTCTCAGACCGGGATCAACGCTCCTTGCTAAATGTACTGAACACGTAAAAAAAAAAAAAAAAAAATTAGTTTCGTATTTGTACTAATTAAATATTCAATTAAACAAAGATAAAATTATGGGAAGAAAATTTGTTCTTGCCTAATGGTCTATGTCCCATTTATTACTTTTCCACACATATACCATTAAAATCCCTGCAAAGGGATGCGGGATTGTTACTCCTGGTTTATGCCTTCGCCTTGCTCCCCCACGGCTCTTTGTTCTGATCTGAGCCTGGAGGACTGGGGAGGTAAAACCAGGCAGAGGGACAAGCAGGCTTCCCTTTTTCCTGCGGGAATGCTCCCCAGTGAAAGGGCTGTCCTGAGAAACACAGGCATTTGCAGAGGGTTTGCATACGGGAATACTCCAGCACATGGGAAAATGAGAATGATTATCCTGGATAAGGCCTCTCTTTGCTATTAATGATGACCAAGACCAGATGTCTCCAAGGAACACCCTGGAGACCCTCTAGTGGGCAACCCTGGGATGACCTGCCAGGAGAAGAAGTTTCTTCCTGACCCTCAATAATTAGAGTTTAGATTTCTGCCAGGGAGCCCGAGGGTTTATCCCGACCCCTTGGAAAAAAGTGTGCTGAAGATGTTCAAAATGAACAGTAGTTTTTGTCATTATCAAAATAAATGTCAAATGGCTTTTTCAATCTTGCTTTGGACTCCAGAGAGGCTTTGTGGTAATGAATCTCATAGGTTAATAAGTCACTGGGTAAAAAAGCAACACCAAGGAAACTGTTTACTTTCTCAAATTCAAATGCACTTCATTGTTCTTGGGTTATAGGAAGAGTGATAAATCATTCTTTGATTTAACTTCTCTAAGCTGTTCATTATTTTGCCAAACTCTTTCACTCGTCTTCTCTCTGACTCACCATCCCCCAGTGCTAAAGAGTCCTCCTGGTTTTTATTTATGATTTTAAGAAAGGATTTCACTACTGCTTTTTATTTTTCTGTCATTTCTGTGAATTTCTGTTTTATATAATTTTGCAGACAGAGAGATGATAAACTGCTTCTTCGTACAGTATACTGGTACCACTGCCTTACAGGTTCATTCCAAATGTTATTTTATTTTTTTCTGCTTATTATTTCTTTATTTCTTTATTATTTATTTATTTCTGCTTTATTTTTTTATACATTTAACCATGGCTTTATTCACCTTCCCCTAATACCCAAAATTTCTGTATCTTTTTTTTTTTTTCTCTCTTGAAAGACTATAAATACAAGGGAACACTGGAAACTACAGGTCTGTGTAATCAGAGCTGTGTGCTTATCTGGGACTTCCTTTTTCACCAAACATGAAGGTTCACAACAGCTGCAGGTTTGGGGTTTGTTTTGGGGTTTTTTGGGGTTATTTTTGCTTTTGAAAGCAGAATGGTTTTGCAGAATGAATGTAATTAGGGTCTTTACCTAGAGAAACCTGAGTTCACCATAACATTTCATTTGTACAAATAATATGCTGAGTATTTTTCTCATTATTAGACAGGACTAATTCTCTTCATCTTTCTCGTGATCAAGGCACTAAGTTTTAAAATAACGTTAATCAGAAAGTAGTTTTCTCAGAAGCAAACTAGGAGTGTTTCAGCAGCAAGTGGGTCCAGAGGAAAATTAAAGTGTATTGTTAGTGCTTCCTGAATAATTTTCTTTCCAGAACCCACCTCAGCAGATCTCGGATATTAAGTGGAGGAGGCAGGCTCATCAGAAGAGACTCTAAAGCTTTTGTTTTGAGGCAATCAACGTGGTGTTTCTTATGGGCCTTTCAGGAGCTGTCAGTCAGCTTCCCAAACTGCACAGACACACATAACACTGCAGTAAGACTATGCTGTGAAATTCAGAGATCCAACCAGAGGCGAGGGGTGGGGGAATCAAGCTTCATGATTCCAAGATTTAGGTCAAAAGTCCCAATGAAAAATTTGCAAGGCCTTATTAACCCTTCTTCTTTTGTTGTTGCTGTTCAGGAATCTTCTCCAATGAATAGCACTTCTTTCTTCGAAAAGTCATTTTCCAGTAAGATACATGAAGGTCAAAGAAAGGCAAAAAATGTGGGGGAGTTTGTGTGTGGCTTAAACACAAAATGCTGACCCCATTCCTTGATGCAGACACGCTCCTGCCCTGCTTTGAGCTGCCTGTGCAGGAAATAGAGTAGCACACATGAAGACATTTGGGTCTCAAGGCAGCCAGGCTGTAATTGCCAATTACAAAAGAAGACTGTGAGGCTGCACTATTGATTGAGTTTTTGGAAACGAAGCTAAAGTAAACAGAGTGCATTCTTGCAAGCATCATACCTGCATCGTGCCAAGTTAGATAAAAAAGGGCCAGAGGATTTTCTGCTATAGAATGAGTGTGTCAAATGCTCCCCTTGACAACTGAAAGTCCTTCCCCCATAAATGGTGTCTCTAGAAGGGTTTGCCTCTTTTCTGTGCCATCAGGCAAGAGCCTCACAACAACAAAAAGTTTTGATTGGTTTTGAAACAGAGATTCTCTTTAAAGCCCCAAATGGTTTCCAACTGTTTCAGATTCAAAGCAACTCCAAGTATATGTGGAATTTAAAGCACAGAACTGGGCTGTATGAATGGATGGAGTTTGAGCACCCCTCATTGCCCTTCTGCCATCATCCCAGTGAATGTGGTGTGACACTGAAACTCTGAAGATGGGAACTACCAGGCTTTAGCAAAGGTCAAATGTCTGCTTAGATCAGCTAGGTTAAAATTCACCTGCAGGCTGCCTGTCCTGTTCCGAGGCTTCTTCATCCTATCGTGCTTCCAGATGTCTCCCTGTTGTTTTCTGGGCATATTAAAAATCGCACTAGAAATCAGCAGAGAGCAGAGGCTCTCAGTCCCTCTATCTCATCTTAAAACACAAACCATAAAGAAGAGTTATCTGTGAGGCAGAAGGGAATTTGGGGTTTCTTGTTCATTGCCAATGAACTCTTTGGAAGTTTCAAAAATTGTCTTCAAAAGCAATGAAAATGTAACTTCTTTTGCTAGTTCTCATGTTTTCTTTGCTAGATTAATTTCTGAGTATATGTTTTCTTGTAAGGCTTGCTAAACAGTCTAGTTACAGCCAGATTCATATTCACAATTTCCTTTGGTTTCACTGTGACTTACATATGAATTTGTGGGCAGAACTGGATGGCGGAGTAATTTATAGAGAAGGTCAATACTAGATTTGTGTGAATAATTGATTTTTCAGCCTGTTTGTGATTTTTTTTTTTGTAAATAGACTGTTTAAAGTCCAGCTGAAAAAGAGCCTTTGTTAATGTCCTGAATGCCTCAGTGAGTTGAAGAAAAAAACAATCCACAGTGAAATATTTTATTCTTGGGAAGTCTTAATTTTAATTAACTTAAAGTGTATTGAGAACAGAGCAATTCAAGTTGAAAAAGAAAATTAACAAAATGTTGCAGTTTTTCTTAGACTTCTTCAAAAGAAACAATTTGGTCAGTCTGACTTTTTCTTTTCTTTGCTCTTAAACCAAAAAGACATTTTGAAAGAAGCTTTTACAACCAAAATATTTGTCTAGCTGTAACTATTGCTGAAAATGACTGCCAAGTGTGAAGAAATGAGTATTGTCTTTTCTGTAATTTCTGTTATTCTTCAAGTCTTTGGTTTTGCATATCAGATCTTGAGCTCTCAATTTAAATGTCAAAATATATTGAAATTAAGAGTGACCTGAAAGAAAATGTAGATTGGGTTCTGAGCAACCTTGGGTGCCTTAAGGGGGGCTGTATTTGTTTTAATGCAATTCCAGTTGTTCAAGTTTAGTTGAAACTCTGAAAACAAGCAAACAAAACCCTTTGCAAGTAGAAAAAGAAGCAGCATTATTTGGAAATAACCCTTTTTCTCCCAGTCTGAGGTCTATTCTCTTCTCAGAAAAATATTCCCATTGACTTCATGTTTCTGTCCCCGAGATCCCACCTCAGATATGATTTGTCCCCTCCAGTCTCTGAATGACTTTCCAGCCACACTCTCCCCACAGCTCTCAGGTCTCCCAATCACGCAGCATTGCAACCTTCAATTCCTTGTAACAGCTTTGCCCCAATCTCCCATTTCCAGTTTTCTGCATCCTGCTACTTCTCTCTCTTTCCCCAACACGCTGTCCTATCTTTTGCCTCCCAATCACATCTTGCTGTTGGATCACTTTGTGCTGCATCCATTTGCATACTGAATACCAGCAGAGACAAGGTACCAATGTCGTGGGACATGACCCACAACATTCCGATTGAGATGCACATTTTTGGATCACTCACCCTAATCCCAATTGAGATGAAACACATCTGAGCCACAACTTTGGCAGATGGCTCACAAATCAGGTGTTTTCAAAATCCTCCCCCACCAAAAGTGGGAAGTATTTGTGTATGCTTTGTAAACTCCAAAACTCCCCTGGTGAAAAAGAGCCTGGTTCTCTCCTCGGGCATCCAGGCTGGGCTTGGTTTTCAGGGGATTTCCCAAAAATCATACCCTCTGTTTTCTGCCCTGAAATTTTTGGAAAGGATTTTACAGGGTCTTTTGGGAGAGTGCTTTTTATGTTTTTCTAGTTTCTTTTCTTTTTCCTATTTGATTTTTGGAGCTCACCTCAACCTCTTGCTCAGTCTCCTGTAGATAATTAGCTTGAATGCCATTTCCATCCGTTGTGCTAATGTGAAATCAGACAATGTCAGGAACTGGTAGAATGGGTTTTGAAATGAGATTGCTTACTTTGTGGGTGTGCAGAGAGGATTTCTTTTTTCCCAGGATTTGGGGAGCCACTGGGGAGATTGCTTCAGATATCTTTTCACTTACTTTTATGAACTACAATTACAGAATTTAGATCAAGTCAAGAGCGATACACAAATGGCTGAGAGAAGGGAACAACAACCCCACTCTCTGCCCTCACTCGAAACAAACATCCATGAGAAGGTTACAAAGAGTAGTTACGAATCATTTGGAAACTCTTGTTTTTCAACCATCTTTTAATAGTTGCTTGTCCCCCTGACAGTTGCTGCCTGCCCTCTTCCCGGTGGTGTCTGTATCAGGCAGAGATGTGTTAATCAGCTTTATGAAGTTTGACCGTAGCAAGCCTCCTGCCTATCCTCAGTCAATCAGTGTTTGGCCTGATGGTGCAGTTCTCCTCTTCCCTGTTCCACTGGTTGAGTTCATTGTTCCAATATCCTTGGTGGAGTCAGCTGGGAAGGGATTCTGCACCAGGTCAGGGTGCCTCTGTTTCATCCTTCTCGTAAAGCCTGAATGAAGCTCAGCAGGATGACACTTCTTTAAATAAAGTGTCTCGTTATTTTTCTTTTCTAATTTGCCTCCAGATTCCTGGGAACAAGGGGCTTAAGTCTTGCCCAGCGTTGTAAGTCGGGAGGAACAGCCAGGGAGTTACAGATTTACACAGGCATAAAACAAGTGGAAGTGAAACCAGAGTCTCCAGTTCTTTTATCCCGAGCACAGTGCCCTTTTGCCTTTGCTCTGTCTTCCACTGAAAAGAAAGATTCCCTACACCCACCACCACATTGCTTTCCTACCACCTCATTATTCTTCTCTGAATGCTCCTTGCTTTACCATTTCAATGGGGAATGGGTCCAAAAAATTTACAACCGCCGTCTTGTCTCCAGGGGAGGAGAGGACCCCTGGAAAGGTGCTGGGTGAGCTCGCCAGCTCTCCAGTCCCTCCTATTTCCTGGGGAATGTGCTTTAATATCTTCTAGCCTGAACCCCGTCCTGGAGCTGTGATCCTGTGGTGACACGTGTGGGTCTCTGCCCTCGTGCTTGTTTGAAGTCCTGTACCAGAGCGTGTCAGTGCCCGTCCCCTGCCCGTACCGAGGCTCCAGACACCCAGAGAGTGTAAACCAATCTTCCCGGCGCGTGATGCATGCACAGCAATTTGTTAAATTTCCACATATGACACCTCCTTCCCCCGGCAGCCCTCCCCACATTTCCTCTCAGCGCAGTTGAACTTTAAAAGGCCCAGGAGAAAAACGAAATAAGACTTTAAATAATTTATTTTGGAGAAACAGTCAGTGAAGAGGAACAAATAATGTTTCACTAAAAGAAGCGGGACCTTTGACACTCCCCTTTTCGCTCGGGTACCTGAAGGCCTAGCCGGATTGCATTAGTGAAATTTTCATTTGATGGCATTTTAATATTCTGCCTTGATGACTTTTTAGCAACATTTACTTTCAGAGGTCTTGAGTGCTCCCTCGGAGGAAATGAAACATGTCAAAGCCCATTACAAAAATCAAAATTTAAATACCTCGGCCACGTTGGGGCTCACACACAATCCCATCAGCGCTTAAACTGCGGCTCACAACTACTCATTCACTTGCTCAGTTGGTAATGAGTACATTTGATGAAGCATTCTGGGGTCATGGAACATACGTTACTGATCTAAACTTAACCCATTGATTGCTTATACACAGAGGGACCAGGGGAGGGGGTATTTTATTGAAATGTAATGTTAGAATAATTTCCGTCAGCGCTGAAATAACTTTTTTTCTTTCCTTTTTTTTTTCTTTTTTTTCTTTTTTTTCTTTTTTTTTTTTTTTAATTTAACAATTGCTTTGATGAACTGGAATGTTAATAAGCATGATGGGAGGGCTTTTTATTTAAGGTGGGGAGGAAGGAGCCAGGCTGGGAATATAGAGCAGTTAGCTCAGTTCTTCAGCCATTCAAAGGCAAGTACAACGCTAGGGCTTTCTTTCTATGAAACCTATATTTGAACTTCACTGGAAATGTTCCTTGTTTTATCATCTATCTTCTTTTCTTACTAAAATATTGATTGGCATGGTAGAGGGAACTGGAGATGTTCAGTGTGATATAGTAGAGTGGTAGCAAGAAAATGCTATATTATAAATATAATAGCTAAAATTCAGTATTAAAATTTTCCATAAAGTATCTGCACTATATAAATCAGTCTGTAGATACACTGTATTTGGTTCCACTGTGAAGGCTGAATTTTCTCTCAACTATTCCCCTTTTCTCCTTATTTTTCAAGATGTCTAGAACAAATGGCTGAGAATGTACATCTTTCCATTCTTCTCTCCTTCCCCTCAAAAATGGGAAGCCTTTTTCTGCTGTATGCTAACCTCATCCATGAGAAAACTGTGATTTCGGTGCCCCAGAGTTTTGCTGTTATCATCTTTAGTGTGTGATCTATAGTCAGTAGCTCAGCAGTAGTTCCAAAAGTCATTCCAGGATTTCCATCCCTGAAGAAGACTGGCTTCAAACTTCTCTTTGGCACCCTGGTACAATCAGCAACAAGCTTTCCTGGTTTGTCCAGTAATTTGTGTCCTTTCAGTCAGATAGATCATCTCCATCTTCTTCCTTTCAATTCCAGTGGTAAAACCAGAATTTAGACAGCAAATAGGATTCAGAACCCCAAAGCTCATTAGGGTCCAAAATAACCTTTTTTTCAGGAAAACCACATATCATAAAATCATTACAAACAACTTTACTTCCATGAAAACTACTTTCTTCCAGCCAAGCACCTGTGTTCCATTGTGGAAGCTCACATTTCAGCACTAAATTGGCTCCTGTACTCATTTTAGATTTACCTCTTGGAGCAGTCCTATTAAAATGCGCAACTGATAATTTTGAGGTGTTCAGTCTTTGGCACTGGGGTTACAAGGAGTAATGAAAAATATTTTAACTGAGTAATTTCTTGAAACAATCTGCAAATTCCTCCATGTTAAGGACAGCTAAAATCCTGAAATCTGGAGAATTTTGCAAATATGCTGAGCAAAATTCAGGACCCACGCTGAAGTTCACAAAGCACAACCACCTTTTGACCTGATTTCACACGTGAGTGATAAGGTGCCAAACAGCCCTTGAAGATGAGGGAATGATCAAACTTTGGAAAACAGCTTGGATCTCACCTGAATATCAATGACTCTTTGAGCTGATGGGAGACTCTCTCCCTCACACACCATTAGATAGAGATTAGACTGGGCTGGCAATTCCCAAAGGCAAAATACAATAAAAACATTGTACATGGGGAAGGTTGTAACCCTGTTTTTTGTTGATGAAAGGGTAGCATAACTCTAAGGATTCATAACATTAAACAGTTGTAGGTA
Organism: Prinia subflava; assembly: GCF_021018805.1. Classification (NCBI taxonomy): domain Eukaryota; kingdom Metazoa; phylum Chordata; class Aves; order Passeriformes; family Cisticolidae; genus Prinia; species Prinia subflava. The sequence continues at coordinate 5,201,816 of NC_086261.1, forward strand.
TTGTGAGGAGACCACTATTAAATTGAATCAGGCCCTACCACTATTTTGTTGTGGGATTTTATTGCTAGGAAGAACACAGGATGCAGGAAGAATCTTGAGTGTAAAAGCTCTTTCTGGGATTATGAAGGACAAGTGGTTCAGTGCAATTTATACGAGCTATAAATGTTGTCCAAAGTCTAGTTGTGGCCTCTTCCCAATTACTCTGCACTGCACTAACCAGAGAGAAGGAGGGAAAATACTGGTTGTTATAAACAAACTTTAAGAGTTCCCACTATTCCATCTTGCAGTCTTTTTGGATATGACACAATTCATTTTGACCAATTTAGCTGTAAATTATGTTTGTTTTTTTTTTGTCATCTTCAAGAAATATGCCTGCAATCAATTATTTTCAAGAAAGAATAGTTAGCAGGAGCCAGTTTTAACCATGCCTTATATTTAGATAATGTCAAATAGCAGTGCAGGCAGTTAGCAAACTGGGGGAATTCTTCAGTGGATTTGTATAATGAACAGTTTTGACATTCTATGAAGAGAAAAAGGAGTAAAATTCTCAGAACTTGTTACAGATTCTTCACTCATCTCTGCGGGTAACTGGTAAAATCAATACAGTATGAATGAGGGATCCTGAAATCAGGTAAATGGGACAAATATAAGGAGGCTTCTGAAATTCTTATTCTTGGAGAGCAGCATCAGACTTCTTGCTTTTGCAGAATTTGTCAGTATATCCATTACAGAACCAGGGAGCAGAAATTGATCTGTGAGAGCTGTCCCCATCACGCAGTAAGAATGCAAAGCAGAGGACCTCATGTGCACTCCAGACTTTGATGTCTTCACGCTCAAACCCACAGAAAACAGCAGCCGAGCGATTTGACTGTTGCATGATAGATAGTCACTCTGAGACAACATCACCACAGCAAAGCAGCCTGGTTGCATTTGCCCTGGTTCTGCCAATCTGACTCAAGACCTGCTTATGAATTTGTTGACCCATTTTCCCTCGTTCTGGTGCCCGCCCCGCACACCGCGTGTGCAATAAATCCATGGCGCAGGATGCTGCACTGCTCTTCTGTAACATGAATTTATGCTAATGGCTGTCTGCATATGCTTATATCACATATCTATATTAAACTTAATAGTCTGTTACATTGCTTCTTAACCCTGTGTCCACACATGATTAACTTTTCTGATTTCTTTCAAAACCGTTATTAACACAGTGTAGCATTTCACTCAACATGTCACCAACTTTCCCTGCCTGATGCGGGAGTTGGGGTAATTATGCTGCCCTATAGCTGTGTCAACTAACACTATACACACAGAGTTAGGAGTTTATTCAGAGATTTGGGGAGCTGAATCAATGTGTACTTATGTACACTTATTTTTCTTTAAGGATAAGTGGTGGCAAAGGATGATCCTTCAAAAGCTGCTTTTCAGCAAAGTAATTCTTCATTTCGTTCAGTTAAATGAGTCCTTTTGGGTCCAGATGTCAAGTTTAGACAAAAGAGCATCGGCATCCTTACGTTTTTAGTGATATTCATGAAAGTCACTTGAAAGTTGGAGTTTAGAGAATCATTCAGATGACATGGAACTAATTTGAAAACCTTCCTGGAGACCTACAAGGAGACAGGGTTGAACCACTTTGATAATTTTATGATCAGGATCATAAATATTCTTCTTATGTGACTATCACATTAATAAAAATTAATTTACATATAGCATAAAATATTGTATTTCCTTTCAGACATATATTTTCATTGGGAACTCCAATGAAGCTCCTCAACTTTCCACTAAAGGGTGCACTGACACATTTTTTCTCCTCAGTCACGGCTCTGATTGTGACTGTTAAAAGCAAAGAAGTTAGAGCTGGAAGGTTATTCCATATAGCATATGTTCTGAAGTCAGAATTGCAGAGAAAACTCTGCAGTTTCATTTTCCTGACACATTTTAAGGTTAAAACACTACTGTCATTTATAAGCCTCTGAAATCATGAAGTTGTGCTGGAATCCAAAGGCCTTTGGAAAATTCTGCCTGCTGCAATTCACACTGAAAAGATGAATTTGGTATTTCCATCATATTTTATCTGTGGCCTTTGAATTTTAACTAGTTGGAAGATGGGACAGAAAAGAAAATATCACAACAAATTGTAAATCATCTGTACCTTCATGCATAAAATAATAGGAGTAATATGCACAGCCACTACTTTAGCTGGATGAGGGTAGTTATTACTAAGCAAGATAAAACAGTTTCCAAATCAGCAGCAGGGACAGCAGTCAGGAGTTTCTAGTCACAGATTTCACATTTCTAGAGGATTTCATTCTCTCTACACCCTAAATTCCCAGGAATATGAGAGTTTTTTACAGGTTCAAATAACAAAGTGAATGCTTAAGTAGTAATTATAATAAGATAATATCTGCAAGTCATGCTGATACACAGCTGAATACGTGTATCAGCCAGATATAAATTTAACACTGGAAAGTCTTTTAGTGTCTCAGCCCAATGGCCACATATTTTTTTTCTTCATTCTCAATGCCTTCATCATTTTGAACCTCCTGTGTGCTCATCACAACATCTTGCAAGAAAAAGAGTTTTATGATATTTTCCACAAAACATTGCATTTACAGGACCATAAGGTTTTACAGACTTTTCTAATAGCTGCATGCTAATTTCAAACTGTTTTTCAAATTTTCTATTTATCTTGCTTTAAAGCCTTTTGACAACATGATAGAACAACACATAATAATAATAATAATAATAATAATAATCACCAGTAATGACAGTGGTGATCATTTTAGTGGCCCAAAATTAGACTGAATAAGTCCCTGTGGATGTTCATCCACTACATTAAAATCCACTGTTTATAAACACAAAAGTTTCTCATAACTCTCAGGAGCAAGTTGTTCACTGGGCTATCGGGACAAAGCCGTTTCAAATACTGTAAACTATCACAAAAAAGATCTTTTTCATCAGACACTAAACAAGGATGAGCTATCAATGAGTGTTTCTGCTCCACAGGCAGCTTTATGAAAATTTCTGAACGTGTGCTCGATCTGTTATACTTATCTGCAGAGAAGCAGATCCTCCTCCAGCTGCAGAGCTGGAGCATTTTGCTCTCTCCACCACTGTTTCCACAGCTCCAGAACTCATTTCTAGCACATGTAAAGGTTAGGAGCAGCACAGGAACATTACCAAGGAAATTCAGTGCCAAAGCAGTCTTTCCAAATTTGAGCATGACAAAAAGCAGCATCAGTTGACAGGGTGTCCTTACATGTACCATTACTCTGCAATTTTTTGTTGACAACTGTTATCACTGTCTTGAACTCACAGAGCTAGTTAGTGTGTTTGTGTTGTCTATCAGTCTTGATAGATGTGAAAAAAGGGGAAAGGAAAAATGGAAACTAGTGGAAAAGTAGCGCAAATAAAATGTTGCATCCATGCCATTTTTTTTATTTTCTGGTTTAGTTCAGTTTGTGCAACAGCTTTATGAAGCTCATTAATGACAATGTTATTTATTAATCCCAATTTTGAAATCAGAAAAATAGATATTTTCAGAAGATTAGAGCCCACGAAGAGAAATAGATTTTTTTTTTTGCTGAGCAGAGACTTGAGAGGTGAACTATAAAAGCCCTGGCCCAATACAGTGTGCAGCTTGTATTCAAATAAACCATTCCAATTCCATGGACAGATATGAAAGATGGGGGCTCCTGAGCTGCTTTGGAGGAAACAGCACCTGACTTGTAACACACTCTGCTTGCTGAGTGGACTGGCATTTTTTACACTTACTAAGAGGACAAATACATAATTTACTAGCTTATGAGCAAACGTACTTCTAGCTTCTGCTGGATCAGTTCTGGCTCACAAACTTCTCCTCCAGTATTTGAACTTCCTTTATCCTTTAGTCTCTGGCCAATAATTTTTTATTTTTACTGGATGACAGTTAAAGTGATAAAACTCTTTCTCTAGCATTATGTAGGGCTCCACTGGCAGCCACAAAGCTATGAAATTATTGTAATCATTATGCAAAATCACTGTAAATGTTGTTTTTAATTCTAGTGTACTTAAAAAAAAAGCTTGCCAAGGGTATTGGAGATAACCCAGATTGAATTGCTCAGATGATATCCCAAAAGTGGCTATCCCAAAGGTTGGGATGTATCTGATCCAGATCAGTATCATGTTTCAATACAAAACAAATGGCAGCCAAGTCTCTCTGAGCTCTCTAAAATATTGAGCTTTCTCTGGTGTAATACATGCAGCCATTATGAAACAGATTTGTCACTAAGGGGCCAAAACCAGTGAAATACCAGAGTGCTCTTGGAATTGACTGTATCACAGAAGTGAACAAGGGAAAAGGAAAGGACTTTTGCTAGTGGGAAAAAAAAAAAAAAAAAGGAAAAAAAAAGAAAAGTCTTGGCAACTCAGGGATGTGTTGTAACAAGAACTTGAATAAAATAAATAGGGAGCATTTTCAGGCTGTGGGGGCTGAATGAACACAATCAATCTTCCCTGGGCTGGAACTGCATCAGTCTCACCCACAGCTCCCACTACTGAATTAAAATCCCACGGTAACTTTGGTTACACAGTGACACTCTGGCACAGGACAGTCACTGAGGGCTCCATGATGTGTATAATCATACATGGGATTTGTAAGTGGAAGATTTTGGGGAGGTGCAGCCTCCCACTGGTACAAACCCCACAGACCAAGGGGTGGCTTGGTGTGGGCATGTTAAAAAAACCCAGCAGCCTCTCCAGACTGGATCTACATCCAGGTCTTGGCATGAGAGTAAATTAGTCATCAAATTAATACTGATTTTCCATGTCTCCTGCAGCCATGCCTTACTCTTAACTACCACTTCTTCATCAGTCCTTTAAGTTCTCCTTGCTTTTAGATTCACACTTAAGTTGTCCCTTTCAGGATGTTTTTGCCTTTCCTACTTTAAAGGAACCAGAAGAAAATACCAGAAACTTTGTTTTAATACCACTAATCCTGTATTCGCTTGTGCTGTTTACAATTATTTGAAGGGTCTTGAATTTAGGTTGGGAGAAAAGGTTTTCTCTAAATTTCAGAGCTCAATATGTAACTTCTGAGTAGAGAACCTGCAGTCAGGTTCAGGTTCTTCCAAGTACTAGAAGAGTTTTGGTATTGTGGTTTCAGGAGTTATTGTGCCCTACTTTGTGCATTTGACAAGTGTCATGTGGCTCTTTGGTTTTTTAATTATTATTATTGTGGAAACACCTAATATAAGCCAAGTTCATGCAGACTCTTGAATAAAAGATTTCATTAAAAACCTTTGTGAGGCTATTTATTATGCTGTTGATCCCTGGAAATAGAAGATGTCATGTGCAGGAGTCAGACCTTCAGCTCTGCGGAGTTTCTGCTAATTAAATTGCTAAGTGTGTCTGTTATTAGGAAAACCATGAGAAATGCAGCAAGGGGAGGGAGAGAAGTGCCCATCTTGTCCTTTCTCTGCAGAGCAGCATTCGGAGCACTCCGACCCCAGGTCTCGGAGAAGCTGGTTTCTATCCCATCTTAGCCAAGGAGAGAAAAAGGTGACGGGCAAAGAGTCAGGGCTGGGGGAAGCGTGTGGCCAGGAGTTCATCTGGAGACTTTCAGGCAAAACTTGCCCTCCTTAGACACACACTTCACCCTCTCCTCCCCCGGCAGCCCCGCACATCTGACATTTCTGTCAAAAGATACCCTGAGCTGCCCCTCCTCCCTCCCCCTCCTTTCTCATCCCTCTGCCCTTTTTTTTTTTTTTTTTTTTTTTTATTTTCCCCCCTCTTCTTTCCCCTTATATGTGAATAGTGAGAAAATGACTGGAAACAATGTGCCAGTTTGCAGCACTTTACACTGAGGCCCTTTTCTCCTCTCCCCTGACTCGCGAATGACTGAGAGTTGTTTTATTGTACAAAGATTCTCAGAGAAAAGAACTTTTATTTTACCCAATAACACAAGAACGGGCAACGGGCAAACAGTTAGTGCCTTGTTCCCAGCTGCCACTCAGGCTGCGGCAGGGGAATCGCTAATGGGGTCCCTGTGCTGCCTCTCTCCTCTCCTCCGTCTCTCTCTGTCTAGTTTGGCTCTCGCCTCAGTTGGCTGCCTGTGAGCTCCAACAAAATGCTCCCGAGATAAGCTGCTCTGATGGGTTTAATAACTCCACCTTTCGTTTCTCAAAAGGGCAAAAAAAGACACGGATTTTTTTTTTTTTAATCATCGAGGCTTGGCGGGCAAGCACGCGGCAGGGCAGGGCCATGGATGGAGCGACACAAGTTGTGATTTGTCCCTTTGCACCTTGGAAAAGTGGAACATAAGAAAGGAGCTGCAGCTCAGGGTGCCCGTGTTAGAGAAAAAAAAAATTACAAAATCATTTCACTAATACTTCATCTGTTGATTCATGGTTGATATCTAAATGTCAGCCTTTTACAGCTTAATCATGGCTTTATTAACCCCTCTTTTTCTTAGCTGAAAGGCAGGCTGGCTAGAAGGAAAGCATAATAAAGACTGGAGGATGGGGAAGCTGAAATGTGAAGAGTGAATTAGACTTGTTTAGAAAAGAAAAGACTAGACAAGAAAAGACAAGCTGGGAAAGAAGGGTGTGAAAAAAACCCCAGAGAACATCGTGCCATTGGCTGTCCAAGTGTTTCATATTCTCAGCAGCAAAGTACGACACAGAGTTGTTGGAGACATTGAGAATTTGGGAAAAAAAAAAACCAAAACAGCCTCTACTTAATTTCATCCATAACTCTCAAAGCTCATCTGTCATTTAAAATCCTTCTAACTTGTTATAGACCAAGTCTTTGACTATGGATGGGATTTTTAGAGTTTGATGAAGTTAGGTATTTAAACTCAATGAGACATGAATTGTCACATCTCCTTTGAAAATCACACAGTTTGGGTTCTGTTTTGATTTGTTTGATTTAGCAGGATGTCATTAGATTTGAAATAACAATATCAGGGGCCAAAAAAGTTCTCACAATGGACTAATGTTTTCCTAAGAATTTCTAATCATATATAACAGAAGCAAAAATACCTATACCTAAAGATATCAGGCACCTTTTTATTACAATTCTTTATTTCTGCTTGCTTGTAAACACTCCCTAAGTGTTTTAGACTAAACTTCAGGTTTTAATATTAATTTTATTGTTTATATTTTTCAGCAAAAAAAGTTTTGAGTCATTTTGAAAGATTGAAAGGGTTTATATTGTTTGCCCAAGTTAAAGAATGTGCACTATCATCCCCACCTAGGCACATGGGAATTGAGAAAATTTTGTGGATATATCTTCCATTATGAAATTTTTTTATGTTCTCAGCTTATTTCTTTGTTGGGAAGAAAACCTTAATGTCTTTCTCCTGCAGTTCCTAGCATGAGCTTCTGCTTTGGATTCTCCTGAGGATCCCTTGTCTTCACTAACAGCCAGGTAGAGAGAGGAGGATAATATCATGGAAATTGTGCCAAGAATAATAAATTACTGTTAAAGTTATCTAATCTATAACTAATGAATGACTATTATATCCTTTATTATATTAGGAATGTATATAGAAAAAGATACTATTATTATATATATTAAGTAAAAAAAAATTGACATGCATTTGTTGTAGAATATTTAAAAATTAGTGTTAGATCTGTTTGAATCTCTTTTCTAAATCCTGGAAAAGTTGAAATACTCTTACTAAGAAAGTCCAGGTGCATTGAAATCAAACTTGCACCAGGCCAGTTAAGACCCTTTCTGTATGGATGCAAGATTGTTTAAATATCTTAATCCAGTTTTGAATTATGAAGTAGGTCTTCTCAAGTTTCACTAAAGCCTCGTGTGCTCTGTGCTTCAAAGGTTTATTTCCATGGGTGTTTTAGGTGCCAAGTATGAAATGTTACATTTGCCTTTCATCCTATTTAATCTCCTTCTCCCTCTTACTAGGGATAGGAAACACTTATTTAGGAAATTGCAAAGATACAGGCAGATATCTTTCAAATTCAAAGATGTCTTTCCTAAGAGAAATTAAGGTTTTAGTCAATAGATAGCCTGTATCTGGGTGTATTGATTCTGCCCTGTTTTTGTTGGCAGTGTAGAAAAGGGAAATACATTTCATATTTTCCATGTCAGAATTTCAGAAATGCAGATCCTTGCTTTCAGTGTTAATGTTCCATAGACTGTATTCACTGGCAATATATTGTAGAGATTTCAGGAGGCTCTTAGAGAAGGGCTGTACAAACTTCAGTTTCAACATCTACACAGCTGCAGTTCCAAAATTCTGGCGTGGTGAACCAGAATATAAATTTGGTTGTACCTTGGTCACAACGCAGTGGGCAATGCCTGATCAAAGGCACAGACAGCTCAGATATAGACAATTTGCCTTCTGCACATCATTCATTTCAGGGGTGCAGATTTGAGGGACCAAATTAATTTGATATAGTCCATATGGGAAAATTAAGAGTGGGGCAACAACTTTGTGTGTAGAGAGCCTATGAAAATGTCAAATTTCAATTAAACCTTGATGCTTGGCCCATAAATTTCTGCAGGTAAATGCTGCACATTGGCTTAGTCTCCCTCCCTTTCCTGCTCACATTTGTGACAATCTCCACAGTGAGTGTGATCTTAGTTAACTGTTGCTCAGGTTGTAACTCAGAGAAGCAATTCAGGCTGTGAGAGCAACATTTCAATTATACGAATAATCAAATTCAAAATGTTATTTGAATAATTTGAGTTCTTAAATTAAGCAAGCACTTTTTTTGCAAGTGGTCTATAAATTACATTTTCCGCTACATTGCCAGTAAACGGGTAATTAATATCTCAACTTCTCCTTCTTAATGTTGATTTAAGAAAAATAAAATAAGCTTAGAACATAAATGAGCTTTGCTTTCACAGCTCAAACATTACTGTCCCTGCTCAGCTAGCTGTGTAGCTCTGCTGGCTTTCTTTTTCTCATAACTCTATTGATACAAGTCCTTCTGTTGAATGCAAATAGAGTAATTTTAGAACTAAAGAAAGTTCAACTAAATTGTACTTTTTTTTCCTGTTCATTTCAGAGAAAATATCTCTTCAAAATGAAATAGTTTAATTTTTTACTTCATGTCCTGTACCAACGAGGCTTTTTTGTTCATTTACCCAGCATCAAGTGAATTTAAATTTGACTACTTTCCTGAGAGAAAAATGTACCTAAGTTAAACCATTACAACAATAAAAATTAAAAGTGTCATAAATAGAAAGAATATTTTAATAACATGTCATCCAACTTCTCAGAAAGGTGTTGTGAAAACACCCTTTTTTTGATTATTTTGCTGAAATAAATAAGAATCATTCAAATGGATAACATGGGATTAATTGTTAATATTCCTCAACCTGGGAGAAGATTTTAAGTGGACCACTGGGGTGGGGACATAAAGAAGGGGTCACCAGTGACTACCTCCATGGTTTAATCAGTTTACCCCTACTATAAATATTATGCTGATAGGGATGTTTATAATACACTTGCTCAAAGTGTGAAGGTTAAATAATGCTGTTCCCTTTGTAGGGTTAAAAGTAATGAAGTTTCACCTAAGTGACAATAAGATATAGAAAAGACAGCATGGGAGGCAAAGGGAAGAAAAAAATACTGTATGTTTCCAAAGCTGCTTTAGAAATAGTAAAAAAATGCAGGGAAATAAACCTATCTGTTTCAAAAAGATTTATATTTTTCATTTTTATTTAACCAATTACTTTTTTTTTTTAATATATATAAAGCACCTCTCTTAAATAGGTTTGAAAATAGATATATTTCCTATAAACTGTGAGGAGTGCATAGGAGACTAATGATAATCATTCTTTATTTGATCACTTCCTTTGTTCATCCATCCATCTTTTAGTGAACTGGCTTTGTTTACAAAATGTTAAAAAAACAACTCAAAAACAACTGAATTCTGATTTTTTTTTCCCTTTCAGACTCTATTTCCTCAGTCTCTGCCTGGAGCTACAAGCTGAGCCAGCAAGGTGGTGTGAAACTGGTGAAGTATCAGAGAGGAACAGTGAAATTCAGATCCTGGATTGTTTTAATACGACACTTGGGAGATGACGAAGGGCAGAAAAGTGGGGGGAGTCTACACAACTGAAAAGAAACTTCAAAATATGAGAGAAGCCCTGATACATACTCAGCACCACACAGCCTTTATATCACAGTTATTTAAAATCTTTCATATGAAAACAGTTTTGTATGATCAGAGCTTATCTAGATGGGTTCAGTTCTCACATTTGCTCCATGAGTGTCAACCCAGAAAAAAAACCTGTTGGCTGCTTTGAACAGAACCTGAATTCAGTATTTGTTTGCCCCACTATCTCACAGGGTATTGGGGGTCACAACCTGCAGAGACCTTGGCCACACTCCTGTTTTAAACCCCTGCACAATCCCCTGAAATCCCACATGTGAACCAGTGTGCTCCCAGCTGACGTGCATTTCCAACACTAGGTCTTATGGAATGTTCAAGAGTATTTAGGTGATTTTCTACCTGTTTTGTCAACCTAAGGAGGTATTAGACAGGAATATTTTTTTTTCCTGTTTAAGAAGATGAATACATGACCAGAAATAATTACTCCATCATTTCCTACTGGTCAGGACTGGTGGTTGGTTAATTATTCAACAGTCTCTGGTGTTGCTGCCAAACCCATGCTTTCTTCTCAGAGAGGAGCAGACAAGCTTGTTAGAGCAGCTTTCTTTGGACTGGCACTTTTATGTTGATATCGGGTTTATTGAGATGCCAGCACTTTAATTTTAGTTTATTTCTTTATTCTCTTATTCTCTTATTTCTATCATTAAAAATGTACAACTTTCCCTGCACATTTGTGTCGTCAAGCTGAACTATATTAATAATATTACCTTTGTTACACTGTGGCATTCTTTTGCAGAAATTATATGCAGGGTTTAATGTCTTAGTGGAATTCTAGAATTAATGTGTGCCTCTTTCCTGGTACCGTATGTTGCTGTTTTCCACTCGTATGGAAATGCAGGTAATCTTATGCCCTCGGTGACATGGGCAAGTGCTTTACAAAAATGCATCTTTGACAGTTATCTTTCATACTTTAACATGACCAAAGAGTGAGGCTCTTAACCAGTAGGCCTTGTACTACTTTGGGATTGGACAAAAGGCAGGAGCCTTGTGATAGTAGTATCTATTTATGAGTTTGTATTATCATTTCATAAGGCAAAACAGAAGGTGATATAAGCCCACTGCCATTCCTTAGTTTTTGACGGAACATATTCATCAAAAAAGCATGCAGTCCCCTGAGCTTGCAGCCATATGCTACAGGAAAATGTCACCAGTTAAAGATGTATTCATTTGCTGTTTTGAAAACTCTGTTTGATATTCATGCATTCCAAGTGTTTTGACCTAGATTTCTGTAGAGGCATTAGATCCAGTACTGAACAGGAAGCTAGACAGCTGTTGCTTGTGTAGTCAAAGGAAGAATTTAAAGTAAGAGGGGAAAAAAAAGAGAATAAAAAAAATGAAAACATTTATTAATGCATGCCAACATTTTGCGCAGCCAATATGTTTAATACTAGATTAACTAATATAAGCATATGGAGATGCATTTGTTGCAAAGCTTTAAAGAAAAGAACAAAGAAAAAAGTTGGATGTATCTAAAGTTCACAGAGAATAGAATTTGCACTTTATTCTATAAATGAAAGCCTGGTGAAATGGCAACATACTTTAATTATAAGGTACTAGCTAATGTCACAACATTTAAGTTTGGGGGCTATATTGTAGTACAAACCTCTCAGTGAATGCTTTGCTTAATCCAGAAACCTACAGGTAATAATAATCCTTCCTGAGTTTTGTTGCAGTCTCTTTTACACTGAATTCATATAAGCACCTTGCTTGCTGTAATTGTAGGTTCCTTTCCTGTAAACCCTGGTACAAAACAGATACAATGTAAATGTACACACCTAATTATTAAATGCTGGCATTCATTCTACAGCTATGTCAAAGTTTCTGCATTTTGTAATTATTGGTTTACACTGATATAGTTCATCTGATGCCTATAGGTCCTTCTGCCATCAGGTAACAACTGTAAATAGCATGGGAAGCAAAAGATCTCTTAGTTTGAGAGGACCTTATGGGGGAATTCATCTAATCCAGCTTTAACCAAAGTTTAGATGTCAAAGCTACTTGTCTTCTTAGCTCTTCATAGCACCTACTGCAGATGTCTTTCTTGGGCTGGGCTGGAAAGGAGCCTGCTTCTTTCCTTTGACTGTCAAGGGGATTTGGCTGATTTGTCCAGATCAGGTGCCAAATCTTAAGACAAATACAGCAAGACATTCTCCTTTAACAGTAATAAACAGCCCCAAGTCTTTTTTTTTTGTTTTAAGTATTAGTGGAAAAACTTTTTAACTATTACATTCAAGCAGTAATGTGTTACCAATTTCAGCATTTTCTGGCAATGGATTTTACCCCAAACTTGTTAAAAATAGAGGAAAAAATGCAGATATTTCTTCTACCTGAAAACAGTTTTCATATTCCCAGTGAAAAATACAAAGATGGATTTTTTTTTCCCAATTTTTCTTTTCCTAAGTGTTTATGAAACAGTTTATGCAAACTCGTTTCTGCTTATGGTTTATTTATAAACCATTCAATTTCATTCTCCACGAAGGTGTGGAATTGGTTATTTATTTATTTACTCACTTATTTATGACTGGGTGAACGAAACTTTTTAAATGAGGGAAAAATGAATGAAGAATAGTGAAGAAATGATGCTGCGCTTCAGAATGAATAAATCATCAGGTCTAGATGTCATGAAACTGAATTCTTCAGTATGTTTATGAATAGTCAGGGTACTCGAGGAGGCCTGTTGACAACTAAAAACCTGGATATTCCATGAGGTGGATGAGCTACTCACACACACAAAAAATGTATGTATTTGATCTCAAATGATGTCCCTGTAAATATCCAGCCTCTGGGTTTTGATGTGCTGTGGGTGCTGTGGTCTCTCCCCTTAGAAGTGATGCTCAGGAGATGGTGACCTTCTTGCACTCTCAGAAACCAGGTAAGGGAAAAGGACTTTTTGGGATTATCAGTCATCAAATATGATCCCACAGGTGTGGCAGAAACATCATGCTACAATCCCAGGAAATGGAGTAACACTTAATGAGGATAGTTAAGAAGGGCTGTGGAAAAATCATGGCTGTGAGAGGATGGGTTGAGCAGTAATGAGAAACATAAGCCTTTGGTGGCTGGGATTGCAGGATTTTGCAACCAGAATAAAAAGAACAAGAGAAGTCATAAACACTTCCTTTCCTGTTGATTTATGAAAAAGTATCCTCCTGGCTGCTAGAGAAATTTCTCCTGTGAAGTAATCAATGAAACACTGGACTTTTTTGTTAGCTGTATAACATCTGTGTAACATCTCTGTATATGGCCCTTATTTCCACAGAAGTATCTTGAAAATTTGTTCCAGGTAAACCTGTTCAGTGGTAATTTCTGTTGGCAGTGGAGTTTGATATGTTTGATACTTCCCTTTCCCAAACCAATCAACAAATTCAGAGGTTTTTCTAAGCCTAGTTGACCCACTGGACTTGGTTGGATGCACAAAAGAAATGTTTGCTTTGTCTGACATATGGTCAGCTTTGACACCCACCCAACTGTCCATGAATTCATTTCTGTCTGGATCATCTAGGCACAGGACCAGGATGAAGCTTGAGCACATTTGTCTGGTAATAAGACGTTTCAATCCTTCCACCCTTGCTTTCCCAGTCAGAAGACACTTTGCATCTTAAACTGACATATTTTCAATTTTTATAGTCTACTTTTGCAAGATCCTTCCATATGGTTACAGTTAAAATTCACAGAGGCTATAGATAGCTGGGCTAATCTTTGTATTAATCCAAAATGTGCCCAGTTAGGGAGCACTACCTCTGTACACCAAAACAGGAACGAATTATGGGTTAGTTCTTTGCTAATAGCATACCTGACACAAAATATCTTGTTATGCAGCCTGAACCACTTAGGAATTAGCAGTTGCATACTGTGCTATAGCCAGTTTGAACAGATGGATTTAGAACTGGAGACTCAAATATATCCCGTTTTGGAATTTGTCTGCCTAATTTACTCATGTTACTGTTACAGAGATACCAAGATAGCTGCTGCTACTGCTCTGCACTGTATTTACTCGGCTGCATTGCCACACAGAAATGTGATTCATAGACTCACAGGAATTGCAGATGGAAGAGCCATATTAGATCATTCAACCCATCTCCCTGCTGATGCAGAATTGCTCGCTACAGCTACAGTACATTTTCCAGTGTTTTGTCTGGTCTAGTTGTAAAAGTTCCCTGACATGGGACTTTCACTGCTTCCCTTGGGAAACTACTCCATGGTTCATCTTTCAAAATTGGCACTGTCAGAGACAGACTAGAGAATTAGGGAACTATTGACCTGTAGTCAGTTGGGAATTCCTCCCTTCCTAATCACTAGATGACCCTGCATGAAGATGCTGCACCATCAAAATCTCAGGGTGCTTGTGGACATATCACAGATTTACAAATGGACCTTTTGTCTTCTCATTCACAAGATGCACTTTTCTTTTTCAAACCTACCAACTTCTGTTCCCTTTTTATCCCAATCCCTCTGGTGCATCTGCCAGCCCCCTAACAAGCAATGGCTTCATGCTAGAAACCCACCTGAACAACCTCAGTTCCTTCTGTATCCTGCACTTCTCATGTAAAGTTTAAGTTTTTCATTCTCACAGATTCCTGGCCCATTGTCAGTGCCAGACTTTTCCCTCCTCCTATCAATGATATTGTCTTTCTGTTTGCTTCTTTACTGCTATGGTAGCCTTTGGTTTATTCCATGAGTAAGACAAAAGAATTTTCAGTTTTCATCTTGATCAGAAAAAGTCTGGCCAAGGAGGTGGGCACTGTTGTCAGTCAACACCAGAAAACAATTTCTCAGAATGTCAGAAAAGCAATAAATTCAGGGTGGGGGGAGAAGACTTGTTGGTTGAGTGGAACATTACACTTAAAAATGTGAGTACACTGTAAAAATGTAAATAAGCAAAAGAAATATTCAGAAATGGAATCGGGAACATCTCTCAACAGAATGTTTTATTTATCTGACTTCTTTATATAAGGAGGAAAAAAAAAAAAGACTAACTGTACAGGGAGGAAGTTCAGTTATCTGTATGTATACTGGCTTTTCATTCAGTATCTCTCCTCAAAGAGGTGTTATGACCATGTCCCACCCTTCCTGATTATCTACTTTTATTATGACAACCAAAAACAGGCAGGATAATATTTAAAGACCTCACTGAAATCAGAGGGCTCTCTGCTGGAAAAGTACAGATTTCTCTACAGTTCAGGAACAGTTAGGAAATGGAGACTGGAGGAAAAGAAATGAAGAAAAATCAAAAGTTATACTATATAAAACATATATATATATTTTTTGGTCAATGATGCTTTTTTCCCATGTTCTGAGTCAGAATTGGATACACCAAATACCAAGCAAAAGGGGCAATTATGTCAGTAAGTCTAACCCATCTGGAAGCAATAACTAGAGTCAATCACAGAGTAAATCCTTATCTGATGAGATTTCCAGCCCAATTCTTTTAGACACAAGAGGTTCAGATGGTTCAGATAAGGTTTGGCAGCTGAATTGGTATTTGTCCCAAGCAAACCTCCAGAGGTTCACCAGTCACTGGCAATAAACAAAAGTCTTTATCAGGTGATGGTTGTTTTGTGGTCAGCATGAGATAAATTGGTGGTGCCAGCCCAGGTCCTGGGAGACAAATGCCTCTGTCCAAATGCCATCACCAGCCTGCTCAACATCCCTGCAAAGGCACTGGCACCTGAAGATTTTAAGGAGTCTCTTCCAAAGGGGGGCGAATTTCGCTTTTGCCCTGAGGTAGAGTGGGAACCCAACTGCTTTCAAGGGCAGCAGCTCCAGCACGTTCATTCTCTGGAGCAAAAGGCTCTTTGAAGGAGACATCACTGGAGAAAAAAAGGCTGCTTGGGATGCAATACACACCGTGAGATCCACATCCATTCCATCTCTTTCCTGTTAGCTTGTTTGCCTGCTATGCCAGGTGTTCTCATTAGCCATATGTATAAATATTTGTCTTTTTTTTTAATCATTCTGGTACTGTATGTATAGGAAGAAGTGAAGTCAATCTGTTTGTGAAAATCAATGTTTGAAGATTTCCTCTTGTCTACTGGTAGCTGGGGTCTCTTTAATAACCCCTGTTGTACTTGGCTGTTATCTCGGAGCCCCTTTTCCACCTACCAGAAACCAAAGTAGAAAAAAAAAGAAAGGATATGGATGAGATATTGACCTTCCACATGTTGTACATTTTACCAATAAGTATTAATGACAAAGACACTAAGGAGTGTAATCTCCCATCAATGAATCAATACAAATCCCATTAACACTCGATGAGGGGATAAGATAGACTTAAGAGTTTCACACTTACTCTTTGTGTAGGACTCCCTCTAAAGGCTCTGGAAGTCTTTTTTGTCTCAGGACCATCAGTATATTGTGAGTTTAGTGAAATGAACAGTTTGCAAAAGGACAGGAGACTCAGCAGCTGAACACACTAAGAAGCCTACAACATCAAGTTGCCAACAAGATTAAAAAAAAAACAAAAACAAAACCAACAAACCTAGAGACAATTAAAGAGTTTCAAACTTCTTACAAATACAAGTTGTTAGTTTTTAATCAGTTGTCTCCTAGTTTTCTCACTTCTGTGCTTTAACTTGTTCCTCCACTTTCACAAGTGATACCAACATTATACGTATAAAGACCCACCCTTGACCTCTTCCCTTGTAGATTACAATCATCTGCAATAGTGATTTAACTCACAGTCCCTGCACTGTGCAATTTCTGCTTCTGCTGAAGCCAAAAACTGGAGCTAAACTTCATGGGAACTTGCAAGAGACTTGAGTACACGGATTTAGCTCACTGAAGATAGCCAAGGATAAATTAGTTAAAGAAAGCACTGATGTTACTCAGGGTAATTGGTTTGAGTTAACCATTACACCTACTGGGCAAGTTGAAAAAGTTCTTGAAATGCTTTCGACTCCAACACTGTGGTGGGAATAAGAGGAAAATTGCTTATATATATCTAAATCCTTTGGGTAAAATTTTCATACCAAACAGTCTTAATTTAGGCTGATAAATCAGAAAAAAAAAAGAAAAATTAGAATCTGAGCTGTATGTTTTCATTTGGAAGGATCTTTTGCGTTTTCTTTTCTGAAGTGCTTGGTGGGGAAATGTTCAAAGCCTCTGAGAGTAATTTGTACTGAATATTAATTTGAGGGAGGGGGCTTTGAAAGCTTTTCCATAAATCAACAGCAAATTTAGGTACCACAGTGTCAGTGAATTGGATAAAGTAGTTTTCCTTAGTCTTCTACTTCCCTTTCTTCCTCAACTCTCATGTATTTATGTTTCTCTGAAAATCTGAAAAAAAAACCTGCCTGCAATTCCATTCCTTACTCTCTGTTTTTGCAATTAGATGTGCAGTCTGTGTTACCAGTATCCTGGGAAGACAACCAGGCTGCCTGCCTCCTTCCTGGTTGCTCTGAATTGCTCCAGCCAGCAAAGAAAACATTGTGGGACTTTGTTCAGAGGAGTAAGAAACTAAATATTTATCTTCCCTCTTATAATTTATGCAGCATGGGATTAATATGGAAAGTACCAAGATTGAAAGGTCAAGTGAGCCTCCAAACAGTGTTTCACAATGATATATCATTGCACTTTACCATGTCCTGCTTTCTAGAAAATGAAACACCAGTAGCAGTGATGCACCTAAAGACATTTTCTGAACTGTCTCATGGATTTCAGTTATGTACTCGTAAGGTTTGTTTAAATTTGCTGTAGGAATCATTATCTCTGCTGAAAATGTTAAATCTCTGTTAGTACCAAGAGAGTTAAATCTCTGTTAGTACCACTTGTGCCACCTTTTGCAGGCACCTGCTGATATTTTAGTTATTCAGTGGACTGGCTATGGCATGGAGATATTATGGGTTTATGTGGGATTTTCTGGCATTGGACCAATTCAGCACAGCCCAAGTTCCTGCCACCCACCTGGAGCAGGCCAAGGAGCAGAACTGTTGAGAATTCCTGACTTTCCTCTCAGACATATACTAGTAAAAACACATTGTCCTTTCTCATGAAAGACTTATGAGATGGACAATTTCCCTTCCTCCAAGCTGCTGGAGTCACAGTTCTCACATCTATACTCAAAGGACCTTCCCTGAAAATTCAATAATACTCATGTTATTCCTTTTGTATGGCCATTTTTGTAAAGATTTCAAGTGAGGCCAGTGCAAGCCACCAGCCAGGCAGCACACCCAAAAAAAAAAAAAAAAAAAAAAAAAAAAAAAAAAAAAAGTATTTCTGGTAATTTCAGTTTTCTTCAGGCTTAAGCTGGTTGAATCACATGACTCCTTACTATGTCCTTAAAGTTGCTCACTTAACTGTGCTCTTCTTCTCAGGCTGGAAAACACCCTGTCCACAGCATTGCACTCTAGTTTCTACTCAAAAGATATTTTAAGTGCTTTGTTTAAGTTAATTGAGCCAGGATCCCAGTGGATGTAGTGGATTCTCCATTTCTTGAAGCCCTCAGATCAGGAGTGGATGCTTTTCTGAATGATATCGTTTAGCAGAAAATTATTTATTAGCCGCACTAGAGTGGGAAATGAGTGAAATACTAAGACTGGAATTAAAAAGCTGCTTGGCATAGGTGAACAGGTGACCCTCCCTGGTTTTAAAAATCTAACAGCTCAGCCAAAGATCTGAGAAGTAAATACAGCTTTTTTATAGGCATGATGTAAACAAGTTTATGTGGATGTTTTGTGAACCAGGACTCACTGAGGTTTTGCTAGGTCAGATTTGTAGCACTTTAGAGTGTAAAGCCACTTCTTCATGAGTACAGAAGTCATAAAAGAATAATTAAAAAGAATAATAATATCATGGGTGAGAGCTAAATAAAGCAGCGGCTCAAATCCCTCAAATGTCACATTCTTTGGAAGAAGAGAAGTGGAAAATTATAGGTGTATGGCCAGAAAAAGGGAGGGGACATGAAGCAGAACCATCAGCCATCAAAATCTTCTGGTTTGCAGATAAGAGGGGAATGAAAGACTTCCTGCACACAGGGAGCAGAGGCCCTGGGGGCCAGAGCCAGCTGGGAAATGCCTAACGCTGTTTATAGAAACCCTGGCAAACAAACAGCTCCTGCCTGGCCCAAAAGTCATAAAAAGCGAGGGGAGGGTGCCGGTCCCGACCCCTCTGTGCCTGTCTGGCCTGACAGATTTAACGAGTCCAGCAGTCACATCAAAAACACCCAGAGTCTTTAGATGAATGAGCTGTTTGTTTTTCTTCCCGATGGCTTGATAAGAGGTCACAGGATGTGTTCAATTTATTTTCTTTTTTTCCTCTTTTTTTTTTCCTTTTTTTTTTTTTTTCTTTTTTAATATATAATGAAACAATAGGTTAAGAGAGAAGCCCCAGCCCAGTCCCAACACTCCGTCCCCCAGTGCTGCTCCATTTCCTGCCTTTTTTCTGAAGCAGACATCCCGCCTTTGTTTTCCTCCAGCGCGTGTGTGCGGCGTGGCGGCCCCCGAACAAACGCGGGGTTCTTTTGGCGCGGCGTCCCCCTCCTCGCCCCCGCCTGCCCTCACGGCCGGCCGCTTCCTGAGGCCCGGCGGGCTCGGCCGGCCTCGCAGGAAGAGATGGCGCGGCCGTGCAGCCGCCCGGGAGGAAGGGACGGGAAATCCCTGCAGCCGCCCGATTGCCGGCCCGGCCGCGGGCGCACGGCGAGGGAGCCTTTCCTGTTGGCCCGGCCGCGGCTGCCCGCCCCGCCGATGCGAGGCCGCGGCACGCCGGCTCCCTCACGCACGCCGGGGGAAGTGCTGGGAGCGGGAGATAAGCTCTGCTGCTGCTGCTGCTCCGGCTCTGCCGCTGTGGGGAAGGTGGGGAGTAAGGCCAAGGCGCCTGCGAGACTCTCCAAAACCTCTCGTACCTATAAGGGGACACCGGGTGTGTCCAGCCGCGGATTGTGCGAAGGGCAGGGACCAAGCGGTCACTGGGCAGGAGCAAGGGCATGTGCGGGGAATCGCCAGCCTCCGGAGAGAGGAGTGGATGAAGGATGCTCGAGGCTGGAGTCGGGTATCGGAAGTTTCACAGCACTTCCCAATCTGCCAGTCTGTCCGAAAACCGGGATGCAAATGGATTGTTCCAGGTGTATGTGAATCCTGTGGTTTTCAGGGAGTTTGGTCCCTGCCTCTGAGCAAGGCCTCCTCGAAGGAAATGTGTCCTTAATCACAATAAAGAGGACCGGAATTCAAAAATCAACCATTGCACTGACTTCTTTTAAAGTTCATACACACCTTGCCTGTGCCCAGAAGGAGTTGAGCAGAAGTGGGAAAAACAAATTTTCCCTTCTGGCTGGAGCTGCCCAGAAAAAAAGATGATGATGGCATAGGCAGGTCTTGGCAGATCCTGGACACTGTGACTGTGATAGGGATGGGGAGATGGCATCTTCAGGAATGAGCTGCTCCTGTTTGGAACTTCCTGATTCCATGTTAGCCCAGCTTCTGATTTTGTAAATTGTAAGAATAAAAATTAATAATAAAAAAAGACATCTCTTAAACTGCTCATTAAGGTTCTCAGTTTTCCACCTTCCATATAATGACCTCTTTATAATTCCATAGGTACAAGTGACCTTTTCTTTTGCACAGAGGATGCAAAGCTCATCCACCAGGCAGTGCATGAGTTAAAAATGTATCCATATAGACAAATTTTGAACACTAAAATAAAATTGTCTTCCTGAGGTCATTGTCTCTGTAGACCAAATTGAGGGAGGAAGTGCAGGAATGTGATGCTGATTAAGATACCACATGCTGGGCAGGTATCAGTTTAAACACTTTAGACTGTTACCTGCTCAGCAGGAGAGACCTGAATCCACATTTGATGATTAGACCATATTTATGTCTTAGCTCAGCAAGTTTCTATACATTGGCCTGATGAGCAGAGTGTATAAAACTCACACTGGTATCTCCATATTCATCAGAGGGGTGAAAAAAAGTTTCACAGGTATGTCAGATTTCTAAATACGTGGGTGTCCAGGGCCCATTTACCCCAGGCTGTATTATTGGGAAATGAGATTCCACTCCGTCTGCCCCCTTTCACATTGGGGATGAATCATGCAGCAAACTGAGTCATCTCAAATTAATACTCATTCACAGTTGCACAGGCAACAAAACCAATAATGTGCTGCCTGAAGAAGGGAGTTTCTAGCACATGGAAACTCTGCAGATATAGATACGTACACAAATATATGCACATCTATCTATAAACTCCACATGCACACCTATATGGGACCTATGTATAGATGTTTTGCAACTTTGCATGACAAGCAGTAGCTGTGTTATTTCTTATGGTATTTGAAGGTCTGAAATTCTGATTAGCATTCTTGATGGGTTCTTTCAGCATGGTTTACTCAGGAAGCCAGGCTTATGCAATCACAGTCTGTGTATGTGTGTACGCGTCTGTCACCATTAGACATCAGATAATTTACACAGGAGAGAGGCATTATGAATGTCCCTAGACCAGGAAAAGCTTCCTGGAGAAATAGCTGCTGTCAGTGTTTTCACCTTAAAGAAACAACATGAATCCAGCTACGAGACATGTCTCCACTAGAAATCTTCATTAGGCTTTATTAAATCCTGCACTCGTGGAACTGTTTGCTCCATATCTAAAGAATTATTATGAATAAGGAGTCACCAAAGAAGCAAAGTGCCACTCATATTTCTCATTAATCTGCTACATTTTTCACTGCAAGATATACACTTTTAAAGGTTCTATTTTTCAGTGTACAAAATTCTCCTCTTGGCTGTACACAAGTAGGTTTGCAGCTCTGGGCAGAGTTCAGCTTTCAGGATATTGCACTCCCACATGACCCAAACCATCTCACATGACACAAGGACTAATATTTCTATTTGAGAGTTAAAGCTGCCCTCCAAATGCTCATGAGTGATGTGTGAGAGGAGCCTTTAGCCCACATGCTCTGTAAAATAGAATTCCAGAGTAAGGTCTGATTAGCACAACTTCTGCTGATGGACCTGAGTGCTCCTTCAGCAGCAGCCCATGAAAATTAAACCCCATAAAACCCAATTAGGAAATTAGGATTTAATATGGTATTTAATATAGGACAACAGTTTATTTTTTTCCTGGTGTTTTATGTTTTGGGCATTATTTTTTATGTATTTATATATATATATATATACACACAACCTTGGCATTTGGGTTCATACAAAAAGCAAAGAATTGGGCTGTGCTGCTCCTTACACAGAAAATCCAACTCAAACAGCTGTGATTGCACCTGGAGAAGTCCTGGCTCCTGCCAAAATCCATCTCTGACTTGGAGAGTTACTCTAGTACCCCATTAGGCCTTTGTGCCTGTGTACCCACTGTCTCAGCTCGTTGTTACAGTTGGATCACAGACAGTTTACTGGAGTTCTTTGGGGGCAAATAACCCAGGGATATGGAGAAACCAGAAAGAGAAAGGGAATTATGGTTCGAATCGCTGATATTTCTAAAGGAAAAACAGCAGTTGCCATGACAATGAAAATGTGAAATATTCAAAGAGGTCAAAATTAAAATACATGATTTACTCTTCACAAAGAAAGTGCTACACACACACACATAGCTCGTGGATTTTAGTTTTTCAGATTCAATTTTTTCTTTTTTCTTTTACATTCAGGGACCATCTCTTGGAGTATCCTTCACTGTTAATACACCTTCAAACTGACCTGTGTTGTGAAGGCCATTTCTGAAATAGGGCCCTTGTGCTTACTAGTAATTTCTAGAAAACTAGAAAAATGTGTCAAACATCTCTAGTCCATCATTACATCTGTGACTAAATGGGAGTGAACAGGCCTGGAGAGATGGAGAATGCCCAGCTGGGAAAAGATGAGAGCATTTTCTTCTGGAATACTAATATGTTGGCAAACAGAGATGCTTTGGGAAGGACAGACCAACCATCAGTACTTTGTGTTTCTTTCTCTTCAGATTCTCTGGAGAGGGAGGGCCATTTTGTTTTTTATTTTTGTTTTAGTTTTATCCTCCCTGTAGCATATTTCCAGTATAGCCACCTTGGAACTTCTTTTCTTCTTTTTATGCTTCTGCAAGGAAGCCTAGCTTGTACCATAAGATTGGTTCAGAATCTGTGTAATAAAACTGTCCACAGGCTCCATCCACAAAATTTCAAATTTGACCAAAAAATCCAGTACTTTTTGGAACGCTCAGGATACTATACCAGATTTTATTTTTCCCCTTGTTGTAGCATACAAAAATGAAAGAAGAGATTGTCATTAAAAACCAAAACAAAACAAAACCCAACAGAATACCCAGAAACTCCTCCTTCCAGGCTGGGACTGATCTCTGTTTACCTTGGGGGTTGCAGACTGGCAGGAGAACCTGCCATCTGAGCATGGCACATGCCAAGTTCTCCCTGCAGCCGAGTCCTTGTGCTGTAATTTACTTCCTATGGAACAGGGAAGCATCCAGAAGGATCAATGAGGTGTAAACTTTAAAGTTTACAAGGCCTCTTTTGTTCTGAAGTAATAATGTTGTTACTCATGTGTGTCTTAGGTTGGAGATGCCCATGGAGGAGCAGCCGAGTCTCTGATACCTTCACCCTTAGTCATTACTCCAGCTGTAGCAGACGACAGCATTTTTATCCTCAGGGCCATCAAAAACATTTCAGAAATTCGCAAAATCAATGAGTAAAACCATGTGTGAGTGGGAAAAGGGAGGGGAAAGGTCAGCAGAGGGACCAGCCTACCTAATGTCTGGGGCTTATTCAATGTGGGGTGGGTGGACCGGGGCAAGGTTTTCTCAGAAGCTCTTCATTTACTGAAATAGGTTGAAGAGGTTGAGCCCTTAAAATCAGGTTAGTTTTAGTTCTTTTGCTGTGCTTGCTCAGGAAATGTCACCAGTGACCCTTACCCGCACTATATTTTGAAGAGGATGGATTCTGCTCGCTGTGGTGCTGCTGGAAATCCCAACTACATTAATTGTGCCAGATTCCCTTTGCCCAGATCCTTACCAAATTTTGCACGCATTTTATTCACTGTCATGGGTAAAACCCCAGTTGAATTAATAAGTAATGACTTTGGATGTTCAGCTTTTTTTTTTTTTTTCAGTCATGTAGAAGGCTGGTTCCTTTTATTAAGAAAGTAACAATTTGCCACCAGTAACCTTTGAACCATTCATTTAAATTCCTGAATTTGGGGCAAAATATTATGTGCACAACAGACTCAGCTCTCCTTATCTCTGTAGCCTGAAGTATTCCAAGTGTTACCTGCTGTACAGTGCATATCTCATTGCAGTACACGGGGCTCTGAAGTGTGCCAAGTAATAAGCTATAAAGAGAGAAGCAGGACTCAAGCAACACAAGGATGCAAAGCAATATTTTCTCTTGACACCCAAGGTCATGGCATAAAGAAACATGGAACAAGGGAGCGTCAATTTTCACTGGAGAGCAGGGTACAGTGCTGCTGTACCGAGCTAAGAGAAATAAATTAATGTGATGGCAAACTTAGAGTATCCTCTTAAAATGTGTTTGTAAGTGTGTGAGTGTGCATGCAGGGGGATGATGCTGCATTGCTCTGTATATTTTCATGGCTAGCAGAAACAGGCAGCTCAGACTTAAAAAGAAACACTTTTTAAAGATCATCTACTCTGTATATGCTATAAATACCGACCCACAATTTTGCAGGGAGCTCTGGGTTAAAGAGCTGAGAGGAAAAAGTATGGTTTGCTGCCCAGTGAATTACTCATCAATACAGTCTTAACTCATTTGCAATTCCTAACCAAAACATATACCCAAGATAATTTCCTAGGATTGATTATACTTATACCTGGGCCCCTCTAAAGCTGGAAAAACTGATGTTACATTCTTCCATTCTCTTGACTCCATGGTAGGAACTAACTGTGTATAGGGAAATAGAGGAAATCTTGTTTGTCTGGTTATACAGTATAAATAAGGAGTAAAAGCAGAAGAATAGTTGGGTGTCTGGTTGTTCTGTGCCCAATTTGTCCTGTGAAGGCAATGGAAAATCTTCTATTGGCTTAGGTGGGGTTTATATCAGTCCCTTAGACATTATCAATCCAGCCAGAAGGATTCATAGCATTCACTCTATGGCTCCAACTTGCTTTAATCTTTACCTAACATTTCTGAAATGCAGACTGTAAGGGAGCATTTCTTTATAGTTAGGAAAGCACACAGTGCTTAATTTTAATGGAAAACTCTTTTTTAAACACAGACAGATCCTGCTGTGTTTGACAAATATGTTCCAGAAAGAAGCTCAATCTAGATGTTATGTGTAACTTTATCTTATTCCCTTTTGAGCACTACTGTTCTTGCAAAGTGATCTCTCAACTGCCCAAAGTCATTACACTTTTTCCCTTTCACATTGTACCTCTGTAAATGTCAGGCATAACTACATTTTTATTTGCAGAGATACCACTGCTATGAATGAGTAAAAATTTCCTGCTCCCCCGCCTCCTTCTCTTTACCCTGTGCGCTTTCTGCTAATATGATTTGTTGAACAAATTGTTCCATTAATCTGGGGCTGTTTGACAGAGTGAGAAAATAAGTGCCAAAGTGAGAAGATTCACAAGAATCGGAAATCTCAGTCCCTCTTTCTCAAGGTAAATAGTTATTATATCAGGGTGTCAGACTGGTGAAATGGATGTACTTTCATTCTCAGTTTGTAAATGTCACTTTTCCTCAGCCCATCAGGGTGACAAATGAGGTGTGGGTTACAGTAAGAGTTCATTCCTTGACAAAGTTCTTGCTGGCTTATTTCAACGGGAAGGTAAGCTCCCTTTTCTGCCCCCCACCCAAAAGCAGGGGGAGGGGGACATCAGGCAGGAGAGAAACAAGAAACAAGGCAACTTGGGCTTGAATAACTCCCAAATTGCTCCCATTTGCTGCTAAAACCTGGTGGAGGTTTCTTCAAAAAACAAGTCATGATACACTTTGTTTGCTTTTCTACCCTCTTCTTGCTTGTTGTTTTTAGCAAAGACCCCTATGACATACTTTTACTGGTGCTTATGTCAATATTTATTGAACAAGTGGTCAAGAGAGGCCACTTTCTAAGCCCTGTGCTATCTGGTGGTTAATTACCACACTGCAATGTGTTAATGAAGAAGAACACCCACCTCTTTTGACAGGTAATTGATAAGAGATCAGGAGGCCCAATGACTGAAGAAGAACATGAAATGGTTTCTTTGATTGCCCCACAGATCACACCAAGCAAGGAGCTCACATGGCTCCTGGGGAAGCTCAGTCACTGGGAGAAGAGAGAAGGAGGTTCTAAACAGTTTAAGCACCAGGTCTTACTTGATTTCTGAGTATCTGATAACTCTCAGGAAAATAAGATTTGCAGTAGCTCATGAAATATCTCCCAAGGCTGAACCATTATCTTCAGGACATAGACTGGGGTTTTCTTTCTAATGGTTAAGTAACCATGAAAGAAAGCTGCTCCTGCCAGAATTTGCCATAGCAGTAATTCCGAAAGATGTTTCTTTGAAGGATTCAACTCTTTTCTTTCAGCTTGTGGCAGCAATTAACTTTTAGAATTATCTGGTGACTCAATTTGGATTCTCATATTGAGAATGGTTTGTGGGGTTACTGTGCTTAATGCTCATGAACAAAACTGGAACCAAAAAGATGTGATTTTGCAAGAAATTCTGGAGAAAAGGCAGAAAGAAAAGAAAGGTGGATGGATTTTTTGTTTGTTTCAAAATGAAGCAAAATTTGCTTCAAAAATTAGGAAAACAAGCAAGCTGAATGGAAAAAACAGAAACAACCAGCAGATCCCACTTGTATTTTCTCAGAAGCTTATCAAAAGCAATATGTTTCCAAGTAACGTTTTGCTTTTAGTGAATCAGCATTTTCTGATGAAAATACATTTTATTGCAAAATGTCTGCTTCACTGGCACATAATCCTGCACATGTCATAAGAAATGAAAAGGGTTGCGGGTGAATGGGAACAGGGACCTCCAGATCTGGATCTACTGCCTGAACTGAAAGGCTCCTAAATGAACAGCTATTATAGACTCCTGTGCGCATTCGAACCCTCAGAGGGAGATATTAATTAAATGCATGTAACATGTTTCTTTTCCTGACTGATAAAATGTCAGGCTTTGAATTAGCTTGACGATGACAATGCTTATGATTCAGAAATGGAAATTTGCTTTTCATTATTAAGAAAACCACTGTACTCCAACACTCACTTGAAAAAAAAATCTATTTCTACCAACACGTCTGCTGTTAAATTCCCATGCTAGAATATTTGTTAGAAATTAACATTAAAATGGAGACTACACATAATCAAAGCGAATCCATCTAATTTTATGTCTGCGTGTGCATTTCCAGTATATTTATCTCTGTAAAATCCAAGTAGCAGATAATACTGAATTTTGTATGACATCATATGCATTTCAAACAGATCACAGTCTCATCACCATGTGATTATCTTTTCCTAACAAAACAGGGACTAAAAGGCCTTACTGAAAATAGAAATTTCAAAAAGTAATAGTACAGTGAATAAGAAAAACAAATCACTTCATACTGTGACTTTATGGGGTTTTATTAAATGTTCTTCTCTTTTTCTCATCAAGCTTGCTCCTGCACATAAATTGTTCTTTGAAGACCTATTTTCTCTAGTACTGGCTAAAATAAGCAGAACAGTTACAGTCAACAATATTCTGCCCACTTTGCCAGAGCCTTCATAATTTATGTCTAACCTGGATAGGAAAAGCCCTTATAAATTTCAACAAATGTCTCATTAATTAACACCCCATCTCCCTAAGCCACAGAGCAGCTGGTGAAAGGAATTGTGTAGGTTGATTCTGTAGATATAAACTAGGTCAACAAGAGGGATCCATACTCACTATTGCAAGCTGATATTTCTCTGGAGGGTATTAATAGTTTCTCGGATCTTTCAGCTTAGGCTCATAACTATACAAAGTCAACAGTATAAAGCCGCTCAGCCTATGTATTTAAATTAAATAAAAATAAAATTTAAAAACCCACAATGCATTACAAGGTTTCTTTGCAATCTGATGCAATGGGTCAAATCCTGAAATCCTTTCTTAAGCCTTTAGCCATGACAATAGGAGGCTTTCTATTGACTGAAATGAACTTTGTATTTCAAATTTTTTCTGGTTAGTACTTGATCATGCAAACTCTTTACTGATTACACTATATATTCATGGAGAGTCTGAAGTCCTTAGTCAGGCAACTCTTTCTTCTTGCCTGCATGATAAATTATCTAGAGAGCATTGTTCTCGTCTCATTTCTAAATACTCCTTTAGCCTATTCAGCATGCTAATTTTAGGGTAATTTATTTTTTTCTATAACTGTGCACAACTGTAATAAAATTAAATTAAAAATATAAGGCTGGACAGTAAAGAATTAATATTACAGGTCTATCTAATGCAAGGACTGAATACAAGGTGGAAAAACGAGAGGAAGAAAATGCCTGGGAAGCATTTCCCTTGCTATAGATGTCTTGCATATGAAAACCTTGTCTGAAGTCATCTGAGGAGGCAGACAGGCAATTTTCACCTATTCTTAGTGTTAGTGTATACTGTATCCTGATGGGATGCAGGGAAAGGAGAGGAGAATGCAGTGGCTAGCAGGGAAAGATTAGCATACAAAATTTAGGCAGGATCTGATAGCATGAGGAGGGACTCAATGGGCAGGCAGAGCAGAGGAAGGCTTTTCCACCCTGGCAGACTCATCCCAAAAAGGTGCAGAACCAGGAATGTAAGACCAAAACAAATGATAGCAAGAGGGTGAGCATTTATCAGAAGAGAGGGAGAGTAAGTAGGGGATACAGTAGGATGTGAAAACAGCAGAGCAGTCAGGAGTGAAGCCATAAAGCTCCTCAGAGGAGATAATCCTGCCTCTAGTGAAGTCAATGGGAGTTTTGCCATTGACTTCAACAGGGTCAGGATTTCACCCAGGGAGTGTTAATATGATGTGGAGAGAGATGGGAAGACTGGGGAGATACTCAAGAGAGAGAGAGCAACATGGTCATAGCATATAACATTAGCATATTAATGGCTATGGCTGTTTTATTTTACAGCTCTGTATGAAGCATAGAGACTATAGGAACTTTAAGAATACTAATATGTCCCTCATTATTAACTAATGCAATGTCAGGAATCCTGCAAATGCAGATCCCCCACCTACCCCTGCCACTGTCTCCCCCTGCAATATGTCATGAGGAAGCTTGAGTCAGACTAATTTTGGTATGAAAAAAAAAGTCAGAACAAATATCATTGTGTCCAGTAAGCCAAACGTATTAATTCAATCCAAGCTGACCACAAAATTTAATTGCAGGTCCTGAATTATTTGAGGTTAGGAAAAGTTACATTGTAGTTTCTGAGTTAAGCTAAATAGATCAAGACTTTTTATCTTGTAAAAGAACAACCTAGAAGAGGGATAAGGAGGTCACAGGTAGGTCCTTAACATCCTGACTGGCCTGGAAATGGCAAATAGATAATGAGTGTTCACTGTGTCTAGTAGTGCAAGATTTCAAAGTCATTGAAGGAAACTAGCACGGGGTATATTCAAAATGAACAAGACTTCTGTCTTTGTATCACAAAGGCAACTTGCAAAATTCCTTGCAAAAAGATTTAGGGGTGGTTGTATAGTTTCAAAAACAATTTATGGAGAAATTCATGGAAGAAAAACACATTGATAATTATTCAATGCATAGAGAGCTTTTGTTTAAGGAGTTTCTGGGCCATGGGTTTTTTTTTTCTGAAAATCAGCACAGAAGTTTAGAAAAATATGCTTGCATTGTTCCCAGGATATCTGCTTATATCCAAATCCAGAGAGCACACAGGGTCATACAACTCTTAGGTCCAACATGGTGCAACAATTCTCTATTCTAAGCCAACAAATGCAAATTTATTTGCATAAAGTCTGCATTTCTTTTTTTTCCTTTTTTTAAATCAAATATTCTGGGAGTACTGGGTAAGAGATACAGCTATCTGCAGGTAAAGGTTGTGTTTGTCAGAATAACTCCACTGGGCAGCTCTGGAAGGTTTAGCTCTGCCACTGCTCACTAAAAGGAGACAAAGGTGCCAAGAAATCGACAGCTTCGTTGGCCGGGATTTTGCCTTCTACTGGAAATTCACTTAGGAGCTAATCCAAAGCCAACTAAGTCAATGAAAGACTCCCATTAAGTTTAATGGGTTTGGGATCAGGCCCTTAAATCATATGTAGGCAGCTAAATCTGCCAGTCCTTTAAAGCTGCATAAATTTACCTGCTATTCCCCAAAGCACAACTGCATCCCTCCAACACCTGTCTGACAGAACTATTGCATATAATAAGAAAACCTTCCAGAATCACAAGTAAGCTGTGAACACCAGCCTGCCACAATCTCCTCTGATGCCGAGGTAGTTAGTACCTGGGACTGCCACAAAACCATAATCAGGGATGGGGCTGAGATGTGAAATACAAGTATTCCATCTGCTTAAGCTGAGCAGCTCACAAAACATTAGCCAACTGCTAAGTTGCTGCTTTTCTACAAACTGAGTCATCTTCATCACACATTACACTGGGTTTTAAATGATTGACAGGAAAAAAAGCTAAGAGAAGCAGCTATTTCTTTACATTTAGCTGGTTTGTCAGGGCATTTGAAAACTTCTGGATTAAGGTGAAAATGCTTAAGGATTAAGTGGGGAGTGAGGGGAAAGGGAATGAAAACATTTTAGTGCTGTGAATTTAGAAGTCAAGCAGACACGCTCAGGAGAGCTAGCAAGACCTTTACCAATATGCTGTATCTAATCAACAATATCATTTAGAGTTTTCCACTTTATGGAGGAGAAAAAAAGTAATGTTTGAAGGTTTCTCTTGCCAGGGCTCTATCTCATCAGGCCCTTAATACACTCAGCGTGTGTTTTGCAAAATGAGATTTTGCAAAAATCAGGGTCACCCCTTGCACCCAGGCAAGAGGTATTAAAAGATATTCATCTTTACAAAGAGTGTCCTGAAATGATGGAAATAAATATAAGTCTCAAGAACTTTTGAGAGAGTTACCAGAGGCTCGATCACACCAGAGAGTTGTGGATCATAACAAGAGATGTCTGGGAATGTATTATTCAAATGGAAGTGCTGATATTGATAATATTCACATTTAAAAGACTACTGTGAATTGTTTTTTAATGTTCCTCATCACATGAATAACAGATAAAAAAGAGGTATCTTTCTGTACTACTAATTTCTTTGCACTGTGGTAGGCAAAAGGTGGCTTGAGGGGGTCAGGAAATAATGATTTCATTCCTTGGCCTATTGCAGGTGTCTGGTAATGTTTTGAGTACTTGGTTTTCTGTGTTTATTTCCCCATATAATATTTTTGGGCAGAAAATTTAGAAAAGAGAGAAGAAAAATCACATATTATCAATTTTACAGAGAATACTGGTTAGTTGTGTCACGTACCAGGAGATTAAAAAAACTTCCACGAGCTGTGGAAGCTTGGTTTGGAAGACTATAGGAAAAATTAGGGAAGTTTTTCAAATGCTTGAAGTAAGTTTAAAGACCCCAGGGAGGAAAAAGGCAAGTAGGAAGAACAAGAAGATTTCATATTATCACTTGTAGGAAGCTGTTTCTTTTGCAGAGACCCCCAGAGCTGAAAAAAAAAAAAAAAAGGAAATGGTGAATCATTAATTCTCAGCTCAGTTGTTTTCTTTCGTGTTTACTATTCAGAGTAAGTATTTTATGCCCATTCTGGGACTGGAAACGTTTATATACACAGTAGCAGCAGCATCAGCATCATAATAACTGAATAATTTATATTA
Source organism: Prinia subflava (assembly GCF_021018805.1). NCBI lineage: Eukaryota > Metazoa > Chordata > Aves > Passeriformes > Cisticolidae > Prinia > Prinia subflava. The sequence continues at coordinate 5,233,646 of NC_086261.1, forward strand.
GAAAAAAAAACAAACCCAAAACCTTGCACATTTTATAAAACAGTATACAGGTATTGCTGCATTTGCTCATGTAAAGGGCCACAGCAAATCTCTGCCTAGAAAATGCCACAATGTTTAGGGGAAAAAAATTGCAGTGAACTAAATACTATTATCACCTATAAATAATAAGATTGAGGTAATTTCAGTTTATTGATAAAGATTGATTCATGTAACATATAAAAGTAGCAGTTATGATTCAGGCATCTCTCTAAGACAGCTCTGATTACTTCTGAATTTTCTTCCTGGGGCAGTATCTGTAGACAACCAGGCAGCTCAGATTTTGGGTGGTGTGGCTGCTCCTGTTTCAAGGGGCAGTGCTGATTTCCTTATGCTCCTCTCACCCTTGCACAGCCATGTCCCAGTTATTTCAAGGGTCTGACCAGAAATTCTTGTGCTCTCATGGTAGAGATGTAGAAATACGCTTTAAGGAAGAGGAACCCTATCCTGAGGATGTCCCCATGTTCATTCTGAAACCTCTTTGCCTTCAAGCCCAAGACAACAAAAATTCCCTGGCTCTCTCTGACCAACACGAGCCTGTGGGCACAACATCACCATGGGCATCCTCCTCTGAGCACCTCCACAAAAGCAGGACAAGGTCTGCTTTTTCAGAAGAGAGGCTACAGAAATTATACTCATTCTTCTACCCCACAAAAAGCCCAGCCTGATAACTGGAGTCAATTATTTTCTTGGTTTTAATTTTTTGAGTTGTCTCCTTAAGATAAGGGGGAGCAAAAAAGGCCAAAACTAGGGTCTTGGAACATCACATAAATTTGATTTACTAATCAGCCAGTCTGCACCCTTCCAAAGCCATGTAAAATACATGTAGGTTAACATTATTAAATCCTACTTAAAAATAGGTTGGTTTTGTTAGGTGTGGCATGATTTTTACTGGGTGTTCTGCTCGCCTGGATCCTGGACCTCGGGAAGCACATGTAAGTCCACGTGCCACTGGCTGATGTAGCCACCTGGCTGCAACCCTCTCTCAGGTTCTTAGCCATTCCCACTCATTAGCAGAGCGGATTTTTTTCCTATTTTAATCTGCGCATTGCACATGCATTTAATTTTACATAAAAATGCATGCATAATTAGGTATAGCAGCAATGAAACATTCCCGTTTGGAAATGTCCTGCCCAAACCCACACAATTCAGTGTCACATTTGGTACCAAGGTTTTTTAGTACATGACAGTCCATTATCCATTAGTTTGGAGTCTCTTCTGTTAAATGCCTTGTTTCGGTCAGAAGCTGCACAGTAGGAAATTAAAACATGTTGATAGATTGGAAAGTTATTAAGCTTCCTTGCAGTGTTAAACAAGAATTTACAAGAATTCGCTCTCCAGATTTATCAGGGATATATTTACAGTACTTGAGTAAGTGTGAATATTACTCACTGGAGATATTTAGTCACATACTGTATCTCTCTGAAGGGAGACCATATTGCATTAAATGTCTCCACCATGTTCTGTAATTTGAAAGATAAATCCTTGAGTGCTGATTAGTCATATATTGATACAGAACATCTATTATTTTGGGTCTATAAGAAGATTTTCATCTCTGTAATATTAATTTCTTGGCTATCATCATGCTTTTTCTTAGCAACCATCTTTCATTATCATAACTCGGGCCACTCGATATTGTTAAATTTTCTCATGTACAGTGCCAGAAATGGCATTGCAGGTGGAGGAGGTAAATCTTACTTAAATTAAATGGTTTGGTGTGGGCTTAAAATAAGAGCAGATATTGCTAAGGTTTTGTGTGAAATTTTTCCAGTGACACATTTTGTGGCATTAAGGAAAAAGCTCAGACTCGCAGGGACTCCATTTCTACATCCTAAAACTGGGTTGTAATGTAATTTCCCAGTGACATGGAGAGATGTTGTTTTTATTCCCAAATTATTATGTAATATATTAACTGAAATAGGGTTCAATTGCTAAGATCAAAAATAGTATTTAGCACCTTGACTCCCACTGAATTCAAGTATCTGGCTCTGCTTGGGTATCTGGTAAGGAAAAAAAAATAGGTGCTCTGTCTTGCATGTGTATTTCTGTCTAGTTATGAAATACAGGCAGCAATGGTGACCAGAATAAAACCTCAATTTACCAAAAGAAAAGATAAAATAATTTTGATCATTTTGTAGATAGTGAAAAATATCAACTATATCTGATACACATGAGCTTTACTCAATACTCAAAGCCAAAATAGCTCTCGTAGTCCCATAGCTCAAAGTTGAAGTTAGGTGCAATTTTTAAGCATTGATTTTTGACTAACCATCAGTGTAGCACTAGATTTTTCTGTCTTTAAATCACAGCTGGGAATGGTATTCTCAAAATACTCTGGTTGAGTAGGAATCAAAGTCCATGGAAAGTTACTTTTCACAATGCAATATTGTTGCTATACATTGGAGAAATATCAGTTCTCCTCGTCTGTCTTCAGCCCACTTGTCAGGAGAAAAAATTGTCATGTTTTCAGTTTTTCTCATTTTTCCCCCCTTTCCATTAAAAAGCAAACAAACAAAATCCCCAGAAAGAAAACTACCCACTAACAAAATCCACCCTGATTTACTTCTCTCCAATGTAAATATTTTGCAGCAGGAAGATTGACTTTTATTTTTCTGGACAACAGACACAGCAAAGGTGTTTGGTGCCAGATGCCCTGATGCTGCCCTCCTAACACCTCTCAGGATCTCATCCCTGAGCCTTCCCAACCCTCATCCCTCCCAGGCAGCAATGAACACCCCAGCGTAGGCAGCCCCACGTCTTCTGTGATCAGAGAAGCTGCTCTAACACCAGCAATTAATTTCTCCTGTTGGGACATCAGGGGCTTCAAACAGTTCACAAGCACGGCAAAATAGATGGCAAGACTCCAATTTTCTTCCATGAACTTTCTAGGTCAGAAATCAGGTTTTAAGGGCACAGGAGATCATACTGTCTGGCTTGCTCTATAATCCTGGAAAAGAGACCTGTCCTAGGCTGACCAGCTTGTGAATCGAGGCCACTGTTTTTCTTTGGTTGGCCCTGCAGAAAAAATAGATTTTTCTTTGGGCTGAATGCTCAGAATTCTTATGGAAATAAAAAGGTGAGAAAAGGGAATGGGAACAAAAAGGAAAGGGAAATGGAGGGGGAAAGGAAAGGGAAAGCAAAAAGGGAAGGAGAAGGTGAAGGGGAAGAAAGTGGGGAAGGAAAAGGGGAAACAAAAATAACTTCTACTGTATTAAACACAGCTGGATATAAGCCTGCCATAATTTCACACACAAATCTTAACCTTTCCTCCCTCAGCTCGACCAGACTCCTGTAGTTCACAAAATGTTATCACAGCCCAGTTGAGCTGGCTGCACACTCACAGCCCTCCGAGCACTCAGACCAGTATGAGACAAAGCAGCTGTGCCAAACCCTGAGCTGAAGCACTGCCATGAGCTTCGTCTGGTTTAGATCAAAGGGCTACAGGGTGACTCTCATCAGAAAGTGCTGGGAATAGGAGACCTTCAACCTTTTGATTCCCGCAGTCCTTCAACCTCCAGATAAATTAAAATATTTAATCAAAATCTAATGGCAGTGATCTTGTTTGTAGAAATGCTTTATTATCCCGTGCATTTTAACCACGATCTGCCTGATTCCTAACGCGACCTAAAGAACTAGTCGGCATTTATTACAAATGCAAGGCAGAAAGCTTCTGGCTCAGCAATTAATCACTGACATAGAGGAATTTCTTCTCTCCAGGTGGGGAACCCATCCAAAAACTAAGAAAAATAATCGGGCTAATTAATTCTTATCTGCAAAGAGCAATTAGATAAATGACCTAAAAACAGGCCTGTCACCCCTAGTGAGGTGCTCAGCTTCTAAATAGAATAATGTCTCTTTGCCAGGCCATCTCTGCAGTGAAATGGAGATCACAGGGAGGAAAGGGAAAAGATGGCATGTGGGGAGGGAATGGGCTGATAGGGGAATAGGTTAATTAGAGCTGAGACCAGCCATTGATATAAAAAAAAAATTAAACCAAAGCTCCGCACTCGGGTAGATTTGCTGTGATCCCATCACCTTCACAGCTCTGCCTTTGTGCAGCCAGAAGTACTAAGGAGAGTGAAGCCACGTCTCCAAGCTAGTTTTGAAGAGGAAAACCACTCACCAGGCTTGTCCACCACTGCATTGCATTTCACCTTGGTGAGTGGCATCCCTGACATGGCATTCTTATTAACTCTGAACTGTGTGTCTGCGGCATGGAACGATGGTGCCAAAGCAAGATGCAGAGTACTCTGCTTCAATTAGTTTGCTCCAGCAGACTTCTTCTGGTTTAGTTAGGAAATGTGCAATGCAGAAATCTTCAGGAGTGAGCCAAATTAATCCAAGCAGCACAAGTGAGAAGGCAACAAAGGCATTTGCACAGCAGACCTTTGTCAACTGTGTATCCCCAACAAAATCTTACTGTCCTTTCAGACATCTTGTAGCCAGGCAAAAACCAAGAAGGTAAGCAAAAGAAGAAAGAAAGGGCTTTGGGGTATATTAAGATAATATTGAGAATTTATTTTCTCTCTCCTGTTCACAAATAAGTTCCTTGCTCAATGGCACAAGGTATCATTTCCCTGATCCTGCTGTTCTGCTTACTTATGTCATGACACCATGCCATGCCTGATGGCAGGAGACAAAAGGAGACATTGAAGGAATTGATTCAGGCTTATTGAAGTATTTACAGAAATAAGCCTAAATGACCAGACATAAAATACTACAGCAGTCAGATTAAAACAATCCACTCCAGTTATAGTTAATCAGGGCTTTAGCCTCCAAGGAGCTGATTTGAGACTAACAAAGTGTTTTCCAGCTCCCAAACCCCATGCCAATCACGTTACTCCTGCCTTGGAGCTGTTAACAATACCAAATACAAAAGTAAATGCAAGTCTACAGATAGTTTTACTGTTTCCAAGATCCAAAGCTTCAGTAAAAAAAAAAAAAAAGACTAAAAAATCACTATCCCCAAGGCTACAGATGCTGGTAAGAGACCTTTGTCTCTGTCTGAAACCTTGTGTGACCAAGGTTCTTATAATTTATACAAAGCAGATGCCTGCTTAAATGCTTTACTCAAAGCTGTCATGGCCCCTACATCCAAGCAGTTAACAATAAATTACAAGGACTAATGGATTAGATTAAGATGCATGAAAACACTCTATATATTCTGAAGAATGATACTCCACCTACAAAAAGAAAAAACCCAGCAAAACCCTGTGAATGTTTGGAAAGGAAAAGAGATATATATTCCAGTTAAGTACTTTGCTGCTTGCATTGCCTGAAATGCGGCGGCACAACAAAAGCAACCATCTGTGTTTAAACACAAAGGAAGAGACAAGCAAGTCTGTGTCAGTTTAAATTTATATTTTCCCTCGATGATGCTAATGTGAGGTTTAAAGCAGAGCAGAGCCCACAGGATGCCTAAGGATGTTTCTGGGAGATGAATGCACGTGTGGAAGATGGACAGCTCAGGACCAGGTGTGAGCTTCTGCAGGACTGGGGATGTTCTGGGGAGAAGGTTTGCTGCAGGAGAAGGATTCCTCCCTGAGCTTGTGTCCACTTTGTGAACTGTGCCACAATTCAGAGAATAAAGATGAATAAGTTTCAGTTGGGACTTTTTGCTGCTTATATTAAAATGGACGAGGCTCCAGGCACAGGCTGTTGAGGGGGGCTAATTGGAACATTGCTCTAATAAATATCCTCTCTTCATTTTTTGTGAAGATGCAGGAAAGTTCTCAAGAACTGGAAGTTCAGACATGGCTGCAGTCCAGAGGGGATGCTTGCTAATACTGCTGCATAATAGAAGTGCTGGGAGAAAATGACACAGGAAAAAAAAATGAAAAAGTAGCTGGGAAATTTGCAGGCCAATTGGTGTTTTCAGATACAGTATCTTTACGAGAAATGCCAATGGCACAATGTCCAAACTTCAGAATAGAAAGATGGAATTATGCAAATCAACACAGATTCACTAATAATTTAATTAAATTTAGCAAAGAAAAAATCAAAGTGTTAAAACATCCCAACTGCAGTTTTCCTGCCAAAGTTCTTCCCTTTTATTTCTGAGCCTACTTTGGCTTTATCAAGAAGAACCAAACCAAGGCTTATTCCTATCTTATCTAGAGTAATTGGTAATGGTATTGGTAATATTCATGGCCACAGTAAAACTGGAGCTACCTGGAATTGAAAAATTTGGGGGCAGCTGGCTGGCCCCAACCCACTGCAAATGTCTGCAAGGGCTGTTTCCTCTACATTATCCTGTACAAGGACTGAGAGTCAAGAGAAATACCTTTTTTTTCATCTTTCAACCAACTCACTTATGTTTAATTTACACAGAAGTAGGTACAGCCTCCTTCAGCACCAGAGCATTAGGGTGTTTTTAATGAATAACTTACAAGAAACAGTCACCTGCTAACAGGTCAGCCTCCCTTTTGTGTTTCATTCTAGTTTCATTAGTAAAGAAAAAAAGGCCTTTGATTGGATTAATGGAAATAGAACCACAGGGTCTAAATTATAAAGTATCCAGTGGTTATTTCTAGTAGCTCCTACTTTCAACTGGGACCATGATTTTTATCATCTCAGGCTCAAAGCTTTTGTGTTTGACTGCCTTGGACTGCCACACGGAAAGGTTTTGCTGTAGCAGAAATCACATTTCATCTTTCTCTCTTCAGTGATGCAGCTAAACAGCCTCTGGCTTTAAGGCTATCACCCCTGCTTGATCCCTGAGCTGCTGGGGTTGCTCTCAACACAAACTTCTGAGCAGACTCCCTTTGGTTGTTTGCTCTTTTCCTCCCCTCCATTCTCCTCCTCCTCCTCATATCCCTGCACCAACAGTTCCAGCAAGGGGCTATTTTTATTTATGTATTTATTTCTTTCCATTGAAACTGCAATATCTGGAGGTGGCTACAGGCAGGACACGGAGCCATATGCTCTGCCTAACTTATATAAACAGCGTCCTGGGTGACAGCCTTTCCTGGCCCATCTGCAGCTGCCAGGGAATCCATTATTTTTCTGGTCCCTGGGGAGAAAAAGTTCTTGAGCATCATTACTCCTAGGCAAATGTAACTGACTCTACCATGCACCCTAATTTGCTTGCCATAATTATAGGTCGCTCACCCCCCTTTGCTATTTATAAACCTTTTTTATTTATTTTTTGTACTTATCAATAATGGATGGAGGCTAGTGAATCATGGGGCTGTAAATTTGAATATTATGAAAATGCTAATAACAAGGTATCATAGGCAGCAGCACCCAGGTCTTATCAGCTGGTCAGATGCTCTATTAAGCAGCCAGTGAGGAGTTCAAGCAAATTGGTTATGTTAATGTCCTGTAGTACTTGGGGAAGACGAGGAGTTAGCAATTAATTTTTTTTCCTTCTTCTTCCCAGGCTGCAAGCCGACAAGGCAAATTTATATTCCTCCTATTCTATGGGACCCCAGCTTGCAAGGGGGGCAAGGTGAAAATGCAAGAGGCTACCAAGAGCTTTCTGAGATCTAATTGAATGGTGCAACTGAAAAAGCTGCTAGGAGGGCGAAGGGGCGAGCAAGGAATAAATAAATAAATATATAAATAAGCAAGCAAGCCCCAAAACAATGGGAATGAGGCATTCTTCCCCATTCATTCAGCTGACAGTGCTTTTGCAACTTAAACCTGTTTTATTAATTATGTTTGACATTTCCTTAATTAGTTTCATTTACATCCCATCAGCCCCTACCAGACGATTGCCCCATACATCATTTCACCAGAGGACTGAGATGCCTACAGAATTACAAAAACAGCCCCCCTTCACTGCAACCCTCAGTAACTCATCACTGTATATTTCACAGATTTTGAGAATTAATCTTTTCACCTCCTATTTTTCTTAAAAAATATATGGACATTTCATCCTTTTTTTAAATTATTATTATGAAATTTTCAAAGGAATGTGATGCAGGACTAAATTTCTAGTTTCCTGCCATACATAAAATTTGCTTTGTTTTACAGTTCTTATGTATCCTGACATTGACAAAATATGGACTCTAGTGAAGGCTCCAGTTCCATGGATCCATGGACTCTGCCTTGGCTCCAGAGCCCTGCTAGTAACCCCAGTGCTTTCCCCAGTGAGCTCTAGAAACTCACAGTATTTTAATTTATAGGCAGATTCTTGCTGCCCCCACAATTGTTATGCACTTTCCCATATATTGATTAATTTCTACAGAAGCCACGACAGACTTTTTACAACTTTAGTAAGAATGAAAGGATTTTTTTTGTTGTTGTTTCATGCCATTGCTCAGAGCTCTGGCGTGTTTGTCCTACCTCTCTCTCCATCCCCTCCAGGGGCTGGTGCCTGTGCTGTCACTTTGCACGTTGAGCAGCCAGACACAGGACTGGCATTAGAGCCAGGCATGTTAAAAGTACACAGTATTTTAAAATCAGCATCATTGTGCAAAGAACAGAGCAAGTCACAGCTGAGCGCAGGGAGCGTGGAGCGCTCTCAGCCTGGAAACGGCGCAGCCAAAAATCACACGGTGCTGCCTCGGGAAATCCAACCTGGAGCAGAGCCCTGCATGCCCGACCTGGGAGGCTCCTGGGAGGCTCCTGGCAGGAGGCTGGACCTGCTGCCCACTTGGGCTGTCAGATGTCTGCTGCAGAACCCGGCTCTGCTGCCCGGCACTCGCGACTGGCGGCTCCCGGCTGGGGTAAAGTGACAACCTGTTCTGTGCTAATCCCAGAACGTGCTACCAGGAGCTGTCATTTCAGAGTCATCACACTCTCTGTTGATATCACTGAAGTTAATCATGCAGAAGGAAAAAGCTTGTATCAAAGCAGATAATTATTCCCCGATTCCTTAATAATACATTCAGAGGAAAGTGATTCTTATTGTCTTGGCAAACTGTGGTATTTCAGCACATTTTTTTGTTTAATAGTGTTACCCAGGTATCTTTCCTCCTTTACACCACCTAGATCAGGGTTGCTACACTGAGTACAGAGTACAGAGTACAGTGTCTGAGAAGTTTCTTTACTGTGGACTGCTATACCTTATACTGAACCCATACTTAAATTGTAACATTGGCACAGTGGGAGCTAATTGACAATGAGCAACCTGGTTATCTCGATTGATTTGAGAAGTTTATCCAATTAAAAGGGTGGTGTTGGCCCTATCCAACCACATACCCGTCCTTGTAAGGGCTGTCCAGATCTGTGTGTAACAGCAGTGCAGGGATCTGCCAGCTCAAGCCCTCCCAATACAAATACCAGATGGACTTACAAGCCCCAATAAAAGAAATATTAATGCAACATATGGAAATATATTCACTAAAAGAAACAGGCTCAAAGAAATATTGATGTGCCTGCTTTCTCAGTGGGACTCATTTGCTAGGGCAGAGCTTGCTGCAGTCTCTTAACCACATTTCTCAGCCCTTTTAGCTCTGGGGCCAGGTCACGTGAAGCCAGGCAGATATTTCTGAGCTTTCAACAGGATCCAGATGTCACAGATGCTCCTGGTGCTCTGTCCTCTCCAACCTTCACATGGATGGCCCTAGCCTGGGTTATAACCAACTGCCTCCTCAAATTAAGTCTGCCCAAAACTTTAAGCCCTCACTTTCATAAAATTCTCTCAGCCCTCAATACTCAGAGGGGAGACAGAGAGGAGAAGGTGAGGGAATAGCATTCTCATTTCACCTCAGAGGTTATTACATCTGTGCTTTGGGATGCAGCAGACATCAGGGCTAGAGTTCCACAGTTGGACCAGACATAGAGAAAAAATCTTGCAATTTGTTCTGAAACCAGAGAGATTTCATCCTGTTTTGGAATGATTCCAGGTAAAAGCCATGTCTGGGACCCTCTCCAGATTTTCTGCAAAGCACTGGCTGTTTCATTTCCAGATCATTTCAATCCTCAAGATCAAAGGGAGCCTGATTTTAAAAGCAGGAATTAAGTACTGGTGAGGAAAAAGGCAGCTCTAACTTTGCTGTAACCATGCACACGATTCACAGAGGAGCTTCATCAAAAAGTTTGGGGGGTGCTGGTTTTGTGTTGTTGTTTCTTTCTTGCTTCATTTCTTTCCTTGTTCTCTCTTATCTTTGATCCAAGCTTTTCCCCAAGACACTGCAAGAACATGGGTGTGAGAGGAATACGAAGCAGATTGTAGGGAAAAGGTTGATAAGTCCCATTCAAAATTTGCTGGTGTTTTTCTTTCTCAAGAACTCAGCTCAGAAGCAGTTCAGAGGAAATTTGGAGAGATGAAGATGGGAATGAAATACATATCCCTGTGGGACCACAAACAGCCCTGGGTGTTGTTCTTTGGGCTCTGGCTTCACACAATGCTTCTTTTTGAGGGAGGTTGGCTCCTTTTTAATAATGTCCTCTTCTGTCATTGATGCTTTTTCGTGGCAGGTTAACCTCAAAGGGTTTAGATCATTTCCCAGCTTTCCTGTTTGGATTCCACTACAAACACACGAGCACAAACCCCAAACCCTCCAGTTCAAGTATGAATAGTTAAAAACCTCCACTAAAGTAGTTTGGTAGATTTATCAGATGCTGCTGGGGCTTCAGATTTGTCTCAAATAGCATCAAATGACCAAGAAAGAAAAAAAAATCAAAATATTTTTCTGTCACATGCTGTCATGCATTGTCAGGGAACCTTGTGCTGTAGCTGCAGTGAAGTTGAATCTGATTAAAAGATCAGCAAACAAGGCAGGTTGAGGGGAATTTGATCTCATCATTGCTATGCCTGGAAATACCTGTCATCTTCTAGGTTGTCCTGCACTGTGACACTCTTTCTTATCCAGTTTGCCAATGGACATTCATGGTGACATTCTCTGCAAGCAAAAAAGGGGAAAAATAAAAAAGAAAAAGAGAGATTTGAACCATACGAATTTTATTTTCAAGTTCTGTATTTTTATTCCTCTGAGATCAAGTCTAAACATAAATACCAATTATCAGAGCTACAGACAAATGAATAATTTGTTGTAAAACAATCCTGATTTATTCAAATGAGAGTAGAGGTGAAATTAGAGCTATGCAGGATATTATGTTAAAAAGCACACACACACAAAAAGAAAACAAAATGTCTAATTTTAACATAGTGTTGTTATCTGTGATTAATGATTTCCGTGGGTGTATAACTCTTATGCAAAAATGCCATGTAATCATGTACATATTTGATTAAATAGCTTAATTTGTGTTCATTTAAAAAAAAATAAAATAAAGCCAAATAAGCTAGATAATGAGTGGGCGTGTTGTAGGAAAAGCAGATGGGATTTGAGGCACTAGCTGTGTTCAAAGGAAGCCACCAATTTCACTTCAAGAATATTTGCGTATGAAAGCTGATATTTTCTAGAAACATTCATGAGTAGAACACAGAGGGAAATTTTGCCAAATTCTGCTGTTTTTAATGAAGGCACGCGAGGGAAAAACAAAGTTCAGCTGAGCCCAGTTAAATTCCCACTCCATAGGAAGAGCATCTTTATTTATTTATTTTTTCTGTATTTACTAGGAATGTTTTCCTTCTCTGAGTCAATTATACCTAAAGCATCCTTTTGTTTACTTCTGAGCCTCTGACAACAATCTCCCCTTCCTTTGCCTTCACCTGTGGAATTAAATACTGATTTTTCATCACACAATAAAAAAGACACCTCCCCAGACTGGAAATAATGGGATTCTTTTGTGGTGAAGCTGTGTAAATCACAGTGTCAAATGAATGGACAAAGCTTTAATGGGGCTAATAAACACGTCCCTCTGTATTGAGCAAGGGGACTTTTTATGAAAATGATCAAATAAAGTAATAAAAAAAGAAGGGGCTTCCCCTCTGGGTTTATGAGCTCTCTTGTTACACATCATGTATGACACACTGACTGGCAGAATATATGATGGACTGTCATACATTGCAGAATGACTTCAATTAGGGTGATAAGATGACAAGTTCCCATAGTTCATATCTGGGTTGGCTGTGGGTTTTTTTTTCAACGAGGCTCTTACTTTGACCTCTTTCTTTCTAATGTTTGATATGAAATTTAAAGGGCCAGTTGAGGTCATAGGAGACAAAATATGACTTATGTCAGGGGAGGGAGAGGAAGGCCGCTTGCTTCTTTGTTTTCTCTTGTATCCACGAGTAGGATCCTGTAATTCAGCCTCTGACTCACTATTGAAAATAATTAATGCCAACAGTTCAACCCACACTCACAACTCCAGAATTATAAACCAACACGTACAGCCTGCCACTCAAAACTGACTGCAAAAATCACTGCAAAACCCTCAAAAACCTACCAGAAAATCTGGAGGCACACTAGACAAGGTGACACATGATCCAACATCCATGAGTGTCATTTATTTGCTTTATGCTGACCAGGACAGTATAGGCACATAGGATCACGGGGAAATGCCTGTATTTCTGCAGGAAAGAGACTGACTTTGGGCCCATAAAGACACACTGGAAGAATCAGAAGGCTGAGATAATTTGAATTAGATAATTTGAATTTCTGGGATTGTCCAGCTAAAACCTTGGTCTGAGTCTCTCTATTTGGCCAAGACAGGTAGGAAATTTAACTTGAAGAAGGAGTTGTGCCCAAGATGGGTGGTGAGGCAGTACTGTCTCTTTGAACCTTAGAGAAGAAAAATAAAAAGTAAAAACTAGAAAGTACTTCGAATTTACAGATGATTTTGAGGGCCTGAAAAGCTTCACATGTTGAAAAAATAACCCCCCAAAACGGCCAGTAAACAAGCCCTTCTTTTAGGACTATTTTAGGGTTCTTTACAGGACTATGTTCTGATGGTCATCGAGAGCAAATATTGCTCTTGTAAGACCCACATATAATACTACTGGGTCAGGCTCAATCTCAGCCTGCTTCTTCTGTGGCAGCTATAAAACAGACAGAATGAAGATGGAAAGCTATTCATCCTCTGCAGGGCACAGCAGGCTCCCAGATATTGCAGATCCACGGGACCATCCTGTGCCTGACCCCAGGGATGCTCCCTGGCCGGACAGCAGTGCCTCACCCACTCAGACTGTGACCCAGGCATTTTACGTGGTGGCAGGATTTGAAACAGCTCACCACCCTGGAAAAGGAAAAGGCTCTCCAATGGAAGATCACATATTTTCCAGGTGGCCTGTTCTGCGGATTCAGCGTTATTGCAGAGGATTTTCCTGTAAGTCAAAAAATTGCTTGTGCACGAGTCTCAAAAGCAAATCAGCAAGTGGAAGGAGTGGGATAATGGAGGCACTTATCTCTGCACAAAGTCACAAGTTTGATTTGCATAGAGCCTGGCAGGAATGACTCTGAGTTTGAAGAATGGCACATATCATGGTACAGCCACAGCGAAGAGCGTAACTCAAGCACACTGGAAAAGAAAAGCCTCAGTAGGTACAAACTGAACAGCAAAACTCACTTCACTTCTCCTTAGCTCTGAGAAGCCACAAATATCAGGAGGTTCCATGAAGAATTTCCTGGGCATCTACTCCTTGCGATAAATCGAGTTCTAAATCTAGACTAACGTGCCCAGAAGCTCCTGTTGAAATAAAAAGAGAAAGAAAAAAGAAAAGAATAAATGGGGAAAATTCAGCTGAGTTTAATCTGAAGAGTGTATCCATCACCAAAAATGATACAAATCAGCTATTACTGGATCATGCAAAGGCAACTCCACTACCTGTGATCCTTCCTTCGCTTTCTAAACCTCTTTTCAGCCCAGCCTAATGAATTGTCAGAACTGTCAGACAGCTCCGAGGAATGACAAATGTCTATGATTTGCTGCTGCTACTTTGCTGAAAACACCTGATGTATATAGTCCTGAAATCCTCTGTTTTGTATTAAAGGCAAGTATAAGCTGAAGGAATTGGTGTACATGTAGAGTTATTTTCTTTCCTTTTACATAAATGTAGCTTAACAAAAAGAATATGATAAAGGAAAGTTCAGGTTGAATTTTAAAGTACTCCTACATCAGGAAACGTCAAAAAATAAGGCAGAAAATACAGCTTCAACCATGGCCCAATTTGAACATTTTACAATCCCATATTTAGTTATATTATTTAACATTGTATATAATAACTCTTTATGACCTGATGTAAAACTTGCAATGATGTATCTCCATACTTGCATGATGTTTTCTTAATCAGAATTATAGATAATGCAACACAAAGCATTCTAACTCCACAAAGAAATTGTTTGACACACAATAAGATCAGTCAAATAATTAATCTGACAAATATCAGAGTTTGAGTTATACAGGCTCCAAACATTTATTAACTTGCAGCCAGATTCTGTGAACATTTGTCATTGACTTAAATGGGTCTAAGATTTCACTTCTTGACGAGTGACAGGCCCTGATGGGTATTTAGTCATTTCTGCTATACCAGATTGGCACTGTACTTAATACATTTGCTAATTCTGTCATAGAACTTACTCCCTATAACATTCCCCTGCATCTTCCCTAAAGAAACTCTTGTGAATCTGTCCCTTCAATAACAGATAAAGAAAAAAACATAGTTTTGAAAAACAGACAGTATGAGTCTTGCCTAATTAGTCACTTGTCCAGCACTGTAATGCATTCAGAAAAGGCTCCAGTTGACTGGGAGAATAATTTTTGCTGCTTCAGTTCTTGTTGGATGATATTTTCACAACAATCACTTTGTTTGTATGACTTTATGGGGAAAAGAGAGAGACACAACTATGCTACAATCCTTGAAGGTAACAGACACTGAGAGGCTGATCTGAGTAAGGTTGGGAGTGTCACAAATTGTCCTTCTCAGCTGAGAGATTGGAGACAAAACACTGAGGTTGTAGAAAGCTGAACCAGCTGTGTAGGAACCAAGCAGAGCTGATCCTGTCACTGAGGTTTCCTGTCACAGACTGAGCTGCCTGGGAATACAGTCCTGGTTCAAAACACTGCTAAAAGTAGGAACCTTCATCAGAACCAGGAGGACACTTCTGTCATATTTCTTGTAGACCACCTCATTTCCACCCTGGGAAGAAAAAAATAACACCCCCCTGCAAGTGTGCACAGTGATGTCCATGAATGGTAGAGCCAAGGGTGAAGCTTCAAAGATAGAAAAAGAGGTCGAGCTAGGTCTTGATGTTTTATCAACTTCATTAATGCTTCAGGTTCTAAGCAAGCCAAGAGCATCCTCAAGTCTTATTTCCCAATGAATCAGGCCTGGTCCAAAAAGAAAATACTTGCCCAGCCCTTGTAAGTCTAATTAAAGGGAGTGTTGGGAGAAAAAAATCAGCAAGAAAAAGCCTACAAAATTTAAATTGATTAATTGACTCACACGAAAGGCTGTAAAATGGAAGGCCCCTGTGCTGTGTGTCTTATAATAAAGCTCCCCTGGCACACACTTGCACAGCTGCTACCTTGGTGTGGATGTCTGCAGATGATACAGCATTGCCATCTCTCTGAGTATCATCCCGATGAACACATTCCTCTCAAACCACTCCTGTGAGCCTTCCTGTTCTACAGGCAGGGAACTGAGGCACAGAGAACAGATAAAGACCTCCAAGGCATCAGGCTTGCTGGCACCTATTGAAGTCCAGAGCAATCAAGCTTCTAAAGGGGGGTCAAACTCTGTAGAATTTCATCTAGGAGGCTTTGCCCTCGGTGGTCAGGTCAATTAATCAGGGCATGGAAAGCAGGTCCCCACATATTAAGTGGCTGTCTAAATACTGGCATCCTGCCTGCTCTCCCTGATGAGCAGACATGGGTTTGGGCCAAGCCTGCCTGAGTGAAGGTATTGGGATGTCATCCCCTGAGCTGTCACGTTGATGGGACTGTGCGAGGATCTCCCAGGGCATCCGTGCTGGATAACAGAGGGAGGCTGGTGCTTTCTCAGCAATCAGAGCTGAGCTCCCAAAAGCAGCCTCAGCAAAGGGCAGGAGCAAGCTCTGAAATGCTGCTGGTCCCACAGATGCACTGCAAATGAAGATGTGTATACCCAAGCAGGAGGAATAATGAGAAATGTATGCCAAAGAGATTACTGGGTTTCTCTGTTAGATTAACTCTAGTTTGACAGTGGCTGGGTTTGGGAAATCCTCTTTGATTTAGGAATGAGAATTCTTCTCTAAGTGGCCTAAAACTCACTGCTATATCATCACTTGCTGTTGTCAAATAAATAATCATGCGAAATCAGCTGCAGAGAAAAGTCTGCTGGAGAAGAGAGTTCATGCATGACATATGATATATCTTTTCACAGGGACAGATACATCTTTCTTACAGCCAGCAAGCAGCTTCCTTCACTGCACCTTCCCTCCCATCCAAATCACCTCAAATAAATGTGAGTTCTGCTGTGTTCACAGTAATTCCTTCATTTTTAAACACATAATGGAAATGTATAACTAGTCCTCATAAAAATTTATATCTCAATTCGTCCCTTTAATTTATAACAGGCCCTCCAGGCAGTTATTATTCAAACATTAATAAAATGCCTATGGATCACCAAAAGCATCAATTTTCAGATCCACCTCCCCTCCTATTTGTACATATATAAAGCCAGATTAGAGTTAATGCCACTTCTGTGTCTAACAACAATTACGCCTTTAATAAGATAGGAACAAATGATATATTATCTTAATCATGTTAGGAATTTGAGTTCTTTCCGTGAAACAAAGTTGAATTTTTTATGCCCTTTGTGACAATTGTTACTTAACAGCCTATGTGTTTGGATATTGCAGTTTATGCAAATGTTCATGTTCTATAAATTTTAGATTTATCTCCATTTATCATTCCACATGTTCTAATATACAGACATTATGGTTTAGCGTCTGACTCTGCACACAGTCTAAAATATGATTAGGATATCTTTCATTTATTTATAACATGGAAAAAAGGAGGGGGGGGGGGATAGCTGTTGTAGAGGCAAGACCCTCCACTTCCATAAAGCCATGTACTGTGCAGAGCTGCAAAAGCCATCTTAGAATCTGGCCTTTCATTTACTGACAGCTGAATTTCAAAGGATTGAGGTTTATAAGGGAACTCTTCATTCTGTGCTCTAAAATCAGGCACAAGTTCATTGTATATCACACTTTAACAACTCTTACTCGGGAGAGTAATTACAGCTAATATGAGCTCTCCCATAGAGAGACAAGGAGACAACTTGCATGCACAACTGATTTTGGATTGAAGCCTTTATGATCATTAGGATCATAAAGATTTGTAGGAAAGAAAACCCTGGTATTTTTCATTTTTCTGCTGGGAGATTTAAAGCTCCTTGAATTTGGAGAAGAGAGGAAGGGAAGTAGATCCTAGGCCATAGTTTCATTCTGCAAAAATCACTACGGTTGGATTGACCTCAAAGAAACAATAGCAAATTATGTAATCTGAGAAGCTGGACCTCTGCATAGCCATGAAAAAAATCATTAAGAAAATACAAATAAAAGGCGTCCACAAAAAAACGAACTACACTCCAATCTGAGGTCTAAAGGTTAAATTTACTTTTAGGCTTTATCCACAGGTGCTCACACTGATGTTTCAAGTGGGTGCTGAGCTAAGGGGGAATTACCAGGAATGGAGCTGTTGTTGTGGTTTCTTTACACCAGCTTAGTGAGCAGACAGGAATTCAGCTGTACCATCTCACCTTCATGATGGAACCTGTGCTGCAGCCAGGCTTTGGCTGCCCAGGAATTTGTCTCCTCTAGAGAGCTGGCAGCATTCACCTGGAGGGTTTTATTGCCCTGTCTCCCTCCCCTGCCAGCAGGATGCTCCCATTCCTTCACAGAGGTGTCCCTGCATTCCTGGGCAGTGCAGAAAAAGCTGATGGAGACCCAGGGAGGGACCAAAACTAAAGTGAACCCCATTAAGACAGGAGCTGCCTTCCTGTGTGTTTCATTATTAATACTGAGTTCAATTACTCTGATTTCTCCTGTTGATGAATTAGTAGCACCAGAATCAAGTCCCTGGCTGGTACCCATTTGTCTTTGCTTATAAGTGCTAATGTGATCCTGTTCCTTTAAAATCAAACTCCTGCTTCAGTCACTTTACATCTTTGCTACACTAACTGTCTTTTCACTAATTGGTTCTGTGTAAATGAAACAAGCTGAAAAACACTGTGGCACCAATAAATATTAATAAGTTATTGTTTGTTTTCTTTACCTTGCTTATGAATTCATACAAAGACAGTGCTAAGACATTAACTCCAGTCTATTAATTGCCACCTGATAATTGCCACCTGATACTTTTCTCCTGGATAATTAGGTACCCATTAGTTCTAATCAAGTAGTTACTTAATTATTGCAGTAATTAGTCTAATGGACTAGC
Organism: Prinia subflava; assembly: GCF_021018805.1. Lineage (NCBI taxonomy): Eukaryota > Metazoa > Chordata > Aves > Passeriformes > Cisticolidae > Prinia > Prinia subflava. The sequence continues at coordinate 5,251,895 of NC_086261.1, forward strand.
AAATTGAAGCTTTATCACTTTTGGATACTTAATGTTCCTGACAGAGTACTTCACAAGTGTCAGGGTTCCTGATTCAGCAACCTGCCATCGATGAACCCCCTGCTGCCATCTCCACCCACCCACGCTGCTCCTCGGACACACACAGCACATCCTGGGTGTGTGAAGCCAGAGGCAACACAAATTTGAGCCCCTGTTCCTTCTCATTCCCCTTCCCACCCCTGCCTATGCCTCCCCTCCTGTGCTCTTGCTGCTCAGCTCATTCCACGCCAAAAGAACTTGGTTGGGAAATTAAATAACATTTTGGCATGGAGATCACATGCGTTAGGCTGTACAGCAGCATGAGTCAAAGAAAGGAGCTAATGCTGGCAGGTGTGGGAAGCAAAAAGCAACTGTGAGGGGAGAAATAATAAGGAGTGTTCATGAATACTCATACACAGCCCTGCTTGGAAAGGGAAAGGGAGAGGAGCAAAGCAGACTGGTGGTAAATGAAGGCATGACTCCAAGGTCTGGGACTGGTAATAGGTCTCTCCTTCATCTCTAAACTGGAGGTTCAAATCTAGCAGAGATTTTTAGTGAATAGAAAAATATGGAAAGTCTTTTTTTTTCTACCCATGGCCTCTGTGTCCCAGAGTTGGTGGGCAAGAGGCTATTTCTCCGCTCATACTTATATTGTTAATATCACACTTAATTCTAACTAGGCTCTCAATCCCATGGTTCTACAATATTCCACTGAGAAATGCCATCCACACCCCTGTGCTCTGTCCATGTCATCATCTTGTGCACTGTGCTTGCTTTTGTGTGTTTGAGATGGATATAACATACTCAGACATTTAGAAGCAATAAATGTGAATTTATCTCTCCCACTGATCATCTGATGCAGATTTTCTCCTGTTTCTTCATGTCAGATTTGTATCAGAATTGATCATCAAACCCTTTGGCAAGTGTCATCTGCCCCAGACGCTGCAATGTGTAACATATAAGAATTCATTGTACTGGGAAGGGGGAAAAAAGATTGATCCTGACCAGAAATAAAGAGGCTAATTCCATTCAATAAAAGCTTGACAACTTGCTAATGATTAAACTACTTCACATATGTGGTAAGATTATGTATTCTGAAATAGATGTATTTATCTGTCTTGATCAGATAGCTCATGTTTCCATTGCTGCTAACAGTGGAGCAGATACTCCAGAGAAACAGGCTCTGGAACATGCCCTGGGTGGGTCCTACAGGACCCTGCTGGGTTTCCAAACAGCCAGGTACCTGGGTTTGCTTTTTATGGATGGCAAGGTACAGGCTGGTGGCACTGAGGAGAAATTAGTGGTGCTCATCTGGGTTTTGACCTACTATGGAACTGGAACAAGGGCAAGTTGTGGGTCAGATGTCTCTTATGTGTCAAAAGCTGTGAAATTTATAATTTAGGTTACCACACAGAGACCACAGTCCCCTAGTCCACCATTTAATGCGCACTCACAGACCAAATTAAATGCCACAACCTAGAATCCTCACAAAATATGGAACTTATTTTACTTATTGACCTATCCTCAGTATGTTCTTATTATCAGAGCTGACAAGCCAACAGTTTTCAGGCAAAACAAGTAATTTAGTAACTTCATCCCTCCTAATTCTTCTCACTGCATGAAAAGCAGTGTCCTTTTACAGTTGCATTGCATTCTTACCCAAAATATGATAGACCATGACAGAGAGGTCACTGGGTCCTGAGTTTTCTGCCACAGCTCCACATGCATCCATCACAACCAGCTGGGGATGTCGTTTCCTCTGGAGTTACTCTTGAGGTAACAGTCAAGAAAACCTCATGCTGCTACTGGAAAATCCTGCCACAAAACTGCTTCAACACCTGTGTGGGGCCACTGAGCAATAACAATCCCATGCACTGAAATGAAAATTAGGCAAAGCATATTTGGCCCATTAAGGAAACATATTGCTTGAAACTGCAGTGCCCCAGGATGCCTAGATCTTGCTTGTGGTGTTGGCTCCAGAGGAGAGGGCTCCCAGCACTGTTCAGCATGAGACATTTATTGACCTGATTTCAGTGGCTGAGAACACTGTCAAAGAAATCTGCCAGAGAAATTTTTGATGGTGAGAAACAGCAACATCCTTGTCCATCAATAGCCCTAAGTTGTAACTGGTGCTAAAAAATAAGCAAAGCCACCTTGGCAAGGCAGAAAACCTTGGAAAATCAGTGGTGCTGGACCCACCTGGGCTCCGGAGTACTGCAGGCAGCCAGGACCATACATGTGTCCCTCAGCATGCATCTGAGAGCAGAGAAACGCTGCCAGACTCATCTGATTTCCCCAAATTGGACTTCTCTGTCCCACTGGGAGCAACCTTGGTGCAGAGCAGCTTCTCCATGGGTGCATGGGCTGGCACTCAGGGGACAAAGGGGGCTGGGGGAACCACCACAGGGGTCTCACCCAAACTGTGCCAGCCCTGAGGCTGAACAGAGCATGTCTCCAGCACTATTGATCCTGCTCAAGCACTAAATTCATTTTAAGGATGCTGAGAGACAGTGAGTGAACTGTACGTGACAGATGTTAGTCATGCTGCTTAATGTACTACTCGGAGGTGTTCAGATGCTCTCATGGTGAAGGTGCAAATAAAATCAAGGCAGAATACAGCGGAACAGGCTAAGAAGATTTTTAGTTTTGGAAAGCTAAAAAAGGGCTTTTTTAGCTTGGGGGGGAGTAAATTTCGTAGTATTTTTCCCTCTGGATCTGACTTTGAAGCAGACTTTTAGAATTCTTTAGAAGTTACACAGCAACCAGCAAATTGGAAGGCAAACCAAGAATACCTTTTATGTTGAAAATACCAGGAAAAACAGTCCAATAAGTATTGAGAGAGATGCAGAAATCATCAAGGCCAAATTGTTCGGAAATCTTATTAAAGAGAAAAAAAAACCCCAAAATAATAGAGCAAGATCTTTCATACCCTTTCCCCACTTCTCTCTGTGCTGTTTCCAGCACTTCAGTTCACAGGCTCAGTTGCAATCAATTTTAGCTTGTAACAATTCAGCAGTTTAAGATCTCCATACCAGTTTAGACCACCTCTGTTCAATGGGCTGCACTGCTTTTGGAGAAGCCTGAGTTGTGCTGGGGTGGAGAGTAAGTGCAAAAGGAAGGAAGATTCAAGGAGACAAGCTGCTTCCAATTTGTCTATCCAGAATCTAAGGTCTTTTTATGGAGTGTGGGTTATTATTGGAAAGATCTTGGTCTTCACCTCTTTGAGAAGCTCTCTGAGTGCTTCCATTATGAGTTTTGTCATTTTCTTGCTTGGAACACAGGGAACAAGTGCCAGCCCACAGGATATAGGGGATAAAGCAAGATCAAAGACAACCATTCAGCTTTCTGCCACTGAATAAAGCAGGGCTATTTGGGAAAGTAGCAAGGTATCTGCGGGGTGACCACTAAGTGGTTCCTCATGAGAGCCTCTGGTGAACACCAAATGCAAAACACCTTTCACAAAGGTAATGGGGGCTTAAGAGAGGGCCCCATAAATGTTAATGAGGGGTAACTAAGTCATGAACAGCCTGGCCTCACTCCCTTCCCCTCGTGGCCATGAGCAGCCACATCCTGGGCAGAGTTTGGCACCCAAGCAATTCAGTGGCAAAACAACACTCAAGAAGCAGTGGCTGCAAGCAGAATGTGAGGAAAGCAGAATGATTAATTACTTTGGAAAGACACCCCAAGCCATAATTTCATCCAAGCCATAATTTCATCCTTCTGGCCATAACCAGGCAGAGAGCTGGGAGCTGAAGCATGAGCAGCAAGGATACAAAAAGCACAGCCATGCTAATGTGAACCAGGCCCCAAAAACAGTCTGGGGGTGTTGGATGGCCACTCACTTTCCCTTTTAGAGCAGCAAGTTTCCTGCTTTCCTGCTTACCCTGCTCTCCTCATTTACATCATCCCGGTGTAGAATTGAGATGGTCTGAGGGTACCAGTAAAGACAGAGAAGGATTGATTACTCTGGAATTTGGCTGCATGAGTGGTTGAAATCCCTGGATTTGGGGTTCTTTGGTTTTTTGTTGTGTTTTGGAGGTTTTTTACAGGTTGTCTCAGCTGCCTGTCAGATGGGGCCATGATGAAACCCAACATCTTGCAGAGACATAAAATGGAAAACAGGCAACTCATCAGAAAAGTAGCAGCTGTTTTACACCATCACTAAACAAAATCATCATACACTAAAAACTAGATTTAGCAGTTTAAAAGAGCTACTAATGCAAAATTAGCTGGAGACAACAGCGTGGTTTAGTAACTGACAGTGCTTCACTCCAACACCCTAATTCATGCAAAAACAACTCAGGAAACATTAAACGGCTGATGCTTTTGGAAAGGGGAAGAGCATCCACTTTCAATGGCTGCTTAGGAAGAACATGCAGATTTATTGCATCATCTTTTTTCCTTTTACAAATTTTAAATAAGAATTGTGTCAAAATTGCCACCTCTTAAATAACAACGATGCTATAGTCCTCCTGACAGAGGGAGATACCAGCTTTTAGTGGCAAGTCATTTGTATTTATGGCAGGCTGAAAGCCAGTAAAAAGGTTGTGCAGAACTTTAACGGTGAATGAGATGGAATAAGAAGGCCTTGAGCACTTTGGATCATCAAATACTTCAATAACTGGATATGACTGTTCATACAACCGTAAATTCATGCACATGGAGAGGATATAAAGACACAACTGCCATATGAATGGACTTTCTGTTGCCTTCTGGAAGCTCATATGTGTGTGTGATCTGTTTGAGATACAGGTCCCACACAAGCTTTTCTTTGGCCCTGCTGTGTTCCCCTGTGTTGTAGAAATATCCTGCCCATGACCAACACATCTTGTGAGAATCAGAAATCTGTCTGGCAAGAGATTCAGCTGATCTCTCTACTTCCAAAGGATATGTGGCTGGAGGTCTGTCATCTTGTAGCAGTGAAGGGGTGAGCCCTGATTGCTTGGGACTAGATTTAATTTGTCCATGCAATTACTAAGATAAGAACTTGGTCTATTTTCCCATGAAGTACCTGCCCTGCTCTGGCTGAGGTGCTTCCATATCTCCCATATTGTCAAGTCCCTTCATCTGTGTGATCTGACCCTGCCTGTCTTAGGGGATTCTCCCATCAAGTGCCATCAAAATCCTGCCTGAGGGAAGAATTCAGGGCTGGCTACAGAGTGAAAAAGGAATAAAGTTTTAGCTGAGGTCTGGCTATTTGTTCTGTGCAGACAAGTTGTGGCCCTGAAGAAGTCTTTTGTTTCCTAAAAAATTGTGAGGGAGGGAGCATAAAAAGTGCCCTGTACTTCAAGGGTATTTTTATTTAGATGCTACTCTTCAAAAGACTATATATAGCAGTAAGAGTCTAGTTGCAATCTAAAGTTTGAAAAGTTGCAGACTCTTGCAGACAGTCTGATGGATCTAAATTTTTCAGCTAAACAACATCTCTGCTCTTGACCTGAGACCTAGATTTCACATTTCAGGAATTAAATGAGCATCATTTTCTGAAAGACATTAGACCAAGGCTGGGCTATCCAAAGGATGGCTTCACGATTTAGATGAAGATGTTGTCATGTCAAGGAGACTTAAAACCTGACGTATCTTTTTGCTATTGAAAAGCCAGACTTAGTTTGTTATACCACATTGTAGCTTCTTATGTGCAGGAGACAAAGGAAAAGAGGAGGTTGTTCTGGATTTAGCATCTCTTAGAGGATTCTTTGCAGTAACAGGGCATAAGGCTCACTGCCCTCAATGATCTGTTTGAAATTATATTACTCTGTTTGAAATTTATCCTAAGACTGTGCCAAAACCCTACCAAAATATAAAGGAAATATTTGTGACCTCTGCCCAAACTGGGAATCTTCCATGTCTGAGACACCTCAGATGCTTTGATTAGACTGAAGAAAGGAGAGTGGGAAATGAAGGAAAAGCTATTCTTTACCTGATGCTGCAGAATTCAGGTGTGTGTCTGAGTACTCATCCTCCTTCCATGCAGAAATCCTGTTTTTCTCAGGAAAGTGTTTAACCTGCTTAAAAGAAAAAAAAAAAGAAAAAAAATTAAAACAGAAAATAAATTGTGATGCAGGCACGTAGAGATCTTTATTCCTTGAAAGGGCTGTATTCAACCTCAAGGAGCTGGAACCCTCACATTTCTTTGGCTGCAAACAGGAAAACCCAGCTTGTGGCTCACAGGTACATCCCCAAGTGGGATCTTCTGGGACCTGGGCAGCCCCTAAAGCCACCCAGATGTGCCACTGCTGCAGCCCTGGGGGGATGGAGACAGAACCTCCTGGCAAGCAAGGCACAGAGCCAGAGGAGGGACTGAGTGATCTTGTTTCAGATCAGATGGATGGCTCTAAGTGACCTGTAAAGGCCCTCCCTGAGCCCTGAGCCACAGCAGTAAGAGCCAAGACACCACTAGCACGTCTGAAGTAGTTATTAGTGACTGAAGCAGCACTTGTCAACTGCAACTTCAGCTTCAAGTAATAGTTTAACAGCATCAACTAGAAGAGAGGTCATATCTCGGTGTGGCTGGTGTGCTGCTGACACTTAAAGGAAATAATTGGTAGATTTAGAGCAGGGGCAGATGCCAGTGGTAGAACAGGGGAGGAGGTTGGGTGCTCGAAACAAAACTTCAGCAATATCATGTGATAAAAGGGCCAGGAATCCATCCTAAGCCCTGGCATAAAAAGTATGAGGAAGCTGTAACCCAACCTGTGGAAAGAGCTCTGCTCTCCCCATGTGGGCTGGGTTGCTGTGATTTCCAAAGACCCATCTACAGTTGCAGTTTGCAGTCCTAACAACAGGGAAAAAAAACCTGTTGCCCCTTGATGTTGTTGGCCAGCCTTTTGGAAAGCACATGTAATGCAACCTCCAGCTGATTTTTTTGCTTCAGGACAGCCCAAGAGAGAGGGTGCATGTGTGATAGTCTGGAGTGAAGTGCAGGGTCCTGTTTTACCTGTACTTGGGCTGTGTGATGCTAAAATAGAGGAGTTAGCATGCAAATCCAGCAGTGCCCTGGCTGTCATCACCTCCCAATTAGCTGCATTTGATTTTGGTGAAGGATTGTGTCAGCAGGGGAGGTGGGATGTCTGCAGGGTGCTCTGGCTGCCACGGGCAGGAGGGTACTCTGTGTGTGCACGTTCCTGCCTTGTGCTGGTGGCTGGAATGATGCTGGCCTGCCAAAACAGAAGAACTGCTGTCACTCCCTGGCCAGAGGAACTGATTCTAGTCCTGGTGACCCTACCTCTCTGCAAACATTAGTGCAACAACCACAGAAATGTAGAATATCCCTAGTGGGAAGGGCCCCACCAGGACCATGGAAGTCCAACTCCTATTTGATCCACCAGTTGTCAAGGTCAAAGCATGGGTGTCTCAAATACAAAATTTGGCACTGTCTTTCTGGTTCCTGTCCCATTCTTCTCCCCTGCTGCCTTTTAATAACCATTTTCTAATTTAGATTATTGATTACCTGCATTGCAGGAGGCATCTCACAGTCCTCATCAGTGAGGTTAGGGAGAGGCTGTGCTTGGTGCTGCAGAAACACAAAAAATCTTGGTCTTGTCCCAGGAAATGCTCAGACAAAACCAAGGGAAGAGGAACTGGCTAAAGAACAGGAGAAATAGCAGGAGAACATGCACCAGCATAAAATGCAGCTGCATCCAGGGAAGAAGAATTTTGCAGACTTACTTCTGTCTGTCATATGAAGACCGTGTCTGTCCCAGCCAGCCAGCCTGGGAGGGTGGACACGATTCTGGCTCCTTGGCTGCCCTGTGACCTTCCCCAAACTGTGACCTGCAGTGTCTCATCAGACCAAGCTAAACAGTGAGGCAGAAGAGTGTCTTCAAAGTAAAGAGTAGCTTGCATTTGTTGAAAGAGAAGGAATCTCCTGAAGAAATATCTTCCTTCCAAGAAGTAAACCAAAAAAACAACACATTGGTCACACTGATAAGCTGGAGAAATTACATTTACAGAGTCATTTGGAAAAACGTACATGGGATTCAATTTGTCCAGAAAAATAAAGAATGTTTCCACAGATAAAATCCAAGTAATTCTAAACCTAAGAAGTAAGAGTTGCAGTTGTGTGGAGCACCAGGAAATTCAGCATCTTTTCTGTTTGTTATAACTAAAACTCAGAAAGACAAAGACACATTCTGTAGGTAATAAATTAGAGGGAGGTGAGCCAGTCGAAAAAATTCCTTACCTTTGGAGCCTTAGAAACAAATATGAGCTCCAGGTCATGATAGAAAAAGAAAAAAAAAGAGAGGGAAGCAAAGGGGTAAGATTTTGTGTGGAGGAAACTGGAAATTCATAGTCAGCTTAAGATGAGAGCTCACCACAACTGAGTAAAAGTCAAAGGTGCTGCATGAAGTTTCAGTTTTGGACAAAAAGAAACAAGTCCAGAGTTGTGAGTCATTTTCAGAGCATGGATGCTTCATTTTGAATATGCAGATAAGGTTGCCAAGAGAAAGGCAGGGGAGCAGAATGGAGAGTAAGAATTTTAGTTTGTGAAGCCAACATAAAATTGTAGGGTGGGGAGATGATCAAGAACCTGGAGTCAACCAGAGCAGCATCAATAGAAGCCTGAGACCTGGGTACTCAGAACAGAATTTATTCTAAATAAAAGAAACAATGGGAGAAGAATTTAAGCTGCTGTTAATAACAAGATAGTATTTAACTGTAACAAGAATACCAATGGCAATCTGAGCTGTACACATCTGTTTCTGTTGGGTTGGATTATCTTAAGAGAGAACATGCCAAAAAAGCTTAAAAGAGTGCTGCCACCTTTGGCACCTACCCCAAATCAGGCCTGCACATCCACCCCGTGCCTCACTGAGGCTGAGAGCTTCTGTCCTTGAAATGCTAAACTCATTATCTGGTAGGTGTGGACAGTCTTGTGCATCACAGAGCCAGGAAGAAATTTGACATCAGCATGTCACAGGGAGGGGGAAAAAACCCAACTCCTGAGAAATGTTGAGAGTGTGTGTATTTTTGGCAGAGGATACCAGCCAGACATGTCAGCTGATAGCATCCATAGAGCTGGAAGACTGCAAATGAGCTGCAGTACAACAAACACAGATTTCACAACTGAAAGCAGCACACTGACATTTATATTAGCTCTGTTTGACATGACCTGATGAGCTGGGCTTGGCTGGAGCACAGCCTGTGGCAGCAGCCACCATCTACCCACTTCTGGTCCAGCCCTCCAGCTCCCCTGCCCTGTGCCTTCCTCACCCTGCTGGAAAAAAGGAACATCATACCCGTGCTGGTGCTGTTTGCTGTGAGAAGGTCAGCTCCTGGGCCAAAGGCTCAGCTGATGGGTTCAGGCAGGGCTTTTACCTTCTTCTGACTGAGGGGACCTTGTGGCAGACCACGGCCACCAGTGCGAGTCGGGGGGGCTTGACAAGCCCCATCTGGAGAAGAAACGTGGTGGAGTCAGCAGAGGTGCCCCTCCTCCAGGCTGCTCTGCACTGCCCAGAGTGGCTCCTCTGCCCTTGGTGGAGTCACCTTGGTTCACCTGGAGGAAGCAGCAGAGCCCAGCCCGATAAATTCCATCTGGTTTATGGCTTTGAGCACGAGAGAAAGGGAAGTTCGGGCCCGCAGTCCCCTGGGCTGCTTTGGGGGCTGACTGTCAAGGTGTGTTTTTTATTGTGTGTACTGCTTGTCTGATGATAGGAACTAAATTGAGAAGAGGCTCATTTCTCACAGGCCACTGAGCAACCAGAATGTGCTAACTGTCATACGTAGGAAGCACTCAGGTGTCGGGATTGTCAGGAGAGAAAGTGCAGTGCTTTTTATTAACTGCAAGAGCAATCAGCTCTGTCTGGGTCTGCTCAGTCTTGTGGAAACACATAGTTCACACTGGGCAATGCTCAGAGGCTTAACACAGGTATCAACACTGTGCCTGCGGTAATAACTTCACATCAGAGCTGTTGCATTACAGGCTGGTGCACAGTCACCACTGTGCTGGTGGTGCTTGGTAGTCTGATCTCTCCAAGGCATTTGCTAAGCCTGAATAGGCTGAAAACTGCAGGACTCTATTGCATATTTAAAATGGATTTTGTTTTGCCCTCTAAGGTCTTGCACAGGGCTGTGTGCACCCCTCTGCCTGGCGTGGTGCCCTGCTCAGGGGCTGCCTGTGCTGCTTCATCCTCAGGTCTGAGCAAAGGCAGCTGCTCCCAGGGCTTGGGAACAGGGAATACAGCCAGGCAGAGGGACCCTAGAAACAAAGAGGGTCATGAATATTCAAGGTCAGCTCTGAAGGAGCTTTGAGCAACCTGGTCTAGTGTGAGATGTCCCTCTGCTCATTGTCTGCTGATGGACTAGATAACCTTAAACGTCCCTTCCAATCCAAACTGTTCCATGATTCTCTGAAGATGATTTCAAGACACTTGTAGGGGTTTTTTTTCCTCAAATTAAGTTCAGGTCCACTGAGTCCTTCCCTGGAGGATATGAAAATACCCTCAGATTTCGAGGGGAATTCAATCTGATCTTGATTTGAATTTGGATAACTTGAATTGAACTAAAATTGGGTTAGATTCAAACACGATTAAAAAAAATCAAATTACACTTTCGAAAAGTGATTCTAGCAGCAGCATTGGTGCTACTTAATGGTGGCAAAAGGGTCAGATGTGGACCAGGTTTCATTTGCATCCTGACACTGTGTCACTGCTGGACTCTGTGAGAGGAGCTCAGGGACTTTCTTTTCTCAGCTGGGACATCTCCAACTATGACCCAAAGCCACAATCACAAGCAGATCCCTGAAGCATACATGGGAAAGAGATCAAATATCCCTCAAATCCCTAAATTGCTTATCAGAAACAGTATAAAAGGTTCAATCTCCTTCAAAGAGTCCCTACATCTGTAAGAGCTGCTACATCTCAGGCAGCTCCAGAAGTGGGGGGAATCTCTAACCTGTTGCCTCAGCTGGGAGTTGTCTGCATGAAGTGATGGGTCTATTACATTTCCCTAGCACGAAATCAGCCCACAATTAAATATATATGTGTGGGCAAAGTTCCAATCTGTTTACTTCCCCGCTCTACCCAGGGAGAGCCCTGAGAACAGCATTAAAACAAGAGGCCAGCTGGGCCAACAGAAATGTTCACGGCTGGCTGCAGTGCAGCACTTAGCTGCAAACACAGAAAATAGCCCAGTACATCAGAGAGAGAAAAATGGAATACACGAGGCACTCTGCCACCACAGTGCATGAGCAGCTCCCTTTTCACATGGCCTGGGTGCTGGGGGTCCCTCCCTCGTTCTCTAGGGTGCCTTTTCACATAGTCAGAGGTGCTGGGGGTCCCTCCCTGGTTCTCCAGGGTGCCTTTTCACATAGTCAGAGGTGCTGGGAGTCCCTCCCTGGTTCTCCAGAGTGCAATGCTGCCTCATGGTGCTCAGGGAGATGCCCAGCCCCAGAGCCATGCAAGCAACCCCCTGGCTTATGGGGTGGGCTGCACGTTTTGAGGACAAGAGAAGTGACACATCCTGTCACCAGAGCAGGGTGGGTCAGCTGTACAGCAGCCTGTGCCCTTAGCAGGTGCTTCAATGTCAAAGGTATTAAAGCTGGTTATTTTCAGCGCTGTGCCAAGTGCCGTGCAGTCTTGTTCCTCCCCTACCCCCATTCTAATTAAATTTATAGGCAGCAACTACGAGCTGGGCTAAGAGTGGAGCTGTCAAGTTAAGGGAGAAGCACCAGCACTGCAAAACCCTCCAGCTGGAAAGACAGAGTTTCTGATGGTTGCTGTATTTTCTGGAAATTATCTCTCCAGTCTCATCTCTCATGTATTTCCCCATATATCTCATCTCTCCCTCTGTCTCTCACACACCCAGGTGCACACACACACAGAGGCACGTGCCCACTCTCTGAGTTATGTGCTGTAGTGCCTCAATTTGGTAGATTACTCCTGTCTTTACAGGAATATATACAATATAGCTGAGGGCTCTATCCTTCTGCTGGCTTCATCAGTGTAAGGCAGGCTGTTCCAGCAGTGAAAATGCCTCATTTAACCCTAGATACAGGCAACTCTGATTTTCAGTGGAGCTGGTGAGAACAGCAGGTTTGCAGCTCTCAACTGATGGTCCTGTGGGTGCGTGGTGCAAAGCTGTCCAAGAGTTTGCACCTCATCCAGCACCATATTACTTGTTAGAGCAGTGCTGTGGGCATGTCCTGGATAAACTGGGACAATCTTGGTCACTGCTCCAAGATTAATTTCTCCAGCAAGGCAAAAAACTGAGATCTTCACATGGTTTGCAGTGAACATTTCCTGCAGCTTTCAGCTTTACATAAGACCATCTCAGCATCTCAGAGGAACTCTCTGATTTTGCATGACTGATGCCTCCAGAGACAACAGCACCTTAAAGGCAGCCCCAGGACCTACAGATGCTCTTTTTCCCCTCTTGAATTGTTCTGCAGGGCTTCCCCTGACCTGGACTGGGAGAGGTGATAAGATTGCAGCCAGCAGCAAAATGGCAGCATGCCAAACAAATATATTTTCTGCAGCCCTTCTGAGGGTCATGTTACCTCAAGGTACAGTGTGTTCTTACCTGCACACACGTGCAGTGCATTGGCTGCTCCCTGTGTGGCACAGCAGAGTGCTCATCCAGGTCATTTCCCTCTGGCCCCATTGGAGGAGGACAATTCCAATAAAGCTGTCTCGTCCAGGGGTGGCTCACAAAATCACCAGGGAAGGTGGAGGGTTTCAGTGTGCAGTTGTACACCTTGCAGCTGGCTTTGAAGCAACCTAAACAAACGGGAGGATGATGTGACTCTGATTTCTACATCTCCTGGATGAGATGTTGTATTGCAAAGCCCAAACCTGATCCCCAGAGTTTTTCAGAAGGAAAAATTCCCTCAACCATTCTACTACCACTGCAAGTCTGAAGATAGTTTTCTAAAAAAAGAAAAAATTAAAAAAAAAAAAATCAGACAAAGCTGAGGTGAAGGATACATAAGGGATTGAAGGATAAAAAAATTCTTTTTGGTAGAGCAGGGAACCTGCAAGAAGTGTTGTGTGTCCACAAAGAATGAGAGGGAAGATGGAGTTCTTTCAAAGTCAGGCACTAGGTTTCCCTTGTTACTATTTGCTGGTTTTGTCCAAGAAAAAAATAACAAACTAAAATAAACTAAACAGAACTTCATGGCTGATAAGGCTAGAAAATCTTTCTCTGGGTGTTGGTGGTGGGTGATGCAGAGTACCAGGTACATGTGAAACCTTGGTGCCATCTTTAAGTAAAATCTAAAGAGTGGGGATTGGGTGCAGTTTAGTTCTCCCCACGAATGGTTTAAGTTTTAAGATGTTTTGAGGTGTAACCTGGAAAACTTGTCACCCCTTTCTTGCCCACAGAGAGGATAATTAACACTGTAAAATGCAGCCGGTGATGTGTACCCCTTTCTGATGTCAGGGGCCCATTTTAAGGTCAATGATTGGAATGCTCTGCTGGTGTCAGCTGAGCCTTTGTATCTCATCCTAGGATTTTTACTCACCAAGGACTCTTAAGACCATGCACATTTATTAGTTTAAAAGAAGATATAATTACCCATCCAAGCTCACCATGTTCCATTTCCTCCTAACCTTCCTCACCTAAGCAGGTGGCAATGAGTGCATTTGCTATCTGGTGATTACCAAATTAGTTGATTGATAAACCTTCATCAGCATAACTTTTAGGGGAAAAAAGTAAAGTTATTAATGAGTTGATCTTTTACCTCAAGATGGGGAAATTTTATATTAACTTGGCCAATTTATTAGGGTTGGAAAGGAGCAAGAGAGAGAGAGCTTGTGTTCCTTTGAACTCCTACTGCAACAGAGGCAAACAAATGGGAAAATTTCGAAATGTACTCATATTTTAAAATCCACATTAATTATAAATCCACTCATTCTTTGTAAAGGCAGGGTCTGCAGCCTGGTTGGGGGAGGGAAAAGGGGGTCATGTATAAATTGTATCCCAAGGACCCCACTGAAATTTCCATAGCATTCACCATATGACACTGATGTGTGAAAATTGACATGAAGATTTGAAAATTGGGACTGAGGGAGACCAAGCATAAAATAACTTCAATTTTGCTCTCTCTCTGTCTCTCAGAGGAATAGTGCAGTGGACTGACCAACACAACACAAACAAGTGAAGGGGAGAGAAAAAAATATTCAGGGAGAAGGATAGTAGTTATTAAAGAGAAAACACACTCCTCACTCACAGAGAGAAAGGATGATCAATGGATTTAGTCACAGAGAAATTCAAGCAGAAAATTGCTGCTGTTTTTTATCTGAGAGGCAGAAAGTTTAACCAAACCAGAATCCTCTCAACTCACACTCAAGGCAAACAGTGAAGAAAACCACTGTGTTTTGAAACAGTGGGTGAATTCTGTTTGTGTGTATATGTGTAAATTTTTCTTTGTGCTTTTACAAGTGTTATGATGCCAAATAAACTGTAAGGTAGAATCCTCACCTCCAGAAAAGAGCTACATTTTATTCTATCTCTATTCTTTCACTCTTTTTATGTTACTGACTGTGGTTTTCCAGAACTAAGTTTTGGTATTTTGGAACCTCCTGCTAACACTTGTGTGCACTAAACCCAGCTTTTGGGCTGGTTCCTTGTGCCTCCCAATAAATAGATCACCTTGCAAAGGCAGAAGGTGCCAAAACATCACTGGCCTGTGGAAATAACACCAAAGTTCCTCTCCTGAATTATAACTGCTGCTCAGGAAAATAGATAACCATAATTTTCTTAGCACTGACTAGGTATTCATTAGCTCACATCTTTGGGTTATTGGTCAAAATGGTAACAGGTCAGAAACTCACTCTGGACTCTCAGCAGGACCATCCAGATCTGCTGTGTTGCACTGCAGACAAATACCTGCCCTACCTGCAAGACCGTGGGGGTTTTGCAAAACTAGATTTGTCATAAACTTGGTCTTAAAATTCCACATCTGATCTGCTGTACTTTATGAAGGTGCTCAACACTCACCATTATCACGAGCACTGAAGAAGACTCCTGTTGCTGCTGCTGCTGTTTCCCATCTGGGTCACAAGTTGTTTGCTTTCAGGCCCAAAAGCAGAAACAATGGTGGAAACTGAAAGGAGAAACAAGAGGGATGAGACCTCATAACCTGAAGCTGTAACTGGACAATTAAACCCCAATATGCAAATGAACCAAAACTTATAAAAATGTAAGATCTCAGGACTGGTCAGCCATTTTTTGTGACCATTCACTTTTTGTGACCCTGGGTGCAGCCTTGGTCAGGCTCCTGTCCTGCCCAAGGTGGATCCTGGAGGCCTTTCAATAAATACCTGCTTTATTCTCTATCTCTGTCCAGTCTCTGTTTCAGGTCAGCCGTGCAAGGCATCAATCCCAAAGACACCTGCAAGGCAATGGAAGTGCAAGTCTGTACATTTCTGTGTTGTATATGGATAGAGATAGAGATGAGACAGGCATGCAGACCATGACTTTAGCTTTAAAACCACCCATTCCCTAGCTGCTGCAAGTCCTGAGGTCATTCCCAGGCTGAGAGAAGGCACTGTGCAGCCTTCAACACCCAGCCAGCCTATTTTTCCAGGGATTGCTCACTTTATTTTATTTAGCTTTGTGGCACGGAGGGTTCCTCGTGCTGGCTGATGCGATGATCTACAAGAGCGGCGCTCACACGCCGTGGATCTCATTTATTAGGGGGTGAAGTATATAATAATGAAAAATAGTTGCAGCCATTCCTCCTCTCTCTGGGGTGTCTCAGCACCCTTATGGATGACCCCACACACGGCCAGCTCCACAGAAACAAATGGAGGGGAAATGGCAGCACGCAGCTCCGAGCTGCAGGACTGAGTGCCTTTGGTCTGGAGCACGCTTGATCCATGGCTCCTGTTGAAGGCACATTAGGGAAGGTACTGAAAAAAATATATTTTTTGCAACAGCGTGCCTAGATGTGGAGAGGATTGGCCTTGTAGGAGCCAAGGGAGAGGGCAGAGAGGAGAATTCTCCACTGCAGCAGCCTGCAGGAAGCATTTGTCAATAAACACCTTGAGGGTTTTCTGTAGAGTCCGAACCAAAATGCCCCCACGATTCACAGTCAAACACAAGAGCTGCCCATCATTGACTCTTAATGCTCTGCTGAGCATGAAAACAACAGCATGGAAACAATATGAAAAGGCCTTGCAGGTAATTTCACAGGGTAACAAGAAATGCCAGGCTTATTGTAATTACTGGTACTGGCGACAATGGAGTTAGTTTCATTTAAATGCTGGGACCTTTAGGGCAGCTTCTGTGCTTCACACACTGCCTGGGTTTTATAAATTTTGTGCTTTGACTCAACAGATGTAGTTACATAAA
The DNA here is from genome assembly GCF_021018805.1 of Prinia subflava. Lineage (NCBI taxonomy): Eukaryota > Metazoa > Chordata > Aves > Passeriformes > Cisticolidae > Prinia > Prinia subflava. Next base: position 5,268,206 of record NC_086261.1, read on the forward strand.
ATTAGGTGATTTGAGTTGCACTCAAAATGTGCTTTTGAACTTTTTCCCACAACTAGGAAAATTAGGATATTACATTTAAATTAAAAAAAAAAAAAGGAAATTTACCTGATGATCGCCTGATTCCAGCATTTGAGGCTTTAAGGAAAATAATGAGAAAACTACAAGAATTCATAATACTAGAACAATAACAAGGATGATGATATTAATAACGGTTTATTATCATGTAAATAGAAAATAGAATGCAAGGACACAGTATCTAATGATTTCATTACTTTCTTTTACAGCCTGTTGCAATACACTGGCCATAAGGCAGTATTGACTTGAACTGCAGTTCTGTAATGTGTCTGTCTTTTATTTAAATACTTACATCTCTTTGTACTGTGCCTGAATATGGCAAGGTTGATGCCATCTTCCTTTTAATGAACTCATATCATTAAGTTACTTCCAATTTACAAAACTGTGTGATCAGAATATGGCTCAATACTTCTATTAGCACTTTTAAATCACTCAGGAAATCATTCCAACAATTATTTCTTCACTCTAATAATAAAACTAATACTTATAAAGTGTATGCTTCCTGGGTTTTATTTCAAATACTCTTTAAAGGGCTTGAATTTCTCACCTTTAGAACTCTCTTAGTTTGTATGATCTCTTTGGTAAAGACCCACTCGTTCCAATACAAAGGTGATTTAAAAAAGACTTTCTTTACTTATTTATGTATAATCACAGTACAGATTGCATCAAATGCTTTAGAATGTACATATAAAACACTCCTGCCTGGTTTCACGCACTTGTGAGATAGTCATCTCCCTGTGAAGTTTGAGATGAAATATTCAAATAAGAAGAAAATAAAAGGGATAACACCCACCTTAAAAAGGTCTTCAGAAGCCTGCTGGGCAGAGTTTGAGGAGTAAAGATAGGAATGATATACTGCCATTTTTGAGAAGGGATGGAAGAATCACCTCGATTACTACCATGGAGAAATGTTTTCAAGGTTACTTTTAACTCCAGAGCAATAGTAGCAAATACTCTGCAAGCTGTCCTGAAGATTTTAACTAGAAAAGTGATATTCACAGAAGCAAAAAAGACAGTTATAGGCCATTGGGTGCAGTGTAATTGGCACTCGGCCCCAGGCACAGAGGTTGGAAGCTCTCTCTGAGTTTGACACAGGGCACATATTGAAGTTGGAGGCAGTTTAGTGAAAGCTCATTTTCTTGGACTATATAGTTCTGTCAAAATGCAAGCGCTTCACAAACAGCTTCAGAAATAAAGACGGAAGAATAAAGTTCCCACAATTCTGAAATGTCCTCTTTTAAGAGTTTGGAAATAGAGTTTGAGGTTTGTGTTTAGTTTATATATATATGTGCATTTTAAATAGCTTAATATCTATATATGTGAAACCCCCACAGTTTTAGATATACAAATATATAGTTTAATATATCTGGTTTATATATATATTTATGTGCAAATATATACAGCTATATATAAATATATATTCCCTTTATTTGAATTTTCAGAACTAGAATTTTACCTTATTGGAATATTTCCCTTATTGTAAAATTATTTTAAAAGCTGAAAAGCAAAATAAAACGCTATTTGTAAAATGAATAATCTAAAACTTCAAACATCTCAGAAGGGAAAGGAGATTAACCTCAAATTATTTTTGTAAGTGCTGATCTACAATGGATTAATCAGACTTTTCCATTTGGAAGCAGAAAGTGAAGGAAGAAATTATCTGACTAATCTCAAGGTAGATGTCATGGGTAAAATCAACTAAGTGTAGAGAAGAAACAGCCCTTCTTGGTTTGTAGGCATCACATTTTTTTTACAGACAGACAAGGCTTCTTAAGGACATTCTTGATATCTTAATACCTCAATCTTGTTCAGTGTCATTTCTGAATGAGACCATTGTTGAGGCAACAGTGAGTTGCATAGCTCCATCAACCTTCTTTAATTTGCTTGGAGATTATGGGAAAACCTCTATAAATCAGTTTTATGACCTCATGAAAAACTTACAGTTGTATGGCATCACTTGCATGAATTATGAGATAGCCACAAAAAGGACCAAAGATGTCAAGGACACCAAAGTGAAGCTTTATGTACCCTGGGACATGGCAGCACGTCACAAATCTACACTTGGTAGAAATACCAAAGGCAGACATGGAAGCTAAAACCCTCTGTGTCTCCTAAGCATGAAACAGGACTTGGAAAGGCTGGGAAGGAATTGTTAAAATAATCTTGATGAGAGTCATTAGTCTGAAGATGTAACAATTTAATTCTTCATTAGCATTAAAAAAAAAAAAAAACAGAATGTGCACAGAAAAATATACTTAATGAGAAAAGAATGCAGGTCAAATACTCTTTTCCTTATTCAAATAAAAAGTTTACATAATGTCTTTTGTTGGAGACTTAATACAGTCTGAATATGCTGTAGCTGTGGCCACATATGCAGTATTGTCACAAAATAGACCTCCAGTTGCTCTTTCCTGGAGTTCCTTCTGCTTTAACATTACATCTCAGTGTTTTTCTTATATTTGTCAAAACCTAATCCAATCATCACTGAACTTTGTGTTGCTTCATGGTACTGTAAACTTAAAGCAAAGCCTGAATTTTGCAAATTGAGTTGAAAGCCTCAGAGATGAGCACCTGGAGGTCAGGCTCTTTGTAATGTTAAAAGCAGAGATAGCCATAGAGATAGCCCTGACTATTAGTTAGGTGCTTCTATCAACACTAAAACATTTCATAACATCAAACTGATTTTGACACTGCTTCTTTTTTGGAAGAAAACTAGAAGAAAGATTATGACTGTGTTAATAAACCCATGCCAAATTTTTGAGGGGGACGCAACAATATTTGACTTTACATTTTAATTTTCTATCATATAATAGATAATTATTAAAAAAAAAATTAACCCAAGTAAAATATTCTGGTTTTGTCAAAACATTGCTTTCTTTTATTGACACCAAATAAATCTTATGATGTTTCCTGGCATGAGTACTGAATGTTTCCATTGTCACTCCATCCAGAAGGAGCCAGGCTCCCAAATCTCATCCTCCCTGTGTTGAATGAAGTGTTTATCCTCCACCAAGGACTGATCAGCCTAAACATAACCCTGCTGAGATTTGCCAGGCTAGAGGAGGCAGAGGGTCCTGGGCTCAGCCAGAGTGAGCCCTGCCAGGCTGATGTCCTCTCACCTTCCCTGTGTGCCTTGTGCTCAGGGGGGACACAAATGCAGCTCTGTAGCACCCACGGAGGGAGGGAGGGTGCTGCTGATGCTGTGTTGGCTGCACCAGTGCCCTGCAGCCACTGAAGGTGGCTCTGACCCTACCTGCTCTCCCCCTGTTTAAGTCCCACCTTCTCCCCTTTCTGTCCTCACTTGAGATTTCCCCAGGACTGCTCTTACACCTTAGAGCCAAGCAGATTTTCAGTCCAGGAGAGAAAGCAGACACTGAATACAAAATATCTGTGCCCAGTGCTGTAAACTAAATGGTCCCATTTTCTATTTTAACAGGGATCAGTGTCTCTCTTTGGAACAGAGAGCTGAGATGGAGAGATAGACATTGCCTTCCTCCCCTCCCCTGGCCTTCTCAGCTTGATGTTCCTATGAATTCTCTCACTCAGGCCCTGCTGTTTGGGTCTCTTCTCTCTTTTTTCCCCCCTGCCATTATTTCGGGTGGTTACTCATCCCATTTGACTCCCCCCAGGGTGTCACCAGGCTGCTGCCAAAAGCTCTTCTGTTTCCTCTCCTGTTGTGTTCACTCTTTCTCTTCTTTTAACTTTTAATCTCAGCCCTCTGTGAGGTGTGCTGAACAGTCACGATGAAGCATTCAGGATGTTAGAAAGTAAACTGCTGGAAGGGGTCAGCCAGAGCAGAAACCAATAAAGCACAAGAGGGAGGTTTGATATGTACGAACAAAGCAATTGGTAATGATGTGAAATAGTTGGGTCAAACAAGGGCTGTGCACAAGTGAAAAGATTCACCTCCAAACACCTGAAAAGTTTACCTAACCTGTTTCTCCTTGACAGGAGTTGGTCTGCTGCTGTGAACCATTGCTAACAGCTTTATACCCTGCTTTATTTGCACATCTCAACACCCACATGAGCGTCTGGCCATCACCAGCAGGGTGGATTCTTTCTTCAAAAGGAACTCCTTAAATCCTATAAGCCTCCTGTTTCCTTTTCTTTTCTATTCATTGCTGCTTATTACCTGAAAGGTGTGATTTCAGACTAGGTTTCCAATATCCTCTCTTAGCTCCAGTAAAGCCATTGAATTCAAAGAGGTGGCCTCTGATATATGGGATTGTTCAGTGGAAAGGCGGCCTTGTCAAGATCCTACTTAGTCAGAGAACAATCAGATTCTACAGCTCCTACTAGAGAGGGCAAAATTCCCAATTTGCCAGGCAGGGGAGGTTTGCTTACAAGTGGAAGATGTTTTTTTTAGATGGATTGCAGGTCTGAATTCCCCAGATTGACCCAGGAGAAGGTGGGGAGAAAACAAACAAACAAACAGAAAGAGAGAAGGGAAAAAGAAGAATCAGCTGTCAGTTTGGATTAACCCATTTTCATGCATGGGAAAAACCAAGGTTTTTTAAAAAAGAAAATGAAAACAAATAGGAGACATTTTGGGCACAGCATTTTCAGACTGTCTTCTCCCCTTTCCTCTCTTGTGAGGGCACAGCAGTGCAAGAGGGAATGTATTTTTCCTCCTTTTACACTTGCAAGACAAGGCCCTTTTCTGGCTTTGCTCTTGGTCAGGGGAAATATTTTCATGAAATTTCCTCAGAAAGTAGGGAAGTCCCTGTTGGTCCCTGCTGTCTCTGTGTTGGGGCTGATCTCCTCTGAGGAAGTGTTCTGGCATTTCCAGAGTGGCTGAGCTACACTGACCTGAAGGGAACAAAATTCCGAGAGCCTGGCTCAGATGGCAAATTGGACAGGACTTTTCCCTTCTCTGGGAAGGCAGCCAGACTTCCAGCTGCAGCCTGGGCCACCTCAGAGCAGACCTGGAGGGCACCTTCCTAGACCTCAGTGAGAGCAGCCTTTATTAAAAGGAGAATTACAATATTAATAGGAAAATTATTTTGCTGCTAATGACAAAGAACTCAGTTTCTTCATACTTGGACACAGTTATATTCCCAACTATGCCAATCTCAATATTATCTCAGATGGATACTTGCTCCCAGGAGGCCCTTAGGGGAGTGACCTTATATCCCTCTACCTTTGATAAACCACTGCCTGCATGCATATAAATCAATTAACACCATCAGCTTATGCTAATTTTGAATTTAGATGACATGCTGGAAATAAACAGGGGTGTTTATGCTTGTCTAGAAAGAGACCACAATAACAATCTCATTTCTTCCCCAATGTACACACACAAATACCCAAACCCAGAGCACATGCACATCAGGATGTGGAAAACCCTGACTTCAAGGAGCCTTCATTTAGCTGCTTGTGCTCTCTCTGTTTTCTAGGGCAGTTTGGACAAACAGAGCAGCCAAAATAACACCGTGCAACATATAAATATCCCTTGTCAGCCATTTGCTTTCTGGTTTGCTGCTGTGCCATTCCCATTTTTGCTTTTGTTGTTGTTCTGGTATTGCTTTCTTTAATTTAGGGTATTCTGAGGGATGCGATGCTACCAGACTAGGAAGAAAAAAAGATATTTAGAAGTGGAAGAAAATTACGCTGTTCATGAATACAGCTTCCTTTTTATCACATCCTGACTATCCACAAGAAATAGCAGATCCCACCTTCCCCCCACCCCACCACAGAGCATGACTTACTGGTATTGATGGTCAAGAGCCATGGCTGCAGGGTTGGGTCCAGACAACAGCAGCTGGGAACACATCCAGGAGGGAGACGGAGCCTCAAGACACGGAGGATGATCAAAGGAGCCCCAACAGCCTTTGTGATCAGCCCAAATGACAATTTCCCTCTTCACCTCTCCCCTGGCTGTCAGGTGAATGGTTCATAGATGGTGGCCAAGCCACAGCAAGCAGGCACACAAGGAGCTCTAAGGCCCTCCAAGCTCATCAGCAAAAGCTCCTTGTGCTTCCTTCTGGAGGACTTTTCCCTGCCCAGGCTCTGTCTGTGTCTGGACAGTGAATGGAGTATGAGGGTGCTATTTGTAGAGCAAAACACATCAGTATATGACACATTTTAGTGCAAGACATGCAGAACTGTGTGCTGAGAATCTATTCTCTGCCATTGACATATCTCCATGATAAACATATTCATGAACCAGGGGTAATTTTTATCTCTGATTAAAGCTGTAAGCAGGCACAACTCGTTCTCAGTTGACAGCTCTGGGCAAGGAATGGATATGGCAGAATTGTCTAAAATACAAGTCAAGTTAATTTCCTTGGATCCTGCAATTCTCATCAACATGGGCATTTTCTGACGATCTGATTTACTTACCAGCAGTGCCCAGCCTTCTATGCCAAGGCAAAGAAAAACAGAGGACATATGCTGAAAAATTTGTAACATGGTCCCCTAATCAAGTCCTGGCTCCATCCTGTATCCTGTTATAAATTGTAATCTACATTGTGTCTACTGTACACATGTCATTATTCTTTCCTCCACTCTGCCTGATTGCATTTAAATACTTTTTTTAAGTCATTATTGGTTATCCTATTATTTATATGTTGCTTGGTTTGCTGGTTATCTCCTTTTCTTTTTAGCAGAGAGACCCAAGGTTACTTTTATTCCTCATCTCCTAGGAGCCAATTAATTTCCAGCATCCCCCAATGCCATCCCAATAAATAGAGGCTGCTGTAGCCATATTTCCTTTCAGAGGGAGACCAGGAGTCTGAGCCAGTTCTGAATCCAGTCTTAGCTCTACTCCATGGCTGAGATGTTCAGAGGATGGTCTCAGCTGATACCCTGTCTGTTCACTTGATTACTGTGTGTGCTGCTTTCCTCGTTGCTTTTCTATTGCATTAGGAATATCTACATAACACTTTCACTCCCAGCCCAAAGAGTCCCCATTTCTGAGCAGTATTACAGTGAAAATATCCATGGTTGGAGAGGGAAAGGTGAGGAGAGTTTATATTTTTAGTGGGTTTTTAGTTATTTTTAATTTTTTTGCCATAGACTTTTCTTTTCCTTTGTGGAGACTCCTGACTACCTCCTTATAAATCCACAAAATACCCTTAAAATTATTCATCTTTCATTTAAAACTGCTGAGGGCTAAACTGGCCCCTGTGAGGTCTGGAGTGAGGAATTAAAACACCATGGCAGCTTTCATGGGACTAGGTGTCCTAAAAAGAGAGACAGGCACAGGCACACCCTGGGCACAGCCCCTCCATGAATGACAGAACTCCAGCCCTCCTAAATATCCTCAGTAAGTCTCCCTAAGAGTTTTAGGGAGACATCATATTCCTTTACAACTGGGCAGCCCAGCAAGCAGCTCCCTTGCTGCCTGGGGGCAGAAGAGCAGCGCCCGTGTCAGGCACACACAGAAAAGAGGTTTTTTAGGGTGACAAAGCCATGGAGAAGCAGAATTTATGGTGGTCCCTGCCCTCATACCTCTCTGTGCTCTGTGCCTTGTCGTGTTTTGCTGCTGTCCCCTTTCGGAGTGGGGGAAGGTGGGGCTGTGCAGGTGGCTGCTCTCCCCAGGACAGGCAGAGGGATGTGGCTGGAAGCTGGCCCACGCCATCCCAGCTGGTGGCACTGCTTCCTCCTGCAGGGCCAGGCAGGTGCCTGGATGCTGGCAAAGGGGGAGGGCAGGGATCAAGCACAAGCCAAGGTCACCATTGCTAGCAGTGATGCAAGGGAGAAATGCATCACGGGCAGTGGGGACCATGCTCTGTGCTGAGCCCTGGGGCAGCTCAGAGAGGATGCTGTGAGTGTGGGGCTACCCAGCTACAGACACAAAACTGAGATTTTCTCTCCTTGAGAAACAGGGGGAAAACAAGGCATCCTTCAGGCAGCAAGAAGCTGTTCAGATCAGACTTCTAGAGGGAAGGCAACGAGGTCTGACATGGGCAAAAAACATATAATGAAGGATAAAGTGCAAAACCTTGCTGGCCAACGGCAAGAAAACCCTCTGTTTGTGAATCCAATAGGCGTGTGACACATACATGGTGGTAATAGTTGAGACATCCCATCTGGCACTACTGATTAATCAAGTGCCTCTAAACCGAGGAAACCTCCGAAAATATCCACCAAGAGCTGAGAGTGTGAGAGAAAGTAAGACAACTCCAACTGTGTCGGCAGAGGCTGTGCTTGATGCTAACAGGTGGTGATGAACGTTGCGTGGTTTGGAGCTCACAGGGGAACAGGAATCTGAAAGATCAAGTATCATTCCAAAACACTGACAGGCTTTGGGATCTCAACCTTCAGGCCTGAGGTCTTCCAGGACAGAGCAGAACATGAAAACAGGGAGAGGAAATGAAGAGATTTGCTCCAGTTCAGCATTTCAAGAACTCTTCATTATAAATAGTTAAAAAATAAATTAGTAGCTCACTTGATACATCAACATTCTTGAGAATGAGGAACAATACAAAATCTGCTTTTGTTCAGATCTTAGACCAGTGTTCAGGCTCCTCTCCCTGCTATCAGTAGTACCTTGCATCCTTTACACATTAAGTTGCAATGACACCTGTACCCATACCCTGTACAAATGTTGATTGGCAGGATGAAGACTGGCAAACGTAGGATCTACAAGTGATTTATGAATGCAATTCAGTGGCTCCTGTTTATAAACAGCCTGGTTTGCTGAATTTCTGTATGCATCATTCCTGCAAAGATACACGCAGGTCTCGGGTGCTCTGCATGCAGCAAGAAATCTGCAAGGCACCAAGGAAGTGAAAGGGGAGAGGTGGAGTAAATGAAATAGAAGCTCTGGAGAGGAGGATATTTGTTTCCCTGAAGTTCAGCAATGGAAGGAACTCACTGGCCTGGCAAGCCTGGATGCTGCCACAGAAAAACACTTTTGGGCTGCCTCAGCACTGTGCCCAATATCCTCAGCACTTATACACCCTGTTCTTCTTCTCAAGCACAGAACTACCTTGGAAACAGTTTATCCCTCTCCCATCCAGTATTAAGCAGTAATATTAACCAGCCAAAGCTTTGCTGTTGAACCCAAATAAAATGTGATCAGAATCTGGGTCGATGAAGATCTGGAGGGGGAACTGGACAGAGCAGAGAAGAATTCATTTTCTTTTTCCATTGTGTCAGAACAAACCCTATGAAAAGAGGATGGTGCAGCTTTAATAATAAAAAAAAATAGAAAGAAGGAAAAGAAAGAAAAAAAGAAAGAAAGGTGCCTCAGTTGTCTCGGCAGCTGATCAACAAAGGAGCAGTCGTGAGCTGTAACCTCTTGGAGCTGCAGTCTGGAACATGACACATGTCAGGCTATGATAAATGGTGCGGAGTGTGTGCAATTTCAAGCGCAATGCCCTTGAGATGCTCAGGACCCCGATCGCAAATGTTATTGTTAAATTAAACCTTAAAGGAAGGATTGGGAAGGGGAGGGGTGGGTTTGTGCGTGTGTGCGTGTGTGTATGTGTGCATTTATTTTTATATATATATATCTATGGATGTATGAAATGCACAGAAGAGAAGGGGAAAATGGCAAGGTGAGGAGAGAATAACTTTATATTTCTTTTAATTGAATTGTGCGTCTTCTAGGTCTGGTTGAGCTATGGGAGAACTTCAGGCAGGGTTTTTCTATCCTACAGGCATTTTATTACTTTTGCTCCATCACAATTTGATAGCTAGAGATCAGCTAAAGTAGGCAGGTGCAAGATTGGAAAACAGGTAAATAAATAAATAAACCCACGCCACAGATGTGCAGTTTCTCCAGCTCAAGTGTTCTGCATCCAGGTACCTTTGAATCCAAATGAGTGAAGTTTCAGAGAGTGCTGATTTTTGGGAGCTACCGGTCTCTGAGGGCTTGTTTGTTGGCTGGGTTGTTGTTTGATGGCGTGTGTTTGTTCTTTCTGAGACAAATACTCACTCTTAAAAGCTGTTCTGAGAAAGTGGCAATGTTTACATCCACATCTCACCGTGGGGAGAGCAGGGACTGAATTTTGCAAGTCCTCCAGGCAGATTTCATCCCCAGCCTGCAAGAAAGGCCCCGACGTGCAGCTCATTGCTTCTGTGGTGTCAGTGTCCTTTTTCCTGAGGTTTTGAAATGGGAGTGGGGACAGAGGCAGTGAACTGTGCTTTAGACAAGCAATTGTAGTAGAGTGAGTGGTCAAGGGGTGTGGAACAATAAGGAAGAAACAAAACAACCTCTCCCACATGCTGAATAACCTTTTGCCAGGAGAGGTGGCAGGGAGAGCTCCACAAGCCTCACCCTCTGAATTTTGCATCACGTGGAGAGCAGGGACTGGATCTCCCAGGATCTCACCTCTGCAGCTTCCAGGTGCTTCCTTGCTCCCTCTAAAAAGGTGACAACCAACATGCTCCTGCCCTGAGGCTGTCTCTGGTAACTCTGGACCTGGTCTTGAATCTGTTCCTCTCTCCCCTTCCTTCTGCTGCCTATTTTACATCTTCCATCTTTCCCATATGCAGATTGAGCCTCCAGTTCGAAACTGGCACAGATTCCTCAGAAGTCCTCTCTCCACTTTCTCCCTTTCCACCCTCCCTTCCCCACCACATCCATGCTAAGTGCAATCAGTGGAGGCAGTGCAGGAAACACAGTGGAGAAGGGAGCTGTGCAAACGAGGGGGAGGACACAGAGTGGGTGAGGTACGGGGTGGGGGAGCTGGAAAGTGTTCAAGGGGAAATGCTTGCATGGCTCGCATAATTGAAGGGAAGAAAGAGGCAATAAGCAGCACAAACCCTCCACTGGAAAAGGAGATGGGAAAAGCCTTTAGATTGTGATGGAAAGTAAGTTCAAACAAACAGTAAAAGGTAACAAAGGACTAGTGGTGACTCATTTAACAAGATATATTGTTTGTTCTAATCTTTACCAGCTTCAGGACAAACCCACTGGTTGGGAATGACCAGCATAAGAGACCTCCATGACCTATTTAAAACACTTTGGACAAGGAAAACAGGTAGCAGAGATCTGGCTGCACCAGCAGAAATCCATCTGCTTATTGCTCCTCGTTGCCTCCATAGTGACTCATTGTCCATTAAAACCTTCAGAGTGTCAAGACAGTATTAAAACCAAGGCTCAGATCTGGAAAATATAACATATTCAAAGAGCACATTAGATACCAAAGTACACAGATTATTATTTTTAGATGCATCTTATGAACATCCTACAGCTTGTTTTTTACTTTTTGGCTACTGTTGCCTAGCGTCCAGGAAAAGTCAAGTCCTTTTTTGGTTCTTTGGAACATTTTCCCCATGTTTCTTGTTATTAAAGAAAATAAACATTAGACAAAAGCAGACTTTATTGTATCTATAAATAATTCAATGCAGATGGATTCATGGAAAATACCAGCAGGAAAATTTTCCAGTATAAAGAAAGAAAGGGAATAGTCTAAGGTTAGATGGTGAGGAAACAGAGTGAAGCACTAAGAAACTACAAGATGTGATGAGAAGAATAGACACGAACAAGAAAGTAACTAATAAAGATACCTTGCAAAGACAACTCAATCTCTTTAAAAAGTTTGTATCCTTTAATTATGAGCTTCCTGCTACCAAGGAAAAGAAGGCATTTGCCATGTGTCTTGGGAGGATACCAGAGACTTATATTTAATCATCTCTCATACTGATGTTCTGCTTCTCCTAACTTTTCCTTTTGGGGACAACTGGCAGGTGATGATAATGTTGAGATGATTATTTAATGATGTATCCTTCCTTTATGACCTATCACAGGATCCTTTGGACTTAGAAGCCCGTGTGGATGGATGCCTGAAAACTTGTTGATATTCAATGTTCTGTCTCATTCTAGTAGAACACCTGTTGTATTACAACATGGAAGGTTATATGAAATGAACATTGAAAAAAGAACTTGGCCTGTAGGTAGGAGAAGCTGGTGAAGAAATGAGTGGTGGGAAGGAATAAGAGCATTTTTAGGAGGAATGAAACATGTTTGCTTGATTGCAAACAGCCATTTCTAAGCCACCAATTTTTGCTGATGTTGCACCAGAAAAGCCTTCCTTGAGGTATTGCTTCTGCCAAGCAAAGTGGAATAAAAGCCTGTTAAGAACTCAGCTGGAGTCATTGAAGCAAACATAAAGCAAAAACCTGAGTTATATGGGATCCCTCCCTGCACCATGTAAGACACATGAGGCCTCTTTGTCCAGTCACTGCTTGGACAGGGATTATGTTTTTGTGATGTGCCTTGGCTTTTGTATCTGTGCATAACCAAAAGGCAGTGGGCACTGAAGTGGAAGGGAGAGGGGCTGTAAACCAGGTCTGTGACAGGAGCTGAACGTGTCTCTGCTCCCTGGGAGTGCTTTTGGGAAAGGTGCTGCAGCACTGAGCTATCTCCTGCAAGCACAGGGCATCAGGGGAGGGAGACAGGGAGGTTTCCAGGGAAGAGAACCACCCACCCACCGGCAGGAAGAAAGGTTTACTTCAGACATTAGAGAAACAGAAGTAGAAGCACAGGGAGAAATCTTCTTCTTGCCATTCTGCTGCTTTGCCACATGCTGGGGGAGCAGCACATTGTTCTCCAGCTGAACAATGCCCAGTTCCCACCACATGCAAAGGGAAAAGAATGTGAGCTTTGCTGTGCTTTATTATCAACTTGTGCAGTGCAGAGATAACTGCACAGGCTGCTCGGTCCCCGAAAAGCAAAGATGAATTTTGATCAAAATTGGATTACAGGGCATTTCATTTCTACTTAAGAATGGTTCTGAATTGGTTTCCCATTTACTCAATATCCACAAAAATAACAAAATAAAAACTGTCAAGGCAGAATAATGCTGCTGAAAAGAAAAAATAAAGCTCAAAAATTTGCCGAAAAATAATTGGACTGAAACAGCTCCAAGTCAGATTAGCATTAAATCTCCTTAAGAATGATGAAGACTCTTGCAACCAAAGGCAAGATATTTCATTAGGCTGATTCTGCATATTTAATTTTCAGTGTGCCAATTTAATGTAATATTTTTTTGTTATCAGGGACCGTTCTTGCTTGATATATAATAATGACATTGCATTTGGTTTAAAAGTAGAAGTCCACAATCAAGGCAATCACAGACTATTAAGTGCTCAGTCAAGTCCCAATCAAATTGTGTTCAAATGGGTTAAAGGGAGATGGTCAGAGCTGCCAATCCCAAAATACAGTCCAGCCCTTCAGCCCATCCTGTGGCCAAAGGAATAGCACTCTCTTGACTTCAGCAGACTCTGTGATGGAAAATATTTCTGTCCAAAACAAAATTGGCCTGTAATCTGGGTAAGCTATTCAGAGCAAACAGTGGCAAATTTAGCCTTTTCTCCTGTTCACAAATCACCCATGTACGGACTTGGTTGTTTTAATGCCTTTGCATGTATTTGTCTGACAAATACTAAATATAGAAATAGCTCAGCAGCCTGGTGACATTGATTATATTTTGTATTATCTACGGTAGATTGTGGTATATGACTGGTCCTTTAGGTTACACTGCAATTTAGCCATAGAGCAAATATGTTAAAATACCAGTGTAAAATGTACTAAATCAGATCCTCATGAATTTTAAAGCTTGGAGTCTGAAGCTCTTCCTCAATCTGTTTACCAAATCAGTGCTGCTGCTCTCAAATTAAAGTGCAGTGCCCCATAAGCAAGATCAGGCTTATGAGCCATCATAAACCCACTTTGCACTTGCAAATGGCAGCTGATTCAGCTGTAACCTGAAAGCAGCTTTTGGGACCAGAGTATTAAACATTTCCAGAAGTTTCTTACCACTGTCAACCTTCTAGACTCTTTCAAAATCCTCCGGCAAGCCAGGATGAGTTCTGAGTTGAGTGAAGTGTCTGTCCTCAGCAGGCACCTATTGAAATGCAACAGCAATGTCCCCTTTGTTTTAAAATGTTTGTTTTATAACAACACGTGTCTATAAATGTGTGTGTGTTTGTGAAGGGATTGATTAAAAATAACGTCATACTGAAAAGAAGAAAATCTGCATTTTTGCCAAACAGTAGAAATGTTGTGTGTGAGGGTCAGATGTGGAGGCAAATTCCACTTCAAGGGTTGAAGGCTCAGTGTGATGGCACAGAGACCAATGTCAGTGTTTGCTACTCTGAGCCTGATTTTGTCAGAAATTGCTGCTTAAGGACCTCAAGTTTCACCTCTCCATGGAGGACATAATGCTCATCTTATGGTTTAATCTTTTTTCTGGTGCCAAAAGGGCAGAGCCAGGGCTGTAAATGTCTCCAAAACCAGACTAGAGAGGACTGAAGGATGCCCATAGCCACAGGCTGCCCAGAGAAACTGTGGATGCCACTTTCCTGACAGTGTTCAAGCCAGGTTGGATGGGGCTCTGAGCAATCTGGTCTCGTGGAAGGTGTCCCTGCCAATTCCAGGGAGGTTGGGCTGGGTGATTTTTGGAGGTCGCTTTGAACTCAGATCTCTCTCTGTGAGATGACTGAAGGATATCCATACATTCCTTATGCCCTGACTGGACATTCAGCCAAGAGAATATTTGTTCTAAAGTTACACAAAACCTATTTATTACCTGTGAGAGATCTGATCCTCAAGTATGTGCCAGGGAAAGGAAAGTATTCCCTGGGTCATGTTGTCTCCTCTTGTCTCAGATGTTTTGCAGTATTTCTCTCCAAGAAGAAAACTTTTCTTGCTGATATGCCAGTCTCTTGAAAAGAAAAAAAGAAAAAAAAAAACCAAAAAGACAAAAATTCCCCTTCTGCCGACATTCCCTTCTGAGTCTGGGAACCTCTATTGTCTTTTCTCTGGTAATAAATGATAATAATTAAAGGCAAATACACAATAATTAGTCACACTAGGTTTATCCATCTGGCATACCTGTATCTCATCACTGTGTCTTTGAAACAGATGACAAGCACCATATTGCACAACATCCTGCTAATGGGTCTGAGCAGGGAAAAAGAAGGTAAAAGGGTTACCACAACAAAAAAAAAAAGAAAGTAAAGAAAGTTAAAGAAAAAAAAAAGGGTTAGCAACAGGGACTGGCATTATAAACACTATAGAACACTTTAAAAAATAGTGGTGGCTGACTGTTAAGTTATAAACCACTTAGTGGCAGATGGGTTTTTGACTAGGGGTCAGGAAAACATGGAAATATGCAGCCCTTGGCTTAAACTACCTCCTCCTTAAAATACCTGTACCTGACATACCTACTGTTGAAATATTTCCTGGAAGATTTTAGCTGGGCATGCAGATGGATGAGGAAAACGAGCCATTCTAAAAGCTAACTGAAAATTTGGTTTTGTTCTGAGGATAAGACACTACAGATACAGTAATCAGCTATTTTGGTCCCTCTTCTCTAGGCTGATTGATGCACACCAGGAGTCTCTCCATTGCTATCAGGGCTGCCTGAGAGAAGGCAGAGGAAAATTAATACAGCAAAGAATTTTCAACAAATATTTACTTCTTTTTTAAAAAATGATCATACAAGTCTGGCATTTGATTTCTGGGAACTTGTGAGAAGCAGAGATTTACTTGTATAAATAATCACAGGGAGCCAATTTCAGTCACATGTATTCAGATTTCGATTAAACCTCCACAAGTGCTTCAACTCCCTTTCAAAGGAAAAGCAGACCCTGGCATGCTCTGAGAGCTGATTGTCTGGTTGTAATGATTTTTGGGTTGCAGTGCAGTCATGCCCAAGACACCCTCTGTGGAGCTGGGCCCAGCTATGTTACCTAGCTGCACAAAAACAAAGAAAACAAACAAAGGCAGTGCCTGACCAAAAGCCTCCACAACCTTGGTGTAAGATGAACATCAAGCACAAAAGTAATTTTGTGCTTCCTCAGGTCTAACCTGCCTGAGCCTTGCAGAGTTGATAGCTGAAAGCTACCAGATGGTAGTCTCTAAAGCAATAATATTAATTTTTAAAATAGTCTATAATAGATTCTGAGGTAAAAAAAAAAAAAGTCATTTGTAATTTACACCGACTCACCCATCCAAGCTTCAAGACAAAATCTTCCTTCATAAACATCAAGCTGCCCTGTCACTCACACTCTGTGAAGATTTGTACCTGGCTGGCATTTAGGGAACCTCTCAATTCTTTGCAGTGAAGGTGTTATTGAGCTGAAACTCACCATAAGCCATGGGTGGTTGATGTGATGCCAGCAGCTGTACTGTCCTCTGTTGAATATCCCAGTCTCAGGAAGAGAATATCCATGACCCTGGCCAAACTTCTCTGCACTCAGGCAATGCATCCAGGTGTTTGTAAAAATGGTAATGGCAAATTGTTTCATTTTCATGTAGTTCTTGTGCATTAGGATCTCTGATCATACAGGAAGATAAAGAAAATAATGAAAAGGGTGAAGGGAGGTTCTACAGGTGAAGCTCCCCTAACACCTCTTACTAACTCTATCCCTGACTCTATTAACATAGGGAATGCATCATTAAACGAGTGGGGAGAACTGATTTTTTTTATTTTTATACACCCGGAGCTTATCTTGAAGAACATTGACTCCCAGATGCATTTCAGCCCAGCTAAGGCCACTGGCATACATCACACACAATAAGCTGTGATGATCTTGCAGTAGTCCGGAAATGCAAAAAATTTGCATTGGTCTACAAATGAATTGTCTCCCTCAATCTGGGAACAACCACGAGGCTCTGGGATGGGGAACTTACATCAAACCAGAGCAAAACCCTGGAGTTTGTCATTAATTCTTCCTAGGTAAATTAACTGGGCACAAGCTTTTCAAAATACTTCCTGTACATATTTTCTATACAAAGAGACCTTCTCTTGTTTGTTTCTCTCTTCCTCTGGACAGTCCCTAGTGATGGTTTTCACAGCTCTTATGGAAGCAGCTCATTGTTCTGCAGAGACTTAATTAAAGTGTACTTCCACGTGAAATTAGGCTATTGTATTTATTTAATCTTTATGGTAATTGCTGTAGAAGGGCTGTGACTGTCTGCATCCTACTTTCACACCCACGTCCCTCCCCACCCCATGGCCACCACTCCCTGAAGGAAATGGCAAGTTGTTCTGCCCTGGTTGAACTCCTCATCTGCTCAAGTGATGCATTTGAACTTTAACCCACAGACAGCAATATTTGCTCACCATGCCAGCGTTGTTCAGAGGCTTAAGGTGTGCTGGAATTGCTCTGCAGAGAGAAATGTGTTCCTGGTTTTCTTCTCCCAGGTATCGGCTGATACTGCATTGACTTCTTACAGCTGTACTGACCCATTAGCAGAGCTCATGTGGTATTTCACATTTTCTGTGCCAGTCCATAGGTCTTTCCTGGGCTGAATTTCATCTTGAAACTGTGCACTCCATTGTCACGGGAAAGCTCTTTCTTAAAATTAAAAACTAAATGTCTATGAGTCCAGCTTAATTACCTGAAATGTTAAAGATACAATGTCAGTGAACATACAATTGCCAGGTATTATTTGTGCCCAAATATTATCCAAGCAAAGTGTAAAGTAAATCTCTGGCTCTTGGTTGCTCTTGTGGAGGGTTGGGAGGAATTGTTTTAATTTGTTTTCAGAACATTTCTACAGGGAGATGGATCTGTTTTCCAAAGAGATGTTGGCAAATTGAAAACAACATCAGGTTTCATTGAGTCCACTGTGCCTGGAAACGGATGAGTAGAACTGCAGTGAGAAATAAAAATCAAATAAATGTAATTAAAGCCTCCAAATGGTCTGATGCCAACGTGATTGGCATTTTTTTATTTTGTCCTCAAACACTGAGCTCCCAAAAAGCTTTTGTCCTGAGATGCACCAGCAGACAGGTGATCTGCCCCCCTCTCAGACCATACCTAAAGATCAAGTCTGACTCAAGAGAGTCACATCACAGGAAGAGGAAAATTGAGGTCTCTGGCTCATCACTGTAAAGATGAAATTGCATTTTCTGTCATACTCTAACATCCTGTTTAAATTACTGTTGCTGCAATCCTCTCACATACAGAGAGAGGACTCACTTTTAACATAATTTTTCAGATTGGTTGCATAAAGCACAAGAATCAGATTATAATCCAAAACATTTCCGGAAATTCTCTCCTCTCTCTTCTGCCAGGTATGTATTTTATGCAATTGATAACCTCCACTTTGTTTCCATATGAACTGACTACTCTCTTTCATTCTGTCCCACAGGGCTCTGTGCTGGCCCTGGTGCTTCTGAAGCTCTGAATTGGCTTCCTCTTCTAAATCAGCATGAGGAGTGAATTATTATTGCAACATCACATCACTATCACTCAGATTCACTTTGATTTATCTGCAGGCTGATCCCAACAGCTCAGCTCTGCTTTCTTGCGGGGTTGATGCAGCTATTGTTTCAAATCTGGTGGTAGGGACACGGTATCTGTGCTCTTTCTTTGCAGTTTGCCTTTCTGGGTGGTGGGCTGTGTAACTCCATCCTGACATAAGGGACATGTCCACCACTTTGGAAGAAGATATGAGAAACCACTTGCTAGGCAAAAATGAAATAATTCTTCTCCACTGCACTGCAAAAGCTTTAACTTAATCCTTTGGCCACAGAGAATTGGTTCAACTCGAGGTTTTATAGCCATTCAAAACTTTTTTAGTGTTAACCCTGACTATTCCTCTTCTCCATGTAACTATCTGATGACTGCATAGATCCCACTGAAGTCTGACTCTGGGGAAATTTTCCCACAAAATTAACTTTTCTGACACTTTAAGTCCTGAGCTAATACTTCTTTTTCTGTTTAATTTTTTTGTTGCAATAACAACAACAAGACAGAGAAAGAATAATTCATCACTTCTGAAGAGGCAAAATATTCAAATATCTGGAAGCTCTAGATGGGGTTTGAGGATGACCCTTCATAGGTGCTGTGTTTGCACGTCAAATGAGGCATATTCCACTCTGAGGTCTTCCCATCTTAGGAAAACACCAGATTTAGTAGATACCTAAAACAACCAAAGGTGCTAAAAAATGAGTAATCTGCTCTTTTGCTTGTTTTTCCCTGGAACAGGCCCAGTTTTTAGTAAAGGGAATGTTTGTGGGACTTCAATTTGCCTTGGTTTTGCTCCATAGCTGTGACCTCAGCTATCTGCAGTCTGTTCCTACACAGTCCCCCTCTTGCAGGTCTAGAAAATGGAATGAGCTCAGCAACTCAAATGAGCTTCCACCTGCCAAGGTGGAAAGAGCCCCTCCCAAGTATATCTCCTCAGACCCCCACCCAATTTGGAATTCTTTCTTTTCTACAAGGCCTCCTCTCCTCAGAGAATTGCTCTTTTATTGAGCTTATTTTTGGACTCCAAAAGGGCTGTCAGGAAAGGCAGTTCTCTTTGATGCAAACTGGCGTGTTGTACCTACAGGAGTGTGGGGAATGCATCTGAGGGGATGTTTGATCTTCCATGACTATCTCTTACAATTCCCTTTTTTATGTGGTTTATATACACTCCACGTGTGTCCAGGCACTGCAGCACCAAGGGCTGATCTCACAACATGGCTGTGTTTAAACTGGCCAGTGTTATCCTTCAAGCCCTGAAAAAATCCATGGGGCCACACCTCACAGGGCCTAAAGGGAAGAAACCAGGAAAAAAAAACCAAAACAAAAAGCCCAGCGACTATGAACGGGCAGAAACTTCAGCTCCATTATCACTCCCCTTCATCTGCTCAAAAACCCTCGCTGCAGGGGTTGTCATGGTGATGCAGGTTTGACCTCTCACTTTTTACTCTTCCAGGAGCTAAAAAGGTAAAAATGAGCCATTCTGTCTCTAATGAAAATCAACCTTCCTCAGTCAAAGGACGCCGAATTGCTTTTTCCCTTTGTCAAACCCGAATGTTTCCATAGGCGACGCAGAGATGCATTAATAACCAGCACTGGCATCAAGGAGCATCTGTGGGATGTGGCAGTGGCCGTGGTGGATGGGGCTCAGCAGGAATGGTCCATCCCCAAGTTTCCTGGAAGTCACGAGGTGCCCCATTCCCCATCTCCCCTTTGCTGCCTCTCTGCAGCCAGCTCCTCACTCAGCCACTTCAGCGTGGGGCTCGTGCCTGTGGCAGCTCTAGGGCAGAAAAATCAAACTATTGATTGAACTGTGTGGCAGCCTCATAAGGCATTATTAGCAGCCTGCTATAAGCAGGACCAGGAAGGGTAAAACCATTTATTTTTATTAATATTCTTGAGAGCTTGGCTTTAGCAAGCCTGCCATTTCCCTGCACTGGCAGCAAAGTCAGTGCACTATCTCCTTGTCCCTGGATGAAGCTGGCAATGCACATGGAGGTCCTTCTGTTTGTGTGAGGGGTGGCCTAATGTATTGGGATGGAGCCCTTGCCTGAACTATGAGCCAAAGTAATCTCCTTCTGTTGATTACTATTGAATCTAAGTCCTCTGCTTTGATAACCAAATCCTTCCCTTCTTGCTCATTCCCCCATATAGTCTCTCCTCCCACCACTTTCACGCAGTGCCAGGGTAGCTTGACATGTGAAACTAGCATGACTTCAAATCAAATATTCAGGTTAACGACAAACTGGCCTTGAATGAAACATTTGAAGAACCTCTGATGCAAATTCCCTTAACACAGCTCCATCAAATCTCTTCCTGCATGAGACTCTCTCTACCAGTTCTACCTTAAACAAGAGCTACTGAATTTATTTGACGGAATCAAAACAACCAAAGGTATATATATAAATACACACACACACATATATATATTTTGCATATGTGTGTGTATTTATGTATGTCATATATATATAAAGCGTCAGCCTTAAAATCCTACTAAACTGCAACTGAAGTCTAGAGTCATCTAAAGTTCAAATATTTCCCATGATTTTGGTATGAAAGGTTCTGGGAACAAGTGTTTCTGGATGATATACCAATGTAGAAAGTCCTCACAGCTCCAAATAACCGGAATTCAGCTCTTCTCTAAATGCCATTGTCCTCAAACCAAGGACCACCTCTCTGAAGATCCTTCACTCACACATCTCTGTTCCACTTTTCCCTCCTTACAGATGAATCTTTAGTAAAATGGTTTCAACAGACAGGGTCTTTCCTCCCACCCCATGTGCACTCCCCAAACCTCAGACACACTCCAGTGCCTGGGCCATCACCCTCAAAGGTTTTGTGCCTGAACCCCTGAGATGCTTCAGCAGAATGAAGGCAATTCTGCTTCCCATATGCTCCAGAAGCAGAGCTGTGCTGAAAACCACGTTCCTCCATGCCCAAGGCTATCACTCAGACCCAGCCATGGGACCTTCTTGTACCTTCCCTTTTGCTCCTTTGCAAACCAGCAATACTCATTGAGGCACCTCCTCCTTGCCCACCATCTCAATATGTAACTTCAAGTGTTTTGAGAGCTGAAGAATATGGGCAGCCCCTGCCATGACCCACCTTTCTCCTTTGCCAGCCTCCCAGGTGTGTGCAGACCTTCCTCTCCTCATCAGACACAGCAGCCTGGGCTGTCCCTGTCACAGGGCTCGTGCTGCACCTCTTGCTCATTTCTGGAAACAGCCACAGACTTTCCCTTGGAATCCATCTCCTCCTCCAGCTCCAGCAGTGACCATCTCCACAAGAGTCACCATTGCTCCTGATTCCTTCAGAGGAGGCACATCAGCAAGGGACACAGTAGACTGCTTCTTGCTGTCAGCAAGGAGACCATGATGCCCTGAATTATGAAAACAGACAGTATTAATGACAACACTTTACGAGTATCCTGTTGAAGGGCATCCCACAGGTTAATTATACCTGTGAAACTTTTCCTTTACAACAGTACAGCCCAGTGAGTCTGATTTGCCTTTATAAAATGTGGCTGTCATATTCTATGCAAGCCATTTCTCTAGCACAAACAGGCATTCTCTAAGATAAAGCAATATTTTCTCACACATATCCTTTTGTCTTAATTTCAGTTACACCAAAAGCAAATCCACCTCTACTTAGACTTACTTTGGGGTGAGAGGGATTGAAGTAAATAGTGTCCTGATCCCATTGTATTTTATATTGTAACACTCTGGAAATGAGTGGATGTTATGAAGGTGTTCATTTCTGTATATTTATGCTCAGAAGTTCAGCCCTGAAATGCAAATTAAAAAGAACTTACCACTTTTTCTCTCTCTCTGTTATCCTGCATTTTCCACAGCTTGAAAGATATAAGTCATTAGATAAATGACTGCCAGTGGAATGCTATATCTGCAATGTAAACTATGAAGACAAAATCCATAACAACAACAAAAAACTAACGCCTCCCTCAGAGAAAAGTTCTGCTTTTCACATTTAAATGTACTAGTTATCAGTTATTCCTGTTCACAGGGCATTAAAATACATGCTGTTTCCTAAGCACTGGTGCAGCTCTAACTAGACTCAAGCTTGGAGCTAAAATAGAACATTTTTTACCAAGCAGTATAATGTAAAACTGTTGTCTAAACATCTCTCCTCCTTACTCAGTCTTTCTCCAGAGAATCCTGCTTTTTCTTTATAGCACCATCACTTATGTCTTTGTTTATTAGTGGAATGAACTTGTCAGTAATCCTCTTCCCACCAGCCAACCTTTGTCCCAGCTCCCTACGTGCTCATCTCTCCAGCTTGGATGGGACACAATGGAGAGAGCTCCTGCCAAAGTTTCAACATCAGCTGCTCAGGCTGCTGCAGGGCGAGGAGGTCACCCCTGCATCCCGAGCCCAGAGGTCACTGTGGGACCAGCAGACACTGACCAGGGCTGGACCAGAGCTCTGGGGTCCAGAAGGGCACTGTGAGGTGGAAGGGATCCTACAGGGTGCCCTGAACACACAGCCATGGACCCAACCCAGGCATGGGATGGGGAGAGGTGTCTGATGGAATTGCCAGAACAGACAGATTCCATGTGGGATTCCATGCTGGGCTGGGCTATAAGGTGCTGCCACAATGCTGGAAACAACTTTAATGCCCCAAATCCCTGGGATATGAGGGTGATTCTCGAATTCCAGTACTCATCTTCTGAGGTCGCCACTCTAATTCATCAGTTTAACCCATAAAGGACTCACCCTGCAGCTGCTCCGTCCTTCAAAAAAAAAGTTTATCCCCTCCAATACTTTGTTTTTAACTCTACTTCTTTTCAAGGCTGCGAGGATACTCGAGTCTTAGTCCTGCCAGAGATTTCCTTCTGTGATTTTTAGGTAAACCAGCTGGGGAAATTAGAGACAAATAATGTCACTGGAGCTGGAGCAGATTGGCAGCGGAGCCCCCGTGAACGGCTCCTCTCCAACGGGGGGATTCGCTGTGAGAGTCACTCACTGTGGGTTGAGAAGTTCTGTGTGTCAGCTGATCCATGGCAACTGTCTGTCCATGGCAAATGTGAGATAGTTTAAGGGAGTTTAATCCTTTTTCTTTGCCAGTCCACATGATGAGTTCGTGCGGGGTGGTTGGTACACAGTAAATTCACACCGTAATTTACTGTGCACTAATTTCCCAAAGCTTTTAATTTCACAGTGTCTCAGTTTCCTCATCTGTAAAAGAGAGATAATAAATACTTTCCTTTCTGGCAGGAGTGCTCGAGATCCTTCAGCAGTAAACATAAAAGGAAATGTTTTAAAATAGTTACTTACAGAAACTTAATTTTTGGTGTAAACAGTTATTTATGTCTGATCTTATACTACAACAGCATGAGACTAGTTGGAGAAGCAAATAAAATTTGAAAAGTAAATAACTTCTATTAAAACAACTAGGATACTGGCCACAATGTTATTTGTATACAACTGGAATTGCAAATATTTTTTAAAGCTTTCTGTTTCAATCCATCTGTGACTCCTTATAAAGGGAAGAAAACTAAAATGATGTATTTAACATAAAGGTGCACTAGACTGTTTTCTTTAAAAAGAAGCAACATGTGTCAAGAAGGCCTAAACCTTGTATGTCTCAGGAGGCCCTAAACTTCTTTTTGAGCGAGTGATGCATGATCAGACCCAGAAAACAGCGTGGTTTTATTTCAGATTTTTCTAGACTGCAATAGCCCAAGGGTATGTGCTATAAACTGGAGGAGTTGAAGGAGACCTGTTTTTAAGAGGAACGTGGTTAGGTTTCTGTTTCTGATTGGAATGTTTGTTTTAAACTTTTCTTTTAGGGGAATATTTCAAAACCAGTCACAGTTTCAATGATGACTAAATTCACATGGCAATCCCAGTCCCTGGGAGTTGTCCCATTCTTTCTGGTACAGCTGAGACTTCAAGAAAGGAAAATTTGCCTTTAAAAATTATTCTTCGTGCTGAAATTATGAGTATAGTATTAAAATCTAAAGACTGTGGAGGTCAGGAAACAAAATGAAAATCAGGAACTTTTTTTCATTAGCACCCATATACGGAAAATTCAGATTAACATATAAAAAGGAAACACTTGAAACTTGTGTATATGGATATAAGACTCCTTTTTTCCCCCCTCAGCTGCTGAAGGAAACTTTTAGATCTGCTCCTGCTCTAGTAACAAAGCAGTTTAAATTGAAAACGCGTTCCATTTCTTCCTTTTCTAATTCTTCAGGTATTTCTGAGTGATATTTCACACAGGCAAAGAACAGCTAATTCCAATCAGCGGTTGCCTCCTTGAGAGAGGTACAACGAGGTGCAAGTCAGCTCTGCTCCGTTCCGTGGTACTCAACTGCCATCCACTGGAGGAGAGAGGCAGAGGCAGGAGATCTTCCCAACTATTTAAATCACTGCAAAAATAAAAACGAAAGTATGAACTTGGGCCGTACTTCACTTATTTATCTGTTCTCTTGTGTCTCCCTAACATGAAGCACAATTGAAGTTAGTAAGTCAGAAAATACGACTGACAAGAAAATCCTTTCTCTTTCTTGACCAAGGAAATGCAGTAGTGACTGTCCTTAAGCACTGTCTATAAATCAAATAATTCTTAATAGCCATATGAAGAGAAAGAAAAGGAAAGAAATGAAGGAAAACTATGGTTTTAAGATAAAAACACTGTTTGATCCAGTTTAGGGTATTCTTAGAGCACAGTGTTTTACACTAGAAAGCACATAGGAATCTCCTTTAGTATACTTATGTAAATGTTAAGTTCTCAAAATATCACTGATTAAATAAAAACCAGTTACAATAAAAGACTCTAAGTTTTGACTGTAACAAGAGTAACAGCAGAAAACAGGCTGGCTGTTTTCTGACAAGGGATCTTGTCCATCTGCCCGACATTTTGATGCCTCAGCTGACTTGAATTAGGAGAGAATAACTTGGAAGATTTTTGAGTGCATCCAGCCCCGAGTCAAGAGAGTCCTCTGAAGCGCTGACTTATATTGCGTAAGATCGTGCTGGGAGCTCCCGGTTGTGCTCTTGATGGCTTTATTAGAAACACAGTGGAGGACCTGTGAGCTGTAAAAACCATGAGAGCTTCAACACCTGACCCCCCCCCCAATTTGCAAGGCACAGAAACATTTGGGTGCAAGGCAGAAAAAAAAATCGCTGAGAACGCTTCACCACTCCCAGTACCTCCCGTCACCGCGCCCTTTCCTCCCAAAGACGCGCCTCCCATGCAACACATGTTGGGGTGAACTTTTACTCCTTGGAAAATAGGATGACACAGCTCCCCATGCAGATGGCAGAGGACATTTCCCTCGGATTCCCACAGCTCCACCCAGAGGGATGCCGTGTTTGATAAGGTTGAGATCCTCGGCACCCTGAGATCGAGCTTCTCGTTCCTGGTGAGGCCCTTGACAGCTGAGATGGGCGGCTCTTGTTCCACTGTCACTCTTCATCACTCCCAGGGAGAGCAGGGCTGCAAGGATGGGTGGAAATACCCTTCAGTGCCTTCCCTCCTGCAGGAGCCTGACTCGTGCTTGACTCATGCTCTGCAGACACCACAGTCCTCGCGTAGACAAAATCCTACCAACCCAGAGGTTTAGTTTGCCTGGCTAAAGGCTGCAGGATTTGACCTCTGGAAGCTCATGCTAAGTCCTCGCAGCTCTGATTTTGAGTTTAAGCTTTGGCCTGGAATAACAATGACTGTGAGGGAAGCAATAGGTTAGGAGCTGGGTTAAGCGATACCTGCTTCTTGCCAGAAAGTCACACTGTACTCAAGCAACTTCTGTCCTCATTTTCCTTAAAATAAATATATAAAGATGTTCAAACTTCCTATCTGAGCTGCAATAATGAAAATCATGTGCACATTAATTTGTACAGGGGTCACCGAGTCTCCCCAGCTCAACGGTTTTCAAACAGAGTGCGTAGCAAGCCCATAAAACATTTATTTTTCATAATTTATGAAGCATTACATATTGTGAGTCCACAATGCCAGCTGACGTAATACGTGATAAATTTGAAATAACAAAACATTTCTCATGTATTTTCCTCCCGATGTGAGAATGTGGGACATAAATTTAAAAGAAAGTTCCCTTAGAAGACAAAAGCAAGGCAAGAGAAAAGACTGCTCTTAAATCAATAAATACTTATATTACACCAATTTATTGAGCCATTCCCCCACTCCAAGGCTGTGGCTCCCAGCTTTTTGAAGCCTCTTGCTAGCCCTGCTTCAAAGCTGGAATGAAAGGCTGCCGGGGTGGGTCACTGGTGCCCCCCATGAGCCGCGGGGGTGGCGGCGATGCCGCAGCTGCCAGTGCTGGCCTGTCCCTCCACGGCCACCAGCACGGGCTCCCAGCACAGCTGCTCCCTGTCCTGAGCCTGGAAAAACCTACCCAGGAACGGTGACAGGCAGCAGGGCACAAAATCAATACCGTGTAAAGGTAATTTTCCTCCGTAACAATTATCGTCCCTGTATTCCCGGGGAAGAGTAGCAGTGAAAGGCTTTGCACTTTTGAAGATAACTTTCTAGTGCTAATTTAGCAGGCATGCAAATATGTAATTGCAGGATTATAATACAGAGCACAGAGCACTGCAGAAAACACTTAAAACTCACCTATGTGGTTCTGAAAGCCAACTGATAAATTCTCATATTACAGGAAACACCTTACAGGCTGAAGGTTGAGACTCTCAGCATCTGTAAAATTGCCAAGTGGCTCCAACCAAGCACTGAGGATCTGGTGCTCAGCACTATTTGGTTTCATTTTATCTTGTTTTGTTCAATTCAGCACACCAAAGCAGTATCTGCTTCAAGAAAATGCTGCAATCCAAGGAAGGCAAAAAAATGTGGAAGTTATTTGAATGCATGATGTAGAACAGGAGTGAAGGACAGAGCAGGGTAAAGAGGTTCACGGACTTGGTCTGGTGTCAGTACTCTGTTTTATAAACAAACACAAAAATATTTAAAGGTTGTAAAAAGGTGGCTTTGCAATAAAATAATGATCTTTCCTTTTAAGTTCAGCTTTTAGATTTGTGGAGATCGATTAAACTTTACACCAGAAGCCCAAATGAGAGAAAAAAAAAATTAAAATTCATATGAAAAATACCCAACAGGGATGATGTGAAGTTCAGTGTGTTAGAAGTCAGTTTTCCCAGGAAAAGACAGAGCACATCCACCACAGCCAGGCACGCAGGGACATCTACTGGCAGAGCAGCCAGACCTGGCCTGAATGAGTACAAAAATCTCATTTTACACAAAAAACCCATCGGTTTTAGTGACAGCGGAAGATTTTGGCTGATCTACTAAGAGGAACATGTACAGAAAAGGGAGAAAAAGACACTGGCTTGTCCCAGGGGTGAAATTAGGCTTTTGCACAACACATCTCAGGGTGGTGTGTCCTTAGCTCAGCAATCCTGAGTAAAGCAAAACCATGCCCGTGGTGGGGATGCTGGGCACTCAGTCAGTCTCACCCTTCCCAACACTATTCCTGCACCCCTCTCCTGCTGATTTGGCCCTGTGCACAGGGGAAGCAAGGCTCAGGTGTCACCACAGAGCTCTCCTGCATTAGCCTTGGGGACAGCAGTGAGGTTTGGCTGCTGTTTCCTCCCTCTGTCCCAGCAGCAAATACCCCAGGCAAAACACTCCCAGAAGTAAAAGGCTCCTTGCCTCCTCTCTGCCCTTTAATATGACCACAGGAGACAAGGCACATTTAATCCCTTCTGGAAAGATGTGTGCACCAGACTGATGAGATAGAGCAGGAACCAGCCTGGCCCCAACATTTCAAACATTGCCTACCCTTCTTGAGACAGGGTGAGGATCAGAAGCCAGGCAGTCTTACTGTAAAAAGATAAGAAGTGTTTGTTTTTCTCATCTCCAGATCAAGACAAATTTCTCAACTCCTTGTAGGAGTCCTGATTCTATAACTCATAAATGGAAATAAGTGTCTTTCTCCCCACCCCCACCCATGGCATCTTCTCCACATACTGTTTTCTGCCCTCAGGGTATCTGTTCTATACTTCCAAAAAAAGTCCATCTGGTTATTTTACTGTAACACACTTACCAGAACTGTAATATCATAGAAAAAACATTTGAAAAGGACCTCTGGAGGTTTCTAGGCCAGCCTCCTGCTTCTTGGAGCTTCATTAACATCATCCAGATCAGACCAGGGATGCTTTTTGTGTAGGTGATCCCTGAAAGTCACCAAGGAGAGAAATCCCACCACTGCCCTGAATGACGTGTCCTAGTGTGGTACTGCATGCCAGGTGAAGAAGTTTAAACCTAGTTTTAGACATAAGATATTAGTCTTGAAGTGAAGCACTCATCCTTAGTAGCTGAACATTGTTCAGCAATATTGAAATTCCAGCCTGTACCTGGATTTCAAAACCACCCATTGGGTTATTTACATTTCAGTTTTAGTTCAAACCATCTTTCCCTCCAGCACAGATCCTCAGAAAGGCCACAACTGGACTAAGTCCAGATTTCTAACACACCTCCACCAAGCAATGGGGGAATAAAAAGGTTGAGAGGGGTTGACAGATCAGGCAGGAGCTGGGAAACAAGGGACCATAGTGATGTACACTGACAGTGACATGGAGACCTCAGATGGGACTCCTAGAAATACCATGGACATTTCTACCTTGAAGTCCTTCATGCACCCTAAATATACTCACTTTTACTTTGATTACACAGGGCTTTCAGCATTTTTAGGCTCTTCCCAACAGCATCTGCTAAAATCCAGCTAAGTGTTTCTTTAGAAGTAAAGCACCTACAGAATCTTTCTCTTAGCTGACATTATGAAATCAGAAAATGATACATATTATTGCATTTTTTTCCAGTTATATACTTCATTTAAAACACTTCACCTGCTTTTATTTTTTCTTTCCTTTTTTTCCCAGTCATTACACAACATCTGAAAGATAAGAGAGGGAAATCATTTTGTTACTTTAAATACTTATCTCAAGCTCTCATTTTAAGTACATCGAATACATGCACTGTGCTAAAAAATGCACAAGGGAAAAAATTCCAAAGATACAGCTAAGAGATTGTGAGAAGAAAAAAACCCAGAAAACAACAACAGCAGATCATAGAAGAAGAAGTGTCTAAAAAATGAGAAACAACAAAAAAAGGGACAGAGCTATAGCATGGAAGAAGAAAAAAATAAATATACCACATAATTTATTGCAGGGAGAGTTCTGAAGAAAATGTCTTGTGAAATAAATATAATGCTCATGAGGACAAGAGATCTCATTCATATCCAATCTGTCTTGTGTAAAGAACTAGGCAATAATGTTCAAGTAAGTGAGTCACTGCGAGCTCTCCCAGTTCAGCTGAAGATTGCTCAATAGAAATAATAACAAGCCTCAGAAAAAAGACAGTGTAAGTACAGGTGGGAAAGGGAGACAAACTCAGAGCAATAAGTACATACAAAATATCGAGATTGCTGTACAAAGTAAAGGCATGATATGTGTCATTCTCTGCCTTCCAGACTATTCCTTCTGTGCCAGCCAAGGTCTGTGCCCAGGCTGACAGCTTCCCTCTCTCTGTGCTTGAGACAGCACAGATGTGAGCAAGCTGGATAAAGGGTGATTTCTTTATGGATCCAGAGCCAGGGATTTCTCAGTAAAGGACCTTCAACTCCATATTCTGTTCCTCATAATGAGCCATGGATGTCCAAGTCCCAGAAAATGACAAGTGACCTTTGATGCCACCACTGTCCTGTTGGCAGAGGGTCAGGAAGGTGACAGCTCAGGGTGAAGGTGCTTTGGTAAATGAGATAAATAAGAATGATATACATTTGCCATGAATTAGCTACATTTAACCTCTATAGATGGGGATAACCTTTTGTGTCCATAGGAGACTGAGTGTGTTTGAAATCATGGCCAAACAGGGTATGGGCACCCTGGCAGTGCAAACTGCTCCTGGACACAAGTTCATTTCCTCCCAAAATGCAGCAAAACAGGATTTGGGTTTTCCTTAACTGCTTCTGTCCTCACAGGTCTCTCAATAACGTTTTAGAGGAAAAAAAAATGGGATTCAATACTTTTGATGTAAACCTGCTTTGGCAGGTGTGAGGTGGGAAGGGAGAGGGGATTAACAGGATGGCAGGAAGATCCACTGATAACTGCATCTGAATAGGGCTTTTTCCAGCCCAGGATTACAGGTTCAGAGAAGGGATCTCCTTGTGACTGCTGCTTTTAGATGCTTAAAATGTTTGCATAGCCAGGCTAAAATACAGTCAGAAAATTGTTTTTGTCTGGATTTGCTTCCACTTCTTCCTCAGTAATTGGAGGTGAGGCAGCAAAGAGACAGCACCATGTGAAAACCAGCTGTGGGGAGAGGCAGGGAGGATGTAGGGGATGGGACAGGACTGAGAGGGGAAGGGCATCAGTATCCAGCTACTGGGCATCTGCAGGGAAACCATCCTCACCCCTGGCAAAGCAAAAACACTACTGGAGTACAACTCTGCCTTCTACAACATGGGATGTTCAATATGTCCACGAGCTCCCAGCAGGAGCCTGAGTTTCAAATTTAAATACTAAAAATTTCTGATAGCCCAAACTATTTAGAGAGAAAAAGGCTATCGACTCACATTTGGAAAAAATGTCCTCTTGTCTGCACACTCTACATTTTTCGATCTAAATTTGGAGTTTTGGCTACTGTGATTTTTCAGGGTATGAGATGTGGGTGGGTATTTTTGTACAAGATAATGTATATCTAAAATGATACAGACTCTTGCTAGAGCCAGAAAGATGTTACAATGTCAGAATTGTGAGGAGAACAAAATATGCATTTTAAAGACTAAGAAATAGAGAACATCTAAGTGACCTGACCGAGGTTAGAGCCTGAGTCACTCACGGAGGCAGGCAGGGAACTTCTGTGATCCAAGTCAGAAGCACTTGGAATTCACTCACTGTAAAAAAAACTCATCAAGAAGGGTCCTGGGGGTTAAAAAAAAAGACAGAATGGAAAGATTTAGCATGGTCTATGGGTGCAAAGAGTGGCATAAATGAACACCCTGATGTCCCTGAAGCACTTGTTAGCAAAGGAGTGCATTTACAGCTGTGCATAGGCAAACAGAACTGCAGAAGCACTGGACATTTTAAATGCAATTAATGGATCATTTTTACTTCTATAACTCTCTAAGATCTCTCATCCTGCTCTCCAGCCATTGCAAATGTTTCTCTGGCACGGGATACATTGCTGTGCACTACAAACAAACTTTGGCTGGTCTTATTCTTATAAATTCCAAGGGTTAGGGGATATACAGTCAGTTGGTGTGTATTGTAACACCTCAGTTGAAGCTAATGGAACTACAGAACTACACAATAGTCAAGGAATTACCTGAAGACATTAAAATCATCAGCCTGACTCTTGATATCATGGAATTAAATGAAAGTGAGAATAAGCATTTTTGAGGTCTTTTTATAAAAGAATATCCCACCACCACTTTACACTAGTGACGTGAATGCAGACTGAAGAACCAAAAAACACAGCAGAAAAGGAAAATTCATGAAATTCATTTTAAACATTCTGATTCTTTCAGCCCGACTTCATGCTTTTAGAGAGCTCTGTGATGACAATACAAACAGTAGCTCATTTCTCAATCAAATTCCACCCACATCAGTGTGTCACACTTGTGCCTGATGAGCAGGAGAGGGGTAGTGGTGGGGTGCTACATACCCAGGGGCATATAGATACGCAGAAATACAGATACTGTAAGTCTCTTTTCAAGCTTTTTAGTGCCTGCTCCAGGGCTAGATACAGGGCTGGGCTGGCAGCAAAGCAGGTTACCAATACTGCTCATAACAACACCAGAATCTTTTGAAATTTCAGAAGGGAAGTGTTTATAACTCGCATATTTAATTATGCTTTCTGATATGTCTCTGAAATAAATTCAGTGACTGTGATGATTTCTGTCTTGACAATGGGCAAACTGAGGCTGGCTGACCTGATCTGCCCCCAGCCACCCTCGTGTGAGCGCTGGCACTGAGCTCTGAGCCCCCTCCCTGCACAGCCGCTCTTGTCCGCGGCACAATCGCCACATCACGAACGATGAGAAGATTTTATCTGACTGAAAGGCTGCCCTAAGCACCCAGCCTGCAGGTTACATCTCACCTGCAGGAACTTAGGGGCTATACAGGCATTCAATTTCATGATTTAAAGACACGCGAAATGTTGCTTTGAAGCTCCCCCCCTCTCCCCGTTCCCTCTTCACATGCGGTGACTGCGCAGGGAGTGGAATCACACTCAGCATGTCAGTGGACAGAGATGGTTTGTAAAAGCTGATAAGCCTCGTTAGGGTTTGCAACTTTGTGTGAACTTCAGTGATAAATACTGCGTTCGTGAAATGCCAAGTGCTGCTGGAATGTTGGCGTGAGCACGACAGAGATTACAGCTAATGTGGGAGCACGGAGGTACACTGTGCAGTAAATTACAGGCATGATGTGCAGCCACTTTCTGTCAAAAGTGGTGGGGTTTGAGCCAGGGGTGCTTCCTACAGCACAGTACGCAGGGATCTAATAGAGCTAACAGCTAGGAGCAAAATCAGTGAAGTGGGAATAATATGATGAGGATCCTGAATGGATACGGAGGGAAGAGCCAATATTTGTCAATATTTATTCATGGCTCTTACTCATGGGTTACCTGCTCTGGTGAGGATGTGGGTTTATGAACACACCCAGCCAATGGCTAATGGCTAGAGACACTCCTTTTCCCTTCGTTTTAACAAAGAAATTACAACTCCCATCAAGAGCAAACTTTCAAATTGTCTTCCTTTCTTTTTTCTCCTGCATGATCAAAAGGAATTTCAGAATGATGTCCTGCACTCAGATGAAAGCAAAGTTTGATGTTCTGAAGTGCTAAACTTTTCCGCTTTGACCTGCACGATTAAGATGAAGGAGAAATTTGTCTGTAGTAATTAACATGACAAATAACTGTGAATGGGAACTTGCTGTTCTGAATGACAGCGTTGTCTTCTGCTTCAGGGTGAGAAACCCAGGGCCAGGATCCTGGGGATATATCCCTTGCTTCCATCTGACTCTTAACAGGTTTGAAAATCTCTGTCTCTCACCTGATGGAGACAGGAATGGAGGGTGGTGTCCTGCAGGAGCACAGCACCTTCTGATGCATCCTACATGCTGCAAGATTTTGGGGGGGTTTGGGGGCTGGGGAGGAGAAGAGCTGATTGCCCAGAAAAAGAATAATCACCAGTGATTAAAGGTATTTCATGAGCCCTGCCTTTCATGCTGACAGTTCTGCTATAATCATTCCCAGCATACTGCTCTGCTTCTGTGCGTGTTCATCTGTTGCCAATTGCCTCGTAGTTACTTTGTGAGCGTGTTGGTTGGGGACTCTTCTCTTGCTCTTTGTTTTCACAGCCCTCAAACACAAGGGATCCTATGACCAGGATCCTCGATGCTTTGAGGCATCTAATAAATAATTGTTAGCATTCCAGTGCCCCAACTATGCTTTGCAGTATCAGGAAGCCTGTACAGCAAGGAGATAACTGATATTAGCTAATTGCTATTGAGTGGCTTTCAGGCAATAGATCACGGAGGTTTTTCTTTGTTTTCAAGTGGGCTGCTTTTTGCTGTTTTTTCTTTTTTAATTACGGTATGAAATGCAATGTATTTTATCATTAACTTGATAGTAGATGGCTCCAGCACAGAATCCTAAAACTTTCCAAGCCACAGAAATAGGTTGAATTGGGTTAAGCCGTATTATCAGTCCAGAGGGGGATGTGTCCTTCTGTCTATGCATTCTGCGCAAGGCATTTGTATCTTCAGACATATCACTTTGGCTTTGCTCATCAGATCAGCATTATCTACAGGAGACACTCCTCAGACATCAGCAATCCTCACCTCATTCATTTCTCCTCTCTGCTGGCTCGTGCCTGGTGGGAAGCGAGCAGCTCCTGAAACCCTGCCTGAAGCTGCTGGCAGCAGCAGCATCTGTAGAGCCGTGTGGGAGGAGAGCAGAATCATCCTCACCCTTCCCAATTAAAACTTCATCACCAGCACCAAGATAACAATGCAACAGCAGAGCACTGAATGCTGTTCCCACTGGTAAGCGACGTGACCTCCCAGCTCAAAAAACCCAGTGCCCTCTCCTCCTGCAATCCCCCTGCAGCCTCACCCACGGCGCCCATCAAACAATCAGTCACAGACCCCATCTGTCAACACGGGGTCTGCAGTTCATGGAATCTGCCCGGCCGTGGTGTTCTATTACTGAGGCTCTCTGTAAACAGAGGTGCTTTGAATGACTTGTCGTCTCTTACAAATTGCACGGGGAGAATGAAGGCTACGGGACTGAGTGACATAATTGTAAGACAAAAATTACAAAGGCTCTTCTTTCACTTACCGTGGCAGTCTTAGAACTGAGCTAGACTTTCACACGCAGTGCCAGGGCCAATCAAAGCTGCCTTGAAAAGTTTTTTTCTTGCCTTTTTTTTTTTTTTTTTTTTTTTTAAAAACTAGGGATCCTTGATGCTGAGTAAATTTGCATCAGGGTTGCTTTGTGCATCACAGTCCTGTGTATTGTGATGGCCAAGTGTTCCCCCTCCAATAGCAGTCACTGATCTTGATGTTTAGTGTGAAGCTTGACAAAATACAGACTCCTAACATTCTATTCTGTGGTTTGTTTGTATTTGGTGTTTATATCTTCTCACTTACATGTCTTCCCCTCTTTTCTTCATCTCATCCTTTAAACAAAATTCACAGTACCTTGATGCTCATGTCTGAAGGTCCTGGGGAAACCTCAGTTCTCATATTCAGTCAAACCAGTCACATCCTGGTGAAGAAGCTCTTCTGCATCCCAGTCCTGTCCCTGGGAAGCAAAGGTCATGGTTAGACTAAGTGTCCAGATGTCACAGCAAAGGGACTGCATTTGTTTAATGGATTATGGAGTCCAGAGAGATATTTGGGATCTAGTGATACTTCCAGTGGGTCACATGTTCCATGTATCTATCATGTTTTTCATCTAAACAACATAAAATCTAGCTAGATGCTGTTATGATGGTTGGCTGATAGCTGTGTGTAATAAATAATTCTTAAAAAGCAGAAATCAGGTACATTACTGAGAAATGAGTCTGTCTTCAAAGGTGCTTTTTGTGCCCCTGTGTGTAATGCTGTAAAAACTTTTTTTGCTCACAAGATTTGAGACTTTTGTAAAGTAGAAATCAGCACCACCAAAGGCTTAATTATATAATGTAACAGTCTCAAAGCCCTCACATTAGCTCACTGATGCTTAGTGGAAAAGGCATTACCTAGCAACAGTCACTTACAAATCACAGGAAAAGTAATGGAGATTATATGCTACACCACTCCATAGAGTCAAAATTGTTAGCAGGATGTGCTTGCCCTTTCATTTCATGTGGAAAAATCCATTGTTTACAGGTCTGAGGGTGTAAGGGATGCACTTCAGGGGGAAAACAGGCCTTTTTATCCATCATTAAAAAGTAGTCTTTAGAAGAAGCCCAAAGATGGAGTGAGACACATTAACATGGCCAGAGACAGCAAACTCCAACACAGACACCAAAAAAAATTACATCTACATTTCTTTCTCTTCAAAGAAGTTGTTCTTCATATGTCATTCCTTCTCAGGTGTTTAATTAAAAGGATTAACCCATTTTTAAGTGCTGACAGGCTTGAGTTCTCCAGCACCAATGTCCTGCATGTGACTCAGACAAGTTACTCACATCAAGTTGTTCAGTTCCTCAACCACCAAGTTTTGGTGGACATGGCCTCTGTATTTTGTTTCCATCCCACTTATGTGCACCACAGTGGCAAAAACCCTTAGAAACTGCAGGAGAAATACATTGGTATTTAAGAGACAGAGTTATTAGAACCAGCTCCATATTGCAAATGCAGCTAGCAAAGAGAGAGCTGGGTTTTATTCCGAATTATGCTTTGTTAACAAGTTGTTAACTAAGTTCTCACTCCAGAATATTTAGAGCCAGCTAAATAATATGTGTCAAATCATTGATCTGACAAGTTTCACAACTTTTTTTTTTCCACTTTAAATTTCAAATATCTATTCAAAAAATAGCATGTTCAGTTTTTTCGCTCAGTTTTAATTACTGGCGACAGCAGGGGAGGGAGAAAGAACAAAGCTGAATGCACAGATCCCAGAGGGAGTTTGCCATCTCTGACCATTAGGGGAAAAGAGAAAAAACTGGGTCTTCTCTCTTGCAAACTGAGCCCACTTAGCGTGGATGTCCTGGGAAGGGAGGAAGCACAGAGTCCTCCCAGTGGAAGGATCCTCCTCTGCCGTGGCTTTGCTGATCATTCCTGCAGGCTGCTGCCATGGCAGAAAACCTGGTACAGCAGCACTGTTGGGCTGAGGCAGAAGTTCTGCAAGGGTGCAATGTTTGTTGGGTTGGGAATTATACAGCTGGCACTGGGGACAGAGGGAAAAGTTACAGCACAGAGCTCTGCTCATTATACAGAAAACTGTTCAGAGACAGGTGGCTTCAAAGGATTGCCATTCTGAGGGATGAAACTTTGCCTTTTGCCTGTGTGTGTGTGTGTGTGGGTATGCAGGCACAAGTGCACACATGGATGAAGATCTGTCTCAAAGTGATTCTGGTTTCCCTGGGCAGTGCTCAGGGACTCAGCTGTGGCTCAGATCAGGCACGTGTGAAGAGTCCTCCATCTCCCCTCATCTCACTCATCACTCCAGGATTTTGATGATGATGTCCATGAGACTGAACTCAAGATTATGCTTTGGGACTCCTCCCATTTCACAGAGAGAGTAGCAGGATTTCTATCTGGACCTGAGAAATAAAAATGTATTTTCTAAGTGAAGTACCTTAACCTAGCTTGCTCAATGCAGCTAAAAGGCTCTCATTGGGCACAGACCATTAGCAGATCCAGGAGTGAAGTTTAGGCAAGGCCATAACTTGCTTATCAGTGAAGACTTGTGCTCTGTGACCATCTTTTCTCCCACTTTTGGAGATCTCAGACCTAACAGGGCTGCTGTGGATACGATGCTGCTCAGTGCATGTTCAAGTAGCACAACTGGATTCCTACCAGCTCCAGTAATTATCAGGTATACACGAAAGAGCCAATCAAGCATCCAAAAGGACAGGCTGCCCTCTGCTCCCCCCGGGTGCAGCTGGCTCCTTATTTCAAGCACAATCTTAAATTACAAGGAAAAAGGATTTGCTGCAGAAGCAATGTTGTTTGGTATCAAAAAAGATTCCTCCTTCCTTCTGCCACCTCCCCCCATCTGCCTTTCATGTTTTATACAAAACTTGCTGCTCTGAACACTCCTGGATTTTCTCCCCTTCTAATAATAAAGAAGCGAATCTGATGTCTCCCACTGATGGCTTTCTAACCTTCAAAAGCATGTGTTTATCATGAGTTTCAGCTATCCAAAATAGTTTTGACCTGAGGTTACCATGCAGGCTCAGCCTGCTTCGAAGCGGGTTAAATGGATGATAAGCAAACATTTCATTACCGACCCTTAGTTGTTGTAAGGATGTGCAAATCCCTGAGAAAGATTTTCAGCATATCCTCCCGAGCAGCGTGGAGCTTCGGGCCTGGGAGGTTCACTCAATCAGAGCCCTGCAGTCACTTTGCAAATATCTCTGCTGACTGTGCCCTGCATCATCACTTTGTGAGGCCCTGGGGGGAGATTCCTCCCACCTGATGCACTGTGAGGGATGAGATTTTTAAGTCTTAATTGAAAACACTCCCTTCTTTTTTTTTTGCTATCCTGTCCCTTCTGTGTTTTCTCTCTGAGCAGAGGAGTGTGGAGAGGTGCTGATGGAAAGTTGGGTGGCCCTGGGGGAGATCAGTCCTCCTCCCAGGCCCTGCCTGCTGCCTCATGCATCCAGCAGTTCCAAACCTCCTGCCAAAACTGTTTTGAGCAGCACTATTGCTGGGCTACCTGTGTCAAGTGAAAATGGTCCAGTGTGGGCATCACACAGCCTCACCCCACCAAAAGGCAAACCAGCACTGCTCAGAAAGCAGTTCTTATTCTGCATCTTCCTCAAAATAAAAGAGGTGACAGCCGTAGTGGCTAAGCACACCCCAGTCCCAGAAAGGCACATCTATGAAGCAGCAGGTACTTTGTCTCTCTCAGCTCTTCGGTCTCTTTCCTAATGTAATGCACACAACACCAGCCCTTTATGAATCACTACTCTCTTTATTCCTGAGCAGGATGAGTAGCCCCAGCTGTCCAGCCAAGGACCATGCCCCATTTTCTTTATTCCTATCTCTCTTCTGTACCCATCTAGCTAAAATAGTCTCAGTGCAAGAGCCTGGGCGGATTGAGGATAGACAAGGGTGAAGCCTGGGAGAGAATGCACAGTGTGCACCCAAAATGGGCACATCTGGTGTCTCTGGTTCCAGCAGCACAGGGGATGCAGAGTGCAGGGCACTGTGTCCTTTCTCCATGTGCTTCAGGTTCATTTTCCAGCCAGTGGATTGTTGTTCTCAGTCAAGTTCCAATAAATGCGTGAGGAATATTGCACTGCTGGGGACGGAGCTTCCCAAATCTCCAATTCCAGCCTGACTGCACCAAGGAAATCAGTGCCTCTGCTCTGCATGAGTGACATGCTGACATAGCTGTGCTATCCAGCTTTGTTTCATCTGTCCTCAACAACCACTGGTCTCCAGAATTACTTTCCTTCAGTCCCAGTCATTCCTGGTGTTGAGCTGTGCACAGCAGTGCTCAATACAGCCCCTCATTTCTATGGTATCACTGGGATTAGCATGCATTTACCTATTTTTTTAAAGAAAAGTGTGCAGGAATACGTCTAATTATGCTTTGCTAAGTATGAAATGTCCTTCTATTTAGCAGATGCT
This sequence comes from Prinia subflava, assembly GCF_021018805.1. Classification (NCBI taxonomy): domain Eukaryota; kingdom Metazoa; phylum Chordata; class Aves; order Passeriformes; family Cisticolidae; genus Prinia; species Prinia subflava. The sequence continues at coordinate 5,307,232 of NC_086261.1, forward strand.
TGGGCCCTACTTTGACCTAACACTGAGTGTTTCAAGTAAACTGCCAGCAGCCCCGTCAAACTGTTGTGGGTAATTTGGAGTATGAAATGTGTTAAATTATTCAAAGAGCTGAATAAGCATAAACAGGCAGTACAACAGGAGAGATATGCATACCCAGCGATGCTGGTGTGACATTTAATACATCATATTAGCACTCCTGTTAGTACAAAGAGCTGGATGCCTAGCACAGCAGCCTGAAAAATTCACAGGCAGAACACAGCCTAGCTGCATTTTGTCCCCCATATAGCCTTCCTCCAATGGTTTTCCTTTGAAAAGCAAAATGCTGCTTGTCTATAAGCAAAGGTGAAAGCTGGGAAGCAAAATTTGATTCCTTCCTGAAATGCAAAGTGCATGAGGTCCATCTAACCCTCCTCTGCTTCATGCTGGTGCCAAACATCCTGCTGAGAGCAACTGTCTGATTAAGAAAAGTGGTGTAAAAAAAAAAATCAGAATTAGGCTCAAAATTCTCTGATGCTGGAAAGTGGACCCCAAGACAGACAGACTCTGCTCAGTAATAAAGCTGAAGCAGCAGAGAACACACAGAGCATCATAACACATGTCTAGCTCAGAAATACACATAAAACCCCATGTCCTGGTAAAAGCTGACACTAATTCAACACAAAACTCTGCCTTTTACCTGCTGTGGAAGCAGTCCATTATTTCTTATCCTTCAAAACAAAGTGTGTTTTCAGGTTATGGAGTATTTCTGAGTTCTCAAGAGATTACACTTCAGGGGATGAATGAGATGCGTCTGTAGTCAGGGTTTTGTGATGGTGAGCAGCAAGGGGGAGGTGATTCTACCTTGAAAGCTTTTTCCCATTCTCAGAAAAGAAAAAAAAAAATCCAACCTGTACTGCGGAGAAGTTTGGGCCTGGCAACCCAATCTTTACTGCATGGTTTGTCAATGAAAATAAAAATAAAACTTAAAAAAAAAATCCATACAGCCAACTCATAACAAATAAATGGAATGATCTCTCCTGAGGGCAGATGGAAGCCCCAGTGATGGAGGTAAAGTAGCCTGGACAAAGCACTCATGGATGTGAAAATACTGTCAGAAGCATGCCTGGATCAGCAAGGGATGGACTAGCTGACCTTAAAGGTTTTTCCTTTTCTTTTAGTTTTCCCTCTTTTTCTTTTTTCATTCTCCTCCCTACAGTTTTAAGGGGCTGTGGGGCAGCAGAATTCCCTTGTGCCAGGGTGAAGTCTGATTTTAAGTGGTTCTGGAGATAGGTTGCTGGCTAGATTAGGGCCACCAGTTTTGTCGCATTTGGTTTATGATAAAATTTGATTTTAACATTCTCTTAGAAGGTGAGAAGAGACATTGTTACTTTTTTTCACACTCCTTTGGGACAAATACATTGTAGGGTGTCTCTTGGCTTTCCTCTTCCTTGCTTCTAAACTCCATTTAGTGATAACACGGGATTGATGAGTCTAACTTCATGAAAAATGTTTACTAGCTTTGTTATCATGAGTGCTTAGTGATACTAAAAGGAGCATAGCTCAGTTTTCAGATGGTGAAGGGGAACTTGTAATATAGGCACTTGGAAAAACTCCATTTGAATTCATAATCTGAGCCAATTTTCGTTCCTTTTGGAGTGAACTACAGAAAAAATATTAAATGTCAACTTGCCAAAAACATAACCTCTGCCTATAAACACAGTGGAGACGGACAAACATTGTGTGGGGAAATGTCAATGCAAATTCAAATCTTAATATAAATTTGGGGGTTGCAAATACTTTGAGACATACAAGTTGGCTGTTTCCCTAGGAAAATGTATCAATTATTTAGGAGTGTTTGTGAGAAGTCAGCTTAAATTCATAACAAGACTATCAGTTCAAGAAATATCTAAACATCAAGTTCACTGAGTCAGACAACAAAACCAAACCAATCTCTTGATCCAAACTGAACCAATGTCTAGAACCACCTACCGAAATTATGTGAGAAGCATTTGAAATTGTGAGTTGATACAAAGAGATTTTTGCCTTCTCATAAATATCTGAAAAACAAAAAGGGGGGAAAAAATCCTGCATTCTCCAATTCCCCTGTTGCTTATATCAGTCTTTCTGATTTAGGGAGGATCACTTCCCTGAGCCAGCTCCTCTTCCTCATAAGGCAGCTGGGAAGAGGGAAACGTAGGCTGAGTCTATATTTGTATATCTGTTTGGATTAGAAATGTGCTTTTATCTCCCAGTCACCCCCACAGTCTGCACTGTGGTGCATGCTACACAAGGTCAGATAAAAATAACAAAACTTGAGCCCGAACTGTTGAAGGAAATTAATTTTATGGGACCATAGAGGAGGATGCAAAAAAACAAATCATCCCCCAAATGCGTAGAGCATAGAAATCAGGCCCACAGCATCAGCTATTGCCCCCTTGGAGTAGCTCATAAGGTGATGGATGATTTATTGATATTGATGGAGTTACATGGGAGGCAAAACCATCCAGGGAAAGACTGGCAAAGGCAGTGAGACCATCGAGGGCCAGTTGACATAGCTTGGGAGCCAAAGTGAACTCCAGTTCATCCACTTCCCAGCACCTCAGCAATAAAAATAAATCCTATTAACTTCCATCACAATTGAATTCTTGTTCAACTTTGCCACAGTAGCCAACTCCTATTATAGAGAGGGCACGTCAAGAGCCTACAATGCCTGCTCCCAACTCTGCATGGCACCAGTCGACATCCTCTGGTAGTGAGGGACTCAACAGGCTTGTGAGATCCTGGAAAATGGTTCAAAGGGGCTGGAGAACACTTTTATCAATCTAGCTGCCTGCACACAGGAGCTGAGTCCCTTTTCCTCGCTGACTTTGTGTGCAACAAAACCACTGCATAAAGCACAATGCATTTATTAAGAAATAAGTAAATGCAGATTAGTTCCTTTAAAACATTTTAAGCTACCTACTACACCAGACCTGGTAATCAAAGCTAAAGCAAAAAAACTTGAAAAACTTCATTAACAGAAAAAAATAACTTTAATGGTCATTGCTATGGTTTAAATTAAAAGAATTGGGAGGATGAGGAGAGATTGCTTTGAAGTGCCTTCATCTCCAAGGAATATGACTATTGCTGCAGCTTTTTGCTGATGTTCATTCTCACAAGCCCAACTATTTTGTGAGTCACCTGGAACTGGTTTCAAATTTCAAATATTCCAATCTAGAAGCCTTTTTGCATCTAACATCCCTGCAGCTTTCTTAGTCCTTTTAAATTACTTCTACAACTCTGTAGGGCTTTGTTTTGGCTTGGGTTTTTTCTCCAGTTTTGTTATATGTGTGTTATTTTTCAAACAAATTCTTCCTGCAAAGCACCCCCTCAAAGCAAAAGCCCTTACCTCATTTTTTTTTTCTCTTAGATATCAAACTATTTGTGTCATTCTTGTGCATGCTACATGAAATATGATCAGAGAGGAGTCACAGCTAAAAAACCCCATGAACTTTCTCTTTTCCTGCTTTACTTATGTAGATTTGCAGTTTCTCTGCAATAGCCAAGCTGCACTTACTGTTTTCTTTACTTTCCAATTGCTGATGTCAGTGATGCCTTCAAACACACTTTACCTAGCCTAGAAGAGTGCAAGTAGAGCCAAAGCTGAAAAAAAATACTGAAAGCTTTCATAACAGCCTTTATACTGCAAGTTTCAAAGAGGGCTCATTTTGCACTTTCCCTGTATTTAATGAAAACAATTTCAAAGTTGAGTTGTCCTCAAGCACTTTCAGTTTTGTTTTCTTCTTCTCATTCTCCTTTCTTGTTCCCCATCAGTGAATGGACTCAATAGCAGTAGAAAGCCAAAATACTCAAGCATTGTGCCCTTTTAATGGGCCATAAAGATACTAAGGCTGCATAGAGTATTAGGCAATACAGTGTGAATAAATCGCTCTTTTTATATAATAATCTGGATTTTACTGATCATTCCTGGGAAAACTGTAGACTCATCTCTGCAAGTTTTCCACAGGAGCATACAGAGCTGTCATCATTTGCCAGAACTTTCTCATTTTAGTCCTAGAACTGTCATTGTCAAACCAATCCTGTGCTTCTTAATGACTGAGAGGCAGCAAGCATCCATACTGAAAGCTCTCCAGGGCCTTTGAAAGGTTTGTGTGTTTGCAACAGCACATCCATCTAATCTGCAATGGTCTGCTCACCCAAGAACACTAACTGGTAGAGATAAGCACAGGTTTCCAGTTTCTTACCTGCAGGGCAGTGGTTAGGTGGTTTATAGGCAAGATGACCTCAGGTTGTCACCAACTTTATCCTGTTATTGTGGGTGCTCACATAAATGTCTGAAGTTGTAGATGTCATATTAGCAGCCACCTGAAGGCTGGGTGTGCTATCCATTCTCCTCCTTCACACGAATGGGGGAGAAAGCAGGGAATTCATCCAGTGCTTTCAGCAATGCTAAAGGGGAAAGAGGAGAACAAAGCGAGCAACACAGAGACTTCATTAATAGATGTTCATGCACTAAATCAGTTTGCCCTCAAGAATCAAGAACAGAAAATCTGAGTCATGAGCATCATGCAGAAAAAGACAGAGTGCAGATCAACTGAAGGGATTCTTGATAATTTTAAAGATATTTTGTATCGTCTCTTCAGCTAATTTGAGAGTTTTTACCAAAGTAAATGCACTGCCTTACCTGATATGTGATGTTTTCAGATTCTTCACTGTTCCTCTGTCCATCCATCCCATCTGTCATGGCAGTGTGGCTGTCTCAGATCACTTCTACATCCAATGGGTAGTTGTTGAATACAGAAAAAAATACAAAATCAGGACAATTGGGGTAAACTGGGATCCCTGAATCCAGCAGCTGGAGGATTTTGTATTGCTTTCAAGCCCAGGCAAGAGTTATATTTTTTTTTTCTACTATAATCCATCCAGGGTCACATCAGGCTCTAGTGGCACTTCAGCAGCATCACACCACAAATGATGACCCTGAGGTGACACAGCCTCATGCCTGGGTGCAAGGAAAGAGTGGATCTGACTTTAGGGTTTTGCAGCTTTGACACTTAGATCAACCCCTACCCCATTAATAAATGAAAGCTCACCTACTTAAGAAGACACACCCCACACTTAGTCTCTGCTTTGCTAATCAAAATAAAAAAGTTCTTGTGATTAATTTGGAAAAGTAGTGTCAGACAGGTGACTATGGCATCTGCTTGATATATTTCCCATTCCTTTTTTGTCACATGATGAAGCCTCTCTGTACTACTACAGCAAGGTATTATAAGTTCTATATCCAAATTTTCCACCATTCCACCAATTGTTTTAAACTCGCTTCTTGTGCCTTTTATCTCTCTTACAAATCTTGAAGGGAATCGGATTCATCATTACACAAATGGCCTTTATTTCTGGCTGTTAAAAACCTGATGATGAGCAACATTTCCAAGGAAGAAAAAGCAGTCAATTTCCGAAGCATGTGCAGAGTTAATGTCTGCAGTAATTGCGACTAAGTACGGTAGAGCAGAGATGCTCTGCCAGCTGGAGCCAGGGATTAAAAAGGAAACATCTGTGCTGAGATTATAGGAACAGAGGAAGCTGTGGGAAGGAAGGAAGCGAGAATGCCCGTGTAGGTCCACCTACCTCATTTGAACTTCTCCTTTTCCCCATGGTTTTGTTTTCCTCTCACTAAATTCTATGTATTTACCACCGTGAGTGCAAAGGAAAGACTGTCTGATTTCTTTGCTCTTTCACCTTTCCTTTAGACCATCCTCATGGCCACATATCAGAATGAGTTTGAAGAGCAGGACTTGGGCATGTCTTTAAAACTGGGCATTTTTTAAAGCTATTTGCTGAGCAAGGACACCTTTGAGCATAATGGCTTGAGATAAAACTTTGGGCCTCAACCAACAAACTACTTACAAAGAAACTAACTTTAGGCAGACAAGAAACTCCCTTAGTCTCAGTGGGACTATACACAAACTTAAATTTACATGAGTTTAATTATTCAGCTGGACTAGGAGCTCAACAAGCAGGAAGACTACAATCTAATAGCAAAGTACTGCCCATTATACCAGGACAGAAATGCATCATTGCAGATATTGAGTACTGACTGTAGGCTTAATTCTGCATTCAATAAAACATGCTGAATGTAATGAAAATTGTGTTCTCTTCAGGTATCAGAATTTAAAAACCTGTCCTTCCTTTAGGAATATTTTTCCCTTCATTCTTACTTAAATAGTGAATGAAAGTGACAGGAGACACATTCCAATAAAATAATAAAAATCTCTGGTGGCTAGGTAACGTGTTAAGGAAGATGAGACATACTTAAAACAATTTTTACAACACAAGCAAGGAGAAATTTCTATACATGCACAGACACACATCTAGCTAGTCAGCTTAAATTCTAATGAAATATATTATGTTGCTTTTATCCCTCCCAGTACTGAAGATTTACAGGTTTGCAGTAGATTTTCAGAAACTGCCTTTTGTACAGGAAGGTCAAAAAGAGATTAGAGAACTCTTCACATTCACAATATTTTGTTTTTATTTTTATTTCTACTCCAATTGCCTTTGAACTTGTGTTCCTCTGGTGAGGTGAAAACTCAGGAGTGAAGGAATTAAAGGTGGGGAGAAGGAGGGAGGAGAGGAGCAAGCAAAGCTAGAAGGGAATTACTCCTTTCAAAAATAAATCAATCAATAGAAAAAGCACAGAAGTATTACTTAAAAAAAAAAAATAAATTCCCAGAGCCAGCACACACACTCCATTTCTACTAATTGGATTGTGATGTGTTTGCCTTTAATATGTGCAGCCAGCCCCTATGCCCTGCCTTGTGCACATGTCATGTCCTTTTAACATCAGCAGCCACTGGCCTGATTCTCAGTCCCTGATAACATGTTCCCAAGTCGTATCTGTAACGAGGGGAGGGCAGAGGCAGAGGTGGGGGAGAGCAGCCAACGCCAGCACCAGCCATTGGTGGCCTTGCTGAAATGCTACAGAAAATTCCCTCCTAATCGCTGACCCTCCCTTTGGATTTCAACTCTGTTTCTTGTTGATATATCGAGGAAAGGCCACTTTGGCCATAAGACAAAAGGATGGAGTCGAGAGGGGTTTTTCCTTAATCCTCTCTTCTCCTTTCTCCCTCCCGCTGCTTTCAGCAGATTTCCAATATCTTTAGTTTCTCTGAGTGTTTGCATTTTGCTGCTCTTGTTTAGAAAGGGAGGAGCTGTCAGAGACCACAAGAACTGCATTGGGTTCAAACCACAGAAGTTTGAAATGCTGCAATAGCATTGATGAAATCCTGGAAGACAGTGAAGCTAGGGAAGGGCATGATGGGCAGAGAGGACACTTGCTGCTCCATCTTCTCTCAGACCAAGTTTCCTCTTGCCACTACACTTTTAGACTCAATATTTTATTTATTTATTTTTAAGCAATTTGCTGAAATAACTTGCAAAGGTCCCTTTTGCCTACCTGGAGGGACAACACATTCTCCATAGAGGAGCCCTCTGCATTACGTGGCTGCCAGAAAATTCAGAGGAAATTTATGAGCTGTACTGCCATAATATTTTCTTTCTTTTCACTCACTGACTCTGTAAAATGCATTATAGAAAACTCTAGATGCAAGTATTTTGCCAGTTCCATGTGGAAAGAAAGGTTAGCCATTTAACTCTACTGCTCTTTTAGTGAGATTACCCAGACAGGACATTCAAAATAAAGGATTTTGAAAATAATTCTCTTCCATCACCACTAAAAGTGAAATACACTTGAATAACATTGACCTTCTTTTAAAGTGTGTAGATGCTTCTTCTCAGGTTAAATGTCAGATTAAAACCTACATGGACTTTTTGAGTGGCATGTGAGCAGAGATCAGACAAGACCCAGACACCACAAAACAGACTTTACACTTATTCTGGGACCACATCTGAGTGCCTGATCATTTTGCCTGATTTTTTTCCATTTGATTTATAAAAAGGGAGCAGTGAAGTCGGACTGGGATACATCAGACCGCAAATTACTCTGGACTTGGAGGTCTCACTGGCTGACTCTCCAGGGTTTATCTGAACTAAGTGCACATTGGGTTTGCTCGAAGGAACCTTCCCCTAAATGCAGTTTCTCACTGGGTTCCTGATGTGTCCATGCTGGTGTGAATAAGAGATACCTTCTGGTTCAGTGAAGATGCAAGTTTGCCCACAAAGTTACTCAGTCAACATCTCCAATGTTTACCTTCTGTTTGAAAATGAACTAGAGGACTTTTTGGACTTTGTTATGTCAGAACCTCTGGACTCACCGACAATGGCTTTTCCTGAAATCTGAGATCTGAGTGATGCTTTGCCTAGAGATGAGCCCTTCAATACCCTGAAAAACAGTTAATAAAAGTAAAATTTCATCCAGCAGGGACCAAAAGAGAAATCAGATTCACAAATCCAAACTAGGAACGTGAGTATACTGCCTTCCTTATTTAAGTCATTAGAAACACCAAACTCTGTGTATTCCATCTCCTTAGAAAAGGCTTTATGGCACTATTCTTTGTCACCCAGTGGGGCAACACAGAGATCAGCCTGCCTTTCCTGTTTTGGATCCTCAGCTAACCCAGATCACCAGCTAGGTGACAGGTACCTGCCCTTAGCCTCTCTCATTGTGTTACCTGTTAGAAACAAAAGTCCAGCAGCAGCAGCTTTAAAATGTTCTGAAAAGACATCTTACGGTTGCCCCTATTGAAACAGATCCAGAATTTTAACCTGTAGCTTTTATCACTTTACACAGCTGAGCCATTTTTTAGTTAAACTGCTCTGACCATCTCTTTGGGCAAGAGCAAGTAATCCAAAGCTTTCAACAAATGACAGATACTACAGAGAATAAAAGAGGGGCCAGCATGGACCATTTCAAAGAAAACCAATACAAACTTAAAATACCCTTGGAAAGGGGGAAATAAGCTAGCAAGGTAGCATATGGAAACTCAGCACTTTACTCACTTTCCTTAAGGAAGTACTGATAGCAATAAAAAACCCAAAGCATCAAGAGCTCCAGAAAAATAAAAACCAAAACACCTAAACTGTTAAAACAGTAAGGATCCAGGTTGATGCAGCTTGAAACATGAACTAGTTCCCCCCATGACCTGTGTTTGATTACCAGATGAGCACATCCTGAGCTCTGACACCCCTCCTGTACCCTGTGTGTGTCACTCCCTGCTCCATCCCAGTTCTGCCGTGGGTTTCAGTGGCACTGGCACAAGCTGCTGACAATCCCTGTACCTGCAAGCTGAGCCGGTGCTGTGCCATGCACCAGTCACATGTGCAGCTCACCAGCGTGTTACTGCGAGCAAAACCCTGTAATGTAGCAGCTTGGCAAGGGAATAGTTTCCCTTTTATCTCTTATTAAGGGGGATCAGGTGTTTGCCCATGAGAACTGCACTCTAAGCGACATGATTCTTTTTTTTTTCCCCTGGAATATGCCCATAAACTAGATATGTGTCTGTTTAAATAAGCATAAAATTATGAGTATCCTGCAGCAAAAATGAGACAGCAGCGTTCTGGAGTAATGTGGATAAAAAAGCTCATTCTTTTCCCCTTCCATGACTTTGGTGGTGAACTTTGAGCCTATGGAGAATATTCAAGGACATAGAAGAAGGGTCCCTACAGCTGACAAAGCCTTTTTAGAATAAGCTTTTCAATGCACTTGATTGAGAAGCAGCAGTATAAAAGCTGTGATCTGTATTTATGTGCACATATAATCCTCAGTGTGCTGGCAGCTCTCTGTGTTGAGGAGCAGCGTCTCCCTCAGGTTTGCCACACACCCTCCACCTCTCCAGACAGCAGAGAGGACTTTACTGTTGTCTGAGTTGAGACCAAAGAGCTTTATCACTTGCACTGACTGCAGGATTCTCATGTTTTTGAGCCTTCTTATTTTAAAACCTTTCATTTCCCAAGACAGCTGCGAGGTGTCCCTTCAAGGATTTTGCTTTTTTGATTTATACTTTTGTACACTTGAATCTCAGTCGAGAGGTGCCAGCCTCATTCCGTTCCTGACCTCACGCTATCAAACTGGGCTGACCCTGCCTCTCTCAGGACTGGGCTGGATTCCAGCCCAGGTTATGGAAGCACTGGGGCAGAGCTGCCAAGCAACCCATCAGCTGAATCCCAGGGAGACACTTCACCCAGAGCCCTGCCGGCCACGTCAGCCTGCCCAGCTCTCCACCCTTTGAACTTCTGACTCCAGCCTTGTTTTTAGCCAAGGGTTCATCCTGGGTTCACTTTGTTTTTCTGAGAAAATCCTGACCAAGCTGAGCCTGGCAATCCCACAGATGGCATGGAAGCGGATGGGGCTGAGAGCTGCAGACAATACTGAGAATTGTCTTTTTTTCTTTTTTTTTTTTTTGAAAAGCAGCAATTTCAGCTAGGAGTGAGCTTGTTGGCAGTGAGTTGGAGTTCCTGAGAGCCAAGGCACCTGCTTCTGGTCATTGTTCTCCATCTACCACACCTGTAAGCGTGAGGATATCCAGGTATTCGACAAGCCTCAGCCAAGAAGACCCAGCCCTCAGAGAGGCAACACCCAGGAGTTGACACTTTTGTGTCACAAATCTGCAAGTGAAACACACCCAAATGAAATAAATACCTTCACATTACATCATCAGGCTTTTTTTGACTTTCAAAGAAAGGCAGAAAAGGAGATGTTTTACTGGAATAACCTTACTGTCAGAATCAGACTGGAAAAATACAGCTCCTGCGTAAACCTCTTGGCGAAAATCCTTTCACTGTCAGAAAGCCCCTGTTCTGCACAATACATTTCTCTTAAATTAGTACCTTGAAAAAAATTCAGTAGAAGTAAGAGAAAAGCAGGTCTTATTCAGGAGAAACTGAGGCAATTTGAGCCAGTATAGGCTGGATTAGCTTCCAGCATGGAAGCCATTTAAATAAACCTCTAAACAGTCCTTAGTACTTGCTTAAGTAATAAAGGGCGGGAAAATAGAGGTTTTAAAGCTGGAGGTCTATAAAATCTCTATTCCTGTCCTATTCAAGAGCCACCCTTAGCTGCTGCTGATGAGAGCAAAATTGGGAGCAAATAATACTACCATCCTGCTTCCTCAATAATGCCTTTAAAACATATAAGTGCCAGTTGAATTAGCCTATTTATAAGACTTCTTTTTTCCCCCTGACTGTAAACTCCTAATGACTCTCCGTTACACAATGCAATTCAATATGACTCAAGCTTCCAGGGGTCTTGATCCCCTCTAGATAGTGTACCACAAAAGTGATTTATAAACTACAGTCTGAGAAAGTCACAGAGACTGAAGTGATTTGAGAAAATAGTTCAGGCTTGTAAGTGAATACAAGTGCTATGAATTCCAATGACAGAATAATACCCCTTCCCCAAATCTTTTTTTAGCTCATTTCATACAACAGAGAGAAAGGTAGTGTTGAAGGAAAGAGAGGAAAGGAATAAAAAGCCCAAAGGGGATAAGAAAATTGAGAGCTGTATGGTGAGGGCTAATCAGGCACACACGAAAGTAAGCTTTTTTTTCCTTTTCCTTTTTCTTTTTTTTTTTTTAAAGTATGAAAAAGTGTAATGAGAGCCTGTTTGCATTGCAGATCATATCTCTGAAACCAAGCAATTTTGAATGGAGCACTCTGGCTGGAGGAGGCAGGCAAAGAGCTAATTAAAGCAGAGCCCACTGATAAGCTGAACTCGGATATCAGGTGTAGCGTTGGAAGAGAAAAATACATATTTGCCATCCTTCCTTCCCCTCAAACAAGCGGGCAGCAAACCTAGGTTCTTGTATTTTCTTTTCACAAGAAGGACTCCATACCTCAAAAGTTATTTTGGATTGAGCAGAGGGGGGAAAGCAGAAAGAATCCCAGAGTGCGCAGTTCCTCCTCACAACGCAGATTTTCCTACCCGAATTTCAAAAGGGGCTGTTATTTTGGAGTCTGTTCCCTTCCCCCTCCCCTTATCGCCTCTCCCAGTCTTTCATATTGAGGCGTTTGGTCTAAAGACAACCAGGGAGCTAAATATATATTAATTAGAACTCTTGAGGCTGCCATCAATGAGATACAATTATCCCAAACTGTTGCTATTACAGGCTCTGATAGCTTCATTTAAATTCCTGAATAAAACATGAAATATCTTTAATGAGAAATGAATATAGTTGTCAGGAGGGAGTAGTTGTGATATTGTTACTAGTTGAGATAGAGAAGATGAAGACATAATATGAATACCTCCAAATTTATATAAAAATGATGGCTGTTAGCAAAAGACAGATACTCCTTCAGAGACTTCATTTGGGCTGCATCTCAAAAAACATGGAAAATAGCAACACATCTCTTGCAAGGAAACTCTGCTATCCAAAAGGCAGCTGGGACTGCTGTCATGCTGCAAACCATATCAGCTACAAGGTGCAACACTGGTCTAAAATATTCTGTACCATTAAGAGGAATGTAAACAAATCATGTGAAGCCCAGTGAGATATTCTTTTTGTCTTGTTACTCAGTGGCTGACCAGGGGGTTCAGTGTGGAAAACTCACACACACAACCACATGCTCCCTTGTTTTTCCTATTTTTTTTTTCTTTTATTATTTTTAAGACAAATGTCAGTGAGAGAGCAGAGACACCGTTCTCTCCCTTTCAAGGCAACTGAAAGGCACAAGGCCAGGCTAGCAAAGAGCAGTTCTTTAAATCACACTGTCAGGGAGAGAGGAGCTGCAGCATCTCTTCATTCCTCCACAGCTGCTTGATGGACTGCACCAGACGTACTAAAAATTCACCCCTAAGCTGCAGCAGAGGTTTCCTCACCTGCTGTTACTTTCCTGCATTCAATGACTCTCTCCTCCTTTCCACACTCATGTATTTGTCCCTTTTTTCCTTAAAGTGAGATCTCCTGCACATTTTAGACATTTCATCCAGGAGAATTTCTGAAATAGCTTACAGAGAAGGGGCAGCTCTGACTCCACCGCTGGAGTCCCTCACTTTCCTGGTTCCACTGGATGACAAAGCTCTCCCACTCTGGCATCACTTCTGGAAAACAGTGGCTCCTGGGGTGGAGCACAGCAGCTATTTAACAGCATGTACCATCACTTACACTTCAGTGTAGGTCGCAAAGTAGAGATGATTACCATACTAATTGAAAGGGCATGGGAAACATTAAGGAAGCAGAACATAATTATCCAAACTGGAAATTGCCAGGTCGTTGCCATTCTTGAAGGATCCTCTAGTGACCACAGAGAATGATCAGGACCTCAATTTAAAGTCTCAGCACAAGTTTGCATCAAGCTTTTTTGCATTAAATCAATTAATATGTATGTCTGACTATTATTTTTGAGATTCTTGTAGTGTGATGTCTCCGTTTCTTCTCCAAGCATTGGTGTTGCCTATATTCTCTAGACACAGAGACAGAAAATTATCTCAGGGATACAATTCAATTTCTCTTAATCAACACCTCTTTGCTTCATCGAGTAGAGCATGTTTAATCTATTTAGAGTTAGTTGTCAAGGAACAAACACTCTAATTAATATTTTCCTGAAGATGTTCATACATGACAGTATAATAAATTAAACAGAGAGAGTGAAGGATTGAAGAGGTCCTAAGTGCCTCTTTCAGACTGGACCAGAAGGGAGACCTCCATGGATTCTGTTTTTCTTCCACACAAGTTAAGACCTTATAAAAAGTAAAGGGAATTCATATACCTAATATGTCTCCTATTCTTGGAAGCCCTCAGGGCTGTCTAAGCCTGCTGCAGTTGTGGCAATGAATTGCTGTGCCTCAAAACTGGCCCTTCCAGAAATGGATCAACAATTACTGGCAGATTCCTGGGATGAGAGACGAGTTTCCCAATCTACTACAAAGCTTATTCTGTCCTTACACTAGTCATATTTGTGATTTTGACAGCTCACAATCTGATATGTAGGTATTCACACCCCACAATAAGAAAATGGTTATAATTCAACACTCTAAAACTGGCCACAAAATACCTTGGAAGCAGAGATGTGCAGTCATGGGACCAAGAGTACAATGCAACCTCAACTGCAACACAACCAAGAGTAAAATACAAATACCTGAATGTCAACCTGAATATTTATGCCACGTTCACATGCATTACATTTAAATGAATAACAACCATATCAAAAGCCAGCTTTAAGGTGAACCCAAAAGCAAATAGGTTGCATTAACAAGTGAGTCCTTTTCCTTTATACCAAATTTGGGATCCCCTTCAGGTAGTCAAACTTGCTGAAGCAAACATTCACCCCTGACTGCATAAGTCATCTTTAAGGAATAGAATTAAGGGCCTTGGAGCCTGACACTGTGAACATCAAGTGCAATTTACAGCCCTAGAATCAATGGTACCAGAGCGATGTCCAATTATACTCATTTTATTTATGTAGTTTATTTCCTCCAAAAATTAATTTTATGTTCCAAAAAATTGCTGGATTAATAGCCCTAGTAACTGAGGCCATCCATCAACACAAAAATATACAAGGCAAACAGTGACTCTGCAGATTTTACCATTCATTTTAGAGCAGGACTTGGCCAGAGCACGTTTGGAGAGTGACAAGAACATCCAGAGACCTGTGCAATATTTTTACCCTTTTCTGAGATGACATCTACGGTGTCAGCCAGCTATGACCAGCTGCAGTGGTGTTATTTCTGATGGGAACAGGTGTTTTTTCCAGGAGGCAGCTGACAGCAGTGACTTTTTGACTGGCCCCTTCCAGTTGCTTAAATCTAAGAATGTGGTTAAATGGCAAAAAAAAAAAAAAAAAAAAAAAAGGAAGAAAAAAATTAGTGTTACCCAAAAGATGGATGTTTTCTTCAAAATCACAAGTTATTTTCTCTCTTCACTAGATTTAACCCAAACTCTCCTTTTTTTTCCTCATCCCAGCACTGCTGTGTTTAGGCCCTGGTATGTTTTGCCCATATTTCTGCTATACCCTGGGCAAGGCAGGGAAGTTTTCTGGGAGAAAGAAACATGAACATGAGAAAGAAAAGAGAAGCCAGAGAAGCCAGACTGTGATACTGTGATCTCGAGGGTGGTGACAGATATAAAAGCTAATATACATAAACTGTATGCACAGCAGTAAATCAGAGAGTTTACCATTGAGTGTGGTGACAATAATTTTTGTGTGTTATTTGTACCAAAATCTTGGCTTCAGGTCTCCAAACTGAGACTTTCCCTTCACCTTCCCCTCCCAAGCTCTCCCAGATTCACCCCTTGTCCCTGGGGCTCACTGGCACCAGTGGGAGGAGGCACAGCAACCAGAGAGTGCTCAGATAAAACATCCACCTTTGGCCTCATCTCAGCAAGATGATGGTTTTCCCCTCTTTTCCTCCATTGTTCCCTTAATTCTTAAAATAAAATCCCTTCTGACCGAAGGTACCTGTTTGTTCCTATATCCTGAGCAGCCTAACAACAAAGCACTTGGAATTACTTATTGTTATGGCTTGGGGACAAGATTACATCTCTAAGTTTATAAAGCAGCGGCTACATTGCCACTAAATACAAATGATTTTAATAATCAGCATTATATTTGCTTCCTTCAGCAGGGTGCCTTGTCATTACTTTAACGATAATAATACTCGCTTTTCATTTGCTAAGTGTTATTATGATTATTATTCAGAAGCTTTACTATAATTAACTAACTGAGCCTCACAACACCCCTGTGAGTCAGGTAAAGAATTATGACTCCTTGCTTTTTTACCTGGAATTGCTGCAACAGGGAAGATGAGGATTGGAACACAGCAGAGGCTTGGATTAAAACCAGAAGTTCTTACCTCAAAATCCCATACACGACCCACACCCTGAATTCCCTGCCTGCAGTTCACCATCTAGTGATGCTGTCAGTTCAAATTCTCCAAGATGACATTTTGGAGAGGCAAGAAAAAAAAAAAAAGAAGGAGAAGGAAGAAGAGAAGAATCCCTAAAAACACTGAGACACTTTGCTCTCTGCAGCTTTAACAACCTCCTCTGGCAGCTCCCACTCCCGGCTGGTGTCAGTTCCCAAATCCTGAGCACTCATGTTCAGTGCATGCATTACACACATCTGTATCTATACAGGCGACAGCTTCTGTCTATAATAGCCACCTGTGAGACCAGGGGAGGGGCATTAAAAATTAAAGAACTGCAGAGTAGATTGGAAGCCAATCTTGGGTTTTATAGA
This sequence comes from Prinia subflava, assembly GCF_021018805.1. NCBI lineage: Eukaryota > Metazoa > Chordata > Aves > Passeriformes > Cisticolidae > Prinia > Prinia subflava. The sequence continues at coordinate 5,323,342 of NC_086261.1, forward strand.
CAGGGAAGCGTTTGACAGGTGGTCTCTGCAAAAGAAGTGGCCTTAGAGACACATTTCTCTTGATTTTATTTTTTAATTAACTTTTATTCTCAGTATTATCATGTCCTCCCCACACACACACGCTTCCTTCCCTCCTCTTTTTCAGCCTGAAATGCTGATTAACTCACCAGACTCTCACCACAGTGCAATTATAGGTACCTTCAGCATTGAAATCCAGCAGGAATGTTTTAAATATCTTTTCATCTATCTACATCCTGATGCCATCCATCTACCCAACAAGCCCAAAGACCTTGACAACCACACACAGTCAAACTGCAGTGCTTATCATCAAATTAAGGCAAGTGGCTTATCCTCTAACTCGCTACAGTGACTGTCCAGCAAAGCCTGTAATTACAGGGCTGCTCGCTGATGAGCAATCCAAGCCCTGGGTCAAGCATGTGCCTGCTAAACTCTTCCACATGTGCCATTCAGGCCCTTCCTGTTTGGGTTTCGTGGGCTGATTTTGCACCTCCAGCCCCACATAAAACCAGATGACCTCAGAGGGAGCAGAAGGGCCATCCCCATCATTGCTGGCGGGCTGGGCTGCACCTCCTGCCATAAAAACGCTTCCTCACCTTCCCTCCTGCTCACCCCTCGCATTCCTGCTTTCAAGTTAATTGGAATAACACATCTGCAGCCAAACAACAGAACCCAGTGCATCCCCTCCAGGCCCCCCCTGCCCTCTCCACCTCCCCCCCAGCCCCTCTTTGCTTCATTGACTCCTCCAAACCCACCGCATTTCGACAGGAGCACTTAACCTTCTGCAGAATATCTTTATGCTCCATTTTCCTTTCCATTAGGAAGGAGATGAAAGCAAGCAGAGGATGCTTTTGTACAGCTGCTGCTGCTGCCAGCAGATGTGCTCTCCCAAGCCTGTATGTGTTTTAAGCATAGGCTTGAATACTTTGGGGTGTGAGGGGTTTTTGGTGTGGAAGGGATGTTCGGAGGAAACTTAACAATGCTGAGTTTAAGCCAAATGCAATGATTTACACCCAAGTCAGAGTAATTTGTATTCATGCTGTCCTCCATGTTCTTACCAGAGGCTCTGCTAACCAGAGCTGCTGCACTTGTTGTACTTTGAGATCAATTTTCCAATCTCTAAATGTATAAAGTCAAGGCTCAGACTGAGACTAACCGTAGGCCTTTACCATCTGAGCAAAAGATCTGTTATGAACCTGCTAAGCTTTACTGTGGTATTCACTTCTTTACTTCCGAATTAAAAATCACTTCTGCAGTTTTCTTCATAAACATTAATTCATGGCAACAATGGGAATATATCGATGTGTATATATACATACATACATATACATATAAACCCACTTTCTAAATATTTTTTAGAAGATAAAAGCAAGCATTAGGAGCTTCTACACTGAGAGAAAAATATCCTGCCCAAGTGACTGATGAGCATCAGTAACTTTCTGTTCATGTGTATTCCTCAAAGGCCCTGTTGCTTCCCACTGAGAGCTGGTTCTGACTCAAAGCTTGGGAAGCTCCAAGTGCAGGAAAAGCAGCTCTCATAAAACTGTCCAGATTGTGTCCTCCCAAGAGTCATTTCACCCACCAAAGATGCAAGCACATCTGGGGTAGGCAGCAGCTGAGCATAAATTAATTTAGAGGGAAGTGATGTGTCTTTTCTGCACCTGAACTGCAAAATTTATTTTAGGAAGATCCTGTTTGGAAGCTCTTCTGTCCCCTGTCTACTCTTGCTTGTTTGCCATGCTTTACAGCATGTCTGGTTGTGACCTCTCTTTTCCATCTTGGGTTGGAAGAACAAGAACGGTGTGGGGATAGGCAGGGGTTATCTCAGGATCTGAATTTCCTCAGTTCAGTCCTTTGCTCTGTACGGTCTTGGTGTATGTCTTGGAGCAAGTCAGTTAAACTCAATTTCCCATCTCTAAACTCACAGAATCATTGCAAGCACAAACACTGCTGGGCCAGGGAGGAACAGAAAGGAGCCAAGTCACCAGAGCAGCAGCCAACGTCTTTGTGATCATGGGCTGTGAGGAAATTGTCCCTCATTCCCTGGTACCCAACCCAAGCTGCCTCAAGGTGGTGTTAAGGAAGCTGTAGCACACCCAGGCTCTGCGAAGGGCATGTTCTGGTTACAGATTTCAGGCAGAAGCTGTCCTGCAGCAGCAGGGCATAGGGGACTGCAGCAAGCAGGGCAGTCAGACACCCCTCAAAAACCACTTTGGTGACTTGCCCAGCTCCAACAACAACAATCACTCTTCTCTCCTTAGTGCCATCAGGACCAAATCAAAGCTACATGAATCTCTGTCATTCTGTCCCTTCCCTTATTGCACCAGAGGCTCAGAGAGCCTGGCTCTGCCTTGCCAGTCTCATTGTATTAGCTTGATAAACCATCCGTTTACCTATAATTCAACAGACTGTAAAAATCCTTGTGGCCATTGCACAATAAGGAAAATAAATAATAATATGCCTTAACAAGCATCAGTCGAAATAGCCAGGATTTGATAGACCCAGCGATAAAGAGCAGATTTACCTTCCTGGGAATGCAGACAAACTAATCAGATTTAGTTGGCAGCTATGAAAACACAACTGATGGGAGGCTCACAAAATCCCCTCCGTCCCCGCGAACGCAGAGGGGCATGAAAAGAAGGGACATTAAAAAGAGATCATACAGTCATGTCCCCATGCTGGATGCAATGCCCTGGCACGCTGACAGCTGGCTGGCAGCTTTCCATCCCTGGGAAAGGGGGATGCTGGCCCTCACAGCCCAGACAGCAGTTTAACCCCAGGGTCAGAGGCCAGTCAGGCGTTATCCACCGACCGCGCGCATTTCCTCCGCATCTGTGCCTTCAGTACTCCCGAAAAAGACACTGGCAGGGGGATGGAAGCTAATGGGAGCTCCTCTGGTATTTAGAAATTTAAAGGCCTACATTCATTTTTAATGACCTTGGAAACTCACTTTAAAATAAATAAATAAATGAATGCCTAAAACCAAACAAACAAATAGTCAAAAGCAATTTATGTTTTGTGAGAGGCAGGAAATTACTCCCAGCCTGCCTTCCCTACCTGTTTTTTCAGGACTTCTATCTGTTGGACAAGAGGAGAATTGCTGTGTGCTTTGTTAAGTAAAACGTAATTTTCAGGATAACATTCTGACTGTGGGATGAATTGTACAGCTATGCCTTGCATGTACACCATTAAGCTTTTATTGCACAGGATGAGAATAATTCCTACCTTAGGAAGGTAAAAACCATCATTATCTCCTCCCTGTTCTGCTGCACAGGTAGATTTTGACAGACCCTTGTCAGTCTGAATGAGGCATAAGGCCAGTTTTTGAGCTAAGCACTTATTTGGTGCATCTCTGTGGTGTTTTAAAGCCACTCTTGTTTTCCAGCTGTCTTGGAGGTGCCAGTGCTGTCTAAATTGGAGCAGCCCCTAAATCTGATCACATTTATGGTGCCCACAAAGGCAACAGGGAGCTCATAGCCAAGCAGGCAGACGGGGTCCTTGATTGTGTCCCATCTGCCAGACACCAGGATGGAAAGGGCAGAGATGTCCTCAGAGCCCTCCTGCTCTGCCAACGTTCTGCTCCTGGGTGTCCCAGGCAGCAGCACTCCCACCGGGGTGGCAGCTTTGTGGCAGCAAGGGCCACCAAGCAGCTGCCACAGAGCACGGGGCCAAGGTCTCTCAAGAGAGATAAAATAAAGCCCTTTGCCATTACTCAAATGGACTTGAGCTCCTTTTATTGATTATGCTACAGGATTAGTTCTAGAGGAATGCAGCTGTGGATGGAGCCAAGATGACTGTCTCCAGTGGACGATGCTCTGACGTTTTTGGGTGTGCTGCAATTTAATCTTTTTTCCTTTTGTTATCTTTTGTGGTGATGAAATCCAAACACTACCTGATTGGGCACTATTAATGGACCAAACAGCTTTTCCCATGTGCTCAGCTGATTATTATACAGACCTTACAACAAAAATAGTGACCAGAAGACACAACAGAAGGACTTTTTGCCAATTCTTATGAGTCACTGATACTTATGTCTCCTTCTCAGCTGTATCACAAAACCATCTCTACGATTAATATCTTTACTGGCATCCTCTGTGGAGTGGCAGCCAACACCAACATAGTCTCTGCATTTTGAAGGTGACAGAGATGGATGAGGTCGTTTTCCCATCCCTCATGTCATTTCCCTCCCTGTCTACAAGGGTGCTCCTTAGGAGAATATCCTAATGGAGGGTTTGTCTAGACTAGCCTTTAATTGACTCTAGCAACAGGACTTCCTCCATTTCTCCAGGGAGATCATTCCACCACCCCACAGACCTCACTGCCAGGAAATGCTTCCTGATACTCACTCTACCAGCTCCTTCCTCAGTGTTATCCCTGGAGCTGTGCTCAGATAATGTTACGTACAACCAAAGCTGTAGATCCCACCCATCTCTCCAAAGTATTCTCACATGGACCACACTTCCAGGAGGCCTGAAAACTTTCTGCTTGCCAACCTTTTTCCTTTCAAAGCCCTAGATCAACATAATCATTTTAGTTTTCTCCCTTGCCTGCACATTGATTAGTCTATGGAAAGGGGTTTTGATAGAAGTGGCAGAGGAAATATCCTAGCTTTTGGGTAGGCATTGACATAAACAGTCAATTTTTAAAAATTTACTACAGTGACAAAAAGGTATTTATGCGTATTCTTCTACAAATTCCAAATTCAGAGTGCAGAAGAACGACTTTTCCAAATGATTGTTTAAAAAGAAATCAGTTTAGATTAATTTACTGCCAGAGCAATCACATAAACAGTGAACAACACATTAATAAAGTAGTAATAGATATATTAATAATGAGTAAATCGATTGTTATGGGCTGGTCAATACTGTGCTTATTAGCCAGGTTTATATTCATCTACACTACTAGAACTGATGAGCTTTAAATAATCCATAACATGTTATTCATGATTTGGGTATTCTTCCCTATTAATAATTTACTAACAGTTTATAAACTATTCATAATTGCATTCTTCATCTCAAATTATGATCTTTGATCTAAAAGTGAATTATAACTTAGGACAGTCTCCACTGGTCTGACCTGATCACACACAGGGGACCCACCCTGGAGCTGCTGAAGCACCACCTGAGCAATTCCCACAGTCCCCACAACTTGCTTCAACTCGTGTTGTGGATCTTAGGAAACCTGATAGGCAACACAAATTTGATTTGTAATTTTGCAAAACTCAGTAGCAGAAGATGCTTGGAGCATGGGTAATGCTGTCATTGCATTTACAAATCCCTTTTTATCTGCTGATTTGGAAACACGTGAGTAAGAAAGGCTAAGAGGGGGTCACCTAGACTAGCATGCAGGTATTATTACTATTATCATTATTGTTATTATTATCATCATTGTCACGAGAATTGTATTCATCTTACCAGTTCTGTTGAGGCACAGAAACAAGCCCTGCTCTGCTTGGAGCACAAGTGGTGCAGAAAATGGCTGAAAATCCCAAGAAGAAATGGAGTTTTAAGATTTCACCAACAAGCAACAAGCAAAGGTCAACAATGAAAGCTCTGGCTTCCTCAAACTGGAGTTTTCACACCTGTACTCTTCCAAATACGCACCAAGTCCTGGAAAGAGGGATGCCAACCTTGGAAAAAAAGTCATCCAGTGAGAAGGAATGTGGCTTATTGGTCATTCAGGGAATGGCTAGACTGTGTTAGGAGAGAGGTTTTTGATATAAAGCTATCTATGTCCCAAGCTTTGATAAAAACTTGTGGAAATAGTTCATCTACTTCTGGTATTTAAAAACAGACACCTTACTGGGACAAATGCAGAGTAGGGTATAAAAATGTGACAGGAATGCACTGGCCTCCTCGTGAAAAGGGTGAGGGACTTTGTTTTATTTAAACACCTAAAGATTGAAAAGAGGTTAAATGCACTTCTTAAATGTATTCAGGATTCAGGATGGTGAGACCAGGGGAGCAGCAAAGAAAGATTATGTAATTTGAAGGACACCATTTGAACCAGATCAGTTAATTATAGATCAACCAAGAATAATCTCACCATGAAAATCAAACAACACAAGTATTTATTATTTGAGTACTGAAACTCTGTTATAATTTTCTAAAATTAAACAGAAGGAAATATGAACTTAAATTTGATAAGCCTTTGAAAGGGGCTGTAATGCCCAGGAGACATGAATCCTGCATGTCAGTATAAACCCAAAGGACTGAAAGGGGACTGGATTCCTCTTTATTTGCATTGTTTTTTATCTTATCCATCAGGTTTCTGTGGTTACTTCTGGAGAGCAAAAAGGATTTATCCCCTCCTCACCCTTTTTGTCTCCTGACAGGCCTGTGGGGTTTGTCTGGGTCCAGTTTGTGCCTTTCTTTGAGCACAAATTGCTGATCAGCCATCATAATGAACAGGACGTAGAAAGATGCAGTGGTACATTTGCAGATCCACATGTCCCCAGCTTAGATGGAGGCTGGAACTGATGGATGAACTCTTGAGAGAGGAATAAAGTTTGCTGAATATACCTAGATGACATAAACATGCTTTATTTCTTTAGATAACTCAATAGTACAATATATGAGTGATGGGGCAAAATAGAAAATGGAAAGAAAATTCTTCTGGGTATTTGTAGTACCTAGATTTGATTTTGAACTCAGTCCCCACATGCTTGCTAGATGGTCTGTCTTAGATTTTGTCTGAATGACCTTTGAAGGCTTGAATATCCCGGACCCTTCAGAATCAAGTTTGGGGCTGCAATCCTCCCTCTCTGGAGGGAAAATAATTTCAGAAAGAACTGGAACAGAAGAAAGATTTGTTATGGCTTGTAGATTGGGTGATTTATCCAGTTTGGAAACAGCGACAAAAGCGCTATCTCCTGTTTCCCCAGAATAAGTCTGAATGGTGGAGAAAATTAGCCAACTTTTTTCAATTCTTTTTTCCCCTTAATTATTATTATTGCCAGCTCAGCCCCATCATTCGACTACGCTTAGGAGATTAATTTTAATTTTTTCTTTTTAACCTGCAAAGTACTTTCTAACAATACTTATTAATTTTGCTGGAGGAGTGGCCCAAGTAACTGGAGTATTCTCCTGTTCTGTCCTCCCACACACAACTCAATCTTCCCCCGTGCTCGTGGAGGAACAGCAGCCTCCTCTTTCATGCGTCTGTGCTAAAACTGGAAAGAGGATCTGACTTAAAGGCACACTGACAACTGGTTTAAAATCTTGAGTTAATTTGGTGTCAAAGTAGTATTTTTTAATAAAATTTGGGGGTTTCGTTAGAGCGACGAAAGCATGAGGGATCTGTGAAATTAAAAGAGAATTAATTATTCCCAGTCATTACTGAAAATACAAACACAACCTGATTGCATTTGTTAGAGCAAATGAAATTGATTTTAAACAAAACTGAACCTGACCATCAGTGTTTCACTGCCTGCTCTGTAGCACCGACAGCTGCTCTTCTCCAAGGCGGGCTGGCTTCCCCAAAATTCACTTCTTGTTTGACAGAATTAAGTATTAATCTGGCCACTTTTAGAGAAAACTGAACAATAACCCTGTTTGCTCAGCCTGTCTCAGCTGATTAAGCCTTGTTTCCCAACTGATTGGGAAGACATATGAGGGTGACAAGCTTTTGTCTTGCAGACATCTTCATGTTTGAAGTCTGTAAATTCTCATCTCTCTCTTACCACTCCTGTTTCTCCATTTAAGCAGACACAAACCTAAACAACAAACCTGAAATTTAGGAACTGAATAGAAAGCTCTAGCTTTTTTCTTCCCCAAAGCCTTTCCAAATATTTCTGGCATATTTTTCTTAATCTGCCACTTGACGTTACTCCTTTCCTGCTAAAAGATGTTAGGATACAGGTTTTGCTGTTGTTTGTTTTTCATGGAAAACATACTATTAGATCCATTTGCCTAGAAAACCAACACAGCAGTAAAGGCAGAGTAGGGGGTTGCTAAATGCTGATGAGAGCTGAGGCATATTAACCAGGTATGAATATGATGCTCTATTCTCTGGCTTTGAAATCATTGCTAACAGGCTTCAAACCTGCTCTCTCATGGCCTATAACATAGACAGAGAGGTGTAGAGGAATGTAATTAACTCCTCATGGGCTCTTTCTTGCCTTCTGTAGCTGCATCAAGAAGGATGGGTGAGACTTATCCAGCTTTTCCACTAAAAACAAAAAGAGATGGTGAAATGAAACCTTTCCTGGCAGGTGTTTCCAGCCCCAAGAGTGCCCCTTCAGAGCACTCAGAGACACAAGCCCTGCTCAGAGGGTGCTGTCAGGTGGCCAAGGCAGCAGTGGGGGGCATGTGGGACATGTAGGACAAACCCCTGGCTTGGTAACCCTACCAGTACAGTATCCATCTCTCCTCAGCCTCCTCCTGCATAAAAAGAGAGATGTGCTCAAGAGATGTTGTCCAAGACCATGGAAAGAGCAGTCAGAGGAATTTGGAAGGACTCTGAGGATGGCTTAGTTTGAGGTCGTGGCACACTGCTGGTATAACAACAAATTCAGTGGCCAGGGCATCAGAAGAGCTCCAAGACACCTTGGAACCTTCACCAAGGCCAGGCTTGCCCCTGACAGAAGTGAGAGCTCTGCTCCCCACCTGTGACACAACTCAAGCAGATACAATCACTCCTGATAGGGCATTTCACAAAACGTTTTTTGCCTTCAGGCACCAGCACCTTTTTAAATATTAACCAGCGAGATGTGCTGGCTGCCTCTCTGGAATTGCCATCTCTGACACTGGTGATCCCAGCGTGGCAGCAGAACCCAGAGCCAAACCCTGCCTCTCAGCAAGTGGCTTGCAGATGTGGATTTTAATTAAAAATATTTAATTTTCAGCTCTGACTTCCATTTGCTCTACCTGGCATTACAGTCTGTGGTGCTCATCACGCAGACCGCTGCAGTGATGCTGTGTGGAAAGCTCAAGCCTGTGGCAGCTCCACCAAATGGCCCTGCTGAGCCCTGTTTTGTGTTCAGCCACACCAACCAAATTACAGCTGAAAAAATTGAAAATCATTTGTGGCTCAGAACCTACCTTATACTGGAACAATCCCCTCAGAGATTAGCAATATGGAAAGAGCACCTTTCTAGTCCTTCCAAGACACATCCCTGTAGACCTTCTTTATTGTTTTTCATCTGCAGGAGGCTGAAAACTCTAGGCATTGCTCACTTCTAGGGGAAAAAAGTTAAATTTAAATTGGCACCTCAGGCTCGTATCACATCCACAACTATCTCCAAAGCCCACCTCATCCTGTGGCCATTTTTCCTTGAGATGAGATGTTGCATTCCCAGAGCTCCTGCAGCTTCCCAGCATGGACCTCACATGGTCCAGTGGGACCTTACATATTCCTTCATTGTCCTATTTTCCTTGTAAAAAAGTTAAGGGAGTTGTTCAGTGAATAGTTCCTTTTAAGTTTCACTTTTTATTACTTGTCACTTAATTTATCTCTTTTCAAGTTATTTAGTGAGTAGCTTTATCTTTATATATTTTTGCACTAGTAGGTTTCCACATTTACAGACATGAATCCTTAATTGAACATTGTGGAACAGAATTTAGTGCAGGTCCTACTCATAAAAAAGGTTCTACCTTTGTCCTCTGACTGCCCCCTGCAAACAACATACTGAGCATCCTTCCATAGATAAACACTTCTTCACAATTCAGCAGGGAATTTTCAGCATTTTGAAAGTTCTACATTGTGGCTGATAAATAACTGAAAACCTAATTTGACTTTACTGTTTAGGTAGTTTTAGGGAGTGTGGAGGAAGCATGTGGAAAAAAAAGGGCAGAAAGCAAGAAAACAACTCCAGGGCACATAAGCTTCCTTATATTAAATATCCAAATATAAATATAGTGGATTTTGAGGTATTTCTAAATAATAAGAATTTTGATTATGGAAAAATATTTTGAAAAACTATTGCACTTTTTAATGTCCTGATTTACCTCCAATTATGAGGTTCATAAGAGAAATAAGGAGTCCTACACCCTCTGAAGAAACTCCTGTCACAGGGCATGTACGAGTCAGTGACTGCAGTGCCAGTGAGAGCTCATCCCCAGAGAAAGACTTTGTGGACTGTTTGTGGCAAGGACACTACATGGTAGCATGGCACCTGATGCAAGGGAGGCGTGACATATGACCCTTACTGCAAACGGGAAAATAAACATCAACAAGACAGACTGAAGAACACATCAGAAACGGTAAAAACAAAGTTAAAAATAATCACTGATAGCATTTAGCCCGGAGTGCTTTTCGCTTTGTTGTTCTGTACTGACAATCCCACCTACAAATGGGTCTGTGAGACTTTTTGACTTGCAGACAGCCTGGTTTGCTCTGCAGACCCCAACATATCCATTGTCACCCATGGGAGGGCCCCAGGGCCTTCAGTAGGCTGCATCTTTGGGGACGGATCAAATGGCTCCCAGACGAGAACAGAACCAGACATTTCCCAACCAAATACCTCTCAGGTCACTGAGCAATGCTCTGGTGGCTCTGCCTCGCCAGCAAATGCCCACGCTGAGGCACATCAGTGAGTGGCTTTGCCTGAGGACCCTCCTGCCTGCTCCAGGCTTGCTGTGCTGGTGGCAGGAGGGACGTGTGCCCCTGCTCCGGCCAGCGAGCGGCAGGAGCCACGGGCTGGGCGTCTGCTGAGAGCCCACCCTGACAACTGCAGCACTGGCAGCACACACAGAGCTTCTGACCCACCAGAACTACTGCTGAGGGAGTTAGAGAAGGTGCAGCTGGCTGAGGAGAGCAGTGGAGGAGCAGAAAAGCTCCCCTAACTGCTCCACAGTCACTGCTGGTGAGTGCTACCATCTGTGGCAGGGCACGAACACCAGTCTGAAGGAGTTTTAAACTGGTTTTGGGGTGAATTGCACCAGCCTGTTGCTGCTCTGAGGTCCCGGACACCAGAGCCCCCATGCCAAATGTTGTAAAGCCAAAACAAAGCCCAGTCCCTGACTACAACAACTTACAACCTTGGGACATGCAGTTATTCATTCAGATGAAGCTTTATGTCAAGAGCTACCGCTTTGCAAGGCAGCTGGGTATTGCTGCAGATGAGTGCCACAGCAAGGACATTTAGGAAATCTCTCAAAATCACCCTGTGAGTGCTGCCACAGGATCCAGAGCTGCTCCATCACTCTGTTCCAGGCTGTCACGTCGAAGGACATCAAAATAATGTCAGGTAGTTGTTTCTACTCCATGGAAATGAGCTGTTACCTCTACAGGGGGACAAATCTGTTCTACAGCTAAACCAGCCTGGTTTTGTAGGACACCAAACCCTCACCCCCAGCCATCTGATGTGACAGACTGGGCACTGGAAATTATGCCATATCCCATGCTCCACACTGCAGAATCCCATGAAGATGCTCTGACAACCACTGCTAGATTTTCTCTCCTTGTGTCTTGAAGAGTCCACCAACAGTGATGGATTGGGTGGGCAAAGCTTGTCAAAGAACACTTTGGATGCCAGAGAGCTTTCCAATCCCTTCTAAGTAGCTCCAGAACACGAGCAAAGATGAACTGCCCAAGTCCCTCTACATGAAACTCTCCAGGCTGATTTCCAAAGATCCTGGAAGCAGTCAAAGAGAAGTATACCGAGGTGTCAGATGTAGAAAAACGTGTCAAAGCAAGAACATTCCCTTTCCCCCTCACCTGTTGCCTGCCTCATCACAGCCAGTGGTTTCAACATCTCTCCTTCCTCACTACCCATGGCATGAGGAGCTCACCATGTACCCAACAAACCCAGAAAAGGGCAGTTCCTGTCCAAGTCCAAGCAGTTTCTCCTTCCCCAGTCAGAAATGGCATGAGTTTATGGTAATGATGTTCTGCATGAACTTGTTCTCCAAACAAGGACCAGCTTGTCATCGGACAGAAATGGAAAAGGGTCAACCTTCCCTGCCCTTTCTGCACATAACAATTCCTCCTTTCAGGAGGCAATGGCTTGAAAGCTCCAGTTATCAAAGCCTGTTCTCCACAGTGACACCTCCAGACCCAGACTCCTCCCTTTTTTGGGCTATGAACAAGTCCTTGGTATTTTAGCCAGGCCACTTCTCCAATGCAGCTTCTGTATTTAGGAAAAGAAAAGGAAAAAAGAAAAAAGGGGAGGGGGATTAAAAAAAGAAAAATCTGTGCTTTTTCAGGGAAAGTTCGGCAAATATTGTATGCCTCCTATTTCTTTTTTCTTTCTATTTTTTATATTTTTCCCCTTCTTACATTCACACAAGCAAAACAACAAGAGGGTCCTCTGATGAATGTGGCAGATCGCCATGGTTACGGTTCAGAGATGCAGCAAAAAGCAATTATGGTGGGACAGAGTAGAGAAAAAAGAAACCAAAAAAAAAAAAAAAAAAAAAAAAGAGGGAAATGCACCTCTTTGTCAGAATTTCAGAACAGCTGTAATAACACTTCTGCATCCCAACCACTGCAAAGTAACTGAAATATTGTGGCATGTTAAATGCCAGCGCATTAAATACCAGGATTTCAATGTCACATTATTTAAAAAGACAGGAAGCATTAATTTCCAGCTGCACTTTCAGCCTGTTAAATCATCTAAAGGGAATAGGGAAAAAGGAGCAAGTCCATGGCACGGGGCCTCACATTTTGAGGTGTGAAATAAAACACTGTTCAGCAAGGCAGTGGAATGCACTTGTAACAGATTTAATCTGACAGCAGCTGCGGTTTCCTATTTAAGCTTTGTGTGATTTATTTTTCCCCTTGGTGTTGGAGCTCCTGGAAGAGGCTGTGATGCTCTCCTGACCTTTCCCAGCCAGGGGATCTCAGAACCCCTCACCCCCATCCCCCAGTGCTGCTGCCTGTGATGGGCAGGGGAGGTGAGCTCTCCCTGGGTCAGACTTGCTCAGGTCTCACCTACTGAGGATCACAGGTGGTTTGTCTTGGTTTGGGCTCTGCAGTGCCTGGAAGAAGAAGGAAATTCTCCTTTGACATCCTATTGTTTTAATATTATATTGAAAATAAAACCTGTGTGTCACAGGTTGGTATGATCTGTTGCTAACATTTATTTCCCTGCAGCTAATAAAAGAGTAAAATTCACCTCTGCTCTCTCTTACTTGTATGTAATCTTGATTATTTCCATCATTGGTCATAAAGATCTGGTTTTGGTGATAGCAGCAGCATAAAATATTTCCCTTCCTTTCCATACCTGTTGCATACTGCAGCCTCCAGCTGTGTTCTTGTCTTCCTGGCTATGAATCACACCTGCTGAATTTTACACCATGGAAAGAGGCATAAGGTGAGAAATGACTAAAATGGATCTGTCTCTCATCCTGTTCACCAAGATGTTCTGCAAATTGTAGTGCCCAGGGGTAGAGGGAATCCTGAAAGGGACAAATGGTGCTGTGTTTGGTATACCTTGGGAGCAACAAAAACAAAGGATGGACAGAGTAATACAACCATGAATAAACAAAATAGCCCAAACAAGACAAAGATGAGACACTTCACAGTTATTTACCTCTTTTCTGAATGTTTCCCTCCACCTTTGTTTCCTGTCTCTTCACAGAAAAGAGCTATCAGGTTAAACATCCCAATTCCAGCTTTCCTCCATCCTGAGCAAGCTCCTCCATCCAGCCAACATTGACTCAATCAAAGGACTGAGATAAAAATTAGGTTTCCCCATCACAGCAGAGGTCCACTGCTCCTCTCTTCTTTCAATATTATGCCCAGCAAAATCGAAGCTCCAGACTTGCTTCCTTCACAAAAGAAATCTGAGAAAACCTGTACATGAGAAGAAGACACTAAATTTGAAGGAAAAATGAAGTATTGCCAAGTCTTGTGGTTATATATCACAAGTCTATTGATATTTTGACTTTTTTAATTGCTTTTTATAGCGCTGTCTTCTAAAATCAAAAATCATCATGAACCTCTTATGAGAACAGCAGAGAAATCATGAATAATAGAAAGAAGGGACTGCTAAAGGTTTAGCAGTGAGAAGGAGCCTAAAAAAACCCAGAGCTTGAAATTCTCTTGCTTTTTAAAAATTAATTCATGATTTAGACAAACCTGTTGCAACTTCTCAACCCTGGGATATATCACGTTAGATAATGTACTTAGGAAGGACAGTAGAGGGGTTTCACAAGAAATTTGTCATAGGAGAAAAGCTCTGTGGAGTGAATCTGAGACCTAATATTGCAGGTCATGCCTTTACTGACTTCTGCATCAGCAGAAGTCTCAAGGGCTAAACAAAACCCCAAAATGAACCATCCTCTAAATCCAACATTTGGATGCACAGGGAAGCTGTGGTGTCTCAGAGAATTCCACTGTTAATGCATCCCCAAGGCTTTTGTTCACTCAGCACTGGAAATGTAAATCTGAAAACAAACAGTAAAATTTAGCTAATTTTGTATTGAAAAAATATATTAACAAACAGCCTCAGTTTCCCTAGGCAACTCAAAAAAAAAAGTGGTGTTTAAACCCATCAAAGCATTTTCCTATACCTAAAATTGAAAAGGAAAACAAAAGGAGATTGGAAACTCTTTTCCAATAAATTCTGTTTTGGTCCAGAATCACTTCTATAGTTAAACTCTCGCAGGAATTATCAACAACCAGGAAGGTGGGATTAGCATTTCCCTTGACAATTCACACCTTTGGAGGTTTGGTTTCCACTTTATTTTCTCCTGTCTCAGAGCAGTTCCCAAATCAGATGTGACAGCCTAAGCAGAGGAGCTGGCTGGATGTCTCTGAGCCAAGAGCGTGGTACGTGGGCAGCAAACACCAGAGCCAAAACCAGTGGAGAGGCACCAAGCAGGAAGAGTGGCAAGGCAGGTGAAACAAGCTCAGTTTCTATCTGAGACCTCAGGTGAAAGCAGAGACTGTTTGCAAAAATGTGTCAAATTATGAGAAAATAAAAAGGGTTGGGAAAAATAAAATTTAAAAGGCTGGAAGTATAAACTGTTTTATGAGTTTCAAAATCCACTTTTTTTTTCCAAGAGAGGTAATAGAGAAAAACCTGGAAACCTGAAAATGAGTGATTTAGGAAACTCTGGTTTTGAACGTGGTGATGCTTCTGCCCAGCCCTGAACCAACCAAGAGGGAAGGATCACTAAGGTGAGTGAATGCCAAGCTGCAGCTGCAGACCCAGCCCTGCAAGGTGCTGGGCTACCCCAAACCAGCAGGACCCACAAGCACACAAAGCCATGTCCACCAAACACCCCTGCCCAAATGGGGAACTCCCTGGGGATGGAAATCAGATCAGAACAACCAAAAGTGCCCCAACTCTCTGCAGCAGGGAGTGTCATTGCCAAGGAATCCTTTGTGCACTCGACATTTATATGAGAGAGAGATAAAAGGAGGAAATTTAAAACAAAGGTTTCATTGGCGATTGCTGCTTTCTCATTGCTTTATTATTTGTTATTTGCACATGTCAGATAACTGGACTTGCAAATAGCCTCAATTAGAAATGCAGATTACACTGGGCCAGAACACAGTGGACACTTTCACTCCAGCAATCCTGCTGTGAGAACACATGACCAGTTTGCTAAGAAACAGACTGAAAGTCAAAGTTAGCTTCATTTTTAGTCTGTGTCCTGTTCATGATCCAGCAGCTGTGAATAATTCTTCATTCTTAAAGAATTTAATGGAAAAACTGTGTTTCCAGTAGAAAATCCCACTAAAAGACATCTGCAGCTCCTTGTACTGGTTTTATGTCTTGAGGTAGAATCAGATGTGATCAATCCTGAACTTGAAAGCTGAAAACCACCGTGTTGTCTCAGACCTGGTAACAGGCTTCAACACTTGAAAGCTTGTCTCCCTGCCCATAACTGAGATTAGTGTATGAAATAAAAGATATTACCTTTCCTCACGTCCCTTGGCTTACTTGTTTACTAACACTCCTCCCAAGAGTGAGACTTCTCCCTCTGAACTTGATGATACATCTAAGTAAGATTACACAAAAGTAGGGCTACCAGTTCCTGGAATAAATGGCCATTTAAAGTGCCACTGGCCATTTGATGTTTTGCAGGTGATTCCTTTGAGATTGGCCCATTGCTTCTTTTGATTTTAGCAATGCCTAAAATCCTCCATATATTACTCAAGATGTGACTGTTTTCCCAGCTGCTGCTTTGCAATCCTTACCAAGTTCAGAAGCAAGCAAAAATGGACTAAAGTTAGGGATGAAAATAAGATGTTTCATGTCATTACACACACTTCATTGTACAGGACACTCACCAGCAGGGTAAAAGCTGCTCCAGCCCAAGTGAGGCTCACCTGCTTCCAGGCAGAAGCTCTTGGCTCTTGTATTCCTGGGCTTGAGGTGGCAGAGCTGCAAGATGAGTCCACAACACAGTGAAGTCTCAGCTTAACCTGAAGAACAAATCTGGAAAAGTAGCACTAATAAAGAGGTTTTAGATATATATGTATTAAAAAAAAAAGTTTGCTTGGAATGACTGGCAATGGATGTGGATATGTGGGATGCTTTTGCTTTTGTTAAGTGTTTATTAATCATTGTGACTTTGTTCAGCGTTCACTGAAGAAATGTAAATAGTTCACTAAAGACAAAGATAAAAAGTATGCAACTGGTTTCAAATAAGCCATTAAACATGTGAATCTGCAGGGAAATATGGATGCAGAGCCAAAAAATCTGGTGTGAAGATCAAGCCCATTCTCACAAACTCTCAATTATACAGAAATCCTCATCTCCAGTGGTAGTGTTTTATGGGTTTGTGAGTGGCAAAAAAAGAGAAATCATCCATCTGCTCAAAAGGATGCTATCCTGGTTACAGGAGGCCACAACCTGATCCCTAGACATGTCCCAGCTGTCTTGTGTGACCTGGGGAATCTGGTCAGATCCATTTCAGGAGAAGTTGACCCTGCTGCAGCCCACACTGAGTTCCCACAGAAGAGGTGTAGACAATGATTTGATCCTCTCCAGTAAGGCTGAAATTCAGGTGAGAACTGGTATCCTGAGTTTGTCTAATTTACACTTGAGTTGAAATAACTCAGCAGTCATGAATCAGAGTTTTAAATATAATGGATTGAATTTCAGACCTGAACCTGGTCAATCACACCTTGTAAATGTGTCATTTAATGCAACAACTGTGAGAAGAACTGGCAGGTGGACAGAAGATGAGAAGAGAATTAGCAAATCTTAAAAAAAAAAAGGTACAAGACTTTCAGCATGGAAAAGAGAGCTGTGAAAGAAAGCTCAAGAATCCAGAATGGCCTTCATGCTCCAAAATACACCCACAAGGCTTTGAAGGAAATTTCTGACTTTGAAACTTTCCCCACTTATTTATTATCTATATTTGTTTGTCCAGGGAGGTCTGTTGGGAGGATGTGCCTGCACAGACACATCACTGAAATCCTGACCCCTCTGACAGCTCCTGGCTTCTCAGCAGCCAGGACTGCCACGTTTCAGCCTCTGCATCACCTGCAGCACAGCAGCAACTTCTTTATAATCAGTGGGTTCCTTTTTCTCACTGCATCACCTTGGCACCTGGGCAGATATTTTAGAGGGGGTGCAAGCAGAGAAACTGAATCTCAGCTGCTGAGCTGTTCCATTCAGGTTAAATGGAACTGGTTTTATTTATGATAACTCCTTTTCCATCCACAATCCACCAACAATTCCTCTCTGCTAATGCAAACATTAAGGGGTTAAACATTTCTCTTCAAGTCAATGAGAAAACTCTTTTTGCCTGTGGTGGGAGTAAAATGCCATTAAAGTTTTCTAATACTGCTTCTAAGAAAAGGTTTGGGTGGGAAGGATAATTGTTGAGAATTTTTTTTCTGTGATATCTTACATTGACTTACTGTCAGAACTATTGCACTGTTACAAAATATTTTTCCAAAGTCTTGCAATAAAACGTAGCTGGAGATGTAAATAAAACATATAACTAAGTTTGTGACTTTCCAATTTAGAAATGGCAAGAAGGTCTCAGCATTTCAGAGCAATGTATAAATTTGTATCATAGTGCTTATTATCAGGTTATGAACTCATTTTATCCTTAAAGGTGTCTCAAATGTATATACTCCACTAAATTTCACAAAGTATTAGGTCTCGGTGAGGGTTTTAAACAACATTTTTCAGATATTTGGATCCACTTAAATTGCTTCGGGGTGCTGATGCATCTTGGGTGTTTTACAGGGTCAGTTTTACAGGGAGAGAATTTTATGTGAAGTAAGGAAATTTTAGACACTTAGAAAATATGAGCAGCCACAAGTTAACATCAGTGTCAGAAACATCACTTCAAAAATGTACTCAAGAAGCCAAAAATCTCTACAAGTCAGAGTCCAATGGAAATTACATGAAATGCAAGTGGAACTGGCTATGAACAGCTGAAGACCTTCTTTACCTCAGAGTCCTGGACCATGACATTTCAGGTGGTTCATGAAATCCATCAGGACGAAGCCTCTGTGTGGCATCACATTTAGCATTTTCAAATGTTCATTTGACAAAGCTCTGGAAAATACTATCCAAGCTTGATCAACAGAATACGTAAAGGAAAAATCCAAATTATATTCTAAAAACCTATTAATTTCTGTGGACTGTGCCACCAAACTTGCACAGTTCCCTCTCTCTGGACAGGACTACAAGCTCTGCCCTGGCTGGTGCTCAGTAATTCTCTTTTCCCTCTGTCTGGGAGCATCCAGAGCCATTTCTTTTCCAGGAGCTGCTCAGATCTCTGAAGTCTCCCTCTGCCACCATCCCCTGTCCCCAACACCCCCTGCAAATGAGCCCCAGTAAGCCCCAAGTACACAACTCAGGCAGGCAGATAGCACCAACCTATGGAGAAACTCTCTCATTTCAAGGGAATGTTGAATTTCTCTCAGCAGGAGATGCAAAACCCCTCTCTCAGCTACCAGAAACATTAATTCTCCCACTCTAGAAAATCCTCCATTAGCTTCTCTAAATAAGAATTAGCCAACACCAAACTATCATATCCATGTGTGTTAATAATTTCTTTAAAATTAACATGATTTTGGATATCTTCCCATTCTAACCTTATATTTACTTCTAGTCTGTGATTTCAGTGTTTTAATATTTCACAAGGAAACCTGCAGTAAATCTGAGGTTTCAAACAAACTATATTATTGCATTCAGGACCTCAGTAAAAGTTTGTTTTCAGCAAGACAAAAACCCAAACGTTCTTTCCCTTAGGTCTCCTCTATGAAGCAGGAAATAAACTTAGTTTACAATAATGGAGCATTTCTGCTTCAGTGTGGCTTTTGTCACTTTTCCAAAACCCCAACACCTGATATAAGGCACCTGGCCAAGGATTGCCCAAGGCATCAAAGTTTTACTTCTAAAAAGGAACATTAAACTTCAAAGCCACTTGATCAGGCAGCTTTCTCAAGCTCCCAGTTTAATCTAAAACTCTGTGATTAAGGTGGCATACTTGCATAAATTTGGCCCCTAAATATTAGAACCCTAACAGGTATCCAGTTCTTTTTTCAGAGAGGTGACCTCACATGGACAAATTTTCGAAGTGTACATTCAAGCTTGTAATTCAGATATTCATGGGCTTGATCTAGTGGTTGGAGTAGGTGAAATAACCCTTAAACAATAAAAGACAATGCAAAAACCAAACCAAACCAAAACCCAAAGACACAAGATTCAAACAACGGGTTCTGTTACCAAGCAGAAAATATTTTTTTCTCACCATTTCACACAAGGCCAGATGTGAATGTGTTAGACATGGTGAGCAAGGGGTATTGGATGGCAACCATCTTTACCTACATTGGACTTGAAAAATTGGAGCAGAAAAATGGACTGAATCTATTTTTGGCAGCCCTGTGGGACTGTGTCTGCCTAAAGTTTTCTGTCCCCAGCCCTGACCTTCTCAGAGGTTTCCACCCATTTGGACAGCACGGCAGCACAGGACATTGGTGATGGTTCAGCTCACCAGGCTGCACTTTGGTGGCTCTCATGGCTGGGGAGGAAAACACTGGAGCCCTCCAAAGGTGAGTCTTCCTCAGCTCCAAAGGATATAAATTCATTTCTCAGCAGAAGGGCTTGAGAGAAAGTTTTGCCCCATGAAGTCAGTGGTCGGATTTTCAGACAACAGGCTCCCCACCTGGGAGGGCAGCTGCTCTCAGCACTGGTATTTTAACTTGTGGAGGATGGAAAACACCCCAGCAGAGAGTTTGTTTTGGCCCCACAATACAGGGATGGCTGAGCTCTGCATCCAGCAGAAGATTGTTGTTCCAACAATGGAAAGCGGAAGGGGGGAAGAGATGAACTCAGAGCAGGCAGCACACCAAAGCCAAAACACACATTGCAGACATTTCTGCTGCACTGGGACACGCAGGTTAAGCCAAGTCAATGCTCTGCAAGTCTAAAAACTCACGCTCCAACAAGCACCAGCCCTCAGTAGACCTGGGCAGAGCAAAGGTTTTCACTCTGGCAAAGCGACCAGTGGAGGGGAAGTGTGAGGTTTTTAACAAGTTGCTCCTAAGAAGATTTAATATCATATCTCCTCCTCTGCTGCACTCCCCTCTCACAGCCTACCCCTCCCAGGAGGCTGTGCAGAGTTAAGTCATTTGGCTGAGAGACAAAGGAAGAGGAGGGTAAAGAGCAACTGGGGGAGCAAAAGATGAGAGAGGTGGAAGGCAACGGAGAGGAGAAGGAGAGGGATGCTTTCCCTGCTCTCCCAGGGATGAGAGGGAGATGCTGAGGGCAAAGATGGCAGAGAGATCACACAGGAGAAGCCACTGGCATAAGCAGGTTGTCCTCCCCCAGCTCCACACATCAGTGACAGTACGAGGCTGTCTGGAGCAAGTCCCTCAGAAGACACAGCCACTGAGACTGACTCGTGGCAGAACCAGAGGAGCTGCTGGGCTGTGGCTCCCCCAGCTCTGTCAGGGGAGCAAAAAGAGGTGTGTGTGCAGCCCTGGCAGGTTGCAGGGGGTGTAAATGGCCAGGGGCTGTGTCCAGCTGCTGGCTCAGCCACAGGCAGGGGAGGTTTGTCAAAGCAGCCCCACGGAGCAGGGCAGCACACCTGAGCATCTTCCCCACTGCCCAGGGGAAGCACAGAACCGGCTGTGCCCTGGACTAGGGCAGCCCAACCTCTCCTGTCCCTAGCTGAAATTCAAGAGAGGGAATTAAAGCAGAACAGTGGCTTTCTCCTTCTTCCTCTTCTAAACCAAGGGTGTGAGTTGAGCCTTAGAATTATAAATTTCTTCACCCCAGACACAGAGGAGGGGATGTGTGTGCTTTAGCACTGCACATGCCCTGGATTTTCTACCTCACTTCCCTCTTTGCCTTTGCTCCCTCTCTCTCCCCCTTCCATCCTTTCCACTGGCACAGGAAAGTGTGCCCTCTTTCTCCCCCATCCTCTCTCAGAACCTTTGCTTTGTCCTCCATGCTCTTCCCAAACCTGATTCAACACCCCAGCATCAGCTGAGTTCAAGCTAAAGCACTCAAATATTCTGCTGTGAATTGGATGCAAACTCAAGCCTGGGAATTCTGCATATCCTCTGTGTGTTTAGCTTGTATCAACAGCAGTAGATATTTCTGTCCCTTCTACACAGGCACACACATGCTCCTGCTGCTCCCAACCCTACAGGCATTCCCCAAAAGCCATCTAAAATTATTGCAAATGCAACACCACATTATGGCTTCTAAAAAAAGGGTTTTTTTTTAAAAAAAAGGAGTAAATAAAACACTGATAAAAAATTAAAATAAAATAAAATAAAATAAAATAAAATAAAATAAAATAAAATAAAATAAAATAAAATAAAATAAAATAAAATAAAATAAAATAAAATAAAATAAAATAAAATAAAATAAAATAAAATAAAATAAAATAATCAAGCCCTGGAGTACCTCCAGAGAGGAAAGAGTCAGATCTCAGCTGGTAAATAAGATGTTACTGTGAAGCTTGTAAAGCCAGCGTTATTTCTCCTTTGTAAAGGCTCTACCTGCATAACATGAAGGGGGCTCAGTGACAGACACATTAAAACACCATTAAACTGTGAAATAGAACACAGTGTGAAAATAGATTTAACCTTCACAGCATATTGATCTCTACCCTGCGCCGTGCCTAAGTTCTTGGACAACTGTTTTATAATAGGTTTTACTTATTTTCCTGTTGCTATTCTGACTTCCTCAGAGGAGGGTGTTATTTCTAAAAGCTCCTGACAGCTAAGGGAAAAGTGGGCTTGTTTCTTAGTCATCGCTCAGTGCTCAAGCCTTGCTGCTGCCAGCTGCTCCATAAACAGAAATCAGTTTTGTGCAAGTGAAGGATGGGTCTGGGCAGCAGCGATTGCAGTGGGATGGGAGGAGGAGGAAGGGGAAGCGGAAAGGGAAGAGGAGACGGGCTGTTTGCAAGGACTGTGCTGAACAAAACTCTGCAGGATGCAGGCAACCAGGCTGAACCCCAAATGCCTCCTGGAGAGGACAGTGCCAAGATTTATTTAAGCGTGCAGGGACACGGACTGTGTTTGTGAAGATAGGTGAAATGATTGTGCACACATCTGCGTATTCAGACGGGAAATCCTTCTGATGAATTGGCTGCCACAGATCAGGCTGCTGCCAGCCAGTCCTTCGGCTCTCACTGGGAGATAGGGATTTCTCACAGTGATGAGTTATGCCACAGGACCTCTGACCCGCCCGTCACCTCCCTCTGACCATTCATCCATCTCCCAGAGCCTTATGCTAAGAGTTCAAACCCTTTCAAATGGCCAGGTATTTTTCTTTTTCACATCAGCTCAACAAAAATGTTCCACCCTCCTCTCCACTAGGATTTCCTTTCTGACCACCCCAAAATAAATGCAGCCGGAATGCAGGACAGATAATGTCCAGCCACTTCCTGCAGCCCTGAACAAGGGGTTTGTAACATCCATGCAAAAACTAGATAAATTTTTGAGGGTGTGGAGGGGTTATATTTACAGAAATATTTCTGATGCCTGCCCCACTGTGGTCATCTGGCAAATTCTGGCCTGGCTGGAGATCTCTAAACACACGTGAAAGGGAGGCTGAGCCCATCCATCAGATACCCCTGACATGCTGCATGGAAATCAAACCTCTACACTGGCTGCTGGGCATGAAGAGAAATGAAACCTCTACACGGGTCCTGGAGCAGAGTGTTGGATCCGTGTACCCAGACCTCGCCAGTAAATTAGCACCATACCAGACATGTTTGCACACATGGTTCATGGGCAATTTGCAAATTATCCATGAGGAAACCGTGCAACTGCCACAGAGGTCACCACTCAGCAAGGGTGTCCAGGGCTAATTCCAGAAAAGTGGCTTTGACTTCAGCAGGACTGGGGTGGTGCTCACTGAATTTAAGGCAACTGCCCACTGAAAATCTCAGTATACTTCTCCCTCTGGTTAAGTCACCCAGCTTTCCATGACATGGAGCATTTTGGTGCAGTATGGATGCCAACCATTCCCCAAAAATCTGCAGTCAACCAAAATGTATGGCAATGTTAAATTTATCTTATGCACCTGAACTCTAATAATGAGAGTTAAAAACCTGACAAACTCACCTTACAATCTGGCAATAGGAAGAACAATTTCTCATAAAAAATTCTGAGGTTTTTACAGGAGTGTCCTGTTTTGAATTACCTTAATCCAAGTCATACTGCGATGATGGAAATGACTGAACATGTGAGAAAACAGAAAATAATTTTGGAAAGAGATTCCCTGCAAAGCCTAACACTCTGCATGTGCAATAGAAAAGTTGCCAAAATCCCACTCCACAGACCCCTCACTTTCTGAGCACGTTCGTACCTTACACCGCTGGGCACTGCCTCTGGTGAGCAGCAGCCCTACAGAGTTTCAGGGGACAAACAAAAACCCCCAGAACCCCTCCCCTCTGGGGAGGGAGGGAGCTGGCAAGTGGAAAAGGGGCAAGACTGAATTTTCTGTTGCCTGGGGTAAGCCAGGAACAAGTGCTGCAATCATCCAGGCTCTGCTGGCATGAGCAGAACCACGGTGCCCTTTCTACTATTAGTGCTCAATGCTGCAGTAGAGGACAGAACAAGCCACTGCTGCAGAGTGTGACCTGTGCAGCAGCTCTCTCCTGACTGATTATATGAAAAGAGGTTCATTCAGAGTGTTCTCAGCAAGCTTTTAACCTAGAGATGTTCAGAAGCTGCCAGATCTTCTGTGCTGCCCCATGCCAAGCCTGGGCAGATGGTTTTTGGCTGGCTGACAGGAGCTGCATCACATCATGCTCTGGGCACAGGCACCTTCTGCTGGTTTGTGATGCAGTAAACTCACACAGTTTGGGTCTTAATGGGTCTAAATTAAAGTATTTCCTCTCTCCTGTCGCACATCTGAGCATGGGGTCTCCCAGTCCTAACACAGGCAGAATAATTTCCATGGAACACTGTGTTACTGTGAGGAATCCTCTGTCAGGGTATCACCATCCCCTCAGCATTAGGGACACTTAGTTTATCACCAGCAAATTTGGCCACAGTTTATCCCTTTCATAGAGTTTTGAAGACTGATCCAAACCCTTTTGAGCTCCACAGGCATTTGATTTCAGTGCACTTCAGGTGCAGCTCATGAAGAGCAACACTTTTAGTACAGCAGTGCAAGTGCAAAACATCAACTGTTCATTGCTTTTCCATCTAGATTAGTGCTTATATTTACCTACAGGAATCCTGACTCTGCTTCTATTCCCTGAAAGGAATTTACTTTTTCCCTGTGCTTTAGAGAGGGCAAATGCACTCTCACCAGCACAACTGAAGTTGTTTCCATTTTTGATGATGCTGGATCAGAAGGACAAGCCACTCAGCTGTTTGACTTAAAGAGAGAGGAAAAGAAGACTTTCCCTTTCCCTATGCCTCATCCATTCATGGGCATTCCCACTCTGTTTATAGAAGCTCTCCAGAAGCTTCTGTCTCACCACACAGTGTCTTACACAGCCCACAGCTCCTGGGGATCATGGGAAGGTGGTACAAATAAAAATAAGCAGAACAAAATGTAAAAACAATATGAAGGAAAGTGGACAGCTGAGACTACGAAAGCCTAAATCAAAATAATCCAGGCTGCTTTTTCTGCCACATACAAGCTCTGTGACCATGGGCAAATGCTTCTTCTTGCCCTCTGGCCTTCTGAACAAAATACCAAAATCTTCAGGGTAGCACCTGAAGTTTACTCATTGTGTTTGGATCTCAAAGTTCAATCGTTTAATAAACCCATTCAACTGTAACCTCAAGTGCCAAGCCTGAGATGCAAATACCTCATTCAAAACCATATTTTGAAGTAACAGTCACACATTGCTATGGAAAGATGATGATAATTGTGCCTGCTTACATCAAATGGTGTTGCCCAAATTGGTATCATATCCTGTTCAAAAGGGCTGAACAGGAGAGTCTGGGCCATCACGGCAGAGTTAAAAACAAGCCCATCGAAAATGGATAAACAATTAAAAATGTATTGAAAGAAAAAAGAAAAAGAGAAATCATTCCTAATTAATTCTAGTGCCCTGTACAACCCCAGACTATTTGTAATCCTACAGGGAACATCTTTATTGATCTGGGGGACGCTGCAGCAGACTTCTGATGCTTATCTCAGCATAAAAATAGGCTCTTGTGATGAGCAGTGATTTAATTACATGACAATCACTGCTAACAATGCATGGCGAATACCAAAAATATGCAGAGCAAGAGTGGCAGTGATAAATGCAAGGGAATGGCATTGACTTTCAGTAAAGTCGTCTATTGCCAGAGCTGGAGGGAGACTTCACCCCCCTCCCAGCCCTTCTTGTAAGGTTGGAGCTGCTGTGTGGTTTCAGATACTCACTCTGGAATGAGCCGAGCATGGGCAGACAGAAGATGGAGGGAGAAAGCAGACAGCCATGATCAAAGCAAAATTTAGCACACAAGTCACTGAATCTAACAGGCTTTTTTTGTCTGTAGGAACATATGCTCTTTCCACTGTGCATCTTCCTCTTGGAAATGAGGATGAGAGATATTCTCTACTTTGGGAGGTGGCAGTACTGAGCAAGTGAAAAATACGAGGTTTGCTGTGCACAGATTCAGGCCCATAAAATCAGTTGCCCTATGTGATAATGAGAGATCAAAGACCAGTTAAATCCCATGTTCCACACACTGTAGCTAGGACAGAACTAGCAGCGTTTGCTCAAGAAATAGAAATAATTTGGTTTGTTTCTTTTCATGTGATCTCATTGGAAAAAAAAAAAGCCCAAACAAAAACCCAGGGTAGAAATAAAGCATAGTGTCACTAAGGCATTCACCCTTATATTCACTTACTGGTACTGAGTGTGAAATTGAAGTACTCACCAGCATCTTTGAGGGCACTGTAACACTACTGTTGAGCAGACTGTGCACTGTCCTGAAGGCATTTGGATCCTCTGGGACTGAAGAATCCAGGCTGATTGTGCATTTGGAAGTGGCAGGCCCAAGTCCTTGGGTTTTGTCACCTTCAGTTTGTAGATGACAGTTCAACATTTAATGTTTTAACCCACCATAAGAGCATCTTACCAAAATGCAGAGATCAAGAGCAAAAAGATTCCTTCTTTCATCTGCTGAAGGTCTGATCACAACAAATCCAGCACAAAGGAGATGTCCCCCAGCTCAGCAGTCCCTGGGTTCCCTGGGGAAGCATTCCCCAGCACAGGCTCCCTACCCACACCCATCCATCTATGCCCCAAACCACGGAGGGCCAGGGCCTTGTGCTTCCCTCCTGGACTGAAAGTCACTCTAAATGTGCTGGCTGAGCCATCCCAGCAGACAACAATTAAGAGTGAGAGGCAAAATCTGTTGAGCATCTAAACCCGACCATGGTTGGCCCTGTAAGAACCAGAGGCATGAGGCCAGTCCATGACACTGCCCCACCTTCCCTCTGCAAGAACTCCTCAAGAGCTTAGAAGGGTGGTTGCATTTGGACATCAGCATGAATTTTACACCAGCAACTCTTCCAGCTCTTACTTTCTGCCTCTGCAAGAGGCACACCATCACATTCAGCCAAGAGGGAATTTGCAGGTGTTCAATCCAGCACACAGGAACCGACTGGCAACGTTTTCTCACGTAAAATTTAACAAGAATCAACAGCCCCCAGGTTAAAGCCACACTGAGAACTTGAACTCGTGCCTGCCCAGGTGCTGGTGCTGGTGCAAACACTGAGACCTGGATGCCATCTCCTGCTTCCCCGTGCTCAGTTTCATGATTTATGTCAGATGAGCACATCTTTCATGCAAAACAAAATGACCTTCTAAATTCTCTTGAAACTCTGTGTAGTTTTCAGTCAAAGAATCACAGAGAAAAGTAGACTAAAAATGCTATAATGTCAAGAGATTTTTTTTTTCGCTCCAACACTATTTCTAAATGCTGGTGAATATTTACATTAATCATATAGTTTGATCACATTTTCCTTGAATTACTCAATTACTGCTAAAGGTCTTCCCCTCTGATAAACTCTGAGGCAGATACTTTGTCCCAAAATCGTATTTCACCTGGCTTAATTTACCCAAATTTGTGAATGATTAAAACACTCTGCAACAAAGCAACAATAATTTGGAGTATCTCAGCTTCCTTCTGAGTTGGTAACTCTTAGGATGCAGAGGAGCAGATATTCTTATCAAGCCTCTGTGAGATTTACAGGGATAGATGCACCAGGGGCCTGACACATGGAGCTTTACAGAAAAAAAACCACACAATATTAAAATCAGAACAGGATTCGCTGCTAACACATGCCATAGTCTCTAAAGCCAAAGCTAACATTTCCAAAACAGTCTATCAGCTTATTTAAAGGATGGAAAATCTAAAGGTTAAGGTTTGGTTAGAACGTATTTTGTCAATTTTTTAATTAAGGTATCAGAGAAGCCAAATTCCTTCCTGGTGTGAACCTACTGGTCTGATGGGAAAACAACTCCAGTTCCACTTGTGGTAACGCCTGCAGAATCAGGCCCTCCAAATTAAAAATATAAAATAAAACGTAGCCCCATACAGAGCACAGGAAATTAAATGGCAAGCCTCTGTTTTCTGGTGGGACAGCCCAGTTCAGGGCGCTGTTGTACTCCTACCCCAGGCAGGGAATTAGCAGCAGCCAGTTTAATTTCTAGGGGACAGGCAGCTGCCCTTTGCCATGCACAGGGGTGCCAGTGCTGCTGTGCTGGGCAGGGCTCCCCAGAGGGATCCCTGGGCACAGGACAGGCCCTGGGCTCTCCTCTGCTCTGTGGGTGCCTCAGGAGGTGGCTGAGGGGGAAGCAGAGCCGTGGCTGAAGGTTAAAATCAGAGATTTTCAAGCTGAGAAAAAGGAAAGGTGTGTGGCATTTCCAGCTGTGCTGTACTCAGTTATTTGCTTGCTTCCCACAAGGTGTGTTTCAGTGATTGACTTTTACTAACAGTGATCCATAAGGAAGTGAAGTCCTCAGTCCTATTCATGAATATTCAAAAAACCCAAACCTTCAGCAGCATCTCTTTTTTAGGCAAATGTGAGTAAATATTGCATTTGCACATACATGTCAAACCCAGTTATCTACACACTGTACAATTAGTGTTCATTCTTCACATTCCCTTATCTCCATGATTCTACAATCCAAAAGACCCAAAGTTAGACTGGAACTTCTAAATGGCTTCTGGTCTTAGAGACTTTAGACTAAAAATACCATGAAAAATGTACCTCGAAGTGAAAATGTAAGTTTTTAAATTCTATGCTACACATCAAATAGATTAAAAATGTAAAAACTGATAATTTGCATGGGGAAATGGACAGAGAGAAATAGTGTTACTTTAAGAATCCCATGATAAATCTGAATTAAGAGCTGGGCAAGTGGACTGTGCTGTAAGTACACATAACCCTCCTTTCCTTTAAACAGAGCCTAGGAAATCCCTATATAAAGTTGTAGGCAGGTGAGATGAGGCTTTACCTCATTTACACTTACACTCTTTACTCCAAGCAAACTCCAGAGTGAATTGTTATACTGCACTGCCAAGGGATGTCCTTGCTTACCTAGTCAGATACTAAATATTATAGCACACCATTTTGCAAAGAATGTGAAACATATCTCCTAATCCAGACAATTTAAAGGCATCAGTTTAACCTCAAATGTTTATTGCATTTCAAACAGCATTTATCAAAACAAAGAGCTCATCACAACATATATAGGTACTGGACCATCCAAACCCCTTCATTTGGTATGTCTCCAGCATAACAATCAACACAAATTATTCTGAAACCAAACATATCTACAGCAAAAAAAAAAAAAAAAAAAAAAAAGAAGAAAAATATTTCACCCTGTCTCCTGAACAAAAATCACTTCCACGTGGAAAAACCTAAAGAAAACCCCCCCAAACTACTAAAGTATCAATCCAAATTTCTGAATAAATAAACAGTTTTTCCTGCAGTTGAATGTTTTCACTCAAATCAACAATCAGATCCCACACGCCTCCTTAAATATGCCTGACTTTGGTCCTTACAAAATGACAAGATTACAGTATGATAAACCAGATGATAGTTTTAAGCGAGACAATGAGGCATTGTTTACAGAGAAGATTGAGAAACTGGTCTAACAAAAGGGTTCCGTGGACATCTATTGTATGTACAAGAAGGAGATTTACTGGAGATTTTGTAATTTCTACAAGGCTCTTTCCAACCAGCTTCATTAAGTTGAAGTAAATCAAATCATGCAGAGATCTGGCTCAGCCAGAGAGACATGCCGGGAAAGATACAAAATGAAGAAGAACAGACGCGAGATGATAAGCTTTAGAATCTTTGGCATTTTTCATAAACATTTTCAAGGTTTTTTAAATCTGTATACTCACCCATTTTCCCCCACACACTCGCCTATAAATACATTATACAAGTACTCTTTATACACAACTCTGTATATGCATGGGTACACAACCACACGTGCAAACAAAGAGGCATTTTTGTGGCTTTTTGAACAGGATAATCTTTCCTCAATCCTTCCATTTGCAGCTACACACAGCTTTGCATGAGCAAAATACATTCTTTAGCCAATCAAGTGTATGAAAATGTGCCTGTCCTTATTCAAAGGCACAGTGGGACTTCAAAAAATAAACTTATGAAAAAACTACTGAATTGTGCTATGGAATCACACACAATTCCATCTGGATCACCAATCCATAAGCAAGGTTTTAACCATTTTACCTTTTATTAGATGGCTTTCAAAGCTTTTTTTTTTTTTTTTTTTTCCAAAAAACGCTTTCTCTCAGGTTTCTATATTTCTTTGTACTGTCAATTACCCCAGGGAATGCTGGTGGTAATCCTGCCTGGAATCATAAGAAACAACTCCAGCTCTTGTGCTGCCAATGACTTGTGGTGACAAGTCACTCCCAAAATGTCCCACAGCACCTAAAGGACCGAGGGCTGTAGTATCACCAAAATTAAGCAGATTTTACACATGATTCCGTGTTTTAGTTTTCCCAGTCAAGCAATCTCACTAATGCTGGCTTTCTGAAATACATAAAGCAAATGCACAATTGCTGAAAGATTGGTAAGCAAGCAAGAAATCACATTCTCCACAGAACACAAAATGGGGTCTTTTCTTCTGTCTTTCCATTCTGTTTCCACTTCACTTTACTTTTGGGTCCTCTCCTTGTGAACCACCAGGAAAGACTGCAAGAAGACATCAGTGGTGGACCAAAGCCTGCACACTATTGCACAACCACTTCTTTGGACACTTGCTCTCCTTCTGCACAAACACTTGCTTCTTTAAGGCTATAAAGTGTTTTTTTTTTTTCCTCTTGGATCTGTAGTGTTGACCCCTCTGGATTTAGACAGGAAAACAGCTATGCTGAAGATATCAGATGAGATGGAATTATAAAAGGCAAGCCAACAGAGTCTTTTCAGGTCACTGAGTTAGCCTTTTCTCTTAATCCTTTCACGGCATAAGGTTTTCATGCATCCATTGCCAGCAATGGATCTTCAATGATTCCAGTATACAAAGAGTTAACCACAGTCAGGCTTTAAAAAAAAAAAAGGAAAAAAAAAAAAAAAAGAAAAAAAGGGAAAAAAAGGAAAAAGAAAAACCCACAAGTGCTGGATGAAATATTGAGATACTCTTGGAGCTCCTAGCTCTTTCTGCTAATTATGATAAAAAACTTTTTAAAATGTACACTGCTTGAACAGAAGATGGGTATCAAAGACTCGTTAATTCAGAGCTTAAACCTTTCTAGGCACAGTGATTTAACTCAGAAAAGAATAGCTTTCATATCTTAATGTAAATCTGTTGGATATGTTAAAAACTGGTGCAGAGCATCTCCTCACATCAGCTCAGCTGATCTGCTACACTAAGCAGAATTATCTCTTCCTACATAACACAGGGAGTGCTGCCACATCCAGCCTTGTCTCTGCAATCAAAGGGGGGTAAAAAAATAAAAGAAAAAGAAAAGGTGCAGTTGCACCATCCTCTCCCATTCTCCTCCCCATCCCACCAACTAATTCACATTTCGCCTTGCTCTTTTTTGGGATTCCACACCAAAAAAAGACAACCCGGAAAAGCAACCCGAGACAGGTGTGTTTATCAAAACCCACATCTTCCAAGGAGGAGGAAGGCTGTGGCAGTGACTCTAGTGTTGTTCTGAGGCGAGAAGGAGGGGAGGGGTGCAGTGTGTGCACGGGGAGGGAGGTGCTGCGCTCCCCAACCCCGCCGCATCCTACAGCGCGCTCCGCTTCCTCCTGATGGGGCTGGAGCTGCTGCACGGCCTCAGCTCAGCCTGCTGCACCTGTAAAAACAAACAGGCATGACGTTTGCACTTAGGTAACTCTAGCTCACTGCAGCGTGTGTTAATGGCTCCCCCGGGACACGCCGAGGGAAACCAAGGAAGGTTCAAAAGTAATGAATCATTTTTCTAAACACAGGAACATGGGGGATTAATTGCAGGAAGGATTTGAGAAGTCATGCATCATTTCTTGAAACGAAAATATTAAAAGCAGGTTTTTCTAATGAGATACATGGGGTTCTACCTGATTTCAGCAATCTTTGGGGTTTGTTTTGGTTTGGGAGTTGTTTTTCTTATCTTTCTGGCATTAACCTATTAGTTTAATAAACTTCTCTCAGGAGTCTCAATTCAAGTGGATCCCAACAGACAGTAAGATGACAGTTGTCAAAACCATACACAGACCCTAAGATGCTGAACTACTTAATAATTTCAAAAAAAGGGAAAGTATTCTCCCAAACAGAACCTGGACAAAGCTGCTTCCACCTTTAAAAACAAATTCATACACAGTATAATGACTAAAACGTGTGTGGTAAACTGTCAACGATGGTGTTTTCTCCAAATTGTCTGTTTAGTGAGACAAAAGTATTCCCACTGAAATCATGGGGAAAATTTGGCTGAACAAGCCATCTTTTCCACTCCTCCTCTGTCTTTTGTCCAACAGATGTGTTTGTAAATGGGTACTGTACAGACAGGAGTAATTTCTAACTCACTGCAGAACCCCAGTGAAATGCTGATGCATTGATAGCACTTAAAACAAAGCACACAGAGGGGCTTTGGAGCTTCCATGGATGACTTGTCCTTGAAGTGTGTGGCTGTCACTATTTTCAGCACTAGTGGAAAACTCCAAGGTTTGTCCCATCCAAGGAACTTCTATCATTCCTCCCATAGAAAATGGTGATCATTTTCCTTGGAGAGCTCAAAGGATCTCAGTATGATAGAAACCACTCAAGGAAATGTTGTAAGTGTAAATGTTAAATAAAGCATAAATAGAAAAGCAGCTTATCTTTAAACATAAACACTTAAAGGGCATATGCAAACCATCACTGCAAATCCAGTGGCCTCTACAAGAGCAATGGCAACAAATAAAAATACGCTGAAGCTTAATGGCTTTATGATTGTTCTTGCTCAGCCTTCTTCCTCCCACCAGTCCATGGTGAGATTTCTTTCCAGTTATTAGTGCTGCCACCAACCAGTCTGGTGGCCTCTTGAGATAAATGTCACCAGAAGTTTTTTCCAACACTGCATGTGAGCAATTCAGTTTCTGTCTCCACCAGCATAAAGCCACTACAGGTGAGATTGTGATTCCCTCATTCCCAGTGTGCAGCACCTCACAGGGAATGTGCCACAATTCACAGAGAAAGGTACAACGTCAGAGGGATCCTGGGCATCAGGATCAGGGCTGGGGACACAGATTCCAGTTAGCTAAAACAAAAGAAACAACCCTTTATATTGTGTGGCTTCATTACCCAGCAAGACTATTTTCCCTCCTCCAAGAGAAATAAACAGATCTTGACATTCGAAAGGATTTATTGTTCAAATAATTTCCAGGAAGATAGGCGAGATTGCTGAAGACCATGTTGTTGTTTCAAAGAAATGGGAGAAGAGACAAGACTTGACTGAAACTGAGGGAGGATAGATTCTGGTTAGATTAAAACTTATAATTCCATAATGGTAGAAGATTGATCTGATCAACTGTAGAGTATTTTATACACATTTCAGGGTTTTCTTTAAAGAAAAAGATGAGCAGGGCATTGTCCAAAGGAGGCCTGGAGCTCAAGCACAATGTCACAGAAATAATTCCCCCCATTCCTCCCCCTATCTTGAGAAAAAGGAGAATTCAGCAAATCCTTTTGGATGGTTATCTCTATCAAAGAGACTATTTTTCTCCTCCCTCTGTACAAATACCGGAGCAGAAAGGTGACAAAAACCATAGCTCAGTAACCATGCTGAGTGATTTCCCAGATCATTTTTAAGTAGGTCTTTTCAGGATAATTTTTCTGCAATCATTTTATCCTTCTGACAAAGGATTTTGGCTCCCCTCTCTTCTAACACTCTCCCCCCACTCCCTTTGTGGATTTTCCCCAGATTCCTTATCTCTGTTATTCAAAAGTCTTTGGCATTGTATTCCCAAACGGAGCACCCAGCCGCTCTCAGTGTCACTGCTTGCCTCTGTTGGCTGTGGCCATTCATTACTTACCTTTTGAACATCAGATGGTACCCTGGAGAGGAAATCTAGTAGCTCATTATTGTCGATGGCATAGGGATTTCTAAGCTTCTTAGTAAATTTATTTATGCCTAGGATAAAAAAAAAAAAGAAGAAAATAAAAGCAAACAAAATAATGCAACCCTTTTCTACTCCCTCCCTCTAAATTTGTTCAGGCAAGGTGAAAAAGGGAAAGAATTCACAAGTAAAAATTAGTGTGAAAACAGTGCCTCAGACTCAAAGCCACGCACATGCTCCCTGTCACGTGGAATCACTCACAAGTGCTTCCTGGAGGAAGTGGAGGACATTATTGGTAAAGGTATTCTCTGCTTTCGGGATCACGAGTTGCCAACAACGTGGTGAAAAGAGATTGCAGCATGAATTCATTCTGGGGGATACCAGAGAGGGAACACACATGCTGAAAACCAAGAGTGCTGTTAAATCTGCTACCCTACATGACCAACTGGAAGGCTCTGAAAATAATTGGGAAAAAGGCTTTGTTTCCCTTCCATCTCTTCAGAAAATGAAAGCTTCCCTTCCTCATCCCTCATGGCTTATCCACTTCTTGCAGAGCCACATTTGCCAAACTGCCCATATTATGGTGCTGTGGGACACTGTGAAACCTTATCACAAGGTTCACTTTAGTTTGATCTTTGTGTGAATAATTAGGCTTATTAACTGCAGCAATAGCAGTCCATCTCCATGGACTTGGTTAAGCTTCAGTTGGCAGAGGTGGTCCCTAGTCTGGACAGAAGATCCATGGGAGTGTAATGTTTCATATTATTGTGAAGTTCATAAGGTCTTCTCTTGCCTCTCTTAAGGTCTTCTAGGTGAAGAAAATCAGCTAACCCATTTTAAAGAATAGCAAAAAATTCAAAGGTTGGCTGCCTCTGAGGATCATAATACAGCATTCAGTTCCATCATGCCCCTGTCCAAAATCTCATAGTGGTTTCCCTGAAAGTGATTTCAAATGTGATGGCTGCTCCAGCCCTCTCCTCTCCCTGAAATGTACCTGCTTCACATCTGAGATTCAGTTTTTAAGCCATATACTTGTAGCAAAATGACAACACAATTTTCTGTGTACCTGATTTTTAAAAAACAGAAAATACCATAAGGTCTTTTGAGGCCTTGCCACAGGGTAGTTGTTTAACATGTATCATATTTGAAGGCCCTGTCACTCTAGATGATGTTGAATGGATGTATAGTTTTCATGTACTCACCATGTCTTCCATACAGGAACAACAATATTCTGTTACTGAACTTTTTACTCCCAGCAATTTCTCCCCTTTCCTTCTGCCCTTTCTTTTGTTTGATTTAATCCTTTATTTCTTTGTTGCTGTTGCCCAAAAATGGCTTTTTTTTTTAATGCCACCTTCTCATTCCCTCCCTTTTCTACACCCAAGACAGCAGCTGATGGCTCAGCCCCAGGGGTGACAGGGGGTCCCTACAAGTCTGAGCCACACTGGGGCTGAGCTTCTGCAGGTCAGTGAGGATTTACCTGCACTATGTTCCTCACACCTTTCTACCTAAGGGCTGAGATAAAAGTTAGCACCCTAAATAAGGTCATTGGAAATGTAGAAAGTCTTCAGCAGTTGGAATCAGAGTGGTTTGGGTTGGAAGGCATCTTAAAAACCATCTCAATCCAACCCTCTGCCACAGGCAGGACACCTTCCACTAGACCAGGTTGTTCCAAGCCCTGTCCAACCTGGCCTTGGACACTCCCAAGGATGGGGCAGCCACAGCTGCTCTGGGCACCCTGTGCCAGAGCCTCACCACCCTCACAGGGAAGAATTTCTTCTTTATACCTAATCCAAACCTGCCCTCTTTCTGTTTAAAGCCATTCCCCTTAGTCCTATGCCCTTGAATGCCATCTTCTGCTGTGAAAGATGATCTCACATTTCTTCATTATGCCACCAGGAAAGTTTTACTTTCTAAAAGCTCCTCCTTTAGTTCATAATGTATCTTCATATAAATACTTTCTGACCCATGCCAAAAGGAGATGCTCAGTGTGTCCCACTGGGCACAGCCTGTCCTGACTGCCAGGATACTCAGACCCAGAAGGCTCCCAGGGTCCAAATCTACATGGTCCAGTTCTGCAAAAACATCTTGTCCACTTCCTACCCTTTCCCAGCTGGAGGGCTCCAGCACCAGGAAGCTAATTACTTTCCTGCAGAAGAATAATAACACACTGAAAGTAGCTTATCTAGGCTAATGCTCTTCTTGTGGTGCTGTTGGAAACTTATAAAGAGCCCCAAGAAAAGCAAATTATCGGATAACCCAGGGGGGAGAAATGGTAATTTTAAGAAGTTCATAACATCTTTATTCACCTCTAAGCAACAGCACTTGTTTGTCTGTGTAACAGGTCGTTTAAAGTTTGTTTGATTTCACTCCATAGACATATATTGTATTTATCCCATACAAATGAGACACAGTGGAGTACTTACCCCAGATTAAAACAATGTACCTCAGTGGTATAAAATACAAAATAACTGTTGCTGCTGCCAGGACCAAGCAGGCCAGGACAGAGAGGAAAGGCACCGTCCAGTTGAATGTGCTGTAAGGAAAAAACACAATCCCTCTCAACATTTCTGTTCTTGGACACTGTTTGTGCTCTGCTGCCCAATAATAATTTAATGGCCTCTTTGCAACAGTGCAGTCAGATGTGCTGTAAATTGCAGACCCTTTGGAAGGTGGATAAGCAGATTCCTGCACCTGGATGTTATAATGGATTAAGGGAGATATCTGAGAGGCAGATACCATGATAAGGAAAGGGAAGAGGAGCCCTGGGGAGCTCAGTGAAGTTGTTAGGAGTGTAGGTGAGCTGTTTTTGTTTCTTCTTCTCTGTGTTGCACTTGTTATACATCTCTGCTCTCCAGTCAGCTCTCCATTATTCATGAGCAGATTATCTGATCTGGGGACAGGGCAGAGGCAGCTCCACTGGCCACACTGGAGAGGACACCAGATGTGTGTCCAGGGCATGACCCAGGAGTGGCAGCTGCCCAGGGTCAACCCCAACAAATAACTGGCATTGGATCAATTATGAAGCCAAACTGTGAAAGAGCAGTTTGAGTAATTTCTCCATATAACATTATGGCCATTATATTCTATATAAGTCTGTCTACATACACATACATTTTCTCCTATACCTTTACATTTTCAGCAATTCTTTACGACTCTGAATATAGGAGGCTGGCTTGGATAAGCTGTAATAAGCCAGCAGCAGCCCAAGCTTCTGCATGCCAACAATCCCCATCAGATTTTTCCCAAGAGGAGCACTCTTGAAAGGCTCAGTTACTACAGCATTTCAGACTTTGGCCACACTGTAGTGAAAAACAGGATTTTATTTCACTCAAACCTCTCATCTGCAAGTCAATGATGGACTGAAGGTGAGAAGCCACTGCTAACACATCTCTGAAATTACTTTGTCCCCCTGTGCTCTTGTAAGACATAACCCTATGCCCTGCACCAAATGTTGAGATTCCTGGACTACAAGGATGCCTGTTAGTCCACAGGTGGATTTATGGATCTGGGCATCTCTGTTTCACACAATCTGCCTGCTAACTTCATCATATCACAGTGATGGGGAGTAGGAAGAAGAGAGAATGAATCTGGACCACTTATCAGGCTATAAAATAAGACAAACTTCCCTTGACAGATAAAATTAATAGGACGCTTCAAGAATTACATTTAAGCTTCAATAGACGTATTAAATATTAAGTAAAAATAGGTGGGAGAGGACCCATCATTATCAATCAATGTAGCTTAAGTTAAAGCAAAAAAAAAAAAAATAGCAAAACAGCTCAATTGAGTTAAACTATGAAAACTCCCTATGATTGTGTAACTGGAGTGACAGACGGAAACTGTAGCACAATTCAGTCTGTCACTTACAAAAAAAACTTTGATAGCAATTTTTTTTAATGGCACATCACTGCCGAGCTACAACAGAACTCTTCTGAAATTCCATCGGGCGTCCGCATTAATACCCAACGTGTTCTTTAAGACCATTGTCACCCAAATGAATACAAGAATTAATAGTGTTTAAGTGCTTTGAGCCTTCCTGCCATGCAGCTGGGCAGAACAGTGCCCTGTTCATGGCCTGGAATACATCTTTGGGCCACTTCCACCCCAGCTGGGGTGTCCGCCGTGGCACCACAGCACATGTGGTTGCTGTATTTTTAGCTTGAACCCAGCTCCTCATTAAAGTGAGGCTCGGTCACAAACCATCACTTTGTGTTCAAAACAGACAACAATATGGATCAATTAGGCTCCAGTAAAGACTGAGTTATAAAAGGTTTGTGTGTGTTTGTGTGTGGGATTTTTTTTTTTTTAGGCTCTTCACCTCCCTCCTTTGTAAGGTCAGGAACACCCTCTGTGCCTCTCGCCTTGCCATGAGACCCTGAAAACCCCCTTTGGGCTTCCTCGTGGCACCAGCAGGAAGCAGACAGCTCAAAATGGTAAGGACAGAAGCAGATCAATGTGTTGGCCAGGGACACAAGTGACTGGTAACCCCCACAGCCAGGTCAGCATGGGGAGGGCGTGGGAAAGGCAACGCTGACCATCAGTAGCCACTTTCTGTGATGGGACTGAAAAAGAAACGCCTGATGCTTCTGTGCCCACATCTTCAGGCAGCATCTGTGGCACCCACGACTCCCCACCCCATCACAAACAAACAGGAGCAGAAATTCAGGCAAACATGAAAGCTGCATCAGTAAAGAACACTGCTTCTCCTCTCCTCTGCGCTCTGCAAAGGTATTATTGGAATAAAGACTGTAAGAGAAGAAGCAGTGGTGGGACTGGCCAGCTTTTCCTGATGCACCTTGCAGCCATTTTTGGAGCAAGGCAATTACACCACCTTGATCCTCCTGTCTCTGCTTTAGTTCAAATCACGGTCAAGCAAGAAAAAAATATCACTTACTTTTTAATCCTCTCTCCAAACGATGCTATTTCTTCCAGGATGCTTTGAACAGTTATGATAATATCTTGGACCATGTGGATTCTCTCAATTAGCCCCCTTTTCTCAGATTCCTAATCAAAAGAAACCAGAAAACCAAAACATTTAATAATTTGCTGGGTATATTTAACAAATTTAATAATTTGTTCACAGACATATGGTGAAACTAAGATTTCCAGCAGTGCTGATCTATGCAGGACCTCAAGTATTTCACTGGAGGAAAAGACAGAACCAACACCCTGGGTTTATCACATGGAACTAACATTATTTGTATAGATCCTTGTATTTTCTTCCTTTTCCTCAACATGGGCAGAGGTTTCTTCATCTTCTAACACAACTTGACTGCAGGATCTCAACCAGGATTTCACACAATTGGATGCCAAAGCACAAGAGCTGCTGAGCATCCCTGATGTGGAGTGCTGGCTGCTCAGTGCTCCTCAAAAACAAAAATATTCTTGTGCAGAACTTCTAAATATCACTTTTCTGAGCTTTGTAGGCTCCCCACAGCCATGCTGGTTTGTGTGTATAAATTAGCAGCAAGATAGTGAATGCAATATTTTTTGAGTATTCTGTATAGAGAGATTTATTCTTTTACTGGGGAAAAAAAAAAGGATCAAAGGAAAAAATGTCATTTTTCCCTTTACAGCAGCCATCTCAACTTCATTTCTTACTGCTTATTTTAGGCAACAACATTACAGGACATTACTACACATGTGCAGAAATAAAAAGGAAGCATAGAATGAATTAAAAATCAAAATTACTTAAATCAGGCTTGAAAACCAGTATACAATTATCAGCATTCAGCATTTCTTTGCCAGCAATCTAACACACATACAGGCATGCAAATTGGCATGGTTGCAGATATTCTAGCAAGAAATCAGCAAAACATTCACTTATTACAAAATGCAGAGCCCTGGACACTGATTTTACATCACATTTAGACACTTAAAAATCAGTCCAATTTAGAAAAAAAAATAAAACAACAAAAAAACTCAAACCAACAGAACATTTTAAGCTGTCTTTTAACCAATCTGTCCCCAGAGAGGGGAGATGATGGTAAAGACATTTTTGTATCCCTGTTCTCTGTGGCCCACACCAGCCAAGGAAGAGGAGAGTGTGGGTGGGAATGAGCAAGGGCCAGAGACTTTTTGCTGCAATTCTGCCTCTGTGTTGTAATCCACATTATTCCTCCATGCAGGACAGAGTCAGAGGTTGTTTAAAATCACACAGGGCTCCTGCCCCAGCATTTTGGCACTACCACGCTGGGAGAGGCTCTGTATGGGGCTGAGACAGGGCACCACTCTACAGAGGGTGCTGGAATAACCTGGGACTCATCCTTGGATGCTGAGAGGCAGGCATGGGAATGCAGCCCTTATACACTTGGAATTACTTACTGCCCATTTCTCTTCCCAGTAATTTTTTGAGTTTAAAAAAGCCAGCCAAAACCACCATGGAGTTATCAAGCTCCAGACATTTGAATATTTGCCTTTAGGTTGCAAGTCAGTGCACAATGAATAGAAGCAGCATTTTAAATAATCACACATTTGGGTGTGAAAATGAGTATTTTTACATTAATAAAACAACCAACAAAAATGAAACCCTTGGGGTGTGAAATAACCCCAGAACAAAATAAATAAATAAATAGTCAGTTTATGTGAAAATAGCACCAAAAAGTCATTTTCACACAGCTCCAGTTATAATCTCGTTAGGCTCAAATGTAAATGACACATTGAAATTATATTTAACTATTTCCTCACTGGAATGGTACAATGATCCTTTAGCCATAGTTGGCTTTTTTTCCACCAAACTTGGAAGCAGAACCTGGGGAGCAGCTCATGGAAAACCAGACAGTGGGAATTTCATTCTGTCCAAATCCATGCAGAGGGCTAAAGAAACCACTTAAATAAAGTGATATTGCAGGGCAAGCCTACTCTTGCTGCCCAGAGCTGCAAGGAAGATCATCTACCAGCTCTGCCTGCATCATGCTGACTTCATTTACACGTCCTCGATGGAGCTCAGAGATGTGGTGATAACGCAGTTTAACCAACACAACACAGCACAGCTCCTGCTGCAGCCACGAAGCAGAGCCAGGAAATAAAGCAGAAACTGCCAGTCCCTAAGTCAGGACAACTGCATGCCCATGCTCACCTGGCCCCGTGCTAAAATCACCCCTAAAATCACAACAGTGCTTTCAGTTTCTGATGCAAAATATGGCCAACCAGTGTAAGGGCAGAGATGAACTGGGGTTAGAAATCCTTGTAAATAAAATCAGTTATTCGAGAGAAAAATAGGCTGTAAGTATGCAGTATGCATGGTGTGCATAATGGTTTGAAAATCCTGGGAATCTGTCAACGTTGTTTCTTTGTTATTGTTGTTTTGCTCTGGAAACCTGCAGTCTAAACACATGGACAGGATTATCAGGTCATTGGTTAAGCAACAGGGAAGCAGACAAATGAAGTACAACAAATGGGGTTTTCCAAATTATTTAGGTTTTGGAGTGTTGTTTATGCTTTGTGAAGCCAGTGCCTCACAAAGCAGTGTCAGAAGCAGTAAGGGTCCATCAGGATGACAGTCACTGGACCCTATTTATTAGTAAATGGGTAACTGACACAGAGAATCCTATATTTGAACACCACCATGTTCGTGGAAAATGTAAAAAAATAATCCAAAATACACCTTCCACTAAACACATTTCCTCATCCATGCAAGGTCCCACCACCCAGACAATTCTCCATCCTCTTCGGGTATCGTTCTTTTCTGTTTTCTTTTGGACTCAGTGTATTATACTGCTTGAAAACTGGATTTGGATACCTATAGTTTAGGATCACAGCTCAGAACCTTTTGCATGAATTGAAAAAAAAATATCCTGCCTGTTTCTGGCATTATTTCCCTAAAACCTGTTGTGATAACTTCCATTAATTCAAGGCCTTTTCCTCCTTTATTTCTTAGCTGATCACAGCAGTGTGGGTGGACCAAAACTAGTCTTCAGCCTCTGAGAAAGAATTAACTCCATCAAAATGAATTTACAGCTGAGAATTATTTATATAATCAGTGTGTTACTTCAAACCTTCCTTGCATATCCTGATTTAAGAATCCTTCATTTCTACATTAATTGCCTGAACAAAACCACAAAAGGGGGTTTTCAGAAGATTAAGCATGTCAAGGGAGGGGAAAAAAAAAACAACACCAGCCAAGACCCAGCAATTTCAGAAATTAAGTCCTTTGTCTCCACCTAACATACATCAACTTGAACTCAGAAATGAAAAGGCCAAATCTCTGTTGTACTGGAAGATGCTCCTAGATTCTCCTGTTTCTGAAAGAAGTAACAGTTAAACAGGACATGGAAGAACACTTGAAGAGTTACCACAGCTCTGGGATCTCCCTTCCTTGGTAGGAACTTAGGCTGCTCTGAGACATTTAGAGTCAGTTGCAAAAGAAAACTTCACCCAACCACAGCATGGAGGGGCTCCCAATGCTGAGGAATTTAAGAGAGTAGGAATATGGGGCAGGCCAGGACAGGATGTCCCCAGCACTCACACAGCAATTCACAATGGGTGAGCTACAACAGTCAGAGCTGGACTTGAGAGAGAAAATCTTGAGAGTTATGGGGGAAGACACTGAAGGCAGAAATTCTTCAGTTGTCTGCTCTGGAACAAAGGCCAAATGCCACCCATTAGCGCTTCTTCTCCAGCCAAGCATCCATTACTGAATTCAAAGCTTGGATGGTGGAGATCCCCTAACTTCTTTTGATCATTTGTTTCAATGATTAATAGATTTCATCTTTACAGAAAGCTGTTTCCTATTTTTTAAATCTACCCTTCAAATATTTTTCCCCTGGATACATCCAAACCAGCAAGCGACTGCTCCAAATGCACAGACCATTTTTGCTGTTGTTCTCTAAGTGTATTTCTGATGTATACTGCAAATATCATATTCACACAACGAAAAGTTAGGCTTGAAGCCATGGGTAAGTTCTACATAATACTTGCTCACTTGGATTTCATAGAAAACACTTGCAGAGAAAAATCTTGCATGCAACTTTCAAACAAGTGGTATTCATCAGCAGATTTCTGGCGTGCCAAGGGAAACTCAATATATAAAGCTGAGGAACACTTGGGGGCAAAGATGAGGAAAAGGGGAGGAGAAAACATATTTATGGATTAATGCAAAAGGAGGAAGAAAACATGATACAGGCAGCTCAATCAGGAATGAAAATCCTGAATATCTTCAGGGATTGGAAGAATTAGTCTGCCCAGCCCTGGGCTGGCCTAACTTTCAGGATTAGCTTTCTTACAGTAGCTATCTCATTATGCTACTGCTGCTACAAGCACATTAGGGCCATGTTTTACCAGGATTTATCTAATGTACCAGTTATTAATTCTTCAGTGTATTAGCAACTAACAAGATTGATGGAAAGGGAAAAGAAAGGAAAATAGCTCAGGCATGCATTCCTTTTTGCTCCACTATTATTCTGCTTTAAAAAAAAACCAACAAAGCATGCTGTAGTTATTTAGAGAAAAGCAGACTTAGCCAAAGTTGGATTTAATTTGCAACTTGCTCTCTGCTGGACTACAAAACTCCGACCTTACCAGTGTCCAGCAAAACCTGTGACACAACACCTTAGGGCCAAAATACTCCTCCATGAAGAACTTCTGAAACCAAAAGGATTTTATTGGGTATAAACAGCAGACCACTGGCCTCTGTTGTCTGCAGGCAATACTCCACTAACACTCCAGTCTAGCAGCAGAACGAAGCTCTAGTGGGAGGTGGCAGCCATGGAGTGACAGACAGACTCTTGGTAGCTAAAACGAATTCCAGGCAGAGCTTTGCAAACAGTCACCACAGCAACCTTGAACTGGCTCCTGCCTTTGGTGGGAGCCAAGGGCTGCTGAGAGGAGCCCAGCGATCTGCCTTGCTGAGTCACTGCCCTGCCCTGTGCTGCAGAGTCTGCTGCGTGTCCAGGAGCGCTCCTCAGCACTCCCAGGAGGATGGGCACGACGAGGGGATGGCTGCCAAGCTCTGAGCAAGTGCCTCGTGCAGCCCTGAAACTGTGCATCACAGGATCTCTTTGTTTATTAACACCATGCTGCAAATGTGCCTGCCCGTGGAAATTCAGCGAATCTGAGCGTACTTGAAATAATTACCAAACGGAGGAAATGCAACACATACAGGTCAATTTATGCTCTCAGTTAAAAAGGTGTGAAATCTGGAATAATTCCACCAGAGCCAACAGAATCACTTCAGACTGGTATGAG
The DNA here is from genome assembly GCF_021018805.1 of Prinia subflava. Taxonomy (NCBI): domain Eukaryota; kingdom Metazoa; phylum Chordata; class Aves; order Passeriformes; family Cisticolidae; genus Prinia; species Prinia subflava. Next base: position 5,367,389 of record NC_086261.1, read on the forward strand.
GGAGAGCAGCATCGGTCTTGACACATTTGGAAAGCAACAGCACATCATCCTGCAGCTCAGGCTGGGGAACACTCCCTGAAGGGCAGAAGATGACCACTCCATGCCTTGTTCAGCCACGCCTGCACCTTCTCTGCCTATAACATCAGATGAATTTCATCCATGCACAGGGGTCCAGCCAAAGTCTCATAAGCCAAGCCCATAAGAAAAATCTTATGTGAAAAACCCTAGGTCGTGATTCAGTTTCTTTCTCTATGCACAGGCATGAAATGCAGGGGGCTTAAGAAGCATTTTCTGTACTTGCTCACGTTTTCATAGACGTGTAAAGTAACCCAGAGTCCACTGGTATTGCCACAAGTTTTGAAGCAATATCAGCAGTCACAATAGACTAAAACACAATTCAGATGAGGAACACATGCTTAAAAAGCAACGAGAATCAATTCTGAATGGAGATACAGAGTTATCAGTCACCTTTGATTTAAAAAACGGAAAGGGATAGAAAATAAATGTTGTCAAAGTAAGTTCTTTCTCCTGGAAATACACAAGACTTAAGAACAATCATGTGGTTATTAGACTTAAACTACTGGATCATCACTTATAATCTAGGTAATTATCTTTAGCAATTTGGGGTACAAGAGAGAGATCTATTCATATATCTCATCAGTTCAAAAAAAAATTTAACAACATTTTAAATAGTTGGAATTTTTAAGGCAGGAGAACTCCCTGAGGCTCATGTGCTAGGTCCTGTGACCTGCCTAGTGCTACTTAATATTTTTTCAGAGATTTGGAGAAGTTACAGTGTTGGCTTTTACCTATATCTAGGTAGGTAATTCTCTCTAAGAGGGAGAATCTGGAGTGCCGTAGGGCTGCTAAGGTTTCTTTTGAGGATATCTAAAAGTCTTCTGCAAGGACCTCCTTTCAACTCCTCTCCCCCATCACCTCTAAACCTATGAGTGGGTGGCTCATGGCACTGATATAAAAACTGCCAATTTATGGGATGCCTATGGGTAAGACCAGCCCTAGACAATGCTGCTGTGCAAATAAGACTTAAAAAGAGATCATTTAACTTCCAGTTTCTTGTTCAAAGAAGGCTCCCAGGAAAAAAGCAGAGCAAAACCAAAGCATCTCCTGCACTGGGTCTTTTTGTCCATAATTTTATGGAGGACATGGATGCTCCTAGTCAGTCTGAATGTACCCTATGTATCAAGGGGCAGTTTTCAAGTCCTTACCACCATTTCTCTTTAGCAATCTTAATGAAGGATGTTGAAATATTATATTGCAATTGTATTGAAGAGAAAAAGAAAAAACTAATGAAATTATTTAAACTTCCAGAGAAGAAAACAATGAGATGATATTGTCTTGAATGACCTTTCCTAAGTATGGGGATATAGCATCTTACACAATAGACTCTTGGTTCATGTTTCAATTACTGACCTTTACTGCGGAGAAAATTAATGCAATTTTCATCGTAATCCACCCGTACAAATAAGATCCATACGGAAGGTTTCCACATGCTGAATCTAACTCAAATGGAAAATGTCAGCTGTTTGCTACTGGATGAATTTGACTTTAATTTGTTCGGCTGGAGTCTTTTTGAATTGTGTTCATAAAACTTTGTGTATCTTTGGTACCTGTTTTTGACAGAGAATTTCCTACACTAAAGGCATTGAATTTTTATTCTTTGGTGATTTTTTTTTCCACTTCTGTTTTTTTTTCCGATACATGAGATACTAAACATTTCTTGGAAGTTGCCAAATAACTTGGCTTAAAGCCACAGTATCATTTGATTCTTCCCTGTTACATTGCACTACCCAAGCAGGACTACACTGACTCACCACAGGAGAGAAACTCTCCAAAAAAAAACCCTGAAAAACAAACAAAAAAAGCCACCCCACAGGAAATGTTGTTGATTTAGTTTTGTCTCTGATTTTCTTTTGAATCAGTTACCAGACATGAAAATAGTAGTAAATTAATTTTGTCTGTCATGGAGATGTAAACTTTCATTCAGACAATGGAAAAGACTCCAAGGCTCTTTCCAGTCAGGTGCTATGACACAGTCGTTCACAGGGTAACTGTCTGCTCTTGAAACTCTACAGTCATTATCAGAAACAGAAAAAAATAAATAAATAAAACTGGTCAGCAATCAGACAAGTGAAACTGAGTTGCATGCAGCTTGTCTATACCTTCTTACAGGCAGACCAAAGATGCTCCAGTGATGTAATTTTAAAACAATCCTTACTCAGCCTGACAGACCCCAGAGCTGACAGGACACAGCCTGAACTCCGTGTCCAAGATGGCACAAATCCGAGAAGGCATTTATCCACTGAGGGGCTCGTGCCAAAGGGACAGAGCTCTGCTATCTTTTACAGCCCTCCCTGCCGGTATGTGGGGAGGGCAGAGGGGGAAAGGATGGGGGAGTTGGCAATTAAGCCCTGTCATTTAAGACAGATAGTCTAGGTGGAGGGAGTTAATCTGCTCTTGGGTTTTTGAACTAAGTGTCTGTGTATTTATAATTTGTAAACAGTTCATCTCTTCGAGGGTGTGTTACAATTCCCAGAAGCACGGTCTGTTATGTCTAACAGGCAGCAGAACCCAGAAGGGCTCTGTGTGAGAGTATTTTGATACAGCAGGATGACAGGAAACAGAAACAGTGACCTCGTACACCACAGCCCAACTAGCAGATTTCAACTTTGGGAGCTCTTGTATTAGGGAGGAAAAAAAAATACACAGACTTCTTTTTAAAGCAGAGTTGTCTGTTTAAATGTTGACATTGCCATGAGGTAGTGTCATAAAATTACATTTTTCTTACACTCCCCAGAGAGCATTGGCCACCCTCAGACTTGGAAAAGTGACTTAGAATAACCTAATGTACTTAAAGATGCAAGTCATGGGGGTCATGCAAGCATGGCCCATCACTGCTGCACAGGGGTACACACAAGGCACAGTAAAGACATTAGGGCAATTCTGCACAGCCCTGGACATGGGTCAAATTTAGGGGCTGGCAATTGTCTCTTCTGTCAACTCTGCATCAGAATTCCATGGACCCGTAACAACTAGGATGAATTATGAATTATTACTGTAATGTTGGGATGTAAGTTATTATCTCCATGAGAAAGCCTGCTGGGGGTGTCTGTTGTGAGAGCTTTAGCCAGTGCTACCAGTGTGGAGTGTGTGTGAAATGGAGAGACAGGCAGCTCCCACTACGAACTGGTAGGGCCAAGCCATCAACAGCTCAACACTGACTCTCAGGAGTTTTACCAAACCTGCACAACTTAATTAAAATAAACCAAGAAAGGGAATGACAGTGAAGCTGTTTGGGGGGAGGCAAAACCCCAAAATCATTAAATCCATCTTGAAGTGACCCAGCTGTATCTGTAGAGAGAACCAAAGCCACTGGAGTTAAACGTAGAGTAAATGTAACCTAGAATATTTTACAATTGCAGCAGTGGATCTATTGCATACCACAGGAAACAGAGGATTTGATACCTATTTATTACATTCTTACTTCTCTTTTCCCACCTCAGCACATGCAAGGGAAAAACAGGAATATTGAAATAGAAAAAAGTAAATAGGATTGTTCCAGTGAATAAGTTACACCTTCAGGCATCAGACAAATAATATTTACAGGTGTCTAGAACCAGGTACCCACTAAACAGAAATTACTGACTTTTACAGATATACAGTATTCTTTTGAAAAAGATGCAACTTTCATTTAGCAACTTCTGATGAGTTTCAGATATTAGTCCATTCAGTTGACGAATTTTAGAATGCGAAGAGTAAATTATAAATGAGAACATTAAAACAACTATTGTGTGTTGCAAGAAACCTGTAATTCAGCTGGATTGCCTAAACTTCACTTTATAACTTTGATGGATTTCTGGTTGCTCATTAAAATATAACCACAGCAGAAGAGCAAGTTAAATTTAAATAACTGTTCCCATCAATTAGTCTGCTGAGCTTCAATCCTTGGGTCTGTGACTGAGAAGAGTTAAGGTGTATTTGCTAGCTGTGTTATTGATTTACTTTTAATGATCAACAATTTCACTGTAGCATTTTTAAAACATAGAATATTCAAGAAGAGTCTTATTAACTTAGTATGCAATTTGAAAGTTTCACATCCCCTCATGAACATTTTCTTCCTAACAGCTAATGTTCCTTTGCATGCTGTTGCTCGTTAAATAATTCCTCACCTTTTAGCTTTAAAGTATTTATAGATTATCAGATCCTCCTTCACTTACTTATGTTTTTTCAAGCTGTATACATTAAGTTCTCTTAATCTTTCTTCATATGTCATGCCCTCTAATCCTTTTATCATTTGTCACTGTGGTTTGATAAACTTGGAAAAAAATCCAATGAATTTTTCACAGTGAGAAGAATGAGTAAGTATGTTCCAATAAAATAAAAAACAGGCCTTGCCAATTCCAATTCTTTCCACATTTCAGCTGCTGAACTAAAACTGATTTTTTTTTCCCATGCTCTGAAAGAAACGCTGAGAAAATTCTAACCAGCCCTGCACAAATCACACCAGTTCTGGCCTAGTGGAGTGGAAATGCCAAATCGTTTGGGGAAAGCCATTAGCAGGGAATGTCATCCAGCACAGAAGGGCAGCGAGGGGGGACTGCACATCCCTGTGCACGCCCTTGCACCTCCCTTACACACACAATGCACATCCCTGTGCACACCCTTGCACCTCCCTTACACACACAATGCACATCCCTGTGCACACCCTTGCACCTCCCTGACACACACAATGCACATCCCTGTGCACACCCTTGCACCTCCCTGACACACACAATGCACATCCCTGTGCACACCCTTGCACCTCCCTTACACACACAATGCACATCCCTGTGCACACCTTTGCACCTCCCTTACACACACACAATGCAGGTCCCTGTGCACACCTTTGCACCTCCCTGACACACACACAGCCCTGTAGGTGCACATTCATGGACCTGTGCCCACCACAGGGCCAGGCACAACCTGGGGCTGCTCAGTTGGGGCTCAGGTCTTGCACAGGAACAGCCACTCTGGAATGTTACACAAACCAACCCCTTCCTACTCTCAAACTTGCCAAGCAGCAAACTGCTGACCAATGTTTTCTCAATTAATACAGATAATAAGTGAAGATTTATGGTGAGATCATTTGTGTTCTCCCACCTTCCCTCTGATTCCAGCCAACACAATCACGAGATATGCTTACCTTATCATCTTCATCCTCATCTTCATCCAAGCCCATAAGCTCCTGCAGAAGCAGATGTCCATATTACAAAACACAACACTTATTTTTCAGTGACAGGCAATGTTCAAAAAGCTTATGATACTCCCACAATGTTCCACTATACAATTTTCTCCCACTTCTATTGAAAGTCATGAAAAAACCCCACCACTTTCTCCTTTCCAAAATAGTGTTTTATATTCAAGGACCTTTCTTTTTTGTGGTATTGTGAACAAAGCATGCAATACCCTATACAAATTTTAAGTCTAAATAAAGCATTAGTGGCCGTGTCCAGTAATCTGAAGGCAACAGGCTTTCAAACACATTGCCAACTTTTACTATCTGTAAACAGCTTTGTTCTCAGTCTTGCAAATGAACCAACTGGTATGTCAAGGCTGAGGACTCTATACTCAACTTGTTCCATCCCCACTGCCACAATGACTGCTCCCTCCCTTTAGGGCCATTACTGAAACATTAGACTTTAGAAAACACATTAGTATGAACATAATCAATCTCACAGAGAATCACAGTCAGATTTCTATGCAGCATTATTTCCTTCCTTTAACTTCTGTGCTGACAGGTAGGACAGAAAACAAAAGACTTGGCGAAGGCTTGGAATTAGGAGCACTTGGCTTTCAACTCAAGTATTTAATAAACTGAGCCTTTAACAGGGTCCTCCAGGGTTTTTTTCTTGGTTATTTAATAGCTACATTTGAATCTGTGTACTACAAGTTTAAATACAGCAAACATGCAAAGAATGTGAAGAATCACAATAAAAAGATGTTTTTGATTTAGGGTTTCTTGGGGGGGTTGGGTGTTTCTCTTTTGGGGTTTTTTAATTTCTTTTTTTTTCTCCTGAAAAGCAGTTGCGATTAGGATGTAAAAGGTACTGGGAGTTCAGATACCCAGATTTGTTCTTTGGCTCTCTGGAATACACTGAGCATCTGAATTAACACTGATCAGGGTTTAAATTTCTATAGAAGCTCCCCATCTGTAAATCATAAAACATTTCACCAATATTCATGAATTTGGCCTCCTGGCAAGTGGATCAGGAGTACAAGGTTAATACTGTTATTCACATTTTATAGCACAGAAATCAGAGAGAATTTGAGGTTCACTTTTGCAAAGACTCTTGCTTGCATTCCTCTGTATACACAAAATGTGTGTGCTGGCACAGAAAAACCAAAGGCAGTGAATATCCAGCCAAGGCCTGAAGAAGCAAAAAATAAATAAATGACTGTGTAAAAAGCATTGGCATTTTGAAGAAAACCTTTTCTCATCTGCGGGACAGATGTGACTGGGGCTAGCACCTGATTGTCTATTTTTGACCTACAGATGGTTAGAATCATAGACACATATAAAAAAGGAATCAGGTAATATTAAAGGCACTTTGACTACTTGTTCCATATGATCCCAATCCTGCAGAGCACTTTGGCAGACGTGTGATTTTGCTTATGCAAAATGCACCCCTGAATTTCATGGCATGGTGCTGCTTGCAGAATGTTTGACAGGAAAAGAGCCAAACTCCTGATGGACCTTTCTTTATTATTATCACAATAAGCTGTATTTTTAGAAATAGCCTTTTTGCAGTGTCCACCTAAATGATGCTCTGCTCAGTTTTTCTGTCTTATGTGAGATTCTACTCACCTGAGCATGCAACAGACGCAAAACAGGATGAGAGAAGGGGCTGGAAGGCACTCTCTGTGTGTTTTTTTCTGAGTATGTTATTATTGTTATTATTTATTGCCTTTCGTATTAAAAAACAAAAACATCTGTTTGCCTGGGATTCGCCCACATGGGAAGTTCTGCTTTTCTTGATGAAATCAAGTAGTCACTGAAGACACACAGTACCTTTCTGCATTATTCTGGACTTGGCTGAAACTGGATAAAGTTTCTTTTACCATGTTTTCAAATCAAACTTCCCCTGGTCTGGATAATGCAACTTCTTCTGTTTTCTAAGAATCTTTCCATATGGGAGTGGATGAAAACTAAACTAGAACCAAATTTTCACCCTAAAACTAATAAATCAGCCATTGACTTCTTTAATTCTAGAATATTATGCCTTTGTGTAAAATACATTTGACACATTCATGGCTACCAATGTCAATCATCTTTTTGTCAGAAAGAATCATCAAAAGTTAGAAGGAAGCCATCCTTTGACTTCCATTTCATTACTGTATTTATTTCACTTTCAGAAACAGAATATTATGGAAATTCTTGAATTCACTCTCCTTTCTAGCTTTAATTAACATCGCTATGGGAGTAGACAGTGGTCAACATCCAGCAGCATTTCGTATCCCAACAGTAGCACTTTTTCATACTTGGTTATTTCTGTATTAAAAACTTCTGTATTCTTGATTATTTATGTATTTAAAACTTTCTTCCTCCCAAGTTAAAAACCAAAGGCTAAACTTCTGGGGGGGGAAAAACAACTTGTCTTTTAAGAGCTGGGAGTGGTAAGGAGGAATAAAAGCTTCTTAAGACCACAGATCACAGGACAAGTTTTCAAAGAACTACATTCTCTTTTTGGATTCTATTGACTTTCCTCTTCTGTAAAACATGAATCACTAGTATGTTGCAAAATGTAATGGCAGGAGGGGAATGGCTTTTAGGAACTTGCTGCTTTGCAAACTTTTCTTAATTCAACTTAAAAACGTTTGTAGTTATTTAGTAAGTGAAATCCTCCTCCTACACACTCTCATCTTCTTCTCCTACTACTCTGAATGGTTTATTGCTTTAATTGAATAATGAAAATTGAGAGAATTGAGGTTTCTTTTCAGTAACTTTGAAATAGAAGTGCTACACAACCGGCTTAATGCCATTAAAACACACGACGCTTCGCTCAGGGGCAAACGGGGGCTGCCAGAAATGTTACTGCCACTCTACTTGCCTGGGCATCCTGGGCATTGTTGACCTTCCCTGTTGTGACGAGGGAGAAATTGTATGCAAAGAGCACCAGCAAAGCCAGGGGCACCATGTACAGCTCCACGGTCCAGACAGTGACCACAAACACCTGTGAGAACACATACAAGTGTTGAAAAGAAAGACACGTGAGGAGGGCTGTCAGTCACTATCCCTCTGCACATTCATCCTCAAATCTCTGCTCAGATTGTTATTATTTTGGCACAGAAATCTGCACTCTGTGTTCTCTATGAACTCTCTGTGGGTTCATTAGGCTGCTGCTCGTTGGCTTCTCCTCCCCTGTACCTGGGGAAGGAGAGGGCCATGAACATGAGGTCAGTCCAAAGGCTCTCTCCACTCCTTCCTGGGACCCCTCCAGCCTGAAAGCCTTTTGTCCTTAGTGCTGCTGTACAACAGATGCACTTAGAGAGGTAAACTCCACTTCATTAAACCCTAACTGGCAGCAAGCTTTTCCCAGGCTAGGCAAAAGGATTTTCCTCTTGTGCAACAGGAACTCCCTTGTCACTCCACAGGGGATGATCAGCAAATGCATCTTCACCATTAATCCACCCATACTCTTGGCACAGCAGCACAGAGGAAGGACTGTCACCTTGCAGGAGGCAAGGTTTAGGTTGTACATGATGCATTAGTTTGGAAAGGGATCCAGTCAGCCTAGTCCCCATTCTCATACTCTTGCCATTTCTCAGTACAGCGTATTTTGATTTCACTGGTTCTTTGGAATCTCTTCTCCTAAAAACCAGTATGAGTCTGCATGGTTGGACTGGTATCTGACAAAAACCAATAAAAGCAAAACCAGAAGCCAAACTAGAACAGCAAAACACACAAATAACACGATGGAGATCTAAAAAGCACACATGATTTTTAAAATAAAATATTATCAAGCCAAACTACAATTCTATCTCACAAGTACCAACAACACCTGAACAGACTGAAAACTTGGAGAGGTTGGCAATGCAAAGTTAATAAACTAAATCCAGAACTGCCATAAAATGTATGTTGTGATCCCATTTCCTTTTCTACTCATATATAGTGTTTCCAGAAGGACTGCCTAATGCTGGTAGCAACTTGAAGCTATTTTAAGCAATCTCCTTCAAAGACAAGGCACAAACAGATTTTTCTGATTTTTCTTCCCCCAAAAGAGGCTGGTTTGATCAGAAACAACAATCACACTTTTAGAATAATACAGGTAAATGGAAATGAGTCAGATCCAGTAAAAGTATCTCAAACAACAAAGGAAAACTCTATGGGTGATGAGGAAGCAAAATCTCTACCTCCCCTCATCCTTGGCCTGCCAAATACTACATATAAAGACAATGCTGGCAGTTGTAGAATGGGATATTTATGGCAATGTATTTTGTGTTGTGGACCTGAAAGTGTAACCACACTGTACCAAAGAAACACTTCCCATTGCATTCAGCAGTGTGAGAATTTCCACCCCCACAAGACAGCAGTTATTTCAACTTTTTAAACAAAAACATTTGTCTGACATCAGACAAATGGCCAGTTCATACCTACCATGGGCCAAACACAAGCCAGGAAACAATGCCTGTATCCACAACCTTGCCCAAACAGCACTTGAATTTTCTGGAGTGTACCTGATTTCATGTTAGCTGTTGCTATGCGAGGAATTAGACTGTCATCCTGTTCTTGGCATTTGTTGGCCAGTAAAGCAATCTTCGAGATATATTCATTTATAAAATGGGCTGACATCCAGGCAATATATCCCCATGCTATTGATTTGCAGCACAAGAATGTGGAAGACAATTTGGTTTTGGTCCTTTTTTTTTTTTTTTTTCCCTTTTTGATCCTGTTTTTCAACATACTAAAAAATTAGAAGTGATAATGATTCACACAGCCACATTTAGTATGTAAGCAAGGCAACAGAAACACATGAATCCAGGCCAAGAATTGGTACTTGATTTGTCTTACAGGAGCCTTGCATAACTTTAGCTAATAAAACCTTCAATAATTTTGATATTCTGAGCTAAAATATCTCCCATAAATGAAAAGTTCTAACCTGAACAAGTTCCTTTGAAGCTACTCCAACTCCCCTGGATGAATATATGCTTGTCTCTTAAGATAAAGTGAAGGTGATAACAGCTTCTGTCCTACCCTAAATGTCACTCCAAAGAACGAGGAACTGTTATTGTACATATCTCCACAGGTATCTTTCTTAGGTACACACAGATTTAAAAATAAAGACATACATATAAAAATACATCCGATCCTTATGTAAATTCCTTTCATAGAAATTCCCATTTCCACGTATTAATTCAAAACATTTGCTTCAGCCCATGGGAGGGGGCTGTACTTGCACCACCTCCCTGGGGTACGAGCAAACTCAGCCTTCTCCTGATGCAGCAAAAAGACCCCACCAGCAGCCAGCCAGGCAAAGTCCCACACAGAGTCAATGAAGCTCTTGAAGAACCTCTCTTCATTCACTCAATTGCAGGACTTGACCCAATTTTAGTGCATCTGTCACCATCCTATGTGAACGTCACCCTGCTCAGCTGCAAGTGCAACACAACCTTGCAATCACAGGTCACTCAGGCAAGCTACGGAATCAAGACCTTGGTGATTTTAGATATTACAGTACATTTTGTGTATTATTAAGTTTCAGACCTCAAACAAAACTTCAAACTTCATTGCAAAAATCTCACTGTAGGCTCAATGGGTAGCTGAGGCATGCCATCTCTTCCTTTTAATGCTGGCTGGTTAATCAGCTGCTGAGCTATAACTCAGACAGTGAAGCTTTGATAGAGCTCCCACATCCTCTCAACAAGAGCTGCTTTGCTGCTATTGCCACAGTACAGGGAACTTTCATTACTGTGACATGACACAGACACAAGACAAATTGATTTAGCTATTCAGAAATTATTTAGCCTCGGAGGTATGGGAAATGATTGCTGTGAACATACAGTACATAATAAAAGTTCAGAGTGTGTTTATAGAGCGAATAGAAATATTTCTGTTGTTCCAACAGCCTTTTGGGTAGTTCTGCAGCATCAGTTTTCAAGGCAGATCCCAAGCAGGCCCATGTCCTATTTTATCAACTTGCAGGCAGCTCCCTGACACTGACCACAGCACCAGCAGCCCATGACACAGATACCCACTCCCCAGATGACAAGGTCCTCAGTCATGCCTGGTTTTACTCTCTCCTCAAGGGGACTTTATGCATGGGAGAAGGTCTTGAATTATGCTCCCTAAATTATTTTCTTATCAATTTTTTTTTTTTGCCGAAACTCAAGAATGTTTCAGCTGCTGATGTAAATAATGGCTAATGCAAGGAAGAGTATCTTCTTGATTTCTTGTCATCCCCAGTCTGCCTTTTGCCTAATACATAAACCAGCAAAAGAATCCATTAACAGATTCAGATCACTTTCCCAGTACCACAAAAGTCAGGGACACAAACCATGGCCCTGCTTCAAATGATCCAGTTTCAACAAACCATTTCTTTTTTCAATGTTTCTCCTTGTTAGACCAAGTTCTGTCAGACATAATCCATTACATAATTGATACTTTTTCTGCCGGGCTTCACACTGTGCATGGGGGAAGTTAAAAGCACAGCAGCCAATTTCTAAACTAAGAGTTAAATTAGCAGCAACGAGTTTTCTACAGTACTCTTTTTAATGCAATTTCAGAGTATAAAAGCCTATTATAGAAGTGAGCACTTTAATTCACAGCATTCTAAAACAATGATCAAAATAGAAACAGGAATAGGATAGACCTATCTAGAGGGAAAGAAAAAAAAGAGCTCTTGAAACTAATATTTAGACTAGAGCTCTACCTAAAAGACAACAGCAATATCACAGCCTTGGAGAAAGGACCACTTGATTTCAGCTGATTAATGTGTTGCTATTTCAAAGGGCCTAATAACTACAAGTTAAAGCTCTGGAGGTTTGGAAGCCGTTTCATCTGAAAATCATTGAAGAGGGGTCCAACTGTTCCTGTCAAGAAGCATGGAGTTTGAACAACCATGAGAGTGGCCCTTTTGACAGCAGTACAAAAGATGAGAGAAGGCAGTCTCAACTGAAAGTAAAAACAAACCCTTAGAAACACGTTTCAAATCTGGTTTTTCTGCTGCTCTGGTTCCAATTTAGCATCTGACTATTAAGACCAGATTTTAGACGGGTGTCTACTAAAATATGCCCATAAAACATTTGTCACCAGCAAACCCACAGTCATGGGATAGAACAGTTTTAAGAGGCTTAGAAACCTAGCGTAAATAGGATTTTCTGCGTCATTTTTCTACACAGTAATTAGAATTTTTCTAAGTGTAAAATTAACAGGCTCTTTTTGACCTGGCAAGCCTTTGTGGTGCAGTGAGAGATGCTGTGTTCTGTGACAGAATAACTCTTGGACAACACCAGTGATGGGAGGAGAGTGATACATTCCATCAGATGGAAGAAATAAAAGTGAAAGGAGATTAAATGCATGCGAGGAACCTATGGTAAAAAGTTATTTTCTCGGCCAGGGTAGGCTCCGATGCTAATGAAATGCCTCATCAGCAGAGCTGTGAAAAATATTGTTTGAAGCTCCAAGTTTCAAAACCCACAATTTAACTGAACTCTAAACTTCTAAGAGCTTCATCAAAAGTTTCCTTGAGATTTATAAACACGTTCTGTGTAACTCGTGAAGGCAGGAGAAAAACTTGGGCTGATACTGCTGTGAATGCCCAAGTTTGGTTTTGAACTAAACTAAACCAAACCAATCAGTGCATTTGATTTGAGACAGAAAGACGTGCTACCCCTTATTTACATGGGAGAGGAATTCTGTATTTTTAACTTATTTCTGGGCTACACAGTTTCCAGTGGCCATGTACGCACAAATGAACTCTATAAAACAGGAGAAATTTTTGAGAATAAATATTCAGGGACAAATTCTCTATTTTTGGGGGGTTTCTAAGCTTTCAGTCCCTCTATTCCAGACAGAATACAGGATATTAGCCAATAACATAAGATACTGGCTCCCCAAAAGGGCACTCGAATCCCTTGGAGGCAATAAGCCTGTTGAAAACAAATCATTTCTGACAGATACTTATTCCTGCCCTTAGATAGGGAGAGTACAAGAGCAGAGAGAATGCACACACTCACAGAGAGCAGTGCATTTGTGCATATGTGCATAGATAGCTGTGCATATGGAGCCATCTCTTCCAGATACGGGCAATATGGATGCAGGAACACAGCAATGCTGAGCCTGCACTGACAAAAATCAGGGTGCTTGGTGAGGGCCCAGCCTGATGGAAGTGCAGCAATGAGGATTGTGCTCTTGGCCTGGCTTTGCACGGAATAGTGAGAGTATTAAAAAAAAAAGCGCCATTAAAAAGAACGAAAATTATCTTAATACAGCCCCATCTCAAGGCATGGCAAAAAAAGCTTGAGGAAACCATGTAGCATGTACTTCCCACTAAAGATCCTCTTCCAAAGATGCATTCCAGAGTCCTTGTGACTGATAATCTCCTTCCCACATCCACCTGATGCTTCCTCACCTCTGAGTGCGCTCTTATTGCACTTCACAGCTGTGAAACTGGAGCTCGAGGAGGGTGAGCAGAGTCACTCCCTCATTGCAATGCAAGAATGGAGAACGTGGCAGGAAGAGAAATTATACTTAAATAAACCAGCACTGGCAGCAGAAACCTATTTACTTTAGATTCAATTTGTTTTTTGTGTCCCCGGCAGAAGAACGTGGAGCATCTCAACGGCGGCGTGGAACGTGCACTGTATTGAACGGCAACGACCAAAATCAAAAATGACCTGAAGGAATACAGGGCTTTAAATATTTATGCCACGTTACAAATTATCTCTGCATTGCTCCACATACCAGCATACAACTTACTAATTTTTTAAGGGTGTGCCACAAGGCAAAAGTCTCTTTGAAGCAAGTGTAAGCACAACCGGAATCCAAAAACAAAGGCACAAAAAATCCACTTAAACATCCCAAAAGCCAAACCAAAGAATCAAACTGTGCCCCAAAAAAACTCGGTCTGTTTGACCTGATGTATGACTGCACAGAACTGAGAAGGAGAAATAAAGGATATGTTTGCACAGTTTCTTACCACGACCATCAACCTAATGGTTTTTTTCCTCAGGTAATGCTTTGGATAACAAACAACAAGCCATGTTTGCCCAATCCAATTGTCTGCACAGGCTAAATGCCACAAAGTCATGTCCTGCTGCCATATCCACATCCCAACTCTTCCCAACTGCATCTTGCTGAGTGAATGACCTAGGATGAGCTCGAGGGGGAAAAGGGGCCCCAACATGTTGGGAGGTACCCAACTTGACAATTTACATCCCATGTGAGGATTCAACAAGAAAAAGGAGTAAAAGAATAAAGCCTGTGGAAGATGGGAACTCTGGTCAGCATGGTCACAGTTTTAGCAAATATTCAAAAGCAAAAGGAAAGAAAAACAATGTTCCCCACTCCCAACAAAAAGAAGAGATGCAAATCCAACAAAAATAGTCCCAAAAACACGCGAAAAAAACTCATACTGTGTAAGTCAATATGTGTTAGGGCCTTTTTTGTCATTGCCTGATTTAGACTCTTCAGGGGGATCTCATTTTCTCTAGCTGCTGGTAGGAAGTAGAGACTCATTTGTGTTTTAAATGAAAGCTGTGATTCATGTGCAATCACAGGACTCTTAAGAAATAGTGCTTTAAGAAGAAGCATGTTCTGCAAAAGTCGCAGAGAAATCAGAAGAGCTGACAATATTGCAATCTGTTCTCCACCATCCTCTTGGGACACTGCCGTCGGAAACTCCATCAGGGAAGGTTGGGATGCTACACTCAAGACTGCAAACACTTACAAAATGTCCCCACTCTGAGCCTGAATTGCTGTTGTCATTAACACATTCAATGGATTTATCCCCTACTCATAACAATGCCTGGAATCAGAAAGAGATAACAACAAAACAAAAACTAAGCTAATTAAAAAGTGACAGTTTTCTTTTATTCTGATTATTTTCGTTACGTTAATGAGATTAGTCAGCCTAGAAAAGTGGAACCAAGAGCCATGGATGTATTTCTGTAATGAGGAGGTCAGGGAAGAGGCATTCAGTCTAAACTTATTTCACTGAACTTACCACTTGAAAAGTCTGTGTGTAAGTTAAGATTTCTGTATTGTATTCCAGCTATTTGATGATTACCTGGCCCATTGGTCAGTGTGGATAATAATTTCCAACACCAAGGAGTTCATGCCTGGGGGTGTCACCTCTGTCCCCTAAAACGTGTGCATTTTACCCTCAAAGCCAATGCCCACGAGTCTAGTGGGTGTCCCTGCCCAATTTTCTTGTGGCTCCTACTTTATCCCTAATCTCTCAAAGAGGTTAAAACAAAATCAGCTACAACACGAGTTTTGGGTTCTATATTTATGTCTGTACAACAGTTTTAGAGTAAAATATTTCAAATCCTTTTAGGCGGCAGACACTGAAGAAATAGCTGTTTGCCAACATGCTGACTGGTCTAATTTTTCCCTCATGCTTTTATCTAACGTATTTTACATTTCCTGCACCAAGTAAAATACAGTTAAGACCCTCAAGCAATGAAGCTTAAAATCAAGGAAAAAAAAAAAAAAGAAAAAAAAGGAAAAAACCCCAACAGTTTTCTGTGTTTTGGGGTAATCCTCTGGGGATGGGCCAGGGGAATAAATCTGCATGCTATTTCTAAAGGGGCTACTATCACAGACCAAGGTGACTGGAGAAGATCCCAAAACAAAGAGGGGGTGACATGGAAGAAAAAAAAATAAAATCTGTTGTTTTACATTGTAGATAAATTAAATGGTAATTTTTAATTCTAATGTTTTGGTTTGTTTATCAGCAGGGTCATAGCTCTGGAATTATTCTCATACACAAAGTTATAATCTATTTGCAGGGAAGACAGGCATCATGCAAGTTAAAAGCCTGATCTTACAGTAGATAATTCTTCCAAAAAGCATCAGAGAAAAAAAACATTTGTGCTATTTAGAAGAAGGCAAAAATGTAGGCAAATTTTATTTATTCTGGATAAGGTGAGCACCTTAAAAGGGTCATGAAAAAAATTATCATTGGCTGAGCTGACAAATGTCCACTTATTTGGAGATGTATTTGTTAACATTTTGAGAAACATTAGCAGCAAGGGACAGATGGTGATGTAATTGTTGAGCAGGGGAAGGAGTGGTGGTGGAAGTGCTCTTAAATTTGGGCTCTCAACTGGGTTCCAATTGGTAACAAATGAGAGTCTTAAATGATATGTTTAAACTACTTTAATGATTCCTCCTTCATGTTCATAGTGTAAATTAGAGCTGAATGAGTAAAGGAAAAAGGGTTCTCTAATAAAGCAAACATGTTAAATTATTCTGTCTTCAGTGAGAATCACACATGAGGTTACTTCCCTGGCATCTCCAGCTACAGCACAGGGGGAAGAAGAAAAAATCAAAAACCAGGTTTGTAGAACCTGGCAGCAAATGAGGAAGAGATGATTGTAATACCATTGGTTCAAAACTGCCTAGTACCCTCTTTTCCAAAACCTCCAGCCCTAAAGAAAACATTTCCAGACTGAAACAGAGCAAAGGAAAAAAAAATCCCAAACCAACAAACTAGCAGACCAAAACCACAAACCCAGAAATTTAAAAACACCTCTAAAGCAGATATAAAGCAGTGAGATGATATCTTTTCAGGCAAAGAATTCCAGATTATTTATTCTCTGTCCTTAAGCTGTACCTGGGATGCCCCAACACAGCCCCATGCCAGAGCCCAGAAGGTCTCTTCATGTGCATGGGACAGTTTTCCCAGAGTGAAGAGCAGAAATGCAGTTCATAACTGAAGCCCACACCTGACACACACCCAGGGCACCAGGAACTGTGTGACTGCACAACACTTAAACAACTGCAGCAGGTTCATAATCTGCAGTGTGACAAAATTGCTGCATTACAGAACCAATGCATGAAGCTGACTGAGGCTCACTGTAATTATACCCTGGATATGTTACCATTGTAAGCTAACAGCAGTGACACACAAAAACACCCCCTGTATATTGACAGCATGACTATGTAATAGAGATTTTCCACTAGCAGACCTGTAGCATCTTGCTTTCCAAAACACAGAATAATCTTTAAAAAAAAAAAAAAAAAAAAAAAAAAATTGCAAGGCTCCCACAATTTCAGGCAGCTGTTCAGGTAAAACTAAAGCGAGAAGATTGTTTATTTTAATAAAGCTATTATATGTGCAACTCCAAATTAGGAATGGCAGGAGACGGGGGGATGCCTAAACCATCACCACCTGTTTGCCCTGAAAATCAATTAAAGTCACACTATCACAGCAATCCCTTCCTAGCTAATAAAAGTTATACAGCTTCAACGTGCAGCTTTAGGTGCTTTGTGGGAATGTGCCTGAAATCTAAATCCTGGGTCTCACGTTACTTCAACACTAAACACAACTCTGAACCACTGTAAAACTTGCTTTTCTGGGGTTAGGGAAGGTGTTAAGAGAAAAGAGATCCCGAAATCCTGTTTTGATGCAGTGGATTGAACTATTTATCAGTAAATTCTAACAATTCAGCCAAGAACATTATATAGAGTTTGAAGTAGGAGAAAACTGAAGTCCTTTATGACACATGCCTGTTCAACATATTCTGTGCTGCAGAACAGATCCAACTTTACAAGTTGAAAGCAAGGGCAGTAGAGACATCCCAAGTGTTTTAGTAATTAAACGAATATGCATAATGAACCATATGCCCAAAGGGCCTGTTCTTCATGTGGGCCAGATTTTTGTTTGAATTTTTAATTTTTATATACAGATGAAACATTTCATGGAATATAGCAACAGTGCAAAGGAACATGCTATGCAGGAAGGGAAGGAGGAACTACCCATCTGAGAACGATCAGAATACACTTGATGAATTCTGCTCCTCAATTTCCGATTCAGAGCCAAGAGGGCTTTAAAAAAAAAAAAGAAAGAAAGAAAGAAAAAATCCTTTTCTCCTTTGAACAGCTGTATTACTCATCTGCTCAGAGTCTAGAAAAGAAGCATTGAATATATGTATATTTATATAGGTCATATTTATACATTTATGTGTGAAATGGATTCGATACACCAACACATTTAGATGCTGCAAGACTAGCAAAAAACACAGACACTATCAAATTGAAAAGCTTCTGATCCACCAGAAAAAATAACTATAGCATGGCTCTCTGGTCAGCAGGACCTGTCACATTGTGTGAGCTGCAGTGAAACAGGACACACTCATGTCTGTCTGTGAAACAGGAATGGGCATTTTGAAAAAGATGGGTCAAATCCCACTCTTGTTACAGCAATGTTACCTTACTGTGAACGTGAGGATACCACAGCCTCGTTGCAGAAATATTAAATCTCCCAAGTTCTGCTGGGGTGGAGCTGTGCTTCTCCTTTCTCAGTAACATTTACCTTTTTTCCCATCCCTTGCCCTTAAAGTACTTTCCAAGCAAAAGCAGCATCCTTTGCAAACATAAGCTATTTTGAATATCTAGACTGCCAAATAATAAACCTTTTAAGTGGTTCTGATCTGCTGGGCAAATTTCTATTTTGGTTCAAAAATCCAGTGACAGGGGTCAGGTACTTGTCAGCACGGACATTCTGGTTCAGAAGCAGAAAAACTTCCCTGCCTTCAGCTTTACCAGCTCTCTGAGTAAATTTGAGGGATGGAAATGAGGGATGGAAACCACAACGAGCATTTCCCAATTAAAAGGGTGGCTTTTCATCAAATTCAGCAGCTCAGTTTTTCATGGGACTTCAGGAATTCCTATGACCAAGAGTAAGTGGCATGGCAATGTGGGAGCAACCCTGGTCTCAGGAATTAAGAGTATTTAAGAGCTGGAATAGGTGTAAATGGTGGCATTCATTGCTCTCAGTCCTAATTCGGGGTCTGTGCTTTGGCCACCGCTTGGTTTGCATGATCTAGTGGTCTCCATGGAAAGACAGATAAACTTCAACAGCTGTCAGAAGACAAAAAATTGACAAGGAGCATCACCTTTCCTGACTGTTTAAATCCTTTAAGGAAGTGTTGGAGCAATTAGAGAGGGAGTTTAATCTTTGCAGAGTGCATTAACACTCTCCGACCTCCCAGACAATAGATCAGACCTCAGACACATAATGCTTCCCCAAGGCTTTTTAAGCAGAGCATTTGATCTCATCGCCACTCTGTGTGTCTTACTAGAGGTACCAGTGTGTGAGACAGGATTCATTGGGCACTAAAGGACCACTGGCTCTGCCAGTATTCATACAACTTTCAAAAAAGAAAGCAGGAATTGCTTTCATTGCAATGCATGCTGTTGCAGAAGTACTACTTCCCAGAAGAAGGGAAAAAAAAAAAAAAAAAAAAAAAAAAAGAAACAAAATAAGATTAAAACCATCCAGAGTAGCTCTGCAAAATGTCTTCATTTTTATTAATCTCATATTTCCTTTCTACTGCCACTGTTTATTTCCCAGCTTTGGAATATAAATCTATTTTTTTTTTTAAGGCTTAGATTAGTTTTTTATTCATAGAAACAGTTAGCTGATAATAATTTCAAAATACTTCATTTCTTAACCCCTGCAGAGGGACTTAAGGGAAAGGGAATTAGGAAGACAGGTCTAGTTTATTAAGGAAATTGAAATATATCATTGCAAATAATTTTCCCAAATGTGTACATGGAAGTATCTGGGGAAGTTTTCTTAACTGCTACAACAAGTCATCATCTCATTCCTGATGGGCATTTTCAGTTAAAAAAAAAAAGCTAATATCACTGTATCAATTATGCATTTCCCATTTAATATTCTAAACATTTTAAGAAAATTTGCTTAGTGCAAATTTTTAATGGAATTAGACTTTCTTGCCATCATGTTCTGACAGAAGCCACATCTCCTATGGCCAATAAATAATAGGAGGATAAAAGCAGCTCACTGGATTCCCACTCACTGCTAAAAAATGGGTGCTGCAGCCCCCCCTAAGCACTGGGGGTTCTCCCCCCACTCCATGCAATGCATTTGAGGTACCCTTATGGCTACAAATATTTAAATGAGGCTATTAATGCTTTTCATTAGCAGCAGGATTTTGTTTTACTTTTCTAGAGCTACAAAAAATGTGCCTTTTTGTGGAGTACCTGCATCACAAAAAGGTTTGGCTGCTGTTGAAATGGGTATCTCAAATTTGCCAAGCCAAGTGCATCACAAATGACAAAAAGGTCACATATACCCAGTACATTTAAAAACAAGCAAGCCTTCAAAGTCAAAGTGTAATGCAGTTATTTCTAATCTGAACAAACAATAGAATGCATCTAATGAAAGCTGACAATTGGCTTTGATACAGAGATGTGCTCTTCTCTTCCATTAAAAGATGAAAGCTGAAGGGAAGTACAGAAGACAGCGACTTCTCCCAAAACAAAAGTAAAAAGTTCTGAACCTGAGCTGGAAAAGTAGTTAAAAGCTGTTTAAGTGAAGACTTTTGCTCACCTTTGGCACTCATCTCTCAGTAAACATGCTGACTTTACATGGGTGTGCTAAAGGTAAAATAAATCAGCATATTAGACTGGTACAAAACACTACATGTTTTACATATTTATTAACACTTCTCAAAATCACAGCATTACTTTTAAATATAACACTAAAAAAAAACCCACAGCAAAACACCAAAAGAAACCAGCTAAGCTTGACTACAGCATGAATGCCACAATTAAGAATAACAGATTTAATTTTCATAAAGTTGTAGGGGAAGAGATCAAAACTCTATTGATGTTATTGGTAGCAGTGCAAACCTTTACTGTGGAAGCAGTCAGATTTATACATAATAATTAGTAAAGATTTTTTAAATCGGATTTGTGTGATTTTGCAGTCATCCTACTGCTCCAGGTTTATTTCCAATTGAATATTAAAAATATTTATATATATAATGGAAGGGACACCCTGATTTAAGGTATTTTTACTATTACTGCTATCCTCAAACAACCCAAGAACTTTCTGGTTACTTAAGAATCACCTCTAAGTTAAAGCACATCCTAGTTGTAATAAAGAAAAGTAAAGCTAAATGAGAACAGGCTTTTTGAAAGAGTGTATTTGCTCTGCAGCTTCTCTACTAATCTCTTTTTATTTCAGAACTTGTAAAGGATCCAACTCTTTCTTATTTAAAAGAAGAAAAGAAAAAGAAAAAAATGCCTGACAAGCAGAATGCTTTAAGAGAAATCCCTCAAGGTGTATCTGTCTCCATCATAAAACCAAAATGTTGCATTACCTTCAAATAGGAAATTTCTTCCAGTTGTCACGATTTCTGCAACTAGTGTTACATTAGCACTGAGAGAAAGGGTGAATTAAATTAAAAATAAAATAGTTCAAGCAAGAGAAAGAAAACCTGCCAGAAAAATCTGACAAAAGCCTGAATGCCAGAGCTGGCTCATTCCTGAGGGTCCATCGCCATCTACAGGCTTTTCCTGCTCTCAGAAAACTTGATCACTCTATTCACACAGGACTTTTGCCCAAAACGAGGATGTAGATTTTTTTAACTGATGTTAAATAACATAGGTTTGCTGAAGCTAATGGAGTTATAGTGATTTAAACCACCTACAGACATGTCTCTACTTATTCCCTCATTTTGGAAGAGTAAAAACTTCCTCTATGCTGCAGAGGAATGAAGTGTTGGTGTAAGCTTACATTTATGTTAAAAAAAAAAAATCTACCTTTTTATAATTAAAAGAACAAAAAAATACTGATAGGGGTGTTCCACCAATGCCGTGGGCAATAATAGTCAATGTCTACAATTTTCCAGTAAAACTGAGTGCTTTAAAGTATTTTCTAAGAGGTATCAGGTCAAAGGAATGTGAATAATGAGACAAACCCAAGCAGATGCTGACTGAAAGAAAATCAATACACCTGTGGCTCTGGGGGGGGGAAAAAGAGCACACTAACTATAAGAATTTTTAATTTTAATTGAATTTTCGCTTCCTTATATAGACCTTTTTCATCCTACATGCCATGGGTTTCCTGCCTTTTTTGTTTGTTTGTTTGGGCTGAGCCGTATGTTTTTCCCATACAGCTTGCAGAGTCTAA
Organism: Prinia subflava; assembly: GCF_021018805.1. Taxonomy (NCBI): domain Eukaryota; kingdom Metazoa; phylum Chordata; class Aves; order Passeriformes; family Cisticolidae; genus Prinia; species Prinia subflava. The sequence continues at coordinate 5,389,552 of NC_086261.1, forward strand.
ATCCATGCCAACTTCGGGAATTTTACAAATAAGCTTCTCAAATTCTGGTATTTCCAATAGTGGTGGGTAAGTAGCTTCTGTCTCACACTCCTGTTTAATGAGTCTCACGCAGATGCAACATTCATTCAACTCAGAATACTAATTTCATCTTTGTTTATGCAATTTCTAGTCTATGAATAAAGTGAACTTTCAGAAAAAGCACCAGGCAAATTGGGAAAATGAAAATGACTGGATCCTGACACGGAAAATCATCCCTTTAGGATCAGATAAGACAGCAAATTATTGCAGATAAATTTCTCTTGGTTTTTAACTGCCATTCAGTTCAGATGAATTACAAGTCAGAATCCTGTGCAAGAATCAAAAATTCAGAAGATGCAGAAGAGTTTTAATCTGAAGTTCCTCTAAACAATTTAAGACTGCAAAAAGAAAAACAGCACAAGAGAAAAGCCAGCTTTCAGGTGCTGGGTACATCAGCCTTGTCCAAATTTTTTGTGGCAAATTCCTAAAGTCACAATGGAGGTTTGTAAGATAACCATAAAAATCACGAGCCAAATTCACCTTTGACATAATCTAAGTTTTGCAGTTTTGTTGGGAGGAAAGGAACCAGTGCTGCCTTCCCGGAGAGAGAATTTCCCCTTTTCTAAAGCAGTTAAATAATAACCAAAGGTAAAAAACAATTAAATAATTAAATGCTAATGTGTGATTACTCTCACAGTTGGGAGAACACAGAATATCTGCTAGCAAGGCGTTGAATACAGGAGTTCAGCAGTGTTAAATATACAAATAAACCCAGCAACAGGCAGGAGTATTATTTTACTGTGCTGAACAAAGCAAAATAAATACAAGGCATGCAAAAATAAATAGGAAAAATACAAAACAGTATCAACAACAATCTTTTGCAAAACTTCAGGACTTCGAGAGGCACAAGATGTTGTATATTAAGGAGAAATAACAAATAAAATAATTTTTAAAAAACTGAAAAAATGAAAGTACAACACAATATAGCAAACTCCAGCCAGACCACAAAGAGGGTTTGCTCTTCATAAACATCAGATCAGGCAGCTAAAATTATTACCAAAGAGCTCTTGTAACTGTCACCTGTGGTGGGTATAATTACAGGCTACTGCTGCAAGCACGCCCACGTCGTATGGCAATAAAAGGACCTGCAGCCTGCCAAGAGCAGGCAGACAATGGAGAACACACACCACCTGACGAGAGCCCAAAAAGATCAGCCAGGGAGACCAATAAAAATGACAGCTTCGAAACAAATGACAAAGCTTCAGCCACCGGGAGAAAAAAAAATAAATAAAAGAAATAAAAGGCGATATCAAATTAGCTGGAAACGCAAGCACTGAGCAGGGTTCTCCAACAGGTTGCAACTTGAGCACAAAGGCAGGCAGAAGGATTTGTGGATGCAGCTAGTTCAGGTTTTAGTTAGAAAGAGTAGAAAAAGCCCTTTTTCATTTGCTTTTTCTTTTTTTTAATTAAATAAAATGTATCCACATTTGTTCTTGGCTTTGTGGGCTGTCATTAAACAGCCCAAGAGAAGAAAACTGCACTTCCAATCTGGTTCAGGAGAGTGACAGACACACGTATCTATTTAGTTGTCTTAGCACCGACACCTTCTAGGGGATAAATCCACATACTATAGCAAAGCTGAATTTCTTTCTCCTCGCCTTAATTCTCTACTGGATGCCTGCAGACACATTCCTGCTGACCAGCTGCACACAGGCTTATCCTACATCAGGACTGTTCTTTTACCCAAATACTTGGAGCACAGAGTTTAACACACACAGCCAAGGTATTAAAAGGCTTTATCATCAATTAAACCCAACAAAATGCAATTAAAGAGTGAGAGGCAGTGATTTAGGTCCCTCTCATTACCAGGGCTGAGGGAATCATTTCGATGTGATTTATTCAAGTTTTGAGTACATGACACAGAAAGCCTCAAAAATATCAGCACAGCATAATTTAAGAGGAAGATCCCCAACCCCAAAATCAAGGGGATTGTTATATAGGGTAAATGCCTTGTTAAGCATACAGAGGAAACTACTCCTCAGATGCAAAACATAGTTTTGCTTTTATTTTTATTTTCTATCATTTCCCTGTTAAGAAGCAAATCCCCCAAACTCCTAAGCTGGAAACATAAGGCCATCCATCTTTTTCAAAGTTAAAAGGGATATTTATACTGGTTTCTGCCCAGCTCCATCTCACCCTGACTCCAAAGCTTCGAACTTTGCTTTTAAAATATTGTTTATTGTCTTGTCAAGGCTCAGAGTGGTTATTTCCCTATTAACTTTGTCCTTGTTTGTTCTTGCATTTTTGAAAGAGCTGGAAATAACATGTGTTTACTTTGCTGTGTGTCTCTCAGCATCGTCAATATCACTGTTGCTATTCCAGGAATTTTAACTGCTGCAAGCAAAGCAAAGTCTGGGATCTCAAGCTTAAATTGTATTCCCCCTCAACCACGGAAGAATAATAGTGGAAACGTAAAAAAACTGCTGGGGAAAGGGTGAAACTCCCTCCTTTAATTGTGTGGAGAAGCCTGTTTCTCATCTGAGCAGCCACTTGTGTCAGGTACCGTGCTCCTGACAGCTTTGCAGGCAGAGCTGGTGCCTCTGCCACGAGCAGCCAGGGGGAAGCAGGATGGAAACCTTCCCTCCGTCATTAGGAAAATTCTTTTACTGGGATGTAACAGCCTGAAATAAAAACACACACACCTCTCCACTCCAGCCTTTTCACTGGAGTTCCAGACGATTTTAAAGATGTGCCTTTGCCAGGGATTTGCAGAGGGAGAGAGGGGAAGAAATGTTGGGGGCTCTGAAGAATTACTTACTAGGTCAAATTCCTGAAACCTGCCTCTTGCTGCTCCTCCAGCACCAGCTCTAGCCTTAAAATGAACGAATTTCTGCAGAAGTGTTATTTTACAGCTCCCCTATTTAAATAGAAACTGCCTGCGTTCCTTTGCCGACTGCTTCTTTAAAACTGCAGCAAAACACAAGCTGCAAACGGGCTGAGAACAGCCCTTAGCAAAAGCTCTACACTAAAGCGGATGTAAAGCCCATCTCTTTTGCATTAATACTTTTTCCTTTCTTTTTTTTTTTTTTTTTCTTTTTTAAGTTTTTTCTTCTTCCAAGTCCCCTATTCAGTGTTTGAAGAATACTCATTCTTCTCTCTTTAGGATTACATCTATTCATTTTATTTAGCTTTTTAATGTGGAGACATTTTAATCTACCATTTCTTTAATGCTGTTCCCGAATAGTTTGGGAACAATGATTTATATTTCATCTTCAGCTGTGAGGATGAAAAAAAAGTGGGGTAGGAAAAAAGACTTGACCCTTCTCATCAGTTACACATGTAGCCATGGCACAGGTTGTGCTTGGTATCAGGGAACTGCTTGTTCAAAATTAGCAGGCAATCCACAGGGAAAATAAGAAATATTTTAGGGGAGCTCATGTGAGAGCACATCTTGCTTCCCCACCCTACAGAAGAGTGACTTATTACCACCTACTGGTAAATACTCAGTTAAATTAAACCTCTCTCTTCTGCTTGGTTGGCCAGAGGTGCAAAAGAGGTTTGGTGACTCTATCTTATTCCATAGCTGCTACTGGTCTCCCTTCTCCACAGATTTCTCATGTTCCCTGTGAAACCTTCATCCCAAGAATTTCTTCTTATTGATCTATAACTACCCTCCCATCAAGGGAGAAACAAAATAAAATAAATCACTATGTTGCAAAACAATGCAGGAGTTAAACTGGATGTTTTACCCATATATTGTTGTCATGTCCAGAGCTGAATTATGCTCAGTACAAACAGGGCTGGAACATTTTGTACTTTGCTCTGGAAAGCCAAACCATCACATGCAGGAGACACTTGTCCACATACAGAATGAGAGATTTACCCCAAGTAAACTCCAGAAGGCTCAGATTTTGAGTTAACAAATATCCTTCCTGAGGGAATAAAGAACATTTCCCTCTTACTGATAGGCAATTAGCAATTTTAGAGGATACTGTCAACAAGCAAATGCCCTTTTGCCTGTAGTTCATCACCATAAATATAGCCCAGCTCAAGAGGGATCAAAAATTGTTCATGTCTAGTAAGATGATTGGTATCTGGTGTCTGAGATGAGCTTAGCTGGGCTCAGATCCAGCTCCTGTATCAGGAGCTGAAGTGGCAGTGTTCAATCCCACACTCAGTGGAGATGCCCAGGAGTTCACAGGCTGCAGGCTCTGTCCCCTCTCTCTGCACTGCCCCATGTGAGACCTGAAGCAAACTGGCAGAGCAAAGCACACCCTGCAGCCTCAGCCAGCCCTGGGGCTGCTCAGCCTCCCACCTTCCCACAGCCCAGGGGGATGGTGCCAAAACCCAGGCACCCTTCTGGCTTTAAAGAGATCTCAATGGAGAACAGAGACAAAATCCCACCTCTGCAGCAAGCAGCACAAAAACTTACATTTGGGTTGTGCTGCTGCATCCACAGCCCCAAGAGCTTCCTTACTCTTGATCAGCCAGCTTTCTGGGAAGCCCAAAATGCTCCAAAATGATCCATCCCATGCCTGTCATTTTCCCAGCTGCCCCCATTAAATAGCTGCAGTGAGTTTGACCACAAGCCCCACATTCCCAGCACATTATGCTGCATCACCACACATTCCTCCCCTTCCTCCCGGTACTAAGCCATCATAAAATAATTAGTAGACACAGTGCAATGTCACTGCAAAGTAAATAAATACCGCCTGTGCCTGCTGCATTCCTTGTCTGGCTGGCCCTGGCTGCCAGCAAGGGCTGAGCTGGAAAAATCCCTCCCACCTGTCCCCAGCCTGGATCAGCAAGAAGCCTAAACCTGCTAGAGTGGGAAATGCTGCCAGTGAAAATGAAGTATTCTGGCATGGGTGAGTGTGCAGGGACCCTGAAGGAATTCAGCAGCAGCACTGCCAGTCACACCAGAGGTGCTCTGGTGCCTGGTTTCCCATCGTTTGCCTGATCCTGTCAACGTCTCCTGCAACTATCATACAAACTTTAAAAATATATATATATGATAGCAAAAATTCCAGTCAATATATCCTTTTAATTTGCACCAGATTTTTTTTCTAATGCAATTACTGTAATTTCATTAAATGGCATAATTACCATTAATGCAGAGAAAACTGTCAATAGAAGGTGTAATTATGTTGTATAAAATCACAAGCACAATGTGCAATGATGCATAATTCCTCATGAAAATCATTGTGACTAAAATTAACTTTTAAATATTTTAAGAATACATATAATACAGTAAGAATGGTTTGGTTATTACAGACTTCATTTCCACAACCAGCAAAGGGGGAGCAAAGCAGGCAGGGAGGGTTTGCATACAGAAGGAAGCTTCAAAATTTTGGTTTAAGTGTGCAAGAGGAAGGCAAGAAAACAAGTGATTGTATGCATGAGTGGGAGAAACAAACAGGTTATAATCAGACTTACATGCTGAGTTGTAAGCAGACATTCCCCCAGGCACATTATACCACACAACTCCAGCTTTTTGTGTGTGGATGTGATGTCTCAATGGGGAAAAGTGTGACGAGGAAGGAGTGAAGAGGAGCAGGCTAAAACTACAACATTGAGACTGCAAACTGGTAGAAAAATGTCCAAGGTGGGGTGTGAAGTGTGTCAGGCACACGAGAAGGACCATACAGGGATGTATTGAACTGTGTGTCCAGGTATCTTCAAAATAAAGAGCTTTTAGTGACGTATGTTTCCATCAAAACAACATATTGGGTTGAATACAGAGATAACTATATTAAGTTTAAACAGAAAGGAATGTTTGAAGGTCTTTTTGGTCTTAAAAATCTACAAACCCCCCCAAACCCTGAACAGATGAAGAAGAATACACAAAGTGCTTAAAGGTGTCTCTTGGTATATGAACCTGTCATCTCTACAGGCAACATTTTTCACGTGGGAGAATATTCCTGATATTCTCAAGCACACACAACCATGTGTGACCATTTTTCACACCAGACCAGTGAAGAGAGCTAAACTATGAAGAACCCAGAAATCCTGGGTGTGACCCTTTCCTGACCCAGGATGTTTTCTCTGGTTGTGTGACACCATTTCCACCAAATCCTTTATGCACAGGGCAAACATCACCAAAAGTGAAATTCTGCTCTTCATCTCATCTCTCTTTCAACCCTCTTTCTTAAACAACTAAGCCTGAAAAAATTCTGATTTTACATGTGCTTCAGCAGAGCCCAGTGTCCTCTGTGCCTATACAATTAACTCAGATGAAAAATCATCAGATTAAAAGCACAGAACGCTGATGAAAAATGTGATTACATTTTTATAGCACAAAAAAATTCATCTACTCACATGTTCTTGGACTGTCTCCTCTCACCATTACATCCTAATAAAGAAATTTAGCCTGGGATGATGAATCTTATAAATGAGGAAACAGAGTCAGAGCATTTTTCTCATTTACTTGTGTCCTGCCCGTGCTGTCCTCTGTTTCCCCCCGTCTTTACCTGTCCCTCTTTTCCTCTTACACCCCCAAAAGCAGCTGATGTCCTTGTCACACCATGAGCTGCCACACTAATGGGGAGGGAAAACTAAAACAGGAAGGTGAAAGATTCCATGTCCTTGGCTATTGCTTGTCCTCTGACAACCTCACAAATATTTTATCTGTCTGGCAGTGGGTTTTGCCTCATTGCTGAAGGAAACAAGGCTCTCAGGATTGCACAGTCAGCTTGTCTTCCTCCTCCTCCCTCAGTGGAGGGGAAGAACCAGATCAAAATGGTAATAGCCGAGGGACATCATCTGTAAGGATAAATATTTTTTAAAAATGAATTTTCTAGTCTCAGGGCCTAACTGGCATCGAAGCTACCAATGAGGGTTCCATGAACCCAGCTGAAAAATGAGTAGAGAGGCTTTGTGCATCCTCCTCACCTCATCTTTTAAGCAGCACATGAGGAGAGGATTTTCCACCCAGCCCGGGCAGGGAGGGAGGCTGCACCTACCGCGCTGCGTGCGTATTCTCAATACTATGAACGCTCACGCTGGAAATAGTGAGAGAGAGATATATAATTAGCATTTCATTTTTAGTGCCAGAGCTGAATTATCTCCATGTGAGAAAAATCAGATAGACTTAAATTTTGGGTTGTAGAAGAAGCCTGTGGTAATTATTCTTGGAGTTGAGTATTTTTATTCCTTTCCCATTACCCACTCCCTTTCAGGAAACCAGGAGTATTATGGTATCCAGTAAAGATGTTATCAACCTGTAACTTGTAACCTGCTCATACTCCTTTTCACTGGGAATAAATTCCTTTTTCTGTAGACTCATTTTCCCACCTTGTTAGCTTTCTGCCTCTCCATCCCTTCCAAACTTTTCCTAGGTTTGGAAAACTGAACTTGACAGCTGTAACTTCACAAGCACTTTGGTGAAAAAAGAGCAATCTTTTTAAATATGTGCTTAGATTCCTGCTGTACACTGATTTTACCCTCTCTTTCCAGCCCCAGCATCTGATTCCCTTGGACACAATCACAGAACTCTTGCACAGCCACTCCTACTTCCGTGAGGTACCAAGCACTCTGCTCTCCAGCCATTAACTATACATAATATATATAAGATAATATCTTCTGCATGAACTTCAAGAAACAGGAAGACAAAAAAGTAGCGAGAAAAGACCCTCTTCATCCTACCCACTCATCTGTGTGAGCCATCCCTCTGACTTAGAGGGTGAAGACAGCTCCTCTGTCCTTGTTCTGAAGATTCTTTCAATCAGGAGTGGTCTACTTTACCCATTTGTGGCAAATACACTGAAGTGTTTTCCTTAAAAAGCCTTTAAGCACCTTACAATTCACAGACAGTAAACACAGGAGAAAATCTTAGAGATGTGGATGTTGTATTGCTTAATAAACACTCAACTCAAAAACTTTATTTCTGCATGCTGGACCACCACAAAACGATTTTTGCAACCTTTAATGGCATGCCAAACATTTCAAGCATGAAGAAAATGTTTGTGCTTGAGTGGATTATGAGAAAACTGCAAATGGGGTGTTTACTACCAAGAGGAAAAAGGAGAGAGATGAAAAGTGCCATAGGCAGGTGGAGAACTTGGCTTTTTGTTTGCAGAGTGCACTAGAACTCACTGACCAGCCTTCTCCTTTTTTTCTTTTCTTTTAAACAATGTATAATTAGTCAGGAGAATAAATTTGCAACTGGCAATGCCAACACAGGCAGAGCAGGAACTGATAACATGCAGTGAAGTGATGCCTCATTGAAATGGAAGATGGAAGGGACAAAACCCATCAGCTCACTGCATCACCCAGATGAAAAGCATCTCTCCACATCACCCTCTTGGCTACCATCCTCTGCCCTTTCTTTCCCCAGCTGCCATGTTTCAAATTAAAAACAATTAAAAATTCCAGAGTCCCCTCATGGTTACAGCCTGTGCACGGTGGCATCACCCACCACGGACAGGGGCATCCTCAGTGCTGGGTGCAGGAGGGGAACACCTCTGCTCCAAGGCAGAGGAAAGGCTGCTCCTGAAGGGCTGATTTCCATTGATTTCCATCCCCAGCAGGCCCAGTGTGGCCCAAGCTGCCCTGCAGCCGCAGAACAGCAGCAGCAGCAAACCAGACTGGGCTTGGCGCTGGCGGGGAGGAAGGCACAGGAACACTCCAGGTCTCAGATCACCCAGCCCCATGCAACAAAAGAAGAAATCCACTTACCACAAATGCTATCAGGCTCTTCACCGTGGACTCCCAGAGAAAGCAGCTCCAAAGGAATTGTATTGTATTCCATATTGCCATGGTGATTTTTTTCACGCGATCAACATTTCTTGATAAGATCTGATAAATATTGAGTGGGAGGAGGGGAGGAGAAGAGGAGTTTAATCAAACACACTAATATCCTACTATTGCTTCAGAAACAGGGATAATTTAAGCTACAAATACACGCCAGGGCACATATTACAAATAAAGCCTCTATTTCAGACACATTCACCAGCTCCTGTCTGCTTTCTGATTACACCCAAACCTTCCAGATTTTCCTCATCCCTTACAAAGAAAAAAAAATTCAACAAAAAAGGAATAAACTGATGCCAAAACTGAAAAAAAAAAAAACAACCCAGATATAAAAAACCCACCTCTATCCTCATTCAATTCTTAAAATACACCAATGTCTCAGGAAAAGGGACAGGGAGAATGTAGTCTGTTCCTCTTTTCTACATGTTTTGGACTAGTCCATACAAACAAATAGGGATTTTTAGACTTACTAGAGGGCCTCACTATTTTAAAAAGAAAATGGCTATTGTTCTAAAATCTTATGGACTTTTTTGCATAAGGAATTTAGCCCTGGTTTCTTCCTTCACACAGAAGGGAATAAGGGTCTCATTGAGCTTTAAGTGCTGCGAACTGTGCAAAATCCACAGCTATCATTTTCCTCACTCTGAAGCACAAAGCAGAACTACTGATGCAAGCCAGATCAGAAAGCAATTTCATGTTAACACAAACAAACCTTTTAATATATACAGAAATACACTGAATTTACATGTGTTCGGCATTTTATGCATAAATAGGTTTTGTTCTTGCAACCGTGCTACAGCAATTCAAATCTCTCTGGAACAGATGCAAAAGCTTAGCCCAGACACAGTTTTCACCTTTTTAGAAAATTTGCGGTTCTCCTCAGTAAAACGTTTTTCTCGGGGCTTGAATGTTCTAATACTTGCTTTTATCTAGAAAGAAAGAAAAGGCAATAAAAATAACACCATGTAGTTTTAAAGGAGTTATTTCAGTTGTATGGCAGCAGCCCTGCTCAGGAAGATTTGGAATTTCAGAATCTCTATTTTCTACAGTGAGGATGGGGAGGCACTGGCACAGGTTGGCCAGAGAGGGTGGATGCCCCATCCCTGGAAATATTCAGGTTTCTCAGGACTCAGACCAGCCTGGTGTAGGGGAAGGTTTGCCCATGGGAAGGCGAGGGGAATGGGATGAGCTCTAGAGTCCCTTGGAAACCAAGCTATGATTCCATGCTAAGGAAAATGCAGACAAGTTAAATTGGGCGAGGCTTTAGCAGGAGCAGAGCTGTGGCACAGCCCACGATGGCTTTAATAAATAGGAGTTAAACTCAGTAAAACTCTGGAGGGCATAAACTGACTCAGCCACCTAAAAGCTAAGCACTGTGTCCATGCCTCATTAATTTTCCTGTCAACACCCTGGGAAGAGAACATCCTGGGTCAGCTTTTTGGGGGAGAAGTAGGTATTAAAAGTAATGTATAATAAAATGAACCTGGCCCTCTTTTGGCTGTTGCAATTGAAGCTGTGGCTGCAGCAATCACCTCCTCCTTCCTAATGTTCTTGTGGCTATTTGTCCCTCCAGAAATGCCCTTTCTCTGTCCTATTCACCTGGAGGGGCCACAGCTCTGATAGCCCAAATCTTCTTCACTCACAACACCAAACATCCCTCCACCACCAGATGCAGCGGGGACAGGATTTTTCTGGCTTGGCTCCTGGTTTTAAAACTTCACCCCCACCCTCATCCTTCAGATTCACACTTTTCTTGCACCAGTGATAAACAAAAAAGAAGATACTTCAACTTACAGGATTAAATAAGACATCCAGCTCCAAGTAAATGACTCCTTTTGAAGCACGTTCCAAGTCTTTATTCTTCAGTGTGTAACAACTTTGTTTACCGTTTCTAATCTATAGTATGGGGTGGGAAGGGGAGAAAAAGCATCAATATTTTCCTGGCTGTAATCCTCAATGTAATTTAAAGACACTGCAAACAAATAAATAAATAATCATAACTCAAGCACAAAAGAATAAAAAAAAAACTTCCCCCAAACCCTGATAATATACTTGGAGCCTGAAATACAAAACAACCGTTGGATAAGAGACCTATAAAATTGCAGATTAAATCTCTTATGGTCCAACTTTAATTTTCAGACCTTGTACTTTATAGTAGAGCAGTGCATGCAATAACCAGTCTGAAAATTCTGCCCTGGAAGCCAGTGAGTTGATGGGAAGTAATCAGCCTCTGCTATTACAAGTTTAAAATGGGATTTTTCTTCCAAAGTTTAGGAAAAGAGCCACAAACAACAACTTTACCTACCTATTGCACACTCCAGTACACGAAACCACTTCTTAATGCTTAGTTTATTGCAGCATTATCAAATTATTACCCAGCAAACAAATGCAATCCAAAGAAATGAATCGGCTGAAGTGGAGGGAATGCTAATGTAACAAATGTTCAAAATTAACTAATTCCTGTAAAAGACTTCTCCCCCCACCCCACCTCTGAATTTCAATATCACTTCTCTGCTCTGATCAACCGGTTGGCCTTATCTCATTAAGCATCTATTAAAAAATAAAAACAACCAGCCCAAAACCAAAATATCTTCCTTGCCATTTTGTAAACTATTTGGCTCAAAGCAAAAGCATTCTCTCTTCAGAAATGATGGCAGAAATGTATTTATTATACACGGTAGGATATGTATTGATTAAACATTTGGCTTTTTAGGAAGCAGACCAGTTAATTCTAAACAGCAGTAACATAAAAAACTGCAGCTTACCAAAAAGCTATATTGAGGGACTGTAATGATCAAAGATTAAAGACAACAGAGGAAATTTGGGGGCATGAAATTGCAACCATATTTAAAATGGCTATTGCTGCTCTGGCATTTAGAAGAGGCACTCATATAAACCATGGTACAAATTAGTAAGGGAAAAAAAAAAGGTGCAACAGGAACGAAATGATTTCACAAGACAAGGGAAAGGTCACTTTCTTTCCCAGTGTTGTTCCACCCTTTCTCTACCCAAGCAGCTTGTCAAAGGGTAGAAAGGGAAGACAAATCTCACAAGGACCAGCTTTGCATCCTCAGTGGTGCACAGCCAGGAACTCCAGCTATTTCCTATTTTCTCATCCACAGCTTTACAGTTACAGAGACCAATGTGGAATTCATTTAATACCAATAAATAACACCAGTAACACTAAACTGATCACAAAGCACCTCTGCTTTCACCACAAGAGAGCACACACAGTGCTGGAGCTGGCAGCAAAGGATGCTGCAGCTCCCAGGAAAGGGGCAGGTAAAAAACACATTTTGCAGTCCTGCTGCCTCAAACAGAAGAGTTGCCAAAGTGATCAGACCCTTTTCTAGGGCCAAATGGACTGGCATCAGAAGGTCCTCGGGCCAACTGCCACATACAGCATTGTCAACCAACCCATCATAAAGGTTTCTGCTCCCTCACCACTCTGCTTTTGCCCCTTTCAAAAAAAAAAAAAAATCCACCAAAAATAAAATTAAATTTACTGAATCAAAACAATGATTTTGTTAAATTTTACAAATTAAAGAATTAAAGGAGGAATGGTTTTACTGATGGCAGGGATACTGAGACAGAAGGATTTGGTTTGGGGGCGTTGGTGCAAGAGGATGCCCCAGCAACAGGTTTAGCCTGAGCCTTGATTCATGGATTCTGCTGTGATAGGATGGAATGTACTTTATTCCCAGTGTGTCTGCAGAGATGCAGATGTCCAGTATATATCACAATATCCTAATTCTGGATTCTCCATGGTTATTAATTTTAGAGCTGAATTTCCTTGTATTTCAGGTACACATATTTCTCATGTTTCAGCCAGTTACAACAGAAGCAACAGCTAGTGGGAAGGCCTCTTTATATTCCTTGGGATATATTTCTTTCTTGCATCTTTCAAGAGCATAACCCACAAGGAAAAGAAATATGACACAGAGCTAAATTGATAGAAAAAGGAAAAGAAATGTTTCTGAGTATTTGAGGCTGATACTGTGGCATTCTGCACTCAAAAAATGCTTTGGGGAAAAGACTTCTCATTTTAAGAGCTGGAGCTGAATCAAACATTTCGGGTGTGTCTGCAGGTGTTTTCAAACAGCAAGTTTTAAATCAGCAACAAGTAATTTCCACCTCTGTATTTGTAAATAGGAGTTGCTTGGGAAACTTCTTGAATGGTGTCCTTATTATTGCTGCTGCTATTCTTAAATTGAATAGGGCAGGAAGTAATGCAGTACAAATAAAGTTTTAGAGTCAGATTTATTTAGTATATTTAATTCTAAGTGTTCAAACTGTCTGGAAAAAGATATGCAATTATAACAGCCCAGGACTAAACATTCATACAGATATTTTAACTTTAGAGGGAAAAAAAAGCACAAGAGAAGAATGGCAGGCTGTGAAATGGCCTGTCTCCATTGCATTTTCATTTGGATAAAAAGGAAAAAAATGAAAAAGAAGCCAAACAAAAGACTCCCTTACAGTTTTGGCACCGTGCTAGGGCAGTGTGGTTCAACAAAAGGTACAGATAATTCTAAGACCCATGACTGCATGGAGATTACACTGGTGGCATGTCTCAGCTGTGCCCACAAGAGAATATGCAAAAGAGCCTTAAACACTTCTCATTTTCATTGCATCCTGCTCTTGGGGCAGAGCTCAGATTCTGTTCAGCTCCTCCTCCAACCTGAGAGACAGACAGTTGCAATAATCTCATTTTGCATCTATTTCTTTCTGCTCTCTGGGCACTTTCCCCCAGTCTCTGCCATTCCCAAAGACTGCTTAAATGCTCTCTCCAGCAGGGCTGGGATCACAGGATGAACCTGAATGTCAGGAAAATCAGGTTCCTTCTGTCACCCAAACACCTTTTGTTACAAACCTGATGATGTCACACGGATCTGACTCAATGAGCAGTTCTGATATCTGTGTCTAAAACAGCTTAACACCTACTTATGGGAAAAGGAAGGGAAAGGAATATCCAAATTAAATGTGAAAATATCTGCAGGTAAGCACCTTTAAGAGACATAATCAATATTATTCCTTTATTGATGATGCTTTATATCCTCACTGAATACTAATGCCTGCATTCTCTGAAAGTTTCTTAATAGCTTTCTGGGGCTCAACCACCAAGCAAGACTGCCCACAACCCTGGGATTAACACGAGGACGGACAGCAGTGCCCACCACACCCACATGCTGCATTTTGCAAGGTCACTGTCAGAAATAGAATAGTCTGGATTTTCATCCCATGGGAATTTCTGATATTTGGGGCATTTCCCTCTTCTGGATCAACACAAAAAGACAAAACCATATCCACATTTTCACAGAAAGAACTGTATATTCCATGTCACATCCCTTTGCCATACAGGACCACAAAAAGGGAATTATCAGCTGGAAGAAAAGCTGAAATTCTTTTTTGCAATAAATATTTCGAGCTACAGAGGCACTTGAGGCAAAACACTGCCTGAAGTTTCCTTTAACTGAAGGAAATGTTGAGGTACACGAGACCACCATCCAGTCAAGGTCCAAGGTGCACCAGGTTCCTCTCAAATGAATGAATATATTTGCTAAACTCTTTGCACAGATGTCCCCAGTAAAACAAATGTGACTAAACACAGTATTGATGTAGCCAGCCAATGCTAAATCTATTAAGCAACAACCTTCTGACCGCTTGGGAATTTTAATGAAATAGCAAAAGCCAAGATTGATATGACACAAAGCACGGAGAAGACAGGACCCTTACGCAGCAAAGCGTGTTTTTTCATTGCTCTTGTCTTAAAGAAATATGGTTTAGAGGCTTTTTTTTTTACATTGATTTTAAGAAAACTTCACTCTGTATCCAGCTTTGATGCAGATTCAATGTCATATATTGATGACCTGACAGAAGAACGCTGGGTTAAACCTCTGTACATCAACACCCGTGACGTGTGGAGAGGGTAATGGCCACTCTCCAAGGGTAATTCATCTAAAGCATTTGGGACCTCTGATATTCCTGCTTGAGCTCATTGCTGATGCACAATGTCATCCCATTTGCCCTGAATAACATAGAGCTGTCTTGTAATAGACACACGCCTCCCCTTATCAAAGGACGTGTTTCCTCAGGAACAGATGAAAGCAAGCCACATATTTGATCCACCTGTAGGTGAATAAAGAGGTTTTTGTTCCTCCCCAGTCCTGCCACGTGCACCAAACCAATTTTGTACAAAATGCCTGTTCCTTCATCCTAAAACTCTTTTTACTCCAAACACTTCAGTTTGAATAACCCTCTGGAGGATCCAGATTGGATCCAAATGGAATGGAGACTGGGTTTTTGGCTGAGGACTCCTATCCAAAGACCAAAGAGATATGGAGCTGATGGACTGAAAGAAAGCAGGCAGGACTTTCATATGAGGGCTTCAAGCCAGTCTGAGAAGGAGCTGAAAACCCTGGGGCACAAGGATCCTAGGTGATACTTGAGACAACATCCCTGTTCATACCTTTTCAGTGAGCAGCAAGTGGCTGGGGGAGAATCTAATGTCTGAAACAAGACGTTGTTTTCCCTGGAAGAGATGTGGGGGATTTTTACCCCCTTCCAAAAATCCCAGTTCACGATCAGGATAAAAGTCAGAACAGACAGCACACTTCACAGCTGCCTCCACTGCATAAACACTTTTCTCAAACTCTAAAACTTTCTCCTGGAAAGGACTGTGCACTTATGGTCAAGTGCTAAGTAAGTGCAATCATCAGGTGTCTGCTCTCTGAATCCAGGCCATCCTTTACACAATTAAGCTTGCCAAAGGCACACTCCTTGTTTTCAGCCTATCGTTGGCTACTGACCTTGCCTGGCACTTGAGAATATTTCATAGACCTCTTCCTGTTGGCTGGAAAAAAAGGGGTGCAGCTGAGCACTACTCTGAGCTGATAATCCAGCAGATAAAAAACATTCCATTCTGTGCTACAACTCTTCACTCAAAGGCCTTTCTACATGAGGATATTTGATATACTCTGCTTTCAAATTCATTGAAGCACACTATATGCTCCCATGTCTCTAATAACTTGCAGCCTTCTAGGAGATAGGAGTCTCTTGAAGCAGAAGAAAAAAGACAGACCCTCACAAAGAGACACACGGTTGCCTTTACTAAGATCTAGGACACAAAGGAACACAGAGATAGAAAGGACTTCTTTGATAATTAGTTCAAGTCTCCCAGAACCTACAAAACTTCTAAAACCTATCAAACTTCTTTCTTGAAGTAATAAAGTTTTTGCCCTACTTCTCTGTTCCCCAGGTTCTTCCCCAGTCTGTGGCACAAAAGCCTGCTCTGTTCAGGGCTCACGGGCTTCCCTTTCTCTCCCCACGCCCCAGGATCTCCCTGCCAGCCCAAGGCTTGGCCAAGCCATGCTCCACGGGTCACCTCTGGCAAGAGAAGCATCCATTTTGCTGGATACTGTGGCAACACTAATTTGTGTCATTTCTAGTGTAAATTGTGAATGTGGCTGACCAGAGCAGTGTTTGAGATGAGGCCTCACACATGCTTTAGAGGAGGACAATAATTTGACAAAAAGGAGAAAAAAATACAATAGGTTCATCAACATGAAAAAGTTAAACTACAAACTTCTCTCCCTCTCTTCCCGAATTCAGTTTATTGCTAGCAAAATCTATCCAATTCTGCTTTATCACGTCTACCAGAATGTGAGGTTTGCAGCTTTATTCATCATTTGGCACCTTAAAATTCTTCTCATGCTGCCCAGCTTTTTCTTTTTCTTATTTGGTTCCTGTAACAATCCTAGATCACAGTCAAGGATGAACGGAAAGAATACACAATTTCACCATCCCTGGATTTTTGTGCCATAAGGTTATTCCTGTGTTAATGTGATGATGAGGGTGTAGTCATGTTTGCAAAATGCCAGTGTGAGACTACTGAATACATTCAACCCAAAATTCGGTGTCATATTAATTAAACATTTCATATCCCTCCAACATATACTTTATTCAAGGCAATTTTTCATCAAGAAAAGAATCTAGTCATCCATGAACAATTCCTGAAGTAAACTTACTTCACGTGCTGACAGCTCACAAGTCAAACTTGTGCATTTTTAACAGGAAGAAAGAATGGCAAAAGCACATCTATTTTCAAAAGACAATTCAATGCCAGGCAAATATTAGGCCTGATTACATACAGAAATTAAATCTACATGATTGTGAGGCTTCTTTGAGTCTTTAACTTTTGTTCTCTTTTGGTATATTTATCTAAATGGTTCAAAGGATATATTCAAAGTTACAGTCAAAATGACAACATACATTGAAATTCCCATTCGAAGAAAAAGAGCTTAGAAAATTACAGTTCTCTCTCTGAGCACACCAAGTTAATAGGTGCAAAATGTTTTTAATCAGAAGCAGAGATGAGTATATTTACACTAGATTTCATTGAAATAGGAGGCAGAGAAGTTTGGATGGGAAGGAAGAAGATCAGTTGGCAAGGGAAAGCATAAACAATTTTTTTTTTTATTTTTTGTCCCAAACCTTGGACACAGAAAAACCTACACTGAATAGTTTGGACGTTACCACACACATGCACTCCCCTCCTCTGCCTTGTTACATGCTTCCTAAGGGATACTTGACAAATGCCTATAAAATCAACAGAAAATCTAAATCTAACATCTTCTCACTGTGAGCCCACACAGCCTGCTGCCGACCGTGCAGGCCATTTGGCAAGCACTGGGTCTGCAGGAGAGCAGCTGCTCCAGCCACTCTCTTCCAGGAACATCAGAGATACGAGGACTTGGGGAGAAATTAACAGAGTGATCAAAAATGGAATAAAAGATGTTAAGAGGTTTTTTCCTCCCTGTAAACATCAAATAATCCTCCATGCCCAACTGACTCTAATATTATTCTAAAATAGGAGATACTGACGACTCAAGCTACAAAAATAGATGAACTATCTGAAATATCCCCAAAAAGATCACGTAGTCTGAGGCACAGAGGGAAGAGGATTGTAAAGCTCACAACAGCACGTGGGCCACTGAGAACTCAGCATTTACTCCTCTGTCTTGGGCTCTTTGTATCCCCAAATTGCTGGGGTTCCCCTGTTTCAGACACCCGTGTGAACAGCACAGTGAATACACACTTCTGTGAAGAGATTCAGAAGCCACAATGCTTTTAATTCATATATACAATAAATACACTTATTAGACAAAATCACAACAAAACTGGAGCACACAGACCTATTTCTTTACCACTATAAAGCATTCCTTAGTTCAGGATCATATCCTCTAAGTCAGTTCAAGAGTTTTCTGGGCAGTTCATTATTTATTTGGAAATACCAAATATTTCAGTCCCCCTATCTGATCTGGACTGGCCCCTTACCTAAACTGTGCTGATGCTGTGAGGCTTATATGGCCTGGCTTGATCAGATGGGACCTTTGCTTTCCCTCCAGAAATCTCCCATTTCTCCAGTCTCTGCTGGGACAGAGCCCCACAGATCCATCACTGCCTTTCCTGCAGCAGCCGACAGCTAAAACTCAGAGACAAACCCTTGCCTTAACCCTGGGGGATGTGTGCCAGCCTTTCTGCAGAGGTGAATCTGCTTTCACTGGGATGTTTCAAAACAAGGCTGCAGTTTTGTACTCTGCAGTTTCAATCAGGATCCACCATCTGCCTGTTTGAGACTGCTATTACCCACAGCATCACACCAAAAGCATCTCACCACAGCCTGGAATTGGGTTACACATGGAAAGCGTAAATGTCACGATAGAATATGATAGAATGTCATCATTGAAAGGGACTCACAAGGAGCCTTGAGTCCAAATCCTTCATGGGACAACCCCAGGAATCACCACAATTTGTACAGCAAATCACCTCCCCACATGTTTGCACAGGGCTCAACTGCACAAATACCTGTCACAGCCTCCCCTCGGCACAGGGAACCTCCTGCAAAGCATCACTGCCTCACAACTCACAGAAACCCCCTGCTCACAGCTAAACATGTTTGCACAACTTGGCTAATATGACACAAGAGTCCCATGATGCTCCAAGCCTCATCTACTAATTGATTTAATAAGTCACAGCCTAGAAAGTTCTTCCTACACGTTACTGTAAAAACTCCCAGAGCCTTCTGTGACTCTGCACATGCACATGGAGCTGTTTAGGTCCTCTTGATCTGGTTTGCTGGCTATTACTACCAGTCTTGTTTCAAAATTAAATCAGTCTTACCAAACACAAAGCTGCTTTTCCCCCATTACTCTATTTAAGTCTTTTAATGATCCTTTCATGTTCCACTCTCTATAGCTTGGCCTTTTTTTGGCTGTTTCTGAAAAAGCTTCAACTCTCCTTAATCTCCAGAGCAACCACTTTCCCCTGAGCTCGCTTTGTTTCCAGTTTTGATTTTATACTCCCATGGTAGAGCTCACTCCTCACATATTTGTTTACAGAACAAAAGCCACCAGTCTTTAAAAGCACTGTGGAGTGGAAAACACCCCTTTTAGGTAATTTCACTCAGCTGTGCCAATAACAACAGCTATCTCTAGTCAATCCTACTGCGATGTGCAATTACTTTCTTGGAGTAAAAAGAAGCAAGATGGAACAAAGACATGCTGAAAATGTTACCTTCAGAAGATGATGTGGAAACACACAGAACAACTCAAGTATGTGTTCATGTTTTCAGACCTACGTGGCGCTGATGAAGTACTGACATTTCTGCAATTTGCTTTCCAATCAACCAAATTTGTACTGAGGTGGGCTGACAATACTTGTTACACTAAGGAGGGCTATAAACACTACCAACTAATGCTTGGGGAGATCACAAAACCTGTTTAAATCTGTGGGGTTTTGTGCTGCAGGGGAAAAGAAATGCAACTTGTTCCCAGCCAGCCATGGGTAAAGGTAACTTACAGACAGCAGAGGGATGGCAACTTTTCCAAGGAAATCGGGGGGTTTATCTCCATCTTCATCAAAGACTGTCACTTCCAGAACATCGTGAATGTCTTTAATAGGGCTGGAACAAAAAAAGTACAGACACATAAAAAATAATATTCAATACACATGCACACAGTCTCCTCCACAAAGATCTGAGATTACTGTTTTACTAATTAAGTTTGTATTACCTTGGGGTATATAACTAGCATTTAATTAAATTCCCCCCCAAAATGAATCAAGTGATGGGTATTCCCCAGGCTTTCCCCTCATGTTTCAGTTGCATAACTAGGTGAGGAAACTACCAGACAGTGATGTTTTGGTATTTTTTGTATTGGTGATGCTAACAGTGTAAAACTCATCTCTCCAACAGAGAACGCTGGTGACTGGGAGAGGTCAAGGGCTGAATTCAAAGTTTCACTGCATTAAAGCTGCACAGTGACACACACAGATAAGCGTCTTGCAGAAAATCTGGATATTATGGGGAGGGCTTTTAGTGGTATTGAAAGTTCCAGCTGAAATTAACTCATCCACCCAAAACAATCCACACTGCTCCAAAACAAATCTAAATCATCAATAGCTTTTAAGGGGCTTAATTAATTCTTTTTTAATGGACAAAAATCTAAGGAGAGATGCGAGTGCCTGACTGGCTCTGCAGATTTGGTGCTTGGATTAGCCAGGCAACTTAAATAAGAAAGTTAGAGAAAGTCCATAGCTACCATTTCTGAGACCAACAGGAAGTACAGACACAAACTTTCTTTTTAAATAAAATAAATCTGGATTGTTATTGGATTTATTTTGCTGGCTGAACATCCGACAAGACTCATCTGCTGGCACAGTCTCAGAAAAAACAGTGACGAGTGGAAGCTTCTTGAGAACAAAGTATGAGAAAGGACTCCAAGAGACATGCATTCAGCTGCACCCCAGAATTAAACAGAAATCCAGCAAAGTATTTCTATTAAAGAAATCAGATAGTTTTTCTTATGTTCTCATCCAGCCTGGTATTTGTGAATGTTGCTTTAGAAAGAAGATCATAATTTTCAAACTGTTCTTCCAGTGGACAGATGCAAATGTCACAAATGCTTCACTGCCAGCCTTTGCACAGACCGCTGCAGTTTTGGGAGACATTTATCCCACTCACTTTGTCAGCATAAAGCAAGATTAAAAAATTGGGCTGCCTAAAAGCAATACCTAAATTATAACTTTTATTATTAATAAAGTGACAAATAAAAGAATACCTTGATTTCCATAAAAATTTAAGCATCTAATTTGGAGCGTGTTTGACTAGTTTAAGCTCAGAAGACATACCAAAACCAGCAAGAGCTCTAATTCTCTGCTTACTTCAAATTAAACAAGGATTCTACCAAGGTTCAATGAAACATATTTTATTTTAAGTTACGGAAAATGTAGGCGTGAGTATCTGGTCTCAGCTTTCTGTTACATTATCTCTTGGATCAAGCTATGACTCCATTATGTCTACTCATGATTCTTCCTATAAATATCACAGTAATTTTTCTTTTAATGACT
This sequence comes from Prinia subflava, assembly GCF_021018805.1. Taxonomy (NCBI): domain Eukaryota; kingdom Metazoa; phylum Chordata; class Aves; order Passeriformes; family Cisticolidae; genus Prinia; species Prinia subflava. The sequence goes on from NC_086261.1 coordinate 5,410,729, forward strand.
TCTATTAATAAACTCCATGCAAGAGCTAGTAAAAGGCAAAAGGCTTTAATTAAGTCATATTTGAGATTTCTCCAACATCCTCTCTGACTATGAAAAAGATGACATATCTTAAACTTGACCTTTGTCTTTTCCCAAAGTCAATAGCTTTCCCAGTTAAGCTGATAACTGGAGTTGCTGCATGGTTTCCAAAACAATTCACTTACAATGTGAAAACTTTGTTCCACTCTGGATTGAGGTTCTTGTAAACGGTGTGTGTTTGAAGCATGTCGTTTCCCAGCTCCAAGACACAGAAAGGATCACTTTTGCCTAGGGAAAGGAAAAAAAAAAAAAGTGGGCCAGTTATGGTATTTAGTATGCAGACCCTTTCCTTGCAGTAGGGCTGAGGAAGTGATTGGTTAAATAAAATTAGATCCACTAAAGCAACTGTGAAGTGCCCAGTTGTTGGAACAACTTTCCAAAAAAAAAAAAAACAATACCTCTGATCATCCCCAGTTCTGGAAACTCCAACACTTACCTTACAGCTCACTCAGGGGGCTTCACTCTAATACCTGAAATCTGAGACTTTCAGTGAATCATCTCTCAGTCTTTACAGCAAGAATGATCTGTTCATGTTGACAATTACTCAGCTGCCCTTAGGAAAGCAGCACCATTGTTCTGAGCCAGGGAAGGAGCAGTGCTGCAGTTACACTCCCTATTTTATCCTCTGCTTAGAGCCTGTGGTCTTCTTCAGTTGATTACAGGATTAAGTATCCACATCATGAGAAAAGAAGCATGACACTGACTGAAATCAGAAGCACTTCTTCAATTAGTTCCATGTGAGCAAGTCCTTGAAGCTATGAAGGCTCTACGTCCGTGCCACAGTTTAAACAAAACCCAACATCAACTGGAGAATCCATGCATGATCCAGGAATTGTACTTACAGCAAACCCCCCAAAACAAAACAAACAAAACAAAACAAAACCAAAACCAAAAAAGGCATAAAAATCCTCCCCTCTTAAGAAGGATGTCAACATGGAATCTATTAGGTGAACACATGTTTGCTAATGTATTTTTTGATCACTCACATTAAATGAATTTGTAGTTTTCCCAACTCATTGCAGCTCAGCAGTTTCCTTTGTGAGCAGAGTGCCCCTTATCAGCATGTCTGGCTCAGTATCTGATTTAATCTCATCTCCAATGCTCATGTACAACTCAGCCACAGACAGTCCAGCCCAACTTCTATGTAGGCAACTAAATATGTCAGCAATGCAGGGATTTAGATACCAGACAAACAAGATATTCAAGCAAAAGTTGTCCTTTTCTTAATCCTTATTTTGTGTATCATTAATGCAGAGATTTTAAGGGTCTTACTCTCAGAAGTTTATAAACTAAACAGGAATCTTTTCAGTATGTAAACAGTGGGTATTAACTAGTCAATATTGGTAAAGTTTAAAGACCATGTGTATTACTGGAATCTATTTGTCTTCTCCTTTTCAGCTTACATGCCCATTCCCTGATAAGTGTGCAAAATGCATGTAGCCTTTCAGAGAAACTGTTTGAAATGCAAACTGGTATATGCCAAAAACAATCCCACTGTATAATTTGGTATTCTGAATGCTATTTTTTGGTCAGTGAGCAAATGCAGTGTTTGAGAAGAACTCTCATGCGTACACAGAAAACATCCAACAAAGCAGAAAAAGTCATTTCCACGTCAACAGAACTATTATCTAGGAATATAAAAGTGTGGAAGGCTCAAACTGGGCTGGCTGTGGCTGAAGAGCTTCTACATATATGATACAGCTGTCTGGAAACCAGCCCAAAAATTTATGTCCAAGAGTAAAATATGGATTTTCAGAACACTGCTCAAAACCAAAGCAGATAGTGTGTGTTTTCTGATCACTATTATTACAGCAGGCTAAAAACTTGCAATTAAAATCTATGATGACAACATACAGGCAACTGACAAAATCCCAATCACGCCAAAATCCAATCTTTACTGTGGGAATAAGGTGTAAGGTGGCATTACACTCATCATACCCAATGGTCTGCAGGACTTGGGGGATTTAAGGCTCGTGACTGCTATGGGAAGTGACACAGAGGGGACACTACCTGCTCACACTGCTCTTCTATTAACCCTTGGAAATCTTTGTACCTCTGATTCCCTCTGCGATTTTCCCTTTATTAGATTTTTAGCTGGGACTTTGAATTTACTTTTATCAATAACAATAAATCTGAGCAGTCTCCTTGGCAATGCAGGAAATATGGCAGTGCTCTAGGAGGGCTCTATTATGGAAGCCCATAATTGCTGCACTAATCATTTATGAATGGCTCAGAACAGATAATTAATCTTTATGTCTCTCATTTCATGATCAGAAATTATGCTATTTTTACCTAAAATGGCTGCATCCTTTTGCAATTTGGTGGGTCTATTACAGCATAATACTAGGATATTTTCAGCACTGCCATTGAAAAACAATTTGTCATTTGCTTCATGAATCAGGCTCAAAGCCTGGGTTATTTTGAATATAATGACAGACTGAGTAACCTTTTACTTAAGCAGAATTTCATTCTGTGCTATGCACAAGGAATGTGTGTCACATACTCTGTATGAAAAGTCTTTGAATTGCAGAATCAAGAACCTGCGTGTCTCTTCCAATGTTCATTATCCACCCACATGCTCCTGTTTGACTACTGAGGGAGAGGGGGCCAAATCCATCACTGATGCAACTGCTTTAGCATCAGCAAAGTTTTCCAGAGGGTAAATAACCTTCTGGGCTCAGCTCTTTCCATGAATTCTGTCTATATTAAAACCTCACATATTTCTAGATGGAACTTTTGGCACGTGGCAAAGCTGGGGCTGCTCTCCTGTGCTAGACTTATTAAATTAAATTAAATTAGTCAGCAAGGTGCAGTTACACTCCTAATTCCATATGGACCTATATACTACGTCAATTTAGATATGGATTTCTTTACAAGTTACCTTTCGTTATTGACAGGTTTTGGTTTGTTTTTTTGTTGGGTTTTTTTTTTTTTTTTTTTAAATTCAGTTCCTTAAAGTACTGCTCTCTGCAGCAAACACTATTTTCCAATTGAGCATTAAGCAGTGAATTGAATATAGCCCTAAAATAGTACCATGATTAATCGTGGGCTTTCCTTCTTTTAGGAGCAGCATTCTCTTATGCAATAATGCCTTCACAAATATGAGGGAATGGGGCAAGAATGTTTTCTCTCTACCATCTTTCCAGCCTTTATCAACAAGTTATCTCAAAAAAATGACTGTGTCAGCAAATACACAGCACACAATGCTGTGTCTGTGAATTATGAGCTGCTGTGAGATAGAGAGGGGAATTAAAAGGTCTCCAGAATCCTGGAAAAGATGATAATAAAAATAATAATATCCAGGCAGTCGCTACAGAAAAGTATCAACCTCCTAGACTTTCCCCAGAGGTACAATATAAAGTTGTGGTTTTAAAAGGTGTTAGTGTCCACTGCTGTCAGGACCAAGCACAACCTGAGGAACAGCTCAGTGGAAAATCCATACTTTTCATGGAGTAAGAGCACCAGAAAGGTCATCCCAAATTGAAACCTCAAACAAGCTCTAAGAGAAAGCTTCACACTCGTAGCCCTGTTGCTGACAAGCTTTCTCTTTCAGGTGACAGCCTGCAGCATCACCCAAACCCACACACATCAGACACCTCAAAATCTTTCAGTCTTGCTCCAAACTCACAAGGCACCTGACAGAAGATGGAGATGCTTTGCTCTGCAGGTGCTTTGCAGGCACCATCGCTTTGTATCAACTCTTATTTTACCTATTCCTGGTGGAAAAAACACTTCAGCATGACGTGCTGCTGTAAAGCCATCTGTCAGAGTGCTCAGGTCTAATGGGAAATTAGGATCTCCATCCACTGGACCTTCCCACGTACTTTTGGCAGTCAAAGCCATTTGGTATCTCAGTTTCCTGAGGCAGGTTTCACCACCGGAGAGATGATGGGATGATTTACTTTTCCTTGATCAACTGACAGTACTGCACAAAGTCTATCATTTGCAATATATTACAGCATATGCTGCAGAACAGAAATAAAATACCTGAAAAATCTGCTGCCATCAGGTCCACTGCCTTTAAAACTTTGACTTGTAAGAAGCCAACGTCCTTTAGGTCCCGAAAGGAATTCTTTATACACTGCAAGAAGAAAAGCACAAATATGTATTTTGTTTGCAATTCAGTAAGAAACAGAGATTATTGGAGCACTAAATAACATCACAGAATCAGTTAGATTGGAAGCAACCTCTAAGATCATCAAGTTCAACAATTAACCAGCAGTGCCATGCCCACCACTAAACCCTGTCCCTGACAGCTACATCTACCCTTCTTTTAAATACCTCCAGCACTAATGACTCAATCACTTCCCTGGGCAGCCTGTTCCAGTGTTGAAAACCCTTTTGGTGAAGAAATATTTCCCAATACCCAATCTAAACCTCCCCTGGCACAACTTGAGATACACTTCTTCCTTCCTGACCAGCTTTTGAGGACGTGGAAGTCATCACAAAGCTTTATCTCCTAACATTTGAAAGTCCAGAAAATAATCTCCCCAAAAGAGAGAATAAGTATATTATTATCTCTTCATGATATTCAGTGTCTCATTCCCCATTGTAATCTCCTAATACAATTCAAAGTCTGCAAAGAACAGCATTAGTTTAAAACTCAACAAATACAAACAGCCAAGTTGCATTGGTCTATCTGCCCTGACAATCTCCTTGTCATTTGAAATGCAATTACTCCATTTCAAAGTTTTCTTTGGTAGGGGACATGTTATTATGACTGGAGAATCTTTTTTATTTTTCTGCAGTTTTGACTATTTTAAAAAAAGAAAAAGAAAAAAGAAAAAGAAAGAAAAAGAAAAAAAAGAAAAAAAAGGAAAGAAAAAAAGAAAAAAAAAGAAAAAAGAAAAAAAAAGAAGAAAAGAGGAAGACAAACTCACATAACGCTGAGAAATCTGCTGCCGTTCGTTGGGGTCTCCCAAAGGACAGACACACAAATCAGAGATAGACACTCCTGTACATGGGGCAACAGCAATCAGCATCAGCAGGGACCCTGGATGTTTTTCCAGAGGCAGCTCCAAGCAGTTGGTCTGCTTTGTTGGCAGGGCAGTAATGTCAACGTGGCACCTGGAACGACATTGCCAAAGGTTAATAAGGAAAAGGAGATGGTAAACAAAAAATAATAAAGCAATATTTGTATTGATTTCAGCAGCAAGCAGGCACCAAAACTTATTGCTTCTTCAGGAAACCAAGAGTGCAAAAAAAATTATTCCAAAATTAAACGTGGGAAACCAATTAAGCAGATTCTATTGCACTTACTTTGCTTTTTTGTCTGTCTACAGGTAAGGGGAGGTAAAAGGTTTGGGCTGCAAGTACAACAGGAAAACTTAACTCTGGCCTGCCTCACTTCCCCTCTAAAATCCCCCAGTGTTTTGTGATGGATTTGAAACACAATTTTATTTCACCTGGGGGAAAAGAAAAGGGGCAAATGCAAAATTTAAAACATTAGCCTAAAATAGATTAGTTTCTTTAAAGTCACATACTCCATTTTATGCTACATTATACTGTATGCCCCAATCTCTTTTACAAGCCTTACTAGAGCTACATTTTCAGTGTACTGTTATATGAACTGTTATATTTCCCAAAGGGAAGGATTGTCTTAAAAGTCCTCCCCCACCCATTCCTTGCACTTAACATGTATCATTAAGCTGATGCTTCCCCCAAAAATAAAAATAAAGAGGATAAAAGAGAAACATTCATAAAGAGACAGCAATAAAATATGAGTATGGGCTAAAGCAGAGAGATCACCAGGCAGCCAGTTACACATGAAGGGAGTGGTTAAATGCAACAAAAAGTCTAATCACTTGGCTGGGTTAAATGCCTTCTATTTAGAAGTCCAGTAAATGGAGTGGAACTTTCTTGAACCTCCGTGGGGCTTGGCTTGTAAGAACAGGTTGAACAAAATTACAGATGAAAAAAGGGTAAAAAAACAAAACAAAAGAAAAGAAAACAAACAAAACAAGGAAGGAGAAGTTTTGCTGCCACACTGCAAGAGGAACATTCCTCAAAGGGACAGGCAGTGCATGATGGAGAGTGAGGGGTTTTGCTTCACTTAATGCCTGCCGACAAGTTTTTATTTAAACTAAACTTGTTAAGGTGTTGTCTTAATAGGCTCAAATTCCACAGGGTTCCCCCAGGTGGGTTTCTTCTGGGTAAATGGTGCATGTAGTGTTCCTGATTGATCCCATTCCAGTAGTAGAGCTGGAGCAGTTTATGCCCATCTGCTATAAATTGCATGCTTTCCGCTTCTTAACAGCCTATTTTCTGTGAATGCTAAAGGGGGTGAAAAAAAAGAAAAAAAAAAAGGCAAAGATCTCAAAACATTTCAGCCTGAGAACCCAAGAAACCATGTTATGAAGTAAAAGCCACTGCTCTGATGACTCTCTAAGTTGTCCATGTATTAAAACACAACTCCTTAGGCTTCCCCTGACCACAATCAATGGGAATGACTTTCCCTTAAGTGTGCTCTTTTCTCTCCACTGCTCTGGAGGTACAACAGGTTTCAAGTTTACTCTTATTAACTGCTTTCAAGTGCTTTGAAAGAGAAGGAAAATAAACCAGGCAGAGTACCAAGACGGCTCGGCGCGTAGGCTGCCTCTCAACACCATTTCCAAGTGTGAGAGGTTGCATTTAAAGCTCTTTGCTACACCTAGGCTCTTCAGAAAAATATGACAGGAAAAGCTACAGCAGGAAGGAAAACAAAACAACAACAAAGAAAGAGAAAAGACCTTATTTCTTTCTGGGAAAAAGCCCTTATCACGTCCACAGAGCAGGTCAGCATCATCGTGGCTGTGTTAACACCGCTGTGTCTCAGGCTGCAGCAGTGTCAGTGACACTTTGGGTATCAGCACAAAAGGGGGGGTGTAGCCTTATCTTGGAGTTTAGTTTTTTGCTGTTTGGTTGGGTTTTTTTTTCTAGATGCAGGAACTGAAGGAAGGAGAGGGGAAATCTCAAGGTCACCCAGCTGGTCTGTGATTCAGCTGGCAACAGAGGCCAGGTCTCCCACATCAGCATTTCATACACCACCCACTCAACACAGTCCACAACTGGGAAAAGCTGCAGTTGCTCTTCATGTTTAAAACTTTCCATGGAGTAAGACAGAAAACACAACTTGTTTAGACAACAGTGCATCTCCCACCAATAGATAACCTTGAACTCCATCATATGTCAAAGGCAAAGTTAAATATAATTCTATCTTGTTTTGTCAAATTGGAATTGTTTCTCTTCTTAAAAGAATTTGATTCGCATAAGGTCAAAGAAAAGATGGAGTATAAGGGTGTGGGGGTTGGAGGGATGCACATGTGGAAGGGAAAACAGCAGGAGGTGGAGTGTAAGTATTTCTTCCTCAAATCATGTCTGATTTCTGTGCAAACTAACTTTCCTTAAAACATCTGTGTTCACTCAAGGTATGCCTACATTTTCTTGTGAGGAGCTGAAAAGAAAATCCACATTTGCACTGGCAAAAGGCTTGAGAAAAAAAAACAAAAAAAGACAATCTGTTTCATTGAGGTTATACAACATAATTGACCAGACTGCAGAGAATGCAGCTCCGTAAAACAATTAGACATTCAATTTACTATATAAATTCAGCAATTTCCACACTAACACTTCTACACTATTAAAATGAGTCTAATGATTTCCGAACTACTTCCCTCATTCTCGTGAAACAGAAACTCTCCCTTTCCTTCTTTCTCAGCTTTCTATCTGCAAGATCTTATTACAGATAATTATTTCACAGGAAAGTGCTAAGAGACTATTATGATGGGCACAGAATCAAACTAATGGAGGTAATCCACTTTTGTTTAAAATTGCCTGCTCTGAATGCAAAGGGCAAAACTCTCAGAACATTTGTATTTTAGGTGATGCAAATGAGCTCCTGAGTTAAATTCTCAACAGTAATTCTGTCTTAGGATAGAATAGCTCTGGTTGTTGTCATCTTTTGCTATGTTACATATTAAATTCACACATAATCTTTCACACAAGTGGCTGAATGCACAATCTATAGGGGCTGCAGTTCTGTAAGCTAAGAATGCATTGTGCACACAACTGTATCACTTTTCTTTTTTTTCACAATTAATTAAATGCTTTCCTTCCTCCTCCTGATCAGTATTGAGGTCTACACCTCTACATCAGCTTCTAATCCTGTACAGCTTTTGTTTTCACTTGAGACTGTTCTTCTGACTTAAAGCCCTCACCTGTACCTTCCCTTCCCCCAAGTTTTTAATAATTTTGCAGAGAAATAGCACTTGAGGATAGTACACAGTAAATTTGGGATTAAAATATTTGTTTATCAGGAAATCACATGTTAAAATTTCACTAAAAAGTGCTGAGGTTAGTTTCTTACTAGCCATGGAGTGGTATCTTACTTTCCCATCCACAGTTAATCAAATTATGACAGAAATCTTTAAATATATAAAAATACATACGAAAAAATCTGTACACAACAGTTCCACTTTACCCCCTGCAGACTTCTTGAAAGCTCTTCACAGAAGAGATCAGTCATCAGAGAGTAGAGAAAGATGTATCTATGATTAATACTTGAAATTTCAAATGCCACAGGTGTCAGGGAAATAATTAATAAGATCTTATTATGAGTTATTCAGTGGACAAATTTTGTTTTTTCGATTCATCCTACAGCTTGATAAGATTTAAGGAAGGTATTGGTTGCAGCCATAATGTGAATTTTACTGCTCCATCCCAACAGCACAGCCTTTAAAACATGGTTGTTTCTTATTGCAAAGACAGGTTCCTGGAGGCATTCATCATAAAGATATTGGATACACTCCAGTCTCAGAGCTTATGGTCCTAAAGTTTGGCAATTTTTGTAAAATCTCTTTCTTGAGGTAAACATGTGAATGAAAACCCTTCAATGTTCTGCAGCATCTCTTTTTCCAGAACATATCCCCTAATGCAGAAACACTTTCTAACAACCTGGCACAAACAATTTAACTCTGCCTGGACAAATTCTGCACACGTTAACACCTTTGTTTATTCATATACATTAACATCGTCTCCTGTTTATAGCATGCCTCTTATCCCAAAGGACACGAAAAGCACTCAATAAACATTACTAACAGTCCTGTGCAGACTAAATAGAGGGATTATTTCATCCAGCACCAAAATGCAGCCAGCCCTCAGTGTCAGAGCCTGCAGCTGAACCACTCAAGGCTGTGGGATTTTAAGTGAGGAAGAGAAATTGGACCCAGCTGAAACTCTAAGGAGACTGCAGGTAGGCTGGATGTAATAATTTAGCTTGTGATGTGCACTGACAGTGAGGGTTTGTTTTGTGATAGAAGGGTGACATGAAGTGTTTCCTCACTAATTCAGAAGCAGACAAACACCCCAGGTGTTTGTGTTCAGCACCAGAGGTCCAAGGCATTCCTTATTCTACATGTTCCATGCTCTCCACAGACACTTCAGGTCCTATTTCAAGAACAATATTTTACCTTGAGAACAAATTATGCCTGGGAGAAGAACTGTATTCCAGACTCTTAAGCCACCCCTACTATCTGGAATCCTGGGTCTAAAGGAATTAACAGGAGTTTTTGTGCCACAAAAGTTTTGCAGTCAGGATTACCAGATTTGACTCCACTGTGAGCACCTCAAACCTCAGTTAAATATTAAAAACGTGACTATATTTAAAGGTTTAACCAACACAGTTGGAGGTTGAACAGGCTGGAAGGGACCATAATGAATTCCAACTCTACTCATAAATTGACCACAAAATTATTAAGTCAGATCCAGAAAATTTTGCTTTTTCCTTAAAGTCATGCAAATTATTTGAGGGCAGTTGGCTGCACTGCTGTGTGTAATGACCGAATATAACCCACAAACATTTTACTAAAGAATATTTCTTACAATGATGTTGTGAAATCCAGAAATCTCAAAACTCAACTTGGAAATCATGGAGACAATAAACATGGCACCTCATAATGCTGTTTTTCCAACAGAATCTTTTTCCAGATTAGACTGCATTTGAACCCTTCATAAAATATTATTTATAGGGTGTCAAAAAGTTTCTACCCTGTAAAAACAATACCTGTCATTATGCACTTGGTGTTTACCTATTCTTGAAATTGCTCTTCAAAAACTAGGGTATTTTTTTCTCTTTTGATGCTACAGCCAATTTGCTGTGCTTAAAACAAACAAAAGCAAAAAAAAATTCTCCACATAGATATCAAAAATAAATACTTAAACATAGAATCACAGAATTGTTTGGGTTGGAAGGGATCTTAAAGATCATCTTGTTCCAAACCCCCTGCCACAGGCAGGGACACCTTCCCCTAAACCAGGATGCTCAGGGTTCCATCCAGCCTGGCCTTGAACACTTCCAGGGATTTACTCTAGAAGATTTACCTTCCCTTTAAGGTAAATCTACCACACACACCTCACCAGTGCTGAATAGAATAAGCATTTCACTGAATTTTTGCCATGCTAAACACCACCTGCCAGAAAACAGTAGGGAAAAAACGTGGGTGGGAGGTCTAGGGAAAAATTAAAATAAAGGGGAAAAACCTAAGGAAGAATTGCTCCAGCACCAGAGACTGACCTGAGGCAAGCTGCAAACACTGCTTTATTTCTTAACTCTAAACAGAATATCAGAAGTAATGGAAGTAACTGTGAGAATGGAAGGAACAGATTCATCTTCAGCCACTTCTCCATGTGATGAGCAACAGCACTCAGCCAGAAAGAATTTCCTGCTCTGCAAAACCACAAACATTTGTAGAGCCAAAGGGCATTGTTCTTCTCAGTGAATAGTCTCAAACTATTTGAATGCCTGAAGTTAGAGAATGTTCTTATGAGTTACTGTTATTTGGTCAGCACATTGTGAAACCCTGGCCAGGTGAGAGCAGCTAACAACTGCAGGCAGGGCCCCCACCCTCAGGAAATTTGGAGTTGTGGCAATGATCCTGCCAGCAGATGAGCATGGACAGACCAAAGGGGTGTCCAGGAAAGCCCGTGGTTCTTGGTGCTGCTGCATGTACCCAGCAGCACAGATGGTGTTTGGGGAGAGGATCCACAGGACAATGCTGGAAGCCAAAGAAAGGAAGAGAGAGGTACTACTAAGAAAAACAACACTGTATGAATTCAGATAGAGTGGAATGGAATTAAAGAATCTTAGAAGAACACAACATCAAAGTGCAAACAGAAAAAAGGGACACCGCTCTCAAAAGGAGCACAAAATCCTTGGGCTGGCACCAGCAGGGCATATAAAGATGTGAAGCAATACCACCACAAAAATACAGAAAAATCCTGCCTCTTGATGCCACTGAGCTCCCACAGTATTTCAGGTTTCAGAGGTAGCTTGGGTGTCTCTGCATTCAGATTTTGGCTAATCGATTACCCATAAATAGGTTTTAATAAACATAATATAACCTGGATATGACTGGAATAAGGACAGAAAAATAATTAGGATGCTGGTAATGAAAATAAATTGATTAGTTTAAAAAAATTATCAAAATAACTTTATTTTTTGTACTTACCCCATTTCTCCCCCCCCAAAAAATAAAATCTAACTCAAACCAAACTTACGTTCCCAAAAGCTCCTCGTGTTTTTTGTTATCCTTTCTCCACACTTCAATGTCCAACATATCCTTCCTGTCAGAGAAGTAGTGAAAATCAAACTGTTCCCTCCACTGAGGATTTGCACTCTTACACAGTCTCTAGAAAACATGCAGTTATAATATTTACTTTTCTTAAACAATACTTATTTTCATAGTAAATCAAAAAGAAAAAAATAAATCAATTCTACATAATAAGGCTGGATGTTGGAGCATCAAGTACTAATGTCATTCCAACCAAAGCTCCCCAGCCATCACACATAATCTCATCTTCTTAAATATTCTCTTTCCTCTGTCTCAATAACAATAAAAATGCAGTTTTTATCTAAATGAATGGCTGGAAAATTTTGGAAATACAAAGTAGACCCCACCAGCTCCACTTCCAGTGGACTGTGGTTATCATCACCATCACACACTGGAAGAAATCAGGAATAACCCTTTTGAGGACAATCACCTGGAAACAGGTTTGAATGAATTAAAGAACTCAAAGCAGGATTTTTTCACCCTCCTGTGTTAAGCAAACAGCTCAGCCTTGCAGATTTACAACACATCTATAGACCATTAAAGAGACACATAAAAAGGGATTATAATGGGAATAAGATCTATTTATTCTAAAGTAACTAAACCATTTGTTATTTTTCAAAACTACTTTTCTAAATAAGAACCATATCATGACCTTAGTTTGAGGTCTGATGTGAGGGACAGAGTGCAGGTTTCAGATGCGCCTACATCCAAATGTTATGTTCTGTGAACTTGTTCTGTACATTTTGTACAGGAGGAGGTTTGTTTTCTCCTCCTCTGCACTTCCAGTTCATGACATGCAGAGCTCTTGCTCTCTCAAAAGAGTATTATTTTAATTACAGCCTTTCTCCTTATTAAGACTTTCCAGATGAAATGTGTATCTTTGGGAGCCCCATTCATTTCTTAAATTCTTATATAACTGAACTGTATATAGATAAACACAGCCTAGAAGAATAAAAATTAATATCAAAACCATGGAACATTTTCTCTGCTTGGGGGGCAGGTTCTGCAGTATGTAACATATTTTTCAAGAAAAGTACTTTAAAGAATGATAATTCCCCTGCACTGAAAACCATTTCAGGTCTACTTTTCCAGCAGATCTAGCACTGCAAGTCCAACTTCTGTACTGGCAGAGAACAAAACACATGTGTGATGCTTGTAGCTTTATTTCATTTCATATTAATGTCAAAATCCATCAACATGATGAGTACGTTAAATGCACAAAACACTGATAACACACATTATTCCTAACTTGCTCTTTCTCTATTGGCATGAAAACAGAGCAAAATGTTAATGTTTCTGGTGTGGTCTCCTGGTTTTGAACTCACTTATCTAAAAGAGTATCAAGAATAGTTCCATCTGAGGCAGCAACACCGGTAAAAGAAGCACCGAGCACCTTATTGACTTCAGACAACTGAAGGAAATCCTTAATACTCACCTTGCTCTTGTATCTTTGATCTCCCAGTTTGAGGAGAATAAAAATCTCTGCCAAGCCCCCTCTGGGCATGTTCTTCCCCTCCAAGAGGGTGATGGTGACCAGCCCGTTCCACAGCTGGTTCTTGCGCAGAGACTCCGAGAGCCGCAAGCTCCGCGTGAAACTTGACTGAAAAGCAAGGCAGCAACACGAAATGTTTCAAGACCCAAACACATTTTTGTGCTCACATTAACTGTGCTACGAAAGCACACCAGGAGTGAGAGAGACACCATGCTTCCCCTAGGGTAGGCAGGCAATGGAAGGCAGTAGGATGCTATGGATTTTCTGCCCGACTGTACTATGGTCCCTGTGAAGGGACGGTGCTCGATGTCACAGCAAAATTAGCAGGGTTTGCTGAAACCACCAGAGAAGTCACCTTCAGCCACCCTGGCTGAGCTCTGGCAGGAGCAGACCTCAAGCACTGAGAGCAACCTGGTACCTTGGCTCAGGGAGAGAAACTGGAGAGCGATGGGGAACGGAACAGGGGAGAAACTAAAGTAAAAAAAAAATCTTAAAACATCTCCAGCTACGTCCATAAAACGCGTGTCTGTCCTTTCTGTGGAGGCAGCCCAGCATCATAAAGCCCACAGCCAGGTGAAAGGCTGAGCAGCACCTTCCACCTCCTCCATCACTCAGCTGCCCGCCTTAGCTCTTTGCCCGCTGCCTTTGCTGTTCCTGCTTCCAGAAACTGAGCCCACGAATCAAAAATACTGATGCCTGCTGAAAAAACACTGACACCACCAGGCTCTTTATCTGGAGTTATGGTTACCTGGTAGCCACATTTGTTACCTCCACAGCTTCATCTTGCACAGCATGGCTGCGCTAACAGTTTGCTAACTGGCAATATTTTATTGGACAGAGGATGATTAAATAGGCCTTTATTTGGGGGGAGTGAGCTGGAAACATTAAAACTCAAGGCTATACTCTTCTTCCCGCAGTAAAAATCCTGCCATATTTTATTCTCCTGAAGCAACTTTTAACTCGCTACACTTTGGAGCTTCAATCATGTCATGTACAGGTGGGAGCAAGACGGAGGAGAAGATTTCACAAGTCACTTTAAAACAGGACGTGCTAGCTTTAAAAGCAAGGAAGAAATGTTGTTGCTAAATAAAACGATTGCAAAAGCACCTGATGTCTGAAGATTACTTTTTATGGATCAATTACCCGGCAACAAAATTCTTAAATCATAGGTGGTGAACTCACAAAATTTTTACTTGCTTTTTACTGGTTAAAATGCCGAATTCTGAATCCCACAAGCACATTAATATACTTCTATTTAAACACCCCGTTTGGCTTTCCTGGCACAATGGGTAAAAATTCCTACCTTTAAAAAGAAAACGAGATTTTGATTCATAAATCCAGCTGCAATGTAATTTCTTTTCTCTCTTTTTTTTTAAAGTTCGTCTTTTGGGCCAAAAAGCTAAAGCATGACTGTTCCCATGGACATACTTCAAAGTCCCAGCAGATATACTCCTCCCTAAACAGTGCAACTATTTCAAAATCCTTTTTATAAAAAAGGGAGTAATGTCCACAAGGGATCAAAGGGCATTCTACAGTCTGGCAATCGCCTTAGAAAAATGGCAGTGCTTCCATGAAATATGCCCTAAAATAATTTTGCAGCTTGGTATGTCCTAATTTCGAATTGGATGTTTATCTTGGAAAGGCTTCTATCTAACTTGTCCATAAAACAGCTCCACTTAGCTCTATGAGCCCTGTGAAAATGGAATCCAAAGCTGGCTATTAAGGGGGCCTGGAGATTGCTTCCATATGGCGTAACAGCATGGGAGTGGAGGGCTAAGGCCTACAGCAGGCGCTGCTTGGCTTGAGCTCCCCATCTATCCATGGACACTCATTGCATTACACCATAACATCTGGATTATTGCTTGTAATGTCCCTGGGAAATATCCACTTCCCATCAAAGCCTTTATCTATCTCGCTTGTACTTTGAACATTTTAGTATTTAACACAGTCATGTTTGATGTGATGTACTCGCTGCTTTAGGAGCAAGGATTTTCTCTCCCCCTCCTGCTCCTTCCTCGGAGGAGGAAGAGGTATTTGATGTTAGTTCACAAAAAAAACCCAAAACAAAACAAAAAAAAAACCCCAGATGAAGTTTATTATCCACATTACAATTTCTTTTAAAAACAAAGCATCCAGCTCTCTTCAAAGCTTCCAGGCTGAACACAAAAGACAGTTGTTATCACTCAGTTTTCAAATCAAACTTGGATTCTTTTCTTTTTTTTTCATCCAGGCCAGTATTTTAGGGAGTCACTCGGCATTGGGGACCTTCCTACCCCAGTTCTACAGCACACACAACCCCACCCTTGTAGCTGCTGACTTGACAGTTCAAAGGACTGTTGGGAGGTACCCAAACCAGCCTGGATCCCACACAGCCCCAGGAAAAATCAGCACCTGCGCTCAGTATTACTGGAACACATTGCAATGCACCAACCTTGACCTCCCAAAACAGGTGGCCCCAAGCCAAGGGCCTCGTGCACCCCCTTCTCTGGCTGTGCAGCTGCAGAACCTGTGCTCCTCTCAGAACAGGGGTGTGCTGCTCTCCAGCTAACAGGACCTGCGTGACATCCAGCATCACTTGGGAGCATCCCACTGCAGAGTGGAGCCAAGATGTTTGCAACTGGTTCAGGGCAGGGTGCTGACCTGCAGCAGCTCCACACAGGATCCTCCCAGCTTCCCACCTCCCCCAGCCCTGCCACGGGCACAGGGCTCTCTCAAACTGAGCAGGGGGAGGCTGCTTGCCTTACACCCCTGCGAGACTCAGCGCTTGAGGAATGCTTTGGATTTCCTGGACATGCCCAGGTCGCCCCCACAGAGTCTGCTCAGCAGGTCTGGCACATTTCCTGTGCCTCGTAGCACCAAGGGGCCGCTGTGTGCTGGCTCTGTGGCCACCTCTCCAGCCTCCCCAGGTATTTGGCAGGCTGTTCCTCTGACCACCCTGATGCAAACCCCGGTGAAACAGGCAGTGTCTCAGATTCCACTCCCAGTTTCTGGAAGGAAGCACGTCTGGGGAAAATCAGATGTGTGGTAGGCCCACAGACCCGGGCCTTCAATGAGTCAACTTTAGTGCTGCCTAGGGAAGTCTGCACTATGGAAAATGCCTCCCAGGTGACAAGAAAATGATACTGCCTTATTTATTTTAGATGTCTTACCTCCTCTCTGATACCCACACCTACTCATTTCAAACTGATTTACACAGAGCTAATTGATTAAACTTCACAGCCTCCCTCTGAGCTGGCAAAACAATTGCAGAGCAGAGCACAGAGGAGCACGGCCATTAGTCCAACAAAGTTATTTGGGCAAAACAAGCACTGAAAATAACACCCCAAACACTCTCCCTTGCCTCCAGCCACCACTACGCCAACCTGCCTTCACAAGGAGACCAGAAAAGCCAAAGCCCTGGTCAATACTGGCCAGAAAATGAGGATGCAACTGCTTGATCAGCGACAATTTTGAAGTGTTTTATCTATTCAGCTCTTCCTTTTGCTGCTACCTCCCAGGCTAGTGATGCCTCCACACTTGGGTACTGCAGCTCCTCCCCTGCTGAACCTGAGCTCTTTCCAGCTGTGCTCCCACACTGGATGCCAGGTCCTTTAGGCCTCTCCTGCTATATTTTCTTGTAAGCTCCCTGCTCACACTCTGACTATATCCCAGACCCAAGTAAAGGTGCCTTGCCGAGGTACAGAAAAGTTGGCTGAACCTGTGATCAGACTACCAGACAGGGCTGGAAATTAAGAAACACATGATTAATGATGGAAGTTGGCACATGTCCCAAGCACAAGGCATTGGACAAGCTTGCTTATTCCTTCCCCTCATCGTTTCTGAAATCAAAGCAGCCTTGAGACCAGAATTTGAGCGTTGTCTCTAGACAGAGCTCTGATTTTGGCCGGGCTCTGTGTGCAAATAAGCAGTAACACCATAAAGGTCTTTTATGAGCAGTCCACTGCTGTAAAACGGATAAAAACTTGAACTAAAGACATCCCTCAAACAAGCCAGACAGAAAAAAAAAAAAAAAAAAAAAAAGATAAAACAAAAACCAGAGAATAAGCACAAAAATATCCAGAGATCCTTATTCCTTAAAACAAACTAGATGTTTTTTAAGTCTAAGAACCAATGTCCACTGCAGATTTTAGGACTGTAACTCATCAGATAAGTAATGATTAATCTCTGAAGCAAAAGTATGGAAGAGGACCCTGCCACAAAAGGACCAGAAGATGGTTCTCTTCCCAACTGCTTAGAAAAGACACTTGCCCAAAAAATATCCTACAGCTATGAACAGAAAAATTAAAAATCAGTGCTTGCATCACCACTCTCAAAATCTTGTTCCTGGTTTCAAAATTAATATAAAAGTTTCTCACATCAACTTTCAATTTTTTATCACTTTCTGGTTCTGGTTTAAAAAAGAAGGATGAGCAGGTGGGCTATATTCTGCCTTCAGAGCCAAATACAGGAGCTGAACGAGAATGACAGAGCTTTGGAGGGGAAAGAACCGGCTCATTGACCCAGCTTCACAAAATCCTTTAGGAGCTCCAGTCTCCCTGATAACTCCATTTGTCTATAATCTCCCTCTATAGGCACCCAGCAAATCCCCTCTGGTGCATCAGGGCTGCTTTCAAATCTGTCTCTCTTCCTGACACACACATACATGCCCCAAGTTCAAACTTGTTTTTGAAGCAATAAAGAGATGCAGAAAAATTGCACATTTAAATGACACGGCGAGGTGGCCAAGTGTGAAGCGAGCCCATCTCTCCCATCTTTCATTTAAAAGGATGAGACAGGACAACAGAAAGCCTGCTGCAATCCCCGTGAAGAGGTCAACGTCAAAACTGGGCCACGTAATTCGCCATTTGAGAAAACAACAACACACAAATGGGAGGACTCTTCGGACCTCTCCTCATTAGGCAGAGAAACCATTTTTGCAGAGGCAGTTTCCCCCTGGGAAAGAGGAGAGGGCGGTGGGAAAGGCAAGTGAACCAACACGAGATTGGCAGCGCCACGCGCGACCCTCGGCGAGCGAGTCCCCGCCGAGCGCCCCGAGAGCTCCGCTGCCCAGGGGGACTGGGGGAGAGAGCCAAACACAACCAGGCAGACAAAAATGAAACCTAACAGCCCACACAGGAAAAAAAAGGAAAAAAAGGAGAAAGGAGAGTGAGGGATTTTCCCCTGCCATGAGACGCTTGAGGAGCCCTTGGGTCCGGTCAGCCTTTCAGCCAATTTGTTCAATCAGCTTAGGCTATCAAGGTGGCAATTCTGTCGCTTTTGTTTCAGGACTGAGCTGCTGCAGGTCAATCCACCCCAAGCAGACCTGCTTATCTGCCTCCTGGATGTTCAACACTTAAAGGTTATTCAGCTGTACTAATGCTGGAAATAGCGTGCAGGGCACTCAGGGTGAGACTCAAGCCACCCGGGACAAACAAGGGTACTGAGCATCAGCGTGTTGGGCTCCAGCAGAGAGCTACCAACTCCCTCTGTGCCCCAGGAAGGAGAGCAGAACAGAGGGGAGAGCTTGTCAATACACAGATATGAGTGAATATATTAATGCTGTCTAATAGCATCCTCTTTCCTTTGAAATGCCACCCTCTATGAAGAAAAGAAGAAAGCCACACTCTTGAAAACAGCCCCCACTGAGGACAATGCTGTTCTCAGCTCCCATGAAAAATGAGGGATCTGAATGTGCTGCCCATGTCTTGGGAATCTGCACAAATATTCAATGATTCCCTTCCAGCAGCAGTGAAAAATATAAACTGTGTAATAATCAAGAGATACCTAAATCATGCAGTTCAACAGCTCTGGCTCCAAAATTATTTAAAAGACCATACTGAGTTGTTGGAATCCTTCCTGCATACTCCCTGTAATGACCATGAGGCTACTGGAGCTGGGCTGGAGATGCTGTGCTGACACAGTTCTTGTTGTTTGTCTGAAATGCAGCTCTTTCTTCAAAAAGCAAGAAAGCTCAGGGAACACACATGAAGAGAGTACAGTATCCACAACAGCCCACATGAGCCAGTCTGACATGGAGCTGCAACAGGTACCAATGCCATCAACATTTGGGGTAAATTTGGGAAGTCAGCAAGAATCCCGTGATTAATGTGAAAAGACTCATTTAGGACACTGATGTGCCAAATCTGCATTAAGACAACACAAAATGGTCAAATTAGAGGATAATCAGATTTCTTTCATGTAGGCAATACAGATTAAAAAACAGCTGTGAGAGTTATATTCATTTTGTCCATCCTTAAAATAAGTCATTTTCCCTGTATTTATAGAAGAGGAAAAGCTAAATATTACAATAGGGGTCAGCTGCAGTTCAGCACATTTAAAAAAAAAATCCCAGGAAAACTATTTCAAATAGAAAACTTTTATTTGCCTAAACCTAAAGACGGGAAATTTAGATGTCTCAGTTCAGCTGCTCAAATGGAAGGTATACTGTGTTTTCCCCCTGCAACACCCAACCAGAGTCAGCTCAGGAGCCAAAAAAACAGACAAGCTTGTGTATCCATTACAGAGCTCTCTCCATTTCCCCTGCCCTCCTTATCCCTGTATCTTTATCTCGTCCAGCAACATTGTTTTCTACCCCATCATACTCTCTGGCTATTCTTCCCTAACCTCTTGTGCCTTCCCTAGACACCTATATTCCCCATGCACACAATTTTTCTTCCTAGCCTTTATGTTCTGCCACAAACTGCTAGTACTGCTTCCACAGAGCAGAGTTTCCTAACTAAAGATGGTTATTGATGTACAGTACTAGTGTTTTAGTGCAGTAGCAGAATCAATAAACCAGGAAATACTGCTTTGTCAGATTTTTTCCGGCGCATGCTGGGAAATATTTTTTACTGCCTTTGGATGGTCACAGAGGTTTTCTTTAGAGATCACACTGGAGCATGAACTGTGTCTTCCCCAGGAAGAGCTGAAGCTCTCCTACCCTCTAGTGACTGGAACAGAACAGAGCACAGGGTTGAAGCTTTTTTCCTTTTGAACAATACTTTTATGTCTCCTAAATTCACGCTTCAGCATCTCTTAATTTTATTTTGTTAAGGCACAAGACAGAGTCTTGAGAGCTGAAAGGCTGACAGCTAAAGGTCTAAAAACGTGTATGTAAAAGAATTATACAAAATGAAATGAGATATTGAGTAAAAACAAAAAAGAAAAACCAAACAAAAAAATCCTAAACAAACGAAAATAAAACCACCCCAAAACTTCTAGTGACAGCAGCCAAGGCAGATTTTTGGCTATTCTGAAGAAAAAGAACCTGAGTTTAAAAACCTGAATCCCTTTCCCATGTCCCAAAGCCAACCAGCATCCAGAGACAGCTGTGTGAGAACAATGGGGATCAAGCAACACTGACCAAGCCAGGGCACAGTAATTTCCAGAGCTTTAGTTAAAAACTGAAGTGATGAGCTCTTCAGTTATTCCATCACTTTCTACCAAGTGGCATTCAGGAACTCCTGGCAGCTCTCTGCTCCAAGCACTGCAATAACCCTGCAATCAGGGCTCCAAAGGCTGTACTTTGCATTTCTTCTATTGACAAAAACATTCTTGCTGGCACAATACCTGAGATGGTTGGCTCCTCTACACAGCACACCACGGTTGTAATGAATAAAACAAGAGGAGGTTAATGATTCAATTTATTTAGGCACAAACCAATAGTTACAGAGGGAAAATATCATGAGAACACACTCATCTTAAGAGCCAAATTCTGCTTTTCAGAGACTGAGACTGTACAGCTCTCAAGCTGGGTACTGGGGCTTGCAGTGTCTGTATCATTGTTATTTACTCAATAGCAAATTAAAGCTTTACAGAACACATAAAAAGCCACAGTCTGTTTCCTGAACAAGTTAAAATCTAATGCAAAAAATGATACAGGAATATAAAAGTAATGGAAGCCTGCAGGGATCCTACAGGAGACCAAGGGAAGCAAGTTATATGGACATGTGGCAACACACAAATCTTGGAAATCCTGTTACAATGGAGGTAATGAAAACTCCCTGCTCAGCCTCCATCCCAAGAACAAAAGGAATTTCAAAACCCACAGGGGCGACCAGAAGAAATACTGCCTCACAAAATTCCACCCATGGTGAGAGGCAGCCCCAAAGACAGACGGGGATCCAGGAGAGCCTCGCTCCACTCCTGCACCCACCACCATCCAGGTGCTCTGAAACAACTCAAACCTTCCACAGCTCCTTTCATTTTGGTTGAATTCACACCCCTTTCCTTCGTACAGAAAGTTTGCCTCTCTTTCTGCAGCTCTTTGTGAATGGGGTCTTACGTTCACTTGCCACTAGACACTACTTAAAATTAGAAAACAACAGCAATTTCCCATCATGATGAATAGGGAAATCAAAAGACATGAGGTTATGACAGCCATCACTTCCGAGTTTTCCTTTGTTTAGCCTGTTTCAGAGGAGGGCACAGATTTTGGGAGAGTAACTTAATTTTCTTTAAGTGAAAAAAAAAAAAAAGTATTACCTTGGATGAAGTTCGTTTCTTTCGACTTGACCATCTCTGTTCATGACTCCCCATTATTGTACCAAAGAGGATCCAGGGAAAGGGAACAGGTGAGGAATAAAATGGGGAAAGTGTTTAGTAAAATAATTCAAACAGTAGCTCGTCAAAAAAGAAGAGCCTGTTACAAAATAGGGGGCTAAATCTACAATTGCATCTCCATCTACCTTCCCTGCCTCACGGAACTTAACAATCAACAAACTCAAAATACCTGCATTGCACCAAAAAAAGAGGCAATAAAAAAAAAGTAATTGAGAATAAAAAGTGGAGGGACCCAGAGCCATTAGTAAGAAACATGGCTTATACTTTTGGTGCCATCTGGTTCTACAGTAAGCTAATTTAAAAAGGGGGGAAAAAATCATCTTGCTGTTAAGTGCTAATGTGGACAGAGCTATTTCACTGTTCTGACTCCTTTGGAAATGGCTGAGCAATCTGCATTTGAAATATGAGGGCTTAAAACATTGTCTTTAAAAAAAATTACAGTGTGCACCAGCTCTTCTATCATCTGCACTCTGAATGTTAACTAAGCACCCAAGAGTACCCAAAGCTGCTATTTAAACCAACAAGCTTTGTTCCACTGGCTAGGTCCACTTTTGCCCAGGCCTTACGAAAAATCCTGGAATTCCTGGGGTTCTTATGACTAAACTAACTTTTTTGCTAAAGTAACTTTACATTTTTGCTTTATCCCTTCCTGCAATTCAGTCACATATGCCAACAATGCTGTCTTGTACAAGTTAGAGGGGAGTTCACATTCCAAATAAAAGCCATCTCATAATATAGACATATAAATACACCATTATTTTATATGTTGCCATTAAGCTTTCAAATAATCACACAGTGAGGTAAAAATAAATCTATCATTACCTTGTTATTAATTAAGACTTTACAATTCTCAAAAAGGCATCTATTTGAAAAATAAATAATGAACAGCAGATATCCCACATTAGCTGCTTCTTCTTATTTTGATTTCCAACCCCTTGAAGCATTTATGTTTCTATAAATAATCCCATTCAGGCTGGAATTCCATACCTATAATTCAAAATTGTGCTGTAAACAGCAAGTTTTATACTCAACACTGCAGAAAACCTGTAGAAATATTTTCTCTTAGCATGTATTACACATATTTAAAACTAGGTCTGGTTTTTAAGACAGTCCAAATAACTGCCTGATTTTGGGTATTCACCCCTTGCTGGCCAGGAGCAGGCTTAGTTCACCAATATTTGTGTGCTGTACACTCTGTATAAAACACTAGGAAAAAAACTTTAAAAATAGAAGCAAGGATCTGAAATTTTTTAAAAACCCTATCAGCACCAGTTTTGGTGTTCCCAGTCTCTGCCCAGCTTCTCTGGGTGTCTAACATCACTAATCACCACACTTCTGCACCAGGAGCCAAGTGCAATTAACTCAGGGAAGAGACTGTCAGTGGGAAGATCAGCGCTTTACAAGCAACCTCCTCCTCTCAGCCTCCCCCACAGGACTGGGGCACTTTAAGTCTTAACATCCAAGCTCAGTTTTTAGATTTCACATGGATACATTTTTTCATTGTTAAATATATATATATATATAAAACATAAAAAAAAGAAATATAATAGCTTTTCTTCAACCTGCCCATTGCAGTACTGGACACATGCCCAGAGCACAGAGAGCACTGCCACAGTGCACATCACAGTGACAAGACAGAAGCATCCAGCTAAAAATGTCTATACAACTTTAACCCAGCTAAATACAGGACTTTTTTTTTTAAAGTTATGCTCTATCTCGATTTCAATATTGAGTCTCAGAGGATGAAAATAAAGGTGGCATTTCCCAGTAAATCAGATTATGCCAGCTCTTCTTTTCTCCCCCCTACAAATTCCAGCTATAAATTTGATTTCCTAAGCCACTTACATTTCTCTTGAAGTCTCCTTGCTTGACTGCTAGACTCAAGTTTAATACAATCACTCCCATGTCATCTTCTAAACTGTTGGGATCTTCCAGTTTTAAAACCTGTTCAGTAGTTCTACAAGGCAACAAAAAGAAGAAAAAAAAGTTGTGCATTTATTGACTCCAGTTAACTCAAGTTGATTATTAAAGGTCAAGCTGAGCTGTGCAAATTTCAGCTTCTTGTCTGAAATTCCCAATATTGAGTTTAAATGTTAAAATGGGAAATCTTCAGAGTTCTTCCCTGGTTCTGACAAAATACACCCCTCTTTTAATAATGCAGCACAGTGTTCCTACAGCACTGCTCCCTACTCGTAACTCTCCATGTGCAGGTACACACTGAATTAAGTTACTACTACCTCCACTACACGGAGAAGAGTGACAGGGAAACTCATCCAAGTCAATCTTCTAATATTAATGGTTTGTATTTGACTCCAGAGATATTTATTCTGCCTGCTTTTAATTCCCCTCCATGACTCTGTTCCCTTGCTGAAAACAGGAATGCTGGTATTTACCTGGTGGCACTATCTCATGGACAAATTAACATTTCTAGAAATTCAGATACAACAGCCACGGGAGCTACAACACCCCTCACACAGGGAGAGCTCATTTCCCAGTCCCCAAAAAAAGTCATCGTGCAGCAAGGGAGCATAAAAGAAACAACTAAAACTTGAATTCCTGGCTTCCAGCTCCACACTGAGCCCAAGCAGCAGCAGCAGACAAAAGGCACAGGGCTTGCCTCGGCACTAAATCAGGGCCAGATGCAGCTGCTGCAGGCACGGATGGATGCGGGGGGAGGCTGGAACAGGGGCGCTGGCAGCAGCCGGCCAAAGGCACCCTGAGGGGCTGAGGACAGGTCCCAAACCTCCTCCCCCTCTTCCTTCTTCCACCTCCATAAATTGTCCTGGTGTAGCTCTCCCTAAACAATGCTGCACACAGAAATTCTCAGTCCCAGAACTGGGCTCTGCCCAGGCTGGGTTTGAATCCGGTGCGTGACACTGGATAAAAACATGTGCAGAAGATTTATCTCAAGTGATTTCTCTTGAAATCTCCACTCTTCTCTCAAAAAGTAAGTTTTCATGAATAGAAAAATTCCAAGTCAGAAAAAAAGCATTTCACTACTTCCCTCTGTTTCTCAATTAAGCTGCATTAATAACCTTTAATTAAATAAAGTGTTACCTATTGAGTTCAAGTTCAGTGAGCGCTACAGATGCCGAACCCATGAAGTCTGAAGAGGTTAAATCACGATCGTACACCTGGTGGCAAAATAAGACAAATATTTCCAGTTTTCACATCATAAGCCAGTTTTATCCCAGGCAATGAAAAAACAGATATTTTAAGCCCTTTCAGTTCAATTCTGTATTTGAAAGATCAAAGCTTAGATATAATTCAGGGATCATTTTCCATCTCCCTGCTTTAATTTATATTTTTAGCTAAATATTTAACCAGCATTTTGAAAGTATCTTCCTAATATTATGTAAACAGAGACATGTGTGCTGCTATGGATTGTGCCTGCTCCTTTATACTCCACACGACAGCATAATGAAACGCTGCACAAAAATCAGGTACTGCTGCTTACAGATGTTTTAGCAATTAGTGCTCACAACTGGTAGCTCGCGGTTCTGGTAACTGTAACGTTCCTCATAACCAGAAAAGGCTTTGCTACTTGTCACAGCTGCATCCCAGGTAATAATTCTGTGCAGCCCAGCCAAATTGCACTCCTAAAACGTGCTTCTGAAACCACCCCTGGTTTCCCTGAGTTTGCACAAGCACGGGGAGAGAGAGGGAGCAGAATTCAGCTCCACAGCTTTAAGTAGATCCAGTCAGGGAGTTTTATTTCAAACTTGGGTTTCTGCAGACGGAAAGCAAAACACGCAAGTAAAATCTGGGAAAGACATATGTGCATTTTAATTTGAAATTGCTGAAGCTCTTAAACTGGATTGTGTTTTATGCCGTGCTGCTACAGCGAATAAAAATCAATATGTTTCTAAAGTTGAAAATAATTGCTTAAAAAAATATTGGCCAGTCTTACAAAAATCTGAGCTCAAAACTTACCTTGATCCAGAGTTTTTGATCGAGGGTCTGTATGGGCAGCACAACAGTTTCATCCCAAACTGGGTTGAGGTTCTTGTAGACTACCTTACTTTTGTAGAGGGTTTTGCCATTCAGTTTAAACTTCACGTACGGGTCACTTGTACCTGTGGTAATTAAAAAATAGATCAGCATTTAGAGTTGCCCATATGCAGCTCCACAACCTTAAATTATATTTTCATAAAATAATTAAAAACAGTTAATGGTAATTACCTATTTTACAGATATAAGCATATACTTAATTACATATATAAAAAATTCTCATTCTGACAGGAAATCTATAGACAGAACCAGAAAGTTGTCTGAAAGCAGATAACAAAAAAAAAAAAAAATCTTACTTGCTTGATCTCTGTTGCTTTATTTTAAAGAACATCAATTGTTGTTTAACAACTCTGTTAAAATTTTGATTTGGTAAAAGAGCAAACAGAAGCAGCATTGAAGAGCTATTTACAGGCCAACTAATGACACAGTGGAAGAGAGAAAATGTGATGCTGTGACTAGGAATATATTCAAAGGACCCAAACTCCAAAGCATCGTAAACTCCTGGGATAGAAGCTCCAAGGAAACCAGTAACAATAGCTAAAATACCCGTCAGGATTTCATCACTGGTGTCGCTTTGCCAATTTACTTAAAACCCAATTTGAGGTTTCAGTAAAAAAAAAATAGCGACATTATTCATCAGCTCAGGATAAAAACCACACAGAGAACAGACTCTGTAAAAACAAGCACTGCCCAGGTAACACGTTTTTTAATTCAAGTGGCACAATTTGCCATGGCAATAATGTCCCCTGTTTTTATGGAGCAGATGTCCATGGACAGAGGGTGAGGCTCGTGCCACTCGGCAGCAATAGAAAGACTTGCATCTGTCAAAGGAAAACAGAAGAGGGAATCAACTTTTTATTATTGTTATTAAACTGGTGGCATCTGCACTAACACCAACCACCGTGCAGGACACCAGGTAAGAGGGGGAACAAGGCACAGGGAGGATTTAACTAGATGGTGGTTGATTTAGTTATTCATACAGAGTTTGCAAAAAAATCTTCACAGGCTGCAAATAAAGGGGAAAAATCTAACTGAGATAGCAGCATCTACAATTAACTGAGCCTAGGTGCCATTCACCTGTCATAGCCAGCATTTTCTGGCAATGTATTGTACATTATTGTTGGAATTAAACTTCCCTCCTAACAGTTCAATTTCATTAGAAGGGTAACAGCTAAGGTGATGGTCCTGGCTGCCCCCCAGCCTGCAGTGAGGGCTGCTGCAGGAAAAAACTGATTTCTACAGCAGACTTCAGAGTCAGAAATAATCTGAACCTGTCCTCCCTGGTTCCCACTGGCCCAACAAACACATGGCAGTCCAGGATAACCCAGCCTAAGAGCAATACTCAGTCTTGCCAATGATTTGGTGCACCTGTGAGGATGTGAAAAATCCGTATTTTAACACCCAAAGCTCTCATTAGCATTATATAAAGGCAGACCTAAACTCAAGAAAAAAACAATTATGTGTAAGCATCTATTTGGAATTATGCAGCACTGCAAAGAACTGTACTCCTGGGAGACAGACATATTTCTAAGAATTATAGAAAGTTTTTATTCTGCTTTAATTTCAAAAGGGAAGAGTTGCAGAACCTGGTCCATTTTGCACATAAACTGTGTTTCATTCACAAAAGGAAAATATCAGTTGGCTTTCAAATACTGTCTGCAGCTGATCTTTTTCCTGAATAATTGTTGAAAAAAAAAATTGGTAAAAAAAAAAAAAAAGCAGCTGCAGACTTCTTAAATAGAATTTTCTTTTTTTTTTCTTTTTTCTTGTCCTCTAAGAGAGAATAATAGTAAAGGGCCTGATCCAAAGCCAGGAAAGTCGGAGGGCAGCTTCTCATTGTTCCCAGTGGGTTAGGACTAGACCTTTCCCTAAAAATTTCTCAGAACTGTGATTATACTCTTATACAAAGCATCCAGCACAATTTCCAGGAGTGGGAACACACAGATAGATCACAGCCCCACAGTGTGGGGGGCAGAAGTCTTCAGAAGATGCAGAATTAAGAAATAACAGCGCTGAGCTCTTTGGTGTCTCTTCAAAAAGATTTTAAAAGAACAAAAAAAGGTAAAAGATCTCCTGACTTTTATTTACAGAGTAAGCTGGACAAATCAGCATAATGAAAAGTAAGAATAATAATAATGTCCACATAATTGTAACCTATTCTGTGCATGAAATAGCAACTGGCCAAGACAAGGAAAGCAAGGGATAAAATGAAAGCACAAAGAGACGATGGAGGCAGGTGGTTTATGGCCATAACTCATCTGCTTTTGGCACGGAAAACCCATGAAAAAGGGCAAAAACCTGAAGAGAAAGAGAAAAATAGGAGATACAGAATAAAAGCAAACAGCCAGCAAGTTGAATACCAACAAGCAGAAAACTCTAACCCTTTCTCTGAGGATGGGAAGCAGGAAGACAACAGCTAAGTAAGCCTCCCAACTGCATTACTGCCCTGAAAAGCTTTCCAGGTTGTTATACAGTAAAGGAAAATAAAAGGTGGGGGGGAAGGGAAGGGCTGCCCAGCACTGCTCACGCGAGCCAGGCTTTAGCAATCACTCTCACGTATTTATTTTTAATAAACCCATCCTTCACATTTACACGTATTTATATATAAAAGCATACACACATATATAAAAGGAATAGATAGAAAAGGATCATATATAAAAGGAACAGATATTTTGTTTACATGAAAGCAAATATTGTACACTCTAAAAAAAAAAAAAGAAAAGAAGAAAGGTGTGGGGGGGAAACCGTAATAAAAAGAGGCCCTTAATTAAATACGATTGCCACTCTGGGATCAGGCCTTCATGCTTGTCAGCTTACTCTCAAAATAAACATCTCAAAGCGGGGCCTCAGTGGTGTCACTTACTCCGGCAAGGCAGCCTGGGTAATCCCTCGCTGTCTTGACAGCTCCATAATGTTCCAGCGGCTTCACGGGTGAGCGCCGGCGCCCGCGCCGCGCAAAATATTAATGCCGCGAATTAACGGCGAGAGGGGACGGCGGCTTACAAAACCCAACAAGGGAAAGGTGTCAAGTTAGCACCGGTGTTAATTGTGAGGGAAAATAATTGTGGTGGGGTGTGGGGGGCCTGCAGAGCTCGCCTGTCGGGCTGTCACGGGGGTGACATCTCAACTAGGCGGGTGGGGACAGGGAGCGCGGCCGCCGCAGACTGTGAACGGCGGGGTGGCACCTCTGTGCACCTGGATTGTCACCTGGGTGGTGGCACACAGAGCACCTGGGGGGTGGTGGTGGTCACTGGGGCCAAGCTGGATGGCCTGGGTGGGGAAATGTCAGGGGTGGACGTGGCAGCACAGCCACCAGGGCCCGGCACAGGTCGCTCCCAAGATGCTGACAGAGCTCCCTGCCCGTTGTGTTCTGGTTTTCTCTAAGACACCCAGAGTGCGTCCTGGTGACCAAAACAGTTGACAGGGAATGAGAAATAAGCCAGGTGGGCAAGCCAGTGCTGATGGGATGAACGGCGCAAACTGCAAATTACTGACTGCATTTGAATTCAGGGCTTGAAGCCTGCTGGATTCAAGCTCAGAAAGACGTCTGGGTCTATTAAAAGCTATTTATAAGAGACAATCTACAATCTAGGCAGAAAAACATAACTTTTTTTGAAAAGAGCCTGGTGATGTTAGAGATGAACCAGTCTAAAAAAAGGATTTTTTGTTTATAATCTTCTTTTAACTGTGACAGAAATGGATAATTTTCTGAAGAAGCCAGACCAATTAAAAAAAAAAAAAAAAAAAAAGCTTTTTAGCATCCATTTCCTAGTGAAGGCAACTGAATCAACAACTTTTAAGCACGTGCATGCAGGCTCCTCTGAAAGCAAGGTCTCACTCACATCAACTGGAGCAGTATCAACAGGGGAATGGATTATTGTTAAAGCCAGTTGAGAATTTTGCCCACAAAAAATATCTCTCTGGTGGGAAAAGCAAGATGTTTTGAGGTTAATTTGTATATTGTGCAGAGAAACAAGTAGGTTCTCACACAGCAAAACATATGGACAAAGTATATATAAAAAACCAAGATAATCTATTTCTCAGCCTAAAGCAAACCAAATAAAAGTAAAAAGGAAGGTTGACTTCTTAAAAAAAAAAATCATTCCATCAGCCAGGCCTCTTTCCCCATGAGAGAAAGAACATTCATCTCAACAGTGATGCTCCCTGGAATTCCTTTGCATAATACCAATTTCACTTCTATTTTCTTCCACTAATGCTAAAAAGCAACGAGTGCAGGCAGACCAGACATCACCTAAAGCCTGAGAAAGCTTCAGTGAGCAAAAAGTTGCTGGGACAGAGCAGCAGGAGAGGGTTTAGTAGCCCAAGAAACTGTTAAAGTTGTTTTTAAATGGATACTGCTGCCCTCTAGCAGCTACCGAGAGATGGATCACATCCACTGCTCCAGAACGAGGAAAAAAATAACCCAACAAACCCAGAAGACCCAATATAATTTCAAGCCACACACTGTTTTATGGGAGCAAACTTACTGGAAATGTAGCATATGAAACAAGTCTCGTTCCATAAATAAATAAATAAAAATGACCACCAAATTGCCTTACAAATCTTGAAAAAATCAAAGAGCACTGTGAAATATAACCTAGACCATCTTAGGTTTTGGTTAAAAAACTAAATTTTAATCTGAAGAAGGAAATTAAGGATTTATTTTATATGCATGTAAAGAATAAATATCTGAAAATCTTCCTAGAAATAGAATCACTGGAGTTATTTACGACAAGGAGTAAAAGACATTCTAAAATGGAACACACATTTTTCTTTTTAAGTGGAAAACCACTACATCCTTGTAGTGAAACAGCCGAGATCAAGGCTTAAAGGGGAAATCAGAAAAAAAAAAAGTATTCTGCTGGCAGGAAATTCAGGTGATTTTGGAAAGTTCTGTGCCCAGCTAGTTTTACGTGGCCAGATGGAAATGAAACATTGCTTGGAAACAAGCAGTCCCAATAGGTTCCAGGGGAAAATAAAACCAACCAGAAAAAAAAAATATACACAAACCTAAAAAAAATACCACCACAAAAAACCCAATAAACTGAAAAGGCCAGAGAAGTGTGGAGAAAGGTGTGCAAACCAACAGTTTAAGGAAGGGTGAAGGTGGGGAAAAAATACATGAACTTAACATTAATAGAATGAAGGATGTAGATATAGCACTTTCCATACAAGACACTTCAGAAACACAAAAAATAAAAGTAAAAGAACTGAGAAAAACCTACCAAAATGCCCTGTAACATACATTATGTCAGTCTAAGACACAGAATTGTCTTTGGTAAGAATTAGTCCAACTGAACACTGCTTTAGGCACTGCTTGGAGCAGAGGCTCCAAGATCTCCCTGGAGCTTTCTCTTCTGCATGCTGAACAACCCCAGCTCAGCGTTATTTCTTGGATTCTGAGTCGTCATCCTAATAAAATCTTCCTACAAGGTCCCAGAAAATTGCAGTGTGAGCTGTTAATGCAGGCAGGTGCCCCCAAGACTCAGCTCTGACAACTAATAGAGCTAGAACAGTTTAAGAAACTTGTTTTCTAAACTAAATTCCGACACAAGAGGAGTCACTGGGTGTTCTCAGGGCCCAAATATTCTCCTCCTATGTTATCATTCCTACACTTCCTAATTTAACATTACAAGGATGGGAAGACATAGAAATTGCTTTTGTTTGAACTCCTCCAGACACAGAAATTGTTTGTTTGAACTCCTCCTGTTCTCCTGAGGTTCCTATCTCAGTGCCTTCCTTTCCCACACCAGTGCAGGCAGGATGCTCGCAGGGATCACAAAGTTTCAGGCACACACTTTGCACTTGCAGAAACTGGGCTGGGCACAGGCAGACACCCTCAGCACAAGCCCTTGCTCACAGAGCCACATGGCATCCAGAAAACATCCAAACATTCAAACTCTCAGCATCCGCAAATTAGCCATGATTACGCCTTTCAAAAAGAAGTGTGAAAAGTTGCCTAATACATGGCAATAATTAATAAATCTGAAGGCCTAATGATCTAATTGCAGATACCCTGAAAACAGAGAAAGTCTAAATTAATCAGCGTGTTTGCAGAGAGCAATTCAGCCTAATTGCTCTGAGCATTTGCTTTCCAAACAATTACTTGCTCTAAGCTGACAAGCACCCAGCACAGCACACACACATCCCTTCCTCTGGCACTCTGGTATCAGCACAGACCCAGGCAGGGAATCACAGAGTGATAAAGCACCCTGAGCTGGCAAAACCCACTGGGATCACCAAGGTCTAACTTCTGGATAGCCCAGAGCTATGAGTGGTGGGCTCCTGCAGGCTCACTATTGCTGAAAGTTAAAAGTGTATGTTATTCTACAATCTTTTTCTCCTTTTAATTTGTCCTTGGGAGGCTGATTTCTGGCAGAGCTCTCAGGGAGCCCCCCAGGACTCTCTGGCAGTGTGGGCTGTGAGATGTGAGAGCAGAGGATGATGTGCTGAGGGCAAGGAAAGCAGGATGCACCCATGCATCTTCTGTACCACTGCACCTCCCCTTGCTCCCTTTGCATGTTCACTACTATCATGAGAAGAAAGAAAGGAGAGGAAAACCAAGGTGCAGCAACGGGAAACAAATGAAACCTGAAAGGAATAAACAGAGAAGGGCACAAAGGTCCTGTAAAAAAGATCTACAAAACACAAAACCAGGTAGAAAAGAGATACACACAAAGTTCAGGCTGGAACTGGTTAAAGGGGAAAGAAAACGAAAAAAGACACCAACCACAGCCACATCCAAGAAGAGTGTTTCTTCTAACTACACTGTTCAACGGATGAAAAATGAACTTCAAAAGCACAGAATTTGGAAATGGGAGAGGCTTCTCACCCTCACAGGCACTCAAACCCAGTTTGTGTTTATTTATGTTTAGTTTGCCCTTCCTTACAGCTGTGGCATCACTTTGTTCACTGCTCTGTAGGAGTGACACGACCAGGAGCAGCGTGCAGTTAGAGCATCCCAGTGCCAAAAGGGACCAGGACCGCTGAGATTTCTTCAGGTTGACTCTAACAACCACGAGGCATCACCCTGCCCTGGGAAGGTGAACCAGGAGGTGGAAATGGGCTCCAGCCTGTCCCAGCTCAAAGCATGGAGCTGAGCTTCACAAAACAAGGGTCAACAAGGCCATCAAACCACCAAGGGTGCAACAAGATGCCAACACTTAGAGCAGCAGTGATATTTTTTTAAAGCCAAATGAGATATAGAACAATCATCTCTCTGTTCTGCCAAGCTGCTGCAGTGCTCCATAGATTTGTAATCAAAAAAAAAATACATTTCTGCTGTCTTAACACCTGCAGTATTAAAACTACAGGGACGCCAACTCCTTGCCATCACTGAAACACATCTAGTAACAGTAATAGCATAAAAAACACGTGAAAATCAAACTTCTGGAGGCCTGTACCTACACACAGAGACCCACAAGCTTCAGTGTTTGGCTCATTCCCTACAAGAATTGTGAATGTAGGACCCGTGCACTGCCTAACATTGGCCCCAAAGGTGCACACAGACAACACGTCGAATTTACCATCTGCTTAGGCAGTTTCCACTTGTGACTGGGTGAGACTGTAAGCAAGTAAATCAGACTCCAAGCAAGCTGATGACCAGCAGGTAACGCCTCTCTCATCCTGCATCCCTGGACAGGAGACTGATTTTGACCCAAAAAGGGGGGTTTTGGAGCTTCTCTACTTTCCACCAGAATCAAGATCCCACTCTAGCAGCACTTGGATTCCTTGTCTGGGGCACACATATTGAGTGCTGCTGTACAGGGCTTTTTCTTTCACTTACCCTTCAAAAAATACATAAAAGAGGAGAAGAAAACACTGAAATTCTGATTTATTTTTCTTCTCTGCATTGTTGTACAATTTCGAGAAAGCACATGCACCTGAATTAGTCTCCTGGGCTGATGCTCTCTAAAGAGAGCAGCACAAGGAGAGGAGCTGCAGAAAGTCAGGGACTGCAGAGACACAAGAGACAAATAAAAAGCAATGCAAGAAGTAAAAAGTGAAGGAAAACATAGGAAAGAGCAGATGTTAAAAGGATTAATGCTATGAAGAGGAAAAAAAAGTAATAAAAATCTGGTAAAGTGAAGGAGAACTTTATATCACACCAAAGGGAACATATCCTGGAAAGAGCAGTACATAGTGAGGCAAAGAGTCTGAAAAAATACTGGGAAAGCTGGTAAAAAGTGAAGTCGTGGTGGTCTTACAGTCTGCAGCTCTGAGAAGAACTCCTGCTCACCTTTACTTGGCCAAGCATAATTATTTTCTAATTAATAACTGTTAAGCATATAATGAGTAAATTCAGGGATAATCCTGTGAATTTGATGAGTAGTGCCAGGATGAAATGTTTCTCCTTGGTAACACACCTTAGATCTATTTTTATATATGCACACAGATAAATACTTTTCACACAGGGACAAAACAGAGGCAGAAACAGACTGAACATGAGCACAAGAGACTTTACTCAGCTGCCAGGAGAGGGCATCACTCACCCACACTGCAGTCCCTAAGCCTGAGCTGTTTAAACTGTTGTAAAACAAAATTAGAGGGAAAAGTGCAAACATGAGAAGAAAGGACACCACACTTAAATACCATTTTCTTTCTCTTTAAGTAAAGGAACTCCCTCAAAAAAAGTAA
The DNA here is from genome assembly GCF_021018805.1 of Prinia subflava. Classification (NCBI taxonomy): domain Eukaryota; kingdom Metazoa; phylum Chordata; class Aves; order Passeriformes; family Cisticolidae; genus Prinia; species Prinia subflava. The sequence continues at coordinate 5,445,073 of NC_086261.1, forward strand.
ACTGATGGGTTTGATGACTGCCTTGAGATTTTTTCCTGATAAATCGTTGATCACATAATAACTGAAAATTAACATTTAGGAAAATTACAGAACTTATGTTAAAGCTTATTTAGGCTAAAGATGCTGAGGAATAAACTCTCCACTCATTCCGTGGTGAATATTTTGCTAAATTCAAATTATTCAGAGCACACTGATACACCCCAGCACAGCAGCTGTACCCAGCACCAGGGTGGGGGGAGAGGAGGGAAGTCACACACTCCCAGCCCACAAATTATCTCTGAGGCTTTCTCACACTGCAGAGATGAGCAGAGCTGACAACCTCCCACTTGCAAAGGCACTCTGAGAAAGCCCAGTGGTTGCAGGTCAAGCCCCAGCATCACACAAAGATGTCACATAACCAGAGTGACAGCACAGGGCTGTAAGGATGGGCAACCACAGTGGGCTTTTTATTTTTTTAAGGAGCCACCATTGCAGCATGGTGGTGACTGATGAATAATCATTAAGTCTGTTAATGTTTCACTGTTTTCTCCCCTCCTGCTGCCTGTGCAATAAAAAGCAGCAGTTTTAGTGAAGGAAGCATCACCTCACATACTCAGTTTACTAAATGAGAGGTCATTTGCCACAAAGCAACAGAGACTCATCAAAAGGGATTTTTTCCCCTCCTTATGTTGTTTCACTACACTGTCCAATGCTTCACAAAGACAAGCATTTGCTTTCTTACACAACAAAACACAGCCTAGAGCAAAGTATGCTCTGTCTTCTCTAGAAGAGAAGCAATTCTCTGGAATTGCTCATTTCTAGCTTTTTCATAAGAGCAGTTGGATGTGTCCTGGCTTGTGCAGCCTGCTTGTAAAATCTGATGAACTGCTACACTGTTAGGAAATACGGGCTTCTGTATAACCAGTAAAGATCTTAATCTAAGCACCGGTTCACTCCTTCCAAAAACTGGTAGGAAAAACAAGCACACACTCCAACCAAAAGTTACTGCCCTGTGAAGCCATGAAAATCCAGCATGGGAAAATTTAACTGAGATACCAGATAACAGAAATCCCAAGGAGCACCTCGTGGGAGAAGCTAAATCAGACAGGTCCCTCCAGGTGCAAACCTTCCCAGGCCTTTAGGCTGTGCAAGCTTATTTGGTTTAACACAGAATGAATAAACCCCGTGGCTTCACCTCAAAAGAAGCTGCTCAGACATTTTGCAAGACAAAACTACCAGAACTGTTTCCACCTGCAGGAAAAAAGGTATGAAATGATGACAGGACGTATGGAAGAGCTCTCTGGCAGGTTCAGATTTAAGGTCCTGGTGCAGCTGCTGCCTCAGAGTCCTGCAGCCTGCACAGACAGCTCTTCCCTCCTCAGCAAGGGACTGGCTGCTTATCAGCATTTTCACTCCCTCTTTCAACAGCCTGAAGAAAAGCCAGGTTGAGGGCAGGCATTTTCACACCTCTTTCCCAGGAATTCCCCAAATATTTTATCATTCATTTGGTAAGTCATGTGGGGGTGGGTTTGGGGTTTTTAGCATGCTGTCATTGTTCAACCACATCCCAGGTTAGAGAGGACACCTGGCTTACAGCCCTGCTCCTGTGGTTTCACCCTTTTATTAACAACTTTGCAGAAAACCCCAAAAGCACTCCTAGGAGCAGCTCCATCATTTAATAAGCCTCTAGTTATTCTTTGTTTGTTTTTTTTTTTTTAAGTTCAAATAGAATTCCTTGCAGTTCCTGAATGGGTATAGGTGCTAAAGGCAGCCAAGAAGGAGTTTTGCAGCTACACAGGAGCAGCAAGCAGAGGGCAGCTCCCTCCCCTGTCTATCCAGGGGGGATAAAACCTGACCTGGAGGAGTCCACGACTTGCTGCACTGCAGATAAGCAGCCAGCTCGCTGCCAAACTGAGAGCAGCGATAAAGGAGAGCTGTGTGAATTCTACAGGAGGGCAGAGGGAAGGTGGGGCTCACCACAGCGATCCCTGATAACCAAGTTCCTGCCTTCCTTCAGGTGGATGGTCAGCAGGTAGGCAAAGGGGCTGGGCAGGTCACTCAGGCAGTCGTTTGCTTCCTCCAGAGCCTAGGGAGAACAAAGGAATCAGTCACACACCCTCTTGAAGAGATCATAAATGAGGCAGGTGTGCTCCCAGTGCTGCAGAGATAAAGTTCTGCTCTTCCCTTTAGGGCAAGCTTTTCCTGACAGGAAAAAAAGAAAGGAGAAAGAAAAAAAAAAAGAGGGAAAAGAAAAAATATTTCTTTCCCAGGCTTCACTTCACTATGCAAGTAGCAAAGTATCAGCATCAAGTATGTTCAAAGAGCAAGGGTTTTAACTGAAAATGAGTGGTGATACAACAATCACAAATGCACGCACAGGTTTTCCAAATCCTATCAGCCTATCAGCACATCTTTTTCTGAGCTGTTTCCTGTGCATTCATAGAATCTCTCAAGTTGGAAGAGGAGACCCTTGAAGATCAGGGAGTCCTTTGCATCCATCTGACAGCCTCAGGAGGAAGAACACATTTCACACAGCTACTGGGAGGAGACAGCAGCATTTCTTTATGCAGCTCCAAAAGAGAGAAGCCCAGTGGCAGGCAGCGCTGCCTGGGAGGTTTAGCAGAAGCAAACTCCAGAGGATTTTTGTTCATCAGAGGTGCTGCCACAGGGTTACACACCTCAGCATCATCCTCCAGCCAGAACACTGGGTGAAAACAGCTCTGGAGAGCACTTGAGAGGTTATCAGAGGGCAAAAGTAGAGGAGTTCATCCACAAGGCAAACATGCTTTACATGAGAATAACATGACAGAACTGCCAATGCCTTTCACACTGCCCTAAAACTGATTTTGCTGTCTGTCAAAGCCTACAGCTGTGCTATCGGCTGTCTTTACTTTAACCCAGTTTGTTCCTACACTGTTATTTGAGAGTTTATGCTGATGGTCTCGTCAATTACTAGTATAAGATAGATACTATAGAGTACTTCAAAAAATCCAGAACGTTTGGGTCTACTCAAAACATTAGCAACCACTTTGAACTACTAAAAACCCAAACAACAGGAAAAACACAAAACGGCCAATTAACACACAAAATCCACACAATGAGAAAAAAATAAAAGCAAAACCCACACTGGGCAAATCTCTGGCTGGCTTCTTCACCTGGCAAGTTTTTAAATTTGTAAGAAGCAAAGAATCTAAAGCAAAAAGAAATTGTGCTGCTGATCAAGCTTCAAAATGACAGGACTTACCATTTGGTCATCAAAATTTTGAGATGATAGGGAAGAGTCAAAATCCATTTCTCCACAGGGGTACTGTAAAACAAAAGATACAATGAATTAGACAACAATACAGGAAGAAAATGCTCCAGGCATCAGTCAAGAAATTACTCATATGTATGTGTAATGAATGAAATGCTCTTACTTATGCATATAGATAGTTTAAATATATATTTCTTATATATAGTCTTACAGTAACTGCACTTAGTCTCTTGAGTTTTTAATCCAGGAAAAATAAGTGCCCGCTTCCAGCTAGGAATAAATTTCTTGTCCTCCCCAGCACTGGGTGCTGAAAGTCCTTATCACAAACTCTCCTGATGCCTGCAGGTTGTTGTGTCTGGTGGCTTCTGCTCTCACTTGACCAGAACTTCTCCTTCACCATCCAAAAAGCAAGTTCCACTTCAAGGTTTTTTTAAGTAGTTTTTTTACTCAGTTTGATGTTCGGGGGTTTTTGTGTTTGTGTGGAGGGGGGGGGTGTTTGGTTTGAGTTTTAAAAAAAAAAGTGCTCCGGAGAAAAGGTACAAAGAAATTGTGGAAGGGAAAGGTGTCCTTGTTTTGGATGAGTTAATTTTCCTTCTAGTAGTTAGTATGGTGTTCTGTTTTGGATTTAGGGTGAGAACAGTGTTGATATCACACTGATGTTTTTAGTTGTTGCTGGACAAGTACTGTCCCTCTGCTAAGACACTGGCTGGGCATCAGCAGGTGATAAACAATTGCACTGTGCATCACTTGTTTTGAATATTTTAACTATTGTATCATTTTTATTAAAATATTAATTATTTTTAAATATTATATAAAATATATAATTAATATAATCAAAATTTTAGACTTTAATGTTATAATATATTGTAATACAGAGAATATTATTAAAATAATAACCTCTTCCTTTTCTGTCCTTTCCTGTGTTTATCTCAGCCCACAAATCTTACTTTTTACCCCTGATTCTCTCCTGCATGTGATGGCTCCCATTGAGCAAGGCGTAAGAGAGAAGCTGTGCCATATTTAGCTGCCTAGTGGGTTAAACCCCGACAAAAAAGGAAAAAAAATACAAAGAACATGTACTTCCCCCACCTTCCTGCAGTAACTGGAAGATCCAAAGGATCTCCGCTATAGGAGAGGAAGTGGAACATTTCTTCCTAAAAACTGACTCATCCAAAAACTTGAGGCTACAGTGGCCCAGCATGGAGTCTGTCTGAAGTGATTCACCAGCCACGACACCTCTGACGCTCTTCTGGCTGCTCCAACAACCCATGACCATCATTAAAGCTGAAGAGGACCTACAAAGCTTTTCTGGCCTGTGCAGAAGAATTTCAGCCCATTCAAACACAAGGATTTGTGCTAAGGATCATCTCTGCCTGCAGGAATGCACACAAGGTGGAATTCGATCCTCATGTGAAAGCGTTTCCATGCGCAGTGTGGTAACAGACAAACCCCTCAGATGAGAGCAAAAACATTTAAAAACCAACCAGCTCCTGCACCAAAGTACATAAATCTTAGCTGTACTGACACGCTGAAATAAACATAAATACCCTTTGTGTGATTCTTTTCCTCCTCCTCCCGCAAGCGCATATATTACATTTCAGGAAGTACAGTAATCCAGCATTGCAAGTAAGATTTCCCTTGCACGACAGACAAAAATCTAACTTTATGGTTCCCACAGTAATCATAACTTGGCCACCTTGCAAAAACACATTAAAAGTGGAAAAATTATCATCATAAAGAGCACCAGAAGAATTTTCTCACACAATGGAGCTGAGTTACAGCTGCTAGGGGAACCCTAACTTTGAATTTTCTGACTAGTATGCATAAAATCTCACTCATGTGCATTAAATTTAGTGTTTCTTGGAGTCTCTGGCTTCACAGGAATCTCCTTCAGGCACCATCATTGGCAATGGTTGGTTTCTCTTTACAGCTTGTTTTACATGGCACAAACACAGGATCAAAGAACTGCATTGAAATTATAATAATTTTAAAAGTACTGTCTTGGCTACCTTGGTATCATTTATTTAAAAAATTACCCTCAAAATTATGATTTTTTCTTTATTAATTTTTTTGTTTACTTGCATTATATCCACAGATACTGAACAATTATAATTTTAACTAGAAAAACTTGGGGGTTTAATTTTAGCTCCACATAATACAAATTACTGTTATTCTAGGTAGCTAACTGCAATGAGTTCCCTGAATATAGATAAAAGTCTTGGTGAAAACATGGTCGTGAAACCTTGATTTTATCAAACTAAGGTGGCACTTCTCAATTTTAAACAAAAGTGGGCACACCCTGAGGGGTCACAGCCCCAAATGCATCTGCATGAAAACAAATCAAGCAAGCATAGAGGTAAGAATATATACATATACACACACACACATATATATATATATATATATACATATATATACACATAGATAAAGTTCTTCTTGACAAGCGTTCCCACCTCTGTGTCCCCTTGTTTTCTGCAGAAGAATTATTCAAATTCAAATTATTCAATTATTTTGAATTTGTATAATTCAAAGAATTATACAAGACCCCTGAGTGCATCAGCAACAGGACAAGGCTTTGGGTTGCCAGTGACTCACAGCAAAGTGCTGGCAAGGAGATAAAGAGACATCAGAGCACTTCAGCAATGACACGTGGCCATGGACAAAACCCAATGGCAAGAAAAAAGAATGGCACTACAGGAACCCTTTACAACCTGAATCCCACAGGGATTCATTCAGTGCAACTTCACATGCTTCTTCAGGCTTGCCTGGCTGGGTGCAATGGGGAACAGAGAGCAAATCTCACCACAAATGGAAAAATGACACCTGTGGGCAGAGCCTTGGTGAGGATGGGCTGTGCTGAGCACCCCCAGCTCTGCAGGGAGGGTTCAGACAAATGTGGAAACCACAAGAACACGCTGATCTCACCCACGGGGCTCGGCCAGCATCTCACGATATCGGGTGGCCAAAGACAACCAGGAAATGAGTAGGTGGCATGTGACAAGCAATCGAGGGGGAGAAGAAGCTCAACCTACATTTCTGCCTTTTTTAGTTTGTTTTGTTTCAGGGATCTGCCTTCCTGCTGGTTTGCCTCCCTGGGCAGGGGAGTGATGCTCACACAAGAACAATGTGAACTCTTGTGCTCCTCTGAGCAACCCCACCAAGCATTCAGGGACCAAAAACCTCTGTAGCAAACTATTCCCATCCGAGACACACACAGCACAAATCCAGTAGCTGTTCAATTAAGCACAAGCGAAGCTGAATATTGAAATTGTCAGAGAATCATAGAATATTGAGGTTTGGGTTGGAAGGAACCTTAAAGATCATTCAGTTCAAACCTCCCTGACATGGATTCTTTCCAATATTGAATTTGTTTTTCACCAGCTTCAATATAATTAAATTTGCTCAGTACTCCTTATTAATTTCTACTTTCCTTTGCTTCACTCTCTCCTTTCATTTTCGAGGAAAAAGATTTTTGTAAGTTGCACTGGAGGCAGATTACAGTAAGGAAGCATATTCACACAGCGAGATGATTTGCCATACAAGCAAATACCAAATGATTTACACACACTAGCAAATATAGAAATACACATTTAGGGAAAGATCTAAGTGGTGAAGAAAATAAGCCAGACTCAGATTGTGCATCTGGATGAAACTTGACTTGAGGTTAAGCTATTTCATCACTATACAGGTATTTCATTCTCCTAGAACACTCAGTTTGCCCAAAATCAGTGCAGGATTTAGCATTAACTTCGCTGTGCTGAGGTGGATTTTAGATTAGGGTTTCTGGCACACAACAGCAGGAAAAAACTGCCTCTATCATTAAAACAACCTGGAAAAACTTCCAAAATAATGAGAGTTCATATATTTACCATATACCGAGTTAGGTGCTACAACTTTCGAGTAACGTTTGAGCAGAGGTTAAACAAAGCACTATACTATTTTAGTCGCTTTTCTTAGATACCTCCCAAAATAATAAACACTCCAGCAGATGAAACCAATTTATGAACAATTTTGCAACACTAAACCACAAGTGATGGTCAGTAACTACCGGTCTGACACTTAGCATCACAGCAGACTGGGAGCCAACACCCATTTGGTATGATACACAGGCCTTTGAGATGCAAAACAAGCAGTTTATATCAGAAAGGACCATTTTCCCCACACCAGCGCTAATCATCCTTTTGAAGGTGCAGTTAAAAAACAATTAACCTGTGAAATCCCCATTCCCAAGGGAAGACTTGAAACAAAAACTAGCAGTTCCCATTTTTGCATCTTGGATGACTGCAGAGGCAGCTCCCACAACTGCAAAAATCAGGTAACGAGAAAAAGGCCTCAGAAAGTTCAAAATGTAACTTTCCCATAGAGTACACAACAGGAGCAGACATACTTCCATAAAATATAAATAAAACAAAATTTGCCTGAAGCGTTTCCTGCTGCCACGATCTTCACCTGCTGTCTATATAATGAAGCTATCATACAGCTCCTCAGGATTCCCAATTTGCTCAGGCCAGGCAGGAATTAGTTTCATGACAGGATTGGTCTCTGATCCTCATGTCCAGACACAAATGCTGACCACTGAGGCAGGGGGGAAGGAAAGAGGGACAAGACAGGGTGTGCAGAGAAAACATTTCCGTTTTTCACCTCTTTAAATCATCACCACAAAACCCCAAAAAACAGTCGTGAGGGTGATGCTACATATTCTGCTTCCCATTGCATGCCTGTTTTGATTAATTCCAGGTACAGGCAGAGTTCACCCTGCTCAGCCATCCTTCACCTATTGCCTTCACCAGAGTCCTGAGTGGGTGGATGGCAAATTGATTGTGCTACATAGCAATTCTGGTAACTATATTAACTAAAAAGCAAATGTATCAGCACCTCATTTCAGAGCACAGAGAACTGCAGCAACTTTTGATTTGAGCAAGCAACTCCAACAAATCTGAAAAACCTGCAGTATCATAACAAATAAAATAGAAGAATAACAAAAGAATAACAAAAAATTGGAGAGGTGTTATTTGCAGCCCCGAACTGACAGGAAAGATAGCTGAATTAGTCTTGGATAATGTGCACATCATGCAAAGTTTTAGCCTGTTTGTATTGCTCATTCATTCCTTGAACAGAATGGGTCAAGGAATGAACCCCACAGAAAGGTGGGAAAGGATCTTAAAGCTCATCTCATTCCAGCACCCTGCCATGGGCCAGGCACATCTCCCACTACACCAGGCTGCTCAGAGCCCTGCCCAACCTGGCCTTGGCTGGATCCTCCATCCCTTTATAACCCCAAAAAATTAAGGAGAGGCACCAGGAGCCCACGGGAGGTGGCCGCTGAGCCTGGCTGCTGCTCCAGCACCCACCTCTGTGCCGTCGTCGCTCAGCGCGGCACTCAGGCGGGAGCTCTGCAGCAGCTCAAAGAGATCCTCGCTGGGTTTCCTCTTCCCCACGGACACAGGGCTGCCCACAGCCTCAGCTCCTCGTGAGGACAGCAGGTGAATGCCCACAGTTTGTGTGTCTGGGGGGGTGACTGTCACCTCCGTGCCTGTCCCCTGCTGTGCCGCCCACAGCCAGTCCTCTCCCGCCGCCTTCACCGAAGCGCTCCTGCTTCTCAGGGACACCACAGACCTGGAGAAGCTCTGGGGGGAGCACCTCGACAGCACCTGAGCACTCGAGTAGGTCGTTTCTTCTTCTTCTTCTTCTTCCATGAGAGTCTCCACCTCCAGCATGTCGGGCACGGACACGCTGAGGCAGCGGTCCAAGGAGTGGCCCTTCCTCTCCAGCAGTTTGCCAGACCTCTTCTTCGTCTTCCTCACGCTCAGGTTCTGCAGGAACGGCCGGGTCTTCTGTTTCAGGGATCCCCACACAGATTGTTTATCCAAGTCCATGGCTGCGAGGGGGATCTCAGCGATGCCTCCTGCACAGAACAGCTCCAGCGATTCCCAGGGTGACTAAAAGGAACGTAGGAAGGAGGCAAGTCAATCACAAAAGTGAACAGCCGCTCAAGACTATGATTCATGTTGCCTCATCTTAAAACTTTCAGTCATCTCTCTGCACAGTTAAAACGGAGCATGTCACATTACTAAGTGCTTCCAAATGCAATCTGGTGGGTAGGTTTGATTATTTAGGAGGAAAACAGCCAGAGCAAGTATTTATTCCTACACAAAAATGCAATGTCTGCCCACTACTTCATGATTGCTAAGAGGGGACATTATATTTCTTTGTCTGTCAAGTCCTGATTTGTGAAAACTTGAGATTTATCCAATTTGAAACTGTTTCTGTACAAAGCTTACTGATGGGAGTTAAATCGTGATAATGCAAGCACACGAAACATGCTGGCAGAGCTGTCACTGACATTTCTGCTGCCACTTTCCCAGGCCATGTAGGGCTTTGTTGGCTATTTCCAAGGCTACATGAATTCTTACAGAATGTGTTTGTTGCTGGCACATAAGAAAGACAGCTCCACAAACCAAGCAGCTGAGGCTGAAGAGGGCACATTGAACATGAGGACCCCAAAATACTCCCTTACATTAACCCACTGCCAGTGAAAACTGCAGAATTATTTTTCCTTGTAAAGTAGGCAACTGAGAGAAAAATAATACAAAAATGGATGGGTGGATAATTTTTGAAAACCTGCTGGTGGACTCACCTTTGAGTTGATTCACTGTGAGCATTTACACAGCTGGGAGGGTCAGGAATAAAAGAGCTGAAACAAAATCATTCACTGTATGTACATGGTAAGGGAACAGGGACACTTCCGTGCACAGGAATATCCTCACAGACAGACTCTTCCGTGGTTAGCAGCTGAACAATCATCCTTACTCTGTGAAAAGAGGTGGTCAAACCATCATCAACACTCAGTAAGCAAAAAGCTGGTGAAACCTGCAGATTTACTCTTTTACAGTCACACACAGAGGTTACAGTACATGTCTTCATGTACTCATGTCCTCACAAATATACACTCATTAACTACATGAGGGCTGCTCCCTAAACTGGCAGCATGTTTACCTCCTAAATATTGCACACTCAACAAAAAAATAACTTCCCACTGTTTTCCTGATTAGTAGGAAAAACACCAGGACAGGCAACAGAAACACAATTGTTAGATTAATCCACACAAAGAAATTACTGCCTGCTTTCAAAGAAATCTACCCTTGCATTCATTAATTTGAATGAGGCTGTATAACCAGTTACTTAATAACTTATTTAAATAACTTTATGACTAAGCTCGCCACATTTGCAGAGTGTTCAGGAATCTACAAAAAAAAAATCACTAACTGCATTGCTGTGTAACTAAAGCTGCACAATCCTCCCCTCCCCCATTTATATTGGCAGATAAATAATATCAACATTATTATATTCAACACAATAAATTAATAAGCTTAATAACAAAGCATGCATTCAAAAGGCAGTAACAGGTTTTGCCCAAACAAGAAAGCATGTTAGTGTAGATGTATCAGCTTAACACAGCAACAACATCGAAGTGCACATGGACAACTGAAATTGTTTTTCCTTTTACAGAACCACTAAGTAAAGACAATTTTCTGAACCTCACAAAGGAAGATTTCACATAGAAAGGCCCACCATGCCTTTGTTTCTCACTGGACTTGGGCTGAAGCACAGCAGATTTACAGAAGGAGAGAAGGAGTTTGACTGGGGATGGAGGGATGCCCATGCTGGAGCAGCCCCTGATGCCCTGCACAGCCTCACCAGACATGGCTGGGTTTGCTCAGAGCAGCTGAGAGCTTTCACTCAGGCCCTTCCCTCTTTCCATAAAATCCTGACAAGGCAGCCACAGGCCTCCCTGGTGGCATTACACCACGTGCCAGCAACAGAAGTTATTGGGCTAAACATGTGCACAAAACATTATGAAACACGTTGTTGGGAGTCGTTTCAACAATTCATCTCCTGCTTGTGCTCTCTGCATGGCTCGCCTGCTTGTACTGAAACCTGCTGGAGCCAAGATGTCGCAAATAAAGGCAGAGCCCAGCTCAACATCCACTTCCCAAGGCACTTACTGCTTCCTATTCCCTTCCTGTTATTCTCCACCCCTCTCACTTCGAGGACCCACTGCCGTTGTTTTGATTTGGTGTGCGTTGAGATTCTGTAACCAGGCAGCAGACTTGTTCCTGTAGGTTTTTCCAGTTGCCTTCCCCAAGTCAAATGTTCTTTTTCCCAGTCACATTGCCTGAGCTGCTGATTGGAAATGCCCATTCAGAAAGGATGGTGCAGGGACCACACTGTGAGACCAACCTGCATCTAACCCGGAGTGAGCAGAGACCTCCTCAAGCCCGGCAGAAACCACGGTGGAATCAAGAAGTTAAAAAATCTTTAAAAAGGGTTTTGTCAAGACAGCAGGGATGGCTCCACTGAGCTGCCACCTCACAGCTCCTACACTGCAGCAACACATCAGTGTATTTGCTGCACAGGAGCAGCAGGTTGCCTGAACTGAGGCCATCGGGAGAAATAAGCCCATCCCTGGCCACTGGATTGCCTGGAAGTTTAACCATACTCTGCCTCTAAACACTTACACCCACATTCCTGCTGCAGCTACAATTTCTCTTATATAAGTATTGTATTTACAGATAAATTAGCCCAAATGATGGCTATGATACACAACAAATACGAATGTATTCTTGTCTGAGAAAAGGGTAAATGCAGTCTGAAGGACAAATGAACTCTGCCATCAGCCATCTGCCTATGCCCTTTTTCACCTCCTCAGAAGACACACAGATCACCACCATGACAAGAAATGTTCCCTCGGGAGATCACTGGAAGATTGGGAATGGGGACCACCCTCCTCCCCAGTGGTGCAGGAGCCAGGGGTGCCAGGCCAGCTCATATTCACACATACAAATCTTCTTTCTTCCTACATCAATTTCCTCTGCTTTTCTCTTCCATACAGAACAGCATCAATAGAAACACTTTATTTTAAAGACAGAGGAATTCTCCCTTGCATGTAGAAAGTATGCTCTTGGTACCAACATGTTCATCATGTAGTCCTTATCCTCCACAGGCCAGAAGTTTTCTCTTTTCCTTCCTCAGCCTCAGAAGTTCATGGCCAAGTGTATGGCCAAATATTCCCTAAGCAACCACAGGGAAAAAACACACTTTGCCAAATTCTTGGTCTCAGCTTGGCCTCCTTATTCTTCCCCTTTCAATGGCACATTGTGGCAAAAATCTGCAAACAGAAAACATTCAAAGAGACACACTTCCTGTTATCAATTTAACTCTGTTGTTTTTTATTTAATTGAACGGCTCCTTGTTCTTATGTAACAAGGAAAAAAATAATGTTTGCAGTCTATCTCCTTCAGCCTTCTCTTTAATACACTGCCAAATCTCAAATGCTCAGAAGAATCCACATACTTTAATCTCTTCCTTCAGAGAGACTGCTTTTGATTGCACCTGTATTTTGTCATCTCCTCCCCTTTCGGGAGCAATAGGGACAAGAGAGAAAGGATTACAGACAGAAAAGTTGGTCACAGCTCACTATGACTAAAAAAATATTTCCCTTAATATTCCTCCCTTAAGCATCTTCTAATTATAGTCCTTGGGATTTCTAAATTTTTTTATGTGCTTTGGTTTCTTTCAGCAAAACACTCCATATGCACTCCCTTAAATTCATATAATATTTAGAGTTAAATGACTTTTTAGATGTTCTACCAGGTGGCTGTAAGAGATATTTCAAATGCCACTGAAAGCCTAGAGAAATCATCCTGCAATTCTGCTTCACTTACTGTCTTGACAGGAAGCCAGCAAAGCCACAAGTGAGAAACACTGCAGACGCTCTGAAAACATTATAAAAGCACTCAATATAACCAAGCAAATAAACTGAACAAACCCAAATTGATTTACACACTGGAAATTATGGAAGAAATTGTCTTTCTTCACTATGGAACCATTCCCTGCAGTGCCCCACACACACTGAAGATGCTCCTGGTTAATATTTTTAAAGTATCACCCTGAAAGTCAGCCAAGATGACAAAAACACACCTGAGCACCAGGCCAGCACTACTATAGCTCTAGATTAATTCAATGTATTAATTCTTGTATTCATTTGTTTATCTGGTGAAGGTGAAAACTTTGGGTCAGTGCTCATGCCAGCCACCTCTGAGGTTGAATTCAGTGCGTTTTCAGCTACAACTAAATGCTAATAAACACTTAAATCCATGGCTGCTGAAATTGCTAACACGTGCATCATGTTAGGAAGATGCTCCTCACTTGAATGCATATTAACACAGGTTCAAATTGGAGGGAACAAATGGAATTCCCTCAGTGTAAAACCTCTATTGATTCTGGCTGTTCTGGAATAGGATATTCACCCCAATCTCTGCCTGTCTGGCACATTCACTGACTTAAAACTTACTTCATGAGACATTGTACAAATTGCAAGAAAGGAGAATTACATTTCTGTTAGATAATTACATTTCCGTTATGCAACACAATATTGGACTGAGCAAAGTTCTAATATGAGTTTAGAACCTCCATTAGGTTTATAATTTCTGAATTCAGTGCACTGAGAAACAAGGCTGACAAGAAGGTGATAAGGGAGCAGGGGAGTAAGGGACTGAGGACTTTTTTTCATCTTTTTCTTTTCTTTTTTTTCTTTTTCTTTTATCTTTTTGCTATAAATTGAGTCTTCTGGCTCTAGAAGCCATAAATGAAACCATTCCTCCCTGGGAGAGAAAGGAAAATATCAGGGAAATAGCTCTCTGCTGGCTGAACAACCACTGTATGTGCTGGGGGTTATTTCTATAACAGAACATACCACGTATCCCAGGTTTTTAATATCATTGTAGCTCAAACACAGCCATTACTAGGAATGGAATGACTTTTTCTAAAGAAACCGACACTTCCTTCTTTGCAATGGCATAGTTCAGTACCTTATCTGGCAATGCTTTATGCTAAGCACCAACAGCCACAGAGATAAGAAAATATCATCCAAATAAAGTAACCCTTTGTTCAGCATTACCAGCTTGCCCTGGAGCATTCCAAAACCAGCACCAGTTATTAAAAGAAAAGGGCCAGGATGTTCCTTGGATCATCAACACCTTCAAGCAAGCATTGTGCTTCCTTAGCAGAAAAAATAAACAGGTCCAAAGTGGAAGGCTGAGCTGGGTATGATCCCAGAAGGCAGCAAGGGACACTGAATTCTACACATATGGAGAAACTGAGACAGCCTTTTCTCCATGCAGCATATGGCAAATACCTGGACTTAAATTTGAAAAGTCACCAGAAAAAAAAAGAAAAAGGAAAAAAAAAAAGGGGGGGGTGGGGGTGAAGAAAAAAAAAAAAGGCATCTAATCTCAATCTGATTCTGCACAGGCTAATTACCCAGGGGAAATCAGTGCTAGAATTAAATTATTTTTAGCAGTAACAAGCATCACAGGGAGTGCACTGATGCAGTGCAGGTGAAGTCTTCACTGCACAGGTGATTTGCTGCTAAAGCAGGGTCATGGCTTGGGCAGCTTCCAAATATTCCCACCGTGCTTCAGCTTCCCTGTAGGGCTTTAAATGATGCCAGGCTGTGGATACAGACCCTGCTCTCTTCCACTGCTCTGTTGGAACAGATTTATTTGCAGAGCCTAGCGGGATGCTAAACTTAAACATATAAAATGAAAGAGACTTGACCTGTTGCTGTCAGCCAAAGTAGTACAAGTGCTTCATGAGAAACCATTTGACATGCTTCAATGGAAACGAGATAACCAAAACAAACCAGCTTGATTTGCTTGATGTGGGGTGAAAGAAATCTACAGCCTCTGCAGAAGATCATAAGTAACATCCAGGGGAAATACAAAGCTTAAAGAAAAACCTGTTTGTTACATGCAGTTAATAAAGGCAGCTAAAGGAATATTTGCTATTTTAGGTTTGGGGTTTGTTGTTTTGGATTTTGGATTTAGGGTTTTCTCATAGATTCATGGGCTTTAGGCTCTGGGCTTTTACATCTCATGCTTGGCTTTTTGATTTTTAATTGGCTCAAATGTGATGAGTTTCATCTTTCACAAACACATGAAACAAGCACACATCCTCCTCCACTTAGCATCAAGAGAGGAACAAGGACACTTTAACTCCTTAGAGACTCTTTTGCACAACCTGGAGGGCTTTTTTCTCAACATTTATGAGCAGACAGTGACTATGAGAAGTAAGAGAACGACCAGCTGCTACAAGCATCTTAAAATAGCATCTGATAGTGAAAGTTACTGAGAAAATACCCTGCACCTGCCTCCAGCTTATGAAAGTATTGCTTTCATTTTGCTTCTGTCTTTTCTAAAACGGAAGAAAAATGATGAGTATGTATAGAGGAAATGAAGGAGGAAGTGTTTGGGTGTATTTTTACAAACATATTTCACAAGTTCCTTCCACTCTCTGAGCTTGCTTCAAAATATTGTGGCTTGCAATTGTACCTGTGCAAGCAAAAAGGCCCTTTCAACCTTTTTCAGTCTAATTCGTGGGATTGTACCAGAATGGGACAATCAGATATGATCTGTACAGTGCAAACAACACCTGCTGAGCAGCAGATCTCTCCAGGGACACCTGTGCACAAAGATCTGCCTGCTGCAGCCAGGCACCTCAAACCAGACCCCAAGGAAGACCCTGCAGGGGCAGATCCTTCTCCTGGGAAGCTCTGTGCCCTCTGCTGAGATCCCACCAGCAGCTGGGACATTCCCTCACCACTGACTGTATCTGGTTCCTAATTTGTCTCGTTGTCCCCAACCCCATCAGAAGATCCCTGGGAATGCTGGCACCCAGAGCAGGGCACCTCGAGGAGCAGGGGGAGAGGGGAAGATGAGCAGCAAGGGGAATGGGAGGTGTAGGTACAAGCAGAATAAAAATGAGATAAAAAGAGCTCTAGAGTGACTGAGGTTTATCAGGGCTCACACAAAACCAGGATGGAGGCAGGGACACCCACGCTGAAGTGGCTGGTCCCTGCTCTGGTGGGAATCCAGGCCTGCAGCCTCCTTCCTCCTCAGTCTCTCCTTCCAGCCCCTGCTCACTCCCCCTCATAACAAAAGGTTTATTTTTATATCAAGAGGTGCACAGAAATATATCCTCCCTTTCCATAACTCCCAGGGAAAACAAACCTAGGAAGGAAATCGGAGACTCATTTCCACGGGCCAAATCAAACCTTGCATTTTACTAGCACTGAAAGCATATATTTCAATAAAAGAAGCTTGTGACTATATGCAAATTACTTGTCCATGTGCCAGCATTTCTCCCTAAATAACTACTATTACTGTCACACTTCTTATCAAAATTCAGTGACTATACAGGAAAGGTCTATTAAAAGCTCTGTGCAATTCTTTATTTAACAATTTACCAAAATAACCCTAACAGAACACTTTTGATTCATAAAAATGGCCTGATGACAACCTGAGCAGGTCAAAAATGTCCTTGCCTTTTTTTTTTATCCTTACTACAGCGTGTTCCTCTTTCCAACAGCATCGTGGCACAAGCCAGGCTCAGAGCTCACAGTGAGAGTTGGGCACGTGGGAGACTTGAGATTATTTTGAATCTGGTTTGATCTGGGTGATTAAATATCCTCTCACATTTAACATCTCCACACAGCTCGGGTATATCTGCAGGTAAAGTAAACCAGTGCTTTTGCATCCTTTAAATTCCCAAAGGCAGGAGACTGAAGAACCCTGAAGAAAAGAGAGTTTGGTGTGTTGTAGCACAGCCCTGAATGAGGGAATTGCACCAGCAGCAGCCCTGATTTTCTGCAAGAGCTGCAGATCTCCCTACAGAAAATAACAGCACTTCAATACCTGGAGTTGTGCATCACCCTGAGAAAGCTGGAAGGGACACTGGAAAACCCACAGACAGAGAAAGCTCTCAGGAACCTCTTGGTGAAGTGAAGTGTTTGAAGATCTCACCCTGGACAATAATTTAGTACTTTAAATATGAAGAAGCCAATGCATACAACTGAAACCAGTCACACTGCTCCCCTGAAGTCATGGCAGCAAAGTGTTCAGCATACAAACAGCAGCACAAACCCTAAGACTCCCTTAACTCCTTTAAACTTCCTTTTTTTTCCAACTGTAAAGATTGGACATATGCCAGCACACATCTTGAAATGCCAGTCATTTTTCACATGAAAGAAACAGCTTTGAGGTTTCTCTTTCCATTCACCATCTGAATTTTCAGCTTCCTGGCACTAGAAATGTTCACCTTGTCTCCAGTTTCTGTTACAGCATTATTTTTCCACTGAGAAGATCAGGTGAAGTTTGTAAATTTAACTCATGTGCATTGGCAATTACACTTTGGCACTTCCAAAGTCTTAAAAGTGGGGTTTTGGTTTGCTAAAGATGAAGTCTCTAAATACAGGCAGCAGCAGCATCGTAAGTAGACCACAAACTATGATTCCAGTAACCATTTTAAGCTTGAATAAAAGGGACAAAATTAAATATAGGAATACTCTGCTAGGGTGAATAACAAGTGACCTGTTTAGGAGTTCACTTGCAGAACTTCAGAGAACCTCAACTATAGAAAAGCCTGGTTTTGTTCATTCTGGTTCCTGGAAGTGATCCAATCAGAAAAGCTCCACAAAACAGGAATATTGGCATTGCTGAGCTAGGATGACACCTGATGAAGCAATTTAAAATTCACTTTCAGTTTTTCTACAATCCTTTATGACAAACCTGCTCCGTGAAAACCTGCAGACACATTATGCAGTCCTTAAAAAAACTACTTGGCCCTGATTCATCTGGGGCAAACCTGCCATAGGCAGGGTGGGGTGGTTTCCTAAACTTTAAATACCTTCCCTTAAGCATATTTGCATATTTACAGCTCTTGCTGCCCAACCACACTGGCTACTCCTCTGTACACTGCTACAACAGTGGGGTTTTTTTTATTAATCCTCCTTTCATGCACTCATAGCTCCAGGCAGGATAATTTAGAATAGATCAAGCTGACCACTTGTCATTATCGTGCTCCATTCACATATTCTCAAAGTAAATGTTAAGTGCAGAAATTATGACTACTTAGCCCTTAATTAACCAACAAAACACTGAGTTTACTAATCATGGATGTTTAGTACTGGTGAATACTGACTAACAGGTATTTTAATTCAGCTGTCATAATTATACAATTTCCTGGTTTGGCTCATGGATTAAAATCACATAAAGCTCAAATCCAGAATTTTTCAGCAGGTGTCAATAAACCCTTTAAAGATGTAGTAATGTTTTTTAAAATGGATTTAAGAGCTATTCACATTCAGTTCCTCTGTCTAGCAGGTATGGACAGGAGTCACCAATGTGGCAAGTGTCTTGAAGTACAAACTGCTCACAGCCAGCTAAACACATCTGCAGGTTTCCTGGTTCAGACAATTTTTGCACCCAAGTAGGTGAATGTTTGATCAACTTTCATTTGCTTTCTATCAAAAACCAGAGAGATTTTTTGCTAAATGCTACGATGAAGCATTTGGTGAATGGGAAGAACGAGAAGCCTTCCTGAACACAAATGCTTGTAATGAGATGTGTATCTTACAGCTTTACACAGCTGAACTAAATTCAGCCACTTATACAATAAAATAAATTAAAACTGCACCCCAACCACAAAGGCACTGTTCACACTATCTGAATTTGGGCAGGGAGCATTTATTCTAAAATAATTGCAAGCAATCCCAAATAGCAGGACTTCTACAAAATCCACTGGAATATATAACTGGAATTAGATGTTTGCATTCAAAAAGGAAAACAAGACAAAACAAAACTCTCCAGTTAATTGTTTCCAAGTCAAAGAAACTGGGAACAAAGCCTGCTATTGAACGAGCATTAATGATCTGCCATTTGGATCTGCAGATGTTTCCCATGAGGGAAGACAGTAAAACAATTCCTCCTCAAACCCAGGGAAGCAGCAGCAAGGGGATGAGTTATGTTCATTCATTTGGATATTTTTTATTTGAAATTGTCAAAACCATTAGGTTCAGTAAGATTTTACTTCAAAGGGAGCCTGCACCCAATAAAATCTCAAAGAACTGAGCTCTCAATCTCTGCTCACTTAAATGAGTCAGACTTAAAAAAAAGAACTTTCACAATCCTGATAAAGTGAGCTGAGAGAGAGACTGCCCCATCCTCACTGACAGCTCCTGATCATCCCCACCTCCACATCAATGGCAACACAGACAAATGCCTGTTCAAATAAATCAGCGTGGCCCCCTCACTTCCATTCACCCCTATTAAAAGATTATCAACCAATATAGATTTTATACCCTGTCCTGGCTAGAAACTTAACTTCTAGAGCAGGGCTGATCTATTTGGGAGGAGAGAATGAAAGTGCACACTCATAAATCCCAAAAAGACAGAGCTGCTTCTTAATTTATGGTGTTACGCAAAAGCAGAACTGTTTTATTTCTAAATTAGCTCTGATCTCAAGGCAGCAAAGCTATACAATTCCAAGAATTCCCAAAACAATGAAATTCTCCCAAACCTAAAGTTTCCAGTAAAGCAAAATTTACTCCACAGACTACATCTATAGTTCCAGGAGTGGGCAGCAGGAAGAATTGTCAAGGGTACAAGTACATCCCAGAAAGGAAGGATATGAATAAGATCTCCCTTTATTTTTCCCCATCCCAAAAGGCCAACAAAACCAAACAAAGATCTCAAAGTTACGTTACTATTTAGCTTGCATTTTAGCAAGTTGTTTTTGTGGGAAAGTGAAAACAAGCCAGTGAAGGAGCATCTGTGTAAATACACAAGAAGCAGGCACCCACCACGGCAGGAGGAAAAGTCACCCCCTGCGTCACTGCGCTCTGGCTCTCACCAGGCATTGACCAAAACACCAGGAGCAAGCAAGGAAATCAATTAGTTGGAGCTAAAGCCCACCAGAAATTGCTAGAGGCTCTCCTTTAAGGCCAGAGGTGGTCACAGCATGCGTCCAACCTACCCACATGGGTGTCCTCCCTGGTGGCAGCAGGGGTTGGACACCTGCATGATCAGGCTCGAAGTTCCAGCTTCAATTCCACAGGCAGACTGGAAGACTCCCAGCTCCCAGTTCTGTTTTCCCCAGAAAAGCAGCAGTGGAAGTCAATAGGAAAGCACAAACACAATTTGTCCCCATTAGTCCCGACCTAGGGTTTGATAGGAGGCAGTGAAAGAATAGAAGCAAGGGTTAAAAAAGTGCCCAAAGGTCAGCAGGCTGCTTATGGGAAGAAAAGAACAAAAAAAAGTCTTCTTAGAAAAGCAGTGTGCATTTAAGAGAATAGAAATCAAATCTAAAATTATTACATGCTCCAGATTTTCCCACAATAATCCAATTATTTCACAATAGAGCTTTGCAGCAGTAGTGCAGCTTTGTAAAAGGTCAACTCCATCTGTGTTCTTTACAGATTACTTTTATGAATAGCCAGTTCATCAAAACTTAAAGAAACACAGCACCGAGCACACAATTTACTTCAGGTTTTTTCCCCCAAGTGTGAAAATTGAAGTTGCATCTGATGTTCACCTGCTTGAAACCATTCCAGACAAAACAGCAGCGATCCCAGGAAAACCCATCCAAATTTCCATCACGCACAGGGGACCACAAGGGGACCACAGCACTCCAAAATATCCACTCAGCCCAATAAGCTGCCTCTCACTGACCAAAAACAGATGCTCAGGGGAAGACTATAAGGTCAGGGAATCATACCGTGATTCTGCCTGCAAGATAATCTCCTGGTTTCCAGGAACTTGTGATTTAGGAGCTGCTTCAGCTAGAAATTGTATCTGCATCTTTGTGATTAACAGCCCCAGCAGACGTTTTCTCTCTTAATTTGCCAAACAACTCTTAAATTCATTTCTATCTTTAACAACAGGAAGGTATTGGAGTAATGAGTTCCACTGATAAATTATGCTTGTGTGAAACAGAAGCATAATTTAGCTATAGAAGATTTTTTTTTTTATTGAAGAGGACCTTAGGAAAAAAAATCTTTGAATCTTACTCATTTATTCTAACCTCTTTAACAACTTGAATTATGTGAAATTGTAAACAATTGTTCTCTGTTTACTCCACATCACTCAGATTGTTCCCACTTCTGCATTCTCCTCTCTAATGATCTCTCTTAATTGAAAGAGAGGTTCATTCAAGGAACCTGGTTAATGTTACACCATCCAAACATCTGAACTGGCACAAACCACAGGCTTCCCCCCCAAGATAATTGATTTGTCTGAATATATAATGTAATGCAAAACAACCCAAGTTCAAAACCATCTAGGAACGTTTCAAGAAAAGGTAATT
The DNA here is from genome assembly GCF_021018805.1 of Prinia subflava. Classification (NCBI taxonomy): domain Eukaryota; kingdom Metazoa; phylum Chordata; class Aves; order Passeriformes; family Cisticolidae; genus Prinia; species Prinia subflava. The sequence goes on from NC_086261.1 coordinate 5,466,506, forward strand.
AACATCTTATTTTCCACAGTCTTACAAATATTTTACCAAGTAATTTCTAAGTTGAAAGAATAGTTTAAAGGGTATGAAAATTGCCTCTGGCTGTGTAGCTTTTTAAAGGACTGAAGTTTTTGATTAGGAAAATTTTGTAATCCCTAAATATTTCAAAAAAATTAGAGCAAGACCCTCCTTTATATCACTCCAGAGTAGCTTTTTGATGAGTTACTGTAAATACAATTATACTCCTGCAAGTGTTTACCTAAGCAAGGTATGAGCCCACAGGGGTGGCAAAAGTCAAATCTGCCTTAGGAGGTGACATCCTCAGGGTAGGACAGACAGATTGCACATCCACAGTGCCTTACAGCTCACAAGATACCCAATATCCAGCGAAGATGGAGAACACCTAAACAAAGTCTCCATCAACAAGGCTTCCTTCCTGCTGATCCCTAAATTGGACCAAAACCATCCGCCCATGCAGCAATCAACCCACTCCAAGGCTATGCTGGTAAACCTGTAGTTACACCCAAGCTGATTTCTCCAAGGCAGAAATTGCCAGGTAGATAAAAAGGTGATCAGTCATTTGATCTAACGTGGGAGGATCGGCCCAGTTTCTCTTATCACTCTTGGTCTTCATTAGAACCCTCACACAGAGGACAATGGGGAATTAATTCTCATGTGGATCACAGAAAAACTTATGTGGATTACAGCAAAAGAAAGCCTTGATATTGAGATACATAAATTGTCTTAATATGAATATTCCATCTGGTTCTATGACTTGATTTTACAGCATCAACATCTTAGAAAACAGAGGAGCACTCAGGATCAGCTGTTAGACTGATACACGATTTAAAACCAGAGTTCAAGGCACTCATGGTTCCAACATCTTCACAATTCTGCCTTAAGAAACAGACCCCTTAGACCCAGGGAACATTTAACTGCTTAAGTTAAATGGGAATAGATTGAAGAAAAATGTAGTTTTTGTTATTAGCAAGCTTCTCTGCAAGTGTGTTATCTAATAAGTACAACTGGAAGTAAAATGGGAATGTGGGAAGAGTGCCAATGTAAATCCTCCAAATCTGAGGAAATCGGGAGCAATTTTCCACTCAAGGGTGGAAACAACACAGAGGAAATGCAGAGCATTCTTGGCATGCTTCACTCTGCTCTGCTGAGGTAAAGCTTCCCTCTCCCCATGCCCAGGCAGAGGGACCCCAGGTGAGGAGACCCCCAAGTCCCTGCACTTTGGGAGACTGGAATTCAAAACTCTACACCATCATTAGTCCATGGTACAGGTGATGGTGAACAAAACAGTCAAAACCCAAAATCCTCACAACAAAATGACAGCACAAGTTGTTGCACACATCCTGCCTGCATTTGACAGCCACTGGTGGGGCCTTCACGTTGTCAATGAGAAATTAAAGATAAGATGGGCAAATCTGCCCAGTGTAGGCTAAAGGAGGAAAAGTAAAACTCAGCTTTGCCTGGAAATGTCAGTGGGAGCAACCAAGAAACTTCTGGGGTGAGTTTTATCCCCCATCCCAAGCCCACTCCAGCCACACACACAACCTGACCCCAGCTTCACCAGACAGTCCCAAACCCCAGGGAACTTCAACATCCAAGGTGCAACCACTGCTCTCCTCAGGAGTGCTCCTTGCCCCAGCAGGTAGACTTTTTAACAATCATCTGTTCACATCAGAGGTGCAGTTAGTCCAAAAGCAGCTGCTTATATTACCAAATACAAAAGACACTGAGAAAAAAACCTGCAGTGAAATTAGTGAAATTGAGCCAGTTATGGTTCCAATTACCTTGAATTACATGACAAGCAACACTTCTAGCACTGTTACAGCCTCATGTACTGTCCCAGGAGGGGATGATTACAGGAATCCCTGGGCTGTTTAGACACCCACCTTCCTGGCAATGACAGCAGTGCCTCTCCTCATTCCTTTATTTATAACTTAAATCACCTTAAATCCACTCATCTACAAACCATCCCACAGCTCCTTTAATATAATCAAAATTAAACTTCTCTTAACAGCACAAAATTTACAGTTCTTATTTTTACAAAAGCGCAAAATTTTTAAGAAATAAAACGAGAATTTCCTCTCTGCAACATTTTTGGTTTTTGCTTTCCACGGGTATAGCAAAGTGAAACTACACATACTGAATCCGTCTTCAGGCTGCAGCACATGCAAGTTTATTTGCTTTATGATAAGCTATTTTATGATGGCATTGAACAGCAGCAAGAAATCAAACAAGCAAGATTATTACTCAAATACACTCATTCATCCTGACAGCTAAATCGACTCACTCAACAGTATCATCTTCTGAGAATTACTGCAAAATACATGACAAATTCTACAGTTTAATCACAGTAAACTAATAGTAAGATAACCAGGTGAGAACTTCTATTTTGTTAATGCCACGTAGCAGCAATTCAGCTTTCAGAGCGCTTTGACTGTCATAAAACTGAGGGCACCAACCTGATCCCTGCCAGTTCCCACAGCTGTGCTAGGCGAATATCAATGAAAATCCAAACTATTTCTCTTCACAATCGTATGAACAGATCTAAAAAAAAAAAAAAAAAAAGGGAAAAAAAGCGCCAAACTATGCCTTACACACTAGATTTCCCTCAAAGTTACCCTTAAAACAACTCTGCTATGTCAGTGCACTTGTGTGAATGTTCCACTCTGTTGTTTGTTTTTAGTTTAGGGATTGTTTTATTATTACTGCTAAGTGGCTTATTTATTTAGTCAAAGTCAACAGCCAACCAACTCAATTTCAGTCAGCAAGTGCACACGGGGATGCGTCGGCTCAGTCAGAGCTGCCTGAGGGAGGGGAGAATTTCCCCAGCATCGTTTTCTCACATCAAAGCCAGCAAAAAGAATTACTGACACAAGGTGCGAGTCCCCGGAGCAGCATCACTAAAGCGACACACGGCAAAAAAGCGAAGTAACCCCGAGCCTCCCGCGGCAAAGTTGGTTCTGTGGGAAGCACCAACAGCGGAACAGCGAGCGCGACTGAGCCGGCAGCGAGCGGGCGAGACCCGCCAGACCGCAAACGAGCAAACAAACAAACAAACAACGAGAAAAAAGCCCCAAAGTGCAGCAGCACCCTCCCCGAACCCGCCGGGCTGCCCTGTCGGGGCGTGTTCCCCTCTTTACCTGCCGGCGGGGCCGGCGCCGCGCAGCGCCCGTAGCCGCCCATGGATCGCACAGGCTCCGCCGCTCCCGGCCGGGCACGTGTGGCTGTCCCGGCTGTCGCCTCTGTCACCTCCGCCCGGGCCCGGGCCCGTCCCCTCCCGCCTGCCGGGGCGGTGCCGCCGCCGGCGCCTCCCTGCGCGCTCCGCTGCCCGCCCGCCCCCGAACCTCCGGGGCTGCCCGCAACCCGCCCCGCCGGCACCGACTGCGCGCCGCTTCCCGGGCATCCCCCTGAGGCATCCCCTGGGAGCATCCTCCTGGGACATCCCCCTGAGGCATCCCCTGGGAGCATCCCCCTGCGGCATCCCCTGGGAGCATCCCCTGGGAACACCCTTCTTGGAGCATCCCCCTGCCGCATCCCCTTGGAGGATCCTCCTGGGGCACCCTCCTTGGAGCATCCCCCTGAGGCATCCCCTGGGAGCATCCCCCTGCGGCATCCCCTGGGAGCATCCCCCTGCGGCACCCCCTTGGAGCATCCCCCTGCGGCATCCCCTTGGAGCATCCTCATGGGGCATCCCCTTGGAGCATCCCCCTGAGGCATCCCCTGGGAGCATCCCCCTGCGGCATCCCTTTGGAGTATCATACTGCGGCACCCCCCTTGGAGGATCCCCCTCGGGGCATCCCTTTGGAGCATCCCCCTGCGGCATCCCCTTGGAGCATCCCCCTGGGAGCATCCTCCTTGGAACATCCCCCTGGGAGCATCCTCCTGGGACAACCCCTTTGGAGCATCCCCCTGCGGCTCCTAGCGCTGGGAGCATCCCCTCCCGGACCTGCATCCTGCCCGCCCGCTCCACACCGCGATCAAAGCACCCGCTCCCACCGACCCCGACACCGCAGGGAGGCCGGGGATGGAAGGGCAGGGGGCCGGCAGCACTGCCCTGGAGAGCCCTGGGCGAGGGTGGAGCTAGGAAGGAAATCACACGAATGACGACAGGCCAAGGGAAATGTAATCAACAGCAGCGCTGCTGCCACGTAACGCGTGTTCCTGGCTGCAGCTCCCAACACAGTTTTTGGCAGCACCTCCAGGTCCTGACAAGAGAGCCAAGGGCTGCAACTGCGTTCCAGGCAAGGAAACTGAGGCAGGACAGGGTGAGGTGACGTGCTTACCTGGCGTGTCTGCAGCTGAAAGATGGTCCCACACGTGTTTGTTCATGAGTTTGCCACAGCGTGGAGAGGCAAACACCTCCCGAGAACGCCTTCGGTGCCAGGTTCTTTCTGGAGCACCCTGGGTCTCACACCTTCCCGGAGAGCTCACCCAGCCACCACTCCCCTGAGCCGTGTTCTACATCCCTGCAGGGTGGGATCACTGCAGGAGGTGCAGAGCAACGAGATGGGGAAAGACAGGCTTGGGGATGGAACCAGTTTACATTCCACACGTGTCATTGTGATCAGAAATTACACCTTGCCTACGAGGAGCGTCGCTGACGTAGTGACACCCATCTCACACCATCGGGTGAAACTCGGTGATGCAACCACGTTGTGCCATTGCAAAACAGAAATGGTCATGGACAGGTGGGAAGGGTTTGTCACAGTGCAAAGAATAGTTCTCTAACCACTGAATAAAAATGTGGGGAAGACGTAAAAGCCATTACTCCAATTCTTTCAACACAATCTGCAGAGTAAAAGTTCACACCTGTGAACAGCCCCTACATTTTGTAGATGTGGATCTACAAAATGAGGATCAGGAACCATCAGTTCAGGAGCTACACATCAGGGAGATTATTGCTTGAACACGTGAGCAATTTTAAAGGAACAGGGGAAAAAAACCCCAAAAAACTGGCAATGCTTTATTTTGCCTCCTGACTTAAAGGTTATGTTTGAAGGGACAGATCCTGATGTTCCAGAACAAGCTCAACAACAACATTGGTTAGTGCAGACAGTGTTATAGGTATACAGCAACTCCTAAATTGCATAAACCTTCCTGTTTGTCTACATGCTGAATAGAACAGTTTTACTCAGCTCATGCAGTCAAAAATCTAAGGGGAAGTTGGCTGAGATCAGAAAACTAATCAATGATCTCAGATGAAAACCGAGAAGAAAGGAAATTTCTGCCACTAATGTTTTTGTTTCCCTTTCATCTAAACCAAGAAAAATATCAGATTCAGATAATTAGATAAGTTTAGAACTAAAACAACACAGCCTTTAAAGCACTTTTCTCTTAGGTGTGTGATCCCACAAAATGTGTATCAAATATAGTTCTGTGCCTGTTTTGTCAAAGGCTGCAGCCAAGAGAGAGGAAACTGTAAACATGCCCAAAGGCAATCTAATAAAGGTGGCTGCTGATTTCGGGAGAAGCAAAGGAAAGCAGCTTGTGTGTACCTCTGCCAAAATGAAATGTAACAGAGCTCCTTGGGTGCAATAGGAGAAAGAGATACAGAAATTAAATTCTCATAGCCAATATCCACCCAAATGAGAAAAGCTTGCCACAACTTAGTGGCAATAAAGTGATAAATTGATTAACTGTTACAATATTACCCAAACATGGGCTCTGCAAAACATTAGTTTGAGAAATTTTCTTGTCTTAGGCATCATGTAGCTGTATTAAGGATGCTGATAAGGCCACAGAATGCTGAATATCGAGTTCTTTGTTACTTCACTGCTAACTAAGAATAAGAAAGAAGGACATTAGTGGGAAGATCCTTGGGATAGGGAATTTACATCACTGGCAGGCTAAGGGGAAGAGAGGAGAAAATGTGAAACTGTGGAAATGTCACCAAAACATAAATGTGAGGGTATTTATGAAGGCATCCAATGTAATCTGAAGCCATCAAGAGCCAAGATATGCATTATTATAACAGTATATCATTAAGTATGACTTAAGACTGAGCATTAATTAAATCCCCCTGTAAAACACATTGCCAAAAAAAAAAAAAAAAAAAAAAAAAAAAAGAAGAAAGGAAAGGCACAGTTACAAATACAGCAAACAGAAACATTTCAGTATGAGAAATTGAAATGAGTATGTCTAAGCAAGATTTCTTATTAGCTTTCCATACTCACAAGGAGCCCTTGTACATCTTCTCTTCGGCACACAAATGTTTTTCTTCTGGATTTTATTAAAGATGTCATTATCAATTCCTGTGAGGGAAGAGAAAATATATAATTGAGAACCATGGTTGGCGTTATCAAATCCTACTCATCTTTTGTGTGAATATCTCATTTTCTCAGAAGGGAAAGAAGACCTGTCTTCTCAGCAAAGAAAAAAAGATTGCAACTTTTCTTCTTTGCCTGCATTTTGTAACCCTGTATTCTGACTGCTGAAAGAAAAAATTACCTTCTCAGCCTTTACCAAACCCTGGCCAATGTGGATCAATGTGAGGCTGCTGAAAATAATGGGTTTGGCTCCTTTCCTAATTACAGGTTCATCTGCAACCTTTCAGAGAGGCAGCAAGTGAAGCATTTCTGTATGGCCCCCCCTCACATAGCCTGTTTGCAGCAGCATTTCTTCAGGGTTGTGAGGAGGGCACAGGGACACAAGGAGATCAAATCATAGAAGAAGAGAGTCATAGAATGGTTTGGGTTGAAAGGGACCTTAAAGTTAACCTAATTCCAGCCTCCTGCCCTGGGCAGGGACATCTCTCAGTAGAACAGGATGCTCAGTGCCCCATCCTCTTCCACACTGGCCTTGGACACTGCCAGGGATGGGGTGGGCACAGCCCCTCTGGGCACCCTGTGCCAGGGCCACACCACTCTCACAGGGAAGAATTTCTTTCTGAATTTCCCTCCCATGTAGGTTAAAACTCCTTTTCCTGACCTCACTGGTAATGTACCTGGTAACAAGACTTTGCAGCTCAATCAAGTTAAAAGCTTGTCAGTAATTCCTCCTCTTATCTCACCTACAAGAGGAAGGTGCTCACTGGAAGCACCACCAGAAGCTTTGAAGATGCCCTTATCACGATTTTGAGCAGTTCTGTTTGCACCCACCTGGTCAGCACCACTTTTACTGAGGAGTTTACAGCCCTTGGCTTGACAGATTGCTTGGGGCGTTTGTGAGCCTGGGACACAGCCCCTCAGATGTGCAGCTGATCAAGGCTTTTCAAAACCCCAAAGTAAAATCTCCTGAAGGAGTTAAGTGTTATGTTTCATTTCTTTTGGACAAGTGGGTCCCAGAGACCTGGTGACCCCAAAATACAGACTTACAAGTCCCTGAGTTGCAGCCCATTTTCCTTGCAGCTGAGCACCTGGTTTACAGGCAGAATTTGGAACAGGACCAAGGGTGTGCTTGCTCCCAGGTCTTTGAGTGTTAAGCCATTCCCAGAACACAAACTAACCCAACTGCAAGGTTTAAGTCATTCTGTGCAATTGCACAAATGAATACACTCAAGACTATAAGGAGATTTAAGCATGTCAGTAAGTCTGGGATTAATAAATGAATAATGATAATTAGTTATGGCTTCACTACTTGCTTTCAGCTCCAACTGGTTACTTTGAAAGGCCACATATTTTCAATCCCACTTAACATCATTATGATACACCTTATCAGTTAAATGTGTGATGCATTCTTTAGGGCTGGATCCTCTGCTCTGAAATGTCACTAACCGTTTTTTTTTCTATGTCTCAACAGTGGAAATGCCACATGGGCAAACCTGAGCTTAAACTTCACAGACATGAAACCATCACAACCTCAAGCTTCCTCCTCACTTTTTCAATCCCATGCTCGTGTTTGTGTGCAGCTTCAGCATTTGAACAGCACTGACAACATTTCCATCAGCTGTACAAGGAGAGAAAGAACAAAGATGTGAGACAATTGTTTCAACCACTCAGGATTCATTATTAGCTTTTAAATGCCATTTAAACAGGCTACATTTTGTGACAGAACTTATAATTCAGAATCTGTGCAGTCATTTTCCTGACAATCCATTGAGGAGCAATGCTGGGGACTGTTTCTTGTGCAAACAATGAGCTTTTAGAACATTAGAAAATTCAGCTTCTGATTCATCCCAAGAGTAGAGCAGAGCTGAGCAGTGGGTCTGTGGGCTCCTGGGACCAGCTGACAACTTCTAGAACAAAAGTGTAGTCAGGGATTTAAATAAGGAATTGTATCCAGGAATCTCCAAGGAATTTTCCACCATTAAACCAATGCATCCTCATACATCTTAGAAGTATTGTCAGAAAAAAAAGACTGATAAGAGCAAAGGGGTTTTTTTGATGATTGGCTCAGGGTTAGACAGGAAACCAGTGAGAGTCAGGGATAAAATATGAAATTTTGGTCCTTCCAGTAATATCAAAGTGTTTGGTAGGGGAGGAAATGATGAGTGAGTTATTGTGGTTGAGGTTTTCTACTTGTACTTCTTGAAAATGAAAAACTGGACCCCAGTGTCTGCAGCTCCCAGCCCAGTCTCTTACCAGACCTGCAGTGAGACATTTGGTCCTTGAAAGAGGGGAGGCTGGCTAGCTATGCCAAGCCAGCTCTCCATGCTAGCTTCACAAGCTATGGAGAGTCTGAGTAATGCAGATAACTGATAAACAAAGGGCTGGGAAAAAAAAAAAAAAAACCAAATAAAAAAAGCCCAGTCTTTCAATATTTTTGTAAAATTTCCCCTGAATATCCTTTCCCATTTCTACAAGTACAGAGTTATTAAAAGCTGATTATTGGTGTACCATTACCTGCTTTCTCACAAAGTGATCCTGCTGGGAAGAAGACACAAACACAAACTAGAGATTGTGTGCTCCAGACCTAGTCCTGGATCTAGAGGACAGAGCACAGGCCCAGGAGTGAATGTAACAGTTTTACTTTTCTCTAGACTCTACCAAGTAAGTTATTGTTTTCCTTTATGTCTATTTTCACCAAAATGCATTTCAAGAGAGCATTTTCCTAGTTTGAACCATGCCTGGTGGAACAGGCATCTGCTCATAAATTGTGATCTGGGGTAGCTGAAGGAAGAAAGTTATACAGGTTTTAACACAGCAGTTTTCAACCATGTTGTCTAATAATTGATAGCTAAACCCCAAGCTTTACATTCCTTACAACAGACTCGAATCAGGAAAAATACTTACTTGCTTTTTTATTTTTGCTACTACTAATAATTTGGAGGGTTCTTATCACTCTATTATGGCACAAAACTCTCACTAAGCTGAAATCCATAGCCTAAAGCTGGAGCACAGATCCCATCCCTGTTGGTAATATATATTTCCAGTACTGTTTAATCAGAATAACATAGAACAACTGACATTAAGGGTTAGTCTTGTACATAACCCTGGATGTTGAATGAGTTTTCAGTATTAAAGTTCCTGGATCAGAGCAAGTGTTTGCATGTAGGCATGGCCAAAGATCTACTTAGAGCCTCACCTAATGTTGCTTTCCAAGTGTTATCCCATGAGCAAATAGACTTTGTTTTACGAAACACTGACCTATGGACTCTTTAGTCTTTTAAATTCAATTACTTTTTAATATTAAAGACCCAGAAATTGCCAAAGGTGAGCTGAGAATGGCCATAACTAAACCTAACAGTTTGAGAACGGCAAGCTAAAGGTGACAAACCTGCAAAGCCAGGCCAGGTGTCACACACATCCTCAGAGCCACCAGTAGATAGGTCCCTCAGGGTCCTGATGGAACTGTTAAAGCCCATCGTGGTTCCTATGCCAAGGACAGCTGCACGTGCCAAGGAGGTTATCAATTCCATCTGCACACTGCCCCCCGTGCCAAACTTCATCACACACAGACCTGTCAGCTGGGCTGCAGCTGTGAGAGCTCATTAATCCTCTTCTGTCAAAATAAACTGCGCTGGCAGAACCCTGTTAATTAAACTCCTTCACCTTCCTGCCTTGGCTGCTGCAGACATGCCCTCACCACCTCGATCAGGAGCATCTCCAGTCCCACATCCCTCTCCTGCTCTGAGCTGCCCCAAGAGGGATGGAGATGACTAAATCTGTAGGAGGGCTAATAAAACTCCCCAGGCAAAGCACAGCTCCCATACTCCAGTGTGATATGATCAGAAATGCTAAAGCCCAGCAGGGCCCACAAGCAGGCCCTGTTTGGACAGGTGCCAGGTGTGATCAAAGGCTGCTAGCACAGCACAGCCCCTCGCCCTGCTCCCAGGCATTGTTCTCCAGTTCCTAACAGGAGAGGTGCTCTGCAGAGGGGTTGACAGGCTTCAAAGCAGGTCTGTCATCCAGGCAATCTTCAGAACAGCCTGAGAGGAGGGCAGGAAATTGTGTCAGAACAAGGAAATGATAAGAATAACTGCCTATTTTTGTAACCACAAATTTGTTGGTACTGGATCGTTCCACTGATCCATCAATTTCCCTGTCCTGCCTCTGTTGGGGACCACTATTTGTCAGAGCTGAGAGGAAAGTGGAAACCCCGCAGAAGGCATAGGAACAATTGCACAATGCTGGAAGTCCAGGGAAATTATCCTCAGCAGCTTCAGGAGTGGTTTTGTTTGTAAATGAAAGCACAATACCCAGGAGCAATTATTGTAGCTGTGTTTTTCCTACTTCGTCAGTCTGCGTGCTCCAGAATATAAACAGGAATACTGAATTACAGTAACTGGTGACTGCCTGTTTCCCAGCAAGGCCAGCGGGCTCTGTTTCTCATTCCCTTTGCTTGTTGTGAACCATATCTGATGATTTCCCAGCCTACCTAGGAAAACCTACCAGTGATGCAAAGCCAAGAGTTGTCTCTGTGAAAAGGTGAAGATCTGAGGTTATTATGGAGAGTGTTGGTGGAAGAGACACAGGGTGGAGTGTGAAGTGCTGGGGTAAGGCCTCAGCTGCTATGATTTAAAACAGCCCCTGAGGCTGCTCTAATTTACTTTGGAGTCTTTCCTAGAACAAGGTTGAACATTTTACAGAGAGGACATGAAGCACAAAAGCCTTTTGCACAGGCAAAACCAAATGAAACAATCCCTAGGCACAAGTGTCTAATCCCTCCTCTTTAAAAGTCCAGGTGTTTTGACTGGGAGTTTAAACCCTTGCATAAGTGAGGCCAGGTGGAAACACCACCTCTGTGTACACAGCTATATTCCCTTTTCTCTGGGTTTGACAGAATTCAGCTTGAGTGTAGATAATTAGAGGGGAAAGAAGAACAGAGCAGCCTCTGATACAACATAAAAATAAAAAATGGGTGAATTTGAGGCATAGAAGCAAGAGGTAGCACTTAGCTTTGAGAACACTCGTTAAAATTCATCTTCCACATGTCTGAGTTGTTTATGGAGGATCACCGCAGCCACTCAGCCCCGATAAACTACAAGAGCCAGTCTGGAGATTTATGGCACTGCAGCCTGAAAAAAACCTCCACCTAATTCTTGTCTCAGCAGTTGGAGGCTGACATAAAATATATATGTATAACAGAAGTGCTTTGAGCTTGCTCTTCCCCCTGCCTCCCTGATAAAAACCTTAACAGTAACCTTTTGAGTTTAATATAAACCTAGGGACCAGGTGGGTGAAAGAGCACTAAAAGTTGAGTGATGTTTCCAGGTAACAGCCAGAGCTGACAGCCAGGTGCTTTATACATCCAGCTTCAGCACAGCTGATAAGAGATAGGCAGGCGTCAATAAGTTGGGAATAAAAGCATTTTCTGCTTTGCACAGGGATATGAATGAAGGGTTCAGTACAGAATGACCAAACCAAATTATGTCTGTACATCTACCATCCTCAGTAGCTAGAACTAAGATGCAGCAAAAGAAAATAGAGAAGAAAAACAACCTGTTGAGTGTGGGTGTTTTAAAGGGTTTTGTTATGCATAAATGCATTTATAATGCATGTATGTGTTTTTATGGCATTTCTATAAATCACATGGCAGCATGTTCCAACATTATGTATCCTTTAAGCATCTTGTTGTTAATTTTCTTTATAAATCTCCAATTGATGCAAATAATTTAGTATTGAGAAGGGGCAGCCAAGTTGGGAGAGACTCTGTTCTTCAAAAATCAGGATTTTTACCACTATTGCAGTGCAGCCTTAGCACCAAAATGTTTTATTTTTTCTACATCCTGGAGACAAATGATGCAATTCCATTGTTCATCTATTTCAGTGGAAACCAGGGCTCCAAATCCCCCAAGATTCTAGGGGAAAGTATTCCTGCATGTTAACTTTTTAAAATTTCTTTCACCACAGACAGCATTTCCATGTTGCAAGCTGTGATCCGTGTGAAGGATATTGTGACATGATTCCTCTTACACCAGGGGGAAAACACCAGAGCATTTTACTTTCCTTTTAACCCCCATGTGCAGTTTTCCAAGCCCCTTTCTGGGTGGTGTGAGAGGAGGAGGAGGAGGAAAGGGGGAGAATTGTCCAACACAATGAGTTGAGGGCTGACAGGAGGCAAGCAGATCCCACCACTCCTCCTGGCTGGGATCACACTGCAATCAGGGCACTCCTGGCAGCCAGCTGCTGCCACAGCCTGCCTCCACCTCTGCTTTATAAAGGACTCCAGAGCAATTCTGTGGGATCAGGGAAGAGGGGAACCAACCTAGACCATTTGCAAGTCAAGTCTCTACAGGGAACAAGGAAAATTCATGAGAGCTTAAACATCTTTTTCACACAGCAAGACCAAAACTCCACTGCTGTACGTCTGCCTGAATTTAGTGCTAGAAAGAGTCAAATGATGCCAGTGAAACATCCATATAAATGCCAATCAGCACATACTATCCTCAATATCCTTGAACTTCGAACAGTATAATTCACCAGGCACCAGCTGGTGAGTGCTTTTATTTGTTTTCCTATGAATATTCCTTTCTAAGAGATGAGACACTCTGTTCTGCTGAAGGCCAAATGTGAAATTATAATTGTGATGATGCCTAAGTGGAGCAAACTGGGAATCCTTCCAGACTCTTATTTTGAAAACATGCAAGTAAATTGGAGAGTTAGAGAGGGAACCAGGGAAATGAAGGGAGTGTGTACTGGGTAAAGGAAACAAATATTTGTTCGTTTGTAAAGTACAAGTTCTCCCCACCACAAGTAAACTCCTTCAAGTCTGGTATAGGAAAGAAGGTTTGCAGTCAAAAGCAACCCTAGAAGAGGTGATCAATTCAGGGAATGTCCACAACTTTTACTTGCTATCCCAGATGACACAAAATGCTCTTGGTAGTTTAGGACCAATCTACATCTATTTAATAGGAGATCACAAGGTACAGAAAACAAAGTTCTGCAGAAAAACGTCAGATAAAAACATCAAGAGTATTTTCTCTTCTTCTAGACTCCTTTAACAGAAGATATTTTAAACATGAAGATGGTAACTTTACCCTCCAAAAATGAGCAATATTCTCTGGTCAGACCCTGAATTATTGCCCATGCCCAGCCTGGCTCCCCTTACATCACTTCTCTGCCTGTGGCTAATACTCCACAATGTTCCATAACTAGATGGGGAAGACACATTCCAAGAGTGATGCAATCCTGATGGAAAAGCAAAGGTACTCTGACAAAAAAACCAAAACAACAACAACAACAACAACAACAACAAAAAAAAAAACCCACAAAAAACAACACCCTGAAATGAGCAGGGATTCAGCATGCAAACACTTACTTGTTCCACCTGGGAGAGGAGAGAGGACACAGCTCTGAGCATCCAGGGCGTGGGGTGACAGGGGCACACAGGAACAGAGCTCCACTGCTCTGGGACAGCACAAGGGGAGTTACTGCTAAACACTGCAGTCCTATTCATATTGGTGCAGTTGAAATTCATTAATTAGGAGATGCCTTCAAGGTTACCCTCCCACTGCCTCTAATCCTGTACTCAAGCACCGAACACGGATCTTCCTGCCCCCTTCACCACCTTTTGCTAAAGAATTACATTCTCCAGAGAAAAAAGCTATTCTAGATCCTTTTCTTCTCCCAGAGATCTCACTAAACTCTTCCTAGATAGTCTGGCCTTTGAGTTCTGCTCTTCATTCAGCTCTGGAAACCCTGAGTTCAGTGAGACTCTCCCACTTTGCCTGGTTTTGCATCACTTGGAAAAACCTGAACTGGCTGCATAAATTCAAGTGACTATTTTGGCTGACACAAGCTGACAATCAGGTTTGCCTGAACCCTTCTCCTCTGTAGCTGTGAAGGAGAAGTTGAGCTTCAACAGCCTTTTAAACACTGCTTTAATAGGTCTGGTTAGCAGATGGGGACTCTGCCTGCTCTCCAGCCCCCTTCAGATGCTCCTGCACCTTGCTGCTCACTCAGCCCAGTCCACCTAGCACCAGATCCTGTGTCAAAGCCTCCAGTGGGGTAAGCACTTCCACCACTGAGATGTGATAGGGATCACCTGGGAACAGAAATGTTTTCCAGTATCTCAGCTCCAAGGAGAGGAACTCACTGGTCACACCACAGGGTTCCTTATGGTTTCTTCAGGTCAAACCTTCTCAGTAGAATTATTGGTCTTGCCCTGGTTCCCAAAGACAGAGCAGATTAACCAGGTCAGATGTGGATTCTTACAAAGTAAATCACTTCCCACCTGAGGAGAATTTCCTTTCTAAAAATTATGTATTAGTATTTGGGTTGAATTTGTCTGCCCAAAAATGGTGCAAGATGAAAACACTTCCCCTTTTTGGTTCTCGATGCACAGGAGAAAAACCCACATGAGTGTGGGCTATTGCTTCATTTGCCTTTGTGAATGTTTCACAGGGCTGTATTTTACATACCTTTAAACCTTTGTGAGAAGGAGTAGGAATGCTGAGAAAGTCAGATATAGCATAAAACTTCTTAAATCTTACAGACTGGCTCCAATTTGTGGCCTATCCAAAGAGCAGCTGTTGCACCATCACCACAATCATATTTTGTGCTTTTAGAAGAAATAGTGAAAACTTACATGGGTATGAAATTTAGTTCCACAATTTTTACAGAGAAATTAAATTTAGGATTATCTTATTTAAAGGGTCAAAATGTCACATTCAGAGAAGGAAACAAATCTTTTTTAGCAGTCTGAATCTCAAAAAAAAAAAAGGGTAAAATTCAAGAGTAAGGAATAAAGTCTAATTTAAAAGTGAAGGTTACTACACTGATTTTCAAAATTATAGCACTAAGATGGCAGGAAAATGCTGCTTCTTTACAAGTCTATCACTCCTAACAGCTGATATATCAATGATGTACACTGACAATCTTGTTTCTAAGACTGGTAGTTAAATAGAAAATATCTTGAGGTTTTTGCCAGATTTCATTACATAAACCCAAAATGATCTTTATGAGGACTCAACTTAATCAAAACTGGGAAAGTTATTTTTATACCACTAGAAGAACTACAAACATCCTGTACAGACTCCAGCATTCATTTCCTCCAATAGCTGTAGCAAATCAGAGATTTCAAGGATAAACCTTAAGAGCAGGGAAAACAGTTTCAGGAATAGTGCTTGCCCAGAGTTTAGCTGTGCTTTCAGTAAGACAGATCAACTTTTGAGTCATTCTTTTCCTCCATGCTATTCTTTATTCAGAGCCTGATGTTCCCATATGATTTAGTAAAGTTATAAAAAAGCATGAAATATTTCTCTCCAGTGTTGACAACTCAAGACAGACTTGATGGAAACCTCTCCTTCTCCTCTGCCTGAAATGAATATTTCCCCTCTCTTCCTCTGCCTCTCTCTGACAGGGAGAAACCACATCATAGCCCTGTTATAGAATATTATTTCCTTCTGGTCATGGAAGGCCATGGGTTCTGTCGCACATATAAGTGAATCTGTCAAATACATGATCTCATTATTAACTGCATTTCCATTTTTAAATGGTCACAGCAGCTGAACTCTACAGAAAAGAAGTAGCTGTTATGGCAAAACAGCTCAGATTCTCCATTTGTTTGTCTTGCATAGGAATTGCTCTGTACCTGAATTAAATAAGGTTAAAAAGGCTTGTTAACCTATACTGACTGACATCACCACAATTCTTCCACTTCCTATCCCACTAAACTTCATGGCACAGTACTCAGAACAGCACCACTCTTACATGAGGGAGATAAATAAAGACACACCTGGATCATCCCCATCATGAGCTTCCAAGGCCATGGGCACAGGCTGGTTTTTGGCTGCCTCTACATTTTGCCAAGGAGGGCATTTCTGCAGCATTCAGGCAACAAATGGGCTTTGTCTGCCCTTGTCTCAGCAGCACAGAAACACTCCTCCCCTCTGGCTGAGCTGCAGGTTTTACCCTCAGATGAGCTGGAAAGTCCAAACACCAGAGAGAGCAGGTCTGGTGACAGAAGAGACAAAAGGTACAGGGGATGAGCAGCGTGCAGTTGTGCAGCTCTGGTGCCAAATGGACATCAGGTGTCAGCAAGAGAAATGGCAAACACAGGAGGAAAAGCAAAGAAATAGTCTCCTGGCTTGCCTGAGACACTAAAGGTGATCAGTTGACACTCAGTAGATAGATGGCTTGGAGGAAGAATTGCAGTCTGCAAAAAATCCCCACTGAATCTGAAAATGAGATGGATAACAAATGGGTATACAGAAATATCAAAAGCTTGAGCTCAAAGTGCATTTGAAGCATTATTACTGTTCAGTCTCTGTAAATGATTCCATATCCTGAAAACTTGCCTTTCAAAACAGTCTCAGTTTACAGTTGCGTGGTGAGAAGGTGGAAAATGTTTAGAAACTTTTGAGAAGAACTGAAGTAGGCAGTGTGGTACCAGGCACTTTCCCTCAGATCATCATCAGGATCCCATGTGGGAATCTTATCTTTGTACAAATTCCAAGTACAGTGATATTGGGGTGGAGGAGAGGCCAGAAATTAAATCAAGGTGACTGAATGAGACAAGGGGTTAAGGACCTGGCAGACCCTGTGAAAGCACAAGGCCACAGCTCTGAGCACCAGCTCGCCCCATCCAGGATTACTGCTCATAAACAGATCCCAGGGCCACAAGCCAGCCAGGAAATACACTCCTGGTTATGCAAACAGCCAGCAAAAGTTCAGAGAACGTGTGCAAGCAGGAATGACACCAAAGAACAGGATCTGGGCACATTGAGGGATCACAGACTGACTGAGCTGATGGAACGGGGCCCTGGAGAAAGGGAGGTGCTCACTCAACCCCTCTCCAAAGCTGGCACTGCACTGAGGGGCTGAAAGCCTGAGCACTAACTGAGGGAGGAAAATAAAAGATTTATCGTGGAGGTTAAGAGTATACACAGAAGAGGAAGAGAAACAGTGAGATGCACAAAAATGTATCTGGTGAGACCCAGAGTATTCGTGCCACCTCCTATTGAAGGGTTTGTACCTTCCCAAGAACAGCAATCCCCAAGGCCAGGGTTTCATCAGGCTTGCCTAGGCATGGGGTTGTAAGAATTCTGTTTAATTCCTTTCTCTAAAAGAATATACCAACCTTCCAGGTTATCCAGGTTACCTTCATGGTCAGAGTACCCCTCCAAAAGCCGCTTGCAGTGAAATGAGTACAGATTCTCTGCTAGAACTTTTCATTTGCAAAGTGTGGTGGAAAATCATAAGGAGTCTGCAGACTGTGCCAGTGTTCCAGCCTTGTGTTCAGCCTTGAACACAGATAAGCATTCATTTTGATCAATAGCACCTTAAAGAAATTCTTGTTTTTCTAGACAATCAACCAGAAGATAAAGATCCATTTTGGGCAAATTTTCCATTTTTGGGTGGATTTACTATTTTTCTTTTATAATTACTGTTTAGCGATCAAAAGAAAAGTTTAAAATTACAATACCCTCTTTATTGCATCCAGCTGTTGTAAGCTGCAAGATAATTTATTTCTGTCTCAGCTGTCGAATAATGGAATTGTTAAGGGTGGAAAAGACCTCTTGAGATCCTTGAGTCCAACCACTAACCCACCATGGTGTTGAAGGTTTTACTGCAGTCTGGGTAGGCAATATCCCTTTCCCTCATGCACTGGGCATGTCAGCTCAGAGGAGCTCAGGTCAGCTCTGTCAGCCACAGGAGATCAGGCTGCTCAGGCAGGACCTGCCCTTCACACCCTGTGCTGGCTGGGCCTGGTGCCCAGGTTGTCCTGCAATCCCACTCAGGACGATCTCTCTGTAAAATTCCTTGGCACCCACATCACTCTGACAGGTGTGTTTACCTCATTTCTGGCAAACTTGAAAAGCCAAGAGAATAAAAGCATTGAACAGGCCCCTGGTGCCATGCAGGAGGTGACAGCCTGTGCTCTGGGGGTGCAGCACATGTGTGCCTGCCCCTTCCTACAGGACAGGTGGAAACCAGAGGGCTGGATCAGCCTCACTCTGTCTGATGAGTCATTTAAATAGATTGTACTACGTTATTTCCTATTTAAACTAGTAAATTACTCCATCTATAGGAAAGGGTGTTAACTGAGGAAGGTATTCAAGTTGTCTCTAACCCATTCATGAAGAAGACAGAAAAAATTGCTGCAGAGTTCACACACCTGGTGGTGCTTTGCCCTGCTTTCCTGTATGACCACATTCCTCCCAGCAAGTGCTGGCCCATGCTGCTCCCAGAGCCTCATATCTCACTTGGTGATTGCTTAGCAAACACCTGCTCCTTTAACTGGTGTCCCTTACTAATTATGGCTGCAAATAATGAACAAGCATTTCCCTTCTGCTGAGCTGGGCGTGCTACAGACACAGCCAACATCTTTTTTTTTTTGGTTGCAAAGAAATTCCTGTCCTCCCAGACAAGCAGAGAAGTGATGAATATTTATGTACCAGGAGGCAAAAATTCATTTTGAGCTGCAGTATTTTTCTTTTATAATAGATGATTAGTTGCCATTCAGCCCTGTCCTTGCTTATTAGTTATGACTCAGGCCAAAGTGGGTTTGGAACCAGGGCTGTGATAAAACTTTGCTTTCCAGTCACCTCCCAAGGTATTTCCAGTGGAGTTTTAGGCAAGAAGCATTCAAACGCTTGAAGACTTTATCCCAAGGGAATTAGACTTTTTATAAAGACTCATTTTCTTAGTTGTTTCTAGAGAAATCCTTAGCCACAAGAGGAAGTTTCCTCTGCCTCCATGCTTTTTTAAGGGTCTTTTCCTTGTTGCTTTTTCTTCAGGCTTCAAGGACTGGTTAGGGAATGGTTTTATGCTGGGTTTCTAGATCCTAACAGGACCCTGGAGCTGTAAGAACAATATGACAGGACTGAAATAAACCACATCTGCTCCAAAGCCAGACTGATTTCTGCTGTGCCTTTAACGCACCCTCAGAGAGAGGCTAAAAAAAAAAGTTCAATAATTTCCTCGAAAAACCTCACAACTAACCAAAACTTTCTGGAAACTGCTAGAAAGGTTTGTGTCACTCCCACCCAGCCCAGTTCCTGCAGCAGCAAAGCCCCAGAGGGAGCGGGCACTGCTGGAGGTGAGCCCCAGCAGCCTTTCCCCATAGCAGGATTCACCCGGTGGAGCTCCACGGGCTCATTCCCCATTCCCGACGATGCCTTAGGATGGGGAATCCTGCTCGGATTTTGCTGCCGCACTGTGGCCGTGGCGAGCAGAAATCTCAAGAAGATGCTGCAACTCAGACAACATCCCTGCACAGACTGCAGCCTTTGTATTTCCTTACAAGTGGCTTATGTCACTGATTTTCAGGCAAAATTTGATATTATCAAAGAAATATACCTTTTTTTTTTTTTTTTTTTTTTTTTTTTTTTTTTTTTTTTTTTCCCTTTTTTTTTCTGATTAGGAAGCTGAGAAATTAGGGCCTGAACACCAGCATCCTGGTGAGAATTTAGCAAAGTATGATCTTGGTAGAAGCTCTTGGCTTCCAACTCTTTCTTTCCCAACAGCTTTCGGCAGCCCTCAGGTGAAAGTGGACCCTGAGGGACCTAAAGTGACCACCAGAAAACAAGAGTCTTCCCTCTACTGTACAATGGCTTAATAAGAGCCCTTGTGGTTTTCCTGTAGCAGTTCCTATTTTGAATCCCCTAAATAGTTCAGCATTCTTACCATTCAAATACCAGTAAACCCTCTTCCACTCCCAGCTATAACCATCTCTGGGTTAAACCACATGGAAATTTTGAGCAAGCCCAAAAACCAAATCAGTTCAGTGCAAAACAATGCAGAGGCAACATAAAAACAAAATATAAAAGCTCTCCTGTTCCTTCCCAGTGAGTGTTAACACTGATATATGGAAACACCAAAAATCTTCTTTCAAATCCCGTTTTGACTCTGGCACAGAGGCTCATCCCCCATGAAACTGAAAGCTCAGTGAAAGCAAACCTCACTCACAGATCTCTGCTGACTGCACAAGGGGCAGCTTCTCCAGCCCAGCCAGTTCCCAGGTCCTGGGGCCTGCAGGAATGGGGCAGAAATGTAGAAAATTGCAGGCAATGAGAGCAGACAATGTCAGAGCTTCCAAGGGCAGCTGCTTCCATTGGACTCCTGAACTTTTGTTTCTATTTCAGTAGCAAATCAAACCTGTGTGTTTTATAAGCAGCCAGAGCATCCTCCAGCTTCGTCAAGCTCCCCTAAAAGTCGTGCAGCACGAGTGTAGACAAGCTGCTGTTTCAAATCCCCCAGACTCAGGTGCTTTATAAGTTGCACCCTCATCCTTCCCATGATTTAGAACAGCCTGAAATGCACTTTAAATTACACATTGAAATCCTTTAAATGGCTGTGACACACCCTCATTGAACCCTGCCAGTTAAACCCCATTTTAAGGTGATACCCGTTGCGAGGTCTGATCACTCAAGTGTTTCTCCATCTATTTTTTTTTAAATTTGTTAACTGGCCTGGAAGAGCTGACAACCTCCCTGTAAGACTGTCCCAGCATACATAGACACATCCCCTTGTAGACATTCAAATTACCTCTAGAGATGGAACTAAAAAAGTTCTGTCTAAAAGCAATCTGGTCCCACTGGTGCTTACAGCTTGCTGGCAGCTTATCGTTTTTCCTGAAAGCTAATTAGGCTGCTTCTGTCAAAACAATGGTTTGCAAGCAACCTGCAAGCAAATTTTAGGAAAAAAGAAGGAAAAATGAAGATATTAATTTGCAGAGACCTTCTAAGACTTAAAGCAGCAATTCTGTGCATCCTCTTGCACCTGGCCAATGTTAAAACATGAAAAGTGATGGATCTGAAGTACTGTAGAACCCAAAGTGCTTGATCATGACTTTTTTAGGTTAAATATTGGCTCAAATTCAAAATGGAGGCAGTATGACAGCTACTGCTGAGTTTTTACACCACATTTTTCAGAGGAAAATTTTCTATTTTGTAGAAAACAAACACCTGCAACTCCACTATGAACTTGCTCAGCTCCTTTCATTCCACAGGAATGTCAGAATATCTGAAATTATGTATCCAGTAAAATCTCTAAACAAGGTGACACCTCCATCCAGTAATGTGAGGGCAATGCTTTCTGCATCCTGTCATCTCAAAAAAATGCATGCAGCCCATTGTAATGCCCACAAATGCTTTTTATTGCTAAATATTCTGTATTAATTTGAATCATTTTGATAAAGATGGCAGTGAACACAAGTACCAATATCCCCCAGCACAAAATCAGATGTTTAAACTCAGAAAAGCTGATTTATATATGCAATATAGAGAAAACAACCCTCAAATGTAGCCACTTATTGACCCAATGAGGGGTAAAAAATCCATTTCCACCACAAGGTTATGCTTCTGCCTTGGCGCCATATATTTTGGCACTTTGGCACTACTGGGTATACTAGTAATGGGCTGAAGATTGAGAATTTCTTTACAATATTTCCCCGATTAAGAGAAAGAAATCTCTGGGAGATCTGTTCAGCAGGATTACTGGACTCTCTTGGCAAAACTAAATTACTTCATTGATCCTCACAGACATCCTCCTTCCTTTTAAAGTCAGAGTGAGAGGGAGGCACAAAGGCTGAAAAATTGAAGCCTAGATGTAGCTGAAAAACAGACTAGAAGGCTTGATTACATTTTCCATCAGGTTACCCTGGTTTATTGCACTGCAGCCCTGGAGAATTTGATTAGCAATTTCTCCTCTTCATTCATCCTCGTGTCATCTGGATTTCAAACCTCTGATCTGTATCTGCAAACGTGCTAATACAGATCCCAGCTAGGTCCTGTCACTACCCACTCCTCACATACCAGAATTTAAGTGTCAGAAACTCTGCTTTGTTTGTGGTTAACTGGTGCAAA
This sequence comes from Prinia subflava, assembly GCF_021018805.1. Classification (NCBI taxonomy): domain Eukaryota; kingdom Metazoa; phylum Chordata; class Aves; order Passeriformes; family Cisticolidae; genus Prinia; species Prinia subflava. The sequence goes on from NC_086261.1 coordinate 5,488,641, forward strand.
TTCCCCACAGGTAGAAGTAAGGGAAGCCCAGGGCAAACCTGGACTGAAGTCAAAGCAAGGTGCATGAAGCAAGTTTATATATATATATATATATATAAAACAATGATATTCTGTACACAGAATTATATATTACCTCTAAAAAATGGAAGATTAAAAGTGAATTAGTGACTTGGCTTTGACACATGTCCTGTCTTTAGACTCATGCAGTGCATGTGGGCACCATCACGACTCTGGCACACATGAAAATTCTTCCCAGGAGCAAGGAAGATAAAGAGAGCAGTTCCCTTGCAGCACACACCATCCCAGAGCAGATGCTGTGATGGAGGCAGTGAACTCAAATTTAAAGTGCAAATTTAAAGCATAAACCCAGCTCTCACGGGTTATCTGGAGTGCTAACTGCAAAAGTCAAGGAATATCACCAACTAATGTCATTATCACAGCTCATCTTTGCTTGCCACACATCACTTTTAAAAGACAGAAAAAGGAAAAACTCCCCTACATCCTCTGTCACATGGATGGGGGTTTTCTGTTGTTTGTTTTGTTGGGTTTTTCTTTTTGTTTTTCTTTCCTTTTTCAGGTCATTTCAGCGATTTATACAAAAGTAAAGCTTCCATTGCTCTGAAAGCCTCCCAGCACTGTCTTCATAACCCTACCTCAGCAGAATTACTGCTATCACTCTGCACAGAAGACAAACAAACCCTCTCCCTCAAAACCACATGAATTTAAAAGTTTAGCCTGTAAGGTTACCAAAAAAGAAAAAAAAAAAAAAAAGAAAAAAAGAAAAGAAAAAAAGAAAAAAAAAAAAAGGAAATTTAAAAAAAAAACCAAACAAAAAAAAAAAAAAAAAACCAACTCCATTTACAGTTCCCCTTGCATCTGGGGGTGCTCAGCTGCTCCCATGGAGCAGAGAGGATTACAGCAGGACAAAGGGAAATGTGGAAAGCCCAGGGGGTTCCCAGCTGAACAAAACTCCAGAGGGGACCATGAGCAGAGCGGCTTCGCAGGTGCTTGGCTGCAGGGAGAATTTCGCTTTGCAAAGCCCAAGAAATCATCCAGGAGGGGCGGATCGGGGTTGCAGCATCTGCGAAGAGCTGCAGCATCTGCCTGCGAGAGGAGCTGGAGGGCTCCAGGCACAAGCGAGCTGTGTGCCAGCAGATGGCACCGGGAAACCACAAATCCAGAACCCCGCAGGAGCGCTCCTGCTGCCCCAGCCTCGGCTCATCCTTGAGCAGAGATATTAGATAAATACACTGAGAAGTGCCGTAATTCCGCAGGAATTAGATAAATACACTGATAAGTGCCATAGTTCTGCACAAACTAGATAAAGCTGAAATCTTTACTAATGATTTACGTAATTCTGCACAAACTCGTGCACAGGAGTTTGGGGGTTTTTTTGGGTTTTTTTTTCTGCTGCAGCTGCATTTATTTAAGGCTGATAATAGCTGTGTACATAAAAGGAAGAAAGGAAGTGGGAATTCGGTGGGCTGCCTGTTGATACATAGAAATGTGCCTGATGCATGGAAAAAGTAGCACGGCAAGGGGAGATATTCTCCTCAGCCAAGCCAGCACTCTGCTCACTCTTTCTCCACTGCAGGAAACATGATGTGAACTTGGTCTCAGCATACCTGCATATACAGGCAGGTGGGGAGACTGGTAAATGTTGTGGTTGAGTTTTAATTCTATTGTTTTTTCTTTATTTGCACTGTATCCAGGCACTTCTTCAGCAAAATTCCTCTCCTGTTTGTCATATCACAGAGCACCTGAAGCTCAGCTCACATTTCCACAACCTTCTCAGAAAAATGACACCAATTACTGACAAAAGGTGGGAGGGGATCACTCAGCTAAGTACAACAAATATTTTGTTTCTAACTTTGTCCCACAGCAAGAGGCCAGCAGAGTTTCTCCAGCAAAATCCCTAAAAACAGTTCCCAGCAATTGCTTCAGAGTCTGGGGTATGGGAAAATGCTGCCTTGGTGACAGCAAAGGGAAACACTGGGGAACAGAAGAGAGCAGCTGTGATTGCAGGGCTAAGCCTTGGCCATGAGAAACTGTATTTACAATATCCCTGGATTTCTGGATTTTATCAATTCTAGGTACTGTTCTGTAGTCTTCACCTCCAAATCATATAAAGTTTCCTCCAAATCTAAGGCCTTTTCCTCAGGTTACTATTTCCTTCTATAGATTACTGAGAAGGCTTCCAGTTTTAAGAACAGCAATATTTACATTTGCTGCTGCATACCTCCTTCCAGAGCCTTGTCTTGGGGCTTTTAGGAGTGTGCCTGAGCAAACATGACTCTTTATATAGACCTCAAGAAGAGGTAACTCGAGTAAACACTGTGCAACTTAAAACCTTGAAAGCTAATATTTGGCAAGCTCTTGTGTTCACAACTTTGGAAAGGCTCGCCTCTGGAAATAAAGCAAGAATATCTTTTCCTTAGAAGCAAAAAAAAAAAAAAGAAAGAGAAAAGAAAAAGCAAGTCAGAGTAGCAAATCCACACCCAGGACTAACACTGGAATTCCTGACTTCACACATTATCCTGTGCTGGGAACAACCATACCCAGATGCTGGTTTTATAGAGCCAGGTTTTACAGATGCAGACCCCCAGGACAAGACTTTCAAGAGGAGTCTTTGTAGCTTGCCTGATCTGTACGGGCAAGTTGCCCCAAGGCTTGTGAAAAAGCTGAATATCTGCACAGCAAAAGTGGGAGGAGTGGAAGCAGCCAAACAAAACAAAAAACAAACTGAAACAAACAACCAAAAAGTCCCAACAACCCTCACACCAAAAGAACCTAAAACTGTGCACCTGGTGGGGAAGGAGCTGTGAATGTATTGTGGGCTGTAAAGAGTGCCCCAGCCCTAAAAATTTCCCAATAAGTTAATTCGGGTCTCTCACAGCTTTAGCAGATACTCTAGGGAAGGCTGCATCTCTGAGGCCAGTCCTGAGCTTTTTTGCAAACTCTTTTGTTTTCATTGCTCCTCATGTTAGCCCATTACTGCAGCAAAGCTCTCAATTCCATGTACTAGGAATAAGGAGGGTGGGTCCCACATAAGCAATGCTCAAACATCTCTTTCCTCTTCCAGACAAAGTAATTCAAAGATCAGCACCATCTCCCACGTTTCAACACAAAAACTGAGGCCCAGAGCAGGGGATGGGCTGTGCCAAGCAGGCTGGCCAACAATTTGATTAGCAGATCTCTCCAGATTGCCTTAGCTGTGCACTGGCTTTGGCCCCACAGTAACTTTGAGGAGAAGCAAAACCCAGTTACCATCCTTCTGCCACTGCTTCCAAACTCCTCAGCAGAAATGGAGCACAAAGATCATTTTCCCAGGAGGATACTGATAGCAGGATAGAAATAACACAGTAAACACAATTCTCTTGAGCTGTAGAAACCAAAGGGGTCAATTTGCAAAACAGCTGCACTCAGCTCTGTAGAGGTCGAGGGGATTAATTTCTCACACATGCTGGACTGGATATTTATCTGACTTTTTTTCTGCTCTTCAAGAGACTTCAAAGTCTCTTGAAGAACAGGAAAAAGAGAGGCTTTGAGACAGTTCCAGCTTTCCCATGTCTGTTTAGGAGCTGCTCTCAGGGTGCAGGTGGTCCTTGCTGCAGTGAGTGACATTTCCATGGGGACACTGAGCTACCACAGCCAAGAGCACAGAGCACACTGCCGAGGTCTATACCAGGGCAACACAAACTAGTGCAATGCCACGGCTTTGACAGGCTCTCCAGGGACCTTCACAGATGTTTTGGAAGCTGTTTTGCAGCAACAGCTTCATTAGAAGGACTCAGCAGGATCTCTGCGCTCCCTTCTCCTTGCAGCCGCCCCCTGCCACATTATAACAATGGCAAGCCTCAATTTTCTTTGTTGAATCTGTGACAGGAAGAGATGAAGAGATGATCATATGGAGGCACTGCTAAGAATCCCATGTGTAGGTAGCTGTTTGCAGCACTCGCTGTCACTCCCCGGAGCCCCCAGCTTTGGGAAGTGAGAATTGATCTCCCACATCACAATCAACCCCACACTGGTTTTATCTGGGCACTGGAGATAAGGGTAGCACAACCCTGCTCACGAGCAGAGGCTTTAATCCTTCTCAACATACAATAAAGAAGCATGGGCAGCAATGAGAAAAAAAAAATCTCTGTGCATGCAGGTATTTGATTAAGCACAAAAAGGTCCTGGCATCTCTCCAGCCCAAATTGCTCTTTGCTTTGATGCTGGATTCCATCTACCTCATGTAATGGCCCATTGGTTTGGCTGTCAGCAAGAACTGGACCTGAGGCACATACCTCTGGAGGTAGTTGACTAATCCAATTAAGTGGAAGCAACAGAAAGTTGAGATCCCTCTTGTGTTCCGGACATGAGGGGGAAAGAGGCATAAACAAGGGATTTTTATTTACTGAAAGTTAACTCAAGAGTTTAATTTGGGAAACTTGCCATGGACAATCATGGAAATGATTTTACTATTATAATTAATAACTTTCCTTCAGCTTATCTCCACATGTTCTCATGGTAGTTGGTATCACTGCTTTGATTTTACAGGAAATCAAAGACAGATTAAATATCCTCTCCAAATTTCTTCTTCCTTCCAGGCCAGTAGCAGAGCCTGGAACAAAGCATGGATCTCAAGAAATACCTGAAAGTTTAGATCCTGCCAGCCTAACCTTCTAATCCACTTTCAAGTTTGTGTTCAGACAAGCTCTCCAGAAGCTGTTAAAAAAGCCCAAAGAATTTCTGAATTACATCACTTATCCATACTTGTTCTGATGCAATTCCTTTTTGCAGACCAATTTGCTATCCCTTTTTCCTCCCATCTTTCTTTCTGCAATTGTTGCAAAGCCTCCCACATGGTGCCTGTTTGATGGTGAACTCGATTTTCTTAGCTGGCCCCACTCCTTCCCTAAGCAAGAGCAGCCAAGCTCCAAGTGTGCTCCTGAGCTCAGGTTTGTAGAATCACAGATTGGTTTGGATTGCAATGGACCTTAAATCTCGTTCCACCCCCCTGCCATGGGCACAGACAGCTTCTCTGGGTAATATCTGAGAAGAGCAGTGATTGGCTCTGAAAAAAACTTAGAGGGCAATAGCAGTATCTGCTTTTTTGGATGTATTTTTTTTTACCTTTTCGTTGGATGCAAGTTGTCATTGATACAGTCGCATTTTTGCCTGCCCTTTCCTTCTCTCTAGGGTCCAGTTTCCCTCCTACTCCAGGCACTGGAAAGGATTAGAGGAACTGGTTGAACACCAGAGCAAGATGCATTGCTGAGCAGGTTCCTAATTCCACCTGCATTGGCAGCTGGCCTCTCCACTGCATCCTCGTGGAAAACACTGGGAGCACCAGGAAACACAAAGCAGGCCTTGAACTGCCTCATTTTTCTGAATACTTCTTTATAGGTGAGAAGAAAACCAGTGTCCTAAAACCCCACACAGCCTCACTGTCCCCTTGGAGGCAACAGGATTTCAAGAAACAGCCACTTCACCTCAAACAATCACCTCTGCCACAGCCTCCCCCCAAAAACTCTCATGTTAGAGTTCACTGTCACCAGCATTTCAACAGGCTGAACCTTTTTACCTCCCACAAAAGACACCCCAGCAGCTTTGGGGCCTGACACTTCACACTCTCTCTAATAGATAACTAGTACAGTTCCTGTGCGTTTGTAGGCTTGTTAAAAGACTTATCAAACCTGAGTGAAGCTTCGCCACAGGAAAAACAAAACTTCATATCAGTAAAAGCTTCATATCAGATCAATAAACAGTAACACAAGGCCTGAACAGGAAGTCCCTTTCAATAGGGATTTCTGATAAGTAACAAAAATTCACATAAATCAATCAGCATCTTTATGCCCACACACTACTGATCCTGCCAGGGGAACCCACAGCCATCACTGCAAATATTGGGCTTGAACAATCTGCTCCAAGGGATGGGGAGATAAGCAGCAACCACAAAAACCAGCAAACACACAGAGGTAATCTGAGAACTAAATGACCAGCTGCATCTGCAAGCCAAATTTTACATTTTCCCCATGAACCGCATTTTGACATAAAACCCAGAAATTTGGGGAGGATTCTTCCGGAGTGTTCCTGCAAAAATTCTGTAAGTAATTATCCAATCATCCTTGACCATAATCCTGACATTTCTTTTCAGTGTGTTTGCACATGTAGAAGGGCTGCACACAGGGCAAATTTAAATTTCACATTTTGGACTTTGGGACTCTTAGGAGGAATATCACAAGATTTCCATACCCCAGCCTTTCTCTCAATATTTATAGCAGGAAAACTGGGCATAGGGTTGGGAATAGCTGATGAATTTTCTGTAGACTTGTCCTGCACTTACTCCTCCAAATAGCTACATTATTTACCTCAAAATAATTAAAATATAAGCCTTAGTTTGAGCAAAATATTTTCTGTGGAATTTCTGTGGTCTGGGCAATCATCCCTTAATAGAAAGTCTTCCAGCACATAGGGAAGGTTTGACATTTGTGCATGAGGAACAGCTAACACTGCATGGGGGCACAGGGCACCTCACTTTGCAGAAATGTTCAAATTTCCCTGAAAAATTACCCTGGAAGCCCCCAGTCATATCTCTGAGCTCACCTTTCACACTCAAAATCCATTGATCCCAGCAATCCCAGCTCCCTGAGAATGACTTGGTTACTGGTTTGGGGTTACCCTGTTTGACCAAAATTTTGTTCAGCTTGTTATGGGGATATTGCTCATTAAAGAATTTGTTTAGAGAGATGAGAAAGAATCTCCTTTTCCTTTGTTTTTGAATGGATCCAACACAACATAACCCCCAAGCTCTTTTCTGTGGCTGAAACCAGCCAGCACAGGTAGCCAAGATGTGCTGGCAGGCAGCAGATTACCACTCAGTAAATACACATTACTCACCTCACACCAGCCAAGCAACCCAACTCTTCATTTCACCTTTCAGGCACTAATTAATGGCAACAGCGTGAAAATGTAATCTGTGATCCCTCTATAAGCTGTCAAGTGTTTACAGAGGGGGAAAAGGAAAGTTTTAACAGAGCTGGGCAAAGGCAGCTCCCTCTCCACCCCCAAATTTCTGCTCTGCCTCACAAAAATCTGCTTTTATTTAATTTTTATCATCACCAGGTGTTTACACCAGAAATGCCTCGGTGGGAAGTAAAGAACAGAGACAGTGCAGTAGGAATGGGCTCTAAACCTTTCAGATTTCATAGAATCCTTCCTTTGGATGAGCCATCCCAGTGCCTTTGTTTCTTCTCCCTGCACAGCCTGAAGGGGGAAAGTCACTGAAAATTCAAGAGGAGGAAAAAGTGGTTCTGGCCTTGCCTTTCCCAGACAGCTGTGCCAAGGCATCCATGCCTGGTCCAATTCTCAGCAGACAGGGATTTGCAGCAGATAAATCTCCTCTGCCCTGGCACTTCATTGGCAGCTTCATCAGGGCTCAGAGCCCGAAGGCTGGAACAAACCACCCCAATTAAACCACTGTCACCCCCGGAGAGATTCCTTTCTTTGAAGGGAGAAAACAAGCTCCAATTCCATTGGCAGCAAAGCTGCCATCTTTGTCAGAAATAACCAGCCAGCCTTTTTCTCTGCAGGTGCCAGCTTTGCCCCTATGCACTCAAAATTCAGCTTTTTTTCCTCTTCTTCTGTCGTCACAACTCATTGCCAGTAGCCCTTTATCTTATCCCATTTTATGGGTCACATGTGCAGCATTGTCTTGTTTAAATTATGAAGGCACAAGCAACACCTGCCACTGGTTTGTGGGTTGTTAATCTGCCTTATCTGTGTTCAGGTAATCCATGTGCCACTTTCTAAGCACCAAAATTCCATTATTTCCATTTGTTTTACCCAAAACTCCATATTCTGAAATCTTGTGGTTATGAGAACCCTGGGATTGATTTAAAATAACAGTAGAATCAGCAAATTACAGAAATTACTTTTAGTCACATGAGTGACCCTGTGCTAAAACCAAAAATCATTTAAGGCAAGAGTCAAAAGGAAGAAATGGGGAGAAAAAAACCCAGCACCACCAGAATAATATGTACTGTAGTCCAGACTACAAGGGCAATAATAAAATCCAGATACAAGGTACTTCAGCCTAAGGTTAATTCCCAGTGAAGTTTCCAAATTACATGTGCCTTACATTCATATCATCCCAACTCCTCTGAGGGTTGGAATGATATCACTGAAGGCCCCAGGACCAGGCCCTGAAGGAAAAATAAATAGTATTTAACTGTTCAGAATTCCTCTTCTTTTCCTCCGCCTGGATTTCCTATGGCATCTTTCTGGGATCAGTGCAATATACCCTGATTTCCAGAAATGTGCATTGGACACCCAATACATGCATTTTCTTCAAGGATTTGGCAATATCTTGCCTGGAGAATTTGGGGTTCAAGCCCTTTCCAGCAGAGTATCCCCCATCCATGGAGCCTCCCACACTCGCTGTGTGCACTTCACTGAATGCCTGCAGCATTTTCAGACACCTTTACAGGAACCACTCCTCCAGCTGAGCACATTTCCAAAAAGGAACAAAGACACATTTACCCAAGCAAAAGAAATATTTGAAAATTCAGATGATTAAATACAGCCTGCTGTTCATTTTACCTCTGTGGTCTCTGCTAAGTACCATAAATCCTGGTTTCCCTTCGAGACAAATTGTCACATTATAGCCCTGCTATACAGGCATGCACACATTCCTTGCTATAAAGAGGAGAGAAATCCATGCCAGATTAGGACATATGGAATCTCTGTTTATGGATAAATCATTTTTAAACCCTCTCTCTCTCTCTCTCCCTCCATGAGTCATGTGTGAATTACTTAAAGTGTCCTGTCAACAATAGTTTATTTACATACAGAACTAATTAGCATTATTATGGCAGATTGGAGGAGCAGGATTATAGCTGGGAGACATCATCAAATGAGTGATGCCATTTTAGGAAGGTTGGGGAATGGAGGTTTGCAGCTCTCTAGCCCAGAATTTCATAAATTGGCCACCTTCCCAGGATGTCAGGATGAAACTAATTTTTAACATTTCTTCCATTACTGATAATGTTACTTCACAATTAACAGCCTGAGTCCTAATTTGTATTATCTCAATTTTTTTGTAATGTGCATTTCAGAGTAGAGCCTGGTCAGCTTCTTTTCCCTGTAACCCACTTTCTCAGTTCCATATCTTAGCACCACAAAATTGAGTTTAGACTTCCAGTACTACAGACCCATTAATATTTTTTAAAAGCTTTAAATGCCTTAAAACATTTATATTCTCTATTTGAAGATTATTTAAAGTCAGCAACTAAATTTTAAAGTAAATTAAATTTATATAGCCTCTTTAGGTTACTGAGCACAGTACATACAGCTACTCTGGGAGTTGCATGGACCTTTCATCATTAATAAGTGGAACAAGATAATTACATGCTCCAGTAGCTCTTAGGGGTCCAGAAGTTATCACCACATAACCTGCTTTATAATGCAGGGAGAAATCATCTGTGCTAGAGCTGGGGGTATAACTCATGGAATTTCCATAAATACATAAACACTGTGAAATGAATTCATGTGATGCACAGACATTGCATTTCAGAGCTGCTAATGTGTTTGCCCTTTAATTTGTCAGGAATGTTCACTTTGATTTGCTCCATTTACCTTAGGAGGATGTTCAACAGCAAAACAGTCAAAACTGCAAAATTAGTCTAAAGAAATGCATCTTAGGTAAGTGCTGCTGAATTTGCTCTGATGGGTCCATGCTCAGATGTCTGCCCATCTAGAATGGCCAAATGCAGAAAAAATAAGGGCCAGAAACTGCCCTGAGTTCTGGAGAGCATCTCTGACTCCACACACACACCTGACCAAAGGAGATGCCTCCTCCTTTGCTCCACAAAGACAGGAATCCCTCTCCCATGCTTTATTTTTGACAGGATCATTCCCCAGGCAGACACCCTGCTCCCAAATTACTGCCTCCCTTCCGGGGCTGAACCTCCACACCAGCTGTGACAAAGGATGACAGCGCTCAAAATGCTCTGGAAAAACTGCCACATTATTTGGAATTTTAGTTAATAAGTGCTTTCTGGCTGGTTCCAGATTTCCCTGGGATTGTTTCCAGCAGTATTCAGACTGTGATGGACAAGTTTTCCCTGCAGAGCTTTGCAAACCTCCCCTCACAGGCAGAGGGGCTCTGTGAGAGGGCACAGCCCCCCTGCCCTGGGGTGCAGCCCCACGGCTCCCGCAGCTCCCTGGGGTCAGCAGGCAGCTCCCTTCTCCACCAGGATGGAGCCCTATGCTGGGAGAGGCTTCACTTCTCCCCACAAGGGATAAAACAATGATCCCTCAAGCCTTCTGCACCCCTCTGGGTGGTCAAAACCCCTACAAGACACGTGAGCTCTTCAGCTGCTGCAGACCCTGGCACAGCCGTGGCAGCCACGATGTGACAGCCTGGCTTGGCTTTCTGTCACCCTAGGGTCACCTGTGGCTTTCCCACAGCCCCTGGCCCAGGGGGGTTGCAGGGGGACCTGCCAGGGCCCCACACTGCAGCCTGTGCAGGCAGCCCCACACAGCTGACTTGGGAGCATCACCCAAGCCTGGCACAGCACCAGGGCTGGGAAAGCAGAAAGCGTGGCCAAGCTCAGGAACAAGCAAGTGCAAACCTGCACAGCCCTGGGCACCCAGAAATGGTCTGAAGAGCTATTAGATAAGCACAGAGAGGTTTTGCCATCTGAACAACTCCTCTGTTTCTGTTTGGAGCAGCTGTTTACATTTCGGGGTGTTTTGTTTGATGGTTTGAGGGGGGTTTTTTTGCAAGCACATTCCTAATATTTCCCCTTGTCGTGATTTTTCCAGTTTCTGACCATTTTTAATGGTTAACAACAGCTGAGCAATTAGAAGATTTGGACCTGGAAAAGTTGCATTGCTCAGAAGCCAAAAGAGGACGTTTTACTCTTGCTAAGAAATGAACTTGATAGTAGTGAGAGACAGAGCCCATTGCAGCACCACAAGCATTTCAGTGGGCATTACAGGACTACACTGCCTTTTCCTCAATGAAAGAGGATTGACACACAAGCCCTGGGCTGGAAGCAAGAGGAAAGAATACTGGGAAGAGCACTGCCAGTCCTTACTCACCAGCTTTGGGATCTAGAGGGTGATTCCCATTGGGGATGGGAATGGGTGTGAAGAAAATGGAAACAAATACTGGGGACCTCAAGAAAGTGTTCCCAAAGACTGCCAGGTGAGATTTCCACACAACTTGACAGAAACAAATGCCCTTAAAAGACACAGCATCACCCCACAGATCCATTTGGAATGGAGACCCCTCAGATTCTCCCTCCCTAAAGGAGATACCAGCACTGCCCAGCAGCCAGATCTGCCCTGCAGGTATGAGGCAGATGTGCTGGCCCAGCAAGGACCACTGCTGTTTGCCTTGCACACTCCCCATGCTGATATTTGAAACTCCAGCTTCCACTTATTCACATCTTCGGAGAGACACCTTTGTTCCTTTGCTCTTGGCATTTTGATCTCCAAACACTTGAATAAGTAACGTTCTGATTGTGTTAGGCTGAGGGCAGCAGGGATCCTCTCCTGTCACTGCAGCACATGCACTCAGTACACAAGAGGCTCTCAGTGAGTCAGGTTTCACTCCTGACATTGGCTTTTCTGTGTGAACCATTTATTTTGCTGAGCTGGCATTTATACACCCTCCCCCTTTCACCATTTGAAATCTGAGACAAATATCAGCTTGAAGTCCTGACTTTTCTTTCCCCCCAAGAAAGCTAAGCTGGTGTTTACATGTGGCCACCCAAATTCCAGACCAGGCTGCTGAAACCCTGTTCCAGTGTTCATAAAGCATGTAAGGCCTGGCTGGTGCTGGTTCCCACATTCCTGATCCAGGCAAGCTGGATTAAAGCTCCTCCCTCACAGCCTGCACCTCTCCTCCATGCATCTAAACTTACAGGGATGAATCGACACAAAGGAAAGCCTGGACAAGTGCAAACCAATTTTTCCGCAAATTTAAGTGCAGGATAACCTCCCCTCCTTGGCTTTCTCCCCATCATCCAGCTGTGCCCATAAACCAGACTCTGACAAACCAATGCAGGAGCTGAAGGCAGCTATTAAATCTGCTCCCTGGAGCTTTAACACTTGGAGCAATTTGTAGTGGAATTATTCTCCCAGCTCAGCTTGCACACCACCTCCACACAGGGCTCAGTAACCTGCTCTTGCCAACCCTTCCCCCCCAGAGGAGGGGCTCAGATGGGCACACATCCCCACTCTGCCATTCCAGCTGGTGAGGGAGGCCAACTCCAGCCTCTTCTCCTTCTTGAAACACGTTATTGTTAGTGTTAGCTGATCTGAGAGATATGCCAACTGCCTGGCAAGCAATCCCAGGCAGCATTGTTTGTTTAGGATGGGACTGGGCTCTATGAATCCAAATTAGACAGGAGGGGTTTTTATAACTACCTCAGCCAGGAATGTCTGAAGGTGTGCTGGGCTTGAGGAGGCAGGGAAGCAGCAAAACAGGCCACAAACCTAGAGCTTTATAAGGGTTTGTGTGTGTTTCTTTTTTTAGTTATTATCTTGCCTCCGCTTTAGATTATTTGGGAAACCAGAAACCAGAGTGTATCTGTATACTAAATTCTCCTTATCACCCCAGAGGAGAGGCACTGATTTGTTTTTCAGCAATGGACTACAGAAACCAGATTGTTTATTGTTTGGCTTCTCTTGTTTGTGTTTTTTTCCTCCCTCTCCTCTGGAGGGCCCTCAAACACTTTACTGGTGAGCACTGGAAAAGTGAAAAGAGGAGTCCATCAATACTTCAGCTCCCCCTTCACTGCCACCACTGCTCCAGAGGAAATGCAGACCCTCAAGTCTCAGGAATGATCAGAGGATGAGCTGGCTGGTTCCTCAGCAGGGCACCGAGCTGTTCTGGAGCCCTGGAGCCACACCCCATCCCACTCCCACAGCTCCCAGATGCTCATGTCCAAATACCTGCACAAAGCATCCCAACAGCTCAACTGTGGCACACAGAAGCTCACAAAAAATCCATGCTGATAAAGAGATGTTGCTATTTCTCTCTAGTCCCAATACTGCCAAGGAAGGGGAATAAATAGAGACCTAGTTGAAATGAGCTGGAGAACGTATTGTTCCATCCCCATGCAAAGCAGCCAACCTAGAAAACCTCTTGCAGCCAAAAAACATAGACCAGTCTTCAGCTCAAGGACTAGAAAGTGGCTCTATCATGGTTATAGAAGATGAACATTATATTTAAGCCTCAAAATTACTCACCCTTAACAAAAAATAGCCGTTTTCAGCTCCTTCCTGAGAGCAGCTGCCCTTGGGGTGGAGCAGGAGAGCTGATGGTCCCAGCCCAGGAGCCCTGCAAGCATTCCTGCAGGGAGCACAGCCTGCAGGCTTCCTCCTCCAGGCCAGCCAAACCCACCTTTGGCCTCATCCCTCTGGCCAGCTCTGCCTCTCTTGATTGCAGATTGCTTGGTGCTCTTTGGCCCTTCCCAGGCTGGGGCCATGGGGGTGGGAATCACCAGCACCTCTCTCCTGCCCACGGGTGGGCAGGTCCAACCTTTCTCCATCAGGACCATGTGTCCCTCCCTGCCTATCAGCAAAGTGCTTTAATCAGTTCATGGGTGTCATTTCCCCAAATCCAACCTCAGCCCTTTTGCATTCACATCATTCCCAGGCCTGTGCCAAGGCAGTAAAAACACACCTACCTTTGCTTCCTTCACAATCCACAGCATCACTGTAAGTGTTTCTCTTAGCTTAAGGAAATCTCCTTACAAGAAAACCGTGTGGAATTGTTAAAAACTTCGCTCACCAAAAGTAGCATCATAAAATACAAAGCACCAGCTGGTCTCTGAGCAGCCCAGTGCCTTGAGGAAGTGAAGCAGAAACTCACATAAACCTTGAGCAAGCACCCACCAGGGAAAACTGCCCTGAAATTACCCTCTAGGATCTGCCTGTTGAGACAGGGTAAAGGCTCTGTGCAAAATGAACTTGCATTTATTTGGAAATAAATGACAAATGGCTCCATTTGTCTTTTATTCTCCTGTTAACGCTTGAACCTGGGGATTATTATCCCTGCAGTGCCTAAGGCTTGCAGATGAAGTGACCTCTTCATCTGGACAGGATTTCCTTCATTTGGGGAATACCTTTCATCAGCCCACGCAGCCTTTTCACCTGTACCTTTGACCAAAGAGTGACTTTTCAAGTAATTTTGAAGAGTTTGCCAATTTAATTCCATAGCTGGGATTTAACTACACAGCTCTGGGGCAAGGAGATCTCCTGTGAATAGTGCTTGGCAAACAAGACCCACAATATAATAATTAATTCCATAAGCATGAGCTGGGGCACAAGCTCCATAAAGAGACAGTCTGAGCTATCATTATTTTTGCTTTAGCTATTTGTAGCCACCTCAAGCCATTTATCTGGTGTCTCTGTTTACCTTCCTCCCTCAAAGAGGAAACGATTGGCAGGATGAACAAATAAAACCACCCAACCCATAAAGAGCATGAAAATGGGATTTTATCATTTTGTACATTATCAGGGATATTTGTTGTGGATTTGTTATGGAATATTCATGGTATTTTTATAAAATCTAGATATTCAAACTCTCATCACACACATCTGGAGGAAGAGGAGGGAAATAAGATTCTCTGGGATGTAAATTATCTGAAATATCAGAATTTCAAGTAAAAAATGATACCTTGGAGAAGGAAATTATGGTGAATAAAATTCCAGGGCCCTGTCAACAAGAACATATTCAAAGAATACAAATTCATACTCTTTCTCTTCTCTTCACCAAATGCTATGTGTATTTTTCCATTTCATTTCCTCATGCTTCTCCCTTTTTGTTGCCCAAAAAGGGAGAAGCTATTAATATTACTCCAGCTATTAATTTGCTCTTTCCCCTCTTACATTTATCTTATGTTTATAATTAATTGTTTCTGTAGTAGATTATAAGTAAAAAGAAACAGAGACTGCTTTCTAATATTTGACCCTCGATAGCAAGTATCACATATCAGTGGAATAATTTATATACTAATCCTAAAAATTCTGTTCTTCTACTTAAATCAGAAAGTTAAGGCATTTTTCCATTCCATTTTTAATAATGTGTGGCTTTATTTTCCAGTGAGGAGCAATATATTTCCACACTGGGCCTGGGAAAAGAGGGAAGGTTCCTCCTTGGATGGGATTATATTAATTTCTGTTCTTTTCATTGTCATTAACTCTAAAATCTAGTCATTTGATCCCAAAATTAGCTGTGTTTCTTGTATGTTTTTTTGCCATGTATCTCTTATCCCCAGCCTGAGGTCTTTGCAGTGATCTGGAGGTGGGTAACACCCAGTAAGTTCACACCAGTATTTCTCCAGCACTGGACCTCCACTGCACCTCCACCTGATTTATCCTAAAATCAGCAGGAGAAAAAGCGTCAGGTACAGCAGAGAAAGGAGAGAGAGGCAAGAATAAGCTCAGGAAACACACTGAGTCATCCCAAATATTGCAGATAATGGTTTAAGCCTGGCTGAAATGAGATATTCATTTCTCAGTGTCATTTCCATTCTTTCCCACAGATTGCCTTAATCTTGGGCACAGACAGAAGAATTTCTTCCCTTCACTGCAATTTCTCTTCTGTCAGAGAAGGCACCAAAACCCCACAAATGCTCTTTGTAAGAGCCATCTGAATAAATGGACAGGACATTTATAGTAGTTCTGCTTTAATGTATGTGGCTGCCTAAGAGGTTTGTTCTACCCAGAAATATTCTCACACTGGCATTTTCTTTTCTTCTCCCCAAAGAAAGCCCAAGATGTTGGATGATGTGACTTCCAGCAACTCCAGGAAAGACACACCTGTCAGAAAGGGGCTTGTATTGCAATAAATATAAATTTCAATCTTTATTTGGTTTCAGGAAACATGCAGTGGATTTTTTCTCTCCCAGTGCGAAGAACCACAAGCACCAAGATATGTGACGTTTTCCTCCACTTTCAGTCCTCAGGATTTGTTTTCCCTTTTTTTTTTTTTTAGTTGAGAAAGCAAAGTGCACATAGGCAGAAAACCTGGAGAAACAAAAGAAAATATGGATTGAGAAAACTTTAAAAATTACACTTGAAATGAGTCATGATTCTGAAGTTCAATTTTGATTTTTGTGGGTTTTTTCCACTGGAATATCAAAATATATGAGGACAGTAAGTTAATAATGTTTGGACTATAATAGAATATTGACCTATTTTGCCTCTGAGAGAGGGGAGGAATAAATCTACCTCACAGTACATCCTGTTGCAGTCAGCTCTTTTCCTGCAGCAAAGAGGTGGGAAACAGTGGCTGTCATTATCATCATCATCATTATGATACATAGAAATGCTGATCCTAATTATAGCACATGCCAGAGAGAGCTGTGAAATGCATTTTATTTCTCACAAAATATCCTGGAGGTGCAAATTAGACGAAAATAGGATTAATTAAGTCTCTTTTGTTTGCACATTTCCACACTGATTTTAGGCACTTTTAAATGTGTTAGAGAAAAATCATCAGTGGTAGCAAGACACATTTGTGACATAAAATTGTATATTTTAATGAAGTTTCTTCTAGGAATGCCTTTCATGCTTGACCTAGCTTTTGTCCTGTTCAAGGTGTATCAAGGTGTATCAAGGCCTTTCAATAAATATCTGCTTTATTTTCTAGCTCTGTCCAGTCTCTGTTCCAGGCCAGCCTTCCCAAGGCATCAATACCACTGACACACAAATATTTTACATCACTGCAGTGAGGAAGGGTTTTCTTGTGAAAATGAGTCAAGAGGAGACCAGTACCAAAGGAGTCTGGAAACAAAGACACCTCCATGCTCTGGTAGCACTCTGAGAGAAGAGGAACCAAGTATCCAGGATTTTGTCATGAGCAGGGTTTGTTGGGACAGAACTGCTCAAAATGCTGCCTGGAAAAGCCATTTTATTGGACTGGGTGTGAGATGTGTGAGTGCCCAAGCTTTTCCCCCATTTGGCTCTCTAGAATAGACTAAAATGTCTTGTAACACGAAGAGACACCAAGATCTAAACGTGACTCACAGTGCCCAGATGTGCCCCAGTAGCTCATCTCTTGCAGCTGCTTTTCTTTAACCTTTTCTTTCACCCCCTCCCTGAACTCATTTCCCAGATTTACTTGGCATCCTTCTTCCTCAAAGCCTGGGGGAGTTCACACCACATCTTGTCTTGGACTTTCCATCCAGTATCACCACACTCAGGGTTTTCTTGTCCACTGGGGTGTTTGTGATGATTGAGAGAACTCACCCTCAGTCAGCTTTGACTTCATGTCAGCAAAAAGACCCAGCAGGCCTTCATGAGCCAGACTTCCTTCTTCTCCTCCACTTCTATCTAAGTCCCTTCTGACAAAACCAAGGACCCTTGGGCCATATTTCCTATTTATTTCACTGTCTGAAGCTAATTTGAACAGATGCACAGAGAATGACAGTTAAACAGCCTGAAAAATAGGTTTCCAACCCCTGAGGCAAAGTTTAAACTATTCTCTTTTTTTAATATTTTTTGCTTCTATCAAAGCAGCCTGAGACAACCCTGCTGCTGAGCTAATGGCTAGTTTAGAAATTGCTGCATTCTCTTGTTTTACTCTTTAACCAGGTTTAGACTGAAAGCTTTGTGTTTCAGATACAACAAAAGAACAACAACAAGAAGTAATTGTACATCACTGTTGGGTGTCACCAATCACAGAAAATGAAACCATTTGTGAAATGCTCCTATTTTGTAGGGCTGGTGTAGCTTGTAAGCTGTTTTATTTCTTCATTACTGCTCTCTTTAAAGCTCACTCATGCAGTCAAGGCAATTCACAAGCTATAGGAACTCTAATCCTGCTGCCTTCTTTAAGATCTCATGGTACTTTCTGAAGAGAATTCTCACAAATCAGATTCTTCCCCTTTGTCCAATTCTTCCCTTTTGATTTTCCTTTTTTGTCTAAGAAACAGATCTGCTTTTCCTCTGGCCTGGAGGTAACCAGAAGTGCTAAACCCCAGAGGCAGTTTCATTACAGCCAGGGACTACTTTGTTCCAATGGAAATTACCTGAAGAAAAAATAACAAAAGGTGAAATATCCTTGAGCATGGATCATGCCATTAAAAGTGAACAGCAACTTCATCAGAATCTGAAAAAAAAAAAAAAAAAAGAAAGAGAAATTTAAAACATCCATTCCTTTATACTAAATTAGGGCTGGGACATGCTGCCTGCTCTTGCATCCTTCTAAGAATTTAGGCAAGTGCTTGTGTGATCACCTAGGAATCTCTGATTTTTCACTCTCTGTTTTATAGTGTTTTCAGGTCTCCAAGCATAAACATGTGCTTGGATACTAAATGTCATACAAATGCTTTTAACAGCCCTGAATACAGTTAAATAGCACTTTACTACCAGGATGGTGAAACATGTTTGTACAAAATATGTATACAAAATTTCAAAGAATATAAACATGTACCAAAAATGCATACAAAAATAATTACGGGGTACCAAGAAAAGCCAGACAGGTCTAAAACCAAACATTTGCCATGAGCATTTACCCAATTCTACTCCTAAACACCAGCAAGTGGGTAGAGAGGCTCCATCAACCCATCTGATTTCTTTTGATTGCTTTGTTTGGCTTTTATTCTAATTAAAGACATCCAGAAAACTTCAGGGGGTTATTGGTCCTCAGAATATATTTAGAATTCAGGTCTAATACTGTTATTTATTTGTGGAGATAGGAAAGTAGAGCTGTTAGAGAACCAGAGCCATTCAGGAAACACACTGATAAACAAACACACTCATGTTACATGTGTGGAGTACACACACACACACGGAAGTGTGAATGAGAACATCTGAATATTAAAATAAATATTTCTCCTTTAGCTTTCCCACATGCTGCTGCAGAGCTGAGCCAAAAGCAGAGCAGAAGACAGGGGCAGGGGGTAACTCACTCTCTGCTTCTGCCACATCTGTGGCTTCTCCCCCAGGAGAAGGAGCTGTGTGTGACACCCTGCAGGTTGCAGTGGCATCTCTGAAGCACCAGAGACCAAACACCACAAGGCATGGCATGGATCAGGTGTCAGTGTCTGCTGAGCTATCTTGGTACCACTGCAATTATTCCTGTATCTGGTCCTTTCCAGACACTCAGAGCTCACAGGACTCCTGTAACCTCTTTGGAAGTTAAAAGGACACAACCTGCTATTCTCAAAGGCAAACTTCTCCCAGGGGTGCTGAAATCCCACTCCTGTCACCATCACTATCACCAGTGGAGGTGATGCAGAGCAGCTTGGTTTGGCTTCCACCTCCCTGCAGGTGTGAGCCTCTTGGGCCTCTGTAGTGGCCTGAGGGAGGAGGGGTAGCAATGTAAATCCATCAGTGATACCTGTTTTCCTTGGTTACTCTCCGTGTGCCTGGTGGGAGCATTCCTGGATTCCCAGCCCCAGGAATGCATCACTGCTGCTGCAGAGGCTCAGGGTGAGCCCTCCTCTGGAGACCAGGCACTGCACCTCTGTGCTGGATCAGCCTCTGTCAGCTCAATGGGCTTGATTAGACCACACAGCAGATCCTATAATGTTCCTCTCAGTGGTGACCAACCCATACAGCATTCACTCCATTTATTTAATTTCTTATTTTCTTCATTCCTTGCAGCATTCTGCTCGCCACACATCTTGTAGCTGCACTCCTCCTCCACTGCAAGTCAAGAATATACATGTTCAGTAGAAAAAAAAGACCTGTTCTGTTAGCTAGGTACTGTCTGTGACAGGATAGTTTAGGATAGTTTAGTTCCTCCCTCGTGCCTGAGCTTGTGCTCCTATAGCTAAACATCTGACAGCATCACAGGAGAAACACTGAGGCCACCAAACTTCAAGTCACTTCAGAAGTAAGCTGTGCCTGAGCCAGATGGCTGGAGCTGGTGGAGTGAAATCCAGGGCTTGGAACCAGTGCTGAAGCGTGATTTCACCTGAACACAGCACACCTGGCAGCCCTGTGACTGGGCCAATGCCCTTCAATCTAAAACAGCACAGTCAATTCACACACGTCATCTCTACGATAGGAAATCAATGCCTACTTTTAGTGTTCAGCTTCCAGATCAGATTTTCCCTTTCCCCTCCTCACTGCCAAGACCCTGCCCTCTGCTCCCCAGGAGAGCTGAAGAAAGGACTGATGTGGAGGGAAATGACCACTGATGTAATGTCACCATGAGGAGATGCAGGTCAATGACAGATGAGTGACAACTGTCAGGTGCCAGGTGCCTGCTCTGTCAGCCTGTGAAGGGGATGCTGTTTAAGCACTCACTGGTCAGCTTTGCAACCTGAAACACTTTGCAGTACTGTTTTCAAAATCTTTCAAAACACTCAGAGCCAACAAAAAGAAAGCAGGGACTCAAACACAAAACGTCCACAAGGCTCATGACAGCAATGCCTGTGCCAAAGAAATCTGGCATGTCTGGACTCCTCATCCTGGGCAGGCTGGCTTTTACCCCTTTCTTCCCTACTCTCCTTCTTTTCTTCTCAGTTTCCTACCACATCCTGAGGTTTGAGTCACCGTGGGTTGTACTTTTATCAACAATGAAACACAGAGACACCTTTCACAGCTGCTGAGCTTGTGTCTTGCTTGGAATTTGGCTTTCTAAAGGTGAGTTGTTTGCCTTTGGAGAGTTCACACTCGTGCACACAGCCTCAGACTTGCACACAAAGAATGCTCCCTGTGCTCTCGCTGTGGGAAAACAAGAGCCATACACAGCTGGGTCTGTCCCTGGGGGTGCTGGCTGCTGCCCTGTTACCAGGGGATGCCAGAGAAGCACTGCCAGCCTAATTAGAGCCCTGCAAAACAACAAAAAATGAATAATATTTTAAAAAAACTAATGGATGACGAGCCTTTTACAAGATACTGGATACACTGAGAAGTGACAACAGCATCAAGATTAATGTTACTGGTTTGGGATTCTCACATGGTAAAATCATTTTAGAACTGCATTTGCAGCCTCTCATTTCAGCCTGCTGCATTCCTCAGTCACAGGGGAATGTTTTTACTTGGGCTGGACCAGTGAGTGGGCTGAGTTCCTCTCTCAGAAGCACATCCTGCTGCTACCTGGCACAGCATCCCATCCCCACATGTGCTGATACCTTTCAAACCTGGCAGGTTTCTGTGGCATTAGAGTATTTGATTAATTCTCCTTCTCAGTATCCCTTCTTCTCCCTCATCCCAACCCCAGCACTCTGTTTTACATTCTCTCTCCTACCAAAAATTATGAACTCCAGTGAGAAAGGCTCAGTGGGTTGCATTTCCCGCCTGTCAGACAAGAGGAAGCATCAGCAGCCTTGTGAGAAAGCATTTCTCATGACACCATGAGCTGAATGAGCTGGGTCCAGACTGTTTGGAGAACATTGGAGAGCATCCACGTTAGTGTCCAAGTGTTAGGATGTTCATCTGAGCTTTTGCTCCTGCAACTCTTTCATGTTCCCTGTAAACTTTGGCTCTGCCTACCATGGTTTCTCTGGCCAAATGCATTCCATGAGGAGGGTTATTTATTCCTCCTGATCAGCTCACGGTGTGCACAGTGCTTCAAACTGCATAAAAATATGTCCTGGTGATGTTGCTTTTACTTTGATCCAGCTTGTAAGGCTTTAGCTCACACATATCCCAACAAGTGGGGATCTGTGTTTGTTGACAAACCCCTTTGCTAATCCCATTGACATGAGCTAAAACTCTTCCAAGTAAAGAAAATTTTCTCCTTCATTGTGTTTCAGTCATCTAAAGCTAGGAAAAAGAATTACATTGTGTGGTTGATTTCACTCCTCATGTGAATTGAATAGGAAACAACTGATTCAAAGAGTACCCACCATCCAAGCCTGTTAATGAATATGGGGAGAAAGGACTTGAAAGAGTGTAGGTTCACTTTCCAAATAATTTATGAAACAGAAAAGGAGCCGTGATCCTGCTTGGAAAAGCAGTGGGTCCTTGTTGGATTAAACATTTACCCTTAACAATAAACACATGCTTAAATCCACGTAAGACAAGTGAGACTAAAGAGTGCTGAGCTGGGGCTCCATTGTAGAACATTTTCAGCTGTTTTCCACCCTGGATTTTTTCCCCATATCCTGCAGACACTGCTGGAAATCCCCAAGACAGCCGAGGGTATTTGGGTATTCACTTCTGCTGGTCAAAATTTCCCTGTAGGTTTTGCAAACCTTCAACCAGCTCTGCTTTGTGTTTGTCTGAATGACAATGTTAGCTACTGATTTCTGTTGGAGATGGTACAAAAATCAAAGGTTCCATTTTGCTTTAGTGGTTAAATGGAAATAAGAAACAGGCAAACTACCAATTTCCTGCCTGAAATGAAAGTAGCTACCAAGATGCAGTAAAAAACGTCAAAGATTCAAACTGTGTTACTGAGCAGAGTTTCTCAGGACATACCTGAAAGTGACCCTTCACTTTATTTTTCTCATCTATTTCCAGGTAGAACAGTCCTTCTTTACTGCAATGTGTTGGCTGCAAATAACATTTCATGAGACAGATACAGTCTGCAATGTCCTGTCTGCAGTTCTTATTAACAATTTTTCCTGCTCATCTATGTCTGTGTCATCTGAAACAAAGAGTCTACATGTCAGATGTTCATTATATTGATGATGTCCCAATGACAACCAATTTATTTTCCTGCCTGCACCTCAAGGAATTGTATTAGTAATGATGTCTATCTGCTCTAGAGATGCTTTGTTAAAACTGATGGTCTGCCATGAGGATACTTAATTATATCTTCTTAAAGGAGCACAATTAGTTTTCAGGTAAAAGATGGCTCTAGAGTTAAAATGTATTTTGAAATTAGTTTTCCTGGTGGATAGGATGTTTAATTTTCATTTTGGTAGTCAAACTGAGGAATTGATCAGAGCAATCTGGTAAGATGAATGCTTCGAAAGCAAAGCTGACACTCATCAGAATTCTCTTTTAACCTTCAGCCAATGTGATATTTGGTGGTAAAACCAGGGAAACAACAGACACACGTGGCAGTGCACGGAGTCATGAGGGACCCACTGTGGTAGGGACACTGCTGATGGGGACAGGGTAGGCTTCCCTTGGGGCTGCCAACCATCAGACAGGGCTCTGCTGAAGCTGCAGCTCCTCATTTGCACTTCTATCGAGGCTTCCTGGGACAACTACAAGGAAATTTCATTCCCAGCCGAGATTTCCAGTACTACTCCTCCTGCAGCAAGAAGCTCATCCTGCACACGAGTGTGTGGTTTGCATTGGAACTATAAATATTGCTTGAACAAGCCTCTGGGGGACAGTTGGCCTTCCCATAATGGGGTACAGGCCTTGGGGCACAGCCCACACTTAGATCCTTTGCCCAGAAAGGGTTGATGTGAGTATGGGTTGTCCAAGAACCAAATCATTGACTAAAAGCAGCAGAAAATCTCCCGTTCCCCTGAAGCCTTCAGAGAACCAGGGGTCTTTCATCTGTGGTTTCCAAACTGTCCTGACACTGGCAGAACTAGGACTTTCTGTAATAGCTTAATTTGATTCCTTTTTGGGATCATTTGTCCTCTCAGTGCAGTCTGCTCCAAAGTTTTCCACATCACCTCTGACATATTGAGTTTCCACATTAGCTGAACCATATTCATTTTTTTAGCTGAGCCATTACTTTCAGAAAGTTTTTTTTTTTTTTTATTTTCACGACATTTTGGAAACAACCCCCAAAAGATGCCAGAAAGGAATGTCATGAAAATGCATGCAGCAGTACTTTCCTGCAATACAAAACAGAACTCATTTAACATGCAGATCTCTGCAAATGTTGGAAGCCACCTGCCTCCCAAAGCACACAATTCCATAGTCCAAACCAGAAAAATAAATAAATAAAAGTGTCTACATGCACACACACACTTCTGTGGATCCTTATCCAAGTCTATTTTAGTACAGCAGAAACCAGAAACTGTAGATGTAAAAAAGGACATAAAGAAGAAAGTCCTGTGCGCTCCACTAATTTAAAAATAGTCTATCATAATTATTTCCAGAATATGTCAACATATAATTTAAAACAAATGTTTTGGATGAAAAAGTAGCTTTTCAAATTACTGGTGGCAAGTAATATTTATAATAATATTGATTTTATTTGTGGTCTTTTCTCTCCTGCTTTCTGTTAAGTCACTCATTACTGGAATATATTTACCATATAGTTTGGACAAGAAATTGCCAATCTGTTGTCTTTTTGCAAATTGTACAGTATGATATTTTGTTAGTTGATTTTAATAATGATGATGATACCAACTGGTTCAATCCTGTGCTAATATTTCTGTTTATTAATTGGGGAGACAGAAAAACTTAAATCTAAATCAAATTAATATTAAGTCACAGAATGTCCCTTGTGTGGAAGGGACATTAAAGAGCATCTTGTTCAATGGACAGGGACACCTTCCAATATCCCAGGTTACTCCAAACCTCATCCAGCCTGGCCTTGAACACTTCCAGGGGTGGGGCAGCCACAGCTTCTCTGGGCAACCTGTGCCAGGGTCTCAGCACCCTCACAGTAAAGATTTGTCCTGCATATCTAATCTAAATTTCCCCTCTTTCAGTTTGAACCCATTACTCCTTGTCCTATCACTACAGTTCCTGATGGAGAGTCCCTCTCTGATAATAAATGATAATAAATGCACTTCCAGGTGCAAACATCTGGTTGAAATCAATGAATTTAATTAGTTTAATGAGTTGCAACTCATTAAAAGAAAATACTGCAGAGAGTTGGCAAGTATTAATCACAATGTGACCAAAGCCTTCATGCTGATTAAACTTTCCACATTATTTGTGAGTCAGTTTTTGAATTAGGTTTTGAGTACTGTACCTGCTCCAGCTGACAGAACACAAAACAAAACAAAACAAAAATCACCAAAAAAATCACAAACAAACCAACCCAAAGAGATTATTCTGAAAAAAATCCAGACATTTGAGCTGGGCTGTGTTCAGGAACACTGGGAATATTCTTTGCTCTCCTGGTTCCCATGGCCAGAGATCCCTCTCCTTCACAGATTCTGCTGATGCTGATTAAGCCACTCTCTTCCCAGGTTAAAAATTTCTCCACTAAGCCAACCCAGAGCATCAGATTCAGTAGATCTTATCCACTGAGGAAACACCCTACTCCAGCACTATGGATTTTCCATGCAAGTACAAGAGAGTAAATCAAACCTCCAGATACAACAACAAAAAACCCCCATCAAAAACCAAAAAAATCCTCCTGTTCTTTAGCGAAGCTTGGATTGAGGTTTAGATCCAAGCTTCATGGCTCAGGATCATTGCCAATCCTGTCGTATCTTTCCATTCCTCTTTCTGGACACCATCAATAGCGGCCGTGCCAGTAGAAACGAGTGTTGGAGGCTGTTTTTAGAACCCTGGTGATTTGTGCAAAAGCAAAAAAAAAAAAAAAAAAAGCAAAACACTCCAAATGAAGCCTCACTTCATGAAATTTCCATCTCCATCCTGCAGGCTTGGGGTTTGGATGAGGTTCAGTTTTGAGGTGTTTAGCACTCAACTCACCATCTAACGAGGGCCACGCCAGCCAAGACCTGGTTCTGCTCCGTTTCAGCACAGCTTCAGCTCGTCACCAAAATCAATGGATGGACTTGAGATTTCACCATAGTAACACACAAGAAAAATTTAAGAGGCCTGGGAATTTGCTCCTTTTGCTAGGTTTTGAATGCTTTAGTCTGATTCTTGACTACAATGCACTGACCCTGGACTAAACCTCTTGAGATCAATACATGGACCAGCTTTGGCGAGCTCTGCATTCAGCTTATTCTGAGAAAAACATCAACCCTTCATATTACAAGAGGAATAAAATTGTGTGGATAGGTGTACTTGTGAGAAAAATGTTAAAATTATTCTTGTTCTCTTACACATTTCAAACACGAACCACAGAATTCGTGTACTCTTTATAAACAAGCCCTCTATGAGACTTCTACATAAATATTGCATTCAGTCAGGTTCCTGACACATTATTAATAGGTTTTCTGTTTTCGCCCAACAGATTTGATAGAAAACATTGTCTGCTCTGTGAGGAATACACAAGAACTAGTTGGCATCCATGCAATATATGCTGCTTGATGTAAATTGCTTCAGAGCTAGACTTACAAAATATTTATTCAAGGCCTTGCAGCAACCTGTTTGCATACATGGCAGCTAGGGAACGTGTCACCTACAATGCTGCTGGGCAGAGTCTCCATTTAAATCATTTTAATGGTAATAAAAGCCTTGCTGCACAGAAGCCTGTGCAGAGACTGCCAGCCAAGCCATGTTTAAGAAAAGTTGTTTTTTATTTATCTTTATGGGGAGGCTGATGAACTGAGGATTTTGCTGGATACCCACAGCAGAAGCATATGGGGCCTTTTGGCCACAGTGCATCTGTTGGAGTGAAAAGCTGGGTGTGACACATACTGATCACCTCCCCATGGTAGTGCCTCCACCTCCATTCAACACTTTACCATTTTGTCTACTGTCTAATTTAAAAGGTCTTCCAGAATTAAAAAAAAAAAAAAAAAAAAAAAAAAAACATTGTATGATACTAAATTACCTGCTTATCTTGAGGTTTACAAATCAAGTTTGCATGAGGACTAAAAAGTCACCCTCACATTCACAAACCAGCAAGAAGCTTTGCCATCTGAGCATCCTGCCAGGAATGTCGTGTGTGAATGACAACCCACAGGTAAGCTTTCCATCCTCCAGCAACAGCAACATCTGGGGTTCCCACAAGGATCTGTCAAAGAGCCTGGTGGAGTCTGTGTGTCAGGAAGGGACCCTGACTCCAGGCACTTGCAGGGAGGTGACACAGAGCCTTGGTGACAGGAGCACCGTGTCCCCACCAGGCTGTGCTGAGTGGTGGAGTGGGTATGTGCCTGGTGTTGTGCCACACTGGTTGCCAGTCACACCCAGAGCAGGCTGCTGGTGAGGTGAAAGGGAAAAAGCACTGATCCATCACCAGCCCTGGCTATACCATGAGAGTATAACCCCACAAATGGGGTTTTGCTTTGTTTCTCAGCTTGACTCAGCACAGAGCAGGTGCAGAGCTGGCAGCCAGGAGCAGCAAAGCCTAGAAAATGTTGAGCTGAGCAAGGAGGAAATGATGGTGACCCACCATATAATTGCTGTGTGGATAATCTTTCCTCCCCAAAGGCCCTGCAGGGCTGTCTGCAGGCGGGCTTTCTCTTCAGTCACTCACACACCGAGCTCACAGCACTGGAGAGGCTCTTGCAAACCAGTGCAGCCTCCAAGCTTTAGGTAACAGCATTACCTCTGACAGCCCCAGCCCACTCTGTGCAGCTGTCACATGCATGGTTGTACAGGGCTGGAGCCACATCTGTCCTCTCATCTGTTTTTTGTTCAGATCTTCAGATTTTTCTATTCCGTGCTGGCTTTAACTCATTGTCTCCTGTTAAATTGATCGACAGGCTTGGCAACCATGCCCTCTTAAAAACAAGAGAATTAAAAAAAAAAAGAAAAAAAAAAAGAAGTGTCATGCCAGACAGAGTTTAGAGACGGTTCTGCATACATCTGGAATGTAGCAAACCATGAAACACTGGTGTCCTCTTAAAGCTCCCCTTTAACCAGCCAGAGGTTGCATAAAGACAGTGCTGTAAAGGTCCAGCCCAGCTGGCCTCTAGGTAATGTACCAATGTTGAAGGAAGAACATTTTAAAAAGGCTGGATCACTCTGCTCTTTAAGCTCCCTTGTATTCTCCCTGTAAATCTGGCCACACTCACCATGACTGATCTAAAATATTCCATTTTTAATTAGTTCCAGGTTCCCAAATGTGATTGCTACATCTGCACAACACAGCAGTGCCAAATCAAAGTCTGAGGCTGATGAACAAGTACTGCACAGTTTAAAGACCTGTTGAAGGAGAAAATAGGGCTACTCTGCTATTGGAAATGCCTTTTGGAAAGTTTGCAACAGCCAGGTCTCCACCTCAATCTCACAGGTCCACTAGAAATGAGAAACTGGGAGATACTCTTTAACTTCTCCCAGACTGAAAAAAAAACCAGCTCTGAGAAATAATGAAAATTTATAAATGTTGTGCTGTTCTGAAGAAGTCTCTCTGCAGAGGTACCACCAGGAATTATATCTGGAGACTGGAGAATACCTTGACTCCCAGACCTCATATTTTAAAGATGTCACTGACACTGTCTGTGTTACTTTCACCTGGGGCATCCCACAACACAGGGGTGGAACAAACATCCCATCTACTCCCAGGTGACTCAAAAAACTTCCTTTGTTCT
This sequence comes from Prinia subflava, assembly GCF_021018805.1. Taxonomy (NCBI): domain Eukaryota; kingdom Metazoa; phylum Chordata; class Aves; order Passeriformes; family Cisticolidae; genus Prinia; species Prinia subflava. The sequence goes on from NC_086261.1 coordinate 5,516,870, forward strand.
TAATCTCTGCTTTCAGTGTCCTCTTTTGGTGGTGTCTAATTGGATGCTGTTGATTCTGTCCTGTGTCAGAGATATAAGAGGTTAATAAGGATGACACCTAAATGCTGATAGGAGCCCTGTTGTCCCAGCAGCCAGGTGCAACATTTTCTCTATAAATAATAATCCACATCCCTCTGATGTGGAGCTCTGCTGAGCAGCTACTTGAAATGCAAGGCCCTTCAGGGGGAAGTTAAAGAACGCCTTGAGAAATTATCTTATAAGGAAGACAATAACATGAGAAGGAATGCATCACTAATAATAAAGCATATGAGCATGGCTGATAGACAGAGAGACAGATCGGCTGAGAGATAGTCCCCAGTATTACTCTGTGGAATTTTATGCCAACTGAAACTAACATTTCTGTGGTTCACTGAATTCATTGCTGTCCCTAATTAGATGTCATGACTAAGCCACCCTAAGTCTGTGCATATGGGGTTTTCTTTTTTTGTATTTCTGTATTCTGTGTTACTTTTTTACTCTCTTGAGAGCAAAGCTGAAACTCTCACAAGGACTAGGAGGTGAAATCTAAACCATTACAAACTGTGGCTTACATAAATCTAACCATATGCACTTTTGGAATGTCTCTTATATTTTAAACTAGAGGTCTATGTGTAACTGTTCTGGCTTTCAAGTCTCAAACCCAGGAAAATGAATGTCTCTGGGCTCTAGTAAGATCTCTTGTGCAAGGGTACTAGCACCTGGTTTCCCACTGCAGGATATAAAAAGGAATTTCCCCCTCATCTCTGCCTTTGTGAGACCCTATCTGGAGTTCTGTGTCCAGCTCTGGGCCCCCAAAATAAGAAGGACATAGACCCATAAAAGTGAGTCCAGAGGAGGCCACAGAGATGACCCGAGGGCTGGAACACCTCTGCTCTGCAGCCAGGCTGAGAGAGCTGGGGCTGTTCAGCCTGGAGAAGAGAAGGCTCTGGGTAGATCTTAGAACACCTTTCACTACCCAAAAGGGTTGCAAGAGAGCTGGAGAGGGACTGTGGACACGAGCACGGAGTGACAGGACAAGAGGGAACAGCTTTAGATTGGAAAGGCATAGGCTTAGATTGGGTATTAGTAAGAGACTGTTCCCTGAGGGGGTGGTGAGGGCCTGGCACAGGGTTCCCAGAGAAGCTGTGAACATCACATCCCTGGAAGTGCTCAAGGGCAGGTTGGATGGGGCTTGGAGCAATCTGGGATAATAAATGGCACACCATCTATGACAGGGAGGGTCCCTTCCAACATAAACCATTCCACAAAATCTGATCACACAATCACTTTGCAACTTCTCACAGCTCCCCTGGGGAGCTGCATACAGGGAGGTGCTGAGGCGATGAGACTGAAGGGTGAGTTCCTGAGGTTCAGAACTGTCTGGAGGCAAAATGCCTTTGCTTCCCGAAGGCTTGAGCCTGTGGCTAGCTGGAACACAAGCCTGTCTGTTTCTGCCTTGCCCTGTCAGGATTAGCAGTACCTACCTGGGATCTGCAGTGTTGACCATGGCTGTCAATTAAAACTAAACACATTTCAGCGTGGCTGCCAGCCAAAAACAGAGAACCTGCCAAATAGTAAACACAGAAGATCTGCCTAGTTTCAAAACAATTGTGCCACCGCTGCGAGAGGAGAGAGCACATAATTCCTCTGTAATCCAGGGGCTGCCAGTGCCAATTCCCAAATGATAGATGAGGCCTTCAAAAGGAGCCCTCCAGAGCTAACTGACTGCCATCTTTCTTCAGTGTGAGATTTTTTTATTTTGCCATAACCTTTCTTAAAATATTCCTGATTCATGGCAGGCTTTTGTTCAGTAAGCAATGAAGACACTAAAATGCATCAGACACAAGTGAAACCACAGCACTTGACCAAAAGACCACAACAAGTGGATTTAGATTTTTAGAATGGTTATCTATTTGTGATGTTCCATTACAGAATCCATTGAGCTTGTGTAATTAAATAAAACAGAAAACTATTTTGATAAAACTATTACTGAGGGTGAAACTTTCCCATAAACTCTATTCTGAAGGGCACATGACAATCATCATATGGTGGTTCAAACTGAAAAGAAAAGGTGTATCAACTATAAAAAAAAGTAATCTGTGACTTCTAAACTGGATACTCATCAAAATGGATATGATGGATGGATACTCATCAAAAGAAACAAGTCTAAAATAACAGTGATGATTGAAAAAGATCTCAGAAGAAGGAAACAGATTGAGCTATGTCTGAAAGCTTTGGGATATTTTGACCAGTCAAAGAAAGTGCCTCAAAGCTGCCTGTGCTTGTGGCAGCAGGGAAGAAATGGGGTTGCTGTCATCCCACCTCCATGGGCCTCCAATCCAAAGCTTGGCTCTAATCCTTTGGAACTTGGAACCAAACAGTTTCTGTTTTCTGAATTATTCCAGAGCAATAGGAAATACATAAGAAGATGATGAGGAATGATGACAACTCTACATGCTGCCCTAAGGTGATGTGTAAAGCAGCCTGCACAAATTCTTGTGGAGATGATACTGCGGAGATGAGGACAGACTTACTTCCCGGCATCTCAATGGCCAGACCTTGAATGCTGTAAAGTTCTTATTTTTTATTTTTAAGTTTGTAAATCATCCTTAAAACCTACAACAGATGAAATATGTTTTTAATTTTATATTTAAAATGGAAACCAAACAAAGATGCCAGAGCACATTCTACTCTGTTTAACTGAACTTGGTAAAGCCTATGACAGCCACATTTTCTTTTGCCAGAGAAACTCACTTGCCTTTTCAATTAGGCTTAGATTCACTCCAGAAATGTGATGGTGCTGGATCTAAATGGGGCTCACATGTTCCAGCTTTCACTATTATTGCCTCAACCCTCAACCGTGAAGATCTGACAACATGATGGGACAGGTAGATCAAGGGAAAGAAATATGGAGACACTAATAACCAAATACTCTACTTCAATCCCTGCCTTTCATTCTGAAAGCCCCTAAAGCACATTACAAATTGGGTTCTTTATCTCCCAAAACAATTTAATTCACCCATGAAATAAAACCATCTCAGGAGGTGGGGTATGAAGGAAGGCAGAGAAAGAGGCAGATGTTTAACATCAGCCAAAAAAAAATTCCAATGGAAAAAAAAGAAAACTAGCAAACCCAAAGACTTATTTATGCAAACACCAGATACTGTGTGTGTCACCTCCTTCCTTTGAGTTTTCTATAATGCAGGTAATGGAACCAATACTCAAAATTTACAAAGTTCTCAAAATGTTTTGGCAGCCCACAGGGAGTTAAATATTACATATTACATATGCCCTTCTGCCTGTCCAGGAGAGGTAAGCACTTGCTGCTACAGCTTTTCTCCAGGGAAGTACTGCAGTGTGAGTCCTCAATCCAGACTGAATCAAAGTATAGCAAGGTGCCTTGGTTATCCTGATTTCTCTAATTTTCTGAGTGTAACTTCACTGAAGAGGCAATAGCAGGAGAATCACCAGTGTATTATGAGGGAGCTCATCATCTCTCCTTCCAATTGAGCATGATGGGCAGCAGTGGCATGGAGTTTTTGGCAGCAAACAGAAAAGCAGGTTTGCTGCCTCTGGACTTGCCCACCTTCTCGCAGCAGCAGCCTCAAAGGCTGTTTTGTTTTGACACGTGTTTCCAATAAAAACACAAGGTTCGTATTGACAAGAGGAATGCTGGAGCAGACCACTAGCATTTCAGAGCAGCCACAAATCCTCCTTGCTCTGAGCCCCCAAGGGTCAATTCCACGCAGCAAGAATCCCACTCTCTAATTATTCACGTTCCTCCACCACCAGCCTCATTATCTGGTGAACTACTGTCAGCTGAAGCAGATTTTTTCAATTATTTAAAGAGACATTGTCAACTCAGCCATGCTCTATTTACATACATAAAATCAATAATCTCTTTCTCATTACCTCTGCTATAAATACTACTGAAGTTTGGAGAGGGGCAGTAGAGGTTGTCTTCTTTACAGTAAATACCCCAGAGAAATATTCTGGTGTCCCACGTAAGGGCTGGTCTATAAAGACCTGGGAATGAAAACAAAATGTTGCCACTGGAATATGTTACTGGAATGTCCTTAGTTTCATGCCTTAGCTAGAAAGTCCAAGATTTTTTTCCTTAGGTTGCCATCTAAGAGTTTGTCATCTAGAGGGTATTTTGCTCCTGACTTAGAAAAGGGCTCTTGTTGGAACCTAGCAAAAGACAGAAAATTGTCCAAGCGAGGGAAGTTGTTCCCAAGAACCATGGTTCCTGGCTGTCATCAAGTCAAGGGATCAGGGTATTTGAGAATCAAATAGTCTGTGCTTCCCCACCACATCCTCTTACACATGAGAGAGGAGCAGGAAAAGCTCTGAGGGTCCCTTAGAGTTCATTCCTTTGGAGCAGGGATGTACAAGGACCACATGGTTTGGGAAGGCATCAAATCCTTTTGTATCCTCAGGCTGGGTAAAGGGCAATCCCAGCTTGCTCCAGCTATGCACCTCTTCAGGTACACAAAAATTCCCCTCACAACCCTCCAGCAAGAATTACAGTGCCATGACCTGGATTTTCCTCTTCATGTCTGCAGACTATCATCAAATGGATTAAGAAGAAATGCAGCCTGTGTGAGCTAAATGTCTCCAAGAATCCCACACAATCCTAGCAGAATAACTGGGAAAAGGGCATTGGCTCCTTTTCATCTCCTTCAGGGGCAAGAGGGACATTTTTGGCAAGTATCCTTTATTCATCAGTCTCAAAGACATGATCCATGTGTTAAGAGTTCTGTCTACATAGGAAGCAAAGAGTATAGCCAAAAGAACTGATACCAAAGGACTTTTGCTTTTGCCTCACAGACAAGTAAGTATGGTGTGACATTTAGTTTTTTAAAATAAATTCTACTCAGATTTCCAAAGACAACCAAAGGAATACAATCACAAAGAACACAGAAGAAAAAAAAAAGCCACTCCTGAGGCACATTGTTGTTACAGGCCATGAATTGCCATGTCTTCCCATTTCACCTCACAGTGGCACAAACAGTAATGGAAGCCCGAACAAATTTCTTAAACCAGCAAGTCAGGCTCTCAGGAGAACAATTCAGAAGGTTTGTTGTCATTCTGCTTTGATGTGCTCTACAATCTCACACAAAATCAGGCCTCAGTGGGAGCAGCCAGGGTCAGTGTACCAAAGGCAGTGGGCTCCCCTCCTAGGGAGCTAATCAAAACCATCCAGTGGCAGCACAGGGAAGGCAAAAGCAAAGCGCCAGCAAATAACTAAATAAATACAACTGCTACCCCTTAAATAACCTTGTCACCGAAACACAGAAGTGCACTGATAAGTCCATCCTTCTTCTAAGCAAACACACTGTGTGTATTTAACTTGACAGGTTTTCAAGAGTCATGTTCCATAGCTTTCCATATTGTCCTCAGCAGGACATAGCCAACAGTCTGGAAAATAATATCTTCTCTAACTCCACTATTCCCTCCCCCACTTTTTTTTTTTTTTTCTTGTAATCATCCATATTATTAATAGGAGGCAGCTGGTTCCCATTAATGTTGGGAAAAGTGGTCTATCTCAGGAATTATGGTTTAAATTGGCTTGTAGTCTGGGGGAATTAGCCATCTGCACCTGGCCTAACATGGATATTTTCAGCCATACTAATCATAAACAGGGCTTTGTTCTAGTTGTGTCCACTTGGGTCTCTCACTCTTTTTTTTTTTTTCCTACTTAGAGAGTGGGAAAAAAAAGAAGAAGAAAAAAAATAATCCCATTAACCCTTTCACAGAATTAATCAAAACTTAACTACTTTATTACTGTCCTGCAGTATTTTATTTTGTGTTTGTAACTGAGCACATCATTTACGTTTAAGTGGGGCCCAGCACAAGTCCTGTAGCTTTTCAGAGGCTGAACAAAATTGGCAAGAGGAAGAGGCAGTTGTTTGGCAAGCCAGCTGTGATTTAGCAATAACTTCATGACGTCCACACAAAGCTGAATATCACGTGGGCAGGAAGGGCTGAGCACCAGGGTAAAGCTGCAGAGAGGGAGGGCTGCAGTATGTAAAGCAAGAGCACCAGAACATTGCAAATTACTCCAAAGAATGTACTATAATGGAAGGGGGATGTAGGTTTTGGGGCAGCTTTTCCCTCCCCACCTTCCATTTTATGCCCATATTGGCAAAACTGTTGTGTTTTCCAATGGTTTGGGGCTGAGAAAAGAGCGGATTCAAAGGTGAGGGAAAATAGATGACATCATCAGGTCAGGGGACTGCTCTCTTTGTCTCACAGACTTGGCAGTGAAGGTATAAGCTCCATCCCACCTCCAAACTCTGTAGGGAATCCAGCCACAACTGCAGTTATAAGAATAAGGAGTTCTTCTGCAGAGCCTATCTGAAAGTTTGACCAGTTTTCTTTTTTTTTTTTTTTTTTTTTTTTTTTTACAGCTAGATCTTTACAGAGATGTGTAAAAGGATTTTCTCTCCCTCCCCATCAATCTTTCTGCCTTAGTGATTATAAATGGACAGTGCTAATGTGTTTAAAAACTGTATAGACAAAGTCTGGGAGAAAAGGTTCATCAGTGGCTCTTAATGATCTGGACAAGAGTTTTGGCTTGAAAGCCACTGAACTACTGCACACTGGAACTGCTGAGGCTCTGCCAAGGAACTGCTCAGTCTGATCATGTCCCAATCTCCTACTCTGCCTGCAGACAGGATATTGCATTAGCCATGACACTGCAGCTGTTTGCACACACACTATTGTGAGGGCTTGTATTGCAAGCAAAAATGTACATTTTAATCACTCAGTCACAGCTTTGCCTATACACCAGGGGGTTTGTGTGAACAAAGCCAGATCCAGTGGCCACTCTTTGTGGTGCAGCATCCCTTCTCCACCCAGGCCTACCCCTGGGCTGCTGCACCGAGTGCCAAATCCAAAGTTGTGCCAATACAGTCACTCCATCCCCCACTCTGCCAAATGCCAGCGTGTCCTGGCAATGCACATCTCAAGCAGAAGGAAGCAGAGAGCTCCTTACAGCTGCCTCGTGTTTCCACCTTGCTGGTGGGACCACCTAGCTCTAAATGGGCTTGTTTGCTTGCTGACTCCCTTTCCAGGATCCAGCTAAAACAAGCAGCCAAAACACCAACCCCTCATGCCAGAGCCTGTTGCCATGCTATCTGCAGCTTCCCCGGGATCAGGAAGTGCCAAAAGCTTGGAAAACAGCCTGGGTCTTCCAGGCCAGTTTGGAGTCTCAAGAGGCCCAGCTAGTTTGGATAACCTACAGTCAAGCATTACAATTTATGGGAGCTTATCCAAACAAAACTCGGAATCAAGTCACTCACCCATCAGTAAGTGAAACACCTCTCAGAACGAGGTGTGCTGCCAAGGGCTGGGAGGTGGGGCCAGGCAGGGAGGAGAAGGGACAGGGTCAGCTGGGGATGGACTGCTGAAGCTTTGGAGGGCAGGGAAGGTGCAACCACCCTTCCGTGAAAACATGGGCAAACAGCTGGCAGCAGCAGGAAACAGAGCATGAGGGAGGTAATTTTTAATAAGCAGCTTTGAACCTGCCCCCAGACAAATGGAAATCAGGAGGAACTGGTTTGTGAGAGCAGGGAATAGTGTTGAAGTCACAAAGGGGAAAAATGGAAACCACAATGAAGATCAGGGTAGATCCCAGGGGACTGCAGCTGAATGTGGGCACATTGTCTGCCCAAATGTAAAAAGGTAATACGGTAAAAAGGAATGAAAGGAAGGAGATGAGTGCAGAAAGACATTCTTAATCTTGGTGAGCTCTTAAGTTTACTAAGACAGCCACAAATTCCTGGAAATGAGAGATCCCACTTCTTCAGGGAGAAAGATTTAGGCACAGAAGCCAGAATAATGAATCTTGCACAAGAAAGGTATATTAAAAACAAAATAACAGAAACTACACAATGTAATAACTGAGAGAAAAGGCACCTGCAATCCCCAGATAATCCACCGGTGTTGGAGGTGTGCACAGTATCCATGATTCAGACACAATAACTCAGGAGAAATAGAAACCAAAAGCAAAGACTCCCCTGGGACTTGCTCCTTTCCTGACTCCACCAGCAACAAACCAGCCCATGACTTCCACCTGCTCCAGCTCTCCTCCTCCTCCTCCTAATTGAGGTCCTCTGGGCCCATCTTTGGAGTAATTGGTGCAGCATCTGGTACACTGCAAACCTGCTCTCCATCTCTGCACTGCCTGCACAGCTAAACTTATTTCTTCTTTCATGACAGCACTGATCACAAAGTCCAGAACAAAAAGTGCAAAAGCCACAGACAGAGTCTCCTGGCTGGAGATGCAGCTGTGGAACAAACTTGCAGAGGAAATGAGACAAATCCAGTTAGAGCACCTTTGGGACACAATGAAAAATGTTTTCCATCACAAGCAGGATGATGTTCACAGCATCACCATCCCTTCACATCTGAGGAGAGAGAGATTTTTAACCATAAAAAAGACAAGAACCAGAGATATCCCAATCCTGCTCATGCTGACCTTTGTTTTCTCTCATGAACAATGGTTATGTATTAAATTGCTGTGATAACCAGAAGGATAAACCTTCAGGAAGCTCAGCTTAAGGAAAATACTGACGGGAAATACTTCAGGAGGCTGCAGAGATGCACAGCTCCTTAAACCTGTATGGGAGATGAAATCAGACTGGAGATCTTACAGACAGTGGAGCTATTTGCAGAGATTGATTCCTGTACCCCAGGTGTGTAAAGAACCCATGGGTTTAACACAGGACATGAGGATTCACAGAAGGCAGAACAGTGACAGGTGATAAGGGCAGCACCAGCATGGTGTGATCTGGAGAGTATCACACATCCTTGCTGTGGTCATACTCATTCTTTCCCTTCCCGTCCTTCCCAATTCAAAAGATACATTTCTTTCTAGGCATCTCACAAATCACCACTGCTTTTGGCTATGTTTTGTACTTGTTTATAAAGCTGTAATCAAATTAAAATGCCATCATCAGTCCTGTCCAGCTACCTACAGAATGCTTCTCCTAAGATGCCAGCAGTGCTTGCTTTCTTTTCCCCTGTGATGTTACCCCTCAGGAAAACACTTTCTCAAACAGCGTTTCCAGTTTTGCAGGCACTAAAAGAGGTGCCAGGCTTGTGTGTTTCCACCCAGCCAGGGTTCCTGTGTGTTCCTCCAAGAAAACAGGAAATAAATGGCTGACCTGGAGATGGAATGTGTGTGATGCACCCCAATGATGAAACAGAGATTTCAAATTAGGTTTAGTGGAGATGGAGAAGAAGAAAGGATGAAAGAGAGATGAAGGAAAGGAAACCCACATACACACACATTTTGGGTCTTGGAGACTGATACCCAAACCATAGCTGGTCCTCCAAGAAGACGGATTCATATCACCAGCCTCACCACACGAGCACCTCTGAAAAACCAAGCTTAACATTCTGCCTGACTCCAGCAAAAATGCAGCCTTGTAACAAAATAAACACAAGAAAAACCTCTTCACAGCACAAAGACCTAATTCAGGGAGTAGATTTCATTATGGGAATAGCACGTGTCTGTCTTACAGACCCTAAAGTATCCCACATGCTTTGCTTATTTCAGAACCTGACTCCATAAAACAAAACACTGCAGGATAATCATATTTATTTGTTTGGTTTTCCACTTTGTTCAGTTATCCTAGCTTAAATCTAAGCCAAATGTTACACTCCAAAAACCCCATGGATATACATGTTTTTTGATTTACCAACAGAAGCAACAAAGCAGGTTACCAAAGCCAAGAGCAGAGGTCCTCATTTGTAACCATTTATCCTCATGTAGTTAAAGGTCACCCACAAATTACAGACCGTGGGTTCTAGCACTGTTTTACAGATATAAATATACATGGATGTTTACAACTGCTGCATACTCATTTTCCACGGTGTGGTGCCCAATGTTTCTGCCACAGCCTGAAAGGGAGCTGCCTCTCAGGAAGGCTGTGCCTGGTGCTATATTTAACACACAGGAACTGTTTTCCTTGATTAAAAGTGGGAGGAGGAGAGGCAACACAGTTAAATCAGTTGTGCCCAAAACAAGCAAAGGTAACTGTTGTGGTTTGTGAGCTAAATGGCTGCTCATGTCCCACATGAAATAGAGAAACAAACCTAGAAAACCATCCCGGGAAGAAATGACTCACTAAAACAGAAAAAAAACCCCTGCTTGCAAGTATCCCTATCTTTTTCTTAAATTAAGGAGAACTTGGAACGACAAGCTGAAGTTTTGAACAACAGGATGTCTAAATAGCAATAAGATTTGTGAAGAATTATAGCAGTGATGGAATAGTACTTACATTATCACTTATGATTCTTTAGGGGTGAGCCTTTCAACATTTCTCTGCAGCTCCTGCCACTTGAAAAAACCTGCATTCTCAGGGAAATACATGACTCAGGAAATCAACACTTTAAGAAAAACTGCAAACACTGTGGGACCAGCGCTAGAACTGTGAAAGTGGGCAGTAAGCCTGTGTAAATTGATTACCCAGTAAGTTTATAGGGCCAGTGAAATTATTAAGGGGTAATTTGTAGTCACCTTCAAAAAAGAGATCTCAGGTTAAGCAGATGGTGTGTTAACATGCAGGGAACACTTAAGGCAGGGAGATGGAGCTTCTACGTTATTTACAGCTTGCCATTTAAATTAGAACTTCAAAGATGGTCAGACTTCTATAGGTCTCTTCCAACCCAAAACATTCTGTGAGTTTAAGATTTTGGCATATATGTCTCTTCAGTGGGGGGTGAGGAGGAAGGCTTTTCGAAATGCAGGAAGGAGGCAATCCTGGCTGAAAAGTCAGAGGTGAGAAAAATGAGGGGTTTATGCTTGGGCTTTAAATAATGTCCTCCCTTCAAAATGTATTTTGAAGTTGTGGCATTTTCAAGGAAATTATACAGACCCTTCAGTTCTATGCTGCTGGGTGAGGTTCAGCTGGGTGAGGTTCTGCACAGTGTTGCTCACTACTGTAAGGGACTTCACACAATCTGCACTGTTAATCCTGGTGCAGTATGTAGAGACTGTCTCCCTTTGAGTTCCTACACCTCCTTCCCTTAGCTTCTGGTTTTATTTATGATCAGACTTCCTGTGAAAAGTCACCACAAAGTTCCTAAGTCCCTAAAGATAACTTGGGCTTTCTTGCAGACTCAACAGCCCCACATACTCCACCTGGGAATAACACCTGGAAAAAGTACCAAAACTTTTGTTTCATACAAAAGATGCTTATCTCATTAAAAGCCATCCATTATATTCCAGTTCTAAATGGGTATTTCTCACTTTGCTTTCTCCTTCTTCTCACCTGCAAGCACATCAGCCCCAGGAGACAGAATCCTAGAATGGTTTGGGCTGGAAGGGACCTTAAAGATCATCAAGTTCCAGTTCCCTGCCATGGACAGGGACACCTTGCACTACAGCTGGTTGCTCAGAGCCCCTGGGACAGTCCCCATGAACAGAGGGGACAGCCCCAGCCTTGTGCTGCTGCCTGTGCCCCATGCTCTGCCTCAGGAGGGCACAGAGGTGAACACATGAAACTGCACCCCAAAAGTGGGAAGTCCAAGCATGGCACACACAGGGCAAAGGGAGAAGAAACCAAGGCCTGCTTCTCCCAGCTTTCTGCTCCCTTAGAGAATCACACAAGTACAAATCCATGAAAACAATAACCCCAGCTGCAAAGGCAATGAAGCAATTTGTTAGGGAGATGACATTTTTAATGAGAAACACTTGCTGAAGGAGAACAAAAGGCCCTGTTTGGTCAGAGAGATGCTCTTGATACTCTTCTGAAGTGCATGAAAAAGTAATTTCATTTAAGCGTCATACACAGAGCAGCTGAATTTCCTGGGGCTCCAGATGTTGTCCTGTGCAGATGCTGAACAAATGGAACTCTGTCTTGATGAAATGAAAAGAAAAAAAGCAAGCCTTCCTAAACCAAAACCCATGCACCAGAGTATTTCACATCTTAAAAGAAGAAAAAGAGAAGATAAAAAAAAAGAGAGAGAAAGCCATGCAAAGTGGGTGAAAAGGAAGTTCTTGAACCCAGCAGTATTGCCCATAGAATAGACTGCTCTTAATCACCCGATGGATAATTGAAGGAGACGACAATCTGGATTTGCAAAATACCAAGGTCTGGCTCTGTCGCCTCTTTTTCTTGGCTTAGTTCTGTTTCTCTTTGACAGTTATCTGGCTGTGATTACACTGAGTTTGTTCCCTAAGAAGGGACAGATTCTGCAAGCTTTTATTAGGCCAGAATTTACTGGAACATTCTGGGGTGAGTGACAGATTCAGAATCAACAACTGCAAACCTACAACCAATATTTCTCTGTGTTGAAATTGAAATGACACAAGTTTCTTTCCTGATTTTTGGGCAGGGCAAGGGGTTTGGTGCCTCGGTAGTAAAAGCTTTTGAAATAGGAGATCAGACTGATATCAGCTCTCACGTTAATGAAGACTAATGAAGTATAATGACCTTGATATTCAGACACTTCACTCCTGAACTTTGGGGTGGGTGACAGAAGTAGATGTAGATGATTCCTAGGCTTTGTAAACCAGACAGGGCTATACAGATCCTGATGCAAATCAGAATAGCCTTAGGCCTGCTGGCTTATGCTCCCATTTTTTTTCTTCTGCCTTTTTAGGCTCTGAAAAAATGGACACTATTCACTCTTTCTTTTAAGGCACAAGTCTCCTTCTGACACAACATTATCCTTCTGCTAAGTGGTAGCAGATGACAGAGTCCAAAGCACTGCACAAACACGAGAGCATTCCTGCCTCTTCCACAGGGCCCCTTCCCAAGAAGGCAATGCTGTCACAGACAACTCTGCCTTTGAAAAAAACCAAAACCAAAACAGTAATAAAAGCCAGGTTTGTGATGCTGGTCCATCAGCAGGTGGTACTGTGTAGTCAGTTTATAGTGAGCGAAGTGAGAACGATAATATTGGTTTAAATTGAGATTTGGGAAGGGTGGTTAGCATCACATCTGACACCTCCCCAAAGGGCAAAACTAAAGAGTGACACACCAGAGTACCCATCGGAGGAGGGGGAAGCACGCAGTGGGTGTGTTAAGTAGATCTGAATAAGAATAGACTAAAAAAACTGGAAAAGAAAACAGTGTAGTGCATGCAAGTTATGAGAAACTGGAGACTGACCTTTTGTTTCTCTCTGTTGAGAGGTAGAAAAAGGCAGAGAGCAGCTGCTTTCCTGCTCAGAGGGAAGAAACTGCTCCCAGTAAGCCTCACAGTCAGAGAGAAGTGATCTCAGAGTTCAGGCAAGAAGTAGATAAGGGGGTTGAAAGAGGACATTCCTTGTTATTTTTTAAAAGCAGTGCATCATAGGTCAAATGAGCTAGTTTTGTCCAAACTCAGTCAAACCTAAATCTTAGATGACCTAATGTAAACATCAGCAAACCAGCCACGGTGCTGGTGGCTCACAGAGGAGCATTGTGCTTTGGAGAAACCTGCTTGAAGCAATGCAGTAAAATGAATTGACCTTAGGATGGAAAAATCAATTTTTGCAGAATTATTGGGTGTGATCTAATGACTGCACTGAATAACCCAAATTCCAACAATGGGTAATGCTTTTAAGCACATTACCAGGTTTTGTTTCGTGCATAGGTTGCCAAAGTAATCCCTTTGCACACAGAGAAAGTAGTCAGTGAAACTTTACTTCTGGTGAGCCCTTAGGAGAGCCTTCCTCAAGCAAGCAATCTGTTACTTTATATTCTGAAGAGGTTTGCCTTAAGGCTGCCCCCACCAGCAATCAGCAGCATACTGACAGTCTCCAAGCCTTGATTGCTAATGAGGAGAAAAAAATCACTGGGGAAGACGGAAACTAGAGATAAATAAGATATTTTGCCCTCATTTTTTTCTCCAAGCACACCCTACAGCAGAGCATGCTTGAGCCATGTGGGATACAGGTGTGATCCCACCGAATTTTTTGCTGCAAGGATTTTTGGGGCAGGGAGCATTTTAGAATTTCCAGAGCAACAGGAAATGCTGCCAAATGAGCCAGCATAAAGGGGACAAACAGGGAGTGGTGCTGAGGGACTGGGGACTCCGTGGCAGGGAGAACATTTTTAAGGGTGTATTTTTAAGGGTGACCCTCTTATTAAGGATAAGAGGTTCTAGAGCTGGCACTCCTAAATCCTGCTCATGAGAGTAGATAATGCAGAATGTCAGTGCAACCCTGCATTGCCTCTCTCCTGTGTCATTTTACCCAGAAATCCAAGGATATCTTGGATCATCTGCATGGCAGATGCTGGGTCTCCATCTGACAGAGAAGCCAGGGGAAATGGGCTGTGTGCCTCTCCTTAGAACCATGGAATTATCTCTCCTTGTGCATCTCCAAGCAATGGACAGCCAGGCAAATCTTTGGTAGTGTAGCAGCATCCAGGGCATCATTAAAAACAACTTGGATTCAAAATCCAAATTGTCCATATCCATCATTTTAGGGACTTCTTGGCCTTCTCTGTATTTCTTTTGATATTTTAGAATAATTTTAAAATTCCCCTAGGCATAAATATAAAATATTTTCTTAAAATTATCTGGAATACCCGGCTTCCTCAAAGATTGCTGAGTGAACACACTTATCCCCTCAAAAACACCAGGGAATGATGATTTCCTCATTCAGGAATCGAATGTTCATTTTCATGGGTCATTAGAGATGGATAGCTCTAAAGGTATTCTAAACCTTTAAACTCCCCTGTCTTTTAGTAAGGGGAGAAAACCAGGAGAAAGACAAAGAGAAAGGAAATAATGAACATTTGCAAAGCCACTAATGAGCTATTGCGGGTCATTACTTTTATTTCCAAGAGGAATTTAAATTACAAACTGTTTTGAGAATCACTTGCATTAGGCATTTACTTCATAATGAATGTGACTGCAATTTTAAAAAGCTGGTGTGCAGGATGGTAGAGAGGCCATAAAAAACCCAAGTTACATATTGAATTCAGTGTACACATAATGACCATATTATTTCTAGGGAATTAACTTTTTTTTCCCCCTAACTTTCCAGACTCTGAATCATTTTCTAATAGGATTTCAACAGGCAATAGTATTAAAAATGTGTTAGATGTTAGCATCTGGGCCAGGAAAAGCATGACAATCTAATATAGAGAATCTAAGTAGGGCATTCATCCAAGTCTGCCATCCATCTTTCCATTCTGTGTGGTGTCTCCCACTTCAGGGTACACAGATTGAGCAAATCCTTGGAATAATGACATTTAAATGAGGTAAAACCTACCTGATGACGTTTCCTTGCTAGGCAGGTTGCAGGGCCCAGAGAACTGATACCCAAACTGCAGTTGTCTCCCTCTCAGGAATGCCAATTTGAACACAGGAGCAGTTTCAGCACATGGGAGGAGATTAAAAATCTCATTCCATTAAAGAGCAAAGAGAACCCCAAAGGCCCAGCTGTCGTGATCTTGACGCTTGATTTTCCTTCCACAGTGGAACTAAAATGAAACCTTTCAACAGTTCTCATGAAAACTTTCAGGAGAGAGAGACAAGCCAGAGTAATGAACTTGCTGGGTGGGTAAGATCAGCAAACTGGAACAGCCACGTTGGGGAAATTTGAAAAAAGGGGCTGATGCCACCATTTTGTACTTGAGACAGAAGATTCAGTTTCAAGATCCTCACTTACATTAAACAAATCTCATAATGACTATAAAGCAGTCTGATCTGCAAAACTCATGCTTTTCCAGTTTTTGATAAAATGGCTTCTTTAGTAGAAATATTTTTAGTTTTTTTTTTTTTTCCTAATCCTTAAGACTGTGGGAAAAAAACCCCCAAACCTTAATTTGACTAGCATGAAATTCACTAGATTTAAGATGTCCATTTATCCTCTTCCTATTTATCACAGTAGAACAAATGAGGTAAGGTTAGGAAAAGAACAGTAAAGACCAAAATGCAAAATATCTGCATCTTTCCAGTATGTCCACTTTTTCTGGGGTACCCAGGGAGGCTAAAAATTAATAAATCAGCTGCACAGTGTATAGCTGCACATCATATTTGGATGCTAGTGAGCTTGATTAAAGTCTTACTTCAGTAGGGCAGACTGCTAAGAAATCATAGCTGTCTTTGAAGGCTTAAAATTGCCAAAGGCAACATAAAGAAGAAAAGGCATTTTAAACAAATTAGCCCATTCACGTGTTTTAGCTTAGGAATCTTTGCAGAGAATAAAAGAAAGCAAATTATTCAAATACACTTCCAGTGGGTTCAGTGTGTAATGGTCCTGTTCCCTCCCTTTGGGACAGATTTGCATAAAGGAGCTGAACATGAGTTTTGTTCACAACTTAAAATTAAAGCTGTAGTGTTTAGAGATATTTGGTTTTCCTACTCATACACACAGAATGTGGTCAGAACACTGGACAGGACATCTTTGGACATTGTCTCCAGTCCCTTCTACTGCAGGTACCATTTTATAGAATCATTCAGAAACAAACTTTGTTTTTGACAAGCCATTTTAAAAGATCAATGTAACATCAAGATGCTGCCTCTTTTTCTAACATGGACATTCCACTTTGTGTCAATCCACCTGCCTACATTAAAGAGCAAATCTCTTGCAGTCATTAGTCTATAGGGAGATGCAGTGAAAGGTGTGAATCTGGCAAACATTTCCCTTCCAGTTGCTGGGCTTCACTTATATGTGTGCTTGGGTGACCCCATAAATACATTAATGCCATTGAGCTGGGGTGCTCTAAAGTCAAAATCCATTTAACTGAGTGCATTTTGTGTTCTCACCACCCCATTCTAGACAGGACTTCTCTGCGTTTCAAATAACTCCAGTGGCCAATAAAGTAATTTCTGTGCCTAATTTAGTACTGACTCAGGCAGTGTTTAAACAAAACAGAATGGTTTTTATTATTATCATTATTATTATTGTTGTTGTTTTAAAGAAAAGACAAAACAAGAAGGAACAACAGTTAAAGCTATTGAGACCAAATGGTGTTTCTTTTAATTCCAAAGGAAAAAGCTTTACTTCCAAGGCTTGAGTATTTGTAATGTCCTCATTAGTCAGAGTGCATGAAAACAACAGAGAGAGGAAACAACATCTGAAATGGAAAAATGGGTCACCCAGATGTTACAGGACTTGCACTGAATTCCTCCCTGTGTATGATCATTACAAACACTAAGGTATAAAGCAGAGAAGTGCTCATTTTTATTGCAAGAGAGACTACATGTAAGCATGTGCATTGTGCTCTAGCATGTTCCATCCTTTATTTGCCGATATTTTTTGATGTACAACTTTGCTTTTACCATGAATATTTACCTCAAAACAATTTGTGAAGAAGCTGCTGCATTAAGTGCTCAAATTACTGGGAATCCCAGGAAACATCAAACATTTGGATCTACATTTTGTTGAGAGTGTTTTCAGAAAAACTCCAATTTTGGCCTGGTATTCTCATCTGAAAACATTCAGGCTCATAATATTTCATAAGAACATTTGCAAAGAGCTGCTTTGAGGAAAAATAACCAGAAAATGAGGAATAGAAAGTTCATTTTGGCTTTAATTATAGTTATTATTGCAGATCAAGGGATATTAAAGTACTCCACTGCAGATGGACTCACACATATATTGAATCAGGGGTTTGAAGTGAAATATCTCATTGGCAAGTTGCTCATAGTTCCTTGTTGCACCACAGGGCAAGCCAGTCAGTAAGACAAAAATCTATTAAAAACACTTTCTAAAGTTTTCACTCTGGGAGTAAAGAAGAGCACTAATTTTCTTATATTCATGTTTTGTAAATACAGACTGAAGACTTCTCCCTAGATATTTGTTAAGATGGGGGTGAGTCTCTTTACAGAACATCTTGGGAGTGTGATGCTGTGTTCACTTTTGGCCACGAGGGGAGGAAAGGGGAAAAAATGAGTTTGAACAACTTTTTCCACCTCCTAAACTATGCAGGACTTGTACCACTGGAAAGCAGAACAAAACCATACAGCAGAGTAGTAAAGATGGTCTCATTGGGGTCTCTCTACTAAACATCTCTTACAGGAGGAAAATGCTCATTCTCACAGATTCCTCTGTGCTGATTTATGGGGTTTATCTCCCAGCTGAGAAATCCTATAGCAGAAAAAAGCATTGCTTGATCAAGTTCCTTCATCAACAGGTGAAAAATCAAAGATCTGGCTCTTAGAATCCCTCTCAAATTTAGATTTCATTACCAGTGTGGAAGATTTAGACACAACCACGGGCCTTTTTAACCCCTTTTTCTATAATTAGGTTACCTGCCCTCACAAAGAGATCCTTGCACAAAGATGAGCAATGGAAACCACTCCCACACCTGGAGAATGGCATATCTCATTTTAAATTGTCTCTTACAAACTTCAGTACAGGAGCGGGGGATGAGAGTTAAGTGGGTAAGTTTGGGATAAGGGAATGAGTTGCTGACATATATGAGAATTTAAAGGAAAACAATTGATAGAGAAGTTTGTCTGCAGGGAGGGTGCAAAGATAGGACCAGAGCAAGAAATGTGGAAGGTTCTTTTAGCAGATTGAAATAGCCAAACCAAATCCTTCAGCCAGCATGAGCAGTCAGACAGAGCAATCTGAGAAAGTAAAAAGAAAAAAATTTACATTTTCTCTCCTTCTGTGACTGCCTTGCTGATGTGATTTTGCAAGTTTACTGTCATGCCCAAGCACATGTGGAGTGCAGTCAGAGGCAAAGAGGAGGAGGGAGAGGCAGTAGGAAGTCAAACAAAAGTCCTATGAAAGGAAAATCTGGATTAAAAATAGCATGAAAGCTCAGTTCTGTTATCACAGGGCCAGATGTGGCAAGACAGTGCATCTAGAAATAGTGTGGCTCTCAGATGGTGTTTATGTGTCCATCTCTGTTTATGCTGCTGATATTTTACCTTTATTACTGCATTCATGTGCCTCCACTGCCCCCACAGTGCAGTCTCTGAGCCACAGTGCAAACCTGAGTAATTACATTAATTTATCACACACACCTTTGGCTGCTTCAGCACCTCCTCCCTCCTGAATTATCTTACCCATCCAAACAACTCCTTGTGTTAAAAAATTTTAAAGCATTTAAGAGGGAGGAAACCAGCAGGGTTCTATAAAATCTGAATAAGGTAATACAAAATATACCCTGAAAATATATTGTCTCCTTCCTTCTTCTGTAACAGTGCAAATCAAAAGTAACACCAGTGTAGTTCCACTACTGCCCTGGGAGAGGACACCACCACAGGTCAGACCCAAGAACCACAGAATGAAATTGCCTCCAGCACTAATAAAGCTCAATATTTCTTGTAAAATTATTAACCTTAATTAGGGTCATTATAGCTCCTTAGCACTGGTACCTCACTCATTCACATATGTTTAAAAGCAGTTGAGTTTTTGTCACCACTGTTGGTGTGGAGGGGTTACTGCAGAACATCTCTGTTGATCAAGAAGTCCCTTAATTTTTACAGCCTAAGCTAACCATCATTTTTTTTTCTGTTCCCTACAAAGAGATGAAAAGTGAGCTAATAAAACTCTCACAATAAAAAAATCCCACTCCAAGCAGATCAGCCCTTATCACTTGCAACATCTAATGACAGACAACCAATACTTTTTACTTTGGTGGAGTTTAGGCAGTGGAAGCCACAAGTAGCTAGAATGCTGCACCAGGAAGGACAGATAAAATCTGGTATTTTCAAGAGTCCTCCCCGGCCTCCCTCTTTTGTGTGGCTGCTGATACTCACAGCATCCCCAAGGGGCAGGACAATTAAATAGGTTTTGCTGTTAATTTCACATCTGCACCACAGAGGCTTCCTGGACACTGGCAGCAAGAAAATAGCTTCTTTTGGGCTGGGGGGCCTCATCTTCTGTGGCTTTCCTTCCACATCCTTGAGGTGAATGAGATTTTTCAGCCCCATCCCACACAGACCCCAGCACACCTGCAGGACCATGGCTTTCAGCTTTGTAAGTCACTGATCCTGGTGAAGGTCTGAGGTTGCTCAAAGCAATTCTGTGAACAAGGTAGCCTTGGGTTGGTGCATCTACACACATAGATCCCAAAGAGATTGTTGGGTGCAAGGGGGGACAATTCATCTGTTTCTTTGAATGCAAAACTACCTACAGACTCTTAGATCTGCTTTAAATGTCTAGGCCACCTTTCATACAGATACATCCTAAATTTCATTTTCCTCTGAATCAATATGAATTCCCAAGAATCCATAATTCTGCCTGTAGTGTTCCTTCACTGACCAAGTTAATATTTTATACTCCAAAAATCCAATAAGAAACTTCCTCAGATATCATTATCATTTTCCTCATATAACATCTCTCCTTCATCCCTTTCTGAAAGTCATTTTATCTCCTCTTAACAGTCATGAATGCAAACACAGAGAGAGGATGGTTCAGCTCTCTGTGCTCACGCCAGTTGAATTCATCCCACTTTTAAAGAAATTTAATTCCACTTTTAAAGACGTTTAATCCTACTTTTAAAGAAGTTACTTCTACTGGTCTCTATCTGCTTCAAGGTTACGTGACTGAAATCCTGAGATCAGAACCAGACACAGGAGCAGCTTACTCAGCAAAGCAAGTGAACTATTTTAATATAAATCAAATCTAACAGAAAGTGTGATTAGGTATCTAGTTTTATATCACACAGCAGGAAAGAAGATTACATAGTAAGGATTTTTGCATCTGAAATACACTGATAATTCAAAAGTCTTTGGGTTCTGATGGCTGGGCATGTTTGTGTAATTTACCCTTATCTGGCATGATCAATATAAAACGAAATTAAAGAAGTCAGCCTAAAAGAAACTAAGATCTTGTGATTTCCATCACCTTAAAGGGGAGATAAGGGTGAGAAGCTACTGGTGACAACTTGACAGCTCAGAGACAAGCAGGCACTTGGTTTAACATCAGTGCACAGGGGTCTGCCTCAGCTGATGCTCAGGGTCACCCACACAGCATCGCCCCATCCACGAGATTCCTCTTTGGGGACCTTTAAAAGAGAGGTGCTGGGGCCAGCTCAGCTGTCAGAGGGAAAATCCTCACATGGGAGAAGCAGACAGAGCAGAGCTGTCAGCCTTGGAGCCCTGCAGGAGATGAGTTCTGCTTTGAGTACCACAGGCTCATGAAAACAGGAGGATTTTTTTAGTGGTGGCAGTACAGGGTGGCTCTCAGTGCTAACTACAATGAATCTTTCAAAAACATAAACTTTTAGCATCTAAACATTTTTAATCTTGTATAGTAACTTTCAAAGCTGATCAGACTGAGTCAAGGAGTTGTTTGATGCCAGAAACACCTGGAAGAAATTCCTGCACCCCCACTTGGTCATCATATTCAAGATGTTTCTCCCTTTTTCTGACCCTGTTTAGTTGTTAAACAAGAGAAATGCCCTCAGTGATGCCATCACACCGTGCTGCTGGATAAAACCTGGCCTCACAAATTCTAAGAAATCAATTTTGCACAGATGAATCCTGCCCCCATTGCCTTTGATATGCAGAATTTGTACACAGCAGAGGGGAAGTCTGGCAATGAATTCCTATTGCTTAAGGTCTGATCTCAATGCACAAATCGAAGCCTTGAGATTAGAAAAACGCATTTGCTTCTGGGAAATACTCTACATGCAGGAACGTGTTCAGAAGACAGCTTTTCCTAGCACAGGATTGTGATCTCTATCTGCAGCCCTTTGTTCAGAAGAAGAAAAAGGAGGGAAGAGTGGAGAAATCTGGGTAAGAGGCTTCAAACTTATACAGCTCCAAAGCTTTCATAACTTGCTCCCCCTCCTGCACAGGCAGGAGACCCATAGAAGGAATTCTCCAAATAAACCCTCAGAAATCCTTTCTTCATCTAATTAAAATCCCTTATGATCCACATAACCCAAGAATAGCAGATGGCAGAGCATTACTGTCCACCCGTTTTAGAGTAGAAGCAGAAGTGGAACAAAAGACCATTCAAGTGAAGATTTTCAAACACAGAGACATGCCCAGGTACTACCAGATGATTCCTAAAGGTTGATTTAATCAAGCCTGACACTCTTTTGAGGACCCAGTCAACCTTTCTTAAGTGATACAAAATAAATGGGAGCAAAACTCTCACATTAATCTGAAACTGAACTCATAGGCTTTATGAAAGCTGACATCTGCATATGAGAAAATTACACATGGGTGATCAAAGTTTCTCTCTGACATGATCTATTTCACATCTATAGAGCTGAGGATTTTATGTTTGCCAGCAGACACACATTCCTCATACACACTGGGCACACTCCTCGAGGCCCATCCTGGAAACATGCACTGCAGACTCCAGGCCTGAACTCCTGCTGTTGCACGGATTGGGGAGCAGGATTTGGTAAGGGAAGTGCTCACATTTGCTTCATGACCGTGTCCATCAAAGTGTGCATGCAGATCAGAGCCACTCTGATGGTTACACAAGGGCTCAAGGTGCAAGTGCATCATTCCCCAGCAGTTCTCCTCCTCCAGGGTGATAGAACAGCAACAAACTCCAGTTGTTGTCTGCAGAGGTTTATATTCACAAAACAGTGGCCAACTACTTTGAATTGATGTGAGTCTCCCAGTGCCAGTGATGATATTTAAGCAACCAAAGCCCTGCAGCCAGGAATTACAGCTGCTTTCCTTTCCCTGGGGACAATTAACTCCCATTAGCTGAGCAGGATGTCAGGGAACAGGCAAGCTGAAGGGGAAGTTAGGAAGGGTTGTCCTGTGATGATGGGATTGATCTGTCTCTTAGGGCAGGGTGTCCCACCAGCAATGCACAGAGCTCATCCCAAACTCCCTGAGTGCCACAAAGACACAGAAAGGAAAACACCTGTATCCATCCAGCTCCTCCTGAGCAGACAACAAAAGTCCTTCCAGCATCTTGATCCTATATTCTGAACAGCCTCAGGAAACACACACAGTGTCTGAGAAGTCTCCCAGTATCCGGCCATGCACAGGCACAGGACAGAAGCATCCTGGTGAAACACACTCAAACTGGTCTTTCCAAAGTGTGCACAAGCACAGAGACTTTGACAAAGATGTGCTGCAACTGGCAAAGTTGTTTCATCTGCCTTCAGTATTGCTTGGTCCAGAATTACTTCCATATTGTTTTCTTAGACCAAGAGCTTAAGGGAAAAATAGAAGGGAAGGAGTGAGGGGAGAGTAAGAATCTCTGTTAAATCCACCTCATGTGTGAGCACATAAAGCCAGAGGAGTTTGCTGCCTCATGCTGTGAGTGTACATCTCAGCTTTTGGCAGTGGAACAAAACCCTGGGAGCAGTCTGGAGGCATTCCTCTGTTTTGCTGCTTGCTTTGGCTACTGTTGAAGCAGCCTAAGCCCTGTGTGCTCTTTGCAGGAATACGTTTGCACGGCATTTTTCTGAAAACGTTCACAATGGAAATACCTGCCATTTAGACTCCCCCACTTCCTCCTTTAAAACAAATCAAAAAAAAAGTTATTAAAAAAAGCTGATTTTCACATTTTTTCTAATAACAATGGCATCCTTATCCATAAGAAAAACCAAAACAACCGGTTAAACCTGTTGTTTTTTTAGACTACCCTCTGTATGCCTCATTTTTTATTCATCACAGCACATATTCTCTCCTCTGTGAGATCTTACTAGGATATAAAATATATTCAGACTTTGACTGCTGCCTAAGGCAGGTCTGAAAGCCTTCAGAGCTCTTCTAAGGCCATGCATTTGACACGGGAGGAAGGCAGCACACCTGAACCAGCACGAAGGGGACTTCCAGAAGTTACAAGGCAGCAGCAGATGGCTGTGGGGCATCCACCCAACACTCACTCTGCTTCTGAAGCTGATTTAGCAGCCTGCAATGCCTTGGCTGGGCAGCCCCTGGTGTATGTTGGAGTTGTACTTTGACTTTTGAACAGAACACATTTTGTTCCAGCTCTCCAAAGTGCCTGCAAGGGGAGCTGTGATCAGCTGCTTAATTACCCTCAAAGCCTGACACTGCAACTCCACATGTTGTCTTGGCAATTCAGGGTTAGGGGTGGTCACCAGTAACCTGAGTTAGATCCCCTCTGGAATGAGTGCTGAGGACAGTGAGAGCACATGGGAGAGGAGGACTTTAATCACAAACCAAATTACAGCCTGGACCGTGAGCCAGCTCTGATGAGCTGCCCCAAGAGGGGCAGAGGAAAGGAAGCAAATCAAGAGTACATCACTCTGGAAATTTCCATCATCACTAAGATCAATTTACACCTGAAGTGACAGGAATTAAATTATCCTGCTGCTATTCCCCCAGAGGAGCAGAAAGAGCTATGAAAAGGTCCCCATGAGTACAAACCCAGTTTCTCTCAGTCCTATTCACTGTAACTCTTCAAGTTTTCTCCAGCTTCCACTGGCTCAAACTTTCTCCTAGTGCTGCAAGAAGATGTGATGTATGGCAAAGGAGCTGAATTTGATTGTTCTGGGTCTTTGCACATGGTCTGGTTGAAATATGAGGCATTATCTACTTTTCCTTGGCATCAGAGGAGCCTCAAACCACTAGCTCTGAAATGAACCCCTTTGAGGCTCTCTGATAATGAACTTCAGCGGGTATTTCACCATCAAAATGAGTCTTGGTATTTCTGAAAGAGGCCAGAACCATGCCAGCACATCTGTTTAGGCTGCATGACTGACTCATTTGGCCAAGTCCTGCTGCCTCTGTTTCCCTTTCCTAATAAAATAAGGATAAAAATTAAACCCTCAGTAGACTCAAGTTCTCATCCCAGTTCCAACTATTTTTTCCTCCATTTTTTTTAATGACCTTAAGAAAGGAGAATGCTTGGGTTTTTTCACTGCTGTCATTCTCATCTGTTGCTCATCACAAAATAGGTTGAGGGATTTTATTGATACTGATATATGTCTGATCTTTACATGTCAAAAACCAAGGCAGAACAGCATTTTAGAATGTGAAAAATACAGGAAATATAAGGAGGGAATGTAATAGAAAAGGGAAAATTCTACATGAAATACAGTTTATTAAGAAAAATGCTGAGAGAACTCATCCTAAGCTTGAGACAACAATATGTATTAAATAAAATAAAGTGGCCTCTGCAAGTGGAATACAATGAGAAACACTCTGGGATCTTTTCTAAGGTATCAGCTATTTAGGAAAAGGACTGGAAGATATCACTCAATGAAACAGGTGGGAGAATATATTAAACAGACTTGTAATAGAGTTTTAATTTAATTAGATCATGGCCTGATGATGGGCACTGGCCCTTCATGCTGCCTTGGCTTTAACTCTCTCTGGAAGGCAGAGAGTAGGGAAAATGGATTGGGTAGGTTGTCTTTAAGGCATAGAGCAGAAAGAGCAATGTCATCTGTAAAAAAAATCAGAAGTGCAAGAACAGAAGTGCAAGACTGTCTTTGTTTCCCCAAATCTCTTGAAGCTGTGGTGTGTTTTACACATTAACCTCTCCATCCCATGGGCAGCACAGGGCCAGATGATGCTGAGGTGATAGGTCACTGAGGCAATAAAGCTATGCCTTATTAATGTCTGTGCTCCTAAAAAATGCACCCCCAAATTCCTTCCAGATACTCAACCGCGTGATGGAAGTTTTATTTGTGGGTTAAACCATAGAGCAAACTGCAACCCTCTTAAATCATGCAGCCTCCTTGGAATGACTAAAATTCCCTCTGAGTTGCATTAC
Source organism: Prinia subflava (assembly GCF_021018805.1). Classification (NCBI taxonomy): domain Eukaryota; kingdom Metazoa; phylum Chordata; class Aves; order Passeriformes; family Cisticolidae; genus Prinia; species Prinia subflava. Next base: position 5,542,464 of record NC_086261.1, read on the forward strand.
CCAGAGTTTGTAAATGTCTGGAAGGCATAAACCACTAATGCATGTAATTTTTCTTTTCTCTCCCACCATCTCTCCTGCTTTCCCACACAGATCGCAGCTTTTTCCCAACCGCTTCAAGAAGGGGATACATTTCTCTCTCAAACCCCATGCACTATCTCCCCTGATCCAGGGAGTCAGATTTCACTGAGATTCAAAACATACTTCCCTGCTGAACGAATTGGACATTCCTCTTTCCCCTGCAAGGGGCTGCCTGCTGGCAAACCAGGTGTGACTCCTGTGGGCACCCCCAGGGCTTCCTTCAGGGAGGGTTGGGAGCCCTTGAAGAGAAGTTTTTGATTGACTACAGCCAAGAGCAAATACCTGGATGCACATGCAGTGCACAGCACTGGATCACTCACCCTGTTCCTTTGGATCCTGTCCTTGGATGAGGTGTTCCCATGCAGAGCTGGCTCTGCCTCTTCCCACAGCTCTCTGCAGCTTTCCTTCTGCCCAGCACTGAAGGTTTCCCCCTGCAGAAGACACGTGTTAAGCCACAACAAACCTGTTTAGCAGTTCTGTTCTGTTCCCCATCACTTCTGCCAGGTTCACTTTGCATAATGTCTAGCACTGGTTCCCAAGGATATTTTTCACATACAAGGAGCTTCTATCCTCTCTGAATGCTCTCAAGTTATTAGCATATTCAGAAGGCACTTATTTCTGTGCTTTTTTTTCAAAGTAAGGCACTCAAAAGCCTCAAACACCAAAGCCAAGGGGATCTGGGCCACTTCACCTTTAATTTTGTGTGTCTCCAGCTCACTAAGATGACATGCTCCGTATCAAAAATGTATTGCTTGGGTTTGAGCACTTGGATTAATTTTTATGCATAAGCTTTATGTGGATCTCTCTCAAAAATAATTTTACAGTCATCCTGTGGAGGAGCTTAGCATGAGCTCAGGCATTGCTTCTCACCCTTTCTTAATGCAAACTCTGATACAGCTCAGACCTGTGTGCACCCAAGGCCTTCTCTCTTAATCACCAAATCCCTGCTCCATGCAAGAGTTATTCACAACCACCACACTAAAATCACTCTCACCTTTGAACAGCACAAAGAATTCTGGCATAAAATACCCCTGGTAAAAAGCCAAGGGTGAAGAACAGTCCCTCTCCTCTCAGTTTTATACTCAGAGTGATGGCAATAATAAAGTAGCAATGTTTTTATACATCTGTGTGACACCATAGCTGTCTCAGCTACTTATCCTTGAAATTTAGAACTCCACTTTATATTCTGTTCCAGGCTTAACCTCCAGAAACCTTTATAACAAGAAATAGACTTTTCTTAACTTTTTGTGGTGTTTACACCTCTGCACAGTGATGACTATTAAGTTGCCAACATCTCCTAGAGTCAAAACCAGACTAATCACTTAACATACACAGGCTGAATTTAGATAAGGGTATGAAAATCAACTTGCTTTTCAACACTCACATTGACAAGTCAAAACTTCTTCCATTTATGAAACCAATTCAGAAATGTTAAAACAACAGGGAGGCTCAGACAGTTTCTGTTCAAGTCACAAATATACAATTTTGGCAGTGATTTCCAAAAAAGACAAAGATGATACTAAAGGTGAGTGAGGAAGGCAAGCAGATGAAACCCAAGATTTCTGATGCTGAAGTAGTTTGATATAAATGTAGCTTTGTGAATCTTGCAGGATGTTGTGTTCAGCACATGTTTCTTTGCTCCTGACCCTTTTTTCCCATCTTCTCAAGGCCAGTAATTTGTAACACCACATTACAGTGTTGGCTTTGAACCTCAAAACCCCAAGCTTTAAGATTTTGGTTCTTGTTTACTTCAACGGCAGGAGCTGTGCACAGCACTGCAGCTCCTGCCTTGGGTCTCACATGTCTCCACCAAGAGATGACAAATACCTGTGTGCCAATAAGCTTCTGTGTCTGTTGTCATATCTGGGGCTCCTGTAGTGGATAAATAAAAACTGAAGAGGCACAACTAGTTCTGCATGAAATCAGTGAATAGGCCTGATCTGGTACATACCAACAAATCTCTGCTCCATTCATTTCCTCCTCCTTCCTTCTGCTAAGAGCATTCCTCTCTCCTTGGACTCTTTTTCTGAGTTATTATCCTTACTTTTCAAACAAGTGAGAATACTTCTCAACCCTGCATATTTCCTTGAACCTCTGAGCATTGCAGCTTGATAATCACTTGATTGTAGGTTGGTTGGAGATGCCAGGCCTTCCAAATGAGCTTTTCCATGTCCCAGGCAGTCAAACCCCACCCGATTTCCCAATTGTGCCCAGCTGGGTGGAGCAAGCTCCAGTGGGCTTGGCAGGTCAGCTGCTCCCACCACCCACACCTGCACACCCCTGTGGGTGCCTCACAGAATCACAGAATCACTGTGTTGGAAGAGACCTTCAAGATCATCGAGTCCAACCCATGCCCTAACACCTCAACTAAACCATGGGCACCAAGTGCCACATCCAGGCTTTTTTCAAACACATCCAGGGATGGTGACTCCACCACCTCCCTGGGCAGGCCATTCCAGTACTTTATCACTCTCTCTGTGAAAAACTTCTTCCTAATATCCAACTTATATTTCCCTTGGTGCAGCTTGAGACTGTGTCCTCTTGTTCTCTCAGTCGTTGCCTAGAGAAAGAGACCAACCCCACCTGACTACAGCCACCTTTCAGGGGGTTGTAGAGAGTGATAAGGTCACCCCTGAATATCCTTTTCTCCACACTGAACACCCCCAGCTCCCTCAGCCGTTCCTCACAGGGTTTGTGTTCGAAGCCCCTCTCCAGCCTTGTTGCCCTCCTGGACACGCTCAAGCATCTCAACATCCTTCCTGAACTGAAGGGACACAGCTGGACACAGCATTCAAGGTGTGGCCTCACCAATGCCGTGTACAAGGGAAGAATGACCTCCCTGCTCCTGCTGCCCACACTGTTACTGATCCAGGCCAGGTGTCTTTGGCCTTCTTGGCCACCAGGGCACACTGCTGGCTCCTGTCCAGCTGCTGCCCCCAGAGCCCCCAGGTCCCTTTCTGCCTGGGCACTGTCCAGCCACACCGTCCCCAGCCTATAACACTGCAGGGGGTTTTGTGGCCAAAACACAGGACTCAGCACTTGGACTTATTAAACATTTTACTCTTCCTTCTCCCCCCTTGTCCCACCCAGCTCAGCAGCTGTGTCAGGAGGGGGATTTTAGTTGAGCAATTCAAGGGAAGGCTGGTTCACCCTGGCTGTGTCAGGGGCACGCCTGCCCTGCTCCCACTGGCCTGGAGTGAGCAGGATGCTCCAGCTCTGAGCTCCCATGTGAGCACACACGTGTGGAATCCTCCTGCTGTCAGTGCCTGGCGTTCCAGGCCTTCAGCTGGCTCTTCAGCCTGCAGATGAGTAGAATTCTCTGCTACAGAGCTGGGAGCCAAGGCATCAAAAAACCCACCCTCTTTTCCAAAGCAGGACAATAATACCACACAGGCTCCATGGCTACATAAAGCTCCAGTGAATGTGGCATAAGAAACAAAATAAAAGCGAAGGCCTCCAGCTTTAAAAGCACCTCAAACAATGTAAGGACTTATTTTTCCTGCTTTATTATTTTTATGACTGTTTTTATTCTCCTTACAAAATGCTCAGCATTCAAGCAATATTAAAAGCACCTGAACATTAAACATTCAAAAGGACACAGCCAACACTTGAAACATTTTTCCTTCCCTTTTATCTACATCTATGAAAAAGCAGAATGAAAACACAAGTTAATATTCCTGGAAAACTTAAAAAAAAAAAAAAAAAATTAGAAAGAAGGTTTTCTGCCTCTAAACTCCCAGCTGCCTTTCTACACAGCTACAAAATTGTACTCCCTGAAGTCCTGCTGACACTATTTGTTGATTGTGGTGCACAGGGATTACCTGACCTAATAAAGCTGGATTTCTTCCCCTCCTAGTGGGGCAGTCAATGCTCATTTCTGGATGCAAACAGAGTTTTTCAAAAGAAGTACAGCAAAGGTAGGAAAAAATTTTGAATGCTATCTTCCTTTACAGAGGAAGAAAATAAAGAGGATATATGAGTGGAAAGTAATTTTTTCCTTCTATTTCCTTACAAATCACCTCTCTCTGTTGCCAACTCAGCATTTCAGCTGGCAAGCAGGCAAAAACCTGCCCAAGAAAATGTGATGCCCTGGTCCCAAAGTCACCTGGGAGGAGGTTCAGGCATTAATCTAAATTCAGATGTCCTGTGTGAAACAAATACAGGAAAATTGGAGTCTTGCCTACCTCCACCTCAATCATGGTTTGGAAAAAAATATAATTAAAACTAAGGGAAGAAGCTAATTCAACTGTATTGTTAAATGTGATGGTGCTCATTCAGCACTCAGCATTGTGCTGATCCATTGCTGCTCCCTCCAAAGGACATTCTCCTTCCATCTTTACAAGCCCATGGGATAAACACAGGCCCAGGGATGGTGACAAATCACACTGAATCGAGCTTCTGTTTGTTATGTCCTCATTTTACCCCCTGCCTTATCTGTAATTAATATCTGTAAAATGTTTTGAACTTTCCTTTTCTCTTATCTCAGCCGTGGAGCAGCCCCTGGATGTGATGAGTTGAAGCAACCTCCTGCAGGGATGTGGGCTGGCAAAAGGGAGGAATTCTACCTGCTTATCATTTTTGTTTGGCAGGATTGAAAATGATCGTAGCCAAGCACTGCTTGCAATCTTTAATATTAATGTGGTTTATTTTGGTCAGCAGGGTGAGTCTATTTGGTTGTGGTTCAGAACAAGCTGTGATTTTCCAGAGTGACTGACCAAGTTTCCCTCAGCAGTTTGCTTCTGGAATGATAAGCACATGCCTGTGTAACCCGAGAAACTTCAGGGAGGTGTGAGGAAGGGTTTATGAACCAAACCAATATGAGGCAGTGCTGCTCTTGGCAGTGTCAAAACCAACCCATGTGGCTGGTTTGGTTCCTTGGTATGTCCACAAATTCCCTTTCGTGGGGACTATAAAGCACAAACCAACATTTTAACTTGTGACAAACGGTTACACAAAGTAATTTATGGTGAAAAGATCCAAAGTAACTCAGCACCAGCCCTATTCTGATTTTTTTATTATTTTATTTCTACTATCTGTAATTACAGGCATGAAATCCAGGTAATAAGTGGGTTATATTTTCTGGTAAGAAAATTATGTCTATAATTACAGGCACATGTTCAGCTGAGATACTGTGGTATCCAGTGCTTCCACAAAGATGATAATTGTCAACCTTTGCACTGTAATTAAGTCTAAATGGGAATCCTAATCATTTTCCAAATGAGCAAACAGTAAGCCTATCTTGATTGGCTCTGTTGTGGCAATGAATGAAACTGATTTACTCTATGAGTTAATTAAGTTTTATGAAATCCCATGCCCCCCTCTCCTCAAAACCCACATTGTCAGCAAATATTTGAGCTAATTAGTTCTGTATTGTTTTAGTGCTGTGTGATAATATTACCTGCATTATCCCATTAGGAGCCTTGGTTTTCTGCAACCTTGATTTCAAATTTTCTCCCTTGGAGCGACTCCTCTGTCTTTGATTCACCTGTTCCTTGGGTTCACAGCCTTCTTTTGCCTTTGAGGCTCTTGATTCCAGCAGGGCTCAGGAACAAAAGAGACTGCTGTGTCCTTTGGTGCTCAGCTTTCCTCACAAATGCTCTTTATGGCTCTAACCATGACCTGGCAGGCTCGGTGTAAGTGATCACATCTCACAGGATTTCTCTGCACTCCCATTCATCTGGGATACCTTTTCCTATCAAATGCCAGTGCAGGCAGCCCAGCAGGACCCTGCTTAGCATGGACCACACGGGGAGGGAGTGTGGATGGCTGAGGCAATGTGTCATCCCAGGTAGGATGCTACAGAACCAGTGGAACCTGTCCTTGCTCTCTATTCCCACATTAAACACGCCATAATTGTGTTGTTGGAAGTGTTCAAAACTCGTGTGGATGTGGCACTTGGGGATATGGTTTGGTGGTGCTGGGCTGACAGCTTGACTTGATCTCAGGGGTGTTTTCCAGCTGTAAAGATTCCATCATTCCATATCATTGCACTAACTGCAGCTAGAGGCCGTTTGAAGTCTCAGGTTGGTTTGCTCCATGCCCAGCAATCAGCATGTAACTGTGCAGAGGAGCCAAGAAACTCTTCCCCATCACATCCTCAGTCTCCCAAGAAAGCCACAGGTAGATATGGGTTCAGGTAGAGGTTGGTAGGAGCTGCCACAGAAGGGGAATTTTGGATCCCCTCATCAGCCAATACAGCACAGGCACACTGAGGTAGTACATATACACTGATTCACTATCTGTGAAGACCAGGTTTTATTTCCCACTATCTCTGCTCCCTTTGCTTTCTCCCCCCAGTTTTCCTAGAAGAACATATTTATTCCTCCTTTCATGAAGGACTTGAACTGCAGAATAAATGCAGAGTAAAATGTTTCCAATGCACTTGCTCAAATATAAAGATTTGTGCAATTTAGTGGAAAAAATCACAGAGCTGAAAAAATATATGTGCTTCCTGTGGCAAGAGCACCTGAAAGGCAATGAAATTCCATTACCTGAAACAAGCCCATAAACAGCATTACATAGCAGCCACTTGTCAGTGCTGGATGCTGTTTGTGGGAAGCCACTAATTGCAGCTTTCATAAAACGGTTTGACTCCCTTCCAGGCTGATGCACAGAGCATTCCAAGTGGGTGATTTAGGAGCTGCAGAAAGCCAAATGCCCCAGCCACAGGGGAAAGCTGCCACTTTCAGGAGAGCTCCCCAGCTGAGCGAGGTGTTGGCCACTTCCTGCCAAGTGCCTCCCATCCTCTCAGTGTCCCCTCCTCCAGCAGGGCCACCCTAAAAATCAGGGATCTGTGGGAGCAGGAATGGGAGCAGCACTGTGAGGAGCAGCCTGTGCATCCAGCAGATTCCTGGGATTTGATATTAGGGGAGAACTAGGCAGGAAGACTAAGACTTCCATCCATTTGCCTAAACAGAGATAATTAGTGTCTCTTAAGATGTGATTCTCAAGAGTTCGTGGTCCTGGCACAGAGAATACCAGACCTGCAGAGACATCCTCCTTCCTGGAAAGACAGCTGGAGGTCAGGTGAGCATCCCAAGAAATTTGGGATCGTTGGGCAACACTCATGGCACAAATTACTTTCCCATGGTCATACAATGAGCCCCCACAGCAGAAGTTGCTTTTCCAGTCTAATGCTTCAGCAAAAGACCTTTCTTCCTAATTACCTTTCTTCTTATGTAACCTGGGCTCCCTCGGAGAACAAATGCGGGAAATGAAATTTAAGTCAGAGGCATTATCTTCATTCTGAGTCCAAAACACACAAGCCTCACCTCTGACCCCAGGATTGCTTCATACCTTGCCCCCTGAATCTATGGGGATGGCACAATAGGACGTGCTTGACTGGCAGGTGGGAAAGCTGCCATGCAGCAGCGTGATTCATCCATCCTTTCAGGGCACACACAGAAGACAATCTGCTGATGTTTGGATAGTTTGCATGTTCTTATCTCAGTGGAACTTGTTCACACAAGCAAGGTTTGATTATTATGTTATCTTAAGCCTTGCCCTATACTTGTCCTAGTAGCTGAAAACAAGTTATTTTAGCCAAAGGCTCCAAAATTCTCACCCTTTTTCAAAAAAATAAAACAAACTGATCTGTGAACTAAAAAAACAAAAAAAAAAAAAAAAAAAAGAGAAAGAGAGATAGAAAAAAAAAAAGGAAGAGAGAAAAAACAGAACAGTATTTTCAGTGGCTCATGAGCTGGAAAAACAACATTTTTTAATGAGGGAAAAAAAAAGATTAAGGCCACTCAGCAGCTGAAAAAGCAAGCACTTATTAAACCAAAATATTTAATGTTCACAGCCGTTCAATGGTTGGAAAAGCATGTTCTAATGACCATGTTTAATAATGTTTAGAGCCACCCAGGGCCTTGACAAGCAACTTCTTGCCTAACTTTACAGAGCTGCTGATCCTAATAAATAACATGCATGTTGAACCCCAGTGCAGTGAATCAGATTCCCTGACTCTTATGGGGAGAAAGGGGTTAAAAACCTGAAGCAGAAGATGCCCCTCTACGTTAGGGTAGGTGGTAGAGAGCGGAGGGGAAGGAAGGAAATGCTGCAGAAAGAAGCTGGGATTTTTGCTATTCTTCCAGTGGGGAATACCCAGGATCCAGAGGGTCACCACATTGGCTCCACGTGAGAAATTGTAGAATAAATATAGATTTTCTACTACCAGGTTTGTGGTGCTGCAGACACCCCCTGTGTTTTCACAAACTGGGAGCACTGGGGACTGCAACTGGGCAAAAGAGGCCAGGGACTCTCAGATTTTTATCTGTGTTTCCAAGCAACCTATAACATAAAATTCTTCTTCAGTTTGATGATTTAATGGCTTGTCCTGAGGCAGAGTCACAGGTCCATTCAAATTTCATCACATTGGCACAGAGGATATTTGCTGGGGAATGGTCCTGCTTTAGCTGTGTCTTACTCAGGAACAGCCTCTACATATTAAAAAGGGTCTTAATTCTGCTGCTCTGAAAAAATCCTCAGGGTTTGATCCTAGGAGAGCTGAGGTATTGTGAACCTCTGAGCCTTTCAGCAGCATGACTGCCTTGCACTCGAAACAATGCTGCAGTTTGTTGTCAATATTTCACACTCCTCCAATTTTCATTTGTGGGAATTGGATCCCAGAGCCATCTCGCCTTGTTGATGGGGATGCAGGGAGTCATTCTCATCCCTCTGGGCATCTGGAGCCCTGCCAGCAGCTCAGCGTGGTACCTGCAGAGCAATTTGCCTTTGCAAAAATATTTTGCCATTTAAAGCCACTAAGTGGCAGGGAAAAGCAAGTCCTGAAATACGGGTTGAGCTCAGCGCTGCTTCACGCTGAGGGTTTTAAATGCAATGCAGAAACCCCTCCCAGAGATACCAGGCTGCTGCTGCTGAGAGCACCCCTTCCACCAGCAGAAAGAGGAGAAATCAATGTGTGTTAATCAAGGTATCAGATGGGAGAAACATCTATCAACAAATAAAAATAGGACTGGTCTGCTGGCATGGTGCCAGGCATCTGGCCAAAGCTCTGGGCAAATCGAGAGGATTGCCAGCACAGCACCAGGGTAACAATCACTTAATGCAGAACTTTTTCTATTTTTTTCTGGATACCATGCAATTAAGAAATTGGCCTTTCCTCCCTCCTCTTCCCCCTATAAATTATTATTAATTGGAGCTGAAATGGAAGTCAGACTGATGCTAACACATCAGGTGAAGAGAGCTGCAAAAGGTAAATGTGGGGAAGGTATTATTTGCCGTGGATCAGCTCAAAAGAGGGATCCTGGAGGGAAAAAAAGAAAAATCAACACAAAGGACTGAAGGTAGCAGCTCAACAGGACACATCTGTTGCTGCTCCCAGCGACAATCGAGCATCCTGTAAGAAATTTGTGGTCACTTCTCATGGGACTTTTTCCCCCCATTTTCTGCAAACATCCTGACAAAATCCTACAGCTTAGTGTCCCCAGCAGCTCCCACCACCTGCTCTCTCCAGCCTCCAGCCCCAGGCTTGTCCAAGCTCTCACAGATACTGTGCAGATGAGAGCAGGCTACAGGAATCCTGGGGAGGAAGCACATGTCTGTCTGTACATCTAAATGAAAAATGCCCCGGATCCAGTTTCCTGCCTTAAGACCGTCCCAAACACTCGTGCTCTTCTCTCCTGAGGAGCTGTAGGGAACCACCTTAAGCCCTGTGACACTTTTGACAACAGCTGCAGCAAGATTAATGTTCTAACTACATTAGTATCCTTAGTGGTACTAAGTGGTTTTTCATATATTTGCTCTTCCACAGTGGTACTACAGGATATTTACCCACTGGGAATGCTCCACTTTAAACAATAAAAGGATGTGAGGCTGTTTTCTCCCATACCAAATTTTCACTCACAGTGAATTTATTGGGATTCATCACGGTTTAAAGTACTGCAAACAAAGCAAAAGAGAAATAAAACTCCGGATCTGGGGAGTAGGGATGCTCAAGTCCAGCAAGGAATGATCTGCTGTAAAAGGATCCCCCAGCACCCTCCAAACTTCTCCTGCTCCAGGAAATTTTATAGGGTGAGAGCTGATGAGTAAACAGTATGGAGCAAGCTGAAAATCTCATGTCAAGAGAAACCAAACACAGTAAACTGAACTGGCATGGTTCAGGGAAATGGAAGGAAATAGATGGGGCTGTTGGTGTGAAAGCTGCACTTGTGTTGAGCTCCAGTGGTAGTTAATAAAGGGAATGGATCCAAGTAGGATCCATGTCCCAAGGAACAAGAAAATAGCCTTAGAATCTGCAAGTCATTACAATGCAACAGAGGTTCACAAGAACACAAGGAGTTAAATCTTCCTTTCAGTTGACAAGACTTTTTTTTTTCTTCCTTCTGAGAAGTAACCTGGTTAGACTCCTTGGAACAGCTGTTTTCTACCATCCTTGTCATCTATTTTTCAAATTACCCAGATATTAAGTGATTATTTCTTATGATTTCAGCTCGAGAGCATCTGGGTTCCTTGAAAACTCCCATCACTTCAGATTTCCCCTCACACCTTCTTTACATCCTGTCTTCCTCTCTTTGGTCCCAAAATTAACTTTTCCCCTGACATGCTGATATTCTTGAACTCAGAGATCTGGCAGGATCTCAGTTCCAAGAGTACAGGCACACATATAGAGGAAAGGGTGTTAATTATCCATCATGAATACTGACTATATCAAAATCTTGTCCTTCTACTTATAGTTCCAAGCAAAAGGACTATCCAAGTCAATTGTAAAATTTCTGTTGTTTTATGATCATTCCTGAAAAGTCTTTAAGGAACACAGACTGTGTAACCAGTGCTCAGCCCTGTGCTGAAATGAGGAAATTGCTCTCCTTCCCCTTCTATCTGCTAAATCTCTGTCCTAATGGTCAAATCCACGACTTTGCTAACAAACCTGAGGCATATTCCAAAGGTGAGTTGCAGTCTAAGATGCAGAGCACAGGCCTGAAGAGCTCAGTGCTGGAACATTTACCAGTGAGTGTGTCACCCAAAATTTAACATCAAACAGAAGGATGGGGAGCATCAGTAGGGCTGTAAGGGAATGAAGAATTGTTCACATTAAAGAAATGAAACGTGATCTCCCAGCTCACAGCGTGATGCACTTTGCAGGTTTGTGACAACACAGCATCCTGAGACTCTAAGTGCAGCAAATATATTTTTGCTAGTTTTGTAACAAGATATGGCATCTTCAGTTTGCCACCTGCTGCCCAAGTTACTCCATGTGCATCCTAAATCAGGTATCCCTCGCTACAATTGCACATTTTCTCTCTCCCCAAATCACCAAACGCCTCTAGTCCCCCTGCAGGAAGCTGAACAGGCTCATCAGGGCTCAGTACCACATCCTCCTCTGCAGCACAGTGATAAGGACTTGGGATTTCCCATTTGGCTTTCCAATACTGATTCCTCCCTGGAATATACCAGCGGTGGGAATGAGTTTTATTTGTCTGCCTTCAGGTCGTTTGTGGTGATTGCTTGCTCCCCGTAGATGTTCCAGCTGTCAGCACCGTGCTCTGGGCTGCAGCAGCCTGGCACCCAGAGCAGCACACACAGGCACTTGCAGTCCCTCCAGCTGTCACATCTCACCCTCATCCTGTCACCAAGGCTTAGCAGGACCTTATCTGGCAAGCCAGGCTTTCTCCCTGTGAGCAAACAGGGTGGGCTGGGTGGCCTGGGTTGTCACCTGCCCCAGGAGGAGCAGGGGGGTCTGTGATCCCCCACACAACAGCCCCAGTGCTGGGTCCTGCTGCTCACCTGGGAGAGCTTTGCTGCTGGGAACCAGACCATGCTGAGTCTGTCTGTCTGAGCACGACTGGCAGAGGAATGTGTGAGTGATGTGCAGGGTCTGGGAGTGCTGCTGTCTCACTCACGCTCACACGAAAGTCTTCACTAGAATCAGAATCACTGGAGCTGGAAAAGACCTACAGGATCATCGAGTCCAGCCACACCCAGCACTAAAACAGGTCCCTAAATACCACATCTACACGGTTTTAAATGCTTCCAGCATTTAAATGCTTTTAATGCTGACTCCACCACCTCCCTGAGCAGCCTGCTTCAATGCTTTATCACTCTTTCAGTGAAAAAATATTTCCTGAAATCTCCACTGGCAGAACTTGAGATAATTTCCTCTTGTCCCATCAGCTGTTATCTGGGAGAGGAGCCTGATCTCCACATGGCCACACCCTCCTGTCAGGTAGTCACAGGGAGTGAGAAGGAGCCCCATGAGCCTCCTTTTCTTCAGGCTGAGCCTCCCCAGCCCCCTCAGCCTCTCCTTATCACACTTGTGCTCCAGACCCTTCCCCAGCCCCCCTGTCCTCCTCTGGACACTCCAGCACTTCAATGACTCTTGCAGTGAGGTTCCCAAAACTGAACACAGGGTCTGAGGTTTAGACACTACACCCTCACCACACTGTGGCCTGTTGGTGGCAGATAATCTGGGCAAAAATCTGCACCAAGGCACCCACACACCTTTCAGGGTCCAAGGTGGGATTTCCGTGTGGCAGATGGACTGGCTGCCCTGAAATGAGGTTTAGCACCTGTAGCACATCACTGCAGACAGCCCTGGGTCAGCACTCAGAGGATGGCCTTGGATCATCATGGGCTATTGACTCATGAGCAACTAAAATGAAATATCCAGCAAGGAGCACAGACTGGAGAAGGACCTTGAGAAGCATCTATTGACCTGTTTGATATAGACTGGATCATGCTGGACTCAGGAAACAAACTCAGGACTGAAGTTTTGCTGCTTTCCACATTTATCTGACACCATTGCTGCTGAATTGGCACCACTGAGGCCAGTGAATGATGGGTTGAATTTTTGTCCCATCTGGATTTTGAACACTCAGCAGCTCCCAGGCACCAATGCCCTTCCTCACAATCACATCCATCACGATTGGCATTGATGGATTAGCCAAGGACTGAGTGGACATGAACTAATGAGCAGCACTGGGGTGAGGCAGACGTGTGCTAAAAGGGCAGCATAATGGGAGCTTTCATTCCACAGGATGCATCTGCACTCGAGCCCTGGTCCAGCCACAGCCTTGCAAACCTCCAGCCTCTGGTCTGTTTGGGATGCAGAACCTTGCACAGCTTCTGACAACAATGTCCTTGCCCTAGTGTGGAGTTAAATGAAGATATCAGCCTCTGTGGAGTGTCCAAACCCACCCACACTCCTTGGGGTAGGACCAGGGCATGCCATGAACAGTAGTGAAATATCTCTGATGGTGACACCAGGACCAGGAGGTGTGCAAGGTGTGATAGTTGGATCCTGTTCTGAAAAACAGTTTAAGATGAAGGGACAAGCAGGTAGCAGAGAGTTCCCAGGACCACAGGGGAAAATGAGGCTCAAAAGACACCCAAGAGCATCTCAATCCTAAGAGCAGACAATCCCTAGTGGGTTGGTGTCTGTCTGGAAGGACAGGTCTCCCCTGCAGCCTGAGGCAGCTGTTTCCTGAAGCTGTGCTCTGGGACCAGGATCCCAGTTACCATTCTCAGATTTGCTCCAGCCCTGCCTCATTCCTCCTCTGTACTGCCTTGCTGTCCTCTCTACAGTCATGGATCAACAACCTCCACATGCTACAGCAGAAATCTCCCTTTTCAAAAATTTCTCTGAACTAGGATTACCCAGAGACCTCAGAAGCCCCAGTTTTATCTGTGAAATGCAAGATTTTCCCTCTCCACAAGATGCTTTACAGAGTATTTCCTTAACACCCTGAAGCCTGCAGCAACTGTTCCCCATTTGGAGCATCTTTTATTTACCACATGACACGTGTGACCAAAACCCTGATGTAAATACTGTGGCACTGTGTATCTTCACGAGTACACACTGACACATTTCCTTTTGAAGATAACTGGCAGCATTACTGGATGCAAAGAGCAGCTGGAAGTAGGGAAGTAAGAGGCAGATCAGATGAAGCTGTGAGTAAATACCAGAGAGATTGTGTAGTGTGGGTGTGAGCTGAGAGATTCCTAGAAAAGAGCAATAAAATAGCAGCCCTTGGCTTTAAACATTACTTACTTATTCATCTAGACAAAGATTTAAATTGGTAGGGAACAGCTCGGGGCAAGTAAGGATATAGCCAAAGCAGTTTTGATGGTTGATTTGTCATAAAGGTCCATTTTACACCCATCAAGTATTTAATTACCCACACAGCTTTAGGAATCCACCACAGGGTTTCTCTTCCCAGAGTTTCAGATGGGGAGAGGCACGTGACAGCACAGATCTTCCTCAGTGCAACATCCAGCAACAAAATTATAATTGATGTTGTATGAAAAATGGATCATCTGTCTGCTATTTTCCAACCTCCTCAGGAGGGAACCTTTTAATTGGCTGATGATATCCCCCTTTAGTCTGTCCTCTGAGAGGATTATATAAATCAGGCATATAAAAGGTCAGGGGATTCCCAGGGGAGGTTCCATAAAGAACAGAAAGTTTGTGTTGCAGCCATCCTACTGCCTCCCCCCACGATTCACAGAGGAACCACAGAGGTCCAACTCCACCCCTCACATGGCCAAGAATCTCCTGTTGAGCAAAAATGAATTAATGTCTTCCACTAATGAACATTTGCTTCTGTCTCAGTAGGAAAATCCTAATGAGTGGCACCAGTGGCAGCCACTTCCAGTTCCCAGTGGGTTAATGACAGAACCCACAAGTCAGATCAATTTGTGGGTTTTGCCATCAAAAGGGAAAGTAAGAAAAAAGAAGGAAAGAAAGAAAAAAGAAAAAATAAAAAGAGCATCTATTTGCCTTCATTTGCCACATTGATGAAGTTGCTTCCAATACTTGCAATTATTCTCTTCTTGAGAAAGGAATTAATTAGCATCATAATATCTTCAAAGCTCCTAGAAGAATAAAGGAATCTGGCACAAAGCAGGATTCCTGGCATGGAAATCAGCGCCTCATCTAAGCAGCAGGGGTGATTGTACAGGCATATTAGTGTGAAACAGGGGGATGCACTTCTATTTGCTGCTGGAAAAATTTTGATGAATAAATCAAAATCTTTATCATGTCTGAATGCACTGAGGCTTCTGGTGTTGGAGGAGGATCAGCAACTGCTGTGTGATAAGGGCTTGATTCAGCTCCGTGGAAAGCTGCAGGAATCTTGTCCCAAAGTTCAGGGGGACAGAGGTGAGGCAGAGAGAAATGTGCTTCAGAAAATGCTGCCTTCTCCCAAGGGCTAATTCTGCAGCCTTCAGGCAAAACATGCACCTCCCTTCTGAGCCACCCAAGCAAAACTTGTTTTAAGTTGGGCAAAAAATATTTATAACCTCAGACAGCTTCAGCTAGTGGCACGACTGTTAAAATATGATGTTCTTTATGGCCTATTTGTTGAGGCATTTCGATAACATATCTGGAGACAGTGTGTAGACACATTAAAAAAAGGCATCCCTGTGTCAGACAGCACGGGCTGCAGAAATGAAAGATGATGTAACAACAGATGAAGGCACTTCATCACGGATCTGCTGCTTGCAAAATTCAGAAGAATAATAAGGTGGTGGGCAGCAAGACTCACAGCCTGCCACACATCCAGTGTTGCCACTGCAGGAACAGGAGTTCATTGTAAATCAGGGCAGGAGATGACTCGGAGGTGGTGCTGAAGGACAAATGGCCATTGCTTCATGGGCCACTGACACCGAGGCAAGCCATGGCCGTGGCGGGCTGTGTTACTCAAAAAATGATGGACCAGACAATGCCAAGCATCAGATGTAATCCTCCCAGTCCCACCTGACCTGAATGGAAAATTCTGAAAGAAAGACATTGGAAAGAAAGAATGATTTTGTGTATTCTTGAAAAATAGTGACTGGCACCTGTCAGTGCATGTCACATTCCTCCTTGAAGGTTTTCACTGACATTAAGCTAGAGTGTAAATAATTCCAATCTCACCCCTGACAGAAGGGAGGGTGGAAACAAGAGGGGTGAGGTGAAATGCAGTTGGGTTCTGCAGGGAGGATGAGCAGGCAGGTGCAAGCAGCTCCTGAGCAACCCAGGCTGCGCCGGAGCCATTCGAGATGGCTGCACTTGTTATCTTCAATCTGTTTACAGAGGAGTAATTGAAAGTAGGGATGTCTGTCAGGCCAAGTGTAACAGTTTGTTCATGCTTTTCTGCCCTTTCAGTGTAGCTGAAAAGATGGCAGGAGTGATAAAGGCCGAGGATCCACGAGCTGTGAAACCTATCTGATGGGCACGGGAGAGGCTGTGATGTGTGTCAAGCTCACCTCCACAGTGATGCTGTTTTTACAGCTTGTGACTCACTTGGGTTTGTGCAACTGCTACAAAGCTATTTCTGGCCACTGCGACATGCATTTGACCAGAGTAGGATTGAGGATAGATTTTGTGCAGGTCACTGTGTCTGTGCTTTAAAAAGAGCCCTGGCAGCAGAGCCGCAGAGCTGCTGGTGCAGGACATGCCAGCAAAAGAGAGTTTCTAACTCCATTTTCCTCCTTTATTTACTCCATTTCACCGTTTCCCCTACTGTTTACTTAGTGCTGTAACAGGAAAACTCTCTATCAGGCACTTTTAAACAATGTGGTGGTGAGTGAGACATGCAAGTTGCTTTTATTTCCCCTCTTTCAGACCAAGAGCCGTGCACTGGGCAGACTTTCTAGGGTGTGCTGCAGATTCCCAGAGTGAGATCTGTGGCAAACATTCCTGTAAAAAAATGTGTGCTGACACAACAAATTTGATACTGATACATGTAAAAGTGTGTGAGAAGAATATTTTTGGGATATGGGTTTTTTTTCTAAAATGCTGAAACTTTTATACTTGGACGATTCCTTGAAGCCAGTGAAGATAAAGTCTCAAAAGGAGAGTGTAAAGAAGCAGGCTGTGCTTAAGTCCAGCTCAAGCAATAGAAAAGGTCTCTCTACATGCAGCTCTATCAACACTTCCCACTGCAGACAGGAAAAAATGTTTCCTATTCCTGTTGTGTTTCCCTCCACCCCATGTGCATCAATTGCTCACAGCATAACCTACCCTGGAGAAACAACAGGCAAAACCCAAAACACTCGGTATTCTCCTATTAGATGCTAGCCAAGCACAAAAGAAAAAAAAAATGTAGGGAAATTACTGGAAAAGCTGCTGTGTGTCCCTGGGAACAGGAGCATTACAGAGTACTGGCACCACAGCCAAGCAGAAAAATAAAATCACCACCTGTCACCTAATGGGAAGTGCCAGCCAGAAGGGAAGAAAGAGAACATTTGGAAAGAGGTGACACAGGGAGGGTAAAACTACAGCTCTGCCTGCAGACTGCTAAGTGCCAGGTGTTTGTTCAGTGCCACGATTTCTGGGGAGCATCACTCAAAGGAAAAAACTAGAGAGTAGCACTGGATACTGGAAAAGAAGGAAAATTATGCTATTCCCAGAAGAATGAAGTCAGGCATGGGAAACTTCAGTCTTCTCCGCAGTGTTTAACCCATGGCTTAAAGGATATAAGGTTTATAAGGTTATTTATTACATAGAAGAAGAATAAAAGCTGGCACAAAGGAAAAAGAAGAGCTCAAAGTCCTGTCTGGGTCTAAAGAAATAAATCCAACAGCTCTTTATGAGAAAAGCAGGTGAAGGTTAGACTAAGCTCCAAGTGTCCCTTTGTTTTTGGGACGATCTTGTCATACTTGATTCTGGTCTCTGTTTGGTAAAAGCACCACAAAAGTGAGAAAACACCATCCTGTGTCTCAGATCTTCCAAGTGAAGTTTGTTAAGAGTTGCTTGAATGATTCAGACATTCCCAGCATGCACACATGTAAAACAAAACCTGCCAGCCATGCTGCCCCCAAATCCCATTTACCCCATTTCATGTTCTGCTGTCCTTGAGCTCCAGCTGGCACCAGCAGTGGCCACAGCGAGTGGCAGGGAGCATCCCCTGCCTCAGCAGCTCTGGAGGAAGGCTTGGGAGAAATCTCAGCAGGCAGCCTGCACAGCAAAGATTTTTTCACCCCTTTTTGAAGGCACAATGTGACTGAAGAATTCAGATAAGGCTCCAAATGCCTCTGTCCCTCGGGCTGAGTGCTTGCAGCCAGAGCTCGTTTTACAGACCAAGGCTGAAGATTCCCCCTGTCACAGATAGGAACTGGATTAGGCTTCACACATAAAATTTCTCCCCTCTCTTTTCCGTGACTAAAAAGCAGTTCCAGCTACAGGGTTGCATTCTCTGCTGGCACGGATGATTGTTACTGCACCGGATTGCCCCACAGTCAGAGAAAGTGAAGAGAACCCCAGGAGTTTTAAACCAATTTAAATAAAAACCATCATGGATGAATGTGACTCCTTGTGTCCTAATAAACAAACAATACAAAACCCTGCCAAACCTACCAGAGGCTTGAATCTGGGGCTGAGACTTGTGGCTAGCCAGAACCCAAATCCAAACCCAGACCTGGCTTCCACCCAAGCGAGTCTGAATTTCTCCTCTAGTTTTTCTAACGCTGTTGCTTATGCAAAGCCTGAAATAGTCAACATCTTCACAGTAAGTTTGGTTTCCTTCTTGCTCTGAGGGCCAGGGAATGGCAGGGCAGAGCACAGAGGGTTGTTTGTCTTTTGCAACCTGTCTTCATCTCCATAGATCAATCTGGCAAATTAAATTCAGGGTGTGAATGGCCCCGCCGCCCAACCGCTCCAGGATTGATTCGGCGCTGTCTGTGCCCCTCGGAATATTTATGCCAAAGAGCATTAAAAATAAATAACTAAATGCTGCTTCTTCAATATACTCTGACATCCAGCAGAAAGAGCAATGAAGGCGAGGTGGGCAGGGGGGAGGAGAAGGGAAAGCAGCCAGTTCCCAGAATGAAAAGCAAAGCACGTGTGTCAAATGATTTTATCTGGAGCAGCGGGACAGGGTGGCAGGAGGATGCTGCAGTGGAGAGAATACACAGCTTTCCTCCCTAGCAGGCAGATCTGCATAATTGTAATTGGGGAGGGCAGTGTTGGTCCCCTACATGCTTTGCTGAGCCAAAATTCCCTCAGAAGTTAAATCATTTAGAATTACAGAAACAAAGAGAAGAAAATCAGGTTCGAAGTTACCTGCTGGAGAATATTTTGGTAGAGACTAGGGAAATAAGTATAAATAAATCACATGTCCACGTTTTTTCTCAAGGTCTGGATGCAGATCTCACATTGCCTGGATTACATGGATAATCTGAGCAGGCAGATCCCCAGCTGGCTGTAGCAAGGCTGCTCTCCACAGTGATTTTGAAGCTTAGACCTGCAGTAGCTACACATGGACTCCCAAGGGCTGGAATGAGCACGAAACCCAGAGCTGGTGGGCAAAGACCTGTGTTAGCACCCAGAAACCAAACCTCACAAAACAGACACGAAGCAAATCTTTGCAGGATTTCCTCTAAGGTTGTAGCTCTGAGCCAATATTCATCAGGATATCCAGCAGAAGAGAGAAATACTGTTGTATTTCTCATTTACCCACCCACAACTGATCAGCTGATTCTACCAGGGAAAGGAAACATCAAAGCAGTTCCTTGCCCAGCCCAGGCAAGGGCTGAACACACCCACTCATAAGCTTGGTGGCACTGTTATCTGTGTTTTCCCTCCTGTCCTCCATTTGCTGTCTGAAATATTCCAATTCACTCCAATCTTTTAACCACTTCCCCTTTGTTCACCTCTCTTTTGTGTTTCCTTTTCTGCAAATACTCCAGCAAATGAGGTCCCTGGAAGGAACAAAGGCATTTAAGGATAATGTTGCTATCTTCCAGGAAAATGGTTTTCTAATTTATCATCATAAATAGAGCTAGGAAATTTTTTACAGATTTGACTTCTTTTTTTTTTTTTTTTTATCCAAAACATTTCACAAGTTTGAGCTGATTAATGTGAAATTGCTTTGTCAGGAAAATGGGGAGTAGTGGTGTGGAATAAAAATGTTTGGTTTTGGAATTTAGAGAATAAAACACTGGCTTTCAGCTGCACTTAGGGGTTTTTTTTTGCTTCAGTTTTATATAGCAGATCTTTTAAAGCCTCTGAAATTAAGAAGAAATCAATTTTTGGTAAAAAAAAAGAAATTTCTTTTATCATCTGACTTCCATTTTTCTTAAATAATGCAAAAATTATTTCCAGTTGAAAGGAGTTCTTCCTATTCTCATAACAGTTATATATCATTAATGCCTTGTAAGAGCTACATTTAGCCAATGAGCTAATACAAATAAACCATGTGATTGGCAAAGACAACTCTAATTAGAAGGACTTCCAACAAATTGACCACAGATGAGATAAAGGGCAGGATAAGTAAAAGTGCTATATAAATTACTTGCCATGAATTATCTACCAGCTCAAGACAACTGACAGTAATAGACCTGGGCAGCACATTGTGTCACCTTTTATTTCAGATCCCGATTTTTCCAGTGAAATCAGGAGCAAAAAGCCTGCTCTGCTCACTAGGAAAGCACACAAGGCATAAATTATAGCAGAGTATTTTTGTGTCAGAGATGGCTCTTTGTGTCTCCACGTGCAATTGCACTCCCCTTGCCTTGAACCCAGAATTCTGAATTATTGAGGATTTTGGTGTGATCCCTAATGGAGCCAAATTCAAGTTCTGAGCAGGGGGGAGCACAGCAAGGATTTCATCAGGGATGGGGGTAAGAGAGATGAAATCATCATCCCCATACGTGTCCATCCAAGGAGACAAAGGCCTGTCAGACTGCTCTCCACTGAAAGCACGGCTGGTGTGCAGGAAAAGGCAGGAGAAGATTCCTAGGGGTGGTTTCCAAGTAGGCAAGAACATTTACTGCACTGGACAGGGTGTGTACAGCATTTTAAACAAAACCTCCTAACATCTCTCTGCGGGGATTGATTTAGATGGCATGATAAATCATTTCATATAAAGGTATGGGATGATATCCAGAGACTCCAGGCTTCAATCTAATTAGGAGTCTGGGAGCAGCACAGAGCTGCTGGCTGAGCAGGGCTTTGTGCACAGACCCACAGCCCCATGGCCAGCACCTTCATTTAGGGCACATCCAGACCTCCCACCCCATCTGGCTGTGGTGCTGCCAGTACCCACATTACACCAAGGTTCCCAGCAGAATTAGTGATCGTGGTGGTCTCAGCAGGGAGGAACGAATGGGATAAGTGCCCTACCTACCCTTAAATCAGCGTGCAGGGAACAAAAATCACCTTGTAATACAGTCCCAGCACCAGGAAGCTTGTATTTCTTCTGGTGACACGTCAAGGCCCATGACATCATGCTCGGTGTCATGGCCCCACATCATTTCATCGTGAGGTAACCAGGTCAGCAGCAGAGGCAGGAGCCTCTAAATCAAGCCATGAGAGCCAGGGGCTGTTTCTGATCCAAGGGCAGCCACAGGGAGAAGGTGCCATTCACAGCCTCAGAACGCTCTGTCCTGCAGCTGCAGAGCTCAGCAAGGAGAGGGGAGGAGAAAAAAGCCCCCAGCACCCAGGTGTTTGCAATTGGTCCTTGCTGGGAGGCAGCCAGATGCTTTAGCATTTCAGAGAATGGGTGGAGGAAGGGGAAGGGAAAGAAATACCCTTTGCTTTTCACAAGGAGACAGAAAGAAATGAAGGAGTCCATTAGATGCTAATAAATTATCCTGCAATATGCTGGGCAGGCAAGGCCAGCTCCTTAACTCCAGAGCTGGCAGAGCCAGGCAGAGATGCCAATTTATCCGTGTCTGCAGTATTTGCAATAACATGCCAAACTGTGTGATACTTTCCTCTCCTGCACCAAATGCTTCCTCAGGGCCCATCACCAGCAGCACTGTGATTTAAGACTGGGGTGAGTGTGTGACCTGCAGGGCCAGTTAAAGCACTAAAATAAATTGCCAGAGGAGAGTATGGAACCATCATCAGCAGCAATTTCTAACAGCAGGTTCGACATCCAGCCTGCAGCCAGAGGGACGGAGCAAAAAAAAAAAAAACCAACCCTAGCAAAGTCATTTCCAATGTAGTTTTTATGATTTCACAGGTTACAGGAGCAGCCTGGAGATCTCTGAGCCTTATTCCACATTTGCTGCTGCCTGACCAGAAAAAAAACCTAGATATTATAAAGCTGCACTTGTTTTTTCTTAGTCTTGGTTTATTAAATGGCCTTCAAATCCAATTTTAGAGGTTCTTCCTTTATCAAGAGAGATGTTGGCAATTGCAAAGGTTATATCAGCCCCACAGATTACTGCCTGGTCTGGAGCAAATACCCTGGCAAAGGTTTCAGTGCACTCTCTCCTCCATAGACCTGCAGAAGTAGCTCAGTCCCAAAGCTGCTGTCTGAGGACTGTCCTCTTTCAAATCCACCAGATTCAGAGGTAAATCCTGCAAAGGGCTCCTGCTGCTTCACACAAAGTTTGATGGAGTTGAGAGCCTAGGTAACAACTTGAACTGATAAATTAAAAATAGCTTTAATTGTTGTCAGAACATCCCTCCAGGCTTCAGGGCCAGAGGGTGAGATGCAAGCCAGTCCAGAGGTTATTTTTAACCATCTCAGAACTTTAAACTTCAGCACCTGAGTTTTGGAAGGTGGATGTCTGAGATTCAGAGGTCTGAGTCTGGCAGAATTGAAACAATGCCAGAGCAGAGCCCAAAACGTGAGGTAAAAAGTATTTATTGCCCTGGAGGATGCTGAGCACCTTCACCTTGGCTCGAAAACACTTCACTGGCAAGGGTTCACCCTGTCCCTGGGTGCACTCAGGACTGAGTTGAAAGTTCATTAGTTACACCATTTACCCAAATGAAGATAATGACAAGTAAAATCAATTTTCATATGGTTTTTAAGCTGAGAGTTGCTTCCAGAGGTTAAAGACAGAAGGCAATACCCTTTAGTGAAGCAAAGCAATTTATAGCAGCTGAGGATCTATCCTTCAAAGCTTAACTGCTAAGAGCAGGGAGAAATTAATTTCTGAATCCAGTGCAATGTTCAGCCAAGCTTAAAATAAATGGGGATTATTATTCTTTTCAGGTGAAAAGCAGATTATAAAAATAAATATACATTGTAAGTTTAAAAGCAAGACTCCAGGGAGACAGCTGGATTCAGAGAGAAATTAATCAGAAAGCAACTTCTGAAAGCATTGAATATTCTTTGCCATTTCCCAATCGATTCTTAACTCAGAGAGCAAGAAAACAGCCGATACTTCTAATAGCTGCTTTTGGAAGTGCAGTCTGCCCAGCAGTGTGATTTGTGGGGCTTGCACGAGTTCCTGGCAATCACTGCAGATGAATCAGTGCTTTCTTTTTTAACATCATCTGTGATAATAGTCTGGCAGTGAGGAGAAGCGTTGCTTTCCTGCACTCCAGCTTTGCAGCTCTCTGGTAAAGCAGGCATTAAGATTCAGAATCTGAGAAGGGCCTAATGTAGAGAATATGAGCTAAATATATCCTCTCTGCAGATCGATTCCTCCCTTGCCAACATGTTAACGTGTTTTTTTATTTTCTGCTCCTTTCCTTTTTTTCTTTTTTAATCTGAGATCAGTGCTGTATTCTCAAGGACTTGGCCAAATTAATAATACCCATTCATTATTTCAGGTTCCTGCAGTTTTAATTCTGCCTTCTCAAAGTAAATGCAGAGAGGCTTCATAAACACAGGCTGCCTGGGAATCAGACCAATTGCCTCCCTCACTTCAGCTCCATCGGGGAATTCTCAATCCAAACCCAGCTTTCTTCCCCACCTAAAATGGGTAATCTGGGCCTTGCTGTTAAGAATTGCATCAGTCCAGGAATATAAATAAAGAAATGCTTCTGAGAGATCATTGTTTACCAGCAATCTTTCTATCAGCCAGTCTTCCCTTCACAGCCTTCTCATTAATTAAAAGCTGCACAGTTTGGACCATTGAGGCACATGACAGTGTAGCACCCAAAGCATTACCCTGGGAATAGCTTGTGAGAGCTCCCACTAATCTCTCAGGAAGGGGCTCAGAGCAGCCCAAGCAATCAAGCCTCAGTGATTTTTCAACAACTAATGAAATCTGGCAGGGCAAAATAAAAGATAAATGGGGAGAAAAAAGAGAAACCAAAGCTAACCCCTTGCCAGTGTGCAGAGAAGATTTTGGAGGTCCCTGCATTAGGAGACAAAAGCCTCTCATGCTCAGCTCAGCTTGACACTATTGAGAGCCAAACCTTGGCTGCAGATTTCCCTCAGCGTGAGTCCCTGTCCCTGATGTGTGCTTTGCCCCCCAGAACAGCAAACAACAAAATAAAACAACCCAGCACTGGAGTCACTGCAGTGCTTGAAGATCCAACCATTGGCTGCAGGCTTTACCTTGCACCTCTACACAAACACCAGCCAAGGCCTGCACAAACAAATCAGCTGCAGAATGGATTGAGGGGGAAAAAACCTGGCAAAACACTGAACACAGCTTTCTTTTCACCTCTTTCAGCACTCAGCCAATGGATGTTTCCCTAGGGTAGAGTAAGGAGGGTTGAATTAGTGCTCTATAAACAGGTGAAGCACATATCCAAACCTGTACTTTCTCAGGTTAAGGATAAAAGTAAATAACACAACATATCACAGTACATATCCCCAGTATTGCTCAGGAACAACAAAGCATGTGCATAAAAACATCCATTAACTTGCTTCACCTTTTCAAATGCTGCAGTGTTTGACATTTTCTGCATGGCTTGCTACAAGGATTCAGTAATACTTTGTCTTTATGCTTTCTTTAGTTTACTATTAAAAAATATCAGGGAAGATCTGTTTCAGCTCATTATTTGGCCCAGTGTATTTAGAAATTCAAGAGGTTTCTAATCCTTTCCTCAAAGAAAAAGGAATCTGATCCACTTTTGAGTCTCAAAAATGTTACAGTGGTCATTACCAGTTCTCATCATAATGAAGCTATGGCAGGTGCTGCCTCCCTGGCCCTCATCAATCCTTTGTTAGGTTAAAGGATGTCTTCCCCATGTGTTACCCTTACCTTTAAAACAGAAAACAGAGACTTCCTCCCACTGGTGTTTGGTCAGTGCTTTACAGGTGGGGATAAAAACTTTTGGCAAGTTGAACCTAGCTCAGTCCACTCTGGATTAGCCACAACCAACAAGAAGGAAATTTTGGCTTCTTAATGCTGTTCTTCTGGCCTTCCTTTACCCTTCACTTCTGATCTGGAAACCTGACATTATTTAGGGTTCCAGAGAGCAAAGACATCTTAGTTTAACTGAGCCTTTGGTTTGAGCTCAGCTGCTCTGGCTCGTGCTGACCAACCTGTTTATCTGCACAGCACAAAGACACAGAGGCAACAGGGAAAGGATCACCAGCCACAGCCAGATCTCCTTGAAATGTGACCTTTCTGCCCTCCTTCCCTCTGTTTCTGATGTATTAACTCTCCATTTTGCTATTTTTGTGCCTTGGAGCACAAGGAGGAGTAAGCAGGGACACAGCCCCTTTGTAGAGCTTTGTGCAGCATCTACTTATGGTCCTGAACCTAAGTGAGAGCACAGGAAAGGCAGCTCAGAGATGGAAAGGACAGGAAAAAACATGACCTGCATCTCAAGCCACAAGCCCACCCTTTGCTCCCCTGCCAGGAAAAGCCACAGTGAAGCACATAACTCTCACTCAGCAGGGACCAACCATTCCAAAGAAGAGAATAAACCATAAACCAACTCTTTCTTAAGTCATGTCTTTCCTTGACCTTCCCAACAGAAACAACTTGTGCATCAATGATGCCCCTCTAGAGCTCAAATGTCCTCCTTTTCCAGCAGTACCTGGTTTTTCACCTGACACCCAGGGGAGGATTCCTACCCTTGGAAAGCAAATGCCAACAATGAGGGACCAAGGCATTTTCTTGCACATTTCAACACATGAGAATAAGTAAAAACTAGGCCCTAGTCCTGAATTCACTCTACTTTTACTCTTAGTCAGGATCTCTAGTCTCTACCAGAAAAAGTAGTGCTGTTAGGAGCACTAGAAAATCCAGTTCCCAATGAATGCACAGCTCAAAGATTTTCTTCTTAACCAGGGTGGAGAGTAAAGACAGAAATCCTGGAGTTCAAACAGAACCAAGAATGGCTGTTGTTCCATCATCTGCTTTGGATTTTTTCAATGCCTTATTAGGAGTTGATTGACAAAAAAAGAAAAGGAATAAAAGGAATAACAAATCCATAGCCTGTCTAGCAGGGAGAAGGGAAGAATGCAACAATTTTACAAGACTGATAAATTGAAACGAACACAAACTCCACAGCCATGACCTTTTAAAGTGTCACTTTTACTGAGAGCACTGGCACGGAACGGTGCTTTTGATTTGTGCTGAGAGCAGAAACATTCAGAAAATCCAATCTGTACTTTGACATCAGCTGAGGCAGATCAGCCTTTGCCAGTTAATTTAGAAAAGCCCAGGATGGTTTGTGCTGCAAGGTAAGGCTGAACATCTGCCTTACCTTACATTGCCCATGGAATCCACAAGATCTTTTTAGGGGCTCTATAACACGGCTGTGACTTTTCCCAACCACTCCCCAGCCTAAAGCTGGTTTCCCCAGTTGGGGAAGTGTGTAGGGGTTGTATGGGGGTCACTGCCAGCACTACTGCACCCTGTCAAAGTGCTCCCACAAATACCTGTCAGCTTGGCAGCCTCTCCACCAGAAAGAGGCACTGCTGCTTTCTCTTCCCATCACCTGCCTGACTACCCTGAGACAAGGAGAGCCACCAGGCCAGGCAATGTCCAAGCAGCCAGCAAAGCTGGACACTGCAGATCATTTGTGATGTTTGGAAAAGGTTTTGTACTGCCCAAAGTCTGACATGAGATCACTTCCCTCCAAAAGACACTGTCCTCCAACGCAGGCAGGGTTTGAATAAACATGGGTGTATATTCTTGCCCAAGCCTGAACTTGCACAGTTATGTTACATCCACAATGGAAAATCAGCTTTTCACAGCTCTGCCCTTCACACAGAGATGAAGGGAGGACTATCAGGGATGAAAACATAAATATAGATGCGTGCCAGAAGTTTTAGGGGGGAGGTAACATGAGCCACAGACTCCTTCAGGAGCCTGTGTCATACCTTGTCCTGCTAAAAGCAAAACCTTTTCTGCATTAGGTTTTACAAGGATTTGGGAAGTGAGCAGGCAATCCAAAGGAAACACAAGGCACAAATTCAGGTCCAATAGCTCATTTACTCCTATACTTTTTCCCAGCTGCCAACCAAAGGTGGCACTCTGGTTAGTGAACATTTAAACTGTTAGTTTATTCTAACCCAGTGTGCCTGGTTTCAGCTGAGAACAGTTTGTGTCCTGCCCTTTTATGAGCCCAGAAGCTGTTAACATAAAATAAAGCCTCAGAAAAACACAATGAGCATCTCTGCAGCCTGACTTTGTAAGAGCTTTTGCTCATTGGGAAAAGCTCTTCCAGGCTGAACAGCAGCTCCATACCTTTGGAAGTTAAAGCACTATTCCCTCTGCCAATGAAGAAATAGAAAACTGAGGAGGGTGTGTGCCTAGGCAGATTGAGAAAGGAGGTTGCTTTCTATTAATGCAGTGTAGGAGAGAGGGCAGGAGGGAAGAAGCACTGGCAAAGGGAAAGGGCTGTTGAGCTAACAGATAAATCTGTGCAACAGCACAGGAGACATAAGTGGCCACAAACTGGACAGGACACAAAATTCCTCATTATTAAAACTCATGGTTCTGGAAGGCCACATAGGACCTTTGGACCCTCAATTCCCAAATAATATGTTAAAACATTATTTTCAGAGGATTAAGTTTGGATGAGTTTGGCTCCATGGGCATACCAATCAGCTGGGAAGGGTAGAGGGAGTTTTTGCAAGAAGCCCATTGCACTGGGGATTATTATAGCAAGAACATGGAAAAGAATTCCTTACCCTCTTCCCTTACAGCCAACTCTGTTTTGGTCAGCACAAATCTTCCCCTCTCATCTACATTAAGATTTTGCAAGGATACTAAACAATCAATTGATTTCTCAGAGGATTTTTTACATTTATCAGCCTGGAAGACTAAATAAGACTAAGATGTATTCAACTCCAAATTAAAGCAAAGGCACTGGCAATGCCTGGAGAGCCCTGCAAATGCATCTTTCACAACCTTTTTCAGCCCTATGCAGACTTGATGAAGCTGCACATAATTTAGAAATGTTTGGAAAATGGTGGGGCTATTTTTCAATTACCAGACATTTGTCTTTTTCACAGAGATTTCCTCTGCCCTATTTCAGATTGCCTAAAAAATGGAACAAAAGCCTGCCATGATTCAAACGTCATCCTGCAAACCCTGCCATGGTGTCCAGATGACTTTGCCCACAGCTGTACAAGTAATGCCTTTCTAAATGAAAAGGCAGGTGTGATACAAGTTTTCAACCTTTTTTTTTTTTTCTTTTGCTCCTCCTGAACTATGAATAAAGAGAAATTCCTGAGCACGAGTAGATCATCCATGAATAATTCATCACCCCATGTTCCCTTCCAGATGTAGAGACCCATGTGCAGATTCCTGTGCCTTTGAGTCTCCTGGGGGGCTTGGATACAATTGAGAGACAGGTTTCTCTTATGCTAAATCTTATTTCATCTCTCAGACCTGTGCTAGCAGCTCTCTCATGTTGCAAGGAAACTCCCTGATGAATTCCCTCACCTCCTCCTCTTTCTTTGCTCTTCCTTTCATTTGCTTTGTCCAAGTTGCTTACACACAATCACACCCTGCTTCGCAGCTCCTGCAGAAAGGAATAAAACATAGAGAAATGTTTTACAAAAACATAGAGAAATGTTTTACATTCTCCCCCAGAAACACATCTCCCTTGTCCCAGATGTGTGATGCCTCAGGTTTAACTGTGTGGATGAACCTCTGATTGCACAGAGGGGAGCTACCACATTCAGCTTTGCATCAGGCAGGTCAGAAAAAGCCCAGAGTCCTTCAGTGGCCAATTTGCTTTTTCATTTTACAAGAGGAGCTTGGTTTGCATTAAAGGAATGGCAGAACAACACTGATAAAGTATTCTTTCAGTTTTTAAGCTGCCTCATGTAATAGAGAATATTAATCAAAACACAAAAAAATCATATGCTTCCCCAGTCACAAATGTCATTAGAATAACTTTCCAGCTTTAAGAAGTTCTTTCCAAGTAGTGTCTTGAGTGGCAGTTTCTAAATTAGGCTGAAAGTCATCCATCTATTCTATTTTCTCCCCAGAAAACACATTATTTTAAATTTATCTCATAATTTTTTAATCTATTTTTAATAATTCTAGGGAAGAGAAAGGGAGGAAGAGCTTTTTTAGTCTTGATTTTGTTTTTATCCAACAGTATTCAGATTTGAGTCCTTTTTTCACAATGCAGAGAACTGGATATTCCAGAGGTCTGCTTTTTTCAATGAGAAATTCAATTTTTCTATTAAAAAAAAAGTTACAAGTGTTTCAACCAGCTCAAGGAAGAAAACATGTACTAAAAAACTGAATATTAGACCCAGCCACTGCTCATTGCTAACACTGACAAGGAGTCACCTAAAGGTATCCCTTTGTCATAAGGGTCACAAGACCAAGAAAGTTTCACAACAGTGATTAGAGCTCCACAAGAAGGAGAAAAATACAACACAGTGCAGAGTTCTCAGCTGAACCCTTCTCCAACATTTGCTTCCAGCTTTTTCTGTGCTTCTTGACTGAGAAGGTGATGTTGCCCTGGGTCAGAGCATTGTGAAAACAGGTGAACTAGAGGGAACACCTCACTGCTTGCTCTTCCTTAAGTTTCATCCTTGTTTCTCAAGGATTTGTCTAAAAACTCCCTCATAAAGCCATCTAAGAGAAACAGCAGAACTGTGGAGACAGAAAACAGAACAACTGACCGTGCACAAGGGCTGTCAGCTGCAGAAAGAAAAATTGAGAACAGATACAGAAAAACATTGTACATACTCATGTACAACCATCTTTAGACAGTACAAGGAAAGCCAGCACGCAGGCACAGTCCATTCCACTTCTGCCTTTCCCAGGGATTGGGTCTTGCTCACTGCTCACACCACCTTTAGAGGGTTTTAGTACTCCCCTAACTCCATGTGGAGGGCTTGTGAGGTCATCAGCTTTCATACAAGAAAAAAATCCAAATTCAGCACGAAGGAATTTTACAATTGAGCTCATTCGGGAGCATGCCAGTTCAGGGAAGGGAGATAGATCTTGTTTTAAGATGTGTTTATTTGCAAGCCTCACACCTACACACACACATTTGATTATTAATGTGGGTATCATAAACAGGGCTCTGTGCATGCCTGTTTCTCTGGAAAGAAGCTGAGTGGAAAGGAAATGGCAAAACATTTTCTAGAGTCCCTAAAATGCTTATAAAATGACTATTCCAAGTGTGAAATAATGCTGGATACCACAAATAAAAGTTGTGGGAGTCAATGAACTACCAGAATGTGTCTGTTAATTTCTATATAACATTAACACCAACAGATTTCCTTTAGTCAGACCTGAGTCAGACCTGCTGGGCACCTCGACTGCCCAGAGCCACGCTTGGTCCTCAGCCTGGCTGTCCTTGTTAACACTGGCACCTGGTTCTTGGTGTTTATTGTGGGAGCAGTGTGTGCAGTGTGAGTCAGCCCTGCATGGCAATATTGAGGTGTATTACACCACGATATGAGCTGGCTGCACAAAGATTGCCTTGCTGCTGGTTGAGCTGGAGAGCTTGGGGCTTGTGGTTGTGCTGGGGGGACCCTCAGCAACAGGAGCTGGAGGGGCTCACATAACTCGTTTAGCACATTACAAGTTTTAGAGGGTAGGGGGAGAATTGTTATTTGAGGAAATGGGCAGGACATCAACAAGTACTCAGGGTCTGACCTCCCTGTGCACCTCTGACACCCTCAGGAGAGCCCCCAGCTGCAATTTAAGGCACTCAATTACTGCAGACACTCCTGGGTGATTCTATGAGAACCAAGTAAAGATATATTTCCCTTTCCTCCATGGGCTAGAAACGAAACAAATGCTTGATCAGCTGAATCAGAAGAGAACAATAACATGAAACATTTTCCAAGGGTCCCCTGTAAAACTCCTTATATCTTCCAATAAATAAATCCCATCTTATGCCTTGCAGTTTTTTTAACTTACCACTTTATTTTGATAGTCAGATTATCAAAGGTTTGACATGGCATTTAAAGCAAGAGTATTAGAACACAGAGGGGCAGGCAGGAGGGAAAGGAAAACATTGGAGCCAGCTACTACGTCAACAGAATGACACCCTAGAGGAGGAACCTGAGATATCCATCTATTTTTCATCATCAGACTAGTGATACATCATTTGGCAATTAACTGAGAGCTAAAAACATTAAGTATTGATTCCAATTAGCTCTGAGGTGTAATTAATTGTTTTCTTTCCTTAAGATCTCCAATGTAAAATAGCAGTTTGTAAGTCTGTGTCATTAAAAAAACACAACAGCTGGTAAGAGCACAGAGATTTTGGACACTAAAGGAGAATCTAATGCATTTAGTCTCGTCAAAAAATTGTCCCTGCTTGTTATTTAATTTTGTGCAAAATAAATTTACACTGTACTTGATTTTGGGCAGTATTAAATCTGTGCTTTGAGGGAAGAGCCAAACAATTCTGAAAGATTTCTGATGAGTCTATTGACACACAGACTAAAACTGTATTTTTATAATTGCACACCCAGAAGGTTTGTCCAGCGTTTGGGGTGTTGCTCCAGGACTGAGGATCGAAGAAGCACTTTGCTCTACAGAGTCATTTATTGCTTTATTCTTCTTCACTGCTTCATTCTTCAATTTAAAGCCAAGAAACATATGGGTGGTGACTAAAGTAATGTCTTTTTCTGAACGTGTGCCAGGGCAGGTGTGTAATTCAAGCTACAAATGGGAACCTTGTGCATTGCAATTTGAGCAGCCTTGGGCCAGGCCACAGGTGCAGCAAATCCCCAGAACTTCCCTGACTCCTGCCCCACAGAAGAATCCTGCATCCATTTTCTGCTCACCACAACTACACCAAACTACCAAGCAAGCCCTGGCAATAGTTGAGTAATTATATCATTAGCTATGATTTGGACAGCTGGATTTTGCACACAGAGGGATGTTTAATGAGGGACTGTGCTGGAGCAAAGGAGGCTAATTTGAATTTCAGCCTTCTTCAGGCTATTCCACAAGGTAAATCCCACCTCCACAGCAGCATTCACATGGACTTGCTCTTTGGAGACAGCAGGGGAGTAAAGCAGGTGAAGAAACCCAACAGAAATTTCCACATTCGTGGCTCAAGTGCCCGGCTGCTCTGTCTCCTGGTTGCAGTTTTCCCAAGACCATTGTTCTCATCATAAACAGTTGACTCAAAAGATTTCAAATAAAGCAATCCCGCCCCATCCCCTGCTGCTCCCTTCCCAATACACAGAGATGCTTAAAACAAACCAGATGTGCCACATAAGGCTGTTTTGTGATAAAACCCTCAGAAGGCTCTGCCTCTCCCAGCCTGTCCTCAAGTATCAGAAGTGGCCAGTTCATTTCCGTAAGTTATTATGCAAAATAGCCTGACGAGCCAGAGTGCTGGGGAGATGATTTCCCTTCTCTAATGTGACTTTCACACTCTCCTGATGATATACAACTTTAATAAAAAGCATAAAAAGAAAGTTCAGCCGAGTTGGGCATGTGGTGCACGACTCAATCCCGTTCCCCCCTCAGGCACTAATTTAAAACACATCCCAGGATACTGATGGGAGCCCAGCGTGCTGAGAGCCTGGTGAGAATGCACACAAGTTCAGGGCTGGAAGGTCATAAACTGGCAATGTCATTTTGCATAAGGATCCCCAGGTGGTCTTCATTTCCAGAACAAAGGTAGGACCACATCTGACACAGCTGATAAAAAGACATGAGGTAATACTAATTGCTTCTGTAGCAGCACTTTTAATCCCTTCAACTTTTAGATAAGAATTTTTCCTGCTGCATTTTGGAACTGGGGTCACCAACACAGCACAGAGCCAGACACTCTGATAACTCAAACTGTTATCAGGTAGAACCAGATTCAAAACACCACTGCCAGCCCACCACACATTCACCTGAGGCTTGACCAACCTTCAGCAGAAGGTAAAATTACCTCCTGGCTTTTCCCAGCCCTTTCAAAAGCCCTGGGAAGCACAAATGGCACCTTGCAACTACACCCTAACTACCCCCACCAGCCCAAGTACCCCAGGTGCAGGAGGAGACAGGTACAAGGTAGGAAAGAAGGTGATAAAAAAGAGGAGGGAAAGGGGAAAAGGAACAAAACATAAATCCATTATCTGTCTGTAATTGCTCGAATTATCTGAACTTCACTTTGCTGAATGCTACTATTCCCTGTAGTCATTCCCCCTTCATCATCCAACTTTAATATTGCTAAATCCTTCATGCATGTGTCTGCTCAGGTTTAAAGGCCTTCAGGTCATATAAAGACCTTCAGGACAAAGGACAGGCCAGGCTTGGTGAGAGGTTTCTCATTCCCCCACCTCTAGAACCAGCCATGCAGAAGGCTCCCATTTGTCAGAGTGATTCAAATCCCTCATCAAAATTCAGCCAAATGGTGTTTGCAAAGTGATGACCCTCCTCTGGGTCATTATTATGTAAGGAAATAAATTGCAAAGAGAGAATGAGGAGACCCAGGTGGATGGTCACACAATGAGAAGACTGCAGTGATCCCAGTGCTGCCACGTGCTGCGTGCTCATCCTCAATGCTTTCAGGGACCATATTCTCCCTTTTCCAAAAAGCACAGCCCCCTTTAATAGAAGAACAGCTTATGAGCTTCCCCACTGAGAGAAGAGAAGGAAATTGTTTCATTAGAGCAAGGCTGATTTTCTAGCTCCAGTAACACTGGGAATTGATAATTTCTGTATCAGCAAACGCAGGGGTTACACTGAAGAAATTATGCTAAGGAAAGGCTACTGTCTCAAATTTAACTTTGGATTTCTGTTGGGATTTTTAAAGTGCTGAAGTTCTGGCACCATGAACAGCACCCCATTGCACTGGGCATTATATGTGCAGGTGGAAATAAGGATCCCTGTCCCCAGCCCCAGGTAAGTGATATCAAGTGGACACAATTGATGGGGAGAAGGAAATGGTGAAATCATCATAGGCTGCCATCAGGGCTCAGTGATGAGGATGGTCCCTGTTTCTCAGGTATAGAAAGCATGTCTGCTTCAATACATAATCTCTTTAATGAATCACATTGGGTGAAGCCACAGATGCTCCATCTGAAGGGTACAGGGGGTTAAGATCACAAAGCAGTCTCATGCTGTTCTTAGTGACAGCATTTGTCTTTGCTTCACATGACAATGGATTGAGCAATGGAATTGGCAACTAAAATATAATTTCCAAGAAACAATTATTTCTTTGTTGGATTGTGTTTAGGGGTTGGGGGTGTTTCCCCAATTTAAAACACATTATTTCTTTTGAAAGTAAGAGTCTGAGGAGGAAAATAAATAAATAAACACCAAGTTCAGCTACAGTTGACTTATATCTCCAAAAATTAGAATTTGTTTTCATTTGTTTTCCCTACTCCCTTTTGAAGGGCCATCTTGACATTTGTAAGAGGAATTCTTTGGTTATGTGAATGCCATTACTTGCTTTGTCCAAATCTGAGATCTCCCAGTTGTGAGAAATGGCAGTAGGTGCTGTGAAAACACAGAACAAAAAATGGGCAGCCTCTATCCCAGGGGTCGTAGCAGGGCCTGGAAAGAAAAAGACAGAGGGAAACCAGACAAAGGGAGAAAGAAAAGATTTGGGGCTTCAGGCACCTTGGGCTCGTATGGCCACTCACCAGCTCAAAATGTCATGATTCCCAGTTTGTCAGGGCTGACATTACCTTTGGTATTCCACAGAGCCAGGCAGCTAAATAAGGATGAAATATTCACAGGGGGAGAGAAAAGAGTGATGAGCCAAGTGGTGTTAACTGTTCGATATGTTTTGGTCTCTCTTGTGGCACAGAGGGTACAAGAGCTGGGCAAGGGGCCTGTGTTTCATACCTTGGGGTTTTTTTTCTCCCACAAAGATGAAGACATGAGAAAATGGGCTGACAGTAAAGCTCCCTTATCACTCTCTCTTCACCCCTCTCCTTCCCCTGCTCCCCCCCATCCTGAGGCTATCTGGGGACATTCATATCCAAAAATACACGGGCACATTAAATTAAAAAAATAACAAATCCTGAGGATCCAATATCATTCATCAAAGAGACAGCCCTCGCTCTTTCTGATGACAATGGTGCTAATCTTATCCCCTGGCTGCTGCCCAGAACTGACATAATGCTTAAAAATGTGTGTTTGTTTTAGAGGCTATTTACCACAGGAGGGGAGGGGGGGAGAGATGGAAGGCAGGAAAGGAGCTGGATTTGTGGTCACCCCAGCCCGGATCCTCGATCTATCACAGTCCATTTGCACAGCTCTGTGTCCCTTTCAGATCCATCAATACAGAGGGGAGCAACAGAATCCTTGTGCAAAGGACTTTGAGCTCTGTTTGATCCCTTTGGAGCTGAATATGCATGAGCAGGAGAGTGACACAAAGGTTAAGGAAAGCACCAGCTGATCACAGTTCCCTCTTCAATACCCAGACTGAGGTGACCCTGTTAAGCAGCAAACAGAGATCTTTAAGTCATCTTTTGTTTCAAGACTGATTTCATTTCTTCAGCGTGAACTCTGGAGTGATTTAAAAGCAACAGGACCCTCTCTTTCAGCATCACTCTGATAAAAATAAGTGATTAACTGGAGAGACATCGATCTGCATGAGCTTTGGTCTATATTAAGAACACTCCCATCAGAAACCCCAACTGCAGACATGCTGTACTCATGCAAAGCAAAGCCAGATTCCTAATGGGAAAATTACTTCAGCATCTTACCAGGTTAAACCATGCCACTATAAAGTCTTCCTGCCAAATATAGGCCCCTCATCCAGATCTGTTGGAGGCAGTGTAGTCAAACCAGTTGTTAAAGTCACAGCCAGCTCCCCAAACGCTTGTGAAAGGCTCATTTCAGGGCACCCAGGTCCCTCCTGCCCCCAAAATGTGGCTTTCCAAGATGCTCAACTTGGAGAGAATAAGAAAACTCAGTCCCTTTAGAAACAGATCTGAATTTTAGATAGATTTATACACACACAAACACATATATATACACATATATATGTATATATATTTATATAGTGCTAGCATGAGACACAGAACCATGGGTAGTCTGTAGTTTCAGGGGCCATTGAACAAGAAATTAGATTTGCACTATTTATCCTGAAATAGATATGTAGGAGCTGAGAAACCAAGTAGAACAATTTAAAATCATGGTTCTAAATACACATTTCATGCAGATTTTACTAATCCACTCTTTCCTAATTAGTAACATGTGAAAACAGAGGAGACTATTTTGAACTTTCACAATATAGTAGATTAATCACCATTACATAGTGATTTAAACTCCCAATACATTTGCAAACAATAAATACTGAGAAAGCACAAAGTGATGGCCTGATTAGATCTAAAGTAAATATATTTCACTGTCATAATAGAAGGAAAAAGAGACCCCACGCAGAGCTACACCAAAGCACGTTGGCTCCCAAGGCAAACACACCACCTCTCCTCCCAGTTCTTGCATTTCCCTTTGCTCATCAGAGGAACAGCCACCAATCTGAGATGAGTTGTCCTTCACAGTGAGATGCTGGATGTGGTGTTTGTGTAACAAGGTGAAGCTGGGTGGAAAACCTGACCTGTAGAAAGCCTGAGACAGAATCTGATCTGGCTGAAGTGCTGGGAGTGCAAAGGGAAAGAGAGCAGGACATAACAGCCCCCAAAAGAGGAGCCCTTCCCTGGCTCTAGGATTCACCAACCCCCTGCCCATCATCTCCATTAGTACATGACACATCAGGACACAAATGAACACATAAAAACCCCCCTAATCCTCAAAATACCTGACTTCTAATCATAAAAGGCCAATAGACAGAGGGCTGGGGTTCATCCTTCTAGGAGGAGTATTTGTCATTAGGAGGAGTGTTTTCCACTATGAATTTCATTGAAAAAGCAGAATGAAAGGTTGGTAGTGAGTGAGCCAAATTCTCCAGCTACAATCCTAGCAAGATTGATAGCCAGCCTCATTGTCCTGGGCTCCATAAAGAGAAACAGGCTGGATAAATCCTGACTTACTGCCTGATCCTCCCATTGCCTTTCAGAACACTTTTGCCCAGCTTTGTCCAAATAGACTGATATGACGTGTAAGAATTACTTTTTTATTCTTTGAATGCTTCGTGTAAAGATTTGCTCTGCAAATCTGGCTTAAAAGTAGGACAGAGGAAAAAAGAATAACCCATCCTTCAAAGAATAGAAGTCAATCCCTGAATCCAGCCACTTTTAGGTACTCAGGCCCCAGCAGGTTACAGAAGGCCAGCTTAACACACAAAATCTCCCTGAACACTAATCAGTGCCTAGCAATTTGACAAGATAAAAATTTGATAACACATTGGCTGGCTGTGATTACCCAGGGAAAAACATATCCTTCATAATAATCTTATTTTAGGCGAGCGGCGCTATTTTTTGAGCCCATTCTTCGCGCAGAGCAATTTATTTTTATGGCTGGCAAAAGGAAATAAATTCCTCAGAAATGGCTCCTCGGTGAATCGGGGTCTCTGCAGCTCATTTTACGTTTATAGATAAGCAAAAGGTCAATTGAATGTTATGTCTTTTATGGCACGGTTTGCTGAGCCTTCGTGTAACAGGGAGAGATAACACAAGCGCTCCAACGCTCCCTCCAGGAGCCCTGGCTGAGGGGAGCCTTCTGTTTTGTGAGGTTGGAGCAAGACATGGAAGATTGGTCACTTGTCACAGGGCATTTGTCTTGCCTGTGAGGTTTAATAGAGTGCACAGTGTGAGACAGAGTGGGGATTGCTGATGTGAAGGTGGGAACGTGCTGGGACGCTCCAGTATTTCATGGCTCTCATCACGCATAGATACACCCAGGAATATTAACTTATCAGAGTGTGTTCTCTGTGGAGTTTTCATCCCTGACCAGAAGAAGCTGGAAGCATATTCCCTCTCATAATTTAAAGCTTGGATCCTCACAAGTTTTACCTGCTGAGAGTCACCCTGCAGAATTACACCTCACCCCTTTCCCACTTTGCCTTTTCTTGTGCTGTGCCTGGCATAGCAGGGGCTGTGATCTCAACTGACCTTTAAGAGAAAAGAATAAGGTGAAAATGGCTAATACAACAAGAGTGGCTGCTAAACCTCACAGCATGTTATTGCACTTGCTGGAGAAAAAAACCTTCAAGAGCCAGGTTCTGGTAAGAGGCTCCTGTGAACACCCAGCTGCACTTTCCTGACATTCTGAGTGTGCTCACGGGCACAGAGAGCAGCGAGTGCCAGAGCCTGGCATTTCCAGGCTGCATTGTTTTCTTTGAGGATATAAAACAAAAATACATGCTGAATAGATCTAGACAGTTGCTCATTACACACGCACAGCTCTCATTCCACTTCCATCCTATTTTCCTTTTGGGAATCCTTGCTATGAGCCCTCTCCTCTGCCCTCAAGTTCTCCACCCTTTAGAGCTGCCTCATCCCCTTCCCTTGCCAGGTCTACAGAGAAGGGCATGGCCTGCTCACCAAATCCTCTGATCCAGTGCTTGTCCCAGCCCAGCTGGAGAAACAGCACAGACAAAAAGCTCTCATGTATTACTGGAGAGTTAATAAACCCATCAGTGTGAATTTTCTGTATGATCTTGCTGCAGTGCTGGGAAAGCAAGTCCCAGCTATGTCTTTCAGAAGCTCTGCCAGTTTGATAAACACAGTGATTCTCTTGCTAATAAAACTGTTTGAGGGAGACAAGCCTTGTGCTTCCACCTTTGCTCTGATGGATTTGACCCCCAGGCTCCTGCATCTACAGAGACACAGGGAGAGCAAATGAACCCCCTTTTCTGAACAAATAACACTCTTAACTCACTTGTGATGTAGTTAAATATCTTTACCAGGTATGTAAAGCTAATCAGAGAGAGCACTACTCAGACAGCTTTTTAGCTGTCCTAGAAGTTCTAGTGCATGTGTGCATTGTCCACAGGGTCAGCATCTGCACTCTGCACCCTCCCTGCTCTCATTCATTGTTTGATATCTGAATTATGTGCCAGCTACAACACTAAAATGAGCTCTTGGAAATAACCTTTTCCTCATCCACTGAAGCAGCTACAATTCCCTGACATAACTCATCTAATCACCACCTCAATGAGCAGGGCTTAATCTAAATGCATGTACTGAGCACCTGCCACATGTACTCTTCATTTATCTTACACAGCTTTACATTAAAATCTACCGTGGACCTTTGATACATTATAGATGACTGTATCAGGCCGTACACGGCGTAAATTAGGAGCAGCCACTCAAAGGACATTACAATTATCTCCTTGCCGATACACAGCTTTAATTAAGCTACTGCCACCTTGAGGGATTAGCAATCAGATCTCAGGCCCTATATGGCAAGAACATGAAATGCAAAGCCCTGATTATTTTGGCACCCTCGGAGCACTGGAGCTGTAAAAATTAAAATGCTTTGGAAGGAGGAGCCGGTTGCAGCTGAGGGATTGTGATACCTGCCAACACAACCCGCTGCACAAGCACTGCACAAACACTCCAGAAACACTCCCTGCACTCCAGAAACTGCCCTGACACAAACCTGAATTTTTCAGCAGCGGAAAAGCAGACACAGTTCACCGTTGACTTGGCTAAGTTGGCTGTTTTTCACACAAGAGGTAACTGGAAGTTCAGCCTCTTGTTTTTTTTCTATGTTTTCCTCTTTTGTCTCTGTTTTAAAGATAGTCTGTGACAGAGTTTAGCTTGTCTAAACTCTTAAAGATTTTTCTATACATCTTATATTCTGTCATTGCCGTACCAAGAGGAGCTCATTTCCTTAGGGAATGCAATGGTTGAGGTCTAATGCACTTGTTTTTTCATCTTGCAGCCAGTTTTTCCAGAGAAGCAGCAGCCTGGTTGCAGTCTCTATATCTGCAGCAGGGCTGCAGATTGCACTGCAATTTTCCAATTCTACACTCAGGATAATGGCTGTGACTCATGGCAAAAAGGCTTCCACGGTGCACACGTGGAACTGAAAACTCCAACTACAAACCAAGCCCACAAAAGTCTCCAAAGGTTTTTAAAAAGGCTGAATGTCCATGGCATGTCCTTTCACTGTGCTCATGTCAGCTGGTGTACCACCAAACTGCGGGGATTTTAGGCTGCAGGTTGACATAAACACACACTTTTATACACCACCTTGAATGCCA
Source organism: Prinia subflava (assembly GCF_021018805.1). NCBI lineage: Eukaryota > Metazoa > Chordata > Aves > Passeriformes > Cisticolidae > Prinia > Prinia subflava. The sequence goes on from NC_086261.1 coordinate 5,582,635, forward strand.
CAGGTGAATATCTTGGTTTTGTTTCCAGCTCCTGGTCCCTACAGGCTGTCTGCAGATGAGCATTTTAGGCTGCCCATCAGCCATATCAGGTTGGAGAGATCATTCTGTCCTGGAAAAGGATTTCTAAACAGGTTGTAAAATGCAAAGTGTAACATCCATTAACTCAGTTTCAGAGAGGACACCTCACGGTACTGTCCAACAGATCTTCCCTGAAGACCCCATCCCAAAACACAGACAACAGTTTCACTTCCCTAATAAATGTTCTCCATAAAAGTGAGTATTGCATGTGCCTGCATATTTAGGAACATGTTAAAAGCAGTTCTGATAAAAAATCCCAATACTAATGATATATGGCTCTAGATATATAGAATATATCTTTGATGGGGAGAGGCAAGCAATATTTTTGGTGATAAAATAAAATCAGCAGTAAATCAGAAGAGGAAAAAAATAAAGAAAAAAACCCACTAAAAACCTCAGGACATTTCTTAGCTGTGGATCTCCAGCAGAGTTGTGTAAATATTACTGTACTAATGATCAGCCAGCCTCTGTAGAATTGCTGAAAATTAAACATAACTCCAGTGATGCTAATGACTTTTTGTTATTTTCCAGTAGCACCACAAGATTTAAAACCTCCTTTTTCACATCAGTGACTACACGTACATCTCATCACTTGGAAAACCAAGGATGGACTCCTCCCAAAATGAATGGAGCAGAAAAACCATGGATTTCAAAAGGGTCAGCTCTGCATTTTCCAACATATACATGAATTCTTAAAGGCAATAGGCCAGATTATCTTTTAAATTTTCATATATAATAAATTCAATAAAAGAATCTTTCTTGCCTTATGCAATATTTGAATTCCATGAAAGAGAGTATATTAAAAAGGAGGGGCAACTGAAGACAAAGTTGTGTTATTTTGACAAAAGCAGCTATTACACAGATTGCCAAAATTGGAGTCAGCAAATGCTATACATAAACAAGCTGAATACACTTCCACCTTCTCTAAGCAGACATCTGGACACACATCACAGAGACATTAGAATCACCAGATGTACAGAAATCTCTAAATATAGTTCAGGATAAGGGGGTTTTGTTGTTGTTTTGGGGTGGGCTATTTTTTCTATTTTGCCTTTTTTTTTTCTTTTTCAAAAAGCTCATTTGCTTTGCCTAGGAAGTAGAAAAGAAGGCTCTGAAAGGTTTCTGAGCTGAGTGGTTGTCAGATGCCCAGCATAAATCAAACCTGACAGGGCAACAGGGAATGCTGATTTAACTCCCCCCCAGCACCAGCCCTTACTCAGATCAATATAAATTTCCAAACGTTTAGAATAAACGTAAGTAAAATCATTCCAGTACCATAAACATTCCTTTCATTGTTTTTTCCCCCTCTTCTCTTCCCCCAGATGCCTTTTGGATGGGGCTCTGCAAGCCCCCCTCCATCTGACACTCGCCTTCCCCAGGCTGGCTGTCAGGGTTTGATTAATGCCTCAGATCCTGCACACCACATTTGCCAAAGACATGAAATACTCTCTGCAGCTCTGACTTTGCAGGGCACATTCTCCCTCCCCTGAGCTGCTGCAGTCTCACAGTGTATTTTCATGCTTTGCTTTCCACAAGACCTGTGAAATTTCTCCCCAGCAGTCAAGCCACAAGCTGAAGCTTTTCATGGCAGGTGGCCCAAATTTTTTATTGTTTAAACTGCACCAAGATGGGGATGGAACCACATTGGTCACGTCTTGTACATCAATGTTACACACATTAAAAAAAAAAAAAAGATAATGTTCCCATGGTGTTGGAGTTCATCTTGAAATTATAAATGGAAAATGAGTGTGTGTGTCTAGAATTGTCTTTATGTACAGGAAAAAAAATATAGAGTTATTGTGGAAGAAATATCTGGACTGATATGTATTTTTCATTGCTGCTCAGACTCTAGGGATTTTCATCCAAGGTTTTTCCTTCAGGCAGCAATCTAGCAAGGGAGATTAATCACAGTCCTTGAAAACACTAATTCAGATGGCAGGTGAAGAAGAGCTGTGCACATCTGCTGAACTGAATCCAACCAATAACCCAGTCCAGGTTTCCATGAGACACCTTTTCAGTCAGGTCAGAAGCTGAAGTTTGAGAACCTCTTCCTCCTTTTTTTTTTTTTTTTTTTTTTTTTTTTTTTTTTTTTTTTTTTTTTTTTTTTAAAGATGTTGCAATGATTTTTACTTCTGGACTCATGCACTTCTCTAAAGCACCTTTTATTCCAGCAAATCACACAACCTAGTGAAGAAGTCCAGCTGGAATAAGCTTTGGAGCTCAATAGGTGCTGCCTGGCTTGACATAAAAAGGGACTGAACTCCACAAAAAAGTTCCAAACATGGATTACACTAAAATAATTTCACCCAGGACCTTCACATGATTTCTATAATTGTGTAGACACAAAAGAGGCCAATAATTTGCTGGAAAACTAGGCAGAGATGAAGATTGTGGCACAGAAAAAGGAGAAGTCATTGATTTTTCCTTTTCTTCCTCATTGTCATGCCTCATAACTTTGAACAGAGAAATCTGAAGGTCTAAACTGTGCCATAGAGCCAGTTCCAATGTGAGCATTTAAAGACAGCAGACTCACAAGCATTTGAGACTAACAAAATTAAGCACAGCCTCATCCTCACACAGCTCAAACAGCTGGATTAAGTTCTGTTCCACGCTGGACAGAGAACATCTTGAGTCCGTTCTGTCCTTGAATATTCACTAATTGTGAACTTTTCTGGGAACAAGTGTGGCTAAACGACCTTAAATTTACCAAGTTGCAGATTTAAAATATTTAAAAAGAGCATATTTCTACAGAAAATCTTTATTTTTTGTGTGGAACTTGATGCCATATAACATTTCACAGAGCAAAGCAGTGCGGGTTGGAACTCTTGCCACTTTGCTCTGAAATAAATCAAACGCTATTTATTTTCTGAATGTTCTTAGTTTTCATCAGCCCTTTGGTAGCCTGAGCCAGTTCAGCCATCTCGAAAAACAATGACAGGAATGTCATGCAAAGTTCCAGCCCTCCCTGCAGTCTTTTCCACCCTCCAATTCCAGAAACTCACCTAGACTAAATGTTTACGGGATGGAAGCCTTGTCAGACACTTATCCTTTGCCATCTGGCAGTAATTTGCACCCCCCCAAAATAATCTCTTTTTAGGAGTTCAAACACCATGTTCAAAGGAAAACCTAAGAATAAACAACATATTTCACCTGCTATTGAAACCTCAAGAGAATTTCAGCATTACCTGATTTCATCTTGAAACCATAAATCTCCCCAGGTTTACACCAAGGTTCAGGACTTGGTTGGGACAAACTGAGGTTTTTCACAGATTTTTCACACCAACTTCACACCATCCTCATCAACAGCACTGATGGGTTTTTCAGAAGGAGAAAACAGACCTGAAAATCCCAGCTTTGAGGACACTTCTAGTTTAGATCTCAGCCTATATTTGAACTCTTTCTATTCGTCTTTTTTGCCTGTAACAAGCTAAGACAAAGCAGTACATGTTCAAGAGCACAGCATGGAATAAGTATTGATGAAGGTGGATTTTAAGAGGCAGATACAACTTCTGTGTAACTCACAGTGGGAATGCAAGTATTAAATCAGCTAACAAATTTTAAAGAATTACAGTTAATTTTTTTGAATATGAAATATTTCAAAGATTAAAACCCTTACAAGAAAGCCCAAACCCTAAAATCCCACTGAAGTTCTAATTAGAGATGCTACAGATTTTTTAGAAGGATTGATTCTCACTGTGTCAAATGGACAAAGTCTGAGGCATGAAAGCCCTCTAAGGCACTTAATCCTGAAAATCTAAAATCCAAGCTTTATAGTTTTTTGGGATTTTTTCTTAAACAAACTGCTGCTTTGTAATCTGCCCATCATTCCCAGCTACTCAAGTTCTACAAATACTTTCATTTGTTATCACAAAAAGGCACTTTGAGGAAAAAAAAACTTCTAAAATAAAGGTTTATTAATATTCACATCACTTGACATTTGTGCAGAAGCATTGTCCCAAGTTAACAGAACACAATCAAGTTTAACCTTGTGATTTTATGCTTTTAGCAAGTGAACAAATTTAATGTTTTTAAACCCTTATCTACTGCTCCTCAGTCCTGCCTTTCAAGCACATCAATCTCCATCAAATGCTGCTGCAAATATCCTCCAAGTGACCTTGAAATGAATCAGAATATGCAGAGAATCCATTTTGAGGAGCATAACAACTTGTTTCGTACTCAAGGAAAACAGACATCAAAACCAAAGAGGATTATCTGGGGCTGCCTGGGGAGGGTGATGCCTCAGTCACCTCCTACTAACCAATTTCATTAAAAACATGACACAGTGCAGAATAACACCACTGAAATAAGTGCCCTGTCCTACAAGCTTTGAAGGGGAAAGAGCAGTCAGCTGTGTCACACGAATCAAACAAAGAATCTCAGGAAATAGGAGCCTCAGGGGATTAGAAAGAGAAATGCAGTATTTCCTATATGTGTTTCCAACCTCCTTGTTGAGCAGATCTATATCAATAAAACCTGTCTTCCAAGTTCTGGCTACTTAAAATCAGTTCTATAACCCTTGTTACTAAAGCCCCAGTCATTAGGGATACAGGCTTGATTGGCACCTACTCATTGATAGGCTTATCAAGGGTTGAACCTTTGTGGAAGAGTGGTAGAATTGTTGTTTCTGTGGCCTCCTCCCATTTAGGCCTCAGTTTATCTTGGGAAGGGGAAAAATAATTAAAGAAGATCTTTATGTAAGCAGTTATCAGCCACACTTTCTGCTGCAGCAGAACCACCAGGAATATTAACAACAGGCAGTGCTGGTCCTGGTGACAAGGAAATAAATATTGATTGTTGGATTCTGTGCAAGGAGTTCTGCTCTCACTAATGGGGTTCCCCAGTGCCCCCTCCTAACACAAATGAACAGCATCACAGCCTGAAAATTATAGAACAAAACCATAACAAAGAGGCTCTCTACTCTCTTACAGAGGTCTGAATCATTAGGATGAGCCCACAAAGATATTTTAGGTCCACGTTTACCTTTTGAGCTAGTTTTAAGTTATAGTGGTACATTCTATTTGTTGTGCTTTGGACACACAGTATCGTAATACCATGTATTTTCCCTCACGTTTAAGTACTGAAAACTTGGAGATGGGTGGGTGTGGGGGTTTTCTCTCACACTTCAGAGATTCATTCTTAGGCCAGAAAGAAATGTGTTCATGGAATCACAGAGTCAGAGAATGGTTTGGGTTGGAAGGGGCCTAAAATATAATCTCATTCCAACCCCCTGCCATGGGCAGAGACACCTTCCACCAGACCAGGTTGCTCAGAGCCCCATCCAACCTGGCATTGAGCACCTCCATTGATGAGGAGTCCACCATCTCTCTAGACATCCTGTTCAAGTGCCTCACCACCCTCACAGTAAAGAATTTCTTCCTATTTTTTGACCTAAATTACCCTACTTCAGCTTCAGGCCACTCTCCTTTGTCCCACCTCCTCATGCCCTTGTGGTAAGTCCCTCTCCAGCCCATTCTTTTTCTCTTGCAGAGCAGAAGTCAGGAAACTCCACCAGGTCATTTCTCTATCAAAGTCACAGCTGCTGCTCAGGGCAGTGTATTTTACACGGAGGAGGGAAAATCCCCAAGGAGACCTGGGTGAGTTGTTAGCTACCTTCAGTGTCAAAAACAGCAGAGCTCGACTTCAGGCAGCTTTACCTGGATCTGCTACAAGCTTTACTTCCCACCTCCAGATTAATGGAGCTGTCTGCTATCTATTAGTGGATCAAATCACCTCTTAACCTCCTCCTCAATAAACTGAATAGATTGAAGGAAAGGAGACATTTAGCTTTCTCAAAAGGGTGTGAAAGGACACCGGTCCTTCCTCATCCCCAGAACAAGGTTGATGAAGGAGATGTGATCAGTGGCAGGCATTGTACCAGTTCCCTGGGGCAATGTATTCATTCTAAGTGGATTGGGAAGTTGAGAAAAATATGGGTTTAACTGGAAAATTTACAGTCATCTATCGAAGATTTCTTCCTTTAGTTGGCTCCTTGGGTAATACTGCCTTTGATATTTCCCGGAGGCTGAAAGGCTTTCCAGCAAATGCAGGAACAATGGAGGGTTTTGTTTTTGTTTTTAACAATCCACATTCATTAAGAAAAAAAGAAAATCAGAAATAGTACTCAAGTATCTCAAATGTATACAAAAAAATTCCATCTTTTCAGTCCATTCCAGTAACCTATAGAACCATATCAAGCAATTGGTAATTATGCCATGCCCATTATAATAGAAATGCAGTGTTTATCATCCAAAGAGCCCAGAGCAACAGCTTCCCTTTAGGACCTAAGGGGGACTAAACTCCACTCGCCTGCTAAAATTGCAAGCAGTTGGCTGGACTATAAGCCACCTGCAGCTCAGCTGTGTATAAGTCTAAGGACTGTTACTGTATTTTTATATAAATCTATTTACAAAACCTCAAAATATCTAATATTAAATCACCTTTCGAGGCAAAGAAAACAAAAAAACCTATTATATTATTACTGTACTGTGATATTAATACCATTTTGGAGAGTGTAGATGTTTCATGGTTGTTTTGAACATTGGTGAATCCAAGAGAATAGGCTGGTTTCCAAGTATTTTCCCAGTTCTCTTCTGTGATTGGCATGAGCAAGACCGACTGCCAGCTTCAGAACTAACCTCACAATTTACTTATAGGATTTCAACACCATTGTAAACACAGCTGAGAACAGATTATCAGAATTAATAATCAAGTTCCTGGTATATGAATATGCATACAGTTTTTATTGCTTTAATATTCCAGTCTTATCATTCCCCGAATCCCAGAATACTTCTGCCAGTAAACATGTTCATTCAAGTGCCTGCAGAGAGGCAGCCTGCAAGGAGCATGAGAACTGGTGAAACAAATGAGTTTAGAAAGAGGAACAGGGAAAAAGGAAAGCAGTTTGCTTGTTGAGCACTCCTCTCACCATTTTCCTTCCCCTTGTCCCAAAGCGTTTATCACATTCCTCAACTTTACAGGAGAAACTCAAACGCTGTAACATCATCAAAAGTAGCAGAAGGGGGAGAGGAGGAAGGAGGTGGAAGGAACTTCAGCAATGTCTGATTTGCTCCAAGACAGAGCTGCTTCTGAGGAATAATGAGTACATCTTGCTCAAAGATGAGACTCATCACGACTGTTACCTTTAATAACCCTGATTCCTCAGAAGAGCCCTCCGTGCTGAGGATGAGGCTGTGAGCTGGCAGCTTGAATTATTCATGAGGGCTGGTGGAAAACAATCATCTGCTCTGGCATTAATGGTCTGTAAAGAGTTGCTTTTGACAAAACCATTTAACACCAGCAATAAAATAAATAAATTAATAAGGGGGAGGGGGAGAAGGGGAGCATAATAATGATAATAATAATGATGTACTGTTGTAAGCCAGACTGGAAAATATTGGTGTCTTAGACTACAGATCACGAGCTCTTCCATCTTATCAGGGAGAAAAGGAGAAGGGGGAAGAAAAAAAACCCCAAAACCAAACAAAACAAATCCAAAATAATAATTCTTGCTCCCAAATGGTGAAATGCCGGAATATAAATTTCAGTTGGAGTTGGACAAACAGCAGATCTTGCAGAGGAAAACATGTAGAGGCCAAAGGAAGATATTATAGATAATTAAATCTCTGCTCCGAGCAGGGAGGGAGGCATGGAAAACCTGGAGTGGTTTCCTTGGGTCTTTGTTAATGCAGCAGCTGGGGGGGAAAAAGATTCATAGGGTGAATGACAACAGATCTTGAGGCTCCACCTCTACCACAGCCTTGGTAGATATCCACGGATGATTTCTACGTGTAAATGTGACACTTGTTCTCTCCTTGCTAAATAAAGAGATTTAACTTGCATAACACAAGAGGACTTGAGAATTCAAAGTCCAGGTAAGACTCTGAGATTTTTAAGTGAAGGATTTTTCATTACATACTTCACTAGAATAGATTATGTCTGTCAGATCCCCTTCACAGCAACTTACAAAAGAGCATCTTTGGAAAAGGAAATGTTGTACTATTTTATTCCATTCAGCACATTCCAACCCATATGGGAAGTGTGGCTTTTTGAAAAGGAAAAAAAATAGTAAAACGTTGCAGTATTATTGTGGCCCTTGAGTTGTTTGACTCTTGTCAGGAAATCATGTCAGTACAACTTTTCATTTTAATCTGTGTAAAACAGATTACCTCTGCAGTTGGGAGGTAAGATTCCAACAAGGCAAATAAAATAAATATTAAACATTTGCCTGGCTAAGAAGATCAGTCTACACACTGCTCGTGTCACATTTCATTTATTTCCAGAAAGATTCCCTCTGTGCAAAAGGAGAAAAGAGATCAGAAATATTTGCCCTTTTTGTTTAATGATAAAACCACTAACATGGGAACTGTTCAGATATTCATCAGTAAAACTTTTTTCCGGGTTCAGGAATTAAAAGCCAAAGTCTCAGGTCTCCCTGCTAAACCAACACACTAGAGCAGGGCTGATTTTAGTTGTCACCCATGGGGACACTGTCCTGCTCTTGGACACCTCCAATGGTAAGGTCTCCAACATCCCCTCAGCTTATCACTTCCCACATTTTCCATATTTCTGACCAATCTTGCCTTTTTTCCCACAAACAAAAATCTCACTGAGCACCCCAAGTGCCACAACAATTAGCCCCAGCAGTGAATTGCAGCCTTTACATCAGGTCATTTGTACCACGGGGTGAATTGTAAATGAGTGGCTCTCCAAGCTTTCCCCCAACAGCCCCGGATCCAGTAAAGCTTTCCAATATGCACCTAATTTAACAGGCTGTTTTTCATCACCAGCCAGGCAAAGCAATTGAGCACATGCTTAATTTCAAGCACACACCTAAACCTTACTGTTTCTAGTGAGACTAAAGCACGTACTGTGTTTTGATGAACCAAGCTGTTATGCACAGATCGAGCCAGCAGGATTATTCACGTTCTAAAGTCATACACCTGTTAAGGGCTTTATTGGACTGAGGGCATAATTAGTGCAAAATGTAGCTATATTTATTTAACTACAAACAGAACTAATGACTAAAATTATTTTTAAAAGAGCAGGATATTTCCAGAGGCCAACTGTGAAACCAGCTCGTATTCCAAGATCTAATTCTGCATCCTCTTTGAATCCAAAGGGAGACAAAACAACCGCTGTGTTTTTCTCAGTCTCACAGAAATCCTACTTGAATCAAATTATCTTTTGTATTTATCAGCTAAATAATTCTGTCAACTGTCCAACAACTGCAGCAGCCCCAGGAGCTTTTGTAAACTAGCTGATGAATGATTGGTTAAATAAATCTGCTACAATTATTCTGGTAATGAAAAACAAAAACGACAGCATGTCTTCTCTAACACAAGCTAAATCCCATTTGCTGCTTTTTGGTAATGGGATATATTGTATTTTCTTTAGCAGGGAGGATTTACATTTGTGGTTAATTGCAAAGCTCAAAATAGCTACAGAATCTTTTTTTCCTGAGATAGGATCTTAAAGGGCTAACTTTCATATTGTCCAGGCTTATCATAATGTAACATCAGACTTAATGAAACTCACGAATGACTCAAGCATGGCTGAATTTATGGACTTTTTGTGCGTTAAGAAACAGACATGAGCTCAGACTTTGACCATAATGAATAGAGCAAGAGCATGAACAAACAGCTATTTATATGAGGGCAGTGTCTCCACAAAAAGCTACAAGGTCCCCAGGTCAAACTCTCAGCTGATGTAAATGCCTCTTTGCATTTTATTAGAAATATGTTTTAATAAAAAGCACAGCAAGGTGTCAAAATGGAGCCAAACAACTCATCTTTCCCATAATCCTTCCATAATCCATCTATAAACTGTCTCAGTCACGTGTCTGCAATACACAGAAAAAAATAGCAAGTCTTTCATCCTCCTGAAATAAATTTCTGATAAGGTCTAAATGAATGGCCACAAGCAACCAAAGAATTGATGTGTTCCTGCCATTCCAGGATCACAAAATCTGTGTTCAGTCATCGAGTCAAAGAGGTTCATCTTGGGGAAAGCTGTTGTTTATCCATTGTCTGGGATGGATGGCACAGTTTAGATATTCTTTAGTTGTTAGAAAAAGAACATGAAAGAAAGAAAGAAATAACTTGGGCTTTTGTGTGGAGCTGGGTTTTCTCCAAGAATTATATACACAGATATCCATCCTCTGCGGGGGGAACAGATTTTGTCGTTCCTTTATATTTTTTTTTTCTTTTTGTGCCTTGGCAGGCCCAAATCTACCACAGTCTTTGCAGATCTTTGAATCCAGAAGGAAAGACATCAAGGATTGCTTGCATGTGTTCTGACCTACGTTTTGATCCAGTATTTGTTACTCTATGTGCTCTGCAAGTGTTTTTACAAGCCAGGCTGTATTTAAACAAAAAGCAGAAAACAGGATGCATGGGCTAATCTGGCTTCATTTTAAAACTGAAATTATTTCATTAAGAGAAGAAAGCTCACCAGCAGTTTAGAAAAGCCGTGCAGGAAGAATAAAGAAATAAGGCATAAGCAATGGTTGACTGAATTCCTGTTGGAAGCATAAGGGAATTCAGACCTGCTATGTGAATAAGAAATCACAGAATTCTTTCACAAGCAGAACTTTGAAATTTGCTCAAACACATTTGTCTGGCAATTTTGGAGAGGCAACAGTCCATAAAAAACGTGCACTCTTAAATAACACTCTGATCACAGGCAAGACATGGAGCAAGAAATCCCTGGATGAATGCCACACAGGTGTACTTACTTCATGAGCAGGTGATATTATTTGGTCTGTAAAGTGCTCAGGAAAATCTTAGTTGGCAATCCTACAGTCCTGGAGGAACAAATTTGTGTATTTGTTTCTGTTAGTGGACAGTTAGCACTTATTTGCCACAAGCATTGCAATACCATGGACAGAGCACTTACATTTAGAAAAATGGAGGGAAAAGGTTGGTTGCAGCCCAAATAAACTGCTCAGTTCTTTCCATACTCTGCTGTGACTCTGGGAATATCAACATCACTTGTAAGAGTTGAAGCACTGTTATTTTGCCATCACCAGTAAAATTGTGACCATATTTTCCCTTTTGGAAAGGAAAAGTTGTGCTTGACTTCACTAAGGTTAGAACTGGAGGGAAATTCTAAGCCACAGACACAAAAATATTGAAGAATAGAGAAGAGCAGAGAGTGTTCACAGCAGAGTCAAAGATGAGATGGGCTGAAGAATTCAAGCCTCTTTAACTTAATGTTTAGAGAGGGAAAGATTCTGGCAGAAGCCCAGCCTTAAATGGGAGCACATTACAAAACAAGCTGCATAAATGTGTTTATGTTAAAACGTGGAGATCTTTTTCTTCTTCAAATGATTAAAAAAAAACAGCTTAATTTTTGATACATGTTTGTGTACTGCTGTCCTTTTGTGGTTGCACTTTTTTTTTCTGCTTCCAAGGATGATCAAGGTCAGTCTATAAGGTCTGGGCATCTTAATCAAATGCAAATTAAAACATGAACACACAGAAGATCATAATATTCAATAAGGCAACTTTGGAAATAGAGTAAGTGAATTAAAGGGTTGAAGGCATAATTCATTTTCAATGGATAATGTAAAGCTACACGGGAAGGAAATGCTTGTGCATTTGCAAAGCCCGGAGTCAGCTCAGAATAAGAAACTGGATAGATGGATTTAGCAGGTAACTCATAATGTTTCCCTGAGGTGAGTAAATTTCCCTGAGAAATGAACCAATTCTTGCACCTGTGCTACAGGGTTATGAAACCCTGGGGGATGAAATACCATGTCTAGAAGTTAAAATTTGTTATTGCATATGCAAGATTTAATTCATGAATATCTGTGCAGAGAGAACTATTTTCCATATAACTGCAGCTGTGTTCCGAGACAAGCATCCCAACAAAGAGGGAAAGAACTCCAGTGAGGCTGGAGAAGAATGTTCCTTCTGATGGCCTCCTGCTGACACAAAGTCCCTACAAGAATGGCAAAATCAAAGCATAACTGCACCTACAGCAAGAAAAAAATACTGATGAGAGGCTGGTGAGTGACAGTGGTACTAGGTAGAGTTTGTAAACTTGTCTGCTCCTGAATTCCTGCACTATTTACAGAAAATACCAAAAATGAGCAAGGACATAATGATTAAAAAAAAGTCTTGAAGCAATAGCTTATTACCACCCCTAGAAAACAAGTAGCAAGTGAATTTTGTGGGCATTTGTTTCTTTTTGAGATGTTTTTAAAGTAAAGCATCTGATTTAAGCAAATTTTCAGTCTCAGTTCTCTCACTTGCAGTCAACCCATATTGGACACCCAATTCCTTACCAGCCCTTTATGGTATCCACTGAGTGGCATGAGAGAACAGAATAAAAAATCTCTAAAATATGCATCTTGTGAGCACCAAAGGCTCTCTCTGGTTCAGAAGGACATGAGCCTGTACCACCTGTGTGTAAATACTTGAAGCCCTGAGAGAGCAGCCCTGCCCAGGCAGCAGCTGACAGAGGATGCTGCTCACCCTCCCAGGCTGAGCTCAGCACAGAGGACAAGCTGCTAAATCAGACCTTGGCACATCCAGCCCCCAAACAACTGTGGCACAGTTTGGTCCCTGGTGGCACCAATCCATGAGTAGATCACGGCCACTTTGTAAATTTGGCCTTCTTTAAAATGGGTAAATACATAATCTCACGCTAATTCTTGCAGTTAATTCCCCTGCACACAGCTTTCATATTTCTGGATAATTAGAAGAAAATGTAATCCATTCCCAGAGACACATTGCTCTCAGTGTTTCCTCTTCTTTAATAAAGATTTTGCCATTTGACTTCCTTGGCAAACGGCCCAGCTCAGTGACCTTGTGTATTTTACCTGTAGGAGAAGCAGGAACAGGAATGGAGCACAAGCAGCCATTAGTGTTACAGTCTGCATTTAAGTATTTGGAGGAAAACAGGAGCTTGTTAGAGCAGGGTTGGCTGTTGTGAACACTCCACCCTGCCATCCCCAGCTATTTAACGTGTCATCAACACCACCAGCTTCTCACCTTTACCACTCAGCAGTAATTAAATTGCCCTCATCAGAGTGCACTAAACAGCACAAGTTCCCCTGATTCCTAGTAATCCTATTTCAGAAGCATCAGCTTTCCACTTTAACTTATTCTTTCTCCTGAATCCACTATCAGCACCAAACAATTGCCATTCGTGTTAAAAACTTTAGTGAAGGAAAAGGTCTCTAGAGTACTAAAGAAAATAAAAATACATTAGAGGCCCAGAGTCAGGGGTATCCATTGCCTACCTTCACTACCTGAATACCCAGTTAATTTATTTTATCATGGCATAAATATCTATCTCCTTGCAGCCTGGGAACTACAGGGGGGGAAAAAATCTACTTTTTTGTTTAAATGAAATTTAAAATCTGGGTCATTCTGTGGCAGGAAAAAAGCACTTCCCACTTATGAATCTATAAATACTTTGCAGATAGTAATTCACCTTTGTATCACTCTTGAACTACAGGTTAATATTGTTTCACTCCTTTGGGACCGAAGAACTGAGCTGCAGAGAAGCTCAGTGACGGCTCAACATCACACATCATGTTAGTGTTGGAAGAGACAAAACTGAGAGTTACTGCAGTCCTTCCAGCTAATAAATACATGTTAGGGAGATGTGCATGTTGGGAGGCTGGTTGGGCACAGAAAAACCCAATTTTATCCTGGTGCAGCTGTTGGTTTTGGTGGAGCACAGGATGGCAGCAAAAATGACCAACACCTAACAGTGCTTAAGGTCTGACCTCATTCCTCAAAGGCAGAGCAGGAAGAGACCTGCAGATACCAGATCAACTCTCAGCTGCCTGTTTCCACTGCTCACAGTGCAATTAAATTATAATAACAAAAGGTGCAGTTATTGATCAGGTTAAAATATTTCACCAGGAGAGATGCTTGCTTTGAGCCAGGGCATCCTGAGAGATTTGCAAGCCTCTACTGCTGCCATCCATCTCAGCTCTGCACAGCCAAGCCCTAAAAAACCCTTCAATATACTGGGAGTGAAGGGGTGAAAAAAAGCCTAATACTGACTTATCCTTCCCCTTCTCCTCTCAAAATCCACCTGGGATCCACAAAACTTTCCTTTTCCCCTTTGCAATACAAAACGATTTCCAAAGGTCCAGCTTCTCCCTGGATCAAGAAAGGATTTTAGCAAATACTGTGGTAAAATCTCCTGTGTTAAATCAAGGTTCAGGCACCAAACACACACAGGCAGAGCAGTCAGGAGAGCGCTTGCAAGGTTAACAGCTGACAGCTGACTGGAATGGCACGGAGGTTAATTGCTATTTGCAAAGCACTTCCCGGGTCTCTTCAGATAAAAGGTTTTCTGTCTCCATTAAGAAACTTTGAAGCGAACTGCAATCAGTGAGTAATCCGTGCCCAGTGCCTCAAAAACGCTCAAGACAATCAGCTCCTAAATGCTGTCAGATGAGAAATATTCTGGAGGATAACAAGGTGAGAAAATACTTTTTTTTTTTTTAATTTTTAATGTGAACCTTACATATTGCAGCCCTGAGATCTTGGGAGGAAATGAAGGCACTGCCAGTTGTGTCACACAGCCAGGGATCCAGCACCCCAAACACATCCCAGAGGGGTTTGTCCCTTTGTGTGTCACACAGCCAGGGATCCAGCACCCCAAACACATCCCAGAGGGGTTTGTCCCTTTGTGTGTCACACAGCCAGGGATCCAGCACCCCAAACACATCCCAGAGGGGTTTGTCCCGTTGTGTGTCCCACAGCCAGGGATCCAGCACCCCAAACACATCCCAGAGGGGTTTGTCCCTTTGTGTGTCACACAGCCAGGGATCCAGCACCCCAAACACATCCCAGAGGGGTTTGTCCCTTTGTGTGTCACACAGCCAGGGATCCTGCACCCCAAACACATCCCAGAGGGGTTTGTCCTGCCCTCACACCCCACAGGGGATGGATGGGATTTTGCCTGGAGTCAGGAATAAAGAACATGAAGAGGTGAAAGCATCCCCGTGTCTCATCTCCCTGCCGGGTCTGCTGACAGCTCAGAGGTGTCACAAGGGCTGGGACGGTGGAAGAGGAACAAACCAGGAATGGGAAAGGGGAACGACCAGAGATGAGAGGAAAAGAGAAATGAAAGAGCCCTGTGAAACCAAACCCCATCTTTCTGGTGAAGCTACAGTCAGGAGTGGAGCTGGGGAACGTCTCTCAGCCTCCACCAGTGTCAAAAAGCCCCTTTAGCTGTGAGGTGTTGTCATCTGTACTGTTTGAACATTCCAAGGAGAAGCATCTTTAGGTCTCGATAATCCCAGTTCTTGCTTGTGCTTTCAGCCTGTTCATTTTTTTTTTGGTGTCAGCAAGTTCTGGATTGTTTGTAAGCCAGAAAGTGACAGCAGTTTGATCTGGGTTCAGCCAAGCTGTGCTTGCCATGTGTATGTGGCTCCCATACACAAATTCATTTCATTGAGGTGCAGGAACTCAGAGTCTGAGATGGGCCTGTAACATCACTCCCAGAGTACTTTTTTTTACATTCTTCTCAGGCTCTTTAATGAAAATAAGTAAAAATAAAATAAATTACAAAAAATAAAATTTAAATTAAATAAAAATTAAAAAATAAGAATAAAATCAAATAAAAAACTAAATTAAAAACAATTAAAATTTTAAAATTTAAACAAACAAAAATTTAAATAAGAAATCATTATAATAAATTATAATGAATTATAATAAATTATAATGAAAATAAGCAATTAAAATAAATAAAAACAAATACAAACAAATTTAAATAAATAAAATTAAAATAAACAAAAATTAAAAATAAATAAACAATTATAAACAAATAAAATTAAACAAAAATAAACAAAAATAAATAATAATTAATTATAATAAATTAGAATAAATACAATTAAAAATAAAATAAATAAAAATAAAATTCAAATAAAAAATAAAAAATATAAATTTAAATAAATAATCTAATTAATAAATAAAATACATAAAAATAATAAAAAATAAAATTAAATATAAATTTAAATAAAAATTATAAAATTTTAAATAAATAATAATAATATATAAGCATAAAAAGAAATAAAAATAAAAATAAATAAAAAATTAAAAAATAAATATTTTAATAAATAGAAATATAAAATAAAATAAATATAAATAAATTACTAAAAATAAATAAACAATAAAAATAAATAAAATAAATAAAAATATAGAAATATAAATTTAAAAATAAACAATAAAAATCAATAAATAAAAATCAACAACTAAAATGAAAAATAACATAAAATAAAAATAAATATTTTAAAAAATAAAAATCAAATCAAATAAAATGCTAGTTTGAGGAATGACTGATTATGGCTTTGGAGTTTTTTTGGGTTTTTTTTAAGCTTATGAATGTGACCTATGCATGCCTTTTCATTGAATTAGAGTATGGAGAAAAGTTCTATTTATTGGTGTACAAGGGAAGATAGATAAAAAAAAATGCACACCCAGGGACAGGACTGTGAAAAGCCTGCATTCTCCCTAATATAATGAAAAGCTGAGAAGTGTGACATGTTTGCAGATTAGTTATTAACAGTAGGACAGAAGCTATTTTAGACACACGTCTTTAGACCATTAACAGAGTAATTTACTCACCAGAGTGCCCTTTCAGGAAACAGTAGGAACTAAGTAAACCCCATATATCATTCAGAACCAGGAACAATTCTCATTGTTTTGTTCCTAAATCTATTTCCGTTCTCAGAACTTTGTCACCATATGGTCAACAAGGAAGCAGTGTAACAGGATCTGATAAGACTGAATTATATATTTTAGCAAGCTTCAGGAGCTGAGACAAGGCATTTAAATAAATCAGTTACAGAATTGGGACAAATTTTTTGGCACCTTATTAAATGGGGAAAAAAAAAAAACAACATAAAGGAAAGGAAAGGCTTCACATGTGATCTAATTCATGAGGGACTTCATAGACATGATAGCAGGTCAGGCACAGTTGTTTCTCATGACAGCATGTTAAAAATGGCTCTTTCCTGAATATTTTTTTTTAATTCCTCTAAGAGAAGCAGGCAGCAAGCATGACATAATGTACACCAAGGCCTGACAGCAGACAGGATGCGCTGCTGTTCTCCATCACTGCACGTGTTTGGTTTTGTGCTGCTCCAACAGCTGCGTCCTCTCCGTCTACACATCTTGTGTCAGATTAAAGAAAAATCAATCTGAGAAAGAGCAAAAGTGTCTCCTCACACAGGAATTGCACACTGATGAGTGGGGTGGGGTGTGCAGAGAGGCAGCACGCTGAGTTTGGAACTGGGCATGAAATGGCCTCCACCTCCGGCAAGGCAAACTGGAGGAGTGAAAGCAAAGCCCAGAGAAAAGCAAAAAAAGAGCCTTCTTCAACAGGTTCTAATAGTATTATGTGGGATGAATAACATGAACAAGAAGGAATTTGTGTTCTGGCTTTCTGCTCAGAGAGACCTCCTTTGATTTCCCAAAATGGGACCTCGGTAGGATTTTTTGGTTGGTTCTCTGGGCTCCAGGGGTAAATTTCATGCAGGGAAAGGAAGCAAGTTGCTGGGTACATAACAATATTGAATTATTTCTTCCACATAGCCATTTCAGTATCTTTTTTCTGCCTCAGATCTGTTTTGACACCATCCCTATGAAGGCTGCAACCATGAGAACATTCTCCAAGGTGATGACAGAAGACATATCAAAATGTTTTGTGCAGATTGATGGTCACTTTGAAGCAGAAAAAAAGCACGAGAAGCCCATCCAAGTGCTCTTCTGCATCTCCTACAACAAAGCTGCAATTTCATTCTGTCAGAAGATGAGTAAGATGTTGCAGCTGGTGCTGAGGTTTTGCAGGGTGGCCCTCACTGCAGGGCTCCAAAAGCCACCACGAGCCCTCCTGGAGCCGCAGGGAAATCCCTGCAGATGTGGGACCCTCCTCAGCACCCAGGGCAGCACATCAGTGCACTGAGGAACAACGGGGTGATGTCAAAGTAATGCACTTAGCCAGGAATAGCATTGCACAGTCAGAAATTAACCCTGAACTAGTGTAAGCTGCTGAAATGCTGCTAATTACGTGTGTCCTCACTGTGTTAGCCTCTCAAATTGTGCTTCCATTCCCACTTATCAGATGTTGGACTTTCCAGACCCTCATATCTTTTTGGAAAGTCTGAAAAGGGCATTCAGCTCTTGTTCTCAGGTCATTGGAATAAGCTAAATTAAAAGGGGAGTGATCAGCATTCCCAGCTGCAGCACTGTGTATCCACTCAAATTATCTCCTGTTCTTTCAGCTCCAAAGCCAGGGCTGCCTTACACTTACCACCTTCTATTTTCCCTGCAGAAGGAATTTTTGAGCACTCCATTTAGCCAAAACTTCACAGAGAAAGTCTGTCTGTAAAATCCTACAAGCAAACCTTCACAACCCTGTACAGTTTGAAGATATTCTCCTATTGCCAATACACTTTTTATAAGCAACAGATATTTGTGTGGACAAGGACTGCCTGGGAGTCACACTCCACTACCAGCACACTCAGGATAATTTACTTATGCAATATTTTTTTTTTTAAGAAATTCAGCTTCCTTTAAATAAAGCAGAGAAAACAAATAAAAACACAGTCCAGATGGAAACAAAGTCTGTTCCTTCTTCATTAGCCAAACCACAGACAAGTTATAATTCACATCTCCCTTGAGCCTCATCATTACCCAAATTTGGAAAACAAGCATAAGGGTTAGGGGGTAATGGTGGGGGGGTGGAAGGAGGACGTGCAGCTTGCCAGCAAATTACATGCTAAATTTCTCTGCTTTTAATTGTATCCGAAATAAATGAAAATCTTGTTGTGGTCCAAGTCATGGGATTCCTGAATCAAGAGGATGGAGCTGGGCTTGCAAAACTGAAGTCCTTGGGGAAATGGCTTCACTGCTGAAGGAAACAAGTGACTCAGAGCCCCATCCTCGGGCTCCAAGCTATTCTTGCCATGGCAGGGATTGCCCATACACAGGATTAGGACCCTCACTCATTCCTAGTAGGGAAAATTCTCAGGGCTGAAAGGTCACATCATCCTCTACTCTTGGCAACTGAGGTCTACTGTAAACTTATTATCTGTAGAAAAATAAATATATATATATATATAATCAAAGCGTGGGTCTACTAACAATGGCTCCAGCCTTCTTAACAATTAGAACTGTTAAGGGTAGAATTGTATCTTATTTGCCTGATGAGTCTCATTTTTAATGCGATTAGGCAGCCAAGGTTTGACAGACTAGACTATGAGAGAGCCAAAGAGCCAAAGGGAATTTGCATATATTAGAAAATAATTGGAATGGCTGGGTAAAGTGAGAACTAACCTGACCTAAGCCTTCACTCAAATAGAATTGTGTGAATAATTGATTTTCCACATTCCTGGCTGAACAAAAAATACGAAAAGAAATGTTCATTAAAAAGAACAGATTCTCTAATCTATGACAAAAAAATTTAAAAATCACCTAAATGTACAGAAATGTTAAAATTAAATACCCATTTGAAACAACATACTGAAACATTTCATTTATATGGTGAAATATTTGCAGCCAAAATAAGCCAGCAAAATAAATATTTTTAGAGGAAAATCTTTGGACTGAAAAAGTTTCACACATCTTTAATTCAGGGAAAAAAAAAAAACAAATGGACATCAAACATTCATTTTTTCCTTCACAGAAAAAAAAAGAACAGATGTTAAAACTATTGTTTTTCAGTAGTTTTAATTACGCTCTTGTCAAGGATGCATCATCAACTGCAAGATTTCCAGTCAAATCCAGAGAGTTTGGAAACACATCCTATAGCCAATAGCAGACATTAAAATCTGTCTCTCACATCAGATGAAAATATCTCCCAGCTATTGGCCACTCCCCAGCATGGCATCCCCTCTTCCATTCCTGAGCTCTGAAAGTTCTAAATATCTCCTGGACTGACAATAAACTTTGCAATCTTCAAATGGTAACCATTTGGAAAAAAAATAAATCTACTTCCTCATTGTGTTTATGTACATGGTTTGCTTTCCAAACTGTAGCCTTTATACTCATGTCTAAGACACAAGTCCCAAAATATCAGGAAAGAATGGATTTTGGCAAACTTCCTACTCTCATCAAAGCCAAAAGGCTACCAGAAGAGGGGGTCTGAGAGAGGGGAAAAAAGGGGAGTGGGTCAAAGAAAACAGAGCTGATGTCAACCAAATGTACTGAAAGGAAGCACCTGATCTTCTTTACAACACTTTATTTGGACCTGAGATTTTACATTTCACCTACTTGTTATTCCAGGACATAAATAGAAGGTAAATCCACTTTGCCAGATTGTTTCTA
This sequence comes from Prinia subflava, assembly GCF_021018805.1. Classification (NCBI taxonomy): domain Eukaryota; kingdom Metazoa; phylum Chordata; class Aves; order Passeriformes; family Cisticolidae; genus Prinia; species Prinia subflava. The sequence continues at coordinate 5,603,010 of NC_086261.1, forward strand.
CCTTAACTCTTGACTGACTTCTGGAGCTAAACTGAAGCATACATTATTCTGCTCATGCAGCTTAACTCTTCACAGAGGTCAGAGGAGCTCATACTATTAAATAATGCAGGCTAGACGATGCTGACTTAATAAAACTCACGTGTCATTTTGTGTTGAAATTGATTTTCTTACTTGAGGGCCGCTTTAGCTTGCAAATCAAAAGTGTCTTGTGTTGGTGCTTTCAAAGGGATGCTGCTGCAGCCCAGGCTTCCTTCAGAAACAGAGATTGATGGGCCCATGCCTGTGCTGGGTCAGTGTCTAATGGCCTCCTCTCAGAGGCCTGAATTATTCATCAGTGCTGGAGCATCTCACCACACGTACCAGGGAGGATGTGTCAGAGCTGCAGCATCAAAAGGCTGCTCTGGATTTTGCAGGAAGAGTTTTCTCTCTCCGTCCCTCCCACTGCAGATCCAACTAACTTATTTTGATGGCAGACACATCCTTTCCTAACTTTAAGTCATCTCTAGGCAGGTAGACCAATTTCACTAATTTCATTTGGATTCTTCACACAGTTATATATTTTTATTTTCTAGCTTATTTCATCCCAGGCTTCTCAAACAATGGCTCACCTGTATCCACCTGAGCTATAAAGTTACTAAGATCACCAGACCATTCCACAGCAAAGTTAAGAATACATTCACTGTTCTTATAAAAATAATCCTCTCCCCACTTGCCCCATTTTGATGCATCTGTAAATTTTCACTGCTTCTTTTTCAGAATTAAAAAAAAAAAAAAGGGGACTTGCAATTCACGCATAGGATCCAGCTGCACAAGATGCGAGACCTTTGCTTCATAGGCTGTAATATCCATGAAACAGGAATACTGTTCACACCTTCCTTTGTGTCTTGAAGTCCAGCACCAGAGCTGGACTTCAAGACACAAATCCTACACTAGCTATGACCATCAAACCATGGCCTGCTGGCTCAAGAAATAAGCAAGGCTCAAACAGAGCAAGAACTCTGAAGGGGAAAGCAATTAAACCACCTCTAGGATTAATTATGTTGCATCACCATGAATTTTCTGTAAAGGGTGGTGAGTTCCAGTCCAGCACACAGCCCAGGAACTTGCAGAGCAGCCTGGGTCTCCTGAGAGGTTTGCAGGAGGTGGAATGGAAGGGACTTGGCAAACAAAGCCTGCAGGTACAAGACAGGGTGAGAGAAGGAATTCTTCTCTCATAAAAAGAGGCCAAATGTGGCCACTTGCAAACTCCTTTAGAATCTTTGAAGAGCTAATATGCAAACAAGTGAAGGAGCCTTTCCTAGACCAGAGATGAACTGGCTGGAGCAACTCGTTTCTCTTCCCAACTTTGCTACAGACTTCAACAATGTGAGTTTGGAAGAATAATTCTGAATTTCTACAACACATCCCATCCCAGCTCTAGAGGCACACTGCAGCAGGCGTGGGTCAGGTCTGCAGCAGCTGACACATTAATGCACCTTTGGCTCCTCTCAGGTCCTGCTCACTGCTGCAATAACTCCAAACTTCACCCAGAACAGTGAAGCAGGGAAAGAGAGGATGACAAAACAGGAATCGATGTTTAATGCCATCAATTGCAACAATGACATTATGTAATTGGAAAAAGCAAATTACAGAAGACAGAGCAGATCATAAGTCCTTCTGTGATGCTCCACGCTGAACTTCTGGTTGATGGATTAGTTATGTGCATAATTGCAGCCACTTAAATTCTGCAGAGCTGAATCTTCTCAGCTTCAGTCCAAATCAACCTAAGAAAATTCAACCTATTAAAAGTAATATAAAATTCTGAAGGAAAATAGGAATAGATACTGAAGTACAAATTAGAAAGAGGAAACTGCTTGTTCAGAGAAGCCCAGCAAATTAACTTTCCTGTGTGCTGAATTGTGCTTCACCTGAATTTGAAATGACAACTTTGAAGCTGAAATGAAAACCCCAGACCTATTTAACCTATTTTATCTCCACCAAGTGAAATCCTTTGCAATCCCTTCCCTGACCCACCAGCCAGGTGAGCAAAGAGACTCCCACACAAGCCCTGGGTTGAAGAACCTCATTAGCAATTCATATTTCAGCATTTCTAAGTTTCTGTTTATTGTCCCTAGAGTTCATTCTCGATGCACTAGGCCAACCTCATGAATTCATGAATAGACACAAAAGACTTATGGTCATCATTAGGATGTATTTCCCTCCAAATAGCCGTTCTTAAATGTCACTAATCTTTCTCAGGTCTGCAGCACAGAGCACCTAATTTGCTCAGGAAGTTTGGGAATGCAGAGTCCAATCAAAGACAGCATGTTAAGTGTACATGCTTGAATTTTATGAAATCTAAACATTTTCAGAGTCATTTATATTCCACTCTATCCTTGTGACCTTCTGGGCTGACAAGAAAAAAAACCTTCCCTAACCAAGAGAGGTAGAAAATACCGATTTCATTTACACAGTCTCTTTCCTATTTGCTTTCAAAAAAAATGAGGGAAGAGGAAAGAACAAAGATCAAGCTACAAATTCTACTTAATAATACAACTTTTAACTAAGGCTATGCCTGTGTTTAAGATGTGAAGCTGCTTCTTGCTCATTCTCTACTGAATTTGATTTAGTAATTTCACCCACAATTTCCTGCTGAGGGGTTTATATTTGATGGGTTCAAGATGTCACCTAACGAAGTACATTAAAATTAATTAAAAATATAAAGTGAAATATGTATATTTTCGAAATTAGAAATCCTGAAATAAATTACTGAGCAGGCATAGGTGATCTATAAGGAAAAGATGAAAGAGCTCAGAGTATGAAGGGGATATCAGGCACAGAGGGAACATGAGCAGGGTGTGCAATGAGGCAAAGATGCCAAAGGAGGAAAAACACAAAGAAAAATGAAAATACAGAAAGATAAATAGTGGGGTCACAGACTACCCTGAGGGGAAAAGGAGCATGAAAAAACAAACAACCTATGTCAATGTGAAAAGAATAAGCCAGAAAGAAGGTGGGGGAAAAAGGCTTCAGGAAGATCAGAAGAAAATCTGACAGAGTGACAGGAATGGGTCTCCCACCCGGCAAGGATGACTCCATCATTAAATTGGTGACTAAAAAAATGAGAGTATTCAGAAGGGCTCTGAAATTTCCAAGAAGATGCCACAGTAGCTAGTGCAGCTAAGGCTGGGAACTGCCAGGGGAAGCCTCTCTTTAGCCCCATTTCCCAGGGCAGGAGGGAAGAGGGAGCAGATTTGGGAGGGAAGGGGCTGTGGGAGGTCACAGCCTGTCTGTGCATCCTCAGCCCCTCTGCCATGGCCACACCTGCAAGGAGCTGGGGGGGCTTTTTGTATGAGTATCCCCCAAGGAGAAGGGAGTTACAGCACCAAGACCTTCTTTAAGGGGGGAAGAAAACCCCTAAGGGGGCTGGCAATTCAAGCTCTGCTCAAGGCAGAGACCCCACGGTGCAGAGGGACAGTGGGACAAGGCTGGGGACAGCCTCAAAAGCTGGGACTGCCACCTCACAGAGCAGGCTGTGCACTGCAAACAGCTTTCCTTGAGAGCAGGGGAGTGAGAAAGGCAAGGTGTAAAAGGGAGGTTGCTGCTTTCCATGCAATATAGAGACATAAAAATTTCCCAAGGAGAAGATTTGTTCTCAGAACAAAGGCCTCTACATCACTATCTCCAGTCAGAGCATAGCAATGGATGAGAGCTTTTATTTCTTATCAGGTGCTTTTATTTTGTTTCTAATTGCAGATGACAGCTTGGATGCTCTCAGCTCAGGGTCTCAGTGCAACAGGAAAACTGCACCACACTGTACTGTTCTCCCTGAGCTGGGCAGGGATTTTCATGTCATCTATTATTCACATCACAACCTGCTGCAGTGATTCCAGGAAGACCTCAGAAGTGCCCTGTTCTCCTGTCAGGAACAGGGAGGGAATATGATTTGCCCATACAAGGGGTCAGGAAACTGGAAAGCCAAACTGTTCCTCCTCCCTGTGCACAACCCCCGTGTTTTACAGCAGGGACAGCAACACCAGGACCAAGATAAGCACTTGGAAATTTAACCATGGCATCAGGCAGAAAGAATCACATAATTCATACATATTAACCATGCAGGGTAAGAGACAAGCTATTGTCTTTCCTGCACTGCTAGACAGGAATTTGGGCATGGAAGACTCCTGGAGACATCTCCACATAAAGACGAGACATTAGCAATAAAAATGACTTTGTCAGCCTTGCTCTGGAGGAACTGAGGGTGCTGATGCCACTCACCCATCAGTGCTGACAACAGAGGCTTTAATTGATGTGGCAAGGTGGGGATGTGATCACAGCTGCCCCCTCACCTCCCTCTGCTCTTGTTTCTGACCCTTTCCCCCTGGTTATGGCATAGATCACACATGACCTTAAAAAAAATAGAAAAGAGAAAATGAAAAGGCAGCACACAGGCTTGCATTTGTGTTTGGGATACACTTGAGAGCTCCCAAGGAATCCAAGCCCTGTGCTGCAAGGCACAGGCCCATTTAAGGGGGGGAAAAAAACAAACCAAAACAAAACATACTCTTCTGGCTTTCTAAGATATATGTTTCATAACCTTACTATGCCCTAATTAACAGCTTAATTAATTTAAGTTGACAAAGGAAACAGAGGGGTGGACAAAACTGAATACAGGCTACTTCAAGTCCTAATTTACTTTAACTTTTCAAGAAGTTTTCCCACTTTGCTCTTCCTACACCTACTTTTTTCCTACATTCCCATTCTGCATTTGGATCAACTCCATTTTCACTGAAGCAAAATTCCCTTTGGCTTCAACAGAACCTGACTTTAAAGAGACACCAGTCTCTGTTTCTCTCTCTGGCTCCAGGAAGGTAAAGATTATTTTTAATGCTGCTTTTGTCATATTTGGCTTGCAATTTTTCAGGAGAGAGGAAAGTGGTCCCAGATGAGGACTGGATCTGCATTGACTTCTGCAAGGAAGATTTGGGCCCATAAATAAGTGACATTTTAATTTAATGAGAGCATGGAGAAGTTTTGTGTGCTGCATTGTGACATTATGCACTTCCAATCACTCCAACCTCTTCAGTCCTTTTAGGCAGGACATTTATTGCTGCTTTTTATGGTTACTTGCAATGAAAATGTTACCCATGAACAGTTACACAAAAAGAAAGGAGCAAACATGTAAATACAGGAGAGCCAAAGTGTTTCAGCACAACTGCTCCCAAGTCCAGCTGGTTTAGGGCTCAGAACCCAACAGAGTTCATACATTCAATAAAGTTGGGAAAAAACCTCCATTTTAGGAAACAAAAGCAGCAGCACTGGGAAATAACAGCCCAGGTCAGGGATTCCCACACCTGAGCTGCCACCAGCTCAACCCTGGGCCATGCTGCTCCCCCAGGGGCAAGGTGAATTTGATGTCTGAACCACCACTGCCGAAACAACCTTCCTTATTTGTGAGGTGTGATTGACTGGTGCAGCCAAGCAGGACCCAGCCTGCAGGTGACTCCTGCACCTCCAGCTCCAGCTTTAAGGTACTACATATTTAGCAGGATTCTGGAGGTTCTCCTGATTTTTCTAGTAACTTCCTGAGAGAAACAGATGGGTTAAAGGCTCATCTGTGTGAGGCTGGCACCTCATCTCCATGCAGAGTCACCCCAGGACATCAGCACAGCTGGGGGTGCAAAGTTCTCTCAGGGTCAGCCAAAACCTGGCCTCAAGGTAAAAGAAGGATTTTCCTGAGTTTTTCCCCAGAGCTGAGAACATCTTGCTCCATTAGAGAGGAGAAATCCTTCAACAGAGGTACCAAAAAATAATCCCCTTCCTGAAAAATAGGGCAGAGACTCCACAGTTGTACTTTGGAATATTTCTTCTACTTCAATCATAAAAACAATAAAATAAAAATAGCCAAGGCTTCTACAAAAACTGCTAGAGGAAAAACAGCAACTGGCTTACAACAGAATAAATCCCTTCTCCCACAGACAATATTTCATCACAGCAGCAGCAACTGGCCCACTGCACAGGATTTGATGATACTTGAAATTATGAACATGGCACAAAAGTTCACAAGCTGATTAACACAATTACTATTCATTTGATCCTGATTGCTGTAGCAGGGATTTCTGATTAAGTCAGGCTCTCCTGCAATTTCCCTGGATTTTCTTCCGTGCTTTGAATACCATGGGGCAAATATCCCAAATGCATCCCAGTTATTTCATTTGGTGTGCAGCAGCCTCAGCAATCCCAATTAGTGCATTTATAAGCAGCCATTTAGTTCTGCTCCCCACAAGCTCCACATTCATTAACATCCCTAAGGTTAACTATGGAAATCACATGTCCAGTCAGTCCAGTCTCAACTGGAGGTTTTCACCATCTTCTGCCATATATTCTGCTGAAAACAGAGGCTCAGTTTAATTACAGAGAAGGATTGCAGGTTCCAGTTAGGAAGAAAAGTGGGAATTTTCTCTGAGGTTAGGGAGAAGAAAGGCAAAAATTAGAAGGAAAGATTTCCCTTTGCATAGCACCAAACCTCTCTTAGTTTGCAGATCCCCACTACTCATATTTCCACAGAATTAAAATAGAACAAAAATAATCAGTTCTTATATGCCATCAGATAATAACAAATTTCCTCCACTTTACACCCTTCCCTACCCCCACAGCTGTTTCAGACCCAAGGTTTTGCAGCTCCTTCTACTCCCTGCAAATTGAATGCTGACCTGTGCTCAACAGCACAGAAAAAACAGGTACCTGAAAGACCTTTGAGATGAGATGCTTCAAGAGGAAGAAAAAACGGGTGTTTATCTTTATTTTTCCTTGTTTCTCCCCTCCCTGTGCCCCACGTTTTGGGTGTGATAATATCCAGCCACTGTCTGTGGAACTGGAGCAGCTCAAGACAAGGACAGAGGAAGTGCTGATAGGGCCCTGGAGCATCCCCAGTGAGAAGGGATGAAGTAATTGCTCACTGCCAGGGGAGCTGTTTTATTGAGCCTACCTGCAGTTAAGTTCAGGCATGTGTGATAAACCCTGTATTTTAATATTCTTACCCTATTCCCCACTGGGACATTCCTGCCTCCAAAACTGCACTTCAACTGAAAGCCCAGAATGCTTCAAGTGGCTGGAAATCTCCTGACAAGTACTAAATAATCACACTACAAAATAACAGAATAAACAGAACATTGTCTTCTTGGCCTTGTGTATCTGGTGCTTTAACAACAATCACATTTTGCCTGCAGCAAATCTTGTGGAAGCTAAGTAAGTATTGTTTTATTGTGACCTAGAGAAAAATTAGGTTTAGGTTTTAGAACTGAAGATGATCCTTTTCAACTGCAAAAAAAACATGGTTGGATTTTGCCTTTTTTTTTTTTTTTTTTTTTTTTTTTTATTCCCTGCTCTGCATTATTACCACTTCAAACCTCCCAAATGCAGGTGTGTGTTTGATTCCAAGGTCTTTTCAGGCCAATCGTTTCACTTAAAACTAGCTCAAAAGAACAAAATACCCTCAGGTAGACCAGCTCCTATCAGCAGCTGAGGTACCAGATCCATCCATACCATTTCTATTTGGAGCAAAAACCTTGCAGGATTATTTTCCCTATCAGCTTTTCCTTTTTCTAGGTAAATCATGTAGCCTATCAAAGCCGTTTCTGTGATCTCCCTCAACAATGCATTTGAAGGCGATATCAAAGAATTGCTGCTGGTGTTACACATATTACAGTAAGCCCCCGATAGCAGATGTTAATGCATTTTATGATTGGGAATGTTGTCTCAAGATAAAAACAGGCAGTCTGTGGGAATCAGCAAAAACCCTCTTAATTTCACACATGTATGGCCACTGACGTGTGTGCAATGAGATTAGGCAATGCCCTTGTCAGCAAACTTATCACAACTTTCTCCAAACAGCAAATCCCTAATTAGTTTATACTGTGGCTTTGCAGAGGGTAAGCATGGCTGGAGAAGAACAAACCAGCTGATTTCACAGGAACATGCTTGCTTAGCCATTGTAAGAAAGTAAATGCTGTGTTAGAAAAAGCGCTTGAACGGAAAGATTCATCTGGTTTGTTTCAGCAAGGTCTGCAGAATAATCTAGAAACTTCCCAAACCCCCAGCATCTTAAAAAACTAGAGTGGAATACGTCCTTGACAGAGGCTGTCTCTTAATTTAGACACTATATTGTTAAAAAACCTCTTGAATTTGCTATTCCCTGTTTATTTTTCCCATCCAGTGGCATGGGTTTTATTCAAGCAAGTTCATGTTGTTTACATCTGGAGGAGCAACAGAGGAATATCTGTAGCATCCTACTTCTGAGGAAGCTAAGGCAGGGGGCAAAGAAAAAGGCAGAAAAGGAAGGCTGAGCTCAGTTCTGCAGACAGCACAATGTCGTTCAAATTAAAGGAGGAAAAAAACATCTTTCAGGACCTTCCAGTGCCATCAAACCTGGGGAGTGAAGTGCACAACTGATGGTGGATCAAGGAGGCTTGAACAGCCTTTCCTCAAAGAGAACTCCCTGGTGAGAGGATATAAAGGTTGTGGTGGTTCTGCAAATGAGTTGTTGAGGTCCAGGATCAACTGGTGATCACAGCACCAGGAGATCAGAGCAGGGCCAGCAGCCTCAGTGACCAGCAAGAGCATGAGGAGAGCAGGGAGATAACCACTGTAAATTACTGAGTGAACTCCTACATCATCAGTCACACTGAGCTGCAGTAAGAATAAAATATAATTTTGCTTTGATGCAGAAAAAAAATTAAAACTCCTGTTCTGAGTATTCATTTTAAGAGTGAAAACTGTCTGGAATAACTGTTGCATTCAAATGTGAAAAATCCATCCTTCAACCTCATGAAATCAGCTCCAAGAGGCCACTCATCTGCCTGCCTTCAATTTCATGTATCAGTTAATATATATCAGATAAGTGACTTCTAAATTACTTCTCAGCTCCCTGCATTTTCACATGCAAACTTATTCCCTATGGTCTCTCCCTTTTTAATACATATAGAAGTCTGTAAGTAAGACACATAATAGGGAATTGGAATGGAAACATTAACTGGGCTATTTATAGTTTTATCCACAAAACAGTGTCCCAAATGTTCTGATTGTCCTAACAACACCACCTCCCAAAAGCCCCAGACCTTCACTCCATTTGCTGCAGCCTCCTCAGGTCACCTGTTCAATTAAAACCTATGCAAAATGCAATGAAATAAATTTTAAAATTAATTTTAAAAATAATAAGTACATTTTTTTTAATCCACCTTTTGGGAGGATTTTTTTTTAAATCCACCTCAAATTCATGTTTCACTCCTGGAAGAATCTCTTGGATAGGTAAAAACTGTATATGCAAGGAAGTATAATTTCCTTTAGTACCCCTCAGAATCTACTTAAAGAATCACTTTAAATCACAGTGAAGTACACAATGGCTAAAAGTCAATTTTTATTTATTTACCCATTAAAGGATTGTTTGAAAGATTGGGTTTTTTCTTCACCATAAGCAGTCTATTTTTTAATATACTGACAAATGTACAATGTATTTCTATATCAAGAATTTTTATCTCTTTTAGAACAAAGTATTAATAGGCTCAGAAGTTTCTATTCTAATTAAGAGGGAAAGAAAAAAAAAGAAAAAATAGTAATCTTCTGCTTGACTCAAGATCATGAACAAAACCCTCAGCTATGTCCACCAAAAATTTTTTTTAGCATTCTGGAAGCTTTAGCATAGTATTTCAGAGGAGTTCACATTTGGTATTTTACCAAAATAGCAGAAATAAGGGGGGTTTAGAGAAATATTGTGTTCCTGCACACCCACTGAATTTAAGGAAAGACAAGGACAGTGATACAACAAAGTACCATCCACAGACACAATTTAATTGCATTTTAAGTAATACAGTAATAAACCAAGTTTAACTGTAAGGTACTGGAATATTCTTTATATATTGTCAATACCCACATCTCTCATGTAATGGTTCTCTGGAGTAACTTAACTTTTTTATTATTATTCCAAGTCATATTGTTCAGCACCAAGGGAAAGAATATGTAAATCAGAAACATAAATGCACCAGTTAAAGCTGCCAGATTGAAATAATGAGGATGTTATAACAATGACACAGCTACGTTTTGATATTTTTTAAAGAGCTAATTAAGGCTTCCTAATTACCCCAACTAGTGAGAGTATTACACTCTTGAATTGCTATGAGTAATTAAGTTAAAACAATTTTCAAAAGGAAAGTAATATAAGCTTCAGATAACATTTGAATACCCCAACAGCAGCTGATAGATTAAGTGGGAGAAGGAGCTATCCTGGAAAAAGCTTCAGTTCCTGAGAGGGACACACAGGAAATACCAGTTCAACCACTTGGGGAAAGTGAATGTGGCATTTGAACATAGATTGAGAACTGGATTTCTATTCAGTTTTCACAAACAGAAAAAGTAAAAGTTCCACCAGTAGCATAAAGTCACCAATATTTTCATTCTGTGAAAATATCTGAAGTACAAAGTTTATTCTTCATATCAAGGAATTTTAAGATTTAAAGGACACAAAGAAAGATTCCAGCTCCCTTGAAAGACAGCAACAAAGGTTTCATAAATACCATCACGTTAGATAAGAAAATGCTGCAAGCAGAGCATTCAGAACTGTCACAATGGAACAGAAAATGCCACAAGGAGTCTGGCTAAAGCTCTTGTCTGAGTTCTGCTGAGGGAATTAAGGTTTGTCCAAGTGTGCCTAACTTAGAGCAGCCAGGTCCCACCTCTACACTTGCATGACCCAAAGCTCCACATAGATCCAAATCATTCACTTCATTTGGGGTTACATACTCATGGTTACAATCCAAAGCCCTTTCTGACGCCTACAAACCACAGAAAAAGCCTTCAAAGTCCTTCAGAGAGGGCAAAAAATACAGAATATTGTAAATTAGCAACTTCCAAATGAAAGCTAGAGTTGGCACACCGATGAGAAACAGCACAACCATTTCCATCTGTGACATTTGTATCTGTGGCTTCTGCCCATTCAGTGCCACCACAGCTCCTCTGGGCCAGCTGAGGGTATTGGTGCCACCACCTGCAGAGCACCCCCAAATTCTTGTGCAACACTCTGCACCAACAGCAAGAGCAGGGCAAGGTTATCAAGCCATAATTCTCACAGAAAGACTTACCCCAGGTCACACCACGAGTTCTGTGTGGAGCTAAGCAGGGAATCCAATGTCACCATGAAATCATCCTTCTTCAGTGCCTCACAAATGCCTCCTCCTCTAGCAGGGCTGCTGCTCTGCCTCATTCCTCACTCTGCTGCCAGCCCACAGCCCTTGCCATGTGCACAGCACATAAGCCAAAAGGCCTCATCTCTCCTAAAGACATTTCTGGGAAGATATGTTTTCCTCCCTAAAGCAAAATAAATTTCACTTGTGAGTGCTTCAGCTCCTACCCTGAAGAAGAGGAATAACCTTGTTCTTTGCTACTCACAGATAATTTGTAAATCTCCCTGCTGCCCTAATCCCAGCTTTCCTGAGTTACCAGGCTCATTCATCAGGTGGTCTGCGTTGCTCTGAAGCTCAGGGCAGCAAAGGCTGATGTTTTGCTCAGTCCTGAGGATCATTTTGAAGGCTCAGGAGAGCATTTTCCCTGCAGCTCACTCTCCAGCTCTCTCTGAGCTCGGCCACAGGGCTGGTGTAGGAGATGGTCACATTATTCTACCACTGTCTGAGCTTTACAAAGGCTATTTAGAACATGAAGAGGGGCCATCAGCTAACTGGAGGGTGTTTCAGGGTATTTGACATGGGACTAAGCCATGAAGGCCAATTCTGGCAGGAAGAAATGTTCTAAAATAGAAGATGCAGCTTGGGAGACACTCTGGAATAAGAGTTTATAGACATACACACACACAGACCTTTTCCTGGATCTTTCAGAGAAGCTGTGAAGAGCTCAGCAGAGCTCTCTACCAGAGGGATGTCACCAGAAGACATCACAGAAGGGTTTGGGTTTGAAGGGCCCTTAAAGATCCTCTAGTTCTGGCCCTCCTGCCATGGGCAGGGATAATCTATAATCTATAATACCCATGACATCTATGATATAACTGCACAGGACTCACACACCTCATCCTAACACCTGCTCATTTTGGCATATTACTGCACACCTCTGATGAAATTTGATTAATTGATGGGAAGTTCCACTCTACCACCCCTGCTCTGTCGCAAACGCTGTCACACCCAGCCCTCATGCTGAAACCAGGGACCACTGTGTCACGCCAGCTCTGTACCCAGTGCTGGAGCAAAGATTGTCACAGTGATTAGCAGAATGAAAAATCCCAGATCCTGCTGTGGAATGAAGAAAAAACACCCAAAATTTGCCCTGTAAGTAAGGAACAACTGCTTTTGTTTCCACGTGTTGCACACTCCAAAAGGTCTGCTTTAGGCCAGGCCCAGGGTATAAAACAAAGCAGTCAGCTGCAAATTAAATCACATTATATCCCTCCTTTCTCATATACCTGAGAGGAAAAAATCTCAATGAGCAGCCCTGCACCAGTGAGTGTGCCTCGTGCATGTTGCTGTTCCAGGGGTGTTATCAGCAAAGCCTGAGTGTCCAGTCACTGCAGTGCTCATAATTGTTTTTATCCCCTTGAAAACAACCTGGTTAGGAGCAGAATTAAATTGATTTGTGAACAATGTTTACCCTTTTTCCTCGCCACCAAGCAGACAACCAATTAATGGCATTAAAGATTAATTAACGGGGAGGCCCGTGTGTACTACCTGCCAGACTGACAATTGTGTGTGCTGTTACATGCTCTGCTCTCAGCAAGACAAGGACCTGCAGTTCTGCTTGAAGTTTCTCCTTTGAAAAACTAGAGTGCAGCAAAATAGTGGAAAATGGTCTAAAGGAAAAGAAAAAAAAAAATGAATGAGAGGTTAGGGGATGGTGGATTTTCAGCTGTTACTTGCCAGTGCCTCATTTGCAGGGAAAGGTGCAGAGTGCTCAGTGACTTTGGGAGCATTTGGCCTAAAATGGAGTGGAAATGTGGTCTGGAGAGCTGGGTGTGTTTGTGTAAGTTGGAAGGAGGGAGAAAGTATATATTAGGCATTTCTCATGCACACATACCCCACACCTGCTCTTGACAGCTTGTTCCATGTTTCCTATCAAATGTATAAATAAAGTATATACATTTTACTTATAAACGCAGGAACACAAGCCCTGCCAACTCTCCATCTGTATACTCAGACACAAAAGCACAGACACAGAGCTAGAAATTCATGTGCACAGGGATATACAGGCACCCACTCAACATTTAAATCTTTCCCATCCTGTGAAGTTGCAAAACAAACCCTTCTTTTCCCCTGAGGAAATAAGTCTGTTAATTATATTTCTTGCCCTGCTTTTCCTTTTTACTTTCAGACCAATCTGTTTCTTCTTTTTCCTCAGATGTGTGCTAAATGGAGGGTTTACTGGTTTTGGAGGGGTTTTTGCTGCTGAAGGATGTGGAGAAAATTCTGCTTAATTTTTTGTGAAGTACTAACAAGAGTAAAAGCAAAATCAGATTGTGCCTCCTGCTTTTGTGCTCCAAATTTTCTATGCTGACTTTGTCCAGTCTAACAGGTTGCAATAGGAATCTCCTGTCTCTCTTTTCTCTGCTTTAACCCAGTCCATGCTTGCTCAGAGCTGTTCCCCTGAGCACACAGAGCAAGCACAAAACAATTCTTGCTGTTTAAGGTGAGGGGGAGCAGGTTCTGGCTCACAGCCTCACTCACTGCAGCTGCTTGGCAGAGCCAGTGGAGTGGGTAGTAGAAGTGATTAAGAAAAAAGGAGGGGCACAAGAATTTTGGACAGGATATGAAATAGCTGAGCAGCACAGCCAAAGGCTGGGTAACCCACTGCAAGGCAGCAGCAGAGTGAGCTGGGGCTGGGATCAACAAAGCCAGCTTGGCCCGCTCCTGCAGAGGAGGCTCTAATTGCACAGAGGCTCTAATTGCAGAGACTCACCATCTCCACTCTACAACCCATCCTGTGCAGCCTGGCTCCAAATCTTCATTCCTCTTGCCCTTTCCCCCACCCATGGGACTCTCATACTTCCCACACAGGGTAGACTTGTCCCAAGTTTTGCTTAAAAAATGATTCCCCCTTTTCTTCATGATTCCCTGCTCTGAAACTTCCCTGCTCTCCCCACTTACTCATCTGGTTCCTCTCTTTCCACCAAGGCCCTGAGGCTGCTCCAGAGCCCAGAGTGTATTTTGTATATGTCTTGTGTCAGATGGGGAAATCACAGCACATTGCAGTTCTGGGCTGAAAGTGGCTCTGGGAGATGCTCTCATGCCTGGAGGGGAGTTGGGACCCAGTGCAGGTGCTTGTAGAGAGCTTTCACTGACTCAGGCTGGCAGGGTACAGAAGATTCCTCTGCTGGAGTGAGGGCAATGACCTCAGGAGTCAGCAACAGGTGACTCAGAGGCTGTTTCAACATTTTCCAGGAACACAAAGAGAGAAAAACAGCAGCTGCCATAACAATTTCATTTTTCAATTAAAAAATGCATGCATTGATCCAGCTGCAAGCCAGAGGACATGAATAAGGAGTTGGGTGACATCCCATATCCTCAAGAGAACAACACAGCAGTCCTCTCTGGCTCTGAAAATCCCAGTACAGACTTGAAGCAAGTGTCTCTGAGTGTAGGAAAGGGAATTAAACAGAAGAAGCTGGTTTGGTAATCAGTCTCTAAGGCATCACAACTCTTCCCTTTTTCCAGTGGGACACCTTCACCAGCACAAACACCACCACAGAATGGCTGGAGACCTCAAAGATCATCCAGATCCAACCCCCTGCCATGGGCAGGGACACCTTCCACTAGGATCAGGTTGGTCAAAGCCCCATCCAACCTGACCCCATCCAGCATCTCTCCCCACTTTGGTTTTTGGGCTCTGAAGGAGAGGAGCTATGCAGGTTTTCTGTCCTCCCTTTATATTCATCAGCTGGAGAGATATAAAGAGAGACTATGATGATTGCTATTAATTATCAACAACTTGGTGCTCATTTCTGAGGCCTCTTTCAGATTTGACAAGGATCACCCACCACTGATCTGAATGGTGTGAGGGTCACCCGGGCCAAGGGAACCTTTATCACTTTTTCTCCCTTCTCCAGGGAGATAATAACAGCCAAGATTTTAGTTTAAGCTTATTAAAGTGCCCAGTTATCTGTTTCAGCATGGATAATTTAATCAGACAATTTAAATATTTATGAGGCTGCACTTTATTGTCGACGAAAGATAAAAATGTGCGTTAAGTGCTATTCAGAATAAGAATTATAAGGATGATTAAAAAAGCCATTGGTAATGACACTTGATATTATTATTGTTAGCTCCTAGGATTACTGAACCATCACAGAGGACTGCAAACAAGAGCCCAGGAGCTGGATTGAAACCTGCTCCCTATCTCTGTCCATGCAGATCTTGTGAAGAGCTCCAAGGCTCAACACATCACCCAGGCATGCTGCCCAGAACTGTATCGTGTGCACTTAGAGAATAAAGCCAGCCCAGCAAAGGAAAAATCATTTCAACCCCTCCTGCCATCATTTAAAGACAAAACCCACACAAGTGACCCTGGGAAAGGAGCATTGCACAGACAGCTATGGGCTGCAGGTCACCAGAACTGCAGAGCAAATCTGAGAGAGTCCAGCCGTGCCTGTAACACCTCCCACCCCTCTCAAAACAGCCAAAACCAGGCAGTTACACACACTCTTAACCAAGGAATTGGTTCATTTTCACCCTGGATCCCAAGGAAGGGGTATTTAGCACAGGTTCTCCATTACAAATGGAGCTTCACTCCTGGAGGTTCAGAGACTTCAGGGCTTCTGCCAGAAGAGACCTTGATCAGCAGGGTGTTCACACACACTGCCAGCACTGAGCACAACACTCACTGATTTAAAACAATGGTAGAGCACATTATTTATCTGAGGTCAGAGCTTCTGAACCAAGGATTTTGCTGGAAGCAGATCCATTAAAAAAAAAATAAATTAAGAAAACGTGCGTGGGGAGAGCCCTGCTTTCTACTTCACTGGATTTTAATTTTTTCTAATCTTTATGACCATTAAAGCTCAAACAATTTGAAGGCATATAAACCCTGCAAGCAAGCTGAATACACAGAAAGCAGTGCAGCCTGCCAGATACTTTTGTTCTGCCTCACCTAATTTCAACGATTTAAAATTACATTCACTCCCTTTCCTAATGTTCAGATTCTATTGGGTCACTATTTTATTTATGAGTGCCACTATATAAGCAGGTGGCAAAAAGATATATTTTATTTATGAAATATAAATAAGTAGGAAATCTGAATTAACTGGTAGAAAAGCTTTCACTTTGGGATTTTTTTTTAATATTTGAGCTCTTATTAATGCTACATTGATGTCATGTATCATCTTTGCATATACTTCATGGGGTTGGAGGTGTGACATAAGTGGAAGATGGATATTAATATTCCTGCCATTATTTCTACCCTCCCTACCAATACTGAAGACTACCACTTCCACTAGAACAGAACAGACAATAAAGCCATTTGAAAACAGCCTGTCATTTATTTTATTTTCATTATTTTACATCAGAACCAACAATCATATTACCAAAAAATTTTAGTGGCATGTCAGGTAATATTCCAGCTGTTCATTAGCTTAGGTTGGATTTTGGGGAGGGTGTCTGGTGTTAATTTGTTTGACAAAAGACATTATTAAACACTTAGCACAAAAGGTAGTTCACCTTTTATTCTCTCCATTCTCTGTCTCAAAAGCAAACCAGATACCTCATCCTGCCTGTCACACACATGCACCAGGTGTCCCATGCATAATTATGCAGTGTTGCTCAGAAACACAGAGCCTGAAGGAACTTTTAATTCTTTGGAGGTGGAGAGGAAAATTCTCTTGTCTTCCTGATCAGATGAGGAATCCACTTTCAAGAAGGGAAAAAAAAAAATCATTTTTTAAGATTTAAAAGCTTTGACTCATTTTCCAATCAATCATTTTCATTAACAAGTGCCTCTAAAATGCTGCTGCTACAGAAAAATATTTCAACCTGTCAAGGGCTTTCTTTCCTTCCTCCCTCCTGCACCCAATTAAGGCTTCTCCTGCAGTTATTCCACTGTCTGCAGAAGGCTGAGCCTTTTTCAGACACGTCCTTCCCTGTGGAGAACTGCCATTTACTCGCAGCTTTGAGACACTAAACCACAACAACTCCTATTTAAAAGCTGTGAAAACCTTTTTGGAGGCAGAACTAGGGAAAACACAGCCCAGCAAACCAGTTGTTCTGTCACATATTGATGGGATAAAGCTGCATGGAAATTTGTTAAAAAAAATAAATTACTGAAACCGAATTCATGTAACTTGTTGAATCAAATACTAATAAATAGATATTAATATGTAACAAGCTCCCAGTAAAGACAATGGGCTAATGCCTTGTATTCAAGTGAAACTGAGTCCCAAGAAGCACTTTCCCAAATATGTGAAAAGTAAATTAGAAGAGTGTTTTCAATGTAGATTCATTCAAAATTGCCTTCTAACTTCTGCTTTGCTTGTTTATTTACAGGTACATCACTGTGTGGTTCCTGATCCCTTAGCAGATGCCATTATGCTTTTGAAACAACTTGGGAAATAATAAAAGATTTTTTGGGCAGTGAAAACTCATGGAAGTTTATGAAACTTGGTCCCACCAGCTGTCATCTCCCTCCCTCACCCCCAGCTTACATGGTCAAAATGTTGAATCAATTGAGAATTTATTATTTCCTATTTAATAATTTCAGTAATTCTCTCAAACACTACAAACCACTGAAATCCTCTCTGAAACCTCACAAACATTCCCTTGGGTCCAACAAATACTCCTCACACAGTCTCTCTTCTGGCTCTTCACCAAACCTTAGCCCTAGGGGGGATATTTGGGGTCACCAACTCCACAAATGAGGAAAGAAATGCTGTGAAACAAATCCTGGCCATCCCTGAGACCAAAAGAGAGCAAACCCAGCCTTTCCCTTTATTCCAGCTCCTGCACAGAGCCAGGGTCTGTCCCAAGCCAGCAAAATTCACGTGGTCTCCTTGCAGAAACTGTGATTTCCCACCCTAGGTGAGGCTCTGTGAATGTGCAGGTGAAGCAATGCTGATACAAAATTACTGGAAGATCTGATTTAATATTTCCATTACTATGAGTGAGATAATAACATGCTTCTGGGTAAGGGAAAAGAAGAGGAAAGGGCAAGCCTGGGGTTGACTCTGCTTTTTACATGTCCCAGCAGGGCCCATTGTGATAGGACACAGGGTTATTGTTTTTAATTTAAAGGAGGTCTGTTTAGAACAGATGTAAGGAATAAGTTTTTTTAGAATGAGGCTGGTGAAGCCCTGGCTGAGGCTGCCCAGAGAGGTGGTGGATGCCCCATCCCTGGAAATAGTCAAGGTCAGATTGGATGGGGATCTGAGCAACTTGATCTAGGGGAAGATGTCCCCAGTTACTGCAGAGGGCTTGGACTAAATGTTCTTTAAAGATTTCTTCTAGCCTAAGTGATTCTATATTTAAAACAATAATAATAATAAAAATATATATGAATAAGCAGCTCAGGAACTTTTCCTCTCCCATCCCTCATCATTCACAAAGTACACAAAGTAAAGAGCACTGAGACCAGTGCCCTTATGCATAATGGAAATGAGGCATGAATAGGAAAAAGGCGGGTTTGTCTTCTGTGTTAACAATCTACCTCTCCCCCTCAGAGGCAAGATGTCAGCTAGATAATTTATTAGAAAATATCACCTTAGTGTACTACAGTGTGTACTGTCCTTTGGGGGTTGAAAATCAAATATCCACTTGTCACTGGAAGGGTTGATTTAATTGATACATGTAATGATTCACCCGATCACTTTAAATTTTTAAAGCTACATGGGCTGGATTTTTCATAGTAAGAAGAGGTGGGGTTTAATTCAGATAACTGGGAGCAGTCACCTGAGTGGCAAGCAAAGGGTCACAAGCTTCAGACCCCAAACAGCCCAAAAACCAAGCAGCAGCTCCCACTCAGAGGTGGCTGCAGCCACTGGCACCTGCTTGGCAGCCCATGGGATCCCCCAAAAGCAGCAGCAGCTCCAGGCAGCTGGGGAGTGTCAGGCACTGAGGAATTCCTCCTCTGCCCCATGGCCAGGGAAACAAGGGCAGCAGGCCACGCTCCTGAAACCTGAGATTTCAGCCAGACCCAAGGAAGGATTTCAAGCCTGAGCAAGACCTCCCACAGCAGGCAGAGCGCTGTGTACTCTACACCAGCAGGGAATTTGGTCTTGGGGAGGAGGGACGGGGTTTTTTAGGTTTTAATGAGTTATTTCTTAATTTCTCAGTAACTACCATGCCATTCAGAAGGTGAAGACACAGCCTAAAGCACAGCTCACCCTTGCCAGGTTAACAGGACTTCCCAGAGCAGAGTTTGCCCACTTGGTTTGTCCCATAACGCAGCAGGGCCCATCCTCAGGGAGCAACAAGAGCAGAGAGGTCACAGCAAAGGGTTCAGCCTTCCTCTTTCCAGAAGAGAATTTACTAATTCTCCCTCCCCAGGGACAAGATGGATGGGGGGAGGAAGCTGTGTTGAAAAGATTTTCATGAGCAGGTGTCTTCCTGCTGGCAAGATGAGCCTGAACTGGAAGAACTCCTTCCCTTATGCTGTGGGCAGGCATAAAACAATCCTGGGTTTCACCTGGAAATCAGCAGAGACAGTGCCTTGATTCAATTTCTGACCAACTCGGAGACTAAACTCAGGGACTAAATTTAGCAGAGTCACCCAAACCAATATCTGTAACTTTCTTACAAATGTGTACTTCAGTTAATCAAAATTAATCTGCGTGTTTCTGTCAGTGTCACTAAATTGTTTTGATTGTGGAAATATTTGTTTTTAAAACAAAATAAAAAATCCACACAAGTGGAAACAAAAACATTTTAAATGCGGGTTTTTTTCAGATGAAAGTGACCTTCATTTCATAGTTTGTGCTTAAAACAAAAAAAATCCCAAATATTTCATTTTGAATATATTAAACCTTAGACTTGCTTAAAAACAAGTGAGGCATTTTTATATAAGGAAGGGAACAGAAAACCCAAACAAATCCATTTCACAGTAACCCACAATGAAATGTATTGCCAGTTTTTCATTTGGCCAGAGACCTTGAAAATCATAACTCCAGCTTAGGGTTTGTCTGTCTCTCCTCTAAGTGACAGCTGATGAATCAGATATGTGTCCTGGCACAGAATTAGAACTACATCCTTTGATATTACAACTTTTACAGGCACTACTTATACAAACTCACATTCTTATGCTTCTTGAGGTAGTAATTTTTCTGATGGTGTTGTTTCAAACCCATTCTGTAACCAACTCCAGGATTTAACTGGTGCACTGTGTTTAAGGAGGGAACCCAGCTGCATTGTTGGGCTTTTTTACAATCTCTTTCCAGGCTGCATCTGCACTGCTAATGAATAGTGACATCAAACACATAAATTAGACTGTAGGCTGAAGATAATTAAATTGAGAAAGTTGACAAAAATAAACTGTATCAACTAAATCCCCATTTGCAAATTATTGTATGCAATCTTCAAGGTTTCAGCAGAACAAAGGATACAAGGGGAGGAATACAGCAAGGTTTAAATTTCACAGGGATAATTTGATATTCTATTTGCGCTGTGAGCAAGTCATGTTGCATCAGATCAAGTCCCGATTTCATTTCATTGTGAAAAAAATCTATTGTTGCCACTCTTTCCCCTACTTCTTCATTATGAGGATGTAATTTATGGAAGTGCCCCTGAGAGCTTGCAGCAGGGAATGGCTGTAGTTTTATATATTTCAAATAGCTTCTTTGTTGCAGAGTGCTAGTGGTTAATAGGAAGATAATGAAAATATGGAAATTAAATTAATTTGGTGCCAGGACTGAAAAGAATACTCTCTTTAATTTGCAGTACAGCAAGGTTACGAACAAAATTTGAAGAAGGAAAAAGGGAACGTGACTGCTGCATTCTTCTAGGGAAGCTGGTAGGGTGGGGATTATCCTGCATTATCCTGAGCTTGGAGAGAAATCAAGTGTTTTGCATATCGCTTACTAATGGTAAGGATCTAGATTTTGGATAGCATGGGAAAAAATGTTAGTTAAACAGCATGATATGGGAAGGCAAGATATTGATCAGTGACACTCCAAGGAGGGAAACCAAAGTTTGAGTCAATAAAAAGCAAAAGAAGAGCATGGATGGCCCTAAACCCCAGCAAGATTTATTACCTCTGTGAAACATAAATTCTAATTAAAGGCAAAGTCTTTCTGGCTTTTTCAGACTACGCCTAATTAGCCCAGGGAATTCAAAATTCATTATTGATGCCAGATACTAGTTTCTGAATTGAGAACTTTGCAAGAGTGTGTGGAGTCTTGTTTCTGGGCATGATCAGCAGTGAAAGAGAGAGCACATCCCATGGGATGTGCTGGGATAGCTGGAATTCCTGCTGGCCAAGGCACTGCCAGCTGGATGCCATCCTACACTGACATGGTCAGCACTGAGCAATGACCTCAGTTCCAGCAAGTCAGCTAAGCCTTGAAGGAGCCTGCTCCACCCCATCACAATGCTGTGGTTGCTCTAAGACTCCAACAAACTCAGATTCACCACTGAAGCCCCATGATGAAGATTGAAACAAACCAACTCGCTCCCCCAGACATCAAGGCACGTTTCTTGCTACCCCAATATGATCACATTGCTCATTGAGGTGCTTAGCACAACATTTCCCTCACCCTCTGATCAAATAAATATCCTGACGGTCTTGGAGAGAGATATGACAGACCAGCTTGCATCCTTTATGCTGCTGGCAGGCAGTTAACAGAGAGCTGAGTGTTTTTCTCCTTGTAGACACAAACCAGCTATATTAAACCTGTAAATATGATGATGATCAATAATGCTGTGACTTCAGGAGCCAGCTCCTGCCTGTTGAGGCACCTGTGGCTGCAGCCCACTCACCTCAGACACGTTGGGTATCCTCTGGTGCAAACCATGGGTCTGAGTTCCCCAGGGCTGCACTTACCTGGATTTATAGTGCTCACATGCACCCCTGCCTTTTATAAAGTCAAACATTATGAACGTGCCAGGGTTTCTAAAGCTGGATCAGAGACTGTCCAAACAACTGCCTCGCAAAGATTTCTTCCCACAGTTCCAGAAAATGAGCAATGCAGCAGATTAAGCTTGACAGCTTTTTCTTTCAAGTATGATTTCTCTATCTTGTCTTCCCCACAGGCTTCCAAGAAGTGATGCATAAATATGAATAGTAAAGAAATCTCTAAACTATGCCAATAGAACAAAAGGAATATGGAGATGATAAACCATTGTACTTCAGAAGGAAAGCCAGTGACTTCCAGCCAAGTTTTCAACAGGGCAACAAACAGAGCAATTTGTTTCAGAGCTTCAAAGGGGACATGAGCTCATCTCAAAAAGCTGGCCTTGGGGTGAGGGAGAAATCTCCTCTTCCCTTATGGGCACCCAACATGGTCCATGAGCCCATCTGGGAGTTCCCATGGTCGAAGCAGGATGAAGCAGCAGATGGATCCACACGAACAGAGGTGTGATTATTCCTGCTGGCAACACGGGTAGAAGTGCAGGATAGAGAGCAACATCCAGCAGATCTGCCCGTCTCCAAAGGGGCAGGACACACACCAGCCACAGGCAGCAGGAATCTGTCACCACCTTCAGGCACAGTCCCAGCGAGGAGGCAGCACTTGATGGGACAAGAAGCTGAAAAGTTAAATCAAAGCAATTAGCGACTTTGTTAAACTCAGCCAGGATTACAGAGCTCGCTATATCCTGATAAGCCACAGAAACAGCAGGACCACAAGTGGTAAACACGACTCTGTGGAAAGGGTACAAACAGCTATGAAAATGTTGCAGCAGTTCTTTTGTTTGTTTTTTTTCCTTTGTCTCTCTGTCCATGATTTTCATCCTCATTTCTTAGACTCTTTCTCAGAATAGTTTCATTATGAAGCAAGCATTGGCAGGAGCTCCTCTGTACTTTTTTATTCCCTTCATGTGGAAAAGCTGCTTGTACAAACTTCATTACACATTGGTGGAACAATTCTGGGGTTTGCGGACTGGAGAGAACCAGTGAAATCTTGACTCCATCAAAACTAATTGCAAAACACTTGTTGCTGAAATAAATTCTGGGCCTATCTCAGAAGAAAAAAAAAAAAAGAAAATTAAAATTATGGCATGCCTGGGAACATCACATATCAGAAAACTCATGCAAGGGTTCTATGAACATTAACACCACTGTCACAATCATTATAATGAGAGAGTGGGATTCTGATTTACTTAAATCAGGCAGAGATATCTATCTGGTTAGCATATCCCTGACTGCAGTACAATATATTTCAACACTGCGGTTGCAAAATAATCTTTATTTTTTTCCATGGGAGATTACTCAAGCCGCGATAATGTGTTTTTCCAAATTAAATAGATAACTTTACAGACTGCTGGGTAATAAAATACAAATAAACATGGAAGACATACCTTATTAAAAAATTAGCTTGTCATTTTTCAGGCTCTTCTTTTGATTTGCAAGTTAATAAAAACCACAGCCAGTTGCCATAGGGAGGATAATTAATTATCCATCTATAAAATTAATGTTGGGGGGTAAGGAGGCTTTCATTGGAAATATTCATAGCACATATATTCAAGCAGCAGAGATGCTAGAGAGGTCTCCCACACAGTCTGACAGCTAAAACAAGTGTAAGATGAGTGGGGTTTTGACTGAAGAACAGTTCTGATGGTGCTAAAAGGTGGTCAGAAGAATGACTGAGGAACCTCCTGCTGCTCACACGGACACCCCCAGATCACTGCACACAGAGAGCCCCTGGGAGTTCACTCCAAACACAGCTGGGTGAGCACAAGGCTCCCAGAGATGTATCTGGGCACGAAGTCAAGCAAACCTCTTTGCTATATCCCAAAGATCAGCTAAGAGAGGTCAGTGAGAGAATTCAGTCCCCAGCCCAGTATTGAGTTTCCCACCCAGGCAAACCAGCAAGCCAGAAAAAAATTAATAAGAGGAGATAACAATGTCCCCAAATGCTGTGTGAATATTTTAAAACCGAGTATTTATTCCAAAGTGAATTAAGGCAATTTTAACTTTGCATGAATGCTTCCCCTCAGAAGGTTTGAATAATCCACTAATGTGGAGATTTAGTTAATTTGAACCATTTTCTCTGTATCCCTTTCAGAACATTACCATGTCTTTAAATTTGTTCTGATGCTGCCAGTGAGAAAGTAGATAGCTACGGAATAGTTCTTGTGATTGAATGTACTCCCACATATACTAAAAAATTAAATAAAAGACATGTATAACTAACTCATTATCTCATAGGACAGCAAAAGGTGCTAAATAAGTATATTGTTTTTGAAGTCTTATTTGGACCAGGTTTAGATGTTAAAATAATAAATATGAATATTCTTCATCCTTCAGAATTCTTCAGATATTATTGTTGCTAATTTTGGTTACCATCACACAATGTGCTGAGGCCACCCTGGCCCGAAAGAGTCACCTTGCAAAGGCAAGAGATGACAGGAATGTGCAGAAAGAGGAGAATTTACAAGGAAATGGTGAGATCAAGATGATGGCAGTGGCATGCACCTTCCACAGACCTATTCATTATCATCAGGCAATGGGGTAAAAAGTATGGACTCCAAGGCTGATAATGGCACTTCTTTGTGGGGAGGGGCTGATGGTGGCTTTCCTCCAAGAGTGAAGGATTGCCTGAGAGAAAGGAGCAGAAATGTGTGATTGAAAATGTAATGAGCAGGTGATGAAGGCCAGCATTATGGGCTGATTGGAGGCAGGAACTTTGATCTTGTTTGATACAGACTGCAAGATAAGTGGGGAAGAGTCTGTGAAAGCTCTGGGGAATGAAGAAAAGCCACTTGGAGGGTTAGAGAGAGGAATGAGTACACAGGTAGCACAGTCACAGTGATATATTCAGTTCCTATAAACAAGCCACACGGCCTCTGTCAAAGTCACTGTCAAAGTCAGAGGGAAAATGATGTTGCTGAAATGAAATAAAAGCTACCACCTGGACATGAGTTTTATTTAAACCAGTAGATAGAACAGGCCACTGCCTCAAATATTACACAGAGCCTAGACAAAATGTGGATGTAAGACATTCAGAGCTACAGGAATCTAAACACTGCCTGGATGGGAGACATCTGTAATGAGCAAAGACATGATGGTGATGTTTGAAGCATAAAGGCATTTGGAACTGTGAGTTAAGAAAATTTCAACAATCTTGATCTGATGTCTAGACATTCACAAGGAGCTGTTGGAGGCCCACATTTTAGTTTGGCAGGAAGGTCTGCAGAAGACAGTTGGATGAGCTGTCACACAGAGACAGCATCATTCTGTCCATGCTTTTGCTTGTGTGACTGCCTTTTTCTGCCACAGAACTGCCTGTGCCCAGACAGAACCTGCCAGAGATGCTCTTCTCCCCATCATGTTTTCAAGCTGTCAGGGCTTCACTTTGACAAATGTTCCAGTGGGAATAGCATCCCAGTGTCTCACAGTAAGAATAACTGCAATCATCTGTGAAGTGCCTGAGAAAAAAATACAAAGCTCTAGTGCACTATTTGGGCTCCTTCTGGGGAGGACATCAACTGCACTAAGAGTGTTATTAATTATAGCTCATAAAAAGGAGAACTACTCTGGATGATAAAATGTTATTTTTTTCCTGGAGTCTAACAATTTCACACTATTTTAAAAGTAAATAAATGAGGCTGCCATTCTGAGAAAGAAGCCACAGTTTATTGCCATAATTAAGCCTCTATTTATCACAAAACTTCTGGTTCAACCTCCTCTCACAGTAAAATTATGTTGTAAATAAGAATCTGAAGATCCAAATCCCGCTTAACTCTGCAGTGATTTATTTTGGTTAACTACTGTTACCTGAGGGTAGACATATTTTAAACCACACTGAAATAATTACTTGGTCCTTGTGGTGTTTCCTGAAGTTGGAAGCAAAACATAAGAGCTGACATTTGCTCTACAGCAGGACAGGTAAGAGCCCAGCACTGCTTCTACAGGAGCCAGCTTCTTCAGTGAGAAATTCTCACTAATCAGGAGCTGCTTGGGCAGGTTAAGTGAAGCAGAAGAGAAAAATTGTGTGTTCCATCACTGATCCAATGGGTGACAGTGTCCAGCCTAGAAAATACATTGTCCTGGACATGTTTGCTGTGACAGGCTCCATTTTTGCCTCTAAAAGGGCCTCTCTGTTCATTTATCAAAAATATTTCTGTGCAATGCTTCATCCCTGATTGTTAAGGTAGCATTTACAAAATGCCACAAGTCCTGGAGGAAAGGTGTCAGCTTCACAGATGGAAATCTCCTTTTCTGACCCTTATGGATTAATATAATCTGGAAAACAAAGACACTAAAATGATGAGGATTTAGAAATTTAAGTACCTGATTTGCAAGCATAATTAGGTATTTACATTCCAGAATATCACTGAATTTCAGCTTGCAGACAAAGATAGTTGCAGAAAGAAAGGCCTTGTGAAGACAGATAACAGCAGCCTAAAATTTGTGCCACTATTTGGCAAGACAATCAGAATCCCCTGCCCAGAACATACTCACATTATCATTTACTTCTCCCACCTCTGAAATCCACACCCAGCTACTTCAGTCAATGTTTTCCCAGCTGACAGTTGCTAGATCCAGCTCAGGAAGAAATTCATCATTAACAATGTTGCCCATGATTACTCTTTAATTTCTTGTGCAACAGCTTTTCCCATTTTCCCAGATTCTTCTAGCAACAATGAGGCTGGAGATACCCAGGCTGCAGTGACCAGGGTCCTGAGATATGAACCTACTCCCCTGAGAAGTAAAAAGGTGAAAACGATTGAGTTCATATGGACAGCATCACTGATGACATTGCTCATCTGCTGCTCCTCTCACCACCATAAAGGATTCTTCAAAGACACAGTGAAGGTTCTTCAGCAAACACTGCATGGATGAAAAAACCCAGAAGCCCTCAGTTCATCAGCTTTCACTTACACTGGGAGCAAACAGAGGTCTTCAAATATCTGCCTCAGCTACTCAATCAACAAAGGATTTAGTTAAAAAAATAAATTAATTTGCAGGACACTGACATATTATCCAGCAAGAACTGTTCTGTTCTACTGGATTATAGGGTGGCTGTCCTTGCTCACTCACCCCTCACAGCAGCACCCTCTCACCTTCCCTTGGCAGTAACTCAGCAAGACAAGCCCATACTGAGCACTGGTTAAGCCAGACAAGAAGAAATGGAAACATTACACTGTGTTTTCTAGACAAATTAAAATTTCACTTCTGGTTCTTTAAAAACCTCAACAGCAACTACTCCATTCACTCTGCCCTGCGTGGCTGATGGATATGGATGGATGGCAGCAAACCAGTCTCCCTTAAATGGGAGCTGGAGCATTTTATTTCTCATCCATAGACAGAAAAGTCAGCAGAGAGAGCAGCTCTTCTTCCCCACCTTCACCTCCTCAGCAGAAGGACCAAAGGAATCTCATGCTGAACCATGGCTCACTCTTCTGACTGAAGAAATATGGAATGAACCATGGCACTGACTTAGAAATGTCTACAGGGGCTTGCCTAGCAGTGATTTGGTTGGGATGTATCTAAAAATCCAGGTCCATCATTCAATATTTAACCTGGCCAAGGAACAGCTCAAAAATATTCCTCCCACAGAGACCTAAAACATACATGCTGTTAAATCTAAAAGTAACATTCCCCTGTATTTTGTTTCATGACTGACAGATGCTGTTCATCCTCCCAATTCTAGTAGCCAGAAAGGGTTATAAAAAGAGAGACTAAAAAAAACCAAAAAATTGGAAGAATGAGGTCTGGTGAGAGGTACCAGCTTGTCTTGCATGGGTCAAGACATGTCTGAATTGTTATAAACCTTTCTATCTTTGGTATTTCTCAAAGATTTCTATATTACATTCTAAAGGCTTTCCATTTCAAACCGTTCTTTAAGGTTTTAAAATTATTATTATTATTATTATTACTATTAAAATAAATCAACCTGTAAATGAGAAAATCCCCCTAAGAGTAATACCTCCAGTGTTCAATCAGATTTTAAGTTGTGTAATTGGCCAAATGAATAAACCATGTCTGTATTTCAGCACTTTACTGTCTGAGACAATAATTCATACATAGGTTTAATCATAAGATAATAGAGTTGTATGTGACCAAAACAGTGTAATTATATATCAAAAAACACTATGGAGAAAAATGAGATCCCACAGTAAACACACATACCCCCCCCACAGGAAATATCTGTAAAAAGAATAAGTTTTCTATATAGGAAAAGAGTACCTTGGGTAAAATAGGTTTTTTTAGAAAAAAAATCCTCAGTCCTCAAGATTTCCAAAAATCTTACAGATTTTTGCTGAAAACTAAATATCCACTTAATTTCATGGCAGGCACTAACAAGCTTGACTTCCTTCTTTATAAGTGTTATCAAATCCAGAAATATTGATTTCCAGTTTGGACAACTGGTGTCAGATACAGCACTGTGCTTTCATGTAAAATTCATCAGAGAAATCCTTGCAGCCTTCTGATTAAGGTCTGTATATATCTGCCTACTAATAAGTGAAATTACTTATCTTCCTCAGAAATATAAATAGTTGGTGATTAAACATCAGCTTTTAGTAATCAAATGCAAATAATCTCTTCTCAATATGAAAATTGTTGCTGCTAATGACCACTGGCAAACCACTTATATTTGCTGGTTTCCACATATAGATTTAATATGATCCAGAGTTTTAAGAGAGAGGTAGAGATTGGAACCAGTAAGCAACAAATAGCTCAGTAAAATCTTCCTGAAGGTAGACAAGACATAAGGAGAACTAAATTATTTGAGACCATGAGACAGCTGGGAAAATTGTGAGATGGTTCAAAAAGAGATTTAAAACCTCGATATAATTCCTGACTGATAGATACTTTGTTTCATCACTGGAAAATTCCACAAGGAAAGAAATTCAGCACACATGAAGGAACAGGAACACCTTAGTTTGCTACCAGAGCTGCTGTGAAATGGTTCACACAGATGTGTTAGCAGATACAAGCTTGCACCAAGACAACATCTCTGAATGCATGATCTCACTGGCTATAAAATCACCTGCAATAGCGGGAGGGACAGGGAACAGGGAGGAAGGATGACTGCAGATTATCTCATGGAGATGCTCAGAAATACTAATCAGGTTCAGCTACCTCACCAAGCACTCTGGTTTTCACAAGAGAGTTTTCTCAGGACATTAAAAAAAATACATATAACCAGAGGGGAGTCAAATGAAGGGAAATTTGATTAGAACTGGAGCAAAGAGAGATGAGTGGTCTGTAAGAGTGTCCAGCCACAAGACAATCTATAACACAAGACATTTTGCAGTGTCAAAGAGGCAAGTGGACTGTGTGAGATAGCAGCAGATAGGATCATGAAACCATCAGCAATTGTGTGCAGGTGCAGGATTAGGTAACCACCAGCAGTTGCACATAGCTGCAGGGAGAGGCTCTTTGTTCCTTAAATTACCTGTGGTACCCATTATCTTGGGGATGAATTTGGCTAGAGAACCAGAGAATGCAGAAGATGCCATCTCAGCTAAATGAAGAGATCCTGACTGTTTTCCACTAGCTTGTGTTTAAAAGCTAGTTGCTGTTGCTGTTCCACGGACTAGCTCCTCTCAAGACTCTGATCAAACCCTAAAGCATTTCTGGAAAGGAAAGAAGAGATTTAAAAAGCACTGACAGTTCCAATAAAAGTCCATGCCATCCAAAAATATATTTGATAGGTGCCCATTCCTTGCTGGTAGGCTGAGAGTCAATGAGGCAGCTGAGTTAAGGTTGGATGATGAAAACTCGTGTGAGTACCTGGATCAACACAGAGAAGATGGATTTTAACAGTAGTTTCATCCAAGTAGAAATAGTAATTTATCTTGCAATATCTCCCTGAAAATGTTGTTTCCAACCATTATTAAATGACTCAAAGACAAGTAGTGAAATCTGGTTTGTGAGCCCAGTATTTTTTGCCACAAGCTGAAGTTAAAACAATTTGTGACAGAAGCAGCATTGCTATATCAACAGCCTAACAGGGTTTTATTAACACATACACAACCTCATTACAGCCTGAATCAATCTCAGCTCAATCAGATATTGCATATTTTGTAAGACAGACCTACCTGTTCTGGTGATCATGGAGGGATCACCCAGAGTGCCACAACAGAGCAAGCAATAGGGCAGGTCTGCAGGACTGTCATGGGGTTGCTTTCAAGGAAATAACCCTGAAAGCTTGAGGGACTACTTCACACCCAAATCCCAGTGTGGAGCACCATAAATTCCTTCCCTCAATTCCAATTTCAACCTAACCTCATAAACCAACTCTCACTCCTGCTCTGCTTGACTCCTGTCAAGCACAGACGGCAGAAGAAGAAGTGCCACACATTCCCTCCCCATGTCAATCCACACCATTCCAGGATTGTGGCATGCAGATTTTTTCCAAATACTATTAATACATTTATTGTTGCTATATTTTGGCAGGTTTTGTGGGTTTGGGGTTTTCTTTTTAGTTTTGTTATCTTGTTTGTTTGTTTTTTCATATCTGGACCTTGTTGTCTCAAGTACCAGTTTAGTTACTGCCTGGGAGGGCCATCTGAATATGCAAGTTCCCAAAGCCAATTCCCCATTTGCAGGTCACTCAGCCAAGTTGTGGCTATAAACCCAAGTCCCTGTGTGGTTGGGTTATTCTCCCCTTTTCTGCTCCTCTCCCAAAGCACTTCACAGATGAGAGGAGAAGCTTATCCAGGAGATCTTTCCACGAGGTCTCTCCACCCAGCTCTTCCCTTCAGCTAGGGCATGAAATCAGCCAAAATCAGCAAGATGCAGCATGTGAAAAAGCACTGTTTATTTTCTAGGGGAATAACTACAACCTGTCTTTTCACTTCCTCACCCTCCTAAAGGCTACAGACATCCCAAGCACCACTCATGCCTTTCCAACTACACTGAACTCTGCTGAAGGAGCCCACAAGAGGGTTCTGGGAATGGGTGTACTCAAGAAGAGCTGTGTTCCACTTGAAATATCTGCAAGGCTCTGAAAATTTGATTTTTGTACTGAACTCTTTAGGAAATAACTATCTAGCATTCACCCGTGGCGACGTCAAAAGACAGATGGCCCATACAAGAGCTACAAAACATTTTCTCTGTGAACATTTATACTGTAAAGCCTTGACTGTTTATTGTAGAGGTTAATGAAGCTGTGAAGAGAACATGGTCTTGCTGAGATTATTGCTTCTGGGCAACACAGAGCACCAGCCATTCTTAATCCTAACGAAAGGCATGACAGATAGACCAATTAAAAGTGTTTCCAAACAAGCTTTGAGACACAGGGCAGCTGTAACGTGACTATTTTCTCTAATCCCCCCCTATCCTACAAACACTATCTAATTGCAGTGCCTAGGAGCCTCTGAATTCAGCACTCTCAAAAAGATTTGCAGTGCATTGCTCCTAAATCAGCCCAGTCCAGTCACATGATCCAAACTAATACAGAAAATCCCCACCAGAGAAAATTTGCTGCTTTTTTATTTATTTCTTGCCTCAGCAGCCAAAGATTATTTCTGAATGCTGTCTGGAAAAAGCACAAGCATTCAGAAAACTGCTGCTATCCAGTCCCCTTGGTAGCTCAATATTTTTCTTAAACCATCACAAAAGCTTTTTATCCTGCAGAGAGAGTCCATATGCATTCATGGCTGTGCACATATATACACACACTGCTTGGGTAACTCTCCCATAAATATTTTTTCTGCTTTGGTATAATATCATACAAAGATGCATCATACAATTCTCTCTGAGAGAAAATTTCTTCTCAAGTATGTGGGTTTGCCTTAGTCTGTCTAGATGCACAGAAAATCCGAAAAGGAGAGGGAACTAGATACAAAATCTATTTATAACAGTCTTGGGTTGATTTTTAAACAAGCAGTGCAAAGAAAAAAGCAATTAAAGTTTTTCCCTCTTAAATCTTCAGTAATCAATCATATTCCTTTACAGATCCTTACTTGGAGGAGTAGAACAGGCACCTACAGGACTCAGCAGAACAGGGGCCTCTACTAGATGAAGAAATTGGAGCTATGCCTGAAACCACATCATTCCCACCATCCCAGAATTACAGGCTAAACTCATAAATAAGTTTTGGTCAGTGAAAGGCAGGAAACTACATTCTCACCCTTGCAGATTCTACCTACTACTGGTGGACTACTAAGCACAATAAAATGTTTCTAACTCTTGGCTGATTTTTTTCTTGACTGTTCATTCTTTTGCATCTATTTTGCAAATATGGGCTGCTCCAGATCTTACTGGAGAAGTAGAGCAACATTCCTACTTTCAAACAGATATTAAGTCCTGATGAGCATTAACAAATGCAAAGAGTGCAGAAGTACCAAAAGAGGAACAGGAGTTCCTGATGCTACATGACCACACCTGAAAATCTTCAGGAAGGACTTGAGCTCAGGGGGAGCAGGCTTCAAGTGAAGGGAAATCTGTGCCTTGGAACTTGCCCCAGACTCCATCAGCATCTTTGAATCCAACAGGGCAAATCCTGGGACTTTTTCACTGATCAGGATGTTCCTCAGTGACATCAGTTCAGGATGTCACAGAGGCTGTCACTGGAATTTTTCTCTATTCATCTCAGCTCCCCTGCCGTGCTGCTGCTATATTTATCTTTGCTGCTGTCAGTCATTTAGGTGTCAGTTTGCTCAGAACAGGGCTGACACAAACTGCAGAGTTATCATTTCCTTGAAAGATCTGTGCTTTCCTTTAGCTTTCCTTCAGCAGTGGCCTCAAATGGTTGTGTTTGCCCACAGATTGGGAGACACTGCTAGAGGAATATCAAGAACGTGGAATTTAAACACCTGGCCTCCTCAATTCATGGATTAACCAATCACAAAAAATAAAACTGGCATCTGAGCTGCACGCTGCTGTTGCCTTATGATATACTTAACCTAAACTCCCTAATCTCATATTCCATTAATAGAATAACCAAGATCATAATTTGAGGGAGCTCCAAAGACAAAAGCTTGCTGGCTCTAGGTGCTAATGCAATAATATTTCAATGAGAGAATTGAATAGATATGTAGAGAAAACTAAATAAATGTATACAGCATTGCATTCATTTTAACTGGAGATTTCTCAAGGAAAAAAAAATACCTTTTCTGGAGAGCATGTTGTTTTAGAGGTAGATTTTTCCATGAAAATATATTCCCTCCCTTCTTCCTGGCTCTTCTCCTCAGATTTTCTGGTTTCCTTTGTCCAAAGGTCTTGGCTCCTTCTCTGGTTTGGCCCTCTATGGGTTTAAAGATTATTCCAGGTTGTTTTTACACAGCCTTTCTGGATCATGTTAGGAAAAGGTGCTTTAAAAACATGTTAAAATAATGTTATTTTTAAATGGAGTTCAGGACTGGCAAAGGGACTGGGCTGACTGACAATCCAATTTGTTTCTATTGGGAGTACATTACCAGTGGGCCAGCCAAAAGCATGTAGAAAATGTTTATTGACATTTCCACGTAAATATCTGTCATTGGCTTTTCTTTAATGCAACCAGGCTCCAAACCACGTGCACTTTTCAGCTCCTTCCCGTGCAAGCAGTCATGTACTCTGCACCTTGCACGTGTAGAGGAGCACCAGGGCCAGAGCCAAGCAGGAGAGGCTGTGCACGAGCTGCCAAGGAGCCCATCCCTTCCTGCACCAGGGCTGGGGGAAAACTGCAGGCAAAGACCCCAGGCACAGAAGGGTCTCCACACACACCTCTGTGCTTTGGCCAAACTCATTTGATGAGGTTTTACTGAAACAGGAGCTTGATCATCACAGGAGGTCAGGTAAAGGATGAACTTGTGCCCTGCTGCCTCATGCTCAGGGGACAGCTTCCCCTGCTTAGTCTCACAGAGTTAAGCCACAATCAAATTTTGACAAGACAGGTTCAGGCACAAAGACACAGAGCAGGAGGAAACCCATGCACAAAGAGGGCAAATGCCAGCAAACAGAACAGCCCTCACCAAAGCAATGCCACGATGCCAATAGAATGCTGCCCAAACCATCCTGGGGTACTCCTGAAAGCAAACTTGCTCCCTCCTGTTCTCTGCCATGGAGTTGGGCAGCCTCAGAGCTCAGAGCTGGGATGTCACATTAGCTGTGACTTCAGCTGGGTTCCAGAGACAAAAAGACTCCACATTCCCTGAAAGTCCCAAAAGGAGTTGGGCAGGTTTCACACACACACACAGCAGCCACAGCTGGACAATTCCTGCTCTTGGCCATCAGCTTGCCCCTGCAGCAGAGAGAAAAGCGCAGAAATCCCCTTCACACCCCCGGGTTTTTCAAGGGTGTGTTTCTTCCTGACTTGCCTCCTCTCCTTTCAAATTAGACAAACCCGAACTTCCTCCCTGGCTTTGTGTTCTGAGTGTTTCATTGTGCCTTCATTGTTGTGAGTTGTTTGCTAATTTCTGGGCAGTAACTCCACTTTCCACACCACTGGGATTATCCAAAGGGGCAGAGATGATACAGAGCTTTTGGTCAATCACTTCTCAACAGGGGAGGTCACTGATTTAACTGCAAAAGTTTGCACTGTGCTGAGAGCTCTGAATTTCTCCATACCACAACTTCAAACTTTTAAAAAGATTACTATTACATTGCTATTAAAACACAGTTTATGCTCTCAGAAGAGAAGAAATCTGTCCTAACACAATAAACTACTGATTGTTTTGAAATCTAGTTGAAAGATATAGCACTGCTAGCCTCTGGACAAAACTTAAAGACCTAATAGTCTCTGAATTTCACATGCCTCATACTGAAAAAAAAATTACACTTTTTCAAATAAAATTGATCATTTTTTAGAAACTAATTTACTAAGATACCAGCACAGAGGGTGAGGTTCAAGCCATGTGCTGAAAAACTGGCTTCTTGATACTTCCTGAAGTCTCTTCCATCTCTTCCACTTCCTGATCCAAACTGCATCATTTCCAGTACCATCAGAAGAGACATCCATCTCTCTCATTAAGGGGAAGCCATTGCCATGTCTAGCTCTAAAACTGAGCCTACATAATGTGTGGTAAAAAAGGGCATTCACAATCAGCACTTCAAAATGTGATGTAAGGAAGGAACAACAACATATCCAACTACAGTAAACCCAGGAAAAAAGTAGCCTCTCTCCCACAAAAATCCTTTGCATTGTTTCAGCAACTTTAAAAGAGAGTAAAAAATTTAAATTGCAAATGTTTAAAAAATAAATAACTACTTGGGTTATTATATTTTTGGCTCCTGAGTGCATTTGCCCCACCTCTGTTACATCCAAGGTGCAGCTCTGAGCTCCATGGCTCCAGCCAGCTCCTCTTGCTGTTCACAGAGTGCACAATCCCACGCTGTCCACCCAAGCCTCAGCCAGCTGAGGACTCCTTTTGGGCTCAGAGGCAGCTGTATGGCCAGAATCACACACAATACTTAGCAAGAAAATGTATTCCAGATAATCAGTGCATCTGACAAACAGGAAAAGGGTCACAGCCCTGAGAAATGGGTTCCCAGTGCATTCCCTTCACACACTCAACCTTGTTCTCCCCAGCTGAACAGCTGGGAGCCAGCTGAAATCTAAGAACCTCTCCCCTCCAGACTGTGCTCTCTGTTCGGGGTTTAAGACAATTACACAGTTATTTGGTGTAAGAAAAGTCAGTCAAGGGGGAGACAAATTGTTTTATTTCTCACCCAGCCACATAATAGATTTCTAGGACTGCTAACTCATCTGTCTTCCCACTATTTTACTTTCATTATAAGGTTGGGAATGGGAAGTCATTTTTCACAAGAAGGATCTTTAACTGGTTAGAAATTAAACTGCCCAAACGGGTGCGTCCTGCAGAATGGAACATCTATTATCTGGGGCCCATGGCTTTGGTTGCACCTTATTTATCATCACAGCAGGTCCTTCTCCAAACACAGCCTCGCTCACCAAGCTCCCAAGACACAAAGACAAATAGTGAATGACATGTGACAATGAGACAAAAAGGTCCAAATCCAAAACCTCATTATAAAATAAGGCTGCAGAGTATCAAAACTGAGCAGCTGTGCTAAGAGAAACAGGACTGTCTCCCAGAGCAACCCCATCCTCCCAAGCTGAGTGGGCAGATCTGTCTTTCATCATCCCCAGCCTCTCCACCTCGGTACATCCTCCACTCAACTGCTGCTGCCAAGCTCCTGTCCTGTGAGCAATAAACCACATGTGGGCATCCCATGTGACTGTCCCGAGCAGATCAAAGCCATCAACACCTCCACAACCAGCTTCCTGCCCCAGCAGGATGGCACATTTCACCATGGTGGCTGACCCCATCACTGGTGAACGTCCCAGGCCCTCAGAGGATCTGAGCTGGAGAGGGTCTGGCAAAGGGCAGAATTTTCCAAAGTGCACAACTTCGTCTTCCTTAATTCTCCTTCTGAGGCTGCTCAGAAGGGACAGGACACCATTACATTTTTACTCCTGGTGTGTTGGGAACATTTTACTTTTTCTCTGTAATCTATCTTTATTTATTTATTTTACTTGTTACAGCAGGCAACTGAGCTGTGCTTCATCCTCTCAGATCTGTAAAGCATGAGGTGAGGTGGCAGCAGTGGGTGTTTCATTGTGACTACATGGGTAACACTTGCTGCACTCTGCTCCCATTTGAAATAGAAAATTAGATTCTTAGGAAAAACAAACACATGGGATGTAAGCAACGTTTCCCTGCAAGGATATTGCCACCATAACCCATATGCTCTAATAGCAAACTTAACCACTGGTAAAAAGTTGTAAAAATAATAATGATTTTTAAAACCACCCTCTTCAGCTGCTACCTGTGAATGTTTTAAGGGTTTTTACCCTTATAGTCAATCTTCTGTCATGCTTTCAAATGGATAGCTCTGGGTTATTGATTTTCTTCAAAAAGTTGATATTAGTAATAATCTAATTTCTCACTAGGGGTGAAATTTTAAGACTCATTCGTGTCACTTCCATTTTTTTTTACTAATACAACTTCCTTTAAAGAAGAGGAAAGCACTTCATCTACATGCTGCAGAGGCAAAACATATTTCCAATACCTCTTTGTTTACATATCATGTAAGCACATCCCTCTCACCCACCACAAAGATCTCCTCTTTTCCAGTCTCAGCTGAAAACGTCCTGCAGAATCCAGTGGTCCAGGGCTGCTTCTCTCACTGTTTAGCAAGAGTTGTGGTAACAGTCATCTGCTATTTGAGAGGAAGGCTCCAAATGAATTGCTTCTAAACACAGCAACACAATCACAAAGAGTCCCCATAAGTAATCACATGGATTTTATAACCCATGAAAAGGTAAAAAAAATTAGAGGTCGAACCTTTTTACACCAAAAGTTTGCTTCTTTCTTTTTTCATAAACAAAAGAATCCCAGAGAGATACAGGCTGAATTATTAGGACCTTTCTGCCTCCCAACTTTTTAATTAGTAGAATTGCACAGCTATGGCTTAAAATACTGTCACACTGAGACTAGGGTGATTGGCTTTCAATTTGCTGAACATGAAAGGTGTATTTACTATATAAATTGCAGGTCTGTGCACTTCTGAACGATACTTGCATTCATCTGAATGTCACACATCAGACCACTTTATAAACATGTTATTTAAGACTCACACTATGCCAGAAAACAGAGGCAGGGGTTGAAAACCTTCTCTACTGCAATTGTTTCAATTGCTGCTTTTCATCCCCTATTTTACATCAGGAAAAACTGGAAATTACAGAGAACCAAAGACTCAGGAGCAGAGTGCAGGGCTGTGAGAACAACAACAACAAAAAAGTAATCAAGATAAAAACCAGGATATTTATTGCCAGGAAAATCTATCTTACAGTAACGGGGAGAATTGTTTTCACAGCCCAGTGACTAACTTCCGAGAACAAATCTCAGCTCAAATAAATTCACTGGTTTATACAAAAGTTCATAGCTTACACACCTGCACATACCATGACAGCTTCTCTTTCAAAAGGTACCTCAAATATTAGTCAAACACATTGCTCAGTAAAACAAGAGGCAGGTCTTGGCCTTGAGCTATGACAACCTTTTATTAAAAACCTTTTCACATGTTAGTGCCCTGCTGAGAGAAGTAAATACCCAAGCACAGATTTGAACACAATGGTGTTTCCTCAATATTTCTATTTTTCATTCTGTCAACTTTTGGCCATTAAAATCAGTGTATACACAGAAACCAGACCCCCTGCCATGGGTGCCACCAGACCAGGTTGCTCCAAGCCCCATCCAACCTGGCCTTGAACACTTCCAGGGATGAGGCATCCACAGCTTCTTTGGTGTTGCCAGTGTCTACCTAGGCTGTAAAATGAATGAATATTCTTCAGGCAATGCTACTGGGTTCATTGAGAGACTTAACTCACAAACATTTCTCACGCTGTCTCCAGTGCTCAGGCCAGCTTTCTTTGAGTTAGTTCATATATCTGCCAAAGCACAGGTATTGCCTTTGCTGGGGGGACTCATGAAATTCATTACCAGGGCCTGGAGGATTTACTAGAATTTCTTTCATGAGGTCAAATCAATTGGAGAGATTCATGTGAGCTTCCACCCGTTGAGCAGCACTGGGGGTGTGGGGGCCCTGGCTCAGCTCCCCTTGCTAACACAACAGAAACCCAGTATCTGATCTTCCTAAAGGAACTGAGTCATGGTTTCAAAAACCCCATCCAAGCTTTACTGCTCACACCTGCACCGAGCACTCAGAGGTGTGTTCTGCACACATACCTTTGCCATCTCCTCAGCATCTTACTCAACAGACGTTTCCCAAAAGTACCCAGCTGGCAGCAGCACGTTCCCTTGGAAGCCAGACCCTGCTGCCGTGTGGAATCACTCCAGGGAAGACAACCTG
The DNA here is from genome assembly GCF_021018805.1 of Prinia subflava. Lineage (NCBI taxonomy): Eukaryota > Metazoa > Chordata > Aves > Passeriformes > Cisticolidae > Prinia > Prinia subflava. The sequence goes on from NC_086261.1 coordinate 5,641,881, forward strand.
TATCTGCTGAGAGCCTGACCTACATTTACCTGCTTAACTTTGGGCACCCTGGAACTCTGTGTCCTCATTTGCAACAACCTGATCTATTAAATACATCTCTGTGCTCCAACCTGTGCTAGGAAAACTCCTTTTACTTCTTTCCCACTAAGTGCATAATCAGGTTTTTGCCTCTACTGTGTACAAGGATGGGTGGAGTGGGGGGAAGACTGAAAGAGGGGATGTATTTTTTTCTAATTTTTTTTAAGAGGTGTGATGTGATTTTTATTGTATGACTATTCACCTGCTTTCTGTGACCTCTGAAGCATATTTAAGAGGGAATTTGACACTGCAACCAAACATGAGGCTGGGGGAGAAGTCAGCTAACAAAAACCACATGTGCTCAAGCATTTTGCTTTGCCTTGCTAATATTGAAGAGATTTGTTTTGCTCGGTAAAGCACTTGAATTTCAGCTCAGTCCTGCAGGGAAAAAGCTAATCCTCAAGTTATGGCAATACAGGCAGTTGATATGGGGAAGGAAGGAGGGGGCCAGAGAACCACGGGAAGGAGAAAGGAAGGATTCAGCATTTTAGCCTGACCTGACTCCAGGTTCACACGAGAAGAGGTGAAGCTGCAGCTGTCATGCTGAAGGGAAATGCAGTCATTTATAAACCTAAGGAAGTCTCCTGGGAAAGAGTAGTAACATTACAAAAAAAAAAGCATTCCTCAAGACTAGAGCTAAGGGCAGGTTTTTCCCACTGTGTGAGAGACCCAGTGCAACCAGACCAAACTCTGGCACTGCTCTCAAAGCAGTTCTGGGCAAACTTCCTCCCTGCCCCAGTAGGGGCAGATGCCACCACAGCCTTTTCCACATCATCCCTCCAGAAGACCTCCTCCAGTGTGAGAAGCTCCATCATCAAAGCACACAGATCCATCCCTTAGCTAATATAGAAAAGATCTCTTGGGAACAGCTACTGTCCAAACTGGCTGAAGGCTGAGAAAAAAACCCAAATTATATCTTGACTCTCCTTCCCTCCCCCCATCCTGAGTATCACTTTCACTCGTGGTTCCACTCATATCTGCTTTTGGTGAGCATGTGAAAATTGTTGTCTATGCAGCTGAATGGGGAACAACCACCATGAATATGCATGATGTGACTGTGGTGTCTCTTCAGGTACTTCAGCACATCTCAGAGGTGAGAGAGTGAAGCAAGACTGAGTACTCAGGAGGTTAACAACCACAGCAAACAGCAAATCATTCAGAAAAGCATTTGATCAACACAGAGACAGAAAATTGTATAGCAAACTGGTCTGTGACCTATAGGGCAGAACAACTCAAATTGCAAGAGGGGCTCATGGGGAAGGAAGGAAGGAAAAAAATATAGCCAGCAGGATTCCCAGGCTAAAATAAAAACTACAGCTGCCAGCTGGTTTGTTCACATTGAATATCCTAACTGGGCTTTCTGGTTTCTCTAAAACTCATTTCATGAGGAAAAATAAAATCGGGATAAAAATAAAATTCCTTTCTTACAGCAGCTACTTGGGTTCATGGTTTCTGTGACCTGCCATTGAGAAAGACGTGATGGGAACACTCCTCCTTGTGCTAAGTGCTCTGGCAGCATGTGCTTAGCCTGGCAGGGGAGCCCAGGGTTTCACCAAAGGGCAAATTATATCCTGCTAATTGAACCAGCATAGTTTTAGAATCTCCCCATGAGCCTGTCAGGTTTGTGCACGGGCAACTGTGAAGATCTTAATGGACCTGGGAGGCTGAATCAAATAGAAGGACCAGGCAAGAGCAGAGAAAATGGGACACAGCAGGAGGGTATCAAATCCTTTCGGGTTAATAACGCACCTTCCCGGGATGTGAAGCAGATGCCCAGAACTCGGGGCTGTGTTAGTTAATTACCGTACATGAGAAAAACCCAGCAAGGCTCCCAGCACACACAAAGCTTTGGCAGAAAGAAAGGAGGGGCAGGGGAAAGAATCCAGCCCTCCCCAAGCAATGCAATTAATACATTTGCTGCAGCCTTGTGTCACGTTCCCTCAGCAGCACTCAGCTCCAGTTGTCAGCATCTGTCTGGAACGAGCTGCTCCACCAAGCCAGCAGCCCTGCTGCATGGAGAGGGAAGGGATAAGATTTCAGGAAAGGCTGAAGTCCACTGCTAAGGGATTCGTCCCATATAAATTGCCTGTCAGCTACAGCTGAAGTACAATGTTGGCTGCCCTTCTCCTGGTGAGTAATAGCAGGACTTGGCTGAGTACAGAGGTACCTGACTTCCATGGAAACCAAAGTTTAGTTCCGACCTGATGAGTAAAGTGCAGCTCACTTACTTGTGAGAGGAGGCACCAACGATGAAACACAAAAGGGGACTCCAAGGAGAGCCTCTGCTTTTGCTCCTGAATTGTCTCTGGTCTGCAAGAGTACAAGCAGAAATGTAACAGCAACACCTGAGAACTGGTAAAAATCCTGACAAAATCAAGCATGTGCACAGAAAGGCAACTCCTTTTTCTGAGCATGAGGAATCAGAGCAGGAAAAAACAGATAAAATGGGTTTTTTTTTATTGTCCCAGATGTACTCAGTAGAGGATCTGAAGCTAAAGAACTTGCCCGAGATGAAATAAAGGGTTGGAAGGTGGATCTAGCACACAAATCTATGTTATTTGAGCCTATTCAGTACTCTAACCTTGCTTTCTCTCTCATATGGTAACTCATAAATAGGCTTGGGTGTATACCTCATAACACCATTTATTACATACATACATCTTCCAGCATAGGCAACCAAGCTCCTTGTGGGATTTGACTCCTGTGTTTAATTGGCAGGCCTGTTTGTGGAACCAACAGGTGCATTAGAAGTGAACAGAGAGCACATTCTCACGTCACAAAATCAGTGCTCAAAACCATGTTATGAGAGACTAAGCCAGGGAGCAAACACAAAACCATCCAGCAGCGTGCAGCCCCTCCAGATGGCCAGGAGCCCGGGGAGCAGCTCCATGCCCTCAGGCTGCCCACACAGGCACTGGAGGAGGGCTTGAGTCATTTGCACCATCTTTTCCTCACCTCTCACACCTCTTCTCATCGGTGCTTAATCCCAGAGAATGACTAACAGGGCTTTCACACTGGATTCACTTAGGGCACAAGAAAAAACAAAAAGTACCAGAAAGAAGAAGCAAGATTTTTGACAAGGCTGTGGCTGATGTGGAATATTCACATCACTGGCCAAACATTGTTCCTGACTCCTTACTCCTTTCTGGTCAGTTTGTATGAGGGTAAGGAGCATCTGATGCTATCAGTCTGTGCAGACCTACCTATAGGGACTTGAGAGAAAATTGCCTCTTAATATTTTCCTCCAACTCAGTTTGATTCTGCTACCTACAAAAATCTGGTCTGATTATGGCTGATTCCAAACCCCTTTGAAGGAAGAGCCACATTAAAACAGTTGAAAATTCCCCTTGTCCTCGCCTACCAAAATTTTTTCTTTTTAAATTTTCTATAAACAAAGAGAATGGTTAAAATGGAAAGAAATTATCTCCATTGATCAAAAAAAAAAAAAAAAACAACACCTCATGGAAAGCTTTGGGCCAAAGAAAAGGTGATATCTTCAAACCATGCATGTGACTGACATCTCTTACCAGAGCCAGATGGGAGTGATGCCTACAGGAGTGTTTAAAATTAGTCTGGGTAACAGGACTGCTGCTACTGTTGTTTGGAACTGTCCTATAGCCAAATTTATTTCACTCTCAGTATGTTTTTCCTGATGTTCAGCCAAAGTCTGCCTCTTTGTTTCATTGTTAAGAGTTCCTGTATCCCTGTACCACTCAGTGCCTCCCTCCTGGGAGTTTTTACCCTCAATAATGTACAGTTTATTTATTGTGACTAATGTATAGTGTATTTACTGTGACTCTTCTCACAAATTTAATCATGGCAGTGGGTGAAAAGGTTTGGGACAGGAAGATAAAGCTTATCATGTCTATCTTAAGTCTCATTTCTCACTCCAACAGAGAGGTACTTTCTGATCTGAAGACTAAAGATACCCAGTTTGACACAGCAGCTTTTCAACAATCCCAGGAGGCCAAACAACATCGCATGAAACCTGGGACTACATCCCACTCCAAAGGACAAAATGACACACTCTAACAGGATTTTACCCTGTGCAGGACTCAAGTCAATCGTTTTTCCCTTGAAAACAAGCTGCAAATAATTGGATAAGCAGTCTCCTATTTCCAGGGTATAGCACAACATACTTGGAGTTGCTCCAGCTCTGCTGCTGTGATAAACTCAGTTTATATTATCCCTTCTGCACACACAGCTCACAAAGAGAAATTGGATTGCTAAAAGCAAAGCAAAGGTAAACACCAGTTTTGGAAGTTCCCCTAGTGCTATCCAGGATTCCTCCCCACTCAGTGGTGTGTTGGTTGATTTTTAGTACACATTCTTCTCTTTGCTCAAACATCCAAGTGCTGTTCAGGAAGACCCAATTACGAAAAAGAAAACCTGCCACAAAAATACACAGCAAATACAGACAGAAACCCTTTTACAATGGCCCCAGGTTAGTCACACCTTCCAGGATGGAATCATCCCCAGCTGTGTTACGGTTGTCCAAATCACACTGCTGGTCACAGTTAGACAGCAAACTCCTCAAGGCTTGAATCGACATCATCTAAGTTTCTGCAGGTGCCAGAAGGTTTTCCACATTCAGCAAACTGTTTCCCTTGGGCAGAAGCCTGACCACACTCTTCATCCACCACTGCAGCCCCCAGGGTGGGTTCTTTTGGGGTGGACACCATTGCCTGTCTCCAGGAGCTGCTCATACTGACAAATACTGATTCAGCCCACCAGGCCAGTCCTCCTGACCCTGGCTTTCAAGGGGGCCCTAACACAAGGATAACATAGCTGGGCTTTCAAAAACAATGTTATCCAACAATTGCCAGTCTTCCAAACATTCAAACCCTTTCTTGAACAAACCTTGGATTTTTTTCCCCTGACTCAATTAGAAAGCTGCTCTCGTTTTTCCCTGCCTTCAGCATCTCCATTTGGTTTCTCCTTCCAAGTTAAGTTGCAGCATAAGCTGGCAGCCCCTGCTAACAGGGAAAAGAGCACACTCTGTGATCTTAGAGGGGTTTGGACTTGTGATTTACTCTGAACACTGCTATGGAGAAGCTCTCTCCAGGCATGTTGTGCTAGACAGAGATGCTCTCTAAGATAGGGAGTACAGCTGGTATTTAAAGTGCCTAAAGCCATAGGATTGCACCAACAAACTGGTCAAATAACCCAGTGATGAGGCACCAAGAGAGGTTTGTGACAAAGGTGGAAGTCTCCTTTCTGAGTTTTGGGAATAAGTGCATATATAGAGTTGTGCCTCAAATGCCTCCATCAGCACACAGAAGCAGTTTTTTAATTTCTGGCTTTCTGAGAGGAATGCAGTTGGGTTTGGCTCCTCTGTTGTGTCTGCTGGGTGAGAAACTTGAAGAGGAGCTAAACCCAGCCAGTCTGGGACAGCAGAGTCCCTGCTACCAGATGGGCCAGCCCCAGAGCTGCCTTCTGCTGGGACAGGCTCTATGGAAATCATTCCTGCCAGGCTGCCCTAAAGTTGTCTTCCAAGATCCATACACACAGAAAAACTCCAGGAAGGTGCCTCAGTCTAGCCAGGCTCTTCTGGATGCCTTTAAGTTCTCAGTGAAGCCCTCAGGGCAGTGGTAGCCCAAGGATTCTCCAGCAAATGGGACCCTTTTATGGGAAAGTCTAGACTTCCTAATGACCTTGGAAAAGCAGCCAAGTGCTCCTCCACCCAGCCAGTGCTGCCTGCAGGCTGCTGTCTCTGTCCCACTGCCTGGGGAACCCTTCTCCTCCCACTGCTTCATATTCTGCAGCTGCTTTTGGTCTTCAATGCGACAAATCCCTTTTTTCACAGACTTTCCTCCCCTGATACTCCCTATCTCCGTGGTTAACATAATAATTCCATATTTCCATCACCAAACAGGTACTATATTTCATGTTGTTGACTAAACACATTTATTTTCTTAAAAAAAAAAATTCAAGTAACTAATACATTTCCTGACTCATTTCTACATGCACCTTGCAACATTTTCCCTTTGCCAATATCAGCCAGCACAGCTTCCCCCACTGCTCCCCTCCTCACACAGGCCTCAGACCAAGTCCCATCACTCCCTCCACTTACTTGTGGTAGGTTTAATTCCCCTCTCACCTCCTCAGCAGCACACTAGATTAAGTTTTCTCAGCTCCAACAGGAAAACTGAAGAAACTAGAATGCAAAAAACCCCTTTGCAATCTTCCCCTCAGCACTCTTTCCTTTCTTATCCATGGGCTTCTAGCACAAACCACACAGAGCAGAACCATAGAATGGTTTGGGTTGGAAGGAACCTTGGAGATCATTTTACTCCAACCCTCTGCTATGGTCAGGGACAGGTTTTTCTAGACCAGCACCCCAAGGTGCTGTGGATGGTCCCTCTGCACGTGTACAGGACACATCCTCACACAAACCCCTCTGCACTGAGTGGTCCTGACCCAGCTTTTAAGGAAGAAGGAAGCTCTGCCTGCTCTCCTCACACCTCCTGGCTGTGAGGCTGCAAACCTCCACACACAGATCCCTTCTCTGCACCTTTAAACCTGCTGAATGGCTCAGTTCAGCCCAGGAACAGAGTGTTTGACTTCAGGAGAATTTAATCAGAGGCACAACTTTCTTTGGCTCCTCCGGCACTGACGCATGGCTCTCTTGCATTTTGTTCCCTAATGAGGGCCACCCGAAGCCCAAAACGGTGTCTGAGCACAACACAGTGCTCTCTTTTCATCATGGGCTAACAAAAAAATAATAATAATACTCTGAGTATTTCTGTCTCACAGATAAACTTGGCCATCACACTAAGGAAATTAAAGCAAATAGAGCCAGTCTGTCAACTGGAACACTCTGCCTGCTGCCTGCCCTGGCTGTTACTTTACATGGGTCTTAAATTAAATGTCAAATAGTGTTTGGCACAAGAGCCCTGTGACTGCCCTTAGAGAAAATCTGACACCTTTGCTAACTGTTTCCCACTGCTCTCTACTGCTTGGCGAGGGGTAGGGGAAGTACAGACTGTCTTGCTGCTTTCTTTTTTTTTTTTCTTTATTTTTCTCTGCAAAGAATGCATGAAAATAAAGAAATGTCTTGTGTTTATTCAAAGTGACTGCAAGGAGTGCAGTATTAAGTGACGTCAGGCACAATTTGGGGCATTTCATTTCATTTGCCTTCCTGGCACTTCCACCCTTGTTAAGATGACATAACAAACATCCATCAGTGCTTGCTCAACTCTACCTGCTCCAGTTTCAGTGCTTTTGACTCTGGGTTTAGGATCTTTTAGCAAAACAAAAGCCCAACAGCTCTACCAGGTAAGGTCACCTTGTCACCCTGCACTGCCAATACACCTGTGCCTACCTGGTGAGTCCCCCTGCCACAACTTTACCAGCACCTGGATGTCCCTTCCTGCTGCATGCCCAGGAGAAAAGCCATGCACAACTCACTGGAGACCTCCCAGGAACTGAAATTCCCTAACTCCAGGTTAGAACTGGGCTTCAAGACAGCAATGACAACAGAGCCCCAGCAGCTCTCCATGAGCACACACAGAGCCAAAGGGGAATGGAAATGGGATTGCACCCAGCTGAGACCACCCAGGCTGCCTGCACCGTGCCAGTCTTTGTGCAGGGGTGAGTCTGTCCCCTCTTGCCATTCTCTAAGCTGAGACACCAATCCCAAGCAAACCTGTCCACCTGCAAGGATGCAGGGGTCCCTCTGTCCCATCAGGAATTATTGAGGAACAGAAAGTGTTTAGCAGGACTACAGTTCATGGAAGCAGAGCACCTGCTGTGAAAGCACAAAAGCAAAAACAAGTTATTGTTAAGTGTCTGGATTTTGCTGCCTTGTGTTTATCTTTTACACCAGAATTGTGCTTTCCTTCGGTGTCTGGAAGGTTCTGGTGTGTCTCTGGATGATAAAGAGCTAACTGCCAATGGCCATAGATTGTGTAAGTATATATACGTATTTTTAATTCAGCTGAAGACGAGTACACTGTTCCTCATACACACCTGGAATCCAGTTTGGGTTCACACACACACTTCATCTCCACCCTATTGCTTTAATCCCTGCAGAAAGTTCTGGCAGCATCAGTGAGGGTTTCAGCTCTGCCTCTGTGCTCTGGGAAGTTCACACTGAGCTCAGAGTGCTGCTGCAAGGGCTGTGAGAAGATGAGCTTTTCCCATGGACTTGTTACTATTCCACGTCTGCACCCAGCTGGAGCTCAGGAGGTGCAGAGAGGAAAAACAGGAACCAATATATTTATTGTTTTAACCCCTCACCTCCCAGGAAAAAAATAGAAGAAGCTTGTGGGTTGAGGTGAATTCTGGGCAAAGGCTGAAGAGATGTGAATGGAGCTGGTGAATGGAAAATATGAGGAAACAAGAGAACCAAGAATAGGATCACAATGGCAGGCAGAACTTATACAGTGATCATGGTACTGGGTCTGTCCTGAATTTGTCCCTGTCCCTGTGGAAGTAGGAAAGATTGCTAGGGATGGGGAGCACAGGGGGCTCCTCCTCTTTTGTGGAAACTCCTTCATCAAAACAAAACCATGCAAAGCTAGTGCCAGTCAGACGTTCAAGGTATGTGTGAAGCTGAAGGTGCCTGAAGGCAAAGGCATAAAAATGGCTCCAAACTCTGCACTCACCTGCAGCAGGGGAGGCTGAGCTCTTGAACCACGCTGAAATACATTTGTGTAGTCAGCAGTACCTTTCATCTAAGCAACTTAGCTGATATGCACAGTGTTGAGTACTACACACTCCAAATCATAAGCCTGATGCACAAAAACTAAGTGACAATTATCCAAAGGTTCCCCAGCAAGCCCTTGGAGCTGATGAGGGAGCACAGACTGGTAGACACCTACCACTTGCCAGCACTTTGCTATCAAAGGCAATCTCAAAACCCATTTCTTCTGCTCAGCAGCTTTTTGCTATTACAGAGAGATAGCACAGGATCATCAAGCAGCACAGTGACAGCTGACTGGAAACACAGTAGAAAATAAGCATTTTCTTCTTTTTTTTTTTTCTCCTCCAGGCAGCAGGTAGCTCTCTGTGATATCCTCTGCTGATGGGTCAAGCAGAGCAGGAAAGACCCTCAGTGCTTCCTATGCAAAAGGGAAGCCTAGTGGGATAAAAGAGATGCTCCGCTTTTTCTCATCCTTATTTCTCCCACCATATTTTCCAACACATAACTCCTTGTTCTGAATGAACTCCTGAACTGCTGCAAGGCTCTGCTTAATTTCCTACATGTCCCAGAGGCCTCCCAGGGCTTAAAAGAAAAAAAAAAAAAAACTTTGGAAATGATCAAATGTAGTGCAGGGGAACTTCCATCCTGTGAAGTACAGTTATTTGTAAACTGCTGTGCAATCAAAGTGCTGCCTGGGCACAGCAGGAGCTGAGGGAAGTGTGCCATGAGCTGAGCCTGTTACAGTCAGTCTGAGCCCCTGTGTCCACTCTCCTCAGCAGCTGACTGAGCTGCCAGCACTGGGCAGTGCCCATCTAATGGGAAAGAACCGTCTCATCAAGAAGGGGGTTACAGGGGCAGAGCTGTGGGAGTGCAGTACAGGGTGGTATGTAGCCCACCTTCCTAACTGCAGTTGTCTCTCCACGGAAAAATCCTCTTAACTCCAGATATTTTGCTCAACCAGTGACAGATGCTGTTGTGAGACACTTCTATTTTCCTCCAAAAAATCAGTTTCCATCCAAAATGCAATGCAGAAGTAGGAAAGACCCTTCCAGCACTGTCCCCTGCAAGTCCCACTGCTCCAGGATCCTCAGAGAACACAGCAGTTTTCATACCACATTTCCATGATAGCAGTGAGTGGTACTGCACAGACAGAAGGGCATCACTGGAATGCAAGTGTGGGCAGAGGAAAGTTTGGAAAGAAAAAAAAATGCCTCTCCTGCCATCAACACTGCAGCTGACAGAAGAAGAAAACAGGAAGAAGGATGCCAGCTGTTTTGATAGCTGTTCTCAGTTTGATGTTTCCTCCAAGGTAAATATACTCTCCTAAAGGAACAAGATCATAACTGGGCCTGTGAAAATTTGCCTCTCAAAGCACTAGAAAATCCAAAGAACTGTACCACAAAGCCAGGAAAGAAAGGCAAAGATAGAAAATGCTGCTTGAGGGCTATAATATATTAAGACCTGACAGGACAAGAGACATCCCACACAGCCAGGGAAGAGTCACTGGAAGAAGAGCCAACAACAATTACTGAGGTGATGTCTCAGTCTGTAAGAGAGGGCTAGAGAAAAGCCTGGAGAGCAAGCTGACTCTACTCTGCAAGAAGGGCCTCAGCCCTCATGGTGTTTCACTTGCTCCACAGGAGGGTTGGCAACCCACAGCTGGCCAGACTGGCAAAGATCCACCAGCATTTATCCAGCCTTGCCCACTGGCACCGCAGCCAAGAGCCTGAGCGTGGGGACTGCAGGCATTTACTGCTGTGCAGGGCCAGCCCTTTACCACTGCAACAACAGAGAACCTCAGAATGCACATTCTCTCCTAGCACCTATGGGTAGCAAAGGATTTAACTGGAAAATGCTAATCCCTTTTAATAAGATGACCTTTATGGTCTGTACTTTGCTAGTTTTAATGAGCCCGCCTGCAAGGGATGATTGATTTACTTGCCTGCTGCTCTTAGACTCAAATTTATTATAATTAAGTTGTTAGTTAAAGAAGTTTGCCTTGCTCGCCATGCCTGGGACCTCAGGTCATTATTATTAGACTCTCACATGCATCACCCCCATCATTCTGCATCTAGAAATTAATGAGAGATTGGCAGCACAGCTCCCCTCCCCTCACCCCCCCACGCCGGCCCTGCCATGGTTACTTTGGCAGCAGAGGGGCATGAGCAAATGGAAAGGCAGCATGGAATATGGGTTTCTGTGCAAAAGCAAAGCGCCTGACTCACAAAAGCACTTGGAGCAGAGCAAGCAAAGGTGAGGGCAGCCCTCCAGCTGCAGGCACTGCCTGCTTTCATGGCACTCAGGGGCAAGGAGCCGAGTGCACGGTGACAATGCACAGAGCCTGGGCAGATTTCTGCGTGTTGGACCAGGGAGGAGGACTGGAGAGTCTTGCTTTTATTTACCTAATCAGTAAAACAGCTGTTTCCCCCTACCCCTGTCTGGAGGATAATGGGGCATTATGCTCTCAGTGCAATAAAGGGGCCGTGATCACACGATTACATCACACAGCCCTGCAGAGCCAGGACAGAGCTCAGGAAGGCAAGGATTCAGCTGAGGAAGAGCCAGCAACAATGCCTGAGGTGATGTCTGCAAGGCACAGACCTGGGGAAGACACAGGACAGAGACTGCTCCTGTTCTGTGAGCTCCAGCAGAGGCCAAGGGCTGGCAAACTCAAACCTGTTCATGCCTCCCTGCACTCCGGGGATGCAGTCCCAGAGTCTGAACCCATCGGGAAGCACCTACTCTGTGTCCCAACCCTCCTTTGAGCCACAAAATGTCTTCATTTCCCCACTGGCACTGTGTTTCTTTCACAAAGCACACAGATGCATGAGATTATCGCTGCTGGGCTCAGCCTGGAGCTCCCTTGCCATTGAGGGTGTGTGACATCCAGATTATAAATTCCTTTGGACACACACTGTATTTTTGCTGCTCTGTTTGAAGTATCCCTACCCTAGTGCAAGCTGAATCAGTGATTAGATTTCTCAGCCATTACAGCAAGCAAATAACAAGATTTCATTGTTAAGAAATAATAATAACTTTCCAGAGACATTTACCCATCTTCCAACCTGGCCAGACACAAGCCAGCTCCAAAAGTGGAGTTGTGTAACTGGATTATGCAGTGCCCTCTGCAAGCTAATAAATTCTGCTCGAGTTAACTCTGGCCACGTGGCATTTGGCCAGGTCAGCTCACAGCAGGTCAGCTCAGAGCTTGGGTCGAGAAAGCTCTTGCTGGGAGGAACAGGCTGGGTAAACCCTCTGAGCACACTTTGAAGGTGGATTAAGCTGAGCCACAAAAGAGTTTGCACTGTTCACCCTATGGGAGTTTGTTGAGGAAGGAGGACAAAATATACATGAAGTGTATGCTAACTTCACTGTCTGACAGGAGTCATCTGGCTCACTATCACCAAAACATCTGGTTGCATGCAGAGAGGTGTCTACATCACCATATTTTGACACAGAACTACCAGCAACAAGGCCACCATATCCAGTATCATCCAGAGAATGAGAGGACCCTTGAAAGAAGGCAGAACTTGAGGAACAGAGCAGCCAGACCAAACTACTCCATAAAATTTCTGAAGGAATCATATCTGTGAAATTGCCTGCAAAGGTGAGAAACTCAAGGAAAGTCCCTTGGTGTGCTTTTGGTTTGGACACCCTTCTCTGAATGAAGCAGTCAAGATCTCAATCCCTCTTCTCCTCTAATCCAGTCATGGGGCTACATAACCTTTTTTCTTGACCCTAACTGAGGCAATGTTTTAATGAGATGCTCTGGGCCATGGTTAAGTCTGCAGACATGTTTATGCACCCTTCGTGAGGAGACGGAAATGATGGGAATGAGTCATGACAGGTGATGGAATGATTCAGCCATCCATCCACTCGCTTTCCATGAACTGTATCACTTCTGACTGCAATAAATTGCCCATATAAAAATAATGGGCTGTTAAATTCCAGGGCATCTCTCAAAGTCAGAGACTCCTATTTCTAGGATGGTATTTTTCAATAAGCAGATTTATTTGAGAATTGGAAAAAATGCTCTCTGGCATATTTAAGGCCAGTGCATGCACTAGTGCTGCTATTTAATTAATTAGATTTTTAGCTTTACGGACTCCCAAGTTAGTCCAGCTCAGAGCAGGCAGAGAAATACAGAGACCCACAGAAATGTGTTGCCCATGAGGTGAAGTTCATAATCAGGCTTAACTATCACACGTGTTAATGGCTGGAAAAGCTGTAACTATTAGTTCATTTCGGTGCTTTATGAGATGTATTTACATGTTAATGACCATGACAAGTACAGGAATCCCTCTGAAAATTAAAACATTCCTGTAGAGAGGTAGTGAGGTCCAACAAGGTTGACAATGTGCTAAGGCCAATAAAGTCATCAGAAAAAATGAAGAAACGTGTTTTAGTCACTTATGTGATGAATATTCTGGATTGCAATAGTTTTTATGGATATCTCTCCTGATTCAAGATGAGATTTTGTGAGCATGCTATAAAAAAGTAGTCATGAGTTATTAAATTTATCCTGACTGGTTATTAAGGACTGTGAATGACAATCAAGGGAAGGTACTGGCCCAAAAATTTTTGGAGTCAAGGAGGACTCATACATTTTCAAGGGAGGTAAAAAACCTCCTTAGTGTTTATAAATGAGAAAGTACAGTCCAGACCTAAGGAAGGTGGTGCTCCAAAATCCTCTATACCACACCTGAAGTGTGTTTTTCAAGCCTTTTGTAGTGATGCCCCAGTCAAACTCTAAGTGGTTGCCCACTTTCTAACTCAGGTCAGCTCCTCATTTTCCTGCCAGGAAAAGCCATCAAATAGTGCTGCTGTATCTCTTAACAGCATGTCCTACCCAAGATAAAACAGCAGAGAAGCTCACGGTGCACCTCGGTGCCTCCTTTAATGACTTCAGTACTCCTCACTCACCAAGTGCAGGTTCACTGAGGATATGTCTGTCCAACACCTCTCAAAACAAAATCTCTCAGCTCATCTCAGGTTTACAGTTTAGTCCATACAGTTATTTCTTGGGTGAAAACTTTTCGTTTGAAGACCAGCTTTCCCCTGGAGCCAACACACCCATCCACCTGCTGTCCTCACCATCCACCACTGTCATTTTCAGGCTCAGGTCCAATTCAGCAGCAGATTTTCTGTTGGTTCCACCACTGGTTCAAAGGCAGACTTTATCTGCAGCAATGCTTGATTTCCATTCTGGAACACAGACCCCTCTGCAAGCTTGAACCATCCTCCTTTATAAGATATTTTCAAAGCACTCATGAAATCCCTTTAATCTTACCCTGTCTGAAATAAAGTCCATGATGTCTTTCCCTGCCTATCTGAAAAGCATTCTCACCAAGAGAGTGCACGTTAGTCTCCCACAACACATGTAACTGAATTATGCTTTCAGAAAGTTGCTGTATTGATCTCTCTACTGATAAAAGAAGGCATGTTAAAAGACATTTTTTACTGCTGACATGACTGCACAATAAGCAGAATAGGATAAAAACCATGTTCTTCCTTGCTAGCAGACAAAGAGAATCCCTTGACTACTCTCACAATGGAGAAAAGCAGATCCTAATGTAAAACCAATGCATTAATCATGTTTGATTAGGTAAACAGCAACTATGCTACTGTGGTGGCCACATGTCATTTGTAATATAGACTCTCTGGTCTGGTTAAATGAAAACTAAATTGGGCTAAACTGTTGGAGTCCAGGGGATCCCTCTGACAGCCCTGGAGAATAAGGGGGCTGTACAGGGGGGTCTGGGATCTGTACAAGGGGGTCAGCCAGCCTCCCACGGAGCCCAGAAGGACTCTGATTCTAGCTTCTATCCATGGGAGTGAATGTTCACATGAAGAAAGAATCGCAGATCCTAAGAATTTTGAAGTAGATAGTAGTTTGTTATAGAGATTAGGATTCATAGTATACGGGGTTGAGAGGACAAGATGGAGGAATTGGGGAGTGGCCCCTAGTTTCCTTGTTCTTGTTCTCATCCCCCATCTTTTGCTGATTTGGACTTTAGAGATTGGTTTAGAATAGAACTGACATGTTAGTGTAGCAAGTTAGTATTGGTAATGTTCTGTAAACAATAAATACGTCTTGGACTGTGGTTGGGTCGGGGGTACGGTACATAAGGTACGGGGCTCTCTGATCCGCCCAGTCCAGCGGCAGCCCAGCGCCAGTCCAACGGCGTGTCTTGCTTTGCTGGGGACGCCTTGCAAAGCAGAACGAGAACTGTTAGATAACATGAAATAAACAACCTTGATAACTTGAGCTGCTGGACTCACAGTGTCGTCTCTGCCTTTGGCGTGATACGCTCGGGGCAAAGGGAAGACAGAAAACCTTATTATCTTGGGGAACAGCAACCCCAGGAAAATACCCAGGGAACAGCAACCCTGGGAGAAGATTCCACCTCCTCGGGGAACGGCCGCCCCGAGGAGAAAGTCGGGGAACATCAACCCCGACACTAAACAACTACCTCCAGTGTCTGTTTTCAGGCAGATCTAAGGGGGAAAATTCTCCTAAAGGCAGTTGTTTATCTTTCCATCCTAGCTGAAGTTAGTTTATATATTTGTGTTTACACATAGCTAGGTATGTACATTAATGATGGGCTGTGTTGATTAAAATGTGGGGTTGAGCTGACCAACAAAATAAGCATGGGGAGAGGAGGGGAAGGTTGGATCCCAGCCCAGGAAGATCTATGAGGATCTCCCTTGTGCAAAATAGAGATTGTGCCAACTTTGTGGTCAGCTGCCTAAACCATACTCTGCCTTTAATCAAGGCATTTGTTTTAAATTCCCCTGATACCTTGAACTGCCCAAATACAGCTCCAACTTAGACAGATCAGACAGACTCAGTATCTAAAGCTAACCCAAGCCAGACCTAAACCCAAGCCAGACCTAAACCCAAGGTGTTTCTCAGCCCATGGACATGCTCATCCTTCCCTCCTCCACCTTTTTCTCCATGACCCCCACACCCACAGCTCCTGGACACCCAGCAGAGTGTGGATCCCAGTGCACACTCAATGCTGTGGCCCAGGAACACCAGACACCCCACCTGCCTCTCCAGCTTCCCACCCTGGCACCCAGACTTTGGGTCAGGGCTGCCACACACGTTCTCTCACTGAATCTCCAGACCTGGGGCAATGCCAAGGACTCCAGTCCAGTCAGGTCAGTGGAAATTTTCCTTTTGGCTTGAAGGAGTCTCCTAATCCCAGAGGTGGAGGTGGGAAAAGAAGCCAAGTTGGAGAGATGCTGACCAACACAGGAGCTTCTCTTCCAGAATCAGCTGCCAGTCATTCAGAGACTCACTCATGCCCTCCTCCCCATCTATGCTGTCACCTAAAAGCTTGTAATTTTTAATTCAAAGCATAAATTCTTCCAGATAAAAATGTTTACTTCCCTATAAAAAACTGGGAACTTTGGAAGACAGGCTATTGTTGTAGTAGAAGATGAAGCTATTAATATTCCAATAAATTCACTTTTCCTTGAAAGTATCTACCCTTTTTCTCTATTTTGACACTTGAGTATCATCTTTGGCAGAAAAGGGAAAATGCTGCTGTCCTAATTAGGAATTAAATTGTGACTACTACACTCTGATGTAGATAATTACACATCTAGCAGAGAATTATGAATCAAGAACCCACAGTATAAAAGATGAACGGAGGAAAAGCCTTTCTTCAGGAACTGGAGGATTTTGTATCCACACATACTGATTTTAGTTATTTCTGCTGCAGTGAAGGGAATCCACACTGCCCAACCTGCACAGCAGTTTAAGTAAAATAATCACTTTCAGCTTCAAAACTGTCTGAGCAGAACAACAATCATCATATAAATAAATAAACCTCTTGGGGCAAAAGCTATCCCAGTTTTGGCATCATTGACAGACAATTTCAGCCTCTCTAATTTTCCACCCTAAACTGCAGGTTTCTGGCAATTTCTCTCATCTTCATGTGCATTCAGTTGAAGATGCCTTGAGATAAACTGCAAGATTTCTGTGAAGCCTTTGCTCAGCTCCCCCTCCTATCCCTGCCCTGCCAGCATCACCCTGGGAAAGGAGCTCTGGTATTAGGCTGAGAGAAAGTCAATAGCTAACAGCAAGGAAATAATCTGAGCCATTGATCGTCACTTCAGCCCTCAGAGTCAATACAAACCAAAGGGAAGACACATGCTTATAAATACACACAAAAGGGAGTGAATATATTAACTCCCAGAGTGCTACAAAGCCTAGGAATGGCTAATGTGATTAATGAGCACAAGAAACACCAAGAAAGGCACATCCAGAGAAGGAAGGACTTGCATATCAAGTCATGAAGAATATATTCCGAAAGGCAAGAGCAGAGAACAAAATATTCTTCCATAAAGGTCAGATTTTCTATCTGAATGTCTAAATCTCTATGCATAAGATATAAGAAAAAGTGCCTATATAACCTCAGAGATGGCCTATTTCATTTCTGCCTAGGGGCAAAGGTGGCAAAAAGTCAGCTTTCACTGATACTCATCCCCTGAGGAAAGCTGAAGTCTCTTATCAAGTTCCTCACCAAAAAACATTCAAAAGAAAAGAGTTCAGCACTGAGAAGGGATGCTATTGCATATTTAAGCTTGCCAAAGATGCCCTGATCCTTGGCAACAGATTTTTCGTGGAAAACAAATACATCACTCCAAACAATGTGACTCACTTTTAAAGTTATTCTTCATTCTATCATCAAACTCATCTTTTACAACTCTGTTTTGCAGATTGGTATCTAATCCAATAGTGAGGCCTTTATTTTACACAGATCTCATTTTTCTATCAGATATTTACATAGAATTTCAGTGTGCCATCAGATGATGAGCTATGACACTAAGACTATTGACTATTTGAGATATTCTTCATAATTAATTCACAGAGGTCTCTGAAAATGAAGAGTCTCAAGGATGTATTATGGTCAGGCAATACCCACCACCACTGAAGAGTCTGACAAGAATAAGGCAATATTGATGAGGTAACGCTCCACTTGGATAAACTCATATTTACTGAGAAATATAAAAATTTATAATTATTTGAATTATATAAAACATGCTAAAATCACATCCATAAATCTAATATGCATTGCCCAATTATCAGACACACACGCCTTCAGTGCTTGGGATCCAGTCCTGCACTGAGTTTCATGGTTAGACATAGATCATGCAACCCTATGTTCTGTTCTTTTTCTTCTTAATCCTGGATTCCCCCCTCCAGGACAGTCTCTAGTGCCTGCACACTGCCAGATAAATCTGGACACAGACTTTCTTTTGGAACAGAGATTCAATTAAATCCTACTTTCCAAAATTATCTGTGCACACATCTGTGTGCACCTCACCTGTGCTACAAATAACACCTGAAATTGGAAAAGACCATGAGTGATATTCTTGGCAGCATTAATCACACTGCTTTATTGACATCAGCTTGTATTATACTGATCTACACCATCTGGTCCCAAATCTAATTTGCTTTTCACTGCTGACTTGCCAGTGGTTTACTTTCAGTATTTTCCTGAGCTAGTGGAATGAGAAAAGACTGGTCTGCTTTAATTTTAATTTGTAGTCCGGCTGCCTCCTGTCAGCTTCACTTCTGCCATTCCTACCCAACATAAAGTTGCAGCATTTCTTATGCAAACAAGCCTTACTTCTCCCAATTAAAAGGAAAGTAATGCTAAAAGGAACGTGCCATTCCCCCATATTGAGTTTGAGGGAGAAGGATAACACCCCAAATGTCTGGGTTGGGACACAACTTCCATGGCGCTGACCTTGGCAGTGTGGGTTGTGTTTAATTTAGACTGTGTTGAGCTCAGTGTGTGAGACAAATGTCATCTGTCAGTTTGGGGTTGAGCCTTATGGAACAGGTTGCTTATCCAGGCACCAGAGATCCCTTTCTGAACTGCTGTCCCATTAATCCACCCCTGAAATGGTCTCTAGCAGCAGCACAGTCCCCAGTGCTGTTCATTTTCCAGTTATTTCAGATCTATGAGTGCAGTATTGGTTGATGGACTCCCAAATTAATGCCTGCCACTTCATCAGCCCTGGGGAAATTCTATCCCTTTTCTGCTGAACGCAACAGTTTTGAAAATGGTTCGTGTGAAATATTACTATCCCTTACACGTGAAGTAATAGGATTAGGTCTTTCTATGCGTATCTGAAGAGATTATAAAATAGTTAAAATATACTAACCTCATTTCTTTCAGCATTTTTTACCAAAAAAATAACACACCTTCTATTTACAGATTTTATAATTGCTAAATCTAAAAGTAGACCTGTTTTTCAAGGCTAACTCAACCTCCTTCTTATGAGTCTCCATCTTCCTTTGGCTGCAGTTACTTGAGATGACAAGTTTATGATCTTCAATGCATTCCAGTTCTCATTCTCTGGGATATTATTAGCCCCTTTGTTACAGAGTCTTTCCTGTCAAAATGAGCTCATAAGAGTTTGAGCAAACTGGATCATCTTTATTAAAGTGAGTTAAAATCAGGAACAGCCCCACGAGGGGCTCTATGGAAACCAGCAGGGGATAGAAACCTCTTCAGCTCACAGACTCCAGTAGTAAACAAACTTAGAAAATGGGTAGTTCTGTGGGGGTCTTAGAGCATGATTCATTTCCCAGTTCCACCTTCTGCTTGCATGGGCTATTTTCCATTTCATCACAGCCTCCCAAGCCAACCTCTGCTCCCACCAGTCCGTGCTCACAGTAAGACTCGTTTAAAGGATGGGTAGGAAAGGACATGACCACAACTACCCTGAGAACACACCAGTCTCCAGGACTGGGAAGGGGTGATAAACCTGGCCCACCCGCTGCTGGGGTGATGCTGCGCAGGCAAAACAAGCCACAAGCAACCCCTTCTAAATCCAAATAAAAACAGGAGAGGAAAGCAGGGGCTGTGAAATCCTGCCTGGGGGACCACCTCTCTCTCCAAAAGAGCATTTACAGACTACCCAGGCATCGAGGCATTTCAACATGAATGGGCTCCTTGGCTGCTCCCCACCTGCTCAGCTGGCAACATCACTTTGAAGTTCACACCAGTCCTGTGTGAAAGAAAAACGTGAAAGACTGAATGAGCATATCCCACAGCCTTCAGCTCAATTATTCATGCCCCAGCTAAAATAACTCCTAATGTTTGGGCCATCTACTAACTAAGCATTACCCAATAAACTCTGACCCTATTACACTGCACTCCAGGGAAATTTATTTCTGACAACGGTTTAGAACCATCAATGTATTGCCTTTGACCTTTTAAGTTTAGAGACCAAACTAAAGCCTTTCCAAGACTACAGGGTATATGCTGCTGTGATTTGAAGTGAAGACTGAGAAAAGCAGGTCAAAAATCCCATGTCTGAAAGGGAAAAGAAACACTCCCAGGGAAATCAAACCCAACACTGAATAGCAATTAAATGAAACAGGTCTATCAGTTTTTTCTTGGCCCAGCTAAATCACATGTACCCTGAACAACTGTATAGCAAGTATTGAGTAAAGCAAACCTCACATTAAAAATTGGGTTCTCCAGAATAATTTGCAGCCTGATTAATTATCACCTTCATTCAGCAAGGTACTTAAACAGCTGAGCAATCCCATTAACCTCCATAGGACTACACAGAAGATTGATGCTGGGTGAATGTGTGTTGCTAGACCTTGTGAGGGTTTTGCAGCTAAGAAAAAGTCTGTAGGTTATTCATCCATCTCCTTTGGCCCTTGATCCCGTGAATATATGGGCACCCACATATCTCTGTGCTACAGTATTGCCCTTCCAGTCAAGTAGAATAGATGTCCCTCTGTCTCCAAGTGAGGAGGAGAGGAAGGAAAAATGGAAAAAAGAAAAACATGTGGCTAAAAAGATCTCAGCTGCTCAAGAGGTTTATGCAGCAAGGAAGATCTATGGGCTTTACTTGTCTCTCCTAGAGGCAAGATTTCATTTTTAGATTAAAGACTTCAACACCCACTTGCTGTATGTGAACAGCACATTTCTCCCGTGGCTAAAATTGATAGTATGCCATATGCTGTAAAAGGTTAGCACCAGCACTATTGTAATCCTTGGCCACAACTTTCATTTCCTTAATTTGCTGACACAGGGTAATGGAGGGCTGTGCTATATGAAAGAATACTAAACAATCTGAGTTACAAATTTTCTCTGAATGTCTAAGCTGACCTTTGAAGCTTTCAATAAAAATATAATTTAAAGAGGGAGAGAAAAAATGTTAACATGGAAATGGATTTACAGGAACAGGATCAAATTCATTCCATTGACTTGGTATCTGCTCATGTTTGATGTCAGCTATATAATTATACATCACAGCTTGAGTGAAAAAGACATTTTGTTCCATGCTAAAAGCAGGCCATGTATAAATGGTTTATTAACTGGAAAGGAATCAACAGTGCTCAAGTGTTTGGGGACAACACTTCATTAACAATCTGAGCATCCTCCCTCTCACACAGCCCTAATTTCTCATTTTGGGCTGTTTTACATTACTCTCTGGGAGGACAGATGGAACTCTGATGGCCATTTTTAGTTATATCTATTTTATTTATATCTAACCTAGGATGCTATGCATTGCTAGAGAGGTGAAATGTGGCTTTCATGTACATGACAGTGTGGCCTGTGGTATTTTAACAAAGAAAATCTTTAAGAGGAAATGCCAGGGTTCCTTCATGCTTAGGGACATAGTTTTGTAGTGGACTTGGCAGTGCTGGGTTAACATTTGGAATCTATGATCTTAAAAGTCTTTTCCAACCTAAACAATTCTGTGATTCCATGATTAATATTCTCCAGAGATCCCAGAGCAGACAGTAGCTGACATGGGTACGCTTCCTCCAAATCCCTGTCAATTAGCAGTGCTGCTTCAAGCACAAAGAAATGTTTTATGTGTGTGTGAAATAAGGTCAAAAAAACAGGAAAAACAAAGAAGCCACTCTGGTGGCCCTTGTGATAGATGTGACCAAAAAAAAGGGGGCCTCATTTTGAGCAATAAGGAAAAGAAAGTTGGTCCTTGACGTGTGGGAGAAGCTGACACCTCACAGTGAAAACAGATTTCTGCTCATTCAGAGAAAATCTGTAAGTCAAGACGATGTTGGATGAACCAAATAACTGAGCAAAGCATCCACTGGCCTTGAGAAGGAATAATAGTTTGAGAGTCAATATCCCAATCCCTTCCTTAGAGCCCTTTTGGTAAAGGCTAAATATGATCCGCTTCATTCCCATCACAAATTTTGCTGCTGTTTCCAGCAAGAACAAAGCTAGAAAGGGAAAGGAACCTCATTCAAGCAAGTGTGGAAGTGGATTCTCTGATCCAAAGCAGCACTGAATAGCTGTGTTCAGTCATTCCAGCACAGAAAGGACTCACCTTTATAGCAAAAACGCTGGGCTAGCAAAACTTAGCTACTCAAATCCTGCTGTTTGTCAAATAATTCCCTCTTGGATCACTGGCTACAAAGACCCAGCACCACTGTCCTAAGATTTTGGAATATTTTCTCCCACATCCAACCTGTTGCAGGAGCAATAGAGAAAACACAACTCTAGGGGAGTTACTCATAGGTATCCTTAACATTTGCCTCATGGAAGTCCACATTTGGTTCTTTCCCTAGAACACCATGAGATGCACGTGGTAGCACTCAGCTACAGCAAGTTGAGGTACTTGATGCAGAGAAAACCCCCTGAAATCATTCCAGTCCAATAACGTATAGCAAGGGATTTTAAAGCTCTGCCATAGTACCTAAGTACACCACAGCTGGCTGTAGCAAGGCAGATTTCCATGGTCCAATGGCAGTTAATTTTCTGAAGGTCAAATTTTACATGTTTATTTTGCCGGGTGCCCTGTGCAATACAAAGACACAGTTATATTAATAGCTGACAAATTAAAAGCTCAGCTCATTCTAAGAGACTGTGCAGGGTTTTGCTCTATTTCATCCAGAGTGACATTTCATCCCAGAAAAGGCCAGGGCAGCGTCCCAGCACAGAACATCTGGTTGGCAAACACAATGGAGCACAGCACCTGCAAACACGCTCAGTGTTTGCTTTGCAACTATTTGTTCCCTCATCCACAGAAAAATATGTTTTTAGGCTGTCAAAGTTCATTCCTTGCCAGAGGAGTCTGGTGTGATAATGCAGCCCGTTTGTCTTGGAAAGTTCTCATTTCTGGGCCATGCATGGCTAAGCCAAAATTTCTGGAAGGTGAAAGGGGGAAAAGAAGGTTTTCTTCCCTCTTTTTCCTCTCTGCAATTTTTTTCCCCTAGTTTTTGCAGCTTTTTAGAAATTCTGCTGAATGTCTAGTGGGATCAGACCGAGCCAAACAGCAGAGTTAAGAAAGAGCAGAGATGGATTGCAGCAAGGTCTGTGGTTTAAAATCTATAATCCAAGGGCTAAGGAAGTACAAACAAACTAATAAAAGCAGAAAATTATGCAATCCTGCCCTTAACTCCAAGCAAAATTTCTTAATTTAGGGCTCTCCTAATGGCTGAAACCACCACCAAGCTGACTCTGGGGGACAATCCCTCCTCCTGCCAGACCCTTCATTTGGAAAGGAGAAACTCCAGGATCCCAGCCAGGCTAAGGTGTTAGTGGGGGAAGGAGGTTTTCAGGAGGAACAAGGATGGGGGAATACAAGAGCCTTGTAAAAAGTCCTGCCAAAAAGGAGGTGTAGTATTATAGCTGAAAGTTTGAGATACATTGTGTAGGCTTTGGTCAGCCAGCCAAATTCTCCACCACTCCACAAAGGCTGCAAAAATACAACAGGACTGACCACAGAAAAGTCTACTCCGTGGACTGGAAGAAGCTTCCAGAGGACCAGACCTGGTCAAAGACGTGGCCAGCACCGTGATATGTCACAGCCTGGGGAGCAGGGGACACCAAGGTAGGAGAAAGGGACAGTGAGGGCAGATGAATGAGCCCACTGCTGGCAGCTCCCAGCCACATCAGCCAAAGACTAATCCAACCATCGCTTCCTTAATTTTATTTTCTGTGTTGTAAGAAGCATTTAATTCCAACTAAGAATTAACGAACAAACAAACCTCTTTTTTTTCCTATTAATATAAGACAAGCCACATCTGAAAGGCCATTTCTCCTCCTACCCTACTTCTTTAAACCTGTAGGAGCTGCTGACACTTTGTGCCACTGAACACCTGCCTCATTGGTGGCACAATATCATCATTATAAAGAACATTTAGAGGAATAAAAAACTATGCAATATACTCCTCCTGGCACAGCCACTCACTGTGTGCCTTCAGCAAAACAGTTCACCCCTTCATATTATCAGCTGGAAAACTGAGCGAGAAATATGAATCCCCCCAAAAAAAACCACCAAAAAAACAGATGCTACATTTTAGCTGAGATCCTAAATAAGCAGCTTACCCAAGTTAAATAGGACAGAAATTTTAAGGAACACCAAGAAGGCAAAGTTTGGCAAAGCCTTCACTCAAGAAGGATCCAGCTGATAAGATGGAACTGTTGAACAAGAGCTCAGGTTCAAGAAGGTTTCTCCTTTTCACTTTATTTCACATTATCTCACCTCATCCACCCCAACACAATGACAAGTTTTCCTCATATACACAGCTAACACCTGCCAGCACAGGGGTGTGAGTGGAGCTCCCTGTACCCAGCCCTAGCTCACCAAAGCACCCATCACATGGTTTCAATCCATGGCATGGCATTGTCTCTGCTTTGTGGTGGGAGCCTGAGCTCTTCTATGGGGATGGAAAATAAAGCAGAATTCAAAAAAAAAATGCTTACTGGGGTTGCCAAAATGTCATTTGAAATTAGAGTCATACTACAATTTGCAAAGACTTCCCCATCTCAGTAGCCTGTCTTAAGCACTCTTCTAAATAATTGTAGATTAAACAAGGCACGAGTCAGAGCAAAGTGTCAAACGAGTTGTGACATCTATTTTTAATTAAAAATAGCAGTAATTGAAATGTATTTAGCTCCACTGAAATATTCTGGGCTGGCAGCCTTCGGGAAACATTCAGCACAGGCAATGAAAGAGCTCAGAGTCATTAAATTCTTACCTCCTTCCTGGCCTGCTCCAAACCTACCCAACAAACCACATTGTTACAAACAATGAGAAGATCCATTTGCTGCAGTCCTTGGACATCCCACAGAGGCCAATGGCCAGAGTGTCCATTAACGGGCAAGGACAGGACAAATGCCCTTTTAGCCTTCTTTGTAACCTCTCTTTGTCTTGCCCCTGCTATGCTCCATTCTTCCCATCCTCTCATCCCCAGAGGCTGGAGGAACTGACTTTTCAATTTCCAGCTCCTTCCTGAGCATATCTGCTGTTTGTCAAGCACAGGCATTAAAGTGCAGCACTCTTTTGTCTTGCTCTAGTGAGCGTGTTTGAGAGGTTTTATATGAAAGGTAGGTACATGTGTGCTTAATACAGTCATTTTTCATAGCAAGAAAGACATCATAAGTGATTAACATAAATCAGATATCATTAATTATATGAACAGACTCCCCAAACTACTGCTGAAAGAAAGATGAAGAGGAAAAATAGTTATCCCTGTAACAGAAATGAGTTAATGATGTATATTTCCTTCTTGTAACATTTTTCAAATTAGAAGTTTGCACAGAATTGCTTTTGACCTGTAATTGAACCATTTTCAAATTCCCAGGGACAGAAAATTTAGTTAAATTCTCAATGCTTCTTCCCTGTATCAGGAGAAAGCCAAGCAGCCCTGCTCACCCCAGGAATTTACATGCTATAACACAGATACAGGGGAAAAAATTGACTTCTCCAGATGCATAGAATTTGCAATCCAAGAAAACTGGAAAAAAAGAAAGCAATCGTAATCAAAATATCTTATCTGAAACACAGTCTGTTGATGCAATGAGGGACATAAATTTAAGAGTATCCACTCCCATTGGTACCACTGTGGTGAACTGACTGTATTTAACCCTTGAGTAGTGCCATAAAGTATAACACACAAGGGAAAATCACTAAGCGGATAAAGAAGGACTTACAAACAGTTCCAAATGCTGTGATAAATATTCAGATTATTGACTATAGTCCCACAGCACAATAAATCCACATATTTTAGGCTAATGTAAATCCTTATCTATCTCTGCTATCTACAGATCCTTGAGCAGAGAGATGCTATAGGTATTTTCATTATGTATCTGTGTGGGGGAGGGTTGGCAAACAGTCAACAAAAGCAGTTTTCCAAGTTTTAAAATTCCCCTAACCTGCATTATTTCCACTTGTGATTTTAGCTCTCAGTCTCCCAGCCAGACTAAAACTAGCCAAACATTTAAATGTAAACTCCTCAAGATGCCTCATCTCTGTTATTTTCCAGTGAGGTGTGGAAATTAATAAACTGCTGTTTCTACTGGAGCCATGCAGAGAGAGAAATCTTTCATATCCCAAGCCTCAGGCAAAGCCACCAGAGCAAGCTGGAATTACTAACAAAATCCATGGGCCAGGAGACAAGGTGGGGCAAGAAGATCAGAGCCCTCAATGCTCACTTTGATTCACACAGTCTAAGGTCAAATTTTTTTTCCCCTGCTGGACACAAATGTCAGCAGATACTTTGGCATCACTGGCACAACAGAATTTCACTTCTCTGCAGCTGCAGGATGGATTTTTGAAATGATTTGTCTCCCAGAGCAAGTGTAATTACCTTAATAGTCTTTAATGCAAATGGGTAGCAAGGAAGGAGTTCATCACCAGCACATATGGTGTTAAGAGATTTCTGTTAAAAAGGGTCATTTAGGAGGGTAACAGGAAATGGCATACAAAAATACACATAGGCAGCATATGAAACAAAAATAGGATAAAAATGGAAGACAGAGAAGCAGAAATCCCTGACATCACTGGTGTGCTTATCATTTCCCAATGGGTTTTTCTGATAAATCTCTTTGCCCATACCTCCCAAGTGATCAGCATGTGCTTTTTTGGGATGATCTCATGTTGGCCAGCCCAGGATGGGAGACAGGTGGCCAAAATCCTGCAACAGCAGCTGAAGCAGCTTCCTTCAGCCAGGAAAAGAATAGTGTGCATTGCCTCTGGCCTTCTCACCCTCAGTCTACATCTCAAGCTCTCCATGTGGACCTGGAAAACCCTGTTATGATGCCCAAAAATACTGGGGCATAATTCCTCCACCACTTCCTTCATGGAAAGAAATAAATGCATATGCTGAAGGGTCAGATATCACCACACATCCTCTCTGATAAAGACATGAACAGGTCCATTCAACTCTGTGTAATAAGAAAGCCAATAATGTTAACTCCTCCTCCATTCCTCACTAATGCAGAACATTTATCACTAAATGTAATAATAATGAAAAATAATTAATTCCACTGGCTGCAGAAACATTGGACTAGCACAGATGGTAAAAACATCTTCTTTCCCCACCAGGCTTGTTACACCTGCAAGTATACCAAAATTAAAAACAATGATGGATAATATTAGGTCCTAAAAGATATTCTTCTGATTCCATCTGCACAAAGAATGAAGCACTGAGCAGGAAAGTCACAGTTCTCCATTTTCCAACGCCACAGGAAAAAGATTAAACAGGCCCAGCAGTGAAATGCTACCCAGGCCTGTCATTTGACCAGTAGGGAATTCTGATATTTACAGTGATGCTTCAGGTCTGAGCTTTCTAGCCCACTCAGATCACATTCCTCCTGAACTGTCTGCCTTGTTCCCTCCAGCTGAAAGGGCAGTTGTTAATCTATTTATGCAGGGCTGACAATGAAGGCAACCAGATCTGCTCAGAGAGAAAACAGCAAAGGGCTTTTGGACTCCAAGTCCCTCTGTGGCACGTTGGATGCTGCTGGGAGGCATCTGCAGGGCTGGCTGTGCTTGCAGGGCTGCTGAGTGGGGATGGCTGGCTGCCTCCTGAACGGGAGCCAGGCATCATCACGGGTGTCTGCTGCTAACGAGCCAGCAGAGGATCCCACTGGGGCTCTTGTCAGGCTGAGCTGTGCACACAATTTATCCCTGCAGCAGCCTCCCAGCCTGGCTGCTGGGTGCTGAAAGGTCCCACTGAGCTGAGGGTGCCCCGAGAAAGGAGGGAAGGAAAAGAGCATGAGGCTCTGTTGTCTGACACTTCAGTTACATCTTCCTGTGCCTCCAGCTCTTTGTAAAGTCAGGATGACACCACACATTTCAGAGAGGTCCGAGGAACCCACTCCTGCCACGAGCTCTTTGGACATCTGCAATACAACTCACCTTCTGCATGGCTTGAAGCTCCTGCACAACATTTCCTTATGCAATACATTTAATTCAGCATTTTGATGTGTCAGTATCAAGGAATGAAACCCCAAATAGGACAGTAAAGAAGGTCAAGGCCAATGGGTACCCTCTGGCTATCAACAAAACCAAACTGCAGCAGGCCCTTTGGAAGCCCATAAGTAACTTCATGGCAGAGAACATGAAATATAATTCCCACTTTAGCCAATTACCCAGTCCCTCTGGTCACAGGGGCTACTGGTACAAGATGATGCCACTGACACCCAACCAACACACCACATTCCCATCCAAAGTCATTTCCAAGGAGAAATTACAGTGTGCTGCAGGGATACAAGAAGGGAAGGGAACAGCAACCCTTCAGGATATCTCAGGGTGACAGAACCATTGCTAGCTGGTTGTAAGAACACAGGACCAGTTCTGAGAGGGGTTTTCCCCTCTCTTTACACTTGTGCAACTCAGCAGCCCACGCAAAATTAATTGCACACTGGACATACACGTGGCAGCTGCAACTGAGCAGGGAGGTTGCCTGCAGTTCCACGGGTTGCTTCCAAACTGCACACCCACATTTGCACACATCAGGTTTCTGGCATGGGACCTTAAGAATTTGGATTGTTAATATCTCAAGTTCCTGTGAAGAAACTAGGAAAATAAGCAAGTTTAGAAAAATAGTGGTGAATTTTGATCGGTTTTGCAGGTGTGAAGAAAACATAACAGAAAAAAAAACACTAGGAGGTGAATAAACTCCAGGCTGATACAGAGGAAAGCAAAAGGAACTTTCTACCATGATGAAAACTTTCCTGTAGCTCCAGGAAAAGGCTTTAAATCTCCTAAGAGGAAGTTCTCTCCCCAGCTTTTTCAGACTTCTCAGGTAGTTCTGTTAAATGCTGTTTTAATACTTCTAAGTCCAACCACAGCCAGAATTTTTAAAAATAGGCCATATTCAAGGCATTAAAAAACAAAGAGGAGAAAAAAATAATCAACACACTGACTGAGATTTTCAGAAACCTCAAGAACAAAATCAGAAGTGAGCAAAAAGCCCTAATTCTTACTTCCTGAAAGAACAACAATTGATCACTAGTAGTAAAAAATTAAACAACTTAAGACCTAGAATATTCTTTAAATGCTTATTCCAGGCAGGGGTGATGTGGATAATCTGGGATTGCTGTGCTGGGAATGGGAACAGGTGAGGTCATTGACTCTAAAGCCAGGAGAAGCAGCCCATTACTGAGGAACCTGAATGTTATCAAGAGTTTCTGCAGCCACATGTCTAAACTGTTCTCAGGAACAGACCTTTGCTTCAGCACCTCTTCAAAACTCACTTTGGGTTGGAGTCTTTGAGTGTTTTACCAAATCTGTGGGAAACAACTGACTCCAGTTAACATGGGGGTTGATTTCTTCCTAAGAAGCCTTTTCAGCTGGGAATGAAGAATGAGTGAGACACTTGATGTCTCTATTTCAATCCCAAATAACAAAGGAAGTTCAGGGAGGAAAACGAAAAAAAAAGTCAGCCTTTATGAAAGAGTTTGAGTGCTTGAATTACATCTAAAGCCAGCCTCACCTCACTTCCCATGGTGCATTACTGAACCATACCCAGCTTTATGAGGTATTGACAATCCAACTCTTTAGTATTATTTACCACTGCAAAGTCAGCAAGGGCTTTAACACCAGCTCAAACCACAGACTATAAATAAGCAACTAGCAGATCATCTTAAAAGCTGGGTGGAGTACTTTCCCTTCCATTCCCAGCACCTCTCTATCCATTTCTCCTATAGCCAGGGAAAAGAAATGCTTGGGATACAGTGCAGACTCTGGATTTACGTAACAAGGACCCATAAGAGGGAACAATCCTGCCAATTTCTCCTTGCAAATCTCTTCCTTGGGCCCCCCTAACACAAGCATCAGGAACCAAAACCTCCTTGTTCTCACAATTAAAAAAAAAATTACTTTTTTGTTTTAAATTTAGTCACCTTTCACTTGTCTTGGCTACTTTTTCCCCCACTGCAGCCTTTTCACAAACTTGACTTTGAGGTAACTGGAACCAGTCAAGCAGTCACACCTCAGAAATCTCTTGAAATCCACCTCCTTGGCAACCCAATAGCTCCCATATTGATGGGGGACCCAACAGAAATTTGCTGTACTTGACCTTACCTGAGGAAGTGCAGAACAGGGAAGGCAATGGGTCATTTCAACACATCACTTCTTGGCCTGCATTTTGTTACTGGAGTTAATTTTACATCACACAATATCAACAGGTACTGGGAATTTCTTAATACCACCTTTCTCCACCCAAGCCAAGTGTTCTTGGAGGGAATACATATAAAAATAGGTACACAGAAGTTTAGTATTACCAGATCCACTATATGAGCCCATGCCTTATTTCACCACATGGCTCTGAGCTCCAGTTAAAGTCCCAAAAGATTTTAACTGGTTGCTATCACAGCACTAAGGCAGAGCCACTTGTCTAAATATTAATTTTTTTAACCTCAAAAAAGCAGCCCTTACCTTTTTTTCCACATTTTCCCTGAATTTTGAGCTTAATCCCTTTGATCTTCATAAGGGTCTGTGGGCCAACACCATACCTAACAAGCTGCCTGTGGAACAACATACCAGCCCAAAAATTTGACATGAGAGAACAAGACCTAGAAAGGCAAACCACTCCTCAGTGCTCAAAACTACCTTATATTTGCACTGCGAAAATGAAAAGAATCAGTGTTTGATACAAGGCAAACAGCATCTATAATTCACTAGCTAGGTCAAGGACACACTTGTTAAAGAAAATCATCTCAGAAAAAATGTTTGTCTCATGCCAGATCTTTTCTATAAGACAAAGAACAGGTAATTAAGGCTTCTTTTTTGCAGCAAAGGGGACATCAGATTTCCTTTAGCTCCTAAAAAAGAAAGCAGTGTTCTTTCACTGATGCTGGAGCTATTTCACTGTGACACATACCATACTCAGCCAACACATCAACAAATACAACACAGCAGCTGCTCATGTAATTTTATGTGTTATCTTTTCCTTCAAGAAATCTCAGTCTGACTTTGTTTGCCCATCTGCTTAAAAAACAAACCCAACATAATTAACACCTACTACAAGAGCATCCCAAACATTGATTATTTTCCATGCTCCTGAAGGAAGACCTGCCTGGGATTTGAAGGTCAAGCTCCATCTTTGCACTGCTGCTCCACAACTAACCCTATTCCCTTCTCTGCTCCAAGCAGCAGATCTGAAATACTATGAAAATTATTCCTTACATGAGTGATCAAAAAAAAGCCACTGGATATGTCTTCCATCCTACACAGACTTCAGCTCCAACAAGGCTTCTCCTGCACACCCAAAACAGGGTCACAGTTTCAACCAGTGCAAGAAACAGTTTGGTCCTGGCCCAAATTCCTCTGTGTCAGAGAAGATAGAATGATCCCAGAACAAGACTATCAGCAGGTTGCAGCTGTGAGAAGGAAGATTTCATCTAGTCTGAACCCCACTAGATTTCTCCCAGCTGCACTTGTTTATTTGGGCACCAGTCAGAGATAAGAAGACAAGTTTAAATCCAGAGTATTTCTATATAATGAAAAGGACCAAGCTATTTCCCCATGGTCCAGGCCAGCAATCAGTTCCTAGCACATTATATTCTCATCCATAACCTCCAGATATTTTATTGGCAGGTTGGTTCCATCTTAGAAATTACAGGAAATGGAAGGGATTGAGAAATGCAATGTAAATGAAAGGCACATGGCAGTTTCATGGAATTAATTGGAAAGACTCCAGGAATGTCCCAGGCTCTCTGAGCTTTCAATGTGGTGAAATGCTGTGTGATTCAGATTTGGCAAATGGCACCTATTAAACACCAGGATAAAGAGACAGGGGTTACTCACTCTGCAAGACAAACCATTTTATGAGCTTTTTGTTAGGGAGTGGGAATTGGAGGTCTCCGGGGCAAATCCTTCATGGAAAGGGACTCTCCAAGCAAGGGGAGCATCAAGGATGCACCTGGCTCCTCAAAGGGGCCCAGATAACATTTTACCACTTTCTGCCTCAACTTGGAGATTGAGTGGATATACATATGAAAGAAGAGAATATTTTTCTTGCTGTTGATTAATGTATTCATAGTCTTTGAAATCCCACAGGAAAGGTGCTCCAGATTTTTGCAAAGTAAAAAAGTCCCCACAAAAAAAAATCACAAACAGAGAAAACAGGAACAGCATCTTAACACCTGCTGCTCACTATCCACTTCTAAACAAATCCATCATAGGAAAAATGTGCAAAAATATTCTAAGGAAAGATGGATCACAGGTTCAGCTTCAGGAGAGAGAGAGAGACTGTCCTGCCCAGATTTCATAGTTTGAACATAAGCTTTCCTTGGATTCAGTTCTCTCCCCCATCGCCCCAAAAATATCATCTCAACCAGTTGCAATGATTTTTTTTGCAGTTTCACAGCTTTATACATCAGGAAATGGATTTAGAAAAGACCCTCAGATTCCATTGGCCTCCATAGTTTTGATGCAATCAGAGCTGTTGAGAAGCTTCTTGTCCCCATTGTTTCCTCTCTTTTTCTCTTTGTAGACTCAGAGAAGCATAATCCTGAATTGATAGCTTCTCCCAATGCTCAGGCCATGATTTATCAGTCCAGGAGGCTGCAGTGGAGAAGTAATTGCATTAGCACAGCCACTGATAAATAGTGCTTCCTTCAGACTTACGAGCCGCTGAGGGCTAATTACTCCTCAGATTCCAGATTCCGTTTGGCTTTAATCACAAGGTGAATCATCTCTTTCCAAACATGGCAGATATTAATGGTGCCACACTTATCCTAATTAATCTTCCATGGGGAAGGCCTTTTCTTTTAATTAAAGACATGAAAATGTGCAAAAATGACAAAAGAGCATGTGGCCAAGTAAGGACAAGAGTCAAAGCACCGCAGAGGATGGTGAGGATTGTTTTCACAAGAAGATAATGTAATGAGCCATATTCATCCCTGGCATCTGGATTTTGACCTTACTAAGCTGACACATTGAGACAAATTCATCTTCAACACTTCAGCTAAGGGGAAGTGGTGTTGATGAAGGAATGGAGGAGCTATTCCAGCATCTTGGGCTCTGTGGCTCAGCC
This sequence comes from Prinia subflava, assembly GCF_021018805.1. Lineage (NCBI taxonomy): Eukaryota > Metazoa > Chordata > Aves > Passeriformes > Cisticolidae > Prinia > Prinia subflava. Next base: position 5,674,895 of record NC_086261.1, read on the forward strand.
ATTTATACTCAGTCCCCTCAAAGACCTACAGCTCAATAATGAAGACATGGAAAATCCAGAGCATCAGCAAGTTATTGGGCAGGCTGCAGAAAACTCTTGCTGCCATCTCTCTAAACATAAGACAAAAAAACCAAACACCGGAGCTTGAGACAAGGCAGAATGAAAATTTCAGTCAAACCTAAGCAAAAAGTAGTGTTTTACTAAATGCTCGCTAGTTCTGAGGAGATATACTTTGAAATATCAAACAAGTTTATTGGATATATTATCTCAACCCTTAAAAGTTTGCTACTGGAAACACTGCTCACAAACACAAGCTCAGATGCCAGTCAGTCTGCCATGAACTGGTTCCTGAGAATATGATTTTCTTTCAAAGGCAAGTTTCACACAGGATTTCTGTGGCCAATATCTGAAATATGTTCTGTGAAATATATGTTTCTGTAAATAATTGAGGATCCTGTCTAGGTAACTATGTTTTCCAGCATCAAGAATTCCTTTGAATTAGGCGTCTAAGGGAATCTATGCTCATGGCACAAACCCACCTCTGGGCAGGCACAACTTTCCTATCCTGTATCTCAGAAACAGGCTGTGGAGAAAAAAACCAGCCAAGAATGGCCAGGACAACTCATCAGTCAGCCTTATTACATTATTTGGAGTCAGTTGTCAGATTGCTTGCCACCCTTGAATGGTCAGTTGATAAATACTCAGCCAGGATCTGCACAGTGGGGTTACAAAGAAGTAATTATTCTCATAATGGGAAGAGATAAGAAGGTGGGATAACATTTTCTTTGAAATTTCTCAGAGCAGATTTACTGAGGAGCTCTTTTACTCTCAGAACTTCCAGTAATTTCAAGGAGACCCTTACAATGTGCTGTCCCTGAGGATTTCACCTCCATTTGTACTTTTTGTCTTCCTTAAGCAAAAGGCCATTTGGGCTGCTTATGCTGCTCTTTTAGATGACAAACAGAAGAAAACCGTGTTCAAAGGCCCTCTGAAAGGAGGTCGAGGTGCAAAGCACTTCTTGCCCTGACCTGGCATATTTTAAACATCAGAACTTCAGCCCAACCTAAGGCTCTTGGTGCTCCCAGGCACTGAGGAAATGCACCTATGGTACATTAAGTGAGACTGCAGTCGATACCTCTAAAGTGCCTGTTTATGCTGCAGCAGAGAGCTGATAAACAGCCTTGCTTCTAGTTTCTCTTAATTTAGAATTCATTACGTCTCTCTTTCAATGAAAGATAAACCAATAGCTGCCCTTGACAGCTGTTTTCTTTGGGGTCATTCTCTCTATCCACCCATCTACTCTTTCTTCAGGGGGTTTTGCTCACTGTAATGCTAGCTCTATCAGTTTCATTCAATTCTTCCAACACAATCTACAGGGACTGAGCAGGACGGCAAAGCCAAATGCATTTAACCATTTGGGTGCCAGGCATCAGTGTGAATTATGATAGCTAAAAGAGCTGTGGCAACAGCAAGAGCTCTATCACAATAAGGAGCATGAGTAAATGAGAAGATGATGCCAAAAGGTGAGACACTCAGCAGGATGCCAGCTGGATTGACTTGAGAAGCTTTATTTTAGCTCAGCTAGTATTGCACCTGGCTGCAAGCTCTGCCAGGGTCTCAGCTGGAAATTCAGTTGTGTTAGTGAGCCAGATATACACACAGGACACATCCAGCCTTTTTAGAGTGATGATTGCTTTCCAGGACTCAAATTTATACTCAGAAAAGGACAGATATGACTGCTTGAAGGGCCTGAGAAATCCTTATTAGATCAGTCGTTCATGTAGTGCTCTCTCATTTCTCCAGCAGCAACCATAGAAGATGCTGTTGACAGAATGTGAAGCCTGTGTGATCCCTTCCTCAGCAGATTCCTCCAACACCCACAGTCATTGCACAATGGACCTTGAAGAAAATATCCCTGCCCACTCCTTTGAGTATCCATTCAGAGAGCAGTTACTTGTGAAATTATCCCTCTCAAGCCTGCTGAGGTTATTTAAAAAGCTGCTCAGGTAAGAAACTTATGAAAGAAGGTAAAGATGAGAACAAAGAGAGCAGTGGAAGATGAGCAGCTTAAACTACACCATCCTCACTACTAACTCAGTAGTACAGTAAAACATTTCCTGGTGCCAAAGTCTGGAAAAACAGAGTGATATTGTACAGAGGGTTCCCAGGGGCCTGGTGAGGATTTAGTGTCTTCATTCCTATGGTGGCACCACACAGCTAAGACATTTAGACTATAAACACCTCAAAGAGGAAGCAGAGGCAGTAACCTACATATTGGCCCTCTGTCAAAAATTCAGCGATATTCTTGGTAGAACTCTTCATGATACTGTAAAAATGTAGTGATTCCTCATTTTAGCAGCAGCCTGTACTATCCACAGGTTTCTCACATTGGTCCTCAGCCATTTATTTAGCATCACAAAAGATGGGATACAAAAGAAATCCTCAAATTACTTTTTTCCTGTTCATAGCTGAGTTTATTTCTGTGCATATGCTGTGGTCAGCATTTGCTCACTGAAGCTACAAAACCTTCTATCTGCAGAACTCACAGTTAGCAAAAGGTAAACTACAATAAATTAGTGCAGAATGGCAAGAACAATATTGACAAGTCTTAGATGGTCAAAGTCTCAAAATGCTGATAGCAGCAATAGAACTGAATTAGGTTTTTTTAAGTAATCAGAAAATAAAGTGAACATCAAAAGGCTTCCAACCATACCAGGTCTTAAAAGGAGAATGAGCTAGGTCTTACAATTTGTTATTCTTCAGGCTGAAGAGACTTCAATAACACCACTATAAGCTTTTTAAGCTGTTTTGTTAGGGACATCCCAGAACTCCCTCCTGTCATTCCTGTAACAGTTTATTCCAGCATTTTTCTCTGTCTGGTTGATTTAGACTGTCTGATACTGGCTCAGTTCCCAGACCACACGATTCAGAAGTTTACAGGGACATGGTGGACTCCAAAACTCCATCCCATGACTTTGCACCAACAATCCCATGAAAAGTCTTCCATGTCAAGGGGTAGCAGCTAAAAAAACTGGGGGAGCAACCTCTGAGCTAATCCTGGTGAAGTTGCCATGGCAGGCATCAGTTCTGCCCCTGCAAACTAATATCTGAACATCAGTTGTCTGATATGTGGCCGTTGTCTGATCTGTGGCCTTCAGCAAGAAGTTGTGTCCAGAAGTCAGTGGGAAATGGAAAACAATCCTTCCTGGCCTACCACTCTCTGTACACCAGTGGATATACCTCTGACATTATCAAATGCTAGTCAAAAAAATATCTTTCCCCATCCATCCTGTCTCCCAAAAAGTGAAAAAAAAGCCATCAAATTTTAGAGTTGGGGATGATATGTCAAATCCATCTCATCAAAGCAGAAGCCTGCTACCAGGAAACAACGTGGGGAAAATGAACCACTAAATGAGCCAAACCTGCCCACTCCCTCAACCACAAGGAAGCAGCTACTGTTTCTATGGTAAATGGGAAAGACATCTACTTTAGTATGGCACTGGAAGGAGCCCACATCCTTCTGTTCTCCTCAGCTGTAATAAAAAACCACCTCTCCTTCTCTCCTTACCAACCTCTCATTAAAGGTTCAAATGATCTCCAAGCAGAGAAATGTAATTAGGACCCAGCTCCTGGGAATTGCTATCAGTTTGTTCACACTGGCTGGGAAATGGATGAGTATTTCCATCCACCTGCAAGGCCACGATGGAATTTCCACAGTTTTTGCCACTGTACTGCATGGTGGCTCCCAGAGCATGGGAGAAGCTCTGCCTGCAAGCCCTCAGCACAGCCCAGCTCCCACTGTTCTCCTGATAATGCAAACTGCCAGCCAGCAGTTTCAATTGGAAAAGCAGCTACAGTGGAATAAAGTTGAGATTAACCCATTGAGTCACCCTGCCCCATTTCCCCACAGAAATAAACTTGTGTTACAACCTCCTTTTACTATTAATTGCCAAAAAATAATAAATCGAACCCAAACCAGCAAGAACAAAAAAGACAACCAACATTTCACTGTGTAAACAACCACAATACAGCACGGAAAACATTCCTGGTTTAAAGGTAAGTGGTGAGTGGTAGCAAGGGCTCTGGGAGAATTCTTCAGCCCTCCTCAATCATCCAGATGGAATGAGCCTGGAAAGCAGGAAGCTTTTCTTTCCTTTAAAGCCAGGCTCTGTGTGACCTCAGTCATGTCCTTTTGCCTTCTAGACCTCTTTCTCTACCCAGAGATTCAGGAATGGTTGTTCAGACAAAGGTCCCAATGTGCTTTCAGAAATACCACATCAAATGCTCAAATCATTAAAAAAAAAAAGCTCCTGTGCTATTTGTCAGAGATCTAACCAGTCCACACCACAGTTCCCTTCTGGTCTGTTAATCTGGTTTTTCTTCCCATTAAAAAGGAAAATTCATTCACCCATATGTCTAATGCAGCACCATTGTTGGGAACTGGGAGCCCTGATGTTCTCCAGCTGTGACATCTTACTCTCATGGCATGGATTTCATTCTTAGTTTCCTTTATCTTTGAGTCCCTGTGTCAGCTTTATTCCTCATGTTACTCCACGAGCCTGTCCTGTTATTTATGTTATCGTGTGATCAATTCCTGCTCTGTACTATGTTGATTTCATTGTATGAAATCCATACAATGAAGAATATCCAGAAATAATGATGGCCCTTGCCCTGGCTCAAAATAAAATTCTGTAAAGTGCCCAACACTGGGTTTATTACATAGATCAGGACCTTGGTATTTCCATCAAACCTTAATCAGAAGTGAGAGAAGCGTGTCCCATCATGCCATGGATTCACTTCCAAGATTGTGTAGAAAACTGATCCACAAAGGCTGCAGATCTTTTCTTTAAGGATATTTTCCTTGGTTAAAAAAGAGATAGACTGTGTCTCAGCATTGCAGGGGGTGAAGAAATGAGAGCACAAGGATGAAATAAAGGTGGTGACATGTTAGTCTGAGGATTGGGCCAGAGGTCAGGATGGGGAGGTCTCTTTGTTTATGGAACAGTGGAGTTCCCATTACTACGAACATTTTAAATCAAACTGCATGAGGTATTAAAGCAAGCAGGATTAGGAAAACCTCAGAGGGTGGAGAACTGACCTAGTTCATGCCTTTCCTTTGAAATGTTCATAATTAGCTTTTCCCTTTACCCTATTTTCCTTAATTTTATTGTTTTGAGCCATCACAGCTATATTCTTCACACTCTTTTCTCTGAGCACAATTAAACTCTTCTAATTAAACTCTACTAAACCCTTCACATTAACAAGAAATAAACAATTAAAAAATCATAATTGAAAAAATCCACATGATCTACCTGTGCTGCCCTCACATGCTTTCTCTGCTTCAGCAGGTAGAAAACCACTGAGCTCAATCTGACAGTCAAGATGTTTTCAGCTTTTATGAATTACATCTTTAATTTCAGCTGCATCTGAGTTCAAAGAAACATCAGATTCCCATCTGTATTTTATATCTCAGCTTCAAACAAGAGCTGTGGGTTAAGGTGAGTAGATCCTTGCTCTGTCTTTTGTGCAGGTATTTCTCAGGGCATCAAAGTTTCATTTGAAGAGTTACCTCGGAGTCAAGAAATATATTGCTTATGGATCTCCAGGGAAAATGACACAAGTGAAAGTTATTAAGTGCACAGCCTCGGTATTTGTCCATCCCTTCCCAAAGAGACACGAGACAAGGCTACTCACTTCCCAGACAATAAGTGGTCAATCATTTTAAAGCCTGAGGGGGAGCAGAAGCACCAACTGTGCTCTTCAAGCAAAGCTCTGACAGCACGGTGTGGTCGTGGCAGCAACACAGCAGAGGGAATATTTACAGCCAGCATCAGTTTATGCACCCAGCAGATCTGTCCCCATCTCCACAAAGCCAGGTTCTGAGGTTTATTACATCTTAAAAAGAGGTCAGAACTAGACTTATAAAACCTGGGGACCTTCATCAGCTGCTGGTTGTGCACAGCACTGCCACATCCTGAACTGCCAAACCCAACCCCGTCCCTGGCTCTACAAGGTGGGCAGAAAACCTGCATTGCATAATTCCAGCCAGGCAAAGAACATGGTGTTTTGGTATGACTTTTCAATTCTAACAGCTTTAAACACATACACACCATCCCTCCCCACAGTCCCCCAAAACATAAACCTGCTTGTAACTGGCACAGCAGCAGCCTGATTTTGCTCAGAGAATTTTGTTGAGACACGGCTAGAAAATAAGTTGTTGGCATCACTATACATCAGTGGGCCCAGATTCAGGGCTACCAAAATCTGACATTTCAGCTGATTTGGAGATATTGTTGAATTTTTTTATGTGGAGGAGGTAGTAGGCACATGGATGACAAACCTGACACTAAAAGCACAGCTTAGAAAGCAGGAGAGTGGAAAACTGGAAATTTTAGCCATTTGGGAATTTATCACACCCTTAGTTGGTAGCTGGCAGGCTGTCAGCAAAATACAGAAGCACACAGCAGATTATTTTCAACCAGCTTATTTTTGCAGTCAGGAGAGGACAAGCTTGACAATTAACAGCATTCATGTTCAGAACAGATACCAGCAAATTAACTCTATTTTTCCTCCTTGCTTGCATCCTAAGGTCTGTGAACACAACCAGAGATTGAAGTGGATGCTGAAGGGAAAAATACAAGGTCTCATTTTCAAAGCAGTCAGGAGATCTGTAGGAAAGGGAGGATAAAATATTTCAAGCTAACTCCAGCAGGGAAATGGCACAGGCCATAGCAATGCTGCTGCTAACAGAGAATTTATTTAGAAATTATGAGGTCTGTGAAATCTGTTCCTATTTTCTAGTGGACTTTTGGGTTCTCCGCCTTTTATTTTATGTTTAAATACTTTTTTTTTTTACTCCTTTTCAGTGTTGTCAGGGTTATTCTGGCAGATTTGTAGCTGAGTGTTTAGAATTTCCTCGAAAAATTCTTCATTTAATTAATGGGGTGCAGGGAGCCATTACAGGGAAAGAGGACAGAGGAGGTAGAATTTGTTCCTCACCATCAGGGCTCACAGAAGAAATTCTCGAGCTTTAAAGGGAGAACAACCAGAGCTGTGCACCACAACGAGCCCAGACTTTGTTCCACTGAGCTCAAAGACTGATCAGCTCCTGCTTTTCAGGAGTTCATCAGCACAACTCTGCAGCTCTCATGGGACAGCTCTCCCTGTCCCAAATGCCCCAATAGAGCCCCAAAAATTTGAGGGCTACAGGCAGACAGTGGGAGAAACAACTGCAGCACTAAGAGTGCCCATTCCTGGGAGGCATAGCTGGGAGTATTTGATTTTCTACTCTTAAAAGAGTAGAAAATCAAAGGCATTGCAGTCCAGAGAAAACTTTCAATGTAAATGATCAGGGGAAAAAAAAAAAAAAAAAAAAAAAAAAAAGAAAAATCAACGAAACCCACACTGTCCTTTGACTTGATTTTAAGCTGACAGGCTCTAAACCTCTAGACATTTGCCCAGCAAAGACTTCATACCCCTGCAGGTGAAATCCCTTTACAAGCTTATGCAAACTGCTATTCCTTATTACCACCAATATCCATTCCCGGCACGCAGCTCTTTTCAGTACTGCCGTTTCAGGAAAAGAAAAAAAAAATAATAATAAAGAAAAAAAAGCGCCATTATGCACGTTGAATCTCCTTGTGACCTTTAGCGTAAACTTCCCCCAGCAAGAAAAACTCCGAATTCCCTCTGCCAAGGCACACACGCTCGGCCGCGCAGGATCCGGCTGGAGGCTCTGCCCTTTAGGACCCCAGCATTTATCAGGAGAGGAGTGTCAGGCTTCTCCCTGACATCCACAGCCTCAGCAAAGGGAAGTGGCTGCAGTTTACACGAGGAAAATAATAGCATATGGCCGGGTATTTTGGCAGGAGAGGGAAAAATGTATATCTACGCAGTAAAATTATCCTAATGAAAAATTGGAAATCCTCGCTGAGCAGAGGCTCTCTGATGGCAGACCAGAGAGATGATTACTCTGACCCAGGGGAAGCATTCCCTTGAGAGCAGTTTGGGTGGGGGGAACTGGAAAAGCATAATGAGAGAATGTCTAAGCCTATGTTTAATGCATTAAGGGATTTCAACCCATTAACACCTCATTTCACTCATGTTCTGCCTCTCCCAAAGCACCTGAATTCCACCATGAACTACGGAAGAGGAGGAATACTGCCTTTCGAGGTTAAAATATCTTTCCCTTCCTTGAGCCTTTTTATATCTGTATATAAATACAAAGACTACTTTTGATATTTGCTAAGGGAGTGAAGGCAGGAACCCTTCCCACTGCAAACAATATCACCTGGAGCACCTCACAAAAGCCTCATCAAACTTGGGGAGGGATTTAAGCCTTTCCTATCTCGATTTACATTTCACAATAGTTCACAACACAACGAAGTATATGCCAGAACTCCTTGGCATATACTTCGTACTCAAAAGATTAAATCGTTTCCTTTACGAAGATGTTTGGGGTGTGAAGAAAATAAATTGGTGCAGTAAAAATAAATCAGCTCTTGCTTTACTAGTTAATGTGTGATACCTTGTCTATTGCCTCATTCAAGCTCCATCCCCACAAAAACTTTGGAGAGCAGAGACGCAAAATTAAAATAAAAATGACAGTAGAGAGAGCGGAAGGAGAGAGGAAAGGAAGGAAAGATGAGTTTTCAGATGAGTTCTGAAAACAGATGGGGAATGACTGAGGCACAGAGATTCATTGTTCTTGCAGAAATAGCTCTGAAGAGATTATTAAAAGCAGCCCATCTTCTACTGTCACACTGTCTTTCCTAGAAAATCCAGCAGCTTTCTTCTCCATTCCCAGCTCACAGCTTTCTGCAATCAGTTCCTCAAGTAACCACATCCTTTCCCTTGAGATCTTCTCTTCCTTTTTGCCCCTGCCTTTTTCTGGTCACAGCTGGGAGGGTGAACTCAACCTGTCCTATGCCACCCCTTTTCAGCCTGACAGCCCAAACGCCAGGGCTTGCCCACACTCTCTCAGGTCACTGGCTGCCAATCCAACAAGGTCAGCACATGGGGAAGCTTTTCCCTGTGCTCAGGTGCACTGTTGGAGTATAAGAACGTGTGCAGCAACTTTTTATTCCCTGCATAATGGATCACAAAAGATTTGACTCCTAAACCATAGGAACACCAGCTCAGAACTGCCTGACAAAGCATGGCAGCCTCTGGCTTGATTGATGAGTTTTTCTCCAGCTCCATGAAGGTTGAGACACATTTTGCTTGCCCACTGTTGTCCATCTTTGCTAAAACCAAAACCAGTTTTTCCTGAACTGGAAGGAGAGCTTTGGTGGCTTGCAGAAAAAACACCCAAACAAGAGAATCAGAGCTCCTTGGTCAGGTTTGAGGGAGCTTTAGAGACAAGACTTGGAAAATGCAGTTGCCAGCAAGTCTCTGTAGACACTGCAGAGAAAGATCCACCTTGCTTGGATTAATCTGTAAGATCTAGGCTTTGCTAAGATTCTCCATGAACCTGACTCTGCTGAGCAGGATCTTGACACTCCTAAATAAATTATGGTCTAAGCAATGAATTTTTTTCTTGTTATGCCTTCAAACATCCTGAGAAGGGAACACAAGCTGTGTTTACAAGTTGCTGAATTTATCCCTCCCTGTGCCCTGTACTGTGTTCAGCCACTGGAGCACCTCTATAAATTACACCAAGTGAAACAAGACCAGGTATAAGCACGACAGTTTATTAATAGGGGATTTTAAAGTGACTTTCACTTGTTTTATGTGTAAAGCCCAGACTTATTTCAGCTTCTCTGATGGAGGGTTATCTTCCTGGAAAGATTTAAAGCCTTTCAGATAAGATTTTAACACAAAGGAGCAGAGCAAAGGAGACATTCCCCCGTTCCTCCCCAGTCACACCAATTATGATATATGGCAGGTGGTAAAAAGTCACTTCTAAGAGCATCAAGTATGTTTTGGCTCAGGTTCTCACTTCAGAGCTGCATTGCCTGGAGTTCATTGGCCAGGTTCCACCTCAAGAAGCAGATTGCCACCTTACCTGGGCATTTTGCATGCCTTGCATGGTCACTTATGTCAAAAGCAAAGTCCTTTTTGAATGCTCCAGAATACACTTGAGAGGCAACTGGCAAGCCTCAACAGCTTCAGGGCATCTTTGCTTGCCACATCTAAACATTGCCTTAGGTATTTAGTTAATATCATTTCACAGCTATTCCAGGAATGCTCTGTGAGTTTGAGTTTTAAAGCTCTCTGAGGAATTTTATCTTTGCAGTTGGACAGCAAGCTCCACCAGAAGATCTAGGGCTCAAGCTTGGCACCATGAATGGTGCCCTAAAACTGCCCTGGAACACAGATTAGTACTACAAACTCAGGGAAACAAAAGCACAGGATACCGAAGACCAACTTTAGATATTGCTCCCTAAAAATAAAGGCTTAAATCTTGTCAAGGCACTTGGGGGTACCAAGAGTGGACCATAGGATCACAAAGGAATTGCCTCAGAGGCAGAAATACCACCCATATTTCTACTATCTGTCCAAGGCACTGACCTCTCCCATCCTTGGGTGTGTGATAGGAGGGATAAACCATCGCTGACATGTCCAGACCAACCCCTCAGACATCCAAGCCTTGGCTTGGACTCCTTCAGGAGACATCTCTGGAGATAACACACTGGAAAACAAATTTCAGCACTAGAACATTAATTAGCTCCATTTTTCCTAGAGCTGGGTTAGCCTAGGCCAGAATCCACCAGGGCATCCAAGCTGTGGAGGGAGCTGAGCATCAACCATCCTCATGGATGAGCCTCATATGTGGTGGCAGAGAAGAACAAGCTGTGATGGATGATTCCTCTGGCTTGGAAATGCAGCTTATCAGTGCTATGGGTTGTTGTCAGAGAGAAGAAAGACTCTGAAGAAGGAAGATAAGTTATTTGATATGTAAGTGGGAGGAGAGGTGCAGAGGGCAACTCCTCAGGCCAATGCCAGCTCTGAGAAGGAAGCCACAAACAAAAGACAACAGCTCATAGCTGCCTCCCTGCCCTGTGAAATCCAGGGGCTGTTCAGCAAAGCTGCAGAGTGTAAAATTTCGTTATCATACATGGAGGCCCTCTGAGACTTTTCATTAAGACCAACCTTAACTCCTAACAGGCAGAAAGAAGAATATCTCCACTCACAATGGCAAGTATTTGCCACACTTGCCTGTAGAAAGTCACCCCAGCTGTCAGATACAGAGGAAAAAAAAGTATTGATGAGCAGCTATTAATTCTTGCACTGTGGTCTCAGCAATCTCTGCTTACATTCCCTTTTTCTAGGAAAATCGTACAGAGATTTAACAGAAACCAAATCATTTCCTGTCTCTGGGACTATTCAGATGCCAGCTTGGTGCTCTGGAGGGGCTGAGACAATTCATACAGCAGTGACTGATGAGAGGAATAAAAAGAGGTTGAAGAGTGGAATAAGACCAGGAAAGGAAGAGCTACAAGTCATCTGCAAATTTTCATTAATCATATTTGAAAGTATCATCTCTCCCCCAAAAATCTAGATAAAGTATGGAAAATGTTGCTTTAAAATGCATCAGGTTTGATTACAACCCTTAAAACTTCTGCCCAAACACCCGAAAAGAGGATTTCAGGCCTCTTGCTACAAAGATGGAAGAAGCAAAAAGATAAACTAAGTGCAAATACATCAGGAAAGAGAAGAATCAGATTAAGTTTAATTATGTGCTACTCACTTGAGAGATCCTTTCACCCAAAATCTGTTTGAACTAATATATTTTTACAACCAGCAGCTTGATAAATTTACCTGGGGCTTTGAAGTTTTCAGGTTAAGTGCAGTCCTTAAGAAAGAAATTTTCCTCCAGAGAAATTAGCTCCTCTAGAAATTATTTAATCCTACACAGTTTTCCCAAAGTCATGCTGCAAATATCAGTAATGGATTAAATACCATCTCATGAACATAAAAATAGCTGGGAAAAACACCTTAATATTGTGTGTATCTGCTAGGAATCCTGTTATCTGTCACCACTCAGCTGAGATCATCACTTGCCTCAGGAGTTACTCTGGGTTTTTATACAAGCACAGAGTATTTGAATAAGGATACAAAGCAATATTCTTCCTGCCTTTTTTTTTTTAAATTAATATTGTTGACCTTGATAAACCTGAATAACAAAGGTCACACATTGCTCCAGATGAACCAAGTTAAACAGAGATCACCAAAAATCCTACAAAGTTGCTTGGGGTGGGTTTTTTTGTGGCCCTCTTAAGATTGCTTTTCCTTAAGGATTCTCATTTTTCTCATCCTCATGTACCACCAGCCTCAGTCCAGACCACTTTCACAGAGCACTGACTCTCCACTCTCAGGTGCACACTTACACTATCTGGCAGAGCCAAAACAGCAATGATTTTTCTGCCATGAGCACAAAGAATTTTGAAGAGATTCTCCAAAATCATGGACTAAGCCAAAACTAGAAATAATACTTCTAGGGAGTCTGAGGTCTGTGGTCCAGCATAGTCCTTGGACACTTTCATCAGAACCAGCAACAGCCACTTCATTTGCTGTGAGGACCCTTCATAACTCACATGTCATTGGGTGAACTCTGCAACTTCATTTTCACTCAAAGATTCAGATTTGCAGAATGCTTTTTTCCTCCAAAAGCCTCCAAAAGTTCTTGAAGTTCATAGACAATGGTGCAAGGTAGTCACATCTTACCTATTACTGGAGAATAGTATGTCTTCCAACAGCATAAACCACAGAAATGGTGGCCAAAAAAGCAACCAGGACAAAAAAGAAATGTTCAGTCAAGAAATCTTCAGCTTTGCTGTTGGCAGAACTTTCGACACAGTTTGCCATAGACACCACTGTTCCAGGGAGCTCATTTTATGTCACTAACCACTCCAAACACACGCATGGACAACACATGCTGAGCAAAATATCCGTATGGCATCCCCTGCACCTGAACAGAGGGGGCTTTGCAGTGCCTGCTCCAGGGAGGGCAGCTGGCTGCTGGGCAGGTCCATTGCTGACCCCTCATGGTCGGAGCCAGACTTACATGGCCAGGGACAGTCCCCAGGACAAGGTGGGAGGGTCCCCCACTCCTGTGCCTGTCCGTCCTGCAGTGCACAATCAGGTCCTGAGCTGTTTGTCTCAGCTCACCCAATCATCAGCAACAAGTTCAGGGTGGAAAAACCAACCTGAGGAGTAAAACTTTGTTTTAATCCAAGTGACTGACCTCGGCAGAGACCAGTTTGAACAAACTCTTGGGCCAGAGGGGTAGGACAAGGCTGAAATTCAGTAGCAAGACCATCCTTGAAAATGGAATTCAAAGTCCTACCTTTCACTCAGCTCTCATCTGCCCACAGTGAGTTTGTTCACAACACACCCATGCCCAGGCAGAGCACAGGGATCCTGGAGTGTTCATCTTTCTGCCTGCTCAGCTACAAATTCAACACTGACACTACTGCAGCTACTGAAACCTCCTGTCCCAGCAACCACAGTGGGCTCAGGAGCTCCAGTTCAGACACAAAGACTCAAACTGGGATCTACCACGATTGATAATTAGACATGGCCATAATCAGTTTTCCTTGACTACACAGCAACCACCCCAGAAATCTTTAAACAGGAAACACTTTGCAGGATGTGGTGCTGGAGAGTGGGTGAGGCATTTCAGACCCTCCACACCCTGTTCCTTCCCCCTCCCCAAAAACCATGGGAGCTAAAATAACATTTCTTTCAGCAAGTGTCAGAAGAAGGAACTTCCATGACTCATCAGCTGTTGTTTTAGCCTGCAAGGGACTATAAATTACACTAATTAGAACATGGTATTTTTCTTGCAGTTATACAAAACACTGTCTCTTCCTGCGACATCTAAGCACAGAGCCATCAAGCAGGAGCGTGCTCCCTACATGTTTTAACTGGAATCCACAATTCACTTGCAAGAAAATCCTCCTAGCAGCAAATTGGGGAGAGCTGGCAGAGCACATCAAGAAAGCTGTGCTGAATTATGAGGGGAGGGAGAGTAAATTAGTGGCCAATCAAACCTGCCCAACCAGAAAGAGTCATTCCTTACTGTCAGGGACTACGGCACCAGTATCACTTTCACTCTGAGCAGAAAAAAGGTAATTTATGTGATCTCCAGTCGCTCACACCATCAGCCCATGCAGATAATAAGTTTAGCACTTGTGACTGTTTTCTGGAAGCAGCTTATTTACATTTAGCCACGTAACACACATGCACAGTCTTGGACAAGCCAAACAGAAAAACCTGGCTATAAGCTGTCACTTCAGTTTTCAAGCCTGAATTAGCCCAGCAAAGTAAAAGCTAAGATTTATTCAGAGCTCAACATCTTAAATCTGGTAATTACAACAGGCTCCTGCAGAGCCATTGCCCTGATTCAACTTCCAGCAAGATTCCTTCAGGCACAAATACAAAAAGGGGTTTTCTGCCCTGCTCCTGGAGCATGGCAGTGCTTTATGGAGCTCTAATCTATACAACCCCCAAGGTGGGCACAGGCAGGAACAATGCCCATGGAATAACAGCACTGATGAGAAGGAGTTGCCCTAAAGCAAAACTGCTTCTTGCAGTGCCCTGTTCCTCACAACAACAGAAATTGTGGGCTTTGGCTGATTTTGCCTCTTCAAGAAGGGAGAGAATTGCCTGACCTATGAAGGCTGATGGAATTTAGTTGCATGCTGATGGCACAAGCTCAGCCCAGGGCTATGGGGAAGGCTGGAGGTGGATCTGAAGCAGAGAGAGACCTTAACTCATGGCCAACAAGTTACCAACTAGATCTAGTGACAGTTTTTCTTCAGAAATCTGCTTTTCCTCCTGGAAGGACAATGATCTTCCTCAAAAGATGACTCCCTGGTGTTTCACAGCTTTTTAAAAGAGTTTATTAAGTTCAACACTAGTTATTTTATTGATTTTTTCATCAAAAGCTCATGTGTCACTGTCTGAAAGCAATATAATGTCCTCATTTTGTATTGCCACCAGGCAACGATTTGAAAAGTCATTTAAAAAAACCCTTTTATTTATTTATTTTTAATTAAAGAATACCATCTTCATTTCAGAGCAAACACAACCCAGAGCCAGAGGCAGCACTGTGCCTCCCTCCTGAAACTCCAGACAAACTCTCCAGCAGCATTGTCCACTTGTGCTTGGGATGGAGCCTGCAGCCCGCAGGCTGGAGGGGAACAGGGAGGAGCAGAGCCCTCAGATTAATGCTGTGCTAAGAAATAAAAGCTTTTGGCACCGGGAAAACCCAAAGGAGCCTTTCCCCAGCTGTCTGGAGCTGGGGGCCCACAGGGGTCCGTGGTTCTGCTCCCTGCAAGCCACCAGCGCGGCAGCCAAAAGCAGCTGGGGAGCGAGCGCTGCGGGGCAGCTGTGACAACAGCCCCTTCCCCTCGCTCTCCGCGGGGTGGGCGGCAGAGATGGACCCAGCTGCGCACATGCCTCCCCCGGGGCCGGCCCCACAAGCGCTGGCGCGCTGCCGCAGCGCCGGGGAATGTGCGAGCTGCTCACCTGCGCCGCACCGCCGCGGGGAGCGGGGCGAGCAAAGGCCTCGGCATCCTCAGCCACAGGGAGCGGGGCGAGCAGCAGCCTCGGCTCCCTCGGCCACAGGGAGCGGGGCGAGCAGCAGCCTCGGCTCCCTGAGCCACGGGGAGCGGGGCGAGCGAAGGCCTCGGCTCCCTGAGCCGCGGGGAGCGGGGCGAGCGAAGGCCTTGGCATCCTCAGCCACGGGGCGAGCCAAGGCCTCAGCCCCCTCGGCCACAGGGAGCCGGGCGAGCAGCAGCCTCGGCATCTCCACAGGGAGAGAGGAGAGGCCTCGGCCCCCTCGGCCGCGGGAGCCCCGCGGTCTCTGGCGGACATCTGGCCACCTGGATTTCCAGACAATGACTCATGCTCGCATCCCGGGACAGCAGAACCTGCGGCCTCGGGTATTACCAGAGGTCCCGCGCTTGCTCTTGGTTGTGCAAGGTTTAATTGGCCTCGTTGAGGCTGGTTTGGGTATTAGAGCAGTCCCCAGAAACAGCCCCTCGGGCAAGGCAGGGATGCACCAGCACAAGGGGCTGCAGAACATGCAGCTCCATGGCCAGGGCGTTACCAAGAGAGCAACACTCTGAGTTAGAAAATTAATTCCTTACACAGAGTAGAGAGTCAGAAAGTTTGTTTCTGCAGTTCGCCATGAACCACAGCCCAGATGTGACACAGGCAAATACCCTGGGCTAAAGAAGTCACAGCCCCCCGGCCTGGGTCAGCAGGGAGCAGGTTCTTGCCCTTCACACTTCACTAACAGCATTGTTGTCCATGAGCTATCAAAGTCTGAAGAGCCCTAATCTACACTTAACACTTCTCAGCCAGAGGATTATGAAAGACAAATAGGACACTGTGAGGTGCTGGAAATATCATTCCTTTAAGTACAGAAAATGTTGCTGTCCCACAGCTGGCCAAGATAGACATCATTTTAAAGCATGTACAAACACAAAGAGCCCAGCATTTTCTCTCTGCATTGTTCAACTCTTAACTTCACAGTAAAGAGAGTCCAAAAAAAAAAAAAAAAGGGGAAAAATCTTTGGTTTCTGTTAAGGTATCATCACCTCAAAGAAACAGAGATATGTGGTCAGGGCAGAGCAGCTGGAATCACAACCAGATAAAGCCACCACAAACCCATGGAATAGCTGTCCTGTCGTCCTGTCCACAGACCTGCCGCTCCTCAGACTCAGAGATTTTCAGCAATATCCAGCAGTGCCTCTCTGTTTATCCTAAATGGTTTATACTAAAAAGGATAGAGCTCATACACCCCTTGCTGCCCTCCAGCCCCACCCTGCTCTGGCAAGAGAGCACAGGTCTCCTCTGTGTGTCTCCCTCAGTAAAACAGACAGCATATGGCATCCCACGATCAGCCTTATGATCTCATCTTGTCTGACTGCTATTTTTACAGCTTGTTATTAATAAGCATAAAGAAAGAATTTGAGGTGGTGTCATGCTGGATAGTCACACACTTCCAGCCCAGATGGTGCTTTATCAGGATTATGGATTGCCAGGCAGAGGAGCTCACAGAGGGGAGCCATGGGAGGCTGCACACAAGCTCTGCTGCTCACTCCCAGCTGTGAGCAGGACAGAGGTGAGACAGGACAACAGAGCAACAGTCCTGTCCCCAAGTGAAAAAAAAAAAAAAAAATACCTATTAGCCAAGCGTGGCACAATCCTACCTTGGTGAAGTAAGAGGACAAACCACAATTTGCAAGTCCCAGCAGACAAACCAACCCTCCTGGGGCTGGGTGGGTATATGTACTCTCTGAGCAGGGGCATCCTCACAACACCTGAGCTCTGGGACTTCAATTATTTCCAATCACCCTTCCCAACAGATAGCAGAGAGGAGCCATCTGTGGGTAGCTTCACCTGTGACCTGCTCTCCCCTCCCCAGACCTACCCAAACCCCTCACTGCTTTCAGATCCTCTCCACCAGTAAACCCCAAAGCAGGCTCAGGTGATGAATAGTGCAAACTTCAGGCTTCACAGAATGAATGGAGGAGAAATCTGCTCATGGGACTCAAGAGAAGGCCTGGCCCATTGTTCCATAGGGGTGAATAGACTCATGCTATAAACGTCAGGGATCTGCAGCACTCAGGCCCAGCAGTGGCTGCATCCACGCCAATATCTGGGTTTTTGCCTAGAATCATGGAATCATAGAAGGGTTTTGGTTCTAAGTGACCTTAAAGATCATCTCATTTCAACCCCTCTGCCATGGGCAGGAACATTGTCCACTAGAGCATGAAGGTCACTTTGTTAGATGATCTCAAAGCCCACATTTCATCCATCAGGTTCTTCTAGCTTGGATGGACACCAAAGTCCCTGGGGGCACTGAAGCCCTACCTAGGCTGGTTTTCCCATGATCATTCTTCCTGCAGAGACTGCCCCAAGAGAGACTGCAACAAGTTTCCTTTGACCAGGGAACAAAACCAGTCTCCTTGCTGACCTCCTGACCCACAGACATTGCAGGGAAAACCCTGCTCGCATCATTTGCTCAAGTGTTTTGACCTGCAGATACGAAGAACAAAATCTCTTTGAAGTCAGCTCTATCCAGAGAAGAATGAAAGGGGAATTACGCCCTCCAACACATGTGAGGCAGCAGCTTCCAGGAGCCTGACAGGAGTGGAGGGTGCACACAGACCACTGAGGCATTGAGGTGGTTTCCACCCAGGTAAGCAAATCCCTCCACTCACTCAGGCCAACCTGTGGCTGCAGAAATGCCTTCATCCAACCTTGACAGAAATATGGATCTGGGAACAGAATTGTGAGGGAGGCAGAACACTACTCACAGATGACAACTAGAAATAAGTGTCCTAGAGATGGGAAAGCATCCCTCTGGCCTAATTGCAAAAGGATGGGGAGAGGAAAAGTGCAGAAACAGGTCAGGGAAGGCAAAGCATAAGAAAAAAGCAGCAATAGGAAGAACAGGAAGAAGGGTTTAAGGTCATACATAGAAAGGAACGAGGCTGGCTGAGAAAGGCAGTGGGAATCGGCTGTTTCAAGCAGCCCAAAAATATTGTCCAGCTGTGCACAGCCCTGGGGCCAGAGGCCAAGGCTGGGTGCCTGGCTGTGGGAGGAGGGGGAGAAGTGGCTGGGGTGGGAGAGGAGGGGCAGAGAGGCTGCCAGCACCTACAAGAGCTTTACAGAACTCATAAAACAGAGCAGGCTCCAGCTGTTCCCTGTACTCAGCCTGACACACAGATGCCATGAGTTGTTCCTGCACATCCAAGCACTGGGGAATAATGGAGATGGGTGAATCCCCTGCTCCTGGAAGACCAAGGTGCAGCACACCCATCAAAAAATGTGTGTGTGTGTGTTTTGAAACCCCCTTAGTGCTCCCAGGTGGGCAGTGAGCAGAGCAGTCCCTCCTTCCCCCTGCCCTGGAAGGGTGGTGGAGCTTGGAAGGACCTCCTGTCTCTAGCTCCTCTCTCTGCCCTTCACACTGGGCCATGTGTGCTGCTGATTTATTTCACACACAAGGTATCTCGCTGTAGCAATATCTTAAACCCCAGCAAGTTTCTGCTGCATGCAAGATGCTCTGCAACATGTCCTGATGGCAAGGCAGGTTTGAGAGGGGGCCTGCAATGGTTTGATTTGGGGTTTAGTTAAAAAGGTGGTGGTTTGTCTAAATGGGCCCAGGATTTCCACTTTTTTTGTTTGGCTGATCCTCTCCAACTCCTTCTAATTTGCAGAGGAGCAGAGGGATGAGTTTTGGCTATGGAGGACAGCTGAGGGAATCAGTAGGTGCAGAGGAGACAGTGCAGAGAGGAACAGGATTACAGGATCATTTAGGTTGGGAGAGACCTCTAAGGTCATCAGGTTCAGTCACTAACCCTGCACAGCCAGGCCCACCACAAACCCCTGTCCCTAAGTGCCACATCTACGTGTCTTTTAAATCCCTACGGGGATGGTGACTCCTCTACTTCCCTGGGCATCCTGACAGCCCTTTCTGTGAATAACATTTTCCTAATTTCCAGTCTCAACCTGCTCTGTTGCCATCTGATGAAGAAAGGCAAAACGTGGGTGCACAGTACAACCCAATTCCAGCTACCCATCCCTGATGGAACGAACATCCTCAGACATCACACAGGATTTCCATCTCCCTCCCATCCCCTCGCTGTCCATCGGGGCTGTCCCAGCCAGCAGAGAGGGGCTCCCGCCTGCAGCTGCTGCCTCCCATGGGGCTCTCTCCTCCTCTCTCCCAGCTGGAAATCACACTGGGGAGGGAGCTTGGGTTTGAAAACAGAAAGGAGCGTCTTAACGCGCCATTGTTCAGTGGGTAATTGCTTCCTTTCTTTCCCTCTCTGCTGGTAAAGCCAGGGGCAATTCCTTCTTGCTGGAGGCAGCCCCCTCCAGGTTTCTGCTTAAGTCCTTAAGAGAGACTTTGCAAAGAAATAATTGCTGCCTTTCTACTTCACAGTCTCAACGAATATCTTTGGACCTCATTTCAACACTTAGTGGGTTTTATTCAGGTGATGAAGGGATTGTCTTTCTTTATTTTAGCTCCTGCAGTCTTTTCTCTTTTATCCCTTTCTGATTCTTTTCCCTCTTTCAGTCCCCAGAAGTTTTCAGTCCGCACAAGTTTTAAGCTCAATTCAGAACTAATCTTAGGATTCAGTGTTGTGCAAATTTGAAATTATTTCCAGCAATAATGTTTAACTCTGTAAAATAACGTGCTTTGGATCAAATTAAAGATTTCTATGTAAGAAATATTAGTTTATCCCCCAATATATCTTCAGCTAATAGAGGATAAAATTTAAATCCTTGCCCTCAAAGGACGAAATTGTCCATCAGATCCTTTATTAAAGTCTATAAACATCTCAGGAAATGAACAGGACGCATCAGCTCAACACATCCAGCAAAATGTGGGGAAACCTCCTAGAAAAAAATTATTTAATAAAGCAAATATGATTTCAGTTGATGGCCTCACTGTAGCAGCACTGACAGAGGCTTCCTTTTCATGCATGGAAGAACTGCACCCTTGCATTCCGGGAGGATTGCAGAAGTGAAGATGGAGGAATTGTAGCCCTTATCTCCTCGGGAGCACACAGGAGGTGATGAGCTGTGAGGCAGGACTGGAGCCCAAACACCAGAGTCAGCCACGGGGGAGCCGGAGCCTCCTGCACTTCCCAGAGAGCCCTTGCATTAGCTCACTACATCTTTAGTCTCCTGAACAAAGTATATATTCAATATCTGGATTTTTCCCCCAGGTTTCTCCTTTAGTCCCCAGGACTTTCTGGCTGGAAACAACTGCATGACCCCGTTGGTCACAGCACCTGCCTGCATGGGAACTGTGGGGTGCTCTGCAGAGAAGGGAGGGCTGAGACACTGCTCCTCCCTGGTGGGAGAGATGAGGTGGGAGAGATCCAGAGTGGGCTAAAACCAGAAAAAATGCACTGCAAACATCCTGTGTCATTCGGCTGCGGAGGAACGAGTGCTTTAACCTGGACCTGAGGGCGCAGCTGGGATGGTTCCTGCACCAGAGGAAATGAGATGATCACAAGGCTGCTTGAAAGAATGGCTGTAGTGACAGTCTCCAGCACGACCTGCTTTTGGGACTGTCTTGGTACATGACAAATAAGACTGGCATAGTGACACCTCTCCCTTCAGGGTTTCAGGACATAAATGTGAGAAAATGCCCGTGACACATATTCCATCCAGTTTAAGTAGTCTAAAGTCACAGATGCACTGAAGGCTGAGAGAGACCTACTTGAGAGCTGACCCTTGACAACCGTAGCAGGCTGACCATCTGTCCCAATTCTTTTCTCAAAGCAGTCCTGAAGTGTTACATGCTGTCAAGAGCTGAGCAAGAGCACCTGGGCCTTAGGAGCCCTCGTGTTGTCTAAAGCCCGTGTGAAAAGCAGGAAAAAATCCATGAGGATTCCCTACAGGGTTCAAGGAAACATCTGAACCCGTTCCAGCCAATACACAAGTTCAGAGCCAAGCAAATATTTCCTAACACCTCGGTCTGTCACTTCGGTTTTGACTCCTTATCGGGTGTGGATTGGCCAAGTTACATTCCTTCTGCTGTCCAAAAGGACAGGAATAAATCACACATGAATGGTTTGAATGCCTGAGACTTAAGCTTTTGCCTAAATTTAAGCATGTGTTTAAGTGATTTGCCGGTGAATTTAAGCTCGGCAGCATTTTGCTGAATTGAACCTAATGGGGTAGTCCCGGTGGAATAGTCAGATTTGTAGAAAAGATAAAAGAGTTCTTAAATAAATCACATCACTTCAGAAGTTCAAAAAGTACTATTTTTTTTATGCTTCAGGTATAGTTTTGCAGGGAGGGTGGTCTGATTTTATCAGGTGAACTCATTGTCCCTGCGTTTATGGGCAATTTATACCTGTGAATTGGCCTTTTCTCTCCTCCCTCTCCAATACACACTTCAGATAAGCTTCTTCTGAGTGGATGTATTGGCAGAACAAAAGACTCTTCGTGAACAATACATTTATTGTTCCAATTTTAAAAAATAAACATTTTCTTTACAAACAAAATTCAGCCAGAGGGTTGGAGGGAGGGGATGTAAAAGGATTTGTTTTCTTGCCATCACACCTTCTCAAATTAACATTATTGCTAAACAAAGACACATCAGAAGACACTTTTAATTAAATTGATTTATGGGAGAAGTCAATGGATTTGTGCCAGTTTACACCAGCAGAGAATTTGACCCTAGGTGATTCTGCGTGTGAGAGAGATTTCTACTTCTGATCTGGGGGGCTTCAGGGAGGGATGCATGAATTTTAGATAGTCAGTCTCTATTTGTGCTTATCAGACAGCACAACCTTGAAGTGTCTTTACGGGTTGATCACAGACTGTGCTTATTTGAGATTATTCTTTCTTTAAATAACAAGAACCTGAAAAAAAGCCAAAACTTGCATATCTTTGGTTGATACGTGCGAGCTGTGGGGGTGAGGGTGGTGCAGTGTCCCACTAGCCTGAAAACAATTCTGACTGGGAGCAATGCTGAGGAGAGAGACCAGCCTGAAAGCTTTGCATGGGAACATCCCTGCACGCCTGAAAATCAGGTTCGGCCTTCAGAAGTTTTCCTTTGGCTGAGCATCCCTTCACATCTGGCAGCTTCCCCCGCCCAGCCCTCTCCCCAGGACCCTCCTGATTTTTCAAAAGAAGGGCGTGTGATGCTCAGCGGCCCCTCCCCTCCTCCCCCCTTCAAGCCACTTCAGAAACCTCTGCCAAGAGCCTGCCTCACAGACCGCGGGTGAGACCAGATGTCCTCTCATCTTCATCTCTGCATCTGCAGGCTGTGAGTGCTGGAGCCTCCTCTTCCCTGTGCCCCTGGCAGGCAGATCCTCATCTCATCCCAGGACTGAGAAAAGCTCCAGGAAAATGCAGCCTGCCAGCACTGACTGGACTGACTGGTTCAGTCAAGGCAGAAACTGAAGAGTGATTGCAGAAGGACACACCAGCGGGTGTTTTGGGGAGTGGGTATTTGCCAGCAGCTCATTTCTGGGTGCTAGACCTGTCTAGTTTCAGGAGAATATGAAATAGCTCCCACAGAACTATATTTCAGCACAAGCAACTCTCTTCACAGCCTCCTTCTCTGTAGAGATTTTATATTGATAGGAAATGGTATGGTTCAGGAAAAAAATTACTTAAACCAACCTCATCTTCCTCAGGCAGATGAAAGTGCCTTTCATTTGTTGGAGATTTAGATATGAATTTATGACTATGTGCTTTACACAAAGCATTCTTCCACTAAAGGAGGTCATCCATCATTCTAGGCACCTTTCCATCATATTAAAATTGAGAAGCCAACACCTGTAACCTGTATAAGTGTGGGCTGCTTATATGATCATGAAGGAAAAATATGCAGGCTTTCTCCTTCCTACCAGCAGTCCCCTCCCTCCTTATATTTCTCTTCCCCTTATACATGAGGAAAAAAAATGTGTCTGTTCATCACAAATACTGTTCCAGCAAAATATCCAGGCATGGGAGGAGGCTCCAGGACTCTGCTGCAGCCAGAGTCCCATTAATTGGTGCAAAGGAGACTTGAAAACCTCCTTCTGTTGCAAATCACAAATATGTGATTTGTGTATCACCACGTACAGATAGTTACAGTCTTCAGGGTTGTCACAGAAGCCCAGGACCTGCCTTGCATCTTCTCTTGGCACCAGCCAAAAGAGGCATGTGCCAGCCCAGGAGAAAGGAGACAACGCTAGATAAAGCCTGTCTCTGCAAATGAAGGTCTCTGTTTCCTGGTGTTTCTTCACTCCATTGTCCAGTTAACACGTCTTGTCCACACAAAAAGGCAACTTTGCTGTTTTCTTGGAGTCTTTCCCAACATATTGGCTGCAGTTCTCCGCTCTGTTTTTGTTCTCTCATTTTGAACCCATGATGTGAGCCCCTGGACTTCACCAGATACAACTTTTGCTGCTCTGTCTGGTGGGGCTCTGAACCACGTGGTGCTTTGCCCCACTGTAATCAAAAGGCCTCACAAGACTCACACGAGTGCTCTTCAAATGGCACAACTGGATCAGAGTCATAACAGGGAGGAAGAAAAGGAAATGTGTCAGGGAGAAAAGTATAACTGTGTCCAGGGCATATAGATACTATATTTATTATTATTATGTATTTTGTATGTTATATTGACATGTTCTAGATTCTCTATGTATTTTTAATATCATGTGTGGAGTAGGCTGAAGTGCCTAGGTGAAGACCTCTGCTTGCCTATCACATACCAGAGCCCAGCTGTTTTTGAAGCTATCCATATCTTCAGGAATCCTGCAGATCCTAGGATGGGAGTTTGGTAGATGCCCTTTTCACCTGGACAAACTTGAAGACATCAGGAAGCAGTGGGGAACACTTTCCCCTTGATAAAAATCACTGTATGAAGCTCTGAGGAGACCCCAGTCAGTCCTACATGGGCTTGCATGGTTATTCCTAAACCCATTGAGCATATTCTGGTACCTTGCATGCCCCTAAAAGCTCCAGAGAAATATGGTATTTTTGTTAATTTCCAGACCAGGAAAGCTCAGTGCTGAGCAATGCCAGCATTGTTTGAACACTGTCCATCCTCCACCCCAGACATTACTGCATTTCCACATTTGTTCCTAAAGGATGATTTAGAGGTGATTTTCACTGAGATACCCAAAAAAAGTGAAGCATTGTTATTGCTGAACCAAGTCAGGTTTAAATTATGCAGAAAGAACTTATCAGGGTCATTCTTATGAAGTGCTTAAGGATCACATCTCTCCTGAAAATAAGATTCAACCTTACTCTGATGCTTACAAATTGTTAAGTAATTTTTCCTTTAATTTCCCCCATAAGTAACTTACTGTTTTACAACTAAATATTGCAAATTATACCAAAAAAAGTTCTTTGTTTGGGTTTTTTTTAAGTGAAGCCTCTGACCATGAAACCCCAAATGCACTAAAATACTGAGCTAAAGAGAGCCTCTTCCCTCTGTTTCCCCCAAATAAGCATTCAATGAGATGGGCACAGTCCTGGAACACACTGAGCCTGGGACAGAAATGCCCTCTCCAACCAGATCTTTGCCATAGGGTGGTTCTATCATGGTGTTCCCATCATCTCCACTTACCAGAAACACTGAGGTAATTATCTTTTACATTTACACACACAGGCCCTTCATCTCCCAGGACCCCAGAGTATTTTTGAGATTGGAAATTAAGAGATAAGCTTGCCCTCGCCTGTGGAAAGCAGCCCTCTCTGCCCTGGGTTTTTGCAGCTCATTAAAAGCTGTCAGCAGTGTGCAGCCCTCCCAGCAGGGCACCAGGGATGAAGGGACAAGTGAAGCAGAGTCCACAGAGAGTATTTTGGAGGGAGGGTATAGTACTTGGTATGGATGCTGTGGAATCTCAGAGAAGGCAGAACCTTAAGTTGAGCAGAAAACTCAACTTATAATCAAGCTGTAGGTTAAAAAAGAGTTAAAGAGCATGAATTTTCATTTGGAGCAAATGTTGTTCTTGGAATATATGAAACATCTATTAGCAGACATCAATTTCTACCATATGGCACATGCATTACTTCTCCTGCTAAGCAGACTTGTACCTCACATCCAGCGATCATATTGTGACAGAAAAGTCCACTTTGATGAAGTGCATCAGCCTGGCGGGCTGAAGGTGTTCACATGGGGGTGTGGAAGTTCCCTGAGACTCTCTAGTTTTGTTAAATCTGTGCTTAAGTACTACAGCATGCAGCCTGCAGTGTATCTGACGGGAGTGAACCCCTCCAGCCAAATTATCACTAGGATTAGGCAAACTAATTCAACTCAGATAAGTTCTTCAGATCTTTTCTAAAGCTCCAAGCAGGCTCTCGATGAGGATTTACTTTGGCAAGTCTCAGTCTCTTCTATCTCGTAAGCCTATGTTGCAATGGAAAAGAAAGATTCCAAGATTCTTTTTCCTGGCAGTTAAAATAGGAGGGAGGCCTCTCCTATTCCTTTGCAATTTACAGGTTGAAAACATCAGATCTGTATGACCCAGCCGTCTTTTATTTCTTAACCTGTAAAAGAAAATGCCTTGCAACATTTCCAGTGCAGCTGGAAGCAAAGACTGGTGGACTTTGAATCTCAGGATACATCCAGTTTAACTTTTTGGAGGGATACAAGAAGAAGAGCAGAAGCAAAACCAAGCATGAGTCATAAAAATTCTGAACAGTGAAATCCAGCTCTGAGCAGGTGTTTTTGCTAAATGAAAATACCCACCCAGATGTGGCTTACTGCCTCAGTTTGGCCCAAACATACAGGAAGAAACCTTGTGCATTTTTCTCTGGGTCATAACCCTAAATACGCTCAGTCCTGCCCAGGATCCTGAATACAGTGAGAGCAGACTCACAGCCTTGATGTGACCTCCTGAAGTTTAATTTCCTTTCTCCTTGACAACAAGATCATAATTATTGAGGTTTTAGCTGACAGGCACCGACTGATTAAATCTAAAATAAATATTAATTGCAGACACATCATTAAAAAGGAGAGACACTATCTAACGCTAGGTCAGACACAAGCGAAGATCCACTCCGAGTTAAGGACAAACCCCAATTTGGTGATGAGCTGGATGTTCTCACTAAAAGTGCCAGTCTGTAATAATGAGAAGCCTGAAATTTAGCTGAGGGCATGAGCCTAGAAATGTTCTGTCACCACACCACATCTACCACACAGCACATCTGAATGAACTGCTCGAGTT
The DNA here is from genome assembly GCF_021018805.1 of Prinia subflava. Taxonomy (NCBI): domain Eukaryota; kingdom Metazoa; phylum Chordata; class Aves; order Passeriformes; family Cisticolidae; genus Prinia; species Prinia subflava. The sequence continues at coordinate 5,701,549 of NC_086261.1, forward strand.
CTAGGTGACACTAAACAATTTCTCTGCTGCTCAACCCATCACCTGCCACATCCCTCAAACACTGATACAGGTCTGGAAAGAAAATATTCACCCTTCAAGCTCTGCCCCTGCTCAGCCCTGCCTCTGTGCTGGGGTGGGCACAAGCTGAAAACTTCAAGCATCATTTTGTGTCAATTTTTAGACCTGCCTCCTCACTTCAAGTCTTGCTGTATTCCTGTGACATTTTCCATGCAAATGTCAAAAGGTCCCAATCAGGAATGAAAAAAATCCCAGCACCTCTGACAGCTTGCATCTGGGTTTGGTTCATTTTTTTTTTCCTGAAGCTTTTTCTTGTCTTTCAGTATGGAGCTCAAGCCCATGTTCCCTATTCCCGAAAACTGATCCAGCCACTTACGGGATTCTCAGTGAGATCATTCAGGAAATATTTCCAGTTGGAGGTCTTTGCTTGGGGATTTTTTTTTTATTTATTTTGTCCTATGCTTGGCATCAGTTACAGGTGCTTTTCCTATTTTGGATGGAAAGGATATTAAGCAGTATTCCTAAAGGTCCTTTTGGCCTTTTTTTTTTCCTTTAATTTGCCAAAAAAGCTTTTGATGGAACATCCTCCCCTGGCCCCCAGTCTGACAGGATTCCCCGACCTGCGTAACGCTGTCCAGATTGAAGCATGAGAAACATTTTGAAAATGAACTATGCTGGAGTCTGGGAGTTATTAGCTGCCAAGAAATCCCAAAAGCTTTTAAACCTTGTTTGCAGCTGCAGAGTAGGAAACCTAGGTGCTATTCATAGAGGAATTCAACAGGAACTGTAAATTCAAGGCAACTTGGTGCTAAAACACAAAGGTAAAGAATTAAAACAGACTTAAGAAAAGAGCAACCCAAGCCATTACGATGCCAAAGTGACTGACTGAAAAGGAAGTTTGAAAAATTTCAATGTGCCTGGCTGGGATATAAAACTCAGACTGAGGTAAAACAGCACATTCTCTAAAATCAGGTGTCCTTTGCAGCTGGTTGTAGACCAGGGCTGAAGGAGGAGGTTGGGGAGCTTTTTAGCACTCTCCAGGATGGGAGATTTTTGTTATGCAGGTGGAACAGGAGAATTGGAGGTGGTTCTGGAAAAAGACCCAGACTCAATCAGCCAAAAATTGCCCCAACTTTTTTATCCCTGGAAATGTCCAAGGTCAGATTGGATGGGGCTCTGAGCAACCTGGTCTAGTGGAAGATGCCCCTGCCCATAGCAGGATCTTTAAGATCTCTTCCAAACAAAACCATTCCATGATTTTATGAATAAACGTCTCTATCAATGAATCAAACACTTCTCCAGCCCCAGTCATGACACTTTATTTGCTGTACCATGAGAAAACTGCTCCTTCACCGTTAAAAACATGAAATTAGGGTGAATATTAGAGGTGGCTTCATAATTAAGGGTTATAATAAGCATTGTATGACAATCAAAAGTCACTGGAGTATGTTGGCTCTATAGGAGGTGTTCACCAGCCACTGCCTGGGTGTCTTCTCCCAGCCCAGACTGTGAGAATGGGCACAGTCACCACACCATAGGCAAGTGATTTTCACTTCCCGAGCAGGCAGAGCAGGAGCAGGTACACACTGAGTTACAGCAGGTCAGCTTTTCTCTTCCAGTACAGCCCCGGGCCCCTGCCTGGTGAAAAACACCCTCATTCCCTGCCCTCCTGCCTGCAGAGCAGACAGCAGCACCAGCCAGCAAGGGAATAAACTGTGAACACCTTTTAGGGAATGATCTCATCCTGAACAAAAGTTAAATAAAACAACTTGATAAATCACCGTTCCCCTGTGTGCACAAGCACACAAAAAACCAGAGTCCTCCTGTGAGCTGAAGTGAGCAGCTGCTTCAGGGTTTGAGGCATTTTTAGGGGGAGAGGAGCTTGATTTTCAGATAGATCCTTAAGTGCAGCCTCTAAAAAACCAGCTCCCATCAAGTTACCTGATGTTCAATCCTCTCAACAGAAGCATCCCAAATGAACTTGTCACTTGTCACCATCTTTTCCAAGGACTCCAGAAGGAGAAACAAGACTCTTAAGGCAGGAGAATACTTTTGCACACCTGGCTTGTACTACTTTAAGGAAAATTACTCTCAAGAGCTAATTAAAATGCATTATTTCCCCCCTCTAGCTGTATAGATTAATCTATTTCATTTTCAAAATCTCATTTTTTCCCATCACTTCAAGTATTCAGGAGAGATTACATTATTACAATCACAACTTGGCCTCAGTCCCAGAACACAGAGATGAAGAGAGAAAAGGCTTTTGTTGAGGACACGCACACACACTCACACACACACTTTAGACAAAATGAAAGCACATTAATCAGCTAATAGGGAGGGGGGGAAATCTAAATTCGTATGACAGAAGCCACGAAAATGGAAGATTTCTGCTGGAATGTACAGTCAGTGCAAAAGCAAAAAGACCAGGGAATGTCATGATGTCATGGAAAACTTTGAGATTTTTTTTCTTTCTTTCTTTCTTTTTTCCTTTTTTTTTTTTTTTTTTTTTTTTTTTTTCAAACTAGGGAAGAACACATCTTGGTCTCCCAGAAGCAACCAAATGGAAAGGATATTTTTCAAGGGTTCAGCAGTGGCACTGGGCAGTTCAGGGCAATATTATGTCCAGGTGAAATCAAGATCATTAAGATAATGTAAAGGCCAAAGAGGTTAAAAAACTACTGTTACTGTGGTTAGATAAAGCAGTTTTACTGCAGTGAAAGAGGGAAAGGAAAAAAGAGAAAAACTACATGGTTATTAAGATGCTTCATTAGAGAGCAGGTACTCAAACTTTCCCTGGAAGAAACAGAACCCCCAAGGTGAAGGGACAAGATTTTTTGTCAGTTATGCCAAAGTGCTTTCTTTAAAGTTAATGTAAGCTCTGGGAAGTTCACACAGTTAAACGAGAGCAGAAGTGCTGTCCCTGCAGGATGCCTCCTCCCAGCACTGCCTTCCCCCCTCTCTGCAGATGTTTGGGGAGGGGGAGAGGCTCAGGCTGTGGTTGCACATCTATTAATATCACATCTGCTGTACTCTGAGGTTTCGTGGCAGGACAGATTCGATCTGGATCAAGCACAAACACATTTTTGCTGAATTAGCCTGAGCACATGGTATGATGTGCTCCAGCTTTGAGTTAGCTGGTCACATTATGTCAATCTGAAGCTGGCACACAGCTCTGGCCTTGGCAAAAAGGTTCCCAGGATCAAGGTATGTCACAAAGCTGTCGAATGCATTTGAACCAGGTGGTGAATTTGTACCAGATCAGGAGTTTCCATCACAGGGATCAAGTTCCTTTGATCCACTGCTGGACACCTTAAATCCAGGTGTGTCAGCTTGTGAAAACAGCCTCAAAATCCTAAACCCATGTGTGCATGATAGTCACCATTCCCCAAAACCCAGTGCCCAGAAATTTAAGAAAACAAGTTGAGGTTAGATCTAAGTTTTAGAAGTCTTCCTTTTTCCTGCTGCAGCAGGGGCTGATTCCCTGTTGGCACAGGTCAAGGCAGGGATGCTGATGCCGTCACTGTGCCCTGACTCCGCATCTCCCCACGAGCCTCTGGCTGCAGGGCTGTCTCAGGGTAGGGGCAGCACATCAGAGCAATGAGAAATAAATAAATATTATATTTTTGTCGGGAAGGATTTGGGGTTTTAAATTATATATTTAGCGAAAACACAAATAATTCATGAGTGTTTTCAAATCCATTAATAATTCAAGCTGGAACCGAAATAGCTAAATCATCAGGGCCATCATCCTCGTAGAGGCATCTAGGATAGGTTATTTCAAGTACATTTCACTGCAGACTGGCACGTGCACAAATTCACTAATAAGCAGCTGCATCTGTGCCTTTCAGCTCCCACAAACCCCAGCTAGTCACAAATCCCTGACTCAGGATGCCATCCCTAGAGCTGAGATGCATCTGAGCCCTAATTGAGCCATGGCTTTAAGAGTAGGGACAGAACCAGTTTGAAATCCCATTTTATAGCTCCTCAAACCACATCTGAACCGTGTGGTACATATGTGGCATTTAAGAACAAATTATCTGAGCACCATACAAATGTTCACTAATAGCTAACTCCAAGCTCTAGCAACCAGCATTCTTGCCTGCATATTTGTGGCTGACATTGTGTAGACTTTGAGGCATGTATATTTGTTAATTTGAATTCTGTGTATTTTGTGGGCATTGAGGGTGTAATACTGAAACCATAATTTCATTGTGAAAAATTTTGCACTTTTGTGTATATATGGAAATCTGGTATGAGCTGGACAGCCAGATACCTTAGCAAGAATTCTCAGAACAAGAAAATCTCAGGTTTTTAAGTAATTTTGTGGCATTGAGGGACAAGTCCACTTGTGGTGAACTTGGCAGTGCTGGGTTAACAGTGGGCCTTGATGACCCTAGGGGTCTTTTCCAACCTTAATGATTTCATGTGTCTAAGTACCTTTTAATGACAGTCACCTTTACTTTTATCTTGACACCGAGAGATTTAACATTTTTTATTAGTACTTCTCAAATTTTGTTTTTAAAATTAACATTTAACTTCAAATCCATTTCAGTTAAAAACTGCATTTTAAATTTCATGGATACTAGTCCATCCAACAGCATCACTTAAGGCCTCTCCTAATTTACTGATACAAACTGAAATCTTATGGTTACGTTATCAGGTAATCAAGGAAATGTTTAGCCTACTAAAAGTGCAGTAGTTTATAATTAAGGTTTTAAAGTTGAAAAGTTTGGCAAAAAACAATCCCTGCTCTGACATTTCACTTATTACTCATTAATGCATAACGTCAGAAGTTTGCTCAAGTACATCCATCATCCCACCTCCAGCCTCCCTCCTGCCCTGGCCTTTACACCACACCTGGTCAGCCTCCTGCCAGGCAGAAATTCAAAACTGAGACCTAGAGGACTGGGAATTCAGCATCAGGCTGAGAGTCAGTAGCTGTTGTCACTTTAAGCTCTGCAAAAACTAACTCCAGAGAAAACCCCCACTCCATGGCAGAGGGGGTGGAACTCGATGATCTCAAAGGTCCTTTCCAACCCAGCCCAATCTAGGAGTCCATGACTGTGTGAAAAGCAGCCCCGTTTCACCACGAGCTCTGTGCAGGACCACGATGTCAGTTCACCCACACTGCTGAGGTGGCACCTGGATGTCATCAGCCACCACAGTGCACAAACCCAGTGGAGAGTCCCAGCCTGGGAAAATGGAGCTGAGCCTTGCTGGCTGGAAGCATTTTGACAAAGAACATTATTCTGGTTCTTGAAGCCCCTGTGCATCACCAAGATACCCCTGTGCCAATGGGGACCTGGTCCTTCTGTGCTGCTGGCACAGGGTGACATTGGTGCACCCGATGGGCAGCACCCCCAACCACCCTGGGTGGCTACAGGCAGAGCCCTGAACAATTACCATGGAGGACAGGCAGCTTTTAGAGAGCATTAATTAAGTAAACAGCTGTCCCATAGGCCCTCCTGCATCCCACTGCAGCAGAAAGTTATCTGGGATGGGTTACACAGCTGCTCTTTGGCCAGAGACAATGCTGGCAGCAAGAAAAAGTTTTTGGAAGGAAGCTGTAAGTCTAATATTTCATGAAGAGGAAATGAAGGAGCTACATTGTGGTATTGACTTATACAGCTATATCTGATGGCATTTCACATTCTCTGCTTGTCACCCCAGCTGTGTCTCTGCTTTGGGAAAACCTGGGGCTCAGAACCACCAACAGAAAAGTATTACATGGTAAATTCCTGACACTGAGTGTGCTGGAGGCACTTCTCTAACCCTCTGATCTTGGGACACATAACGGCTCATTCATTCTCTCTCCCTTTTTTTCAGTTTTGTAGGAATTCCCCCATTGTAAGGAGCCCTTGACCTTACCCCCATTCCTTCTACTGCTGCCTGACATCTTCCCATCATATGTTAACAGTGTGTGTGTCTTCAGTGAAAAGCAAACCATTGCTGCTGCTCTCAGGCCCCAAAGAAAAGCAACGTGGAGGAAGAAAGAAAGAGAAGCCTCAGCCTCAGTGGTTCTTCCCAGAGATCTGTTGCTCCAGCAACTGGAAGTCAAACAATGATGTCAAGAAGACAGAGCTGAGCACTTTAAGTGCGGCGTCCAGTTGCCACAGCAACTCGTTTTTAAAGTAAGTGATGCAGAGAGGTTTTCTTTTCTCAGTAGTAGAAAAATATGAGAGATCAAATGAGTGTGAAGGATGTTTACCTGGGGCTGGGGGTGTTAATTCAGGGGGCTGGGATGCAGCATCCTGCCAAAGGGCCAGGGCAGGGAGGAGGAGGAGGAGGATGCTGTTCTCTCCCAGCGGAGCAGAGCAGCTGCTTGGAAAGGAGTTGCTTTGCTCTTCCTTTCACCAAAGGAAATGCCAGAGAAGCAAACTCTGCTGCCAGATGCCACATGGACACCAAATGTTCCCCACTGGCTCACAGCAGCCCCTGGCTCCGAGGGGAGGGCTCCTGGTCTCGCTTTCATCCCGCCTGCCCTGAGCTGCCTCAGCTGTTGCAGCCCCATCTGTCCCAGGGGTGCTGGCAGCTCGGGGGCTGCAGCAGGGAGGACAGGTGCTGGGGGAGCAGGGGGCCTCTGGCCACCCCTGAGCATCAGCCCTTTTCCAGCCCCCGCTCCCCTTTCCCCAGCTCCCAGCAATGGCTCTTTTGTTTGGGACCATCACTTTGTGCCTTTCTAAGAGCTGAAATCTGTGGCCAAAAGGTGCAGTTTTACCATTTCACTGCAAATAAAAAAATCTCCCCCAGCCCCCAAAGGGCTGAGAGGGGAGTGGAGTGAGAGCTGTTGGTGTTTCTGGGGGACAGGACATGGCTGATTTTGGAGGTTACAGGCAAGGTTTTTGTTGAGAGAGCATTTATTCACATAGCTGCTTGCATGTGGAGCACATTGCTTCCCAAAGCAGCCATCCATGTGGATCTGGGAGACAGGAGACACCTTCAGCTATTGTCCCTGCTTGAAACACATCACAGATCTCCTGAGGAGCTGCTTTATCCCCACGTGCCTGGGAGGAACAACGTGGTTAACTCTTGCACTGATTCATCCTTATCCATTTATCTAATACAAACCATTCCTTACTCCATTAGGCCCTTGCTCTCACTGAGTAATCCCTGGTTGTATCATGCTTTGGAATTAGTCTGTAAGGTCCTCAGGGCAGGGATCATGCCTTGGAAGGTGCCTCACAGACTTTAGGCCATTGCTAAATTAATAAGAATGTAATAAAAGTATTAGAGCTCTACCGAGGGAGGCATTGTTATGCCCCAGAGGCAGCATATCTGGTTAACAACCCTGAAAAGAAATGCCAACAACATTAGCCTCTGCCCCTACATCCCTCCACCTAATGTAAAATTAAATAGCTACAAATTACCTATCTATTTTTCTATCTGCCTAGGCAATTAGCCCGTGCTCATTACTGGACATATGGGGATACATCCAAGCTCACCAAGATGGGAGGCACAACACACAACGAGGCAGGAGTAGATGCTCTGAGGCTTCTGCTCCCTTGTAAAACACACCATTAAACCACAACACATTGGACCAGCAGCAGAGGTCAGAAAAAACCTGCAAAATCTGGCAAGAAAAGTGTCCAAAGAGCAAACTGAGAGCCAAGGGCAGCAAACAGGCTGTGAAAGTGTTCTCAAGGGTGTGGGCAGGACACGGAGGAGCAGCCAGGGATGTTTATTCATATGGGAAAGGCAAACACAGAGCTATAAGCAAATGTGGCATTTATTTGCAGTTAAACTCGTGCATACATCTCCATGAATACGAGGTGCACCCCACTGACAGGGAGCCTGCTGCCAATGGGGCATTGTGGAGGATAAATCCATGGAATTGCAGCCAGGGGACAGCTGAGCATCAAGTTAAACATCCTGGGGGAAAATTCAGGCTGAAGTTTTTCAGTCAGCAGCACAGATAGGACTCCCCTATGCCTGAGCTGAATTTGGGAGCAGAGGAGCCCCCACACCTCCCTCCATGAAGCCAAGAACACTCCCTCAGATCCAGTGCTTTAATCCAGTTAAGTTCAAGCCCTCTGCTCTGCTTGACAATAATGCTATATTTTTATTCAGGGCAGGATCAGAGGTCTGATGAAACCTCATGTTGCCAACATAAAAGTAGAAGGAGCTTTAGCTAATCCCAAGGAAAATGAAGCCCACCTCTTTCACCCCACACCCCTCCTGAAAAGAAAGAAAATGCAACCCCCACATTTTACTCTCTTGGAAGAGAAAATTCCCTGCTGTCCTCAGATGGTTAAAACATGAAGCTTTAGTGGGCTGCAGAAGGAATAGCAATTACATACCCTTCACCTCTTGCCAGCTTGGGCTTTTTTTTTTTTTTTTTTTTTTTTTTTTTTTTTTTTTTTTTTTTTTTGAGAGGGGAGTATTGTTCTAAATCTTTCAACTGTTTTTGTGGGGTTTTTTCCAGCACTTCTTATGGGGGGAAACATTCTCACCCTTCATGAGAAAGGGTGGTTTACATGTGGAAGAAAACAAGAGAAAGGAGTTCACAAGCTCCTTCAATGTCACTTAAAAGGAAAAAAAAAAAAAAAAAGAAAGAAAAATGTAAAAATGAGAGAGAAAGAGAAGGAAAGGCCAGGTCTTCAGTGGAGTTAGCCTGGTCATATGAAAGGAGCAGGTGTTGTACTGAGTTAATTTATCTGGGAGGAGACCTGAGCAAATCCCAGCAGCCCTGCTGAGAAAAAAGCTTTGTATGCTGACACAAAGCCCTCCCTGCTGCAGCTCTGTTCTTGCTGCCTTCCCTTCCCTCCTCCCCACCTTCTCCTAATTGCAGGGCTAATGTCCTCTGACAAGTGCCTCAGATGGTCCAACAACAGCCCTATCACCCATTCCCCATCCCTGATTATTATTATTTTCACAGCCCAAATCCCTGCCGACCTCAGGCTGCTGCTCTTGATTATTCTCCATCACAACCGTGTCTGCTGAGGAGCTGCAAAATATTCCCTCCGCCATGCTGAGCACCCAGTTGCTTGGCTGTTGTGACATTGCTGCAGTTTCTGGCATGAGGAACAGTGCAAATGGGGTTCCAAAGATTCCTCTTTTGAGGCTGCAAGCCCAGGACCCACATCAAAGCTGGATGCTTGTCTGATGTTTGCTTGGAATGGTGGTGTCGGAGGGAGGGGGCCTATCTGCCTGCCATGCCTGGAACATGTGAGTTACTGGCACAGGCCCCAGCCACACCACAAGCTGTGTGTCAATTAAAATGGGGATCTGGAGAGCAGCAAGCCCAGGCAAGCAGAGATGGGGAGCAAGTTTATCAAGTGATTAAAATAGGTAGATGGTCTTCACGTGAGGTCGAGAGGAACAACCTGACAAAATCTTCTGTTGACAAGGAAAAGGGGTTCGAGTTCAACAAGCACAGTCTTAGCATTCCTCACTCCCAAATACATACCCAGAAACCACTGTTGCTCTGAGACCTACACAAAAATCACAATTTCTACCAGGGCCACATCATCCACCCTTGATGTAGACGACTTTTACAAAGCCCAAAATATAAAGCAAATATCTCCAGCAGTTCCACTGTGCTTTGAGACTTCTCTTCCTCTGGGAATAGGGGCAATCATGGCAGCAGAAGGGAAGCCAACACCTTCAAGAGCTGATTTTCACAGCAGCATTAACATGTGCCACAGCTTCTGTGCTGCTTTGGCACCACAGTGAAATGGATGCTCTGGGAAGAGAGAGGGAACAGACTCTTATCCCTGATACCAACACCTCTCCATCCCCAGCTGCACACATCCCTTCATGCTACAGGGACAGGATATTTATAACTGTGGGTTAGAAGGAGAGAAGGTGCCCATCAGGCAAGAGTTACCTTGCATCAAAGGATTCCTTCAAGGGAAGGAGAGAGGGAATCTGGGCAGGAAAGATTTCAGGGCACCAGCAAGCAGCAAAGGGCATCTCATTCAAAAGGTACCCAGTGGTTTTATTGCACAAAGCAGAATTAAAAAACATCCCTTCAAAATACAGTGAAAGGAGAAGCGTGTTGGGGAGGAAAGGGAGGGGCTGTGCAAAGGGATGAGAGCAGCTGGAGAGGAATTCCAGCGGGACAGATAGACAGGCAGTCACAAAGTCTGTTAATTATTTAAAAAATAAACTAACACAGAAAAGGACATCCTGGGGATGAAGGGGAGGCAGAACCTCAGGGTACCCATCAATTATGCACAAACCAGCTCAGGGACACTGCGAAAAAGGGTCCTGTGGGCACTGTCACAGGAATGTCACCAGAAGCTGGTCCCAGGCCACCGCCAGTGACACAGCACGGTACCCTCGTGACCCTTTGTTACCCCTGGCTTCTTGTGTTTTGCAACTCGAGTTGGTATCCACAAGAGGAAACAAATGAACACAAAGGCTTGGCAGTGGTTTGTGTTTCTAATTGCATTGCAACCCTGTTTTCACCTGGCACTCCCCTGGCACACAGGAGCGGGGCAGCCTGGAGCCTCCCTCCTGCTCTGTGGAACAGTGACCACAACAAACAAGTGGGTGTGAAGTAGAAGCCAACTGCATCCAGGCTGGTGCTGCCAGATCAAGGGAAGCAAAGGGACAAGGCAGGAGACACAGGAAATAAATCTGTCCTTACTGATCACTTTTCCTGACTGGAGCTTGGACTGATGCAGAGCATCTCCTCCAGACCTGCAGATTCCAAATTTTTCACAGGATCATGCCACACACACCACTCCTGGGGACTACACAATGTGATTTTTCTTGGCTGAATAGCCACCTACATTGCTGGCTTTCAGAATTTTTATTTTTTTTCCCAAGAGTTCCACTAACAGAAAACCACCAAAACATGACAAAGTGGCAAAAGTATTTCTTCCCTATTTTAGTATTTTTCTTATAACTTGAGCCTTGAAATGATATCCCAATATCTTTAGTAAAGCTCTGGCCCAGAAATTCTGAAGCTTAAGATGGGAAGAACCATCTCAGGTTCAGAATGGTGATCCAGCATCCTGTGTACACTTCCATTGTTTCTTGAGAAAATATAAAATATTCCCTAGAAACCAAAAGCATTAACTTGCCTCATGCACACCATCAAATAGACATTGAATAATAAGAAGTTTGGCTTACAAATGGGTGTTGCTAGAATTCCAGTTTTCATCCCCATCCTGGTTTTAAACCACAACAAGCTCGTAAGTATGAAGACCCAAAACCTTACAAAATCTTAACCCACCCAGGTTGTCCTAATTCCTCCTATTCCTCCAGCCTTTGTTTATCCAAAAAATGGCTTTTCTTTGCATTGAGCTGCTCCTTAAATCCTACAGAAACATGCAGCTCGCAAACAAGAAGGGTGATCTGTGTTTGATAGAAACCACCCATATAAATGAAACCGCAATTTTTACGATAAATCAGCAGATGGGCAAGCACGCAGAAACTGTATCTGCCATAATGATTTATTTAAAATAAATCCAGCTGTGGTAAAATAACGAGTTCTCTGCAAATGCACACACAAATTCTGGCTATTTCATTATGAACATATTAAATCTAGTCCCTCAACTCCAGCTCTTGATGATAATTAAATACACATAGATGTACTGCAGTGGATTTGCTCCTGGTAATTTGCATAGCAGAAAATAATTACTCTGGCAATTAGATACAGTGCAACGTGCTGCTCCTTTATGTGCACCACAAATTTCTTCTGATGTTTTGGCATCACCCTTTAAGAAATTAATGAAGGCCCCCTTCCTATTAATAGCATGCTACAGTGGGTTCATGGTGGCTTTGCCTCATGTGTTTGGAATAACTTTTGTCCTTGTTGCTAGGGCTGGTGCTGCAAACCTCTTGCTGCCTTTAAATAGCCAGCTCCTTTGCTGGCAGCAGTGTTTTCCATTTGTTAGCTATTATATTGGTCATTTGTCCAATTGTGCTGCTCTTGTCCAGTGATCAACCACACAGTGCCAGGGCATCCTGCAGTTCAAAGGAAATAATCAGTTTATTAATCCCCCTCCTGTCCAGGCTATTTGTCCTGTCATACACACAGATGATGCATCACTGACCAAGGAGAAAAAGTGCAGACTTGAATTTGTTTAGGTGAGACTCCTCATCCCAGGCTAAGCTTTAAAGTCCCCAGGTTGGGAAAAGAAGTCCCCAACCACCAGCAGGATCAAAAAGGAAGGGTTAGGTAGAAGAGGAGCATCAGGGAAAACAAAAGCACAGAACAGAATTGCAGGTCTGAGTTTTGTACAGCCAGACAGCCCAGCCTTTTCTTCTCTAAAGGCATTTCCCTTTGAACATTGGTCATAAAAGCCTGTGAGAAAGCCTTCTCTCCCTCTTGAGGCTGCTGCCTGAGCTACAGCTGGCCCTGCCAGCAGCCTTCCCTGCATTTCAACCCCGAGCCTGTGCTGAAAGGGAGAGGATGCCTTAGGTTACTTCCAGCACCTCTGGGTCTCCAGAGGGTATCATAGCTTCATTGTTTAAAGATGGGAGGCAGAAATGATAAATTTTGATTAATCAAGTCAAGAATTTTGATAAATATTTGAGAACCTATTTGCTGCCAGTGCACATCTAATAATAAAGGGAGAACAGGGAAACTTCAAAGGCAAAACAGACAACAAGAAATGTGTGTGAGAGGTGAGACCATCCCCATGGGGAACTTCTCTCCCCACCCAGACAGTTCCTGGTCCTGCTTCCTTCTGACCTCAGAGCATTTTTTTCCACTGGTGCTGCCATCACTCTTGCCCTGCAGCCCTGTGCTGCCCCAGCTTCTCTCAGCTCTCACCCAAAGCCATTTCTCTCTCTCCTGAACAATGTTCAGTTGTCCTTCACACTTTGGTTTTGAATGAGGTTTAGTCTACTTGCACAAACTGCTGAGAGAAAAAAAGGCCCAGAAGCGAGGCAGGAGAGAGCCACATTCAATTCTCTCTGCCACTGACTGCTTGCCTAACCCTGGGCATCCTATTTCACACCCCTTCCTGTCCACCACTGCCTTCTTCAAAGTACTGCTCAGAGATAAATATTCCAAACACTCTGAACGTGATGTTGGTCACCAGCCACTTCAAAAATCCTATCAATTTTGGCTGGGTGTTTATCCTGAGGTGAAACTGCAATTCTGCCATCACCCACAGCCAGACTCTGTTCTTCTGCAGATTCAGGCAGGTTTCACCCTCCCTTCCTAAGGGTCACGGCCAACACTGCAGCCTGACCCAGCTCCCAGGACACAGACTGGGAGCTGAACATGCAGAGGTGCTGCAGTTCTCCCACATGAGCCCCAAACCCACCTGGAGGCCAGAGCTGGAAGGGTGGGATATGGCCACCCAGCACTTCCTAGCACTGAGACCCACAGGCTGCTGCTGGGGCGTGAAAAGGAAGAGGAAAAATGCAACAAAAGACAAGAATAAAAAGACTTCAATGCCAAAGCACAATTAGGAAGAATGCACCCCTTTTTCTCAGGGTTAGGCTTTTTTTCTTTTTCTCTCTTTGGCCTGGCACACGGCTGCCTGCAGATCCCTTTCCTGGTTGCCTAGCAGGGCTAGCATTCATGGCAAGCTGAGGTACACCATGGATGCTCCCTGGAAGCAGGCTGCTATTTCCTACCCAGATGTCTTTTATTTTTGTCAGTGTCATTGCTTGAAGAGCAACAATAGCACTTTATTTCCGTGGCTCTCATCTTTGGATATAGTGACAACCTTGCCTTACCTTCAGCTCTGTTGTACCCTCCATGAATAGCTCATAGAAAATAATTCAAAACAAACCAAGAAGGCTAAACCTGTAAATCCTCCCATTCTGCAGGGCCAAAGGGTTCTTTTACAAAGCACAAGCACTCAGGCTACACAGTTCTGCTAAAGTGCCCTGTAACAGTCAAGAACAGCTGAAGCAATTATCAATGCCCCATCTCCTCCAAAAGGCACAAACTCCAGGGAAGGAATCAATAGGAAAACTTTACAACACAGAGCCCTTAACTCAAGACATGTTTTAGGGATAAAGCCTTTAAAAGGCAGGGGATAAGATGCTAGACTAGGACTTAGGAAAAGACTGAACTCCATCCTTGAATATCTGGCCGTGCCATGGATTCCCCCAGGTAAAATGCAAGATACTGATATTTGTTTCCTTAATCAAATAATTTGGAGTCCACTGACAGAACAGGCTGAATAAGAACTAAACCTCTGAGCTATTTATACCTTCCTATTATTTAACAGAATAGTTTTAACATGAGATGTGCCACAGCAGACACAGGGATAAAAGCTTCTGCAAACTTCTAACCACAGGCACAGCATTTGCAGGATATCTGACAGGAGATGATCCATCTCCTCCTGATTAGTTTTTGAATGGGATTTGTGACATGTCCACTTGTCCAGGCAGGAGAATCAATCTGCTGATTCTTACACTCCCATGTCTCTAAAAACTGCAATTTTTACAAACTAGAAAGGGGAAATGTTCTCCTACACCTGCTGGCTACATGATGGATGGAGAGGCAATTCAACCTTTCACAATGAATTCCCATTAACAGAATTGGAGTGCAGGTTTCCAAAATACTGCCTGAAAGGTGAAGCCTGCCCAAAGCTTTCAAATTTAGAAATTTCACCTTCACAAGCCTGTATTTCACCTGAGATCTTAATGATTTCTCTGTGCCTTTCATCATCACACAAGCACCTCACACCTCTGCCACATAAAGCACTTAAGGACAGGATGTAGAGAAATATTGTGATTATAAAGCTGATTTATTGTTTACTCTCACAGGGCCTAGTTGTTACTTCCATCGAATTCAATGGGAGTTTTGCCATCGACTTCAATAGGGTGGAGCAGAGCCAGGGACTTTTGTCTGTTAATTCCTTGTGGATCATTTACAGCTTTCCAAGCACCACTGCAAAAATAAACTTCAGATTTTTAAAAAACCACATGCACACACAACAAAAAACCAACTGGAGTTAAACTGTGTATAAAGACCCAAAGAGAACCACTGGCATAATCTCCCTGCAGTATTTCAGAATAACTCATTATTTACTCATTAAATCAGCAAACGACAGCTCCATTTCTCAGGATCAGCAGTGTGTGCCTTTCTCATGACGGCAATCAAATTATTCACAAGCCATGTACATAATTTGCTCTTGAATATATATATAAAGTTTAGATATGATGAGTTGGGCTCAGAGCACAGAGACAGGGCCAAAAGTGAGCTGGATAAGTGACAGTGCTCTGAAGGTGCCAAGCAAAAACCTCCATGCAAGGAAGGGAATGGCTCTTCTGGGTGCCTTTCTGGTGTGGTTCAATTGACCAACTCTAAGATGCTCGAGGTCCTGGTAAGGGAAATAGAACAGGCTACAGAGAACAACCAGCCACATTAAACAGATAAACAGGGAGCCAAAAAAAAAAGGGAGAAAATTTAAAAACTCATGCGCCCTCTATTTCTTCCACCTTTAAGGTGCCTCTCCAATCTTAAGCAGCACAGTGACAAAACTCAACATTAGGATTGAATTTGTGCATTTTTGCAGAAATGTCACATGTTTTCAGACAGAGCTCATCTGAAAATAAATATTTTCCCTGCAGAAGCATGGGAAATGTCACTCTTTTCCAAATTTCCACCAAAGAGTCAAAAACTACAGCCCTGGACTAAAACAGGGCGACACTTCTGAGTGAACCTCCACCATCCTTCTGAACTAATTCTCATGTCAACTGCTTGGGAAAAGTAGGACTAAGACAAAAGGAAGCTGAAAGCCTGGGGCTTGAATGGAAACTATAAAAGGAACAAAAGTAGCAGCAACAAAACTCCAAGGACTCCTTTGGCACCCAAGGAGGAAGCTTAAAATACAGCCAGCATCTCTCAGCCTTTTTTCCCTCTATCTTCGTCTAAAAAAAAAAGAAAGAAAGAAAAGAGACAGCTCTTCGAAACAATCTCTTTCTGTGTAAGCTGTTGCCAGAGTCTGAGAGAATAAGCCAGGGTTTCTGTGCCAGCCCATTCACATGGCCAGGTGAAAAGAAACTCATTCCTTTACAGCCTGTGCTGCCCCACACAACATCTGCTGAGAAAGTGGGATGGGAAACACCAAAAAGGGGAGAAGAGAACAGCCGAGGCCTTCAGGTTAGAAGGGCAGCCTGTTCCCACCAGGGAGTCCCTCTTTCACTCGCAGACAACTGCTGCATTTGACATTTCAATGGGAACTGAGGCAGAGCAGGAGGGAGGGCGATGGAGGAGGGGGCGGTGGGAGAACACATAAAGGGACCGGAGTGAGAAAGGCACGGAGACAAAAATTCTGCATCTCTTTCATTTCTGCTTTCAGGGTATTTTTTCTCCCAATAATATGACAGTCAGGAGAAAGAGGAGAGTTTCTTTTAAAATCACACAGATAGCCAGAGAGCCAGTCCTGCTAAAAACTCCTTCAAGATGAATCAATTTTATGGGGCTTACAGAGCAAAATTCTTTTCTTTTCTTTTTTTTTTTTTTTTTTGGTCATCCCTTTTTTTGTTTGTGTTTTCAATGAGAAGGAAAAAGGATTTACATAAAATAAACAAAAAGAATGAATAGCAGCAAACCCTGCCATGGGCACCAACAGTGGATGCTTTTAGAAGAGTTACATGAATATTGTTTCAGTGTTCAGCATTGTCTGAGGGTTTAACACAGACACATTCATCCTGGGAAGTAATTCTGGGGTCCTGATCACTCCATACAAACCCCTCAATGAGAGCTGCATGCTTTTTTAAATCTGCTTTATAGAAACTTTCATCCAAACACATCAGAGTAATTTTGTAAAGGCTTCAAAGCAGCCCTGTGCCATGAAAGGGTATTATCTCCATTTTACAGAACAGGAAACTGAGGCCCAGAGGGAATCAGGCAGGCAGCATCCAGAAATGAATCACTGGCAAAGCCTGGAATAAAACTGGTTCCCTGGAGCACCACGCTCATCTGCAGTCAATGCAGAAACAGCCTTGGCTAAGCAAGAGTCTCTCTGCTGGGTTTTATGTCAAGCCCAAATATGTTAACCAAAAATAATACAAACAAGGCTCAAACCAAAACAGTGTTTTCATATCTACAATCAATGGAACTGGATTCACAGAGAGCACCAGTCCATGTGCTGGGAAGCGCAGAGGAACCTTTCAGGATTTGGAGAGGAGATATGGGGATATATAGATTTAGACATGAATAGCCAAGGTGGGAAGATAACAGAGGAGAGCCCAGGAACAGCTTCTCTGAGGGGAAACCCAGGGAGGTTAGGGCTGTGCTCAGAACAGTGAGGTGAAATTGGGATTCTGCTTCCACAATCAAAGAGACACTTTCCACTAGACCACGTTGCTCCAAGCCTCATCCAACCTGTCTGCTTTTCTCGGTAAGAATTCCCATTAATTCCAGTTATGGTCAGTGAGGGAGGCAAAAACCCACAGAGTCTGCAGGATTAACACCACGCTCAACACTCAACACATGCTGTGCAGCAGCCAGGGGTGTGTGTTATTTTGTTATTTGCTTGGGACGAGGGTCACACGCAGCAGAGAATCTCCAAAAAGCCACAAAGCCCTCAGTGCCCGGGCTATAACTCAGAAGTGAGGATTAAGAGGTTAAAATGCTTTGTGTTCAGCTGGAATCAGTCTAGAGAGAGTTCAGCATCACTTACCCTTTTGTGTGTCAAAAATAGCCAATCTTTGATCCTTCTTGACTGCTGTGACTCAATATTACTTCCTTTCTGTCTCTGCTCCCCTCTACACACACACCAGTGGGTTCCTGTTAAAGGGCCACTTTGCACTGGGACAGATTTAAGGGTGATGGAACAAAGCCCTGGGTGCTTCTCAGTCACCCTGGGCAGTGTGGGATGTGTCAGAGCCCAGTGAGCAAGGGCAGCCTGGGCCTTCTTCCTACCAACACAGCCTCAAGGCTCTCCAGTGACCATTTCCACTTTTATACATCACAAGCACCTGAAAATCCATAAGGTCCACCAGAAGGCATGGAGAGAACTTGACAAGTTATTTTGGAGTGGTTTTAAGGGTTTTGTTTCAAGTCAGAAGACTCCCTACAAGCATCTCTGAACTGCATGTCTCTCTTTTCCATTTAAAATAAAATAAAATAAAATAAATCCCATAGAAGCTACCCACCTTGAAACCCTGTGAGGAAGACAAAGCTGCAAAGTACCAATAAGAGGTTAAATCTCTCCCTGGTGCCTCACAACCAGCTGTCAGGGAGAAGACAGCAGGAGATAGAAAAAAATGAAAGTCCTTCTCGAACTATAAAGTTGCCCATATAATTATTGCAGTTATAAAGCAAGTTTGGAATGTTTCCTATATCACATTATATCCCCTCCTCATCCTTTACTCCCAGGAGGAGGAAAGAATTGAGTGACAACAGAGCAGAGCCACTGGGGGTCTCTCAGGTGATGAGGACAATTCCAGAGGACAAATCCTTCCACCTCTTACCATGTGGGGCTGAAGCCACTTCTCTGTGCCCAGCACTGAGAGGTTTCACTGTTCTGGCTGCCACCTTTTGTAACACATACTCAGACACCAGATATCCATGGGGTAACGCTGAGTAATGTGCTGGCTGCTATCTGCCTCGCTGAAAGGGTGATAAGAGTCAGCCAGAGATAGTCCTGCTTCCCAAATTAGAGAGCTAAATGATCAGGCCCCTAGAAAAATAACACCACAAGCCCTTCCCCACCATTACCTTTCCACTCTCAGATAAGTACTGAGCAGTGCTAAGGCAATGTTAACTGCAGCCTCAGCCCCCAGCCTTTAAAAAGTCATGACTCAGACAAGATCATGAAATTGGTTTAGATTTAATGTGACTTTTTCCATTAAAAAAGCTCATTTGAATGAGCTTTGGGTTTTCTCCTCACTGCTGGACTAGAAATGGATTTTAAAACTGAAAACGTGATCAAGAGACAAGTTGCTGTTCCTGCAGCTGTTGAACTTCAGAGAAATATTTCCATTTGCAGGAAAGGTACAACTTATTCCCAGCCAAGAGATGTGGCGACAACGTGTCTCTGTCAAAAGCATTCCTCAGGCTAAGTGAGGCGTCTTCTCTGCCCTCTGCTCAAGCCAAGTTTTTAAGCCCTCATTCATGTATATTCCCCCCAAAATAACTGCCTCAGAGTCACAGAAGTGTGTTAGTTCAAAGCACTGCTTGATGATAAATTTGCTTTGCTGCAGCAGTTGATCCACGTATCCACACCAACAGCTCCTGGGTCCCTTCCAGCTCAGGATATTCAAGATTCTCTGAACAGGCTTTGGTCAATAATTTCTGACAGAAGCAGGGCAGGTGCCTATGTGGGCATTGAGGAGAAGCAATGACACCTGTACCCATCACTGCTCGTTGGTTCAGGGCACCAGAACCAAGTTCCTGAGGTGTTTGGCTGATAATTTGAAATTCCTTCCAGTGCCTGCAGTAGGGGTTTGTCCTAGAAAAAATCAGGGAGGGACCTCAGGTGGTTCAGGCTGTTTGAAATCTTGTTTATGTCCAAGGTCCTGTCCTCACTGCCCTCTTCCACAGCAAGGAACATAGACACACCTCATGGAAGCACTGAAATAGGGTGAAGGGTTTCTTCGAGGAGGGAGGGGAAAAAAAAAAGAAAAAGAAAAATATCACCCCCACACATCCAAGAATTAAGAATTTGACCATAAAAGAACTCTGGATTTGGAGTTCTGGTGATACACATCCCCTTTACCTGCCTTGGATATAAAATAATGTAGATCCACAACTTCTAAAAGCAATGAGATGAAAGATCTGGAGTTCATCACTCACTGAAGACCACACTGCTCACAAAGCTGAGATCAGACTTCAGCCAAACCTTCCTGTGAGCACAGGAACATGCATGCACTGCACCAGGGCTGGTATCAGCAGAGTCCTGGAGCAGGGACCATTTCCTTACAGCTCTTAACACCAGCTCAGCACCGCTCAATTTTCCATCCCGAAAGGAAAGCTCTGGTTTGTCAGGTTAGTTCTGGGCAGTGCTGGGCCATTGGGAGGCCTGTGAGCTGCAGGCACTGGATTTGGAGCATTTTCTACCTGTGGATCCTTAGTCACACCCTGAGAAATCAAGGAGGGGAGAAAAAAACTGGAGAAAAAGATTTAAATAAAAATGTAAAGAAGTCACCTGTAAGATGTACATGGGTACCTTGCCTGCTTGCTGCTACACTTAGCAATATTTCCAGCTGAATTTAAAGCAGATGAAAGCCTTGAAGGGTAAAGCCTGCTAACTTTGCCTCCCACTTACCCACCAGCTCCAGAAATAAATCTTGTGGGCTTGGAAACAGCTCTTTCCCCACCTCTAACCACAGGCTTGACAGTCCCCGCCAAGCCTCTCTACTTCATTAGTTTCTGGATCCTTCACACACACACACAACTCTTCACACACACTCACAGGGCTGCCCACTTACAAACCTGACAGGTAAAATTATTCCCTCCTTCTGCAGGCCCTCCTAATTGCCTCCCTTGGGTTCTTTGTGGAGTGCAAACGTCACTGGCTAAATATTAAGTTCATGCAGTGTCACCGTGACGCCTTTCATTAGAGCAATCTCTGTCTCACAGCTCAGCCTCCACCTTCCCTCTCCTTTCAGTGCTAGGACCCACATGCAGCCTGCAACTCTCCAGCCCAGCTTTAAATCATTATGCCAATTGCCCTCAGCCATTTAAAGATAGTTTTCTCAGGGAACCATTTGAAAGTGGATGGTGATTTTTTTTTTAACTGTATTTTTTCTAGAGCTTGTTTTGTTTGTTTTTTTTTTTAAAGCACATTTTTAGACACGTTCTTGTGCCAGCTTTTTCAGAAATTATTGGTAATTCAAGATCAAAATTAATTCAATGTCATTAAAACAGAGTTGTGATATAATGGTTATTAAAAGCTTTACAATATTTACCATCTTGAATCTTCACTGCTGGAGGATGATGATCCATAATCTCTGCATTTATTTTAATTTTATTTTTTTGGAACAAAAGTGAATCTCGTGGTAAATTGTCAAAAGTGAATTTACCCTTCACAGAAGCGCTGCCTTCACAAGCTGCTGTTGTTTGTCTCCTGAAATCCAAATGAAGATCCATACCACCTGCAAGGAACAGTAATGATTTTAATTAGATTGTAGGAACTATCAGGAGATAAACAAGCAACAAAAATAATTAGTATCAGCAGTTCTTTTTTTTAAACTGGGACCTGCAACACTTGCTCCTGAATTCAGGATACAAACCAGCTCTCCCCAAAGACCTTTTGAACCTCATCCCCAGAAGTGATGGGATCTTAGAAACTGAAGAATCAGCAGAGACACAGAAGGAACTGCATAAGAATTGGACTTAACTAGAGAAAATGGAAAAAATAAATAAATCTGACTTCTGCTAGCTGTGAGTTACTCAGAAAACAGCAGTAACAAATTAAGATTTATTGTGTTAATGTACAGAAAAATTCTGTAGCCTGATCTTTTGCAACAGAGTGAATTAACAAACAGAATTAATTGACTAATTCATAACAAAATAAACTATCTTCAAATTGCTTGGATTAATGATAGTGGCAAGCAGCAATTGCATTTGTTTTCCTATTTTGAAGGTGCAGATAACATAAACAAAGTATGGAAACCCAAGTGCTTAAACCTGGGCTCTTGAGGATATATTTGGGGATCCAAAGTCCTTATTCTAATTTTCAAAATGTTCTTAACAGCTCAGCAGCTTTGAAAACCAGACCATACTGTTCATAGCCAACCAGGAATTTTTGAAGTTCGTGATTTAAAAGGACATGACAAAAAACACTGAAAATCAACAGCTAAAATATCAAAGCACCCCCTGACTTCCCAACTGATTTCTTTCAACAGCTGAATCTGTTGGTTGCAGATTGAACAGGGAGCCAGGAAATCCCATTTCTATTTCCAGCTCCATTGGTAATGATGTTTGGGAGTGTTTCTTCTAGGAAAGATCACTGTCAAATCCTTCCATACTGGATATCGATTTGGCAGTGTTGGTTTATGGCAGTGAAGCCTTTGCATCAGCAATCATGGAATCATTTAGGCTGGAAAAGACCTCTAGGGTCATCAAGTCCAAGCATTAGCCCAGCACTGCCAGGTTCACCACTAACCCACATTTCCAAGAACCACATCTGGGTGGTTTTTGCACACTTCCAGGAGTGGTGATTCCCCCACTTCACCATAAGTAAAGGCAGAACCAACCCTCTGTAGCTCAGAGCATGGACTGGGTGGAATTTCCCAGCACCCACCACCCCAGAGCTTGGCCACAGGAGATTTTCACAGCCCACCTGTTCTCCTGCTGCCACAGACCAGACTGCAGCATCCTCTTTCAGCCTCTAAAGCAGCACCTTGGTGGCTGCAACAGACTGTTCAGGATACAAGCAAGTCTAACAAGACCAGCTGCTACTGCTGCAATAGGTAGCTATGAATTTATATCCCTCCTTTGCATAAAATGCACAACCTTTATCCAAGAATATGGAAGCACTTTTGCTCCCCCAGACAAATGCCTAAAGCGAGTCAAAGGTGCAGGAATGTGCACATTTATCCCAGCTGTGGGCTGTATCTGCAGATTAAACACCATTTGTTCTGGGTCTGACAGAAAAGCGAGCTGGAGAAAAATGTGTCAAACACAAGAAAAAATCCAAACCAGTCAGGCAATGGCTAGTAACTAAAAGCTGATTCCCACCACAGGTGTCTTATTTCCCCCCAGGGCCACCTCCTGCTGTTTGTGTCCCCCTCTCCCCAGATGCTACAACTGCAGAGGCAGCAGGATGGGTTAGTGCACAGACTGGAGCAAGCCATGCTCCCCTTCCATTCCCCCTCCTCCTCCTCCTGCTAGCAGAGGCAGACCAGCCACAAAGCCACTTTCCTCCACCACACCTTACTTCTTTCCCCATCCCAGCTGCATAATGGTCTTAAAACACCCCCAGAAGATGCTTTTCACTGGGCAATGATGGACACATGCAGGATGCTGCAATTAGCAGCTGACTCCCCACCAAGGATAATGAATGAAGGAGAAAAAGGGAAGGCAGAAGAGAGAAGAGGATTTTCAGCCTCAGGTGTTCAGGCACTTCAGAGTAAAAAAAATCCCCATCCTTGTCCTGTGTTTCTGAAAGGCTGGAGAAGGTACAATTTATACAGACACAAAGAGAGAGACACAGCTGGATCCAACATGTCTGTACTCATCCCTTTCTTGTAAGCACCAGGGGAGCAGAAACCTTTCTGCAAGCTGGTCCCCACCCCCCAGCACAGGTTTTTCCTTCTCTTCTTGCTGCAGTCACACTTGGCCACCCTATTATGTGATGCCCAACCCCACCAAACTGGGATGAGCTGCTGACATACCTCCACGGAGGCTCTGGAGCACATCCTTCCCTTTTCTAGACACAGCCATGCAGTGATTTGGAAAAGCAGAGGCACTCAAAAAAAAAAAAAAAAAATCTAACTGCTTTTGGTTAGTAATGTGGAAACAGGAGCCTGGCCAGCTCTTACAAAATCCACTTTTGACACTGATCTCCCAAACAGGAACAGACTTGTTCTGGCTGTCTGTACGTGTACACACACCCACACGCACAGATGCGAGAGGAGGACTCGGCTGCTCTGGGCTGCAGCCACCAGCACTAACCCAGCCTCCATCCCCATCACCCACAGCTGGCACTGAGCCCACCCTGGAGAACTCCTGGGACACCAAACTGCTGGTCCTGCCACCAGCCTGGGACAGGATCTGTCCCCATGGCTCCCAAAGGCTGGTAGGACCTGGAAAAGTAGGGAGGAAGAGAGGGGATCTACATCCATCAAGCAAGGCAGCTGAATGAATTGCCCTTTTTGAGAGCTGTGAGTGCTCCAAGTGCAAATCTTTCAGAGTTTGTGACAATAATTCCCCCCTCCCCTTCCTATTAATAAAATATAATAGCAACTCTGAGAATGATGGCCTATTATCTGAAGGCTTAAAACGACAAAGCCATCAAAAGGAAGGTGAAATATAGGGCTGGGGAATCAGCTTGGGTGGGGAGTCACGGCTTCCCTGCATGACACGTGAGCAGAGCAGGCAGATTTAGTGGTTTCTCAGAAAAAAAAAGCACAAAACATCAGTGTCTTATTATTTAAAATCTATCAAACGCACATTTTTAAATTCTTCTCGGTGCACATATGTCAGTTGTTTGCTCAGCTCAGAGAAATGCCCGTGACCTGCCATCCAAACCTGCGGAATAAACAGGTTGGATTTATCCAACTCCTGCCCCTCCTACACTACAGCTGTCACGAGGTCTGCAGGATCTGCCACCTGGAAGCCATGGGACAGGTGGCAGCAAGGACAGCAAGGATCATGGAGCACATTTTGGTCTCTGCCACTGTTGGAGCAGGTGCAAAATGCTTCTTTTAAAGATTTTGCCTCATAGAAATTGATAGAAAACTAAATTTAGCTTAAAAGGTTAACTTCACTTAAAGGCTTAAACTCAAGCAGAACTAAAAAGTCTTAAAGTTTTGAGACCAAAAATTATGCCTGACCTTTTTTTTTTGTCATTGAGGGGGTGGAGGTTTGGAACCAAACTATGACTAGTCTACATTTTATTTTCCATTTTTTGCTACTTTTGCAAGAATTTGAAATTTAAGAAATGTTATCCAAAAAGTTAATCCTTTTACCCTTTTTCTTTAAGGCTGCTGTCATTCCTTCTCCTCCTCTTCCCTTTTGTTTGTCTCTCCTTTTCTCTCATCCTTCTCCAAAGGTTGAATTCCCCAAAACAGTCACTCAGTTACACAACCACTAAAAAAAGAGCAAAAAACATCTAATGGATCGTTCCTAATGCAAAAACTGTTTATGGCTTAATGATGCTCCTCCATGCTTCATTAGCTTTTATCAGTGTGGAAATCAGGTTTCATTCTGAGTTTGCAGACCTGTCACTGGAGATGGGCATGGAGAGCAGGATGTGCTCCTGGTTCCCTCAGTGTCCTTGGGCTTGTTGCCATTGATTTTGGAGGTGTCAGAAATGTCACCCACGGAGATTTTCAGTGATGGGAGGCTGCTGATTTTCTGGTCCAGCCCCAATTAGCAGCTGCCTGATAATTGTTGACTTTGGAGAGCCATGAAGCACGATGGAGGCCTTGATCCAGTGAACCGTAAAAATAAATAATAACCATAAAACTGAGTCTGTGCTGTAAAACCTCCCCCAGCCACTGCCAGCAACAACCATGGGGACTTGGGACACTGCCTGGAAGGGAGAGCTCTGCACCTTGATAAGGGACAGAACCTTTTTGGCCATCTCTATGGGAGGGTGAAGGGTTGAGCAGGCAGTGAACCACCACTATTGTTCTGCCTTGCCCCAAATGTAACCCAAATCAGGGCTGTAGATCTGTCATTGTACCTCTGCCCATGAGGTCTTTGATAAAGGCAGGTTTTAAGCCCTTCTACAAAGTTCCAGGAATCCTCAAATGACCTATTAAATGTGGAGACAAATCCAGGGAATATCTTTACATTTTCTCTGAGCACATCTCTGAAACAAAATGTGACCCCACACAAAGAGATTTTTGCTTTGATTCACCTTTCCCATCACCTTACCTTCACTATTGCTTTTGCATGCATAAACCATTAAAAAAGAGCATATCTGCCAAAAT
The DNA here is from genome assembly GCF_021018805.1 of Prinia subflava. Classification (NCBI taxonomy): domain Eukaryota; kingdom Metazoa; phylum Chordata; class Aves; order Passeriformes; family Cisticolidae; genus Prinia; species Prinia subflava. The sequence goes on from NC_086261.1 coordinate 5,727,043, forward strand.
AATTTTCACATCAGAACTTCCTGAGTTATAATTGCCTTTTCCCAGAAAAGCAGACTGTGACAACTCACTTGAGTCAATCTCTGCTTGTAAAACCAATCTTGATCTTTGCCAACCCCTGGCTATGGCCAGTTCTTAATCAGCCACCAGGCAGGGACCAACTCAGCATTCATTGAAATGAATTTAAAATCTTCAGTACTGAATAACATGGGAATCTGGTCTTTTCTTTCCATCTCTGAAGCCAATCCTGTGCAAGTTGGCAGGGACCAGAAAGGCTTTCAGTGCCTTATTTAGGTTCCAGTCCTCCACACCAATGTGTAACAAATTCACATTTCTTTGAACTGCAAAGGAAAAGCCTGAAAGCTTTCTTAGTGCTGCTCTAGCTTGTACAAAAGGGAAATTTTAATGATTTCACTGCCTCTACCAAGCTTAACACACCAGAACTTGCAAGGAGCTGTGAGATCCTAGGCAGAAGCTGACAGAGTATGAAGCTGTCATCCACGAACAGCCTATTGATGTTTTCTCCAGAGCAGCCAAATTAATACAATACCAAGTCCTTGCCCATGTTCTATGTAATTAATTCAACACTGAGATGACACTTCATTTAATCAAGACATATCATATCCTCTCTTTCAGCTGAAAGAAACTCTGAAGTTATAAAAAAATCGGTCAATATATCAAGTACCAGCAATTTTTCTCTGCATTTCTGCTGGTTCCCAAAAGCCAAAAAAGAGCTGATGCTTTCCCTTCTTCATCTTCTTACCCCTCATTTGATATTCCCATTGATACAGCCCTAAAACAGGCAGAGTGCTTCTCAGAATAGAGGAGTTTTTCATTTTTGTTACATTTCTGCACAGCAGAATTGGTTACAATTTTTTCCCCAACTAAAAGTGTGTTTTGATGTAAATAAAACATAGAATTGTCACAGGAGAGCTGACCATCTGGTCCTGGATCCTGACTCTGGAGATCAGCCCAGCTGTTTCAGGGAAGGCTTGTTCCCAATCCCTTTCTGTAACAAACCAGTTTGCATCCCAAAACAGGAGGGCTTCCCTCCTCTTTGAGGTTTAAAAGGGAATTTGCAGCTTTCCAAAAGTGGGGTTTTTTGCATTTTACAAATAATTCCTGAATATTTTACCCTGTGCTTCCAGAAGGGGACTGCAGTGAACAGGGGTCAGCCAGCTTTTGTGGATAGCAAAGGAGCTGACTCTAGCAGCCCCAGAGTATTTGCAGCCTTCTGTGACAAATTTAACAGAGGCTTCATGCTATACATCAATATTTGCCACATCTTAGCCAAGATTTGATAAGTCCATCTGCCTTTCTGTCACAGGTGAAATACCCAGCCCCTTTCCCAGGGTGTTGCTGGAATTGCCATTCTGGTCCCTGATGAGGGAAGGAACTGGAACACTGCAAACTTGCAACTTTGCTTTGTGTAAATCAAATCACAGCTGCAGAACTCGGGAACAGAAAAAAGTGGAGAGGGGAAAAAAGACCAAGAACAAAACTTCCCACCACACACATTCAAAATATAAATACTCCTGACCTCCTCCCACTAGTAAATGTCACTTGACACTCTCACATCAAACCTGTCATCAGCTTGAGCATTTAAAGAAAATCACTGCTGGGGTTGGCCTCACAAATCTGTCCCCAGCACCAATTTACCAGTAACCCCTCTATATTAATTATTCCAAAGTGTACCACAATGACACATTAAATTTGCATGCTAAAGCCTAGTTAAAGTCTGAACAAGCCAAGACCTCTGAGAAAGCACTGCACAGAAGAGAAATGTATTGTTTTAAATAACTACTTACTGCTGAGCAGGGGCACAGAACATATTTGGAAGCAGTAAAACTGCTGGAGAGAAGCAAGGATGTTTTAAAAACAACACATTTGGGTCCTGCTAACACTGGAACAAATGAGCAAACATATATTGAGGTTGGTATGAGGTGGTTGCAAGCATATATTTGCATAGTCTGGTGATCCCTGGAGGTGGGAGTTCTCTCTGCCTTGGTCTCAGCAAACATGTGGAAAATGCAGGTAGCAGAAACCATTCCAGGCCCCCAGAGGCTGAGCAGTTGCAGAGACTGTCCAAAGCTCAGTGAAACTCTAAATCAAGTGAGCAAGTGCTGTTTTGCTTTGCATGGACCTTCCCACAGCACTCCAGGATGATTTTACCTCATAACAGACACCATCAATGCTAAGCAAATCACTTGCATAATTATCTGTATTTACACAGTGCTATCCATTGCAGCTGAGGTCACTTGTTTATTATCATTATCCCAATCTTTTCATCAATGGAAGCTTGCATTTTTATTTGAGATTCATTCTGTAGCAGTTGTTAAATGCAGTGCTGTGCCAGGTGTACTTTTAACACTTGCTTTATTGTCTCAACATGTTTCAGATAGGGTGTGAAAGGTGTCTGCCTGCATTCACCCTTCCCATCACATGGGATGTTGCTATTAATTATAACTTCTGTGTCATATTAATCACGTGATATTATTATTTATAAAGCAGTCCTCCACATACCAGTTATAAAAGGATCAAATCTTATCATGCCCTGATGAATCAGAGTGCAGTATATTTTAGGTTCCCATAATCAGCTGGCAAATGCTTGCTTCTAAGCAAGATGCTGCTTATTTTTAGATTAGTAATGAACAAACACCAGGATTCCATAGAAGAAATAAAGAGCCACTTCTCTGGGAAACAGAGCGATCCTACAGCTGCTGCTGGAAGCAGCAGTGTGGACACAACACCTACTGCTCATTACAGCACACCATGCAGCCAAAAAATGGAATTACATACGAGTTTGGCCTCATTGACCATCCCCCTTTGGTCACTGAAAAGCAGGTGTGGCTGCAGGTCAATGTCCTCAGCTCTCCAGGGACTGTAAAGGGCACAAAGCCTTTGACCTGCAGGTCACTGGCTCCAAATCCAGACAGATTCTGTGAATGATTTTTGTGATGATCTGTGATTTTCACAGATTTTGTGAAAGAGTGATTCCCATTTGTGTCTTTAAGTGAAATAAATGGGAAAGTCTAACTCTTAGCTGACACCAGCCACCCTTCAGTGCTCGGCTGCATGATTTCCAGCAGCAGCCCTGCACCTCAGAAAAGAACAAATACTGCAGCCTAAGTGAGACATACTGGGTTCACCACACCCAGCTCTCCATCAGCAGCCACAGCCATGAAATACTTCCCTGGAAGCAGCTCTAGTATCCACAGAACTCTGAAATCCATCGCTAAAATCAAAATGAAATAAATCCAGGGAAAAACCCCACCTAGTCAAGTTGGAGCAGGACTGGGAAGGTCTTTCCTCCTGGGAAAGGGATGTTTGCACTCCCCTAGTCCACTGCACATCAGCTTTTATCCTGCAACATCATCAGGTCGGATCCTCCAGCACTTGCCTAAATAGAGCCATTGAAGCTGGAAAAGACCTTTAACATCATTAAGCCCAATTTTTAAAAAGGGAGGTGAGGTGATGGCTGTGTGCCAGGAACCTGGCTCCTCCAAGAGCATCCCAAATTCAGGGCTTCTTGCAATAATCACGTCCATCTACTGCTCAGAGTTAGTCTGGAACCTCTTGCTGCTCTCAGCAGCCCATGACTCATCCCTCAGAGACAGGCACACGCATTTAGGAGCATCTGTCAGTAAAGCCACTGAAAAATGACTCTCATAGCTCTGAGCATACACACTTAGGTCCAGAGCTTTGGCAACTCTGGAGTGTTTGGGAAATATATTACCCCCAGCAGCCTCCCCCCAGCTTGTTTATCCAGTAAAAATGTTTAATAAGGAGCCTGTTTAAAAGGCCACAGTTGTAGAGTACTCTTTGTCTGTCAGGCAGTCAGGTTGGATTATGGTGTTGATCATTCATTATTGGGGGGGAGAGGGGGGGAAGAAGGGCTGTCTTAAATTAAAAGCAAAACCAGAGCTCATTAGGTACATAATAAACATGGAATAAAGACAAAGGCACACAGCTCCTCCCTGTAACCATACCTGGCACCAAGGGATCAGGGCTCTCCTGCCAATTCACAGTGCTGCTGTCTTTGAATTATCTTTGAAGTATCTCAAATTCAATTGCTTGAGAAATGCTTCAAGACCTCCTTGATTCCAGAGATTTAGCATGGGATTAGCAAAATTCTGGGTTTGAAACATACAGACTTGGTCCCTGGAGTCTAAGCCAAGAGGTCTCATCCCCTTTCCCCCACCCTCTCACCCAGACTATCTTGCCACCACTCACTTGTTTCCAGCCCGCACAGGTGCAATGCAGGAAATCCCCTGGTAACCAAAATAAATTAAACATTTTTTTCCCCCAAAGCCTTCCAGGAAGAAGAACTGCAGAGCAGAGCAAACTTTTGGCACACCCAGGTCTTTCAGTGACCAGTCCAGCAAGGACATTTGGCCAAAGAGTGAGTTCAAGCTCACCTCTGGACAACCCTTACACAGATGGAAACCTCTGACTCAACCCCAGGTTCCCTGGCTGCTCTCCCACCCAGCCAAGGAACTCGGCCACTTTGTCATCCCCCTGGAGCCCTTGAGTACTCATTTCAGGCTTCCCACCCTGTTTTCCAAACTAAGATGGGATCCTTCTGGCTAATTCCAACAACAACAACAGAAAAATTCCTCAGCAAAATCCCAATATCTTGGTGTGTGAAGCCAAATCTCACTCAGTCAGTGTGCACACCCCAGAAGACCCTCAACCTCAGGAGATCTCATGGGAGATCTTTGCTGCCAAACCTCAGGAGAAGCTGCAGCATTCCTCAGGTCAGTGCAGAGTGCCTTCCATCACACCACCTTTGCCCAGGGCTGCAGGGAAAGGAATAAAAAAAAAATTTAAAAATCAACAAGAGTAAAATCACAGACAGGTCTTTTGTCTCTGAGCTGCCTGCCTGTCACTGTGCAGCCAGAGGTGAGCAGAGTTTAAAGAGAAGGATTTACCTGACTGCCTTGCCAGACAAAGCTCAGCAGCTTTTGCCAAGTTAAGACATAAGAAAAAGATCAGTTTCCTACTCTACTTATACTCACAGAAAAAAAAAAAAAACAGGTTGATTTTAATTAATTTTGTTCATGAATGAGCTGCACTCCCTGGGTAAAGCCCATAGAAACTTCACATAAGGTTAACAAAAGCAAACCTGTGAGTAGCTCAGGTAAAACAGGGCTGACATCATGTTTCTTATGGGTTCTTACTTGAAAAATAACCACAATTCACTGCACACCATCAGCTTGAAGGGATCACTTTCCTCCTAGACAGCACTGCCTTGTGCCCTGCCCATACACAAGTGTCAGCAGAGACAAATCTGAACCGAAATTTAATGAATCTGCCTAATTCATTATCTGAAAGACTCATGTGTTTCAGTTTTGTTTCTTCCCATTTTTTTCCCTTCCAAGCCCAGCACACCAGATGGCCAATACCACTCTCATTGCTAGCTACTAATCAGCCACTTCCATATGATATTTGCCATGAAGAATTAATACAATTAGGTCAGGATGTAAAGACATCATATTATTCATGGCAACAAGCCCAGATTTACTTTTTATTCCTCCTGCAACTGCCTGCAGCCCGGGTGAGGTCAGAATCCAGGTCCATTTGCACTGCAGGAGGCTGAGCTGCTCCAGGTCTCATTGCACAGCACTTCTGCAGATGCAGCTCTGGTTTCCCTTCCCTAAGAAATACAGTCAAACTCAGCTTCAAAAGGAAACCTTGCTAAAATGTCTCCAAGCACACACATAACCAAAGGATGATACCCTTGTAACATTTCTCAGCTGTATTTTTCAAGATTTATTTTCCCTTTTTTTCAGTCACTACGATGGATGTCAGAAATAGTGATGGAGAATTCCTAAAAAAGTGATGGACAGAATTCTGCTGGCCAAACCCTCAGAGCAGAGAGATCACAGAGCAGAGGAGGGAGAACTAAGCCATGCCCTTATACCCAATCATAGTGTTCATCCCAGTCTGCTCACCCAGAAGGAAATAAGTAAATCAGCTATTTGTCACAGCTTTCTTATTTTTCTTTTTAAATAATTGTTGTTTTTTCCTTCCTTTTGTTTTCCATATCTAAGTAACTGAAATATAAATAATTTTTCCTCCAGCAGAGGTTAGCTCAGTGGCAGGATCCAGATTTGTCTGGGAAAGATAATTCCTCTCTGCTCCCCTCTCAGGGCACATTCCCAGTTCTCATCCACAATGCATTTCATTTTCAGGGTCCTCTTCCTCTGGTTTAAAGCTGTGAGCATAAGGGGGACTGCCCAGTGGGAGATAAAATCTTGACTCTTCACTCTGATAAAAACACCCAACAATGACTTTGGCTAAGTTGATGGCTTTTTTTCCATAGATTCCCTGCCCCTAACAAAAAGCTCAAGCCCAGGGCCGGGCAGCCAAGAGGCCAGGACACCTGGTGAGACCCAGGCAGGGCTGCCCTGCCTCTCCCAGAGCTCAGTCCCCAGCAGGGATTTGCTGTCTCACCCTGCAGCCAGCACCCACCAGCCTGGCTCTGAGGAAAACCCTCTGCAGCACACCCTGCCACAGCTCTGCTCCCCTCCCTCCAGCTACTTGCAATTCCAGACATCTGTGTTTACTCCACGACCCATAACAGAGTTGTTTTCCCTGGAAGGGCTCCATCACTGCCTTTCTCCTGCTGCCTACCATGTGTCCATTACTTTATATATATAATTTTTTTCCCCAAAGAAGGTCTGGATGCTGCTATTTTCAGCACCCTCCCCATTTGCTGGAGGCAATTTATGCTTTGGGACACATGGCAAAGACTGCAGAAATATTTCCTGTTGGTCCTAGGAGAGGCTTCCCTAGCAAAAACACATTACAGTGCTTCAAAGAGCCCATTCCCCATGCACAGCCCAGCACACGAGGCAGATGCAGTGCTCTGAGTTTGCTTTTGACACTGCACAAACCAAAAGCCCTACAGAGATCCAGAAGGAAGAACAAAGTCATCGTATCCTGCAAGGCATCCATCATATCTGCAACATGATTTCTAAGGCAAAACACTCTCCTTGTGACCACATTGATGCTGTCACACGAGGGGAATGTGACCTTCCTGCCTGACCCCTCAGGGAGCACAGTGGCCAAAATTCACTGCACATGGACCTAAACCCCAAACCTGCATCTGAACAGGCAGCTCAGTCACAGCCTCCAGAGCTGGCCCCATGTCCTGCTGTCAGGCAGGGTAGGGAGGGCATGGTCCCTCCCAGGACTGTCAGCCTTCACTCCTGCTCCAAATACACTCCCATTTTTCTCCTGTATGACAGCAGGGTGACTGAGCTGTCATCTCATCATCCCCCTGTAGCAAGGCACTAATTCACTGACCAGGACCAACCTCCTGAACTAACGTCCTTCACATTCACCTAAATCCTTTCCTGTGCTCTCCCACTTCACTTTCCACCCTGAGGGACAAAAAGGCTAGTTTAGAGTGTTTATTATTAATATCATTATTATGCAGCAGGGGAGAGGAGAAGACTGAGGCAGCAGTGGGGGCTGAGTGGAACATCCCAGCTGGGTGGATGGGAGGTGGCAGGAAGGATTAGGGGTCTGCAGGGAGCTGGCAGAGCAGCTCATAGAGGGGGATACTGCTGGACCCCAAGGAGCATTTCCAACGTGGAAGCAGAAGATTTTTCCCTTCTTAAGGGATGAGATTCCTTCTGGTCTGCACTGAGATTTCCCCAATGCCCTGGGTGAACTGGGAGTTGCTTGGCTGGGACTGGAGCCCGCTCAGGCTCACAAGGCCAAGCCCCAGAGCAGCACGTGTGTGCACCACTCACCCTCCCTGTCCCAGGAGCAGGGAGGGGGTCAGCCCAGGAGAGGGCTTTGAAGGCTGACAGCCCCAGGTGTGAGCCTGTGACTGAGACATTCCTGCAAAGCAGGAGCAAAAGATTTGTTACCTGGAGAGGACTGATGCTTGACGAGTGATATCTTCATCCAGCTGTCCAAAAGCTGCCTGCAGGCAGCTTCTGCTTCATCAGGGCCAAGAGCCTGAATGCAAGACTTAGTACAGTCCTTAAGACATCTGTGAAAGAGGGAGAGGACTGAGGAAAATAAAAAAATGAGCTGGGGAAAGGGTGCCTCTCGTGTCTGGGTGTCAGCTGGCGAGGAGCTGTGGAAGGCTTGCGGAGCTCCCAGCGTGGGACCTGCAGAAACGTGTTCCCCCTCCTCAGCAGCTCTGTCACTAACCTGGCAGCCAGCCCTCCAAAGGGGGATGGCCAAGCAGCCACAGCTCTGGAAAACAGAGACAGTGAGACCTATGGAGTCGTCAGGATTTTTCTGATTTCCAGAATTTTTGTTTCTCCAGTGGCGAGGCATTCCTGGACAGAGAGTGCCAGGTTAACAGCAAGCCTGTGTTTCTGAGGAACATATCCAAGGCTAGTCACAAGCTAGATCAAAATCAGAGGGAGGGTTTTGAAGGGAATATTTGTGTGCATTTTGGTAAGGAGCAGGAGCCTGAAGGAAAGCCCATTGTGCAGGAGAGATGGACTCCTGGGTGTCATCCCACCCACACTGCTGGAGGGCCCTGCAAGCACAGGGAAATGAGAACATTACTCTGGGCCCTGCTTCCCTTATCTGTAAATCCAGGCTGGTTCATTACCACCATATTTTTAGAGTCAACACATGAGGTTTAATTTATTAGTGCCCATAAAATCCCTTGCATTGCAGGGTGGGAGTTCTCTGCAGCACAAACCCTGCTGCTGCCAGAGCACGCCTGCCACTTTTGGTGCTCACCAGGCCACAGCACAGCCTGGTGAGCAGGGTGTAGTTCACTTTTCCTTCCTCTCACGTGGCTTTTAGGCTTCATAAAACACACCTCAGACAAGCCCATCTCCCCTCCATGCAACCACAGCCACAAGAATTGGCACTGTGCAGATCCAGCTCCCACTGGGGATGCAGCCCAAATCGTGGCACCTCTGCTGCAAGTGGGAACCAGAGCAGCCACCAGTGCTGAGGAGTTACTGCTCATCCCAGTGGCTGCTGGAGATTGCTGGGAACAGGATGGAAGCTCCTGATAACTCACAGAGCTTGGCCATCAGATTAGAACACTTTTTCTATTTTGCTCCTTACCCAGCCTAGATCCAAGTCAGGGCATCACAGCCAAGTCAGGGCCAGACCAGGAGCCCTGGGACACCAAAGGGAGCCAAGGAGACCAGGCAGAGTCAAGGTGACACTCCCTGCCTGCTCTGTTCAGGAATACTTTCAGGTTTGGCTAATCCTCTTTCAGAAATACATTTCAAGCCCTGTTTCTGAAGGTCCTCTAGGCAAGACAGCTTCAGCTCTAAACCTCTGGCTACAGAGTGAAACTTAACCACGCTCAATTTACCTCCCCACCCGAGGGCATGTCAGTCTTAGACTAACTTCTGGAGTTTCAGGTTTATGGCTCAGCAACATGAAGGACAGGAAAATGGATGATCTTGCATCTTGTCTGAAAGACACAAGGTCAGAGGGGTTTTCCTAGTCTACATCAGGAAGAGGATTGTAGATGGTGTTATGGGAAAGGGTAATTCCATTTGTTTGCAGCACCACAGATGCTGGGAATTTGCTTTCCAGCACATCCCAGCAGTCACTGTCACCACATGGGGAGATGCAGGGATCCAGAGCAGGGTAAAGATGCACAAGGATCACATGAAGATGAAAGGAATCAGATGCAGCCTTGAGCTCTACAACTGGATGCCAGTTAAGGGTCTTCTACTCCTGAACACTCCCAATTCTTCCCCAGCAAACACCTTTCCACTTGATGCAGTGCTCTGACAGCCACGTCTGGAGGCTCAAGCAACCCAGAGGACCCCAGGATTTGCACAACTCACCCCCAGCCAGGCTCACCACAGGCCACAGCAGAGGGTTAAAAGGCTCCACATATGGCTCTCATTGCTCTTCCTTTTATCCTGGTCATGCCCAGCAGGCATAGAGCTGGAGGAGGTGGGGAGAAGGAGGAGGGTTGGGAGAGGGTTAAAGCTGAGGGAGGCAGGGAACAGCCCAGCCATGGGTTTTTAGCACAGCCAGCAAGAAAGCTGCTCACCCACCCGCCCTGGGGGATTGTTAGGGGACTGTGGTGACTTTCATCTCCAGGTCAGTAGTTCAAATCTGGTCCAAGCCAGGGACAGCAAAGGTATTATGTGAAATTAATTGCTGCTCTCAAGTCCAATTCCTAGTACATGTGTGTCCACTGCAGTAAAACTTGCTCCAGCTGAAGGCCACTCGAGCACAAGGCAGAGAAGTGAGGGGTGGGGAAGCTCCTGCCTCATTCCCAGCTGGAAACCCCCCTTTGGTGAAGGTCAGGGTGATCAAACAGTGCCTGTCCTGCTCTGTCCACATTGAGCTATTGTTCTCACACCACATGTGCTTTTGCAGAGAAATAACTTTGAGATTTCTCAGGTTCACATACATCAAGTCAATAATTCAGAGTCATGAGCACGCCTATCATGATGCTGGAACTTTTCTTTTCCAAGGGAAAAATGTCTGAGATAACAGGATGGAGTTAGACATGGAGATTTATAGGGCAGGGACAGACTTTTTGCTCCAATTTTTCACAGCCATCAACACAACAATCCCTCCCCCACGAGCACAGGACTGAGAACCCATCACTGCTCTGAAGCTGAGGCCAGGCAGCACTGCTGTGCTCCCAGTGAGAACAGTGCTCTCCTTCAAGGAAAGCAAATAAAAACTTCTGAGGGAAAGCCACTCACTAGGATGTTTAAATCAGAAAGTGAAATATCAAAATACTTGAAAAAAATATCACATTCATGGAAAAATGACTCAGCTGTTTTGACAGAGCAGGAAGCTATCAGACACAAATAAAAACAAACTGTCCATGTTGGCAAACCAACAGTTCACAGCAATTGTGCTCTGGGTGGTTCCTCCACAGCACCACTTGGGACTAGGGGAAAACACCCCAAAACCTGCCTTAGCTGTTTCTGGAGCATCTTTAGGGTTGCCAGAAAGAGCTGTACATACAAAAGGACATTCTTGTTTTCTTCCTGGACAGTGTGCTCCCAGGCAATAGCTGTGCAATGACTTCGAGCACTCCCAGCATTTGTTTTCCACCTTTAAACTGGACACCTCAGCCCTCTGCCCATGTCCCACACCAGGGCAGGGCTGCTCTCCAGCCCCAGGACAGACTCACCCATGGCACACACCAGCCCCCTCACACTATCCAGAAGTACCACCGTGTTTAATTCCTCTGTCAAAAATGACAGCAGATGGTCTCAGCTGGGAAATGTTGCTTGTCCCTGGGTACCTCTCCTGACTGCTCGCCTCTCCCAATTAGGAGCAAATCTGCCTCCTGTCAGGCAGCAGTTCATTCTGCCCCTCCAGCCCACCCCATACTGGCTCCCATTTAAAAATAAAAGATTGCCTTTTCTGAGCTGCTTATTGCTGCCTGCTCTGACAATAATTCTGTGGAAATTGGTCGTTGCCACCGCTGATGGCCATTAGCATGCTGACCTGCTTTGACTTCGCCATCAGCTTTGAATATCAAATCAGTGATTAACGACTTCCAGTAATGACCCTGCCAGGAGCATCCCTGTGTTTCTCCAAGAAGGTACCCTCTGAGCTAGATCATTACAGGAGCTTGTCATTTGTCAGCAATTTAAAAGCTGATAAGTCAGCAGCACGCACTTGGGGATGAGGCTGTGCTGCTTTCCTTGATGTCTGTTGTGCTTTTCCTTTCTCACCAGCAGAGACAGATAAAATTCATATGGTTATGGCCAGCATTGTTTGCTTAACAGCACCTGAGAGAATAAAATGAGCAGAATCACTCCTTGTTTGCCCCCTTCTGACCCTCTTTCCAAAAGCCTCTAATATTGATCATCTAAGGCTAGGATCCAAAAAAACCACATTAAGTCCATGTTTTGTTGTGCAGTTAGCACAAAGTATAGCTCAAAGACACACACACAAAAAAAAGTCTCACACACTATTTCAACAAAAATGCATTTTTCCAGCTCCAAAACGATTGGCAGGTTAATTCTGACAGTTTGGGTGTCTAGGTTGTGTTAAATAGCATCCAACTCCCTACGTGTCTTCTTCCTCAGCAGGCAAGGGTAAGACCAGTGCAAGTCCTGCACGTGGCAGAGATGATGCAGGTCAGGTGCATCACTGAGCAGTGCAATGCACAAAGACAGTGTTAATATGAGTACAAAACACAGCCTCAGAGACACCTTTGCTCTGCCCAGGTACCTTGGCCAACCATAGAAAAAGCTTTCACAAAGCCTGGGCCAGAAAACCCAGTCCAAGGGGTTTAAAACATCCACTCATCCCTTTGATACTTTTACAGGGCTTTCTAAAGAGCTCCCTGGAGCTGCATCAAGCCCAAGCACTGCAAAGGGCAGGTGAGCCATGCTTGGGAGCTGCCTTCACATCTGCAAGTGCTTTATGGTCCTGGAGAGGAAGAAAGAGAAAGAGGGGATCCTCTAATGAGGTTATTACCAGTGTCTGGCACTGCAGCGAAGCTGTGCAATGCCTGCTGCACTCCTTCCTCCTGTGGGAAAGGAAAACCCTTTGTGGGAAGGATTTGAAGGGCTCTGACTGAGATACCAAAGGTATCACCTCTCAGCAGAGTGTCAGGGCCATGGAGCAGTTTGGCAGGCAAAGGAAAAGTTTCAGGTATTCTCAGCAAACTAGCAGCAAAATAAACAGCAAAGAGTCTTCAGCACCAGATGTGCTTGTGTGTTTACAGTCTAAATTTACCTGGCAGAGTAGAGTTAATTTAGCCTTGTTGGACTGCATTTGGTGGAGAGCCTCTCCATGCCTCAGTTTCCTTCTTATTTACAAAGGGTTAACTCTGACTCCAAGACAACCAGAAGTTCCTATTTCCTCCTGTTTCCATCTATTCCAATGGTAATAACCAAGTCCCAGGAGGAAGGAAACCATCAGGCAAAAGCCATCACTCAATCAGCATTGCCAGCAGGTCCAGAGACACAGAATAAAAAGCTGCTCTCCCTGACCCCTTTCCCCACACAGCACTGACACAGAGTCTGATACAGCAGCGAGTACAGAGCTACCCCAAGCTCACAGAGGCTCCCTCATCCCAGCACAGGGATGAGCCACATCCTCCTGCAGGCCCCCAGGGATGCCAGCTTCCATCACAGCAGCCCCTGCAATCCCTGCAGACAGCTCTGCATCGCAGCTGTGACCCTGCACGGGGGGAGCCAGGGCCACAGAACCATCTCCTCACAGCCTGAGCTTCCACACACCCCTCTCCCAGCTCCACTCACTTGTTGGGAAAGAACCAGAGCAGAAGAAGAAAGGTGTAGCTCTGTTTTTTCCTTACAAGTAGTTGAACGAGCAGATATCCATTAGGAAGCCCCGCCAAGGCTCCCTTCTCCTACCTGCTTTTGGGAAACATTCTCCAGAGTATTTTTGCTTGTTTCATTGCAACCTCATCCCACAACATGTCTTGGTTCTGTTTTTCAATTCTTCCACTTGCCTGATAGCACATTTCCAAATCATGACAAAGAAACCCAACACCAAGGAAACAACAACAGAAAAAAGAAATCGATAACCAAATCCTTCCCCCTTTCCACCATCAGCTATTTCCTTTTCCAGCCTCCTTTTAGTAAATTCGGTGAGGAAGCCAGCTTCCTCCAAGGCTCCCATCAGAGTTCCTTATCAATTAGGGTAATTGGCACCCAGCTGAGCCTATCTCCCTGTTGGGACCCATTAACACTCTATCAAGACAACCCCAGGCCCTGCCCTCCTCCCCAGTACAGCTCTCCTTTCTATCAGTGCACAGGTCTGTGCACAAAATCCTCTCGAGGCTCTGGGGCTGTCCATCCATCCCGTCTGGAAAGGCAGAGATAATGATAATGAGTGTAATGAGCAGGCAGTGCTCTCGGGGAGCTCTGCTCCTTGCTGTTCTCCAGCACTGGGGCCCTGCAATTAGCCTTGTCCCTGTATCACTGACAGGACAGCACCAGTTTTTTGGGGGAGAGGTGGAGATCTGGGAATTGTGGGGTGCCCCAGACAGGGCTGCCTTCTCTTGGTGGCATCAGGTGGGGGATTAGTCCCTGGTGCCCTCTGCTAAGCACCAGGTCCAGTATCTCATGCTTGTCGGAACGGCAGCTCTAATTTAATTTTTTTTCATTTCTATTTTCACGGCCCTGAATGCACCTAAGTCACCTTTTCAAGGGCTTTTTTCCTTTTATCTAATCACAAGGGTCAGAAAGCAAATAGCAGCTACCCGACATGCAGGAAACAAAAGAGCTCCACAATCTCCTTTAACCTTGTGCTTTCTTTAAAGTCTGGATTTACTTTGCTTGGCTGTTTGGAGCTGATGTCCTGGGACATTTTCAAGTGGTTGTACGAGGCAGAGGGTTGGCCCAGTTGTTTTCTGTGTCCTCTCCTCCACCACTTCCACAGAGCCCCCAAGGCTGCAGCCCCTCTTAAACCTTGTAGCCATGAGAACCAGAGAAACCAGCTTTCTTTTCTCCCCTCTCCTCACCTGAAGCTGTCAGCATTGTGCTGAATGCTGCAGGTACTCCCTAAACACCCTTTAAATCTCCTCTCAAACCCACAGGCTCTCATGGTTTCATCTGCATCCACCTGTCTCTTCCAGAGCCATGTCTTGCTCAGTTGTGCAGCCCTGAGCCAACCCAAGCTGCCTGGCAGCAGCACGTGTTCCTCCCTTGCTCTCCTCTGTGATTTATTCCCGTGCCACACATCTCCAAACAGCACACCAAGGTCTGGCCTGCTTTTAATAGACACGTGAAAATACCTGTGTTGGCATTTCCATGCGTGTATAAAAGCAGGGAGACAGAGAAGGGGAAATTTGTCACACGACCTTGCAACTCAGAGCCAGCCAGAAAGAATTTCTTCTCCCTTGTTCCTGAAAATATCCGGGGCACATTTGACTTCAAAGTCATAAACAGTACAGACATTTTTCCTGCCATATTTTTATCACTGTAGGAGGACCCAGCAGGAGACTGGGTTAGTGAAGTAGTTTTCCTCTCTGCTGCTCATGTTCTGGATGAATTGAAGCAGTACTTGCAAAAATATTATCTATTCCCAGGAGTAAAAGGCTTTTCTTTGCCCCTTCCCTTCCCTGCTTTCCAGGAGGTTCAGGGAATTCACATCAGCATCAAGCAATGGTTCCATCTCCCTGCTGCTCTCCAGCTCACAGGAGAGGGAGGAACTGGCACTGCTCTGAGATGGGCTCTCTGCCTCTGCCTGCTGCATGGATACCATCTGTCATGAGTGTCTGAAGTAATTTACTTCCCATTTTTGAGGTGTTTGAGCTGATGATACTAATTTATGTCCAGCAGATTAGACTCCTAGGGATTCTTGTCGGGACTGACCTTCTGATCACTCTCCTAGTTAAGCCTGAT
This sequence comes from Prinia subflava, assembly GCF_021018805.1. Lineage (NCBI taxonomy): Eukaryota > Metazoa > Chordata > Aves > Passeriformes > Cisticolidae > Prinia > Prinia subflava. The sequence goes on from NC_086261.1 coordinate 5,742,348, forward strand.
TTTATTCTGCTCGTGTTTTGAGATCAGCCATGGTGTGCCTGAAGCCCTTGGTGACTGCACTGCTGCTCTCATGAGCAATCTCCTGACTGGCTGCCCTGCAGTCCCAGATGCCAGAGCCCACCGACAGCATCACCCCATAGCTGCTCAGTCACACACAGCCCACCCGTGCCCACCCTGCCTGGCACTCCTGGGGGTGCTGTGAAGGTGATGTGGGTGTCTCAGGGTGTCCCAGACCTCCCAGCACAAGCAGCAGTGAATCCTTACATCAGTGAGCTCATTCACAGGGAACAGACCCTCCCCTGTAAGATCTCTCTCAGGAATTCTGCACCAAACTCTGGGTCAGGGAGTGCTAACCCAGCCGAGGAAAAATGCCTTGCACAACAGATCCGGGGCCTCATCTGGGCCGTGTGGGCCCCATTATTTCCATCCCATTCAGAAAATAACAAGAAAAGATGACTAAAGCTATGGCCATACTGGCCTGGAAGTAAGAATCTCCTGAGATTTATGCCCATCCTCAACACTCACTCTTTCAGCAATCTCAGGAAGGATATTTAACCATGCCCTCTCTGGTTTCCCTCCTGCAGCACTGCTCATCTACCACACAAAAAATCATGGCAATTCAGGTTGTCCCTCAGGTGACTGTGAGCAATGCACCCCTCCTGAGCTGCCCTACATCAGCCTGGGAGCCTGAACCTCCCCAGGAGGCACATCTGTGACTTAACCACTATTTATGGCAAGGCACCAGCATTTTCTAATGGTTATGTCCTAAAACTGAGACAAATAGTCATCGGACCCATCCATAAAAAAAAAAAAAAAAAAAAACAGGCTCTACATAAGTTTTCCTTTGATATGTGTATGGACCAGGGAGGAACAAGTCTACACTTTTGGATGGAAAGTAAAATATTATTTATATTCTTCTCATTAGATAGTTTTTTGTATTTAAAAAAAAAATCACTTATTGCTGAGCTGCAGCGATTTTTAGGAAGAACTTGGCTGAAGAGGCAGACAAAAATACCTCGCCCAGTTCCTCCCAAGGAAAGGAACAGGTGAAGGGGCCATCCATCACCACATCAAAGCAGAGCTCCCCACTTTGTATGAGACCTGTTTTGTCCTCCTAACAAAGTGGGTCCTGTGTGGAAGAGGGACACATCGATTCTCCAGCTTACTTTTAACGCTGCGGCAAACCCAATCAACTTGATGTCATCGACGGCTTTTGAGAGGCTGACTGAGGATCTGCGGAGGGAACAATACAACCTGGAAAGCCCTCCTTCCTTTCAGCCTGCCCTGCACTTCCCCTCTCGCCTTGTTCTCCCTCTCCTCTTTATTAACCCGCTTTTGTGGGGCTTTCACCCATTCTCTCCAACAGTGAAAAAGTCCAAGCGAGCGAATCTCCTCCTCCTCTTTTTTTTTTTTTTTTTCTTTTTTCTTTTTTCTTTTTTTTTTTTCTTTTTTCTCCTCCCTTTTCTCTCCTCCTTTTTCTGAGCAGTGCTTAGGAAGGATGGCGGGGCTTTCAATGGCTTTGTTGCCTTTGTGCTTCCCAGGCCGTGCAGGTGCAGCGGGGTTTTGTCTGGGTGTTAAACAGGGGGAATTGGCCGGAGGGAGGGGAAGGGGCATTGCGGAGGGAGCATTCCTTGCACACAGACATTTATATTCCGCAGGAACAGCGATCTGCTCGCTTAGGGCAACCCCGGCTTCTTTCTGGCCCTGCTGCAAGCGAGGAGAGATTTTGGGAGGAGGGATCTACCCGGCGGGGGTTCGCTCATCTCCTCTCCCCTTGTGTTTGCCACAGTCAGGGAAGAAATCTCTGATGAGGAGAATGAATTGCCACGATCAGGGAAGAAATCTCTGATGGGGAGAATGAATTGCCACGATCAGGGAAGAAATCTCTGATGGGGAGAATGAATTGCCATCAGCTCTCCACAGCTCTTCCACACACTGGGAATGGTGAAATGACATATTGGCACAGGAAGCCGGGGAAAGACAAAGTCCTGTAAAAGAAACACAAATAATCTGCGCATAAAACACCACAGACAGCCCTGGCATCGAGGGTTAATGAGTGAGGGTCTGCCCTGACTTCAGCAGTTTTTCTTTGTAAGCTCTCACGAAAATAAATCTATAATGCACACCAGATGCAGTTTACGTGACAGTCCGTCTGGGTATTTATTTTGAAAGACAAGAGTCTTCACTTGGTTCCATTTGTCACTAAAAAGAGAAAGAAGAGGCATAAAATAAGCAAAAATGGGAAAACTTTGACCAAACCCAGGATATCTATAGCAGCAATTCCCCAAAGCAACAGATGGAAGTTTCTTCCCAGGTATTTCATCCCAGCTTGCTCCGAGGTGTTTGGCATCAGCTCCCTTCAGAGCAGCACCTGAACACTCGTGGGGCAAACCACACCTGAGCCTGAGACATGGGCACAAACCCAGGGAGCTGATGGAAACAAAGGGAAGTTTGGGGAGTTGAGGGCTCTACATCCCCTCGGGCCCTCCGATTTCCAGAGTGCGAGCCTCTCCTTATCCACATCTCCCATTTGTAAGCCCAGCCAGGTCACAGCAAATCCCGTGTTGATTTAGCAGCGTTTTACATTTACTTTGGACTCACTTTGTGCTGGTGTGAATAACTGCGTAAGTATCCGGTGATCAGGGGAGCAAAGATGTGCAAGGAAAGCAAAATAAACCATACAAAAATCTGGAACAGAGCAGTTCCAAAAAGTCACTCAAATATTTTTGATCTGAAGAAATTAAGCATCTACATTAACTCTGTGTCTAGGTGACAGCTGCAGATATTTCTCCTACAGTCCAGGTCAAAATGAAAAATCTCATCTTTTATTCACCCCTGCAAGCAAAGGATAGTTCAGCAGAGTCCGTGTTTGTGGGAGTTTTCCACAAAGGGTTTCAGGCAACATAAAATGTTCCTGGCACCATTTTCGGCTGTGTGTCCCAGAGACACTTAACTCTGTACTTAATTCAGGTTTAATAGGCTGCGATTATATTAAATAAATACCAGCTGAACCGATTATTTAATACGCAGTTATAGCTGTTTTAATAGCCATGCAATTGACTGTTACATCTCAATAAACGTATGTTTTTCATCGATCACCTAGTATTTTCTTTCACATCCCATAATTTTCCTATATAACTCTTGGACTTTGAAAGCATCGCCGGGGGTTGCCCCAGCCCTCCACGCTGGTCCCGTTGGCAGCAGGAACGAGCCCAAGAGCTGTTGCCTTTCCAGGAACTCACGGCAGGGTAGGTCACTCCTTCCCACCTCCTCCCAGCATTTTCAGGTGATGTGAAATTCCTCCTCGCATCCCTCCCAGCCTTGTCCAGCTGCTCCATGCCGGTGACACAGCTGCATCCCTCCACCCCTGCGCTGGCCTCCCCGCAGGAAGTCAGAGATCATTCTGCTCTCAACAGGCTGTAAAGAGTTTAAACCTTCAAGAGCCTCTAGAAACGTATAATCCGGATTTTATCCTTTAAAATTCATAGTTCCTCACCCACTGATATCTCTGCTCTCGCCTCTGCTATCACTTTTCCTGCAGCCCTTCCCAAGGCGTTCACTCAGCTGAGTGGCATCTTCACCCCAGTGCTGTCAGGAGTCTGGAACCATCATAAGATCAGATATAAATAAGAAATAGTTCCTAAAAGCTGCACCTCTTTGCAGCCCGGCAAGGGGAGTAACGAGCTGTTACAAGAGCACATTTATTGAGGTCTGACAATACACAGGGCTCGTGTGCAGGGCTGGTTAGCCCAAGTAATCCCTGCACTTCTCCAAAGACAGTGTCAAAATAAAAATGACACATGTGCGTATTTAATCACCTGCTGGTGTTGCTGTAAACAAAATGGGTATTTTAAGAGATGCATTTTACGAAGGATTTTAGCTGAGCATCCACAGAAACTGCAGGCAAAGCCATTTCCACCTATTATAGCAGTGGAAATTCCATGTTCCAACAGAAATTTCAGGGGCACACAGCAAATAGCAGGTTATTTGTCTGATTTGTGTATGTCACTGTAAGGTCAGTGAGCCTGAAAATACAGATGTGATGTGAAAAGTGTCAGGGAAAAGAATAAAAAGATGCTTTGGCTATTTAGCGCTGCCTACTTTCAGAATAAAAAAGACAAACTCCTCTACGTTCCTGGCTGTCATTCCCATTCAGATCCCAGCCCACCAAAGCCAGTGGTTATAAATGCTCCAGAGCCAATAAACACTCCTCAGGATTTAGCCCTGGAGAAGCACACGATAAGGAATAGACAATTCTTTGTTATTACCATACGTAGCCCCCTCCTTAAAATGCCCTGACACGATTTCTCAGGCAATAAATCAGCTTTCTTTTGCTGATGTGCTAAAGCCCATCTACATACCATAAGAGCTTCTTTTTCCTCTCCACATTCAATATCCCTATGATGGCTTTAATCAAAAGCAAGAGCACGTGCATGAGAAGAGAAAATGCAGATCTTGCATTTCTGTGAAATAATTCTTTTTGCAACTTAATACTCCTCTCAGCAAGTGGAAAAGTCCCATCCTCACCCAGCCAGTATAATCTTTATTTGCTTTATATTTTCCTGACACAGTCACAGCTCTGCACCGTTCCATCATATGGTAGAGGTATTAATTCACTATTTCCTGCATTATACAATCCTCACTTCCTTTCCAGTTTTCTCACTATAATGATGCTATAATAAAAAACACAGTTAATAATGAAGCTGGAAAATAGTGCAACTTCTAGCTGGCTGGAATAGAGCACAGCTCTGGAAGCTGCCTTGCTACTAACTTAATACATGAGGGTTTTGAGCAGTGTCTGAATGACTACCCATGAACAGCCTCAAAAATCTGCCAAGGCAGCGTTACTGGAGCTCCAGAGCAGAGACCAAGGACTGACTCACCCATGGACAGAGCCAGGTAGACCAAAGATTCAGCAGCTGGGGGTTGTGTGCAATGTTGACAGCAAAATTCCCTCCAATGGGGTGGATTTTGAGGTCGAGCTGTGTGCTCCAACACAGTAAAGAGTCCAAGATGCAGGGATTGCCTCTGCTCCCAAATTCCTCCTGCTGCACCCCCTGGGGACTGCCACGTCCCTGGCACCAGCTTTGCCCCTCCTGGTTGCACTGGAACAAACAGGATCTGAATCAGGACATTAAAATGAAGATTTTAATGAGCAATTTGGAGATAACATTTCCTTTCAGCACACCCAAAGACACACCTTTCCCCGTAAGCTCTGCCCCTCATCTGATTTTCAACACTTTGTTCACGCACCCATGAATAATTCCTTATACAGCTGCCTTTTCCCAAAAGAAGTCCTCATGATACTGTTAAAGATACTGATCTGGCTGCATGCAGCTTCCAGAACTCCTAATACCAGGGGAAATGGCATTTCAAAAGCTGGATGCTCCTGGGAAATGCAGTAATACCAAGGACACAGCTTGAATGCTTTTCTCAGCCAAGCAGAAGAAATACCCTCGTGCACAGCCACAGGAGCAGATGTGAGGAAGGGAATGCCATCTTCAGAAACTGTGACAATGGCAGCTCCTTGTGTAATCAGCTAAATCAGGCATGGAGAAGTGTGGCTGGTACCAATGGAGAGCAGACCATGGAGAAGGCTGTCCTCAGTGCTAAGGACAGTTTTCCAGGTCTCTTCTCTGTGAGCCCCTCAAGCTGCACCTCGGGGCTCACTCTCATCTTCCATTAGCCCCTTCCAAATGTCTGATTTTATGCCTCCCCTCCCATCATGTGAGAGCAGAGTCAATCAGGACTGCAGAAGCAGATCCCAGACTGCATCAGCCACTCCATCCACTGAACAGAAATGCACGCCATCCATCTTCCCTCTGAAGGGAATTTCATGCCACCACTTCTGCTTTTTGATCCAGTAGCTGTCACCTGAAACAGCCAGTGCTTCCAAGCACAGCCACAGAGACAGAGACAGTTGCTGGATGCAGCACTATTCAAAATATGCCCAAACACATGATGAATACAGTGTCTGAGTGTTTTGACCTTCAAACCTCTCCCTCAGCTCTTCCACAGTCTGCAGTCAGATATGATGGTTGTTTCATTTATTTGGGGTATGTGGGCAGAGATAGGTGTCTGTTGACTGATGGTATCAGGTTGCATAATTTGCTTTTAATTTATATCTGTCCTCCCAAAGTGTCTAGTGGGGAGAATAAAATAGATCTGAGGATAAAAACAATGGCTTCAGGGCTGGAGGGATGTACAGAACACACAGTCCTCTACTCCCCACACACGTCAGCCTCTGCTGAACACCTGAACAGACATTAACAGCTCCTGTGGGCTTCAAACTATCACCTAAGCTAGAAAATTATGCCTAAGTGGCTAGAGCCCAACTAGAATTGGTTTTGGAGCAGATATCAGAAAACAATAATCTGGGATTGTACTGAGCTGCAAGCCTGGGCTAAAGGGATGCTCAGGTGAGCCAAGTGTCAAGAAAGCAGAGAGAGAGCAGGTGTAGCAAAGAGAGGGGTCAGAGAGGCTCAGTCACACCACACCATCCTGTGAACTCCTTGGCTTTTGGGAGGGCATGACAGGCCCCGTGCTGGTCTGGGACAGTGCTGGGAGCAGGGACAAGGACAGCCATGTCAGGGAGCAGAAACTGGCCAGGAGGGCAAAAGGAGCAGGAACAAGATCCAGAGGGCAGCTACAGCACAGGGCACCTTGGAAAGGTGAGGGCAGCTGGTGGGAGTGCCCAGCACCTGTGCCAGCCACAGGGACTGGCCAGTCCCAGGTCTGGAACTCGTTCACCAGATAATCTTTGTGAGACTTTGATTAAAACAACAATCTCCTCACTTGTGGGTGCACAAGTTTGTTGTTTCATTTACAGCTCCTTTACTCTGCAAACACGAGAGCAGCTTGTGTTTGCAGGAATTGGCAGGATGTGTTAATTAATCCTGAGAATTTTCTCAGCCTTTGTAGTCACACCTGACCTCTGCATCTGCAGAAAAACATTTTAATGCTCTTATCACCAGATTCCACTGCAGTCATATTCAGCCACCCTGCCTCTGCCTTGGCTCTCTGGAAGCAGGCACGTGGCCTCTCTGCCCTCCTAACCTACCCACACACATCAGCAGCTCACCTTCCTCCACATGAGGGGAAGGGCACAGGCACTGCCTGGCACCTCCACTGTGTGGCCACCCGTGTGCACAGGCATGTGAGTAATATTAAATTCAAGCACAAGGGAAAAGGATCTCTGTTTGTCCCTGCCAGCATCCCTGCCTGCTCACAGGAAAAGTATCTGTGTCTTTTGCAGCCCAAGACCCTCTTATGCCACAGTGGTGCTCAGCCTCTTTACTTTCTCTATGGTTGCTTTCTAACACACAAAACTTTACCCAGATTTAAATTGTCCCTGTAGACAGAGCAGCACTGCTGCATTTAACCCACCTGGATTCCCCTCTTTGCCATTCGAGGCTTCCCTGGACTCAGTTTATGACAGGCAAGAGCCCTAAACTGCTTTGCACTAAACTGCTTTGTACCAGATAATCATTCACACACTGAATTAGCTTGTCTGAATCCCAGTAAAGATGAGGAACCAGTACGTAAAAAGCCCCATGTAAGCCAAATGTTCATCCAGTTAGATTTGTTTTTAATGCCTCAGCTCACATCAAGCTGGGATCTTACAGCTTATTTCTACTGACTGGGGTAAATTCAAATATCTCAAAGAGTCAGGGAAAAACATTCAAAATAATTTTAATAAGAGTGCTGGTCACTCCCAGCTCCACTGCTCACATTGGAAGGAAGGAACTCTTTTCCTTGCTTATCTCCCACTGATTGCAACCTGGTCCTGCAAGAAAAGTGTGGCCAGCAAGTAAAAAATATCCATCCCAACATCTGAACCTCTCCATGCCTTTGATACCTGACTGGACTCACTGCCTCGTTACAAAGCACAGCAGGACTGCAGGAAAAACTGAAGGGGAGTCTGAGAGCAGCAGAGAACTTGAGCTCCAGAAAATAACAGCTGCTTAGAAATAAGGCAATTTTAAAATTAAATGAAATGAAGTCATTTAGAAGTCAAACAACATAAAGAAAGAAACAGTAAGATCCAGAGTGGGATCAGAATCTTTTCAATGTCCATCAGATTCTGAATCGTGATCCAGAAGGTGAATGAGCATCCAAGGGACAGCTCTGTGAGAGGGTGAGCAGTCCCAGGAGCCAGGACAATGCTAGACAGAGAACAAAATGTAACTTCAGCAGAGCTAGCCAGGAAGTCACATTGGGTCACATAAAAAGGATCTCCCTTACTCTTGCACTTGGTGAATGTTGGATCCCAGCAGTGGGTGAAGGACTCGAGGCTTTCAGGTTTGCTCCATACACAAGTGAGTCTCAGGAGAGGTGGGATGGGGTGAGCCAAGCTCTGTACCAAATTAACTGGATAGCCAGCATTTGGTTATTCAAAGCTGGCAACTGTGGGAAACCCTCAGAGACTTCTCCCTGGGATATCTCCACTAGTTACCTAGAAACCCAGGCTGAGTTTTATGAGCAGAAAATATGTTGGGAGGCATGTTTGCCCCATCTGCTTTAAAAAAGAGCTATTTTCCCTTTTCCACCGCCCAGCAATTTCATTAGTTGAGAACTATTTATGGGCTTTAACTACTCCTCTCTTCTTTGCAGCCTGGATTTCCCAGCCTTAAGAACATCCCAGACCCTTCCACTTCCAGCATTGTGGCCTCACCCAGAAGCAATCTCTGCAAGCTTGCATGGTATCCACAGGGCTTTGTGTGAATAAGAAACCCTTTATGAGCCTAATACCTCTGCATGCTGTGCTGAGACCTCAGAGAAAACCCTTGAGAGACGGGCTTTGGTGGGGAGGGGGTGGGTGGGAATGGCCAGGGCTGAGGGCAGCCAGCCCACCATTGAACCCAGCAAGTTTTCCAGTTGATTATCCTCTCCTTTTGTCCAGGACTGTGCTGAGATTTCTTTGCTGACCAGCACAGAGCAAAGAGCCCAGCAGCCAGCGCTGGCTGCTCCTCACCCCTGCGCCCCGAGCAGCGCGCTCTCCCTTGATTCCCCAAGGTTAGAGCGCCGCTTGAACAAAGCAGAAGGGTGGCTCAGTGGCAGGGAGGGAGGCCGGAGTGTTAGCCTTTCACCTCTGCAGGCCGTGGCTCAAACCCTGGCTCAGGTTACCAAAGAGAGCGGCGGGGATGCGCTCCTCCCTCCCAGCAGATGCGCCGCACACCCCGCATCCCGCATCCCTGCAGAGGATGGGGCTGCCCGGCCCGGGAACCCGGCCAGACACAGCTCCAGGCTACAAACTGCAGTGCAGAGACCAGCAGCACCCAGGGCTGTGAAGGTGAAGGCAGGCTGGGAAATATTTGCCCGTTTATTTTCCTTGGGTTTGCTGATTTTTCTTCTCCAGTCCAACTGGTGAATTTACTGACACTTTCTCTCTTCGTCATTCTAAAATTCTTTGCGACAAATGATGAGGCTAAAAATACAGAAAAAATATATATAGTTTAACTACAAACTAGTTAAACTTTTCTGTGATGATTCTGCTTTACATGGGCCAAGCTGCTGGGGGATTTATTTCTATAATTACACCAGAAAGAAGCAAAAAGAATTGATTCTGGAAAAAAAAAAAAAAAACAAAACCCTGAACTCAAAAATCATCTCAAGCTCCTCAGACTGTTCCTGGAGATAAGGCTGAGCTTGGCACTCAGAAATGTACTTTCAGAGAGGAAAAATTTTGCTATTCTTCCTTGTATTTAACCATAGCCACCAGCTGTGAATTTTTGCAACAGCCTCCTGGGAACAGTATCAAGGACAAAAATACAGCTTTGGAGATGAAGGTAGAGCAGTTTAATGAAAGTTTAAGAAATGACTGCCAATAGGAGAGATGGGGTTTTTATTTTATCGGAGATGCAGCCACATAGGGGTCTGACATAAGTTTAAATGATTTGCATCTATAAACTGCTCTGGTTTGGCTCAGGAAGAAGTGAAGCTGAGGTGTTCTTCCAAACCAGCTGATCTCCTGGCACTCTGAAAGAGGATATTTTACAGGGACTGTAGACTTCTCAGCACTTCTAAATTTCCTGCTTCCTGACTTAAAGAAGAGTGGCATTGCTGAGGTTTGATTCATGGTGAGGTAAACATCCAGTTGCTTTTGAGACCAGGTTGGATGGGGCATTAAGCAACCTGTCCATGGCAGGACAATGGAAATAGGTGATTTTTAAGGTCCCTTCCAACTGAAACCATGCTGTGATTCTCTGTGCAAGTACCAGTGAAGGATGGGGCAGGAGGACAGCTGGAAGTGGGCTGCAAAGTGAATTACCAGACAGGTTCACCCATTTTCAAGGCCAGGCTCATTGACCATGCACAAGATCAGTCCCCACACTCGTGTTCCAGGAGAAGCCAATTAATCTCAGGTAGATCAAGCCCACCAGAGGCTCATCTCTCCACCAACACAACCTCCAAGGGCTTAGTGACCACTGCCCTTCACATCCTGTGCAAGCTCAGACCTCACACAGCCCGCTGTGGGTGCTCCCAGCAGACCTGCACGTTGGATACAGACAGCCCAGAGCCAGCCAGTGTGAGCACAAGGTCTGAATTTGGGGCTCTGGGCTTTTGAACCCACCCATCTGTCCATGCAGGCACCCCACAGGGGCTCAGCACGGATGAGGGAGTTTTCCCTGCTCACAGCTTTGCAGGGACCACCGTGGCTGTCCAGCAGACACAACCCGCTGGTGCTGTTTTAACTTTAGGTATTTCTTTTCCCTTCATGGAGGAAAAAAACAAATACAAGACCTTTTGCACCTGGTGAGGAGCGGCTGTTTGTTTAGACAGCCAAATGAAGTCATCGCTGAGACACGATGCCCTCACACCCCCTTGAATAGTCACTTGCCAGAAACCATAATGGGGTGAAATGACCCAGCACCATCCGCAGCTGTCTGATACAACCAGGAATGTTTCTGCCTCCTCCTCTGTCTCCTCTAACCCTACAAAAGCCAAACTTATCATTGCCACTTAACACAAACAAAAACAAGTCATCTCCCTAGAATGAAAGGGAGGTGGAAATTACCGCACAACCAAATTTTCCTGCAAATTGCCCTGTGAACCTTCTAATGAAGGCTGCAGCACCCGAGCCTGCCCTGCCCTGAGGTCTGGCCAAAGCCTTACACTAACCCCCAGCCCAAGCAAAATTGTCCTCAAGAAGCTCCACACCCTAACACCACTCCTCAAGACAAATGGAAAACTAAGCATTTTTAATTTGCATTTTAAAACAAAGACTTCTAATATCCAGACCATTAACTTAGCTATGAGGCTTTCACAACAAAACTTGTTACCCGCTGCATGTTTTGTTGTCACTAAGGTATATTAAACACTATTAATTGTGATGCCTTGCTATTATGCTATTTGGAGACTTGCCACAAGCCTGCTTCCGCCCAACCTGTATTATGCTGTGAACCTTGGAAGCATTTTAAACATCTCGTGCAAAATTCATGAATGTGAAAAGGAGCCTGTCTACGTTTCCAACATCTTGAGGGGCTGGGGAGCCTTCCTGAAACCCAGCTCAGTTCAGGGCTCATCCTTAGCAGCTACTACATCTCAATCCAACCAGCCAAGGCCCATCTCAAGCCCTGATTATTACCAAGGTCCATATGCACCTTCCTTCTAATGAATATAGGCTTACGGACATCTCATGCATTATTTACCAAGGTGTGCTTATTATGATTGCAGTGATTTAAGGCAGTTTGTTAGAGGCACAGCTCTGAGTGATTGCGATCGATAGAAGAAACAAGAACAAGCCAATCTGCATAGAACAACAGCCCGGATCCTCAGGGGCTGTGCTTCCCTGGTTAACCCTTCCCAACCTGGCACAAAAGAGGCTCGCAGTTGTTTGATAGGCACAAGGAGTTGGTGCCCTCCCTCTTGCACTCCCCACTCTGGTCAGGCCTTCAAAAGGGTTCTGCTGCTCCTCCAGCTGTTTGTTGGGCAGGATCCCAAGTGCTGGCACAACATTCCTCATGGCATTTAAGGTGCACCTTGGATGTGGCTGTACTCTCCTCATTAGCATGTCATGCCCCCTCCTCCAGCCCCCTTTTACACAAAACCTCCATCTCTTTTCCCAGACACGAATTTAGGAACAGCAGGTTTTGCTGCCGGCTGGGGAGATCCCAGGTTCAACCCCTGAGGATGGTTAAGGCAGCAATCACTGCAGACAAGTAGCTGGGCACTGACCCTGCCTGCCTGAGAGGTAATGGGAGCTTCCTCGGTGAGAACTGGAAGGAGAACAGGGAGAGGGATATAGAGCAGTTTTGTGACTTTCCAAGGTTACAGACTGAGAGGTCAAAACTCTTTTCTCCTGATAGCTCCTAATGTACAGAATTATGGTTCAGCATTTGCTCAGTGCACCCTGGGAGCTGGAGCAGATCTCTGGGCCAGCCAGGATGGCCCAGTGATGTTGCTGCAATGTCCCACCATGGCAGCATGAGGTCCCAAATGCCAGAAACTCCTTCCCTGTAGCACAGGGAGCAGGTGACTGTGACCTCTGGGCAGGGCAGGAGGGTGGTTTAAGGACAGCCAATAAACACTGCTCTATATTTATCCAAAACTCCTCACATGAGGTGAGTCTGGAGATGTCCTTCCCCACTGAGGACAATTCTGGTCTCAGCTCACCTCGTTTTTCCAGTGGAGCTTTGGATTGGACCCGGCACACGGGAAATATATTCATTACTTCAAAGGGGAAGCAAACAGGATGTCTGGACAAAGCACCAAATAAAAGGCTAATGACACAAATGGATATTTAATACAATGACTTCCTCTGATTATCCTATAAGGAAACACTTCAAATGCTGTCCATTTTCTACATCCTCCAGCACTGCAACGTGCTTCAGGGGCTGGGAGGGAATTTTCCACACCACAGACTGCTCAGGTGCCCTTACCTGCCTCCTGCAGATCATTTGGTACATCATGTGCAGCCTGCACAAGTGGCTCAGGGCTCTGGGATGCTCTGCCAAGCAGCAGGGTGGGAGCATTCTTCCTCCTCATCATCAGTGCTCAGCGTGCCCAGCACAGTGAGAAGGGTGACAAGGCACTGCTTTGGTGACTGATCACCTTACAAAGAAATTCTCAGTGATACAGAGACCAGAGTTACCTTTCCCCCTCCACTCTATCCCTGGCATAGCCAGCAGAGCACAGGGAGCTGGGGATAACACCAGCACTGCAAAGCACTGCTTGGGTTCAGCCCCAGACTGCCTCTCCAAAGGTCTGTCCCACAGCCTGAGCCATCCCCAGGGCACCCCTGTGCTGAGGGGTCACTGAGCAAACAGAGTTTATCCCAAATCCCTGCCTAGATTAAACCAAGACAGGATTTCATTAGCACAGCACTTGTTCTGCTGCTGCTGAAATCTCTGGAGAAAAGATAACTGAAGCCTTTTGCTTCGTAGCAACTGGAGGGAAGAGACAAGAACAAAGTAGTTCAGTTAAAAAAAAAAAATTGTTTCCAGAGTCACCATGACCTGATGATTGCTTTGGGTTAAACTAAATCCAACCCAATTGGCCAAGAGGCCAGAGACATCAATATGTAGGATTAAGCTTAGATTTCTTTTTGCTGGCGACAAGGCTGAAAAACTTCTCTGTAGAAATTACCTTTCATTTCTCTGTAATTTTTGATGTGAAAAATTCAAGTGAGAGTTGAGCTTTATATGGTTATTAAATAGCAAAATCATGACACCATTAGGAACACAAAGCTGAATGCAGAAAGTTCCTTTCTAGTTTAAACTCATAGGTTTTGTTAACAGTTATTTCATTCCAGTGCCTAGCCAGCACTTTGTTTAAAAGAGGTCTTTGTTAATATTTTGATTAAGTTAATAAACATTATTAGGCAAACTTGCCTCTACACAGCTAAGGAAGACCTCCTAACAAAACCAGAAGAGAACATTTGACAGTCCTAAAAATTCTAAGATAATGAAATACATGGGAAAAACAAAAAGGAAATTCCCTCAACATCAGTAGTCTTTAACCATTCCAGCAAAATTAAATACATAAATTAAATGAAGCCTAATTAAACAGCAAATTTTATTACAGGCTATTTTCAAGGCACTGTTCATCCAATAAAGGAAATCTATAGTCTGGGGAGGAAGAGGAATACTTTCTAATGTCTTTTGAAGTCTGAATTTCTTCCAGCAATTTATACACTGTTTGCTGGGATAATTCCATGGGGAAAAAAAAAAAGGAAAAACCAAACAAAACTAAACCCCCTTTTTCATTTCTCAGTAACATCCTTGGGATATAACTTGCTTTCCTGATGCAATAAAGAGAGCTCTGACCAATGCAGCCTTTGCTGGTAGTAATCAGACTCTGGTATCTTTGTACACGGTGTGAATTATAGTTATTTCTGAACCAGCGATGCAATAGCAGCTTTCTACCCATCTTGAGTTGTTCCTAAGCTCAAGGGAAAGAGGTTCATTCAATCCCATTTTTGCTGTACAGCTGCTTTAGGAAAGAAGCCAGTTAATATTCCAACCCAGGCCAAGAAAAATAATTTTTAAGGATGAGATAAGGCAGAATTTGATCCCGTGTTTACAGCCCCCATTGCAACAAAGGCCAAGCCAACAGACCTGTGGGAAAGGCCCTCCCTCTCACAGAGCATCAGTGGCACCAAGAAGTGTTTGCCCCAAAGCATGAACGGTCCTCCCAAACACCTTTCTGGAGCAACACAAGGGATTAACTGGTCTCATTATTTGATAGCTCAAAGCTCCCTATTGATTCCCAGCTACTGCTGACACTAAGGAATTACAATTAGTTGTGGTCAGTTTTCCTGCTGGGACAAAGCTGCTGGCAGCAACCCTCAGCAGGCAGGGCCTTGGTCCCATTACCTGCTCACACAGCCCAACACCAACAGAGAAATCAAGATGCCAAATCAGGAAAACACCTTCATTCGCATTCAAGGACACCTCCTTCTTCTCCCACAGGACCTCTATGCTCCATCACGTCCTCCAGCCTGGGAAATAACCCCCTCTTCCCTCACAAAGGAGCTGTTTCAGCAGGCAGCAGCTGATGCTCGGCTCCTTACTTGCGTCCACCTCCAGCTGCTGGCGGATGGCGCAGAGGAGGAGGGAAAGTGTCACTGGGGCTCAGCAGCAAGATTGGACCTGCCCTTCTCCAGCTGCATCCGTTGTGCTCTTGGGGCTGGGCCAGGCTCGAGACAGAGGATCTGACGGGGTGGAAAAGGAAATTCTGTGCATTCCTCATCCGTAGCCTACATGCCAAGAGAAAGGCAGTGATGAGCGGCCGGAGCGGAGCGCTCGTCGGAGGCAGTGCATGAGCTGCAGGCATTGCAGAATTTCAAAGCACTGCTGTTGAGCTGGGTCCAGAGAAACCAGGCTGCCTGGGGTATGAAACCATGAGCCCTCCAGTTGTACTACTGCAACAGGTGAAATGTTAGGAGGAATGTAAATCCCGGGATACACCCTGTAAATATTGAATTCTGGCTTAGGAAAAACACCTGCCCCAAAATGTTCTGAGCATGTGATTTTAATTTTCTGTGACCTTTTTATGTCTCTCCTTAGCCAGGCACAAAAATATCCTCCTCAGAAAAATTTCTGCCTGGAAATGATTGTCCTTTTTCCCCAAGTCCTTTTAAAGGGAAGAAAATTACTTGTCTTCCAGAAATACGCTGCTATGAACATGCAGTGCATGAACTGCCTGTTTGAGAGTAGGAAAAAAATTTAAATGTTCTACCTGAGGAATTCTCTCAATGCTTATCCATGCTCATCCCAAATATATCCTGAGCAACCTGTTCTAGTGGAAGGTGGCCCTGCCCATGGTGCTGGGGTTGGAACTGGATGGTCTCTAAGGTCCCTTCCAACTCAAATCCTCCTGTGATTCTATCATAACAAACACAAATGTAATGAAATTAAAACACAACAGCAGGAAAATCCAGCATAAATGCAGTGGGACCTTGATAATTAACAGTTGAAAAAGTCAGCCTTTGGTTTCCTTCTGCCTCCTACCAGTGCATTATTAACTTTGTAAATGGAAATCTTCTGCGAGCAGAGTCATGGCTGCTAATCTCAGCATTGTGATAAATGCCATTTAAATGCCTTCAGAAGGTTTTGGGGTTGGGTCCTTGGTACTTGGTACTCCACCCCCACAAGAACACCAGCTCCTTTTCATCCCCTAAAGCACTGTGTGGTTTGCTGGGTTGTTCCAGATTATCCCCTCAAGAACTGTTCACCCCAGGTAATTTTGGTCCCATGGTGTAGCTGGGGATCTGTAGGGATGAAGAGCATAAAAGACACACAAAGTATGTCCCTTTTATAAGAAATGTTGGAGAAGGGTCTGTTCAATACTCATGTCCAAGGGTGCCTGTCAAGTATTTTATGTCCCAGGAGTTGGACTCAATGATCCTTGTGGATCTTTTCCAACTCAGGATAGTCTAATATTCTATGTGCAGTCAAACCTTTAAAACTTTCAGCATGAGGGAGCTGGAGCCAGCAACACTCATGCCTTGAGGAGAGAAGACTCATCCCTACTAAAACATATCCTGTGCCTTCCCACTCCAGCCTGGCAGCCAAAATATCAGCCAATACCACCCCAGCACCTCACCCACTCCATCCATGGCTGCTGACATTGATGGGCCAACAGCTCTGGTCCAGCATGGCTTGGACAGAGCTCACAGTCAGGTTTGAGTCCAGGCATTTCTGGCAAATGTACCTCTGATTCAACAGCTACATTGGGTTTGGAGACCTGGTTTTTGAAAACACACCAGCTCAGCTAAAATCCCTAGGGAACAGAATGGAGAAGGGTGCCAACAGCCAAAGGGAAACAAATTGCTCAAAGACCCTTCCAGGAAGTTGGTCATGCTGTATTGGCATTGGCCACACAATGTTTTCTTCACCACAAAAACAATGTTTCTGCCACTGCTACCACTTATTTCACTCCAGTAGGGAAAACACTCCTGTCTTTGTAAACCTGCTTCCTGAAAGGGTTCATAACCCTCCCACTTGTACCATTCAGTGTGGGACTCATTCAAGGCTTGAGGGCAGGTGTGTGGCCCAGGTGCACTCAGTGGTCACCTCTGGTGGTTTCTGTGCCACATCTGCTTGGAGGAAGGTGCAACCCTCTTCAGACACCTACCCATTGCTGCAGTCCAGGCAGGAGGATGAACTGCAGGAGGGAGAAGCTAAGAAAAGCAATATGCAAGGCACCATTATTAGGGAATTCTCCAGAGCTCTTGGTACCATACCCACAAAACTACAAGTGCCTAGAAACACAGATGTATACTTCTATACTTCTGCACTAGAGGTATAAATCATCCCTAAGCAGCTGATCTACAACCACTTCTGCTTCCACATGAGGAACAGTTTCAGGCTGAGATGACTCTGACTCGAGCAGGTCAAGCTGGGGGCATTGGCCCCACAAGAGAAATGGGTCACAGATCAAGCATGCAGGAGGTACGTGGTGGGGATGTCACTGACACTTTGTCCATCAAAGGGCTCAGCTAACAGCTGTACCTGATGCCAGCAGCAATGTATCAATGCTGCCTAAATGCCTTTTGGTGTTTAAACTTGCTCATATGGGTGCCTCTTTCAGCTGGATTTGTTACTCTTAACATCTGTCCTAAACCATGCCATCAGTATTTTCTACAAACTGAAGAAAATCTCTTTTCAGGGCTGATTTCTCCCAAAACTGCTGAAACTCAAATTCACATTCCTCTAGCCAAAATGGCCAATGAAAAACTTTGGGATAAATATCAGCAATGACTTGTATTTCTTGGGTAGAGCAGAAACCTCCCAAGGCAGGATAATGCCCGTAGGTGCAGCAGATGGAGCTTGTGCTGAGTTGGCACAGGGCTTGTTGAAGGACAAGTGACACAAGATCCGCAGCTTTTCTTCCACATTTCTTCACAGAAAACAGTTGGGACCCAGGAACAGCCTTGCAGCACATGTGCTGGGGGTAAACAACTGCACTGCTTCTAAAACAGTGCAAGCAGGGCTACAATAACATGGACCAAAATCCTTGCCCTAAAAGGGTTTTTCCAGCACTGTGTCCTACGGTCCTGTTCCTTTGACCTTGCCTTTCTAACATTAACACATACCACACATTTTTCAAAAGGCAACCAGCAAAATGAGATATTTCACTGCATCTGATCCTCCCAGGGAGAGATGAGAACAAAACCTCCTAATGCACGTTAATCCCATCACCAGTGCACTGCTGAAAGATGGCTGATACTTGGGCTAGGAGCACTAGCAAGGGATAGGAAAGCCTGTATCAAGGCTCCCACATCCCACCCCAGCAGTGGCTGCCTATCAGTGCCTGGGGAAAATATTCTCAAATATAATTTTTTCCAGCATAAATCAGTCTGCAGCAAGGCTCACCCGTGATCACAAAGCAGGCAGCACCGTGGTTCAGGTTCTGCAATCTGCCTGGGTAAGGTGTGGCATCAGGCAGGGGGTGGCCTGGCAGTTTCTGGGTGATGGGAAGCAAACCTCACTGCTCTGCACATTTGTGTCTCCATCTCAGAAAAACCCAGAATGAGACAATTTGAATCCACAAGACCCCCAGCCACTGGTCTGGGGGAGAAGAAAGCCTCTGTCAAATCCATAGAAATACAGAGGCTGGATGAAGGGTGACACCTTCAAC
Organism: Prinia subflava; assembly: GCF_021018805.1. Taxonomy (NCBI): domain Eukaryota; kingdom Metazoa; phylum Chordata; class Aves; order Passeriformes; family Cisticolidae; genus Prinia; species Prinia subflava. The sequence continues at coordinate 5,760,933 of NC_086261.1, forward strand.
AGCAGGAAGGGAGAGTCAAGCAGCAATTTCCATCCCGGGGCCGGGGCAGGTGGCAGCAGCAGCCGCCGGGCTGAGCACAGACTTGTTCTCATTTTTGTCCTTTGACCTTCTCCCCCTCAGCAGCTGAGCCTTGTTTACTGGCATTTCGGCAGCCCATCTCCTGTTTCCATTAACCCTCGGAGAGGTGGGAGGCACAGAAAGGAATGGGTTTGCACACTGGGTGGTTGGTGCTCTGCCTGAGGGGCAGTGAGCTGCTCTCAGGACACACCACGGGCACAGATTTATCCATGGGGGAAGCATGGGGACAGCAGAGTGGCATGGGCTTGCTGCTTTGCCTGCTCCACAGCACACTGGGAGAGGCACAGCATCATAAGGACTCTGGAGCCACCAGCTTTGCCTCTGATGTTGCACATCTGGGGGGCTTCACCGTTCTGACAATTAGACAGACAGTGTCAAAACTAGCCCTGCTTTGCCCTCAGGCTGTGTTTATTCAGCACAGAGATGAGACATTTTCAGCATTCCTCCACCAAGCCTGACCTTGTAAGAGAATAAAATCTGAAGGATCTGTCCCCCAGAAATGACACCGTGGAGACTTCAATGCTCCTGAACAGCTATGCCCCATGGGTTAAATCCAAGAGTTTCACATAAAAACAAAGGGAAAATATTGCCTTGCTGACACTGAGAGCCACCAAATGCAACTGATCTGAGCCACTTCTGGCCAAACAGATCAGAGACTAAAGATACCTGCTACAGGCAGGAAGGCACATCACTCATTCTCCCTCTTGATAATACTGAAGCTACTACAGCACGGGGGTACCTGGGCTATAGATCAGGATTTTTTGTGGAGACAGTCCTGGGACATCCTGGCTATGAGCCAGGCCCCTGTGAATGCCCAATTAATTAATGCTCCAGGGAGCACGTGTCCAGGAAAAAGCTCTCTCAAGCCTTCACATTTTCAATGCATAGTGCTTCCCTGCAAAATCATCAAGGTTTAATTTTGGGGTATTTATATTTATAGATTTTTGCTTTTCTCTTTTTCCTTTCTCTTTATGGAATCTATTGGTAGCAACAAAGAAGAAATTTTGTCTGTGTATCATTGCCAACTGCAAGGCACCAGCCCTTGGTTTGGAGAAACCCCACAATCATTCTCCAAGATAAATGCTGATTTTAATGACGAGCTGTTGCACAGTTATTCAGGGTGGACAGACAGACAGACTGAATCTCCTTCTACTCCTGAAGTGTTTCAGTCAGGCCAGTCACTCAGCCCGGCTTAGCTGTAGGTTTATTTGCCATACAGGGATCTGACGGATAGTGAAGGGCACAGATTTATCATTATTCCTGCAAGAGCAGGCTCCCCACCCTGTGCCTGGGAATTAACAAATGGCACACAGAACAAATTGAGGATTACAAGGACCCCTCGGTCCCTGCAATGTCCTGCTTTGCTGCTGGCCCCAGGGACTGAAGCTCCCCTTCCCTTTGTCTGATCCACGCTTGGGCAGGTGGCAGCGCCTCGCTGGACCAGACACCCCGCAAGCATCGGGGTGCTGATGAATACCCATCTAATTAGAATTACGGATTCTCCAGACCAGCCCTTCCACGGCAGAAATTAGCTAGTTTATTCCAATAAAGATGCTAATACGGGGGGCTTTGTGAAGGGCGAGAAATTCCCATTGTCATTCAGAAGCAATTTGTAGCGGATTTGAAGCCTTTGAAAAGGTGACGTGCTGGTGGCTGGGTTTGTATAATACCCATCCCCGAAATTCACAGCTGAGCATTCTTCCCCTCCATATGCTCCAGGGCTGCCCAATTTGTATTCCCCCGGTGAGGAGGCGCTGGAGCGGAGCAGGCAGTGATGGTGAGGGGAGGGAGGCTGCTCCCGGAGAGGGGGTACACCAGCCCTGCACGGGGAACAAGGTTTGGGATGCTTGGCTAACCTCCCTGCAATGCACAGCCTGAAACAGGCAGAAAGGTCCAAGGTGCCTTCAGACATTTGTGTTAATTATTTAATGCTTCTCCATGGTCTTCACGCTGTTTTGGTGGAATTGAGACCCTCCACATTGCTCCTTTGCTTTTTGGAGCTCAGAACTTCATTAGTCTCTATTTCTAGTGATTGATGTTGAAGTAAACACCATCTCCCCACAACAACCCCAAAATCCTTAGCTGGACTTTTCAATTGAATTTTACCTCACCACTCACTCTGCAGATGCAGCCCTCTGAACCAGAGACTCTTCTGGTGGTGTCCTGCATGAGTCCCCTGATGGAACTGAATTATCTGGCGAGGCCTAAGCTCTGGCAGGTGACTTTTTACTCACCTTCTAGCCAGACTTGCCTCTAACGCACCGGTGTCTGCAGCAAACCTAATTAGCATTTTAGGAACAAAGCACTTTTGCAAACTGCAACCTAAAGTCACATAAAACCCTAATGCCTCCCTAAGCTACTCTTGGTGGATCGCTCTAGGAGACATAATGACGTGAAAATGTTTCTCTAACAGCTGCCTGGAAATGGAGGTAGAGCTCTGTAGCACAGCAAAGGACTATTTTTGTGAGGGCATCCTCTTGCCACTGACCTTCCATGCTCTGCTCTTTCCATCTTTTGACATGAAGTCAAGGAATGACAGCAGAAGCCATGAGCAGCTGGGGCTGCTTTCCAGAAGTCCAGATACACTTGACTCCTGTACATCTCTTTGTAGCTTTATCCATGCACAGCCTGGCACTGAATTTCACATTCACTGAGGATTGCGTTGCTCTACTAAGTCCTTTAAGTGCCAGGGGTTGCTCTACTGTAAATGTCACTCCAAGGCTCTCGGTCAGGTATTTCAACTCATGCCTAAATTAAACACAGGATGGCCATGCTGAACCCAAGGGACGACTCACATGCCTGCTGCAAATACTTTAAGCTCAGACAGTTTAGAAGCACAGGTGAGGGAGGAGGGATATTTCCACCTGCTCAGGATCGTGCCTTTGCCCATGAGCCATGGCCCTACTTAGGAGCAGACAGCACTGACGAGGTCAGAGCCCACAAATGCTCCCTTTCAGCCACACTGAAGAGCTTCACATCTCTGGGAACGAGCCCATCAGCAGCTGCAGCTGAACCAGTACCAGGGTTTGATGCTTGAAGCAAGCATCAGTTTCAAACTAATAGGTAGAAGAAAATTAATAAATAGCTGCATAGGCAAAAAGGAGGTTTGGTCCCCAGCCAGGGCAGCTGATGCATCTGTGAGATGTTGGCTGTGCAGCCTGGCTTGCCACGGGTCCCTTGTGTGACCAGAGCACAGATGAGGATCATACGGAGTGGGAGAGCAGTCTTGGCTGAGCTCAACTTTGTACTCTGAAATAAGCTAAATTCAGCTCTGAAACCCCCTGAGTAGGGATTACAGAATCTGTTTGTGATCACAAAGGGCTACATAATTGTAACTGAACACTTCTTTTCTTATCTTATTTGCAATGTTAATATGAACTTTAATGAAAAGGAGGGGGGAAAAAATGTTTCTCAGATATTTTGGCCAGCACTGAAGCAATGCTTTACATTATCTACCCAGAAAGAATAGCTTCAATAGCACAATAAATTCTTTTAGCCTCCTGAAGAATGGAGCGAAGATAGTATTTTATTTTTGGTTTCCAACTGGCTTCATTTTCTATGTGGGACTCAGAACTGGGGAGATTTCTCTGGGTCTTGATGAGGATGGAGCCATGGTACCTTCCTCCCAAATGCAACTGGGAAAGGAGAAAGGAACCAATATCACCACAATGTCCCAAATAGGTCAGTGAGGCTCAAGCCAAAGAAACGTGTAAAGATCAAGACAGAGACATGCAGTACATGGTCATGACATCTCCACACTTCAACAAGGAAGAGGGGAAATGAAAGGTTATTGTGCTCCAGGCAGCAAAAGCATGGCTTTGCACTCCATCCCTCACTCCAGCCTGGTGATGTCCACATCCTTCCCATGGTGACAGAACCCCACCACGCATCCCAGAAAACACAGGCTCTGTCACCTGCCTGCAGGTCGGGTCTCACCTGTGAGTGTAGGTGTTGGTAGAGTTGTGGCACTGGAAGGATGAACACATCCCTTGCTCCCCTCCTCTCCTTGATGGCTCCACGTGCTTTGGCCCTGCAGTTCAGGCTCTCTGGGCCCCCATTTTAGTGCAGCCCATGATGCACTGAATGCAGGAAAGGGGCAGGAAGGAAGGATGCCCTCCCTTGGGGACACAGTTCCCACAGGAGGTTTCCCAGTGCCACCATCAGTCCTACCAACACAGCTGGATTGTCACCTCCTGAATGGTGCCATTGTTCCTGCCTCCAAAATAAAACAGACACGGGAGGGGTTTCCACCCAAAGAAAACCAGTTTCCACTGGTGACTTCTTCCCCCTTGCTTGAGAATCCTCCCTCCCTTTCAGGGCCCCCGAAGCTTTCCTTTGTGCCTCTTCCAGGATGAAAAGAGGTAGTCATTGATTGTATTAATAATTCAGGGCCTAATCTCACAGACGGGTGTTCACAGCCCGTGAGGTGGCAATCTTTCATCTTGAGATCAGGATCAGCCAGATCTTTTAGAGGTCAGGGAAGATAGCTGCAGCATGGAAAATGCCTTCAAAATAATAGGTTTAGGCAATCCTCATGCATGGATGGAAATGGCAGATGAAAAGTTCATGTGTCTCATGCTCTCAGTTCACCTGCATGTCAGCCTGGTGGTGCCCACAAACCTTGAAGATGATTTCCATCAGTATCAGGGAGCTGTGATCTCTGCCATATATCCCATGGCAGGGGGGCTGGAATTGGATGATCTTTAAAGTCCCTTCCAGCCCAAACCATTCTATGATTCTACAGTATGTCCCAACACATCAATATTCCCCAGGTCACCTGAGCCCTCCTGCTTCTCAGGACAGCCACCTGCTCCTGATAATGGCTCTCATGCTACTGTTCCTCTTCTCCCACGGCCAAGCTCCTCCTTTAACTGCCTGTTCATTTGTGTTGTCTTAATCATTTCTACAAGGACAAACTCTACTGGCACTATTTGTTTGGTTTGGTTTGTGGCCAGGAAGGTCCCTGCACAGGCAGAGTGGCAAATTCCTCTCCAGGACTAAGAAACTGGTCACAGGCACTAACCTGGGGATTCACCAGACAATCAAAGAAAAGGGAAATCTGAATATGCTGGATCTAATTTTAACCTGGCCATACTTTACACATGGGGACCCAATTTACATCAGAACTCTTGGAGTTCCCCTGCTAGGACAATATCCACGCCCCATGGAGTCCCTCCCTTGCCCAGGGCCTGCAGACCCAGCAATGCCCTGCTGGCTGGGAGCTGCTGTCTCGCAGAAGGAGCCCGTGGAGGGCCGTTGTTGCCCCTGCACCTCGCAGGGTGTTTATGGAGGAAGTGGCAAGGTCAGAGACACGCACCTTGCACCTGCAACTGGAGGTGCCAACTCCTGTTGTGATGCCAAAGACTAACGGGCACACTGATAAGAGCTGGGGCAGTGGCCAGCGGAGACTTCTGAGAGTTCCCACGAACGCAGCCGTGCTTTGCCACAGCCTCCCCTCTTCGGGGCTCCTGGTTCCCCACAAGAGCCGGGCTCAGCACCAGTTTGCTGCTGCTGAAATGCTCTGCTGCTGTTACCAAGGCACCTCAGCGCCCCGTGCATCAGCATTCTTCTGTCTTGTGCTTTGTCTTCTCAGGGAAGCCCTTCTCCAGCACAGCCAAAGCTGCCGTGGCTGCGGTGGCAGTGCCCCCCCAGCCAGCAGGGGCACAGTCCCCGAGAGCTGGGATTAGTAACGCTCCAGTGTGCAGGATTTTACAGCCTGGGACTCGAGCCTAACCCACTGTGCACACCTGCAGGAAGGCCTGGGCTTGCCTTCACTTCTCCCCCCTCCTCTTTGTCTGCTGCATTCACTGGGGCTCCTCCAAAGCAGCCGTTTACCTTCTCCCAGGCAGGGTCTGTGCCTGGTTTCCTGTCTGTGCAGCATCCCAAGCCTGACAGAAGCTGCTCTGTCTCTGCTGTGGTGTCCAGACACCACAGTATCCAGAACTGAGGACTGATTTGCAAATAATTATTACGGAAGGAAGCCGTTCCTTCTATAACTGATAACTTATCTGGTATACATCAGGCTTTCCCCAGTCTTCTCTCTGTTCCTGCTTTAATAACTCATTCCCAAACACGCTGTTCCTTTGTCAGGACTGTACACTCATTGTGCCCACATTTAAGAGAAAGCCCTCTTTGATGGTCAGGTTTCTGTACCAGGGCTGTTTAGGTTTGTTGTGATTAAATCACATCCATTTTCTAATTTGTACCTTACACACACTCAAATCCCTCCTTAAGCCTGAGCTGTTCAGGCACATTTTGTCTTCACTGCTGACTTAATCAAGCAGTAGAGAGCTGCTCTCTGCAGTCGCTGTCTCTTGCACACAGAGGAGAAAGGGGAGAAAGAAACACTTTGCAAAGGGCTGCTATTATCCACATGCTACGGCGACAGCATATTTAGTGTTTGTGGCTCTGGGGCTGCAGTAATTAATTGTGTGTCTGACACTTTGCTTGGCACAGCCTGGCACCCAGAGCTTTCCCATCGCCCTGGTACCCATGCCTGCCAAAACCAGCCCCCACAGGCCTCTCTGGGAGATGGGTGCTCACCCCAGGAGTGGTGGGGAGATTTGGGGTGAGCTGCCACCCTGCCCAGCTCTCAGCAATGCTGGGTGCTGGGGCAGCTGGGGTGGGCAACTACACTGAGGGGCTCTTAGGGCAGCCTGGGGTCTCCATCCCTTCCCCACCACACAGTCCTGCTGAGGGTCCTCCTCCCGCCCCCAGTCTTTGTCACAATCCCCCATCAATGTAAAGATGCTCTTGGCACGTACACATACCCCAGGGGCTGGAGAGGGGGTACCCCCAAACCCCACTTCCCGTTCATCCCCTCCTGCTGCAGGTGGAGCATCCCCGCCTCTCCGGGAAAACCTTAAATCCTCCTGCACGTCCCCCAGCCGTGTCTGCCTGCACACGGAGCGGGTGCTGGGGGTCGGGGTGTGGCAGCGGAGACCCCCAGTCCCCCCTCCGCGGGGCCGGGGCTGCGCCCCCTCTCTCCCTCCCTCCTTCCCTGCCTCCCTCCGCCGCTCCTTGCGAACGACGCTGCCCAGCGTGTGCGGAGGGAAGGAGGGAGGAGGGAGAAGGGAAGGAGGGAGGAGGGAGGGGACCTCCCTATCTGGCTCTATCTCCTCTGCTGCCTCTCACATGCTCCGGGAGGGCGATGCGGCTCCCCGCGTCCCGCTGAGCGAGGCCGCTGCACCCCGCCGGGGCTGCCCGCAGGGCGGGGGGCTGCCCGCGCCCCTCGGCCTCCACCCCCCCGCCACCCCCACTTCGACCCTCGGGGACTTTTGCTGTTTTATTTCGTTTGGGTTTTATTTTATTTAGTTTTTTATTTTTGTTTTATTTAACCCTCCTGGAAAAAAACAAATATTAAAAAAGCCGCCGCTGCCTGCACTGACCCCCGCGGGGCTGGAGAGGCTGATGCGGCCGCCAAGGTAAGCGGGGCCGGGGCTGGGTCCCCCCGGCCGCATGTCCCCCTACTCCCTGCATGGCCCTTCCTCCTCCGGACCTGTTGAGGCTCCCTGTCCCCTCCTGGCTCCCCCTCCCCGGCTTTTTTATAAGGAATCTTGATTCTTCCCTCTTCCCGTGCCCAGCGCTCCCTGCCCGGCTCGGCGCTAGCTGGCGTGCATGAGGTTATTCATTTATCCTCCCTTCTGATGGTTGCCACTGAAGCTGCTCCCTGCTGCGCTAAATCAATCGAGTAATTCCTTGCAGAGCACTGATGAGAACTGTAAACATCCTCCCCAATATTTCCCCCTTTCCCTTGCATAGCTCATCCCGGGGGCCGATCGCGGTTACCACACGGGAGGGGGACACAGAGCTTTCCCTGGACTGCCCTGGCTGCAAAGTGCTCGGGGGTTACGAGCTCCGAGGGGAGGAAGGCGGAGGTGACAGCTGGACAGATGTGGGGCACAGCTGGGATGGGCACGTCTGAGCCCAGGGAGAGGATGGGCAGCTGGAGCGTGGCAGGGCAGGGGGAGCGACTTCGTTCCTGATGTCCTGAGCCCGTAAATAGCCCAAAACCTCCTCCAGGAGACGGGGGGAGAGATTACAGCCGCCAGACAGGACAGTTCAGATGCACCAGCCAGAGCAGCCCCTGTCCAAGCTTCCACTCTGGGACAAGCACGTTGCCCTTCCTAAAAATTACATATATTTATGGAAACCGGGCTGCGTTTGCAAGACAGGTGCTTTTTGTTGTGGTGGTGGTTGCGAGGCAGGAGATGAAAGTTTGGTGTTGTTTTGATGTGATTCTTGATTGCTGCCTGTTGGAGTAATTGCATCGCAATTGCTCAGAGGTAGAATCAATTTCCCCAAATTGAGATTTTAATGGGAGCTCGCAAGCTGCTGTTATGTCATGTGGTTTAAGGCGGCGTTGGATTGCATTTATTTTATAAACTGGATACTTTCGCAGGCGGCGCAGGGATAACAGCACCACCCAGTGGGGCCGCAGCCCTGGCCCAGCCCAATCCCAGTCCAGCCCAGTACCAGCCCAGTTCACCCCAGTCCCAGCTCAGCTCCAACCCTGCCTTAGTCCCAGTTTCAGCCCCAGTCACAGCCTTAATCCCAGCCCAAACCTAACCCAGCCCAGCTCCCACCAGGCACACCCAGTCAGACTTGTGGTGCCAACTCCAAGATGCTCCCCCTCCACAAAAACTCCCATTTTCATTTGCCAAAATACCCACAGAAGTGCTGCATTAAAGTTCTTTGGTTTAGGGTTTTTTTTCCTCCCATAAGAAGGAATGTCACTTTCTCTGATATTCAGGACAAAGTTTTAAATTAGCTGAGGACACTGTCACCCAGTGTTCCACAGCTGAGAACACAGGAAAAGCATCCTGTGTTGGGTTGTATTTCTGGCCACTGCTGCCACAAATTGACAGAAGGAGGCCTGGCAAAGGTGATTGTGTTTCACAGAGCTTTTTCCAGAGGATCCTTCAAACACCCCTTGCTCAGATGTAGATGCAAACACTCGATGCCATCTCCCACTTTTAAATAGGATCGAGGAGATGTCCTTAGCTGACCTGTCAGTCAGAGGAGGGGAATTAGTGAGCTATGTTTGCACCTTCTCGAGATGTCAGGAGCTTTTAAAAGCAGCAGAGAAAGACTGTCCCATCACACAGCCTGGCTTCTGTCTCTGCTGATAAACACACAGCTCTCTGCAGTTCTTCTGGAGTTCCTGCCCATGGCAGGGGGATCAGAACCAGATGATCTTTAAGGCCCCTTCCAATTCCAACCATTCTGTGATTCTATGATTATGATTATTTTTTGGCAGTTCAGACTTATCCATTTTCTCTGCTGAGCTGACATTTGGCCATTTGAACTTGCTCTTGGGAACCTCCCAGCCCATCTCCTATTTTTGCTTAGAGGGGAGCCCAGATGTGAAGAAGATACACTGCAGAGATATTGCTTGATGTCTACCCCAAAGAGGAGACTGGCTCAGGAAGACCAGCTCCCTGCAGAGAATTAAATATACAGATTTCCAGCCAGCCCTCCAAACACTGTTGAACAGGGATGGTTACAAGCTCCCATATGTAGGAATAGGGCCTCAACCCCTGCCAGGTGCTTTGCAAGCAAGGGAAAGGGAGAGACACAAATTAATATTACAAGTAAAAAAAAAAAAAAAAAAAAAAAAAAAAGTTTATGTGTTGAACTCTACTTGCTTTAAAATATCCCTGTTTATTTTGCTTTCTGTCATGGGTGAGACTGAAAGTTTTCCACCAGCCCATCTTCCCTTCCCCTAGTGCAGCCTGGATGTTTTTCAGCATTTAGAGGTGATTTTTATGGCTATGGGCTTGGAGCAGGCAATTTGAGGAGAGGTTACCCACTGTGACTTCAGTGGGGGCTGCTGATAATCAGTTAATCTGCAGATGCAAGGATGCAGGTCAACAAAGAGTTCTTACATTTCATTTCCTGGTGGCACAAAGCTGTATTTTTTAACACCTTTCACAACTGGCCTCTTTTTACACAGCCAGCTTGCTGAGGCTGATGTTCAGAGGGCCAGCTGTGGGAAGGAGGATTTAGATAAACCAACAAACTCCTCTCTACACTTTGCTATGCAGGCATGGGTCGCTCTTCAAAGCCCAGCTCTGTGCCATTCCCTCTGCCTGCCCTGTCCAGCTGATGCAAAGTTCAGTGCAGGGCACTGAGGAGATCTTAGGGGGACATTTTCCTGCTGTAACTGCAAGGAGACATTGGTAGGAAAGGGGATTTAGATGCATATTTGTCAGCTTTGGGTGCACAGCTGAGAGACAGCGTCTGCTTGGCCGGCCAGGGAAATGACAAAATGATAAAAAATGGAATGATGAGTAAAAGGAAGGTCTTTAAAATTAATCGCAGACATCAGAGGTGGCTGTTACTGCATAAAGATGTTTGGGGGTGTTTTGTTTCTTCTTCAGAATTTTTTTCTTTAGTAAGGTAACTGTTCAGAGCACAAGCGTTTGCCTTTATTTCCATAAACATTTTGGGATCAGCTGTCAAACCTCTCCAGACAACAACTTGGGGGTTTCTACTCCAAGCTTCCTTTCTTCCTCCTTTAAGGAGCATCTTGCTTTTTTCTGCCCACCTCAAACACACACATATCCCTGCAGAGCATTTCAGGATTAGCTTCCTGCTGGAATGATTATGGCTTATCCCAGACAGGCCAAGAATTGAACACCGTGTCCTGAGGCAGAGCAGGCAAAGGCACAGTGTGGAGATAGCGGTGTGAAAAGTGGCCACACAGAAAGTTCATGGGAGAGTCAGGAGCAGACCAGGAGCCCGACATCCATGCCTCTAATCACTAGTTTCAGCCCTCAGAAATACCCATGTTTACTATTTTAGCCATATAATTACAGGTAGTGAACGATTGCATTAGGAAGGCTGTAAGGGGAGCCCTCATCTGCAAACCTCTGGGTTCAAATCAGCCACATTCACTCAGCCCCACTGAAGCCACGCACGGTGTGAGAAAAGCCACACAGGGCACAGAAAGGAAAGCTCAGCCCAGCCATCCCAGCTGAGCGTCCCACGGGAACTGTGACTCCTCCAGCATCCTGCAAATACCTCAGAGAAGGCTGTGTCCCCCGTCCTCAGTGACACCAAACACAGCAATCCACGTGCAGATGACCACAGAGGTGCCTGTGCCTGGAGCTGAGCCGCTGCAGCGGCTGCATTTCAGTGGTGGGTGGTTTCCCACATTCTGTTTGCATCAGGCTGCCTGAACAGGAGTCCTGGATGGGCTTTGAGAAGGAAAGAAGTTGGGGGAAATGCAGTCGCTCCACATTTCCAAGCCTAGATATCCCCATTAAGCAGGGCAGAGATCTGAATTTCACACAGCCTCTGATTCAGTAGGCAATTTCAAGTCCAGATCTTTGATTCAGCTTCAGAAAGGTGAAGGTTATTTCAAAAACGTGTAAGGAGGAGCAGGACTTCAGAAACACACCTTATTTGGGGCCTTTTTCTCCCTCAAGTTACAGTTTGGACACATCTGTTGTTTTCTCCAGCGAAATCCGCTGCTTTGATCGGTGCCAAGAACAGCAATCCCATTTGCAATGCATGATGCAACGGAGCAAAATCAAGGAGAAATTTTTACAAACTGGAGCCAGGGGCATCCGACCGTTGCTTTATGGCAGCAGAGTTTTCCCTACACCAAAGGCAGAATTTCCATCAAGGGTCTTATTTTAACTGTAATGCCTCAGACTGGATTCCAGGCTATCGTAGCAATGTGTCAGCCTGCCCCAAAACGGCAATACCAGAGTGGTGCTTTAGGTCAAACCATCAAAGCAGCCTCACAGCAGCTATTTAACAGCTGGGTTTTAAAAGTTCGTCATTCAGATGGGTTTTTTTTTTTTTTAGTTAAACAGATCGTGTTAGATGTCATCAGTCAGGATAACAGCAGAAATTATGTTTTTCATTTTGAAATAGAAGCAAAAGTCACATTGCAAGAGGAGAGGGTGGGAGCAAGAGGAAGGGATTTGAGGTCCCCTGGATCTCCCTGCCCCCCTTTCCTGGGCTCTCCCCAGCTCGCAGACCCTCTCTCTCCTCCCCCCAGGCCCCTTCCAGCTCCAGCTGCCTACACATCCCATCAGCAGGCATTTCTTCTTGGGTGGTAGGAGCAGCTGGCAGGGTTTGGACATATTTGCCCCTGTTTGACATCCCCCACAAAGAGGTGCTTCGAGTCGGCGTTCCTCCCACACTGCCTCTGCTACAGGTCTGGATCCGGCCTGCCAGCTTTCATCTCCTGCCCAGCTCTGCCCACTCTGGCAGCTCCTCTGCACACAGAGCTGCCTCTGACTTCAGTGGACACCATCTGAGAGCAGCTCTGGGACCAGCAGGACCAAGGCAGATATTCCATTAGGCAGGCAAGGCCACAGGATTTTTGGATCCCATCTGGGTCCCAGATGGAAAAGCTGCAGTGTTTTAATTCCTGTTGCAGCCTGGATAAAGCCCCAGAGAAGCTCCTCCTTCATTTGGAGGCATGGGGGCTCACTCCCCTCGTGGAGAAATAGATAGGTGTTAAAATATATTTTTGCTTCTTGGACATTTATTCCCATCTCCTCTTCCTCCTTCTATGGGATATTTGTTGTACTGGATCACAGATTCAATCCGAGACAGGGAGGAGATCACAAACTCTTGTTAGAGACTTTAAGCCACAATCACTCGAAAAAGCATCCTTAAGGATGTTTATGAGGTAGAAAAGGAGATTTCCAAGATTAGAAGAAATGTCAAGGAGTATCCCAGGCTATACCAACCTGCAGGAGGAAAGACTCATGGTCTCACAGAGTTAGGAGAAGGGTGGTGTAAAACAACCAGCATTTTTTTTTGTATAAGAACCCCAAAAGAAAGGAGATGAAACATCAGGATGGCAAGGGGACACACCATCAAAGGAGAGCTAATGATCCAAAACAGGGAAGTTATTAAAGCCTACACCTGTGGGTACCCTTATTTAGAAGTGGTCTTAGTTCACTGTGGCTAAAACATCCCTCAAGGGAAATTTTTAAGAGATCCAAGCTAAGTGGATGTTTTCCTCATGGCCTAGCCCTCTCATGGGTGGCGCAGACCCCTGGGATGGTGGGGATGCAGATCCAATCTGCTCATCTCAACACGCTGTGCCATTGCAGCAGGAAGAAAAGAGCAGGATCTTGAAACCCAGCAGGCAAACGCCTGAGTGCTCCAAGCTGCTGCTCCATCTGATGGTCTGGGAGCAGGCAGGGCTCTCCCAGGGTTGGTGTCTGCCTGTGACTGCCCAGAGGGTCTCTAAGGGAGGCTTAAAAGTGACACCCCGGGACAACCAGGTGTCCCAGACTTTCCCCCAGTGACAGATGAACATCCAGCTCTGGATGTGGGTGGTGGTGCACAGGAGGCGGGGTGGAGGCCCTGAGAGAGTATAGGTATTTATTCATCTCCATCAGTCCTTGGTGGGCTGGCAGCTGGATTTGGGGTACCTGACAGCCGCCCCTGTACGTAAGGAGTGCCAGTCGAATGATAAGGATCTCTGAGGCTCGCTGTTTCTGAGTCACCTGGGGTTACTTCACCACTGCCAGTGCCAGTGCAGGTGCGGGTGAATGACCTGGAACTGTTGTGAAACTCTCCCCTACCATGATGCCAGGGCTGGGAAGTCGTGGAGGAGCTCCATGTGCTGGGGGCGGGGGAGAGGAGAACCTCACTGTCACTGTCACTACCCCTACCCCATACCAGCTGCCTAAAGCCTCCCTGCCTCAGTTTCCCTCCTCTGCTGGACGACAGCCCCTTTACCCCAAATCGCTTAATTTCTGGGGGACCCAAAGCGCTCTTGGCAGGCCCATGGGAGAGGGGCAGGGAGGGCACAGTGGGTGTTGAGCCCCAATGGATGGGAGGAAGCCGCTCTCCCAAACCGCCCCCGAGCTGCGATGAGCGACGGCGGGCAGAGACACCAAGAGCCCTTCCCGCTGCCCATCCTGCTTGAAACCACCGCCACCCCCTTCCTCCGGGTCACGGGAGAGCTTGGTGGCTCCATGCACAGCTCCAGCCCCCTGGCCCGGCTCTCCGCGGCTCTTTTTCCCGGCTCTTTTCCCCAGCTCTCTTTCCCGGCTCCCATGGCCCGGCCGCTCCCGCCCCTTCCCGCAGCATGGCCGGGGAGGCGGGCGCGCCGGGAGGAGGAGGCGCACGGGAGGATGGCGGCACTGGGATGATTGATGGCTGGGGCTGGGTTGTAATGGGAGGGGACGGAGAGGAGGAGGAGGAGAAGAAGGAGAAAAAGTCTGTGTAATCTTTCAGTGCCGAGCCCGGAGCTGGGGCCGCCTGTGCCTGCCGCGCTCTGCGGAGCCATGTGGGGCTTTTGATTTCATTTTTTTCCCCCTAAGTTCTTTCGATTGATTTGTTTTTCCCTTTTTTCCTCCCCTCTTCCTCTCTTCCCTTCCCTTTTTTTTTTTCCCTTTTTTTTTCTTCCCCCTTTTAAACTCTTCTTCCAGGGAGAGGATAGTGGTTAAAGCTCGAGCTGGATGGATGGGTATGGGGAGAGGGGCAGGATCCACAGCCCTGGGACTTTTCCAAATCCTCCCTGTCTTTCTCTGCATCTTCCCTTCAGGTAAGGAACAGCCTCTTTATTTTGCAGACTTTTTCCTTGTGTTTCTGGCAGCCCTTGGATCGCCGCCCCCGTTCCCCTGTCCCTGGGCCTCTTTCCCTCTCCCTCTCCTCGCAGCAGTTTGCCACATGTTTAAAATAAGCAAGTGGGGCTCAGTTTTGGTGCGTGCACCCCCAATTCCCCGATCCCCAAAGCAGTCGCGGTGGGTGTTTTTTCCTTGACCTCATCTTCTTTGTCTCCCCGCTCCTCATCCCACAAGGAAGGAGATGGTGGAAATAAAGCGGCGGAGGCAGCGGGGAGGTGTTCCTGACAGCGCCAGCTTACCTTGTTCTCCCCTTCCCGGCTGCCGTGAAAGGAAGGGGGGATCCCGCTGGGGGGACCCGCACATGAGCACCCCCACCCTCAATTTCTGCCGTGAGAGCAGTGGGGTGCACGCTGCGAGCCCCGCGGAGGGCACAGGCAGGGAGCGAGGGGCTCGGGGGGTGTTCGCGGTGCGATTTGGGGTCGCTGCGGGGTCCGGGGGTCGCACGGCCCCGGCGGGGGCAGCGCGGCCGCGGGGCGCACCTGGGCGGGGGATGCGCGGCCGCCCCTTCTCCCTCAGCGCCCCGCGGCTCTGGGGGGCTCAGCACCCTCGTTCGCTTGGAAACCTTGCCCTGGCTGGGCCCGGAGCTGTTGTGCTGTCCGAGGGCGGGATGGCAACCAAATGGTCCCGCGAGCATCGGCACCCCCGGCCGGCCGCTCGCACCCGCCGCGGGGCTCGGCCCCCCCGCCGCCCCCGGCCCCGATGTTTGTATTGTGTCAGAAAAGGGGAGAATTTCAGAATTACAGCTGAAAACGCCATCTGTTTCCAATGAATCCCCCATAGTTTTTCACAATGTTTTTGGCAGATCTCTGCCTGCAAATTCCTTCAAGCCCTGAGTGCTTGTTTTTGTTGGGGGAGGGGAAACCCAGTCCACAGAGGCGGATTTGTTCCTTCCAAAACTCTCCAGTTTCTTTACCTCTTTTTTTTTTTTTTTTTTTCACTTGCAAGGGGGGAAAAAATGGAGAGAAAGCAGGAGAGAGAAAGAAAAGCTCTAAGGCTTAAATCTCCCTGTCTCTCTTTTCAGTTTAGCAAAACTTTCCTTTTTTAAACATTTTAATTTATTAATTTTTAAATCGCTTCTGCCTTTCTTTTGCATAACCGTAGGTGAAGTAGTCTTGCACACACATGCAGGAAATAAATAAATAACTGCTTTACGCCCTTCCTCCCATCTTTGCCCTCTTCGCCCTCTTCCAGGAAAACCTTTTCTGTGCTGCCCTTAGCACCGAGGTGTCTCTCTGGACCCCACTTTTCCCAAGAAACCTCCCAGCAGGCTGGAGCTGAACCCAATGGGGTTTTTTTCTGGAAACTCTGGAGCTGCTCCCATATGTGTTGCTTAACGCCCTTTTCGGAGCGGTTGAGTTGCAAAGCGTCGAGGCTGTGAGATTTACGGTGCAAGAAAGAACTTGATAGGAGATCTGGCTGGCTGCTTTGTTTGATTCTCCCTTCAGCAGTCAAATAAGGTGCAAAGAACTGGCAGAACGAGGCGATCCAGAGCCCGCGGGAGCGGGGCGCAGGCGGAGACGGGGCTCCCCGGGCCCTGGGCTGGGAGCAGGCTGGGGGCTTTGTTGAAAGCTTTGTGGGTGGGAAGGTAGGAAAAAAAGGGGGGTTTATTCCCTGCCATATCCTTTTGCCCCCTTTTTCCCTATTCTTCCTGGGAATTTGTGGGTTGCCAGCAGGTTCCCAGCACCAAGGAGGCTTTGCACCCTTCCTGGGAGCCCCAGGTGAGCAGGGCCGCTGGAGGCTGCCCAAGCGGGTGCTCGGCGTGTCAGATCAGTGCCTCACCGAGTCCTGCCCTATTTATTTATTTGCTTAACCCCCCTACGCTCACAGCCCGCTCTGGATTCCTGCTTGTGCCGCTCTCACACTGGTGGCTTCGCCCTGCTGCCTCCTGGGCAGCCCCCACCGTCCAATGCCCTTGGGCTGATTCCTCTGGCCGTGGGTCAGGATGACCGTGGGGCAGCTGGGGAATGAGGTCTGGGCAGAGCAGGCCACTGCTCACAGTTTCCTTGGCAGAAATTCTCCTTGGAGCTTGTGCCAAGTCCCAATGTTGGATGCTCATGGGTGCTCTCCCAGCTGAGACCCTGATCTCCTGGGTCAACCAAGCCTGTGCCTCCCAGTACAGGCTGTGCTTAGTATTCTTGCAAATCCTTTTGTACTTCCAAAATCTGGCCCTGGGTGTTTTTTGCCCCAGGTGCGGCAGGCTCAGGTTTGCTTTGGCTTTCCCTGTTTGTTTCCAGCTTCTTTCCCTGTTTGTTTCCAGCTTGGCTGTTTTGGCTGTAGTACTCCCCTGGCTCCATAAAAATTTGGAGTTTTCTGCTCTTGGTCCATCCAGGCAGCGCAGTGGATTCCAGATCCAGACAAGGATCCAACCCTATTGGAGGTGTATCAGAGTAGTCAATAAATTGCTTTTGTCTCAGAAGCAGGGAGGTGATGGCAGCATTAAGCCAAATTGAGATTGGGGGTGCTTAGAGGCTAAAATAACCCCCACAGTGCTATGAACAGGGAGCCATGGAGGGGAAGGTGGAGGCTGGGGAGGAACGCGCCTGTGCGGGATGTTGTCAGGGCAGAGGAGAAGGGAGGGATTCAAACGTAAACCTGGAAATATTTTGGCTTCCTTGTTTTTTTGCAAGCTAGAAGCTGGTCTTGTACTTGGAACAGTTCTGTGCCGTTGCCAGCAAGGCACGTTGCAGGGCTGGAAGGAGGCGCCTTGTTTTTAATATAGATGGGGTGGATATGTTGCTTTTTTCCACAGAAAATGGTGGAATTCCTGGCCCTTGGTTACTGGAGACAAGGCAGTGTTAAGAGTGACTTGGGCTTTTTCATGGGAACAGCTGAGGTTTCTTTCTCTGTGGCCTGGACAGCTGTGCTGAGTCGGATGTGCACATGAAAGTGCTCACAGGGCTGGGCAACCATAAAAACTTCCTGACCTGGGGGCTCTTCTGGGGCTCTGCACTGACCTGCTGTCTCTGGAGAGCCAGGCTGCGGCCCCAGTGACAATGAGTTTTGTGGTCTCTCTTCTGGCTCCCTGATGGGCACATCCCATAAAGCATCCGTAGGCTCTGGCATGGCAGTGTGTGGCCCAAGCAAGCCCCTCCTCAGCCCATCAGTGCTTCAGGGGATCCCACAGCCAAACCCTACTGCTCCCAAGGGATAAGCATTGGTGAGACAGCAAAAAAGGTCAAAGATGAGGGGTTTTGATCCATCTGGATGAGTTTGATTTGGTTTGATTTGCTTTTCCTGTTGGAGCAGGCACCAACCTTGGAGTAAGGGATAGTGCAGGAGCCCAGGACCAGAAGAGCCTCAGGGTCCCAGGTGGTTTGAACAGTGCTGTAGTGAGCTCAGGGCTGCTGGAATCCAGGAGCGATGTGTGCTGGGGTGATGGGGGAGAGTTTTGGGGAGGATAGGGGTTGTTTGAAGATTCAGCTGAGGTGGGGCAGGTGAGGGATTGCCCTGCCCATTTTCTGGTTTTTCTGGCAAATCCCTTCCTGATGCCACAGATGAGCTGTGGAGGCAGGGTGCTGCCTGACCATGCACAGCATCCAGAGTGCACTTGTTAGAGGAGAGCTCCTAAATGCCTTTAAAAAGCTCTGTAGCCTGCACTTGGCAGCTACTGGGATGAAAAGAAGAGAGGATATTTATTCCCTTGTCCATGAGCTCTCAAAATAACAGTGCGTTCGATTGTAGCCTCAAGATTGCTTTGCACTCAAGTGCAGCCCGGCTGAGTAAATCACTGCTCCACCAGCTGAAATTCCTGCAGCAAGGGGGAGAATTGAATTATAGCCAACTGCAAAACCAGATGCCATCCCCTTGATGAAGTCATCGGGCTCTCACTGCGGAGAACAAGCTGGCTCCGACACACACACAGCCCTGGTAGGCGCAGACTGAGCCGCTCTGTCTGACAGCCTGGCCGTGGTGTGTGGGGTGGCCAGGGCCTCATGTCCCCACAGCTGCAGGGACAGCAGGTCCTTCAGAAGAGTGTCGAGTCCCACTTTGCACTGCGTGAGCATCCAGAAGTGTTTGGCTGTTCAGTTCCCAGAGCTGTCCCTGACATACAGGTTTTTATGGGTCAGGCAGAGAGCAAGCTTCACTTGAGGCCAAAGAATTTTCTCCTCCCTTGGTTTCCTCTCCTTCCTGGACAGCTGTTGATTTTGGTCCCCAAAGCCTTAGTAATGATCTATGGCATTTTGGGTTTTGGACAAGCTACCTTTTTCTCTTGCTGTGTGACACAATCCAGCTGGCCCTTTCTGAGATGACAAGGGCATGTGGCAGGACATGACTCCAACCTTTGCCAGCCCACAGCGATGAGAAAGCATCACTGTTCTAGGATACATATGGGGGAGCAGTGGAACTGGGGGAGTGGGTTCCAGTTAGAAAGTTACTTTTTCCTCTTCAAATTAAAACCTGAGTCCCAGGAGAGACACCATTTAAAAATAAACCTCTGAAGGTCTGTGGCTGTGAAAGATGAACAAATATGTGGCTTCCATGAGGTATGAGCGATGGGGAGGGAGTCTGGTGCTGGGTGGGAGCCCAGCCTGCAGGAAGGGATCCACAAGGTCCCCTCCATCCCCAGGTGGGACTCTGGCATCAGTCAGTGTCTCGATGGCCTTGTGGGGCTGCTGCCTTCCAGCCGGGCAGCTGCCACCCCACACCCTGTGCAAGCCAACGCCTCCGATTGAGATGCCGCAATTTTTTGGCAGACATCTAATTGTATAAATTTGCCTCATCCAGATTTATGTGCTCCGGGCTTTTCTCCATCTCCTCGTTTTGTATCTCATTTACCTCTGCGTTTGAAGGGTTGAAATTTCACAAGAGCACAGTGGGGATGATTATTCCTAGAGGGAATCCACACCTGTGAGCAGAAAGCGTTTCCCTGCCAGCCCTGCCGCGGCCCGGGCGAGGGGGAGGAGGGCGAGGGACCCGCTGCCACACCTGGGGGGCCCCCGGGCACTGGTGGGTGGCAGCGCTGCCTTCAAAGGCACCCTGGGAAAACAGCTTTGGCGTGGGGAGAGTGATGTCTGCTGGAAACCTGAAACACTCGGCAGTGGGGGTGGCTGGCAGAGGTGACCTTATCCGAGGACCGCTGCTTCAAAGGGATGGGGACACGGGTGGTTGTGGCTGAGGAGGAAGGTGAGGGTGATGCTTCATTCAGGGCATGAGAGTGCAAATTCACCTCTCTTCCCAAGGCGCTCATCTTGGGTGAAAGCCTTAACATCCTTCAGTGTCCTCATCTCTAACCTGGACCGTTTGCCTCAGGAGATTTGCCAGCTCTTGGGAACTGTTGTTAAAAGTGTCCGGGTGCACTCCCAATGGGGAAAGTCAGGTGTGCAGCTCCAGAGCAGCTTCCCAGCCTGCAGCACACTGTGCTGGAGAGCCGGCTTTGTTAGTGCCCTTCTGCAGATAAAGAGTCAGAGGGAGAGAGCTGCCCTATTGCTTCCTCCCTGCTCATCCTCCATCCACCGGCTCGTGGAGGAGTAAAACCTGCATCTGCTGAACCACCCACTGGCACCGCTTCCTCTGAGAGGGCAAAAGCTCAACAGCTGCAGCAAAGGCAGCGCTGAGGCCCGAATCCCAGGAGGAAGATTCAAGAACAAAATCTGTGACTCCGTTGCTGCTTTGTCTGTGTGCTGGTTCTCTCTCTCAGCCCATCATGCCCACTGAGCTCCCCAGGGTTTGCTGGTAGTTCTCAGAGCAGCAGGGCCCTGGCTGGCAGCTGGTGCCCTCTCCGATGGTGTCTGCTCACCCATCTCCCCGCACATGGTGCCGAGGTGAGCCTGGAGGAGCAGCGCTGGCGGGGGGCTGGGAGAGCTGCCCTGGCTGGCGCGGAGCATTCCGGCTCAGCCGTGAGCCGAGTCTGGAGCCAGAGGAGCTGACTAAGTGACAGGAGCCATCCAGGGCTCCCTCGGCAGCGTGCAGCAGTCTGTGCTGCCGCTGGTGAACACACTGACTCTGCTGCTTTCCTGCCTGTACTTGCGCCGTGTCTCTGCCGTGCCTGCAGAGGAGAGATGGGGGGCTGTGAACTCGGCGCTGAGGACAGAAAGGAGTTGGCCATGGCAGGTCCTCCGGATGCTTTAGCGATTGACACGGGCTGAAAGGAGAAAAACCCTTCTGCATCCCTCTTCTGACTTAAGGAGGTGGTTTGTCCTTCCCTCAGCATCCTCTCGAGCAAGACAAGGACTGGGTTAAAGGAAGCTGCATAGTTTGAGGTGTGCTCTGGGGTACATCTAGGATCACTCTATCGTACACAAAGTAGGGCCTTTGCCTGGGTTTAATGCATCTGCTGCTTTTGTCGGTAGAAATGAGCACATAACCCCGGCCCCAGCGTGGAAGGTGGCCCCTCCAAGCCGACCTCCCTACGCACACCCTTGCAAAATCCGAGCCCCAGCTCTTTAAGAGAGTCAGGTTTATTTTTCTCCTGCAGTTCGCTCCTCCCGGTCCTCCCCCCACTTCAGTGCAACTGAAACCTGATCTAATCCCTTTGCACATGGGTAATTTATTGGTCTATTGGGCTTTTCTTGATGGCAAATTGCATTGTCTTTCTTCCTGGGTTGAGGCTTTGGAGCAGTTTGCTGCATTCCTGCAGCTCTTTTCTCAGGGCTGATCTTTCACACCCCCTCTGAGCACAGTCAAATCAGTTTTATTGGGCCTCTTTGTTATGCAAACAAGGCAATAATAACCAGGCTATTATTCTGCAAGATTGTGCTTGATTAACAGTTCAAAGGAGGTCGCTGGAGGAGCCCGGCGCTGCCTCCCCGCACAAATCCTTTCACCAGGCTTGGGTCAGGTGGCCCTTGGGTCTCGCTCGCCCCACGGTGCCCGCGGGGCTGCGGGAGCGCTGTCCCTGCCCGTGACATCCCATCCATCAGGGCTGCTCCTTTCTCTCCCTGGTGTGACAAGGCGCCGGCTGATCCGTGTCATAAAATAGAATCACAGAATGATTGGGGTTGGAGGGGGCCTTCAAAGGTCACCCCGTCCAACCCCCCTTCCGTGGGCAGGGATCTCTTGAATGCCTCCGGGCATGGGGCACCCACCGCCTCTCTGGGCAGCCTGTGCAAGTGTCTCAGCACCCTAATTGTAAAAAAGAAAAAAAAATCCTTCTTTATATCTAACCTCACGACCCTCATGGGCATCAAGATGTGTGTCCAGCATGGCCATCATGAGGGATGGCTCATGGAGACACCCCCTGGGACAGGAACAGCGTGAGGGGCTGGATACAAAGCACACTGTTCATTCCTTCAGTTTTTGCTTGGGACTCCTGAAACCTTGCTGGAAGCAATCACTTGTGCTGTGTTTTTAAGGAGCAATGTGATTTTTTTTTTAAACTCATTTGGGGTCATTTTCGTGCTGGTGGTGACTGCTGTCTGCCTGTGAGTGGAGTAGCCCACATCTCCTTGAAGCTGGCAGATGTTGCTGGTATTTAGCACCTTGGAGAATCGTGCCTTTCCTATTGAGGTGTCAGCATAAATATGTTTATTTAGATTACTTAAATAAATATGTGTTTAGGAGCCTAAGTCTGGGTGCTCAGATCTGAGGCCAACGGTAATTACGTTTTACTGTGTTCTCCAAAAAGGCCCTTTACTGCATGTGTGAGGCTTGCACATCTACACTTCAATCCATGTATTTGGAAAAACGCAAGATGATGTATTTGCATCACATGTGGGTGATGAAATACTTTCCAGCCCGTTAGGAACCAAGAGGATATTAAAAAACATTGCTTAGCAGTGAACACTTTAAAATTAACAGGTCTGGTGAATGTACATTCAAGAGTTTAAAAAAAATTGGCTTTTGCTTACAGAAATTAATTTCCAGTAAATCTCTTTGTTACAGGAATTACAGGAGAATAGATGAAATGTTGGTTTTGTGCTCTCAGTTTTCTGAAGGAGCCTAATTTGGGTAAATGAAATTCAGGTTACTTGACACCAACTGAAGGGAGAATAGTGGGGCACTAATAATTAAATGCTGTTCAAGTTAGGTGTGTGCATATGTTGGAACACTTAATTTGACATCAAGTAATGTAGTGTACTGATGATGAGGGCGGAGTGGTGGGACCCCCCAGAACCCTGAGTGTGTGTTTGGTGGTCCATGGGATGGTGTTGAATGGAGGACCAGGGCTTTCCAAACCAGGAGATCAGGAAAAGTTCAGTACAATGTCCTGGTTAAAGGGCTGACCTCGGGAGAGTTGTGAGCGTGTCCTTTATCTCCGTGTCCTATATCCCCATGTCCTGTCGGGGTGACAGGTTGTGCAGGAAACGAGGCTGCTGGAGGGAGATCTGATGGTGGGGCTGGGCAAACACCTTCCAGCGAGAACTTTAAAGTGCAACCCGTTTAGCTTATCTGGAGGACTGACAAGGGACTTGATTGCAGTGTGTAAATATCTTTGTGGGGAACACACTCGTTACTAACGGACCTTTTACTGCTTTGGAGAAAATCGCTGGTTCTTTTTATGTCCTTACAATGAAGTCAGATAAAATCCACTTAGAACCAAGACCCGTGTTTTGTAAAGGTGATAAACTCCTGAAACAGCTCGCCCCGGGAACGGGGTGGCTTTTCAGTCGGCACAGACCTCTGGAGTCCTCACGGGAAGTGTCCCTGAACTAATGGGGGATATGGGAGGGGGCTGGCCCAGTCCAGGTGGTTTTCTGATATTTTTCTGGCTTTACTTTCTGAAACCGTCGGTTTCAAGATAACAAAGGAAATTTTGTTCTCTGGTTTGAGTGGCACCAAGGCCTTGAAAGAAGATCATGGGGAGGGTTGGGAGGTGGCTTGGAGGGGTTGAAGTCACCTGTCTGTGAGATGAAGGCTGCTTTGCCATGGATGAGAAATCACCCAGACCTGGGGATGTCTCACGGATCCCGGGAGAGCCATGCTGGGTTCCTGCTGGAGAGGGATTTGTTTCCATGCTAAGTCATCTGCGGTTGAAAAACAGAACCATTGTGAGTCGATGGAAAATAGATTATGCGAAATTGAATAAACATCGTTTCTTGGCCAGGGTACAAATGAGCCTGCACCACTGTGCCAAAGCTTCTGCCAGAGGGGACGAGGCAGGGCTGCTCAGGAGGGAGGAGTAAGGGTCTGTTTGCTCTCCTCCATGGCCTTTGTCAGCTGTGCTCCCTCCCCAGCAGCATGAGGGTTTGCCATGAGGGTGGCTGGGGAAATGTCCATGGGGAGGGCCGGGCTCACACACGGCCCAGCTGGGGCACCTGCCTTTGGAGATCTGGCCTTATATGGGGCCCTGAGAGAAACAGCGAGAAGGGGATGGGTGCCAACAGTGGAGCGATAACATCTCAGAGCAGAACGCTCCCCCTTCAGGCACAGGGAGGAAGGAGATGGGCTTCCCTGCCCTCCCCTCGGTTGGGATTTTTTAATTCCGTGCCTTATAAAGTCATGTGTGACCCCGGGCAGGGCAGCAGTGAGGGGTGCTCAGCACCAGGATGTGTCCAGCACTGGGTGTTGGGGGCTGTTTAGCAGAGCCCTCTCTGTGCCTAGGCAGCCACAGCTCGAGTGCATCTCCTCATCCAAGTGAGTGAAGCCAGCCCTCACAGAGCAAGCGGCTGTGGGTTTATTCCTACTAAAACAAAATCCTCTCTAAGCAGCAGCTGAAAGGCTGGAGCAGGCAAAGTGCTGCAGCCAGGACTCTGCAAGCTGCTCACTGGGTGGGATGCTTTGAGTGGTGCATCCTGATGCCTGAGTGAGCTGTGGGTGTGTGGCTCCTGCCAGGCTCCCTGTCCAGGGATGTGTCCTCCAGCTTCTCCTGGGGCTGTGCGGGCAGGTCGGGCTGCAGTGACAGCACCTTCTGCCACACAAACCCCAGGGCATCCTCAAGCTGTGCATTAGCATAACAACTAGGAGAGCAATGACTTTAATTGCCTAATGCCACAAGGGTTTGGGATAACCAGCGGTGGTGGCACTGGTCACACTCCTGCTTGCTGTTTTGACTCCTGCCTTCCATTATGACAGTCCTGGAAAACCACACTCCTGGGATGAATAAGAGAGGGATGTGAAACAATAAATATCTTTAAATTGGACCCATACATGCAGAAGACTTAGCAGAAACACGAGCCATGTCCCAGGTCAGAACCTTGTTGAGTCACCTCTAGTCAATGATGAGTTAAAAGCTTTCCACAGAGCTTCTTCTTGCAGGTTTAAGTGGGATGCTGCCAAGACCAAACAGCTCCCAGGTTCTTGGTGCTGTTGCTAGCATCTGAGTTTATTAAATATGAATTTTAAAACTGTGAGGAACCTGTGACCATTTCCTATTTGCACTTCAGTCTTCTTGGAAACAGAGAGGAGACAGGCTTGTTTCTCACAGCCGAACTGTTCAAGTGTTTTATAGTCTTAAGTCTCCCTTTCTGATTTTCCAGCACCAACTGTTTAGGTTTCTAGCACTGTGATGTTTAAAACTCAAACATACTGTTTTCCCTGAAACAATACAGGGTTTTGTAACTTTCTAAACAAATCTGAGATACTTTTGGCACAGATGCACTGCCAGGCTCCTTCTAAACAAGTCCCGAGACAGGAATATATGGGTTTGCCTGCAAAAGGCACCATGAAAGCATCTGGAAATGGTGGGGCTTGTCTTCTCCTCCTCCTGCTGCCTTTTCTGCCTGAACCCATCCTGTTTCCAAGCGCTCCGAGGGGGTCGATTAAGAGGAGAGGAAGGAAAATGCCATGAATTTTAAGTAGTGTGAGCCTGGGTTCACCCAGCAAGACTCCAAATTGGCAGGGGCAGAGCAGCGTCTGCGACATTCAGCAATGGCCATGTGCTTTTTGCACAGCTGCTTTCAAGTCTGCTCCAGGGAAGCCGCACTGCCCCAGGGAGCAGACGTTGTGTGTGGGGGGAAGAAACAGGATCTGAATTTTCTTTGCCTTCCTCCACCTTGCCAGGAAGCACCAGGGCTGTGGCTGAGCCCGGCAAAGGCTCTGCAGCCTCTGGCTTTGCCTCTGCCTGGGCGGGTGGGAAGGGGAGGCGGGAGCTCCCTGGCATCCCTGCACCCGCTGTGCCGGTTTTTTTCCTCCACCTTTTGTTCCCTCTCAGCTGTGGTGGGGAACGGGCTCCCAGGGCTGGGCAGAGCCGCACAGACGTCAGGAAAGAGGTTTTTTGGCTCCTGCTTCTTTCCGGAGGCGCAGGGACAAGTGCTGCACCCATCGCTGCTGCGGCGCTGGGGATGGTGGATGGCCCCTGGCTGTGCTGCAGGGTGGGTCACGGCACCGCTCCTGCTCCAGCCTGGGCACAGTGGTTGTGGTGCTGCTCGGTTTTCCCAAGCCCATGAAGGAGGACCAATCTGGACACAGCACCCAGTAACTCACACAGCACAGAGCTTAGAATGTCAAACCCTAAAAGGGCATTAAAACCCCTGTTGCATCTCCCCGCAGCATTAATGATCCTCCCTCATCACTGCTTATGAATATGTCCCATTCTTCCACACCATGGTTTCCCCCCATGATCATTCATCTAAAGGCTGGATGCTCTTTCCCTTTTTGGCTTCAATCGGGGCAGATCCTGGTGGTTTCTTTGGCTTTGATGCATGAGGGTTGGGTCATGTGAGAGGGTCACGTCTGGTGAGCGAGGCCCCGTCACGCGGCCGGGCCGGCGTCATGAGTTTGGGCAGCGGGAGGGGGACGCGGCCTCTGGATGGGGGCAGAGTTGTGCCCCCCACCCGCGGGCAAGCCAGCACTGACCCCCTTGTCCTCTCCTCCCCTCCCGCAGTGACATCTCCATGCAAGATCCTCAAGTGCAACTCTGAGTTCTGGGCGGCCACGTCGGGCTCGCACCACGCGGGCGCGGAGGAGGCGCCGGAGTTCTGCACGGCGCTGCGGGCCTACGCGCACTGCACGCGCCGCACCGCCCGCACCTGCAGGGGAGACCTGGCCTACCACTCGGCCGTGCATGGCATAGACGATCTCATGGTGCAGCACAACTGCTCCAAGGATGGCCCCACGTCCCAGCCCCGCCTCCGGACACTGCCCCCCGGGGACAGCCAGGAGCGCTCCGACAGCCCCGAGATCTGCCACTACGAGAAGAGCTTCCACAAGCACTCGGCCGCCCCCAACTACACCCACTGCGGGCTCTTCGGGGACCCCCACCTCAGGACTTTCACGGACACTTTCCAGACCTGCAAGGTGCAGGGGGCTTGGCCGCTCATAGACAATAACTACCTGAACGTGCAGGTCACCAACACGCCGGTGCTGCCTGGCTCCTCGGCCACCGCCACCAGCAAGGTGAGCCTTGTCCCCCTGGACAGAGGTGGGCAAGGGCAGAGAGGCTTCAGAACAGCCTTTCTTTCCTTTGTGTCTTCCCCTGTTTCCACATCTCCTTGGGGAGGGTAATACAGAGCATGCGCTACTCCGAATTTGAGTGTTTGGCCTTCAATATCAGATGTCCATCCTTCTTTTGTCCCCAGCCTTCACTGAAATGTGGTTTCTTGTTGAGCACATCCAGCCCCATCATGGTGAGCAGGCTGATATGCTTCACCTCAGAGGGCCTTCATGGCCAAACCAGTTACTGCAAAGGGGCTCCCACCTTGGGACTCCAGATTGCTGTGAACAGCCAGATCAGAAATGATGCTGGCACCTCTTGGGGGACCCCCAAGGCCCAAGCAAACCTAGGACTGCCCTCCAGGGAGGCTCCAGCTTGCAGGAAAAGCCTGGAGGGTGCTGAGCTCCTCACACTGCCTTCCCCTCTACCCAGGCTTGTAATTGTCTCTGTGGTTTGCAGCCAAGTCAAGACATTTTGTGGGGAACAGTCTGTTCTGGAGGTGCTTTGACAAACTAAATAAACATCCTGAAGGCACAAGGCAAACACTGAAAACCCAAGTGAAAATGTGCTCCTGTGATACAGCAGGACTTGCGTGTCACAGGCCCAGCTTCAGGAGGGACCTGGAGCTGAGGAGCTGGTGTGCTGCCCCTGGTGCACCAGCTCTGAAGCTAACAGGGTGCTTTTTGTGCCAGAGAAAAAGATGGGCTCAGCAGGAGGAATCCACGTGCTTTTGGAAAATGTCCTGTCCCACCATGTCTGGGAGTTCTGCTTGTCCCTGTGTGTGGGGAGAGAAGGACGTGCAGGACAGGGGCTGCTTCTCTGCTCTGGATGTCACCCCTTTATCCTGAGCTGGAGCTGGCAGTGAGGTTCTGACCTGTCCCTGATAGACTCCTAGAAGATACTTAATGATGCTCTAAAATCCTTACCCACTTAAGGATACCAAAACGTGCTGAAGCTTGCAAGGAAGTCTGGCTTGAGGAAAGTGGTCCTTAAGGATCCCAGGACCTGCTGGGATGGCAGGATCACCATCTTAATTGAGCCTTTTCTCTCCTTATCTGCCTCACAGGCTTGTGGTGAAGAGGGATTAGTCATGAGATCTGCAGTGTGAGCTGTGGGAAGCACTGCTGTGGGCACTGTGCTGGTACAAAGGATGGGAGTGCTCAATCCTTGGGGCTCTTTGTGCTCTCTGCTCTCTTCTCCAGCCCTGTCCCACTCTGCCCAGGTCTCAGTCTCCCCCTTCATGGGGCCCACCTGGCAGGAGGTCCCCTTTGCCATTTCTCCCTCATGGGCAGAAAGGTGCAAGAGCAGCTCTGCAGGAGCTGAAAGAGGAGACGTAGGTTTGTACTGTTTGTACATGCAAATTCTACTAATTTTCCTCCCCAAGTCTTCCCTCCAAAAGCCAGGCCAGCAAGCACTGTGAGGTCCTTCCTCTGGCAAGGGGCCTGTGTTTGAGCCCAGCTGGGGCAAAGAGGCATGTTGGGCTATGTTTGAATCAGAATCATTAAACTTGGAAAAAACCTCTTAAGATGGAGTCCAGCCATTAACCCAGCACTGCCAAGGCCACCATGAAGTCACCCCTAGAAGGGCCACCCCCTGGAACAGGCTGAACATGTGTGTGCCTGTGGGGCTGAGACAGAGCAGGACATGTTAGAGGACCCATGGGAGAAATCCTGTTGGTCTGCAGTTGGTTAGGGAAACAAATTGGTCCAGCCCTTGGGATGTAAATGTCATGGGAGTCTGAGGAGAAGCTCCACCGCCTCCAAGGGAGTCAGGGCTCATCCCTGCTGCCATCTGCCAGCCCTGGAGGCAAGGCAGTGCTGCGTGCACGGGCATGCTGCCACAGGCCTGTGAGCAGGGATACTCCACCCAGCTCCAGCTGCAAGGAAGCTGCTGTGCTGGGCCTGGAGATAACAGGCAGATCCAGGTGGTGCATTCAGTCAGGCCTCTGGGTGTTGGATCTCTATACAGTGTCCTCACCCTTTTGCTGGAGCAGGATCACGATGTCTGGGGGGGCTAAAAATGGGGGCCACTTCTTAGCATGAAGGACCTACCCATGAGCTGAAGGTCACACTCCTGTGTGGACTGAGCATTCAGCTCCTCCACCTCCCACCCCACTGCTGGTGGTGACCCTGTGCTCTCGGGTGGTCATCACTGGCTGTAACCATGCTCCTTTCCTCCCCCACAGCTCACCATCATCTTCAAGAGCTTCCAGGAGTGTGTGGATCAGAAAGTGTACCAGGCAGAGATGGACGAGCTGCCCGCCGCCTTTGTGGACGGCTCCAAGAACGGAGGGGACAAGCACGGAGCCAACAGCCTGAAGATCACGGAGAAGGTGTCGGGCCAGCACATCGAGATCCAGGCCAAGTACATCGGCACCACCATCGTGGTGAGGCAGGTGGGCCGCTACCTCACCTTCGCCGTGCGCATGCCGGAGGAGGTGGTCAACGCCGTGGAGGACCGGGACAGTCAGGGCCTCTACCTGTGCCTCCGTGGTTGTCCACTCAACCAGCAGATTGACTTCCAGACCATCCGCTCGGCCCAGGCCACCGAGGGCCGTGCCCGGAGGAAGGGGCCCAGCCTGCAGGCCCCCCCCGAGGCCTTCACCTACGAAACGGCCACGGCCAAGTGCAGGGAAAAGCTGCCCGTGGAGGACCTCTACTTCCAGTCCTGTGTCTTTGACCTCCTCACCACGGGGGATGTCAACTTCATGCTGGCTGCTTACTATGCCTTTGAGGACGTGAAGATGCTTCACTCTAACAAAGACAAGCTGCACCTCTATGAAAGGACACGGGTCCTGACCCCGGGCAACACGGCTCCCACGGGAACACATCCCACCCTCTGGGTAGCACTGCTGTGTTTGTGTTGGTTGTGCTTGTTATAGAGGTTTGCTCCTTCACACCGTGGAGAGAAGGGAAAGGGGAGCAGGAGGCAACCAGGGATGAGATGCAGATGTTGGAAAACATGAGGTTGGACATCAGAGCCACATGGGTTGTCCTCAGACCTCAGTCTCTCTCTTGGTGCAAGTCCTCCACCTTCTCAGCTCTTGCCTGGGAAGAATATGCTGCCAGTGGGACCAGTCAGGAGTTTTTGCTGGACTGTACCTTGTCTGGACCTTCCTCGCTTCTCCATCCTCCTGCTCCCAGTCGAGTGGGTGTTGGGGGACCCTTGTAGCTACTCTCCTTGTAGTACTCCTCCTGTCCCAGCCGTGCACGTGGTGACTGTCACACTGGTGTGTGTGAATGGGCTTTGTCTTCAGAGAGCAGAGCCCACGAGGAGGGCACGGAGCACTGAGACAGGACCAAGCCTGGCCAGCACTGCAGGGCAGGGTGTCCTGCTCACCAGGGCTGGGCTCTGCTTTTCAGCACGTCCTGTTCTGCCCACAGCCCTGTTCTTGCAGAAGGTGGTGCAGGGAGCCGAAATGGTGGGCAGTGATCCCACACTTGCTTGGCTGGTGGTGCCAGGCACCTTCTGGGTGGAAGGAGGACACGTTCCTCAAGCCTTAGCCTGCATTTTTTGAGGTTCAAAGGCGTCCCCTATTTTAGCCAGTTCACCTGGCTGATTCACTCAGTAGTTTTACTCCTGTCTCCCTTGTCTCTGCCTGGACCCACCGTGGACTCTTGATAGCAACGGGAGAAACCTGGCCAGTATTCAAGCAGTTTCTGCAACTGCCCAGCATTGGATGAGTTCCTCCCACCATTTGCTCTCTGGTCCCCTGAAACAGGCAGCAGGGTGGCTGCTCAGTGGGAGACCCCACCTGCACCTCCCTCTAGCCCCTCCCTGCCTGTGGCTCAGCCTGGCCCAGCCCTGGGATGGAGCAGGAGCGTGGTGCTCTTTTTTTTTTGCTGCTAGGTCTCTGCTCTGCTCCCCGTCCTGGGGCTGCAACTTGCAACCCCATTGCAGACCAGTTGCACCTTAGGCCCTCTTGGGCTTGAATCAGAAAGGGGGCAATGTCAGAATTCAGCCAGGAGATGGGATGCAGCAGAGAACCCCCCAGCTGCCTCCAGATGTCTGTTCCCTGCCTCGAAACCATCAATGATCTCCTTCCCCCACCACATTGTGCTGCCCATCTCCTCCACTCCGTGTTCCTCTATGGTTCACCCCATCGCTCACTGAACAAACATCAAGACCACCTTTGGTCTGCGCCTTCAGGACCTCCTGGTGGGGTTCCCCCACCTTTCCTCAGGGGGAAGCTCCCAGAAACGAGCCCCAGAACACCTCACACTTGGGGGCACCTCCTGCTCTCAAAAGGGAGGTCTCTGGGCGTGATGAGACAAGCTAGCACCAAAAGAGGTGGGAACAGGCTTGGTTTGGCCCTCTGAACTGGTGCCAAGAGGCAGCCTGGTGTAAATACTGAACGTGACTATTCATTGTGTCCTTACAGCTCTAGAGCTCCATTTGTAAAGCAGCAGAGAAATGCAAACTTGTGTCAATTGATGTAATTTATATTGTCTCTTTAATATATAGAGCCCTGGCATTGATCTCGTGTGACTGTACAGATGAAAAGATGTAATTGGTTTTTAAATGTTTAAGGAAAGAAAAACAAAAAGATGTGTTTACTACTTTGCTCCTTGCTTTGTTTGCTGATGCCCCAGATACTCTGTTTAGGGAGATTTTGAAATAAGGATATCACAGTTTGGAGATGCTGAGGGGAGCAGCCACTGGACCATGGCACTGGACAGTTTTATTTCCCAATGCACTAATGCTCAGCCAGGCTGATTTGAGCTTTCTGTTTCCTTTGTTATAGAGAAAACAAATTTTAATCTTCCCCTAGAAGTTCAAAAGACACCTTTTAAAAGCCAAAATCTGTCTCTGGGCAAAGAGGAGGTTTACCCCACAGCTAAATGCAACTGTGTGCAGCCTCCCTCTGGGCACACAGTGCTGCTTGGAAGCTGCCTGAGCTGGCCCAGCCACAGCGTGCCAACAGGTCAAGAATTCCCTTAAGACATCCCCTTCCTATAAAACAATCACCCCAAGGTGTGACACGCTGTGGTTTAGGGACAGTTTCCATCCAAGGAAAGTCTGGTTATTCCCTCTGTCCAGGTGGGGCTCCAGTGGTGGCCGGTGGTGCGAGCTGGTCGGGGTATCCCTATTTTAGAAGCAAACAGTGAAGCACTTTATTTTGGTTGTGTTTGACCCAGTTCTGGTTAAAGGTGAAGCGTGGCCAAGAAGGACCCGATACTTGGAAACAAACGAAACAAAAAATAGGCAAAAGGGGGGCATTCTGAAAAGGCCCCCCCACCTCCTCCCTGTGCTGAGGCCCACGGGAGTGTCACCACCTGTAAATACTGTAAATTATTTATTGAGAGAAACGCAAGTAAAGTTTGAGGTTTTTTTGACAATAAATGAGTGGGTCTCGGTTTGTTTCCTATGTGTTGCCTGGTGCTGTTCCCCACTCAGGATGCAAGTGTTGCCCCATTTCTGCACTCACTCCAAAGCAGCTTTCTTCCACCTGAAGGACCCTCTGAGAGCTCATTGGTGTCCTGAATTGTCCTGAGAATTTCACTCTGGAGTTCGATTTATCTACAGCCAAATGAGAAAATTTAAAAGGGGATGGCAGAGGGAAATACAGATAATAAACCATTAGAGCCTTGCCTCGCTGGGAAAGGAGATGTGCAGCAGTGGAGTCCAGGTGGGCACCACCACCCTTCCCCTGCTCACCCCAGCAGATCGGAGTGTACGCCCCGGTAATGGTAATTCCTCCTTTCCATGCTCTCCCTTTTGTTGGGAAGCTCTCCTGTCCCAGCTGGGTTTGTTGCTGCCCTCTAATGAGGAAAAACAAAATTGCATTTTTGGTTTTTTTTCTGTAAAATTTTCCGGTTTTGAAACCTGTAAGGACTCATTGTCACAGCAGCTGGGGACAGGGAGATGCTGAGGGGAGATGGGACACCCACACCAACTCAAAACACATTATTTGGATGAACCCATGCAATGATGCCCAGCACCAGAGATGTGATTGACATTTCCCCTCCTTTAAAACCCAGAGAAATGGCAGCATTTGTAAAGAGCCAAATGCACTCCCTCTGCCACTCCTTGCACCAGAGCTCAGGTTTAGCCAAATGAAATGGCTAAACCTGAAAACTCATGTACAGAGTGCCCAGACTGCAGGGCCCAGGGGTCTCCCTCACTGACTGTTCTGCCAGGAGGTCACTGATGGTCCCCTGCTGCCCAGCCAGGGACAGAGCAGCAGCTCCTGCATGTTCCAGGGGCACAAAGTGCTGATGGCAGGGAATGGTGACCCCCGAGGCACAAGGATGCCCCGTCCCCATTCCCACACAAGGCAGCAAAGCATCCCCAGGGGGTAAGTGGGGAAGGAACAGGCTGTGCAGGGACATGGGTCGTGGTGGTGGCCCTGTGGCACCTGGGAGAGGGTCAGGGCTGGTGAGGGGGCAGCCCCTGGGGGATGCAGGGTCCCATCCTATCACTCTCCAATGGGCAACAGCTCAGGTGCCACCACCTGGGGCCTGGGGTGGTTTTTTTCCAGCCCCACCTTGGCTGTGCCTGCCCATCCCCTGGCCTTTGGCCACTGTCTTGCGCTCTGAGCTTCTCATCTGAGTGCTCGGGGTGAGCCAGGACCAGAGCAGCCTCAACTGCAGATGTTCACCAAAATCTGGCTTTTTGCTGGGAACCGGCTGCCCTCTAGAGGCTCTGCCCCCCTGTAAGCACAGCCCTGGCCCCTCACTGGGCTGGGTGCAAGGCAGGGCTGGGGGTCCTGCTCGCTGTGCCAGCACACGGCTTGCATGGGCCATGTCCTTAGGGATGACACCTTCCTGTGGGGCTGACCACACCTGCCTGCCATGGACAGGTGAGAAGGGGTCGTTTCCTCATCAATTTTGAGGCTTTAGGACTGAACTGTTCTCAGTGTGGTGCTGTGGACATGGGAGTGCAGGGAGATGCCAGGCTGAGCTGTACTGGGGAGACACCTGGCATCAGGGTGCCCACATCCTTACCTGCCTGCTAAAATTAAAAAAATAAACTAAAAAGTCACTGGCCTCAGGTAGATTGACCCAGGCACGTAACACCCAGCTGCCTGCAGCCCCTGTGCCTCCCTGCAGCTGAGCCCCTCTCCCTGCTGAGCCCCATGGCTAACAGCCAGTCATTCTTTCCATTAGGAAATCCATTTTTCAGGAGCATATAACTCAGCTGTGAAATTTCACTCTTGGCTGAAACTTGGCTCAGCAGCAGAGAGACTGGGAAGGGCTGGACCCAGTGGCTGCAGGTGTGAAAAGTGCTTTTCACAATGAGCTTTTATAACTTGGGAGAAATGGCTCCAATCCCTGCTCTGTGTCTCGCCGTGTGGGCCTCAGTGTGCGCAGTGGAGGGTAAAGACCAAAGCAGGCACTGGATGCCATCACATCCCACCTGGGGAGAGGCACATCCTGCCCACGAGGGGCTGGGGACACAGGAGAACTCACCCATGCAGCAGGAGCAACACTTCTAGAGAAAGGGGAATTCTCAGCAAAGGAAAAAATGAAGTTTACACATCCTCAGAGATCCATAAAATGTGGAGGTGGGATAAACACATAATCATCAGTATCATCCCAGTGAAATCCTGGTGGAGCTGGGTTAGAGAGTGTACAGCTCCTTCTGATCAGCTGGAAATTCCCATCTGAAGAGGCTTCCAAGTCTCTATCACCACAAGCTGTGGTGTGAAACTGTAAAAACAGCCAAGCAGAACATGCTTATTCCTGCACAGTGCAAATATCCGTGGTGGCTTGCCTGTGGCAAGGGCCCTGTCATTCCAAACCAGCCCCCAGACCTGCCACGGGAACCCCCAGAGACACCACACTGAGGCCCTTCTGAAAATCTCAGTAACACTTTTTAATATACAAGAATCAAAAGTACAGCAGTTTTACAATGTAGGAAAATTTCATACATACTATATAAACAACATATTTACATCAGAAATCACTAGGACAGTGGCATTTCTTTCACAAATATAAATTAATATTAATTACTGTTTTAGTCAAGAGGTTTAAAAGTCTGTCTTTTTACAGTAAGAGTCCTTCTCTCCCCAGAGGGGAGGCAGAGGTGGGGAGGAAACGGGTGAAAGCAGAATAATATTTTTGTGTGGATCACAAACCATTCACACAAGGACTTCAGCACTCGGTTCTGTGTCCGTTTTGGTTGGGACCACATTGCCAGTCCCCACAGCAGGTTTTGGTCTGCAGGATTTCCACCATGTGAACTCATAACTTTACACCATTTCCAAAGAGGTCAAGCTGAAAAACTCTTTTTTCTTTTTTTCTTTTTTTTTTTTTTTTTTAATTGAACCCCAGAGCAAGTTACTGCTTTTGCCTGTGAAGAGGCTGGAGGGAATCCCACAGCTGGTTCAGAAGGAAGAGCTGTACCTGATCCTGACACAAACACCACAGGGGAGTTTATGGCTGTGGATGTGTCCCCTCTGATCCCACTCACGTCCCCATGTTTGGTTTATGGATTGGTTGTTATTGTTTATTGGATTGTGTTTGGTTATGGTCCCTATGCTGAGGGGACATCAATGCATAAATGTGTGTGCATACTCAGGGAAGACTTTCTCCCAAATCTCCTCCAGCTTCACTAAAGCCAAACCCAGCAAAGACCCACCCACCATGAGTGGACGTGATGTGACTTCAACATCGGGCTAAAGTGACAATGGGGACAGCTCTCCAGTGGATATGGGTAAAGCTTTTGCTGTTGCACAAGAAGGAAATCCCAACCAACCCGGGATAAGCAGAAACCCCCACATTTCCATACAGAAAATGCCTCTTGCTGGGATCCAAAGTTTTCCTGCACCAACCCTAACACTGGTTGGCCAGTATTGCCTTAGCTACATGAGTATGGCACAAACTTCCCACCGTGACAAAAAGAGCAATTCCCTTTGCCCCTCCAAGGCTGCTTCCATTTTCACATTTTAAGCTAATACCTCTGAAAAGAAAGGACCTCTTTGCTGAATACCACAGCCTGCAATCACAGCTTAGTGGGAAACGCCATGGAAAGGTGCTCCCTCCACACCTCCCACCCTCCAAGGGGACTGTGGAAGACTTGCCTTCACCTCGCCCTGCACAGGTAAACACAAGTGTAACACTTTATCAGGGCAGCAAGTGCCCCTAAGGAAACAAAACTGCCCTGAATTTGGTGGAAATCTTGCAACATGAAAACAAAAGGGGTACAAACACTTCCCGTGTGTCCCGTTAGAGCAGCGGGATCAGGAGGAGTGATGGCAGCAGATTTCCAGGGATACACTGCATGGAGGAGTATTAGTGTCAGTTTGCATGCGCCTTCCAAGGCACTGGCTGGAGTCAGGAAGCCAGCCCTGAACACCCATCTGTCCTCAGTCTTTTGGGGAAGGGACATCACAGCTTATTAGGGTCAAATACTGGCATCTTAACAGGAGGCCCAGCTTCTGTGCCCCACCAAGGAGCCTGGAACAGCCTGGTCTTTAATACTGAGCTCTGGGTGGTGATACAGCCCCATACACCATGCTAGGGCAGCCTGGCTCTTGGGAGAGCTTTGTGGTCTACAGGGAACCCCAGCCTGAAAAAAATAATCACCCAAGGTGCTTGTGGCCAGCAGTATGTGCACAACCAACCCCTCTCACCACACCAGTGTCCAGGCCAAATGCTGGTTTGCATATTCCTCTTTTCCCTCTGCCATGCTGGGCTCTAAGACATTTGCTCCAAGGATCTTTATGGATCAGTCCTGAATTCCTCATTTTCTCCCTGCTCACTGAGGTGCTAAATCCTCAGGTTCATTTCCAATTTAGACAAACAAAAGGTCTGTAAGTGCAGATACTTTTAGCAATTCAGAGTCACTGCTGACTGCTGGAAAGGTGGCAGGAAGGTGACCATTCCCTGAGCAGTGATCACTCCACTGGATTCCTATTTCACTTTGTTCTACCATCTGTTATCCTTCAGTTACAGTAAAGGTTTGTGATCACTGCTTTGTGAAGCACAGAGAGAAGTGATTTGCCCAAAGACCAGAGACTTTCGTGGCAGGAAGATTAGGAGTTCCAGGATCCCCAGAGCCATCTTTTGATCTTGCACCTCCTAACCAACCTGTTACTTCCTGGACCACCCAGGCTGCCCATGCTGGAAGAGAAGAGCTTTTGTTACAAATTCCTGAGCCCTGACCACTGGGAAATACTGTTCTCACCCCGATTTCTTTCCTGCTGGCTAGAAGTGAACTAAGCCTTTGCTAAGGATGTGGGCCTCTTTTTCCCATAACCCAGCTCCTGCTTACCCCCAGAGTTAAGATTTGCCAGTTCCAGCTCTGGAGAAGGGAGAAAGATCCCTTCACCTCTTCTGTTGCAGGGAACACAAGAGCAATCAAAGCAGAGCCAGTTTCTTGAAATGAATAAAGACATGGAAATGATAACATGGCCAGGAAAGTGACGGATTGTCACCAGCATGGGTCCAGCTCCCTTGGAGTCATTCTGCAGGGACATCAAGTCCCTCTTCCAACCAAGTTTGGCTGCTGAGGGACTTTCCTGTCCCTCCTTGAATATATCCCCCCACTGCCCCATGCTGGTGACACACAAATCCCAGCCCAACCAGTTTATCCCCAACCCCAAAGCAGCATCTGTCACATAACATCAAGTCAGAGCAGGCACACAGCCTTCTGCACCATCGTAAACAGCATCGATCTACCTTCTCCTTCTGAGGAAACACTGGCTGGGGAAAACTCCCTTGGGTCCATTGGACTGAGGAAAACAAAAACAAAACAAAGAATGAGGCAGCAAGGCTGGTTCCGTGACAGAACAGTTCAATGGTAAAAAAGGGGAACGGAAATGGGAATCTAAACCAGAATCAAGAACTAGGGAAAATCTTCCTCCACCCACTCCCCCAAAATCCTCCTTGACCCAGCCAGATGATAGCAGCATGTTCAGAGTTTCTCGTTGCTGGCTTGGAGAAAGCAGCCACCGTCGCGTCAGTCCCAGTATTTCAGACGTGCGCCTCCCCCTCTCAGTCACCTTACGCTTTCCGAATGTTCCAGTTATAATCTGGATTGTTTTTCTGTTCCAATGACCTATCCAGAGGTGACCTGTGATCAAGAGGTGACTTGGAATCGTGGGGAGATTTCTGAGAGGGGGGCGAGCGAGGGTCCGACACGGCAGGGTGGGCTGGAGGGAGGGGCTGTTTGTAATCTCCCAGTTTGTCTGTGTGGAAGGACCGGTAGTGGTCCGAAGGTCCCTGGCCATGGTATCCCATGGGCGGCCTGTGGTCAGACATCCTCCGGAAATCCTGCTGGTGGTAGTTCTGAGGCCTGAAGTCGTCGGACCGTCGGCGTTTGGAATCGTGGTGGTGCCTGTGGAGGGAAAAACGGACAGAGATCAGCAACCCAAGCCCAGCCTCTGCGGTCAGCTGTCGCTACAGGACACGAACAAAAGATGAGACTCCAAATATTTCAGAAGGCAAAAGGCACAAAAAAGGCTTTAATTGTCTAATTAAAGTTGTAACATGATTGGTGAACAGGAATGACACCTCCCCAATCCCACTGGTTAAACTAGAGAAACAGCCAAAATGTTATTCTCTGAGAACCAGAAAGGCAAAACACCACCTGGAGAAAGACTGTTTGGGGAAAGGATATTTGTTTTGCC
The DNA here is from genome assembly GCF_021018805.1 of Prinia subflava. NCBI lineage: Eukaryota > Metazoa > Chordata > Aves > Passeriformes > Cisticolidae > Prinia > Prinia subflava. The sequence continues at coordinate 5,799,445 of NC_086261.1, forward strand.
AAGACTGTTTTGAGAAGAAGCCTTCTCGAGAAATTTTCCCTTGGGAAGAGAGTTAGCAAGCAGCTGCTAGCGGGCTAAAATCATTCAGACTAAAAAACATCAGGCCCACAGTCAGCCATGGTGACAAACTCCCCCGGGTGAGGGGAGGCGCTCACCTGTCGTAGTAGTCGCGGTGGCCGCGGTGGTCCCGGTCGCTGTTGTACTGCTCGTAGGGCCTCTTGCGGGACAGGTTGTTTGGTCTGTAGTTGCCGGAGCTGCGGTGGGGGTCCCCCCGCGACCGCCGCTCCCCGTAGTGGTGGTCCTTGTACCAGTGCTGCTCGTACTGGTGGTGCCGCTCCCCGCCCCACATCTGGTTGCTGTTGCCGCCGTAGTTGAACTTCCGATCCCTCTGCCAGTCTCCTCGGTCTGCCAGGAGCAAAGAGCACCTCTGAGTCTATTTCATGCTTTCGTTTATTCCCTTAATTCTCTAAGAAATAATATCTATTGACGCCCCTTTAACTTTCTCCTCCCTGAACTCATATTATTCTTTGAATTTCTTCATCACTATTTCTTTATCCTCGCAAATCTCATCCTGTCCCATCCTTACATTCTTTTCCTCACTACATCACCATGTTTTCTAGCCCAGCAGTAACTACAGTGGTAGTGTAAGTTCTAGCCCATCACCTTTAACCTGACCACTCACAAGTCCCAGAAGGATTTGTGTCCAGGAGCACTAGGTCAGAAGGGAAGGTTTCTCCTGCCTTGCCAGCGCTCACCTGTGTTGCTGAAATGTCTCTTGTTTGGGTGGCCGTAGTTGTCCCGTGGGTGGCCGTGCATCTGCTGCTGGGTGTGGGCAGGGGGCATGTGCATCTTCTGGGAGTGAGGATTGTGAGGCACGTGAGACTGGGACATCACGGAATCGCGGCTGGAGCCCGACGGCTCCGGGCGGAACGGCTTCTTCATGCTGGACATGTCCTCCTTCTTCTTCTGCTCCTGCAAGGTGGAACACAGGGATACAGCTCAGCTGCTCTCCCACCAAAAGATCTGGACCGTGAGCAACTGTGAGCAAAATACAGGCTCTGGATTTTCCTGCCTCTTTGAGGACTTGGTGAGCCAACTCTGTGCTCAAGAACAGCACAAACGTGGTGGACAGGCAGAGTTTGGCAGCTCTGCTCTTACACCTGATCTCTACAGGGCAGCATGCCCAGGCTTTTCACTCCACAGGGCAGCTGAACATCACATGCCACACCAAACAATGCTTTTGCTTGGTCAGAACAGCCAGGACAAAGTGACCAGAAATGCCACATGAAAAAGAAGGCAAATGCAATCAGATTGTTTAGATGTTGAGGAAAATCACACACTGCCAACAACAATGAAGAACACCCATGGTAAGAGGCAGGAAGAATTGGCACTACCAGTGCAGCAACTTTTAAGAACAGAAATCAAAGGGAAAGCACTTCAGCTCTCACCTCCTCTTCCTGTGATCTTTTCTTATGAGCCATCTTGTAGAGTTTGTGTAGTTTTCTGGCATCAAATTCTGTGAATTTTGACACAAATATCCATAGGTTCCTAGAAGGATATGAACATTTTCTGTTAAGTGCTACAGTAGCAGTTTAACTGCCAACAGCTTCCAAATTAACATCAAATTCATTCTACCCTCTCTGGAAAACAGTCTCACCTCAGGACAGGATGATCAGGAGGGCTGGAACCACATTCTTCAAAGTAAAATAAAGAGGTTTGCAGTGGTTTATGTGATTTAGCTTTGAAATCAGTTTTAATGAGACCAGGACAACTTGAAGACAAAACACTTGCCTGGGATTGGTCATGGAAGACCATCCCTGGAAATGTTCAAGGTTCAGGCTGAATGGAGCTCTGAGCAACTTAGTCTAGTGAACTGTGTCCCTGCCCATGGTAGGGGGTTGGAACTGGGTGATTTTTAAGGTCCATCCCAACCCAAACCATTCCATGATTCTGTGATTCTGTAGACTGAGTGGATCAGAAAATATAAGATTTCACAGATTAAGTAAGAGTCAAATAGCACATCCATCCGCAAAAAACCCAGCAGCCTCTGAACTACCATTTCAAAACATCCTAGACCAGCTAAGGAAAACAAAATGATCCCTCACCTTCTCCACAGCTTGATGTGATCCTGGTCAGTGTAGGCTTTAAGGCACTCAGAGATGCGATCACCGATTTTCAGGAGGCAGTTGCGTGTGTGCTCCAGCTGCTCTTGAACTGTCAGTCCCTTATCAGGCTTATCAAGTTGCTTCAGTGCTTTTTTGACTGGTCTCATCCTTTCCTTGCACTTGAAAGAGCAATAGAGAGGAGAAAGTGATTAATTTGGCAGATGGCTCTACATCATTGCCCTGTAAATCGAAAAGAAGCCTCGTTTAGCTTTATCTGGCCATTAAGCAAGGAGAAATCAGCTATAAAATAGCAAATTTTTAGACAAGCTGCAGACAATAATCAGCAAAAGACAAGAGTCTCGCCACCCTCCAGTGCCCCTGCCTTTTAGGGGGGAAAATTTGTTTTGCAAGCAAACCACTCATGGTCTGCCCCTGCACAGATCGCAGGGAAGTGTATCCAAGCCTCCACACACTGAACCAGTCACCCCAACTGCAAGACTGATCAACTCAATCCTGTCCAATCCCATCTTTGGTCACTTTAATGTTTGCTTTTACCAAAACTGGCAGACATGAGATGAGAGCACCATGTTTTTCAGCCTGGGCACATCAACACTGAGCACAGATAAGAAATCAGACAGGTTTTTTGACTGCCTGCCTGGATCTTTTGAGCATCACAGAAAGAAAGTTAAAGAAAAAGACAAAAAACCCCCACAGGACCTGCAGCAAATACAGAGATTTGCATTGAGAGAAATGCTTTTAAGCAGTAGTATTTCAGCCAAGGAGAATCTGCCATGATAACTTTTACTAAAACGCAATGTTTACAATGAACCTTGTGGGCATGTTTGCTGTGAGAGCATTTACACAGCTCCACACCTCCTACAAGGTCACCCTCAAAACTCTCCTGCATTTCCTTGTCTGAAAGAGCTTCAGTGGCTCCTTGGCTTCTACAGGAGAGGGAATGTAAGGCTGCAAGGTCTTCTGTAACCCAGGGCTGCCAGCTGAGCAGTGGGAAGTCACCAGCTGAAGCAGAGCCCTTGTGCATGCCCTGCTGACAGGCTACAGGTGGGCAGCTCTTGTCCAGGGTTGTCCTGCCCTGCTCTCAGATCAGCCAGAGGAAACCCCTGTGGGGCACAACACCTAAAACACATCCTTGGATGTCAACTGAGCAAACCTCGGCTGCCTCGCTGGGCTCTCGGCACTGCCCTCCCATTTGCCGAGGGAAATACTCACTATGCTGAACGTTTCTTGGTCCAGATCATCATCCTCATCTTCTCCAATGGGGATGGGCTCGCTCCCTGCAGTGATGTGGACGGGACCTTGCGATCTCTTCCCTTTATTTCCAGATTTGGCCTCGCCACCTTTGGGCTTTACAAGGACAAATTACACACATCACACAATGAGCCAGGATGGAGGATCCCCAGTGACCCAACTAACAGCCTCCACACTATTGTTACTGGCAGTTGCTAAACCTGGGCACAGTTCCTACAGCTTTCCTCCCAAAATCTCCAACTGTTGAGCTGCAATGGCTCTGTTTAGCTTTACATCATCCCTGAGGGAGCAGGGAAAAATCAGAGCCAACAGTTTGGACATGAATATGATATTCACACTCATAGAGAGAAGCCAATGTTGGAGACATGGAAGAGAGGTTAAAACAGTGTCTCTCCCTTGCAAAGGACAGAGCTCAGGGTAGCCTCATGTCTACAGGGATCTGCAACTTTCTGTGACATAACTAGTTCTCAAATCATGGCCTGTTCAGGTACTATTTTTACCTATATGACTTATTTGCAGTCAAAGCCATACCAAAAAATCACTGGAAAGCAAACTTTCCCCTACATAGGCAACAAAACTTCTTAGTTTGCACTTATGACCTCAGTGTCAAAACACACTGGGCATGCAGTACATACCTGTTCCTTGGACAGGTACTTCAGGTCATTATTATGGAAGCTTTTACCCCCCTTCCAATTTGTACCCAGCCTCAGGGCAGTTGTTCCCAAAATTCAAGAGACATTTGAGTCTCCAGCATACCAGTGATGTTGAAACACTCATTCTGTCGAGTCCTGAGCAGTGACAATGACAACTTACACTCTTGATGGTTGGACACTTGGGTCATTTGGGTGAGTTTAAATTAAAGGGGAATACAGACAAGGAACTGCCACCCCTGTGATAAATCACAGCTGGACAGAACTTTGATCTGAGTGCTCCAGGCTCTTTCTCTGTTCTTCCTTAACATCAGCTCTGTGGCCATATCCCTGTCACAGAGACAGCTGTACTTTAAAGGCAGTCTGACAAAATCTCTTCCGTTTTGGTCACATTCCATGAAGCTTTAGGTCATATCACCTTTTCTACTTTCTATGGCAATTCAGAAGGGCTGAAAAAGGGATACCCCCTTACCCCAAGGTGCTTCACTGATGTCTCTTCACACAGGGCCTTTAATGAATCCCAATTGTCCTGCTCAGGGACTTCCCTATCAAGCTGCTCCTGAAAGTACCACATACCTTCTCTTTCTTGTCTTTTGTCTTCTTTTTCTCTTTATCGCTTTCCTTTTCTTTCTTAGAGGATGTCTGTTTTTCCTTGTTCTCTTTGTTCTCTTTCTTCTTCTGTTTCTTTTTCACTGGGCTCTTGTCCAAGCCATCCTCCTAGAACATCAGTCACAGCACAAAGTTGGAGTCCCTCACCCCATGCACATTTTCTTCCATAAAACATCCTTAAAACACAGGCAACTTTTGAGGTCCATCCAGATTTACGCTCACACCTCTTTAAGCAGACATCGAGCTCTGCTCAAGCAGCTGCCATCCCCCCAAATGTGACAAAATGGTACGAAAACCAGACCAGCCCCACTCTGTGACAAGCTGGCAAGCTGCAGAGCAGCCCTGCTCTCCTGTGCCAGCTGCACTCCAGAACATTCAGCCCCTGAGGTAGATACTGATCAGCACACGAACAAAAAGCCTCAGACTACAAGCCAAACCACTCAAAGACTGAACGTTTTCTAAGCAACAGCATGACCTTGGTAAACTCCAGCTTCACCATGGGCTGACGTGCCCAAAAGGAGCGGGAAACAATTCTTCTTTCTCTCCTTTATAAGGGCAACAGGCTTTGTCCTGAGACAACCTTTCCCCTGAGTCAATATGTGGATGTTTGTAGCCATTCTGGGATGCCCCAAATCCCTTAAAGCACTGACCTAAAAGAATAGGTGGGAAAGGTCCTTCCTACCCACCAACAGCTGTTCATGTGGGTTTGTGAGTTTGCCAGTCCTGTGGGAATTCACTCTTAGTGTCTTTGACTCCTGAGGACTTTGCTGGGAATGCTTCCCAAGGTGAGGCTGGGCACTAAAGCACAGCCCAAGGAAACCTGGACAAGCCACAGTTCACCCAGGCTGACTCACCTTGACTTCACCTTCTTCTGACTGGTTGTCTGAGTGCCGAGGAGAGGAGAGTTCGTTCCCATGCTCATCTTTGACTTTGGGGGCCTTGTTCTCTTTCTTTACTCGTGGTTTCCTCTTCTTTAGCTTGCCCTGGTGAAAACATACAAGTCAGGGAAAGCAAATAGCTACAGCTACTTACTGGGGACATTTCCCATCTCCTGAACATTGTGCAAACAGCTGCAGGTCCTGCAGGCTGGCAGGAAGCCTGATGAGCCCAAGTCCTTCAGTAAGTGCAGTAATAACCTTCCCCTTACTAATTTTTATCATTTAAATGAGAAATCTCACAATGCAATCAGACAACAGACAAGTCCATATTCCTTCACATAAATGATGTCTGGTGACCTGGGAACACAGGGGATCTCCTGTCATCAGCCAAGCATTCCTCCCTAAAACCCCCAGAATCAAGCAGCCACATCTCACCTCTTCCCCATCTTTCATGTTTTCTTTCTTGTCCAGATCTTTTTTCAGCAGCTTCAGTAGATAATCAACTCGAGTCTGGAGCTGTTTTCCCTGAGGTTTCTTATCTGTCTCAACAGGTAGGATCTTTGATAAAGCAGAAAAAAAACAACATATGCCCATATGCACAAAGCTTGACACACATTAGCAGCAGCCCTTCCAGGCCCAGCAAAGGGCAGCAGATGCTGCACTTTCTGGGGGAACAAGAAGGCTCAAGCCTTCCTTCCCCCTCTCACTGTCCCTATCTGGCCAAAGGCAAAGCTCCTAACAAGCATCCCTCCCCTTGGAATCCTGCAGAAGTTAAAGGACCCCAAGGCTTGCTAAGCCTTGCAAGCTTGCTAAGTTCTCTTGAAGAAAAAAATCCTTTACAAGCTATATTTTGGACCTCAAGTTGCAAAACTGAGTCCACTTGCCTTGACACATCAGATTTGTTTGTGCCAGCTTGGTCACAGCAGCCCAGTCACTCTGGTAACCTGAGACATCACTACAGCAGGGGCACAGATGCACAATTTTTAGTGGAAAACAAGGCTGAAAGGTGACACTTTGTGGAGGAAATATCTCAGCTTGCCAGCTAGGTTTGCTTCATACTTCACTGGAAAATGGGTGGCGTGGCTCAGGCAGCTGTTCCCATTGCAAAGTGCCTTTCTGAGCTCCATACATGGAGGGCTCTCAGGCAGAGCCTGATCTCTGCTAGAAGCACCAGCAGGGACGTCACAGAAATGCTGCATGTGGCAGCAAAGTTGCTGTGGAGACTCCCAGTGCTCCTCAGCCCTGTGCTGCAGTTTCCACACTCTTTCCACCACACTGACTCAATGGATGGTGGATTATTTTTAACCCAGATCATTTCAACATGGTGCCTGTAAACTGTTCTTGTGGGGATGACTGAGGAACTAGATGGAGGCTTTCCAGCTGGCTGTGCTGCCATTCCCAGTCCTGTAACCATACCCTCAAAGCTAACACAGACCAGCTTTGACATAAGCACTGTCAAATCTGTGAAAAATTATTTCCACTCAGAAATTCACACTCAGCTTCTTGTGAGATGCTCAAGGATACATCAAGTCACAGCCTCTTCCATCCTGTGCATGGGACCACACATGTCAGCACTGCCATTTTCTGCCTGCATCATTTCAGTGTGGTTCACCTGCAACTGCCCACCAAATGACACAACTCTGCTTTCCATCGAGCATGCAACATTCCATGAAGGTCACTGCTTTCCTCATTATTATTTATCATGATTTTTGGAATAGTTACAAACATAAGCATGTGTTTCTGGAGTAAATGAGGCATGTTTGCTATGAGCACTGCAATGGTCCCAATGGAAGCACCAAGCAAAGCAACCTACCTTATCAGATAACTTCAACTCCGGATCTGTTTTAATTAGCTCCCAGTTTCCATAACCATGCTCGTAAATTCCCACTAACAAGCGAGAATCCTCCTCCACTCCCCAGTCTACATCAAAATGAGCAGCTTTGACACGGCACGTCAGGCGGTACCTAAAGGCATTTCAAACACGAGCTACTTTTAATGTTGTGGAGGATAAAGCAAATCCACACATCCAGGCTATTCTCTTTCCACTACAAAATCCAAATTCCCTGAGCCTCTTTCTGCATTGCCTACTTAGCCAAACTCACTTCTTCCTTTCCTCTGGGTCCGAGGGAATGGATTTGTGCAGCATTTCAAACTCCTCTTCATGCTGGATGATGGATTTCACATTGACTTGGACACCAGAAATCTTGATGGTAGGACCTCGTCTCTTTCCAGGTCCTTTCCCTGCTCAGCAATAAAACACAGCAATTCAGAGAACTCTTACAGAAGGAAGTGTCTCTGTAAAATGGCTTCACAGTGATCAAGACCTTGCCTGCAACCTCTTATTTAAACATAAGGTCCAAAATGTAAGGTTTTTTTCCACTAACTCACTTAAATCTGCAATTTAAACACTTCCCAGTATCATTTTCTTAAAAATACTTCTAAGTATGCTGGAGCTGTTGATTCTGCAGTCTTGGTCAGCTGCAACAGGCAGAGACCCAGGAGGAAATCCATCCCTGACTCTGTATGTCCAAGCAAACAGCAAAGAACAGCCAGACAGAGAGTGGGTGGTGATTCCAGCTCCAGGAATTGCTGACTGTAGATCCAGCTTTACCATGGAGTACACAGCACCAGCTAGATTTCCAGAACCAGAAGCAGAAATAAAATAAGATCTGCTTTGTTTTGTGGCCCACCATTCAATAAGCTGGCCTCTCCCCACAAAAACTCATGTCCACCAAAAGCAGACAGACCCATGTGGTACTATCCAATCTGAGCAGAAAGCTTAGGGGCTCCTCTCTGTGGGTGAGAGCTGCCTGGCAGAGATGGGGTGGTTTAAGTGTGTTCTTGTTCATTGTTTCTAAGTCACAATGTGGCCTCCCTGTCCAGCATGGGAATGGTTTCCTCACAAGCTCCATGGAACACTCCCCAAATCACTCTAACAGCAGCACACAACTCCCTTGCCTACCTTCTGCTGGATTTTCCTTCAGCTGCTCCTCATATTCCTGCATTGCTGACACACAGCTGTTGTGGATGAGCTCCCCCAAACGCTTCAAGTCGGCCACAGATTTATCCACCAGCTCAGCATCCCTGGCAATGCACTCCAGCCTGGGAGACAGGGACAGTTCTGTGTTTGACACAGCACATCTTCTCTCAATCCCTTCCTAGTCAATTGTTTCACAGCTCAGAGCTGTACAAATATGAATGTATGAAACATGCACGAGTTGAGTTTGTGCAGGAAACAACCCAGGTTTTGTCCTTTATTTTGGTCTAACAGCTGCAGTGCAGATGCAGAAAAACTGATCCAATCCTTTGGATTTTTTAGTAGCAAAGCAAAGGTGAGAACTGTCTGTCTTGGGGACAACAGGGACCCTCTGTGACTGTCCTGTATTCCCTCGGGCTTTTCCAGTTCCACATTAATTCCATTTGATGGTCCAAAGCTGCCATCTGCTGTCCCTTTTGCCTGCCTGAAGTCAGTAACATAAGATTCACACGCAAGCCTTGTGTTTCATACCAGAAGAGTAGAACCAGCTGAAAAAGCACTGAATTTCTCCTACAACACATTCAGGGAACTCTGTCTCAGCCCTGACACCTTTCCAGAGCCAGCACAGGGCCAGGTCTCTGCAGCCCCACATTCGATGGTGGCTCTCTTTGTTTCCCTTCAGGAGGGATAGAGGAGGGAAGGATGCTCCAAATTCAGTCCTGAGGCTAACGTGCAGAGAGAAGCCTGGCCAGTGTTTTGGGCAGTATTTGCTGTTCTGACAGCTGCTCCCTCTCCTTTCTGGGCAGAGTGGGAATGCCCCAAGGCTGGACTGTGCCAGCAGGACACTGCTGTGTCACAGCCCAGTGCCACAACTGCTCCAGCTGGTTTTTAGCCAGCATTCATCAGTTACTGATGAATCAACAGAGACACCAGGGAGTGTCCAGCAGTGCTTGGGGTCTGATAGGAGGGCAGGAAGGCTTGTGCTGTCTGTGGGGGCTGTGTCAAACACCCAGAGCAATGTGTGCCTGGCTGTGCTCACAAGCACAATGTGCATCCTTGATTCCCCTCTGCAGCAGCGCCAGCTTGGGACTCACCGTTCAAGAGGCAATCCAAACTTCTTGTAAGCCTTGATAAACCTAAGGAGAAAAAATAAAAAACAAAAAACCTTAAACTAACTGTCATAAAAAGTAGGTCCAATACCACAAATATGCTTGAATATATTAATTACAGCCTGTCACATTATCATCCTTGCATTCCCCACTGATCAGCTCAGCATCCCTCAGCACTGGGAAGCCTCATCCATTAGCCCCCACAAAGAGTTTTGTGACCTTGGCTGAAGAAGAATACAACATTATTATGAGAGTTGAGTGTTTGACAGATGAGGGGAAAAAAAAAGAGGAGCGTGGTAACTGTAGGGCAAAAAAAAAAAAAATAGAAGAAAGCACTGCCTTACACCATGTTTGTAATTATTAACTTCACTTTTCCAGGAAGAAAAGAGGCATTAAATCAATGTCATTAGTAATTTTAAAGCTTGGGCTGTAAATGTAGCAACCCATCACAGAAGAGCCAAATGTGGTTCAATCCATCACAGAGGTTTGCAGACGAGGTTTGCTATTTATTTTCATGTCTTATTTTTATTGTGAAAATCCCTGCTGTGGCTAACACAACTTTAGGGCAAGAGCTGCTGCAATCAAACATTGCCTTGAGCTGGGAGTAGACACAATGGCTACAACTACAGGTTATTTTTTAAATTAATTCATTTTTTATCTTCTTTTTTTTGTTTATTTTGTATTCTTTCAGCCTCTTTCTGGTACATCACAATAACATAAATGGCTTTAATATTGCATATTGTAACATGTCCTTCCTGCTCTATGGTTTCAAGATGGTTATGGGGCAGCTATCACAGCCAAAAAACTCTGATATCTCCTCCTTAAAAATACACCAGCTCAGAGATAGCAAGAGTTAAGGAAAACTCATAACCTCCTCTTTTCTGTCTTTGGTTGAACATCTGGGTAGAGCTGTAAGACAAAGATCTCTGGGAAAGACTCAAGAACTAGAAGACAGGAGAAGAAAACAATGTTCTGAAATTCAGTCCCCAGCTGACATCAGAGACTGACACACAACCACTGGGATCAACAGGACCAGTGGTTCTCATGAGGTCATTTTGCCAGAGCCTGCCTTTCACTGAGAGCTTAAATCAGCAGGATGACTGCCAGAAAAATGTCAGGAAGGCCAGAGCCCTTGGCTTGTCCAGCTCTGCAGCTCATGGCACCTAAGACCTCACATGTTATACGGCATTAGCTCAATCCACTTGGCCCACAAAGGGCAGTTACAGCATGGATTAATTTTAGGAAGGTACCAGCTTCACTGTAGCCTGACTAAAGACAATCCAGTCCATTTTACAGTGACCTGAATGTTCAGGTCATCAGCTGGGATCAAACTGAATTATATAAAGGTGCAGAAGCTGTGCCAGTGAACCAGCTCTGCCTAGCCACTGACATGCTCACAGGTATGCACGTCCTGGATTAATCTGGGATTTTCTCCACCTGCATGGGATTTCTATATTTGTTTTCTGAACTGTCTCTTGTGGCCAGCACTGACCTCCTGATTTCAGCATCAGTAAATCCTTCCACAGTGTCTTTTCTAACACTCCGAGGGCGTCCCCTGCGCTTCGGTCTCTTCTCGTCGTCGGTGTCGTCAGTCTCGCTCTCTGATCCAGACGATCTCTGAAGCCTTCTCTTGGTCTCTGCATCAGATTCACTGTCATTTGTCTGAGCCTGCATGTACCAGAGGAACAGCAGTACAGTTAACAATGCTAATCTAATCAGCTAACAACCTTTCTGTCCCTCTGTGCACTGGCACTATTTACTGGACTGTAAAACACCCTGAGCGTCCATTCCAGAGGATGCAGGAGCCCGTGTGACCAGCCCAGAGAGGCTGCACACCCTTGCAGTTCCCAGCTGGCTGAGGCTGTGCTGGTCATCCTCCTTTTACAGCCACCAGTCTCACAATTGTATTTTGATCTACTAAGAGATGCTAAAATATTTTTTCCACAGGTTTGTGCCACTGTCCCTTATATTATTTTGAAAACCAAGATACCTCAGAAATTAATCTGGATTCATTCAACATGAATTATCCTTCTCTGTGTTTTTCACGTCAATGTTTTTCCCCAGCTCACTCCAGAGAACAGTTCTAGCCCCTTAAAGTCCCATGTCCCAGCAGAGCATCCTTGCACAGTCAGTGTTCTTCTGAATTGGGGTAGATCCCATTAGCTAGAGAAGAACTTGGGAAGACACTATCTCTTTTGCTCCTCAGGATCCAGATTTAGCCAAGAGTCACCCAGGGAGCTATAGACCCCAAGGAAAAGGGACAGCCAAAAAATGGCAAAACCTGCAGCAAAACCCAATACAATTGGATACTTTGCTTTGTGGTCACTACAGACTCTTTTTATTTTGACTGCTAAGGTGAGATGAGTCGCACCAATTCCAGTCCTGGCCCTCACACTGCATCCCAAACCATTGGTCCAATGCTCAGTGCCAACAAGAGGTCACTGTGCTACCTCTGTGCCTTATTCCCAACCAACTCTGGAGGAGGGAAAGATGCTCAGATGGCAAGGAGGCTTCCCCTGAGCATTCTCTTTGCCAGCTCTCTCCTCCAGCCTCTCATCCCCTCAAGATAGGCTGTACCTTTTTAGTTGAGCTCCGGATTCGAGGCAGCATGTAGATTTCCTCCAGTTCTTTCTGCCTTTCTTCCTCCTCCACCTTTTTCCTCTGCTCTTCTGGAATGATATCATCCCAGTCCTTCTGGGACCGCTCATCCAGCTCTGTCTCTTCCTCCTCCATGGTTGCAAAGTTGGCAACCTTTTACAAGCAAAGGAGAAGCTTTAGCAATTCCCTCCCCTGGCAGGAACACCCCAGAGCTGTCTGCTAAGCCTCAACTTCTCCTCCATAGGAATTCTGCCAACACTTCCATAACTACTTCATAATTGATCCCTATGTCACTACATTCCTGGCTCCTTGCCATGTCTTTGGACTAACAGCTTTTGAGGAAGTACGTGCAGTTTAAGAAGTACTGCTGAGTATTTGTAAATTATTGGGTTTGTTTCCAAATTTGGTAAATTCTCCCTTTTTATTCACAGCCTTCAAAACCACTTTCTTGAAATTAAATTAATACCTCCATGAGGGGCGTTGGAACTGGATGATCCTTAAGTCCCCTTCCAACCCGAACCAGCCTGTGATTCAGTGATCTCTCCGAGGTGTTCCTGCCTGTTACTGACCTCAGCACCACGGCAGGGTGTGGGGAGCCACGTTCCCACAGCCCACTGCAGGGCCTGGGGGTCCCATACCTTGAACTGGGAGAGCAGCTCGTCGGTGGCACTGGTGGACACCTCATTCTCCCGTGTTTCGGCCAGGCGCAGGATCTCATCGATGTCCATCTCCTGCCAGCCAGGGAGAAGGAGGGATAAAGCGGAGGGTGCCGGGCACAGCGGGGAGTAAGAGGCTTTGAGAACAGGCTCGTGTGCTGATATGAGCTAAATAAAGTGCAAATATCTGCAGGGTGTCATCCCAGAGGGCAGGGATAAATTATCTCAAGTGGTACAAGGAAGTACAAATAAGGTGACAGAAGGAAAGGACCGTCAAGGCTGAACAGTGGGGAAAATTTCCAGGCTGTGAGATGTATGAACTGTAGGCTGTGTTCCCTGGGGGGAAGCTCTGCTGCTTGGGCCATTCAGAGAATTGGTCAAAACACTCAATGCTGAACTGTCAAGCGATGTTGCACTGAGGCAGGAGAGAGTGACGTGTTCACTGCACTGTGCTGACTCTTGCCTTGCTCAGAACCACCAAAAAAGGATGCTGAGCCAGTGCTCTGAAGAGGCAGGGAGAGGAGCCTTCAGCAGGCTGTGCTGTCACTAGCTAATAATCCTCAGGAGGCAGGGGACTTCCTTGGTGACCATTACTATTTAATCCCCAACAACAAGGCTCTCCTCAACCCCTAATCCCCCATCCCAGATGCTGCTTTCAGCTTCTCCAGACTCCCACATGTCCTATTCACCAACCTGCTCTCATGCACAGGGCAAGAACAAAGCAGGAAAAACCACACACAGTCCCTCTTGCAGACCTGCAGAGCACTACAAACTGCTGTGTGATTTCAGTTTCAAACTACCTGAGGCTCTGACTCTTCCCCTTCAAGCTCCTTGAAAAGATCTTCAGCTCCAAACTTCAAAATAGCTGTCAGCTCCTCTTTGTTGAAGGGATTTGAGCTGCAAAAACAAGAGAAGGAAAAGGTGTTTTGAGCTGTTCAGTCAGAACTGCTACAGCACAAAACCATACCAGTGTTTTTCCTAGCTGAAGCAAGGAGTAAGTTTTCTACCCAGCACTATAAAAAGCTTTGTTATTAATCTCTTTCCTGCTCTAGCACAGACAAAGACTGCAATGGGAACCACCTCCATCTGCTGGGGGAAATGAAGATAATCTGAGGTCACTGCCAAAATGCAGCTGTTCCACAGCCAGGTTCCCTCAGACCAGGATGATCTCTGGGTGGAAGACAGAAACGAAAACAAGTAATGCCCTAAAACTAGGTTTAAATTTCTGATCATCTTTATCCTATGTGTCCAAATTAATGGCAGCAGAAGCCAAATCATTGGAAGCTGCCATTATTTATTAGCCTTCTGCCCTGTACCCTGTCAAATAAATACTGGGAAATGCCAGCAGGTGAAGCTGGCTATGCCCAGTGTTCCAGACACTTCTGCCTCCTGACACAGTCACATACTTGGATCTCCCAGAGTTGTTGTCCAGAACAGTCCGGCCAGTGGTGTCCATACGCTGGATAACCAAATGATCCAGCACCATTTTCTTCTTGGCTCTCTCAATGATCTCCTCCTCCACTGTCCCCTTTGTGACCAGGCGGTAAATATTCACCTGAGAGGCAAAAAGAGAACACAGCTATTTCCTGGACAGGCTCTGCTGATACTGCAATGCATCCCTCAGCTGTTTTCACTGGGCTGCTGACATTGTCTCTTCACGTGCTTTTTCAGGAGAAAAATGAGCACATTCTCTCTGTATCTCAGGAGAGCCAGTTAAAATCAGGATGGTTAACACAGATCCTGTAGTGTGCCTAAGCACAGAGTAAAAATCTTCTGAAACAATCACTCTAAATTCAACCTAGCACCAAGCTAGCTTTTCACATATCTAATAACCCCTACTGAAGGTGAATGTTCTACTTTTTAAGATTTTCAGGGCAAGAAAGAACAGACTCCACTAGGACTAAGCTGAGAAGTGCAATGCCATGGGTTATTGTTCAAAACCAACAGAAAGACTTGGCAAATCTGGGCTGGGTTTTGTCTCCTACTTTTGAAATGAGAGTCCCTTAGGCACCCCTCTCTGGAGCAAGGACTGGGACAAAAAGCCCATGTTTACAGCAGCCTTGGTGAGGTGAGAGGATGCTTAGATGCTCACACTGAAGCCACAGTGAAAACAACCCAGGCAGCTCTGCTGACCTGCTTCTTTTGTCCAATCCGATGAGCTCGGGCCTGAGCCTGAAGATCATTTTGGGGGTTCCAGTCCGAGTCAAAGATAACAACAGTGTCAGCAGAGGCCAAATTAATTCCCAGCCCTCCAGCTCGTGTTGACAACAAGAAACAGAAGTCCTGGGAAGGAAAAAAATAAAAAGCATCCATGAGTTAACTAGCTTGTAACTGTGGGCATAAAATAGCAATGGTGACTCAAAAGCTGTAAAAGGAGATGGAGAGAAGCCTCTGTTGCACTCATGATTCTTAAAGCAGAAAAATGATCTCCTTCCCAAAAACCCTGTTCATGCAGGCTGGGCAGCAGCAGTCTTTAAGCCCAGACCCAGGGTGAGGCAGTGCTGGCCCAGGTGAAGGCTGTGCTACTCCAGACACGAATTAATATGGGAGGGCAACACAAGCAGCTCAAGGCAAGGGCACCTTGGAGTCACTTTTGAAGGTCAGGCCATGTTGCCCACCAGACTCCTACAAAGGCAGCGGGCAAACACTTGCTTTTTGTTGCCTGAATCCTGTCAGGAGTGAGATCAGGAATGAACAGACTGTGCCAGGTTAGAGCCAAGATGCCTGAGTCCCCATAGATGTCTTCAGGAAAAAGAAAAGGGCAGATTCTATGGGCATACTCACTCCTTCCCCCTCACACTTCCTTTTGTTAACTTTCCTACAACCACAATCTCTCACAATTCCTGTGTGAGCCAAGAATTCCGCTCCAGCCCAGGCTTCTGGAGTGAGGAAAGGTATTTCTCACAGCTGGACTGACTGACACAAAACCAAGTGTCTTGCACCAGTCACTGTGAGTCAGCAAGCCCAGATGAGAGGTTTCAGATGCCCTCTCCTATTACACTGGAGACTTTCACCTCCAGCACCAGACTCCACTGCCTGCCAACATTTAAAATCCCCTATTTCATATTCAAAACCAGCTTCAGACTGGAATCACTCAGCAACCATCTCATTCTCCAGACCAATAGGGAGAGAACTGCTAAATTTTGGCTCTTCCCAGCCTCTTCAGGACTTTCTGGAAATGAGACTTGCAGCCCTGTTCCTTGGACATGAGAGATTTAAAATAAGCAATAAGGCTGGTTGCAAAACCTGCCATATCCGTGTCTTTAAAAGTACCTGGGGTGCTGCTAAAGGAACTGAACTGAACTAATCCCCTCTGGTCAGACACAACCTGTGGCTCAGCCACAAACCCTCTGCCCAGGCCTGCGGTACCTCGGAGCCGTCGGCGTTGAAGTGATCCAGCGCCTGCTTTCGGATCTCCCCCTTGATCGAGCCGTCCAAGCGCTGCAAAAATCAACAACCATGAGAAAAGAGAAGGGAAAGGAGCCCTGAGGGACTGCTGCACCCGAGTGCTGCCAGCCCTACAGCCCCCTTTGCTGCCTGCAGTGTTTAATTGTTAAAAATAGCCGCCAATTAAAAATAACTGCGCTGCCTCAGCCGTGTCACAAGGGCTGGGGGATGCTCGGGGAGCAGGCACACAGCGGGTGACACCGCAGCTCCCGTTACAGCCTCACAGCCAGGCTCTCTGTGCTCACTGTCCTCAGGCTTTATCACATGACACAGACCAAAGCAGGGGCCTGTCAGAGGAGTTTTGCAGAGATGGGGCCACACTGAAATGAAGGGACATCCCAGTTCCTTCCAGTGAGTGCCACCTGTAATCCCAGCACCTGTAATCCCCAACCTCTGGGGAACTCAGTGCCTCCCATTGCTCAAGCTTCCTCCACTTTTTCCCTTGCTTTCCCACACTTTCAAGAGGACCCCGCTGTTTCCCATGCTGATGTTGCTTACCTGAAAAGGGTAGTGTTTGATAGTCAGGTACTCTGCCAAGATGTCCAGCATCCTCACCATCTGGGAGAAGATCAGCACTCTGTTGCCTCTCTCCCGCAGCCTGGTCAGCAGCTTGTCCAGGAGAATCAGCTTTCCACTGCTCCTGATCAAAGACTGAAGAAATAACCATCATTTCCAATCTTACCCTTATGTACATCCCACACAGACCTGCTCCTTTTGAGGTCATTCATCTCTTGTACTTCTCTAATCTAATCATCTGGATTTACACAGCAGAGCCCACACACACAATGAATCACACAAGACAGATCTTACACTGCCCACAACTCCTGCTCTAGAAGGCCATAAAATGTTGCCTGCAGTGGAAGTGGAGGGCTGCAGGTTCAAACAGCTTAGCTGTGTGAACTATTTTTAAAGAATAAGCCACAGAAGCTAAAGCTCCCCCAGATATTATTTTGTTTGGAGCACAAAAGAATGAAATTTATGGAAAAAAGGTGGTGACTAAGGACACCACTCACCTGCAGGGTCTCAAGGCCATTCTCTCTCTCATTTTCCTCGGGAGGCTTGATAAGGTAGCAATGGTTGCAGCACTTTTTCAATTCCATCACAATATTCAGAAAACCAGATGTGCTTCCCCTTGTTCCCTTTGAAAGAGCTTTGTAGTTTCTTGTCAAAATCCACCTGCAGGCAGGAAAATTAAAGTCCAGATCATTGCTCAGTGCAGAGCGGAGTCTTGGAGGAACAAAACCTCCGGGAACAGCTCATTCAGGCATCAGCCTATTTCCCTCCCTCCATCTCTCCTCACTTCTCTTACAGGATGCTCTTTCCTCTCTAAAAACCCTGACGTGACTTTCCTATTGATATTATCACAGTTTAATATTGAACAACATCCCAACATTTTGCATATTGTCACTCCCCCAAGAAAGACATAACCTCTGGCTTGAGGTTATGTTGAACTGTATCACCCTACAAAAACATCTTCCAGAAGGAAAGATATCAACTACCCTACCTCACATTCCCACTGGGAAGCTCCCAGTCCTACAGGTGATGGTGTCACATTGCACTCTGAGGGCCACAGTATGCACACAACACTGGAACACATTGCCAAGGCCCACAGAAAGATGTGCCCATTTCTTCTGGCACTCCCAGTAACTTATTCAGTGACTCACTTGTAATACTGCTTCTGCAGAGCAGACATCTCCACCCGGAGGATCTGCTCCACTTTGGCTGGCAAAGATTTCTCCACATCCTTCTTTACTCTGCGCAGGAGAAACGGCTCCAGGACTTTATGAAGGCTCTGGTAGCCATTCTCTCTACCTTTCCCGTGATCCTCCTCAAAATCCTCCCAGAACTCAAACCTGGCAACAGAAAGGAGAAGAAGGGGAAGAGTCAGAAGAGCTCTTGTCTTATGGCACCAAACAGCATCTATTGGATACACTCCTGCTGCACCACAAGACAGGAGACCAGCAGTTTAGTGGAAACACAGTGGAAGATAATAGATTCCCTCTGCTCTGGTTACCTGAACAGATTGGTGGCAAAACTAGAAGATCTCTGGGCTTAGATATCTTCCTAACATCTTGTAGTTGAGCTCCACACTGACTCCCATGACCCAAAATCCCAAGTTTCCCACTATTTAACTCTGTTGGCATTTACCTGGCTGCAGTTTCTGAACTTTCCTCGGTGCCTCTCCCAGGCACGGCTTTGACAACTGGACTGTTTTACCCTGCTCTGAAGGCTCTTTTGGGACTGTTGCTTCCTCTGACAGCTCCTTTGAAATGTGGAGATCCGCTCTCCTCCACTTGGGAAACCTCAAGCCTCTCCTTCACTCTTTCTGTGATCCAACAAAAAGAATTTGGGGGACAGCTCTTCTTGCAGTCAAACATAATTTCAGTGAGCTTTGGGGCATGCCTGCCTTAGCCTTAGAGATGCCCATAGCTCATCTTATTTTAAAGATTTTTAAATAAAACATTTGTTACCCTGTGGACACTCAATCAGCCAGACAGCACCCCTAGAGCTGCCATGAAATGGTTGGCAGAAGTGCCTGAACCACACTGTACTGGAAACCTCAGAAATGGCTGAAATGATTGCTTAAAACAAGTTTAGCTGCTTAGAGATGGCTGGAAGACAGCAGACAGACTTGAGAGGCATGTATCAGGTTTCCCCATTCAGTTTGCTGCCAGAAATACTCCTTGTGTTAGTTACTTAACCTTTCATTTTCCCCACTAATGTCTGCTCTCCTAGCATTGCTGTCACACCACTGAGTTTAATTCAGGGATTTCTGCCATTCTGCAGTCTTTTGAGCTTATTTAACACACAAGAATGGACAGAGACATTTCTTCGAAGGCCTGAAAGGAGACTCACTTCTCTGGCATGATGAAGTGCAGCAGGGACCAGAGCTCCTTGAGTGAGTTTTGGAGCGGGGTGCCAGTGATCAGCAGCCTGTGGTTGGACTTGAAATCAATCAATGTTTTGTACAGCAAGGAGTCATCATTTTTCAACCGATGGGCTTCATCCACGCCTAGAAAGGCCCAGTTAATGCTTCCCAAAACAGTCTGCAGGAAGAGAAGGCAAAAACACAGGCACTGAGGAGATGGCTGGGTCACACAGGCCCCACCACCTTGCAGATGTGACTCTCTCCAAGGCCAGGAAGCCCTGCTGTGTGTGCTATCCAGGGTGTCCTGACCCAGCCCTGCGGCTGCACCCTCACAGAATTTTCTTGCCAACAAAATTTGGGGACCAGGGTGCCCTCCCAGAAAGGAAAAGGTGAAAATCAGCCATGCTGTACAACATTCCTGCTGTACCTCAGTAATCCTGCAGCAAGTACACCTATCCTAATCCTCCTTTGCTTTACACAGAAAACACAGTCCTTCCCCAAGTTTTTATTCCCCCTTTTCTCCATGCCCTTGAGGGCCTGAGTCTCACCGGAGCAAGAAGAGGAGAGCAGATGAACAAGCCTAAAAAGTTCAGGTAATCCAAGAGTTTTGATTATATATTGTTTTCTTTTTTTAAGCTTTTTGTTTTCTGCTAGGACTCAGTAACAGAGGTGATAATATTTCCTAAGCAGACAGATTTCCTGTAGATGTACAAATACAAATACTGTTAACACTGTGGCCAGAGGTTCAGTGTAATGTTTTGTCCTCTTTAGAAGCCTAAATTAAACCAGTTAAAATCCAGGTTGCTGGACCTGCCTGATGTCTTATATGTAAAAAGAATTGCACAACTGTGCAGTACAAGAGTTAAGACATTGTAAAATGTGTCCCACATTCCCACATTTGCTTGCATTACTGGGAAGGAAAAGCAAATAGTGGCTGTAGTTCTCCATCACCACAGAGGGTAGAGGTGAAACCCACTAGCTGAGAACTGGCTCTCCCCTTTGAAAATGAGAGAAAGTCTAAGCAAAAACATTCTTGGACCATTACTCACCTTATCCTTCAGGAGGATCTCATACGTTGTGATAAGTGCATTGAATTTCAATCTTTTGGACTGAGAATGGATCCACTCATACTCACGGATCTGTGAGGGGAGACAAAAGCTAACTTGAACACATGTTATCAAAAGGAAAGAGTTAACAATTGTTATTTTAGTGTAGCTGTAAGCCAGAGACTCCAGCCAAGTCCAAACCCCTGTTGTCCCAATGCGCCATTTGATGAGCTCAAGGTGCCCAAGGAACAATTTGTTTTAGAGCACACATGGTTCAACTGCTCTTGCACAGGTAATAAAATAAGGTTATGTGTTGTTGTGACATTAATGAACACATCACCTCACTGCAGACACCACTAGTTCCAACAACTAGTGGTTGTCTGAACAGTTCCAAACACTGGAGACAAGCACTTTTACACTGCTGGACTTCTCACTGCATGTTTCAGTCCAGACCAGTACTGGCTTCCAGACTCTAAGAGAAGCCAGTACTGCACTCACTCCAAGAGGCAAAATAAAGCAGCAAATTCCCTGCAGCAGGGAGTTACACCCACACACTCTGCTACCCCAGCTCCAGCTGTCTGCAGTGCTGCCAGCACTATCCACCAGCCTCTCCAGCTGACTGTCACACACATCACACACAGGCTGCTGCTTTGCACCCAGTGCTTCTCCCTGAGCCCTCACCCTTTGCTCTCTGATTACACACCATGTTCCTGCTCATGAGGTCTCCAATGTAAACCACCACGTTTATCTCGGGCGCCCACACTTCAAACTCCCTCTGCCAGGAGGTGAGGGTGGACAGGGGCACCACCACCAGGAAAGGGCCGTACAGCTGGTGCTGGTGGAACAGGTATGACAGGAATGATATTGTCTGAATTGTCTTGCCCAGTCCCATTTCATCAGCCAGGATCACGCTGTTGTTCCTGAGAAAGAGGAGAACAAACAAAAATGCTGTCTGAGCGTGTGTTTCTGCTGCTACTCATTTACTGTGCTCCACATAAACAGCAATCCACAACAGGGACAGAGAGGGGCAGTGCAAAAACAGTTACTGGAACACTTCCAAGTGGATCCCAGGGACAGCCAGACTGAACATGGCACAATAATGTACAAAACTTAACTATGATCACTCCAAACTGGAGGAAAACAGGCCAAGGCAGAGGAGAATCAGTGGCCTAATTTTAGAAGGACATCTCTCAAAGACTTCAATGAGTATATAAGCGCACTGAGCCAGAAACCATTTTTTCCCATTAAGTCAATGGAAATCTAGGGCTGATGTGTACCAGGCTCACACAGCAGCCAAATTCATCATGTGAACAGGCCCAGACAGGGAAAATGCTTTTTGTTTTCACACAAGGTTTCTTAAGTTCATGCTCTAGGTAGTTCCTGCTTGCAGCGTCTCCAATGATAACATTTGAAATCCTCCAAGCTGCAGAAGGAGGGCAGGAAAACACCTCACTTGACAAGGAGGAGTGCCAAATCCTTCAGGGACACAAAAGCCATAGAATGAACATCCCAGCCTCTGTACATACTTGCACCAGGAGTGAGCCAGCCAGTTGAGGCCCTCCAGCTGGTAATCCCGCAGCTCCAGGTTCTCCCCACCAATGTACGAGGGCTGCTTCTTCAAGGCAACAAACCTCGGCCTCTGCTTCAACACCTGAAAGAGATACTGCCATAAGTCCACTGGAGAGAAAGACAGAACTCTCAGTGGCTGAAAGGCTGAAAATTCAGCAATGAAATCTGTGAATTCAGCAAAGAGCGCACATCTCTTCACTGGCTCATGTCCATCCACAGTTTCCTAGCCAGTGCTTGTGTCTGCATTTCTTGTGATTTGCCTGCTGCCCTCTGGTTTATGGTCAGAGCTCTGAGTCCCCCAGGAGTGTATTAAGCTGCACAAAATACACAGGAGTTCTAGCAAGCTCCACTCCCTTCTTTGTCCTCTTTTGGTTTTTCTCCCATTATTTCTGTCCCTCTCCTTCACTGTATCAGCATCTTGCAGGCTTCCTCTTTTCCCAGGTGTGCTGTTTTTTCATCCAAGTGATATTAAAACTGCTGCAGCTCCTTCTGAGGAGGAAGCACTTTGCAAGGATTAATTAAGCCTCCCACTCCCCAGGGGGACATAACGTTCTCACTGTGCACAGAGTAAATGAAACTCAAAGGGGTTCACGTCTCTGCTTGAAGCACAATACGAGCAGCAAACAACCCTTCAAACGCAGGTGGGAGGATGGGAAAATGTTCTCTGACATTTATCCTGACAAAATTTCATGTTCCCACTGCTTGCATCTTCCCCCAGCCTGGAGGAACCCAGCAAAGGAGAGAAGAGAAGCCAGCAAACCTTGCAGTCCCGGGTGGGAATGGTCTTGGAGTTGTTACGGCTGTTGAAGCTGTCAATGCAGTGCTGAAATTTCTTGCTGATCAGAGCCTCATCTTCCCAGCTGCACTCGGCATAGGGCAGCCCCATCCACTTACACAGGTATTCGGGGTCATTCGAGGATGTTTTGCGACTGTTTGCTGTAAAATATGCAAAAAAGCCCAAACCTCAGCACCCATGGCTGAGCAGCACAGGCACGGTTCACAGCTGAACTGCCCAGGCAGCCACAAGACAGGTCTTGGCTCATGGGAAAAGCGTAGAGACATCAAAAAAATGTTCTTTACCTGGGAAATCTGAATGTCCTGTGGCAGACTTGCTGGTCTTCACAGCTGTGTTTGGAGAGAGAAGGGAAAGGAGGGTTGGAATGCTGGCAGCCAGCAGAGGGAGCAGGGCAGGGAATCACTGCCTCACACCCACGTTTTTACAGGAATTGTATTGGAAATAGGTTAAACAGCTCTCCAAGCCAATTCCCAAAGCAACTGGGTGCTGGGACTTCTGACTGACATGACTGTGACATTACCAAAGTGCTCAGTAAGTTCTGGTTTTATTTTTATTAATTAATCATGAAAATCTCACCCCCGAGCTGCCTTGCAGCCTAAGCACATCCTCAATCACACCACGGAAAGTGGACCTCACAAAAGCCAGGCCTATGCTGCTGCTTTGGAAACAAACATCTTGCATCCAAAGGGCTGAAGACAAAGAACTTCAGTAGCAACAATTTCAGCAACCCGTTGGAAACTAGTGTGTCATCCCATACTCCAGGCAAGGAGAGTAACTGATTTGTATTGCTTGAAAACACAGATATGTAAACCTGGATTTCTACTGTGCAAATTCCTAAATTTTACAGAATGAAATACACTAAACACCGTGGGGTTTTCTTCAGGGATACTGGGGGACAGGGAAGAAGAGAGAGCTGCACACTCATTTTCTGTCACATGGAATAAAGTTCCCATTCCTACTTCATCCCCTTACCTAAGTCTTGGCTCCACTTACCAATTACCCTCTCCACTATTTGATACTGTTTGTTCAGCTCTGAAGCCAGTTCTTGTTGGCAGTTGAAATATTCTACATCTTCAGGTGATACCTTGCCCAGCCTAGATGCAAAATAATTCAAAAGAAAACCAAGAAAACACTATAATGCCTTTGCCACAGTGCTCATGGATGTTGCATATAGAAAATCTACTTTCCTATATGGTTCTGTCAGACAAGTCACAGGGGCAAACTACTATTACATGACATGTTTCTTAATTTTCCTAAAATTATAAATTATTGCTGAGAAGCAAATGTCATAGATGTTCAGATTGTCTCCCTGTTAAATGCTGCCTTATTTTGATGCAAGAATCAGTCTCAAAACAGGAACCAAATAGAGATGGAAGCTGCTACTCCAGCTTTAGCACTTTGGAAAGACATTGTAGCTCCCCTTATAGTTCCTGGAGAAGCTGGACATAAACTGATCCAAAAACTTGCTCACAGAGAAGCCCATAATTAACAAGGGTTAATAAGCCCTCACAAACACCTCCTGGGCCAGGTGAGTCTGTGCACCATTCATTTGTCATCAGCCTTCCCAACTCTTAAGCCTAGGAAGAGGCAATAGTGTGGATTTCATGCCTTGTCCTCTCCATTTTCCAACCATCCACACCACAGATACCATTTCTGTGTGTGGGGGGATGTTCCTCAGCAGGCAGAGAGAGACCAAGCTGCACATGAAACACACTTTGTATGAAGAAATCAAACATTTTCACTCATGACTCCTCAAACCTCTGGCTAAAAACAATTTGCCCAAGACCAAATCACTGCTTGAAGTGAAGCCTACCATTGCTTGATCTCCTCCTCTTTTTTCTTGAAGTTTTCTAGCTTTTTCAGGCCCTTCACTTTCTGCTGCTGCAAGGACTCCTCGCTCTCCCACGTGCTGTGGATGTATGACCAGCCTTTCCATTTGATCAGGTACTGAACTTCCCCCTCATCCTTCTCGGGGTCGAAGTCGGCGCTGGGGTTGCCGTTGGCCTCGGTCACATACACCGTGGTGGAAGCTCCAATGGCTGCAGGAGAAACCAGAAACTGCATTTGGTACCCTCCTTATCAACCATTGGATATGAACTGCATTACAGCAGAAACTCACTCTTCTAATACATCTTTTGTGGGAGAACAAAGAACATCCAAAAGGTTCTGCAACCCTATAAGGCAGGCACACAAAAGTTTTCCATACAACAAAATCTTTTTAAGTCTGTCATAAGTAGCTTTTCTTTAAGTATAATTCAAAGGCCTCTTGAAAGTGTTCACAATCATTCAGTTTTACAAAAACACTTTTGTAAGGCTTTGAGAACAAAACATTGGCTTTATTTTCATTATGGCTTTGTCAGTGAGGCTATGAAAACTGACTCTCCTAGATCTGTTTTATATTTCAAAGGACAGAAAAGCAGGAATTGCAGAACAATGGCTGCATCTTTAAAATGTGTGCAGGCTAAATAAAGCTGCCGAGCACATAAACTACAGAGATTTTAGGATTGTCAGTATTATATGTTACAAAAGCTATTACATATTACAAGACGTAAATAAAAGGCATAGAGGGAAAGATGAAAAGCACTGAAACAACCCTTGGCCCCACTTTAAAGTTGCAAAAGCATTGCACCAGCTCAAGAGAAACCGTGAGCGCGCGATTGCCATCAGAAATAAAGGCTTCTTCCAGAGACACGCACCTCCCTTTTTTCCAAGCCTGATGTCCAAGACTTTCTCAATAGTTTCACTGTTGTCTTGTTGTTCATCAGCTCCTTCCCCAGTCATCTCTATCAGGTCATCAGAATCCGTCTCAAAATCATCATCCTCTTTGTAGCTGAATAAGATCAAAACCACACTGATATAAAACCTTTGACTCTTCCCAGCCCACCAACACAAAGAATGGCTCAGACTGGAGCACGTTCTGCACTATTTATCCTGTGATTCAGTGCATGTACAGCACACACATGTCTTAAGTCATCCATTCAGTATTTTTCCCCAGGATACTTAAAGTTATATTTTATCAGACTAATCCTCTGTCTTGCCCATATAGTTTTTCTGACCATGGCCAACATCAGGTGATTCATAAGGTGGAACAATCCCTGCAGCAGAAGCAAGGCCATAACAGAGAAATTCTCCACTACTGAGGGAAAGATTATTCTGTGGAGGTTGCAGAGCATCAAAAGGCTGCAGGGGTGCCTACACTGCCCTAGGAACTGCACTTCTGGTCTTTGATGAATGTTTAACCACCACAAAATATAATTTGCATGGCTCTTTGCAAAACCCTTATTGGGACTGCCAGAAAGGTGAGAAGGTACACTGGGGAATGGATAAAGCTTTACCTCCACCCTGTCTCAACACACTGTCCCAAGACACTACCTCTCAGCCACTCTCAGACAATTGGTCCAGTCCAGCACAGCTGCTCATTTTCACCTATTATTTGCAATTATTAATCTCATCTGAGAGTGTTTTAGAAATGTTACGCAAACCTCCTCACGTTCCTTTAAGAGGGACTGGTAAACATTCCCTCCTTCACAGATGGCAAATGAGGTAAACCCTGATGTGCCCAGCAGGAACCTGTCAAAAGAGCCCCATCTCAGCCACAGGTCCTTGCAGGGCAGAGCAGGGTCTCTGCAGGACCACACAGGGACTCAGGGCCTCCAGTGCCCCCTTCCCCAACCAGCTCTCATCCCCAGGCAACCCCACACTTCTTCACACCTGACATTTTTGGCTGCTCTTCGCCGAGTTTGTCTCTTAGGGGTCTCATCGTCTTCATCGTCATCGTCATCTTCAGATGAGTCTGGTTTCTTCCTCTTCCCACGCTGGATTTTGTGGGGCTTTTTAACACCAGTTTTGGCCACTGTTCTAAAATAAGAGTTAATAAAGACATAATACAGCATGGTTTATGTAAATATCCATTTTAGTAAGTCTTTAAGGAAGCACAGATCTCAAATATTAGACTCCTAAGGGATTTAATCTGCTCTAACTATCATGGAAACCACTCTAGTGCTCACTGGTGCTCATGAGATGGGGGGATGAGGGAGTAACTAGGCCCTGGGTTTACTAGATCATAAACAAAGGTAATATTGCAGGAAAAATACACATTCATTAGTGACAAATAGGGATCTCCTCTCCACACAGCACAGTCAGGAAAAGAGACTGAACCAACCATTCCTTACCTCCTTTGGACAGGTCTTCTTGCTTTAACTTTCTTGGGTTCAGGCTCACTCTCTCCACTGGTGCCTTGCTCCCCTCCATCTTCATCTTCTTCTCCAGCAGAGACCTCTCTTTTCCATTTAATTCTGCAGTCAGAAATGTAGGTCATGAAGGGCAATGATATTTCCACACAAATACTTGGCTGAACAAACCATCAGGGCCATAATTACAGGGAAAAAGTTCAAAACTGTATCCTTGGCTGTTCAGTGCAGTGCAGGGGGGATGTTGTGTTGTGATTTTCTGCTTTTAGGAGGTGGGTCTCAGTCACCTGGGCTTGTGTCCACACAGTGGCAGGACTGCCTTGAGTGAGAGCAGCTCTCACCACGTGCTGGTGGCAGAGCTGTACTGCTCAAACCTGGGTGGGCAAGGGCTTTGACTGATGATTTTTTTTTCTCTACTTCTGCATTTTTGAGATGGGCTGCAAGGATCTGAAGAGAAGTTCTCACTGTCACAGAGCATGAGCCACAACATGCACAGTTACAGGAGCTCCTTGGAGCCCAGAAAATGGAATGAGTCTCCTGCCAGCGAAATTCTCCTGCCAATTCAAGTCTCCAAGCGTGAAGCCAAGTCACATTGTACCATTAGTGGAAGGAAGCACGTTCTCTGGGAACAACTAGGAACTAAACTGCAGCTCCAAAATGTCTTCTGGAGGAGCCCCCTCTCTCCAAGAGGACATGGAGGGTCCACAAGGATCACTGCCCTTGCCCAGGAGAGGTCCATTCTACCACAGTCCTCCCTGTGCTTTATCACCTTCCCTCCTGCACTGATGGGTACAACTAAATGAAGAATTAAAAGAGAAGATGCAGAAGAAAGCAAGCACAATTGTGTGGCTCTGTTTAGATGTTCTCCATCAGGTAGCTCACAGTTCCCTACCTCACTTTACTGTTTGGAAAAACTAGAAGATACTTCTTAGATGGGCAGCAAAATATGACTGTAAGTGAACTCAAGTTATGGTGCTTAGACATTCAAAGCATTCTTTATGTAAGTTCTTTAGTTTTAAAAGAGGGTTATAAAAGATAAAAAAGGATAATAATTCTGCATTTTATTCTCAGTTAATCAAAAAGGTGGGAGGAGAAGGGATTAAACTGTTTTAAGTATCTCTGAAGGAAAATCAGTAATTTGATGGAAAAGTGAAAGACTTTCACAACAGAAAGTGAATTTGACTCATTCAGACTCCATCACAGGCACAGCAGGAAAATACAAACAAAAGCTGGAAAATTGCATCCATCTATAGATTCATATTCATACTTCACTTTTAGTAATCCAAAGTATTATTAAAGTACTTATTTTACAAGCTCACCATGTTGACAACTCCTATGAAACAATTCAATGCACTACTGTTCTGAGCAATAAACCAAAGCATCACCACTCAAAACCCTTTCCTTAGAAACTTACTTTCTTTTCAACTGCTTCTGGCGTCTTCTTTTTGGGCTCTCGTTTTCAGATTCGCTACTTGCCTTTAATTGAAAAGAAAGAAAATCAAGTTGTAGGCTTCACTGTGGACTGGCTCCTGAAGATGCAAGTGAAACACATGCTCGTGGTATAGGCCAGGGTCCTTTCCCTGCAGTCTGAAGGACACTTTGGTGCAGAGCAGCCACCTCAGCTGCTCAGTCCTGCTGCTCTGCTCTCAGTGTGAAGAAGAAAACTCTGCAGGAAGCCTGGAGTGCTCTACAACATCACCTATCTTGAAGTCCCTGAGCTCAGGACCCATCCACCCCTCAGCACCCATCTCCAGTGCCCAACAGACACCATGGCAGCAGCAGCCAGGCAGACCTGCAGTGTGTGCAACACCCCAGGGATTGCCAACTCATGGCTGAATTTATCCCAACAAATGCATTATGATCTCTGCCTTCATTGCACAAACTTCCTACAAGGAATGAAATAAAAATATTGTCATAAGAAGGCAATATTCTCATCTAAAATATCCTTGTCTTGCTGCTGGGTTTTTTCTCCCACAGCAAAAGTCACCAAGGACCTTACTGGGTCAAAGCTGTGGCCTGTTACTTTCCTTCCTCCTAGTCCTGCAGTCTCCACCAGTGAAGTTTCTCTGGCTAAATATATCTAGAGCTATTCTAACTACTTGCTGTATCATTTTAAAAGTGGGCGTCACGAATTCCCACAGACCAAGATAGCTAAAATAATCTCTTTATGCTGGTTGTACACAACCCCATTTTCATAAAAACTAGTCAACCATGAAAACAGATCACCCCGCAGATAACATCACTTCTCTTTAGCCTCCCCCAGAAAACACAAATAGGCAGGGACAAAACTGAAGAAACCCATGTGAGATTTCTAAAGAAGTATTAAAATGACAGAAGTAGACTCCAAGATTACTTGCTCCACACACTTACTGGAAATCTGCTTCTAGCTGCTTTTTGCCACAGTATTGAGCTTTGGCTCCAGGAACTGTCTGTCCATCATCATGGGTACCACAGTTTGCATCCCCTGACACCCCTGCTGCCCTCCTGGACAGAGCTCACACAGCTGTGCACACAGGGACCCTGTGAAATGGTGTGAGCTGCAACATGCATCCTTCTTTCCCATTTTCCAGCTTTCCTTCCACCCACAGAAACTTCTGTCTCACTTGCATCAGTGTATCCACTAAAAAACACTAAAATACTGGATGCCATGTCTGACCATGAGCCTTCCTGCATTTGGTGTCAGGTTTGCATGTGGCACAATAACACCTTTTACACCATATCTCACACAAACGTGTCCATCCACCTGTTTCACAGCCCTGCATGAAATCCCTGTCTCATTTACCAACCATGAAGCAAGTGCCTGGCAAACACCATGGAAAGCCCTACCCACCCTTGCAACACAAGCCAAGCATTCCACAGATTTCAGTTTTGACACACAAAATTTAAAAGTCCTCAGTTTTCCTTTTCTCTATTTTAATCTCTTATCCACTTTCTGAAGCTTTTCCATTCCAATTGGGCATGATTTTAACAGCTGCCCCTCAGTGCACATTTACTTTTGCTGTCTTTTGGCAAGCCCCGAGTAAAGAGGGGTGGATTTCTCTTCTGCTCTGCGTCAAAGATCACATTGGGAGAAAACCAAATACAACCTTTAGCTCTTTGAAATTAACTCCACTTCTGTGCCAAAATCCCATTTTCCAAATTTCTAGTGTCCATTTTCCTAATGCCTGCACTCTCTCCCTCTGTCTCTGTCTCTACAGAGCTGATGATAACCTCAAAATGAATCAACTTTTCTTCCCCTCTTCCACTTTGAAAAATGTAACTTGTGACTGCAGCTCAGCCACCTTCTCTTACATTTTTTAAAGACATCATTGTCTGTTTTGAGTGCATGTCAAGCCCAGCCCTATCTCCTCTGACAGAGCCAGTCCCCAGCCTGAGTCATCTGCCTGCCTTGTGCTCCCACATCCTCCCCATGGCAGTATGGAGTGCTGGGAAGCGCTGTGCTGCAGCTCCTCAGCCTCTCCTCACTCCCTCCTGGTGGGAAGTTCCTTGTTTAAGGAAGCAGAGAGGACAGCCAGAGAGGCAGAGTATGCCAGGTCCAGGGCGTGCACCTCAGGCCCTGTCTGCCCACCACCACCATCAGAACAGACTGGTTGGGAAATCACATGCAACTTGAATTTTAATAATGTCACCTCCCCGAATGACACAAGCTAGACTGGCAAAGTCCAGTCCCAGTGGGATTTTTGGGAGCCAAGCACGAGATGCTGGGGTCATTCTGCTTGCTCCAGAGCCCAAGTGCCAGTGCTGGGCTCAGGCTGCCCTCTGGGGTGCTGCTGTTGTGGCCAAGGCTCCCCCTTATTAAAATGTGCCCCTTACTCCTGCACCACTGCTTCCAGCTGGACTAGGATCTTGCCTCTTACAATTTCCTCATCACCAGCTGAAGGGATCAGCCTTCCCTCTCCATGCCTCACTGACTCCTTGCATAAATTCCTTCCCTCTCCCACCACATAAAGTGCACACAATTTTACTAATTAATTGCACTGAACAAACACAGTGATGCTGCACATGTAGCACCAAGCAGAGCAACACAGAGCAATTCAAAGTTCTGCTCCTATAGATTATCCACTAGTGTCCTTGCCACTAGCCCAGGCCAGGAGAAATGGAGATTCCAGGCCACTGGAGAGGAGGTCCAGAAGAGCCTCTGGAGCTCACATTAGGAGAGATAATGACTTGCTTAAACAGAGTCAAAACTATTTCATAATAAAGTCAAAATGAAGACTTGCTCATTTCAGGCTTAACAGAGGCCAAACTCTAGTACTGTAGAAAAGATGGAGAATCTCAGTTCACCAGGATAGTTTCATGTCTGCTGAACTTCTCTTTCCCTGTGAGACCAGTAGAGTTTGAATTTTCAGCAAATACATGAGGCAAAGCATTGACCAAAATGCAAATGCACAGGGTTTTTTTTCCAGTAAGAAAACCAGCTGTATTTTTAGAACGCACTGGTGCGTGACTTTTGGCCTCTCTCTGACAGAAAAATACACTGACGTTTGTCACCAATTTCAATCTGAAACTATACTTTTTATAGTAAAAAGATTGTGTCTGGTCGGAGCACATTTATTTCTCAACTGCCCCAGAATCACAGAATGATGGAATGATAAAATGGTTTGGGTTGGAAAGGACCTTGAAGATCATTCAGTTCCAACCCCCTGCCATGGGCAGGGACACATTCCACTAGACCTGGTTGCTCAGAGCCCCATCCAACCTGGCCTTGGACACTTCCAGGGATGGGACAGCCACAGCTTCTCTGGACACCCTGTGCCACGCTCTCACTACCCTCACAGGGAAGAATTTCCCTTATATATCTAACCTAAATCTCCCTACTTTCAGTTTAAATACTCTGAAAGGCACCTGGTTCTGCACGTCTCACATCCCCTGGCTGAAACCTGAAACTGATATATTAAATGCAAAGAAAATGTCTAGGGAAAGTAGTGTTTTTACTAAAAAACTCACACGTTCTCTTGTTCCTGGAGACAGCTGTGGGCCTCTGAGCAGATCTGTGCTCCTATGCAAAGCTGCACTTTCGCTTCCCCGAAGGCTCAGCTCATGACTGGGTATTGATCACGAGTTATCACCCTCCCTGATGGCACCTTGGACACCTACACGAGTCCAGAAATCCCCAGAAGGTAACCATTTCTAACACACAAATAACCCTACCAGAGTGCAGCTCTCAGAGGACACAGTGATTGAGCAGGGCTCCAAAACCTGAATCACCTCCACCTCTGCGCCATCTCCCCCACGCAGGTGAGTCACGGGCCAGCACAGGGAGCTGGGATGGCTCATCCTTGCTCTGGTCTCTGAGCCTGCTACACTGCCTGCACGATGTTCTTTGCTAATCTGCAGAGAAGCATTAGGGAAGAAGGCAATTACAAGCCCCCAGATTCTGTGCTGGAAGTCCCAAGCAGCAAGCGAGAGGTGCAGGTCACTGGTGACAGGACTAACCCTGTGAAGGTAAAAATCACCTTCAGACGTGCCTTGGGTTTCTGCCCCCTCCAGCAGCAGCATGGAGTGCTCAGCACCACGCAGGCTTGAGCTATGCTATTTCCTCTCACTTGGCATCTTCCAAAAGGAAGACTTTCCATCTCCTCCTGCTCTCTGCGAGGCCCCAGCATTGTGCTCCTGACAGGTCACATCCTCCATCGGACTCCGCTGCAGATGGGAGTTGCCCTGTGGGGACCAGTCAGTGTTGCTTTGGGGAGAGGGGGGTGAGAGGGTGCTCCAATTTTTTTAATTTCAGCTGTTCCACAGAAGTTGCAGTAGGGGTCATTTGGAGGACCTTTGGAGTTTTTTGTTTTTTACAATATTTTGTGGTATAGCAAAAGTTTTTGCATCTCAGATTTTTTTTTTAACCTTAAATAGTAGGAAATAAAGATATTGAAAAAGAAAACAACATTTGCAAAACCACGTAATATTGTAAAACAAAAAAAGAAGGGACTTACCTGGGCCCCTAAGAGGGCAGGGGGGTGTGCAGCGGAGCTCTGGGGTGGGTGTGAGGTAGCCGGCACAGTGCATGCCGCGGCATCGCACAGAGGGGCGGCCGGCCAGCCCAGCCTCTGCCAACTTGAAAAGGAAAACAAAAGCTCCGTCAATGGTGCACCCCGAGCCCCTTCCTGACCTCTGCTCTGCGGGACAGCCAGCACAGGAGTCTGGGGGCAGCTGGTGGCACTGGGGTGTCACCAAGGCTCAGCAGTAACGCACCAGAGCAAGGAGCTGGAGACCTGCGTGTGACCCCTAGAGCATCCAAATGCACATCGTGGTGGCAAAGCACAAACAGCCCGAGTCAGAAAGCACCACTGGGCTCCTGCTCTGCTCAAAGTCTGCTGCATATCTTCAGATTCCCAGCCCCAAGTCCCAAGCTCTCCACAGCTGCCTCTCTCTGGTTCTCTTTCCCCTCTGCTATAGCTACTGGACCTTCCTGAAGACCTGCAGATGAAATGCTCCATGCAGAAAACCTGTCAGATGCAAATGAAGGTGGCACCTAATTTCTACATCTTCAGAAAAAAAACCCCAACAGTGTTCTGAAACAGGAAGAATTAGAAGGTTTGGCTGCCAGGCTCTGACCACTGTCTCCTTCAGCTGAAGCATAAAAGACTCCCCAATATTCAACCAAAGAAAAGTGATAGGTCATAAAGCTGCACACACACAAATGCATTTATTAGTGGGATCCATTCCAGGATGGGCAACAGTGATTGTGTTGTTGCTATGAGGTGTTTCTGGGAACTTTTCCTTTATTCCTGGTTGGATTTGTGTTGTATTTTGGTTTTGTTCTGGGTTTTTTTATTACACAGACTCCTCTCCAGGATGTTGCTACAGCAGAGCATGACTTGCATTACACCCCATTCCAGGAATCAGATCAGTGCATGCAAATCTCAGCTCACGCAGTGTCCCGCTCACTCCAGAGGTCTCAGGCCAGGGATCCAGCTGCAGAACTGGGACTGCAACTGTGTTGCAGCTCCAACATCCATGCACCAAGCTGGGATCAGTGTTTACAAGGCAATGCAGTTGAGACATCCCTTTCCTCTTTGGGTTTGGTTGGTTTTATATGTTCAGTAATCCCTCATCCTTTTTTTTTTCCTTACCTCATCTTTTATATTAAATCGTGACGGTTCTTGTCTGCTTCGGTTTGACCTCCTAACCCCATAAACATCAGGATATTCTTCCCACATCTGCAAAATAAACAGACCATCAGAAGGCCTGCTTCACCCCAATTATTTCTGACATTTTAGAAAAGTTTGATGGTGGCTTAAAAAAATCAACAAAAAACCATTATGGGTAATTAGCAACCAGTGGATGGACAGTTTAAAAAACTGGCTGAAAAATATTATTATTTTTCTGGGATATTTGGCACCTCTCTAAAGCAGCATGTGTTCTTCTCAGTGTTAGCTTTACAGTGGTCCATCTTTTCACTGAGGCACAAATCACTGTCCAGCTCACTCAGGCTGAAGGACAGAGTGTTGAGGTAACAAGCCCTCTGCAGCACTGGTGCCAAAGGAATGCGAGCAACACCTTGGGCGTGGAATGAACAGACCTATCAACTCAACAGGGCAATCCTCTGTCACTAACAGCTTCCAGCACAATTCCTTTCCTGGTGGAATGCCCCACCAGCTGCTGGAGACACTGCCAGCTGCAGCTTCAAAGGTGAATTGTGTGGCCCAGTCTGGATGGCAAATGGAACAAGACACCCTGACCTTTGGCAAGGCAAGGCAGTGGCTGCTGATTCCTGTCCTGAATGCACTGATGGGAATGTGGTTTGGCAGTGCAGGACACATGGATGTGCAGAGGTGACAGCTGGGAACAGCTGTGCTCTTTGCTGTAAAATGAGGCCCTCACCAGTTCAACACACTGTGTATAAGAGCATGCAATAGTTCTTGTGGATGGGCAGGAGAAGGGGACACAGAAGTGGGATGCCCTGAGGGGAATGAATGCAGAGTTGTGTTGGTGACACAGGACACAAGATTTACAGGGCCGACACAAACCACCACCATGCCCCTCAAATTCCTACACCAGCAATTCCTCTCTCCTTCAGCAGAGCTCTTAGTTCTCCACAGCTATTCATTTCCTTCTGATTCTCTCTCCCTCCAATCCTCAAATATCTCTGCAAGCCAATGGCAGGAAAGTGAAATCGAAATACGCTGCCAGATGCAGCAGTGATTGGGATTGAGAGCATGATGGATACAAGGCTGCAGCTCAGCAATTTTTCTGCCTCTGTTAAAGGAGTAATGGGATAAGGGACAGACTGTGACAGCGTGTATCTGTTGGGCATGCAAGTACTGAGGTACCTTTTCACGAAAGAGTAAACCCTCAAATTTAATGCTCTCCAAACCATTTGAAGAACTTGTCTTTTCATCTATTAAATGGCATGGGTTTTGAATGTTGGAGCAACTTCCATGACAAATCTTAATAGCACCTAAAACAGATTAACCTCGCCTTCATGGGTGTATCTAAACAAATACCAAATAAACAATATTATAATAATTAATTGCATTGGTTATTCAAGGGGAAGAGGTATCAACATGCCTAGGTTACACCTAGCTAAGGAAGACACCCATTAACAGAGAAATTAAGGAAGGGAGAGGCTTTCTTATTAGAGGGTGTCCTGACCTTTTCATGTTTCATCCATGCTAATTATTACCCTATGTATGGATGTGCTTCCTCACAGAATAATGTTAAGATTTATTGCTAGAGACATGCTTTTAGAATCCTTCAGAGGAAGAGAAGACTTCCTTTGGTGCTCACTTATCGACAATAAACCTCAAATTTTAATATGGTGTTACCACAACTGCCTTATCAGCTCATTCTCCCTTGCCAGTCTGAACACTGGAGGATTTAGCCACAGCCTAAGCCAGCAGCCTGGGGCTTTGTGAGAGGGAGAAGTTGGTAATAAAATCCTTCACTTCTCCCTGGCAGGTCCGTGGGGAGCACAGGCTGGAAGCACTGTCCTTCCTCCTTATCCTTCACACACCTGGCACCTCTCTCCATAACACTCACTCTTAGGAGTAAGCTGTGCCCAGTGCAACCCATGGCCAAGAACAACAGAATGGTTACACACCACAAACAAACAGGCTGACCTAACCAGAATTTTGTCCTTCCATGCGAACTCAGTTCACTGAGTTCCTGTCTCCAAATGGTATTTGGGTTCCTCTTTCTCACCTCACACTGCCCTGTGTTACTCAGGTGCCTCCATCCCTCAGGTAAAGCAGGTACCTGAGGTGCAGCTTCTGCCCTGGGGGGTGCAGAGGATACCATAAGCAGTAACACCACAATCCCCTTTCCTGCTGGACAGCAAGTGGAGGGAAAACCTGCCTATCTGAGGGGTATTGCTAGGGAGGAGATGGGAAGCTGCAGGGGAGAAAAAAAACCACAATAAAGAAGCACTGTTCTGGACTTAATAAATAATGGAAGTTAAATAGCTTTCTCATTCTTCCTCTTTGTTTTTTTGCTATGCTTTTTGAGAGGAAATGTGGTGTAAAAAAATCTAAAGTGGTTCAAAATTCAAACCCTAGATAAACCTTCTTCGTGATTATTTATCACATGGGGAGGTTTAATACTTCTGAGGGAGAGCCAGGAGAGAGGAGTGGAAAGACAAAGGAGAGGATGAAATGACAGGATCATGTGCTGATGACAGGCAGCTGCCCCTCACTGACACCAGTCAGCCCAGTAACTCTCTGCTGGGTGCCCCAGGGGTTGTTCCACAAACACAGCAGCTCCTGCTCCCAGGGGTGACACCAGCAGGGCTCCAACACACAGACCAGCCTCTGGGGACACTGCAGGTCAGAGGCTGTTTGGTCCACATGCAAAGTGGCCAAGAAGTTGGGCACAACTTCACTGAGGTCCTGCTGTCCGACCTTCTGTGGTGGGTACAGGAGTAACGTGTCTGTGCAGAGCAGCAGGGGTAATACCTTTTTAACATCTGCTATCCTTTCCTTCTTAGAGGCTGGTTTTTCTTTGGTTTCAGGAGGGGTCTGCTGGGATTTGGAACCCGTTGATTCACTTTCAGATTCAGACTGACTCTCAGAGGACTCGGAGCTGCTGTTTGACTCGCTGCCCTGCTCACTTTCAGACTGGCTTGCAGAGTCAGAGCCAGAGGCTTCTTCGGATGCCGAGTGACTAATGGTAGAGAAAGAAGAGGTTACATTTTAACTGCACTGACACAGCTGTGAAATATGAAGCGAGCAAACCTGAGACATATCCGAGCCACAACAGGCTTGGAAAAGCCTGAATGCAAGTGTGGACACTGCAGGCCCAAACACCCCACACTGGCATTCTGCAGCAGAGGCAATTCCTTCCCAGGACTGGCAATGAACACGGGTGAGAGTGCAGCCCCAAAAAATCCTTGTCCAGGATCTCCTGCTCATCCAGAACCAAAGCAGTGGTGGTAGGTGAAGAGAAGCATCAGCAATACCAGCAGCACAGGTACTATTGGGAGGATCTGGCTGCCTTGGAGTGAAGAAGAGTAAGGTACAGTAGGAGTTGCAGCATCCACAGACCATCCTGCTATAATACAGATAAGCACAGCTCTCCACTGCATCCTAGTGTGGCCAGTGGTTCAAAATAAATCCAATATCCACTTTCTGGAAGAGGTCAGTATCAAACACTATACCCATAACACCATTAATGATGTTAAATATAATGTTTTTTGCAAAAATAATGAATTCAGCAATAGGGGAGAAGAAAGGAGCTCAAATGGGCTTGTAGCTGGGGCAGCTCCTCTTTAAAGGATTACACCAGCGCTGTTCAGACTGCATTTCTCAATCCAATAATGGGAGAGCAGAACACTAAGTAGGTGTAGTTCCCTTTTTTTTTTCCAGTATCTTTATATAAAAGTGGGTTAACACACAGAGTATTTTCTTTAGTAAAGGCTCCTCAACAAAACAAGAGGCCAAACTATTTTGGATGGCCAAACTATTAAAACACCTTTACCCAATCACTCCCAAGATAGGTATTTTTAATTTTAAGATCCAAAAAAACAAACTGAAATCTCAGTACACCTTATCACACACGTGCTGGCAAGGCAGCATTCAAATCCCACTGCCACAAACAAAAACACAGTGACAATGATGCTACAAACTTTTGGAACAAGGAACACCCCTTTCCCAGTCAGCATTCCACTGCCAGCTGGATGTGTTTGTGATATTTAAGGATCCACTTAAGTAGAACACTATGAAAGAAGAGTCAGGAGAACTTTGCTGAGGGATGAAACAGATTTTTATTTTTTTCCTACTTTTGTACAAAAGTAACAATGCACATCAAGGGCTTTGTTAAGATTTCACGATTCAAGCAAGAAATAATACAAAGAGGAAAGAAAAAGAAAACAAAAACCACATAACAACAACAAAACAAACAAACAAACAAAAAACCAAAAAAAAAAAAAAAAAAAAAAAACCACCCCACACCAACCCGGAGCAAAAAAGCCAAAGCATGCGTACGTGTACATTTCCATCCGCCCGCACAGGGATTACCGTGTGGGGATGCCGGCTGGAGCCGCGGCCCGCCCCGCTCCCGCAGGACAAACCCCGGGGTCCGGGATGTGGGCCCGGGAGCGGGCAGGGGGCAGCACCCGCGCGCCCTCAGGCGCCGCCGCCGCCATTTCGCGGCCGCCCCTCCGCCGCCATCTTGCGAGCGCGGGGCTGTGCCCGATCCCTGCCATGGACCCCCGGGATGGACCCCCGGCACTGCCCCGGGGAAGGGGAACCGCGGCCCTCCGAGACTGAGGGGACACAAACGGAGCCCCTTCCAGAAGGAGCGGGGGAAGCCATCACCCGTGGCTGCTGTTTCACTGTCCCAGCCTGAGTTTCAGGCAACCGGGTTATCACATTGTGTCCTGCAAAGCAGGACTGGAAATTCAAGCTGAACCACGGCTGCCCAGTCCCTCCTGCCTGTCGCTGTCCATGGATGAAAGTTACCCACGAGAACCAAAGGCACAGCCCCATGCACGGTGTCCCACTACACCCCTTGTTCTGCGGGCTCTGCAACAGTCCCCCCTTGTCCACCAAGCCCTCCACTGCCACAGCCATGACCTGTGATGGCGCCATGGCCGTGACCTGTGGGCCCACACCCCTGATCCATGGTGGTGCCTCACACATGAGGTGTGATGGTGCCACAGCCATAACCCATGGTGGTGCCACACTGCTCCCGGGAATGGCACTGCAGCAGCTCTGGGGACAGGTGTGTCCATGGGCAGGGCTCAGCAGGACACCATCCTGCTGGGCCTCCACAAAGGAACGGGGTCTGGAGGCATCCAGACCTCTGCTGTCACAACAGTTAAGTGGCAACATCAGGCTCTCCTTGAGGCATGTCGGCGTCCCCTGTCCCACAGGGACACATGGAAGAGGAAGACAGTTTTTCTTTCAATCAGATTTCTGAGCAATAGCTGGAAGGAATTTTAACAGCCCAAGCAAGACAGAGGCGAGACAGCTCTGACAGTATTTGTTTAGAGGCAGAACAGTAATTAGTGTCCTCCTCCCGCTCTGGAGCTCTTTGTTCCTCAAAGCCCTAAGCTTTATTTCAAGGACACAGGGACACAGGCTCTCTGCACAACAATAGCCATAATTCATGTGCTTTATCCGCAACATTATCTGAACACTGTAGTTCTTTTTTCCAGGCTTTGAACTGTGTCATCTGAAAAGAGAGAGACTTCTCTGGTGACATACACATCTGTATGTGCAGGTATTTGCCTGCACATCTGCTTCCGCTACTAAGGAAAGAAACACAGATGAGAAGTGGTTATGTCCTTTTGAAGGCTGTTGCAAATAACTCTTTCTTTAATAAACAACCTGTTATCGAGGCAAAATATATGTTTGTCTTCTTTTCTATGTTGGTCAGATAAAAAAACTGAAAGGCCTATTTTCATAAAATAATCCTTTCTAACTGTCACTGGGATAATCAGGAAGAATTTCTACCTGCCAACAGAATATAATGTATTAGCAACATTAGATGTCAAATAAGGCCTAACACTGTATATACCTGGAGACTTAAGTCCTCTTTTCAGAAGTTATTTTTGGAATTTGTCCTGGTTTAATGCCCTTGAGTAAGCATCCAAACAAGACCTGCTTTCAATTAAACTGTAAGTGAGGGATAAGATATAATTCCTTGTCGCAAAAATCACAATTCAACCAAACCACCCTCCTCCAAAAAGACCAAAATAAACATGAACACCAAAAGAAAGCAACAGATGACCATTGGTAGCTTCCTTGAAGTGAGAAACCCCTAAAAAAATTTGAGAGCTGCAAAGACTCAGCCAAATACATTCCTCTGGTTTCTAAGAAATACTTTAGGCTGTAAGTCTGTTTTAATTAAGAGCCTGCTGCTGACTTGAGGGGGAGCAAAACTAAATCATTCC
This sequence comes from Prinia subflava, assembly GCF_021018805.1. Taxonomy (NCBI): domain Eukaryota; kingdom Metazoa; phylum Chordata; class Aves; order Passeriformes; family Cisticolidae; genus Prinia; species Prinia subflava. The sequence goes on from NC_086261.1 coordinate 5,839,546, forward strand.
TTACCAGGAAGGACATGTTCCTTCCAAGAAATAAGTAGCTGAAAGGCAGCGATAAGACCCTTTACAGTGAGGCATCTGAATTTAAAAGGCAATTACCATGTGCCTGAAGCCTCCAGACTTCACATTTAATATTTCACGTATGACTTCATTTTATAGGGAATCATCTTTGCAAACAGCAAATCATTTTATAAGCTTTTAGTAAGAACAAACAGTAGATATACGTCCAGAAGGTGCAAGACAGCTGAAAAAATAACCCCAATATGCATTTGTGAAACCAAGAACTGACCGGGGAATGGCTCTAACTGGGACCATTCTGCCCCAGTGTTTGAAATGTGGCTTCTGAGGGACAGAACTTGAATTCAGGCAGAGGAATAAAGGAGGATTAATAACCCAAGACCCTCCCACAAGCAAAGCTCCTCCCAGCTTTAAGAACGGTTATGAATATTTTGAATCTAAACAAGTTTGAATCCAGCAACTTTCCACTGGGCTTCGCAAGCTCTGCAGGGATTCGGCACCAGCAGAACTACCCTGTGAAGGCTGGGGAAGGACCTTGGCAGATTGTCCCATGGCTGGACAACATCAGGGGCTGGCTGACAGCAGGAGCCATTACGTTTAACTCCTGTGCATCGTTGGCCACAGCATCACCAGTGCTGTGGGTAACTCACATCCAGGTGTGCATCCCTGGCTCACTGACACCAAAATGCCCCGGGCAGGTGGCTGGGACACAGCCCCTCCCCGCTCCCATCCCTCCTCACCCTGCATGTTCCCAGCACTGGCTGGACTTGCCAGGCTTCCTGGTAACACATCTGGATAGCCCAGAGAAACAGCAGGTCACTGGGCTTAAGCCCAGCCAGGACCAAGCCTTTACAGTAACCAGGAACAATGGAAATACACTGCACTTGGCAGTGCAGACGAGTTGCAGAGGTGACAAGGCAAAACCAGCGTGGACTTAATGATCTCAGGGATCTTTTCCAATCTAATAGATCCTGGGAAGGGGGTGAGAAGCCCAGGGATGGAGGCAGCTGCTGGACCAGCCCAACTCCATGCCCTGTCCCCACAGCCCCACTGGCCTCAGCAAGACCATGGCAGAGTCCAGACCAGGGGTGTCTGGCAGAGCCAACTCTGCCTGAGAGGAGCTCCTGGGCCTCCACAGCTCTTCAGTTCAGGCTGCCAACTGCTCCAAGCCACTCCCATCCACCAGCAGAACCAACCTGAGATTTACTCCAAAGCACAGAGCAGCAAAGCCAGTGCAGGCCACCAACTTAAAACTATTTAAACATGTCTGTCTTCCTAAAGTGATCTGCACAAACTGTGGGACACACAAGCACGGTAACAAACTACAGAAAGGGCAAACAAACCGACTGAGATGAGGACTGTGCTGCTGTTAAACATTTCCTTTACATATCTGATCTACAAATGTAATGTTCCCTATTATGAAGGGAAACTATTTACAAGAACATATAGTGACAGGACACAGGGGAATGGCTTCACACTGAAAGGAAGTAGGTTTAGATTAAATATTTGGAAGAAAATTCCTTACTCTGAGCTTACTGAGGCACTGGAGCAGGTTGTGAATGCCCCATTCCCTGGAAGCATTTGAGGCAGGTTGGATGAGGCTCTGAGCAAGCTGGTCTAGGGGAAGGTGTCCCTGCCTATGGCAGGGAGGTTGGAATGAGATCATCTTTGAGGTCCCATCCAACCCAAACCATTCTATGTTTCTATATTAACATATATGAAATGTCTACATATATTGCAAATACAAACAAGCACTGTCAATGTTGATATGTGCACTCAAGTCACAGAGTAGCTGTAAAAAGGCACTAAACTAAATTTAACCTTTAAGCTAAACAAGCCAGGGAGAGGAACACAAGATGGATTCTAGCCATAGATCACTGGATAAAGAGAAGATAATACGGGTACCACAGAGGACTGGGAGAATACCACAGTAATCATAGACAAGGCGATACAGACACAGCACATGGAGTGTCAAGCGAAGGACAGATTGTGACACTGAAGATAAATAAATTCATTCCTAGCTTTTTCAGTTCCCTTGATTTCATTCTGAAAGTCTACTAAAAAGTGATTGGTGCTTGCCTGTCTCCCAAGGCAAAGATTTTCTGAGTGAGAAGCCTTGAGAAGGGTCATTCAGTGAAAGAGCTTTTCCCAGTTTATTTCCTGCAGGGAAAAGTAGAAATGGGGGGAAGGAAAGGAAGAATATTCCTGTTCCTCTACTCTCCATGGTAACTTTTACACTGTCTCCAAGCAAGAACTTAAACTAAAATATCCTAAACACAACCAGGCTCCTCATACTGTTTAGGTGTGGGTCTCAAACTTGTTTAATTCTGAATACTCAAAATATGATTTGTCCAAATCCAGGGCAGCTTTAGAGGGGCACAGCAAACTCCCATGGTGACAGGGCTATCCCTTCCATGTTCTTCAAAGAAACATAAAAATATTTCCCTAACCTCACTTTATGATCAGCAACTTTTTTTTTTTACTTCCCCTTAAACAGGGATATGAAAAGTTCTCATGGAGAATCCACCCTTCTCCCACCTGTGCCTGCAAACTTGGCTTGCAGGGTTGGGTGTTAATTACATTTATACAGCACTAGGCACAGCTGGGCCATGGTGCTGCTGTACCAGCTAAGGGATTACGCACCCAAGATGTGTGTCTCCAAAATACCCACCTCAACTAGGCTGTGAGGCTATCCAGCCTATTCTGGCCTTTGATACTCACCCCAGCACAGGACTCTCAAATGCCAAAGGCAGAGCTAAATATATCCCTCACTGCTCTCCTGCAGCTCAGCAAAGCACATTGGGCTATCCCAAATGATACAGACTTTCCAGAAGCTGGTGGGGTTTTTTCCTCCACTACAAAGACACTATGTTGTGCTTGCATAAGCAAGCAAAAGGAGCAATTCATTAATGATGGAAAGAGCTGGCTCTCTCACTGATCTTTAAGCCAGAGGCTGAAAATGCTTGGGATGTTTAATGGGAAAAGAGAAAAAAAAAGGAAAAAAAAAAAACAAAACAGCAGAAGGACAAAAGGAGTCAAAACCTGTCTGGTTGATTAAGGAGTGCCATTGATAATCTCCAAGGCAGCATCCTTCCCTTTCCCTGCACAGAAAGGGAAGAACAATTGGAGTTCTCAGGGTTTGAAAGGGCCCATCTCTCCCTCCCCGGGAGGCAGCGAAGCGTTTCCGGGCTCCACATCCCCCATCAGCGGGAGGACCCGGGCTGGCTGCTGGCAGCTCCCTGCCCCTCCTCACGCCTAGCCAAGGAAAGGAGCAGGAGCCTGGGGGTTCACACCTTCCTGAGATAGCGGGCAGGGCTGTCCCTGTGCCCTCCGCCGTTCCGATTCCAGCCACCGCTGGGCCATGTGCTGCCGGGGACAGCCCGGCTGAAGCTCAGTGGCAGCACAAAGGGGACTCTGCGCACAGTGCATCCCATTGGCAAAGGACATGGGAATGCACGAGAGGGGCTGGAGCGTGCACACACAATTAGTACAGAAAAAGTGGATGCCTTTTCTCCCTTTTCCTTTTGTAAACTTCCTTTAAAACCTCTCAAATAAAAGACACGCAGTGTATATGGAAATTTAGGACCCAAAGTCCATTAACAGGAACCTGATGGTGCAGAAAGTCCTTTATGGTTCCATATAACCTGCAGTTCAGAAAAAGGGAGCCTGATCTGGCCTGAGGGGATTATTCCAAGTGACTGTTAAAAGCTGTTTTTAACCAAGAGATCTAAGGCTCATCACTAAGCCTAAATTTTACAGACAGCACATGGCATTCAAATCTCAGCTGGTGACTCTGTAGTGAAGCAGAGATTCCTTGCCATCAGAGAGATGCAAACGACTCCTATAATTAACGTATTAGTAATTTTATTAAGTCATCCATACCTAACAATTACCTAACAATAACAGTTGCAAGAAACAAATAGTTGCAAAACAGCTTTTTCCTAAGAAGTCGGGTGTTCTGGAGTCAGTGGATTCTTGACATTGCAACACCCTTGTTCATAGCTGGGGTAAAGGTTGGTGAGCAATGAAGTGTTAAACATCCCATCCTATCCCATCTGTGGAGCTTGGCAGACACACTGCCTTGAGTCCCGCCAAGATCAAACGCCATGCCAGCACTTCCAGCACAATACCAGAAAGGAATCTGAGATCACCGTTAAAAACTTTTTAATTTTTAACCCTTATTAGTCAAGGTCAGAAAAGCACATGCAGTACAGAGTAGATGATCTCAGCCCACAGGAAAATATAAAGGAAGGTGTAGATTGAAAATTATATTTTAGCAGCAGTGCTACACAAGCTGTAATATAAAATAAACTGCTGCACATTTGGAAAGACTCAGCAAGATTTGGCTCATTATACCCAAAAGATACTCCCTCTAAGAAAAGGAGGCATTATAAGTGTGACAGACTTACAAAAGCTTCACTGCAAGTCACTAGGGGTAAACTTTTCCTCTGGGCTTTTCTTTCATTTCAAGGCTCCTCTCCGGGATGTGAAGGTGGGCTTTACACACTCACCAGCACCTACCGAAAGAGCATCTTCACATGCATTTCAGGACATGTCTTTAATAAAAGCACACCAGAAAGATTGAAGACAGACACCATGTCAGTAAAACAGCACATCCTTTGCTAGAAGGCTGCTTCTGTCTAATAATGGTAATCTAGGCCATTTCCTCCCACAATGCTGTGCTGTTTGTATTTCTTTTCCTTGAAGGAGAGGAGAGATAAAGCAGAACAGCTTTCTCCAGCCATTATCACCTCCTTCCTGAGCTGGATTTCAGCTAGGGGCAAGGAGAGATTTAGAAACCTTTTCCATCTCCAGAATTTAGCAGCCTAATTTAACATTGCAATTCCTGCTGGGACCGTTGTGTGCAACAACATACAGTGGATACACACACCTCCAGGTTACTATCAGGAGATGCAATTACAGCGTAAGATGCCAATCCCACCCAAAGCAGGTTTACTGGGACTGTCTTGAGTTCAAAACCAGCCAGTCCATGGCACTGGAAACTTCAGTTCAGTCCCTAGACTCCTGCTCACTGTCTCAGATACTTCACCTCAAGGCCAGTCTGCATCTGCCACTAGTACCCTCACTGCTCCTCAAAATCAGCACTGATAAACCTGAATTAAGAGATATCCCAGTATAAAAATTCCTCAGAGGCAAGTTTGGCAGCTCAGTAACCTGCTAATTAATTCTATGAGCAACTTTCTGAGGGGTGAAACATGAAAACAAAGACAAGGAATTGGTTTATCCCTACACCAAATTGGAGACATTAAAATGAAACATCGGTGCCTCCCTGGCTCTCCTCTCTCCTGTCAAAGCTCCCAGTGGAAGTGTTTGAATGCAGAAGTGTGGTTACAGCAGGCCCAGCGTTGTCCCGAGGCACAGCCGGGATCTGCATTCTTGGAAATGCCACCACCGAGCTGGGCTCCAGCCTGGAGGAAGTGGGGGAAGGTGCAGATAAGGGCAACTGTTGCCCTCAGAGTGCAGCAGGTGAAACATCAACCCGGCAGAAAGGGGAACAGGCTCCAATCTGTGATCTGAGCCACGTCACCTTCCATTGGTGAAGGCACCCATGGAGTTGGGAACACGTCTGCACACACGTGCACTCAGCCATGGCAACGCCCCTGTCCAAGCACGGGCTGTGCCACAGAAACTGGGTTACAGAATTACCCAGGTGAGCTCTTTATTCCCATTTTCCAATTTTTATTCAGCAGAAGTCATGCATTTTGGAGAACCTATAAAATTTGTTTAATTAGCTTAAGATGTTTCACTAAAAAAAGAACAATCCAGAAGACAATGAATTACAGCTAAATGTAGCTTCTTGCAGTTGGTGAGCCCTTTTTATAGCACTGTATATACTGTATCCATCTCTGGCAGCAATCACTAAACAGGGAACAGAGGAGTTGAAAGCCTCGGGATTGTGCATGCGTAATTAGATGAGACACTTCCTTCACGAGGGTAATGTGAAACAGAAGTAACAAAGCAAAACAAGAACAATCTCCTTTGTGCTGCACACAGATTACATCACCATTCATCTGAATTCCTCGCACATTATTCCTTTTGTGTCCCGAACTGATCAAGCATTTTTCCTTTGCAAAAAGGGCTCCGGACAGTTTCACAAAGGGTTAAAGCTTAAAAAGGGAGGGAGAAAAAACTCCTTATTGAAGAATGCAGGCGTGCAAATGAAACTGAAAGCCACGGCACACGCACATGGCCACAAATGCTAAAAAATAACTCATCACCACGATAAAAACTTGAATCCCACAGTTTAAGACATTTTAACAAATGTATTCAATGTTTCTGCTCAGCTAAAAGAAAATCAATTGCAAAATGCACACTGAAAGGGAACGGCGAATTTTGGTGATTTAAGGATACTGAAAGCTGCACCTCTCCTTGAAAGAAAAAAGGAAGAACGAAAAAACAAAGAAAATATACAGATGTTCCGGGAATGCTATGACATTCTACAATTCCTTTTGAAGTTAAAAAAAAAAAAAAAAAAAAAAGGCAAAAAAATCCGCAGCAAAAAATAGCCCTGCTTCTTTTCAAGTGACTTCTCAAAATAGCTGGCACTATTAAAATGCAAACCCCTCAAAATGAAAGCGGTGCGAGCCCACGCCCGGCAGATGAGCGGAAGCGGGGGGAGGCAGCGGCCGCGCCCGCTCCCGGCGCGCTGGTGCCGCTGCCGCTCCCGGGGGCCCGCGCGGCGCGCGCAGCCAATGGCGGCGCGGCCGGCGCAGGGCGGCCTTTGAACCCCGCGGCCGCTTCCCGCGGCGCCCGAGCGGTGCGGCACAAAGAACACAACAGCCATTTTGTGACAGCGCCCGCCGCCGCCGCCCGCCCGGCCCCGCCGCGGCCCCAGACACAACGGGCTGCCCCCTGTCCCAGCGCCACGCACCGGGGACACTTTGTGCTCAACGCGATCGTTTTCCTCCTCTCCCCCGCCCTCCGCCAAATGCTGGTTCGTGTGTACCGACATCTCCATAAAATGGCTGCCACGTCAGGCGAGGGTGTTGTGCTGCGCAAAGCCCTGCGCTGGGAGGTGGCTGCTGAGCAAAAAAACGCCATTTCAGACCTCGGAGCTCCAGCTCTGCACAGAAAATGGCCTGGGAGCTAACCCACCGCAACCTATTTCTGCCCCCAAAAAATGATGTTTTAATGCTGAAGAAGCCCAGAGCTGGATACAGACTCAAGGGCTTGTCCAGCCTTGCAGGGTCTGCAGCTCAAACCGTTCCCACGCCGGGTACTTCAGAGGTGGGAGAGTAACAGTAACAAGATAGAGGCCAAGGGAAAGGAAATTACATCTCCCACGCCTGTTACTTGCTATCCCTGCAAAATCGCTCCTGGGCTTTCACCGGGGGCCTAGCCTGCCTCCAGCCTCTGCACTTCCCAGGAGGGCCGACCATGGATGTACCTTCACACCACCTGCCTTTCAGACATGCAGCACAGAAGACGCTAGAAAATACAGCAGGTTGTGTTCAATTACTCATGCAAATTCCCAGGCACACAGGTGGGGGTCAGAAGGAACTGCAGCAGACCCAGAGCAACTTTTACCCTGTTGGGCAAAGTTGCATGAAATCACTCAGCTCCAAGTTCCATTTACTGACAAAGCACAAAGGACAGGTGTTGCTGGGCACCTGGAAAGGAAGGAGTACAACCCTCAGCTTACAAACTGAAAAGGGTTAACAACACCTCTCTCCCAAAGAATAATGATCTGCTTTGGGACCACTCTCAGGCATTTTTGTTTATTCCACATAGGCCTTTGTACTTCCTTAGAACTGGAAAAGTGGGAGTCAATTCCTCAGTTAGGGCACTACAGTGTGGTGTGCAAGAACTGTATTTTCTTCCCCTTCAACACCCTTCTCCAGCCCACGTGAATGGGACTGGCCATATCCACCTCCTCCACCACCCAGGGGTCCCACCGGGACTGTGCAACTTCCACACTCAGGTACTTCCACAGATGCCAAGCTGGTCTCAGCAGCATGTCAAGTGTAGACACTGGTGCAATTCTGGGTTACAATACAGCAAAGGGGTGGCTTTACTTCTTAGAAATCATTTCCCCTCCTTCAGGTCAACCTCAGGAAGTAAAACCCATTTTATGACATTGAGCTGACTCACAGTTCACAAATAAGCTCAACAGGGTTCACTTGCAAATAGCCTGTGCTCGATTGTTCCCACACTTCAGGTGTGTTGGTTTCACACACAGCAGGTTTATTTTGAGAAAAAAAAGGTGTGAAGGGGGAGAAGGGTAACCTCACACAACAGGTGTTAAATGTAAGTGGATCAATTATGATAAATAACCTTTTAATAAAAACCCCAAAAGCACACGAGATACTACGCAAATCTCATACCCCTAGGGAAAAAACCCCTTTGGGGCTCCTGCTGCATGGGTCAGATTTTCGCTCCTATTCCTTTTCAACACTGATAAAATACTTTCAATTTCCTCAACAAATTATGTCTATTGCTGCTCTTGTTGATAATCTCCACTTCAAAAAAGCATAAAAATTTACATAAACTGAAAAAGTTTTTATAAACAGTGACTTTTTACATAATATTTTGTGTGCAGCATTTACAGTAAAGAATGCACAGTATGAAAATCTGATGTGTTTTTAAACTGCATTATTAAAAAAGCTGTTTAAGTGCCTCAACAATCCCTGAGGCTAATTTAGTTGCTAATAATTTCAAATTAAACAATCTTACCCATATTTACTTTAGAATTTAAAATATGACTGCATTTTTAATACACCCATAACACCATCCAAGTTTCTACTAGAAGGTTACAGTAACTTGATAATATATATATATTCCCACACTATTTCAAGTTTGTGTGCTTAAGGAAGGTTAAATACTGGACATCAAGAATACTATTCAAACACCTGAACATCACATAGAGCACATGTGATACAACAGACAGTTCAGAGTTCTTTTTTATTAATGTTGATTAAAAATGCAGGAAGACAACACCAGAGAAAAAGAAACAGGCCAAGATTCAACTGAAATTAACAAAATGCAAAACTCAGTAATATTTACAAACTAAAACCCAAAATGCATATAGTGTGATTTCCAATTTTTAGAAGAGACAACCTTTTAAATACAAAATGAGCAATTTGGTAATTGTACTTCTGCATCCCCAGCAAACAAACATTTTCAGTATTTCATACCTTCCCACATCAAGGTTAAGTTTCTAAAAATCTGTAAAGAATCTCATTACTTGACAAAAGTAAATAAAAATATTCTGAGCAAAAATACGTTAAACAAAACAAGCAAATCATTTGGTGCCTCTTGTTAACACAGTCCCAGTGTATATTTTTTGATACAAAATGCCATCACCAGCAGGGCATTGTCTGGTTAAATTGTATAAAAATATTCTAAAATACCTCCACAGAATCAAAGTTCTACAAGCTCAAATAAAATCTGAAGTAAGAGGTATCCGACAAACCGGCACTTTCCAGTTTATATTTTAAAATAAGCTTTTTTTCATTCATGTAACTTTTTCTTGTGCCTATTTACTATAATTTACTACTACACCAGGCTTCTGTATGGCCCTCAGTTAAAGTTTAGACTTCTGAGATTCTTCAAAGAAAAATTTGCCTTGTATGTAAAATGGTGCAATGCAGCAATGGCTAAACCGACAAGGTCATTTTTCACAACACAAAAAACCTGAAAACTGAAATTCAAAAGCTGGAAAAACATCATACAGGGGCAAGGGCTGCCCTGAATAAAGGTACAGTACCTTTTGCCTAGGACATGGGCCCTTAAGTCACAACACAAGTTTCAGAAATTGCTACCAAAAAAAATTAGGGTGTGGCATGCTAACAATCTCAAGGTCATTCCTTAAAAAGGAAGCAAAATCAGTAAAATGTTTTCTATTAAGCACTGACAGTAACCCAAGGCTGTCAAAGTAAACAGGGTATTCACAGGTTTTACAAAAAAAAAAAAAAAAGAAAGTTGATAGGTCATACCTCGATGCATTGCTGTGGACTGAACCCTCCTCTCCTTGGCTTTTGTCCTTATTTCTCATCATCTTTTTATTCTTAAATATTAAAAGGGGGTCAGGGGTGTCTGTTTGCTTTGAAGTCCTGTGCCCAGGTATTTACTGTCAAAAGTTGAAAGAAAGGTAAGGTCCCAGTTCGTTTCACTGGCTTTCATTATCAGGAACAAAGTCCTGACGCTGCAATGATATTGTTATAACAATACACAGCACTGATCAACACGGCAAACCGGAGATTTAAAACAAATAATCATTTTTACAAGAAAAATCCGAGAATAAACACAGGAGAGGAGCATCCTGCAAACTTTCCTAAAGTAACACTGGATGCAAATAATCTCTGTATCTTATTGCGTCATCCCAATACAGCACAAATCGGTCGAAAATCAAAGTAGTCAAAACGGCAGAAATCTAAAAATTATTATTATTAATTGCTCACCTACCTGATCCATGCACTGCCGCCAGGACCAAGTCGATATTAGTTTCGGGTAGTGGAAAAACATTAGATCCAAAATATTTAGAATTATACCGATAAAATACAAATTTCAGAAAATGAAAGAAAAATATATATTCTAATCCCAAAAATATGCTGCCGATAAAGCAAAAGAAGCGGTAATTAGTACAAAAATGTCCGGGGGAAAAAGCTCATTAGGAGAGCGCACAAAAATGGAGGTACGCCATGGCTTCTAAGCTGGAAAAACAACGACCTGGGCTCTCTCCACGGCTTCTTCTTTCCAGCAAGGCACGAAAAGGGAGCCCTCAAAAGCTGCTTTTCTGCCCGAAAAAGGTCCGCTCGGCCCCCGATTAGTGCCTAGGAGAGGCAAGGGGCTGTGGGGGCCCCCTGAGGCTGCCTGAAAGTTAGGGAAAGTTGCGTAAAGTGTTGGGGAAGGCACGGAGCTGAGCGCGCTCTCTCTAAGGCACAGCCGCCATCTAGAGCTCCTTCCCAGCTCTGAGCTCTGCCTTTGATTGACACTCTCTACATTTACCCCACAACTCAGGTGATGTACCATAGACCCACCCCTTCATTTCTACCAAAAAAAGAGAGAGCCTCCACCTAAAGGGTGCCTGCTACCCCACAGCCCTGGCTCCTTCCAACTACCCCAGCTCAAGGGGCACCTTAACCCCATGTGGCTCAGGCACCCTTTGGAAGCCAGAAAGAAATGGAATTTGTGCCTTTTGTTTTAAAGATTTGCTAAATATTTCAGTGCCTGGGCTAAAATTACTTCCTCCCTGGACAGGAAGTGGTGCTGTTACAAGCCATTTTGAAGGCATGGCAGTGGAGCTCACAGCCATGCAGGCAGCAATAGCCCACCCTGGGGCTCACCCCACCCAAGGGGCAGCTTCCCCCCAGTTCGGTGGCAGAATTCCCAGACAACAGCTCTCCCCTTTGCCCCCCAGTGCTGGCACTGGCAGGGGGGGACAGGAGCATCACCCGCTCCCAAGCCAACCCCAGAGGGCTGAGATTGCCCTGCAGCTCCACAGCGCCTCCCTAGTGGTTTCCCCAACAACTCCAATCCAACAGCCAAACCATTTCCATCAGCTACACACCAAGGCACTACGGTCAAGTCACTCCAACACCATCAAATTGCTTATTTCTAATGCACTTTCTTAACCCATTCATGGTCATTAACAGATTTTAACACAACAAATTAATTTTAAAGCTGCACAATAGCCAAGCTGCAGAACTGCAAATCAATCACTGGACACCTTCAACACAACATCCTGGAACTGAGAGGATTTATCACCAAGGGAATGGAGGTGATCCAGGTGATCCCCTGACCGCTTGATTCTGACTACCAGTTGTCTTTCACGACCAAAATCAACCCCTTAAAGCACAAGGACATCCTGCATATTCATAAGCACCGCAAGACAGAGCCATCAGCCACTGGGGGACCACTGGAGGACAAAGGGGCAATGGGCTAGTTTGGGGTTCTATGGGAACATCCATGGCACAGCATCCCAACAGCCCAAAACCATTGGCTTCAACCAGTAGAACCAACACCATCCCCTTAAACTTCTCCACACACCTGCCATTATCTCCTACAACCATCTATCCTCTTTCCAAAGGGGTTTTCATCAGGAACTCTCCAATGCCACAAGCCATTTAAAAGAGTTCCACTTCACCAGTTATCCACAGAAGACTCCTTGCACCTCGACTGCAAGAGCTAAACCACAATGCAAGACCATTCCAAGCATTTTTTTTGAAACACTAAGGAAATCCACTCATTTGAATGAGAAATCCTTCAGGTTGGTCCCAGTATTCAATTCCACCATAAAAAAAACACACGGCAAAACCAAACTAGGGCAAGCATTTACCACCAAAATGGCTGGATGGAACAGGTATGAGCAGCTCATCATGGCAAAAATGGGTATTTCCAAATAGGTCTGAGCAAGGCAAATGGTTCAACACACACAATGAACAGGATTTTGTTTGGGTTTTCAAAGATAATTTCAATATTATCTCAGCACCAGATTTATCATCATAGCCCACCAACATCAAACAAAGACAACTTTGAGTTTCAGGTGAAACACAGAAAAGAAATGCCTACAGTTAAATTATTAGACCCACTAGAAACTTGTAAGGAAATCATGACTTCGAATGTTAGAACCATTTTAAAATTCATTTGCAAAGGTTAATATGTCATCTATAGCAATATCAAAAATAACTCAGTTTTTTTCTCACTAAACACATGGCACAGTATCGTGACACTAAGGCTACATGCAAGAGCAGTGAAGCAGACTGGACACTTGCACGGAACAATTTTAAGACCAAAGAGACTGTTCAGGAAGTCTGTAGTCCAGGAAATCTGTTGAAAAGTTTCTGTACCCACACACAACCCAAGAACATACCTAAAAAACTTACACAAAACATTCAAGTACTCCTTTATTGTCTTATTTTCTCAGCCTTCAATTGGTATCAATTCCATCTTAAAAAAACTTCAAAGTTCAGCAGCAGTGCCCTGACAATAGGCCAAGTACTGAAAACCCCTATTAAGCACCTGAATGAACAAGCCAGTGAATAAAAAATCATTGGAAGTCATGGCAAAGTGAACATAATTTGCAAATGAAAACCACATTTAATATCAAGTATAGCACAAATTTTACCTTGCCGTCAGTACTTAGCTGAAGTATTTCTCAGTTTAATAACAACCAAAAATGTAACCCACTTCAATATCAACACAATAAAAGATATTCAACCAGAAAGGACAAACACAAAGTGTGAAATAAATCAAAACCTTTTATTTTAAGTCACTTTATAAATTACATTTTCTCTAAAGGGGTAGCAACAGATCTTTTACCAAATTAATTTGTCATGCAAACACAACCCAAAAAAAATTTAGCCACCCAGTCCTCAGACAGACCATCATTGGACAGTCACTGATTAATTCAAATGCAAAGTCCATTTTGATGGGATGATCACAACCCAGATCTTCTCTGGTTCAATAACATGAGAGTCCACGTTTTAACATCCTTTCCTTGGACAGACATCCCAGCACTCATGCCTTAGTCCACTCCTCAACCTCTCAATCCCCAGTGGAACTGCCATCCTGGTGTCTCACTCGTAGACTCCTTTTGACACTCTTCATCTGAATGGATTCTTTATGAAAAATTAGAAGAAAAATGCTGTTGGAATACACATCATTGCTTTTAAACTAAGACATTCAACTACTGTACCTTGAAGATAATTTAAACATGTAACTGATGCTTCATTCCATGCTACACAGTCCACAATATCTACTTTTATCAGCGATAATGTCAAATAATCAAGTAAAGAATCAAAAATAGAAAGTTTAATCAAAATATTAAAAAATGGGAGAAATTATTAGAAGTCCAAGAATCCTTTCAGGATCCCTGAATTCCATCTGAAATTTCTTCACAGTGTTAAACCACTAGAAAAATCTGTGGTGGGAAATCTAAGAAATTTGCTCTTGCAACCATTTTCATTGGCCCATCCCCTGAAGCTGCCACTGCTTAGTAGAACACCAAGGTTCTTGTAACAAGCCAAAATTTTTAAGTGCTGCTCAAGCTCCTTTCTTCAAAGACACAGGTGCATCAAAACCAATGATAACTGGTTTCTTATAGACAGATGGTGACTGGATACAAGACATTCCACCATCTTAACCCAGTTTTCCAGCTCATGAAAGATGTACAGTGCAACAGCAAACACACAAGCAAATGGCATGACTGGTTTAGTTACTGGTGGGGAAGGACACATCAGAAATGAGATGAAAATGGTCACAAGTCACACTAGCTGCCTTCAGCAAGGCTCCTGAGCCATATTCCAACTGTACTCATCATGGAACAGCAATCATGCCCACAGGTGAGTGACAAACCAAACAGAGCAAACAATATTCCACATGGATAAATACAAACCCAATGTTCCCATCTTCCTATCTTCTTCCAAGAAATATAAGCTCAATTTACTTCAAGTAAAACTTTGCTCCTCCTCACATGCAAAACTTAGGTACAGGAAGTTACTAAGTGTTAAGAACATCATTTTGAAACCAATGCTGACCATAGGGCTGACATGCAAAAAGGGTTTTAAAAGGTCTTCATGATTTTGAGTATCTGCACCCCAACATCAATTTATTATTTCTGAATATGTATAGGTTTAATCTCATTTTAGTCTGAAAGCCAACTTCACCACCACTCTGCTCCCCTGATAACCCTGGGCAGATTCTGACAAGGGATGCCAAAATTACCCACAAAAACCAGTGGGGCCATCTAGTGGTCTCTGCTTCAGCATCCCAGCTTCCCCAGTCTCATCTCAAAATAATCAGTTACAGCAAAGCAAAGAGCACTGGAAGCAGTGCAACAAGCCCCAGTCTGACTTTCTCAAGTACGCGTGTGTCCTGTTTTATGCTGTTCTATAGAATTCCTTGTTTAAAATACAATGTGTAAGTACTGCACATAGAAGTGGAATATGGGATCTGGTAATTTCACTTTGCACTGTGAAACGTGCATAGCTGCACGAGTATTCAACCCCAGGACATCCACGTTTTCAGAAAGACAACTTTCAAGTTTAAAGAAATGCTCAATTTCAAACAGTCAACTCATCTTCAGTTAAGACAATGTATTAAATATCTCCAAAGGTGTTTTTCCCTCACACTAAGCTGTTTTGAGGCTGCTTTAGGTTTGGGGTTTTTTTTCCCCAGCTCCCACTAAACTCATTTCAAATCTATTTAGGCATTTGAAGATAAATTAAAATTTTGAGTATTTTTTCATGGTAATGCCTGGACTGAAGTATCAAAACATGAAAAGAACCACCACAAAGTTGTCCATTATTGTCACAATCAAACACTCAGAAGTACTAATATGCATAAAGTGGAAACCCCATAAATAAGACCATCAAAATAATTTTTAGTTATTTTTAATAAGCTTAACATATAGAAATCCAATTACTGACATCAACTTTCCCCACCTCTAAAAAAGGTAATTTAGTTACATATATGAGTCACCCTTCAAACGCTCTTTCCACTTGGGTCAGCCCTCTGCCTCAGACACTCACAGGACCTGCCAAAAGCAATTTCAGGGCTATTTCCCTGCTAGGTTCACCTACGTTGGGTTGGACCAAGAACTTTGCAAGTAACCTCATGACGTTCATCTTACCCTCTTCTCTAAATCTGGTAAAATAATTAGCAGTAAACAGAACTGATGAGGTATTATAATTAAGAACACATTCTTGTTCTCCAAGTTATTATACATCAAAAAGATGCCACAGGAATAGCCAAAATATTAATAGCAGCCTCTACACTTGTGAAATTTACATTTGGTTTAAAAGATTTCACAGTATTTGTTTACTTATGAATTAAGGCACATTTTACTAATACATTTGAATAATGTTACAAAAATACACTCCTCCATGAAGAAATATGCAGTGTTCCTGCACTTGAGGTAGATACTGAAAATCCCATTTTTTTTTCTAGATGACATGAGTCTACCATTCCTTCTGTAAAATGAATTAGGCATCCACCCATTATTCAAGCTTTTGTTATTTACTAGTTCTTGGTTTCGTTTCCAAGCACTGTATTTTGGTCACATAAATCAGACACTTGGGTAGTGCCGTAATACTGACAAAATTTCCTTCAAGCCACTGGTAACATGTTGACACTCCATGCCATCCATTCCCAATCTGCCTAAAGATTCAAGGCAACAATTACAAAACATCTGAGTTTACTAAGTTTTTATTTTCAGTTTTTGCAATTATTTGTTGCTGTATTAAAAGAATACAGCAGTAAGAGGCATTCCTTATGGCCAAACCCATGGCTTCAGCCATTTCAGGTCCACTGTAATCCTGCATTCCCTAACATGTGAGACTGAAGCCCAACACGTACAACATCTATGGATAGATAAGACACCAATACATTTACAAACTATTCCAGAACAAAATCTGAGGCTTAAACTTTTAAACAAAGTGACCTACTTGGGAAAGGGAATTCACTTCAACAGAGGGAACTGAATGGACAGAATGAGGTTCTGAGCAAACCAAACCTCAAGTTTTACACTCCTAAGTTCATTAAAGCAAAGTTTTATTCTCAACGACATCCCTGGCAACTTTTACACCAGAGGAAAGAAGTGTTCTTAATTGGCAGCTAAGACCATTATGTTATTCTCTACCATCTTTAGCAGGAACTAAGTGCTCTGGACAGCCCTAAATCTGCTTTTATCACCATTAGACATTCCTTAAGCAGAGCAGTAAAAGCACAACCCATGTAGGTTTGGGTATTCTTAGGTAAGAAAGGCTGTTTGTCAGATTTCAAGGTTAATTCCAGATAAGATGTGGCTTTATTCACAAATGCACTCTTTTGTGATTATTTTTAAACACTAAATTTTATTGCATTAATCAAAGTATGCCAACTTTAATAAATCCCCTGGTGGTTTTGAGTATTTTCTCTCTTCTCTTAAAAAAGAGAGTTAAAAATCGGTGCTTCAAATAAACACCATGTTAACCAGAGAATGCAACACCAAATCTTTCAAGATCCACCCATTTGAATGCTTTCACAACTGCTTTTTGAAGCAGCTTCTTTCATAGACAACTATTTCAATTAAGTAATTTAAGGGTTTCACATTCACCTCTTCCTTATGTAAGGACTGTAAACCAGAAAAAGATGGAAGAATTATTCAGCGTGTAAATGAAAAGCCCAAGTTCTACTCAAAGAGCCAGATCTGACAATAGCCAATTTATAACCCAACAAAAAAACAAAAACACACAGAAAGATGTAGGATTCACATGAAGATTAATATTAAAATGGCACATAAGTCACATGTTTAGAGATTCTAGCAGGTGATTTAGGCTAGGAAGGCATCAATGGATAGCATAGGAAGAGCTTGGAGGAATAGCTGGAGAAGAAACATACCAAGAAATATGCTGTTCCACACACCTGCAGTGGGAAAAACAGCTTAAGACTTCTGAAAGAAAAGTAGTAAAACTTACAAATCACAGTAGTAGAAGAGATTAAATACTTATCAAAACTAAGTTTGTGTACACACATTAAAAACTTAATTCCTCGAAATCCATGAAGTCTTTGGTAATCTTTTTCAACTTTTGCTTCAGGACTGAAAACTCAAGCGATAAAATTGGTCCAAAATGAAATGGACCCAGAAGCAGCAGCAGGCCAGACTAACACATCCTGGCAAGGTTTGCACCTTACCCTCACATAATCCTTTTCAGAAGGGCTCGACATTAGTCTCCACATCATGGAGTGGAAGAGAAGCCCAGCACTCTGGAGTCCAAAACCAGCTTCTCTCCCAGCACCTGAGGCAATGCAGAAGGCAGTGGCTGCTGGATGGCTCTGTTAACAAACACAGCCACGGGACAGCTAAAATTCACTGTCATCTGGCCAGTAAAATGAGTGCATTTGCATTTTGGAACATTTTCCCAACATATGTGAAGCCTAAGGAAGGCCTTGCTCACTTAGGTAAGCATGTCAGACTAAAAGAAACTGTCGCCTAAAGAAAAGCATATATTCCAAAGCACAGTGCTGCAGGAATAGAGCTTCCCACAAAAAGAAGTTAATCTGTGTACACAAAATGCAGTGGATGCCCCAATTAAATATGCAGAATCAAGGAGTCTGAATTTTAAGCAGAGAGGAAGAAAAAAGGACTTGTGTCTTTCTACAGGCAACTCCCAAGAAAGTCACAATGTGCCAGAGACGACAAAAGGTCAAGACCAAGTTCCTTTTAGTTAAGGAAATGGGAAAGAATTCTGTCCCGATATTCATCCAGTACAGAACTGAATTAATTTACCTACTCAAGCCTGCCAATTTTTTGTTTTGACTATATGAGGAATGATTTCAAGTCTATCATCTAGGAGTTTAATTTAAAAAAAATTACAGGAAATTGTACTGGCATTTATAATTTTGTGCAAAGCTAGAGCATTATGAATGAAGAACAGAAACAGAACAATTGCAGAACAGGAGACAGTAACTGCCTGCTCAAAGGCTCCCAATGATCCTGAGAAGCATAAGGACAACACAAGATGCTTGTACGCCAAGTTCTTCCTGCTACACTTCTCATACCATTTGTTATCCAAATGGTGTGTAGTACCTCTCTGGAGACAGACATCTACATACCAAAAACCCTTCTGAACAAGCAAAACTACAATATAGAAGTTCTCAGTGAAATCTGGAGTCCAATCACGCAAGCCATCAGAACTACAATCAGATGTGAAAGCTGTTCTGCAGCCAGACTGGGAGAGAGCACTATCCAAGCACTGCTCACTTCCCCAGAGCTTTTCTGAAACGCACATGCACACATGGCCACACACTGAGGAACTGCAGAATGTACTCAGCCAAAGCCTTCACTACTTAAACCTTATAGCCATGTGTGCTTGCTGGGGTTTTTTTAAAGCTAAAAAGTAAATGTTATTAGGAATAACAACTTACCAGTGCTTCAACCAAGAGCAGCTATTTTGCTTACAGTGAGTAAATCAATTCCTCAACAAATCTGTAGGGAAAATGGGATATTAAAACACTTGAATTAAAATAAATTAAAAAATAGAAGAAATCTAGACCTTAAGGTCTGCAAGACCAAGCATGCGCTTTCATTACAAAAACACTCATACAAAAAAACCCCCAACAAAACAAACAACACCCAAGCATTACCAGCTCACAGCATGTGCTACACAAGTTATTTTTATTTTAATAAACTGAAGTATCACTAAGGGACCTGTTATTAAAGAACTTGCAAACAACTCAAGAAATTCAGACCCAGTCCACAAATGCATTGAGAAAAAACAACAAATAATATATTCTTTTAAGTTTTTGAAAAAGATCAGTCACGCATCAAGTGGAAGCATGCTTAAGCAAACTGACGTGCCCTTCACAATAGAAAATAAAAAGCTCTTTTTATTGAGACGAGGTATCAGCTAGATGCAGGGCCATTATGTAACACATTTATGTGGAACAAATTATCCACTCTGTCTCAAAGTTACTCATGTATAGGCAAGGTCCAAATGTGGAAATCTGACTTTGAAAAATGCTGTATCATTAAATTCTTATTCACAGTTACCTTAAGCAAAAGTAACAAGATTACAGACCTAAAACAACTCATGAACCCCCTTTTTTACTGTAAATTTCAACTACATGAAATAAGACATTCAAGTTTATCCTCCTGACATACAAACAAATCACATCTCTTGTAATCTCTAAGAATCTCCTTACATTGAAATATAGCCTCAAATACATAAAAATTAATGAACCTATCTAGTGACAGCACAACGTGCAATACTCTAAATCCTTTCCATTTGACAGCCACTCAGATGTGTAGAAAGAAAGACGGGATGAACAGGTTGTAATTTCTTTGTTGATGTAATTTACTTGAAACTCTTACTATGGAAAAAGCCTTTAAAAGGGGAAATGACAAAAAAATAGCAGTAGACTGGCAGAAGCACATAGAATATCCTAATGCGTGTGAAATTTAGAGGTTTAAAAATGTATTTGAATGTGCAAAAGCAGCTGCAATGAAATGGAAGCACAGAACTTCTGCGAAGTGCCCATCCACCATTTCAGAAGAAACACAAGATGGCTGCTGGACTCTGATCAGCCATTGGGCATCCACCAGTCATCCAAGGCACGAGAAATGAACCAAGGCAACAAGAGTTACACTCGGGCCCTTTGAATCATTTCACTCAAAAAAGGCCACTTAGAAACGCCAATCTAATACATGAAGACAGGTAAAATTAATGACTGGAAGACTCTCAGTTTCCAGCTCTCAGCCATTTTTAATAATTCATGGCACAGCTACACATCCATCATTGCTTTCAAGTTGGTTGTTGTTTTCTTTAGTTCTAGAGCAAGCACACAGCTGTGGTAGTCTGACAGAAACTTTAATAAGGGTATTTAATATGGCTGTTACTACAAAGCACCTTCCTCTAATGACAACGTTATGAAGACTCCACCAGAGTTTTCTCTGACCTCACCACACTTGAGCAAAAGGAATCTTTTGTTTGTCCGAGTGGCATCACACAGTAGTAGACACTTCTCTTCATGGAAGAGAGTGGGTGAACCAAACAATGAGTTTTGTAAAAACAACACGAGGATGTTGATAATATATTACATTTCGTTCACATGAGTTATTTTTTCACTATTATAGAATACATCCCTGTATTCTGAGTTTTTAATTTTAACATCCAAAACACATTCACTCTTAAACTACAGAATAAATCACCAAAGCTGCAGGTTTATGCCATGAGCCAGAAAACAGAGCTTGGAAATACAAGTCTTGGCTGAAAAAATTAACCTTTCATGTTAACAGCTGTATTTCCTGTATCTAATGTCACAATCTTTTAATCAGACTACTTACTGTAATTGTTGTAGCCTGGGTGATTAAAAAAATCCTCTACTTAAAAATGAATATGAATTTACTTTTTTAGGTAATCTAATAGCTAGGGCCTATTTTTGTTTTAAAATTACAGACCCATGAAGTGCAGTACAGCCTATGCCACACAAACCACGCCCGGCATCATGGGTCAATGGCTCCTTCCCCCAAAGATTGGCACTACCCATCACACAGTGCATCTCCTTCTACAGCAAGAGGGGAGATCAGACATCCAAAAGCTATCACCCAATATCACATCTTTCTCCTGTGTTCATTATTTAATTAACAAAGTGTTTTGGCAAAGATGATGTCTATCACCACACCAATGCTCTTCCATGTATGCTGTCAATGCTACCAAAACCTATCTATGAGAACACTTAACAGGGGTTTGTATCCCCACAGAGGAGCAGCTTCCTCTGCTGAAGAGGTCTGCACTCAAACTGAGAGATTCTCCTGACCCCTCTCAACTCTCACAAGCACACTGCAGCATAAGCATGAACTTGGAACTTCCCTCAAGTGCCAGTAGTGTGCATCCAACCCACTGAGGTCTACTTGAACTAGAGGTGAAGCCACTGTTAGATGAAAACAAGTTGTTCTGCCAAGAAAAGGCAGCTCCGAAGAGCTCACAAAAGGGGCAGTTAAAGCTGCTTTTATTGTAATGTCTATTCAGCACAATCAGCATCAGGACAATACTGGAAAGATGCAAGACTGTTAAGATCAAAGTGCTCAATTTCATAGTTATCATAAAATGCTCAGGTCAGCCAAGATCTGCTCTTGAGCACTGTGTTTTTTAATTTTTACATTTCTACATTTTTTTAAAGAGCAGGTCGGCTACAACTTGCAGATTCAGACACTTCAGAATTTAGTATCAGGAATATAAATCAAGTCTGACAGGTTCAATCCCACCACTATTATCAGACTTGTGTGACCCAGGCTGGTCTTGCCCTCATCGTAATAGACTCTGCAGCATCTGTGATTTTTGACCCTCTGAATTGAAAACTTATGTGGGATTTTAGATATGCCCTGTTGTTCCTAAGATATGAGATCATTTCTGACACGAAGTTCTAGTTCTCACAGTTCCCATCACACAGTCACACGATGAAGTTGCAGGAACATACTGTCATATCACCTTGGTCGTTAGCTGTGTTTGCTGCAGGACATCCATGATGGTGGCACATGTCCAATATCTATAAATATAATTTGAACTCTACCTTGCACATCAACAGTGACTCACTGCAGATAAAAGTTTATTATAACCTGAAGAGACATTTTGTAAAGCACATGGAAAACTGTACAATCTCTTTTCTATGAACAGACTGAGGCTTCATCCAAGCCTGGTAAAAAAACCCCAGCTGCACTTAGGTGGGGGTTCACAACTGGATTCTTTGGTTATCAGGATGAATTATGCAACTTTAGAAAGCAAATCATCAAAAGTGTTTTTGGGAATCCTGATACGTGCATCCTCAAGAAGATGCTTTACGCGCTGAGGTCCTGAGGATACACTGAAGTACATGAGCACTGGGAAGCTGTGAAAAGGAACCAGTTAAGACAGGCAAACAGGATCCCCCACTTTCAATGAGAGTGGTGAAAGCTCAAAAGCAACATGTTACTCTGATCCTAAATGCAGAATCTGAAGTGTAAAATTAAAAAATAAACATTAAAAAGCTGCTTTACTTACACTGCAAGGAGGAGAGCAAGATACCTCGTAACAACTGGGTACCACTTTAGGCTTTTTGAATGAAACTTACACCAAAACCAGAATTTTTAAGTTTATTGTATAAACAATTTCTTGAAAAGAAACAGCTAATGCGTGTCCCTTGCTAACGAATCAATACCTTGAACTAAGAAAAAAAGCATTCCTGAAGTTTGATTGGACAATATCCTTTAGGAGATGACAATCCTTTGGCTTCACCGCATGTCAACATGGGCACTGCAGATTGCTAAAAGGTTGTACTTGTGAGCGACCATGAAAGTCTTCAAAGGTACAGGAGACATTAACGTTACTGTAGTACGTACATACTAACAATTCCCAAATGAACTAACCTCGAAAGAAAATAAATTCAACAAGGTAAAATACTGGAACTTAAATGTTTAATGTTTATTTTGAAAAAAATAAAAATTGTTTCCAGGATAAATGAAGAACAAAAAACACAAAAGAAACAAAACCCCACAACACAGTGTAACATACCTGGCACACACAGTACAGAATTTTGCTCAAGGTCTTTTGCCCAGCTAGTCATCTGAATCTTGGGAAAAACAATATCCAGTGATAGCCCTTAAAGGAAAAAAACAACAAAACCAGGTTTGTCTGAAAACAAGGTACAGATAAGCTCTTGAAGTCCAAACATTCTACAATGACAAACTTTCTAAAAACACGTACAGGAAATATCTTTGAACAAATGAAAGTTTTACCAACAGTACAAAACCAATATTCTATTGTTAAGCATTAGCCTCCGAGTCCCCAAAACCAAGAAACAGGCCCCAAAATGTCCTTCTTTAAGAATCCCTGAAGTCTTGGGCTACTACTTTGATATAAAAATTCTACGATTTCCCCAAACATTAATGGTACAAACTCCTTAAGAAAAAAACTAAATGATTTTCAAAGTTTAATGCAGGTTTTCACTGGTAAAACGGGACACACAGAACTTCAGTTTATATGCAAATACTGTCCTTTTTCACCAAACACAATGCATATACATTTGTATCCAAATATTATAAAAATAAACAATCCACTTATCAAATAGCCTTAGTAAACTGAAATTTATACTCAAGCAGCACATAAACATATTATCTGAAGGCAGTCTACCTGTAATTGCAAAGTAAAGCTTTTTAGAAGTGCAGACAATTTATAAAATGTGTCCCTTCCATATAAAAATGAGATTTTTTTATCCCATCTGCACAGTAGCAAAAAGGCAAATTCCAGTTTCACAAAAATAACAAGGAAATGAACTAAGTATTAGCACAAGGTATAACGATCTTACCTAAGAAAAAATAAGGCATGAACGAATCCTCTGGAAGCCAGTCAGGAAATAAGGTTCTGTTCATAAAATTCTACCTGAAAAAACAAAGTATGGAAATTTTCAGTATTTTGCTTTAGAAAAACAGCATAAGTCATATGCCTGAAATCTGTGAGTCTTTAGATAATTATTAAGTCGGGAAAAACTTATGATCACAGTAACTATCTTTCAAACTGAACTCTAAAAATACAAGTATGAGTGGCTGCACATTCCTGGCTGAAGAAAAACCTACTGGAGATGAGTGACTGACATACAACACGCATGATTTGTGTTTTTCATGAATAACTGCAGTCTGCTCTTCTGTCTGCCCTTACTTTAATTTTGAGAGACTTAAAGCTAAAATGCTAATTTAAAAATTTTTTTATTGAGTAATTTATCACACAATATCCCTCAGCCCTTTTACCTTTTTTTCACATTAAACTCTTTAGAAGTAGGCTACGCAAAATTAAATAAAACCTCTACTGATGGCAAGGTTATTTTAAAATGGCTTCTGTCATCAGCTTCTCTGAATTTGAAGTCCTAAGTTACTTCATCTCTTTGCCCTTTAGAATACAGTTTTAAAGCCTTCAGCTTCTTTAACCTTTAATAAGATCTCCAACTATGCTCTTTTAACACAAGGAACACCATATTTGCACTACCTCTAGCCAACTTTTCTTGCCTTTAACAAACCAAAGCCATAACATTTTATTTTACAGCAATTATATTTATCACCAGCACTACTTCACACTCTAGAAGTATAGAATCATTCTGTAAGTACACGATTTTGAAAAACATTTTAATTCAGGATTAAAAGATGCATAAACTCAAACCCCTACACCCTAAATATAAAACAAACGCCGTAGAACTATTAAATATGTACATTATGAATTACAAGTAATTTATTTTCTGGACAATTACCTGCTATTTTATTTTCAACTGTTGAAAGAAACCAGTCAAAAGTATTTAAAAATTATCCTCTAATATACTTCAGACAAATCCAGCAGACACCCACCTAAAGCTAGAACTTTCTTTAGGGCAAAGTGTGTATGCCAGAACCTGATCTGCGCTGCAGAACTGTTGCTGAGGTTATAAAACCACCATAATCCAAATCTAAAATAAAGACACCGAACACTCTGCATAAAGGTGACAGGAGTCCAACGCTTTCTGAAACTTGTATTTCTATTTCCAAAAAAGGGTAACTTCGATTGGTGCAATGACAGATTATTTGCAGAGGAAGTACGGAAAAATGTAGATTTACCTCCAACTGCAGTATTTAAAATCTGCACAGAGTTTTATAACCTTGAACAAGCGTACACCATTAAAATCCAACAAATACGGCTATACGCAACCTTCAATTATAACCTCAATTTTTAGTATTTACCTCTTGCTCTGCCACAGAGATATTTTATACATTAAGAATTGGAATTTTACCCTTAAATTGGTAATTGCTGAACGCGAGCCAACCCAAAACAAACGTCAGCCATTGCATTTAAAGTTGCATTTTTAGAAGTCTTGCAATAGGTGTTGTACAACTTCTAAATTATCAGAACACCGAAACGACGACTAAAATGTTTCATAAAGAGAAGTAACAGTCAGGTCTCTGAAAAACCTATAAACTGAATAATAAAAACAAACCTGATACCCATTAAATGTTTTTTAAAAGCTTTCCATGTCAGACACAAACTCATCCGTTTCTTTATTGTGTAATTCGTATTTAAGTAACTCTCTTTTTGTAGTGTCGTCTAAATCACAACTGTAGTATTTTGCCAACTTTAAACTGTAGAGTTGGCATGATCGAGCTTTGTTTTTCTCAAGCTTTTAAGTTTCTACGTTGCCGTTTTAATTGCAAAATCAAATTTGCACGTAATTCGTGAGAGTTTTCTTTTAAACTTCTGCACCTGAATTGCTGTTTCTCCAGTGAAGTCGATTTCTCTCTATTGTTTCATAAAGTACCAATCTGTCTCATCCGCAGCCTGTTTCTCTCTTACTGGTTTACAAAGAGTTAAAAGCCAACACCCCTCAAAAAAAAAAAATACACTCCAAGTTTTATTTTTAAGAGAAAAGGACATGGCGTCTTTGTTCTTAGAAACTACGAAAACATATCCCCATGCGACCAGCGACGGGCAAGAAACGCTCTTCTACACAGACACGGGGCTAAACATTTCGGTGATGCCGTCTTACAGCCTTCACCTCTCCCCCTCCCTGCACTGCTGCATTGGAGTTCCGAACTGGTTTGCAGATACCCCCCTTGCAGGCTGCGCTGGGGGAACCGGTCCGCAGCCCCCCCTGTGCTCGGTGCTGCACAGGGGAGCCAAAACCCGCCACTGCTCCCCCCGGGGCTGCATCGGGGACCGGGCGGGCGGAACCCGTCGGGTGCTGCAGGAGAGAGAAGGGAGCGCCCGCAGCCGCCCCGGGTCACCGGGGCTCCCCTTGTCCCGCCGCTCCCCCTCAGCCCAGCCCGGTCTCGGGCACGGGTGGGGGTCCCCGAAGGTACCCGCAGGTCCCCTCAACGACCGACGGGGGGGGGAAGCGGGGGGCAGGGGGAGGCAGCGCCCCCTCCCCCTCCCGGCTCCAAGGACATTTTGTTTTTCCTCCCAAGGACAAAGGACAATGAGGAGCCCGGAGACTCCGGCACTTACCCGGCGAAGAGCAGCTCGCTGACAGACACTCGGGGCCCCGAGGACGGGGCGCTGCTCCCGGCTCTCCCTGCCCGCGGTCAAGGGCGGCCCCGCGCCCGCCCGGCGAGGGAGCGGCACGGGCAGCGCTCCGCAGCCCGGCGCCATTGCTGCCCGACCGTCGGCAGCCCCGCTCGGCAGCCCAGCTCCCCGCCCTGCGAAGTCCCGGAGCCCACAGAGCGCCGGGCCCGATTTGGCGCCCGGGAGCGGAACCGAGGGCGCTCGCCGGGCGTCCCCGGTGCGAGCGGCGGGGACAGCGCCGGGAGACGGGCGGGAGCCGCGGCTGCTCCCCGGCCATCTTGTGCCGTGTGTGTGAGGGAGCCTCCGCCGTCTCCTCTCAACTCCTTGCTCCCCTCCCCCCGCACAACATGGCCGCCCGGTCGCTCCTCACTGCGGCGGGGAAGGGGCGGCACCGCGCGCGCGCCCCGCCCCTCCCCTCCCTGGGCTGCGCGCGCGCCGCGCGCCGCTCCCTATTGGCCTCCCCCCGCCCGGGCCCCGCGCGCTCCGCCGCCGCGGCCTCCCATTGGCCCGCGCTGCCAGCCTCAGCCGCCCCCCATTGGCTCCCGCCGCCTCCTCGCGCGCCGGCCGCAGCAGCCGCCCCTCAGGGGGAGGCGGGAGCGGGAGCAGGGGCGGCCACCGCCCCCTCGCAGCCCCACCTGGCCGGGCCATCCCACCTGTCCTGCCCCAGCGCAGCTCTGACCCCGCTCGGCCCGAGCTCTGCCAGACTCCAGACATCTCCTCATACCTCCGCCTGCCCGCACTGACACATAGCAGGGTTCAGCCTCCTGAGTTGGCTGCTGTCAGCCCGCATCTCACGGCCCCGTCTGCCGCCATTCCACAAACACCACCTCTGTTATCAGCCCTTGACATAAGCACAGGGACAGCTCACCCGCCAGGGTCCCCAGGGAGGAGTGGGGCCACGAACCTCTCTATTCTGATGGGATGCACACCTCTGTTGTGCACCCTCAGCCCCCGAGCCCGGCTGGAGCAGAGAGCCAGCACAAGGCAGTCACCTGCCTGTCTGCCACATCAATCCCCCGTTACTGCTGCTGAGAAACAGCACAGACGCACAAATAAAACTAGATATCCTGCTTTTTTTAGCCAGCACCACAGAAGCTGTCTGGTGTGCCAGCCTACCAGGGCACTGTCTCTTATTTTGACTACAGCCATGGAAACCACTTCAGATATCAGCAAGATGGAAACCTCATACTCCTGGTCACTGCCATGAATCCTGTCCCCAGCCCCAGTTATGGTGCTCCTCTGCAAGAAGCACACACAGCAAACATGACAGAACTAATATTTATACACTTCAGCAGTCATTTTGAATGATACGAGCACCTTTCCCCTTCTTTCATTTGCCCAGGTGACTCCATTAAAAGCAGAAAGAAATTGTCTAAGTCTTCCTTTTTCATATTAATGAACCTGGGTAATTATGATACAATTAAACTAACAATATGATTATGGAAGGCCTCAGGATCCAGTGTGGCATTTGAGATCACGCAGTTGGACTTTGGCAGCTTTCTCCTGAGCTAAGTCCTGGAAAAACCACAAGGAAGTGACTAGCTGAAAAGAATCAATCCCTATGATTTTGAGCCAAGAGATCTATTTCCTTTCAAAATACTGAGAAAAGCTGACCTCGTGTATAGGATAGCAGGGGATATCTACAACTTGTAGACAGTGGGATAAGGTGTTACATCTTCACAGAAGGGATGGTGGTGACCCACATAAAGGTACCACAGCACAGGAACCTCCAGTCAGGGAGTCAGTGGTGGTCCAAAAGAGCTGATGCAGCTTCTCACTGAAAAGGGGCCCTTCTTTTCCCTCTCACAAGAAGAATTGTTGAAGTTCTGGTCTACAGAGACTATGGATAGCAGAAAGCCTGTTCTGCAACTTCATTCCCATTTAGAATCTTGCACAGGCCAATCCTCTTGCTCTCCTTGGAACTGCTCACTTATAACTGTATCTAAAGGTGCCTGTATGTACAGAACCCAGATGCTATTCTCCTTGGAAAACCACCAGCAGTGAAACAGGGGGAAGGATGAGGCAGGATCCAGATGAAAGCAGGGTGCAGCAACAGCACTTCTCCTTATGTCAGCATTTTCAGCTGATCCTGCATGGTGAAACTTCACAGCAAGGACCAAGATTAGAAATTCCATGTACAATTTCCAGCCTTTCTCTTGTTTCTTCCCAAAACACAAATACATTTCTCTAAGAACATATGTGTGGCCACTTGCAATAACAACACGACAGGGAGAAAAGAGATCAGGGATTCTAGACATAATTGTGCCTTGTAAGAGTAGTGTGATTCTAACCAGGAGAGCTTAAGATTGTACCTGAACAAGATCTAAACTGTGTGCTCAGACTGTTATCTGATTTTCTCTAACTATACCAGACTGTCTAGTGTAATAGACTGTTCCTCTTAGAAAACAAAAAAACAAAAAAAACAAAAAAACAAAAAAAACAAACAAAAAAAAACAAACAATAAAAAAACAAAACAAAACAAAAAAAAAACACAAAACAAAACAAAACAAAAAAAAAACCAATCAAACAAAAAAACCCCCCAAAAACAAAAAACCCCTATGTACATTTATAGACAAATGTTTTTGGAAGTCCCTCACTCTACTGCTGCTATGTGTCACCAAAAAATTACTCAAAGTCTAATATCTTCATTAAATATGTGCAGCACTGCTCTTTTGCTTCCTGGGCACCAAGACCTGAAGCAGCTCCAAAAAACCTTACACATGTATCCATGATCTCCTCCATTCCTTGCCCCTGAATGAGTTGCATGGAAGTGAACACAAGTACAGTCACTGTCTGCAGAGCCATAGCTCCCCTCACACAGTGTTGCTGTTCCTTACCAGGAACAGGCTGTTTGCATTCTTCTTCCTAATGAAACAGAACAAAATTCTCATTCCTATTGCCTCTGTAGCTACCCCATGATTTTCCTCTTAAATTCAGCATTTCTGCACTGCAATTCTCTCTGTAAAGTTCATTCCTTCTCTTTCAGATGACACACTCTCTTCCTTTGTGTATCATTAGACCAAGCACTTCAGCCATGTTTTATGAACCACACGTCTGAAAATAATGACACAAGTTAATGTTTCCATTACTAATTTGGGAACTATTTTCTGAGATTGCATCTGTGGCTGGAATTTCAGATGGAGGCACAGAACCTGACTTTTTGGTACTCTTATTTTCTTCTAGGACCTTTCGTCCTTCCCGCAGCCCCATGTTATTATCCCTTAGGGACAACATGCAAAGGCACACTGCGATCCCACAGGGCAGTGTCCCTTCCCCACGTGTCCCAAACTGCTCTCTGTACCAGAGAACACCAAAAGGTTGGTGAAGCAGTTTACTCTTTGTTATACAGCATAGCTCACAGATCTTTGGAGACACAAATATAATGGAAAGGCAAATATTGGACAAAATGGTGAAGTATTGTAGGTGCCTTTGAAGTAGAAAACAGGAGTCTGAACAAGACTGAGAGATGTCACCAAACTTTTCTTCAACCAAAAATCTCACTTTTCAGAAGAAATCAATGCCAGTTTCCTAGGCCTTAGGCCAAACAGAATAGTTTGGATTACTTGGACAGAGACTGTGCAAACTGGATATAGAATGCCCTTTGAGCACAGTGAGCTGTTTGTGGGAGGCATTTCACTTCCTGTGAACTGGGTGTTTATAGAAGTTGTCACTTTGTCCTGAATCAAGCAGGAGCTTTATGTTCAGATTTTGTATGTAACCTGGAACATGTAGATCGAACAATCTGCTTCCCTGCCCCCCCTTCTGTTTCCTGCTTCAGTAATTCACTATTAAAATCACAGTAACTGCTCAGGTAGATACAAAGTCACCTTCTAAGCATGGAACCACATTCCCTGTGTGACTGATGAAGATGATTATGGTATCCTGATCTCAGCTAAAGCTTTTTGCTACTGTCACAAGATAAGCAATAAACCCAGCAGCAGCAAGGATAAAACTCAGTTCTAGCAACAAACTGGTGCTGTTCATTCTGCTCCAAGACTGGAACTGGAACCGAAATCCAGACTTTTGCTCCAGCCTGTAATGAATAATTGCAAACACATTGACACACATAAAGAGAACTTTTACCTAGGCCCTTTTTATTCCTGGGCTTTAACACAAAAAACTGAGATTATATTAATATGGGGGGTTTGCTGGCATTTTTATAGGGCTCATATATAGAATGATGAACCTTGTGAGCAGCAAGGAAAAGATTTTTTACCATGAATAGGTAGAAACAAATTCTTATCAGTGTTATAAACATATGGTAAAGAAAAATATCTTTCAGTCTAAGCCAAACCTCAGTGTTTTTTTCAATATATTCAAAATTAAGCAATTTTAAGCAAGATTCCTGCTTTCAAAGAAAAGTAAGTTATTAATAAAAAATCTAAAGACAAAATGGAAGTCAGAAATAGATTCAGCATATTTTGTGGGATTTAATGGTCTCTCCTAAGCAAATTTTTAACTTGGTGGTCACAATGTATCAAAGAGTCAGTACTGTTGCTGTACACGTGATCTTGTGGCCTGAGCTCACATTTTAGATCTAAAAGCTCCTTAACAAGGACACACCTCGCTGTTTCAGTTTTGCATGAGTTCCTGTATACAATAAAGCAAATAACAGACCAGCAACTATTTTCTACTGAGAGGATTAATTATTAAGCTTTATATTAACTCCACTAGGGAATATACACACATTTTTCTTGGGAAATCAAATCCACTCTTTTTAAGGAGGTTTGAAGCTCTTTGTTTCTATTACAGATCATCTCCAAACTAACCCTTATTGTCACCTGAACTGGATGTAAGAATAAGGACCATCTCGGTCAAGGTATTTATGCTGTATTTGGCCAATGTCTAACACACATATATTGCCTTAAATGGCAGCCTTAGAAGTATAAGGGAAGTCAGAAAGAAACAGTAATCCTTATTTTGGTGAAATCTTATGACAGTTTAAAACTAGACTGTCTCAAACTTTAACGTGGCTGATTGGATAATAATATGTTTAATTGCTTCTTAAAGTAAACCAACGGAGCTTGGAACAACAAATCTGTTTCTTCAACCCCCTTTTTAGCCCCTGCTTCTTGTATGCAATGTTCTCTTTTCTCAAGGTCACCTTTTACGTAACAAACTATTCTGCTTGGCTTGGAAAACCTTTATAAGAGGACTGGGACATGGTAGAAAAATACTGACCATTTTACCTGTCTCTGCTTAGACACTGGAATTTATAAAAGCGTTAACAAGGTATTACATATCTCCTTACATGAAAAAATCATGATGCAACTTTGCTTACTGCTGACATCACCTTTGAAAGCAAAGAAGAAACTAATGTGCTCCTTCCCAGGGACTGTAATGCCAGAGGTAGAGCACACCAGGGCAGGTGCTGTGACCTTGCTCACACACTTGAACTGAACTGCTCTGCACTGATCAAGTTCCCTGCCTGGAAACTTGCAGGACTGCAACCATACAAGGATTAGACATGGTGACAGGGTTTAAAATCACTTTAAAAAGTAGAAGCTACAAGCAGTGTTCTCTATCTCACCATTGCTGCTGGAAATGGAGTCTGCAGAGGGAGTGTTTTGGTCATTGTTTTATCAAGAGTTTGTTCAAAAAAAAAGACCCCAAAACATCAGCACCATTAAGGGAGCCTAATCCCATCTTATATTTCAAAAGAGATACTGTTCTCCCATTTTCCAATATGTTATGGAATTGTTACATGAAGCATTTTATAACTTTTAACACAAATCTTTAGAATATCTGTATTTTAAATGTAGCTGCAAAATTATATTTTTAGAAGATACAGACAGTGGCTTTTTTTTTTGTGTAAGTTTAGATAATTTGAAATTCTAGCATGATTACTTCCTTATGCAGATTTAAAGCTCATTTTCCAAAGGCTTTTACCTGACCATCCTTGAAATTTATTTCCTGTAAACAAAAGCCAGTAAAGCTTGATTGCTTAAGTGTTTGAGGAATATGATCAGCAAAGGGAAAACAGGCTTAGTAAAAATATGTGTTTACACATCAAAATCGAGGACAAAAAAAAAGTATTTCCAACTATAAGCTCCAATTTTTATTTTTCCTCACTCTCCATTTGAGTCCTAGTGAAGGCTTTGGAAAGTTATGATAGTGATTATAACAACAACTATATTTTCTTGGTAAATCTCCTTGGAGTTTTGGAGGTAAAGGGTTTCATACCGGCCTTGCAAACATGAGGAATTTCACTCAGATTGAACAAGATAAATTATAGCTACTCTAGAATGAAAAGAAAAACAGGCCAGGCCTCCAAACCCACAAATATAGAACTAGGATTTTTATTACAAGCAAGTTTCAAGCCTGTTTCCATAACGATCTTCATTCTCGTCTCCAGTGTCCAGGTAGCACTGTAGGGCATTTATTGATTGCTATATAAAAGTTGACAAAATGATGCATTATTCAGTAAATTGCCACATGCAGGGAAAAGAAACTGTACCTTTTTTTTCTGAAATCTTACAAGCATATACTTTTTTTTATTTCACAGACAGTCTGACAAAGCACTGAATCACCCTGTTGTAATGCACCACATATATAAAAGACCCCTTATGTAGTAGCTCAAAACAAACTTCTTCATATTTGTCAATACTTGCTAGATGTGGAGTCCAATCAATTTTTGCTGTAGCGATGCACAGACACACTTGGATTAGAATGTCACCTGAATAGAAACAGCTCCTGTGTCAGGCTGATATTTCCCATGAGCTTTTATATTTTCTTCTTACAGTCAATTCATTATAAACTGGTTCCTGCCAGAGCTTTACCCAACTCATCAGCCCAGGGACTAGAGCAGCTCTGGGCACGTCAGGCACACTCCAGAATTACCAGCTTTAACTGTTGCAGACAAGACATTTTCATGCTGAAACAAATACTCCCCCTCTGACAAAGCCCTTAAGAGTGAAAATCCTGTCTCAGCTTAAAACCATTCACAGTGCACTTATTTTTAATAGTCGAAGTTTTGTATTAGGTGGTGAACTGTGACTAAACATCAGCAGCCCTAGAAAACACTGTTGGAACAAAACTGTCACAAAATTAGGTCAATGGCTTTTTGTGCAATTAAAGTAGCAGAGCAAACACAAGACATCTTGGCTGAGACATGCACTGTGCTTGATCACCTGAAAAATCTGACTACCACCTTCATTGCCATTTCACCCAGAGGAAGATCCTAACAAGGTTCTATGTGCCCAAAACAAGATTTATTTTCTTCAAGATTTAACCATGCATCTAACCAGAATCTATCACCTCTCTCTACAAATGTGTTATAAGTGTAGAAATACTTCCTTTAATGACAAAAGCTGAGATTTTGATCTCTTCTTCTTACTCCAAACACTTGAGACTTAAGTTGTGTGCCTATGCCTTTAATTCAGAGCTAAGTGATTACATTTAGGCTTGTGGAACCACTCCAGTGTTTTCTTGGTGTCTAAACCAAATGTTGTCCTAAGGATTTGGAAGCACATGAAGTGAATCTAGGGATGAACATGTATGGTAGTACTTGGAAAATGCAACTGAAATTAACTAATCCAGACTGTAGAAGGGAAAGAAAACCTAAAGCAGAGGTCTAAATTTCAAGAGTAAGAGCAAGCAAGAGTAAGTTGTAGCTTCGCAAATACAGATATAATTGCATCACCATTCCTTTAATTTTCCCCAACACTTCTTTTTCTTTCATATTTTTTGTTAATAATGGCAGAAGAAAGAATATAAATTGTGTTAGGTATTTCACCTCTTATTCTTCTCCTTCAGTATGCCTTTAAAACCTTTCCATAAAATAGAATATTGACTATGAAGAGACCAAATGTTAGACAGAAGTAGATGCAAATAGGTCAAAATAAAATGCTTTTAACTGAGAAACTATCTCAGATTTTCTTGTAACAAGCCACACATGCTACTGGTATTAAAACAGTACATTTGACTACTCTAACCTAGGGTGTAAGACAAAGGAAACCTTAGAGCACTTCAGGGAAAAGAAGTGTGTGGGGAGAATAAGTTCGTACGTGTAGGAGCTAAAGGCAAATGCTTGAATAATTTACAATTGTAACATGCACAAAAATGAAACACTGTGACTTTAATAACTAGCTTTTTTTTCCCTGCTTAAACTCCAATTATTAGGCTATTGTGCTCCAGGCTAGCATATCAGGTGCTGATAATGAACATTCAGGCACAGGACTTTTGCTGCACAAACGAAAACTGTTCTGCTCAAAAGATTAATAAAGGATTATCTTCTTGTATATACATATATATATATACACTCTGAACAGAATGAAAATTGTAAACAAAAATGGAATATTGAAGTCTACTTAAATCCTGTTAATAATGTGGAATTAAGTGTAGGAAAAAACATAACCTAATTAATAGGTTCCAAAAGGCACATACATAGGTGCTGGAAAAGTGATTTTTATATATGGAAACTATTTTATGCTTTATATTATCATTATAATGCACAGTCTTAGACAAACCAAGGATATGCACGAATGTCACACTAGAGCTCTTCACTACATTTATTGCTGGTGATCAGTGCACTGCACCCAGGTTATGTCTGAACTGCAAGACGGAACATAACCTTAGCAGAGTAAAAAAGGGCAGTCAAGAAAATAATGGTCGTGAGGTGGCAAAGAGACTTTTCTGTAATAAAGAAATCACCATCTCGAAGAAATCTTTGCAGGTGACAAGCTTGAAAAGGAACCTTTAGACCCAGAGAGAGGAGATCAAAGACCTTGCAAAATGCAGCTGCACATAACATGGAGGAGTCTTAAATATGACTAATACTCCCTGCAAACCTAGTTGGGATTTGAATACTGTGGCTGGAAGTTTTCAAGTCTTTTGTGAGCAGCTGAAATAATGACGGTTGCCTTCCTGGGAATCAGCAGCCCAACACCCAAGTGTGCTGCACTGCTGCAGCATTCCCAATCCCACATCATATTCCCACAGAGGCTGCAACATTTCTGAGCTACGTTACAGACAGGTCAGCTGGCAACGAGATGCTCACTGATGGGTCAGCAAGGAAAGGGAACAGAGACCCTCTGCACTCATTTTGTAGTTCTTCCTTTAGCAGATGTACTGATTCCTCTCTATAACGTGCAGCCTTCCCCCAAGTGCAGAACCTCTAGAACAGAAATTTGTTCAGAAACTGAACATCAGATCAAAAGATCCAGGCCTTTAACAGCACAATTTCATGAGCTCTGTCTCCTTAAGAAGCCAGGAAAAAAAATATAGCTACATGAAAAATAAATGAGCAGCTTTTCCTGACTCTGAAACCAGAAAATAATGACATGAAACCAAAATCAAATGCAGCACTATCAGTTGTATTCCCAAATGCCAGCATTAATTCTCCTTCTTCCAGCTCCCAGAGACTTGTTAAACAAATGAGCCTTATAATGCATTTTGCAAGTGAAAGGTCCCAGAGTGGTAAAAAGTCAACTCCCACACCAAAGGCCCTTAATGAAAATGCTGAAGCTTTCTCCTGGAGTTCTGCACTGAAGGGCACCAACCTGAGCTCACTCCTGCCACGATCCCTATTTCCTCCTTTGATCAAAAAGAGCAGCTCTGCAGCACTAGCAATAGTCTGGGCTTTCAGATCAAAACTAGTATCTTAACACCTGGAAGTCAAGTCAGC
This sequence comes from Prinia subflava, assembly GCF_021018805.1. Classification (NCBI taxonomy): domain Eukaryota; kingdom Metazoa; phylum Chordata; class Aves; order Passeriformes; family Cisticolidae; genus Prinia; species Prinia subflava. Next base: position 5,875,678 of record NC_086261.1, read on the forward strand.
TCGTGTAAATCACAAAAGGCCGGTTTCGTGTGTGCACAGACCAGTCAGACCTTTTTCTGTAGCAGAAAAAAAAATCCTCTATTTAAAACACACCACATTTTCCCTGCACACCTGGGCTGGGTGTACAAGCCACGCTGTCATCCTGCTTATCCTCCCTACACCCTTCGTGGCATTTTTGGAACCATGTACACCCCTAAGATTTTTTTATCTCCTGGAGAGAGACTTGATTTTGCTCGCACACTGTGATACCCTCAGGAGAACTTTTCCCCTTTTCCCTGGTTTTCCCTGCTTGTCATTACATTTTTCCTTCAAGTTTAAAAAAATGAAAGCCTTTAGACTGAACAAGAGGGAAGGCAGAATGAGTAAGCCTCTTGCTTCAAACCAAGGAGAAAAACCTTGAAATCCAAACGGCACGAACACAACATGTCTCCTCCTGCTGCATTAATGCCGCCTCACGAAATGGCGCCTGCCTCTGCAGACAGCTGCCTTAAAACGCCCACGGCTCCTCGGCAAAACACAAATGCAACTTCTTTTTTGTTTGTTTGTTTTTCCCCGCAAAGCTTTTATTTTTCTCTCCTCACATCCAGCCTGTCGGTACCTCCCGAGAGCCCTCCGCAAAGCCAAAACCTGACAGGGAAGAGTTCTCCTTCATAAACCGGCCTTTCCCCTCCGCTTTGGGAGCCCCCCGGGACTGCTCCCCACGCAGGCGTGGGTGTGTGGGGCTGTGGGCTCCAGCCCCTGCACCCTGTACATAAATGTGCCGATTCAGCCGCTATCGCCACGATCTTGCCTTTCCAGAATTTTCTCCCTCCGCTTCCCAAATATAAAAGGACTTTTTGTGCTGAACACGGAGCGGGAGCGGTGATGGGCTCGGCGCAGGACGCCATGTGGTATTTGGTTTCTCTACAGTACATGTTTTTATAATGAAGGGGGAAGGGAAGGAAGGGAGCTGCTCCTACCAGCATGCCAATAATCTGTAGCAAAGGGCTGGAGCGCTCAGAGCCAATTAGTGCTCCAGTTAACCATTTAACTGCAGAAACAAAGCCAGTCCCAGCCACACAGTCCACGGGATTCGAGACAGAAAAGACGGTGTGTGCTCCCAGGGCATCGTGTTCGTACAGATTTTTTCATAGATGCATTTTTTCCCCCTGAAATTTAATAATGAATACTTTTGATAGACAAACTGACCACTAAAACTCCCTTATATCACAGCTTACAGCTACATCCTGCACACATACACTAAACAGTTTTAATAGAAGCTGGAAGTGTTTCAGGATCAGTGCTGGCCTGTGGTGGAACGATAAAAGCCACCCACAGGAGGTGCATTTCCGATACGGATATCACGTCCCTGCCACAGGAACAGCAAATCCATGCTGTCCATGGCAGGCTGGGAAGGGTCAGAGTGCTGCTCTGCCAAAGAATGGAGTGTCACTGCAACATCTCCCAGCAATGCTGCTGTGGGTGGAAAAACACCGTAAGGTGGGACAAGCTCTAGGAAAGCAATGACAAAGTGTCTCTCTCTTAAATGTGATGTCTCCATCATCCAGACAGCACTACCTGCAACAGTCTTGTTATTTCAACCCCTTAACCACATCAGAACAAGACCAAAAAAAAAGTTCCTTTAAAGCCTGAGGCAGGCCAGTTCGTCGCTTTTTGTGTGCCACTGAAGAAGCCAGGGAAGAAGACGCACAAGGAATTCTCAGCCTCAATCTTTTTCTCTGGGGGCAAGTCTGAACATTGCCAGAGAGCACAGACAAATTAGTCCTAATGCACAGCAACCGTAACCTGCTCCCGCTTGACCCAGCGGGTCAGTAAACCTATTTTTGTCCCCCTTTTTTATCCCATGACGTACCAGCGAATATTGGATCAGACTCCCAGGGATGCCAGGAGTTTGTACAGCTCAGTGAAGCGCCCAGGGTGCCAAAAGCAGGCTCTGCACCCCAGCTCAGCAGCCCTGACAAGAAGCAGATTTTGCTTGCCTGGGAGGGGCTGCAGCAGCACTGCAGGTCTGCTCCCACCCCAAGCAAGCTCTGCAGTGCACATGAAAAGCATATTCAAACATCACTACCTTCCCTAAAAGATGAAGTCAAATTTTCCTAGTTGCCATGGAGAAAGTCCAGTGCCTGTGAAAGTTGCAGGTTGCCCTGTCTGAAGTGCTGTACCAAGGCTGACACTCTAACACATCTCACTTTTAAGCTCTAGGAAGGAGTCTGACTAAAGTATAACTTTACATTCAATTAAAAACATTGGGGACCAGAGGAGGAAACATATGGGTAAGAAACTAGCAGACTACTTAGGCATGTGAGCTGTCAGAGCACAGGCAATACAAAAGCTCTCTTGTTCGTGCTGCCTCCCACAGCTGCATTCACTAAATATATCCCGGGCTGAGAGCTGCATTTCTCCACCCCTTCCTCAGCCCAATCGCGTTTGCACAAACACCACCCAGGTCCCTTGGGACTGGCAGAGAGGCAGCAGCGGTGCCCTAGTTACAGACGGCTTGAAGGACACGAGTGACTAATCATGTCTGCAACAGGGTGAAATAGTTGCATCCACCCATACCTTTTTTGGAGAGGGACTCCATGCAGCTGATCCATATTTAACTTAAATCCATGGTGGTTTGTTCTCTGTAAGGATACTCCCCATTTGTATGGCATAATCAGTTATTAGAAGTTATTACCATCAGATGATTTTCAGTAGTTTATGGAGAGAAAAACAAAAAAACAAACAAAAAAAATTTGCAAAAACAACAGAATAGCCACCCCTATAAAAAAAAAGAATTCACTGAATCCACGTCCTGGCAAATGTGGAGGAGAGCAATGGTCTTGGGGACTGGCTGTCTCCCAGAGAGTTTTACCCAGTTTTACTTTCCATCAAGTCTCTGTGGTGTATTGACTGAACACACATACATTTGGGGTAGGGGAAAAGATACTACTGAATTTCCACAGGACCGAGGTGCTTCCCCCATGCCCTTCATTCTGCTCCTGGCATTTCTCCTATCCGCACTTTGCATCCTTTACCCTCAAGGACACATCCTTTGGCCTGACACAACAGAACCTTGGTTCACCGCAGCCTTGAGACACTGCTGCAGTCACAGCAACAGAGGGAAGAGCTGCCCCTTCTTGTAAAGAGAATTCTATAGTAGATCAAATTGTGGCAGAAAAAAAGAGTCATCTTGGTGTCTTTCCTCACTTCCAAGCTGTGAACCAGCAGGGATTTTGACCCTCCTGGTCTCTGCTTCTTCCTTTCCTCACAGTTCCTCATTTCTTCAACACCTCCAGTTCCACTAGCAGCGAAGCAAATTTGACAGAATCTACTCAATTTTTCAAGCTGTCTCATTTTAAGAAGTCAGTGGGAGCACACTATCTTGCAATCAAACCTCACAGGAGGGAGAATTAAATATCTCATGCATGACCTTAATCCGTAGGATTTTGCAGATAGTTTCTCTTGTAATCTCAATACCCGGAGCTTATTACGCATTCAAAACGTATCTGTAGCCCTGGAACATTTTGCAACAAAAGGAATTCAAATTCATTTTGATATAATTATGCAGTCACACTAGTCACATGCTTGCTATGGAATAAATATAAATACTAGGCTTTTGGGAATAACTTGCAGACTTACAGTGTAAAAAAAAACCAAAAAAACCCAAAAACCTCCAAAAGAAAAAACAACCCAAGAATGAAACCATCTATTATATATAGAAAAAAGATCAGGTTTAGATGTCGAATTGCAGTCAAGGAAAATGGCACAATTATGTATGAAATCTTTTATATTTTTTTTTATCTGCAAAACATAAAAGAAAGAACTGAAACTGATACTTAAGCATTTCCATAAAGTAAGTACTTCATTTTCTAAAGTAGGAATATCATTTAAGGCATTTAAAAACCTTTGAAATCAGATAATTTATTCACAAAATGGCCACAGGTCCCTAAGCTTAAATCGCTAAAAGCTAGAAAAGTTAGAAAACTGTGCTCTGGGTTTTATGTCTTTCTAGCACATTTTTTCTTTCTCTGCTTTTCTTGCCTTCCTGAAACAAAATGACCTCAAAGACTGTTCTAATTTTGTCATTGAAAATTGCTTCTTTTAATTAGGGACGTTGCTGTTCAAGAGCCACATCCTGCTGCATTGGTGGTGCTGAAAACCAGCCTTGCTCACTGGGGACCGGCTGGGTGTTTGCCTGCTCTGATCTCCCAAGGTCTTCAGGATCCTCTGGATTTTGGACCACACGTGGTAAGTTGTAGTCCCCTTTCTGTGCTTTTAAGAAGGGAATACAAAACGTGAAACCAGATGTTAAACCTGAGCCCCAGAGAAGCCACAGGAGCGTGAATTACCTTCAACAGCACTGCAGTTCTAAAAGCAAACAAAGGCATAAGGGGTTGGGATGGAAGGTTTCATTCCTCAAAGAAGGCAGTGACTCAACCTCATTCCTAACTGCACAAACAAAGGAGACAAACCCTCCTCTGGCAGTCAGGATCCTCCACATTTTCCTGTGTGGAGCAAATCCCAAGCAAAGGTGGCTGTGGTGGTGTGTTATAGCAGACAGGGCAGATGATTTTCTTTTGCAAAGCTCTGTGTTTATAAGCCTTCTTAAAAAAAAATAAAGAATTCCCAAGTACTGCTTGTCACTTCTGGAAACTGAAAAGGAAAAGGGCTACTACTAACAACTAGTTTTAAAAGCGAAACCCATCTTTTCTTAGATATGTTTTTTAATACTAAGAGGCAGTAGTTTACTTTTAAAATCCAAACAAACAAATAAAAACCAATCCAAGGACAGATAAAACAAGTCCAAAAGTTCACTGAGCAGAGAGCCAAGCAGTGTGTAACATGAATAAGGTGCTGTTTCTAACCATCAAGTTACCTGCATGGTAAAATTTGACCTAGGGATGTGGAAACTCACCCTCCCAAATGTCTGCTCAGTCATTCCCATCAGACAAGGGACACTTCACTAATGAAGGACAAGCATATTCCAGGTGATGGATGGCATGCAGCCAAGCTGCTGAACATGGCCTGCTCCACCCTTCCTGCGTGCCTCTCCTGGAGTGGGGAACGTTGTGCAGGTCCCCAGATGGTTGGGGCATCAACTGAGCTGCTGGGTGGTAGCAACAGAGCCCTCAGCAGCAGGGATGAAGAGGAGGTGGTAGAAAGGCTGGGTGTGAGGAAACACGACCAAAACAGAGCTCAGAAAGCAGAGAACATTGCTGATTTGCAAGAGAAACTGCAGGAAACCAACATCTCAACTGTAAGCCTCAGAGAGGTTGTGGTTAGGAGACACACATGTCAGGGTGACAGAGCTGCAGGGAGGGCTTTGCCTGTGCCCAGGAGAGATGCCTCAAAGCCATAATCCAAGTGGAGCTCCCCAAGGAGTGGGGCTGTGTAGGTGGTCCCCTGTGCAGCTGAGCCAGGGCTCTGTTGGGTGAGGTTTGTTCATCTGTGCAATGCAGGATGCAGAATGCTAGCACAAAATTCCCCTCTGGCTACATACTCCATGAAGCAGAATTAAGGCTGATGCTCAGCATGCTCCACTTTATACCAAATATTTTAATTCTCAGGTTTCCAGTGGTAGACAGACACACCAAAGTCATCTTCATTCATTCCTCCTGGGGAGCAGCTGCTGAGGGTTCCTGGAGCTGCTGCAGAAGGCAAGCAGCAGCATTACTTAACTGGGGGGGACTTGTGGGATGGCACACTTGTTTGTGTGACATCTACCAATGTAGTTTGTCTCCTGATGCTGGGAGAGACCTTGGAACACAGGTTTGCTAGCAGGAACACAGAACTCTTGTTAATTACGAGTATCAAGCCTCACACAGGTGAAATAAGGTATCCTGGAGTTGAAGCCATGCTCAGACATCATGGAAACGCCTGTTGCACTGAGGCTGCTGCCATGCTTAAAGCTAAGCCCCAGCAAGCAGGGACAGCACACAGACCTGTTCCTCCTGCTGCTGCAGGTTCTGCTGGCGGCATTTGAAATATTTTAGGCATTTCAGACTACTCTCCTGTCAGGACTCCAGAGCTTACATTAAAAAACACATAATAACCTGCTCATCAAGTTGCAGAACAACAGTGATCCATCTGGTTTATTAGATGGAAAGAACAAGAGCGGGAGAGGACTTTGCTGACAGTGCTTCCACCTTGATTAAGTGACTGTTATGATCAGAGCAACAGCAAACAAACATCACGAGCTCATTACAAGACATTTCCTTGTGCAAAGGAAGAGAAACCACCACAAGAGATGGACTCCATGCTTATTATTATTATTATTATTATTATTATTATTATTACTACTGTGCATTTTGGCCGGCTCGTGCCGTTTGCAAAGCCCAGTTCTGCCAGGCTGCTTGAGAAAAGCAGCATTTGTGCCCAGCTTTGGGCATGAAAACACAACTCAAATCCCTTCTCGGGAACAAAGGTGCTTCCCAGGAGCCTGGCGTGCCGCCGGCATGCCGAGCCCGTAGCCAGGCAACGCAGCCGGATTGGGGCTTGCGCCTCACCCGCGATGCTCCAGCCTCCACAAACAATTCTTGCCACGTAGACAGCACCGTGCAGGCTAATGGAAAATTACTGCAGGCTTTTTCTTAAAGGGCGAGCACCGCCGCTGGCGGAGAAGGCTGCTCCGCGTCCCGCTTCCCAGCGCGCCTCAGGGTCAGCCCGCGTTTCCTGCAGTGCGTCACCGCGCCGGGGCATTAATACAATGAAATCTCCTTTGCGGGCTATTCCAGGCGGCTGCGGGGATCGGGAGCGGAAAGCAGCGAGCTGAGCTGCGAGGGAAGGGGGAGCGGATCGGCCGGAGCTGAACAACCGCGGGCTGCCGTTCTCGAGATGTTCTCCTTAGCGCGGCGCGGCTCGTTCGGGATGATGCCAAAATAACCCTCCTGCGCTTGGCAGGAGCAGTGTTTTAACAACTGCCTGGCACATTCCTGCCTGCAAGGCTGCAGGAAGAAGAAAAAAAATACCCTTAAAGAAATAACAAACTTTGGCACTGGATTAAGCTGCTATCAGGATAACAGCAATTAAAAAAAAAAAATATGGCCATGTTTGCCTCAATTTCTGGTGTAAAAAAGAATTTAGTTAATAAGACAGTGCTGTGCTTACCTAGTTTTCAATACCGAGAAAAAAAGCCTCACAAATGGCTACAGGAGCACCAAACAGCCAGTTCGAGCCACTGCACCTCTGAAAATCAGAGCTGTGCGGACTTACTGGCTGGGCAGGGCAGGATCTGCCCCCGGAGCACACAGGAGCTGCTCAGCAGGACAGCACAGCACCAAACGATGCTCTTCCCACTCTTCAAAAGTAGCTGCTGTATCCCTTACAAGTTTCATTTTGTCTCCCGCAGGAGCAGACCACACTGCCTGTTCTTGGGATACCTATGGGGAGCTGTATCCAGCCTGCAGCAAAAAGAGAAACACAGACCTGCTGCTCTTGCTTTTACCTTTTTGCTCACTGCATGCAGCTCCTGGTGGCCCTGGTGAGGCTCAGGATCACAAATGCTGCATGCCAGACTGGTGCTAGGTCAGCTCCTGCAGCAGCAACAGCGCTTTTGTTCTTCCCTATCTTCATGTGTTAACTCGCCTGTTTTTTCTCAGATAAGCACTGGTTAAAGCCTCAACCCAAATCTTTTTTCACTCTGTTGTAGCCAGCAAATGAAAACAAAGCCCCTACACCAAGTTAGGGAACTACTTTGTAATAGAAACTTCCTCTCTCTTAAATAGAAACCTTTGTTGTGAAGCTGTTTTCATTGCAAGCTCCACAGGGAAAGTCATTATGTTTAATAGAGGTTGACCTCATTTTGTAGTCCTAGATATTAAACCTTATAAGAGGGAAACGTAATTAGAAGCGGTGAGTTCTCAACAAAGATGCACAGTACTTGTTGCTGTTTCCTTCTTACCTAAGGATTAATTTAATATGGTTCGGAAAGAGTAACTTGAAACAGCTTTTGGCAGATAAGTGAACTCAAAGTAAAATGCAAAGATCTGGTTTCCAAGAAGCTTTTTACAAGCTGTACAGAGAAGTGAAATAAAACCCTCCAGCAGCACACAAGGCTTCCTGCAGAGCCTCCCTGGAATAGCTGCAAACCTGTGCTTCGGTGAAAGCTAATCTTGCTCGGGGGCTGGGGTTACATAAAGACATCTTGCACAGAGGCATAGAGGACCCGTGGGCAGGCATGGACCTGCCCCTGTGGCAGCCTCTACTTGGCTGGAGGGAACTGAGGGAATTTTCGGCTGCATTTCCAAGGCTGTGCTCTGAAACAAAGAAAGCAAAAGGGGTTTCATCTCAGTCAACACAGACAAGGGAGAGAATGCAAAGATGCCCCAGCTTTGTTAGGTTTGCTAATTCAGCCTGGGTTTCCATACAGTGGACACTGTTGTCACAGCACAGTGGGTAAACTCAGCACTGGCCACCACTAAATAAACACATTTTCCACAGAAAGGGAGGACAAGGCAGTGAACAATGTGCTGCACCGTGCCGTGGCCTTGCTAAGCACAACCCTGCCTTGGGGCTCTTCACCTTAACATGGTTTGAGTTTAAAACATCTCTTCACAGCCTGCTTTTCAAGTAACCTCATCACTTTTCCAAACTATAGACGGTTGCTTGAAATACACATTTTCAATTCATTTTCCCAGCTCTTGTGGTAGCCCCAGTGCTCTCCCATCTCCTGAACATCCCTTGCATTCCCAGTGCTCTGAGTGCTGCTGGTGAAGTGTCACATCCCTGCTAAACACTCATTATGTAAAAAGAACAATTTATTGTTAAAAGGCCCAGGCTCCCTTAAATTTCCCTTTAGATTCTGTGGTTTGAATGAGTGTTTCTTCTTCAGCAACCCTGAGAACTTCCTGATTTTTGCACAGATCTCCCCTCTGCAAACAGCTGACTGCTTTAAAGTCAGTTTTGGACTTGCTTTCCTGAAAAATCAGATAAATGATGATGTCCCCAGCTGAAGCACTTTCACATGGTGTTAAACAGCAGCTTTTTTTTCTGTAGCCCAGCTCTCCTGGGTCTGTGCTGTGTGGAGCAGGGTGGTTCCTGCCCACACCTGCAGTGGGTTTGCTCTGCCCTGTGGTTTGTGGCACAACGTGCATTCCAACGGGAGGAAAGAGAAAGGCAGCTCCTCTGAAAACATCACCAGAAACTCCCCGAAGCCCACAGCACCAGAAACTCCTCACAGCCCACAGTGGGCTTCATTAAAGCACCCAGCCTTTGTTCCTCCTCCCTGAGAACAGATTTACACTCCACACCAACAAAAGGGATCACAGTCAGGAAAAATATATGAGGAAGCCAAGAGTGGAACCACAGCAGCCTGGGACAGTCCTGGATGGGTGGGCTGTGGGGCTGGGAGGACCTTTGGTGGCCAGCAGCTCTCTTTGGGGACAGAAGGACACAGCATAGATAAGACACCTTTACCCTTGCACCCTACTTGGCCTCCACCCTCAGCAAGGCCCGGGCTATTCCAGCTTAGCTGTTTTTTCCTGCCTCCTATTTTAGATGCAGAGTGTTATCAAATCACACCCAACAGTTCCCACCACACCTCAAGCTATTAACCCTATCCAAAGCAGCGCTGCCTGGGGAAGCCCTGGACAATGTCCTGGGACTCCCATAAAGCTGAGAGCAATTTTGCCACCCGTTCAGTGTAAAGAAGGTTGGACTTCTTGAGTTTATTTTTGGAGTAGTAAGTTATTTTCGAAGAGCCTTTCTGTCAGGCTTAGCCGTGTATGAGCTGCCAAGTGAGCTCCTCCAGCTCTGTGAGCACCATTAGCAGGGCTGCCCTGTGCTGAAGTGATGTCAGCACTTCCATTACAGCACTTTCCCCTGCTCCAGCCCCCTTATAAGTGGGACATAAAAATCCAGTTCTGGCAGAAACACTCCAGCCAACAAGAAAAGCAGTCACCACTTTAACCTGATCCTTGCTAAACGTATCTGGCTGGGCGGAGAAAGCAGGGATTTAAAATTTATTTTCTCCCTCCCACGCCTAAATCATGAATTTTAAAATCCAGCTGTATTGCACTTAAATTACTCATGGGGAATTTATTTTAGGTTGGTTTTTTTTTTTTTGTAATTTATCCGTGGTAAATGGAGAAGTGATCCTTTCCCTCCTCCGCCTCTTTGAAAGCCAAACACTTCATTAAAAGTTTCCATTGTCAGTCCTACTAATGAAGGCCACAGTTAATAGTAATTTTAATTGGGCACAAATCCATTGTAGTGTTAAGGAAAGAGACGGATGTCCTTCTCACCACCCTTGGTGACACACAGCCACCCAGGGTGACGGGACAGGAATTAATTTAGCTGACGACTCACCAGGAGCTTCCAGCCAGCTCAGCCCTGGCCGAAACCACCCAACAGCAGAGCAGGGGCACTCCTAGATTGGGACACAGCAGATGGGGCTAAAGGGGGAGGCAGGAGTGCTCATAATCATGTTTTTCAATAACTGGCTTCTAGATCAGCTGCTGCTCAAGGACAAAGCAGCCCCTTCTCTAGTGGAGACACTTGCTATCGAGTGGCCATACCGTCAGCCAGACTGATGGATTCATCCAGGATCAAACTCCATCCTTTTCCTTTTTTCTTGACTTTTCAGCTGGATCAGTTCCACAAGCACAAGAGCCAGCACACACAGAGTAGAGATAGGGGACTGAGACAGAGGAGTGCAAGATGCTTGTAGCCAGCAGCACCGAGGACTTGGGGAAGTTTGTCTCTCTGAATCCAGCACGCAGCACACAGCATCTGCGCCATGAAATCAGCAGGTGAAAAGAGTCCATGGCCTTGTCTGCACTGCCACCAGAGATGGCAGAGGAACTGCAGGAAGACGACCTTTAAGAGGAAGCCTACCAACTCTATCACTCTTACAAAGAAGTTACCTCACTTCTGGTTTCAATATTTACACATTTTCTAAGCTCAGCATGTATTCCTGTGTTACCCCAGAAAAGGCAAAGCCTGGAAACAGGTCAGGCTCCAGCACACAGGAGCTTGTTCTGGTGTGACAACATCTGCAGCTCCAGACTTGCTGAGGATGCTTGGGAGATGCAAGAGGTAGAGGTTTTGTGGAGTCAGGTGGGACAACAGCCACTCCAGCCCAGCCCTGCCATCCTGCTTGCCCAGGAAGGGAATGCTGTGCTGACAGCGCCTGCTAAAACACTTTAAACTCCAATGCCACACCCAGCTGCCCCTGAAAGATGGGGTTTAGAACTAAAGAGAAGTTTGTGTGTCTCCTAAAACCTCCTTCTCCCACTTGACCTCCAGACAGTCGGGGTGGGAAGCCTGTGAGTGTGGCCATCTGCTATCCTGCTCTGGGGCCTTTCAGCCTGCTCATTAGTGTGCGTGTCATCACACCACACACTCTGCTTGCTGTGGGAGGGATGCTTTTCACAGTGGAGCCTAGTAATACAGGACACAGATTTACAGGAAATGAGGCTTTACTTCCTGCTCATGGAGAATCACGTCCCATTTGTATGATTAATTCTGTAGGAATATGCTAATGGGTGCACATGCCACTGCAGGACACACATGATGCCAGACTGGCATCCCTGAGAACACTTGAAAGAGGAAAATGGTATTTTGGCTGCTGTGCTCCACCTCAGGCCCCCAGCAGGCTGGGTCAGACATGGGTACCCCAGTCTTACCCTGCTGTCAGCATGGCTGTGCTGGTGACTGCCAGCACCACGGCTTGTCCTTTTCCAACCAGGAACTGCAGTTTTCCCTGTGCCACCTGCTGCAGTGCACAGGGCATTTGGCAAAGCTTTGCTATGACTTGCACCTAGCTAAAATTCCAGCTCCCCAGGGAAGAATGATACATTATCCCAAGTAAACAAAAACCTTTTTGTGGAGAAATGTATGTCAATACCAAAGGTGGGTAAGAGATTAAAGTAGTGCTCAGAGGACACTGGGTTTCCCTGGGGACTTTGATTTCACCTCTGATGCTGTGGTTTGGCTCAGCGCTGGAATTTATTCCTGTTAAATATGTACCTAATGAGACCAGTGACCTCCTGGGAGAGTTGCATCAGTTTTCATCCCAGCTGTTCCAGCTTCAGTCAGAGTTTCCATTAAAGAACTGGCCCCCTTTCCTTCTTCTAGCTGTGTCTTGGACTGCTCCAGCCCCTAAACCTTTATCTGCTGGCTGGGGAGATTTGCACAGGCAGGTCCACAACTCAGCTCTGTTTTCACTGTGAAATGCTGAGGCCCTCTGTGTGCCTCAGGGAAGTAACTATGAAATACAGAAAGATTAAATCAATCCTGAAATGCCATTTCTCTGCCATGAACTTTGTGCCCAAAGCTAAGAGGTAAATATGGCTCTGCTACGCTGAGAAACAAAACAAACCCTATGGTTTTCCCCATCTGTTTATGAGATTGAAATTTAAGTCATGGCTTTAAGGTATGTATTGTCGGCTTTCTTCTTTAAACACATAAATATTTTATCAGTGAATATTCTGTTTCAGCAGTCAGGCATGAGCTCACTCCAAAGGCTGTTGCAATTCCAAGTTGTTGCAATTTTGAGTTAAGCAGTCATTTGGATTGTGCAATTTCCTGGTGTTTGAGAATATCCCAACAGAGAAGGAACAACAGAAAATGAAAAATGTTTTCTTAATCAAATCAAGTAGACTCAAATCCCTCCTGTTCTGAGCCAAGGATAAGGATTTTTTTCAAGGATTTTCTCCTTAAAAAGGAAAAAAAATAAGATCTGCTTGTCTGGTGATGTATTCTGCCCTGCACCAACCACAACAGGACATTAACATGTGGTATACAGGGAGGGGTCAGACCTGAAACCCAGCCAAAACCAACACCAAGTGTGAAGAGGAAACACATCTTTGCCATGTACTGCTTTGACCACAGCAGTAAATTGGAAATGAGGCTTTACTACTGAAAAAAAAAAAAAAAAAAAAAAAAAAAGTCCACAAGAAAAATAAAGTAATGAAAGTGCTACTAAAATCTGCCTTATTCAGTGTGTTAACAGCCAGGAGACTTGAACTACATCAGATATTCAAATTAAATATTCAGGATGAAATAAAGGAAAAATATGAGAGAAATTATAACTAAGCTCCCACAGATCCTTTTTGGGATCCCAGAGGACAAAGGTAGGAGAGCCCTATTTTACCACCCAGCAGGAGCAGCATGAAGTCCTTAAATCTCGGGCCTGCTATATCAAGCCCTAATCAATTTTAACACCCCTAAATCAAACCCTAATCCACTCTAATGACCCTAAATGAAACCCTAATCCACTTTAACACTCTGCCAGTTGCATGGCATTGCCCTTATCAGTGACTGGAGCTAAATCCCACTCACACCCACGCCCATTCCCAGCAAAGCACAGCCAAGGGTCCTCACGGAGCACATTGGGGGGAGGATAAAAATGCTCCTCTCTGGGATTTATGGAGAGCAGCTCTGCCGAGAAGGGCTTGGGGATGCTGCTGGGTGTGAGACTGGACATGAGAGGCTGGACATGACCCAGCCACTTGTGCTGGCAGCCCATAAAGCCAGAGATATCCTGATCTGCATCCAGAGGAGCTTGAGCAGCAGGGCAGGAGGGGATTCTGCCCCTCTCTTCCTCTCTGGTGAAACCCCATCTGCAGAGCCTCCAGCTCAGGAAGGACATGGAGCGGTTGGGGCAAGTCCACAGGAGGCGGCAGAGATGCTGACAGGGCTGAAGTACTTCTGCTCTGGTGACAGGAGAGAGAGCTGGGGATGTTCAGCCCGGAGGAGGCTTCAGGGAGACTTTAGAGCCCCTTCCAGCACCTAGAGAGGCTCACAAGAAAGATGGGAACCAGCCTTTAGCAGGGCCTGCCGGGGTAGGACGAGGGGGAATTGTTTCCAACCATAGGAAGGTCGATTTACATAAGATATAAGGAAGGGTTTTGTTTTTTTTTATAACGAGTGTGGAGAAACTGGCACAGGTTGCCCGTAGAGGTGGTGCGTGCCCCATCCCTGGAAACATTAAAGGCCAGGTTGGATGGGGTTTTGAACAACCTGGTGTAGCTGAAGGTGTCCCAGCCCATGACAGCTTCCTTGCAAGGCAAACCATCGGCGATTCCGCGATTCAGAGCAGGGGCAGCTCCGCGGGAGGCGCGGCATTCCCGGGATGCGGCGCCGCTCTCGCCGCGGTCCCGCTGGAACCGGCGGCTGCTGCCCCCGCGCGGCGGCACCGGGCCGGGCCGGGCAGCGGAACCGAACACCCCGCTCGCCCCGGGACCGCCGGAGCCCGGGACCGGACAGGGGCCGGGCCAGCCCGGGAGCTGTGTCTGCGAGCTCCGGCCCCAGAGAGCTCAAGGGCGGAAGGGTCTGTCTGTCTATCTATCTATCTATCTATCTATCTATCTATCTATCTATCTATCTATCTATCTATCTATCTATCTATCTATCTATCTATCTATCTATCTATCTATCTATCTATCTATCTATCCATCTATCCCTCTATCCATCTATCCCTCTATCCATCTATCCCTCTATCCATCCACCTATCCACCTATCCACCTATCCACCTATCCATCCATCTATCCATCTATCCATCTACCCATCCATCTATCTATCTATCTATCTATCTATCTATCTATCTATCTATCTATCTATCTATCTATCTATCTATCCATGTATCTATCTATCTATCTATCTATCTATCTATCTATCTATCTATCTATCTATCCATCTCTCTCTCTCTCTCTCTATCTATCTATCTGTCTGTCTATCTATCCATCCATCTCTCTCTCTCTCTCTCTCTCTCTCTCTCTCCAGATATCTATCCAGCTATCTATCGAGCTATTTATCTAATTCCTACCTCCCTGGCCAGCAGAGAGGGATGCCAGGTGGCACGCATATCCCCTTCCCCTTCCCCTTCCCCTTCCCCTTCCCCTTCCCCTTCCCCTTCCCCTTCCCCTTCCCCTTCCCCTTCCCCCTCCCTCAGAAGGACAACAATACTTTCATCTGATCAAATTTTTTAAATAGGAAATTCGGTATCACCGTGGCTCTATCTTGCACAGCTTTCAGCATTCTGTAAACTTCTTGAAATAAAGGAAATTTTCCCACCTGCAGCTCCCTATGGGATGTAACAAGTGTGCTCTCCCTCAAAGGATGCCAAGCTCCTCCAAAAGCTGTTGTGTTTAAGCGGGTGTGTTATTTCTTCTTGGACCAAATGAAAGCACACCCCACATAGAAGCTCATTTTACTATTAGATTTATAGAGTGTCACTAGATATATAACCCCAAATCACTGCAGTTAAACAGCCTGTGAAATTCCTGCAAGCATATGAAAGAACACAAGGACAAAATGGTGAGCACAGCTTTTCCCTGGCATTTTTAATGCCTGCAGCAAGCGTTGGTTCCCCAGCAGTCGGTGCAGAGAGAGCTCCCTCTCCTGCTGAAAATTCTCTTTAGCCCCTGTCCACCCATGGGAGACATTCTATTACCCACCATTTACAGGGATCAGGCCCGTGGCAATGGGAGATGCCATAAATAGAAACATTTAAATGGACATAGACACACAGCACTGATAATTTTGTTCACCTTCTGTATTATTTACAAGAGAAAAGGTCATTTTTGTGATTTTTTTTCCTACTGCAGAAAGGCTATCCTTGTCAACAGAAATCATCCAACATGCAAACAATTTATCTGAGAGCCTGTTACTTCACAAAAAAGCCAAAATACCCTGGAATAATCATATTGTCTGCTGCAAGGGATCAGTAATCTGACAGTTTTAAGCAGGTGAGATGCTCCTGTCTGCAGGCAGGTGACCCCGTGCAGTGCTGAGGCACCAGGTTTGCACTGCAAACTGCAGCTGATGCAGGGAGGATTTTCCAGGAGCATCCACGTCCAATCTCATCCAGAGTTTGCACTGTGTACAAATGTCTCCTATATATAGGGTACATGCTCGTAACAGGTAGAAAAGCGAGTGGGATTTCAGAGCATCTGGAGAAATAATTAAGCCTGCATGGAATGGCTGTGTTATACCAGGCTGCACCAGCAATCTCGACTGGCTATTTATACTCCTCTGAAGACCTTGCTATTTCTCACTTTTTTTTCTTTTCATTTGACCTGTTTTTTAATTAATAATCCTGTTTTTATAAAACAGGAGGTGTTGACGAATGGAACATTTTAAAGAGCTCTCTTTTCCAAGTGTCAGAAACCCCTTGTGCCTGCCAAAACATGGCCATGGCTGTAAATACTCCTCGATAAAGAGGAGGAGTTCAGAACAGCAACTTGGGGGTAGCAACAAAGCTCTTTGTAACACAAAGTTTTCACTTCCTAGGGACATTAATAAGGAAAAGAAGGAGCCAGTGACAGTAACTGAATTAGGCTGGAAGAAAAATTGGTTGATTTTTGGTGTGAATCAGCAATCCAAGAAGAGGGTGCTCCAGGACAAAGCTGGCAGCAGCCCTCTGCCTCCAGGATGCAGCTCAAGCCTCGGGGCTGTCTCTGCTGCAATGTACAACAAAACACAGAGATTTGAGAGTCCTTGAGCAGGTCTGAATGCTCAGGGGGTGCAAACAGTGAGGGTCCCACTGCTGTAGTGCAGAGTGAGATGCAATCCCCCAGATACCACCAGGGCTTCTACCCCCACTCATCTGAACCTCATCCAAATAATCCAAAGCTCTCAGCCCCCTCAAGGCCTGCTCCGTGACCATAGCTAGCCTGCCCTCTGGGTAAATCCGTGCTGTAGGAGGTTTTCCATGGATTCAACAGATGGGTGAGCTGAGATGGGGGATGGAGTGTGTCACTTGGGGCAGAAGTGGAAAGGGAGGTTTGTCATCCCACTCCTCCATCATGACCACCCGCTCCATCTGTTGACACTTCAGCACAGGATGCCAATTCCATGTTTAACTCCAATTACTCTGCAGAGTGCTGTATGTTGATGTTGTGGTTTGATACTTGGAGAGCTCTGTGAAGATATTTAATTAGACAAAATTAATTCCTTTGAGAGCAACCTTCTGGCATCATTTTGGAAAATGCTAGGAAGTTCCTGTTGTTCTGACACTTGTTAAAAATTGGTATTAGCCATTTCCTAATTTATTTTTGAAAGGACAATCAAACCACATTACTTCTCAAGTCAAATGGAGCTATGACTTGCCTGCCAGCAGTGCTGTGAGGTGCCAGACCTCCTCACCAGAAGTCACTTCCCACAGTTGTTGTCACTCTGAAAGGTTTGCCTTCTGCCTGAGTGGTCAAATCCTTTGGCCTCTTTCTTCCTGTCCCTTTTTTGATACTTTCACGGTGATCATGGGGTCTGATGATGACAAGACAGACACAGTAAGAAGGGGGAGCATCCGTGGTGACCTTGCTGGCCAGCTCTGCAAGGTGACATCCCTCAGAGCCACCTGATGGGGAGTGGGAGGTGAATGGGTGCCCCTCTCCCTCTCTGCTGCCTTCTGCAGTCACACAGGGATACCAGAATTTCTTGTGGGACCATCTGCTGCTAACTCTGCAAACCTCCTACACATAAGGGCCCAGAAGGGCAAAGTCTTAATGTGATTAAACTTCAGGAGCTGCAGAGGTCTGTGGCTGCACCTGGTTTGGAGTAAGGAGGAAAATGGTACAGGCTGGAAGGACTGTGCAAAACACACTTTAGCCTGGAACAATCCCTGTAAGCCTCTTCCCTTTCACACTGCACCCATGAGGCTCTGGCTGCTTTAGCCCACTTACATTGTGGAAGAGCCCTTTGGGGTCAGTGGTTGGCAGAAGGGCTGTGTCAAACTGCATATCCTCTCACCAGAGACCACTTCTTGTATATCCATTTTCTGTCCTAGCTTCCAATCCCCTCCTCTTCTCCCTCCAGGCTTCCACATGGGTTTCTCAGCATCTTGTCTATCAATGTCTGTGCAAAATTTTGTCATTTTGAGTGTTTGCTCTGTGTCTGTGGGCTTAGACTGAGACAGAACATTCCATGGCTGCCTTATAAGAAGTGAAGGGTTGCAGCAGCACCAAAAGCAATGGTGGTTAGCCCTGTCCTGTCATAGCCTGGGCAATGCAGCAGCACAAAGGGATGCACAGCATGATGTCCATTTTAGTCCCTCTCCTCACTTCCTTTAAATCCACTTTAAAAATCCACTCATATCACACTGTAAAGGAAGAAGGAATCTATAGTTAAACACTTAATTAGGGGATTGCAGAGTGCTCTGCAAATGGGATGGTACCAGAGTGTGCTGCACATTTGCCATTTAAATATAGCTGTATACACACCCTCAGCCTCCTGAATGGCTGAAACCCTCCTCCTAGCAGGTGATCACAAGCCTTTCTATAATTGAAATGAACTTAATCTGACAAAAACGTAGCAGCAGCTGCTGTGAAAGCTGTGGCTCCTCTCCAAGTATTTCTTACATTCCCCTGATCTGTATATGAAAGCGAGACTGATTGCTGTGCTGCACAATCCTGCCACAGAGTGTCTCTTACAAGGGAGCTGCTGTGTGATTTAAGGGCTTTGTTGTGTTTTTCATAAGAATGCTTTTCTCTTGTGTGATGATTGTCACACGAGGATCTGAGCGGCTCAGATATTAATTACTTAGGGCCTGCAACAATACCCTAAAGTAAAAGGTAAATAGAGATATTGTCTCTCCTTCTCCTGTACACACCATAGAGATATACATGGGTGTTGCCTGAGTGGTGGGATGAAGAAGCAGAGCTGGTTTTGGAGGTAAAGTGAGCTGCCAGCCTGGAGTATGTGTGCAGGATGCTGAGAGGAGACAGCAGCCAGCTGGAACATATGAGAAATGACTGTAGCTGCCCTCCTAATTTAACCTTCATGCCACAAATCTCTGCCTGAATCCCAATGTGCTGCGCAGGAATGGGACAAGGAGCAGCTCTTTCTGTAATTCCCGATTTCTGGTGATTCTTCACTGTCTGCCTTGGCTCCTTTGAGTCCTCTCCTGTCCCTGGATCTCCCTGGGCTTTGCTGAGTGGGACCTGGCATTCACAAGCAACGAGCAACCATCAAGCAACTTCTCTGGCAAAAACAATGTCATGACCTCAAAGCCGGGCAAACCCAGCAGCGAAAATCCAGGGGAAGCGTGGCTGGGCGAGCTGCGAGGCAGATTGTGCCAGCACCGAGCTCTGCTCCCTCGAAGCCCTTGGTAAATCTCCCGAGCAGGAGAACAACCACCAGAGTGCCTCACCGGGAAAGTATTCACTGGGAGAGATCTGCCTGTGGATTCCAGGGCTGGCCGGTCCCTGCAGAGCTGGACTCGGGCTTCCCATCTGCTGTGCCATCGCTGCTTTATGGCTCCGATCCCAGCACGGAAAACATGAACTCATTCAAAGAGTTCCTCGCCCCCAGCTAGCCGAGGCACACGCTCCCGCTCGCAGGGTGACATCCCGGGCTGTTTGAAGGGCAGGACGGAAGATGGTGCTGCCGAGCCAACATATTTTAACAAGAAAACTTCCCGGAGCTGCCGGGTTTTGTGACAGCTCCTGTTCCAAAATAATCTTTGTTTAAACTAAAGAGTTGTCAAGGAGATAAGTTTAAGCAGCACACGAGCTACAGAGAAACATCCCACAGCAAGATCGGGAGCAGATGTGGTGAAATATTGATGGAGCAGGGTCCCTAATTACATCTCCTACTGAGGAAGCTGGCTGGAAATCTGGAGCCTCCTGCTTTGTATGCGGCACCGCTGGGATAAAGTGATGGGATCCCTTGCAGAGCTGCATGGGCAATTGGGCTGGGATGTCTGTGGCTAATGAACAGGCGTCAGCCTCGTGGGAGCTAATGAAATGTTCAGTACAGAATGTGTCACCTCCAGGTACCGTCTGTGCCTCGTTCCTGCAGTTTAATCCTCTCCCCTGCCCCGCTGCCTGGGCTCCCTGTTTGCTGAATCTTCCCCGTGTCAAACAACAGGGGCAGCAGAAAGAGCAAAAAGCACCTTTGATCATCAAACTGGGAGAAATGGTATGAAGCTCTTAGGATTAGCTTTTTTTTTTTTTTGGGGGGGTAAGACTTATGCTACCCAAAAAAAGGCAAATAATTTCCATCCATAGTGCTGGCTGTTTATTTTTAATAGGGAAACTTTAGCTCAAACTGAGAACAGGTATAGGAAACTGGTTTATGTTTCACATCCAGGGTACCCTCATGCTTCACAGTTCACCTGCCTGGGAATTTCCATGGTTTGGTGGAAAGAAACATCCTAAATTCAGATGCCTTTTCTAAAACCGATTTACTTGGCAGCTATAAATAAAGTGGCTGTAAAAGAAGGGGCTGTCTCCCAGTATTTAATTTCTAACTCACATAGCACCTGTAAATGCAACTGAGCACAGGGTGCTGAGCATCTAATGCACAGTGGGACCATGTTCTAGCAAGCCCATGCTTGGTGAAGCGAAAGTGGCTGACAGGGCTGGCAGTCAGAATTCATGCTGCACCTCAACACATCTCAATGCTGACAAATGAGGCCTGTGCTGTTATTTCCTCTGGAAAAGGTGCTACACAGGCACACCCATGGCAGCACAGATGATGACAGCAATCAACAGTCAGGAGCCTTCACTTCTGCCCTTAACACCAATTTTCTGGGTGAGCTCAGTGGAGCCACTGTGCCTTCTTGTTTCCACTTCTCTGGCTCTAGAACAAGAATAATATTTACCAGTTTTACAGGCCACATTAGAAAGATTAATTAGCTAACGCTCATTGAGTACTTTGAAGACATAAAGCAAGAAATGCATATTATAAAATAAATAAGAGCAGTGAAATCCTCATGCATCTTTCTTCAATAAATGCTTACGTGTCATTCTCCTACATCTTCTATCAATCCAAACTCTGGCACTCGCAATACAGAACGGTCTGGAATTGCCTCAGTTTCCCCATTGTGTCTCCAGAACAGCATTAATTGGGAGGATCACAAGCTTTTACTTATTATTTTGTCCCAGCATTCTTGAACAGAATGGGAATGGGTGTATGCAGATCAAACACAGGGACACCAGGCTCAGGGACTGGCCCTTGAGCCTGTAATCCAAAACCACTTAACAGGAGCCTACCTTTGTTAAACAAGACCATCAGTCTTCAGCTATTCCTAGAAAAGCTGAAAGGAGAGGAAAAGGCCGTGAATCTTTCAAAACATGACAGCGTTAGGGGCCATCTTTTCCTGAAGCTCCTTTATTTCTCTCAGCATTTTCTGTGCAGCAGGTCATTATGAATTACTAATTACCAGAGCAGGCCAGGCGGGTCTGTCACTGACCTGCTGTGTAAGCTGGGCAAAAAAATGGGTCTGTCCCCTCTGCATTGACTCTGTGTAAAATATGTGCTCTGAAGAGGCTTGGAGCTTAATATAGGTCTTGTTAAGTGTTCATAAAAGATAGTGAAACCTGTAGATTAAGAGGTACACCAGAGGAGAATGATAGGGTTATAAAGTCTATTTCTACACATAACTCATATTTATATAGGGCCTTTCAATCTAACAGATCCCAAAGTTTTTTTTTCAGCATAACACCCTGATATACTGTGTTCACTTCCCCTACCAGTTCAAGGCGACCTCCTCTGAAGTGAAATGTGGCAGCTGTTTAAAAGCCCCGAGCAGCAGTAAGTTCAATAATAGGAAGGCATTTATATGGTCTTACAAACTTCAAAGAGTTAATTCTCTGCCCCTTCAGGAGGCAGACAAGGTTTATTATTCCCATTTCACAAAGGCAATATAACAAGAGTGGACAAGAGTGGAGGAAATCTGCACTCCCACAGATTTATATAGCAAAATTCCGTGCATGAGCCTGAAGTGCTTTTAATCCCATATAGAGAAAACATATCAACATGTCTTATTAAAAAAAATCCTTTTCTAAAAATAATGATGTGGAGAGAGCTCTGAACTGGATTCTAACACCTGCCACTTCTGGTGAAAAAAAAAAAACAAACCTCCTCAAGCACATGTTGACATAGAAACATCATGGTCCACAAATGCTTCTGTGCCATGAAACTAATTGGGCACTCAAAATATACTGCCAAGAATCAGACAATCTGTTTTAAGATGTCCCAAGAGTTACTAAAACCTTCTTGAAATACAACAGGAGAGAAAGCTGCAGCAGCCCCAATCCCAGAGGCAGGCTGGCATTGTTCTTCCACCACATGCAGCTCCACAGTTCTCCCCAGCTGGCCTGCATCACATGGCAATGGTGCTTCCAATGAGCAGGAAAAATTCCTTCTGTTATCCCCAGAGGTTCTCTAAGATGGTCCTGAAACTGGGAAAAGAAAGTTACAAAATTGCTTGGGTTTAACCATTTACTCCTGGGGAGCTGCAGTCCCATCCCCAGGTGATACCACTGTTCTCACACCATTTCTTGAGTGCAGCCTGATGCAGGATGAAATATTTTAAAAGGAACATCTGATCCCTGGGGTCCCAAACACCTTCTCACTTGGTAGCACAGAAGTCTCCAGCTTTCATTCCTACTACTGTTTCCCAGCAAAGATTTGCCTTATTGCAACTTCCACTCTTATTTGCAGGCCAAAGTGAGAAACCCCCTCTTTTAGACCACTTTGATCCCTCAAAATCTGCTTGTCTTCCCCAGACTGCATAGCCTGTGTCTCTGCATGCGCCCTGCAGCCCTGGGCAGCTTTCAGTTGGGGCTGCAAAGCTGTTTTCAGCTGTGCTGCCCAAGCTCCCAAAAAATGGATCTGGAAAATCTTCCATCCAAAAAGCCAATCCCCTGCAGATGCCTGGAGTCACTCCTACAGCATGAGCCATGCTCGGGGCTGGTGGAGGGTGAGCTGTGGTCTCTGTGTCTGGCAGGATCTAGGACAGGGAACTGGGAGAGATGAACTGACCCATGCTGAGCATCATCAATCCTCCAGCAAAGTGATTTCCATCACGGGAGCACATTTGCTACACGAATCACATCCATTCATCACTGCTACTGTCTGGATGTAACTCTGCCAGCCAGGGCTTGGCCTCTCTCTCCAAAAAGCCCCTGATGTGCTGTACAGCAGCTTCACTGTGCAGGACGTGGATCAGTGCTCCTGCCTGACTCATTGCCCCCTTCCTCACCTGTCGGGAGCTGTGGGAGCTGCTCCCTTTCATCCCTCTGATTTCACAGTCCCTGGATAAACCTGTGCATCCACAGTCCCACTACAGCCTCTGCTGTAGAAGGGTGGCCAGGGAAGGACAGGAGGATAATCAGGTAAAAAAGGGATAACTTTAGAATTGTTGGCACCATGCTGCAGGCAGGTACTGTGCCCCCATCACCTCCCTGGAGCCATGCAGCTGAGGAAGATGGGCTGAGAGCAAGGTGTTATGGAAGGCTGCTGCAGGGCCCTGCCAAACCCCCTGGCCTGAATTCACAGCCTGAGGCTGACAATCCTTTAGGCACACGAAGGAGGATGTAGAGGTCTGTGCTCAGACACAAAGTGTGGGCCTTTCTGACATTGTAAAACTCAAACCCAAGAGCAAAATCATTCTTCACTGCTGTGGCACTGAGCTCACAGCACAGAGCTTCTCACCTTCACTAGCATGCAAGTCAAACATGCCACCAATCTAGACGATGGCCCAGGGGAGGAATGTCCTTGACACATTTGATGCCTTATGAGACAATGCAGATGTCGTGGAGGAGACGCTGTGACTTTGCTTCCTTGGCAACCTCAATGCCAGGAGCCTGAACCTGCCACTGGCTCTGTGGCAGTGCTCCAGCCCTGGAGAGGAAGCAGCCCAGCTCTGCTGGTGGCCTTGGTGGTGACAGGGGCTCTGATGGGTCCGTGCTCCCCTGTTCTGTGTGCTCTGTGATGCCCCAGCCCTGCAGGCAGTGCTGCTTTCTCTCAGCCCTGAGCAATGAGCGTTATGAAATGGGTTCTGCCGGCTCTGGCTGACGACGTCAGTTCATTTCTCAGGCTGACAGGGAGATTTGCAAGCTTAAGATGGCTTACAGGTCCTTATTTACAGCTCACAAGATGAAGCCCAGACCTAGACACCCGTATATTTGTGCTCAGAGGTTGAGCAAGCAAAGGAAATGTTCAAATATCTCTCCCTCCTCTTGATTCCCTGCCTGTGGGATGACTATCCATCACAGGTACAGTGTGAGGATGGAGCTGCCTGTCTCTCCTTCACTGATGGCTCTGGGGAATCCCTGCATCCACATCATGATGGGTGAGTCACTGTCCTTCCTGTGGAGAACACAGCCCAACTGGCTGAGATGAAGGGACAGAGGGAAGCCCAGGTCATTCTGGCCACAATTTATGGGATGAGACAGTGGAGCACAGGCACAGGATGCTCCCAGTCTTCAACTGGTGTCAAGTCAGCAGAACTGCCCCCACCTGAGAAGGAAAATTTTTCCATTAAATAAATCCTGCAGCTCTTTCTTTCCTTTTCTCCTCTTCCCTCTTGAAATCTGAAAGAATCCCATTTAATCTGTAGGGAGCTTTTCCTGAACAAAAATCCCCACCAGGCTTGACCCTGACCTTTGCAAATGGAAATATGATGTAGTGAGAATTGAGAGCTGAGAGTCAACTGGCGTCTCTGCTTTTGCTGCTGAAAGAGAGCAGGTCATTTCACATTTCTATTATGAGCCTCAGATAATGGGGAAGAAAATTAGGTAATTCCATTTTTTGGATTAGTTGGCTTTCTTGTCAGCTGGGAGATGAGATCTGATGTATGTGGAGAATGACTGGAGGCACAGGATGAACAGAACAGCTGGTCACAGATATTGTTTGGGATTCTATTTCTGCATGACCTGCTCCAGAGATATGAAAAGAGATTGTGGCTGTCTCCCCTGACATTTATACCTGTTTTCCAATGCGGACTTCAAAGTAGTTGCTCTGCATTTGCCCACATTTGAACAAGTTGAGAATCTGGACCATTGTTTAAAGATAGTCTTGAAACTTACCTAAGCTTTGAAATGATTGAAAATGAGTTATGCATAGAGACATGAAAATTAAAGTACATCAGGGGAACCCACAGGCAATAGCAAGATGTGCAGGACAGGGAGCCTTGCCAGAGCTGACAGGTATTTGTTTATGGGGAGAATTAGAAGCTCTAGTTCAAAGTCTGCAAATTGCCCCATGAAAGCAGGGCCTCCTCATCACAGAGACTGAATTCTCTACTCTGGCACATGTGAAAAGAAGAGTTTGTTGAATCAAGTGCAGTGCTAGTAAAAAAAAAGAAAAAACCCCCAAAGATCACTGCATGAAACATCAATAGGCACAGTGAGAAACAACAGGATACCAGGCAATCTTTAATCTGAGGAAAAAAAATAAAGGCACAAACCCAATGTCTAGAAAGCAAAGCCTAATTAAATTTAACAATAAGCATTTTAAAACAAAAAAAAGAGCAATATGTGTGATTAATGAAGCAAAGTGTTTGATTTTTCATCTCATGAGGTCTTCAACTCTGGACATTCCAGAAGAGATGCTTTTAGTGGTGCCTTAGCAAGCTCACTAGAGGATTGAAAGGAACAGATTTTATGTTCTTATGCTTCTTTCTGATCTTAAAAATCAGTGAGCCTTTTTGGATTTGGTAAAGCAGTTGGTAACATATCACAAAATTTAGCTCTTTGGATGATCTGAATACAATAATCCATGGACCACATCAGAGCTGAGTGTCTGCAAAGAAGAATACTAAACAGGGAGTGATTTTGTTACAGAATTATGTTTATTAGAGCATCACAGAGATCAGGTCTTTGGTCTTTACTGACATTTTTATTGATGACTCTAAGGAAGGATTAAACAAAAGGATGACAGGCATTCACACAGTGACATAAAGTTGAAAGGGATCACACACACCAGGGTAAGCTGAAAGATAATGCAAAGGAATCTGGATAGACTAGAAACTTGTGGTAAAAATACCCCAGTGCAGTGAGTCTGAACCTGGGCAGATTGCAAGTTTCATCTCTGCAGATCCTATAGGCTTTAAAGGTGATACTCATTAGGATCATGCCATGGGGTGAAAAGCCTAAAAAGTGCAGTGTGTGGGGAGATATTCCATGTGAAGCCCTAGAGATCTGATACAGCGAGCCAGAAGGGAGACAACAGAGAGTCCTTTAGCATTTGTGGCAAGCAGGTCATTTAATAAACATGTCTACCAAGAATCTTCTCTAATAAAACTCGATGTATCATTTCCACTCACCGAGCTGGTGTCATGTCTGCAAAGTGCACACGGCTTTGTCTCCTCCATGCATTAATTTCCATCCAAATGCCCAGGCAGAGCCTCTATTAGCCACCTCTGTTGACGAGAGTGGATTATTCAGGGAAGCGTAACTAACTCTCTTATTTCCCTGAAATCTACACTCGGCTTCTCTGCTGGCAGATGAAAATTGAGAAGTGAAAGTCTACTGTGTTTCCTTTGTTTAGGTGTTTGGAATTGGATTTAAGGAGAGATTCTACAGATTCCAAAGAAGGTTTAGGCCTCGGAACCTCTGTGGTGTGCAGGCAGTCTTGAGTTCCCTTAAGCCATCTCCCAGCACCTCTTGTTGGAAGAGAAGGGGGCTGGGACAGGGAGAGGACTCCTAGGGACACACTCAACTGCAAATGAACCATTGACCTGTAAGCCCTAGAGAAAATGGGCAAATTTAGCCAGCTGGAGCAGCTCTTCTGTGCAAGTGTCCCCACCATGCTGTGGCATCCTTCCCTTCAGGACACTGCCAGCATTCTGGAGGAGAGGTAGGATGGAGCAATGCAGCCAGGAACTGAGACAAGAGAATCCAAGGTAAATTGCTTTACATGGCTCCAGAGCACCCAGTGCTAAAGGATTTGGAGCAGGTGGGAACAAAGAAATGATGTTTGCCTGTAGGGTCCACACCACCCTGCCTGGCATTAGCTAAAGCCCTCTTGCCTGTGGAAATGCTATCTGCATGATTTCACTGTTCTGTGACCTACAGGCCTGTCCCACCTTGCCCTGACTGGAGCTGATACAAATCTATGTGCAGAGCATCATCTCTCCATCCTCCCCTGGCTGGCACTGCTGCCCAGTGTGGCTTCAGCTCTCTGTGAAATAAAGGTCATTTTGGTGTTGTGCAGGTAGTGAAGGCTTTGAAGAGAGGCTTTGAAGTACACTATAGAAGTAGACATTATTACTCAGTGCCCAGGGATTTGGAGAATGTTTAGTCTGATTAAAAAGGCTTTGCATTCTGCTGGCAGGAAGCATGACAGAAAGTGGAAAATTTTTCTGAGCTGAATTCAAATGAGTTGATTTTTTCTATCAGCCCTTCTCCTAGAGAATGGGTATGCTGTTCCCTGCACTGGATGAGGCTTCATGCTCTAGCAAGGTTCACTCTACCAGTAAGGATTTGAATTTGGGACTGAAGTTTTAAGGGGTTTGATTTGAAATTAAGTTTATGGTACACTGGAAGACAGTAAGTACATCTGGCTCAGGAGAAGGACTCATAGGGTTTTTGGTGCTCAGGATTTAGAGGCATGGCAGATCTGGCAGGGACAGGAGCTGGAGTAGGGACTAAATTAGCAAATCTTTGTAGCTAGAATCCCAGTGCATCCTTAGGGAGGATTGTATGTTATGTTTGGCTCCAAATAGTGCTATCAGACTCCAATTTCATAAACACCACATTCTTTCACAGGTGTTTGGGTTGGGGAAAGAAAATGGGAGAAACAGGATAGGCTTATGGACTAGACATCTTTCATCTGAACGGCAGTAAACCTGTTAGCATCCCACAGGTGAGGAAGGGTTTGTGGCACTCTGCTGATAACAGCACTGACAGCAGATGTTTAGTGCCAGGAAAATTCTTCACAGCCAACCTCATTTGAAGTGCTGCTTCCAAAAATCATCAGTTGTATTTGGGGCGATGCTGAAAATATTTAAAATGGTGTTTCAGGAAGCAAAAAAAAAAAAAAGAGATGGGTAGAAATTGCAGCTTACAAAGGCTGGCTTAAGTGACAATTTGTGTGTCAGGAAGCGACATTTATTTAGTTGGTTTGACGGGAAACAAATATATTTTACACCCACTCCTCTTGTATCAAAATTTAGTTGAAAAAATGAAGTTTGCTGCTGAAGAACTATCAAGTAATTTTCTCTTTCTGCTTTACTTTTTAAAGGGAGTGAAAAGGAGTTATGAGGTTTTCTCACAGTGGTAAGATACCTGAATCTTCTGAGCAGCTCGATTCGTACCCCAGGTGTCTTTCTGGTATTTGAATTACGTAGATGATAACAAGCAACAGCTAATTCTTGGCAGTTTAAGAAATAATTCTTCCTTTCCTAATTGCTTATCTTTTATTTTTGGATCTAGTAAGGTCATAATCCTACTGGTTTTTTCACTCATCCATAGAGACTCTCCAGCCACACAAAGATAAGGCTTCACAATGTGTGGTGCTGTGTCAGTTTTGTGGGCCCACAAAACAGTTAAGGGCAAGAAACACCTAGACCTAGAGCCAGAACTAGCGCTAGAACTAGAACCAGACTTAGACCCAGAACTAGCGCTAGAACTAGAACCAGACCTAGAGCCCGAACTAGTGCTAGAAACACCTAGACCTAGAGCCAGAACTAGCGCTAGAACTAGAACCAGACTTAGACCCAGAACCAGAGCAAGAGCTTAGACCGGAGCCACCCGGTTGGAGCCAAAACTCGGACTGGAGCTAGAACTAGATCTAGAACTAGAACCAGATCTAGAACTAGAAGAATGTAAAACATTCATACACCGATAAACAAAAGCAAAACCAAAAACCTAGGACTTGAGATTGCCAACTAGACCATAATTCCTAGCAATCCATGACAGGCCTAGGACTTTGAGGAATCTCCAACAACTGTGCAGGTCCTTAAACTGAGTCAGGCTTTGGCTGGAGCTCACCATGGAGGATCTAGACCCCCTCTTCAATTTATTGAGGTGGGGAGAGGAGCTGGATTTCTCCTGGTCACGTCAACGATGCTAAAGAAAAATCCTTCTCTGGAAATCACAACAAAAGCAACAAAACAAAAACTCCCCTAACAAACCACAGGGTTCGGCCCTTTTAGAAAGCAACAAACTGCAGTGAGAGCTCACGGATTTCCTGCTGACAGCAGATCTTTTGGTCAGCACACCCTCCTCCTGATATCCATCTTGCCACAAGACAGCCTTAGGTCTGGTTCACACTGGGGATTTGGAAGCCTGGCTGCAGATGTTAACAGATGTTTTCCTACTTTCCCCAGAGAGTGGGTGCCACTTGCACATCCATAATCCCCTATGAGCTGATCCCTGTAACAAGATGCCACGAGAATTTAATCTCACAGCTTCCAGGGGAGCTGCTTCACACAGAGAATTATTCCAGGCAACTCAAGATCACTGTCATTCCAGGGAGAAGGCTGGTGCTGACAGTTACAGGCTCAGTTAAACCAGGATTACAGTCTGATGCTGCTGAAAGGGGGATGTGCTGCAGACCCAGCAGGCAGTGTGCCTCATCCCTGCTCCCTGCTCTGTTGGGTGTTGGGATTTCTGGGACCTGCAGACAGATGTTTGACCAGGTGTGTGACTCCCAACAACTCCCTCTTCTGTAGCCCTTTGGGTGGTTCATGATTTACAGAAGGCACCCAGGAGCAGCAGCTCCAAATCCCAGGCATGGTGTGGGACGGGGAGAGTGCCTCACTTCTCCAGAGGCACTGCCAGGGTGAGGTGCTCCATGTGGGATGGACATGTGAGCAAAAGGTGACTCAGTGCCCTTCAGCCATCCTGGAGATGGGCTGCACACTCCAGAGGGATGTCTGCTGCTGAGGGCTGCACAGACATCCCCAGCTGATCTCACAGCAGCAATGACCACGAGGTGTTAGAGCAGCGTCCTACAAAGCCTCAGGTGGATTCCCTGCTTCTTCTGCCTGTGGAGGACTTCTAAGACATGGGTAAGTAGGTACTGATGGATAAGAAGCACTGTCACTGCACAGATATTTTTCCTTTGAGCAGGTCTGACTTATTTTCCTGCAATGACAAAATAAGTGCCATGTCTGACGATGGTTCAGCTGCACTGGGATACAGTGTAGAGGTTAAATCTAATTCCGTTTATTCCATATCCCGGTCACTTGCAATTCTGGATGGAGTGCTGCTACTTGGCAATCACTTTACTATCATCAATGAACCTCTGAACCCATCTGAGGCTGCAAGATTAGTCACTACCACCCCATGAGTTTATTTCATGCAACTGAAATGAAGAAAACCAGTCTAAGGACACCATTTGCAAATTACCTTTAAAACCAAACCAAACCAACAAACAAACAAACAAATAAACAAAAAAGGCTTGAATAATTTGTCCATTTCCTTCAGGCTGCACTTCAGCAGGTCAGCCAGGACAGACTGCGTGACTAGCCAGTGAAGCAGTGGGAGGCAAAGTCATAATCGGCTTTTGTGTTCTTTGCTTATTGTTATCCAAACTAAACAAAGATTTGTGGTTTACTGCTGTCCTTCCTTTCCCTGTTTTCTTTAGATTAACTACTGCACTGCAACGTTCTGTGTATTAGCAATATTGTAGAACCTGCTCAAGAGATAATCTTTGCACCCCAGCTTAATGAGTGCACCAACCTCGTTTAAAAGGAATCTGCTGCTTATCATAGGCTTAAATTACAAGCCTTTTGCAGCAGTAACACTGGTTTTTAATGTCTGCAAAAAGCCATAAATGTTTTAGAGGGTTATAGAAATAACAGGCTAGTGTAATGTGCTAACTAGGAATGTGTAAAGACTTGTCCAAGTATATCTGAAGCTCCTGCTTGCTCTACACCACTGGTCTTTAATTAGCAACAGGACATCTTTGCAGCCCTTGGACCACTTGTGATAGATGAGGCATTGCAGTTTTACTGCACTGCTGGTTGAGGTTATCTAGCAATAGTCACTGGAAGAATGATTAAATCTTGCAATTACCCTGTGCTCTCTTGTCTGACATCCAAGCTCAAACACTCTCTGATGGAGAGGTGATTGCTCCTTGGATTTATATCTTTGCTAGTAGCCTGGCTTTTTGGTTTTGAGATGTCAGAGATGGGCTCATGGAGCACAGATATCTTACCAGCTCTATTTTATTTCCTTCCTTACTGGACCCTGGTCTTTTCCAGAAGGTATATTTCTTCTGCAGCAAACCCTTGGGAATGTAGTTTGCCTCATTTTGTACACATTTCATTTCTCTCACAGAAACACTTATTTATTCCTGCATATCCAGCCTGTCTAAATCTGACGATTGAGCCAGCTTCAACTCCTTTGCTTATTTCTTCTCTGCACAATTTCTTGCAAATTTTCCCCTATTCTGAGAGCTAAAAATACATCTGGGTGCTGCCTGGAGGCCATCTGAGAGCACAAAGGAAGGGGCAGCCCGAGCTTCATATGCATTGCTAAGCAGTGCATGAAGAGCCTTCCCCACAAACAGGGTTGCTCCTGTATCAGGCATCCATAAATACAGAAATCTGCCATTCCCAGAAGCAATTGCATACAGAAACAGGCTCGCTCCTTCTATTGAGCCAGCACAGACTCTTCTACAGAAAGTGCAATTGCTACTGAGAGCTCCAACTTGTAATGACACCGAACAGGTGTAAACAGGAAGAAAACTCAGCAGGAGAAAAGCTCCACCAACTCTGAGCCCTGCAACCTGCAGAGCCTTCTCCTCCAGGAGCGTGTGTCAGGAATGAAACACAAGCTTCATCGGAGGGGAAACCAAATACTTTCTGCATTTTTCTCTCTCTGAATTTCCTCTCTATTTCTCAGAGTTGTGTTCTTCTAGCAAAGCTCTCGGGAGCTCTGGCTTTCACAGCCACCACTGCTAAGGGGGAGATGAAACCAAGATGTTGCTTCCTTGTTATCCAAGTGGGACTCTTTGTCCTACATACATGGAAAACATGACTTACTAGGTAAAATCTAAACCCCACAAATTAGTTCAGATCCCCAAAAGATGACTGTTCAGATAAAATGTTTATTACAGAAGGGCTGGTAAGCTCCCCTTGCTCTCATTTATTACTGTTGTGTTCAGAACAAACCACATGATGTCATTGAAGAACAGAGTTGCGAAATCCCGCATTCCAGACCAGGACCCAGGAATGATTCCCAAATTAGGCAAATGACATGTGAAATATCACTAAAGCATCTGAGGAGAAAAAGAAAATAAACCTACAAAAAAGCCAAACGAAAACAAGAAATCCTGAAGCCACTTGAAACAAATTATGCTCTCCAAAACTGTCGTGTTAATGGCTCTTCACCTCCAATATATTCACTCAAACTGTGGGAGGTGCTTCTTGGTTTGGAAGCCCTTTACACGTCTTTCCTCATCCTATGGAGAAGCACTGCTCTGCCAGAGGGATCTGCCAGAGGCTGGCAGCAGCTGGCAAACATCTCAGAACAGGCAGGGCCAGAAACAGGGTCAGTGTTTACAAATGATAACTCATGTGAGCAGAGCTCATACCAGTGCTTGGGAAATAGCCTGCACCACCAATCTGACCTCCTGCCCAGATGGAATTTTTCCTGATTTATTTATTTTTTTTCTGAACAGAAATAAACCAAGGCCCTGTGTTGGAAACTGGGAAACTGCACAAAAGTCAGCAATGAAATAAAGCCAGAACAATGCCCAATTCAGACAGTCTGGGGGGCCTTCTGCACAGTGTCCATGTCAAAATTTCCTCATCCCAAAGAACTTCCTGCAAAACACACAGGATGCTTTTATTACCGAGGGGGTGGCATTTGATACAGCATCCCAATTGGGCAGGGAGCCCAATGAACCAGGCATTATTTCACTGCCACCTCTCCAGAGGGCCATTGCCTGCAGGAATACACCTCTGTCATCTCCTGCACAGCTTAGTCACACATATAATACCAATCATACCCTGCTATGCCAGCCATGAAGTGCAGAGTTTAACAGGACAGAAATCAGCTTTCATCTTTCCCCTTTGTTTCACATCATTTCAATGCCAATGTGCCCCTCTCCCCATGTACCATTATTTAGCAGTGATGAAGCTCTTGCTAATACTGAACACTGGAAGCAAAAGTACTTTTGCTTTATGCTCCCTGTCTGGCTTGGCTGATGGCACCACTCACACACTCAGTGCCCCAGGATAGTTTGCAGAAACATGGCTGTGATTTTCTCGCATCTTACATCTTTAAAGATGTGAAAGATCTGTAAATACATTACCCTGGACGCAGAGCCCTGGTGATCAGCAAAAAGGCAAAAAGAACATAAATCTGATGTAGGAATTGTTGCTGTAGCAGCTGGGCCGTGCTGACCCAGCAGCTTGGGAGGTCTGTGCCCTGTCTGATGGCAGTGTGACCCCTGTGACTATTTTGCAGCTGGGCCGATGTTGTGTGTTGTAATTCAAAGTGGCCCCAGAATCACAGAAACAGAATTTTGTGGAGGGAACCCACTGTGATCATCGAAGCTCCTGGCTCTGCACAGTAGACCCCACCCTGTGCCCGAGAACATTGTCCAAATGCTGCTTGAGCGCTGTCAGGCTCGGTGCTGTGACCACTTCCCCGGGCAGCCCGTTCCAGTGCTGCCCACCCTGTGGGTGAAGAACCCTTCCCCAACATCCATCCCCAGCCTCCCCTGCCCCAGCTCCAGCGGTGCCCTCGGGTGCTGTCGCTGTCACACGGAGCAGAGATGGGAGCTGCCTCTCCTGGCGAGCCCGCAGCCCGCGGTGAGCTCTGCCCTCGCTCTCCTCTTCTCCAGGCTCAACAACCAAGTGCCCTCCGCCGCTCCTCAGCCCCTCCAGACCCCTCCCCACCATCGCAGCACCCTTGGATCCTCTCTAATAAGAGCTGCTGGTGCTGAGCGAGGGAGCAGCCCCGGCCCCGGCAGCGACGGGGCCCGAGGCAGCGGCGAGGCCGCGGGGAGCTCCGGAGAGGGAGGCAGGAGAGGCAGCGAAGGCCCCGGCGCTGCCCGGCCCCGGCGCTGCCCGGCCCCGGCGCTGCCCGGCCCCGGCGCTGCCCGGCCCCGGCGCTGCCCGGCCCCGGCGCTGCCCGGCCCCGGCGCTGCCCGGCCCCGGGAGGCGGCGCCTCTCGGGGGGGGGCGGGGGCCGGGCCGGGCCGGCCGGCGCTGCCTTCCGGGGCTCGGCGCGGCGCGGCTGCAGCCGGGGCACCGGAGCGGGCAGGATGCGCTCCGCCGCCGCCCCGCTGCCGCTGCTGGCGGCCTCGCTGCTGCTGCCGCTGCTGCTGCCCGCCGCGCCCGCCGCCCGCGGCAGCCTGGAGCCGCCGGCGGGCAACGCCAGCCGCCCGCCCGCCGCGCCGGGGCCCGGCAACCACAGCGGGGCCCGCCTCAGCCCCGTGCCCGCCGTGCTCCGCGACCTGTCCGCGCTCAAAGCCGCCGTCATCGGGGCCTGCGCGCTCACGGCCGCGCTCATCGCCTGCCTCCTGCTCCGCGTCTTCAGGTGGGGACCGCCCGCGGCAGCCCGGGACGCGGCGGGGCAGGGGGGACACCCGCGATCGGGGGCACGGGCCGAGGCGCCGGAGAGGGGGAAGCCGCTCCTGTTTTATTATCTTATTATTGATGTACATAATATGTATATTACATATAATCATATATTGTATAACCTGCTATGATGTGCTCAGAGCCCGGCCTCAAGCACGGCGTGTGTGGCTGGCCCTGCATCCCCGGGGGAGCCGTGCGGGGCTGCCGGCCTGGCGAGCCCGCGCCTCCCTCCGCCCCTGCAGGAAATCGCGGCGGCAGCAGCCGCGCTCCCAGGGGCATTTCCCAGCCTGGCACACCCGCTGCGTGCGGCCACGGTGGGCGCTGGGGGCTGGATGCGCTTCCAGGGGCATTTCCCAGCCCGGTACACCCGCTGCGTGCGGCCACGGTGGGCCCTGGGGCTGGATGCGCTCCCAGGGGCATTTCCCAGCCCGGTACACCCGCTGCGTGCGGCCACGGTGGGCTCTGGGGGCTGGATGCGCTCCCAGGGGCATTTCCCAGCCTGGCACACCCGCTCCTGGGGCCACGGTGGGCGCTGGGGACTGCAGTGGGCACCGAGCGGAGGCGGGAGGCTCCGGTGGAACATCTGGGAATACGGCGGTGGCTCACTGGGATGGGTGCCCAAGGAGCCAGGGGCTGCCTGGCCATGGGGACGCACAAAGGCCAGCCGGAGATCCAGCCCAGGTGGCGAAGTGTCACAGCTCCGTGTCCGGCTGCGGGCAAAGAGACGGGAACAGCTGGCGCTCGCCTGGGAGGAGGCGAGGCCGTGGCTCCGGTGACAGGAGCAGTTAAACAAGTGGAGTCGGCAGATTCTTCCTTGTTCTGCCTCCAGACAGCTCCTTTGTGCATGGCTGAATGCTCTGCTTCCCCTACTTTGAACTAATTCCGTGTGGGAAGGGCAGCGTTCACGGCGGTAGTATTCCAAAGTGTGGCCTATAAACCGAAATGATCAGGGCTGATGCTTTCTGAAGAAAATGACATTTAACTGTATTCTGCTGAAGTGTGTGCAGCAGCTGGCAAAGGCAATGCAAATAAATGTGCTCATAAAGTGATGTGGTTTGGGAGAGCCCAATAAAGTGTTGAAGAGGGTTTTTTTTTAATCAATATGTCTGCTTTGCAGCTGTATAAAGTTGTCACGGACAAACAGCAGAATTGGTAGAGGTTATATGAGCTAGAATTAGGAAGTCTATAACTAAAGCTTTTCATTCTGCACTAAGTTTCTACTCCTAGTTCTGTGTGATCTTGGAGAGTTTCTTTTCTTTGCCAGTGTTTCTTCTGAGTATAAAGCAATATCTTGCGTCAAGGAGACCTGGCTGAATGTTGGTAGCCAAAGAAGGCAAACTGATAACCTTTAAGGGCCTTCCCTATACCATTATCAGCAAAAACACGTCCAAGTTAAAGTCACTTTGGGAAAGACGGATTTATTCTTCCATACCAAAGTCATCATTATGCAGCTGATCAGAGTTAATGCAGCATTAAAGATATATTAAAATAAACACCCTCTGAGATGCCTTGTATATCTTTGGTAGAACCTGCTGGCAAAGTGGAAAATGAAGCTATTTGCTTCTGAGTATGTTTCTTTATCCGACAGAGCACTTGTTTGTAAACAGTTATCCCAGTTGCAAACGAGACAAGAATACCAACAGGTATGTTTGTACAGCGTCACATTTGTAGCTGACAACACAGATCAGTGGAGATCCTGTTGCAGAAGAGATAAGGGATTTACCCTCAATAAATGTAAAGCTTTTCTCCATCAGAATACAAGCTTTGTTCACACTTAGTCAAAAACATTACGATTTTTTTTCCTGAAGAGTCATGGATTCTTATTAAAGAGATTTTGCTGAAATCCAATCTTTGATTAAACTTTCACTGTGAAATTGTTCTGTGTTGCTGGAAGTAAATTATCCTTTTATATGGGCTGTAGAGATGAAATAAACCAGTGATTGGCTAGATACTCATCACAGGCATCAGATTAATAGTTTATACATTTTATTTTTTATATACATCTGATTTTTACATATTTATCTGTTGATATTATTTTCCTTTTTTGTTTGAGTAGGAATAGATATATTTCTCCAGCTTTCAGCTCAGTTCTTAAGGCAACACCCAGAGATTCCTCTTCATTCCTTTTGGAAATGTTAGGCTCTGAATTCATCTGATGGTTGTGTGGTTGAGAATGTGGTATCACCCAAAGTGGTCTGAATTTCCTTTCTCTGTGGCTGCTGGGGTCTGTGAAGGCCAGCCAAGACTTTACTATTTGTCTGCATGTGGCAAGGTCTAATTTGCTCTAGTATTTATTTATTTATTCTTTTTTGCAAGGTCAGTCTGGGTTTACTTTCATTCCTACACCCGTGGGCTCTGCATGCTCCCAACCCAAAACCATTTCCACAACAAACCAAATTCCATGTTATTCTCAGTCAAATGGTTGGATAGCTTGCATTACCAAGAAACAGAGTGTCTTGCAACAGATTGTGGGTGGCTAAACTCATTCTTTGATCTTTGGATTCTTTGATATTTTGGATTTTGCCTTTCTACCTCTGTGTTCTGCCCTGTTTCTCTCCCCTGGTGCAGCTCAGTTCATTCCATTGCAGTGCAATTCTTGGGACCAGCTCACAGGAAACACAATTTTTCAGATGTGGCCAGCTGTGCTGGTAGACCATGTGCCTTCTAGGGAAACCCAATCAGTTACTTTTGCTCCAATGGGTCAGCTGAGAGCAACCTGAAGCTTTAGTTGCAGAAAACTCTGCTCTGTAATTGTTTGCCTCATGTCTTGACTTGCCTTTGAACAAATAGAATCCTGGCTGAAAAGGCTGCTGTATATCCACAGTTTTAGAGAAAAGCTACCTGCTTATTTTCCATCTCATTGCTTTGTTGGTTTTCTTCTTGTTCAGTGTTGATTTCTTCCCCAAATACCACTTTAAGCTTGGTTTTCCAGTAATAGCAAAACTGGTATCTTATGATCATATGCTTGAACCTTTCTCCTCAGTCTCATTTATACAAGACCCTTTGTTCTATGAGCTGGACAGTTGCTCCAGGCCATCCAAGGCTTAACTCCAGAGAGTTTTACTGATTTAAAATTAATTGTATTATAACCAGTTATAGTACTCCAGCAAAGACAAGGCTTATGCTAGCAACAGGAAAAAAAACAACTCGGATTAAAATATGTTAAATAGAGAAGAAAAAAAAGAAACAAAAATCAACCAAACATTCAACCCGCAAACTGGTATCTCTGACCTATGTTGAAAGCCATGGGCAGGCAGCATCATGGAATCATAGAATCATGGTTTGGGTTCAAAGGGACCTCAAAGGTCACCTCTTTTCAACCCCCCTGCTTGATCAGGGACACTTTCCACTAGACCAGGTTGTTCCAAGCCCCTTCCAACCTGGCCTTGAAC
Source organism: Prinia subflava (assembly GCF_021018805.1). NCBI lineage: Eukaryota > Metazoa > Chordata > Aves > Passeriformes > Cisticolidae > Prinia > Prinia subflava. The sequence goes on from NC_086261.1 coordinate 5,913,264, forward strand.
ACTTCCAGGGGTGGGGCAGCCACAGATTTTCTTGGCAGCCTGTGCCAGGGCCTCACCACCACCTTCACAGTAAAGAATTTCTTCCTAACATCTAATTAAAACCTGTTGTCTTTTAGTTGGAAAGCATTCCTCCTTGTCCTGTCACTACATGCCTCATCTCCAGAAAACACAGGAGGACTTGGCTTAGTGCTTCATCTTTGTTGTATACAGCACCATCCAGAGAGCAGAGATACCCAGAGAGATCAACAGTAATGAAATACTGCTGATCTAATTCATCAGCTGGTAGGAAGCCTGGAGTTTCCTGAGGTTTATAGTTCCATAATTTTTTTTTAACTGTTAAGGGAGTTCATTAACAGGAAATAAACTGTTCCTAATTCCATTCTGAATATAACATTATTGCAGTTCTAGGAGGGACTGGATTAATCAGACTTCCATTAGACACCCTGCTTAGAAGGGATAAGGGGTTTTTTTTGAGTTGTTTGGTTTTTTTTCTTTCCAGGGGATGGTCTCCTCCCTCTACATCTCTTAGCAGGAGGTAAGAAATGCGGAGACCTCTCTCTCTGGGTCAGGAAAAGAATAATCTTTGAATGTCAGGGTTGTGGACTAAAATAGATTAGAGGAGTAAATAATACAATGAAGCAGTGAGTTGATTCGAGCACTTACCCACCACATGATGCCTCAGAAAGGAGGATGAAGTGCTGCATATGACTGGGGCTTGATCAGAATCGCCCCCAGCCAAAGGACAGACACAAAGTCAGCGTTCTGCCCTCTGTGTGCTGTCCTTCCCTGCTGTGTGGAGAGGGATGTATGCCTGATTTTGGGTGAACCAGGCAGACTCTGGTGTGGTGTGTGGTGCCTCAGCACTGGCTCTGCAGTGAAAGGTTAATGTCCCTACCCCCAGTTAACCTGGGTTTTCTTTCCTCCTCATAATTCTGGGCAAGACCTGTAGCATTACCTCCTAATTACAGGGGGTGGCTGAATCAGCAGAAACAACGTGATTTTTTTCAAGTGGAAGATGGTTTTCTGTGCTAAACTAACCAGAACCACTTCTACCCTGGCTAAACCACGTAGGGAATGCATTGTCATTGTGCAAGGGCCACAGTCTGGCCACAGCTTCCAGCATGCTTCTTGTTTGCTTTTGAAAAAAACCCACAAAATAAGTGTGGCTGGAAAGGAAATGCTCTGTTTGCCCATGAGGTCTGATGTGTCCTGATCCTGTCCAGGAGGTCTCCAAAGTTCATGAAACATTTGTACTCTGTAGTTCCTGCCCTGTGCTGCTCTGCTGACTCTGCTGCCTGGTCCCACCTGCTGAATAAAGTGCTTTTCCTTTTTGTGCTGTCATTGCTTGATGGTTACAGGGATCCCACTGAGGTTCAGGAGTTTTATGTGAAACAGTTTCCTGACAGGCAGCTTAATTCAGTGTACATTCAGGGAAACTCCCAAGGCTTTCCTGCAAAGTTAGCTCGGGTAATTCTTCTGGTATTTATGAAGCCTGGGGGAGTTGTGCAAATGAGCAAATGAGAAAATGGACTGCTAGAAAGCAGATTAATGGCAAATTAGCTAGATAATCTGGGGTGGAATGGATTGAGGAAGAGGTGGCAAGGAAAGACCTTTTTGCCTTATCAATGGCAAACAACTGGTTGTAGCAGCTTAGCCAAAAACCAGCAGCAAAATGAGCTTCCTCCCTATCCTAGATGAGCACCATCATTAAGTGAGGTTTGGGGATTAATAGGTCACTGTACAGTGAGTTCTGCTCCAGGTCCTCTTGAAAGTGTAGCCCAAATAGACTAATTAATGGCTAGAGGCTAAAGGATTCTAGTTTCCCATTTCTAAAAATATCTGTTCTGCAGTAATTTCTTCAGCCACTCCATTATTAACAATTTTAAGATGAACTCTGTGGAATAAGTGATGTTTTCTAATAAAGGGAGTGAGGGAGGAGGGATCTCAGTAATATGAGCCTGATATTTGGGTAGGATCTTAAATGGAACCCATGGCAGCCCCCTGTAGCCAGTATGTCAGTGCAGAGTGGTAAGGCTGTGCTTGCTTAGTTCTGACAGGTTAGTCTTGGTCTATGTTTAGGCTTCCCAGCATGAGTAAATATTTCTTGTAAAAACAGTGTTTTACTTGCAAGAGGAGTCCTCCCTGCATCACTTTCCTACTAGTGTTTAGCAGGGAAGCAGAGTAACAGAGAAGTGGTTTCAAAAGGATTTTCAAGTGTTTGGGTTAAGAGTCCTGCTGTACTGGATATAAAATTGCTTGTTTCAACAACAGCAGTGAAAGAACAAACCACACCGTGCTCTGCGTGACACAGCAGCACAGATAGCTCTAAAGATTAGACCAGGAGGTGACTTTCTCCTCACTCCTGATGCAACTTCAGCCTTCAGAGCAGCAAACTGCTTCATCCCAAGGGCTAGGACCTGTTTGTTCAGCCTTGGACTACTGCCCAAAAGCAGTGCTTGGCAGAGGTACTGAGATTTTCACATCAGAGCCTGGTCACTGATTTAAATTTCCTTAACTTTAAGCTTCGAAGGGACCACTGTGGTGAAGATGCACACCCCCAGCTGGAGTCCCAGTGTCTCTGCAGTGCTCACAGCCCTGTTCCTGTAACTCTTTTAAAGATTTCTTGAGGCAAAAGCTGTGCTTTTGAATCTGGCACACCTCGCATGATGTGCCAGAGCAAGGCTTCTTGAGAGTGAAAATGCACCTGGGACGTGCTGGCTGCTCAGAACAGTAGCTGTGACTACCAAAAATCTGCTGGGCTGCTTACCTTTGCTGCACCAGCTCCCTTGTCAGGCTTGGCAGGTAGCAGTTTTGTTTGCTAAAAGGTGTAGGGGAACGTTCTGCATTTTTTTAACCAAAACCATCCACTTTTCTCCCTGAAGGCTGACCGAGTACACATCAACACGTTCTTGAATGTATAATCACAAAAATGCATTCATGCGTGAGCAGTGTGACCTTCCTAGTATGCATGAAAACAGTAGGTGAAATGAAAAAAAAAGGACCCATGCAATTGAAGCTGGAGGCAGAGAATAAGTTGAAAAGCCACACACCAAGTGTTTGTTAATTGAAAGTAAGTGCTGGAAAATAGATCTCTCAAAACTGTGGGACGTGCAGGTGTGTGAACATCTCCATTTCCAGAGGAAGGCAAGGCTGGTGTCTGTGGGAGGAGAGGTGGTGGGTACAGTTAGCTTTGAACAAGTTGATTGTTTTTCATAGCACCTACACAGATGGAGCCTGAAACTGCTCAGATGAGACTCAGGGTTGTTGCTGTGGGAGTCCTGAGCTTGGCCTGACTGCAAGGAAAGCAAGCAGGCAATTTGTACCCAGACAGCATCACCTGCTTGCTCCTAATCCTGCCTAGAACATCCCCGTGGCTCAGCAGGGCTTAACCTGGGCTTTCTCATCTGAACATGTTCACTAAACCAGTGGCTACTTCAGCTGATTAAGCCCATGTCTCACTTATTGAGTGTGGCAGCAGGAGCACGTGGTGAGCCTGGCCTGGGTGCCAGAGCATCTCTGGTTTGTCAGCAGGGGAAGCACTGACATCGATCAGGATTGCAGCTGACGAGAAACTGCTCCACACACAGGCACCAACAGTGGCCTTGGAAAGGCAGCAGGAGGGGATGGGATGGAGGCTGGTTCTGCAATGTTCCTGTTGGGGGGTCTGAATCCAGCAGAGTGGAAACAGCTTCAGCCCCTCCAGGGAATACTGTGTAAGGTCAATCTTTCCCACCTCTGTGTTTCAGGTCTGGCAAGAGGATTAAGAAGACCAGGAAGTACGACATAATCACCACCCCGGCCGAGCGGGTGGAGATGGCTCCTCTGAACGAAGAGGATGATGAGGATGAAGATTCAACAGTGTTTGATGTGAAATACAGGTACTGCTGCCATCCATCCACTTACACTTGCTCACTGAGCTGTTGTTAGTGAAGACAGCTCTTTTATTTCTCTGCTGGGCTAACTTGGCAGGAATGAGGCAGTCACAGTCTCCCTCTTTGCCCAAGCATTATTCCTTTCCTTTACACTCCTCGGCCTATTCCCAGCACACACAGCTCTGTCCTCCCCTGCTCCTGCAATGACCCTGTCACCACCCCAGGCTGTCTGCACTCCTCTTTCCCCTGCAGAGCAGTACAACGGGATACACGTGTCCCAAAGAGCTGACAGGGTTTGACACACTGAACTTCCCCTCTCGGGCAGCTGCTGGCAGTCCTTCCTGTGTGCTCACCCTGGATGGAGGGCTGTGGATCAAGGGTCGTGCATCCAGGGCTGCTTTCCCAGGCACTGCTGTTGCTGTGAGCCCGGGAGGAAAATCAGAATGAATCTCCACAAGATTTGTACCAGAGTGCTCCTGTGTTGGTCTGTGACACAGAGAGGACTGTGGGGCCTCACTGATGCTGCTAGCAGTTACGCCTTAGCAACAAACTTTCCTTAAATATGTCTGTCTTTTTGAGATGGAAGTGGTGTGACAACCCAAAACTTCTGCTGCCTATTCTGGGCCTGAAGATTTATGGCAACAACTCAGCACATAAAGATGCTGCTTGTTGATTTATGGCATCAGAGTATCTGCATCCCTTATTTTTATTTGCATCAACTATTTGAGTTGTGTTCTAATCCAAATAAGGCCTACTCTAAAATCTGTCCTACTTTGGCTGAAAAAAGCTCTCCTAATTATAAAAATGCAGATCCTGACAACTTCTAACTGGAGATTTTACAGGCTTTACTCGTATTGTCCATCTCCTAACTTTGGAAAAGGGGGAACACCACATCTGCTCTGAGCACATGTATGCCAACATCTGAACCACACATCACTATGTTCCACTGGTTGTTTCCCAAATCACTGCATTAGTTCTCTCTAAAAATGAGGAAATAGTTGGGAGCCGTGAAACAATGAAGGGCGTGAGTCAAGCCTTTATGTGTAAACAATTAGTTCTTGGTTTAGAAGACTCCTATCAGAACTTACCTGACTTTTGCTGTTCCCTGTAGCTGCCCTGTGTTTGCTCTAATAATTCCAGCTTGTGCAGTTTGTACGTTGTGATTGAGCTTTGTTAAACCCCGAGTGTCGCCTGTTTTAACAGCCACCGTGTGCCACCCTTTTCCTTTTAACTCTGTGCTTTCTCTGTGAACTTCTGGAAATGGGATCTGAGGAGTTTTTCCCCAAAGAGTGAGAACAGAAGAATCTCAATCATTGTGCTTCAGGACAAGATGTCTAATAGTGAAATAGTGAGTGAACAAAGAGAGCTTGCTGGAGACCATTTGTCTCTCGAGAGCTGTGTTCGTGTTATCTGACGTTGCTTCCCTGGAGCAGGAACTCTGCCACTGTCACTGAAGCTCCTGGCTCATCCTGGGTCCCTGTTCTTGGCCAGCCAGTCCTCTTTTCAGCTGTGGGAATTCCTCCTTTCTGCCACAGTGCAACAGCTATTAAATTGCACATTTTCTGCAGTCCTTGCTGTTTCAGGCAGACTTTTGTTTAGCTCAGACAGAGCTACTCAGTCTTGATGGGAAGATCATCTTACAGACAGCCCCTTAGCAGTGCTGATTTTGGGAAAGCTTCTTTGAGGATACATTTGCTGTAGAAGGTGTTAAGCTTTCTGGTTCCTTTGTGCAGCTTGGAGAGTATGTCCCAGACAGTTCACAAATCCTGTCACTGGTAAAGAGACTCCTTTGCAAATTGCAGAGTTTGACCATTGACAACCCCATTAAACTAGTCAGGACTTCTTTCATAGGTGCTTGTGTTCAGATGAGAAGAGAGGGAAGAATCTCAGAAAGGGCAGCTCAGACTTTCCCACAGGGAGTCAGGGAACAAACTTCTAACAAGTCTTCTCTTGGGCTATCTGCCCCAGTCCTCCCCTGCTGCCCAAGCTGGTATTCATGGTGTGGGAGCTGAGCTGGTTTATTTGAAATCCCCTCCCATTGCTGAAAGATCCGTGCTGGCACTTGCATCTGTATTTGGGGGAGAAATTGAGATTCTGTGCTCTCTCCCCGTGTAATGCAAACAGCTCTCTAATTAAAAGGCAGTTGGTGTGGAGCAGCAACAGGGGAGAAGCAACATTTACCTCTCCAATTGGTTCTCATGTAGTTAATTTTCTTTCCTTTAATGCTTTGTCCTTGTGCGGATTTGTTTCCAGTCTTACATGAGGCATCAAAGAACAGCAGACAGTGTAAATTGGGCTGTTGGATGAAGGTCGTTGCTATTTTATTCCATTTTTTTTCAGGAGGCTTTAAGGTTTTAGGCTCCCAGTAGATCCCCCCCTGGCTTCCCTTGGGCAGTGGAGCAACAAGAAATACCCATCTTCCTCCAGTAAGGCAGACTAATGAGACCACTTCAAAATCTTCCCCAAACACAGTCCTTTGTGTGGATGCAAAGCCACCCGCTGCTGCCTCTGTGGAATGTGTGCTGGATCAGATCCCCTCTTTGCAACCTCATTCCAGGAGCAGGGAAGCAGCTCTGTCAATCACCTCTAATCCTGCCGGCACAATTTCTGTGTGGAAAGAGGTAGAAAGTACAAAACAAAGATTGTCACAGATTAAAAGCGCCGGATCGCTTGGACACTGACACCTCCTTAAAAAGCTTATTAGAAACCACTGTTTTAATGTGTGTTTCTGTATGTGTTTGCTCTGGTGTTGAGGGAGGCTTTTGATAAAAAGTTCAGGAATTGTTCTGAAATTATTGCAGAGCTACACAAAGAAAGCAAATGGAGCAATGGAAGGAGTGTTTATTTCTTTATCACCAATTCAGTCTGTGCTGAAGGCCAAAAAGCATTCTTGTCCAGTTGATTCCTGGACCATAGGAACTATATTGGTCATCATTTCCCAGATATCAGATGTTTTTTCAAGTTTTATGATGGGATTTGCTGCACATCTTCAAAAACGAGTTAGTGGAAAGCTAAATCCCATCCTCCATATGTGGTTTTTCTCATCTCACAAATAGAGTTTGATTTGAAGATTTCCCTCTCCTCTTTGCTCCTTTAACACTTTATTTCAGGAAGGCAAGGGGAATTTGCACGGGTTCTGTGATCTCTGTGATGGAGCTAAGCCATTGATTCATCAGGCATTTGGCACTCAGGGGTACTTGAGCAGAGAGCAGTGAAGTAAAGTAGGTTACAGACAAATGTCCTCAACAAACTGGTGTCCATCCCCCACCACAGAGCACTCTGCTTGTTTTGTGTATTAAGAGAAAAGAGATTAAAACAGCTGCAAAAAGAACCAGTTTCTAAAAAGGTAAATAAAATTGTTAGCTTGTTAAGCTTATTAACTCTAGTGAAGCTCATTGGGGGATTTCTTGTCAGCTTCAATAGGAAACTGAAAACAAGTTCTGAATAAATTCTGCGGTGCCTTGCACATGAAAGGCATTGAAAGCACTTCAGTAATCTGGGATATCAGCAGTGACTCCTCTCCCTGCTGACTTGCAGCTGTTGGAGGCAGCGAGTTCTGAGTTCTGCTCCTGCTTCGCTTGCTGAGCCCAGCTGGGGAAATTTCACAACTGGCCAGGGCGGTACGTGCCATGTGACAGCCCAGAGCTGGGGAAAGAACTTGGAATTTAAATGCTCGTCTTGATGTCAGGCTCCTAAATAAATACTGATAGAAAGTTTTTCTTGGGGCAGATTGAAGCCTCTGTCCTTCCTGTCGGCTGAGCAAAATTCCTCAGTTTGTTTTCCCTGTGGATTGTCATTTGTCCTGTAACAGCAGCAGCACCAGCAGAACGCAGGAGCAGTTCAGGAATGCATCTTCCAAAGTGCTCTTGAAAGGAGAAAGATTTATGTGTAAGGAGCAGTGGCAGGCTGAGGGAAGAGGACAGGAATATTTATTCAAGCATTCTGAGTCTAAAGGGCTTTTGAGAGCTTGCAGGATGTTTTCGAGGAAAGATGCACCACATGTAAGGGCTGGATTCTGGATTCATCCCCTTTTCAGGCACTGATAGCACTGAACTGTAGAGAAACATCTTCAGCACACTTGCAGGGCTCAGCCTTTGATGTACTCGAGTTTTGGGAGTCTCTGTAAAATATGGGTTACACTATTGGTGCTTTCTCTAGGACTGCCTCCTTTCCAGATCCTGACTGCATGTGCAGGTCTGAATGGAGCGTGGAATTGTTCTGTCTGTTACTGTGTGGTGTTCACTCTCAAGGGAGCAGCTCTAATGGATTTTTTTTCCAGTGAAAGCTGCAGGCAATTCTGGATGATGCCAGGTGAATTGTAGGGGTTTATAGCGGCTTATTTTTTTTTCCCCAGCAGGCAGCAGTGACAAGTTGTGTGTAAATGGAGGGGTATCATTTATCCTCATCTGAAGGGGGTGCAAATCACCAACACAGGCAGCAGCTCACTATAAATACAACAAATTGCCAAAGCTTTGGTGCTGCTGTTAAGGATTTCCCATAGGCCCACAGCAGGGGAGAAAAAGAGATAGTCAAAAAGCAATTTTTGCTGAGTTTTGAAGGCCAGTTCTTTCCTGATGCTACTATGACAGTTTTTGCAGAGCACACCGTGTCCTGCTGCTCTGGCAGTCCTGTGGGAGGGCTCTCAACCCCTTCCTGAAGTGTAACAAGTTCTTATTAAGATATTTTGAACTCTGAAGCTGTTAAGGCAGTAGAGTGTCAGGAGGAGCATCCATAACAAGGAGGATGGTCCATGTGTGTTGATGGGTGAGGAGTGCACTGGTGTGTAAAAGCTCTGAGGTGCAGAATGTGGTTTCATGTGCCTCCTTGTGCACATTCCCTTCTCTGCTCTGCACAGTGACTGGCCACAGGATCTTCCAGCATCTGGCCTTTGTCTCATCTGACTCTGCTTTTGTCTTCTCTTGGTATCTCTTCTCCTGGCATGGCACTAACATCCCATCTCTGCCACCAGCTACACTAACTGCTGGATTGGTGGCAATCCCAGTGAATGATGCTGCCTTTTCCTTTGTGGCCATTGGGATTTTTTTTTTCCACTTTGCGCGTGGTTCTCCTCTCTGCCTGTGAGTAATTTGAATTGCAAATCTCCAGCTGTACTAATTCTTCTGCTTTCCAGGTAAAGCAGCTCCGTGGAGCGTCGGTGCCCTGCGAGACGTCATTCTGCTGTCGAGGGACCTGCTGAACCCATAACTGTGAAAGGGGAGGAGGCTTTCATCTCTGCAGCATTACAACCAAACCAAGCCTCACCTCCTCCAGGTGCTGTTTGTACAGCGGGCTGTGGATCTTCTGACTAAAACAGCACCATTTGGTTCCCTGGTGTCCTGACTCCTGCGTTGGAATGACCAGAGTTCCTCTTTGCAAACTGTGCTCTCGCTTTAGGAGAGCTGCAGTGTCACCAAAGCATGACAGGGTGCAGCTCCTTACAGTCTAAATAAGTTTTGCAGAAGGAGAAAGACAAAGAAGATTAAACTGAGCTGCCCCAAGGACTTATTTTCTGAAATCCTGATTCAACACTTCAGTCGCTGTTAAACTTCGGTCATTGTTAAACAGATCATGTGTTTAAAAAAAATCAAGAAGTGTTTTTGGGCCTTACAGAGGTGACTTAGGACTAAAGGTGGTAAAAATGTAAGCCAAGCTGAAATGCCACACTATGTTTGGTGTAGGGTTTTGGGTGGGAAGGGGTTGGGAGGTTGGCTTATGTAGGAAAATTGTCTTGCTACTGATTTTTTTTAAAACAATAATTGCACTAAGTTTTCATGATGACACTCTCATTGTCCCAAGGAGCTCTGATCAGATCAACTTCAGTAAGTGAGACCACAGGGAAATAGGAAGAATCAGGCATGCTCTAAACTACAACAATCTTGGATTAAAGAAGATATATTTTTGTAATTTTCTGCCCTTCCACTGGTAGTAAAACCAGTGTTTTGTACTGTTCTGTGCTGACTGTAACTTGTCTACAATTCATTACCTTTTTCTAAGCAAAGTAAGTCCTCATGTGGAATGATTGGATTGCAGAGAGAACATGTCTTGTTTTTCATGGAAGCTGCATGTGAGTGATCTTATTCTCTGTCAAACTGGAAGTTTTCCCTTACTACCTGCTTGACAAAGCTCATTTAACTCAAGGACTCATTTTTAGCCGTTGCTCCCTGCTGTGCTTTGTGCTGCAGAGGTCAGAGCTGTGGGGTGACACTGTGGGAATGAGGTTGCTGCATCTGGAAAGGTCAGGTTTGGGAGACCACAGGCATCCAGGCCAGCGCTAGAAAGGGCAAACCTAACTAGGTTAGTTGCTTTGCTTTGTGGTTTTCCTTTAGAGTAACCACAGATGAAGTTCAGACTTTACTGTTTACTGCACTCCTTAACACGTTCTATTTCGGGTTTTTAAGCTGGCTGGAACCTTGCTTTTCTTGGGGAACACATATTTTCCAATTGTTTTAGGATTGTCTCACTGTTTGCTTGACCCTCTCCCAGCCTTTCAGTTGCAATCCCTCAAGGAGACTGCAGTTTCTGGCAAAGCACCAACAGGCTGCCACATTTGGGACTTCTCTTTTTTTTTTAAAGCCCTATTGAGATTTGAGGTTTGTTGAGAAGCCAAATTGCTTTGTCATGGTGCCACGGCCGGCGCCAGTTCTGTGTGGTTCCCCTTGGCCTTTCAGTGAGTACAAGGAGGTGAAGGGGAATTTGTTTTTCCTTTCCAGCAGCCTTGTGCATTCATCCCAGCAGCTGCCATACCCCAGCTTGCTCTCCCTAGCCATGACTCAGCAAAGGCTTTGCAGACAGCAAACTCAGCCCAGATGGAAAAATCCCAGAGCAGACTGTTGTGTTAATATTAGTCATCAAGGCAATATAAAATGCCCTGTTATTTTCATTCATGGAATAGTTTGAGTCATTCTGTGCCACTGTTACCAAGCAATATTTGACATGTCAGCTGTGAGGTGAGGATGGGCTGGGCAGGTTGTTCTGGCTGGTGGGAGCCATAGGGAGCAGAGAGTGGAGCAGTGCTGCAGGTTGAGGTGAGGTCTGCAGCTCGTTCTCCAGCTCTGTAAAACAGGTTTCAGGCTCTAGGCTGGATGCTCCAGAAGGAAATGCTGAGTTTCTTCAGGGCTGCAAGACTTTGAAGGCTGGGAATTGAACTTCTTGGGCAGACCAAGGTGTTTTGAAGTCAGAGAAGTGGCAATGCTGAGAGGAGAGAGGGAGGTTAAAAGCTTCTGTTGACATTTGTGGAAGGAGGGGGCAATGTGGTGGCTGCCCTGTCTGTGCAGGCACCATGGCAACGTGTTCGTGCCCACTCTCCTGCCACGCTCATTAAACTGAGCATCAGGCACTCAGAGTGGGGGACAGGGAGTGAAACCATCTCTTTTCTCAAAAGAAAGGCAAGACCAAGTTGTGTAGGAGAGAGATGAGAAGAAAAGATGCATGAAGGGCACTTCTCCCTTCTGAGGGCAAGTCAGTTCCTAAATCAGTTTTTCCAGCAGCTTCAGGTCACTGAGTTAGCCTGGCAAAGGCCTTCTGCTCCCCTTGCTTGTAGCTTAAAAATACAAAAAAATCCCACTATTTTCACAACATGACCAAATCTCAATGGTGGACAGGGACCAGATATTTAAGATGTTGATGATGGAGGTGCTCAACAGCAGCTGGGATTTCCTGGCTCCTTGGGGAAGTCCCAAACTGTGTGCCACAAGCTAAAAAGTGCTTATAGGGAAGCAGCAGCTGCTTGGTGGAAGTAAAAGGTCAACCTGACCTCTGAGTTGCTCAAGGTCATGAAAATAATCTGAATGCTCCGTCTGATACTCAGTTGCTGTTGCAAATGTGAGGCAATGTTTACCTCTACAAAACTTGCTGTATGTGATTTAAAGTGTCTGGTTAAATATTCTATAGCTATATTTAGTTAAGATTTTAAGAGCACTTGATGTGACTCATCTAATAGTATATATATATATGAATATTTTTTTAAATGTAGAAATCAGTCTAAAACATAGCTTTAATAATTTGAACTGTTTGGTTCAGGTAGTTCTAGGAGTTCATCAGAGAAGAAATAGCCATTAACCACTACATGAGTTTTTTACCTTCATGTTCTGTGTATCTTACACTGCAGATTTAATCTGATTGTTACTGTAACGTGTCTTAGTATCTGCTGCTATTTTGTGTTGCGTAGTCAAACTTGCTTTGTTCAAGAGCATTTTAAAAGGCATATTTTTTGTTACAGAAAATGAAAACAGAAATGTTATTACAGCTGTCTGCCTGTAGCTCACTTACTGCTTACAGAATCCACCGACTCCTGGCTGAGGCAAGCAGAGTATGTGAGTCAGAGGCTTTTCCCTTTCTGCATGGAGGGAAAACCCTGCTCAGAATTGCAGCTGCTTTACTCCAGCCACAGCCCTGTCACCAGAGGTTACACTTGGGAAGCCAGAAATCAGTGTGCCATGCTTACCTGCAGAACTAAGTACACAGATAGCTTTGTATTTGCATTTTCCCCCCTTTTGTACCCTGGAAGCTGCAGAGATGACTGCAAACACTTGTTTAGCACACTGACTTTGTGATCCCCTAGTGTTTATCTTAAGGCCAAACTTACTTGTAAGGGTCTACAGGCACTAATGAAGCTTGAACACATAGACACTAATTAACTCAAACATTTTGTTTGTAACTGTTCCCTCTAATTCCATTCCATGTACGTGTTATAATCTCTGCAGGGTGGTGGGCTGTGGTTTTTGTTAAAGATTTTTCCTTGCTAGATGAGTTTCTGCCGCTGCAGTTTGTGTGTGAGGAGGTGTCAGGACCATGTGTTCAGTTTTGTGCAATTGCTTTGAAGTTTTTTTTAAAGAATTTGTCATTGTGACCAAAGTTTCTTCCTAAGGAAAAATTGGTTGCATTTGAATGGACTTCATGTGTTTCAGTAGAAACTGCCATCATTAAACATGTTCTTGAAATCCCTGTGCTGTGTGTTATGTTTAAGGCAGAAATGGGAAAGAGGTGTTGTTTTTTGGAGTTAGGACGATGTCAGAGCACCTGTGTGCTCCATTATTAGAGGGCTGCAAGTCCCTTTGTCCTGTGACTCTGAACCAGAGCCTGACAAGGGGCAAAATTGGTTTTAGCAGCATGGTAGAGGAATATGTTTAATTGCACAAGGTCCCCATCAACCATCAGGAAGCTGGGTTTACTTCTGGGATCAAAAGGCAAAACCCTCTGCAATAGGGATCTCAATGCCTTTGACTTTAGACCATGTTTGGTACCTGAGAGCCCACAGACTGTACCCCGTTGTCCCAGACTCTGAGCCCCCCCGGGCCAAGGCCTGTCCCCTCCCTGGGGTGGCCAGGTGACACCACAGCTGCTCAGCAGAGTTCCTTCCCCTCCAGACTTGCTTGATGGAGTTGCCCGTCTCTGAAGCAATTTTGCCTTGTGGCTTTCAGGGCGTGGCAAGATGCTGAAGTGCTGGAGATGAGGATCAGGGCAGTGTGAGGCTGCTTGTTCCACACTTTTGGCAGTTCTCGCAGCACTTTTCCTCCTGGATATGGAGAGCAGACACTCCTGGGCTCTGGAGCAGTTACAGGACAGACTCATCCAGCAGCCTGTGCATGGATTAGCTCTGCCTCTCTCCTCTGCCATGTACCACATGATTTCTCTGCCTTGATGTCTTCATCTCTTCAGGAACAGTAATTCAGTGCTGCAGACAAGAGGCAGCTGCTGTCCCGCCCCTGCCTTTTGAATTATGTCCTGCCAGCAAAGTGAAGCTCAATCTAATTCAAAATTGCCCCAAAAATGCTGTCAGCCTTGAGGCAGCTGTTGAGCAGCTAAGCTGGTTTGTGTAGGAAGCTCTAAGGCCCCTCAAGGTAAGCCTTAGCCTAACTCTGCCTAAGCAGCACAGGCTGCTCTTAGCACAGGCTGCAGGAGTGAGGATGTGACAGAACAAAAGGCAGAGGCTGCAGTCGCTGGTGTACTTCCTTCCTGATGGGGTCTCAGGTGGAAGATGAGGAAATGACCTGTGGAAATTATTACCTAAGCAAGAGCTGGAGAGCTGAGTTGGATGAAGGTGATTGCAGCTGAGGCTGTGTGAGGAAAGGGCAAGGCTCAGCTTAGCCCATTCTGGATTTTGACACGGGGATGCCCAAAGCTGCAACAAAGATTTTCTCAGGCAAGTCTTAATACATTTTTTTTTTCTAAATGGATCTCATTAAGGGCATGTTTCTGCAGTATCTAGAAGAGTTCTGCGTGGACCAGAGTACAACACAGCTTCCCCTCTCCTGTGGGTGGCTGTTACCACCCTCGTACAAGCTGCTGCTCTTATTAGCAAGTCTGTGTGCAGGAGTGAGGTTAAGTGAACAGAGCTAATTCACATTTCTAACTCTCGAAAAGGCAGGGGGTGGTGTCTTCCTTGTGTCTCAGTGTCACTGATCTTTGGATGCCTTGATACTGATAACTGCAAAATTGTCAGCGACGTGTGGCAAATGCTATCAGAGACAGGAGCTGAACACTGAGATGATTGGAATCATGCCTGACAACAAGCTCTATTAAGAGTAGAAACAGGAACAGCTCTAATTGCTTAAGACTGAGTAGTCTGTAACTAGGCTGCACAGAAACACTGAGGATCGTTAATCTCCCTATCAGCTGGCAATTACCAATTTTGAAGAGGCCAGAAACTCTTCCAGCTCTGGTTTCAAACAGACACCCACTCCAGGTTGGCTCACTTCTCCCGTGGCCGTTTGCTCACAGCATGTTAGATGAGCCAAACATATTTCAAAACAGTACTTCTAATTCATGGAAAACAACTCTTCAGCTCAAGAAAGCAGCATGGAAGGCGTGGCCATTGCTTTTAAGGCTAAGAAGCAAAGCATGTTAAAAATCCAGATGCAGTTTTTGATGGCTTAGGAGGCATAAGGCTGGTTTCTAGGCTTCTCTCTCCCTTCAGGCTGGTGTCTCAGTTTGTTCCCTCACTCACCTCCACCTCGGGGGACCAGCAGCACAGGGGAGCCCAGCTCCCTCCAGCTCCATGGGGAGAACCCACTTAGACTGCACACGGACAAGGAAGGAGAAGGCAGGTCCTGAGGAGCTTGAGGAGCTGCTTCAAAGCTTCAACCAGCATGTTTAATCTGTCTTGGAAGATGTTACAATCCTAATTGCCAACCCCTTCAAAGGCTGCCAGCCTTGGCTTGAGAACACAGTCCTGGTTGTGCCTGTCTCTGCCCAATCCATCCTGCCCAGGGGTGGAGGGAACCCACTGATCTGAGGGTGAGACAAGGACAAGGACTCAGATTCCCTGGCCAGGGATTCAGCTCTGTTGTGTGCAGATGGGGGACTGCTGGTTTGAAGGATGAGGAGGGATAAGGATGTGATGACCTACTGCACCACCTCAGTCAGGGCCATTTATTTCAAGGTTTTTCTGTGAAGGGTAACACATCATCTGCTTAAGGCTCATCCTGATTGCTCTGAGCTTCTTGCAGTGGCTCTTTCTAGCTAATTTTATTCAATGTTGTTATCAACAGCAGATACCAGCCTAGCACCAGATAACTGCCCATGACCTTTACCAATTCCAAAAGCCAGATGAGTGAGTTTAAACATCTCTGACCTGTGCTGAGCAGCACAAAACATCCTTGAGGACTCCTCTGCCAAGTCTAAATGCCAGTGAAATAACTGTGGTACAACTCCCTCTTACATCCAGACTGGAAAGAGACTCTGGGCTATAGGATCACAGAGGCCAACCCACCCTCCAGACTCACTGGCCCTCACAGTGAATCCTCAGTGAGTTTCAGACTTGCGTTTCTTGCCAGGAAACAAGTCTGCTAAAGGGGCCTGTGTTGATGTGGCTGGTCCTCATCAGCTCTGAAGCCAGCCCAGAATAACCACTGCACTGCTGCTGAGCAAAAATAAACACTTTGTCATCAATTCCTTGAAGCATCACTTCCAAATCCTTTGCCTCCCCCAGCTGTTTCCTCTCCATGGATTTCCAGACTGTCTGTGCCTTGATACAAACATATTTATCTGAAGAGGAGCTCTTCTTTACAGACATATCTCTCTACTTCTGCCCTCAATTCATAAAGGCTTAAGCTCAGGTCAAGAACATTTGACATTTCCCCACGTCACTTTTGCCTGGCTGTCAGCAGAGTTGTTTCAGCACCTTTTTGGACAGTGTGAAATTACCTGGTTCTCTCCATCTCCTTGCATAGGGACTTGTACAGCTCAGGTCCCAGTGGCTCTGAGATGATCCTCAGGTAAACAAAAAAACCCCAGTCTGTTTAGGCAATGTCTCCTGTTCCCTTTATTGTGTATAACTTTTTCTGGGTCAGACCAGTTCCTCTTGCTGATGGTGCAGCAATGCTTTCAGAGCTCAGCAGTGGATGCAGTGGTCCCTGCCCTTCTTCCCCTCCTGCCCCTTTTTCCATCCAGCTTCCCGTGGTATTTCTACCACCCAATTCCCAGTTTCCTGATTCCAACCATCGTGTGTTACCAGTGGTACAGATCAACACCACCCTTGTGGATAAAGCTGTGGCAAAGGAGAAATAAATCTCTTTATTTTGGACTAACGAGGCAAACATTGCTGCAACAACCTACTGGTGAGGATGGGTCGTGCTAGAAATGCAGGGGTTATTCCAGAGATAACTGAGATCCTCAGGAGCTGCCATTCCCCATGTCTGGCTCAAAGGGCAAACACAGAAACACTGGATGATCTTCAAGGTCCCTTTCAACCCAAACCACTCTGTGATTCAAGGTTCCAATCTGAGCTCCTGTAGTTAAGAAGCAGGAATATTTAGGTGATCTTAGCACTCCTGAAGCTTGCTAAGCTTAAATGAAAGAATGGTTCTGCTCAGGGTGCTCACAGACTCAAGGTTCCTGCTGGAGAGCTCCTGTTTAATGAGCTGTTCAAATGAAGGACACGCTCTGTCCCTCTGCCCCTACATAATGTTTTTAAAATCACATATTTGCAGTGCATTGTTCATTGCTGTTCAGGGAAACAAATGATTTGCTTTTAACATAATAACTATCAGAAATAAGTTATTCAGTGTTTACTGCTTGGAAGTTAAAAAGGGAATCTGAATTTCTTTTTAGTTCCTTCCTCTTTTTTTTATAATAGATATACAAGCTGCAGGGCACACTTTTATGCTCCTGTAGCCAAGATTTTATAGAATTGACTAATAATCTATTTTGCATATTTATAAACACTTTATTATTTATTAATGGTGCGTTTCAGGAGTAAATTTATAATCCTGCCATGTGATCTCAGCCTTTTAGAGAAAAATGGTTGCTCGTGTCAAAGAGCTGGAAATTAGAGCTGGCATAACAAAGAAATGAGTGAGAATATCTCATTAGTGTGAGAGCAAACAGGCAGGAGCCTCTGTGAGGATGAATACACGGAGATGTCAAATGCAGAACACAGCACTCAAGATGTATCAATTGCTGCTCTGTTTGCTCTAAACCCACAAGAGCACAGCACAACCCTTCAGTCATGTGAAAGCACAGACTCAACAGTGCTCCCTGTCCAAGCTGACACTGCTGCCCTTGGCCACACCACCTCCAGGCATTTTAAACCTCAGGATTTTGAAGGGTCCTCATGTCCACCTTGATGGGTTCAAGCCTGAAGATCAGCCACAGGTGACAGATCACCTCACCACTGCTGGAAGTCGCAGATCCCTCACCCATTTCCAGTCTCAGATCTGGCACCCCCTCTCCACCCTGAGCATTATCAAACCACTGAGAGAGGGGTGCAAGGAGCAAACAAGCACGTGTGCAAATGTGGTTTCTGATACCAGCATTATTTCACTTAAAACCAAAACACCTTCTGTGTACTCAGAACAAATCCCCTGAGCTACTTTTTCCACCTTACCTGTCTCTGGGAAGCCCCTGGAGATCTCTCTGGTCAGGTGTGGAGCTCTGCTGGTCTCCATGAGCTCGTAGCTAACAAAACACTCCCCAACCACCTTGTACCACTTGAAGTGATTGCTCCACTTGTGCCCTTTATCCTTTTCTGGTCCTGACCCTTCCTCCCTCCAGTCCCATCAGGTGAGCAAACACGTGCCAAGGTCTGTCCTTTCTGAAGCTGCTCCTCACACCCCAGACACGATCCCTGAGGCCCAGGGAGAGGAGGAAGCCTGGTGAAGAAGGCTCAAGGCTGCAGAGCCAAGCAGAACTGGCAGCTTGGGTAAAGACATAGCATTGGGCTGAAAGTTTCTTGGTTATTCAGATTCACCAAATCACACCCCTTTAAGTGCAAGGATGCTGAGGCTGCCCCAGTGCTTGGCCCATGGCAGCACGGCTGTGCTTCTGGAGAAACATGTCATTTTTGGAACCACTGTGTCCAGAACACAAAATCCTCCAACAGCTTCAGTGGTGCTGTGTGCTTTTCTTACCCCTAGAAGATGCTTTCTCCTGTCTCCTTCCAGCCATAAAATGAATGGCACTTCCTTCCCCAGTGCCAGGGCAGGGTTATTCACCATTTAATTCTGTGGCTGGGCTTGGAATCGCTGCACGGCTGGCTGGCTTTCCATCAGGCTGGGCTGGCAGCTTGTGCCAACCTGGGCAGCCTGAGCCACAGGAAAGACCTCTCAGAGCTCCATCCCTTAACCAGGGCTTCACAGGTCAGCTGGGCCCTCACCACCGTGCACAGAGGGCTGCAGAACCTAAAGCTCCCACAGCCTGGGGTCAAAAGCCTGGGAACTGCATCTGTCTCTTTTTGCTCCAAAGCTGGGAGGTGCAGTGAGGTCTCTTGTGGTGAGGGAGAGGTGATTAATGAGTCTGGCTGGGAAAGGCTGGGAAGGAGAACTGAGGAGACCTGCCAGGCTCTTCATCAGCAGAACAGGCAGCCGGGCACAAGGTGGGTGTGCTCCTGCCACGGGGAGCTGCTGTGCAATTTGCCCTGTGCCAGAGGCGTCGAGGTGCTGCTGCTGCTCCGGGGCAAAAGCCTCAGAAAGGCGCTGGTGCCTCTGCTCGTTTTATTGTATTTTTCTGAAAGGAGCTCGGAGTGTTTGGAGTTTTCTTTGATAGGATTTTCAGAGGAAGCAGAGCAGACAGGCTGTGCCTCGCCTTCTGACGGGGAGCAGGTGGGGAAGAACAGAAGTGGAGGGGAGAAGGTGAACGGAGCCGCAGTTTGGCAGATCTGAGCACAGCAACGTGTCATTAATGCCATCTAATTGTTCCCTGCACCTCGAATAATGTGAAAAGCATTAGCAGTAATAGCAGCTCCATTATGTTCCTGTTTTGATGTGGTGTCTAAAAAAGTGAAATCTGGGGAAGGACATGAGGAACGTGGAATTTTAGGCTTCTTTTGGCATTTTGTTTTTTTGCAGGACCTGAAAATACTTCATTTCAGCCTATTAAGAGCTAATAAAAAGGTGTGCAAACAGAGGAAACATTTATGGAGCTCACAATTATCAGGTTCTCAGCAGGTGTGTGGTAAGTCAGTGGTTTAGGTGTTGCACTGAGCTTTTGTACACCATGTCTGTGACCCTCCCAAAAAAACATGAACTGCTAGGTCAGAGACCAAGAGCCCTCATTCAGAGCTACCTTTTATTTAGCAGAACTAATCCTGCTGGCTTAGAAGCCTTGTTGGGATGGAGGCAGGAGGTGCAGGGGAAACAGCCTGGCTTGAAGCACAGGGGGAAGGATCTGTCCCTGCTGCTGTGGAGCTCAGCTCAGCCCCTGGTGATGCATTTGCGTGGCCAATACATTAAATCAGCTGCCTCGATGGCTCCAGCTCTCTCCCCATCACACTCCACTGGCTGCCTCTCATCACTGGGGGTTTGGAGATGTGGTGTGGCACCTCCAAGCACGCAGAGGATGTCACAGCTTGGTGTCATTCAGCCTGCATTAGGCTTCAGTGCTGCACATACTGACCAGGAGTGAGGGAAGGAGGAAGGGTTCCTGCCAGAAATGCAGCTAGTTCAGCTGTGGCTCTGCTGAGATGACACAAAGGTGGATTTCATGTGCTGCCAGCTCCCAGCCAACGAGCCCTTACTTTGTTCTCTTGTTAAATGTACATGGACATGTTGTTTTGGTTTTTTGACTTTGCCCACCCAGCAGTAAAAAGCCAGAAGGATGGACCCTGCTCCTGCTGCCACCAACACAAATGTGGAGCTTTCCCCTGCTGCTTGCAAGAATTCAGTGCCTTGTGTGTACAAAACAAACTGATTTTCCTTTCACTCCAGTGCACAGAGGGGAGACACGCCCAGGAGAGGTCTTAGTGGCAGTGGGGGTGGTGGATGGGTGGTTGCACTGAAGATATTCAGGTGAGGTGCTGGAGTTTGTCACACCTCACTATCTTTTCCTGCCTGAGGCAGCCTGCAGCCCACAGTGTCCACCCTGTCACAGGGCATTTGCCATTGCTGCTGCCAGGAGATTTCCTGGCACTTGCTGGGGAGCAGGGACTCGCTGAGAAGGAAGAACTCAATGTGGCAGCAGCCCGGAGCCATGGGAGGTGAGAAAATCCTCTTGCACATAAGGCAAGAGGCCAAGCTGAGATTTCACAGTTTGCTGAGGCATGGTCTTAGCAATGACCTACATTCATGCATGATGTATGGCATGCAGACATGCACAGGACACGATGGGAGAGCTGGGGAGGGGCAGCAGTGGTTTGTGGTTCTGGGGAGGCTCTGGGAGGCTGTGCTGGTCACAGCCAGACCCTCAGGTTTGGGATCAGGGCTGCTCCAGGTGTGCTGGTCTTGAACCAAGCCGGGGTGCCTGACCTGTTTTCCATGAAAGCAGGGCCAGAAATGGCTCTCCCTGGGCAGCCTCAGAAAGCTGTGGGAGGAAGGAAGAGAAGAGGAGCATCAACAGTGATTTGTCCAAAGCACCTCAGTCTTGAAATAAACAGTTCAGGAGAAAATTTGGGCTATTTCTGTTCTCCCAGCTGTTCAAGCTGTGCTGTGTCCTTGAAGCCAGGCTGTCCAGGATTTGGAGACGTTCCTAGGGTGAACATCATTGCCCTTTCAGGTGTTTTTGTGTCACTGAAAGGCCACCAGGCACAGCCAGGTGATCTGAGTGGCTGCTGTGAGCTGTCACAGGCCTTCCCCATGGCAGGTGGGCATCAGGAATGATGGGTTTGTTTTCATGCCTTGTCTCCAGAGCAGACAAGGATGATACTGCTTCTTCTTTCCCTCTTTTCTCATGCTCTTCCTCCTCCTTCCAATTTGTCTTTCATCTTTAACTTGTGAAAGGAATTGCTAATAATAATCTAGGACCATTTAGATTATCCTCCCAAACTTAGAGAAAGTAACAAGCATGTGAGAGCTTTTTCTTTCTCCCCATGTACAAAATCCAGTCAGTATGACTCATATTTTCTGGGAATCCTAGGTGTAGAGGTGATTTGATGGATGGTGACAAGGTCTGAAAGGATCAGTGAAAGTGGCACTTTCACAAAAGACAGATGAAGCGTATGAAAAATTCCTTTATGCACAAAAAGCACCTGACAGGGTTTTTTGCCTCACCTATGTGAAGAAAGAAGAAATCTGGAGTGAAGAACTTGCCTCCAGTGAAGACAACAGCAGGAGTGCTGCCAATGGCAGCCAAGGCAGGATATTTTTGGGTGCACGAAGATGATCTGAAGACTGGAACAACTCTCCTGTGAATACAGGCTGAGAGAGCTGGGGTTTAGCTTGGAGAAGAGAAGGCTCTGTGGAGACCTCATTGTGACTTTCTATAACTCACAAGGGCTTCTAAAAAAGAGTGAGACTGACCTTTTACAGAAGCAGTGATAGGACAAGGAGGAACAGTTTTAAACTTTAAGAGGAAAGCTATAAATTAGATATTAGGAAAAAAATCTTTATTGTGAGGCTGCTGAGGCCCTGGCACAGGGTTTGTCCCATCCCTGGAAGTGTTCAGGGCAGGCTGGATGGGACTCTGAGGAATCTGGTGTAGTGGTCCCTGTCCATGCAGGGGAGCTGTTCCTTAAGGTCCTTCCCAACCCAAAGCATCCTGTGATTCTGACATTCCACAATCATTGCTGGAGCTGCTGCTGCCCACAGCTCTGCCAGCAGTGCCATGTGTGGCTGCACTTTCCTCTGTTCCTGCCAGCCCCATCCAACACACTGGAAAGAAAACAGGAATGCTAAAATTCCTTTTGTTGCCCATCCTTCTCCTGCAGGGCATAAGTACAGCCAGTGCTGAGTGAGGAGATACTTTACAGAGACTCAGGCAGAGCCTCTCTGCAGCCATGTGTGCAGGACACGCATGGTCTGGACAGCATCTGCTTGGGCATGGTCATAACTTCCCTCCTTGGACACCCAGGCAGAGCACGGCACTCGTGTGTGCATTCCAGATTCAACTTGAGGCTAGAAAGCATCAACATTGGCAAAAGGGGCTTATTTGGAGCTGTGAATGTAGGTCATGCTGAAGATCAGTGCCCTAAATTTCCCAGGTTTGAAACTGCAGCATAAAGAAAGTCACTGTCATCGAGCCCCAGTGTCCTGCTGCTGCCCCTACCATGGGAGAAAGCAGCCTCAAAGGTCCAGAACAGGAGGGAGATGATGTTCTAGGGAAAACTGAGGTGCTTTGGGCTGGTTTGAAAGAGTTACAGTCTGTAAGCCAGTACTGTGTTTGTGCTGAAAGGGCTCAGCCACGGGGGGAGGAACCCGGGGTGTTGGTGGGAGTTACCCATCTCATCTTTTCAGCAACAATCAAGGCTCACTGCTACGGGAAAAGTTAAAAGCCTTGCCCTAGGCCAAGCTGGTTGTCTTTATCACAACAAAGAAGTGAACCACGATCTCTCCCCAGGGAGCATGAGATGCTGAGTCCTGCTCCTCTCTCTGAATCCCAGCTCTGTGTTTCCTCCCCTCCTGTTTCTTCCAGGCCCATGTTCTGCCCTGCTGCTGCTTCTGCCACTCCTCAGGCTCTCAAGCAGCCAAAAGTCAAAACACTGGCTTGAAGGGGTTTGAAAAGATCCCAAATGAGGTTTGTTTGTTTATTTATTAGTCCTTTATTGTGTTTTACATAGTGTTGTCTTCTAATTAACTTGAGCATCTCAGGGGGCAGCTATTTATACACTTCTCTGTACACCCTGCCACCTGCAAGGTCTTCTAGTTTGGGGTTTGGAGGTGAAAAATGAGCATGGACTCATACTCAGGAGCTGGAGCTGCAAAAAAAAGCACTCTTTGAAGGCATATGAGGCTCAGAGGAGGATCACAGTCTTCTGAAGAGGTGTGCTCAGGTTGTAAGGGCATCACATGAGAGCCAGAGCTATCCTGCCTGCTCCAAATGCATCCTCCTGGGGTGTGTTTGATGCTGAAGATCCGGAGCACGCTGGATTTCAGGCTGTGTGGAGGTCAGGAGCCAGGGCACAAACACTGTTCTGGCAGATTTGGGCAATTAGCAGCCCTTTCTGAGTTCCCAGCAGCTTGAGCTGCTACCTCTGTGCAACCTGTGTATTCTCATCAGGCTTTTCAGCATTTGCAATTGCCAAAGCCTTAGCAGGGGATCAAGTTTTAGATCCCCTGTTCACCTGCCTTGACGTTAACTGGAGAATTATTAGTATAATAAACATTTAACTTGTTTTTTAAGCCTTTGGTGCGAAACATTTTGTAGAATTTGACTGCAAATCCGGACCCTGTGGCTTCTGTCAAAATACTAAATACTGAATTCTCTACTTGCCTCCCTTCTGACATCATTAATGATAATAATCATCCCCCACAGCTGCTAATCCTCTTTGCAGAGCGCTGTGCCGAGAGCCGAGGCTCTTCTGCCCTGCATATTCTGCAGTCATTTGTATCAATTTGATATGGCCATGGAAACGACCTGCTGGGACTCCAGACTGATGGAAATGCCACGGGAGATGGAGGGCAGCAGAGACGAGCCCTGCCTGCTCAGGGATGGCTTAAACACTCAGTGAGGTTTAGTGGCCATGGGGTGGCTGCTGTCCTTCAGTGTGGGGATGGCACAGCCATGTCCTGCTCTTCAGCTGAGAAAAACAGAAGGGCACGGGCCAGGAGTTCCCTGAATCCCATCTCAAAGTTCCAGACTTTGTCCTAACTTGCTTTTATTTTTAACACGGGCAAAAATCGAGTCCGGTTGCTGTGTCAGAAACACACCCAAGCAAACAGAACCTGCAGGTGATTAGCCTGACCCCCTGCCTGAGAAACCCATTTATTTTTTACATCTATCTCCTCTTGATGTGACGGTGTTAAGTCTCAGCTCATTTCATGCTCCCCTCTAGAATCACCTCTGAAGTGATGGGTCCCCTTAGACTAACACTTGAAGTAGTGATTGCAGCATCTCTGGGACAGCCTTTGCCACAGGCTCACATTCATCAAGAACCAGTTTTGGTGCAAATTCAGCCTCACAAGAGAACGGCAGGACCTCAAATACTCCTTTGTACAATGGTAACAGGGAGCTTTTATTTAATGTTCTCCAACAATCTGTCTCCAAGAGCTTTAACAAGGTGGGCTACTGTTTCTCTCTCCCTTTGGAAAATCAAGAGCTGCAGCAGACACTAAATTATGTCCTCAAGTTCACACATTTTAAGGGCAGCCCAGCACCACCGGGGAAATAATTCCCGTTAAATATACTTCTGATGAAATTTTCAATTCTGCGTGCCTGAAGTTTTCCATGGCAATTATATGATTTTTGCAGACGTTATTGACTGAGAAAAAAATCAAGATGACCCAACTGCACATTTCAGGCATGTTCATCCAATCTGTGAGCTGCCTTCTGGACCCCACAGAGGAGAGGAGAACCCAGGGTGTGCTTGATCCAAACTGTGATGCCAGTGGGGCTTTTCTTCAACATGTGGGTGGATGTTGGACAGGCTGGAACCTTTCTAGTCAGTCCAAATTTCCTCCCACTGATGTGTATTTGTGTCACTTTTTCATCTTTGAAATGTGTGGCTTTTGTCTCCGATCCCCAAAAAGGCAAATGCTGAGACACTGCAGTGGAAATGCTCTTCTGCCTGGTGGGTGCGATGGGATTAAATTGTCAAAGGGATTGAGGACATGGATTTTCCTGCTCACAGGTCCCCTGCCTCCTGCAACAAGTCTGTGCTCTAAAAAACTGCAAATCTGTGCCCTGTCTTAAAGTTTTGAACTGCCCACTCCCTCAGTTTTATGATAATTACTGAGGTGTCCAAAGAGAAACAGCTTTTCCTTGTGGTCTGTAGAAGATTCCCAGTCTTGGTACTTTGGCACAGCCTTTCCCCATTTCTCCCTTCTGGTTTATCACAGCCCTGAGACAAGGTCTACAAGGCTCATTCTTCCTTTTTCCTTTTTTTTTTCTTTATGAAATGCCTCATGGCCCTTTTATCAGCACACTGTAAAACCTAATCATAAATAATTAAAACTACAGCTGTCAAAATAAACGGCCGAAGTCCATTTTGGCAGTGCTGTGACATATTATCCCACCAGGCTTTGCAGGGGCAGTTGGATTTTTGTGTGCTGGCAGCCAGGCTCTGGCAGTGCCCTGTAATCAGCCACGAGCTCCCCAGTCATTAATTCAAATCAGAGCAGCTCTGATGACAAGGGGATGGCAACTCCAAAGGCTGAGCAAGGTGCAGACCGACCCTCCTGGCGAGCAGAGCAGAATGGTTCATTCTGTCCCCATTTCTGAGCAGAGGAAGGGCACAAAGCTCTTGTGTGAGGCTGTGTTCAGATGGGCTGGCAGCGAGCACGTGGCTTTGGTCAGAGAAGCAGAAACTCCAGCAGGAGCCAGCAAACTCCTGGCATCTGCACAGGGCTGGAGATGCCACGTGTCCTGCAGACCATGGTCCCACAGTGCCCTTTCTTTGGGCTTCACTTCAGATCCACCTTTTCCTCCTCTTCTCCTTCCAAAACAAAGCTAGGGAGACATTTTCCCTGCAGGTAAATTGATGTTGATTTGGACAGATCCAGTGGTGTGATGTGTGAAGCAGAGTTTGGAATGTGAGCACCCATCCTAGAGACCACAGGGCAGGGTGGGGCAGAAGTTTCCATTTGGGTCTTGCTTAAAACTGCTGTGGGAGGCTCTGTCAGAGTCTCTGCTCCCACCAGTACAGCAGCAAGAACAAGCTCTTAACATCTCCCAAACCTCTGGTTTCTCTCCCAGCCATCATGCTCACCCCCTGGCTTCTCACAGTGAAAGTCCTGACCCAGGAGCTGCAGCCATGCAGGAGATGGAAGGAAGCTATGGGTGAGAGTGGGATGTGAGCTCCAGGTAAGAGCTGAGCTTTGCAAGAATGGGGAAAGGGCTGCTGTGAGCCTGAACTACTGGTTTGTTTTTTTTTTTTCTTTTTTTTTTTTTTTCCACGGGGCATGCTGTTTGTGGGGTTTTTGGAGTCACAGATGTTGAACCTGAGATTATTTGGGATGCTCAGATTTCATTAATGCAACAAAAGCTGTGAGTTTCTAGCCCTCATGGTTACAGGGGGAAAACTTGAAAAGAGACCCTGAGAACCAGAAAAAAACCATAGTAAAATTAAAAATAGATGGCATACAGGAAGACTACCACAGGTATTACTTCAAAAGCATTCCCTGCCACTACCTTGCTGCCTGATCTGTGTTGGGTCACTGACTGGGTCACTCAAACCAAGCCACCCCAACCCTCTAATGCCCAAAATGTTGTGTGCCAGCACTTGGCCAATCTACAGAGCAGCTGCTATCACTGGACTCCAAGCTGCATTTTTAAGTGCCTGGATTTGGCTATGGAGATGACAGCATCCCCCTCTACGCCTCTGTTTTCCTTCTCTCTGGAGTGAGGATAATAGCATTGGCTCATTGTCACAAATCACACTGAGCCCTTCGTCTGAGGTGGGAGGGGATGTTTCTCAAAGAACCTCAGGCATTTTAGAAGCATAAGTCCTGGTGAAAATCAGTTTGCAATTAGTCTTAGATGATTTTTGAAATTATTATTTCTCTGCTAGAGGGTGAGGTCTCATTTCTTACACAGAGTTATTGCTTTCACTCCAGAACAGGAGCTTTTCTTGCAAAGGTTTTCCCCAGTTCCTACCCAGCTGCTAAACAAGCCCTTCTCCAGGTCCTGGAGACCTGAGGCTGGACACACATTTCATGGGTCCAGTGCCCCCATGGGAGTGACCTCTGGGCACTGCTGATGCTGCTGCCTTCTCAGCCAGGAGCTTTCCAATCACTGCTGCTCTCCCTTCACGGATCTGGCCGAGCCCTTTGAGTGGCTTTTAAATGCCACCTCCCCTGGGACTTGTTAAAGTGCTTTATCAGTGCCCATCTTCCTCTGCAGGGATGACCTTTAACTCATCCCTGCTGTTGCTACCTGACTCAGATCACCTTGGAAGAAAGGTTGCCATGGCGATTTCATATTCAGCTCAGCCAAAAAAAACCAGCTTCTGTATCTTATTAAATGCTGCCTTTTGAGGACCCTACACATGGAGAGCCAAGGCCAGGGGTTGTCTGCATTCATTACAGCCAGGAGTTTGGTCACCAGGAGTTTCTCTGCCAGCCAGCCTGGGTGTTCCTCACCCCTTTGCCAAGCCAAATGGGTTGTTTTGGGTTTGGTTTTCTTGTTGGTTCTTTTTTCCATGTTAGGTTATAAGCTGGGGGTTTGAAGCCATTAGTATTACTATGAAAACACTCCTCTGCAAAATGTCAATCTGCCTTTTCAAGGGGATTTTTCACCGCTCTAATCTAAACCGCTCTGTCAAATGTCAGGAACGGATGTTTAATGAGGATCAGTTGGAAGCCTTAATTGGATGGGTACTCAATGGGCTTCCTTTTTTTTGGTTGTTGTTTTTATCCTTGGGACACTGTTTTCACTGAGATCCTCATTAAATTTTAGAAGCTAATCTCCATTTAAACCACAGGCTCTGGGAACCGTGGTCCTTGGGGGCTGCTGGGAGCCATGGCTGTTGTGGACTTTGATTGAATTCTGGAAGGCAGAGAGAAAACCCATCCAAAATGCTTCTGTGGGAGCAGTGAGGACCATCTGGGGGCATAGGCAGTTCTCTTCTTGCAAAAGAAACAAGTAACACACATTAAGAAAACAGTCTAAAGGCATCAAGGTTGTGGAAGAGATGGAGAAAAAGCCCAGGAGTGTTGTGGTGGCTGGCCCAGGGTTCCCTTCTCCACAGAGAATGTGAACACAGAGACACGAGGAAGGGGACCAGCTCACAGACATATCCAGATGCATTCATCTCCAGATGGACTGGGCACTCCAGCAGTAGGCAGCAAACCCCTGATCCTATCCAAGGCTGTGGACAAACCCAAACCCTCCTAATCCCTTAAAAACAGCCAGAGATGATGCCTGCATGGCCTGCAGGCGCCTCTCTGGGCCTCATTAACTCCCTTCCATCCTGTTACAGTGTTTCCCTGCTGTCACCTCTGTCAGAGGCAACAGGTGCTGCACAGAATGATTTTAGTGTGCCTGTCACCAAGCACAAAATGCATCGCGCTCTGTCATCTCAGAAATTACAGCTGAAACTCCTCTGAGCCATCCAAAGATCATCCCAGCCCAAGTCCAACATCTTCCTCATCCCACTTCCTGGCATGTGATCCTGCTCCCAGTCCTCTGGCATGTGCCATGTTTCTGGCAGACAGATGTACCTGATGGGGAACAGTCATTTGCCAGATCCCCACAGCAGCATGGAAGCCCCCCTGGACCTTGCTGTCTGTGCAGCACGTGCTTCCTGACAGGAAAACCTTTCCCAGAGGGTTTATTTCTCCATGTGAACTCAGTGTCCCAAACTCCTTTACACGAACAATTGTTCTTTGATTTTCTTTCCCTCACTACAAAACAATTTATAACAGCTGATTGTTAAAACATCCTGCTTTCCTCTCGTCGTGCTTTTATTGCGTTTTTAATTAAAACCGTGGGAAGACCATAAAAGACACA
The DNA here is from genome assembly GCF_021018805.1 of Prinia subflava. Taxonomy (NCBI): domain Eukaryota; kingdom Metazoa; phylum Chordata; class Aves; order Passeriformes; family Cisticolidae; genus Prinia; species Prinia subflava. Next base: position 5,941,889 of record NC_086261.1, read on the forward strand.
TCACAGATGTGAGTGTTTCCATGCCCTGCTTCACATTAAACACCCATAAATACCCACACATCCTTCCAGCACCTCCCTGCCCCCTTTGGCCTGTGGCACATTCAGGGGTCCACGTTTTTAACAGGCCCTTTGGCTTGGAACTGGCTCCTATCCCAACACACATGCAACACCTTCCCTCCATCCCTAATTGCCTTTCATTTAACGCATGCAATTACCAAAATTGCTTCCTCCAAAAATAAACCACGGAATGTTCAGAGCTGCCTGGCTTCTCAGATGGTTTTTGGCCAAGAAATTCGTGCCCTCCTGGTCTCTCCTGGGAAGCCCAGGAGGAGGCTGGCATGCCTGTAAATCTGCCCCTTCCATAAAATCCTGAGAAAAGGTGCAGTGAAAGCCGTGCCCGAGGCAGGTGAGACGCATGGGTTACAAATCACAACGCCTGCCCAGTCATTTCCAGCCATTTGTTATGGTGTCTTAAGTCAGCAACCTCAACAACTCCCCTGGCCTCCAGCCAGGAATCAAAGTGCTGAAGGAAATCAGGCCACGGTAATTTCCCCAAACCCCAGAGCTAACATGCATGGCAATTAATTAATTTAGTGGAGAGAATTTTTTTCCTGCTATGAGCTCTCCCAGGGGCTGCCACAAAAGCCCATCTCCTTGGCTGTCATCCCATGGCTTTAATCATGTGTCCCACACAATTCTGCAGGAAAATTCAGCAGAAATGTTTCCAGCATGGTGCCTGAAATTCAGCCTCTGTGGCCCATCTTTCAAAGCAGAAATGTGACCTGAAGAAGTGGATGAAGTCATGGTGCTGCTGGGCTGCAAGTGCCTCTTGATTTCAGCAGGGTCAGGACAAGCCCCACCACACGCTGGCTTCTCAGTGCAAGAAACAGCACAGCATGCTAAGACTTGGAGTCTTTTGGGGCTAATTATTTGTTTTAAAAGAAAATAAAACATCCAAGTCTGGAGCTTGTGGTTAATAAAGAGCTTGTAGGAGCAAAGTTCATTTTCCCTAGAGTTGTTTCAGTGGTGGAAGAACTTCAAGATTTCTTTCTTCAGCTTCCTTGAATTTGTCATTGAAAGTTCCCTGAATTATGCCTGCAAACATCTTTATATCTGATCACAGATGGAGCATAAATGCCATGTTATTGAAGTTGAAGGACACAGCTTACTTTCTGGGGAATAATACATGGGAGGAAGCTGATAGAGAATTACTAGGACGATTCTTGTTTTGTTTCCTTTTAACCATGTTTCCTTCAAAGCTTCCATCCACAGCACAATACTCACCCACCCCCGTAACTAATTCATTATTTTACAGCAAGTAAAATCAAACAGGAGACAAATGATTGTTGTTTAGTGCCATTAGTTTCAATGGCTTTCCACAATATTTGAGTCATTGGCTCTCATCTTGCTTTGGAGGCAGCCCAAATCTGGATGAATCTACGCACATTATAAACCATCCATGGGGCCAGGGCAGGCCTGCCTAACAGATGGAGGTCCATATGCTTTGGCTCTGCACCCATATGGAACACTGATATGCAGTCCAGGAATAGAGCATGCCTCCTCTCCTCTTCCTAGCTGTCCCAAATCCAAAGTTGTTTCCAGACACATGCCGGAGTTAAGCAAGTTCATCTGGAAGCTCTGCAGCAAGACACCACAAGACTGATGGTCCAAGCATAACATTTTCCTTGCTCTGTGGTTCCTGCCGAAGCCCAAATTGCAACATTTTCTAGAAAGCAGCACGTGAGGCTTTCCAGAGCACTGGTTAAAAGCCTCATTATGCTGCTGTAATGTGCTTTAACCTTTGCTGCCTGGGTCGTGCGAGAACACCAAGTGCTCCATCAGCCCTCCACGGGGCAGCTTCTCCAGGCAACCAAGCCAGCAAACAGCTGAGGGTATTTCACAATGCCTGGGAGGCTTTGCTTGCTGGAAGCACAGGATTAGTGTCAGATGGCCTGCCACCATCACAGCACAGGGGGACTTGGTGTTTTATTGCTGGCAGTGTTCCTCCAGCAGAGCTGTGGGTTTGTTCTGGCCGGGCACTTTGAGAGGGGACAATGGTCCTGGCTGCTTTTTGGCATTCAAGGACAGTGTTTTTTCCTAATCCATGCTCAAACTCTGTGCTTTTCTCCTGGATACAATCAACAGATACTGCTCACTTCTATTTTGAGCACAAAAGCAGTAAATTCAGTGCCTGCACTGTGCAGCCTTCAAGGAGTTTGGTATCTCCTTTAGGATCACACCTCCTTGACCATGCCTGTGGTCTGTCCTCCTCCTGCCTGTGCCTTCTTTAGAGGATGGAGATGGCTGAAGATTCCTTCATTAACCAAGCAGGAGATATTTCCATCCATGTTGTTACTTCACATTTGTCCTCAGCTTGTGCACGAGGTCCTGAGGGCATCACAGTGGGAAGGGCCAGTGAGTGCTGATCCTGGCTCCTGTAGGGGCACGGGTAGATTTGCTTGGAGATGATGTCAAGCAACCAAATTCATCTGCCTCCAGCTGGGCTGTGAAGGGAACCAGCCTGTGACAGCTTTGCTCATACATTGGGTTAGGTTTGATGAGCAGGAGTTCATCAAACAGGAGTTATTCCAGCTGGAAATGCAGCTTGTTGCTGAATGCCTTGATGCTGCTAATACTGGGAGAGAAGTCCCTCCTCTCTGGTGGATGATGGTTTTTTTGGTTATCATTCAGGCCTCTGTCCAAGGCCTTTCTCAATCATTTCCTTGCCTACATGGGTGATGTGCAACCATCCAGAGGGCACAGGTAAGACATGAAGTCCATTCCTGCTGCTGGTGGTATCCACAGGGGGAAGATGATCCAATGTAGAACTTGGACTGGAGCACTACTGGAACTGCAGACAAGATTTGCCAGCTCAGAGGTGGTCAGTTGTTTTCACAGAGAAAAAAAAATATTAAGTAGCAGTGAAGAAGGGAAATCTAGAAAGCATTTAATGTGGTTAAAAGGGGGACTCCAAAATGAAATTCTGCTCTCGGGTGCTGAGGGTGATAGAGTAACACATAGAGATGAAAATAGATGCTAATAAACCATTCATAAATGTCAGAAACCTAAAAATTCAAGCAACCAAAAGACCAAAAGAGCTGAGGAAATGTATGGTTTGACAAAGCATTACATTGGAGACCACGGTTATGTGCCTGGTTTTACCTCCTGACATTGTGGGGCACTCTGGAGGAAACCAAACACTTCCCTACTGTCCCCTGTGGGTCTCTCAAAGCTTTAGTCTCCATAGTTTAAAGGCTCTCTAACATGAAATTGGATTGTTTAAATTTTGAAAAGGAGTGGTGGATAAAAAAACCCAGTATCTATGTCATGATTTGTAGATGGTGCTACCTTTTTGAGACTATTTTGCACAAAATTAAAAATGAATTTGGTTTGGGATCAACTGAAATAATTTGTATTATTTGAGACAGTCTGAAGTGCTCAGTGTTATTCCCAAGTAGCCAAAATGCAATGTAAAAATGCAAACAACTTTCACTACACCTTGAATACAAAATATTGTGTCTTTCTGGTTTGCAAGATTGATGTCTCAAAAAAAAAAAAAAAAAAAAGCAAGTTTTTCATAGGACTAAAGAAACCCCTCAGGCAGCTTGAAAAGAAATTAAAAGGTAATTTGAATCACAGTGACTATTTGCACTTTGCTCACTAATTATCTGGGCTGTGACTGAAGCAGAGGGTTGGTTATTGACCTGCAGCAAGTCCTGGCTGGTGGAGAGGGGGGAAAGGGACAAACTCCACTCCTGTCCTGTGGGGCTGGGAGGGAAGTGGTGCCTCGGGCAGCCCTGCCTGGGCAGCCAGGGGATGCTGTGCTGCAGTCCAGAGGAGCTGCTGTAACTCAAATCACCCCAGTCAGCTTTAAACAAGGCAGAGCAGGTATTAATTATGAAGGATATTGGCAGTGGAGGCTGTGGACTCTGCAGTTTGACCAGAGGAGATGTGCTTGGTGTCAGGGCCAGATATGGGCATTATCTCCCCCAGGAGAGCAAGAGCCATGTCACTATATATATATATTTATATCTATATATGCCAAGGCTGGGGCAGACTCCAAGGCTGGGATGTAACCCAGCAAACCATGGATAAAATAAAGACAGCTGGGCTTCTCACTGTGGTGTGAGGAGCAGGCAACACACAGCCCTTGTCCCCAAGCTGCTGTACACAGAAAATGCCTCAGAGGCACACGGTGAGGAGAACACTGTGCTCAGCCAGAAACACCTTTTAGGGTATTGCCCCAAAGATCCACGCTGGGAAACAGCCCCAAACTCTGGGCTTAGCCAGCTGGAGACTCAAGTTTGCCTCTATTTTTCATGTTTAGGTCACTTCTTACCATTCAGAGGCCTTTTGGCATAAATGTGCCTAACCCATGGGAGGGAGCTCCCCATCCCAGTGCCACCAGTTCGGACCAGCTGGAGGGGGTGGTGGGATGGAGGAGGGAAGAGCAAGGGGAGCTGCTGCTGCCATTTGGGGCAGACAACCACACTCGTGGTGCAGCACTGCACCTGCATCTCTGCCTGAGCAGCGTCAACACTCGCTTTTGTTTCGCTCTTGATGACAGAAGAGCCTTAATTGGGCATGAAGAAATCCATCAAGCAGAAGCCTGGTGCAGCCCCGGGTCCCCACAGCATCTGGCAGCTGCCGTGCTGCTCCAGGGCTGGAGGCTGCCCCAAAATAGCCCAAATATCATCCACCCCCTCCAAACACTGAATCTGAATCTCTGCTCCTGCTGCTCATCAACAGCACAAGGGCTTTACGGCTCGCTGGGGCTTGGTGGAGCCAGGTCCCAGCTATTTGCTGGAAACTGAGATGATGAATTATGTTTCCAACCTGAGGAGCTGCCCAGAGAACCAGACCAGAGGGCTTGACACAAAACATTAAAGCAAGGGGAAATTATTAGTTGTTTTTTGTGCATATAAACACAGCAGAGACCAGCCTGCATGGCAGCAAGGTGAAATAGGAGCTCAGCCAGGGATTTCAATAGCTGCAGGGTCTTGCTCATGGTTTAATGCATTTTTACAACGGGGGTGGAACAGGACCCATTCTGGGAATAGAAACATCACCAGCAATTTCATCCCCCTGAATAATTTGCTTAAAACTTGCCTGTGCTTTGATGCAGCAGCTGCTTCAAGGGCACCAGAAAAAAAAATCCCTTCTCCCATCCCCTTTCCAGCCCCCCGGCACATCCCTGTTGTGCTGCTGCAGCTTCAACTCAATAATCTCTGTAGGCACAGGGAGAACATCCTGATGGCTTTGGATGTTCCCTGGCACTGACATCCACCCCACGAGGGCAGGCAAGCCCAGCCTTCCCCTCTCGTTCACCAGCAGAAGGGGTGCCAGGGTCTCCCCATGGCCCTTCATGGTCTTGCCTCCCCTCTCGCCCTTCTACTCGATGAAAATACAGAATAAAAATAAAACCCCTGCACATTTATTTCATTTCCTCTATTTTTATTTAAAAAGAAGGTTTGCTAACAGCAATCAGTACCATGGCCCAGGCCCCTCGATACAACAGTTGGCTTTACCAGTCCCTGCAGCTCCAGCCCTGCTTTGTCCCTCCCCCGTGCTGGGGACAAACCTGGGAATTATCTGGCTTTAAGAACCACTCCCGAATCGTGGGAAGCTCCCTGGGATTGCAGATTACTCCCATCCTGCAGTTTTACTCTCTGTCTCTGTCTCTTTCTGTCTCATCTTAAGCTGAGGTTCACAGCCAGGTTTAGCTTTATTGTGAAACTACAGTCAAGTAAAAATTATATTAAAAAAAAAAGGCACCAAGTTTTAAAAAAAGAAAGACATGAAAGAAATAATTTTCTGGTGCTGGAAAGCAACATCCCCTCAGTGGCAGATTAGCCCACATTTATCCACTATAATGTTGCTTATACCTTAATCTTAGCCATCTTCATCTGACACTAATTAGCAGGCTGGAGGCTCCTATGGGTACAGTAGCTTCTACAGCCCAAAACATGAAAGTGAGCTCTTCTTTTTACCACTTGAAGCACTCAGCTTTTAAAGAGACAATGTCAAGTATTTCAGCCCCAAACTGTACACTTTTTAACTTAAAAAACACAGCAGCAGGAGGAGGCCCAAAGGTGATGATACCCAGCCATGGCAGCAGTGAAGTGCATGCCTGAGGTCTGCCTGTGCAGTTATTTACTCTCCCACAAATTAAACCCAAACAGCCCTCACTGAACCCTGGACTCACCTGAATTCTGGCACTGAGTGCTAATTAGGAGACAAACAGAATAGGCTACAGAGGCAGAAAATGAAACAGAATCATCTGATCAATCTAGTTGCTTCCTTCAAAACCCCGAAAATCAGAGAAAAGCAAATGTGGTTATAAAAAATTCTTTATATTTCGGGTTCTGTCTGGCAGGAAAAAAAAAAAGGAAAAGATTATTTCTATGATATTCATCACTAGGCAAGCATCCCTCCAAGATCCATCTGACATCCTATTTAACTGTTGGGAGTAAGCTAATTAGGGCTTGAAAGGACTGAGAGAGTGGGACTCCAGGAATTCAGCACTGTGTGCTGGTTCTTCAGGGAGAAACTGAAAATAAATTATTTAGACTTGAAAAAGTCCCTTGAAGTCCTGTGGTCTTTCTGCTTGGCTGGGTCTAGGCCTATCACCCATATTTTGGCAGTTTTTGGAGGGGGAAAGAAGGCAGGCTGCTTAGCAGGTAACAGTTGGGAATTAGAGGAATTAGAGCTGGATATATTTATGGTTTCCATGAGCCCTGACGGATGTTGAGTGTCTTTGTGACACAGTGAGACTCCTCAATACTAACGGTGCTGGTTTGTGGCAGCAAAGCTCCTTCCTGCCACGTTCCAGAAAAAGAAACAAAAGGAAGAGAAATACACCTTCAGCATCCTCCTCACCGTCCCCCTGGCCCAACACTGATGCTCTCATTCTCTGGAGGCCCTCACATGTGTGAGTGTCACTGGGATCAGCTTAGCTCTGCCCCCTGCCCCTTCCTGCAGACCCAGCTGCAGCCCCGGGGGCTTCTCCTGCTCTGAAGGCTGTGCCCAGTGTGGCACTCTGTGTTTGGATGGGTCTGGCACTGGTCCCTGCGGAGCAGGACCCGGGTCCTGCTGGGTGCCACAGCACCCTGGGCTGTGAGAGCCACCAACAAACCTTCCCTGCCCACCCCACTCCCTGCCCCTTCCCCTCCCCACCACGAGCACGGGGCCGAGGACGCGCCGCGCTGCCGGCGCCCCGGCCAAACAAACTAACTACCAACCTCGGACCAGTCACAACAAACGGCCACGTTTACCCATCCCCTAACACACCCTCAGAAACCAAGGCCACCTTCGCCCCTTCCAGATGTAAGGCAAGCAACACCCTTCGAGTCCAGCAAGCCCCACGGCAAAGGGGCTCGCCCAGGCCACTCCTGCATCTCTGCTGCCCCTCCCTTGGTGAACACCGAACAGTTATAACACTCAGGTCAATATATATAGGTACCACGTAGATATATTTGTGTCGCTGTCCCGCGCGTTAACAAAGCCCAACCCCGCCAGGCACCACTCGTCCTTTGTGCCCCTGCCCTTCCTCCTGTGGCTGTGCAGGAACGTGGCCGGGCGCCGCCCTACGTGGCGCCGTCGCACTCCCCCACAGTCAGCTTCAAGGCTCCTTGCTGGTGCAGCGTCTTTAAGGCTTTGAACTCCAAGGGCATGGTGTGCGGGCTGGCCTGCGAGGTGTAGCCGTACTTGAGGCTGTCGTAGTAGTGGTACTTGACCGGGTTCTGGTTCTGGTCCAGGGGAAAGGGCCAGAAGCCGTAGAGATAGATCTGGTTGCAGAAGCGCGTGGCCAGGGTGTACATGAGGAGGCCGGTGGTGGGTCGCTTGATGTGCACCTTGTTGGTCAGCCAGTACCTGCAAGGGGATAGTGCACACTGTTATTCACCCCGCTCACCAAGCTCGTGTCCTGCACGTTTTCCCTCTCCAGCCTCTGACTTGAGATGTATTGGTGATTCAAAGTGAGAGGACTCTGACTAGCAGAGTTCTCCATGCCAAGGAAAAGCCTCTCTAGGGACTGCATCCCCCTGCTCTCTCTGTCTGCGGGTTACATCACACTTGTTGCCATGGCACTGAAGCAGCTCAAGCCTCGACAATCCTTTATGAAAAACAAATTGCTTGCAACAGTGGCCTTCGGTACTTCAGCCTACAATTATCTTCCAATCAACCCTGGAGATCAATACCACAGACCAAAGCATCCACATGTCAAGTAGACTCCAACAACCCCTCGAAGCAGACACAGTCAAACACAGGCTGATGACTTTCATTGATGAATGAAGATTTTACTCTGACAGCAAACACCACAGGGCTGGAAGAACATCTGCCTTGGAACAAAGGGTCACCAGGCTGAAAGAGCTAAAATGCACTGCTGAGTTCCCATTACACCCAGTGACTGCTGCTGTGATCCTGGACCAAGATACATCACCACACTCGGCAGCGGGAGTCCATCAGACACACAATATGGCACATTGCAATATAAAATGTGAGATACTGAGGTCAGCTGGGCTCGTGGCTGGGAGGCACGTTAGTTTTTGTGAGGGATGGCAAAAAGAACAGGGGGAGGATGCAGGGATGTAGTGATGCAACAGCAGAAACGCTATCAGCCATGGTATTTTGGGCTGCTGATAAAAGTTATTGCAGCATCAACATCCTGTAAGAAGATGTGCCCCATATTTATTGCAAAGGCAACTTATCTGGTTCTCTCAGTAGGAAAACACTGTCAGAAGAGCAAAATCAGGAGGTTTGGGGAGGTAGGAGATATCCCCATGAGGCACACTCCTTCCTCTCCCAGCACGTCTGATGCCAGCACTGCCCCAGAGCAGGCAGGGCTGGGCAGGCAGCACATCCTGCTGTGCCACAGCCTGTCTGAACCCCTGGATTATTTTTAACAGGTATTTCCAACGGGCTGAGCTCAGGTGAGTGACTGGCAGCACCCTGGATAAAAGGCACGAGGAAGCAGAGCAGAGCACGTGGCATTTCTGTGCTCTCACCAGATGTCTGGGATCCTGAGCTGGGTCCTGCAGTCGCAGTGGAGCCCCAGGAAGTGTCTTGCTCCTCATTTGCACTTTCTGCTGGGCTCCTGAGGGTCTGGTGCTCAGACAGCAGGAACCCCTGGGAGAGCTGAGCCTTAATCCTGCAAATTAGCTTTTCACGAAAGCCATTAAAATTTAGCAACCAAGGCACAAAACGTGCTTCTTGTTCTCAGCCAGATAAGAGAAAAAATTGACTTTTCTGGTGAATCAAATTCTGGAGGCAGAGTGACCGCCTCGGCATATGCAGGAAGGGCACAGGGACAGTTTTCTGAGGTGCCACATCCATGGGTGTTCAAGGGGGCTTTAGCAAAGGACAAATATGATATTTTGGGAAGGAAGTCTTTGCCTGGCTCATGCTGACATCCAGCAAGAAAAAAGAGCAAGAAACTGGGAGGGAAAGCAATATCTCAGTGCCACAGCATCAGCATCTTGTGTGCTTTTCCAGCCCTAGGGCCATGTTGGGGGACCCAGCAGAGCTCCCTGCAGTGCCACTGCTCCCACAGGTAGCCATAAAGCAGCCTCCTTGACGAGTTTATGGGTAAGCACATTAGACCCCCTGTGTGCAGAGGGAAATGGGAGATTATCACAAGCATTTAACGCTGTGAATTAGGGTCCCCTCATGCAGCAGGGAAGCCACCTGGGAAGAACTGTCAAGCCATATTAACCAGCTGGCTTTGGGGGAGGACAACTGTCTGCGTTTGTCCTGCAGCTGCTTTAGCCTTAAAACTCTCCTATCTACTAATTTACCAGCTGGAGTACACAGAAAAATACTGGTGACCTTTTGCCCTCTGAAAACACTAACTTTTGTGTTTTGTTGAGAGGCTGTAAATACTCTGTGAACATCCAAGGCCCCTGACAGCAAGATGAAGTGATTCTTGCAGAGGCACAAGCCATTCATGTGACCAGCAGCCTCCTGCATATTAACAATGGGAAAAATGACCTGGGTCAGACACTCAAGCACATGCTGTCCTCTGAAACCCAGCACACACAGAAAGCCTTGGCAATTCCAACAAGTGTGCACAAGCCACCACCCAAAACCAGCCCTACCACAACCAACCCAGTGTATCCACCTCACCAAATGCAGCTAGTGAGCACTCACTTGATAGTATTGGGGTAGGGAACACTGAGAATTCACTTTTTTAATCATGAAAATTAAAACCTGGCTCTTTTTTTCTGTATTTCCCTTTGTTGCAGGCAGAGTATTGCAAAAACCTCAGTCATGCAGCATTATAAATTCTCAGTGCAGCTTTGAGAGGGGGTGATGGACTCCAGGCTGTCCCAAACCACCCACAGGGATGACATAACATAACACATAATGCCCAATCCACAAAACAGGCCATGCCACAGCTCCTGCAACTTGTTTCCTGGACAGTGAAGGTGGGAAATCCTCTGGTGAGGTCTGGGAAATACTTTTTAATGGCTGGTTTGTGATGGGAGTGACAGAGCCATGCAAGACCTTCCTCTTATCTCTCCCACCAGTGTCCAGCTGAGACAGCAGCCACAACCCTGGTGCAGGAGAGAACAGCTGGGGATGGAAATAAAACCTAATTAATTCTGTAAATCCAAATGAGGTTGTCTGGGCGCACATGGGATGCTGTGTCAACAGCACACCTTTAATATGCAAGGTCCAGGATTTTAATTAGGAGGAAAGATAATCTCGAAGCAGGCAGTAATTATTTTTCGAATTGGCTACACCAATCACCATAACTATTAACTGCAACATTTTATGGAAAGAGACAGCAATTAAAAGGGAAGAGCAAAGAGGAGTCCTGAAACCCAGTACCTCTGTTCTCAGAGCTGTTCTCCCAGTGAGGACCTCCTTCAGAAGCTGGTGCTGTGTCTGTAAATAAACCCTCAGGCGTGGATGCAGCTCCCAGGATAGGCAGGAGCCTGAGCAGGATCTGCCTCAGAACAGGAACCGTGATGCTGTCAGGGAAAAATTGCCTGAGACAGCTCTGATTTCAGATCTTGATAGTGACAGATGGAAAATGCCAATCAGATCTTCAAGGCCATCTTTTGTAAGGAGGCAGCCTAGACACAAGCCCTAACACCTTCTTGAACTGACACTTGAGAAGCTCAGAGAGTCTCATCCTACAGCTGGGAGGTGGTTCTGGATGCTCCTCATCTCCCAAACCTCAACTGGAAATGATCAGAAGTCTCCTAAGCAGAACTGCTGCCACGTTCCTGACCATCAGTGGGTGCCTCTTGAGAGGAGGGAAAGAAACTGCTGCACTGGGACCTTAAAGTGGGAATCCTTCAGGGGTAACACTCTGAAGCTGCCCCAAGGAAGCCACAGCTGCCACCAGGAAATGGGACAGCCTCCCCAGTGCACACCTGGAGCACATGCCCCACTACACTGAGAGTGCTCATCCTCCCCCAGCATCACTGAATTTGGGGAGAAGAGCCTGGATTTGGGCTGAAGAGGGACTGCTAGAGAGGGTGGGGTCCTGCTCTTTGCTTACCAACCACCTCCTGACATGCCTGAGAAAAACCTAAAATAACTTGGACCCTCCAGGTAAGGGTTAACCCACAGAATAAAATTAACAGAAAATCCATTGCTCTGATGAAATGAATAAAAGACATAGGTCAATGAAGAAATCAAATTTCAGCAGTATCAGCTGCATTATTTCATGATACAAATCAGAATAGCTGAAATAATGCAATTTCAGACTCTTTTAAAAGAGCTAATTCATGGAAGTGTGATACAAACACAAGCTGTTGTGGAGGTGCTAGTCCTTGACTGGCAGCAGTGCATTATCAGTCTGCCACACACATCCTGCTCCCAGTAACACCCAGACAAACCAGACACAGATCACCAGAGAGAGTGCCCTGACTGAACTTGGTGCAGGTGGGGACAGGACCTGCTGGTGCTGGCAGGGGACAGAACATACCCCAGTGCTGGGTGGATGAAGATGAAGTGCTAGAGCCCAGAGAACAACTGATATTCCCCCATGCAGCTTCTTCCAGCCCTTTTCTGTCCAGGTATTGAATTTCCTCTGTCACCTCCACCAGAACAGCCAAGAGTACAGTGATGAGAGCTGTGCTGGACAAGCAGGAACGAGCACATCCCCATCCAGGTGCTAACACTGACTCCAAAAACTGCATCTGGTGTCAGCTGGGCTTTATCCACAGGCTGGGCAAAGCCCAAACACCAAACCCAGCCTCCTTGTCTAGACTGGACCCAGACCACGTAGCCTGGTTTTGGTTTTGGTGACTTGGCACAAGTAAATCAACTCTGAGCCACAGATTAAAAGCTTTCTTCTCCTCCAGATCTTGAGCTCTTTGATACCTTTTCAAACACATATGGTACTCAACACCCTCAAGTTAGTGCATTTACAAACGGACAAAAAAGGAAAATAATTGAGAATAACCTTATTTCTTTCATCTTTCTTTTCTATGCCCCTTCACTTCTTTTGAAAAAGAAAAGACTAAATCTTCCAGATTAACAGGAACAAATGAACTCTCTTGGGCACCCAGTGCAGACACACCACAGCTGGGGTTCAGTGTGCCTCAAGTGCAGAAGAGGTGAGGACAATAGCTCACACAAGGACTTTTTTTGCAGGATATCCACTGATCTAACCCACACATGGCTTTATGGGGTGTTCACCATTCCCTCTCACATCCCACACCCTAGTGAATGGATGTTTTCTTTCCCTACACCTTTTGGACATCTTTTTCCCTCGCCTGAGTGCAGGACCATAGTCCTTAAACCAATTGTTTAATGTTATGGGGAAGGGCTTTAAGGCACAAGACCCCAGGGCAGGTATTTCAGAGGAGCTCCTGTAAGCATAAAACTCCATAAGGGAGGAAGCCTCAAGTAGCTGGTTTAGAAAACCCACAAGTGGGTGATGCTGGCCCAACACTGCTGGACAGAGCAGAACCAATCTTGAGACAAAGGGTGAGAAAAGCTGAGCTGGGAGGGCTGTGAAAAGGAAAAGGTTTGATGTGTTAGAGAAAAGCAGAGGCTGTGCAGGGATGCAAGAGAGTACAGGTCAGGAGAACCACCTGCACACATGTCCTGTGTGGCTGCAAGTGAGGCAGAGGATGTTGGAATGGATGTGGCACAATGGGGACACGAGGAGAGGAGGGAGCAGATGAGGGCTCCCACCACGGCTGATGGATGGGAAAGGCATCGTGCCCTGAAACCTCAAGTGAAGGCTCAGCCCCTGTTTGGGTGTGAGGAGCCAGGCAGACACCCAAGGCAAAGATGAGTGCACCCTGTGGCCTGTCAGGCTGCAGTGGTGGGTGCACGTGGCACCCTGGGCAAGCACCCTGAGGAGCTGTCAGGGCTGCTTGGACGTTAAACCTAATGGGAGAGCAAGGCACGGAGCTGGAAGCTTCATTGATTTCTCATTTTCTTTTTTCTCTCAAGGAGCCTTTAACGAAATCTTATGGGACTGGAATTGGTTACTGCCAAGAGACCCTTGTGATGGACACTGAGAAATGCCAGACCAGATTAGACAGAGTGAAACGTGTCCCTGAATTCACTGCGAGGAGTGACAGACAAACCTCCAGACACAATTATTTTTCCTCTCTTCCCGCATTACATGTTATTTCTCCAACAAAAGCTGCTTGGCAATAGGGATTACAAAGCTTTTTGGAAACACTAACAGGCAACTTATAAGGGGCTTGCTTGCTCCCCCAGCCAGACGAGGAGCATGGGGCTCGCCAGAGGAATTGCTCAGGGTACATTTTATGGAACTGCTGCCAAGTAAGGCACGCACATCCCCTGAAACACACAGCTCTGTCCCCAGGAGCTGGCTCCCTGCCACTAAACTGCCCCCCTCCTCAGCCCTGGCAGTGACCTGGCTTCCTTCTGAGCTCCTCCACTGGAATGCTGCAGGCTCTGTCCCCTCCTGGTGTGAGCTGAACCGTGTGAAAAAGGTCCTGCTGCACCGATTACCAGGAATCAACAACACAAAAAGCTATCAGCAAACATTTAAAGCACCCTCGCAGCTAGAAAGGTGATGTCTCAAATGATGCTGTTAAGGACAACAAAACTAAATGCTTTTTACTTATCTCAGAAATGCACCCTCTACAAACGCCCCAAAATGCACTGAAAATTACAGGAAAAAACGCTCAATTGCCACTGAAATGCATTTTGGTTTAAGGGAAAGCAGAGCAGGACAATAAATACTGTGGTTCAAGGAGGAGTCAAGGGCTCACAAATGTGTTTTGCTGGTAGTGGAGAAAGAAAAGGCAACGCTTTTGTGACCAAATTGAAGTTGGCTGAGATGTCAGCCTTTGTAGAAAGTGCTATTCCTTGGGAAAAAAAAATATAAAGGGGTGCCTTGGCTGAAAATCTTCCCCTATTTCTCACTTCTTTGTGACTTCCAAATCAGCTCAGGATAGATGATAAAAGGTAGTTTTATCCTAAAAGGGAGAAGATGGGACCTCTCTGCAACAGCAGTGCTGTGGGGCTTTGTGGATTATTCATTCTCTGCTGCACACCACATGCCACAAAAGGTATTTGTTTCATAAATCTCACATCTGTCAAACAAAAGCATAGTGCTATGAACCATCACAGAGAGAGCTGGAGAGACAGAGGATGTTGTTGGAGACCATACCCCTCATAAGCAAAGACAGGGGATGATCACAGGAATTGGACAGTGACACAGAAGATGAATAAGTAAACTCCTAGTAATTGTGGTCAGTTTGACCTGAGGAAGGACTCCTTCACCCCAAACCACATCAGATCAATTACCCTGAGCAAATGGCCAAGACAACCCTACCTGAGAGACTTCCTAAACTGCACTAAGAGCATCAGCCACCTCCCTCAGCTGTGCCCAGTTCATTCAGTTCTGCCTGAATCACTCTTAAATCCACCCAAGTCCAAACCTGAGGAGGCTGCACCAAAGAAAGGGTTAACACTGACCCCAGCTTCCCCCAGAATCACACAGCCCTTTGCCCCCCAGCCCTGGGGGACCCCTCTGTGAGCTCCTGGGCCAGCCCACAACACAATGGGTCAGTGTTGAAGTGCTCCCATCAGTTCTGGCTTTCTGAGGGGGCTGCAGTTTTCATTAGATTAATTGCTAATCAGTAGGCATCTTTGTTTTCCTGCTGCTAAGTGTGAGAGCAGGAGGGCAGGTCAGGCAGCAGCTCCCTTGCCTTAGAGGGCAATCCCTGATGAAGATTAGCACAGGCCTGTGTGGTTATAACTGAGTTAGTGCTGCCAGGAGCCACCTCCTCCCTTGCCCCCAGCACAGTGAGCAGCCCAAGGGACAGCACTGAGGTCTGGGCTTTATTTCCAGCCAGGACCTTGGAGTTTGCCATCAGCATCAGCCACTGTGCAGCCACGTGCTGGTGCTACACTCACCCCCAACACCCCCAGCTCACTCTACCTGCTTGCTGGTCTGACTGGTTGCATCTCTCTGAGCCCCAGGAGGTTTTGAGAAGCCCAAACCCACATTCCTTGCACGAGACACCAGTAGAGTCCATGGTTACACCAGAACATGTGCAAAAGGAAGACACTGCCCCAAGCCATGGGGAGAGCAGGCTCACTGCTCCATGCACGAGCCAGCACTGAACTCCTGGGCTTCTCCCAAAATCCCTGCATCCCCTCCAGCCAGGCAGGTCCTGCCAGGCACAGGAGGAGGCTCCCACACTGCTCTGCTGGAGCTGCACAGGGACAAGCAGTGTGCCAGGCAGCCCAGCTGGACTGCAGGGCTGTGACACTGAAAGGCCAGGAGGATGCTGTGAGCTGCAAGATAAGCCCAGCAGCTGAGCCTGTGGAGGCATCCTCCTCTCCCATGGGAAAGTGATGCCTAACCCTTGCCAACTCCTCTGCAAAGCTTCCTATGGGAAGTTTCTGGCACTAGGAATGGTTGCCAGCACAGGATTAGCAGCCTGTTGACTTAGAGGGCTTATTACAGGAGCTTAATTCTATTTTGACAGATGAAAGTAAGTCAATTATAGCTAGAAATAGCTGTGAATTTGGGTTGTGGGATTTTTTTTTCTTCCTGTTCTTCCCCTTCAGTGAGTTGTGGTGATTTCCTTCTCTTTCTTTACCTCAAAGCCAGAGTTTCCTGTGAGATGCCTCTCTGGCCCAGGGAAGCCTCTAACACAGGCACTTGGGGCAGATGTGGTACTTGCTCATTATTGCTGCCTGTGAGGCACCAGGGCACCACTCCCCTCCACCCAGCCCTGCCAAGCCTGCCCTGGAGCCCCTCCCTGGGCTTGCTCCTGGCAGAAATTACCCCAAAACCTGTCCCCTACCCACCCCCAGCACAGACACACAACCTGAGCTGGGACAGGAAACACCCAGCAGGGACCAACTGACCTGCAGAGCCCAGACTCAGAGGTGTGCAGAAGTGCTCAAAGTAATCAAGGAACTTTAATGCTGAGGCTTAGAATTGGGAGCACCAGCTACACAAGGAAATTCCCATCCCATGAGATTAACAGGCTCTACTCAGGATCAGAGGACAACTACTGCCATAAGCCATCTCCAGCAAAAGTCACTGTCTGCCTGAACTCCCTAAATGCCTAAGGACTCATGATCTTTCTAGAGAAATAAAGCACAAAAGCAAGAGCCTACCCCATTCCCAAGTCATTGACATGAGAATCTCACCCCTGGGGCTCTCTTTCTTTTATAACCTGCTCATCCCCATCACACCTGTGTCTCCTGTGCACCTGCAGATGCAAGCAGAGAACAGAAAGATCCTTTCCTTTCCTCAGAGTGACCCCAGTCACACCGCCTGGCCCTGTTAATGTGATCAGCAGGAGCAGAACACGTCACTCCCCTCCCACCCAGGCTCACACTCCAGCTCCCTGACTTGAGGAGCTGTGTCACACTGGTACGTGTCACTGAAGGACAAGGTGACAAATCTCACTGCTAGCTCAGAGCACACACACTTCTCCAAGCCCTAACCACAGGCTTGGGAGTTATGGTGACACCCCAGGAAAGCACTGGAGCTTTGGATACTGCTCAAAGCCCTCACACTCCCAGAGCACAGCGGGGAGCCCCTGTTCACAAGGTGGTCTCCAGCTCTTATCCAGGGACCACGCACCACCCCACCCTCATGGTCTGCTTTCAGAAGGAAATAACCCGAGCTGTTTTCCTCCAGCACAAACCCACGGATCTCTCTGCAGCCCAGGGAATGCTGGTGTGGAGCACAGCAGAGGCTCTCACCCTCGGACGGCGTGCAGCAGGCGCAGCGAGGGGTAGGCAGTCCTGACGTTGATGTGGTGCTTCAGGATGAGCTCGTTCACCCACTCCACTCTCTCCTTGCCCCCCTTGGCCATGAAGGCCGGGATCCAGAGGATGCTGCCGTTGAGGCTGTGCAGGCGCTGCAGCAGCTTCTCCCGCCAGGTCTCGTTCACCAGGTCCTCGAAGGCGCGCTGGATCACCGAGGGGTTCATCGTCACCAGGTCTGTCTTCATGCCCACGTCCTGGGAGTACTCCTGCACAGGGGCCAGGTTGCACCTGCAAAGGGAAACACCCAACTGTTCAATGGGCTGAGAGAGGGCAGTGGCAGGCACGAGGAGGCTGACAAAAGCCAGGGCTGGTGACAACGCGCCCATTTGCCCTCGCTTTTGGGAGGAAGAGGAGGGAGAATGACCCTCTGCAATAAATTAGTGATGATGAGCCATCTCCATCTCAGGGCACCAACCCTCAGGATGATGGCACGTGCACACGTGTCCCTCTGGGACAAGGCTACTGTCAGCCACAGCTGTGGGGTCTCATGGGGGGTTTGCTCTTCTGGTGCCACTCAAAAATAACATCAGCGACAAAGCTCCAGGCTCTGCTCCCATGGCAGATTTGAGACAAAACAGCCTTTTCCACTCAAGGAAAGCACTTGCCTCTTAATTCCAGCCCTGCTGGAGTAACATTATCCCGAAGGCTTTTCTCCTCCTGGCGAGTCTCTGTGAACAGCAGACCTGGTGGCACCAGTGCTGATACTGACACCAGAGGGAGGGGAATGCCAGGACAGGGTCTCCACAGGGTCTGGAGGCTGTGACCCTCAAAAATCACCTTTTCCTCTGGTGTTCATTGGTGCCTCCTCTCAGACTGTACATGTGGGGCACGGGCCATGTACCTTGAGCTCCTGTGTCACACCAGCACGAGAGCTAAGGGCTTGTGGGACAAACTGCCAACAAATCACCCTTGTCAGAGAATGGTTTCTACAGCTCCTTGAGGGGCCAGTCTGTGTCTGTGACATGCACATGGCACAGGGCAAATGGCACTGATGGGGGGATGCAGAGAGATGCTGCCCCAGCATCCTAAAAACCAGAGGGTACCAAAGTGTTTGCACACTGAGTGCTCTGCTGTGGTGTTTGACAGTGAAGTTACAGTATTCAATGAGCAGAAATTGCATCCCAAACATCTGCCTCGATAATCAGCCATTATTCCTGTTTTCCCTACTTGCAGATGGGGAAACTAAGGGAATGGTGGAAAGAAAATCCAGCTACTGGCATGAGGACCTTTTGATTGACCCATCACAGGAGTGAATTCAGTAAAAATAAACATTGGACCTGTATCCTGGACACAGACACAATCACTGGTCACTGCCAACCCTGCAGAAAAGGCTGCCTGGATGGAGCAAACCCTCCTCAGGAAGATGCAGGTTCCAGCAGTGGCTCAGAAAATCTACAGTGGGAAGTGTGACTGTGCCAGACCTGCACTAGCACATGGCTAGGGAGAAGTTGCTCAAAATCCCCATCCTCACATCCAGAAAAGCTTTTCTCCTGCAATTTTGCTGTCTGACACAAATGCCCCTCACTTAACTTTGCCAGAACCACAATAAGCAGTTTTTCCCTCTGCTCACTTGTGTTCCAGTTAAGGATAATGCTCTATCCCCTGTGGACAGGCTGGGGCTGCCAGCAGCCAGGCAGCTGGAGCAGCAGGGTTTGAGTGGGGGACAGAGGTGACATTATCCTCATTCCCACGTCATGCCAGCACTGCCTCTGTGAGCTGCTGATGGATTGGGCTGTCCTCGTAATAGACTCACCAGAAAACAAATGTCTGCATGTACATAAATCATCTGAGGATTCCACAGTCCCTCATCTAACAGGGGCTTCAGGCTGGGGGAGCAGGAGCTCCTCCTCCCCACTTCAGACACCTGCAGCAGTGAATTTGGTGTGTCCCAGAGGGACTCAGGATGAGCTGCTGCAGGTCCCTGGGGCAGCGCAGCTGCAGGGACAACAGCACTGGGGACAGAGGGGACACAGGGGAGTGTCAGACCTGGGCATGCACAAATGTGCTGCAAGGGCATCGCGTGGTGCATCCTGTGCTCAAGGGCAGAAGTGATTTGGGGAAGAACCAGGTTTGTGAGAGCCCAGGATGGAGTTTTTGCAAGAGGACAAAGCTGAGAGAAAAGGAGGCTGGGGGCTGGTTGATGCTGCACCACGAGAAGAGACAAGGTGCAATTGCAACAACACGTGGGGAGCAGCTGGAGATGGGCAGAAGGGTTTTCAGCAGGACGTTTGCAGGGGTGACCTGTGTGTGCCCGTGGGGCTGTGGGGCTGTGCTGCCCCAGCTGAGCAGGGCCCAGCCCCCTGCACTGTCCCCAAGGCCCCTGGGGCACTGCACAGGGAGCAGCCCTCACCTGATGACGAAGCTGTGGGCGTCGATCTCGGGGCCGCAGCCGCTGCTGAGCAGCACCCCCGAGTTGCCCACGATGGCACAGGTGGGGAACTGCTTGCCCTTGAGGGGAGAGGTGCGGGGCAGCAGCTCGTACAGGTTCTGAGAGACGTTCATGGTGCTGTCCCTGTCAAACACGTAGTGGATGATGTCCCCCGGCTTCAGCGTCCCCTTCAGCACCGAAATGTCCTTCTCCGCATCCAGGAACTTCAGGATCTGCTTCCTGAGCACAGGGAGGAAAACAGCTTTGTCAGCTGGGGTACAGAGAGAGCCTGGGTCAGATGTAAGGTGAGCTCTTGCCTGCTGGCTCCCTCACCCTCTGGCCAGTCCATCTGACCATGGCACAGCTTACAAAGGATATCTCCATCTCAATGCCTGCTCCCTCTCCACTCAGCCCTGCCCGGGGCAGGCTACCACAGTCAGCCCACCACTAGTGAGGGTCCCTGAGTTTATCCAGGCAAGAGGGTCTCCTTCCCACCTGCACACACAAATTCCACTTGGCCTGACAAACAGGGGCTCAAGAGCTCCTTGTTTTGTTGTCGCCAGGCCAGCTGGGAATTCATTTCCAAACGATTGCTTACAGATATGAAGCCTAGCTCAGCAGGAGATAACTCTTTTTATTTCTTCCTTGACTTCTTCAGATGATACACGGAGGCAATTTGCCAGCTTGCACTGGAGAGGACCAAATCTGTCTCTTGTCCTACAGGTAATTACCAGTACCTGATCTTCAAAGAGAGTGTCTGGTTGTGTCTCCATTTGGATGAGGCTGGTTTAATGTTGTGCTTAATGCTTTCATTACTTCTGTCAACAACAGCTGGAGACGAGGAGTCATTTATTACTGCTTCAGCTCTAGAGAAAAGAAATTCAGGGAGAGGGAGACAGAATCTGTTAGCATCCCAATGGCACTTCTAATCACCATCTCCAGCTCTGGTTGCTGGAATTCAAACTTCATCAGAAAAGCAAAATTGTAGTTATTAGCTAAACAAGAAGTGAAAGCCTGTTCGTATTCTGCTATACTCAAGCAGACAGACAGAGATCCTTAAATACTCACTTGCTTCCACGAACACAGACTGACAGCCAGGCACAGCTCCACATTAAAACACACCATCACACACTGAGCTGCAGGAAGGCATGCACAAAAACCCACACAGCGACAGGCTGGCAGATGAGCACTTGCAGACACCCCAAAGCCCCCCAAATTAACTAAGAAACTTCCTAGCCAAGGTGGCTGCCCTGTTGCCCAGTGGTCAGTTATGAACATCCCAAAGTGGAGCCATCTCAGCTCCTGGAGAAGATCAAAATCCTTGCCAGAGAGGAGCAATCCTCTCTTCACCCAATGGAGAAATTAATTCAGCTGAGCTACTGGGTGCTGCTTGTGAGACTGGGCTGTGAGCATCCTGTACTAAAAAAGGGCAGGCTGGCTCACTGGAAACTTCTTCCCTGCTTAGAACTGAGCACAAGGATTTCAGCACCCATATCCCCTGTTCCAGACCAAGAAACGAGCAGCAGCCAGATGCTGGAGATCACTGGGAGATCCCAGCATTTAATCCCTGCTCAGAGAAGCAAATCAGCCCCAGCACTTCTGTGACATTTAAATCAAACTGCATGAATTGAAGGAGCCTCCAAATATTTGGTTCCAGCCAGCTGCCCTCCAAAAAGAAAAGCATCTCATCAAAAAGCTGTGTGTGTGTCTGCAGACCCAAAAAAGCCTTCACACTTCAGAGCACTCTCAAAAATACACAGCCAAAGCACTTACTGTTAGCTAAAGGGAATCTCCCTCTCCACTGCAAAGGACTTTTTCCAGCTGGGAAGTGCTTTGTAAATAAATGCATTTATATAAAGCATGTAAACCCCAAGGAGGCAGCAGAGTGAGGGATGGGGCAGAGGTGGTGGCCCTGGCTCATGGACAAACATCCAGCTCCTGGGAACATATCTCCAGCCCAGGGAAAGAGCTCCCCAGGACACACTGTTTAATGCCTCAAAAAGGCAAGGAAATGTGTTTATAAATGCTGGCTGCCAGTGTCCTGATGTGTGTGTGTACAGTACCTCTCCAGAGGCTGCCAGTCTTTTGGATTTGTTTGCTTCTTGCATTTTGCTGCATCACTCATGTCTTGGAAACCTTACCTAGAAGGTGTCAAAAACTGTAATTCTGGAAGCAGGGTGAAACAATCCTGGGAACAGCTATGGGGTTTTTTTTGTTTTGTCCATTTTCTGTGTTTTGGTCACGGGTGGTGACATCATCACAGAATGATATCACTCCTCCTTGCGTGCTGGCACTAAGCTTTTCAAATGTGTCACTTGGCAATGCTGGGCTGACAGGGAATCATTGTAAAAATAACACAGAGAGACACTCAGTGGGGCTGGGATGCCAGGGAATGACTCTGCCACAGAGGGATGTTACTGGAGTGCACTGCAATAAAGCTGGAGCTCTGATCCCAAACACAGTGATCTCTCCTCTAATAGCACTTGGAACTATGGAAAATAGCAACTCTATCACTGACTTATTTTCACAATAAGTAACTCTTTCTCATTCTCTCAATCACCGCAACTTCCAGATCCTTGGTTATTTGCAAATGATTATTGCACTAAGCTGGAAGAAGGAGGGCGAGAAATGATTAAGAAAATGCAAAGCAGAAGTGAAAAGGAACAGATACATTTGCTAAATAAGAACAGCACTATCCAGCGAAGAGGAGAAGCAGATTAATAGCTGCCTTACAGCAAAAACAAATGAACACAAAATCTAATTTACAAACCTATTAGATTTGCTATGTAAGCTGTTCACAGCTGATCTGATTGTACCTCTGCCTCCAGAACTCCTGCAAGACAAAGGAAATGCATTATTTATAAATCCAGCTCCTTTCTGCCAAGCATTGTTCAACAGTGAAGAGATGCTGCTCTGAAGGGCTGCGAGCGGGGACACTGCCATGCCACCATGTCCCACCCCGTGCAGAGGGAGATGTCCTGATGCATCTGAAGGGCTTTTCATCCCTGTCACTGCTGCCCTGCTGTGACCACGAAACCATTCTGGCAAAGGATGGCCCGAGCCACCCCAATTAACAATACCTGTGTGATCTAAGCAGCCATCACAGCACCTGCTCTGGCTGCCACAGCGGTGTGCACCCTACAGCTGCATCAAATACATCTCCTCTTCAGGAGCCAGGTGTTAGCAGTGCACAGAGAAGCTCTCCTCCTTCTCCAGGCTGCCAATGGACTTTCCCTGTCCTTTTCAGGTAGGGACTGAATGATCTGGTCAGGATTCCCACCACTGTCCTCACCTGGGTTTTTAGTTGAGAACATCCAAGATCTCTGTTTTACGCAGATTGAATGCCCAGCCTCCTTCACTTCTGGAGACCTCCCAGGGTACCTTCTCCCACTCCCAGTGACCCAGACCAGACCCAGAGCTCCACTCCAGCCCACTCCAATCCTGTGAGTGCCTTCAAGCCCCTACTCCCCACCTTTGGTGTAACTTGGCTGAAGATACAAGGCCAACTCGGCACAGTCATTCACACGCTGGAGCTGAGACCTGAAGTGACAGCAGTGTCACTCCCATGGCCTGACACCACCACACAAGGACAGGTGCCAGAGCAGTCTGACCAAGACCTATGGGAATGAACAGCTGAAGTTTCCAGCACCCCTATGATGCTATATTGAAGAACAGATTGGACCAAGCGCCTTCAGAAAACCACACCATTCACACGAGCTGTGCATCCTCACTTAAATACATTCAAGTATTGGTCTGCATCCACCTGGCTGCATAGCTCCTTCTTGATTTAGCTTGGTGTTTTCAAAGGGGTCACAAAGAACAAGTCACCCACCTTGTGATGCTCAAGGGAGCTGGGCTCCCATTCAGACACATTTTCACTGCCATGTACTCACTGCTCTGTTTTATTGTTCCCATTCCATAGATATCCCAATGAGCACACTCACAGAGAGAACCAAATTCTCTTCCAGCAGAAATACTGCTACCCAGAAATATATACCTTAATGAAAATGTATCTCAGGAGAACGTATTTCTACCAGTTCTAAAAAAAAATCCCAAATGCATTAGACAAAAATGAAAGAGAAAAAGCGTGTGTGAGTGTGTTTGGTGCCATTAAAAAGGATTTTCAGACCTGCGGGATGCGACATAAATCCCCTCATTAGGCTGAGCACAGCCCTCAGCACCACGTAACATCAAACCCTTGGAAATGCCACGATGGTTTTCCCTTCCCTCCTTCCTGCCAGACACCATCCATGGCCAAGTCAGAGTGATGCCTGCTCAGGCACTCCCCTCTGTCCTTTGACAGACCTGAGAGCCTGTGAGCTATTCCATTTTTTGGTGCATCAAGGGAACAGCAGGACTGGCTCATTCCTGGAGCCTACTGGCATTTAACAAGCCTCCACACTAATGGGGCTCACGGCGGGGTGTGGGAGCAGGCTGGATTAGTGTGCAAACCACACACCTGCTCAGAGACAGCTCTGAAGGAGCCTTCCAAATGGGATTCACACTCCTTCACACTTGCTGTAGAACAGACAAAGCTTAGAGAAAGAAATGAGTTGGTTTTTTTTTTCCCTGAATACATGCTGGTTCACATGTGAAAGGAAAAAAAAGGTAAATGAGAAAGCAGAGAAGACTATTCCCTAGTGTTAGCTCCTACCTCATCCATGTTTTGTGGCTACAGCAGGAAGGATTCAGAGCATCACAACATATTATTCAAATGCATTTATCCAGTCTGGTTTTACATGCCCCCAGCAACAGTTCTGTGTGTCTCCTCCTGGAATTAAGGCAGGTGTTGGGCTGGAGATGCTGGATGTGAGGAAGACAAGTCGAGAGCACCTCTCCCAGCTGCCTGTGTGCAGCCTGGTGGGGAAGGCTGCCAGCTGAGAACCCCCTCCAGGACAGTGTCGGGGGTTTCTCTTTCCCCCTCACACATTGTGAAAAGCAAAAACATTGCAATGCAGACAGAGGCACAAAGGTTCTTCTGTCATAAATGAACATGGAGGGGAAGCTTACTGGTGGAGGAAGGCAAGGCTCTGCTAACCATCTTCCCATGGCACTGGGATCACTGCTCTGCTGGCCAGCAGCAGACACGATGCTCTCGTGGACACCTGAGATGTTGGCAAAGACACTGCTCCCTGTGCCAGGCTTGGCTTCTCTCTCCAAGACAAGGAGACTGCCCAAAGCTGAGACATGACACTTGGCTGAAGGTCTGAGCTGCTTTAGTGGATCTTAAAATGCTCAAATCTGTCAGTCTTTAGGCGCTTTGTGTGCCACACTACAATTTCAGGATGTTTTCCCTACAATCTCCCTTTGCCCAGAGGAAGGCAACGTGTGCTGTAGGATGCTGTGGGGTTTGTGGCCCTGCCCAGCCATCCTGCTCAGCTCTGCCACGGGTGGGTCCCAGCCAGACAAACCAGCTGCTCAAAACACCAGCAACTGAGCCAAGCAAGCATTTCCCAGGGTCTGCCACACTTCATTACCAACACAGGCAAGCCAGGATCCCTGTATGCCTTCACTTCCCCCACCTGGGAGGAGGAAAACATTTAGAAATGGAGGATACTAATTAAGAAGTACATGTTAAAAAAAAAAACAAACCAAACAAACCAAAAAACCCCAGTCCATTTTATACCTTCCTGACCTAGAGTTTCAAATCTCTTTGCTTCAAAAGGCAAAGACCAACCTCGATTAAAATAGCACAGATAGCATTGATTTTGAAAAGCTTTCTAGTGCTACACTGTGTTTGGACTGAATTGCCTTATTAATCTAGTTGTTATCAGTTTCATTGTATAGCCAGCTCCACAAAGTACCAACCTGCTTCCTAATCCTATTATTTACAAAACATTTTTCTTTGGGCTTCTGTTGGGATGTTTTCCAGTGATAAGTTGCATCTATATGTGCTAATGCCATCTTGCTGGCTTATGCCATCTTTTCTCATTTTTGCTGAGATTTTCAAGCTGCATTGCCACTATCTAATATATTATATAGGTCAAAACGTTCTGTGCTCAGATGTAAAGCGACACTGATTCATATATCAGAGGATGTAAAAGAAAAATTGTCTTATGGTTCAGGCCCAAATCTTCTTGGATGAATAATTTGTGACAAATCAGGTATGCAAAGACTTCCATTCACCCCCTGTGAATGGGCCTGTTTGGGGTTTTTACTTCCCTTTTCATCATTTCCCGCTTCTTAAATGCTTCTCTTAATTGTTGCTAGGTGAGTTTGGTCTCGCTCGGAGCCACTTCCACACGTGAAATCAAAGCTGCTTTGACTGAACAAGTAGGTCACAGAGCCTCGTTGGGCGAGCGCATCTCTACGAGCAGACTCCACGTGCCCACGTTCCCAGGCTCACAAACTGGAAAAAATGTGTTTTCTGTAGGTATTTTACCACGTCTGCCCCCAAGTCTTGCTTCCCTGCAGCAGCTGTGGCAGGCAAAACACATGAGAAGCATGGGAAGCAACTAACTGGGAATTCCAGCCATACCCAACCACCCATTTCATAGCTCACGGAATGATCTGGGTTGAAAAGGACCTTAAAGATCATCTTGTTCCAACCCTCCTGCATTTAACCACATTTGTGAAGCTCATTCCTGGTGGAACAAAACCCCTGCCTCTTCCTGACCTTCCCCACCCAAGTCCTCCCTCTTCTCCCTCCTCCATGTAAAAGTTAGATAATAGTGTCTTGAGGGATTATTAGGCTGAATTTATCCACCTGAATTCCCCAGGAAGGGAGTTCAGAGTGCCACAATTTTTACCTGAGGGATTCAAAAGACTAACACCTACTAATTAGGGTTTTCACAACCTGCTTTTATGTTAGGTGCATTTTATGATCCTTGTTTTACAGCTGGGACACTGGGGGTGAAGTGGCTTGGCCCTTAACACCATAAAATGAGTTCCACAAGCCAGGAGCAGGCACTGTGAGCTTCTAGCAGACCTGTCCTCTTGAAAGTGCTGCTCTTTATTTGCTGAGAGTGGGTATGGCTCTTGCTGGGTGAGAGGGCCCAGAGGACCACAGGAATGGATTTGCAAAGGTTTCACTGGCCCAAAAAGCAGAGGCAGCCAACAGTCTCCAGAGATGGCTGCAGACTGTGCCCATTAAGGCAGTCTGTATCTATTTTTAAAAAAATAATAAATCACCACCTATATTTACTTTGCTTTTTAAGGACTGCACTGATGTTTTCCTCAAGACCAGAACTGCTATTTTCTATCTAGAGAGAGCATGAGCATGATGCCAGGCCTAGCTAGAGACCATCCACCCAAAATCCCTGTCCTCCCAACCCAGGGGCTTTCCCCAAGGCAGCCAAGTGTGGAGGGGATGTGGAGTGGGATGTTCCCAGTCCCTCTGCAGGTTCCTGTGTTGTGGCCAGAGAGCCAGTCACCATAACTAACAGTTCTGGGGGAGAGGATACACTGCCCAGCCACTGGAAATGAAGGATATAGACGGCTCTCCTCCTCCCAAACTTTGGAGATTTGCTCCTGCTGATGCTCACAGTGCTGTGAAATGTGGATGAGGACACAGGATTCAACCCTCCTTCCCCTTTACTGAAATTCAGGGTTTGTATTGAGAGTAGCAGGACAGCAAAGGCACTCCAGGGCTTTTGGGGAAAAATTGTCATATTTCCAAGTTGTCTACGAAAAAGAAGTAATTGGCTTCCAAATGCCAACCTGTCCAGCCCTACCCTGCAGGATGGACAAGCAACAGTGTCCCAGGAGCCAAAAGTGAGAAGAAACTGAGCCCAGAATCTGACCTGGACTCCTTAGAGATTGTGTCCTGGTTTTCCACCAGAGTGTGGCTGGAAAGACGGAAAAAGCCCCCTTCATAAGTCCCCTTGTGGGCTTCTGACTAGACACTCAAGTGGTTACTGTGGAGTTTAGGTCAAAATCTACCCACATCCACCAAATGCTCTGCTGTCCCAGGAGAGACAAATTCTAAGAGGAAGGGCTGGCTAGCCCCACATGTAAATCAATTTGCAAATTAGAAACAAAAGCCAAAGCTAGATGAGAAGTGATGGGCTCAGAGATGCATTTCTGAACCTTGAGATCCTGCACTCAAACAGTCCATTGTGCACTCTCCTGGCACTGCTCCCCTCTCCAGGAATGCTGCTCTCCCAAGCTCCAGCATCATCTCGCCTTCCTGCATCCAATCTCATTAAATGCTGGGAGAAGCTGGGACATCAGACCCTTGCAGGCCATTCCTGTGACATTCCACCAGTTGCTTTGGAGGCTCTCTCATCCTGAGATGTGGGAGACTGTGATGAACAGAAGTGGTGGTTGCTGGGTGGTAGCTGTGGTACCCACACTCCCCAGGCAAGCAAGGGACTAACTGGGAAGACAATTCTAAAGCACCTGTCTGCTAGGACAGAAGATCCTGCAATACATCTTGACGAGATGTTCCAAATAACACTTCAGTGTGTTTAAAAAAACTCACTCCATTATATTGTCACAGCTTGGCAGCCCAAGTGTCAAAAATTTCCTAAATATCAGGTGCTACTTTTAGTGTTCCAAGCTTAGTTCTATCAAGTCATACAGTCTCATTTGGGAAAGTGTGCCCGTGTTATGGCTTTCAGAAACATCACCTGGTCCAGCTGGGGTCCCAGGGCAGGTCTGGTACATGAGGAGCAGCCAGGCTGGCACTGCAGCATCTTCCAGCAAGCACCAGTGAGGCACCAGCCAATGGCTCATGGCTCATGTCATGGGAAATGCAGACCTGTCAGTCCCATGCAAAGCAGCCTTGTTAATTTGGTCACCCCAATCCCACCTCCACAACATCAGCCACCCTGCAGCCTCCTTCCCAGGGACCACAGGAGGGTGGGAAGGTCGGGGTGCTCAGCATCCCTGCCTGCCAGGTGGTGACAGTGGCTCCACATCAGCTCCTGAGTGAATGTGAGCAGGGTCTGACCCTGACATCTCTGTCTGGCTGTGAGTCACGGTGTGCAACCACTGCAAGTGTCTGCTGAGGACACCACGGAATGGAGACACAGGGGTTTGCAAAACAGACAGCTATTGCTTAATAAGGAACGTGCCAATTAGTCTGAAACACTTATGAGACAAAACCCGTGACAAATCAGCAGGAACAGTGCAGCTCTCACAACAAATGGACACGAGGCGATGGGAGAGGTGCCCGTGGCAGCCTGTCACCAGGACACTGCTGGGGATCGCTCTGCACTGGGGTGACCAAACCCCTGTCCTGCCTTGAGCTCTGGGCCCAACCCAGTAGGAGCTTTCCTGAGCCAGAAAAGTGTCCCTCACACCTGTGGAGTGTCAGCTCTCACATCCACCTGCATTTGCCACAATGTCAGCATGGCCTGACTCAATCACCTCAAGATGCTCTTGTTCTGTCACTGCTCTAAAGACAAAATATTCACAGGGATAAAACGACAGACAATTCCCCTCTCCCCATCCTGTGAACTGGCAGGACCTTATTCCCTCCTTCATCTTTAAAATATTATTCCTGGCACCAGCTCTTTTCCTCTGGCTGTGTAAATGAAATCACCAGCAAAGAGACAGACATTGAAGCGGGCAAAAAAGACCCAGTGAAGGGCTTGGGACTGGGCCGTGTGTGTATCTGTGTATTTTGTATATATTTGTGTAATATATTTTCTTTCTCTTCTTTCCCTTCTGGCAGGGAGAAGGTAAAAACCCCAAGAGTGCAGGGAAGATCTAGAAAGTAGCTGAGTCAAAAGCCTCACTGCTTACAAAACATGTCTACACTATACATTTGTCCTGAGGTATTTTTTTCTGCTAACAGAGCAGAGCTCTCAGGGAACACAAACAGCAGAGCATCAGGCCTGCAGCAGAACCTGTTACCCTGAGCATTGGTGTCCCAGAAGCCAGAAATCCCAGTGGCTCCTGCATCTTGGGTGCCACATACCTTGGGAACTGGTACAACATGAAACTTTATCATATGGGACTGTGGGCCCCTGGGCTCATCCTCCTACAGCCCTCTCATCTCTTTTCCCAGTGCTCTGTGCAGCATACTGGAATACTGAAGGTCTCATGTGGTTTCTTCTTCCACTGTTGATGTGGATGCTGGGACCTCTCCTGGGCAGAGACATCCTCCTGGGACAATTCTTCTGTATGAGCATCCCCAAAATAACATCTGCTGCCTACACCAAGAGTGCTTGTGTGAGAGCTACACCCCACAACCAGCAACAGAGCCATCCCAGGACCTTCACAGGGATGCAGATCACAGATCACAATGCTCAGTTGCCAAATACTGAAAGCCCATGGTGGTTTCAGAGCTTGACCTCCTCTCTCCTCCCTGGCTCACAAAGCTACACCATGGAAATCCAGGCAGCAATAAGAAGTTTAATTACCCACTGAGCAGCTGCTGAGTGTGCTTCTGGGTGTCTGAAAAGATGCTGCAGATACCTCATGACATCTCATTTTCCCTTTGCAGGGGAAGCACAGCCCCTGTTGTAGCTGCTGGCTGAGAGCTGAGTGATATTCCTGAAGGTGCTGGCAAAGCCTGGCTGCAAGAACCATCCTTGGATTCAGAGCTGCCAGACACATGGGTGATACCTGGAGCCCACTGGGATGCTGTTTGACTGAGGATGCCTTGAGAGAGCACTCCAAAACTGTGACAAAATGTGCTTTTCAAAGCAGCCCTGCCTATGGAGAGCACTGTACAGGGAGGGACAGCATGCTCAGCACAAAGACGGTGAGCCTGGGGTTTGTGTTTGGGATATTCCCAGGGGATTTCTGCATGCAGTAACAAGGACCTGATCTGCAATAGCAAGAAGTATTCAGACTTAAGTTTGGAAAGAGCTCTCACCCCACACCACAGTCACTGCTCTGGCAGGTTTCAGCAGTGCTGTGCCCATTTCCTTGGGTCAGTCCTTTCACTTCCCAATCACAGCCAGTTCTGCTGCTGTTGGTGAAGATGCATCCCCCAAGGGTGCCACCACCAAAAAGGCTGCTGCCAGCCAAGACAAGGATTTACAGTGGAAACGTGAAGAAAAAGGAGCTGTAAAGATACTCTCCTTGTTTCCCTTTCCTTATTTCTTTCTTTTTCTATTGCATTGCAAGTGAGTGACAAGCTGACACCTGTCTGCTCTGCAGTGGGGTTTGTTGAAGGACACCTGGAACTCTGCAACTCCAGTGAATTTACTTTGCCAGGGAACTTCCTTGCTTCCTGAGGCAACAGGGGATGGAAGCCAGAGAAACAGCAAAATAATTATTGTCTAATGTTGTATTTTGGGCTCATTTCTTGCTGCTGAGGATGACCCAGGCCCAGGGAAAACAAATGTGGGAGGCAATTAGAAGAAGTCGGGTTTGAAACAATTTTGGTTTTTATAGCAACTGTGCCTGCTGTATTTAAGTAGTGCTATTCTCAAGGATGAAAAAGCAAAATACCTATAGAATCACAGAATCATCTAGATTAAAAATATCATTTAGGATCACTGAGTCCAACAGTCAACCCAAGACTGCCAAGTCCAGCATGAAACCATGTTCCTAAGAGCCACATCTACACATCTTTTAAATACCTCCAGAGATCATGACTCCACCACATCCCTGGGCAGCCTGTGCCAATGTTTGTCAGACCTCTCAGTGAAGAACTTTTTCTTACTATCCAATCTAAACCTCCCCTGGTGCTAGTTGAGGCCATTTCCTCTTATCTTAACATTAGGACAGCCTGAAAGCCCAAGGAAAGATAAAGGCTCCTGTTAAATGCTTTTCCTGGAAGATCCAAAGCCCACCTGTCATGTAAGAGAAAATTCACCCATTGAGTTCATCCATGCCTGGGGAAAGCTGGGGGGGCTGGTGATGCCTGGGGAAGGCTGGGAGGGGTGGTGGCAGCAGGATCTGCTGTGTCACTGCTGGCCCTGGTCCCAGAGGAGCAGCCAGGGCTCTGCTGAGGCAGAATCTCTGAACCCATCGTTAGTGCTCAACAAGCCTTCGCTAAACGAGCCAGCACTGGCAGCTCCTGGTGCTCTGCTGGAACAGGAAGGGTTCCTTGGTATTCCCGACTGGAACTGTGCACTTGCAGGGTGGGACACAAAAAGCCCACCTGGGCAGAAAGGAAACCTGAAGCCCTGCTGGGAACTGCTTTATTGTCTTCATTGTTGCATGAACTGGCCTGGCTACAGCAACACTACAGCCAAGAAGGGGTGATTTGCATCCTCCTACCACAGCTCTCCTCCCTAGCAAGGCCAGAAATTTCCTCCTTGGGGGTCTTGCAAGCTGCTGACAACCAGTACTGAACTGTGGAGTAACTTTTCAACAGATGCACTGGAAATTCCTTAGCACTGGCTTTTCTTTTGTTGTTCCACTGGCTTGCTTGGAGTCTGTGAGTGCTTTCCATGCTGCTGCTCCCAGCCCTCCCTGCAGGTACCATTGCTCCCACCACTCTCTCAAAGCTCAGCTTAAGGAAACAAGCTGTGGACATTGATCTCCCTCAGCCTGCTCCAGGCAGGAGCACAGGGGTTTGGATGTGTTTCTGTGGCAGCCCACCCTGCCCCTGCAGGGCCCCAGGAGGTGAGGGAGAGTTTCATGGGGAGGAGAGGGAGCTCTGCAGCCAAGCTCAAATCGGCTGCTTGTGCTCAGGTTATTGTCAGAAGAGCTGCAATCAAAGCCTACCCTGAGTATTTTCTTACTCAAATCAGTGCTCCAACTCTGCTTTTATTTTCCACACTGATGTGTCACGGAGCTTTTATTAAAGCCCTGCCATACCCAGGGAGTACAAAGGTCTCCTTTGGCTCCATTTACATGAATACTTCCAGGATGTCTGCGGGGTCCTGTCCTGCTGGGAGCTATTCCTCCTCCAGCCCAACCTGGATAATTGTTGGCTTGCACACACCCAGGGTGTGAGCAGACAAAAACGCTTGTTGGCAGAATGCAGCACTTTCTCCAGCAAAAACTTTGTGGTGGAGAGCAAGTCTTGGACTAACTCTGGGCTAGGTGCAGTAAATCACAGCCTGGAAGATGTAAGCAGGACATTTATACCCCATGGACCAACCCTGACAAGAAGTGTTACGACTGCAGCCCGCTCACAGCGAGTGCAGCAGCCTCCATAAAGGACACAAAATCTCTCCTCCCGAGCCTTTGAAAGGCAGGCGTCAGAAAAGGGCACAGGAGGAAAAAGTGGCAATTTACTGACAAGCTCCCCGGCAGGCAGGCCAGCAATATCAGCGACTCCTATTCCTCGCTTAGTGCGAGCAGAATAAAATTCCTCTCGCAATCAGCATGGAAAGGCATGTGGTCTGGGCTAGCGCGGAAAAGGTTGACTCATATTAAGACCAACCCATTACCAAGTGTCAAGTGCTCCCTAAGATGGCTCAGAGCTAATTCGAGAAGTCACCTGGTGGCAGCGGGTCACCAGCTCCCTCTACAGACAATCAGGACACAGCCGGACCCCTGCAGAACCGCAGCAGCAGGCGCAGAGTAACAAAGACAGTCCCCTTAAACCGGAGCAGCGTTTTCCTCATCACCGGCAATAATCACCCCGCTCGATGCCGAGCCCTTTGTCCCCTCTGCGGGGACAGGTCTGTCCCGCTGCCCTGTCCCCGATGGAGGAATGGCTGCGATGGCATCGGCGCTCCCCCAGACAGCCGGGAGCGCCTCTTTTGTTCGCTGCCAGCGAAACAAAGAGCGGGAGCGGTGCATGGAAACACAGGCGCCACCGGGCTGCAGGAAAAGTTCAGCAGCCCGGAACCAGCTGCCTGCTGGGGAACAAAGTGCCAGGACCACTCACCACAGCGATACTTCACGGAGCAGCACACGGCGGCGAGGGGGGAGAGTGTCCCTGCCCGCCAGCATCCCGCCGGCACCGGCATCCCAAAGCATCCCACCGGCATCCCAAAGCATCCCGCCGGCATCCCACCGGCACCGGCATCCCAAAGCATCCCGCCGGCATCCCACCGGCACCGGCATCCCACAGCTCCGCGACCCAAGCCACACACCCGCGGGTGACACGTGCAGACAGTGACAAAGACGTGGCAGGGTAAAACCCGCGCCCAGGGGTGGCTGCAGGGTGGGAGGAACGGGCTAAGCAAGAGCCGCGCAGCACCAGGAGCGAGAAACTGCTGAATTTTCATCCTTGCCCCGACACCTCTTTGTTTCAGCATCTCCTGGCTGTGGGAGGTGGTATAAGGATGTCTAGAGGAGTGAGACGGGACTGCTTAGGGCACAAACATCTTTCTCAGAAGCCTCTGGCAAGGCAGAGCAGCTCCAGGTGCCCTCGGCTCCTACCTCCCTTCACCTGCGATGCAGGGAACTTATTGTACAGAGGAACAGCATGGGTTTGGGTTTTTTTGTCCTTTTGCCAGTAGTATTATATTGTCTCTTACTTTTTACCTAATGAACGTTACACATTTTCTTTCTGAAATTTCTCAGTGTTTGTAGGTGAGAGAAATCTGTTCCTCCCCACTCCCACCCGTACGAGGCACGTTCTTCCAAAGACAATCCAAATCACAGGCAGGGGGCAGGGTACGTGTAAAAGTGGGCAAGCTGTTTATTCCTCACAATAATTAGAGAGCGTTTCGATGCCAAGGAAAAAGAAGAAAAGAGTTGCACCTGCCTATGTTTCCCAGCCCCCCTCAGTGCCAGCAGCATGCCAGGGGACAGCTGGGCACCTCCTTCCTTCCCTGCTGCACTGACAGAACCCAGGGTGGTCTGGGGGGGTGTGAAGGAGGAGGCTGAGCCACACAATACAACAGCCAAATATTCCTGATGTGGGAGAAAGCTGCACAAATATAGAGCATCTCCCAAACCTCTCATGGAGAGGAGCTGTTCCCTCCTGGACACACAGAGAGCTCCTGGAAAACTTTGGAAGGGTCTCTTCTCCACACTGCTGTGCACTTTTGCTGTCACACAGTTCCCTTTACCTACAGGACCTGTTAACAAAAAATGCTATTGTGTGGCTCCCACAGCTGAAAACCCTCTATCATCCCCTGACCTGCTGCACATCAGGCACTCTGCTTTTCCCTGTCACCACAGCAATACATGTCAGCCAGGTCAGAGCACCATGCTCACCATTCCTGGCACCATGGCAGCACACAGCGATGAAGTGCCCTTTGTGCCAGGCTTCTGTGCAAGGTGAGCAGTGTTTGGTCCCTTACTTGTGTTTGGGATGGAGGAGCTCATCAAACCCACAACACTCCAGAGATACAATGGGGAAAAGTGTGTGGGAGAGGACAAAGCAAAAGAAAGGTTCAGTTTGCCCGACTTCACGATTAAATAATATATAATTAATACAGCAGGGTCCACCTTTGCTCTGTTCATCCCTGTATGGGAAGCACAGCTGAAGTGGGCACTGATCTGTGAAAGGTTTGGTGATCACGTGTGTCAGAGGACATGGGACACAGGACCCTCCTTCACCCCTGGGTGCAGGGTGCTCCTCTCCTCTGCCAGCTCCCTCCTGCACTACCATTTCTGAAGCTGTGTGGAACAAGCTGCTCGCTGTTCTGACAGAACTCATCTGACCCTCTGCCGCCTCTGCCGCCGCACCGCTTGGCAGTACTTCCTTGGAGGAACTACAGCAACAAACTCAGATGCCAGGGTTTGGAGATAAGCAGCCAGCAAACAGCCAATTTCCATACAATGTACAGAAAAGAGAGGAGAAAAAAGACACAATACTGGGAATCCCTAATGAAACAGGGTGAAAAACAGGACAAGTAAGTAACAAAACAGAATAGATTTTCAATAAGGGCACAGCAAGTTCTAGTGGGTAGATCTAGCAGATAGGGGAGGAGAGAGAAGAAAGAACAGAAGCCGGAAAAGGAGAAGAGAAGAAAGCAAAGGGATCAGAGCAGCCTGTCCAATGGGGAGGATGCATCAGAAGACTTTAATTTCCTTTATTATTATATAGATAGTGCCAGCTCATTGCAGAGCAACAATTCATCTACCCTGGTAACCCATAGTCTGGTGCTGGATGTTTCTGGACAAGGCTACTGACCTTTAAGCACTTCTTGCCTGTGGCACCCAGCATAACATAACAATGAAACGATAAACAAACATCACTGCATTTCATTTATAATCTCATAAAGGTGTTTGTTTTGGTGTAATACAGTGGACAAAGCCCAAACAGAAAGACCTTTGTGTCATTTGGGTGCCCTGAGTGCACACCCCATTACTAAAATGATTTGTTTTTCCACATTGCTGTAGCAAGTTCCTCAAGTTAGTGCAAACCTTCCTCTCTGCATTTGTTCCTCTCATCCCCTAAATTTCCAAGCAGACCTCAGAGATGGGGTTTATGGGGTGGGAAGGGTGTTGCTCCTCAGACTGACAGGCTGCTTTAGCCCCTGCCATACGTGGCACCTGCAGGTAAACACTGACCATGACAGTGATCAGTAAGGGGTGATCATGAAACCCCTAATGCATCCCACAGGGACACACCAGTGGGTGAAGCTCTGTGCTCCATCACCCCAACTCAACTGATCCCTACTCAATCTCTCCTACCCCACACACTGGTCCCTCATCCACCCTCAGACTGGTCAGTTATCCATCACTCCCATCAGCTGCTGCCCTCTCCACCACACCCATCTGGACCAGAGGGGCACCTAACCCCCAGCTGGGCTGCAACTTGCCCCAGCATCCCTGTCCAGCAGACCACTCACACCAGTATCCCACTTAGGGACCTGCTCCATCCGTCCATCAGCACCTGAGCACCGCCCGTGCTAAAATCCCTCTCTCCAGACCAGGATCTGCTCCAACATTTCTAATCAGACTGGAAGCCCCCCAGCACCCTTACCCAGACCTGTCCCTGATAGAGCATCCCTGGACTGGTACCTCAGCCTCTCTAAAAGGACCTCCACGTCTCTAACGGGAGCAGTACCTGCTCCAGCATCTCTGCCCGGACTGGCACCTCAGTGTCTGTAAAGGGAGTGGTACCTGCTCCAGCATCCCCACCCGGACCGGTACCTCAGTGTCTGTAACGGGGCGGGACCCGCTCTGGCATCCCTCTCCGGACAGGTATCTCAGCATCCCTGAAGGACCGGTACCTGCTCCAGCATCCCTGCTCGGACCGGTATCTCAGCATCCCTGAAGGACCAGTACCTGCTCCAGCATCCCTGCTCGGACCGGTATCTCAGCATCCCTGAAGGACCGGTACCTGCTCCAGCATCCCTACTCGGACCGGTACCACCGCGTCTCTCAGAGGTGCCTGTTCCCGCAGCCCTGCCCCGGCCCCGTGCCCGTCCTGCCCCGTCCTGCCCGGTCCTGCCCGGCGGCGGGGCGGTCCCGCCCGGGGCTGCCCGCGGCCCCGCGGAGCTGCGCCGGAGCGCAGCGCGCTCCCTTCCCACTTGGGCACGGCAAAAACCGGGAGAGCCGGAGACAAAGAAACTGTCCGGGCGCCCGCCCCCTCCGCCGCCGCCGCCGCCTCCCCGGTCCCCAGCACCGCTCCGCGCCCCTTCCTCTGCGCGGGGCCGGGGGATTTACCCGCTCTCCTCCTCGATCTCCGAGATATCGGCGAAGATGAGGAAACCCACGAGCAGCGTGAGCAGCGCCAGCGTCCAGCCCCGGCACGGCAGCGGCATGGCTCCGGGGCTGGGCCGGGCTGGGCCGCTCCGCGCCGCTCCGCGGGGTGCGGAGCCCGGCGCCGCGTCCCGGCTCGGCGCCGCCGCCGCCCGGCGGGGCCGCTCCGCCCCTCGGCGCCCCCGGCCCGCCCCGCCGGCGCGGGGAGGCTGCGGAGGGGCGGGGAGGGGGCGCTCGGGGCGGGCTCGGCCCCGCCGCCCCCCGCCGCTAAAGTTTGCGGCGCGTCCCCGCGGCCCGCGCGTCCCGCAGCGGCCGCAGCGCGCCCCGGGGCCGAGCGCGGGGGGCCGGGAGCCGCCGCCTCCGCCGCGCCCTGCGAGCCCCCCGCAGCCCCGGGCAGCCCCCGGCAGACCCTGCCAGCCCCCGGCAGACCCTGCCAGCCCCGCACTCCTCTGTGCCGTCTCCTCCCCTGCGCCCACCGCGCGGTGTGGCGGGGTCGGTCCTGGCCGGGGAGGGGGTGGGCACCGCGCAGGCGGGGCGGCTTCTCCCCGAAAGGACAAAAACTGCAATAAAATCAGACAACGGGAACTCCCGCGCGCGGTGCGGTGGATGTACCTTCTGCTCCCTTGCGAGGGACGGGCAATAACAGAGCTCTTGGCATGGAACACACTCCGTTAAAAAAAAAATTAAAAAAATATATATACATATATATAGCTGAATAACACATCACACCCAGTTCTATTACTATCAGTCGCTATTTTAGCAACAATGATTCCTTACACTCCTATAAATACTGACCGTCATAACCATGGCACTGGTCCTACCGTGACTCTAGATCCCGCTGGAGTTTGAGCAGGCAGAATTTATTTAAGAGCAAAACTGCAAGGTAGGTGTTCTGCTGCTGAGATGCTTGGCTGCATCTCAACCACATTGCAACCCCTGCAAACATCCTCCCGCAGGCTACAGGCACCCTTGGGTTTTGTTACAGAGAGAAAAAACGGCAGTTTCTACACAGAAAGTGTGTGAAAGCTGGGAAAAACACAAAAGTACTGGCTGGACCAAAGATCTGCCAAAAAACCACCAAGAGGTGCTTTTTCCTATATCCCTGTTCTCTGTTAGTCCAGTGACAGACCTGGAGAGGAGAGGCTGGCTGTGTCAGCGTCTAGGCAAGGCCAGCCTGGCAGAGCCAAATCCAAGCACAACTCTTCCAGACCAGAAAGTTGCTGAAAATCAGAATATCTGGTGATATATGCACTGCCGAGCTGGAGAGGCACGCTGTAGATTTATAATGCAGCAGAGAGAAGCAGCACAGATGTGTTGAGAGCGAGAGATACTAATTGCTTACATATTTAAAACAGCATCTTTAGTCTGAATGGGAGGCACCATTAAGCAAAACAGAGCTATTAACTGGGGCCACTTGGAAAGCTGCCATTTTCCCTTCTGTGCACGGCTTTTTGCATCAATTCAGAAGTACAGTGTGATACACTGCCAGTGTTGTGTGATTCCTGCCGAGGTGCCTTGCACCAGGATAAAGCTGTCCATATGTACAGGGATGCCTAACACCAGCATCGTGTATGGGAAGGCACACTCAGCACTAGACTCTTTTCTTTATCTGGATTAAATGGTGGAAGGAGCGTGTTATGGCCCATGTGCTTTCCTGGGGATTCTGAAACTCTTGTAGAAAGAGGAGACAAACAAATCACCATTACATTTATAGGTAAAAAAATACAACACGGGTGAGTCTGGTACAATTATACTGTAGTATATATGGAAAATTTACACTCCAGTATACAGCTTTTATAATAGAGCATGTTCAGGACCCTGGGGAGAAAGTGATTTTAGGTGGCGTAAGTAGCCCCATAATTTACCTTCTGCGTAAATCTGAGAAAAGCCTCGTTTTCCTCCTGTTTTATTCATCTTGGACTCCCTTTGCCCACCGTGTTCTGGAGTTTCACAGCAGTGTGACTGGCCTGAGGATGAGGAAACAGGCTTTGAGGTGACCTTGCTGGTCTGACATTGGGGCTTCCCGAGATGCAGCGGGGCAGAGCACCGGTCCCCTGTGATTCAGGAGCACCACACCGCAGCTGGCTTCTCCTCGTACACATCCTTGAGAATACAGATGGAGATATCTGCTCCTGCATCTTTTTCAGCTCCATCCCAGGTGGTGTTTCAGCCTCTTTTGTCTGATCTCTGTGTTTCAGTTGCCAATCACAGTGTCAATGTGCAAGAAATCTCAATGGAGGCTGAGGAATAAGTGGGGGGATCGCTCAGTGCACGGTAGGAGTTGGTTTGCCTGGACAAGGACTCTCAGGGGCAAGGGCATCCTGTCTGCTGAGATGCTGCTTCTGCTGAGGAGTAGCTTTTCTTAAAAGACACGCTGGGATTTGGCTCTGCTCCTGTGTAACTCAATGGAAATGCTGCTATTAAATAACTGAAAAAAAAATCCTCCTTGCAGGATGAACTGAGAGTTAAGCTTGATGCCCTTCACTGGAGAGCTCCATTGCTAGAGGCTCACACAAAGAGCTCTGTGAATCCTCTACTTGGTGTCATCTGTTGCTTTATTCCTCTGAAAGATGTAGGTCAAAAAAAAGGTCATTCTTTGGCTGATTTGGCTTCAGACACAGGGACCAGGACCTTGAAGTGCAGCTGGTTCGAGGTGAGGAGGCAGCAAGCTGGATAGAAGATGCAGGAACAGTGCAGCTTGCTGAATTATTTTGTAATCAATTAACAAATCTGTATAACACCACCAAGTGTGACTGCGATGAGATCTTGTTGCACTGTTGAGGGCTAAATTCTGCACGGTCAGGAATCTCACTGCAGTGATAAGAGGAAATTAATATAATAATACTGACTACAGAGAGGACAGTTTACTCTGCATTCCCTCCAAGTCCATCCTTTACAGCATCCTGGCCAGATTTGGGGGAGCAGCAGATAATGCACCCTGATAATGCACCAGTTTCTTGTATTGTCCCTTATCCTGAAGAACTGCTTTGGAGCAATTGCCACAGTTCCTCAAGTGTTAGTCATTCTGCACATTCAATTCACTATGAATCTTTACATGATTCAGCTTAAACAGGTGCATAAACGTTGCAGGATTGGGTCCATAAGCATCCACAGCCTCAATTTTATGTCTCATTTGTAAGATGGGTTGCAGGAAGATGAGAGCAAACTGTCGCAAATAGACTGTTGTGGTAGAGTAATATGTTCTAAAACAGAATAAAAGCTGATTATATCTTCTGGTTCCTAATAATTTGGGGAAGTAATTCTGTATCTGGAACATTTGCACTAAATACAATAAGGTCTACTTAAAAAAACCAAAATGTTAGCATTGCAGCTAAAGTAACTGCACCAGAACAATATTGCATTTTCTGCTTTGTAAGGAGAAGAGAAAAGAAATGGCATTTTTACATTTTCCTTTGGCCTTTGAGAAATACCAGGAATATGTAATAACCACACTCACCAGCAATAGCTCAAAGGATTCAAAGAATAAGAGTCAAACACCTGGGGACATTTACAAACAACTGGCAGAGAGGTGATGAATTTAAAGGATATGAAAGGCACAGAGAGTGCAAAAATAGTACATATTTAAAAGGCTTTTAATCTATGTGAGACGCATCATTGAGGTGGGTAGAGACTCCTGAACAAGCAAAGGAGGGGCAGGGAGGATGACCCATGAAGTCCCTGCTACGCTGAGGCAAATGCTAGGACCTGGCGCAGCGAGAGGTCTCAGGGGACTTTTCTCCATCAAATTGGGAATGCTGTAAAGCACACATAACCTTTATCGTATCTGTCAGCCAAAATGAGCAAAGTTTACAGCCCGTTTTATACAGCTGAGCACTGCTGTGATGTGAGGAGCAGGCACAGGAGCCTGTGTTACCCAGGGCTGTCGTGTTCCATCGCGTCACTGCTGACACCGACCCTGCCTCTCGCTGCTTTCGTGGGAGAAACCCTCCCACGGAAGAGAGGTGACTCCCAAGGGCCATGAAGTGTCTTTTCCTCCCCAGTAGGTTCACTGGCAGGAAGGAAGGATGCTGATTCAGTAGGTTTGGTGCCCTTCATCTTCTCCTGAATGCTCTTGCTGGTCTCCATGCTGAGCAAGGGGTTGGAGAGTACCACCCCAGCAGCTCTGCTCAGGGATGGGGATGCTGGTGACAACCCAGCAGCTTCCAGAGCTGCCAGTCTCCTCACCTGGCTTCATCCACCCTTGGGTGAATGTTTTCCAGCTGGATCTGAAGTGGCTATGTCCATTACTGAAGTGCATTCACCTGGCTCCTGGAGGAGCTGCCAGACACTGGACAAGCTGTTTGTCCCAGGCTGCAGAATATGAATAGGGCATTGCTTTTTCTTTTTCTTTTTTTTTTTTTTCTCTTTTTCTTTTTTTTTTTTTTTTAATCCCTGAGTTGCAGCCCAAGCAGAGGAATTTAGACCTGTCCTAAAGTCAGTGAATCTGAATTTTACATTACAGGGGTCCATAACTGTGATCCACCCCCTACTGAAATGCGTGAAGAAGCATCCCCTGCTCCTCATCTTCTAGACAGGGAGAGCCTTTACATCCTTGGATAAAGAGCCAAAACCCTCCTGATTTTCTCTTTTCAAGGATTTTTGTCATTGGAAGGAGGATGCCAAGTCTGTCATCTTCTTTGTACCCAGACTGGTGTAGCAGCAATAAGAAAGCTTTGTTGGTTCACAAGAAAAGGAGAAGAAAATTAAACTGTATTAATTTCAAGCTCTATTAGGATTTTAAGAAAGTAAAATCAATAGAAAAGGATGGACTCGGTAGGGAACGTGACCTTATTTTCCCAGTCTGGGAGGGGAAGTGCACACAATAGAGAGATAAAAATACATCTATAAAACCAGATCAGTTTCTTTGATGTCAAAGAACAGAAGTTAAAATGCTTATGTGAACTTGCATCACTTGACTGGCATTTAGGAGAAGTGTCTTAAAGATAAAAAGAGCAAAACCAAAAAATCCCAACCCCAAATCCATCAAAAAATCCCCAATCCCCACCCCATCCATTAGTCCTTTCTATTTCTTTTTCTCCTGCACTAAATTGTAAAAATGGTGTGATCCATGCAATATTTCATCAAATACG
This sequence comes from Prinia subflava, assembly GCF_021018805.1. NCBI lineage: Eukaryota > Metazoa > Chordata > Aves > Passeriformes > Cisticolidae > Prinia > Prinia subflava. The sequence continues at coordinate 5,983,994 of NC_086261.1, forward strand.
ACTCGCTGTTGTCAGAGCAAAATGTTTGATATAAAACAAGAATGATATTTCTTTTCTTTTTGGTCAGATAAGCTGGTTTGGATTAATAAAAATGCCACATTCACAATGATATCGATAATTTGCATGTGAAAAGCCTTCCACTTGGTAATGAAAACAATTTTTCAGTTTTGCCACCACTAGTCAGGAGAGATAAGGTCTGCCGTCCTCCCCCTTGCAATTAACCACAGGCACACAAAAAAACGGAAAAGGGAGAAAAAAGGGAAAAGGCAGAATATGTGTGATAATTGCAAATTGCCTGTTACCTGAACCTGATGCCAAGGAATTGATATTTCCACCTGCAGCTGCACAGCTTGCTCACTCTACAGCCTGGCCCCGTGTGCCTGCCAAGCCAGGCACCTCCAGGTCGGGGAGGCAGAGCTGGGTATGTGCTTATATTAAATTTGTACACCATGCTAATGGCATTTAGGGGAGAAAACCCCACCCTAAACCAAGTTTGCAGCCCCCCTTTGTGGTTAGCGAGCCACTGGGTGGCAGTGCTGTGTGTGCACGGGTGTTTATGTGCACACACATAATGGGGGCCCCTCTTTTTGGGGGTGTTGTGAGCCTGGGGATGTTTTGCTCATTCTGTGAAGCTGCTGTGATGCCCAGGGCAGAAGGCAGGAGAAGAAAGGTGTTTCAGCTCTGAGGAACGAGGACAGCTGCTGCATCTCCATGGCCCTGTAGCCAGGGAGGTGTCAGTGCCCAAATGTCACTGCCAGAGCTGGCATCCCACACTGCCCAAGCTGCCCCAGCCTCTTCTTCAAAGCTGCACTTGCAGTGTTTGTCTTGCACAGTCACCAGAGGAACAAAGAAGCATTTTGCTGATAGTCATGGAACAGAAATGACACAAGACTCCTCCTTGTTCCTTTCTCCTACCCTAACCCACGTTTCACCCTTTTTTTCCCACTTCACAGAGAAATAATTAACCCAGCAAGGCCATGTTTTCAGTGACTCAGAAGATGCTCACGTTCTCAGTGTGTATGAAAGATGCACATTTCTTGCACACAACCAGCAATGATTTGAATTTAACAACACATCCCCCCGAGATAAGTCCAAACTGATATGTAATTCTCACTTATAATTGTAGAATTGAAGTGGCTGATAAACAGATACAGGGTTCAGATGCCAAGCTGAGACCTCAGCAAGTTCTGAATTTTGTCTTTTATCTCTAATTAAAGCTGCTAAGACGTGGCATTTCTTTCAGATTTGTCTCTGCAACACCTCCAGCACAGTATTCCTGCATTTCGTGGCCCTTGAAGCACAGGTCATGTTTGACTCTAGTTCTGACCTGTTTCAGACTGACAGGTTTGATTAGTCTTGTCCTATACCTGACAGAAAACCAATTACTCTCTACAGCCATGTAGAGGGGGTAAATTCAACCTGGTTTGGATAAACAATCTCACGTGTAGGATGAAGGAACAAACTGTGTATGGGCACTGCAAGGTGTGAGAAGGGGATTCTTGCAAGAATAATTTGAGATTTCAGATTGTTCCCGCCTGGGAGAAGTCAGAGTGGAAAAAGAGGGCTGCAGGTGACAACACAGGGATAGATAAAGAAGGGGAAATCTTTATAACACTCCTTTGGGCCATCCAAGACAGCACTCAAAAATCTATCACCTGAGTGATGAGCATACCTGAAAAAACCTGCAGGAAGACTCTCTTGCTTTTTCGTCTCCCTCTTAGGGTGCTTTGGAAAAAATTGATTGAAATATTTACAAAATGTGCAGGTTACAACAGCAATTAAAACAACCAAAAAAAGAAAAGGAACAAAAAAAAAAATTCACATGCACACATGGTCCTTTGCAAATGAGAACTTTTCTGCCAGGAAAACACGAGATCTGACAATATGTTCCATTTAGCAAAGATGACAAAACCTAAAAGGGTAACATTAAGAATGTAACTTTTTCTTCTCTCCACCTCTTGCTAAAAGCTAAAAAACTGCTGTGCAAAAGGCCTTTAATGTGAAACCTCATTTCAGCTCTAGAAAGGCACTTGATTTCTGTAACTACGGTGACTGTAGTTCTGCCCCCCATCAATAATAAATGCTTCTTATTCCTTCTCTTTTCTACTAATATTTCTCATCCTTCATGTCCTTTGTGGTGGGCAGAGCTGCCGAGGGAATTGCTTAGGCTTTGAAATAAAGGGAATTTTGAAGGAGTAAAGTAGGGCAAAAGGATTTGCCCTGAAGGGATGCAGCCAGAAGGTGCAGGGGGAGCATGGCCCCAGGTTAGGTCCTCCTGAGGGGTGGTTGTAGTCAGGTGGGAATTGGTCTCTTTCTTCACACAACAACTGGCAGAATGAGAGGACACACAAGGGAAATACAGGCTGGATATTAGGAAAATGTTTTTTACAGAAAGGGTAGTAAAGTGTTGGAATGGTTTACCTGGGGAGGTGATGGAGTCACCATCTCTGGATTTGTTTAAGGAAAGATTGGATGTGGCACTTGGTGCCCTGGTTTAGTTGAGGCTGGGGTTGGCTTGGACTTGATGATCCTCGAGGTCTCTTCCAACCTAATGATTCTGTGATTCCTGTGAAACAAGAACAGACCTTCTTGGCTAGAATTCACCTTTTGGTGGCCAGCACCAAGGAAAAATCACCTACATTGATCCAAAAACCACTTAAGAAATTGCAAACATTCCAATCACATTAGAAGCAGCCAGGGCAGGATATTTTCAAGATCATACTTCCCTTCTGGGTTCCAAAACTGAATTTTTGAATACCTGCTCCTGGCCCTGCAGCACCACATGCTCAAAACCCACCTCGGTGGGAATCTGATTTGTCAGCTCAGTGAGCACCTTCCCTGGGAGGGAAAACTTTAGTGCAGCTTGTGCCAAAATGTAATTTTTGCTCTGATCTGGGATCATTAGTGTCCTGTGTGGTGAGGAATATGAATGATCTGCTGCCAGATCACACCTAGCACAGAACACCCGTGGGAGAAGGGCTGCATGGAGCACTCCTTGCAGGTTGGAGTGCTCTGTACAAATGCACAAGGAGGAAGGAGAGAGAAAAAGAACCAGTGCGGGGGAGAGAGACCACAGGCATGTAACAGCCTCCCTGACCTAGTGATTTATTTATGGCAGTCCTAGAGGGGAAGAAGCCATGCAAAGATCATGAGCCTGCATGCTGCAGTAAGTGGTGTATATGTGCCGGCATATATTTAGCAGGCAAGAGTACAAAGCACAAAATCTACAGAGGATGGGGAAATGCTTCCACTCCATGCAAGGTTTTTGAATTATTTGAGTCAAGCCAGGGGAGAGGTTTATTCGGAGGAACATGAAAAATTTCCCTTGTTTCTTCCTATAAATAAATTACAGGGAGATTCTTGGGTTTGCTTCCTTGAAAGCCAGGGTGTTTCCTCTCCCAGCAAACACCTCACCATGCCTCACTCTTGGGCTGGCCAGCACCTTCAAAGGCCTCTGCAGGGAATTTTGGGTGCTGATAGCCCTCTCAGGTCTGTAAGAGAAAAGGCTCTGTCCAGGATGAGGTGCCTGAGGGGTATTTCACAGTGAGCTGCTGTCTCCAGGGCAGGTGAACAACAAAGGAGCATTGCAGGGAATAGGCTTCCAGTACAGCAGAAACAAAGCAGAATCTGTCAGCTGAAACCAGCAGCAGTGTTCATTAGCAGTGTTCATTGTCCTGACAGATACCTGCTTTGGAAGGTTTGTAAAGTCCAGTATCACACCAGGGGACTGCACAAAGATTTGCTCTGCACTCACTGATGCTGCCTGGTGCTGAGGCCCTGCAGCCCTGGGGAGGAGCCCATCACTGTGGCCACCACAAACAGATATTATCAAAGTCCAATTCCCCCTGGAGTGATCCCTGATTCCACCAGGATGGTGCAGGCACCAGTGGGACCTGGGGCTGCACTGTGCATGGGGAGGGCAGGGGGAGCACGAGAGTTTGGTAGCACTCATCAGACCTTGCACGTCACAAAATATTAAGCCCTAAATGAGGACACGGTGTCACTTTGGAGCTCTTGACTCTGTTGTCTAAATTAAACCTCATCAGAAATAGGATCTTAAATAAAAGCCTGTGACACCCTCTTTGGTTTCTGAATTTAGCTCCTGCTTCAGCCTCAGGGATTTCAGAACTCTGGTGGCCTGAGCTCCTGGAGATCTGTGGGGACACACAGAGACCAAGTGTCCTAGCTACCTCTCCAGCTGTGAAAAGCTGAGGGTCTGATGACTTGAGGAAGGCTCAGCAGCATCATTGGGCTTATCCTATGCAGGGCCAGGACTTTGATGATCCCTGTGGGTTCCTCCCAACTCAGCATATTCTATGATTCCATCAGCATTGACTTGATTTGAGGAGCTGCATTTGATTACTCCAGGAGTGGACTTAATGTTTGGACTTGCATCTCAATCAAACTTGTCTGTCATTCATAGATTCTAGTGAAAAAAATAATCTCCGTTTATATATGGGAATATAACAATCAATCAAACTTTATAGCTCCTGTTTCCATTCTAGCAGCTTATAACCACATAATAAAGGCATATAATGAAAACATCATAAAAACACACAGTAAAAACACATTCACCATGCAAGTATTGCCATCTTAGCACATCCTGGATAGAAATGCTGGTGAATTCTTGAGGCTTCTGGTATGTACTAATAACCTCCATAACACTTCATCACACTCACCCTTCCCACTTGAGGAGAGCTCTCTATTTAAACAGCAGTGGTTATAGATGCATGTAAATGTTTGGATTCAGCAAATTAAGGACGTGAAAGATCTCCAGAAGAATTTTGCTTTCCTGGCTTTACTAAGTGAGTTAGAAGATTCTATGAGAAAAGCCTCTTCAGCTGCTTTTGTTGTCTTATAGCCCTTATTGGAAAAGCTGCATGAGGTGGGTGTTGCATTAACACTCTTCTTCCCTGTGGTTTAAATTAAAGTTCATCTTCACAGGCAGTCCTCTGCTTCACTTGAAGGATGCGAACAGCTCGTTCTGCCTCCCTGCTCTTTCTTCATTTCCCTGACACTTTTCCATAAATCCTTGCTCTAGCAGAGCATGGTTTGCTCACTGTGGAGGAACCAACACCCTGATCCTGCAACAGGGAGGTGATTCTTCCCCGTGATAAGAGGTATTGGTCCCTGCTAACTCTGCTTTGAACCCAAACTGTTGAGATTCATCTCAGCTGACTCTCAGTGTGTGGCACTGAGGTGCCAGTGACAGGGCAGTGGCACTCTTGGAATTCTTCTCCCACCCCGTGTAGCTGCAGCTCCTTCATGTGGGGGAAGTTGCTGAGGTCAGAGCCTTGTGTGGCTTGCCCACTTGTCCTTTCACATATTTTCCAAGTTTCTCACAAAGTTGTTCCAGTGAGTGAATAAACCAGAAATTAGTCATCAAGCCTGTCACAGTGACTTTCTCCTTCACTTCAATAGTGCCAGAATAGTCACCTCTCTACTTTAATAAGAGCCTCTTGAAATCTTCTCACTTTCAAAGATTTCCATTTCGGTTTGAAGCGAGCATTACAGTGACACTGTGGACCTATTGGCTCAGCTACAGGTTGATTTTTGTATTTTTTTTAAAGCCACAGATGTTACTGTAATATCTAAAATGACTGAACCTGTTTATCTTTGAGATTAAAGGCAATGTAGTTCCCAGTTTCCCCCAGCTGCTTCTTTTGTGGCTTTGGGAAGCACTTTTTACTCACATGGTTTTGCTTTTTCCTCCATTACTTCCCTCTCCTTTGTTTGCTTGACACTTTCATGCAGAGAAAGGGCAGAAACCTAAACTGGGCAAATGTGATTTGATCACAGAGCTGGTGGGGGGCAGGTGGAGTCAGTCACGCTGCCATGAGCTCTCTTGTGTGCAATCAGCCAGAGCTTGTTTGGGGAGAGCCCCCTGAAATGATGCCCTGCACAGATGCCAATCCAAAGCCTGTGATCCAGGGATATTTCTGCATGGATCTGGGGTAGTATTCTTCCCTCTAGTTTGCAGATGTATTAAAGCCGGAGGTTGGTTTACCAAAAACTGCAGATTGATTCAGCTGCAGAGCAGAAATTCCTGACCCGAGTCCTTCAGTTCCTCTCATGAAACACAAAACCACCATCAGAGCCTTTTTTTTTTTTTCCCCAAGTTCTCAGCCTCTTCAGAGATACACAAAATTAACCTGCACTCCCTTGGCTTCCCTTAATCTTACGAAAACGCGAGATGCAAAGTAACTGCATTACAGACAAAGGCAGCAGAGCTGCCCCCCTCACCCCAGCTCAGAAGTTGGTCCCTGGGATTTTAACTGTTCCTTTATCTACTGAAAAGGAATGTTGAAAAGTTTAATTGGCATGTAATGAGATAACTATAACAAGTTAATTAGTTCTCAATTAAATTGCGTTTACCATACGTTCTGAATATGTTGTTAGCAATTAACGACACCTAATGAACTTGCAGTAGTGACTGAGTTTACCGTGATAAGGGAAATAATAATAATAATAATAATGCTCACACGTGGCTCCATAGAGCATTAGAAGCAACAAATGATTTAATAAGTATGTGTTTAAATCACCATATCTTGTGCAGCCACTGGAAGGGAAACATCCAGAAAATTTATTCTGGCACATCTAGCAGGGTCTGGGAGGAAACAGTTGGCTTTTAGGATAGGTCATCTTGGAGAAAAAATTTCCGAGAGCTGTAGAAGAACTGAAGAGGGAAAGGGAAAGCAGAGCTGCAGGATAAGGTGGTTCAGTTTAGACGTAAGAAAGCATGACAGTTCCAGGTTGGACAAGGCTTTGAGCAACCTGGTTTAGTGAAGGTGTCCCTGACCATGCAGGGGGAGCTGGAATGAGATGATCCTTAAAGTCCTTTCCAACTCATACCATTCTGTCATTCTGTGATGATTTTATGACAAAGGAAGATCATAGCACACAATTGGGATAAGGTAGAAACTTCTGTGGGTGAGTGAAAAGGGTTAAATTCTTTTCCAAGATCACTTAAGCAGGTGAGTATATGGAGAGCAATTTGTCTCTGTGCTGCCAGTTAACCTCCCCTTAATGCTTTGTGCCATTAGAGTGTCACACTGAACAGGCATCAGAAGGAAAAAACCCTACAAAGTAATTTACATTTTAATGAATTTTTAATTGAACCAAAATCTGTTGTTTCTGTTTAAAGATGCAGTGTTGACTTTGTGGTCTGTGCTGCTGAGAGCCAAGTGGGATCTTAATGTGATAAAAACAATGATAACGCTAAGCTTAATTAGGTTTGAAAGCATCCCTGGTAAAGTGGTGGGAAATAAAAACGTTACCTTCCCACAGGGAAGCCAAGCAGCCAGGCTAGGGAGAGCCTGGACCACTTGGCCAGCCTGGCTGCCATGAAGCAAGAACCAGAGCTGCTACTTCTTGCTCGTGTAAAGCTCAGCCTAGTGGGTTCAGAGAGACAAAGCTGACACAATAATATTAGTTCTGTCTTTTCCTGCTGTTAGATCCAGCTTTAATGACTGGCAGGACCTCCTGGGGTTTCTCTAATCACCTTCCCCTTCATAACAGGGTATATCAGAATGCCACAGCCTGGCCATCACACTTGCCATGGCTGGGACTTGGAGTCATGGGCTCTCATGTCCGTCCCTGTCCTGGAGTATGTCTCCAGTAAAATAAACACATCCTCCTCTATGCTTCCAGCCCGCCTAGAGCTTGGAGACAAGAGAACTCCCTGCACTTGGATTTAACCAAAAAAGCTCCCTAGTATTGAGGTGCACATGTTTGCTCTCTCTCTGGGGTACCTGTAATCCTGATCCAGACATTTTAAGGCATTTTTCTGTGGTTTTAGTGCCTTGTGCAGAGCGATTTGCCAAGCTGACCGTGGCGCACACATACCCAAGGAGCTCAGTGAAATGGCAGCAAAGCAGCTTTTTAACACTAGTTGCACATCCTCTACTTTCATCTTTCCTCTGGCTGCCTCTGCTCCTGGGAGGATTGCTCTGTTCATAACATGCTCACAGTTTTGCATAATTAAACCTTGGGTTTTATTAGTTATCATTTATTAGGTTATTGTTGATTTGGTTGTGGCACGAGCATAAGCTGAGCACACCCCTTACCTCCATGGAGAGCCCAAGCATCTGACACTGTAACGAGCCCAAATAAAATCACAGCAATTGAAAACAAGCTATGGCAGCAGGTTTCAAAGCCTGTTAAAATCACTTTGTGAGCTTTGTCTCCAATATCCTGCTGTTACTTACCAGGTCCTGCATTTTGCAGCAATTTGCTCCACTCTTGCTCTGTTATGACACCGAATTTATACTGCACAGGAGTCCCTAGCCTCAATGCTCAACTTTGAACTTTACATTATATACCATGTTATTTTGGGGGTTTAAAAGTAAGGTTTCCCTTGACCAATTTATTTTGCACCTCCTCCTGCTACCATGGGCAGTAATTTGGTTCTCTGTTAGCATGGGCTGGAAGTATATTCCTTTCTAAAATAAACAAGTTTGTCGTTAAAAACATCTTTGCATGCATAGTGGGTGCTGAAGAGTTAAGACAGAGACCTTGCACCTCATCACATGCCTGAAAAACTCCTTATTTCTAGTTGGAAGCAAGGAACTTTTCACTGCTACATCAATTTTTCAACTACTGTTTTTGCCTTCAGAGGCATTAAACTCCAAACTCACTTTCCCTACCTTGCTGCTGTGTCTGAGCTGCTTCTCTCTGGAGCTACACCATCTGACCAGAGCCACAGCACTCCTCACGTAGCCTTGGCTTGGGAAATTATTCCTGCCTGCCTTTCTGTGCCTTGGAACAGCAGGAGCTGTCAGTGCAGGCTGCTGTTGCTGGGTGTGATCAGCAGAATGGTCCAAGAATAGCCCTTGGTCCTGACAGGGCATAATCCCAGAATAGCTGGGATGTTAGGAAGTTAGTAGAAGGGGAAAGAAGTCACTCAGAATTTTGACTTTCAAGCAGGGACACCAGGGCTCCCAAAGCCACATGTACTGAGAGAGGCGAGGATTTGGGCACAGCACTCAGCAGCTCTTGCCCTCACACATCACAGTGGGGCTTCACCTGCCTGAGGGAGGTTATTAGGACCTCTCTGGACAGGGGACATGCTGATGTATGTTACCTCCCCAAGAGCAGCTCTGGAAAGCTCACAGTATTTCCAGTGTATTGTGCTCTCTCTAAACTCTATTTTCACCTTGTCCACTGAGCAAGAGCAGCCCCAGAGCTGGAAGGCTGGGTGCAAACCCAGTTAGCAGAGCTGGGAAGCTCTCAGGGACAGAGAGGGATGGAGGTGAGGCCTTTTTTCTTGTCTTCCTGCTGTACTTGTACAGGAACTGTCCCTCTCTAGCCCATAGGAACTAATTATCTTGAAATCCAGGAAGCAGCTGCTAAATGACAGAGATGTCTTTGCATTTATATGATGATCATTACTGGAGGGTGTGAACTCAGCTCCTGCAGATGAGCTCTAAGTGTGGGAGGGTGCCACATCATTTTGCTTCTTCTTTCAGAAAGGTTATTTCAACAAATTGTGTCCTTCTCTTCTCTTCTTTTCCATTTTGCCCTGACTGTTGCAGGCACTCGAGGCCGTCTGGAGATCCTGTGGCCCCAAGTGAGGGCCCAGGCCAAGGGACGAGTGTCTCCCTCTCAGATGAACCTAAGTGTGTACCTGGCAGGTCCTGGTGACCACCACAGCAGAGTCTCTGCTTTTGTGATGAGATGAAAAATAAATGAAAAAAAAAAAAAAAAAAAAAAAAAAAAAAAAAAAAAAAAAAAAAAAAAAAAAAGATAATTGGCTTTTTGCATATTTAGGTGACTATGGCCCAGCTCTACAGAAAAGGCTTTTCTGAAGTGAAGCATCTCTCTGAGAATGTTTTTTCACCACAGCTTTATGTAAAATCTCTCTGCTTCCTCCCCACAGTTGAATCAGATCATTGATCTTGCACTGCAAGCTTTGCCTCTCCCTTTTCACCTGTTCCTGCCTCTGTTCCACACAGCCTGGTAATGATTCCAAGATACAAAAGCTCACTGCCTTCCTTACAATGAGTCCACTTCTGTCACAAAGCCTAATTTTGGGTACCTGGATGGAAAATATTGTCCAGGTACCATTTATGAAAATGCTTTTAATTCTGAAAGAAGGACGATTTTGCAGTTCTACTTGGGAAAAATGAGCACAACAAAGGGAATTTAGTGCAGAAGGGCCTAGAAAAGATCCATTCCACATGCTACAGGCCACAAAACACTCTTTATCTAACTTAATGTCTACAGGAAAGAATAAGCTCACAATGCACTGTGCTGTGCAGGAGGTTTTCCACCCTCCTAAGCCAGCATGTCTGGGAGGGAAAGGTACCTGAAAGATGGGTTTATGTGAATGTTTCTGGGGTGGGTTAGGATGTTACCCCTTCCTCAGAAGGGCACAAGGACCTGGACCTCAGCTGCACCCAGGCAGGCTCTGGCATCCTTCCTCAAAGCCACCATAGCCACTGTGACCTGCTGCAGAGGAGGTTGAGGTGCTGAGCTTTGGCAGAGAGGCAGCAAAGCAGCCAGGGCTGTAATGTCTTAAGCTGCTGCAGCAGGAATTCACCTGGCAATGACCTCCAGGAGGTCCTAGTGAGGAGCTGGCTGTACACCCATGTCCAGCAAGACTTAGGTCAGTTGTGATCATTTTATTCCCCAGCTCTGTAATGTGGTTGGGCATAGAAAAGCTGTCTTACTAAGTGGATTGATATAATTGACAGAAGCAGACATCAAAAATTCCTAGGAGACTATGAGTATGATCTTCTTTGAATGCAAATAGTTCCTAGCGCTGCAGCCCTGACTTTGGTTAGGCCTAATGCAAATTAATAAGAAAAATAAATTATATAATGGATGGAAGAACTTGAAAAAACACTTCACCCAAGAAAGCAGAAGTGATTTTTCGACAGCACATTGTCCAGGTTTTCACCAGGCTTCAGCTGCTTTTTGAATAATGAAAAAGATGAACAAGTGAAATACATATGTTTAAACCACAATCCTAATTGAAATAAATTATGGTCAAACAGGGCATTTTCTACAGAGGTGGAGATCAGTGTGATAAAACCAGGAACAAGATGGAATAGCAGAACAGCGCTTCAGAAGTGTTTAAAAGCTCTTCCCATTCCAAAGGAGTGGCTCACATTTGCAAAACATTTATTCAAGTCTCAGCTGAAAATAAATCCTTGAACGTAGCTGTGCTACTGAGAGGTTGCACAGTGGCAGTGCCCTCTTTAATCATTGTCCCATTCAAGCCCTAATCAGGGCAGCATATGCAGAAATGAGTGGTAGGAGCTGAGAATTCACCTCCTCAGCAGGGTGAGATTGTCTGTGTGTCTTCTTTCTAATTAGAAGCTCTATTCAAATGTTAATCAGCAACACCATGATTAAGGAGGATTAAAGAGAACACTTGGCCATCACTTCGCTGACGTGGCTAAAGAAGTTTGGGGTTTTTTTTTCTTTCTTGTAACAAATCAGGATGTTCTGCTCCTGGTGGAGTTTAGTGTTTCTTGATTTCACCTCAGCATCGGGGATGCCACCCCTTCTCCAGGATGCTGCTGTGATGCAGGACAGCTGTTTTACTTCCAAGCTTCCTTCTGCCAACCATCTGAGCCACGCTGGTCCTTGGTAAACACTGCTGATGTTTGAGGAGTGACGAGGAACTCCACCACCACAGCTGAGAGGAATTTGGGCAATACTCAAAACAAAGATGGCCTGAGAGAAGGTCACAGGAATAATCTCTCTGCCCCCCTGACATTAGCTTTGAGCTCTCTCCTCGGTTATTCCAGCACTTTAATACCCTTCTTATCCTATCTTCTCTGCCAATATGGGCTCCTAAATGGTTCTGTTTGAATTTTTCTTTAGAGAAAGGAAGAAAAATAATCACTGTTGGGGTAAGATGAAATCAAATGAATCTGAGACAAATGGGAGAAGTCAATGAAGGATTAGTCTCATACCTGATGGAAATGGACATTACCCTGCAAGTGGAAGGGACAAAACCACTGGAGATTATACCAGGATGACTCCAGACCAGACAGAATAAGATGAACCACAGAAACAATGGGCACTTCTCCACTCACAATTTCTCTGCTCTATTCGAAGGAAAAAGGTGCTACATGATTAGAGACTGCCTTCTCCAACATCCTCTCCTGAGGTGCCTGCCTCACATGCCATGCCTTGCCCAGTGATACCACATCATTCCCAATGCCTTTCCATGCCCATAATTAGGAGAAACAAAAAGCTCTCTTGTGTTTTTTTTCTTCTGAGGAATAAGCTCAACTAGCATAAAATGAAACAATTTATCTAATGGTCTTGTATTTGGAAAAAATCCCTTCAAAGAGTCTGTACAGGAACTGGCTATTCCTCCAAATACATGAAATGATTTAATTAAAGGTGACAAGTTAAACAGAAATTTTAGTGCATAGTGACCTCATTGTAAGTCTGTATTTTGCCTGTATAAAAACTTAACATCAGGTGAGGCTGCCCTGCCAAATCAAGTGTCATAACCAAGGTCCAACACAAAAACCTTTCTCTGAATTCCGAGGCTGGGGAAACTCCCTTCATTTGCATATTTCTAGGAAAAGAAAAAAACCCAAACAAGAAAGGAAAATTGAAAGCAATCAGCTCGTTTCTGGTGGAGAATTTGGATGCTGCCTCCTGCATCCATGCATAATCCACAGCACAGCATTCATTAATCCCTGATGATTCATGACTGGCTTCTCAAGCTGAGACACAGGATGGGTTCAGCCCTGAACTGCCCTCACTGTCTGGAGCATTTAACTCCAGGGGTGACAACACAGATTGCTGTGTTGAGGCCAGCTCTGCTCTGTAGCAAAGTTAAGTGTTGACTTCAGCTGTGTTTCTGACAATACCAAAGCAGGCAAGCAGAAATTCAATCCTGCACTATATATGTGATATATGATTGTTTGGGGCAAAAAGACTACCAGGGTCTTTAATTCTTCTTGGTATTGTACAGGAAGGAAAAAGTGGTGGCAATAATAGGCTGTGTGCTTGCAGAGTCCTTTCAGGCTGGATTCATTTTTAAAGTAAGCTAGAGGTTAGAGCAGAGTCGTCAGGGACTTCTGAAAATTGGGGGTTTTCAAAGCATCCAATTCCCATGTTGAGATGCTGTTTGCAGTCAATATCCAGCCCAAGTCTTCAAATATCAGCTGGGCCTTCAGCACACCTGTAGTCACACTAATAGCCATTCACAGCCCAGAAATCACCACGGAAAGGGTGACTCCTTGAACTGGAATGCTGTCCCATCTGAGATAGGCTGCAATCATGGGAGGTACAATCTGTGCCAGATTTAATGTACCCAGCACATGCAACAGCAATAGTGGAGGTCCCATGGAAGAGACAGCTGTGTAACCTACCCAAACTTACAGTCTATTGACCCATGGCAACATCCACATCCCTCCACTGTCACAGCTCACTGGGACCTGCACTGGGTCGATTAGCCACAGCTAAATCAACCTGCCCACACGACAGCACAGCTACACCGAAAAATCTGGGGAGAGCTGGAATTGAGCAAAGTGTGCCAGAGGGAAGGTGAGCAGGAAACAGTTATTTGCTGTTCTTGCAGCAGAAGAACAAGGGATCATTACGTGAAACTCTCAAATTGCAGAGTCAAGCAAATGAGCATTTTGCACACATAGTTAAACTGAAATATACTGCCACAGGATAATGTGGGGGCCAAAAATATTCATGGCCAGAAGAACCTGTCAAGAGTCATTAAAAAGAAGGACTTAAACATTGCCTGAAGAAGTGCATACAGTACTACAGCCTGAAGGTGAAAGGACACAGAGATGTTTCCTCTCTTCCAATACAAAAAGCTTCTGCTGCTGTTCACTGTTAGAGAGAAACCAGAGCAAAGCTGATGTTTGCTTCAGATGAGTACAGCCATTTTTATATCTTTACAAAAAAAAGTTCTGTTCATGGATTTGTCCTTCCCAGGGAAGGTCAGGATCTCCAGATACCTTTTTTGACATATTTTGGAAACTAGTCAGATAATCAAATATACCTGTGACTGATGCTGGACAAGGAGCATCTTCATGGCTGATAGCAATTAATCCCAAGAGTCTCTCCATAGCCTAATGGATTACCAGGACTCCCAAAGGTCATGTCCTAGCAGCAGAGCTCTCCCAGGATGGATTAGCAATGCCATCCATGTCCTGACACAGCCAGGGGAGCAGTGCCTGCTTCTCCTCACAGTCAGGGTGCCTGTTCCTGTCCCTCAGCTTGAGCCAGCAGACTGAGAGGAGCCTGTCTGAACCTTGCAGCTGCTCAGGCCCCTGACATTTTACTGCTGTCACCGTGGCTGTGTCTAGGCAGCACAGCTCAGCACTCTGCAGAGCTGTCTGAGCCAGCCTGGGTCAGGCAGCATCTGCACTGTTGGCACCTGAGCAGCAGCCACGTGGAGCTCCCTGGCACTTCCCACCATTATTTCTACCCACGGGGCTACTTTGGTGCCTCCAGCACCTTTGCTTAATTTTAATCTCAAGGTGATGAGGCCTAACATCCCCTTTTTCACCGCTAGAGCTGCAAGGAACAGCAATGTTGGTCTGTGCCATCTCTGCACACCTCACTGCTCTCCCTGCCAGCCTCGGGAGGGGAGGAACGAGACTGGCAGGACAGACAGAGCTCCAGGAGTGCAGACCTACAGCTCCAGGGCTGGCACAGCACCAGCCACAGCAGGGGTGTAGAGGAGAGTGTTGACAAGGGATCTCTGGACTCCAGGCAGCTCTTTTAACATGCAGCTCATTGCATAGGGTCGTGGGTAACAAAGAGCCAAGCCTAAAGCTGCTGGTCACAGCTAAAAGCGTGCCTGAGAGACACTTAAGTGCTGGTTACAATACATTCTATCTTTTTCTGTACTGAATATGCTAATTTACAACATCCAACCAGTAAAAGACACAAATCCTGTAGAATCTACATACAGCCTATTAGAAGTACTACCTTACCATACTGTGTTATGTTTTAAAGTCTAAAAGCTATTTTCTAGACCCCTTTTTTTCTTCTCTGCCAAACTGGCAGGGTCTCCCTGACCCTTGGACTCTTTAGCTTGCAGAAGCATCCCTTTTGTTTGCCAAGGACATTGTTCAATCAACAGGGATCCTCCCTTCAGCTCACTCAACCATTCTCTTTCCAGTTGTTCAGTCACTGACTGACTTGGAATCTTATACATCAAAACTAGCTCTCATTTCTATTTCACTTACAGGTTTCATATTCTCAGATTCTTTTGCCAAGTAATCATATTTGTAAGATTTCCCTGTTTCATCTTCCCCAACAAGGGGCAAAGCTCAGCAGGGACCCTCAGCAGCCTGCAGGAGCCCTGCTGGTGCCATGCTGGTCCCAGGCAGCCCAGTGGGCACCTCCTGGTCACATCCAAAGGCCACACTTGGAGACACTGTGTGTCTGTAGCTTAGGTGAGACAGCTGGGGACAGCCTCAGGTCTCTCCTTGTGTTCACCGTGGGCAAGAGTGAAGCACTCAGCTCACTAGAAGAGCTGGCTCTTACTGAGATTGAGATCACCTGGTGCTTGGGACACCAGTAGCTAACATTAGCACTTTCCTTAGGAAAGAAGCTGGGAAAAGTTGAATTTCCTGTCTTCATATCTTTTATTTAAAACATGGCTTTGCATCAGAACCTTTCCAGTGTTGGGCACTTTCATCTGGCAATAAAATTCTCTTAAAGCATTTAAAATAAAAACATCACAGTGTTACAAAACACCAAGGTTTTGATCTGAAATCATTACATTCCCACACGCTTAGTAACGTATTCATATTTTTCTTGCTTGCTTCTTTCAGCTAATAGTATCTCCAGAGGGGTTCTTCCAACATCACCTATTTCTTGGCTTGCAAAGAAATAAAAATCCTGATTGATGATCTGCAGGCAGACGTGATGAGAGCATTCCAATCAGAGGCACAACACTGGTGCCTGAGTAATGGGTTTCCCACGCCCACAGGAGGCACAGCACGTGCCAAGTGATGAGGTTGCTCTTCTAGCAGGCAAAAGTCTGCACCATCAGATCTACATAAACAGCCACAAGTTCACGTCACTGGGCTAAAGAAAGCAAATAGATAAACTCCAAATATCTCCCTGCACTTGTCCTTCCTCTTGTTAACATCCAGGCGTGAGCAGCAGCCTGTTGCAGCAGGTCATTTGTTTTAAGATTGTATTTGGCTTGACAGGGAGTCTAGACAGAGGAGTACTCAGTTAATCTGTCAAATTCCCATTCCTGTCCCATGCACTGAGCAAATCTGGGATGAGCTGGTGCCTCGAAAGTGAAGCAGAGAGATGAGGCAGAGGCTCCACTGCAGAGCAGCCCAGAGGAAAGGTCCTGGCAGACCATGCCAGGACTCCTCTGGAGGCAGGGGAGGAAGGAGCTCATTTTCCTCTGGAGCAGAGCTGAGACCTTTCAGGGTGCCATGATCACAAAACCTTTCTCCAAATCATGATTTAAAGGACTGGTGAAGTTAAAGCTGCTCAAGCTGGTGTGAATGGATAGGTTGCTTTTTAGGGCAGCAGGATTTTACTTTACAAAGGTTATAAAGGATATATCTGTGTAAGGCACTGGGTCATAGCCCAGTGGGACACAAGCTGGGGCCTTTTACTGCTTGTGAAAATCACCAGCAGGAGAAAACAGCTGCAGTTTTATTGTAGGGCCCTCCATGATGCTGTAATTCTCACTCCCAGGCTGATCTTTGCCACCCTCCTAGCGTGACATTTTTTGGCACTGGTAGGTAACCTCTGCCATGAAATGCTCACCACATAGCTGCTTTCTTTTAGAAACATCCATTGCCACAGTCCCAGACAGCTCTGATCAGCCAACACAAACCCTTTTGGGGGTCACCAGGGAATTTGGATCCCCATCCTGAATGCTGGGTTAAGAAACAGGCAGCCCACCAGGTAGAGTGGTTCCACCTTAATGTCAGGCTCCTAACACTGAATCTGTAGTTCTCACAGCAGCAATAATCAGCCCCAGAGCCTTGGAAAGACAGGCAGGCCAGGTTCATTTTAGATAAGGGAACTGTGAAAAATGACAGCATGACAGGCAACTGCACGAGGGAGAACTCTTCACACAGTTTAGGCTTTACAGACAAAATGCTGCAACTTCCCAGCAAGAGCTGCTCAGTCAGCTCCAGAGCTTCATCTGCTGGTGTTCCTCAGTTCACACCTTCCAGGTGGGATTCTTCTCCAAGCAAAAGGATACAGGGAATATAAGTTATGAGAGACGTGGCTGTTTTGGGGTACAGAGCTCTGGAGGTCCTGGAAATAAGGATGAACATGCCTATGGCACTGTGAAATCTGATTAGGGTTTGTATTTTGCTTTGTTGGAAGATGCCAAGTGCACCTTCAGTGAGGTCAGGAACAGGGTGTTCATCTACCAGCACCCATCCTCTGTCTGCTCACCCCATTTCTCCCCACATGCATAGAAATGCACAAAAATTCCTAAAAATTTTCAAAACCTGCTACTGAGGGACAGTATTAAATCCAAACCCCTGGAGGTTGGACGAGGTAGGGTGCAGAAACTTTCTCCAGCTGCTCCAACTAAAAGGCAGCCTGCAAAACCTGCTGAGCACTGGGTTAAGGCGTGATGCTGGCTGAGAAGCCCACACCTCTGTCCTGCATGATCCTGCTCATCCCTTCTGTGTGGGATCCAGAGCTGGTGTGTGCTGCTGCACCCCTGAGGGAATGAGAGCAAAGGAGACCATGGAGGCAGCTCCAGACAAAGATTTTTGGCTGCATCTCTGAACACTCCTCTGCCGATGAAATATTTATGATGACATGTTGCCTAGCAATGACCAGATTGCCCTGAACAGGCAGGAGATAAAAGATACTATGGGATGTGGGAACTATGGGAGAGATTGTGAAGGGTGGGGGTGGGGGTGGGGGGAAAGAATCAAAATCAAACCAACTCCAAACGGGCACAGATTTTGCTGGGCTTAGAACCTTTTACTAGTAAGAGATGGAAAATAGGTTTTGTTCAGTAAAGAATTGGATTGGTCAGACTGATTTCACCAGCTAGGTAGAAGCTCACAGGGATAAAAGCAGGCAGTCAGGAAGCACTTAGCTGTTATGTAGCAAAATGGTTTATTTTTGTCACTGCTTGGCAATGTGTGTCCAGACAGCACTGTCCTGTGGTGTTTTCTTTCCTCTCCTTGTCAACGTGCCAAAGCTAATTAAAATGAGCTGGGTCTATCTGTGAAGTGGGATTTACTGAAACAAACTAATCAGGAAGGCAAAAAATAGCATGTATTTTTGTCATTTGGAGGGAATTTGTTGTCTGGGAAAGGGGATGGATGGGAGAGCCGAGAGCGACCGCATGTCATCTGTTTTGCCATCTGATTCTCCTCATTCATCCTGGTGTATTTGCAGAGCACTCTCTTGTTGTTTTTTTATTTCGTCATCTCCTAGATTTAACCCCATTTCCAGCAAGGTGGAGAGGCAACAGGTGAACCAGTATGTTTCTGAAAAGCAACCACTTTAAAAAAGCTGGTGGTGTGTTTGCTATTTGGTGGTTCTCGATGTAAAGAGGGGAAAAAGGAAAAGACATGAGTTCTTTTCCTGTGAAAAGAGATCATCATGCAACAGCATTTGTTTGCTGGAGCCCTTGCAGAGGCCAGCTGTTAATAGATGGGCTGCATGAGCCTTCTCATTCCATTTATCACCAGTTTTGCACAGAAAGATTCTGCTGCTTTCACCAGGACAGTCAATCCAACCCTCTTTTATATCTAGAGCAGCCCTGATTGCTTTACCATCCATTGCCTGGCAGTCTTTATTCTTCCCAGATCCCTGTGGGGAAGGGAAGGTTGCTTTGCCCCACTTTGCAGATTCCCAGAGGAGCAGTGCTTAAAGCCAGACAGGAACTTTGCATCACCCAGCCTAACAGAGATCAAGACATTTCATTGCTCACCTCAATTCTTTGTGCATGATTGATATCATCCTTTCTCACAGCATCCTATCCCACCACCAAGCCATGGAGACTCTCTGGAGAGCTTGTATGCTTTTGGTTAAACCTCCTGGAAGACGGTTTAATTTCAAATCAATGCATATCTGATTGAAAAAGTGTAAAATATAAAGGGCAAAAATGGAAGTGTCAGGTAGGTGCTTGGCAGTGTTCCAGGGAGGAATGTGGGCCCCACTAGCAAAATTAACCTCAGCAGGGAAGTTGTGGAGGAATGAGGAATGGTCTCCAGAGGGGTCAGAAGAGCCCACATGGGACCCTCACTGTAATAATCTGGAAACACACCCCAAATAAATCCCCAAATCTATAGGAGGGACTTCCCTGGCCAGACCAGGCAAAGTGCTGTTGGTGGGACTAGTGTTTCCCTTACCCAGCCATGCTTGTGGGTTCCAGCAGGCTCCTTCAAGCATTTTGTCAACAGCTTGAATTTCTGCACTGCTCTGGCTTCGTGGAAGCTTTTTCAGCTTTGTCATTTTGACATTTCTCCTTTGCTGGGTTTGCCAGGCAGAGGTGACACAAGATGTTCTAGTCGAGCTCCTACCACTGTCCCTGCACCCCCAGGCACCCACCTGGGCTGCAGCAGTGTTTGCCAAACTCGCAGTTTTTTCCCTCTGCTTTTATCCAAAGCAGATGTTTAGCTGGGTCTTTGGGGATGTTCACTCCACTGCTTACACTTTGAGAAAAAATTCCCTTCCTCCAAGGTGGGTGATCACTGTGGAGTTGTACAAAGGCATCAGGTTGTTTGTGCCATCCTCTCACAGCAGTTTTGGGGACAAGGTTACTTCACTCCCTCCCAGCTGTCACCAAGAGCATGGGGGAACTAATTGCTGCCACCTTTAATGGATAAACCAAGGGCTGTTTAACCTTTGGTGACTGAGCAGATCTGGAAAATGAATTGAACAATCTTAAACACGACAAATTACGTGGTCAAAAAGAAGCAGAATGCGATGGCAGGTGCACTGATCTGCTGGAACAGAGGGGCGAGGGGAGGGAACAGAGCCCTTCCCCTCCATCCAGGTAAAAGGCTCCCCTCAGAACAGGAGCTCAGGGCTGGGGCCGTCACAGATGGCACATCTGTGTCAGCAGCCAGGCTCATCAATTACTGTCAGCAGAGATATTCCCCCTGACACAGAATCAGATAATGCTGAGTCAAAACCACGTCCTGCAGGAGACTTCAAAGGCCTCCACTTTCCTGCCCGATGCTATCGCTGTTCTGAGCAGCTGGAGGTGGGAGATGCACTGAGAAAGCTCCAGCTCCCCTGGGCTCAGTGGCTGGCCTGGCCAGTGATTTGCTGGATGCCCTTGGAAAAGCCAATTAAATTTAGGCTGCCTTGGATTTCTCAGTTGTACTATCCAGAGCTGTACTTAAGCATAATTAACTCATGATTTGACGGCAGTTTTGGCCATGTGGTTTGTAAGAGGGAGGCATGATGGTTAAAAATATCAGGAATTGAAAGTATTAATAGATTTTTAGGGCCTGAAGCAATGACTCTGCTAATTTATTTATACAGTATTTGTTAACCAGACCGCAGGACCTCTTCCAGCAGTGTCTACACTGCAGGCATGCCTGTGAGTCCTGCCTGTGCACCTAAAGAGATGCTGAGTCTTGACTCGGACATCTCAAATGACAGAGACCTCATCACATCTGCAGGTCTGCTGTTGAAAGGTTTATTTCCCTGCCTCTCTGACACACACCACATTGCCAGTCTGAGCATACCCGGGACGGGCTCCCCCTGTGATGGGATTAAAGAGCCGTAAATGTGAGCAATCTCTAGGCCAAGTGGAAGGCTGGTGACTGAGGGAGTTCTTTGCATTCTGGTGGATAAATTGAACAGATTAGGGTTTAAGCCACTCACAATAAAGAAGGTTTTTAAGGTCTTAAATCATTCTGGGAACTCTCTCCAATTTTCCCAGCACCTTTCTTTGAGTTTTAGATGCCCAAACTGAAGAAAGAACCAAACTCATCTCACTGACATTTCATTTAGATGTAACATCTCTGCACTACTTTTAATCTCCTTCCTTATTCATTCATGGCTCATATTTGTCCCTTTAGCTACAGCTTTGTGCAGAGAGTTTGTGTTTTAATGGTTTTCTACTCTGATGCCCTATTTCTATTCCAACAGAGTTTTTGAACACTCTCAGAATACCTGTTTTACAACCTGAGCAATGTTTAGGCATAAGGATAGGATGAATAACTTGATATTTTGATCTAAGGTAACAAGTGCCCCAAAGTCAGTCTAAGTTGGAGAGAGGGAGTCAAATTCACAGCTGGAGTTGTTCAACCAAGACTTGAAAGAATACCCTGGATGAAGACTGGAATTAAATTTCAAGGTGGGGTTTGCTGTTGGAGCACATCAAATCTGGCATTAATCTTATGAAATGTGCTTTTTTTCTTTTTCCTTCACTATGGCTTTGAGCAAGAACCAGCTCAGGGAGTTACAGGGGAAATGCTGCAGACTTTTATTCTAAATTTTTATTGCTGAAATGGGAATGTAAGGAGGATCCCTGACCTGAGAGAGTAAACCAAAACATAGCCAGAGGCAGATGAGTTTGGGATACCCAGAGAGGAGAGAAGATGGACAGGGAGAACTGAGTTTCACTGGTGTACATGCCACATCTGTTCTTTGCTGGCACCTTATTTAAGAAAGCCTTTGCAAGCTGCTCTGGGACCACAAATGATGTCCTGTACATCCAATAAGGACCCATCTCAAGTGCATGGCTGTGGGGCCACAACATAAGAAATTACCAAAAGACCTCTGAGTCACCAGGCTTTAGAAGTTAGAAATAAAGTGTGTCCATTAAAACATAATTAAAAAACCCTGCCTGCTTCAATATGATTAAGAGGTTATGGCTCCAAGGAGCATCCATCAACAAAACTGTTGTCCATGGAGGAAGACAGAAATCCAGAGAAGGAATGCAAGAAAGATGCAGGACAGTCAAAGAACAGATTGAGGAATGGTCTGTGGGAAAAAATTCTGTGGTAAGTGAAGAATATTGGCAGGTGGAAAAAGGGGGTTTCATTTAATAGAATGTAAATGATAAAAACCTAAAATGCCAGGACTTGCTTTACTTAAAAAACCAACCAAACAAGCAAACAACAACAACAACAAGAGATATGACAGATTGGCAGAGATGCTTGCAGAGAAATCTGGAGTTGAAAACTGCTTGCTTACATGAATGGCTAATTCCAATTAATAAACCCAAGTTAAGATTCCATTTTCTTGTCAAGTGAATATATCAGGCTAAGTAGGATGGACAATGAGGGAAGAGAAAAGGCACAAAATAAAAAAAGAAGACAGCATTCACTAAGTGTGAAGTGTCAGATGGACAGACTAGGGGCTACACCACAAAAACAACACATTTGGGTCTTTGCTTTTGAAGTGAATAAATGGGAAACTGGGGAAATGGAGACATAGAGATGAGAATTGTCCAAACAAAATGATGTCTGAAAATCAGGAACTGAAACCAGTGGAAAGGAAAGCTGAAGGGAATAGGGACAAAATGCTATTTGACAAAGAGAGAAAGAGAGAAAGAGTGCTGGCAAAGGCGGAAGGGAGAATTTTTGACTAGGGTGAAAAAGAAGTTCCTCTGCAAAGTTTTGTACTCAAAAATCATAATCAAATATATAATGAAATGTTTTAACCTCTGGGAAAGTCCCTGAGGAGTTTCATACAGCATTTTAGCTGCTCTGTTCAGATAAATAAACATTTTCTGGGAGGTTTTGTGTTGTATATTTCTATCAGCTGGGACAGAGCTGGATGGAGCAGGACACAGCCATGATTTACTGTGTCATACATTAATAGTATCAAATTATGGCTCTGTGGTTATTGGGGTGTATGGTGGAGTGTGTTTTACTCTTGGCAATAAATGTAGTGTTTGCCTTGGGATGTCAATCAATAAACTATCTGCCTTAATTGGTATCGATTTATTCATTCATTATAAGGCTGTACAATGAAAACCAACACTCCTGCGCCGTCACGGCCCCTGCAGCAACACAGCTCTTGCCAAATCCATTTTGCACGGCAAAACTCAAGGTTTCAGATGGGGACAAGCCTCAGTGAAGCCGGCAGTGACTCCAGCTCTCCCCTGGGACACCGAGGGGCTGCCCTCCATCACCTCTGATTGCTACAGACAGGGGACTCCTGTTCGGTTTTGCCTCTTCCATGATCCACTGCTGAATGGAAAGAGAAAGTCTCTCTCTCCTTTCTTTCTGCCTCAATTCAGCAGTGGAGAACAGAGCTTTCCCTACGTGGAGGTGCAAGCGTGGATACCCCGTGGGTTCCAAGGTGTGTTTGAAGCCTGCCGAGATGCTCAGCAGTGATCGGCTTTGCTTAATAGTGGTGACAAAAGCTGCTCATCCTGCCAAAGCAGCACTAAAACCTGCCCTGACACAGGGCTGGGTGGCAGGGGCAGTGCTGGGGGCTCACAGTGTCTTCCAAAATGACACCTGGAGTCTGCTGTGCTGTCTGTACAAGGCGAGAGGGTTTCACGCTACTTTTGGCTCAGTGGGATGCTGCCACTGTAACAATATCTCCTCTCTTTTACCTGGGAGGAGACAAAACACTCGAGTCAAGAGATAAGCTCTGACACGGCTCAGAAGCTGCTGCAGAGGGGCAGAAGGGATGCAGCAGTGCATGCAGCCTGTAGAGCACAGGCTCAGGATGGGGTGAGGGCTGCTCTCTCCACTGATGGCTCGCTTTCTTTTAAGTTAAAAAATGGTGACTGAAAAGCAGGAACTGTAAAATCAGTGGAAATGTAACAGGGACAATACCCTGTATAACAACAGTGAAAGAAAAGGGGACTGATGGCAGTGGGGGGAGGGAGAATGTTTTCCAAGGGTTTTAGTTATAATGAATAAATAAATAAATCCGTGTTTTGCTAATTCCATACTTTAAACAGTGCTCAGGATACCAGACAATCCCTGAACTTATGGCATGTTACAGAAAGAGGAATCTCTTTTCCTGCCTCACTGGCATCCTCAGTCATGGCTTTGTGCTTTGTTCTGGAGACGCCTCTCCCAGACAGGAATGTATGTGCTGGCAATTAGAGTTAGCACAGACAATTACACTTCTGGGGTTTCTCTCTCGTCTCACCTCATCTGAGCAAGTCAATTAATCTCCCTGCATCTCAGTTTCCCTGCCTGTGAAACAGATAATCATGTGGGCACCACCCAGCGTGGCTTAATCGAAGTGCTGGCATCTCCCCTGGCCACAGAGGTACCGTGGATTCTTTATCTGAAGCCAGGTAAAACGCTGCTGTCTGACTGGTATTATACCTGCCAAAGCACCAGCAGCCTCTGCCCACCCCTGGGATTTGCTGGGTCTCCTCCCAGGACCTCCCTGCTGTGGCTCTGAGCTGTGGGAGACCCTGCTAAAAATAGCAGTGCTGGCACTTCTACTCTGGATGCTGCAATTCATCCATTTTTCTTTTTTAAAGAGCCGATTTTACTGACATTTCTTTTGGGGAAAAAAAGAGAATGAGGGAGGGAGAGAAAGAAATCATTCAATTAGGGATGGAAATAATGGCCCCATTAGGCGGTCACTGCAGGATCAGGCAGGAGGGAGGTGAACTGCAAATTCTCGTGTGGGGAGGGAGGGTGAGTGGGGTGTGAGGGGCTCCCTTGCAAAAAGTGCCTGTGTGACGTGAGAAGAGCAAAGCCACAAAGGGAAACAGCCCCAGAGTGATGATGGGGCTTGCCCAGGGCTGTGCACACAGACAGGAACAGTTTCCATCTCTCCTGGGAGCACAGACCACCCCAGATCACAAAACCTGCCTGTGTCTCCCTCACCCACACTGTTTTTGCTCACAGCACTACAGAACATCAATCTGAGCCTCTCATGCAGTGAGAAGTGACCCAGTTAGGTCCCAGGATGAAAATTTACCAATTAAACAACTTTTCTACTGAGGAAATTGCTGCAGACATGATGTATCTCTTTAGAGGGAGATGTCCATTGGTGCTAAATGTGCTGGTGGTCCTGGCAATGCAGACACTGACCTGTTTGGAGTGGGTTGGACAAGCTTAATCCCATTTCAGTTATGCTACCAAACAGATAATGCCTGATAATTATTTTAGTCACTAATTTTCTGTATCACAGTATAACCCACGGTCCAGAGGGGAAAAGTTTTGTATCCCATTACCATATCCCTTGCATCAACTAATGACTCCAAAGATAAACATGTTTAAATTAATAGTAATTTGTACATGCTTTGTGACAACTCTCTTTCCAGCACACAGTCTTTACAGGCTCCCTATTTTTATGCAGAAAATGTATTGTGTTAAAGCTTGGAGAGCTTTTTATTGGGTATTTTTGGTATGCAATGAGTGCTTTTCTGGCATTAGTCCATCTTATGCCTACTTGGATTTTAAGGAGAGACTAAGTGGCTCTGACATGAGTAGAGGAGGGTGAGCAAATGGAAGAAAGCATAATTAGAGTAGATGAACATTTTGAGACTCAAAGAGGACTGTAAGAAGAACCACTCTAGAGTTTGGAGAATCTCCACATTCCCCAACAACAACATGCACCAAGAAAAAGGCTGTAGGTCTGCAGCTAGTGATAGGTACACAAGCAGCACATGGCAGCTGTGCCAGGCTGGAGCCCTTCTCTGGAAAATCCTTTGTGTTCTCAGTAAATCCTCCTCCCACACAGTATGTCAGTCATCCTCCCAAGATTTCAAATTTTCATTGGAAAGCCACAGTTTTGTCTATGGAAATGAATTTCTTCTCATAATTTGTGGTTTAGGGGTGGGGAAAGGTTGGTTTACTATAAAATAATAATAAAACCCACCCATATTCCCACCTCTTCTCATTTTCTCATTCAGTTCCTATTAGTCTGTGCATATCCATGTTAAAGCACAATAGGAAGGGTTCTTTTGGGTGGGGTTTGGCTTTTTACAATGCAACCCTAAAACAACATTCGGAAATCAGGCTCTGACCTGTCTGAATGGGTGCGTTGAGCCTTCAGAACAATTTTTGTAACAGGCAGACAGGTGAAAGGGAGAAATCACAGGAGGATTCAAACGTCTCATAAAACACAAGAACCAACCTGAGAGCTCACATGGTGCTGAAACAGATGGCTTTCTGAGAGGTAATCTGTTTTCTCAATTTGGTGCTGTAGAAGGCACATAAACATTTCCTAAGGAGAAGATGACTCCTTGTCTTTTGATAAAAGGCACCTGCCCTCCATGCAGCCGCTACCTGAACAAGGACAAAGAGAGAGAAAACTGAAGAAAAACATTAAAAAAAATCATGTTGCGTTTTTCAAGTCTTTGTTGGAAAAAGGATGTAGAGAGGGTGAATATTCCTAATTATTATCTGTGCAGCATTCACAGACAGTAGCTTTGGGGAAGCCTGTGGCAGGTGAAGAGAGCACATCAGCAAGTGCACACAAATGAGAGGGTACCTGCTCAAAGGAAAACAATGCATAAAACATCCTGCTTATGCAAATGTATGATGATGACATTACCAGGCACTGATTAGAAAATAAATCTGATTTGCTTAGGGCCCTTTTTATCAACAATCCCCTGTTTTTTTAAAAGGTGTCTGGTGGCTGTAACCTTGGCTCATTCCTCCATACTTGGTCCCCTGAGGTGAGGTCCAGTCATTCGGAAATGAGCAGAGGAAGGGAGGCTCCTGCTCTCTGGGTGTCTTGCAAGTGAGGCTGCAGGCACGGCTGATGAACACGCCAGGGTGGTTTTTGTGCTTGCCACAGGAGAAATGGCTCTTTATGCATCCTGTAATCTGTGTTCCTGCTCCTAAGGATGCTCACACGTACATCAATTCCTCTCCAGCCTCCCCCTGTGCACCTAGTCATGCAGCAAAGGGATAAATACTGAAACAACTTATGGAGTAGTCTGGTTAGAAGTTCACTTCTTGCTGTGTTTAAAAAGGTTTAGAAATTTCCTGTTTTCACTGCAGGGGCAGAGACATCAGGACATGGCTCCATCTGTATGGGCTGCTGTAGTTCCGGACACCAAAGAGCAGCACTGTCTCCTTTGATGGCATTCATTGCTAGCAAGATTTTTCTGATAAACACTGGCCATTAGCACATCCTGCAAGTGCCTTTTTTAAGCCCATCTCTTCTTGGCATCCATGACCTGCAGACTGGTTCCTAGCTCCACAAATTGGCACCGGATCGCATTAACAGATGGCCTCGAATACACGCGTGCCAGGACTCATTATACACCTCTTTTTTTCTTATTTTTCAAGAGCTGTGCATGGACTCTGTCCAAGTATGTGGCAACATCTCTCACATCTGGGATTGTGGTGATGGCTCCTTTCTTGTATAACAAAGGTGTGTCTCATGTGTGATGTGCTCTGCAGTCCTCACTCACACTGGAAGGGAGAGAAGCATCTGTCTGGTTGGAGTAAACAGCTGTGCATTCTTTTTGGGTAGCCTGGAGTGAGCTGCTGGCAGCTGACACAAAATGCAGCTGCTGGGATCCATCCAGTCCTCAGTACACTCCCAGCCTCGGTAGATCTTCCCAGCCAAAGAAAACCTCAAATGCTCCCTCAGCTGATATTCCTGTGGCAGCCACAGCACAGGGAAAACAGGGCACGGAGCAGGAATTTTCTGGCAAACAGCAGCAGGTGGTCAGCAAAGCCCAAGGAAAGGGCAAATGGAGCCTGGATTCTCCTTCCTTGGTGAGACTCAAAAGCTGTGTGGACACAATCCTGAGTGAAGTGCTCTGGGGGAATCCTGCTCGAGCAGGGAGGTTGGACCAGGTGACCTCCAAGTCCCCTCCAGTATTACTCATCCTGTGAATTTGTGATTTTACTGCTCAGGGCTCATTTCTGGGGTTGTCTCCACAGCAGAGCTGGTCAGGGAACTTCTTAGAGGTGGCAGCTGAAGCACACAGGTACCACAGCCACATCCTGATCCAACAAACTCTGGTTTTGAAGCTTTTAGCTTAATTTGTGTAACTTCAGGTCTGTGTTATTTACCTGATGGAGAAAGACTCATCCCTTTGTCTTCCTGAAGATCATCACGACTCTGCTGCCTCCCCTTTGTGTCAACCTCAATTTTTTTTTTTCCTTGGGAAAAATATGTTGTGCACTGTTCTGTCAGTCACTTCTTCAGGGATATGGAATCTATAAAAAAGAAAAGCCTGGTTTTAAATGACATGTCACATCAAACTGCCTCATTACCTCCAAAGTGAGATGAAATACATTCTCTCTACGTATTATTTTTCCCCTACTTCTTAGTATTACTCTTCATTCATGGGAATGGTGTTTAGCTTGGAAGATTATAGACTGGTCATAACCAAAGAAAAGGAGAGAAAGATTTACTCCAATCATGTCAAAGGGACCTCAGTGAGTATTAACTGATAAAGCATACACAGGTCTCAGCACCCCCTCACAGCCCGCCTGTGAATTTATCCCGCTTGATAAATGGGAGCAGTTTACAGAGCAGGCAGAAATTGATACTGGAGAGGTTTCTATCTGGAATGCTCTGTATAAATTACTGGATGCTTATCTGTGAGTAATTCCCTTGCATATGCTAACTGTCCAGACACTTAGAGCCTATGGCAAAGACATTAGATAACTTTCGATTCACAATTGCTGGGGGCAATCTTCAAGCTAAATAAATAGTTCATCTCCTTCAGACCCAAATGATATATCTGTTTCCTAGCACCACAAGTACTGGTCTAGAAATGGATACTTCAGCTACAATTTTTGAGCTATCCTTCCTTTTTTTCTGTGTCTGCAATTTGTGTCTGCACTTTATGTAATTTAGCAGCTGCTGCTCCTACCTTGCCTATTTTATCCATCAGGTTCTTAATGTCCCCATCCAGGTGTCTGTCAGGTAAATGGACAGTTAAAAATACGATTTTTAATATTTCTCTTTTTTTGCCATACACGCTCTATTGAGGCCACAAACCACCCCAAGCACCTTCCTTTATTTGTCTGTTTGGCAATTTTGCCCACAGCTCTTCCTTGCTACAAACTTATGAGCTGAGCTGAAAAGGAAATATTTTCTACTGAGCTTTGCAGTCTTGAGATCAGAATTCATCTGAGCAAAAAGTGAGGCCAGGATGCAGGCAGGGTGAAAATCAAGCAGTATATAAAGACAAGAGCATTTTTGGCACTCAGACAGGTGAGTGACAAATATCATGCTTTTCTGATATAACTCCCCCGCCCCACCTTAATAGAGACATTGCATAGTGTTTGTTTGGCATCAGCTGAATTTATAGCTCTATTTTCTAGAAATAAAATCACTATCTCTGCCTGAAAGTCATAGCAGATTTTTTTTTCCCCTAAAAGAATTGCATTGGCACCCTCAGCCCTCTCACAGCCCAGTGCCAACCAAGTGTGAATGAACCAGGAGGGGGAAGTTCATTGCACAAAAAGGAAACTTCAGGCTGCTGGCAATGTACAGCAGCAGATCTAAACCAGATGGGTGGAAGCTGCTACTTCTCCAGCCATCAATGCAAAGCCAGGGATTCCCATCCTGTTGTGACCCAGCTCCTGAGCCATGGAAACTTTCTGCCTCACTGTGAGGGTGAACTGTGACCAGCATGTGGCCAAAAGCCACGGTGTACTGGGAGGTGAGACTCATGGAACTGCTGTCCCTGTCTGAAGAGACACAGCCCTCCAGGGAGGACAAACACAAGGCTCAGGGGTCCCAGGTGCTGCCTTTGGTTTGAATCTGCTGCTACACTTCAGTCAAAACCTGCACCTCCAGGCTGAGCTGCAATAAGTTAAACAAGATGGTCAGCACAAGCCTCCTCACCACAGCCATGAAATAAACTGGAAATTGTTAAAACCTTAAGACACTCTTCACCCTGCAATACTCTTTGCTCTAACTTTTGCTGCCTCACAAGCTGTGCTGGTAGGTGCAGTTTCCCTTGGCAGTTATCAGTGAAGCTGGCTCTCTCTGTGTGCTGGATTCGTGTTTCTCAGCTCTGGAAGAGGTGCTGATCCCATGCCTCATTCTTGGCATTGCCAGGGTCCCTGGCAGAAAGCTGTGCACAGATCCTTGCACAGGGGAATACTTCATTAATCAAGTGCTGACAGTCCTTCACACTGGGGCTTTTTCCTACATGATGGTCAAACACATCATTTTTGCTCCTGAAAGCTGCTGCCTGCAATCCTGCACGGCACAGCTGAAGCACACAGGCCCCAGCAGTGGCAGAGGGCCTGGAGCTCAGTCTGTACCTTTGGGGAAGGGAGCAGTGCTTCCCAATATGCAGCCAGCATCTCACACAGATCTAGAGACAGAGCTTGGGAAAAGACAGGCTTCTTCCACCTCCTGGGTTTAACAGCTAGTGACAGCCCCTGTCTGCTGGTCAGAGCCCCTGTGAATGCTCTAAGCTGTGCCACCACATCAGGCTTGGCTGCCTCTCTCTCAAAGCCAGAGTTAACCCATCCTTTTCTCAATTTTCTGTGTGAAAGCAGCACTCAGCAGCTGCCCAGATCTGCAAGGCAATGCTAAATCTCCGGAGTCCATACTCCCAACCAGGGGCATCCCACCCCCAGAATGGGGGTATCCCAAGATTTTATATGGAGGCAAAACAACTCTCTCGTTTTCAATGGAATCCCTGGTATTTTGTAAGCATTTTTTTGGCTGCCACTGGACATTGAGCTAAGGATATTGGAGAACTGTCAGAACTGAATCCAGCTGTTCCCAGTCCAAACTCAGCATGTGCAGAGATGGCCGAGGTTGTTTCTCCCCACATTCATTGATGCTCAGATTTACCTAGTCACACAGATTTCTGAAATCCTTCAGAGGTTCCCTGCCATTGTGGTGGCATTTGACTGCCCAGAAGACCTGAGCTCTTCCCCCTCACTCCAGCTGTGTTGTGAGCAAATGCACAGCTGGAGGGATGGCCAGCTGGGATGGGCACTGGAGGAGCTCAGCCCTCTTTGGCCTCTTGCCCACCAGTTCTTGCTCCTAAGAACCTGAAGGCAGATTTTAGACCACAATTAATTTTTGTCATAAAAAGCTGACATCATTGATTATTAAAGGTCAGTGAGAGGAAGAAATCCCTTTGGAGTTGCTGCTTTAGCTGATATGTGGGAGCTACTGCCCATCTGCCAGGGCAGTGCTGGAGATAAGTCCAAAGTCCAAACTCAGCAGCAAACTACAACTCCTCTAGATCTGGCCAGAGCAAATAACATCTCCTGCCCTTGCTACATTGATGTGGGTCAAATAAACCTTTTGCTGCATGCTTGCAACAATTTGCACAAATTTCTTTAGATCCAGGGTCCAACAAGTGCTCTGTGCAGAAGGGAACTGAACACAAGTTTCTTTCTCTGTCTCAGCAGAAACATTTACGTTTCCATCTCACAGGGGAGAAAATTTAGATGCTATTTTCTCCTCCTCACGGCTTGTTGCAACAAGGACTCTCCCTACTACCTTTCCCAGAGGGGAGAAGAGTTGCCTTCATTTCTAAATTTAGATTTAATGAGTGCAAAATGAATAAGGCAGCAGGGGAACCTAATCTGGTTAGCAGAGCAGCAGCAGAAAGCACAAGATGCCTGAGTACAGTGTTCGGTTGTGATTTCCTGTGCTGAATCCACAGGAGCATTGGTTTTGTGGATAAACAGTTGGGTATGAATTCGGCAGGCAGTCCTTACTGCTGGTGATGAGAGCAGAGCTGAATTTGGCCCTGGGCAAACATTCCTTCCTGCTGATCTTGCTGCTTGGATGTTGTTTATGAAGGGAGAAACAGCACAGGCTGGAATATATAAAGTTCTGTGTAAAATCATTCCCTTTGCACAGTTTGCAGATGTATTTGGCTCCTAACAGGCAGCTCCTGGCTGTCCCTGCCATTGTCCTCTCTCCAGCATTGCCCTCCTCTACCAGGGGCTGGGAGGGCCTGGGGTGCCTCTCTCCTCCACTCCTGGAGCACTACAGGAGCTCTGATCGTTCACTAATTCAAAGCAAAATCATTTGCTGGGTTCATTCAACTCCAAGATCCCAAAAACCTTGTTTTTGCTTATCCACACACCTCAGTTTTGCTCCAGACCTGATTCTCCAAGCCCCTATTGATACCTTTCACTACCTTGCATTATCCTGGTTATCCTTCCCATCCCTCGAGGCCCAAAAGGAGAGTGCTGCTGAGCTCAGCTCCCCTGCATGGCTGCTCTGGTCTGAAAAATATCTAAATGGGTAGGATGCCCTGATTCTTACACCTCAGATTCTCAGAAAATATTTCCTCCAAGAAACCAAACATTACAATCCCAAATTTCTTCTTGGGGGTCTCTCTTGGGGAGTAGTCCCATGGGGGGAAAGAAAAAAAAATTGTCACCAAAGTAGCTTCACTGGCCAAAAGTACAAAGAAGAATGTGTACACAGAGATAAAATATTCAAATTCCACTGCAGGGCATTTTAAGGCAGAATTAGCACCTGGCACTTGTCAGAAATGGCAGAGGATGGCTCATGATGTTAAATGATCAAGGCACTTGCTTTGGTCTCCTGTGAAAGCCAAAACTATCTTCAAAAACTATAAATTCTGCTAGTCCTGTGCTGATGCTGCCACTTTCTGTGGTGTCCTGGGGCTTCCTTGGATGTCTGTGGACCAGAGACACATAAAGGATGCACAAACTGAATTTCAAAAGTGTCTCTGCTCCCCCAGCTTCTAGTGAAGTCATCTGAGGAGACTGCAATGCTCCAGTCCTTTCCTAATTAGATCAGCAGTCTCATCACCTCCTGAGAGGGCTTGGTGTATGCTCTGGCTTTTAAAGGAATTCTGCATCAAAAGCAGAGGTCCAAAAAACTGGAGCCTCCTCAAATAACAGAAAGAAATGTAAAGAAAATAAAGAGCTTTCCCCATCACAATTTTGAATGATGACAGCTGGAGAAATAACACTTGTTTGTAAATAACCCATGACCCTTTTCATCCAAAGGAATCCTGGTAGCAAATTAATCAATGCTTTTCTCAAGGCATAGAGGGCATTAATAACATGCTTGGCCAGTTTTCTCACTTGAATTTTAACTTTTTCAAGGCTGTGACCACACATTCCCAGAAGAAGAAATAGATAACATTATCTTTAATTTCTCACTAATTTACAATAGGCTTATTTTCAGGGGATGGAGCAGATATAATTTATTTTTATAGACACTTTATTTCAGGGGATGAATGCAAACAGAAAGCACCATCAATTACTCAGTCAAGCATGGAGGCAGCGAATCAGCTGGGTATGAGCAACGAGGGTCAATTATGCCCCTATATAAGATATTTCTGCAATATATAAATTAATACAAAAGCATGGATTTGTGTTTCAGGGCTTTCATTTAAGGTTTATTTGTCATTATTGGATGAGGGTTCATTTGTACAAATGGGTGTAAAGATGACCCTGACCTCTATTTGCAGGGTGAGCTGATGGGACAAGGGAAGGGTACCTGAGAGAAAGGAATTGTTATTACTCCCATTTTATGGGTGAAGAGTGAAAGGCTGAGTGGAAGTGTAAAGGACTGAGAGGTGACTCCTGTGCTCCAGTCACACTTCTTGTGTTCCCAAGAAGATCCACACCTTGGAAATTCAGCAAGCAGTTGGGAAACTGCAGCTTTGTTCTCTCTACCTCCAACAAAATGAATGGGATTAGAGATGCTCAGAGATAAAAGGTGGTCCAGAGGTCACCAGGGAGCAAACCCTCACATCTATAAACCCTGTGGGTGGGATCTGCACAAGCCAAAATGAGCAAACAACGGTGAAGTGTTTGTGAGGATTTATATAAATGATGCTTGAGTGTTCTCCTTGGGGATATTCCTGCCCTTTGCCATGAGCCTTCATACAAATTATATTTTTGTGTGAAAGACCAATTGTACAAAGGAAAATGCTCAGAAATATGCATTTGAGTGAGGGTTTCACTACAAAGAAATCTTTGTGGTATATGAAAGTTTCAGTCCTTCAGAGAATGAATTGAAGAAACACAATCTAGGTAAAACATTTTGCAAACCAGAAAATAGTAATAAAAGGCTGGCAAACAGCCAGGTGCCATAGAAATGAACTCAAGGACTGAGACACATCACAGACTGTGTTTCAATAAGGAACACTCTCATAAAAAACAAGCCTGTTCATTCATGAATAACACAGGACCAAGGGACAGGTCTGAATTTGTCATGTAAATTATTTACTGTAACTATGAAATGGCCACCTGTCTAGACTTGTTGCAGCATTTGAAACACAGCCCATTAAATATAAAAAAGGAAAACATAAAGTTTATTAAGCTGAAGAGGAACTTCTTTGATCCTGCAGAGTGGGATGGAGACCTGTCTGCCCAAGCCAGTCTGATGAGACAGCATCTCCTAAAAACACAGCACCTTCACACCCAGCACTAGCAGTTGGTAAAGATGGAATAAAATCTGCACTGTAAGAAGTCTCAAAGACATTTCTCTGGGTTCTAGCTACACCCTTCCATGCCTCCCCCAGCCTGTTCCCACCACCTCACCTCAGTCAGCTCCTCCACGGTGACATCCAGCTCCATGCAACCTGAGCTGGAAGACAGCTGAGCTGCTCAGGATTTCAGTGTGGTCTGTGGTTTCTTGGGGTGAGGTTTTTTCTTCTCCTTTTTTATTTTTTTTTAACCTGTTGCTCTATAAAATGCTTCCAAAAAAAAAATCCCAGCAGACCAATAACAAACAAGAGTTACCTCAGAAAGGCACTCGGCATTCTTGTTTAAATAACCTCTTTTACTCCTCAATTGCCTTGTTTTTCTCAGGGTTGTCATAGAGAGGAAAATATTGATGAGCTGGTGGTGTGTGAGGGAGCATGGATGAGAGCAAAGTCATTTACTCTGTTCTCAAAAGCATTTATTTTTGACCTATTTATCTAGTGTGTGTAGCTACAGAGTCCCTCTGCTCCTTCATGGCAGTTTGGTCATTGGGCAGAGCATCCTGCAGCAGAGACAGTGCACTTGGTTAATGCTGCTCTGCCTGGGACTAGAGCAGTGTCTGTCATGTTTAATACATCCTGAGAAAGCAGACACCTTGTAGCAGGCAAGTCAATAGGTTGTTTAGTTATACAGAGCTTCCAGAAGGCAAAACCTCATTTTCCCCTCTCTAAAGAAAGGAAGGGTCTTGGCTGTCTGTGCATTAGATCTTAAGAATGTCCCATCAAAACACAGGCTGCTGCAAAGGTTGTTGCCTTTTAAGAGAAATGTCTTACTGAAATCAGCAAGGTCTCTGCTCTCTCCTATGAGAAAGGAGATGAATGAAAGCAGGCAGTAGGTTCTAAGACAGCTTTCCCCAGAAATAACCCCAAACTTTTCTTCCTGGAGCATTGCAGCCTTGTTTGCACTTAACTAGAAAACTGAAAAAGAACTGAAAGGTGAATGATGCCAGGCCAGGCTGTCTCTGAGTTTTAACCATCAAAAGGCTCCTTCAGCAGCAGTAGCATTATGGAAAGTCCAAGACAGAAATGTATGATGTGGATCAAGAGCTACTTACAAACTCCAGCCCCTCTGGAAGCTACACTCTTTGTTGAGGACTTTCCTCTGGATATTTTTTCCTGCACTTGGTGAAACACACAGTTTTATTTCCAACCCACACAACTTGCCCTTTTCAGGTCTCACAATTCCTCTGTTCACACTGGAAGGCAGCATTGCCAGCAGAAGAGTTTTGACTGCAGCAGTATATTAACCAAACATCCTAATTAACTGATTCACCCTTTTATTGTCTCACATCTCCACTATCACTGGGCCTGCTGTGCTCTAACAATGCTTTAAAAATTCTAACTTGTTTTTTCTCCCCTGGCTTTTAAACACCCTCGCATTTCCCATCTGCAGCTTTGTATAGAGATACTCATGCAAAAACAAACAAACATGCTTCTTGCAGACTCCTTCACCTTCTTCTGAACACAGCCCCCAAAAGGTGGCTGCCCTGCACATTTCCAAAGCTTTAACCCAAGCTATGAACACATAAATACAGCTGTAGTGATACCAGGTAGCTAAAACCAGTAACAGCAGTGAGAGAGCAGAGAAAGGAAGGATGGAAAAGGAACCAGCTCAAATAATATTTTGTGAAAGATGATCCTAAATGTTATTAACCTGATTCTCCTCTGCCATCAAAATTACACCAAGGGATCTCCGGTTCAATGAGATTCAGACCATGAAAGACCAACAAAATCCTTTCTGTTAACAAGCCCATAAACTAATGGCACTTGAAAAACTCAGCACACCAGGCTTTATGACCCGCAGTGGAACAGATTAGAAGTAATACAAAGGCAAAGGGAGCCCCCTAAAACCTTATTTTTAGGAACAAAGAGTATTCCTGTGCTGAGCAGGTTTTGGTTTATAGCTCAGCACCCTCTTCTACATCTCCAGAGGCATGTGTTGTCCAGCAGCATGTTTCCACAATATTGGAAAAAACATATGCTAAGTCAAACATCTTTTTGTCATTTCGGCAAAGGCTGGGTTATCTTCTGGCTTCATACAGAAATCCAGATGTTTCTCATGATGCTCTGCTCCTTTCCAGACACATTTGGAAGTTGTGTGGGTGTTAGCACTGGATGGGTGCTGATTTCAGTGGGGAATTTGTACATGTCCTGAGTGGAGAAGGTGATTTGTATACACCCAAGGCCTGCAGGAAATGGTCTCCAGGATTTCAGGTCAAAGCATTCCTAGTTAATCTAAGGGGAAGGATAGCATTCAGCACGCTCTAAGTGTTGCCACAAAAATATCATCGTATCAATCATTCATATTGGCTCAGCAGTCCCTTTTCTCCTGCATATGAAGGGAGGATTGGAGAGGTAAGTTTAATTCCAGAAACCATCTCTAAGACAGAAAATCCCAATGAGGTTCCACTCCATCCCAAGCATTTCTTAGACTCCTGGATTTCTGCTTGCTCAATTTCTGTACTCATCTGCTGGCAGCAGCCTGAGGACCTCTGTTCACAGGCCACCCTGCAGCCTTTGGGGCACACTCACTCCTCACTGCCAGCCCCAGTCCACCTGAGAATAAGATAAAAAATTCCATCCCCTTTGCTCTCCTACCTCTCTTTCCTAACTTGCTGTATAATGAGACCATTTTTATTCTTTCTGGCCATCTCTTAAAGGTGAAAATTGGCCCTTTGCTGAGCATCAGCTTCCCAGGCTCAAGGCTTTTAATGAAAACCTCAAATTCCTTTATTTAAGGCCAGCAAGGTGACTAATGGACTAAATAGCCTGAGAGGTGGAGGAAAGGCTCTGTGAAAAGCACCGTGGCAGCCAGCAAGGTCCTTGTGCTGAGCTAATGTTCCTGACAGCCAGCCGGCCCCACGGACCTCAGGCAGGGAGCAAACTCCCCTGAGCTGCACTTTGCTCTCCCCAAGCAGCTCTTTCACACCTACAAAGCCAGTAAAACACCCTATTTCTGCAGCTGCCCTTCAGCTTTATGGATTTCTTCACTCCCAAAATAAGGAGTTTCGACTGCGAACTCAGCATTCTGCAAAGTACAGGCTGGGGCTCTGCAGCCTGTGCTCAAAGGCAGTGGGACACGAGCAGCCCCAGCCCCTGAACAGGCTGCTCCCAGCCTGAGGATGAGCCCTGCTCAAGCATCTTCCCCTGCCAGGGAGGGAAGATGCAAATTTGCAAAAGAGCAGACACAAAGCCAATTTTAAAACCAACGCTGGCCTCAAGCTAACAGGAAAAAATGCACCATTAGCTTTGATTTTTAAATACATTAGTTATTCTCTTAAAGGCTGGATCAATGGAAAAAGCAAACTGAGCAATGGATAAACCTTTAATTGCTTTGAAGTAGGATTCATCCTCATGGCCTTCTGCTGGGTGGCTGTGTGCTCCTGCATGACCTCACAGCAGCTGTGCCTGCTCCCATGTCCCAGGCAACCACCAGGCCAGTCAGGCACTCCAAGTATTTTTCTGGTGGGGTCTGGATTGGCAAGAGGCATCTGTGAAAAGTTCCAGGAGGTTTATGTGCACTTGTATCTCAAAATAGAACAAACCACTGAATTTCAGAATTTCCACAGAAGTGTAATGTTAAGCAGAAAACATTGCCTGAAGGCAATCAAAACATTTCATTTTGATAAAAGCCCAAATACTCCAATTTATTTGATATACTGAGGAAATTCAAGCTACAGTTTCCCAAAGAAAACTCTAAATGCTGCAGTTTCAACAAGATATTGCGGGCTCATCAGCTTTTGTTTGAATGAAGTAGCACTGAATGGAGATATTCCCACAAAAAGTCATAATTTGGAGGAAATTGCATTCTTTTCCCCTCACTGGGAATATTCTGGCTGGCTGTATGTAGCAGTCTGGTTTTGCATTTTGCCTGCAGAGCCAAAGGCATTTGTGTGGAAGGACACCGACTTGTCACAAGAGTGAAAGGAAAACAGAAACAAGAGTTAAACCCCAACTTTGCCCTGCCATGAACAATGTGGGATTGGTCACTCTTCTCTGGCTGGCTGAAAAATACTTCTTCAAAGAAGGTTTGTGGTACAGAGTCAAAATTGAAATTATGTTTTAGCCTTCCAACATTCTCATCTATGGACTGCTCTCTGCAGTCACACACAGAGCCCAGGGCTGCTGCCAGCACAGGAACACCCCAACACAAAACCAAAACAGGTTCCCACAACCCGTCCAGGCCACCCAGCCAGCTCAGGGGCACAGAAATCATCTAAAGCTTCAGGGGCTGAGCAAAGCTGGTGCAGAGCTAACACCTTCTGCAGAGCACATCACTTCTGGTGCACCACAACCTTCTCCACTTGGAGCTCCCCAGACTTCATCAGCAGTCACTGCCTCAGACCCAGCTCAGCATGGCCTTAGGAAAGATTCCAGCATCACAGCCTCCCTGGGCTGGGCACACAGCACTAAGACTTACCCAAGGTCCTGAACACTAAGGAGGAGAAGGATCAGAGAAGGTTGAAAGGGGCAGGTAAACTGATGCTGTTAATGTGACCCAAGTGTGAGTCCCTTCTAATTAAAGCAGGGCTCACAGCACAGCCACACACGGGCCCTGTTACTAATTAGGGAGGGCTGAGCCCTGACACATTAACCTCCCAGTCTCAAAACATTAACTTTACCAGGTGTAATATCTTCTAGGTGACATAAAGGTTAATAGTCTGCATCCACAACAGAATTCAGCTCGGTAAATACCCAATTAACCAGATTCTGTCGGAAGTAGCAGCAAAAATGAAAGGTCTAGGATAGCTAAAGGGAGGCCCTGAAATTCTGGGTGTGATGTGTGCTGGTGTGGTCATTGTCCCCCACAGTAGGGACCTGCCAGGAATGACCAGCAGAGCAAACAGGAATGAATCCTTCAGAGGGAGCTTGCACAGACCTCAACACAACCAGGAGCTGGGAAAGAAAAGGAAAAGAAATGAAGTGAAATAAATAAAAAGATTCTTTGCTGTCAATATTAAACAAAACATTTTTTTCCCGCAGACTTCCTCCCTCATTCCTCTTGAACTGTTCTCTAAAGCTTCTGTTGTTGGAAAGTGAATTCAAAGCAACAGTGGTTGGATTCAACTCATGTGTAACAAAATTGTTTTTCTTTTTTTGTTTTCTGACTTTTAATCTGTGTTTTGCTCACTGCCTTTCAGAAGAGGGAATTGGAACAGGGAAGGATAAAAACATGAACAAAAAGAAATAAGTGAATATTCAACTCAGTTGGAATGCACTTGCCTCGTTTAGCATCATTTTATAGAAACTCAGGAGAAAACTTCCCTTTGATACACCAGATTTGAAGCATTTAAAAATAAATGGTCAAAGAAGTGATTACTTTTATTTTGAGCAGTACAGCTGTTGGAGCAAGGGCAAGTGTGTGTCACTGAATCCTCAGGAATGTGTCACCCTCTGGGCCTGGTCCCAGGGCAGCAGGAGCATTGATGGAGATGGAGAAGCTTCTGCAGCTGCAGGGGCTCAGGGTGCATAGCAGGGCTCAGCCACTTCACTCAGCTGTTGCTTTTTCAGCTAAAAGCTCCTTTTTTTTCCCCTCCACAGCTGAACTGACACAAAGAGTGTGAGACACATTCATCACCATCGATACATCCAGCATTTTCCTGCTCCAATCATGTTGGAGCTCCTCCTAATTTTTGTGTCTTCTAGGTGTTCAAGTTCCTCTGTTCTCCAAGAATTTAAGATACCTTTGCTCTCTCTTTCCTTTCTCAGTTCATTAAACTTCATTTTGCCCTTCCCTAAAACCTGCCTTACCTTCTCTGCCACAACCAGTGCTCCACTGGACCTCCCCTCTGAAGGCACTGCACGTGCACAGCACACATTCACCACCACTGTCATATCTAGCAATCTTTCAACATCACCACCAGAACCTCCAGCCTGAACTCTCAACCCTGCTTTTACTGAGACTGAGAACTTTCTGGAACAGGCAGAGCACCAGCCCAGCCAGCCAACCTGGGAGAACCAAAGAGATCATCCAGCGAGACAGGGTAAGAATGAAAATAGTGTTTTTAATATCATTTACAGCAAACTTACAGTATGTATTTCACATCACATATTTCTAAACTGCTCATCTGGAAAATATAAGCTGCAAAAATACAGAACACAGTACTCAAAATATATCGAGCATGTGGCTTCTCTTTTTTTTTAAAGTCAATTGTACAGTGAAACATTTCCTTTTCCAAA
Source organism: Prinia subflava (assembly GCF_021018805.1). Taxonomy (NCBI): domain Eukaryota; kingdom Metazoa; phylum Chordata; class Aves; order Passeriformes; family Cisticolidae; genus Prinia; species Prinia subflava. Next base: position 6,024,447 of record NC_086261.1, read on the forward strand.
CCAGGTTTTGGTTGATTTTGGAAGAGCTGCTAAAACATCTGAAAAATTACCAGCAGTCAAATTACCAGCACAGTTCAAAGACCTTTCTGAGGACCACTTTCCTTTGGGCACAGCAGGAAAACAGTAACCCCCAGCCCGAGAAGGGGCAGTGGCAGGTGGGCTCATCCAGGTCCCACACAGTGCTGCAGACTATTTGTGGAGATGTTCTGTGCAGGAAGGACCTTCTCACCTTCTCCACACCCCACAAATGCTGCTCTGCCCAGGTGACTGTGAAGGACAGCAATGCTATGAGGGACAAACACCACGGCCTGGTCTGGTACAGAGGCAGGCAAATATCCTCCAGTGCTTGGACCCTGCACAGAGCTCTGCAGGTGAGTTTCAAGCCACAGGTGTGACAAACTGCATGGGGTGGTCTTGTTCTCCAACAAGACAGTCGGTGTGGAAGCATCCTCCATGCACTGATGGAAGATTACATCCAACACCAGCTGCAAACACTTGTCAGAGAAGTCCTGAGCTTCTGAAGCCCAGAGAAACTCCCACCAACAACCCAGTTAAGAGATGCATCAGGATTTGGAGGGCACATGGCAGGCCTGCCTTGTGAAAATGTATTATTTTCTTTATTTACATTATGGAGAAAGAGAAGGATGGATAAGGGAGTGGGTTAATATTAATATTCTTATTAGCCAAAGCTCCAAGCCCCTCAATCTCTGCCAGAGACACAGAGGTGCCAGCTGGTCAAGAACACAACTTCCCCAATCTGCTTTGAATTTTAAGCTCTCGATTTTGCTCATCTGTAGCTGCCACTAAGGGCTGTCAGGGGTGGGGGATAACCAGGTTACAGAGGCAGGGTGTGTGCTGCAGGTCAACCTCTGCAGCAGGAAAACTAGCAAGGAGAGATCAGCCACTGAAACCTCGCTGCTTCTCCACCATGAATGAGGCATGGCCAAGGACTGGCTGGGCAGTCTTTTCTGCTCACGAAGCACACCAAGAGCTGCTCTCCTCCTGCCTGTGTGAACTGCCCCCACTCCCTCCCCTCTGCTTTCAGATGGTGCTTGTGTCTCACCTGCACAGGGCAAAAGGAATTTTAAAACAGCCTTACTGCAAACACACCCTATCTAATGCCATTTATGCATTGCTAGCTCACACGACTCCAAATGTCCCTGTGCTTGGAATGTGATATAAGTACATACAGCAGGGAAAAAAACATTTCTGCAGACTGCATTTGACTTGTATCAAAATCCTAACGAACACCACATTTATTGTACTTTATTTACATGGTAGTCACGTATAATATAATACAATACAGCGTTCCATTTGCAGTGGTAGGCACTATGGGTTTTAAAATGTCACAGCTCTTCCCCTGCTCCATCCCACCCCCTCCTCCCTATGGATGTGGCACCAAGAGCTCCCTGTTGTGCGGTCCCAGCGCTGCGCCAGTTTCCCTCTGAACCTGCTCTGGGATGGCTCCTTCCCAAAAGCAGCTGAGGGAAGCTCCTTTCGTGTGCTAACGTGGAGATTCCAAAATGTCAGTGGTCACAGACCACTGGCAGCCCTTAGCACTTGTCAGGGGCAGTCATGTGCAGCCTCCTCACCTTGCTTTGCACCAAAACACTGTGAAGGCAAGGTGGGGTTGTAGCTGAGCTACAGACCCCTAGCACAGGGAATAGGCCACCTGTGATCACAGAGCACCGTTTGGTCCTGCTGCAGTAAGACTTTAGGAAAACGGCTGCGAGTCTCCAAGAGGGATCATCCCGCTCCTCTGATCGGGCAGGAAGAGTCATGGGTGAAGAACAGGGGTCATTTCTTCCTTTCAAGTTCACAGTTAGAGTTGTGAGGCACCAAAAACATAGCACTGTTTGCAGTGAGGGGTAAATGCACTGGTGTTTGTGCGATGCCGTACTGCAAGAGGAAACGGGTTTTGGGGGCTCCCGTGGCAGGGAAAGATGCTTTTTGCTGTCCCACCCACAGGCAATTAGTTTGGGAAGAACTAAGATATGTTAGGCCATATGCAACTCTCTTGATGCCCAAGAGGTTTCTGCTTCCAATCCAAGAGCTGTGCAAACATCGCAAATAAAATTTACACCACCTGCTTCACCTCAATACCAATTCAGTTTTGTCTAGGTCATACCCTTCTGGTGTTTGCTCTCAGTAATTACTCAAATGAGTGCTTTAAACAATGAGAACACAGGGAGAGGCTGAGAATTTCAAGCATCTGTGAGAGAATATTCCTGGAGAGTGGACTGTGAGTTGGAAGGCAGCACTTTGGCTGTCCTGGAGCACTGTGTGTCCAGCAGTGCTCAGCTCACTGGCACTGAGCAGGGATCCTCTTACTCAATTCCTAATCACATACTTTTGAACTAAATATTTCTACTGATGAGAAAATTCCAGCCTAGGGAACTCAGGGAGCAGAAATATCCCCTGTGAGTTTTATTTCCATCCAGAACAACCCCCTGTGTATGAATTACAAGAAAGCTTTTCCAACTTCCCCAGACCACAGATGATATGCAGAAACGATCCTGCAGATACATTGTAGGCATTTTCTTGGTTTTCTCAGCAATTTGCAAGGAAGAAATAAAAGTGAAAATTCATGTATGAAGTTGCTATAAATTATTTGCAGAGTTGCAGCTGACAAGTTTCTTATTGCTTCCTGCCATATGCAGACACCAACTTTGTGCAGAACAAGTCCAGCACTAGAAACTGTTCAGGATATGACAAATCTTTTCCTTCTTAGGGTTGGACACCCTGCTCTGCCACACTTTATCTGAATAAAGCAGGGGAAACATCACAAACTCACCCCATCCCTGGGGTCACTCCATTCATCAAACAAATACAGATTAAAGCAAAGCTTTGACAAACAAAACAACATAAACACTACAAACATCCTGAAGTCCTACTCTTGCACCCATCTTAGGGATTGCTCTGTCATCATCGCTTCTCCTGAATTCCCTGTTTCTTTTGGGACCAAGAAATGCTCAGAGCCAAGCAGTCAAGGCAAGACTGAAGCTGAAAGAGAAGCAGTCCATGTTCACACTGCCCTAGGAAACATCAGTATTGCTTCTGGGCAGGGACAGCTTCCTTCTGCTCCCCTCAATTCAGGGAACAGACAATGGCCAAAGATTTTACTTGGCATCACTAGTTAATAAAGAAGTACCTCATGTCTAAGAACTGCTGAAAGGCCATTTTTCAGCAAAGCAATTGTATTAAGACTCAGATTGGCTAGAAACGCCAATGGAATGATAGAAAACATCATTTGCAGCCTCGAAGCTATAGATTTAGGGGATATAAGCGGAACAAATTATAACATTTTGAACATATGTAAAACTCAGTGAGACCTGCTGGCATCCTAGGCAAATTTAAATGCCTCTCAGTAACTTAGGATACCTTGTACTGAATTGGTATACCCAATCTGTGCTTTGTCCTTGGGGGAAGGAAGAACTATGGCTAGAGAAAGGAAGCTGATGGTCAGTTTGGAAGAAAACACCCATAAACCACGGGTCTGGTGGAGTTAGGGCCATCCAGGAGCACAGAAGGGTGGATAATCCTTTCAGAGACACCGAGTGGCTCAGTTACAATGTCCTTTCCTCCTTGGACCAGTCTCAACCATCAGATAAGCATGGCTGAATCTGGCTCACACCAAAGGTTCCCATCTTAATAAACTGCTGCCTATGTTCCACCAGTTGTGTCTTGGCTCCCAGCAAAACAGGTGAGTCACAGCAGCAGAGTGGGACGCTGGGAGAGGTGAACCCAGATTTAGGCAAGAAATGCCAGAACCCCTATTGCAAATGAGAGCAGGTCAGTATTATTGCTTGTAATCAGGGGTGCTTTGCCCTGTGCACAGGAAGCTTGTGAGCTTTGCACATATTAATCAGATCTAGAGAGAGAACAACAACAAACCTGCTCCTGTCTGCAAACACAGTTCACATGAAATTAGGGGGATAGATGAGCACGGCTGCATTTAAAGGCAGAGCAGGAATAAGTCTGGAAACCCTTGTGAATAAAGAAACAAAGCTGTTATCACATCAGTCCAGTGAAACGTTTGCATGTGTCTTCTATACTGACAACTCCCCACATCACCTGCCAAGAAGAAAGCAAACTTCACACCAAGAATGCCAAAGTCTGAAGAAAATACCAAGCCAAACACATCCAGCTGTGACAAACTCACATGGCAGCGACAGCTGTGGCTGACTTGGGGTCTAAAGCTTCACAGTGCTGGTAGGCTTCAGGTTGTTGAGGGTTGGCTGTGGAGTGAAACTGCTGGTTGTGAGATGGAGGTGCCTTTCTGTGTCCCAGGACCTCATTCACTGAGAAAAAATATGAGTCTTTCTGAGACAGAAAGGTGAACCTTAAGCACATTGCCTCCACTGCAATGTGATGAACATAAAACTCTGATGGAGATAGGAGGGGGTCCAAATCACATTCATTCCCTTAATTTATTTATTTTTTTTTTTTTTTCAGGGAAAAAGAAGTCAATGCATCTCAGGCATTTGGAAATACTCCAATCACGTTCCAAATGTCTGCAGACCATCAGTACAATTTGGAAGCACTTTGAAGTGTGGCTAAGTCAGATAATGGAAGCTAATTCCTCTGCATCTTTCTCTTCTCACCTGCTGAGCAAGGTGAGACCCAACCACGATTAACAGCAGCAGCAGCACCAAGGAGTTTAGTGGCTCTCAGAGGGGAATGGCAGAGGGAGGTCCCTTTAGCTGAATTGCCAAGAATGGAAGGTTTGTGATATTCAAGTGATAATTCAAGTGATGGACTTTTCAGTCCCCCTCTACATCCAACATGTGCTGGGCAAAGTCAGAAAAATGGATGATTTCTATATGTATTACAAGAAGGTTCTGGAAATGCATCACCTTGTTAACAAGGACGCAGTGAAAACGATTCCTGTGTTATCTGCACCAATTTTAGATTGGGGTCCCCTTTTGATTCCACTGGGGCTATTCCAAAGTGGGATCTGTGCAAGGGAAAGGAAACCCCAACCTGAAGTCGAGCAAGGCAACTGGTCAGTCCCAGAGAGACTGCAGAACCTCAAGTAGTTTGTTTTTCCAAACATCCCATTCCTTAGCAGACAGCCACGTGGGGAACACAGTGGTTAGAAATGCCAAAAGAACATTTCTGCTGAGACTGAGGCCTCAACAAACCCCTGAATTTCAATGCCCTTGAATATGAAGAAACAACTGCCACCATTGGATCTGGACCACACAGCTCAGACCATGCCCCTGTTTCTGTTCCTGGGAATGGGCATTTTTCTAACTCCATCCTTGTGTTTTAGGTCTCCTGCATGGTTAAGGCAGTTGCAGGATGGAGACGAAGTGCCAACAGGTGAAGGCCCATAACGCATTTTGGGAAGAAGGAGGATGGCTGACACTTTCATTTGTTATTCTGTAACAAAAATTGGGTTGCAGGCAAAAATGGCTTGTGGTTCTGAAATCAGAAAAAAACAAAATGCCTGCTGGTGTGGATGAAGGGTTTGGTCTGTGTATTTTTTTTAAACTAAAGCTCTGTTTTTAAATCTGTACCAAAGCACTGGCAGCAAAGCCCTTCACAATACAGGCTTTAGACCTAACCCTGGGAGGAAAAAAAAAAAAAAAGAGTGGGATGGGGGAAAAGCTTTTCAAATGTTCCATTATCAAAAGAAATAAAATAACAATCATGCAGGAATTTCAAGTTACAGCTTAAAAATAATGTAAGTAACCCCATTCAACTGCATCTCCCACACATACTAAGAGAAGAGATCAAATGAAAAAAGAAAAACAAAAATGAAAATGTATTGTGCCTTGGAATCCTGTTTCTATAACTCCGGTCAAGGGGGACTTTTGACTGTACCAACAAACCACAGCTCATGAACACTGGGAATTTGTTTTACATCACGTCAATCAGCATGCTATTCTCCTTCACCTTGGACTTTCAGAGGGGAAAATCATGAAATTGTGAAAGGGGTTATGAAATTTCAAGCAATCAGGCTTTTAGAAAGGTTCTATTCTGTGACATTTGTGTTCGAGTCTGAAAGTGTGTGTATAATATAAAATTATGAGCTAACATTTGGAAAGACAGCAGTCTAAGTAATAAATCTGCAGAATGAAGAGAACTGTACAGAATGATTTCAAAGGCTTATACTTGACAATTATATATATTTTATGAGACAGTTATGCACCCTGTGCCTTCTTTGAATTCATTGTTTTATGGATGCAGTATCTCTATTTTAGCAGATAGGATATACTGAACCAATGGAATGGTCTAAAAAGCATCATTTACCACCCATCGTAACAATGGCACTGCATAGCTTAATATTTTTTTTTCCTTAAACTCCTTCATCAATCAAGTGATTCTTAACATGGCTGAAACCCAAGAATTAAATATCTGCAGTTACAATATTTGTTGAGTATTTGGCACAATGGAGTTTATTTGATACACCCTTTTTTCTTGCCCTTATTGTTGCTGAACATGTAGTTCTGTGCATAATTTGCAAACACACACATAAAGTCAGTCATGTGGAAGCAGTTTGATACTCCACACCCATGTTGCAAAGCCTGGATAAGAGCAAAGTCTGCTGAAATGGTGCTGAACATGAGTGACAAGTCATCAACTCTGTACTTGTGCCAGCTCTGGAGTGTCCACTGCAGCAATGGACAAGAACTTGGGGAAGATCAGACCCTCTGCCACCTGCATGGAAGTGACATCCAGCATAATCAACATGCCAGGTTACTCCTCTAAACATCCTCAAGTTCACAACAGCTTCGGAATTCACACAATAAAGGAACTTTTAATTATGATGCTAACCCTTAAAGCCCTTCTGACATTTAGTCCATTGGAAACAAGTCTGGTTCCTGGGGAAAAACTCATCAAATACCGCCAATTTGCATTGCTTCCCAGCAGGAATGTTTTGGAAAACAAAAATATGCATACAAAATAAGCCTGACCCCCACGTTTCTTGTAATCAGATGAAAGTTTCCCCATGGTTTTAGCAGGTTTAGGTAAGATTGCACTGCAAGAGCCAAGCCAAATCTGCTCCTGCATAGATGCGTTGTGGGGAGCTGAATGGAAGTTTGAGTTGCTCAATGCTGGCCAGCCTCTGCTCCCATAACCCAGCCTTCCAAAGGAACACTATTCCCACATGTACAAACAAAATGTGGCATCCAGGAGAGATTATGCCATCTTCCTCACATGGCTTCCACTGAAAGTCAGTGGAATTTCTCAGGTGAAAAATAAAATAGCAATTGAGAGGGTTGAAGGATTAAGGTCAGTATTCCTCTCATCTTGTTCACACGCACACGCACGCACACACGCTTTAAAGAAAACATCCACCACACAATTTCTAGATTGCAAATTATATATATATATCTTTAAAAACTGGAGAGAACATAAACAGCCTCTCCGTATTTATATGTATTCACTGAGTCACATAGAATATGAAAAAAACTATATTATGTAAATCATCATATTATCTATAATTCTCGAACTGACAATTGTTTTTATAGAGACACAGTGCATTCATTCTCTTTTTTAAAAACATATAATGTGTCTTCATTGGCTTGGTAGCATATTAGAATGAAGGCGTATGGATAAAAAAATGCAGAGGATTAAACAAACCCCTTGAGTCACATTACGTTTGGGTGAATTAAACAAGATCCTTCCCCAAACTAGCATAAATAAATCCTCCTCATGGAAAAGTGTCAGCGATTTAAGGGTTAACATAGATTCGAAAATAATTTCAAAAAACATCTTATTAGAGAACTACACAGATAAGTATTTGGAACTCATCCCCCTTTAAAAATGACAGCACGTTTGGCAAGTGTGAGCAAACGTCTTGAACTCTACTGGGTTTGAGATCTGAGCGCAGTTATTCACAGACAGCCACGGAGCTGCAATCTGCGAATAAGCCTGGTCTGGAAGGACTTGGATGCCCCTGACAGCACTGCTTGCCACCGGGAAGGTTTCCAGCAGCTTTCAAGGTATTTATCGTGGACTCGTGGCTGGTGACAGAGTGTGACTGCTGGAAGGGCTCCAGCACCGCTCCCCCTTTGCCACTGCAGATGGGGCAGGTTGGAGCAGCACCCAGCCTGGCCAGCCCTGCAGGGCTCCACACACCCCATCTCAACTGGGAAAAAAACCTATTGCTGTTATCAGCTTGCTGTTATCAGCTTGCTGTTATCAGCTTGCTTTCTCTACGTCTCGTGCCCAAGCCTGTGCCGGACTCTCTGGTGAACCTCTGCAGATGCCCTCCTTGGAGGCTCGTACTGTCACCAAAGGGGCTGGTGCCCAGCCACAAGGGCTCCCTGCTTTCTCCATCACCCTGCACGATGTCACAAGTGATCCCATTAAAAGACGCTGTTCTCGAGAATCCTGGCTGGGTCTGACTTTGAGAAAAAGACAAAAGTTTCCTGTGTTGCCGTTGCTGTTTTGCAGTTGTTTCTTCTTTCATTCGTGCTCTTTCCTTGTTTTTATTAAAAAGGACCCTTGTATTATTAATAAAGTTCACCCCTTCACAGTCACTATAAAACAGACTCCATATTTTCACACCACTCATGATCTTCAAGGTTATAGATAAATTTTGTCCTATGTGGTTGGTTTTGGGGCACTGAGTCCCGCCCCAGATTGTCTAGGGTGAGAGTAGAGGCAAAAAACTCACTAGTGCTGAGACCACCTTCGTGGTTCTTGATGTATCTTTTATAGTTTTTCCTCAAGCACTGCCAGGTGGTTGTGTACAGGATGAATGCAAAGGACTTGAGGGCGATAGCAATGCTGACATACAGGTATCTGTAGACCACATTGTCATACAGTGCACAGGCTCCTTGCTCGCCACAGAACGTGCTCCAGAACAGACACGTGGAGTCAATCCCGGCCCCGAAGATCAGTGGAGGTGGGATAAAACCTGCCAAAATAAGAGAGACAAATCATGCTTTTACGATCTTTGTGATAAAGAGAGAGGACGTGACTGCAGTGAGTGGAAAGTGCTTTATCAAGGTTAATAGTCCCAGCTGCAGCCTGTGATTCTGATTTTTGAAGTTCTAAATCAACCTGAATGAAGTTTGTGGATAAGCTTTTAGCTTGGACTTAATGATATCAATATGCAGCAAGGATTTTATTCAAGTTTGAGTGGCTTTTATTAAGCTTCTTGTTTGCTTAATGAGACTAAGTGGAGGGGTAAATGAAAGAGGAGGAGGACAGCCTTGCAGCTCACTCTGTAGAAACTGGCAGTTCTGCACTTGAGGGTGTTCACTTGAAGGATCTCATAGCACTCCAGTTCAGCACCTAAAATCAGCCTTGGCACTGAGATCCAGTTTTGGACTCTAGCCTGACAGAGCAAAAGCTTTTTTCTGGATCTAAGGAAAAGAAACAATAGCCCTAATAGATGTCAAAGATGCCATCTGAAAAGAAGGGAAAATTTCAGAGTGCCATTAAATGAAATATCACAGCAGGATTCTCCCACAGCCACTGCAGCTAACTACCGATGAGTGTTTCTCAATCATAGTTTGCAGCAGAGCTGCAATCTTAAAGCAAAGTAATCACTCCAATCTCATTTAACTAATAAAGGAAATGTTTTTCTTCTCTACTTTCTCCCATCCTACAGGGACACTGCAGCAACCCCCTCATTTCCCATTAGCCTGAGGGTGATTAGGACATCCACATTCCAGCTCCGCAGGCAGCCAGCGCACGTGCACTGTGAACATTCTACATAATGTAACCTTTTCTCTACCTTCTGCTGTATTTATGGGCAGAGGCTAGAAGCAGATAAAACCTGAAAAAAACCCTGATTTGATAAAGTTAATGCTGTGGGTTAAGACATGGAGCAATGGAGAGCATTGCATCTACTGAAATCCAACTGCAGGCAGGCACAACACTCCCCTGACAGTATCAATGCATCCGTAGGTGCTGTGATGCCTGAGACTCTATAAATACCTGTGAAAGCAGACATGAGGACTGCAGTTTTTAGACAGGAAAGTGTTTAATCTTGGATCCAGTTTCATCATTAACCTGGATTTCCAGGCTTAAAAAAGGTACCTTCCTTCAGCTTGTCACGAGCAAAGTAGTGACATTCATGACATGTATCCTAAGACTACAAATAAATTAGTTGTCTTCACTGTTCCCTGTGGTAACTGAGATCTCTTTATTTTATTTTGTTGATGACTAGAGCTCTGCAGATTTTGTTTGATCTTCTTTTTATGTTGATAAATGCAGGAATTAAGAAAGGCTATATGGGCTTTTGGTACTCATTTTAACCAGTCATTAATAGCACAAATGTAGTAAATAAAACCAGATGATAAAAAAGCAAAGACAATCTGTTTGTTACAAATCTTGGTTCTAGTCATCATATCTAAAAACCTGTCTATGTTCTTGAAAAAAATATCAGCACCAGCTCTTTGTTCATTGTTTCAATGATTGGAAAATCTAGGCTGGGCTGGTTCTGCTTCTAAGTTAAAAGACTTTTTATACTTGGAAACTGTGAACAACCACACACTCAACCTGGATTTTAAAAATTCAGCTGGGTTCCTGCCACAAACAAGCAAGAGGTTGTGCTCCTGCCTGCAGTTTGTGTGCCCAGTGCTGCTGGGTGGACCTCAGGGGTAACATTCAGATGTGGCAGTGACTGAGGAGCCACATTCTTTCTGGAATAACAGAAAACCACATTTGGATCATAATTTGAGGTGTGAGTCCCTACTTGTTAACATGCTGAGAGATGTTGACACAAAGCTTTGGAGACGTGCAGGCTGAACTTCAGAGAGAGCTGCCACCTCCACCTGCTGGCTTCAGCTGGCCTGCCTGGTGTTCACATTAATTTGACCTGGAAATTGCTCCTCATAAGACTTGAGGAAGGACCTGTTTTCCTTGAACTTCCAAGCTTCTCCCATGTGAATGCAGCCATGTGGAAAAACCTTTAGCAACCAGTGAGTATTTCATGTTGTTTTTAGCAGAGGAGAGGACAAAAGACTCACAGGAGCAAGCTGGTGCTCAGAACCCCTGAGAGAAGGGAGCTGAGGGGTGGCACTGCACACCAGAAACCCCTCCTGAGAGTGAAACACTGTGGGGTTTTACCGTAAGAGGCAAACAACATGAGCTTAGAGGAAAAAAAATCTAAGGAAGTGCCCTGCTAAGCAGAGGCTTTTCTAGGATGTATAGTGAACACTACCCAGAAAGGATGCATATAGGATCTTAAAGGAATGAAATTCTTTGCCAATCTAGACAATTCCATTCTGAACCTTTGGCTCCAGCAGCACTGCTATATTCTCTTCTCTGGGAAACTGCAGGAATGCTTTTATATGAAGATATTATTAGACTGCCCTCTCATAGCAGAATACCTATGAAATAACATATGCAGGAGGATACCGGGAGAATTCAGTCATGTTTCATGTTATTACAGTGAATATTAAAGAGAGTCAATCATGTTCTACCTCTTACTGCAAAGTGTTGCAAAAATTTCTGCTTTATATATATATATTTCATAGCAGAAACTGTAGGGCTGCATAAAAAAGGTGCTTCTGTCTTACTGAAACCTATTAGCTACGATTGCACCTTCGGGTCTCATACCTCTCACATTTAATTCTCTCCTTTGGTTCAAGAAGCAGCCATTATCACTGTCATCTTAAGTCAAAGCTTAAAGGTGAGCTGAAAAGCTTTTAAAATAAATCAGTAAAGCTATTCTCAAACCTCAGGTTGATAGAGGCACAATTTGGATACCCTTGCTCATATGGAAAAGTATCTTTCTTTTCATTTTCTGTGCGTTCCAGCTACATTGCTGATATGCTTCAGGATGTATTGTCTTATTTCATGGGAATCCCTTAGTGACACAGCAACACATAAAGATTTGAGTTTAAATTCTCACCATGGCTTCTTTATGGGAATGAAAAAAAGAAATCTCTTCAACTTAAGCATACATGTCTGAGCTGGGTTTTAGAGGAATTCAGGATACTGCTATCTCAGGAGGTTTCTCTCTTTTGAAAGGAAAAAAGAAAAGCTAAAAATCCCCCCCCCCTTAAGTATTTTTCCTTTGGAAACAACACCCCACAGCCATCCTCCTTGCACACTTGCCTGCTGACACTCCACATTCAGCCAGTCACAGCTGAAGTCAGGCTAAAACCCACGAGCAGCACCAGCAGCTAAAGAAAATGCTGTGTTTGCAAGGCTTGAACCAAAGCTGACCCAGGTCATCCCAGGAACTTCCTTTTGAGTTATCTGAGCTCTGGGTAAGTTAACTTGATTAAGCTTTTTGTATGACTGCAGTTACTTCACCAAAACCAATGCACATCTAATTTGCTTTATTGTAAACCGGTATGGGAGCACCATTTCCTGTTCAGCTTAAGGGAAAAAAGGTGTTAACAATTTAAGTAAAAAGTGAGGTCACTTATTCAAAGCCATGTCTGATACTGCTGGATTTTCAGTCCTGTACTTCCCAGTGTCTTGCTGCAGCATAAGAGATGGCACTTTAATCTCCAGCTCATTCCTTTGGGACTGAGGGGGCCATGCAGGGAGGGTGCTCCCTGTGCCCTGCTAAAAAAAGTAAATTCCATTCCCACCACATGCAGAAACCCTGGGCATGAGATGGTCCCACACAGTGATGGATCAGAGGATTATGCCTCGAATCACTGAGACTAATGAGCTGAAATAGAAGAGCTTTAAAATAGGAGCCACTTCTTCCAGAGGGAAAAAAAAAAAACACCCAGAAACAAGCAGCAGCCTGGTATGTTCCCTTTAATTCATACATTCCCTTTAATTCATACTAGTCCAGAGGAGGAGCCATTTGGATTTTAATGGGATATTAACCCACAGGAGGAAACAGGGGTTCAGCTTGTCTCATTTTCCTGGTTTCCTTTCCGAGACCCCCAAAGGAAGGGGCAAAGCCATGCTGTAACACAGGTCCTGTCCCTCAAAGGAGGGTGAAAATCCATATCCCTCCACTTGAGCAATATGCAATACAGCAGTAATTCCGCAAGCTGCTGACACGTTAATAACAGCTACAGAAGAGAAACTGGTTGTGTGGGACCATGGGAGAAACAGTCATTTCTCATGCAACACTGCATTTTCTTCCCTTAGCACTACACAAATAGCAGCAGTGCCTTCAGGAGCCTTGATGTGACATCCCTCATGGAGAGGGCTTGGACCCCAGTGTGTCAGACCCCACTCACGACAATGACAGCACTGCAGGGAGTAGAAATCAACTTTTGCATGTTGAAAATTGAGTGTTCCATGAGGGAAGAAAGGTTGGGAGAGAAGAACATACAACTTTTGCACCTACCTAGCAACCGGAGCAGCAGGAAAAGCACCCCCAGAGCGTAAGACTTGAGTTCAGGGCTGACGGTTCTGCAGGGAGGAGAGAGAGAGAGAAAGAAATCGATTCCTGTTGTTCTGCTTTGATTAACACACCCTCTGGCCATTCTGTGCTGTCAGCCAGGATGCCACCAGCACCTCTTCAAAAAGTCATTAATGGGGCTTTTCTTCAGCCTTCTCCTGAACTGCCTTCAGCCCCAAAAGTAATTGCATTGGTGATAGGTTCAGGAATTAGCCAAGTCATTAATAACAACAGCTAATGTTGTCATTGGATGGGGAAAAATGGAATTCCCATCTCATTAAATCATTGTTTACAAGCTCCCCATCATGTTTTCAAGGCTCCAGATGTTGAGAACTGCAGGGAGAGAAAACTTTTGGTTCTGAAACTCCCCAGACTACTGGGAACAAGAGAGGGAGGGAGGATGGTGGAGCAAAAGGTTCAGTCAGCCTGTTGATCCAGTGAGGAAGCGCTCAAAACTAGTTTTCATGTATGTGACTTCAGCATACCTTTTTTTTTTTTTAATCTTGGGAATACAATGTTTGCTATGAACACAATCACTGCTGCATTAAGAGGTATCTTTCAAAGGTGCTTTAAAAAAACACTCATGGCAGGGGTGGTTCTCTGTATAAATACACTGGAGGGGCATCAGCCAAAACTGGTAAAACAGAACCAGCAAGAGCTTTTAAGTTAGGATATAACACTTCTGATCACCTGCCCTCCTCTCACACATTCATGGGCCATGTAATACTACACCATGACTTCTGCATGAAGCCCGTGACCTTGGGATGAATTTCAGCAGTTTTCAGGCAGACCCCCATGCTTTATATAAAGCCTTTATGCCAGGAATGATATGACCTTGGAAAAATGTTCCAATGGTTAATGGCTTGGCTCAAATAGGATTCTACAGTTGGGTGGGAAATGGAGGAAACAGAGCATTAAAAGTTTATTTTAATGAAAAAATAGATTATCACTGGAATATTCACAGTGGGCTTTTAAGTGGTGGTGGTGTCCTTCCATCCACTTTTCTATATTTAAGACTAAAGTCAATCCCCATAACTTTAGGCTGGAGTAAAAATTGCCACTTGGAGAAATCTCCTTTTCTCACTGACTACAGCAGTGGCCAAATGACTTGCTTAGACAAGATATTTAATTTGTAGACACTGAGTCCATTTTTAAATAACCATGGGAGCTGCCAGTGTCACTTGTCACTGCTCTGGACATCAAGGACACATTCATATGCCACAACTTTTTTTAAGCAATGGAAGATAGCAGTTGCAAGAGAGCATGAGGTGGTATTTGGCTCAGAGCTCTCCACTGTACATTTTGCAGCTATCAGTGATTCTGAGTGAAGTTACAAATCTGGATGTGTGAATTGTTTATTTCCTACAGCTCTCAACTGAGTATGTTTAATCTTCCCTTTGCTTTTCTTACTCCCTGGTATTCTTCTTCCTGGCTGGTGCTGGGATTATCTCTTTTGAAGGCAACAGTAAGATGTCTCCATGCAGGTTCCTAAAGGTGCTGGCAGCTTCCTTGAACAAAGAACTCTTCAAACTTCAAATTGCTTTTGTCACAATATTTATCATGAGGAATTTGATTTGCCTTTAGGTACTGGAGATGCAAAGAGAGAAATGAACTAGTAGGTGGAATATCTCATTTTGTATCCTGCAGGGAGACATGCCCTCACAGAGCTGTTCTGTCCAAAATCCACTCAAGAGTGTGTTTCTAATACAGACCTTATTGATTGAATTTTATTGGAATTTTCCAGGCAGCAGAATGGATCTGCTATTTATGCCTCTGGTTATTACTCTCAGTAAGTGACAGCTTGGACAGCTAAGTAATTCTGGATAAATGTGGACTTAGATATATATGTATATCATAAGGTGAAGTGTTCCATATGTCTGGAAATAACACAAGGTCAGTTATGAATGAGCTACTTTTGCCCACCTATTCACATTGGTTTAACTCAGACACGTCCTTCAGACTTCCAAGTGCCTTATGTTCTTGGACTTGGTCCAGGATGAAAGAAGTTAAACTCCACTCAGGGAGGTATTCACCAAAGCTAGTCTTTGCCACAGCTTCTCATTTTTCCGTGGTTTCTGTGGTCTCCAGACTATCTCAAAAGGTGAGTCTAGGCCTCTCTCTAAGCCATTATGTGCTGAAAACACAGGGTGGTAATTCTGCCCCTCTCTCTGCAGCTGTAACTTCCTTACTGCCTGGATTGGAAACTGCACATCTGTATTTCCATTTGTTCTGGTTGTTCCAGAAGAACAACCCCTGCAGGAATCCTGTCCATTTGGGGGCCCAGTTCCTCCTCACTCCCTCACTTTACCAAAGGAGAGCTCAAGCAGTTCCTGTTTCCCCTCCACACCGCAGGCCCTGAACTGGGGCCATGCCACAGCTAAACCAGGCACTGCCACCAAGTGAAAAAAAAAAGTGCCTTAGGGAAAAAATGGCTTGAATGGAGGTTCAGTTCAAAATCATGGGTGTGGGGGCAGTGAGTTTGGTGTAAAAGGCAGAGGCCAGGAGCTGTGTGAGACCCTCAGCTCCCCACTGTGCCCTAGGGTCCCTCCAGCCCTGAGCAGCCCCAGCTGATGAGGATGGTGACTGAAGGCTCAGCTGATGAGGATGGTGACTGAGGGCACAGCTGATGAGGATGGTGACTGAAGGCTCAGCTGATGAGGATGGTGACTGAAGGCTCAGCTGATGAGGATGGTGACTGAAGGCTCAGCTGATGAGGATGGTGACTGAAGGCTCAGCTGATGAGGATGGTGACTGAAGGCCCAGCTGATGAGGATGGTGACTGAAGGCTCAGCTGATGAGGATGGTGACTGAAGGCTCAGCTGATGAGGACGGTGACTGAGGGCACAGCTGATGAGGATGGTGACTGAGGGCACAGCTGATGAGGATGGTGACTGAGGGCTCAGCTGATGAGGATGGTGACTGAGGGCCCAGCTGATGAGGATGGTGACTGAGGGCCCAGCTGATGAGGATGGTGACTGAGGGCACAGCTGATGAGGATGGTGACTGAGGGCACAGCTGATGAGGATGGTGACTGAGGGCCCAGCTGATGAGGATGGTGACTGAGGGCCCAGCTGATGAGGATGGTGACTGAGGGCCCAGCTGATGAGGATGGTGACTGAGGGCCCAGCTGATGGGGATGGTGACTGAGGGCCCTACTTGGTGAGAATGATGACTGAAGGCCTACCTGATGAGGATGATGACGGACGGCGTCTGCGCCATGGCCCCGATCATGCTGCAGACACACATCACGCACAGGAATGTCAGGAAGGCCTCCTCGCACCCAGGGCTGGGGCATTTGCCAGGAACCACGGTGGCGTTTTCGGCAGGGACCGAGGTGAGGCACGAACAGCCACTGAGGTTCTGCAGAGGAGCACACGGAGTCAGGAGAAGGGAGAGCTGTGATCCCCACCTGCCCTCTGTAACAGGGCTTGTCAGCAGCAACACCTAATCCTCTAATGGTCAATTAAGTAACTCCTAAGTGCTTGTTGGAGAGGGTTTGGAAAGAATTTCAGGAGCGTCAGAGCTGACGCATGTTGCCAGCAAGGGAAAGCTGTCCCTTGGCTTGTTTCTTTTCTTCTGCTCCTTTCAAGTCTCTCCCATAAATGTCACCGCAACAGAATTATTACCGAGTTCTACCTCTTTGGAGGAGAATAAAGAAACAATCTGTGTCTCTGTGACAAGGAAGATTCCCCCCATTACGGTTTTAATTCCTTTCTTATTTACCTCCGTCCTCTTGGCTGCTGTAATTAAACTGAAGTACATTAAATGCAGGTAAATCTGCAGCTCTGTTCTTGGCTGCAGGTTCGGGGCCTGATTCCAGCACCTCAAACCCTGGGAAGAAGCCACCCACGATGGGTGCTGCAGCTCACCCAGAGCTGAACTACCATGGCCTGGCAGCATGGACGCTGCTGGACTTCCCAGGGCTAATAAATGACATCTGGTTCAGAGAGATTTGTGTTGAGCTAAAAGCTCAAGTCAAGCGAGATAAACTTTATCAATATGTGATCAGAAGGAGAGTGGAATGACTGCATTTTGCTTTGATCTCTCCAGCAAGTGTGCAGTGTGAAAAGAAGCTTTGTTTGCCGGTCACAGATTTAAGGATTTACTTTTTTGTTCCTTATTTTCCAACTTGCCCTCCTGAATTTCTGAGTGGGGGATGCCAGTGCAATTAAGGCACACAATACTAACAAGAAATCCCTTAACAAATACAGAAAGAAACAGTCATTAATGATTCATGGCCGGTCTTCACAAGCCCTCTGGGTTTGCAGGTCACATGTTTGTATGAGGAGTAACGTCATAAAATATAACATCTTGAAAAGCAGCTGAATCTCCTCCCCTTCCCCTCTACCATGTGCAAGCAGAAGTTCCTTTGTTTTTGTGCAAAAGAGGTCCCCTTAGAACCATACAAAAGCACACTTTCTGGTTCACTGCCTCCAAAGGTAAGGATCAGCAGGGATACTACTCCAACCTTTCTGACACCAATCTCTTCCTTCTGCATAGGAGTTGAATAATATTTTTCCAACTAAGTGCACAGATGACAAGAGAGACTGTGCTGCAGAACTCTGGGAGAGCTGGAGCAGACATGCAGGTGCCTTTTCTGCTGGCAAGCAATAATTAACATAACAAATTCCTGTGCTGTGAGTTAGAAGCTGACACCTGAAGGCTCCAGAATGGTGACAATTAGCACCACTGAGGTGGCATTTGCACAGACAACAGGAATTTGTAACTCCTGGATCTTACTGCAGTACATTACTAGACATCAGCCTGGACAAGGTCCTGTGGATCAAACCCCATGTAAGTCTGGGAAAGTATATATATATATATATATGTATACACACATGCACATATGCACTGAATAACCCTTGGACGAAATTCCCAAACACTCAGAATTGGGTGTTTATTTCCCATGGGCTCTCATCGAGGGACAGAAAGCACCTGTTTTGGGCAGTGATGAGACAGACTGTCCCCCCATTGGTGTGACTTTTTATGAAGCACAAGGCAGATCCTACCTTCGCTGCCTGAAAATTTGTCCCTCAATCCACTTTTCCAATCACTTTGCTTCAAGGTGCTGGCCCGAAGCAGTGTGAGTGGTTTGTGCTAACTGCATCAGCTTGCTTAGCACTGCACCTCACCCTTACCTGGGAGATCTTTGATCTTTTATTACTGACACAGTAGGCAACTCACAGACATCAAACAAGGAAACATCAAAGGTGGAGTTATAACTTTGTCCTGTGGAGAGGCAATTTTTTGCTACCTGTGCCAAACTTCTACAGATCCTCTTATCTGCAACCCCACTGCATTCATCCACTTGTTATCAGAACCTTCTGCTGCCCAGCAACCTCAACACCCAGATTTATGTGTGCCTGTGAGGCTACACAGATGCAGAGTTTACACCTTTTAACAGCATCCTGACTTTGGTGTGATTATCCACGCAAATTACCCATGTTTTTAATTACTCATTTTTTAAGCCCTGGCTCTGACAGGGAAGGGACAGGCTGGTACTTCAATGCAAAGCTGTGAGGTGGCAGCACAGTAACTCCAGGCTGGAATTCATGTGTCCCCAGCCAAAATGCTGAGAGAGTCAGTGCCATCAAACAAAAAAGATGCACACTCCAACACATGGTATGCAAGAGTCACTCCCAGGAACGGCCTGAAAGAAAAGTTCTTGGGGGAGCCAGAGCTCTGCCTGCCAGCACTGATATTCCTATGGCTTTTTGCACAAGTGCACCTCTGGAATCAGCTCGGTAAGAGAGAAGGAATGAAAAAGAAAAATATAACTGAGCTACACACTGCTTTTAGAGATTGTTCACAGAGGAAAAGTGAAGAGAAGCAGTCAGAAATATAAAATGTAGTAAAGTTAAATAAAGCATTCAGAGAATTTTATGTCCCAGTAAAAAGCAACCCTTGGCTCATCACAAGCACATAACATCCACAAGACCCTCCAGACAGGTCATTACCTGGATTATGGGTTTAAAACTTGGTTTGGTAATTTGGCTTTGCCTCGAGGCCATTGCATGGCCAAACTGGTCCATAATTCTTGATAATGCCCTTTCCAGCGGATGCTATTGCTTCACCAATTTGTGTTCAAAATGTGACTGCAAAAAACCCCCACAAAACAAAGAGATGAGAAGAACCCCAAGGATGACAATGAAAAGGCAAAATAAGAAGGAATGAGTAAGAGAGAGCTTGAGGGAGAGTGAGGTTTTTTTGCTGAGAGGTTTGCTCTTGCAGAGCACAAGGACAGGCAGCTGCAGACTGAAGGGGCAGAGCTGAATTTCCATGCTCCTTCCAGAGGAGCCAGAGCTTTCCCCTGCACTGCACAGCAAGGAGATCGCTCCCACCCTCCAGCCACAGGCCAACACCAGCTGTACACTTGCTGAAGGCTTGGTGAACTGGTGAGACACAATTCTGTGCACCTGAAAGAAGCTGGTTTCTTGTTAAAATCATCCTGCTGCCATCTCAGGTGTTGACTTATTGGGAGGAGGAGGAAGAAGAGGGCAGGAGGTAACACCTTCACATGTCACACACTGATGTAGATCCTTGTAGGGCTGCTGAAAGCTCAAAACTGTGGTGTTTCAAAGGGATGCCTGTATCTCTGAGGCTGGAGAGGGAATGGAGGAGACAAGATGTTTAAACAGGATAAGCTCACAGATGATCTGGACAGGGAGACTACACTGCCAACAGCGTCTGCTCAGCAGCACTCACATGTGCTTTGTCTCCAGGGAAGGAAGGGAGGTTTGGTATCTTCTCAAAGGGGAAGCCATGGAGGGATAATTGCATGTGGTGAGCACTGATGTCCCTGTAGGCACAAACAGTCCCTGTGAGCAGGCTGACCTCCCATGCCTGCACACAGCAGTGGTCACCACGCCTGGCACAGCCCCAGGCAGCGAGCAAGGATGCAGGAATCCCACCAGCCCCCATCCACAGGAGCAGCAGGCACTCATTTTCAATGTAACCCAGAAGACATTAACATTTCAGCAAAAAGTGAAAAAGCTGGCCTTTAAGATGTTGTTTAAAATTCCCCACATCTTCATTATACAAAAGTAGTTTGGTCTTAAAGAGTTTTCTAAGGGGAAATAAACTCTTAGAGAGAACTGAAAATGCAGAATGTCTTTGGATGGAGTCTGCTCCCTTGACAACCGCTCCTGCTGCTGCCTCAGAGCAAAGAAAGGAAAGAGAGAGAAGCAAGAGAAGTTAAAGGAAAGCTTAAACAAGGGTGAATAAAACCAGGATCTGCTCACAACTGTCTAGGAACCAGATTCAGGAAAAGAGCAAGAGGAAGACTAAAACGGTGGGCAGGACAAGCATGGGCAGATGGAGAAGAGGGGAGATGAGGAGCAGCAGGATAAAAGAGAAGCTCAGCTGTCTGGGATCTCTTGCAGAGGATGTTTTCTGCCCTGGACACCTGTGCAGATCTCCTATCATGTTCCTTGGTTCCGTGCTGAGGAGGAAGACCAGGGCAGGAGGTTGTGAAATCTCATCCTTCTCTGTGGGTGAGCCTGGCAGCTGGAGAGTGTGGGCATTTACGGAACAGAGTGAAAAACAACAGGGGCTCAGGCCCACCAGAGGTGTGAGGTCAGCTTCTAGGGGTGCAGCCACTGCTGGCTGTAGGTGAGCTACTCTACCAGACATGCAGGAACCTCACTCGAGCTCCCAGAACTGTTCCTGCAGGAGAGAGGTCCCCAGGAAAGCCCACTCACCGTGCTGCTGCAGCCAGCAAAGCAGGCAGATAAGTATGTGACCCCGTCTGCCCCACACACTGGAGTGAAGGAATCAGTTTGGCATTCACAGTTGTTATTGCAGGGGGAATATGGGTCCAGAGATGAGGTTGGAGTTGAGCTGTAAGACAAAGAAAGAAATTAATGGACAGTGTGATATCAGCCAGTTTTCCAATTGTTGCCTCACAAAGATACCTTTGAGGGGGACAGTTAAAGCAAACATGTTACAAAAAAGCAGTGGGCAGGCTAGCTGGGTTCCAGCTCTAAGAAATCCAGACTACAGCCTCTCCTTGGAGACTGAAATGCCATGGTCCCTATCTCCCTGCAAAAGAGAATCTAATGCAAGGCTTGGGCTGCCCTGTTACCTCAACAAGAAGCCTCGAGGAAACGTAAAGAGATGCTGTGGCGATTGCTCTGTGTTTTTCTGCAACACTGTAAGGAGCTGACAGGCTGAAGTTGTCATCTAAAGAGTTGCCACTGCATACAGAGGCACTCAGGAGGAAAATATCAAATAACTCTCCAAGTCCTGCAAGTGCAGGATGTAACAGGGTTACATGGGCCTCATTTCTCACATTAAAATGGGCCTGCAGCCACAAACACTCTCTCTTCACCATATCTGTATTTCCAGGCATCTAAAACCTGGTTCTACAAATTCCCCTCGGGCATTTAAATCAATGTACAAAGCAGTGCATGTCCCTTACTGCCAGGACAAACCAGACCCAATGCTACAGAGCTGCCTGTGAGTACAGACTCAAGGCTGGCACCTTTTGATTCAGTTTAACTGAATTTCAGATTTTAGTGAAACTCTGTTGTCATCTGCAGCTATTCAACTCTCCCAGTGGTGAGTGGCATGGAAACATCCCAGACTAAGAGCCCATACAACACTGCTTTCCCTCTGCTTGCTCTATGGTTGCCTGAAAGCCAGCACTGCCTTCAGGTCCTGTCAAGGACCCTAACATGGATTTATGTTGGCAAAGCTCCCTGAAACTCTCTGTGGACTCACTTGTTTCCATAGGGAACAGTAACTCCTGCCACAGGTCCTGTGTCACACCCCAGGAACAGGAAGGACACGTAGCAAGCTGTGGACACCAGGTTCACCAGCATGGCCATCCTGATGGCTCCCAGAGCAGACAGGCTGAGCTTCTTCACCAACAGGCCACCCAGGAATATGCCCAGACATGCACACGGGATTGCTGTCATCCCTGCAAGAGGAAAAACCAGTTAGCAAGAGGCACGAGCAAGGCCAAGTGAACTACACTGTGACAGGGCTGAACTCTCCAGCAGCCAGATCTGTGCATTGGCATGAGGAAACCTTGCAATGACCAACTGCTGGAGCAGCACCAAGCTGGGGCTGCCCAAAAAAAGGAACAGATGCAAACAGGCATGCTGCCTTGCATGGAGGAACCAGGATCTTCTGCCAGTTCTCATCCATGCTGGAGGGAATGCCAGAGTTCCTGAGGCTGGCCCAGCCTGACCTAAGCAGCAGCAAATAAATACAAGAATTTTCCAAGGTGTCTGGAGGCTTTGGATGAGCCCTGCTGGTGCAACTCACAGAAGTCTGATCTTCAGAGACTATGCAGGAGCAGCATTTGAAAATATGAAATCTCCCTACAAGAATTTCTTTAACTGTGAAATGCAGAATCACTGCCAGAATGACTCCCTTTCCAGCACAGACAAAAATTACCACACTCTGCTTGTCTGAGGTCACTTTTGCTGCCAGATGTCACCCGCCTGAACTGTGCTTAGAAGATAATCCCAGTCTTGGCATTTCTAGATTCCACCAAATGCCATGTGAGAAATCTGATTATAACTTTGTTTAAACAAGTTGCTGTAAGAAACACAGAGGTGTCCAAGTCTTTCCCAGTGTCAGGTCAGAAGCAGGATGTGCTCTGGCTCATGGGTGATCCCCTCTTTGCTGGCCACCCAGCTGCACTCACATGCTGACTGCCCAGCCAGCTCCCTCCAAAAAGCTTTTTCCCATCTCCCAGTGGGTCAACAGTGAAGTTACTTTCCGTTGCCAAGCCTTTAATTTTCAGGAAAGATGGAACAGCCTAACATCTCTGAGACCTCTGGCCTTCTGTCAAGTCATATTAAAATTCACTAGCAAATTTCTGGGTTGCTGGGGGAGGCAAGGCTGACTGCAGGGGATTGTTTCTTTTGGAAAACCAGGCCAAAACCAGAAGATACCAATGAGTTTAATAGGGAAATAAACAACTGTCAGGAGAGCAGCTTGCAAACTCCTTGTTATGATATGAAGATCCACCCATTTCCTGATGTCCCAGTTTTTGACAGATCACTGCCAGCTGCCCATCTGGCGAGCTGTGGTCACAGATCATCCAAGATCAACTTGCAGATATCTTAATTGGGTGCTGCTGAAAAAAGGGCTGTCATAAACAAATGGCTGGGCCTGCCTGGGATGAGCAGCAGCAGAAAATAAATGAATATTCTGCCATCAGTGTCCTGACAGGGAACAAATGAACACAGAGAAATGTAGAACGTGAAATCACAGCAGCATGGAATGGTCAGAGAGAAGGGACATTTGAAAGACAACCAGGCTGCACTAACTCAGGTACTTGAACTGCTCATTGCAACCTTGTCATTACCAGGCCAGGGGAAAGCAGTGACTAACAGGAGACAATGGGCTTCCTAACCCAGACTGAGATGGGCTGCAGAACTGGGGGCACCAGAACCACAAGACAAGCAGTAAAATGGGCCACACTATCACTTGGAGAGCAACTGCAGTCTTGGGCAAGCAGAGGGCCCATTTCTCCTGCACCCAAGGCTCTCACAGACTCCTATCCTGGCTGTCCCATACTGCTTCCCACACAACAGGCTTGACTGCAGGGGAAGTGATGGCAGCAGGATGCAGTGGAGAGCACAGCTGAGAAGAAAGGATGCTGGAGGTCTGCTCTGGGCTCTGCAGCCACGGCACAGCTGAAGCCCAGCCCTCTCACTCACAGACACATTTCCACACGTCAGAAAAGTCACTTTTGGGCAGCCTAACCAGTGAGACTGGCAGCAGTTACCAGCCATGCTGAACACTTTTAAATACCTTTGGACACTGGAGGTTTGGCCCCCGTGGTTACTCACCCAGGAGCTGGTTGGCAGATGAGGTGGTGAGGTTGAACTGCTGCTCCAGGTACTTCCCCAGGAAGGCGGCGAAGCCGGCCACCACCGCAATCTCCATGCAGGCTGCCAGGATGATGCAGGTGAACACGGGGTTGGAAAGCAGGTGCTTAGTCACTTTGGGGATTACTAGAAGAGAGGAAAAAGGGAGAAGGGTTTTTGTGTAGACTTTACTTGAGGTGCTGGAGGTGCTTTTCTCCTCTTCTGAAGGGTAGACTCACTTCACATCAGGAGTAGTTTCCTGTTCTGCACAGGACAAGCTGTTTGAAATGTGGGAACACCAGAACAAAGTGAAACACCCAAACAGTGCCATCTTAAGATTCAAGAACCAAGAGGGTGCAGAAAGAAATAATCTGTGATTACTTACTCTTACAGATGATTTTGAAAATTGGAAGAATGAGAAAGATGTCCAGTGTTGCTTTTTGTTTCCCCCATAGGGCTCACTCACTGACAGTCACCTTCTTGCAGAACATGTGGGTGTTTTCAGCAAGCTGAAACTCTCTGGCTTAGCCTGGCCCATGGATACCCATGGCACAAGGGTCCTCCAGGCTTGTCAGTCTGTGTGTTCCCATAACCTACAGCTTCTCCAGCCAACCATGTAGACCCTCCCATCCTTTAGAAGGTGGAAGAGGACATGCTGAGCTGTTCACTGCGTAGGACACACACATGTGGCTCTGGTTTCATAATTCCTTGGCTCCCCCCTTACAAATAATCAGTGTCCAGAGTGCTCTCTCCTCCAAGCCCATCTCAATTTCCCGTAAGCAAACAAGACTTAGCCTACAAAGGGAAATCTGGCTAATGAATCAGATCGCACGTTTTCTACTCCAGCGAACATTTTAATTATTGTCGAGATAACACAGCTTGAAGAGGAGAGCATCCCAGTACAGAGGAGAGCCTTGCTTTGTCTCAATACCTGATGACTAATTTCTCCCTGAATTAAATGTGAAAATCATTAAGTTTGAAAATTACCTTGATGTAGTGTAGTGAAGCCTCAATGGACCCCAATTTGCATTTTGCAAATCCATCCCCCACATTCCCTGTGGTGTACCAGGGGCTGGCAGATGATGTTTCTGTGGTGCTGGCTTATGTTTTCCCTCAGGGATTTTTTTTTGCATTGGCCTCAGCAGAGAATGCACAGCTCTTTGTCAAGGCTCTGCTTGGGCGCTCTTGGTTCTTTCTTGGGGACAGTGGAAAAAAGGGTTATAATTAGGTTTGATCTAACCTTTTCGGAAGAGGTCACTCCACAGTCTCTCTGGTCTCTTTATATCAGAAACATTTTTCCAAGCTGTATAAAATTCCTGTGTTCTGAAGATTTACTGAACATAATTAAGGTGCAAGAGGCATAGCAATTTTTAGCAGGGGAAAAAAGAAAAGAAAAAAGAGGAAAAAAATACTGTGTGGGAGGAATGGGGAATTCAGACATGGATACATTTCTGAAGCCACCTGCTGCTTCCTTCAGTTCTTTGGTGGCCACCTACAGAATTTCCCCTTCTTGCCAGGAAAAATATAGAAAATGCAAAGGTGGATTTGGCAGTATCGAGCTTGAAAAGTCATATTTAAGGTATTAATGACTGTTGTGTCTCAGGAGTTCAGTTTGTTCAAGATTAATGGATTCCTTGAGATGTAGCTTCGTGCCAATTTAAATCCAAAGACTCTAAGGTCTAGCTTTAACTTTTTCCACCAAACAGTAGTGATGATAGCCTGCCTTTTGCAGGAGGGAGTTAAAGATCACGAACATTTATTTCTGAAGTTGGCACCCAACCATCATGCACTACCAAGGTCAAAATCCATCTTCTGTGCTTGGAGTGGACAACAAAAAATTTGCAGAGTTACTGCAGCATCTCACACAGGAGAGAGGAACCCTTCATAAGTGCCTTGTCTGGCAGTGCAGGGCTCCAAGTCACAGCACTTCATCACCTAAAGGGGCTACAGGTGGGGCTACAGTTTGAGAGGGACTCCTGACAAGGATGTGTAGTGATAGAACAATGAGTAATGGCTTTAAACTGAGAGGGGGAGGGATTACATTAGATATAACAAAGAAATTCTTTACTGTGAGGGTGTGAGACATTGGAACAGGGTGCCCAGAGAAGCTGCGGATGCCCCTGGAAGTGTTCAAGGCCAGGCTGGATTGGGCTTTGATCAACCTGGTCTAGTGGAAGGTGTCCCTGTCCATGGCGGGGTGTCTGGAACAAGATGATGTTTAAGATCCCTTCCAAACCAAATCCTTCTGTGATTCCATGATTCCACAATCATTGCTTCTCCCTCCTGTGAGTTTTCTGGGACAGATCTTGTCCTCTGCTGCATGTCTGACCTCTGTCTACTGCACAGGACTTGGTACCATCAGGCAGCCATGACACAAAACCCAGTGGAAAGAGTGCACAGACTACTCAAGCAGTGTCTGGCAGCCTCCACCATCACCTCAGCCAGGGCCAGCTCGTTCTCTTTCATCTTCTAAGGGAAATGACAGGAAGCTCCCTATAGAAATGAATAGCCTTTCATCTTGCTCCTGCCATTTGTTAAGATCAATTATTTGACACCAGCTGCTGCCTTATCTGTCTCAGTTCTTGGGGTGAAATACCTCTGGGAAAAAAGTAAAAAGTCATCAGCGAAGTTTAAAAATCTCTCAGTGGACTAGAGTGACATGCTTTCAGCTGCCTGGCATATGGTGCTAGGTATGGAGTAGGAACAGAAATGCCTGATGGGGGACAGTGAGTGAAGCCCTGGGGAATGCAACTGCTACAGATGGTTCTTCTCCATTGCAGCCAATTCATCAGGAGTCATGGTAAATGTTACCCTGCCCCTTACGGGCCCAAAGGTTACCTGAACACTTTGGAGCAGCCCTTTGCAGCTATGAAGTCCATTTGCAAAGTAGGAAAAGTTTTTTGGAATCTGATGAGTCTCAAAAATCTACTTGGAGAGCCCACAAGCTGCAGCAGACACGGCACAGACAGACTCAGCCTCCCACTCCCAGAAGGACGAGCTCATTTACCATCCTCATCCTGGTGCACCTGACACGCTCCAGAAACGGCGGCAGAAAAGCAATTCCCACTGCCCTGCCAAGATGCACTGAGGAGAACATGATGCCTCTTCTCACTGATGAAGCACTTTAATCCCACCTCTTCAGACCATCCATGCATAGCATTGGTCACAGGAACATCCACAGGCTGGGAGACACCTGGGTGGATGTCCCAAAGCTCTCCAACACCCCCCACCAACCCCTTGACTTCCCACCTTTCACACTCAAGCAACATCCATGCCAAGGCATCAAAACACCCTCCCTGTCTCCCTCTGTGGGGCCTCTGTGGATGACAGGCCAGGGGCTTGACAAATGCACACACTTATGTACACCAAGTAGCTTTGATTTGTCACTGCACATCGGGGAGTACCGGGGATAATTGGCAACCTCATTACACAAGGTTTAACTACTCTCCAGAAACGACAAACTACAATCATCACGTTGGTGCTTGAAATGAATTGTTTGGAACATTACAATCACCAAGGCCCCTGTTTCTGGTTGGAGCACCCTACAGAGACATGTTTTCAATTTGCAGTAAAGATGAAGAACACAGAAAGCAAAGTAATAAATTAGATGGAGGCTTACAGCATGGTCCACCTAGGACAGCCTGGTGAGGGAAAGGCAAAATGTAGTATTGAGCCAAAATACGACTTTCTAGTACCCATGTCAGCAGCAAGCCTCAGGTCTGAAGGGAAAACAAAAGGCAAAATCTCCACCTGGCTTGATGGAAAAGGGATGAAGAAAGCAGAACAGCCAGCAAGAATAAAACACATTCTGGAAAGAGGTAGCTCCTGTAAAAGACAGTATGGAGTCTGGAGTAAGGCAAGAGGTGCTGAAGACATCTCAGGTGAGTTTAATATGCTGAAGTTCCATGTGGCCTTGGAACCTCATTATCATAAAGGACATGAGGGCAAAGGATGACACATAAATTAAAAAAGCCTTCCTGACAAGATGCAAGCTTGAAGCACCAGTAACATACTCAAGCATAGAAAGCAGGTCCTTCTAGTCCATCATCTTTCCTGCAGCAACCACCTTTACTCGACTTGAGAGGAGGACATAAACCTTCCTCATCTGTGATACAGAAGTCATGGAAAGGCATTTTTTGGATACAGTCTCTGCCTGCCTTGAGCTGCTGCTCAGCTTTGGCCCTGAGATGTGCAGGCTGAAGGCCTTTCTGAATTTTTTAATGGTACTGACAACAAGACGCTGGCTTGGAAACAGCCAAGAACAATCTGATAACGATATCTGCACCCTTAGGAAACACAAGCCAAAGGAAACTCAAAGACTGACGGGACCTGATGCTTTTTATGATCATCACCTTCTCACCTAAGATTTGGATTTTTCAGCAAGCCTTTAAAGTGTTTGGAGGGGCACAACACCCAAACCCAAAAAGGCATTGAAGTCCAAACCTGGGCCAAAGCCTCACCACTGTGGCTGTGAATGAAGGTACAGACAGAGTCCTCTCCAACAGATTGTCACTATCAGTCATGAGAAGCCAGGAGTTAAAAACTACTCTTGTTAGCCTTTAATCCTGCCCAATCCTATGAACTCCCACTGAGGATTACAGGCTCCCCATGGTCCAGGCCCTCCCTGCACAGCTGGGAGCTTTTGCCCTAGCACTGTGTCTGCTCCCAGAGAGCACTTTTTGGGAGAGAAATCCTGGATTCAGAGTGGCTCCCCTCTAGGTATTCAGCAGATTGGAGCAGGACGGAACTGAACAGAAGACAAGGCAGCTGTCAGCTGTACATCTCAGCTCTCCTACACTCTTGAAAATGAATCTGGAAAGAAACCAAAATGTTTCCAAATCTAGGGAATTTGCAGCTCTGAAATTCATTTAAATACACAGTGAGTTTTCTTTTAATTCCTTGTGAATGAGCTTCTCTTTCCAAACCTGGAGGATTCCATATCAATTTCAAACCTTTTAGGGTTTTAATCTCTCTTGCTAGACAGAGCAGCAGAATGTAACGAATTTCTGGTTTAAATCATTGCAAAACAGAATGCATTTAGGGCAGAATGTTTCAGAGGTGTTGAAAGATCATGCCGAGGAAGCACTCTGAAATCAAATTTCATCAGAACTGGCCGCTCAATTCAATAGATGTGACATTTCTGTGTGAAAAAAAAGAGAAAGGTTTTAATGAACTATTTCCAAGCACGTCCCAGAGCAGTTGGTGTGTCAGAGGCAGGGAGCAAGAGGGCAGATTCTGGACAGACTCAAGCAGAGGGCACAGGTGCCCTGACACACCCGAGCATCTTCCCTGGCCTCAAGGAGCAGAGAGGTCCCCAAGGTAAAGCAGAGGTAGGAAAGTAAAGCTGTGCCCCCAGAAGAGGAGGGACTGCCCAGCCCATGCCTCAAGTGCTCTCACAGACCACACGGAGAGCACAGGGCTGGAACAACCCTGCCAGGCGGGAGCAAAGAGCAATGGCAGCATTTATTCAGACTTCCACTGCTGTTAATCCTTCACTTCTCTGTGCTCCCAAATGGGCTTGCTTTGCTGAACTGAAATACTAATCAGGTAAAGCAGTGCAGCATTCACGTGCCAATTCAGCCAGGGAAGCAGCTCCCAGGACTGTCCCGAAGCTTTCCTGCCTGAGCTGCCATGCCCCTGTGCAGAGCCCCTCGCTGCCTCCACTGCCTTTGATTGCCTCCACCTCGTGCTGTTCAAAGGCACCACTTTCATTTCAAGTTTAGAGCTCCTCTTAAGACTGCTTCTTTCCTGGCACAAAAATACCCCATAGGAAGAGATGCTAGGGCTTCCCAAGAGCTGGGCCCTCCCTCCTGCTTAGACTTTGACAGAGATGTAAAAGATCAATACTTTGAGCATGTTCCTTTTATATTAGTCCTGGCTTTTTTTTTTTTGCGTGCTAAGGCTAGAGAAAGCCAAGGAATCTCAGCCAGCCCTCCATCTCACTGACTTTCAGCAGATATTGTGGTGTCTGGAGCACCCTCCCACGTGCCAGCCGTGCCACGTCTCTAGCTAACAGCCATGACCCAGCTCAGAGCGTGTCCTCAGCTGACACTGCCCTGCTCCCTCTCCTAGCATGTCCTTTCTCTTGTGGCAGTCACTGCAAGGCTTGAAAAAAAAATGTAAGAAAAAATAATAAAGCTCCTTCAGTAGCCAAAAAAGAGATGCAGTTCATCCTCCAAGGGGACAATCCACACCTCCATGCAGACATGGACTTACAGCAGGAACAGCTCTGCCCAGGACAAGTGGCAGAGACAACACGTGCTAAAAACAAGTCAGAGTTGTGGCCATACAAACCCCAAGGAGCATCTCTGGTTCCAACCACCTGTACAGGCAAATCCTCTGCTGCTGCCCAGAAAAACTGTGGTTGTGCCATCCCTGGAAGTGTTCAGGGCAGAATGGATGGAGCTCTGAACAAGCTGGTCTAGTGAAAAGTGTCCCTGCCCAAGGCAGGGGAGTTGGATCTAGATGATTTTTAAGGCCCCTTCCAACTCATGCCATTTCATGATCCCATGGATTCTGTTCAGCATCACAAATTCATGAAGAATCCAAGATCATATTAGGACAGAAGACATGATTATGCATGAACATACACATTTTTAACCTCTGTATATAACTAAGAGCTTTTTACCCTAGGAAAAAGCCTGAACAGTCTTAACTTTCTCCAAAGGAGAATCAACAAATAGATTAAGGAGACAAGGACCTGTCACAAAGGAATGCATGCAGACATTTCAGCTGCTACCAAAGATTAAACCATCACCTGAAACACTGCCCATCAGGAACGATGAGGTGTGTTTGCCTCACTTCAGCAACATGACTCTTGACCACATTCCGACTGTGACAACAGTGGCAGTGGATGTGAAAGGAGATGTCAGCTACCAACACCGTGTCGTCTGTGACAGCCTCAAAGGAATAACTAAAAAGGTCATTCCTTGTCTTATTTGATGTGACGCAAATTTTATTTCAAACTCCATCTACAAAGAGGCTCCTGGAATACATACTGATCCAAAATGGGGCTACCTGCAGTGAGAGGGCTAACGTGGAGGCCTGTGGTGCCTCCTGATGTAATCAATACTTGAAGCATATGGATGTGGCAGTTTAATTTCTCTACTTCAATGAGCAACAGATGCTCAGTGAACCCCCCATGGCCTCCCTGTGTGCAAGATGCTCAGCACCATATTCAGGCTGAACTGCTGCCCCTCCGTGCAGCAGGGATACGTCATATTCTTTCATTTTTCTATCTGAAAACCTGCAAATGATCCCAGTGCCCACTCCAAAAGCTCAGAGGCCAGAAGCAGACACTCTGATGTGTACACAACAAAAGCCACAGAACTATCCATTTGGACATATAATGGGAAAAGCCTGTCCAACAAAAAAAATCCTTGCAAGAGGGATGAAAGGATGAAGAAAATTTACTGACCGAGTTTCAAACAATTTATCCTTTTACCTTTCTTCTGAATCTCCTCATCAAGTCAAAATTTCACATCTTTGACCTTCCCTTAATGAGCAACCACATCTACCATTCAAGGCATTTTTATATATTTAGACAACACCTTTTTCCCCAAAGTCTCTTTTTCCTTCCCATTTGCACTTCATTCAACTCCCAATTAAGGTGACTGTACAGGGAGTAAGTGATTTTATCCTCATTTATCTAAATGCATCAGGCTGTAATGAAACCTGCTCTGCCACAACAACAGGCAGTGGGAAGCAGCCACCAGTGCTACAGAAACACCCTCTCAGATGAAGAATTTTCCAGTACAGCCTAGAAAAAGGATATCTGCCCACACTCTCCCACAAAGTGCTGCATTCTCAATTGACTTTAATTAGAGCCACCTCCATTTCCACCACTGCAGGACATGATGTGAGGCTTTCTCTCTAATTTGCTACAAATCATGCTCTGCCCTGCCATTTTGCTGCTATTCCGGGCTGGTATCTCCCTCTTCCCATTTGAGTTTAAGAGCTGTGGTAATGCCCAGCACTCATTGCTTTGCATCTGGGATTGCCCTAAGCTGAAGCTCAGGTGCTGGAGACTCCTAGTTTCTTTTAAGTGCCCTTGCTGGCTCACTCTCCATTTCGAGGGGCAGAGGGGAGCAGCACAGTACACTGGGGAGAAATGCACAAACTGCTCTGGCAGCTGTGCTCCCCTTGATTTTTTTACCAACTCCATAGGACTACCAGGCATTTGTGAAGCCCTGCAGCTTAAAAAAAGAAAACAAAAAAACCAAACAACCAAAAACCCCAAAGCTTTCAAGTGGAACAAAGTCTCTCTCTCAGATGTGGACAATGCCAGAGATAATTAATTAGAAGCTAGGGAGCGAAATGTCAGGGTACTGATTTATTGGGTGACTTCTGGTGGGACAGAGGACCTGCTGCTGAGCCTCACGGACAACCTTGCCTCATGCCTCACTGTTGGAGTCCATATTTCCATGGATTTTCCACAGAGAGAGAAAAGTACAGGGATTGAATTAAAGCCTTTACAGAAATTAGACTATATTAAGCCACGTACACATAAAGTAGAGATTTAAGCTTTAACTTTAAGAAAGTACAGCCCAAGTGCCTAACTGCTAGCATAAAGTTCAGAGCTTCAGGCCTAGTGATACAATTTTAGACACAACAAAAATATAGTAGGGTACTGGTCATAACTTTAGATACAACTTCTAGCAAGTAAGACAAAGTTTTTTACGTACAATAAGATAGAGTTTTTACATTAATAAGACAGAGCTTTTACGTTAGTGAGATAGAGCTTTTTACATTAATAGATATGCCATATGCGTAAGTTTTGGATACTGTTTTTTGTAGTTTTATGAACTCTGAGAACT
Source organism: Prinia subflava (assembly GCF_021018805.1). Lineage (NCBI taxonomy): Eukaryota > Metazoa > Chordata > Aves > Passeriformes > Cisticolidae > Prinia > Prinia subflava. The sequence goes on from NC_086261.1 coordinate 6,057,377, forward strand.
GGACTTAGATTGGGTAGCTTACACATAAGGATATAAATATGCATTTATGATTTGTGGATAAAAGGCCTCTGGGTTGGGAGTGGAGGTGTCGATCGATCGGTTTCTGATCTATCGATCCAACCTCTGCCATCCACAGCCTGAGGGAAGAGCCCTGCCTGGGAGCTGAGATGGGATTTATAAGGTTCTATCTACTGCAGTCCTTACCACTCGGGATCCAGGGCCCAGGGACCCCTTCCTGCCACCGCGGCCCTGCTGCTGGGAATGCTGCTTGGGGACAGGAGCTGGAGCAGGAGGTTGCTTTGCTCTGAGGCTGGAATTCTGTGCTAAATTGCTGTTCACCCCGGTGTTTCATCTTTCTGGGATTTCATGCTCATAACCATTGTAAGACCACACATTCAGAACCCTTTTGCCTTCAGACCTATGCATTTATGTAACAACTCCGTAACAACCTTAAAATGTCTTGGGACCTTTCAGACTTTTTACCAATTAGAAAGGGCCTGCAGCTCACCTCGCAGCTGCTGGAAGCAGGTGGTGCTGCTGTCCCCGTCCAGCGGGTGCCGCAGGACGCCGTTGCTGGGCTTGGGCCGCTCGTAGTCCCTGTCGGGGAGCATGGCCTGCTCGCTCTCCCCGGCGCGCTCCGCCCGCGGCGGCAGCGACTGCGGGAAGCCGAACATGGGCAGGGACGAGAAGAAGAGTAAGGCACCGCAGAGCAGGAAGCCTCCCCACCACGCTCCGATCCACCGAGGGTCGTCCGGGGTTATGTCCAGCTTACCTGTGGGAGGGGAGCAAACACCAGTCAAGGGTTTGGCTGTGGGGAGGGGAGGACAACAGGGTCAATGATCCCGCGGTTGTTGGGGCCTTTGGCTGGTGAGGGGTACGAGACACAGGGTGGGAGCTCACAGTGCTGTAGTGTGTGAGCCACCAGTGCACAGCGGCCTCCATAGCCAAGAGACGCTTAGGACCAGCTCCCATCACTTATCTAAACGGTGCACCCAGCTCCTGCAGCACCCTGTAATCAGAGCTTCCCCCGAGTGTTTTTGGCTCTGCCAGCTCTAGGAAGTTGCTGTATAGCAGTCCCCTGTGCTGGCACTGAGGTTTTGGTGTCCCTGTCCCAGTGCATCCCACTCACCTGGCACACTTCTGGCACAGACGTGCACACAGAAGGACACTGCACCTCCAAGCCTGCCTACCACCCTGTTTTCCCAGGAGCTCAATGCTCCCTCTGCTTTGAATTGACAGTCTTTTCAGCAAAACAGAGACTGGCATTTGGCCTTTAGGGGCACCTGTGACTGTGTGGAGGGTGAAACAGTCCTAAATATTGGAAAAGAAACCCACCCACAGCATCAAATTGGCCCAGGAATGTACAGAAATAATCAGAAAAGGAAGAAAAGAAAAAAAAAAAAAAAAGGCTAGAGTATCCTGTAGGCCATCACTCAGCAGAGATAAGGCCTAAGAAGGGTCTGGAGTCTGTGTGGAGAAATACAAATAAACAGCAGGAGAAGAAAAACTGTTTTCCTAACAGCTGCCTTGCTGCCACAGCCACAAGGGTGCCCAGTGCTGGAGCTGATTCCTGGGGGAGACCCAGGTCCACATGGCTGGAATAACAAGCTCCTCTGCTCATGGTGACTGTCTGGTTACAGCCACTCTGAAAAATCTGTCTCAAGCGAGGCAATCAAGTTGTCTCTCAAGCAGAGACAGAAGGAAACTCTTTTCTCCTTAGGGAAAATAACACGTAGCTCTCAAATACAGATAAAGTTTGAAAAATAGTGTTGTGGAGGGAGTGAATTCTTCTGCTGTTATTTCCTCCTGCCTGAAGTGCATTTTTTCAGGTTCTTGGGAACACAACAGCATGAAGAGTCAGGCAAATCAGTCTTCTTCATATTCCCTTCCTAAAATAGCTGCTGGGTGGCAGGCAGTGCAGCAGCATGCCCTGACATCCCACACCTTGTCCTGCTCCCAAAACAGAGAGTAAGACAAGGCTCAATCCCTGGAGCTTGCTCTCCTTGTGCCACCTCAATCTGCAAGGCAGAGCCAGCTGAAAGTGGAAACTCTTTTCTATACAAAAACAGAGGCCATGTGTGCCCCAGCTTTTGCATGACAGCGACTGACCATGGCCAAAGCCAGCTGGACCTGGAGCTGGGAGTGCTGCACCCTCCCTGTGAAATGGCAGAGCCACAGCCCTCCCAGGCTTCTCAGCAGTAACCTTCTACAGTCCTCCGTGGCTCAGTATTTGTCTGGGGCTTTCTGAGCTGTAAATACTGAGCAATGTCTTAAGTTAAAAATGTCCAGAAGACACCAAATTAACTTTTTAGCTAGGTCAGCATCTTGTCTCTGATAGTAATCAGCTGCAGCTGCCCAGAGAATAAAGTCAGCATACATTATTCTTGTGGCCTGGGGGCTTTCTAAGTTAGATTTGGTGTCATGTTCATTTTTTTTCATATACAAACTTGTCCAATTGCTTTAAATCCATTTGGAGATTTTGAGCACCTTATGGTGAGGAGTTCCACAGCTTCACCTACTGGGAGATAAAATATTTTCTTCCATACATTCATATTTTAGTGTAAATTATACTAAATAGACAAATATCTAACAGGTTTCAAACAGCTCCTCGCCAAACGAGGCTTTGGTAAAGCCAAGGAATGAAAAGGGTCCACGTGGTGTTTGACCAAACTGCAGCCAAATGTCTCAGTCATTCCAAAAGATACTGCTTTCTCATTTGATATTATTTACATTTCTTCAGCTGCCATGTGCATGTGGGATCAAAAAAAGGCAGTAACACTTTTGCAGACTTGCACAATTCTGAGTCCTGCTAGGTTCAACTCCATCCAAATGTGTTCTGTGACAACAGATTTGCAACACCATAGGGCTGAAATAAACCCTCTAAGGGACAAAACCCCTGCATAAGGGTCTGTGGGATTCGATGGAGATGAGAACTGTAGAAAAAGCATCTGAACAGCTGAGGGAAAGGAATGAAGCATCAGGTTTGTCGTGTGTAGTCAGAGGGCCAGGGAGCAGTGGAGAACAGCCTGTTACATGTTGCCCTCTCATGGCGAAGAACACACAGTGCAAGGCACCAATAAAAGCAGAATTTGGTCTAAACGAACAAAACGACAATTTGCAAAGAATCTGCTTTAACCCGAGTGAAGTCAAGGTGAGCAATAACTATTTAATGCTTTGGAGAAAAGCAGTAACGCTGCGGGACTGATTCTGCCCATCCAAGCAGGGTCATGGGCAGAAGGTGCTGGGCATGGATCTTACTGGTGTGCCTCCATCAGACCCTGGGTGGTTCCCCCACACCCTGGGGTGGCAGCTCTCCAGATTTCACCCCCTGCTCTGGACACAGCTCCCCTGGCATGACAATGCCACTGTGCTGTTTCAAGGTGTCCTTTAAAAGCAAGGATGAAACTCATCTCATAGCAGAAAACACAGAAGGGAACAAATTTTAACCATTACAAATCTGTTATTGGTCAGAACAGAGCTGAAACCTTTTGAATCCCAGTCTTTAAACCCTTCTAAAAATGACACTCATACATGCAAGAGGCACTGAAGATGGAATGACAGAGTTTCCTGCTTGTGAGCATCAACATTTTTGTCCTGATGACAAAAATTTAGCGTATTTGATTTGAAACCAAACCCAGCTCTCCTTACTTGTGTCAATGAAGACAGCATCCACATAGATTTTGGTACAGAAGGAGCCCAAGATAAATCCACAGGCTGGTCCAAATACCAGCATCGTAAACAGAATCCCTGCAAGGAGAGAGAAAAGAGAAGATTAGTACCAGACTCTGGTTATTCATTGCAAGTTGTTCTGCTTGTCTGCTGTAAGATGGTATTACCTTAGTGATGCCAAATAGATAGGGACAGTCTCTGTGTTGAATGCTCCAGGCAAAAGAGCACCCTAAATGTGTTTTGCTTTTCCATATCTCTTCAGGAAAATGAACAGATGGAGGTGTGATAATGCTGAAGGATTTCTATTGAGCTGAGGAGACAGTGTGGACATATGCTGTGTTTTGGTCGGCTGGCTGCTCTAGAAGATGTCTTACTCAGCACAAGGTAAAACAGACCTGCCTTCTCCTCATGGGCAACTATGTCTTTGCCACCTCCAGCTAAAATCCCAGTAGACAGAATTTTCAGACATTAAGGACAGCAAACCTATGAAACGAGTGTTGTCACAGACTGCTGGATAATGTCCCTTTACAGGAGTAGGAGCACTTTTCCAAATCTGTGGAGCCCTTCTCCCCATCAGACACACATGGCAAATATTCATGCTGTGTGGATCTTCCAGCCTCTCACAACTGCTTGTTCTTTCTGCAAAACCTGCATGAAATTGCCAGTGGAACGCCAGGAGAAGAGCTATTACGAGTAAATTACTTATTTGTTTCAATACAGTATTTAGAAGCATTTATTTTCACTCCCATTTTGGCCCTGAAACAGGAACGCTACAGGCACAGCGCCAGCTCTCAATTATCCAGGGCAGAAAGGCGGGGGGACACAAGGATAATCCAGAAAAAGAAGCAGCAAAGATAACACAAAACATTTGTAAATTAGACAATAAGAACACATTAGGTACTTTCACATTTGGGATAACAATAACGTTTAGGAAAAACAACAACAAGTCCCCCAAGGACCTTGTATATAGCGTTCTGAAGGGAGCAGGGACAGACTGAGCAGTGTGGAGCAGAGCAAGAGCCTGGTTGTTCCCTCTGGGGAAAGGCATTGCTGATGGACCCCTGTGCCTGGTGAGGGGGACACCCAGCAGGGATGTGCCAGCACCAGTCTTGGTGTCACTGCACTCCAGAGATGGCCCATGAAGGAGCTCATTTGCCATGGGGGTGCTTTGCTCACTCTCCTAATCTCTCTGGGGGTGTTATAATGCACTTCATCACAGCTGTCTCAGCCCTCAAGTTCCTTATCTGGAAACTTTTTGATTCCCAAGTTGCCTCTCTGTGCATTTCTCAGGAGCTGGAGGAATCCTCAGAGCAGCAAAAAAAATCCCCAGACCGCCATCCCCAAGGCAAACCACATCTGCCAACAACGGCTCAGCCAAGCAGAATAAACTGGTATGGTCAGAAGCAACTTCACCTCTGTTTTTAAAATGCAGGGTGCAAACTAATTCCTCCAGGTTACTGGCACTGGGACTTGGCTGGATTAATAACCAGGGACAAAGCAGAGGTGCCTCCAGCCAGCTGCTCACATAGAAACCCTTAAAGCCTTCATGGCTCTCACCTGCAGCAGCACGAGGGACAAGCGAAGGCGGTGGGAGGAAAAGAAGTGCCAGGTTGTGTGAGCTGCAGTGAGGGGTCACTGCTGTCAGGAGCAGCAGGAGCTGCCAGCCCCTGCCCAGTCTCTGCCAAGCTCAAAGCTGCAGCAATGGCACCGTGTCACAGCCTGTGCTGCCAGCTTCAGTCAATCCCCAGGGTCTGTGTCTGTGATGTCCTGTGTCACAAGGGGACCAGCCATCTCCCCTCCTGCAGTCACCTTGTCCTGGGGGTGCAGGGTTTGTCCTCCATGATCCAGCAGGACATGGGGGAATTGTGCTCCTTGAGCAATAGAGCTGCTTAGGAAGGCTGTGCCTTGCTCCTTTGGGGATCTATAAAGCCTCACAGGGGAGATCCCTGGTTACCTCCACAAGCCTTTCACGGGACGTGAAATGAGGGGAGACACAGGCTGAGGGAACAGAAAAAAAGGGATTTCTTTTCCCAGCACACCTCAGCCCCATCTCTCCTCCTTCCCAGCGCCAAGGCCAGCCCCACTTGCAGCTCTACAATTTCCAACAGGATTTTATAAAATTTCCATGTCACTTTTATGGTCACTAGATGGCATCAGTGTTTGTCATTCAGCCCCTAAGTGCCATGTGGAGCAGGCTGGGTGACAGTGCTGCACATCCTTGCTCCCGAAACACTTGCTCCTGGGGTCCTACAGCCCCACGGAGGGTGGCAGTGACAATGGGCACTGTCAGCACCCACATATCTGCCACATACACACACAGTCTGTGTCCCTTCCCTGTCTGTGTCCAGAAAATCACAGGTTTCAGGACAAACTGTTCTATAAATGTTAAGTTTTCAAGGACAAACTGTTCTATAAATATTAAGTTTTCAAGCACAGAGTTGAAGGAGACAGCATGTAACAGAGATTGCCAGGGCTACTCCTGTGATGTGGCATTCCAATACCTTTGAAAACTGAACACGAATTATGAATTCCTGTGTAAATATGGTCAAGCACATAAGGACACTCTGGTCCCCATATCAACTGGAGCACTGACAAATGGAGCTCTCAGGCAGAAGGACAAGGGCCAGCCAGCTCTACCCTCTAGGCAACACTTTTGGATGCATCAGTGTTGGGCTGAGGAGGGATGGAAGCTTGTCCTGTGATGATCTCCATACCACAGAGTTGTCTGACCATGTGTGTACAGGGAAAACCACAGAACTGGTGTTTGTTTCATGGAGCAAAGAGCAAAACAGAGAACATGGAAAGAGATCATCCTTCACCAAAAGCAAACAGGAACTATTTTCCCCTTTTCCAAAAGCAGAAGAGAGCAGGGACCTGTGGCTGGTGATCCAGCAGCAGCAGGGAGATGCTTGCAGAGAGAATTATCTCAGAATAAGGCAAGCATCAAGAAAGCTGTAGCCAGTGCAGGTGCAGGCACAGGCACAGGTGATAGATGAATACTGCCCCTCCTCACATTATTGCATCTCAAAACCACTAAGCCAGAAACAAGCCCTGTCCTCAGTTATTAAAATACCACATTTCATATCCTGGTGGCTGCAGGAAGGCACGATTTGCTCTGCCAGGCCCTCACTAGAGGGCAATGTGGGATAGAGCATCCACTGAAACACCTATCTAACATCTTACAAAAGCTATTAAATTATTATTCACCTCTGGGCTAGCTTAAAAAAAGCATGTTAATTGTGTTTTCTCTTTTTCTGTAGTTTGTTCTAAAATCAAGAAAACAACCAGTTCACCCCGTGCCCTTTTTTATCTTTTTTTTGAGACTCCAACAAAATCCTAGGGTTGCAATAATAGTATTTTACACTTTAATTCACAAATCAAGCAGATTGTGGAAAAACCCAAGGCATGGACTGCCACAATGGATAGTCCTGGTTCTGTACAGAGCAGGACCACGCTCAAGGATCAATGGAGCATGCTGCTGGGCAGAAAAAATGTCTAATTAAGCAACGGGATAGAGCCTGTGGTTGAACATTTCTGAGGAATTGAGGACACAAGGGGAAATTAGGCAAGTTTGAATTAGCTTAAGACATCCTTCCTCTTTTGAGAAATCCTGCACAACTGCTACCACCACCGTTATTAGGAGAACACTTTCCACATCACCCACATCGTCATGAAACCACAAAGCTGCTGCGCAGTAGGGAAGGAGGTCTTGCAAAAGCACTTTTCACAGTGCTGGGGTTGCTGCTAAGAATTAAAATGTGCTAAATTTGAGGCTAGCTTTAATAGCATTTGCTTGGTCTTTTCTCATGTTTCCCTCTAACTTTTATATCAGTCTGATTTGATGGAGCCAGAGGACACTGATTCCAGAGCAAACAGATCAAAGGTCCTAGAGCTCCACCAGGCTCTTGGGAAACTCCCACTGACTCAAATAAAACCAGTGATCAGTACTGGTACTGAAATTTGATGGTACTTTTATTTTTAACCTCAGAGTTAACTTTTAAAATTCTTACTACATTAGGGCAGTTCTTAGAAATACTTCAGAGAAGAGAATTTTTAAAAAAGCAACTCTGTCTTGGGAATTCAAACACTTTGTTGGGTAACTCTCAAACACTTCCTTCCGGTTTGTGTCCGTTTAGAGCACAATTACATCTTAGTTTGAAAACAGCTAATAATTTTGAGTTTACCTGCTCTACTCCCTTTATCAGTCTCCCTGACTCCCAAGAAGGCAGTGGGGAAAAAAAAAAAAGGGAGCAAAGCAGGCTGCACTGAGAAATCAGAAACATTTTCCTCCCCACCTTTCCAACTGGAACAATTTGCCAAATCCTACTTTGTCCTGTCAAATACCATTTTCCCAGAGCTGAGGAAAGGATTGGAACAGTGGTGAGTATTAGATCTGACATTTTGTGATGAGATTTTATCACTAGTAAGCCCCAAGACTGAAAATGCAGGTTTCCATTAGAGCAAAGGGAAGGAGCAGCAGCAGGTACCACATCTGTGGAGAGAGGGTGCCACAGAGATGCTCTGAGTCATGCAAAGTGCACAGAAACCAGATTACAGAGACAAGGATAAAGGCTGTCAGTATTTCAGTAATAACAAGCTGTCCCTTGGTGTTTCAAGTTGCTTTTCAGTAGCAACAGGATCCTGAAACATGAGCAAACCTGTGCTGTTGGCAAGGTAAAACAGGTGAAGCACCAACTCAATGCCTGTAATGAATTAACTGGGGACAGTAACTCCCAGGAGAAGCCCTCCTGGCTGGAAATAAGGCATGGAGGGAGACACTGCAAGGCTTGCCAGTCTCACCAAGGTGCAGTGAGAGGCATCTCAGGTACAGTCCACTGAGGAGTAAGGGCAGGTTCAGCACAGTCATGGACTGAGGACAAAGAACACGTGGGCAGCTAAAAAATACCAGGTTCAAAGCCTCAGCCTCACCAGGGGCTGAAGACAAGGAAATTTATTTTGGAGAGCTGCCGTACACCAGGCAAAGGTGAGCTGGCTAGGTGAGACAGGAGGAGGGAAAGCAGCATCTCCCACAGCAGGGCTGGCTATCAGAGCAGGAACCATCAGCAGTGACTCACACAGCACTTCCCAAGCATGGGCAAACCCCTGGTGCAGCAGAGGATACTGCTTTATTTAGCTGTGGAGTTGTCACTGGTATCTGCTGGGTCCCCAGGAGCGAGGATGCTCTTGCCTTGGCATTTTCATGAAATTAAAGAGTGTAGATTATTCACTGTGCTCCTAAGGAGCAGCACACGTGGTCAGAGAAATAACCTCCTCCCCCTTGCACCATGCCAAGGGACAGCTTTGGTGGGCAAAAAGCTGATCAGTTTGGAAGGCGTGGGAAATTGCTGCAAAACGCTGTCCTTGCATCAAGTAACCACACCCCCAAAGAGGAAGGGATCAGGGAGCTAAATGTGATCTCTGTCAGCAACTGGGTGGTTCAGTGACCATCACAAACCACAGATTTTGGGGTGTGTGGGTGAGGGCACAGCACAGACCCCATCTGCCATGGTCCTGGGAGTGCTGCTGTGGTCACAGGACAGTACCTGGCCAGGAACACCACCCTCAGGCCCCTGCCTGTGCAGGAGCAAGCTCCTTCTAAAAGCACAAAGGGAACTGGCTTTGCAGAGCACGAGATAATCTCAAAACCCTGCTTGTCCCACATTTCCCGCTGCGTGGAGGGCCGGGCAGGCCAGTGTAAAGGGATTATTGGAATATTGTAATTCACGGGCTCTGTGACCTGCCCTTAAAGAGACACCAGCCCAGCACAGCCTGTGGGAACCAAGGGCATCCTGGTACAGACTGGGGATGCTGCATCCTCCTGCACACCAAGGAGAGCTGCCCGTGCCCACAGGAGTGGAGGGATGCCTGCATTCCTGCTCAGCCCTTGGTCTCTCATTCCCAGCTTTGCTCATTTACCATGGAAAGAGATGATTTTTCCTGCCACTCAGCTCCCAGTCTACACAACCAGCTGCCATCCCCACCTCCTGCTCCCTTATAGCTCCTGCTCTCTGGCACGGGCTGTAGGGAAGGTGAAGGGGTGGTGTTGCACCAGCGGCGTGTTTTGATCTGTTCTGCCTCCTCAGTGCAACCACTGAAGTGAAGGAAATCTTCACACAGGCTGGGCAGATGCTTCCAAGTGCCTGCAGCTGTTGATTAATGAGGAACAACTTTGGGATAATTCACTTTAATGTCTAGTCTTTGTTTTGCTGGGGATCCAAGCAGCTCCAGCCCTGGATGGGGGTGAGGTGGGGAGGAGTGAAGAGGCTGGGGGTTCATCCCATCCGTACAGTAGCACACACATTATTTATTAGTTTTGCCTTCAGGAGCTCAACACCAGCAGACCCCTCAGACACCTATTTAAGGTTGCTCAAATGACACCGAAGACAGGCACAGATGTCCTGGCAGTCCCAAGGCAGGGAGAAGCTGAGATCCCTGCTCAGCCAGCCCCTTCCCATGATCATTCACTGCATCTCATTACTTTTCTACCTTTTAGCAAAAGCTAGTCCCTCCTTGTGATGAGCTGCAAGATGCACAAATACTATGTAAGTGCTTTAGTAATGGGGAACACCAAATGTGTTAGAACAAACTGAGTTTTACTTCTGAGCTCTTCTCATTGATTCCACTGTTACAGCTCACTGCCTGCATCTGTGTGTGCAACACAACACCTGGAGAAAGATCTGACAGTGCTGTCCCAAGACATCCTATTTCTCACTGACAGACTTGCAGCTGCTTTTGGGCCAGCAGAGCAGCTCCAGAAAGCCTGCAAAGTAAAAGCATTGGATTGAATCTGACTTCTCCCATTTCCATGCAACCACTTGTGATGGGAAAGCCACACAGTGGCTTAGTTCTTTCAGCCAGTGAAAGAAATTATTACGAGTTTGAAATCAGGCAGGCTTGGACATCTCCCAAACTCCCCTTTCCTTTGATCAAGCCTTTCTATCAATACACCACATCAGTTTCAGCAGCTTGTAAAATCTGCTCCTGCTTCATGAAGATCTGGGTTTTTAGTGCAAGCTACTCACTGTATACAAATGCTGCAGAATGACTTATTTACCCCCTCGTTTATAAGACTTAATAACTGTAGCTAAAGCTGATTGGGGAGTTTCATTTCCTTACTTACAAGAGGCAATAAAAACATGCACCCATGCTACAGATATAACAAACTTCTAATATGATTCTTCCAAGGCTGGAGAGAACCATGGCAGTGGCTTTCCTCCTGCCTGCTGGAAAAGACTATTTCACTACTCTAGCACAGTTTTTGTTCTGGCCTATATTTAACATTCAGACGTTAATCCCTAAAGGGGTTGCTTGGACTTGAAAGTACTTTACATGGAGGCTTCTCCCCAGACTATCAGGGTCCCTTTAAATATTGATTTCCATCAGAATTCAGGATTTCTCTAAGGAAATGTCTGCTGACTTAAAGATGAAATCTGTTTTCTGTGAGCAGACATTCTGCCTGGTGAACCACCCTGCATTTTCAATTATCACCAAGCCTTAGGTTTGTTTTATCAGCAAATCCCTGTCCCCAGCACTATCAAGGCTACATGTGAAAGGATCAGTGTTATACCAACCACTGACAGTCCCAGGAGATCCTGATGCACACACAGAATGTTTGCAGAGTGGCACAGAAGGGGATTGGACTTTTGCAGTAGGAGCACAAGCTCAGCATCCAGCCCCAAATTTTCCATCATGACTAGGTGCACTTGCAGCAGCTCAAAACACGTTCATCAGCTGGTTTGTGCCCTCATTCTGATGAGCACAGAAATAAGGAAAACCCAAGCCAAACAAAACCATCAAATCCCTCCTCACCAAAAAAAAAAACCAACAAAAAAACCCCCAAAAAACTACCCACAAACCAAAATATAACCCCATATCAACCAAAAACCCAGCCTATGTTTATTGGCTTTTAGGTTCCTCCTTTATCCAGCTACTGAAACACGATCACCAAAAAGATGGCAGAGAAACAAATCACACCATGAGAAAAGCTCCACAACCCTCGAATACATGTTTGCAAAGAAAACAAAAGTTAAAGCAGCCAATTTGTGACCTCTGCAAGGTAAACCACGGGGATGTGCTCACTACAGAAGTCTTGGGATTAATTTGGTCACACCAGTTAACACTGGGAACACACTGTTCCCCACTCCATTTTCCTCCCTCCCATCTAGTCCCCTCCCAGGCAGCGGAGGGACCTCTTGCTGCATTTCTCTCCTTCCTGATGTGAAACTGGAGAAGAAATTTGCTTATGCTAATCAATCCCTGGCACCAGCCACATGAGAGCTAATCCACTGGCAATATCCATCAGTCTCTGCATATTTAACCAAAGCAGTGAACACTCACAGAGGATTACGAACGCAGTGGCATTGTTGTAGCAGTGTTTTCCTACTTAAGCTGTGATCACTCGGATGCCTTGTCTCTTAATATTTACACACACTCCACACACAAACAGCATGCAGAATCACATCAGTGCATGCAAGCACCTCGGTCAGACATTGCCTATGAAAACACACACAGCACACGGTAATTTAATGTATCTCCCTGCGCCTAGTGCTGTTCTCCACCCTTTTCCAAAACACTTATTTTCACTCTGGTTATTTCTATAAACCACCATCTTTCAAGATAGGCATATTGCTTAATCCTCACAAAAGATTTGTCTCCTGCAAAGGTTTTACAGGTAGCTGGACACGCATTGCAAGAGATTAGAGATTCAGGCTGTGTTAGGAGAAGTCCAGAAAAAAAAAGCTTAATAGCCAATTTTTCTGCCACTTTCTGCAAAAAGGCAACAAAGAAACAAACAAAGTATGAACCCACGTCCTGTCCAGTCAGGTGCGTCACAAAAAGCTGATGCTGAGCGATCTCTGAAAAATAAGGACAAGCCACTTGTTCCACCTACCCTGCTGGCTCACATTCCTGTCCCTGAAACTTGCTTGTCATCACCTCAGAAGGAGTCAGCTCAGTTTAAGAAGTGGGTACAAGCACGTTCCTAACTATAGCGTGCAAATCCAGGGCAGGCTATTTCCACCCTGACGCACGAGCCCACGAGCCACGGATTCCACACCTCCAACACATGGTGCAAACACACCAGCCGTAGCCGTGGGTTTGGACCAGCAATTTCCACCTTGCAAGCAATTTTTCCCTTGTGCTAATTACCTTGGGAGGCAGCCACCCAAGAGACTTTGGAAGGAAAAAAAGCCACACGCTCCAACGCCAAGTACGGTTTTTTGAAGGGCTGAAGCCGCACGCCTTCGAGCTGTGCTCGTCTCCCCCCAGCTGTTAAACACAAACACCTGTTTCACCAAATCCACAACACCTCTGTAGCTGCAGACGGGCAGATTTCCTTGTGTTATTGCCCAGGAATTGTGCCAACTGTAGATTTGTATGGAAATACACTTTTAGGGCACTTTTCTCTCTCTCTCCAGGATGGCAACTCTGATCTGAGTTTGCTGCCTCATGTCCTCTTTAATACTGGGTGGTTTTGATCCTACAGGAGTGTAGGGTAACATTAAAGATTTGCACAAAATTCTTCCCAGCCCTCTCTCCCCTGCTCGGATGAGCTTTCCACCCCCACCTGTGAGCACAGCCTATGTTTGCTCAACAAACATGAGACCCTTTTGAGGCTCTCACACATTTTTACCACCATCACTTGAATTCTGCACAAGTCAGCACTTCCTTATACCCTAAAATACACTGGAAAATAAACCCCCAATGGCTCATGCAACTGAGGGTACAATGAACTATTCACACATGATTCTCACAGCCTGTAAAATGTGAATTTTGGCATTTGGAGGTTGGTGCAACACCACCTTCCCTTTTTATTTATTTATTTTCTGCTGTGTACTGAGTTCAGAACAGACACAACATGTTCTTTTGTGGAAAGAGCTACCAGAACTGCCTCCCTCTCTCTCTAACCTCAGACTTGGGGATATCCCTTCCCATCCCACATACCTTAAATGAGAACACGTTCAATTTCTGAGGTTTGATGTCAATACAGGCAGCTTGCTGCTTTTCTAAGCAATGATGAGTCACGAAAAGTTCAGCTCCTTCCTCCTTACTGGACCTCCTACATGTCTGTCTCACCATTTGAGAAACTCTTCCCTGCAAAATTCCCCACTTCTCCTTCCTACTTCTCACCTGACTGCAGCAGAGGGCCACTGCTGCATTTCCAGTCTTTTTCATGCCTCAAAAAATATTTACCGTTTCTTTCTTGTGCTGACAGCACCTGGGATTTCAAGACCTTTCCTCTTAGCATCATCCAGAGAAAGGATTTTTCCAGGGTTAGATGACACAGATTCATCCAGTCAGGTCAGGTATGGTGCTGGATACCTCAACAGCCCAGAGCTCCCCAAATCCTGCTCCCCTCCCAGCTGATCAAGCTGTTACACACACATACATGAGTAATCCTCCATCCCAAACACAGCACCTGCTGCAGAACGCTCTGAACAATGGGTGAAAAGTTCATATTCCTGCTGTTCAGGCATTTCCGTGCCAAGGAACCCTCCCACTGCCCCACATCACCCCTGCTCCAGTGCTTCCAGCTCAGCTGACAGCGCCCTGGGAACATAAGCAATTCTAATTTATTTTTCTCCTTTTGTTTCATGTTTTCTCAAAAGGTCTCAGAGGAAAACCTCAGAACAATTAAAGAGCAATGCAATATATGGTATGTTCATCTCTGAAGGCAAGCAGGAAGAAAAGAGTGTCCAAAAAAGCAACAGTTCCCCAGGAACTGCCAGGGCAGCTCCTGCCCTCCCAAAAGCCATCAGCAAAACTTTCACTTTTAGCAAGAGCAGTTTTAACACATTTTGAGATGTCTCTCCCTATCTCCTTTGTCTGGCTGCTGTGCAGGTACAGACTGCGCTGCACGGTGGAGGATGACTCACAGGCAACTGGCACTGGGTAAGCCCATCCTAAATTTCTGAGGCAAGGAGAGGCCTGGGAATCACCAATGACATCAGGCAAGCTGCTGGGAAGCCAGTGCTGATAACAGTTATCTGTAGCTACCATTTAGGAAAGTGCCGTGCTTTCCTCTGCACAGCAGATTAAATCTACTCTGGTAATGGCTGAGCTCAGGAAGGAAAGGAAATTGAAAACAAAACTTGTGTTGTTCTGCTTCCTCATATTGCAAACGCCATCAGAAAAAAGCATTTGCTCTTGACAATAGTCATTCTTTGCCCTGACCCAAATCTCACTGAGGTTTAGGGGAACTCTTGCACTGATCTTAACTGGCTTTGGATCAAATCCACCATTCGGTTCTTAGAGCAGATAAATATTTGTTCTTACAGACGTGTAGGGTGCTGGCCTGGGACCTGCCAGACTTGGCTTGACACAGATATCTCACACCTCCTTCCCACCCACCTCCTCCCTCTGAGGTACCTCACTGCAGAGGCTGCTCAGCCCTTGGCCGTGCACAGGTTGCAGCTCCACCAGCTTCCCTTGGACAGTGGCAGGAGCAGGCCAAGGTGTCCCCAAATCATCTGTGGGGATTACTGTGGGAAATGTGGGGTTGGGGCTCTAGATGTGCTTTTGTTTCATGGCATTGCTACTTCTCAACAAGTGAAATTTGGACAGACTAGATATATATATAATTTATGGGTGGGACAGTACCATGCTCCCAACAAAACCTTCCAGGACAGGCAATGGTGGTGATCCAGTCTGACAATCCCCTCCAAATATCCTCTCCCAAATTACCCCATGTGGGGAAGTCTGAAGGATGCCAGATGCCAGTCTGCTCTGGGGGATGGGGAGACTGGCTGGATGCAGGATAATCCCCCAACCTAAGATTAATTCCAACGAAATTGTTTAGCAGTCCTTTGCACTATCAGCACAAACCCTGCAGACTGGATCCAGAGGACTATGCTCCTGAGAGAGTGTTATTCAGCATTTCATCCCTTGTGCACAGCCCTTCCTCCTCTTGCCAAAACTACAGGCCACATGGGTGTTTTCCTGAGGTTTCTTACAAATTCAGAAGCTGTGGGGAGCTGCCAGCCTCTTCAGTGCTGCTTTCATAAGAATATTTTCTGTTGTGCCAAGGAGGACCCTGTCCCTGAAGGAGTCTCTTTCTGCCCAGGGGAGAGAACAGCTGCTGCTATCATTATGAGCTTGTCTCCCTTAATTAAGCAGCCACAGCTGAAAGATGAAACAAGGTCCTTTTCCAGCCCTCCAGGAAAGGGGCTGGATGGAGGCTCTGCCAGAAGACAGCAATTCTCCCACAGTAGACCTGGAATTCCCTTTTAAGTTGAGAAGTGAATTAAAAGCTGCTGAATATCCCATCTAAAATCAATCACATCAGAATGGCCCAATTAAGGGTGTTTCATGGGAGGTCACCCTTGCCTTAGGGAAACAACCCTAGTTGGCCAAGCAGGATGAACATAGGAAGGTGCATGATGGCCTCTTATTGCTAAAATAGATTACTCAAAATCTCCAATTCAATTACTCCTCCTCAGTGACCTTTCAGGCGTTGGTGTTCACACTTCTGGGAGTAATGGCTTTAATGATAAATACCTGATTTCCACTTTGTTCAGAGATGTCCACCTCTGAATTCGCTACTTTTTGATGGGCTTTACGTTTTCAGGAGGGTGAAGGTGTGAATTTGTTCTGCCTTTTTCTTTTGTTTGTTGGATTGGTTTTAAAATACCTAATTTTTCAATAAATACAAGCCTCCTAATTCCCTAACCTTTGGTTTCAAGTGTCCTGTCTTTGTAAGCATCCCTTCATCCTGGTTAGACAAAAATGGGGTTTCAATCAACCGAGTAACTGCAAGTATCTCTGAGTAGTATTTCTTAGAGTCATTTTGGTGCTGTCACTCATGCTCATCTCCAGTGTGGCTCTATTAGCGAATTCATGTTGACTCTCTCATTTCTCTGCCTGTTTATTACTCCAATCCAGCAATCACCTCCTGGAAGATGTTAACTCTTATGTCTGCATAGGCAAATGAACTGCTTAGAAAATTAAAGTAGTTTCAGAACCATGCTATTCTGGTTGGATCTGAGCTGGACTGAGAGTTTTATAGAACTTGTTAGCACCCACATGCTGCACATCCTGCCAGCTGAACTGCCAGTGCTGCCATTTCCAAGCTCAATCCTGTGAAGCAATCCAAGTTAAGATACTCATACTTTTAAAATAATCCAGCTAAAAAATCCTAGAGAGTCTGTGACAGGAAGCTGGAAACAGCAATTTCCAAACCAGCAAATAGAGCTGCCTCTTTATCGTCATTTCACAAGGTTTATCTCTACTGCAAAGTCCTGGTACGTGGAATTGGTCAAAAGCCTTTGATGGACTAGTGTGCCACTGGAAAAATGCAGTGGATGAAGCTAGGAGGCTTTATGAGACTGTGACTGCTTATCTTTAATTTTTTTTCAGGAGGAGAAAAAAAAAAAAAAAAAAAGACAGGACGTTGAAAATTCTCCCCAGAAACTCAAAACAGGTTTGAAAAAACTGTCAGTTCTACAGGATGAATTCTCAGAGTGCGTGATACAGAGCCAAATAAAAACCCCCAAAGAGTTAACAAACACACGGATCTCTCAGACACTCTGTTCTCTAAACACCCCGTGTGGAACATCTCCAAGCCTGCCCTGTTTCCCTGAGGCAGAGGGAGGCAGGGCTGCTCCGCGGAGCCGCCAAGCCCCGCGGGACGCGCTTGGCCGGCCCCCACAAACTGCCACATGTTTCAGCTGGTGTGGCTTTGGACCATGATCTACTTTCATTATTTTTGGCAGAGTTTGTCGCATTCTTTTGGACAGTAATTACGTTTTCCAGGGCAGGCTTCCTGCCAGAGCTCGAAACGATGACCAACAGGCCCTTTTTAACCACCTGCTACGATTCCAGCCTTGATTAGTTATTAATGTGCTGTGGCAACCCATTGCAAGAACCACATTTCTGGTTATGTTACCAAGCTGGCTTCTGGGAGAGGGAGGCTCGAAAGGAGAATGGGGGAATACTATAAGCAACAAAGACAGAAATTTGGAAGGTTGTAGAGAAACCACAGAGATTTTGTACATAGTACATGAGTAGGGACCAATTCTTAAGTGAGTACTTGCTTTGTCCCCACTGTTCCCACATCAGCTGGGACTGAGCAGCTGTGATATGATATGAGCAACCCAATGCTAATGATACCTAAAGATAGAAACAACTCCTTGTAAAAATCTGGGGTCTTTTTCACTCTACAAACATCAGGCTCCCATTTCCTTCTTGTGTTTTAGATGAGTCTGGGAGATGAGAGGCTTGAAAACACTGGGTTTCTGCAGATGTATGGACACTTTCTGACTGCCTCTACCCAACAAACACCAGCTTCATGGGCTCATTCATATTTGACTGAGAGGGGGTCTTAAACACATTAAATTGTTATGACTGGCATGAATATGTGGTCCTGGAATAGCTCTGTGCTAGATCCAAAGTAGCAACAGCCTGGCCACAAATGTTGTCTGTATTTATAGGTATTGTAGATGCTTATGATGGGATATCACAGAGAGATACCAAAGCACAGAAGTTTATCTGTGGGTTGGAAGGATGTAGCAAGTTCATCCTGGCAGGAAAACTGGTCTTTCAGTCAGAAAAAAGCTTCTCATTTCCTCCACCTTTTAATTTCTACCTTCTAAATTTTACCATCTCCTTGTTTCCAAAAAAAGAAATGATGGTTCAGTGGCACATGGGGATCAAACCTTGCATGAGGACAAGTCACAGTTTGTTGCTGAAGGGAAGTAAGAGGCTCCTGTCACTGCATATCGCCCACTTCAGGTATTTTCTTCATTTAACCACAGAGGACAGAAGATTGAGGCAGCAAGAGGCTAAGGCATATGACCAAGGATATTCCCAGGGCTTTAGGAAATGAGGATCTTTATCTTCCACCTCTTTTCTCCTGAGATGGTATCCAGAATTGCCCAGATTGCACATTAGATACTTTAAAATCTGCTGTGATGGATCCCTTCTCATAGTTTGTGCAGTCATCCATTGAAGTGTATGTCCTTCTCCTTTTAATAATCAAGTCTTAATTTTATTTTCCCTCATCGAGCACAGAAACGAGTCAAGGGCTTGGCACACATCACAGGCACAAAGGACACAGGTGCCTGGCACCTTCTCAAAGCAGCAGTCCCGAAGTGAGTAACCAACAATTGCACTCCACAGGAATTTCTATTCTTCACAGGTACCAAATTTTAAAGGAAACGTGACCGACAACGTTCCTGATGTCCTGCACAGCATCTAAAACTCAAGAAAAATCCCCATTAGTCCTGATTCAGGCCCACTTAAATGGCAGACTTCTTTGCAGACTTAGTCATGAGTATGTATTGTCCAGGGTGTACCAAGCTCTCTGACAACTCTCTCACTCCCTCAAAGCCATCAGGATTTCTCCCGCCAGGCTTTCCATGGCATCCCTCCCAGCCTCTCAGGCTGCAGCTGCAGGCTGCCAGGGCTGCTTTGCAGCTTCCCTCTGAGTAGATCTCAATAAAGCTACCCACAGGATCTTGATAAAAATTAATGTGAAACTCTTGCCGCATGCCACCAAATCTGCATCCCATGGGGGATATAGGAAAACTACTAACTTAGTTTTGTAATAAAGCCTCACCAAAGGAATGACCATCTCAGGGGAACATTCCACCTTCACTTTCACTCTATTCTTTTATCATCTCCCAGAGGTTTCCAGTAATAAAGCCAGCACTATGTTTATAAGGATCCAGAGCAGACACACAGAAGGCACTTTGCATTTATTGTGATGATTTCTGCTTTGCAAAGCAGGCATATGTCTGCCAGAAAGCTCCCTGCTCTGCCCCTGTCAGTGTAACCTGAACCATGGAGAGGAGAAAGGGACTTAGTTTTTCACATTATCTAGGTTTTGCTCCTTTTCTCAACTCTAGGAGCACCTGAAGTTAATTCTTCTCTTCACTTTTTTCCTTTACCTGATCAAATCCATGATTTAATAAGGAGACAAATATCTACAGACACCTTGGAGGGTCCTCAGTGCACAAGGAGTTGCCAAGAAAAGGAAAGCACACCACCACTCACACCTTTAGAGGCCTGGATTATTCTGTGGAAGATTTGGCAAAGTAGCACAGTAAAAAGAAAAGATTTTTCCATCCCTGTGAAAATAATTCCTTTGCTCCAATGTCGAGACAAATCATCAGCCCTCATGATTTATTTTGCCAAAAGAAACATTCCCAAGACACTTAACTGGAATTATTGAAACATTATGTGTTGATAGAGGGGAAAAATAACTACCTAGAGTTTGTTTCATCTCAGTACAACTTTATATAAAGAGATCTTTTGTCTCCACCCAAATACATAATGTTGACAATCTTCTGTTGAATATTGGGATAAATTTGATGCAAAACACTTCAATTTGAAAAACTTGGCACAGTGAGAAGTGTCCAGCAGACCCAACCCAGCAATCACCCTGCAAGGTTCCCTCTGCACACCTAATGTGCCTCGTTTTCCCAGCAGTAAGGTGCAAGGATCACAAGGGGATCTGCAAGTGACCTTTATGAATGTCCTTAAATATGGAGGTTGTATCAGAAAGTTTTAATTACTGCATCTTGGCAAGACTATGCACAAGACTGTAGCAGGGCATTTGTTTAAAAGAAATTACCTGGGCACTGAAGTCATACAGTGTTTTCATCTCCAGTGACTAAATGAAGCCTTCAGGCAAATTATTACACCTTTCCACTTAGGAAAGATTAAAGTTTTCTTTGACACTAAATGACCATTAACCACGTACTGCTAATAGGGGACAGTACCCATTCAGGATGGTAATTGAGGTGTGTGCCATGAAGGACAGTTAGGAAATACTCAATTTTCACAGTCTAAGTAGGTTAGAATCCATCTAGTTCATGACTTCAGCGAGTGTATCACTGCTCTGCAGTATTATGGAGAAGTTGTTGGGTCACATCTACTTTATCACCACAGTCAAGGTAGGACTGCTCTTCCTGGCTTTTGCAAGGGGATTATTTCCAGGCGTCCAGATGTACAATTTTACCATGCAGAACTGAGCATTCATGCTCGTTGTTAATACTGAACTAGTGAACAAGGGGAGAAAATGAAGATAGGGGAAAAAATACTTGAAATTGCATGTGAAAACCACTGTTCCTTTCAGTAGCAGCTGTAATACAAAAAGAGATGCTGGCTGACACAGTCTGGGTCAGAAAACCCTTCTGGGGACACAGAGATCTATGATGCTGTTTATAAAGGATCCTTCATCCACCCTGAAGTGACAACACTACAGAGGCACTACTGCAAACAGCGTGTTTAATCCTGCCTTTTGAGTGCTCTCTAGCACTGACCCTGCTTTCTACACACTGCTGTGTAAGAAAAGTGCTGCAACCTCCCCATCTGGCCATGGCAGGCAGTGAACACAGCCCTGTCCCCCCAAACACCACTTTGTGCCACTCCTCCTCCTCCACAGCTCGCAGAGGAAAGCGCCTGTGGTCCTGTCACAGCAAGAAAAGATAATGTGGAGGAAACCAGGTCACCTCTTGGTACACAGAGGAGACAGGCCGTTCCACAAACCTTTGTAGCCCTTTAGTACTGGCACTTGAAGGAACTCTGGGCTTGCACAGAAGGGCTGGAGTTGAAGAGAGGTTTTAATGTGTTTGAAAGGGAGGAAAGGAGCTTGATGAGAGCCATGCTGCACATCCCAGATACAACACGTACAGATCTCCTCACCTGCCGCTGAGATAGGCACAGAAAGTCCATCCCTTTGCACAGGGGAGCTTGCTTTTGTTTCACTGTTTTCACGGCTTTTGTCATGGGTGATTACGAGACCTGAAAAACTCTCCAGAGTGAGCAACTCCACTTCCAAACCTCCTGGATGCTGCTCACTCAGCACTTCCAGAAAAACTCCCAGTGAGGACTACTTTTTTAATAACCTGCCAAAGGATGAAGAGGCCACTTTACAATTACTAGTCCAGGTATTAGAGTATTTCTCCTCATCTACCTCCAGGAGACCACACCTCAACTGTTCCCCTTGTCAAGGAAGTACCTGCACCACTCCCTGCCTGATCCCAAATGTTACAAGTGACTATTCCTGAATTGGAACCAAGCCAAAGTTTTCCAAACTTCTCTCTAATTCATATGCTTGCTTAGGCTCTGAATTTTATTGCTCAGAAAGCAAACTGGGGGGAAAAAAAAGTAGCAGAAGCAGTCAGAAAAATCACATTTGTTACACACTAGAAGTCTCCCCCTTTCACTAACGAATGCTTCTCTCTCCACAGAGGTTCTCAGACATATCTACATAAGAGGCTTGACTGAGCTTAGCTCTCTGGAATATGTGTCACGCCAGATCCAAATCACAGCGCTGTGATGTCACGGCCAGCAGCAGCTCAATTCCCAAGACTTGCCTTTTTTGCACCAAAATAGCAGTTAAGCCTGAACAGGAAGTTCTGAAATATTCATAATGATGGAATTAGAGGTAACACTTAATCCTCATTACTCACTATTGGTATTTAGGCAGCATACTGTCTGGCTCGTGAATAATCCAGAGGCAGAAGGCAAAAGAAGTTAATATATGTGAACAGGGCACTGTCATTTCTGAAAAGTGGCTCTGCGCTGCCTCTTGGCTCCATGTAATCTTTGTGGGCAGAGGCAATGCAAATTCCTCTCCCTTTACCTGTCATTGTAAGAAAAATTAGAGCTGGCATGAATAAAGGAGAGAGCAGACAGTTCCACCACATTCTGCTTGCAGCTACCTGGAGCCGTATTTACAGCGGACGAATCGCATCGAAACTCCCCAGACTATCTGGGAACAGTTTGGTGGGTGGCTCTCCATTTCTACACCACCAGGTCTGCCCAACAGCAGTAACAAACACTGCTCTAAGACTTAAGCCACAGACAGATATTCCCTTTCAAGTGCAGCCATGAATTCTTTTTTACTTCTCATTCTGTCTTTTGCTAGCGTCAGGGCAGCTGGCAGAGCCATAAGTGCAAAGGCATCCTACCTCCTTCCAGTCAAGAGGAGCCAGATTAGCAAAGACCTGTTCATATACTCAGTCACCTGGCTCATTTGGGTTTAGGGACGGATCAGAGGAGCAGCTCTGCCTGCTGGGATCAAGGGTCAGCATCTCCTAAATACCAGCTAGAGAAATAAACTGAGGCTGACACAGTAGAGGCTAGAAAGGTCACATCTCTGTGGCCTCAGTTTAGTAACAACACTCGTTTCAGGGACTGCACATTCCACAGTCCTTGATCTCAGGTTATTTGGGGAAAAAAAAAAGGTCAAAATATTGCCTTTCTCTCCTCTGAAGAAAGAACCAACTGAGAGCAAAATACCTACATCGTTTTCCACTATGGCCAACAGCAACACAAGCCAAGATTTCTGGGGTGTTCCCAGCACTCCATCACCAAACACCTCACACACTTTGTGCTGGGTACCATCCTACTGTCATCTTTATCTTCCTGTGGGGAAGGTGCTGTGTTATTATCTTCCCTCTACTTCTACAAGGACATGAAAGCAGCAGCCAAGCTGAGGGTCCATCTGCCTCCATCACACAGATTCCTTACCCTTCAGCTGTGCTTTTCTCCTTCTCTCTCTCTCCTGGATGAAAGCTCCTGTTTCATCCCACTGCCATGACCAAGGCATTCCACTTCCACTCAGCCTACTAAAGCCCTTCAAGAACAGAGGCTGCTGCATTCTGATAAAGCCACCAAGCACCAGGGTTTTGATCAGAAGCTTTGAGTTCACCGTCTAAGGCATCAGCAGGGTGAGGGAGAGAGGGGGCATCCACAGAGGCTTTCTACCAATAAAAAAAGGCCTAAAAATGGACTGTCAGCTAGTAAAGCCCTTCAAAGAACTGAAGGGAAAGCACTTTTCCTTCTTATCCTCAGGAGCATAAAGATTCGTGTTTCAATGCTGCCACTGTAAATGAGGGCACATTGGGTACCACCATGTACTTCACAGGTTCTGCAAGTCATCTCAGGGATGGGGTGACAAAGGCACAAGTTCAGGACTGCCACCACAGACAGGGCTGTGACAAAGTTTTGACTGGAGCACAGTCACTCCAGCTGGCTCCCAGCCTGCCAGCACTTGTATCCCTGCACTTGCAGCCTGCCAAGGGTCAGAGAGCTGATCTCCAAAGCAACCCAAGTGATGGAAGTAAAACCTGATTCTCAGCTTGTGAGTCCTGGCTTGCATCAGGAAAGTTTAAAGCAGTTCAGCTACCTGTCACACTGCAGAGCAGCCTCTGTCCTAAAATGACAGGTGATGTGGGTCAGTGCTCAGGTATCTCCATCTGGTAGTGAAATGCTCTGCTGATGTGGGACAGCAGGCAGTGTGACAGCCCTCTGGTTTGTGCAGAGGATGCTGCAAGGTAGCAGAGAAAAAAGAAAAGGAGAATCACTCATCAGCATTCAAGAGTGTCAAACCGTCAGAGCCTGTCTTTTCCACCACTGGATTCTGCCCTGTGGAGACAGGGATCTGTAAGTACAGAACAAAGCAGGAGTTTCACCTCTGACATTACAAAAAGAAAAAGAGAAAAAGCCTGCTGCTTCCTCACAGCTCCTCTGGGCAGTCCCTGTTGTGTGGGCAGCAAAAGCTGATTGCAGATTGCTAACAGTAGCCGCCACTGCCATCTTCAAGACTGCCATTTGCAAGTGATTAATTAATGCTGCCTGGGTACAGACTGCATTGTTAATTAAGCTAAAGGGGACTTTTCAAAAGCAATACTGGTGAGTGCTACACTGTGCTGGAAGGGCTGAACATGGTTGTCCTTCCCCTCCAGAAACAGGGAAAACAAACAAACAAGTAAAGTATAGACCTGAACAAAACGGGTCCTAGTACATTTTTAAACAGATCACATTTGGTTAATTTCAAATAAAAGCTATGCAATTTAATTTCCAAGGCTAGAGGCAAGAATAATACAGCCCTGCTGTGTTGTCTTCATCTGTCTTCTAATAAACTGATTAGAGCCCAACACGTTAAAAGCCCTGTGCACCATTATCTATTATTCAGGTCCCTAAAAGATGTTAATTAACCCACATGTTCTGAGGAGCTCCATTGTAACACATACAATAGGGAGCCACATGGCTCAGTCAAAGCACGTGTTGCTTACTCGTTTTGACTTAATTACATGGGCATGATGCCAGGGGGGTACTGGAAGAAAAAATACTGTATGGCAGAGACCACGTCCAAACAAACACGTCAGCTTACAGTTCATTATTTTACCAGTATAAAACCCAAATAAATTCACCTTTCTCTGTTCTTAGCAACAAAAAAAACCCATGTGGCTTAGTCAGAACTAGGTTATGTCAGGCAAACCTGACATTAAACAGGACAAGTTTGGGTTCAAAGATCAGCACTCAAAAGAGTTGATCCTACCATGAAGAAGATCTGAAAGAAAAGTTCTTTTTAGGTTGAAATGCAAACTAAAGACCAAAGGAATTGTAGAAGGAGATGAGTGGGGTTTTGACTTAGTTCCTGGTCCCTAAGCCATTGAGTAATGAGTGGAAAGACTAAGAACAAGAAACCTCTGCATTAGCTCCTGCAGCCATGGCATGTCCATGCCCATGACAGATGAAGCTTCTGGAGAAGATGCATTACTCAGGCCCCCACCAAAAATATATAATATAAAATATAAAATCTTTCAGAGGTTCATCACACAATAAAGTCTTTCAGTCCATAAAGTTCAGCACACTAAAGTGATTCAATAATGCTCTTCCTAAGGTGACAAAACTCTCTCTCCCCAGACTGCAAGGCTTGGGAGTACATGATAATTGTAAGAATTACATTTCTGTTTGAACATGGTAAAATAACATGTGTTCAACCAAAAATACTGAGCCACAGCTGTTTGCACTGAAAACTGTATTTCTTCCTAAAATCTCCCCTGAGGTACACGCTCTTCATGGAAAACCTTGGGCCAAGCTCTGAAAGCTGGAAAAGCTGCAAGCATCAAAACCAATGCAGTTCAAAGGGACACCATCAGCTGTAATGCTGCTTGATCCATCTCCAACACTGCAGAGCCAACATTTAACAGGACAGCAGGTAGACACCCAACCTCCTGCAAAGCCTGAATGGTGGTTTTAAGTCAGTTCTCAAACAGAGAGGTGATCAATGCACGAGGGGAACGTCTGAACTGAAGTCTGAACTGCTGGTGACTGGTTTCCCAGCGTGGATGGAGTCTTTGTGGGTACTTGGTGCTGCACTGGTGAGAAAAGCACTGTGCTGAACATCCACGCACTGCATGGGTTAAAATATCTATCCTGTGAAACTGAGGTGATGGGTATCAACACAAACCACTAATAGGTGCAAACTGCTGCTTTAGGGCCAGCCCATAACCAACAGATAAAACTACAGATCAGAGGGGATGAAAGCCAGCACTTTGGACACTAAGCTAACTCACTTCTGTCTTGCAAACATCACCCTTTTTCTTGTTTTACAACAAGAAAGTAAAAGGGGAAAAAAAGCCTTAACAAAACCACAGACTTTTACAAGGCTTCAAGGATCATGGGCAGGTGAGGCTGCAAGAGAAGCACTGTAATCCCTGGCAGGAATGGATCCTGCTGCTGGGAGGCACCCCAAGTAACTCAGGTAACTCAGCAGGGTTTGGACAGCAGCACACCAAGCTCTTGTTGGCAGGGGTCACAAACAGCAGCTGGCCCCACATGAGCTCTGTGCAGCCCAGCACCTGGCTCAGGGCTTGCTGATAAGGGCAGGACTTT
Organism: Prinia subflava; assembly: GCF_021018805.1. Taxonomy (NCBI): domain Eukaryota; kingdom Metazoa; phylum Chordata; class Aves; order Passeriformes; family Cisticolidae; genus Prinia; species Prinia subflava. The sequence continues at coordinate 6,083,675 of NC_086261.1, forward strand.
GCTCAGGGGCAGGAACTGATGCTGTCTCCCGGGGCTTCCATGCTCTGTTTCCCTGCCATAAATCTAAGCCAGCTCCATAAATCTGCTAACATAAACTGCTGGTGGGAGCTATGCAAACACAACACGGGCAGTGGGGAGTCTGGAGGGAGCCTACCTTTTGTTCATCTCCTGGTGCTGCTGCTATGTTTTTTTAAAGCTGTTTCAGGCTGCTCCATCTGCCAAGCACTTGTGATTTCAGCCAGCATAACCACCAGGAGCATATTACTTTGTGCCATACAAGACCTTAGTGATGGAGTTGCTCACGTCTGTGGTGTTGGGATTTTGTACTTAACTGCAGAAGGACAATTTGTTCCTTGTTCTCAGGAAGATGGAACTTGAAGACATGACAAAATTTGTATTAGAATTTAATGTTAAATGAAAAATCTGCAAAGGTTACTTAACTCAAACTGTCCTTAAATCCTTGTGTGTTCTAGGGAGCCAAGGATCTGGGTCAAGTTATCCCATGTGTATTTACCAGAGAACTCATTCTTTCCTGACATACATAGAAATTTAGAAAGGAACAGGCAATTTGAGGTTCTCTTCTCATTTATACTGCTGAATCAAAGATTTCTCTTGACCTATTCAGCTCCTGCTTTCTCTAAGACAAATGTTGAGCTCTCCCTCTGCTTTCTCTGAAATCTGAGCAGTGGAGCCTTTAGAGATGGACTGATGATGGGCTTGACTCCTCCTTTTTAAAACACAGAAGGGAAGGAAAACAAACAGAAGAACTCAGCAGTTGCTGAAGTAGCTACTCAGCAACACAAAGTTCCCATCCAAGGTTTATTCTGCTGGCAGAACTGTGAACGTGGAGCAGGTCCCCTGGCAGGAAGGGAATGCACCAGCACCACCAGGATTTTATTCCATCCTATGTCGACCCTTCTGCACATCCACCCAGCAATTCCTTCTCCTGGCAATGGCATTGTTTTTATGGTCACCCCCTATCCATGCAGATACACTATGTCTGTGTCTATCAGTGTAAGTAACAGCACAGTGTTAATTGAATGGCTGAGTGTTCATTCCATCACACATTAACACTGCTAAAAGTTATATAATTCAGTTCCCAGGGAACGTTTTACCATGCACTATAAACTGCCTCAAGAAAGAAGAAGGCCAAGACAAAGCAAACCAGCTCCTAGCGGCTTCTCCCCTCTTGGAGGGCTGTTATTTAATCAGCTTTTATTTCCATTATTTATCATGTGGAAGCAACGGTGCCGTTTCAGTGGCTGTAGCTTAAAATGTAATAAAATCTGGTGGTGACACAACAATACCTGGATCCTTCAGCCAAATCCCACATTTCAGTGTCAGGATGTACAAAATATTAATCATCTGATGCAGCTGCTGCTGTCTTTGTGAACAGAGCATATATTTCACTGCACCCTGGTACGTCTCTTCTCCTGAGGGCTTTTATTAAAAAGAGCCTGTGAGTTACTGAACCATTATGGTTTCCAAGCCAGAAATTTGACCCAATATCCAGGTTTATAATGCTCTTGGAAAATATTTAAATCAACGAGCAGACCCAGACCCTTAAATCACAGCAAAAGAACACCTGACACACCATTATACAACAAATCTTTTTTAAGAAGAGGCGGCTGATAAAGCTTAGCTCCTGGCATCATTATTTGCAATGTTTTATAACAAAGGAGGCCAGGTTCCTACTTAGGGATTAGGTCACCAGACAGAGTCAGAAAACATTAGAGCTGACAAACTCCTTCTTAGACTTCGTCTTTGAGTCATGAGTTTTGCAACACTTTAATTAAGGAGAATATTAGCACAATGTAACTGGGCAGCAGAAACAAAGCTTTGCTTGGAGGGGAGCACTGAGGGGCCGTCCCTGATGAGGATGATGATGATGATGACAATGACCATGCACTTGGGCTGCCAAGGCTGGGTCTAGCTCTGCTCTTGCCTTGGCCTGGCACAGCAGTAGCAGCCAAAGAGATGTGGCTCCAGCTCCTTGGAGCACTGCAGCTTTTGGACAATGTTCACGTGTCTGCTCAGCCCAGACTTTTAGAAATAGGAATACAGAAACACAAAGGAGGATCAGAACATTTCTTTTGGTGTCAGCGTGACTCCTGATGAGAACTGGGTCATTGAAGAAGAGCTATTTCAGCCATTATATCCAATTACAAAAAGGACTCAGCATCTAAAAATAAAGCTTTGTGTGCCTGAACTATATTAAAGGCAGATAATTCACAATCAAATAGAAGAGGCCACCTTGCCCAACATGTCGAGTCTGCATCTCTGCTGAGGTGTCACTGAAATGTGTCACTAACATGAGAGTTTCATGCAAAGGACAACAGCCACAGCTCCTGATGGTGATATCACTATACAGGAACCTCATTCTTGGACACTTTGAAAACAAAGAACTCCATAGCACCTATGTAATTACTGTTGCTGAACAGAACTTGTCTGCTTTGAATTCACTGGTATAACTAACCCAAGAATTGCTCAAATATCTGCTACCTCTCTCCAGCATCCCCCCTGTTTAGACATGTAAACAATACATCCATAGGTACTCCATCCTCCAAGGACCAAGAAACGTGCTCAGAGGCAAATCAGTCCACCTGAAACACAAAATCACCCTGTGGCAATGCCTGAGTCTTCCCACAGGCTCCACACTCAGCCTTCTAGCTCTGAAAAAAGTGCCATTGTCCTTCCAGAGGAGGATGTCTCAAGGCCAACCTATATACCAATTCAAGTGGACACTGCCAAGCCGAACTTCCTGGTGTAAGCCAGGAGCAAAATACCTTTAGAACAAGAAGGTGGGAAACTTGGTGCAAGACTGCACAGCCAGCAATGGGCAGAGCCTCAAAGCTGGTTCGATATATGCAAACATGCCAAAGATCAGACGTAGATTTGAAGCACTTGGAATTGCAAAGCTGGATTGAAGTCTCACAAAAATAATCTTCTTCATGGTACATCTTGTTCTTCCTATTTCTGAATGTGATGGAAACACTGCAAGAACAGCCTCTGCCATCACAGAGCAGCATATTGTATTCCCAGGCCGCGCCGCAGCGGAAAAGCAGAAGTGAATGGAGCAGAAAAAAGCGTAACACTCTTATCACCCTCAGAAACACTCTTTTTCTTTTCCTAGTATGCCATTTGAAAGTTTTTTACACCCATTTTATCCTCAGAGAACTCTTGAGGACAATTTCACAGAGAGGACCTAAAAGTGAAATCAGATTTGAGAAATTCATCCATGTTGGGGTGGGTATCTCCTCTTCGGCAAAGTGTGGATGCAATTTATCTGTGCAAAACCAAGAGAAAGGGCAGGGAGGACAGGAGGGAGATATCCAGACCAGCTGAAGGAGGGGCACCAAACATATTAGGAAGGGCAGAACACCATTGACACCCATCATGGACTGATGGGGCAGTTCTTGCTTAAACCTGAAGAGTGCAAATTTAAAAGCTGCCTTTAGAGGATCATTTTCTTACATCCTCCCTCTCTTGCTTTCAGCAAAACTCCTCTCATTCTCCTGCACCTCCTTCTGACACACAACCCTTACACACCCTGTTCACCTGCCCCTGTATCACACCCTGCTCTGTGCTCATCCCACCTCTTCAGATCCCAACTCTACAAAGATGCTCATTACATCACACTTGCAGTGTTAGCCAGACTTCCAAGAGCTTACAAGTGGGATTCAATAGCACCCAGCAGACAGGGACTTGGGGAAAATCAGTGAGTTCTTCACACAGGCCCGATTCAGGGTAATTACTAATCACACATTCATTACAGATGCAACCTTTTCTGACCCAGTTCTCAACAGGCAACATCTGTCTGCCTGCAAAAATGTGCATCATTGTGCTGTGACACTTGTATGTGTAAAAGGAATCATTATGAACAGAAAGCTCCCCGTTTGGCCAGAAATCTTTGTACATCTTGGATGGGCTTTGCCAGTCTCTGCCTTCCTTCCTTTGCCAACAGTCAAGGAACTTGCATCACTTGTCACTGCAGCTCTTCCTGCCCATGGGCTGTCCTGTCCCACACTTCACTGCGTATCAAAAACTTGCCCTTATAGTCTGTGGGATGCTCCTTGCTGGGCCTAAAAAGCAGAAGTGTCAGGGCTGCTTCTGAGGCTGAAAGCTTTTGAAGGTAGGAAGAGGCAGGGAAGGGCTGTGTAGCATCTGCTCCTTTCTGTTCCTCTGCAAACATTTCCCAGCTCCAGCCAAGCTGCTCTGTGCTAACTAGCTACTAATCCAAATTTGCTCACTGCTCACAGGTTGGCCACCTCCTCCAAGATCTGTATTAAGGGATATTAAAAGAAAGACAAAACTAATGTGTAGCCATTTTGTCAGTGGTTAACACCGAGCAATTACCACAACGTTCGTGTTCCATAACAGGCAACAAGCTCTTAACAAAGTGATGTTGTACAGAAGGCTCCTGCAGATCACAGCTGGGAGCAGGGCTGAGAGCTCGGAAGCACTCCTGGTTAAAAATAGGACAGTGCATGGAAGAGGTAGGGTTTGTAACTTCTAAAAATAGTCTTCCCTAAAAGGATGCTTTTTACCTCGCTCACACATCACATGTGTATCAGACCTCTCAGCAAGTACCAGCTGTTATATCAGGATTTTTGCCTGGTCCTAACTCATTATTTCAGAAACATGAAATCCTAACTCATAAATTACCAAAAAAAAAAAAAAAAAAAAAAAAAAAAAAAAAAAAATTACCATAATGACTCATTCGGAGAACTACATTCACAAATGCTCCCTTCCTCCTACCAGGAGACACATTCCAGGACCATGTGAGCAAGGAAACACAGTGGCAGTCTCCAAACAACACGGCCTCTGCTTATTTAACAATTTTGGCGAGCCTCTGTTTCCTGATTCAGTGCTTCAGATTTGCAGCAACAGAAGCGAGAGATTACAGAGCAGGTTTGTGGAGGCTGGGATAAATGTAGGTCGACCAAACTGAATTTCCTACGAGGTGCAGGAGAGCAGTGCTGTCACACCATAATGGTCTCCAGCTGTTACGCCACCAAAATACACAGCTAACATTTAAAACACACACATATAGTGCTTAAAAGCATGTACAAAGCTGGCTCATCCGACAGCAGGTCTGCAGGGCAGAGTCACTAACACAGCACTGGGTATTTATGGAAAGCACAGAGAGCAATCACTGTTTACATGGGGCTGATTCTACCGTGGAAGCACCTCAGCTAAATCAGACTGAGATGAGCAGGATTAAATGAAATGATTCTCCAAATTCCTGCCTTCTTCTATTGCTCTGCCAGCATCCCTGCTAAACTTCATGTCAATGCATAGCATCAGAGTTGTTATTCCACAGGAGCAAGGGAAGACCAAATCTGCACTGCTGGGCAGGGAGAAAGGGAAGGGAATGTGACCCAGCAGATACAGCATGGAATTAGCAATGGAGCTGCTGCTCCCAGCCCTGCCACTTGCCCATCCCTGCGCAAGTAAACCTGCCTTTTTGTGCTCTCATTTCCCAATCTCCAAAGCCAGGCTGCTCTGTGTAAGATCTTTCAGATCCTTGCATGCTCAAGAGCTAGACTGGATTGTAAAATGAGGGCAGCAAAGCCTCAGGGCCAATAAAGATGCAGAGACCACCCAAGCAAAATGCGTGAGTCAGTGGAATTCCTCCAATTTTTCATTTGTCCACAGTAACCAACGAGCCATGACGCTGGCAGGCTGCCACAGGACTCTGACAGCCAACTGCTAAAAATTATGGGTGTGGTTTTTCCCTTGGTTTGGGCATCATGAAATAAGAGCTCTGAATGTATGGATCTATTTTTAAGCCAGTGCCTTAACCAGCAACATCTGACAAAAGTGCTGGGCACTGCAGACTTCCAAAAGGAAAAGCTGCCTCAGTCTGGACTGCTCAAAGGATAGATATTAACTTTCTCTCAGTAGGTTTGACAGCCGTGACTAGAAGACAGGTGGGATTCCAGAAAACAGGAGGTATACAGGCCATCAGAATTAGTGTCTTTCAAAACATAGCTCTAAAGACTCTTTTTATAGGTGCTTTGACTTAGCCTTTGGCAGAACAGGAAGGAAAGACAAATATAAGCATTTCTTTCCCTCCTACCTCCTGGGCTGACTATATTTGTACTGCCACACAGACTGTTGACAGGTTGGTTCAAATGTCTTTGTAGGAATAACCTGAAAAGGCCTCAATTTTCTCAACAGCCTCCTTCAAGCGACAAATAAAGATAAACTACATACAGTACTACAGCTGCTGTGTAACCAGGACTCGAGGTTTGCACTCATGGCAGACAAGAGATGCATTTGCACTATTTGTTCCTCCCACACAAGCCCTGGGAGGTAGCTCAGGAAAAGTTTACCTGGTAGAACTTGCCTCAGGGGTTTTCTTTTCAGCTTTAGCATTTTACAGGGCCTGGGAGCAACTTCAGACACAAGTTTGTCTACATGTTAATGACAGAACACTGAAAGGAAAAGCAATGACAAAGCTGATTTATGATGAGCAGCTTTCCCTCTATGCAATGTCCTGGCTCCCTGGTGACCAGTCTGGCAAAGCACTTTCTAGCACTTCAAGTTGCAACTTTCTCCAAGAGCTGAAAGATTGTTCAGGAGCAACAAATACTGGAGGTCTGAGGAAGATATCTGCAATTGAGCTTGCTTCTTGCATTATGTTGGAAAAATCTCCAGAGCTATCAACTCTGTGTGGGAGGAGACATTTAGCAATTCCTTTATCCTGAATAACAAGCTGGAAGAATCAGAGGGAATTTTTGTTGGCCAAAACAATAATTGCTTATTCCTGGGACAGGGGTGTAACTGAGGGCCCGTGTTTGTATCTGGAGACTGAAAAACAGAGCAGGTGTACTGCACAGGTTGTGCTGTACCTGTGGCACAAACACCTACTGCATCTCATCAGATCCACCCCCAAGACAGAAACAACCGTAAGGCACTGATACCCAGCACAGTGTAAAAAGCAGCAAGGAGATCTCTGAATTTTGTTTGCCTTAGTTACAGCAACAGGCAGGTGTTTGGGCAAGCAGCTCAGGTGCCATGCAAATCTGTGGCCTCCCCACATGTCCAGAAGAACTGAAAGAAAGGAATTCATTAAAGGATATGGTGACATGCCTTTGATGCTTCCAAAGCTACTCTGTCTGCCTCTGAACAACTGAGTCATACTCACAAAGGAAACTCTTCTGAAGTTTATTTCTCCTCTAATTTGCATCTTGTTTTCTTGCTCCTCTTTTGTAAGCTGTGCTTTGAAAGCACATTTCCCTGCCAGCAGCAGAGCAGAGCTGGGAGGCGAGAAAGCTCCCTCCCACCACTGCAAGGATTCCTTGCTGGCTGCCCACGCGTCTCCCATCGCTGGGCTGACCCTGCCCATGGGTGGGCACGGGGAGCTCCCTCTCAGAGCTCTCCCACCTCCCTCCTGTGAGGGCTCTGGAGAGAGCCCCATTCCCTGTGCTGAGCCACAATGCTTGGAGATAAATTGTGCTTCATCAGAAGGACAAAAATAGAGATGCTTGCTGTTGATCGACACCCTATGGCTGTGTGCTCCTCTGCTCTCCTCAGCCTGCTTTCCAGGAGTGTGCCTGGCCTGGAGCTAACCCTGCAGCTGGCTGAGACTGCTGCTCTGAGCTCAGCTGTCTGACCATGACACAGCATCACACTCTTGGGCCACAGTTCTTGCATTAGATTGGAAAAAAAATAATATATTTATTAGTCAAGACATTTAGTGAGTAAGGGCAGTGAGGTACAGGTCTATGATAAACTGTTCCATTTATCCAACATTGTAATGTGTTTCCATGACAAATCCCAACATCTCTCTAAGCCAGAAGTTTCACTTTTGCTCTTTCCAAGGGGCCATGTTGCAGTACTGAGGATAATAGGTTGGTCCCACTCTACACCTCAATCCTTGTACTTGTGACTGTGGCCTGATAGGATGTGGTTCAAAACACATTTAGTGTTTTCTGAAGGGATTTTAAATGCAACAGCATCTCATGCTGATGAATTCCAGGGGAAAAAAATGCAATGGACAGGCATCATTTTTCAATATCTCTGCCACTGCAGGCCTCTGGTTGAACCTAGAGCTCATTTTTATAGGAAAAACCTATTAAAACAACCAGAAGACCATGACAGAAAGATATTTCAGTCCTACTGTCTGCAGAGCCAATTGTGCCCTGCAGGACTGACTACTCTGAACTTCACATTTCTCCTTCAAGGGGCAACACGTGGGCTGGACAGAGCTGTGTCCACCTCTCCAAGTTCAGGGGTGACCCTAGAATTCAGTGAAACTCACAACTCCAAAATTATGTTAAGTTTTTACCTAGGAAAGACAGCTTTATCCAGTTCCTCAAATCTCATTCATGGCTCCTTCACTATAGTCTATACATCTAACTTTAAATGCAGGAAGAAGAGCTTAAAAAAAAAAGAAAAAAGATTTAAAGAAAAAAATATTTCAAGGTCAAAACTTTGTGTTTAATTTTTTCATGAATAATGCAATGGCAGCAGTATGACATCATGCCTTCTGCCCCCATCATGGTTTTTTAATCATCAGAATTCTAAAGGTGTCTTTCCATCTCTCTCCAACATTCATAGGTAGATACTTGACAATTCAGTAAACTAAACTGAAATGAAGGCTCAACAGAGCACAAAATTTGAGGCTAGTTGGAGCCTTTGAACCAGACCATTATGATATTTTGGGTCAGTGAGTAGGAAAACAAGTTGGGATAGCGAAATGTCAAAGTGTAAAACTGTCAGAAAAAAAAAGATGTCAGAAACAATATACTCTCATTCCTCCCTGAAGATGACTCTGTCTGTGATACAATACCAAAATTATTTTACACACCAGAGATCCATGAAGCCCTTCCAGCTGGAATGGCAGCAATTGCTATCTCGCCCTGGAGTGTGCACACTGAGCTTCGTCACTCCTGATCTCGTGCTGTCATGCTTCGACCATGACATTTTATAGGTAGCGAAAAAAGAATCCTCAATAAAGCTAAGCTGATCGTTTTGCACTGCTGAGAAAAGGAGATGTATTTATTTTGATAATTTTATCTCCTCAGAGATAAAACTAAGACTTTAGAAAAAGATGCCAACATTAAACCACAGATCTTATATGCGGGTAAGTTGAAAGTTACAGTATTTCCATTAGCTAGGAAAGACAGAACTGCAATGAATTTGATGAGCATTCAAGACTTGCAACAATCTGTTTTATCTTTTTAAACCAAAATGCAATACAGAACCTACAGTGTCATTGCTAGAAATATTCTTGTAAAAAGGTAGCAAAGATACTTGTTAAACCCTTCAGGATAAATTGGCACTCACTCATGTATTTCAATCAATGACAAGAGATAGAAACATCTGAAGCGATGCATGAGCACTGTGAAACACGTTGGCTGAAGTTTCTCCAATTAGACAGTGCTGGGATTCAACAATTAACTTCAGCCATTTATCATTGTGTGAAGTATCTGGTGTAATATCACTGTAAAAGAGCAAATAATCTGCAATTGGAGCAAGAATGTGTCCCTTGACAAACAATTATGAGTACATATAATATGAGGGGAAATGACAGCTTGAAGACTCTTAGAGCCTCAGAAAATCACAGATTTCAGAACCTGATCATCAATAAACACCAGCGATCACGATCATCCTATGGCTATTCATGGATTTATGTAAAAATGCCCTGAAGGGCTCCTGCCACAGCCCTGTGTGCCAATCCCACCACGGCTCAACTGGAGTCTTTGCTGAAAGCTTGGTGTCAATGCCAGAATAAATCTGAAGAAATGCAAAGTTTGAGTTTGCCCTGGGATGCCCACTGAAGGACCACGGAGAGGAACATCAGCAGCTGCAGGATGGAGATGGACACTCCTCATGTCAGACAACCTGGCACCCACGAGCATTGAACTAATTTCAAATAGTTTAAAATGACAGCTGTAAGTTAGCATCCATTTTCTCCTGCACATTGACTACTGAAATGAGTAATCCCCTTCTTCAGCTCCCAGGAGAAAGCCAGGACAAATAGACTTTGTCAATCACAATATATCATTCTGCAGCCCCAGCTTCCCTAGAGAACCTCAGCACACGAGTCATTTACTGGACTGGATGGGCTCTGAGCATACACACTGTTGAAAATCATCTTGCATTCAACCCTGAGAGGACAGTTGTAATAAATATTTCCAAACTCTCATTTCTGTGGTTCCATTTCATGTACTTCTGTTAAAAAGATAAAAGCTAAGAGAACAAGTGGAGTTAAAAGAGCCACTTGCAGGCAATGCCTAGCATTATCCATCCAGGTCAAGGATTCTGGAACACAAATACAATGCAACAGAGGCTACAAAATAATGAAATTTATTGTTTTCAAGTGTGCCTATCTCTCTCTAGGAGAACTGCCTTCACATAAGCCCTGGAAATGCAGTGTCCTCAATGAGCAGAAGCAGCCTCTGAGTCAATCTGTTGAATTGAATCTCAGATCTACAAGTCTGAGCTTTTCTTTTGCTTATTCCCTCATTAGAGAAGTTATTCAGAAGGCGAGACCAGCAAAGACAATTGCAAATATGTTCATGTGCTGAAGTGATGCCTTGGAGATGACCTGTGCTCACACAGCCTGTCACCCCTTCTCGGTGCCAGCCAAGGTGATGCCTTCCCAAGCAGAGAAACACCAGGTATGTATCTGGCAATGTATTACAGGCCACTTAACCAAAAAGAAGACAAAAAATCAAGTCATCAAACAGGGATGAGTCAGCTGCTGCTTGCAGGTAGCTCACAGGGAACAATTCAGGCAATTCTAATATTTATTGTATAGATAATACTACTGTATTTCCAAAGAGCTTAAACAAATGGAAGAAACTATCTTTTTGCCCCAATTACTTTTGAAGCTGGGGAACCTCACTGTCAAGTAATGAGCGCCAAAAGTTTAGATGGATCAAGAAAGCAACTGGACAAAATCAGAAATCTCTCTTACTGCCAAGTAACACAGCAGACAGGAGGGAGCAGAGTTTCACTTCCCCCACTATGAGATGGAGCAAAAGGCAATTCAAGGAGGAGTTCACATCACATCAAACCACCAACATTCAAAATCCCAGCCCTGGTCAGTAGAAGAATTTGAAGAGACACACACTCAGTTTACACAGTGCAAATGGACTCTGTTGCTTTTTACTTGGCCCATGGATTTTCCATCATGGAGAAGCTCTTGTGCAGACACAGAAATGTGACAGCACACACAAGGTGTACTTCTCCTGGTGACCAAATCTGTATTGATGGAATTGAGTCACAGGTTTGCTGATTGATTCTGACAGGCACTAGAGAACCTCAGCAAGCCCCCAAACAGCTTTTGTAAAGAAGCAGTAGTAATTTTGCACTAACATATACAGAGTGAGCTACATAGTCACAAACAAAGCAGTGGCACAACAACAAAAACAACCTGGATCCCAGTCCTAGGACGCTCAATCCAATAATTTAGACATATCAGCGTGAAAGCCCTTGAAGTGGATTCTGGCTGCAGCCACTGTGCTTAGAAGCTCTTTTCTTTGTCATTCCCCTCTAATCAAATGTTTTACTTTGCAGAGACAAATTACATTCCTAGCTTTTATTTACTCAGGAACTGCTGTGACCAAGCAATCAGCTCCAACACTCTTCTGTCAGGTTTAAAATGCTGATGGTCAAATAACACAAGGGGTGATTGATCTTTCAAATACATCAAGCTGCTTGCAATTGCCCAGCTGCTTTTCACACACCAAGGAATGGCTGGCTTAGGGGTCTGTTATTCCCAACAAACAGGATTCCTCCAGTGACTTTCCCACAAGTTCACAGTTGTCCCACACCATTGTATACAGGCTCTCCTCGACTTTCATTGCATAGGGGAAGGTATGGAAGCCAAAAATCAACAGGCAGCATCTCTATAAAACAGTGAACAGGTTCCAGGGCCAGTTAGATCCAAACCCCTCTCCTGTCACCACCTGCACAAGATGCTGGAGAAGCCTCTTTTTGCTCCCAGCCATACTGGAGTCAGACACCACAACTGACAACAGAGTGGGTGAAAACCAGGCTACAAGTTGGCCAAAGCTTTCCCATATCTTATTTAATTTAAAAGAAGTTTTCCTATAAAAAGGTAAAAACTAATTTCAATACTTTTTCTTTCCTAATAAGAAGTTTTTAAGAGACAAAAAGTAATTATCAGGAAATTTGAGGGGGGAAGAGAGACTCTCAAAAAGCTCTTTAAGTGGCAGAAAGAAAACTCAGATTATCCCCTTCCTACTGCCATTGTGGGAGCACAATGCAATTCACTGGGAGGCCTCAGTCCCACAGATTGGCTGCTTATAATCACTACTAAGAATATCCAAGCTCAAGGTTCCTCTTCCTGTCCCAAGTGCTCCTTGCACCACAGAGGATGAAGCTGATGCACAAAGACCTGGAGAGATGTCTTTGTTCCAGCTGTTGAGTGGACAAAGAAATCAGAGCAAGTAATTAGTGCTGGTAGCTGGCACAAATGTAATTTTTCTTTTGAGATGTGGACTATATAAGGCAACCTGAATCTCCATCCCAAATTCAAACCACTGCAAAGAATCCACAGCAGAGAAGCTCTGGTTCAGCATATTATCTTAAACTTCTGCATGTGGAAAAAAATAATAAAGAGAGTTCAGCACTAATTCTTTTCTTTATTAGAAGTCAGTGCAGACCATATGTAATCCAACTTTCTGGACTCAAGACAGCCACCTGGCACCAAAGCACTGCACTCAATTAGTGTGATGGATTGATTTCTCCAAGAGGCCAAATTAATGCAAAGCATTAGTGTTATCCAGCTTGTATCAGCATCTCACAGTTCACAGAGCAGGTGACACCAGCCTGGCAGCACTGGGAAGATACAGGGAAAATGTGCATCCCTAATGCTGGCCAGCTGGTCAAGGCAGGATTTGAGGAAACCTCAGGAGGCTGTCACAGGACCTGTGCTCAGGTAGGAAACTCCACTCAGCCCTTGGTGTCAGCAACCCTGACTGCAACCTGCCAGCAAGTCTTTTCATTCCCCTCTGTCTCTTTGCCCTGTAAGCCCCATGCCTTACCTCACACTTCAACAACCTGCCAAAAGGGACTCTTCTCCTTCTGCCATTTATGCACAGACAACACTTTTCTCTGTTTCTCATCCTTATTACATGCAGCCTCGGGGTCCCATGTTTTGTTCACACAAGAAGAGCTTTCTGCAGACCAGGGAACTGGCTGAAATCATCTGCCAAACCTTCACAACAGCAGGAACATGGATCACACTCAAAGAGTCCCCTGGCAGGTCACAAAGCCTTTTCAAACTAGAAGCAAAGAACACTTCAGGAACTCTCACTATAAGCAAAAATAGCTTTGGAGGCCCAACTGCTCTAACAGCCTCAACAGCTACAGCTTCAGAACTTTGGCAGAATTTTACTTTTCTATAAACCTAAAAGAACAATTTTTTTTGCTTTGTGAAGTCAAAAGTGGGAGCAAACCACACAAAAAGAAGGCAAGGCAGTACAGGAGGGCTCTCATCTCTGCTCAAGTTTTAGGCATTGCTGCAGAAGACCTCATTGTATAATAGACTTTTCCTTGGTATTTTGGTTGCTGCAGCCCCAGCTGGAGTACAAATGTACTGAAAGCCAAAGCAACAAGGAATAATGAAAATAAATCATTCTTTTTTAAAAGCTGAAAAAAAATCAATTTGAATATGGCATTTTTGTTTATTTTAATTTAAAGCTATGACAACTGCACCAGCAAACTCATTACAGCCTCCTCACAAACAGACTGGTTCAGGGCAACACTAAATGTTAAATTATGACCACAGACCTGCAAAACTGCAGGTATTAATACACACTCAGAGAGTCCAGTTCATGTTTAAGAGTAAGGCCCTACTGGCACAGCTATAATTCAAAGGAATAACACAGATTTCCAAAGAACATCAATAAAAATATACTTGTTCTGGTTTTGATGGATACACATTGGGCCAAATAAGCAGGTATGTTACCACTGAGTCTTTTGCAATAATTGATACTGCAAACCTATGCAGCACAGAGGCATTTTGCTCCTACCTGTGAGCTCCAGGCTCCCCAAACTGGCTGCTCTGGTGTGATTTTGTAGCTAGCAGAGCATCAGAATAGACAGTGCAGGAACCACCTTGGTCCTTTTAGAGGAAATTACTTGGTATCTTAAGACTCAGTTCACAGGTAAATTAATATTTGTATCAAAAATCCAATTTACTGATTAATTGGTATTTTTCCCCATATTATCTTTATGGCACAAGAAAACAGAAGAAAATTAGGAACTAAATAAAATCGTATTACACAAGTAGAATAATTTACTCAGGCAAATATATTCAGAGACACCCCATTAACAGAATGGCTTAGCAAGACCAGGCAAGCAGTGATCACCCAGCCAAGCAGAACAACCCCTAAAATGCCCCCTAACTCCATTGTCTGAGGACATATGGCAGGGGAGGGGAATAAGCATCACTTAGAAATGGAAAGGGAAAAGTATTGATGGTTCTGTAACTCAGAAAAACACGAGGAAGGAAACATCTACAAATTTACACTTGGATAAAGATCACCAAGGCTTCTAACTGCCATGTTTCCTCCTTCCTTCTCCTCTCCCCTGAGAACCTTGCTAAAAAGAAATTTGCAGCCTCCTTGCAGGGCTTTGTTGTAAAGTGGGTCCTTCGTTTCCTCTTTTTGGGTTCCTTCTGAGAGCTTTGGCCTGGGGCACATTGTTTCAGCACCTCACTGACACCTGTTGCTCTGGCTCTCTTCTCAAGATTGCCAAAGACATTAATTGTATTAGCAAATGCAGATGGGAGGGGGAAACCTACAGGTGTAACCTCCATGGTATCCCTTTATAGGTAAAAATAATAAAAACAGCCTATGTGCAAACTGCAGTCCCTGCCCTTTTATGTTCTGGTAACACCTGGCCACTTCTGCTACTCCTTTGTTCTTTGACAAAACGGAAAGCAGAAGCTTATCTACAGAGATCATAAACCAGAAGGCTTTCATCTCCTGGAAACTGCACACCAAGAACAGCCATGACTGAAAAATCACCACTGACTGTTTGCAGAGCACTGACAGGAAAACCCAGGTTCAGCCTTCCCCACAGCACCATCTGCAGAATTCCCCCTCTCACATGCCAACCCCTCAGCTCTCAGCTTGGCATCACCAGTATCCCATCTCAGCTCTGCACTAACAGGATGCCCACAGTTCCCAAGCAGGGAATTCTTCAGAGAAGAGGCAGCTCCCTTCCTCACGTGAGAGTGAGTCCAGCATCACTGCCCAGTGCAGATGGCACCTTCCAGAAACACTCTGAGGGCACCGTGGTGACTCCCACTCGCAGATGTAGAGTCTGAATTAAAACTGGGGTTTGGAGGCAGCACCTGAGTTAAGCTCTCAAAGCAGTTGGGTGTCTGTCCACGACTGGGAGCATGCTGCTCAACAGCCAGCATCAGGAGCAGCACAAAGAACAGCAACCACAAGCACTGAAGAGAAGACAGAAGGACAGAAAGGCTGTGGTCAAGCCTGTGGAGAGGGTTAGTGGTGACTGATGGGAGTGCCAGATGGTCACACAGCAAAGTTTTGCCCTCTGCTGTGGATAACAGCATTGCCCTCTGAGCAGCTCCACTGTCAGTGCAAAATCCGCTCTTGTTCAGGGTCTTGCTGGTGAATATTTGCACCCCGGTCCTCCCACAGGGGTGCCATGTAGTGATGCACAAGCCCAGCTGCTGCAGTGGCCATGGGGAGGGAGGGCTCTCAGCCACACACAAATAAAGTGTTTGTCTTGCAGTTTAGATCTAAATAAGCTGTTTGGAAACTTGCCTTGGTGATTCTGGTATTCTACAGACTCTGTCAAAGGCCTCAGTGAGAAGCCAGGTGCCTGGTTCTTATGGATGGGAAAGGTTTCTCTCCATATCTCTGTGTATACAAGCATGGTAAGATCCAGGCAGCCTAAAATAACTGCCTTAAGCACTGGCAGTCCGAGGCAGATGTGTCTGATGACCTTGATACTAAATTTTTTGGAGGTCATAGGAAAACCCCTGTATGAGTCTTAAGTCACTGTGATCCTGAGGAGTAAAAGGAGAAATGGTCCAGTCAGACCAGACTTACACAGCTGTACATAAAGGGCCACAAGAACAACTCCCTCCATACAACAGGGTCTGTGACACAAAAATATCATTACTTTGTCCTGCCCTATCCCACCCAAGGCCAAACTCTCAGTCTCTGGTACTGAGGAAAACAGAAAAGGGCTCCTGCCTTGATGCACAAGAATTTGGGCTGCCATGTAAGTGAAAATCCCAGAATCAACCCACTGCACAAGTCGTGTATCATTAAAAAATAGTACAAACTCAGAAAGCAAGTTCAGTATGTGAAGAAAAATATTTGCAGCGAGTCAGTGGGTAACACATCACTGCTCCTCATGCACAGAGGAAATGTTATTCCCACCTTGCATTCTCCAGCACAAGAATTCCCAAAGCATCATGCCCTTTGCTGGGAAAGGAGTGAACAGCACATTTGTGGGCTGCTGCTCACAAAAACTCTCAGGCAGAACTTCCAGTTTCTATGTCCATGTTCATGCACTGGTGACGTGGGATGTATAAAATTACAGCTCCAAGATTACAGCACCACTGATGATATAAATAGGTGGTGATGCACAGATGACAACAAAGATGAAGGGTCAGGGATTTATGGTCTGTCAGGTGTTGCATGAGCAGATGGTGGCCAACAGCAGCAGAGAAGCCCAGAGCCATGCCAGACAGCTTTGCTACATTCATATCTCAAGCTCCACATCTGCTGTAAGAGTTTCCACTTCCTGAGCAGCTTCCCAGAATTGGCAGGGTGGTATTTCCTGTCCACACTGTGCAGAGATGAAGCTCAGACATGGCAGAGGGGACGTGTCCAGACCCCAGGACGCGCTCTGAAGTCCAGTGCTGTGCAGTGACCTACATCAACCAGCCTAGCCACAGAGGCAGGCTGCTTACAGCTAAATGAAAGGCCTAAAAACTTGAAGATTTGGAGGATTACAAGGGAGATGAGGCTGAGTCAGGTCCTAATCCTAAGTATTTGCCTGATTTTGTGTGCTAAAATGAGATCTCTCTGACACCATGTACTGCAAGTTTTCTAGTTTGAATTTGTTCCCAACCTTGTAGCATTTGCCACCTCAGCCTCTTTTCTTACCATAAATTTCAGCACTGGAAGATGACACATCACTGGAGGACTAAGCAGTATGAGTAGAACACCCTGGTTTGGTCATTTGGATTCAGTGTTATCTTGATATAAGGGACCCAAACACACAAATCCTCCCTTTCCCTGCTGCTCTGACAATAGCACTCCTTCATGCCAAAAGTCAAAGCAATAAAAATCCCCAACTGCTGAGAAAGGTATTAAAAAAGGTTGCTTTTTCACAACATCTTCTTGACTAGGTACATGTAGAAACATCTTAATCAGCTAAAACAGGATCTTGAGCTGTATTCCAGAGGTGCTGGTTAAATACTGACAGCTCAAAACAGGCAGGAATGGATGCAGCACCACGTGACATAAACAGTCCTCCACCAGGCAGTCTTCAGACTAAGAAAATTTATTTAAATATCTTAATTAGACACTTTGTCCCTCTGTTTAATCCTACATATGTAACAGGACATGCAAATTCAAGTCAGCAGTGTGGAAAGAAGAGGAGAAAGCACAAGGGAGGAAGGAAGAGTACACTCAGCCATAAGCTGCCCAACTAAGGACAAGAAATTCAGAAGTGTGAACTTCAGTTTAAGCATCCTATTTCCATTGCATTTTCATGGGAAAAGAACTATCCATGCTCTAAAGTTCAATTACTGACAGGACAGCATGAACACAGATAAAACCCCTCAGATTTCCAGAAAAGTCAGGAAACCTTAACTATGGTTTAAAAACTAATCTGCTGCCACTGCATTGTTAAGACCCCAATGAAACTTGTACAGGGCTTTAAGGCTTTCAAGGGAAATTTTAGACAGAGCACTAGCATTTCATGGATCAGACAATCCAATTTAAGGGTTTGCCTATGCTAGAAGTTCACTGCTTTTACTTGCCTGAGGTGGTTAGAGTGGCATCCTGCTCAGCCAGGCACATGCTTCAATATGGGTGCAGTTGTGCATGTAATAGTAATTGCATTTGTAGGGCTTATTTGCTTTTTTAGGCAAAATAAACCATTCCAAATAAGACAGTGTTCCCCTCAGCCCAGCACTGGGAAAACCACGAGTACAAAAATAAAATCCCATCTCTGACAACACGGTTTTTGATCAGTCTGTGTTTTCTAGCAGGCCATATCTGAACACTTGCAGAGACAGGAGGTGAGCAGAGAACCAGGAGAGATGATAAAATACCTCCTTTCCAATTTGCCTGGATTTACTAGTGCCCCAGCAGCGATGTTTCACAGCATATTTCTCCCCAGGAAAGGAGGAAATGGGCTGACATCCCACTATCTTTTCCACCCTGTGCCATATCACCTCCAAATTAGCTCTACATGGGAATAAACTCTCTCCTAAAGCAAATAAAACTTTTCTTCATAGCACAGTAAGTTTCCTTCCAGCTCAAGACCCTGTAATTTTAAATACAAATTTGCTCCCTTTACACCAATTTCTTAACGTTTATGGTGTGACTCACAGGCACAAAAAAGGATTCCCAATAACACCAGCTCTTCATGCAGCTTTGAACCTTGGTCAGGATGCCACATTAGCAGAGCCCCAGCCAACAATTTATTTGAGCCATTTCCACATGAGAAAACTTGGTTTCTCACAATGCAAACTGAAAGGGACTGTTTCAAGTCCCTTCTCTTTCCAAACACAAGTTTGGAAATATTTTTTTAATTGCTCCTGTATTTTCTCCCAAGATACCTTCAAAACAAGCAATATCATTTTTTCCAGTCTGACACAATGTCCTGCTCAGAAATGCCAAACAAACAGAAAAAATTAAAAAGTAAATAAACATTCAAAAAGATAACCTTTGGTTTAATATTAGTAACCTGCTTTTTTCATCTCATCTCCCACCAAGTCCCAGATTTATTTTGGAGGATGAAAGCAAAACAAGCCAGAAACACCATCCTCCTGCTGACTCCCTGCTTTATTAATTTGGTTGCAGTATCTTCTGCAGCTTGGGGTTTTGAGGGATTGGTGTGTTTGAGCCCAGGCATCATCCAGCCCCTTCCTCTGCTGTTCCCACTGCAGCACAAGGGTGCCAACACTCAAGGAGAGCAGACAGAAATGCTGGATGGCACTGCCTAGCCCAAATGCACATCTAAAAAATATTTCATTAGTCAACATGGTTTCTAGGCTGGAGCTGTTTAGCTTAGCAGTCTTAGAGTGTCTTTCCCTCTCCAAACACATCCACACTATTTCTTTTGCCTGCTGTGGCTTCTTGGATCCATTCAAACCACTCTTGCCCTCCTCTAGGAAAACCCAGGCAGCAAGCAACACACAGCCTACAGGATACCATCCTGCTTAGCCTTCTTCTTTGTTGTTGAACTGCTCTGTGTGTTTGTGGGATCCAGAACACCCTGTTCATTAAATCACATAATTAGCTGTTTGGATCTGCAGCACTCTCATTAGTCTGCAGCACAGCGGCACAGATCAGGGAACACGCAGCTCCCAGTCCATGTGGATGTGCAGACTGGGATCACAGCTCAGCCTCATGGCAAGCTCAGGTACTGCAAAAAGCATCCCAGCTCCCTGAGCACCCCAGTCTTGCCTGTGCCTCAGAGCTGGATTCACACACTGCTCACTAGGTAGAATTGCCACGTGCACAAACGTGGGACAAAGCACAGCCCAGGCCCCCACAGCAGACCCTGGCACAGCTCAGACAATGGGCAACTAAAGTTTTCACAACTAGAGCTCTGTTCAAGTCTAAACTTCCTTTTGTGGCTTCTCCTTCCACCCCATCTGCTTTTGGGCAATTCTTCTTATCTGGATACCCATTTCTACATGGGGTTTCATCAGGCTGGTGGATGAGGTTTCCTTATCCTCTGCAACCTGCTGGAGTGGGGAACAGAAGTGGCACATGAGTAACAGACACTCAGGAGAGGGAAAAATACATTAGAAAACCAAGCCAAGGCTCACTTAGCCTGTTTGGGGTTTTTTGTATTATTGAAGTAGGTTTTCATTAGCTGATAAACACTCTGACAATGTGATTACTCCAAGAGAAATCATCATGCAGAACAAATCAGTACATCCACAAGGCTGTCTCCACTCTCCAGCCTCCACAGGGACCACTTCCCCCATCAATAAATGTAGAGGGAAAGGAGATGTTAATTCTTCCTAGTAATACTTTGCCTTTCATCTGGGATTTTCAAAGCACTCAACATTGGGCATTTGTTTTGATAATGTTTAGAGGACCCAGGAGAGTGGAAGGCTCATTAGGAAATTGATACAGACAAAGCAGCATCATCCCTGTGCTGAAGACTTTGGTCTGACCAGGCTGGACAGACCAGGGGCATCAGAAATGAAGGCAAAAGAACCTGTATCCAATTATCCACTGAGATGATCAGGAAGCCAGTTCTATTGCCCTGAGCCTCAGTGTTACTCACTGGATCACACTGAACATCACAGCAAAGCTGCCCCCATCAGAGGCAGAACATCTCCACAAAACAGACAGGAGAGGCCAAAGGAACTCTGGTTTCCAGGAAGCTTAGGAAGTCAAAGAACAGACATTTATTTCCCTGGTCCCTAAAGGAAGTGCCCAGACATCTCCTGGATAAGCCAAGGCTCAAATACCTGCACAGAGACAGCTCCACTATAAATGCCAGGAAGAAATGTGTGGAAAAGCATATATGTGAATAACAGCCACTTCTCTTTTCCATTTCAGTGTTTCCTCCCCAAGGAGAATGTCGTGTATATTACTTGCATCTATAAATAATTTATGTGTCTGAAAGAAGAAGGCAAGGTCTTACAAATTTAGGTACCATATGCCTTCATACACATATTTATGTATAGAAATATATATGCACGTACAACACTCTGCTATCCTGGCACTCGGATTTCTACAGACAGCTCATTTCTCTCTCCTCTCCTCCTTTGCAGGATCACAGTAATGAAGTTAGGCCTGGCAACATTAGTGAAGCACTGATTTAATCCACCCTTTCAAATTCAACTGATATCTGCCCAGATAATATCAAGAGAGCAGCTGAGGCCCCTTTGTCAGCAGCCTTGAAGGAGTCATAAGCAAGAAGATAATAAGAAATCTTATTACCAGCTTGGAGAGAAAGAGAAAATAGGGATTTGGAAGAGACATATAAGCCAAAATTGACCCTAGGCGAATGAATGTGAGTAAGGCTTTCAAATGCAGTACATCAGGAGAGCCCTAAAATAGGATTTTAAATGTGTATAATGCACCCAACCAATTAAAAAGGTGTTTTATCAGAAGCTGGCCAGCTCTGTCCCACGCAGGACACAGAAGAAAATTTCTATCCTCAGATAAAAAAAAAAATTACCTTTTTGTTTCACCTCCAGGACATGAATTTTCTTTTGTTCTCTCCCCTTCTGCAGTATCAATGAACAAAAATGCCATTCTTGGTTTATGTATCTCCTCAGAAACACAGAAACTCTCTGCATATATCTGGAGCTGCCATCTAAATCTTAAAATTCATCCCAGAAGTTGGTTTCAGTTACAAGATGTTTTTGAAATAAGCACTCTTGAAGAGCAGTAGCACTACATACTTGCCTCCCAAGTAACTGAAGTTACTTTATTTCTTGGAATTTCTTAGGAACCAGAGACATGGCATATTTGTATGAATTATTTATCTAGTATTTCTCACAGAATCGGGTTTTTTTGGCAAATTTTGACCAATTTTTATACTTGAAGCTGGATATCACTTTGAAAAATACAAAAGTTTTGCAGCCCTGCAAAAAAGAGACAGCCACATGAAGGAATCACAGCCTGGTTGCCTGACCTGATCACCAGAATGACCTGCACAAACCCTTCTGGCAACTATTATGTCTGAATTAGTGATTGCTTCACCTCTGTTTTCTTTCCATAGAATAGGGCTGGCACTCCAGGATCCATCTCCCCACTGAGCTCCAGCAGAGCAGGGTTTCACACGCCCAAAACTGGAGAGGAACCTTGGCTGGTGAAGGCACAAGGACCCCTCACCCCTGCATCTCCACAGCCAATGCTTGGAGGAAAAGACTTTCACTGAGATGAGCCTGAAAAGGCCAAAGGGAGAAGCTGATGGCCTGTTACTAACAACAGATGGCTCTCAGTAGTGGATCTTCAGGGGAAATTGTATCATTTCCCAGTTTGGGGGCCTGGAAACCTGAGACACCACGGAGGTGAGGTGTTTTGCCAAGGGGCACTCGCAGTGACTCTGCTCTTTCTGATTTATTAATAACTCCATCTACACTGACTCAGCTGGAAAATATGGTGGCCTCTAAAGGCAGATGAAAGCTGGTTTATGGCCCAGAAAGGTAATGTCAGTTGAGCATATTTCTAAGCCTGTTTCTAAAACTAAAGTTACATTTAAGCACTCATATGTTACAGCTGATCTCCACCCAGAAGATGAAGTCTATTGTGCTTTGCAGGGCGTCCCACCAGAGGCAGAAAGAATTGTTTGTTTCAGTTGGGTTTTTAACCTCAAAGGAGAATAAGCAGCATTTTAAGTTGACCCAAATACTTGGCTTCACATGACCTATTTCTGAGTACGGTAACTGCACAGACATCATTTACAGGCCACCGAAGTGTGACGTGCAGGGAGGAGCACAGCAGCTGCACACAGCCCAGAACCCAGACAGGAAAATCCTCCCCTTGTCCCTGACCACTGACAGTCTAAAGCCTCCTCATCACCACTGATTTTGGTGCAGAATGGACATTTCCAACAGTTTCATTACTTGCAGATCAAACATAGAGCTAGGACATGGATCCATCTGACCCACAGGCTTGGATCTGACAATTCTTCATAAGCTTGGGACATACTCACAGAATTTCAGCCTAGCCTTATCAATTCTCCTTTTGGCTGAATCTAACACAATAAAAGATTAAGCAAAGTGGCCTCCTCTGCTGCTCTGACAAAGACCAGCTACAAGCAGTGATGTCTGCAGCAAGCACAGCTCACTCCTGCACATTCCTCTGCCCATCCAGGGCAAGGAGAGGACTGCTGAAGGTGACAGTGGATCTTCCCTGCATCAGGTTTGGCATTTCAACAACAAATAGGTCCATTTTGCAACAGGGTCCTTACAGGGACCGCTGTGCAACCCCGTGCTGTTCCAGCTCCTGCCCCAGCTCTACCCCTGTGGTCACGTCTCTGCCCAAGCACACTTGGGAGCTGTGTGCTCTGTGCCTAATCAAAATTGAAAGCCTCTTAGAATGACTGTGGTCTGCCAAGACTTCAAAGGAAAGGTTAGTTAAACTGCAGAACTACCTGCAGGCCCAAAGGTAGGACATTTTCTTTTGCTGACATAACTAGAAGTCAGTGCCTGCACATCATGGCAGGAATATGTGCAAAGGGCTCTTTTACCTCCCCATGTTTTGCCCAGCACTGGAGAGTTATCCCCTCTCCAGACAGATATCCCTAGCAGCTCTCTCCCACAGCTGCTGTGACAACAAGGCACTTCTACAGCCCTGAGGAGCTGCCTCTCCTCTTCTGTCTCTATAGTTCTGGAAGCACAGCTTTAATTGCTGACAGCATTGGTGGATGTCTCCTCTCTTCACACACCCATCCCCAGACCATGCCTCACCAGTCCCCAAAGCACTTCACAAGGTGCTCCCTGGGACCAGGGGGAAGGGAGCTGCAGAGCTGTGCAGCACTTCTCCAGCAATCATATTTGTGTGGGTGTTTTTGAATGGTATTTGAGAAGTTACTGTATTCACTGACATGTTTTGACATTCTTCTATTGGCATGTAAAGATGCAAATAGATGTAGCCTGGCTTTCATGGACATCACTCCATGGGCATCAGATCCCAAAGGGAGGTGACAATTCAGTGTAGACAGCAGGTGCCACAAGCCTCCCGTATTCTTCTGGAAGCTTCACACCCTCCTGACTTTGCACATCCATGCCCTCCACAGAAATTCACCACATGCTCATCCTCCCATCCTAACTGCAGCCTCCCTGACCAACTCCAAATTAAATCTAATAACCAGCTCCTGCCTAAATGTGATTATTGTCCCTGAGTTGCAGGAAACAGGGAACATTCTATAAAACTGAGATCAGGGCCAGCCTTGATAAAAGATGATAGAAATTACCTCTGGAAATAAGTGTAGTGAAAACAGAGGCTCTAACAGGGTAAAATAGCCTTTCCAGAGCTCTAAGCCTCTGCCCTACATTTTCTCCAGCTGGTATAAAGCCCTATATACTACATTAGGAGAAAGATGACAGGTAGCAGTTTTATCCAAAAAGCTTTAGATGGATGATAAAGCCAATGCAGGAGATAAAGACAGGAAGAAAAGACAAAGCATAGGGAAAAGTAACAGATCAGCCACTACATCAAAGGAGCAGCCCAGCCCTGCTTTTGAGGCAGAGGATCATCTGTCATGCAGTGGTTCCAAAGGCAAGGATTGCAAACCCGTGCTGGTGCCACTGGGGCATTCAGGGAAGCCCACTGAATATCTGATACTGAGGAAGACCCTGAGCAGCTGCACATTCTGTCCTTGTCAATGGGAACAACATTTGGGAATTCCTGTCATGGAATGAGAAGCCATCACCTTCATCTACACAGAAGGTACTCAGCCTTACTCTCATGGCCTCTGTACAGAGTTGTCCAGAGAAGAATACAGCTGAAAAAAGGAAAATAAACATCAGCTTTTCTGTTCTGGAGTGTGGTTGTTTGCATAGCTGAAGTATTTTTGGCTGTATATACAAAATTCAGTTTAGATGTTCCTTAAGTTCAGTTTTGACAATTAGAGAACTTAACTTTTATATCCTGACTGACCCTGTATTTTCAGAGAGGGTTATGATAGTTTCGGCTATAAAATACTGATTACCAGCTGTTTATTGCACAAGTGTGGACAACTATCCTACTTCCCTAATTTATCACTAGAACCCTGGGAAAAGCAAGCTTGCTTTTACAGCAGGAAAGGAGACACACAGTAGCACTGAAGTTCTGTCATGACACCAAGGAAAACTGGTCAGAAAGTCTGGCAGTCTCTCCAGAAGCTTGAGTACAACAGAGGTGCCTGGAAATGAAGCAAGGAGGGGCTGGTTTTTTCTGTGCAACAGCTGGGAAAATGCTACAAGCTTCTTTTCAAGGCCAGCCCTCATTTAACTGAAAAGATTAGAACAAAATCAAACAGTAAGGCACTCTCAAACTGACAGAGCTGGAGGACAACACATGCAAGCAAGCAGTCTGCATACAAAAATGAGAGCTGAAGAAGCAATGGCTGTATTCTCCTCCTAGAAAGCAGCCTGGGGAGTTAGACATAGCTTGGCTCTGCAAAACTTTGGAGAACATCATCTCCCACTGGATCAGCATCCTTTCCTATAGCAGACTTAAGGAGGAGTTTTCAGAGGATTGCTGTGACACTACAGGGAGGCAGCAGGACAGAAAGGATCCCCCCAGATCCCACCCCACAGCCCAGGCAGCCCTCCTAGGTGTGAAACCAAACTGGCTGGCAGCTCTGCACAGAGCCGTAGGAAGCCAAGGAGAGAAAAACATCCATTTATAAAAGACCCTGTTTTGGGAGAGCTGCAGCATCTTAGGGTTTTACAGAGTAACTGATTAAGCCCAGGGAAGATGCAGGAATTCTGCTCCAGTCTCATCCTCTGTGCCAGTGCCACAAAGACAGAATTCAAAGCAGTAAATATGACTGCTCTGCCTCTTTGGCATGAAGGATGCCCAGCTGGTGGGCTGTGCCACTAACTCACCTGGCACCAGGGAATGTGACTCTCTGATGACAACAGGAGAGGCACTGACTGCTCCCTCCTCCTCAGGGCAGGGTTAAGCTGTAGGACCATGGACAGCCCAGTGGAAAGCAGAGCATCCTTCTTCTGCCTCCTGTATCAAACAAGCTGAAGGATCAGGTTTAAAACATGGACTGCAATAAGAACTTTTTGGATTTTCTCCCACTTTTACAAGTCTTCCAAATCACATCAAGTGGCACATCTCTGGTTTCAAGGAACTGCCACATGTTGAAGCACTTCAGGTTTTTTTGCCTTGACTGCAAGTAGAAAACACATGGATAAATTGAATACCAGTCATTGTCATGCCCATTAAAGCATTTGACAGTATCCTAAATTTTACCACCACAAATAAAACCTTCACTGAACACAGGAAATGCCCAGCCATAGCCCATGGCAAACAATTAGTAGCTGGGGTTTGACAGACATTTCCATCCTATTAGCAACTCCTGCTTTTACCTCCTTGAAAATATTACTCAAAACCTGGAACACCCTGTAAAGTTTCATACACAGGGAAAGCCTAATTGAAATAATTCAGCCAGGGCCTTGGAGGAGCAGTCCAACAACTGGACTACAATCCAAGCAATTCTTCTCTAACCCTCCTCCCCAAACACGAGCTCCTACTTGGTTGCTGAGGACTCAGTAACAATGAATTTTTGCACCACAAAAACCTAGCTGTCTTTGCTGACAGAGCTCTCATTCTGCAAACTATATTATTGTTGTAGGAATTCAAAGGAAAATATCCAGTGAAAAATTAAACAGATTCTACCAAATGCCTTCATCCCCCTAACAAAGAGCAGATGTTAAAACCTTCAAGTGGTGTCAAAATATCTCTCTCAAAAGTGGCAGGTTTTGAATGGCTTGGTAATTAAAAACTCTGAAGATTGTTGGCTTTAGTTCAGCACACTTCACATTCACAGAAAGCCTTATTTCTTCCCTCCACAGTGCCAGATATTGATGTACCGAGATATTTAAAAAGCCAGTCAGCCACCAACTTCCACGAGAAAATGGCAAAAAAAAGCAGTGCTAAAATCCCAACATCTGCAGAGTCTGTTCACATATCATCAGTCTGCCTGGGTAATGAAGAGACAGAAATTTGCAAAATCACATAAACCCACAGCCAGCATTCACACCTTGCAGGGGAGGGGAGGGTTTTCTCCCTGTAGGCACCAAAAAAAGAGCAGAGGGAGCCCAAGCAGGACGTGGAAATAACCAAACCCCAACCACTGCGGAGCCAGGTACTGCCCAGGGGGAGCTCTGGTTGGAACATGCTGAATAGGAGGCTCCAGAGCTGTCATACTTTGGCCAAACTCCACGGCTATTTTAAGAGGAGATCTGTGTATATTCATTCCTTCCAGGATATACAGAGCACACTGAAACATGCAAACTCCCCCATAAATATGCTATAGATCAAGGACAAAACCAAGTCCTTTTTTAACACCAAAAATGTTTTCCACACAAAAGCCATGTTATTAATGACAATTTTTTCCTCAAGTGGCTCACACGATGGGTTAGTCACATACCTCCCATTGACTCTAATGAGAGCCGTATGGTTAGAACAGCAACAGCTTTTTCCAGAACATGGTGGGTGGAAGCAACTTCTATTTCAATAGGCCAAGAGTAGCGAGAAAGACAGAAAATCAGAAAAAAAAAATCCCCCTGCATGTTTGGAAGGGCATATGTGTTCTCTGCCTCATTTTAGGGACCTGAAATGCATCTTCAAATTAGTTCTTAGAGCTTTGCAACAAGACAACAAAGTAATTTTCAGAAGAGATACTGACCTGCTCCTTCCTTTAGGATGAACATCTTCCACACTGAAAGGACAACACCAAGACACGAGCATGGAAGCTGAAAACACATCCTGAGTTTGAGAATTATCTCACAGAAAATTATATACCTTGCCAGTGGTTCAAGACTGGCATATCTAGATTACCAGAGCTAGAGGGAAAAAATAGAAAGGCTTCTCCAAAGAG
Organism: Prinia subflava; assembly: GCF_021018805.1. Taxonomy (NCBI): domain Eukaryota; kingdom Metazoa; phylum Chordata; class Aves; order Passeriformes; family Cisticolidae; genus Prinia; species Prinia subflava. The sequence goes on from NC_086261.1 coordinate 6,111,458, forward strand.
CCACAACATTTCAAGCTAACTTGAATTCTGAGATGGAAACTCACCCCCTCGAACCTATACTTAGAAAGAAAATCCCTAAAAAGTACAGTCTGAGATTTCATTTAGGAAAACTGAAAACAATCTTGTAACTGAGGATTTTCAAAACACTTCTGAAGCTCCTTAAAACGCCTAAAGCTCAGCTGTTTGCAAGCTGACAGGCTGGGCAACAGACATGAGAACTGGGCTGTGAAGGGTATTTTAAAGCAGAGGAGCCTCCCATGGTGCACACCTTTGAACAGGGACATGGGAGCCCTACAAATCCTACAAATCCCACCCCCAAATCACACAGTGTGAGCCTGGAAACCCAGACTGCTCAACAGCATGGAGACAGCTCAGCTTCCAGCTGCTTTTTTTTTGATATTTCTATTATTCCATGTGACCTATTAAGAGTAACCTTAATATTTGTATAACATTTCAAAACTCTGTCCAAACATCAGTTAATCCTCTTAACAAATCTGTGAGGTAAGCAAATGAGTATTGTCATTTCCATTTCATGGATGACAAAGCTAAAACACATAAAGGAAGTTAAAGCCACTGTTTCCAAGAGAGCATGTGAACAGAATGAATGAATGAATGAGTGAGTGAACAGAGCATCCTGAAAGTTCAAAAGAGTTCTCTTCCTCCAAAAAAATCATATCCCCTGCAAGTGTGGTTAGATATTCAGGTCCTTGAAGGAGCAGGGCATGCACACCTTCATGCAGAGGGTGATACCTGACACTCATCTTCATGTGGGAGGTGAATTCTGCTTGGATGTGATGGCATTAAGCCAGAAGCTGCTCGGTGAGTGGTTCTTGGAATATTGCTTCCAGGAAATAATGAAAATTATTCCAACCAGCACCACCTCAAATGTCCCTGGGAACAGTTCACCTCTTAAAACCCAGAGCTCCTATCTGTTCATACACCAGCTATGGCTGGGGTGGGATGTTTGAATGTCACCCAGCAGTGCTCTACAGGACAGACTCCAGTGGTTCCTTCTTCCCCAGGACAGTGGAAAAAGAATTTGCCCATTGCTGTAAACAGTGGACGTGGTCACCACTCTTGTTTTCCTATCTGATTTTTTTGAATATATTTGTAAGGGCACTGTAGTAATTGAGCTGGGAATTTTATTGTCTTGCTCTTATAAATCCAAATAAACACCACATGCCTGAGAAAAATGGATTAGTTATTAAAAAATACAAACATGAGCAAACAAGATTTTTTTTTTTTTTTAAGACTTCAAAACATATCCTGAAGTCTTTAATGCCTGAAAGGATAAAACCCCAAAAGGAACAGTACAGAGGCAGCACAGGCTAACTGATATGAGCCAAAAACCTTTGGTACAGAGTATACAGAACTGTGAAACAGGTTTGATCAGGGGCCAAGTTGTGTTTCCTGGGCTGGAGTGTGATTATCCAGCATGACTTTGCATTATAGCACAAGGGCACGGGTGTGAGCTATGAGAGGGTGCTGCAGGAAATCACAGGTGAAGAGCCAAAGGCTAAGCATCTCCAACAGAGAAAAAAACCTGCATTTCAAGTACACAAAGCTTTGAGTTAGGCCAGAGTTTTATGCTGAGGTGACAGGGAAAAGTAACTTAATTGTGGTTGATCCTTACCAAGCAAGAACCTAGTACCTTATATGCTTTTACTGCTGAAATAGAAACAGATTAGATATATTAAATTGATGACAATGACATTTATCTTGAGAGTCAAGACACAAAGTAACAAACACTGATTTGCTGTCAGAAGCACACAGAGCAAGACCTAGATTTTCATAAATCTCAGCTGTTGCTCAGGCAACAGCCACTTTTAAACAGCTCCCATGCAGAGAGCATTTCCTCAAACCCAGCCTGGAGCATCCTGACTCAGTTTCCCTGCTGCAAGCAGGGATGGGACCCTCAGGGTGAGAGAAAGCAGCAAGTGCTTCTCAGTCCCTGTGTGAGGAAAGCCTCCCTGGGGCCACTGGAAAAGCTGAAGCATCCCAGGGAAAAAGCTTTGCTGTTCAATGTGTGAGCAGGAAAGAGCTGGATGAGGTCTGCTCCCCTCCCCAGACGGAGGGAGGATGTGGCAGGGCTGCAGGGACGCCCTGCCTGTGGCTGTACAGCTTCCTGCACTTGTAAAAGCACCATAGACCAGCCCTGCCAACTACAACAATTGACAGACAAGCAGAAGCTCTTCCTGAACCCTGAGGCTACAGGGGCCCTAGAAAACAGCTACCAGGCAGGAGGAGAGCTGGCATCCCCAATTCCCTGCCTCTCACTTTGCTGGAGTGCAGCCTTTCTGTCCTCCACATTAGCTTGGCTATTTAATTTTCCTCCCTCCAATCCTCACTGCCCATGGGGAAGCAGCTCCTTCCCTGCCAGCCTGTTCCCACTCACCTGATCCTTTTGTTTCAGCTCATTATGGCTGTAGGTGTGGGAAGGAGAGCTCAGTAAATGAGCACCAAGTGTGTTATTCTCAGATTTTTCTTTACATTTTGTAGCAAGGTGGCACATGTATGTCAGCATGTTTTTCACTTTTCTTGCTGAGCAGTTTGGACAGAGCCTCAGATTTTTTTGAGATGGAAATGTTCTGGCAAAACTGTTTCAGACTGTTCTGCTCTCAGAGCATAAAGCTGAATTTCTTCCCATTTAAGTATTGTACCTGAAAAAAAGGTATTTCTTGTAATAACCCTTAGTGTATATAGTGGCCTGTTTTGCCCTCCTTACTGTAACAACAAAACCCTCCCATCTTCATTTCTTTCCTCTGATCAAATAGCAATGGAGATTTCCAGACTTGGGCACTATTAAAATCTGTACTCTTTACTAGTCAGTAAAAGGTGCATTAAGAACTGAAAGGGGTAATAGGGCATAAATGATTTTTAGGTGGCAAGTCCCACTGCTCTGTACAAAACACAGACAAGATTGGAAAATGTGTGACCTTGTGTAAGAGCTGTAATTTCAAAAAATTGAACAAGATCTCTAAATAACATTTGCAGAAGAAAAAGGAATCACAATCAAAAAAGGACTGAGTATCCCTCTTGCCACAGGTGAGACTGCAATGGGCTTGCAAAGCAGCCTTAGGCTGAGGCCAGGAGACAGAAGGAGAAAGGGATTTAAATGTGGAGCCAAAGCAAAAATACCCAACAAATGTTGTTTTGATTTGCCTGTGCAGCAACACTCCAGTTACCTGGAGTGACCCCACGGAAGGAGCCCAGCAGCAGTGAGGGTTCTGGGGAGATGCTGTGCCCAGATTGTCACAGAAATGCCGGGTATTTTAGCAGGTTATAAAAAGCAGAAGACAGCGCATGACAGTAAAGCAGCAGCCTCCCTGCTGACCCCACAGAGGTAAAAAGGCAGGAAGGTTTAGCTGAAATTAAATAGACAGTGGATTAGTATGGGATTTTTATCCTTGACCTGGCTTTCTCTCTTGCAGACAGCTTACACCCAAACACACTGGCTAAAGAGAACCCGGCAGACAAGTCATACAGTTTTGCTCTGGCACAATCAGAGGAAGGAAGTTATCCATGCTTTACTGTACACAAGGTAAAATTAGTTTCCTGCAGTTATAGAAAAGTTTTTCCTTCCTCCTTTCCCCAAAACACCTAGCAGTGCTCAGTGCAGTGATACCAAGTCTTATACAAGTTTTCTTCCTCAGGAATAAAGAGGAAACTAAACAAATTTCTCTTTTTTTTCTTTTTAAATTCACATCCTCCACACATCCAAGATTTACATCTGAAAACAAAGAGCTGCAGAGAGTGCTATGAAGAAGGATTCTCTTCTCCTCAGCCACTTCAGAAACATGCACATGAATCAGAAACAAGCCTTATGAAGTTTGCTGCCATCCTTTCATTCACAACAGGAGGCTTTCCCTTCCCCAGCCCCTTTTCAGAGACAGAAGCTGCATCAATAACCACTTCATCCTCCACTCCAGGATGAGACACTGTGGGCAGGAGCTGGCTTTCAGCTAAACCCCTGTCCGGAGCCTTTGCTGCATTTATCCTGGCAGCAGAGCCTGCAGCCCACCCTGTGCTGGCAGCCTGTGCCAGCAAAGCTTGCCTAAAATAGTTGTGTATCTTCCCAACTACAAACCAGTTCTGCTTCAAGTGCCTCAGAGACAGCAGCTACTTCAAAACTTCTTCAGAGCAGGTTAAACTTGCAAGGTCAAGTGATAACTTTGGGGTGTTTTTTGAAGCTGTGGAATACAATAAAGCGTCGGGCAGCACTGCTTTTCCTTTCCCCATCCCAATCCCATGCTGGCTCTGCATCCCAGCAGGATAAGGCTGGAGCAGCCCCAACGCTGCTGTGCTGTGCAGCAGTCACCTCAGCACCTGTCTGGAACCCCAGGGACACCTTGAGGTCCCCATCTCAGCAGGCACAGCAAACTCCTGCAGTCACAGGAGGAGGTGGCACTAGGGCAGCTGTGGGAGGCAGAGCTCTCCAGCACCACAGGTGACATTTCTGCAGCGTGAAAATGATGCAGGTGAGAGCAACAGCAGCAGCAAGGCAGCCCTTCCATCCCATGACTAAAGATACACCTCCATTAACTGCTGTGCAGTGAACTGAGATTGTCCCTTTTCTTAAGATCTTTAACTTTGAAACAAACACCAGAAAAACCCTTGCTGCTGCCTTGGAATGTTCCAAGCAAACAAAACTTTGATATGCTTCCTTTTGAAGTTTTTTTCCTCCCCTTCTTTTTTTAACCCTCGAAATACTGACTTTCTACTCAATAAGAGTGTTTGATCTTGTACATATCCCCAGTTAGAGTCTTTCCTTATCCTCAGTCACTGTGCTCCCAATCAGTTTGAAACTCCACCAGTGCTTCTGGGATGCTCCAAAGGAACAGTGTAAAACCAAGGTGTGACCTGAATCTCAGGACAGGGTGTTCTCTGAGCAAGCTACACCTGCCTTTCCTGAGAATTTGAAAATAAGGATGACTTTGCTACTCTGTCACAAATCCCTAGCCAGTATTTCATTTTAGTGGACTTAAATTGCTCTGGCACACAATGCAGCTGAAGGAAAAATGCTCCCCTGAGCAGCTGCAGTTGCTTGTTTAAAAGCAGAATAATCTTGTGTAGCTCCTCAGGATGGATCACTGGGAACTGTGATTCTGTGATGTTAACAACCCATCCCGAGATGACACATGTAATCCTTTGGCTCTAAAACAAAAGCAAACTGAAGCACAAAGGAGACATTCTCCTTCAGGTTCTGTCATCCCCTGCAAACACAGTCCAGGAAATGTTTTACCACTTCTGCACTGCAAACACCTCTAAGAGGAAGTGAAGCAGTAGACTAAAATCCCATAGTGTGACTCAGAGGACAAAATGTGGCTCTAACATTTCTGACAGGGGGGCAGCAGAGAAGGAGAACTGCACAAGTGCTCATCTCTAGGGCTGTCCCCGAAGCAATGGCTCAAGATTAGCTCACACAAACTGCTGGAGCAGCTGAGCTTTCTGGGGTCAGAGAAGGAAATTTCAGTCCTTAAGCAGTTTTGCTTATGTGAGTCAGATGCTCTTGAAGCAGTCTGTGTACACATGTGCATTTTCACACGCAGCCCCTTGCCCACACATTGATTAGCAGCAGCGTGTTCTGTCCTTCCTCCAGTTCTTTAATGCCAACACTGGGACTGCAATTCAGCCCTGTAAAAAAGAAGAAGCTCTTACAAAGCAGCGGGGAATCGATACGTGACAACTGTAATTCTCTGCTCAATAATTACACAGAATTTACACTGCTGAGTAGGCTCCCTCCATTGATTTTTACAAAAATATTTACTGCAGCGGGAACACAGGTGTAAGGCTAAGTTTTGAGGTTCTGTCTTTTCAGTGCATTGATTTCAAAATAATAATCAATTTCATACTGCTTTAACACTTTCATTCAAAGATATACCTCCATGCAGACCATGCCTCTGCCTACAGCATTCTTCTCCCTCTCCAGTTCTTTTTGTTCAAAAATCCCAGTTTAGCAACTCCTAAGTACTTATCACAGTCTCAGTAAGAAATGAGTCATGTTGCAGAAGGCCTTGGGTCCAACAAGAAAAGACAACATCCCTGGAATCCTGTCAACCAACTCCACCCAATGACACAACTGAGGGGCTGTGAAGATTTGCCAGAATGTCTCAGTGCTAGACAATGCTCAGGCTGTTAATTACACTGTCATAAGAAAAACAAACACACAAATCCATCCTCTTACCAAAGAATCTCTGACTGTGTTCTGCAAAACTTGAGGGATGAGGGGGGGAATTAAGAAGGAAAGAAATCATCGAGATGTCACCACCCAGCTCCAGAGAACACCTGTATCATATCAAATGTGAACATCTGGCCATCCAGCTTTAGAAACAATAGAAAATAACAGGACTAGAAAAGACAGACAAGACAAGGAAATTAGAAATATGGAATAGTAATACAGAAGGAGAGAACCACTGCTTTGGGAACTCAAGATGAAGACAAGAGATGACTGAATTGTGTGGAAGAGATGAACAAAACATTACTATTCTGTCAGGGTTTGTGGGCACCCAAGCAGAAGTTAGAAGAGAGATCTAAGAAGAATTTAGTTTGTGGAGCTTGCTGCTGCAAGATATTGGAAGGCCTGAAATATGAGCCTAAAGTCAGGTTAGATGAATTTGGAAAGTACAGACTCACTCAATACAGCAGTGGTCTGGATGGAGCCTCCAAAACCAAACTTGAACAGCCTGAACTGGCTTCAAATACCCAGGAGAGGATCCTCCTTGCTTTTTTCCACATTTTAACATTTTTTGCTGGTTACCATGTGAGGCAGGGCACAGGCCAAGGGGGACTCTGGCCACAGCTGTCCCCAAGCTTAATGTAGCACACAAAACCCTGAACTATTGTCAGTACCAATGGCACAAACGTGTGTGTGAGAGGCAGCTCAGAGGCACCAAAGATGGACACAAACTCCCCTCAATTTAAAGGAATAAAATCACCATTTAATTACTTCCTTGTTGTTGATGCTGTCCAGAGGGGAAAAAAACAAGATGAGCCAAGAATCTATGACTGCTTTTCCACAAAACACTGGTGTGCAGCAGCTTCTGTGGACTCAGCAAAAGATACTGCCCTTTCTCTTTAAACTTAGAAAGGAAAGTGTAAGCCTTCAAACCAAGAGCAGAGGTGTGGACCCAAACTAGTAAATCCCACTGGTATTCACAGATGAAGGGTAGGTCTCTATTTTCCTTTTCACTGCAATCAATTTAATTTTCTAATTTTTCATGTGATGAAAAGAAATTGTGTTTTCATTACATGAAGAAAAACAAAGACAGAAGGTCAATACTGCATAAAAAGTGTCACTTCCCTTGGTTTTCTCTCATGAGAACACTGATGCTACTAATGCACCAGGAATTTCATAAGAATGACTCATTATCTAAGTAACAAAAGATTAAGTTTTTCTTTTCCCCTCCTTAAACTTCTGCAAGAAAGGGTTTTTCAGGGGCATGATCAGGGTGACTCATTGCAGAGGGCACAGGGGCCACAGCTGGACGTGCAGCATTCCCATCTCAGAAACCCCTTCCAGGTGCTTTGCAGAGCTGTGCAGTGATAAATGGCAGATTAGCATCTGACACGCCAGAGGAGAGCTTGTAATTACCAGCAAAGCGGAAAGGCACAGGCAAATAATTGCCTCTCTTCCAGGAGACAAACATTAGAAAGGTTTATTGAGCAATGTTTCTTGGGGTGGTCTTCAACACCTCCTGGAAACCCTTCTTCAATTTTCCCCATGCTGGGGCCACTCCAAAGCCACAAGATAAACTGTCACAGGAGCAGGGGAAGAACAGTAAGAGGAATAAAACCTGCATCCAGGCTACAGAGTAATAAATATTTATTGCCTTTCCTTTCTGCACACTGTGGAAACAGATGCAAAATGAAGTTCAGTGAGTTGTGGGAGGCGAGCCAAACTCAGCTTTGCTGCTGCTGCAAACAAGCAGAGTCACAGGAAGGGCTCCTGGTTACCTTGTTAGTGGTGCAGAATTTGTCTGTCCATCCAGGACCTCTCAATCTCCAACATCCCTGCTCCACTCCACATGTGCCAGTCCCCCCCAGTCCCACATTCTCAGGAACAGCAGATCCCTCTGCCAGGCAAGACAACACACTGACAAGTGGCCCTCTGAAGCGCTGGGATGTGGCTGCTTAGTCCTTAAGAATTGCAAAGGCACACGAGCTGTTGCTGCTTTGTCAAAAAGCCAAAATTTTAATAGCTTCTTTTGTCCGAGGCTCAAACATCAGCTCCTCTTCTCATGTGATGAGAACCTCTCTTTGTACCTTCACTCAGCATTTTCAAGGAAGCCTGTTTCGTTCTCTCAGACTTTTTTCAGCACAACTGTGTGCTAAGGAAACTGTTTGTTCTCTTGTCTCACTGCCAGAAGCATGCGAATACTACAAAAAAACACACAGAAAAAACCACAACTGTGTTTCGTTCGCTGGCTGTCATATTTTTTCCTAGATTAAAGGCAAGTCCCACCATCCAAAATGCAGCTAAAAAAAGAAAGGCGACTGCAATATATAGGGAAGTGCCTAAGGACCAAATGATGTCACAAATTTTAAATATAATAATCCCAAAATCAAACTTGATTCATATTCAGTAACAAAGCTTCAAAGGGATGGGTGGGAATCCTAATTTCCACCTTTTCTTAGTTGATTTTGGTTCTTCTGTGCAGTCACTTCAAAACTACCACTTCCATCCAGTATCTTAAGTTCTTACAGGCTCCTACCTCACGGGGTGACACAGAGGCACAAATGGATATTTCCAATTATTTAGCTGATGATGCATTAGGCAGGGACTGAGTCTGGAAAACTCTTTGTGAGCAGCTCAGGCTTTGAGCACCCCATTCATCAACAGCGTGGTGAAGCTCAGGCAAACCCCACAAAACAGACGGGGTGAGAGAGAAGGATCCTTCTCCTGAGTGGTTATTCTGAATAACCTCACTAAGAGACCACCAGGGAACAAGAATTTTGATGTTTTCTCAAAGCAAGAACAGGTGAGGAGACAAAACAGGCTAGCTATCAATTGTTCAGGATGCACTTTTTTCCTTAAATAAATGGTTGAAGCACACCACAGGTTACCAGGGGACATCAGAGAAGCATGAAATGTGAAGCAGTTCAAGGAAAGAGAGAAACCTGAGGCAGGGCTTGGCAGTGCAAATACTGAGCTGGTCTCTGGGCTGGAGAGGAGGAAAAGCTGAACACACTGACTTGTAAAAGTGTGCAGGTACTGTGGGAGCAGCGGGTGAGACAGGTCAGTGCAGTTTCACGTGCTCACAAGAGGCCTCTGCAAACAGCAGCACCTGCCAGGAGGGAGCTGCTGCTCTGTCCTCATGCACACTCTGCCCACTGTTTCCTAATGCAGTTTGGCTGGTTTTTTTTCCTCTCCTCCATGTCTGTAACATCTCCAGTTGACTTAAAAAGCTATTTTCTTTTTGTAGACATATGAAAGCTCTCCATTATTCAGCACTTATTCCACATGGATGAAGGTCGATGGCCTCCTTAAAGAGCTTTCCCGCAGTGTGTAACATTAATAGCTGCACCAAGATGAAATTAATTTCATTTTCTGAGATCTTACTTTTGACACTGAACAAAGTGCGTGGGATGGGAAGGAACAGCAGTAACAATTCCTTGCATTCCATCCTCAAGGGAAATTACACCTCAGGCACTGGGACCAAACCCCACAGACCACTTCTATCCTATCCTCCAGGGCATGCAAAGGACTCTGAGGTGAACTGGTCAGCCCCAAACTCCTGAACACCTGTAAGTCACAGCCAGCACCCTTCTGTAAATAACACTCACAACATGTGACTGAGTTGGCAGAAGACTTGAGGAAGCCTTAAAAATGCTTAGGAGCTTAATGAGGTTAATTACTAGGTAAAAATATACTTTAGTCATTAGAAATAAAACACAAGAAACAAACTGTCCACTTCAAAGAGGGGGAAATGAGAATAAATTGCAGTGATTGGTATCAGGTCCCTCTGCTCGCACAAAGTAAAGTTGCCATTTCCCATTATATGCCCAATTTCAAGGGCTGGGTCCTAAAACCTGCATCTCTGATGACCATATGCAAGAAAGAAAGAAAAGAAAAAAAAAAAAAAAGAAAAAGGGCTGAACATCACATCCCCCCCAATACAGATCTCACTGCAATGGTTACAACATTCAGAGCCTGTGTGAGCCCTCTGCCAAATCAATCCATACCAGCTTTAACCCTTTAAACAACTGATCTTCTGAATCTGGACGTTTTTGACTGAACAAGCCATGGTGACATCACCAGGTCTGCTGGGAGTCCTGGTGGGATAGGACATCCCCCCTTAGTCACCCCCAGCCAGAAAAACACAGAGCCAGACCCTTCCTCAGGAGCACCTCTCCAGGAAGGCAAAGACAAAGCCACCAAGCCTACGAGGCTGAACACAAAACAGGGTGAAAAAAGAGAGAGTTTGGCAGCAGGGAGCTGCAGAGGAGAGAAAACTGAGCCAAAGCAATGCAAAGATTAAGAGGAAGGTGGAGATTAAGCACTGCTGTGACCTGCCGGTTTTACTATGAATAAAGAAAGGGCACAAGGAAATACAACACCAGTGCCCTGCTTCATGCTGTGCTGACCTGCCCCTGTTTAGGCTACCAGCATCAGATGGTATAAACAGCCCAAAGGGGATTTGCCATCATGGTGTAGAAATCATATGCCATTTAGAAACCCTGGAATTAAATCGACTTTGCAATTCAACAGCAAGCACAGAAAGAAGATAAATAAAAAGCCAGTGGGTTAAAAGTCAGGATCTCCCTCAGTGCTGGGAACACAGTTTGATTTTAGCTGTGCTGCACAGCTCGAAGACTGAAGCTTAAGCTGTGATATTAAGGTTCATACGGCTGAGAAGATATTGGCATTTGGGCAGACGTCAGCAATTCTTTCAAGCGAGTTACAGATACCAAGGGCTGGAAAGTCAGAAGCATTTCTGCTGTGTGAAACGTGACATGCCAAGATATTTATTCTGTTGCAAATGATGCTCCACATGAGCCTTGAAAGACTGGGTTTCTTGCAGCTGAAAAATAAGACACCCCATCCTCCACACACACAGGTTTTGGCCCAGGTATACTGATGCTCCTGCTGTCTGCTCCCCCCACTCTGTGCTCCCTCACAGACAACTTGGGACTTGCACAGGATCCCAAATTCCTTACACCATGGGGCTCCAGGGAGAAAAATGATAGGAAAATGCCTGTACATTAGTTATAATAAGGCTTGTGAGCACAGACTGGTGACGAGTGCATTCCACTAGCGCTGAATACAAATCAGAGGCAACACACAACCACAGAGCGCCTGTTAAGTGATCAGCTCGTGTCTGCAACTCCCTGAAAAGGGCTTCTTGCTTCTGGAAGGGCACGTGGAAGAAGCAGGACGGGAGAAGGGCAGCCCAGGACACACTGCCCACTGCAGAGCTCCCAGCAGGAACGCTGCCAGTTCCCACGGCCGGGAGAGCGCTGCCCGCAGCGGCTTTGGGGACCTGGGCACGCCGTGACCCCGCGGGCCAGAGCTGCCCAAACCAGCTTCCTTTTAACCTCACTGAAACAACAGCCTCTGCAGCTCATGGCCAAATATTAAATGTCACTTTCATACTGATTTTCAAGCTTGGACACAAGTGTTTGTTTTTGAGGGAATGCTCCAGAAAGTCTCTGCCTTCTGCACAGATGGGTACAGCCAAGATTGAGAGAACGATCCACAAGAACTGATGAGACTTGATTTTCCTCCTTATGAAATTATTATATCTGTGATTTTTCTGAATATAAAAGGTTACAGTTTAAACTTGGGATAATGAAAGCAAAAGTTGACTTTCAGTAAAAAAAAAAACCTAACCCAGAATGTTGCAATTACTTCTGCCACATAAAAAGCCTACTAAAGGCATATCTCTATTCAGAAATTAATATTCAAGTTAAATATTTGACTAGTTAGATTCATTTTTTGCAAGGCTTGTTTTATTGGGTTTTCCTCCTTTCTTAAATAAACTCCCTCCAATTTACTGCTAGAAAACCCTGAAATGGTAGAAATAAAAGGGAGCCAGTGTATCCTGTTAAGGTTTAGATCATGTCCAACTCCATAAGAAGTGTAGATAAACAGGAGGGAGGAACTCGGGCAACAGGATTTTGGGCCCATGGGATGGATGTCATGTCTGAGAAACACTTTTTGCCTTCTTGCCATGACAGAAGGCAGAAGATAAAGGCACAGCTCCTGCCCCATGTGCTCAGGCTGGATGTGAAAGGACACAAACACTATTACCTCCACTGCACATTAAGCTCTGTGTCACCCTTGAAATTGGTCAGGACCAGAAGGCACTGACCAACCTTTGGTTTAATTAATTATTTTTTCTGCTCCCTAGAGAAATTACACTAAAAATAAAAAAGAGCATTTTAGCTTCCCTTGAAGAAACTTGGAAAATTATCATTGCAACATAACTTTGGCATTCCGATTTTTTTTAAGTAGTCTACAACTTCCCCTGAAGGGTTAGTAAACTTGTTGTCTGTCAATGGAGATTTACTTGGTTAACAGTTGTATGCAAGTGGAATTAGACCTTCATCACCATTTCTAGAGCATCCTTGGTATATGCACAGCATTGCACAAATGAAGAACTGCACCAGACAAATAACAGGTCTCCCATCCAAAAGGGCTTACATTAATTATGTTAATCCAGTAGAGACAGAGGAGTGTGATTAAACAGTCTCTACTGCCTGGGATTTGGCTCTTATCCAGCAGTAATCCTGCACAATCTGTGTTTGAAGTGTGTGTGTAAGGAGTATACTCTAACCACCTCTGTTTGAAATCAAAGCCAGTGTCTTGGGCAGACAATGGCATCCCTAGATGGAGGAGCAGTTCCTGGAGAGCAGCATCTCCAGAGAAGAGCCCCAGGCCCCAAGCTCATCTCCAGAGCAGTCAGTCTCTCCCTGGACTACTGTGAACTTAAGGGCACTGGGGACTTGGAGTTAGGCAGTGACTGTAATTAAACCCAAAAGCCTCGTTAAGGAAGAGCAGAAGGAGACATCAGAAACAAATCTTGTGCCAAACCCTATGCAGCTGTTTCCTATGCACCTGATAAGGGAGGAAGACTCAGCCACACGGACCCTCCATGCAGTCACTCGAGGTTAGATTTGAACTCCCTCTCTCTGCAGAGAAGGTGCTCACACTCCTGCTGCACAGAGACTGTTCAACAACTATTGAAGTGTCACCTCCAAATCTGCCCTTTCTTTCAGCTGCAACACACGGGTTATGGACACAACTGGCTGAAAAAGGGACATTGATTCCAGTGCAGCAAGGGATGCAGATTCCCAGTGTGATTCCCACAGCCTGGGGCATCAGTAGAGCCTCTACCAGATCACATTTGTGACCAGCACAAAAGCAGTGGTCCATTCAGGTAGCTGAAGCCACTTGGTGCTGAACAGACAGGTTGTGACTAAGATGCCCATAACTGAGGCAATCAGCCTCAATGGTCAATACTGCACCTCCTGCTTCTCTTCCAGGGCCTTCCTGCAGAAGGCCAAAAGTTAGACAAGGAGCAGAAGGTGCAGACCCTGCAGAACTGAGACTGTGCCAGCTCCCCAGGGCAGCAGCACAGCAGCCTCGCCCCAGTGATGCCACCAAGCACACCCACTGTCCCCAGGGGCACGTGGAGTGACACAGCCCTGACTCTGCTCCTGCAGCAAAAGGTTATCTCAGCTTCTGGCCCAGCTGGCAGCAGACCCTGGACACTGCTGTGAGGACCCTGCTGATATACTATCCACCTGCTGTAACCAGAGCCCAGCTTATTTATTCACTCTGTCCCTGGCAGGCTGTCTCCCAGCCAAAGGCATCTCCAGGGAAAAGAAGCAAAGCCCCGAGTCACTGCTCACAGACACTGCTCTGCCTACCCACTGAGGAACCTTCTCCAGCCCATTGAGTCCTGAAAATCCCCTTTGGCAGGTAGGCAGCAGTTCTGTGCTACCTAGCACAGCTCCAGAGGGAAGCTGGCAGCAAAAACAATGAATCATCTGCTGAACTTTAACTCGTGGCAGTGTGAGCGTGGACTGTGCTGTGCTCTGAAGGCTGCGAGGAGCAGAAGCAGAGGCACAACTTCTGGGATGTGAAGGGGGAAAGTTCTGCTTCCAGACATCAAAACCCATTTCTACACATGCGACTGACAGAGAAGCAAATCCTTAAATCTAAAGAGATCCACTTAAACAAATTCCATTCCTCTCTCCTTCATCCCTCTGAGACAGAAAGTCTGCAAGATATTGTGGAAAAATCACGACACTCTGAGAACAAAGGCTGAGGTCCCAATCTTCTTTTTCCTCACTTCTGACAACAGAAAATGACAAGTGGAAATGCAGGTCTGAAGAAATGCTCTGTTTCCAAGTTTCCTGGACAGAAAACTGAGGTAAAACTTCACGTACCTGCTCAGAGAAGATGATAAACATGTCTACAAGTTATTTCTAAATTCTCAGTCTCATTTGCCAACTGAGATGCTACAGACAGCAAGTAATTTCTCTGTCTCAGCAGGGGAGACAGGACAGAAATCCGTAGACAATGCAAAGAAATGCTGCTCAGGCAGGAATTAAAGAGTCAATCCCTGGGAAGTCCCTGAATAACAAAGTGCAGATCACTGTTACACAAGTCTGCAACGCTTCTTTCATATTATAGTAGAAAAACACACATACAAGTAGGGAATAATGTCAAAATGTACCTATTCTACTACTAGTTTTGTGGTGGATAAACTCACTGCAATCATAAACTCCCCCAAACTTACGGGTTTGCTGTACCTGTCACTCCATAACCTCAACTCAAAGAGCTCTTTGATGATCTGCTGACAACTCACTTGTTCAAGGTTAGCATTTATTTTGAAAAGCTCAACATCCCCAGCACGAAAAAACAACAATGTTTTCCTTGGGTCAGCAAAACAGGGCAAAGGCAGCTTTTATTTTTCACCCTAACCCTAGCTGGGAGAGGCACGGCTCACATTCAAAGGCACAAGTACTCTCTGCCACACGGCTGGGAATGAGTTTTGCTCTGTAGCTCTGTAACATCATCCAATTCTCAGCTGGAGGTTTTCCAGTTAATAAAACGGCCATATGGGGCATTAAAAAAACAGAACCAAAAAACCAAAAACATTTCCTTCCTTCGCATCCTTCAGTCTCAAAAATCACAAAAAAAAAAAAAAAAAAAAAAAAAGGGAAAGCAACACCCAGTGGAAATTCAAGAGTGTCTCTTTTTCTTCTTCCAACCCTTTTACCCAGCGAAAGCGCTATCAGCACCTTTGATCGGTGTGCTGCGGGCAGAAGACAAATAATGATGGGTTGGAGGCAGCAATTAGCATTTCAGTAAACACTGGATCTCTCTCTGGGAACAGGGCTCCTGGCACACTCGCTTCCGCTCCTGACACCACCCACAGCCACCATCAAAACCCTCTGTTTATTCCCAAAACAGGCTGGCTTTAGGAGAGGAGCTGTGGTCCAGGAGGAGGCGATACCCTGGGGAATGGTGCAAGCTGTGCCAGGACAGGCAGCGCTTCCTCGCACAGCTCCCACTCAGAGCCCGGATTCCCAGGCGGGTGCCGATTTTAAGAGCCTGGATTTTACAAAAAAAAAACCAAAAATGTGGAGTCTTTTGGTGTGAGAATCCAGGTTTCTGCAGACTTAATGGAGGTGGCCCATGCCGTGTTTTTGGCTGAGCTCTTGTCTTAACTCTGGTTGCTTCCATACCTGCCCCAACACCCCATCCACCCCAGCTTTACCGCTCACATCAACACTCCACCTCCCTTTTGCCACCAGCCTTATTCTTGCCTCTGCTGAACGCAGCCTTCCCTCAAACAGATCTCCCAACACTTCACCCCATCCTAAGCCACTCCAAGAGCTCCCCAGTGCACTGTAGATTCAATTTCCAATTGTTTTCCTGGGCTGCCGTAAGCAGCAAGGACTTTCTCGAGCATATTTAGCCAGCCCTGCACCTCCTTACTTGCCTACTCCTTCCTCTGCTCCTCTGGCTCAGCTCTAGAATTTACTGCCCCTCCAGGGCTAATAAAACCCAAATTTGCTGATTTTAAGGCACAGACTGAGTCTCATCTGTTTACTCAGACTTGGAATAGCACAGGACAGCGAGACTAATTTATTCAGAAAGCTTCACTCAGCTGCTCTCATCTCCACATTACCACAGTTTCGGGAGGGTGCAGAATGTGAGATGAGCTCAGGGAGCCACACACGGGAGCGTTTTACACAGTAATGCTGGAGAGCAGCACAGCTGCATTTTCACTTCTCTTGTTTATCTCAAATTTTCACTTCAACAGGTCTTTTACGCATCGGCAAAACCCATTTAAGTCCGTATTTTTCACCTAATGGGATTGCCTGTCCTGTTTTTTGCCAGCTGTGCCAGCCTGTGCCTTATCTCCCCTGCCCCAGAGCACTTTCTCAGCAGTCCAAGGAATTCCATGTGCACTCCTATCTGTGGTGGGATGTTGCAAGACCGGGGTGATGGCACAAGTGCTAATTCAGCAGATTTTTGATAGGCAGATGCCACTTGTAAGATATCTTTACTCCAAGAGAAGTTCTGTGCCCACTTCACCACCTTCACAGCCTTAAAGCCAAAATCCCAAACATCCAATCAAGAAAGCAACAATCTTGGGAAGAAAAATGCACGACTTAACTCAGAGATGAGAAAAGCCACAGGGAACTGTGGAATTTGCTACCACTTTTGTTGTGCAGGCTGTAAATGAGTTTCCAAGGTGACTGGACAGGTCTGGTATGTGTATCCCAGAAGAGTGAGGTGTCTGACTGTCCTCAAAATGCTTCTTGCAGCTCACTAACCACTACCACAGGATGCTTTGTGCTGGAAGGGACCTTAAATCCCAACACCCCTGCCATAGGCAGGGATACCTTCCACTAGGTATCCGTACAGGATGCTCAGAGCCCCATCCAGCCCGGCCCTGAAGACTTCCAGGGCATCCACCAGCTCTCTGTGCAACCTGTTGCACTGCCTCACCACCCTCACAGTCAAGTTTTTTTTTTCCTAATATCTAATCTAAACCTACTCTCAGTCTGAAGACATTCGCCCTTGTCCTGTCACTACATGCTCTTGTAAATAGTCTCTCTCCACTGTGCAAAGACAGTGTTGGTCTCAGTTTAATCATCCAGCTCTTGGAGACAAGTTAAACAGTTAGTAGAGGTGGAGCAGGCTAGTGTTAGCAGACAAAAAGCCAGGGTCTGTAACTCCTTCGACACCAAAAGAAAGGAATGTTTGCACCCATGGAAGAAGATACATTGCTCTGCAGGAATGTAGTGGAATGCTTTAGTTCTCAGAGCAATTGCAGAGCACTGGAGTCAGAATTCCTGGGGTCTATTCTCACCCTCTTACTAACTTGTTTTATAACCCTTGAGACATTGCTGAGTAGGAGTATTTGCTTAACCTAAGCTTAATTTAAGTTTTGCCCCTACTTATAAATCAAGTACCTCCAGGACTCTAAGCTCCTAATGAGGTGGGCTATACAATTACAGAAGAGACTGTTTCCATTTGATAGGGAAGTCTCACCAACACATGAAGTGAAGCAAGGTTTGACAAGATGTTATTTTACCAGATCAGGTGACAACTTGGAAACAAAACGTAAATATTCTTGAGTATGATTAGTCACACTGGTCAGAACAAGATCCACCAAGCAGGAACATGTATTACATAGGTGTTATCTCTCCCCACACACCTCTCACCCTCTGGCACTTGTGGGAAACTCTTCACAGAACTCTACCCAGAACTATTGCAAATAATTTTGTTTCCTGCAATGCTGCTTCCTGTGTTTTACAACACAGTGTGCTTGTCTCCTACCAGTACCACAGCAGCACATTTACAGAGGACATGAAGATGTGCATGGAGATGAAACACAAGTGCAATAAAACATTCCAGAGTGTGAGTTTTTATGTCAAATACGAAAACACACACACCCATCTCTACACCACAAAACCAACAAGTGCCCAGAATGAACAGAAAGCTCCGAGGGACTGACAGCTCAGGCCAGTAAAACATTAATCAGTACTCAAGACACCTCAGAAGCACGACCAGTGGACTTTTTAGTTCACTTCTTCCATACTACCACCCCTACAGTCTCTAACCCCAGCACACAGTTTATAATTGTGTGCTGAGAAAAAGCTCTCTGTAACAAATCTTATTCTTCTGATGATCAGTCTGATTGAATTAGGACATCCATATGTTGTAGCTGATGGCTAACAAGATAGAGGTGGTTTTTCATCACATGGGTAATTGGTCTCTGCAGCAATTACTAACACAGCAAAGTTGTCCCAGTTGTCTTTTTCTCCCCCCTAATATTGTTTCTTTCAAACTCCAATAAGCAGTATCACTGTCTTGTACAAACAGTTACAGTGGGACAGGTTTGTCTAACACTGGGGGCAGGAATGGACAGAATACCACAGGGAAAAGGTGAGGAAAGCAGAGGGACACAGAGAGGAAAGAGCTGGTGCACAGAGCATTTTGCTCTTCTACCAGTTTGAACACTTGAATGTTCTCTATTGCTTTAATCTGCTGCCTTTAGCCAGATCCTGCTCCATGTCACAGACACAGCTTTGTTTGGCTGCACTCAAGAGCTCTGAGGTATTAAGTCAAAGAGCAAAGTCACATGTTGTTAACTTCTATCCAAGAAACAAAATCTCACATTTTATCTGGTTAATAAAGGGCCAAATTTGCATAGTCTCCTCCATACAAAATCCCTATTACTGAAATCAAAAGGGGGCTAAGTGGGAGCAGGCCTCCCTCTTAGGAAAAGCCAAATACCTCATTAGCAGCACAGTTACTGGAATGGCCATACCCTGGCAAAAAGAAATCTGATAAAAGACTGAGTCCTTTCAAAAGAGCAAAGTTCGAAGAAGATATTTTGGGAGCAGAAACCAACTTTGAACCAAACAACCAAATTTCAAGAAAGCAAAGCCAGAAATTGTCTAAAGCCAAGGAGGAAGTACATAGCTTAATAACTCCAGATTTATGCAAACTTATCATTTATGCAAAACAAATCCACAAAGTTATAAACCTTCAACATTCACCAAACCAAGGAAGAGTTTCTACTCCACTGGCTGCTAAGATGACCACAAAGGATGCCGGGGAGTTTTATTTTTGTTTTACAAGGTACCCATCACTTGTGGCCACTCTTTTTCCTCCAGGCTGGTGCATGGGGGGTAATCAGATACTTGTAGAGTTACTGATGTCCCCACAGCAGCTCTGCCCCAGGTCCCACCCTGCTGGGCCATCTCACACCTCACAGGGCCTGACAGGACAAGGGATAAAGGTTTTAAACTACTACAGGGTCAGTTCTGACTAGATACACAGAAGAAATGTGTTATGAGGAGGGCCATGAAACAGTGGCATATGCAACATTGACAGAGAGGTGGTGGAGTGCCCTGCAGAGTCACCAATGCCCAGCAAAGCCAGGATAAAACCACACTTGAACAGCTTTGGCAGCTGAGTGCTGCCAGTCCCTGTGGATCAACAGAGCCACACATTTGTGCCATGGCACTGCTTGGGACCTTGCAAAAGCAAACATTTTTAGGTGGTTAGTCAAATAGCAGTTATTTGGCACCCAAAGGGTATAAGTGTTAGCTTGCCCAAAACTCAGCTCAGACCTGCAGCAACTTCTCCAAAGTGCAAGAAAACTTGGTTGAGCACCTCAACCAGACACAGGAGAGGCAGCTGTGAAATAGGGAAAGCAGGAACTTGTGTGAAAGAACTCTGCATTCTCCTATGCACTCATATAAGCACCTTGTCCTGCAGATAAGCCAGGAACATGCAGCCAGTGCCCTGAATTGTGCTGGTGAAGGGGAAAATTCTGTGCCTTGTCCTACCACAGGAAACAGAGCCCCAGCTGTCCTCAGTGGCAGCCTGTAAACTGCAACCAAAACATCTGGACACTCCTTATGTGCAAAAGGTTGGGGAGTCTCAGTCAAGTTCCCAGGGGAAGGGCCAAGTTTGGCACATACCACTCCTGCTTGTGCCATCAAGGAGGCACAATACAGCCTTCAGCTTTTGACATGGGCCACTCACCACCTTCCAATCTATTTAATTAATTTTACGAACCTTTGGACTCTGCAAAAGTGCCATTTAAATGACAAGGGCAGTGCACTAGAGAGGCTGCCCCGGGAATGATGTACCTCACTAGGCTCTCCCAGCTGATGACTGTTTAAAACACACTACAGAAAAAACCCAACACACTCAACAAATGGAGTGATTTTTACAAGACATCAGAGTCAGCAAATCCCAGTTAAGGCAAAAATCAGCTGCAGAGTACACAGAGAGCAGAGTAACATGGAAACAGCTCCCACCCTCAATATGCTTTCACACAAAGTAATCTGGTTGGGCCCAAGCCTTATTTACTCAGCTCATAACAACAGCAAAAAAAGCTGTTAGCAGAAGGTTAAGGTAACTCAAACAATTGCTGTAAAATAATGGAGCCCACAGCAGTTACGATGTCGTGCATATATTTATTTAATTGAATAAATACATCCATTCAGCTACTGCTTTTCACAACAGCCTTCCTGCCTGCGGTGGGAAAGGTTATTCCCATTAATTGATTATTGTTACTGCTCTAATACACCCTACACACTTGTTTGTTTCCATTTAATTTTCCAGGGTATTACCACCAGCACTGTAAAAGGGGACACATGTAACAGAGCCAGCCCCGCTGACACACAGCAAATGAGAACACCCATCTCTCTCCAAAGGGGCAGAATGATAAAAAGCTGCAGGTTATCAATGGATCAGTGGGTTAATACCAGGATATCTGCATGAAGCCATGTAATTTAATCTGATCACAGTTAGTCCACGGGGAAGACAGCCCAGTGAACCCGCTGCAAAGACACCTTTCAGCAGAGAACAGGCATCCCAGCCCTGGCAGCTCAGCACTCACCGTGTGCCTTTCTCAGCCCATGGGAGACTGTGACAGGAAGGAAAGGCTCTCCAAATCACCCGTGGGAGGATGCACTCACCGAACAAAAGCGTTACAGAATTCCGTCTTCAGGCTAAAAATATTACACACCTATAAAACTGCCTATACCAGCAAGGAGAAAAGCAGCTCTCGCTTCTGTGCCCACGTGGGGGTGGACAAACTCACCAGGCAGCTGATGGGTATGGAGTGGGCACAGAGTAAATACAACAGATAGGAGTCAGCTACAATCCACTGCAAAGGACCTCATAAACCAGGCTTTAAAAGGAAAAAGGGTAAGGAATGCACAGGGCTGGCAGAGCCTTAGGTGGTGAGCTCAGAGAAGCATGTTCTAGCAGGAAGGGCTGATGTGAATGAAGTACCCATGTTGCTTGCAGACCACAAACAAGCACAAAAGGAAGGAGGGTGGCAGGGTGAGAAATGCTGTGAGGAGTGAAAGGATAAGCAGGCAGGATGGGCAGAGCTGTACAGACCTCTCAGGTGGCTCCTAAAGGCCTTCCAATAGATACACATCAACAGACAGCCTCAAAAGGCTGACGATATGACCTGTATGCTATAAACACACAATCATTCCACTTCCTGTGGTTTAGAAGTGTAGGTTCAAACATACAAGTCAAGAAATTTGAGAGCTTTGGAAAGGATAAGACTGATCAAAATACATTCATCCTCCATGTAAGAGACTCTCCATCAGGTAGAGACAAAACCAGCAAACCTTGAACATACAAGGTGTTGACTCAAACTCTGATTTCAGCAGCTTATGCTGATAACTTGCCATTAACTCACCAGCACAGATACTAACTCTCAGATTTAATTCTTGTCAGTCGAGAAAATGTTTCTGTTTCTCCAAAGCACAATGGCTGCTATCATTTTGACTGACGTAAGCTACCATAAATGATTTTTCAAATGGACAAATTTATCCCTGGAGACAGCAAGATTCCAATTAGGGCATATTTGTCTTCCTCTGCAGCAAATCTTGAGCTGGTGCTTAAAGCAAGAGAGAAGGCACCAGAAACAAGAGTGAGCTTTCTCTCTGTCATCACAAAACACGAAGTGCTTCTACACATTTGATGCAAAATGTGCACACTAATACACAAAGCTAGCAGCTGCAATGCAGGGTCCCAGCCCTCCTACAGGGTTAGGGCAGATGTAAGAACACACCAAGGGTAAGAGCTGGAACAACCATATGATAAAACCCAAATACACACACAGAAAAGGCCAAATAGATAAAAGAAGAAAGCAGCTAAACAGATACATCCAGCAGAGCTGAGTTATCCATTTTTCCATCCCTCTGCCCTGTCATGAAACAAACCAAGGACAGCTCTATGCCCAGAGGATGCTGTGCTCAGATACTCCCTTGCACACCAATAACTCAGGAGCACTCATCACTCCTCAGCCCATACTCCTTTAAGCCATTTTTCGTGTTACTGCAATTCAGCAAGGAGCTCCAAGTCACTGGTCCTGAACAGGTGGGGTATGTGCCCACAATGCCAAACACAAAGACAGCTTCAACAAACACAAAGGGAAATTCTGAAAAGCATTAAAGACCAGCATGGCATTCTTCTGAATGAGCCTCACAATCTGGCAGGGCTCCTTCCAACATCAATATCAATTTCCTCCATCAACAGGAGACAGAATAATAGCAACTTCCTCTGTTTAATACAGCCTTTAATTGTCCCAGATCAAATGCTGGCTCCCAGAGCCTATTCATGCTGCTCTACAGGTAACCGTGTCCTAGACAAGGTGCAGGAACTTTTATCAGCAAATGTTAAATGCAGCAGGAAGGCCAGAAGGTGTGTCTCAGGACTGCTAAAAACATTAACCAACCACATCACTGCACTGGCTCTAATGGAACTCACAAAGCACTGCTGGCAGCAGCATGGGCACTCCAGTGACCAGGAAACACTTGCAAGCTCCAGCTTATCTGAGAGGCAGCAAATCCATGAAATCACTGTCAGATAGGGCTTTTCCCCCTCTTTGTATCAGCTCTATGATGCCTCTGATCTCTTTCCTAATGACAAAGTCCTCACTGATTTTAAGAGAGCTCAGCAAGACTGAGCAGAAAAAGAACTAAAAAAGGAAATGCCAAGTGAGTCATTAGTGGGTGGAGAAAAGAACCGTATAGTAAGTAGTCTTCAACTTTTACTCCTTTAAAATAAACAGTGCCACAAATTGAAGGAATCCTTTGACACTAGTGAAGATGGAGGAGTAACAAGCCCTGCATAATCTGTAGAAATGATGAATTCCTCCACTCAAAGAGGTTACTTATGCCAGATGCCAATAAGAACACAAGTAAAATTAATCTGCTTGCTTGGAAACCTCTAGATAGGAGTTCCAATATTAGATAAAAGATCAGACTCAGCAAACCAGCACTAAACCAAACATTTTCCATCTTTGGGCTGCTACTGCCAGCATTATGACCTTTGAGTCAAGCAGGTACCCAAATGCTGAAATGGGAGGGGAGTTTCTTCCCCATCATTAGGTTTGCTTGACCAGCAACCTGTTCAAGGGAAAGGTGTCCCTACCCACAGCAGGGTGTAGGAGCTGGAGGATCTCTGAGCCCCTTCCAACCCAAACTGCTCTGTGACTCTGTGATCAACCAGAGCAGGCATGGTGCCATGATCTAACCCTGCTACAGCACAAATATGTTCCTTTGGAACATACTTTGGTGTGTACTTTCACACACTCATCTCTTTGATTCATTTTGCCCTGGGTTACCAAAACACAGCCCATCTTCCTAGGCCTGGTTACTACAGCAACAGAATCTTTTTGAGTTTGGTAGCAACACATTGCAGGCACCAAAAAAAAAAAAATCTGCCATTAGTTTAAGAAACATGAAGCTGCAAGTCAGCAGCCCATGCAGAGAAACACTCCTGTAGTATCTCACCCCTGCCTCTCCAATTAAGAAACTCTAAGAAAAACCAGCTCCTTGACAGAGCACAAGCCTGAGCAACCTCTGACTTCAAAGGATGCACAACAGAGGTGCACTGCCCACAGCCTCCTGTGTGCCTGTCACTGCAGAGAAACCACAGGAGAAATTTGATGGGCTTCACAGCCACAAGAATATTACACTCCACAGATGCTATTAGTTCCACTAATGATTAAAGCCAAAGCATCACTTTAAACTCCATATGGTATCACATCTGCATTCTTCTGCACACACATGAGTATTAACATACAAAAAAGCCCGTTTAGGGGGGGTGTTCTCAGGGCTTGGAATTATTTTTTTTTGTATAACCAGAGAAGCTGTCTTGTATTGTTATTTTACTGCAAAATGACCATATTAGATATTATATTATTATTCCATTTAACTTTCATACAACTCAGAAGGAGAAAAAAAAAACCCTCTCAGTGCACACAGTTATTTCTATCTAATTCACTGCCTTGGGACATGAGGGTTTTTATTGCAGAGGTGAACAATGACTAGTCCTTAGCTGTCAGGTTGAGAGACTGCTTCTAAGCCTCAGCTCCAGTCCAGCCCCATGCAGCACACACAGACTGAATATAAGCAATACACCAAGGACAGCACAAACTGGCCAATCTGATCATTTCTCAGCAGCAGCCAGTCATTCTAGAAAGTTCAGCCAGACTATTATCACTGTTATTAATTAGTTCCTATCCTGAGAGAACGATCTACGCCAGATTTGCCCCTAATTTCAACTAAGGGAACTTACCCAAAAACATTTCATCTGGTCATACACAGCCCCCACTGAGTGAGTGTGCTATTATGAGAAAGCAAACGGATATAAATTTAGCACAATGACAGTATCCACTCTGCAGTTATTTCCTCTGCGAAACAGAGCAGAATGAAGTGGGTAAGCTGCTCAGCCAGCTTTCTTCTAAGGCCACTGAAAACTGCATTGATGACATCAACAAAAATAATTAGTTAAAGACAAATCTGAGCAAATAATTCTCAAACAACATTTAAAACGAGCAATTTGACCTCCTCTCAAGTATCCACCAACATAAGATGACATTTCCACTTGTTTCTTCTCCATTTATATTCATTCATGGAATAGATTTTTTGCCTGGTAGCTTTTATTTTCACTAGCCAAATTGATTGCAAGTTGATAGACGAATTAATCATCCAGAATCTGAAACCCTGCTTGTGATGGATAGGCTAGGACAGGGCAGAAATTAAACTTCATTGCTGGTCGAGTGTGCATACACAGGCACTCCTATGTAATCCACAATTCAGATGTAGAAATTCAGGTTATGATATGATTTCCACAGCTAAAGCCAGAAAGCAAACAACCTCAAAATGCTTGGGGTTTTGTGGTGGGTTTTTTCAATGTAGTTTTTTTTTCCTTTGTTTTTAAACTCCACATGTAGTAACAAATATGATTAGACAACATCCTTATCTCTGCAGAAAAAAAAAGCAGCATATAGTAAGCAGAAATCATTTTCTGGAAATATTTTCCCAGCTACAGTTGAACTGCCAACTTTAAACACGTTATTTTAGCATACAAGATGAATGTAGCTCAGGAAGAAGAAGAATCACTCTTCCTAATCCTCCTCTCATGCACCCTCCTCCAGCCTGTTCTCAAGACATGAAGCATTGCTTAAAAAATGCCCACGGAACAGACTGAAAGAAGTTGCTGCTCCTCTATATGGTTATTTATAATAGATAATCTTAGAATCACTCTTAATTCCAGCTCATCATTTATGGTGTTGGCACAGTTGTTCCAGGGAATTCAGCCTCATTATTCACCTTTGGGTTGTACAGTATCTTGTATTTTATACATCATCCTTCTTTGACCAGTGGATCCCTCACAAACACAAAACCAAGTGAAGATGAATAATGACCCAAGGACAAAGCTAAATGCTGAAATACTGTGATTTTATGGCCAGCTACAGAAAAGCAGGGACATGTTTTGAATACACAGATGAAGCTCTAAGTGAAGCAGCAATACATCCAAGAATGCCACACTGTGTAGTGACTTTCCACCAGGCTTCTGCACTATCCCAAGACATTAAACAGCACTCACAAAGTCAGCAGGACCACTCAGCTTTGCTGTCAATGGCCACACTCAGCTTGGAAACTTGATAAAAATATCTATGGAAAAAAAACCCCAAACGGGAGTAGGATCACCCATTCAGTTGAAAGTCACAGCAATGTGGGGATGATGGGACAAGTGCACACTTTTGGTTACCAGGATTATACCAACAAGTGCAGAAGGATCTCATTAATGGCAGCACACTTCACTGATTTATTCCATTGGAGCAGCTCACCTAGTGACAAGTCCTGCAGAAAGAGGAATGGGCCAAGCTGGTACATTTTTTCAAAGAAAACTTCACCAACAACATCACCTTTAAACCTGCCTGCTGGGAGGGGGAACTACTGCTGAAACCCATAAGTGGTTTAACCCAATAACTGAGATGTTTCACTGGGGACTCAAAGGCAAATTTCACAGCACAACCATCTGAAAGAATTTTGCAACATGATCACCAGAACCATGAGTTCTACTTCACGCTCACTGTATCTCAAAATAGACCTCACCAGCTTCCACATTCCATTCTGTTACAGGGATCACATTATCAAGGGTCCTGCCACAGCATCCTGGGTCACAGCACCTACTCTGTAACTGGCACTTCCTTGCTAAAAGTGACAGTGGCAGTGACAACACCTGTGTCCTCTCAGACTGCAGTGATCACTCGCTTTGGAACAGGAAGAGAACTAGGGTATCATGTGGGGAAAAAAACCCCAACAAAATACAAAAATCAGTCATCATTACACACACCACTTGAAAATTCTTCAGCGAAAACTTAGCCATAAGCCACCAATATAAGAATTTAAAGCAATCTGGGCAAACACAAAAGAAGGAATGAGCATCTGCCCAATCATCCTGGCTGTCAACCTTTACCACGGGTACAATATAAGCAAACCCACTGTGTTTCCCTGCTGCTTGATGTAGAGACCCATGCCAAGTTACCTTCACAGCCACAGCAGCACATGGAGAAGAGGCCTTGAGGCATCCCTTCCACTGGCACCAAACAGGGAACAAGAGGAAAGCCTTGTGAGAAGAAGTTCAGAGAGCCTTACCTATGTACAGGGAGGAATCTTTCCGCCTGACGTGGTCATCAATGTAGGAAACTCCCAGGGGCTGGACAGGGGTAGCACCAATGCCCAGGAGGACCTGTGCCCCGATGAGCAGCAAGTACATCATGTTGGTAGCAGTCCTGTTCCTGCAGATAAGGTCCGGGTCTGGTCTCTCATCGCTGGTGGACCCATTGGCAGCACACACATCCCTCCCTTCGGCTCCCCAGCGGATCTCTCCCGATTCATATTCGTACTGGTGGG
The DNA here is from genome assembly GCF_021018805.1 of Prinia subflava. Lineage (NCBI taxonomy): Eukaryota > Metazoa > Chordata > Aves > Passeriformes > Cisticolidae > Prinia > Prinia subflava. Next base: position 6,138,680 of record NC_086261.1, read on the forward strand.
TCAGAAATTCAGGCAATGCAGAAAGGAGGGCCCCCAAGGCCATGACTATCCCTCCACAGCCTATCAAGCGTGGCCGGTGTCCTCGGGCTCCGAAGTAGCTCACGAAGAGGATGAGGGCCAGGTTGCCAATCTCGAAGCTGCTGGCGATGACGCCCACGTCAGCGCTCTGGAGGTTGAACCGCCGCTCCAAGGTGGTTAAAACACTCACCTGCAACACAGAAACCCAGAGAAAATTACATTCCTGCCTTCCATTCTCCCCATGTGTACTGCTAAAGTGTAAATTTCCTTGACTTTTCCTTGGAGCTGAAGCCATACCCATCAAAGGACATCCAGATCACAGCACAGGAGCTGACCTCCAAGCTGTCCAAATACAGCCACACCAGCAGGTCCTAATACCCAGTGACATTTCACAGCCTACCACCTGTCCCAGCACGTGTCACTTCCGAATTCCTGTGCCCATCAGTGTGTATTTTGGATGCCTGCAGACACCCATTATTCCATGATTGGTTAGTCTGTCTTTGGGCTCCCTTCCTACTTGAAGGCACAACCTTCACGGTGCCCTGTCCCACAGACCAAGGCACAAACCACACTGAGCTTCACATCCTGCCAGGCACCCAACCTTTTCCTTGGAATGAACTGCAGTTAGGGAGCAGCAGAAAACCCTGCAGATCCTTTGCTTCCACACCAGCACAAGGCCATTGAGCCACTCAGAGACAGTGATGTACAAACAGGCAGTTGAGCTGCCATTGAATGCTTTTACTCAAGTATATAAATAAAATGCTGATCAAAGGGTTTAAACTCTTTGTGGATTAGTTAATGACTGGGATTGTCACAGAGTATTTTTGAGAAGACAGGCCAATTAAGGTTTACATAGAAGATTTAAATCTACCATGAAGAAGGAATGATTTAACAAATTGTGGGTGTTTAACACTAAGACAAGAGAAGCACATGAATAGTCTTCAAATATTTAACATTGCTGCAAAAAGGAATGACCTGTTCTTTGAATTCAAAATGGATGGGACAAGAAGTGACAAGTTTAAACTGCAGCAGAGATGATTCAGGTTAGATACAAGGTGGGGAGAAATCAGAATTTACTGGCAGGGATTGTGAGGCACTGAAATATGCTGCCTGGAAAGGCTGCAGAGGCCTTTAACAGAGCACAGACCAGCATCTGTCAGAAAAGACACAGGTATGACTGATCTTGCCATGGGGCAGGAAGATGAACAAGATCTTCTCTTGAGAGCTCTTCCAATCTTGATTACATGGTGCAGTGGAACACAGTGTAGATTTTCTGCAACAGTCACAGCACTGATCAGAGCATGAAGGATGAACCATTAAATACCTCACTTGCTGTCAGCCCCACTCAAGGGAGAAAAGAGGGTATTCTCATGTCTATGGCAGTGTCCCTCTTCTACAGTAAAAAAGCAACAAAAGAAATCTTGAACGTGTCACAGAAATGCCAAAAACTTTTACCTTGAATAAAAAGTATCTAGTTTTTTAGACTGCAAAAGATCAAGGTATTTAAGGTTGTCCTAAAAGAGGCAGGTTTCTCTGTTCCAAAAAATATGTGATAAAGACCTCAGAGCAGAAGGTAGCCCCTGGATAGAACGAAAATAGCCTCCCACTGGAGGCACTGAAAATCTTTGCTGATAAACCTCACGAAGCAGGAGCCAGGCTGACCGACTTTAAAGTATTCTGACAGCAGCTCTTCTCCAGGGGCAGTTTGCCTCTGCTAGGGTACACCAGGGCACAGTTGGACAAAGACAGCCCCATTGGCAACAAAATGGAAAATGGAAACAACCCACTTCTGCTGCTTTGCATAAGCAAAAGCCCCCAAACCTGACTGTGGTAAGTGTCCAAGTCAGGTCTCCAAAACTGGACTGTGTTCATGCTTTCTGAAAATCCAGCCTTCTTCTCATACAGGCAGCTACCATTTTATACTACCACCAATGTAATCCTCCCCAGCTAAAGAGCGAAGAGCTGAGAGAGGCAAGGAGAAGGAAACCTAAAAATCAAATCCTCTGAATAAAGGCAGTGCAAGAGCAGTAATTCTTCCCATGCCAAAGGCAGGTGTGCGTGTCAGAGGGAGAGGAGATTGCCTGCAACCCCAGGTGCAGGTCCCTGTTGGGATGGAACAGCTTTGTGACTCAGGGGGGACAGCAGTGTCCTCTGCACGAGGGCACAGCACAGCCTGTCCCTGCTCCAGCAGCCTGGAGAGTGCTGGAGCTCACATTCCACAGAGACACTGCTGCTCCCAGCCCTGTGTGGGAGCTGAGCAGGTGAGCACAGACACTGCCAGGAAACATTCTGCTGGTGTTTTCAGAGCAAGGCATGCCAAGGAGGGGGAATACAGACAACATCCCATAGCCACAGGCAGTTCCATCCATGGGAGAGAGAACCATGGAATGGTCTGGATTGGAGAGGACCTTAAAGATCATGTATAGTTCCAAACCTTCCACCATTGGATAAAGATTTCTCATCCATGGTTTTATTGCAAGGTGTGGTCTAATGGGGCTGGTGCTGAGGTCCCATGAACAACAATTCTGACAGACTGGGGAATCTCTCCAAGATGAATATACAGCTCTGAGCACGCAGAATTATGTCTGTGGTGCTCACCTCTGAGTTGTACCTAGATGGGTACTTGATTAGTCATTACAGCTGTGTAAACTGAGGTAGAGAGCCAACTATTAATGAGACAAGTACAGTCAACAAAATTAATTTCTGATGGAATAATTTAGGATGGAAGACTGAAAGCCAATAGATGTGATTTCCCAAGGCCAACTGGTATTAACTAGCTTTGGAAGTCTCCCACATTTCAACCTGGATGCCAAATTTCAGGCTTTTACCATATATATATATATATATATAAGTGGCTAGAAAGCAGGATGGTGTTTAGACACATGTGGATGCCAGATCTCAAAAGGGTCAGATTTTGGACAGCTGGATTTCAGATACAGAAAAACACTTCATTTCCAGGTGCAGTTCATAGTGACAAAGACAGTAAATTAGTGACAAACCAAGGAACTCAAACCAGAGTCCCAATTCTCATTCCACTCTCACTCCAGTGGGAGTTCAGCCATTCTTTTCTTTTACAAAAGCTAACCCACTCACAGTAGGGAAAAAGAGTCTCACCATTTCCTAATTCTTTCTTGGTTTACTTTGGAGAAAAGACTGAAACAAAACCAGGAGAATAACAACACAGGGCAAATTCCAAGTCTCTTGATAAAGGCTGGCATTTCTCCTTATTCCTCTGGCCAGATCCCACTGCATTTCCCAGTTTGCTCCTTCTGGCTGTAGCACTGCTACCCAGTGCTACCAGCTCTGCCTTTGCTAAGTGGGTTATGAGGAGCAGAGGGTATGGTGAAAGAACAAATCCATCATACCAGCCTTGAGCATCCAGAAGAAAATAGCATCCAAGTACAAAATGCTGAGACCAGCATCAGCAGAGTCTGACAAAACTGACAGTCACAGTGAGGGAAAAAAAATCCCAAAATAAAAATAAGGCTGGGAAATAAACTGTCAACATGCAGATTCTTAGCCAGAGAACAACAGGAACACAACTGCATTTTATCCAGGGCGGCTGCAGCCCAGACAGCACAGCCCAAACTCTTACTATGACATTGGCTGTGACCTTACAAAGACCAAGTACTAAATCAGCATTAGCATAGCAGAGATGTTTCCTGCAGTCATGCAAAATAAACCCCTGCCCATGGCTAAAATCATTCCCCCACCCTCCATGTTCCACTTTTATGGGACTTCCTGCATATAAGGTTTAACCTGACTAAACTTGCAGTTTCCATGTAGGATGTTCCCAGTGCCCTTGTGGGAAAAAACCACTGTACTGCCCGTATTTCCTTTCACAATCCTGATCAACCATCACCAGTCCCAGACACTAACTCTGTTTATGCAGAGTTACATAAAATGTTGTAAAAGACACCACAGGTCCCTGTAAAGTGCTGATGGCATGTGAAAAGGCTGTGAGGATTATAAAAAGTCCCCGTGTGCTGATGCCAGGTTGATCACTCTAGAGCACAGCCCACGTGGATGCTGTTTAAGGGCAGGGAGGTGGGCACGGGATGGTGCAGCAGCACAGCAGCTTCACATGGACGACCTCCTGCTAAAACACAGCAGGGAAACACCAGGAGCCCACAGCTGGGAAGCTGCTGCTTCCTGTCTCCTGTCAACTTACACAGCTGTTCAGGCAGGGATGGAAAGATTTGACTAAGAGTATTTAGGTAAAAAAAGCTTCTAACCCAAGATTAAAACAGTTACCAGGAAGCCAAGACAGCACCCAGGAAAACTCAGGCAGACAAGAGAGAGAAGATCATGCAGTCTGACCCCAAGAAGTCACTGGTGTGACCCACAGGACCAGACAGGTCCAGGGCAGGCACAAGGACAGAGGCAGGCCAGGTTCTAACCATGGCACACGCCAGCACCCAGGAAAATGGGGACAGCACTGGAACTACAGCTTCCTATGGCAATGTCCCTGCCACCCTTACATGCTCACATCTGTCCCCCAGCAGGTCACTGGAGCTCTGACCAGCCAGCACTTTAATCACAGCACTGTACTCAGCCTTCTGCTGTGCCAGCTTTGCTGCCTTCTTCCATGACTCCCTTTTCACCTACTCCAGACATCTCCCACTCAGTTTTGGACAGCAGGTCCACTAAGATGTAGCTCTTACACAGATCAGCTCTGTGGCTGTTGTTTCTCCACAAGTTCATGCTCCTCCAGACTCTGCCTATACCAGATCAGTCACTGGACCACTGAAAACCACACCAGTTTGGGTACCTGCACAACTTGCCCATGCAGAAAGCAGGCTGGGCATCTAGAAAAGGTCATGTAACCCTTTTGGCTGTCTGTGAACACACTGCAACATACAATATCTAGAAGTGATTAAAACTTGTAGCATGCTTGCACTGTGTCCCTCTCTTACTGAGCCACAGCAGGCTGCACACACACATTTGGATCAGATGACTGACATCAAACAGGCCTGGGCTAAAGGGGCCTCCTAACACCACCCTAAAACACTCCACAGTGATTGAAAAAGGAAAATGTCTCACATAACGCACACAGTGAGAAATGACCCACATAAAAAAAAAAAAAATGAAATCAATCACCACCTTAAAATTTTCCAGCCAAAGCAATTTGTATTGCAACTTTTGTAACTAAATCCACGGAAGCTTATGCCATGCCATTCTGGACTTATTTCAATAATACATGCTCACATTCATCATTCCTGTCTGTCCCAAATCTACAGACCTTGGCCTTTCTGAACCAAAGTAAATTTGTTTTCTCTATAGGCTGTTTATTTTATATTAGTGCTCAGCACAAATACAATCCACAGACCCGCTTCACCCTATTGCCCCACTTTATCACTAAGAAATGAACTGAAGGCTGGGAGCACCATTATGGAGTCAGAGACACAGTACACTGAAAATGAATATCATATTGTTCATATCTCCAATGATCAAGTCATATTCACCCACAGAGTCTACAGTTAAGTTCATTGTATTAATAATACTGAGTTATATATAGAAAACACATTGACTTTATGCCTGAAGGGCCTTTTCAAAAGGCTTCTTTTTAATGTGAAATACATTTTCTCAGTTATGTGGTAAGAGATTGGACTTGAAGAGACATGTCTGCAGTGCTACAGGGTGTAAAATAATTGCCTGGCAACTATGTTCCCAAAGGAAAACAAATGCAAACCATCTCCCACAGTCTCCATTACAGAGCTGGGAAACACAAGGTTCCCCGAAGAGCCTAAGGGACCATGCCAGAAGTGCCACTCCTTCCAGGTGCCTCCACCCACTTCTTCAGGTGTCACCTCGTCCTCTCTTCCAGCAGCTGTGCAGGATGGGGCAGATGGGATCCCATTGCTGGGAGACTCTGAACAGCCCTTGTCCTGCAGAGCTGGTCCCAGGGACTTGGTCACCCTCCTTCCCACAGCCACCAGCTCAGGCTTCACGCCCAAGGGAATGATGCTGATCCTCTGCCCTGACACCTTCCTGCTCCACAATTCCAGCACTGAGATGGATCACTTGTGGTTGAGCCAAACTTTTAAAAAGGCAGCTACTTCCTTGGCATTTTGCCCACTCCTTCCCCATGGGATGGCTGGGAAGAGGGCAACAACCTTAATACCCTTTGCCCCAGTCAAGGCAACAGCTCTTCTTTCTGCTCCTCTCCCCACTGTAGTAGTGAGGGCATCAGGATCAGGCTGCTGATCACTTGTTTGAACACCTTTCCTGGTCCAGTGAAGTCAGTCAAAACTTGAAATACGTTTTCACTGCAGATGCCAGCACCTGTGCTGGCTTTGGGCACACAAACATAAGGGAAAGCAGAAAAAAGGTGATGATATGAGCACACCCAAGCTGGCTCTGCTCACAGTCTGGAAATCATCTCTGCATAGAAATTTGCATTCACATGACAGGGATAATGGATGCCACAGCTGAACCCCTGCTGAAAGTAGGGTGTTATTAGCTTGGCTCTTGCTGCATGTGCCTGTGCTGTTTCTAGGCCAGCACTTGAAAAATCTGCAAGTTACTGTACTGGTGCCATGAGGAGTTTGCAGCTTGGATCTGTGCCTCACTGGTGTGAAAAATTCATTTTATATTCTAGTGACCAGCTCTGAGGTTACCAACACAGTCCAAATGAAGCACACGTTCAAGGTCAGGATTTTCGGGGCCTGAGAAGAGAGGGTACTGCACCATGCAGCAAGAGGAACAGCACATCACACTCCTAGCTGAGGCAAGGCACACATTTTTGGCAGCCTTCTTCTCTCTGGCATCAAGCAGAAAACTATCTTGCCATCTCTTGCAGCCCACTGTGCATCTCCTCATTTCAGCAGCCACAGCATCCTGTGCCACTGGCCCTCGGCCAACACACAAGGCACAAAACAAGTGTACCTGGGTGCCTTCTGCAGGGTTTCACAGCTGTGCCACAAACACAGCGATGCTCCAGGCTGCTGCACACTGCAAACAGAGCAAAGAGTCCTCAGCACCCATGGAAGATATCCTGTTTGGTCAGAAGGTGGTACATCAGTGCAAAGCCACAGTTTGTTTCAAAGCAGAAAAAAGCCACGTGCCTCTGAAAGGTAAATGTGCTTTTTCCACTACTCTTGTGACCAAATACGCTGCATTAAAACCTAACCTCTAAGCCAGGCACTCACTGCAGCTGACAGCAATGCAGACAGGGCTGTCAGGACCTTCCTCAGTTGCTTCCTGCAGGTCCTGCATGGGACACAGCGGGCTGACCCCCTCTCCCAGCCCCCCAGGAGGGGAAGGCACAGTGCCCCACGTACAGCGCTGTGAACAGAAACATCACTGGGGGGTTATTTAGAGCTGTCCCCTCCCCTTCATCATGGAAAGTCAGCCTGAGTCACCAACAACTTAAAGCAGACCCAGGTACAGAGCCAGGCCACATGGAACTGCCTAAGCAGAACTTGAAAGGTTTTTTCTGTTGCTCTGAAACAGATGCACACCACAGCCAGAATCTAGTTTGTTAACCTTTTAAAGCCCCAACATACAGTGATATTATATTCACAACCACAGACTTGTGGCCATGAAACCTTCTGCCTCCAAGTCTGCTGTTCAATACTGACCTCACTGTGTGAAAGCAGGTGGTATTTTAGTCCCTGACAATGTATCTACATAAAAACACCCAGCGCCACAATCCATTTTTAGCACAAACTTTCCTTGAGTAGCACACTTACAACCAAGCCAGTAGATATTTGAATCCATACTTATTTTTAAATGTTATGTCATTTTCGCTGGCAGCCAAATAACACATCATAAACATGCAGAGAAGCACCAACCTCAGCCCTGTAGCTGCATTTCTGCATGCTTTAAAAACTGTAGCACAGAACAGCGCTGCCGGCACATTTCAGACCTGGAGGATGCAGAATTCCATGTGGAATAAGTGCACAGCAGCAGGGGCTGGTGAGCAGGGGCAGCCAATCTCTCTGTCAAAGTAAACAGCCAAGGGAAAGCTGCTGGAACATCTTTGACACATTCAGAGATGTATTTTTTTTTTCCCCGTGGCCAGCAAGTAGGTGTACAAAGCCAGATGAAGAGGAATTCAAAGTGTGTTATTTAAATGTAGGCTCCTACAGCACTCCTGGCCACATACAGAACTGGCAGCAAGATTCATACAGGGGTCTGAAACTCTGCAAACTGGGCACCATCATGCTGGGTTCCAGCTGAGAGGAGGAGATGAAATTCATGTCACTGGAAGACTCTTACCAGGAAAAAAACTAAAACCTTCCTATATACTATCACAGGGACTATGTACTACCACTGGAAAGGCACAATTCCAGGCTGTCACACTGCAGCACCCTCCCTTCTCCACCTCCACAACTGAATGCAGGTTTGCTTGTTCATCTAATAAAACACTTCCTAGCACAACACTTCCACGCCTGCAGAGAAGGCTTTCTACTATAAACAGGGCACTTACCACGCAGGAACCACAGTGCAAGCCTGACGAGGAAACCTGCCACGTGAAGGGCTTCCTGTTATCTTAATTTATGATCAAGAGCTGAACTCGGGGCTAAGGGCTGCACCCCAGTTATGCCAGAGTGCAGATGAAGAAGCAAGGCCTGTGGAGCTGGTTGCTGAAGCATTCCCAGTTGCCAGGCATGAACCAGGGCAGAAGTGACACAGGCAGGGCACTCTGAGGCAGCATTAATAAAAGCTTTGAAGGAAGCTGGATTCAGTTTTCACGGTTGGAGGACAACGGTGATTATGTAAAGGCTGTATACTGGGAGAGGAGCTTTTCTGACAAGTCCTACTACTTTTCTCCTCTTCTGCTCTGGCTCTGCTGATATCTCTCCTGCTGTACTTCCTACCCAGCAGAAAGGATGCCTGGCTGCAGCAAATGGGAACTTGGCTTAGGGAGAAGTTTGAGGCTTTTCTCATCAGTCAGTGCATCAAATGCTTTAATTTAGTAAGCCTTGGGACATAGGGAGCCATTTAAAAGGGAAACAACAAAATGGCCACGTTGTACTGCCATTCCACAGCACTTCGTAACAACTCATAAAAGAAATACTGAATTACTGCAAACTTCTGCAGGTGGAATTGGGGTCTCTCAAGACCTAACTAGCACCACCCCAAGCTTGCCCCAGAGCCACGTGTGCTGCTTGCTTATCCCCACCTCACACCCTGCAGCCCACACAGGCACTGTCCGTGTCATCCTGTTTATTTGCTAAGTAACACCCTCCTACAAAGCTGTTCACAAACGACTCAATTCTCCTTTCACGTTGTCTCTGTGCAGTGCCAAGGGTACAAACACGAGCCATGTGCTGGCTGCTGCCAAACTTCCCACTAAAGGGAGAGGCAGGCTGGGAGGTGAGCAAGGAGGGCCACAGTGTAAACAGGCAAGTCATGGTTTGAAGGTGATCTTAAATCTATTTACTGTAGAATCACCAGACCCTAATGAGCACACGGAAGGAAAACAGAAGTTCCTACCTTTTCTATTTACCACCTCTTCTATTTATCTACCATGAGCAAAAGCACAATAGGAGAGGGGTTCCCATAGAGGATCACTGGGACATACCAAGGAGGATCTTGGGACATACCAAATTCTGGAAGGAATCTGTCATTCAGGCACCAGAGAGTGGGAATGGTTTTGCATTCAGCGTTCCACACAAAGCCAGAGAGATCCACTAATGATTACGGCAGCCAACATGAGCGCTCGCTCTTCGCTCCTTGAACTTTCCCAATCTGTGTTCTCTCAACCTCCACAGCCATTTCAAATCCCATGTTTTCATCTCCTTCCAATTCTTCACTCATCCTTTGCAGGCAGCTTCAACATGAAGTTAATTCTCTTTTTACGCAGCTTCTCCCTGGTCCCTGCCTCCCCAAGGTACTAATTACAATACAGTTTATTAGCCAGGCACATAACATTTAGACTCTAATTTTGCCGTGCTTTAAAGGAAGCTAGACACCACTGAGACAGTCCACTGCAGTCACTAACAGGGAAGGATATTTTTCAAAAGCACTTCAGTGGCTTTGGAACAAGAGTCCCATTTTCAAACAGATACTTGTAGTAAGTCACTTCTGTCAATGACAGGATGGCTCAGAAAACATCCTTGAAAATAACACCCTCAGGCTCTTTTAAAATCCATCACTTAGCAAAGAGTGCGTAAAGCAGCCCCAAGTAGTCTTTTCCAGTGAAGCCTCAAACAGCAAAAGGCTAAATGTTTCAGCCCCGGAATTTCAGGCAGGTGTGAAAAAAACACTCAGCAACAAGGCTGCATCATCACAGGTAGAATAGCACAAAATTACCACCCCATTAATTAATTTAGTTCAGCCTGTTATGGTAACTGCTAGAGACCTGGTTCAGGGCCCAAGCCTGGGGGCCTCTTTCATCCCAGTTACCATCACTGGAGCAGCTCAGTGCCCTACACCTGGTGACCATGGACCCTGACAATAACACAGCTAGCACATTTGCTGACTGAGTGAGAAAGCCCAAAGAAGGCCTGGAGGTCTCCATGACAAAGCCAGGAGATGAGCCCTCATCTGCACCTTCACCAAGAAATACAAACAGTAGCTGTTCTTCAGCCAACAAGCATTACCCCATGGGCTAAGCTGTCCTCTCCCAGGTCTGCCACATGTCACACTGTCCAAATGAGAATAAATTCAGATTTCTCTGGGCATGAATATTAGTCTTGCCTGATGAAAGGAGTCAGTTTGGACATGACAGGTCTGGAGAGCCAGCTGCAAAGTGAGAGCTTGGCTTGAAAACATTACCCACATGTGGCAGGAGTGCTCCTCTGTTCCTGCCAGGATGCCACCATCAACAGAATCTACCTCGCCAGTACTGGTTCAGAGGAATCCTCTGAACCTCTACTGTTCCTCCATCATTTAATCTCTCACTTGCTTGAACAGTGGGGACGAGGAGGTGGTCAGGGACATACACAGTGACAGGACTCCTGGAAATGCTCCATGAACCCAGTATTTTGTGACACTGGATACCAAGAGATCTAAACACAATCAGGATGCTGAAAATCAAATTGAAAGTGTCTGAATCTAGGCACTCTCCAGTGCAGGGGGAAAATAAAGAAAAAAACCAAATGTCATTAGTTTCATTTGCACTTCCAAAGTAGCAAAGTTCTGTGCACCTCTTAAAAATCCCAATCCTTGAAGCCTCAATGTGATGCCTAAAGAAATCTATCAAGACTTGATCAACAGTAACTTGAGCACAAGTATTGGAGTAACCACACACATTCCATTCCTGTCAAAAGGCCTGGTTAGCTCAACCAGAAGACCACACTTTGCCTCAAGCTGTTTGCTGAACATTTTTGTCCATTTTGGCCAACCACTCCCCCAAACTGTAATGCCAACTCAGAGCAAGTCAGTTTGAATATGGAGATACAGAAGTGTTGAGCTGGAAACATTATAGGAGAGCCTGGGGAAAAAACTTCCATGCATGAGACCATACAGCCTTATACCAAATCCCAGAAAGAACTCTGCATCCAGATTTACCTTCCGTTTGTTACCCTGCTAACCAACTGCTCACTGGATACCTGCCCACAGATACCAAAGATGCAGTCTATTAATGTGGGAGCATCTGAAACACTTAGCTAACAAGGGACCCTGGGCACTGTTCAGGGACAGACTTCAAAAGTTTGCAATCTGAAAACACACAGAACTGATTCTAGAGGCTGCATCCAGTTATTTCCCAAGAGTCATTATCTACAACTACAGTAATTCATTAGGGATCTATTTAAATAAGAAGGCAAAATAAAAATCCTGGCAAAAAGCTTGTCCAGCATTGAATTAAGCTGAATAATTCAAATCAATAAATGTCATCTTAAATAAGGGAAGCTACACCATAGGGCCCAAATGCTTCCATCAGAAACAGCAAGAAGAAATTTGAAACTTCTGCTTTTCTTGCTAAGAAAGAGCAAGAAGTGAGATTAAGTACAACACAGTAACCTTGGTGCATCCTCATCTATGGAAAACACTGAACTTCTGTACAGGGCCAGCATCTGAGAAAGCTTGTGCAGTTGTGCCAAATGACACAGCAAACCCACAAAACTGTGCCTCTAGCACATGGCTTGCTAGTGTGGCTTAACTTCAATAGCCATCAAATAACTCCCAGGCTGATTTTGGAATCCATTCATTCACACAGTGATTTGTCAATGCAGATGCAGCCTCAATTAAGCAAATCAGCTCATGGAAGTGAACAGTTTATCTAGCTCCACAGAATACTTGAATACTTTCAACGTTTGCTCTCAAGCTCTCTGAAGCTGGTAGGTTTGAATCCCAAAAACTGTGAGAGAGCTTTTCAGTAACCCTAAGCAGCTCCCTTGAGGTACAATTTTTAGTAGTATTAAATATCACAGACTATAGATAGAGAACTAACAAAACCCAAAACCTAGTCTTAGACTAGCATCTAGGTTGCATTATGACCCAAGGGCTCAAGCAGCCCTGTGGTTTTGGTATCACATTTGGATATCAAAAATAGAAACTTGTGGTCCAAGCATCCCTCTTTGCACCAAAGCTGGAGAACACAAGACCAGGCAGGTTCCTGCAGGAACAGCTCAGTGGGCATTCCTTGCACTGGGTACCTTGGATGAGACCATCCAGAGGATCACCCAAACAGCCATCACTGCCCTTCACAAACAAGCACCCCTAGACAAGGCATCCCTTCAGCTGAAGCCCCTGTCCCTCAGCCAGCAGCTGCACTGACTTCAGACATAAGGACCTGCATTATAACTAGCCATAGGCAGCAGGAAACAAAGTGTGCATCTCATGCAGAGGCTGAAAGGCCCATTGTAATTAACCACTCTCAGCCCTGTACGCTGGACAAGACAAAAACAAAACCCACAGTTTTCCTTTGCTGGTAAGCCCTAAAAACACTGCCCACTATTTCTCATAAAGGGCCTGTATGTCCAGCACTTTCTCCATCACAAGCCAGAGCATTTGGCATAGGCTGTGGGAAGGTTAATTCCCACAAAAATCACATTTTAGGGACAATGCCTGCAGGACAAAAGGAACACTCCCATGTCACACAGACACGCTTCTCCTTGGCCTGAACCTTGCTGCCCAGTGGGACACCACAAAAACCAGTGACTGATCACCAAGAGCACACAGGACCCAAGCACAGGGGAAACCCTTTATCCAGTGGCAGCCAACATCTCTGCAAAGAGCACATCAGTGCTCAAATATGGTTCATGTTTTACTTTAGCTCATGGCGAGAGTGGATGGTCTCCCAGCAGAGCACAGTGAGGATCTGGTAGAGATATATTCCCAGAGAGCCTAGGGAAAAAAAAAGGGATGGGATGGGGGAATATAGTGTTTTGATTTTTGGCTTAGTTTTAAACATCAAAATCTATTTTAATTGGCAATTAAAATTAATTTTCCCAGGTCAAATCTGTTTTATCCCTGACAGTAATTGCTTTATCTCAACCCACAAGCTTTTTCACCTCATTTTCTGCCCCCAGTGTGTGGAGGGAGTGAGAGAGAAGCTGGGTGGGGATCTGGCTGCAGACCAAGGTTAACACACCACAACATCTCACCAAGGAAGGTGGACACCCTTTAACAAAAAAAGAGGTAAAGCTTGAGAAATCACTTGGACAAAATAGCTTTCCTAAATCACAACAATTACAACTCTTCTTGCAGCTCAGTGAGATGATGAGAAGCAAGCTGTAGGACTGAAAAACTGAAAGTCTTGAGTTTTTCCTCTTGAAAATCAAACCTTAGTTATATACTGTTCTTTTTCTGTTGTTTCCAAATTACTGGGTAAGAAGGGATCCATCCCTAATTTGGCACCTCAATGCATCATCGTACAACACTCAGACCACGTCAGGATCAGAAGTGAGCAGGTGAAACTCACTGGCAGGGCACAAGAAGCAGCAGGACACCACTGGGGGCATTCCCCTTTCGTGTTTTTCAAAATAATTTCCTTTCAGTCAGTGTTTTAGCTTCTCTCTTGGAAAGTTTTAAATGCTTGCCCTCTTCTCTCTTGGCATTTCCCAGTGTAGACAGGCACACATGCACATGCACCTCTGGTATTTTCCAGAGGCACAGGGATTGTCCTGCTGCTGTCCCAAGCAAGGCAATGCCAGTCCTCCTTCAGAGACTCCTTCCAAGCCAAACCATGAGGTTCACTCCACATTCCAGCACTAAAACACTCCCAAGCAAATCTCTGGTCTCCTGCTAATGATGTGCCAAATTGTGTTTGCATGAAGCTGAGAAGTGGAAAGAGGTAGCAACTATTTCATATCCTCCTTTTCAGAAATACAAAACAAGAACTCCAGACAATCTTTCTGCAGCCCTTCCTGGTAAAGTTCCACCAAGAGAAAACAAATACCATTCATTGTTTAACAGGACAGGTTGCAAAACTATTAAGTTATGATGTTTTCTCACTCCCTGTTATTCCTTTGGGGAATTAAAGGGATGAAATAAATCTGAAACTACAGAAAACTCATAACTCTGTCCTGCTGTGGCAAACAGGCCCACCACTGCTATCCTCTGGCCATGCTGTTTGAACACAGGTGCTCCTGCCAGCTGAAAGCATGAAAAGCTCAATCTAATACACATTCCAAGATGACTCAAGGAAAAATACTTACTTTTCACCTTAAACATAAATTCATAGAGTAATTCCTCTGTTTTAGGAATGCAGAGGGCACCACTACCTGTCACCCTCCACTGTAAAGCAATTCTCCATTGTCTCATGCAGTTCTGCAGGCATTCAAATGTTAGGTATCACCCTAAAATACACACAGGCAACACTCATTTCAAGGCTGTTTCTTCTATATTGACCCAAACTCAGGGCTGATTTCAAATGAGCCAAAACTCTTTCAGCAGGGGACCAAAACAAAACAAAACAAAAAGTATGCCACAAATATACCACTATTCATCTTTGAAAATGAAAAGTGAAAAATTTCTGAAAGGTTTTTGTATTCTTCCACACCCGTACCACAAATCTCAACAGCCGAGCTTTCTTTCATTTTCCTTATGGCAGAGTCTGTAGCTGCCTTTAAAAAAACACCAAAACAACTAAAGAAAATATTGGATTCAGATGCAAACATCAAAGCATCAAAAAAACAAACCTGCCATAGTTACTTCAGAAACTGGGTGAGTCATGAAGACCTCAGTACAACTGAATTATCCAGGTTCTGTCAAAAACTTCACTGTCATTTGATGGATCACCATAAAACTAAATTTTAAGTATTTTTAAACTTCCAGTAAACTAAGGAATTATTAATTATACTAGTGAACAGCATGGTAAGTATTTAAAAAGGACACTTAAATATTAAAAATAAGCCAATTTCAGTAATCCTTTCCCAGATGTAGCATGGAATAACAACTCCTGTGCCCTCACAGCCACTTATCTAAGAGCCACTGTACCTGCAAACACACAGAAATCATCCAAGTGATAGCTGCAGACACCAAGATGGTGTTAAAAAATACAGGGAAATCAGCTGCCTGCTTGGTGAGGTTTCAAAAGGCTACCATGAAGGGAGAGACAACAGAGGGGAAAAACAGAAACCAAAGCAAATTCCTTTTCTCCTTGAAAATAACAATGATGATAAACATGCAAGCAAACCAGAAATAAATATTTTGCTTTTACTCTGCAGTCATCTAAAATAACTGACTGTGTTCAGGCAGTGCTGCAACAGAAGCTCAGTAAAAGATTTTCAACTTCAGTACAGTGGGCACTGTGCAATCGCAGGAGGGGGCTGCCTGCCTCACTTCAGCAAGGAATATTCAAGGGGAAAAATGCTGAAGCACATCAAATCAAAAATAAGGTTGGGGGAAAAAAAAAAGTTGCTAACTGGAGTGCTTAGAAAATCTGATTTTAGTTCTGAGGTGTTTCTTGCTGAGTGAGGAGAGGCAGACCCAGACCTGTGCTCTAAGTCTTTATCTCTGTATGATTACAACTGCATACCTGCTTAAACATCTGGGAAAAAGAACATTCTTTTCCCCATCCTCTCAAACAGAAACAGCTTGGATGCAGAGACCACCTCTCTGAACACTACAGAATGCTTCCCATACCAGGGCAGAGCCCTCCCAGCTCTGATGGGAGCAGTGACAGGCACTCCAGGAGCCTCCTCAGCAGCCTGCAATCACTATTGATCCTATCCACAGAGCATGGACAGGGCAGTGGGAAATCTCTACTCACCAGAGCAGCCAGCACTGTTTGCTTTGCACTGCCTCTCTGCAAAGACACCGAGTGCCTAGTGGTTGTTCCAAGGTGACCTGGAGACAGGACTCTTGGGGTTCCAGTCCTGGTTTTGCTGCAGAGCTATAATGAAGCCTTGTAAATCAAAATCAGTGGCCCATTTTTCTGTGCAATAGGAAAAACTAAGTCTTCCAAACTTCACTGGAGCACTTAAAGGAGTTACTACACAAAGGACTATCACGTTTATTTAAACTGCTTTGGGTGATGCTTAAAATACAACACTTGTAGTTTCATCTGGTGTTGATCAGGAGACAAAGCTACACTAATTCATCCAAGGTGCAACCTCACCCCCTAAATAGTCTGCCATTGTTTGATCTTCCTGTGAAGAAATAGCAGGAGACCAAGGAGTCTGCAAGTAAGGATTATAATACACAGAGGACAAATTCTTCTTGATGAATTGCAGAACAACCCTTCTGAAGCAATAAATTTACACTGCTGTAGCAGGACAGAAATTGGCTTTTGGTCCTTTACAATATCCTGAAAGTAAGGGAAAAGAAAGCCCATGCAAACCTGAAGGACACCCCTTTGTGGGAACCAGGGAGCATCTGCTCTGCCCTGCAGAGAAGGGGAGGGATCACAGTTCCACAGAGCTCTCTCTGGGACAGGGGCTACACCACCACTGAAGAGTCACACTGCATTCCCTGCTCTAATTCGAGTTCCCTTTAAACCTCAGCTGCAGGAATACTGCAGGCCATTAAACCACACAGAGTCTCTCACACAGGCACCCTGCAAGAGCTGGAGGGATTCTGCAAGTGCAGGCTAGCCAGAAGAAATGAGACATTGGTTTTACGATGGACCATAACATTTCTAACTGTTCTTTCTTTCAGGGCTTACAAACATCACTTGGCCCTTACAGAGAAATGGAAGAACTACCAAACTTTCTGCAAAAAATTAGTAAAAACACTAAAATCAATTGATCCACATTTAGACATCACGTGCATTTTGCCTTTGAATGCATTTAAGCAAGAAGACATCAGATTGTAAATTGCAAACTACACATAATACATAATGTAAGAGATAAGCATGTTACCTCTACACCATTTCATCTATCAGTAGCAGAATAAAAAAAAACCCTTCTCCTAATCAACACATATATGCCAATTACAAGCTTTATTGGTACTCAAAAATCCACACTTGGAATTTGTTTCTATAACATAAACAAAGTTTTTATGTCAATGTGTCCATGCCACACACCCCACAGGAGCCTGAAAGCATCAGAGCATCAGAACTCAGAGCTGGATTTGGTTTCTGCTCCACCCTGCAGTCAGAGATTAGAAAAAAAATAAAAAATAAAAAAATAAAAATAAAATAAAATAATAATAATAATAATAAAAAAAAAACGGCTTCTTCGAGAAGAAGTATGAATGTAGTCAAAAGATCTAGTTTAGAATAACTTTCTGTGCAACTCAGCTGCAGAACAGACAATATTCTCTAATGGGAAAGGCACACTAGAAACAACTTACCAGAAATAACATTGCCAGCAAAGATATATTAAGGGAAAATGAACGGTAAGCAATAACCAGCCAATGCTTGGCAATATTCATCCCCACTAAAACGTTTATTTTCACCCTGTGGGTTTCTTCCCCTTTAACTGCCCCAGTGACAAATAAATTATGAACATTACAGCTAATTTATTACTAAGCACGGCTGAGGATGGAGAAAAAAAAAGACAGCAATATTTTCAAGCTGATTCTTATTCTAGGAAAACAAATACTTTATTAAAAACTATAATAAATTAAAAAAGAAAAACTACTCTTGTAGTTAAGTCTGCCCATGCCTAAGCCATTCAGGCTCTGCTGCTGCTAACCAATCAAATGCTTTATCAATAGCTTCAGAAACAGAACCAAGCTCTTAATCTTTGCCTCAGTTTCCCCACTTGTGACACTTCTCCCACCCCATCCATTCAGACTGCAAATACACAGAGGCAAATTCTATTGTGCAGCACCAAGGACAACAGAAAGCTCTGAAGCACTGCAGTATTCCAAAATCTGACTTTAGTGACATCCTCCATGCAGATCTTGCCAGATTTCAAGGAGGGTTTTGATCAGGTCTGTACACAGAACACAGAATTGTATTTGTTACATTTAACATGGGAGAGGAATGGGTTGCACAGCAAAACAACTTAAAAAATCCAAGAGCTAAATTCTGCTGTTAACCCCTGAGTACCTAGCTGCTCATCACACAGAGCCCCTGTTTCTGTTTGTTCCACCAGGAACCCTTTGGTGATTAACTTCTGTATTTATCTTTGATACTTATCTTTTTCCTGAAGGTGGAATTTCAAGATTTTCATTGGTATCTCAAACCCCAGCAGCAATAAAACCAGAACAGAAGGAGCCTGTCTCAGAGACCACATGCACACACACACTCTCACCTGGAGTCACATAGCACTAATTTTACTGCAGACACTTAGTTAAGAGAGTTTTTGCAGGCTGCAGTCAAACACTGCTGCATGGGGAAAGCTCTCCCCAGGAAGTTAAGCATGGCTCAAAAGTTTTCATTCAGCAAAACAAGAAACAATTTGGCATTCATTCCCACGCAAACACCAATGCACCCTCCTTGGGAGGGACCAATTATTTTCCTTTCCATCCCATGCTCAGGCCAGTCATCCTCTATCACTTGATAAAGCACATGAATAGCTGCATTCAAAGCTGTAGCAAACAGAGACAGCTCAGTAAAGCTCTGTAAAAACAGCTCCCCAGAGCACACCACAGAACTGGTTCCCAACGCGCTTCCCATATGCATGGCCCTTATCTAAAGAAGCCCATGACTTTGGCAGATGTTGGATGCTTGCAACTAGGTCAGTTTGAACCAGAGTGAGCCGAGGCTAAAGGCTAGGGAGAGAAATTAAACTGCGCTCCCGCTCCACAAACTGTGCCTGTCAAACTGAGAGCTCTTTGCCTCCTGCTCAGGCAATGATTTCACCACTGGCTAGGCAAAAGATTTGACTGGCAGGGTGATGAAGTGCCTCAGCGATGAACCGCCAGGAGCACTTGGAACGTTATTACCAGCAAAAATATTCCAAAATATAGTGCACGTAGGAATTCACAGGGAGGGAGGTAGACAGGCAGGAAAGTGCTGCCAAGGTATGTGAATCAGCCTTATCGAAATCCTCATCGCTGCACGGCTGGCATGACTGATCACACTGCTGCATCCACCCAAAAGGAACAAGGCTCCAGCTGGAGAGCAGAGGCTCCAGCCCTTCCCTCCTGGTGCCATCTGCACCAGTCACCCTCAGCTCTTTAATCCATTGCCCAGTGCTGCAGGAGAGCAACTGCAGGTGGAAATCAGCTGGGCTTTTAAAAGTTGCTCAGAAAATCCCCAGTAACTTCTGCAGCAGGAATGCCTGCAGACTACAAGCAGCATTTTCCCCACTGCCACTGCAGTTGCTGGGAAATTCAAGTTTCCAAAAGCACGCAGGAGTAATTAGATGAAGCCAAATAAATGTGTACACAAAACCTTACACGAATATGCAAATAATAGGGTGTATTCAGCAGCCCCAGGAATTAAAGCAGCAGCGCAGCCTTGTATTTGCATAAACTATGCAGGATATGGCACCAAGTAATTTTGGAACATGTGCATTTTGCAAACAGCAAGCATAATAATAGACAAATATTTTGGAACGTGACATTGATCAAATACTCCCTAAAACTTCACATGAAGAACCTCAGAGACACCGCACTATTTCAACACAGACATCTACTGCTGGCATCCTGGGGTATTTTCACTGCTGAGTTCTGTGGGAAAAGAATTGGACTTTATATAGATTTTTATCAGCATTTATTATTTATAAAGCCCTGTTGGCAAGCACAATGTTTTATGAACAAAAAAAAAGTGAATGATCCTTGCTTAAAAACCACATAATGAATGAATGTATACTTTGTACATTCAAGTGGTTGCTGCTAGTCTGTTGCACAGTGAACATGGAAAAGGGGAGGGTTTTTTACATATCTAAAAAGAAATAACAATAGCCACATCTAAAGGTATTGACATTAAAGCCAAGCCCAATCCAAACTGAGCTCTTCAATCACTCCTGAGAAGCCAATTCCCTGGCTTGTTTTCCTAACAAGCTGAGTTTCTGCCCTCATGGTCTCCCTGTGCAAGGCAAAATCTGAGGAAACCAGCTTGTCGCCGTATAAGGCAAAAAAAGGTTTCTCTTCCTGAGTTACAAATAACTAGGGAAAGTCACACATGTGGCCAAGGAAAGCAGAAGTATGAATACAGAACTCCCTCACTGCTGACAGGCTAAAATTAGTAGTTTATTCAACTGCCCAGAACTACACACTGTGCCTGTCCTATGCAGCATCTCCCTATTTGTCTTTCTGTTTGCTCCCCACTTTGTCTCGCCTGCTAATTTGTCCCTCGGGGAGCAGCCCAGCAGCCAGCAGCGAGCCCCAACCATCCCAGGGGCCCGAGCAAATGAATATCCACTTGCAGCTACACCCGGGCAAGTCTGCAGTGCCTCCAGTGATTCCACCCCATGGCAGCACCTGAGAACAGCACTCGGTCTCACGGGACACTCGGTAAAACGATTAAGTCCTCCGTGCCTTTCACCAAGCATCTTTGCTGCTCCTGCCCTTGCTCCCCTGCAGCACCTGTGAGTGCCGGGCAGATTTGCTTTAAGCACAGATTCACCCTGCAATGACAATTCCACATTTGCATCTGTTCATTGTATGAGGAGCTTCATGGTATTTGCAATGACGGCAGATAAATTATACAGGGAACAGAGGAACACTTGCCCAGTGCAGCTGGGCCACTGTTTATGCATGCTAGGGATTGTTTTGAGTTCAGTTTGCTTTTTTTCTTTCCCCCCACCGCCCAGATGTTTGTTACTGCCTGTGGATCCCGCTGGCCGTGGGGCACACTGTCATTCTGCCCAGGACATAGACCTGGAGAAAGGCAGAGAGTGGTGACAGCAGCGCCTCAGTCGAGTCCACCCCTTGGAGGAGGGAGGACTCCAGGAATCACAGAGCTCATCTCCAGGCGGTGGGGCTGGGGTGTGTGAAACACTCCAAAGGAGCAGCAACACTGCTCCGGTACAAAGCACACCCCAGGAGTTGGGGAAAACAGGGAAAGAAAGGCTAAACTGGTGAGGAGAGAGCAATGCAAAGGAGTTCCAGGAATATGCCACGCCAGGAACTAATGGTGCTGATCCTACGTTCAAACACCCCAGCGAGGCACACGGTCCTCCAGCACATCCATACATTCCTGGCACGCTGGTGCCCACTGGGTGACATCACCCGTGGGCTCTTCCTTGGATATTACTTTGAGGAAGGATTATCCTACACTCATTCACACTGACAGCTCACTTTGCAAGTAGCTCATCGGAAACAATATATTTACTTACTAAGGTGTTACTCACATAAAACAGGGATGCGCCTGTCAGGCTCCTACAAATTAAGTTATATCCATATATACTCACCTAGGGTATAGAACTGCTGAATTTATCTCATCAGATGTGATGCAGTTTCCTTTGGAATTACAACTATGTTTCAAACTAAACTTATGCTTTATTATATGGAGATGAATTCTAATTTCCATTTCATATTAAGAGGGAATATTAACCATGGTTTAGTCATATACCTTGAAAAATTACAGATCACATTCAGTACAAATTTGCATAAGTAGTTTGAGCATGTGAGAGAAGCAATGCTAAATACTGAATACAAGTACCAAATGCAGAGTTCTTACATTTACTGTAGAATATATTATGTGTATGGCCTCAAAAAGCCTCAGAGATTACGAATACATTTCTTTTCCATGGAAACTATAATTCTCAAATCCAGCAAGCTATTTTGAGAAATTTAAATCAACTATACACTTACATCTGCTGGAAGCAGAACATTTCCACAGGCTGTACACTTCAAGGCACAAGCACAGCCGTATGGACATCTTCCCAACTCTTCTACTACACTCCTGCCTCTGACACCACATCTCACTATGCAGATTTAGTGCTAAAGTCTTATTTGGATTGTTCTGTACCCAACACCGGGACTTTCGGGGCTGCTGCGCTTTGCACCGCTGCATCACTTAAGAGGATGAGCAAAAAGCGGTAATGAGGGGGGCACGAAATAAATGCCCCGCTAGCTTCTGCCGGTATTTATTCAGTGTGAGGTAGAAAGGCTGGCGCTGCAGCCGAGTGCCCGGCCAGCCGGAGACTCGCGCTGCTGCCAGCCCGCCCTGGGCACGGCCGCGCTCCGGGCGCCCGGGAGTCCCGCGGAGCGGCCGCACAACTTGGGCGGCAGCGGGTGGGTGACCCCTGGGCACTGCTGAGTCATTTCAGCCGCCGAACGCCGGGCTGCCCTGACCCCCTCCCCGGGCTGGGGGCTGCCCGCAGAGCCGCCCCGGCGCCGGGAAACTTCCCCTGCGCTCCGCCGCGCACCCCGCCCGCGGCTCAGCCCCGCCGGCGCGGGGGGCTGCGGGCCGGCCGCACTCACCAGGTAGGCTCCCACCGTGCCCTGGGCCAGCATCAGGGCGCACTCGGACACCAGGAAGAGCTGGATGCTGGAGAAGCAGGAGACCTTCCTCCGCCGCCTGCGCTGCCGCGGCGCGCCGGCCCCCGGGAGCTCGCTGCCGCCGCCGCCGCCCGCCGAGCCCCGCTTCCCCGGCATCCTCCCGGGCACCGCCGCTCCGCCGCCGCGGGATGGCGGGCCCCGCGGCTGCTCCGCGCCTTCCTCCTCCGCCTCCTCCTCCTCCTCGGGGTGCCAATCACAGCGGCAGCCCGCGGCTGCCTCTCCGCCCGCGGGCTGCTGCCATGGCCAGCTCGCCGCCGCCTCCGCCGCCGCCTCCTCGCTTCTCCCCTCCCCTCGCCCGGCCGCGCTCCCTCTCTCCGCCGGCTCCGCGCAGGCCGAATCCGCGTCCCCGCCGGCGAGGGGCGGGGAACGCGCGGGGCTGGGGCTGGGGCCGGGGCTGGCGGAGGCTCCGCGGCGGGCGGGGCGGCCCCGTCCCGGGCTGAGGGCACGGCGGGGGGAGCGGCAGCAGCGCCAGCAGCGACCCCGCTGCCCCCCGGCACCGGAGGGAGCGGGGATGCGATCGGAGGGAGCGGGGATGCGATCGGAGGGAGCGGGGATGCGATCAGAGGGAGCGGGGATGCGATCGGAGGGAGCGGGGATGCCACCGGAGGGAGCGGGGATGCGATCGGAGGGAGCGGGGATGCCACCGGAGGGAGCGGGGATGCGATCGGAGAGAGCCGGGATGCCACCGGAGAGAGGCGGGATGCGACCAGAGAGAGCCGGGATGCGATCGGAGAGAGCCGCGATGGCACCGGAGAGAGCCGCGATGCTCCCGGGCGGCGCTGCGAGCGGGGATTCTCCCCGCAGCTTGAGGGCACGGTGCCCCCGCAGCCGCCCGGCCGGTGACTCCCTGCCGGTGTGTGTCCCCTGTGCCACTCAGCCGTAGGGGCCCCTTTACAAGGGAAACGGAGGGCCCACAGAAATTTAATGTAAGAAATGAGCGGCGGGAGGTCGCTGGCGTCGCGCTGCCGCTGCCATGTGCGCCAGCCTTGGGCAGGCTTCGTGTCCCTGCCACCTGCCTTCCGTGGTGCCCTTTGTGCCCAGCCCCACCTCGAGTTCTAATTTCAAGAGATATCTTCTGCTAAAAACCACTAATCTTCACTTCTACTATTACAGATCGCATTCCTTGTCAGCGTAATGGCAAAACCTGATCTGTTTCACTCTTCACATGCACTTTTCTCGTTCATTTCAGGACCCACACTGGGGGCTGCGCTTCTACTTCCTTGTGTTTAATTAAACTCCAAGTTATGTGGAACTTTAAATCCATAGTCCATTTAGTACTTGGATACTCATGGCCTTTGAGAGGAAGAATTTTCTGTGGAAACACAGGTTACATTTTTCAGAAATACCCCATGATTTGCATCCTAAATTTCATTTTCAAAGGTAGTTGACGCCTTGAAGCTCCTGAACACTTGAGAAGATATCTTTGAAAATGGAACTTAAGACCATTCTAATTTTCATAATTTTCAGGGCATAAACCAGTCAGCACCAGGAAGTCAAGAGAACTGATATTTTGAATAAATCCTCTTTTTCTTCCCATAATCGTTTTTGAGTTTCTTCTCCCAAAATATTATCACCTCTTGGGAGCTTTTTACTTTGGCCTATTTTTACATGAGTAACCTTATCAAACATGATGCTGAAAATCTCTGAGCAGCGTCTCCACCCAGGCTGATGAATCTTTACCTAGACCAGCTGGTGCACACTGCAGAACTGCAAACCATTGCTGGAAAGAAAATGGAGAGGCCTGGCACACTCAATTGCTGCCCTTTGCTCATCTGCTGCCAACAGGTCCCTCCCATGCTGAACTTTGCCACAGCTTTTCCAGCAGGTCTGGGCCACATCAGCAGGTGTCAATAGTCCAGTCCACCTCAGGGACATGGTCTCCAATATTAATGGCCTGAGGCATTGTTATCAGATAATTAGTGAGGAGAACAGTCTGGTGCTTGTAGATGAGTGGTCTTCATTTTAATGAGATACAGATCAGTCCTCCAGACATTGCAATCTTCACAAGATACACCTTAGAAGCTACCTGAGGCCTCAATTGTCAAGGATTTTGCATGAGGCCATGAGAAACTAGCTCTTCCATACAGGTTCCTGCCAGTTCACGAGGTGTTTGTTTTCCATCCTGAAAAAACTGGTTCTTCTGCCAAAGAAACCCCCAAAAAGGCAAGTTTTCCAGAAATGGCATTAGACAACAAAAGTGCTCTTCTCCTTCCTAAAATGTTTATTTAGGCACCTCTTCTATAAAAATCCTGAAGTTGAGAAGCTAGCAGGGTCTCTATCTCTAGATGGTAAATTCACAGACTAATTCAATTAACGTGGCTAGACAGATACTTTGCTCCAGGTGGATGCTGTAGTGCATTATAAACAGGAAGGACAAGTTCACAGACTTTTAAATAAGTGAAACCAGGGTGGTGTCTCTTAAAATACTTGAACATACAGAGTTATGCTAGGAAAAGTCTTAAAATTTCCTGGAAAAAAAAATCCAACAGAACCAATACACATTTTTAGGGCATGCTGGTCTTCCAAGTCATCTTTTGCCTGCTCTAGGTTAGATGCTAAAGGCAGCAAAACTCATCTAACTCACCAAGTATATATCTGGAGGCAGAAGAAAACTTCTGCACGTGCTACTGCAGTTAGCAATATTCAAGTTGATGCTTAAAGCTCTTGAGAATATATATATATAATATATGCAAATGACATCTTGTGTCTTGATCACGTCTTAGACATCCTGTTGGAAGAGTTTGTCCAGGCTGATACACTGCTTGTCTTTCACAAGGAAAACAGCTGCTAGAAAAATTTGACTCTAATACTAATTATCTGAAACATCTGGTTGCTTGGTTTATTGCAACAGAATACAATTTTCTGTTCAGTTTCTGTCTAGAAGAGACAGAATGCCTAGATTTTTTTCTCTTATTTATGTTGTACGCTCACAATTATTTCCTCTAGAGAAATTCCTCCTGGGTTACTCTGCAGAAAGAAAGAGTGAGGGTCTTGCATCTCCACTGAAGTAGATTGGTAGACCTGAGTTTGCTTTTTGCCACCTCTAAACAGACCACATTCCTGAGAGATCTCCGTAGAGTGCTTCAGGGATGGACAAGTGACCTGGTTGGATTTAATAGTTAATTATTGCTATACCCAAACAGCTTTTCTGGCCTAAATTGATTCAGCTTTAACTACTAATGTGTGGAATACTAATGTTCTTGGATTATCATTAGCCTAGAATGAAAAATGACTCCATAGCTAGAATAGTCCCTTCTCCTCAGGGCTCAGCAGTTTTGCCAACACACTTCTCAGCTATTTCCAGAACCAAGCAAGCATTTCCCCCCTCAGTAATTTGTACTAAAACGTCTCACAGATACCTTGTCTGGTTTTTATAAACACTCGGACATTCATTGCTGGGAGGCAGCTTGCTGCCCTAGATAAGAGTGGGCACTCCAATCTTAAACAAGCCAGCTCCCCTGAGACCATCTCATTACCTCTTGTCTCTGGACATTTCCTGGCTGAGTACCTCTGGGCTTGTGTCAATGTTCACCTCTGGGTAACCTTAGCAGAAATGATGCCTTAAGTTTTTGCTTCCATGTTTTTTCTGACTCTGTGCTGCCTAAGTGTGCAGTTCTGAGCCTCCTATTAAGTGCTGGTAAGCTCTCTTCACAGAGCAGGGAGACAAAACAAATCCTACTGGAAACCAAGGACAGCGAGTACAAGTTTCAGACCCAAAAGCACAAACAACAGTGGACTGAAGAGAGAAAAGGATGAGACCTCATAACCTGAAGCTGCAATTGGACAATTAAACCCCAATATGCAGATGGAGTTTTCTTAATCCGTCACCATTCTGAAACAATTTCTGCTTTAGTTCACTTTTCCCTCTCTTGTTTGTGGTTAATATTACTGCAAATTAGCTGTGTAATCATGTGTCTTGGTACTAGGCAGGCATAACTTTTTTTATCACGTGTAGAGTCATTGCCTGTGGTATAAGGGGTGTATGGCACTGAAGAACTGAGAGAGCTGTCTAGGGTGAGGTCCTTAGTGAAGTACTTGACTGGTATCTGACACCTCAAGGGGCAAAAGTGCAAACTGAAAATCTAAGCTTGACCATCAGCAGTGTGGGTAACAGGAGAAGGATCAGGAGAGGATGATTTCCCTTCAGCAGAGCTGGTAAACCACTCCTGTGAAATGTGCCAGCTCAAGCAGCTGAGCTGTATCCTTAGGCATCTCTACAATTGCCATTGGAATCGTATTCCCAACCCTTCCAGACATATTTTACAGTCCAGGGAGCTAATGTGTGCCTCACCCCTCACCCAGTGCAGCCACACTGGAGCACTGTACCTATTCCTGAGGATGTAGCAAGGAAAATCAAGAACAGGTGCTAAGAGAAAACGATGGTCTTACAGAAGACCTGTGATATATATTTTAAAAACAAACAAACAAACAAACAAAAAAACCCCAAAGCAGTGTGGCAACCATAACTATTGACTTCTGCCACCAAAACTGCTCTGGATATTCCCTACAGAGTGACTGCACTTCATCGCTCTCCTTTCCACTGCTGTAGGTGAGCAGCAGCGATTGCAGGCTGACACTCACCCCAGGGCTATGGTTTCAGACAGGTGTTTGTGCAGGGCTGGGGCTGCTCTCCTGCCCCGTGGCCCTGGGTGCCAGCCCGCTGTAAATCGCTGCTAATCTGAGATAATTGCAGGGGTGGCTGAGGAACATCACCGTGAGAGCCGCCCTCGGGCCGTGCTTGCCTCAGTCTGCCGGGCTGTTGTTCTGCCCCTTGATCGGGCAGAGGAGATGCTCTCACCTGGCTGAGAGGATGTCACAGCGCCGCAGGTACAGGAAAACCTGGTCCCTGAGAGGTTTGTATTCTGCCTCCTTCAAAATCCCACCAGTGAAGTTAAAAATCGGGCATAGCTGTCTCAGATACCAGTCTCAGACTACACCCTTTTGGGTTTCTTTCCAGACAGTGTATCCATGTTCGGGCCAGTTTTCATTTGCTTTGAGCCATTTGGATGAAAGGAGAGCTCATGTGCTGCCAAAACAGATTTGCATGCAACGTAAATCATATCCCCTTGGCACCAGATCTGCACCCCTGACTGGTCCTGCTTGGTGCATTTGTCTGAGGGAAGGCTTACATGTTAAGAAAATAAGGAATAACTTCAGATAGGTTCAAAGTACAAGGAAGAAAATGTAAATAGATATGAGATCCCAGAGCTTTAGCCAAGAGGCTTTTCTTTGGGATAACTATGAAATTATGTTTTGTGATTCTCCAGTGCAAAACCCTGTGGACCAGCTGGCATAGGAGGGAGGAGACAGGAAGGGATTTTTAATCACCTACCAGTGGAGAATGGGGGTGTAAGTGTGCCCATCAGCCAAGGGTGTGTGGCAGAAAGGAAAACTGAGACTGGGGCAGCTTGAGGATGTATCAGCAGCTGTCATTTCCAAGATACCATGACACTAACAGTTTTAAAGCAATTTCTTTCTATAAACACTTCCGACTTTACTGCCTTGCTATTTTGAGTCCTGCTGGAGACTTGGACTCATTAAAAAGGCATTTCCTTCAGACAAGCAGATTAGATAGCTGTTCCTTCCCCCACATGATGAAAGGATGGAGAACACCTCACTGAAGCTAAAAAATGCAGAAAATTAGGACACAGTTTAACAAGAGGTCAAGGTTCACCTTGAAAACTCTATCTATAAAAATAATTTTAAAAGAGAGGAGATTCCTAAATGCAAGAATTGGGTGTCTTGTCTGCGATCTACATTGCACAAACCTGGCTCCTAACCTCTAATTACGGTTTCTCAAATAAATGAGACTTGGATCTGAAGGCAGCTGAGTAATCTCTAGTGCCATTGAGTCCATCAGACCTGAGGGAATGCGACACTTTTACAGCAGAACTAGGCACCCAGCAGGATCATGGTCTAAATGGAAATCTGAATGACTTTTGAATTAAAGCAATGTCATTTAGCAAACACAGTATAATTGTGGAGTACCTGCAAATATTGACATCAGCCTAACGCCTCATTTAATAGGAAAGTTAATTTGCAGAATCCAAAAATGAAAAGTAAATTACTGGACAATAGACTGCTGCTTTCCTGACTATTAATCAGCATCTCATAAAGCAATGCTCGTCCAAACTGTAAGTCAATATAAAATAAAAATATTTAATTTCTTTACTGTAAGAATGAGACCTTGAAACTCTAATTCTAGAAGATAATTGTATTTCGTCAGTCAAAAAAAGGAATGTCATCTGTATTTTATACATTGATGTGCATTTGTGAAACAGCTAAAATACTGACAGTAGTAACACCTTATTGCAAATGTTCTGCTTTCCTGTCGCTGTCACACTCTGGAAAATATTCTTGGCCAGACCTATCTGTGGCTAGTGATGCAGCAGAAGGCAATGTTCCCTGGAGTCTGTAAGAATTCATCTTGCAGGAGGTGGGGTAACACGAGGAGCGATGGTGACATCTTTTGTGTAGGAAGTCACCAAACCCTCACACAGTCACAGCTGCTGGTGACACACGGACACTTCTGCCCAACTCTGATAATTATCAGATAATATCTGATAATATCAGCAGGTCAGCCCAAAGGTCATTGCTGCGATTTCATTTTGACCCCTTACCTTGGGTTTTTTTGGTGTTAGGTAGACACAATTTTCTCCTTCTACGTGTCCACCTTGTAACTTCCTTTAACAGCAAAATGTAGCAGAGCTTTTATATGAAATTTTGTGAAGTGCTCTATAAACACTTTGTAAGCAAATGGAGTTCCACCCAGACACTGAACAGTTGTGCCCTGACACTTCTTGCTAGATAATGACTTGATGGACCCAGTACTTGTAAATCAGACTGTCTTCTTAATAAAGAAGTTGTTTACAGTGGTGTTCAGTGGCATCTTGAAATCCAGCCATGGGTGCATGGGCTGACTTCCCCAGGAGCTTTTTACTTGCTGTCCATGACCACATTCTCAGTGGATCTTGCATCTTGGCATGAACAATTTCGATCAAACACTGCTTGCTTTCAGCCCAGTCATATTTTTTTCTCTAGACATAATGTTGAGCATTGTATTTTTCTCACATTACAAGTTCCTGGGTTTATTGAAATGATTGTTGTATCCCCTTGCAGAATAGATTTTGTTAACATCTCTGAGCTGGTAAAAACCTGGCTTAGGGCTTTTCTGGATTAGCTGTTTCTTCCCAATGGGAGAGAGTTTCCTGTGTGATTTTGTGGTGAATCTGTAGTACCTGGGTCTCTCTAAGACACACTGTAGTCACAGATGATGTGAGCCACTGTGACGGGTGTTCCATATCTCAGGCTGAGGTAAAGGTGTTCATGGGAGAATGGGAAGCTGAATAATTATAGATGATAATTAAAATAATGGCCTATGATGTCCACGAAAGAATCAAGGCAATCAGCAAACACAAGTAGGACAGTACAGACAGAAAGGGAGGAACTTCACTGATGGCATTGTAATGTTGTGGAACAGCTCTCCTTAACAAAACCAGTTCCCATAAACCAGCCTTTTATTGCCTTGTTGTTGTTGTTTTGGCCAGAACTGAGTTCTCTCACCCCTTCAGCTGATGCATGACCCCAGTTCAATTCAATAGGTTCATCTTAGGAGCAGCTAACAGTGTTGTTGGGTGTTACCTTATATACTTATGTAATTTCAGTTGGGTGAACTTGATGTAAAAGAACACCCTTTTGTCACCTTAGCTGTCCCCATGCCTCTGGGTGCCATAAGGTCAGTCACAATCTTTGTTGGCTGGACACATAACCCTGAGCTGAGTTGTAATCTTTTATGTTCATGTTGATAAGTAACAATGTGCCTTTGAAAAATGGCAGCAATATGAGTGTATAGTGAGCATTTTGGCCAAAATTAAATGTTTTTCTTCTGTCTTATAGTCTACTGTAATAGCCTGTTGTAATTGAGTTTCAGCATTCTTGACAACATTTGGTCCTCAAAGGTTTGCACACAGACTAATGGAAGCAAGTAGGAACTTCAAGAATGGAATTTATTTTTTAAAAAACTTATTTTATTGGGGGTTTAGTAGTTTATTGTGCTTTATTGGTTCAAACTTTTAGAATTAAGAGAATCCCTAAATTATTTTATGTCTATGTGAAACTGAAATGCCTATAACAGCTTCTTGTAGTGTGTAATGACTGAGTACACAGACTGATATTTAAGGCAATGGTCATCTGAAATAAAGACTCAGCTGTGAGGGGAGCCTTTACTGAAGTCACTGCAGAAGACCTTGCAGAGCATTCCTGAGGTCTGCAGGCAAACTTTATCCAAAGAGCACCAGAGTCCTGCTGCACCTTTCCATGCCCATGGTCCTAGAGATTGACCTTCCCCTGGAAGGATCCTTGCAGTGTTTGGTATGAAGGAGTGTAATATCTCTGAAGCAATGACAAAAATGCAGGACGGAGGAATGCAGGGCAGAGAGGAGTTGTTGACCTCACTGGAACTTAGCTAAGTCAGTGAAAGATAAAGGGAATTTTCTCGTTCTTAGCCTGACCTCCAACATGAAAACAGGGCAATGCAATGGGTGGTCAAAGAATAAAACCAAGGTATTTGACAGTGCCTCAGTAAGGCAGTAAAGAGGTGCTCTACTTGACTTTGAAATAAGCAAGACCCTCAAGGAAAAAAATGTCTGATTAATTTACTTACTGTGAAGCAAACAGAGCCCATATTTTGGTTAACAGAACAACTCTCCTGTAAAAAAAAGTCAGGATGTGGGAAAGGAAGGTGTCATTAAAGGCAATTTGTGAGCTTCATATCTTGATGCCTCTCAAATGCAGCCTTGCCTGATGCTAATTCTAGAGTGTTCAATAAGCATGGAGAAAATGGAGCAACAAGAAGAGGCAAAGCCTGACAGGTTCTTTACAGTGTTACATTCCTGCTCCACTTCTCATTGCTATTTTAAAAAGAAAGTAATTGGGTTACAGGAAATATCCTGAAAGCTCTCACATGAATGTTTGCTATTTGGTTAGAGTGGCCTGCAGGTGAGCCCTCTGCAGTTATTTTTCGTTGAGAAAGAGACACAATTACTATCTCCTACATTTTTGTGATGTGAAGAGCTGTCCACAAGCCAAGAATGGCATTCTGCTAATGCTGAGGGTGCAGTAGTGGAGGTTTGGATGCTAATTATTATCTCACATCAGAGAATGGGATGGCTAGTTCAAAAGGATTGAAAAATAAATAATCTCTCACTACTCATTTAAATGTCCTTACCTTCCAGATCAAGAGACTAGTTCTGGCCTTTTATACTTGTGGTGGGACATCAAGAGATGGAATTCACTCTGCCACTAGAATTGTTCATCTTCCAAGGGGAGACCATGTGCACGTACCCAGGAAAGTTACAGTCAGGACCTAATCTAGAGAAAGAAATGACCTTGAGGTGTTGTTTTCAGGGATATTCCCTAGAGCTCAGTGGGATCTGGTGACATAAGGGCACCATAACCCACACGGACACCACAGGGACGGGAGCTGTTTCCCACTGCCTAACAACAAACACTTGAAACTATCAGGATCTACCTTTGCACCTACACCTTAGCTCCCTTTCTGACTTTCAAAGTTTCTTTTCTGAGAGAAACATCCTAACTGTCAATTATGAAGGATATGTTTGGCTACGTGATTAGGATGAGGGACAGTTGTTCAGAAGGCTACTATTATTTTTATTTTTCTATGGTAATATAAAATTCTCCTGAGAATCAATCATAAATATCTCTCCAGTGATTTATGACCAGTATGGGAAAGCTGAGAGATGGCTTGAATGCAGATTTTGTTAAAAATTATTTCCTTGATTTTTTGTCCCAAATGCAATAATTTACTATTATTAATAGTCTGTGCACATCACATTGAAACAAAATGAAGCATGCCACCTTAAGACAACCAGTGTACTCAACAAAACTTCCTTGCATAACTTCCTCCATGTAGACATGCATCAATCTTTTGACAAGAAGGATCTTGATTCTTTCCTTTGGTACAAAATTAAAAATGCCTTTCTGGAACAGAGAACTGAAGTAGTACTTCTACTGAGAGGATGAGTTTCATATCTTTACAAAAGATACAGCTTTTTAAATATTCAACTTTGTCAACTTTCATAAATTGCAGCAGTGCCCACCTGGTCTGTTGTGGACTGAAGTTCTGGAGGTGCTGCTTTCTCCTGAACAAAGGCTCAGTCTCAGCTCTCCTCTGTGTGGAGATTGTTTTACCACCTGGACAAGACAATATGGTAATGATTATTCAGGAGAGTGATTGTCACTCCAGTCATTCCATTGTATCCACATGCCTTTTCTCAATCAAGCTGAACAGACCCTCCATGAACTATTGCTGTTGTTTGCTTGAGAAAAGCTCATTACCAGAGCTGATCAAGAGAGATGCTTCAACCCTAATAAATACACGTATTTCTGTGAAAGTCGGCTTTTCATGTCATTTTTTATTAAAAGCAGTATGTTTTGATTACTGGATTTTCTAATAGAATTCTCCTTTCACTAAGTAAAAATTACAATGACAATTTTAATACCTTTATCTATAATTTTATCTCTGTTTTTCTGGGAAGGTCAATAAAAGTGTAAAAATGTACCCATTTTATTTTTCAAAATTAAAACAAAGACTTCAACATATCTGTCAAATTGCTTTCTCTATCTTGATTATTTAGCCATCAGAATGTATCTTACATCTCCTGTGCTCTGAATCAGCCTGACACCACCAACATTACCACAGTTTTCACATCCTACTGAGCTTTTTGTGGGTTTAGGTTTGCTAATAGAAGCATTAGAGGGACACATTTACATGCTGGCTCTGATTTATGAGTCGGTTTTATTTGTGGGGAGATTAAATTGTGGTAGGTTGGGTCTGTTTGGGTTTCCTGGATAGCCTCTGATTAGTTTTAATACAAGTAACCCTCACAGTAAATCAAATGTCTCAGCTGATCTACGGCAGAGTGAAGCTGTGACTCATTACCTGGTAGAGCAGCCTTTCCTCAGACTGTAACTCATTAAACTGAGGGAGTTATTTACGATCCTTGCAGCCACCCCAGCTGATGGTGTCACTTAGGAAACCCGGATGGTCCATATGGAATGTGAAATACTTGATGGTTTCATAGATAACTCATTAAGGTCTGAACAAATTCAAAGTATGCTTTCCCAAGGAAAGCTCATCTGGGTGATGAATGTGGCCATCACTGGGCTCCGGGGGTCACCTGGAAGCACAAAGAATGTCCCCTGCCTTTGCCCAAGGTTGATGTACATGAGGTTTTCATGGAAACTTGTTACCTCTGGGACCTGCAAAGTGTAATGAAAAAAGGATTTTTTTTTTCCAAGTCAAGCATGTGAGTCCTGCAGAAAGGGCACAAGAACAGACTTTAAGATGGAGCATTATTGAAAGAAGAAAAGTTCTGAGCCTGGAAGCATGGCTAATGCTAGCCTGAGGGCATTCAAGGCTTAGACAGTGCCCAGTGCTTGCAGAGCATCTGAGCCCAGGCCTAAGGACCGATTTACAGCAGCAGTTGGGTCATTTTGTCATCTCTGTGTTATTCAGCATCTGCAACACATTTCTTTATACTCCTTTCTTTCTGTCACTCCTTGGTATCCATGCTAATGCAGTATCAGTGCTCACAATCACTCCTTGGATTCACTCACCATCGTGCCCTTCTTGAAAACTCATGGCTGCACCATCATATTTACACTTCAGCAGCAACACCAACCCCCAAATCCCTCTGTGTCCACCAGCCAGCTGCCCCCCTCTCCTGAGCAACCATGCAGCCCTTCCAGAAGGATCCTGGCCATCCTCTGAAATGTGTTTTATTGTCCCTTGGACACCCGTCTGTCACTTGGATGGCAAGCAGTGTGAGACAAGGGCTGCACTCCTGCTTTCTGTTAAGTGGCTAATGCATGGGGGAGGCAGAGGGGGATATTAAATAATAATGACAATAATAATACATCTGATAGAGTTCTGTTCCACTTTAGCACTAAATGGAAAGCTGAAAGCCTCCCTATGGATCTTTTCCATCTCCTGCACCAATGGTTGTAACAGATGCATCAGTTTAAATTTATGACTTTCATGACAAATAAGACTGATACATGTGTTTAGAAAATCTGTGCCCAACTGGCATGTTTTGTTTAGGTGCAATCGATGACACTGCCATGTCTGTAATGCAACTTATAAAAGGCATAGATGTGGTCCACTTTTTCTTAGTTGGAGCAAGACAACATAGATCTGTTAATGTGATGTCTGTCCTTTACCTCCAGCTTTATGAAAACCTTATGAAATAAAAATAAAAGCAATGAACAAAGGAACTTTCTACTATGATTTTAAAAACACCTTCGAACAACGAGGAATTTGTAAAACCCAAAAGAGGAACGAGGAAACATTGAAGATGAAAACCACTGATCCATTTAAGCACAGATGAAATGATTTGACAATGTACTGGAAAGGAATATTAAACAGATACAAGCTATTAATTTTCACTGAGGCTCAGCCTGGGAGCTTGAGTAGTACCTAAGATTCAGGTTAACCCTTCACAGTGGGGAGGATCTCCCCATCAATCACAGCTTCTTACTCTTCTGGATGGATGTTGATACAGCTCATGTAATAACTGCAAAATGTTTTAGACAGGTGATAATATTTATAGAAGAGAAGGTGGAAAGAGTTCAAAGATTACAAGGAAGGCTAGCAAATGGCAAAATTAGCATGGAAAAATATTGATCCCTTTTATTTATTTCTTACAGGGAGAAGATATTGAGAGGTGAGGCTGGTCTCAGTGAAAAATAGTTTGTGCTATCAGGGCCTCTTGTGGGAGCACAGACCTTCCAGCTCACAGGTCAGCTGCTTATATTACAAACTCCCTGTGGGCTGGGCTCTCCTGGCCATTTTTAATGTCTGTGTACTCCCAGAGTATCTGAGCATCTTCCATCTTGAGCATAACAAACATGAAGCTTTTACAGGACTTCACAATGTCACTGGCTCATCCCTCATTTTGAGGTTCAAACTCTCTGCTCAGTGCTCTTGGAGGGGAATGAAGTTGCTGGGAAGAACTGTGCAAGCAGTTAATGTGAAGAATTTCAGCCTTGATACCTCTGTTCTGAGCACTCCATCTAAAACAGAGCATTTACCTCCCCTCAGCTGCCTATGCAGCCAAATCTTTGTCCTTGTCCTTAAAAAAACCCCCAACATTAAACTGTACAACAAATCACTATGCTTTTCCACAGGGAACAGTAAATGCCACTCTGCTCATACCTGACTTCTTCAACAATCCTACTGCCAGTGCTAGAAATAATGATGTGAATACCTCTACATCAGCGTTTTCTACCGTGATTAAGGCTATTAAGTCACCATAAAGGTCACCCTATGATAGACCACAGGCCCCCACAAGCCAGTGTGCCTAACACATTAAATGTTGGATTGCAGCTTGGTCAAGTGACTGGTGTAGTGTGAGAAATGAAATCAATACTCACCCTGGTGAGAAATGATAGAAATGAGCATTCACCATCAGCCACGTTCAGATGGCTGTGAGTCTGGAATGCCATATTTTCATGTTTATAATCTAGATGTTGCCTTAAAAATTGCCCTGAAACTCAGTAGTAGTGGCAATGCTGAGCACTTACTCCTTCAAGCCTTTCTTCAACTTTATCAATGTCCTTGATTTTTGAAGCAGCAGTCTTCTCTGTGGAGGTGTTGACCCATCCTGCCCCAGCCATGAGGGAGGGACCTGTTCTGCCAGACACCAGTTCCAACAGAAATAACTATACTAGGGAAGATTCAGCTTGTTCTTCCTGGAAAAAAAATACACCCAACAAAACTGTTGTAGCTGTTTCAAGGGGATTGCATTCAGTCTCTCACAAGAGAAATATTCCAGGTACACGAGATGCACATCATGTGGAACAAAAGCCTTTATTCCTCAACCTTTCTTCTTTCCCAATCTTCCCCATTTTTAACATATTCATTACAGTTATTATTATTGTGGATAGTATTATTAGTGTATTTTATTTTCTTTCACTTATCAAACTGTTCTTTTCTCAACAAACATTACCTTTTTTCGATTCTCCTCCCAATCCTGATGGGGTGAGACCATGATACCATGGTTCATTTTGTTGAATTGGAATTAAACAGAGATGTTTCTAGAGGAAAGGTTGATGTCTTAATATCTTCTCTATTTGGTCTTCAAAGAAATTCCAGTTTTATTCTTCTACATTTTATTTTTGTTTCAAAGGTGTACCAATTGAACAAACAAAAGGGTTTCAGGTTTATCCTGTTATCTGTTTACAACAGGCTGGTCTTGAGTTCAGAATCATCACTGTCTAAAAAAGCATTGAAATTGTAGTCGTGAATATTTGAGTGTGTGTTTATGTGCAACTTTCTGGTCTCGAGACCAAAAATAAGTGTTTCAGCTCTTTTAGCATGTACTCCTTGAATATTTGTTTTCCAGGTCAGTCTTAAAAGCAGCCTGTTTCTTACAAGAGCAAATCAAATATTGAAGTTGTTAAGTCCAGGCAGCTGCTTAAAACTTGGCCCTGTCTGAGAAATAATTAATAATAAGAAATAAAACTGTGTTTGTGTAACCTTTCTGTAGAAGAAGCTGCTAATTGGTACAGATGTCAGTGCAAAGAAGCACTCGGAAGAAGCATTGATTACAAATGCCCCTGGGATATGGCTCACTAAAGGTCAATCACTCCTTCTATTAATTGCTTTAAAAATAAGGCTTGGAGAAAGCTGCATGTGAAATAATGGTGGGATTTTGGCAATCCCTGCTGTAAACTATGGTAGTGTTTCCATTGGTTTCAGGAGGAGAAAGTTGTGCCATGGCTTGGATGGGCCCTTTTATTCCACCTGGGTTTGTCTGAAATTGGCTGGTGAAGAGGTGGCAAAGAAGTGCCAAAACCACAGGTCTTGTTACCGACTGCTGTACTGAAAACACATTCATTTCAAATACCTCAAAAAGCGCAGGAGAGAAAATTAAGTCTGGGTATGTTTCATTTCTCCAGGCAATTTTTCTTCCTGGGTTACACAAATCTATTCTTTTCGGTTGTTTAATACAAAAAGTCACAGAGTGTAATTGTTAAAGCGAGCGGTGGGAAATGCAACAGCCTGACAAGAAATTACATGTCTTATTTATCTCCACTGAAGTTCCTCCTGCAGGAGCTGAGTGCTGGTGGAATGTTATTGCATTGGAGGGTGTGCCTGGGCAGGGATACCTCCCCCAGCTCTGCAGAAGTTTCCTCCCCACTGGAAAAGGTAAATGCAAACCCAGGTCTGAATTAACTTATGCATCTTGCCAGAGACTGATGCCCCTCTGTGCCCTTGCTGAGGCAGAAATGAAGCAGGTCAGGCAGAACTGGAGCTCTGTGGGTGGCCTCCTGACTGTAGGAAAAATTAAATCAAAGCTCAAGGAATAGTTATCCCTGGGGAAGAGGATTGGTGCTTACAAGTTTTTTCTGTAGATGCCTGAAAAACTGCCCAAGCACGATGCACAATGCACAGCCCCAGTACAATGAAATAGAG
Source organism: Prinia subflava (assembly GCF_021018805.1). Lineage (NCBI taxonomy): Eukaryota > Metazoa > Chordata > Aves > Passeriformes > Cisticolidae > Prinia > Prinia subflava. Next base: position 6,176,877 of record NC_086261.1, read on the forward strand.
ATGAAAATAGATAAGGCAAGAAGAAATAATGTTTTTAGCACATTTATTTCATAGAAGTGGCAGTATAAAATCAGATCCTGTTTAACCAGATTGGAATTCTTCTGTGCAATGATTTAACAGCATGCTGATGTGCTGATAGCATTTGCCATCAGCTTAGTTAAATGCTGGTACATGGTGCTCCAGTCCTACAAAAATTCACTTGTTTTCACACATAGCTATCCAAGGGCATCAAGGCTCTTCTGAGATAGATGGCTTCTTCTTTTGAAGACCCTAGCTACTATTTTGATCAGTGCAGTGTAAAAAACCTGAAGGGAATTTGAATTAGATTTAAATTATGTCTTCATTTTGCTGTCATTATGTATATTGGGAGTAAGGGGAATGAGCAAATAATGAACAATATTGCAATTATACCTTCAGAGGGTTTGGCTTATGTAGGGCAACTGGGCCAACAGATGGTGAAAGCAATTTGATGTACAAAAGTATGAAATAACTGGTCTGGACAGAAGGATTAAAGTGGAGTGTGGCTATAAATTGAACATGGATCATGAAAAGTGTATTGGACTATTATGGGAAATCACTGCAGCCTGAGCACAGATGCTGCAAAAGAGCAAATCAAGCTGCACTGGTACAGCAATAGAAACAAAGAGAAAAGGTGAGAGTGTTATTGTTTTAGTCCTCTGTCAATTGTGCAGGCTTTGATCTGCTGGAAGGCGAGAGCTGCCTCGAGGGAGAGGTGCAGAAGGATCTGGTCGGGAGCAGAAAGTGCACAGGGGCTGGGCCCATTTGCATGGCAAACTACAGGGTGATGTGCTGATTTTAGAGAAACACCTTTAAGGAAGGGCTCCATCAGGGCACTGCATTCCTTAAACTAGCACTGAACAAGACAGAACATCTTATTAGTGTTGGCAAAAGGGCCTGGATGAGGCAAAAAGGCCAGGCTGCCTCTTCTGAAGCATAATGCAAGCTCAAAATAAGTAAAATGAGGACACACGTTGGAGAGTATTTAATGGGAAGTACCAAGTTTTTAGTAGATAATAGCCACTTAATCAAACAGCCTTATGTAAAGTCCTTCTAATCCTAGCTCATCAGCAGAAGCTATGCATCACTGGGGTATTCCCAGGACAGAAGAACAATTTGGCTGACAAATGCTAAAAGCAGGGAATTCAGGCAGTGCTCCTGTCCCTGCTGTCACTGTCTAAGGGAATGTGTGCCCCAGACTGGGTGCATTGTTTGGGATCCCCAGGGAAGCGCTGTCCAAGCTGGTTCCCAAGGTGGGCAGGGCATGGCACACACCAAAGTGACTGCACGGATTTGGGAGTCACATCCTGCATCCCTGCTCTGCCCTGCACTCTGTGCAGCAGGACAGCCTGGCCTGGATGTGCCTCTGGGATGGCCACATCAACCCAGCTAACACAGCTCTGTTAAAAAAAGGCGTTTACTGTGTCAGGTGGGTGTTGTGAGGCAGCTGGCTGGGATAGCAATACACTCCCCAATCACTCCCTGTTTTTAGGAAAGGATGCCTCCTGGTGTCTCCTTACCTGTGCATGGGGCTGCAGAGCTGACAGCGAAATACAGGTTCTGGGCATCTTTTGCTGTGATCCAGGGGGAGAATTTGGGGGCTATCACTGGACAAGTCCATACAGAAGGATCCCTGAAGGGTTCTCCAGAAGGGAAAATCCGAGTCGCTGAAGTAGCCCACTGTTGCTCTGTGTTCAACAAATGATAAATTGAATATGCTGCACCAGAAAGCCATGACCAACCCATCTGTCCAAACCCAGAAATACTCTCGTGTTCACTGTAAAGCTCTTCTAATGCAAGTGTGGTGCCATGGAGTCCCAGTGATCTGAACTTTCATGGCATTCCCTTCCCACCTGGGGAAGATAACAGCATATGGCTGCCCTGGACCAGCAGGACAGCCCAGTTTTCCTCATTTCCTAGCTGGCTAAATTGCTTTTGGCTGGACATGTGGTGGGCAGAGGATTGCTTCAGTTCATTTCCCACCCATAACTGAGCAAATCAGCTCGCTTACTCTCAGAGCTCCCATTAGCAGAGCTGATGGAGAGGTGTGAGGAAGTTCTTGTCTGCTTTTTCATCCACTTAGTCACACAGTCCAAAACCAAATTAAACCTTCACCCTAGAAATTTCCTATTGTGAGAAATGTGCTATTGTGAGAGGCACTTAATTCCTGCAAGGCCCTTGGAGTGCTGAGGAGTCAGAACAGCACAGCCTGAAGGGCTGAAGCACAGTAAAACCCTGACTTTGGGATTTAATGGCAGGAATAGAAAATAAGAGTGCTGGAGAAAATCAGTTTAGAGGAAGTAAAAATGGATATTTCAAAAAAATAGTTTTCTTCAGCTTTGGATTATTTACCATTATAAACTTTTCTCTCTGTTAAAAAAAATCACTTCTAGGTCAATTTTTCAGTAAAAATTCCTGTCTCAGCATGAAGGGTCCAGTCTTTTCAGCTTGAAAACATACCATTGCAACTGGCATGCCTGCACTGAAATATGTTGGTTTAAAAATGTGTACATGAAAGTTAGCACATAAAAACTGCTGCACTTAATTTTTCCAGTGTGTATTGTTAGCCTAAGTCAGCTCATGTGCATTGTCTCACTCCATCTGAACTGCTATATTTTAGGGATATTTTCTTGCAGAAAATAAATCAGCTGGATCCTTCTCTGGAGCTCCTAAATTCCAAAGTTCCAATTTTGTTTTGTCTTGATTTTTATTGCCTTGTTTTGCAAATTTTGGGGCTGGTAAACTGGAGAAATTTTCTAAATTGTCTGACCATTTCTTGCTCCTCTTCCTGTCCCCATGTCTCACAGATGCTCTCCACTCCCCCAAATGCCAGAACCTGCCCCATCTGGAAAGAATGCATCAATCTGGAGCACAGGCCAGCAATATATAAGGCAGGAGTAGGAGTAAAGTTATAGTAATTAAGGTGGAGTCCTGAAGGGATAGGTTGGTGTTAGTTAGCATTGAAAGAAATTGCAAGAGTATGCTCAGACCTTATTAGAAGATATTCCCTGGGTAGAGAATATGTAAGATACCTGAAGAGCTAAGCTGAAAAATAAAAGCTTCAGCAAGGGCTGCTTAGGTCTTAGGAAGGACAAAGAAGGATTTAATTTAGATTTATTCTGGTGAGAATTTTCTGTTGGAGAGATTCTTCCTGCTCCCTTTGCTCTCAGGGCAGGATTCAGCAGCGTGCCAGCTCCCCATCCCTGTCTGTAAGGGATACATATAGACCATGACAAGTACAAGCCAGGCAATGATGTGCAGGACAGAAACTCCACTGTAGTCACTGAACTGAGGCTGAGGTGCCTACACCAACGGGGAAAAGCTGCTGCCAAAGCAGGGTGCCAAAGCAGGTACAAAGCAGGAAGGAATCTGAATGGCTTACATAAGGCATCTGAAATGAAGCAGCCCAATGTCCAGCAGACCAGAACTTGTAGCAGAGAAAAAGTACTGACAGTTGTTCCATTGGATGTGCAGTATATTCTGGCTCTCAATTAATTTCTGTCCCTTCATCCTGAATTTAGAAGACAAAATAGGATGCAGCTCAGCAACCTGCACAGTTCTTGCTCCTATGTCTTCCTCTCCCTAGGGGGGTGCTGAGGAGGCTCCAGGGGCAGCAAAGCCGTGTGGACATGCTGCAGACCCTGAGCAAACAGCTCATCCCACCCTCCCCAGCCCCAGGGAAGGACTCGGGTGTCCTGAGCTGGCCTTGCCGCCTGGGCACAGCTTCAGCCTCTCAGCTTGCACAGTGTGGACACTTCTTTCGCTCTCATTTTGTGCTGGGATGGGCAGTGCCCTTGTCCCCCTGTGAGTGCCACTCTGAGCCAGCAGTGCTGTGTCCGGTCCTGGGGGAGAGGCTGGGCACGCCCCAGTTCTGTACGGGGGGAGTAACAAGCAGCGTTCACCCCCAAAACGCGGAGGCGTGGGGAGCAGAGGAGAAGATGTGACCTCAGCAGATGCTCGAGAAGGAGAGGGGGAGGATGTGCACTGCAGCGAACCAAAGTTAGCACCAAAGAGAGAGTGTTAGCCTCGCCACGGTAACAAAGGCACTGAGCTCTGGAGAGGGCGCTGACAGCAGCTCTGCTCTCCGAACGCCCCAGCACTGCCCCGGAGCTCTTCCCTGCGATTCTCCGCACCTCAGCCCTGCCTCCTGGGCAGCCACACCGACCTTCCCTCCTCCCCGAGCCTCTGAGTGTGCATCCCCCCTGTGCTGGTCCTCCTTCAGAGCAAGCAGCGCTCCTGAAGCACCCTGCACCTTCACAGCATTTCACAGACACCGACACACAGCACCTCTCCGGGCCAGCAAGTGCTCCTTGACAGAGATTTGTGTCTTGCAATTTTACTGGGAAAGGCTAAAAGATAATGGGGTTGGCCCAGTGCTCTTGCTGGCAGCAAGCCAAATCAAGTGTGGAAAATCCAAACTGGCTATAATGAGAGGAGATGATTTTGTGCCCTGTTGCACTGGTGGTGCAAGGATTCTGGTTAATTGTTAAGAGCTGCTTATGCAGGGTTTCTTTTTATCTGTAGACAATGTCTTGCAAAATGTGACTGTTTAAAAATACAGTTTAAAACCCCACAATTTTTGTCTGTATTCAGTATCAATAAAATAGTCTACACAATCTTACAGGACCATACTCCCTGATGTCAACACAGATGAAGCACCTGTCTTCCAGAAGAAACAAAATGTTGTCAAATCTGTCACCTTTAGCAAGCAGAGCAGCCTTTTCTTTTCTCCTGCTGTCTCATCTCTGAAGTACCTCTTGCCTGAATGACTCCAATTTTGATGATTAACCAGCCCGTTTTCAAACACCTAGAAAATGCCTTTCCCGAAAAGGGGAGGATCTGGATATTAACTCCAGGAGCACTGTGCTCAAATACAGACCCATTACTGCAGTTTGTTAATCGTCTGGGGAGACAGTGTCTGCAAACAACTGTGCAGGGACTCCTTACAGGGTTTATAGAAGTGTTTATAGCTTCTCCTGTACCTTCAGTGAAAAGCAAAATCAGTGTTCATTGATATATGAAGTCTTCAGGCTTCATTTTGGAGATTTCGGCTGTGGCATAACAAGACGCACTGAAAGCACTCTTGTGTGCTCTCCTGTATCTCCTCAAACTCCTATTCTCTGGCAGATCAGATGGATGGGAGGCTGCAGCCATTTGCATTTTTAAATAAAGTCAAACACTGTGAAGTGGAGCTTGGCTTTCTACAACAGTGTGCTGAGCAGTTGGATTTGGTTGTATTTTGAGAGGCTTGAACTCTGCTCCAATCTGTTGCTGTCTCTTTTCTGAGCACACTCCCTAGTGCTCTAATAAATATTAAAACCATGGTTGGGGCTTTTCTTCAGCTGAAACTTGAAATTAGCTGACATCTGGCAGAATCTGACCCAAAGGTTGGACAGAAACCATGTGGTTGTAACCCCCAGGCCATGGGCAGTGACCTTCCACCAGAGCAGGTTGCTCAGAGCCCCATCAAGCCTGGAGATAGTTTGGGGTCAGGTTAGGGGCAGGTATGTAGGCGTAAGGATATGCAGACAGAATGATCTCAAGAACCTTCAGAAGCTCTCCAAGAACCAAACAGAAAATCATAATAAATAAATAAAAACTAGCAAACAGGTGGTAAATTCAAAGAAATCAGAATAAATGTATCCACAGGGCTCAGCTTAGGGAAAAGCCATGCTACTGGAGTGATGTTCCTGCCCTTCTCCTTTCACTCCTTATTGTTTTGCAGCTACAACCAGAAATGGTCCTCCCCCTTGCCCAGGCTGAATTCAATCTCCCACCATGTCAGCAGCTGGTATCTCCTCAGCACTCACAGAGACATTTTGGGCACTGCCAAGGCTATTTACACTGCCAGAGGAAGGATTCTTATCCACTGAATCAGTGAAACCTGTGTCAAACTCAGCTGTCCTTCCCATATTCTGAGCACTTTACCTCTGCCTGTGTCTGAGGAAATGGGAAATATTTAGTGGCAATGTGCACAATCTCTACACCATTGCTGCAGGCTTTGTGTGCTCTAGCTTGGAGTCACCTGAATGGGAACCTGGAAGAGATGCATTAGATGTTTCAACTTGTTGATGCATGAATTTTGAGCTGGTGAAAACCACCAGAAAACCAGTACAGAAAACCACCCTCCCTGTCTGGAAATGTCAGGACAGTCACAAAGGTCAAAATTTCTATGGTGGCATCATTTGGGCTCAAGTTATAAAACAACTACAATGTTAGAAGTGTCTGTGGAAATTTTTCAGGTGACCTCAGTGAAGTTTGCATAAGTTCCCTTTCCAGTAATGCTTTATTCAAACACATCCTCACACATGCTGCACAAGTCCTGGCAGTTGGCCTGCTGAAGTGGAGAGGGCTGAACACATGGCAGGCTCCATGTGTGTGCAGTGTACTTTGCCCCAAACTGCTTGAAATCCCAAAGATTTCCAGAGACTTGCAAATGTTACACCAGGTTGGCCATTTCCACTTCCCTCCAATTTCTGCCACTATTTTTAAAAAAGGCTGGAGCAGCTCCTATCCATAAATACTCCACTTCTACACCAATATTTGAATTTCCAGTTGATCAATTTCTGTCTGTTATGCCACTGTTTTGTTTATTATGTATTAATGCTTCTCAGCATTTCACCATCTGATTTCTTTCCCTTCCTGCTATTGCTAGGTGACTCTTGCTAGGACACACTCAGACTATGGAGATTTACAGAAGAAACCTGTATTTTTCCCAAACCTAGAGTCCTGTAGCTCACAGCCTGCAGCGTTTCCAGGATGTGAATTAAAACAGTCAGCAGGACAACATGTCAGTCACTAGCACAAGCCAAAAATAGCATGTGTAAGGCCAAACTCAAAGGGCTAAAATGGTGCTCTTAGAGCAGATGTTTAAAAGCTTGTGCACAAGCTCTAGGCTTGTTAGCCAGCCTGGACCAACTGCAAAAGGCCTCTGGGAAGTATTAAAAGTCTTGGCCAGTGCACACACTTCGCTGTTGAAGGCACTGGAGATAAGTTTTTCTTAAAAATGAAAGTGGCAACCTGGGCTGAAGTCTTGGTCAGAGATCTCCTGAGCCAGAGATCCTGGCACCATTCCTGATTTGGGCTAAGTCCTCATTAAGGGCAGCAGGAGTTTGATCTCAGAAAGGGCTAAGCAGGGGCATTTATGGCTCAAGAGAATCTTGTCTTAAGGAGGATAGGATAGAAAAAACTACTTGAGAAATGGAGAAATGGCATAAGTAAGAATAATAGATGGAAGGTTTTACAAAAAGAAAAAATATTGAAAAAACATCAGAGGAAAGAAGATCTCAAGATTCCTGGCTGAGATAAGCCCAGGCAGCACTCAGCACACAGCAATCCCAGGCCCACTTTGCATCCACTCCAGCATCTGTGGAAGCACCAGGTCCTGACACATTCTCTGCAGTGAACAGGCAATATCAGTGACTTTTGTCTTTTTTCCCATTCCTCTTACCTGGTTTTCTAAAAACATGTCCTGATGAACAACCCATCCACCTTTACTGTTTCTGCCGTATTTTTATTTCTGTGCATTCCCTGGCTACAACACTTTGTCTTTGGCTTGTTACCACGGCAAGGAGCTGCCCTTCTGTGTCATTCACAGTGAGAAACCAGAGTCCCTCATACTCCACATAACAATTTTATAGCCTAATGTGTGAAAACATGAGCTCATCAAGAAGCAGAAAGCCAGCATTCACCCTGAGCTATGGATGATTTCCTCAGTCATTAAACCTTTGGCCAAGCAGCACCACTTTTTTTTTTTCTTTTTTTCATCATCACAAGAAAAAAATACCATCAAAGCTTTTCCCAAATGCCAGATTCTAGAAGTAACAGGCTGGGAGTTATTACAAGTCTCATTAGTCTCCATGCCCTTCTTCTCACACCTATGAAGACCAGCCAGTTATAAAAAGGGTTAGTTGGACTCAACAGTGAATGAACAATTTAGCTGGGTAAAGAACAGAGAAGAAATAGATTGGGATAATATGGTGGAGGAAAGCAAAATGAATTTATTTCCCCCAGGCTTAGCTGAAATTAGATGAGTGCTTGGATTGGGTGCTAAGGGAATCCCCATGGTGGTGTTTGATCTTGACCCCATGAAGAACAAGGATGTTTTTTCTGATACCAAACAACCACTGCAGTATTGGAAATTCCACCCAAATATATAAAATTATTATTTCTCCAGCATAGCTATGTGAGAGCTCTATCAAGGGTAGGTCAGAGAAGGCACGGTATTGTGGAGCTATTTTCTTGCAGATTAAGGCAGGAAGTGAGAAATGATCACTGTTGTGTCTGAAAAGATCAGGTTAAGTGCTGGAACAGAAATCCACTGAGGAATTAATTTGTAGACTTTGCAGAGAGTAAAGAAATTAAATCTAGCTAAATGAGTTATTCATATTTTTTCCCCTTAACAGTAGTAAGCATTAAATCTTGAATTGGGAATACAGTGAAGCACTGACACACCATCAGTGTGTTAACTGGCTCATTCATGCTGGAGCAAGGCTGTGGGTAACAAGGAGCTTTCATTAACAGCTCAGCTAAAAAGGATGCAGTTTTAGCAGGTACCTTTTCCAGCTTGTTTGAGCTGGGAGGGATGTCCTGGGAGGCCTGGCTGTACAGGCAGGCCAGGAGATCTCTCTCCTGATGATGTCGATTCCAGGAATGCTGTCTAAGGATTTTACTCTTCCCAATTCATTGGCTCTGGGTTCCTGTCATCACCTGAGCTACCTACATTGTCCTGACTGGTTTGGCACCTGGAAAAAACTGCTTTCAGGAATGAGGAACCAGCAGTACAACGTGGTACAGCTGGTGTCATCCTAGGAGTGAGAAAGAAGGCTGGCAGAAAACAAAATTTTGACCTATATAGAGCAGCGATCCATCTGTCCAGGGAAATACTTCTATACTTCCTAGAGTCAGCTGCTTCCCCTGCTTTACCTGTTTGTGTTCTGACAGAAATTTTCAGTGTTTTTTACCAAAAGGGTATTTTTCCTCCTGCTAGAGCCCTTTTCCCCAAGATTATTTCCCAAAACACGGTGCTAGGGAAGGCTTAGCTACCCAAACTTGCCACTCTCATGTGGTTTTCAGCAGCCTCCTGGGAACTCCCTTAAAGCTGTCCTGCTCAGTCATTGCCTTGCCTTCCTGGCTGGTTTTTTCCCCTTCTTTTTTTCTCTTTTTTTCAATTCAGCTGCTTGCAATTCACATGAACTATTGTATTAATAAACAGACCTTTCCCTTCACCAATCAGACCAACATATGGGATATGAAGCAATAAATGTCAAAGCAGCCTCACATCTTTCATACCGCCATTGGTCTTCACGTCTTGCAGGAGAGGAATTTCATCCAGCTGGTTTCATCGTGGTTGAGTGATCTTTAGTGTTAAATGCAGGGCAAAAGCTAAAGATCATGGCACCAGAATCCTTTGTACCTAACGTTACAAATGACTCGCCTGCAAATGGAACGAAATGTCAGAAGATCAAATCAAATAAATGAAGATATCGCCACAGCTACTCATGTGGAGCATAATGTCCCAGACCTTCTCTCTATTATTTCAAAAGCACTCACATTTCAAAAGAGTGGGGATTTCTTTTCTCTTCCTCGTAGGGGAAACTGACGCTGCAGAATTGAAAACACGATTGTGGTGCGTGCTGTGCTGCGTGAGAAGCAGTCACTTGCTGCCTTGGAAACCTTGAAAAGGCCGTGTCTCTGATTCTAGTTTCTCTTTCTCTCACCCTCTAATTATGTAAGCCCCACTCATTTAGGTTTGGACTCAGCCTGCTTTTCTTGCTGGTATCCATTACAGCATTAGGCTGGTGCAGTGACAGAGTGACCCGGTGGGAGGGTATAAAATACCTCATGGGTTAATGGGGGATGCAGGATGTTTTCCCTGGATGAACACTGCTGTAAGGGGGATACAATGGAAGACATGCTCCTCTGTAAGTGGCACTGCCTGTGCTACAGCAACAACCTCCCCTTCCAACATCATGGGGGCTGAGCTGATAATTTAAATGTAATTGGGCACCTCTGATTCCGTTTAATGGGGCTCCTGATAAATGGCTCTCCTGCCTAATTGGTACAGTTACCATAGGAGGCCTTGGCCCAAAGTGTGAAGCAATGCAGGCCCCTAACTCCCACTGAAATCAATTACACTGAAATCAATGAGAGTTAAACAGCTAAACAGCTTTTAAAATCTGGCCCTCAGTGCCCCCCAGGGCTATAATTTATCAAAACACCAAATAAATGGCATGCCTGGTTGATTTCAATGGTTGTGATTGGTTTATAGGAGTTATTACTGGAAAGCCCCCAGCTTTTAATACATGTCCCCTGTTATTTTTCCAGACTTCCAGTCTGTTGATGCAAAAGTGCAAAGCAAATGTACTTGAGTTTGACTCTGTTCCAGGAAAGCTATCAGGTGCAGTCCAGCATATCTTTTGATTTTGACTGTGATGAGGAAGGGGATAGAGGATTAGACAGACCTCTGCTCTCATCCCATGCAACCATTTTGTGCAAGTTCTTATCAGGGCCATTGATTTGAGGAAAAAACTTTGCAGTCTTTGCCCTTCAAAATTCTCCTGAATGTCACTGGGCATAAAATCAGCAGTGACCTTGAGGACAGAGCCTTTTCTGCACATTGCAGTGCTGTGAAACTGCACACAATACCAGGAGACTGCCACAAGTGCTTCATTCTTTAAAAGATAGTTCAATTAGGGTGTTCTGATGCTTGCTGGCATGATCTTACTGCTCTGTTACAGCTTCTAAGCAGGGTACCTTATCTCTTATAACTGTTGTGAAGTGCTTCAGTGTTCTGCTTTTCACAGTAGTACCAGATACCAAACTATGCCTCAGTCTCTACATCCCCTGAGAAATGGAGAGTTGCACCAGGACTGCTACTGAAAGGACATTTTCTTCCACAGGTATCAGTATGTAGGAGCATCCTGCAGAGAGTGGGATGTTAATTAAATCTGATTTATGTCCCAACATTGTAACACACGACTGTTGTGTTTGATAGGTTAATTGTGGGACATTTCAGTACATTTTCTGTCTACCCTTGTATGTCCTATGCATGTTGATCCTTTGGCTTCAGGGTCTTCTCAGAGGAGTGAGTTGAGAGGCAATTAGAAATTCTCTTTCCTGATGTGAAGGGAGGAGTGCAGCATGCCAGGTGGCCTTGGAGGGTGACTATCCAAACTCACCTTTTAGATTCCCAGAACCTCTGGGATGACAGAAATGTTATTTATAGATTCTGGTGAACGAACTGAATTTCTTCATTTACAACGGTGCCTTGTAACCTGTCAAACCAGATGTCAAATGTCAGTCTTTCAGAGTGTGACAAATAATTTCCATTCTGAGATGGCTTTATGTTGCTGATTAAACTCTTGACGGGCCATCAAAGACATCAAAGACATCAGATTCTGGAATCTATTCTTGATGACAATATGTAAACTCAGTGATCTACATATTGGCTCAGGGAGTGACTTTGTTCTTTCCTGCTCAGAATAGCAGTATTTCCTCACCCCTCAAGAGAATGATATGTTTCTCACTTTTTTTTCTTTTTGTGTGGTGCAGCTTGGACAAAAGGCTTGAAGGTGTGAAAGCAAAGTAGCAACACGAAGTTGCATCACTCATTCCCAACATAACTCGAGCTGGCAGTGTTTGTGCTGTCCTGGTTAAAGATGCCAGCGTGCACTTGAGTTTGTCACGCCGTGTGGCACGATCTGCTCGCAGCTGTCCTGCCAGGGGGAAGCCAGGCTTCTTCTCCTCTCGTGATGCCCCAGATTGTTTTCACTAGTGCCAGGCACGTCGTTTGCTCCAGCCTAGAGCAGGGCACTGAGGAGGCAGTGTGGTTAGTCCTGAGGACTGGCTCAAATGCCAGCTGAAGCCCCAGCTGCAAAGGATGAGTCTTACATTCCCCAAAATACTTGTTGGATGGAAGGCAGATAAAGGTAGAAGTAGTCTCTAGGTGTGTTGCTTGAAAAATCAGAACACTTCATTCCATGTGAGAAGAGATGTGGGTCCTTGGAAAAGAGATTCCAGCCTCTTTGGGAATCACACTTTGAGCTGAAATGCTCTGTGCAACTGGTACTGGGCTGCTGCCAAGAGCTGAGATCACAGTTCACCTGGCTTTATTTTCTCAGAGGTGCCTGGAAGTGGCTCATTTTAAACAATAGCAGTGTATGTTTGGGCTCACATGCTTTTCTTTCTTTCCTTCTCTACCCTATATTTCTTCATGCTTCCATGAGGTGACAGGCATGGTCTTCCATGTAATTTGATCTGCTATTCCACAAACTGATCTAGGTCACACTCTTCCAGTGCCAGCAACTGAGAGGTATCCATCAGTATCTTGCCTATTAATGATATTACACTTCCAAGAAGTTCCTTCCCCACCTGTACTTATGACAGACTCCATGTGTTGCCTTCTCTCATCTCTTTTGCTTTGCTCCCAAACTGGTGCATTTCTGACACTGGGAAATGTCTTGGTGAATTTCTGTATTTCCTAGAATGACCTTGTTGGCACTTTGACCACAGTATGTGAAAGACCTGAAATGCTTGCAACCTTTTAAAAATGAAGTTAATAAATATGTAAATCAATCTATGTTTATTTATAGCCTGGCAGAACTCAAACACCCAGATTCCAGCCAAAAGCTGTGCTATCTACAGTTCCAAATGGCTTAAAACTTCAGAATTTCAAACACCAGGAGGAGATGAACACATGCAAGAAGGATCATTCTTTTTTAACTGAATTACCCATAATTTCCTCTCTTTTTTTTTTTTTTTACTTACATTACAAGGCATTCATCACATCAACACACTATTAATTACACAGGGATCACTCAATATAAGAAGATGTATCTGCATTCCTCTCCATGGCAGTTCACAGAAGCTCCACTCAGGTGGGAGTGGACCCCATGTTAAAGGTGCTGCCATGAGGGCTGCTATGTATCTATGAATTTATTTAATTCTTTATTATAAAGTATGCCTGGGTCAAAGGATTACACCAAGGAGTGAAATCGGATCAGCTTGAAAAAGGGAAAAGTAAGAAGTCTCAAAATTAATGCAACACAGCCCTTTCAGATCCTGTTTATTTACTTTTTGTTTGTGGGTGGTATTTCCTTCATTCCCCATCAATCATGCCAGCTATTGATATTTTTTCTGTCAGACACTAACAGTATCAGACTGACTGACACTATCTGTCTATTGACTGCCTCGGTTTTCAACCTTTTTGGATTTGCAGCCCCCCTGAGCATTTTCCAACTGAGGAATTTAAGCCAACTGACATGGATCATTAGCTTGAGTTACCCTTCATGAACCTGTCAGAAGTAAACTGGAAACCTCAGAAGCCTTTGGTAGATAACACTGACTGTATAGGATAGATATTTACATAACACCATTGATGTCTCAGGTATAATCAGTCTCTAGCTGGATGAAATAATCGATAAGAAACCAGGCAGAAAATGCAGAATGAGATTGTTCTAGGGGTTAGGAAGCCAGACCCATAAGTGGATCCATTTTCTGCCTGCCTGGGATGAGACAGAGTTTCTGAGGAGGCCTTCACCCACTCAAGAGGACAGCTGAGATCTAGGCATTGTTTGCATGCTGGGTGGGTGGATAAGGATTTAGGACAGCCCCTACAACCTCTTGCAGGCTTGGGAGATACAGGAGACTCTAGCTTGGGTGGATCCAGTCTCTGTATTGAGTACTTACCTCTTGGGCTTCATTACACTTTATTTAGCACCTGAAATCATGTTGGAGACATAGTCTTTTGGGTCCCTCACTGGAAACTAATTATACTCTCATAAGCCTGCTAATTTAATGTGTGCTTCCAGCCACTCCAGGCAGGCACCACCTGATGTGCAAGTTATGACTTGCACAACACTTGGGGCCTTAATTTTCAGAGGTACCTTTGTGTGGAGGAAATCAGCAGGACACCTCATATTGCTCTTTTTTGTCTTCACATCATTGCTCAAGTAAGTACAAGAAAACTATGTAGTCACGTGTAGAGACTCAGCATTTCCACTTTTCTCAAATGTCAGGCAGGTTTGCCACCTCTGCTAGACTGAGGAGCTTTTTCCCAGTCAAAACCTACAAGCCAAAACTTCAAGGGAGATAACATCCAGCAATTTCGTATGGGTTCTTCACAGTCAAGAAGTTCAAGTGCATGTGGATATATGAAGTTGTGTTGGTTTAATTGACAGTTTAACCTAGTTTTGTCAAACCAATTATGGTTTCTGTGAAGGTTCACTTTTCCTCTATTTCATTTAAGATTAAATGGCTAAGTATTGCTGATTTAAGCTGGAATACGATAAAACAATTTCTAAGCAGAAAATCTACCTCGATATGGTAGGAAAGAGCACTGCAACTTATATCTGTCTTGGTTACACTGTAGTAATTTGTGTGTAGACTAAGTTTAAAAATTAAATAAACCTTTGTGGATACCATGCCCCAGTGATGAAAGAGGAAAGTCGCTGCCTGCTCATGTTCCAAATGTTTCTATGAGATGTTAATGAAGCATTTCATCTTTTAATGGGACCACTGGGATTGCGGTTGTCTATATTTTATTTTAAATGCTGTTCATTTTCCAGGGATCAATACCTGGTTCCTAGAAAAGTTACAAAAAATTCCAGTAATGTAAGGGAGAGAATTACTGTGTACCTTGAAGGCTGATATGTTGGTAATGAAACCTCCTCTGCAGTGTGAGCCAATTTTAAATTCTCCACAACACTGAACTTCCTTTTCAAGATGCAGAGCAGAAAGAAAAATCATGTAATGTGGCAAATATCAAGACAGAAGGGGGGCCCAGTAGCTTATCACATAAGTGTTTTGGACCCAGTCAGTCATTCAATAATTCAGCTTCAGTGGTGCTCTGGCAAGTGAGATAAAAAAATCCAGTGCACAATCCCAGAGGCCACTAATATCTCAGAAAGTGATGCCAGGATTTGTTGCCACCTACTCTGCTTGATTTTGTCCAGAAGGGACTTTTTGTTTAACAGAAGCAGCAACTATACTAGACAAAAGATTTTTTGGTAAGAACTTGCTTTGGTAAGTTGAAATCCAGTTTCCATTACTTCAGGACTTGGCATGAACAAAAGCTGCAGAACTTAAATGGTTTACAACCCACTTGTTGCATTTTTAAAAAACACTTATGTATTTTCTGTGCTGTAGTAGTCTGGTTTTAATTGTCTGGATAGCTTTTAGTACAACAGGCTCACATGGAAAATTTTTACCCAACAGAGACAGCTATAAGAACAGACCCAGAAAGTGCTGTGGGAAAAGCCACGTTTTCCATGTGTCATTGCTGAGTCCTGTCCCCAAACCAGGTTCATGTCTATCATCTGGCTCTGTGAACTTTCCAGTGTCATATAGCAACTGTACTTTTCTTTTCCTGCCTCAAACCATCTGGAAAAGCTGTTCCCAGCTGCTGTGTAAAACATAGTAGGAGAGGCTGTGAATTTTCAGAAATACTTCTTCCCTGTGCTACTTTTGGCTGGAGTAAAGTTTGTTTTCTTCACAGTAGCCAGTAAAGGGGTGTTCTGGATTTGTGCTGTTGATAACTCAGGGATGGTTTTTCTGGTGCTTACACACAGCCAAGGCCTTTTCTTCTTCTCACCCCACCAGTGAGCAGGATTGGGGCACAAGGAGCTGGGAAGGGGACACAGCCAGGACAGCTGACCCCAACTGACCCAGGGGATATCACAGACCATATGGAGTCATGGTCAGTGTGTAGAGCTGCAGAAAGGAGGAGGAATGAAGGGACATTCAAAGTGATGGTGTTTGTCTTCCCACATCATCATTACATGTGATGGAGCCCCTCACTCCTGGGGATGGTGGAAAATCTGCCAACCCAACTGGCTAGTGAATTCCTTGTTTTGCTTTTTATTTGCACGCACAGCTTCTGATTTACCTATTTACCTGTCTTCATCTCAATCCACAAGCTTTCTCACTTTCACTCTTTTAGTTCTCTCTTCCATCCCACTGGGTGGAAGCCTCACTGGCTATGTGAGGCTTAGTTGCCTTTTGGGGTTAAACCACAGCATTCCCCGTCAAATATTTTCCAATTCAGCAAAAAAGAAGCACCTCGATCTGCTGTAATTCCCAAGAAAATCCACAAGCTATCAAAACAAACCCTCCTTACCAGCCATGTCCACACTGTGCCTGGTTTTCTGCAGGGCTGGCTCCTCAGGAGGCCTTCTGGCAGCCCTGGTAATGCTTTGCTTGGCAGCAGCTCTGTTTTAGATTTGTTTTTATTAAAAATTATGGCACATACCCCAGAACGAGAATTTCAGCCTCTAAATTATGGTGCTGCACTGATGTGGTGGCTGCATTTTTTCTAAGTCCCGTAACAGGATCCTTGTACATGTGGTTGGTAACATTTTTTGTACAGATTTTCCCCAGTCTCTTGAGATTTCAGAATTGGACACATGATTTTCCTGCACTGGTCTTTTTTTTTCTTTTTTTTTTTTTTGGTATTACTAAGTGCCTGATTGTAGTTGACAATATGCTGGATACTGCTCCACATATAGCATGACAGGAGAGCTTGTAAGGTGTGAAATGAAGCTACAAGGGCATGGAAATACAGCAGAGATATGGTCTGCTCCTCTCTGCTGGAATTAGAAATAACGTGGGTTTGATAACCTGAAAGGAATCCTGTTCCCCTTATTTCTGGATGACAAATGAAATAATGGTGATCTCTGCAGTGTTCTAAAAGCCTCATCTTTGATCCCACCCAACTGAGCTCATGGTGACAGCCTGTCATTCAGGTGGGTCTGTGAATTGTGGTCATGAGGGCACACGGGCTTTGATGCAGTTCAGGGTACAAAAGGTGGAAGTGAGAAAATCTAAGGTTTAGTCAGATCTCAGCCCTGCCTTCTCCAAAAAAGGCAGAGTCCCACTGCAGGTCAATGCTCTGCATCATTGCCCCCCTCCTTATTCCTAAGCCAGGTGAGCTCTGTTTCCACTTCCCCCGGGAGGAGATGCAATACAGAATCTCTTTCAGGCCCGGAAATGGTTTCTCATTGTTGTCTGTGAAAATCAGATGATTTGTGCCCCATTGTAATGGAAACAGCAGAACGCTGGCTCCAGCAGCCATCCAAGCCCGAGAGGAGAGCTGGCAACTTCCCCCTGACATTTCCAAAACAACTCGCTGTATTTTCACTGCTAAATGATGCTGTGGACAGAAGCCCTGAGACCATTCTTCCCGTCAGTTCCAGGGACGGGCAATTAATCACTAGTGATTACAGGTTTTTTCCTAGCCAATAATTGCAAGGCAATTAAGTTTGGGGAAGGGAGAGCAGGGTGGCAGCGTGGATGGCTGTGCAGAAGGGGACTGTCAGCCCCTGGCAGTGTTAAACTGTCCCTCATCACCTGCGAATTTCGGTCAGCAAAGCATATTTTGATACGTGGTGATTGTGCTTCCACCTCAGTTTTCATCCCTTTCATTTGTCGCTTCCACTGAAGGTCAGGCATTATGTGTCACGGTTCAGAAAGGCTTGAGAAATCCATTAAAAGCTTCCACAAAGAGAGCAATTTTTCAGACAAATGTACGATGAAGAAACTGGTCTTCTCTGATGATTAATTCCAGTAACCATTCATCAAGTCAGGTGCCTGGCTTTGCAGTAGGGTAGGAGCATTAAGAGCTGTGATGAGTAAGGTCTTCTAGCCCTGAACCTCTGAACTAAATACATCAGCAAACTCCCAGGCAGCAGCTAGCAGAAATACAACATTAGTTTTAGTCACTGTACTGTTAAAACATGTATTTTCACTGGCAGGCTGCAATTGCCAACCCTTCATAAATCTTTCCACGGAGCCAGTGCCATGAGCACCACTGGTTTAGCTCTAATCCCTTGGATTGTTGTAATCTTTCATCCTCAGGGAGATTCCAGTGACCCCACACCCAGACTGTGCCTGGCTGATGTCAGTGGGAGTTTTGGACAAAACCTCTGGAGGGGTTTAGTCTAGCAGATATGTGGCCATGTTGTGATAACTTTGAGCTATAGTTAGGCACTGGTGGTGAGTGTTTAATGCACTGGCTGATACACAGTACAGAGATCAGGGGTTTATTGCAGCCACTTTTGAGCAGAGCTGGGTCAGCAGCTCAGGCTGTGCTTTGCACTGAAGAGCAGCACTGGTTCCATGCTTTGTCTGACCCCCCCAGCACCCAAACAGAAATGCTGCTCCTTGAAATGTCACTTCTTGTCTCTCTCTACTAGACTTCATTTTGTACTGCAGAAAGGGGTGCCCCAGATTTCCAGCTCAGAGTATCTGTTCAGTCAGGGCTCTGTGTATTTATCATAGGAGCTGGAGAATGGACTTTTTGACTCTGGCTGGGATGAGTGAGCTGTTTGATAAAATGTTTTGAGTACATGTGCTGTAGGGTTTTCTCCCTTTCACTTTCTTTCCCAGAAAAAGGAGCCACAGGGAATGAGAAGTCCTGCCAGCCTCCTTCCCTGATCCCACATAAGCCAAATTCCCCTTGAAGTTACACTTGGGTAATTCCATTGAAATGAATAAGATTTTTACAGTGTGATCAGGAAGAAAACTTGTAATACAAGTTTTTTAAGATACACTTACTTCATTCTCTTTTTTGCTGGCAAAAGTTGTATTTAGAATATTCTCCTTCCTTCTTGCTCTCTTGTGGGTATACCTCTTGTGAAACTTTCCATTGTTGGAAATGTCTGTAAAGAAAAGACAAAAAGAGATAAGCTGAATTACCTTTTTTTTTCCCTTAAAATTTTCTTCTGCAGAAGAGCTTTCAAGAATTGGAGAGAGAACATGAGATTTTAGTGCTGCCTTTAGCTATATGTAATTATAAAGTCAAGATATGGGTGCCTTTAGGGTATCAGCCTAAAAATGAATGGCATTTCTATCAGAGTAGCAAAAGGAATGTTAACTTTTCCCTAGTGATGGAGACCCAAGACAGAGGGAAATTGAAAGATGTGCTCCTCATTTCACAGCCATGAACACACACACATGATCACAGAGAGCTCTGGACACCAAGCCATGGATTAGAACACAGGTCACTGGCAAGACTTTGTTTGTGGTTATTCAGCTGCCATGGGGAACAAGCCAAAATACCCATTTCCATCCAGAAGACTGTAGGAAGCCAGTGTTACTCTTGAGCTAAACTGCTGCATTTGGTCTCTAACTGCAAAGAAGGGTTTTGACATCCTGTTGATCCAAACCATCTCTCCAGCAGAAGGCACCTTGTACAGGGACTGTGTCAACACTGGAGCCCAGCAGAGCCAACACCCCAGCAATTGCTGGTACCTGATTTTAACAACAGCAGCAGGATCCTCCTCATCCAAATTCTCACATGGGGCCCTGCATGGCTTTGCTGAAGGCTGCAATGTGGCAATCACACTGGTATCAGGGGCTAAGATAACCAAGCATGGCAGAGGGAAGACGAAAGCCATTACTCATTAAACAAACCAGCAAGGACAGGGAAGTTGCACAGCCCTGTTACATTCTCATACTCGTCAGATAACTTCTCTTTTTTACTGATAATTTTACCTCAGAGCTTTACAGCTAAGTGCACAATACTGAATATGGCTCAGTTAATTTACAATATTTTTTTAAATTCACCAGCTTGCCACCAAGTCTTGGAACTATAACCATGCAGCAAAGTCAATCTTTCTTTGCTGCCTAAGGTTTGAGAACTACAAATTACAGGTAATCATCAGCCTTCTTGATGTTTATTTTTAACTGAAAAAAAGGAAGATAGTGCTTTCAGGAAAAGCAAACTCTATCTCCTTCCTTCAAATTTTGTGCCAATGTCTTTCTTCTACTTCTCAATATTGATCTGTCTCTAGAAAACAAGATTATTAATTTCTAAGGATCTAAGGATATTTTCTCCATAGTCTGAGCTGAATTTGGCACTGTATTTAATAGATCAAGCTCAATACAGTGCAAAACCAGCTCATTTTTCATAGAAGTTTATCCTTTATTCTCAGCACAGCAGAGCATATCTTCTGCAGCTGAACTGTGTCAGGCTTTATCCTGACACTTCTCTCCCTAAGAAAGTTTGCCTCTGGCTGTCTTGTTTGCTTTCTTGTTGACTTTTTCTTTGTTCTTCTGTGAACACAACTCTTCATACCTCTCATTCTTCATCTGTGAAATCATCTTTAAAGAAACAGAATTAGGAGGACATTACTACAGTCCAGTCAAGTGCACCATGTGTAAGAGATGCCTGAGTTCAGCTTGCCTAAGCAATCCTAATTCAGTCCCTTATAAATGTGTTCCTTTTTCTACAAACTATAACCCCCTGTTCAATATTTCAGTGGATCTCCAGGGAGGGCCCCATCTCAGGCTGAGACTGGGAATCTGTGCCAGCAGAGCAGTGCTAATTGCAGGATGACAAATGTTTGCTGGTGGACCTCTGATGATGGTTGTGATCCTGGATCCCTGCCGTCTTCTAGGATGACCAGTTCATTTGGGCTGACTCAGATAATTAAATGCATGAGTAAATTTTTCCTCACTCAGCCTCTATTCTTTCCTCATGCGACTGCAGCTCTGTGAACTTTCCTTGCATTGAGTTGTCCCAGGATTACCTCTTTTCTTTGCTCAGGAAGCACCAAGTTAAGTCAACTGAATATTTGGTCTCTTTGCAAGGTCACAAAGGGGATCTGTCCTTCACAATGTCAGTAGATATTCCCTATCAATGATGGAAATTGTGCTACCACATATGGGAGACACTGCATGAGCAGATCAAAAGATCAGTATTTGATGTGAGGAGGACAGTCAGTGAGTCCATGCCAAATGCTTTTGGCAGATCAGCTCTTGCTTTGAGGAACACTTTCCTGTAAGATCAGGGAAGCAGTGCCATGATCATAAAATATAACCTCACTGTTTCTCTGTTTAACAGCTCTCTTTCCACCCAAGGCACAGACACTGCCTTCATTTCAAAGATGGTCAATCAACAGAGATATGGCCTCAGTTCCAGCAAGTGGACGCTGCTAGGATGGCATCTTCAGGACTGTGTCCATGCTGTTCCAAGTTCCAGTCCAGAGCTGGAAGAATTTCCTCAGGGAAGAGGAGAAATATTCCACCTTCAGCCTCTCCAGAGCATTAGTGATATAGCAGTGTGCCCACCTCTGGGATTTGGGTACACCTCTCTGCCAAGAACTGCTCCACCCCTCCTTTCCTTACAGAGTTCCTCACAGAACTTTGCCCACTGATGTGCAGCAAACTGAGGAGAGCAGCACAGAGAAGCTCCCCACACCTGCCAACCCACGAGCAGCCCCTTCCCACCTGCCATGCACACACCAAGAACATTCCTCAGACATTTCTGGGTGAATCAGAGAAGGAAGGTGCTTGAGAAGAAAGGCCCTGTAAACAGTTTACAGGAATAAAAAAAGGGAACTCATCTCTTCAAATAAAATAGCCACCTAAGAGAATAAAATTTTTCATTAATTTATTTCAGGTTGAACTTCTATACAAGTTTATGCACTTATTTTGCCTCACAGAATCATTTCAAGCATCATCAGTTCTCAGCTAACAGGAGGTACATTTCTAACAGTGCTGGGAAATTCCTCCCAGCTGCACCAAAAGGGTTCACAAACCATCACTGATCTTACACTGCAGGCCCTGCTCACATCCAGTACTTCTGCTACTCATCAGCTCCTGATCATTTTCCTTTTCTGCTGCTGTTGTGCTCTTTTCCAGAGGTACCAGAGCAACCATGGACAGCAGGTGGTGGTCTGAGCTGAAGATCTCTGCAGAGACCTGCAGAGGTAATTGGCAGATTGGGATTGAGATTCCCAGCCTGGAGGAAGCTCCTCTCAAAGTCCCCTGTGCCCACTCACTGTGAGCACCCTGCAGACTCCCTCGCTTCTCAGTGACAAGAAAAACTGATGACAACAGTGCTCAGGTCCTTCCTTCTCCCTTGGGAAGTCACTGCCTGGTTCTTACAACCAGATGGACTTCAAAATCCTGACACTTCCCTTCCAGCAAAGAAAAACTTGACATACAAAATCCCCGCACCAGCATTTTGAGAACATTTTCCAATAAAACAAATCAAAAATAGAGGGAAATTTCCAACTGATAAAATTAGCCCAGCCTGTCAGTGCTGCTGCCCTGAAACAATCAGTCATACCTGGGAGCTAAGCTCCCATGAAAGGCAATTGCATCTCTGTGTTGGTAATGCCTTTTGTCACTGCAGTATGTCTTTGAGGTACCTCCTGCCCCACTATGGCTGGTTTAACATAATCTCTTCTGATAGCAAATAGGAATTTTAGCTGTAGCCAAAAAGGCTTGACAGTGTTGCTTTCATCTTGGTACCATCCATGCTAAAGATATAAGCAGAAAAATATCACTAAGATACAACACATCATCTGGGCTTATACTGTCACAAAAAATTCAAAAAAGACACTACCACTTTCTGATGACGCTGTCATTAAATCTACCCTGGAGCATGATTAGTGCACACACAGACAAGGCTACAATGAGGATAACAAAATGAACTAGCAATAGCTACTCTTTGAGTAATTCTGAGTCATGACTGATTATCTGGTGCAGGATCAAGGAAGGAAACAAGCAAAGCCACCCTGATTTATGCTCCAGATGCCACATACTCTGCCAGGCTCAGGCTAGTGTGACTATGTTGTCCTCAGCACTTACAGTGGCTGCACATCAAGAAAGAATTTGGATTAGCACATTGAGGAACTAGTGCTTGCCAAAAGAAAATAAAGTAAAAACTGGGAAAGCCACTACTTTGATCCATTTTGTGGTGAGACATTTTATAAGTTCTCTCAGAAACAGTTTGGTGCTTGACATCTGATGCTTTCTAAATATGTCGGTGTTTGTGGCATGTGCAGAGAAAACCTGTGATCATCACAACCTCTTTAATGCAACACAATGAGATCTGACTGTAGCAATAAATCATAACTCATCTTATTCTATTCTCATTGATTTTGGTGGAATAAAGGTTTTGCCCAAAGGAATAGAACCACATGAATACTTTGTTAGCTTCTCATCATCTCTTTCTCAATTCATTACTGCTTTGCTTTCTCCTTTGATGACTGGTCATGGAAAGTAATTCAGTAAATAATTCTGGTGAAGGATTCATGTCGTTCTTATTATATGTGAGAAAACTATTTGCAATGCATCTGCAAGGAGATCAGCATGAGTTTTAAATCTTACCTGACTTTTAGACAACAGAATGCTGGCTTTATCTCTCAATTGGCTGAGAAATATGTTTAATTTTTTACTTTCAGTTACAAATATTTCCATCTGCATCAAAATTTACTTGCTGGGAGGCTCCATGTGCATTCAGTGCTCCAGGGATACAAACAATGGAATAGCATAGCTTCTTATATTAACTCTTTCTGGTTATCTTTAGCTTGACCCTGCCATCCCTGTCACACATCTATTCACATATATTTCAGGGAACTGTTGAGGAAATATCAGGGTGCAGTAACAGAATTTTGCTTCCAAAATCAATTTCACAGCAGTGAAGAGGGATGCAGCTGGCTGAGCTAGAAGTGATGGCTGCCACAGTAAACCAACTTTAATTTCCTGCACAATTTCTTTTTTCACTTTACAGGCTTAATACTCTGGCACAGAAAGACAGATTGTTGGGAAATAGGCTCAGGTGACCAATGAGAATGTGGAATGTGTTTGATTAGGTTTCTATTTAAGGAGGGATATTATTTGGGAAATTGAGTCTCACTCCTTGTTAGAGACTGATTCTAGCTTATCAGCTAAAGAGGTTTAGGTAACATTTCAGCAACACAGCTGGAAGTGGTACAATAACCCTTGATTTTAAAGGAATAATTATTGCATCCAGCTTAGACTTAAAAACAGAGAGAAACAGATTTATAGGGCACAGCAAAGGAAATCTCATTTTGTTTTTAATTTGAAAGCAGCAAGGAGAAAACAAGTTGTCATGTAGCTGTCAGTGGGATCCTGACACCTGAATCAGAAAAACTTCAAACACTGGCACAAAGCAGCAGCACCAGTTCTGTGCAAACTTGTGTCTCCTGCATGGGGAAGGGAAGAAGAAGAATCTGGTACTTCCCTCTGCCCATTTTCTACAGCCTGCCACAAACCCCCTTCTCTCCTGGTCAAGGTAGAGGCCATGCAGTTCAAAAAAATTAAAAGGTGAGCATTGCATCTTTGCAGTTGTCACCCCTGATCTGGACCATGGGGAAGTCTCCAGCAGGGTGAATTCTGTCTCTCAGAGCCTGTGATCCATCAGGGAATACACTCACATAAGGAATACCCTAGAAGTATCCCATTTAGCCCAGGCATTAACCTGCAGGTGAGAGGTTAAGAGGAACATTTTTAAAGCAGAGCAAAAGACTTAGTGATGGAACTTCTGTTGACATTAAGTCCCACACACTGCTTTGAAAATTTACCACCCAAGAGCTACCTTAAATCTATAATACAGTGATGGTATTAAACGAGGCAGTGACATTAAAGCACTGGCTTAAATCTTGGATTTCCATAATGCTATGAAATGGGACGATAGCAAATCTAGTGCTTGGTCTTGATTAATTATGTGAGAGGGATATGCTGGAATGGCCAGAACTGTCGTAGGAAAACTGCTTATTAAAAAGGTTATGATCTTTTCTTTTCCTTCCTAAATACCTCTTAAATGCTCCATCAGCTCCATCTGAATAGGCAGAGGGTACCTCATGGAGGTCACTTGGAGGGAAATGTTCCCAGGAAAAGCAGGACCAATCTTCCCTATACCCACAGGAACCAAAAGCTGTTTTCATAAAGTAGAGAAGACTTGCTAAATTCTTTCCATTCTTTAGAAAAAGTTGTGTTCTTTTCCCTGAGAAATGCAGTTAAGATTGGTTTGAAGCTTCTGAGAAGCTTAATGAACTGTGGCTATGCCTGTAGCTTTTTAACATTTGAAAACTTTTCTTGCTAATTAACTTCATTAATAGCACTTAGAGGCACAGTGGCCAATATTTACCAAGCACTGGCTTTACTGCAAAGCACCAGTGGAGCCAGTGGCTCAGCAAATAGATTCCCTACAGAAAAACTACAGAGCTGAACTCATCGTGGTCAGATTGTTTCTCCTCTGTGTTTAAAAAAAAAAAAAAAAAAAAAAAAAAAAAAAAAAAAAAAAAAAAAAAAAAAAAAAAAAAAAAAAAAAGAACACCTCATTGATGCTGTTGTTAAAAAAAACCCACAGTGGTGTTAAATGAATTGACAGAACTTCCTAATCCTGCTGGGGCTGTTATTGAGAGCTGCATTTCCTCTCTGAATTCACAGCGTGCACAGGGGGATCACTGCAGGGTGGTGGCCTCGAGCTGGACTGGGCTGGACAGGGCTGGACAGGGCTGGACAGGGCTGGACAGAGCAGTCCTGCCTCCCCAAGGACCCTCAGTGCTCAGAGGAAGATGCTGCAGAAACATCCCCTTCGAAGCAAGCCCCCAGGCAGTGAATGCATTAAAGAGGTTGTGATGATCACAGGTTTTCTCTGAACATGCCATAAACACTGACATATTTAGAAAGCATCAGATGTCAAACACCAAACTGTTTCTGAGAGAACTTATAAAATGTCTCACCACAAAATGGATCAAAATAGTGGCTTTCCCAGTTTTTACTTTATTTCCTTTTGGCAAGCACTGATTCCTCAATGTGCTAATCCAAATTCTTTCTCAGGGCTTGGTGGCACTGAGGCTCTCGATGCCTGGATGACTTCAGCATCCATCCAGCAGAGCTGTTGACCCTGGGTAGTCCATGGGAAGTCCCTGAGTGCATCCCCTGGGCACAGTGGGTGGGGGAGACCACCCTGACCAAAACTCCTGCTTCCCTGGAAAGGGAGGTGCACCAGACCCACTTTGTCCTGACAGAAATGTCCTCTGAAAGGCAGACAGGTTTCTTGGGCACAGCAATCTGAAGTCCTGCTAATTGGACATCACTGCAACAACTAACTGACCTGGAAAAGAATTGTGTAGATGTTACAAGAAAAGTAGCTGGATTTATTTCTTTAAAAGGTTTTCATAAACTTTTCCCTATTATTTATTTTCTTTTTGTTTGTTTGTTTGTTGTTTTCTTTTATTTCTTTCATAACCTCTTTTATTTACAGTGCATCCTTCAGGGGACACTGTTGAGCTATTCACTATAAATCTAAAATATATACATCTAGGTTGGTATATATATGGAAATAGATTAGTCTCTTTGACTTATATTTCTAGTCAGTCTGTCCAGATTACTGTGTTCTACCAAGGGAAATCTCCTGAGCAGAAAAATGTTTAAACTATATTTTGGGATTTTTTTTTAATATTACAAGAGCGTTTCTATTGGTATGATGGTTCTTGGATGCTTCTCTCCACCCTTTTGGCTTTTACTGCACTGACAGGATTTGAGGAGGTTCTGAAAGCTGCTGGGAGAAAACTGCTGAAGGCCCCAGGAACATAATATTTTCCTTCTGTTTCCTTCTGGTTTTGTCTTCTGTCGCTTTCTTTTTTTTTTTTTTTTTTCTTTTCTTTTTTCTTTTTTTTTTCCTTTTTTTTTTTTTGACATGAGAGCACAAATCCCAGGGGATTGCTGATGTGGTGAGGGAAACTGGAAAAGGAGGAACACCTCATCAGGCAATGGCTGCACAAGAAAGTTTCTCAAATTTTTCTTATCTCCATGCTATCATCTGCAACACCAGATCCTCTTAGGTTTTATACCAAAAGGAGTCTCTCTCAGGAATTGATCCCCTGGTGTATTATGTTGTGGATGGCTGAATTCCTCTTAAGAAGTTAAGATTTTTACTCTTATTGCCCATGAGGATGGGATGTAGGAGAAAGCTGGAAAGACAGGGGAAAACATCCTGCTGGATGACATGGGTTTGGGCATTGCTGAGGGTCCCTGGGTGCTGATCTGGAGGAGTTTGGCTCTGTCCCTCAGTCTCATGTGTCCTCTGCAGATGATAATCTGTGCCTGCAAGGCCATGTCAGCATTTCCCAAGGTCCCTTAACACTCCCTGCCACTGCAGTTGGGATCATTTTCCACTCTGCATGAAAAGCAGAGGAGGCCTGTGCATAACTGGAAGGTTGGATCTCCAGGGAGCAATAAACCTCCAATGTTTGCAATGGGTATAAACACTTTTTTTTTTTTTTTTTTTTTGCTATTGTGACTAGTTGGAAGAGTTTCGTATTTTTCTTTTCTTCTGCCTGTGAAAAATACATTAACTAATAACTTAAACCCCAGGGTGCATACTGGTGCTTTCTTAGACAAGAAGGGAAGGATCAGTATTAAATACAGTTTAAAATAATCTAAGAGGTATGTGGAAGGAAGACAGGATCAAAACAAATGACAGTAAAGTATTGAAATGGACTACAAAAAGGACTAAAGAAGAGTCCTTATGCAAAAACCAACAGGAGGAAACATTTGAACAACCATCTTGGGACCCAATTCTGCTCCTGCCTGGTTATCACCAGCCAAATTGCCAAAGTGATTCTGCAATTCTCCTTTCTCTGTGCCCAGTGGTGCTGCAGACTCTGCTGTGAGCAGGATGGGACCACAGTTGTCAATGGGAAATGGAAAAGAGATGAATTGCTGCAATCACAGGGCTTGAAAATGTGCCTGATGTGAACATCAGCAAGACATTTGGTGCACTCCTAAGGCTTTTCTATCACTGGCCAACCTCTGTGTGCTGTGAACAGGTCTAGGGCTTTGGAATGGTTTAGCCATCTCTAAAGGGCTGTAGAGGTTTTATCCACTTCAGCTCTCTAAGCCCTTAGTGCCAAATCCTTGTCCCTTGTAAGTCTCCAACAAAATCACCAGTGGTTTCAATGGGTGCAGGATCGGGTCCCTGGAGCACTTTAAGTAATTTAAACCACTCTAAATCCTCGAAGCAGCTTAAGTGATAAGCTACTTGTTCCAGAGTTTTCAGCTTGCAGACCCGGCTTGTAAAATACTCCAGGCAGCTCATCCAGCACTTGGCTGTGAGCACACACAGATGCATTGCTTTGGAACACAGAGATAACGTGGTGAGACCTTGTTATCAAACTCTCCAAGTGGTTTACTTTTAGAGAAAGTGGGACTTTGGTTATTTTTTAAACGTAGTAAATAACTTCTAACAGCCACCAGATGAGATGCTGTTCCCTGTGCTCAGGCAGGAGAGATAGTGCCAAAGGCTCTGGGCTCAGACCCTGCTGGTGATGCCATTTGCTGCTGCATTCCCAACCACTCTTTGAGATATCAGGAGCACCAGAGGCTCTTTAATGTACCCTGCTTTTGAATGATGATTGGAAAATAGGATAAACTTGGGAAACACTTCACAGAAACCCTTCTGTATAAAAGTCCCTTTGCGTGCCAGACCCTGTAAGGAAACCTGTGTCCCTCAAACCAGGAGATCTGGAAGTTTCAAAGTGAAAAACACCCTGCAAACAGCATTGGTGCAAGAGATGAGGGAGCCCACAAATACCTGTGCTCCTCCTAGCACAGGTATTTTTGGGCCAGGCTCAGGTATTGCTGCAGGAGGGGGGCTGAGTCCTGAAGCTGCTGCCACCCACAACCAAGGGTTCCTGTTTTCCCCAGGAGTGGCTGCACTTGCAACACCTCTTCCATCTTGTGGATTAGGAGGGAAATCGGGACCCTCCAAGGTGTCCTCATGGTGCATGGGCACTTATCAACCTTAATTACTGATGTTTATCTGAATGAGTGCCTCAATTCCAAATTAGGTTTGACAGGAAGTATGTGGTGGTAGAACTTTGTGGCTGGTGAGAGACAAATCCTTTGTCAGTCCATGGGCAGTGGTAGCATTCGTAGGTCAATACTTTTCACCTCGTGGGGAAAAGCACTGCTGCTCCCAAACCCTAATTCTACATGACATGGCACCTCCTTCCCTTTGTATCAGAATTTCTAAGGGAGCAGCAGCTCCTCCTGAAACTTGCAGGCAAGGAGGGAGAGGGCACCAGCTAGACACAAAGCCACAAACCTTTATGAAAGCTGGTGATAAACTTGTGTCTGCAGGTTAGAGAAAGGTGTGAATCAGAAACTTTGTCGTTTTCTCCAAGCCCTGGGAGAGAAAGAGGCCGAGCACTGAGGGGGAAAAAGATATTCCATCTTTTTCCCAGCCACTTTGGAAGTCCTAGCAGATCATCAAGCAGCATTTGGACAGGACTGCTGCAAACAGGTAAGTATCTCTAAAGAGAAAGGGAGGTAGAGGACCCAGACAAAAAATTCACTGCATTCCCATCCTTTCATCTGCATGACAGCACCTGGTTCATGCTTGTCCTTTCATCTATTTTTTTTTTTTTGCAGATCTGCAAATCAAGGCAACTGTGGCCAGGCCTAGTCAAGGGGGTATTTTAGGGAACTTATTAAGTCTTGCTGAAACCTCAGCAGTTTGCTACTTAGGGGACAATGAAAGAGTCTGAGATGTTGTCTGAGGCCTTAGCCAAGCTGTCTCCCTGGAGATGGATGCTTTGCCTCCCTGAACAAGATTCGGTGTTCCTGCAGTAATGTGGGAGGCTCTGATGGTGCCCAGCTCACATCTCAGCTCCAGGAGCAAAGACTGCAGCTCTCCACTGGCTACCACAGCATGAAATCTTTGCTAGCTCTGCTGTGTAGCACCATTCCTACAAACCACCTCAGCAGTTCTTCTGTCTTCTATCCCATCTCTCCTCCACTGCTGCTCCAACCTCCTTTCTTCCTCTGACTCCTACTATCTTGAACACACTAGAAAATGACCTTCCAGTCTTGCCCACTCCTCTGCTGCCCCCCTTTTCCTCCCATCATACTCATCACCCCACGCCTTCCTGCTGTCCTGTTTTCATCAGCCTCTCCCATTCAAACTCTCTTGGGTGTCTAGATAAATATCATATACTGAATTACAGCTGCAGACCAGAGCCCAGAACACCTGGGTCTGATTCCTGCCAGTGTTCATGAGCTTTTGTGACTCAGCCTCCTTCCTCATCTATGAGCTAAAGCTGGAAAAAGTATCAACAGGGGCTATGTGTTCCTTGGGTTCAGGGCATGATATAAATCCATGATTGCTGTTAACCTCTTTTGGGAGAAGTTGAAGTGGCCAAATTTTCTGGTGGAGGCCACTGGCTGCCCTTCTTGGCTGTAACATGCCATTTTTCCTGAATTTATTCCCCCCTTTTCCCTCCCAGGCTGTGATGTGCTTGGCACAGGAGCTGCAATCCATGCAATATTATTATTAGGCAATAAACAGTGTCCATGAATGATTTAAACACAGACAGAGATGCTGATATTGATTTTTCTTAAGCTCTATAAAGAATTGCATGGGTTGGTTTTTTTTTTTAATAGGAATTATTAGGTCATCCATGGGGGAATCTTCAAAAGTACCCCTCTGCAACAAGGCAAATAGTGAAGCTTTTGATTTGCAGAGGCTCTTTTGGGGCTCCATGCCCTGGGCTGCCTCTGCCAGTAGCACTGGGAGGGACAAGGCACAGGCTCTGGGGGTGTAATTTCTCTAATTTCTCCCCTGTAATGAAAACAGAACTGCTGCCTTGCTGGGGGGAGCAGAGAGTGAAGTCTGCAGAGGGGATGAGGAACAGACTGTGCAGACACTGATCGATGCTGTAATATTGTCTGCCCTTCTCCCTGGAGTTTCCTGTGCTGAACAGCTCCTGGCAGAGTCCTTCCTCCTCTGCTGCCTGCTTTCCAGGCCCAGTGATCTGTCTCGTTCCCTTTCTCACTTTCTTCCTGTCCCCTTAAACCATCCCTGCTGGCCTGATGTTTCCAGCCCTCCACTTTCCAATTCTCGCATCCTCTCTCCTCTGTCCTTCAGGACAGAGAGCATCCCCCTGACCTTCCTTAACCAGCCACCCTGCACTGGTGGACTTTGCTCTGGGTGAGGAGCACTCACAGCTCTCCAGTTCATGCTTTATGCCAGGTGCCTTCCACCCTTCAAGCTCCCAACCTTTCAGAAGGTAAAAAGCTCCACCAAACACTGGTAACAAACAGGCTGGTTGAGAGAGGGTTCTTTAACCACCATTATCTCTATAGCATTTATCTTAGTAGGGTACCTCTTCCCTCTGACTCTTGTCCCTAAAGTCTAATAAAATAAAAGAAATCCATTTTGCATTCAGATGTTCTCTGTTCAGATTAATTTACAGGGTTTGGGATTTTTTTTTTTCTGTGCAGATAGATAAAGAAACATTGCAGAAAATGCCTAAGGTATATATGGGAATTGGATCCCCAAGCCTTATTAAAAGTCAGTAAAACTGGTGCCTAAGAGTGGTTCACGTCTTTGAAACTCTCTCCTTTTGATTTCAGGAGAAGGCAAAAATGAGTGTGCCCTCCTGCATTGAAATGTCTTGGTGAAGACAGAAGAATTTCAACACACCTTTGTGACTTAGGAACACTGAACACAGAGATTTAGAAACCAAATTCTATTTTAACAGTCATCTACACACCTCCACGTCCAGCTTGGAAAGCTGCTCAGAAGGTGCCTCTCATCCTGCATGGCTTTTGAGGCTGACAATTTAATGCACTGGAAAACAGATCCTCTGGGTGTTGGATGTAATCTCCTGGATGCTGTCTGCTCCCATGAACGGCAAAAATTAAAAATAAGCTCCTTTGCAGAGCAAGAGATCTGAAAAGCAGGCCTAAACCCCAGACTGTGAGCAAAGCTGGTGAGAATTTGTGTTATCCACCAGTGGAGAGAGGTGCAGGAACATGGGAGCAGGAAACAGGAGCAGCAGAAGGCCCTGGCACCACACAAAAGAGGAGAGACCTGAGTCTCTGTGGCCAGAAACACTTTCAGTTCCCAGGGGTCACTTGAAAAGAAGCCTTTTGTAATATGAAGTTAATTTAATTAATCTTGAAACAATCAGAAGAAAAATCACTGCCAGCTATGTTGCTTTTAAATAAGGATTTCAATGGGCCAAGATCTCATCCTTTATAGACCCATCTGCCTAAAGGCCTGTATCTTATCTGATCATTTCCATGGCAACAGCTCTGGGATTAGAAAAGGATGAATGTTTAGGAATAGTTGCTGGAATTTCATGGAAGATGATGAATTGAGGATTACTTCACTACCTACGTGTTACCATGGAAATGCACATTTACAAATTGCACTGGATTTTAAACGCCACCATTATTAGTATAAATTTGTGCTGCTCTCTGAAAGAGCTCCAGGAGCCAAAGGTGCCTCTCACCTCTCCAGCCCCACTGAGCACATAAATGACTGTGGTGGCTGAGAAAGGAAACAAGTGTCAGGTCTTGGGCCAAATTTCTCTTATCAGACAAGCTCCTAAATGAAACCCAGGTAGTGAAAAGGGTTAAATTTTTTTTTAAAAGTGTATTTTGCCACAGAAAAGCCACCAATGAAAAACAACTTTCACTCTCAACACATATATAATGGAATTTGATAAATGGATGAACAGGTTTATGAATTACCACACGTGACTTCTTGACTTAGGAGATTTTTTGTCTTGCAAACTTAAGGTTATTTCTAAGACTGTTTATATTGCTTCTGTGAAATTCTTATTTTAAGTGTGAAACAAATCTACACACTCTGTTTCATAACCTATTCACAAAATATTCCATATTTTAGTAACCTACTCTGTTCTACCTCTGGAACTGAAGTAGGACTTGAGACAAATTCCCACTAAAGCCTCGGAAAACACAGTTCCCAGCTTTGAAGCCCAGAGCAAAAACAGAGAAATATTTCCCATCCATACATAAACCATGAGAATTCAAAGGGTCAGATAAATAACTACTGGAAATTCTTTTCTCACAGACACACCTGGTTTTTGTAGGGCCTGAGGAAGCATCTTTCCATACAAACAACTACAAATACCAAAATAAAGAATGGCATAATAACTCCTAGAAGGCTACTGCAGCTGATCCATGAATTTAATCTAAAGGGGCCAGACGATCTTAGAAGTAAAACTGAGCATTTGCAGCAGCTTGAGAAGGAAGTGTTATTTGTTTTATTTTGTGTATCAGGAAACTGAGTCCAGAAAAAACTACCCTGAGGTTCTGCAGCCTGGCTGAGGATGTGGCGTTACACAAAACTCACTGGCATTTGCTGGTTATGTTCAGTGAGGGATGGGTGGGGTAGTGATGCTTTTTCTTGGGGGAGAAGCAAAGGTGTCCTCTAAGGAGTTATGTGGCTGAGACTGCTCCAAAACAAATTCATCTGCTCTGACAGTCCTGTCAGCAACAAATCTGTTCAGACTGACATCCCCACTGCCCAAAACTGGGCAAAAACACCCAGGGCAAGGTGTTCCCAAGTGAGGCCAACTTCTGTTCATCCAGCCACCACTCTGTTAATGCCTCGTGGCATTTCACAGATCCTGGGCTTGCTGCAAATACACCAGGGTGATCCAAAGGCTGTGCTGGCTGTCTGAGTGACCTGGAGATGAGATGAAGGGAGAACACCTTCCCCATGGATGGCAGAGGGGGCACATCAGCTCACACCCTCTGCCACATGCCTGTGTTGCATTTTTGGCATTGAGAATGAGTCAAAACCCAAGAACACAGAGGCTCTGCAGTCACATTCCCCACCTGACCTTCCCATGACAGGCTGAAGCACTCAGGGGTGACCCAGGCATGAAGTCAGCTGTCATTTTTGGAAAGTATCATGGTGTGGATCTCACCTGTCCTTTGCACTGAGGAGGTCACTGCTAATGCAGCACCTCTGCAGAGCTGAGCATCCTCCCAAACCCACTGGTGTGTGGAGGGGAGACCTGGTTTAGTGGCAGATTTGGGTGTTGATATTGCATTACACCCAGCAACAATTCATGATGGGATTTTCTCCATGCTCTCCCTTCCCCACCTCTTTCTTGCAATCTTTTTGCTTTCTTAAGCTACTTCTTCTTTCTTTCATTTGATTGTGGTTTTGTGGGTGTTTTTTTGTTTGTTTGTTTCTAATGAGCCAAATTACTTGTGGGCTGTGCCTCTTTGGGAATAACAGGGGGCAGATGTCCCCACCTGCCTGAAAGCCCTGCTCCCACCACTGCCACATCCAACCTCCTGCAGACTTTCCCACCAGCAATTAGGAAATTGCTGGAGCAGGCAGAGCTGCAAAGGGCAGTGAGGATGCACAGAATCTTCCCGAGGGTGAGAAAATCCGAAGTGATTCAGCTGTTTGGAAA
Organism: Prinia subflava; assembly: GCF_021018805.1. NCBI lineage: Eukaryota > Metazoa > Chordata > Aves > Passeriformes > Cisticolidae > Prinia > Prinia subflava. The sequence goes on from NC_086261.1 coordinate 6,210,899, forward strand.
ACCTCCACCCTTTCCTCTAAGATAAGCCTCACAGCTGGACACAGGAGCAGACACAATGAAGGAAAACAGCCTGGCTGAGGTGGGGTTTCCTCCTGGCCACGGTCCTGATCTTTGGGAATGGCATTTCCTAAGGGAGCAAGCCCCTGGCTGGCTCTACTGCCCCACTTGGACATGCCCAGACACCCCCAGTGCATTATCCCAGAGTTATCCTAGAATCCAGCACACTAAACCCACTCCCTGCTGCAATGCCACTGCACACAGATCACTCTGAGGATGCTGTACAAGATTTTAGGTGTCCAGGGAGAGAGAAATCCTTTCAGCAAGGAGGTTTTGCCTGTGGAAATGGGTGGTTGCTGGGCACCCCGCACCCACTGCCAGGGGGGAAAGGGAGTGAGCAGCAAGACAAGTTCCTTGCACACTTCTCAATTGCCAGCTCTATTTTTGGTTGCTACAAGCTGGAGTGCCACAGGAAAAAAAAAGCCTCATTAAAACTCTAGCAATGAGATTCTTCTGATTTTCTTAGCAGCTTGATGACAGTTTCTAGCTGCTGAAGTTTCAATATTGCAGGGCAATAAAAAGGATATTTTGAGGGTGGGGGGAACAGTCAACAGCTCAAAGAGCCTTTTCCTGCAGTCCTGCACAGATAAAACGTTTGTAACTTTCCACACACCAGGAACCAAACAGATTTCAATTACTGCAAACATTGGCTTTGAAATCAGTGAAACCAAACCAGGGAGCAGACTGTCTTAGGGATGAGAGGGCTTCTCTGCTCATGGCAGGGGTTTGGGACCTCATTGTCACACACACCCCATGAGACAGTCAATCCTCCCTTAGCTACATGCAGATAAATAAGCAAATTTTTTTTTCCTGTGAGTTGCTTTATGCAGAAAAGATTTGAGATGAAAATACATGAAGAGGTGATCAAATACCTCTGAGATGTTTAACCTTGGAAGATGAAAGGGTTCCCCAGTTGTTGTCACCTTCCCTAAGTTGTTATCAGAGCGATTATGTGTGATTTAGTAGTTTGCTCCATTGCAACACAATTTTCTATATTGTCTGAAATGATAAATGGAACTGCAGACTTGGCCCCTGTATGACTTCTTTGACTCTGCTGCATGGGACAGGTGAGAAATATTGCAGCAGGGTAAAAAAAAAGTGCTGGATGATACATGGGAATGAGCTGATTCCTGCAGTTTTCCCTACATGTCCTTAGGAGTCAGGAAATTATCAAGAGGGCAAGAAGTTATCCACAGGTAAAATGGGAAAGCTGTCTCTGCCACTGTTGAGCAGATGGGATCAGAGTGCTGCTTGGGCACAGCATTTCTCCTTATGTGCCCTGTATTTCTGAGGCTATTTCAGGGATTTGTTTGTTTTTCCAGTTCTTAGCAATTTGGAATTTAAAAATAACTCCCAAGTTTATTTGTTCCTTTGGAGTCCTCATGAGACCACTGAGAGCTGTTCCCCTCAGCTAAAAGGGCTCAAAATATCCCTTCCTTTTCTAATTTTTTTTTATTATTATTATTTAATTTTTGTAAATAAGATGCTATTCTTTAGGTATCATAACTCAGGAGCTGGATCCCACTAAAAATTTCAATGCTCAGGGTAAAAATGTTGTGGATTTCCAGTTCTGGTAACCTCAATCAAAGAGAAAACCCTCACTGAATGACCTAGAGACATCCAGCAATGCAGAGCAGACAGGGTTTGGTTTTGGGAATAACAAGGAGACACTTGGCAGGAAAGAACAACCACCTTGAGATTTACAATTGCAAATTTTCTTCCCTTCAAACACAGACCTCGTGCATCCCACTGCAGGTTTCGTGTACTAGTAACACTCCTCCAGATTCTGGATTACTGCTGCAAAACAGTCACACCACCACAGGAGTGACTCTACAGAATGTTGAGGTCCTTTACATCCATGCAGAGAATCTGTTACATTTAGAGAGTGACATTTTGTCCCTACATGGCTGTACAGGAGCGGGGATACAGAATTCCCCAGGGACTGCAGGGAATTTCCCTGTTCACTGATGCAGCACAAAGCCAGCTTAGAACTCATAACTGAAAAGTCCCTGAACAGTTCTTGGGGAAAAAAACAGTAAAAGAGGATGTGGGGTTCAACACACTCCCAAGGAAAGCCAAAACATGCTGCAGGTTGCTTTGCAGTGCTGGAGGCAAATTGAAGGAATGAAAGACAGTAAAAAGGGCTCCCCCTGAAATGAATGGCAAAGCTCCTGGTGATATCAGGAATACTCAATCAGAAAATAAAATCAAAAAAAAAAAGTCAACCTAAGCCTTGCTTTTTTTTGTTTTGTTTTCTCCTATCTGTGTAATTCCAAAATAGCCCTAGGAAGCAGAAGAAACATGACTCAAAGACAGACTTTTCCTCTTAAGACCCAACTTCCTTCCTTGAACAGTTTGCAGAAATTTCAGCTACACATCTCTGTGAGCAAGGACTTTATTTGAAGCTGTCCTATTGTTAGAAAGACCCCAGCAAAAAGCCTGTGGCCTCTACAGCAGACATCCTGAGGCAGGCAGGTCAGGCACAGAGTTCAGGATTTTGTTCTTTTAGGATGCAATTGTATCCAAGAAAGCAGGATGTGAGATTTACCCTGGCATTTTGCTCTTTAGCAAGAGGCAGGGACTCTGTAAGATGACATTCTGCACAGGCAGTGAGCTCAGACACAAAAGCCAGCACAGGCAGTGTCTTCTGGCACAGCCTGTGTCAGCTGGGCTGGCAGGCAGGGCAGCCTGAGCCCTGCTGAGTGAGCCTGAGCAGCAGCAGGCACAGCCAGGCTCCCCCTGAAATGAGAGAGAGCAGGAGCACCACGGTGCTGACATCCCCAGCTGGGGCTGGGCATCCTCCAGGGGTGTAAAACCAGCTTCAGACAGACCCACTGAAGGAAAAAAACCCAGAGTGCAGGACTTTGAAACAGAATTTGGGGTTTCGAGGTTGAACGAGTTCAAGAGTTTCTAACACACCTGGTTTGGGGTGAGGACTTTTTTTGGCAGGAAGGCTTAGCCATTTCTGAATTATTACTAGATATTTAGATTGCTAGATTACTAGAATACCTTCTATTACAAACGATGACTTTTTTGTACTGAAAAATGAGATTCGGGTGATGTAGAAATATTCTACAATGAAGCCCTTGGATAATGTCTTAGAGCTCAGATGGAGACAAGGATAGCATTCCAGCAGGCATGCAGGGCTTCAGAGATTACAGGGGCTTCCCATTCCTCTTCCAGACAACTCACTTTTTTCTCTGTTTATGACTTCTGGTGTCAATTCATCCTCCTCATCAGGCCAGAAGGCACATCACAGGGGAGCTGGAGCTGCTGAAGGAGCAGCAGCTGGGGGCTGTGGCTGACTCATCCCTGCACAGGGAATCCCCAGCATTTACATCTCTGAGACAGCAAACGCTAATTTCCACAGGCAGGTTAAATTCTCCATAAGTTAAAAAGACAAGTAATGTTCTGTCTCAAGGGCTCTAATTCACCTGGAAGTGTGAGACCAAGCAGAATTACACCAGTCAAATGCAGAGTGCTGTTTCCCTTTCTGCCCAGCAGTTCTGGTCCTTTTCTCATTTTATCTCTGTTCTCATGGGCTTCTCAACTCCATCAAATGCCAAAATTTTATCCTTTAAAGGATAAAACCTAGTTGCCAGAATCCAGTGTTTGTAGGAATGGCAAAATTAAAGTCAGGCAAGCAATACTTCCTGAAAAGGTGCAGAAATCAGGAAAGCCTCACATTTTTCAAGTCATAGCTTACTCCAGCTTGCTAGGTTATGTGTCCCTCAAGATCATAGCCAAGCATAAGGATGCTGTAAGCAAAATATCACATTGTTCAAGACAAAAAAGCCTCTTGATGCCATTCCCAGCCAGCAATGGTCATTACAAGCTCTGAGAAAAGCTGGATCGTCATAAAATCTGCCCAAAAGATGCAATAAAGGGCTTAGCAAAGGACACCAGAGAGAAACTTAAGTCTTACTTTCCTCAAGTTGGGAAATCCCTAGGAGAATCTGCAGAGATGGTATTACCCAAAACAATCCCAGATCACTGGCCTAATGCTGGTAATTGCTGTGCCTTGTGATTTATAAGGTATCTCACAGGCTGTGGCAGATCACTTTGGAGTGGCAATGTGCTTCTAATTTGTCACTTGTTGAGGAGGAGCAGAGGTGAGCTCAGGGTAAGGAAGCATCACCAAATTCAGGTTTTTGTGCCTCTTTAGGGTGCTATCTGCCTGTCAGCAGAGCTGTGTGCAGCCACTGCACCTCTCCTGAGGGCAGCCCTTGGCACCAGCACCGAGCTCCCTGTGCTGCCCTGCAGCTCCGGGGATGCTCAGTGTCACCCACACGGTGTCACCTGGAAGGGAACAGACATTGAGTACTGCTAAATGTCCAGAGACCACCCCTGCCACTCTCACTTGTCTTTGACATAATGTCTCTGCCTCTTTCTGGGTCCCTTGGCAGAAAGAGAGTTGGAAATTAAGAGTCAGATCCAGTCCTGTACCACAGGCCTACACATCCCAGACTGGATGCCAGTTTTAAGAATAACAACTCAGGCAGGGTCTTTGGCCCTTGGTCCCTGCTGCCCTGGAGAGTTTGGATGCTGTGAGTAATCACTTAACACACAGATTAAAGGAACAAAGGGCTTTAAGAGCAGGGCTGCAATCAACTGAATTTAATTTTTTTTGCATCAAGGGTACAGCTTACTGTGAAATCAGGGAAATGTGGAGATATCACTGCAATGCATCTGTCAGTCCTTCCCTAGGCCTGTACTGGGAGAAGGGAATTCCTTCTTCCTCAAAACTGGGGCTTTTGGCTTTGTTCCCTGCAGCAGATCCCTTCTCCTCGCTGTGGAACAGAAGCACAGACCCAGAACAACCCAGGGGCTCCAAGAACAACTCCAAAGGGTTAAAGAAGCTTTGCTACAAAGGTAAGTCATTACTGAGGTACTAAACAGGCAAACAGTGGGATTTTTCCTTTTTTCACTTTCACTTTTCACTTTTCTAATGCCTTTTTTTTCCTTCCTAGAAACACATTGCAAAAGAGAACAAACATACCATTCTCACAGCTGAGGTGCCAGTCCTCAGCTCTGTTATTTAGAGCTAATTTGGTTTCATTTCCATAAAAATTTGATGAAAGGTACTTGGAGATTTGGACAAGAAGTATTTGGGGAAAAAAGCATTTATTTTCCAGTTCACAGCAATTTATTTTCCAAACACTCACTTTTGTTTTGCAGTTGTACTGGTGTCATTCTGAAGAAGCATGAACATTGATTGCAAGGAACAATTATCTGAGCTTTCCACAGCAAGGCAAATCTAATGCTGAGTGTAGGATTTTGTATCTGTACAATAGTTCACTTATATTATACCATATCTCCTTGTAATGCTGTACAGAGTGCTCAAAAACTTCCTTCTGGGTGGGTAGAGAAACTGAGTCATGCAGAATAATTGCTATTTAACTCTGTATTCAGCAAGGCATTTAATGAGATGCTTAAGCCATTCTGTTTCATAAAGCATTTAAGATGTCCTGTATGGGATAAGCCATCAAATTGTCAGTTGAAGAATGTATTTTCCAAAGCACTGAGCACTTGGGAAGCTCCAATTGAAGTCAAGTGTGGCCTTTAAGATAAATGTCATCTTTTTTATTTCCAGCCTTGTATTTCCACTGTATTGAAGGGAATAGGTGAAAGCAAGCCTAGCAGGGTTTGCCCAAAGTTTGAGGTCAGGGAACAGCACCACCAAGAGAGTTCCAGATCAAGCTGTTGAAAGTCTGCTGTCCATGTGAGCACAAAGGGCTTTTTCTGATCTGAATGGTGACATGAACCTGGAACTGTAGCATATCCTGAGCTGGAAAGGTCCCACAAAGGTCAAAGTACAACTCCTGCCCCTGCACAGGACAGCCTCAAAACAGGAAAGAAAAAGGAAAAGCAAAACTCCTTCTTACCAGGCTTTAAACCTGGAAAGTTCACTCCAGCTTTTCCTTATCCTGTCAAGACTAAGCAGAGCCTAATTCAGAAGTTACATATTTCAGCAATCTCCTGTTTTTTTAATAAACACCACAGGGTGATGGGCCTGTATGGAGTAATAGTATTTTCTCCAAGATGATAACTCTGCAACTAAGCACAGCCTATACTCTCTTCAAAATATAAGGTGGGTAAAATACCCCCCAAATTATATTTGTCACTATCAAACAAGACAGTGTTTGCACACTTGGGAATAAAGTGAAGGCAATTAACTTCTCATACGCTTGAAAATATGTTCCACTGCCACCTGATTACTTTATCTTCATTATTTTTAGCTGTAAAATTATGTAAATAGCAATTTAGAGAGCCCAGAGGATTCTGAAGATTCGGTTTAATGACTCATAATTGTTTAATTGGACTGTAAACTGGCCCCTGCAGGGAGTTGAGCACAGGTACAAGTGTTACTTCATGTCCCTACCAAAATCTGCTAATTGCCAGCTTTTGTGTAAGCAACAGCTTCTAAGTTCTCCCAGCAGCACAGCAGTTCAGCACCGCTGAGGATTGAACCTGGAATGGATTGCAGAGCCTGTAGCATCCAGACAGGATATGCAGGAATTCACAGAATCCAACCACAGGCTGCATTCCATGAGCAGAGGGCAGCATGGGAGGGGGAAATGCTGTTATTAGAGAGAAAGGAAGAGGTTTAGCTCAATTATGTCATAAACTCCATCACAGAGAACACCACAGAAAGTTATTTAAGAAGGGAGGAGCATGCCAAACCAGTTTCTGGGGGATGTACCCAGTACTTTGGAGATGTGCTATGACAAATCCAGTTCCAAACAGAACAGGAGATATTTCCAAAATGCTGGCCAAGAGCCCCCTAAAAGGGAAATATTTAAGTTCCCCACAGAAGCAGCAAGGATCTCAAACCACAATCAAAAGAGGGCAGATCTTGGCTCTGAGCTGAGGCAGGTTCAGAGGCAGCACTGAGCTTCCACAAGAGGCAAACCCAAACCATCTTTTCTGCCCTCCCAGAAAGGAGGAATGAGGAAAGGAGATAAATCACTGCAAAAGGGCAGCAGATGTCCAGAGGAGAAAAGGCAGAGGACCTGAGATTATTCCTGCTGTAAGACTAACTGGCTTGACAAATGAAACATAATGGAAAGTGCCAACTCTGCTCCAGTCTCTGTCCATCTCTCCCCTGGTCGTTTCATTTGCCCTTCTTCCTCTCAACAGAATAAAATGAAATGCATATTTTACTGTAAGCTTCTTTACAGTGCAGACTGCAAGAGGCTTGAGGTCTTCCCTAGGGGGAATGAGCTAACCAGAGATTGCTTCATCCTTTAATTCCAAAGGCCAGGGACTTTCATTTTCAATTTCCTTTTATCCAGGGCTTCTTATTATGTTCAGGTTGCTCCTCCACACCCTTTACTGAGTGACAGGCGTGGACTGGAAGGTGACAGACAGACACCACACGTGTGGCCAGTGGTAGAAGAAACAAATCAAAACCTGCTTTGCAAACAGAAAGATCTTGATGAGTTTCTGGATTGTCTGATAAAGGTTTGTGTTTTTTGAGCCATACAGCTGGGCATCTCACTGTCAAATGTGATTAAAAATATCACTCAAAAGCATCAAGGGTAGCAAGAAGTCAGGTGGGGGGTTATCAGTACCTGGTAACCAGTTTTTATTAAACAGAAAACAGAGCTGGTGATGTTGCTGATGGTCTTCCTGGCACTTCATGACCTGATGTTAGATAGGACTGATCATCATGCAATTATTTGTAAAACAAAAAAAAAGAAGCTACAATCAAATTATATTTCCATGAACTGAAGACACATTGCGTCTATTAGTTTATGTTTAAACCATAATTGAGTATGTGAAGAGCTAATCATTGTGATGCTGAAAACATCTGCAACCCAAAAACTGAAATCCTTTTTGTTTTAATTCAGAGAAACTTTGACCTCCCCTGTATATGGGAACTGTCTCTTAAATTCTTTTTGGTTTCCCCTTTAAACATGTGGTAATTATAAACATATTGGCTTGTTGGGAGTTTTACGGACATTACAATCTAAGGATGTGCTGAAGATTTTGCTTCAGATTTCCAGGCCTTTGGATATTTCAGTCAGAATATTGGAAAGCCTATGAAAACCCTGAGCTTTTTTCAGCCTTCACTGACACACTCCAGCCTAACTCTCAGTGTAACTGAACGGACTTCAGGCAGCAAGGGCAAAAGAAGGACACCATGCAGTAAATATGTAGAAATGTGTTCTGCCTTCCAGCTCTGCTCTCTCCATGGCTCTGGACCTGTTAGATACAGGAGCCAAACTTAGCTGCAGCCCACCTGGCTCAGCCTAGATTAAAGCCACCTCCAAGCCAGGAGCATTTTCCCTCCATATTCCTCTCAAGACAGTGAAAACATTGTGCAAATAAAGAGAGCAGAAGTGAAGCTGTTTGGTGGCCAAGCTCACTACATTTGCTTTCAGCTCTCAATTACAGGCATCACATCCAAGAGCCAAGGAGCAGCAAAAACAAAAGCAGCCAGCCAAACCCTGCCACCAATTTTCAGTGTATAAATCCTAAACGAGTCAACAGATTTATCCCACTATAATCTCTTTGTGAATGATGAAAACAGGAATAAAAGGCTGAGATCTTCCATCCATTTCCTCACTGAATCAGAAACAACTTGGGTGCTCATCAAGATGATGCTCCACATTAACACAGCAGAGGATCTGCTCCACTTTCAGAGTCCCAAGCTCTGTGACACCCCTGAAGTCCCCACTGCCCGTGCTGAGCTGAGCCTGCCAGGGTCACTGGCAAGGCTCACAGAGAAGCCATTTAAATGAAATTATTCTGGTTTCACTAAGTGGATGAAAGGAAATGGACAGATTGTGCAGCCATGCCCTGCCTCACCTGTACAAGCCTTTCAGTTTTTAGCACCATTCCCTGATCTGTCCCTGAGCTCCTGGCCCAGCAAAAGCTGCACTACAGTGGCAAGTGCTGTCCTAAGAGCATTAGCATTAAGTACTACAGGGACTACAATCACCAAGAGCCTCACTCACCAACAGTGGAGGGTAACTGATAATTCCTCAAGGTTTTATGGCTGCACATGTGCTCTGGTTTCTTATAATATGCCAGCACAGCTGCATTTCAGAGAGCAATAAGCTGAGAAGTAATGAGGGTTATTCCATTTTTCCATCTCAGATCAAATCCTTGATCATTCCAGCTTAGGACAAAACTGGCTCACTGATGCAGACTCTTGATATTTTTGGTCAAACACCCATCATGCACCATCTTGCAGTGTTTACACAGAAGCAGGCCTGCATGGCAAGGCAGTTCCCTGAAGCATAAGATTTGATTAACCTCGTTAGCTTGCCTTGCAGAGCTGCAAATGTTGTTAGACATCATGAAATTATCCAGCCCTATTTAAGACCCAACTGGAGTATTTGGCCTGCTGACCTCCCCCAGCAACAAATTCCACAAGTAAAATTAACCACAGCTTTCACAGCCCAGAGTGGCTCAGTCCCTGATCCCAGCCAGGAGCATCTCTTTAAGCCTCACCTATGGGAGCTCAGGGTTTCTCCTGACACTTTACCTCTCCCCACTAAGTCACCAGACAGTCTCCCTTTCAGTCCTTAAGTCAGTCCAGACTACTGACTTAAGTATTAAAAGTTAAATTATTAAAGACAATAAGCAGCACCGTTAAAATGATCACAAGCTGCACGTGCTTGAAAGGCAAAGACAGAAGAATTAAAAACACTAACACTCCAAACCCTCTCTCAAGGGTTATCCAGCTTTATTGGGGCTGATATAAAAGACTTTATCTGCACTGTTATCCAGGGAAATATAAATAAGATCAGGCACCCTGGTAATACAAGCACTCATATGCATATTGACTTAACTGGTCTGTAATAACAAATTCAATACTGACAATTTTTCAGTTCTACTCAAGTAGGTGCTTCACAAGGCACAGCAGTAGACCTTGCCTGAACTGGAGAATTTCTAGCCTAAAGAACAATCCTACAAGTCATAGGAAGTTCACAGCTGGGCTTGATCTTAAGGGTCTTTTCCAACCTAAATTATTATACACAAAGAGTGATAGGGGATTGCCAGCACTAAAAACACTCACAGCTGGAAACTTCCACATAACTTGGAGCCAGTTACTCCCCATCTCACTGATTCTCACTCCACAGTTTCCCCACTGATTTCTCCTGGATGCTCCTTTGGGCCCTTTCAGAGCTGCCTGTTGCTTTCCCTGACTCACAAAAACAATAAACATTCAAAGCCTTTCTGCTGGAGGAACACACAGTGCCAATTACAGCAACATCATCCTTCTTAATCAAGGTTAATTTCAATGGGTAACGTTTTTCTCTGTTGGAATATTGTCAGGTGTTTTTAGATCTCAAATTTTATATAAATTTAGCCTCTGAATTCTCAAGGAGAGAGTTGCTAAGGTAACCAGAGCCAGCCATATTGCTGTATGTTCTCCCCATGGAGCTTCATTAGGGCCAATCAGTCATTTCCAGGGTAATAGAATATGTTGCTTTCAGAGATAAGGATACAGCTTTTTATAGTGTCAGGGTATTTTTATTAAGCATGTTAACCCCTTGCCCTCTTAAGAATCAGGCACTGGCCCTTTCCTTAGAACTGTAATACCCAAGAAATGAGATTCAGGGAGACTAATTGCTGACAGTGGAGCACCTAGGGCCAGATCAGAGGAAGTCAGCATGCCTGGAGTATGTTGCCTTTTGATAAGAAAGCCAGGGGTGGTTGGGGATTGTTTTCTGCTGGCAGGGAGCCAGATCAGCTTTATATCCCAGCAGCCAGGCACAAAGCCTGCTTCTGAAATAGATCTGACCTGCATGAACCAAGGGGTTTGGTGTATATGTTTCTTGTTCCAGTCTAGACATATGGACTACCTGCTATGTTTGGTCTCTTGTGTGAGCATCATCATCTTTCACATCTGAGAGTTACTTTACACCTGTTCATAGAATTTATTAGCAGCTGCTTTGGAAGGCTGCTTAGAAAAAACCACTATCAGATCAATTCCTAGAGATGAGACTTAGATCTACTTCCCCAGAACCTAGAAACCTCCCAAATTTCATAGGTGAAAACAGCACAGCCAAGATTTGCATCTTGTTTAGTGAAAGAGACTCTGGCTGTTGTTCTCACTGTCCCTGCACTACTCATTAAGACCATCTTCAGAACACACGTATTGTCATTTCATTTGCATACTGGCTTCAACAATTCATTTTCTCCAAGAAACTTTGCAGTGAGTACTAAGGAAACCCCTCTGTACCAGAAGAGCTGATGTTTGTGAGCCAGGCGTGCAGATCCATCCCCTCAGTCTGTACCTTCAGCATGGAGCTGCTCCAAGGTTATTTCTGAGTAACAACACATTTATCCCTGTGCCTCTTTCTCATCCAGAGAAACCAAGAACACCTGAACTGAACATGACTTGACCTCACTTTTGCAGAAAAAATTGAAAAAATAGTGCTAAGAAAGAAAACACCTTTGCTGCCAAAGTGGTGAAAAAAAAAAAGAAAAAGACAAAAAAAAAGCAACCAAAAACCAAGCCAACACAACTCATGGGCAGCTTTCTGTATCTCAGTCTTCATCCAGCAGGACTCCCCCAGAGTCCTGCCTGCAGACCAGAAGCTGCAGTCATCAGACACCAGAAACCCAAAGGAAAAACTCTTCCCCTCCGTCCTCCTCCATTAATCTCTTTGGAGGTTCCTCCTGGTGCAGAAAGATACAATTACACCTCATCCCTCCCTCCCTCCTGAACACCATGTCCATCTTATTGAATAATGGATATAACACTGCAGTCAGGAAGGACAGCATCTGTCAGCTGATACCGTGGTTATTGTTTTCCCTTGAAAGAGTCCATTATTGTAGTCCTGTAGCAGGTTCACTTACAGACAAACAGAAGCTTTACTTAAAAGAGGCAGGAGCTTTTGTACTGGGGAAGTAGAAACAGCTGGGCACTGGCATATTTTTGTCATCTCATCTTTTTTTTTTTTTTGCTATTATATATTCACTAATAGGATAGGAAAAGGTAATTATGTGGAATTTGAATAAAATTAATGAGATAGTGGAAATTATTTTAAAAAGATGACTGAAAAAAACCCAGCATTTGCAGCACAGAGGTATTTAATAATCATTTGAATAAAAATCCACTTGTCCCAACATGAATTCATAATTGAAACAAGCACATAGAAACGAATGAATTTCAGGGCAATGTCCACACTTACATCTAGTTTGAATTTGTTACTTTGAAATAGAAGTGTAGGGCATGAACACACATTTGAATACAAGAACAGCAGGAGTGATGGTGGCACCCAGACAAAAAAGCATAATGGGCAAAGGTGGGTTTTTTTATTATTTTGGTAATTCTTTCCTTTTTATTTGTCCTCATTCTTCCTTATGACAATGTCTCACCTCCTAAAAATGGAACCTGCCCCTGTAACAGAGCATGAAGAGCCTATAAGAGTGAACATAAAGCATCATTCCAAGGTCTTAGGAGCCCAATCACCTGTGCATAGCTGTCCCTGCAATGGAGGACAGGAGTTGTGTGTCCATCTGCAGGTGAAGGATCAGCTCCTCACCCCTGCTCTGGCTCCCCTTGGGGTGGGTCCTGCAGCCTGCAGGGGATGTGCAGTGAGGAGGGTGAAGATGAACACCTTTCCCATGGCTGCTGCATCCCACCACAAGGTGTGAGATTGGGCTGGCAAGATGTGGATGCAACTTCAGCACCATCCCTCTTTCAGTTTTCCGGAGAAGAAACGCACGAGCAAAGAAAAGCAGAGCCATCTTCCTCATCAATATTACCCACACTAATGAGAATGTTTAGCTTGCAAAGCTTGACTGCAGCTGTAGCAGCAGAGCTCAACTCAAACAGAAAAACCTCAGCAAGCTGCAGGGAAGGTGCTCCCAGCCCAGGCTCCAAGGGAATACCTCTCCATTAGTAATCATTAAGCACTGAAGGGGGAAATCAGAAACAGAACCCATTCTGCTTCAGTCATCTATGCTCAACTCCCTGACACAATGGCTACCCAGGTTCTCTTTAGCTTCTTTTCATCAGTGCTCCACAAATCTCCAGACAGGCATGGAAAGCCCAGGCAGGCTGCAGCTGCTTGTGGGGAGCAGTTTTGTGAAAGCCTCCACTCCCTAGGACTGTCCCCTTCAATAGCAGGTGATGGCTTTTTCTGCTTTGCAAATCAAAACACCTTTCTAGCAAAGGAAGAAATAAAGCAATAAGAAGGTAAATTAACCCCCTGCAGGAAAATTCTGTGTTCCTGGGCCTGAACATCTGCCTTGGATGCTTTGTGAAGCAGCCAAGTACTATTATGAGCATAATCAGCCTCAGAAGCTTTGTAGGGTGAAGCTGCTTGACTTGAACTTCAATCCTCCATGAAACCCTCAAAGCTCACATTAGAACCCTCTTTGGACCTATTTCTTCACATCTTGCTCCCCAGCCACCAGCATTTCCCATTTATCTTTTACCAAGGGCTCAGTTCAGTGCCCACCTGACCCCATTTCCCCCCAGAACTGTTGCCTCCCACCTGAGGCACCCTTAGACATCCCACACCACGTCTTGGCCACCTGTCAAAGCCCCTTTGAAACAAGGATTCCAGGCACCTGGAGCTCCCTTCCCTGCAGAGCCACCTCACCTCTGGTCTGCCTGCTGCTCAGCTGCATCCCTGCAGATTTTCCCATCAGCTCTAATAACTGTTCTTTGTAAGAAAGAAACCCAGGATAAATATAAACTAAAAAGTACCACCTCAATACAAAATGCAGCACACCCCTCCCCTCATTTCTACTCAACCAATCCATCACAAAAACCCTTGGGACAGCAGGATGTTCTTTGCAGCTCCATGCTGTGGAGCAGGTAGCAAAGCCCACAGTAATGATGTGATTATCAAGTTATTTCAGAGAGAATACCCATTAAAGGTTGTTTTTTTTCAAGCCCTGGTTCAGCACAAAAACAAGTCATCTCTAATTGCAGTTATACCTGTACCAGCTCAGAGAAGTGTATAAAATCTTACTGTTCTGCCAGGTGAAAATGATTTATCTCATGAGGCCTGAAAAGTACAGTAACAAAGATAATAACCAAATACAGGCAGAGGAGAAGATAGAAGTGTTTTGAGGACGTTTAACTCATTGGAAACAAAGAAGAGAAAGTAAAGTATTATGCTTCCTCTTTTCCAGATGTGGAAGTAAAAAACCATCCCACTTTCTGGAGCTCTGCATATCAAAAATGAAGCTTAGACACTGTTACTCAGCTGGAGGTTAAGAACAACTCAAAAGCTGTTTAGGATTCTGAGCATCCTTAATTCCTGCTGGAGTTAACATCATGCTGATAAGCACCAAGAAAGTTTGAAAGCTTATGCAAAACTTGCCCAAGTAAACTAAATAAACTGCTTTGATCTGCAAGCCACAGCAGGAAAATCACAGCAAAATCAGTTTTTCTTCTATTCCAGCACTTGTGCTTCTGGCTGGAATTAGAAAAATGCACATAAACAGAGCTTTTTCTGACCTCGAACCACGATACTTGTCAGAGTAAGTGCCACCTTAGGCCACCCTCTTGTGGCCAGGGAAAATTTTGCAGCCACCTTGTGCTGCTTTTCCCTCTCCATCGCACTGATGGCCCCACTCCCCCAGCATGGGGGGTTGCTGAACCCAAGCTTTGAGCTCCTTCTTGGGTTCCACCCCACTGCAAAGTGAGGAGATGCATCAATTCCAGCAAGGGGTTGCATCTTAATCATGCCCGTGCTTGGGACATCAGATTCCCTGGGGGAAGGCGAGTGGTGAATGTTGGCAGCAAGGGGAATCTGTGCTTCCCTCCAAGCACATCACTGCACCCCAATCCGAGCCTCACCACAGCCCCTGTCAGCTGCAGAGAGGCTGCTCCTGCCTTGGCTGGAGCTCACTGCTGAGTACCCTGCTCCAGCTCGGGATATTCTTGGCTCTGAGCACACATCCCACCCTGCAGCAGGGCATCAGCCTGGCTGAGCCTGAGCTGCTCCTCTCCTCTGCCCTGCAGGCTGTGCAGCCCCTGGGACAGGGTCAGTTCAGTGAGCTGAGCTGGCGTGAGGAGGAAGGAAAAAATGAAAGAAGTCTTCCAGAGGATCAGTTTCTTTATCTAATTTGCACTGAGTGGATGAAGGAGAAGCAGGGGGAGGGTGATGCTGAGAGCTGGTAGGGCTGCACTTCTCTGTGGCAGGGTCCTGGTTAGAGGCAGCATCAATTCACATCCTGAACCTGTGCCAGTGTCTGTTTTCATGTCTGGATAGCACACCCAGTGCATACCCACACTCTCACCACATCATAAATATGTGCCTTTAGCCACAGGCCAAAGCAAATTAGAATTTAGGATAAACAGCCCTCATTTTTATTTAAACCTGTTTATGTACTTTTGTAGAGAAATAGCAACACTTCAATCCTCTGCACAAAATACTTATTAATAGCAACAAAACCAAGTAAATAAGGCAGGGAAACAACCAGGCTATTTTATTGCAACTAATCCTCCTTTTGCATCATTCATATTTATTCAGGCCAGAGACTGATTTTCTTGGTCTGCCAAGCATGGCTGATGGATACACTGCAAACACAGAACAGACCCTTGCTCACAGCCAGGATTTTCTGTGTCTCACTAGAGTGCTTTTGTTTTATCTCTCTCCACACCTTTTCAGCAAGACAAGAGATCACAGCTCAGATGGGTGGGCAATTGTTAAAGGAAGAAGAACAAAAGAAGCAGTCAGGCCAATCTGAGAGAAAGATGTAGGCAGAGCTAAGGCATAGAGACATCTCTATTGGATTTAGGCACTAAGGACCACGTAAAGCACTTTAGGGAATTATTAGCCACTGGAATAGGGAATTAATGTCCAACTCCCTTTGAAAAATATTAAACCTTTGCCAAAATAAAGAGGGACAGAAAGGAAGTTTTGTGCATGATTCAAGGCAGAAGTTTTTTGCTCCCTAGTCCTCTTTGCACCTAAGGGGACCTCTGGACCAGGGCCAGAACTGCATAAGAGCCACCCCTGTCAGAATTGTACATCACTGTGGTGGTGCATGCAACTGGGACCCCCACTAGCAGCAAGGTCTGAACTTGTATCTAAATTCATGCTGCCTTTTTCTCAGTTTGCAGGTACTCACCCATCTGATATGCTCTCCTAGAAAGCCTTAAAATAACGTTTGGGGTTTTTTTTCCCCCAGAAGAAGTAATCCTATCTCTTTTCCACCTTTTACTGCATATTCTTATGTGCTCAAGGCACACACAGCTTTTAAATACTTAGTCTTTAGGAATCTGAGCTGCAAAAAGCAAAACCCTCTTCAGAGATGTGTAACTCAAGATGCTCTCAGTCTTGTTGTGCTCTGTGTTTGATTGAAGCCCCTCACCAGACAACACAAAGCAAGCTGCCTGGTGCTGCAGAGATGGATAGATCTGTTTGTACAAGATTTGGACAATTGCTCAGATAAAATCCTTGTCAATACTCTCTATTGTCACATCCACATTGCATGCACAAATAAATCCTGTCTCGCTGGTCCATCTTTCCTTTTGCTATTATATCTGGTGTAAGGATAGAGCAACACGTGCTTTATACGAGCCTACTACCACAAACTGACACTGCCAAAACCTAATTCTCAGAGAGAGAGAAAAAAAAAGGAAAAAAACAAAAAAACCCAAACCAAAACAAAACAAAAAAAACCAGCCAAACAAAAAAAAATCTGATGCTTTACACCTCCTCAGTGCTCTCTCAAGAGCCCCCAAAATCAGTCGAAATTGAATTGGACGCATGGAGCAGAACTCTTGGGTCTCGTGTCAGGAGACCAAGCACACCAAGTGATAACTTTGAGGGCAGCATGTCTTCAGAGGAACAGATACAGGATTTTCCTGCTCCAGGGGCAGCAGAGTCATTGTACAGCAGGCTTATAGTGTGCTCTGCAGAACAGAACAAAACCTGTGTTACACCGTTCTTCCTCCAGTCTTCATCACTCAGGATGGAAAATGGAGTCACTTTTCCTGGTGTGAAAAATGGCTGATAATTCTGGCACTGTCAACTCCACATGCCCAAGCAGAGCCCAGGATCTGCTCTCTGCTCTGTGAGGATCACCTCTTTGAGGGCTGAAGTCTCAGTCCTGGGGAGCAAGCAAATTTCCAAGGGGATAATGGGAAGCAGCTGCCTGGCAGAGAAGCTGGTCAAGCCTAGATTTAGCAGAGAAACATATTTCCTATCTCCTCCATCTCAAGTGCCCAGAAAGCAGACAGCACATTAGTTAACAACCAGCCCCAGGAGAATCCTGCCTTCCTGTCTCTGTCCTCAGGGAAGTGCAACTTCTTAGGAGAAAAGAAATATTGATGCTCAAGAGCTACAGCATAAGAATAACTTGGGCAAAGGTCTCTGCTTTTCCCTCAAATTATGTATTTCCCATTACATTAATTTATCCCTTTCGCCAAATCTCACACTCTCATTTTTCTTAATTATTCCTGACAAGTCAAAAGAGCAATGAGGGCTTCCATAAAGAAATCTAAAAGAGCTTTCTCACACTGAAGAAAACAGGTTCAGCAGGCTTTGGTGCCAGGAAGGCAGGGAGGGCAAAGGGAGGGGAAAGAGGCATTTCTGCATTGCCTTGTAGCACCGGGCACACACTGTGGGCATGAGACCTGATCCCAGTTCTTTAGAACATTATGATAGATGGGGAGATGGCAGAAACATGGCCCTGGCACCAGGTCACAGCTCATTCCTACTCACAGGAAGGACAAGAAAGGAATGACAGTGAAAATGACTTCACAAAAAATTCTGCCCTGACAGCATGAGAGCCTAGAGTGGCACAGAAATGCCCTTCCCTGGCTCTCCAGTCTAAAAAAATATCCATTCTCTGGAGCTGCTTTGGTCTAATTTGCCAGGGGCAAGCTGCACCCAGCAGCTTCAGGGGGGACTGAGCACACCACTGTCTGTCCTGGGCTTGTTAACACAGGCAGGCAGCACACACAAATCAATAGCCAGGGTCTGAAGTTTCACAGCAGGTCATCATTTGATCTGGTAATAAATCTTCTATGGTTTATTACCAGGGACAACAGAAGTAGAGGGAAAACATAGTTTTCACCCTAGCCATGACCAATGGGTTATAGGGAAGGAATGTCCAGAGTGATGGTCTGAGTTGTTTTGTTAGGGAACACATTAAACACTGATTTTGTTCTCTGCAGGAGGGATGCTGTCCAATGAAAGTGTCAAAACAGCAAAATGAATTCAAGAAATAAAATATCCTGGAAACAGGGAAAAGGATCCTAAACTGACATTGTTAGGACACTCTTTGGGATTGGTACCACCTCTGTCCCTCTTTCCTGTCTCCTTTGAGTTGTGGGGAGAATTAAGCAGTCCAACCCTCTAATTTTGAAGCTTCAGTGGAATGAAAGGGTTTTTAGCCCCATTTTCCAGGCTGCTACTGCAGCACCTTTACCTGCATTAAATTGGAGCCACAGCTGGGCAGCTTGTCCTCTCCTTGGTACCCCAGGGGGATTCAGTTTAAGGTTTAAATCACCCATGTGTCAGCATCCCTGACAGCAACAGCCTACCTGGCACAGGGTGTGCTAGGGACAGTGAGCAAAAACACTAATAAATCTCTACAAGTTTTATTGTCTCTGGAAAAGTGTTTGTTGGACAAATCTCTGTGTGCATAAAGGTCCATGCCTTACTGAGCTCTTTAGGCAGCTTTTAGTGGGACACAGGTTACAGCCTTGTTTGGATAAGAAAGTATATTGTGACCAGACAGCTGGGCAAATATTTTACCTTGGGAAAACCCCAGCTGACATTTCCTGCCTCCTCACTCCCAATAAGCAGGAAGTTTTCATGGGCTGGCTCTCCATCTCCAAAGCTGCCTCCAGCCTTGCACTGCTCACACAGAGGAGCTGCAGACCCACGTGCACTACAGGGTTAACCAGAAGCCAGGCTGTAAAAGCAATTCCAGCCCTTGCTAATCCCATCCACTAAGCTGTGAGTCTGTTCCCAAGGTTTCCCAGCACAGCTCACTGCTGCATGTGCCCTCATATTATAGCAGAGCACTTTATCTTCAGGCTGAATTTTTGTAGGGCTGTTGAATATAGTGATGTTTCAAGCTGGTCTGTCCAGATAAAGGACTGGGGCTGGACTTCCTGGAAATGCAGGATTTGTGTCCCCAGCCAGAGTGTTTTTCCTTCTGGCATGTGCTCAAAATGCCTGTAACCTGGGAGAGCAAAAAAAAAGTTTCCAAAGTAGGATGCCCTAGATTTTATCATCACAGCTTGATCTACCTGGTGGCCTTTCTGCTGCTGACAGCAATATAGTCTCAGGTATTTAGACATGGTCCTTTCTCTTCTGGGTTCACTCCCCTGAGGCTTCTCTGGCTCACAGTTCTCTTGGAATCTCCCTGACTCATGTGCCTTCTTCTCCTCTGCTTGTCACCGTGGGAGCTGCCTCGGGGTTGGTGTCCCCTGGCAGCCTTGTACTGGTGCAGCTGGAATAACCATGCTGAGGATGCTGATGCAGGTCAGGCCCTGATCTGTAACTGGGAAATACTGAAGGACCCAGGAAAAGGGAAAGGCTGATGGCTGCCTCCTACCCAGTCGTTCTGGATGCTGGGGACCCAGATTGACTCAGAAAGCTCCCAAAACCCTTTTTCCATCTTCTTATTCCATTCACCTGATTGCCTCTTAGTCATGGCTGAAAATGCTGGCTTTCTTTCCTCCCCAAATATTCCATCTACTCTAACAAGACAGGAATTGCACTTAATTGTTTATCTGAACTGAGGCTGTAAACTGTTTAAATGATTCATCCATTAATATTCAAGGTGGATGCTGCTTCCACACGTTTCTCTGTGCAGAAAAACAAGAGATGCACGTGTTATTTTAATGAATCAATAATTACTGCTCATAAAATGTTATGAAGATAGGGCACACCACTATGTATTAGAGCAATATTTTAAGTTGTTTTACTTAATTTGGTGATAAAAGCTGGAATTTGTCTGTGAAAGGAAAGTGTTTGTCCCCAGATCATTGTGGGGTTTTTTTCTGGTACCTACACAGGGAGTGAAGCACTGGAGCATCGTTAGGAGAGGCAGGATGTCAGCTCCCAGTAGTGATATGCAGACCAGCATTTTGCCAACCCATCCTGCAAATAACTTTGTTCAGACCCAGTAGTTTCTGGGGAAAAAACAAAAAAAAACCCCCAAAAAACAAACAAACAAAAAACCCCACCCAAAACAACAAAACAACAAAACAACAACAACAACAAAACACCACCCACCAAAAAACCCCAAAAGAAAACAAAAAAACCAAGGATCAATTTCATCATGTGGAATTGGAAGGCATCAAGCCCACTCCTGGGAGTAACTGCTGGGAACACGGGGATTGAATGACTAAAACCCCATTTAAGTGACAGGAATTCTGCCTTTCATTTCAGTGTGGCCAGGATTTACTTGCAAGAAAAGAGGGGAGAGTTCTTAAGATTTCATTCAATTTGGATAAGTACCAACAGTTTGTTTGGGTATCCCAGAGCCTTTTATCTGCAATAAATACAAAAAGAAAAGGCCTTTGAGAAGACAGATTGAGAGGGTGTTAAATAAGTTGTTACCCTTTCCTTGTTCAGAGTGCAAGCAGCCACTTTTCATGGATAGAGGCCCTAAAAGGCTGCCTACATACGATCAAGAAGTAAATTGTATTCAAGACTTTAATGATGGAAATTTAACTTGCTGCTTTGGGCTTACTCTGGCCAAGCCAGTGGATTGATGCACGAGGGTCATGCATTATTTCAGCTGAAGCACTGTTGACAAATGGTGATGAGATTGCAGAGAATTATTCAAGAGACATAAGCAGCAACAGGCAAGGAGAGTTTTTCCTTTATCAGGACTTGCCAAATTGATTCTGAGAAGCCTGTGCTTCAGTGAAACTTTGTCTCCTGCCTTCTCACCTCCAAAAGTCTCCAGTTTTTGCCCAGAATGGAACTCTTGTCATGCAGACAGTTGTCTGGTTTCAGTGTAATTCTTCCTTGCTCTGGTGCCAGAGAGGTTTGGAGACTGAATCAATATTTGCAACAATTACAGAGGAACTTTACCTTCAAGCCTTCTGAATTCAGCTGGCTTTTAAATTTGTCAGAAATAATTCTCCACCATCTCCTTGCAGGTTTTAGCAGTGGACCTGAACATCCAGTCATGCTGGACAGGCAGATGGTCCAATCCCAGCTACCTGTGCAAAGGTGACTCTGCATTTGCGTGATGCCACTTTAAAAAAGAAGTAAAGGACTTCTGAGAAGCTGAGACACATCTACACAATATCATTTCAGTCAGGTTCCCTGAGCAACAAATATTTTCATGCAGCAAATTTATTCTCCTTAAAAAATGTCCCATGGGAAGAAATATCATATGGTTGATTGTTCATGAACATTTAAAGAGTTTCCTATCTGGCAATTCTTTCTCCTCCTGACAGAATATCAATCCAGCCATTCTGTCAGCTCCTGTGCTTTAGTTTAGTTACTACCACAGTTACTGCTACAGCAGTAAAATTTATTGATCAGACATTCTTGCTTTACAAGGTAGAAATGGAGGGCTGTGACTGCTCATTCCCCTACAGCATGCAGTAAGTGTCTTTGGAGGTGAAGAGCCTTGAACATTTATGGAGCTGCAGACTGTATTTTCCAAACTGGGTGTTCGGAATGACAACCAAAAAGAGAATCATTGAGCAAATGAGAAAGGAAAAAAAAATCCTGTTTGGGCTCTCAGTAACCACTGTTCACTTCTGCCTGTAGATATCATAGTCTGCTCCTGGCTAGTGTAGAACTAGCAGTGAGCTCCATGGATTCTCCCTTTCCCTCCCCACCTCTCCCTGGAAAGTGCTGCACCAGATGGAAAAACCCATTTGTGTGGAGTTAACCCAGCTGCAGAGCAGAGGCATTGGGGTGAAGGTGTGCCCTGCTCCCAGGGCCAGGGCACTGCTTTGCATCCTGACCCACAGCCCCATCCCCAGCCCTGCTGCCGGCACGGGGAGCGGGAGGGAGCGAGGGGCACTGCTGGCCCTTGGCAGCTGTTGTCTCATTAGTTCTCCATTAACCATCAGGAACAACATGTGATGCATTCCTGCACCCCTCTAGCTGTCAAAGGTATTAAAATGCCCAGTGCCATCTGACTGGGAATGTGAAAGGCAGTGGTGGGGAGACAGGGCACATTAAGCGACTCAGAAACCGAGGGGCCAGCTGGTCTCTTTAGAGGGGATCATTTGAAAGGCACAAATGGGTCTGAGGGAGCACAAGGGAGGCTCTGACCCTGAGCACTGAAGCACGTACTTCTCTTCAAGGAGTTAGTAATTCCACTAAATTCATTGGCAACAATATTTTTGACCAGCTCTTTTCTGTGTCTAATGTTCCCTAGATAAAAAAAAAAGAAGTGATAATATCAGCTTGGCAGTTGTTGAGGTTTACAGGCTAAATGTGTGCAGAGTGCTTTGAGATAGGAACCTAGGAAACAAACCCAAAGGGGACTCCAAGGGTACCAAATCTCATAGGCACATCCACCACTTAATATCTTTGATAAATTTAGCAAGCTCCATCCTGAAACCTGTCACATTTCTCACCCAAAGTATTTTGGCTAGCAAACTATTCACAAACGTTACCTTTCTGAGGATTAGAAGCAGGGCTGTTAGTGTGGCAAATGATGAAAAGAAAAGGCATTTAGGAAAAGATTATCAGCTGCACTGTGAGCCAAAAGGAACAAGTGTGCTCTGAACAGTCCATTTGCTTCCTGCCTGCTCTGGGCACTGTTCCCCTGTCCTCTTCTATGGTTTATGTCATTGTTTTCCTCCAGCCATTATTGCCCCATTTCTCCTTCCTGTTGTCTGCAGACGCTGCTCCCTCCCCACCTTCTTCCTACTGATTTTTGGATCCTCTTCTCCTCCACCACTTGATTTTGAACAACAGAAATCCAGTCCCCCCTTACAACCCAGGAACACGGGCATTTCCCCTTTTGCACTGAGCTCCTGCCAGCATTCAGCCACACCCAAGGCTGGGGTCAGGAAAACCTCTGGCTGCAGAGAAGATCCTCTGCATTCCAGGAGACAGCATTTCTTCCCTTCATGCTGGCTGATGGAATGATCTGCATGGGGAAAATCAAGAGCCTGATGGAGGAGTGGGAAGAGTGGCTGTACCAGCACCCCCAGGCTGTCAATAACCATCAGGATGATGGTGGCTGAGCCAGTGTTGGGAACCACAGAAGCAGAAAGGAGCCAAACACGCAGCAGTAGCACATTATTTTTCTTCTCTTTTCAGTAATTATTTCCTAGGATGAGAATTTTCTTTTGATCAACATTTTAAAATTGAGGCCACTCTCTGTGCAGCGGTCACAATCTGCCCAACATTCACATCCAGTGGTGGGGACAGGACCTGCTTTTGGATATCATCCATCAATGACAGATCCACACCACTGTGTGATGGAGGGCAAGGCAGGGAGGAAGGAGAGGGGGGGAATGGGAGTTGCAGAGGGCTGGTAAACAGCACACAGAAATCTCATTTTCAGTTGCCAGCTCAAAAACAACCCCAGCTTGCTGTGGCCCAAAGCCATTTCCTGTTGAGTGTAATGACTTTGGTACTTGCTCTGCACTTATTAGACAGGCAACCAAAAGAAAACAACGGCAAAAAGCTGTCTTTGAAAATGAAGCAGGCATTGCTAACAGCAGCTATCCATCTTAGTCTCCATTTCCCCCTGGAAACAGATCCCAGCAATTAGCAGGACACCCGCTTCTTTCATGGAAAGAAAAAAATGTTAAATAAACTCCAAACCTGCTTCTGTCTCTCTGTGAACATCAACAGAGGGAGTAAAGGGACCCTTCAAGCCTATGTAGTCCAGCCTCTGTGCAGTGAGCAGAGACATCTTCAACTTGATCAAGTTGCTCAGAGCCCCATCCAACCTGGCTTTGAATGTTCCCAGGGATGGGGCAGCCCATGCCAATGTTTCACTACCCTCACTGAAAAAAATCCTTCTTCTTTGCATTTAATCTAATTTGACCCCCTTTCAGTGCAAAACCCTTGTGATACACCCTATCACAACAGGTCCTGTAAGAAGCTTTTCCCCAAAACACAAGTTTGTGCCCAGATGTGGAGTTCACCACAAACCCCATGGAGACAATTTGCTCCTTGACTAGAGCTCTGTGACCACCGTGGTGTGGAGCCATCCTGCAGCAGCAAGAGCTGCCCTGCAGCAGCTGTCCCCAGGCTTCCTGTGTGAGCTTGGATCAGGGCACTGAACCAAATACCCTCAAATAATCCTGACCTGGCAGTGTTTGAGGGAGCAACTGTGCTGTTTGCACACAGCACCTTCACTTTTCCTCCACCCAACGAGCTCCAAACTGGCAGCCAAGAGTGACAGCGGATTCTTTCCTCCTCAAACAGCTGTGCTGGCAGTGCTGATGAATGTTTCAGGATAACTAACATCCTCCTCGTCTCGGATTCCTCTGCACCTCTTAGCCTGTTCATGTGGAAATGGCTTAGCCCTGGATTTAAACAGCACTTCTTCCCGCAGACTCACTTTCCCTGGTATTTGTCCACGTCATGGCACGTATCCATGTGAAAGAAAAAGTATGTTGAGGGTAATGGAGCAGAAGGACAGAGGGTCACCATTATTTTTTAAGCTGCCTCGAGGATTCCAAAGAAACTACTTCCAACTGACAATTATGTAGCATTTTGATGTGGCTGCCCTGTGGGAGGAGGTTTGGCTCCATCACACCTTCCCCTCGCTCAGAATGCTTTCACCTGAGTTTTAATCTTCTGAAAGACTCTTCAGACTTTGGAAAGATAAAATCAATAAAATGTTTAATGTGGAGAGATGGCATAGGGTGATCCTGAGTGCTGTTCTTTGTGGATGAAAAATGCCTCATTTAAAGTTTTTCAGTTTGTGGGTCTCCCCCTCAGCAATAAATTTGATTTCCTGCCTTTTGCATTCGCTTTTGATTTCAGTAGGAATTGGCTCCCACAAGCAGGGCAGGGCAGGGAGATGGAGCTGGACTGACTTTGTGCACAGACACTTCACAATCACCCAAGAGAGGTGTAGCTGGTGGAGTTTTCCAGCAGCACAGACTGGCTTCTTCACGAATAGCAGAGTTGGTGTGATGAATACTGATGCTTTCATCACTACCAAAACATCCACAATAGTTGTTAATTCCTTCCTAGCTGAAGAGGTGGTGTGTAAAGGACTGGAGCTCTTCAAGAGATGAAAAGATATTTTGTCCCCAACAGAAAGCAGCTGATAATGAAATAGAAAAGCATAGCCCATGCTGATCATCTGCACTTGGATTTTAATTCTCTGTCCCCTTAGAATCCTGTTTTAGTATTTTCCAATGGTAGATAAAAAATTATGCCTTCTTTTATTATGTCTGTGAGTTTTTGGCAGTGAGCCTGTACCTTGCAAAATGGTGCTCTCTATGATGTGAGGAGTTTGGCTGCTTTGGGCTCTTGTATCTGTATTTGCTTTTGGTTCAGAGGAGGCAAGAGCAAGAGAAAAGAGCTCACCTTGGTGTTCCAGGTAATTGGAAGCCAATCAAACAGGCTGGGACCCTGCCCAGAGCTTTTCATGGGGACCCAGCCCCCACAGGGCTTTGTGCTCTCCTGTTCAGTCAGTGGCATGATCTCTGTCATGATTCCAAACCACTTGAAATAACCTGTCTGGCTCTCTTGCAGTAAAGGTCTTTCCCATCTTTTTGTACATTGAAATACCATGGAACAGTACTGCAAAATCTGCAGCCTGGAGGAAAATGATGGAAATAGAGATTTTTCTTCACTGCCAAACAGAGTGAAACTCTCTGATTCCTAGGATATGTCATGTTTTTCTCAGCACTGAATCTCCTGCAGATGCGTGATTAGATAGAAATCTCAGCTACAGGATTCAACAGAAAAGCCTGAATTCAATGCTAGGTTTTAGGAAGCAGAAGGTGCACTAAAATAAAAGTTGAAATATCACGCTTTCTTGGAACCTGACTTGTGTTAGGGATGGTAGATTCTGGAAATGGTTAATTAGTAAAAACACTTGGGATATTCTCAGCTAGGAAATCTTCTGTGCCAGGATCACAGAGGGCTGGGGTTTAATCTAATACACAGCAGCAGTGGGAATTATTCTCCCTGCTGTATTTCAATATCCGGTGAGCCATTGCTTGGGTGTGTTTGGATACCTCCATAGCCTTGCACTTATGGAGCACAAGGGAATTTACTTTCCTCTAAACCTGATTAATCAGTATCTCTGGAGGGCACAAAGGATTTCAATACATTTTGTTAATATACTAAAGGTCGTTTTTTAAAAACTTTTTTTTGAGCAAATGTGTACCTTCAATGCTCACTGAATTTAGTTAACTATGGTTCCTGCCTACAGAGGAATCACCCCAGTGGAAGCCTGGGCCATCAGCTCTTGGTGTCCTGCACCAGAATGTCCCTCCTCACCAAAGGATTGTCCATCTGTTGCTCAGAGTGGTGCTTAAAGATCCAAAGATGTACACTAAATCTTATTTCTGTTTTCTCAGGAAAAAGTTTTGTGTGAATAATCAACAATCTGCAAATGCAAGAGACTCATAGAAAGGCTGAGTGACTCCCAAAACTTTGGATCGATTAAAAATGTAACCAAACCAACAGAGAATGGGTAAAAGAATTCTACTCTTTCCTCTATAATATCAGTTTAAAACTGATCTGCAGCAAGCAAAATAAGGAAACAAAATCCTTGACAGTTCATTCCAGAGCTACCCTTATGAAACACCAATCCTGTCATTTATTTGCCTTGTCCTTGATAAATACACACAAAAGAAGGGAAGATTTTACAGCAGAAAATATCAATAATGTCTTAAGGGAGTCAGGCAAAATTGGTTTGTCTATTTACAAATCAATACATAAAATCCTCCATAAAGCTGGTATTTATTTGACTTTGATGCTTGAGCATTACTGAGGGTGTCAAGGTTTGTTCTCTGTGCTGTGTAATGGCACAGAGAGGCA
Source organism: Prinia subflava (assembly GCF_021018805.1). NCBI lineage: Eukaryota > Metazoa > Chordata > Aves > Passeriformes > Cisticolidae > Prinia > Prinia subflava. The sequence continues at coordinate 6,237,850 of NC_086261.1, forward strand.
AAGCTGTTGTGCTGGGTTGGGTTTCTGGTTTCCCACATATCTCCTTGTGCCAGCACAAGCCAAGAGGCTCCATGGGGTCGTGGGGGCATCACTCCTGATGGGAATCCCACAGGGATATTCCTCATCTGCCCTCCCTGCCCCTCCATGCTGCCCTGAGAAGTGGAACAGGAGAATTCAGGCCCTCCTGGCATCAGGAATATCAGAATTTTGTAGAATGCTGTTTTCTCCTCTGTTGTATTCCTTAGGGCCTTGAATTAAGTGGGAAAGGCTACACAGACTCGACTGGGACAAATTGAGGTGGGTCAAGACATTTACATAAAACACAGGGAAGATATCAGCTGTAAACTCTGCTTCCACTCCCCTCAGGGAAGGCCCAGATCTGTCCCTGGAAAAGGGGTTCTTTTCTATCTGGGCAAGACTTAAACTGGGAGAAGATGCCCAGAAAGCCCCAGGGCGTCCGTCCTGCAGTTACCAGGACCTGGAAATGTTTCCCAGAAAAGGAGTGAGTGAAGGTGCAGAGGGAGAGATGAAACCTTTCATTAAATCAATGGAGCAGAGCAGTTGTGGAGCAGCAGAGGGACAGCCAAAGGCAGGCAGCCCTTCTGTAGGGCTGAGGCAGCCATGGCAAACCAGAGAAACACAGGCACTAAACACAGCCAAGACCCTCAAGCATCAATCTAAATGCTACAATTACGAAAATATTGCCCTTAACAATTTGAAAACGTCACTTGCAGGATGCACAATTAACCCTAAGAAATCAGCGAGAGAAAAACTGATTGGGTAGAAATTCCATAAAATGGAGGTCAACACCTTTTCTGTTTTCTCCATCAGGATTTAAAAAGACATAAAATCAGGGATATAAAGGCCAGCAGCAAAAAATAAGGCTTTTTTTTTTTTTTCCTCAGCCAGCAGTAAACAACACACATCTTTCAGAAAATGAGACATGTCCCAAGGAATTTGAAATGGATCATTGCCTTTTATGAAACATTAGATGTGTCTGGAAGTTAACACTGAAAATTAGAATGCAGAGAACAGACAGACCACAGAAAAACATCATTAAGTGCAATGTATTGACTTTCCTTTCACACTGGGGATAAGAGCATTATTGTTTAGGTAAGTGAATGGGAATTCAAATGGGAGACCAGACCAAATCTACCTGGTTTTGGTTTGTTTTTTTTTTTACAAGATGAAATTTCCTGCAATGTCCTGTATTACTGCATTATGCATTACTGCCTGGAGGAAAGTTTCTCTCTAAACAAATAAATGAAAATATTTTGAGAGAGATCACAAAGGAGCTTAGAGCAATGAGCAAAAACCAAATAGGCAGTGTAAGCATGATTAATTTGTTTCTGCCTGCTCCTCCATTCAGAGAGGGATGAGCTGGGGAAAACATGGTTTATTTGCAAAAGGAACAGATTCCTATCACAAAGAGAATGGGGGCAAAACTGCTTTGAATTATTTTTGTTGTCTCTTCTGCAACAAATTCTCAAACACAAAGATGTAAAACTTAAATCTACCGCATCCTGGAATGCTCTCTCACATTGCTATTTCCAGCAGTGGGCTGTGCTCAGATACCTTTGTTCTCCATATCTCCCTTCCCCTCTTTGTGTGCTCCTTATTTATGGTCTTCTACCTGTTGGTTAACAAATTACTGTCCCACATGAATGAGAGAGAGACTGCACCTCTGATAAAGGGCTTTGATGAGCACAGATAGTGCTGCTGGCTTGTTCTACAAAGTGCTCCCTAAACAATTTGTGCCACAATAGGAACAGCCTCAGGTTAACAGCCTTTTTTTGAGTCTTAGACACTGCTGTGAATGGTGCAGAGGTCAGGGGGACGAGGCTGGAAGGTGAAGGCTGTCAAGACTGCCCTGCTGCACAGCTGAGGTGGTGCTGCGTGGTGCTGAGGGGTCAGGGACCCTCTGCATGGTTCAGATTCTCAGCCTGGTTCTGCTGCTGAACTGGAGGTGTAAGAACCACGGCCTGAGTGCAGGAGCAGGAGCTCAGTGGTGTCAGGTGCCTGCTTTCCAGCCACTCCTGTCCTCGTGAAGAAGAAGCTGTGGTGACTGACTTGGACCCACTTTGTGTGCAGTCAGGCTGCTGCAGGAATTTTCCTGAATCCAATGCTCAGTTTTGCTGTTCCTGGGTGAGAGTGGAGATGCTGCTGCTCCTTCTGCTGCCCACTGAGGCCGTGGGCTTCCAGGGCAGCAACAGCCCCATCCATCCCCCTGTTCCTCAGGGGAGATCTGCCTCAGCTCTGTCCCAGCACCGGCCCTCCCAGGCTGTCACCATCTCCTGTGTGCTATTCTATCCAGGTTTGTGATAACCTGGCATTTGTACTGTGTGCTTTGGATTCCATTGGGATTTGGTGTCATTTTGGTCTTTTTTAGAGATTTGTTACTGTCTTCCAAACCAGGACAACTACTCTTTTTTGTCCCTGAGAATAAGTCCTGATTGTGCTGGTGATAAGTCCAGCAAGGGCAGCTCTCACATGAGTAGGAAAACAGGTAAACACCAAAAATTTGGAGGAAGGCAATAGATTTTTCTCAAGGTTTGTGTGCTTTCAAGAGGTGCAGAACACCAGTAAAATGTTTGTTTCAAACTATAGTTAACCTGTATGGGGTAAGATGAAAAGAGGCTGAATGCACCAGCCACAGGACTCTAGGTTATGGCATTTTTGTTCATCAAATCACAATATAACCAGCTCTAAAGAAAACAGAAACACGGAAAACAGTTTTCTGGGGACAAAGTGAATTGCTTATTGCTTGGCTGCGGTTTAGAATTTTGCTCCCTTTTCCTTCCCCCATTCATTGTTATGTCTTCCCTCAGTAGTTCACAATAAACACCTCAGGGATGGAGGGAATGATTGAAAAAACATGACAACGTTTGAAAACCTTGACTCACTGCCAGCAAACCACCTTCCACTGCAGTTAAATATCTGTTTGCATTTGAATATTTGATGGAATCTGGTCGAACTCAAATGAAACTGTTGCTGGGAGAGAGATAATGCTACGGCAATCTATAGTAATGATCTGAAGTGGTGCCATTTACAGCAATGGCCCTGCTCTGGCTGCTGCACTGTTAATGAGACCACAGAAACACGCAGAGCCCATTAATGCCGGGGAAAAGCCTGCAGGGAGCTGGGCACCCGCAGCTCCGGGAGCCCTCAGCTCCCATCCTCTGTGCCAGATGTGGAAATTTCCCCTGACACGCAGGATTGCCACCCCCTCACATCTCCTGGGAGCCCTCCCAAACCCATCCCACCGGGCCAAGACTGGGATTACTGAAAGCCTGCTCCTTCTGCCAGGGACACGCCAAGGAAGGGGTTGAAATTTTTCAGGATTTCCCTTCTCTGCTGGCTTCTGAAATGAGTTTGCCTTCAAACCACTAATCCCTGTGCTGCTGAACAGTTTCACTCTCCCATACCGGGACAGTTTTCCCTCCTGCTTTTCTCAAACAGCTGCCACAGCCGAGGATGGATGAGTTGTAGATTCCCTCACAAAACAGAAAACCTTAAACTAAATGAAAAACTCACTTGACTTAGTGGAAGGTTCTAAGATTAAACCTGGAGCTAAAGCCAGCCCAGAGGTCATCTCTGAACTCCTGCAGGGGCTAAAGATGTGCATTGTTGGCTTCTGAGCTGGGTGAGATGCTGCAGGGGTCACTGAACCGGGGAAAGCACGACTGGTGAGTGACAAACGGTGCCAAAATTCTTCCTCAGAGAAAAGAGGAGCCAAAGGAGAAAGGTAATCACATCTTTTGAGCAGCTGGCTTCATGCCAAGGGAAAAAGAGATGTTAGGCTGTCACCACTTCCTGCAGCACTGCTGAAGGGACATTGGCAGGGAGAAGAAAACAAAGATTGCCTCACAAGCTCACCTTGATCTTCTGAGTAATTGCATTTCCATGAAGAGTCACTTCCTGCCAGCTCCCAGGTGTTCCCATCTCTGCTGCCTGAGCACTCCGTACCACCTCAAAGGGGAGGTTGTGCAGGCCCTTTCCCTGAGCTGTTACCAGGCTGAAGGGAACAATTCTCATTTTTCCCATCTTTTCTCCTGGCCTCCATTCCATGTGTGGCACTGCCATTTAAATTGCTGGGAAAAGCTGGGACAGGGGGCTCTTCTCTCTCCCTCTCTCTTTTTTTAAAAAATTATTTTATTTTATTTTATTTTATTTTATTTTATTTTATTTTATTTTATTTTATTTTATTTTATTTTATTTTATTTTATTTTATTTTATTTTATTTTATTTTATTTTATTTTATTGGCACTCTAAACAGATGTGGGGAGTTCTCCACTGCAGCTTTCTCTGGATGCAGGAGAGGATTAAACCAGCACAGGGACTGCCCAAAGGAAGATGCTCTCACCTCACATGGCAAAGGGCTGGTACTGTAGCTGGAGAGAGTCTATGAGGAGGTCACATACTTGAGAGGCTCCTTGAGAGGCTTCCCTGTGTCCTCCTCTGAAATATCAGGCTCTGCCCCTCACCTGGCAGGGAATGTGAGATGAGACAGGTCCCGGTCTAAGCTGATCTGGCTGTTTGAGCACTGGTTCCCAACAGCTGAGACCTGCCATCAGAACCAAAGAATGACATTTCTTTCAGCAGTGACCTTTTAAACCCGAATTATTTATTCAGGGAATTGATTAATTTAAAGAAGGAATCATTAGTTGATCATATTCTAAGAAATAGCATTCACTCAGGACTTGCAGTGCTGATCTCAGCCTCGTGCTGGCATGTGGGGTGTTTATTCAAGCTTGACCCTTGAAAAGGGTCACCAACCTCCTGTCCCAGGGTATTTCTGTTTGCTTTCAATTGCAAATGAACATTGGACAAGGACTTAATCTCCAGTTTGCCTTGTAGAAATTGATTTATCACTGAATAAAACCCTTGTTGTGATGGGGAGAGAGCAGGCAGAGCCCGAGCAACAGCTCTATTGTGCTGTCAGTATAAATTAGAGCTAAAGATGTTAGTCTTTAACTACAAGCTTTGGGGTTTCTGTGTTTTTTTACAAGTGCATTTTTCAGCTGACAAAAGGCATCTTGCACAACAGATTCTTTCCTGTTTAGGGTTTCATCCCACACAGTTTTCACAGCCTTGCTGCCCTCTGAATCTCCTGCAGGCAGCAGCATGCAGAGGAGAGGGGATCAAACTACAGGAAAGGCAGAGTCTGCTTTCTGGGCTGGAAATTGCAGTGTACAGCTATTGATGATAATTATAGGGAAAAGGCTCATTGATTTTCACTCTACTTTCTGAAAAACTGAGGTTTCAATAGAACCAGGGAAAGGAAAAAGTAATAAACTAAGACATCTGTTCTACTTTATCTGTTATTAGAGAGGATAGAGCTGGCTTCAGGTGTCTCAGAGAGTCATGTTAAGCTCCAAGACAGAGTTAAGTCTGAAGAAGGAGCTTTACTTCCCAAGTACAGACTGGCTTGTTTTTACTAGGATCTCACCCCAGGCTCAGCAGCAGAAATCTGGAATCAGAGTGCATCAGCTCTGTAGAGATGGCCTTGTCCTGAAACAAAGGTTCAGATGGAGCCAGGAGCAGGAGCAGGGTGCAGGGACCACATCTGGGTTTCATCATTTGGGAATTGCCTGAGCGTGCTGTCAGCCTCTTCCTCTGTAAGGAGAATAAAAGATGATGCAGTGAGTAATGCTCAGTCAGTAACATTGAAATGCCAGATGTAGATAGATGGAGTGGTATCAGCTCCATCTGAAGCTGAGAGCTCTTGATGTCCTGCCTGGCTGCAGATGGAAGGGTCCTGCTGTAGCTGCTGGTACAGGTTGGACAGCCAAGGGAACAGGGAGTGTCACAGCCTGGTGGTTTTGTGCAGAGGAGCTGAATCAATGTGAGTGGTGCCTATGAATCCAGGGCTTGCTCAGGGGTTTTCCATGTCTGAAGACTCCTGTCTCCTTTTAATCCTACAGCTTGTTAACATCAGTTTTGTCTTTTGCATTCAGCTTCTGAGAAACTCCCATGAACTGTAGATTCCATAATTCCTGATTTCACCCAGCCCAGGCTTCAACCAGCCTGTAATTCCCTTGGCATAAACAGAAATTCAATTAAACAATATCAACCAGGGCTTATGGGGTTAACTTACCATGGCATGAAAACTCATAGAGGAGAGGAAGATTTATTTATAAGTTAACATTTTTATATACACACATGCATATATATATATTCATTAACTTGCTAGAATGTATATTGGGAGCATTTAATACATTCTTCAACAGCTGAGAAATTTCTGTTCAGCTCACGAAATCATCACCACAGTGAGTGATAATGAGCATTTTGCTGTGGGATGCAAATCCTACAGCATCCCTGCATCCCTGGTGAAGGAGGGACTGGAAATCCAGGCTCTCCCTGATACTAGGGCTAGACTGAGAATGGAAAAAATGAATTAACCCTTGTCATTTTTGCTAAGTGTGTCTATAATGAAATGTATTAAATTTGAAAGGTAAAAGTATTAAAAAAAAAAACTAAAATGTGGACCTGATATACTTACTTACTGTTAATCAAAGAAGAATTAGGATTAAGCAAAGGTTTCCTAACATTTTGTTAAATCTTTCATACAGTCTCTGGCAGGGCAGAAAACAAAACATAAGGAATACCTTCCAAGTAAATTTCCTCTAGAAAACAAATAATTAAATTTGCATATTTATTTGCCATTATTTCACAGTACTTTTGGGATATCTTATTTCACTCCTTAGTTACTTCATTGGTAGCAACTGCATTTCTTTCTTTCATGTCACAGTGATCTTGGAAATAGTTTTCAAAATCACTTTGGTTATCTTAGTCATGACTTACCAAAAGTTTTGCACTCAGTGCATATTCTAATCTACAAATTAACATTTGACAAGCATGCAAGGTCTTCTATACAAATAAAAAATAAATATGTGAGGGTGGGAGGGTTTATGTGTCAAACTTGTTTTGTATGGAAGAAAGAAGAGGGCAGAGAGAGCTGCCCAGAGAAGCAGCCTGGCAGCAGCACCACTTTTTGCTCTTATGACCACTAGTGACCAAGATCCTCCAAAATCACACCTCTCCTCCTGTCTTATTTTTCACACAAACACAGATCCATTATTTTAAAGATGGCTTTACTGGTGTCTATGCTCATTCCCTCCTCTTCCATTTATTTTGAAAGGAAAGCACTATTTCTTAACAATAATAAAAAATTCATTATATTGGAGAGATACAGAATTGTGTGCAAGTGAACTCTTTGGTATTCTGCACAAGGAAACAGTGAGTATATTCAATTTTTTTGTCCTGTAGGTCAAAGAGATCTTTTCTTGTTTGAAGTTCCCCATTGCCTTAAGAACACATCCCAGAAAATTTCCCTCCTTGCACTAATAGGACAGACATTCCAAATCTATCAAGCTGAAGGGAAGGCTGCAATCTTTCATTAGCTGCTGAAGAATGCACCACACCAGCCAGCTTCAAACATTCTGTCAAAAATATAATTAAGCCATCTTCTAAGTAATAGTAAGGATGCCTTGTATTTTCCCAGATGCTTTTATCCCGGCAAAGAATATATTTCAGAATTCACAGACCTCCTTCTGTCTCCCTTTATTAAAATAAATTTTGAAAAAATGCCATAGCTACTTTGATGAGATATTTATTTATTTATTTATTTATTTATTTATTTATGTGTGTATGTATCTCAGTGTTTATCAGTGAGGTCATTTTAGTGAAGAATACACGGCAGGGTCCCATGCATGTGTATTCCTGAACATGAGTCAGGGCTGGAATGAATGTATATTCTTGAATATGAGTCAGGTCTTTCTTGAATCCCTGAAGTGCATCAGTCTCTTGTGCCACCGTGGAACTTTGCAGGACAATTTTAACCCAAGGAACTGGAGGCTCCTTTGTTCAGCTGAAATTCAAAATGTGCTTCACACCCTCCAGGTGCTGCAAGAGTACCCCAAACCCCTCCAAATCGGGAACAATCCTTTTTTCTTCTTCTTCTTCTTCTTCTTCTAATACCAAAGGACTCCAATTTTTTAAATTAATACATCTTTAGGGGCAGGCAGGGCCATGAGTGCTCAGTGGAGAGACCTGAGTGGACAGGAGCTGGCAGCAGCAGCCCTTGGTGCCCAGCCCACACGCTCTGGCATCTGCTCATGTCTTTATCTCAGCTCCTCTCTCCCTGCAGCCCCTGGGAGAATGATGCCTTCATGCAGGCAGAGCAGGAAAATCAATATAAAGTATGCCCTCTTCTATTTTATTCATTTAATTGCTTTTATCTTTGTTAAGGGAAGTTAAAAAGAAAGCCAAGCAACCCTGTCTCTTGCTTGGTTGTCCCTTATGAGGGATTTTAAGGTAATCTGTCATCAGTTTGCATTACCACCACAGCAAAAAATCTCCCTCTCTTGAATTCTTACTTCAGGCAACTGAAGCATGAAATGGGAAATCTCATCTGCAGTGGAGAGCAAATGTGTCACCTTATTTATTAATTTCATGATCAGCTGAAGACTTTGATTTATTGGACATGCCCAGCCAGAGTGTTTTTGAATAAAGGCAAGAATAAAGACTAGCTCTGGAGAAGGTTGCTGAATATTTTCTTTTGATTATTTACACAGAAGAATGCAATGAGAAATATTGTTTAAAATCAAAAATAAAAACACAACAAAACACTACAAAACCAGGATCCCTTATGTCTTTTTTCCATCCTGTGGGAAGTTTTTCTCCCTTTTTCTTTGCCGAGTCTCTCATCATCGTCTGGGTCGGACATCTCATTCCAGTCCATGCCTCTACCTACAGGTTGTGGAGTGCTGTACCTTGGATTTGTTTGATTTAGCTAAACTTGGCTGCCAACGTGATGGGTTGAGACCCTGGAGTCCTGGCTTCAGGGTGCCATTGGCAAAATAAGCACAATTTAAAATATTTGCAAAGTGCTCACATAGTGCTGTGAGCTCCTGGGCACTTTGGAAGTGCCTGGTATTTTCTTTGCAAATGGGATTTGCATGTATCTGAACATTTAATCTCTTGCAAGAAAAGGTGAAGTCACCACAGACTGGCAGGAGACAGACTAAGAACCTCACATTTATTTCACTGCATTTGGGAAAAAGAACACATGAGCACTCTCAAAAATCTACATTTCCCTCTTTTCTACAGCAAACATACACTGAACCAGTTTTGTGTAAATTGCTTTAAACTTGCAATAATAGTGATATATCCAGGAGAATGGTGAAGGAGTTCCCTGTGCAGTGCTGGAGCCTGAGGTCTCAGGTATAAAATCAGGAGAACAGTAAAAAGAGAGATGGACCAGGCACGGATGTTGGCTTGGGTGGGTGCATGTCCCAGAATTATGTTCCTGCTTCATTTCCCCAGGGCTGCTAGTGGATTATCTAATGATGGATAGGTTTTAATTAGGAGTGGACATGTTTTCCAACATCTGGTCTTCATCCAGATGCTAATTCAGAGAAATATTTTGGTCTGGTTTATGCAGGGGAGTTGGCTAAGATCATCTTGACAGTCCCTGGTGGCACCGTAATCCATGAGCCTTGCCAATAAATCACACCATTGCTCCAGCCTTCTCTGTGGAATCACTCAGGCAAAGGATGTGGTGAAAAGGATCAAATCTAACCCTGATTTTTGTTCAAAGCTCCCCTTTTTAAGAGGAAATGCATATCGTAATTGATTCACCCACTCCACTTGACCCACCATTTAATCACTTAGGGAGAGAAATACAGACTGTCCTTACGAATGTGCACATATGCAAATCTCTTGCCTGTAAGGCAATTAAGCTCATAGGTATAAAAAAAATATCTTTTTCCTTAAGGGAAAGCCTGTGGCATTAAAAAAAACCACATTTAGAATCTTAAAGCCATTGGTTTTGGGGATGTTTAAGGGATGTGGGGCTAGAGAGTCAACAGAGTTAGACGGTTTTCAGTCAGCATCAAAAAGAGCAGGAATGAGTCCCCGTTTGACAGCTTGGAGATAAACTGTAAATGTCAGACATAATTTATATGTATTTTAAAAATTCAACAACAACAGCAAATAATTCAAGGGACTCTAGCCAGCTGGTCTTCCTTCTAAAACTGGATACAGCAAGCAGGAAGTTTTTGCACAGTGATGATGACATGCAAGAGCCTTCTATATAAATTTACACATTTATCAAGCCTTTGTGGAATAATAAGCTACAATCTAGGCAGCCTGGGGCAGTCTGCTGTAATTGTTATGATTTGTTTTCCAGATACAGTACAAATTCCTTGGTAATCTTTCCTGAATTTTAATAAGGGGAAGGGAAGGCTTAATTAAAGAATCCTTTTGTGCCTTCTGTGGCCACTGCCATCTGCAAGTGCTTCCTTCTGGGTCTTATCTCCATGGTACAGCCCCCAGCTCTGCCTTTGTGCAGGGTGCTGGTAACTGAGGCTCAAGGAAATACCCATACTGAGCAGGTTTTGGGAAGCATGAACCACTTTGGCATCTTCAGTGGAGAGGCAAAGACCCTTTGATCAGCCCTGATGCATTAGAGCATTTATTGAAGACAAGTGGCATTTATTTCAAGACAAATTAATGGCATTTATTTCAAGACAAATTAGGGAATAACTAGTTTGAATATGAAATAATCACAAAACTTTTTTTTTTTAAGGAGTATGTATAACATAATAGACTTCTACCAAGAGTAGTATCTGGTGTGATAGGGCCTTTTGTGTGTTGATATAAATGGGTTTTTATTTCTACAGTGAAATAGGGAAATGTATCTACCCATAGAAGCTGTCAGTAAGCTGTCAGTGAGCTTCTCAGATCCAGCTCTGTACAGAAAAAATTGATAATTTATTTGGAAATGAATCCTCCCCACCCACAGTTTCAAGAATAAACAACTTCTCTAATAGGAGTTTCTAATTAAGGCTGGGTGCCCCAGCTTGTAACGTCCTGAAAAATCAAATACTATGATGGATTTCACAAGTATGACCCAGAAACTGGCTGGCATTTCAGAGCAGGATGTGTCTGACCACAGGCAAAAAGAATGCTAGAGACTAACTCTCCTTGACTTAATGCAGAAAGAGCAAACACCAGAGGCATCTTACGGAGCCCCTGCTCCCTCCTTGCAAGTATATATATCCTTATGTACCTTTTGCTGTAAGAAATTAAAAGTTGTTCTTTCTGTTCTGTTAAATGATGTCTGCCATAGCTGTGAAAGCTTTACTAATTTCCTCTCTTTGTTACATCCCTACTCCCTTCTTTCCTATCTGTCTATCCTATATGCCTGTGAGCTGCTTTGGTATGGGAATCCTCAGCACTGAGTTCTTTCCTTCCATGCTAATCCCCCTTAGGAGCAGCCAGGATGTAATTATTAATCAGTCACTGGAGAGCCAGGAGTGTAATCTCTAGATAACATCCATCCCACTTAAGCCTGCCCTGAACACGAGTTTTTGGAGAAATGTCTTGGGACTTTGTGTCTTCTGTTACACCTTGATGTGATCACACAGGAATCCCCACAGGAGTGGAGAAAAACACTGGCAGAGCTGATAGCCAGGGTTTAATTCTTCCTGTCTGGCTGCAAACGTGGTGGGATGCCATTGCTTTAGCTGATGGGTGTGTGAAAGCCTGAACTGTGGGCAGAGGGGTTAATTTATTGAAAGAAAAATTAATGCCCTTTGTCTTTTTCCTCTCCTCTTTTTATCCATTTGCATCAATTCTCTATCAAGCAAACTGCTTTCCTCTACATCTGGACAAATTCAGTTTTCATTTTATTTCTATTGCACTTTTGTGTCCTTCCAGCTCTGTTAGCATAGATCAAAACAATCTAGGAGCATATGTTCCTATCAGATTTAATGTGTAGACTTTGTTAAATCTCTCAAAAGACCTTTCAGATCTAAGCCTAAGTTTAAGTAAGCAATTAATTATTGCATAGCTCTTCCAAAGAAAATACAGCTTGTTTTCAATTTAAACTGTGATTCTGGCTCTTTCAAAGTTTCCTGTCTGTTCATTCCAAGCCAGGGATTGTGAAAATTTGATCTCAGACAGCACCTGTCAAATCATCAAAAGGCTTTGGGGAGCCTCCACGTGTCAAGAAGAATCTCCAGTTCTTCACTCACCCCCGTGCAGTTCAGGGACCAAATTCAGTCACACACATCAGTGTGTGCAAACCACTGGACTAAAACCTTTCTCTAAAACACTTCAAACACAGTATCTTGCCTAAAAGGACACAGACTTCCTATAAAAACAAGGAGAGAATATTAAATTAATCCTGTGACACTGTGAAATGTCAGGCAGGAGGGAGTCCCTGGGGAGGCAGAGGATTTGGGAGCAAAGTGTTTCTTGTCCTGGTTCACGATTCAGGGACAAAAGCCAGGAGTGATTTCCTGAAGAGAGGAGGTATCTGTGATTCAGCTGTCACATTGTCAACTGCTCCTGGCCACCCAGTGCCCTGACAGGGCAGGGAAATACCTCCCACCAGAGCTGGGGGTGAAATAATGTCTTTCTGCTGGAAAACTCCAGGTGGTAGCACAGCTTGTCACGCAGTAAATCGAGTTCACCGTGCAGAGCATCACTGCTGCCAAGCCAACAGAAGGCACCAGAGCCAAGCCCAGCAAGCCCCATAAACACACAGAAAGAGCAGGGGATTAACGTGGGGCTTGTTGTGTTGGTTTTTGAAGGATGGTGTGTAATTCATCACTTGGGGGCAATCATGAGAGGGATGTTTGAATCCCTCAGAGAGAGCAGAGCTTATAAATAATAATGAACAGAATAAAATGCAAATGGCCTGGAAGGAATCAATAGTCATGAATGAAATCAGCCCTCGGTTCCTAATTGAAATGAAAATGAGATGCATATTCAATATGTGCTTAATAGAATATACATAATATGAGCATCCTGAGCTAATGAACAAGATCTTTCCATCATGCAGATGCACACAGGCAGACCCCCCTTCCTAGGAAGAGAATGCCAAGAGATGCACCCAGCATCACCATACCTCCGTGAATTGCTATGGATATATACATATATATTGAGGATAATGGAAACAATGAACTTTTAACCTCTCTTAGGTCTCAACCACAAACAGCCACAAGAAGAGCAGCTGTTGTTTCTGAATATCCATGAAACTGTGATAGGTATTTTGCATATTGCTCCAAAATTAATTGACGCTTTTGTTTGTGTTGGAAATCGCGTGTGCCGAGGCGTTATTCTCCTTTGTATTTCAGGCCATTCTGCTGGAGCTGATTAGGTGCCCACATGCTAATTGCTCTGGTTCCTTGGTAGCCCTTCCTGGGACCTCACTGACCCACGCAGAAGAGTGGGAGCTGCTGCTCTTTGAATCTAATTACAAACAATTGAATTATTTCCTGCACAAGGCTGAGCTGGGGATCTCTTTATCTCAGCAGAAAGCAGATGTGCATTTCTGTGGGGATGACTTGCCCTGATATGCTGAACACTGGCACACTCCCTTGCTGTAAGAAAAGAGCTCCCTCTTTAAAACCAGATTTTTGGTGTTTGTGACTTGGAATAACGACCAGCAGAGACAGGAACATTGGTGTCACGTGCAGGAGGGTCTTGGCTAAGGCTGCAAACATCAGATGTCATGAGCTTAGCACTGCTGAGACAGCAGCAGGAGATGGTCCATAGCCCTGGGACACAAGGAATCCTGACAGCTGGGTAGGTGTGAGGCACCCTGGCTCATGTAGGATCACCTCCCTGAGGTTCCACTCTTCTTGTGTTGGAGAAGACAAGTTAAAAGATGCCCAGTTTATTGCTGAAATGCTGATTGCCCTTTGCCATGCTGGGTGCCTCGCCCAGGAAAACAGAATTATACATCCTGCTCTTGGCATAAAAACCCAAAAGCCAAGAGTCCTAATTGGAATTCTGCCTCAGTTCAACCTCTCTGCCTCCAATTCCTCATCTCCACCCCACATCTGTCCTGAGGGCTGAGTGTTTAACATTGCAATGTTTTGAAAATGTTCTAAATGTTCTGTGCTAAATCCTATCTGAAAGTACCTAACTGTTAAACAGATGGAGCTTATTTTATTGCTTTGCAAAGCAAATGTCATCTGTATTGAATTTCTTGCCTTGTCTGCTAACAGGATTCTTCTCTCTGATTTTATTTTTCCATTCCTTTGGAGACTGAGTTGTTGGGGAGGGAGCCGAACACAGTAATTTAAGGGCCAAAAATCTCTTTCTTGCTTTAGTATCCAGCATTAAAGTTACTGCCACATCACTACTGAGCCAGAATCCCAACTGGATATCAGACTGATGAGGTCTTTATCCCAGACCCATTACTGGATGGAAACACATTCTTCTGAATCTGCACTCTGTGACTGAATGGGGGCACCAATTGACAGGGAAAAAAGTGTGTTCTGAGCACAGCAGAAAGCTGAGCAAAAATCATCCCTCCCTCAACACAGCAGAACAGCTCTTCTGACTCACTGAAGGCTTTGCTAAGGGCCACTCAGCTAAGCCAAGGGCCATTAAGCTGCCATAGAAATCCCTGTGGGTTTTGCTCATGGGAAGAATGGCTGAGGTTTGTCACTGGTGTAAGCTGCAGGGGTGCAGCCTGTGCTGCTGCCCCTTGAGCACAGCAGAATGCCTGCAGGGAGCAGTGCAGTGCTCCTGGCTGGGAGAGCTCTAACCCACCACACTCTGTCCCTCTGCCCTGTCTCAGCACCTCTATTCTCAGACATGAGCACAGCAGTTTGGGAGGGCCTTTGACCAAGAGCTATTCTCACAGCCAGCAGAGTAATTCTTCCTGTTGTATTCCTTTTTCTTCCAGTAGATGGTTGTCTGTAGCTGTACCTTTGTAATTTTTCTCCTCATTTACTGGGTCTAGGCAGTGCAAAGCCAAGAAAAGGGGTGATGGACCTGTTTTCATTACCTGGCCTGCATCCTGTCACCCTGCTTCCCACACCTGCTGCACTGGGTTCCAATCCTTCCTCCCTGAGACCCTACAGCCTCTGCACCTTCAAGAGTGTGGCTTTGAGTCACAAGCAATAAACCTGGAAGGACTTGAATCTATTCTAGGCTGCTGCTAGGTACAGCAGATGTTATCTGTTAGATTTTACTTTCCCAGAAATTCTTCTGATTCATAAAACGTTCAGGGTTGTGGACCCCTATTCCATCAACTCTTTCTTTCCTGCTGTGTAGCTTTTGGCAGTGGAAACATGTATGAATGACTTCAGAGCTGGTCCTCTTTATTAACATCTTGGTTGGCCAGAACATTGTTGGATAAGCCATGAATAGTCCTGGAGAGCCTGCAAGGCATCAGGAAGTGATTTTCCAGATGAGAAGTAGAAAGAAAGAAGGAAAAATCTGTTTTGAGCTATACACATGAATTCCCATGGATGCAAACAAACAAAATGGAGAAGAATTAATTCAATTAAAGAGCATTCAAGCTTAAGCCTTGTTTTAGGATTTTTTAAGTGATAACTCATGTAGCTACACTGCACTGGAGTTTCCTTGGATTTTTTTTTCTTTGTATTTCTTTTTCCCAAGTAAGACAATCCCTCAGTTAAAAGGATCAGAACACTCTGAAATAATTGCTGAGAAGTAATTTGTCTTGCTGTTCTCCCTGGGGAGCAGCACTCCAGGGTGAATGCTGGTCCCAAAGCAGCTGGAGACCTCTCATCTCTCAGCATGTGGCTCTCAGCACATCCCTTAGTGCTGGGATGAAGGAGAGGAGAACTACATGGATTGGTCTGGAGCATGTGCTGTTGGTGCTGACCCTGCAGGGCCAAATGTGAGCCCAGGCTGAGTGCTGGCAGCTGGCAGTGTCACAGAGTGCAGGGAAGATCCACGTTCCTGACACCCCTGTCAGGACATGGCAGTGCAGCCTGAGGAGCTGACCCCACACCTTCCCTAACAAAGAGCCACTGCTGCTGCTGCTGGAGGATACCAAGAGCAAACTGAGGATGTGAGGATGGCTTTGCATGAAATACATTGACTGCTTGGCTGAAATTTCCCTCCTTTTGGCACATCAAATATTCACGTGTTGTGCACTAATAAGATACATCTATTTGTAAACCCACCTCATGCTATTTAGAATGGGGTCAGGAGATATTCACGTTATACACAGAGGTTGATGGAAGTGATGGAAGGGGGATTCTGTGAGTTTTAGGGAAAACTCTCACCATAAAACCTGATCTAGTCAGTAAAACATTCATCCATATCACCCCTTCCCCACTAGTGACCCTGATCTCCTATTTCTACACTTGGTGTGAGGATTATCAGCTTTTCTCTACTCCAATGCCACCCTCATCTTTTGGAAGACTTTTGTTGCATTCACAGTATTAAGATCAATTTAGCACTTGTTATGGTGGTTTCAGATTTTTTTTTTAAGCACAAAAAATAATATTTAAAACAGTAAAATTGCCAGATGGGAAGCAAATTTAATAAGTTGATAATATCTTTTCATTTTAATTAGAAGACTGCACATAGAGCTGTCTGGTTGAAATACAACCTGACACAACTGCAATAATCCTAAACTGCCAGATCTGATTTTGTTTTCCAAGTAGGAACTAAAGAGTACTTTAATTTCTTTAAAAGTACATTGGAGAGGATAATATCTCATTTACAAGGGCATTCTTTAAGGAAGACTGACTCAGGCACTAAGAGACATGGAAAGTGAAAAAGTAAAAACCGAGTTGAAAAACAGTTATGACCACCAAATGAAATAAGCAAATAAAAGCTGCAAAGGAACAGCTCAGTTTTGCCACCTAAACCTTTGTCATTTTTCTACAAGCCATGGGTAGAGTGCTACTGCAATTCACAATACAGAGCTTGTTTTAATATTTTGCTCCATCTATACTTATTCCATGGCTGGGAGAACTGGGCTTTATCTCAATATTATCAAGGCCTTTCCATCTTAAAAATGGTGTACAAAAACCAGACTGACTGGAACTGAATACAGTATTCATGGAGAGAACAAATACCCACAAAATATCACCTATGTCTGATGAAAATCAAGATGTACCCTCTGGAGAGAAGATTATGTAGAACCCTCCCTCCTCAGTCATAAGTGAATATCCTATTTTTACATATATCTGCTTCCTAACTCTGTTTCCAGTGAAGGAAATAATAAATTATTTTTAAAATTCCATTTTTATCCATGAGGCAATCTCAGAAACTTATTAATGGACAGGAAATGTTGGCCGATAGTAATGTGGTTTAAAAGCACATTACTTTATAATCATTTTACCTGGGTTCAGATTAAGATTTTTAAGCCACAGAAGAAATTATTTCTCACTCTTTTCTTATCAGAGATTGAGTACCTACAAAAATTCAGATGGGAGATAATACATGCTGAGTTTAATACAGGGAAAAAGCTGTGGTAGAACACTGACAGGGAGGTTTTGGGTAAAGTTGCATATATTTTTTTGTGTGGTGCAAAGAAAGAAAGGTCCCCACCTCCAGATATGTTTGAGTTACAGGAATAACGGTGCTTTTATCGAGAGGAAATGGGAGCTAGGGAAATATTCCTTGTTTCTAAACAAAACCATCCATTTTTCTCCCCAATTCCTAATGCATGGGATGTAGTCAATATGAAATATTGTTCTTCAGCTGCCTCAGCATGCATGTCTGCTACACCAGCACTTTCTTGGCTTGATTTCATTTCAAAGCCCATTCACAGTCTTTTCTCCCTGTGCTATAGTTCTGTAACTGATTCAGGTTTCAAGTAATATTTTGCTGTTTTCCCTCAAGAGTAAAAAATCAGAGCTGGCTCCTGTGGGCAATAGCTGATTTTCACGAGCTAGAGGCAAACCTTAGGGTTCATTCCACACAGATTCTTTTGTAAGTGTGTCTAGCTTGATTGAAACATGCAAAAAAAGCATCACCTACATCTGTCATCAGCACAGCACTTATCTAGGAAAAAAGGTTTGCAGATGAAAATGATCCTGGGAGTAATAGCAAATCCAAGATGAAAAAAAATCAAGTGACCTCCTTTTAAATACCACAGAAACATATTGGCAAACCTTTACCATTAGACTGGAAAATAAATATCCACCCACTCATGCTCAAATTTCAAATGAACATGATCTAACTAATCAATTTTTGTTTATTTAGCATGCTCTAACTACTCAAGTAAATCTAAATTAATGGCATGAGTAATTGGATTCATTTAAGACCTTGCATTTCCTTTCCTTATGCTCTGCTGCTCGCTGCTGCTTCAATGGGAGCAGCCAAACCATTTTCTTCTGTGGGCCACACAGACAATGCACTGATCACCAGAATTTGGGTCTCAGGTGCCTTTTCAGAATTATCCTCTCACATGTGGCATAGCCAATGACTAAACCAAAAGGGAAAGAATAAAAATGTTGCTTCTACCAGAATATTTCTGGGAGAGAACCATCACCTTCTGGGCCTTCTCAGCAGTCCTGTCCTCTCTGTGTTGTGGTTGAAATTGCTCAGCAGGGATGCAAATTCCTGGAGCCTGGACCCCTTAGCTCAGATGAAAATAGTGTGAAGTGAGTGAGGGTGAACAGGCCAGCAGGAAAAGGCAAAGGGGTTTTGGACCAGGAGCAAACAGAGTTGTTAAAATGGCATATTTTCTAACTAGCAGCAGAACTGCTGACTCTGGTTTAGATTATTGTTCCTTGCCTTCCATGAGTGCTAATAGGCTATAAATAAACCCACAAAACCTTACTGCCAGTGAAAGCTAATTTCTGGTGCATTTACTGATGTTTAGGGCTTTCTTTTCACAGCAGATGAAATCACTGGAGTGTTTGCTGTGATTTGGTGTATAGCAGCTTAAATCAGAGCTTTGCTTGGACCAGCTCCCAGCACTCCCTTTGTTGTTGGATCAGCAATCTTAGGGTGAATTTGCAAGGGGCCAAAGGAATTAAGTGCCCACACTGACTTATTTTGGTCATCAGGATGCCCACATTTGCCTTACAAATGCAAACTTTGAAAAAGTACACCCCATTTTCAGCAAGAAGCCTACTGAACAGACTTCTACACCAGGGAGATTTCTTCTCCTTTGTCTCTTACTTGAATTCTTCCTTTGGGTTTTGGTCTGTGCAGCAGGGGAAAGGTGCCAGTGTTGAGAACACCTGAAAAGCAATTAAAGGTAGCAGCTGCTGAGGGACTGCTTCTTTATTGCCCTCCACTGAAAAGGTTCATGGAAAACTATTTGCTTTCCCTGAGCTGCTGAAGAAAATGTTAGACAAGTTGTAGCTCTGTGCAGAGGTTTGTGCCTGCTCTAACCCCTCGCATCATTTTATATCTGCAAATCTATTGACAAATTATTTCCTATCTGCTTTTCACACTTGCTAGATTCCTGGGGTGAGAGAGTCTTTATTTCTTTGCAGGGCTGAACTGCAGCCAACTAGATTAGAAAATGTTACTTTCTGAGAGGTTTTTTTTTTTTTTTTTTCCTTTTAGCTGCCTACAGAATGCTATACTGAGGTGCACAGAAAAAAAAATAAATTCGACACCAGAGATATGATTTTTCTATTAACCTTCTCACTCCAAACTTCCTCAGAGATGTTCATTTTCCCAGTGGATTTCTATAGAATTTTTCCATAAAAGCTGAAGAAGTTTGCAGAAATCAGCCATTCTTAAGAGAATTTCTTCATGCTCATATATTTATACATTGGTTTTAAAATCAGATTCCTTGTAAGTATACAATTCCACTATAGATGAGGCCTTGTAAGGCTCAGTTGATACATTACAGAGCCCTTCATTACCAGGCTTTGGTGAAACCCAGCTCTGCTGTTACTGGTACAAGGAAAAGCTGTCCAGGAGCTGGTACCACACATGGTTCTCTATAGAAATCTGGTGTCTGACAAGAACTGGAATGGTTCAGGAAATGGTACTTTGGGGACTGGGGATTCACCAGGCCATGGGGAGTGAATCTGCAGCACTTCTTGGCCAGAATTCACCAGAAAATGAGTGAGCCTGTAAATCACCACCACTGGTACGAGCAGGGATGTGAAGGCAGGCATAATTAATCAAATTCATTTGAAATATGGAAAAAATCCATTTCATATGCAGCTGAAGACAGCCCTGCAGAAGAGTTCTTCTCCATTCCAAAGGGAGAGTTCCCACATTTTGATTGCATGAGGACTTGAAGAACAATATGCAGAGTGCTGCCATCAGAGAGGCATTTGCAATCAAGCACAGCCTAATGCAACCCTGTCTCTTGGGAGTTTTGTTGGGTTTTTTTCCTTCCCTGATATTTGTTCTTTCTCCCATTCTTCCTTTGTGGTTTATTTTGTCCTTTCAAGCATTAATTTCCCAATTGATAAATAAAATTTCCTACTGACTGTGGTGCAATGGCAGTCAGGCCAGGATGTACATTTCCAGTTTAATAAAACCAGTGAGAATGATTTGTTAAATCAATGCAGGAAAAATGCAGGAGAGGAATTTCAAGGATCCCTGAGTTCCTGGGTATGATTGCGTCAGATGGAAGTAATAGCTTTGATTTTTTTTATATATAAGCATTGTTCTCATGACCCTCACAGTTACAGTGGTCCTACATTCCTTCTTTATAATGGATTGATGTTTATTGCCTGGGATTTGGGATTTTGATCCTGAAATCTGAAGAACTATTAAATTCAACATAACTTATGGCTTACCCATAAATCTAATAATTCAAGACAGCTTTCAGTAAAGGCCAATGTGGTAATGACTCCCCTGAAATCTGGCTATGAATTTGAGCAGGCTGACTTATTTCTGCTCTGCAGGCACCCAAAAAAATCATTAATCTTGCTGCAACATTTAGGTATCAATGCTTTGTGTTGTTAACTATTAGATTAGAAAACTCGGGATTTGGAAATCTCTCAGATTGTTAGTGGTTGCTGTGGAGAGTGGACTAGACCATGATTTTTATCAAGGTAGATGTGTTTGACTTCACACTGCTTTCCTTCTCCCTGGTGTGTTATTGATGGTGCTCTGTTGCACTCATTCTTCAGACAACGAAGAATTCACCAAATAAAACAGTTTTCACTGATGTCCACATATCATTGTGTTGTAATGCTGTTATTTTTTCCCTAAATTTTATCCAGGACATGTGAGCCTTTGAGGATAAGTACAGAAAAAAAAATAGATATTCTGGAAACTCTTCAGTCTTCCTTAGTTATAACAGAGAGGAGAACTGCATATAGGGGCTGTAAGTAGATGTGTAAAAGGAATCATGATTTGGCAGACAGATGTCTTAATAGGTTTTCTTATTCCTGTGCTTTTAAAAAACTTATTTCCTTTAAATATATCCCACACCCCATCCCATGGCAGCTCAGGATACAGGGGCAGACATACACAGACACTGTTACCAAGGCAGCAGCAGCACACAGACATTGGGCTGCTACCATGACAGCAAATGTTTTATGGTTTATATATATATATATATATATATATATATTTGTTTGTGTGCAAGCATCTGTCCTGGCTTCAGGCCTAAATCCCACAAGTCAATGCCAGAAGCTGCAGTGATTTAAGACCATGGAGTTAGGCTGGATGTGGTGAAAATTAAATTAAGCACGTGCTTAAACTTGCTTCTTGATGGGAACCTTCTTATCCGAGTAAAACTGGGAGGACAAGGACACTCAGAAAGCCAGGAGCAGTCAGCTCATCCAGGGAAAATGAGTGTGAGTTGTCACCTCCCATCACAGCTTCCCAGGCAAACAGGGCCAAATCCTTGGAGCCAGTGTATCCTACAAGGAGTGTCCCAAGTCAGGGTTTTCCTTGGCCATCTCCAAGTAATACCCAACAGACAGTGTAAATACTTTTAAATTTTGCCCACAATCCAGAAGGCTTGTTGCATTATATTTTTGTCCAAATAGATACAAATATTGCCCCTCATTAACCATAACCCCTGAAATTTTGTGGGGTTTAATTTTTTTCTTCAAATAATTAAGCCTGTTTTCTGCTGGCAGCAATCACATTTGCCTACACGAGGCCAAGTCTTCCTAAGTTTATTAGATTTACTATTTCCAAGAAATAGCTTTCATAACCAGAGTGCCCATGACTTCTCCAGCTATTTCCTGTTGTATTCCCAGGTTGTTGCCCATGCCAGATTCCCGTGCAAGGGTGGTCTCATGTTACAGAAAGAGCCTCCTTCTCTCTGGAGGACACCAAATTCTCTGACCCCACACAGATATAATGATGACTTTAAAACACAGAGTGCAGCAATTACCCATGCACGTGTCATAAACCAGGTCCACAGAATTATTTATTGTCTCTCTGCTTTTAATTTTGTCTTGGTTCTGCATCCTATAAAGGTTCCTGTCATGCTGCCAGCATTTTGGTGCCTGTTATTTATTTTATTTATTGTTGAGAAATGAAAATATGTGTAAATCTATAAATAGCTAATATAAGAAATATTGCTTCTGTGGCATAAGTCTGAGTCTTTCATGGCTCTTGCATCAAATGAATGGTCCACTGGGTCAGGCAGCCTCAGCCAATCTCCCAGCACCCCATGACATTTAAATATAATTTAGCTTTCAGGGTTAGGGGGGAAGAGGGGAGGGGAAACTGAATGAGTTATGAAAATACAAATTAAACTACACTACTATTGCTGTACAGTCTGTGCCATATTAAATAGCTGACGTGTCTTTTCCGAGACCTTGTCTTGTTACTTTTACATTTATGTAAACTTACTTCAGTTAAAAAGAGAGCAGGAAAAGAAAAATCAATTGAAACAGAAGACAGAGATTTAATTTAGCTGGGGGAAAATCAGATCAAGGAAGGCAAATGATGAAGATAAAAGTAACCCCTGTCCCAATGTAGAGGGAGAGTGGCTGTCTGATGTTCATTAGAATTAATTAACAGCATTCTGCTCCTCTGGGACCTGGGGGGCTGACGAGGGTGGGTTTGCTGCTTTTCCAAGAATGAATTAGAAACACAGACCAAAGGAAAAGGGAGACAGGGGTTCCCACCCTTTTAAGACTACAGTGAGTTGTTAGATCTAGATGTGGGTGGACAGAAGTGAGGTGGTTTAAGCCCAGCCCTTCCTCACCACAGCTGGGGTGGAAAAAGGCAGTGACTGATGGACTCTTGTGCTGACAGTGTACCTGGGAAAACGAGGTTTATGTGATCCGTGCTGTGTGTGCAGCTGTCTGCCTCTGCAAAAATCATAATGTGCACTGGCTGATTTGAATGAGACACCTGAATACTCTGAAGGATATGAAATTCCCAGATGGAAATAGGCAAGCAGGTAGGAAAGTGTCTTTGTCTATGTTCAGGCTGGTACTAGGAATGAACTCACATTCCTTATGAGACACTAGAGAATCAACATTAGACGAGCTATTATTAACATCCCAGCACTGCCAAGCCCACCACTAACCCATGTCCCCAAGTGCTACACCTACACATCTTCTCAATTCTTGCAGGGCTGGTGACTGGGCAGCCTGTTCCAGTGCTTGACAACCTTTGGTGAAGAATTTTTTCCTTATATCCAATCTAAACCTTTCCTGGAACAGCATGAAGCTATTTCTTCATGTCCCATCCCTTGAGGAGAGCCTGACCCCCACATGGCTACCCCTTCCATTCTGGGAGTTGTAGAGACTACCAAGGTCACTCCAGAGCCTCCTTTTCTGCAGGCTGAAGCCCCCCAGCTGCTCTTTATCAGACTCATGCTCCAGTTCCTTCACCAGCTCCATTTTCTCCAGAGACACTCCAGGCCCTCCAAGTCCTTCTTGTGGTGAGGGGCCCAGAACTGGCCCCAGGATTCAAGGTGAGCCCTCACCAGTGCCAAGTGCAGAAGGACAATCACTGCCCTTGTCCTGCTGGCCACACTGCTGCTGACAAAAGCCAGGATGCTGTCAGCCTTTTTGGCCACCTGGGTACACTGCCAGCTCAGATTCAGCTGCAAGCCAGACTATTAAACCCAGGATAATCCAAATACCAGACACAAAATGGCAGGAAAAAAAGGTTTCCTAAATTCATGTGGGATTTTTTTCTCCTCATCTCTCACCAAGAAGTCCTGCCAGGAAGCCTGTTCATGCCAGCCCTGAAGATCCTGTGCCTGCACTTGGTGTGTGCTAGAGGAGGAGAGGCAGCCAGCCTGGGAGCACGAGCAGACCAACAGAGCTGCTTCCAAGAACATGGGAGGCAGCTGAGCGTGGAAGGACACAAACTTTGTTTGCTTGTTTTGGATAAAAAAGGAAGGCTCATTTCAAGCTTCATAGGAATTTTTTGAGGAATGGAAGAAATCAGGCTTTACCAAATGCAGGGAAAAACTGACTTTTCAAAACCTGTAGAGGATCAGGGCTTAAACAAACAGAGTCTCTGAAATTAAATCATGCAAATGTACTTGACAGATTCCCTGTTCAGAAAATGGTGCCCAAGAACAAATAGTTCTTTGGCTGTTGAAATGTTACAGGATATTGGCAGCCTAAAGAGATGAAAATAACCCCCTGAATCAAGACATTCTGCAGCCCCTGAGCTGCTGTGCTCCTGCCCTGTGGTCAGGGGGTGTGAGCACTCTCAGGATGGTGATGACTGAATGATTTATGAAGTCCCTTTTTCAAAGTGTGATATATGCCAATAACTCACTTTTTGAAATTTATGAAAATTTAATAAAGAATAAAAATTGGTTACAAAAATATTAATACAATAATAAAAGTTTAAAAAAGTTTTCAGAGACAGGACAAATAATGAGGCAAATAAGAGCAAAGTAGGTAGCCCGGGTCTACCGTCCCCCCTCCCTCCCAGACAAAGGCTGAGAAGGAGAAGGGCCCCGTTAGAGAGAAGCCTCTCTATTTTTGAGGACCAACTTTAATGAATATGCATACTTTATCTAAGAAAAGCCCGTTTGCCACGAGCCTTTTGCAAAACCCCTGGCGTCCTGGAGTCTGGCTTAACCAGATAGCTTTGTGGATTCAAGGAGATATGCATGGTCTGGCTTGACCAGGGTGGTTTCGAGGAGATATGTATCTTTCCCTCTGAAACATCCAAGAGGGGTTTTTAGTCTGGCTTGTTGTAATTGTTCTCTCTGTGTAGAAACCTCTGGGTTATCTTCTCTTTGCTCTTGAGCTAAGGACAATACCTTACACACACTTCTTACTTAGATTCAATGTTAAAAACTACATTTACTATATTATTTAAAATGTTAATATTGCATAACTTTTCTACCTAGCATATTACATATAGTAAATATCTGCGTAGAGCCACACACACAATATGCATTTTTCACAATCCCTCCTCTTTCTTTTTATAATAAAATTGGCTCGAGCGGATATTTACTGCTCTCTTGCATCTCTTTTTAGATCCTCATAAACTGGTATCCCTAAGTGATCCCCTTCAGGTCCGGGCAAAAGAAAAAATCCTGGTTGTATGACACCCAGAGTACAGCTCCCTTTCCACTTGGGAGGGAGTTTTGGATACGCCCTTTTCCCACATATCCAGAACAAACCGTCTGGAGCTTTCCAATAGTCCAATTTTTGCTCATCCATATTCTCCCAAAATTTAGAAATCTCTGGGATGCCAACATAAGGATTCTTTCCTGTATCATTACATTGAAAAAGCCTGATTTTATTATTATATTCACAATTTCTGTTTTTTTTTCTTTTTTTTTTTTTTTTTTTCTGGGTCCAGTACATGGTAGGTTCTTCTGGGATCCACCATACAGAGGTTCTATTACTAACCTTGTATCTTTTACAGGGAGTTTTTCCTACTTCATGGAGGAACTTTTTTCCTTCATGCCAAAGACATTCCTCCCCTATGACCACTGAACTTAAAATCCATCCCCCTGGCCGATTTTCTCCCCTTATACTTGTTTGGTTCCACTTAAGGAGCTCGATTGGGCCTAAGCTGCTGCCTTTCCATGGCCATTCTTCTGACATCAAAGCCCCTCCACAGACCCAACAATTGGTTACGTTAAGTTCCTTACTTATTCTTTCTCCCAATTCCACAAACAGATTTTTACCCATCCGTGAAATATCTATTTCTTTCTCTAGTTGTTGTTCCAATTTCTTATACAAACCATCCAACGAGATTGGTACAGGCTTTGGTGGTGGTGCAGGCCTAGCTTTTTTGCTTATCAATTCCTCCTTTACCAAAACCTTTGCTTTACTCTCAGTAATGTGGGTGAAACACATCCATTTCTCCCCTTTTGCATATTCACTTCCCCCTAAATTCTCTGCAATCCAATACTTTTCCAATTGTACATGCAGTTTCCTAATCTGGAAGGGTTATAACAGTGACTGTTGATATGAGTGTGAGAAATAAAGAAGGAGCCTCGGTGTCTTTTCCATATACAGTTTTTGGTAACACCTATAGCATGGCCTGGTCGACATCCCAAAAGGGAAGAGCCAGAAAATGAGTGACAGAACCAGGAGAGGTCCAGTATGGCTTATACTCCCACCTCCCATGCCTATGGGGTTGCAGCCCACAGCAGGTGTATGTGATCTTCTCGGTGGCGATTATAGAGGCCAATCTGGTCTTGCCCTCTCCTCTATTGTCACTTTCTCTTAGCTAATTTCCAGGCAAATCGTTTTTGACACTTCTTGACCGTGGTCTCCCACTCTTCCTCAGCTATCTCCCATTCAACAGGCACTAATAATTCCCAACCACACAACCAAGTTATTATTTCAGTAGCTTCAAATTCTTCTTGGATAGGGGGCTCAGGTGACACTCTACGCTTCATGCAACGAGAGCGTCGTTTGTGTGAACTACAGTACCAATTTTCCCCACAGCTCAAACACTTACATTTACACCAACCAGCATGTCCAGTATTTGGGTGAATCAAACAGGGTATTTGGCTTGGCAATGTATGAGGTTGTAATTCACCCTCCTCTTTATATAAATCACAGGCTAAGGCAAAAACACAGGGGTTTTCTGTCCGAAACAATCCCGATCCTCCTGTCTGTGGTGGAAGTATTCCTCCCCAGGGAGGGTACCGGAGGTGTCTCAAAGTTTTCCCAGGTGGTATTTGAAACCACTGGTGCAAACTCGGTCTAGCTTCCCAGTCTGGTGTGATCCTGTGTATGTTTCCTGGATCATGTGGATCTCCCCAGTTCATCACCTCTCATTCCCGTTTTAGGGTTAATTTCGTATCACCCGGTTCCGATGATATTGTCCACTCCTTAGGCTTTTCCACAGGTCCTTTGATTCTGCTGGCATGGATCCACCCTCGTTCCCTGGTCCAGATCGCAGCCTCAGTGCCAGCAATACCTGAAAAGGACTTTCTCATTTTGGAGTTAGAGATATTAATCACAACAGTTTTGATATGGTGCAATTTATAATTCCTTTGAATAATATTTTGGCACAACATAATCGATCTGTGTGTGCACCATATAGCCGACAGAAATGGCAGCATATTAAATTGATCATAGGTTTTAACAAAATCTTGGAATACAAGCTGCACAATGTTAAAATGCGGTTATAAGTATATTATAACTAAGTTCTAAATGATAACAAAAAAATGGTCCTGTCTTTGTCTGAAAGACAGGTGTCTGCCAGGGAAGGCTGGAGCCACCCTTGGAATGAAGAATTCCAACTCTCTCCCTCTGAATTATTGTAATTTTGAAAATTAGGGAGCTCTCAGGTGAAGATATGGGACTATAATAATAGTTCCTTTCTGGTGTGTATACACAGGTTAACAAACAACACCAACCTTAGCATTAATAATAAACAGAAGCAGAACTCAGGAACACTTTCCCAAGGACACCCTGGGGCTTCTGGGATTTCCCTCTTGGGGACAAAGACATTCATTCGCTTCTGCTAGGGTTTTCTTACAGAGCCAGAGCTGCTGGGCCTGGGGTCCCCAAAGCTTTGAATTAATTGTTGTAACACTTTTTGGCATAAAATGTGTTCCTCTGCCCAAGTCTTTCTTATTAACCATTCTATATCTTGGACTAATTTTATTTTTTTTTTTTTTTTTTTTTTTTTTTTTTTTTTTTTTTTCAAAAGGGTTTTACTTACCACATTAGCAGTAGCCTTGGCAGTGGGAACTGCCTCCACCCAATGAGTTAAATGGTCTGTTATTCCTAATATATATTTCCATCGTTGAACTTGAGGAAGTTCTGTAAAATCTACTTGGATACTTTGAAATGGTCTAAGGGCTAATTCCTTACCTTCCAGTGTAGTTCTCTTCATTATCTTTTTATTTTATCTTTTGACAAGTTATACATCTTTCAGTTACCCTTTTTGCTACCCCATAAATCCCAATGCACCCATAGTTCTTTAAGAAATAATCACACAAAGCTTGGGTACCTCAGTGAGTTTTCTGATGCATGTCTTTTAATATTTTTCTAGTAAGTACTTTATTAAGTAATTGCCTTCTATCAAGAAGTTTCCATTTCTTTGATTCATCTGGTTTACCTCCTATCTCTTTCAATTCTTTTTCCTCTGTTTCACTAAATTCTGGAATTTTCAGTTTTCCTTATTTGGTGTTAATATTAACATGACCCTTTTAGCTTCATTCTCTGCTGCACCTTAGCTTCTTGGTCTGCCAAATTATTTCATCTTTTGGAACCACTCCTATTCCTAATTTCACTTGAAATTCTCGTCTTAACAAATTACTCCTTGTTCCTGGGACTAACAAAACATCTCTTATCTAAATTCTGGTATCTCTCTATATCACCGCATCCCTGATGACAGGCAAAACTCTTTTCTTGCTCCCACCACTCCACTGCATCTTTACTTACACCATGCCTTCCTGAAATATCTACCACACAAATTCTTCTTGCTATTGCACTTTCCACAAATTCCAACTCTTCCTCCTGTCTGCACCTTCCAAAATATTTTCTACACATCTCATTTTATAGCATAGACTAAGCAAATAATCCAGTGAACACTAATACTTCCCTTTCTTCACTCCTCCTCCTTCCACATCCATTCATCAGCTGTAGAAGAGACACTTAAAAAGCACTAAACACTGACTTCACATGGCCAAGCTCTCTCTCACCAAGTGAAAAACGCTTGAAAAATGTTAGCACATCAAGCAGCAGTCATTTAAAAAACACAGCTTCAGACACTGTCTCCTTTCCTCTCAAAAAAACCACAAGTCCTTCCTAAAACATCCCAGAACACGTGTGCACGCTGTCTGAGTTTACAGGCTACTGATTTGAGAGAAACTGAAGGCCAGCGCATGAGAAACACTAAAAAAATCTTTAAAACTTCTAAGACCCGAGTCACTCGGTCATAAGGAAAAGAGCAGCTGCGGGCGCTGATAAGTGAGCTGGAGGAGGGGCGGGCAGGGAGCTGCGCGTCCCACGCGCGGCTCGGCGCCGCCGCCTCCACCGGGCACCCTTCTGCCATGGCACGGCTGTGCAGGAATGCGGCGGCCGCCCCTCTCCGCCACCGCCACCGGGGACGAGAGCCTCGCTCGTCCTCCTACTCCCGGCAGGAGAAGCGCTCGGCCACCATCCCTCTCTGCCCACTCCCTTTCTTCCTGAGAAGATCTGTATTGACTGCGGTTTCCAAGGGAACGGCTTCCCCAACAGGAAGTGGGGAGCTCTGGAGGACTGATCACTGACTTTTTGGTCCTCCAAGGACGGGGCATGGGTGGGGTCTGCCACCGGAACTCCCGAAGGGGAAGCAATCTCCGGTCTCCTCCATGTGGCCGCGCTCTCCTGCATGGCCCATGCTGGCGGCTCCAGCTGCCTCCGGCAGTCGCCCAGCACCACCGGAGCTGGAATCGCTACTGAGGCAGCTAGGGACCGGACCAACCCGCCACACGCCGACAGCGGAGGAACCGCCGCCGGGAAGGGGGGAAGGGGGAGCCCGCTGCCCCGCCGCCGCCGCCGCCGCGAACGGGAGGGGGGTGAGGGGGAACCCGCCGCCGCCGCTGGGAGGAAAGGGTGAAGGAACCAGCCGCCCCCCCCCCCGCTCTGCAAGCGGAGGGGGACTCGCCACCACGGCTGGGGAGGGGAGGGGAACCGGCCGCCCTGCCGCTGCTGCTGCTGCTGGGGGGCTTTTCCAGGGTCGGCTAAGCCACCACGCGGTCACCCCCCACGTGGCTCATGGCGACTGCACTCGCCGCGGCAACGCTCAGCGCTGCTAAAACAAACTAACAAACAAATACTGGGAATGAGGTTGAAAAAGCCATTGCGGGAAAACAGCGAGAGGGACCGGGGTGGGGGCCGGGTACCGTCGCTGCAGAGAAGTGGCAGCCGGTCCCGAAGCGGCGGGCGGAGGGACCGGGGGGTGCCGGTCCCGACTGAGCCGCCGCTGCGAACAGCGAGGGGGGGCAGGGGGAAACCGGCTGGGCTGCCGCTGCGAACAGCGGACTCTTGCCTGGGATGGAAACTGGGGCAGAAACAAGCGACAAGCCAGAACCTGGGGTAAGCACTGGGACTGAGACAGGCACCAACACCGGAGCCGGCAGTGCAACTCCCAGGGGACGATCCTAGGGTGGTATCTCTGTCGATGATTTCTCCCCACTGGACTTCTATCCCTTTTTTTTTCAAAATTTTCTCTTTTCTACCCATCCCTGTCTCTGTTTACCTTCCCTTTTCCCCCACAAAAACTACTTTTCTCCTTTCTCCCACACTATTTCTTAATACAATTTACCTTCTCTGAGGAACTATAATAAAGCTTAAAATAAAAATCTACACTTTCTATACTTTCATTCATCCACATTCACTCCACCCTATTTTCCACTTATTCTCACACACAACCAACAATCATGACAACAACAAGGTACCTTTTTTTTTTTACACAACTTTTACACTCTTTAAAGAGTCCCTGGCCAGATAATGTATTTCACAAACCTTCAATCTGGCAATGTTGGGATTTCTCTTCCCAACCCCAGATGTCTTGGGTTTATTTCATAGATTCTGCAGAATTTAACATAACCCTGGATGTCTCAGAATTTCTCTCCAATCCAGCTGGTTATCAACCCTGGGTGCTCTCAGAATTTTCCTCAACCCAGCTAAATTCTGGGTGTTCTTGGAATATTTCTTCAACCCAGCCGATTATTAAAATAACCTGGGTGTTCTTGGAATAATTTTCCTCAACCCAGCAAAAGCTTTTAGGGTCCCCTTTTCACACACTTCTTCCCGGGGGGGTTTCTTTCACTCCTTTTTACCATTCACTTTCGTCCCGGTGCTGGCCGCGTCCCTCGCGGGACAACGGAACCGCAGCGTAGGGGACTCCGCTCTCGCTTGGAAGGTCTGGGTTTTACCCCAGCCCGCCTCTCAGACACACACACTTTCAGCCCCCGTTCCGCGCCAAACGCTGCCACCCCCAATCCCAGCAATTCTTACCACTCCGTTGTCCTTGGGTCTTTATTCTTCGTGCACACTTTGATGTTAGGAGCTGGTTACCGCGGTTTTTAGGGAATTCTTTCCCTTCTCTTTGCCTTATTGTCTCCTTTTGTCCTTGGATCTTACCCCTTTCTGGGGTACTTAGCGAGGACCAGAGCCGAGGCCGCCTAATGCAGGCGGGACGCGTCTTCCTGGTCTCTAATCCTCTCACAGCACCCACAGTGGGGTATTTTAACCATCCTCTGCTACCAAATTGTGATATATGCCAATAACTCACTTTTTGAAATTTATGAAAATTTAATAAAGAATAAAAATTGGTTACAAAAATATTAATACAATAATAAAAGTTTAAAAAAGTTTTCAGAGACAGGACAAATAATGAGGCAAATAAGAGCAAAGTAGGTAGCCCGGGTCTACCGTCCCCCCTCCCTCCCAGACAAAGGCTGAGAAGGAGAAGGGCCCCGTTAGAGAGAAGCCTCTCTATTTTTGAGGACCAACTTTAATGAATATGCATACTTTATCTAAGAAAAGCCCGTTTGCCACGAGCCTTTTGCAAAACCCCTGGCGTCCTGGAGTCTGGCTTAACCAGATAGCTTTGTGGATTCAAGGAGATATGCATGGTCTGGCTTGACCAGGGTGGTTTCGAGGAGATATGTATCTTTCCCTCTGAAACATCCAAGAGGGGTTTTTAGTCTGGCTTGTTGTAATTGTTCTCTCTGTGTAGAAACCTCTGGGTTATCTTCTCTTTGCTCTTGAGCTAAGGACAATACCTTACACACACTTCTTACTTAGATTCAATGTTAAAAACTACATTTACTATATTATTTAAAATGTTAATATTGCATAACTTTTCTACCTAGCATATTACATATAGTAAATATCTGCGTAGAGCCACACACACAATATGCATTTTTCACAAAAGGAGGCCTTGAGAGGTACCTGTGTCCAGTGATCCCAGCCAGCCATGGCATCAATGGCATCAATCTCTGAAGATTGTTGCACTTGTTGTCTGTTCATTACATAAAAACAGAGTGTGGGCCACTGGAATCTTCATTTACTGCCTCTCCCAGCAGTTTAGAGGGGGGACAAATGTGAACAAGGTGCATGGACTGCTCAGTTCAGTATTCAATAGTAAAGCAAGGACCAAGGGGATGGGGACAAACCAGGAGATCATATCGATGACCTGCTTAGATCTGTCTCTCCAAGCCTGCTGCAACCTCAGGCCTCCAGAGCTGATCCTCCCAGGTGAGCAAGCTGATTCCATCAGATTAAGAAGATATGATGTTGTTTTGGAAAAAGGCCTCTTCTTTAGGATCATTTGACCATGGAACAACATGCATAAGAAATTCCTTAGCTGGACACTGACTTGAAAAGCAGGAAAAGGAGGGGGAGGGAGCAAGAAGCCTCTGGACCGCACTCTGACAATCTGAAAATTCACCAGGCATTTTTGATTATCGAGCTACCCCAAAACACATGAGCAGCATGAAGCATGAAAGTAGAGTGAGATCTGAATTTGATGGGTCAATATCTTCAGTGATTTGATTGCACTAAATTCAATCTTTAGTTCAGAGAGGTGACACAGAGCTGAAAATTGAAGCTCAGCTACAGAAATTGAGTCTCAGGAAGGCAAGAAAGCAGCAAGGCATAAAGGGAAAAGAAAATAATTTCTTAAATAACTTCCCTTTTGATTCCTCTAGCTAAAGCCAGTGTTTGCCAAGAGATAATCCGTGCATAGCTTTGCCTCCTGTGCTTTGGAAAGGGAGTCACTGGGGGCCAGACTTTGAAACCCCAGCACCCAAAAGCCAAGTATGAACTATATTGCTGAGGAATTTCTTTCATGACTGATCCTGCTAGCTGTTCTGGTAGGAGGGGGAGCCCTTCCCTCCTCGGGGGAAAGCAAAGTCAGTCTGGGCCATGATTTGCACACAGCAGAGGTCCTGGGGGCAATGGGCAGTGTATGGTAGTTTGATGCCATGGAGTTGTTCACCTTCCAGGAGCAGGTTCTCACTCATCACTGAGGCTGAAGAGGGAATGGATTGAAGATAAACAGCTCTCAGTGTATTGGCAGAGACCCCAGCCAAGCTGGAGATTGTCTACAGGCTGCTTTTATTTCCAGGGTTGTAACCCATCTTGCAGCAGTTGTTCTCCAGGAGCCAAGGCCACAGCTCTGTGTGGTCCTTGGAGCCAATTCATATCTCAGTATAAGGAGTTCTGTTTTGTCCTATGAACACATAAAAATTTGGTCTTTTCTGCACTCAAAAATATTCAAACAAGAGAAACTCTGAATTCGGCCCTCTGCAGGAGCTTTGGGATTTCCTCCCTTCCCAGCCTGGGAAAGCTCTTGCAGGCATGGTAGAGATTATCAGTAGTAGTTACAACAGTATTTATGCATCGTATTTTAAAACATTTTGCTTGAAGCGTTCTGCAAAGAAGCAATATTACAATAATAAGCAACAATTTAGAAATGATCATCAAAGTGGAAAACCAAGATAGATATAACATAAAGAGCCAAAGGGCATCATTAGGAGGAGGGGGAGGCTTCCCTTTGGAATTCAGCCACGATGCAGAAAATGCCTATTCAGAGTTAACTTTCACCTGATCCTTCTTTCCTTCGAGAAAAATGTGCATTAGAATTTAATGTTGCGATTTCTATGTTAGAATTCAAAAAGCAAACAGAGCCATGAGCTTCTGCTTGTTCTGAGATCTCATTCACCCTACTTCTCTCCGTAGATCTTACTCATCTTTAGCAGACTGTAAGGGGAAACAGACCTCTCTTGACTGCACCAGGGGTCAAAAAGGTTTTCTGCTCTTGCTTAAGTGAAAGGTCAGAATTTTCATGGACTTGGACCACAGTTGTATTGTGTAGGACCACACAGTCCAATAGCAGTGACACAAACAGAGAAGAAGAATAGCTTTAAAGAATTCTAGAAACAATTCACCATGCTAATTATGTTACTGTGACTGTACAGATTCTTACAGCAATCAAGGTTTTTCATTAAAGCCCATTTATAAGAGAACATTCATTTTCACTGGAGGGGAAAAAATGTTAAAGACATATCTGTTTTCCATAAAGTCTGGGCTTATTTTAAAAAGTAGTTGGAGTCCTAAAGGAGACTATTTTAACTTTCAACTGGAAAATGCTGGCCAAAGTGCCAAAATCTCAGCTTCCTGTAGAATATGAAAAAGAAATTAAAATGTTTGGTGAAGTCTTTTCCTCTGGGTCATCTTTACCAGGTCACTGTTACAAGCTACATTCTTTCTCTTTCTTGACTGCTCCAGGACACCCCTTCCCAATTCTGCTCTTTCCTTGGAATTTCTGAGCTCTACAAGTTTAACTTCACTGTCTCTCGATGCAGCAGGAGCCTGGCAAAACCCCAGAGGCTGCTGATTTGGGGCAGCAACTCTGTCAGTTGAATCCTCCCACAAGTGCTAAACTCTTTCTAAGGCAGCTTTTACATCTGTTTGTACATGAAGGCGTCCTTCACTCTGCTATTTACAGAGTTCAAGGTTAAAAGATTTAATATTCTCAGCAAATTTCTCATTTCAGACTTCTCTAAGCTTCATCCAGTTAAGCTGAATTGGGTGTACAAACTGTTCAGCTTATGTGAAATTTCTGATAGAACATCCAGGTTTTTTTAAAGAACAACTAAAATGGGACAACCATGACATGAATTATTTTGCTGCTTAAGCATTCTTCCTGTTTAAATGCTTTTGTCTTGCATTCAGATTGATTTTTTTTAGTTTTTTGACATTTATTTTTTAAGTATTTTCCCCAGAACCACACACAAATCTAATGGCCATCTGTATTGTAAATCTTCCTTTTGGTCCTAATATAGTTTAAAATTTCTGACAGGTGTGGTTTTCCCCTTTGGTCTTTTCATTCTCACAGCAGTTTTTCACCATTCTTAATGGGATGATTGATCACACCCCATATTTTTCACATGTAACACTCTGAGTGTATATATAACATGCATATATACATTCTATACATTCAGTTTTGGGCAGCTGGCTGCTAGTGAGATGCCCTTAGCCAAGGCTGCTGGGTGGTGGCTCTGCCCTCATCTATTTGAGACAGCAGGAGCTCCTCAATTTTAGGACCCTATTTACCTCTACTGAGCTGTGTCTGGTACTTCTGGCGATTGTGCTGGTCATTGAGTAAATGCTGTAGATAATTTCAAAGCCACTGGCAAAATATCTTCTGGAGGCACCAGGACTGATCCTTTGTGAGGCAGAAAGGCATCTCTAAGTGCACCAAGGACTGTCTGTCCTCCTCATCCGAGTGGCTGAGCACATCTCTGCCTTTAGGAGCTCCATGTGGGAGGCACTGGGCTGGCAGGCAGAGCCAGCCCTGTCACGGGGTGCTGGGGGAGGCTGACCAGCAAGCCAGAGGTTCCCTGTGCCACACTGTGAAAAGCAAAGTTCCCATTTAGTCACTCGCACTCACTGTCTTTCAAGCCTCGGTGAACCCCAACAGGGGTAGAAAAGTCTCTGTGACCAGCGTGATCCTCATCTGTAGCAGGAGCAAGATGACTTTTAGAGCTATCCTAAACTGGGCCTTAGGTTTAGGCCTGCTGGGCCCCAGATGTGGTCCCATGTGGTAGTAGATAAACTTGTGGCGCAGTTAGAAATTCAATTAAGGTGTACACGTGCTTTAGCTGAGATAGTTAAGATGACACTACCGTAGCTGCCTTAACTTGAGATTGTTTGCATATTTCTTCACTCTCACTGCCAATAGAATGCACTTGCTACTGTAAACTATTCTTGCTGTATTTAACCCGCCATCTCAAGGAATAAAGGGGAGAACCTGCTATAAAACCATATTGGTTTGGACCCTCGTTCCTCTAGTGTCTGGTCCCTATCTGATCCCAGCTTCACTCATCTGCAGGACAGAGACGTTTAGAGGCTGTCACTGCCATCGCTCTGGCTGGGGTAAGGCTGGAAGGACTCCTGACAACCCCATGGTGAGAACAGGATGGAGGAGCCCTGCTAACAACAGGCAGCCGTCAACACCTCCAAAACTCTGCTCTGAAACGAGGCCACTGGGCTGTCTCCAAACCTTGCTGTGGGTGTGTGAGCTGCAGGTCTCTGGGTATTAGGGGCTGTCTGGAGCAGTGAGGGGCCCTGCAGCTGCCAGACCCCAGTGGAGGATGACAGATGTAGAGGCATCATTTCTGCCACCTCCCACTGCTGCTGCTCACAGCTACAGCCGCCTCGGTTCCCTTTAGTTTATGTGTGACATAATTTGCCCATAAAGGAGGGCTGATTGTAAATCCAGATGGAAATGGATTTGCATGAAATGCACTTTAATTAATTAGCTAAATGTTAGCAAAGTGCTTTGAAGATGTGAAACTCCATACAAGTGTTCAATGGTTCTAATAATAAAATAACAATAATTAATTTCCCCAGGAAGCGTGTGTACAGCATGTGCTCAAAATATCCCTATCCAAGAACATAAAAAAAAAATAACCCCACTTTACCTCTGACATTTTATTGAGGACTGAGTACTGCAATAAAATAAATTAATTAATTTATTCATCCATAGAGACTTCAGTTTGGCTCTATTTTAAAAAAAGAAAATAGCAGCCACAGTGCCCATTAGTCAATGTGACAGAACAGAAGTATAATTTAGAGCAGTTAAGCAAGACAGGACTGTTTAGCAACGAGGCATCTGATAAGGGGACCAAGTATCTCTGCTTTCAGTTTTCGCCTAAAAGCAGTATGGCCCTGCAGGTGGCCTGCAGTGACTCAAAATCTGGATGTTATTCTGAGTACATTACCTATGAGGAAGCAGGCAGAAACCTGGGCTGTTACAAATGCTTTTATACATTCTTACACACTCCTGGATGGAGTCTGAGAAATTCTGCTCCCTTCTCTCAGAAGAGGTGTTAATTTTGGTGCTTGCACTCCCTTGGATTTGATTTCTGTAAATATTTGGTCAGATTTCTGAATGCAAGAAGTTAATGAGAAAAAGAAAAGCCATTGCAAAAGCTCATGAGAATGTGCATTTACCAGAGGGTTTGCTCCTCCAGCAAATGCTTCCAGCATTTCCTCACAGCAGCTCAAGAGTCAGCCTTCCCTGTGCTGCACCACCAGGATTGTGTTCTCTAAGGGAAACTGGGCTGGATCATGCTCACCCTGAAGGAAGGAGTTGACAATGCACTGCTCCTCCTTCAGCCTCCTGACAGGTTTTCACTTGAAATCACTCAGACTTGTTAATTTACCCGTGACATCCCACCAAATG
The DNA here is from genome assembly GCF_021018805.1 of Prinia subflava. Lineage (NCBI taxonomy): Eukaryota > Metazoa > Chordata > Aves > Passeriformes > Cisticolidae > Prinia > Prinia subflava. The sequence goes on from NC_086261.1 coordinate 6,275,173, forward strand.
CATCTGCTGCAGCAGGTCACCACAGAGACTCGAGGGCAGGGCAGAGAAGCTCTGTGGATGGGCTGATTCCCCCCTGCACTTTTCATGCTTTATAAAACTGCAGAGATGAGTGGTGAAAGTTTGTGTTGTTAATCAGTAGCTTATACCCAGGGCATTAGGGATTTTAAAGCTGAGGCGATAATGTGACAAATTAAAAAAATGGTGTGAATTAACACAAAACTGACTTTTCCCCTTGATATTAATTCATTTCTGTGGCAAGGGCGCACTTTCAGAGCGCAATCAAATTCATTAAGAGGTTTTGATGGATATGGAGAGACAGGAAAACACCATTTATCACTTGAAAAAGCTTCACAAAGCACAAGAAGGGCTCCTTTATGGAGCCATAACTGCAGGAGATGTCATCTGTCAGGAAGCCTGCATGATGGCTCTCCCTCCCCAAGTGGAGATGTGCAGATTGCAAGGGAGGCTTTAAACTTCTCTCCAGGGCCTGAGTTCAGGAGTTTGTTTTTACTGTATTTTAGAAATAAAATCAGAGAAGAAAAGTGAGAGTTGAGCTGCTTTCTGCAGAGGGACTCTGCCACCCAATTCAGCAAGGAATTGCATGAGATTCGCCTGATTCATATGTCTCAGAGCTCAATTTTATGACAAAAACCACCTGTTTTGTTCCCAGTAGTTATTTAGAGTGTTATATAACAAGAAGCACTAGAATGAGACACGCAAACAAAACCAAACCTGTACTTTATCCATGCCTATAAGCAAATTGAGTGAAAGCAAATGATTTTAGATATATCTCTAACCTCGTTACCAAAGCAGAGGAGATATTCATGCTCCACCAGAAGTAAAAAAGAAACATTCAAAAGAATAGCTGTGGCCAGTCATTTTCCCTAAATAATTAGCTGTTTCCCAAAAACTGGAAGATTATTTGACAATCATCAGCGTGAATTTTCTTGACAAGGACGCCTGGAGTAAGACCTGAAGGTTTTGAGCTTGCAAAACTAATACAACTTTACCCTGACTCTGAATTCATCCTGCTTCTGGAGAGAAACAATGGGGAATTTGAAATCTCCATACAATCTCAACACCCTGGCTGAATAAAAAGAACACGATTGACCTGCTGCATTTGACCATTATGTTATTGAAAAATTCCCACCTATGAACTAAGGGATTTAGCCTTTGGAAAACCTACTTGTATTTGCAGAGCTGTTTCCTGACCTTTTCTGTAAGCCAACATAGTCATGAGCAGTAAGATCAAAAGCCTGATGAATGTCTGATGTGAAGAGAAAAGAAAAGGCTTCAGGCTCTTTCCCTTAGAGACTGATGAACACTCATTTCCAGTTAATTTAATAGGGTATATGCTGAAAAAGGGACTCCTGTATACAGTACATTGAACACAATCTCTTATATTTTCTCTGCCTAAGTGGATGGTCTGTTCTAGTGAGCCTCTGTCTTAGCAGACACTAAATATTCTGTTTGTCAGATGAATGTACCTCTCCAGGAGCTCAGTTTGCAGGCACTGAGTGCACTTCAGACGTCAGATGTCGATTCGGAATGGATACAGAAGCCCAGAACCCTGCCTGATTTGGAACAAATGCAAGAGGTGACCTGAACCTCCAGTGAGGTAAACCAGCCAAATTTAATTGATTTTGGTGCAGCAGCAGTGATTATGGTCCCTGATGATCCAAACTGGGTGCTCCAGACCAGCTGACTGCGAGAAAATTAAAGCAAAGGGACGAAGAAGGAGCATGTTTTAAGGCAGCAACACCAGCATCAGGCTTAAAGCTGACAACTGAAATTTAATAATGCATTTCATGACATGTGAGCATTTTGTTCCTGAGCCATCACTGAGGATTGGGCTTTGGGATGGTAACTGAGCCACACACCTTGAAGGAGCAGGAATGATCCTGGGGGGAAGCAGCACCCCTGCCTGAGGCACAGCTCAGTGGGACCAGCTCTGCCCCTCAGCACTGACTCCTGCACATCTCACAGGAGAGAGGAACACACAAATATGAGCCCTCACTGGTGGTTCCTAGCCCAAACCTCTCCATACAAAAACAAAACTCAGCTAAATTTGACAAAGACATCTCCAGAAAGCTTTTTGGCTTGTTGCTACCTGCAGAGTAATAATCTGTCTCTATAGAGAACATCTTTGGGAGGGACATAATGAAAGGGAGGAAGGAAAGAGTTGACTTTATTTAAAGGAATCCATTTAGTGAAGCTAAGCGTGTCATCTAGATCTTCATTTTGCAGGTGTGAATATAAGAAGATTGTATTTGCAGTAGGCAAGAGCCCATGCTCAAGCCCAGGTATCTACATTAATATTGCCAATGTTGCTATAGGGTTTTCTTCACTGGGACATTATTATAATCCAGCCCTTTCAGCTGCTAATTTCCTGTGCTTTGCAGGATGGTGAGCAAGGTACAGGGAAGGGAGGAAGTTCTTAGAGGGGAATGGGGCATTTTACTGCAGTAAGTAATTACAAATTTAATTATTTCATATACTCTCTGCCTTTGATGGTTTTCATCAACATACAAATACTCTGCAACAGCATAATTTCCCTGGCAGCAGCAAATAAAGAATCAAATGGTGATTGGAGCCATCAACTTTGTCATCTGGGTCCCTGCTTTTGTCAGGTTCTTTTGTGGAGCTCAAGTTTCTGTGGATCTCTCACCTAAATCCACTGAGCAGAGTCAGGGCCACAAAGAAGACTGTTCCCTGTTTTTTTAGGAGCTTAAATGAAGGCTGGAAGAATAATAGAATCATAGAATATCCTGGGTTGGAAGGGATCCACAAGGAGCATTGTTAATCTATTTCATTGTAGTTGGGGTGGTCAGGGCTGTAAAATGGTTCAGTGCTTCACTGCACTTTTATAACCCTCTGCAGGAGACAGAGTGATGCCAGAAAGCCTCTGCATTTACCACTGCAGAGGAAGTGGAAGGAGACATGCTCCTAAAAGTGCAGTTTACCAGGGGAAGCTGCAGCAACTGTATCTGTGCTAGCAACAAGCTCTTTCCTCATGTTAGCCTAGATTCACCCTCTCTTTTTCCTGAAACTCAGACAATTCCATGTTGGGTCAAACACGTGTGAGATGCTCCCAGTTTGGTCTATGACAGCTGGAATAGCTCCAAGGATACTACAGATTGTTTGTGTTGTAGCAGGTCTGAATTGCATGAGGAGGAACTGGGAGCTTGCCATCATTGCCCTCTGCAAATCAGGACTGAGAGGCCTCTCTGCAGTTGTCCCAGCCTGTCCTGTTCACTGCCATCACTCCATTGTTTCCTTATCCTCCTTTCTGTTTGTCCTTGATTTACACTTTGGTCATGAGCCCTTTCATGCCATCTTTTCCCTCCTTGGATCAGGGTAGAATGTGGCCCCTGGCTTTAAAGCCACCTTGCCCCACAGGATACTGCTGTGCCTCACAGGCTCTGTCCCCATTAACCAGATGGGACAGAACTTTGGCAAAACCTGAAAAATGGAGGTGCCAGCAAAATGAGGAGCCTCAGTTCTTCTTCTCTCTAAATCCTGTTGTTTGTCTCAGTGGTAATAAATCAGTGTTTAAAACACTTCAGCTTTTCATCATCCATTAGCCCAAACATCCGCTGCTCATCTATTTTCCTTCTGCAGTATCATTGTCTTCACGAGTCAGAATTAATTGATTTCTTTGTGTTGGGTTGGGTTTCATAAGAAGACTAAATATTCCCCAGAGATGAAAACATGAACTGAGTGGTGTGTATGTGAGTGTGTGCAAAATAGATTTCCATCTAGATAAGGGGGAAGTGAGGGTTCAATACAGAACTACTGTTATAATCCTGGAGACACAGGAAAACCACAAAATTGCCGTATGTGCAGCATGGGAATGGGTTGTTCAGAGAAGCTGTGGCCCCTCGACCTTTGGAATTGTTCAAAGTCAGACTGGATGTCCCTGCCCATAGCAGAAGGTTTGGACTAGATAAACTTAGAATGTCCCCTCCAACTCAAAGCAATCTGTGATTATATGGGACCTCTTAGGTAGGTACAGAAATATCTATTTTATAAATAAAGTAGAAATCCATGATGGAAGTTAAATTGTTTGAGATAGATCAGATGACAGACAAACCACATAATCCTTAAGTAGTCTGATGAATTCTGGATGTCACTCATGCTCTCCCTTCTGAACCATGTTATCATCTGAATCTGTAAGAAAACAAAATCTACAATAAAATAAGCCTCAATCATAAGTCAGTGAAGCTGAAGGGGCAGCAGGTCACTCAGTTTTTCCTCTCAAAATCAAAACCCGAAAAGACAAGGAAAGCTCAATTTCTGTCCAGTAAAATGCCATCATTGTGTCTGACAATGACAGGTTTTGCATACACTGACACACAATGTGCATGCACATGCATACAAAGTTGTTCCATAATAACAGCTTTTCTGGCTTAGTCTCAAAGCTGACGTAAATGAGACGACCAGGAGCTTCTCTTCTGCTGTTTTATGGACTATGAATAAGATTGCACTTGTCCTGATGATCCTTCCATTTGGCCCTCATTCACAACCATCAGACTGCCCCTCACAAATAAAGGACACAACCATACCCAGGAGTCTGTCAGACAGAGTCAACATGTCATTCCAAACATACCCACAGTGACCCAACACATGCTTTTCTCCTTTCCTTCTTTAATTTAAAATAGTTTTTCTCTTTCTTTTCCATTTTCACCTGCTCCCTGGATGGAAATTGCCCTGCTAGGAAGGCAGGGACACCAGCTGCTCTGTGACTCTCTCCATTCATCTCTCTTAGGTCCTGAACCAGTCAGGTGCTTTTGTGCATGCTGAACGATGAGCACCTGCTTGAATCTATCCTTGTTCAGTGAAATATTTAAAACTCATTGTAAGCCCCACTGACACCAAGCAGAGTTAAACACAAATAATGTCATATTTAAAATTCAGCCCAGTTGTGTAGTGCTTTGCCAAATCATTGTTTAACACTGGATAGCAATGCAGGCCTGAGTGACCTCCAAAAGGCTGCTCATTACAGCTGTTTATGGCAGTCAGGGGCAAATACCTTAAGGTGCAGTTAAGGAAATGTACCCAACTTCAGGTCTTTGCCACTCACAAGCAAAAGCTCAAGGAAGCTGAGAGGAAGAGGTTCAATTTGTTCTCCAAATGTGACATAAGCTCTGAGGAATAAATGCACAAAAATGCTGCTTTTAAAATTTTGAGGTTAGCAATCATTCACATCTGCCATAAAAGCCAGACAATTTCCATATACTTAATTTTAGCTGCCTTTAAAACTAAATTCACATGTTACAAAATCTGAAAGTATCTTAGGGATGTTTGCTTGTAGCTGCCTACCTACAATTTCCAACACTTGAAAATTCATCATCTAATAAAATTATTTGAGTGGAAACGATTCAGTGTCTCAGTTGTGCTCCTGACTTTTCATGACCAACTGAGATAACTCATCACTAACACAAACAGTGCATGTGCACATCAACAACAGCAGAAACAGCCCCCTGGAGGGTGTGCAGTGGGCTGGTTTATGAGAGCATTTATGCCAGAGTACAGGGAGTGGGGAGTCCAAAGCTGTACCTACACCATCCATGTCCTCAAGAACATAAAGGCATTGAAACTGCCTGACTCTGGTCTACAGAAAATCTGTCTGAGCCATCTGTTCTCCAAGAGTTTGTTGAGCAGTGCACAACTGGAGTGGCAATGCCTAATGGGAGGTGTCTAATGGGCAGCTGAAGAGAGCAAACTAAACAGCTCAGTCTCTGACTATTAAAAACTGGCTTTGGTTGGGCTGCCTGGCTGAACTGCCAAGGGTTCAGCTATTAGAGGGATCAAGATGCTTATCTAAAAATAGGTTGTATGGCTTTTTGTCAAATTTCAACACTTTGGTTCTTTCTAACCCCCATAAAATCTGGCTGATCTTTGGATCTGCCTGCAACTCTGTGAAGATCAAGCTAAGGCCACGAGAGCCACAGGAAAACAACAGATTTAGTGATGGGAAGTATTTAAGCCTATCTATTATTTTCTCTTAGATGCAGCCCCTAATACTGACAGCACCAGAAACATCTGAAAGTTCTTTCAAAGCCCAGGGAATCTCTCAGGTCAGGTGTTAAATGGAAGAAGCAAGACCTCAGTCATGCTGTCTGCAGCCACATCCCTCAGTGTTCCACTTCTTCCTGCTCTGGAAGGAGATTTATACCTTGAAAGAGCTCCAGCAGAGCACAGCTCCTCTGCCTAGCAGGACACTCACCGTGAGCTCACCAGAGGTGACTCTGCACCCATTTCCCCTGTCCAAAATATCTGCTGAGGTGTTTATACTTGGCTCTGCCTGCGTGTGAAACCTCTCCTCAGCCAGGACCCTGTAAAGAGCTTTGCTGCTAAGCATCAGTGAAGGCCCAAACTGGTGAAATGAGTGGTGAGACAGGAGGCACAACCTCCACAGGAGGGAAATCATGACAACACAGCTTGCAAAGAGTGGCAGACGCCACCATGCTCCCCCAGAGCTTGCCAAAGATCTTGTTTGTTTGAGTTCCCTCCGTTGCCTTTTTCCGTGTGCGTGATTGCTCATGCACACAAAGCCCGTGAGCGACTGCACGGGGATCAAAAATGCTCAAACACAGTCACACCGTGCTCCTTCTGCCAGCTGGAAAGGGAGGGCTGCAGCCTTTCTTGTTTCCCCTGTTTCTTACCCCCACAGAAAAGCCTGGGATAGCAGACAACAACCTGTGTAGAGAAGATAGAGCAGTTTAAAATGGACAAAAATACCTGAAACCATCTCATCTGCTTTGCCCAGGAGGAGCTGCTATTTCACTTCGATGCCTGCTGAAGCTGTGGATGTCTCCCTTAGTCTCAGCAGTGATTTTCGTTCCTTAATTAATCAATTACACATGTAACTGTGGTCCATTAGCAAGGCAGATGACTGTCTTCAGATGCTGATTACTGGTTTCGGAAGAGCCCAAAAATATTTCACTAGGATGAATAAATTTCCTCTATGAGGTTTTAATGAGACCATTTAGCTTTTATTCTTTTTTTAAAAAACAAGAACTGAAATGGGTGTAATAAACCAACTCCACCTACATGGTGCACAGGGGAAAAACAGCAGGCCCCAGCTTTAGACCCTGTCTGCACTTAATTGTACTTGGAAGAGTATATAATGGAGGACTAATGGTACCTACGTGTTTAGCTCACTTAGCAGTGCAGAGGGGATGATTTCCTACACACAGTATAGCTCTTTGGTTGGCTGTTTTATAAGATAATGATCAGGATACATACATTAGTAATAGACTGCCATGGCTGGTATGTCCTGAGTTATAAACCCCAGCTGGTCATGATCATAATTATTAATAATAACAGTAATCTGCATTTCTAAATCATATCTGACCCCAAGAGCTACTGGGGTCTGTTTATTTAATATACACACTGCAGTAAGTCTAATTTAATCTGTGCATAAATATAGGGGCATCTTTTCAGTAGGGGGACACATTTTCAAAGAAGCAAGAATTCACTTCTTAGAGCAATTCAGTCTACTGTGCTGTACAAAAAAAATACAGCCAGGATTTCAGTACTTAATTTTCTGACATCTTCCCATAGTGTGCACATTGTGTCTGTTCATTTCATTAATCCGTTATTGACAAGAAGAGCTCAGGACTTTGATTTTAAATCTCATCTGAGAGCCTGAAAGCCTCTCCTCTCCAGCAACTGCTTGCCCCTGGGTCACTGCTACCATTATACGATGATTTATATTTACATATTCTGCTTGGAGGCTGCATTGTATTTGCTTTCTCCTGTTTTTCTTCCTGACACTGAGGATAAAAACAGCAATCAACATGGGACATCAGCAAGGGCACACAGCTGGCCCCATCCCCATTACCTTCAGCCTTTCTTAATGTTTCACTGATTATTTTCCAAACCGAGAGGCTTAAGCTGTGAAATTCCTGAAAAATTAGTTCTGAGCTCAAGTGCTAAAAATACACATTTCATGTAATGCTGGAAAGAAGACAGGGTGATTCCCCACTCTACGTTTGCCAAAGCATCTCTGAAATCCAAATAAATTAAACTTCTTATTCAATCAGTGTTGCCAAGTGGATGGGTACAAGCAGCTCCAGTGGTGAGCAAGTAAATTGGCCATATTCTGGGATTTATTCTGGTAGGCTTTTTACCAGTAAAGGAGACATCACAGTCTTTTATTCCTGCTGGACCAGTGTCCTACATCCCCCCTGGACACATCTCCAGAATTCCTGGTGCTGCCCAAAGCTTTGGGCCTTCACTCCTCTTTCCTTTAAAGATATTTAGATTCAACTCAGGAGTCAGAAGTCAGGAATACATGGATAAAACATCGTCAAAGCTAGGATAAAGGCAGTAAGAAGCAATTTGCATTGTAAAGAAGTTTTATAAGTATGCAGCCTATTAATAACTGCCTCCACTTGTTACAAATGTCACTGGGCTGATTTGAGCTGCTTTGGAGGCGGAACAGATACAATTATCTACCACCCCGGAAGACACTCTCAACAAATTATTCACATTTGAAGGGTGTTAGGATGGTGATTTCTTTTGTTTTGTTTACCTGATGAGCAATTTCAAGCCAAAGGTCCTGGTTTTAAAGGTTTCAGACTCAGAGTCACTTCTACGGAGCATTTGCATCTCCCCAACCCATCAGTCGTGTTGTACTTTGTGTTGCACAAACTTGAAAGCAAAACATGAAAAGAATTAGAAATCCATGGAGAAGATTTGGGCATTTACATAGCTTCAGGGCTGTGATGGCCAAGGAATAGCTTGCTGTGGCACCTGGAAAGACAGTGAGCCTTCTTGAGAGAAAAGTTTTGTAACTACCTGGCCCTTATCATAGTTTGACACTTCTGAGCTGTCTTCTATAGAAATGCTCTTAGTGAACCCAAGGCATTTGGAGGAGAAAACAAACTCCCACACAGTCAGAAAAATCACTGTCATTCACCTGGTGAATTCATTCTCAGCAAAAAGCCCATGAAAAAGATCCCATTACCCCGTCCTTGAGCTGGGAACAAGGGAAACAGAATTGGTCACTTCTCTGGATATGACTGTGCTTGGGAACTGTCAGTCCTCAAGACTGCATGAATCCTGAAAGTCAGACAGCAAAGTCAACAGTGAACATTTCAGCTCCCTCCATCTCTCCCTGAATGGTTTTGTGCCCAGTTACAAAGGCACCAGTTCCTCACTGTCACCCAGTCCTCCCCACCTCTCAGGCACTTGGAGACAGTAATGGCACAGTTACCAACACCTTCACACTTTCTGTCTTGTTACCTCCAGTACAAATATCAATTACACAATCTGACAAGGAGGAAATGAAATTGCAAAGTGTTAGGCTGCAAGTATTTAGTCCAATGATTGGGGCTGTCTTTAAAACATTGTAATGACACCATCCTGAGTGGATAAGAGAGAGATGGGGTATTGTGTGCATTCCTACACTTTGAATTTAAATTAAAATTTGCTGTGATTTAAGATGTTATCTCCTTTGAAGGTATATACTTTCCTTGGAGAGAATAATTGTTCTCAGCTAATAATGTGAGTTGCTAGGCTAGTGATTAGTATATTTGCAACAGGGTAAATTTGCTTCCTGTTGACAAAGACTCAGGTGTGTTATTTACTGTCAGATAATTTCAATCTGGAATTAATCTTTGGCTTGAAAGGACACCTATTCTTTAAAGACCATCATCCCCTTGCCCTGCTTTTGCTTATGTCTTCAGTTTCAAAGGTACATTTTTCTTCATGATTTGCAGAAGTCATTACCAAATGCTTGGAAGTCCATCAGCCAGGTTACCTTGATAATGTCTTTTATGAATAGTAATAACAACAATGTCAATAAATAAAGCTAAATCACACCCAGAGGAAAACAAAGTAGTCACTTGGGAGTTGTTTTTGCAAAGATTGGTAGTTAGAAGGTAGCAAGGACATAAAATAAGTAGGCAGCATTATCCCCCGTGTCTCATTTTGAAATCAAATTAATCAGGCCACCACCCAAGGACTTTATTCATACATTTAATGCCAAGCAACACGTTCTTGTTACAAAGTCAAAGGGGAACACAAGAGCTAATAGCTCAGGGCTGTGACCACTGAGCAGCTCAGGATAGAAAATTTTAGTGCTTTATTCCTCAATCAGCTCAAGGGCAGACATCAAACTAGACCAGGATCCCTATGTGGCAAACAGAGAGATCTAGATTGACCTCCACATTGGCTTTAATGCTTTGTACAGTTATTCAAGAGGCCTATTGAGAGCAGGTCATTGCACTGAGATCTCTGTGGTACAAACATTTCACCTCATGCTCATTCCTTGTCATGTACGAGGAAGCCCTGGCTGAGTAATGCCTGGTGATTAGCTCAGCCCTCACTCCTTCCCTGCCTTTATCTCACCGGCTGGGGGAATTCATTCTCAGTGATTATGCTGCTGATAAGGGAATTCCCAGGACTACAGTGACTGAACATATTGGATTTACATAATCTTGCTTAAAAATCAGCATTTCATTTGCATCGTGTCACCAGATTCCAACTGCATCAAGCAAGGGAGGGTACCTGGGAAAGTCATACCTGAAGAGAAAAAAGAAAACCCAGAAGGAAAAAGAGACAGAAGGTGATTTTCCCAGATTTTGCTGTGCCGTGAGACACCTCAGAGATCTAGTTCAGAAAGTCTTCTTCTAAAGTGAGAAGGCACTGTCAGCTTTCCAGTGAGCCACACCACCACCCTAATTTTCATTCAGAGAACTTGTCACCCACAGCTCCACGAGCCTGGGGCTTGCACACACAGCAGAGATCCAGGCTGAGGCCTCTGCCTTTGTAAGGTGCCCAGTGTGGTACTAGGAGAGGGCTGGATGGGGCTCTGAGCAACCTGCTCCAGTGGGAGGTACCCCCATTTAACCTGAGAGAATGGTCAGAAAAGGGGGTGAGTTTGAATTTGGGGCATTTTGTTTGCTTGGATTTTAACATTTCCCAGCTTAATTTTCCCATCTAAATTTCCTCTTCTTTATTAATTCCTCTCTCTAAAGCCTATCAGGGCAATATTTCATCCCCAGTGGACACTGGAAGGTTGCAATAATCATGATTAAGGATACACTTAACTTCAGCCTTGAACTCTTCCGTGGTTGATGTGGCATTCACCCAGGCTCTTTTTTTTTCTCTTCAATGAGCATTACTTCCCAGAAGTTTTATACTGAACCTTGATCTGAGGAGACAGAGAAACTGGTTATTTGGAAACAAAAGTGTAGAAGTTACATGAAAAAGTTGCTTTAACTGAGCTGGAGGAAGGACATTCTGCAATACCAGAGATAAATGTCAGCAAGGACATAGAACTGGTACCCCAAATGCAAAACCTCAGAAAAATCTGTCTGAGAAGGTCTCTCAAACCCCTAATGTAGGTGTCACCCCACACAGAGCAAGAGATCTGTCCCAGAGACCAACACAAAGGTGACACTATTCCTGTCCTCTCCCAGGTGGGATGCAAAAGGGGACAAAGTAACTTAGCGGGGTCCCACAGCTGTGCTGAGCCAGGATTGCTCAGAACTTTTTATGGTCTCTTTGGATAGGGTCAAAAGAAGGCTGTAAATAGTTGTTCTCAAGTATTTATAGGCCCAAGGGCTCAGTACAAGGCTGGTTTCTTCAGAGCAGTTTGTTGCTCAAGGGTCTAAGGGAAGGAACAAGGTTGCTGGGAAGATTTCAAAGCTCTTATCCTTATCCTAAATAAGAAAGGATAAAAGAGCTTAGTTTATCATTCAAAGATGTAGTTTGAAGGGCTGAGTACAATATTCTTTTCCCATTCTGAAGCAGAAGATTTCAAGTCTAAGAAAGGGCTCCCTCTGGAGAAATCTTACCAACTTTTTCTGAAACACCAAGGCAGGAGGGGACCCTGCTCCTGTCCTGCCCATGGCACTGCACTGCTGGACAGGCTGCAGCCCTGGGAAGTCACATCCTCCCTGGAGAGTCTCTGGACTTCGCCAGGGTAACAAAAACAAGGAATGAAGCCACTCGAGGTCTGGCTTTGGTCTCCTCACTATTAGGTCTATTTGTATTTACTGAGTAGCTCTTTTGTTTATGTTCTATAGTGAAGGAAAATCTTTCCAGGGAATGCTAATCTTGAGGTTCTAAGAGAGAAAACATCAACACAAAATCCATGGTGGAGCTCAGCTGTATGCAGGTGTGGTGGAGTGAGCTCCTAAGGATGGGGTAAAGCCCTGCTTAAGAGGATCACAAGCCTCAGGCTGGGCTCTGTGGGTTCTGGAAGCTGTGGGCAGGACGGCTACAATGTTGATTTTAGTTGGTTAATTCCCAGCAGGATCACAATTCTGATCTGAATCATCCATATGAGGAAAGCATCGAGGGTTTGTGGCCTCAGGTTGTTTTGAGGTGATGAGCAAAGCACTTAGAAATACCTGTGCTGTCCCCTGACTTACATTCCTCACACAGAGATGTGGGAGCGGTTCACCAAACCACTCTGTGGTGAGACTCCTCCTTCTAATAACCCAAATTTTAACTGCAGAAGGTTCTGCATTCTGGAGAAGGAGGAATTTAGGAGACAACATTGGTGGCATCTTGTCATGATTAGCTGGGCTGGAGACCTTCCCTACAAAGTCCATTCCCTACAAAGCCCATTCCCTGCACCTCAGCAGGCTGCCCCAGGAGGCTCCTCTCGTGCAGCCCTGCTCACAGCCCTGTGGGTAGGGCACTGCCCAGTCCACAGCTTTTCTCCTCTAAATGCAGTCTCACCACATCATTACAAGAAATCTACATCTCCCCTGGAAAAACCTCTCAGGATGTGCAAGCTGAGAAAGCTTGAAAACCATTGCACTAGCCTACTGAAGCAGAAATTCTTATTTTCTCCCCCATAATTACGTTTGCTTTGCTTCAGGTTTGCACAACTCACATTCCAAAAGCTTTGGCATTAGTCAGGGCTGTTCGTTCCCTAAACTTTCGAATCACTGCTTTTTTTGTTACCCCCCTTTTCCTGATTTCACTGAGGGTCAGGGGTCTGTGAGCTGTCTGATGGCACTGCTGCAGCACCTTGTCTGTCTGATGGGGGTCCTGGGCACAGGCTCCAGCAGTTACTGGTGAGCACAGACCAGTCAATGTTGTGGGCAGCTGCTGCCATCTCCTGGTCTTTCAATCCCCCAAAAAGATTGGGCATCATTGGTAAGGTCATGTGCAATAATTTAGTTTTGCATGCATCCAAGTGTATACGTGTGCATATATGTGTATGTATGTACATATACACACATTTTTATAGGTGAAAAAAGAAGTGCTGAGCAATAAATTTCAATCTGACTTTCAGTATTTTCAAATAGTACTATATGGATTAGTGCAGTAATAACTCTGTACACTTAAAATGTTAAAAATTATATGTAATCCCCTAACTGTTTGCATTATCATGGGCCATTCTCCTTGCTTACTAAGAAAGGTAAGAAAAATCTTTGGATAGATTTTTCTGGTTTATAATCACTTGCTCACAAAAAAAACTTGTCTGAAAAGAACAGACTCACTTATCCCCAAAATCACACCATGGTTTGTGTATTGGCAGCGAGCTCAGTCTCCGGCAATTTCTGCCCCAAGCTGGAATAAAAGGTCTCCATTTCTCATCCACGAGGGCCTGGCCAAGTTTTGCTCTTCCCTTGTCTTTTCAACAAAAGTGAACTCAGATTGCCAACTTGGTCTCTACTTTTGAAGTCCCTAAATTGGGATCTGAGATGCAGAAGCACTGGTAAAACGATTTGCCATCTTACCATAACCTGACTCAAATCACATTCCTCATATGAAGTCACTTCACAGTTCAGAAGCATCACTCAGACCTGCTGCTGGATTTTGTGGCTGCTAGGCATGCCATCATCCCCAGCCTTCTTCCTCCACCAGGTAACCTTCTGTGACAGCTTGGATGAACTGGCACATCCAGGGAATCTGGGTCATTTGTTAGTAGCTACGAGAATCTGTGCCAGAAAATCCACATGATGAAAACGAGATGGTCAGGGCAGGAACATCAATATGGAAAAGCAGGAACACAGATTTGCAAAGGTTTTCTTGCAGGAACACAGATTTGCAAAGTTTTTCTTACCAACCAGTCCATCCTATGTGATCTCAGGCAGCCACGTCACATAATCCTGCTTTTAAATTCATTGCGCCCTACTTTAAAATTAGTCAGGGGTTTTTATGCACTGTTTTTATCAGCAACCCTGTCTGAACATTCAAATATGGGATTTTTCTGCTTGCTGAGACTTCAGCCTTATGCAGAATGTCAACTAGCCTGGAGTAAGAACGACTCAAAAGCACCTCCAAGGCTTTCAGTGCAAATCTCTGACCTTTATCTAAAATCTCACTTTGCAGCAAATGTTTTCTGATGGTGTTTGCTGATGCAAATGTTTTCCTACAGGCTGACCACAGATCAGGGGCTCAGGGAAGGTTGACTGTAGCTCTGCACTCTGCAGTTGGATATGAGCATTGCAAAATTCACACTTGGCAGCTCCCACATAGGACCAGTCCTTATTGATTTGCACCTGAGACCAGCCCTTACCTGTTCCCACCTGAGACAAGTCCTGACTGATTCCTACCTGAGACCAGCCCTTACCAATCCCACCTGAGACCAGCCCTTACTTGTTCCCACCTGAGACCAGCCCTTACCAATCCCAGACTGCTGCTGGCTCTGATTCCCCCAGTGGAACCCCAGCCCAGACAGGTCCATGGGACTCAGCTGAACCCCAGCTGAGGGAAAATGCTGGTTTAGTCCCCTGATGATGGAAATACCTTCATGGCTTCTTTTTTATATTTCCAATCTCTGTGGCTCTTTATCTCTCACTTTAATATTACCTTTAGCATGTTGCTGTGGATGTGATGAGAGGACTAATCACTGATTTACCCAACAACTTCTCAGCACTTAAATTTCTTAACAACAAGCCAGAGCTGACTAAAATCAACAGGCCTAGGACAAGTGGGATCACTGCATTCTATATTCTACATAAAGAGATTCTTGCATAAGCCCTATAGGCTGGCAGCCAGCCCCCACTGCTTGTGCCATGAGCTCTTTTCCTGTACAGTTGCTGCTGTCTGTATCATTGCTCTGAAAGCATGGCCTGGACAGTTAGATAGATACAAAAAGCTGCAAATAAAAAGAAAGAATTCATATCCTTAGAAATACATCTGAGAAGGGAGTATAGTGTGGTCAAATGGTGTGCCAAGCCTCAAAAGAAGTGCTTCTTTGGGAATGCATTCTTGCTACAAAACAGAGTTTAGCTTTTTGGTCTTGCACAGCATTTGAAGGTATTTCATGCTTCCTCCTACCAGAAAAATTTTTAGGGTAAAGATTTTTCCATGTCCTGTGCTTGGAAGTCCACGGTGTGAAAGGATTGTGATAGAAGGCAGTCTTAATTGAGTTGGGATTGTTTGAGAGAGGAAGGATGAACAAGTAGCAAGCATCAAAGAAAGCCCCCAC
Source organism: Prinia subflava (assembly GCF_021018805.1). NCBI lineage: Eukaryota > Metazoa > Chordata > Aves > Passeriformes > Cisticolidae > Prinia > Prinia subflava. The sequence continues at coordinate 6,290,585 of NC_086261.1, forward strand.
AGTGTCAGGGTACAAAGTTACCCTGGTGAAAAGGCTCAAAATGTACATTAAACACAAACACTACAAGAGCCATTCTTTTTCTTCCAGCCTTTTAATGTGACAGAGAGAACAAAAACAAAGTCCATTGGAACAGCTGCAATTTCCAGTGACGACCAGACACAGATCAAATAAAAAAAAATAAAAGAAGGTTTTAAATGAAGAAAAGGAACCAAGGGACTGGAATTGGCTATTTCACAACAGAGCTGACAGAACATCTAAATGAAACTTTCCATTAAAGCACGACACCAGGTGTTATTTACAGTGGGAATTGCAGTGTGTGTACATTTATACAGCACAAGCATCACATACAGCAAAGAAATTAATTTAATTTTGTTTCCTTCACAATTCCCAGGCTTGATTCTTCCTAAAAGCAGTATTTGCTAATATAGGGGTGAGAAACTGAGGGAGAAACTTAATGCAAAATAAAATACATAGGGCTCAAATCTACATAAACCTAAAAATATCCTCTCAGGTTTTGTGACTCCTTTGGAAAGTCAAAGGACATAAGCAGGGAATATAAAAGGACCTAGGGCCTCCTTAAGAGCATCAGAGTGTACTCTTCTGTTGGAGGTCTCAAAGCAGGACCTGGAAGGGACCTGGACATCAGCAGAAAGCTCAGCTCCATGCAGTCCTGCTCTGTGCCCTTGTGTGAAGCCAGCCTTGGGGCTGGACCACTCCCAGGCTCAGGGGACATCCCTCAGTGCCTCTCCAGTATCACTGAAGGACAGCAGGAGGCCTGAGCACTTCCCAGTGAGCAGAACCTCTGGCACTGGATGTGGGTTTTCCATGACTGACCCTCTTCATAGTCCAGAAGATCCATACACCACCATTTGTAAGTCCCATAGCATTTCAAGGGATTTCAAAGAGTGATTTTGATATGGGCAAGGATCACCCCACCCAGCAGAATCTGCAATCGCCACCACTGGGATGTAGCAGAGCCAAAGGCAGTAACAGGAGCTGTCCTGCACAACTGGAGTAAATAAATCACAATACCACAACCTGTTAAATCAACAGGGAATACAAAGAGGCAGAACTCTTATTGTAATACCACTGGTCTTTAATAATAGTATCAACAGTGCTTGGTGTTCCTATAAAAGCCTGTGTCTGCGTGCTCAGAAATTCAGCAATGGACTCACCCCACTACAGTGCTGTAGAGCTGAAGACACAAAGCCACAGCAGGCCAGCTTGGGTCCCCTAGACTCACCTTTCCCATGCCACAATGTCCCTGGCTAAGTGGCTGTCCTGGTATGCCACACGTGCATGAAGAGATCCAGCTGTTCTCTAGAAGAGGTCTTTGGGATTTAAGGCAAGTCCCCTGCCTTGGTCCCATGTGTCCCTGTTGCAGTAAAGTCCATGAATCCGTGGAAATAGTGCTGTGCAGAGACCAGCAGGGGACCTGTGCTCAGCAGATTTCTCCGTGGATGGTCCAGTGTATCCAAGACAGAGACGTGGGCAGGGGACTGAGGGAGGAGATGTGCTGGCCCTTGGACAGCAGAAATTAGGCTGAGCTGTCAGAGGAGGTGCCTTAGGAAAAATCTTCCCTTGCTTGAGGCTCAAGGATCCGTGACTGAGGCTAAGCCTAGCAGGTGGCCAAGGCTTGAAACTGAGCCCAAAACAAACCCCAGCCAGCACAGAGGGGTCACCTCTGCACCCAGCAGCTGTTTTGCCCTGGAGAGCAGCAGTGTGACGCCTGTGCTGAATTACACCGTGGCAAGAACAGCAAACAAACACACTGGGAATATTGACTAAGCCTGTCCCCTCTGAGCTGGGTGGGAGATGTCAGCCCAGGAGTCCCAAATGCGATGCCTGAGCTGCAGCCATGGATCCCTCTGTCCCTGAAGAAGCAGGACTATCCAGGGCAAGCCATGCATTGCCTCTGCCTTTCAGCTGAAAATAATGGCAATCCAGTCAGTCCAGTCCTAGGTGTCTCAGCTAGGCGATGGGAGTTCTCCTTAGCTTTTCCTTTCTTCCTTCTCTGCTCATTGCTGTCCTTTGTCTCAGGCTCTTGTACACCAGCTGTGGTGTGTGTTTGCTCTTTCCTGTTAGGTCACAAACTCCCTGGTCAAGCCAGGGGTAGGAGCCTTGTCCCAACACCCCAACATGTGCAATATCTCTTACCCCTCAAGTGCCTGACCCATGGATTTTAGGGGTGCAAAGAATTTCCAGGTAACACTGACAATAAGATTCTATTCCTCTTTACCTTGTCCCAGCTGGTCTGTGTGGTGAGGTTTAGCAGCCTGTGAGAGAGCTGCTCTGTAAGGAAGAAAGGGTTCTAAGATTGGATAATATTTCCTAATACTACCTTGCCATTTCTATCTCCTCAAGGTTTCAGTTTCTTCCTTCTCTGAAAATTATCAGGGAAGTTTTGCAAAATAAATGATGTCATTAATGTCACCGCAAAATGTCAGTGGAGAACACAAATAGGTTTGCTGTGAGGGTTGGGTGACATGGAAATAGGAATGTTATGCAAAAGAAATATTTAGACAATTAGGTTCTGGCTCCTCAGAGCATCACAAGCTAATAGTACAGAGAATGAAACAAAATTTCGCCCCCCTGCCCAGTTGCAATGTGGTAATTGGCAAGCACAGCCAGACAAAATGGATGAAACCTAAAGGTCACGGTGATCTTTTGTGTTAAAATACATATTTAAACTGTTTCTCATCATGCAAAAGGACCAGATATTCTTAGAGAAAAAACCCACATTCTGGGCTGTGGTTCTGAACACAAGCTGTGATCTGCTGCCAAAGGACATAATTACATTCACTCCTACCTTAAAGAAGGAACCTTGCTGTTCTGAAGACAAATAAATAAAATAAATAATTTTTTTAAAAGCCCTTAGCTACCCATAAAATGAAGGAATGAGGAATAATAAGCTTAGTTATTACAGTAGCTTGTGATTTTATCAATTTCATAAACCTCAGACTGAAAGTCAAAAATCTCAAACAGCCCATTGTAGCCTAGCTGATCCATGAGTGTTCATCCCTGATTGACACAATGATAAAAGTGATGCTGATTAGAGGCTTTTGCCTCATTGGCAAGGATTTGCTGCTTGTGATCTAACCCTGCTGTGTGTCCTTCAGCTGCCCCTGCAGCAGCAGCACCATGCTGACTCCCACGGCTGCAGTCTGGGCTGGCCCTGGTGCAGGGACTGTGCCTGTGCAAAGGGCAGGGTGTGAGGCATCACTCCTGCAGGATTTCAGCCTAGCCTTGATTGGTTTTCTTTAAAAAAAACCCAAAAACAAAAACACTAAAAAAACCAAAACAAACAAAGAAACAAAAATCACCAACAAAGAACTTCCAACAAAAGGTAAATGAGAAGATCACCAGCAAAAGTACAAAAGAACTTTTTATGTAACAAAATATCCTGGTTCGGCAAATTAGCTGCACTATGTGGTGGTTTCAGGTCAATTCTGGTCTATTGCTGAGCTTGTTGATAGGATATAATCAGAGTTATCTCATCCATTGTGAGCACTGGTGTGTTACAGAGCAGGATACTTTTCATTCTGGTTTCCCAAAACACCCCAAAACACACAACTCACTTTGCCTCTAGGTGCAACAGGACTTAACTCCCTGTGATAAAAAGGGCACGCGAATTTCAGAAATGCTCTCCACAGGATATCAAACTACACTGTGCCACTTAATGGGGAATTTAATGTTCTGTACAGTGAAAGCTTGCTGTGTGCACTCCCTGTGTAACAAGTTAAATGGCTTTAAGTAACTGTGCTTACAGTGTTTCAATGAGACCCAGGTATATTAGAAAATCAAGCATCATACTCTTCAAATAATATGGCTAAAATGCTGGTAAATTCACAGTTACCATACTGTAAGTATTAGGCAAAAATCCCCTATTTACACTGGATAATATGTACACATTTGGTTTGTGGAATGCTCCAACATCATATCAATTTCTCCTCTCTTTAAGTTGTAGGAAAAAAACCCTCTTAATCATTATAGAAATATATATTCCCAGCCACTAATACATTTAAATATTTGGTATCTGGATGTAAAGAATGAAGTGTCACTAAGTTGGTCATGACTCCTGATAATCTTGAATTACTGGGATTTGTTTTCAGTGTCACTCTTAAAATCCTCTTAAGGGTGCAGAAATTAAAAATCTTAACTTTTAATAGCTGATCACTTCAATGGGTGTACGTACTTTTGCAAGTAGGTGTAAATACATACATACATATATATATAATTATTTAGATATTTCTCTTCCACAGCAAGAAGGTGCCTAGTGATTCCCTGTGCCCAAGACAGTGAAGACAGGAAAGGGCTTTGAAGCTCTGAGTCTTCTGAGACAGCTGAGCACCCACCCTCACATCCTCAAGGGATCAGGACTCTCACTCTTCCAAGGTGGGCAGAGTGGTAACCCCAAAATCAAGACACGTCTGCGACTCTTACCCCTATTGCTGGAGCTCACCTAGGGCGGGTTCATTACCTGCCTCCCCCTGGGTGCTCTGCATGCCTGAGCACAGCTGATGGGGATGTCCAAGGAGTGCAGGGCAGGCAGGGCAGGGTCTCACAGCTGGGCAGAGGCAGGAGGCTCAGGGTCTGTCCCCCTGTGTCACACCCACGCGGGCACACACGGGCACGGAGCCCTGTCTGCTCTGGTGTCCTTGCAGGGGATGGACAGGGACAGGGGGCTCCCAGCCCAGGCAGGGTGGAGCCCAAGCTCTGCGAGGGGTGTGTGGGGGCTGCATGCACCAGTCAGGGCTGTAATAAGGTCAGAAAGGATGGGTTTGTTTATATCCCTGCGGGTTCTTCTTTCCCTCTGCCGTCTCGCTTTGAGGTATCGACACAACAGCGTAGAATGAACGGTTTGGGTTTTCCAGACGTGGCTCTTTTTTTGTTCTTCTTCTACATCTGCCCCCCACAAGCCCCCTGGCCTGTGCTGCTCACATCAGGACCTGTTCTCGAGTCTCTGGCAGGCGCAAGGCGAGCAGGCCACCTCCCACCAGAGCAGAGGAGGCCAGAAGGATGGGAACCACCTTGGTTATCCCCACGAAGGAGGAAAAGATGGAGTTCCCCAGGATGGCACCAAACTTGCAAAGCCCATTGAGGATGCCAAAGGCTGTTGCCCTGTGGGGAGGAAAAGCAGAAAGCAATGGTTAGGAGGGTGGTTCTGGCACAATCACAGAAGGTTTGGATGGGTAGTTTTGTGAATGCTCTTATGTTGCCCAGGCTACAGTTCTGGCAAGTAAAACTGGGCGGAATAAATAGATAAATAGACGTAACTGTTTTGCATGTGAATGAGGAGAATGTCTGTGTGCACTCTTTTCTCTTTTTCCTCTCACCTTCTCCCTAGCCCTAGAGTGGCCCACTCTGTCAGCCTTTGCCCTCCCCAAAGACAGCAGGATAAATTCTGCTTCAAATCTCCTCAAAGCCCTTCCAAGGTCTGCCTGGAGTGTGTTGTCACCAGAGAAACAACCACAGCTCTCCTCTAAATCCTGTTTCACCCAGCAGCTAAAAGCACACTACTTTCAATGTACACTCCTTCTCCTTCATTTCTGGCTTCCCCTAACAGTCTAAAAAATGGGTTTATAGTGATGTTGTAAGGAAAGATTTAATCTGCAGGACATTGTCCCGAAGTCTCCTGTTCTTCCCCATGTTCCAAATCACTCTGTGCACATGGTTTTCATAAGGTTTTGGAGGGGAAGGCTGCCCCAGAGATGAGCCATGACGAGAGGCTTGGGGATGCAGTGTGAAAGGCCAGACCTCCATGCACATCCATGGAAATGACAGAGAACATCTTTCATTTGGTGCCCATGGCATGGGGTTTAGAACTAGTTGAACTTTAAGGTCCCTCCCAACCCAAGGCACTCTGTGATAGCATGATTCTGTGATTCTATGATTTATCAGCCCATAATCTCTATATGTCTACAAGACCCCTGTGTTCAACCTGCCACAGAATTTTCTGCCATGCAGAATTAGGCTTGCAAATGTCTGTTCTGACCCAGGATTACACAGCCCTGAAGGACTGGTGGAAGTAAAATAATTAAAAATATACAGCTCCCCCACCCACATGTCCCTAGGGTGGCTTTTTCCATTGGGAACCAAGAGGACCAGGTAGAGAGTGGAGACCAAAGGAAGAAAAGTCCCAAGCACCTTTTGTCCGTGGGGTAGAGCTCCACGGTGATGACATCCAGGGCGTTCCAGGCGGCGATGCTGGCCCCGCAGAAGAGGCACTGCCAGCCGATCATCGCCGACTCGCTGTTCCCAAAGAAGAGGAAGAAGCAGCACACGGCTGAGATCAGCATCGAGCCTCCTGCAGGGGGAAACCGAGAGAAAAACGCTGGCACCGGCTTCCCCTGCCCGCAGCTGGGCAAACACGTCTGTCACACACAGCTTTCAAGTGATGGCATTCCACCCAAATAAGAGTCAAATCTGTGAGAACCCAAAAACACCTTGATGCTGCCTGTCTGTCATTCTCTGATGCTGGAAACCAGCCTGGAAATGTACATGTTGTCCATCTCCACCTGATCTTGCTGATAGTCCTGCTCCACAAAGACTGTGAAGAAAAGCTTTTCCAGGCAGGCTTCCATCATCTCAGACTTCCAGACGGACCCAGGAAAAGCAGAAGCAAGTAAACATGAAAGCCAATGAGGAAGAAGCATCATTGTGAAGGTTTTTCAACTTGAGTTTCAAGTGATAAGCTTGTGCATTTCATATCATATTGAAGTCACTTGACACATTTCTAGTCTCAATTAGGATAATTTACAGTCACTTGTATGAAGCACTTGAGGTCTCTTTTAATTATAAGAACATCATTAGATTTCATGGCACATTTGCACAGGAGTCATAATTTTATGAACATCACCGAGGGAGAAAGTGAGAGCGTTCATGCTCAGTTAGGCACAGTTCACATTCAGAAATATTAATAGCTACATCACTGCTTTCTACCCCATTAGGAATTTTCACCTGAAAGATGAAATTTCTGAAAAATCAAACTATTTTTCACCAGAATGTTCTGTTATCACTGAAATATCTCCATTTATTACCAGCAAAGCAAACAATTTTCTCTGTTGTTTGGTGTTTTTGGAGTCAACTTAGCACCTTTTAAAATAATTTGGATGCTGAAGCATAACTAAAATGCTTCAATTTGGACATTATGCTGCACCTTGCCTCTGCAGTGGCCTGCCTATGAAAAGTTGCTGTGCAGGACTCTAGGTCCACTTCTCCTCCATGGTACAAGACCAAACAACATCCCCACAGTGTGGTGTGAATATTCTCCCTGCTGCAAAAGCCCAGCCCAGCACTGGTCACCATGAGGGCACCAAGAGAACTAATGTTTTATACAAGAAAAGGTTTGGTAGGACGTGATAAAAATTAACTGAAGCCCCAGTGAGGCACATAACACAAAGGAGAAATTCAGTTTTCCTGTTAAGCTGACCAGAAATAATATGTGTGACAGAGTGATACAGGTGGGACGCCAGCAGGCTCCTTCAATTGGAAATTCCAGAGTGAAATGTTTCAGCATGTCGTTACTGATTTTTGTCCTGTTCCCTTCGTTTTGCAGGAGAAATAAGCATTTAGGGCTCCAGCTGTCATCTCAATTCCAGATGAAAATGCTGAAATGCTGACATGTTTGCAGGATGGACAATCTAATTCTCATTCAGCTTCTTCTAATTTATTTCCCACAGACCCTCTGGTTTGTTTGGGTCTTTTCCAAAATCACCACATGAATGCTCATTTTTCTCAGTGTACGTTCCTGAGACATCAGTCATCTTGTTCTACTTTAACCTGTCTGAAGGTGAGGCTGAGCTAAACCTCCCCTCTGTTCTCAGAGGAGAGAGAGGAGCTCAAGAGAGCGATTCATCCCTTACCCCTGAGCCACACCCCTGATTTTATTACCTTCCTTTGGCTGTCCCTCGGGGCATGATTCCCATAGTACCTGGAGAGCAAGGTCTGATCCCTGGAGGCAGCAACACCAGCAATTCCCAAAGTATTCATCAAGCTGATAAGGTGATAACTCGATAACTTATTCCCGTGATGCTAAAGGGTGGCTCCTTTCTTGGCTGTGACATGGTCAGTTAATTTACCATATGGTCTCTGAAGCTGCTTGTGCAATCATTTGAAAATCAGGGAAAAGCCAAAAGAGGGAACTCCTGGGCTGTCAAGCTGCCACATCAAATAAATTTTGTGAATATTCATTGCTACAAGCAAAATGTTCATTTATTTATACTGAGGCTTTGGACTTCAGCAGCAACTCAACAGGACCAAGAAGTCCTTTTTTAGCTCAGACCCTGATTTGCTGAACATTAGAAAAACATGCAGGGTTTAACACAAAAGGCAAAATTATATATAAAAAAAATGTTACAGACACACAGAAAAGCAAGGTGAGGATGCAGGGAGTAGGTCATTTGCTCACTGCCATGGAGTAGATCACCTGCCTCACCCTTTAGTCTTTATCGTTGTGCTCCTTTTGTTTTGGGGATGACTCAGAGCCGTGCCAGTGTGCAGACACAGGAGCCCTTCACACCGAGCAGGGCTCTTTGCAGGGCTGTGCTCCCACCATGTCCTGCACCATCCCCCATCATCCCCACTCACCTGTGGGCCTGGTATTTTTTGGACCTGAGAGATTTTAGCCTGCTGGTAGCTGCTAACTCCTTTCCTAAGGGAAAAGTTTCTTAGGAAAGCTTCTTCCCAAAACAGTCTTGGCAAAACAACTGTCCTTTCCCAAAAAATCTTTCTCCAGGTGGTGTTTTGCCTTTCTAGTTCTCTGAGAAAAACATTTTGGCTCTTTCTCTAGTTTAACTAACGGGATTGGGGAGGTGTCATTCCTGTTCACCAATCATGTTACATCTTTAATTAGACAATTAAAGCCTTTTTTGTGCCTTTTGCCTTCTGAAATATTTGAAGTCTTTCATCTTTTGTTTGTGTCCTGTAGCAACACTCACCGATCATCTTTATCCTCCCGATTTTGTCCATGAGCAAAGCAGAGATGATGTTGCCTGGCAGCACAGACAGGCTGCCCAGGAAGCTGACCAGGTAGATCAGAAAATCATTGTCCTCCTCAAAGTCGATGTGGCAGCCTTCCTTCTCCTTCATGAAGGTGCTGTTGATGAGCCTGCAGTTGATGAATTTGTGTTCGTAGAGATCTGTGAGGGAAAGAGGCAAAGGCTTGACCCTGCTTGGCTGAACTCCCTTCATACAACAGCAAGGACCAAACCAAAGACCCAAGAGAAGTTTATAATCCAATGGAAATGGCCAGGGAGTATTTATTTCAGTGGAAATTTATTAGAGTGCCAAACTCCAGCTGAGTCCTTGGCTCTTGGTAGGTGCAAGTTCATAAACTCCTTTTATTTGTGGAGTCACATGAACCAGTCTCCCCATGCCACAAGGACAGAACAATGCAGGCTTTGGTTTTCATAGCATTATCATTTTTCCTTTATTAGAATAGAAATTAAGAGGGTTTTGGTATAAATTAGTGACTATTTTACTGCTGATGATCTTCAACTGCTGGTGGCTTGAAATTATATTTTAAGCCAGCTTTACTGAGTAGAGCTGAGAAATTTTGTCATTACTTTAACCTGTCAGGGCCTGAGCACAGAATTTTGCATTTCCCACATTGCACCCAGAGACACCAGAAGCCATGGGGTTAAAATCACTGATGGAGCTGCCTGAGGTCTCCTTCCAAATGCATCACACTCTTTTCCTCCAGCATCACTCTCATTACCCAACACACACTCACACACACTGATCCCTACCATCCTTTCTCCCAGAAAGCAGATAAAATAGTTCTAATAAAATAGTTTTCTGATAAAATAGTTCCTAGTTACAGAGATGACACTGCAGCAGGAATCCCATTACCGGTGTTATAAAAGACAGTAGAGATGATGGTGCAGTTTTCAAAGAAGGTCTCACTGGATCTCACATCTTCAAAGTAGCAATCCTCAAATAATGAATCCTCAAATCTCACTTCCTTGAATTTCATGCCAATAAATCTGTGGGTCAGGAAACAGAACTTCACTCTGTGCTTTAGGAGATTTTCTATGCTGTATAGGGTGCAGTGGGTGTTTCAAGAGACACAGCACTAATTCCAGTTCCTAGTGTCATTTACAGAAAAGGTGTTGCTTGAATGCATAACTCCCTCCAGGTCCTTCTGTGTTTTATTAGGAGAGAAGGGTCTGAAGAGGTATTTTTTAAAGAGACATGGATCTTTTAGGATTTGGGCAGTTTTTCTATTCCTCAAAATAATCAGATCTGAGAAAATGTGCTTCTCAAGCTGAGTGGACCCAAATCCTCTCATGTTCAATCTAGTCTGTCTGAAGAAGACAGAATTTCACTCAATGCAGGGCATTTCCTTCGTGAGCTGACCTTGCTGCCTTCCTTAGTCTCCCCCTTCCTCCATCATAAATAAAACTAGACATTATCAGGGGCCTATTGAGCCATTTGCTGAAAGGCTTCTGACAGTTGTTTAAACTCAAAGTGATTTTTTAAGTGAAAATGCAGTAGGGATTCTGGACAGAGTGTGGAGATTATCTGAGTTCTGCTTGTAACCATCTCTGTTCGAGGTTTATTACTTATCATATAATGAAAACAGATTTCACTAAAAATAATAAACTGTGTCAGGTGATTGATTTCTCCTCTGATGGGAAGCGTGACATGTCTGACCCGGCTGCCTGAAAGATGACACAATATTGATTTACCTGTGAGATTTTGCAGGAGCACTGAGAAGATGTATTAGGTAATGCACAGGCATGTTTAGAAGATGTAAGGAGCTATTAAGAACAAGTATTATTCCTCCAGTTAATGACTGCCACCAGATTAAAAAAAACCCAAACCTTCTGACATATACTCTGCAGCTTAATTGAATTGAGCACTTTTAACACAGCGTAACGTGATGGTTGTTTACACCTTTAAATGAGCACTGCAGGGCTTCTTGACTGAGCCTGCTAACAGGAATTATTAATGCACAAAATACCACAAGAAGATTATTCAAGTGTTTTGCTCGATGTAGAGGGGCTCAGAGGTTACAGCAAAACTTAAGCTGTTCAGCATTTGCTCAGGGATGTATTTGCCTGTGATGTATTTACTCCCAAAGGCTGTTAAAACCTTTTTTCCCCCCTGCAGTTTGCTTTTCTAACACCCAGCTTTAGAAGAGTCAGAAAGCAATGGCCTGGTGATCCATGGAGTTTTAGCTCACAGCCAAGGGCTGCAAGGAAAACACGGCTATAAACCAGACTGAGATAACTTCTTGGCATTATTGCAATTTAGCTTGATGAGTTTCTGAGTATTTGAAATGGAGAGGGCCAAGACAGGAGAATAGTGATTTACATCACGGTTGTATGTCTGTGTACTCAGCAAAGTGCTGAGTATCCTTAATTCTCAGTGAAGTTAGTGAAAATTCAGCACCTCCTCTAGGCATGAGAAAAATGCTCCCAATCCCTAAATTTAACCAACATCCACTCCTCACCACTTTCTTTTGGGGAGCAGGAAATGTGGGGCTAGGTTTGCATCATCAGGCTCAGCTCCTTGCTGCAAGGAGGGTGTATGGAAGGAGATGAGGACACAACATATATCAAATATATAAAAAGGAAACGGAGAGAAATAGTTTCTGAGGGGATTGGAAGAACCTGGCTGGGCAATGAGACATGGCTGCAGCTGTGAAGATTAAAACAATGAGTGTTTTGTGTAAGATTGAGTATCCAGGGGGACCCTCCCACATGGGGAGGAGCTCCCTCCAGCAAGGCACTGGAGCAGCAGCCTGTTAGGTCTACCTGGGGCAGTGAGATCACAGAAATTACACAGGGATACTTTTCCTTTTTATCGGGATTTTGAAAAGTAGGAATGATTAGGATTTACATTGCTGTGGAACATAGAGTGATTGGGGTCCAGGCTGGACACAGAAGAAAAAACAAGTGCAGCCCAAATAAAAGGAAAAAAAGGAAGGAAAGCAATGATGTTCTGCTGGAGCAAATTCACTGACTTCAAAACACTCTAAAAGAGAAAGTGACACATTCATCTGTGGAGAGACTGACTACAGTGAGAGAAGCACCCCAGTATGGCCATGGCCCAGCTTGCACTAATGGGCTGCAGGATGGAGATTGGGGTAATTCACATAGAGCACTTCAAGAAGAAATAGCTTTTTATTTTGGAAATAAAGCAGCAATTTCATTACCAGTGGCTGCCCAAGCCCAGTAGATGTCAGTATGGGCTAAGGAAAACGAAGTCACTCCTGCATCCAGCACAGCCAGGTGGGCACACGCTGCCCTGATCCCAGCAAAGGCCTGCTGGAAGCAGGACTCCTCAGAGACATCCCCTGAGTTCTGCAGAAGTCAGTGACAGAGGCAAAGTAGGTGGAAAAACAGGATTAAAATGATACTCTGTCTGTCAAAAACTACCTCTAGGATTTGAGAGATTTAGACTGAAAGTCCAAAAGAAAAACTGAGAGGTTCAAACTAATGGAGAATGGAGAAGAAAAAAAAGAGCTTTCCAGAAATTTATTTCAGTTTGAATGCATCAAAGCAAATTCTATTCACTTACTTGTCATTCCTGTATTCCCCATTTCTATGGATCTGGTTTTCCAGGGTGAAATTAAAGGTGAAATGGGACACTTCTTCCTCATCGAAGATCTTCACTCGGGATTCATACGCCTCATCTTGGAAATAGCGGATCATGTCAGGGAACCAGACAATAAGGCCATAGTAACTGCAGCAGGATTGGGAGACACATCAGGGATACAAGATTCTTCCAAAGATCTACCTCACAGCTTGTGAACTTGTTAAACTTCAAATATGAATGCATGTCTGACACAAATTCTTGCTCAGTTCTGACACAGGACTGAGCAAAATGTTTCTGCCCTCTAAGCACCCTGCTGATCTCAGAACCATGTGGGTCCTTTCCCTTTCACTTGAAGCAGGACAATTAATTTCAGTTCCCCTTGGCTGGGGAATAAGAAATGTGCTAACCTTGCTACCCATTAAATTAGCAGAGCAGAAACAAATGATTTCTGTAAGTGTGCAGTTCAAGTGAGAATTAGACAAAATTTATCTGTAGTTTAGATCTAGACTCCCCTGAGTGGTTTTGATCTCGACTAAGAAACAGCTGAGAATCTGGTAGGGTTCTGTCTTTTGTGTGTGCATGTGGACAAGATCAAATGAAAAATCTAAAGGTGAGCAAGTCAATTTATTACTGTGCTACCAACCACTTCTTGAGTTCTGATTTGTTCAAAGCACTTTGTACTTCATATAAAGCAATCAGATTGATTAATATTTGTAGGAGAGCAAGGCTTAGTTCACAAAGACTCTTTAAAATAAGACCAGGATTAATTTTGTAATAGTTTATTTACATGTGTAAATAACTATTCAGACTCTGAACAATGCTTTAGTTTCCTGAAAAATATGAAGTACTTTCCTTACCTTAAGGCCATTGTAAACCAAACCACAGCCAGCATCAGTGTGTTCATCCTGTACTGAGCTGTTAAACAATATAGCACGTTGTCCCAGACCTACAAATCCACAAGAAGGAATTAGAAGGAATTGCCAGGACACCCCAGCAGACTCTTGACAGCTTAATTTCTGAGTGCATCATAAACCTAACGTCAGAAAAATGGATTCATTAAGGGAAGGTCAGATGTGTGGCTTATATTCAGTGTTATTTCTAAATTCTATTTGCCGAGTAAAAGGCTTACAAAAAATCACTTATTTAGCTCAGTGCCAGGGTACTTGATCTGAGCCCTCTGTAATGAGCTGGAGTGCATGATTAGGGCTGGGTATGACACAGTGTCTCTCTCAGGTTACATCAGCAAATGTGGATATGAGATTGTTCTCAGAGCCTCTGACAACTTTATCTTTTCAAATATATGTATGGTGTCAGGAGTGCTTTCAAACTGGGATGGAAAGCTCTCTGGAGAGCAAAAACCCAAACACAGCTGGCACTTCAGGAGGCATAAGATGAAATCAGGTAGGGATGAAGTCAAGGAGGCAGACCAAGATCTGCTCTTGACTCATTGCAGAAAATGCTGCCAAGAACATGAGGGGATGTAACTCCTCAAGCTCTTGCCACATAAATACAGTAATAGTATAGCACCTGCATTGCTATTAATTAAGAAATAACCTCCATTATTAATAATTAATTAAAAATAACCTGCATTATTATTAACTTATTTTCAGCTCATCCTTCAAGACTAGAAGTTCTAGCAAGATTTTCCACAGTCCCACCTGGGCATTAGGTGAGAGCATAGCAGTTGTGAAAGGTTAAATTAGCCTGGAGACAATATAACACTTATAGAAACTTGGTCTCAGCAGGAACAAAGAGCAAACACTTTCTACCTCCACTGCAGGTGGTAATTTCACTTAGGCTTGGGAAGAGAGAATCAATATTTATCTACTCAGGAGGAGAGCCAAGCACTCGGGGCTGTGGCAGGTCCTGGAAGCTCTGCACTGCTGGATGACAGTGATGCTCAAAGAGACACTGCAGCACTGTGTGAAGTTTTTTGTCTTCTCTTTACCTGTTTTAAAGTAGTCGTGATTCTGACCAGCCACCTCTGGTACCAGGTCCCTGTTGAGCTCTGGATTTCAATAAATTCATCTACTTGCTTTGGAGTTTTGATATAGGAAACCTGGAGGGAAAAAAAAAAAAGGAAAAAATTGGACTGAAGTTTCTAGAATTGATCTTGGGTGGATTTAAATTTCACTGTCTTCTGGGCAATGTTTCCACCTAATACTCGTTATTATTTTTTCCTTGAAAGTTAACATAAGCAATTGGCCTAATTGATTTAATTACAGAAAGAGACTATTAACAGAAATAAACCTTCCTTCTTTTCATCCATCTCTTCACCCTCTCTCTCTTCTTTCATGAAATATTTTAAGTACATCATGTCCACTTCAATCTTTGATTTGCTGGCTAATGTACCTGTATACTACCTTATTTGTCTGTCTTCAGATTCCCACTACAAATTAGGACTCAGAAATTATAGTAAAAATTATCTCCAAGATCAGCCACTTGTACCTAAACTGTGTCCTCAGGATTTCATTCTTCTAAGACAACTAGCAGGAATATTTCTCATCCAACATCTTTTAAATACCACTGGCAGAACTTCTATGACAAATGAATATGTAGATGGGAATCTTTGCAGTTGAAAAAGCATCCTGCCATCGAGTGAGCCCACACAAGGCGATTGGTTTGCTTCACCAAAAGAGTCTGAATTTTCACTGCTGAATACCTGAACTGGACTGCTCAGGAAAACTTACTAATGGATCCCAGTAAATATTTGCTTAGTAACTTTAATTAAAGGACATATTCAAGGAAAATAGAACTGTCTGTAAACACATGGAGGAGGCAAAATAAATAAATGCTGAATAAATTTCTGAGTGTGAACGAGCGCCTTGGCTCAGCTCAGAGTCTCCGCATTCCTCTTCCTGGCACCCATTAAATGTCAGATCTGGGAACTGTCCTGCACCAGCTGACTCACCACAAACTGACAACTTCTGGCCTATCAGAAAAACACAAAATCTGACAGTTTGTGCCACACCAGGAGCTCTGATCACCCGCCCGTGCCAGCGGGTGTCAGCACATCTCAGCTCAGCCAGTGCCTCGAGGTGCGGCACCGAGCTCAGCTCCTCCGCTGCAGTCATGACTCTGCTCCATGGAGTAATGAGCACTAACAGAGGCTGTACAGCTGCTCCTTCATTCTCCTACTCAGCTCACACTCTCATAGTGCCCTACTTTGTCAGAGATACATACATTTATATATGTTTATATTTGACTTCAGTTATGGCAAAGCCGGTGATGGATTTAAAGAAAACATCTCTCTCATCTTTGCTATCAGAGCTTGCATAACTCAAATGGTTGGTAGCCTAGAAATAACACATGCTCGTTAATATCCTACATGAACCTGCATGCAATGTCTTGCTCAGATATGAAACTTTAATTTCCTTGAAGGGTCACTCCCAAGGGGCACAGTTTCCTGACAACCCTCCTGAACATGGAGTGTTGCTCTCCTTCTTGATCAAAAATACATGTTTCACACACAAGTGTATCTCCTTTTTTCCCATCCTTGAAAAGCATGTGTGCTCTCATCTTTAAAAGCATAAATCAGGAGTTCCTCCCTGGCTGGCTACCCAGGATTTTACAACTGAATTATAGTAATTTGCAGCTAACCCCAGCTTCTGATTTTACTATTAATGACTCCGCTGGTGTGACCTTTTTCACAACAAGAGGCAGATCAATGAGTAATAGCCACTCGTCCCACTTTCCCTGGGAGAGATTAAAGACTGGGTATGAGGCAGGTGGAGCTTGGAAAGCTTATTAGAAAGTACATGAAGTTTAATCAGACTTTGATTAGAAGCCAGAATGAAGAAAGGAGTGACTCAGGTCTCCCTCATGGCTAATATCTCTCTTATTTTGATTTAGTCTCTTAGAGCAAGCCAATTAAGCATGTGCATAATTGAGAAATCTGGTCTAAAGGATATAGAGTACTCACTGCAATTGACAGACTTGACTAATTCTTGGGAAAACAGACTGGCATCTAAATGTAAATGCACGAAATGTTTCTCACAGTCCTTTTTCTGGTTGCTGGGGGAGAGATCACACTGAAAGAGTCCCGAGGAGGAATGAAGTTGTGCTGTGCTGCATTAGGGGGGGTATGTCCAGCTTTTCTAACCAGTGGCTTTGCTCAACTCACCGTAAACACCCTCTCAGGCTCGCCCTTGGCCCGCATGTTGGTGTCATGGACTTGCTTGAGTATCATCCAGGCTTCATCATGTTTGCCAATCTGAAAACACCAAAGAGAAGAAAAGAAAGTGTTCAAGCTCCCAGCTCTGTAATTTATCAAAGCACAGAGACAAAGCAATTCCAGAGGTTCAGCAAGGTGGAGAAGCACACAGACAGCCCGGCCTGCATGAAACCCAAAGAGCTGAAAGCATGGTTGGTATTCACAGAGTGCAGCATCTCTGTGCTGGAGAATGGAATTGTCCTAAAACTGCCTGAGGCAGAAAAGGAGTCAGGGATAGAGCTTTAAAAACAGGTGAAAGGGAGATGGATAAGGAGAACCGGACTCTCATCCCAACTCTGCTAAAGACTTGCAGGCTTGAACCATATGCTGCTACATTTCCCATCTGTGGAGATACAGAATACTTGCTAAGGATTTCTGAGATTTGAGTATTTTACTTAGTGAAATGCATTTTGCCCTTTGCTCTACCACCAGGATTCAGCAGTTCCATGCCCAAACTCTGTGAGACGTTTTCAAAGTGCCTTTTTTGGACAGATGAAATTCCCATCTCTCTCTACCTTCCTTCTGTACCCCATCTGGCAGTGACACACCAATCATCAGTGATTGACCCCACAGTCTGCAATCTTTGGGGTTTAAGCAGTCTGTGGAGCAGGTGTAGACATGTAGGAGTGCCTTTGCCTCTGAGCCTGTGCTCTGTATGTTTGATGGGACAAAGAAAGACAGACAGTGACACATGAGGGACCTGCCATCCTCTGCTGATACCAGACTGCAACGTTTGAGATGAATCATCTTACCTCCAGCAAAAACCGTGGGCTTTCAGGCATGAACTTCAGCGCCACCAGGGAGGCGATACAGGGCAGGGCACACACGAGCACAAACACCCTCCAGCTGTGGAAGTGGTACTTGGTTCCCATGCTGAACCCCCAGCCTGGAAACAGCAAGGGAAAATAAGTAAAAATACTGACCAGGAATTCGGAGTTTTTCTCTGCTGAAGCAGCTCTGAACTTTGCAGATCTGCCTGGCAGGGGGACAGGTTGAAAGTTTGCTATTCTTAGTACTGGTGGCTCTTGGAGGCTCGACAGCATGTTCAGTAGACAGCAGCAAGTTCATGTTCATTACAGAAATTGGAACATGCTCAGGCTCTGCCTTTTAAGAACCTTCTTTTATCTTTGAGTTTAGAAATCACCTGGTGATAGGAACAGCTCCGTGCAGCTGTAGGCAAGTAAGGCTGGTACAGGAATAAGGGCCATAATTGATTGCTTCTCAGGGATGTTACCAAAGGTTTACAAAGGTTGAACCTCTGATCTAAGAGGCTCGTAAGAGACAGCTTCTTTCCATCTCCTACATCACATATGTATTTCACTTTTCATGGAAGTGAGCAAGAAAAGCAAGTTTATTTTTTTTCCAGACCTAAAAACTGAGCTGGGGTTCAAACATAAAAACTTTAAAATCTTAATCCTGCATTTGAGGTACCCCCTCTCTTGCTCTTTTCCTGGTATTTGACCAAGTTAGGTATTCCCCTGCTAAGAACTGGAAAGTACGGCCTCATTCTCTTCCATTGCTCCATTCACTCTCCCTAGGCTCAAATCTCATAACGACTGTTTAAAGCATCTTTTTTTCTGTAAAAACTTTTTTTCACATAAAAAGGAAATCATCAAGCAATGGGTTTTGCAGAGGTCTCATCTGAGTTCTCATGGTGTTCTAATGATTTCACAATGTTCCAAAATAGTAGGTGGAACACTGGAAATCAAAAAGAAGATACAAAAACACAACATGAAAAAGTCATCTGTAAAATTATTGTAATGTAAACATCTAAAGGCTTTTAAAAGCAAATGTTGTTGCAGGTAATAGAATTATTTCTACCTGAAACCATTGCAGTAAGTTTGCCTATTTCTTCCAACAGTCTCTGTCATGTCAGTCAAAAGCATGAATATTTCTTTATACTGAATGTGCTTATAATGTGCTAAAAATGAAATGATAGACAGGTAAATGTTAGTGGTTTCCTTTGTGGGTTTTGTGAACTGTCCTACTTTCCTCAAACAGGATTTTGCAAACAGCTGGTGTCACTGAATACTGGGGGAATTAATCTTTTCCAGTAGACACTTGCTTCTGCTGTTTTCCTAGGTTATACACACAAGTTACAAGGAATTCCATGGACATGCAGGGTTTTGCTCCTCAAAACAAGTAAATTTCAGTTTACAAGGATCTACTTTTGCATTCCCACTTCCAGGTGAGGGCAGGGAACCCATTCCAGTCCTGCATCCATTTAGTTGAAGTCAGAAGTGGCTTCATCACATCATCACATCATCACATGCTGGGCAGATGTGTCACCAGGTACACAGCCCTGGCTGGGTGGGCACTTGGCTGAGGGAAAGCACTTGTGCTGTCCTCACTGCTATCATTCACAGCATCCAGTAATTCCCTGATTAAAGTGGCGTATTTTTGATAACTGGATCAATTTTTGCAATATAATCTCAGTCAATTTTTCCCCAAATGAGCTGATATTTAGATTAAGAGCTCAGGCTGTGTAATTCAAGGGATGTATTTGAGGTTTTAGATGGAAAGCAGCCCCATACAGTTCTATCTGCAGCCTTAGTATCCATCACTCAATTGTGCAGTCCATTTATGAGACCTCCTGTGAGCACTTCAGGTATCTTTATATTTATGTTGGGATGTGTAAGAGCTGTCACTACCTGTGCAAGGGTTTGGGGTGGTGTAGTGGTGTAGGAATGTGGTGGTGTAGAAAGTCAAAAGCACAAATTACCATAATGTGGGATGATGCTCCAAGCCATTGCTGAAGCATAAATGCCACCAATCATCCAGAACATGCAGAGCCAGCTCAGGTGTTCCCCCCTCTTCTCACGAGACAGGAATTCAGAGAAATAGGCAAACACGATGGGGAGGGTCCCCCCAATACTGAGGAGAAAAAACAGCACAGGGGAAAAATGAGAGTCTTCTTCAATGTCTTTGTGGTTAGGATTGCATGTTTAATGAGGGAAGGTCACACTCACAGATGGGCTGCTCAAAAGTGAGACTTGGAGGAAAAATGCAAATCTCTCTTTGGCTGGACTGGTCTTAGACATCAAAGATGAACAAGAGCCTTCTCATGCTCTAAAGCTGAATTTCCTGTATGGTTTGTACAAACCCAGAGTAATACCCTGCTCTTCACTTAAACATCTTCTCTTGTTATTTCATGATCACTCATTTTAGGGAGGCAAAATACAGACAGACAATGGGAATTGCTGAGAGTCTCATTGGAGGCCTTGGAAGTGGGCATTTTTCCGTCTCCCCCATATTTCTGCACAATTTGAGCAGCATCAGGAGAACATCAATGACCAACCTTTCCCACCATTACAGCTCTGGGGATCAAGAGTGAGCTAACACGTCCTAAATGTCAATGCCATCCTGGCTGGGTACCAGGGATGTACCTGGCTGGGTACCTTGAGCAGCCTTCCCTGTCCCACCCCACACACCCACCCTGCCCAGCTGTGGTGGGGCTCCCCCAGGACAGGGGCAGATTCCCCAGGTACCCACCCGAGGCCTGAGATAAGGCGGCAGAAGAGGAAGAATCCGTATCCCTGGACGAAGGAGGAGAGGAAGGCAAAGGCAGCATTGATTGCAAGTGATATGATGAGGCATTGCTTTCTTCCCAGTTTGTCAGCGAGGCCGCCCAGCAAGACAGCCCCCACCATCATTCCTAGGTAGACTATCAAGCCTGCAAGTGAGAGAGACAGTCAGCTTGTCAACAGGGTGGAAACAGTACACAGTGCAGAAGCAGATTTTAAAGTGCCCATGTGGCAGCTGATGTTGTCCTGGCATACCATGAAATACAGATGCTCCTAAGCACCCCAAATGTCAGAAGCCAGAAACTCTGCCTGTTGGCAGGACAGAGTTTTCCCAATTTTCCCATCTCGTGCTTGCATCACTTCAGGCAATGTGGACATACCCTCATTTGACCAGACCCACATCTTTCCTTCCCAACCTCGCTGCTCACACATCCCCTGCACGTAAGCAATGGCCAGGCATAAGCAGCTTAGGATGCACGTG
This sequence comes from Prinia subflava, assembly GCF_021018805.1. Lineage (NCBI taxonomy): Eukaryota > Metazoa > Chordata > Aves > Passeriformes > Cisticolidae > Prinia > Prinia subflava. Next base: position 6,311,349 of record NC_086261.1, read on the forward strand.
TCCCAGCTGTGTGCCACCAACAATACAACACAAGTCTGATGTCTTAACTCCTCTGACCCCCCTGAGTGCAGTGGGGTGGAGGATGTGTAGGGAGAGACTCTGTCAGGCTGCTGTTTATGCTCAGAAAGCTGTGAGAGCAGAGAGACTGATGAAGCATGGCTAAATCTCTTTGCAGAGTTTCATCTCTCTCACTCTCTGCTTTTCCCAGCTGTCTCTGAAAGGATCAGTCTGTTACCCAGACTCATCTCGTGTAGCTCAGCTACTTCCTTCGTTACTGAGCCAAGATCTGGTGTCTAACTAAAGGACAGATTACTCAAGACTGCAGTCCTGGTCTGGAAATTTGAGGAGAAGGGAGAATCTAAGACTTGTCTGGACAGTTTGCTCTATAGAGTTATCTCTCTAACATTGCTAAGAAAGATGAATTCTTCTTTTTAACCTGACTTCACTAGATCTTCTACTATGGGGTCCCCAAAAGACAGTCTCAGAGACTCATTTAGTGCCAGGGTGAGTAGGAGAGAATGAGTTTCCAACCAGGGTAGTGTCCCTGTACCCTGCTCAGTTTGTGCTTGCTGCTCTCCTGGAGAACATGGCAGTTGTCCTTTGCTTTTCTACTGCCACTGATGCAGAAGGGTCACAGATTTTATTGCCTTCTGCTTCATGCAGGTACCAGTGTAAATAGCACTAGCTAATAATGCTCAAAGGTTCAGGAAGATTTTTTTTTTCATTTATTTTATCTACTTTCCAGCAGGGGTTGAAGGAGAGCAGCAATGCTCCCTGCATCCCTGGCCCTGAGTGAAGGCATCAGATGCTGAGCAAGTAAATACACTGCCTGAACAGGAAACATTCCTGTTCACTGATTGAAGAAACACAGCTAGAAGAAACATTTTTCAGGCACGGTTGACTCTTTGGATGTTCATTCCTCACCTTGAACCAAGCTTGGCTTCTCTTGAAAGCCAACGTCTTCCCCAGGTTCTGTTCTGTCAAACACACTTGGAAAACAAGGTGACAATGACTGCTTTTGTAACTCGTTAATGTTAAAACAATCAGTCTGGTGGCTGAAGACAGCTCTGTGCCATCCAGCAAAGCCAGCTAAGGGCTAATGCAGAGTTATCTGGCAGCTGATCGTGTCTTCCTTTGGATTGCAAATGCCTGCACTTGATTTAAAATGCATTACTAAATTAAAAGCTATGCAGCAGAGATCCATTGCAGCATTTGAAGGACACTTGCATCACATTGATCAGATGTGGAAAAGTTTGATTTCTTCAATCTCTCTATTCCACGGTGGGGTCACCTCTCTGTGAGTGCCTCTTTTCAAACCATACTATGTCTGACAGGCAGGATTTGTGTGTCAAAGGCAAAAAAATCTGTTCTTGTGTATTAAAAGCCTTTGTACCAGAACTGTGGAGCAGGATTTGGCCAATTGTACCTCCACCACGAGCATGTGGCTCTGTGCAAGCAATCCTTGCACTCCCTGCCCTACCCTCCTGATCCAAGCTGTCCTGGTGAGGTGATCTGAAGGTGTGTAAAGGTTTCAGGTACTGATCTGAAGAAAAGATCAGACACATCTCAGAGTCTGGGTTCTCTATTTCTATTAACTTTGACCTCCAGCTTGTTCACTGGGGTGCATATTACAAGGGTGAGCCAAAGCAAAACCAGCTTCAGTCCAAAAACTTCCTGAAGGAAGGATCTTAATGCAGTGCAGGATGGCTTAATGCTTTTACCCTGGCTCCTGAGCCACATTTAATGGAACAACTCTGATGGCAGACAGTGGAAGGAAGTGATGATCAGCCCTGTATCTGCTCACTGGTGCATCACAGCCACCCATCTGGCAGCAAGCCCTGCCAGCACCGCCAGACCCTGGGGAGGAAGAAAAAATGATCTGCCAAACTTTTTTTTTTTTCTTCCCTTTTTTCTTTTTTTTCTTTTTTTTTTTTTTTTTATTTTCCCAGAGAAAATCCCTGCATGGCAGATGTTCATCCAAATCCTCTTAGTAACAAAAAATGTCCCAGGTCAGGAGGAGGTGGAGGAGATTGTTACTGTCTTCTAGCTGGTGTTTTACTGCAGTGAGTGGTGAGGGGCAGCCTGTTCTCTGGCCAGGAGAAGAGTGGGCTCAGCATGGGATGTGGCAGTGCTTGAAACTTGTCATCAAGAAGTGGAGCTGCTTTTGTAAGCAAACCCCTGCAGATTCTGACTAAGGAGACCAAACTTGTGATGGAAGGGAAGATTGGATCTCTGCAACACAGCATCCATCAAACACTGAGCAGATAAATCACAGCAGAGCTGTTAATGTCACAGACTCATCTAGAGGATATTGCTTTAATTAGCTATTGTATATGATAAATCAATTGATGCATGGTCCCTCAGAAATATTAAACCATAAAAAATCTGTAGTAAAGAAAATATCAGGGACAACCAGAGACTGTCTACTTAGCCAGGTTTTGAGGGAAGGATCCTGGTTATGGAAATATGTGCTTCAGGGTTGAAACAAAATCAACAGAACACTTCATTATCATGGAGAGGTCTTTTTTTTTATGGTGAAGACTGCATGTTCTGGCCAATGTAATTAAAATTTTGGGGTAGCTGCTGCAGAACACTCTGTCAGCTGATGGATCTCGGGACCCAGGGTGCAGAACAACGTCTGCTTTGCAGATTGCTGTGTCCTGGATTGACAACAGGGTGGCAGGGACCCAGGGAGGAGTGGAACAGTCACTCAAACAGCCTCTTTGCAGGGAGACAGTCTTCCAGAAACACAGTGATGGTTGCTGCCTCTGAAAAAGATCCATCTCATGTCAAGGAAAGTAAAATTTTAAGGAGAGTTGGACCAAAAAAATTGATCACAAAATGGTATTTCTTTTGCTGGCTTAGTTCTGTCCATCAAATATTCTACAGAACAACATTACAATGGTCTGCACCAGAGTCCTGATTTCTAAACTTGGCTTCAGACCACAGACTTGGACTGTGCTAGGAGGGGTCAGCTTCCCAATTGACACATAAGGTGTTCAGATGAAATGTCAAGGACAACTCTGAATAAGCCATTATTTGCAGGCTATTCCACAAGTCCTGGAGCCTAATGAATGCCTGTGGGAAAGTCTGCAACAGCCTCCCATAAAAGTGGTGGAAAACCAAAGAGCTGAAATTCTATGAATAAATTTTGGGTTATGACTCATCCATTGCTGAAGTTATAAGGAAAATATGTGACCACTGGCTGGGCTTATTCCCACTAGAAAAGGGGTAGCATATTTAGCATTTTCACACTGAGAAATTTATTAGCCTTTACTGAAGTTGTGTTCTCTGTATTAGACAGGAATTTGAAGTTAAAAGATGAAGTTCTAGGAATAAGGAAAGGAATATACTGCAGATACAGCATACAGCTCTCAGTGTGCTAAACTGTATTTTTACTTCTTCAATATAGTTAAAAGTAGACTTCTAAGGGTTTCAGAAAAAGACCAAAAAAATGCAAGGTTTACCTAAATCTGCATTACACGCATGATTTTTCCTCATTGTTAGTTAATGGGATTAAAGTTCTTAAAAAAGAAGCACATCTAAAAATAATCCTTTTTATGACAGGACAAAGACTTATGGAATAAATACAAAATTTGAGCAGAAAAAGCCCAAACAGCTCACTGAGAAGAATTAGCCCCAGAGTCCCTGGGGCTGTCAGGGAGGTGAGGGGGCTGCCTGGGGCCAGGGTTGTGTCTGGTTTGCAGGGAGCCAGTAATCACAGGAATGGGAAAGCTCCTGCCTGCCTTCCAATCCCAGGCCACTACCAGTACAGCCCTAAGATACAAAAACTAGGCTCTTGAAGAGGGAAAGCATTTGGACAGAAAATTATTCGGACCTTATATATTCTGTAGTTCAAATTGTAATAAAACCAAATTGAAATAGTGTTACTGGTGCAGAATCTTTAGAGATGCACCTTATGGACACAAACAAAACTTTGTGAGTCAGGTCTGGGCAGTTTGGGAGATGGATGTGGCAAGGCAGAGGATCCAATTGTAAGTAATTGAAAGAGAGGAATAAAGCAGTGACAGTGATGACTGTCTTGTACCACAGTGATGTCCCAGAACAGGGGAGGGTCTTCACAGAGGATGAGCTGAAGGTTGATGGCCTTTTTTTCCATTCTTCCTGCAATTTTCAATCTCCTCTTTCTTGTAGGCTTATTAATGCTTTCCCCATGAATCATCTTGACCTTTAAATGGAAGTCAAAGTGCATCCTATTGCACTCTCCTTGTTGGTTAATACAAGCAGTGAGACCCCTTCCACAGCCAGCAGCTCTGGCACTGAGAAGGGAATCAATGTCCCATGGGAAAGGCAGCATTCCATTTGGAAAGATCTGTGTGAGGATGTTGTGCAAATCTGGCAGCTGGGATGCAGGGCTGGGGCAGCTGGGGCCAGGGTAGGTGGGGGGGTGAGCCCAGGGGGCTGTGGCACAGCACAGGTGAGCAGAGGCAGGGCACAGGTGACAGGGGCACAGCACAGGTGAGCAGAGGCACAGCACAGGTGACAGGGGCACAGCACAGGTGACAGGGGCACAGCACAGGTGAGCAGAGGCAGGGCACAGGTGACAGGGGCACAGCACAGGTGACAGGGGCACAGCACAGGTGAGCAGAGGCAGGGCACAGGTGACAGGGGCACAGCACAGGTGAGCAGAGGCAGGGCACAGGTGACAGGGGCACAGCACAGGTGACAGGGGCACAGCACAGGTGAGCAGAGGCAGGGCACAGGTGAGCAGAGGCAGGGCACAGGTGACAGGGGCACAGCACAGGTGAGCAGAGGCACAGCACAGGTGAGCAGAGGCAGGGCACAGATGAGCAGAGGCAGGGCACAGGTGAGCAGAGGCACAGCACAGGTGACAGGGGCACAGCACAGGTGAGCAGAGGCACAGCACAGGTGACAGGGGCACAGCACAGGTGACAGGGGCACAGCACAGGTGAGCAGAGGCAGGGCACAGGTGAGCAGAGGCACAGCACAGGTGACAGGGGCACAGCACAGGTGAGCAGAGGCAGGGCACAGGTGACAGGGGCACAGCACAGGTGAGCAGAGGCAGGGCACAGGTGAGCAGAGGCACAGCACAGGTGACAGGGGCACAGCACAGGTGAGCAGAGGCAGGGCACAGGTGACAGGGGCACAGCACAGGTGAGCAGAGGCAGGGCACAGGTGACAGGGGCACAGCACAGGTGAGCAGAGGCAGGGCACAGGTGAGCAGAGGCACAGCACAGGTGAGCAGAGGCACAGCACAGGTGAGCAGAGGCAGGGCACAGGTGAGCAGAGGCACAGCACAGGTGAGCAGAGGCACAGCACAGGTGAGCAGAGGCACAGCACAGGTGACAGGGGCACAGCACAGGTGAGCAGAGGGAGGGCACAGGTGAGCAGAGGGAGGGCACAGGTGACAGGGGCACAGCACAGGTGACAGGGGCACAGTGGGCTCGGTGCTGCCAGTGGGGCATGCATGGTGTTCACCCTCAGCTGGCTTCACATCTCCCCACAGGACTTGTCCAGCACCACAGTATTTTTGGGACCATCTGGTTCTCCCCACCCAACCCCTCTGCTAAAGCAAAGATTTCAACAAAGGCCAAACAAATTCTTTTCTGTCCAACAAAAACCTCCTCAGGCTGGAACACAGATGAAATTCCCACCCTGTTTACAGATGGGGACACACACATTCATCCTCATATCAGACCTACACAAAATGTGGCAGGTTTTCAAATCACAAAAACACCTTTCTGTTTTTCCCTGCTGCTCAGGGTGATGATGCTCCTTGGGCTGCATCTTGGGCTGAGTGTTTCTAACCAAGAGCAAATTTGCAGCCAGGAATCCATGCCTGACAGGGGCAGGTCTCACCAGGTCTGTGTTTGGGGGTCCATGTCCATGGAGGGGAAAAAGAGGCAGCAAATAACCATGGCAGAGCAATGGAGACATGGCTGGGCTTGTCTGTGCTCAGACAGAGGAAAAAAAAGAAATGAAGTGGAGAAAAGCCATTGAGCTCTGCAGAGGGGATTAGGATTTACTGTCATATCAGGTGAATTCAGGTCAATGAGGAGCTGCGACCAGATTTTATCTCAGCTGATAATAAAACATCCTCTTCACACAACTGAAAGCAGTCATGTTGTACACATTCTAACCTGACTCACACAGCCAAGCTTGAATTCTACATAAAAGCATAGTTACTTGTAAGATTTTTTTCTAGCTTTTCTTATCCGGCATTGTGAGGTTAAGAGTCTGTAATATGATATTCTCCTTTAAAAAATTATTATTAAATCATAAAAAGGAGAAGGGAGCCTGAAAAAGTAATTTTATTCTCCGCCTTGGTGTAGCTGTTTTACAGTTATGGGCAAAGCCCTTAAAAATTTCCTTGTCTCAGTTAAGTGAACTGTGAAATGATGATAACACAACTGCAGCTCTGGGAGCTGGGAGGGCTGATGCTTTAACTGTGCTTCAAGTTTTTTATACGCAGGATGTGAAGAAGTTTAAAACATTACTATGTCATTATGTTTTATACTTGTGTATTTACTGCTCTGTGCTTGCAAACATAATATTTAGTCCTCCAAGAAGTGATTTATAGCATGTAAAGATATATATTTGTAAGATGTTTCTCCAAATAATGATACTGTGTGCCTTTCAGCAGCTACAAAATTATAATTTTTATTACTCTTTTGATTATCCTTAGTATATTAAAAAATGCTTCCAATAGGATGTATCATACTGAGAAGAAATATTCTGTCTCAGCAAATTTAAGAATTGAATTATTGAATTATTATTTTGACTACTGCTGATGAAAGCTCAGCAAAGTTGATCTGTCTGATGAATATGTAAAAAGTAATGTTGTTACATGTTACCAAACTTATTCTTAATAACTTGTATTATAAGTTGATTGAATCAAACTGCTAAAATATTCATACTGTTTTTTGGTTTGTTTGTTTTTTTTTTTTTTTGTTTTTTGTTTTTTTTTTTTTTGGTTGGGTTTTATTTTTGTAATTCTCCTGAAATCATCTTTAAAATAGTATTTATCATAACTGAAAAACTTCAAATACGTGTTTTGTCCCAGTTGGGATATTTCAGGCTAAAATAGCTGTTAATTTGCATCTGATGGTGAGATGTTTATTTTCAGAATGAAATGTAAACGTTTTCTAAGATGTGTCATATCCATTTCACACATTTCATGAAACACTGTGGGCATCTGTTTATTTGCAATTTTTGCATAATTTGGCCATAGTTTGCTTGATATTTTCCCATAACTGCTTTCCAAGGGAGAAAAAATACGCAATATGCAGAGTGTTTAATGCAAAATGTCCTTTTAACAGAAGCTGAACTTCACTAAATTGGTCTTTAGGAGGCATCTGCTTTATCTCTCTTATTTGTCCCTTCCTATTTCTGCTGGAGTTTGATTACTCACCTGATTCATTTCCCAGTTTTTCCCTCCTGGGCTCTCTTGTCATGGCTCAGACCTTTTGTGTTTAAATGTTAGCAGCTGCCTGGAAGTGACCTTAACTGCTCCTGGGAAAACCTGGTTATGTTCCCTTAGCTAAAACGTGGGAGATAATCAGTTCCTTGGGAATAAACACCAGCTTATCTGTAGATGTTTATTGGTACATGGGGATAAGGCAGTGGCTCATGTGTGGATAATATTCCTGCTTCCCTAAAACTGTGGGATAACTTGAGGGAAAGCTGTGCCTGCTCCAATCACCCCCCTGCTCATCCTGTGCAGACACACCCCTGCAGGGCTGTCACTGCACATTAGAAATGGAGCTGAAGGCTCTTGGATCGCCACCAAATCAATCTCTAAGTGTACCTGAACCCTGATCAATGTGCACTGCCACAGAGCACTAAGGGAAAGGATTCACAGAGGGACATGAGCTTGTCTTGGACACTCTGAGCTTTGTGGAGAGATCCTTTTTCCTAGCTGCATGTGGATGGCAGCTGAAGCTATCCTAGGAAAGATTTTGATGATTTTGTGCTTGTTTCCATCAACAGCACTTCCTTAGCCTTCCCCTTTAGAAGCTGGTATCTGCTGTCCTTGTGCCCCAGCTGCTCAGAAAAGAGATAAACCTTCCTGCAGGGACAGTATTTGGGACACAAAGCTGTGCTGGAGGCAGGGCTGCACCCACACCTCATGTCCCTGCAGTGCCCTGCTACCTGTCAAAGCTCCAACACCCCCTTTTCTCCCCTGCTCCCACCCCTCATTTGGCAGAAAGGTCTCCTTCCCCTCTCCAGACCCAGAGATCTGCACTGTTCCTTTCCCATGCCCTCCAGCAGCCCCCTACCCACCCCAGGCTCCTCACACTCTCCTCCCGGTGCCTTGGGTACTCACTACTCACACCAGAGCACTGCTGGGGAGTGTAAGGCTTTCCCAGCCATGCTGAATTCATTTTCACAAAGAGCCATCTCACAAACCTCAGATCCAGCAGCAGAGAAATGTCCAGCAAACAAGAAAGGGTGTTTAACAAATAAGATGGACCAAATCAGAGACCTGCCCCATGTACACCACCTATAAATAACTGCATGCTACCACTCTCCTCCCTGCCCCAAACAAAGATGAACCAGCTTTGACTGGTTTTAGAAAAATCCTTTTTCCTCTCATAATGAAGTAGTGAAACAGTTTGAACACAAGCTTTGACAGCAGATCCCCCCAAACAAACAAGCTAAGGACAGGAGAAATTGTTCTGCAAAATCAGGTTCTCACAAGCTGTGTTTGAAAGTGGGCAGGAAAGGCAGCAAGAAGAGTTCTCTTCCCTCATTAGCAGTCCCAGATTAGCTCTGTCAGTGCGCAGGAGGCTGGAGCTGGGATTGGATACGGACCCAAATGTCTCCTTGCTTATTCAGAGCTTATCAGAACAGCCTGAAATTTCAGCCTTGCAAATACTGAGCTGGAAAAAGCAGAACACGCTCTCTGGGGAGATTTCGTGTTCATTTTTACCTGTGGTTGGGCCAGAAATACTTCAAAGATAGATTCCCTTGTGACATTTGAAGTTTTCTCATTCAGGAGCCTGCCAGAGCTTGAGCTATACAGAGGTGGATATTTATGGGGTCAGAGTTTCAGAAAATCTCAGCTTTCATAGAGCCACCAAAATAAATGACCTGCTTTTCAAAAAAGGTCTCATCACTGAAAAGACACCAAGCTTTGTGTCCCACAGGGAGCTGGTGAATTCCAAAGTCCCTTTGAAATCAGGAGCTAATTGTGAGAGGTTTGCTTTTAGATATCTGACTGGAGATATTTCAAGCTGGAATTTTTAAGGGGTTTGTAAAGCAAAAAACAGTCAGTACAAACCTGGCTAGCTATAGAAAGAAATATCCCAATCCCCAAGTTCAAGGAAAAAAGGGAGAAACAGAAAAGTGAATATGACCTCAGTACACCAAGAGGAGATATTTATATAGGGATAATTATCTATTGCCTTTGTCACACTAAAATAATGTAAATAGAATGAAGTCAATGGCTGGGGTCTAGTCCCAAATCTGCATTTACCTTGCATCAGGCAGGGCTTGTGGGCCAGCATGTATGACCTACAATCCTAGTCCATGTCCACCCAGACTCACTCTCTCCCTCCTCACACAGTTATTCCAAGAGCTGTTTTATTTCCCTTCCAGATGCTCTGTCCTACTGCGTGGCTGGCTCTCACTACAGACCATGCTGGATCCTGTCCTAATTCTTGGAGATCTGGGAGGCTTTGCTGTTTTGGCTGATGGAATTTGGCTTCCCTATTGTTCAAGGGAAAAAATTGTTCGTCCAAACCTTTCCACCCAGTCTCACTTCCAATAATTAATCCTTGTATTTTGACCTCAGGGAGATGTCAGTAGTGATGCAAAAGGGATGTTGCCAGTAGCCTCAGCTTTAATCTACATGCTGCACTTTAATTGCATTCCACAGACCTAGAAAGAAACCTCCACTGACGACATCTGATCCAGGACATATCAGCAAACTGAGAAGTCAGCAGGTAGAAGGAACTGACTGCATGCTTGATTTGCCAGTTGGGACTTTGGGCTGAAGAAAAGGGAAATGTAGTTCCTAACAGCTTTGAATTTTGAGTCACTAGATCCACCTTCAACTTTTCACTTATTTATCCTTGAACACCCCTTGAGTTTTGCCCTGTGGACCTGCAAACTGTGAGCTGCCTTGCCCAGATCCAGCCCACTGTGACCAGACCAGCACATTCTGGTGCAATTCTGCTGCTCATCAGCCTGTGAGCCCCTCCTGAGTCAAACCCACCCAGGCACGACTGTGCATGACATACAACACAAGAAGAAAGTCATCAGAAGGTCCTGAAATCAGCTGGTCACTAGAAAAAGTGTCCCAGCTGCCTCTCACTGCATTAGAAGAGCTGTTTGCCAGTGGCACTTACCCAGCATCCCTTTGTTGGAACTGGACAAGCACATATCCTTCTCTGCACTGGGAAGAACAAATCCAACCACAAACACCTCCACCCCATCTGCCATCAGTGCCAACCCTAAAACAAAGAAGAGAGTCCACTGGAAGCGTCCGTGGCCACACTCCTCAATGATGTTCTCGTACTGGTGGGCGAGCTGCTCCTCGTCCTCCATCCTCTCGGCCATAAGGTCAGCACGGTCTCTGTACTCATCATCCATGGCAGGGGCTCGCTTCTTCTGCTTTTCTTTAATGTCATCTGGGTGTGGGATCCCTTGGTACTCCCCCTCATAGACCTCATCATCCTCATCGTGGCCTTCTGTAACGTCGCTCTGGGCGTCCTCCTCCTGCGCGGGCTCGTCCCCGCCCCGGTAGTAGCCGTCGTTGGGTGTGTCGTAGTTGCCATCCTGGTACCTGTAGTCATCTGAGACCTGGTTTGTGTTTCTGTATCCACCATCCATTCTGAATAGAGGATTCTAAGTGCTGTAGGTCACGGTGAAGATGTTCTGAAATGTGTATGGATTTGTGCAATTTCTGGTGTCGGTTACTTGAACATATCCTCCCTCTGTTCTTTGGAACTGATGGGATGCACAGCTTCCCAGGCTCAGAAGGAGAATTATGTATAAAGGTTCTCTTTGACAGAGTCTCACGCAGCTTCTGGTAACGCTTCACTTTTCAGCTGTCATTTGTGACTTGCTGGTTTCTGTGCTTTGGGTGAGAAAAGCTGCTGTCTGGGGAACAGCGAGGGAACAGCGAGTTGCACAGCCAGGGAGCTAGGAGGATTTGACAGGTTTTTCCTGATTCATTGTGGTGCTGAAGGTCATGTCCTGAGAAAGAGGAGACAATAGCAATGAGACAGCAGTAAGCTTGCAAGCACACATGCACTGAGTTCAATGCCCAACATTTTGAATGCATGTTTTTCCTTTGAAAAAATATGGCAACAGAGGAATGTTTTTGCATCACCAAAACCCAAAGCCTCAGAAAAAACAGAGCATTAAAATGTACCAAGTTCATTTGGAACCCAAAGTAGAATGTAAAGTACCATGTGGTCCCAATTTCTGTCATTCCTGGAAGTCCTGCCTCCCCTTTGTGCTCCTGCTTTCCACAGAGATCAGAACAGCTCTGGGCTGGGTTGCTGGAACAGAGCTCTCATGTTGCTAAATATTTTCTATCCATCTCCTCAGAGTACTCCCATCCCTGGTCCCTACAACTGGCTAGCATCACCATGAGACCAAATATGATCTTGTTTTTTCTTTTCATCCAGATCCCCACAATAATTTTATTTATTGGCTTCTTTTTTTTCCCCAGTGTCTCTCCATCTGTATGCCAGATGCACAACTGGCATGCAGCATCTGCCAAGATAAAGTCACCAAAAGTCACACCAAGCTCTGTTCTCTCCATATCTAAACATCAACAGGGGATAATTTTCACAGAGAGCAAAAAAAAACAAAGCTAATACAGAATCACTGCTGTCTGCAGGGAAAACCAAGGGAAGTCAAGACACATCTAAACACATACTCATCCTGGACACCTGATTTCCATTATTTTCCAGGCAGTTTCCAGCCAGCTGGCTCTCCAGTGCTCCCCTGCCTCACACAGCTGTAGACACAGAGTTTGGAAGGAGAAGCACATGGGAAAGGGAGTGGAGTCACGCCAGAGCAGCCAGCACAGCGTAGGCAAGCAAAGAACACAGACTTTGATTTAAGCTTTGAGCTACTTGCCTAAATAAAGTGTAAATGAGGTATGGATTGACATGGGCAGGCACAAGCCTGAGGATGTGTGGGTGTTGTTACCTACACAGTCAGTTGACCTATAGAAGCGCACGAAAACGCACACACTGTAAATAACAGTGCTATATGCAGCTAAAATGACTTCAGAGGAGAAATTCAGTAGCACTCTCTATAATAAAATGCTCAGTGGGGCATCACTCCTGCTGCAAATGCTGTGATTTTCTGGCAGCCCAAATGCTCAGGGTAAGGAATGAGCCTGACTTCCCTGCACGGATTAATGGCCATGCCTTGCCTGTGCTGTTCATGGACCTGCTCCAAGGAACTTCATAAAAGCTTCTGCTTATCTACCTATATATTTGTGGCCCATAATTACAACATAGCCTCTGCAGAGCCTGCCAGAACCTCTTCCTTTTCTCTGCCCCTCTGTTATTTTTTACCACGTTCGACGTGTTTCCTCTTCCCTTTCTTTATGCTGAATCACACCATACATGTTGCATCAAGTGAAAAAGGGCATTCTTCCAGGGCTCAAAAAGAGTAATCAATAAAGCAATGGAAAAAAAAATTTAAAAATGCCAAAGGCATTCTGATGAGGTTATAATGATCAGGAGTCTACAGTGCAGGGAGCAGTAAAGAGAAGTATTTGCAGAGGCACCAGAGCTGTTAATGTGCAGGGGACATTACATCTGACAGCCATCAGAAGCACATAAGTGAGTCCTACAGCTCTTGTTTCAGTGCTGGAGTGTTACCTTTAATGGTTAAAAAAAATCCGAAACTGCTTTTGAGTCCCAGAACCTCCCAGTCCTGAAGTAACTTTCTTGATTACACAAAGATTTGTGTCATGATTGAACATTGTGTTCTCCAAGGCAGTAAAATGTCATTCCACAGAGACATATTTTCTTTTGAAAAGTAGGGGCAAGAGGCCTTTATTTAAAGAGAAAAAACAAAAGAACAATATGTGCAAAAGAACATTAGGCCTTGCTTTGGAAGTCTTTAAGAATCATCTGCTGGCAGGTCATGCTTCAAAGCAACCTCAGATGTTGGAGCAGGAAGAGCAGTGACCTCAATGTGTTTGTCCCTTTCTGGTTGCTACAGAACTGAATTGAAAACTCGTTTTAGGAAATGAAGTAACAATAACACTAATGATCAATAGCAGAACTGATCAGACTCAGAGTCTCCACAGACCTTATCTCTCTTTTCAAAAGCTAAAAGTATGTTCTTAAAGACCAAGTGCTAGAAATCTTTTTGTTTTCTATTTAAAAGCTGCTGAAGCTTAAAGCTGGGCTCTTTGCCTCCCACAACAAGGGGACCAAATATCACAAACTTAGAAAAGAGCTATTGAAGCATCCGTGCTCTTTCACTGACACACAAAGGCTGCCTTTTACCAGATGGAATCACACCTTGGGCAGCCTAAGAAATAATGAATGAGCTGAGGAGTCTCACAGACAGGTGAGAGTCACCTGGATGGGGAAGAACATGTACTTCAGAGAAAAGATCAGGCAAAAAATAGTGACTGGGTTCCCATTCAGTTTGTAGGATGGATATTTTCTGGGCTCACCCTAGAAGAAGGAGCAGTGCAGAGAAGCAGGCTATAACTTCAGAACGCTACACTTCTTGCATTTCACACCACTTGTTTTCTTCCGTTGCCACATATGCACAGGCTGATTCACTCCAGACCTGATTCTTTAACACCCTTTCACTCAAGCTGAGCTGCACTCACTCATTAACAGCCCCATTTAGCATTTAGATGCGAAATCATGATGTGTCATAAAGAAGACAGGCTTGGGTTGCTATAATTACCCCTCACAGTGATGCATGAGCGCTTGAGACAAATATACACATCACACCAAGCCTGTTGTAGCAGGGTGGGTGTCAGTCTCTTCTCCCAGATAACAAGCAACAGCACAACAGGAAATGGCCTCAAGTGGTGCCAGGGAAATTTCAGACAGGATATTAGGAAAATTGCATCATCAAATGGGTTGTCAAGCATTGGAACCGTCTGCCCAGGGCAGTGGTGGAGTCACCACCCCTGGAGGTGTTTAGAAGAGATGTAGATGTGGCACCTGGGGACATGGTTTTGTGGTGGCTTGGCACTGCTGGGTCAATGGATGCACTTAATGATCTTACAGTCCTTTTGTGATCTAAATGATTCTAATTACAACCCTTTGCCCTTTAAAAGTACCAGTTCCCTTTCTGAGGCACACAGCTGAGGTTTAAACTCAAAACAAACTCTGTAAGGTAGAGTCTGCAGGTGCAGGAGGGCAGAGGCAGGAAAGCCTCATTCTGTGTCTCCCCAAAACAGCCCATTAAACTGAGTTGGACACAGAAATCCGGAATACATCAGAATTCAGATCCTTTCCTCATTTCTTTAAAATACACTATGCACTTTGCAGGTTTTTTGTACTCTTTAGCTCTTTAGTTAGCTCATATGTTGCATACTTAGCCAGAATTCAGGAATTTGAGCTCTGCAACTTAAAATAGGAACCTAAAGTCTTGGATATCCTCAAAATAAAATGGTATCTACTCTAGGAAAAGGGATGTTTAAAAAAAAGCAGATTAACACCTGCATTTGCCTCTGTGAGAGGGCATATAGGTAAATCTGGCATGCCGAGGTGATAAACGGGGGGCTGGAGAGCAGCAGAGCTTGGAGGGATGCAGAGAAGGGTGAGCTTCTTGTGCCTGGTACTAAATGAAGAGAGGGCTTTTCACAGAGCTGGGCTCTATCAGAGAACAGAAATCATGTCAAATTAGTGAGCAGGCCAGATATGAGAAGGGTTTTCTTATGAAATATTGCACCTTGGGGCATGATGGATTTTCTGGAAAAGCCAAGAGAGTGAGGATGTTGCTTTGTGAGAGCACGAGCCGTGGGTGCACACAGATAAATGCAAAATGCACATCCAAGGTGGGGATCCAGCAGGAGAGAGCCAAGGCTGGGAGCTGCCACCCAGGCCTTGCTGCATGCTCAGAAAGGGAGAACACTCCAAATCAACAGCAGGAGGGAGAGGTCACTGAGGAGAAGGAGCAGGACAGGGACGCTGTAAAAATGCTTTCAAGGGATTTTTAGTATTCACCAGAATAATCCCTGTAAAACAGATGGCAGAGCAGTTTAATATTCTGCCTGAAGGACGACTCCTGCAAAACATCCTCACCCCAGAGCTGCTTTCTGCTGACAGCAATGGGAAGGTGCCCAGATCCTACAGTGACCATAAGGACATCCTGCAGTCACAAAGCTGACTGTAAAAAATTCCCTGAGAAGAAATTTTCCTCACTGAAAGGAGAAAGATGATTATGTAGATAGGTTTGTGTGAAGTTCCAATCTCAGATTCTTAACGAGGTTGCAATTAATGGATCTGTTTGTACACAGGAAGAGACAGATTTTTGAGGTGCCTAACAAACCACAGCTCCCAGGGGAGCAGCATCCTGCATTTCAGGCAGCCAGCAATGACACCAGCATGATCAGGCAGGCTGAGCACTGTGGCAGTGAGTGGTTACTGTGCTGCTGGATGGAAGTGCTGCAGGCTGAGCATCCTGGCCTCTGTCCCTTGGCCTCTTGGCATCTCTGTCCCTGCAGACCCCACACCAGGACAGCACAGCTTTCCTCTGGTGGGCATTGCAGATCCCTTGCAGCTGTGGTTATATGAATACATGAATATATTCATATACGGGCAGCTTGAGTCCCCAAAACCTTAAACCTTAAATAAACCAGAATCTGGGGAAAAGAGGTCTCTGTGCTCCCAACTTCACAGCTGAGGAGCTGTCAGGAAAAGTGCTCCCAGGTCTTTGTCAGCTTTTCAATGAAGTCTTGCGGTCTCGCATTTTAAATTTTTTTAAACTAATAAAAATGCTGTTTTACCTCAGGAGAACTTCGAAAATTTCCCTCTTTCCAAGTAGTATAAATAACAAAAATTTTTTTTAAATCTAAAAATTAGGCTGCAGCCCCATAATTCACAACAAAAATGCTTTCAGGTCAAGTCCATTATGAATTCTTCATCTTATACTGTCCAAAGTTGTCCTTTCAATTGGCATCAAAAAACAGAAAAATAAAAGGAGATTTGTTTCAAATTGAAACAAAATATTTCATTTGAGAAATGCCACTCTGCCAGCTGCTTGATCCATTTTTTATTAGAAACATTCATTGAAACTGATTTTTTTCCCCCTAAATAATTCAGGTTTGGGAAAATGGCATGTTTTTATCAACAAACATGTGACAAGAATTCTGATTATGCTCTCGTAGATGTAAAATTATCTCAGGTGCACCTTTAAGAAGACAATATAGACACATGCAGTATAAGAAAAGTAATCCTGATATTTATATGCATATGAATAAAAGTATCTGACCTCTGTGAGGCAGAAAAGGGTTTTTCTTCTACAGGGCTCTGATTATTGTTGAGGGTTTCTTGGTTGGTTTTTTTTTTTGTTTGTTTGTTTTTAGGGGTTTTTTGCTAACATTAAAATTGCTGCTGCAGCCACAAAATTCAACATCCAGGAGAGAGCTGAGCAATATCATCATTCTCCTGGACAGATGGCAAGGCTGGGTTCTTGGCAAGGATCCTGCAGAGGGAAAAGCAGCAGGATCTGAAGAGAATTTATATGTGAGGGAAGGTAGGAAAAGGAAATGAGGGGGCTTCAAAAACAAAAGGGTAGAAACCAAGTGAAATTGGAAGTCAAGGAGCAAGAGCAGGGATTAATGGTCCAAATTAATGTGTGCTCAGAATAAAGGAGGAAATGTCCAGGGAAAGATGGAAACCCTGACATATTATTGATCCACAAACTGTGGAAAAAAATGCTTTGTAATAACAGCAGCTCTTGCCTTCATATCCAAGATTATAAATGCATCTGATGCCATTTCTGTTAGAGAACAGCGCTAAGCCTTATTCATTCTTGCTTGACTTTTTGCATTTCTCTTTCACTGCCAAAATAACAGGAGAAAAGTCTCAGAGCATAGGATTCTGAAACACTTTTGGAAGAAGTTGGCTGTGGATCACTCAGTCAAAAAAAACCCAACACAACTCAACCCAACCCAAACCACACCAAAGACTGATTATTTTAGGGGGTGATTGTATCAAAATAGATCACATCTCTTGTGGGTCTTCAGCAGTCATTGTCCTTCCTTTTCCTTTCCATCAAATATCCTCATCAATGGTGGTGAAGAGCTGTGTGTCCCTGGGAATTTCCAGGAGGATGTTCTCAGACCTGAACACTGGCCAGTGAATCAGTGTGATTTAATCAGCTGAAGACCTGGTCTCTTTTTTTCCAAATACAGATCAGCCCTTGGGATGTAAGTTTCTACAGGGTTTTAGACAGGTAAAAGAACACTATATGCATCACTAGGGAAAAAAAATCCCATTCTGATTCTTCTCCAGTCTCACAAGACTGGAAGTAAAATTTGTCTTTACAATTAATGTCCAAAAGAAACCATGGTCATCAAGTATTCTTGAAGGAGGACTGTATCACAGCCCCAGGTTGAAAACCCATTGCAACTGGAGCAATACCAGATCCAGTATCATTTCTGAGGGCTCTTTTCTGCTCTTGTTCCAGAAAATCAAGGAGGGTATATGAGTTTAGTTGTCTTACTCAATGACATGGTAGCTGGAAGCAAAAACGAGCTACTTTGCCATCAAAGACAACAAAATTACATGGAAGGGCATATCAATATATGTTTTTCAGGTGTAAAATTATGTGTTAATGGCTACAACAATCAACTGTGGCTGCAAACACAGGAGGCTAACTAGGTCTGGACAGCAAGGGATTTAAAAATCAAAGTCTGTAGCAGAGCTTACCTTTAAAAAGAATTTGCTTTGGACTGTGGAAAAAGAGGTGTCTTTTGTTATAGCTTCAGAGAAGAGCACTGTATTAAGTGAAAACTAAGGAAAAAACTCGTTTCTCTTGAAACTTTTTTATTATTAAGGAATTGTTTGATAGATATGTAACACAGGTTCAAAAACTCTCCATGGAGCTTGTTAAGCAAGCTCTCTGTGCCACAGATTCTGTAAAGAAGAGCAAGGTATTTCAAAGTCATTGGCTTGAAATCATCTGGTTCAAAGAACCGACTTTCAGCAGTACAGATGGCACCTACTGATTGCTCCCCTACAGCACAGGTAGGACACACAGGGTAAAATCCCCTGTGCAGTGTAAAAAACCTTCATTTGCTCAGAGATGCTGCCAGGGTCTCTGGGGTGGGACTCATTTATTCACTGCTCCCACACTGTCGGTTGGAAAAGATTGGTACATATGCAGTCCTGATATACCAAGAAAAGCAGGGAAACCAGAGCTGGAGTATTTAGTGTGTTACCAACAGCCCTGATTAATTATTTAGAGAAAGCATTTTAGTTCAAAATTCTCTGCTACAGAGTTTATTGAACTGAAGTTCTCCTACAGTTTCTGGATAATCTCTATTGATCTGTGGTGGGTTCTACACATCCCTGGGCAGGTGCACACTGTGTGTGTTTGTTCCACCAGGAGAAAATATTTATTGCATTACTTGATCCTACAGTCCTGCTTTACACAATGTTCTGTGAGGAGAATCTGTTGTCTTTGAAGCTGAAGCTTTTACAGTAGCCCTTGGATTTGGAGCAGAGATGGACAGGGTATGAACACAAATAGTTCAGCAGTTTGATTGAAATCTCCTGATTTATGCTGAGTCAGAATCTGGCTGCACTGCTCCAATGCCTGCACATTTTTTCATTCTCACCCATCCCACTGGGGGAGATTTCTGGTTTCCAGCACATTAAACACTAAAATGCCATTACCTTATGGTAGTGGTGGTGGTGACTCTCACAGCAAAGTGGCTGTGGGCTGAATTCAGCTTGTAATCCACTATGCAATGTTATGAACTAAGGGACAGAAAGTCCCCCAGACTGTTAGAGGGAGATTATACCCTAAACTCTGATACTCTGTTGGTGCAGATGCTTTAAAGGTCATATCTAAGATAGTAATGTGCTACAGCAAGCTGGCACAGCAAACATGCAGCAGATGAAACAAGGAACAAGCATCAGTCAAGCAGAATAAACAGGTTTTTGTGAAGTTAGGAGCACAGACTAGCAAGCTGGGTGTTCATGAGATAGATACAGAGAGGAATGTTTAACAGTAGGAGTTGAAAAGCAATGGCTTAGCAACACATATCTATATAAGGAGGGACAGACTACACATTAGGATTCCAGAGAAAGGCCATAAAAGGTCAATTTGACAAGCTGAATATGGATAATGAGTTGAGACAGATGGTGTAAGAGTAGGGTAGCTAATAAATAATGAACAGATTTGCTTCAAGGAGCAAACACAGGGAGAAGTTGAAGCTGAGCTTAGTCAGAAGGGAGGTGGTGAAGGGGAAAAGAACAAAACCATGGAGGATGGAGGAGAATCACAGCAGGAAGGCTGGTGGGAGAGGAGTGTCTGCTTTTATGTGCCAGAGTTTTGTGGAAAAGATACTTACCCTAAGAAAACTTAGAAATGCATATGCCTGAGCTGGAATTTGGCCATTTTACTGAGATTAACAATTTTTTAGCTGAGAAATTACTCATGGTCTTTAAACTTCTTCTACACATCAAGTTCCTCTTCTCCTCCTCTCCCATTACCACAGCACCTAAGCAGCCTAGAGTGCTCCCAAATCCCATCAAAGGCTGGGAAAATTCTCAGGTTTGTTTTGCACATCATGATTCGAAGCAGAGAGTGACTAAAACTGTGTCTGAGCATGGAAATAGAAATGCTGTGTGCTGTCCCCCATATTCCAGGGACCCTGTCGACAAGCAAGGTACGGATTTATTCTTCAAACCCAGCTATCCTCCACCTGATGACCAAGATAAAGGCAAAGCTTTGCTGCCCCACAAACATTTTCCTTAATGTGGAGCTGAGGCACAAACTCCAAGCTGAAAACCAAGTAATACTTAGGGGTGTCCCCATGTAGATGCAAATAAAGGAGCTTTCCCAAAATCACCTGGGGAAGCCACATCAGAGCCAAACAACCAGCACATGTTTCTGCTATTTCCTTGTCTAAATATCATAGAGAGCTAGAATCTTTGAGGTTTTACTGCTTATTAATAAATCAGCTTCTCTATCAGCATTGCACCTGGCAACGTAAATCCATAGGAAATTGGATGTTTATTCAGAAACAACAGTGCCCTAGTGCCCTTTCATGAATTTAGCATTTCTACATGTGTTTGCCCTTGGACAGCTTATTAGGTTTAACCTTACTGGGCTTGGAGGCCCTGACAAGCTCCCAGAGAGGACTGTAAGCAATAACCTTGGAAGTAAACTGCTTGCAATTCAGCAGATTCTGCCCGTGTCAGACAGCAAACATCCCTGATTAACTATAAACTGCTTAGCTTATTGGCAAAGATGTGCCTCTGGCTACAAAGGGGATTTTTATTTCATCACACTTGCAACCTGAGTTATTAAATAATGAGCTGCTTAATTAACTAATTCATTAATACATGGCTGTGATGAATAGATTTGCTGCAGTGACAGAGCCATGAAAGCAGAAAAGCCTTGAGTGATTTCTAAGTACTGCTTTCTTTCAGGAGGGATTTTATTTGAGCAAGTATCCTTATTAAATTTGTTTTCTTGTTTTTCCTGCCTCTACCTAACACAACAGCCTTGAGGTCTGCTGTGTCTGTTTGCCCCTAGCACTCCATGCTCTTGTCCTTTTCTCCTTTCTGCCCTGCTCTCCCTTTCCTTTGGATCCATGCAGCCAAAGTGTCCTCAGAGTGTTGTGCCACCCTTTGCCCAGTGCTCCCACACTGCTGTGGCCAGGATGCCTCATCATCCCCCCCCTCAGGTGGGAGGTGGCTGTGGTGTTTCAGGTACTGATAAAAACCATCAGTTATTGCCCATGATCACCTTCCCACTGCTGGGAGACCAACAACCTCCTCATTAATGGAGAAAAAATCATTTACTGCACCTCACAGCAGCCTGTGCAGGGTTGTTATTTCCTGTTTTCCGTGGCATTGGAGTGTATTGGGAAAGAGCTCTAACAGAGACATTTCCACAGGCTGGAAACCCTTCCTGCCATCAGGAACAGCTCTTTCCCAGCCCAGGATGCTCAGGCATCATTCTCTCGAGACAGCTGCTCGCCTGCTCCAGTGAAGTGTACAAATGCAGTGGCCATGCCAGGATTCTCTCTGTTCCCAGAAATCCCCTGTAGGCTGTCACAGACACAGCCAACCTTATGCTTCCATCATGCCTTTTAATAGGTTTGATCCCTGCGTTTTCCTTCGGGGCTGCCCAATGATCAAGGCTAAAGGGGCACAGTTGTTATGAGATCAGATAAAAGGGGTGGTTCTTGAACTAAATCCAGCCTCTTTCTTTTCTGCATAAGACCTCCAAAACAATTGTATTGTGGCCTCAAGGGCTTTCAAAATTGCAAATGCACTGTTCAATATGCACCTTGCCTGTGGAGAAATACAAGTGCAAGCAGAAGCAAATTTAAGGAGACTCCTTTCAAGGTTAAGTGGCAGGGAGAATACTGGAGCAATTGCTTTTGCTCCATTTATGTTCACAGCATTTTGATTAGTTTAAATTTTTTTTTTTCCTTGTAGCAGCCATGATCATTCAACAGATTCCATTATCTAGCTATCAAATTCTATGGAATGCTATGGAATTTGATAGCTGGATACTATGTGCCCCACGTATCACTGCAGCACAAACAAAACATACCCACAGAGTGATGCCTCCTTCTGTAAGGAGGCAATTTGCAGAGCCTGTCTGAGCTGTACCTTGAATAGCTGAGGTTCTCAGATCTTTGAAGAACCTGATTTTGAAACCAGCATCGTGAAGAAAGTCATTTAAAAATTGCCATAGGGCCTGAAATATGTTGGTATCGACTTACCAGCAACCTTACACACAGCAACTCTATATTTACACTTATCTTTTCATACTCATGGAGGATTTCAACTCAAATGAGCACCCAGCAGTATTTTTGCACCTGCAGAAGAGGAGAATGGATAATTTAAGTGTATGTAATGGGTCCCTTAACATTTTGGAAAGCTGGGTTGCCTGGCAGTGGTTTTACCTAAGCCTCCCTCATTCCTTTCTTGTTCCTGCAGGAGCCTTTAGGACAGAACTTTGCAGGAGGAGCTCATTTACACAGAGACTTAAGCTTGGCCAATATTCTGACAACCCAAAGTCATGGGGCTTTCAGCTGTGCCATGGGGCATTTGCTGTCTCACACTCTTCTGAAATGATGTTTGTGCTTCTGCGGAATAGAGAAGGAAAGGAGGAAAAAACTGAAGCAAGGAGAACATACTGCAGGAGCCAAAGAATGAGAGAAAACAACAGCAGAGCATGAGACATAGGAAAGGAGGCAGGACAAGGCAGGGGATGGTGAAGGTCAGAAAGGCAGAGAGAGAAAAAAGCAGTATCAGTCTCAGAAACTAATGTTGCCTTGAGCCAGTAAAAAGATGAAAAACAAACAAACAAAAAGAAGCCATTATTAGGCCAATTAGGCTCAGCACTTCCTATCAGCGAGAAGGTTCTGCATTTGCTTCCCAAACACACAAATAAATTCCTGTATTCAGGTTGGACATTAATGATGAAAAAGCTCCATCTCTGTAAATTAATAGCCACAATACATCATTGAGCTGTAGCACTACACCCTGTGTGTACGCAGAGAGAAAATCCTCAGCATCACCTGTCGAGGCAGAAGAAGGATTTAGCTGTTATTTATTGCTCAGTGTGACTCATGCCTGTGGGTAGGGGCACGACAGTACAGATGGGAGTTAAAATCAGACTGCCATCAGGGGAATTTATGCCAAGAGAGTTGAATTCAGGCAGCTTCTGCTTATGTTTTACCTGGAATTTCTCTATAAAATATGAAAAGAGTAAAAAAGAATTTGAAAAATACATGCCTGTGCAGACATTTGTTAGGACTCAGGTTTGATTAGAGGAGAGATGGCTTAGTGACTTGGGCAACATCAAGAACTCTGTATGGTTTTCTCTAATGCCACAAATGGCTCAATTAACCTAAGGCAAGCCATTTAGCTACTCTTGGGTTTAGTTCTTTATCTGCAAAATAGCTGTAATAACTTGTTTTCAGAGATATTGTGTAGGTAAAACTGTCAGAGATTGTATAGGGAAAACGCAGGCATAACTGAAAAGAGAATCTTGTAACCACTGGGCTCCTGGGCAAGGTCCTGGCAGCATTAAAAAGCAGGGACTGGATGCATTTGAGAGAAAGAAGGTCAGTTTTATCCAA
The DNA here is from genome assembly GCF_021018805.1 of Prinia subflava. NCBI lineage: Eukaryota > Metazoa > Chordata > Aves > Passeriformes > Cisticolidae > Prinia > Prinia subflava. The sequence continues at coordinate 6,334,618 of NC_086261.1, forward strand.
GTTCCTTGTTCTACAACTATTTTTTCCACTGGGAGAAATAAGTTCTTCAAGACATGAGGCAAACATCAAGAGAACTTCACTCTGGTGTAGGCTGATGTGTAAGTATCCACCAAGAAGTTCTCTTGGACATATTTGTCTGTGCCAGCTGTCAGAGAGGGCATCCCAATCTAGGAACTAAACATTTCCCTGGGCTGTCAGTCCTGGGCAGCAGTAACAGGAAGGCTGTGGAATGTTTTTCCCTTCACCTGCTGCACTGGGACTATTGACACAGAAATGACACCAGGAGATAAAGTGATATCTCAGTAAATCGCTTCTGCTCCCCACGGGGAGAGAGAATGACAGTCTATCACACCTGGAGTAATGATAAAATAAATTCAAGACTTTTGCTAGAAGCAGAAATCCTGGATGATATATGGGAGGCTGCAGGAAGAAGTGGAGTGTGAGAGCAGGTGTCCTCCAAATGACAAGCCCGGGGGGATTAGCTGGCAAATTTCAAGGGGATAACAAATACTTCAAGGCAGATCACGTTAGTGCCTCTTCAGGGGAAAAAGGATAGAATATCCCGGGTGAAGAAAGTGGCAAGGAGGTGATGATCAGAAGTTATTTATCAAAGTGTAACCTCACACTTCCTTGTCAGGGAGCCAGGGAGCGGCTGACAGACAGCAGGGGGATATCAAACCTTTCAGCTAACCCGGACTGGAAAGGGGAAAAGCTGCTTTCTGATGGCCCTTTAGTGATGAACGTAAAGTCTGCTGGCTGCAAAATCTTTCTGATTGCCCAGGAATAAGCAGCCAGAGCACAGAAACCCACAGCACCAAGCCTGCAGGAACAGATCCTGTCACTACAAGGCAGAAAGGGCCAAGAGATGACCAGTCCCTTCTTGTTTGCATGAGATCCCTGCAGGGAAGTGATGGCAGGAGACCATCATGGACCCAGGATCAACATATCAATTTTGGACATTTTATATAGAAAGTTCTTTCTCTGAACAGAACTTTTGTAGGACTCTGTGTGACTGCCATCTCTGTCTATATTTCCCATTTTGGGAATGGGATTGAGTGCTTTCTACCTTACAAATATGCTGCGAGATAATTGGGAAGAGAGGTAGATAATGGTGCATCTCCTGGACAAGGGCATCCAAAATTGGTAAAAGTGGTGTGTTTGTGCTGGAGACAAGGTTGGTTTTCTGCCTGTGGAGTTGATGTTTTGCCTGAGCACTGAATTCCCTCGTCAGCTTTTGCAGGGAGGCACAGATATGAGGAATCCAGGTAATGAATATGGAACGAGGACAGTGCTGAGTCTCTCCAGCCCTTGCACACATGTTTTTCTTTAAATTTTTAGTAAGACCTTATCTCATAAAATTTGGTATCTAAAAGGTCTGTCCATCCTCTACAGAGTGCAGGTGACAGCTTTACCTGCTTCTTAAATGTCCCCTGTCAAGCTGTCCTCTCCTTCCAAGGTTCTGTGGGAGGTCTCTGTTCAGCACCAGCTGCATGCTGCCTGAATTTGGGGTACCAGAATTTGATGCAGAGGTTTGCTGTCTGCAAGCAGTGTACCTTGGGAATTTACTGTGAGATGAGCAGGATTTCCTCTGGGAAATAACTCCCCCTAATTGTTTTGAAATTACTCACCTCCCTTGTTGAAATGAAAGAAAATGTCTCTCCCTGAGGGTTCCCAATCTGTTGCTGTCTCTGGGTGTTGCAAATTGTGGGGGAAGTCCCCTGTGGTCAGAGCTGGCTGACAGCACGGTGGTGCTACAGTGGATTGCAAACATAGCAGGGCTTTGTGAACCCACATTCATCCCTGATATTTGCCTGAATAACCCCAAGGCTGCCTCAGTGCTGTTCCCACAAAGCAACAGCCACTTCTGCTCTGCTCATTTAGGGCACCCACCTCTCCCAGCCAGACTAAAAGCCAGGCAGAGCCCCTGGTGCAGGCAGGGAAGTTTTGCCTGACTTTTCTTTCTCCTTCTCCCGTTTCTGGCACTCTGCAGGAGGGAAGAACTGGCTGTGGTCTCTGCAGCAAGGGGTTCCCCTGCAGCATGACATCACGCAGAGAGCTCCCTTGGCTCATGGACAGGGCTGATTTCTTCTGGTAGAGTAACCCTGGCTGCTAAGTGAAGGCAAAACTGCTGATCCTTCTGCACAGCACCCTCAGCCCCTGCCCCCAGCCAGAGAGCAGCTCCTTCTCAGGCTCCTTTCCACACTGACCTGACAAATCACCTGCTGCTCTGCCACAGATGGCTGAGGCACTGCTGACTTTCTCTGCTCAAATGTGGCCAGGTTTTCCAGCTTTCCTGCCCTCCCTGGCTCTTTTCTAGCTCAGTCATTCAGTGGGATTTATTTTTTTAACATGTTCCATATACTTTTTAGGACTTAAACCAGCGACACTGGCTCAGGCTGTTGGTCTATTCACCCCTGAGCTCTGGGATGCTGAGTGTCTATATTCAAAGGGTGCTAAAAATCACCCATGCTTTGCTGTAGACCATGTGAAGAGAGAGCTGGAGAATCTGAATCAGGCCCCTGAGCTCTTTGACTCTGAGAAGGGTGAGATCAGAGGATATTTAATTAGGTTCCTAATTACAGCGGGTATTAACTGTCATAAAATCACCTGTGTTGGGATCCCAGAGCAATGTGAGCTGGAGATTTCAGAGATATGCATTGCATAGACACACACAATTATTCCTTTGGCTTGGTCCCAACTGCAAGGAAAGCAAGTTGCACTATCAGTGACTGAAAATTTAACTCTAATGTGTCATTTATTCTTTCCACAATAAAAACAATGTAAAGAAATCACACATGGGCACAGATGGGTTCAAATACCAACAAGACCCACTATATTTCAATCCTAAAGTAAAATCAAAATAGTAAAAAATGGGATCCCTATGGAAAACCCATACATTACTTGAAGAAAAACCTCCTTACCTCTCTTTTCTGCATCCCTTCTAAGAATACAGCCCTGCTGAGAGGAACAGACATTGTTTCTTCCACATGATTCTGACTAAAAGCCCAGAAAATGGGGAATCTACTAGAAATAAGGGGAATGACTTTAAAGGGTAAAAAAAATCAAACTATTTTGTACTCCTTGCTTTTTTGTTTCATCAGCCTGATAAAGTAGGAAAAAACATCAAAAACTAGACTGGTTGTCTACGAGAAAAAGGGGTGCTAATAATGCTTTTTCTTTACATAAGTAATATTTTTCTTAAAAACTTGGCTGGTTTTCCCCGATTCAAAGTTCTGCAGTGGGTTCAGTAATTTTCAGTGTAAATGGACAAAGGGAAACATTTGCCTTTCAAACATTCCCAATTTGTCCAGAACAGATCCCTTTTCTTTTGAGAATAAAATTTTTGGATGAAGATTCTTTGACCAGAGGGAAGGAACATGTTCTTCAAAGAGAGATGGGGAGTTTCTCTTTTCCATGGCTTCACTAGGTCGTATAAAGGGACTCTCCAGCTGGACCCAGCTCTGTTGGGACACTCGCAGCAGATGCAAAAGCCTGAAATTCAAACTGATGCTGAAGTTTAGACAAAATTTCTGGGGCTGAAGGACAGCATCTTGAGGAGATAAACAGAAACCTCATCAGTGGGGCTGCTGAAAATCAAAGACAAACTGCTGGCAATAATTAAGTGTGAGCCTGCACTGACTGTACTGCTGAGCCAGAAGTTTTAAGAGATCTTGTTTTAACCCTTCTACGAATTAAAGATGGAAAAGACACCACAGCATGGCAGGAGAGGAGTCAGTGCTGCTGTTGGTTTCCGACTTGCACAGGGTGTGAGGAGCAGCTTGTTCTCTACATCAGCCCAGTGGCAGGTAGATTAAACATCAGCTGGTACCTGGCTGCTGAATAGAGCATCCAAATGTCACCCAGCATTAAGGGGATAAGGCTAAGGCTGCCAGGAGATGTTAAATCCAGGGAACTTCATCTGTCTCTGTGTTTCTCTTGAGTCATTGTTGCTTTTGCAGTGGAGGATCCTTCTCTGCAGGCAGAGCACAGGGCTGCAAGCCTCGGGGAGTGCTGAGGCTGATGAAATATAGATGGGAGCCTGGCAGGCTCCTTGGGCTGGGTAAATACATGCACAGTAATTGACTCCATCTTCAAGCAAGAAATGCTCTGCATAAGGATACAGAATAGGCTTGTTTGGTGAAGTGTGATATGAACATTTGACTCAGCAATCACTGAGGAAAAAAGAAAGAAAACCCTTCCTCTGTGATGAGTAACTGAGTAGTAACTAACAGGTAACTCCGTTTTCAACCTTTCTTCCTTTTTACTCCACCTTTTTTCCATCACCCACTCAGAAGATGCTATCTCTGATGTCCTGTGGAAGAAGCATCTGATGAAAGCAGAGGCAGCACGGGACCAATATCCTAATCTAAACCACTTACAGTCTCCTTTACTCTCCCAAATAAAACATCTGCCTACCTGGAGCTGGCAGGAAATGGAGCTGCTGATGCACAGATCATGCCACAGCCACAAGCCAATGGCTACTATTGTAATGAACATTTCGTAATGGCTCTTTTCCAGCTGCAAGGACAGGAATTCTCAGGGGAATTCCTGAGTTCATGCAAGCCTGGACAGCTGCTCCCTGAGAAATTAGCAGGGCTTTGATTGAGGGTCCTGCCTGTCCTTTCTATATCAGCTGGATCCTGGCAGATCTCTGCCTTCATGTGTTTTAACCACACATGACTGGTCAGAACAAGCACTGCCTCTGCAACCAAGCAAATAAATTATTTCTAGGTACCTCTCAGGAGCCTCTCATGCTTAACTGGATCCTCCTTACGTGGAGCAAGCAAGATTTCCCTTCCTAGGGAGAAGATGAAACTGCAATGCCCACGCCTGTCAAGGGCAAGGCATGAGTCCAGACATGAGCAAGCAGGGCCAGATGGATGTGAAATGAAGCCATGGAGGAAGATTCTGAACTGAAATCTCATGTAGATTGAACCTCATGATGGAATCTCACAGTGGGAACAGCAGAAGCATCTCCTGCTCAAACAGGAATTTGAAACATCCCGAAACAGATATTGAAAATTATTTTTGCTAACAGCAGGGGTGAAATTCACCCCAAACCCACTCAGCTCCAAGCTGCATCTGTGGACAAATTAGTAATGCCTGGTATCCTATATCTCCCCACTAATTAACTCAGCAGCCGCTGCCAGAGTTAATCAGGGAAGCAGCTCCATTATCCCCAGTGCCCCCACAGGGCAGGGATCCACCAGCTGCCACCTCCCACCAGCTGCAAAGGCAGGGCAAGGAGCTGCTGCTTTTGCTGCTCTTGAACAGGGCACTGAAGATCCCCGGGGGAAAGTGGCTGTTTGTGGGTGCCTGTGGGTGTTTGTGGGTATCTGTGGGTATCTGTGGGTGCCTGTGGGTGCCTGTGGGTGTCTGTGGGTGCCTGTGGGTGTCTGTGGGTGCCTGTGGGTGTTTGTAGGTGCCTGTGGGTGTCTGTGGGTGGATGTCCCCCAGCCCTGCTCCACAAGAGCTTTTCCCATCCAGGGGAGATCCCTCCACAGGGAGTTCCTCCCACACACTTTGCAATGACAGAAAGGAGGGAGAAAAGGAAGAAAGAGCTCCAGTTATTAATTGGAAAAAGACAAAGCTTGTCTCCTGTCATTCAGGTGCCTTCCCAAGGCATCTCAAGGGCAAAATCCTCTCTTTCAGGAAAATATACAGGAGATCAAGACCCCTGGGGAGGGTCTGTTCCCAGCTGACCTGTTTACCTCGGGGGGTTTAATTCCAACTTGTGGGGTTGGCAGGCTGGGCATTCCTTCCTTCCCATTTGAGGGAAAAGCTGTGTAGCACAGATATAAGAGATTTCCTTTGCTTCCTTACTCGCTGTGTATTTCTGCTGAGCCACGGGGGCTCAGATGCTGTAAACCTGCCAAAATCATGGTGTTATTTCATAGCACATATGAGGGGGAAAAACCCTCAACAATACTTAATTAAATAATTAAAATGAGGTCCTGCATTTTTCAGTACACTGCTGGGAGATGGAAATTCTGGACGGTTTTTTAATCAAATGGCTTATCTAAATCTAGTAGGAATTAAAAACCATTTCAGAATCTGATTTTTAAATGTCAAAAGAAATATTTTCCTTTGGAAATCTTCCAGACAGAATATTTCGCAGTGTAAAAACTTTTCTTATAATTATGAAAAAATAATTGAAATTAAAGAGCTATGTTAGATGCTCCGAAAGAAAGAAAAATATGCCAAAATGATAGCAAATGACTTTCACCATGAACACACATCCCATTTTAATAGCAGTCTTGATTTTTAATTTGATTTCAATTATATTATGGACCACAGCCGGAGGGCTATAGATTAATCCAGATTTGTTCAGATGAGAATCCATCCATCAGCTCTGCTGTGACAATGTTCTTCTAATCAAATGCAATTAACAACTGTCACGAAACGCTAAAAAAAACACTTACAAACTGCTTAATGACTCCATAAACTGAACTGATTAATGGAATTTTTGAAATCAAGTTTCAGTTAGGTCTAAACAATAATGAAAACAGTTTCTGCTGTGGACATATCACCTCAGTCTGAGAGAGGAAGACAAATATGATCTGTCTTTCCCTTACCATTGTGGGAAAAAATTAGCTGCTAAACGCCTTGTTTTGTGTAGCAAATGTTGGCCAGTTCACTCAGGCTGTGAGTAAACAAAGCTTTTCTTGCACGTTTACTCACAGGCATTTCTACAGGCCTCTCTTCCATAAGATGCAACCATCAAACTCTAGAAATATTTCATAAAATTATGACAAAATTTGACCTAATTTATAGATAAAACAACCAGAAACCAATTATCAGTGATGTTTATATATTAAAATAAATGCAGTCCAATGCAAGGACTCAATTCCTCTTGCAGGAAGGATGGAAATCCTGTCTCTCCATCCTCTGTCTGAACCTCTACATGACCCAGAGGCACCAGCAGCTCTTTACCCATCCTGTCCTGTTCCTCCAGGCTGATGGCCTCCCTGCCTGCTGGGTGGCCTGGTGCTTTCAGGACAGATTATCCCACATCTCTGCAGATTACAGCAGCAATTTAATCAAGTAGATATCTTTTCTCTGTTTATACTTACACTAATGAGATCAGAGACATTTTTCCAAAGTTTTCCTTTGATCACAGGACAGATTTGCATGCCTGTTTTGGACACTCAGACAATGACAGGAGCTTTCTTTTCCTGCTCAAATGTGTCTTTTCTGACAGCATAAAGTGACTAAATGTCTCAGGCCAAGCTGTGCTGCTGTGACACTCCCTACAGACACAGCCCACAGATCAACCCTTTCCATCTCTCACACTTTTGGCCCCTACCTCTAATCCCAGCTCTCCTCCTGCCTCTGCCTTTATCCCATAACTCATCACAAATCCCTTCCCCCTCCTCTCTCTCTGCCTGCACCTCCATCCATCACTGTCTCTCCCAGGGTTTTGGGGGTGAGTGGGAGCTGAGCCTGGAGCTGCTGTGTGAACACACAGACCTCAGGTGCTGGCTCCCAGCACAACCAGGCTTTGAGCACCTGCAACAGCCTCTGAATGCCACAAGGTCTCTGACAACTCAGCCTCAGACCCCCATCTGCAATCCCCACCTCCCTGGGCACTCCCACACCTTGGCTCCGAAAATGAGGAACCCAAACCCACGTCCTGATGGTGCCTTTTCCTTAAAACCCACTGAGCTATTTTGGGTCTGTTTGTATGGTATGGCCAGATGTATTCAAACAGAGACTAATTTCACCAGCACAAACTTGTCCTCACATAACTTCATTTTGCTCCAGACAGAAGCTTTTCAAGCAACAGCAACGAAACCCTTTCAATATTTAATCAGCTGCATGGCCTGGAACAGCAGGGACCAGCAGCAGCTGCCTGGCACAGAGTGGGCGAGGGGGATGAGGGCTCTCATCCTCACCAAGCCTCTCTCCATCCTGAAAACTTGCCTCCTCCACAAATTTGCTCTGGAGAAAGCCAAATGGGAGCCCTGTTTCAGCCTTCTGCTTTAGCTGTGACAGCTACCAAACAGCATGGCTTTGAAGCACCTTATTTTTCATTCCTCCTTTCCCTGACGCTTCTCAGGTGTAAATCTGACTTCCTTTCCTACTGATGGCTGGGAAGTTGCTGTGCTCAGCACCCTGTAATTGTGAGTCAGCAGGATTTGAGCTCTCTCCCATTTCTCTCTGGTTCTAAAGCAGGCAGGGTGTAAGCTTTGGCTACTACAAGGCTTTGCAGAGTTTGCAGGGTGTGGAGGAGGGGGCAAAATTAGGCTTTTCCTATCCTTTCCTCATTCCCTTAGTGCCTGTCCTGTGTGTGTCAGAGGCATTACAGGAGCTGAAAGGACATCATCTGTCGTGGGTTGGCCCTGCAGCATTCAGCACAGACTCTGTTGGTAGCCACCACACTTGAGGAGGGTAGCTTGGAAATAAAGCCTTAAGGAGAGACCCCAAAGTGACCTGGTTTAGTCCTTTCTGTTCCAAAATCATGGCAAAACACCAAATGCTTGCTGGTCAGAAATGATCCATGAATGTTTCCTACCAGAGTTCTCAATCTCTGCAATATCCCCAGTACCCAGCAGCCCAGCAAGGCTCTGGTTTGTCCCTCCCCTGCTGCTGGGCACCCTGGGCTGGAGGTGTCTGTGCTGCCCAGCACCCCAGGCACTAATCCAGGCATGGCTGCACACAGGCAGCATCTCTGATGGTTTGCAGTGTCTTATCTCCTAAGAACAAAGCATCTTCTCTTGCTAGAACTATGAAATAGATACTAATAACCAACCCTAAACACCCTTATCTAAAAGAAGAAGAGAAAAAAAGGCACCAAAAGCATATCCAATTAGCGGTAAATAATAAGTACAAGATTAATTAAAATTACTCTGTTCTTAATTCCCATCCTCTGGCTCTGAGAATGCAAAGGCATTCTCTGTCTTCCCAAGGGTGTCCCAACGTCAGAGCACCACCAGAACCCCCAGAGGGCCGGGGACTGGCAGTGGTGACAGCAGGATTTGTCACCAATGTGCTGGCCACACTGGAGATGGGCTCCCTGCTCCTTTCATGCTGGTCACAGCCTGCCCAGGCTCACCAGGGAGGCTCAGCCTGCACCAAACCCAGCAATTTTGGGTCTGAATTGCAAGTGAACACTCCTCATCTTTTCCTCATTGCCAGGAAGTCTGACTTTTTCAGCAGCAGCTACACATCAGGAGAAGAAACCACTGGGATTTCTCAATCTAGGTCTGCCTATAAATCATTTAACACCTCATTTACACATGCTTATAATTAATGCACACTAGATCGCTGCAATGAAACAGTCCTGATAAAACATCTGAAATGCACTGGGCTGCAAGTGCATTGGTTTAGGGGTGTAGAAGGACAAATGAATCCCCTCAAGAAATGGCTGATCCCACCGGCTCCCACTCTCACTTTCAGTGGAAGCAGATGAGAGGAATTTGGGTCAGATTTCCTCCTTTGCAGTGTGCTGAAAGCATTTGAGAACCAGTTGCCATTTTGTAAAAAGCCCACACCTCTTGTGGCCACAAATCACCCCCTCTTCTCCTGCTTCTCATCTATCACATCAGAAAGAGCCCTGGGCTTGTGTACAGAGCAGAATTATCACTTTTTGTTTTATTGCATTATCAGGTGTGATAGCTCTCACAGTAGCCCATCTATCTCTCTTTCTGGTATAAGTCCAGAGAAATTTTACTTATTTTGCTGGATTTACAGCCCTGAGAATAACATCAGGATCCATCCATCCAGGACAGTTTGTAAATCTAAAAGAACTTTTATCCATCAGTAGGAGTGTCCTGTGCCACACACCCTCTGTGCCAAGTAGAGCTGGAGAAGAATTCTGCAGACTTCTATTCTTGTCCCCCAAACCCTCAATCATCCCCTTGGAGATATCAAATTTAATCTGCCTCTAACCTGATTCCCCAGATGTGCTGTTCCCCCAAGGGAGTGTGACTCAGGAGCTGCAGAACAAGGTGTAGCTGGGCTTGATGGAGGACCATGACCGCTTGTAGGACTGCAACATAAATGAGGTTCCTCAAAGAAGTCACCACCACCTCCTCTACGGGGGTCTCCTCTGTCAAGGCACAGAGGAGACACCAGGAGAGTCCTGCATGCCTGAGAAGGGCTTGGGTGTAGTTCAGGAGGTCAGGAGCCTGTAAGCTGCAATAATTATAGCAGTTAATCTGCAGCAGCCTGACCACCTGCCACAAAGAGAAGTGTCCCTTGGAGGAGGCAGGATTTTCCCTGCTGCCAGGAGGGATATGGTGGGAGTGATCCCCGAGACACCCCTTGTGTCCTGACAGGACCTGTCTTCAGTTTAGCACTGCAGTACCTCGAGAGCAGGAGGGGTGGGGAGCATATCATGTGCACAAGCAGATTGGCTCCCATAGCACCTTCCCCAGGGTCAAAAATATCCTGCAGGGATCTGTTCACCCTCTCACATTTTACAGAACACCCCACAGGGATTTTCTGCAGGCCAGGACTGGCAAAGTCTCCGCGTTGCAGTGCTGCTCAGAGGACACCACGTCTCTTACCCCCAGCCTGGGAGGGGGGGATGCCAAGGAGGCAGCTGCTGAGCTGGGAACCAGGGCTTGAACAAATCCATCCATCACCCAGGCAGGAGCTGCTGAATTCCAGCTTCCTGCAAACTCATCCTCCACGAGAGCTGATGTAGCACAGCAAAACACCAAGTTTGACTGGAAACACTGAATCTGTGAGAACTGAGCCCTCACAGTCCTGCAGCATCAGACCTGACACAGTCCTTATGCCAAGAGGCCTCTTGGAGCTGTACCTGGCTTCTCTTAGTCACTTCTGATGTTGCCTGGATCTCAGATTTGAGGAGATAATCCAGCAGCCTTGCTGACCAGCTCCTCCACAACACAACTTTGTAGATCTCGATCACATCCCTCTCTATCTGTGGTCATATCTCCAAGTTTGACACACTAAGGTGAGCAGAAAGCATCTCTGAAAACCTGTAGCCCCTCCAACTTTAATGAGGGAGATTAGAATACTTACAGTGCTCTCACATTTCAACCACCTCCAAGCAAGCTGTAATTCCTTCTCCCTCTCTGGCATTAGGGCAGTAAAAAACATGCCCAGGTGAGCTTAGATATTGGAGACTCTCTGACATCTATTTGTAAAGATTCCCTGGGACAGTGCTAGAAAAAGAGAATAATTATCTCCAGTGTCCTGAGCTTCCCAGCTCCCTTTCTCTGACTGAAGTCTCATTCATAAGAGGTTCTTCCCTCAGTTTTATCTCAGCTCCTCTTTCAAATCCACACAGCCAAAGGAACCTGCCAGGCCACCTCAGTCAATCCCATCTCCCTTCTCCCCCCAGGACCAGTGGGTTTCCTCTGCCATGATCACCAAGTCGTGACTGCACGGGAAGAACAAACAGCCCGAGCAGATGGGGTGTGCGGGAGGGAGGCCTCATTTAAAACTCAAATAGCTGCTGCTAATTTAGCAGATGTGGCAAGAAAAATCTGGAGACACAGGCTTGAGGTGACAGGATTCCAATTTCAATCAAATAATGTGGAAGTCTCCCTGGCAAGAAAAGGTTTCATCTTCCATCTTCTTGATTGCCTTGTCTTGAAGAGATGATGACTGATGCCAAGTGCCATCACAGGAATGATCTGGAGTATTCTTCATTTAAGATCCCATATGACTCCCTGCCCTTACCAAATGGATTTTTTTTCACAAGGGAAATCCATCCTTTATAACCCAAATGTTTGTAAGAAAAGACTAAAATTCAATTAAAGTCATAACATTCATTAATTCTGTAGCCTATTCTATTCTGTTTCTATCCAAAGACTTTAGGATCAGTCCTTCACTTCCCCATTATCAAATTAGGATGGCTCAGGAAATTTGAGACATTATAAACATCTCTATATCCAGCATATTGTAATATTCATTTGGCCCTAGAATTTCATCTTGGCAGAAGCACCAAAGTTATCACAGATGGGTATGAGGTTTTTCTCTTTATAAATATTACAGAGCCATTAATTAAACAGGGGAAATTAACTATGCCAGGCAGCACTGCAGAGGGACAGGAAAGCACAGTCACCATTGGCCAGCATGGCAGATTGAATGTGGGATAAGTGCACACAACATCAAACTGACAGCAGATACTCTGCCATCAACATTACTGCAGGATTTAGAAGATAAATAAACAAGAAAAATAATTTATAGAGATTTCTGGTCCTCAGAAGCAATATTACAGGAAATATGGAATGAAGTATTTTCAACTTTTTGAAACAAACCATGGTATTTTGGTTAAAGGACACAAAAGCTGTCTGCTCTAAGATGATTTCCTCATGTTATCAATCCCCTAAAGATAACAAATTCAGCAGTTCCTGCACTTGCACTCTCTCCTGCTTGCCCTGTGCTGGGATTTAGTCATGCAAAGCCCCTTCCAGTTCCCTGTGTTCCCTCTTCACCCCCTGTTTACCACACAGATTTGGTCAAAAGATTGTCCCCCTGAAACATACTTGAAACAAAACTCCAAGTCAAAACCTGCTGCTGAAGAGAGGAAGATCTTTTTCTTTAGATTCGATATGACTGGTGCTTGAAACGTCAAGGTTTCTCTAAAATAATCACAAACCCCAAAGTGCCCTACTCTCAGTGTCACAGTATCTAACTTCAAAGAGTAGGAAATGTGTGAGTTTTTAGCAAGTGGAGGTTTCTGCATGAATACATCATGAGAGGAATATTTTTATAAACAATTCATCTCTGAAATGTTCTCCAGAACGAGTTTTAATTTAGTCTGTCAAAAATAAATCCAGGAAAAAACTCTTTTGGTATCCCCAAACCAAATTCTGCACCAGTTTTTGAGTGAAACACAGGTCTATCATGAAGGTCGTGTCTTTGAACCTGTTAGAAAAATTGCCAAACCTACCCCAGTACATTTATTTCTGCTTTGTTTTTTGTTATGTACAGACCTTTGCAGATTCAATACAGCCAGATTGCAAAGGCTGCTTTTAGGTTTATTATTCCCTGATCCTCTTTAAACAAGAGCCCTAAATTCATCCCTGATATAAGAGCTCTGCTGTCACTCGACTAAGATGCAGGACACCTATTTTGAGAATCCTGTGAGACACTGACTTGCAAACCTCTCATTTGGAGCAATCCCCTGTCCAGGACATCAGACAGCTCATGGTCCCAATAGAGTGTGCAGTGAGACCCTCTTCCTTCCAAACATCTTTATCTGCACCTCTCTCTATATCAGCTACTGGCAGAACCTAGGGGACTGTTTTCAGTGAAAAATGCAGTTAGACTTCAGGATGGAGATAGTTTATCAGCCAGGAAAATTAAGAGGCTTTATGCATCACCTCAGAGGCAGGAATTTATGAATGACTTCCCACAACTCCTGCAGTAGCAAGCACAGGGCAGAAAAAGCAGCATTCAGGTAAGAGGTAACATAGGACTACACGGAAAATATCAGACCAAGCTGGAAATCACAAAGGAAAAAAGGTACATGATGGGCAATGGATCTGCCTGTGAGTGAGAGCTGGTCCGACTGCCCAGGCACACACATTGATCTGCTTGAATCCCAGCCTCTCACGTATCAGTAATTAAATTGCTTTGATAAGCACTCACCCCTGGAAAAACTTCACTACAAACCAAATGAGCTTCCCTGTTTTTTTTTTTTTTTTCCTGTCTCTTTTTTGTCTCCCTCCTTTTGCTTTTCTACCCCGTTAAGCCTTATTACTTTTGCATCTGGACAGACTGCCCAGAAAGGGACCAAAGAGAAAAACATCATTGCTTACCAGAACTAGGAAATATCCCATCACAGCCGTTCCCCAGCCATTTCCCCTCTTTCTAGCCCGCGGAGCTGCTCCTGAAAGGGCTGTCCCTTTCCTCTAGGATGTCACAAGCCGGAGATTAGAAGTAAATGCTCTGCAAGCCAAGCCGATCATCCCGCTGCGAGCACATCCAGGTACTGAAGCAGGGGCTCTGGCAAAGTCCATCAGCAGCAGAAAAGCCCAAGCACGCACACAGGCACTGAGCAAGGGGAGAGGAGGGAGGATGGAGGCAGGAGGGACAGCAGATGGGAGGGGGCGGCTCGGGGAAACCAGGCGGCGGGCGATGCTAACGCGACAGATGTGTTGACTTTAAGTTAAACAGGAAATTGAGGATGTTCGACGCAGGGAGGAAAGGCATTAGCTCACATTAAAGGCAAAGACTTTCCATGGGCTGTGCTTTCCCTCTTTCACCCAGGCTTTCTCCAGTGATTTCTAGCTCTGCCTTCACAGGCAGACACAAGCCACGGTTGATATTGGCTCTGCCTGTGTGTTTGGGCAAGGCAGGAACTGCAGGGCCAGCCACAGAATTCCCCATCCTAGCAGTGAGTTGGGAGACTGTTCTTTTATTCCCTCTTCAACTCAGACTCCCCTGACATTATTTAAACAGCATCCTCTAGATGATAGGAGTAAAAAAAGGAATGCTGAACAGCAAAACAAGGCTTTCAATTTGTCCCAGTTCTGGGCAGGGGAAACACAGGGTCAAAATCCTGATTTAGCTTATGTAGAATAAGCAGCAGAGAGTAGAATAAATTAATTTAAACATAGGGGAAATAAAGTGTCTTGGCACACTCAGCTGCCCCATGAATAAACCTGATTTTTCCACAGTCCAGACAAGGGTGGCCAGGCTGAGTCTGGAGGATAAGAACTGTACTGTGAAGGTGCACAGGTTAACGGGGATGTAACTGCAAGGCAAGGTGGCTACACATCTAGCAGCAGTAAAATGTGGAGAGAATTGGGGAAATCAAAGCCCTGTACTGATTTCTCAGCTACAGCCTGGAAAACCCAGTGAAGGACGGCAGACAACACTGGCTTACAGCTAGAATCCAGCTTCTGGAGATTAGGGGAGGAAGAGTGGTCCCACCACAAACCCATGGACAGAAAATCAGCTAGGACACAGGGATTCTGTTCCTGTTTCATGAACTGGTCCTCCCTGCTGGCTTTTTCCACTGCCTTTGGCACAAGGAGGAAGAGGTCCCTCGTCATCCTTGCGGAGCTGCGTGTCAGCCACAGCCCAGCATGCACAGTTGAGCTTTTCTCATTCATCTCCCCACCAAAGCTTTGTCCCAAGACCCACATGCAGAGAGTCAAGAATATCTCTTCTGTGGCATGAATGGGACCCCAGGGTGAGATTAGTGACAGAACTCTTTTTTCTAGCAGCTGTGCATTAGGTAAAGAACAGAGATCTGCTATGGACACTTGCTCCATAACGGAGTGAAACATTCAGGTTTTGGTGCAATCTAGCCTGCCTCCCTGCTCACAACCCATTCTCCCCCACCCCCTCACTGTCCCTGAGCTGTGCTGTTGGCCTCCCTTCAACATTTTAATGGAGTATTGACAGTGATCCATTCGCACTCCACACAGATGAGCCTGACTTGCATCCCCAGAATCACATTTGCAGAGCCAGCCCAAGCAGGTGGGTTTGGAGCATCTCCTCAGATGGATCAGCTGCAGTTCCAAAAGCATCCCTTTTTCTGGTTAGAGAAACAGCTTGGAAAAGTCTAGCGAGGATATTACACTTTGGAAAACTGCTGCCTCGGGTCTCTTGTCCCTCCTCCTACCTGCTGCCACGCTCCTCGTCTCTGCAATTATTTATAAAGCCCCATGTTCTTTCCTGATTGGGACGTTCCCTTTCGCCTTGCACGTCACTCCTGTGTCACTCTGGGCCCCTGGTGACCTCTTGGAGTGCTTGGCAAGGCTGGCAGCAGCCAAATGAGTCATCAGCAACCTGCTGGCATCTCCCTCCCTCCAGCCATGGCCCCCCTGGCTCCCACCGAGCCTGGGAGGCCTGGGGGAGTTTAAAGCTGTCTAATCCCCTGGATAATTCATGGAAAGAGGATTACCCATTCTGTGCAGAGCCCTTAACCTAAATATAAACCAGCCTTCCCCTTGCATTGCAGCTCCTGTGGCACGGAGGTGTTTTCCCTGCACTGCTTCCCCATCCCATCTTAGGGGTTAACTCTGCTTTTGCTCAAATCTGGGACAACCTGGTTCTAACCCGTGGAGCTACAGTGCAATAAAGCCAGGGTTTGTAAAGGAGACGTGAAACTGTGTTCTGTGAACAGCAGTGGGATCAATGCAGACTCATCCCCAGAAGTACATTCCCTGCCTAATAAATGGCAAACTCCCTTGTTGGGGGTGTCAGGGAATATACTTTCTCACTGTATGTTTAGAAACCAGAGTCATGGTGCCATCAGAGCCTGACAGCAGTGCATCAGGAGGGCAGAGGGAAGTGCTAAACTTGGGTAATCCCCTGGGAGTTACAGCAGCCTGCCCCAGGACCTGGGCTCTGCTGCCTACCCCGGGCTGGGTCACCAGAAGCTGGGTTATCCCTGCAGCCAGAGGGTACAGCCAGAGAGATGGTGAAAAGGGAATGGTTAACATGTTACCATTCCTGCTTGCATTCAGTGATGGAGGGATAAACTGGGGAGCTGCAGGAGGGATTCCTGATGAATTCAGCAGCTTCCTGGGAGACCACAGCAAGACTCACCTCTCTCCTTATTTTCTCTCTCCTTATTTTCCTGAGTGCGTCTCCTCATCTGCCTCTCGTTTTCCTCCTCTCCTCTTCCCCAGATAGTGAAATGAAGCCTGACACAGCCACTACAGGCTCCCCTTTCCTACAATGCCTTTTTTTTTTTGGCAGTTAAAGTCCTTATGGGACTTTAGTCACCGTAACATTAAAGCATTCATTAGCACAGGAGTAATTCCATAATCTCTTCAGAAGGGAACAATTTCAGAGGTTCAGCTCATGATCTGGAAAATCAATTTGCCAGCTTGATGATGCAAGAAGAGGGTTTTCAAGGCTGGCTTTGGCTTCCCCAGCAGGACTGTTATCAACCCTGGGACTTGGTGGCCAGGAAGAGGGCACCCACAGCAGCTCTGAGGGCAGGTGGCAGGACCCAGGGGCTGTCATTTGGCTCAGGCAAGGAAGGGAGATGTGACAGTTGCAGGATGAGCCTCAAAACCAGACCTGTCTCACCAGGTTTTGCCCAACAATGTGCTGGACACGGGTGGAACAGCATCACCATGGGTCATAGGGAATTTTCTCTCGTATTTCATTTCACCAAAGCAGTGCTCCCAGCTCAGAGCATGAAAGGGATGCATCTTAAGCATCCTGCCTTTTCCCTGCAGTTCCAGGCTAAACTAAACTCTTGCACCTCCTGTACCAAGTACAGCCCATGTGCTCTTCCTCTCCTCATGGAATTTTTCACACTTTGACTGTGCTGTCAGAAGCTGGGGCCCACACCCTGCAGGCACACAGCCAGGTTGGCAGAAGTCATCTGCAGGTGCCAGGCTGACTTTGGGGAAGCATTCAGCTCTGTGCTTGCAGGCTGGGGGCTGCCTCAGAACCTGAGTGGGCTTCCTCCTCCAGCTCAGCTCCTTCAATCAGAAGTTGTCAGGTACCAGAGACTTTCACTGAAAGATGTTACAGAACATAAATAGGTGCAAAAAGCTGCTCCATGGGACAGACCTCTCAGAATCTGGCAAGCTAAAGTGGAAGGCTGTCTGCTGTCAGCTGCTCTCTGGTTCTGGCTTTGATGCTCCCAAAGGGTTCCCCAGCACCCACATTATGCAACTGCAAAGTTGTGCTAGGAAAACCTAAGGTGTCCATGAAGGTCGGATCTCCAGCTGAATTCATCTAACAGTGGTGGACGTGCTTTTCACAGCAAGGCCATGAGGAGGAGAAGCAACAGGAGTTAATTAGGGTCTCTTGGAACTCTTGAGACCCAGGGCCTCAGTGTAGGTGCTTCTAGCTGTGGTAGCTCTCTTAGAGTGAAGGGAGATGTTCCCCTCCCCTTTCTGATGGAAGAGGGCTTTTCTACTGTCATGAAGAATCAGAGGAAGCCATGGATGCTGCCTCTGCTCCCACTCCATCCTCCAGGTTGTCCTGTAGGAGTCTGACCATAGACATCCCACTGCATGAAGTGTTAGGGCCCTGTGACATTTAGGGCACAGGCACTAAGGTGTATTTCCAAATGAGCAGCAGGCATTAGGCTCAGTGCCTGGGATGATCAGTGGGATATGGTTGTATGTTCAGTCTCTGGCTAAGTAAACCAGAGAATTAACCCTTTTCCTCTCCCTTCCCCCAAGTGACACAGGGAGACAGAGAGACATGGGACACAGAGGAGACACCAGGGACACAGAGGAGACATGAAACTGCAATTTTCATGCCATGTCAGACTCATGACTTTCTCTCAGCTTGCCAGAAGCTTCTACTCTGACTGCTCATGGCAGGAGTCCCCCATAAGCTGTAGTGGGTGCTTACAAGTGCCCAAGCTAAACACAGTCAGGGATCCCCTTAGCACACATGGAGCACTGCATGCTCCTCCCCTTTACATTATCACCATCAGGCTGTTACTCTCTCCCTTTTTTTCTCGAGATGAGGTCATCCCTGACAAGCAATATCCTTGCAGGGCTACTTTTACCCATTATTTTTAATGGGATTTTGGTGTCATGGATCATATTGCTGAAGTTTGACACATGTAATAAAATTTTCCCTTGAACAACACTTGCCCTCCAAAAGAACAATAATCCCTGCAGAGATGTGTTACAGGATGTGCTGTGGGCATGCAGACATGCACGGGAACTTGTCACCACAGCCCCTGCATCCCGCCACAGCCACCGTCCAGAGAGCCAGCCCTGCCAGCTCCCACATCACTGATGTCTCTCTGTGGCTTCATTTAACCCTTCCTGAGAGAGGAGACTGACTGCAGCTTTTACCTTTAGCTGCAGTTGTGCTCTCGTGGGGACGGTGGTGAAGGGAGGACAGTGGCAGCGGGTGCAGGACAGCTCGGGTTGGTGCTCACAGGCACACCCAGCACAGCCCTGGGGTGCCACCAATCCCGCACAGCTCCGTGTGGACACCACAGCCCCTGTCCCCAAGCCAGCACCTTTTCCTTGTCCCTGCCAGCCCGCCCCGGGCGGGGCACGCACAGGAGCGCTCCTGCCCGAACTGCTCCAGCCCAAGTTCAAACTCTGCAGCGCAGCAGCTCCTGTGCTCCCAGCAGGGAGCAGAGACAGCACAACGGGGCCGGTTTAAATTGTTCCGCACTGCCCTGACCCCTTCAATCTCACTGCACCCACCCAGCTCCCACCCATCCATCCCAACTCAGCCACCCACCCTGCGCCCTTGCGCACCTTCTTTTTCAGCGGCATCTTTTGGTTTAATTTCTTTCCCCAACGCTGCCCGAAGTCCCCCCGGGCTGCGGGCTGCCCCCGATGTTCCGTGGGGCAGCTCCCGGCTCTTACCGTGGGCAGCGGGCCGTGCGGGCGGTGCGGGCGGTGCGGGCGGTGCGGGCGGTGCGGGCGGTGCGGGCGGTGCGGGCGGTGCGGGCGGTGCGGGCGGTGCGGGCGGTGCGGCTCTGCGCTCGCATCTCCTCTAGCGCTGATGCAGTCCTGCCGGGCGCCGCATGCCAATGATGCGGCCTCGGGGGTGCCAGCCCAGGAATCCCGGCGCTGGGAGGGAGCCCAGAGTGTCCTGCCTGCTTCCCTGCCGTCCCCAGCCCGGCCGCGGAGCGAGCGGGGAGGGAGCGTGCGGAGGAGCGGCGGAGAGAGCGAGGAGCTGCACAGCAGGCAGGGAGAGAGAGAGGCGATGCTTGTGTAATTTCATCACGGTAATAAAATCCAACCCAGAGCCTAAGTGTTGCAGCTCTCTAGCGGAGTTCTTCATTACATGACGGATTTTTTGCAACTTTTTTTTTTTTTTTTTTGGTGTAATTGCTGACATAATGGAATGTTTCTAGCTGGAAGCAGAGGGAAATCCCAGCATGACTGGGCATCCTTCATCTCTGAACTTCATATACTTTAGACCATTGCTACATTTGAGACCCCTCTCCCTAGGATGGCTAGGGAAGGGGCATGTTTGAGACAAAATCCTGGGAAAAGCCTGTTCTGTTTAAAATTCCCTTGTGTTTATAATTTGAGAGTTCATTGCCAGAAGAGTAGCAGGAACTATCATACTGTCCATGCAATTTGGTGCTGGAAAGAGACCATGTGGACACAGCAGCATGGAACACAGCCTGCCCTGGAAATCCATCCCCACCATTCTGTGTTATTAAAAGAGATAAGCAGTAACATGAGGAGGTGTTTTACTGAGGAACAAAGCATGCAGCTCCCAAGAAAGCCTTCCAAGTGCACATGGGGGGCATGTCCACACCCAGCAACATCTCTCCAGGCAGAGGTGCCCAAATTAGTCCAGATAATGACAGCAATATTTTCACTGACAGATTTTCGTTGCTGCTTCTGCTAACCTGAAACTAAAGAGCAGCATGGATCCAAAGGCTTTTCAGAAATGAAACAGGGGCAGATTTACAGGGCAGCATGAATTTCTTGTACTTGAGCAAAGAAGTGGAAGTGCAAGTACAGCCACCCACTCAGCCTCTGTCAGCAGGTGACATCTGGAAAGCCACTTTCCCATTCTGTGCCTCAGTTTCCCCTCCTGTAAGCCAGCCCTGGCACTACTGGCCCCTCCAGGTTGTATAGGCACTAGAGATTGTCACTTCTTTGGCTGTTTCCAGGGTTACTCCAGACACATATTCCACCCTTCTTCCCTGGTCTGTCTGTTACTGTCCCCCCTCAGCTCACCTGAACTGAATCTCCAGGTCAGGTGTGTTTGTACTCATTGTCAGCATTCCAAATTGGGCCTGTAAATCCTCTGTTTATCCAATGGCTTGCTGATACAGTTCCTGTGACTGCACTGGTGGCATCACTGCCATAAGGGAAACACAGTAGGTGATTAATTCAGATCTTTTTTTTTTACACCCACTCATAAAAATTGGAACTCGAAGCTGAGGTTCAGCTTTATTCTCCCTTGCACAGTACATTAGCTTAATTTCATTTTGTGTTTGGTACAGCGCACTGATCACTTTGATGTGGGAGCACTTCAGAAGTCAAATTATTACCAGAACTCCTGCACATTACAGGCCAAGAATCGAGGCCTTGGCAAAGCTAAAAAGAGCCAGTCTATCACCAAACCACTGAGAACTGCTTGCTTGCCTGTCACTGCTTCTCTCAGTCCTCCAGCTCAGTAAGAGTTCAGATTTCTCTAATCATGGGAGCTCTGTGTGCAGGTGTCAGATCCACGCGTGGGTCACGCTCAGGGAGCACAGCACCCTCCATGCTGTGCTCTCCTGGAAAGGGCTTGGGGCAGCCCCAGCTCCATCCCTGAGGCTGTTGGAAGGAGGTTGCTCTGCCTCATGTCACCTCCCACTTGCAGGAGGGATTGGAAGAGATGAGAGACAAGGCAGGCTGGCCAAATGAGCACCCCACTGTCCCTGCTGGGCTTGTCTCCATGCCCAGCAAAGTCCCTGCATTTTCTTACTGTTTCCCGTGCAGCAGAGATCTAATCCAGGTAAACGTGCATTAAACCTCACTGCAGAATGAACAGAGAGGGAGGCAATAAATCTGGGAGGCATTCTTCGCCAATGCACTGCAATTATCAGAGTTTGTAATTACCTCTGCACCCTCCTGTGCTCTCTGTTAATGACTGCTGCCCGTATCCAGGTACCTCAGGCAGACAGAGCCATTTCCCGTGGTGCCATATGGTGCCAGCGGGGAACCTCACGGGCTGCCTGGCATCCAAGGCAGCAGGATGGGGAGGCCTAACATCTTTCTGTTCAAAAGAGCACATTAATGAAATCTGCAGCAGTCCAACTGCCTCAGAGCTGCAAGGAGCAATTGGAAAACAAAGCAGAGCTGCAATGAATAAGTACCCCGCATGGAGATGGATCATATTATATAAGCTCTTATATTCCAGGGAAATATGAGACTGTGTGGAGGCTGATCATGAAGGTTTACTTACCAACATGACTACACAGGCAAAGAGAGCTTGATCTAACCCCATAAACTCACTGAGCACAGTGGAAAGCTCTGCTGTGAAGCAGGTTGGGATGGGAGATCTGGCCAATCCATGTGAATGGAGCAGAGCCCAATAGTCAAACCCAAGCGATTTCCTCTTTTATGCCACCTCAGAGGTTTCTCTTTTGCCTCCTTGCATGAATCAGACACCAGGGACCTTTGCACTGAGGTGCAGAGCTGGCCAAAGCAGGGCGCCCTCCTTCAGCAGTGCTCAGATGCTGTGGGGAGGGTGTACAAAGCAAAACAAGAAGTGGTGGGGGAGCAGCCCCTGGGTTGGTTCACAGGCTTTGGAGTGAAAGGAAGGTAATTAGAGGGAAAGCACGACCCTAAAATACACAAATAGTGTGTATGTCATGGTTACATGCCTGGGCGCTTGCTGTGAGAGGCACTTGGTACCACGGGGTGCTGTGCGACCAGGGGAGGGTCTGAGCAGGGCTTGTAGGGTGGATTTCAGGGCCCCCTCCACACACAGACATCACACACGTGTGGGGCTGCACACATGTCACTCACACACACATCACTCACACACATACATCACTCACACACACACGTGTGGGGCTGCACACACATCACTCACACACACGTCACTCACACACACACGTGTGGGGCTGCATAAAAACTTCAGCTTTCCAAAGAGCCACTGCTGTTAAAATGTGCCAGTGGTGCGTGGTGTGACAGGCCAGGGGATGTGATGTCAGCTGCCATCCATCAGCAGCATCATGGTCTGGAAGTGGCTCAGGGTAGAGAAGAGGGTGTCCCATGTCTCTAACCCAGCACAAACCATGCTGCAAGACAGTTCTGAGTGAAAAACCATGGGGACTTTGGCAGGTCTTAGTATGAGGGCCGAGCCAATGAGCACAGCAGGACCTGTGTTGACAGCACTGGACTAAATACATTACTTAAGAGAAGCATCCTTCAGGTTCACCTTACATTTTGCCTTCTTTTTTTTTTTTTTTTTGGTTCCCACTTTCCTCCCCTCTTTCTCTAATGCTTCTCTTCTAGGTTGAAAATCCCAAGTACAAGCACAGTGAACCATTAAAGAGCAGCTCACACATCTCTTTTCTTCCCCTGTTTTCATCTTTTGAAATGAAGGAATATATTATCAGGTTAACTGACTTTTCAGAGCTCTAATGAGTTAGTCAGAGTTTATTTATGTGGGAAGGATGAATGGTTCCCTACATGTTAATAGCACAATCAGCAGCAAACCCCTCAGCATTAATATTTAATGTCCTTTGTTATGTACATGCCTGGCTGTTATTCAGAGAGGGCTGAGTCAGGAGAGCAGAAGCTGCTGGGAATTGAATAAGCATTATTTGTGGGATTTCTCTGAGTGAAAAATGGAAAGTAGAAAAGACATTGTTTTTATGTGTGGCAGCCCAATTGTCAAGAAACTGCATTTCTGGAGAGTGTATAATACATGCAAGAAACTGCTGCAATGGAACTCTGGCTTTTTGCATTACCTGATTTCTTTAATGTCTAGGTATTAATTGTTAGGTTTATTAATCTTGTTCATCCATAGCACAGTCTATCTCCAACCTTTTATCTAGATTTCCTGCAAGTTAGACACCTAAATAAAATAAGGATGTGACTCCTACATCATTAGCACTTCTTCTCTTTAATATACACAGACAAATACATTAAGTCTGTATATAATATTAAACAAATATTAATCTTAAATCGGTTCTTCCTCTGTACCTGCTGTGGTACAGCTGCCACTTACAGATGGTTCCATCCTGCTCCCCTGTACAGAACAGATACCAGCAGTGTTTCTCCAGATAGCAGAACTATGCCTGTTTTTCAATTTAAATTGACCATAAATGCTCCACTAGCAAAACCTTTCCATATTTCCATGATTACTCTGTAACTATAGCAAATGGCCTAAGCCTAGTGTACAACACTCATTTCATCTGAGGGATTTTTCGGAACACTCTGATAGATGTGGGCATCTAAGGGATAAGAAAATGTGCTATATTGCATTACAGAGAAATGAAATACAAAGCTGTAATTTCAGATGCACAAGCTCAGGTTTCAGCTTTTTTTCTTACTCGTCTGGAAGAGCCTTTATTCTTGAAGCTGTGCTTTCTGGGGAATTTCCTTGAGGGAAGCAGAGGGGCCTCTCCCTCCTTCAATAAAAGGCAGAGAAAAAAGAGCTTTGGTATTTTCAAACAAAGTCACCTTAGCTGTTCACTCGTTTCTTGGCTTCTCTCCTGTGCTCAAGGCTGCTTGAAGCTGGATCAGAAGGGACTTTAGTGAGGTTAAAGTGCACAGGAGAGAAGGCACCACAGCCAGGCTGCTTTCCAGCAATGCATCGGGAGGGGGAGAGGGGTGGGGAGATGTTCTCATAGAATACATACAGAAAAGAAAGAATTGCTGATGCTCCTAAAAATATTTAGGTGTTTGCACCACTGGGTTGGAACTTTGTGGTACCACCGACCACCACCGCGGCTCGATGTGAGCTGGGCAGAAACCAGGTGTAAAATCGGAGAGAAAAGGGAACATTTCCCTGAGCAGGAGCGAAGAGGAGGCGGAGCAGAGCAGAGAGAGGCATCATCGCTCTGAATGCACAAGGGGAGAGCGAGGAGCCAGCGCCTGCGAGCGGCAGAGCTGCAGCGCGGAGCCGCCTGCAGCAGGTGGCAGCAGGGAGCTGGACGGACGGATGGATGGATGGACAGGCGGACAGACGGATGGACAGACGGACGACCCCTGCCAGGGCAGCCAGAACTCCACACAGACCTCGGGAAATTGGTCAGCCTCCTAATAACTCCTGTCCACTGGCAAAAAGCTAAAAAGAACGCAAAGAGAAAAGAAAGTCACAAAATCTACAGAGCACTCGGTGAGAAGAGATGAGATAGCAGCTGCCTGATGTGCTGGAAGCATCCCACCACTGAGGCAGCAGCCAGGCACAAGTGGTTGGTTATTTTCTGTTCTGTAGTTATTTCAGTAGTTCTGTGCTGGCAACCAGGTGTCACAGTCCCCTGGGCTCACCCCTTAGGAGCTGCATTTGCCTTCACAGAGCTGCTCAGTGATCATCTGCCAGTGTGGGCCAGCAGAGGAACTATTCTGAAGAAGGAAATGGAGATTTGCTTTTCTCTTTTCAGCCTGATTTTGGTAAAATATTCCTGCTCTGTAATATCAGTGTTACACACCAACAAAGATAAGATGGTACATCTGTATTCATGTTTGCATTCCTGTTACCTGCAGGTCCTTCAGGAGGTCATGGATGCAACTCTGCATTTGCTGATCTCCAAAGTCCCACGATTCACTAAGCTTTTCCCAGTTCATATTTTCCTCTCCTCAGGACCCAGCTGAATGCCAGTTGCACGTGCATGTGGCCTCCTAAACGGAATTGTCCTAGAAGGGATTAGATAGGGCCCCCCTAACCCCTTACCCCTAACCTTAACCTCTAACCCCTAACCCCCAACTCTAACCCTAATGACCCTGAGCCTAACCCTAATAACCCTAACCGTGACCTTGACCCTGACCCTAACCCTAACCCAAATGACCCTGACACAAATAACCCTGACCCTGACCCTGACACAAATAACCCTGACACAAATAACCCTGACTCTGACCCTGACCACAACCCCTGACCCCCGACCCCCTGACGCCTGACCCTTGACTCATGACCCTTGACCTATGACCCTGACCCCTGGCACTTGACCATTTATGCCTGACCCTTGATCTTTGACCGCCTGACCACTGACCTTTGATAACAACCTTTGACCTGTGACCCTTGACCTTGATCTTTGACTACTAACCTTGACCTTTGACCCCTGACCCTTCACTGTTTACCCTGAAATGCCCTTTGACATTTGACCCCTGATATTTGACCCCAGAATTACCTTTGACACAGAATGACCTTCGACCTTTTGCAACCTGACTTTTGACATTTGACACCGGGATTACCTTTGACCTTTGACCCAATGTGAATTTTGACCCTGGGGCAACCTGTGACCTTTGACATCGTGTGACCTTTGACCCCGGGGTGACCTTTGACTTTTGACCCGAGATTACTTTTGAGTCATCACCCCAGGTGACCTTTGACCCCAGGGTGACCTTTGACCCCGGGGTGCAGTGCAACACAAAAATCCCACTTGGTGCCAAGGACTTGTGATGTGTGGTTTTGTTTCTGCAACAACAGACAGAGGCATAAAACTTTTTTTTTTTAGGGGAGCTTTGCTGGATTTTTCCATCCCCAGCCGAGACACAAAGCCAAATAGCAGCCAGTATTCCCAGCAACACCCACGGTTAAGCACCAGTGCTGTTGCCAACTCCTGCAATCTTATCACAAGCACCACAGCGTTTGCTTTCCTTTCTTAAAGCCCCAACTCCCGGAGTCATGGGATTAAGCAGGCAACTCAGCTTTTGATTTTAATAGCAGCTTTTATCCCTCAGTGTTAAGAAGAAAAGCTTTTGAGTGGGACATGTTCAAACCCATGGAGACAATAAATAAGAGTATCTGCTTAAAATCTGGTAATTTTAAAGCAAATTTTATTTGGAGAAAGGGTTCTGAACATGTTAGAGAGTAGAACTTGTCAGCAGCTAAAGGAGTGCCTTAAAGAGCTAAAAAATTAGTTTCAGCTGGGAAGATGTTGCAGGGTTGGATTTTCATTTCTTTATCCTGTCAGAAAGATCAGCAAAGGGGAACATGTGGGTTCACTAGCTGAGGCAAAGCACATTTTGTGTAAAAAAGCCAACATTAAATTCCAAAATGTGAAGACTGAGTCTCCCTAGAAAGGGAATTAAGCTCAGTAGATAAGGTTGTCTTTGTCCTAAGCTGAGACTGATGGATGGTACTGATGTATCAGAAGGAGGACGAGAAGGGTCAGCATCTTTCATTTTGCAGCATTTGCTCCATGTGTTGGAGTCCTACAAAACTGTCAGAGGGATGGACAGATGTCCCCAGTGCTTGCAGCCTGCAGATCCTCATGGGTGATCTACTCTGGATCTTCTGCTTCTAATGAAGCTTATTTGGATCTGGAGTGGCTTCAATTTTTTGTCCTATCAAATGCCAAAAGCAACTTCAGTGCTTAAGTAATTAAGAGCAATAATTATGCAGATGCCCTCAGAATGGGGCCATCCACTGTTTTGCTGCAATTTTAAAAAAATTTAAGTTGATAAAGCTTGTATGATCCTTGAACACAACTATTTTAAAGTACAAAATGGGATGCTTTAATAGAACCTGGTGAAAATTGTTCCCATAAATGATGAGAAATGTTTAAATCAATAAAACATTTGTTTAGATGTCCATATGGAGGAAAGATACAGTCTGTTGCTGTTCCTATTGGATTGATCCCACTGTGTTAAATTACAGCTGGCTACAACCCTCCATCATTTACTGCACAGCTTGACAAGCACGTAAAATATTCACACTGAGCACAGAAATTCCGAGTGTCTGATCTCTGCATTGTCCTTGTCACTTCCTCCCATCCAGGGCCAAATTAAAGGCTGCTTAATACAGGGGGAAGCTTTGCTGCAGCTCTCCCACAAGCCTTTGGCCACATTACCCAATTTCCTCCCGGCTGGCCTGCGGGAGCCAGCAGCTGGGGAGCAGATGCAGGCAGCCTTCCACACAGTGATGGCCTGTCTGCCACAGCCCTTGCACTTGGGGTTTATCAGCAGCTCTGGGCTGCTGGTCATAAATACATAAATGCAACAGAAACCTGGTCTTAAAAGAGTAGCTGCTGCCTGGTCTGTGCTTCTCAGAGGGTGACAGCAGTGACAGTGGATGGTGGCAGGAGCAGCCAAGGCACTAAAGGGGATCTGGGAGCTCTGGGTGCTGTTGCCACCCAACCTGGGTGATGTAGCTGGCATTTTCCTCTCCTCAAAACACAGCACAGTGTGGGGTGTGCCCCGTGAGGACCTCAGAAAGAGGCCAGGAAGGTCAGTGACAGCAGCTTTTAAAGCCATCTGAAATTCAGGAGCCAAAGGAGCTGTGAATCAGAATAATAATTCTGGGTACAAATGGATCTTGGAATTGAAGATGTGTGTGTGAAAGAACCTGCCTGCACATCCCATTGCCCTGTGAAAGCAGGCAGGCCTGTCACTGTGCCCAGCAGAGATGTGGTGTGACCAGCCAGGTCCATCAGGGAAGGCAGCTCCTGACAGCCCCATCCATCATCCAGGAGGGAGCCCTTGTTCTGTCCTCCACTGGAGCCTCTCTCCCACAGACGATGGGCTGGGGGAGCATTAAAGAAGAAGTGGGGCTGGATTAGAACCTTAATCGTGCCTTGAGGCACAGTGCTGATCCTGGCCTGACTGGTGAGGCTCAGAGAGCTCAGGCTGGGCTCAGACACAGGAAAATTCTACAGCCACAGTTTTGGCTGTGCAGCCCCAAAAGGCAGCACATCACAGGTTCTACTCCAGAACTTGGAGCAAGCTCTGCAAAACCCCTTCCCAGTCCAGTTCTGGGATCTTGATGAGTGCTACTATGAATCCTGCAAACCTACTCTTCACAGGATCCTGCTTTCCCTTGGGAAATGGGGATCTGTGCCCTGCAGAGCCTGGTCACTGCTGAGGCATCCCTATTAGAGCAGGGAGAGGAGCAGCAGGAGGAAGCACAGCTGATGTCCTGACTGGAGCCAGCAGAGGCCACTGCTGTATGCGTAAGGTCTCTGCTGTGGCCTCACTCCCAGGCATGCTCCTCACTCCAGAGGGTGTTTTTCTCTCTTCTCTGTGGTGTCATGTCTTGGCTCCAGGATCCCCAGGCATGTTGCAAAGCTCTGGGTCAGAGCCACGCTTTCTGCTCTCTGCAAAGGGGTGATGTCAGTGTCTGTGTCCCTCCCATCCTCGCCCCCAAATCACCATCGTCACCAGACAGGCCGTCAGAAACCACTGCTAGGAAATGCAGGTCCCCAAGGAGCTGCTGCAC
Source organism: Prinia subflava (assembly GCF_021018805.1). Lineage (NCBI taxonomy): Eukaryota > Metazoa > Chordata > Aves > Passeriformes > Cisticolidae > Prinia > Prinia subflava. The sequence continues at coordinate 6,363,340 of NC_086261.1, forward strand.
TCCAAACCAGATATCTTTAAGGCAATGTGATAAAAAAAACTTTTTTTTTTTTCTAATGAGAAAGAAAGCAAAATGAAATCTGGAGCCTCTCAGACATGGTCACCTCAAAAATGTGTCCACCTTCCACCAGGGCATGGCCTGCTCCCTGCCTGAGTGTCCACTGCAGTACCTGGCACCAGCCCTGTCAGCTGGGATGATGTGGCTTTAACCTGACCCTTGTCAAAGCTTTTAACCTTCCGTGTGTTTACTAAGGTGATATAAAAATGATACAAATTGAGCTGAACAATGAAATCCATAGAGAGATTGCTGCCTTTCTGCAGTTCCACAGCTCAGCTCTGCTTGTACATACCCAGTGGTGGTGGGGCAATATGTGAGGTGCCTTTGATGCTTGAAATGGCTTGGATCTGTGAAAAGAAAGCTGAGCCATGCCTTTACTTTAGTGAAATGAACAGAGAGGTGACTATAAATGCCAGTAACTACTCCTAAAAAAAGCAGCAATGTGGAAAAATAAGTAGGGCACCATCAGTAAAGTCAACAGTTCTTTCTAAAATAGCTTAATTTCTTTAAATAGCTTTCAATAAATTTCAGAATAGTTTAAAAAGGTTTTTTTTTTTAATGAGACAGAGGGCCTTTTTCATTAGAGGATGAAAGAGGGTGTTAATTTTCCAGAAATCTGGCATTTTTTCAATGTGTGCCTCTCAGATTTATGAAGACAAACTTGCTCCTTGTGCCTGTGTTTTATCATCTCGTTACTCCCAGTACCAGGGGGAACAGTGTGCTCTCTCACAGTGTACTCGGGTGGAAGTGTTGTGCCTCAGACTGTCTTGGTCATAATGAAATGTGGCTGAGCACATTCAGCTTGTTCCAGCTGATGTTACACCTCATTTTGCTCTCCAAGTGGAAATGTAGTCATCACAGGGTGTGTATGTGTGGGGGAAATGCCTTCCCAACGGGCTCTTTGGGATCCAGACATGGAATTAGCAGTGTTGCCTAATGAAGGAGCTGTTAGATGTGGATGTAGATTCAGCCTGGAGTACTCTCAGTTTTGTGACCAAACTTGTAGGACACACAGAGCCACAACCTAAACAGGGATAAGGTTTATGACTTTCTGTCAGCTTAACAAATTGTTCAGTAATTCTGGCCTCTTTGATTAGCTGCTCCAACATTTCTGAATGCAAGTATTAATTAACTGCTATTAATGCAGATGGGTCACTGTTCATTTCCCATCTATGACTCTGCACAGTCTCATTCACAGTTTGACAACTGAAAGTGTGACTTCATAACCTGCTGCCAAGGTGCTGCCAAGCACAAAAGCTAACCACCCTCAATTATCACTTTTCCTTCCACCCCTAAATAGAAAGGACATGTGCAGAAGCACAAGCATTATCTGCTCCACTGTTTTGTGTAAGCAGCTCATTTCTGGAAGAGATCTCTAGCTCACTTATCCCCAGCATGCTGTGTTGCAAATAAGTCCAAACTTTCAGTCCTCTGCCACAGGAAATTAGGTCCAGAGAGAATTATCAACACTTTTCTCCTTGTGAATATTTGTATATTTGCAGTCACTGCTTTTCCAGTTTGAATCGAGGTGTGGGTGTATTGGGTGAAGAATTAACGTTGATCACTGATGCTACACCATCAATGCTGTGCTTGAATAGCTCAGACAATTTTAAAATGCTACTTCTAACCCATAAAACTTCAGTTTTCATAAAACTGAACTGGGTTTGGCTGTTGCTTCTGTTGCATCAAAGCACCAGAGGTGATAATCCTTCTGCCTCTGCACACTCAACCAGAGTAGGCCCAGCTGTTTATTGTGAGGACACTGCTGACTTGCACTGCTAAAAGCGTGGCACAAACGTGGGCTGTAAGCTGGGTTTAGAGAATCTTCTAGAGCAAGTGGCAAGGAGAGACAATGGCTGGTTGGGCAGGAGTCCAGGGGTCAAGAAGTAATTGATGAGAAAAGTGCAGAAGATATTGGGATCCTTATGATGGCAGGAAGAGAAAAAAGCTACAGCGGCAAGAACTGTTCTAAAATCTTTAGGAATTAGTGCTTCAGGAGGCAGCAAACCCCCTGGAGACTTCATGACACCCTATTTTTTTTAATTCCTTGTACTTATTTCAACCACTGAGTTAAGCAGCTGATGCTGAGTTAGAGTGGAAATTGCCCAGGGAAGGCATGTGGTGTGCACGTGTGTGGAGGTAATGGCTTTTGACTGGCCCTGGGGGGCTGAGAGCCAAACAAGAGCCCAGTAATGGCTGCAAAGAAAATAAAGTGCTGCTTTCCATCTAGTGAGTGTGGGTCACCCACAAATGGCTGTCAAAGAAAAGGGTTTCAGGCAGGAGAGTCAGACACAGCTCTGCAAGGTGTTAGATGGCAGAAATCTCCAAGGGGAAAAGAGGATGGAATCTTCATTGCTTGAGATACTTCGAGTTCAACTGATAAAACACTAAAAATAGACACTGGAGAACTAACTGAAGTAGCAGAAGTAGTGTGAGGGTGTGGGGAAGCCTGATATGTGATCTAATGGATGTTAACTTCTGTGATCCTACTAAGCCATAGTAATGAGACACATCATGTGTCTCTCTGTGCCAAACAGAACCAGCTCCCCTCCTCACTCAGCCTTTCAGCACACTCTCCATCTGCCATATTGCACAAACCATACAGAAAATAAACCACTGAAAACAACCAACACCCTTTATAGGTAAGGGGAGGTGATAGTCCACAGCTTCATTTTTACTTTTTTAATAACCATCCCAGTGCTCTGTTCCAATTCATAGCAAAGCATTATGCACAAAGAACAAAACCCTCCATAGTACTTTAAATTTCTGTGTCTTGTTCTCTCTTCCAGACTCCTGATAAATTATATCAGGGTGAGGAGTTAGATGTTTGCTGCTGCTAGGAAAACCCCTCAGGAGCCTGCAGGGCATTGAGTTTCCAGGCTCTTGCTGCCAGTGCTAGAAGAGATGGGTGTTGAAAGCAGCATGCTCAGGTCTGAGGAGCAGGGAACACCACAGGTTATTCTCCAGACTGGTGCTGAGTGATGTCAGTAGCTGAGAGGATGCAATGGCTGCAGATGAGAAGAGGGGATCACCCCAATTCATCTGAAAGCGAGGAGGGATGGGAAAAACTGGAACCCTGCAAAGATGCAGATACCAGCCAAAGTCCTGATATTTTGAAGTGAATGCTCTTCCATCATTAGCTGTCACATCTTGCACAATTAAATTGTGTGTGAGACTAAACATATTTAAACAAACATTTGCAGAAGTAATTATCAGATGGCGTATACAGTCACAGTTAATGAGCAGGCAAATTCTGCCCATGAATTCTTAGCTTTGAAATGGTTTTAAAAGTACAGATTTTTTCCAAATCGCCTCATATATGCACAGCAAGATGTCTTCATACACAGCTGTAAACTTCTGACCCCAGGCTATTTTCTTTGTCCGGTGATTTCAGCATAAGCTGCAATATTTGCTTTATTCTTCTGCCCACTACAACAGCTGAAAGAGTAAGTCAGTTCCTTTTTTTATTTTAGAGATGCTCGGAAAAGGAACCGAATGTGATTACAGGAGTAACCTGATGGGGCCTTACATCGGCACAGAGGGATGAGCCTCCAGTTTCATTTTTGGAATGAGACACTTTGTGTGGAAGGAGTGTCTGTGGTTTTAATAATTACACAGTTGTAAAGGAATTGCAAATAGTTTTCTTGATATTTGGATTAGTGGATAAATCAGATTAATGATAGAGGGAGAGATCTGTTTGTGTGTGCTCATAGAGGCTTTCAACAATTCTTCATGAGCCACTGAAATAAACTGTTCCCAATTTTTTAAAAGTGTAATTTCAGTATCTTCAATGAGAAACATTCATGTTAATACCATTCCAAGACAATTAGTGCTGTGCAGGACAAAGTTTGCCATGGGCACCTTTATTCTCAACTTGGTGCAATAAATAAGGGCTATTTTCAGGGATGTTAACTGGATTCTCTGCCCATGTAACACTAATCTCTCAGATGTGGTTTGGCCTTGAATATATTCATGCACCAATGCTCTGCCTTGTGACAAACATGACAAAATGGATGCCAACATTTGAAAACTCAGTGCAAAAGAGAGAGCCAAAATCAAAGCAAAGGATTTTGAAGGACATAGTTATGGACGAGAACCAAATCTTATGTCTATCTGTGTAGCATCAAAGGGGTTTTTTTTTAATATTTGAGACCTTAATTATGTGAGGCATTTAATCTCCTGTTTTGTTAAGTGATCTTGGTTGATGAGGTGCCTCTCAGCTTTCCGATCTGTTACTGTAAGCACACAAGTGCCTTTCAGCTAACCCAGGCAGGCAGTGGGGAGGAGGAAGCTAATAAAAAGGGAAACACAGCTTTTGCTGAAGTTCTCAGATGTCATGGCTATTAATTTGGTCACAAATGAGTTCTCTGGGCTGGCAGGTTACCCAAGTCAGCCACAGCCCACCTTGCTACCAGAGCAGGTATGCCATAGTATACAACTTCACAACTTCACTAAGTGCAAACTCAGATACATCTGAGGATGGGTTAACTGCTCTGTGTTGACCAAAAATTTTATAAAATAGTTTTGAAGACAAAGACCTCATTAGCTGAAGTTGTCTGCTGGCTGTAATGACATCCTGGACACCTGTCAGTGAAGAGCTGCAGGGATGGAGGAGGCTGTTTGATCCTAATCTCCTTCTTGGCAGTCTGGATCAGTTCTGTCTCTGTTTGATCTACCAGAGGTTTAAATGACCAGTGCAGTGGCCTGCTCTGCAGCCTGCAGGGCTGGAGATAAGTCTGCAGAAATACCCAGCTGACCTTGGAATGAGCTTTGCTTGGATTTGCTTGCAGGTGGTGATCAAAAATACCGTATGACGGCTGCTTAGTGTGAAAGAGATCCCTGCCACACAAAAGCGTGTCAGTGGTGCAAAACACAACTTGCTCAGCCTGGCATGCCAGAGATGCCGTACCCCATTCTTGACATGGGCTTCTCAGCCCAAGCTCCTCAGAAATAATTGAGAGGCAGTCTAAGGTTACAGAGTGAGGGGAGATCCTGACGGGCCAAATGCCGACCCTGCAGTGTGTCCATCTCCCTGCACGCCCCACAGGCCTGCTGCTGCAAATAGCCAGCCAAGCCCATGCTGTCTCAGCAGCCTCTGGAGTCATTGCAACTGAGAGCAGAGAGGGGAATAGAGAAATTATGTTTTTATATGGCTCTCCTGGCCTGGGGAATGTGGAGTGATGAGTGTCTGTGAGCTGGGTTTCTCACTGAGAACCCCCTGTGGCATTAAGGACAACCACCCTACCAAAGCCATGTATATATTCAGCATTAACTCTTCAAAGCTTGCCATGCTGAACCGTATTCCATCACTACATACATGCACAGCCTCCAGTGAATGTCCAAATCTCCTTCCTGGCATTAGGATTTGTGTCAGCATAGCTTTGATTTCCTAGGACTCACACAGCATTTTATACAGCACATGATAAAGCAGCTTCCTTTTCCCCTCCTGAGAACTGAGGTTATTTCAACCTACTGCTATGAGAGATCTGCACTTGTTAACAGGCCAACTGTGTGTGCTGCTGAACAGAGGTGCTCAATGGCCTTTTGTGCATTTCTGTGACTTGGAAGTGTGTCAAGCTGAGGAAAACCATGGTGCATTTTTGCTGACCCTTGTGCACATCAGCAGTTCTGGTGCAGAAGTACGAGAACCATCTGGTGGGTGCTTGTCAGCTTGCAGAGCTGGGCTGACTGGCAATGGGTACAGAACTTGTGTGTGAGAAAATGAGGCTTCATGAGATGAGCTGAGGAACTTTCTGGCTTTCTAGCACTGGAAATCTCTATAAAAGGAGTCTATTTTGTTCTCAAGATATGAAGCCAACCACAACAGTCTGTTACAGGTACATGTTGTAACACACAGGTGTTGGCAAAACAGTTGGTGGGCGGCTGATGATGGAAATTCAGAGCAGTTTTTAAAGCAGTTCATGCTCAACCATAGGTTTTGTTCATGTGCCTGAAGTGCATGGTCCAGGATGGGAGTTTCCACTCTGCATTTGGATCTCTGTGAAACACATACAACTCCCCTTTGCCTTCCTGAGGAAGGCATCTCTCTTGGTACTTATTTTTCATTTGGCAGGTTTGTGAAGATCCATAGAAAAAGTTTGGGCAGGTATTTCACGCAAGGATATGAATGGGAGAAAGTGCTTGCATGTTTGGATAAGCTGGAAATATTTGGTAATATTTGCCAGTACCTGGAGGACTCTCCTCTCTCACATTCTGTAGTTTGGGAGGTCTCATCCAATCCATATATACCTGCAGAGGAAATCTGAATAGTACAGGTCAAGGATGGAGCACTCAGGTCCTAGACAAAGATACTGTTGCACTTCCACACTGTACATTCAATTTCAGCCTTCATAATATTTGCAAGACTCAAGCAAATATTGTCAAGTGACCTAGATGTTGACAGTTTCTCTTACTGTCTCACACAAAAAGCAAATACACCCATCAGCTCTGGCATGCATTCAAGCGAAGCCAGGGGTGCCATATGTGTTCACATCCTGGCCACGTGTGGTGATGGCAATAAATAATTGGTTGCAAATGCACGTGTTACTTTCCTGATTAGTTGCTTTACTGTGGGATCTGCTGTACTGATTAATTTTAATCTACTTTGTATGCTATTTAGATCTGAAATTGAGTACAGTACAGGGGATGAGGAAAGGACTATAATTTTTTGGGAGTATACTGCATTTGATTAATTTTATAGACTGTGTTGATAAAAGCTTTTATCTTAGTCTGCTATTAACTTAACTCTCTGTGTTTGTCATTTTTCACTCCTGGGGTCCCACATAATTCACTTTCATAAACTGATCTGATGGACGTTTTCTGATACTTCAATAAAACCTTTTGGCACAGATTTGCCTATCCCTTGCTTTGCACGTACCTGCACAACACTTGCTGAAGACAGAAACAGAACTGTATTAAATTAAAAGGTGTATTGAAAAGAACAGGATAGCCAGAGCAGATGGCTGTAAACAGAGTGCTTTGACAAAACACGAAGCATAAAGCCCAAGTGAAAGAGAAAACTGTCCAAGGAGATTAAAGACAGTTTTTGCAGCCTGCAAGTCCCCTTTCATCCCTCCTGCTTTATCTACCATCTATCCCACGGGGCTGAATGGAGGGCAAGCCTGCAGTTATTTCTTGAGCCTCTTCTGGGACAAGGAAACACTGTCTGATCTTCAAAGGTCTGGCACAGGCAGTAGGAGGCTGTGTGAGTTACTTCTGTAGCTGCTGTTAGCAAGAATCACAGAATGGTTTGGGTTGGAAGGGACCTTAAAGGTCCTGCAGCTCCAACCCCCTGCTATGGGCAGGGATGCGTTCCACCAGACCAGGCTGCTCCCAGGCCCCATCCAATCTGGGTATAATTTATTAGACCAGGCAGGAGGGGGATGAAATGCCACCTTTTTTGCAACACACCTGCACAACAGACCTTATCCCTGTGGGATGGCAAAGGTGATCTGTGGAGCTCTTCTTGTTCTTTGCTTGCTTTTATTTCTTGTTTCTGTGTTACGGTTCCAAGCCTGCCAGAGTTCATGGAGTGTTTGGACAACATCCTCAGGCCCATGTGGGGTTTTTGGGATGTCCTGCACAGTGCCAGGAGTCGGAGTTAATAATTCTCATAGGTCCATTCCAACTCAGCATATTCTATGATTCAGTGAAGTTACAGGCACAGATGTAGCAAGGCAGCAGGTGCAGGTACCACATGGACTTCGCCAGAAGATTTTTTTAGTCTGGAGGATATGTAATGATGAAGTGAAATAAAATGATTTGTACCTGTCATAAATCCATGTGGGTGTGGTTCTGCTGGGGCTGTCAGCAGAGATGTTCCCTGACCTGTTTGCATGTTCTTTAAACAACAGTAACTGCAAAGTTTAGACCAGAAGAAAAATCAGTATTTATATCAGGGCTTCCAGTGATATATGTGAAGGGGAGTTTAGAGAGCTTGGTGTTAGCACAGCTTATCAGCACATGGAGGGGCCCTGTGAGCTGCAGAGGTGGACCTGCTAGATGTGCCCCACCAATTGAGCAACTAAAATGACTTCTGCATGAGCAACTGATAAGCACTGCCTCCCAGAATTGAGAAATCACCACAAAGAGCATGATGAGCAGCTGGGGTACGTGGTGGGTGGCACCTACCTGCAAGCCTGCACCCCTTCTCCTCCCAGCAGAGCCCCACAAACTTTCCACAGAGTGGCAGAAGAACCCAGGGAACTTGCTTTTAATTCATTAACCTAATTTTGTAGTGTTTGTGTTTGTGTTTCGGATGGGTTTTACTGCAATTCACCCATTCCACACCATCACCTGTGCCAAGGGTGAACTCCAGTGACTGAAGATTGTGAGACACTAAGAGTTTTTACTTTCTAACTGAGATATATATATAGTACACAGGAAAGGGTTAACTTCTCCTGAAGGCTGCTTTCAGCCACAGTCCATAGTTTTGCAGCAAAGATTGCACCTCTTACAGGACTTTAGAGATGATAATGGTAGAATTTGAAAATTATATTAAAATCTCTCCAGGTGTAGCTGCTGTTATTCTCAGCTATCAGACACTGGCTTGAAACAATCAGGAACACAAAGAAAACACCACACACTCTTGTCAGCCACACTAATGCTCAGTATCTCAGTTTTGTAGCCGCTTGGATACGATGAAAACAAATCTTTAATAGCTGCTGCTTCCATCATTGCACTGCACTCCGTTTCCTATTCAGTTGCAAGGATAGCTCACTTCCAGCAAACAGGAACAATGCACTCCTATTGCTAATTCATGCCACTACACACAAATGTTCAGATTATGTTGTGCAGAACCAAATTCCAGTCTCATTCACGACTGCAACTCACACTTCAATCCAGTTCCCTAGCAAGAAGCAGGGAGCCCTGCAGCAAAGCTTGTGACAAATTAAAACCTGAAAGAGGTGATGAAAGAACATCTGATATATTTTATTTTTTTAATATAAGGCCTGAAAAGCAGACCTGGACATATAGCAGAGGATGGAACCCAGGGGAACAAGTGTCAGAGATGATTTGAAGGCAAATGATTTGTCAGGAGGTTGGCATTCAGAGTGCTGCACAAATTTCCCTTAATCTACTGCCTCCCTGTTTTGGTTTGTGGTGATTATGTGGGTGCAGACAGGATATTTTGATATAAGGAATTTGGGGGTGGATGATTTAAAGACTAAAGTAGAGTGCAGACTAATCTTGGGGAAATGCAAGGTAAAAAGATGTGTTAACTGCTGCTGAGAGCAGGGGCTGGGTGTCTGAAGTGGCTGATACAACCTTCCTGTGGCACATGCTTGGTGGTCTCTGGTCCTGGGGCATCAGGAGCCCACCCACAGGCCAGAGAAACCTGGACCCAAATCTAAACTGAGATCCTGTCCAATCCCTTGGCAGTCTGGGGAGCTGCCTGCCCATCCCACAGCGCTGTCTACCTTTGCCAATTCCCTTCCTGAGTTACCACCAGTGCCTGGCACTCCGGGGATTTGTGGGCAGTCAGAGAAGCCCACTTTGGCAGGGAATATTTCTCTTAGGGAAAATTACACCATCCCTGCTGTATTTTGATTCACCTTCTGTGACTGCATGGGCCAGGATACCTTCCATGAATGGGGCCAACCAGCTGACCTTCCTGCTTTGGTGCTAAGCTGCTGCACTGTCTTTTCTCAATAATTTCCATGCTAACTTCCTTGCCACCCAGTCTGGAATATCACGACTATGCTAAATGCTCCTGGGCATCTGATGACAGATGATCTTCACACTCTTCTGCTGAAAAGACAGCCCAAAACATTTCCAAACTCTTTGCAAGAGCAGCACATATGAGCCTACGTTCATGGGCATGTACACAGCTGGTACAGACTCAGGGAGCCCCTGCTTTGGGACCTCTGACCCCCACAATGTGACAGGGAGGCACCTACAGCAAGACCAGGGCTGTGTCAGCTCCAGGAGAGGCAGCAGAAGACAGAGATTGATTTGCCAAGATGGAGCTGGCAAGCAAAGAAAACTGCATTGATGGACAACCAAGAGGGTAGAGCTAAAGATCTCGGTGTTCTCGTTGTGGAAAATTTTAGGCAGGTGTTCTACCTCGCTCACGATTCTTTCAGGTGCGATGAAGGCTGGGCTGGGTCAGTCATTGTTCCGTCGGTGCCTTGCAGGGGACAGTCAAGACGTGGCCTTTCACTAGATGGTGCTCTTTGCTGAGCCATCGCTGTGTCTGACCGCCCTTCTTGGATCTGGGAACTTCCAAGGGATCTGCCTCATAAGCCCTTCTGGTACAGATGGCAGTAAGGCAAAGGAAAATATTTTTTCCAGAGTCTCTGTTCTTATTTTATTGGACCCATATAAGAAAAAACCTACTGCTTTGTATCTGATTGTAAAGGGTGTACAATACTGGCACATTCCAGTCTCTAAAATGACTAAAATGTATAAGCACTGAAACCATTTTATTGTTTCAGTTGCTTTAAACTGACTCAACAGGGCATAGTTTGGAAGCCAATGCCAAGTTCACATGCAGGGTTTTCAGCAGATAATCTACATCGAACACAGTGTTGGTATTTCTGTCCCATTACAGAGAACATGATGCACAGGAATTACCTGCAGCCTTCACCCAGTGCTCTGATCAGCAGCAAGGTCTCTGGAAAGTATTGTCAAGTATTTTTGGGGTGGTTCTCACGAAGGGACACATGTTAAGCCCAGCACTGATACCATCTTTGTGGACATGATCACCCAGCCACTGCCAGGGCTGGCGGGATACACGTGTGCAGCAGAAAAAGCCAAGTGGAAATGTTGGGCCACCACATGTACACATTCCCAAAGAGCTTCCAGCAAAAATGGTAACTTGAAGGCAAGTCACCACCACAAGAGATCAGGCATCTTCACTCTGCAGGGCCTCCTCCAGCGCAGCCACACACGGACCACAGACCACATGAGCTCATTTGCTAATGGTGGGTTGCTGTTCCACTGCTGTTCCGGGGCAAGGCGTGGGATCGGGATGGGAGATGTTCCTTCACCAAACCTACACACTGCACACAGCCCTAGGAGAACCGGGAAAGAGGGTGAGGAGCAGGACGAGGCTGCAGGCTGGGCTGGTGGGACTCCAGGGGAGCTGCTGGGCTTGTGACAGGTACAGATGTGCAGCAGATCCTGTTCACAGCTGGACAGCTTGTGCTCTGGGCACTAGGACAGGCTTTAAGTGCTGGAAATGGGAGCGCCAGAACTCCAACACCCACCAGAACAGACCCTACAGCTGGAGCTCAGCACTTGGGAAGGCAGCATCCTGAAATCCCAGAATGGTTTGGGTTGGAAAGCACCTTCAACATCACCCAGCTCCAACCTCTCCGCCATCGGCAGAGACACCTCCCACCAGCGCGGTTGCTCAAAGCCAGATCCAGCCTGGCCTTGAACTCTTCCAGGCATGAAGCAATCCCCAGGTCCTCCTTCGATAAAAACAAACCCGCGGCCTAAGCAGCTGCCTGCGCGCTTTCACACCCGCACCACTATGTTACACACACACCGCCGCCTCTCCCGCAGCCGCCGAGCAGCCGGGAAGGGGCGAGGGAGAAGCCCCCGGGGCGGGGAGCGGGGCTTTCCCCAGGGCTGCTCACGGCGCAGGGCAGGCACGGCCGGAGCTCAGCCCCAGCGAGTGCCGTCGGTGCCGCCCGGCTCCGCAATGCCCGGCCCCGCAATGCCCGGTGCCACCGCTCGGCCCCGCAATGCCCAGCCCAGGGTTGCCCGGCCGGGGCGGCGCATGCGGGGAGGCCGGGCCGGGCCGGGCGCGGGGCGGGCGCGGCGGCGGCTCAGGTTGCGAGGCGGCAGCCCCCGGCCCTCCTCCCCTCCTTCCTGCCCGCCTCCCCGGGCGGAGAGCACCGGCCCGGCCGCCTCCTCCGCCCCCTCCCCGTCCCCGTCCCTCTCCCTTCCCTCCCGGCCCCGCTGCCAGGGGCGAAGCCGCCCGCCGGGCCCCGCGGTGAGTTTGCCCCGCCGGAGTTGGGCGAAGGGGTGGGGGAAAGTTTGGGGAGGCCGCCGGCGGGGGCGGAGGGGTGGGCGCTCCCCGGGGACGGGGGTGTGCGGAGCCCCCCTCCCCTTCCCGCGCCCTCGCACGCTTCCCCCGCCCTTCCTCCTCCTCCTCCTCGGGTGGGTTTTCTCCGCGCAACTTCGCGTGGAGCCGCTCCGGGCGGCCCCTCTCCTCCGCGTGGCTTTCTTCCTTTTCGTGTTACGGCTCTTGGTAGTTTTTCATTTATTTGGAGCGTTTGCTCGCGCGGCTGCTCCCCGCCGCTATTGTCTGCGGGCCGGGGCCGGGCGCGGTCCCCCCGCAGCCGGGCGGGGGCGGCGGCCCCGCTGCCGGGGGATGTGCGGGGACAGCCCCGCTGTGCCCGGGACACGCACCCGCCCGGCCCCGGCCTCCCTCCACGCTGGAATTGCGGATATCCCCGTCGGAACCCCCCTCCAGGCTCGCAGACACAACTTTGTAGCTCAGTTTATTGCACGGAAAGTCACCGGGGATTCCTATCAGGAGTCCCCCGGAACACGATGGTGTTGGTGTGTGTCTCCTTTGGGTCTCAATGGCCTTTGATGTCACTCAGAGGGTCATTGTCGTCGGGTCTATTTCATGTGTTCACTCTACTGCTTGAAAATATTATTATTTTTGTTTCTTCTCGAGTGCAGACTCTTCTGAAGCAAATACAGGAGTTTCTGGATGAGTATTACGAAATAGTAGTTTTTCTGAACCTATAAACTGTTGGGGTTTATTAATCCACCTTTTGTGACTGTGTTGTCCCTGCAAGTCATATAGGGAGTGGGGATTTGCTGAATCTGATTTTGCTGACCTCTGGAATTGGTTCTGCTCCAGTGTCCTTTCCAGTGCTTCATGTTAGCTGGAGATTGGAAGTGGGAAAAAAAGTGATTTATAAAAAGTTCTTTTTTTTTTAAGAGTGTGCTGTACCAATTCTGCTGTGGGTGCCCAGATAGGGATTCAATAAAGGGATTAGAAATCCTGCACTGCTGTAGGACAGTTGGTCACTGTGGCTCTCTGTAATCTCCGTCAGCCGTAAAACTTTAGGTACTCATGGAGATATGCGATGCAGTAGAAATATGTAAAGCATGTAGCTTCAGAGCTGAGTTTAGACAGTTGGTCTGAGATCTATGGATGTCTTGTGTACTGAGAGTTTTGGCTAATGGAATCTAATCGGTTTTAAAGGGCCAAGCTACATTAATTCTGTTCATGATGACTCTCTTTGAGTCCCTTGTTGGGTGTGTTTCTCATGTTTTGCTCGCCTTTGCTGAGCTTTTGTGGAATTGTGAGGGTGAACCAAGTTAGACATGGGTCCTTGAAGGTAAGATACTAATGATTCATTTATCGTGGTGTTAGAGGAGGTGTATTTTTATACATTCATACCTTAGTAGTGGGAGTAGATTGATGTTACCCTCATAACATCCCTGCCTGTGGATGGAAACTTGAGGAGCATTGGCTGTGCTTTGGGACACGGTGACAGCGCCTTGTTCACACACTTGAAATTTGGTTTAGTTTTTTGTTTTGGTTGTTTTTTTACAAGCCTGATGTTAGGGTAGGGGTGCATTAGGCAAGGTGAGGATCATCTGGGCATGTGTTTTCCCTTGGCACGAGTTCAAGTTGTCCTCGTTCATGGGTTGGGCCTCTCCGCTGCCCTTCTGTCCTTGCAGCGCTGCCCAGTGCTGGGCAGACGGGCTAGCCTGGGGCTGTTGCTAGAAGGGCACGGATGCTGGGTTCTGCCAGGCAGACAGGTTCTGTAGGTAGCCTGAATGACGAGTCCCCTGCAGGTAGTGTGGATGAGCCCTGCTGTGTGACGGTGTTCCAGCCTGGATTTCCTGCCCGGCTCCGGCGGCCGCGGATGGCCGGCATAGCCCGAGAGGTGAGGACACGACGTGTTCAAGTGAGAGAGTCCAGCCAGGGACTGCAGCCAGAGAGAAAGGCAGCAGCTCGATGTTCCTGATTTACAGCTTCGCTGCATCAAAGGAGGGAAACACATTTAAGAACTCAGAGCTTCTCATAGGAACAGAGCTCTGCCAGGTACTATCCGATGATGGATGTTTTTAAACACAGTCTGCGTAGTGCAGCTTTGAGACTCAGGCATATGCAGAACTCACTAATCTCTCAGCAGGATATACTTGTGAGTAAGCTGTGTTCTGGTCTAGGGTACACTCCTGTGTTAAGAGGAGGATTAAGTACTGTTAAAGGAATCTGGTTATTCTATCCAAAGCATGAATTAAGAACAGCAGTCAATAAATTATCCTAGAGGAAAAAAAATTGGTAGGTTTATTGGTGGTGTTCACATGCTCCTGTGTTACAATAGCAGTGGGGTTCTTTCATGTAATTTTCTACTGGAATAATAAGTTTTAATAAATAGCTACTTAACAAAAAAATGGTTAGTAGGAGCTGCAGTGCCTGCTGTACCTATTTCTTTCCCACTGTTTCCAGGACACCAACGTATCAGTTTTCTCTGCCTGGTATTTGGTGGTGATCCACTCACCAATAAAACTGACCTTGAAGCAGCTTGGAAGCTTTTCTACTTATTACTGTAGCTGGTTATCTCTGCAATCTACTTGAGTGCTATTAAATGCTGTTTCTATAGGGGTTCCCCACGCAGGCAATAAATAGCCTGAAGTCAGCTAAACCACACAGCTGATTTGTATGGAGGAACTATTTTGGCTTTTGGCTTTGCTGTACTGGTGGAAGGCACTGCTGGGAAGTTAAAAGCTTGAGCAAAAGGCTGGATATTCCAGGAGGCCATAAAGGCCTGATATGGGCTCCCTGTGTGATTGTGGCCCCACGTTTTACCAGTGTCCCGGATAGGGAGTTGGCAGCTGGCACAGTTTCCAGCTGGAGGATAACTCCTATTTGCAGGCACGTAAGAGGCTGGATGTGGAAAGCTGTGGAGGAAAACACCTTGCAGCCTGCACCTTGTGATTACTGGGTGCTGCTTGGTGCCAAGTGCTCATGTGCGTGCTTGCATTGATCACCTGTAGGACAGATAAAGGTAATGAGTGACGTTCTAAAGCAGCTGATAGCTCTGGTGTAAATAGAGTCCTTCTTTGCTGCCCTGGGGTTTGCCACAGGGGATATAATCCAGCTGGGAGCCTGGTTAGAGCTGGCATGTACCACCTGGTCAGTCACGTCCAGGAAGCCCTGCACCTTTTGTAAAACAAAACTTGTTTTCAGGGTGTTGGATATAATGCGATTTTTATGAATAGCTTAGTCATGCTTCGCTTTTTTTTTCCTCTTCTAAAACAGCTGTCAACAATCTCACTGTGGGGAGGGAATTGGCCACTCCTTGTACTTACTGAATAATCAGACACTTCAGCCTGGCATTACACTTCTTAGTGGCTTTTGGAAACAAAGCCGTGGATGTGGCACAATGGCTTCTTTTTATTTATTTATTTATCAAGCCAGCCTTTTTCCCTTTGCAAATGACCTTTATGCAGATCTAGAAGGCAAAGCCCATCACTGGGAGTTAGCTGGTTAGTTACTTCAGTTACTGATAAGAAAATATGATGGCAGTGCTCCAGGAAAAGCAGCTATGCTGGGAACTTGTTGCTGCAGTGAAGCTATACAGATCTTTTTCAGAAGGATATACCTCTATATATTTATAGTGCTTTGTCCGGGAAACAGGGTGACTCCTCTCATAATGTCTGCATAACAAATCAGCAGCGACGCCACAAATCCTGTAAAGAGTTTATTGTCCTTGAGACGGCTGGTGGAGACATGGAGTAGGTAAAAGTTTCAGTATCGTGCTAAACTTGAACTGCAATTTTGTCATCTCATCTCTTTCGTGTGTTGGTGTAGCGTAAGCAGCCTCTTCCAGTTCCCCAGCTGGGCCTTACTGGGGTTTTTGGGTCTGTTCAGCAAACCAGACTGGGAAATGGATCAAAGTTAAGAATATATTGTTGTTTTTCGTATGTACAATTCAACTTGTGTCAATTAAGAAAAAAAGTGCATTCCGTACCTGCATCAGTTACCTGACTCATGTTCCTTTATTGCCAGCAACTGCTCTGGCAGGGGGTTGGATGCTTCCAACAGGAGAAACCTAAACTCTTGGAAGTGCTTTTCCAATTGCAAAGAAGGCATTTGACTGTGGTGCCCATCCCTGTTTTATAGCATGTGAAGATGACATGGGAGATAGATGTTTCTGAGATAAGCCAGTGAGTTAAAAGTCAAAGTGTTTAATTTTTAAGTTCTGTAAGACAGCAGTTATATCTGTTGAGAGCGAAGAGAAATCTCTGCAAATAAGTTCTGCCACTTTAATAATTTTTAAGAAGTTTTCTTTATAACCGTTTTAGATAGGCTGCTAGGTTGTTGAGGAACACGGGAAGAAAGTGCAGTCACAAATACTTTTAAGTAGTCAACAATCCTTAAAAAGTACAAAGTGTGATAGCTTGGGAAAAATAAGCTTTAGTTTTGTTGTAGCTGTAATGGATCATATGTTGTGACATAGTCAGGCAGTCTAACAGGGCTGATTTACATGTATTCAAAAGAAACCTAAAAATCTGATGTAGAAGAGTTTAATGGATAGTTTGTAATATGGATGAGAAAAAGGTTAATTCTTTGTTGGCATAGTGATGAAGTTCTCACAGTCCAAATGCTCAAATATTTAATCTAGGATTGGAGAAAACATAAGAAAAAATTACCCCAGAATCTAGTGTCAGCACCTTCTATAGCACTGGTGTTGAGGGCTGGAAATACAGTATATTCCAAGTGTATTTTGGGTGTGAGGTTGGGTTTGGTGCCTCTGGGTGAGGTCTGCCTTAGGGGCTCTCATGGTTGGTGAAGGACCTTGATTGTGGCCTTGGCTGCAGAATCCAGAATGGTGCTTCTTCACCATTGAATTTGTAATTCTGTAGCACAGGTTCTCTTGGCAAAGTTAATTCTCTTGGAGCACTTGGATTTTTCTTGAATCTCCTTCCCCTTATAGAGACTGTGAATTCACTTTCATATTCAAGATGATCCAATCTCTTCAGTCAAATTTATCTTTTTATTTTTGTGATTTCGTAAGTTGTACATGATAAATAATTTTCCTGTTTGACTGCCCTTGTCTTTTCAAAACTGGTCATAGTTTTTTGTTCAGTCAGTGTGGTGACTGAACTGTCACTACTTTCTTGTAGGTTTGGTCCTTTCATGGGGTCACCTTTCAATTTCCTTGGAAATCATGGGGTGGAGACTGATGGCTCATTGGATTCTGTGGAGCTGCTCTTCTGAGATAATATTTAAAATGCATGAGCACAGGTAGTTGCAGCTGATCCATTGTGTCCTTGTTTCAAGCACTTGTAAAGTTTTCTAATAGACTATACAAAATTTGCCACAACTTCTGACTGCTTCTAGCCTCTTTTTGTATTTTTTGGCTACTTTCAGGTGGCTGATCTAATTTTCCGGTTAGTCCCGTTGCTGAACTGTTTTTGCCTTAATGTTACATTTGCAAAATACACAGTGAGAGATCTCCTCAAATTGTTTTTTAATGTGAGATGTTATTTACAGCGTGGCAGCACTGCTGAGATTAGCCTGATCCACTGTAAAAGGAAGGATTTAAGGATTTTCTTTGTAGCAGCTCCTTCAGATTTTATTTCTGAGAGCAAGGGAAAAGAAAATAAGCTACGAATTATTTATTTAAAAATGAGGCTGAATTTTGGTGACAGTTTTTTCTCTGTGAGTGTGATTTAAGGTGGTCATCTTCAAGGTCATTTGATGACGATCACAACTTTGTGTGGAGCGAAAGTGCCCAATGTGTCACGTTTGAGTCCTCTGTGCTTTTTATCACCCATGACTAATGCAAACTGGAGCAGCAAGTTATGTTAAAATCTGTGACATATTTGTATCTTCATCTAAACCATATCTGAGGTTTCTGGCAAAGTTACTTGGGAAAGTAAATCTTTCTCCCAGTGTGTCTCTGTCCTCAGTGGTGTAACTGTTCTGTAAGTCTGAATGCTGCACTCAGGAAAACCATTACAAACAAAGATTCTGGCACGGAGCAGTTATTCTAAACCGGACTGTCTTCAGGCTCAAACTACTGACTCACCCTTTTTTTTCCATGGATTAACACACCTGGCATGTGTCACGCATGGATGCTGGCAGACTCTTCGTGTTCTTGCAGGTATCCCTGTTCTCAGCATAAGGAAGATCAAACCAGGAGTGTGAGTGTGCACAGCGACCTGCTGCACTTAAAAATCTCCTGGTGGAAGTTGATGTTGAGCATGGGTTTGCCCAAAAGCTCCTTTTGCCATGTTCCTCATGTTGCTCTGCTTCTGCCACTTTTTAGGGATACACAGAGTGGCTGCTTGTGTGAAGTCTCTCCCTTCAGGGCAACAATACAACAAACTGTGTTGGGTCAGGCCATGGCTTGTCTGGCCTTGTTTCCTGCCCCGTGGTGTTGGTTGTGGGTTCATGGGGAGGTGTGAGAACGAGAAAAGTCCACACTTTGGACTGTGGACACTGTGGGGTTCAGTACCAGGATGTGTGGGATATGGGGCTTCCCAGCACGTGTGGCTATCAACACCCTGCCAAATCTTGAAATTTGCTGTCGGTAGGAAAAGAAGGAAAATAAGGGATGGTAGGAGTGAGATTGCTGGAGGGAATGAGTCTTGGTCACTTCACACACACTATTTTCCCTCCTGAGTTTCCTCTGGGATGCTGAAGCCTTTGGTCCCATAATAGCAGTGGGACAATGAATGCTTGGATGGAGGAAGCAGGTGTTAAAGGAAGGGGGGAAATGATTTATTTTGGGGGGAAGGGGAGGACAGGATGACCATGTTTGACTCTTACACAGACTAATTTCTTTTGGCTCATGAGCTTGTGCACAGCGTGCTTCCTAATTGCTGAACCCACAAATAAGATGGCAGCAAAACTGGGACTTTTTTTGAGTTAATATCATTAGTGAGTCAGCCGAGGAGTGAGGTTTACGTGATGTACCTCTGGTGTTACGTGATGAATTCTGTTGTTTTGTTCCCTGTTACCATAAATCTTTTACTGCAGCAGCAAGGCTGCATTGCTGATGGCACTGGACATCTTCAAGTCTGCACTTTGTACTTGGAAGTGCTGGTTTTTAATTGTCTAAAATCAAACTGGAGCTGATTGAGTTTACCTGTGGCCTATATTGAAACAGTTTCTGTAGTGTGATCTGAAGGTCTTTGAGTTGGTGCAGAGGGCGATTCTGAGATAAAGTAAAACAGGCTGCTTCTCGTTCTGTGTAGCAGATGTGTTTGCATCCATAGCCCAAAGATTTCCCATCCTGGGAGTGATGACAACACTCCATTTCAGTGGGGTTTTCAGCCTTTGCAGGAACCTCTCTTGAACATGGGAGTCAGTTTTTCCATCACTGAGTGTTTTGCAGCCACTCCACCCATTTTTATGATGAGTGATCATCGTCTGAGAGCACAGTGGAGCACAAGAGGTGGTGAGCAAACCTTTTGTTGCATTAAATGTAAATGTTTATAGTTTCTCTTCTAGCAGCTGCAGAGAAAGTAGGTTGTCTCAGCTGGGTAGAGAAATAGACGAAACCCTTTTTATATGTACTGTCATAAAAGAAGGCCTTTGTGTAATAAACATTCATTTCACAAGGTCCAGGTGTCTCTTTACACTTTTTTGTGATTCAAGGTGAAATGTTGCTGCACATTTGTTGACTGCAGGTTTTTCTCTATTGTAGTGCAGATGCCAGCAGGAAAATACATACACTTTTGTCCTCAGCCCCATTATGGGAGGATGCTGGAGGTTATGGTTATGTTGGTGCCCCCTGTGTGGCTGCATTTGGGTGCTGGTGGCTCCTGCTGAATTGGGCACAGGAGTGTGAATCCATTTGTGCAGTGGGGGCTTGGGAGTCTCCAAAATTTGGAGCTGCTTTTCCACCCTGGCTAGAGCTACTGATTAATTTTGGACGAGTCTTTTGGTTATGTCACCCAAAGAAGAGTGTGTGTGTAGCATAGAGGCTGGGATTTGAGCACTTAACTAGCATAAAATGCTTTTAACCAGCTTATAAAAGTATTTTCTTCAGTGGGTGCCTTTCATGTCCCTCTGCAAGATGTTGATGGGAGTGAGGTGATGGGAGCAGGTTTCTTGAGAGCTGTCCCATAGTTAAAACAGGGCTTTGGTCCCTGTTTTCATGGGCAGTGTATTAATCTAGAAAAAGAACTACACCGTTGGGTGAAGAGCTTACAACTTAAAACTGTGGAGGGTAAATATGTTTGCATGGAAGTTAAGAGGATTGTTTGTGGAGTGCATTGAAAGTGGGAGAATTAAAGAAGTACTTAAGTGCTAACTGGCTTTGTGTCATGCAGGTCTCGTACGTTTCTTTCTCCCTCCTTCCACTCAGTTTCAAGTTGTGTTTGTTAGGAAATTTGCCTGTCGGTCCCACACATTTTTCTGTGTCCTAGGAATTTTGCGATTTACCTCTGGGTGGTAAGGTGGTAAAATGTTGTCTTTTCAGATGGCATTTCAGGAGAAGAGGTGTTCTGCTGAATGTGATGTTCTTCCTTCTGCAGCTGGAATTGGCTCTACTTAAACCGCGGGGTTTAGTGCTTAGACCTCCCTGGTTTTTGCTTTATCAGATTACCCAGGATTTTGGCAGGACTTTGTGCTACTTTTTCTTAGCCAATCGACTTGCATGTGAGTGTTCAGTAACTTTCTTGCTTTATAATCTCAAAGTTCAGAAGTCATCGGGTTCCTTGAGACTAGTAAGAGATCCTATCCCAGCAACAGCTTACGGCGGGCATAGAAAACACTTGAGTATGTGGAGAGCAAGTTTTGAAATGAAAATTAAAAACTACTTGAGGAATATGGAGGATCTGTGGCAAGGAAAGTGCTTGAAAATGTATACATCTTCCTGAAGCTACAAAACATGAGTGTGCTTTTTACCCTTTCTTTGCTGGATTATTTGCAGGACCCATCCCCTCTATGATATCAATTAATACTGTGAGAGGGCAGATAAATGGCAGTCAAACAGTTACTGTACAATTGCACTATATAAAAAGATTAAGCATTATGATAAAATGCATCGAGTGAGTATAAACTTACCAAGCTTTTTAATACTCTGCTTAGGGGAGTCCTAATTTTCCCACTTCTCTCCCCGCCCCAGAACTAATTTGTAAAGTCTTTGCCAATTTTTACTAAAAATCTAGTCTGATCAGTCCTACTGATATTAATTAAGAAAGAATAATGCTGTTTGCATAAATACCTGGGGCTTGTGATATCTCAGTGCCAAGAGAAAACGAGGCCATTTTGGAGGAAATGAGCTCTAAGTCTTGTTGAAGTTTTTCTTTGGATAAGTACATCACTTGGTGTTTGCAGTGAGGAAATAAATTGTTTTCTTTGCAGGGCTTTTTTTGATTCTTAGATAAGTGTAAGCCACTGGATACCTCAGGGATGGAGACTTGCTTTGACATTTGATGGAAGCTGGCTGAGGAATAGGAGCTGTTGAAGTGTGGTTGTGGTAATGTGGCTGTGATGCTGAAGAGCAGCATTTCAAATTCCCACACAAGAGATGTGCAGCTCTGTGTACTTGAGACCTTGTTGCTTCTGGCTGGTTGGGAAAAAAATGCTTATGATGGAGAGGAGAGAAAGAACTGTTGGGATGCTGCTAGATGAAAGCCTAGCAGCAGTGAGGAATTCGGGCATACGCCCGAGCTGGGGAATGCAGTGTCAGGCACTGGGAGTGTGCCTTCCAGCCAGGGAGAGCAGGGTGGCGATGGCAGGGACCACCCTGCACATTGGGAACTAATTGTCACCTCTGCTTCGTGCTCAGCTTCCAGCTGGCCCTTGTTGAAGAGCTGCCTTTTGAGTGTGTACTGGGCACTCAGCAGCATCCTGTGATGAGACAGGAGTAATCCTGTTTTCTGCCTTCTCTGTGGTTTAAGCAAACTTGGATTTACTGCTTAGTGCAGGATGCTGAACCCCTGGTGCTTGATGTGGCACGTTCTGGGTGTAGCTGCCTTGGTCAGTGTCCTTGTCCTGCCAGGGAGCAGAGTCAGGATCAGAACAGACACTCGTTTCCCATTGCCTCTTTAAATTATCTGTGCTAACTGCCTGATGTCTGCCTGTTGTTCAGCAAATAAATTTTGTCTCATACATCCAACCCAGAAAAGCGCTTATATATCCAGCAGCCAGGAAATCGAATGAGTCCTGAACTATTCTTAATTTCTTGTGTTTCCTGTGGTTTTATTGTTTGTGTTACCAGCCCCAATATTTACATACTTTTGAATGAGCTTTTCTTTTTTTGGAAGATACTGCTTTGTTTGTATGCCTTGCAAAACAGGTTCTTCCATTTTTTTTTTCGAATAACCAAACAACTTACTTTCTCAAAGGAGTAGGAGGAAAAAAAAAGGAAGATTACAGCAATCACCAAAGGGAGATATCTAAGAATAGATTTTTTTTTTGGTTGATAATATGCTGAGACTCATTCTTAACTTGCATCTATCCTTCCAAATGTCCTTGGGCTCTTTTGAGAGCTTTGTAAAACTTGTTGTGTATGAAATTAAGTGCTTGTGGGTGCTTTATCTGAATAGCAGATGCTTTTACAGTTGATTTTAAATGCAAAGGTGCTTCCATGAAAAGTGCTTGTAAGAACAAAGCTGTAGTTCCCACTGAAACCCCAAAGACATAGGAAGACAAGTCGGTGGAGTCTGCTGTGTTAATGTTCCAAAGTAGTGCTGGTGAGTGTTGTTCATCTCCGTGTCTCTGGAAACTGTAGTCCTTTTTTTCTGCAAAGTAAGGAAGATTTCACAGTTACATTCCGTGCCTTTCTTCTGGATATGGAGGACTGATAGTGATGTTCTTCAGGAGGTCTGCCCCTTGGTACATCAGCTGGCTGCCTTTTCCACAGCAGGTTTACTTTCCTTTAGTAATCCTTTAGGAAGTAATTTGAAATTGCCAATTTTTTGAAAAAGGAAGTGTTCTCCATAGAATTTGTGATAGGCCTTTATTTGCAGGTGTTACTGTTCTGTGTTGAATTTCCCACTGATCTTCATATATTTATTTCTTTCAAAAAATGAGACGTAACTTCAGGACTTTTTCTTTCAAATCTCTTCTGCCTGCCGTGAAATAAAACCTATTTGCACGTTGATGAATAGTGGCTGGGAAGCCTGTCTGGTTCTGCAACAGGATCTATAAATAGCATTAGTGTCTGGTTTACTTTGGGAAGGAAGGTGTCCCGTTGTGGCAGTGGCAGGAGGGGAGCCTTGCATTCATTCCCAGTAAAGTTGCCCTGTCTGGGCAGTGTTCACCAGCATCAAACTTTGAGAAACATGATACAGTGTCTCTGCTGAGATACAGAACCCCTTTGAAAGCTCCAGAAAATACTGACATTTATAGAAATGGGTAATACTGGCCTTTTTATTTTCTCTGTCCTTCTGCTATTGGCTCAGAGAGGACTTGGAGAATCATAATGGTATGAAAACTCTTTCCCCCATCACCCTTCCTATCACTTGCTGCACAGAGCACCTTGGGATGTGCAGAGCACATTGTTGCATGTGGTCCATGTCTAAGGCTCCAGTGTGTTGGGGTGGATGGGGCAGCACTTGGAGTAGCTGTTCTAGTTGCCAAACTGGATCTGGCAGCTCATTATCAAACATGTTGGGTCTCAGGATTGGGGTTTGGATGAATGGCTCTGAAACGCACCCTTCCACCAAGGATATTTTCAGGTTTGGTCTTTGGAGCATTTGGTTTGTGGCATGGTTGCTGAAGGAGAAACTGTCCTCAATGCTAGATCAAATATCAGTTTATTTTGGAAAATGCAAAGAAAATGTCTAGGTGGTTCAGGAGTGGCACAGTTAACCATCTCTGATACCCCAGAAGCATTCATGTGTGCAAAAGGGCAGTGGCTGGTAATTAAAGTGGATGAGGCTTGGGATAGTTGTGTCCTGTTTCATTGGCAAAATAAAAGCAGGTAAAGTTTCAGAACTGGACTAGAAAAAGTTTTAATTTTCACCATTTTAATGAAGACGATGATAAAACGCTCTTTGGCTGCATGGTATTTTCCTTTCCTAAACTGCTTGTGGCATGGTCATTGCTGGATGTTGTGAAATGTAAATAACGCCAAGGTAGTGAACTCAGCATTCCCTGCTCCTTGGCAGCGTTGGTGAATGGAAACATCTGTCCAGGGCCTCTCTGGTTCTCTTTCCTCACACAGCTCCTGCTTCCAGCACAGTCCTGCAAACCCTCTCCTTAACTTTTCCATGTCTGCATCTCACAAAATGGAGGAAAATCTAGAGGGTAAAGGGAATGAGGAATTTTTTTCCCCATAGTGGGTATTTTAGCACAAGTCATTCAGATTTCTGGTGTTCTGATGCCAGCGTGAGACGTGGGACAGACCTGAGCTCCTGCTCTTGGCACAGTCCAGCTCCTCTGGGTGTGCATCTCTTGCATTTCACTCTCAAATCACTCACTTGGCAAATGCTGAACTACTCCCTGTCTCTCCCATTCGCATTATACAAATAGACTGTGGCAGGGTGTAAGCTTCACTAGAAGGGATTTGTTGGTTTGCAGGTGTGGGGATGGGTGATAGGGGCTGAACTATTTTTTTACCTCTTAAAGAGGAGTGGGAGGCAGAGGGACAACACAAAACTGCAGCAGCAAGTGGAGAAGGAGGGTGGGAAACAACCTTGGTAATTCACCCTGACTGGAATTCCTCTGAGCTTGGATAGGAGATCTTAGTAGATTTTTACTTTGTGGGCATAAAAAAAAAATGCAAACAAAACCCCAAAACCTAGGTAACCATGCAAGTCATGCAGGAAATACATAGTGAATGTTTTGTGATTGGGAGAGATAGTAACTGGGGCTTCAGAGCTTTAGGTTGGCTACAGGATGTAAATACTGCTTGTGTTGGTATGGGTGGGTGTTGTGTACCAGGTTCATTGACAGTTTGGACTCTAAAACTTACTTTATAAACTTCAGACAGTGCTTTGAAGATGTTTTCATTTCAGCGAGAGAAATTGTTATTAGTTTTGTCCTGTTGGTGGAACTTGAAATTGAGATGTCCTTACAAGGTGTTTTCATGGTGATGTGTGGTTTTTTTTTTTTATCATAAAATGGGAAAAATGGATGGGAGAAGAAAAAGGAGCTCTTGTTTCTTTTTAAATGGAGGAATACCAAATATTTTTATCCCGTCTCTCACCCCTTGTGCATGTGGTAAAAAAGAAGTGTCAGTATTTAGATAGATGAAACATCTTTCTAGCACAACATTGGTTTGAAGTGAGGCTGCATGGTTGAGTTTTGATGGTTTAGGGATATACTAAGTGAATTAATACAGCCATCTGTGATACATTTATGAAAACTTTTTTTTTTAAGCTTTCAGTGTTTTTTTCTTTTGCTGTCAATATGTAAAAAATTATTTCTTTAAGGGAAACTTTAACTGTGCTTGCCAGGGACTAATTCTGCCTGCAGTATATCCCGTTCTGAAAAAAGTGGGCTATTCTTAACATAAATTACATACTCAGAATTAAGTAAGATTAAAATTACAGTGAAGACAGGCTAATAAGGGTTTTACTCTTCTGAGGAATTTGACTTAAAGCTTGCGTTGGAGCCTGAAGTTGAATTTGAGCTGCCAGTTGAGCTGAAGTGTAAAGTGCCTCCCAGTCTCAACTGGAGTAGGCTAATGCAGAGTTTGAAACGAATTACATTTTTTCCCTCTCCTTTTCATTGGATAGATATATAAAGAATTATTCTGATGATTTTATTTTCCCCTCTGAGTAGTTCCAAAAGCTAATACAAAGCATCATTGCATAATGGAGGGGTGGGACAGCAGAATGCTGCTGTGATCTCCAGTGTTGCTTCAGGATTTCCAGCTCTGTAAATAATTGCTCAAGGCAAAGATACACTAATACTATTTGATGAACAGGAAGTCTACAAATAGCCAAGGTATTTTGCCATAATTACGTTTGCAGTGGTTCAGATGTTGAGCCTTACCCATAGCCAGGAAAACCAGTGGTTCAAAAAGATAGATTTGTAAGAACATATGGGTGAAGAGATGGGATGTAAGTGTGAAGGAAAGTACATAAGCAGATTTGAATTTAAAGGTTTGAAAAACATAAAAACGTTTCAGGAGATGTGTTGCTGGCACTGCTGCAATGGCTTGGCTTTGTAACAGCAAAACAAAACCATCCAAACCCCCATTTCTTCAGAAAGGGCCAGATACTCTTAGTTGTTTATTTGTTTTTAATGGATTATGGTTGTCTTAACTGATGTGCTGCTGGTTCTGCTCAGGGCTCAGTGGTATTTGTTACTGTGGTAGTTTTGCCTCATGCTTCTCACACCCAAATCTTTCCTTAGCTCGTGTGATGCAAAAATCCTTTTTTTGATTGTGTTGATGACCAGAGCAGCTAAGTGTGAATTTTGAGCAGCTGGTTAGGTGACACCCCATGTCTCCCCCAGACAGTGAGGGTGTTCAGGCACTTCATTAATACTTAACTTGAGCCATCTCAATGAGATGGCTGAAGGAAACGAAATACTGTCATTAAAATAATGCTGCCAAAAATGCCTGAAACCAACTATATTGGGAGACTGACTCATCCTGCCCTTGCTCTGGGGGCATGGCTGGATGCAGTGGGAGGGTATCCTGCTTCTTTTTCCACAACTTCATGACCTCGTATCACCAGCCCGTGAGTTCATTTGGGAACAGACTGATGAAGGGGAGAAGATGATATGCAAATGGGAACATTTCTGTGGGTGATGCTCATAGCTGAAATGGCCTTGGAGTAGTTATTTTAAGAGGAAATCTTGGCTCATGTTCATTGAGCTGAACTACCAAGAGCAGCCTGTGAGGTGGAAGAAAAAGGGATGGGGAGAAAGGAAGCAGGTGGTGAGAGGATGTGTGTACCAGAGATGTTAATCCCTTCCAAGCACTGTTTTTCCTGCCTCTAGAGATGGCCATTATTTCAAGTGGGCTCTGAGGTTTGGAAAAAAGATTTGGTGTGTGTGTGAACAACAAGTATTTAGGAAATTGCTGTGCTGTGTGTAAACTTAGCATGGAAGTTTGTAACTGAGGTGCATGGTGATGCCTTCAGTTTGGCTGTGAAGCTTTGGGGGGCATAGCAAAATACTTGTTGTCAGCCCAAATGGACTGGTATAAAAGTAAATAAATACCTGTAAAAGATTGTCTTTCTCTTGCTTAGTACTGTTCCTGAGTGTTTCAGCTTCAGATGTTTTTGAAGAAGTTGCTCTTTCTTAGCCTAAAAAGCAGCACTTAAGATATTTAAACAGAAGTGATGCTGCCTCTCCAGACAGGAATATTTGTATAAATGTTTAAAGTGTTCAGTTAATCTGGCAGGGTTGTGACCAAGGCATGATACTGTGCCTGTGTGCATTTACACTGTAATTATGAATGGTTTGTGCTGTGAGAGAATGTGATGGCTTCAGTGCTGCCTTTTTGTTATAAATACAGCATCTTCTGGGCTGTTGTTTAAAGACTCCTTTGGAAGCTTGATTTAATAGCGGAGCTGAGTGAATAATTCAAAACCTTTTTATCAAGTTCTTGTTTAAATTCTTAAATGAGCTCACCATAACCTTTTTATGTATCCCTCCTGCATGTGTCATACAAATATTAGAATAATTGAGTTTTACTAGTACAAATGTTTCTGTGAAGCAAATTTTTAGAGCTTGATGTATGACTGTTTATGGAAAGGGGAATGTTAAAATCTCACACACCAGTGCCTTTGCCAGAAACTTGTGCTGGCTCACTTAGGAAAAGGGTGGGGGGCAAGACCCTGGGCTTTGTTGGAGCAATCCTAACTGAGCTGGTTTGTCAGATTGACTTGTTTGCAGTTTAAAAATTGAACATATGTATTTAAAGGAATTTCAGCTATATCTCTCTTACAGGCCATTCTACAAACAGTAGCAGTACTTAGCTTAAAATATTTGCTTTTTTTCAGATAAGTACTATTTTGATTTTTTTCCTTTTCTCCCCCTTTACATGAGATGAAGCAGCACATTCAAAATGCATCTGCTTAGCATCACTGAGTAGCTTAACAGAGAGATGCAGATGAGAGAAAATCCATAGTTACCTTCCAGGTTTCATCATTCCTTGGCTGGAAGTCCAGTCCGGGCTGGAGGAGAGCCTTGCAGATAGGTAATTTGAGTGGATTTAGCATGCCTACTCACATGTATTAATGTTTGCAGACTTGCTGATGAAAGCTCATTAGTGCTAACTCACTTCTGAGTACTGATGGTCTTTAAAAGGCAAATGAAAGCCTTGCAACCAGGATGTCTGCAGAACCGGCATCCATTTGTCTTCTGCTTCTGAAGAAAAATGGAAGACTTAAAAATCTAAAGCCAGCTCAAGAAGCAGGGGTTGAGGATTAGGCAGGGAGCTGGGAGATGCTGTTTTCTCAGTTGAGGATTGTTGCTTTATTGGTTACAAGAATTTAGTCAAGGCTGTTTATTCTGTTTGCAGACAAACCTTCTCCTGTGCATGCTCTGGCAGTCCTGTAACCTTCCTGGCACCGCCGTGCGTGTGCTTGGGGATGAGCTGGAAAATCCTTCCTCTTTCCGTGTATCATGAGTTTGCAAAGCCTGATTTGCATGTGCAGGGTTTGCTCTCTGAATTTTGGATTCCTTTGCTGATTTTCTTCTCTGCCCACCTTTAACAGTATAAATGTTGTTACCACAGAGCTGCCCGGAACGTGCTGAGCTCCAGCTGCTGGTAATGCCACATGCCCCTCACAATGTGTGCAGAAATCTGGAATTGCAGCCTTGTGTGGCAATGAAACTACTATTGAAATCTTCCATTGCCTTCAGTCACAGCTATTCTGAGTGTAACTACTGACAGTACAGATGCTAAAAAGTGGGCATCTGTATATCCATACCCAGGCCTGTGAGAAACATAAGGTGGTCTTTAGAAGTAGGAGCTTTTAGGTTTTGGGGATATAAAAAATCCCAAACCGACCTCCAAACCCTGGCATCATCACAACAACCAGCTTTGACTTTGCAGAAGGAGGGCAGTGAAATGTAAGAGCCAAATAAACCTGTTCTTTTTTTGGCTTGTCTGAAATTGTCGTATGTGTAAAGTCATGTTTTCACTGAACAGAACGAGTTGTATCCAGTTCTCTACCAGTGGGCCTGGGCCTGTGGTTGTGGTGTTCTTGTGTTTTGTCAGCTTGAGTGGGAAGAGGTTCAGACTTGGTCTGACTTCTCTGCATCAGCTGTAATATTGCTGCAGTTGGGTCTTTATTAAGCTGAAAAGACCAAGAAAAATCTTCATGCCTGTTCATTTCCATATGGTGCAGTATCAGCTCTGACTTGCCAATGTGGGTTCCTTGGACCTGAAAACGAGTGGGATATTTTGGGTGGACTTTTGCTTGTGTTTAATTAAATATTGGTGTAACAAGAGTTGTTTTGTGACAAGAAAGACCCAACAATCTTACCAAACATGCAGAACAAGCAGGCTATGTCTTGTCATCCCATTACGACATTCCCACTGTAGGAAACACCCTTTGTGCTTTGTTGAATTTGTCCTTATTCATAGTGTAAAACTGCAAATCAACATGTAAAATTGCTTTTGTGCATTGGAGATTTATAACAGTTCGTTGTCCCTTCAGATTTGTGTTGCAAAGTCTCTGTGAAGATAGGGGAGCAATAGTACCTTATTTATTATGTGGGGAATCTGAGACTTGGCAGCTTTTTCTGAGGTAGCCATTAATCTGAGTGTTTGCAGAGTTTGCTGTAGTTTATGATTGAAGTTGGTGGTTACAACAGGCAAGATCCCACTGCAGCACGAAGTGGGGAGAGCGAGTGCCAGCTGAGCTTTGCCTGAAGTGATGTGTCTGAAGAGATGCAGGCTGGGGTGAGAACAGAAAGAGGCTGCTGCCTCCTCATTCCCTGATTCTTTGATCCCTTTGATTACGTGACCACTGAGCAAACTGATCTGTACATTTTGTGCTCAAGTTTTGTCTAGTGTACGTATGAAATAACCTGAAGGAGGAGGTGGATCAAAGTAAGCTCTGGATTGTGTTGTAGCTCAATGCTTTTTGATTGCATGTGGGTATTCTGCAAGGCAAGAGTTAATTTGTCAGCCTTGTCCCCATTTACATAAGTACTATTGATACTTCACCCTCCCTGTGGTGACCTGTGAACCATCTCTGTTGGGTCTTCATGTTGTTCTAGGTTTGGTTATTCCCTCTTTCTGCCCAACAGAGATTTACACTCCATCCTCTTCTAATTCAAACTGGTGCCTTTAAGTTTTCCCAGTCACATAATAGTGTATTAAAATATATATAATTTTTGCTTGTATTTATCTCATTTAGTGTTGTCAGAGGGGAATACACTTAAAGGCTTGATTTGTATTTGAACTGGATGGAATAATGATGAGGTATAGCTGAGTTAATTTCTTTCTTTTAAAGCTGCTTATGATTTTCTGCTGTGGATGTTTTGATTCTTGTTTATTTTACTCCTTCATTTGCAGAAGAATAGTCTGGGAGAGGGGAAGGAAGAGGCAGGGTTTACCCCTGTAACCATCATTGTTAGCCCTAACTTCTGGTAGAGCTTTGCTGCTTTGGCTTGACCCCTTTAAACTTGAGAAATGTGTTTTTGTTTGCATTTCCATCTTGTTGCGTTTAAAAACTGTTCTAACTATACCAGATTGTTTGAGCATTCATTGGGGAATGTTTTTCAGAGACTTGATAGAGTTTGCAGGCAGCTTTTCGTCCGCCAAGTACTGTACTGGGCTCTCACTGGTGAGGTTTTGCTTGATTTGCTCTAAGAGTCTGCAGAGCAACTGTTCAAAATTGCCGACACATGTTAAGTAATGTGGAAATCACCATCCTACCCCATTGAAGTCTGAGGCTGCTCATGTCGACAATAAGAACAAGATCTGACCCTGAAAATGATATGTGAACAGTCTCAATCTGGAGACCATTTCTGGTGTCTTCCCTCTGACTCTGGCTAGTTTATCCTTTGGTCTTAGGTATTCTATTTTTTAAAAAATTATTTACTCAATCTCCTTAAATATACCACATTATGCCTTGTGCGTGTATTTTTGAATCATTTAACCACATGTGCATATTTGATGATGCCAAGTTCAGAGTAAAATCTCAATTCTATAGTTGAATATCAGGAGAGTTAATTCTACTTCTAACAATGATGGTAGTGGTATAATGCTTATTTAATAAGAAATCCATCATCTTCTACCTCCTTTTCCAAACCTCTAGTTTTCAGCTTTGGAGCAGCTGTAATCAGCCTGTACAACTTCCCTTCCTCCTCTCATGAATAAATCCAGCTACCTTATCTTCTCTATCAGAAAGTCTTCCCTGGCTTTAGCAGCCTCTGGAGGAGGGTATAAAAGGGGCTTTCACTGCCTAACAGGAAGCGAAATGAATGGAGGAACTTTTGATAATGCCCCGTCTGTCTGAGCAGGGGATCAGCCCGACTAAATTGCAACAGATTAGTGAATGATAGTGCTTCAGCCAGGGCCAGAATTATAAGTTTTTAATCTTGGAACAAGCAATGATTTCTTCCTCCTAAACAGTGGTCAACTCCCTCTTTGATTTGGAGGCTTGCAGTCATCCATATTCAGTTAGTTTGGGTGTGTGGTTTCTTTTCTTTTCTTTTTTTTTTTTTTCCAGTTTGCATTCATGAGTCTCAATGAGCTTTTGGTTTTTTTTGGTAGCAGTGATTTTGGTGAAGCCTATCATGGCCATATGTCATTTTTGCCAATAACTTGTACTTTGCTTGGGATTTTTATGCCTATACTGAAATCTTAATATTGGTATGTGTTGTTCTGCCTCAGTCTTTTGCAATTAGCTTTGGGCTGGTTTGAGTATTTTTTTTATAAGCAGCATTTTTATTTCTGGCCATCTTCAGCCTTACTCTGTGTGTGAATATGTGTGACTCCTCGATTCCCACCCCACAGCTTGGTCCAAATTTTCTGATAATTCAGCTCAGTGGGAGGGAGAGATGACTGAAAATCTAAATGGGGCAGCTTAGCTAATTGCCTTAGGCCTGACTCGTCTGCTGGTTTTATTGCAGCCCAACGTGATTGACATTTGGGGAATTGCACTGGTATAATGCTGGCAGCAGTGGTGAAAAATCTGCCCTATTGTTTCTGATACATTCGCTGTCTGAGGAAGACCTTTTTGTTACAAATAACTAGCAGAAAGGCAGCTAATGGAGTGGGTTTGCTTTTTCTTTGAATCACTGGCTTTTCCAATTCCCGAGAAAAAAATATGAGTGAGAGTAATATTCTTGTACTAAAATTTTTGCCTTGTTCTGTGTTCTTTCAGGCTTTTTTTTTTTCTTGGATTTTATTACTGGAAAACTCTCTAATGACAACTTTGCTTAGGTAAGTGAAGCAAGATTTTTTCCTGTGGATTTTTTTAGAATCACTTCCCCTATCTTAACTTCTTTTGCATGTTGGGTTGTAATGTTGAGCTTCCAGCCAGCTGTGCTGCGTGTGCTGTGGTTAAAGGCTAGAAAGATGTTGTAAACAAAAGTAGGGGTAATGCCTCTAGTATGACATAAGGTCCTCATTTACTCATTTAATCAGATGGAGTGGACGTGGTGCAGAATAATGAAATACAGATTATATCTGTATATTACTGCATAATCTCATCAATTCATTTTTTTTTTCCCAGAGATGATCTGTATTTTTTTCCACTGGAAAGTAAACTTGTTGCTATCACTTAATGTCATTTTGTTATGAAATGAAACCTTCATGCTTCCAGGTTTTTAGATATAGTTGCTCTTCCTCCATCCTTTTCTCTTCCCTCCTTCCCTCAAGGAGCAGGAACTTCTGATATGAAGAAATCATGAAAAGCTTGAGGATTTTATTTTTTTTTAGCCCAAAAGATGGGAGAACATGAACAAATACAATGCCACCCTTTGATATTCTGAACCCCATCTACACCTCTGAAATGCAGATTCCATATAATTGGTGATTGACAGGGTTTCTGAGTGTTGATTGAAAGGACCTGGCCTTTTCTATTTCTAAATGTCTTCAGAACATTCTCAGCACAAATCCAGTGCCATGGTGCCGTGGATGATGGGTGGAAGAGCTGAATGTCCTGCTGTACCAAAATTTAGTTTTCCTTTGTGGTGGAGAGAAGACTTGACTGACCTCTGATGCAAGACAAGAAGTTAATCCCCAGACATCCAGCTAATTTGATGTGTTAGTTGGAGTTGGTTGTTTATCCTGGATGAGGCCAAAAGCAACTGCAGTGTTCAGGTGGGAGTATAGTATCCTAACATCTGTCCTGACAAGAGTAAAGTGTACTTGTAAAGTGTCTGTGAAAGGCTTCTCTTTTCACTCCTGTCTCTGCCTTCTGCAGTACCCACCCTCTCTTCCTTTAGATCTCCTTCCAGTGAATGGTCAGCACAGCAGCTTCTCTCCTTGAGATTAGGGACCTTGATGAAATAAAATTGATTGTCTGAAACCAGAAGTCTTCTCCAATCTGCTTTTCCATGGTATTTGTCCCTCTTCAGGGAGGACTTTGGGGGAGTCAAGACAGACAATGCAGAGAGGCTTTTGAGTTCCCTTTAGTTTTCCTTTTAGGTAGCTCCTTGGAGTTTATCTATCTGCCATTCCTTTGCCAGGGTGCTGAACTCAGGGCATTTTGTTTGATGTAGCTTCTGTCTTTTCCACAAACACACAGGAACTGGCTGGTGGACTCCAGACTGTGAGTGAGCCAACAAAGGTGGAAGATTCCTTAGCAGGACCCTCTGAGAACATGTCTGAGATAGATTATTGCTTGGCATCCAACACTGCATTTCTCCTGAGACATGCCCTGGCAGTGTGCTTGAGGTTCCCCCATGTCTCCCTCAACTGCCTGAGCAGTGACTAATTTGCAGCCTGAAGCTGTATTTATTGATGCCACTGCCTGTCCAGAGGATGAAGAGGACTCTGCAAATGAGGAAAGTATTTAGGCATCCGTTTAAAGTCCTTTTAACTTTGTATATTGGACACATCTATGAATATATGCAGAGCGAGCTAATAAATAACCAGGGAAAGGTAGTTAAGAGGAGAGGACATAATTAATTCTGTCATGTACTCTGTTTTAAAGTTGGGTCCAGAGCAGTAATATGTTAGGCTGGGAAGGTAAACACTGTCATTATTCAGTAACAAAACATGTACAAGGCTGACATTGTTTTCCTCCTTTTGAGATAATAATTTTTTTGCAGTGGTTGGAGTATCTTCGGTGGTCTTTGGTGCGGTAGGAGCCTGATGAAGCCCTACCCTTTCCAAAGGGTCAGTGCTCCTTTATTTGAATTGAGTTTTGTGTTTGCTGCTTTGCTGACACAGAACGTGTGCTGTTCCAGAAGGCTCTTTCTGTTTGCTGCGGTTGGGGTGCTTGGCTGGAATTCCTGCAATATAGTTTGGAGGGAGGTATTTCTGTTTCATCAGGTGATCCTTTTTCAATTCCCCACACTGCAGTGTTAACCCAGGTCAACTGTACATGTCACATTAAAAAAAATCCTTTTTGTGCAGATGCTGTTAAAAAGCCAGCATGATCTTACCTTGTATATATTTTTTTTTCTCCTCCAACTACACCAGCATGCAGGGTGACTTCAGCAAATGCAACTTTGCATGGTCCTTCAAGGTTAACATGTTTGGATCTTTTTTAGTGGGGAGAACGATTTGGGGGAGTCCTGACTTTGCATCTTAAAGCATCTAAAGTTGCTGTGAGAGTGACGATATATTAGCTAAAAGGAATAGTTGTCATGGTAAAAAGTTACCTAAAGCAAGGGAGTTAACTTTTCAGCATGTATGATAAATAATAGGAAAGAAAGCTCAAGTGATTGTAGTTTGAAGTTCTCCCCCTTTGCTGTTACTTATAGCACAGCCTCTCTCCTCTCCTTCATGCTTCTCATTTTAGCAAATTCCTAGATGTATAGTTACACACACAGAAAAATAAGCAGAGATTAATATGTGTATTTCTATCTTGACTGTGCTCCACACAACCCACCCTGGATATCAGATCACTTGAGTTTGCATAAGGGAAGATGTATGTATCCAAAGTGGCTTGGTGTTGTTCAACCCCTCAGTGCCTCTTCCTGTTGAATTTTCTTACAAGTTATGCAGCTCTGGATTTTCCAGCAGAAGTCTTGGACAAAAAACACTCATGGAGACACCAGTGGAATAGCTGATGCAGCTCAGCAGCCACCTCCTAAAATAAGTGGTGGAAGGATGCCTGTTTCTCTTAGCAGTATTTTCTTTGGAAGATGAGCATCTCCTCAGCATGTCCTTGGCTTTCTGTGTCTCCCTAGCAAGCTGCAGTACTGAATACTCCTTCTTCCACTATTCCCAGCTCAGTTTAAAAGTTCTTGGTTCAGAGTATTTCTGTGGTCCTTCAAGGTCTGCTCTGTCTGATTGCAAAATTCCCAGGAATTTGGAGAGGGAATCCTTCCTTTGGATGGATCAAAAAGAACTTAATGTGTTGTCAATTTGCACAAGGTCTTACTTCAAAGTGTGAAATTTTTTTTTAGGGAGAGGGATCTCTTAAGAAATTACTAGCCCTTGGTGGGTGGCATGAGCAGCACTGACTGGAGGAGCAATTGTTCTGTGGTTCATGTGCTGTTTATTTTGCAGCCAGTGATGTTTTTATATTGCTGAGGCAGATGGAGGGATTCCCAGCTCCACAAGCATCACCCTGGGGGAGATGAGCTGGTTTTAGGTTTCACCACTTGGATGATGAGGTTAGCCTGAGACAGAGATGCATCCCTGTGTATGGAAATGGTCTTGGCCCAGATCTTGTCTGGAGATACAAAGTCTGAGAAAGGACCAAGAGGTCAGCTTCAGCTTTTTAAGGAATGTGATGTATGGTCATTCTATGGTATGTGTGGACTGCTGCTTTTTTATTTCAAAAAGGGTAAAAAATTTACTTACAAGCTTATGTGCTTTTTTTAAAACACTCTAATTAAAGCTACAATTAGCTCTAAAGTGCAACCTACTTTACAGCTACATAAATATTTATTTCTCTGATACTGAAACACTAATGATAAAGAATCCCAAGAGGTTTTTTCATAGCTACAAAGCAAAGGATATTTCTCCCATTCTCTGCCTCTTAGCACCTTTGTTCCACTTGACCTGCTTCCCTCCTACTGAGCTAAGCAACATCCTCAATCTGCACACACTGGGACTTTATTTTTTTGCATCTATAGTAATCTTTAGTAATTACTCTGCAGCTCTAATACTCGTTACAGAAGTGAGCTCCTCTGCTTTTGTCAATCAATGGTATCTAGAAAACT
Organism: Prinia subflava; assembly: GCF_021018805.1. Taxonomy (NCBI): domain Eukaryota; kingdom Metazoa; phylum Chordata; class Aves; order Passeriformes; family Cisticolidae; genus Prinia; species Prinia subflava. Next base: position 6,399,554 of record NC_086261.1, read on the forward strand.
AAAGCTCTGAAACAAGCTAAAATGAATAGAATCTTGTTTCCTCTTTGCTCACATGGGCGCTTACTCACTTCCCCATCTGCTTTGACTTTGAAGACAGCTGAGGTTCTTCCTCTGTCTGACCCACTTGGCATAAGCTAGAGAGGATTGTCTTTCTTCAATAGCCAAGTTTATGGGGCTTCAGCTTGTTCATAAACAATCCTTAGTGTTTTGAGTGCTGCCTTTCTCCTTCTTTCCCCTTCAAAATGGACTTGCTGTCATTTGTGTACAAACTGGGGGAGTATTTTAAGTCTATAGATAGAGGAGAAAATTTGTGCAGTCATTGGACAAAAGAGGTTGTAAAATGTGCTGAGGAGATTTCACTAAAGATCTGTGATTTTTTTTTTTATTTTCTTGTCCACTTTCAATTTGCAATCCCAGCACAAGAGAGCATCAGCTGTAGAGGAGGGCTTTGCTCTGCTAGTCCTTGTACAAGCACAGTTCCAGAGTACAAAATACAGGACTTAGATATACAGAGGCATCTTTATAGGAATGTGTGAATATTTCATGTACTTCAGAGAAGGACAAGGTGTTGCTCTGCCTTTGCTTTCCCACTTAAGTACCTGCACCAGTAATTGGTTTGCATGTGTGAATGGTTATTTTAAGGTAGCATTAAAACTCATCTTCAGCTTTACTGATGTCCTGCACACCAGCCTCTCCTGAGTGGAGCTGTGAGGCCTTGTGATCTGCATGTGGTCCCTCTGGCCTCTTGGTAGCAGGAGATAGCAACCCTCTGTGGAAAGACAGGCTGTAATTTTGTCCTGCTTTGAACATGTGGGATTCTAAGTATTTCCTATGAGATGTATTACTAGTATAAACAAACTGTTTTGTTTAGTGTAAGCTCTTTATCCTGATAGGATTGGAGGCATCTTATAAAGCAATCATTGTAAACTCTAAACTAATATTTGGCATTATTTAAATAAACATAAATCAAGATAGTATACAAACAACACAAGTTCCCAGCCCAGGGAGCTGAAAGACAGACCTACTTGGATGTAGCCTGTGTACTTTTTGTCCATTTCTCTGTTAAATTTAAAGCATTGTGCACCTAATTAATACCTTTTAAAATTTATATCAGTGATAAAATTGATAAATACTGCAATGGACACAGATTTTAGTGCTGCAATTACAGAATAAATGTGAAAGCATGCAGGGTGAGTAGATGTTTGTGCAGTCTTTTGGTGCAGCAACTTTGCCACCCTGCTTGGTTTGATACAGAGGACTCCAAATTGAAGCCTTTAAACCAGAAAGGGTAAATTACTATTTAGTGTGTTGTAAAAGGTCTTGTAGACTGTGGGAGTAGATGAGTTATTTCAAAAACATAATGCTGGAAAGAAATTTCCGTGCCAGGCTGTTAGATTTCATTGCTGTGTTAATTAGATAGGAAGAAGCCCCTTATTTCATGAAGTTTTCCAACTCAGTTGAAGCTCTATCACATTGGATGCGACAACTAAATGATCAACTATTTGTCTGGATGCCAGGAGCCTTGTACTTCCAGATTAATTGTGGTTTTATGACCCAGTGTTAACTTTTTGAAAAATAAAGCTTAGGCCTTGGAAAAAAACCAGATGCTGATGAATATGGGAGGGAATGGGGAAAAGAATATAGTGTTCTTGGTAATGAGGTGACCTCTGGTGCTCTAATTTCACTTACCAAGTAGCTATTATTTTTTTTATATAAAATGTAAAATTTTGCCTTTGAGGAACTTCATTTCAGAGGGTGGAGGAGTTCACAATCCTTTCAAGGCCTGAGTTCAGCTGGTAATCCAAGAGGGAATTCAGTATCTTCATAGATGGAGGGTGTATGAGTTTTTTTAGCTTGTCAGGCTTTTCAAAAATGTACAGATTTGGAGATGCATGAGGGACTGGGGAGAAGCCCTTGCCTCTAAGTGGTGGTAAAATTTAAAACTCTTATGGGTATGGCTCTGATCAACATTCATTTCAGTGTTCCCATAAAAAGCTTATGACTTGGCAGGATTTCAGGGACTGAAAAGAAAAAAGCTCTGTATACAACATGTTTTATTAATGTTGAAGGAGTAATATTGCTGTATTTCAGAGTCTGCCACTGCATAGAATAAGTTCTTTTTGGCTCTTGTACACTTTGGCTTTTCTCTTGAATAAAACAAGGTGTGACTTCACATCTGCTTTTTTCTAGTAGCCTTGTATTAATCAGGAGTATACGTATTTCCAAGTTTTGGCTACATTTCATGCTTTTTCTTTCTTAATTCTCTCGTGTTGCAGAATAAATTCATGATTCTTGACCCTCAACTGATACTGTTAAAGTGTATTTGCATAAACCTTGATGCTAAGCATCACATCCCACTTACTTGTGATGACTTTTTGCCCCCTTTTAAGCTTCATGTAAAGGTGAATTTGAAATTAGGCAGCTGAGAAAGAAGCCGTCTGTTGAAACTTGGCAAATGTGGTTGAACTAATAAAAGCAAAATTTAAAAAAATAATACTTTAAAGAGAAATCAGTACTGTAAAACATGAGCTTTAAGATGAAATTGCTGAAGATAATCTGTGCAGCCAAAGTGCAAGAGGAGGCAGATAACACAAGTCAAGCACAAAATCCCAATTTACAGGCACATACCGGTGTTGCTTTGGTGAGATTACCTCTGCGTGGGGCTTGGCTGCCCATCAAGGAATGGCTTAGGGAGCGGAGCGCTGGCAGCGTGCAGGCATCGGGGCACGCTGTGAAACAGGAGTCTGGCTTCAAACCCTCATGAAACAGGAGTCTGGCTTCAAACCCTCATGAAACAGGAGTCTGGATTCAAATCCTCAACACCAGCCTCTTTCAGAGAGTGCTGCGCTGCCCGGCTGTGGGACACAGCCCAGGCTCTGCGAGGCAGGAGCAGTGGGGGTATGTGACTGCTGAAAAGTGGCTTTTGTTCCCTAAGTTACTGCGAGGGGTGATGGCTGGAGTAGAGTTGATTTTTTTGTATAGTAGCTAATATGGGGCTGTGGTTTTTGATTTGCTTTGGAAATTGTTCATAATTCAGGGATGTTTTGGGTACACACAGCCAAGGCCTTTTCTGCTTCTCACCCATCCCACCTGTGAGCAGGAGCATAAGAAATTGGGAAGGGATAGCTGACCTGAGATGGTCCAAGGGGTATTCCAGACCATATGGAGGCAGAGGCAGGGTGTAGAGCTGGGGGAAGCAGGAGGAGGGGGATGTTCAGAGAGATGGTGTTTGTCTTCCCACATCATCATTCTGTGGTGGAGCCCTGCTTTCCTGGAGATGGCTGAACACCTGCCTGCCCGTGGGAACTGGGGAATGAATTCCTTGTATTGTTATGCTTGTGTACAGCTTGTGCTTTACTTGTGAACCTGTTTTTAAACTCAATGCATGAGTTTTCTCACTTTTACCCTACCAATTCTCTCCCCCATCTCAGTGATGCAGAGTGAGCAAGTGGCTCTGTGGGTCTGAGTTGCTGCCTGGGGTTAAACCATGATAGCTATCATACTGTTAAAAACTGACATAGCTGTATCTCAGTCTTATGCTTCTGATTTGTGAGTAATGTTGCTTAATTAACAATTATGAAGCACTTGGAGCACTTCAAAAGTGCTGTAGGGTTGTAAAATACTGCATTTGCGTGTGCAAGCTCTTAAACGTGGAGATTTCCACGCTCCTGCTGTGCGAGTGCTTGGCTGAGTTGCACAGGCTCTTCCTGACCCAGTTCTCTCCTTGTTTGCTCACTCCTCCCATTGGACACAAACCATCAGCCTTTTACTCTCCACCTCCCTGTCACAGATTTATGAGTCTGTCCCTTGCAAAGCAAGCAGTTCTGCTCCACAGGTGTTCTAAGTCATGGTGGAGGGGGCTTGGAGCAACCAGATCTAGTGATAGATGTTCCTGCCCATGGCTGGGAAATAGAACTAGGTGATCTTTAAAGGTCCCTTCCAACCCAAACCATTCCATGATCTCTTCTGCAGAAGCATCTTTGAAGGTTATTATCACCTTTTCCAAGAATGTTCTTCCCCACACCCATAAGGTTGGACTCCGGTTCCTGGCCACAAACAAAATCTTTCTTCCTCTGTTTCCTTCCTTGTCTCTCTCCCAGGCTCTGCACAAAGGTCTGGCAGGTGCCCTTTAGGGAAAGTGTTTGGACTTTGATTTGCTTCCCCAGAGAGGAATTGGGTGAGCCTTAGCTGCTCACGTTCTCCCCATGGTGGTCATGGGGACACCTGGAGCTGAGGAAGAGCTCAGGGGCAGCAGCTGGGCTTGGGCTGGGGTTGCAGATGGATGTGTGTGCAGGTGCTCCCTGTGACAGGGGCACAGTGAGAAGGTGCTTTCTCAGGAGAGTTGGGGGAAGGTTTATTTGAAGCTGATGTGGTTGTTGTGGCCCGGGACCGTGCTCCTTCTGCAGAATCATGCTGTAATGGCAACTGCTGCCTTTGTGAGGCACTTGCATTGCCTCTATCTGACCTGTAAACATTTTGAAACTTTTCTTTGATATCCATCAGTACTAGAGAGCTGAAACTCACCCATGTGAACATGATTTGATTAGTTATTTGAAGAAATTCCCACTTCCCAGAGCAGAGGAGGCTGAATTTTTCAAGAGGCTTGGTATGTTATCAGCAGAAGTGTCTAACAAGAGATGCAGAAATACCAACTGCTTCACCAGGAGATGAAATCTCTTTGTAACCAAATGAAGCTCCCTGGGACTTGCTGGTGTTACCTGCAGCGCTGGCACCAGCACTAATGGCTTGCATCCTCTGAAAAAGGGAAAGCTCATGTAACTTGGTCTGCTGAGCCAGGGCTTTAATTCAAGCGTGGATAAAGCAAGGAATTTGATCAGGCTCCTACCGTCGGCCGTGCTTTGAGCTAAGTGAAAAGGAGTAGAGCTGAGTTGTGGGACACAGGGTTTTTCTTGTGAAATCTGAAGTGTTTGGCAGATCCCTGAGTAGTCCCCATCAATTGCCACGCACTCTGATTCAGCTCCTTGCCAGTACCTCTGTGCAGTGGGCTCGCGGCATGGATGGTATGGAAAAATTTAGTTTTTCTTTTTGTCTTGTCCTGTCAACCAGTTCTCTCAGCATCTCTTTATCTTGGATATTTATGGCTTGAAATAAAGTGTGTGTTGAGTTGCACTTATTCCTAAATTAGGTCTATACTCAATCTAGCAAAGGATGAAAAATTCTATTATGCTGGAACCCTGCTTGGGCCTCTTCTTGGGAGAAGAAAGGGGTTCTGTGGGTTTTCTTAAAATAAAAGTGAGGGGAAGGGAAGGAAGAATAGATGGTTAAGTGGTTTCAGTCACTATTAATGTTTGCCTACTGCAGCAATAATGTGTATTTCACATCTTTTCCCAGGGATGGGAGAGGAAGAAAGGGAATGAGGAAGTTGGTTGTACAGTTTTGGTTAGACTTGGTTTGCAGTTGTTCAACTGGTGTATGTGTTACAAAGCTAATAGTTGCTTTTATTTATTCTCAGTTGTGCCCAGCATTCCTGGGAGTTCTGGAGTTGCAGTCTATTGGAAGATTCAGGCTTGAATTGCTGCTGTCTTTGTGGTGTTCACTGTGCAGTAGGACCTGGAAAGTTGGCATTTTTTGTAAATTTAGAGTATTCCTCAGTCCTGGCATTGCTGTGAGGTGTCATGAACGTTGTCAGCAATAAAATTTTGTTCTGGATGCCTGTTGCACTTGTTGGTGTGCTCCTTTCTGTCTTCTTTCCAGGCAGTTATTACCACTTTATTTTTCTTACTTCATTTTTTCCAGAATTTTGTTTAGTGAGGAATGGCTTTTTACAAACAAATCAAACCAGAGTAATCTAAAAACTTCAGAGCTGACCCTACTAGGAGTGAAGGTCTAGATGGGGGATGATCTCAAGGAGGAGATCATCACATGGTCCTCTGTGCTGTGCTCTGGTCCGTGAGGTGTGTGTCTGCCATTCACCTTGGCTGGCTGGAGCTGAACTTGGCTTTTTGTGCCTGTTTAAGAAGTTAATCTTTCTGAAAGGCTGAAAGCTGCTTGGCGTGGTGCGGTTGCCTCAGCTACAGGAACGTAAACCAGTAACGCCGGGGAAAACAGAGGGATAAACATTTGCTGTTCTTCATTTGCGTGAGGAATTACAAGAACCTGGGATACATTTAGTGACTTGGAACAATTTTTATTTGAGTGCTGGCTCTGTCATGACCTCTGCACATTTGCTTAATGAAACAAAGTACTCAAGCCTTGCAATGGAATAAGGAAAATCTCTTAAGATTGTAGTTCCTTTACATCAGCTGACCTTGGTCTGACTAACAAACCAATTTGGCCTAATCCTTGTTTTTAATTAAACATCAGATACTTGAAGGCAATAAGTTACTGGCAATTAATCAAAGCATCTAGGAAGCCTGACCATTGGTCTCTATACTGCACAGGCTGAAAAGCTTGTACATCGATTGATATTTTAAATTAAATGTATAAAGGTGAAAGAAAAAGTGATAAACTTAAGAACCACAGAACTTGCTTATTGGTGTACCTGTGAATTAATTGCATCTGTAGTTTTTTCTAAACCTGCATTCAGATTGCACCATGGAATAGTTGAAGTGTCACTCACTTGGAGGCTCTGGAGTGACATTTATCAATGTGGCCTCCTAAGACAAAGTTGATTTGTGGTGTAACCTGTCCCCTCTCCAGTGAAATCACAAGGGTGTGGGCTCTGCATTTGCCACTGCTTGCTGTCTCTCCCATCTTCTTCCTGAGCCCTGGGGAAAGAGATGAACGAGATGTTCATCATCTCAAGGTCAAAGAGTGTATTGGGAGGTCACTGGTGTCATTTGGTGACTTTTCTGTTTTAATGTGCTGTGTTGGAGCCATTTGAGCAATTTTAAAGATCAGATCCTATACAATAGATAAGGAAGACCTGTGCAAATATGACCCTTGTGTGCATTGTGCCCTTTTTTTGTGATAAGTGATGCCACATGAGAACTTCTCAGATACATAGATTGGGTGTAGGTTTTTTAGGCACTAATAGTGATGCAGGATGATGTTTGCAGACTTTTGTAGGTAATACTGGAAAAGTTGGGGTCCTTTCCTGACTAGTGTCAGCCTTTATGCTTCTGTGCTGCTGTGACTTTCTAAGATGTGTGGTCTATATGTTACTAAAAACATACAGCAAATAAACTTGTCCAGGCAAGAACATGACCTTGATGCACAATCATTACTTAGAGCCCTAGGCTGGAAAGAATTATTGGTGTTGGAGATCATGGTAAGGAGTCATCTTCCAGGTCGGTCTCTAAATATAGTCCTTTAAAGGTTTTAGCAATGCTTTTGGACTGTAATTTTTTTAATTATAGCAAGGGACATAAATCTTGTTGTTACAAGGGAATGCAAAAAAACCCACCCAAACTTCTTTCAATTCACAGTACATTCCTCATTTTACAAAAGAAAAAAGTACCTGACAGATGCTGAAAACTGTACACCTTTTGAAGCTGTGTGGAGATGAATATTCAACCTATGAGCCAGGAGCAAGATGCAGCAGGGATTATGTGAGAGCTTTGTGTGGGAGGAATTTACTTCCCATGGTTTACATAGTGTAAAAAGAGCAGACCCCTGTTTCCTTGGTGGAAATAGCTCCACTAAAGTCAGAGCTCCGATTCACATAGAGCAAGATTTGCAGACTGAAGTCAAATTTAGATGTATTTGTTTGTGTAAGGCTGGGTTAGTAATACAGATAATACACAATTTATTAGGTCTGTTAAACTTTCAGATTTCCATCCAGTTTAAGAAGAATTTATTGGAATTTACCACTCTGAAAAATGAGCCTGTCATTTCCCGAGGAGTAGTAAAGAACATTGGCAAGGATTATAATGTCTTTGAAGACACAGCAGTGTTTCTGAGTTGTGTTTGTAGGCTGCCTGGCACAGAGCGCCTGAGAGGGCAGTTTTAGGTCCTGTGGTTTATAATATCTAACCAACCCAAGCACGGCTGGTTGAGCATTGGTGGAGGTTCCTGACTTTGTCCATGGCTTGGAATGCACAGGAGTAGCAAAGCCCTGTAATGCAGTACAGGAGGGTGGTGGAGTTGGAATTAATTTGCTGGGAGTTGCCTTTTCCTGGGGGAATGGGGAGTTTCTGCTCCTGAAAGAGACCTCATATTGGACCTCTCAGACCCAAAGATCCAACATCAGCCTTCATAGCTTTCTCTGGCAGTACTTTTAGGGAAGTGATGAGTTGGAGAGGGGAATCTCTTCAGGTGAGGCAATAGTGAGTGGCCCTCACTGCACACCAAACAGAGCTGGGTCCTCAAACTGAGCAAAAGTTACAAAACTTAATGATGCCTGTGCTTTTTTGAGGTACATTCCTTAAGCTCTTGTGGTTGTGTCTGTTTTGGGTTATACCAATATTTCTTTGCTGTGTTTGAGCAAACTCTTTGAGTTCTTTGCATGAGTTGAACACCTTGCTCAATCCTCCTGCATGTAACTGTTATCTGAACACCAACAACCCTGATGCTCATCATTTCCATTTAAGCTGTGATGCATTTGATGACCTTTGTTTGAGAAACTTTCCTCTTGCTGCTCATGTTCCACTCCTTGCCCTCTGAAGGTGCAGGATGATACTTAGTGGTTTTTTCCTCCTCTCACTCCAGTTCAGAAAGGGCTGGAAAATTCTCTATCAAAAATCATTTAAGGATTTTTTGTCTGCCTTAGGGAACTTTCCTTCCAGTCCTCGCCTCTGCCTTGGATTGTCTTGTAACAACATTTCCTGAGGAGCACAGTGTACCTGAGAGGCAAGACGTGCTTGTTTTAGTGGTTAATCACCCTGGGTGCTGATGTGGTGTGAGTTTGTGAGGCCAAGAGAAATGATGAAAGCTGGTTTCTAACAGGACTGTTGCTGGGTATGAGAGCTAGGGTGCTGATGGGACCCAGTTTAAATGAGAAGAAATACAAGCTGCTGGCTTTTCAGCTTTTTTTTGAGGAGTACAGGACATAAAGGATTGTTTTTCTAAGGTGGTTGTATATTAATGCAGCAGCTGGACAGAGGAGAACCAGCATTTTTGGTAGGTGCAAGAGCAGCATTGTGCAATTTTGCCTCTGTCCATCTTTAGTGTTCATTCCTGTCATGTTCCATCCACCCAATACAAAACCTCTTCAGAGGATGGAAACTTCAGTGGACTTGTGCTGTTTATCCTGATTAAAGGGTTATTCTTGGTGCCTTGTTTCCCCTTCCATTGCTCCAGCCTGCTTTTGTTGAGCTGACTTGGATCTGGACTGCTGCTTGCAGGCAGAAGACATGAAGCAGTGTGGGAACAGCTTCTTGCTGACAGAATCCATGAACTGATGATAAAGAGAAGTCCTGAGACATTCTTCTGCAGTCCACAGTCCAGACTGCTCTCACGCTCCCTTCTGCCTCGTGTTTATGATACCCACTGCAAGCAGTCTGGGAAAGGGGGTGCTTTTGGATTGTTCATTTGAAAAAAGGAAAAGGGTTGAAACATTTGATCAGGCATGAGAGCTGAGTGTAATTAACATGATAAACTGTCATTTAGGTAATCAGAGCAATTTGACACATTTTAGACAAACTGTTGCATTGTAAGCTTTATTTGCAGTGAACAGGCAGATGAAGGGTGTTTTACTACAAGACAGCAATGTGGAAGAGCTCAGCCTTATGCTTCGGGAATGAGGCTGAGCTTCTTTGGAGAAGTTCTACAAAAAGAACCAAGACCACCAAAACCCCCACCATTACTCTAGACGTGTAGAAAAGTACAGCTCAGAGGCACATCTGGGCATGTGCTGTGTTGTGTGGCTCAGACACTCTGTGGTCAGTGGCAATCTTTCCATTCTGTTTCTATGTCAAGTGGCCTCAGGCAGAGGGAGCCCAACTTACCTGACTAAAGGGACTTCAGAATGATTTTTGCTTCTGTCATTTATGTGCATCAGGACTATGCAGTAGAGACACATGCTTACAATAAAAAGAAAACTGAATCTACATTCTTCTCTTTTGCTTTTTTTGTGAGTCTTTTGGTTCATGACTCACAGGCTCTTGTAGAGGCTTCTGGGCCAAAAATGCAGTTGCATTTTTCTGTCACATGCTGCTTTGCCAGATCCAGTAATAGCAACTATTGGGCAAGAGGGAAGAGGATAATACAACCTGCCTTACTGCAAGTGTCTGTGGAACCATACTCGTGGGAAGTTGAAGATGATTTTCATAGTGAGCAAACCTTTTTATGAACTTCCTCCATCTCCTCATCCCTATGCATGTGGTGCTTGTTAACACCCTGAATGCTTGTGGAAATACACTGCTAATAAAGGACATCTTCCATGGTTTGTGATGGAAGATCTCTTACCAGTGACTGAACTGTGATATATTCCTGGGAGAGTAAGATCCAGTAGTAGGGGAGAGGGTTTGAGTTACATCTGGAAAGTGTTGAGAAATCCTTTTGGCAAATATATTCAACTGAGAAAGAAAAGCAAAGCAGAGACCTGATGGATCATTGAAGTGGACTTTATTCCCTGTGTTATGCTTCCCAAGGAGTTCACCAGTGTGTTTTGCACATCTTCAGTCCTAAATTGGTGTTCTTGTCTTTCATCTAAGGTTTAATTTTACACTATGCCTTGCCCTGTTAAAAGACAATGTAAAGAAGAAACAGAGTAATGGTGTGAATCCCTTTAAAATACGGTGGTGGCTTGGTAGTGTGACCCTTCTTTAAAATCCTCTGTAGAAGTCCTGTGATACTCATTATTTGCATCTGATCAGAAGAGAGCCTGTAGGCTTTGAGCCATGAGCATTTTTTCCCAATTAAGCAGTTGTGTCCTATGTTGGATCATTCCCATAGAATATGGAAAATAAAAGATGCTTTTAGTCTTTCCCAGATTTGTAACAGCACTTGATATTTAGCCCATGTTTTGCATTTTATGTTACATATATGCTTTCCTAATGCACAAATTTTGAAGTACTTTTCTTTACAAGCTTATGAAACTTCTTTAATCCATTACTGAAGTGCTGCAAACACAGACTTTGACTGTAAACAGTATTTGCTTTTGGTGAAGATAAATGACCATCATGGAGGCCTTTATTTTAAAGTTTGCATTTTGTTCTACTTTAGAAAATCATTGGCTTGCCAGAGTTTCAGCATTGTTTTTTTTCCCCTTTGCAGCTTGAGATCTTCTTGGGAATATAAATATCATTCACATTTTATTGTTCTTTGTGCATGATACTGGAATGTGAGGTTTGTCCTGCTGCTGCAACCCCTTGTGTTGACGATGTTGGCCAGAGAATGTCCCCATCACCACAAGGAAGGGGCACATCTGGACTCCAGCCAGGCAGTGCTGCAGCAATTATTTCCAGCAAGGCTCCTGAAGTAACAAACCAGATGTGCTTGTATTGGGATTTTGGGTTACAAACAAGACAGGTAGGAGGGAATGCCCCCTGTATGTAGACCACTCTGTTTTTTGTGTCCTGTTGTTCTTGGCATCAGGAGAGAGGAAGGGTCTGGGAACACAACAGTAGCTGAACAAAACAAGGTGAATCAAGGGCAGAGCAAGAAGCTTAACTTGCAATTTCCTTGTCTTTGTTGGTTTAAAACTGACCCTCCACATTGTTTAATGTTTTGTATTTCATTTCCTCAGTTGCTTAAGGAATGGTTGAGGCTGGCAGAGATGCTTCAAAACCATGTTCAGGTGGGGCATGCAAGATTTGAATAAAGATCTTGGTTTTTACTTCCAGTGGAAACTCATGTTTTATTTTAAAATAGGTCTGAGAAATTATTTGCTTGTTCCAGCAGTGCAGAGAAACCTTTTAGACCTGGTTGGCTCATAATCTAATTCTGTACCCTTGAGGATGAAAAAAGAAAGTTCAACCTCTAGTGTTCTTGCACAGCAGGAACTAAATCAGTGTGTTAGTGGTCAGAGTCGTGCTTGCAGCAGAACTGGATTTGATCTTCTGCTGCATCTCCATTTTGAGCTTTTGTTTCCAACCCTAGCACTTCGCTGCTTTCCTCTCCTGGTGCTCTGGCAGTTGAGAGGTGGAATTTGTAAAGGAAAACAGCTGTAGTTCAAGCTGTGGAAAAGTTACTGAAGGCAAATCCCTTGGGGTTATTTGGCTTGGTTTCCAACTTTGAATTTCTCCTGTAAGCGTTTAGAAATGGGCTTAATCCTGAAGTCACGGGCTTGAGAGGAATGTGAAGGTGAAATTCTTCAACCTTTAACAGAAGCAATAGTACTTGAATGATCCTAATGCTTTCTTTTGACCCTAATGTCATCTCAAAAAAGAACAGAAACAACCTCTCACCCTCAAATAAATAAAATTCAGTAGGTAGATTTTTATCTCCTCTAGAAACACTGGAAAAACATCGTTTTTCTCTGTTGTTGTGACTGACCCCACCTTTGCCATTCCTCCTTAATCACACGCATACCCCCTAGCTCCTGGCCTCTCTGGAGGTTTGTATGGGAAGATCTCTGTTGCTTAGGAATTAATCAGCTTCTGCTGGCTCTCCTTCCTCCTGAAGTTCTCAGGTGATCTCTTCCTCTTGCGTCACCCTGAGAATTTAGATGTCAGAGAGAGCCTCACCCTGAGGAATTCAGAACTCAGTGAAGAGCCCTTCCCAGGTCTCTGGGGAAAGGCCCGGGTTCCCCAGCTGCCTCCCCTCCAAGCACACAGGGATGCTGGAGGGGGAAAGGCACAGGGCTTTCCTTGGGGTGTCCCAGTGCTCACAGCCTTCTCTCACATCAGAACCTGCTCCAGCAGAAAACTCATGTGTCAAAAGAAACGTGGGTGTCACCCTGGCTGAGCCTTGGTCCAGCAAGCAGCAGATTGTGGCTGGTGGCAACTCAGGGGTGAACAAAACCTCTTAGGGGTGACTCTTTGGGGCTGGCATAAAGCAGTGGTTGAAACCTTACTATTGATGAAACCCCTCACTAGAGGAGGCTCGGCAGCCACCTGTACAGGAGCATCTCTAAAGTTCACCTGTATCTTCCCAGCACTGGTCAGCGTCAGGTTTCCCTGGATGATCCAAGAGCTGTGAGATCTGTTCTGTTTTCAAGAGGCTGATGGAGATTTTCTGTGAGGCTGTGCCTCTCAGTCAAGGAGCATTTTTTTCACCTGTGGCACCGACCACTTCTTGGGATCTGACGGGTTGTCTGTGATCTCTAGCATCCTCTAGTGCTAAGTGCCTGTGCTGTAGGCTTGCACTCCTTGTATTTTGTTTTGGTGGGGGTGAGAATGGTTATTTGAAACTTCTAGGAAGAAAACTGAATGGATCAGGGAATGTGGGGTGAATTTCTCAGAATACTTTTCTTCATCTAAATCGCTTCTTTGTTTAGGTTTCTGAGCAGACATTAAATTCTGCTGTCTTTATTTTCTGTTTGTAGAAATGCCAGAACTTATTCATTTCTCCAAAGCATATAATTTCTTATTATTTGTGGATAGAACACACGAAAGTTAAATTGGCATCAGCGTGTCACTGCTTTCCATGGCTTAACTCTTTCTAATCATAAACATGCTGTGGAAAAAGTGTGTGTGCACTTAGTTGTCATTAATGAAGTGTATATTGGAGCATTTTGTAAATATAGCTCAAAAAAACATTGTTTAGAACAGGTGTTATATGTGGAATAATGTGTACATTTAAGTCTGCTGCTGTTAAGGGCAGGGCACCTGGAAGGGGGGGAAGAACAATCCCCAGAAGTAAAGTTATTATCTTGAAAAAGATAGCTCAAGCATCAGCAAATGAAAAACACAGAGAATAAAAGCATTTGACCCGAGGTGTAAGAATAATATTAAATACTGTGATACGATCCCTGTCTTACAATGTTCTCCTTGAGAAGACAGTCACAGAAGTATTGAGTAACCTTGTGCCCCAAGACCAGACAACTGGATCTGTGGTTTAGACACTGATCGAGGGCCGGCCAGTCTGGGCACACGTAGGAACAGGTATCTGTTTCATGGAATGATAGTTTAGAGATCACTACTTTTACTGCTAGGGTTATTCCTCTCTGTTGTCAGGTAGGGGATTTATTTGTGCTCTTGGACTAACTAGCAGGTCGGTTATTAAATCTGTGATTTTAAAGCTTTTGTGTAGGGGCAAACCAGTGAGTATCTGTGCGTGGCTGGGAAAAACTCCTCTGGAGCTCTCTGCACAATGCACTTTGTGCATAGAGGTGATACTGTCTGAGAGTCTTGTTCTGGCTCAAATGGCAGCCAAAATGTGTTATCACACACAGGCTGTGATCAGCTCAATCAAAGCAGGGAGCAAAACCTTTCGTGATGCTAAAAAGTTCTGATGAGGCTGTGCATACTGTATCGAAAAGACTGTGAGTGCAATTGGAGACACCCTCCCACATCAGGAAAACCTCTCAGGCGGTTTTTAATTACTTTTCATTAAGTTTTAATTTTTGTTTTGTTACCAGCTAACCCTGTCTAGTGCTCTGCTGAATGACAGTCAGTTCCTGGGGAAGGCGGGCAGTGTCGGACTGGAAGATTAGCCACAACTGCAGGAATACGGGAAAGAGGAGATAGCAACAGTTTGAGGCTGGGTTTGCAAGAGGTGAATCACCACTTGCATAGGTGTAGATAGGCACTTGAAAACCCTGTGTGCACGTGGAAATGTGGGTAGTGCCTTTGCTTGATTGCTGTGTGCGTGCCTGGGTAGTGCCCACAGTCCTGTTGACGCTCAGGTGCTGTTGCACAAGTGGTCATTTACAGGTGCACTGGGAGAAGGGTGTGTCCTGACAATTCGTTGGCTTTAACTGATTTTTCCTTCACTGAGCAAAAAAGCTGTACCTGCTTGGGGTAGGTGAGGAGGGGGAGGGTGATCTGTTGGGTTAAAACTGTTGTCTTTGCTGTAACTAAAGATCCTTTGCTTCAGGGGATGCTTGAGGAGTAAGTCCCTGATGTACTGGCAGGTACGTCAGCAAAGTTGCCCAATAGCCTGGCGTACCTGTAGTAGGATTTGGTAAGTGGTGGTAGCCCTCATGTAATTTGTTTTTGTTTATTTGAGAATGCCTAGCAGCTGGCAGTGAAGTCATCACAGTGCTAGTTGGGTGACTGTAACTCTTGATTAACGGGGAGGAGTGTGCTTTGCAGAGAAAATAATAAGTAGGTTTTACTGTGACCACCTCTAGCCCGTGTGTGAAACACACGGGAGGATTCAGGCACCTCCAGGATTTCTCTTTGCTGTGTGAATGCAGAGCCAGTCACAGTTAATCTCAGGTTGTATTTGATGTTAGACTTGGAGACAGAGGTTATATGAGCATTTACTGACTTGTTCCAGGAATCTTGTTGCTAGTGGCAAAAGCTTACTTCCTCCCCTGGCATGCACTTGGAGTTCCATGCCCTGGGCTCTTTGGGAACTTGGAAAAATCTGTACCATGTGATAATGTCCCTTGCTTTTCTGCTCATAATACACTGCCTTGCTATGATCTGCCTCTTTAAAGAGGAATTTGTTGCAGGTGTCTGCATTTTTAGAGGGGGAAGAAAACGGCAGCTGAATGAAAACAGTCCTTTTGTTTAGAGGAAGGGAAAAGAGAAGTTGAGCTATATGAAAGCAAACCTGGCAACCTTCTGAAGGGTTTGCAGGGTAAAAGATGCTCTGTGGTTGCATGCTGGTTGTTTCCAACCACCTGCCTTGATCTAGTAAATGAAGATCTGTTGCAGCTGCAAATTGCTTGTAAGAGCACCCCGTGCTACCTTGGCCTTGGCAAAAGTGAGCAGGAATGGTAACACATGGAAATGAACAGTTACCATTGTGGATTTTAATAGAATTAATAGTGTGTTTTACAGGTGACAGACGAATATGAGTATGGCATTTTTCTGTTAAGAACAGTGACATGCTAGTGACATTTTAAAGGGTTTCTAGATAAGGCACAGCATCTCTTCTTGAGGCTTTTGTTTGAACAAGCACGTGCAAATGTTGGTAAGCAGCTTCCCAGTTGATGCTATCACTCTTCCTTCCCCAATGCAGTTTTAGTCCTGTCAATTTTTTTATGATCCCTTTGATATTGAATATATGGATTGGCCATGGCACTTAACTGCTTTTTGAAATCTAAATAATACTTCTCAGCTCTGATGCTAGTGTAGTGCTTTTCATCTGAGCACTTTACAAAAAAAAAAAAAAAAGAAAAAAAAAGATAAAATAAGCCTGCTAAGCTGCAATTTGGTATTGTGTTTATTGACATGGAAGGTCAATAGATTCTAAAAGAATACTTCAGACCAAATGATTTCTCCCTTAAGCTATATAAGTGCTATGAATAGAAATCAATAATATCTGGAAGTACTTGAGCTTATTTAGTAATAACCTCCATTCAGAAATCTTGGGGTAGGAGCATTCTCTTCCATATGAACAGTTCATGCTGAGTGCTCATCAAATACCTAAATTACCTTATTTGCTGTCAGTTCATGGGTGATATCTCTGTTAAAGCTGTGCTCATAATACTTTATTAAATGAGGCTGCAGATGGGAGTTAACTGACATGGCACAATGCAAAAGTCACTGCAGCTGTCAACTGAACAGGTTTCACTGGAGTTATGTCATCTCTATGCAATAGAGTGTTAATGCTGGGAGGAGCAAGCACTACTTGTGAGATACAAGTGGTTGCTAGGACAGGCTTCAGATAAATCTTTTTGAGTTTGAATGTGAGCTTGGGAAAAGGGCTGACTTTGCTTTGGGCATCTCTCCTTGATGTGGATGACTGCTGCTCAAAAACTGAGCCTCACCTTCATCCTTGAGCTTCTGGTGTAAGGGAGGCAGGAAGGGTGTGTTTGAGTGGATCTCACGTGCTCATAGTCAGATGATGGCTCTGGGAAAATGTGATGTGCACTGTGCAAGTCTGCAGCGTAAACGCTGAATTGTTCGAGCTGTTGTGTAACCCACCCATAATCTGAGTGCTGCGTTGCAGGTTTTTGTTGCATCATTAAACCTTCTCTTTCATTACTGGTTTAGGACCATTACACAGATCTCCTAATTCATATAATTAAGTGCTGGGCAGCTCCAGTGACGTGTTGATTCGAGCAGTGAAGTGACTTAATGTCACAGTTGCGTGGCGGGTGCTTGGCAGAGCCGGGCAGCAGCGGGCTGGGATGGAGACAGCTTTTGAAGAAAGGGGGAACCATCACTGCTGTGTGGGTGGAGAGGTGATACCATCCAGATTACAGACTGTGCTGGCAGCCATCTCTAAAGCCTTGGGCAAGTTGTGTCATTTTCTGTCCCTTTGTGTCCCCTCCCAGCATTTAACATCATAGCAGAGGGATTCTTGCTGCATCCATGGGGCTCAGCACAGAGGGACCTTGGACTTGGCAGGAGCTGCAGGGGGAGACAAGAATATAGGTTTATTTTTTGTATTTTATACCAAGATATCTCCTTAACATGTAGGAGAAAGTCTTGTATTAATGTGTCAGTGCATGTTATATGCTGATGTTTGGTTTCAACATGTACACGTCCCCTTCTTTGTCACAAGGCTTCTAAGTACAGTAAAAATTTATTTCTTTGTTTTATTGAGTGTTTTTTTAAACTGTGTGGGAATGAAGGAGAAAAA
The DNA here is from genome assembly GCF_021018805.1 of Prinia subflava. NCBI lineage: Eukaryota > Metazoa > Chordata > Aves > Passeriformes > Cisticolidae > Prinia > Prinia subflava. The sequence goes on from NC_086261.1 coordinate 6,417,041, forward strand.
CAGTTTTGTACATAGGGAAAGTCAGATTAAACAAGTGAATTGTGTAGGCTTCGCAGCTGGAGCAGGAATGCCTTGCACTGATGATGATTTCCTTCTGTAGCGATGAAGCTCAATTACCTTATTTAGATCAATTTTCCATACAGGAACTGAGAAACAGGCCACATTGATTGGGACAGTTTTGAACAATGAAAGCATGGGGATAATTTCATAACCTTGCTGTCATGGCCTTGCTTTGAGCAGGATGATGGACCAGACAAGCCTTCAAAGGGAAATTTTCACATGAATCTTATTTCCAACCACTCTGCCTTCTCTCAGGGTCCATATCCCATTCTGGGAGTGACATGTTATCTTCCCAGGAAATGTCTGGCATATCCTGTCAAAACCTGCACCCAGTATTTCAAAGAAAATAGGCCCATTCTGTTAAGTGGGGAACTGTGGTTAAGTGACATTTTCCTGTGCCTTTGAGGCACTGTGTTGGTCATCTTGTGTTGGTCAGCTTGATGATGGCCATGCTGGACTAGTCCTTACCTTCACTGTTTGTGCTTCCTCTCTTTCCTGGTCTTCTGAAGGGGGTGTGTTTTGGGCTTTGCCTCATTGTACCTAGAGGCACAACTCGTTGATGTCTGTCACCTAAATATCATGGTAGAGGAGAGAAGAAGAAGAACCTGTTGCAGAATTAAAAGAGTTTTTTAAAAAAGATTGTTCTAGATGTGTCAGAGGGCTTGAGATGTTACTGCAGTTTGCTGCTGTTTGCTTTGTTTTTTAGCTTGTCAGTCTGATGCTGGTTCCCAGTAAGAAGGAGAGTAGTGGTCTTGCCATGGTGGTTCAGTGAAGTGCTAATCCCTTGCAAAAATTTCAACTGTCCACAAGTTCAGTTTTAATATCTCGCACAGACAGTCAGCCGTGATGTTCTTGTGGAAACAGTTTGAAGTCCTTATCTCAATCCTGATGTGGTTTAACAAGGCTGTCTGGAAAGAAGCAGTTGCTGTTTAGGATGAACATGGTGACAGGCTGTAGTTTAAAGATGAGCAAATTTCATGACCAAGTCCTGCTTTTATTAATAAAAACTAATGGGTGCCAAAAGTATTATTCTTTCCAGTTTTTCTTTTGTTCAATTTTGAATACTGAGACCTTGTGTACCTTTGAAGAGCACTTGAGCAGGCCCATGCTCTTAGAGGTGAGGGGTTTTTGACTCCTTGCAGGGTCCCTGTGGCACCTCATCTCCTGGGGAAACAGGTTCCTGTGTGTTACTGCCCAAGAGGTGTCTGTGAAGCCAGGCTGCTGTCCTGCTGTCCAGAGGCAAAGAGAGAGCCACAAAGCATCACTGGTCTTTGTTTTGCTGCTTTGTTGTGATTGCTGGTGGAATTAAAAAACAAATTTCAAAGTTCTTTCAATTTTGTACAGATCTCCAAGTTCTAGGGAGAAAATTTATGTCTGTCCAGGCCTAGAGTGAGCAGAGAAGTGCTCTTGCTTGATTTGTTGCTTCCTTGCTTCCCTTTTACATGGGACTTTTTCTGTTTACATGTTCAAGGCGACACTGTCAAAAGAGTTTGGGTTTCAAAAGTTAGCTTAGTGTATGTGAAAGAATATTTGTCTCCCATCTCCTGGTAGTCGGGATTGATGGGACTGCAGTTAACATCTTTATATTATTGCTTGCTCTACAATGTGTACAGACATGTGAAATATGGATATGTTTTACTTTCTATTGTCTTAAAATTCTTGGCTTTTCTTCATCCAGTATGGCAAGTCAGATGCTGCTGTCTAAACAAAACCCATCATTTACTTTCAGTGGAATGTTGTGTGTGTGTCAAAACGTGATGAGCTGCAATCTGCCCTCCACTCTTTATGGTACAAATGTAGCTTGATGCAATGGCTAGAGGATCCCGCTGCATTTACACTTGTCCAAAGCAATGCAGATTTTAGGCAAGTAATGTTTTTTTCTTCCGTTTATATAGGATCATAGAACTATATAGTTTGGAAAAGACCTTTTAAGGTCACCAAATCCAACCATTACCCAGCTCTGCCAAGACCACCACTGAAACATGTCCCTAAGTGCCACTTCTACACATCTTTTAAATGCCTCCAGGGATGGTGACTCCACCAATTCCTTGGGCAGATGTTCCAGTGCTTGACCAACCTCTGGTGAAGAAATTTTTCCTCATGTGCAATCTAGGCCTCCCCTGGCACAACTTGAAGAGATTCCTCTTGTGCTGTCAGTTGTTGAATTGGTGAAGAGGCTGACCCCCACCCGGCCCATAGACCCAGCCCCGCAATCCAGAGTTTTCAACCCAGTGAGCAGCACAATCATAGACCCATCCAAGCCCTGAGCAACCAGTTTCTCCGGGAGAATGCTGTGAAAAAAAGTGTCAGAGGCTTTCCTACAGTCTAGGCAGACAACATCTGCACCCTTTCCTTCATCTACTAAACAGGTCAACTTGTCATAGGAGGAGATCAGGTTAGTCAAGCAGGACCTGCCTTTCCTAAACCCATGCTGGCTGGGTGTGATCCTCTGGTTGTCCAAGAAGTGTGTCCAGATTCCCTTCCCTAAGGAATTAGGAAATACAGTTCTGACCATCAGCCAAACTTCTGGAAAGGTCCTGTGAGGCAGTCTCTCCTGGGAGATGCAGTAGAAGCAGGAAAGGGATGTCCTATCATGAGAATATCATGATATGCAAGTATAGGCTGTGTATTCAGAGAAAAGATTGCACCAGCACGCAACTGTACACCCAGCAATTTGGGAGATGAGGATGAGAAGCAATATTTTCCTTGACAGCATTTGATATGAAATTGTGAGGAGGTTTTATAGCAGGCTCAGAAAAACCCCAGAGATTTGTTTGGGTGCTAGGGACTGGCTGTGCTTGGATGTCTTGTCTATGGAAAGGTCCCAGCTGTATCAAATAATCCCAAACAATCAGCTGTCTATCTCCTGGACCATTAGTGCCCTCATCTTGGTGCTGCTTTGTGAATTTGTTGAAAGCTTTGCAATGGCGATTACGACCACATGGTGAGATAACTCCTTTGACATGTCAAAGTGCTCAGATGGCAGAGTAACAAAACATGGAACACTTCTCAGAAAAATAAAATAATTTGGGTTCAGGAAGCAAGAGCAAATTAGAGGAGTGGATTCCTCTGTGCCAGGGACTGGGGAGTTTTTAGGAAGGGTGGGAGTTTGCTGAGGAGCGATCAGCAAAGTAACTGGAAACCCTGAGGTCCACTTGTTGGGACTCTATCAAGCATATTTAAAAGTCCCAACTGATTCTTCTCAAATAGATTATCAACACAGAATAATTTCTTGTCTGTGTTATTCACTGCTGTTCATTTAATTTACAAATGTAACAAGTACCTTTTGATGCTTTACTTCTCTGCCTCTTGAGGATATCTCAGATGCAGTTCACCTCTAAGCTATTGGGCTTTTTTGGTAAAACAACTCATTTCTTGCAGCAATTGCATATATAATCCACAGGACCAGGTAATGTTGTCTTCTTAAAATTGTAAATACATGTAACGCTCTTCTTAAATTTTCTTTTCCTCTCTCTTCATAAAGAGTGTTTCAGTAATTCATCAGTGGCCTGGGCAATTTCTGCTTTAGCTGTCTCAGTGTGGAGGAAGCAAGATGATAAACAGTCTGCTATCAAATAATTGCGTCCTAACAAAGAGACGGGCTTTTCCTCCTATTTTTATTAAACTCAAGCAAAATAGGTATAAAGGCAGGTGTGAAAAGGACACTCTTTTACATTCTCAATTACTTCAGTGAGCACTGTGGGATATCATGATTATAGGCCCTTTCAGGCAGAAATTATCCAGAGATACAGGTTGTTTGGAATATTGGCATAACTGTGTAGAAAGCAAATTGCTTTTTCTAAAGCTACTGTATGTCATCATTTTGTTGTGATAATACTGAATAATGGTTCGTTTGTAAAGCAGTATGAGCTCACCTATGAAACATAATTTTTAAACCCATCTTTTTAAGATTCAGAAAACAGGAGCTATGTCAGTGTTCATCAACACTTAGTAATGATTTCCCAGTAAAGGAGGAGGAGGAGGAGAAGAAATCCCCATGAGAAAATCCTTCTGAAATGGGTGTGCTTAGGCATGCAGGAGTTGTCCCATAATGATTTCATGGGAAGCAGGAATCAGTTCTTTGTGGAATCGATACTTTGACGTGGACAACCTTACTGATTGTGCAGGCTCTTTACATATAGAACTAAAAGATAAAAGATTTGTTAATGTTACTTGCTGGTTCTTGTAGCAATCTAAAAACTCCCACAGAATAAAACCAGACAAAAAACAGTGAGGGAGAATTTTATGACCTATGTTAGTTTTTCATTGCTAGGCCAGTTTATTTTCTCCAGTTGCTAATACTTTCCAGGTCCTGAGCATCCAAGTGAGCTTTCCATACACACACCCTCATTCCTTAGTGGAGATGAGGAAAAACCTGCAGTGATTCACAGCATGTTCACTATCTACCCTGGCAATGTTAGCCATACCCACAGTCCTTGTTGGTTCAAAGGGATAGCAGCAAACCCTGCTTTCTCTGCCAAAATAGACAAATTGAGTAATAAAAGCCAAGTTATCTGTGTCTCATAAACGAGTGAAACCACTGTATTGTTATTGTATGTGCCTTGGAAAGAGCTGTTCCTTGGAGATCAACACAGGATGGCAAATAGTTAATCATTGCTTTATCAAACAGTAACCATCTTCTAAATTGAGGTCCTGAAAATAACACTACAAAAATGCCGGAGGAAAGTTCCAGTCTGCTTGTTTGTGACTGCGAGGGTGGTTTTTACTGGTTAATGAATCCAAAGAGTGTTTGTACGCTCTTAACTGGGATTTAAGAGTTCAGGTAATTCCACTTTCAGCTCCAGTAGCTTGGCATAAGAATGTAATTCAGAAATGTGTGACATGGCAATGAAGGAATTCATGCACTATCCTCATACTTTAAGAGGATATTTTTTTTTTCTGATTTTCCTCTTCGGTCTATATCCAAATAAACATATTTCTGGTAACACACAGTACGCTGTAGTGCGTTGCAAAATACTCTCCCCATTTCTCATCAGAATGGATAAAAGACTTTTAGCTGTTAATATTAAGAAAAAACATTGTGTAAAACTGACATTGAGGTTTTCAAGTGATGCAGTTCTTGTGTAGATGAAAGAGTGAGATTTGTTGTGCAGTGCCTCAGTCCTGTACGTTCCCCAGCTAATTCACACAGTACAATTGATTTCCCAGCTGGTAACTAGTTTTGCCATTGTTACTTCTGTGCTTGTAATTGCATTCTGAGGTTGGCAGGCTGGCTCAGGCTGTGAGATTCCCAGGTGATGGTTGTTTTCCCAACAGGGAGAGTGCAGGAGCAGTGTCTCACTCTGGTAGAACAGGAGGAGGTAGTTGGTGTGTTGTGCTTGTGTTCAGTGGTGTGTGTGTGTAGCCACAACCTTTCCTGGTGTGGTAACCAAATGATGAGATACCCTGATAATTTTGATTTAGCTAATAAAAGCTCCCACACAGCATTTAATAAACAATAGCCCAACCTTGGCTTTTTCACTTTTTGACATTTGATTTACTTTATGCATGAGTGTAAGCACTGCATACGGTCATGCGTAAGAGCACTGCTCTTTCTAGGTATGCTTTGGAGACCATTCCTATGGATGAATCTGCGGAGTAGATTTTGCCCCAGAGCAGGAAATCAGCCTGTGGAAAAGTGCAGGCGACCCAGAAGGGTTTGGCAGAGACGCCCTGGTAGATTTGGGCTTCATCTGCTGGTCACCATCTGCCATCATGGCAGATGTACCTTTGTTCTTGTTAAAACACCTTGGTATAAGGGAGTCCTCAAAGAGTTTGGTGAAGTCTGTCTGGAAGAGGGTGTGTTGGTGGATGCAAAGGACTTAAGGCCAGTTTAGTTGTTTGGGATACTGTGATGGACAGCAGATCAGCAGCTTTGGGGATAAACCAAATAGCAGGACAGCAGCAAACACAACCCAGCAGCACAGTTATTCTGTGGTGGTACCAGATGCCCACGTGTGTCTATAAATAGCCTCATCCATAATGTGGCCATTGTCCTGTGTGTGCCTGTGGAACCACATGGGACTGCTCAGGAAGCAACACATGTCTCCCACATGGCTAAGAGGGAGAGGATGGTTTCCATCCCCCTTGCTGAAAGTGTTGCAGTGCCAGTTTGGGTGTTGGGACCGCTCTCAGCCATGCTCACCCTTGCACCTGCTGACTTCTTCTTCTCCCCCCTTCCAGGAGCTGTGTGTTGTGACCTGCCCTGCTTCTCCCTGCTCGGTGTGGGAACAACCTGAAGAACATCTTGGAGCCACTTGTACTGCTTCATGCAGTTAAAGTAAGGTTAAATGTTTTGGCAGCTCTTTCAGGTATACACCAGGATTGAGGTGAGGGGTTTGGGAGAACAGATTTGCCCATTGTCAAGCCATTTGTCAAGCTTAGCCTTGACAGGAGGAGGGGATGCTGATATCAAAGCAATTACAATGATATAAACAAATTCAACAAGTTACTTTGCCATAAAATACAATCTCTTTATGGTAGAAGTAGAAAAGGGATACGTGGCCTCCTCTCCATCAACCAGATGCCACGGTATAAAATAGCACTTAACACTTAAAACATCAGCTGTTTTTCCCTAATATTTTAAGATACAGCTTTCATGTCCCTGGGGCAGGCATACGGTTACAGCGCCGGGATTTCCCCGGGAGCCGGCCGGGATCAGGGCTGAGGTGCCTCCCGGTCGGCACGGCGGCTGTCGGTCTGTCTGCCCCGAAGCACTCGTCCTGTTGAGGCTTCTGGGTTTGTTGTTCAGCTAACACCAGCTTCTTGGTGTGGTGAACCAGATCACGGGGTGGATCTGACCTAAAAGCGAGTGTTTGGTGATTGCATTGCTGACAGGAGCTGTTTTGACTCATGGAGTTCCACCCTTTCTCTCCAAAAAGACTTGAATGTGTAAAAACTGTTAGCCTGAAGCAAAGAAACTGCCAGAGTTCTTGCCTGGAAATGGGTGCTTGCCATGTGTGAGCTCTGTCAAGGGAGGGAGGGAGGAAAACCACAGCAAGCTGCCTCTTTTCCCCTCCCACCGTCCCTAACCTGTTTACCTTCTGCAGTGCCTCATATTTTCCATGGTCTTGCCTACAAGACCAGTGCTTTAACGAGGCTGAGTCCAAATCGTTTGGTGTTACTGAGCTGTGGCAACAGCTGGGTGGATTAATCATAAACCGTTGTTACTTGTAGAGAGACAAGTATGTATTGTAATTATTTGGGTTTTCCTTTTTTCAGTGGGGTTGAGCAGTGGGATTATACCTATTTTCAGAGCTTGAGAAAGAAATGAAGTCCTTGGCATGATTATGAATGGAACCCACGGTATCAGGAATAAGTAGCTTGCTGAGAGCTGTCCTCCAAGTCCCTCGTGTTTAAAGGAGGAATGCACGACACCAGCTGCAGAGAAGCAATTTGTGGCTTGATTTGTCATAGTATTTCTTAACTTTCTGCTAATTTGGGGAGCAGTGCTCACTGCTGAGGAAGATTCCAGACCCTTTGTGGGGTGACTTTTTGCACTCAGCTGCAGCAGCTAAATCTCTGGGGAGGCCCAGCACAGGCAGCAAGAGCTTCTCACCTGAAGTCCTGTCTGGGAACCAGCCTCTGCCTCACGTCTGATTTCTGGGTGTGCCTCCCCTAAAGGATCTGGGAAGAAATAAAAAAAGGCTAATTTGGAGTTCAGGAGCAGCATTCTCATACCCTTTCCTTTTTCTACCTGCTGGTCTAGTATTTCCATAATTGTGCTTATAATGACAATCTTTTCATTTCATTCATGAAGTGGTTACTGCTTAATGAACTTCATGTTAATGAGCTCTGTAACATTTAAAATAGCTGCATAACCTGAAAAAAGAAAAAAGCCATCAGCAGTGGAGGGATGGATTTCCACTCCTCGAGCTTAATCCTGTGTTATAACATAATTGTGGAGAGTTGCCTGGCTGGGAACAGCTGCACAGCGTGGGCTCTCGCTTCTGCAGAGCTCCTTGTCCCTGAGCTGGGGTAATAAATGATTTACTGGGGAGGCTGGGACCTGTGGGCACTTAACCCATTCATTTCCTGAGGGACCAGCCTGAAAGGTCACTTTGTAAAGGCAGTGGAAAGGAACAATTTTAGGTGTCTGCAAAATGTGGGGTTTTGCTAATGAGCGTGCTGCAGAAAGGCTCAGGTGCAGAAGGTGGGGTGATGGAACTGGGTACAAACTGTACTTGCTTGGATTTCCATTATTTGATGCTTTAATTTATTTAAAAATGGGGCTTGAATGAGTGTTCTCTCTTTTCTAGGTTATGGATATATAATTTTCTGTTGCTTGGGAGTTTTACTTCCTGTGGGATATTCCCAGTGCAATACAGTGTCCTGGGAACAGGGCTCTCATTTTCTTTGCAGGGAATGCCACACCAAGTGACTCCACCATTGCAGTTGCTAAGTGAATGATGTGCATTTTTGGAGCCTGTTGTGCCTCAGAAAGGATGTTTTTTGCTCAGCAAAATGAGCATCTTCTCCATTGCCTAAAGTATATGTTTAGAGAAGAACATTTTCCCATAGTTTTGTGAGTTGAAAGAAAAGGAGCAATTATGAAGAAACAATTTGTAATTCTGCAGTGTCAGATGTGGTCATGCTGTGCCACATGGAGAGAGGTTAGTGCAGGTACTCCTGTAGGAAACATGAAGTTTCTGATGAAATTTTCCTCTTCTGGAGTCAAGTGTCAGCCAGGCTTTTCCTGAGTAACTCTGTGCAGCCTGAGGCCACAGTGGTAGCAATTGCAAAATAGAGCCTAAAGGGAAAAGTAAGTGTGATGTACTCTTCAGAGAAGAAAAGCACATTAAAATGTTGGACACTGAAGCTTCTTAGACCAAAATGCAAGTGGAAACATGTCTTGCATCTTGGTCTTGATGCCATTTTTTTCCAACTCAACCTGTAGCCAGAACTCTCTGCTGTGGAGAGTTAAGGTTGGTGCATGCCTTTATTAAAATATGCATTGGGTCACTACCTGATTTGTAAATGCTAGGAAATATTTAACATTTGTCAACATTAAAGTGTGTGTGGTGTTTTGGGCATCATGGATTGTTTTCTACTGCAAGCCTGTGTTTTTGGGAGTGCAGTACAAGTGCTGTGGTTTGGGAAGCACAGAGAGAAGCAGGGCCTTTACTGCTCAGCTCTAGGGCTTGGGGATGTTGTTTCTTTTACTGAAACCATCTTTGCTCAGCATAGTTCCTAAAACAGCAAAGCCTTGAGAGTCAGGGAATAGTGAAGTGGTGAAGGTTTGAGGACACATGCTGTAGTCAAGAAGTGTAGGAATCAATAGTGAGAGCCTTTGCTCTCTCCCCAGGCTGTAGGCATCTCCTTTCTGTTGACAGCTCTCCACTGTGTTTATCCTTTTATGCACTGGAGTGAAATGCTCCCCAAAGCCTGTTCCTGCCTCCCTCCATTCTTCACCTCATCCCATATAATGCATCTCTGTTTTCAGAGATGGATAAAGATAAACAGTAGTTTGCATGATGCTTCAGCTGCCCAGAAAACTCAATTTTCATTGATCTGGTTAAACCCCCAAAGTCAAGAATCACCTTTCCAAACATGAGCTGATTGTCATTGAGAGCTTCCCCACAGTTTACTGCCAAAACATGTATTCAAACGACAAAATGTATAGAAAGGTATAGACTGGATTTTGCTCATTTGAGGAGGCAGCTAGAATGTCTGCTAGGGATTTCTGGAAGTTAATATTTGAGCCTGAGATAAAAGTCTCATGCATACGTGAAGCAGCTGCCCCAGAACCTGTTGGAGGACTTCATTTGAGTACAAGCATATGTGTGCTTTTGTGTCCATGCTGCTCTTTAATTCAAGTCGACTGTTAGGTTTTAACTTTATTAGGATGTAGCTACTTGAACTGAAGATGTGGTCTGTGATTTTTATTTTATTATAGAAGCATGATGCCTCCTTTTGAAATGCTGTTTGGATTTTACAAATTGATATCTTAAGTACTGTTTGTCTTTAGTAATATGTTAGAGGAAAAAATTTACAAGTGAGGGCAGGGTTATATCGGATTACAAGTGAGTTGCTTGACAGTATGTGTGTATTGTAAAGTGGGAAATTAATCACCCTGTGTTGATGACCCATGGACATTTACAAAAGGCTGGTCTTTCTGTAGCACAAATAGATTCCGGAAACAGGAAAGAGGCTTATGACAAGAGGATGAGATCAGTTTGTATAATTAGAGCTGGCTAATAATCCTTTTCTACTCTCTGTTTTTCCAACTTTTACAGTTTCTTTCTTTATTTGTAAATTGGGCATATGAACGGTAAAGAGATAGCTGCTGTGATTTTTGTAGGTTTGTTTTTTGTACCTATTAATAGGTGTAGGGATGGAGCAGGGAAAGACATTTGAGAGGGAGCTCTGTCTTCCCCTACCTGGGGAAAGCGCTGCTTTTGTTAACCTAACACTGCTTCATATCTTTCCAGGCTTTGAGCAGGACTTTAGTAATCCAGGTGATGATTTTTTTGACAATTATGAGATTGAAATGGTCCAAAAAGAGGAAACTTAATGTTGAGACTGAGGTTATTTGGCTAGGTATTAGTCTCTGGAGTAAGACAAGGCTAGCAAAGCTGAGTTAGGGACTTACAGCATGGATAAGGCTTAAGCTTATTTTTTTGTGTGTGTGTGTGTATCTGCTTGCCTGTATCTTAGCTTTGTGTTACACTTCATTATTTTGGGAAGGCTAATGGGAAAGGTTTGGGTGAGGGAAGTGGTGTGAGCAGGGGGTGGGTGCAGCCCTGGGCAGCCCAGCTCCCAGCCCAGGAGCAGCGTGGTGCCAGCTCCTGCTGCCAGGAAGCTGAGCTACATTAAGCAAAGCGAGTTAATCTATATCCAGGGCATTTTATTAAATCATCAGTCAATTAAATCAGTGATGCTTTGTTAGCTTGTGTTGCAGTGAGGCTCCAGCCCCTCTGCAAGTGGCTCAGCTCTACAACTCTCCCACTGCTGCCTGGTGGGCTCTTGTACATGCAGTACAGTACTGTGGTTCCCAACACTGTAAAGAAAAAATCCAGCAGATTTTAGGCAGATTTTGCAATGAAATACGCTCTTTTAATTCTTTTTTCTAAACTTTTGTGAAGTTTCTTTTCTTTTTGTGAAAGGAATCTGTGTGTGTCTGGTTTTCCTGAGGTGGTCACCTCCGTGCTTTAGGAGGAGAGGGATGGTAGAGCCAGACCAACACAAAAAATCTTTTAAACCTCCTTTTTCATCCCTTGTACCCAAAAGAAACTCCTGTTTTGTCTGTAGTGGAATGGCAGCATATGTTTTTGTTTGCAGACAGGACACAGCTGGGAAGCAATATCACCTGTGGAAATGTATTTTAATTCCTAAGCAATCCATTTAGTGAGGAAACATCATGTTCAGCAAATTAGATAAATTCAGGTGATTGTACACAAATATCTGGAGGTTTTTTAGTTCTAGGCTCAGCTGTGATACTGAACACAGTGCTGCAGTATGCTGGTAGCTTGTTTGCTGCTGCATGTTTGAAATGTGGTTTCTTGTTTCCTCACCTCCTCTCCTTTCCAGGGTCAAGGCTTTTGCTGGTGGTATCACTTCCTTGTGTGTCTGCTAAATCAATTTGGGATGGGTTACTTTTCCTAATGCCTCCAACCTCCCATTTCTGACCAGATACACAAAACAATGCATATTACAGCTACAGAAAAAGTTGTTCTGTATTTGGTATTATGGTGCTTCTCTTAGGGTTTATTTTAGTCACTGCAATTGCAGCTACTCTATTTATACAAATTTCTCCATACACATTCTTGAAGAACTGGACTGTGGGTTTATTTTTCCTGTCAAAGCTGTTGGTAGGTTTTGTCCTGGCTTTTTTCAGTCTCCTTTCACCTGGGTTTTAAGGACAGGGCAGTAGTACACTGATTGCACTGATTAGAAAGCTCATTCCTTTTATGAATGGTGAGTTCTGGTATTCATTCAGTGTTGAATGAAGCTTGTGGAACAGAGTGTGTGAACAAACCCATGTCTTGCCTAATACCATAAGGTGAGAGGAGCTTACTGCAGGTCTCAACTTTGCAGAAATATACCCAGGAAAAAGACCACACAAGAAAATCTAAGTAATAAAACCAACATCAAGTCATTGTTTCTTTCCATTTTTCAGAGTTTTTGCTACAGGTGAAAAAGAAAAAACAACACAAACCCCCAAACTAAACCAAGAAGATCCTTTTTTCAAATAATTGTGTTATAACAAAAAAATGAGGAGACTCACGATGGGTAATACAACACAATAAAGGTCGTATACCACTCAGAAGAAAAGGAGAATATTCCATCCTAGCAATTCCCCTGGCACGAGAGGAGAACAATAAACTTGTGAAAGACATTGCTATTTTAGTTCTCTTTGCATGAAATCATGGCTCCAGCAGGAATTCCTCTGTACATGGGCAGCTGGTCTCCTCTCAGCTCCCCTCACTTACCACTTCCCCATCTTTATTTATCTTGTGCAGTTTAGAGCAGCAGCTCTGTAGGGCCTGAAACCAAATCCTCTTGATATTTCCAAGTACTTCATAAATTAACATTTTGTACAACCAGAGTGTGGAGGAGTGCCCTTGAGGACACTGTGCTTTGTTGAATGAGAATTGATGCGGTTTTGGAATCTTGGTTTTATTTTTTAGGGCAGCCCTGTAGAAGGAAGTGATGCAGCTCAGCAAGGGAGGTGAATGTGTGCTCCCAGGAAATCCTGGGATTTCTTTAAACTCTTTTACAACTTCTGGGCTATTTGCCTGAAGGGTTCCCCCTCTGTGGGTTATTGGTGCTCCTGTTAAAAGAAATATAAAAAAGAAATTCTGTTTGTCTTGCTCTGTTGCAGATAACCAGCATCAATAATGCTTTCCTAATTTCTGTATGATATATGTAGTTTGGAAGCTGGTGAAGCCTTACTCCAGAGCCTTGAAATCAAAGTTCAGACTTTTCAAACCAATGTTACAAGATAATGCTGTAAAAAGTAAATTCAGTTGCATCAAAAAAAGAGTAAATCCTCCTTTGGCTTTCATCCCAGTGATGCTGTGATACTTACAGCTGGAAAGCCATCCTGCTTTCTCTGCATTTCTGTTTATCTACTGGAATGCTTTCCATGCCATCTGTAACCATCAGATTCTTCATGTGTTTTTTGGCTGTTCTTTCTTGCCTGCAACCACAAGCTCTTTATGGCTAAGATTGGGTTAGGTTTTCTTCGGGGTTTGGTTTTTTCCTTTGGTACAGCTGAGTGTGCATGGGTAAAGCTCTGCAAATAAGGATCAGTGATCTAAAAATCAAATGTTAAAATGATAAATGAAAAGGTCAGGTGCTGAGATTCAGATAAAGTTCAGCAAAGCTTAAACTTGAACTATATGTCTAACTGAAGTTTACTTAAAATACCTAAAAACTGCACTTGAAAAGCTTAAAAACCTCAAACACTTACAATTGAAATTAATTTAGTGCATGAGGGAGAGGGAAGGGGGGTAGGTAAGCTTTCCCAGCTGTATTTAATCCAGGTCATGGAGGGGTATTTAATCCAGGTCATGGATTAAATACCCCTCGTCCTCCTGGTTTTTGCAGTTCTGCTCAGTTGTTGGAGGCAAGAGTGGTTGTTTTTGTTTCTGTAGATCTTCTTTTTGTTTCCTGTAGATCTTCTTCATGAGAAATACATATATATATATATATAATTTGTTAATGGACAGCTCTTGAGAGTAGCACTGTGATTTCTTTTTTACATACTCTTCATATGGAGCCAGGCAGCCAGGAGTGGGTGCTGGGGAGCTCACAGAAGCTGGGCAGTGAAACCAGCATTTGGTATAAAGAGCACTGCCAAAAAGAGCCATTCTGAACAGGGTGTGATGGGAGAATGGAAAAGGCATTTTGGCATTCCTGTCTGCATGGTGTCCAAAGTCCTTGAGCCCTGCAGATGGTGGGATGGGCTGGCCTGGAGGAGCACTGACCTCCCTGTCAGGTTTATCCTCACGATGCACACTTTGCCTGCACTGGGGCGTTCTTGCCGTACAAAGAGGAATCTCAGGGTTGAAAATAGGTATGAATTGGACTGGATTTAAAACTCTTACAAAATACTTGTCCATCCACTGGCTGCCTCAGAGGACCTTTTGCAGAAGGGCTGTTTTGATGCACAAGCCTGGCAGCTCCTCTGGTATTTTAAAGCAACTGGCACAAAAACATGTTGTAAAATAAAGAGAGCGTGTGAGGGAGCAAGGCTAGCTGGAATCAGCTAAGAGAACTTAGTCTGTGGTTTAATTTCTGTCTCACTAAAGGCAAACTGTGGGATTTGGAAAGGAGCAAAGTATGAACAAGATCCTGCATTTTTTGTGTGAAAAGCAGAGTGGTATTTCATCTATTTTAAAAAGGGCTTGAAGTATTTGCAGAGCATTACCAGTTCTGCAGACATGAGTAACAGCAGAAATTCCATTTTTAATTGTTTTGCATTCCTTCATCTTAGGATCTTGGATCTCTTAATACACACATTAAATGAAAACGTAGAGCTTTTGTTTAGAGTGAATATTTTCTGCTGGAGTGGAGGAACTAATGCAAGAGAAATTCTGGTTCAACTGATTCACAGCTTAATATAAGAAACTTTTGCCAGGTTATAGAGAAATTACAGGGATAAACCTGAAAGAGGAAAGATTCTTGACTAAAATAGCTTTTGCAGGATAAGTAATGGTAGATTTTGATTATGAAAAATGCTAATGCAGAATCATGAGCATCATATATTCTGGAAGTTTTTCCTTCAGAGTATTTTTGATTGTTTTTTCATGTAGTTTTGAAATGTTTTTTAACAAATAATCCAGTGAAAGGAGTGAAAAATTACATCAGATTACCTTGGACAAGGTAGTAGTTGTATTTTTTGAGCAGCAGAGAGGACTACAAATATTCATAAATGATTTTTCATGGGGGAGTGGGGGGATTGGTGGAAGGATTTCAATTAAGAATTGATAATTGTCATAAAAAGCAGATATGAAGGGAGGATTACTAGGAGGAAAGATGAACTGAGATGGACATGAAGGGGAAGATAAAAAGTGCTTATTGGAAAAAGGAATGTGTGAGTGCTAAAGCAACTTACAGAGAAGTACCTACAATTTTATGAAAAATAGCTTAAACTTGCTTTTTCTTTTTTGTTTCAGTGGTCTGAGGTCATGAAACTTAATCCACAGCAAGCTCCGTTGTATGTGAGTACCAATTAAAACAATTTTTGCCTCTCCTTTTCACACAAAACTCTTCCCATCAGCTTTCTGGAGATGCTGCTTCTTTTCTCTTTGGTCCTTCCGGAGTTTGTTTATATTAATTCAGTTGCAAATGGTAACTCAGCTCGGTGGTAATGCTCTCAGGTAAGTCACAGAGCTCCTCAGGTTTCCAGCAGTGTGTTTTAGGTAGGTTTTGAGGCACATAATGCTGTCTCTGTGCAGGTATCCCCCATCTGTGTTTTTGCTCCCCAAAGCTGTGCTCGTGTGACTTGATGTGTTGAGAGGTGGTGAGAAGAAATTGCTTGTGTGGAAAACAGGGCCTGCCAGTGTGCAGGGCATGCCCACTGTGATAATATTTTTCTGTTTGGAGTTTTCAACGTGGCAGGGAGGACCTGGAGGCAGCGAAGGGCTGGGCTGCAGCAGGGTTTGGTTTACATCATCCTCTCAGAGCTCATAACCTCCACAGCTCTGTTAATGAGGAACAAGCTTCCCCTGGCCCTTGAATAGCAGCTTTGTTGGAGAACATGGGCACTGTCAAATGAGACCTGGATGTGTGGGGGTGTGTGAGTGTGTGTTAAACCTGTGCCAGAGCTGCCAGCAGGTCTGAAAGTGTTTGCTTTCCACATTGCCTTGCCATGCTCGGAGCAGGCTGAGCTGCTGGAGCTCGTGGTGCTGCCCACAGACCTCGCCAGCCAGGGCACAGCTGGATGCAGGGATGGAAAATCTGAAGGGAAAATTGCTTGCAAATGTGGCTTTTAAGGGGAAGGAAGGAGAAGCAATCAGGACTGGTGATAGACCTGTATCTTGGAGAGTGTTGCGTGTTGTGGATAATGGGTCATACTGACCTTTAATGCCATGGAGGCTTTAAATTTTGCCTTCCTTTAATTACCAACTAGAAGTTTGCATTGGAATTTATTCTCTTCCTACTGTCCTAAGTCTGTGCTTGAAGCAAAATTAAAATACTACACAGTGTGACCTGATTTTGTGAGAGTGGCTTTCCAGGAGTACACCATATCATGAATTTTGAAACTAAGCATTGCCTGAATTTTGTTAATTCTCAAGTCTACTGAATTTACCTTGACTTTGAAGAAACTTCATTTAAACCTAGGACACATTAAGAAAGAATAGAACTTATGTACAAATATATGATGAAATTGCTACAATAGAAATGTATTACACATGAATTGTGTAATGCAGAATATGTCATTTGAACAGTGTATGACTTTGCTAATGTGAGGGCTTTGTTTTCTCAGGCTTATCTACTGAATTGGTTTATTTTCCCACTGTTTTATGTGGGGTTGTAATACTGAAGTGGTACACTTAGAAGTCCTCATCCCCACATGACAGAGAACTGAGCTGAGGTCAAATGTAGCCTGGTGTAAAATAATGATTATAGGGGACTTGGTATAGTGTTTCTTTCCAATGCAAATAAATTACATTATTAATACATCAGTGACTCCCTTTTCTCTCCTCCTCCCCTGGCCAGGTGGATACATAAATCAGCTCCCTTTCAAAACAAACAAATTTGTTGGTAGCTTAAAGAAATTTGAAAGGTCAAGATTTAGTCTTTCTGTTTGCTCTCAGTAAAAATACTTTGCACATTTTAAGATCAGTTTTGGTTTCCATGTGTTGCTAATTGACAGCTCATCTGAGAGTTGTTAGGTGCCAGCAGAACACAAAGAAAAGGGTGTCTTCCTGGTATTTCTGTTTTTCTAAAGGCAGACACAGCAGTCTTGTGGCCTGGCTGTTGGGAGGCAAATAACAAACCTCACCACATTCCTTCTTCAGAGTGATGGCAACTCCATTTTTCACATACAGGCTCCTAGATCTTGTTTTCAAATTACTGAGAACAGTATCCTGTTAATTCCTCCATAAGGAATTTTGTCTCTGTAAATGAGTGGCAATACTGAATGTCAGAGGATTTCCCTGTCTTTGTGTACTTTCAGGAAAATATGCTTCTCCCACACTTAACCCTTTTGTTTTTGACACCTTTGCATCCTTTGCACTCTTCCTGTTTTAAGCTAATACCTTAGATTAAAAATTATGCAATTTTGTTTATTATTTTGCTAAATCTGTCATGAGTTTCATCCTGAAATATCCATTAGATATATCCATGGTGTTTTCAGCACCAACATTACTGAGCTCCTTTCAGGATGAGAAAGTAAAAAATGATGTCTCCAGTTCAGTTCCTGGAAGCCAATTAGAGAGCTAGAGCATATTCTATCCCATCTGATAATTACGAGGTTGCCCAGATTTCATAATTCATAATTAAGGGAAGGGATTTGGGAACCTGAGATGTCCAGTGTTCTTGGTGCCAAAGTTTTTTGGGTGATGGAAAAGATGGTATTTCCACATACATACCAATAGAGGGACAGAGATTCTTGTATTACTCAAATCAGTGTGTCTAAAAGAAGACCACCTGCTGTATCCTTCTTGGCACTTTCTTTTGGCTGCTTGAACTTCTATTTACCTCTTCTGTAAAAATCATCTGTCCTGCCTCTGCAGAGCTTGTGACCACTGAGAGGTCACGGCCTGTGATGATGAGACTACTGACCCTTGTAAGTGTGAAGATTAAGAAATAAGGTGGGAAACACATCCTGTAATAATGAGTGTGGTGTTTTTGTGATTCAGTGTCTCATTTAAGCCTTGCCTGATTGTTCCCTCAGTTTAGGAAGGACGTGCTGAGGCTTGAGCGAGTCCGGAGGAGACAACGAGGCTGGTGAGGGGCTGGGAACACAAACCCTGTGAGGAACGGCTGAGGGAGCTGGGGGTGTTTAGCCTGGAGAAAAAGAGACTCTGAGGTGACCTTACCACTCTCTACAACCCCTGAAAGGTGTCTGTAGTCAAGTGGGGTTGGTCTCTTTCTCCAGGCAACCACTGAGAGAACAAGAGGACACAGTCTCAAGCTGCATCAAGGGAAATATTAGTTGGATATTAGGAGGAAGTTTTTCACACAGAGAGTGATAAAGTACTGGAATAGCCTGCCTGGGGAGGTGGTGGAGTCACCATCCCTGGATGTGTTTAAAAAAAGCCTGGATGTGGCACTGGTGCCCATGGTTTAGTTGAGGTGTTAGGGCTGGGTTGGACTTGATGATCTTGAAGGTCTCTTCCAACCCAGTGATTCTGTGAGTCTCTTGTTGATGATGCCAGGAACCAGAGCTCAGCGTGGCTGCAGGTTTGGGCTGGGACAGCTGCTCAGCCTTTGCTCTGCAAACAGCTCCTGTCCCCCAGAGCATTGTGTGTCACCAGAGCTGTTGTTACCTCCACTCAGGAGCTTTTTAGGGAGCTCCCCTGGGCCTGGGAGCTGCTCCCAGCAGTGCAGTCACGGGGCTGAGGAGCTGGTGCCAGCAGAGATAGGGCAGGGAAGTGTTCCCCAATTTAGCTCGGGTGCGATAGCTCAGTGCTCACATGGGCTGGAGGGCAGGCAGCTCCCCTACCACCATCAGCACAGAATTGCAGTAAGAAAGGGTGGTGGGGCTTAGCAGAACCTGTGGCTGAATATTGTGGGGTGAATTTGAAACAAAAATGTTCAAACCCACTTCCTTAAGATGCACTGATTTCTTCAGCTGCAAAAAAAAAAGTGCATGTGGCCAGGCAGTGCTTTGGTTATCTGTCTCAGACTGCAGTTGGGAACATCTTTATTGATGCACAGACACTGGATAAAATCCAAGACTAACTTTATTCACATCCCTCTTGTATTTTGGTGCCCTCCTGTTGATATGGGAATTCTTATCAGGCACAGTGTAGTGGATGAAGGACAGTGTTCCAGACCTTATTTCTGATCTGCCTGGGACTTTGGGCTCAGGGCTCCCAGGGTCTCAAAGCTGAGGGACCAAGCTGTTCTGTTTGCTGGCAGGGCTGGGGTGGAACAGGAGGATGGGAGGTGAGAAGTCATGAACTTCAGTTCATTTTTGGGGTTTTTTTAAGTACTTGCAGTGACCTCAGTGATCGTTGTCTTTTTATACAAGTTGTATCTCCCTACCACCAAAAGTCAGAATTTCAACTTCAGCATTGTAAGGTACTTCCTAGCTCTTGTCACTGTTGTATTGGAATATCAAGATCATCTAGGAGTATGAAAAAAAAGGATTAACAATGCTCTAAACAATGGAAGTTTATTACTGGGTGACCTTTTTATTGTTGTGATTCATTAATTCTTTGTTTGTAGATTAAATTGTTTGCATTAGTCACCTAGATAAAACTCCACTGTTGCTAACATCCATGGGAGAGTGCTTTGCAAACGTGAAGTGTTGATCTTTTTAGAGACATTATCATTAATTGGGAGTCCAGCAGATTATTCAGCAGATTTAATTACAAAAGGATCAAGGCTCACAAGCCATGCCCTTATTTCTACCCAAACTTTAATAAATATGGAGTACAGGTGAAGGAATGATCAAGGGCATGTCTTCAGCTGCAGAGTGTCCTGAAGATCTCCCTTCAAAAGTGATGTGTATGGCTTCTGATTTTAGCCTCTGCTGGCTGTGAGGTCTCTGTAGAATTATTGATCATTTTTGTAACCCAGTCGCATCTCTTACATCTCTGAAATCAATGTTGGTTTGGGGATTTTTTTTTTTTAGAAAAATGACCTGAGAAGCAGCATTTGGGTATGAATGTTTTGGAAAAGCACTGGGGTGACATGCAGGGAATGCATTGGGAAACATTAAGCTCATCTACTCTTGATTGCAACCAAGGTTACAACCTTAGATCTGCCTTTAAGACGGGAATGTTTTTTCATGGTGATAATGATCAGTGGGTGTGAAATGGAAAAGATTTGCAGCTGGAGAAGCATGATGTATTGCTGCAAACTTTTTTTCCCCTTTTTTCCTTTTAGATTAAAAGGAACAAACTTGTTTTAAATCACAGCACTCCTCCTCTGCATGGTTTGTCTAAGGTGTGCCCACATTATTTGGAGTGACAAACCCAAATGTGTCATAACTGGTGATTGCATGAGAGGGCAAACACTTAATTGATAAAAATGCTGCCATTGACTTTGGTCTTTAATCAGGTCTGTGGATGGAGTCTCTTGTCTAAACTGCCACTTAGGAGCTGTGTAACCTGCAGAGTTTCTCAAGGAGACTTTTTGATAGAGATGAGAGCTCCCACTTCCAAGGCAAAATGTCATGCAGCTTAATGAAGTATGAACTTCAAAAGCCTCAGAAAGAATGCATTGACCCTCTCTTAATATAACCTGGGGTTGGGTACAGTAGGTCCTCTTTTGTTAATGAATGAACTACTCCTGTAAATTTCCCAGTTTGTCCTGCTTTAATCTAAAATTGAAGAAAAGGATAATGCTTGTAATATTTTCACCCCACTTACATATTCATATAGAATGATGCTCTACTGAAGTGTACTGTGTATTCTTGAGAAAAACACTTGTAATACCCTCTGATGTTCATGCTTTAACCACCCCCTGCTTCTGAGTTAATATTAAAGAACTGAAGATAAAAGTTCACAATAATACAGAGTTTGGAGGCTTGTGGCAGCAGTGTCTGTGCCAGGTGCTGTGGCTGCCCGTGTCCCTGAGTGCAGTGAGATGTTGTACCTGTGTGTGCCTCACACCTGGCTTCTTTCCATGGCTGAAACCATCTCAGGTGTCACTTGTGCTCTGTTGTGTGCTGTACAATTAATGTTCCTCAGAAATCACTACCAGGGGGACAAAAGGACAAAGTGAAATACCTTTATAGTTCTACAGTAGGATGCTGTCATGAGGATGGCAGCTGTGGTTAAGTTACTTTTCTACTAAAGCAGAATTTGTTTGCTTAGTGGCATCTATGGTGACAAAGGCCACTGAGATGCCTGAATATCTGAGGTCAGTCCAGCAGAAAAAGTAGAACATACCACACATGCTTTTGATGTGGGAATTTTTCACAAAAGTCACTGTACAGGAGCCCTGTCTTTGCTTCTGTCAAGGTCCTTAGGCAAGAGGACAGCCAGCCTTGATGTTTAGTTCAGCTCTGTGGTGAGAGGATCTGATAAACCTCTTGTCTTTTATTTGTTGGGTACTTGATTTCTTCTTGATGACAAACTAGTTTTCTGCCCCACCTTCAGAATGTCTTTGAGTAATGAATGAATGGAGGCCCCTGAGCACCTTTTACAAATAAAATATTTGCTTGCATTGCTTGTGGAAGAACCTGCTGCTTGGTTGGTTTTAAGAAAGTCAGCTGGGGCGCCTGAATAAACTGATTTTTTTTGAGAGGAGTTTATTACAGCTTGTCTGGCTCTGCTTTAATTCTCCAGGCAAAATACTTTCCTCACTAAACTGTGCTTGACCTCACCTTTTAAGTTTTTGTCACTCAGATCTTTGATTTAGATTCTTTTCATCCTCTGCTTCCCAAACTCCAGTCTGCATCATGCAAGAAGCCATCCCTTCTGTGGAAGGGGTGTCTGGCAGCTGCCACCTGAGCTCAGCACCATCCCCAGGCAAGCTCCCTGCTGCTTCTGGGTTCTGTCACACCTCAGTGCAGACTTCTGCTCAGTCTGCTTATTATGAGGCTGATGGCTTGGCTTGCTCCTCTTAAGAGAGGCATTCTCTAGCTCATGAGATCTGTGTGGTGTTAGCATAGGGCTGTTGGTGAAATGGTCACTTCTGTGCATTGACTGAAGGCAGCTGTGCCTGGAGAACTCGGATGAGGCTGCCACACCATCAGCAGCATCTTCCTCCAGGAGAAGGTGTCGCTTAAATTGCAGCTCTGAGGCCTTTCCTCAACCCTTCTTCCACATTGTCTGACACTAAAAGTGCTGGATATGGGTTCAAAGCCCTCCTCCCCTCATTATCTAGTTGAACTTTTCTTCTGAGATCCTGTTTTGTGGGTGTGAAAGTGCTGGTAAACAATAAACAGTCTGACTTGAAGTCTGGAGCACTTCTCTGAAATTCTGCCCTTAACTCACCACCACTTTGCAGCATTACATGTGAGCTTTAATATGACTTGCAGAAGATGCCAGAGCTGGTACAGCTGGTAGGAGTGGGAAAGCAGGAGACAATGATCTGCTTTTGTGGAGCTGTTAGATTGCTTCCTCCTGTTTTCTGAAACTGCAGAAGGAATCCTTACATTATCACACTAGGAGTTATATTAAAATTGGGTGAAGTAAAGTACATGTCTTGTGCTCTGTGTTTGGGATTTATTATTTCTTGTGGTAGCTGATGAGCTGGGGATACCTGGACAGACACAAGAGATGCTGTCCCATCCCCAGCATCACTGACAGTGTTGCCTCCTCTCCTGTCAGGAGGAATAAGCAATGGAAATCTGCATTTGGGTTTAAGAGAATGAAAATACTCTTCAACTACTCTTCCACTGTGGGATGTACTCTTATGTTACCTTTAGAATGAGCAAACACATTTCCCATGCCATTCCTCAGGATACAAGCCCCTGCTGTATTTCCTGTCACAAAGTGCTGACAGTCATTTTGTTCAGCCAGAGGCAGTTCTGACAGCAAAGCTGATGTGAGAGCAGTGCTCATGAAGACGTTTGTTTCATGGAACCAAAATTTCACATAGCCTCCCAAATCCCCTGCACTCTGCCTGCAGTGCTTCCCATTGCTTCCAAAGGCTGTGTTGGGTGTCCTCTCCCTGCAAGTGCCTGGCTCAGGAAAGCAATTCCATATTGTGCTTAAGTGGAAAATAAAATAATTGTGAATCTCTGTAGCTCGATGCTGTGCAGTGCCATCAAGTGGCAGTTCTGTCACAGGACACATTTTCAGGGCTGCCTGTGTTAGTATTGAGGTTTCAAAGTGTTTCTTTTAAACTGTTGTAAAGTTTTGTCTGTCTGCAGTTGTGGTTGGAGGGGCTACTTCATCAGTAAGATAATGATTAAAATGGTTTCTGTTCTCTAATGGCAGAAATGTCACTGTAAATAGTGCCTCAGTCATTGCAGTAGCTCTAAGTACTGTAGCTGTGAAAAATTTAAAGACTGGTGAGGATATTTTGCAGCTGGCAAGAAAATGAGTGCTGTGGGACACACTCAGCTCTGTCTCTCTGAAGGTTTTGCTGTACTGTAGAGGAGGCTGAAGGACCAGGAAAAAGGCATTCTTCAGCTCTCTTCTGCTTTTGGATCTTACTGTTCAAGCCTGATCTTTTTTTCCCTTTGGTTTTCTATAAGACACCTCAAGGCTATTTGTGAAAATACTCCAGTGGTAGGAGATTGCTTCTAATAATATGTCATCATATGTACTTTATCTTCCAGGAATTGTGACTCCCTCCATGTCTCTGGTGCCAAGAGAGTAGCTGGATTTCTCTTAGTCACTGCACACATTCAGACTGCCTGCTATTGCTCCTAAGCACTGCAATTTTGTTGTTATTGCTAGATGGGCAATTAGTAGGAAATACTATCAATCACTCAAGCAGCTGGTTATAAAATTACCTGGTTTTGTACTCACAAGTGTAATGAAGAACAGAAGAGGCTTTAGGATGAGGCCAGAGAATCAATGGATGAGACCATTCACATCAATTTGGGTGTGTTTTTCTAGGAACTGATTGAAGTAGTTTCCAGAATTTCAGAAAAAAAGCCTAAGAGTAAGACCAGTACTTGTTGTAGAAACTGCATGGTACTGGAGGGGACATTCTGCAGCAAATTTTCCCCTTTCTTTTGTCTCGTCTTCATGTTCATTATGACATTATATGGAGAATTGCATAATTTAAAGGTTAAAACTAATGTATTACTGCTTTTGTGTGCCTCCACACCTCCTCCTCCGTACCAGAGCTGTGCAGGGCTTGTGGTGGAAGGGGCTTGGAGTTACTGTCACTACTTGCTTTTTCAGGCCAGAAAGTGCACAATTCTTTAAGTGAGTAGCCTGGCTAACACTAAACTGCCTGAGTAAATGAAAAATAAATCATTATTTTCTTTACTACACTGCCGAATTCACAAAAACAAAGTTCCCATCGCAGTTTTTCCCTAGGTGTTTGCATTTAGTACAAAAGGCTGAATGGCACTCCTCTTACCCTTTCTGTTTTTCTGCTTAAGTTTGATTTTCCTAATTTTCCTGTTAATTTTATCATGTGTTTGTGTATGCTAAAGATGATCAACCATGACCTTGGCTGTTGGTTTTTTGTGTCTGTGTACAGCACAGGCTGGCACTGAGCTGATGCACTATACTCTGAGCAAGTGCTGCAGAGCACGTGAAGCCTCATGCTAAGGCAGTGGTACAGCTAAATTAGCTATTAACAGCCCAATCTAATAACCTGCCTGGCTGTGGGTAGCAGAGTGGCATGTCAGGAAGATCTCTGCATGGAGATAAATCATGTCTCTCTCAGCTGTAACGAGATCGTGTTACTTTGATGGATTTCTGCTGGCAGGCTGTAGAGATCTCCTTTGAGCTGCATGGATTAATATGTGTGTAATAGTTATAATAGCATCTTGACACTCAATAAAAACTCATCTTGGAGATGATTGATTTGGAGGCTGACGGAGACATGCTCTGTCAAAGGATGTGGGTCACTAATAATGGATTTCTTGAAGCTTGGCCATTTCCACAGGGGTTTGTGCTGCTTGGTTCAGAGTAGGAGATCCACCCCTTGCTCTTCTCAGACCTTTTAGCTCTTTGCAAACAAATCCTGCTGCAGGATTAGACACCTAGACTGGCCTGGGCCGTGGTTGTGGCTGTGAGATGGTGTTAATAAATCAGCCCTAACAATGTTGACTCTGCAGACAGGCAAGTTGAGGGTGTCCTTGCCATGTTTTGTAGCACAGGTTGCACTCAGGATGGATCCATGAGAGCCAGCTTGGACCTGGAGGTAACACCTCAGGGCTGTTTATCATAAATGTCCTTGTTTTCCCACGGATTCTTTTTTGCCCAAAGAGTCTTAAATAAATGGTCTTTTGACTCTGTACTTGTGTCAACATTTTATCCATCAATATGCTAAGCTAATCTTATTTTTGGACCAAATTCTTTTACACCTTTGAGGAAAGAAAGTGGTGGAGAGAAGAAAGTTATTTTGTCTCTGTGTCAGTGTTTCAAGTCATGGCTTTGTGGCTAGTATTGGAAGAGATCACTTGGCTCAGTGCAGTGTTAGTGAAATATGGAAGGTATCACCTCGATTTGCTCTGTGGGCTGGCAGAAAAATGTGTACCATCATTCTGCTCTTTTGGTGGCCTGCGGGCAAGACAGACTGGTCTGTGATTGTGTTTTCCAAAGAATGAGAGAGTGCTTTGCAAAATCTGGCTTTCTCATCACAGAGGTGCTCAGTATCTGCTGTTAACCTGAAACCTTTCACTGGTAGAAATAATAGCACTGCTGTTAATTTAAAAAGGAAGTAAGGTTAAATCTGGAGTTTGTTTTTTTTTTTTTTTTAAGAAAAAATCATTTATTTTATTTAAACCATGGGAGTCATTTCTGTCTTCTTTTGTTTGGAGGGTGGTATTTTTTTTTTTTTTAATTAGGAAAACTTACCTGCTTCATGCTTTAAGATCAAGGAGTTTGAAGTCGTTGACTACAAAAAAGGACACAAACTGCCCCAAAACTTGGCAGCTTGCCATTGTATTTATTTCTGGAGCCTTTCCCTGAAGGTTTTATCTGCAGGAGGTTGCAACACTCCACCCCAACGCCATCCATCTTTCTCCTGTTCCTTACCCAGGTCACTGCCTTTATCATGGGGGATATCTCCAGGTGAGGAGGGATTTCTTGGGCTGCTCATGTTCAGACACATTTCACAGCCCTACCTTTGTTCCTGGGGCCTGGAGTTCTGCAGAATGAACTGTGTTTGATGTGATTTTTTTTTCCCACTAAGTGCTCCTCTGAGTCAACCCACAGTGGTGAAATTGAGGATGTCTGTAATGATTGGTGTTATCTTGCTGTAACAGATATCTCTGACCTCCTCCCATGGTCTTTTGCTTTCCTATCCATGTGCTGGGAGCTTGCAGGCTAAATGGCCATGTCTGGAAAAGGGGATGGGTGTTCCAGGCTGAGGCAGTGAGATCCACTGACAAATTTGCCCCATGCCGGGACAGAGAGGGAAGGGGACTCAGCTGGGTGTTTTGGAGGTAGGATCCATCCCCAGATTCTGCCTCTCAGGCTGTTTCATCTGTTAACCTGGGAATAGCAGCCTGGAAGAGTTTGCTGGATGTAGGTTATTTTCTTGCCCTGGAAGTTGAGCATCCTGTGGTTTTCAGAGCCAGCAGTGGTAGTGCTGTGTCACAGCTGACTGGCTGGAACACTTACTCAGACCTGCAAAAACTGGGATCTAAGCCTTTCTCAATCAAAAGGGTTATTCCAGGAGATGAGAGCACTGTCATGTTTGCTCTAAAAATAGTTGCCCAAACCCCCATTTCCTTTTGCAGTCAGGAGGCTGTGTGGGTGCACATGGCTTTGTTCTGCATGGAGATGTCCATGTGTCCTTCCCAGATGTCATTCTCCAGGGGTTTAAGCACAACTTTGCACCAACCCAAAGTAACCTTAGATGGGAGGGATCTTCCAGGGTACTCAGCTGAGATTTGGGAACTGTCTGGGACCAAATGTTTAGCTGCTGATCTTGTTTTGTACTGAAAGAGGTAGATGGTAATGGATCATCAAGCATCTAAACAATTATATTGTACTTTTTTCCTTATTTGATGATTTTTGTTACATTTTATAAAGGTGCCTTGCAGTTGCCTTTTGTGCTCCAGCTGTTTTCAGACTCCTCTGCAGTTCGCACTTTGAGGTGGAATTGTCTCAGTTTTCCCTTTGACTTGGTCTAGCTTAATTATTGTCAGTGCTGCAGACTTCCCAAAGAAAACGTGATGTCATTGAAAAGCCAGCTGTTCCTTAAAAGCCATTTGGATGAAAAGTGTGTTTGGACCACCATTCCCATTTTATTGGTGGGGAAACTCAAAGCACAGGGATGTGAAAAAGCTTGCCTGGTGCTGGAATTACAGCCTGATCCTGGGTGCTCTGTGTCAAGCTGGGGTAGCAGCAAGTCCAACTCCATCTAAAAATGAATAAATAAAGGGACCAATGAGCCTGAACTGAAGGAGGAGGAAGAAGAAGCCACAGCTGTGATTTTGTGCTGTGCTGGGTACAGTGGAGCTCTCCTGGGAGCTGTTTAGGGCTTCCCAAAGGGGAAGAGGAAAAAACGCAATAAAGCAGTGACTCAACATGGGCCTGATTCATGTTATGAGCAGCGGAAACAAAACAAAACTTGTTGTAATGACAAAGGTTACATTTACTCATCCAATCCAGCCTCTTTGATACAGCATCATAACCCCAAAATCCACAACAACTCATAGAAGGAAACACCTTGGGAGAAACAGCTTTCTTTCCTTCATGTGAATCTCCAGCCCATCTAACCCGTGGACTTCCCGTTCAGGAGGGTTTTGCTGCATGAGAAAACAGCCACAGTTTGCTGTCAATGGTCAGCAGCCATTTCTGCATTTTGCTTTTCTGGGTAGAACAAATTAATGATTACTGGTTGTTGGTGTTTTCTCATTAAAAGCAGAATGTTAAAGTAACACTTGAGTGCTGCAGTATTGCCATCTAATGCACACTTAATTTTCATAAGTATTTTTAGATTCTCTGTATGGAAGTCAGAGTGGGTGGTTAGTGGCTTAAGTAATGTTCTTTAAAATTCCCAGTATGAACCATTGGGGGGAACCCAGCATAGAAATCAAATGCTTCAGCTACAAAAATACAGCTTCCCTTTTCTTCCTTTTTTTTTTTCCTTGTTTGTTTTCAGAAATGTTAAAATTTCTCAGTCATCATGTTAAGAATATTTTTTCCCCTTTTTCAGTCCATTGTTGACAGGAGTACCTGTTTGTGGTAGAGCTGATATCCCTCAGAGAACGTTCCCTACTGCCAAATAAACTCATGGTTTTCATCTTGAAGCCTGGAATTCTGCAGTTGCCAGGGCTGTTTTCATGGTCCCAAATGATGACCAATTCCCCCAAACCAGACAGATTTCCAGAGCTTGAAGTGGAAAAGAAAGATGTATTTATATACTTACTGCAATTATTTATTTTTGGAAGGTGGATAGTATTTTTGAGGTGATAAGTGATCTTAATTCTTTTGAGCTTAAAGATTTTGTTCACTTTATTAGCACAACGAAATATTGCTCAGATAATCTATTAAAAAAATAGCCTTTGAAGGTAAATTTTAACAGGCTTACTTGGAGTTGTTTGCTTTGCCTACACACAATCCACATGCATTTGACTGCAGTGCTGGAAAAAAGGTGGATTTGTGCTAATTGCCAGCAAATCGTGCTGATAAACAGGTGCCTTTTCTAGGTAGTTTTGAAGTTGATTTCTAATGACAGCATTTGGACCTTTTTAGAGATAATTGTATTTCTGCTGCCTTAACGGAGCCAAAACTTCAGAGATGGGCCACTCTGAAATCCCTTTCTGCATTATTTTCTAGTTTAAAGCTCAAGGTCAGGCTTGGCTTTTCCAGTGCACCTGTCCCATGGGGAGGCAGACCTGCTTTCTCCCTTTGGTTTGGAAAAGGGAATAGAGGAAAGAGCCCCTTCCACCCTCTTTACATCCCGTTCCATCTGAGACCAGGGATTTTTTGGATCCAGACAAGGGACAGGGTGGCCTCTTTCATGAATGGACCAGGATGGAATGTTTTCATTTCCAATGGGCTTTAAGCCAAGTAAATATCAGTCGATCCAAACTAGTTTTGAAATTAAATTATTCTTATTTGTTGGAGCATTCCAGAGAATGGCTTTGATCTGTCTGTACTTTCACCAAAGGGATATTGGCAGGCTGGCCTCCCATTTCTAGCCATTGGGGATGAAAGAAGGGTTATAATAACCACCTTGTGTGGCAATGATACTGAACAGATGACATTTTTCGGACAATATTAAATGAATAAAGGTAAACATATTTCAATTAAAATGTTTTTGGAAGCTGAATGCAATAGGGCTGTTGGAAAGTCTTCTATGTGGGCTGGAGGAATTTGGCTGCATTTGTAACTGATTTTCTTTAACTCCAAAAATCTTGGAAAGAGAGGGGTTTGTTCTGTGTGTTATTTCCTTTCCAAATAAATATACTGTTTGAATAACTTAAAGATCAAATTAAAATTGGCAGTGAACAATGAAACTGTCAGTAACTGGGAGGTAGAGAGGTGTGTTAAAGAAGGGGGGTCTTTTGCTTCTGGGATCCCATCAGCACAGTGACTGGGTTAGCTCAGGTGACACCTGTAAGTAAACTGAAGCACACAGCAATTAAGTGGCACATTGTCAGTCTTAACAAAGATATTTGGAGACAAAAATTAAAGTAAAAAAGTCCATTAAATAAGATGCTCAGTGTTCCACAGTCTTTGCTGAAGGATCCTCTAGAAGAGGTGGGAGCAGGGTGGTGGAGACCTTCCCACCATGAAGTGCTGTTTAGACACTGCTGAAGAACCTTTTAAATTTATACCAGCTGATGATAAATTGTACTTTCCCTAGACTTAAACAATAAGTGAAATGAACTGAGTTAAAATCTTAGGAGTGGAACAAGTTGGTTGGAAAGATCTGCTGAAGGTCACTAGTCTGACCACCTTCCACCTTCCAAATTAGGTCAGGTATCTAAATAAATCCAGCTATAGGTTTAAGTTCCAGCTTGGATTTCAGGTGATGTTGAACCTTTGGTGTTGAGATTTCTTACATGTGTTTGCTAGGTTTTCTGTAAAAAACTAAATATACAAATTGTGATTTGCAATATTGATGCAAATTGAATTGCTTTTCCTAGAAATGTAAGTGTTTTGCATGGATAGACAGGTGTCTTCTCACAAAAACTCTGTCAATTTGCTTTGATGTCACAAAAATTAGAATAACTGCACTTGATTTCTGAGTTAAATAAAAGACAAATCTCTTAGCAGATACCATGCTAAACACTCAGTGCTGTTGTTGAGTGTTCTGAAGTGTCACCTGCATTTTAAACCTTTTAAAGTACTTTGTATGTTCATGCCTTAAGGGAGAAACGGTTAGAACAAAGACAGATATAAAAAACAAAGGACAAAGGGTTTGTAGGTTAAAACTCAAGCTTTTGGTTTTTTGAACATCAGCTCAAATCTGGATCCATTTGCTTGAAATGGAATATTTAGTTTTCATCTCAGCATGTGAACTGGTCATGCTTGAATTTAAAGCTTGATTTATTTCTTTTTGCACCTGTTTTTATTTTAACACTGACTCTATACAAGATAGACTTTTGCTACATGGTTCCTTCCTCCCCAGCTGGAAGTCTGGTCTGATATTATCGCGTGAGACCTTCCTAAAATTTACATTTGTAACTCTACAACCTCTAAAAATGCAAAATACAGTCACTGCTCCATTAGGTTGTTTTGTTGTTTTTTTTTTTTCATTTATGGTTTTCTTTCCTGTGTTGCAGCACTGACCCACATATTTGGTTTTAAGACCAGCGGCCAGGCATGTACTTGCCCCACAAAATCTTGTTTATATAAAACAAGGTACAATCCTGCCCCTGGCAAGAGGTGCCAGATGGGCTGGATCAGGGGAGAACTGGACATAAACTTGGAGGGGGAAGTGTAAAAGGAGCTGAGGGAGAGGAGAGGGAGACGTGAGGCAGAGCTTGGGAAGCGATGCTAACACGGGACGGATGTCCAGGAGGGCCTGCAAGTCTGGGAATTTTCTACAATAGTTGTATTTGACAAAGAGAAGGGATGAGCTCAGTCATCTTAAGGGGGAGGTTTTAAAGGAAATGACATGTGGATTCTCTTGAATATGCAAATCAGAATTATATAATCTGCAATAACAATAATGATAAAATCTTTTCCAGATTTGCAGCTGTAGCCGTTTGCTCAGTGGGGTGGTGTGGCAGCCACAGCTGCAGTGTAGAACTGGGGCATCCACCTGGTTCTGATCTCCACAGAAAAGGGACAGAAGGTCACATCACAGACTGTTGTTCTCAGTGTCTTGTAGTTTATATAATTTTTTCAGGCTAATAAAGTATGGGGAGATCCCAGAGACATTTAAAAGATGTGTAGTAGATGTGGCACTTGGGGACATGGTTTAGTGATGGCTTGACAGTGCTGGGTTAACAGCTGGACCTGATGATCTTGGAGGTCTTTTCCTAAATGAGCCTTATGATTTTTTCATTACATGAAAATGCTTCACTTAGGTTTGCAGTAGCTGTAAGCCAGTCTCTTTCCTTGCTTTCCCTTCCCCATGGAATACTGGAATTGGTTGATATTGCCCCTGTTCCTTCCCCTGCAGGTGTAGGAGTTTCAGGTGTATTTACTGTACCCTTTGCTGGGTTAACTGTGATAACCGAATGCCCTTTATAAATATAATTTTCCCTGGGAGCAAAGATGAGCTAAATGATAAAATATCCTGAGGTACTTAAGTAAAGCCTCCATAATACTAAGCAGGAGAGTTTAACCAACAGATCATGAGAGGGTTTTTTCCTCAAGGCTTGAAAAATTGCTGTATTTGCTAACACACAGAGCTCTTCACCAAGGCATCAGCTTATAGATGAGTGAGAAGAGCTAACACTGTCTGTTCACCACAGTTTCTGTTTCTTTGTAAGGAAGGTGGGAAAAAAATCTCAGTGGATATGAAACTTGGGTACCTTTGTGTATTTATGGATTATGGATGAAGTATGTGTTCAGTGATCAAGGTGGATCTATGGCTGCAGTGCTGGCTTGGACAGGGGAAATGTGAGCACTCATGAATTAGGGTGGTTTTTTTTGAAATTTGTGAAGATAGAGGGAATTTTAGGCCACCATCTCATTTCTGGTGTTTTACTTATGCAAATGTGATGATATATGTCTATATATGTGTGTGTGTACAAAAATCCATGTGTGGGGTGTGCACATCTTTGTCAGATTTGGTGTGATTTCATTATATTAAGTTGTTATTTTGAATATAGCCTGGAGATTTCTACATGTCTCTTCCTCGAGCTACATTCAACATATTTCCTAATGTTGGCTGGCTTTGATACTAAGGTTGACTTGCATGTCTGAGTCCTGTGAAAGGAATGTGTGAATGGAGAGAGTGAATCTTGTAGGAAGAGTAGTTTTGTTTTAGATGATGCCGTTTTTGATCATATAAACTTAACCTTATTTCTTGTTTTTTTTCCTAGGGCGACTCTGTTATTACAGTGCAGCTGAGTGAAGAAGATAAAGTTGAAGATGATGTAGTTTTTTACTTGGTCTTCACTGGATCAACTGTCCAACACTGCACAAGCACGAGAAAGATTAATCCTGGGAGTCTGGAGACGATTTCTCCTGGTAAACAATTGCCTTTCTTTGCATATCAGTGTATCAGTCTGTGAAATTTGGTTACTGCAAGTGGACTGGAATGTAATGCTGTTTCCTTGATTGACTTTTTCCTCATTTACACATTCACAAGGAGTGGAACATGTGGTTTGGATGGCTGCTTTTGCCTTTTAAAAACCCCTTTCTTGATTTCACCAGAATTATATGACTTTCAGATTAGAATTATTTAATATGTAACTATGAGATGATATTGTGGAAAGCTCACAGTCACACATACACATAGTAAAAAGCTTTTAAATGCAGGAAAGATGGTGGAAGATACATTTGTGAGGTTACAGAAGCTATTGCCCAAATGGTGGACAGCCTAGTAAGTCTTAGCAACACTTACCATCTGCTTGACTCCATGAGGTTCACTGCTGTCTTCCTGGTGAAATACAACCCTTTCCCCTAAATCTTGTTGAGCTCAGAGCTCACACAGCATTTCTGGAGCTCTTGCAGTACAGGTGATGTGCTGCTCAGTGCTCTCTCTCCATGGCTGGTTCAGATGAGGTGTGTTTCCACATTAAAGCCCACCACTGCTTTTATCCTTTGTGCCATCAACAAAACAAAACAAAATGAATCTGCATTTCCCTTTGGTGACTTCAGGACCGTGGGAATGAGCATGTTCCAGGCTGCAGTCCTCACCATCAACCTTTCATTCTGACTTGTTGCTATGCAGCACATTGCTACCAGTGTGAGAAAAACGCCTGACATTTTCACTACACACCCTGTAACTCAGGCCATCAAGTGCTTTTCTTGGGTTTGTCTTTTCACCTACCTCCTAAGTGTTGTTTTGTGAGAGATGCACATGGAGTAAAATTCGGAGGTTTTTTTTCTCTTGGGAATGAGTGGCTAAAAGTTGGGCACTCAGTGTTTTTTCATTTCCTCCTCTTTTTGTGCTGTTCGTGTCGTTCATTTGGCTTGGAAAGAGAAGTCTTTTTATGGCTACTGATGACTGGAGCCCCGTGCAATCAATTAGATTAATGCTTATTTTCTCCCAGAAGAGCAAGAGGGGGTGACTCCTTCCCTGCTTTTGTGTGGTGGGCGTGGGGCTCTGCCAGCCCTGCTTGCAATGACTTCACCTCTCCCTCGGGGCCGTGGCTGCTGCGCCAAGAAAGGAGCTGAAAAGCTCCAGTGTTCCCTTCAGCCCATGTGAGAAGCAGCGTGCTGGATGGGATTTCCGGGCAGGAGCGACTCTTTCCCATCACTGATGTCCTTGCAGCACTGCCAGTGATGTCAGTGATGCTCTGGGCACTGCCAGCCCCAGGTATCACGGAGTCACTGGGGAGGGCTCCCTGTAGCTCGTTTGGTTGCTGGTAGTGATTCAAAAGGAAAGGAGGGAATTTCTCTCAATTGTTTCTTTAGCAATAATGGATTGTTTTGTTGGTTTTTTGGGGGGTTTTTTTTTGGTTTTTTGGGGGTTTTTTTACCCAGTATAGTCATGATCTTGTGGCGTGTGAAGCTAGACTGGGATGGGTGCTGTCCCAAAATACAGCTTGTTTCAGACAGAGTTTTAAGGCACCTTTCAGAAAGGTGCTCTCATTCCTGCACTGTCCAGGGCTGTGGTGCAAGGAATGGGTGACTTCTCATGTAAAAGTACCATGTGGATAACACTCTCATCTGTGCTCATACCTCATTTTGGTGAGACTACCTAAGAAAAAAATACTTCAGTAGTGAAAAGGTTGTTGGGGAAAGGCAAAGCAAGGAATAGGAAAAGCCTGATTTTTTTCATACCCTCTGCTGACACCCGTGCATTTGTCCAGTGTTGTTTCAGCACTGACTGCACTGATTTCAGTGGAAGTATGACTTATTCCAGTGCAGCTCTTCCTCCTCCTCCTTCCTGGACGCACAGGGAATCTGTAATCATGTGTTTACTCTGTATATTCCACAGTTGCCTTGGCGATGACTGTGGTGACTCAGAGCATTATTTGACCTCGAAGGGATTAGCCATGAACAACACACAGTGTGTGTGAGACCAGCCCTTGTTCAAACACCCAGCCCTGGGCACTCAGCAAGGGCTCTGCAAGGAAACTCCTGCAAACAGCTCTTCTAGCCCAAATCCCATCCTTTCCTTCCAGCTCTGAGCATCTTTAATTTGTTCCTGTGATGCAGGGAGTGTTGCACATCCCTGGAAAGACAGCAGCTCATGGGGACAGCCCAGGTGGATTGAGGAAGGGCTGGGTCACTCAGGAGCCTCTCTGCCTTCCTTGAACCTCCTCTGCATCCCCTTCTGGACTCATTCCCTTGCCCCAAGCCCTCCATGTGGTCCCCAGGAGAATTCAGATGAAGCCCATCAGCAGCTGAGTGAAAAGGATGACTGTAACTCTGTTAAAGATTAAGTAAAAAACAAGCCCAGATTTGTAATTTTTGTTTCTTGACTTTTTCACTGGGTTAAAAGACAGAAAAAGGATTATTTTGTTACATTTGCTGCCAAAATTAATCAGAATGTTTTAGCAAAGCTTTCAAAGAAAATCACATTTAAAAAGAAATCTTAACAACATAAAGTTGTTTTAGGTAAAAAAATTAGAGAAAATGGAATGGAAATATAAGCTGTCAAAATACCTCATAAATTCTCATTGTATGTGAAAATTCTCCATATCCTGAAAGCCCTTACCTAAATAAAAGCTATCACTGCAGAATTAAATGACTATTGGATCTTATATCATTACTAGAGCAATCTGCCTCTTTCCTAAGCTTTTTTTATCATCAGCCTTAAAGACTGAATATATAATCCATACTACTGTTCAAATGCGAGCTTTTATTTCTGTATATAATAAAAGAAAAGATTTCTGATTGTAGATTTATGGGAGCAGCCTTATTTTAGCTGAAGATGTGGATAAATACAGATTCATCACTTCTGCAAATTACAGAGTAGTTACCTGTATTTATGCACTTGCTCTGAAGAATGGGATGGATTATTTACCCTGCCAAGCTGTTGGCTGTGTTAATTTAAGGAAAGTAATTTCCTCTTGTAAGAAACAGATTCTCATCTGAGCTGATCAGTCATAACTTGAAGTGTCAAAATTAGCTACTGAGATTCAAGAATTAGCCAGGAGTTGATGTTTTGTGTGCTTTCAGTAGCTCTTTTGCCAGCCTAAGGACACACCAGGTTATATCATCCCATGAAGCTTTCATTTGTCTCAGTGAAAATCTACCAAAACCTTTATTTAACTGTTGGCTTTACTGTGGCTGTTACAGTTCTTTTATTTCCAATAATCCGGTTGAAATTCTCCCTAATGGAAGCAGTTTTCCTCAGTACGAGAGGCACTGTGTAGTTCTACAGCTCAGTTTCAAGCATTGTTTTATCAGACACAGCAATCTCTGCTGCTGTGGTTAAACTGCTGTTGGCTGCTGAATTTGTACTGTGGGGGATGGATATGTCCTCTTAGTCACAGATACTGGTCCTACTGGTGTTGGTCATTAACTGAGCTTTGCAGCAAGTCCTTATTCCTACAGTAGCTGAGACTGCCATAATCTTAAAGCATTTTTTCCTTCCCACCATCTCTGCAGGATAGGGAGGGTAACTGAGGCCGAGCAGATTTCATGTGGTAGTGAAGGAAATCTGTGTAAAGCAGGGAAGTGAAACATTCATTGCAAGACAGCAGCCTCATCTCTTGCCTCTCTGCTGGAGCAGCTTTTTTTCCCACTGGGAAAAAATCCCAACCCAGTAATAAAAATCCTGAAATCATGATCTGGCAAACAAGCCAGCAGAAGAAAGAATGACCTCATCACTGTCCACATAAGTCAAAAGTCCCAACCACAGCTTGCTGTGGCCAATGGAGGCCTCTGAGCAGTGGGAAGCTTTTGGGGAGATCTGGGGAAATTTTCTTGCAGGAGCTCCTGATCTGGGGCCTCCAGTATTTGTGTGGTGCATTTATTGCAAAAACTGGCATGCCATCACCATAGCAGCTGTATGACTGGACATGAGTTTTGCTTTGCATTGAACGACTGGTGGTCTGGAAAGTGTGGGAGACACAGGGGAAGTTTGAAATGAAATTTCAAACAGGGAGAGACAGTCCAGAATCCAGAGCTGCAGCAGCTCCTGATCAAATAAGTGAAGGGTAAGAAACACCCTGTCTGTGTGCCAGGTCACCAAAACAAGAAGTAAATTTTGGGAGGTGTAATTGCCTTGGTGAGTACTGTTGAAATGTGTTGCATCACTCCAAGCTCCATAATACCAAAATCACTTTTCTCATGTTTGCTGAACTCAAAAGGTGCAGGATTCTTGTGTGGGTTTCAAAGGGGAGAGGATCAAAACTGGAAGTAGAAAAGGGGTCTGAGAGACTGTCTGTCTGCTGGTAGCTGCCTGCCAGCAGTTTCCACAGGGCTGACACATTCTGGTTGACTCACTCTGAGCTTTCTCTCCATCCTTAAGCTAAGGCAGAGAAGCAGTTCAGTCTTTACCTTGTTCTTAATTCCATTGCCCTTGGAGTTGTTGTTTTTTGGTGGTTTCTTTCCCTCCTTACTTTCTTTCTGCTAGTAAAAAGGATAGAAAAAACTTAATTTCAGTTAGCTTGGAAATATTTTCATTTCAAACTTTTCATTTACTGTGAAATCCTTTACATATGGTCATGCTTTATTGACTTCTACCACAGACTGTGTTTTCCCCTAAGAAACAACTCTTCATAGAAAAAGCTGTATTTCATGAATTACAATCTTTGTACTTGTAGACCAGAAGGGTAAACAAGTTGCATAACAAATGGCCACTTGGCAATACCAGTTGTGGATTTGAAAATACTCTTAATTATAAAACAAAAACCCCTTAAAATAGACTAAAACAGCATAGCCAAAAGGACTTTTTGCAGTTTATCCTCTTTGGTATATTTAATTGCTTGAGGCAGTGTAATTAAAAGGAAGTGATGCCAGTACTAGATGACATCAGTCACAGGAAAATGTGATTGAATCTGTGTTGAAATTATTTCAGATGTAATGTGTGGGGTCTTGCACTTCTTTAGGTCTTTAAGGCATCTGCAGTGTGTAAAGGCCTTTAAAAAAAGCTTTACCCACTCTTCAATTTCTCTTTCACCTTTCCAGTGAAAGGTTTGAAAGGAAAAGCAGAGGCTCCTGTCCATTGCTGGTGCTGTTCCTGTGCATTTCATAAGGCTTCCTGTGTTGCAAGAGTGAATGCAGTAACTGTGTACATCTCACAAATGCACTTCAAAGACAGGCTCTGATTTTCAGAACTAGAACTCAGGATTTCTGAAGCAGAAAAGAAGCACTTTTTGGATGGTCACAGGAGATCCCTTGGCTTCCTTTTCCACAAGCCAC
The DNA here is from genome assembly GCF_021018805.1 of Prinia subflava. Classification (NCBI taxonomy): domain Eukaryota; kingdom Metazoa; phylum Chordata; class Aves; order Passeriformes; family Cisticolidae; genus Prinia; species Prinia subflava. The sequence goes on from NC_086261.1 coordinate 6,454,708, forward strand.
CATATGGCAACATCTCTTGGATGCAAATCTGAGATCCTTCGTGAGGTTCACAACATTTGTTGTCTGGTTTTCCTGTCCTTAAATCTCTCTGTAAGACCTCTTTCAACCCAGCTCCACCATGGTGACTTGGAGGATGGAATTAGTCTTTAGTCACCTACCAAGCAAACCCAAACATGTGCTTCCAGCAGGGCTTTAAATAGCTGCCCAGGCTGGGGGCCCATTGTTTGATAGCTCCAATGTGAATTCTGAAAATAGGAGGTTTGGACAGGATTTCCACTTTTGGAGGAGTAGGAAATGAAATCATCTTTTAATAAAACTCTGTTTAGGGGTGTTTTGTCTCCATGTAGGCCTTGTTAAACAAGAAAAAGTCTGGAGAGTTCAGCTGCTGCCCTTTTAAGTGCACCCCAGCTCACAGGCACAGGTAGCAGTGAGATGGACAGGTCTGAGCTGTACATTAACTTAGCTGCTAATGACTTGCAACTGAGAAATCACCCTCTGCTTTCATGCTCATTGATCTGCATTAGTATCATGTAGAGGAAGCAGTGCTATCATGCTGATACATCTTATCTCTTCAGGGATAAAAACAGACAGAGCAGAGCACCATGTCTTCATTTTTCATTCTCGTGTTTTTCCCCAGAGCAAGCTTCATTAAGTGTCCCTATTCATTCCCAGTAAGGAATTCTTCAGTTCAAGAGCAGTTGTCTCATTTAAAATAATTTTTAAAGCATGGTTTAATGCGTAGATGAGGAATTTGCTTTGCAGCAGCAGAATTAGGTGCTGTACCCATCCCTGCACAGACTGAAATAGTTTTTTAATTTCTGTAATTTTCCTGCAATATGTTGGTATTTCTCAAAACAGCTCCAAGTCAAAAGTTGTTTCCAAGCTAGATTTAAAGTAACTGAGGAGCAAAAGGAGAAATGGTATAAAATGCGATGTTGCTGGAGTTAAGGGATGGATTATTTGACTTTATCACAGTCAAGACAGCATACAAATGACCACATTTGATACTGTGGCAAAAAAAAAAAAGGATGAAGAAGTTTCCTTCTTGGGATGTAGCCATGCAGTCTGAGATATCATCTGGTATGTTTGTGGGGAGAGTTAAAACTTGAATAAGGATACTGCTGGATGGTACAAGCAGGATGATACTGAGTATTTCACCATTTCTATTGTTATTCTGGCCACAGGGCCTGATTTCTGAAGGAGAGTGAAGGCAATCAGAAGAGGTGCTGGTGCTGCAGCAATGGGTGCTCCATTGTAAATGATGGAGATTTCTCATCCTTTCTCTGAGGTCCTCTCATCTATCTGGTTTATTCACTTACGTGTGTTTTCAGCCTGTGGAAATGCAAACCTTTATAAATAGGCTCATTGCTCTTCCTGACTGTCATGGTTTAACCCAAGCCAGCAGCTAAGCCCCACAGAGCTGCCTCTTGTGCCATGAGGAAGAGAATGGGAAGAGCAAAAGTGAGAAAACTTGAGAGTTGAGATAAAGCCAGGTTAATAGATAAAGCAAAAGCCACATGCAAACAAAGCAAAACAGGGGATTAGGTCACTGCTTTCCGTGGGCATGCAGGTGTTCAGCCATCCTCAGGGCAGCAGGGCCCCATCACATGTGATGGAGATTTCCTCTCTCCCCAGCTCTGTACACTGACCATGACTCCAATGGTCTGGGATATCCCTCGGGTCACTTGGGGTCAGCTGTACCAGTTGTGTCCCCTCCTAACTCCTTGTGTCCTGATCCTGCTCACTGGAGGCGTGGGTGAGAAGAAGAAAAGGCCTTGGGTGTGTGTAAGCAGTGCTCAGCAAGAAGGAAAATATGCCTGGATTATCAAAACTGTTTCCAGCACAAATCCAAAGCAGCCCCACACTGGCTACTGCAAAGGAAATGAGCTCTATTCACCAAAACACCAAAACCAGCCTACTGACCCAAAGTTTTTTCTTTTTCCCTTTTCAATGTCAGACACTTTTCTGTTCCACATCTAGGCAGGTGTTGGAGGGGGTTACAGCAGTCCACAGTGGATGGACATAGGTGATGGAACCACCCTGATGGGTGATAAGTGCATAACTTGGTGCTTAACCCATGTTAGAGGAAAGCCCTGCTGTCTGCCAGAGGGAGCAGAAGGGTGAGGCCCAGGAGCAATGCTGGCTGTTCTGGCACTGCCTGGAGCTCTGTGTGATTGTGGACAAGTCACTTAACCTCATGAAAACAGATTTGGTTTTGCAGTGATAACCACTTACCTCCTGAGACTGCCAGAAAGCTCAGCTCCCTTGTGGTGATGCTCTGGGACAAGGGCTGTAGAAGTTCAGATATTAGTCCAGGCCATTGGATCTTTGATGTGGTGAGAAGTGTTGCCTCACTGATGATTCCCTCAGAAGGTTCCTGTATTGGGGACATGTTTGCTCACTTTGTTCCTGTAGCCATTTCAAAGCAGGGGGGCAGAGACCTCTTGAGCAATCTTTCTAGTATTCTTGTTATTATTTCTTGTTACATACTGGCTCCCTTTTCATTTGATTGGCTTGCCCTGAGTCAGAACCTGTCCCATGTTCTTACCCCTACATCTGGCACCCTCTCAGATGTGAGGAAGCAGAACATCAAAGCACTGCAAGCAGTCACCCTCCCTAGGGTTTAGCACGATGTTTGTTTGATGCTGTTACATAAAAATGGATTGTCAGGCCTGTCACTTTCTCTTCTAGGCTGGATTCAATATCTAGGGAAGTTTCAGTAGAATCCTTGTTGGCCACAGGTCAGGACATGGTCTTTTTATCACCTTCCCTTGTGTTGCATTTTGCAGCTGGTGTTTAACACATGCTCCATCCCAGGGAACTTTGTGTACGTCCACGATGTGCTGCTTTAAGGAGACCACACGTCTTGACTGAGGTTTCTGTAGTTCTTGTCTTGATGGAGGAGCCTTTGCTGTCTCACAGCAGAGTAGTTTGGCATTGTGACAAGGAAATGACTGTCCCAAATGATTTCTCTGTAGCTGCTCATGGACCATTTTTGCCTGCTGCTTCAATCCTGAAAGTTCGCTGGCAGAGTAGTTGTATTCTAGGTTATTCTGCAGATGGGATTCTTATGGGAATAGGCAGAAAATATTTTTTCAAAATTGAATCAAAGGTTTAGCTATCCTCATGCTATTAAGGAAGCTTTTATTGTGTTTGTTTTTATTAAACTCTGCATTCTAGCAACCTTCTGCTGCTCTGCAGTAGGGAGAGCCCAGCTCACAGGATTTGAGTCAGCTCCTGTAGGCTGGAATGGTCCTCTCACAGTGTGCACAGAGATCACTGCTTTTGTAGAGGCTGGAAACAAAATTAATGTCCTACCTGTTTTGTAGTTGATGTCTGTAGGTAGATCAGCAAAGCAAGAAGGTGTAGGGGAAAACATGTACAATTCTAAATGGCCCTAAGGGCAAGTTCCCTCAGATTTGTATCATCCCGTTCTTTGGGGCTTTTACTATGAGGATGAGTGGAATTTGTGAATGGGTTTCATCTGAGCAGCTGAGTACTAATACAGTAATTATTAGAATGTACATGCAGTATTTTCAAGAGCAACAGAAGAAATTCTTCCTACCCTTATTCTTCAAAACAACAAAATTAGTAAATCTATTCCTTCAGCTTTCAGGTCATCCTCCTGCTAACAGCTACCTGGTGCTGGAAGGAAAGAAGTTTTCTCACCTTTCAGCTCCAGAGCATCCTGGATGTAAAGAACAGTTGCAGCAACATCCATGTGTGTTTTTCTCCCCTTCTCCACTTGCCTTTGATACCTTTCCAGCTGCATTTGCTCTCCTTAGGAAACCACAGCCTCATCTCTGACAATTTTGGTGTTACCCGCAGTGTCCTAATAGCAGTTTTGACCTTTCAATTAACTTCAGGATTGCCTCTTTCAGCAGACAAAATCTGTACAGATGCCAAAAGCCTCAGAACAGATTTGTGAGGTTGGCTGAAAGGACCATGAAGATTAGGGACATATTTTCCCTTTTGTCAGGGAAATCAACAGCAAAAGGCCCCAACAGAAGAAGGAAACTTTCCCACTGACCACAAATAGGGGCTTAAATGGAATTTTCAAGCCTTTAAAAATAAATCGTCATTTTGTATTTAATTAAGCAGGGTTTCATGAATGTGGTAGTATGCTGAGGTCATGGGCAAAAAGAAGCTTTTCCAGTAATTAGTGCAGGGTCCATGCTGTTCTGGCAAAAACAGCCATGACGTCAGTCTGAGGCTGGAACAAGAAACTGTGCCACACAGTGAACTTGAAACACAAACCTTATTATTGAAGGGGCATGTCTGACAACTACAAGTTCTGGTTGTGTTGGACACATAGTATATTTTTCCTTTTAAAATTCCAAAAAGGTGTTTGATTTGCTTTGGTGTTTGGTCTTTTTTTTTTCCCTCGAGTTTCTGAGTCAATGAAATTGCTGCCATGCCAGGGCCTCCTTTCTCCTGTTTCTCCTGCCCTAAATAAATAATAAAATTACCAAACTTTCAACCCTCTGGTTTTGTAAACATGGAAAGTGGCCATTTCCATGTTTTTATTTAGCAGAAGCAACTTAGTTTTTAGTTTTTTCCTGTGCATTTTTCCCAAATGCAAGGGGCAGGTGCAGCAGTGAGCACTCACAGGGCATGCCCGGGCAGGTCGTACTCTGGTAGCCATGTAGACCTTTGTTTTAGGAGAAATTTCAATGTTTTCAGTGCAAGCCAAGTGTTGTGACAGCATTTGGAGTATGTAGTTCTGCAGCACTCAGATTCTAGTTTCTATGAGTTACTGGAGTCCTGCAGAGCTGCGAAAGAAGTTTGTCCAATTAACCTGGCTTTTGGTACGTTAGCAAAATCTTTTACTTAAATTACTTAAAACTCTTGGGATTGCTTGTTGCTGAATATAAATAGCCTGTGTGGCTTATAGTTCTTGACTTATACTGGGACAGAGAAGAGTTATACTTCTTTTCCTTTTAAAATCTGTAAGAAATATTTGCCTCTGACGACACATATGAATTCCAAAGATGGTGTTATTTTAGAGTTGTGACCCTCAATAACTTGGTCTTATTTATTTAATGCAAAGAGTGTGTGTGTCAAAGGAATTGCACAGGTGTGTTTCCTCAGCCCACGCCATTTTTCCTTTTTCTTTTTTTTTTTTACCATTTGTCTGAATTTTGTTTTGCAGGCCATGACTGCTGTGAGACAGTGAAGGTGGCACTCTGTGCCTCCAGAGAAGGTCACCCCATTCTGGTTGTGGCAGAAGAGAGTTTCCAGTTTGTCCAGGATGAAGCCTACGACGCTGCCCAGTTTCTGGCCACCTGTGCTGGCAACCAGCAGGCGCTGAATTTCACACGGTTCTTGGACAGGTCAAGGCCACCTGCTGCAGACGTGGACTTTTTAGATGAGAAGGTGGCCTTGGCATTTCGACACCTGAAGCTGCCGGCAGAATGGAACGTGCTGGGAGCAGACCAGTCCCTGACCGGTGAGGATTTGTGGGGTAGAGTGAGATTGGCAGGTTGGGAGAGAGGTAAAAAGAGAGAGAAAGGGTTTTCTGCCTTGGGAACCTGCCATGTACCTTCCAAAGGGTGTGGTGGTCCCTGTGCTTGGAGATGAGATGTGATGTCCATCCACATCCCATATCTTGCCTTTCAGCCTCCTTAAAATACACAAGGTATAAAATATATAATATAAAATATGTAATATAAAATACATAATCGTAACTTGTGATTTTTCCAGGTCTTCTCTTATGAAATAGCACGAGCTGGCAGTCAGTATTTTCACATACACCCTGAAAGGGTTTTTTTATGTGTGTAACAATGGCATGTGTATCAGATAGTGCTATATGCTAAAAGAGCCCTGTGTGCAGAATATCTGATGCTCCTGGAAATGTCCTTGTGCCAGAAATTCGGCGCTTGTAGTAAATGTTGGTTTTATAGCACAGGTGCAAAACGACTGTAACATTAAAAATACATGTGATTTTTCTTGGAGAACTTGGGGCTGTGGCCCTGAGGGTTTATATCACTTCCCTGGTTGCACACAGAATGTGTTAACACTGCAGTTCCCCAAAATAAGCCTGAACAATTTTGCAAATAAAAGAAGGGAAGGGTGGGAAAACTTGACCCTTAACCACAGCAGTGAGGGCTACTGAGAGCTTATAAATAAACCCCAAGGCTGGCCCGAAGTCTCTGGTGGCTGCTGAAGTAGAAGTGCTGAGGTGTTCAGGGTGCTGTGGTGTGTCTGTGTCCTTGGAGTTCTGCTTATTTTGTCACAAGGGGGTGAAAGGAAACACACGTGGCACCAGGAGACCAGTTCCAGTATGTGCAAATCCTTGCTGTAAATTTTTAGGGTATTTTGGCAAATAGTTTCACTTCAGGAATGTGACTGTGAAGCATCTGTTATCTTTCATAAGATGCAGTGGCACAAACACTTGAATAGGGCTGGGATGTGGCTCACTTGCTGCAGCAGGCTCAGTTCTGCTCACTGCAACAGGGTATTCCATAGGAGATTTTCCTGCTTTATTTTACTCCAGCTTGCTTGACTGGTTTTGTAAAACTCAATACAAGGACAGGCAATTCCCATGTTAGCAGACATTAAAATATTTGATCATATTTAATGGCTCCTTGATAGAAATTCAGCAGCTGTCATATGTTTATAAAGAGATAAACACTTGGTATTCTTTTCTTTGAGTGGAAGTCACTGATGTTTCTTTCTCTATTTGAAAAGTGTTGTGATAATGCAGACATTTCTGGTGTAAGTGATATAAATATAGTCACAGTGATCTTAATGAAAACTCTGAATTGTTGCTGATTTTGCAGGAAGGCTGAGATCTGTTTTCTCTTTTTGACTTTGATTATTCTTTGGAAAATCAGTACTTAGTGAAACCAGGCCGTAAGATTTACATTGGTTTGCTCAGCATATGCTTGTGTGCCTGGAAATTGTGGTTATATGCAGGGCTCTGTATGTTAGTGGACTTGTGGAGCATCTGTGGCATCCACAGTGAGAAGGGAGAGCTCTGTAGTGCCAAATTCTGTAACTCTTGAGTGTTTTGGCATCCTGTGGTGAGGTGTGTGTAGATAGAAGTGAATAAATATAACATCACTAAATGCAAATTTAATTCAATAATCTTTCTATAAAATATGTTCCTTTTTGTTAGAGACAGAGTTATCTGATAGTTTTTTTGCAGTGAGATATTTACACATAGGGAATTTGGGGAATTTTATTTGATTGTGACAGGAAGGATTTGCATGCATAAGCATCATTTTGGTCACAAAACTGTTTTGCTAAGAGTGAGATGGAAGAGATGTCCCTGGTTTATGATAGAACAACAGATTAGGGAAACCTCTGTGCTAAAATACAGCACCCTTATACTGGTGCTTGTGTGTTAATTTGTGTGTGGGAGAGAGGAAAGCACTGCAAAGATTGCACTGTAGGAGTGTTTGAACAATTAGGCACATTCTGGCCAGTGCCTGCAGTGGGACAGCCTGTCCTGCACTGCTTCACTACCTATGAACAGCCATTGCAATTCATGCTTCACATTTCCCTAAATGTCAGCACCAGATAGCTTCAAATAACCTTCTCCAAGGAGAACATACTATAGAAATGAGAACAAAAGAAAATGTCAGATCTCTTCTTGAAAGATGCTTAGCGCTGCCTCTGAGCTGGCACGTCTCTATGGGCTCTTGTGGGCTGGGAACAAAACGCTGCTGTTCAGCAAAACCCTCTGAAGGCAGGAGCGAGCTGGGAGCCTCCGCCAGCTCCTGGAGGGCCACAGCCCCACGGGGAACTGCTGCTCAGAGGAGGCTGCTGTTGTCAAACACGTTTAAAGGTCGATTTTTCAAAGGCCTGAAGTAGGAGTCTAACTTTTGCAAAAGTTGGGAAGCAATGGCTTTCTGCAGGCAGGAGCTGGGTACAAGGTCTACTACTGAGCACAACTCCAGGCTGAGTTTTGAGGAGGGGGTGGCTTTGTATGAGGGCTTCTCCTTGCTTTTGCCTGCACCCAGGCCTGGCCAGGTTTGAGCAGAGGGCAGGGAGTTCACTGCTGTCACCCCAGAGGGCAGAGAGGCTGCTGAAAGTTTCCCCCACCTCAGTCTCCTGAGGCTGTTGAACTCATCTGCTGTGTCACTAAACAGACACGGCCACAGAACTGGGGATGATGGAGTGCCTGAGATACCTGTCATCAGAGGTCCCTGGGCTCCATTCCCTTGCTGGGACAGGCAGAGGGTACTCAGCCATTTGGTGGGATGAACTGGGAAGCAGAAGAGAGCCCGAGACAGTGTGGCTGGGGAAGAGCATGGTCCCTGAGATACAGCTGTGCTCTTCACCAGGCAAACACTGTCCCTCCATAGCAGGCAGTTCCTGGGCCTGGCTCTTAGTTATCTATCTGTATGAACTCCAGTGGCATCCACAATTTCAGAAAATCCATAATTAAGGATTAGTCTTATTACTGTGGTATTCCAAACACAGCGTTTCTTTCAGGTGCCATATAATCATGTCTGTCTTAATAATTACAAGTGCACTGTAACTTTCTAAAGAACATGGTTGTTACTGCTGTCAAAAGTGGGGCTATTTACTGTTCTCAGTGGCATTTAAAGGCAGCTATTTAAATGGAACAGATTGTTACACTTCATGTCTAGAAATCGAAATTTAATATGTATCCTGAGGATGTATGCAATGTAAATACAGGACTGTGATGTTCTGTTTTAAATTACTGAAGAGAAAATAAGCTAACTAGAAAACCACAACTGAATACTTTGAGGTATGAGTAATGATTATGGCTTGTTTATGTTGCAATGGGGTAAAAAAAAAGAGAAAAAAATAAGGAGGATCTGAGGCTCAGGTATAACAAGCTTAGAGAACTTAATTGTATCACTAGTAAACAGATCACTTTCAAAATAATTTTGAAGTAATATTCTAGCAACACCTTTGAGGAAACAGTCTTTCCATTTTGCCTATTAAAAGTGAGTGGTGAAACCCAGAGCTATGGTTAATTTTTGGTTGTGTGAGCTTTCTGAGGCGGTGCTTCAGGAGCTGGTTAATGTTGACAGAGGGTTGCTGTGATCACCATGATACAGAGCAATTCCCCTGGGAGTGCAAGGGCTGCTGTGAGATAGTGAGCCAGGTTTTCAAGCAGATAGCCAGGAGACCATCAGATCAGATAGAACACTTAGGTGATTGCAGTTACTGATGTGTTGGATAGGTACAGCTTCCCAGAAGTGCTCTGGGTTAAGCATGGTTCTTCGATAAGTACTGTTTGGGAAATTAAACTCCATGACCTCACCAGGTGGGGGGTGGGTATAGAGGGAAGCTCTCTGCCCTGATTTGAAATACTCTAAATGTGTTAGGATTGTGGGTTTAATATCTTCATGTACAAAACCAGTAGGATTTCAATGTACAGGGCAACATGAGTGTCACTGGGAATAGAGATAATGAATTGGGGTTTTTTTTGCACAAAGGGAGAAAGTCTGAAGAGTGAAAGTCACCTAAAAAACCATCTTATTTTAAACAAAAAATACTAAAAAACCTTTTGAAAACTTTCAGAATATGGTTATTAGTATCTAGTCTTTTTTACCATGGGAGGATGCTAAAGTTATGCTAACGATGATGTATTTCAGACATGGAGCTTTAATCTGTTCATCTGCTGCACTCTTTTTATAGTTTCTCTTGGAACCCTTTTACTGCAATAGTTACAGGTGTTCTTTTGGTTGGGTTTCATATCCTTTCCAGTCTGCTGCTCAGCTTCTGTGCTCTCTGATAAAGAATGGTATGGTATAAATCAGCATGAGCTGTTCAGTGCCAACAGCACAAAGTGCTCTGTTCAGCAGCAGTCCTTGATAAGATGTAAAGAGTCTTGTCCATACCTAAATTTAGTGCCCTCTGCAGTGGAAAATGGGAAGCAGAAAGCAATTCTTGTTCAGACAGCATCAGAAATGTGCTGCTCAAGACTGAGATGCACCGTTCAGTCTGTGGCCAAGAAATTGTTGGACTGAGAATGTTCCTGTTCCCTTTGATATTAGCGGGAATGGGGACATGGAGATCTTTTGGTGTGCTTTGAAAAATTTCTTGTTTATCAGATTAAGAAAGGAATTATCCACACATCTTTTTATTAAGTGAGCTCATAACTCCAAACACGACATCTTTGCCTTGACCTTTCTGCAGTGCAGTTGTTTGCTGGAGCCTTCCTCTAGGACCTCACTGTGAGGTGGCAGCTTGGTTCTAGGGTTTTCTACCTTTGTTTTTCAAGGATTGATCTGAGCAGTGAGAACGTTTCCAGCAGAGAGCAAGATTTTGAGGCCAGATGTGACAGTAGATTTCCAAATTTTGCTTAGTGTACATGAGTTTGGGTGAGAACCAAGTAAAGGTTACGAGCACAAGAAGACGAAGCCATGCTACCCCATTCCATGCCTGGCTCATGAGATGTTTCAGGGCATGGAGGATAAATTGAGCATGAGGTGTAGGTTACTCTATCTGGAAAGTTATTTTCAAAAAGGAACAGTAATTTGGTTTTTTTTGTTGTTATTTAATCAGGTTTAAATTGAAATTTTTTACTTAGTGTTCTTGGGCGTGTCATACCCAAAGGGGTTTTTTTTTCCTTCAATGCTTATTTGTTTTGTGCTAATAGCACCTTAAACCTTTACTATTAGCAAAATATATACGACAGTCTATGGAAATTTGGTCCTCAGTTGCCCAGATAAACTGTTCATGAATCACAGCAGAAAAAATTACACAAATATAATATACCCAAAGACTTGTGTTTTGCCAGCTGGACTAGAGTACCCTGCCATTATGGGGCAATAATCATATGTTTCACCTCTTGCCTATTACTAGGAAACGAGAAAGGAACAAAACAATCTTGGCCTTTTCAGTATCGTGTGTCTTGTATTTCCACAGTTTCCTAATTACCAGAAGCTTCTTGTTGACATTCAAATGACAGGCATTTTAAGACAAGGAGCTCTTGCTTGGTATGTGGTAGGAGAAGGAGCTCTGGCTTTTGCATGTTAAAGCTTTTGGTATTCTTTCACACGTGGGACATTTTGCACCACTACAAGAACATAAAATCATTGATTGGATTTCTACATTTTGTGTGACAAGGTTCATCCCTTCAAAGGTAGGAAGTCTGAAGGGATCTGTGTGCCTTCCTCCCCTCTCCACCCAGGAAAATGTCCATACCTGCTGCAGACCAGCTCTTGTCTAGTTTTGAGCAACACCATACACCAACAGATGTATTTTCATTATGTATTAGTAGTTAATCCAGCCCACAGATGGCACATGCCTTTTTAACTGTCACCATGCAAGTTTTGCACACTCCAGAACCTTCCAAAGCCACTGCCTGGGGCCCCTGCAGTTGTTGGATGTACAGTACTTTGTCTCTTCACTGCCATCATCTGTGCCCATCTGTTAGGGTGGCCTTGTGCCAGGTTCTGTGTCAGGCAGAGCCTTCCAAAAGTGGATAGTGAGCCTGTGTGTTTAATATACTCTGGTGGCAACGTGCCACCTCCTCTTGTACAGATCCTGTGCATGTTGTCACCACCCAAAGGCATCAGGGCAGGGCCACATTCACTTCAGATGAGTTTGCAGACACCTCCATCCAAACTCTGGAACTACTCTGTCCACTGGTTCAGTGATGAAGAAGATCGTTTCAATAGAACAGGAAAGATGTTCTCAGAAGGAAGGTGCAGTCATATCAGCAGATTGAGACAACTGGGGAGGCATTGGGACAACTGGGAGGGGCCATTTCATCTTTGGACATGAGACGGAGGCTCAGGGACAAGAGGAATATCTGTCTGCATCTTGCAGAACTTGCAGTTGGTAGTGTGTGTTTGGTGGTGAACCATGAGCAGGTGAGCAGAAGATGCTTTTCCCTTTTGGTAATGCTGTCAGCATTTTGGTCCAGGGATCTGTGCTTATGCTTTGCAGGTCTACGCTGCTCAGCTCTGGGGCAAGACTTTCTGTTGTAGTTTAGAAGATGATTTTGCCTTTCAACAAAGCAGCCATAACAGGAGATCCCATGTGAGAACCAAATGTGGTCAGACAAGTGCAACACATTCTTTATTTGGCTTGCAGTTGTTTGCTCTAACAGAAGTGATTTTGTGCCTCCTGCATCTCTGTATTACACCACAATAATTATGTTGGCTCTGCCAGTCAGTGTACAGGTAGTGTGGGAGCTTTGTACATGTACAAGTTGAGTAAAGCACTGGGCATTTGCTTTCATTCTAGAAAAGTCCTATCTGTATCTGTATCCACATTTTGCAACCTCCTCAGTACCCTTTCTTTTGTGTCTATGTGCTGTGTTATTTTTCACTTTTCTTTAAATCCAGGGCTGCAACCATTGATTAATCTCCATGTTGTGCTATTTCTAAATCATTACACTCTGTAACATTTAATACCCAATTTCTTCTCATTCCTTAGCCAAAGGCTGAGAATTTGTCTCTGGGAGAGCTCAGCCATTCCCTTTTCTCTGATCAGCTGGAACCTCAATTCAGACACACTCGTGTATTCAGGGCAGCCTGGTTTTGCTTTACGGTAATCAAGAGGAGGTTAGGGGGAAGACTTGGTTTGTAGCCCAGAGACCTAATTTGGAGTCATTCAGAAGAGAAATGGTGCCAGAAAGGCTTTGGTTCTTGCATACAGATTAGTTCTTCAGAATTTGATCCAAAAAGTTGTGAAAAACTGTGTGTGAGGCAGGGGAGAACTGCCCATTTTTGCTTTGTTTTGTTTTTCACCGAAGGTCTTAATGACATCCCTGAAGTAAGTTAAATAAGCAAGAACAGCAGCAGCACTTTGAAGAAATGATTTCTCTTGGGGCACACTTCTTAAAGAAAAAAAATACAAAATTAAATCCTAAAGCCATTATGTGTGTGCATTTTAAAATCTGTTGTATAGGTTTGGCCGGCACCCTAATTAATAACCTAATAAATAATTTCTGTGATAGTAAAGGATTTATACCAAGTGTGCTCATTGGTATAGTTTGCTGAGACCCAGTTGGTGCTTTTTTGTGGTTGTTGGTGTCAGTCAATACTAAAATCCTTTGTTAATTAAAAAAAAAAATTATTTCTTGCAGTTTTTTTAACCCAAATGCTTTTGCCTTTCATACAGAAATAACAAGCTTTGATCTGCAAATGCTGGATTTCAGCAGTGCATCTGGAGCTCATTTCTGGTTAAAGTTTTTCAGAGCATCATTCTAGGGCTGCAGCTTTTGGAGTAGGGGGTATTTTTCTGAAATGAAAGCTCAGGCTCAAGAGTGACTTTTACCAAATTAGGAGGTCATGGTTTTTAAATACAAAAAAGCAGCAGTGGAGATTGGTAGTTTATAAATGCTGCTACTCAGAATGACATAGCTACCGTATTAAGCTGAGAAAAGCTGGTCTGAGACATAATCAAACCAGAAAAGAAAACGCTTGCTTCTTTTTTTTTCCTTTTTTTTTGTCTATATGAGTTTTTAAACAGTTCTCTTTTATAACTGCTTTGGATATGTGCATTGGATATAATTGGTTTGGTTTTTTTTCTTCTTGCCTTGGGATAAATCAGCATTCCCATTAGATAACAAAATTTGTCCATCCCTAAAACCTGGTTCTGGTTGTGTGAGGAGAAGGTTTGGACATCCACGCTTCTGTTTGGGTGTGCTGTAGCTTGGTGGTGTTCAGGAAATGGTGGGGTTTTCACATTGCCATTGTGGTCAATCTCAGCATGAGAGGTCCTGAGCACTTCCAGTCCCACCGAAGCATTTTCCTCACTTTAGGACTGGTGTCTCCTGGATATTGGCAGCCAGGCTGCTTTTCCAGGTGCTGCAGGTTCCCTTGGCCTGTCAGCTCCTTCCAGCTGCCGTGTGGTGGGGCTGGGATGTGGGGATACAACATCCCCCCTAACCCACAAGCCTACAAATTCCCATTTCTTTTCTTTCTTTTCCTCCCCTGCCAGAGAACGTCCCTCGGGAGACGCTGCTGCACTTTGCGGTGCGGCTGGGGCTGCTGCGGCTGACGTGGTTTCTGCTCCAGCAGCCGGGTGGAAGAGGAGCCCTCAGCATCCACAACAACGAGGGGGCCACGCCTGTCAGCTTGGCCTTGGAGAGGGGCTACCAGAAGCTGCACCAACTTTTGACAGAGTAAGGATGATTTGATGGTTCCTCTGCTGGTTTTTCATTCTCCACCACACTTGGCTTTGCTGTACATTATCACTGAGTGGTGTTTGTGTGCTACACTACATCCTTAAAGGCAATTTTGGTCTAACTTTGCTTTTACCATTCTTGCTAACAGCAATGAGGGCAATCCTGAAGGCTTAGGAGAAATGCAATAATATTTTTTGAGGGAGTTTCTTGTTGCTCAGCATTCTATTTCCAGTTGTCTTTTAAAGTCCCAAGTGAGTCACTGTAATACTGACTAATTAAGACAAATTTTACGCAAACACAAATGAAAAAGCTTTTCTTCAAGCAAGCACAACTGCCCAAAAGAGGGGATCTAACATTCGTTGTGGTGGTGGACTGTTGTGTTCTTACTTTTTAGAGAGGGAGTTTTTTAGTTGAATGAAATAGTGATCATTGAAATAAGGCAGTATCTTGTAGAGAATAGGCATTTTACCATTGTAGGTTTAAAAAAAAAAAAGGAAGGTAAGAAGTAATGCAAATATTTAAAGGAGAACAGAATATTTAACAGAAACAGGTCTCTTGTAAATGGTCTTGAGAAACAGCCAGGTCTTACAACACATAGCAAGTAACTAGTGGCATGAGCATTTATTGCACTGCTTTACAAGGAATCCTTTGGAAGATGGCAAGTTAGCTCTGAGCAGCAAATGTTTGGAGATCCAGCTTTAATAGCTGAGAGTAATAAAGACAAAGAGCTTAAAAAAATCTCAAGGGGGCTGTTTGTATAGGAGGAAAGATTTAGTCTGCGTGTGTGTTATTCTGATGCCTGGTTCTCTTAAGCTTTGTTATAAACTTTGTGTTTCTGAATTGACTTCTCAGATAGTTTGGGTTTATGTTGAGTGACCCAGTGTCGTGTTTAGGAGCCTGCTGTGTTGTACACATTATCATGCAACATTCCCTGTTATGAACTGTAAATTATTCTGCTTTCTGTAGTTGTTGGGTGCAGTGTTGAGGGGGCAGAAAATATGATCTGTATTGCTGAAGTGATTGCATTTAAGTTTTACCCTTAAATTCAGGCAGCCACATGGAAAATGAGTGAAGGAGAAAGTGCAGGGTGGGATGGGACCTATACCCAAAAACCTTCTCCTGCCACCTTTGCTGGCATTAATAGAGAGGATGACAGTGTTACGTTTTTCTCCATCAAGGTCAACAGTTATACTGTGAAAACACAACTATCTCACAGGCTGTATTGTAAAAATGAGATGTGCAAATTCATCATGTAACTGCAGCAAGGTTCTCCAAGGTGAGACTAAGCACATTAACAGGCTTTACATACTGTCAGGAAGCTTAAGCTGGCCAAAACTTGATTATAGACCTCACAGCAAATACTGCAGCCCAAAAGCGAGTAGAGCTGATAATTTAAATAAAAATGGGAAGTAAATAAAACTGTTACAACAGCTATTCATGTATGTGGTGAAGTACTTCACAACTGGCTCCAGTTTTGGAATGGCAGTTCTCACTCAGTGGAATGAAAAGAGGACTGGGATTCCAGGACATTGTCCTGTGCCATTGGCTTTGAGGAACACTGCTGGCCCAATCCATGGAATCTCTCCGATGACCTTTGCAGTTTGTCTTTGAAAATAAGACACAAGCAACTGCAGAAATGTTACCATCAGCGTCCCAATTCCTGTTCTTCATGGTACATCCTTAAACTTTGTGATTTGTGTTCCTCTTGGACTGCTGGGTGGAAATACAATGTGTAAACATCTGACAGCCATGCCACAGGTCCTGTGGCTCTGAAAACTCTTCTATTCTCATGAAGGCCTACAAATAGAAATCCATGGATGCTGGAAATCCTTTCTCAATGGGTGGGATGGTGGTGGAGCATCGTGATATGACCTTGGGACTGACTGGAGCAGTGACATGGGGGTGGCCACAGCCCTTCCCCATAGGAGAGAGATGGTGACAAAATGGGCACATCCTGATTCCTCAGCAGTGATTTTTTTATTATTCTGAGCATTTTCTGCAATAAGATGGGATCAAGACTTGAAAATCCATATTGGGAAGAGAAATACTGCGCTTCAAAACAGAGAAAATTCCGTGAAGAGAGCAAGTGTCATTTATGTGCTGTCAAAACACAAAGGACACTGTACAAGCTCCTTTCTGCACTCTGCCTGTGCTCATGCTGTATAATCCATGCACAGATTTTGGCACACTGCTCATCCCACTCAGCAAAACACAGAGCAGCAACGCATGTTAGTGAGGGCCCCTACAAAGGAGTCATTATTTTTACAAGTAATTAAACTGCACCACGCCAAATAAATGAATGCAGCGTGTTTTGTGATGCATTATCCTTGGGGGGAATTCATTGTTCTCTTGCTTGCTAATTTGGAGGACCCTGCGTTTTACAATGATTCTCCCAGCCAGCATTGAGAAGGGGTGAAATTTTGCCATAATTAGGATACAATCATTAAAGAGCAGACATAAAACCTTCTCAGTTGATGTAGTTTTGCCTTGGTTTGTCTGTAAAAGCAGCTTGATTCAGCTGCAGTGTAAATATTTTTCTCAAAAACTAATTTCACTGGTGACATTTTGAATTTCTGTTTATCTGATGAACTTTCCCTTCTCAGCTTTTGCAGTACTAAATGGAAAAAAATAAAAGATGCTTCCTATGTAAGTTTTCCATCACTGGAAGTATTCTGTTCTGTGGTGTGCACTGGCTTTTCATCCTCAGACAGGAAAGGTGCATGGGCTAATTCTTTTGAGATACAAACAAGGAGCTGTCACGGAGCCTGTGTAGGTCACCAGGGATCGAGAGTCAATAGCAGCATTCATTAATAAATATTCATATAAGGAAATAAATATTCATTATCAATAAACAATCATCAGCTGTATAACATTCCTGAAGGGACTTGTTCTATCGCCAAGATGAAAACTGTTCAGCAAACAGTGTCCTGCAGTGCAAATGGAATAGGATAGCACAGAAGGGCAGTAGCTTTATAGGGGGAAAATACATATAAAGATTTATATATAAAGATTTATATATGAAGATTTATGTATAAAGATAACTTTGGAAATGGTGCAGTTTGCAAAGCCTGCTTTGAGTTTCAGCTGTTCCCAGAGTGCAGGGTCTGTGGCTGAGGCTGTTTCTCCCGTGTTGGAGCTGGGTGATGCTGCCTGCAGGGTGTTGGCTCTGCACAGGCACTGAGCAGGCTGCTGGAGCTCCGTGAGTTCCCCTGCACAGCTGCAGAGTGCAGTTGGTGTTTCCCAGTGCAGTCAGGGCAGTAACACAATCCCCTGCCAGCTCCATGTTCTGCAGGGCTCTCAGGGCAGTGGGGAAAATGGCTTCAAGGCACAGGGAGCGTGCGGGGTTGGAAATGTTGGGAGTGCTGCTTTGTAAAACATACAAACACTGATCTGGTTGCTGATTTTATTTCTGTCTACTAACATTTCTTTCCCCAGCAAAGCCAAACACTTGTAGTTCCTTCACAGCTGAGAGTGATTTATGCCCTCTGAAAAAGGGAAGGAAGAGAAAATCAAGCCCATTTCAAAAAAAAAATTGCGTTTTTCTAGTCCCTGCAAAGAGTTGCAATAGTCTCTGAGTTTTTTGCTGTAAACTTTTCTTACTTTTGCTGGTTTCTCTGCTTTTTGTTCTAAAGTGTTTCTGCACAGCTCTGGGATTGCTCTTCCCTTCAGATTTCCTGGTAACAATCAGGAGGCTCAGCCTGTGAAACTGTAAATTAGTACAAGTCTGTATTTCCAAAGTTAAAATGATTTAATTAACACACATGAGGAATAACTCACTGGTAGCAGAAGGGTTTTATGGATTTTTTTCAATCCATGATTATCACTTGCTATTGTTCTGATTTTACATAAGTAATTGGTGAAGTCTGGGCTGTAATCTCCATGGTGCCTCTCAAATAGGGATGTTTTTTCAGTGACTTTACTTTTATAGCTAAGTACACTTTTCTGCTTTTCTGTGCCAGAGCTGCAAGAGGATTTGCCTTGTCCTTTTTATTGGTTTTTTTTTTGCACCTCAATTTAGCAGACCCTTTAAGCAAGTGTTTAATTTCAGAAATACCCAGTTCATGTTCAGCAGAGTGTTTAAGCAGGATCTTAAAATCAGTCAGATGGTATACATATATTTTATTTCTGGCTAAGCAGAATCAGAGGCTGTAAGGTTTATTGAATTAGTGCTGATGTTTCTCCATCTGTTCTTCCACTCCAAACCAAGCAACAGATCCATTTGATTGCTGTTTGGGGAGCTGAGTTTGAGCTATGGCTTACTGTGGTGTGGCAGCAGAACAGTTGACTTTGTATCTACAAGTGATGGCACAAGATTAATGTGTCAAGAGGAATTCAAAAATGTTAGAAGGGCACTGAGAGAGGACTCAGGGCTGTGTGTTAAGGAGGTGCTGTTCAGCTACAGACAGTAATGTGTCTGGAGCAGTGTGGGAGGGCCAGTGTCTAGTTTTGTGGCTGTAGGATTTTCAGTTGAAACACCATCATTTAATAGCTTTAACATCATGATTAGAAAGGTACTGAGGTGCTGTGGGTTTCTTCTGGGCACAGCAGAGGAGCAGACTGGGAATGGGAGGATGGGGCAACCAGGTGTAAACACGATGGAGCAGGAAGAGTTTGTTTTCTCTCTTCCGCCTACTCACCCCACAGCATGGTCCAACTTTTACTGACTTCCTCGTGTGTTCCCACATCCCTATGAAGACTTTTCATTCTTTGGCTCCCTCCTCTCCTTTGTGTTGTATGTAACCACCTCTGAACGGTGAAGAAGAGAGAGAAGGCTTAGTCCGTGTGATAGAAACAGCTTTTTAACATTTCTGTATTCCCACTTGGAAACTCTAGTCCTGGGAGATCATGGAAACAGGCCTGTGAGGATAAGAAGGAACAGATTTAGAAGAGATTTGAGAATATTTGGTAAGATATAAGAAGAAATTATTTTCCTTCCCCCAGCAATCCTGATCTGGAAGTGTTCCCAAAAATTATAGGGGCCATAAGTGCTGGACAGCCTTGTGTGGTTGGTAAGTGATTATGAGAGACCAGCTCTGTTTCAGGATAAATTTAGAAAATGCAGATAAGTGGTTTCCCAGAACTGCTGGGTTTTTGGCCTCAGGCATGGGCTAGCTGGATACCCAGTTAGGATGCTCATATTTAGTCTCTGGAGCAGATTTGCTCCAAGCAGTGACATTCATGGTAGGGGTTAGAGTTTGAACAGATGATTGTAGGAATCTTTGTAAACTGCTGTGTCAGAGGCAGCCAAAGGCATGGCTTCTTCTCGGGGTTGTGTTGCAGAGCTGGTGATCACACTCACTTGCAGCATGTGGAGATGTTCTACAGAGACAACTCTTCTTCCATATCACTTGTCCTGATCTGGAGTGTTGTTTTTAGCTGTAACACTGCTTCCTGAAGTATTCTCCATGATGGTGCTTTTTTAATTTAAAATGCAACAAATGGCATCTGTTTTCACTCTTGAATGGGTTTCATAGATCCACCTTAAATTCCCTTTGTTTACTGGTTAGTCTCGAGGTGGACATTGGGTTCTGTGTTGGACCTATAGCTCCCCATCCTGAGCAGGGCATCTTTCTTGTTCTATAATGCTGTGAAAATAAAACAAATGGAAAATGCATTTAATAACACTTACTCTTGTGGAATGCAGATTGTACTTTTTGGCAAATATAGTTGATAAGAGTTTGGAGCTGTATTTTTATTTTTTTTAATGTATAATTAACATTGGGACCTAAGAAATGCTTGAGTTTAAAAGTACAGACCCATTGTATTTGGAAATACTGCAATGCTCCCTTAGCATATGTACATCTGCAAACAACTGTTGAAGGACCAAGCCAGCTTTTCTCTCTATGGTTTGCTGCAGTGTAGTGTGTTGATCAATGAGAAGTTAGCATTACATATTTTGAATCCAATTATTAAATATTTAATCTGATATTGAAGGGTAGATTATGCAATCCTGAATTCAGTTTGGTGTCAGAACCCACAACTGCAGTTCATGTTTGTACGAGGCTCTGTAAGGGGTTAGTCATTATTTCTACATCAGATGAACTTTTAACTCTTTCTTTCAACATCAAAACTATTCAAATTAGTGAGCAACATGTAGGTTTTTCTTGTATGAGAAGCATACTCTTTTTCTACTTTCCTGAGGCATTTGAAACACTTGGAAACACCTGAAGTATGAATTCTGTGTTTATTAAATCTCTTTCAAATTTGAAAATAGTTGATTTATTTTAACCCATTCTAGCACATGCTGGTTGCATGTGTTTTCTGGGTCTCATATACCATGCATATGGATGGTTATAAAAATGAGGAGGAGCAAGGAAGTGTTTATGTGCATTAGTGTTTTGTGTATAACAGAAGATAGTGTGTGTAAAGTTGATTGTACAGATACAAAGCCTCCATTACCCCAACACTTCTGCAAATAACACTGAAGTTCTGTTTGGTCAGATTTCTAAGACTGGTTTAAATGCTAGTGACTGCATTGAGTGTGGGTGCTGGGTTTTCCCAGGAGGGATTGTTGGCTTGATTCAAATTGCCTGTGCTGTGGGCATGTTGCACAATCACCACCAATCCTATCCCTGTAGGCACCATTCCTTGTTTATCCCAGATCACAGTCTGTCTGATCTGGTATTTTCACTGTGATACCATAATAATAGTAATAAAAATAATGTAAGATTAGAATTCAGTTCAGTTATGTTTTTATTTACCTTAGATAAGAGAATTTAAATTCTAGCCTTTTCCTAGCTTTTCATGCAGCCAGAGTGGTAGGGGCTTTATTTAATTTTTTATATTGATTTTTCTTTGTTTTCTTTGCCATATGGATCTAAGGGCTGGTGCTTTCAGAATAAACCCACAGCTGTTGTCAGGCTTCCAGTGAGATCCTAAGAGCTGGCAATGCTAGGGAGCTTGTTTTGCTTCAGCTCAGAAATCTGGAGTGGATATCCCCAGGAAATAACACCTTGAGTTCCCACACTGCCTTCCTCACCCCTTTGTGACACTGTGGGATAAATGAAGTTTTGCTTAACTCACTAAGGCTTTTTCATTTGTCTTCTGATCTCTTCCTCCCCCCTCCAGCTCGAACCTTGTCTCCTTGTACTGGAAAACACGCCTGGTGCGAGCACCAGCACCTCAAATTTCAGACCCTTGTTGCTGAGCAGCTTCTGCAGCTTTTGAGGGCTGGCAGAGCTTTAGATCCAGGTGGTGGTTTGTTGGTTTTGGGGTTTTTTTTTTGTTCCCCTTTACTCACTTATCTTCCCTCTTGTTAAAAGTCTCTCGCCCGTATCTGCCGGAAGCCGGGAGCCGTGCGGTGTGGGCTTTCCTTTCCTTCTTCCGCCGCTCACTCTCTGCTCCCCTCCCAGATGAGGAGGGATTCAGCACAGGAGTACAGTGCAGCTCTGCCTTGAAAAGGGACCGGTCTACTTGGGCAGTGCTGAGAGGTTTAAATAAAAACCACTTCCTACTTATCGTCCCATCGCAGCTTGGATGGTCTGGCGGAAGGTGTCGCTACCCGTGTAGGAACCACATGATCTTTAAGGTCCCTTCCAACCCAAACCATTCTGTGATGCCATGATCTTACCATCTTATCTTACATGCCAGATGGGCAGGAGGTGATCCTGTAGTTTCAGCAATCTGTTCAGCTCCCAGATGGAGCAGAACATGGCCTGAGAATATTTTGAAGTATTTTTTCTTCTCTTCTCTCTCTCTGTTTGAAGTAGTCATGCTTCTTTACTCCCCTTTCTGCAGATGAAGGGTGGGCTGGTAAGTCTGTTCTTGATTTCAACCAAAAATTTCCTTTCTGGGTTTACCTTCATGGGACAGAAGCCTGACCAGAGCTGGAGGACTTCTTCCAGGCTTTTTCGATGGGCCATGGCATGGTTGTGCAGAGGGTGGAGCTACTGCTCTCAGGCAGTCCTTGCTTTTTTAACCAAGATACTTTCTTCTGTGAAAGTTGAGCTCAGAAATGTTTCTTACAAAATATTCAGTTCACTGGTATCTGTTACGTATTTTGATGGGAAACTGTTGAAAAGGGAAGATGAGAAAGATTTGACCCAGGATGGTTAAATCTCATAAGAAGACAGATTTCCGTTGTTTCTGGCAAAGCGCAGCAAACTGGATTTTTGTGCTGAACAAAAGCAGATTTTCAAACTTCTTGAAGGCTGAAGTTTGTATACATATTTTTGCTAATAAATCTTCAGTAAGTATTTGCATATCTGTTTTTATCTCCTAGTAGAGAAGCTTGGTTATGCACTCTTTTAACAACCACTACAAAAATTCCGAGTCTGGACAAAATAAGCATCTTTCACAGCCAGGAAGTACAAAATAACAGCAAAGCTTTTTTCTGGAAGAAAGTATGTTTTTATCATCTCTCAATAAAATCCAGGACTTGCAGGGAGACATGCAGGAAAGGCATGAACAGTGAAGCTCAGTGTATGCGGGCAAATGAGCAGGAGTGTCTTCTCAAATGGCCTTGGAAGTGGTTGCCTGAACAACAGGAACAGTGGTGGGAAAATGAGTTAATGCTTGTGAATCCTTATTTGTCCTCTCTGCTTCAGACCAGTACTGCTGGGATGGAGCAGAGTATGAAAAAGATGGTTTGAAGGAGCAATAGATTGCTTAATTTTTTGTAACAAAGATGACTGCTACAAAAAATGAAAACTTGGAGTTTGTACTTGGCTGGATGTGAGAAACTTCTTGCTTTCTCAAAAGGTTTAAAGCTTTTCATAAAGTGTAACGCAGAGTGGCAGCTTGAATATGAAAAGAAACTGCTCTCTTTGTAAGCAAAAGTGACTGTTTGATCCATCTGGGCCGTGTGAAGGTTGCGGATTGCTGGAGGGGTGGACACACTCGCAGTGTTGCAGGGGACTCTGCCTGTCATCTTGCTCCAGATTGAGCCTTTTGAAGTTGCTAAGGGCCCTTTGAGGCTCAACAGGTCATGCAGGCAGCTTTGTGGGTGCTGATTTGGAGATGCCTGTGAGGGTCCTTGAAGCTGATGAGAAAGTGCAGCAGATTCATCATGTGCAGTTCCTTAATCCGTCTGCTGTTGTCCCCTGAGTGGGTGACTGTGGGCTTTGTGCTGACTGCCTCGTTGTACTCTGAGAGTGCAGTGGTTTCTCATACATGACAGCTGAAGAGAAAAACACTCCAGACAGAAATGTCTGTGTTTCCTCGATAAAGGAAGGTCATTTCTTTAGTTACTTGTAATGACTCAGTTGACTTCAGTGCCCCTGTGGATTTATACCAATCACCACCAGAAACTGGATGCTTCCTTCTGTTTCTCTGTGGAAATATTGATTCTGCTTAAATCAAGTGTAATTCTGCTGAAGTCGAGTCATGACTGAGATAAATGGTGGTGAATGGTGGAAGCCACAGTATTGCTTTGTCTGAGTTTCCTTGCAGATTTAACCTGAAATGAGTCACGGAAGGGGTGGGTGGCTGTGCTGGGGCAGAGCAGGGGCAGCTGTTGTCACCACCATTGCCTGCCCAGGTTTCTCTGCCTCTGGTGAAGCATTTGACCGTTTCCCCACCCTGCTCTGCCCATTCCTGTTGCTGATCATGGTGTTTGCTCATTATGACTTTGCTTTCTAGATTGCTTGGCTTTCCAGAGAGATGTGGCTTGCTGGGGGGCCCTTGCCCATAAGAAAGGTTTGCAAATTTTAGGGCAAGACCTCTCAGCAAAGATTCTGAAAACTCTATGTGGTTTTACCTGGTTGATGGCATGCATCTGCATTTGTGTTTATGTACCTTCTTGAATTCCTAATTATTTAAAAACAATCACAGTTCTGCCTCTGCCAAGGAAATTTGTAGCTGGGCAGCAAAGGGAGATCTGGAAATGGTCAGTCTCAGCAACAGGGAGGGGACATCATAGAATCACGGAATAGTTTGGTTTGGAAGGGACCTTTAAATGTCCCCAATCCCCAACCCAGCTCATAGGTGGGGCTGGGTGTCAGTAGATGCATCTCTGGTAGAAGGAAGACAGGGAAATTCCCATTTCTTGCACCCCTGAGCAGGTCAGTGTGATCCCCTGTTTGTGTAACATTCCTGGGGTTTGGCTCCATGTCTCTCCTGAGGGATGCAGGCCTTGGTGGGGTGGTGCACAAGCTGCTCTGTCTCAGATGATCAAAACAGATTTTGGGTTTCCTGAATTAGTTCTGATTCAAAATGAAATTTGTGAACCTGAAGGTGGTGAACACAACACCTCAGTCTTTGCTCACCACCTCAGTGGGCCAGTGTAGCTGCTGTGCAGCTTGGTGAGCTCTGAGGAATTATTGCTTTGAGTGTGCAAAATCAGGGTTTGATGTTAAAAAAGAGACGACTGAATAGAAATTTCTATTGACTACATTTACCTTCTAAGTTATTTTTCATTCTGATCTACAGCATCTTTTTTCCTTTCTTTCCTTTGGATTGGTAAAAAGAAAGCTCATGATAGTGCTGCAGAAAAACAGCTGTCTCACAACACTGAACATCCTGCACAGAGGCAGTTTCACAGAGCAAGTCCAGTTCATTTCAGGAGTGAAAATATTGCTGCAATTCGATGGCTGTTGGGTGTTTGTGAGCAGTGTGCTGGCTTTGGTGTAGAAGTTGTACCATGATAGTTTCATTCTTTCCAACTTATCCCTTTGCTCTTCTGCCTTTCAGGTGTCTGCTGTTCTCTGACAGCTTCTCTGGTGATCTTCACCAGTGATAAATTTGGTGTAAAACGCAGTTGTCATGCCCTTAGCTGCTGGTGTGTCACAGTCTGGGGTAAAAACCACCGATCTGTACCTCAGAAGGACCTTGTGAAATAAAGCTTGTGGCTGGCATTACCGCTAAATCACATTAGATTTCACGACTGAGGAGTGTGTGTGTGTGTCTGGCCCTGGAGCCGGGGCTCCTCTCGCTGCCGTGATTAGAGCGCAGGAGAGCGCGCGTGTCCTGCCCTGCAGGATCCCTCCTCTGCCCGCTGATCCAGCCTTGTTTTCCAGGGAGGGAGCCCGGGAGCCGGAGTCGTGGAGCACGCTGTCGCACACGGTGCACTCGGGGGAGTACAGCGTGCGGCACCACCGCGGGCTCGGCGTGTACCTGCTGACGGCCCAGGCCGAGGAGGGGACAGCGGCCAGCTGGGAGAGGGACATCCGGCACCTGCAGAGGCACATGCAGAGCCACCAGCACCAGGTGAGCAAAAGGCTGACGGGATGGAAGAGGAGCAGATCTGGCTGGTTGCACCTAAGGCACGTTTCCATGGGTGTTTTCTCTGGATTTATTATCCAGCATCCAGGTGGACACCTGTCCGTTTGCTTCTTGGTGGGGAGATGTGATTAAGATCTGATCAAGCTGTATTAGGCAGCAAATATTCTCATTCAGAAGAGAAACAGGCTCAGGACTTTGCAACACCAGCTCTGTTTTGCCTCTCTCTGCTCCCAACTCGTACCTGCTCTGATAGTTTTGGACCCCCTTGAATAGGCAGGAACACCTTCCTGGAGATATGGTGACCCTCTGCCTGTCTGGCAGACATTGGGCAGCTTAAGGCAGGCTCTGGAGTGAGGCTGGAGGTGTGGGCTCTAAGCACAGTGGAGGCATCTCTGTTCAGATGGAAAGTTCAGGAGGAGACTGAGAGGAAAGTTTCTGGGACAGGTGATGGAAAAATGGCTGTTTCAGTAGCAATTCAGTGTAGGACTCAGAGGATAAGCCTGCCTTGGCCACACAAGGTTTGTGCCAAATAATGGTCCCTTCACTGTGCTCCTTGAACTCTGTGGTGGATGGACCACAGGAGCCGTTGGGCTTTGGAAAAGCTTCTTTCTGCTGCTTTAAAATCGATGCCACAGGGTCTCAGTTGGGATGGGCAGGTGAAACATCAGAGCACTTTTGTGCCATTTCTCAGAAACACCCACGAGTCTGGTGCAGTTGGCATCACTTGTGGGTGTTCCTTCATCAGATCACATATCCGGGGTTGCAGAAGTGCAGGATCTGAACAACAGGATATTTTTGTTGCTTTAACTGAGGGAGGGGAGAACTGTTGTGCAGCCAGTGAGCTGGGGGGATGAGCAGAGGAACGGGCCATGCTGAGCCATTTTCAGCCTTCCCTGATTACCTGAGATATTAATTAATTACTCCCAGTCTCAATAGGAACTGGTGGCATGAGTGGCAGATCCAGGCTAACTGTGAAATCTCTTCCCCTTTCCATCAAAAGACCCTGAACCATGGCAAACATATCCAGATCACTGCTTGTTTGCTCATGCAGATGCCAGATTGGGAACATTTTGCCTGACAATGAAATCAGAAATAGACTTTACTTTCCACCACTGTTTTACTTCACATCTAATCTGATTTGAATTTGGAAAGCAGCCCTGTAATTATTTCATTTAGGTTTATTTTGGGTCAGTTGAAAGCCTGTTGGCTTCCTTTGGTGATGGCTGTATTTTTCCGGCTATCAGCAGAGTGACTTCACTGTGAGGATGCTGGGGCTGCTGTGGCCCCTCCTTTTGAAAACCCTGCTTGTTCCCAAGCAGGTGTCACTTGTTGTCTGTCTGTCCATCCTGGGTGGGATCCAGGAGCACAGTCTCCATGGTCTGCTGTGGGGTTACAGCCACCAAAGGCCTGGCACACGGTTTGCCCTTGCAAAAAATACCTGCAGCCTGTGGGTACTGCTGCATGCAGAGCCCCATGTGCCATCCCTGATGCTACACAAGGAGTGGAGGTGCCTCCAGTGCTCACCTGTCTTGGGATGCCTCAAAACCAGGGAGGCACAGCTGCCAGCATCCACGGGAGCTGAGGAGCAGGGATGTTTTGAATAGCAGGGAGATTCGTGGCAAACACCAGAAGTACATTTAGTGGTCTGTGACTCAGTGGGTCTGTGGCACTGCTCAGTGTTTGCAAATCTCAGAGTGTGGAAAGACAAGTAAATGCAGTATCCTCAAGGTAGTAGTGATGATTTTAGCTACTATTAGTATATTCAATACCCAGAAATTCTCTGTGATGCATCAGTTAACATAGCGGCTATTTCAATTATCAGAATGTTTAAGCTGGCAGTTTTGTTTTGAAGTTGTATTTCTCTGAGAACTAAAAACTTAAACAAAATTTGCAGGGAGCTGTTCAAGTTAGACTTCCAATATGCATATATTTTTTGGAATCCTTAAGTAAATGCAAGAAAAGCTCAGATTTTACATAGTTCATTAGCGTTTTATATATGTGTAGAGTCTCAGGTACTTAGTGAGAAACCAGTGTGACCTTGTGGTGCAAAACCCTAAGCAAATGTGTGGGGAGCTCTGTTGGGTGTACACTGAGAGACTGGAGTTGCTCAGTGATTTAATAAGCCACTATTTCTAAGATGTGAACATTTATATGTTCTCTTCTACAGAAAAGAGAATATGAAAGGAAATATTGAAACAGACAGTTCTTTTTAAGTAAAGGTTTGATTGTATTAAACTGTAAAAGATTGACAAAAGCAGGTGCTCTGGAAGGAAAATGCAGATTAGAGAGGAATTGATTATGATCCTACTGTTCCATGATAATGCATGTATTAATTTTAATAATATGTCATCATTTTGAAATTTTTATTTCCAGTTAGGAAATAAATTTCAGATATTTAATTACGCCTGCAGTTCTCAGGAATAGATTAGATTATTAGTTCAGTCCTGGGAGCAGGAGGCCGTTGGTGTGTTTGGACATTGCCAGCCAATGCCCATGTCTGAAGTAGCATTTCCATCCATAGAAAGAAAATTGAGAAATGCTGGCAAGAGCTGGAGAATGCTGGGTGGGGATCTGAAGATGCTCTTAAGGAGCATTTGCTTGAAGTCCTTTGGGACTGGGCTTGTATATATTTGCATTACTTGGTAGACTGATTTCTGCTCTTTACTGATCTTGAATTTACGTGCACTCAAGAACTGAGACTACAGCTTCTCAAAGAGCAATTACCAACATTACAGTTCTTTCCACTTGTGGCAGATGGTGTAGCAGGGGGCTAGAGAGACAAATTTCAGCTTTGGGGTGTTCAGGCTGGCTTCAGGGAAAATTCTTCATGGGAGGGTGGTGTGGCATGGGAACAGATTGCCCAGAGAGGCTGTGGATTATAAATTGGAGGTTTGGCAAGATAAAGTCATGGTTGACCTGATGCTGCAATGGCAGTAGGCCAGTTTCAGGCAGGTGGTTGGACTAAATGACCTTTAAATGTTCTTTTCAACCAATGTTTCTGTCATTCTAATAGTTTCAATATTACCTCCTCCTAATAAAACCAACACGTAAAATCCACTGCACTGCATTTGTAGCTCTCTCCTGGATGTCACCAGGAAGAAGATTCATGTGGAGTAGGATTGGGTAGATACAGGTCTTGAGTAACTGCATGACAAAATAAAGTGGTTTTAAGAGTTTATTTTTTTTATTTTGTGTCTTGTTACAGAGTTTGAGGCAGCAGACAGAACCTGTACTGGGAGATTCTGGAGACAGCTGTGCTAAAGGAGCAGAGCCAGAGGATCACCTGGCCACTGCCCCTCAGAGCCGAGAAGAAATGACAAGAGAAGAAAGGCAGGAAAATCCATCTGATCTGGTTCACCTGGACATTGGGCAGCTTTCAGACCAAACCCAGCAGGAGGAGAAATGCAACAGCAGCAGTCTGGGAGCTTCTAATGATGCACCAAAAGACACGTCTAGCCTGGGGGGTGCAAACAGCCCAGCAAGCTTCTGTGAAAGTAAAAACACAGTGATATTGTGTAAAAAGGAAGGAGAGGCGGGGCTGAGATCTGCAGAGGGCTCTGGGATTGTGTCAGAGGAGGGCTGCACTGTGAGCCTGTGTGCGAGCGTAAATGGTGCTGTAAATCTCCCACCCTCTGGAAATACAGATGAGGAAGCTGGAATGACATCGGCTGGAGTTGTTCTGGATCAGGCTGGCGTGGGCAGTGCAGACAGAGCCCCTCAGGAGGTGCAGAGTGCTGAGGAGTTTGCTGACAGCGCCGCTGCTGTGGCTGCAGCTGCAGGTGGAGCCCCAGCTTCCTCGGAGGGCCTGGATGTGGCCATGGGCCAGGCTGAGTGCAGGAACTGTGCCGGGGCACCTGAGAGGGCCAAGGGCCAGCGGCGGGCAGAGGATGGGATGGCAGAGCCTGCTGAGAGGACTACAAACCTGCAAGAGAAATGCCCAGCCAAGGAGGAGTCATCCAGTGCTGCTCAGCCCCTGCTCAGTGGTTTTAATGGCACGGAGTGTTCGGATGGGGAGGATGCAGATGTGGGAGTGGTACCAGCCTGTGACGGGGCAGATGCAGATGGTGTCACTGGCAGTGTCTCTGCTGACCTTTGCAAGACTGGCAGTAACAAAGAGACTGACGGGGACTTGTACACTGCTCAGGTAAACGGTGATTTCACGGAAAGCCAGGGTGATGCCAGTGTCACAGGGAGGCAGGAGGTCACTGCGAGCACTGGGGAGGCATTGCCAGCAGTGAATGGGGTGGAGGTTCCTGCACGTGCATTAAAACCTGCTCCTGGTTTGGAAGTCCACGGCAGCAGTGAGAGTGCAGAGCAAGAAGGGCAGGTGGAAGCAGGCTGCAGAGGTGGAAAATCCAGCTTGCCCTCACTGGAAGACAGTGTGGAAACTGATGGCCCTGATGCTGAACCTGAAAACAGAGATGTTGGTGGATCTAATGAAAGTGGTGCAGAACCTGCACATTGCTGGGAGAGTGGTGTGATCGCTGACCATGGGGCTGAAGCCATGGACAGCAGTGAAAAGGAGCCAGTAGGAACTGATACCAGCAGCTGCAGAGATGGAGGAAGCAAAGATTCTGCAGGCGGGGTTCAGGAAGTTGTTGCCTGTCACCCTTCTGCTGCTCAAACTGGCATTAAGAGTGCAATGGACAACAGCTTCAGAGCAGACACTGCTCAGCAGAGCGAACGTGAGGAACGTGAGCCTGCATCGCTCCCTCCAGAGGATGCGAGCACAGGCCTGGCAGAGGAAGAGCCTGCCCAGGCTGGAGCAGAGAAAGCAGAAAGTGCTTCAGAGCAGGAGGGGAGGAGCAGCAAGGTGGAATCGCCCTCTCCCCTACCCAGAGGAGAGGGGCTGGCTGTGAGTCAGGAGGGAGATGCTGCAGTGGCACCTCCCGGGCAGGAGGCAGCTCTGCAAGGTAATGACCCTGGATCAGCTGCGTGTGCCAAGGGAGCAGACTGTGCCGAGGATGATTTAATAGGCACACCCTCTGCAACTCATAATGAGGAATCTAAACAAAACCAGGAAATGGTGGTGGCGAGGGCAGGCTCAGCAGAGCTCTCCTGGCAGCATGGTGGGGACCATGGTGGAGTAGCTGCTGCCTGGCCTGGGGACCATGCTGGAGACGAGGGCTCCCCGGAGCAGGGCCACTCGCAGCAAGCTGAAGGAGGCAAAGCTGAGCCTGAGCAGGAGGTTCATGTGAATGGCAATGAGCAGGATTTGTCAGAGGAACTTCTTGCTGCTGTCGTGAAACCCTCTGCCTGCAGTCTGGGGGGGCCTGTGGTGGGCTGCAGCAATGTGGACGCTGGGCTGAAAGCAACAGACCAACCCAGAGAAGATTGCAAGACGGGAGCAGAGGTTGCAGCAGAAGGCACCATGCATGGACCTGCATCAGCAGATGAGTCACTGGGTGCAGAGGGTGACCCTTGTCCGAATGCTGGGCTGAACCAAGAACAAGACCCCACTCAAACCCTACAGCAAATCTCCCCCCACGGCAGCAGCCCCGAGTTAAAGGATGCCTCAGAGGTGGGAGCCCCGAGTGATGCCCGTGAGGGTAAGGAGGCGCCCAGGCCGGTGCCAGTGGCCCCTGCAGCAGCGTATCCAGAGGAGCAGGAGGGCACAGAGAGCGTGCTGCCCCGGGCAGCGCTGCAGCCCATCGCAGAGGAGCCCACGTGTGACAGCGACTCCAGCACCGACACCGTCTGCCCGGGCGGCGACAGCGACGCTGCCCCTGCCGGGGCTCTGCCCCAGGGGGAGGCCTTGGCTGGGCCCCACGGAAAGCAGAGCCCAGCTGTACCTGCAGAGCCCTTCTCGCCGTGTTCCTGCCACTTACACGCTGTTGAGTCACTGGAAAGTGTGGGAGTGAAGAGTTTGGTATCGGCTAATGATGCCTCTTCTCTGGATAAAGTTCCTAAAATGGTAACAAGTTTTGATGCAGTGGTTTTTGCAGCAGAGACACTTTGTTCTCATGAAGTACCTGCTGCAGAAAAAGTGGGGCTGGAGCCCCAGACTGCAGTGGATGCCAGAGCCAGCCTTAATGGACAAATGGATTTAAATTCCTCAACAAAGAAGAGGAATATCAGCCTGGCAGCGCCAGGAGCCGAGCCTGTTACAGGTAGGAAAACTCAATTGGTAGCCTACTTTTTAGCTTTTTCTTTGTAGGCATGTCTCTGTTACATCATCAGCAAAGCAAAGAAAGGAAGAGCTGGAGGCTTGTGTTAGAGAGGAAGCGTTTGAGGCTTTTCTTCCGAGAGACAAAAAATTTGTAGTTACATATAAAAATTTCCAATTCAAGTTCATGTTGCTTGTCTGGCACTGGAGGTAAGAACAGAACATCATCTGTGAATTTGTACTGAAGAATTTCTAGCATGTAAATCCTTGCTGGAGAAGAAATGAATGGGAGGGAGCTATTTGGATTACTTTATCTTCAAGTTATAAGTTTTCCTGTGGGCATGAGGGTTTATTTCCTAGGTGCTATTCCTTCGCTTTTCCGCTTTATTTTTGCTAACGCGGAGCCAGTGTGTACAACAAGGCTCTCCTGATTTTCTGTGCTTGTCAACTTGAGCCAGCTGCCAGTGTCCCTCTGGCCAAAGCTGCTTCCTGATGGGCAGTGTTAGGTCATTTAAAGCAGGCAGTGAGCCCTACCCCCGCTGCCTTTTCCTGCCTGCAGAGCTTTTCTGTCGGGCAGAGCAGCCGGTGGCGTTTGCCAGCGCGTCTCAGCAGTGCTGGAGCTCCAGTGATGAGGATTCCTGGCCCCTGTGGGCTGGGAAGTGGGACTGGAATTCCCCGTGGATGAGTGGTGATGGGGGACAGCAGTGGGACCTGGGGGACAGCATAGAAGCCTCGGGTCCATGCAGCAGGAGCTGATGGAAAGCATCACCAGGTAACTCCAGGAAGGGAGATAAAGGGGTACATTGAATGAAAAAGAAATGAGTTTGTTCCTCCAGCCTGGGATTTAAGAGTAGGTGAATTTGGTACTGAAGCATGGAGCTAATCTGATCTGTGTGTCCCACCTGTTCAGGCAGCTGTTACATGGAAGCAGCTGAACTTTCTCAGTTGCCATTTTTTCTTTGCTATGAGAAAAGCATACAGTGCCTCTTGCTTTCCCAGCACTGAACAAACAAACAAACAAAACATTTAAATGATTAAAAGAAAATCTGCCATGATATAAATCATGAAGCTGTGAAGTTATAAAGCTGTTTCACTGCTCTAATGCTGAGAGCTGTTTCTTCAGTTTAAGTGCAGCATGGGATGATGGTAGAGAATTTGTTCTGGTATGTGACAGCAGAATGATTGAGGGCAGAAAAAAGGTTTGGAGGGGAGGGGGATGTCAGTGGAAGGTCCAGCAAATCCATTTTTTGTTCAGTTCAGGATTTTTAGAATGTTTGTGTGTCGAGAGCTAAGCAGTAAACATGACTCAAGAGATCACTAGTAAGTGATCACTAGAAAGATCTAAATGTGGGTTAGAAACCTATTTTCAGAAGGAACCTATTTTAATGCTGTGTTGGTTTGACAATAGATGGGAGTGGCTGTAAGTCAATACTTGGCTGGGCTCCTTTTCCTAGGAGCCTTTGGCTCTGCCAGCTCTAATCTGTACAGTCCAGGTCTTTACCTCTGGTTGGATTCTTGGAGCTATGACATTGTCTAGGCGAGGTTTTAAAAGCAAAAGGGACCAGACAGTCTAATAAGTGGTAGCTAAAGTAGGAAAGTAATGTTAAGTCATCATTCTGTATTAGGGTATGGAAAGGAGAGAAAAAAAGTAGATGATCCTTAGAATACATAAGAATTACTGACTTAAAATACGTAAGGACTTAGGGCTGAAAGGTCTTGGAATAAAATGGTCTGAATAAAAAAATAATAAAATGATAAATAATCTGTCCTTAAGCAGAAATTGTTTATGTGCAGTGAGTTGCTGCTCAAAACAACATTTCAGTTGTATTATTTTCTCTTGAAGTACTTTAGGATCATTTTGAATCAAAAAGTTTGGGAAGCCCAAATGAAAAATGGACTAAGCAGAGGCAAGTGACTGCCATGAATCCAAGGTTGCTGTTTGGAATATTTCTAAATCTGATCTCCTATAGAGCACCATCTAGAACTTTGATAGGGCAGTAATTCAACAGAAATGATTTGTTGTTTGTAATTATTGCTGTGTACATTTTTCATGTTGATGTCTAGCCTTGGGTAGCACGTTTTTTGTAGGAGTTCAGTGTCAGCCTTCAATTTTTCTCTGCTGTGCCAGTTCTGGGGAGTTTTCCCTGAAGTCTGGGTTTGTAAAGAGGATTTTGTATCCGTGCTGGACTTGTCGTTCTCAGAATGAATCATGTCTTTTTTCAGTGGAATACAATAAAACCTTCCTAAAGGAAGTGTAGGTCACAAGGCCATTTCTCATAAACTCGTGTAGTCAGAGGGGTTTATTGTCATGGTAATTTATCAGCAATGTAATCAGCTGATAATTGCTGTTGCCATTACTCTAGATCATTGAGGTCTTTAATTTTTTTTTATTTATATTGTGAAGCTGCTCCCAACTATACATACACCTGTTTATCTCATTGCCTCTGCTTAGTTTCCGCCTACCCCCAAAACAAAGACTTCAAAAGGCTAATTTCCTTATCCAGACAGGTATCTAGTGACTGGTCACAGCCCTGAAGGAAGCTGATGAGGGTAGATCCTGCTTTCCTGAGGCATCTCCTCCTACTGTTAGCTCCAGACTCAGAACTGCATTAGAGCTGAGTAATGGGTTCTGCAAGTCAGGCAGGTAGATGCTACTCATTTAAAAAGAGAGGAGTTAGGTTATGAAATCATTCCACAGTAGCCAGGCTGGGTGAGAAGAGAAGAGATGCCATGGATTTGTGCTGACAAAACACCTCAGAGTAGCTGCAGTTTCTTGGCAGAAACCAAACCAAGCAAGGTTAGATTGTATGGTTGGGGTCTGCCATCTTAAATAACAAATACTGTAATTATTTCTCCCTAGTTATTCTCTTGGGAGAAATATTTCCTGTAGATCTCAGTATTTCAAGAAAATATTCCTTGACAGAAGAATATCACCTTATAAGTCTTCACCTCATTCTTATCAGTGGTATTTTCCCAATGGAAAAGCTCTTGGTACAATTTCCTTCCTGTGTTAGAGTGGCAGGATGAGCAGGTAACAAATGTCACTAATGGTGCCACATGTGCAACAAGGGGCTCTACACCCAGAGACCTCTGTGACAGCTTTAATAGTGCTTTTCCTTTGGGATATTTCTTAATGGAAATTTAGAAAGAAGTGACAGAGGGAAAAAATTGTTTTGAATTTCATCCTGAGGGCAAAATGTCTTCATCCTCCATTTCTTACCCAGCAGGGTGAGCTTGCTTCTCCCATCCTCAGTGCACCAAATGTTTCTTAGTTGCATGTTCTGTCTTTGGATCAGTATCTCAACCATGGTGGCATTGCCATGACCCTGAGCAGATCTCCCAGCAAATGGAACTCACAGAAATTTCTAGTATTACATCTGATTTTTGAGTCTGCCCACAAATTCATACAATTGAGGAGAAATCATTGCAAAACCAGATGGTCCCAAAAAACAAGGGTAGACATTAAAGCCAATGGAAAACCATTAGTGACAATTGTTAGGACGATTTCCCCATGAAGATGGGAGGCTCCTCTTGCTAAATCCCTGTACGAGTAAACTCACTGCAAGCATACGTCACCCTTAAGAAGGCGTTGTCATCCATCCAGTGTTTGTTTTTAGTAGAAGTCAGAGTGGGAGTGGGATTACAGGGGGGGTTTAGCCCTGACACAGCCACTCTCCATCTGGGTGGCTTTGGTCAAATCACTTCACTCCTCTAAAAGTGTCCTGTGTGTCATGAGAGTCCTTAGCTTAGGGTTGAAAGGGAATTACGGTGTTGACTTCATGCCAGGAAAAGGTAAGCACGGGGAACCCCTGGGGAATGGTGACTAATGAAAACTTGGCTGGGCAGAGGAAGCAGCTGGGACATGAAATTTGTACAACTGTGGTGGTGACACCATCACAGGAGTGTGGAGAAGGGGAAAGTCAGCTGGGACTTTGTAAACTCCAGCAGCAAAGATTTTGCTTTCCTAGTCCAGGGGTTAATTCTCTCATCTGTAAGGCAGTGCAGGTGGGTTGAATTTTTTTTGTGACTTTTTTTTGGCTTAAAATAACTATTGAGAGCAGACAAGGCTGGTTTCCTGTGTTATCTTTGTGTGAAGTCAGCAAGAAACAAAAATTTGGAAATCGAATAGACTTGAAGGGGTTCAAATGGACTTGTTGAAGAGCCTTGGGGGCTGGGTTTTCTTTGCTTTTTTGAGGGGGAGAGGGGGCTGGTTTGAATAAACAGAACAATGTTAGTAGCCCTGAGAGAAGTTTGGTTTTAAATTACCTTTGTGGACCTTCTTTTTGCACAGGGAGGTTGCAAATGAAAACTGAGGACGAGGTGGATTTTCAGAAGGGCAGCACGGAGGAAGTGGTGAGTGCAGGTGTTGTCACCTTGTCCTTTGCTGTACTTTATAAAGAAACGCCTCTGCTGCTGTGACCTGCTGGTTTCCTTTCTGTAGCCTCTGTGAAGCTGAATAATGTCCAGTGATGTTGCTTTAGCCTTTTAAAAATAGCCTGGCCTTTTTTAACCCTTGCGTTTTCAACCGCTGGATTAAGGCACATTTATGTTTTCTGAGTCAGCGACAGATCGAGCCAAGAGTTCCTCATGGGGCAAGGTTGTACCGAGATTTGTGTATGATTTGACAAAAGCCATGTGCTGGAATGCACTGGAGGTTGGTGATGCTGTGTGGGGGCAGCAGCTGCTTCAAGGTGCCTGCACTGCTGCTGCTGCCGGGGTGGTCCTGGAGCTCCTGTCCATCCCTTCCCTGCTTTGTGTTTCCAGGGAGGTTTTGGCCAGAGGGCTGTGGTTGATGCTGGTGTGTGCACAGACTCCAAGGCCTAAAGGCAGTGTGGGCTGGGGGTGTTTGTGCCTTAGCTGGAAGAAAAATGAATAATGGGAGGATGTATGGGGATCAAATGTGGGGGGAAGTCCATATTCCTCATGTCACTGAAACAGTGTAAGTAGATCATGCTGTGAATCAGGAATCCATTGGTATTGTATTCTGTTACTTGTTCTTTATTTAAGGACTGTCTGTGATTAAAAAAAAAAAGGTGTATATTTATCTGTACATGAACATAATTTTAATTTAAAGCACCACTAAAACAAAGTCTGCTTTGTCAATAGCTGTGGTTTTTCGGTCTTACCTTTCCTAGCTGGATTTGTATTTGCTCCTGTATTTTATGTGTGGTTTCATATTCCTGAAAAAGTGTTTTGTAAATGGTAAATTGATGGCAGCCTTGTGTTGGAGCATGTTGCCTTTGAGCAGCTGGGTTTGTGTCTTGCCCTACCATTATGAAGCTGTTAAAAGGGAAAATACTGTGGGGATGAGTTTACACTGAAGGGTGGAGCTCCAAAAATCTTTGCTCATCATGCAGTAAAGCTCTTTGAGCAGCAGAACAGTCTTGCCAAAGGTTGTAATAAAATCAGGTTTATTATGTTTTTAACAAGTTAAGGCTTAATTTCTGTAGCTGTTTGCTTGGTGAGTTAGCCAGGGACTAGAGAAAATAATTTTCCAAGCTAAAATTTGTGCTGATATGGAAGTGTTTCATTACTAGAATGTGTGAGTGTAAAGATGCTACTGAGTTGGTTTTTTTTTACTAAAACCCCTTTATTAAAGATAATTTTCCTGACCAAGACTTCCAAATCTGGTCGTGAAGTAAGAAATCTTTAGAAAACGAAGATTAGGACACGGCCTTTTACTTTCAAACAAGGACAAAAGAGAGAAAAAAAATGAATTTGGCTTCCATTTTGCATGTTTTAAAGGCATTTTTGGTTTTGTGTGTGTGCTTTCTTCTCTTCTTCCTCTCCCTCCCTCCCTGTCAAACACCTCTTTAGAAATCCGGCTTTTCCAAGGCAGGAATGGGAGTGCCAGGGGAATGGAAAGTTTACTGCAGGACTGACAGGGTTTCCTGTTGCTACGTTCAACAGAAACAAAATAACAACTGCACTATATTAAGCTCATTTAACAAGAAAAAAAACCCTCAACCAAGAAGGAGTGGAAGGCTTATAAATAGAGCTTAATTCACACATGTGGGCTGTGTCAGAGCCTGCTGGTGAAAGCCGTGGCGCTTTGTGCCTCTCCTGCCACGTCCTGACTCTGCTTTATTTAGTGCTGCCTCTTTTTGTAGCCAGGAGTGTTTCAGGTGCTCCTTAGCTTCTCATCACGGAGCCATTTTGTGGTTAGTAAAGGTGATTTTCTTAGCCTGCTGCAAATAAAAGCGTTGTTGCTTGCCCCCAGTCAGGAGCTGCAGGTATTTTGCAGCCTCGCTGGTGCCGTCGGCAGTTTTGGATCTTGGGAGTTATTGTTAAGCCCTGTTTTATGGGTGAGAAATTTGCACACTGCTTTTCATGAGCATAAGTTACCAAAAAAAACCAGTCTTGGAGTTTAAAAAGTGCGATTTCTTGTATAGTTCAGCCAGGCTGAAGGACAGTAGCTTGAGTACTCTGGAGAGAGAAGGGGGAAAACTCTTCTAAGCTGGGTTCTGAAGAATGGAAAATTGTGAAGAATTTTTAGAATTAGCTGGATCTGTGATGCCAGTGTTACATATGTGAGATCTCACACTTTCTCCTGTAGTTGTTTCAGAAGACTCCTATGCATGTCATGGAAAAGCTGCTGCTAAAAAATGTTTAGGAAAATCATGGTCTGCAGGGTTATAAGCACTGAAAAGAAAACAATGAAAAAATGGGGGTTTTTTTCCCAATTAAAATGAGTTTTTGAATTACATGTTTCTTAAATTTCCAGAATCTTTTCTCAGAAGTTGTATCTGCTCTGTAAAACTCAGTAACCAGCACTTCTCAGGCTCCTTGCATGGCGGGCAGTGGGTGCTTATCCTGCCAGAGACTCTCCTGGTCCTTATCTTCCTGCGTAGTTTGGGAATCCTGAGTAGAGCTGGGACAATCACTTGATGTGATCTGTTAAAATGAGAATTTAGCATTTTTAAAATGGAATATTTTTTAACTCTGATGAGAAATTTCGTTTGGCTTCTGCCTGCTGTGATATTAAAATAAATTAAAATGGAGCCTGTGGCTCCAGCATCCTAAAAGTAAAGCAGCAATTTAAAATGAACTGTAGCCTGAAATGTTTCTCTTGTGCTGATCCCAGAAACTGGTTGTGATTCATTACTTGCTGAATCTTTGTCTTCACGTGGCAGGATGGATAAAGGTTGTGCT
This sequence comes from Prinia subflava, assembly GCF_021018805.1. Taxonomy (NCBI): domain Eukaryota; kingdom Metazoa; phylum Chordata; class Aves; order Passeriformes; family Cisticolidae; genus Prinia; species Prinia subflava. The sequence goes on from NC_086261.1 coordinate 6,493,194, forward strand.
GCTGGGTTTATCTGATGGCTTTGGTTGTCTGAGCCTGTGACTGAGAAATTGAAGCCTGGCTGACCTCAGGAACAGAGTTCACTGGGAAACAGCCTTCCCATGCCATTTATTAATTGTATTAGTTAGTTCCTATTGAATTGAATGCATCCTACCTTTACCAGAGGAGTCAATATTTAATTAATGCCTGTGTTTTCAGAAGTTGCAGAGAATGAAGCTTAGAATACTCCTTTCACTTTCATCCCTCCACTGATCCAAGTGGTGCAGTAACAATTGAAATATCAACAAGGTCACTTTCTGGGGGGAAACTTGCAATATTTTCACTCATGATTTGGAAGATGGAGGTATGTTTATCACACTCAGATGATATCAGGTCAGGAGGGATTGCAGGCACTTGAGAGAACAGGGTCAGGGTTCAGAATGACCTTAAGAAATTGGAGAGCACGTCCAGATAAGAGATAAAAGCAGACTCTAAGTGCTGCATTTGCAAAGGAGTAAGCAAAATGCACTTTTACCAAGTCAGGTTTAAGCTGGGGAGGGATAGACTAAAATAGGACTGAGGGTTTCTAGTGGATTTCAAATGAATCAACAGCAAGAGCTACTGCAAGAGAGCAAATCTTGTTTTGAGTTATATTTGAAGGAGTGTCCTCTGTGAGGTGTGGGAGGTGACTTAGTCGTGTGTGGCACTGTGGAGCCATCATCAGTGCCATGAAATCCACTTTGGGGTGCCCTGCTCAGAGGAAGATGCAGGCAGATGGGAAAAGTGTCCAGAAGGAAACAATGAGAAGAGATTAAGAAACGTGAGAAGAGATTGAAAGAACTACATTTATTCGGTGCAGCAAAAAGAAAACCATTGTGCAATCCAGCAGTCTGCCAACATGTAATAGTAGTTATTAAAGCCCCAGATTTCCATGGCAGTTTAATTTACTGATTTGTTAATTTGCCAGGATGATTTAGGCTGGATGTTGTGAAAACATCCTGTTACCATCATAAAACTGTTGCAAGACCACCTAGGGAGGCCAGGAAACCTCCTTCCCTGAGAGTTGTTACAGATAAGAGCGATGATGCTGTCAGGACAGAGGCTCAGGTCCGTTGTTGCCCATTGCCTTTGGCTTGTAGGCCCCCAGGTTTGTGCTTTGCTGAACAGGGAGAAGAGCAAGGAGCGGCTTGGCCAGGGTCTGGCAGGGTGTGCAGAGGAAGGGGGCTGAGACAGCAAGACTGCAGGAGATTAAAGTGGGAAGAATGGGATGGAAAAGAGCTTATGAGAGAGAGTAGAGACCCACATGGCACTGAGATGAGTGTTGGGATGGACAGTAGGTGTGAAGAATGCACAGATTTTTCCTTCCCCCAATCTCATGTTTCTCTTCCTTGGAATCATCAGATAAATGGATAAAATTCTGGCCAAGGTGTACAGTGTCACCCACCTCCTGTGGCTGGTGCTGAGGAGCAGTCTGGTGTAGTTGTTGCCAGATCAAGTGGTGCTTCATGGTTCCAAACTACTGAACTTTGTTGGTGAACCAAGACAAGAGGTTGTTAAAGTTTTCCAGGCTCCAATTTATTGTCTTAGGAATTACCTATTTTAACAAACTGCTCACCCTGAGGACATGACAAAATCCAGGTTGTCTGTGTGCATTGAAGTTCATTTTCTCCATGTGCATGGGTGTACATGTGTACATGCTATGGGATGGGGGTTGTAAATCCCTTTTTTCCAAAGGGTGTGCAGAACAGCACAGAAATCTCCTCAACAGCTTGGACAATTTCAGAGCAAGTGACTGAAGTGTTGGAAACAAGTCAGAGCTGGGTTTGGTGATGGAAAGTGCAGTATTAACAATAGACTGTTCTCACCCTGCCTCTTCAAAATCACTTGTGTAACCCTCTCTTTGTCAATGTTGTCCTGTAACTACAGTAAACACGGAAAAACTGCGCCAAAAGGGAGCCTGCCCTAAGCCTGGCATTAATGCTGGAGGCTGACACACACTCACCCAGCGGGTCAAGGCTTTGGGCTTGTCATCTGCCAGGCCCTTTCTCACACCCACCAGCATCCTGTGTCTGCCCCGGATGCTCAGAGCACAGGCTTTGAGCTCGGTGAGGAAATTGTGTCAGCTGGCCAGCCTGAGTGAATTCATCGCTGTGTAGGACACATCACCCCAGCTGCTCTGAGCATCGCCACACAAGCTGCAGAGAGCCAGAATAAAAGCTGGGGGAAGGAAAAGAAAAAGAAATTCAAGCCAGGCTGGGGTTCTTGTTTGGTCTTTACTATTACTCATGCCTTGAAGGCATTTATACAGCTATTGTGGCAGGTTTTTTTGTGCTGCACTGAATTTCTCTGGGTGCTGCATTTCCGATGCCTTTTTATCCAGCATTTTGATAATCCCCAGCTCAAGGCAGTGGTTTCCAAGCTCAGTCACAGGATTCACGGATGTTAAGGGGTGAGGCAGGAACGTGGACACGCAGCCAAATCCCTGGCTCAGGGCAGGGATGCTGCTCCCAGGTCTGGCTGGGGGCAGATGAAGGCGCCTGCGCCGCCCCCACCGCGGCTTGTGCCAGCCCCTGCTGATCTCTGGAGATGGTGAGTTAATTCTCCTCCCCTACGCCCTCCCCTTCAGCCACTGCTCTTTGCAGGCAAAGATTGCTGCCTGATACTCTGCATTTTCATCATTTCCTCATTTTCTCTAGCGAAACATCTGGCTGTCATCCTCCTATTTGCAGCAAAGTTTATCCTTCTTTTTTCACACTCTTTGTTAAAAGCATCAAGATCTACCTGCAGTTTCATCTGCAGACTCTGTTGCCTCGAAGGCAGAGTTGTGTGGATATTCTTGCTGTAGTTTTGAGATGGTTTCGATTGAAGACAGCTGCTTAATAACTACAGTACTTCAGTGCTCACTTATGGCTTGCTTCAGACAAAGGGGTTCACTCATAAATTATTTACATCAGTGTATTAAAGTAGCTTCCAGAGACCCTTTTTAGGATCAGGACTCTGTTATTTTACAAGTTTGTAAAATACAGATCAACAGATTTTAAGTATAGAAAATCCTGGGTTTGGAGTTCTCCTCCAGGGGTTTGATATATTCATTTTTTATGCAGTCATGAAAGTATGGATACTTTCATACTTTCCATAAAATAATGGATAGGACTATTACTCTAGCAAAGGAATGCTGGCACTGAATATTGTACCTCATGAAGGAAAATACCGTGCTGTTTTTGAATGGTCCGATCTTCTTTATCCTATGGGTTCTTTTATTTGTGTTTGAAATATCTTAAAAGTTTTGTGGTGGAACTGTTGTACAGTACACATGGTTACTGCACACTGAATTCCTGGTCTAAATATAGAAAGAACGGAGATGACAACGTGGGAGACCAAATGTGGGCTTTTGATGGAGGCTGCATTATTATGACAAATGGGTACTCTAGTATCAGGTCACTGAGTTTTTATCCTTCTGAAGGAACTTAGCTAGTTCCATTCTGATATTTTGGAAGCCAGAGCTGGCCCCTTACAGTGTAGACAGGCCACCATTTATGCTTTTCTGTAGATTACATTTTTTGCAGTTCATTGTTACACCACCTTAAAGAAAAAGCTTATACATACAAGAAATAGATTTTTAATTATATTCCCATACATTTTTTTTGGGTTTTTATGAGTTGTTGTGGGATGGACAGGAGAAATGAACAGGAACTCTTGGCCACTGATGACGCAGGCTCTAGCAATATCCAGGCATAGTATTTCTTACTTTAACTTCCAGCAAAGGATGAAAAGAGTGATGGGAGTAAAAAGATAAGAAGTACTGTTAAACTTTTTCCATGGAAACATGGAATCAAAATGCATGTCACCTCATGGTCCTTTCACAGATTTCCCTTTTTATTATTGTTCTCAGCCTTTTTCCCACCTATTTTAGGTTGTTTGCCTTCCCTTATTATATTATTTTCATGCAAAGGTGAAAACCTTTTTATTTTCCTGCAGCATCTCAGCTTTTTCTGCTCAGTGTCTGTTTCTGCTTGGTGTTATGTACAGATCCTCGTGTGGCCCAGGGTGATTCAGCTGTGTTGCAGAATGTTTCTGGGCTCAAACTGCTGTTAAAACATCAGATGAGATAAAAGCCTGGGTGATAACTAAATGTTTGCCTATTCATGCAGCATCCTTGCACTGAGCACACTGATGGCTCTCTGGCTTGACAGGGTTTGCAGTTGTACAGGGAAAACTGGAGGTGGTAGAGAGGTCTTGAAGATTGGGACTGTGAAACCAAAATAGAAGATTAATGTTGCAGTGGCTGGACTCTGTGATTTGGTATCCAAGCATGTGATATTTCAAATAAAAGTTTGGGAGGGAATGGGTTTGGCTGAGCCAGGGCAGGTTCAGGTCAGAATTAAAACTCCCAGGGTCAGAGCAATGCCTTGGTGTTGTATTTGGCTGTGGGCAGTCATAGCTGTCCTTGCTTTCATAATACCAAATTAATTGAAACTTTCAAGACAAAGAAACTTCTGAATTTTGGGAGAAGACTTTAATCATAAATCAAGCCAAAGAAGAGGTGATGGCTTCAAATGGCATGTACAAAGCATGGACAAGAGTTACTTTTTTTACTGGGATCCCAGAGCAGGTAGACACAAAGGATAAGAATTTCTTCTCAGTGCTGCTGTACCTCCTTGCCATTACCACTTTGTTTTTTAACTGTTGTGGGCTGTGTTTTGGACTTCTACTTTGGAATAACCCCAGCAAGGAGACTGTAACTAGAACATAAAATGTTTTGCAATGGTTTAATAAAACATACTTCGTCAGCTGTATAAGAATTAGCAGATGGGAGCAAATTCTAAACTAAGCTTTCTTTAGTACTTGGTCTCTTGCAGCTAATAAAGTTCTTCTCCATCCACTTCTCTTTTTGCTTCTCGTATACATTAAATTTATGCCTAAATAAGCATGTACTTGATGTAGCAAACTGTCTGATTTTCTCTTAAGCAGTGGTGAACTTAACTGTTCCCTCCCTTCTTGCTGTGTTTATCATCTTAGTGCCAGTGATGTACTGATGAAAATGAAGGCAGTAGCTGTGCCCAAGAGACTAATCCAAAAAACAGAGCAAATATTTCTGGATTACCTTGTTTGCTTTCTCTTCTGTTTGTGTAGTTTGCAACAGGAATTGTTGCTATTCTGTGTTTAACCTGAGTTATGCTGCTCTCCTTTCAGATCTGCAGAAGGCCTGATGGGTGGTTTATGGCTTCCTCAGCCTGCTTAGATATTACTTCTCCCTAAAGACTTTGCCCTGATACCATTACAGCCACTTAATAGTAGTTTCTCCTTATTTTTGCACTTAGTATTTGAGGTCATATTCTTACCTGCATCCAATACCACATGCCTCCCTTTTCTGGAGTATTTCCACCTTCCCCACTGGAACACCAGTCCTGTGTTTGCAGGTACCTTGGGGCTGGCTCTGCCTGTCTCTGGCTGTGCTCTCTTCCTCATGTTGGGTCCTTCCAGCTGCTGAGATAAGAGGCAGGAACGTGAAGCCTCACCCTTGCTTGCTCATTAGTCTGAGCCCTGGTTCTGAGTCTGCTTAGCATCAAGTGACTTGTTTTTCTTGTGTCTGAGACTCTGCTTACGTCCATAAATCAAAAAAAAAAGATCATAATCCTGAATTACTTGACACTGAACTTTTGCTTGGTTTCTGAACACAGCTGGACATATTAAATGCTTGAAATTGGTTGGGAGGAATATTTCCAAAATCCACATTTTCAAAGGCTGGAGTTGCAGTTCTCTGAAATGTTAGTTTCAATCTGAGATCTTGTGTTTTAGGAGTATGAAATCTCTTCTGCCTTTCCAAAATACTGTACTGATTCTTACCAAAATCATGGAGAGAGGGATGGGCTGTTAAAATCTACTGGGATTAAAGAAGGATTCCTTGGTATTTTGTTCCACTATTATTTCTTTTTTTAACTCACTGGCCATAACAAGGTGAGGAAATGTTTGCTGACCTGCTTGCCCAGGAGGAGGCAGATTAGCTTCAAATGCCTGCACTCCAGGGTTGAAACAGAGCAGTAATGTACTTTTTTGAGCCTTTTAAAATAGAGTGAAGGTTGCTCACATCATGTCCAGATATTCTTACCTGTAGATAACCAAGGAGAGCGTGACTGTAAAGATTGGGGTTTTACAGAGGGAAGGGGTGAGAGAAACTCTCCCTACAGCATGACCAGAAATGGCTTTTAGGGCATTTTGCAAATTGTGGGTTTTAATGTGTTTCGAGGAGACAGCGAGAGGCATCTCAAAAAGCTTTTTTAGTTCATAGCTGTATATTTGGGGGACAGTGTTTGATTTCTCATGTCAAGCTTTGTTTATTTCTTCTTTTCTCTCTTTGAGGAAGCTGAGTTTTACTTCATATGCTATAAACGATGCAAAAAGCACCCAGAAGACTGTAGATGGATCCTCTGCCTTTGTTATAAATCTATGTATATAGACTAAATAAATAGCTTCTTTCTGGGCTTAAAATCCTTACAGTGCAGCAGACAACAAAAATTTGTGTCTTGGAGTAGCTCCGAGAATTCTTTAATGCTGAAATATCTGCTCTGCTTGCAAACCTGGGGCTCTCTCTCCTCTAGATGAGCAGTTTCTGTCTAAAGTGGTTTTTTTATGACTGGCCTTTTGGGCAGGCGTTGGCACAACCAACAGAGACTCTAGGAGTGCATGGCAGAGAAATAAGAAGTTTGAAGGTAAGATTAAACAAGTCCTCTCTGTTGAAAAGAGCAAGGGGAAAGAAAAAATCTGTGCGTGGGGTATTGGCTTTCTTTGGCTCTTGACAGTTTGCATGTACACTGAAAAAGACTGGAGCTCTTTAAAAGCTTTGTAAGTTGTTTTCTTTCTTCAAGAAAACAGAATTTAGATAGAAACATCTTGTTTCAACTAGCAGCTGAATTAAATGTTGAAAATAGGATATTTTGGTTGAATTTGTTGGTGGGTTTTTTTTTGTTGTTTTTTTTTTTTTGTTAGCAAACATTAGCTTCACAAGAAAAGTACATTCTGTTTTTATGCAAGCCTGCCTGTGAGCAGTGTGTGTTCTCTGTCTGGCAAGTAGCACTGTCTGAAGCACCAAATACCTTTTGGCAGGTTGGCTCTTAAAATATATTGTGTGTTATCTTTCACGGAGGATGTTGGCAGATGTCTGGATCTTGGCAATGAAATAGAAGGAGGGGAGGCAAGACAGGCCTGGGGTTTATTGTGCATTGCTGTTGGAAGTGCAAATGGGAGCCAGGGAAATGGGCAGTGCAGGGTGTTTTAGTCCCTTGTACGGGCAGAAAGCAGCAACAGCAACGGGTATTTTAAGCCTGTATTTAGGTGAGATGTATTTCTTTATTTCTTATCTGAGTCTGGTGGACACGACCAGACTTGGGGGACTTTTCTTCCCAGTACTCCCAGTACTGGGGAGGGAACAAGGTACTGACTGCAGCCACTGAAGAGAGACCAAAGTCAGGAAAGGAGCCCAGCTCTTATTTTCTTCCAGGCTTACCAACTGGCCTAGCCATAAAAGAGCATAAAATAACAACAGCTGTTGAAAAAAGTCAAAACTGTGTGCCTGTATCAACAGATGTTTCCATAAGCCATTGATTTTCAGGTTGGCCCAGCTTAAATAGAGTATGAGGGTGAAAAGAGTCAAAAAGGTAAAATCTTATCTAGGAGTCGTTTCTCTGGGTTGGAGAACGTTATAAGCTGTCAGAGAAGCCATAAACAAAGTTGCACCAAAATATATAGCGGCTTTTAGTTGAAATTGTGAAAATATTTTGCTTTCAATAGCTTTCAGATCTTTTGCTGAGTATTTTTGCTTATGCGTCTGCATTAAGTCAGCCCATTTAACAAAACCTGATCCTCTTATAAACATGGAATAATGACAGTATCCCACATATGGGTTTCATTAATTTTTGCATGTTTTGAAGTTGCCTTTTTTTTTCTCTGAAAGGCAAACTTCAGAACAGAAGAGACTAGTGCTGCATGATAGCCAAAAAAGACTAGCTGATGAATAATAACTTGAAGTAGTTAAATTATTTAACTGTTGTATATTAGATTTTTTTTTCTATAGAGAAGGATGCTGCATAATCTGCATTCCTCCCAGTTGCTGTTACTGGGTTGCTTTGATAGAACTGGCATCAGTTTTGCTGGTTATCTGCAAGCTTTTGTGCTCTTGAGTCTTGTAAATGTTTTGGATTATAGCCTGAAGAGAAAGCTTCAGAACATTTTCCTCTTCCTCCTGAGAAAACAAAACCAACCCTTTCCTTGTAGTCACTGGCGAGAATCTCAGATGCTCCATTTTCCTTATCTGCAGCACAGCAATTTGCAGCTCCTGGGACAGCCCAAATCAGAAGGATAACTCAGGGAAAATTGAAGGATATAGTAAATGCTGCTTTTTGACTTTTTTGGTGCCATTTATAATCATCCATCCTCTTAAGTGTATTTATCTATTGAAAAAATCTATGTGGAATTGCAGTATCTCTGGCAGATGGGGAATGAGAGAGGGAGGGAGCAAAAAAATTCAGCAACTAAAACTTTCCTAAAGCACCTGTATTGGCCTGACATTCCCCATGTTTGCAGGGACATCCTCTAGCTTGAACTGAGTGGAGAGCATAGGAGCAGGGCTTGGGACCTTTATTCCAGTTAGGATTTAACCTTGCAACAACAAATGTTACTGTAGAGGGATCTTTGACAAGCTGGTAGAGGTGTAGAGTATGTTAGTTTATAACCTTAGAATAAATATTTTATTCTTTTTCTGGAGCAGCATCAAGTGTTGAGAAAATTCCTCACTAATGGTGATGCTTCCACATATCTGGCTGTAATTATACATGTTTTATGCCCTGAAATTCCTTTAAAAATACGTTCTAAATTCAGGCTATAGAGGAGAACATACTCAGCATGGATTGATGTAGCAGTCCTTAATGATGGCTTTGTGGACCCAATGAATCCTTACCCTTGTATATACATCCTTAGTCCAGGGGGATGAAAGTAGGGTAAAAATGGATAAAACCAGGGTTTTTTCCACAGGGTCAACATTCTCTCCTGGGCTCTTGAGCTGTAAAGACATGTTTGTTTAATATTCTTTACAGAGGACTACCAGGGAAACGGATAAAGCAGTGAGCAAAGGAATACTCATGTGGTCCTAAAGCAGACCTCCCAGGCAGGAGCTGGATTCCAAATGCCTCCTCTCACAGTTTGCGTTGGATTTCATTTCAGGTTTCCAAATCTGTGGAGAGAGGGCACGAAAATATTGGTAGGATGGGAGTGTAGGTAGGAGGGTGATGTGGAGTGTCTGTTGTTGCTGGGAGAGGGGCTTGGCTGCACTCAGAGCATCTCACTTACCCGTGGGGGCTGAGATCCTCCTTCCCACAAAGCAAACAGAAGATATGGAAGGGCAAAACAAATGCCACAGTATCCTCAATCCACTGCCTGCATTAGCAGCCAGGCAGAAAGCTGACCTGGGAATATGATGGGTGCCTTTGTACAGTGCTCTGCTTTCCCAACACTTACCTTCCCAGCTTTTCAGTTACAAGATGAAAGAAAAGGTAACTTTTTCCATTTTGACAGAGTGCCTGGCCAGGACAATACACTGGGCTTCCTAAGGGCTGAGTCCTAGGGCCTTCAGTTAAAAAGAAAAAAAAAAACAAAAAAAAAAGAAACAGAAGGGAAGCTGAATCATTTTCTGGCATGATTTATTCATTTGAATGACCCGTCTCTGTTTTTCAGTTAGATTACAGTGCCCTAAACTGTAGGCATGAAAGAATGGTAAAAGTTGAATAATTTCCTCAGTTCAAGATGTGTCATTTTTATATTGTCCATTAATTTCACTCACTCATGCCATACGTCATTTTTTGTTGGGTTTTATCCACCAATTCATCTACATAATCTGCTACCCTGTCTCTGTTTTTAGCTAAAGACATAATTCATCAGATAGAACCATCCACCAGGCGTTTCATGGCACTGATCTCATGTTATGCTGAGGCATCCTGGAGTGGCCCAGGCGATGTCTGCCTGCTCCTGTGCCCTGTCCACAGCACAGGGATGTTTCCTGCACTCTGGAAATGTGAGGTGCTTGTTGTTTTCCTGCACAAAAACTCGAACTAATTTTTAACCTCATATCTTGAACAGTGGAGATTCAGTCTTTCTAGAATGTGTTATGAGAGAACAGAAAACATGTTTTTAGTTGTGTAAATCCATATTTGTTATATCCTCTATCTATCTCAATCATGTCAGAATTTGCTTTTTTATTATGCATTATTTGAAAATGAAAAACTCCTTTGAGTTTGAATTTGTGAGCTTTATAGATAATGAAACATCTCCTTTTTCTTGCATTTGAGACAAATGCAATGATCTCTTAATTCTTCTGTAGGACAAATTATTAGACATTGCTTGATTGTGCTTGAGCAGGCCTTCAGGTATTAAGGGATGGTCTGTGCAAGCCAATTTCAAGTGACTTGTGTGATGTTCACGATGGTTTGAAGACTCCTATAAATGCAATTTGCTATTTTAAATACTTTTATTTATGTCATTTATATTTATCCTTCCAGATCCCCGAAATTGTAATCCTTCCTTTACAGGAGAATCACGGTAATTAGTGAAGATTATCACTCATTGTGTGCATGTAAAATTTACATGTTTATTGCCAGCAACTGAAAACCATAAAGGAAAACACAAGCAAATCTATTGTGACCAACTTTAGTGTTGGATGAGATCAGAGAAGTGAGTGTCATTTCTTCAGCAGCAGCTCCAGGCTGGGCTGTGCCAGCTGTGAAATGAAAGCATTATCTTCCATCCACTTGTTTTGGTTGCAAATTGTGTTATTCTTTACAGAAGTCCCCATTTTTTTGGTGTTTGACCCAGTCTGTGAGTTAGACCCCGTGCCCTGGTGGGAAGTGCCTGAGCACGGGAGCAGCTGGCAGGTAGACACAGAGAATTTGTTTGTGCAGTTCACAGCTCAGGTGCTCCTTGACAGCCCCTTTTGAGACTGTTCCTGCTTTATCCACTCATGTTTTCCCTTCCCTATTTTCAGGATGTTGAAACTCCCAGAGCAAAGCAGCATGTCCAGTGCTTGACAGCAGAAGTATTTCTCTCAACTCCCATAACACGCTAAATAAATATCTGTGGCCTGGTCCAAGATCCCACAGCACTTCAGCCAGCTAGACATCCCAACTGCGGTTATTTTTGGTAAAGGAAGTAGCAGATCTTGCAAAGTGATGTAGAGTCAGCTGAGGGGTTGCTAATCTCTTGTGTGGGTTGTGTTTCTCCTGTAGCCATTTGGGAGCAGTAAGATGGGCAGTTGACTTCCTCTGGAAGGATGTTCAGGCATGCTCCATGGCTGACCAAAGCCTCAGCATTTTTCTGAAGGTTATTTGGACAATAGAAATTCCTGAAAAATGTACACTGAGTCTCTGAGAAATATTAGAAGAAGGGAAGGTCAGGAAGTGGCTGAAGGTCTCTCAAGGTGTTTTTGTATTTTCTCTAAACACGCGCTCCATGTATCCATATGTCTGTCAGCTTTCCAAGCCCTCCTCATTCCCTCACGATTCTTTAGCTGTTTGTTAGACAGTTCTGTCTGAGCTCTAACACAGGCTGCAGCTGGACAGTGGATTGTTTGATGTTAAATTCAGCTCAGTCGTGCTGTCCCAAAGCGTTCCTTGGTGAGGAAATGCCTCTCTCCAGACCTTGGTGTGAATATATGATTTCAATAGGCAAGTTTTGGGAGAGTTTGAGCCTCTTCTGAGAGGCTGGAGAATAAAACTTGTGTTGGTACTGTGGATGATTTGCCCCAAGGATTAAATCAAACTGATGAATATGGAGGTGTTTTAGGATCAGCATTGTGAAGGTTTGTTGCTGCATCACTGATCTTCCCCCTTAGAGTGGCATGGATTTGCTGCAGATGTCTGTGATGTCTGGTCGTGAAGGACTGTCTGTGTCCCTCTCTGTGACTCCTTTTCTTTCTGTGCTCTACCTTGTAGGGGAATTCAAAATCACAGCCAGCCTTTTGGAGGCTTGGTGGGACTCTGGTGGGTTGTGCCATGGCCAGAGGGATGCAGCTCTGGACCAAAGTGCCACCATCCCTCAGGGATGCAGATGGACAGGCACATTGGGACTGGATCAGCCACAAAACTCCTCTCAGCTCCTGCAAACATGAGAAATGCCATGAGAAATCCAGGGCTCTTAACCAAGATCTGTGGTGTCAGTGCCCACTGCAGTCAACAGCAGCCTGGTCTGCTTCAAAATCCACATTTGAGTGTTGCTCTGGGTCTGGTCTCACATGGTGCTGACCTCCCTCCCAGCAGACACAATGGATGTGCTCTCCTTTCCAGACTGGACGTGCTCCTCTTACAGGCTTTGCAGCATTAGAGTGCAGATTTCCTTTGCCTTATTTAGTTTTAGCAAAAAAAGCGATTTGTTTTGTCTACCCGTGCAACTGCCAGAAATGTAAAATTTTAAACAGCCTTCCCAAAAAGCTGCTTTCTTTTAAGAAAAGAGCAATTGAAATTGTAATTCTTCTCTCTTACTGTCTGATGAATTTATTATCACCTCTTTTTAGTGCCCAAAAGTGAGTTTTGCCTTGCTTAAAACAGGGAGAATTTTTTTTTCCTTTCATCTACTGCTCCATTAGTTGCTATCAGAGTCACGGCTAAAAAAGTTAATATGCCTGAGTATTTCTGCAGATTGCATCATTGCAGTGTTTCATAACGATATGGCAAAAGTAATTTGAAACAGATAACAATAGTTCAGTCTGTTTGAGGATAACCATGATTTCCTTGTCATTAAGAAGTCTGTTAGCGGGTGGAGGAGGAGGAGGAGTTTTATCTGGATGAGTTACAGATCATATGGTGTGATCAAGTGCGTTTTTTGTTGGTTTTTTTCTTTCTTTCCCCTCTTTTCCTTCCCTTGAAATCCGCAGTGCTGGACTTGGGTTTGGATATGAAATGATTGGATAGTTTCAAACTCCTGTCTGCACAAAGCAGCTCAGAGCTTCCAGATGTTTTCAATAAGGAGCCCAGAACTGTCGCATCAGCAGCCGGTGGCCGGGGCTGCTGCTCACGTCTCCTCTCCATTTTGAGTAACTCGCCAAAAAAAAGGGAGAATTATTTACTTGTTAGAGTAGGTTTTTTAAAATTTATTCCTTATTTTCTGATTGTCTGTTTCATTGTGTTTCAGAGCATAAATACTGTATACTGTCTAAACACTTGTATGGCATTCAAGGACTGCCTTAAATAGCTGGACAAAAGAGACTGAGAGCCTTTGTTCTGCTCTGTCCAGGCTGAGTCGTGTTCTGTGTCTGCCCCACAGTGCCTGTGTGGATGGCAGGCTGTGTGCAAGGCAAGATTTCTAGCCTGAAACAATGCAGCAAAAGCCCCACCTAATGTGGGAAGAGAGTGATGGTGTCCCAAGGGAGAGTGTGTCTGGCACGTTATCTTCTATTTGTTTATGTTATGTTTCCCCCACCCCCTTCAACAGTAAAGTCTGGAAATGAAGATGAGATGCACTTTTGGTGTCTGTAGCCGTCACTGGCCCCCAGTCTTTGCTATGAGTCAGGAACATAACTACAGAAAATGCTCCTGGAGCAAATCAGGGATTTGACAGCTTAAATTAAAAAAGAAAAAGAGAAGGAAGAGAAGGGGTTATTTTTTCTTGGTGTTTGTTAATTCTTCCCCTCTGGAGCTGGGCAGGTGTAGGGGAGTCAAGGAGATCAACTAACAACCTGTACTGGATCTAGACACATAATTAAGGAGTAAGGCAGGTCATCATCTTGATGGACATGCACCAAGTACTGGGATATGCACCAAGTCCTGGGACACATCCAGTGCCCAGAGTCACCCAGCCTGGTGTGAGTCTGGTAGCTTCCCTGGCTGGTTCTCCCCACCTTCCTGTCTGCACCTTCCACATGAGCTTTCTGTTCTCTGCTGCCCCATGAAAGCCCACACTGGGTTGCTTGTGGCTTTTGGCCACAACAAAATGCTTGTGCATAGCTCAGGAAAATTGTCCTCCTGCTGTGAAAGCTGCACATTTCCCAGCATGTCTCCCATCTGCTTTGACTGGAGATGTTTCTCATTTCCCCTTACCTGCAGGAAGGGTGAGGTAAAGTGAGCCACAAAAGACTGGGGGTTGATGCAGCTACAGGTTGGACACCTCTTGCATTTCTGTAGAAGATGCACTGTCACAGTTAGTGATGCTCACCTCCTCTGCATTCTGGGCATTCCTTGAGCCCTGCAGCTGGACATCTCTTTCTGGTTGCCAGAGGAACTCTGTGGATCAAAGGTGAAGTGCTTTAAATGGAGTGTCTGAGCAGAGCTCTGCAATTGTTAGGATAAATCTTGGCCGGGTATACCAGCAGCCGTAATTATATTGATTTGAAAACAAATCTATCTGCTCTATCAGTTTAAGAAAAAAAGGTGCTCCATTATGAAACATTAAGAGCATCATTAAGATATGGTGATTTTTGCAAATTCTGACACCTGAACTATATTCACATGTTTTGTTTATGGGTTCCTGCCTTGTAAATTTAGATTAGAGGAAATCCCTGCCTTTTATGGTAGTGTTTGAAGGGCTGGAATGCTGTCACAGCCATTTCTGATTTCTTGTCTGGATGGGCACATGACTGCTGGGACTCATTACTTGTGGAGAAAACTGGTGGCTCCAGAAAGTCCCCAAAGTACAACCACATTGTGCATGTCCTAATACTGAAAGCAGAAGCTCTGCTCATTGTTGGAGAGAACAGAGGCATTGGCTGAGCTCTTGAGTCAGGGATTGCAGCTGTAAGACAGCCTCGTAGAGGAATCCTCCTCAGTTCAGCTGGTGGTGTGGTGGAGATGAAGCCTTGGGATCTGAGGGAGAGACTGGAGCAAAAAAAAGGAAAGTGTGGGCAGACCCTGGCACTGACCAGGTAAGAGTGTAGCTGTGTCCCTCACTGGGAGCAGCTCATCTGCTGCGAGTCCCAGAGGATACGCTCAGGTGCAAACCTTTGTGTCAGGGCTGGCCACTGTGTCACCAAGCCTCAGGAAAAGGTGCCCTTTGCTTGGCTACTGAGTCTGCTTAATCCGTAGGGTAGCAGTGCTTTGTGTAGTCTCACTGTACAGATTGGGGTGTCACATCCAGCTCACAGCAGTATGTGGTTCATCTGTAAATTTCTGGGTTTTTGGTGTTTTACTAAACAGGCATGGAGGGAATCAGCTCTTGTTGCTAAGAAAATCTTCATTTGAGTACTGTTACATTACTCACAAGCAGGCTGTGTGTTTGGCCAGTCAGAAGACTGGGTGGCCCTGGGAAGAGAGAAGCTGCCGTGCTTGCTTGCAGCAGATGGGTTTAGATCTCCTTTGGAGGACTCATCTCGCATTCAAATGCTGAGAACTTGTGTTCCAGCAGGCTACAGGGTTTGAGTCACCTTTGCCAGAGTTGGAGCTGGTGGCCACAAATCTCCTTATACAGCCAGGGAACCGGGACCACCCTACAGGACTGGATGAAAAGACCTACAAGCCCCTAACTAAGCTCCAGGAGTGGAGCAAATCCCAGCAGCAGGAGGTGGGCCAGTTCTCCCGGTGCTGCTGAGGGTGGCTGTTGGAGATTGGCAATTAAACCTCGGGTTGATAAGTGCCATTTCCGATTCTGTGTTTGTTTTCTGCTTAGTGGTTTTGGGGTTAAAAATGGCTGCATTTTCAGCTTTTCCATCTAGCAAAGTAGCTACAAACTCCCAGTCTCCGAAAACTCCACTTCCCCTTTTCTTCTCTCTTTTTTTTTCCCTTTCATTTTGAACCGCCCCCATTCCCTTTTGAATCGGTGAATGAGAGAATGTCTAAAGCCAGGGAAGTATGGAAAGATTTCATCCCTGGAGAGGTCAGGGTGGGGTGGAAAGCAGAGGGGGCTGCAAGGGGGCAGTTTGAAAACAGGAAACCATGTGGCAGTGAGCATGCAGGGCCCAGCTGATGTGAATGAGCTATTGAGAGCAGAGAGACTCGCGCTGGCCCCAGCATTAGAAAGACAAAAAACTTTAGGGTCTTTTTTTTTTTTTTCCCCAAGACAAAAATGCTCTGCTTTTCAGGCTAGAATAGAAGAGGGAATATTGTATTTTCTGGACAACTAGTTGCTGAGATCTTCGCTCTGTGTTGCAAACAAACCAAGAAAAAAGTAAATGGCTGATTTCCCTTTTTTTTTTTCACCCCATGCGCACTGATTAAATCATAAGTTTCCATTCCTGGTTTAGGAAAGCATTAACCTTGAAACTGTCTTTCATTCACCTGGCCTGGGGGAGTAGGAAGAGTCTTTTTACCTCTTGAAAAACACGTCCCTTTGCTCTCAGTCTCATTTTGGACCGAGCAAACACACCAAGTGCCTGCAGCCAGAGGTGGAAGAGGCTGGCAAAGAAAAGCTGCTGCTTTTTCTTCCCCCACTCCCTTCTTTTTTTTTTTTTTTCCTCTCTCTGAATCATGCTCCCAACTGCAAAGTAAATTTGAAAGCTGGGAGAACACTGGTGCAGGACTAAAAAGGCAGTGACGTCCCAGCCCAAATCAGGAGGGAGTGGCTTTATTTCATTATTTTCTTTCCTTTTGCCCAGTGCTGTCATTAGAAATTTAAACTTAACACAAACCCAAGCCGTCTTGCCCGATGAACAGTGAACTGACTCGGAAGGAGGAAAGTACTTTTTTTGTTGTTTCTTTCAGTGCATGAGAGCGTGAAAAACAAAACACTTTGGTGACAGTATTTGCATTGGATACGAAGATTGGTTTTTTTGTTTTTGTTTTTTTTTTCCTGAATTAGACGCGTCGTGGCTGAGCTTACCTTCTGCCTTTCCACTTGGAGCGTCAGTATTCCTGCTGCACACATCTGGCTTTTGTTCTCTTTTCGGGCAGGATTTTCATTCTGGTGCTTTTTGGATATCAAAGTTGTCTGGAAAACATTTTTTTATTATTATTATTACTGTAACAGGAAGGCTGATACCATTCTTAGCAGTCGCCAAAAAAATAATCCTATATGTATAAAGCTGTCTTCGTATATCTTTTGTTTGCTATAAGTTCCTGCATTGCCTGTATAAGCAAATCTGTTCCGAGAAGACTTTATCAGCCGGGCGCAGCGCTGGGATTTTCGTTTTCCTGTTGAGAAGCTCGGGCAGGCTGGTGTCTGAGACACGGGGACTCCTGTGAGCACGGATGTGAGAGCGCTGGGGCCGTGGTCAGCCCAGGGTTCATGGTGGGCTCTGCTCCTCCGCCCCCGGCTCTTCGGACAAAATGTACGAACGCCACAAGAGGCGATACAGCCTGTGCGACATTTCCAAGGTGGACAGGACTGTAGATGTTGTGTTGTTGAAGGTATGATGTTTGTGTATGTTTGTTTACGGGTTCCCTTCCTTATCTCCAGGGGATCAGTCTGTTCCTTGCTGTGCTCGTGTTCCTCGGAGGGATGCAGAGGGGAGGGGCAGGTGGAAGAGCTCTGGCTCTTCAGCATGGAGATGATTTTCAGTGTTATCAAACCCTTTATCATGTCAAACGTTATCATCTCTGGAACTAGATAATCTCTTGTGGCTCGTGCTCTTTGGGAGAGCTCCCTGGTCATTTTCCCTGCCCTTAAATACTCCCTGGTGTGAAATCCCAGGTGTGTTTTTTGTGTGAGGATAAAAGGATTTACATTCCCAGTGTTTGCTTTTGAGGTTGAAAGGCATATGTTCTCCAAAAGATGCATTCTGCCAAAAAAAGGCATGGTGGATTCTGCTTTGCGTCTGTTTTTTGTTTGTGTTAGAAGGGTTGCTGTCAGTCTTGTTGTTTGGGTGTGATTTTGTCTGAGGATGGGTTGGAGCAAGAATCAGGAGTGGCTGTTGGCTAATTGTCCCAGTGTGTTCCTCCTCTAATCTAAAATTAGCAAGTGCTCCACCAAATGGCACAATGGCAGTCTGGGAATGTCCTGTCTCTGTAACAGCTTTGTGGAGCTTCAGCAGTTTCCTGGCAGAGTGGATGGAAATAGGAGAGAAGCCAGAGGGACTGCAAAACACAGCCCAATTCAGAGATCTTAACTGCTGGAAGAGCTTTTCCTTTCCCTCTCCCTTTTTCTCTTTTCTCTTCTTAGCTGAGGCAGAGGGCTTATTTTTTTATGATTTTTGATTCATGCTCTTGTTTCCAAGTCAAGATAAGAATATGTAACAAAATTATTTTCAATTAATTCTTGTTCTACTTTATCTGTACTAAAATAGACTAGCTCTTGTTAACTCACTTTATTATGAATGAAAGTGTTTTCCTTTAATTCAGTGTACCCATTGGTTTTTGGTGGCACAGGTAGCTGTAAGTTGTTTTCTCTACCAGCTCAATTTTTTTGAGTATTTTAGAACTCTGATGTTACTGATGCTGGTTGAGGATTGAATCCCATGATACTCAGTCTATAGACACAGTATGAGTTATTAAATTGTATTGTGCACACACTACTTTTGTGAAGGGATTGCTTAATAATTCTTGGGAGGAGAATTGGTGCCTCTGACAATCTTGGTTGCCAATAAAAATCCCAGTCTTTTTCTTTATGAATGGTATCTGAATGCCTGGATTGAAATACAATTCATGAGAGTTGTCCAACTTCAGTATTTCTGATGTCACCAGTTCCTTAAATTAGTTTTTTGTTCAGCAAAGCTTAGATTTTATAACAGAATGTGGCTCTTGTTAGTTCCAACTGGTATTTTCCTAATTGAGCTTCAGAACTGTGGGTTATACTGTCTGTTCCTGCAAATGACTCAGTGCCCATATATGTGTGCGTGTGTGCACGCATTTCTGCTCCCAACATGGGCTGTACAGCCTGCAGATGTTTAAAATAGGAGGGTGCTGGTGACAGCTACAGCTACAGTCAACTCTAGCTCAATTTTCAGTCGCCCATCGTGTTTTCTCTGAATTCTTTAACATAACTGGTAGATGAAATTAAATGTTGATGGTCTCAGGATCCAAGCCAGCGCTCGAGTGCGTCAGTGGCAGATCATCTCTTGACGTTAATGGGAGTTGGATCAGGCCCTTAATGAGGGAGCTGGGGGTGGGGTTTCTGTTGGGTTTGGTTTTCATTAAAATGCTGAAATAAAACTGTGCCTTATCTACGCCATTGTATTTTGGGGAGTTAAGAGGGACAAGGTTTCTTAACTATTGAAAAGCAAGTACATGTCCTTAGAAAAACCCAAATCAGATCTGTCAAGACTGTTTGAGCTGATGAAATTTTAACAAGATACCTGCAGAGCACCAGGCAGCTTTCAGTTTGGCTGCAGGTTGACTCAGACAAGCAGTCGCTTCTTCAATATGTTCTTTGCTTAATTTTAAGGTAGGGAACTCAGTAATCATAGAATTGTATAGGTTTAAAGGACCCTTAAGATCATTGAGGCCAGCCATTAACCCAGCTCTGTCAAGTCCACCTCTAAACCATGTCCCTCAGTGCCACGTCTGTGCATCTTTTAGACACCTCCAGGGATGGTTACTCAGTCATGACACAGGAAAGAAAATCAGCTGCTGAAAAAGGACAGTGGAAACAAGTGGTGAAGAAGGAAGATCTTATGCCATTTGGGGTACTAAATGTTTATAGATGAGATTATATTTGCGTTGATTGCATCTATTCTTAGATACAAAAGAATTTTTGGTTCCTGCCCATTATCTTGCAGTGCATGTGTCATCTGAAGGGCCACTGTCTTGAGACTCAAATTTTCCATGCTTAGATTGAGCCTGAAACAGTGGCTTGTGAAGTTATGAAAAAAATGAACCTCAACGATTTTGAGGGTTGATGCACACAATTATTTTTGGCTTTAGCATAGTTTCTTCCTCCTCTCCCCATATGAAAAAGCAAGAGGCAGCAGGTTACCAGCACTGTCCCAGTCCCTGCTGGAGGTAGGACTTCATCCTAGGAAGAAATTCCTTACTGTGAGAGATGTGAGGCCCTGGAACAGCTTGTCCAGAGAGGCTGTGGGGTGCCCCATCCCTGGAGGGATTCAAGGCCAGGTTGGATGGTGATTTGAGCAACCAGGGAAGTTGGCGCTGTCTATGGGAGAGATGCTGGGTTTGACTCATCTTCAAGGTGCCTTCCAACCCAAACCATTCAGTGATTCCATGATTCTGTGTCCTTTACTGGCTGCTGCAGCAATGCAAACTTGATGAACTTCGATCCCCAACTCAGTGAACTCAAGGAAGCCTGGATGATGCAGAAATGACATAAAAATTTGTCGTCATTGTTCGTGCTGGGTTTGCAGATGAGGGAGAAGTTGTGGGGTGTGTGGGATGTCTGCTTGTCTTAGCATTTTGCTGAGCTCTGAGCTGCTACGTGCAGGGTAAAGCAGTCTGTGCTATGTTATTGCAAGCCTAAAATGGGAAGTCTGTGTGCCCATGTGTGCCTTGGCAGCCCTGTCTCATTTTTACCACAAATAAAACTATCTAGGGACAGGATACGAAAACCACACTGGCTGGCACCTTGCAGATACATGCAAAGTCAGACAGACTTCAGGTGGGGATGAACAGGCAATGCAGTTACAAAGTAAGAACTGGGCTTGCTTTGGGAATGGGAGACTGGGCAATCGCAGCTGGGAATGTTTTCTTACAGTTTTTGCCTGTATCTGCATTTCACCTCTGTAGGCATCAGTTTTTTCACAGCTGGGGCAATGAGGTTTTGATTTTTCTGCTTTTCAGATGAACCAATCCCATTCAGGTTCCAGCTGAAGATCAGAACATTTTTATTGACATTCAAAACAGCATTAATAATTAATCAAGATGATTTAAAATTAAAAGGACAGCACTATTAATTAGCGGCTGCTCTGGGAAGTACCAGGGAAGATCCTCTGGAATGATCCCTGCCTACCTAAGTCCAAGTGCCATTTACAGCATCTTAAGCTAAAAGTAGTATGTGGAGAAGTCCCTGAATTTACTGAAACCAGGCTTCCTTTTTATGTTGAAGTTTTTCTTCTTTATTGATACATAAGCAAGTTCATTCCTTCTTTGGAGTTGTTCTGGGGGAAGGATGTCCCCAGCTGATGGGTATGTGGTGTTCATCAAACTTTGTGGACCTAAAATGACTGAACTTTAATCCAACATCTGTCCATGCTGTTTTGGTCATTGAAGGACAGAAAGAGAGAAGTGTCTTTAGAATGATGTAGAGAGTTTTTGAGTTTTTCTGCTTGTGTCTCGTGTAGAATTACAACTGCAGCAACTTAAATGACTCTGTTTTCACATTAGGCACTTATGTGTTTGTGGGAATTTTGCTCCCATGTTAATTAACAGATGGGGTTTTTTGCAAAGCTAATGCTGTTATTTTTGAAGCTTAATTAAAGTCTGTTGACTTTTAGTTTTGCTGGTGGAGGACATCGCAGTGCCAAAGGCTGGAAAATGTACTTGGGGCACATGTTCCTGTTCCCAGCTGGGACATTGCTGGGGGATAAATGCACTCTAGGAATTTAGTGTTGCTCTTGCACCATAAAGAACTAATTTATTTAGTCATGTAACATGTCCTGTGCTTGTAGGAGCCTTTTTTGGTGAAATCCTTCAATACAGTTTTTCTATAGCAATGCTGGCTTGTTGTTGTGAGAGAGGTCAGTCTGGACCTCCTTGAAAAAATGTCCTGATATGGTGTCACCAGCTAGAAGAAAAATCTCCATAGAAATCATTGCAGAAATACAAGTGTTGTCTTTTTTGGCATACATTTGAGAATGTCTTTGTGTTCTGGATTCACCTGTTAATACCTTCCCCCAAAGCTAATAAAATACACAGGGAGATTACCAAAATAATGTAAATAAAAAATAAATGTGGAATTTGCAAGCAAATTGATATGTCTACTCTTAATACTGTCTGGCAAGATGATTGCCAAAGCAGTGATTGTTGCTCTTAATGTGAGTTTGGTGTGTATGGAGTCTTTCTGCAGCAGCAGATGTTGAAGGAAAACAGTGGAAATTCCTTCCCCAGATGCCCCATCCTTCATGCTCCTTTTCAAAGTGTTTTGGAAGATCTTGAAAGGTGGTTTTTGTGAAGGGGTAAATCAACTGTTGCTTTACTTTCTAGTGCAGGAATTGCAGGCAACTGGATAATTTCATTGTAAATGGAATTGTAAAGTTAGAAGTTGGTCAGCATAAACATTGAATTCCAGTTATGTGTATAAATTTATTTAATCCTATAGGAAATTTTCAGGAACAGGAAATTCCTAGAAAATAATTACAATATGCATAGAACTTTAAAAAAATCATTGTATCATTTCTGCTTATGAAAGAAATTAATTATAATTGAATTTAGAGTATTGCTTTTTTCTACTACTTTTATTCTACAGTGGATATTAAAAATTGATACTCCTCAGTGTGGTGCACAAGTACTTAATGATACACTAAGCAAACTACAATTACTCTCCCAAATATTTTCCTGTGTGCAGTAGTATCTGGTTTTAGCTGCAAGGTAGATCATAGTCTGGAAGCTGGGAAAAATAAAAGGAGAAAAATGGAAACTTACACATTTAGGACAAAGTTAAAATAATATGGAGGGAAGATGAATCTCTAGGGATCTGCTAGGAAATGAAAGTTAAAGTCATCTGGTTCCTTGTGCTCTGGAAATGTTGATTTATATCATGACCAGTGAGGTTGACAAGTGCAAACTTTTGCAATAGCGAAAGATTTCCTGAAAGGTCAGTGTGTTCTCTTTATTGTGAAACTGAAGGCAAGAAGAGTTAAAATAAAACTAGAGGGAGAGAAAAAGGACTTTTCCATGCTGGAAATGTAGGAGAGGTGCATAGGAGCCAGGTGGTCCCTGGCCCCCAAGGTGCCTGTTCCTAGCAAGCCTCCACCACATGGCTCTGCCCTAGATATTGTTGGAGGGTCTTTGAGAAGGAGGTCCTGATCCTGCCACCACACTGGAGTGGATTAGATAATTCCTTGTCCAATACCAAAGGGAGAGGAAGGAGGAGCCTGGGAGTGGAGTCTGGGGTCAGTCACTGTTCCTGTGGGACAGAGCGACCTCAGGCCGCTTGTCCAGCACTGTCCTTTTCTTACGCATTAAGTCACACCAAGTTTTGAGTTCAGATTCTGCAGGAAGATGTCCCCGAGAGTCAGGAAATACCTGTGTGTGCCCAGAAAGAGCAATGGGAGCATCTGCTGCTCGCAGCTCCAGCTGGTGTCCTAAGGGCCTCTTTGAACATTTAGCCTGCTGGGGTTTCAGGCAAACAGAAAATCCTGCAGGATTCAGTCTTCGGTGCCTGGGGATGTGCTTCCATGATTCATTCTCTGTCTGAGCTGCACATAAACACATTCAGGCTTCTGTATGGAAAAATAGCTGGGTCTCTCCTGGCATTTCTTCAAAAGCTGTGTATTGAAAGTCTGTTCCCAGAGGCTGTTTCATATTCCCTCTGCCACTGGAACAGCTCTGCATCCTCTGCTCCCGCCGCAAAGACTCGGGATGCCTGGAATCAATAAGCTGTAATCAGTGTGGGCAAGCAAGAAAGTGTGGGGCTTTTATCATCTTCTGTGGCCACCAGCCTGTGGTCCTGTCGTTGGGCTTCTCTCAGCAAAACAAGAAACTTTGGGGAAAAGGGAGGAATTTTCTCACATGCAATGCACACGTGTCTGCAAAAGCCCGAGACAACCTCATTGCAAATTTCTCCACACTGGTGCATTCCCCAGCTCTTGACCTTCAGGTGCTTTTATAAAGACAATTTCCTCTCCAGCTCCTCCTGTGTCTGTACCTGTAGTTACTGGTCCTGAGGGAGTACAAGCAGAATTCAGGTGTTGAGGAGGGATCCCAGTACTCAGTGTTGGGCTGTGGGTTGGGGGGGTTTGTGTTTTGAGTATCTATGGACCACCCAGTTCCCTGAGAGCACACAGTAAACCTCCCTCAAAGCCTGTCTGGGCTCGTTTTGGCCTAGGGAATACTTGTATACAGTAGTGGTTTCCTTTGTTTTTGTTTTGATGGTGATTATTATTTTTCCTGGATTAGGGCTACTGAGATAAATATTTAGTTTCTAATGCTTATTTTGAACATATTAAGTATATCTGAAGCAGCACCTTAAACCTCAGTATTACTCTCTCATTACTTTTTTTAATAGAGAAAAGCAGACGTTTTCAATACTTGGCAAAGCCACGGGGCTGAGGAGAGAGCTGGCTGGGAAATGGGAAAAATGCTCAAATCTTTTTTGAAAAAATGCCAATGTCTATAATGCATTTTCAGTGAATGACTCAATTGGTTCTATTAAAGGAAAATATATAAAGTTAATTCAGCCTAATATGGCTTATGCGACAGACAACTTGAACCTCTTCCTATTTTGCTTTCTTATTGCTAATTATTGAATGGCATGTTTAATTATTGATTTCCAGTAGTGGATATCAGGATAAATCAGGAGTAGTTCCTTTGAATTTGATGGTGATTTGTTTAAAATTAAGAAGGGTCAGACTCTTCTTGAGGAGGGAGGGAGGTGCAAGTCAGTCAGAAGGAGACAATTTGATTTTGTGTCTGAAATGGGTCATTCCTTTGTTTTTATGGACTTGAGCACATATGCTTTTGTCCTTCTATCTGTGTTCAGCATCAGCCTCTAAATTTGCCTTTAATAAGATACAGGAAAGTTTGGTGCAAATTTATTTTGCTTTGTCTGGAGAGAAAAGAATAATAACATGATATTTACTGACTTTATAGTCATAAAGTGGTATTTATTCACTTTGCAGCTCCTTCAAGACTTAAAAAAGAATAAATTCTGTGGTTTAGATGCTAAGGTTAGATACCACACATCCTTGCTGAGAATAGGGAGTGTCTTCTGTTGAAAGAATTAGAATGTGACCCACTATCCATGCAACAGTTAAAATGCAACATCCTTATGTCACTTTGGAAACCAAAACAAAATATTGTTTTGAAGTTTTGCTTACAAATTCTTTCTCAGACTAAAGACTGCTTCTCTTTTCCTTGCTGCCTCTCATTTAATATAGATGTATTGTATGTAAAAGGGAGAAAATGGATGCACAGTGTGGAGCAGAGGTGCAGGGAACACTGGGATCTTAGGTGTGTGTGCATAGAGAAGTGTGATGGGATCTTGGGTGAATATCTGTATAATGCAGTCAGGGAGTAAGTGCTCCAAAGTGTGCATCATCCCTAAGAAAAATAGCCTGCAAAATTCCATGGAGGTGGGAGGGACACCCAGGTGAGACCCGCACTGAGCTCACCCCGAGACCTGACTCTGGTGGAGCTCAACATCTCCGTCACCTCTCCTGAGAGACTCCTGCTCGTTTTTCCCCTGTCAGAACTTCTCTGTTCCTTCCCTGTCTCTGTCAGCAAGAGCTGCTGACTGGGGAAGGTCATGGCATCCTCTCCACTGGAGGATTTTAAGGGCACATTGGGTTAGGACCTCTTGGATGAAAGTTGAGCCTAACTTGGCGCAGCAGGCAGGGACTAGCTGACCTGTCAAAGGCTCTCCCAACCCCATTTTGTCATCGCACAAGTACGGAGGAGGACAAGACCTGAGGAAGAAAAATGTGCTGTAGCAAGTAGCTGCCAGGTCTGGGGAGTGCAGGGTTGCCTGGTGTGGAGAGCAGGAGGTGAGCAGAGGTGCTGGCAGGAGCCCCTCGGGTGACAGGCAGGGGACAGAGCCAGAGCAGGGAGGAGCCAGCCAAGGACTGCAGTAACACATTCCATGATCTCAGTGACACAGGAAGCAAGGACGTGGGTCATTAGTCAAAGCAGCACGTCAGGTCAAGGGTAGGAGAGGCTTGGGTTTAATTTATTAAAGAAAAAGAGAAGGCAAAACCAGTGCATTTCATAACATGGGAGAAAGGAGAATATTGAGGGGATGGGAATACAGCAAGGGACTGCAGAAATAGAGCAGGATCATGGAGGAGATTTGAACGTAGACCAGAGGCAAAAAGTAAATAGTAAAAATTCGCTAGTTGAAAGGGAGGAAAGGAAATTATTTCAGGAGATAAAAAGAAAGCCAAAGAGAGGGTAGGAGAAATACTTGACATGTGAAATCAGGCTAAGTCATCCGTTTCAGTAGCTTTCTATTAGCTTCAACTTAACATGTGAGATCCTGTGTGTTGGGGCAGGTCCGAAGGGAAAATAACTTCTGGTTTTGTGGTGTGGGACAGGTGAGATTTGCATGCATTTGACAGTAATTAAAGGCATTTGGCTCAAAGAAATGGCTGAGAGAGTAAAGGAGCTTCTAGAGTCTGCCAGCTGCAGACAAAAGTGATGGTGAGTGTTGGATGAGCCAAGGGTTGTGAATAGTCCAGCAGACTTCTGAGTCAAAATGTTGGACAAGGCGACCCAAGTGAGGAAGATGAAAGCACAGGCAGAGAGAGGAGGAGGCTGAGAACAGATCAGTCATCCTTGCTGAAAGACTGGGAGTCATGGAAAGGGTGAAGGACGGGGTGAGGTGATAAGGGCTGATGTTGAAATAAACCATGTGATGTGTCTTAGTGTTAGAATGGGCGTTTCTATCATCATCATTTCAGTTAATGCAAGCCCAAAGTGTTTCTAGTTCTCACCCTGACCTGGGCACTTCCCAAGCCCTTGATTCCACATCACCAGAGTATTTTGCTATCTCTGAGCTAATTATCAGTACAGCAATATGGGTGGTGAGGAATTTCTGTTCTGTAGGTAGTGAACTGAGGCATAAAGCAGAAGAGTATTTTCCTGCAGTCCCGCTATAAGTGGAGGTAGGAGTTAAAGCCAAGTCTATCCAGTCTTCTACTAGTAGCTTAAACACTGACTCATCCTCCCTCTGAACTCCTTCCTTGAGCAGGAGCCACCTTCAAATCAAACTTTCCATGGAGAAATAAAGGGGTTTGACATATTCTAATGGTTTCTTTAATGATGCAAAAAAAGAATAAAATCGTATGTTACTTTTGACATTTTTATTATTGGGAAAAAATTAATCCATAACTCTGCATCTGCTGGTTGGCGCAGAGGGATGCTGGAGAAGAGACCAGCAGGGGTGCTGGTGAGAGTGGCCTTTCTCTGATGTGCTGTGTTTTCCAGATAAACCGTGAGAGCTGGTGCCCGCTGGAGCCGTGTGCCGACCCCTCGCTGCTGCAGCGCAAGCGCACGCGCAACTCTGCAGGTGAGCTTTGTGCTGGGGGCAGCTCCAGACCTGCCGCCCTCCTCCTCACCTCCTCTTTCTTTTTCTCCCTGTTTTTGACATCCTGGCCCGGCTGGGGAAAGCACATAAATTAAGGAAGCTGTGTAATGACTGTGCTGTGAGTCATTGTTAGCACATGGCTGCGGCACTTGACTGGCAGGGAGCTGTGTGGTGTGTCACCATCTCGAATAACTCTGCATTTCAAGTGGTTCAGTGTTTTGTTTTTTCCTCCCCCTTTTTTTTTTTTTTTTCTAAATAAGCTTGAAAGAAGTTGTGAGGGGCACACAGACAGTTTCTATCTAAAAGGATAATACGATAAAAGAAGAAAAGCCAGAAATTTATACTACTAAATCTGTATTTAGACCCAAATTGGTGGTTTGAGATTTTTACTTTTTTTCCCCCCTCTGAAAGTTGCCATGATTCCAGGCTCAGGAAGAAGGAAGGCTGTTCAGAGCCATGGTTCCCACACCCTGCCCACTGGCTGTGCCAAGCTCCCATCCCAGCTCTGCGTGCTGGCTGGTGCTTTCAGGCTCCTCCACTGGGACAGAAAATCTAGTCTGGGCAAGCTTCAAAGAAGGGTTGGTGTCCAAGATAAGAAAAAAAGCATTTCCTTTCACTGGATTATGTGTGTTCGACACAAATAGAGTAATTTATCAGGGCCCTGAATAGGGACTTTGCTCAGGCTGCTCAGGGAGAGGAGGCCTCTTGCCCTGGTGTCCTTATGAGCAGTGGTCTCACCAAAATCTCCTTCAGTTTATCTGAGAGACATTAAAGAAAATGACTGAGTGTCAATGTGAAATTTAAACTCAGTCTTTCATACTGTAGGCTAAGAAGAGATGGTGTGGGTTAATGACCTGACGGGTTTATCCTAAACAGAAGTTCTAACTCACATCAAAGTTAAGTAAATGCTTTTTTATTGAAAGAAAAAAAATATTCCATTTAGACAAGTTGTGAACAGTGAATAGCTGTTTCAAGAGTGGTTTTACAGAACCTATGTTATTGCCATGTCTCTTATTTACTAATTGTATCTGTGAATTCTGTGCCTCTTGATACAATATTTTTAAGCTTCAGGCAAGAGTTACTACAAACAATTTGTGTGCAAAATTACATGCACTTATTTGACTTGCTAGTTCTATAATCACATATTTCTATGGATCACTATCAGTTGCACACCCATTAATTATCTAATGCAATATTACACCACAAAAATATAATATTAATTATATAATTAGGTAGCTGTATGTACAAATTTATATTAATAATTATAATAATACATGTCTGTACCACACATAAAGAGATAGGTTTTTAAATAAATGTGCTCTCCAGATGGACTGAAACAGCAGAAGGATCTTAGGTTAGGCAGCTTCTGGCCTTTCTAGAAATAATATTGTTACTGCACAGGCATCCTCCTGCTGCTCTGCAGAGCTGGGCAGTGCAGAGAGGGCAAGAAAAATCTGGCAGCACTTAACAGCAATAAAACCATGAGCTGTCAATGTGGCTAACTTAAAAATACAGTACTTGATAAGGAATTAGGCCTTTTTCATCTGCTGAAATGACTTGCAAGGACAAAGACCTCAGATCTTAGAAGGTAACTCCAGAAATTGGAGCTTCTCATTTTCTCTCGATGCTTTTAGATGTGCAGAGGAGTGTAGCAGATGTGTAGTTATCGGCATGGAATTCAAGGGCTCAGCCCTGGCTTGGAGGACACAAGAGTTTGGAAAATGTACAGAAGAGATTGCTTGGAAATGTTCTTCCTAGGGCTCTTTCGTCTGTGGTTTTTTTGCCTTTATATTCTGCACAGAAGTGTTGCCAGGGGTGTGAGACACAGCGCCTGGCTTTGTGCAGCGTCTGTGCCGTTCAAAACAAACCCAGCGAGCTGAGACAAGGGGAGGGGGAGAATGGAGAAAATATGCACACCTCCAACCAAAAATAAAGGAGAGTTTGGGGAAGAGAGGGCTTGGGAATGAGTTTCTCAGCACAAATGAGCTGAAGTGTGTGGAGGGGTCCCCATCACCCTGCTCCTCATCCTTCTTCCCCTCTGCTACATCTCCTCTGGCCCTGGGAGGCTCCTGCAGAGGAGGCTTCACTGCCTCTCGTGCTTTATCCTCAGGGTGAGGTATCCATCCCCTCAGCACATCTGAGCTGTCCCCACTGATTTTCCAGTGGA
This sequence comes from Prinia subflava, assembly GCF_021018805.1. Lineage (NCBI taxonomy): Eukaryota > Metazoa > Chordata > Aves > Passeriformes > Cisticolidae > Prinia > Prinia subflava. The sequence goes on from NC_086261.1 coordinate 6,522,371, forward strand.
ACGTGGCTGGAGCCCCTTTGTTTTTCAGTCTGGGCTGTGGACATGCTGTGCTGGCTGCCAGCTGGATGAACAGCACCTGGCCCGTGTCCTCACAGCCGCTCCGTCTCTTCTTTCCCTTTTTCCCCCCCTTCTGCTCTCCCCTCCCTTCTCCCCCTCGGTGATGGAAAAGCAGTTCACAATTTCCAGGTTTACTGAAAGGGGAACAGGAGCAGCTGCAGCATCCAATAAGTGCTTTTCCAATTCTCCACAGTGTGGAAATTCCTCTGTGGGGTAATGGGATTTCTGACTGGCTTCAACTCCCCCTGCCCTGAATGGGGACAGCGCTTCAACTCCCCCTGCCCTGAATGGGGACAGCCCCACCTCTGTCACAGTAATGCCATTTTCTCCAGAAGTGGAGTCACTGCTGTCACTTGGGATGTGGCTGGGGTGTCCCATAGCTGCTGTCAGGCACAGATTAAGGATAGGGAAGGCAAAGAGGTGACCTTAAACTACCCAAACCTGTCATCCTTTCACTGATGTTTAAGCTTGATGTCACCAAGGATAGAGTTAATGAGGTATAATTTCAGGGTGAACTCATATTTTACTGCCCTGGCACATCTCCAGATAGCTCAACACATTTTGGATCTGTTTAGTTAGAGGAGGTGCAAAATAGCACCTTTCTTTAAAAAAACCCAAAACAACAAACAACAACAAAGTAATAATTAGAAAATATTTTGAGCCTGGAAATATGAGTGTTCAATTTTTTACCAAAATTGTCATTAATACTTTTGCCTGAAGGATGAATAAATAAAATATGTACAGGAGTTTCTTAGGCAAATACTTGTTTGTTAAAGGTTTTGGAAAGAGGGCTTTTGTAGGGGCTGCACTCTAGTTCTGTACTCCTGATTAACCCAGTGCAAATAACTGGAAGCATGTGATAAAAAAAGAGATGCAACATGCTTATATTTCAATGTCATGGAGTTACAGAAGGGGAGAGTTTTTTAAAAAATCACTTAATTTTAGAATCTTGAAAAAGTAAAGCTTGTCCTGGAATTCACACTGGTGCTTTTTCAGTAAGGAGTGTAGAAGAAGAAGTTAAATAATTGTCCAAATATTCACTAAAAGCACCCTGGCGTTTAGAGGGAATTGATTCTTTGAGAAAGTAGGCAAATATTGACAAGTTATATTTTTATATTTATTGAATTTGAATCGAATTTGGCAGTTGTTGGAATCGATAGAAAACATCCCATTATGCTCTGTATGGGATACCTCATATATAGTATATTTATCAGCACCTCAAGCTACAAGTGTTTACAGCTCTTTCATGCAGAATTTCAGTTTGCACCATGCACTCCAATGATGCACTTAAAAAGGACTTTTAAACTCTGGAATAAATCGTTTGAGAATTCACAGGCAGTTTTGGGAGGCTTATTAAGCTTTATCTGTAAAGCTACATGTTTTAAATCCTGGGATTCACTGAGAGAATGAGAGTCTGATGTGTGGATGCTACAGAAAGCCTCAGGTTGTGACTCTTTGTGCTTTGCTCCTGCAGAATGTGAGAACTTCTTGGAGGATGGGCTGAGCAGCGTCTGTGCCTCGTCACAGGGTGGTCTTAAAAGAGAGTCTGGGAGTGAGTCTGACCTCTTCCCCCTGCCTGGTGATGGGATGGAAGACCTTGTCTTTGGGAAGGTAAGAAAGCCTGGCTGGGATATGGTTAAAAAAGCCCCTGATAAACCCCTACAGCACACACAGATCATCTTGGTTTCACTGGTGAGTTGGAAACCTGGAAGTGATTATCCTGGAACCGAATAGATGGGAAGGATCCAGTCTCCTCCTCGGATGCAGCAACATGAGGGATGTATTTACTTGCAGCAGAATTCCAAAAGCTGTGCAGCCCCCAATGGCTAAAAAAATGGAAGCATTTTGTCTGTCCGAAAGTAAATCAGGCACCAGAGGAACAGTTGAAAAGGTGGATTTTCTTGCAAGGTCATTAGGGATTGCACAGATGATATTAAATCCATCTTTAACTCATGTAACAAAGAGCTTTATTCCAGCAAACTGTGACCTCTCTGCTGACACCTTCAGATTTATATGCTGTAATTCTCAGAGGAACCAGTGTTTTTCTGTAAATTCAGTGTCATAGGAAGGAAACACTCATTCTAAATACTTCAGACCAATTGCAGGGAATAGTTTTGTTGCCTAGGCAGCATACCTCTGATGCCTGCTTGCGTGCAAGTAGAATGAAAGTGTTTTCAAGTTTGCTCAAAATCAACAACAGAAGTCATTGCTAACCTTAGTCATCCCTGTGCCCTTTGTGTTGCTGAGGAGGAGTGGGAGAGACCCGAGAGACAGAGCTGGCCTCCTGAGCAGAGGATGCCTCCCTTTGGCATCAGTCTTTTGCATCTACGTCAGAGCAGCCTGAATTTATTCAGGGGGTCATTAGGCTTTTGCTCTTGAAGAATCATCTTGCTGTAATTTGTATTCTTCTTGGCATAAGCAGATGATGCAGAAGCACTCAGAAAGAATTTAGTGATGTAGAATCAAAAGGGCTGTGACCCTTGAGAGCAGCCATCACTGGTGTCTCCGTGAAATCCCACTCCTTGGTTCAGCTGTCGCTCACAGGTTTGAGCAGGCACAGCTCCTACTCTGAAAAACTTAACTCTCAGAGCAGCTTTCACACTGGCTTTCCGAGAAATGTGTTGAGTGAAACAGAATTCTGTTTGCTGAAATCAAATCAGATGCTGGTGAATATTTTCCAACAGGATGGGAAACACCAGGCTGAGTGATCTCATGGGCTATAAATGAACAGTAAAGTCATCCTCAATGCACGTGGTAGGGCACAGAGCTCATCAGCCTCACCCTTTCCCATCCTACTGTCAAAGGGATCTGGGCCCAGAAGGATTGGCAGAGTACAGAGTTTGGCAGAGCAGGCTGTCTTCAGTTCCCCTGTGCAGGGTGACAGGGATTGCGACAGACAGCTGCCACTGGAGCCTGGTTTAATGCTCGTGTGGCAGAAGAGTGTAGTGGGAACACAGCAAATTTTATATTATACAGAATTTTAGCTTTCCCACATTCTTAGGTGGAAAGTTTCCTTCTTCAAATAGGAGAAGGAAAGATTCAAATTTAACCAGAATTGGTGGTGCAGTGTTGCAGGGATGCCATAGAGAAGGGAGGAGGTGGTGGGGAAAGCAGATCCTCAACTGCCAATGGAGAGAAAGCAGAGGCAGGAACTTTTTCTTTATAGAAAGGGAATTTCTTAATTTAGTAGCCTTTGCATTGTTCTCATTATGCAGTGGGTTGCAGACTTTGTCTTCCTGAGTTGAGCTTAGGAAGTTATTCAAAGCTAATCTCAACCTCAGTCGCTTTGTCTTTGTTTTCCTGACCAATTTGTTTCCTTGTCTCCTTTCTCAGGATTTATCTGAGTGTTTTTTCTACAGTTAAAGTTATTTGTAAAGGACTAGAAAAACTAATTTAGTGTTGTGAGCTTGTTCCTTAATGAAATCTGTGTTTTGTTTTACAGTACTGAATCCACGTGGTAGAAGTGCAAATTATAGATATTTTTAATGACCACCAAAATAAGTGGTGGCTGTAATCCTTTGTCCAAAAAATATTGTAAGATGCTTGTCTTGGCTGTAGTTGACTATTTATAAACCTATGAAATAGTACAGTTTCTGTATCAAATTGGGAAGAGACAGAATATGTTTATGAAGAAAAAGAGGATCTCAAACCTTTTGGTGTCATGGTGATTATTGTTATTACTGGTTCTGTTCTTGTTTCCCCTTTCTGTGGAGCAAGAGTTGAACTTTTGTCTACCAGAATTGGTTTTTGGTTTGTTTTTTTAACTGTAGAAATAACTCCTTCTTTGCTAAGTACTTAATACATTAAAATAAATGTAGGAAGAACAAGTTACTGTCTGTCCAGGGTCTTTGGGCTGCTTCCTTAGATGTCCCTTGAAATTCATAGATAGAAAGTCCTGACTGATTGTGTCCCCAGACCATGAAGAACTGGGGACTGTGAAGTCACAAAATCTGCAGGTGCCTTACCCTGTCCCTGGTGTTTGGTGTGTGCTTCTCTCCCAGCTCCTTCCCTTCTCCTGTGCTTGTTTCTTTTCTTTCTCTTTCTGAAGGACGTGTGCTGAGCTGTGGAACATGAGCTGGCAGGTTCAGGGAGCTTTAGCACTGAAACTTGCCCTTTATTTCAGACTTTACAGGCTGTCACTGAGATGCAAAAGTTACTTCCAAGTCTATGGCTTCAGCAAAATGTTTTATTTATTTTTTTTTGCGTCAGCACTTCATTCCCATGTCCTCGTCATCCCGCTTTTCCCTCTCTGTCCCAGACAGCCATCTGGGCAGGCTTTGCAGCATCCTCCTCCTTGAATGATTAATGCTGCAGAAGGTCATTTCTCACAAGCATCTGGCAACATCCTGGGGTGGAGCCCATATGCTTTGCTCATCTTAACTTTTAACCAGCCACTGAAGTCCAGCTTTACTGGGAAGCTTTTTAATGTGCCTCTTGGGAAATGATTCAGATGAAGGGAGTCAGAAACCCACAGATCATTGCCAAAGGAAGGGGTTGCACCTCAGAGTCTTGGTTATTGTTTAATTTCTGCCTTTGTTTTGGTTTTCTCAAAGAAAATACACAAATACATAAATGTTTTGTGTTTATTTTTTCAGAGTTGTTGTATCTCTCAAAAAAAGCAAACAGAAAAAACCCAACAGCTGTGCAAAAAAAAACCCCACCAAACCTAAAGGAATAAAAATTTTAAGGGAAAGGCTTCCACCTCCACTCCAAATCATAAAAGTTATGATAAATAATTAATGGAAGGCCACTGTTGAGATTATTTTTAGGGAACCTGAAGCAATAGACAAATCCAAATCAAAAATTAATCTGCTGGATTATACATCAAACCAAAGGTATTGACTTCTTTAGTGGAATGGTATTCCAAGGTTTAATTTTTTCATATTTCTTAAAATACTCTGACACCTTTAATGTCTTTTAAGGTAGGGGACAGAGAAAGTTTGTGTCTCACACTTTGCATGTTGTCATCATGGAAATGATTGAAAGAACATTTTAATTCCTCTTATCACGACCTCCTACAGTGAAAGGGCTTAGCTGAGGAAGTTATCTTATACCCCCACCATCCCAGTGATTTCTGTTATCCCTATTCACGGAGAAGTACGTGTGTCCTTCCTCAGAGTACTCATTTTTACACCTTATCTTATTTTTTCTTAAAAGCTTCTCAGCAAATACTGAGGGCAAAGAAAATGCCTATTAGCAAATGTCTGGTTCTTTTGGCCACGAGGTTTATGGTCACAGTTAAGTCCTGAATTCATTGAGGTGCAATCCAGCAAGCCTAACTCGAAGAAAATTAATATTTCTTTAACATTTCCTTTTTCCTGTAAGAAAAAAACACATTCTGTTCTTCAAACATGGTATTTTCTTACTCAAATAGGATTAAAGAGCAATGTATACTTACTGGCCAGACAGCTTTTTGCAGTGGTGACTACAATATAGATGTTTGAGATGTGTCAGCCACGCTTGGCATTTCTCAGACAGAGTCGTCTTTCATATTAACTGTTTTCCTTTGTTTCAAAAGAAAAAGTCATGGCAATGATGGCAGAATATTTTTAGAAGAATAAGCATGGGCCACAAGTTCAAGGGAATTGTTTATTGTGTTCTGTTGTCAGTCGAATGCTCAAGGTAAAAGTTAAAATGGACCAAATGTATTTCCCTTTTTTCAAACATCTCCTTGAACTGCATTTTGTGATAAAAGCCCTAAATCTTCCTTGTTAGGAAGGTGAGGTTTGTTGTGCATTTCAAACTGCAGCAGTATTCTCATCTGGGAAATAAAAATTTCTTCTTTTACTCAAATTCCTCCCTACTTAATTTGGTGTTCTGCACTATTGTTTCTAGATTTGCATCCAGACTGAAAGTTTCCAAACTGTCCCATACTTCACACAGCTGATGGGATGATGTCAGTCCTTTCTTCTCCTGCTCTGCTGCCCCAATCCCAGAATCACAGAGTGGTTTGGGTTGGAAGGGACCTTGCAGCTCATCTTGTTGCAGGGACACCTTCCACTAGACCAGGTTGCTCCAAAGCCCCATCCAGTCTGATCTAATGTCTGACAGTATTTTTCTCTCTTGGAGAAGTGGCAGACTGTTTCCCCCACTGTTACCCACATACTGACTACTTGATTTGTCTCTATTTAAGCAATTCAGTAAGCTCTCATCATGAGTCACACAAATATCAGATTATCTTGAATACTGCTGAACATCATCAAAAACTTCACAGGGCTTCCATTTCAGTTCTGTTTTCTTTAAACCTCAACTTTCTATTCAAATGTATCAAATCCAATAGTTTCCTAGTTTACAGAACATAGTTTTCTGAAATTCACTATTGACATTTGACCCACCTTAACATGAAGTGAATGTTTTTGGAGGGATGTATTTTAGTGTGGTTTTTATGCTTTATATTTAAAAGGTTCTTGTAATTTGGTGTTGTGCTGTGGATGCTGTCTTTTTTTTTTTAATTTCCCTCTGTTTCCCTTTGATGGATGTGAGAAGGGAAGCAGTGTGACAGCATTTAGTTAAAACATCTCAGGAACATTATTGTGTACCTGTTAAACTGAACTAAGAATAAAAATAGCTAAGCTTGAAACAGAGCTTCTCTCTGAATAATGAAATACTCATTTAAATGATTTTTTGAGTATCTCAGTTTCCTTTTTGTTCAGTTAAATAAAAAAGCTTATAGCTTATAGTGTCCCTCAAATAAAGCACAGAAAAACAAAAGTCTCTGGACTGTTTACACCACTCCTGGTCATCCTTCCCTCCATGTGGTCTGATTCCCATCTTTCCCTTCCAAGAGCAGGATTTTGTACCCAGTTGTCTTCTGCCAAATGCTTAAATGTTTGCTGACAGCCTGCAGCCCCTGGAGCACTCAGCTCCTGCCCACCCCCCTGAGCCCTCTGTGTGAGGACAATTTATCCACCTTGTGCTGAATGCTGTGCTGTGTCTGCCTGACAGAGCACTCTGCCTGTGTTCTAAATGGCACAGCACAGGGCTCTGCAGGAGGATAAATTGAAACTTCCCCTGTCAGTCCCTCAGGGCAAACACCATTTCAGGCTGGAGGTGATGTCAGAGAGATGCTTGTGTTTTTTACAGTGGCCACAGGGAACAGGAATATGCACAGGCTCTGCTGGCCAGCATGTGGCCTTTGGCCAGAGAGAACCATTTTGGCATCTACATAGTGCTTTTGGAGCAAACTAAACCCAAAAATTACAGGATGACTCAAAATCTTTAATACAGAGTGGCTGATCCTGTAGAACAATATTTTTCCATGACAGTTGGATTTGAAAAATGCTGCAAACCCTGGTATTAGCTTTCTGCTTAATGGAAAGTAGTTGAGGATGGGGAATTAAGCTTTTTTTTTTTTTTTTTCTGTCTGTTTTCTGCTACTGAGTAATTCTCCCTTTTGTGTTGCATGAAGCAGTGGAGCAGTGCATTGCCCTTGAGCTCTACAAGCCCATCCCAGTCCCACAGGAGAGGCTGGAGTTTGTCATCAGGAGCTGTGATAACCCCCTTCCCCATTACTTGCTCTCAGTAAACCTTTGGCAGTTTTATGGCACCTTGATTGATAACAGGTTTAGCCAGAAATGGTGAGAGGAACAGGATTTGCTGTGCAGGATGAAATATAGAACTGGGGAGAGGAAGGCAGGAAGAGGATCTGAGCTGGGAGCCTGGGTAATGGCAGCCAAGGACTTGTGGGGTGGAAGAGATCACCCTGCAGGGCATTTCAACCTCTTTTGAAGCCACAGCAAAAAGTCTCACTTCTATGATGGTTAATTTGCCTTAAGCTATTGACTGAGAAATCTCTTAGCTCATGTAAAATATAAAATATTTGTGTTTATTTAGAATGTTAAATGTATTCACTTCACTGGAAGTGTTCAGGGCCGGGCTGGACAGGTCTTTGAAGAACCTGATCTGGTGAACAATGTCCCTGCCCCCAGCAAGGATGTTGGACTAGCTTATCTCTAGAGGTCTCTTCCAACCCAGACCAGTCTATGATTCTACTTTAACTTATTTTTGATTTTTCTTACCCCCAGCAACCTGAAGAGGAGCAGTCTGCCTGCGATGTCACCAGCTCCAGCTCCTCTGCCGATGACACCGTGTCCCTGGAGAGGAACTCATCCCTGGGCAGCGACACCTCCCTCCCCTTCCCTCCCGTGGGGAGCTTCTCCCAGCCCAAGGACAGGCACAGCCTGGATGGCAGCTGCACCAACATGGTGCCCTCAGAGGGAGGAGAGAAGGAAGAGGAGCTGGACAGCATCACGGACGTGCCCGCTCCTTCCTCCGTGCTGCGCAGCTCCATGCGGCCGCTGTCGCCTTTCCGCAGGCACAGCTGGGGGCCGGGGAAGAATGCCACCAACGAGGCAGAAATCAATCAGAGGAGGTGAGTGAGGAGCTGCTTCGGTTTACTCTGCACCCACTCATGCATATTTATCAGAGCTTTAAACCTGGCACGGTAAAACTGAAGGGTTTATCAGAAGCGAGCGCGTCACTTTTGATTATTTCTTTTTCATTTGAAGAGGTTAAGACAATCTCCTAATGTATGTTTGATTTTTCTTAAATTAACTTTCAGGATTAAAGTACTTAATATAGTACCTATAGTATGCTTGAGCTTTCCAGAGTAAATGGAATTACCTCGGGACAGGTCTTCCATTAGAACTGTCACCACTCCTTTCTGTACAAAGGAATTATTGGAGTGTTAAATCTCACTGACCACAGAATAAACATGGCCATTATTTCTCTGATTGTATTAAGAGATAACACAGGCACTGGGGTTTAAAAAATCCTATGGAAGCTCTTCATAATGGTGAGATGGGTCCTCCCTGTTTCACAGCATTGGTTCTACTTCAGTCTCTCATGGACAGTAGGTTCCACGTAACTCATCACCGATGGCCCTGGTGTTGTTTAGGAAGATTCAAAAGGGAAGTTCTCCCATCTGTTCTTTCAGGAGGTACAAAAGGGAGAGGTGTACAAGCCATGTCCATGCTGGTTCCAAGTGACTCTGGGAAGAAAAATTACTCAGTCCCCCATTTCAGTGGGGAAGAAGGTGAAGTAAAGGAAGATTCACACCAAAAAGTGAAATTGGTGTGAAGTTCCCTGTTATGCCCTGCACTGTTCAGCATTTGGCTTGGGGCCAAACCCTGTGTATTCTGAGTGCAGTGGAGGTTTGGCCAGTGTTTTCCATGTGCTTTATTGCCCTCAGAGCAGGAATGGCCAGCTGCTTTAGCAGGGTCAGGGTGCCATATCCTCCCTACAGCTCACAGAGGCTGCAGGCCCAGGTGTGCAGGACAGTGCCACTCTCTGGCTGCCTGTTGTGTCCTCGTGGCAAACATTCTGCTGTTAACAGAGCCATTGCATGTGGGGCTGCATGGCATTAAATTAAAACTGGCCACTCACAACGGGTTCCTGAAAATCGTTACTGAGCCCTTTGGATAATCCAGGGAGAGGATCTGGAATGTGTACATCCTGTGAGCTGTGGGTGTCACTAGAGGAATATTGTAGACCCTTCAGGTTTTAGAGTCAATGTTGAAAACCATTCAGGATCCTCTAGGTAACATACAGTGTGAAAGATTTTTACTGTTGTTGTTGCTCTTGTTGTTGTTGTTTAACACTGTCCCCTTTTTTGGGCTTCGTTCCCGGTCCCCAGGTAATATTTAAGTAAGTTAAGTAATGCCCATTAACTTTTAAAGTGACAAAAGAGTCAGCATAACTGCAGGTTTATGACAGAATGAGTCCATAAGCTCATAAACTCATTTGGGAAGATTTTTACGTGTAGGGCCTGATGCATAAAGATTTCTGAGGGTAATAAACTGCATTGCTGGCAATCACTGCTAACACTGTGCAGATGGGGTTAAATTCTCCTGCATCTCACTTTGGAGGCTGTTTCTGATATGGGAAAACACATTCACTGTAAATGTAAGAAAATCTGAGTTAAAGGAACAATAATTCTTCTCGTATGTTCTCACATACAGCTGCAGCTACATAAGGATAGCTGTCATGTAGGGTGGGTCTGTGGTGCTGATTAGGTTCATGTTTGTTTTTATGCTCCTTTTAGAAAGGAATTTGGATTATTTGCTGTGTCGTTTTGTTGTTTTCTTTGTTCTTTTCATATGTGGCTGTTGTGATGTTGAGACTCTGGTTGCTTAGTGAGAAACAACAAATACTGAGGAAGTGAAGTGCAAAGAAGTGACTTTCACTCAAATCAGTTAAATTGGGAGTGTTTGCTTACTCATTTATTTCACATGCAGTAGATGTTTTTCCAGTTGAAGGGGAAAAGTCCTTATTGCAACTTGACTTTTGCAAACCTTCAAAGTGCAGTAACACTGAGCACAAGCCTTGGCTGAGGTTTGTCCTGTGATGGGCTGGATCTGTGCTGCTCCCACCACCCTTGTGCTCCCTCCCCTCCTCTGGGCACCCATGGCACTTCTCTGCTCTGTAGGTGAGCACCTTGCACTCACTCAAGGAGGAGAAAAATAACCAAATAAAGTGTAATTGCCACCAAAACCAGCCCAAGGATCAGAACTGGGCTGTGCAGCCAGGAAGAGGAATGGGGTGACTGGGTGCACCATCAGCTGAGCTCTGAGAGCTGCTTCCTGCCCAGCAATCACTTGCAGCCCCCATCCACACCAAAAATAGTCCTAACCTTGATGACAAAGCTAAATCAAGCTTAGATCGAGGTGCTGATACAGGACCCAAAAAGCCTACAGGAAAAAAAATCAGGCTTTTGTAAAATTTGTTCTTTTTCACTGTTACATGTTTTCTGTTTGTAAGAGGGATGAGCATAAAAGTTTATTCACAGAAAAGATCAGAGGAAAAACTAATAGTCTTAAATGAAATGCGAAAAGATGCTCAGTTCCCCTTTGCTTCCTGTCTTTCCTCAAATGCACTTCACAGATAATCCTCATGTGTACATTTTGCTATTAAAAATACAAAGAAAACCAACAAGGCTGCACAAAAGGATGTTCATCCTTCAGTTAATTCCTGATGCCTGTCTTTCAGCAGTGCTGCAGTGTGTGTTAAATGTCCAGGCTGGGCAAAGAAACACCCTCATGTTTCACTGATGGATTAAGCACTGCAGAACTGGAGCTGCTGTTAATCACTGTTGCTAACAGCTTCTGTCAAAGAGTTTGGCCTTATCTAAACTTTAAACTGACCTGGCTTTGGCAGCAGTGAAGTTGCAGCATGGTCAATACCTGTGCAGCCTTCTTTCTGTACCAAATAAAGCCAACCAAACCCCAGATTTATTTGTAGAAGAGTGGAGAAACAGAGACTCATTACTTCCTTTCATATTTCATTTTGTGTTTTCCCTGTATGTCCATTCCCTCTGTCTGTGTGTTGGGGATATTAATCCTTCAGCTGCTATTTGTTAATTTTTTTTTCATTCAAGCTGCTGACCGTTCTCCATGATTCATTTTCAGTTCAATGCGAATTCTGGGGGATGGTATAAAGAAGCCTCCCATTCATAGGAGAAGGTACAAAGCCAACGAATGTGACTAACTGTTTTGTGTTTGAATGTCTACTAACTCCATCCTCTCCTGTTGGTAAACCTGTGGTACCTCTGGAAGTGTTGGCATTAGGGCTGTGCATCCCACCTGGCTGCTTTCTCTCTCCAGTCTGACCCAGGGCAGGTTTTGTGCCCCACAGAGCACATGCTGGAGCTGTTTTCTCCAGGACATAATGTTAAAAATGAAGAGAAATCTCAGATATGATTTTGTGGCCTTTGCCATGTGTAAGATTTGGAGTTGGTTAAAACAGTGGTTTACCTGGGAGCGTGTTTGTGATTTGGATTTAAAGCACATCAGAGGCTCCTGGCAAGACTTGCAGGAGGGGCAGCTGGGGGAGGGGATGGGTCAGACACGATCTCAGATTTGGAGAACACTCTGCAGATCTGCAACTGGTTGAATTGAATGACTAATTTTGCTCTTTTGATGTTTTTTATAACCATCTTCCTAAAAAACAGAAAATAAGGCATGTCTTTCTCTTTACTTCCATGTGTTTTTCCTCTCTATAACAAACTTTCAGTTTCTCATCCATCCCACAGATATGCAGTCCCACTCATGTAACCTTTGTATTGGCTATTAGTATATAAAAAATGATACTTAATTTTTGACACAGCAGATGTGGACTGTCCACACTTAGACATCTTAGGCTAAATAAAAAAGAGAAGTTGAACTTCTGCCCTTCAGTGGTTCTGAAAGTGCAGAAGAATGTGAAAAGAATGTTACCGCGATGTTATGACCAAAAAAATCATTGTGCTTCAGCATGCATCAGCATCAATGAACCCTAGCAGCACTGTACAGTTAAAAAAACCCACTCTTAATAAAGAATTTTTTTAAAAGGCACAAGAAACAACATGCTTTTTTACTTCTAAGAAGCCACTTCATTTGCATCACTGCAGGAAGCAGTGCAGTGCTTGTCTTCTCAGCTCATGCAAATGAACTTTTTTTTATCAGGAGTCTCTGATGGCTCCTCTGTAGGAGCTGTGTTAATATTTAGAGTCAAATTATCCTGAAACACTGAGCTTACATGTAGAATAAAGAAGATGTCTAGAATACCTGGTCATATCTGAAATGTGTGATAATCCTTTCATAAACACTTTCTCACTTTTTCTGGTCTCTAAACCATTTTGGAATCATCCTCTCTAACCCCACTGGTGGAGCAGGAGCCTGAAACTCCAGCAGTTTGTGCTGTCCCACAAGGCTGATGTAGATGAAAGCTCATCCTCCTCCCCAAATTGTCTTCTGTAAAGGAGTTTTGCATGCTCTGCATTGATCCTTTTAGGGTTTTATGGTGTTGCCAACAGGCTGTGGGTGGCTCCCCCACAGTACTGTGGTTCTGCAGGAATGCTTTCCACAGCCTTTGCCAGCAGATCCCCTTCCTTCCTTCTCTGGGATCTTAACACTTCCAGGCTTCCTCCTACATGTGTAGGGCTCCTCTTCTTCCCTCCCTCTGCTTTTCTACTTCCCTCCCCTGCAGTTTTAGCATTTGGGATCATCACCATAACATGGCAGTGATCAGGAACAGAGGCACCTTTTAAAGTCTAGTGTAAACATTACATGATTTCTTTAATGAGGAGAATCTTCTTCCCTTTGATTGAAAAGGGACCACACAAAAATGAGAGACTTTGGAAAGCAAGGTGCCACAAGCATGTCTCCAAGGGTCCCCCAAGCTCAGTGCTCTTGTGGCCACAAGCAGATGGCCTGGGGGCTCATGTGTGACACCTTCCTTGGGATGTTTTCCCAGTTGCCCCTGAGCAGGTCTGGGTGACCCACTGGGAGGCTGAACCCAGTGCAGATGGAGAGTGCAGACTGTGTGTGATGGGCATGGATTTCCTGTGGCACAGACCTGGTTCCTCTATGATTTCACACGAGTATTTACTCCCTGCCATCTCCCACTAATACTTAAACATCTGCCATTGTGGCTGAATTGGGTGAGGATGATGAGGTACTTGGAAGTATTGGGATGTTATGGGAAGGAATGTTTTAATGAAGAATGTTGACAGTACTGTGCTGAGAGCTGCTGGTGGAGCACACCTGAGGACTTTTGGGTGCAAAGCTTTGGGTGTATCCTCACCCAGTTAACATCCTTTATAAAACAGGCAGCAATCATTGAACACGCATCTAAAATGTTTCCAATTGTCAGACCTTTCCAGAATGTTTCCAGTGTTGCACTGTGTGTGGAAACAATCTGACATGATGCATTCAGTGGGTTTAAATCTTCCTCTGTGCCCTCAGAGGCTTCTGGCACTCACAATTCCTTGTCCAGGAAGGCTTAAATTTGTTCTGCCCTTTTCATGGGCTCCTGTCATGGAACAAAGCATGCTCTGGCCATGTCCCCTCCTTGCATGGATCTCAGACCAGGACCTGGGAGCAGGACTTGTGCTTATGCAAAATTCCCTTCACACAACGCATGCTTCCTGAACAGCTTTTGCAGGATTTAGGGATCATATAAATGTCATAGCTGACAAGAAGATGGATTTCTCTGTTTCTGCAAAACCTGCAATTAGGCCATGAGCTAACAGAGAAAAAATAACAAAGGCAGTCTAAAATAACAACTGAAATATTTGCATTCTGTATTTGCATTTCTTGTGTCTTTCATGATGCAACTTCGGGACTCTTTTGGTGAATGGGAGCTGAAAGGTTTTTTAGTGAGAAGCATTCTTGATTTAATCCCAAGTTAATAGTAAGATTAGCCTGTTTTTTCCTTCCAGCCTCTTTCACTGACTGGCTGTGCATCATTTCAGAATGTGACTTTCTCCTTATTTTTTCCAAGCATAGCCTGAGGTTATGAATATTTCTATGGAGGGCACTTACACTATGAAATATCTGTAAGGGATTCTTATTCTGTTTTGAGGATGAGAGTTACCAGGAAAATACTAATCATTATTAACACAATGGCTGTGTGTGATTATTTACAAATTGGCTTTGGTATGTTTCAGCCTTGTTTTTCCCAAAAACCTCTCTCTCCACAAGGAGTACTCTTTCCAGTACCTTGTATACTCGCTGATGGGGTTGGTTTGGGGGAAGCATGGGCTGTCCTGTTCCTTGTTCAGTGGTAACCTCAGGCCTTTGGGGCCCTGTGGTGTGTTTGTTCAACCAGACGTGGGTACAGCATCATTTCTGAGTTTGTTGTTGGTTTTGTTTACGATATGTGAGAGTGAAAGTCTTTAACATTCCCCATGTTCCATGACCGTCCGATAATCACTGCCCTTCTCCTTTCTTTGCCTCTTTTGCTGTTCCTAGTTTGAGCTGGTGTCCCTCAGGCGTACAGTACATTGCCATGGGTCCTGACTTTACTTGTAGAAGGTATGTTATGAATAAATGTGCAGCAGCACAGGAGCTCTGCAAACCTCCTGTCGTCAGCTTCTCGTGCGTGGCCTCCACTGCTGCTCTGGCTGAAGTGTGCACGTGTTTGTTTGCTTGGTTCTGCTTTTCCAGCAATTCCTCTTGGGAGTGCATCCTCAGGACGGGGCTGCAGGTGGAGGTGGTGGCTGCTTTCCCCTGGCCTCTGGCATTAAAGAAGCTGCACTGTTGGGTTGAGCTGCTCTGCTCTGCTCTGTGGTGACTTCAGGCCGTGTTTCTTTCCGCAGCAGTGATCAGAGTGATAATTGTGACGCCAAAGAATCAAACCAAGATCAAATATGATTCAGCACTGCTCTGTACCGGATCAGTCTCATAAAGGATTTAAGTTCACACAGACTTGCTCTCTGTAAATTGAAAGACCTAGGCTTTTCTTTAGAAACTAATCATGTAAAACCTTCTCTAAAGGAAAATCTGATCACCACAGATGAAAATTTCCCAGGCTCTTAAAGTTTGCATCTTCTGTAGAAAGTCCCAGCGCTGAGATCGATGCTTGCAGGTCACATCTTTGCCCAATATTGTTTGGAAGCCAGTTCCCAGATTTTATGGCTTTATAGCTTTTCTCTGGCAGTTTTTGCTGGTTGTGGGTAGAGCTATTAAAACTGTTCTTTTGAAGAGTAGTTATTGAGAAGTAAACCTGCCCTTCCTGGTAGAGTTTAATTTTGGTTGATGTATATATGCCAATCAGCAAATTACAGACCAGTATCATTGATACCTATTTTATGGGCTGATGTTTGCAGGTTTTAGCTAGCTTTCACAAGTACATGATTTATTTTCTCTGCTATGTAGCATTGTTTTTGCCAGCTTGGAATGTAAAAAAGAGATATTCTTCTGCCCTAAATAATCAGTAGAAATGGGACTGATTTCTACCTACAGGTGTTTTAGAATAATTTTTTAAATGCTTGCTATTGATACACATTGATGAGTCTCAATCTTCCTAAAGGATACTGAATTATAAATGCTTCAACAAAGTCTTTTTTTTCTCCTTAATTAGCATGAAAAAGGTTTTTCAAATCTGCTAAATCTTCTTATTCATGGTTTATTGCAGTTTTTGCTTTCAAGGTGCATATGTATGAGCCTTTTAATGCTTCTAAGGGACTGCAGAACATTAATCACTGCTATGCAAGTCTACCTGAATTTAAAGCTCCTCTGATTGTTTAAATCATCTGTGCAGCCTGTAGTATGTTTTCTTTTTCATGTGTTTGCATGTCAGCTTGTTCAGCACTGAGATGTCACGATTAGCCTTGGGTTGGGGTATAAATCCAGGGGAGGGCTGGGACTCAGTGAGTATCAAATCAAACATCAGCCCTGCATCTGTGCTTGTGTCCTGGGAGGGAATTCTGTAAAGCTTCACCCTGTGAACCCACATTTCAGTGGGTTTGTTGATGCTTGGACACGAGGAGCAAGAGGGTGAGAAGCAGAATATTAGGGCAAGATTTATCAGATTAAATAGTCCCATGTGAGAAGAGGGTATGTTTTGTGTAGGTGAGAGGAAAGTGTTTTAGTGTTTTTCTGTAGAGGTCACTTGTCCATCAGTACCTGTCTCTACAGAGCCTGGCCAAATGTTTTATTTCTAACAGTTCTGCAAGCGAAAGTTTAGTATTTTGTTTAGCTTTGAGTTATTGCCCAGCTCTACTGGACAAGACCTAGCTCCCTCAGTGGATGATAAAATAAAATGGATTAGGTGATGGAAACAACATTTATTGAATTTAAAACAAAGCCACAGCATGGGTAAAAAGGAAACCAGCTTTGGCGGAATAAATGACATTATCAGTGTCAAAACTATGCAGTGTCAAGATTTAAAATAGATTAGAGGATGTGGCTGCAGTGGTGAGCATTGCAGAAGCTGATGTGACTGCTGGGAAGAGTGTTGGTCCAGGACAGGCAGCACCATGCTGTTCAAGGGAGTTTGATTTGGGTGGTTTTATTCCAAGGGAGAGCCTAATAAAAAGCTAACAGAGAGAATATATGGAAATGCCAAAATCTTTAGAAGGGGTGTTTCTGGATTTTCCTGTGCACCACTCAGAGTAAAAAAATCAATAGGAAAGACAATTGACCAGGAGTTTCAGTGGTTGTTCAAGCAATGAACAAATCTTTGTCTCATTAGAAGCACAAAGATGTTGCTCTGAAGAAAAAAGAACATGCTGAGGAGTAACACCTGCATTTGCCTGCACACTTCAGTGCCTGCTGTGTGTTTTATGTTTGCAGGTGCTCTGTGCTGAAAGACACAGCTCCCTAAGAGTTTGGCAGCATCTGACCTCTGTGCTTTCTCTTTAGTTACAGCCTAGAAGGCCTTGCTGGAGACTCTGGTGAGAACAAGAAGCCCGCTACAAACCTGGAGGCTTCTTCTCTGAGCTCCAAAGAGCTCAGGAGGAGTCCACTTGCCAGCAATCAGTCCCTGGTCCTGCTCACTGAGGAGCTCGAGCAAGGAGAAATCAGAGACTACAACCACCAGGTAAAGCTGTCCAACTACTGTTGGATGTCTGGGAAATGCTACATCAAATTTTGGGGGTCATTTTCCCAAGTGACAGTCTCAGAAAGGCTTCCACCTTATATGTACATATACATAATATTAAAAATCTTCCATCTTTAACATGGGAGAATCTCCAACTGTTTTAAGTTTTCTACTTTGTTCTTTATGGCAACACAACTCTTCTCTTGCTCAGAGGAGTGGCATTTTTGAGGAACACACTGCTAAGCATCAGATTTTTTTTACCAAGTTGAACTACAGTCTAGTTCTGCTGAGGAGTTGGAGTCATGTCAGCAATGTCCATGGCCATCAGAGAGTTTTAACAATATCTGTTTTGTAAAGTCTTGCAAGAAAATCAAGCACACATCATCTCTCTGTTGCATAATTAATTGTTGGACACTTAAAAGACAAAACACAATGTTGCATTTCACCTGTGCACTGTTTCACTGTTTCAAAGTGAGAGTTGCAGTAAACATGAGCACTGAGCTGGGATCTGAAGCTGGGATGGTTCTGTCACTCTTGACATACTCAGTTTGGTTCTGTTCTGTTCTGCAGGTGCATCAGACATCACAGCCACCAGGATTCAACTTCTGTTCTCCTGCTGTTTCATCTCCACTGACCAAATCCATGTCTCTAATGTCAATTAGCAAACCAGTGCTCGACAGTGAGTAATCCACTTTTCCCTTATCCACTCTGTCATCTGTATAATTGAGTATATCTTGCTACCTTCCCAAGGCAAAATGTGCTACTGCCTGCTCATGCTTCCTTCATTACAGGAGGTACATGTTCCACTGCTGCATGGAATTGAGGGTGGAAAGGCAGAACTCATTCAGTTTAGTTTTGTTCTTCCCAGTGTATCCCTGCTGTTTTCTTTCTTTTGGGTTTCCCTTGTGTGGGTTGCTTTTCTCTTTCTAAATTAGACTAGTGGTATGAAAAGTATGATTTATTAAGTTTGTTAACTGAAAAAATAGGATCTAATTTTGCATCCTTTCAGAGTTACTTCCTTTAATGTCAGGTAAATTCCACTTGAGATCTTCCCTGCCTCTAGGTTTTTTTGAAGCTGATACGTGGAAATTTAGAATACATGTCTTGATCTCCTTGAGGAAGTTTGTTGCTATTCATTTTGAGTTAAATATTTTGGAGCAGTTGGGTGTAATTTATTGAATCTCATTCCTGAAGAAAATAATAGAAGATGATTCTATAAAATTTTCCAGTTTAGCTTAATTGAAGCGATAACAAGCACTTAATTTTGCAACTTGGCTGAATTGATTCTTTCAGCTGAAAAAGTCATTCAGAAGGCTGCAGCTGGATGTGCTTAGGATGTGTTACACATGTTTTCATTTTTTTAATTGCCAGCCAGAAACCCTGTTGGCATTTTAACTCTTGTGTTGTCACTTAGTGATGGTGTCTGATCTTTCCTCTTTTATTAACATGATTCTGCCTTGCAAAACACAACCAGGTGCTTTAAGAAAGGTGTTTCATTCATGGAGGAGACTTGCTGGAGGAAGCTCACAGGGACTGTGCTTTGTAGAAGATGTTTTTGAAATCTTCACCATGATAATTCCATGATTAATAAGAACGTGGCCGAATGGATGTGTCCCCCAGCAGCAGTAACCAAAACGGGGCAGCTCTGTGAAGAGACCAGATCCTGCCCTGTGCCATGGCCCTGCCTCTTCCCTCCTCGGCCTGAAGGTCTTCATTGTTGTTTTTTGAAGCAACCAACTTTTTGGCATTGCACCCAGCCTCTGACCAAACACCAAAAACTTGGCTGACTCCCCAAAAAGGAGCTATTGGTGTCTGAGAGAGCCTGGAAGGCTGAGGCTGTTAAAATGTCCTGTGGCCTGGCATTAAAAATGCCATGGAGGCTTAATTATCACATCTTCTTCTAGAGCCAGCCTGGCCACCCTGGTCCCTGGAGAAAGAAGGGAAAGAGAAGATGTAGTAACCTCTCCAGAGGGGCTTGGACAAAATAGCAGGGTTGGTCTTCTGATTTGAGGCAGATGTCTGTGAGTTTGGGACACTGAATGTAAACATTACTAACATTCCTCAGAGCTTTATTTTCTCAGTCATTAATTTGTGACATCTCAGAAGGGCCACATTTTTATAGGAAGGGGGTTTTTGAAAATCAGAGGATTTGAGGGGTTGCTGTGAGCATCCAGAAGGAATAATCACTTGGAAAATTCAGATCATGGATTTTTTCCTAATCCTGACACCTTCCTGACTACAGAAACTTCAGTAAATCACCCAGATAAGTTGTGACTGCCCCATCCCTGGAAATGTTCAAGGACAGGTTGGATGAGGCTCGGAGTAACCTGCTCTAGTGGAAGGTGTCTCTGCTCAGAGCAGAGGGCTGGATCTAGAGGAGTTTTAAGGTGCCTTCCAATCCGAAACATTCCATTATTCTGGTCCATTCTTCCCCTTTGAAAGAGGAACAGTGTTGTTTGAGTTGTGACCATAGGACATGTGAAGCAGTTCAGTGCCTCTGACAAGGAGGTCTTGGTGTATAAACTCCCTTGTGTCACCTAGGTTTAATGTTCATGTTTTTCCAGGAGGACACTTAAGAGTTAAGCAAGAATGACATGGAAGTGAATTCTAGGACAAATTCAGTTCTTTATTCCCCTTGCATAACTTTGTGGTAGGTGTTTAAAGAAAAAAAATTACCCTCTCATCCCTTCAAATGTGTTTGAATGGGAAGAAAGCAACATGCTGTGCTCAAGAACTTTAAAAACTAAATCCAGATTAATAAACATATGGAGGGATTTCTTTTATTTTTACTGTTTATTGTCATATGTGCTGAAGGAGGAGCAATTTCCAAGACCGAGTTCCTAGCCCACACCCCATCTGATGTGTCAGATGTTCCAAGAGCTGCTGTGGCCATTCACGATGTTAATCCTTCAGCATTTTATAGAGGGAGGTCACAAGAGCTGTTGGCCAGAGTGCTTGGAAGAATTCTTTTAGCCTTGGAATAGCAAATTTCCAGTGCGGAGCACTGTTAAAAAGCCAGGAATTGCTATAAATAAAAGCACTGAAATGGAAGTTGATCTGTGCTGGTAAAGGTGGTTCAATTTACAGTAAAGTGTTATTGTTCATCTTGACTTTTAGTCTAAATAGACAGTAGAGTACAGAAGGAAAAGTCGTGTTGCCTGATTGTGTTCTTCAGGTCTGGAGCACTAGAACAACTCCTTCCAAAGGCAGTCTAAACAAAACTAATGCATGGCTCTTCCTAAGAATTCTTCCATTTAAATGTCTTCCAGTGGGTCCCTCTAGGGTTGTTCTGCTTACTTGGAAAACTGTACACATTTTATTCAAATTGCCTGTAGGCAATTGGCATTTGTGACAAATGGCTGGAGGAAGTGTTCAGGGGAGTTTGTTTTGCATTGCTTGCATAGCATTGGCTATTCCTTGGACACTGTTTTTATATTCTGAATTCGGTTTTGATGTATGATACCAGCCATGAAAAAACCCTTATTGTATGTGGCTGAAAGGACTTGTTTTGTTGAAAGACAGAAATAATTGCTTTGTCTTTCTCTTGAAAGTTTATTACTGATAAAGTCTTTAGCCTGTTTTCCCTGTTCTGCAAGTGAATCGATGTATCCATGGAATGACTTAAAATTACCTGAATACCTGTGCTGAAGATGTTTGGTGGAGGTGCTTAAGTAGCACCCTTAGGTCAGACCTGTCCCAGAGGCAGGGTTTCCTCAGCCCTGTCCCTGTCACCTTTCCTGAGGGCACAGGGATGTTCCATGTGAGCAGTGGGTGTCCAGCAGCCAGCTCACAGCTCAGGGGTTTCCACCTGTGCTTGCATGAAGAGAAGGAAATAGGGCCTTTGGGAATCCAAAGTTTCAGTGAAGAATGGCTAGCTGTCTCCTAATTCTCTTTTCACAGACCATGTACTTACAAACAATTGTTGGAAAGCTGCTGCTCTGCGAGGGCTGCTCTTAAAAATAAATGATGGGATATTTGGTGTCACAGACTGATTGCTGAGTTGGGGACTATGTTTGGTAGGCATCTTCCAGGCAAGGGCAGAAGAGGGTGGAGTGGGGCTTTTCTCATGTTTAGGCAGTTTCTTTAAAACAAAGACTCTTATATTTTAGAAGAAGGCAGAAGAGATGGTTGTTTTTTCTGTTTTATTTTGGAAGAAGTTCAAGCGTCTCCTTTTTAAAACTGGAAATTTTGAAGGGCATAACTTTATCAACACTGCTGGGGTTTTTTTAGACATAGAAGTGGCAAGAACCTCCCTAGGTAGATAAAGTCAAATCTTAAAAATAAATTGTCCTTGGTAGTATTTGTAGCTTTGCTGTGTCATTTAACTGCAGAAAGCACCTTCAAACAGGTGTCTTGAGTTGTTCTAGTTTGAGTCCATGACAGTTCTTTCAGTGAAGCTGATGCCCTTTGTCCAGAGATCCACTTTGTTGTTGGCATTCTGTTTGGAAAGGTAACAGGCTATAATTCTTCACTAAGTGGGCCTATAAAAAACGTCAGCAAAAATAGGGAAAGACTCGAGCCGCAAGCTGTGCGTGCAGTGAGACCTGCACCCTCTGAAACCTGCACCCTCTGGAATTTGCACATTCTCAATTCTGATTTCTTGTGCCTTTCTGGAGCCAACTGCTTTGCAGACATTTCCTTTGCTTTGCTTATAGTTTGCTTTGGCTGCTTTCCTCTCCTCTTTATTATTAAATGCATTTTCAAGCATGCTCTAATGTCTGCCGTTAACCCACTTCTCAGCCCAGGGCCGGACTCGACCATCGAGACGAATCTCCTTCTCCTTCAGCATCTCTCCACTCATTCCTAAGTCTAAAACTCTCTTTTCTATTGGCTCTTCTTCCAGTGATGAGGAGGAGGAGTTGGATAGTAAGTAATCATTTTCTGTGCATTGCAGCCATGATGGGTGGACACACAGGGAGATCTGGTTTTCTGCTTCAGACACTGGAATTTCACCTTGCAAACCTTGAACTACCCTTTCCATTGCATGGTGTCTAATAGCATTATCTTAGTCCTGTATCTGAATGCCAACTAACAGCAGAATTAAAAGGATTATTATCCAAATAATCTTCTACATCAGCACCACGGTGTCTTATCTGGTTAGTTCTAGTCTGTATCCATCACCTGCCACTCTGAGCAGCAAAATATTCTTTACCTTTTTACTCGAACCAAAATACTTGCCTTGAGCTTGTTGCAGGGCATGGAGTTAGCAGAAGAGGTACATCCTTGCCCTCCATAGGTGACAGTGAGTGCATTGCTCAGTGGAAGAGAAGTGGACAGAAGCCCAGATTATTAAATTCTGAAAATTTCACAACAACTTCACAGTTCCCCCCTAAGCAAAAAAGCACAAATTGCAGTCAAAGACCTTAAATCCTCAAGGTGCTCATATCTAGGTCCTGATATTGTTATCAAAATAGTTCTGTGGGAAACAGGTTAGAGTTCTCTGGCAACTTTTTTTCTCCTGCAAACTCCATTGCTAAAAGAAGCCCAGCTAAGGCAGAAGATTGAATTAAAGTAATTTAGACTCCTCTTGTTTTTTTAAATGGCTTACCGAAGATTATTCAAAATGCTTCCTATTTCTTAAGCGTGTTTTATTAGACTGTTGAAATAAGCCAGACACATTCCTCGTGTCCTTACTGGGATGGGGGAAGTTGCTTTCCAATCCAATAGATTTTGGTTGCTTCCTGAATTTAAAACAATCCCCACACCATCCACATTGCACATATCTAAATTCTCCTCCTTTCCATTCCTGGAATTCACTGTGGGTTTGTCCCTTCCTTCAGGAAAGTCCCGTGCCCAGGTGTGATATTACCCACTTCCATATTAAAGCTTCTTCCTCGTTGCTATGTCCTTTTCTTCTGCTTTTAACAAAACTCACAGTTTGTTTTTTCACATCTTTAGGGTTTGTTTCTCATAAAAGGATGAATGTGTGAACACTGAAATTGCACATGCATTTCAGTTACCACTCCTCAACCTCTCCATGGCTGTTTTTTCTTCAAAAAATGGAGAATTAGTTGATGTTTGTTTAGTGATACATTTAATGCATGGATTTCAGGTGGCTGGACAATTATTATGAAGCCTTTGGATTTCTTGACCCATGAAAGTTTAATTCCTGACAGCATTAAGGCATTGCAAGCTGCTTTGAACATCCTAGTCCAGTCACTGCTTTCTGTGTAATGGATCTTGATGAATGTTGTGTTAATCATATGATGTAATATTATAATCTAAAATATGAAATCATAAACAGACCTTAATTCTTCGCTGGATCCATTTTGCCTGCCAGCACCAAGAATCTCCCATTTGTAAGATGAAACAACTATTGAAGTAAAAGATAAATTATACATAATTGTAGTTCTCATGCAGTGTATTTTCTCCAGGTAGTGAAAAACAGTTACAAATATCAGATTACTGCAGCTCATGGTTCAGTGTTTGTTCACATTTCTGATATTAACTGCAAAGAAACGAAAAGGTTTGTGAAATACTTAAATCCAGTCAAACTGGTGAATCTTCTGAAAAAAAAGGAAAGGCTAAGGAGGTCTAACCCAGATTAAAAGCAAAGTAGAATTGAAATGGGAACCAGAGTTCGTGGAGCTTTAACCAAAGGTTTGGGAGTCTGTAAATTACTTATGTGATCCTAGTAGGCACTTAGGTAGTTTTATATTATAAAAATATAATATCACTATTGGAAATTGAATACTAGACTTCATTTCATACATGTTACATTATTACTAACTTTAGTGTATTTGGGATAAATCATTAATGAGGTGAAAGATTTTGCAAGGGAAATATTAACACAGCTCTCCAAGCAGGGGTTAGGTAACAGGGTATGCCTGTATTTTAGTTTCTCAATATGAAAAAATGATATTTCTGTCTCAGACTCTGTTGGCACTTGAATCAGTGGTTAGAAAATCTGTATTTAAAGCCTAGTATTGTATGCACAGTTTTTCCTAGTGCTCTTACTGCTTTGGATAAAGGGCCAGCTGTGCCTCTAATGGCAAGCAGCTCTTTTGCATTCACCCTTAGCTTTGAGAGAATTTGAGCCAAAATACTGTTTTTCTTGCAGTATATATGCAGAAGCTTAGTAAAGTGACAGTCATGCTGCTCCTTGAACTTCATATGTGGCTGCAAACTGTGCTTGTGTGAAGGGTTTTTTTGGAGTCTTGGCAAGCCCAGTTACTTCAGAGGGAGCCCTCTGTCCTGGATCATTTCATCCTGATTTTTTAGCGTTCTTCGATGGTTCTGGTAAATGGTGTCAGCACCCAGATCTGCTCCAAATGCGTTGTGCAAGCAGGTTCTTGTCTAAAGAGAGTTGGTGCCACTGGCAAGGCTTCAGCTTCGTGTTGAAATTCAGCCTTTCCTCAAGCAGCGCTTCGTGACGAAGCCCCAGGCTGGTAACGTTTTGTGGAAAACAGAATAAGGCTTCCCTTGTTTCCCTTACTCTTTATGAAGTGCCTCAGGATTTTGATGGGAAAATGAACTACAATTTTATCAAGGAGAAAAGTTTTGTACATGAAACCGGATGTGCTGTACAATAGATCCTTTGTAGTGGAGTATAAATAAAAGCATTGTCTCAGAACGATTCTCATTTATACCTATTGTCATTGAATTGGCAGTTCTGATTCAGACACCCTGATTTACCAGCAAATTTAACAGTTGCATGGTGTTTACTTAATAGCTGAAGAGTGATAAAAATACTAAACAGGCTTTCACCTCAGCATCTAATTTGAGAGCAGCTAAGGATACCGGGAACAGGCTTTGTCCTGAGCACCTGAGATCTGTTCTAAACACCCACTTCTGGAAAACATTTCCCTTTCCTCTTGAACCATCCCAACATGAAACTATATTTTCTGAAGGCAGTGGGCTGAGTTGCAGTCTGACCTGTGCTCCCCTCCCGTCTCTTGCAGGTGCGCAGTCGCTGGGCGGCTCCGTGGGCTCCTCCGTGCAGAGGTATGGGATCCTGGGGACATCCTGCTCTCCACAGCCACCCAAAAACCTTCCTGGCCCCAGTGCACTTCAGCTGCCATCAGAAAATCAGTCCTGTGTCTCTAAAGGCTGAAGAATATTTTAGATTGCAGAATATGAAAGTCTGTCCTAAGTCTCATCTCTTAACAAGGCTCTGTTTATTCCCAGCTAATAACATCAGATTCTATTAGCTATCTGTTTACCCTCAGTTATATTTTCACTAAAAGTAGGGCTTTCTCCTCGTGGCTGATTCTCTCTATCTCACTATAACAAAGGCAAAAACGATCGTGGATTTGTGTGTTACTTTTCAACCTTGCAGGTTGCAGAGGAGATAATCTTCCTGGTGGCTTTTAAAGTGCCTGGGGGAAGGACGTTTGTGGCACTGGCTGTCTGTTCTCTGTGCCACTGACAGCTTTGGCTTTAGTTGTGACTGCTCTAGAAGGCTCTTCACCTCTGTTCACTGCTGTTTTTTCCTTCTTGATTTAATTTGTATTTCTGTTCTGCGTTTGGTTTGTGTTGTACTTAATGTTGACAGACTATGTCCTTTAATGCAATAATAGTTTCCTTATTCTTCTATCACAGCTGAAGAAGTCATGAGCTTGTGCATGTAAAGACTGGCAAAAGTTATCTGGGATCCTAAAAATTCCTAAATTAATACACGTAACCATTGTAGTTCATTACTTAGTATTGGTATTCTCATTTCTCAGGGGGGTTTTGCAGACAGTGTGGTTTCTGTTAAAGACATTGACTGCCTTTTCAGAGTTCATTAGATGCCTTTCTCTGGAAGGAGATGGTTCTTTACAGCATGAATGGTTCCTGGTTATTTGACAAGGGGAGCAGCAGAGGGTGCTATGGTGTGGCCTGCTTCAAAACAGATATGAGAATTCCTTGAAATTTATCTCAAAATGTGTGGATTGGCATTTTGTCTTCACTTTTCCTTCTCTGGTAAAACACCATAAAGCACCTAGACTGTATTGGCTAATAAATGCATTTGTCCTTCAGAAAGAACCTATCCATTTAATAGATGCTTTGAGGAGGAAAAAATTAAAATAAAAGCAACTTTAATGTTTATTTTATTTCAGCATATCTGAAGAGAGCAGCAGTGTCCCTGCTGGTAAAGGTGTAACAAAAGTCAGCCGCACCTTCAGCTACCTCAGGAATAAAATGTCCAGCAGCAAGAAGAGCAAAGTAAGTGCTTCTTCTGATTTCTGGAATGCCCATAGGAAGCAGAAATGAGTTCTGTGTTTTAAGTCTTTGCCTGACTTTCTTTTCTTTACTTTTTTTTTTTTACTTTCTTCCTTCCCCCATTTTTTTTTTCCCCAGCAAGGGCAGGAGTGTCATGGGGTGATAGGAGCTGGCTACCTGGGAAATCCTGGCACCCCAAAACTGAGCCCAGGGACAGCTGTGTGAGGCTCAGTAAGGCCAAGTCCTGGGTCCTGGATTTGAATCACAGTGACAGTGCTGGGTGGACAGTTGGACTGGATGAACTTAAAAGTCTCTTCCAGCCCTTATAATTCTATATTTTCACTCATTTCCCCAGAGAGAATAGATTTTGCCCTGGCATGAGTTAGGGCTTTGTAGTGATTAATGAGTCTAATTTTTACAGAATCTGAGCTGTTTAATAAAACAAGGACAGGAGCTGTAAGAACGAACTGGTTGCCAAAGGCTGTATTGTCTTTTCATCATTTTTTTACTTTTGCCACAAAGTTCCTGTGAACTGCAGGAGAAGTTGCTCAAACACTGACTTTTAGCGACAGCCAATATTTATATTTTTCCCTTTCTTTCATCCTTGAAACCGTGCAATTTAATTTGCTGAAAATTAAGCCCTGCTCACCAGAGATGAATTTCCTGAGAACATTATTAATTACAGAAATAATTATTAATTATTATTTAGTATTTTATTTATTTATTAATAATAATTAGTTATTAATGCTAAATACATCACATTAACAGGCTGTAATTGCTTTAGATTGTCCCTTGAAGGTTAATATATGTTTGGGGATTTTCTTGGCTTGGTTGGATTTTTTTTGCTTTGAGTTTCACCTCGATTCATCTGTCTGACAGAAGCTCAGAGCACTTTACAGTCTGGTTAGGTGATTTATTTAATGTGTTGGTAAATGCTGTTGGAAGGCCCTTGAGAGGTGTGATGACTCTCAGTTTCTGGTTATGGATCTGCCTTTCAAGGTAGCCACAAGTGCCAGTGGCTCAGAGCTGCTGCTGCTGAGCAGCTTTAGGACAATTCTCTCCCCTGCTACAAAGTACAGTGTTGAAAAAGTAAATTTTTTATGTAAATCTTCAATAAAAAGTAAAAAAAATTGCTTTAAAAGTAACTCTTTATGTAGAAACCTGCTCAAACACTCCGTGAGAAGTTCAGGAGCATTTTGTACAGATTGTGAGTGAGAATGGAAGTTCATTAACTGGTTCTTGCACTTAATGTGAATAATCTCTAAAGCAAGACCTGGAGAGAGGTAAGAGATCTGGTTGGGACAGAAAATATAGCAGCAGTCCTTTTAGATATTTGCTCAGTGCAGTTTGATTTCACTAATTTCATTATTGTGTCTGAAAATGTTGATGAAGAGTTGCTCCAAAATCCCAACCATAACATGCACTACAAAAATTGCAGCTCATATCAGCTCTCACACTTTTACTAAATAAAAGCCAAAATATCATTCAAGTTACAATTTCTTGTCTGCTTGTGGCGGAATGTTTGCATTATGTAAATTTTTAAGGCTCCACTGGTACATTTAAATAAATTGACCAAAAATTTCATTGGAACACTGATTTCTCAGAAGCATTATAGATAAGAAAAACTTGTAAGAGTTAAAAACAAGACCAACAAAACAACAAACCTTGAAAGAGGAAGTTTGACAAAGGAAGTTGCTTTCTGGGCTGTCAGGAGGGAGGGAGGCTTTCCAGCTCAGTTTTACTCATCTGCAGACCTTCAGAAATGCAGTTTTCTCAGATGAAATAAAGTAAAATAAAGCACATCTGAGCCTACTAACAGCAACAGCTCTTTTGGAAAATGTAGAGAGTTTTGCAAAAAAACCTTTAAAATAAAGGGATGTTTAGAGCATTAACTGGAGGGGATATTGATTGAAGTTGGTGTGAATCTACCCCTGCCTGCCATGTACTTGGTGTTATTTGGGATTATCAGTGAATCTCTTGCAATTAGGAGAGTGCCCTGATTCACATTTGCAAAGTTTCTATCTTTGTAAGTTGAGGAAAAAAACCCTCCTTTTTTTTCGTTTTGGTTGTGAGTTTCTGAGAAATTACAACAATTAGCATGAGTAATTTCTCTTTTTTGTTGCCTTGCACAGTAATAAGGCAGAGCTGTGCCAGCAGCAGCATTCAGGATATATGGTAGGAGTTGCAAGTGTTTGAAAGGATTAGCAGACAGGGAATATAAGTGACCTGCAGAGCAGGAGGAGCTCAAACACACAAAACCTCTCTGTCTGGGCAACTTCTGCAGCACTTTGTTTGCTGAAGTACTACATAGCAACACTGAGGTATGTTAAAATTAACTTTTTCTGTGCCCTAAACATTACAGAGTGTTTGATTTACTCCTCTCTACCTTTAAAATAGCTGGTCTTCTATTGACTTGTGACTTGTAAAATATTAATTGTGAGGGTTTCTGCCTGTATGGGGTTGGTTTTTAGTTTTGGTGTTTTTTCAGCAGTGGAAACTAAGGTAGGGCAAGATGAAAGCAGTAGCAAAGTAGCTAAAATCATCTTTAAGGAAGTCAGCAATTGTCCTGCCCCTCCCCGTTTTGCTCAACTCCTCCGTGCTGTGCCTCCCGTCCTGCCGCAGCCTCCGGCATCACCATGGGCTAGTGGGGAGCAGCTCCTGGTGGGGAGCAGCTCTCTGGCCCCAGGGAAAGAATGTCCATAAAGTGGAATAGATTCTCAGAAGTACCTCAGATAACAGTGAAGCTGGTGGGACTGAAGCACTGGGAGGTAAGAGCTGCGTGGTTCCCAGGGAGCGGGCTCCGCTGCTGCGCTGCCGCCGTGCCCGTCGTGCTGCCTGCTCTGGTTCAGCCACGAAGCCAGGCTTCAGATCTCATTGGCAGCTCCAACAGCACAGAAATAGTCTTGTTTCTACAGTCCTTCTTTAAATAAAGTTCCAGTAAATGCCACAGGAAGAAAGAAAAAGCTGAAAAAAATCTCATTGTGAGATCTTGTCCTTCAGTGGCGTGGCTGGCAGTCCTTGTGTGGAGTTTGCTGTTTCCTCCTCGAAAGTGGTGCACCAATTTCCTGTTTTTTCCTGGGGCCGTTCAACTTTAATTAAAGTTAAAATTAGACTTCAGAATCACTGGGTTTTGCAGTGAACTTCAGGCAGGTTTAAGGTATAGGATGGGAGATCTCCCTTCAGCATGAGAGTCACAAGATTTGGTTTGAGCTTAGAGTGATCTTTTCTCCTGGAGCTTCACAAGGCTTGGCAGAAGAGCAAAACTCCAGGCATCAACTTGGTACCATCAGCCCAGGCCTAAACTGCAGAGTTTTAGTTCCTGAATCCTGTCAGGCTGGATGTGGTTAAAGATGAGCAGGTCAGCGGATGGAAAATGGGGCTGTGGAGGTTTCTGTGGGGTGGTGTGAGCCAAGCTGACTGCTCAGAGGAGGCGGAGATGTGATGCAACGCAGACTCTTTCTGGCAGGTTTTCTGCTTCAGACAGGATTATTCCATATGGTAATACTCCTAGTTTTGCTTATTTGCAGAACAAAACAGCGTTTGGGGCCAGTAAATAGACTTTCTGTTTATGACACTTTGCAGGGAGAGACTCCGGCCCTGGCGTTTTGCCTGGGATGTGTTGGGAGAGGAGTCCTTAGGCTGAGTTACTCATTATGTGTGTGTCATCCAGGGCTCAGCAGTTCTTGCAGTGGTTGCAGAGCTCTGTCCCTCAATTGCCACTTCATGGCAGTTGCTCACATGGACAGCTCTGCAGCTCCCTGATATTCAAGCTGGGGCAATATTAGGCAAAGGGCACGTGGCGAATAAATAACAAAATGCAAAGATAAGCTGACAGAAGCCTTTACGAGTTTCTGGTTAAGCTTCTCTTTCAGATGCCAGAAAATCTGCAGCAACAGCTAACAGTATAGTCCTGGAGTTGACTTGTATCATAAACATTTTGTAGGTTGGTATGTGGAAAGACAAGGAATTGTTGTAATTCAAATTCAGAGTTTTTCTGTGGAGTTTCCTTTAAAAATTGTTTGGAAGAATTCCAAATCCATGAAAGGCTGCAGGGAAAAATGTTTCAAATTTTTAGTATTTTCTATCAAAGCTAGAGGTAGAAAAGAAGCAAAAACTCTGCTAAAAATTGGAGGAGCTGTCTGTGCTCATCATCTCTCCAAAGCTGAGTAGTCCAGAGGTTGTCATGGCTTGTGGAAGATGAGAGGGTCTTTTACGGTGTTGCTATTGTTCCCCAGGCTTTCTGTGGTGCCATAGGTTGAGAGTTTGTAAAAGATCCATTTTTGCCAAAAAGCTTCATCCAGTTACTTGGGGTTGCATGTAACTGTTGAAAAAGTTGCTGGTTGGAAGGAAAACAGAGGTGGAAATATTTTGGCAGTAAGGCTGTAGAGACACTGAGGAAGAGCTTGTGTTCTCCATTAAAAGTGCAGTTGCAAATCACGAGCCTTATGGTTTGGCCTTAAAAATTAACTGTGTTGAAAGTCTGATACACACTGCATGTGGCATTTGTATTTAACACAATTTATTTAAAGTGCTGAAGAGGCTGATGAGAGTCCAGAAACAGAAAAGAGGCAAAGTCATTAAACCAAGCAAGTGTAAAACAAAGGTAGAAGGAAATAGGTGCCTTCAGAACAGACTCAGTGTCATCTGCAGTGGTGAGACACTTGTGTGAGTCAATAGTATGTAAATCCACTTGCACAGGGGCTTTTTTAAGGGAGAGCTGTGCAGACACATGGCCATTGTTCAGGTGCACCTCAATCAATACCCTCACCGTGCCAAAGGCAAACACTGACAATCTGTAACTAGGGAAGAGACCTCTGCCCAGTGACGAGGCTTTGGCTCATTTTGTCTCGGCAGGAAAAAGAGAAAGATAAAGAGAAGACTAAAGAGAAGGACAGAGATTCCAAGGAGAAAGAAAAAGATAAGAAGCTGTTGAATGGACATCTCTTCACTGCAACCTCCGTTGTAGCCCAAGCAACCTGTTACCACTGTATGAAGCCTTTCAATAAGGATTCGTACTACTGTGCAAGTAAGTCAGGGGGGTTCCCCCCCTTCCTTTTATTTTTCATTGAATCTGGCATGGAAAATGCAAACCTTACACTTTATTTTCATTTTGCTTGAGGATGTAAGGTGGGAGGGAGATTTTGGAGATAGTGATTCATGGAGCAATGTGTTGCCTTGTGGAAACTGGACTGAAATGAGTCGTGGCTGCGTGGAGGTGTCCTGAAACCTCTTTCCTAAGCCTGAGCTCAGCAATCACAGCAGGCCATGGGCTTTTCTACTCCTTATTGCCCTCTATCAGTCAGGAGAACTTTGGTTATTTCAGCTGCATGTATTGGCTTAGACCTGAGGTCCTTTGATAAGATGGACAAAGGACAGGGACAGCTGGCTTGGATCATGGCTTCTTTTTCCAATAGAGGGGGGAAAAAGTCCCCCCATCTGTGGTGTATTGCTTTAGTTCTCTGAAAAACTGCTTCACTGAACCCACAGTCGGAACCACATGGTACAGAAGGAAATACCGACCCTCTGCTCCCTTTGTACAAGAAATTGCATCAAAGGTCAAATGACAGCTACCTGCGTGCGTGTGTGAAGGACGTGCAGCCCAGGACAGGCAGGATGGGAACCTCACTGAGGCTTTCTGACAGAGTGGGGATTTTGTTCTCATTTCTTATCAGACGGTTTCTCATGCCTGTAGCTCGATAAGGTCAGCAGTGTTTGTGTGGTCGAGACCAGAACGCTGCTTGGTTCATGCAGCAACCCAAAGCTATAGAATAGGCAGACAAAACCCATTTTTTCCCACTATACTCAGTGCAAAAGGCTTTCCTCTGTTCACTGTTAGTAATTTTTGACTCCACTAGCTTAGAAATGAGTCAGAATGACTGCGGGCGCTACTCCCAGGCAGGAGCCTTCCGTTGCTGCTGGTAGATGTGAGCAGGGGAAGGAGCAGCCAGCTGATTCCCAAATGGCACTTCTGAGTTTCCTGGAAGAGCCTTCAGCAGAGTTGTTTGTCTGAGACGTGCTCAGCCTGATGGGAAATGTGCAACACTGACAATTGCAAACTCTCAAATGCACCCTCTCCCTTTCCCCACTTGACTTTCTTAACAGCTTCTGAAGCCACGTAGAAAATCAAATATATCCCAGTTTAATGCTCCAGGTGCTAATGAGTTAAAATAACACAACAATGTCATATGTTTTAGCACAGATGTTCTTTCCTTATTTTCAAGGTATGATGGAAAATTACTGTAATTTTCTGCACTGGCCAGAAAATGAATGTCATAAAAAAAAACGTTTGGTGAGGGCCTAAGTTGAAAGCTCACACCAGAGAGTGGTTCCTTCTCCCATTGCATCTTAAAATCAGCCTCAGATGCTTCGGAAATGATGGATGAGCAGCAACAGAGGCTCTGTTATTCCTGTGCTGTTGTAGGCTGGTGCTACCACCACTGCTCTGTCTCACCTGTGGCTGATGTTTAATGCTCCTTAAAGCACTGGATATTTTAAATCAGTGTCTCAGCTTTTCGGTGATGTCCCCCAGCTTCCTGAAACATTTACTCAATGCTGAAGGATTAAGCATGCTCTGAAACAGATGGGCAAGCAAAAAAGCCTAATTTTTAGCAGCTTTCTGCCTTGTCTTTTTTACTTTTTTTGTGATCAGTGATACAGAAAATGAGGGTTTGGGGGTTTTAGTTATTAATACTAGTGACACAGAGGAGTTAAAGGAACTTCTTGCTTGCTGAACAGTTGAACTGGAGGAATAAAGTCTGTACAACCAGATTTTTTTAACATAAAAATGCCTTTTTTTTTGCCAAATTGTACACACTAAAGAGGTGTCTTCAGGCTTTCAAGGTCTGAGTGCGAATTTTGTGATTCTGAATTGTCTCACTGCCTCTGTTCATGCACTGTTCCTCTTTCTTGTTTGGTCTGAAAACGTACTTGCTTGTGGGTTTTGCAAGAGTTTTCAGGTTGCTTTGTTCTGTCTTCTCTTGCACAGGAAATGGTGAGACACTGTCAGAATAGCAGCACCCAATGGCCTTATGCTTATCTCTGTCAAAATATCAGAATTACTGGCTTTTATTGAGTCGTTCCAAATGTAAGAGATTCTAGAAATGTGAGCATATTTTGTCATTCTGGACATAGAATTTTTCCTTTATTTCTGCTTCAAGAAATAATTCAGAACTTCACACTTAGAGTGTAACATACATGTAAAATACAGTTCATTATCTCTGTTGTCATGAATGAGTGGAAATATTTTTCTCTAAGCTGCTGAATCTCATCTTGAGCTGTGATCTTTCATCTGCCAAAAGAGTTAAAGCCTGACACCCAATTCTCAGTTCTTATGGGGGAAAAAACGCAGTTTAAACCATCTTTGAAAACTTTGACTCTTAGTAATCTGCTGGCAGAGATCATGGGCAGACTCAGGGTATTAAAAAAAACAACAAAAAACCACAAAACGAAACCACCCAGCTTTTGCTCTGGCATATATGCAGCAGTGCTTATGTGCCAGGTGGTGTTAAAGCGTGCTGGTGTTTGCATTGGTGAATGTGGTGGTTTTGGACCAACACTTCAGTTTCCAGCAGAAAATCTCAACCCAAGGATCCCTGGCAGATGCTGCTCCTGTTCCTTTTCTGGTGACCCTGCAGTAGGGCAGCACTTGGGTTCTGTGCTGTTGATCTTATCCATGATATCTGAGTTTGTATAAATGAATTTCCCCATCCTCTTCCTGTCTTTTAGATCTCATAGTCCTTGTCTTGATGAGAATAGTATTTGTCTTTTCTGAGAAATACTGGCCCTACAATTGGTTTCTCTTTCTGTCTCCTGCTTCTGCTTTCCACCTTACTTTCAGAGGGATAATGCCATCAGGTTTTTTTCTCCTTTTTTTTTTCTTTCATTTAATACCCCTGGAAACTCAGCCTTGCATTGATTTTTAAGCAGAATTTCCTGTTAAATTCTGTGACGAAATGCTATTAAGAAACAAAGGGCTGATTATCCTGGAAAGCAGCCTCTCTCTCTGTATTTGTAGCTAGTCAAGTAAACCACAATGATGCCTGAAAGTTATAATTCTCAGTTGTTTAAGAGTTCAGACAAACAGCAAAAACTGACCTGTTTTCTGTGGGGTTTTGTTTAATTCATTGGTTTTTGGTGTTCTTTTTGACAGACTGTAATGCAATTGTTCACAAAGGCTGTAAGGAGAATTTTGCTTCTTGTGCAAAGGTCAAAATGAAGGTAAGGGATTTCATCTACTCTACTGAATATTTATTTCTTTATTTTTTATTTATTTATATATATATATATAAAACACTTTCTACCACATGTCACAAAGTTTCCAGTTTGTTGTAAAGAACTTCCATCCCAGTGCTGAAGCTTTCACGTAATGAAGACTCTTAAATATACTGTTTATATGAAGAACACACAGATTTTGTGCTTATCCTAAATGCAAGGATCCTGCTTCATCAAGCTAAATAATGTTTGTGCAATTATGATTTCAGTTCACTTCAGTATTGTCATCACTTTCACATTTTCATATTTGCTGCACATTTCTCCATCTGTTATTTTGCCCATTTCATTCAGAGAAAAGAAAAAATATATTTAAAAATACACATACACTGAGAGACTTCAGGAAAAAATCAGCTTTTTTTTTGTTTTAGTTATATGGCACAACCTTCTGTGAGAAGGGAGGGAGAAATTAAAGTGAATTTCATTTTCCTTTCAGCCACAGAGAGGGATGCTGCAGGCACATGATACCTCTTCGTTACCCACAGTAACCATGAGAAACAAAAGTAAGACAATTTCTTTCCCTCTGCTTTGGGAATGGTCTGTGTCTGCTGTTCTTAACTGTTCTGACAACTGATACTGGATACTATGAAAAATAAGCTTTTAACAATGCAGGGATGAGAGCATCACCTCTGTGCATGCTAAGCAATATTTGAGACTTTAGAAGCTGTACTTAAGTTGTACAAAGTTCACCCCTTCAGAGGTGTTGCTCCAGAGAGCAGAAGTGCATCTGAAGAAGGAAAAGATCTGGAATTAATATGAACAGATTAGTTAAAGGGATGTGATGATATAATGAAATCAGGATTATCATTTCTCTGTGGTACTTACTGATAAGAAAAACCTGTCTCAAAGAGGTTGACCAGGAACAGCAAGATTTATATGACTGTGGGCCCAGGGAAATAAAAAAGGCAACAGGGTGGATTGTGACATGTAATTAATTATCAAAACAGCTAAATTCAGTTTCCCAGGGATGTTTCTGAAGTTGCAGGTCCCACCTGGTATTTCAAGCACAGTGCAGTGACTTTTGCACAAGGGTCGATGGTCCTCCTTTCCTATGGCTGTTCCTAATTGCTGACATCCCCTGGGGGTTTTTCTAGAAAGAAAAGGCAGGGAATTTCAGAGTGTGGACCCTTTTAGGTCATCATCATGCCAGTTAACAGGGGTTAAGGTGTTTGCCTGGGCTGACTGTTCTCCCCCCTTCCGCTCAGGCTCGCAGCCCAAGGAGCGCCCGCGCTCTGCGATCCTCACTCCCGACGAAGGCACCGTCACCTCCACCTTCAGCAACAGGAGGTCACAGCAGCCCACTGCACTCTCCAAAAGTGTCTCCATACAGAACATTGCAGGGTAAGGTTCCTCCCTGCTCACCTGACCACGTGTGTGTGAGTTATCTGACGCTGCCGACGCAAAAAAATCCAGGTCTCACGAAAAATAAGTTCGTGTGCTGTGGCTTGCGTTAATGGTTCAAAAGAGATCACAAACAGAGAAATAGCCACTTTCTCTATGATACCATCAGTTGTCTTCTGCACAATCTGAGTGTCTGAGCTAGTTTAGCCATGGCAGGAGTTCAGAGGCACAGCTGAGTTGGCCTGGTAGATTCAAGGCCACTTCACAGGGATGCTCTGGGCTCCGAGGAAGAAATTCCCTTGCCTTAGGCTGGATACTGTGCAAACACACATTTGCAGCTCAGGTATAGTATTAACTTTTGTGTCCATAACAAGAGGGTAAAGGCAAAGAGCTGCAGTCTTCCTGTTTTTAGATTGCATTATACAAAAAAAATATAGAAGAAAATCTAATTTATGCTTCCTACCCTACTTGCATATCAAGCAGTTCTACATGTGAGGCAGTCTCAGGGACTGGCACATTCCGGGCAGTTTGGATGTCCTGGCTCTTTATGGGGAGTTTAATTTCAGCCCATTTTCTGATCTTCCTCAGAGCTAGTGATAAGGACTCTTGGATAGCCTTTGGTGTTGCATTTTTTTTGCACTGTTTGCTGCAAGGGCAGTGAGGATGGGATGTGACTGGAATGGAGTTATCCAAACTGTAAAACCTCAGGAGCGGTTCTTTATGGAAAGCACTGTCACTCACGACTGTAGTGCTTACAGCTTCTCGAGCTCCAGTGGGTAGTTAGTAAACAACTCATAAAAGCACATTTCTGTAGGTAATTGTGCAGTGCTGGCTTTGTTTTCCAATTCATATTTAAAATGCATTTATTCTGCTTATCTGAAAGTACATTTGGCTGGGTTTTTATCATAAACAATATTCCATGTTCTGTTTTTCTGCAGAGTTGGGAACGATGACAGCTTAGTACACACTTGGAAATACCTGTCGCAGTCAACAGACTCTTTACATAAAATCAGCCGGGTTAATGAATCCATGGAGTCACTGGTTGATGAAGGTAAGAGATCTCCATGGCATTTATGGGAGAAGAAATGTCTCAGTTCTGCTTTCCAGCAATAGAAAATCCATTTTCAGCAATTGTCTTCTCTATAATGGACAATTAAAGTGCATTTATTTTAATCTCAGAATATTAGTATGATAAACTAAAACAAAGCCCCACATAGTAATTTCTTTAGCTCACTGAATTATGGAAAAACATTTAGAAGGTTTTAGTTGCAGTTGAGTTACTTGGAATGTAGCTCAGGGACAAACATTTCCTCTTCTGTTGTGGTTTTTTATTTAACTGCAATGCCGTTGCATGGCAGATTAGGAATACATTATCTGAGCTAGCATTTGGTCTGTGTGAAAATGGTGAACAGGAAACTAGCAAATAGCCTTTAAAAGTGTTTTTCATAAATAGTCTTTATATGGTATGTGATCGTTTGTGTCAGTAAAGGAGAATATGTGTGATGCCTGTGGTGTGACTGACAAAGCCTAAACCTAAATAATTAGTCAGGAATCTCAAATGGGACAAGTTCCCCACATCTCAATGGCACTTATGTTGCTTTGTGAAGGTGCAGACATGAATGAAGGACAGCTCATGGGAGACCTGGAATTAGATTCCAAGCAGCTGGAGGCAGAGTCCTGGAGCCAAGTAGTGGACAGCAAGTTCCTACAGCAGCAATACAAAGATGTTGTCAAACGGCAAGATGTGATTTATGGTGAGACATCTGCACCTTCACTTTTCTCTCACTGTAAACAGCTCTTTGATCTACTCACATGCATGGATTTAGGAAAGTTTAGCCTTATGAATAGGAACATTGCTTTGACTTCCTCAAAAGCCAAACTCTCATTCTTGAAGTTCCTAGAAACATAATGTATTCTGTGAAAGCTTTCTTTCTGCATTTCACATACCCAGAAGCCATCAAAAACCCAGAAATTGCCTCTCCTCATTTGTCTTCTTATGACTTTCAAATGGGGTTCCAGCTCAAGCAGGTAACTAGGAAGTCTTTTCCTGAGGGATTCAGGAGCCATCCTGTATGGCAGAAAGGGGGTGGAGGCTGGCAGTGAGGTGTTAGGAAGAAGATGATACCAGGGCTGAAAGTTGAGACCCCAGCAACAATATCCAAAACTCTCTGTTGTGGGACACCTTTTCCCCCCTTTTTCTCTCACACATGAAACTCTTGACTGATGTTACAATTCCTGACACAAAATTTTCTGAAGCAAATTAGAGAAGGCCAGTTATGGAAAAGCTTTCTAATGGCTTGTGGTGTAACCCATGAACTCTTGTGCTCATCCTGTGCAGAGCTAATGCAGACGGAAATGCACCACGTCCGCACCCTGAAGATCATGAACGACGTGTACAGTGCAGCCATGGTAAAGGAGCTGCAGTACGATCAGCAAGTCGTG
The DNA here is from genome assembly GCF_021018805.1 of Prinia subflava. Classification (NCBI taxonomy): domain Eukaryota; kingdom Metazoa; phylum Chordata; class Aves; order Passeriformes; family Cisticolidae; genus Prinia; species Prinia subflava. The sequence goes on from NC_086261.1 coordinate 6,560,924, forward strand.
GACAAGATCTTTCCCTGCCTGGAAAACTTGCTGCACATCCACAGTCAGTTTTTCCAGCGGATTCTGGAAAGGAAGAAGGAGTCACTGGCAGACAAAAGTGAAAAGAACTTTGTTATCAGGAGGATAGGTGACATCCTAGTGAATCAAGTAAGTGCTGGAAAATGTGTGCAGTTCTCAGAACACAGCTGGAAGCCAGATGCTTTTCCTTCCCTCCTGTTTGTGCCTGTCAGATAAGCACAGCTGATGGCACCTTTACTCTTCACACATAAAAGTCTTTGCCTCTGCTTTTTGAAGCAGTTTTTGCTCTTTCAGAGGAAGGTCCACTGTTGAAAATTATTTAGTTCATTTTGAGGGAAAGAGAAGCGTTCACTGACAGGCACAAAACAGTTTGACCACAGACAGGAGTGTAGGCAGGAGCTCACAGCAAAATATGCCCACTGCATTTCTTGGCTGCATTACTGACCTGGTCTTTTAACTTGGGGTGGCTCATTTTACTTTTCTTTATCCTCAGTTTCTGTCTTCTTTTTGTCTGTCTTGACTTTTTTTGTGGTTGGCTTTTAAGCCGTGTGAGTGGAGTCACAGATTTTGCTGTAGGTGTGAGCTCAGTGAAGTCCCCAAATCAGCTCTTTACTCTCCAGAGCTCTGCTTGCGTGCTTTGGACTAACATGATTTCATCAGGTTCTTCTGAGAGCCTGGCAGGCACTGCTGGGATGTCACCCCAGGAGTGCAGTGCAGGTTGGAGCTGTGTGTGCCACTCTTTGCAGTTCTCTGGGGAAAACGCTGAGCGAATGAAGAAAACGTACGGCAAATTCTGTGGGCATCACAACGAGGCCGTCAATTACTTCAAAGATCTCTACTCAAAGGACAAGCGCTTTCAGGCATTTGTCAAGGTAGGACCTGGCAGGACAGATGTAGCTGATGGAAAAAACGTGTCCTCCCTGCACTCTGGGGAAGTGTTTTGCTGCAGAACTGAAACTTTCATCTTTGTTCCTTAGAAAAAAATGAGCAGCTCCCTGGTGAGGCGCCTTGGGATTCCTGAATGTATCTTGTTGGTAACACAGAGAATCACAAAGTACCCAGTCCTTTTACAAAGGATACTGCAGTACACCAAAGGTAGGGACCAGTTCCTCTATTCTAAGCACGTATTTGTTTGTCCAGTGTGAAATTTGGGTCCTTTACAACTGAAGCAGATTTTCTTAACAGCTAATCCAGTCATTGTTATCTCACATCACTGCAATGAGATAACTCAACTCCATACTTCCATTTAGGATTAGTTGTTTAGGTACCTTGATTTAGTTGTTAGAAGTCTGTCTGCAGCTAATTATGCAGCATGCCTAGACTCCAAAATCTCAGCTTGCTTTTTTGTTATTGGCTAAAATATGTAGGTAATTTGTACATTTCATCTCTACTGTCTTATATGCAAAGTATATTGGAAAGTACATTGGAATATTCTCCAGGCTCAACCACATATATGTAAAAGGTTTTGTGAAACTCTCTTTAAGGGGGAAAAGATCTCATTTAAGTATTAAAAAGTTATAATGTGGGAACTTGGGAGAAGAGGAAGGAAGAAAGTAAAATTGGGGAGAGTTAGACTGCAGAAAGACAAAGTCAAATCAAGATGTTTCTGTCTCTTTTTTAAAGAAAATGAAGTGGAACATGAAGACTTGACTCAGTCATTAAACCTTGTTAAAGATGTGATTGCTGCAGTCAATAGCAAAGTCAGCAATTATGAAAAGAAAATGCGTCTTGGGGAGATTTACAGCAGGACGGACAGCAAGTCCATCATGAGGATGAAGAGTGGCCAGATGTTTGCCAGAGAGGACTTGAGGCATCGGAAGCTCATCCGAGATGGGCCTGTTTCACTAAAAAACTCAGCTGGCAGGTTAAAAGGTAAGACTGTCCTGCCTTCTGCTGTGGAAGGATGCAATTCACCCTCTCTTCGTGTAGGATTAGTCCTCAGATTGGTGCCTCCACCCTTGATTTATTCTTCTCCTTTGATAGATTGTGACACCAGCTTTCCCCTGCTGTACCCCCACTCACCTGCCCCCACCAGGCATTTATTTCTCCTCAACCTCTTGAGCTGCTGACACAAACTGTTCAGGAAAGGCTCTGGTGTCCCTGCAGCTGCCTCTTGTTGGGTCAATGTTTTCTTGAGTTGCTTTTTGTTTGTTATCAGGCAGAAGTAGTTTTTTAAAGTGCTGTGCACTGAAGTTCTCCACTGAATTAAACACTAAATTTCCCAAGGAATCTTTCAGCTGGGACCACGGTAGCAGTAAGAGCAGACAGGGCTGTGCCTCAGGCTTGGCAGGAGGGCTGGGCTTCCCTTCCTCCCTGCAGCATTAGCTGATTAAATTACGGTCTGTGGGCATGAATGGGGCCTGGGAGCCTGATGCTGTGCTGTGCAGGAGGTGGTGATAACATGGAATTCCGTATGGGGTGTGATTTATTTTGAGGTTTTTGGAAGCAAGAAGTTTAGGGATGATTTCTAGGCACCAAAGACTACTACTGCCTTTAGATAGTGGATGGAGCAAGTTCTGCAGCTGTTGTGAAATCGTGATAAGCACAGGCTCCATTTGCATTTCTTAGTCATAGAAATGCACAAACATGTCCGTGGTGCAAACTCCTAGGGGAGGTAGGTCCTGCAGGCAGGGTGCAGACCCAGGGAGAGAGTAGATCATTCATATATTCTGGTTATTTTGTGGTATTTGAAATGAACCAAAAACTAAAGGATGAGCTTTTGTTTAAGGGTTTAAGCATTTCCCTCTTGCATGGAGTCCGTGAAACAGAGAAAAAGGCAGTCAAATGCCACCTTCTGCAAACCTCTCAGAGCCTGGATTTCATTTTGCATTTTTGCCTAAAGTTTAGTGGTTCTTTTATCTGAAATGGATTCTGTCTTCCCAAAACAGACTGGAAGGATTTACCCATGGGATGATTTAAGTTTTTGGTTTGCTTCCTTTCTGTCACAAGATTTCCCAAGTATATTACACAAAACCTCTTTGTACCAAGGGGTCTGGGTGGGGCATTACACTTGGTAGTTGCTGTGCAAGTTTATGATATGTTATTAGGAGACTTGGAAGGCTCTGTGTGTACTCTGGGAAAAGACTGATTTAAAATCCTCTGTTGGCTTGAGCTTGTGTTTCCTTCTCCCGTGAAAGAAAGCCAGGTCCTGTGTCTCACGCAGGCTCCCCTCAGAGTTGTGTTTGTCTGAGAGCAGAATTACTGGTGGCTCCTGAAGTCAGTATTTCCTGGGAAAGAAACTGCAGCTGACAAATGTTGTTATTGCACGATAATTTACACCCTGCAAACCACTCATCAAGAGAACCATAAAACCCAAAACTTCCTGTGCAGATATTTTGCTTGAGGGTTGAAATATTGATTGTTTGAGAAAACAGAGCTTCTATTGAATAAATGTCTCTGGCTCTCACTGTTATGCCCATGTCTTAACTGGTAGTGAGCATGTGGCTGGAGAGGAGCACCCCTGCTCCAGTGGGTGAGAGCAAATCCTGCAGGATGCCCAGGTGCTGATTTGTCCTGCTTAATGCAAAGCTGGTTCAGAGCTAACCTGATCTGGCATCTCCAGGAACTGCCCTTGCTCCTCCTGCCAGCTGGGAGGTTAATCCTGCTTCCAGGATTTGCAAAACCAGTCCTGCTGCTCCCCAGCACCGGTGTTATTACAAGAAATCTGTTCCAGGGTGAGTTGTGTGGTTATACTGCACTTCTGTGCTTCTTTTGCAGAAGTCCAGGCTGTTCTCCTCTCTGACATGCTCGTGTTCCTTCAGGAGAAGGACCAGAAGTATGTTTTTGCCTCACTGGTAAGGCTTCAACCTTTTTTCTTTCTTACTTTTCTATGTGAGAGACCCATGATATTGTATTGTGCAGCAAAGCCAGCAATCGCCTGCTAAACAACTTCATTTTCTTGCTCGGAACATTTTTGTTTGCTGAGCAGACTCCATTCATTTTGATGGGAAAACATGTCTTCATGCCCCACCTCCCCTTCCTGCAGCGCCTTGGCACAGCTGATAATTGGCCTTGAAAACCTGCCTGTCACTCAGAACACTTGTGCTTTGCAGTTTGTGCACACTGGAGCAGGGACTGGGCTGGGAGGGGGCGAGGGGATAATGCAAACATTGTAAAAATGAACCTCAGCAGAAGGAAATGTCCCAATACATGGTGAGCTGCTGTGGGGGCAGTGAGGTGAAATGCCAGGGCAGTAAAAATAAAAAAATTGAAAATAAATGCTTGAAAATAAATGTCAGAGAAATATATTTATAATGTGCAGGGGCAAAAACATTAGGTTTGAGGGCAGGCCCCTGAAAAGGGCTGGGCACATTGACCTGCTAAAGAAAACCCAGTGCCTAATGCAGTCTGCTGGGCTGTACCTTCCAGGCATGGTCTAGACTGGCTAAACCTTGTGACCTTTCCACTCTTTGAGCATTTTGAAAGCTGATAATTTGTTATTCCAGTTCCCCCAACCCTCTGCACGGCCTCAGTGCCCTGCACAGAGGAAGCTGATTTGCATACAGTCCTGCCAGTGAAGCAGATCACCCCAGCTGTAGCGTGTGGCACAATGCACAAAGGGGCTGACTCGTGTGCAGGTGCCACAGCAGCCTGGGGACATTGTAACCCAGCAGGCTGATGACACAGAGACCACAGCACACAGTGAACATTACCTCACACACGAGTTCTCACATAGCACTCAGTGTGAGCTGAGAACAGCAGAGGTTTTGTGGGATTTGAAAACAAGGCTTTATCCTGGAGAGAGATGGTGAAGATGATGTGTGTGAAGCAGGCTAACAAGCTGCACCAAGTGTTAGGAGGTGTGGTAGTAGTGACAGGGAGAGTGTGGTTAGTAGAAAATGAGATCAGAGCAAGATATGATACAGTTTTCAAAACCACAAAGTCACTTTGAAATTAATTCTTTCTCGAAATGGAGTGAGGTAAAATTGCTTTTCCTACAGAACTGTTGGAGGAAAGCAAACCCATCCCTTTTTTATGGCCCCATTGAAATGATTTTGTTTTTTTAATTAGCCAGTACATTCAGAAAATGTTTACAAACCTGAAAGATGTAGCACTATGGTTTATTGGGACCTTTGCAATGCTAGTTTGAATCTGGGAGCTAGCTCTGGTCACCCTCCTCACCCATTTCTTTCCATCTGAAGGACCAGAAATCCACTGTGATCTCTCTGAAGAAGTTGATTGTACGAGAAGTAGCTCATGAAGAGAAGGGTTTGTTCCTGATCAGCATGGGTGGAAAGGATCCTGAAATGGTGGAAGTCCATGCCAGCTCCAAAGAAGAGCGCAACGGCTGGATACAGATCATTCAGGACACCATGCACACCATGTGAGACACTCAGCTGTTCTTGTGAGGCAGGGGGTGCTCCGGGTGTGTCCCTGTAGTAATTGAGCCATCTCTCCTGTCCAGGGATAGAGATGAAGATGAAGGAGTCCCTTGTGAGTCTGAGTTTGAGAAGAAATTGTCCGATGCGAAAGTGAGAGGACTTAAAGGTAAAATCTGCCTGGAACAGAGCTGGGGAGCCATTGTGGAAAAATGTACGAGAGGTTTTGGGTTGGGTTTTGTGGTCGAACTGTGACTTTCTTCAATCCTGCATCCAGCAAATAATTGCAGTCCTGGTTTGCAGCTCGCCTTCCTTGCATTATTTATTTTCTGAGCCTGCTGTGCCAGATTGCCCAGGGCACTGTCGTGCTGCCAAACCCAGCACATATTGTCGAGCTCCACTAGATGGGGCCAGTCTCTCAGGAATCGCTCAGGTTTCCTTGCCAAGGCTTTTATTTTCTGTCTTCATCCTTGTTTTGTGTTCACCCCCACAGAACAACTTCAGCAGAAGGATAAACAGATCCTGCTCTTGCTGGAGGAGAAGACGAAGATCTTCCAGGACATGTCAGACAGTTCTGTGCAGGAGGAGATGCCAGACTCCAGGCTGCTCTTCAGAGCCAACACAGAAGAGGCTCCAAAAGGAGAGGCAATCATGAAAACTGCAATAAATGAAGGTGAGCCAGTCATGTAAATTATAGTAACCAACTAGAATTGGGTACCTTCAGTGAAGGCATCAATTCTCAAGCACCAGTTTTGCAGGGGATGTTCTCTCTTTGTCAGAATAACAAATAAGGAGAAACTGCTCCTTATGGTATTGTCACAAGCACAAGTCATGAGGATCAGGAAAGGAAGCAGATATTGGGAAGTGTTGAAAGAGAGCAGGAAAGTCAGCACAAAGAAAACCATGTATTGAACCTGCTTTGGGGTCAGGAGCAGCATGGGATTTATCCTTGGCTGAAATTTGGACCATCCAGGCTTTTGCTGTTCTTCAGTCTCAGCAAGATGTGAGGGTGGGGCCTGGGTTCCAGCAGGCACTTGTGGTGCCTGCAGGGGACAAGCAGTTCTGTTGACAAAGGCAAGGGTAGGTGGAAGCTCGGGCTGCTTTCCAGTATGATCTTTGGAGAGGCTAAAATTATTAAATGCTGTTGTCAGAGGACATCGAGGCTGCCTGAAGGAAGAGAGGGAGGTGTAAGCTTGTGCAGAGCTCCAAGAATTGGAGTTAGTGGTCAGACAGAGTGGGTTTTTTTAGGGGCAGTGTGTACTGTTCATGTGATTGTCACAGAAACCTAGATTCTTTGTACACCAAATAATTTCTGACCTGAGCTCAGGCATGGATGAAAATAGCTCAGAAACCTGAGGGGGGCTTTAACAAAGGCATTGCTGCTTTTTGTCAGTTGAGCTGCTGCAAGACCTGGTGAACAGGAGCCTGGGCACTGCCCTTGGACAGCAGGTCAGCAGCACTGCCATGGATCAGGAGGGAGGAGTTGGCCCCATCTCACTCCCTCGAAGGGCAGAAACGTTTGGAGGATTTGACAGTCATCAGATGAACGCCTCCAAGGGTGAGTAGTTCTGTGTGTGCACATCAGAATTTGTTAATAATACACATCATCATATCCTCTTGCTTCAGAAGGACTTCAGCTGGTGGTTTGGGTTTCACAACTCCTCTCCAGCAATAGGTGATAGATTAAATCACAGATTAGGAAAAAAGCCTGTGTAAAGGTAGATTGAAGGTAGTGAGAACCTGTGGCTGTACGAGGGTTAAACATCTGAACTCTTCACTCCTCTCTGTGCTCTTCCTAAGTAGTACTTGCTGTTTTACTTACGTGCCACATGAAAGCATTTCAAAGCATGAAAGCATCTCAATAAATTAGTTTCTTCATGTTATTATTGTAATATCTACAGGTCTGTTCTTTGTTTTTCACTTTTCTTCCCAGTAGGAGACTGATGCTGTTGCATTTACAAATGGATGTGGATATTGCTGAATCAAACACCTTCTCCCCTGTCTCTGCTCTCTATGCATTTATGTTCCACCTACATCTGCATGTATTATTCCTCCAATTAAGTCTCTCCCAAAGAAATGCGTGACTGCTTATTTCAGCTGCATAGTTGGCTGCTTCCCAATGCCATCTTTCTTTGCTCTAGTCATCAGAAACTTCCCTGTCCTCAAATTCCTTTCTCTGTGGTCTCACTCACACTCCCAATACAACCAGTTTTGCTGTGCTAGTGTCTGTCTCAGCACTGGGATCGTTGGACCTCGTCTGACCTCCTGCATTAAAGGAGCAGTGTTAGCTCCAGACAGTCAGACATGAGAACTATGTAGAGGCTTTCCCAGCTCTACTGGAGAGCTGCAAAGCCCTCCATGGGCCTTGTCACCATGATGACAAAATACTCACACTGGAGGGCTTTGCTGAGGGTTGTGCCTCTCTCTGTTGCAATGATGAATGGGACAACCTCAAGCTGTTGCCTGGATCTAAGTTTTCTGTAGAAATAACCTCTACCTAATTCAGTAGTTGTAGGGTCTTGGGAGATATTGGGAAAAGAATGCAGGGCCTATTTGTTCTGCCCAGGAGGAATGAAACCTGGCATTCTCTCCAGTTGTTCTGTTCACAACCTGTGAAACCTCGGGCAAGGCTTATAACCTGACTCCCCTTCGTTCTCCCCTCCAGCAGAGCAGAAGGGAGGAGTTTCCTCCTGCAGAGAGGTGGAAGGTCCCAGGACGTGGCGCAGGAGAGCAGGTCTGTTAGGAGGACTTGAGGGTCAGCCTCTAACAGCAGAGCCAGCCAGGGGTGGGGGGAGGAGAGGGCCTTTACACCAGGTGTGGTGTCCTTCACACTGCTGCAGGTTCAGGTTTATGTAAAGTTATTTAAGAGTGGCAGAAGGAAGGTTGCTACTGCAGGTGTGGGTTTTCCCCATGGGCTGCATCTCAGCTGGCAACAGGAGTACAAGAGTCTTGGCAAGAGCTAGAGGAAGTGTGATTCCTGTTGAGCAGAAGGGCAGCACAGGGCGAGGGTCAGAGCCCTCCTGTCCCCACAGGTCAGCACAGTTCTGCTCAGGAGCACTGGTATGAACCATCCAGGGGGAAGTTAGAAAGAGAAGCCCAGTGTCCCTTTGAAGATCCAGGTGTCTGATAGCCAAGGTTAATGATAAATTGTTAGGATAGAATTACACAGGGTGTTGCACAGCAGTATCTGACCCAGATGTAAATTAACTTGCACAAGAGAGGCATTGAAACTATACCTGCAATAATACCCTGATATGATTCTGTTATCATCTTCCATCTGCTCTTATGCTGCCTCATGTCTTCTCAGCAAGTATTCTGTGGTAGTAGACAGCAGTGCAGAGCTAGACAGAGCAGGAGTTAATAGCAGTGTACTGAATTTATCAGCACGTTCTCTGAAACCAAAGTCAACCCTAATCTAAATTCACATCCACTTTTTCTGGTAGTGCTGACGTGTTCCATATATTTAGGGCTCAAATTCATTTAGTTAAAATGTCAAGAGCTCTGTGTCCGCTTTTGTGGAACATGTGAGTTTCCTGTATTAAATTTCTCAGACTTTAGCAAGTTCATCTCTGCCTTAAAATGTTGAATAACCGATGTCAATGCTGGTTTCTTCCTTTAGGTGGAGCGAAAGATGAAGGCGACGATGCTCAGGACCTTCGGAGAACAGAGTCAGACAGCATTTTAAAGAAGGTACAGCTTGGTTTGTGTGCCTGCCACCACTGAGATCAGATTTCAGGAGTGACAGCTCTAGCCTTGAAAAATGCCTGAAAATTTCATGACAGTTAGGTACATCCTAATAAGTTAAAAGTAAAATAAAATGTGAAATATGCACCCAAACCCACTGACTTGAAAACCACTGCAAATCAGTCATACTCCTTAGTGGCACAGGTTAGCTACCATCTGCCTGCAGGTCAGCCAGGGCATGTGTTTAATTTTGCATTGTTACTGGAATGCTAAGGTCAGCTACAACCTTGCACCTTTTCCTTCTGGGGATCAATCCATCACATAACTGCAAAATAATACCTAATTAACATTTTGTTCTATATGATTCTAAGTGGCCTAAAAACATGCATGAATTCTCCCAAAATGGAAGGTGGAGGGGAGTGTTTAATGGATGTGTCATTAGTTCAGCTTCAGAAGACATTTGCTATGATTTTTCATTGTCCTCATATTAAATTTGTGATCTTGTCATAGGGTGGAAATGCTAATTTGATGTTCATGCTGAAAAGGAATAACGAGGTAAGAATTGATTCCACTGTTCAGCTGTTCCCTTCATTTAAGTGGCTAGAGAATTTGTCTCAATAGGTGATAATGTAGAAGAAAACACATTTAATTTGCTGAAGCACATCTAGACTTTTAAATACATTAAGCTGAACCCACTGTGTCATTTATTTGTTTAACCTTGGATGTTTAGACAGGGAATTCACTGATTGTCATCTGCTTGCCAGCAAGATGATATGTGCTGATTATAAGCAGCAAGGGTTAATTACCACCAGGATGCACAGGGCTGTATTTATTGAGCATCTGCAGACAGAGAGAGTTTAATTTTATGTTGCAGGTGCAGTGAATTGGGGCAATTAGACTTCTATTCTCCCTTTGATACACATTCATAACTCCCAATTAGCATTAATGACAAAATGAGAAGCAGTTCTCTTAATACTGGCTATCACTCCACTACTGCAAATACTGAAGTGCTCTTTTTTCTTCTTGAGATTAACTGTAGGATATGAGAGATTCAAAGAAATTTTTAGCTAGGCTAAATTTAGGGATAGGGCATCACTCCAAAGTAGCTTGCTCTGTATTAATGCATGAGGCACTTGCATTTCTGTATTTTCAGAAAGCCTCCAAGAACACACCTGCTACACTTGTGTGCCTGCTGTAGTGCAGCTTTTCTGCCTGGTGGCAGTGGGTCCTGTATGGATCAGATGAGGGAGAAGGCTACAAATAGTCCACATCCATTTAAAGATTGCTTTTTTGTTTTTGTTTTTTGCCCCTGGAAATTTTTTCCTGAAAATTTTAAGTGAACTTGTGAGCTTCATTGCAATTACTCAGCTTGTTCTTGAGCAAGCTGATGCTGTGGGAAATGGTTTGCAGAGACAGCCTAGGACTTGTCATGGCCTGTGGGCCAGAAGGTGCCTCTGCAGATGTTCCTTCCCCTGCTGCAATGACAGGGAAGGGAGGGAGGTGATGCCAAGCACTTCTGGGAGATGTTCAAGATGTATTGGTGTACTGGGGATTGATGCAGTCATTGCAAGGGAAGAGTGAGGAAAAGCAGAGTGCAGAGAGTGGCTGTGCAGCTTGTCAGAGCCACTGGTGGGACACAGAGCAAGAGAGGAGGGTGCTGTCCATGTACCCAGCACCCAGTGAGATCTAACAGCAACGCTTCTGTTTTCTTGCAGCAGGTCCTCCAAACCATTACCAGCCTCCATAAGCTGCTCAGTGCTTTGCAGGTAGGCTTAGCCCTTCATCCTGCTCCCACACACTGCTTGCCTGAGCTGCCAGTCCTGCTTTGCCCCTTGTCTCCCCTTCTCCTGTCACAACCCTGCATGGCTGGACACCCCAGGGCTGGCTTGCAGGCTGTGGGAATGAGCTGCTGCCTAAGGGAACCAGTGAATTTGGGACATGCTTTGCCAGCGTGCTCTGGTACCAGGCAGCAGTGCTGAGCTGCAAGTTTGGTGGGAGAAGGGGTTCAGTGCAGCACCCTGAGGTTTTCAGGGATGGTGCTCTCCCACGGAGAGGATGCTGCAGTGCTGTCTCCTCTCTCCCAGGGCGTGGTGCTGCAGCAGGACACCTACATCGAGGACCAGAAGCTGGCTCTGAGCGAGCGGGCTCTGAGCCGCAGCTTCTTCCGGCCCAGCTCGCTGCTGGAGCAGGAGAAGCAGCGCAGCCTGGAGAAGCAGCGCCAGGAGCTGGCCAACCTGAAGAAGCAGCAGACGCAGCACCAGGAGGAGAGGCGCAGGAGGGAGAAGGAGTGGGAGGTCCGGGAGAAGGAGCTGGCGGAGCACGAGGCCGAGCTGGCACAGCGCGAGGAGCAGGTGCAGAGGCTGAGGCAGGAGCTGGAGCGGGAGCGGGAGGAGCTGCAGGTGAAGAAGGCGGCCTACCAGCTCGACCTGGAGAGGCTGCGTGCGGCGCAGAAGCAGCTGGAGAGGGAGAAGGTGCAGCTGAAGCAGGACGTGGAGCGGTTCGCTCAAATGCGGCAGGAGCCCGACCACAACCAGGTAAATGATGTCGACAGCCGGGCTCCGTGGGAGGCTGATCCCTGCAGGGAGCTCCCAGCCAGCTCCTGGGTGAGCTGCGTGCTCCTCACAGGGCACACAGCTGGTGCCAGCGCAGCCCCAGACGTGTGTTTAAAACTGGCTCTTCCCTTGCATATGATGTGCAGTGCTGCACTGCCACTATTGGTGCTCCATGGTGTACTGGGGGTGCCTGGCTGGTGCTGGGCAGCCTGAGCTCTGCCCACTCCCATGTCTGTGTGTTGGGGGATGGCACAGAGGAGGTGGCAGCTCCCAGGGGAGATACCCCAGGCAGTCCCAGGGGGTTGATGTTGCCTGATGTTGGCCTTCACCCGAGGGCTGAGCTTTGGGGAGCAGTCAAGCACAGGGTCAGGCACTTATTCCTTTGCAGAAACAGCCTGAGTGTTGTGGGTAACCTGCAGCCTCCAGCTGTTACAAAAACCACTTGTGAGGCTGATAACTGCAGGGCAAGGCTGTTCACGTGCTGACTTCCATCTCCAAAAGCATTCTCAATATCCAGCCAAGAGATGGCATTGCCCCTGTCCTGAAAAGACTGAGCACCTGCAGCCCAGTTGTGGCTCAGTGAGCAAACGTCCCCAGCTCTGCTGGAAGAGGCTTCTGGCGTCTGCTCACAACCACAGAGAAAAATGCACACACAGATCCTGGTTTGGGCATTTTGCAGCAAGCCAAGGTTTATTCCTTTACAACTGTGCAGCAGTCTTACTGAGGAGAGCAAGCACCATTGGCAAAACATGGACTGAATATAATCCTTAAGCCTGTTGATTATTTGTTTGTTTGTAACTCACTAATTCTGACTGTAATTTGCTTAGAGCTGTAGCAGAGTTAGTTTCTAAATGTTGGATTGCAGAATGGGAATGATTTTGGATGCCTGAATGGCCTAATTGTGGCACTGAGCAGTCAGTAAAAGCAGCCAGAAAAGCTAATCACCAAAGGAGGTCCTGCTCCCTCCCACCTGGCTCCTGATCAAGCCAGAAGTTTTCCAAGCAGCCAGTGAAGCTGTTCCAGCTCCAAGCACTTGCAGACAAGGGGCATGGATGCTGTGGGAGAGGCTGAGAGGTAAAATGCCTTCAAGGCCTAAGAGATTTAGGAGAAGGAAGCACCTTCTCAAGACAGGTATCTGACTGACATTGCAGAGCTATTAATAGAGAGTTCAGTCGAGCTTTGTTGGGCTTGTTTTGATCTTCCCTTTGAATGTGCAAGCTCAATTACATCCTGAGACAGCCGTTAGGAAAAAAAAAAATCAGGAAAAATGCTTTTGCTTTCATCTTTTGCTTGGGAAGGCTTCCTTTGACACATGGTGCTCCCGTGCCGTGTGCTGGCGTTCCCTTCCCAGAGAGGCACGCTGCTGCTTGGCCTCCTGCCACCATCTGTGTGTGCAAACGATGCAGGGTGAGTCTTGCTATTGAGATCTTAGAGAATATTTGCCCTTGGCTTGTTGATACATAGCAGAGTACATGTAGGAGCAAAAGATAGTGGAGTGTTACTCTTTGTATGCCTCGTTTTTTCATCTTGAACAGAGAGGGCTTTTCTCTCTTTACTTTGCCTGGATGGGGACCACGTTTTACCTGGTGAATGAGCTGGATGTTCACAAGAACAGCCTCTGTGAGTGGTCTGGGAAACCTTTTCTATCCATCTTCTCTGCTAGCCTCTTTCATGAAACACTTTTCTTTTCTAGGTTCCAGATCTACATGAGAAACTTGCAAGAGTCTCCTCCCAGTCCAGCATTGATGAATCCTCCATGCAGAAGAACCCTTCCCTTCCTAAACAAGGGCACTTTGATGCAGAACTGTCTGTCTCCCCCAAAAGGAACAGTCTTTCAAGGACACACAAAGAGAAAAGCACTTTCCATTTGCTTAGCACAACAAACCAGACTAACAAGGCAGCTGAGGAACAGACCCAGATGCCTACCCGCCTCTTCAGTTTAGCCAAACCAAAGGAGAAGAAGGAAAAGAAGAAAAAGAGCAGGGGACATCGCTCCCAGCCGTCTGGTGAGTGTCAGGGGAGCTCACAGGTGCTTTTTCAGGGTTGGTAAGATGGCTGTTCTCCTTCAGCCAGCAAACTTGTGGAAGCCACAAACTCTGGCTTTAATGAGGATAGTGTCACGGGGATGGGGAAGGGCAGCTTTGCTCAGTGAACTTCGCAGCTTGAAGTGATCTTCCATGGGCTTTTCTGCCTGTTCTGCAGCCCCTGGGGTTGTCAGAGGGACACACATTCCTCTCCTTGTTTCTTCCCTTCCCATCCCATCCTGAGCAGCCTCCATGGGCTGGATTCTCTGCTTCAAGGAGGAAAATGTTCTGCTTCAGTGTCAGTGCTCACAGAAGGAGCTGCTGCTGGGATGCTCCTGGCTGTTGCAGCTCCTGAGGCACTGATGTCTGCTTTAGCTCTGTGGCAGTTTGGAAGTGATACCCACAAGCCTTCTGGTGGCCTCTCCCTTTCCCTCAAGCTGGTCTGTTTTGTCTCTTGATCTGAAAGAAAAACATACAACTTTTTTTTTTGTCTGGTAGTTTTGCATCCCCTTAGGACTCAGAGCTGCACTTCAAACCTCTGACCCACATGAAACTTGAGCCCATGCCCTCGGATGACCGCCTTCATTCATGCTAGCTCACTGATGTTTTCCAGCTTGTGCACAGGAAATCTCACCCGTTACAAGGTGTAATTTCATGGTAGCTCATCAGGGAGCTGAGCATCTTTTAAGGGGCCCGGTGGATTTGGCAGACAGTGGAGTTTCTGTGCACACAGAGCCCCGTTCTGCCTGCTGTGTCCCTGTGTTCCCATAGTGATTCCCACATGTTGTTTTTTGGTGCTACAGATTCCCCCTCGTCAGAAGCACCTCCAGAGAACAAAGAGATCTTCTGCTGAGCATGGACAATTCCAGTGGTCACTCGTGGCATTGGCTCCGTGGACATCTCCCTGCCTGTGACACAGCACGTGCCTGGTGCCTGTGCTGGACAAGCACCTGGAGGTTTTAAATAAAACTTGTTCTGAAGTCTGCTAAGTGCTGGATAAGGGCCTCTCTCCTGTGGTTGTAGGTGAATTCCCCCTGCAGAGGCTGGTGCCTGTATGGCACACAGGACTGTCTCCCTGGGCAAACCTGGGGTCAAATGGATTGGGGTAGATGTTGTCTGTCTCTTCTTAATGCTAAAGCATGAGAGAACATAGCCTTAAGGGGTTTGTGCCTTCAAATTCCCCTTTTCTGGGGAAAAGAACCAAAACCAATCATTTAGCAAAAGATTAGGACTCAATGGTGCGTACACACTGGCATATATAGATATACTGTATATATACATATATGTGTCTATGTATCCACTGGGATATACGTACAGTCCCTACAGCCAAGGTCCACCCTTGGGGATAGATGATACCTGACAACTTTCAGGGAGTGTGTAGATATTAAATATCTTGCTCTTACTGCTCCAGCTGTAACACAGTGACCTGCACACCCCTTCTGTGCTCATGGGATAGGGGCTGTTTGGTTTCAGAAGGAAGCAGTAACAGCATTCAGAAGCAACAACTCCGAGGAAAAAAATTAAAATTTAAAATAGTTCTGAACGATTTCTGTGGAGCAGAGGAATCAAATGTCAAACTGTTTCCAGAGTCAAGCAGAACATTACTGGGTATATTTAAAATGGTGCAGAAAAGAGAATTTTGGTAGGCTGGTAAAGCCATCCCAGGGAGCCAGAACAGACTGTTCAAATGGAAACAACAGCATCATTTTTTTACACAATCTCTTTGAGCTCCAGCTCCCTCCCTCCCATTCCTGGAGTAAAGATTATGTTTTTGCTGGAATAGAGCTCTCCAGTTGCATCTGACATCCCCATACGAGCCTAATGACTGAGTGGGGGGGTGGCTAAAAATCTGCTTTTAGGGATCTTTGTTCTGTTCTGTGTGTTTTTCTTAGCCTGCTTTTTGTGCTGCTGTTGGGCTTCTGTTTCTCTGGATTTTCTCTCTTGCCCTGCTCGTTTCTGAGGCAGAGTGAGAGCAGCAGTGTCCTAGCAGGTCAGTGAGACACTGGCTCTTATCCCTATGGCTGTGCAATACTGGGCACTAAGAAACCTTTTTTGGGGAGAAAAAGGTTCTGATGGACAAACCCCCTGTGGGACAAGTCTGGAATCCAGCCTGCCATGTCCCCACAGCCCCTGGGTGCAGTGTCCCTGCAGAACAGGAATTTCCAAGGGCAGCCCTTGCTGTGCCAGCTGTCGCGTGTCTGTAGAGTTGTGGAATACAGGGATGTGTTCAGTGGAGAAGGAAAAACACGAGACACACTTCTCTGAAAAATCACCTTTCTTCCAAACGCTGTCAGGAGAATTACCCAAGTGGATTTGTAAATCCAGCTTCAAAATAGGTCAAGGTTTTGCTCAAGAGTTTGAAGCTGTCAGGTGCATTTCCTTTCCTACCAGTTTTTTTCTTTGAGATAAAAAATAATTTCTCTTCTTGTACTATTGTTTGATTTCAGTTTGCTCTCAGGCTTGTCACAAGCTGGTGACCCACAGCAGTTTTCAGAGTTAGTGCTGATGAGTATCAGAAACACTGATGGTGAGGTGGATGCTTGGGCTGGGCTGTCCTGGTGCAGGAACCCTGCTTGCTTTGGAAGCTCTCTACACTATTAAAACTCAAAAGAAAAAGAGAAAAAAAAAGAAAGTAAAAAGGATTTTTTTAAATACTATTTGGTGCTTTTTTGTAATTGCAAGCAGGGCTTGCAAAAATATTTATCTTTCATTTTATCTGAAAGAATTTTTTTAAAAAGTTTACTTGGTTTTATTTTTTTATTTCTTTTTACTTTTGCTTTTATTTTGGGAATAGTTTGAGGAGTTTTTTCTCTTTCCTCCCATTTAATTTTTTTTTGTTTGTTTGTTTTGTTTTCTTACCAAAAGATTGGTAAACCAAATGTTCTCATCTCCATTTCCTACAAATCTTGGGGTTGGGCAGTGCTGCTTTGCAGCTCATTCTGTGCCCAAAGTCACACAATTTCAGCTGAGAGCTTTCTTCAAGGCAGAGCATCTTGAGGCCAAAAAAAGTCTGGAAAAAAACAGTAACTTCAGACAAGGCTCCTCCTGTCAATTAGTTTCCTTGTTTAAACATTTTGGTTAGGTTTTCTCATTCCTTTTGGAGGCAAAGGAGAAAGCAAAGCATGGAGTGCCTTGCAGTGATATGAGGGTCTAGTTGCTTTCCGGGACCCAAAGGGAGCTGAAGGAGGCACATGCTGCTGGTGTGGTGTTACCTTTTTCATAAGAAAACCACCAGCTTCAGAAGGTAATTTCTGCCTGCTGTTTATACATCTGCAAACACAAATGTTTTTTCTGCAAGCTGAAATTTTTGGAAACCAAAGCAAAACGTGGCTTACTTACTGTTGTGTGAGCAGAGATCAGGGCACTGGTACATCAGAGTTCCCCTCAGTCTGGAACAGCCTTTGCCACTATGAACTTCTCAATTTATCCCACTCTCTTTTCCCCAGTCCTAGCATGTGCTATATTCACAACACAGCAACGTCCCCTGCTCTGGGAAGGGCACCGAAAGGAAGATGTGTGACCCAGGGCAGCAGGATTGAGTGTGCCTGGCCTCACCATCGCTCCTGAGCTGTGCAAATCAAAAAGAGCATTCAGTGTCTGAAGTGCAAACACTATTGGCTAAGAGATCTCCCAAGGTCCCTGTCAAGGTTCCTTGACAGAAATCACAGGTGTGAGAAATACACTGACCAGAAATCCTGTGCAACAAAGCTGTTTGTGTCTTAAATTCTGGTGGACAGACCTTTGTCCCTGGAGGATGTCTGTTACTGTATGATTCACTTTTTTGGAGTGAAGCCTTTCCTCCCACACTGCTTCCTCCTTCTTTCACCTTTAGGAAGGTAAGGGCTTGTTTTTATCTCTTTAGCCTTTTATTTTTCCCATCTCTGGTTTTCTTTGGAAAGGCTTGGCATAGGCTCCTGGAGTCAGATTCCTGCTGTGATCCCTGAAGGCTGTCTAGCACTGTCTGCTAGAGTATGGTCCCAGGTTGACAGCACCAAAACCTTTCCTCTTCCTGGCCTTAAAATTGTGTTTGCTCCAGTTCATGCCTGGCATCCATCCTGCACTTGTTGAAAGCATGTTATTTCTTCAGCCCAGCCTGTTGCTAGTTCCCAGAGCCAGTCTCTCAATCCCATTTGGAGCACCCAAACCTCCCTGTTTTGCATTGGGTTCCTGGGACTCAGAGGAGGTTCAAAAACATCTATTTGAAGCCCATGTTGTTGGAGGAGAAGAGGATCTTCTGAGGGCTCTTGGAGCTGTTTGTGCTGGTGTTTCATGGAGGGCAGAAATCAAATTTGATTTTCTTGGGCTTTTCTTGGCCTGCTCTCCCACTGCCCAGGGGAGGGGTTTCAGTGTCCAGGGAGAGTGTGGGCTCAGACAAGTACAAAGTGGCCAGTATTAACTGGGGGTGCCAGAATACCCAGCAGCAGAGAGCAGCTGTAGCAAAGGGTGGGAGACTCCATGGGGGTTGTTTGGGCTTGGCCCTAGATTCTTTTAAATGAAGTGATCATCTCAACACATAACTTGATGTCAGTTTTATGCCATAAAGCACTTTAAATGGAATTGGTCTTTCCCCTTTTAATTATAGTTATTTGGAGACAATCAGTTTTGCCATTGCTTCCCTTTCTGTATCCCCAGCAAAATCAGAGCTTCAAGTAGGCGTGTTCCTGGTTTGGTTTGGCTTTTCCCTGAGAGGGGAGGAAGGGCCAAGCTTTTTGTATTATTTTCAGACCAAAATGGGTGTGAATACTGACTACAGTCCCACTGCAGATAGGTTAAGTGGCAAGACAAGAGAACTGGCTTTTGGTACATCCCCCAGGAGAGCCCATGTCAGCTTCACCATCACCTTCCTCACAGCAGGTAGGGAAGCAGCCCCTCCAGTAGTTTTCCCTCCATCTCCTTTTTCTTGGAGAAACTCCGAGTGAAGGAGATGTGAGGGGATGCATCCAAATAAGTGATTTATGCATCATTTAGTGTCCAGGCCAGTGGGACACCTCCCAGGTGCCCTCCCTGGGACAGAAGCTGTCATCCCCACTGAGGGTGGACTCTTCCCTCTGGAGGTGTGACAGTGCTGGGCAGCACAGTAATGTCACAGCTTGTGTGGATTTGCATCCAGAGAGTCCAATCACATTTGCACCTTCCTTGAGTCACTAGGACATCTCACAGCTGTTGCTG
Source organism: Prinia subflava (assembly GCF_021018805.1). Lineage (NCBI taxonomy): Eukaryota > Metazoa > Chordata > Aves > Passeriformes > Cisticolidae > Prinia > Prinia subflava. The sequence goes on from NC_086261.1 coordinate 6,579,689, forward strand.
AAACACTCAATTCCAGTCCTTCCACATGCCACCGAGTCAGAAGAGGTTCTTCAGGTGCCAAATCCCAAGGAAGGTGTCTGGGATATCTATGGCATGAAGCAAGGTAGGACTGGGCAGGGGACACAGGAGAATATCTGCTCTAATGCCACAAAACATTCCTTGTTAACCAGAACTCTGGAAATTATTTTGCCTGCTGGCCAGGTTTGGGAATTTATCATGATTTAGGGCACACTTTTAAATTAAAAAAAACTCCCCTGCTGCTGCTCACAACTCTTGCTTCATTTGTCAGAAGAGGCAGCAAACCACGATTCGTCATCAGTGATACAGCTAATTTTTAAATATAGGCGAGCTGAACTGGCCAAATCTCCTACACCTTGTGCTCTTCAGTCATGAGAAGTGTAATGCCAGCTCCTTTCCCACCTGCGTTTCCAGGGCACTGTGCCCTTTCCTTCCACATGCATTTCACTGGCTCTGATGCTTTGCCCAGATATAATTCAGCTTCCATTGCTTGGAGGATAACATTCACTGCTTTGCATACAGCTATGAGCTTTGTATGTATTTAAGCTGTCCATAGGTATCCATCTTTTCCATGCTTTAAAGTAATCCTACTATTTTCTTTATCAATATTAAACACTGACTTAAAAAAAAAATAAAAGAAGTAAAAGTCTGTGGCCGGTTCAGTTCGCCTATGGTTAAAGTTTAGCCTAGTGTTTATTTTGTACTAATATGGTAATATGGAATGCACTTGAGTAATTCTCAGAGCATTGAGGTGTATTATAATAACCTGATATACCTCTGCTTTCGGTTTGTTTCTTATTAAAAAAAAAGGAAAAAAAAAAAAAAGCAGCTTTGCATTTTCATGTTGAACCCTAAAGAAAAAGAGTTGGGGACAAAAGATTTTTAAAGAGGAGAATAAAACCTAATTGCTGTATGTTAATTTGTAATTATGTAAAAAGTGACCAGGTTGTTGACTGTAAAATTCTTCCGTTTTTCCGTAACTTGGCAAAAACCATTTGGTTTCGTAACATGCTCTTATTTATCTTCCTTTTTAGTTATCAGTATCAACCTCTTGTAAAATGATTCTTCCTCTGAATAAATTTGATTTTAAGTCTGAGTTTTCTGCCTGATTTTTTCCCACACCTTTGGTATTTTTGCTGATGGCATTTTTGCACTAAAGCTGGATGAAGAGCCCTAACCTCAACATGTAATCAAATGTTTGCAGTGCCTTTATCATCTCCATTCCTGTTTGAACCCACTGGACTCTTTAACTTATTTTCATCCTCTTACAAGATTTGCATTTGACTGAAGGACAGATGGCCATGTGATATTCTGCGGGTTTTTCTCCCCCTCCACCCACAGGGCTTTTCATCCTTGTACAAGAAGGGGAAGTGTCAGAGCTGTTCTCTCTGCCTCTTCAGCCCCATGGTGAGAATAATGGGAGTCTGGGGGCTGCATGTGCTGCTGATGGCACAGAGCTCCCGTGAGCCCCTAACACGGCTCGGTGTCTTTGGCACATCCTAGACACAGAGGGTTTTGGTTCTTCTGGCTTAGAGAACCAGAGATGCTGCATCTCATCACAGGACAGGGTCCACAATGCTGTGTGACTTAGGTGTTCCCATATCTCCTGCAAGAAGAGACCCATCAGAAATGCTGTACCCAACATCCAGGTCTCCCCTGGCCAAACAAAGTAAGGAAAAAAAGTCTTCTTTGTGAGGGTGGGGAAGCACTGGAACAGGTTGCCCAGAGAAGCTGTGGATGCCCCATCCCTGGAAGTGTTCAAGGCCAGGTCAGACATGGCTTGGAGCAACCTGGTCCAGTGGAAAATTCCTTGCCTGTGGCAGGGGTGGTGGAAAAAGGATCTTGAAGGTCCCTTCCAACCCAAACTATTCTGTGATTCCATGATAAGGTACACGGTGTTCCCAGTGCCTGCAGGCATCAGTCCAGGCAGGAGAGGGTGCCAGAAGTACAGAGCCATGATGATGAGAAGTCACAGAGAACCACAGCGGCTGGGGTTTCCCCACAACCACTTTCTGCTGGATCACAGAAGCGATCACTGCTGGCCCTGTACTGCCAGTCCTGCACAGGACTCCAGCATCCTCTCCCCTGGCAGGAGGAGCAGGAGACCTGCACCCTTCACCCCCTGTGTACTGATTTTCAGGCAGAGGAATTGCTTCTTTTCCATTTGTTACTCCTCTTGACCTCAGAGATACAACTGGGAAGGAGAAAGGATTGCTTGAGGAGAATCAGATATGTATTCACAGAATTAGAATATCCTGAGTTGGAAGGGACCTACAAAGAGCATCAAGTCCCAAGAATGAGTTATTGATCAAAGCTTTGGGCTGTCAGCTGCTTGGGGTGTTGTGTTGCTCCTCAGCAGACGTCAGGGAAGACCAGCCCCCGTTAGGCAGCAGTGCACTCACTGCCTGGTGTTTTTTCCCTCCTCTCAGCTGTGTTGCACATGCTGTTCTGAAAGCCTGAGTCACGTCCACGTACCTGAACCTACACCCTGTCACGCAGCACTTGCTCCAAGACAGGCAACCCCTGGGTGTGAGACAGGAGATGAAAGAGCTCATTTATCTCGACGGCTGCTCAGTAGTCCTGGTTTTATTTGCATTCCCAGGCGTCCCAGCTCACCTATTTACCAAAGTTGAATAAAAGCCTTCGCCCAAACTGTCAGCTCCTGGGTATGGCTTTTAAAAAGCACATTTTCCTGTGGCCCCTCTTGGCTCTGCAACCTGCATGCCTGACAAAAGCACCCCTTGGGGCACCCCCAGCCTTTGCATTGCTGCAGGAAAACCACAGCTGCTGCAGCTGCTGGGAATGGGAGATGCTGCTCCGATACAAAGGACATTGGGCACAGGAGATGGGACAGCACATGTACTGATGGCAAACCACATGGAGAAAATCAAATCCTTTCTGAATCAGTCTCCTGCCAGGGAAAGGCTGGGTTGCAGAGCAAACCAGTCACCCTGAGCTCTGGTCCTCCAAACCTCCTGTTTCCAATGCAGGCAATACAAATTACCTTTGGCAGAGGAGGAAGCAAAGGGCCCTGCTGCTCCAGAACACCTCCATATATTAATTTGACTATCCTTAACCAGCTTTCCACAATTTCATGTGCTCACAATTTCCATGCTCTGAGCCATTACAGCACAGCTAAGACAATGAAATGGATGTTCTCTCCAGACCACAGGGATCAATCAATTTAGATGGTCCCAGGAAAGAGTGATGGGTTTCTGAGCATCCCAGCTTTCTTGCCCAGCCCTTCCTTGGCTCCCAAAGTTAGAGCAAAATATCTCTGTGGCTTCGTTGGATGTGGTTGGATTTTCACTGGCACACTGACCTAAAAGGGGCCATACAGGATCCTTAGAATGGGATGAGCCTCTAAAAGGAGCATTGACAGGCACAGGAGAGGCTCTTTGGAAATATGGTTTAGTAATAGCTTAAACATTTGCATTATCTGCATTTCCCTTTCCCTGCCCTTGCTGGGTTCAGTCCTGGCACTGCCTTCAGGAAGAGAAACTGGAGGTCTGGGAGGACACAGGTGCAAGCTGGGCTGGGCTTGCAGACAGGCCACTCATTCATGGAGGGTTTATTAAGAGAAGGAAAGGCAAAACCCTAATTAGTGCAGTGAGTGAGTGAGATGCCTTGTGATCAGATACAAGGTGAATGGTAAAGTAATGACTTACCTTTGCCATTCAAGACACCTGGGGCTTGTTAATTTGTTGCAGGAATGTTCAATATGGTAAATGTCTTGATTTTTAGGAGGTTGAACCATGTAGAAATGAAGCGGAAAATAACATTTGACACTAGCAAGTGATATGAGCACCCTGAGCTCTCACAGGGATGAGCAGGCAGTAAATGCCTCCCCTAAAGCTGCCTTCACACCTCTTGAATCACCCCCAAAGCAGGCTTTGCTCCAGAGCCTGCTCTCCTGCCTCTGTTCCAGGGATGCCCAAGGCTCGGGGCTCCCCCAGCCCACTGTCCCTGCACGCTGGAACTGCTCTGTGTCAGTACAGAGGGGACTCGGTCCCTCTGCTCTCCTCCTTTACGGTCCATCCCTCGCACAGATGCGGCTCAGCTGGCAATTCCCAACGCCCCTGACCTCTTACCGCAGCCTGGCGTCTCTCCCTCCGCCATCTCCAGATGCTCTTTCTTTCCCCTTTCCTTTCACCAAACGGCTGCTTCTCACCAGCCGCATCTCTCCAGCGAGCCTAATTACACATGAGCCTAATTAGAGGCGAGCAGGAGCGGTGAGTCATTAGCAGAGCCCCGCGGGGAGGCCGGGAGCAGCCGCGGCCCGGCGGGGCGGCAGCGTGGGCAGGGCGGCCCGCAGGCCGCGGGGGCTCCGCCGGGTGCCGGGAGCTGCCACGGGGAAGCAGCTCCTGCTTGTGCGTGCGTGTGTAATTCCTGCAGACATGACCCAGAAACGGAGCGAAGGGTGTCCGCCCTCCTCCCTGCACCTGCCAGCGAGCCAAGCGGGCCCCAGGGCTGCGGGGCTGGCCTCCGGGGCAAGGGGATGGCCATCCATCCCACCCAGCAGAGAAGGTAGAAACCAAAAGGGCTTTTCCTGGTGGCCCTTAGGCGTTTTTCTCCTTGTCTGGTTTCTACTCATCCCTTTAACAACCGGCTCTCCCTCACGATGGAGTGGAGCCAGCATCCTGGGGACCGGCTCCTGCTGGGGCTGTGGGGAGAAGGGTCCCTGCTGCAGTGGAGAAGAAGAGTGGTGGCAGCAGTAAAGGGCAAAATTAAAATGTTTGCTGGCAATAAACCCACAGGACCGGGGATAGGTATGATGCCAGGGGTGAGAGACAGGTCTTTCTATCAGCCATTAAATCACATTCTGCTGTAAGTGCTTCTTCCCAAGCACAAGTTGTGCCACCCTGGCCCGGTCATGGACTGTTCTCCCCACCTCTGCTGGGAAAGGAGGCCTTCCCAAGAGAGACAGAACTGAGAACCCTCGGATTACTTGATTCCTTAGCTCTGTAGTCCTCTGAGACTGTCAGGAGGAATGAAAGGACAGATTGAGAACCAGGATCACTCTTCTTAAACCCTTCCCCCAATCTCATTTGGCGGGGGACACACAAACACAGAGGGGCCCCTGTCTGTGAGCTGCGCCCTCAGTGGAGCAGCGTGTGCTGGGGAGCGGGAAGTGAGATGTCCAGGCACTGACAGCATGAAAGCCAGGCTTTTTCCACCTAATTGGATCTGTTATTCAACTGAGAAACACTGAAAGGATTGGGTGGGCTCCGAGCTCACAATTTCTGTGAGGAAGTCGGGACGTTGCGGCAAAGTAGGTCACGGAGCTGCAAAACAGGGTGATGGCTCTGCACAGCAGCCCAGGATGTTAAATAAGGAGGTGGTGAAATGGAAAGAAAAGAGACACTGTGAGGAAGGGAGAAGAAATGAGCTCAGCCTTGGCTATTCGTTCTCACCGGGCTCCCACCTTGGGGCCCCCAGCACTGCTGCCTGTGGCTCCTGCTTGGCACTGGAGCAAGAGGGATCAGGCCCCGTTAGATTCCTAGCTGGATGTGGGGAGCTGGGGGCAAAGGTTTCTCCTGCTCCTGCAACCTTAACTCAAACACTGCTTACAGAGCAGCATTTCCATGCATGACATTCTGTGAGCCTGAACTGCCTTCAGAGATTAAAACCTGCTGGGTTTCTCCGAAGGAAAAAGGTGTATGGAGGAAAAGGAAAACATTTCCACGTGGGATATATTGCAAGGAGGATGCACAATGCTGGGCCATTAATGTGCAGGAGAAGGTGACGAGCAGTGGGCACAAGGAGTTAGTGCTCTGTATGGAGATGGATGAATTTGTAAACACGTTGGATAGCTGGAAAAAGTGCTGCTCCCTTTATGTGTTTAAATGCCAGAATCAGCCTCTGGATGGATGTGGGCCTCCCTCAGACACCAGAGCTATTAAATCACCAGCTACTCTGCTTTTAATTGACTCTCATGACAAAGGGAGTGGGCTCAGATGATAATTCCCTGCAGGGCTTCACTGCAAAGCAGTATTATTTCAAGGGCAGCTGGGGTCAGGCTGAGAAAAATGCATATTTAAAACCCAATAAGGCACTATGAGTTTCATTTAAAGAAGACATAGAGGAGTATCAGCCTTTTGCATCCAGGGATGTTCAGCAGGCTCAGGCCCTGGGGATGGTGGTCTGATCATGCCAGCTGCCTGCCTGGTTCCATCTCTGAGCATTTCCCTGTCCTCTCCTCCCAAGTGATTTTTGGAGTGAGAAGCAGCCTGTTCTGAGATGGAGCGAGCTCATGGGCAGGCTCCAGCCAGGGCAGAGGGTGGGTGGAAAGGAGCTGTACCCTGCCCCAGTTCTCTCGTAGAATTGGGCCCTGCAAAACAAGGGAGGTGTGGAATGAGCCCCCCTGCTCCTCCAGGGATCTCCTTGTCAGGCTCCTGGCACTTCACGGGGAAGATGCCTGAGCCCTTGACACCCCACAGCGAGGGCTGGCTATAGAGTGTGGGCTTGTTTCCCGGGAGCCTGGGAACACACAGCTCCAGTAACACCACCAGACAGGAGTCTTTCCCAAGTGCCTGCTCCCAGACAAAGCTGAGCCTGACCTGCTGAGATGGCGAAAAAGCTCTTTCAGAAAAGGAAAACAAATCACATTTACATTTCTACCCCTGTACCTCCCATTTAAATGCCAGCCCTGCTCTGGCTGTAGCTTTTTTTCTGTTACATCCACTTCTGTCTCCTGCTCCCCTCTTATTCTGTTGCTGCTAACCAAGAAACCTTTGTATTTCTCATTACATTTAATTCCATAGCAACAGGTCGCTGCTGTCACAGCAGCTGCTGATTGCTTTTGAATTGTCTCTCAGGCAAGCTCCAGAATAAGTACAAAAGAGCAGGTCTCTGCATGGCTCATATCAAAGCAAGCCTATTGCAAAGCCTCCTCAGCTGCTATTTAAAGTCCCAGGCTCCCATATAAAACCTGAATCAACAAAACTATAGAGGATTGCATTCACACCCCCGCTCCTCTTTGCCCCCCTTCTCCTGCTCATCAAACAGTGATTTCTACCCTGAATTGGTTTCCCAAAGGGGTCTTTAATGAGCTTTTTCTATGGAGCCTTACACTCGTATCTACCCAGCTCACGTCAGCTAATGCTCCTGCTCACCCAGCTCCTGCAGGCAAAGGGACAGATTCCCTGTCTCCTTTGCAGCTCAGAAATTCAGGCTCCAGACCCCTTTGAGACCCTGTATAACACCCATAGGAAGTTTTGCTTCCCAAGCTCAACAGCCCCTGCTACCAGAGGACGAGGTAAATACAAATTTGCCTGGTGCCAATTTGCTGCTCTGAGCAATCCCAGTCCCAGCCCTGAGCACAGCTGGAGCTGCTTGTCTTGTAGGGAGGGAAAACTCTCCCAGAGTGTTCCCATAGCAGAGCTGGATTTCCCTGTGCCTCTGGGAGCTCCTCTGGGACAGGGAGAGATGCACATGGAAGAGAAGAGTGGACAGGAGTTCCAGCTGGAAAGCCCATCTCTCCTGTCAATAGGCCCCTTTCTTGGGAGCTGCAGCAGCCAAGAGAAGGCAAATAAGGAAAACAGAAGCATGAATTCTTCTTGTCTTCCTTAGAAATTACTGGCTTTCCCTGCAGGAGTACGGCTGTGTCTGCACTGGGCCCCTCAACCTATTTGGCAGGTGTTATTAGCACTGCAGACTTGCAAGTTCTCCTGAAATCATGGCATGGACAAGCTGAGTGAGAGCAGCTGTGGAACAGAAAGCCACATGACGTCCTCAGGACACGAGGAGCCCTGGACTTTATTCCCAGATCTACCAGTAACCTTGGACAAGACACCTGACACTGTGCCTCAGTTTCCCAAGCACTGAAGCAATAATAATTACACCTGGCCTGGTTGCTTTGGAGGCTGTTTGTGAACCACCCCATGGAGTGCCAACCCTGTTATTAGTCCTCAGCCCTGTTATTAGACCTTAAATCCAACTTACTTAAGAATGAAGACTCCTGTGAAAAACACACAAACAGTTTCCCAGATCATCATTTTTATTAAAGTTCACAAGCAGCTGAAGGGAAAAAAAAAAAAGAAAAAAAAAAAAGACTAGGAGCTGTAAATAAACGTCATCCAGCGCATCGCAGACGGGCTGTGCAGAACGTGTGTTCTTCCCGGCAGCGATGGGCACCCGCTGCTCCGAAAAGACCTTTGCTGTTTGAAGCTGTGTCAAAGCTTTTCACAGCATTGCATCATTCAGCTGGCCAGGCTACAGCCCAGCCTCATCCAGGGGCAAGAGGCGAGCCTGGAGAATCTGGAGATCCGCTGTGCAGGGAAGCAGGATGCTGTGCAGGACCAGTCCTCGGCAGTGGCCAACCCCAGAGAGGCCAGTCAGGAGCTGCATCCCTGTACTGACAGCTGAAATCCACGTGCCTTCCTCCACAGCAAAATGAGGAATGGCTCGGGCTGACAGCTCTTGGATGCATAATCCCAAACACAGTTGGCAGCCAGTGTGTGTGGATAACCTGGGGCAGGCTCAGCCCGACCGCTGGCAGGCAGCATGCAGTCAGAAATGCTCACATCTCTCCCAGGAGAAGCCAGGATGTGGGGTGCAGCAGGAAGGAGGGGGATCCCTCCCCAGCCCACCCTGCAATGCTACTCTAATCCTTCTGCTCTCCCTCTGAGGCCTTGCTGGAGCCAGGGTGCTCCTTCCCAAGCATGAGTGTTCCCCTCTGCACCCCTTTTTCTGCTCCTTTGCTAATGAGAGCCTCACCCACGCTCAGGGAAGCTCAGCAGACCGGCTCTGAGCGTGCAGTGGGCTTTATCTGGGGAATATCTCAGCAGTGGTGCTGCTGCCTTGGCACTAGCACAGCCCTGTGCTCTTCCCAGCAGCTGTGTGTGGGGAGCTACCCGGCCTCTGACCAAATCACATCAGCCAGGAAAGTGGGGCGGGGGGGAACTTAAAAGGCCTGAAATACAAACCAAAAGGCATCTGACCTGTTTTGTCACAGTACCTGGTGCTGCTGGCAGCCATCCCAAGCTCCTGTGTTTTAATATTTCAATAGCCATTGCCTCCATGAAATGGCCAGAGGATGGGGAGAGCCAGGTGCTCTCCCCTTGTTCCCTTTAACAAACACTTCCAAATCACCCAAGCAGCAAGCATTGCCAATGGCAAGTTCACTGCCTCAGAGGAAAACATATTAATATCTCTTAACCCCCACAACTGAGCAACAAAAAGGGCTACCCAGCCATGTTTGCCAAGGCATGCAGCCTCCATCTCCCCAGCCCTATTGGTCCAGAGGAGCCCACAAGCCATCCCCATGCCCCCTGTGCCCAGCCTGGCAAGGCAGTGCTCTCGGCTCCTTGCCATCCCTGCACGGTGGCCAGTGACCAGTGGTGGGCCTGGGCAGCCCTTGGTGAGCCCCTGGCGTGATGCTGGCCCAGCTGTGCCCCCCACTCCTGGTGTCAGGAAGGGCTGTGGGAGTTGTCTTGGAGTCCTGCACGGGAGGACAGGAGGCTCTCGGTCACTGTGTCGGCTCCAGGCGCAAGAGAGGGGACATGGATGTGACTCTGGCATCTGGGGACAAAAAGAGAAAGCTCATTAACTGGTGTGGTGCTCAGCTCAGCCCACACAGGGCTGGGGTAACCCCCACCCCAACTCCCTGAGGTGGAAAGCAGCTGGTTTCTTTAGGAGTTGGGGTGTCCTTTGCTTGTGCAGGACAGAAGAGGGGGCCCTCAGGTGGGGAGGGCTCAGAGCTGGATAGCAAACTCCAGTGGACGTGACAAGGGAATGAAAAACTGAGGGAAAAGTTTACACTCTTTTAGGGCAGGAAGGAGGGCCCAAAAACTGGAACAGACAAAACAAAAAGACCCTTTTTCTCTTTTTCCACAGGTTCCTCCAAAAACATCCGTATCACTGACATTTCCAAAGGGTTGATTAATACGGTCTGGAGCCAAGCTCAGACTGCACATGTTTCCATCTGCCCAGGGTTAGGAAAAGCCTGATTTTCATCGGCTTTCCTCCCCAGGCCAGCCACTCCCTTCCAACACTGCCTGATAAACTGGCTTCAGAGACAACCAGCCACTTGGAAAGAGCAGCAGCAGCAGAAAAACTGCAATCCCTGTTTATCCAGCCTCGCTATTATACACATGCAAATGGGTTTCCCTAGGAGCCACAGGGAGAAACCAGCTGTGACTCTGTTCCAGGAATTCCAGCAGGTTGCAAGCAACCACCCACCCCAGCAGCATGCAGGTGAGCAGCAGCCTCCAGGAGCCAGGAGATTATCCTGAGGTTTTTTGGGGCTGCTCTTTGCAGGTACAGAGGTCTTGGCATGGGAAGGTGCCTTTCTGTGAGCAGGGCTCTGTGCTTGGAGCCAGGAATGATGCACTCTGTGAGGTGAAAGCACTGCTCCACGTGGAAGGGAGCCACACCAGGCAGCTATAAAAGTGTCTTTGCAAAAGGCTTGTTATCTAAGCTGTAATATAATAACCAGGAAAAGCCATGGAACTGACCCAATTCCTAGTGTGAGTGTGGTATCAGACTACAGCTCAGGGACTGGCATGCGGCCTAAATCTTTGCAGGAGCTCTGGGGCCAAAGTTCAGATTTCAGGTGCCAGAACAGCCTCAAAACCCTCCAGTCTCAGTCACTCCAAGCCCACCCAAAGGTAAGCACCAGCCCTCATGGGAGCCAAGAGCACCAAAGAGCTCCAGTGGAAGCCCCAAAATCAACTCTGAGCTTCTGGATGTGTCCCAGGAATCAGTGCCCGAGCAGTGCCCAGCCACCAGCCTCTGCTCCCTGCAGCGAGGACTGTGAGGAGGCTCCTACAGGAGCTAAACAGCACCTGATTAGGAACCTCTGGGCAGGGGAACCCCTGGCTCCTCCATGCTACAGGGTGTGGGCTGTCCTGTTTGTTTAGAGACAGGAATTCCAACATCTCCACCCCGGCAGAGCATTTGAGGCTCAGGAGGCAGCGCAGAGGGATGCAGTGACTCCCCTTTCAAATCACCTTCCCTGGCTGGACCATGCAATCTGGAGTGACCATCCCACCCCCATCTGTGACTCTGCCCTGTGAAAATGAGAGTGTCCCACAGGACAGATAGCCTGGAGAAGCCACTTTAATGTGGAGATAGACAGCTTGGAGAACTTGTTCCTGGTGCTGCCTGAAATCATCTCTGGGAGGGGTTGAGGTGTCCTCACAGGCCTGTGACAAACCACCCACCACCCTCCCCTGGGCTGGGCTGTACTCTCTTTATCAATACTGAGTCTTTATTAGCCCAGTGCTCATTTGTCATGTTCTGCCTCCCTATGGCTCCACCACCACGGGTGGGAGGGGACGAGGCTTTCACATTTCATATTGCTAATGACACTTGATCCCTGGATTAACTGTGGGCAATAAGCACTAAATTAATGTCACACGGCCTCCTTGGCAGCAGGGCTGGGACCTCTGCTGAAAGGTGTCCCTGCTCTGGCTGGGAAGGGCGAAGGCCATGCCCTCGAGGAAGCATTTCCAGCTGATCACTTTTATGCTTGATATGAAAAGCAGGCTGGGTGGTTTATGATCAATGTTTGTCAAGGACAGACTGTTTGGTTTTCAGGGACCAGTTTATAGGCGGGAGGTTGTTTTTCCCATGACTACAAAGCACTGTCTCCTGGCATGTGATTGCCCAGGTCCCACCTTGCTCTGCTCCTGAGTTTTTCCAGGTGAGGGGTGGCAGTTCCATAGGAACCTGGGCAGGTGCTGGCCAGCCCCACTTCTGGGCATCCCTACTGGAGGAGGGATCCCATAAGGACCAAATCAGGCGTTTGAGCAGAGACCTTCCAAGGTGGGAGCTGCAAACCAGAAAACCCCTCGGCAACACCTGCAGTAGGACAATGGGATGAACTGGACCACAGTCATAGGATCCTACAGCCAGTTACTCCAGTTCCCAAGCCCAGTTTTTGCACAGCCAGGACAGCCAAGGCAGGCACATGGGACATGGCTGCTGCAGTGTGGGCAGCATGTACACATCAGGGACATTCACTCACCCATCTTGGTGCTTTTGAGTACAGAGCTGCCACAGTGGCTGAGGCTGTAGCAACGACTTAGTGAAAAAAACAAAAAAACAACCCACTCTAGAAAAATCACATGGACAGACATTCTTTCTGGCAAGAGCTTGCATGTATTTTAAATAGTTCTTTTAACCGAAGACTGGAGGCAGAGCCAAAAAGGCACATAAAACCCTCACACAGTGACTTTTCACCAGTTTTATTTGCAGGTCCTAGTTTTCTGTGCTTGTCTCAGGCTCCCAATTACGGGGGGGGATGAAGTATCAATATAACCCCCACAAAGCTATTTTTTAGGTCTGAACAACCCAAATATAGCACAGAGGAAAAAAGGCAGGAGAGGAAAATAGCACCACTGTGACTTTGAAGACTCTTTTTTATTCAGTGGCTGAAGAATCATCTCCCACCTCAAACTACTCCCTATTCCTACTCCCAGCCATGTGGCTGCTGAGCTCTAATATACAGATGCATCTGCTACCAGAGAAAATTAATTGTCAGCTCTAGGATGTCTCTTAAAGGGAGGCCCCATTGACCTGAGCTGAAAATGATGGACTCCTCACAGTCTTTGCTGCAATATTTAATAGCCAAGTGACAGTTAATTAGATTACTGAGCCACTGTGACAGATGCTAGGCAACGCCTGAGGAGGAGAATTTGGAAAGGCCATTATCTTCCAGTGTTGGGAACACTTTAAGGTCTCATTTTAACCCTTTCCACTCTTGCCCTGCCCTCATGGTGTTCCTTGTTAAAACCAGGTGTTTCACAAAGGCCAGTATAATGCCCGGGGTGATTTTTTTCCCACCTGACAAAAGCAGGTGGTCACGTTGGGCTAATGCCTGGCTTTGGTGCAGGAACTCCCCCTTGGTTCCCATCTGGCATCAAAAAAGATGATCACTGGGAGGTGCCAGCAATTTCACCCACTGGGCGATTCCCAGGCACACCAACCACACCAAGTGGAAAGCAGGGAAGTGAGAGGGTGTTAGAGGGTTTGGGCAGCATTCTTTCTTCCCTGTATTAAGTGAAGTGGATTTTGATGAGTCTGTGGAAGAATTTCCCTCCCCACAGTCCCCACTTTCCAAATAAAACTGTAAGTGAAACTTGTCAATCCCACACCCGTACGTGAGGGTTTCCCAGCTCCTTCAGCTGGCTGGGATGTAGGCTGCAACCACCAAAGCAGGGCTGTGTGTGCTGCTGGCACTGAGAAACCTGCACACTGAGCTAGCAGAGGTGTTACTGGCTTCCTGGGAACATGATGCCATCCAAGTGTTGCCTGTATCACCATCTGCTTTCACAATGCAAGTTGAGAAGAGTTTTTGGGTTTTGCCAGGCCAGCTGCATCTCAGCACAGGTTGGTGAGGACATGCAAAGCCCTGTGGAGCCACACTGATGACCAGAATGGCAACCAAACCCCCCACTGGGGAGGAGAGAGGAGAAACCAGAAACCCTGTCCCAGGGGCACTGCAGTAGCACCTTCCCTGAGCAAGAGAAAACTGGAGTGCCAGAATGAGACATGACATCATGGGCTTCCACCAACTTTCTTATTCTCACACAACCCAAAACACTGATAAACACATTCTTCTTCTTCTGGTTACAAAACCCCTCCCCTCCCACTCAGGTCTGACACAGAAGTCTCAGAAGTTCTGATTTGACAAGCAACAGTTTGGATGATAAATAAACACAAAGACCATCAAATGCACCGTGGCTTCTGTGCTTTTGCTTCTGCTACCCACTGAAATGTAAATACAGAGCATAAAAAGAGAACCAGGATTTGCTGGCATTCCAAGGGTCACTTGCCTACATATTCATCAATTCTAAATAGATCACCCAGAAAATCAGCAAAAATATCAAACTACTGAGACATTCCAAAGCTCTTGCTGCCCTGCTATCTCCCAGGAGTCACATACAAGTGTTTTTAGGAACCTCAACTCCCTCAACTGCATGAGAACAGGATGTAGTCCATGGGAGAGCAGGTGTGGACACATCTGCCTATCCACCCACCCACTCACAGAAGGGTGATGCTGGCACATCCAGCTACCTTGGAGCAGATGGAGAGGAGCCCCAACCATCTACACAGATGTATCTCTTTAGATACTGGGAGGATCATCTGGAAATAAGAGAACCCTTGGAACTACCTAGACTTACACTAGAGCACTGCAGAGCTGGTTATTCTTTCCTGGCTGGGCATCCCACTTTTAAATATTCTCTTCCCATAAAACAACCTCATGAGCAACTTGGAACCTGAGGCTTCAGCATGGTGTGTGGAGATACAACTGAGGCAAGACGGTAATTTTTAATTTAAGAGGAGACCCTTACCTTCTTTGACCTCCTGGAAACAAGCCCCCAAGCCCTGCCCTGATCACGAGGGCAAGTGCTTCCAGGTGCTGACAAAAGCTGTGGGGATGAGCGAGTAAGGCACCGTGGTGATGCAGTTCCACGTGTCTGATGTAGGGTCATAGCAGTCCAGCGTTTTGCACCTCTGAGTGCCGAAGTAACCTCCTACCACATAGAGTTTATTCCCCGAGGCCAGGGCGTGGCAGGACATGCGCTTGGCCGTCATGTCCCCGATGCGCGTCCACTGGTCCGTCTCGCAGTCGAAGCGGTAGGCGGAGGCTGCCGTGAACTCTGTGTCTCCTCCCATGATGAAAATCTGGCTGCCCAGGACAGCAGCCGCCGTGTAGCGCCAGGGCTGCGGGCACTCAGCCTTGATCGTCCATCGGTTCTCAGCTGGGTCGTAGCACTGCACTTTGGACACCATGTCTCGGTGGATGCTGGTCCCACCAAAGACGAAGAGCTTGAGCCTGGCGCTCACCACCGCAGCGTTGCTCACGCCGTCTCTCAACGGAGCCACCATCATCCACTTGTTGGATATGGGGTCGTACTTCTCTGCTTGCTTCAAGGAAACAGATGGAGATGCAGGGAAGACTCCAGCTACTGCAGTGTGTCCACCAACCACATACAGGCAGTTTTCCAACTCGGCTGAGCCGTGCCCAAACCGAGCAATTAACATTGGGGCAGCTTTGGACCATTCCTCATGCACGGTGTCATAAACCCAAACGTCTTTGGAGACCCCGTTCTCTGAGCCCCTGCCTCCAGTGATGTACACTTTGCAGCCAATGGCACAGGCACTAAACTCCTTCCGTGGACTCGGCAGGTCTGCTTTGGGAATAATTTCCTTTGCTTTGTGATCCACTTGGTAGATCTTATCGCACATGAAGGTCTGTCCTCCCAGGATCAGCAAGGTGTGTCCGGCTTTGCGAGGCCTGGCACAGGGGCTGGTGACCACCCCATCATTCTGGAGGATCTTCTTCTTGCACTGAATAGCTTCATCCAGGACAAGCTTGTTTCTTTCATCCACCATGATCAAGTCCTCGCAAGCCAAGGCTTCCTTGAGGCATTCAGAAGGAAGCAAAGCCAGACGAACATTCCTCAGAAGTTCTGGGAGATAAGCCTTCCGCTCATCCAGGTCATATTTCACCCACTGCATGACAGCCTTAAAGACTTTTTCTTCATCCTCAATTTCCAGCTCATCACTGGAGATGAGGTCCAGCAAAGTGTCCTTGGAAAGGTTGTTGAAGTCCTCACTCTTGTGAACGGTCTCAAAGTTAACCAGGCACATCCTCCAGGAGAGCTCATAGAGCCGCCGGCACTGATGAGCATCCGAGAGCAGCATCATACCCAGGCAGTTGGAAGGGTGGAGGTTCTTCTCCAGGAACTCTGCCGCTGCATCTCGGACATCATGGAACTGCAGCATGTCCCCAGCCTCCAGGAGGGACTCAGCATTCTCCTCGTTGATAATGATCCGAGAGGAGTAAGCAAAGTCCAGCAGGAGCTCCAGCACCTCCGGGTGGAGGCTGTCGTGGAAGTTCACCTCGTCGTCCAGGCTCTCGCGGAGGCCGTTGCTGAACATGGCCTCAAAGTACCTGCTGGAGGCAGCCAGCACTGCCCGGTGGCACGGGAACGACCTGTTCCCTGCCCAGAGGGTGACATCGGTGAACATGCAGTGCTTCCGCAGGGTGTTGAGGTGGGACAGGACGCAGTCCGGGTGGGAGGCCTTGTGAAAAAGCAAGATGTTCATGGAGCCAGTGCTGGTGCGGGATTTACGGTTCTCGTGGACGCTGACGGACATGGTGGCAGAGCTCTTGCCTGCAGGGAGACAAACAGGGAAACCATTATTCCCTTGTCCTTACTGATATAAGGCATGGAGAGCATTTGCTATCCAACCCTGGTATGGTGCCAGTGGACCTCAAAGCACCAGGACATCCCTGTGGCTCCGGCTCGTGCACCCTGGCTTGCACAGCCCTTTCCTCCTGCACCCTCACATCCCCCAAAAATTTTAACTCAGGCTGAGCAGGGCAGGAAGGCAGAGCGGGGTGAAGGGGAAAGTTCTGCTTTGGTTTCAACAAAGGAGCAACAAAGTGAGGCAATCAAACCCCAAACTTGGTGGTAGATTGTTTCAACAGCCCCCAGAGGGTATTGGCAAACCACAGAAGAGTTATTTTTCCTTAGAAAACAGCATAGAGAGAGCAGACTATCCAGGATAAAGGGCATTGGTCTGTTCTTGGCTCAGCAGAAATCAAGTTTGGCTTCTGATTTTCATGTAGATTACTGTAGGTTTAGGAAAAGCAACTGCTACAGGTTTTATTTACAAAATACTTAATTACCAGCAGAAGCCAAAAGTTTGAACCAATTTTACCAAACCCATTTGTTGCACTTTTTGATGACAGAACTCACCAGACACCTCATGTGACTTAAACATTTTACAGGACGGAGTCTCATCAGAATAAGACAAAAGAAATATATAAATTATGCTTTTTACCAGACAGGCAGAATCAAACACAAGGCTTTTATTAGCTACTATTTCACTTGAGTGCTACCTGATACCAATCCTTCCCTGCAGAAGAAAACCCCTTTGGACTAATCAAATTAATACTACCTAGATGATAAAATCCAAGTCATTTACTCCAAAATACTTTAGCCAGCTGTATTTTGTTCCCCGTGTAACTAAAGCAGACAGACACACACACAGAGCCCTCTCTTAGAGGAGAAGTTAATACAGAAGTTGTCCCGAGGTTTGAAAAATGAACCTGAAAAAATCAAAATGGGGTCAACCTTCACTCCAGTCACTGAATTGTTTAGACAAGACAGTCGGGGAAGGGTTTTTAGATGGGTTCTTTTTGTTGATGTTGATTGGATTTTTTTTTTTTTTTATCTTGCTCTTCACAGCCTGGGATTTCTCAAGGGTCTTTCCACCCTGCAAACACAAGGTCTGCAGATGAGTCCTGTCCTCCCCTAGCCAGCCCTGGGGTCTTGGAGGAAACCACAAAACGCTGAGAAAGCGGACACAGCGCTCCCAGGCTGCCAGCAGGTCACAGCCTTGACCTGGCAGTGACCTGGAGCTGCTCAACCCTCCCACACTCCATGGGTGGATGACCTCAGGAGGAGGCAGATGGCCAGATAAACTGCCTGACTCAGGCTCTGCTCATGAGCTTCCTGCCCCTGCTTCTCCAGCGCCTCCAAAAGAGTCTGAATTAGACAAACAGTTTGCAGGCATGTTGCTCCTTCCCCACCCGCTGCCAGGAGTTACTGAGGTTGGTCTTCTCAAGGCCTCACTCATTCCTCAGGGCTGTGTCACAGTCCAGGGAAAAGTCTCTGTGCTTCTCCATGCAGAAACAACAGCTTGCCCAAGCAGCCACCACTCCTGCTGGGCCTCCGAGTCAGCGGCAGGAGCACTGATTTGGGTAATCGGCTGAGATATGTCCATATCCACGGCCCAAACTCCTGCAGCTTGGGATGGGGGCTGACAAGCTCATTTCACTCGTGACTGGAGGCTGTGCAGAACCAAGGCTCCAAAACAGGAAGGAAAATGCCATTACAGAACAGCACTTTGAAGTGCATCTGAAGGAAATGTTTCCAACATCTACACCCGGCGCAGGAACAACACTAATTTAAGGGGTTATATGGATTCCCATGTCAATGCTGAAGCGAGGAATACAAATGAAACATTTATGAGTCTGCTAAAAGCTATTGATTTAGGTTCCTATTCCTACAACCTCAGAAACCACCCTGCCACTGCTACTGCTTTCTTTGCTCACAGCTTGGATCAGCTATTCAGTGTTAACCTTTGATTTGCTTATGCACAAAAAAAGAAGCAATTTATATAGGACAGCTATGGAAACAAACATAGAGATTGGAGGAAGGCAGCAATGATTTTTCTGACACTAAGATTGAAAGCAACTACTCAGAGTGGAAGGAGAAGGTCATTTAGAAATTGAAATGTTTGTATAAAAGCTGCAGCAAAGCCATTTTTAATATGTATATACATAAGGACACATACATATATCACACATGTACACACACACACACACACATATATTTCAAATCTCAGGCTTCCAGCATCAAATATCTATCTCCAGGGAACTTGGAGGCAAATAATATTTCTATCCTATACATATGGAAAAATGTCCAGGGAATAAATTGGCAGGTTGCAGCCCAGTTCCCAGCACTGCTCTTTCTATCATGTTGTCACTACAGGCACCAACTGACCCCCAGCACAGCTGGAATTCTGAAAGCTAAAGAGGCCACAGTCACAGCCCCTTCACTTGGCCTCTCCTGGAGCAGGGTTAAGACACTGGATGTCACTGGTCACAGACAAGCAGGGCTAGACAGACCATTAAACTGAAACTAAAGCAGCCCCTGAACTGTGGGGTGCAGCCACCTCACCAGAAAGCCTTGCTTGTGGTTTTCAGCAACACCCAAACAGCTTTTGCCGAGGGCTTCTTGGATCCTGCCACAGCTGGGCACAAGCAGAAAAGTGGCAGACACTAATCCTCCCCCTCACTGCATGTCTGAGTCAACCAGAGACCTTGGCATCATCTCACCCATATCAGACAAACAGAAACTGCAGGCACCAGCTACTTCATCTCACAGGTTTCTTCCAAAAATGTAGCAGCTGACAAACCTCAGAAGCCTGTAGGCAAAGTGTCTTCTACAATTCCATGATGTGCACAGAAGTGCTTCGATTTAAGCCATGTTTAACTGCAGCCACGAGCAGGCTGAACCTGTGACACGTGCACTTCTCTGAGGCAGACACATGCAGAGCACAATTTGGCCCCTAGCACCCTCCTTGCTCCCTTACCCAACTACTGAGCTAAAGAGAAAAAGCAGAACCACTCTGAAAGAGGAGTATTTTACACAAAGCAACCTGTCAGTGGCCCCTGCCAAGCTCCCACCTGCTCTGTGAGAGCTGGGAGGTTATCAGAGCTCCCAGCTGCATCTTCCATCATGCAGGAAGCTGTTGCTGGAACAGCCGTGTCAATGGGAACAGCAGAAGGCACGACCTGAACAAACTGGGCCTTGAATTTCTCCACGCTTCATTCATTTCTTTACCTTCAAAAGGCAGTTATTGGAAAAAAATAAGTATCTACTTCACAACCTTTTAAGGGATCTTACTGCACGCAGAGGCAAATAATAATCCTTCTTCCATATGGATGAGGGCAGAGGGGCATCAGTTTTTTGACAGCTATCCAATGCTGTCTGCTGGCTGTAGTATTCCCCTGGCTGTCTGCAGCCTTTGTACAGCCAGGATGGGATAGACAGGTTTTTTCCAGCAGAGCAAGATAAGGTTGCTTTGAAAATCCTTGCACTCATCCAGACAGGGCAGACAGCAATCCTGAAAGAGGGAAGGAGTTGGCTCAAGAAAAAAAGACCCCTCAAATCTCAGCTCATGAAGAAAACGCCCCAGCAGTCTCTCTGGACAGGACAAAGCTTGCAAAGAGAACAAGGGGAAAAACAAAAGCACAGAGCTGGCCAAACTCCCCACATGAAGAACCACAGCTCTCCTGTCCGAGTGCCTTTTGCTTCCTACAAACCACATCCCAGCAGAAGACTTTCCCTCCCAGGCTGATGGGTCATCCTTGCAGAGCCCTGCAGGAATGGTCCTTTAGGAGAACCTCAGGAGACACCCGACCACCTCTTGAAAAATCCCAGTGCCTCTTAGGCAGATACTTTGAAGCTGTATCAAACTCTGTCTGCAATAACAAAAGAACTGCACCTGAGGACAGCTCAGAAAGGCTATTGATACATGATCTATATTTAGCCTTGGGATTGGGGTTCCCCCTCCATCTCAAACCAACAGGCTCTCCACAAATCTCCAATTTCATTCGCTACCTGCAGGGAATCACCAGCTGAGATCCTGCTTGCTTTCAAGAGGACAAGATTCGAGAGTGATTAATATGCTCCCCTGTGGGACTTCAGGGGAGCATGTCTGCTTAAAAGGGCAAAAGTACGGGGTTTATAAATGTTCTCCCAAGATCATAAAGGCTGCCTAAACACCAACAAAGACCCCAAGTCCCATGATCCCAAGCTGGCACTTTCACCTATGAGAGAAGCAGCAAGCAGAACATGTTTCTTTTTGCCCCACTCAACCATGAACTATTTAAAGCCGTAAATAAGTAAATAAATAAACAGTAAGATTCCTTGCTGGCTCAGCTCAGAAGAGCTGGATGAAGCTGCTCACACTGCAGCAGAGTTGCATTCCCAGGAAGCCATATGGGCCCTCTATGCATGGGCTGCACTACAACACACAGGAACTCCTTCCAAATCAGAGCACACCCACTTGGAATTGCCAGTGACAGCAGGCATAAGATTCATCTTTATTTTCTCTCCATCTCATAGTATCAACCCTGTGGGGTGAAACACTGTCTTGAATTCAGTCAAAGTTTAACTTCTCCCTGAAAGTGGTGGGATCGATTTTCCACTAATGAGTAATGTGTCTGCTCTCTCATCCCAAATGTCTGTACCTTTCCAATGCTCTCATGGACTCCACCACCTGGTGCTTAGGCCAGCAGCATTATCCCAGGTCAAAAATTATTGCTATAGAACCAATTTTTCCCTTTTTACTGTAGAGAGTAGCAAAGTAGAAATATAAAAGTCACCTACTGTGTTGTCTTCACAGGGAAGAGCTCCTTGCAAAACTGCTTAGGAGAAAGAGCAGTGAGGAAACACACTGTCAAACACAGAGCCAGCTACAGCTGTGTTTCAGATGCCATTTCCCAGCACTGGAGACCATCAAAAGGTTTGAGAAAGGGGATCTGCCACATGCATTCATGTACTCAGAGGCAGCTTGAGCTTCAAAAGCAGAAAAAACCAACAGAAAACAGGAAAGGGTAGTGAGGGAGAGACATAAAAAACAAGAAAGGGGAAGGAACAAATGTGAAGATGATGTCAGATGATTTTCCTGTCCTTGCATAACACAGCAGACCAGCAGGTACACAGCCTGGAGTTGCTTGAAATGCTCAATACTAATAATGCTCTTCTGTCAAGAGTGCTTGAGATGAAAGGAATTAAAATTACACCTGGCATTTAGTGCAGCACCACACTTGTTGAGTGTGGAGCCTGGGCTGCTGCCAGGTGGGCAGCACGGGACCTTCACTACATCATCTCCCAGGCATGCCCTCTGCTCTGTCCACACTGTGTGCCTACATGCAGACTTTGCTCTCTATCAGGTTGGGTTCATCTCCAGCAATTCCAGTGAATTTAGTGGTTTGCCTATGTCAGCCAAATTTGTTCCTGTTCTCTTCAGGATGACTAACACAGCAGAGATGCAACTCTGATTTTGCAGGCTGGAATTCAGACAACGTAACTGCTGTGAATCAGAGGGTATCACTCTGGATTTGCCCTTCCTGACAAACTCTTGAAACAAAACCAGATTTGGAAATAGGCAAACAAAGGAAAGGCAGCTGACTCCATCCCCCGAGTGCAGAATTTCTGATCCTGCCCCAGCCTTTGAGAATAGGAGGCATCCTTATCATTTCTTCTCATTTTCTCACTTCCTAGTCTAGCCTGTACATCCTAGACAGAAAACAGAGAGACCATGTGAAAGGCTCCTTCTGTTGGCTCAGACAGAAACTGGGAGGTATTCCAAGCCCAATTCTGTAGGCTCCAGGAATCAGATTGTCTGGAGAAGATCCGGGTACATATCTGAACGTTTTGAAACTCAGTCTCAGAAATTCAGTCTGAATTTCATATCCCACTCATATTCTCATATCCCATTCTCAGTAGTACCCACCATTCCTCCCTTTAAACCCATGCTCCACTCTAAGCCTAAAGCCACCACAAGAATCTACTGAATGCCACTTACTTGACAGAAAATCAGAACATTATTGCCAAGCTGAACCAATTAGTGAGATTCTTGTTTTGTCTCACAAAAGCACTGGTAAAAGGGGCTGTAGTGCCTCAAATCTATGACATGCACTCATCTGAGTCAAAGGCAACCATTCTTCAATGACAATAAAAATACCTGTAGGAAATCCTCTTTGCATGCAACCCATGCAGCTCTATTCGCAAACAGGCATTGCTACTCTGCAGCTGAGATACTCTAAAAAGCTTCTCGAGCTACCTGTGACACAATCAAATAAAGTTCATGTTCACCACTAAGCACACTGGCTTTGCTGTTCCTGGGAATACCACGCCCTCCTACAACCACTACCCAAATCGGGATAAATAATGCCTTTAGCCACAGTCCAGGCCCCAGACAATAGCTTTTCACTGCTACGCCTTAACCCCAGCGGATCTTTTCAGAGCCTGTGATTCATTTCAGAGGCTGTGGTGGGGTTTTGTCCTTCCTGCTGCCCTCCAGCTCTGCTTGTGAATACATCCCATTCTGCCAGATCAATCACAGGCGCTTTGCAAAATGAATGGGGGGCTGCAGAGGAGGCAAGCGAGTTTACAATCCCCTCTTCCAAATCATACCCAAAAAGGCTCCAGAATGGGAACAGTCTACTTGATTGCAGTACCTACCCCAGCCCCATCTGGGCAGGATAAAGTCCTTTTCAAGCAAGCCAAACTTGCTAATGTGCTGCAAAGGCAAAAGGCCTTTGGTACTTCAAACACAGAGGAACCACATGCCACTTCCCAGGGAGAGTTTAGGAGATGAGATGTGGTATATGTCAAATTAATGCCAGAATAACCACAGCAGCTGCTGACTCCAGAGATCTTATTCAGATCCTCCCACTCTCCCAGCTCTGAGGCTGGCAGAGTTGAGTGCTCCAGTAGCCAGGCTGACCAAAAGCCCTGTCATGGATGCTCACACCAAACAGGTCTGTCTGCCTGCTGTCAGGGCAGGATTTCAATTCTGGGCCTGGCCAGTTAAGCTGGGGTTTTGTTTTGCCTTCCCCACTCCCCTGCCAGGCAGGAGATCATGGTACAGCTGCCAAGTTTGGTTTGCACATTTGCAATTCTGGTTGGAGCTCAGAGCCATGGAGATGGGGAGATCCTCACACCTCCTGAATGGATTAACCCCTCACACTGCTGGGGATGGGGTACATCCATTCCCAACTGGACTGTAAAGCACTGACAGATATTGAAGGGTCTGGGGCTGCAAGAAAGGGCATTGCTTATTGCCCTCTGGTTCTGGACAGCAGGAACAAAATGCCTCTGATTTTTCCATTTCCGTACTCATACAGCACCAAACCAGCACTCAGCTGGCAAGTTCTGTGCCACTGTGGCATCCCTGCAGCAGCCCAGGCTGTCCCAAGCATCCTGCACACACTGCAAGCAAACCAGAGAGACTGCCAGTGTGGTATTGTAATAAATTTGCCTCACCACAATGTGACAGGCTATGATATAAAATCAGTAATCTTTGCAAAGCCTAATGGTCAGCAAGCAGACAGCAGTTATGGGACATGCAATATTCCCAGGCTCAAGCAAAGGGAGAAAGACAGAGCTGTCTGTTCTGGCTGGAGTGATACTAATAGTCACTGTGGGGATATAAAGCTGGTAAGCAAAGACAGAGCGATCTGATGGTGGTTAAAGGTCAGGCCAGGGGGCCTGGGCTGGCTTGTTACAGCTAAATGCTTCCTAGCCAGCATCCCTGCATGCACTGTTTGCAGCAATGCCAGCTACACTCGCTGCAATTCAACTACAGTCTGTGAAAGTGGGCAGTAAATCCAGCCCTCAGCTCAAGTGCTGACACGGCTCCAAACCTGCCCTGCCACAGTCCCTGAGCACAGTGAGAGGCCGTGGCTGCCACGGACACCCTGGGCCAGCTCTGCCTGTCCTGCTCCACCTCCTCACACCCAAGCCAAGGCACTGCTCAACACTCCTCGTCATGCTGCCATTTCCACCCCCACCTCGCAACTCTGCCTGTGCTCTTCCACCTCCACAGATGGCCACATCCTGCCCTTCCTGTTTCACTCATCCACCTCCTAAACATTGCCTAAAACCTCCTCTGACTGCTAAGAAGGACCTGAACTCCTGCAGGGTTGGTCACCACCATAGGCACAAAAATGCTATCATAATTCACATGTGCATATGCACGCACAGATATGCACACAGTCCTTATCTCCATACCAGACCACGTCCAGCACTCCCTCCAGAGCCAGAAGAACCATCTTATAGATCAGACTCATGCTCATTTTCACACATCTGGAATACGTGTTATGCAATATCTTGTCATCTCTCCCCAAGCTGTCACCTTCATAAATTTCTTTTGCCTTGTTCCTTCAGTCAAACCATTTTCAACTGGCCTTAACTCCCCTGCAAAAGCACATCTGAGACACCAGCTTCTCTGACTGAGTTACTGGAGCCTGCCCCAAACACAGCCCAAGAGGATACCACACACTGCACATGTGCTGAAGGAGGAGGACTTCAGATAACAATCCTCAAATACTTGAGAAAATGAACAAGAAAGGAATGGTAAATTTAAGTTCTTCAGTGCTGAAGCTGCTTACAGTCTCCCATGTCCACATTATGAAGTAATTCTGCAGCAATTTTCACTCTGCTTTTAATTCTGAGGCTCTTGTGCCACCTCGCACATTCCTGTTGCAGAGCAGACTTCCACCTATGCCTCCTCCCCAAGTGCTTTACTTGGGCTTATCACAAAGATAAGCCAGAACAGATGGCTGCAGTTAAAGACACAAAAGAGACAAAACATGTTTTCAGATAAGATTTGATTTGCACCAGAAAACAGGACCAGGAAAACAGAGAGGCCCCAGAAAGAGTGCTATAGTTAAGGAATTGGAGTTTTTGAGAGAACTCAGAACTCTGGATGGAGACTGTCACCAGAGCAGCTGAGCCAACAGCAGCAGCTGGCCACCACCAGAACACATGGACTGTGTTACACATCTCGGGTTGCTCCTAAGGTAACTTCAATAAAAACAAGTGTCACAAGATGCAGGAAGGAAGAAGGAAAAACAAGGGAAGTTGTCAAAGTATAAAGGTTACTGAGCTGCTTGTTTATTTCTTGTGGCTCTGGATCTAACCTGGAGATGAAGAGGTACATCTGGAGGAAGGCTACAAAAGCCCACAGCACCCTGGCTGAAGAAATCCCTCCAACAGATCACAAGAGAACACATGCAGAGATTGCCAGGAAAGGAAAACAGAAGTCATGACACTGGGACTCGACACTGGAATCGTATGAAACACTGAGCTGTCTGCTTATGCAAGGCTGAGGGCAGATTTTCCAAGCACAGGTCTGGCTGCTCTAAGCTCCCAACAATTACAAGTGGAGACATAAAGAAAATAAAGACAAAAAAAAATTAAGAAAACCCAATTACCAAACAGGCTCTTAACTTTTTTAAATGCAAAAGGGCCCGTAAGGACAGGAGGAGGAAGAACTATTTTTCTCCTCTGTCAGCTCAGCTCTGTCACTCACACAAACCTGCTCTCTTCTCTAGACAGGCTTGTTCGAACTGATTTCATCAGAGGCCATGGAAGTTGTGTCCCTTGGAGCACAGTTTTGAGAGACATATATAGGGACAAGACGGAAAAAAAAAAAAAAAGGCAAAAAAGCAAAGCCACCTGGCTTTCACACGCATGGATTAATAGCTGGGGTTTAATTTTATTTTTCTTTAGAAGTGAAAAGATCTTCCCCTCCCTAAACCTTTCCCTGCCGCTTCCTGCCTATGGAACACGATGCTCCAAACCCCTAGCGAGCCCCGGGCCGGTACAGGACTCACGGATCCTCCTGTCGGGGCCCGGCACATCCTCGCCCCCGCGGCTCCGAACCCCAGCACGCTCCTCGCTCGGAGGGGGCCCGGCAGCGGGGCGCGAACACAGATCTGCGGGGAAAACACTCACCGTCCTTGGCCGAGCCGAAATCTCCGTGAGCCGCGAAGCGCCCAGCGCCGGGTGGCAGGGGTGCAGGGATGCAGGGATCGGGGATGCAGAGCTGCGGGATGCAGAGCTGCGGGATGCAGGGCTGCAGCGCGGGCGGCCCCGGCCCCGCGCACAATGTACCCGCCGGGCGGGCCCGGCCGCGCGTGGGACCGCGGGGGCGGGGCCGCCCGCAGCCGCCGCAACCAATCGGAAAGCGTATTTTCCGTGACGTAACTTATAGCCACGCCTCCTATAGGGAAATTCACCAATAGGAGGGTGGGCGGGTGGTTTGTGGGCGGGGCGAGCGGAGCCGTCGGTCCCCGGGGCTGAGGGCCGCCTTCCGCCGGGCCGGCCCTGCCGGGCTGCGGGCGCTGCTGCGGGCCCAGCGCCGGCCGCTCCGGGGCTCCCTGAGGGAGCGACCCGCGCCGCGCTTCGGCCCCGTGTGGAGCCGGCCCTGGCATGAACCCGCCCCTTCTGCCCCGGCCTTTGTCCCCGCAGTCAGTGCGCCGGCCCGGCCGGCCCTGCCCCCGCGTGTCCCGCAGGCTGGGCACCCCGCGGAGTGATGTCCCTGTGTCACTCACTCACCACCGCACGCCCGCGCCTGCGGCGGGACAGCGAAAGTCAGCAGAACCCGGCTAAAATTGGGGCAGATTTGTGAAATCGCCGGTCTGGGCAGAATTTCAGTGCGTGGGGGCTGTGAAGGTCACAGGCCCGCTGCGGGGAGCTGCAGCGAGCCCGGGATCGGACGGAGAGGGGCCGGGGGCGTGGGGACCGCCCGCGGGCCGGTGCCGTCATCTGCAAGGAGCGGGGGGAACGTGGCCGTGCTGCCTTCAGCAACAGTGTGGGCTGAGGCTGGAAAATAAACCCCGCTCATTTAGAAACAATAACATTTTTCAAAGCAATAACATTTTCGCATAACACAAGAGCAGCTGGAAACAGCAGTGCCTCTGATCCCACCCGTGTTTTTCAACCCCTGCTCTGGAGTGAGGCACAGCAGGTACTGCAGACCTGCCCTGTCAGGAATAATTTCACTGTCAGTGGCTGTGCCTTCCCTGGGGTTTGTGGAACGCTTCATCTACCAGAAAAAAAAAAAAAAAAAAAAAAGAAAGAAAAAAAAAAAGCTGGAAGCTTTCTTTGGTTTCACAAATTTTAAATACACATAGGAGGCAAGGAAGAGCTGCTTACTATCTTCTCCCACGACCCTATTTCCTCAGGGCCCTACTCCCTATACACAGTCACAAATGTTCAGTACTAAGAGTCAAGTGAAAAACTAACAGCTCTGTTAAGTGCATCTCCCCAGATAATGGCTGGATGGTAATATCGAAGTGTGCCGAAACTCCCTTACACTCAGGGATGCACTGTTAGAGGGCTGCTCCTTCCAGCCCAGTAAAGGAAATCTCTGCAGTTTCCCTGCTGAAGTTACCATCACTGCTTGTCTTGGGTAACTCCACTGAAGTGCTGCCTACATGGCCAATTTCACACGGTGTGGGCATGGGAGGAGGTTGGAAGGTTGCTGCTGTGGGGATATATTGAAACAAAAGTTCTGATTAGTACAAAATACAGTCCTTTCTTCACAGCTTGAGACAGGAGGTCAGCTACAGCTGGCACAGGCTGTGCATGGTAAATAACAAAGTACACCGAAGATGTTGAACTGTATCGAATTCCTGTTTTTTTTGATGTGTGTTGTTCCAGATCATTGCAGTTTAACTCTTAGGGTGCTGCTGCTTTCCCAGCCATAAGCCCAGCTACTCTTGAGGAGGCTGAAAATTGCCCCGAAGCCTGCTAATGACTTTAATGAGCTGCTCAGGAAGACAACAGGGATTTGTGCAATAGGTGGGTGTGGTGGCATCCTGAATACATCTGTAAAACAACAAAAACATAAAAGACAAAGCAGATTTTCCCTATTGCTGCTGTGTTCCACCCAGCTGTTCCCGAGTATGAAGGATCTGGGGAGAAAAGCAAGGTCACATTTCTTAATTCCAAACCACTTTCAGAGTATTACTAGAAAAGCTAAATGTTGTCCCAGCAAGCTGTGTGTGCACCCAGACTGTCATCTGCAACCTGGCAGGCAGAATTCTGGCAGCTGCCTGTCGTGGAGGCGCACAAAGCTCAGGAGAGCTCCCTGCAAAACTCTACCCGAAGAGACGCTTCAAAACCATGATGTCTATCACTAATCTCCACCCACCGGCTTCTGAGCTGTAACTCTCACTGCTCTGTCTGGGGCAGAGCTAAACAGAGGGCAGTCCCAGGAAACTCTGCAGGAAACATCCTGTGCTGTAGCAGTGCACACATCTGGTGTTAAGATGCTCAGGCTGATGGGATTAGGATATTTGCTTTTGTTCCGAGGCAGCAGCAGAAGGGCAGACCTGGCAGTGATGGGCACACCAGACACAGAGGCTGGCAACCGGCTCCTCGCCGTGAAGGAGATGCAGAGCCAGACATCTGAGAAGGCAGGGGCAGCACAACAGGCATGCTTAACAAAAAAGGGAAAAAAACCCAAAACTGGCAGACGTTTTAAAATGTTTTTAAATCTCTTCTTAAAGAGGATTTAAGAATGAAGCGTGTGTAGGGGAAAGAAGCTTAATTTCTGATGAATGTTAATACCAGCTCCTTACATATGGTACTGGCCTAAAGCATCCCTGAGGGTTTTTGAGGGACTAGTGCTGTGGTTATGATTTCAGTGTATAGGGGAAACTCTCTTGCATTATTAAACAAATCATGCCCTGCATTGGCCTATGGTTTGATGTACGTGATGCATAGTTGATGTCAGCCAGATGGGGAGACAGGATTCTGCAATGTGATGGCATTTTGAGAATAAGTTGGAAAACCACTGACTGAGATCCCTTCCTTCACTATAAACCATCAGAGTTAATTTTTTTTAAATTTGGGGAAAAAACCCCCAAACCCAAAGTTTTAAATAATAGCATTTACCCTTTGGCTATATTTGTTTAGCATAACGTTCATTATGATGAAAGATGTAAACATTTGAGAAGTTAAACATTTGATTTGACTACAGAAAACTATTCTGTTTGTTATAGAAATCAGCACTAATTGCTTGGTTTCCATTAAATCCTCACTTTCCCGAAAATGGGGAATCAAAAGATTTACCCTAGCCAGAATTCATTAGCTGGCTTTACCCACTTATAACATAGAGCTGGAACTCCTGATGCAGCTGATCAAGAAGGTGATGTTCATTCAAGTAGAAGGGATAAAATCTGGCCCACAAACAGCATTAACTTCCTTATATTTCCTTCTGTTTTCCCTTGAACATTCCCATCCTACAACACCCTGCTCTTCTCTGGGTTAAGTAATAAAATTAGTGTTTTCTCCTCTAGGTCACTGTTTGCAGTCCATCACAGGTCATGCCACAACCAGCTAATGGCTGCTAAGTGGTCTGTGTGAAATCAGTTTAGTGGGTCTCCAGCCAGAAGCCAGGTGCCCAAAAAATCAGTTCTCCAATTGGCTTCCTGGTTGGCAGTCACAGCAGGTTGGTCAAGACCATGCCAACTCAGCATTTCCCTGGGGTCAGGAACAGAGACAAGGTTGGTTGTGAACACTTTCCTCTCTTGTGAGTGCCAGAAGTCTCTAGAGAAGGTCACAGCACAGTGCTGAGTGCCAGTGCCTGAGGACCTTGCTATCACCCTGAATTCAGCTTTCCAAGGAACTGGCGGTAGCAAAGGTAGGAAAAAGCTGCTGAAGGGTCCCTGCAGAGGCAGCCCTGACATCAAGGAGAGGGTGCAAAGTGGCTGTGGGAGTCTTGATGGAAGGTTTCTCCCTTTGGCTTGTCCTGCACAGGAGGGCAAGCTGCAGAGCTGCCAGTCAGACTAAACCAATTTAGCATTCCCTGCAGTAACAATATAAATCCAATCTCCCTTCCCTCTCCGCCTTTTCCTCCTGATGCCAAATTTAAACAACCTCACTTTTTTTTGGCAGCAGGAAACTTCACAATTAAATATAGAAGCAGAGCACACTTTGGGATGGAACTTCCAGCCAGGGAACAACAGATGGCATTGTTTGCTGGGCTGGAAAAGCTGCATCTGCTCCTAGAAGAAATGCTAATCGGGGCTTAATTAGGCATTCAGAGGGAACTGTATCCCATCCCCAGGACAATGGCCATGTGTACATGATCCTGAAAAATAGAGGGAAGAAGATACAAAATCATCAAAAACCCTCACTGGACCAAGTCCAAATCTGGCACATGATGTGATTGGGTATCCCAGAGACTTTCGCTGTGCTGAAATCCATCCGAGCCACTCAAAATAAAAATGTAGTTGTCAAAGACTTGTTTTATTTCATTTGCAAGTGGTCAGTGATTTTGTTTCCAGTTTCAAAGCAAATCATTCCAGCCTAACACTGGAATCAGATCCTACCCTGGCAGCTCACTGAGGTGTGGCAAGATTAAAGGGTAGCTGAGATCTTATAGCAAGTACTGCAAATGGGGATAGAAGAGTTAGAAAGATCAAAAACACACACCCTGCCCAGGATAACTGATCCCTCTATAGAAACACGAAGTAAAGAGGAGGATGGTGGAAAATGTCCCAGTTGATTCCAGCTGGGTGTTCAAGGACAAAAGGAGTCCCATGATGTGCAGTGCCTGTGCATGTAAGGACATTGTCCCTCCTTCCCTCCCTCAGCCCTGCCAGCTTCTTCCAGAGGTGCAGGCAGCCAGGCAGAGCTCTGTGTTCTTGTTTCAGCATCTTCTCTTTGGAATATCAAAGCACCCTCTCAATCTGGAGCCAGCAGAGCTGTTTGCAAAATGAGACTGCCAAGCGTTTCACCAAGAGACTGGCCCCAGCTGCCAATTGTGCCCGCACTGCAGAGATCCCCATTGTGCTGAGGCTTTGCTTTCAAGCTCCCATCTCATTTTAATTCCTCTTTCTCCCCTGCCTGGTTCAGAGCAGCTCATCTGACCAGCCTGGTCTAGTGGAACGTGTAAGATGGAAGGTGTGGAAGATGTCCCTGCTCATGGCAGGATGTGCTAGACCGGGTGATCTTCAAAGGTCTCTTCCAACCCAAGCTATTCCATGATTCTTTGTCCTAGCTTAGTGCCTGTGGCTGCTCTGTGCCCTCCATACCCCCCTCAGGTGCCTGGGACCACGTGCACCTCATGGGCAGTGCCAAAAGGGACCCCGTTTTGCTGCTTGCACACCCTACTTCCATTAGCTCTGGAAACATTCCACGGGTTAAACAACACCCACGTCCCTTACACCTAAAAAATGTTAACAGGGATCATGGCTGAAATCCCAACAATACAAAAAAAAACCCACTTCCATAAAATCACTGGAGATTAAAG
Source organism: Prinia subflava (assembly GCF_021018805.1). Classification (NCBI taxonomy): domain Eukaryota; kingdom Metazoa; phylum Chordata; class Aves; order Passeriformes; family Cisticolidae; genus Prinia; species Prinia subflava. Next base: position 6,611,081 of record NC_086261.1, read on the forward strand.
GAATTTTGGAACAAGTGACTTAGAGCTGCAGTAAAGGGAAGAGTTTTCTTGGCACTGAGGCAACTTTCAGCAACTCCAGAGTGGTGAAGAGAAACATAAGAGTATCCTAAACCACTTCTGCCTTCAGCACCATTCTGCTTCAGAGGGATGTCAGTCCTGATCTGGCATAAACTTTTGGGCAACTAGAAGTAAAAATGGTTCTCCTGACAAAGGACGTAGCTGCAGATGATGAAGCAGTAGTCCCTGATCACTTATTCCAGGGATTGCTGTGCCCCACCCACCCCCAGCACAGTTTTGATCCCCAGCTCTGGCTGTCTGACTCTGAATAGCTTCCCATTTGCTGTGAGTGTGCTCTGTATCCCATTAAACATCATGACCCCCATTATGTCTCTTTGAGACAAACCTTGGAGATTTGCTGACTGTCTGAAGCTCACTGTGACAGCAGATTTATTTCCACTTCTCCAATGGTGCAAGTGGTGGCCGTGGCCTTGCACACGCTGACCTGCAGCTGGCCTGCTCCCAAGCACTGCATCTCCATGGTGTGTGGTGGGGAAGGCACTGGGGGAAGGTTTTGGAGAAAGGCACCCATTGCAGGTGGTGCCACACTCCCAGAAATCAGAGCAGGCCAAGTGCAGAGGTGTTGCTCTCTTCCAGAGATGGCATAAACCAAGCTCTTGGCAGTGAGCTGCGTGAGTCAGGTCTTCCTGTGAAACGCAGGTGGATGGGTGGGTGTCCCTGTTTTCCTTAGAGGTTGTCCAAGGAGCCTTTCTCCAGCATTGCCTTCCTGTGGTGAAGGATGAAATGTCTACAGTGCCAGAGCTGCCGTCCTCCTGCTGTTCTTTGCTCTGTGGGCTGGTAGGACTGGGAGATCCAGCAACCTGGCTGAAGGAGAGATGTTCTCACACCATGAGATTGAGCTCAGTAGAGCCATCCTGGCAGCACAAGCCTTGGACTCAGCTGACTCCAGAATGCTGAAGCTCAAGGACAAATGGCAAATGTCACAAGGTCTCAGCTTTCTAAGGACAGCTGGAGAGCTGGTCCCAGCTCATCCACATGTATCAGCACATGAGGCTCCAAGCAGGGCTGCGGCTGACACAGTGTGAAGCTTCCCAGTGTTCACGGTCTGAGAGAAGACACAGATTCTGGCCGGCTGCCTGGAGTTTAAATGTCTGTGTTTTAGACCCTGACTTCCTTCTGAGAGGTTTCAGAGGGAAAAGAAAAAGCCCAGAAGTGCTTCTAAAACTCTAATTTATCCATCAATGGCCAGTTTTCTGCGATGCCTTGAATCTGAGAAAGGCAGAGAGGAAGTGTGACCGGGGAGCACAAGGAGCCTTTTGGCTGCCCTCCTTGGCTTGGGGGTATCGAGGGGAGCCAAGGGACTCCAGAGGAAGCAGCAAGCGGCTCCAGCTGGGAAGGGGTCCTGACAGCATCGTGTTAGGAGGAGAGAGAGGACAGACAGCCTTGCTGAGCCTCAGCTCCAGCGCTGTGTCACTGCCTCCTACTCATTCCTAGGATTTGAGGTCTGTGTCCCTGGGCTGTCCACCTCTGTCAGCCCAAACTCCTTTGTTTTGGCAGGGGCGAGTGCAGGAAATGAAAAGGTGATCTCAGGAGGCCCCTAGCACACCCCTGCAGCATAGCATGGGAATTGTTTTCTTGAAAATGGGATCATTTATTCTCCAAGTTAAACAGGGCAAGAAGCTCAATGACTTCAAACTGGCCTTGTCTAAGAACACGTTTCAAAATCTGGGGCACTTGGGGCTTCTGGAGCAGGATTTCTTGTCCTCAGAGAAAGGATTACCAGAGGGAGCATGAAGTGAAAAGAAAAAAAAAAGGTGGTGGGGGGGGGGAAAGGACAAAAAAAAAGACAATTAGCTATTGCTGTAGAGTCCTCTAGTGGTGAACATTCATTTCACAAACAGCCCAAGTGTGCACCCAAACGAACTCAACCTCCCATTTCTGTTTATTTTCTATGTACATAAAACTGTGTGTACAAAATAAGTCAGTGGCCAAATTCCAAACTATTTTAACCGTTTATGAACAATGTCAAAGGCAATGATCCAAAATGAAACAAAAAAATCTTCTCCCTTCTGAGTGACATCTCCCATCCAAGGCTGGATACTCCTCCAGATAGGTGGTTTGAAACACTATAGGCTTAAAAAACATCCAGATCTTGCCCACTCAGTTTTTTTTTCTAGCCTGCTTCTGTTTTTGCTGCTGCTGAGAGAAATGACTGAATAGAGAAAGCCTGCAGAATTGAATTGTTGCCACAGGCATACCAAAACCCTTGCTATTTTAAAATCCAAGGAAAAACTGGATGGTGATGCAGCATTATTGTGCTGAATAGCACAGGCCAGCTCAGTCTCCAGCCTCAGCAGTGGGCTGAGGTGAGAAGCTTGGTTGCAATTTCAAACCCAAGTAATTTAAAATATCCTTCACATTATCCTATTCTGCCCCCTTCCTCCCACATTGTCCCAGGCCTGCTTTATTTCTGTTCCCGGGCTCTGTCACTCAAAGGACATGGCCTTATGCAAAATGCTGATTTAAATGGTGTTTGCAGCAATCTGAATATGTGATAGAGGAGAAAAAGCTGTTGCCTGCTGTGAGCATGACCCTTGGCAGGAATTCCCCTTCCTCATGAGTATGTCCATTCTCTGCCCTCTTCTTCAGGCCTGGGTCTTCTCAAATGGGTTCCAATTTCTGCTTCATAACCAAGGAAGAAAACTTACAAAGATTTAAGACTTCATTACAAAATATAGTCTCACATGCTGCAACCAAATAATTGGGTGCTGTTTCTTTCCTAGGAGTCCTTTTTCTTCTCCCTGTGAATAATCACCTGCCAATACTGCCCTTTGAGCTCCAGCCTCTGCATTGGAATAGCTGTATTAACACCTGCTGAAGACAACCTGCTAGTCAATGACAGGCTGTGTAATTTAAGAAGCATCAAAAATACCAAGAAAAAAAGGATCATAAAATTATAAGCAGACTGGAGAATGCTTCCACTTAAAATGCTGCTTCGCCCATGTTAACAAGGAATTCAGAGGACAAAAGCTTTAAGAATTTTAAAAAATAATTTAAAAAATATATTTTCCCTGTATTTGAACCAGCACATAGAAATGATGTGGTCCTGAAGTCACATAATAATTTGGGCTGGAGCAGACCACAGGCACTCGTTTGGTCCAACACTCAGCACAAACCCAGCCAGACCAGCTTGCTCAGGGGCTTGTCGAGCTGAGCTTTGAATGTCTTTTAACCTGGAGATTCCTCCACCTTTCTGGCCCTTGTATGTGATACATATCCAAATAATTCATGTAATGTTTCATCTTTCTGTGCAGCCAGCCTCTGCTGTAGTTGTGAAACTTTTCGAGCTGAAAGCCGCAGTACTTGGTATGTGTTTGAATTTACAGGTCTGTTCCCACTGATTTACTTTAATTATTTTTCTTCAGGCCTGACATCCCCCCAGTAAGCACAGACACCTCCTTGAATGCTTCTGCTGAGAAGTAAAGCTTTAAGCTCATCTCTGCCAAACCCTCAGCAGGGTCTAGATGCTTGCTGGTGTCACTGTTAATTAGTCTGATTTCAGAAGTGCTCACTGTAAACTTAAACTGAGCTGCCAGCTCTGTATCAGTCCTGCCTGCCTGCATTAGTTCCTATATCCCCTCATGTCCAAATCAATAATATTATGTACTAGTAAATAATAAGGGTTTCATAAGTCTGAAGTAACAAAGATTGAGAGTGTTGTTTCAGCTACAGAAATGAGCCCCTGGGGTCTGTTGTTTAGCTGTTGATTTTTCCGTGTCCCAAAGGAGAGTTTCAAAGCACTTTCAAAGTGCTTTTCACAAGGGGATTAGCAAACAGACCATTGCCAAGGCCCTGGGAGAGCAGATATTGTTGCATCCAAGTGGGAAAGTTTCCTTTTGTTCTCCTCCCTGTTTTCTCCGTGCCAGTGAAAATCGAGAAGAAAATAAAGTACCATATTCATGTAAATCTTTACCTTCTGCTGAATTCCAGTGACAGCCAGAAAGACCATTTTCAGCTACTGACTCCAAATTCCATTATTTATTTTTTCTGTAGTTAACATTTCAATCTTTTAAAATAGAAGATAAACAAAAACTGTTACATGTATTTTAATTTTTTTCATTGTAAAACCTGTTTCCATCCAAAAATTGTTCACTGTAAAATTCTAACTGTAATAATTTCTTTTTCTTTGTGTCTATAAAGATTAAGTTTCAGGAAAGAAACTGACTCACATACCAGGTAATGACATGCCAGAACAATTAGACTTGATGAGAAGCTCTGGGATAATATTTTTTTTTTTTTTTGAAAAATGAGGTGGTAGCTCTGAATTCCAGGATGAAATCAAAGCACTGACACATAGAGCAAATCCCTTCCACCCCCCAGGGACAGGGATGCTGAATGCTACTTCTCTGAGTGCTGGATATAAGGTGAACAGTACTGGTTCCTCAAGCTTTAGGCTTCTCTTCTTCTCCCAAAAGAGACAAGAAAACCTGAGGGATGTGAATAAAACCCAGTTCACACACAAAGGGGAGGCCAGTGTTCTGTGTCTTTTAGAATGGGTTTTTAGAGGCAGCTGCAAAATGCCTCCTTTTAGAGCAGGGTCCAAGCACCTTCCTTCAGAGGTATCTTAACACTGATCCTTGCTGCCTGTTTAATTTTGACTCTCTTTGTCTTGTTCAGACCACCAAATTAAGGACTTTTCCAAATGGAGGGAATCCCACTGCCATCCACAGAAGTTTTACATGAGCAAAAAACAAATATTAGATCATTAAAATGGAAGCGGAGAGGAGGCCTTACTATACACTGTCTGCCTGGATGGTGTCTTTAAATTAGGGTGATTTGCTCCCATGATCTCTGAATTCCTAGGGATTATGCAAGATTATATAACAGGCCTTGCTCAGGGGACCCTTATTCCAGGTGATTTATTAAATGTTTTCATATTAAATTGGACAAGCAATGAAACCAAAGCAATCAGAAGAGAGGTTTGGTGGCTCAGAGGTTCATCGTGCCTTCTCCTCTATGTCTACAGATCTTCTCACCTGTTCTTAACTCCCTGAATGCACTGTGGTGTGGAGGTGCTTTGCCAGAAGAAACAAAAATGGAAGCTTTGTTATCTTTAGAAACCACAGCATCACACGCCTGATCAATTTACAGCTCAGAATTTCTTGGTGGAAACACATCCACACATCTGCAATTCCCATAAACCATAAAACCAGTTTGTTCCTGATGCCTTATTGTAATTGCAACCCCCCTGCTTTCCATCAGGAGATGCTGAAGTGGCTCCTGGAGGAGAGGAGAGAGGATATGTGGGGTATTAATCAGAAATACCCAGGCCCTGACCTCCCAGATGCTGGGGAAAGGGGAACTTGGGGGAACAGCTCTGGTGGCAGGTGAGACAGAGCTCTGTCCTTGTCCCCAAATCACTGTGCACTGGGGGGTACCCAGGGAGCTGTGGGGGAGTTCAGAGGATGCTGCATCGAGTATGGAGCTGCTGCATCCCACATGTGTGATCCAAGCTGCTGATCAGAGGGTTGGAAGCTCAGGCATCTCCAGATTTTGCTCCATATTAATTAACTGCTCTGTACATCTCGTGTAATTAAAAGCCAGAGCAACTCTTCCCCTCCTAAGTGCACAGGCTCCACTCCACTGTTGTAAACACACTTGAGATTGGAGCCGGGCCTTTTGCTGGCTGAACTTCCTGCTTTTATTTCATGTTAAATGCTGCTTACAGATACTACCTGTGCTGTGTAGCAGCCAGAGGTTTATATTAATTAAATGTTGCTAGGGAAACAGCACATCAAGCAGAGGATGGTGTTTCTAGGGGAGGAAGGAAAGGAGCTGCATGTAGCAGAAAGGTTCATGGCTGATTTGAAGGGACAAGGGTTTGCAGAATTGTGTTTTTGTAAAGTTACCAGAGCCTGGGAAAGTCTCCTGGGTTCCTGTGTCCTTTTCCTTCCTATGGCTGATAATTCCTGACTGCATCAATCCTCTCCTCTGAGCCCTGTGAGAAACCCCAGTTCTTTAGTGGATCAAATAATCTTGTCGTCCTCTTGAAATGTTCCCTAATTCACAGCCCAAACAGCAGAGATTCGCCTCTGAACAAGTAAAATCAGGGTATTACAGCTGAACACTGAGAAGTCAGAAACGAGAGCTCTGTCCCTGGTGAAAAATGGGAGGTTTGACCCTTTCCAAGGGAGCACAGTCAAACTAATCTGTGTAGATATCCCTGATGTTGTGCCTTGGTTATGCAAAGAGCTGGTTTAAGCCATTTTTATGTGTGTTGCTTTTCCTCCTTCTCTGAATGCAGCAACAGCTAAGACACCTGGCTTTGTCAGCACAGGAATAAAAGCAATTGCAAAACATTTTGTGTAACTGAAGAATCACTTTCACAGGCCAATTTTGAGTAAATACATAGGTCTTGATAGCTTATTTGACATAAACTCCTGAACCAATCTGTGGTTTATCAAACTGAAGCTATGAAACACAGAGGAGCAGTCGTCCAAAGTACACATGGATGAAACCAGACTACTCTTTCCAGGTTTCCTTCCTTATATTTCAGCTGTGATGTTTCAGGGCCATCAGTTATTTCAATAATTTCAAGATTAAGATTCCTGTCTTAGAGAATTTCTTTGAGGAAGGGCAGTATCTGCATAGCCACCTTGAACCTGCTGTCTAGAAATGTATTTCCCTTCCACACAGCAAGCCTTAAATCTGCCTCCACTCATGCTCAGAGTAAAAAAAGAAGAAAGAAAAAAAAGGTAGCTAGAGTGCATTTGGGATTGAAGCACAGCACCAAGTTCCCTTTCATGCAGCCCAGGAGTAAATGGGGGATCTCTCTATAGAGAGCAGGTGGATAATTGGTTTTTGCACACATAAGCCTGCTCTGACTTTGCAATCCATCCAGATGTTTTTGAGTATGTGTGATACCCCAAGTGAGATCAGAACTCTGTGCATAGTAAGGAACATTTCCTTCTCTGAAAGGCATGTTATCTGAAGAGGCCCAAAAGACAGAGAAAAAAGTATTATGGTAATATTTTCCCTGTTTCACAGATGAAACTGGCTTTACCTGGGTTCTGTAAGGTTTTGCAGGGCTGAGTTCTGCATAATGGCTCTGAGCCAGCACCTCAGGTCAGGAATGAAATCTTCCAGCCAACTTTCATTTCTGTTGTTTTGTCAGGCTGCAGTCAAATTCTTTCCCAAATAGTTCCCCAAACCTATACCCTCATTTTCATCTATCTCCAACAGTGACCCATCTTTTGAAGGATCCCTGACCTAAGTAGCTGCTGCTGAGAGAGGCAATATCAAACTAGGGTGTATCATTAAGAGATAAAAACATGTCTAAATGTACCATTCATTTATATATCCATCCATCCATCCATCCATCCATCCATCCATCCATCCATCCATCCATCCATCCATCCATCCACTTTTATCTCTCCTCCTCAAATCTGGATGCAGATCAGCCGTGCCACCTTCATATCAGTTAAGGAAGAACAGATTCATGGTCTGATAAATTTAACAAGTACCATGTAAGCTCTAATTGGTGGGCATGATCCACTCGCCTTGCATTAATTCCAAAAGGTTCTGCTGATCTTATCATGCATTGTGTCCTCTTTGTGTTTTAATCATCCCTACCCCCATTGCATTGAAATTTTTTGCTGTGACAAGCCCAGCTCTAAAGCAAGCACGTCACTGCTTTCATTGACACTGAAAAATCCTGCCTTGTTAATAGTATAAACGGACTGGGGGCTTTGCCTTCCAGCTTAATTCAAGAGTGCTATCAGCATGAGTGGGTTATAAAAGCTCTTTTTCAAGATAAAAGACAGTTCCTCACCAGGAAAAAAAAAAAAAAAAAAAAAAAAAAAGAGCTCAAACATCTTTATGACATCCCAGTGCAAAAAACAATTGAAAAGGATTGTCATAAAAGCAAGCATGTCAGTTGTGAACTTTACTGAATTGAGTCTAATGCAAAATTCATGCCGAGGTGTCACAAGTGAAAGGCAGTTTATTAATCCAACTTATCTGGAGCTGGTAGGCAGCAGTCACGGTAAATTAAGATCATATGAATATTCCCCAGGCTCATTTGGGTTCCTATTCAGGACCCCTTTTGTGAGTGCAGCAGGGGCAAAAGGGTCTTTTGGACCCAAAGCAGCCTTCTCTTCCTCTCCCTCCAACACATCTTTTCATACTTGTCACACAGTGGGTGCTTTGGGGCTAAGTGAAGCATGATGTCTTTGCTGTCTGACTGATCAGGATGCAACGCCCAGCTAACCGTGTCATGCTGCTTTATTCCAGTCATGCATTAGAAAGAATTTTATTTCTCCATTACATTTCGTGCGTTCCCAGGCTAACTTTTCCTACTGGGAAGAAGCTGCAGGCAGGATGGGGTTCTTAGACTCCTTTCTCACATGCTGTCCTGATTTTGCAATGTCTTATTTTCCCCACAGAGAATGGCAAACTGGCTCATGGCTGGTGTGTATGAAAGAAGTGCTCCAGTGAATGTCTGTGTGCTGGGAAAGCAGCAGAGCACCTCTAGAAAGGACATAGTGGGCTTGTTCAGCACAACAGCCTTTCAGAGGAAACCACAAACACCCTAAAACAGCAGTGGCGTGGGACCAATGCCTTCCAAAAGGATGAGGGGAAGGAGGAATTAAAATGGCTTGAATTAAAAGTGGAGCAGCCTTGCAAGCTGTCTCCATTGTCTCCTGGTGCTCTTGGGTAGTACTCAAAGTAGATAATGACAAGATTGACGGCTCTAGGCAGGAAAATGGACTCCTCAGTGCTGGCAAATTACATCAAAACCCTTTGAATAGGGATGGAACCCACCTCCTTGGAGGTTTAGGCTAATGGCAGGGTCAGGATTTCCCCAGGACAATATGGGAAGTGGGAGGGCTCTAAATGTGTCTGGTTAAGGGACGTAAGGCCAAGTTTAACCTTACCAGAAACCAGACCAATGCTTCTCATTTCTAACTGGGCTGAAGCAGCTGATTAAGGAGCTCAGGCTGGCCAAGAGTGACAGTAAGAGAGTAGATGAAGGCTGAGGAGTTGCTGGGAGATGAAGGAGTTAGAGTGGAGGTTTACTGGGGAGATGCATTACAGCAGGACAGCCACAGCAGAGATGTGATTTACTGGGCTCTTGAGGGCTTGAAAAAACTTCTGCAAAGGGAAGAGTACCTCAGCTTGTTGAAATCAACGTGGGGAAGAGCCTGAAAGAAACAACAGGCCTCTGGAGCTGGTGCCCTGCTATGAGTGTTGCTGGAAGATGACCTGGATCTATTAGAAAGATGTTAAAGTTGATCCCTTTCTGTCATGTTTATGGATGTTACCCAGAGTGGCTTTTATCAGATGTGCATTTGGCTTAGCGCTGAGGGATAATTGCAGCTAAATAGTCTTTGAAATGAGTTCTACAAATGCTGCAGAGTGTGAGCTGGCCAAATTCTGTCCCCATTTACGTCCATGAGGTTTCTCTGGTGTCTGTGATGGCAGAATTTGTTTGAGATGTTATGGAGGGTAGACAGGAATGCATTGCGTGATTATGACAGTGACCTGCTTTGTGTCACCTATTCCAATGATTCATTTCATGATTTTTGGAATGCCACTCAACTTTTCTGTGCTGTGATTTACTCAGCTCTGCTTATTCGTGTTGGCCTGTCTTACCTGAGGAAATTGCTCCAAGAATTCCTTGGGCACCATGCATGGAAGGTTTTGCAAACTGCAGAGCAGAGACAATTGCACCTGGGAGCAAAAATGAGCAAAATGTACTTGAAATGTGCCACTAAATGATTTCTGTCACCTTTACTTGCTGAAGCCACTGAAGTGTGACAGCCAGTAGAAAGGAAAAATAATAGCAGGTTGTTCTTCCTTGGCCCCAGTCATGCAAAGATTTAGAATTTACTTCTCTAACTGTGTGTAAATCTAAAATATGATTTATTTTTTTTTCAGGATGGAGATTTTGCACTCCAGATTAAGGATTGTCTTGAAACGTGCTGGCACGAGGCCTTGATACAGGCTGAACTCCAGGGAACAGCTGCTGCGATGAGCCCACATTTTTTGGGAGACGAGGTACCTTGATCTAAAAGACACACAACACCTTCCCCTGCCTGAACTCCGAGTGAGCTGCAGCTTGTCTGCTGTAACCCCTGGCTCTGGAGAGCTGAGGAGCGGGAGAAGGACTCAGCTGAGCCGCTGAGGATGGGGCATTTGCTGCTGGTGCTGGAGCGGCAGCAGCGGCGCTCCTGGCGGCCCCGCGGTGCCCCGGGGCTGCCCGTGTCCCCTCTCCGTGGCTCTGTCCCCGCGGTACCCGGGCTGTCCGTGTCCCCTTTCCATGACTCGGTCCCCGCGGTGTCCCGGGCTGTCCGTGTCCCCTCTCCGTGGCTCGGTCCCCGCAGTGCCCCGGGGCTGTCCGTGTCCCCTCTCCATGACTCGGTCCCCGCAGTGCCCCGGGGCTGTCCGTGTCCCCTCTCCATGACTCGGTCCCCGCAGTGCCCCGGGGCTGTCCGTGTCCCCTCTCCATGACTCGGTCCCCGCAGTGCCCCGGGGCTGTCCGTGTCCCCTCTCTGTGACTCGGTCCCTGCGGTGTCCCGGGCTGTCCGTGTCCCCTCTCCGTGGCTCGGTCCCCGCTGTGCCCGGGCTGTCCGTGTCCCCTCTCCGTGGCTCGGTCCCCACAAGGTGGCACTCCTCGCCAGCGCATCCCTGTGTCCTGGCACGGCTCGGCTCCGCGCACACGGCTCCGCTCCCGGAGCACCGCGGCTCGGAGGGACGCGCGGCATCAGGGAGTCCTGGCGTTGTTGTTTTAAGGACGATAAAAACGACAGGATTCCCAGCTTATTACAGCAAGTAGAGAGCGATCTTTATTCTTCAAAACCCTTTTTTTATACGGTGCTTCGGTACAATTAATATGAGTGGTCATTCACAGCCTACACCTCTTTGTAAACATCTTTGCCAATAAACAAGTTAGAAGAGCACCACTTGCTAACTGGTTTTTATCTCCCAAGGTTGTTTGGGTTCCTCCTTAGGATTTTCCCAGGCCAGAATGAGAGAGTCGCTTGCTTGTCTTTTTAGCAAGTGCCTGAAGCCTAAAATCTGACCACTGTCAGTACCCACAGAATCCAGCTCTGCACAGGAACACCCCAAAATCCCACCCTGTGCCCGAGAGCATTGTCCAAATGCTGCTTAAGAGCTGTCAGGCTCGGTGCTGTGACCACTTCCCCGGGCAGCCTGTTCCAGTGCTGCCCACCCTGTGGGTGAAGAACCCTTCCCCAACATCCATCCCCAGCCTCCCCTGCCCCAGCTCCAGCGGTGCCCTCGGGTGCTGTCGCTGTCACACGGAGCAGAGATGGGAGCTGCCTCTCCTGGCGAACCCGCAGCCCGCGGTGAGCTCTGCCCTCACTCTCCTCTTCTCCAGTGCTCTCCTACTTCCCTTCCAGATCCTCCACCATCTTCATAGCCCTCCTTTGACACTCTAAAAATAGCTTTAATACCTCCTTATCCTGTGGCCACCCAAAAGGAGCCAGGAGGATGGAAAGGCAGTACCAGTTTGCCATAGAGAGTCTCCTGAGGAGCTGCCCCACGTTTTCAGCACAGACATATATCCCTAATATCTGCATTTTTCCGTGAAACAGAGGACACCAAGGCCTCTCTGTGGAGAAAGGGATTTCTCTCCTCACTGCATGTTTTAGCTTCTAGGACAACTCTCCCAAATAAAGGGAACTGAAGTTGGTATCTCTGCCCACTCCAGCTGTCAAAGGTGCCCTGAACCACTGCATTTGCCTCAAGCTGCAATGCTCCTTCCTCCTTTGGAAACCCCTGGTTGGGTTGAAGAACATTAAAGAATTTCTGAGATAGAGCATTTTCTATCTAAGAGTGCAGAAATTGTGATTTCAGCATTTCTCTGTAGACTGTGATTTGAGAATCACTTTCCAGTGAAGGAATTGGCCACATAAATAAGAAAAACACATGATAATTTAGGTGGCAAGCTTAATTACATGATTATTTTCATTCTCGTAAATGTGTATAACCTACAGTGGAATATTCAATAAAATTATAGCTTGGGCACTGAAGAGATTTCCTTATCACTAAAAATATGCTCTAAGCGTTCTTAAAGAAAGGTTTAGTAAATTGCCTCTAAAGTACAGGAAATTGGCTTTGCTCCTTCTGTGGAATATTTGTATAAAGGAGCACATCACAGGCAGCAGGGCTAAAAAGAGTCACTAAGGTCTGAAACACATGAAGTCCTGCAGCAGCAATGTTACCAACCCCTCTAAGAGAACTTATGGGACTAAATTTTGCTACAGATTCTCTGGAGGATTATCAAGAAATTGATTTATGTGTTGAAATACCCATGCTATTGTACTTATAATTTGATACTGCAACATGGGATTGCAGTAACTTGTGTTACTGCAAGTCAGAGTCTCTATTCTATCTCTATTATTTTTTTCAGTGTCTGCAATAAAACACTGTAAAGAAGAGATAGAGACCAAGATAAATTTTGCTAATTGTTCAGTGTAATGGAGTGAGATGTTTCAGGACATCAGTTCCAGAATGTAATAGCAGAAATATGTAAGGAACTTGATTTTTCTCTCATGATAATTTTGACTTTACAGATGTCTCAGTAGTTGAATTATTTTAAAATGTTGTCAGAGAATTCAGGCTACTGATAGCCAAAATGGAAGGATACAAAAATTATTTACTGTTTGGTGATCTATATGTAAATAATTTGGTCTCCCAAAATGATTGTTTTCCATGAGTTGGGCTGCTTCTCCCCAGCTCATCCATATTTTCATCCATACACCTTTACCTTACTAAGCTGAATTGACAAACCAACACCTGCTCAGATACAATAGCCAAAATAATTTCTTAGTCCTCTAGCTGGTGTATTTTGTGCCACTGTGCCTTTAGTCAGGCTGGAGGGTAAAAGTGCCATGGGGAAAATGTGCTTTTACCACTGAGGTGCAGGATAAGCAGAATTCCTGCATCCTTAGTTTCCTCCAGCAGCTTCCAGCACTAATTATACTCCCATGAAAAACTCAGAAAATCAGTCAGACTTCTTGTAGAGGAGCATCTGAGCTGGCACATCCCTCCCAGGTTATTAAATGAGAGCTACACTCTATTGTCTTTGCCTCCTGTTAGAGTTGCAGAAAAGATGAGCTGGTGCCTGAATGCTTCCTACAAGAGATATTTAAAGAGTCAGAGAACTTTTCTCATTGTACTTTTCCTCTGCTTCCTTAATCTAACATCACATTCTAGTTAATGTGCAGTTTCCAAGGCAAACTCAGTTTTGATCAAGTTGTGCTAACTTTGAAAAGCTGACTGACTCCAGCTTAAAATGGATGCACTGAAAGGAGGATGAAAGGCCTTTTTTATAAGTGTTGAAGGAAGTAGTTCAAAAGCAGAGATGGTTTCTTTCTGAAGACAAAGAAGCTCTTTCTCACCTACCTCGTGCCATGAAAGAGATCCTTTGCACCTAACTGCCCATCAGAGAGGAATTTGATGAACTGGAGATGAAGTGACAGTGCATTGGGAATTTTATTACTATAACTGGAGTAAAGGAAATCCATTGTAAGAGAATGCCCCCTCATGCCCCCCAAGTGTCCTCTTGATTCAGTCCTTTTTTGATTTGTGTTTTTCTTCCTCTCTTTGGCTGTCAATCTGTGTTTTCCTTTATGGCTGGACAGAGTGAACTTCTGGTGTCCTCCTTTCCATCTCCTACTGTGAATAACCCTGGAGACAGAGAGAAATATAGAGGCAGAAATTCTACCAGCTGTTGAGGCAACCAGGATGAGAGCCCTAATTTGGAGACACAAACTTTTTACATGGGTGAGGCAATTATTGGTGGAATAGAGCTTTTTAGAAGGCAAAATCCCCAGTGACTCGATTTCCATCAGTTCCTAAATGAATATTTAATTGTTGCCTATTAAGATGCTCGTTATCTATAAAGCAGACAAAACCACTGTTGCTGGGTTTGCCAGCTGGTGAAATTGGTGACACGTTAGATTAGAGCAATGGACCATGACTGTGTTGGAGTGGTCTGGTAGATTATAAAAATTCAGCAGAGCAGTTTGGCTTTGCTAACATCCACAAGATAGGGATGCTTAAACCATAAGAGACTGATTTAAATTTCTGCTCTTCCTGCCAGGGAAAAGATACCCCTAAAGTTTACTAGCTTTTCCAGAATGGGCATTTAAGACATTAAATGTTCTGAGTTCTGAGGTCCAGCTCTGGGTTAGATTTCCCTTTTTACATTAAACTTAGGGAGATAACTTCATCTCTCAACCAGTGTCTTACCTAAGATTTTTCTTTGCTTAAATAGCTTTAAAAATGGGAAGAGACAACACAGACACACAAATACACACAGAGCAGCTCTAAAGCGTATGAAGTGTTCTCATACAAATTGTTAAAGGCAATATCACACTAAAGTTGGCAGAAATGTTACCTATGTGTGATTTGGTCAAGAGGAAAATTAACCACTGGAATGAACTAACAAGGGAAGATGTTGTTTCCTCACCTGAAAATATCTTCTGTCCAGGTGCCTGGACAGCTTTGACAGGCAAAACTTCTGATACTCAACAGAAATACTAGGCTTGAATTCAATGGTCTGTAATCTATGGGAGTTTAAACAGTGATGCTTTCTGTTTTCAGCTAAGGCTCTCAGGATTTTCTTCTTTCCTGGTTTTATATCTGACATAGATCAAATGACACCCAGGAACTACTTGAAAGGATCACGCATGACCTTGAACAACCAGGTGCAAGGGTTACTGGGATCAGAGCAAAGAGCAAATCCTGCCTTTATTTTGGGTGCTGGTCTAGGTCTGAAGGGCAGCAGGCTCTGAAATACAGATAACAAAGCCCCATAGCAAAGTCAGGAAGGAGTAGGTACAACATCCTTCCAATGTTCTTTTTAGCTAGAGGCAATGCAAGCAAAATCATCTCCTGCTACTTGATCTGAATTTGCATAATATCAGATTGTATCCATTTACCAGCTTGATATACTTCACCCCTTCAATACATTTATTTAATGTATTTAATTCCTTTTGATGCGTGAAAAGTGAAAAAGCTTCCTGATATGAGTACTGAGTGCCATGTCAATTATTTAAAATTACACCCAGGCTGCACAGTAATCAGCTTATCCCACCTTTCAGCAACAGCTTGTTATTAAAGATAACCATCACTTTGCTTCTCTTCAGCCCCCCTTCCTGCTTTTCAAGAGCTGAGGAAGTCCAGGTGCTGGGTATAGTGCCTGAGGCATTTGTACCCCTGGCAAGTTTTGACCAAAGCCAGGAAGGTTTTAAGGGACTCCGGATTTCCATGAAGGAGGGTCCTGAATATCCCATCCCTTTTGATAAGCATCTGTGTCAGAGCCAACTCTAGCTAAAACAAATTGCCATGGGAAGGAAGGTGTGAAGATTAGAGACAGAATCTGTGCCTCCTGTAAGTGTTCTCCTTCACCACAGGCAGGTCTCCTCCTGTGTGTTGTTGGTGAGGGACTGCCTCAGAGGGTGGAAAGCAGCAACCAGTGGGAGAATCCTTCTTCCCCCAGTTCCTGTCCATGTTCTGGCCATGCTCTGCAGGCTTTGGGAGCCTTCCAGGGGCTTATTTGTTCCTATGTATCAGCCAGCTGAAGCATCTTACCATCCCCTTGAAACGCTGCCCACACCACCCCTCCCACACACCCCCTTTGATTCCAGCTGCAGATGGGAACGAGAGAGGAAAAGGCCAAAACCGTGGTAGTGAGGAGGTGGAGATCAGAGGCACAGATGAAACAAAAGGTCTAATTACGTGTGCCCTCTGCTCTGGAGCTGCAGCCTGGGGTTTGTGATGCACATGGTTGTACAATAGCTTCCAAGTTTATAAAAGGAGAATATGCTCTCCCAGCCAGTGCTGGGGAAGAACTCTTGCCATCCCCTAACCCGATAAGATGGTTAATGGCAGCATCTGCTACACTCACACACTTCTACTTATTAATTAAAAATACATAGGCTTGAATTTGAAGTTAAAGTGACACATTTAATAGTATCTTTCAGAGCTTGTTAACGCTCAATGAGGGCTTGATAGTCACAATAAGTTTGCATAATAAAAATTTTGGTCCTGATGTTAAAGTACTACATATTATGCAATATGCATACAGATGAGGAAAAGAGGAAACCTCTGAATAATCCCTTCCTCTGTCTTCCTAGAGCAGCAGCAGAGGTGTTAGTCAGGGCACTTCATCTCCAATTTGTGTAAAGGCAGGAGCAGCATTTGTTTCTGCCACAGGGTTATATGTGCACCCAAGTATCTGCACAACTTGACAGAGAGGGCAAAAGTGTAGGGAAGATGAGAGCCTGAATGTTCAGCTCTTCCTCTGAATGTGCTTTCATTACAGCTCTGAAAAATCTTACATTAAGCAAAAGGGGGCTTCTGAGGATTGGATTGGATTGGATTGTAAAGATGGATTCCAGGGTTTGGTTGAATTTGGAAAGTTAGTTCTGATTTAGGCAGGTTAGGAATTGCAATAAGTTTTCAGTGGGATAAACTTAAAGTTAGTAAGGTCTCCTCTTACCCCAAAATTACATTTACTACTCATAGCCGCTGCAAAACGTGATGGGTAGACAAAAATACATAGCTTAAATTAATGATGATTTTCACTGTTAAAGAAACCAAAATAATTTTAAATCACTTCCCCCCCCCCCTTTTTTTTTACCATATTTCTATATTTATGCGTGTTTCAGCACTTAAGAAACCTGTTTCAGCTTCTGTTTCATGTCAGTTTTGGTATCTGCTACTCATTGCTTTTGGCAATTGGTTCTCCAAACTAGATCTGAATTTTCTTCCATGGGTATTATGTTTATCTGTTTCCTCATATTAAAAGTTCCATCAGAATTTGTAAAGTGGGAGGCTTGCTATTTTTAATAACATGTCACTAGCTATTAAACTTTCAGAAAATCTAGGAAGTTTTCATGCTTTTTATGGGTAATATTGTGTTTTAAAACACTAAGTGAGAGTTCTCCCTTGATAAAGAGCAAATAACATTTTGTATTAATGGAAAATCCTCCAAAGCATTTGTCTTTCCCATATATTTAGTAAATTTTAAATAAAATATAAGCCCTGTAGTGTATTTCATGGCTTATTTTCACACTAAATATTGTTTTACTTTAACTAAATGCTTTTGTGTTGTTGCATGCTACTAAAAATAAAGTCATAAAAAGCAAGTGTGCTACATAGTACAGACTCCTTTGTTCTCAGCGCTACAAGGTTTGATGTCTGCACTAAAGATGAATTCACCACGCTTAGAAAAGAAAAAAAAGTTCTCACTTTAGGAGAAAAGATGCATTTCGAAAAGCCTTGTGTTGACCTCAGCTTTGAAGAGCAGGGCAGCTTTCCATCTGTTCTCCTGTCCAAGGCCAAATTTCTCCTCTCTGATTGAGCCTGTGCTGCAGGTTTCACCTAGAAGGTTTTTTTTCCCCATGTGTGGCTCCCTGAGGGATATCTGTTGGCAGCCACACAGACAAACTCACCAAAGGTCTGTGGTTCCCCTGCTGTGCTGGAGGACATGGGCTGAGGGAGCATCCTTGTGCTGATGGAGCATCCTTGTGCTGATGGAGCTTCTCCCCCACATGGCTGGAGCCTTTTGTGGCTGTGACCCCCCATTCCAGCTCTAGGAAGGAAGATCCAACACTCAGGAATCTTCAAGGAAGATCCAGCACTAAGGAATGATTTTCTGTGTTGTGTCTGAGCTGCACCATTTCCACCACGGAAGGCTGAGGAATACATTGATCAGCAGCTTGCTTTTCTATAATAAAACAGAGCCAAATCCTACCTGGAGCCTACTCAAGCAGGTATTTTTATAGTCCCCATGTGCTTGCACACATACTTGTGTTGAGGCAGCCTCACCTGACTCTACAAAGGAGCTTTCAAGCAGTGAACAGAGCTCTGCTCCACCCTCAGCAAGGGGATGCCTTGGAGAGGAGTCATGGTATGGACATGGGGGAGCTGGCAATGCTTCACTGTCATCCAGAGCACTGCCTGCAAATCTGTGCTCTTGTGTTTGCTGGATGGAAAAGACTGTGCCAGAGTTCCCCCAGCAGCTGCTGGTCAGCAGTGCAGGGCAGGCTCAGACAAACCTGCCCTGCAAAGGGTAACAGGATCCTGACTTGCACTGAGGTGATGGGGCTGAATCAGTTCCCTGACCTACCAACACCCCTGAACGTTTTATCCTTTCATACAGTAAGATTTTATCTCAGAGTACTCCAGGGTGGAGGGGTTTTTGTGGAGCTGAAGGTTTTGAATTTCTGAGGGAATGAGTAGGAATGGCAGAATGAACCTGAGATCAGGACACCTGACCCTGAGGTATCAGGAGTTACAGAAAGGGAGCTCTGAGGGAGCTCCACAGGGACAGGGGTGTGCCTGAGGGGCTGTGTGGGCACTGGTAGGGTATTTTAGGAGTGCAAATTCAAAGTGATGAGTTTTACATTCAGTCCTAAGTGACATAAGGCTAGGTAGCATCATTTTTTCAGTAGACAGCTCAGAGGAATGAGGGAACAAGGTCTTCACCAGTTAGTGATCTACAGCAGGGCCTCCCCACCTCCACAAGCAAATCAGCCCATTTCACAGCCTCCAAGAGCGCTTTCTTTGGGTGGAAGCAGGAGGAGGGTTGCTCTGAGAAAGCAGTCCACTTTTTAAGCACAGATAGAACAGGTTTGAGCTGTAAAAATTGCAGTTTCATTCAGATTGCTGGAGGCATATTCAGACTGAGGCCTGGGGCTCCTTCGAGGCAGCTGAGAAGCTCATCTCACAGAGCAGCTGCTCCCTGGTAGGTTGGTGTAGGGGATCACAGAGAGCCTGCCTGAAAACACAAGAATCTGTCAGAAAAACACAGTTTGGGGCAAAGTGAAGGAAGAGGGAAAACAACCACTACAGATCATCATGCAACAAAATCAGTAGGATACAGCTGGAAGGAGACCCTCTAAGCAAATAAGAATAAGGTGATAGGAGAGCTGTCTCTGCTGAAGAGATAGGGAACATTTAATTGATGAAGCCACTGAGGTGAGGGAAGAAAGGAGAGGAAAGCTGGTGCTTGGATTTCTTCATTCCAGGTCAATAATCTGAGACTAAATATCCCCTTGCACCTTGTACACCAGGAGCCCTCCAGCATGTCAAAATGAAAATTTAAGGATATTAAACTCAGCTCCTAGTGCAATTACTATGCAGATGGTGGAAAATAAGTGTTGGCAGATTTAGTGTGGGTGCTTGGTGAAGCTTGTGTCTATTGAAGAGGCAATGGGCAAACACTAAAGGGGAAATTTCAATTTCTTCACAGCTCTGGAAGACCTGAGATAATCAAAATATCCGTAGGACTGTTTAGATTCTTCTTTTAGGAAAAAAAAAACCCTGTAAGCTGCTAGTTCCTGTGTGTTTCCTGTCATGTACAGGTTATCTGCAAAGGGCAGCAGTGGTCTGGGGAGTCACCTGTTGATTCAGAGTGATGTGGAAAGCAGAGGCTGTGCCAGCCCAGGGTCAGCCCAGCACCCAGCTCTGACCCACAGCACCCAGCTCTGACCCACAGCACCAATGTCACAGCTGATGCCACCTCAGTCCCCTGGCCTGGTGGGTGTCTCAATGTCACCTGGTGACACTCCTCAGTCCCAGACTCCTCTTGCCCAGCCCTGCTGTTCTGCTGTGCCACAATTGTTGCTGACAGTCAGACTAAGCTGATCCTCTTGTGGATCTCTCACCAGGCAAAGTCAGCTTTTAGAACCCAGGTTTGAGTCCAGATTTCCAGGACATTATGCAAAACTCCTGCCTTTCTCCCACGACTGCATCACTGTCTCAGCTGAGTTTTCCTGTGGGTTCTCTTTTCCATTTCTCATTTCTCTGGAGAAAAGGTTGCAAAGCTCCCCCTTGGGTGGAGATTCACCAAGGGCTGTTTCTCTTTGTGCTCCTACTCACTTCCAGTCCAAAGCAGGCACTCTTGGTAGGCAGCCTGACAGCCTGAGCTGCTCCCTGCTCGAGCCCTGTAACAAATGAACAAATACTGTCTGAGGTACAACATTTTCTGGTGCTGATTAACCTGAGCTGAAAAGTTGGATGCCAGCTCCTGCAAGCTGTGCTATCAGGGAGAGCAGTGCTGGGTGAATTTTGTGACGTGGTTTAGAACTAGACCTTGGTAGCTAAGTGGGTAACAGCACCATCTACCATTTAAGCACTTTACATCCCCGTGGAGCAAAGTCACTCCAGAGGTACACGGGAGGTGCTCAATGGCCATGCTGTGTAGAAAATCCATTAAAGCCCAATCAAGCTCAAGTTTGAAATCCAAGTTTGGTGGCAGCATTAAAAAAAAACACAAAAAAACAACCAACAAAAAACCACTTGAAGTGGAGAAATAAATCTCTGCTTAATCTCTCAGAGAAAACCATAGTGGCAATTCAATGCAGGCACGACACAGTGCAGCAGGCTTCCTGTGACAGTGCAGAGAGGGGCTCAGAGCTCTGCAGGAGGGACCCACACCCAGGGTATTTAAAATGCACTTGGGTGCTGTGTACAATATGCCCAGGCATTCTGCAGTCCTGAGGGAAATTGAGAGGGAGACAAGTCCAGGGGAAAGGACTCTGCTTTCACTGATCTGGGGTGGAACTGCTTAAAGGACCCCACTTTGGCAGGATTCAAGCATCCCAAAAGGAAAGAGAAACTGGTGCCAGCCCAGAGTGGAGGAGAGGGCACAAGTGACAGCATTGGAAAGCCATGGCAGCAGCTGCACTTCCCATAGGATGGGCAGGGGTGGGACAATCTCACCCCCTCCACACATTGTCATATCTCTGCTGTCTCAAGAAAGTCACCTCAGGAGTAAGAAAGGATTGTGGCACCCATCCATCACTCAGTGATGACTTTATAGACCAGTCAGTACATATAGGCCAGCAGGGCCTCTTGCAAGCACAGTTGTTCCCCTCCATTGACTTCTTTTTTTGCCTTGGAGAAAACATTCAGATTTTTATAAGGCTGTGCTGGAACTAATGAGAGCAGCCTGGTCAAGCTGCCAGAGTGAATCAGTGGGATAATGTTGCACTGATATGCTAGGCCACTGTCTATTCTTTTCCTAAAACTTTAAATTGGTTGAGATCCAATTTTGTCTCTCATTTTTACACTCAGTGGGGGAATTTTCTGGCAGTGCTTCAGTCTGGAGATTTTGCTTCCTGTGTATCATACTCCTTCCAATCATAAAGTTGGAGGGGGGTCAAGCTGAGCAATATTCTCTTGGTGTGTGAAGAGATGCACAAACTGTTTCTCATTAGAGAAGAGCCAGAGTTTGGAACCTCAGTTCTGAACACCTCAGAGTTCTGAAAATTAACCTTTCCCCAGGGTTCTGGTCCAAACCTAGACTGGACTAGCTCAGCTTGTGAAGTTTAGGAGACAGAGGAATGCAGTGCTTAATTTAGCTCTGCTGCTGGAAAACCACCTCCATCATTTTGCTCTGGATTTGTTGCACAGGCCATGGACTGACCTCGAACTCACAGCAGGAGTGATGGCAGCAGATCTTTTCCTTGACTAGAACAGGGTGAAAATATGGCTTGCTTTCCAAATGCAGCTTACTTTTGAATTGTTACTCTTGGGTAGGAAAAGGTAAGCAAACAGGAGATACCCATTTCTTCAACATTTATCCACTGTGTGTCTGGAGAAAGTACTGTTTCACTCAGTCCAGAAACCACCTGGCACCTTTTAAATTGATTTGACTGATCAAAACCATTAAAGTTCTGTCCTGCCTACAAACATCTATAAGATTGCCACTATTTCCAGAAAATTAGTAAAGCAGAAGCAACAGGGGTCCTCCAGGCTGGCAAGTCCTGATAAAAGAAGAAAAAAAAAGAAAAGGGAAATAAAAAAGAAGTTTTTTAACTACTTTGAAGGAATGTTTAATTTCTGCTAAGTAAAAAGATTTGGAAGCTGAGTGAAAAAATCAGAGGATGATGATCCCCAAGGATTAAAGATGATGGATTTGACCCGAGTCTAGAAAAACAAGTTAGATTAACATTTAGTTGGCTGTTGGATCTTAAAAAAATGAAAAATATATTTTTACTTCTAACATTTGTCTTCTCTTTAAAGTTTTGAAATAACCCAAATGAATGCAAGAATGATGGCTTATATATACCAAGCTGATATAAGAGATATTTTAGTTAATAAGTAGATTTATTTTTTGCATGGATTTGAACTTCACTATTTGAAAAAGCCAAGAGAGAGCTCAAGGTTGGCATAGTTCTCCTACATGTAGTGCTGAAATAAAGTGTCTTAAATTTGTGTCTGGAGCTGCCTCTCATGAATGTGTTTGCTGTCTTGTAGCAAATCTTTATGGAGTTTATGACTCAGCTCTGTGAGATTTCCTTCAGAAGAGAACACAAAGGACTGGAGTCTGGGCATGACTTTGACCTGCAGAAAATGCCTGTGGTGTCACCCTGTCCCTTCTTGATGGGCATAGACTGGCATTCCCTGTCCAGGCAGAAATTGTCCATATTTACCTTCATTATTTATCCTGGGATGCCAGAAATCCTTCTGTGTGCTTGGATTTCTCTTCTTTTGGCAAGCTGTATGTGTAGACCTACCTGTAATTTGTAGGTTCTATAGGATCAGCAAGCAAACCAGGAGAACAGAGGTGTAAGAATGGTTTGGAGCAGGTCGTGTTGGGGCACTTCTGCTGTCCTACATGAAAATTGGGAGTTTTGTTTTTGCCTAAACCTAATCTGGTCCCATGGACCATCTCCAGCATACACAGGATCCAAAGCTGTCTGGAGGAGCAGACATCAACTTGGTCATTATGTCCTGTGTCTGCCTCAGGGTTTGGAGCACATTTGCTGCACATTTTGGTTGGAGCTTCTGGTTTAATTTTCTTCAACAGGAATCTAGTTCATGGGCATCAAAACAGTTCTGTAAACAGAGCCAATGCATGGTAAATTGATGACTGGGAGATTTACTTCAAAATCCCACTCCTGTTCTGAAGCAAAATGCTAATGTAGAGGCAGCCTTATGTGATGTGTGGAAACAATTCATTTGGTCCTTCCAAATGCAACTCGATTTGGTTTTTTGTGTCTCTGAAAATATTTCCCACAGATGAGATTTCTTTCTCCCAAAGAGCTCTGTCAGCCCATGAGTCTGAGAGCAGGATCTGATGGGGAGAGTTATTTCAGCATCTCGAGGAGGGAGAGCAGAACAGATGCAGTGGGTGAGATTTAGCAGCATTTTTTAAGGGGTGCCTCATCCCTCTCTGAGGCTGTTCCTCCTGTGCTGCTGCATCAGTGGCTGTTCCTTCCCCTTCTCTGTGGGTAAGACTGGCCAGCAAGCTGGGTCTGAAGAAGAGAGCTTGATTTTCTCCCTGTCTCCTTTAGCTGGATGTTGTGCTCCTCCCAGTGATTGCCTGTTTTCATAAGACTATCTGAATTTGTTTGAATCCTTACAAGCTGTTTGACTTGTTGACCTGCTGCAATAGCTAATTCCGCTGGGTGTCTGCAGCGTGCTAAAAAAAAGAATAACAGCTTTCTTCTCGTGACTTCCAGATTATGTGCCTTTTTAGTTTAACAAAAATTTCTCCATTACTATAGGAGGAGGGGAGAAGAGGAGCATTAGGTCAGGATTCACCACAGAGTTAATTTTCTTTCTTAACTGCCAAGCTCTCCATTTACAATCTTTTAAATTCTTTAAAATTAAAGATAAAGCACCTAGTTACTGCAATGATAGCAGGTTCATGTTTTTCATATGTGTCCTTTCTGCATTAAAATTGCTCCCAGCCTTTGTGATCTCTTCACAAATAGAAGCTTCTGCTCCCAAAGGAGCTGCCACAAAAATCTGGCTGCAATCTGTCCTCCTGCTGCAGGGCCTGTGTGTCTGGAGATGCACCCAGAAAACATCTCCCATTTCTCTGCTGCTCTTCTTGCCCCCTGGACTCTTACTCAGAATTCATTTGGTTACCTCTGGTGACTCCTGTGCCTGTCCTAGGGAGAGATGGGAGGTGACTCTTGGCTGCTGAAATCTGTGTTTGGGTGAAGGGAGGGCAGTGCAGAGCTCAAAGCTATCACTGAGGGAGTGGGGATGGGATGGTTACCAGCCCCATGTGTGCCACTGCCAAAGGCTGCACTGGCCATCCCTGACTGTCTGGGAGGGGCTCAGTGGTCCCTATCTGGGGCTAAATCCCTGAAATAATTCCAGTAAATACACTGCCTGTGCCCATGGCCTGAAGGGTTGTGTGCAGTTAATGAGCTTTCCTGTGAACAAGGAGGAAATTGCTTTTCTGATCTATTTTGTTATACAGGTCCTTGCAATGGAGAGTCTCTCTTTGCACAGCCTTAGGTGACTACTTTTGGTGCTGTAAGATACAATAAAAATTGAAGGTTCACAGAATAGGTTATCTGTGGAAAGAATTTTAAATATTCACAGGAATTGTAGGATTCAGAGCTGGTTTGTTAACATCAATTTTGAGTCCTAGATCTCTGAGAGGGACAGAGAGAAAAAGCAGGAGAGAGAATTTCAGTCTCCTTAAAACAGTGACTCGTTCTGGTCTGGATTGTAAACTGGTTTGTGGGAAATGTATCATGGCTAGTGCACTGTGCTGCCTGAAGCAGAGGCATCCCAGCACACACATATGCCTGTGCCTGTATCCAGCACAGCACTGGGGTTCCCAGCACCATATGCCTGCCTTGGCCAGGAATAGTCCTCTTGAAAAAGCAGTCATTAATTTGGGAATCACACTGACACGGATATGCTGCCTCTCGTTTCAGAAGCAGTGCACAGCACAGGCAAGTCCTGATATTCCAGTCATTGAATCAGATATGGATTACGATTCTTATGGCATCAAAACTTTTTTTTTTTTTCCTCCAGCCTGGAATAAGAATGGCTTTGTAGTCCTGGAAATTTTTCTGCAGGATTGGAAGGATGTTTTTCTGTGCCTGTTGTTTGTGGTCTTGCATCTCACAGTGCGATTACAACATTGCACTGATGCTGAGCTGAAGTCTGTTTTTTGGAGCAGCAAAACATAACAGTGTCAGGGTGGCTTTGTTCTGGGCAGGCTCCAAGTTCTGGGCCCTGCTTTCAGCACTGAAACTGAGTAATGTGTGAAAAGCAGGAGGATGATGGGATCTTGTTGTCACTTTTGGGAGGTGTGGTGTGTGAAAAGCTGTGTTTACATAAGCCCTTGCTGTAGTCCTAAACTCCTGTGGGGAGAGACAGTGTTGTTTAATGTGCTTTGTGAATCCTCTGCTGCTAGAAAGGGACATCTGAATCTGGTTTGTGTCACAAAGCAGTCCATAAACATAGAATAGCAGAATTTGGGTTGGGAGGGACTTTCAAGATCATCTAGTCCAACCCCTTGCTGTGGTTCAAGGCCAGGCTGGATGGGACTTGGAGAAATCTGGTGTCATTGAAGGTGTCCTGGCCCATGGCAGAGAATTGGAAGTAAACCATTTTCGAAGTCCCTTCCAACACAAACCATTCTCTGATTCTACGATTCCTAGTGCAGGGACACTTTCCACTAGACCACGTTGCTCAGACCCCCATCCAAGCCAGGTCTTGGACTCTTCCAGGGAAGGGGCACCCACAGCTTCTCTGGGCAACCTGTGCCAGTGCCCCACCACCCTCACATGGAAGAATTTCTTCCTCATGTCTAACCTACTCCTGTGCTCAGAAACATTTACGTGGTTCCTGTCAGCAGCTATGTGGGCAGCTGTCCCCGGGATCGTTTTGCTAGAGGTCTGCTGAAATGTTTGGAGCCAGGTCTTGTACCTGTATTTCTGGTGTGGTCTGAGACTGCCACATGCATTTCTACAGAAGGAAAATGCTCAGACTTAAGTAAGCAAGGTGGAAATTTGTTTGGCGTACTTGATTTTCATAACTTACTGCTTTGGATGTTTGAGGGAGATGAGATCACGTGGCACAAGCTGGTTCCTACACTTGGGATGGACCCAACTCCTTATGTCAGATCTCTGGATTGAGTAATGGCAAAGGATGACGTGACTTGTCTAATAGTCTCCTTGAGGGGAGTATTTGATAATAGTCTCTGCTACATTCCTGTTGTAATTGCTTGCTGGAATATTCATGCAGAAGTAGCACTGCTGCAGTCAAAACAAATCCATTGTCAGGCCTGGTATTTATAGATTATTTTGTCTGAAGGAGCACAAGGCGACACAGGAATTCAGCTGTATATATGCTACAGTACATCATGTGATAACCAACACATGTTTCCTGGGGCACGACAAGCACGAGAACTCAATTGAGGTTGATGAATGGACGGCCCAGAATCTGTGGAATTTTTGGAGGCCCACCCGAGGCTGGAGAGATGTGCCACACAACATTTGGAAACATTTGACCCTGCTGGTGTTTTGTGTTTCTGAAGAATCTCGGGAATGACGAAGGTAACGGGGAGATGGCGATCGCATCTCCTGGAGGGTTTGCTCTGGGCACAGGCCAGCTGGATGGAGGTCAGCGAGACCAGGCCTTATCTATACTTGAAACATGCATGGGTTTTAAATGTCCCCCCAGCTGATTTAACTCTTTAGCTTGGCAGGCACCAAGCTGAACTGTGTGGTGCTGGCAAATATCCAGGGCCTCCGTACTGAATCGGGGTCAATTCAAACTTGCTGAAGATGGTAGAAAATGTTCTATGAACTTCAAGAGATAATGCATCAAGTTTTCGAGGGAGCACTCAGTGATTTTCCTCTTTCTTAGGCATCCCTGGTGGAGGAAATTTTCCAGGTTTAAGAGTGGGACATTGAGATGAGGTTATGGTGTGTGTGGGAGGAAGATCATCTTCTGCCATTGTCACACATGGTCTGTGGAGAAGAGACAGACCCAGAGATGTGCCCAGGTCACATTCAGGGCTCCTCCTCTGTCTGTAAGCTACAGATCTACAGTGCACATTTACAGAGAGAAAATGTTGTTGTCCCATTTTTTTGTGCAGCACCTCAGATTTATGAAGCAGTCAGGCAGCACGAGCATTTCTGCTTCTGGGTGAAACACTGGGGATCTTCCACAGCACAGTTATTCCTTCCAGTCATGGACAATGGAGCAATCTCATCCATAGCTCGGTAACTCTTGTGCAGCACCTGATTTTAAGTAGCTGCCAAGACTCCTCCTTCCTGCAAAGCTGAGAAGATATAATCCATGGAGGAAGAGGAGGGCTTAAATAAAATATATGTATATATGATTGTATTTATGTACATGCAGTGAAAGAGAGGAAGGGAGGGAGGGGGCAGAGCAAAGGAACACGTGAATACCCGAAGCACTTCAAGATGAAAGGTGCCATAGAAATATATTATCACCATTACTTTTATCAATAGTACAATATAGCCAGCTCACTTACTTCATTATAGTCCCATTGCAACATTGATGTTGTTACCTTGCCTAGTTTAAAATAGATTGGAGTTTAGTTTTATCTTTTACTAGGTAAGAAACCACTCTGAGAACTCTAGCTAATGTGCTTCAGACAGAACCACTATGTTTTATGAAGGCAAATAAAAGTTTGCTTCATCAACTGCTGCAGGGTATAAACAACTGTCAGCCATCTTGGAGAGTTGGGTTAGGGTTAGGGGTTTTTTAATTGCAAATTAAAAAACATAAACCACCTTAAACACAGAGCTAGTCTCACATATAATCAATACAGTTATTGTGCTTGAACAGTTGAAAGGTATGTGATGCTCAGTTTCTTGCATACTAAAAATATATCAAACACTAGAGCAATAAGGAAGTCATAATATATGAGCAGATGATGTTATATTAGCAAGTTTTGTATTGTATGACTGCTTTTCCCCATTTCCATTGAATACAATAGGGAAACTTTGTGATTTGAAAGTTGTTAGCAATTCATTTTGTGCTGGTGAATTCCTGTTAATGAGAAAGTCCTCGGTATAAGGCAAGAGAGTTTCAGGTCGTAGGCTACTCCCAGAGCCAGACTTTGCTGCCTCAATGTGATCTGTTCTTTATTGGTTTTAGGCTGATGGATGAGGATTTTAAATTTTTTTCATTAAATGTAGTAATGAAGAAAGATCTTAGAGACTGAGATCATTGGCCTGCCTGAATGGTTATCTGCTAGCTTGAAAAAAATAGGTCTTAAAACAAATTCCCAGACTTTTGCATTAATTTCATGAGTAACCCAAGGTTTGGTGATGTTGCACTGGCTTCAAGAAGGTTTGGTCTTGTCTTCACTTGCACACTGAATGTGTCTTATTGCATGGAGGAAGATGCTCCCCAGGCAGGAGGGACAACTCCAGGGATCACTCTGCTGGAGAGTTGAGGGAAGCCCTTACAGTGATACAGAACAAGGAAAGCAAAGGTGCCAGATGATCCAGCTCACTGGTGCCTCGTAAAAAGGGGGAAAAATTCTGCCTTTCCCTTGACCACTCTCAGACATCTCTCATCTCTCTCTTCTTTGGAAACTGTAAATAAACCCCTTACTGACAAGGCTGGGAAAAGGCTAAAAAGCTCCTGTTGATTCTGGGAGCCACCAGCTTTCACAGCAGTGCTGCTTTCTTATCACTGCTCCAAAGACTGACTTTAATTCACAACTTCTTTTTCATGCTGCGTATAAACAAAGCTTTGCAAGTGCTTTCACTTGCAGGTCTCATCTGCAGGTCGCTCCTGCCTTTGTCTTGCCCTCTATCCTTAGCTCCTTGCCCTCCCACTTGCTGGTCTCCCTCTTCAACCCCAGAGTGGCCCCAACAAGTACATTGGGGTAATTCCAGGTTTATGGGTTCTTGTGGCTGCTACACGGAGTGACCTGGAGGCAGGAGAGCAGTGGGCTTTGTGGCTTGCTCTTTGCCCACATTCCTCACCTCAGCTTTTGCTCTGAGCTCCAGCTTACAGTCACCAGGCTGGAGAAAGCCAAGGGATCTGTCTCAGAAGAGCGGCTCCACCTCCCTCCCTGCCAGCCTCTGCAGCTAGGGAATTTGAAACTCATATAAAGGGTAAAAAAAGGGAGATTATTGAGGTAGAGCTGGAGGAAAGCCCAAAGGAAGTTATTGTACCAGATGGAAGTCAATTCTTTCCTAGTGTTAACTATTGCTGCCTTTCCCTTTGCATCAATACTTTATTGCCCTGATCTGAGAAAGACAAAATATCTCACCCTGATTTTAGTGAGTCCTTGCTGCTGTGCATTTCCCATCCACAAAGCTTTCAAGTGCTTCACAGAGATGGCTGCAAACAGCTCCTGAAAAACTGAGGCATAAAAAGCTTATTTAAGTTCCCCTGAGAGTCATGGCAAAGCCCAGGTTTTCAGCAGCCTGTGCCCCTGTCCCCTCGCTGGCCCTGTGAGCCTTTCACTTCCTGTTTCAAGGTTGCACCAGGGCTGCCAGCTGTGGGAACAGCCATGGTACTGCTCTAAAAAAAGCAAAACATACCAACCTGAAAACAGAGATTTATGGGGAGAGGATAAAAGTCTTAGTGGGGAACCGAGATGCCTGGAGAACAAGCCCCACAAGCATTTGGCAGCCAGCCCTGTGTTCTCATCTTTAGCCCGGTACCCTACTCACGTTTCTGGGGCTGTAGGGTGATAGAGCCACTTTATCCAGATGACACCAGAGAGGTGATAAAAAGGAGTCACCAGCTAGCTCCGGGCACAAGTTCTGTGCCATGGGAGGCACTCAGCCCTGCAGGGAGCTGTGTGCCTGGGAAAACACAGTGAGAGGTCAAGCACTGCCACTTCTGCCAGGCTCAGCAATGCCTGTGTCAGAGCCCTCTCCCCAAGGCACTAAACTGAAGTCTCAGCTACCTTGTCAGCTCCTGAGGATGGGCTGAGAGGACTTGTCCTCACAGCAGTGGCCAGTGTCCTCTTTGGAAAGGACCAAGATCTTCTTTCCACAGGGATTGAATTGCAGGTGGTTACGCCTGGGCTGGAACCTGAGCTGGAGTCACCCTAATTTGTAAAATTAGGCCACTCTGCTCTGGGCTGGGAAGGGTGCCTGGGGAAGGGAGAAGGTGACAGGGGACGCATTTTGATCCAGGAGGGCTGGGCAGACCCCAGCTATGTGTGCTGAGTGATTCAAACCACTTTCAAGTCAACATCTTAATCTCCTGAGAATCAAAAGGCCGTGAAACAGCAAGAGGAGCAAATTTCAGCTGGGTTGGCTTCGATTAACATCTTCTTTATGAGTTGTGCTCCATGGCAGATGCCATTCATTAGTGTTATTTACGCATTAGGAGACCTATAATTGGAGACTAGCAAGTGTCCTCATCAGAGTTGACCTTATGTATGGAGAAGCTGACATCTGAATGTCAGATTTGCATCTGTGGCTTTTCTCCTCCCAATAGCCACTCCAATATGCAAATACTGAGTTGCAAAAGAATGGAAATAAATAAATAAATCTGCCATTTCAGTTATCTCCAGGAAGATTTGTGTTTGCTGCGGCTTTGGAGGCTGCGCTGAGATTAGACTCTGTCACTTAATCAGCAAGTAAGTGAGAAAGAAAGACATTTCAGGTGCAGGGGTATGTGGAATGTGAATTGTAAATAGCCTGTAGTGCAATCTGTGAGAAGAAGCAGGTATAAAGTATATTACAGGGCCATTTGCAGTTCTTTGTTCAGGTATAACTGGTGCTTACAGTCATTTCGTTAAATATTCTGTTTATGTCCTTTTCCATCCTGACTAAGGAGTTGTCCCAGTCCCCACAGTGAAGGAGACTCACAAAATACCTGCATTCATGTGCTCAAAGCAAGGCATTAATGGAGCCATGGAAGTAAAGGGGACAAGGCATCAGCAGGGAGAGGATCAAGGGAACAAACTGTTCCCTGTTGCAATGCTGATTCTCTCAGGAGATGAAAATCCATGAGGAGAGAAAAAAAACTCTGGGGCTTGCCACGTTCTGTGTAGGAGACTTGGAGGGAAAGGCTGCTGGCTAGGAGTTTGCTTGCTGAGTAATCTCACACTGGAAGAGGTCAGTCCATGGTGAGGCAAAGACACGAATCCTACACCTCACACAGGTTTGGGGTGCCCTGCTGTAGCACACGTTTGGCCACATCCTTTGCCAACCAAAACAGAGCCCATGGTCCAGTTGCTCTCCCATGGCTTAAGGTCTTGCTCTTTGCCATGGTGGTCCCAGGGATCAGGCAGATTCAGTTTGCTCTGCTCTGATCGCCCCAGGCTCCCCACAAAACCAGCGGTGACAGATAAGCACTTCTGGAGTGTAATTTGTATCCCAGGCAAGCTGAAGTGCCCTTTCTCTTTTCCATGATTATCTGGACAGGTGATAAGACTTTGGTGGTATGAATTGCTCCCTCGGGTTTTGCAGTTACATCTCCAGGGAGACATGATAATAAAACAAACAGCCCAGGATCTTCCAGGCACTCCTCGTAACTTTATGAGAAGAATACAAACCAATTCATGCCCGAAGGAGAAACTCTGTCTGCATTTGCCTGCTCTCTTTTCCTGGTCACTGTGTGTTTGGTCAGAGCCCTTCTGAGTCCTGAGTCCCCTACATCCACCTACAATTCAGCTTCCTTTTTCATTCCAGCTGGTCCCACAGCCAGGTGTCATCCCCAGTGCTGTGACAACACAAACTCATTGCTCATCTCTACTGCTTGGTGAGTTCTCCAGTATGAAGACTCCACTTTTCACAATCTTTGTGCTAGTGCTCCTTCAGGGGTAATCTCAGTTAGACCCAGGTCTGCAGGAAAAGTGGGGAAAAGGATTAATTCTACTGTTTTTGAGGGTTAAATATGCCCACTCCTTCCTGAAACATAATGACAGTCCCTTTTGGTGATGAGCAGACACTGCCTTTGCTGAGTAAAAGATGTACATATTCCAGACAATGGGTAAAATATGTACAAAGAGATCCCACAAATTATTGTATTACAAATCTCACAACTAATATTTTAAGGAATTGCACTGAAATGGTTGACATGCTTTTTTCCCAACACGTGATTTTTTTTTCCTTTTTTTATTCGCAACAACGTTTTTTATTTCAAAACTGTAATAAATTTGCATGAAGAAGGTTAATTGCAGGAAACACCAGAATGCAAACATCCAAACATTGTTACATTTCACAGCTTGCTGGTCTGATGCTGACTCTTTCCCTCCTTAATACTGTTTTCGTGAAATTGTCAGAAGTGTGACTTAAGAGGGGAAAAAAGCTTTGGCACCTTTAATTGTGTGAGAAGTAGGAAAATATATTGGCTGAGGGTCTGCAGGGCCAGATTCATGTACGTGATCAAGTGCCAGGCACGGATTTATTACTGTTGCTATAAGAAAAACTGGGCACTGTCTAATTCCAGGGTTGTAATTCTCCCCCATCAGGTTATGTCAATGACAAAGCATCTGTGCTGTGAGGAGAAGGAGAGGGGTGCTCATGTAGGCTGAGTTCAGCTTGAGAGGGATGGGGGAGAGCATGGGATGAGCTGGAAGAAGAAAACTCCTGGTTTGACCATGTTATTCCCAGCGAGTTCATCTGCTGGGCTTGCAGGCAGCTGAGTGGAGATGCTTTCAAGGCCTTGCTGGCAGACTCATCCCTGGAACTGAAACCTGTCAGCATGTGATAATTTGTGTTATTCTATATTTAGAGCAGCGAGTCACAGCCGCAGTTGTTCGCGGCTGGTCTTTAAACCGTCAAGGAGAAAGCAAGGCTTCCTGAGACGGGCCTGGAAGTCCCTGAACAATCTCTGCAGGATGGGCTTTGCCACTTCATTTCGCCTCGGCCAATCCCAGTGTTTGTTCTGGAGGTCAGGCTCAAGGTGAGGGTCTGTTGTAATTAACAACTCCAGCTCTTGGGTCCAGACCTCTCCGTGGCACATCTTTTGCTCATCAATACAGAACTGCAGCTCCTCAGCTGGGATGGGCGGTGTGGGATGGCCACAGGCTTTTACTGGGAGCAGCTCCACTCGTGGATGTGCCTCTGGATCCAGACCCCACGGCTGACTCATTTCTGTACATCCCAAACCTCAACAGCAGTGCTGGTTTGCATCGTATCTAATTTAGCAGTTTCCTTCCAAATTACTTTCTTGATAAAATCTGGCTGGGATCCTGATGCTCTGCTTGAAAATAATTTATTTTTTTTAGCTTGATTTTGTCACCAGACTCAGCTAGGACTGAAAAGACTGGAAATACTGTACCAGAATCAAAGAACTAAATGAACCCTCTCCACATCATCCCACATTCCCGCTGATCTTGGGTCAATGTGTAACATTTCAACACGATTGAAGCATTTAGTTCAGATGTCAGCTCTTTAAAACAATATTTTTTTTTAACAAAAGAAACATCCATTTTCTTTTCAAAAGCATGTTTTGAGCAAAAACATGACAGCTTTCAATTCCATGACTGTTAAAAGTGGGACACGCTGATATTATCTGTTTCATTTTTTGCAGAATAAAATCTGATGACAATCAGGAAACTGTCATGTTGGAAACAACTTTTTGCAAACCTTTCCCTGTCCCCCCAGCAATCTGGCAAATATATTCTGCCCATTTCACCTCTCTCAACAGTGCTTTGCTTTTTTTTCCTTTTTTTTTCCTTTTATTTTTTTTTTGGCCTGTCAATCAAAGTGAGTGTAAGCTTGGCAGCCTGGCTAATCCTTGGCTCTTTTTTCTGGGATCAGCTGTATGGCAAAACCCCTGTGCTATGTATACCTGGCCTCCAAATAGAGGCCTGAGACAACCAAGGCATTTTCCATGAGTCATGGAGCAGCCACCAGATAGCAGTGCTATTCCATCTGTGTGGATGGGGGCTAGGCAGTGACCCAGCTTTATCTGTCACCTCTGTCCCATTGGCAGTGCTAATCCATCCATTTCTGCGCTTTCCGAAATGTTTTCAAGTCTCAGAAACAGATGAAAGTGGGAAGAAAATGGAAATATTACCCCTCTTACTTCTGCCAAAAAATGTGAATTTAAAGCTATTCACAGAAGAGAAAATTGTAATCATGACAGCACTTGGTAAGTGCTGAAAATGTTGAGTCACAACAAGGGATCTGTCTGTTTTCTGTTTGTTTCAGTGGCAGGTGAAGGAGGGTTGAGTTAATTATTTTTTAAAGAGAGTGAGACAAGTGTTGATTTAGCAGTTTACTCATCAAAGCAATTCCACTTAGAGAGCTGCAGGATTCCAGAAAAAAACATGTTCACAAGCTGGAATTAATGTCCTGCATGCAGCAATCTAAGAGCTTTGCAGATTTTACCCATAACATAAAACAAAAAAGTTATTTTGTAAGGACGCTTCTAGAGAAACTGGATTGCAAAGTATTTTTTAGAATGAAATGAGGCAAAGCCGTCATAAAGACATTGTCTGGTGAATAAATTTCAGTCAGAAAACTCATAACAGTGTATGAGCCAAATTAAGAGGTAGATGCAAGGAGAAGAGAGGAAATTCATTTTAAAATGAATGTTGAAAAAAACTGGAGATGAGGAGGCAGGAACTTCCCTGAGAAGCATCACATCTTCTGCTCTGAAGGAAAGAGCCTAGCAGGGTGCAGGGAGAAGAAAACACCTCTGACAAAATTGGCACAGCAAGTCCCTGCACACTGAAAGTTCTATTTTTATGCAAGGTACACAAAATGTGCATTTTGTGCTGCCTCGGAGAGTGCCTAGAAATGCTTCTCACCCCAGTGAGCCCCACAGCAGCTCTGCAGCAATGGTGTGGAAGGGAACGTGCTTGGAGGTGACAGGGGCCAATTTCCAAAGTTGCTGGCACCTAATTTATGAGCCTGGGGTGTGCTTACCCAGGGCCTCCCCGATACACTGGCTAGCTGGGCTAACTAGCCCATGGCATAAAAGGCACGATTTGTACAGGTGCAGCGGGCATTGAAAGGCAGAGATACGTGGGCACAACTATGCCTGTCCCATTTAGAGATGATTTATGGGGTAAAATGTACCTCCAAGAGAGCAGGTGTCAGGGAGGGCAGCAAGTTGCTGAGTGTTTCTGCTGTTCATCCTGCAGTGTCTGGTTCCTTTGCTTTGCTCTCTGCCCTTGCCCAGAGAGCTGGGAAGAATCTAACAGAGGAAAAGAGACAAATTAAGCTGATTGAAGATCAAACTGCTTGGAAAGGATTTAAGATTTGCTGAGCAGCTGCAGGAAAGGGAGTGATCACAGAATCGTCATCATGAAATCATTGAGTGCTTTGGGTTGGAAGGGACCTTAAGAATCTTCTATTTCCAACCCCCCTGCCACAGGCAGGGACACCTTCCCTCAGCAGTGACAAACTTCTGTCCTGGCTGGGTAAGCTCGAGGGTGAGCATTTGTGTGCACTAATG
This sequence comes from Prinia subflava, assembly GCF_021018805.1. Classification (NCBI taxonomy): domain Eukaryota; kingdom Metazoa; phylum Chordata; class Aves; order Passeriformes; family Cisticolidae; genus Prinia; species Prinia subflava. The sequence goes on from NC_086261.1 coordinate 6,646,265, forward strand.
GGTTGAGGGAGGAGGAGCAATGCCCTGTCACACCACACCTGCCTGCATCCCCAGTGCCCCCAGAAAGTGGAGCCCAAATCCTTCTTGTGGACCCCAGAACCACAGAGCTGGAAATTGCCAAGAGGCTGTTCCCTACCTGGTGCCACTGAGCACTGTGAATTAACGCTGCACAGAAAGGGTTCAGGCACCTACTTTGCAGCATTTGCAAGCCTGGTATTGAGGAGAAAAGCTTTAGCAATTAAACTGAACGTCCCCAGAGAGCTTTTCACAGCTGTGCTGGTTTGTGATGTGTTTGAGGTAAGGCCAGAAGTATGAAGACACTTGCCAAGGGTGCACATTATTTACATTCAATGTTTAATCCCTTCCCAGAGAAACAATGAATTTTTTTCTTGATAATATCTGTTAAGCTTGACTACATTTTCTTTCTTCTATGTGTGACTATTTGGGTCAGTTAAGTCTTTCCATATGTATTGTTTGTTCCCATTTTGAGCCTCCTTTTCTGTGATAAACGGGTAAAAAAAGGAATCATGAAGAAAAATATATCAGACAAAAAAAACTGAGGGAAAAGAGAAAGTGAAGAATATCAAAACTGAATGTTTCATATAGAATTTTTATTTTTAAAAAATCAAATAAATTAAAATTTATTCTGAAGAATAGAAATATGGTTTGCAAAGGAGATATTTCAAAGAAGGGTCACTGAGGGGCATGATTCAGTGGTGGGCTTGGCATTGCTGAATTAAAGGTTGAAGTCAATGATCCTCAAGTTCTTTTCCAACCTAAATGATTCTGTGATTCCATGATTATGTAATGATTTTCACAGAACTGGATTTCATCCTCAGTCTCACAAAACCCCCTCTGATTTTGTTCATGGAAGTTGAGAGCAAAATTCACTGCTCGTATTTGCTACTTACAAGCTGGAGATGAGATTTCCATCCTAGATGGAGCAACTGCTCTTCTGACTAACCCTCATTTCTGTCATCTTCTTCCACAGTTTGAAGCTAATGCTTGTTCAGAAGCTGTAAAACTTGTGATATCCTCTTTTTCTTTTGAAAATCCCATACTTTGGCTGCTGCTTAAACAAACAAGAGAAAAGCTATTTTTTTTGCTAATTTCTGGCTTGAGTGGAGAAGAAAGCTCCCAGTACTTAAAGTTTTTTGTCTGTTAAAGTAATTACAATAATTACATGATAAAAAACTGCTTAGAAATAAGATAGATTAGCTCAATAACTGCTGTACTGCATTTGCAGTTGATGAGGCTTATTGTATTAATCAATGGCCTGCAACTCAGAAAAATGGCAGAAGAGGATGGGAAGTAAATTTATCTAAATTTCATCATTTGAAAAACTCTGGATGGATGTGCATCACTACTGAAGCCAGTCTGAGCTTAAGAAACAGAATGAAGTACGAAATATCATTTATCCTGTAAAAAAGTGGAAATATGTTAAATCTTCCACACTGAATTCAATTCAGTAGTTCATGAAATGTCAGAGTGCAGGTGCACATAAATAAATGGAATATTTCTTTTTAGATCCTGCATGCAATTTTAAACATCTGCAGAAGTGAGACACAAGCCCTGCAAGCTGAAGAGGTGTTGAAGGTCTCTGAGTCTGGGAGCAGCACACAATTGTAAAATTCACCCCTGAAACCTCTGCTGATCCAGGCAGACTTTGCAGCAGTGGTGTAGGAAATGGGTTGGCTAATTCAAAGAGGTTCATGAATTTTCAATGAAATCCACCTAAAATCTTGCTGGGTATTGTGTTATACTCAGTGAAGTAAATTTCCCTTTCAGTCTCCAGAAAAATTGGACTCACAAATGCTGAGATGCCATAATAGCTCAATCTCACAGTATTTTTTAGCACCCATGTGAACATTCCTTGTGAATCTCGCTAGAAAGTCTGTGTTTAGACCACCAACAGCTCTGCATTACAAAGAAATTAAATAATCTGTGTTGGCTGTGAGTAAAATTTCTAGTTAGATGATGTTTATTTGGAACAAACTCCAAAGGAAACCTTCTCCCACTGCTGCTGTGGACCCATCAGTTACTGGGTGCTCTGGAACAGGAATAGGTCAAAGTTTTCAGTGAGTCTAGTGAAACAATATCCACATTTCTCTCTTTGGCATGGGCAGCCAGAGCTTTTTGTAGCAATAAAACATGTTATTAAGATTACTTGGATACCAAGGTCCTCTTGTCTCCCAGAGTATTTAATCAGAATGTGGATGTTGCTACACATCACCTGCTTTCCCCTGTCTGTCTGTGTTACATCCCAGCATATCCTCCCAGAGGAAAAAAACCTGTGATGGAGCACAGTTTTGGGGACAGTCTCCTTCAGAGCACATTGCATCTAGGCTTCAACAGGAGAATTTCCAGGTTATTGTCTGTGGAAATGTCCAGATTATTCTGTCTGTGGAAACTCCCCAGAGCAGACAAATGGGTATTGACTTCAGTGGGATTCCCAGTGGCCTTCAGTTAAACACTGTGTGTATATTTAATGGGACAAGGCCTTTATCTCCTTATGGCTGTGGAACACAGAAAGCATTTGTCAGTGCTTGATCGATAATAAATAATGCTGATAATAAGTGCCAGGATGCAATGAAAATTAACCTGCATTTTCATTGCCAATTAGAAGTATTTATTCCCTGCAAGTGTGGTGGGCCAGGGCACTAAATCATCCAGTGATAATTCCATTCTAGGGAACTACGTGCAGGTATTATTTGTGACGTCTGTGGTGGGAAGAATGAGTTGGGACAACACTTCCTCTCCTCGTTAATTTAAAATATTTTGCCATATTTTTATGACATATATTTCTCTTGGTAAATATGTTCTTGCATCTCAGGATAGGGCAGGAATCTGTACCCCAGAGGTGCAGAGGAGACAGTTTCTGGCTGTGACTTTTCACATCTCTCTGGGCAAAAGCTGTGATTCAGCTATGCAAGTCCTAAACTAGTGAGCATCTGACTTTCACTATCAGCCATAAAAGTGCACAAGTTGAAATGAGGAAGCCCCTATTTGTCAAAAACACTCAGAGCTGTTAAATCACTGAACAATGCGATGACACATTTGTTCCTACCAGGCCTCGAAATGTGAGATCCACTCTTGTGATACCACCACACAACTCTCCCTGCTGTCACCCAGGGGTCCTGGGGGCCCTGCCACAGACCTGCCCATGGATGAGCTGCAACTCCAGAGAGCCTTCCCATCACAAGGGACCCCCACCTGGCTCAGGGAGAGGAAATCTCAGTCAGGAATACCTTGGAAACAGGGCTATTCATCTAGGCAGCTTTTCCCTCCTGTCACTGTGGAGCTATGGAGAATTGCTGCTGCCTCCTGTACGTGTGAGCCTGAAACTTGGGGCAGGCAGTTTGAGAAAACCTGTAAAGTCCAAAGTGTCTCCTTGAGCTGCTTTGTGTTGTCACAGCCACACAAGCAAGGTCTCAGGTGGGTGGGTGGTTCTAGGGTTCTCCTGAAGGAGTAAAGGGCACAAGTGAGTGTCTGTCAGGGCATTTCAAGGTCCTGGCACTGCCTTGGAAGAGGAAGGGTGTTCCTCACAGCAGCATATTTCTGTCTGGGGTGGGGAGCAGCACAGATTTCTGTATCTCCTCAGCTGCAGATGTGGTGGGGTTGGGTGAAGCTCCCCACATTCTCCCAGGTGAACCTGCATTGTGCTCCCCACACAAACACAATAGCATCCACTCTGTTTGTTCCTCTACAATCACCTCATCAGAAGCTGGTTCCTTTTCCATCCATCTGCATCTTGGGTAGTTACTAGAAGTAAGGGACATACAGAAGTAATACTCCTCTGAATTCAATGTGTTCCTGCTCTGGAAAAATGTAAATCAAGAGCCGACAGGTGGGGTGGGAAATGGCAGAAGAACCAGGACTGGGAGCTGTAAGATCAGAGCAGTCAAAGCCAGTAAAAAGCTGATGCTGGAAGAATTAGATCTCCACGAGCCAAGGTGAATTTAGCCTCCAGTGTAGCTCTTGCAGGCAGTGCAGCACAGAGCTTCTCAGCAGCTCTCTCCAAAGAGGGACTTTCATGTCTGTGTCGGTGCCCCGGTTTCGCAGGCGTCAGCAGAATTGCTGAGGCACTGAATGTCAGAGCTACAGGGACTGGCAGAGCTGGGACTGCTGCCAAACCAGCTAAAACACACTCAGCCAGCAAGTGCTGATTCTATCTCTATCAAGGCAACTCTCCCAAGGGCCCGGCGTGGAAACCTAACTGGTCCAACCAGTTGTGCAGGAGAGCTGTGGTGTGAGGACACCAAGCAGCCTCCTGGCCACCGTGGCTGAGGAGGGATCAGACTGGGGCATCTTGGTGCACCTTTGTCCGTGGTGCAGCCCGTGGTCAGCTGCTTCTCTCTGCATGAATCCTGCCTGTGAGTTACTGCCAGAAACTCCTCCTAAGGATGAGGCAAATCAAAAGAGAAAATGGGGAGAGTCTGAGCACTCCTGTGCCTTGGAGGAGCTCTCCTCAGAGGCATCAAGTGTCTTGTCTCTACCTAACAGGTTCTTAATGCAGCCCTGTCCTGGCACTGAGTCAGAAGCTCTGAAAGCAAAAAGGGCACCTGGAGCACACGTGATATTGCTGATTCAGCACTCTTAAAATATTTATTTTGCAATTGCACAGTGCTGCAGTGGCTGCAATCCAGCTCTAAGAGGGCATGCACAGAGAAACAAAGTCTCTGCCCCAAACAATTCACATTTTCCCTTTACAACTCTACTACTACTTCAAGCCACAGTTATGGATGATGTTTTAGACTAGTAAATAGCCAGACAGATGAACTTTCTTTCCTGCAGCCTCTGCTGAAGTCCTTTCTCCCTCTGAAAAATAATTTATCTTCTTTTCAGGTAGTTGTGCCTTTTTTTTAAATTTATTTTTTTTTAAATTGATCAAATGTCTTTTGAAACTTCAGGTCTGTTTTCCCTGCTTTGTTGTGGAAGCAAATAAGACAGCCTTATGGCTCCATGTAAAATTTCAGCCTTGTTTATAAATTGCTTGTGATTGATTAAGTAATAAAAATGCTTTTAAGACAGGGAGGTAAATCTCCCAGCTAATTGTTTAGTGCTTTACATTATAACCTTGTTACAGTGACTGGGCTGAACAGCTTTGCTAATTCTGTCTCTTAAGAGTCACACTGGAGCTGTAATCCCAGTTTGCTGCTCTGCCCTGATCACTGAAAGACACAGACCATAATTAATGGGTCAATAAACAAATTGAGTGATGCATCTGAAACAACAAGAACAAATTTTTCCTTTTTAAAGGTGAGTTCTGAGGTGGAGATGATTTCTCAGGCAGGAACACTGCCAATTTCCAGCCATGGCCTGGATGAAGTAGAGCAGGAGCATGGCCCCTCTGCCTCTCAGCCACTTCTCATCTGCCTCTGTCATGGAGCCTTGGGCAAAGAAATCAGCAGCACTGAGCTGGGTGTGCTAAGAGTGGGTAAAATCAAGACTAATTTAGGGAAGCTGGTGTGATTCATATGCAAAATGTCTTCATTGCATGTTGTTTTTTGTTTTGGATACAAAGCAGTCACCCAGTTCACATACTAGACTTTAGGGACCATGAAAATACCTACAATAAATAATTTAACAGGAGCTCAGTAATCCTAGATTTATTTCTACCTCAACTACCAGAGAGGAAGCAAGTGTTGTCTATTGATTGAATGCTTGAGATGGTTCTTCTAAAAAATGTTGAATCCAGAGAGAATTCTGATATTAATTTTGATGTAGTTGAGTAACACATGTGATAGCCTATGATAACAAGCATGCTGCTGATTTCAGGCTCATGCAGAGCTAGATCAGATCAGTCTCTGGGGTGACATGAGCCAGTGCAGCCTTTGTTCACAACAAATACAGAGCTGCTGGGAAATTCAGACCAGCTGTGGAGGCACCAGCAAAGTACCAGCCTCCTCCCTGGGCTCCCCAAATCTGGGGGAATAGTCGCACTTCCACTCTCTCCTCTTGTTGTGTTGTTTTTTTTAACAAAGTGGTCAATTAATCTCTTGGCTCCGAGGTCCCTTCCAAGCATTCATCAGCAGCAGAGGCAGGAGGCTGATTGCTGGGGCTGATTGTGGCATCAGCTGATTAGAGGGTCTTCATTGTGAGGACCAGAAAAAGGCTAAAAAGCCACCAAACCTTAAAACTTTCAGGCAGGATGGGCCTTGCTTCTGTGGAGCATTTGATGGCATCTGGACCAGCATCTCTCCCTCCTTGATGGATGCTCCCTAAGTGCTGAGATGCGTTTGGGTGAAAGTAAGCCCAGAAATGAGCCACTTTCTTGCAGATGTTTTTCTGGGAGGGAAATGGGGGTGGTTTTCTCATAGATCTGGTGATGCCAGCTAGGCCCACACAAGCAGCCCCATCCTGGTGCTGCCAGCACCTTCAGCTGACACCCTCCTTGTGCGGTGATGCTGGGGGAGGTGGTTGGGACTGCAAATGTTTGGATGCATCTGGGCCAGGTGGGCTCCCTGTGCAGGCTGACATGTCTGAACAGGTACCTGAAATTAGCACTTTGAGTTTTGCACACCTGCATGCTAAAAGATAAATGAGAGGAAAAGGAACCCTTTTTTATCATTAAAATCAAAGCAATGCCCCAACACACAAAACCTGCCAGCAGGCAGTTCTGCCTTTCATGTGCTCACAGGCTCTGTGGTGTGGCATGACACAGTGGTCCCCCAGTGCTGAAGCTACAGTCTTAAGAAAAAGAGTTTTAGAGACCTCTATATGTTCTTTCATATACCCTGTATCCAGTTTACAGGTAAATTTCCCTGATCATGTACATACTTATCTTCTTTTTTTGGTTGCAACAGTGTTTAACCGTTCAAATTTGTGCCATGTTTGCATTACCCCCCTGTCGTGGCTTCATTATTAAAGCTGATGCTTGCAGGTGTCTTATCAAAATGCCCAGAACCAAAACTGTCTGAGGTTTGGTTTACCAGCATTCTGCTCCAGTAAGCAACCAGATCTTTGTAGTCTGCTCCTCAGTTGAAACAAGGTCAAAGTCAAGCCTTCAATTAATGCAAAGCAATATTACCTGATATAGCTGAAAATCAAACAAAAATTGTTGTCCTCATTACATTTTTACCTATTCTAGGTAGTAAAATTCTTAAAGAGTGCAGGGTGGGCTATGTTCTCTGAAGCATGCACTGCACTACTGCTGGAAAACCTTTGTGTCATTGCCAAGACCCAACACTGCCTGACTTAAGAAAGCACCAGGAGACTGAGTGCAAAATGCAGCAATTTTCCTGTTCCTGGCTTTACTCAGCTGCCTGCACACCCCTCAGAAATCTCAGTGTCCTTACTGGCTGTTTTACCCCTCTCCTCTGAATCTTAATGATACATTAACAGCACTAATCAGCCCCAGATGTAATAAGTCACAAGGGAGTGTTTTGTTGCCTCGGCCCCACCTTGCAGGTGCTGGTTGATACAATTAAGCAGCTCTTGTGCATCCTGGTGCAATGAATACACGACAATCTCTCAGTCACAGAGCTCAGGCAGTGATGCTGCCTTGAACTGAGAGAGTTATCTTCTTACTTTCTTGTGCTCTTAGAGAAGATTAATGGGAATTCACACTGAGGGGGGAAAAACATAATATTTTATTTTGTTGGCAGCATGCACATATAGTAAAGAATATATTTTTTAATAAAAATCAATGATGACTTAAAATACACAGTAAATGTTGTAACATTAATAAAAGATGCTACACATAAAATTAGACTTAAATGTGCAGTTTTCCCAGCTATTTACAGCCCACATTTCAGATCTGATCATGCTTCCAGCAGAGTGAAATGGTCTAAAACAGCTGTCAGATGAAATAAAATAAATACTGCCTCAATGCAAATAAAATAAAACAGCATCCCAAAAATTCCTGACTGAGCTCCAATGTGACCTCCCCACAAACTGAAGAGGAGTCAGGATGCAGGTCTCGGGCACAGATGAAGGTCACTAAAAGCAGGATTCTCTTGTGGTTTAACCCCAGCTGGACCCTCAGTACCACCAGCCCCTTGCTCATGCCCCACTTTGTGTACTGAGTAGGACAGTGGGGTTTTCTTTCTTTTTATCTTGTCCTCTGTGAGTCAAACAGCCTCATTTCCTCGCTGCTTCCTGTAGGTCCTGCTGTCTCCCCTCTCTCCTCCAGCTGATCCAGGCAGCGCCTGTCACAGGCTGCAGTTCTCAGCCGAGCCTGCACCAGCCTAAAGTCAACAAAAAGCTGGGTTTGTGCATCCCACAGACCTTACTGCTGTTTGTAACCCAACGTGGTTTGTCCCTTTCTCAGCAGTGTGACATTTTAGCCTCTTTTTCTGCCCCTTCCACACAGTTATTTAACCAGTTGTTGCCACTTTGTACTTATATTTTTGACCATCCCTGCTGATCTCTGCTGCATTTTAAGCCTGTCCTCCGGAGGAAATTTACTTGCTCTGAATAAAATCTTGGGACTAAATTTAATAAGTTTGTTTCTATTTTATCACTCAGGTTATTAATGAAAATATTGAGCAGCACAAGAATTAAGAGGCACTGTGTAAATCCTCCATGAGACTTCCCTGCAAGTCCAACAATGAGCCATTTATTATTCTGGATATGGCTTTTCAAACAGCTCTTCACAAAAAATATGAGTGTGTTTCTCTTACTTTGTCATGAGCAATGACATTTAAAACCTTAGAAAGCAAAAATACAGCTTAGCTACTGTGTTTGCTTAAGTACAGAGTCCCTCTGGAAGGACAGAATAACTTACTGTGACTTTCTTAACATGTATGACATATATAATATATAGACACAGTCCTTGTCTGCCAATACCCCAACAGTGAAAGAAAACTGCAGAATGGATCTCAGTGCAAGAGGGAATTTCCTAGTACAGAAATGTGAGGATGCACCCCAGAGAGAAGGAGTGCCTAAGGGAAGAAGGGGAGCAGGTCTCTCCCTGTCTCTGAGTCAAATCTAGAGCTTTGTAGTAGTGATTTGTGCTGGTACCATGGTAACTCTGAGGACACACAGAGAAGAGAGTAGCAGCAAAGGCAGTGTGTACTCTGCTGAGTGATTTGTACCTCTCTTACCCAAGGGAGCAGAGGCAGAGTGGGGGGGCCGTGTGTCTGGCACTGGGTCACAATGATCTTCCCTGGGGAACCCCTCTGGCTGTGACTCTGCCAGCTGCAGTGAGCTGCTGCTTCTGGGTGAAAAACCAGGTCTGGCTCCATGCAGATACTGCCAGTTCTGCAGGGCAGACAGGCCACTCAGAGAAAAAGAGGGATGTCCAGTCTGGTGTCCTGGGTTCCATGTGCTTCTAAAGAAGACCCTGATGAGATAATTGTAAATTAAAGTTCTCACCTTCTTGCTGTGCTGGAGGTAAAGTACGCTTTTGTTCAAGACCTGGTTAAACAGAGTTCATTTAGGGAGAGAGAAGGTGATGTCCCTATTTTGTTTCCCCTACTTTCCTTATTTAATAACATCACTTCTAGCAGTGCACTTGGGTACTTGCCCTCTGTGCCCTCTAAATACTTTAATTCCATCCTTGATTATTTATACCCCTTGATACACAGGGACTTTTATCACAGACCCTGATAGTCATTGGTTACCCATGAGGGCTATTTTTAGCAATGGTAATCTTTCCTCCAAAGTCACTGCCTTGAGTGCCCTGCTCATTCCAGCCACTCTTCACTGAGCTCCCTCCAAGGGGTTGACAGGACACTTCCACAGACTTTTATTTTTTTGAAGATCCCCTTTGTGTTTTAATTCCAGCTAGCATGAGGCAGCATGGAGATGCTGGGTGGTGTGAGTTGTGGAAAATGCAGAATAAGAGCTGTGGGGTGTGTTCCAACCTTGACAAGCTTGGGGAGATGCAGGGGGATTGGAGATGTCAAGGAGATTGGAGATGCTGAGTGGGAAGAGAGTTGTGCTATTTCAAGTGTTTGCAACAAGACCTGAAGTTATAACAACTCACCTGTTTTGGGACATTGTTCAGAACTGAAAACTGAGAGCTGTGGATTGTTTTTAGCAAAAAAGCATCGCTGATTTCAGCGTCAGCTTGAGCCTGTGAGGTTCAGTGTGCAGTTTTGTGGCTGGGTAAGGTCTGCACAAGGACCACTCAGGCTGGCAGCAAGCACATGCAGGTTCACACTTAATCCTGACTGTTTGCCAGCCTGCACTCTAAATTTGAAGACCATTTTAGGTGTCAGAGAAATTGTGTAAGTCACACCTCCAGGTTTTTCAGCCTGTTATTCAAACTGAGAACATCATTCACATCTTGAATAAGCAGGGTGGAAAGCAGTGCCCCTCCTCCTCCTGTCTTCACTTCATTAGACTGGGATTCATTTAATAAAGAAAAGAAATATGTCACATGTTTATTTATTTGTCTCATATTTTCATGTTCCTTTTTTCCAAGAAGCAGACAGAGGCTGGAAAACTGTCCTTCTTGTGCTGTTACCATGGAGAGAAAAGAGCCCATTAACACTGTTATTTAGGCTTTTCATGTTATCAGTCAGAAGCAGGGAGCAAGCTACACAAATGTCCCTGACCTAAACCACAAGGCAGACATGCAGTACAGCAAAGCCAGGAGATCCATCACCCTGTGCTAGTGCTCAGGGCACCTCACCCTACAAGCATTTGCAAGATCTAAATGTTCCTGCTTAGCTCAGATCTTTATTGGAGTTAAAAGGAAGGACCCAAACCTAAGAAATGAATAATTTTGGAAGAATCTGCAGCTGGTCCAGAGATGGGCCAAAATGGTGCTATTTGGCCCAGCCCTCAAAAAGCACACAGAGACAGAGAAATCAGTGCTTTTTGCCATTGTTTGGCTTCTTACTCTCCTACTGCTTTATATCCCAAGACAGTTCCACTTTGAAGTTGAAATAAAGATTGATGGCATTGGTGCCCAATATCTAAAAAATTGACACAGCCAGGAGTTCATCTTCATTTGCATAATTTCACTTATTCCAGCAGAATTTACAGCTCCCAGTCCCTGTGCTGAGAAGAATAAAGCCAGTGCAGTCTGGCTCTTCTTTATTACCCCTCTTAAAGTTTATGTCTTCAAATATGGTCTGGTTATGAGTTAACAATACTGAAAAGATCAATACCAGAGTCTGACTAGGGGAGCTCAAAACATGTTCATAAAAGTTAAATTAGAATCATAAAATGATTATGGGCTCCTGCCTTTTTTTTTTTTTTAGTTTTATTTCTATTTTTTTTCCTTGACTCTGCTGCTTGATTTGGGTGGCAGTTTGCTGGCTGCCAGAGAGGCAGCTCCCATCTGTCCTCCCCTCCACTGTCTCTTAATTCAAGACAAAAAAGGGCTGGAGCAGGGCTGTGTGGAGCATTTCAGTGGGGTTCAGGTCACATTTAACTGCTCTCCATTTCTATCAGACTTTTTCTGAAGCGGGTCCTTAGCAGGTGGCTCACAGAAGGTTCTCCAAAAATCACAGAAAAGAGTGAGAAACACAAAATATATTCACAACCTTTATTGCAAAAGCATTGCAGGCAGTGCCTGACACCTCTGAGGCCAAGACAACTTCTACCCTCTTTCACACCATCTCCAACACTTGTCACAAAAGAGAAATCATTTTGCTGTATCCTTTTATTGGTTTGTTTCATCCCCATCTTCCCTTGGACCACCTCAGTTTCATTAAGGGGAGAGGACAAAATTGAGGTTAAACCACAGAATAACAGAATGGTTTGGATTGGAAGGGATGTTAAAGCTTCAACCTCCCTGTCATGGGCAGGGACACCTTCCACTGGATCAGGTTGCTCAGAGCTCCATCCAAGCTGACCTTGAACATTTCCAGGGATGGGGCAGCCACAGCTTCTCTGGTGATGTTTTTGCAAGTCTATAGAGACTCTTCTGTGAATAACCATATTGTAGACATGCTGATAAATCTGGTCCCAGCTGATGGTTGCATTGTCTTGTCTCCTTCTATGTCTTCTCTTACCTGCTGTATTTTTAACATGCCTGTCCATTGCCGAGAGTGGACATTACCCCAGTTTATCAGATGTCGGAGAGGGACACAGAGCAAAAAATGACCCTGTGGAGATGAAGTGGGAGCTCTGGGGTGCAGCACAGGGTGGAGGCACTCCTCAATATCAGAGCATTCTCCTTTCCCATGCCATGGTTAACTTCTCCTAAGGATCCCAGCCACAGCCGAGTTCATGTGAACTTGTGTGAGCTTCTGCACGTGGGCGTATCATGTGAGATATCAAAATGCTCTTGAGAACTACCTGAAGTAACCTTGCTCTGCTTCTAACAAAAAAACACTGCTCAGTGATTTACATTTCTTTGTAATCTGATGCAGTGATTAGAAAAATCTCGTCATTGTAGTTTTTTCCCTTTAGCACAGCAACCCGTGACCCCTGTGCTGGGTTTGAGAGGGAAATGTGGCTCTTCATGTGGAAATGAGTCAGGCATCCTGTGTAAACATCGGGGGAGCACGGAGCCCACTAGGACTGAGCAGGGGAACATGAAATGGCCTTTAATCTGATCACAAATCTCTCTTCTAGGGAGGCGAGCTGTGGGCTGCTAGGTGCCCTAGATGGTAGAGACAAGTCCCCAGCTATGGATTGCAGGCTCAGAAGGATTAAAGGAAGGAGCTGGCAGGTGATGATACTGTGCTGTTTTACTGTGGTTTAGCACAGTAGCCAGCCCTGGCACTCTCCATGAGCCCTCTTTCCCAGCCCTTGCATCACCCCATCTTCTTCCACATCCCTGTGCTTGGAAAGGCCAAGGTCAGTCTAATTTCTCAATTTTTGCCTGAAGTTTCTCTGTAATGAGCTAGGACCAACTTCCCATCTCATTTAACCTGCCAATGGAGACCCAGAGAGGAATTACAAGTTCCTTGAGCTCTGAGTACAGATGTGCTCATCCTTGAGCAACCTTGAAGCTGCCACAGAGCCAGTGAGGCAGTTCCTGACCCCATCTGAGCCCTGGTGGAAACTCCCTGCAGCCCATGGAGGAGGGAGGTGGCAAGGCATGGACCAGGGAGATCAGATGGGAGGAACACTCTGTACTTGTGATCCCATTTCCAAAGTGACATGGTGTGCCTTCCAGGTAACTTATTGCCTTCAAGAACAAGAATGGGGAAAGTGAGGGGAAAAAAGGACATAGAGGGTAGGCAGGGAATAGCATGGATGGTCCCAGGTCTTTTCTGGGATAGGAGGACACAGACACGATCCTGAGTGGACGGTTGAGATGCTTGGTGACAGGGGAGTCATGGACCAGGTTCCTGAGTCCCTCACTGGAGGAAGGGGAGTCAAGCAGGGAAGCTGCCTTGCAGGAGGTGGGAGAAAGGAGAATCCCAGATTGCTTGGTTGGGGCAGGATGGTCACCACTACTCATGAACATAACAGGAGCTGCCCGAAGAGGAGATTTTCAGGTTTGTCTTAAGATAATGGGTCTGCCTTTAGGCAGAGACCCACACTTGGGGGTTAAAAGTGTGCAGCATCCTGCACTCAGGCGCTGCAGAGCAGAGTTTTATACTACTGTGTGTTCACTGCTGGGTGCCCAGGGCAGGCTCCACCTGGGCTACTGCTCTCCATAACACCCGTTGTTCAGCAACCCTCCTGCTCCCAGAGAAAATAAGTGAGGCAGCTCCCAGTTCAAAGGCTCTGTGAGGAGCAAAACCTGCTAGCAGATACCCACAGAGCTCTCACTGCTGCTGCCACACACAGGGCTGTGGGGAGGCTCTGGCTTTGGGAAGTGCCTGTGCAGCTCTGGCACAGCAGCAAGCACCACAGTGGGTGGTTACCTGCAGCCTGGCAGCCCAAGCAGAGTAATGATGATTAGCCTTGCAAGCAGGCTGCTGCTGCAAGCAGCCTTGATCTTGGGTCACCTCCCTGTGTGCTGCTCTAGCAGCAGGGAAGGGAGCAGCAGCAAAGCTTCCTGCAATCCCACATTCCCTGCCTGAGCTCTCCAGCCCGATAAGGAAAAATTGAATTTCTGTTCTCTGACCTCTGGATCAGATGCTTTTCCCCACACTGAGCTTATTGCAGATCAATGATTTTTAAGTGCTGACATAAACACAAATATTACAGCTGGACAGTTGGTAATAGAGGCTGTTTATTACAGCAGCATTCCTCAGTAAGATACAATTATGTCCACACTTCCATGGCTCCTTTCAGCTGAGGAGCTCAAAGCTGCAAAGCCTCACAAGACCTTGTGATGTGACTCTAATGCTGTTGCAGAAGTCAAGAGAGCCCAAAGAGGTTGAACATGAAGGCATAAAGCCATGTCCAATGGATCTACTGTCCTGCATGAAAGCCTGTCTAGCCCAGCCTGGTTTCTCCTGTGGGCATGACAGTTTGAAACACTTTCTGATCTCCTCAAGTATTCTTTTCTGCAAACCTATAGCCAGTCTGTGGTTTTATTTGTTCCAAACAGCAACCATGACAACCTATTAATGTATTCACAAAGATCCAACAGGATCCATGGAGCCAAGTATCATTTTAGCATCAACAACAAGGAGTTTGTGAGGTATTGCTCAGTCAAGCCGTGTAAAGAGGAAAAAGAGTCCTTCCTTTTCACATCATACAGTGCTCTTACCTTTAGAAGAAAGATGTAGGGTGTCAGCATTGCTACCTGATTTTCTCAAGTGCTTCCAGGCTCCCTGGGAACTCAGTGACAATGCTGAAAATTAGACCTTCTACCTTCAGATTGATCTATACTTTTTGTCACAAAAAGAGATCCACAACCTTCAGGCATATGTAGGAAGATATTTAAAATGAAAAACGATGAGACTAGAGCAAGTACAAAAGAGATGTAAAAGCTTTTTGAAACAGCACACTCTGTTCCCAGCCCTGTACTTAAATTGCTTTCTCGGCTGGTGTTGCTGGAGAGGGTTGGGCATCTGAAGGTCATTGCAGGTACTTGCAAAAGTGTCTGGGGGGCTGCTTCAAAATGAAAGGTTGCTTCTCTCATTTCCTCACAGACTATGGCCAAAGAGATCAGATCTGAAGATTGCAAAGCCCTGGGAAGGCAGCCCAGCATTGCCTTGGAGCAGGAGCTGAAATTATTTGAAAGTTTCAATATTCCTCTTTTTGTTGTGATTATTTTGCAACCAGCATTTACAAAGAGCTACACAGTTCTTTGAAACCCAATTCACTGGTGCAAAGAGAAGAGTGATTAAAACAAATCCAAATGCCAGATGGTTTGGGGATTCGAGAGAGTCTAAAGATTCACATCTCTATTGTGAGGTGAAAACCACTTTTATTACTCGAAAATCATTAGCAACTCATGGACTTGGTTCTCAGGGAAGCTGTGACTGCACTAGGATGTCTCATTGCTAGTCCTTGTGTGGTGCTGTCTCTACTCCTGGAAATGCACCCACACACTCCAGTGTGTCACTGTCCCTTCCCCACCATTTCCATGGGACAGCTGGAAACCTCCTTGTGTAGTGACCCAGGCCAATTTTTTGTGTGTAACCTGCTTTGTGTTGATTTCTCACTGTGTACAGACATGTTCCCAAGATGCTGGATGAGGGGACAGGGACACTGGAGAAGCCATTGAGAGAAGAGGCAAGAACCACTGTATGTTTTTGTATTTTTTTTTAAAGAAGATAATTGTTGTGTCCTGTGTTACAGCACAAGTTTCACCAGCACAGGAGAACCTTCCTCATGTAACACTTTCTATGGGAATGACAGAGCAGTTGTCAGTCACACAAGGCTTGTCAATCTGGCCCATTTCACCAAGATGAAATTTGTTTTGCAATGTGAATAAATTAAGACGGAACTGAAAAATTCCCGTACGAGGATTAATTAATCATTTGGAGAGACCCATGGGCTCCCAGGGCTCCACCACAGGGCTCCTGGAGCATCGTCAGTGTGTTGTGAGAGACAGCCAATAAGCAGGATCTGATTCAGTGCCCGAATTAATCTATATGAATGGCTGTGGGATCCATTTGAAAGCAGCATTGAGAATTGGCCTATAAAAAGGCAGCCCAATTTTTAGAGGAAGCTCATTTGGGAAATGAATGAGGACTTTACAATCTCCTTCAGCCATAAAAAACCATACACATCTCACACTGCTGCTTGCCTATTTTAATTAAACCAATAATTAAATTTTAATGAAATGAAGGTTTTACTGAAAAAGAGGCAGCAGTGATTGACGAGTTTTCAGTTGGAGGAGGGAGGTGAAGTGGATATATCAAGCCACAGGGCTCCCCTCCCCGAACAAATTCTGGAGGAAATACACGGAGAACTGGATTCACATAATGAGCTGAACAAGAAACACTTATGATAATGAAGCTGGGAGGCAGTTTGTGTCCTGTGGCTCTCCCTGGCTCTGTGTTTGTTTCCCCACTTGCACCAGGGTAAGCCTGAATTCACAAGGTTTTGACTTCCACCTGAGAGCCCAAGTCTGTATCAATGCCAGCAGTGTCCCACCAGGAGCCTGCAGGGACACGTCCTGGAATCATCAACACTTGGCTCCACGCTGAGAAAGGTGGAGGTATGAACCTTTGTGGCCACTCTTAATTGAAGCTGGTCTCTGAGGCAAGTTTTCATTAGAAATGAGTCAAAACCCTCATGATTTCACTGAGCCTGTCTCCAAAACAAGGCAGATGCACACAGAAGCTTGCTGGGACAAACCAAGGGCTCGCCAAATGCTGCCCAAAGGACGAAAGGGTGCAGATGTTCAAATGAATGCTCAGGCATCAGTAATAAGCTCTGCCTGCTTGAAACACTGACAAATGTGCACCTGGCCACAGCCTCTTTGACTTTTGGGAGAAAAATGCAACAGCTGAATGAATAGATGACAACATTTTTTCCCTTCCATCCCAGATATTCTTGCTTTGAGTTTTCCCATGGTGGCACTGGGGGGAATGTGACCTGTACTGTCCCCCTGCCTCTGCCACAGATGCTGGATGTGTCCTTGAGAGACCCTTCCTTGGCTTTGCAAAGTGTAAACTGCAAAAAAATTGTCTCACTCCCCAAGAGGGGGTTGTGAGGCTTGATGAATTAATATTTGCTGCATTTTGCACGTGTCAAGAGCTATTGATAGGCACACCAGGGAACGTACCAGGCACATCCACAGCTAAAAGGATGAGCTGCCACAGCTTGAACAAGAGGAGCAGCCTGGGGTTTGTCAGCAATTGTGTCATGTTCATAGCAACCACCACAGGTCTGAGCAGGAGGGGCCTTGGACATGCCAGCACTGGTGGGTCACATTATTGATGTGCTCAGAGATTACGTGAAAATGGCATTGAACTATTATTATTCTAACAGCTGTCCTTTAGTTTAATTCCATTTGGAAACATGATTGAGAAAATCCTTCCCTTTCTGATTTTGTTCCAGTGCCCTAAAAACTTACAAGCTC
This sequence comes from Prinia subflava, assembly GCF_021018805.1. NCBI lineage: Eukaryota > Metazoa > Chordata > Aves > Passeriformes > Cisticolidae > Prinia > Prinia subflava. The sequence continues at coordinate 6,663,549 of NC_086261.1, forward strand.
ATTGGCCTTTTTCAAAATGAATTTTACAGAGAAGCAGAAATCCCAGAGATAATGTAGTTCCTAGGATTTTAGGAAAAATAGGTGTCTGGGTACAAGTGAGACACGTGTGATGTAACACTGGTGAGAAAAAGGCTTTTCTAGTACACTCTGGAGGCTCTGTGGACCACGAAAGTGTGGAAAAGATTGCCCCAAGCACTTCAGTTGGAAAGCCTGTGCTCTCAGCCACAGCTGGCCAGCTGTGAAACTGCCTCCAATAAGAAGCCTAGCTTCAGTAACTCTATTGCTTCCAGAAATAGCATTTGCCCAGGATGATTTCCACAGGGTCTGCACTTTGACAAGAAGACTCTTCTGAAATTGTACCAAACCATCTTGTTCAGCAGGTCTGCAGGGGTTCCTCCAGGGAGGCAGAGTAGGGCAAGAGCCTCTAGGATGGGGAGAGGAAGCTGAAGCTGGAAACAGAGACAGGATCTGTGGGCATAATATGGGCTGTAGTAGTGTGTGTTTTCACTGGGTTCAGGGCCCAGGGAAACTGGGCCAGCTTTTCTGAACCTCTTCCTTCCTGGTGTGTTTGCAAAAAGCCACTGCTCTGTACATCCAAAGGGCTGAGAGTGTAAATACATATCTCTGAGGGAAGTTAGAAGGACCTAATCTCCTAAAAGATCCTCTTGGGTGCTTCCAGAGCCAAGTCTCTGGGAACCCTGCCTGCTTTCAATCAGTCAAAGCAAAATGTAGACAAATGCTGTCCCTTAGTCTTACATCTTCTCTGTCTCCAAGATGACTTCCTTCCCCACAGTATAAATTTCCCTGCATTTTAAATTTTGCTGTGTTCTTTATTCCTATAGAGAACTGTTCATCATTCAGGATGGGGATGGTTTTTAATGATGAAGTATTGCAAATAATGGGCCATCCTCAGTTCCAACTGTGTTTCTCATGATGACAGCTCCTTCCAAGACCTCCATAGCACTGATAAATTTATTAGGTCATAAACCATTATTCAAATTCAGTCTTAGCCAAATCTCAGTGTGTGTACTGTGACTGCTCCAGATTTGGAGAGTTCAGCTCCAGATTTAGCCAGTTTTGATGGTCCCAGGGGAAACAGGATAGGGATTCTCCCACCATCACTTTTTGCCATGCTTCCTCATGAGACAGATAACTGATATTCATCACACCTCAAAGCAAAACAAGAAGGAGAATGTGCTGCTACAAAAACTGTGGTAGAGAATCCCTTTTGGAGTTATTTTTCTGTCCCAATATGGTATCACCTAAACCAGGCCAACTTTCCATGTTCTGCTTCACTTGCAGGGCTCATTAAACTGCTGTCATAGGATTGCTTATTTGGGTTGAATTCTCTCTTTTTTCTTTGTTTGTTACACTTTTTTTTCTGGCACCTTTGCATACTGTGTGTGTCAGAGATGCTAAATGTGAGACAGAAAAGACAGATATACCACAATTTGTTCTGTTAATTGGAGAGCTTTGTCTACTGCTGTATCTAGCTGATGTAAAGTCCACTTCCTTACACATTCAAAAAACCAAATTCTTCCTCTTATTGCATGTGTCTGTGCTCAGTTTTGCAATGGGAGTGCTGGGTAGTTTTAAATTAGAACAGAGACATTTTTAACAGAATAATAATGATGACACAAGAGGCAAAGAAACTGTCAAGGTAGGAAAAAATGTTTTCTTTTTATAAGCAATAGAAAAGCTTGATATAGTTATGTCCATGGGAAAAGATGTTTTGTCCAGCAGAAATATTTACTGAGCATCAGGATAAAGAGGGCTTTGCTACCCGGGGATCTGCCAAAGAGGATTAAAGCATCAAAGCTGTTAATTTAAGTATTTTTCTATAATTTCATCCTGCTCTTTTGCTTCTTTAGTACATCTTTCCTGTTATCATTCAACACGGGGGTGGCATTATGGGCTATTTGGGACGGGCAGCCTCGTGCTGTGAGGGCTCTATCAGCAGCCAGAAGAGCAGCCCAGCGAGGGCTTTGCCAGCCTCAGGCTCACACAGGGCACTGGTGCAATCAGTAGCTCCGTGGGTGGATCTGACTGGAACACACTTGCAGCAGTCAGGAAAAGGGCAGGTATTTTCCACCTGCTGTACCTGAGGCATTGAAGGACACAGCAAGATGTTCCATAGGGAAAAAGTGGGAACATGTCTCAGCAGTCAAGTGGTTGAATACAGCTTTCTCAAGGTGAGCTGTGTGTGTGTATTTAAGATATGACAGACTTTTCAGAGTCATAAAATCGTAGAATTGCAAGGGACATTGAAGGTCATCCCATGCCACCCCTGCCATGGGCAGGGACACCTTCCACTGGAGCAGGTTCCTCAAAGCCCTGTCTGACCCAGCCTTGAACACTTCCAGCAATGGGGCAGCCACAGATGCTCTGGCAATCTGTGCCAGTGTCTCAGCACCCTGATAGGGAAGAATTTCATCCTTATATCCAACCTAATCCCACCCTTTTCCAGTTTAAAGCCATTACCTGTTGTCCTATCCTTAGGAGCCCTTGTCAAAACCCCCTCCCCAGGCCATGGCACTGGGCAGTGACAGAATGGAAGGCAGGTTGGATGGGAATGTTCCCAGAGAAACAAAACTCTGAGTACCCCTGCCTGCTCCCCTCTCTGCCCTGGTGCTCTGTACAATCCCAGCCTCCCATTAAACCAGTAACACCAGCAGTTTCCAGTGGTCTGGTTTTGACCCAGAAGATGTTATCTTCACATCCAGTGGCTACAGGAGCCTTGAGTCACTTCCAGCACAATCTGAAAATCAATTTCACTCTCATGGCTTGTGTTTTCACTTAGATTTTAACCCCTTCCCTTGTGTAGAAGAACAAAGTATTTCCAGAGAGGGGGGCAACATGACATTATTCAGAGGGGTAAGCCTCTGCCTAGTCATTCACAAATGGAACATCATCAGTCCTCTGCATTCAAATATATTAAATTTGTTTTGGCAATCACTTACGATAAGCATTGTGCTTAAATGAAAGAGAATGAAAATGAAGGGTTTGTTAGAGAGAAAAGCATCCAAATAGAAAAAGCAATATCCCTTTATTAAAATATATATATTTCTTGGCTACACATAATTTTGACAGGGGAAGTCTATCCTCTATTTAATATAATTGAAATATGGACAGTTAACTGGGTATTTTACACAGCGATATTTCAATTGCATTTCATAAAATTCAGGCTGGCTTCAGAATGAATAATTTATCCAATTAGATTTTTTCCTTCCCATTTTTAATAGAACCTGGCCATTCTCTTATCTATCTCACTGGTTTAAAAATCGAAATAATCCTATTAGAAATCAGGTGTACAATGTGAGTCCAGAAGTGGTGTCAATATTTTGAGAATGAGGAGGAAAATATCCTCAGGTTAATCGCAGGTTTCCAAGCTGATTTTGGTATTTGGACTTCATTTAATGCTAATGTCAAAAAAAATGAATGAGTTCTGCAGTTCCTTGGTATAGACTCTGGAGAGGAAATGTGAAGCTTGGCTTTGGCTGGTCACTTTATTCTGCTGGTATTGAATCTGGTGCTGCTTTTGTAGTGTTTAAGGCTTCTTTAGGCTAATTTTGATTTAGCCTGTAAATTACTTTCAAATGCGATTCTGCAGGGTTCAGATGGATAAGCATGAATTCTATTCTGGAGATGATGGTATAAGGAGAAAAGTGATAGTAACAGAGTAAAATGTTGTTCAAATATGTTATATCTCCTTCTGTGGCTTTTCTACTTTTAATAAATTATCAAATTAATAACACTGTGGTTGCAAATACCTGGCACAGGACTTCTGTTTTCCTCTCATCAATTTCCAGATTATCTCACTCAGGAAGATTTCTGACCTTATATTATTCTAATGCAATGCTCTATCTGAAAAAAATACTTCTGGATGAAGGCTTACCAATTTTATAGCTGTAGGTTCTCATATCCACAAGGAGAACTTCAAGCTTTCACAGGGAGGGAAAACACTGGTTTAGTCATAGGAACAAGTTTCTGTGCTTAATGTATTACTTAATGTCAGCTGATCCATGGTAATGGTTTCTGCATATGCTCATAAAATGGGAAATAATTGGACTGAGTGCTCTTTTAATGTAGGTAAAACGATCCTGAATTACCTTGCCTTTGCTATGGGCTAAATGTATGTACACATATTTACAGGAGACCAGATGACATCTCCAGCTTGTTTGTGTGTCTGAGCCCTGGAGCACAAGGAAGGAAATAACTGGTCTTAGCATGTGCAGCTCAAAGGTCCTGCCTTTGTGTTTCTAATCCCCTCTGTCCTCCCCACAAGAGCATTGGCACTAGCAAGAAGCTGGAGATAGGAGTTTAATTTTCATTTTGTCTAAGGATCACATAATCCTGAGGGCACAGGGGAAACAACAACGACATCAATATAAACTAACAAGCTAATCTTCAAACCGAGTTGGCATTGTAATATGAATGGGAGAATCTGAATGCTTTAATTCTGGCATTTAGCTTTGTGTAGGTTTCCTAATTCGTTCAGCCTTTGTATGTTGAGGTGGGGGACTTCCTAGTCTTAGAAAGCAACAACATTGGAAATTCAGCAAATTCTGGAGGAAACGGCTTGGCAATAGTGAATAATTAGAAGTCTCCATGATAGCTTAAAATTTGGTTTCAAAGGGGTTTTGCTGTACACTATCCATCAATTTAAGCATCACTGTCACTGCTGGGGTCTTTCTTGAGCATTTTATTCTTTAATCACTCTTCTCAATTGTCTCTTTCTTTCAAAACAAATCCAAGCTCCAGAGGTTTCTGTGTACAATATTTTCTCTTACTCTCAGTACAATCAAGCTAAAACCCCCCAAATTTTAAGGAACATAAGAGATTTTCCCCCACCCCTAAGCTTCGCTGCTGGTGTCCCTTTCCTCTTGGGTTGGCGTATTTGCAGTGAATTTTTTGCAATTATTTCTAAAGCTCACACAGAGAGAAAGAACCAGACCACTGGGGAGTTAGAGAATCTGATATAGAATCCTATAACAGAGGCCAAAGTTGTGTTTTTGGTGGGGGATCAGGGCGTCCAGGCTGCCTGCAGCCACTGCCTGCTTACATCCATCAGCTCTGGCTGCCTTCTGAAAATCCACACAGCAGGAATTAATAGTTCCACACAGCTCTGCTGACAGGTACAATTGTCACAAGAAAGAGAGCGAAGCGACAGTGTGGAAGAGCTGCTTTAAACAGCTTCTAATTAGCTCTGAAGTAGTTTTCTGTCACTGTAATAATTTGCAAAGGAGATATGTGTTGGCACTGCTCACAAACCCAGTACCCACCTTCCTCCCACCCTGCACATGTGGGAACACTGCCTGCATCGCCTTGGTTCTCTCCCCCCACTTATTTGTGGCCTCTTACCAGGTTTTATTCAGTCCTTCAGATGGGAAAGAAGCCCCACAGCTGTACTGGGTTTGTGTGGCAAAGTATTGGTACTGGGAGGATACAGGAAATTACTTTTGTGGGAAGGTGCCAGAATCTTACCCAAATTGGCCAAAAATTCAGTATTCTAATGGCTGAACACCAGCTCTATATCTAAAATATGGTATTTCATGAAGCATGAGAGATTTATTTTTTGAATTGAAATAAAACATATTTTTAAGAAAACTAAAATCTTTAAACCTGGATTTTCATAGGAAAGGAAATTGTCTTATTCTGCCTAGCTGTCTGTGGAGTATCTTTTCCATCAGTGAATGGCCTTCCCAGCACTCTCTCTGAAGGGACTGATGTGTCTCCATAGTTATGACAAAGGCATTTTAATCTGTTTTATTTTACAGCCTGGTAGTGACATCCTGGGACCCTGCTGGCACACACAGAAACTGAGGAATGTCATGCTTGTGCCATTTGTTCACACATTGCTGGGATGAGTTGGGGAGGATTAGTCTTACCATTTGCATAAAGCACTTATCAATGAAGGTTCATCATGTGAAAATAGTCCTTGGCCAAGACTGGAGCATTTTATTCTTCATTTGACTGCTTCCTAGAAGATTAGGGTTTTATACTGACATCAGCAAAGGAAAGTGTGTGCACACTGAGTGTCTGGTATGTCTTTGTGTGCCACTGAGTTCTGTAAGCATCTGCCTTGTGCCCAGAGACCCAGGTTCCTGTTACTGCTCCAAAAATCCTTAGTTATTCTTTCAAAAGAGATGAACTAAAGACCCACACCAGAATAAAGTTATTCTAGAGGTAAAAGCCTGAAATTAGTGTTCCCAAAATGAAAAGACAAGCGTTAACCTTTGTCTTCTTCATATCTAGTAATTATCTCCACTGACAGCCTTCTAACCATCCTGGAGTGATGTCTCTCAGGACCAGAAATGCCATTCTGGCGTTGAGAAAGCTGAAAAAATACCTGTTGTGGGACTAATCGACCTTTTCACATTGAAAAGATTTTGCTGGAAAATCCTCACCTAACCCTCTGCTCAACTTCTTTATCTGCTCCTTCTTGTTTACCGAGCCCTTTGATATCACTCGGCAGGAGCTAAAAGTGGACTCCGTGCCCTCCTAGGAATTCAAGCTACAACTACAACTGTACTACAGCGTGTCTTGTGCACCAGGGAGTGAACCAGGCTCCGAGCTGCTGTGCTTACAGACAGCTGTAGGTACCTGTGGGTCACTGTGGGGGTCCTTGGACCAAACTCTGCCCCAAGCCACACCTTGAAGAGGTGCCTTTCCTCCCTGTGCAGCCATGAGATGCCCCTCTGCGGTCACTCCCTGCCCCGCAGGGCACTGCCTGTGGCCACAGCAGCTGCCACTTGGGACAATCATCGGGGTTGGGAGCCAAAAGCCCTCCCGAGCCTTGCTCCACCTGTCCCTCATGCCGGGTGTATCTTCCGTTCGTTGTCAGCGCTCGTTAAGACCGAGGGCATCTCTCTGGCTGGCTTTGCCTTCTCCGTGTCTCCGGTTTCACTGGAACCCAGTCAAACGGAGACGACTCCACGCAGGGTCTGGAACGGATCAGCAGGTCAGCTGGGAATGCCTGTCAGGCAGCCAGCGCTGCTCCCTCCCTTCTCCCTGGCTTTCTTTGAGGTTTGTAGCTCTTCTGCTTTCTCGTTGCTATTGCCACCCTCCCCACACTCCCCCTACCACACATCAAGCACCCAGACCTTTCCTGGGCACTTTACTTAATCCCCGGGATTCTTTATATAGGAATTAATCTTCTCGTCACAGTGGGAGAGCTGGGAGGGAGGGGGTGCATTTATCTCTCCTGCTGAGGTCTAGAGTTGCATTGCTGTGATTATTGGTGGTAGCAGCGTGCGTGTGTCTGGGGATCTGTGTTTAGTTCTTCGTTTCTCAAACGACGCAGGGGCAGCAGCAAGGCAAGTTGGCAGCTTGGCTTTCCAGCTGCTTTGTGTCTGCTGCTACAAGGAGGGAGTGTGAGTGGGGAGCAGCATGGCAGAACAAGAAGCCAGTGGCTTGCAAGTCCTTCTCTCAACCCTCCAGGTAAGAACAGCTTGAACTAACAAGAGAGGCGCTTGGGCTTGTTTTCCTCTTTAACTCCCCATCAGCGACCTGTTGGGCTGAGGCTGTTGGTACGAGCTCCTGGCTGGCTTGGCTCTAAGAGCATCAGCGTGCAGGAGCCCTGACCTGCACCTCCCGCCCTGAAAAGCCTTTATGAACTGAGGTTTCACTGCTCAGCAATGAGTGCTGGTGATCACTGCTATGACCAACCTCTGGGCCCCGTGTGAGGGCAGAGGCTCCGCTCCCGAGGTCTGGCTGTGCTCAGCAGGGCAGCAGGGAGGTGTGAGGCAAGGGCTCTGTGAGATGAATGGGCCCTGACAGCGCTGGCAGTCTGAGCTCGGCGTGTCTGAGGGCCACGAGTAAACAGATCTGCCTGCAAGGAGCAAGTGCCTCCCTGTCAAGCTGTATGCCTGGAACCCTCGAGCACTCCAAGGAAGTGACAAAAACTCTTGAGATTGGTGAGGTGCTGGTGTTGGGTGTGCTCAGTGAATGGTCCCAAGGACCAGAGGGAAGAGTCCCAGTCCAGGATCATACCTGATGGACAAGCTTGGCCATGGGATGAAGGAGAGGCATCTCTGGCTCTGTCTTCCCACTGCAAGGATGGCAGGAGAAGGCATCCAGGCTGTGGCACGAGCTACCCTATGAAATAGGGAGCCTGTTTTGGGAGGGAACCTGAGCTTTTATAAACCTGGTTTTGTCGTGAGGGATGGGTGGGAACTGCTTTGCCAAGACAATCTACTTGCATATAAAGCAGCTTTTAGATGCTCATGGTGAAATGCCACTTGTGTGCACTCCTCAGGTGCCCTGAGCCCTTGTGTGCAGCTGTGCTGATGTGGGCCAGAGACCCGTGGGGACAGGATGTTCACAAATGAGGCAGCAGCATCCTCTGACTGCTACTCGTGCCATCCAAGCCTCACACATTGTAGACACAGAAAATGAGGGAGAGGGGGAGGGAGAGGGTGTGAAAAAAAGACTGACCCACCTGGGTCAGCCCAAGGATTCACATGCCCCAAGCCTGTGTCTTCGGAGGTCTCTGTGATCAGCTACAAGCATGCAGAGGAGGTTATAAAACCCAATGATAGCAATTGGCTTTGAAACTACAGTTGTGGGGGCTGATCAACCTTGACATATTTATCCAAGCTTATGTAACTGTCAACAACTTTTACTTCTCATATCAAACACTGGTTTGCCCTCTGTAGCCCCTTGTGTCAGTGAGTTCTGCAGGTAAACTGGCATGCTGCTAGTTAATTATCCTGCTGTCCTTTTACATTTTGGCAGTGTAATTTGTTTGCCCTATGTTGTTACAGGTTCTTTAATTCATATTTAATTCATCATGTTGGTGCTGTATCCAGGCTATAGTCCTCTCCCTCTTTCTTTGGATAATTGAGAGCTGAGTGCACATCTGTTTTTTCTAATGCTCTCTAACATAACAGTCCTGGTGTTCTCTGCATAATCTGTGAACAGAATTGGACAAGACCCAGATCTAAATTGGAATCTATAGTTTAAAATCACATATGCAGTTCATTGACAAAGCTACATGGAGGTCTAAACTAGAAATGGTTAGGAGCTCTGCAGGCATGGTATTGATAAAACCATAGGGTAGCACAGCATTCATCCCCACGGTTACAAAATCCCACCTTGGTACAAGACCTTTATTTCCAAAAACTCTATATTCATTTGGAGGACATCAAAAAATCTTTCTTGTTATATTTTCAGTTTGATGTGGAGGCTTCAGTGCTGAAGGGCAGAAATTAAGGGGTTGATGACAACTACGTGTTCTGATTCACCTCTTTCCCTTGCCTTCAGCCAAAAAATTACCAGCATAACTTTGTAATACCATCAACCATCTCTGCTAAAAAATCAGGTGATAAAAAAGACCTTTATTTGACACAGCTGGAAAGTATTGGCCTGGGAAATAATAACTTTGGTTGATGTTTGCCTTTGCTGATAACATCTCTCCACACTTTGTTATTTCTGCAACAGCTGTCCAAAACATGGTTGCTTTGTTTTTGTGACCTGCTGGATTGTCAGTGCTGGTTCATATTCTTTTATTGGGCATGAAGAACATATCTGCTGCTTACAGCAGGCTATTCTGCAGGGTATTACTGGGTATTTTCCGTTTCTCTTAGCACATAATATTGCTTTGAATGCTGAAAGCTTTCAGGTGAAGAATGAGGGAACATTCAGCCAGTCTTTATAAACTCAGAATAAAAGCATCTTTCTCCATCAGTCAGTCACACAGGGCTAAATTTCTACTTCCCTTCCAAGCACTGGCACGGATTTTTATTCTGAGTTGGAGGAATGTCCAGACCTGAGATAGGGTCTGTCACCTTCTCTTTGTGGCTTAGACACTTTCCCTTCTAGACTCACAGCCTGGCTTTGTTAAGGGCAGTATCAAGCAAAACAAATCCAGAACACTGAGCACTTTGTAACTGAGCAACTGCTTTGCTCATGGAAAGAAACACATTTTTTGAGTTCTTCAAAACCGTTCCCAGTGCTGTGAAGGAGCGTGATCCTCCAAAGACAGCTCAAACCTCTGGAAGTGCAATGTGCTATGGATGTTCTGCAAAGTGACAAGGTGAATAGCAAAAACTCCTTTCAAAGCGCAGCTGCATTTTGTCACCAAAATGTCACTGCAGGGAAGACGTGACATTTCAGATCTCTAGGTAAAAAGTGCTTCACTGCTTACAATGTTCGGCTTTAAAAATGTGAAATTCAGATTTAAGAAAACCCTCACCCAGTCTCACAGGTTTTGTGTCAGTAGGCAGAGTCAAGCTCTGAGGATTTTACTGTCATTTCTCATTTTCTTTCTAACCTTGCTATCTTCTTCTTTACTCTCTCTCCTTGACTCTCCCTCTCCAGTGTGATCCTACAATTGTCACCTCCCATCCCTCTGGCCTGGATAGTGTTACCTGTTTCTGTTCCCATCTCTCACTGCCTGACATGGAGCTCCTCAGCCCCAGCCCAGCCCTGCTCTGTCTTTCACACACAGACAATTTAGACCCTCAGCCAAGGCTGGGCTGGTTGCCACTCTCACCTGATCCCTGGCCATTGCGTGGCAGAATTAAACAACCTCCCCATGTATGGTTTTTGACCAGGCAAAAAAGCATGGCATCCCATTTTACGGGCAGCCTCCTCAGTGCAAAATCCCAAGAGGTTTTGGATTAGAACTCTTGGTTATTTTAATGTCAGGAGGAGGTATCTGGGTGTTAGTTGAAAACAGCTGGTACTCACTAAGAAGAGCAATAGAAAACTGGAGCCAGCATCTTGCCTTGTGACCCAGACTATTGAATCTCTTGAGACTGTAGGGTATTTTAGTTCCTCCTCCTCATTGCCCTGGCCTTTATCTCACCCCACTCTCTGATCATTTAAACAAATAAGAACCATTTTGATTCTTCCCTTTCCTTCTCCCTGCTCTCCTCCTCGTTGCCCATGCCTTGGTTACCCCTCAGAACATCTTATTCCATGGCAGGATACATCGTGTTGCCTGAGGAGTCCCAGATTTCCTGTTGGCTCTCAGTGTGATTTTCACATGTTTCCCCAAGCCACAGTCCCCGTTCACATATTCTGCAAAGCTGGCAGCCCCTGGGGCCGTTGGCAGATCTTTGGCTCAGACTGTGTCTTACTGTGTTGGACTTCACAGGTTCCCAAATGCTACGGTTTGACAGGGAAAAGATGCAAATCTTATGTATCAGTGGTGGATGTTGTTTCTGCAGAGGGATTTATCTGTGAGTGGCCGCAGTGTCCAGCAGAACAGACACAGGATCTGCTGTTTGCTAACTTGAAGCTCTCAGCTCTTTGTGCTGCCCCTTCTGAGCTGTGGTGCTGGCTGGCTGACAAGGCAGAGCTATTGTTATCCTAAGGACAAGTGGGAAGGTATCTGTGCTGCTGCAGTGACAGTGAATAGAAGTGTGTTTTGCAAAATGCTTTTGTCTCCTCTGCATCCTTGCACTTACTCTGTCAGCAGAGCTGCTGACATTCCTGGCTTTGAGAGAAATAGATGCAAAAAAATCCCAGGAACTGCTCAGGTGGCCACTCATTTGGGTTGGGGATGGAGGAGCTCAAAGTTTGGATCTGTGTTGGTGGGAGGCAGCCTGGCAGGCCAGGTTTAGTGGCATAGCCTTAGAGGGAACAAAAATCAACTCAAAACCAGATGGCCACTTTTATGTGGTTCATTAACTGAGTTTTACTGGGATTGTTGTACTTAAAGTGAGCAGCAGTGGACTTATTCCTGCTACTCCTTATAAAAACAGTTTTAGATTTGGAACAGCAGAAGAAGTGCAGTTAGGACAGGGAAGCCCTTGGCTTGTAGGGTTCAAGGAGAAATAGTGGGTGCAGCTTTTTCATGTCTCTACTCCAATGCCACTTGGGCTGCACGAGCCTGGTTTTGGCTTTAACCATTGAAGAAAAGGCATAATCCTCCATAAACAATCCTACAGAGGTACTGCAGGTCCCCACCTCAGCTTTCAGAGTCATTGCTTTTCCTTCCCACCTCCACTGTCATCTCCTCCCTGTCCAACGAGAACCTGAAGGTAAATCAGAGCTTTTCCCTACAACTCTTGGCTCACCACCATGGGGCACTGCTAAGCAGCAAAGAAGAAAGCAGGCTAGCATCCATACATTAATCCCAAATTCCTGCCAGGTCACAGAATAAATATTGAGGTTTGTTACTCACATGAACCAGCACAGGGCACTAAAAACCCTCAGAGGAAGCTGTGACATGTCTTGGACTGTGCTGAAATCCTTCCACCAACTCTGCTGGGACCAGAATGTCTCTCTGTCCCTGGGCTGGGCACAGCTGTTTCTCTGAGTACACTGCCAGCTCCTCTGCAAATGCCTCCAGATGGGCTATCCAGAATTTTCTGTGGCTGAGAATTCAGGACCTCAGGGTGCAAAATGCACCCAGAGACCGACTGGAGCAGCAGCAGTGATGGCTGAGCTGAGCACAGGAATGTGTCACAGTCTGAGCCTCAGCAGGACTTTCTGTGCATACAGGGAAAGTGAAGTTCTGTTGTCTTCTGCTGTCCCTCATCCTTGTCTAGGATGGTTTGTGCTCTGAGGACAAATGGGACTGTATCATGAATGGTGGAGGAGAGCCCTTTCTCCCTGCCTTCAGCAATGCAAATGTGACAGGTTACCCATGCTGCTGGATCAGTTGGGTGCCAGTCTGGAAAAATGTATTATAAACCTCTGCCTCTGAGTTAATCATGTGCAACATGGCAAATAATCCTACCATGCCTCACATCAGTATTTGAGAAACCAGGTGATGAATACTGGGGGAAAAAAGAAAAAACCTGAAGTTCTGGTGACAACCACAGTAAAAAAAAATTGAGAAGCAAATTAATAATTTGTTTTTGTGGCGAGCTTGGATCCTGCACAATAAATAATGCACAGAACCACATGCTAAATGATGAGGACAAAATGCTGCATGGGGTGATTTTCCAGGCAACAGGCACTGCTCATCCTGAAGCAGAGGTTTTGTGAAATAAAACAAGTTGTCATGTGGAAATTAAAAAATGTAGTTACTCCAGGGGACCAAATGAAATATCAGGAATGGTTTAACACTGTTGCTTTTTAGCTGTTGAGGGGCTGACTTTATGCTTATGGCCAAGCTGTTTAACTTAGACTATTTGGATATAATATAATGGCACATTATGCCATGTCATGCAACTCAGTATTGTGTATTTTGGTACTGCATTATAGATAAACAAATTAATAGAATAAACCACATTATGGAAGGAGGTATATGGATTTGTTTAAACTACTTATCTTTCACATACAGCATGTAAATATATTTTAAAAACATCTGTCTATGTATTTGTAAGTTGAGGATAGTTACTGGTAGTTATCTAGCCTCCCTAGCTGCTTTGTATGCCTACAGATGTATTTATACATTACATCAATATTCTTACAACAATAGAAAATTTCCACCCTCTCTTTTCCTCAGGTTTCAATAATTTCCCTCTTTGAAATATAAGAAGAGATATTTTCATACAAAGAGGTGTTTGCCTGAATAGGTCTTGCTAGCATTTCTTTGTGTAGCATAATCTTATTTTCAGTATATTATGCTGCATTTGTTGTGATGGCTTAGACACATTTTTTCTGTCCAATGCATTGGTCCAGTTCTCTTGGTTTTATCTGTAATAGGAAAAATGTCTGTAGTAGAAAATGTGTTCATGGGCATTTTGAATTAAAGTTTATTATATTATGTTCAGCAAAGTGCACACAAAAAGTTTCTTGTATTGAAAAACATATGGACTGATAATGGTTGGCTCCAGCAGTGTCTACTGGCACCAGCAGAGATCCTACTGATGTGTGTTAAGAGAAAGAAAATAATTTCATACACATACTGGGAGTTCAAGAGATGAGGAGGGATTTTTGTGTTGTTTGGTCTGGGATAGCAGGGTTGGGAATTGCTCCTGGAGTTGTTGCTATCATAGTTGTTGCTGCCTCTGTGTGATCACTCCTGTTTGTGCCAGGATAGATAACACAGCTTGTGCCATCATTACTCTTGCAAAGAAATTTGGGGGTGATTTAAGCCTCTGGGACTGCAGGTAAAACCCCTCCTTCCTCCAAGAGCAGTCAGTGGGAATGCAGAACAAGGCAGTGGTTTTGTCCTGTTTAGAAGACATCTTAAAAAGTCAATGACAAATTCTTGATTTCTGAAACCTTGATTTCTGTATGGTGTGGTTGGTCCCCTCCCAGTAAAACAAAAGTCATAACAGCACACAGATCAAAAAGGAATACTAAGTCATGGATATGAATGGGCTCTGTCTCCATCAGCCTCTGGAGGAGAATGACCAAGTTTCGTGTATTTTAAGAGATGGTCTTCACCACACTAGGCTTTCCTTCCCATAACTGTATGAGGATAAATTGTTTTGCCTGTATGAAAAGGAAAAAGGTTATCTAGTTCTTCTTGGAGATTTGAATCTCCACCCAAAGAATCCACCTAGCAGCTCCTTGAGGAACAGGCTGTTGTCCAGGCAGAGGTGTCCCTTTCCCGTGTCTGCCAGGGCTGGTGTGTGCACACCTCAGGCTCTCAGAATCCCAAATCCACACAGCTCCTCGTGCCCACACGTGCGGCTGGCTTCTGCCAGACTCCGGTCTCGTGACTCTGCTCCTCTCACCACACCAGGATGGAAAATAATTCCCTCCTGCCTTCCCCTGTTCTTTTAATAAGCACTTGTCTCACGGGCAGTCTATTTGCACCTGTTTGCCCACAGGGCCCAGTGGGCCCGAGGGCAGAGGCGCTGGTGCGCCAGCGGGGAAGGATGGGGAGCTGAGATTCCCGGGAAAAGCAGGCTGATTTCAGTCCCCATGGAGCTGGGAGGGCAGAACACTCGTGGGAATGGGTGAGACATTCTGTGAGAGGGAATAACAGCCTTCAGTAGCTCACCAGGCAGCCTCCCTTCTCCCCTGGACAAAGCCAGGCGTGCTGCAGGAGGTGAGGAGTGAGGGTCAGGGTAAGCAAGGTGAAAAGTTCTTGCACCGCTGCATTGGCCAGCCCAGTTCACTCTGGTGCCTGCAATCCTGCGAGCCTTGTGTGCCACAGAGAGGGTTACTGCACTGCTGTTTCAGAAGAAACTGTTTATTTCAAAAGATACAGTTTCATTTAGGATGGCGAAGAAGCAAGGACATGAATCCAAATCAATAAAATATTTGTAGACATTTTCTGTTATTAAAAATCTGGGTTTATTCCCCTGATTGTTTGATTTTATGAGGAGTTGACCTAATCATAATCTAGGTGGATTCTTTGGGTGAAGATTCAAATCTCCAAGAGCTGGATAACCTTTTTCCTTTTCATACAGGCAAAACAATTTATCCTCATACAGTTTTGGGAAGGAAAGCCTATTGCGGTGAAGATCATCTCTTAAAATACAAGAAACTTGGTCATTCTCCTCCAGAGGCTGATGGAGACAGAGCCCATTCATATCCATGAATGACTTAGTATTCCTTTTTGATCTGTGTGCTGTTATGACTTTTGTTTTACTGGGAGGGGACCAACCACACCATACAGAAATCAAGGTTTCAGAAATCAAGAATTTGTCATCGACTTCGCAAGATGTCTTCTGGAGAGGACAAAGATAACATGGTAGAGATTCTTCTGCCCTCAGGCACTACTAAGGTACAAAAAAGAGAAAAAGTGTTTTAGACCAGCTATTGACTAATAGAATAACATTTGCTTGATAAGAAATTACGTGGACAAAGCTAAATCTTCTTTCCTTTGGGGGTTTAGAGAACAAGGATGAGTTTTTCTTCTCGTGGTCTCTTCTCATGGAAGAACACAGCCTCATTTTCAAAAGGTGGTGTAAGTTGAGGTGGAATTAATGAGAACTTTCATGATGATTCTTATTAGGAAATTGAGCAATTCTGACACAGAACTCCTGTGGGAGAAATAACTACTGTATCAAAGAAATCTTGGCTTTTTTCCCCCTGCCTTTCAACAAGGGATGCTTTGAAACCAAAACATATGGGTTTTTTTCTTGACATGGAAACACCATTGTGTTTTACTGCAATCAACTTCTGAGAAGCCTTTTATGCACATTAATTTTTGGTGTAACTTACAGGCAAAGGCTTTTCCACTGGGCCTAATGGGAATTTGATCCCTGTAGTAAACTGAGACAGACTCTTCTCCCCATGGCCCATCAGCTCAGTGCACTCTGGTACCTATTCCTTTCCTTTCGAAGGAGGGAGTGATGCTGTATTGATACATAAATCAGGAGTGCTGAGCTTTATTTCAGAACTGTTACAAAGCCCATCAAATTCATTCAATGTCTGTGCCTTCTGTTTTCTTCATTTGGACAGTAGATGGAGATAAGGTTCATCTGTCAAGTCAGGGCAAAGGGGATCTTAGTTCACATTGTTTCCCAAATCAAAGGGTGGAACAACCCACTCTCTGAGCAGATGACACTCATGCAGCCTGGGTGAAATCAGTGCAGTGCCTGTTGTCCTTTGCCATTTTCTGTGAGTTTTATGGGATTCCTGATGAAAGGCCAAAGCAGCAGATTCACAATGAAGATAAAGCTGGCCTTCCATTTTATTCAGGATTAACCTGGCAAGCAGAAGATTGACAGGGAGAGAGATATCCTCCCATAAGCAGTTTGCTTGGCATGGTGAATGCCCACCTGTCTCACTTCAAAGGAGGAGAGGAGGCAGAATGGACCACCTGACCTTTCCCTGTGATTAAAATGCTGATCTGATGAAGTCAGAGGAACAAACTGAACTGCCTCTTTCAACCCTCAATTCTTCCAGGAATAAACCAGCACCATCCATATGGAGAGATTTTCTGGAGATGCTAGGGGAAAGCAGCATTACTGCCCTGGTTTATCTGACCTCCTCTTTGGGACAGTCTTCTGCAATTTGAACAGCCTCTGGCCCCATGTTAAAATTCTGCATTCAGGGAGAGAGCTGGAGGTGACAAAGGAGAAAGAGAATGTATGCCTGGCTCTGTTTTCTTTGACAATTTCTCTTCCCATATGGCTACGGTCATTTGATCTCCCCATGATGCACAGGGACTTCAAGGGGACAGCTGGATGCAGAGATGCATTAAAACGACTTTTCTTTGAGATGAAAACCATGATTATTAACAGCTTGTTTCAAAAGCTCTCGCAGCAGCAGCTGTACCTCACTGACTGAAAACTCTGGAGGGTTTGTCTAAAAGGTCTGCACGGCTGGGTGATCAAACAGTTGGAAATCTCCCTAGCTGAGAGTCCCCTGCTATGTCCCACAAAGCCTGTAAAACACTGTTACACCAACAGGTCTCCTTGGGAACATGTTAAACAAAACAGGACACAACAACAACTTTTTGGTGATCTCACCCTTCTGGCAATGAATGTGGGCATCAGAGGTAGATTCTGACATAGATCAAATCTTCTACTCGGTATTCACTGAAGAATTCACCTTTCTCTGAGAGATCAGCCCACTGTGCCATTGCATTTTCAGCCCATTCCCATAAGAGAGAGTCTCAGGAGAGACAGCCTGAGCGGTTTTATTGGGTGAACTCCACAGGGCATCTCAGAAGAATGTGTAGAGCTGGGTATTTTTAAATATATCTCCTGTTCCTTTTCCTGGAGCACAAACACAGACATGTGCTCATTCACGGAGCTAATAAAATGCCTTTTAGATTGACTGACCAACACTTAGTTTGCAGGTGCTTCTGAGCTACTGGATGAAGTAACAAGGGTGGAATAAAGCACCAAACATGCCTGGTTTTGGTATGGTGGCATTGGCTTGCTGCTGTTGAGTGTCCTGCCTGGGGTGTAGACTGAAGATAAAGGAGATAAAAATCTTTGTTACCTTTTGGATGGAAAATGACATACCCCTATCATGCCTTTTAAAAACTTGGCAACCTTTTCAGAGAACTGAGGGGTTTGCTGTTGAGAGATTGCTGTTTAAATCTAGATGGATGAGTCTCAACAATGCAGTTAAATGGAAGTTCTGCTTTATATTACTGGTAATATTACTTTAAATCATTAGAATTTCAAAACACAGTTTGCTATTCATTATGGATGCCGAGTTTCGTTTGTTGTTTGATTTTTCACTTAGACTGGATGGCAAAAATAGGTTCATCATTTTCACTTTCAGGTTACATCTCTGAAGAAAATAAACTGTGACTAGCAGTAGTTATAAGTGGCTTGTCTCCACTGCCCATACCTCAATCATCGTTATTAAATGTGATTGATTAAAAGCATTTGCATGTCTGTTCCAGAAGGCGCTTTTGGAAGTGGGGTGGATTGACACAGAAGGACACTTGTCTTGGCAAGAGCAAGGACTGGTGTTTTTCTGAATCAGAGTGCACCTTGCAGTGATCCTCATCTTAGGCAGATGTCAGAATAAGGTGCAGCAAGTGGGATTGTTTGCTCTGGAATACAGAGAGAAGCCTGGACTGAACACAGGCAGCTGCCAGGGCAGACTGAGATTAGACCCAGGGATTCTATGGCTTTATCCTGTGTGGTCCAAGCAGGAACATCCCAGGGAAGGCAAGGACAGCAGCACCTTCATTATGGCTATTTATTTCCACAGCCACATACTCACATTTGCTATAGCACTCAAAAACCTGAGGTTTCATTGAAAAGCGAGTACATCTGGAAATTTTCCAAGATTCTCCAGACTCACTTGTACTTTGAGAAATGCCATTGCTTGTAAAAAAGTTTATCAATTCCCAAATGTGCTTCAACTTTGAAAGACAAAACTTTCTCTGGACTGACACCCATCAAATCTCACAAAAAAGAAAGAGAGTAGCATGTTTCATGCTGCTTTTTCATTATTGGTAGGGGAAAATAAAACTAAAACTGAATGGAGAAAACAGATCCCTCCCTATTAAATTTGGGTGGCAGTTGTGTTAAATATCTATAACAGAGTGGCATTTGAATGAAACATTAATATTTTAAATTAGTTCAGTAACAGCAAAAGTAATATGAAATATGGGAATCAACCCAAGAAACGGCAATAAACAGTAGGTGCTGGCATGCACATAGAATTCATTGTGCAAGAATTGTTAATGCCTTACAGAAACTTAATAAAAGAGTGTGAAAGGCATATGCTAGGATGATCTTGGCATTAAAATAAAAATAGATTAAAAAGAGCAAAAAAGAGAATAATATAACATTAAATGCAGTCAAAATCTTTAGGTGTCATAGGTAACTTATTGTGAAATAAGAGATAAAACCTGAGAGAATTTATCTGCAGTAGAAATTACAGAAAGAACATTAGAAATATTCAAAAGAAAGTCTAAAAGCCTTTTGCAGAATGTCACGTGTTTTGATTTATCTCAAAGTTTCCTCATTCTTTTAACACTTCCAATTTGACAGAAGCATTTGAGGGTTATATAATAATGTGTTTTACCACTGTTTCTGCATAATAAAGTAATTGCACTATTAGAGGCGCATTAGTGAGAGGAGCAAGTGACACAAAGGAACTTTGTAGCAGGAGGAACTTCTGCACAAGGACAAGCTTTTCTTTAAGAACATTGAGAGAACTTTGGCGTGAAAAAAGAAAGAGAGAAAAAGAGCTGTTTACTTTGCCAAGATATTGAAGTCTGTCACGGCATAATTCCTGCAGATATCCGGGTGTGAATATATTTTATTGGAGGGACACAATAATAACGAGGCATGAGATGAACAACCTTGCTCTGAAGTTAGGGGAAACACCTTTGAGCCTTTTTGACACAGTAGGTAAAACATCCTTTGGAAAAAGATCAGGTCATGGTCTGTGTGCTTCCTAATTCCTGTACAGATTAATTTAATGTAGTCCATTGGCAGAAGGATGGATC
Source organism: Prinia subflava (assembly GCF_021018805.1). Taxonomy (NCBI): domain Eukaryota; kingdom Metazoa; phylum Chordata; class Aves; order Passeriformes; family Cisticolidae; genus Prinia; species Prinia subflava. The sequence continues at coordinate 6,683,278 of NC_086261.1, forward strand.
TCTTTTCAAATAGCTCTGGGACCCACTGGTGGAGTAGCTCTTTCTTCTCCCAATCCGGCATCAGTATTCCTTGCAGGGGATAGACTTTTTCTGCTACACTTTCTTCTGGGAACTCGGGATGAGAAGACTGATCTCAGGGAAGGAAAATTTTGAACTCCTCACAAATGGAAGTAAGTGTGTGATTGAGGGCCATAGTATTTCTGTGCACCCAGTGTTTCTGCTTCATTTTGTTATAATAAATATCCCGGCTCTGCCAGCTATCCTCTGAGGTATTGACTAAGTGAATTTCCTACCACAGGGTGATATTTCCCACAAGGAAAATAAGAAGCAATCTGATCTTGATGGGGGATGCTACTGGGCAGGTGTTAGCCAATATTTGTGAAGAAGTCTGTGATCCTCTGATGCAAGGTGTTATCTTAGTGCAATTTATTGCATTAAATTTTGTAAGATTCCCGGGCACAGATGATTTTCACCATGTTATTCACCAAGTTATTTTGGCTAGAGATCAGCTTAAGCCAAGCTGTTTCATCTCAACACCTTCAGTGTTTTGAAGACATTAGGATGCAAGTTTGGAATTTTCCCATCTCTGCCTTGAAGCAGTTCAGTCCTGCAGAGTGTAGCCTGGATCCTTTGAGAAGAGCTCCTGAAGCTCAGTGAATAGGAGCAAAGCCCTGCCCATTTGCATGCTTGAAGTTTGCTTTGAGGCACTACTCCTGCTCACCTGGATGAGCTCCCACCCAGTGTGAAGGGATGGAATCATAGCATCCAGCAGTGATCTGATGTGTTACGGATAGAGATGCTGCAGGGTATCACACCAAGTGCCAACAAAGATGAAAAATCCACAACCTTCAGGTTATTATAAACCATGAAAAAAGCCACCCAGCTGATTGCAGCTGGCCAGAGGGAGGGACACTTTTAATGAGTATTTGCTATATTTTCTGATAGAAATCCCATACTTTCTGCTTTGGGCTTGGCATGGTGTGAATCATCAGCAGGAAAAGAAACTCCTGGTGCTTGGCTCAGTGGGGTGCTTGCCATGGCTCACAGGGGTGGCCAGGGCCAGTGAGAGGGACTTGTCTCCAAGGCTTGGGAACAGGAGCAAGAAGTTGCTGGGCCGCGTGTGCTGTCCCTGGAGGGCCCTTGGCTGCCCCGGGTACAGTTTGAGGGCTACGTGATCCCCCACAGCTGCGGACGCCTTTCTCCCAGGATTAAAGAGGTCACTTAGGACACTCCCAGAGCAGCAAGGTCCTCCTCTCTGAGGCTTTAAATAGCCCCTTTTCCTGCCATGGCTCCTCTGAGTTTTCTGGCTTGCTCAGGCCTATTTGACTCTTAAAAAGAGGAAATCCAGATCTGGACAAAGAAATGAACCCACTGTTTATCACAGAGGATGGTGATTCCTGTGGTGATGCTGAGGATGTTTAGATTGTTATTTTGGGAGCAGGGGCAGCTTGACCATAGTTTCTTGGGATCCTTCTAAAGCTGGATAATGGTAGTATTGTTAAGAAGATGCTCCACTTACACCAAAATTCAGGCTGCAGTCACTTCAGTTGGACTCCTCCCTTCCTCTGTGGTTGCCTACTGATATTTCAGAGGTCTCTGATCCCTTTTTCCCCCCTTTGAAATTATGATTTTTTTTCTCCCATAAACCTCCATGTAACAAATACAGTGGACCTTCCAACAAGAAGAAATCACATTTAGCTGGCTGAGTATTGAAGCTGAGGATGGGAGCATACAGACAAGAAACTCTCCAGGGTATTTTGCTCTCTTATTTAAATGTGAATTTTTAGCGCCTCTTAAATTAGAAAAACCAATTTACTCTGACAAAGCACAGAACATAAGGCACCAAACCTGGCTTCACAGTCATTGTAAGGCTGGATAGTCAGCTGTGAGAAGGAGATACCCAGCTGGCAAATCCATAATACTAGCGGTGAGTGGCTGTGCCCAGCAGTTTGGGCTGGTGGGCAGCTCTACCTTGCTGGCAAAGAACTCTCTGATTTAAGCATTAAGAGAGTAACTACAACCCAATATTTTCTTGAGGTCTCAGGAGACAGTGAGTATTAATGCTGCTCAGCCTCTAATCTGCTCTTGATTTTAGCCAGTATTCATTTTGCACCAGAATTTCTCTTCAATAGGCTTCAAGTGCAGAGAATGAGAAATCTTACTTGCAGATCTAGGACTCATTACACAGGCAGTTGGGCTGCTGACTGCTATTTGTGTGAGCAAATTTATTAAGGGAAAGAGTAGAGAGGAGGATATATTTTGGACAGGTCAAACCCTGTTTCCGTATTTAGAAACAGGCTATTTTAAAACAAACAAACAAATAAACAAACAAACCCTAGAACTGGATATCCTATTCCTTAGTCTCACTAAAAAAGACCCAAACAAAAAGGTCTGGAAATTTTTTAGCCTGGTGCAGCAGTACCTTTTCTTTAAAATTAGATCATTTTGTTTTGTTGTTTGTTTGGGAGATTTCTCCTAAGCAGTCACACAGCTTTGTGAGACAATTCAACAATTAATTTAAAAGACGTATTGGTAGAAAACATGGTATGTGTTGTCTTGCAAGAGCGACTTCTTTCATTTTGCATTCATTATTTTTGTGATTGGAATAACTGCTTTGTATTTCTTCCCCCAAATAAAATATTTATTAGTAAATCTCGCACCGCACAAATTAATGCTGTTTGATTTCCTTCTGGGCGCCCTCCTTTTTTCAGCATTAATGCTTAGGCTCCCAGCAAACCCTCTCAGTAGGTTGTGTGTCTCATTCAGAGAAATACTTGCCTTTGGGCAAAAGACACAAAAGCCCAAAAGACTGAGTTTATGGTAAGTTTTTGTTTGGAGGCAGTGCTGGAAGGGGGATGGTGGTGATGGCTGCTAGACACGAAAAATCCCAACTCTTGGGTTTCTGAGTCTTGTGGAAAACATCCCCAGAGACTTCCCTGAGGTTACCTGTTCCTGTGGCTTAGTAGCAATTTTATAATCTTGTCTTGAGTAAATAACAGCTGTCTTGGCATGTTCCCAGGAGCAGAACAAGGAGACAGGAGCTGTTCCCTGCTTAATCGTGGGTCAGTGAAATAATCCGAGCTGCCAGTCAGAAAGGTTGGGATCGAGCTGTTGTCCTCCAAGCCCAATGTCACCAATTAATCACTTGCTGCCTGTAACGTATCAATGACGATGTGCTGGGGTATTTTTTTTTTATTCCTGGCTTTCTCCATCCTCCTGCTGTTTATCTCTGAGGAGCTTCTGCCAAGCTAACCCCAGTGTTTCAGGGATTAATTCCCAGAAAAAGCTCAGAGAGGAGCTCTCAGCCAGGAGCTGATTAAATGCATCTGAGCTCAGCCCTGTGATACTCCGGGCTGGATGAGGAAGACAGAATGCTTCACTGGAGTAAGGCTGAGAGATGAGGGGCTCTGACCAAAAAGTACAGCCATGCTTGATATTTAAAGTGATGGTTTTGCTGTTTTAACCTTTGTCCAGCCACAAGCTGTGAAAGGCAACTACAGGCTGTTGCTAATAGGTAACAATTTGGCTCTAGCTTTAAATCCTTTTAGTGAAATCCTGCAGGAGGTCAGCGATTTTGTAATCTGACTTAAGCCTCTGGGAACTTTTCTTTTTTCTTATTCCACCCATATACAACAAATGCATCTTCATTAGTCTGTGCACATGTAGATGCTGTATCTAACATTTGTAAGTACTGGCAGGAATGGGAAATACTTAGCAAGAGGAATTTTACTTTTCTCCTCTCTTTGGTTATGGTTTGTTCTTAAACCATCAAACATCTCTTTCAATAAAAATAACTAATGTGTTTATTTTTACCAGAGCTGGGTAAGAAATTTGCATTAAAGAAATTGCTCTATTCATCTTTTTTAGATCAGGCACAAGTTGTGATTTTCTCATTTGTACTTACTGTTCAAAAAGATTTACCGAATATTTTTTATGAATGAATGTGTTGGCAATTCATCCACAAAGAGTTTGTTATGTGTATTAATTTAAACAATCGATTCTAATGGATTTCAATGTCCAAATATCTTTGATGACTTAGAAAACCTGAAGCTAATTAGTCAAAATCCGAGCTATTTCTTTTCTAGAGGCAAGTTGTTGTCTAGCAAGACAATAGCAACTTTAGGGTTATTTTTTTCTGTGTTGTCTTGCTATTATAAATGAGAGCTGTGCTCTTCTGCAGAAGTCTGTATTATTCAGCAGTGCCACTAAAGTTAGTGGAAATATGTTAGAATTTGTAATGGGACTGGGGTTTTAGCCACTGTTTCAGCCAACACATGAGTCATCCAACTCCTTCAGTAGTGTGCAGGAGGAAGGGGAGCAATGAGGCACCAACACAGAACTTTAGTGTTAAAATATCAAGAGTAAACACTCAGGTAAAATATTTGGCAATATCACTCAGCTTTAATTTTCACATTTTAAAGGTCGATCTTTCATGTTCCCTCAAGTTCTTTGTTTGCCTGAGTCCCTGGATAAAGTGCATGGAAAGTCAGAGGATATCTTATGTCATCACTATTTGTGTTAATGGCTTAGGAACCCACAATCCAATCAGTTAAAATAAACAACCCAGTGTAATAGGAGCATAAATCAATGAAGACTTCATTACTGAAACCTTAATGTGTAATCCATCCACCTACAGAGGAAAGGGATACTGAGAGGCAGCAAGACAAAACCAGAGGACAGTCTGATTTAGGCAACCCTGATATTTAAAAAGGTGTTGAGAACAGTAAGTCTTCCTGGAGTCAGTAAATTTGATGGATGCTCATCACTCCTGACAACTGCCCCTGACTATTAAGTCCCTATGCTAAAAAATTCCAAGAAACTCTTGGGAGGAGAGCTCTGAATGCTCTTTGTTTAGTCTGGGAGACTTGAGGCAGCTGAAATGAACAAAGATATGAATTAGGAAGATTACATAGGACTAAAACTATATATCTTACCAAGAGTAATGCTGCTCAGAACTGCTCTGACCCTGCTGCAGACTGTCCTCACTGTGTGGTCCCTCGAGCCAGTGGCACAAATCTGAACTCCTCTAAGGTGAGGGTGGCAATACTTGGTGACAAAAGTTACTGGATTTCATGAAAGCCACATACTCTGTTTGTCTAGGCTCTGAAAGGAGCAGGAATCCTATCACACTGAGCCTTTTGATTTCAACGTGGATCATAAAAGGGCTGAACTTTAATGTTCAGTGCTGACATCTCTGCTTGTGGAGTTGATAATGAATAGGAGCAGCAGGATCTCTCTCTGGGCATGGGCCAGCTCTGAGGTGGGGATGAGACAGGCACTTTGCCTCTGGGTTTTAGCTAAGAGCAAAAGCAAGTTAAGCCTTGAGAAAGACATCAATGCTCACAGACCTTCCTCCACTGAGTCCTCATTTCAGAAGTGATTCTCTGCCTGTTTGCTCCGATCTCATCCTCACCTGACTCTTCTTTTTTCCTTCCTTCCCCTTCCCTGACTGTATCTTGTTCTTTTCTCTCATTCCCCTCTGACACCTCTTGTCCTTATGGCTCATTTGGAATATATATTGAGCAGGGAATGGTTGGTAGGACTGCTAATTGACCAAAACCGGTATGATGGGAAACCTTGTTTTTCAGAGATTTGGAGTTTGTTTTTGTTAATAGTTCTGACAAAAACAAAACCAAAAACAAGCCAAGAATACACACAAGGTTTAGGATACAAAAGCTGGGAAACATTGGCACTAATGTAGTTATTCCATGCAGAAAATGGCACGTACAGTTTGCCAATACAGAAGGAGATTTGGTTGCAGGGAGCTGCCAAGCATCCTACAGGATTTCTGTGAAAATCAGGGGTGGAAATCTGTTTCTCCAGGCTGGCAGTCACCTGCTCTGACTGATCAATTCCCTGCTTCATCCCCATTCTCACCCAATGCATACCCTCCCTGGCTGTAACAAAGGAGGAGGTGTGAACTGCAGCTCCCTAATTAGCTACACAGTCCTCAGCACCTCTCAGCTTGTGCTGCGACTCTTTCAGGGAATCCACTGGGAAAAAAGGGTGCATTTGCATTATTACAGATCTGAATTAGATTTTCCCTAACATTCTTTCTAGAGTTTCTTTTTGCTAGGTGTTACTTCTCTACTCCTTGTCTTAAATATACAGTTGCATAATGTTAAGTATGTCAGAGAATGGTTGAATCAATTTGGCTGCTGAAACGATCGCATATATCTAGAATAGATACCAGGTTAGTTTAAGTCACAAGGTAGTTTAAGTTTCTGAAGCAGTTCAACATTCAGAAATATAGGAGCCATATATTTGTGAGCTGTTATGTCATTATCATAATTTAATTGCAAATAAAGTGGTTCGGTTATAGTTTGTGTGATCCTAGGTTTCTTTGGGACCAAGGCTATTCAAATGCAAGTTTGCATAATATTAGAAATTTGTATGGTATTATATCTGCTCAGAAATAAAGACATCCAGGTCTTAACCCAAATCACTCAAATTGCAGTATGGACCAGCGTATAATTCTTGAATCACAGCAGTGAAATTTGTTTGGAGGACCATTAAAGAAGGGGTCCAGTGTATCACACAGATGGATGGTAGATATCATGTGTTTCCTTCTCCTCAAGTGCATTATATCTTATTTCCTCTAATGCAAAGTTTAAAGTGAGTCTAAAGCAGAATGTGTCATGTCAAAGTGTGGTGGTAACTTGGTCTTAAAATTAAATTATGTTAGTTTAAAAATAAGCTTAGAAATTTTTCTTCTCCTCAAATTCAAGGCTTCCACATGGTTGTGGCTGCAAAGACAGGAAAATTTTCTTGTATATGGGATTAATATAATTTAAATATATTGTTCTTTAGCTCCAGTAATAAGAGATGCTGTCATGAAAATCCATATCACATTTGCATTTCTATGTGGTACAGAATTTCCTCAACTTTGGGGTAGCCAGATCAAACCAAAAAAATAGAGCTTTAGTTTAGAATTTAGATGTAAGTTCCACAGAAATGCTACTGTGTATTAAATACTGTGTAGTATGATATGTTAGAGGCTTTTAAAATGTGTCATCAACATGTTTCCACATATTCACTGTCCAGATGGCACAAAAGTGCTCAGTATCCAAAGAGGGATCTCACTGCATGATGCACTGCAGCCCTTTGCAGGACAAAGTGTCCTGTTCTGAATTGATCTGTAAATTTGGTGTGTTTCCATTCCAGAGCTCCTGTGACAAGGATGTCATCTTGAACATTCTCAGTGTCCTCACTGACTTGCTGTCTTTGGGTAAGGAAGCAAAGATTTGGGGCAATTGCTGTGGGCTAGGGCAGAAAGGGGCTCCTCAAGTAAGTCAGGGAACTCATACTTGCATTCAAACTTGACCAGGTGTTTGCAAGATGAAAAAAAATATAAATTGTGTCTATAAATCAGCAGTCATTACTCCTGCATTTGGAAAACTGAGCTGATTCAATTTGTTAAAAAAAGGAAAAGAGACTCAGAGAAAGTCTTGATTTTTTGGTTTTAATTTCGAAGATGCCCATGGGTTGCAAACTATTTCATAATCCCTGACAGTCAACCACTGGAAATGTTCACCAGTGCCATTGGAGAGAGGTCTGTGAGACAGGGAAAGGAACCTGACTTTTCAGAGCCCAGGGACCCTCTAATGCAGAGGGTTCAGCCTCTCTCCAAAAGGCACTTCTGCCTTGGGGCTGCAGAGAATGGATATTGCTTTATGTGCTCAAAGCTGCACGAAAAAGTAAATGTATGGGAAAAAGAACTGAAAAAAAATAATCAGGTTCCTTTTCCTTTCTGCTCCACCATGAAAATATCATCTGCTGAACAGTTCCCAACCCAACTAAGCTGCCAGGCTGTAGGGGCTGCATTGGTGAGTGCTGGATCCTCCTGGGTCCCCCATTCCTGGATGCCCCACCAGAGACATCACCTGTCCACCTGGGCCTTTTGTTTCTTTTGGATCCCTGCAGCCCTGCTGCTCAACTGGGTGCAAGGATGGAGAATAGGGGGTCCTGCTCTCCTCTAGGAACCCAACGAGCAGCATCCCCCAACCACAGAGCCTGAATCAGTGTTTGTTAACACAGCAAGGCTCCCAGGGTTAGAGTGTGATTTATTTGGAGACCTACATTTATTTGAAAGCTGTCCCCAAGGCTTCCCTAGGATTCCTTTTCATTTGGCAGAAGCCCAGTGCAGCTTTAGTTCTTTCCTTGTTTAATTTCCAGTATCTAAGAAAAGATCACTGAGCCTTTTGCTGCTTTGAAACCTGTCGGTGTCTCTGCTTATTCCTCTCTGGCACGTTTCAGTGCATGGAGAAAAACCTGTGCAGCACGTGGGTTTGGAGAGACAAGGCCTGTGGTGGTACCAGGCAGCAGAGCACACAGTTCCACCCCACAGCCACCACCCCTGTCTCCAGGCTGGGGACACCAGAGATTCCTGGCCAGTTCTACAAACGCTCCTGCACTCAAACATTGTCTAAAGGCCATGGGAGCTCCGTGTGCTCCTTGCACACTGGGGATGTGTGACAGCTCAGGGAAGGGATGCTCTGAGCAGTCTCTCCTCTCTTCCCCAGGCACTGGAAGGAGAATTCACTACGTGGTCAGCAAAGGGGGCAGTGAGGCCTTGCTGCAGGCTCTGGCCACGGCTGCCCGGACGGAGCCCCCCGACCACGGCACCCTGCTGCCCCTGCTGCGCCTGCTGGCCAGGGTGGGCCAGAGAGGTAAGGGGGCTTCTGGAGGGGAAATCTGGGTGAATTCACTGTGGCCTTCCAGAAGGTAAAGGGGACAAATGTTTTAGTGGGGCACTTGGTACAGGGCAAGGAGTAATGGTTTCAGACTGAAAGAGGATGGGTTTAGATAAGATGTGCAGAAGAAATATTTCATGATAAGGGTGGTGAGGCATTGGCACGGTTTGCCCAGAGAGGTGGTGGATGCTCCATCCCTGGAAACATTGAGGGTCAAGTTGGACAGGGCCCTGAGCAACCTTGTCTGGTGCAACTCATTGCAAGGGGCTTGGAGTATGTGGCCTTTAAAGGTTTTATTCAGTCCAGACTATTCTATGTTTCATATATGGTGACTTAAAGTAAACCCCTTGTTTTTCTGTTTTCAGTGAGATTAATATTATTTTAACTCACTGATACATTTGAATGCTTTTCTTGCAAGATTTTGAGTTACAGGGCTTAATAAACACATGTTTAGCAGCACAGCTGCAATGACCTGGCCTTTGTAATAGTATAATTCTCATTTGCTTTTCACAGATAGGAAGTTTGGGCTTAAAGTGCAGAAGGCAGAAGTGACTGATATAATACTGAGCTTGACAAGGAGAGACCTGGGCCACCACCTGCACCTCACCCACTGCCTCTGGGTCCTGCGGGTTTGTGCTTCCAATGGTGAGTGCCAGGATTTTCCTCTTCTGTGTGACAACCACCAGGGTTCTTTTTCAGTCATTTCAGTGCAAAGCAACATCATTCCTGGTAGGGTTAGTGCCTGCATGCACCATTACTATACAGAAAAGCACAAAAGCCAGAACAACCTTAGAAAAAGGTGTTCCTCAAGGGGCCTATGCAGCCTTTACAGTGCATTTCATCTGCGAGCTATGGAAATAAAAGTGCTGTAGTGAAAAATATTCATGGCAGAGATCTCCTATTCTGGAATATAGACAGTCAATTCTTTTGCTCTGAGACTTGGGTACCTTAAGTCTCTATACAGTTCCCATTACCATAACAGCCAAAATGTCTCACTATTGTTGATTGTATTGAACCTCAGAGCAGCTCCATGAGAGAGAGAGCTCTGTTTCTGGAGAAGCAGAGGGAGAGAGAAATCTGTTACTTATTCAAGGTCCCCTGGGAAGCAGATATTAGATCCTGGACTTCTGACTAGTATCCCCTCAGATGTGCACTCTCCCTGCTTTTCTTGCTTGGCAATGCCCTCAAGTTAAATGATTCAAGCAATGGGATTTCCAGTATTCTCTCTGGGATCATTACAGATTCATAGAGCCTTTCCGTGCTATAAAGCACTGAGCTCGTCAGCACAAATTTCCCTTTGCTCACTCTAACCCTTTCCTCTCCTTCCCTACGTCCCTCACCCAGCAGATAATTCTTGATGGCCATGCTGTCTGCAGTCTGCTGTGTGCATCCTGAGATTTAGCTCTCTCCTGGCCCCCAGCCCTGCAGGTCTCTTCTGCCTGGACAGGAGCTGGCTTCAGGCTTTGGGCTTCCTCAGGCAAGCAGCCAAGCCTCAACACTCCAGCCCTCTCCCCATGATAAGCAGTATTTGAAAGTCTGAGTGTGGCTGGAAATATGGCCAGAGGCAGAAGATGAAATGGGCCATTATTTGGGTTTCACAGCTGTGCAGTGACCCTGTGCTGCCTCTCACCCAAAATGATGATCTGCCCACTTCTCTGCTCCCTGCTTCAGTGCACCTGCACTCAGCTCAGCTGCTGTTTCTGCAGAGGTTTTAGGATGCACAGGGCAGCCTGACCTCCTTTCTGTTAATGTCAGACCCCAGAACCCCAGCTCTGCTCCTTTGCTGGAGCATCTCTGTTACTCTCCAGGTACCTCCAGCACTCTCCATTAATAACTTTGACTTTGTGGGTTCTGTGTGGGAATCTGCAGGGGAGGTTAGGTGAAAATCTGTGTGGGTGTGATATCAAACCAGGGGAATTCATGTTCCCAACCTTAAAAATGATGGACTGGAACTTAAGGGAAGCCAGAACCATACAAAACCTTCTGGAGTGCATAGCTATGAAAGCAGTAAAGATGAGTCCTTGTCTCACTTCATGCCCCACTCTGGGTTGCTCCTTTCACTTCCTCCAGATGTTTGTGGCTGCTCACGCCCTGCTCTGCAGCAGGATGAGTTTGAGCAGCCTTGTCCACCACCCTGTCTCTAATGAATTGCCAGGCAGTGTGAATGCAGCTGGCAGGCCTTGCAAGGCTCTCCATCACAGCACAGCTTGGCAGGGACACGGTAGGACGGCAGGAGATGATGGGCCCTCTGGCAGCTCTCTGATGGCCACTGGGAGATATCTACAAAACAGCCAAAACCCAGCAGTGGGCAGGCAGCCAGGGCTCCTTCTGGCTGCTGTTGATTACTGATCCTTTCACCTTGGTCGCTTCCGTTTAATATTTCAGGGCTGTATTTGTTCCTTCATTACACTGAGATATCCTGGCTCATAGTGGGGAGGTCTGGCTAAACACCTAGGCTATGCATTGGGTATTAAAACTGGTTGCAAAATTCATCTATAAAAGTTCCTAGTGTGTTAAAAAGTGAAGGATGAAAGGGAAAATTGGCCTAGATGAAATTAAACTGCATTCAGAAGCCCCCCAAACCCATTACCACTCTGCTGAATAATAGCACAGAAAGAAAACTCTGCCCTTTAAGCCCCTATGAAATGAACTGTCCTCGCTGAGCTGCATGGAGGAAATATGGGATGAATTTGAGCTCTGACTTTTTTTTCTGGGAGAGACCCTGTTTAATTATGATTTGTTCTCTGAAGAGTACAATGTCTACAGGAAAAGGGGCTTTGGGGAAATTGGAACGAGCTGCAGGACTGGTTTTGCACCTGATTTTGGCTCAGGTTGTGTCCACAGACATCTTTGTGCTTACTTTCTGTGTTTGTAAGGGGACCTGTGGAGTCCAGATGGGAGCCCACAGAGCTCATAGCCCCAAGGGCAGCTACTCTTCCCCACATCTCTTCCAAGCAATGTTTGCCAGCTGCCTGCTTCAGAGTTGACTGCTTTTTCCTTTTATTGCCATAGTTACCACGGGAACTATGCTTGGCATCAATGGAGCCATGGAGCTGCTTTTCAAAGTCATCACTCCCTACAGCAAGAGACACGTCAGGACGGTCAGGTAGGCAGTAGCCCCAAGGGAACTCATCTTTCCAGGACAGCAAGAAATAAAATTTTGGTTCCACTTGAAGAGGCAAAGAAATCAGAAATGTATGCAGTTTCCACTCACTTTAAATCTGCAGGGTTTTTTAAGAGGCAGAAATAGTTCCCCGAAGGACACGTTAATGCTGTGATTCATCATATGATTCATGCTGGTGGCCCTTTATTTGTAGTGTGCCCTAGACAGCGATGGCAGTTTGATTGCAAGGTACCCTCCTTCATCTCCCAGCCACAACCAGGTTTTGAGAAGCATGTGCTGGCAGCAGACAAGCCACTCCTGCCTCCCACTCAGCAAGAGTCTCCTGCCACCACCAGCCTGGGGTAGGTAGAGTGGAATCGTGGCAGTGCTGCCTCATCCTCCATTTGCAGAGTCATGACCTGGTCATCATGATATTTTTGAAGTATGACTGTTCTTACTAGTATTAATCTGTGTCTGCTTTTAAGCCCATCCCACATATTTCAAATAGTTCTTTTCTGAAGACAGCAAGTCCATTTTATATCTTCATCTCATTGCTGAATGTTAGTCCCCAAGTTGTCTGTTCTGACCTCTTCCTCAGATACCTTTCAAGGCAAACTTTATAAGAGCATAATACACATCTCTGGCTTGCTCTTTAAAAGCAGGAGGAAGAATTTCCTGCTGCGAGCTGTGCCCACACAATTCTGTTTGCTTGAACCACACAGAACCTGCCAGTTCTCCTGCTGGGACATGCAGTGGCTTGTGGGGCACAGTCCCTACTTGCTCAGGCATGTGTCAGTAAGGACATGGCAGCGTTCAGCCATTCTGGCTTCTGCATGTTCCTGACGTGGGTGAGGTCCATGGCTGGTGATTACTGAGGAAGCAGCTCCAGGTAGAGCATGAGGTGAGAAGGATGGACAGACACAGCACAACAGTTTGGCCACTGTTTGCTTAGTGTGGTTGAAGTGGGGGCCAGTCACCCTGGATGCATTAAATAATTCCATCCTGCTGTTACAGTCAAAGACTGATAACTTTTCTCTCAATATCATGAGCTACACAATGAGTGGAAAGGAATTTAAATTAATTTCCACCAGCCACCAGTGCTGAAGCTGCACATCAACACACGGTACTGCTGTTTAATAAGTGCAGCCTTCTTCCACTTCCTCTGCCTACGTGTCTGGAGATACACAATTTTTTTGACAGTTTGCTTTTCTAAATAAGATACTGAGGGGGCCCAGCAGATGCACAACTTCCTGCAGCTGCCTTGTTGATGGGAGCCAACTCAGTTTTGCCTGTGCTTTTGGCTTTCTAACACAATGCCAAGTACCTGGAACTGCTTCACAGCTTCAGTTCTCTCTTAGACCAAGTACCTGAGGTTCCTCTGCATGGGGATACCAGGATGTTTCTTACACAGATGTTTGGATATTAACTCAAAGAATATTACCAATAACATATTGTCCCTAGGATATCTGAGCATCCTCCAACACTCCCCTCAGGCTTCATTTAATAACTTTAAGAGTTAGGCAGCCTGGAGAACTGCTTGATGTATGAGAGGAGTGCCCAGGATGTGTTAGACCCAGAGCTGAGCTTGGCTTCTGAGGCAACCAAAAATCATTGATGTGTCCAAGCCCATGCTTAACTAAGCAAATTCCTCTAAATTCCCTGTTTTCTTTCCAGTGGAAGTGTTGGCTGTGATTAGACCAGTGTTAGTTCTTTCTTTGTGACAGGCCAGGATCTGTGTGTGATGGGACTTGGGCCTGTATCAGTTTTCTGTTAAGCAATGGGACTGGCTGCCTAAAGGCTTTTAAAATGAATTTTGTGCAAAAGTGCTTTATTTTCCATTGACTGTTTCCCACAGGGGAAGTGGAAACCTTGGTATCTGTCACACCTTTCTAGCCTGGCTTCTTGCTGAGATACGTTTGGAGATGCAGGGAGTGTTGCTGAGGGTTTCTGTAAGTGTAGTCTGAAAACTGCTCTAAAATACTCACTTCTAAGGGAAACAAAAAGAAGGGAAGCAGAAAAACACGCTGCCTTTGACTTCAATGATTCCACATTGTCAATATGCAATATTTAGCTTTTACTTCCTTTTATCTGTTGTACAAGGATTGTTTTGAATACTTCTATGGATATTTTTTTTCCATTTAGAACACAGAGGTGAACACCAGAAAAACTCAAAATTGCTCTCTGTAAATCCCATTTTATATCTAATAAGCCTTTTATTTATTACTGAAAAGCTTGAATTTATTTTTTGTTTGGAAAAAAGTGTCTTGTGCATTAATTTTTGTCTGCCTGAGCTTTCTCACTGCTCAGGACTCAGAGCTGTCTCTTTTGTTTCATAACTAAGGGCAGCTGAGGAGCTCAGTGGCACAGTGAAGACAGCCTGTTTTACATCAGCAGAACAACACAAGCCTGTTTTGTTTTAAAACAATTGCAACCCATTAAAAGGCACTAGTTTCGTGTTAGTTGGTGGAGGTTTTGTTTGTTTGCAGTTCACTTGGAAGTACTGCTTTCATTGTGGTTTTAGGAGATGTTGTTGGCAAGAATTCAGGTCTTGAGACCAGAAGAACAGACTATAGAGTGGGTTACAGATCTTCTCTCCCAGCATTAGCAGATGCCTGGAGTAGCTGCAGTCTGAAAGCCATAAGCATCTTTGCAGTTTGTCAGAAAATGGAGGTGGGTACATGTGGGGAAAATGTCCTAAAGTTTTGTGAGGTGGCAGGGGCAGGGAGCTTATGGATGGGTTTTCTGAGCTGGGGAGAAAGCATAAAAAGGGGTCGTGTTCTTTGTCTAGTTCAGCTATCTGACACTGGTGCAGCTCTTCCCAAAGTGGCTTTGGCTGTGCTGAAATTGGGAGAGTGGTATTTTGGTGTGGCTCTTGGTCACAAAAACATCTGCTTCTCTTTGGTTATCAACAAGGAAGCTGTAGAGAGCACCAGCCTCTACCCTCCCTACAGAGGAAAACTCTGATGTTGTCCCAGAAATCCTTTGACCCTCACTTTGCATTTGCTCTTGATACCTTCTCTCCACCTCATAACTATGTGCCACCATGGTTTGCCTTTTTGCTGGGAAGGAACAGCCGGCAGCTGTGGGAGCTGAGATTACCCTGGCTCTCTGATCAGCTGCCAGGAATGCAGCACTGAAAATGCACCACTTCTCTGGTGGGCACACCAGTGCTCCCCTGTCCTGGGCTGCAGCAGGGCCAAGGTCACTTTAAGAATCTGCCCTGGAGAGTGCCCTGTAGAGCTATTTATTTATCCCGCTAAGATGTGGAAACAAGATACATAGTTCTATTTATTTTTCCCAGTGGCAAAGCTCTAGGGTATTTAGAAATAGTCTCCCCTGCTCCAATTGACCTTCTCTGGGTAGGTGCCAAGTAGCTCTGATTCCCCTGAGACTCTGACTCATGGGCTTTATTGGCTTTAGTCAGGCATTTGAGGTCTTCAGCTTGCTGGTGCCATGACTGTGGATCTCTCCAGAGCTATCCATATCTGAGATAAAAGCTACATGGAACAAACATGGAACTGTCTAAGATGTAGAGAATTCTTGAGTTAACCACTGTGAAATCCAAGGGAGTCAGAAACCTGTGGCTGTCTTGCCCATCTCTCATGATGCTGTGCTGCAGGGAAGGTTTTCTGATACCTTTTACAGGGATGGTTTCAAATAAAGCCAGATGATGTTCTGCTTTTCTCAGTTCTGTTTATGTCAGTGGCTGGGATATCTGATAGGAGTGTGTGTGGGATGCTCAAATCTTCACTCCATCAACACCTTCTCTAATGTAGCGTCTCTGATGCCTCACACACTGCAATGATCACTGCTCTTTTCACCTTCCACCCTTATTATTCACTCTATGTTCCACAGCTTCTACCCTTCTCCTGTTTTCCAGTGTCCCTTTCAACACTGTTGCTCGTTTTCCCAACTTACTTGTTCTGAGGAGTGTCAGGATGTGTTGTGGGCTGTGGAATGTGACAGTGGAAGATGTTTGCTCTCTAGTCAGCCAGGAGCTGGTCTCTTCTGCATGATTCTGTTGTCAGGCACCAGATATCACCAGTGGCTTTGGAGGCCGTGAGTTGTCTGTGGCTATGTGTTGTGCAGGCTCTTCTAGGACTCCTCATGCTGAAGACAGAGTATCAAAGAAGCTGAAAACAAAACCCTCAGAATTTATTCTTCTTTCATAAGAGGAAGAATGTCTGTGCTTCAGAAAATGGCAAATGGTGGGGTGCCTGGTGCATTGATGGTTGCCTCCATTATGTTTTCCTTTTCTGCTGTTAAAAGGTTGGTGCACAGTTTTATTAAAGCAATTTGGAGAGTCTTTTAAAATGTCTTTGTTTTTCAAACCTACTTCTATTTATCATACTGAGCAGAGCTGGCTCATATTAAGTGTTCGCATAAACCTCGTATGAAAGATTACAACAAGAGTGAGTATTCATCAGAAATAAAAACTCTTTCTGTGGGTATTCAGGATACTTGGCTTTCTACACTGGGCTATTCCAGTAAAGTTTGACTACTTAATTAAAAGTGGAAAGTGAATAAAAAGATCTGGGAATGGTGCCAAATTAATTCACTAGAAAATGTGATATGCAAAAATTATCTGCCTTTGCTCATGTCCAGCATTACCCACTTCTGACATTTGATCACAATTCTTCTTATGTTTGGTGCTTATTGGATAGTCCCAGTGCCTGAATTGCTTGCTGATAATCTCCCTTTTCATTAAAGGGAGGAAATCCTCCCATGTAACTTTATTTCACCTGAGGTGGATATCTGGATTCCTCACATATTGAAGGGAAAAAGAAGCAAGTTCTCTTCACCTGTGGTAAATGTTTGCCTCTAGAAACTTGGAGTCCTGAAAATGCTTATTTCTCTTTGTGTAGTGGAGGATGAGTCTGAAGTGATCAACCTGGAAGTGGCATAATGGGCATTTAAAGCTGGGTCAGGTAGAAGGTTGCTGAAAGGGATTTGTAAAGTGGAGTCAGATCCATCTTTGGCCAGGGCTCAAAACCCAGGAGGAGTGAGAATACCACAGATGTCTTTTCTTTCCTGATAAATGCTCAGGAGTGATTTGAGGTGGGGAGGGTCCTGAAACATGCAAGTATATTAATGGCACTGTTGCCATGGCCATGCAGTGATTCCTGTATCACATACTTCTGTTAGAGTGGGAGCTGAGGAGATTTTTACTGACTGCAGGAAGCAGAGCTCATGCAAGTGGAAAAAGAAATGCCAAGGTGAGCAAGAAAGCACATCTAAAGCTAAAAGCCATATTTAATCAGATATTTTGTCACATTGACCAAGGAGAATATGAAGACCCTGGAAATGCTGAAGATATAAGTTAAGAGGCTGTAGAGAGCTTCAAATTAGTTTTACATATAGGGTTTTACATATATATATAACTTTTTTTTTAAATATATATATAACCTGTTTTGTTTGCATACAACTGAGATTCTGTGTTCACACCTTGAAACTGGTGCTTTCAGTGCAAGGTTAAAGTGTTGAGCCCATAGTGTTGAGAAGTGACCAAGGTGCCACATCAGGAAGTGCTTGTACAAGTGCTCTCCTGACCTTAACACTGACAGAAGAAACCGGAACAGCAGTGGGCTATGTCTGATTTAGACAAAGAGAGAGGAGATGTGTACTGGGGGTGACCTGAATACTGGACTTATCTCTTCTGCTAAGAGTGATGGAGAGGCATAGGGAAGAGATCCAACTGCAAAAGTACCCTAGGTCTCAGTGCAGGCAGTTAGATTTTTCCCTTCCCTTAATCCTGGATGATGTCTTGTTGGTAAACCACCACAAACGTTTATTGCAGTTCCATTTCCTGGGTTGGTCTAAACTTCCAGCTGCTCTCTTCTTGAGCAGAAGAATAAGTGGCATATCTGGCCACTTCCAGACTGTATTTTGAGAAAGAGCAGAAACTCAAGGCACCAACATGGTGATTAGTTTTTCTTCAACCTGATAAGGAATCTGTTGTGATGGGTTCAGCTTTATGCCTTTGTTTATTTGGCAATGGTTCCTGATAGAAGATCAAAAGCAAATCATTCTTAATTCCTCTTGTTAGTCTGTGTTTTGTCATTAATCATGTTGAGCAGTCTGGATATTTAATTGGAAAGTAACACATGATTCTATTGGAATGTGGTCAGAATTAATCAATGCTTAGCATTTTGAGAATAAACAGACACTATTTGGTTCACTTGATTCATGTAGAAAATTCATGGGAAAGGAAAAACCATTTCTGTTGAGCTCTATCACAGCTAAATGACTTGCTTCCCATCTGGCCTTGATCTACATGGGATTTATCCTAGAAGTCCTGTTAAATGAAACTAGAAAATACCATTCTGAATGAGGCAATGCGAGGAACAGAGAAAAGTGTGTTGTCTTGAAAATTTTTCTTTCAATTAAGTGCCTCCAACTTGACTAAAATCTCAGATAACATGAAGCAGGGATCATTGCATCACTAAGATAAGTAAATAAACCCTACTGTGCAAATTTATTGCAATGAGCCATTGTAATAGAAGAAATGATCTTGGAGCCAGAGGTGTCCCAGTTTCATGCAGTTCCTTCTCTTTCATTATTTTTACGGTCTGTGTGGTTTCTCTCAAAGAATTACCTGTTCTAATATCAATAATCAGTTACAAAATCTCATTTCAGACTGGTGGTATGCCAGTGCTGCTTTGCAGATCAAATGGAGCTGCATTTCAGAATTACACTTTACTGGCATTGTACTGTTAATAGCAATAGATGAGAGAAATTGAAAAATTAAGAGGTAGAGACAAGAGAAAAAGAGATGTTTTCAGGTGAGATTTGAAAATAGATGAGGAATTGATGAGGCGGAGAGGAGCAGCATCTCCCAAGGTTGTTCCAGAGGTCTGGAAGAGCACGTGGCACACAGAAATCCTGGTGCCATCTCTTGGTAGCCTTTGGAATGGCATGTTTCACCACAGATGCACCCACCTCTGAGGCATTAAAAACTGGTGAATGAGCATTATACAGAGAGAAATTCACTTCTGAGCTCAATATCTTGTGAAAAGGGAGGAACTGATCTATAAATGGAGCAACTTTGTGAGACTGTTATTTTGAAAGAGATGTTTGCCTTTTGCTTTTAGGTCTAGCTTATGTTTTACATCTATTTCAGGTCAGAGTTTGAAAGAGAAACAATGCTTTCAGCTGAAGGCCTTTCTTGGCGTGCCCATTATTTCTCCCCTTTGGTGAGCTAGAGTGCTGTATTTGGAAAGATGCTGTGAGGGCAAGTCCCTGCTGTTCTCAAGTTCTTGGCTTTTCACAGCCAGTGGCTGTGGCAGATGCAGTTCATGGCTGGCCCCATGTGATGGCTTTGGGTATGTCCATACCTCAGGCAACTCTGGGTTTGTTGGGCAGGAGACTCCCCCTGCCTGGCCTTTAATCTTCCTCCTTCTCCTAACAAATGTTCAGGCTTGCAGCAGGGCCTCCAGTGTGAGCCTACCCAAGCTTCTTAGGATGTGTTATCCAGTCTGGGAGTATTATCCATGCTGCTGTATCTGCCTTGCTCTTGGTCTTTGTTCTAACTGGATTAAAACCAACACCCGAGTGCCTCACTGCAATCCCACTGCCTTCAAGGGCCTCTCTGAGGTGTATATTCCATGTAACCATGGAAACCACTGTCATTCCCATCCAAAGGGGGGTGTGACTTGATTTAATACATCAGTCTCATCTCGGAGTGTTTCCCAGAGTTAGATGAATTGTTCATGTTGATAAAGCTGTCTTGCAGCTGAATATGACAGTCCCCCATTGGAAGTTATGGTCAAGACTAGTGTGAACTGGTTATGCCAAGCATTTTGTAAGTAGCTTGTCAAAACAAGAGTGGAATTATTAAATGTTTTAAAAATTGGAACACAGCTAGAAGGATTATAAAGTATTTCATAATTCAGGAAGAAATGAAGGGTTGGGATGACTTCTGGAAGTTGATGGGTTATCTGTGAGATGTTCACAGGCTCCTGATCTGGAGGTGCAGGGAGATCTTTCACCAATGGTGGTGGGGCTGTAAGAGTAAAAAAGGCAAAAAGTCTAATGTTAGGGGACCAAGGATCTCTGGTGTCTGAGGTATTAACCTGAAATGCTGTGTGTGGCTGTGGGCAAGTCACCTGAGATCAGACTTTTCATACCCTTAATGCACTTAAACCCACGCCTTCCTCGTGCCTTGGTAAGGGCAGTGAGGGTACACTCAGCTCTGCCTGAGGCCTTCAGTGAGAACATGGATGGGGGAAAGGGGAAAGAAGAACAGTGGTGAATTTGTGAAAGGTTTTATGTTCGGGTGAGATGTGGTTGAAATGGACTGTGGAGTGAATGTGGAGCTGGTGCTGTGAGGAGAGGATTGAGCCAACGTGGTTCTGTGACCTTGTAATCATGTTTGAGGTGGCTGTGAAGTGCCAAAGCCTTCAGAAAACCTCAGCCAGGCAGCCCTGGGGGATGGGGACTGGGGGAAAGGGATTTCCAAACAAAACCTATCTCAATGTGCAGCCAGAGGTGATGAATGGGTGCCCACCCTGCCTCTTTGCCTACATTGGTTTTCCTGTGTTGAGGAGACAAAGAAGAATTCCCCCTCAGAAATACTGAGTAATGACGTGAATCTCTGATAGAGGCCAGAGAGTGAGCAGATAAAGCTGAGGGCACTCACTTGTGTGTCAGCACATGTGAGAGCCCAGGAATCTCCTCTTCTTTGCTTTTCACTTGATTTATTGCCATTTCTCCTCCCACCCAGAAGCCTCTTGCCCTTATGAAGAGGGTAGAAGGCAGCTGTGAAATCCTCCCCACAAAAGCTTTCAGTTCAAAGATAGATAAGGGAAATATGGAAAAAAACCCAATGAAAATAAGTGGCAATGCAGAACTTCTGCAGAAATAATCTACACAATGCTGTCCCCACAAAGAAATCAGCCCCAAGAATTTTCTGTTGTTGCTGAGGCTTTTTCCCATCTCCATCCGTGCTGGCAATGCTGGCAGGTAGAGTGTGAGCCAGTCTCTAGAGCTATCAGTGGTTTTAAAGCACAGCAGTGATTAGACCTGCCCTGAGCAGGGTTATATGACACAGAGTCAAAACCTTAGCAACAGCCTTTCTGCTGCAGGGTTCCCTGTCCTGATAGCACTGTTGGAGCCTCACCAGCTGTAGCAGCAGCAGGGTAACTGGATTTAGAGATACAGAGGCAACACAAGAGACTCATTTCCAGTGGGTAAAAGAGTTCCGAAGTCTTCAGACTTTCAGGCTCTTTTGAATGGTTATCAAACAATTATTACAGAGAATGAAAGAGATAAAGTAAATAATAGAGTGTTTGCCAATGAAGGTGAAATGAATTTTTCAGGGGGAGAAGGTTGTGTAACAGCAGTGGCACAGATTCAGCACGGAGCTCTGGCTCACTAATGCTGGCATGGCTCTTCTCAATCTCTCTATCTGCAGGGCAACACTTGGAATTGCAGCAATGCCAGTAAAATCTGTAAATAAACCCAGAGCTGAGTTGCTGTGGGAGGTGTTTGGAGGCAGGGCTTGGAATGTGGAGGGGAGAACCTGAAGACTTGAGGAAGTGGCTGGTGAGGAAGAACAGGGCTGCTGATTCCCAACATGGATAGCTGCAGCTCTGGGGATGGGAATGGAAACTCCCCCCAAAGGGCAAACCTTGGGAAGGTCATGGCTCTGAGACAGCAAAAGCCAGATTAGTGCAGAATAGAAAAGCGAGAATCAACCTATAACTTCAGCTCACCAAATCCATGTGTTTCTTTCCTGTGTTAAAGGGATAAAATTCAGGCTTCACGTGGGCCATAGGCCATATACTGCAATGGCACAACATTTGTCACTGTCTAGTCAAAAGTTTAATTTCCTCCTTGGTTTTCATTCTTTATAATTGCACTTAAAAATTTGTAGTCATTCCAGTTTTAACCACCTTCCAGATATTACTGTGTAGAAAAAATGCTAGTGGAAGAATCATTCCAATAATATGGCTGTTGCTTGATTATTGTATTACACCTTAATTTCTACCAGCCTTGGCTTTGATGTGGTCTGTTTTCAGATCCCAGAGTTTGGCTGGATTATATCAAATGGAAGATTTCCAATGGAAAGGAAGGGAGTAAAAAAACCAAACCCAACCCCTAACTTTCATTACTTAGGCTTCTACAAATTACTGCTTCAAAAAGCCCCTGCAGTTATGTCAGTGTGACATTGAAGCTTCCAAACAACAAATATCAAGCGAATTTGACTCAGTATGTGCTGCATTTTGACATTTACTGACTCTATCTTCCTTTGAAACATTCTAGTTAAATGTTTTGAAGAACAGGCGCTGGCATTAAGATGTGACCAGATTATTGCTTAGTGATGAGTTAGGCATGTGCAACTGAGCAAACTCATTAGTCTGTGGGTGGCTGGATCAGGGTTAGGGTTAGGCTGGATCAGCCACAGCAGCCAGTGCTGCCTCACTGCCAGCCTCATGTGCTGTAGAGACCTGTGCTGCAGCTGAGGCTGGTGAGAACTGCCTGCTCTCAAATCCCTTTGCTTGTAGGTGTGGGGAGAAAGCTGAGGCTGTGCTCTGGCTGCTCCTGGCAGTCTTCCTGCCCATCCTGTCAAAGTCTTTTCCTGTGTGTTGAACCCCAGGCACCAGCTGGGCAAAGGGCTGTGTGGAAGGCAACCTGTGTGATCTAGCAGCTAAACCTATTTCTGTGACTCTTGTGCATTCTAGTGAAATGAATAAACAAAGATCTCATTCTTTCTCAGGACCCTACCTATGCTGTTCCCACTGCTGTCCTATACAGGAGCTGTTCTTTGAAATGCTGCAAATCTCAAGGTACTGTGATTGCAGAGAGCCTCATTGCTGACCTGCAGCCTGCAGGTTGCCTTCCCTACAGTCAGAAGTCCTATTTCTGTCCTGCAGAGCTGTGGATATGAGGACAGGACAAGGACAGGGTCACAGCAGGCATTGGGGTGCTGCTGTTGGGGGTGGTGGCTCAGCCTGATTGCAGGGGCAGCTTCTGAAGATGATGCATCCTCTTTTGCAGCATCTGTCCTGTTTTGTGGGAGCCTGATCAGTCCTCAGGTGACTCTGCTGCCTCCCCTATCACAGCCTGGTCATTTTATGCCCAAAAAGCTGCTGCAGAGCAGTGGGAAAGCCAGCTGCTTTCCACACCTCGGCTCCTTCTCCTGCATCAGTATTTCTGGATATTCTGCACAATGCAGCAGTATCCCCATCCCCTGCCCTCACTACCCAGCAAGGCAAACCACAGAATGGCAGAGAGAGGTAAAGAGCAGGATGGCTTTATCTGCTAAACCCTTATTGAAAATCCCAGACAAATTAATAAGCTTTTCTTCCTGCTCTGCATTTGCAACATTTCTTCCCCTAAAACTTCATGCTTACCTGTGGCAAAACTAGTCAGTATTATACATTTCTAGCAACATTCTCTGTGTGTTTTGCAGCCCTCTGTTTTGGCACACATGGTGGGTAAAATGGGCGTTTTTTCTTGCACAAAAGACAGACTTGAAGAAATTCTGAAAATTTTCTTAAAACTCGCTATTGAGCCTGAGTGGAGGTACTTAGGTGAGACCTGTATTTTTTTTGAATGAATGTCCATATTTTCAGAGATATTTAAATGTATGAAGATGAAAGGGAATGTAACCATAAAAAGAAGCCTCTTAGCAGGTTAATGGATTAACCTGTACAGTAAAAAGGTGGTTCTGAACTTAGTATACAAAGGAGCTTTGAAAAATCCTGCTGAGTGCTACCTGAATGTTTAGAAATAGAAATGCCTTTTAAATTCAGGTCAAGATGCCTATTGTGGATGTGTAAGAGAATGTTACTTTGTGATTCTTGAGCATGTTTATGCATTGTTCTCAATTTGAGGCTGATTTAGTAGTGCCAATTAAGCTCAGTATTGAGTGCACGTGTGGCATACAAATGAATACCCCAGTATTTCCAAGCATCTTCCTGCTTGGCAGCATCAGTTAGGACAAACAAACTGTAAAGTGCCCAATTCACTCTAAATTTAGTCGTGGAGGGCTATGTGTGGATGTTCTTAGGGGCCACAATCATTAGAAAGATTGAAAAGTGGGAATAACTGGAATACAGGAAAGATTGGTGACCTATTCTGCACATTTTCTTCTGCATATTTTGTTGAAATTCCATTGGTTTATGAGCTTTTCAGGCAGATCTAACTCTGTCTACATCCTTTGGTATTTGGTAGGAGTGATGGATACAAACAGCCTGACCTGTGTGCACAACAGGGGAAGTGATACCTCCTTGGGAAGCACATGGGGATTAAATAAATGCATTGCATGCAAGAAGATTAATTTCATAGGCATCTTTTTGTACTTCCACCTGCTGCATGAAACAGCTTCTTGCTCTGACATGTTCAAAAATCCCTCTGCAAAGCATCTCTCTTCCCTAGAGATTTTAAACTTTGAGTTTCTTTTGGCTGGACTTTATGGATGTGCTTCATCTGAATAGGACCGGAGGGGAAGTGAAGTGCACTATAAACTCAAACTGATGGATCTATTTCTAAGGCCTTGTAATATGGAAACAATACCATTAGATTAAAAAGAACAGAGGTTTTTATCTTGTGTTCGATATAAGTCATTCCTTCTTTTATTCTGAAACATCTGACTTTTGCTCAAAGAAAAGGCTTCTGTACAAATCAGCCTTCTTTCTAGGAGGAGATCAAGGAAGATGATGCTTTCTCAGTCCTTCAGCTTCATAATTCATGTCCTTTTCAAGTCTCTTATGTTGTACACACTTTTTAAATTAGCTTCTCTGAAAGATGTTTATTTCTTTGGTTAAAAAGACCAACCAACCTAAACCCTCAAACAAAACAGACCTCAGAATTCTGAAAGCCACTGGAAAAGCTGAAATGAGAACTCAGGTTTTCCATCCATCGCAGCAGCCTAGCTCCATGCAGGAAAGGTGACTATTTAAAACACAGCTCAAGGGAACCTTTCACTACAAAGTGCTTTTTAAAGATGTTGTACCCTGAGATTACTGCTGCCTTAGAGATGGTTTGTACTAACCAGCAGTCAGGAAGAGCTACGGCTCTTAGCCTTGATTGCATTGAAACCAGCCTCCCTTTTATGCTCTCAAATAGCTCTGGGCACAAGCAGTGACATGTGAGATACTTCTCTACCTGGACTGTCAGCAACACGAGCTGCCCTTGGATATTTCACTGCCAGTAATTGAAAGCATTCATAAAATAAAAATCTTGCAGTGGTTTGCCAGAAATATGGTGTGTGTGCAGCCTTGTTTTCTGGCATCCTAAACCCCTGGGTACCCCCAAACTCTCCCTGAATCATTCACTGTCAGAGACTCCCTGGTGGCAAAGCACCTGCAGTTCAATTTCTCTTAGTGACAGGAGTCCCAGTTGTCCTGATGAGATTTGAGCCCAGGGTTTCTGTTTAAGTCACCAAAAGTGCCATGTGACATCATCGTGCCCTATGCAGGGTGCATGGCTTTTGTCCCTCTCCCTGCTCTTACTCTGGATGAACACAGCACTCAGAAAAGTTTAAGGCTGAATGATCCAGAAGTAAAGAAAAGTGGGGCTGGGTATCTCTCCCCATGTGTGGAGCACATGCTCTCCTGTCAGCAGAGTCTTTATATCAATCCCTGCGGTTTCCAGAGCAAAAGCTGCTGGAAATGGATGAGCTACAAATAAAATGACTGCTAAGGAGTGAGCCAAGAGAACACCAAGCTCTTTTGAACTGAGTAGTAACTGGGTTTGGAGTGGAAGACAGGTGCCTGGGGGAAGGAGGGGGCTTTAACCACATTCCCTGGCACACTTTAGCTGTGGATGAGATGTTCTACAGGGCTCTGCTGGTGCTTGTTGGCAGATATGGCCTCGATGAGTGTCCTCACCACTCCTCTTAATCAATCAATCAAGGATAGTATTGACCCCCTCTCCCAGTGCCCTCACAAGTGTCCCTGGGGTGGGAGAGCTGGGTTCTCACACTGTCAGCCTGGAACTGCCTGGGTGATGAATTTGTTAAGAATTCTGTCTGATTGTGAACCTTCCAGTCCCTTTATCTTGATGTGAATGACAAGCTGTCACAGCCTGCCCCAG
Organism: Prinia subflava; assembly: GCF_021018805.1. Classification (NCBI taxonomy): domain Eukaryota; kingdom Metazoa; phylum Chordata; class Aves; order Passeriformes; family Cisticolidae; genus Prinia; species Prinia subflava. Next base: position 6,709,114 of record NC_086261.1, read on the forward strand.
CCATATTGGTGACATCTGACCCTGGAGAGGGAGCTGACATAATCTGAGGTATGGCTTCTGTCTGGGGAGGCAGTGCTAGCTCTGCACTGCACTGGAAGAAGTGCCTGGGCATTTTTTTTGGCAAGGTTTTAAGCATATTTCATGTACCTTGTTTGTTACTACTTTGAAGCTGATTTAATTTAGGGCTGTAAAGAATAGCTTGACTTTTTAGGATACAGCTGTCTCCACTTCTGTATTTGTACATAAGAAAAAGTAGAGTACTTGTAAGGATGCCTGGAGGATAAGCCTGGAGTCACTCTTCTTTCTGGGAGGCAGAGTTGAAAGAGGCTGGAAGGCTGTACCTTTTCACTGATTTTAACCTGACAGGCTCCAGAGCAGGCAGAGATGTTTGGAAGATGCTGCAGTGAAGGCTTTGAGCTGAATCTGGGAACTGAGACACCCTGGTCACTGGAATGGATGTATCCATCAGAAAAAGAGTGTGGGTTTTTTCCCTTATCTTTCATCTTCACTGAAAGCACATCTGTACACAACAGCTGGATCTCCAAACTCCACCTGTTGGCAGTGTGTGGGACGTTGCAGACTGTAAGCAAACTTTCCCTTCAGTGTAAGTTTTAATGCCTTGCTAACAAGGTGGAATTAAAGAGGACAAGATGATGGGTGTTTTTGCATAAGTCCTAGACTAGCACTGCTATGAAAATGCCAGCAGCATAAGCAGCTTTTCCCCACCTATATTTCCAAGACTTGTGGAGCTGCTGGTTTTAAGTCTTTAAAACAAATCACTGCACAAGTGCCTGCATATTTCAGATCTGTATTTCTGGGCCGTGAGGGAAATGACTTTCAAGGCATCTGCCTTAGATGAGATCTACCTTCTGGTAGGATTTATGAAGCCCCTATTGCTGTGGTGCCTGAGTTTCTTCTGAATATCTCCTAGTTGTCAAATGTGGAATCATCACCAGTGAGTGGTTCTGTGACTGTATAAATCCCAGTAGTTAAGTACAAGTCCCAGGGGTTTGAGGCAAAATGCACCTAGGTTATGTGTACACTTGAGGACACTTAATTCTGCCTGGAGAGAGGGGCTGTGGAAGCTTAGGGGTTTTGAGTCAGGGGTCCATTGTGCCAGGTGCTGTATACATAGGTACTGCAGGGTCCCTTCCTCACCCTGCTTGTGGTATAAAGAAACATGACAGCAATATGTGAGAATATGAGAAATAGCAGGGTGAAGGGCAGGAGGAGTTGAGCAACATGGCTTCTGCCAGGGTAGAACCTTTTCTCACATTTCTATAAAGGGAGTGCTTTATGCCTTTATCATCCATGTGTGATTGCTGGAAAGGCATTGGGTTGAAGAGGTTTATAGTAAAGCACCAAGTCATTAGCTTTCATTCAATAATTTGAGGAGGGTGTTCTGTGTTTTAGCATGTAGAAGACACAATTTCACAGAAGGAAGGATGGTTAAGCTACTTGGGGGCTGATCTGCTCTTTTGGTTCATTTCTTTGTTCAGTCTTTGGTTTCTCTGCTGTCTCCTGTCCACAGTTCCAGGCTAGTCCTGGGTGGTTGTGCCCCATCAATGTGTTCTGTCAGTCTTAAATTCCTTCCATGCAGTCAACCCTGTATCTCTTCTGGAGTGGGGTTTTGTATTTTCAGGTGTCCTTCTGTTTTGTTCAAGAGACAGAAACAGGCACAAGATTGTCCATTATAGTGCCTTGTGCTGTGAGCTGAGATTACAGTGCAGAAGAAAATGGAAGAGATCTTGGTTTCCAGGCTCCTCTGCCTGCAGTGATTTCCAGCAAAAAATACCCTGGCAGCTCAGATCTGAAAGGGTGACCTAGGCACAGGGCTGCTTTGTCCAGGCTCTTTAACAGCCTGGTTTTACTGGCTAATCCAATTGTGCTTTGGCTTGGGACATGGAGTTTTTCTTTGTTGTTGCTCCTGGTTCCTAAGCACAGGATCTGGAAGTTGCATTTGTCTATCTGTCTGCTAGTTGTACTCTTGCCCAGATATCCAAGCTGCTGACTTGGAAACACTTCAAAGATTTCCGTTCTTCAGAGTGGCTGTCTCGACTGCTACTACAGGGAGGTTTTAATGTTTTCTGATTATGGAAAAGCATTTTTTATTATGCTTTATAAGATAATGCAACTTTACTTATACATCTTTTTTTGTTAATATATAAATGAGTCTCCTTTGGGATACACTGGACTTTACAAAACAACTAAGATTTTGCTAATGTATTACCAGAGAAAACAGAAAATCCAGAGGAAGGCATCTGGACAGATTTGGCAATTTTTTTTTATGATTTAATTCCTTTCCCCCCTCCGCCCCTATATCCCCTCCATTCCTTCTTGAGACAAATGCAGAGATTTGCTCTGGGCATGCTATCAAATTCTCTAGTCTGGTATGTGGCTCATCAAGTCATCTTTCTTGTGCTGTTAAACTTTCCCTCCTCATCTTCCTCCAGTCCTGTCTTTGCTCTTGTGCACAATTTATGAACTCCTCTCTCTGTCTGCCTGTCCCAGGCTGACTCATCTCTTTAAATCTCCTGATGCCAGCAGAGATGCTGTTGGTTTGCCATGTGGTGCTGAGAGGTGCTGGTGGTACCACAAACACCATTTGCCTGGCTTGCTGTAGCCCCACTGATGTCTCAGTGGTCTTGCTACTGCTTTCAGTCAAAGCCCATTTTGCTTCCATTCCTCTTCTATGATTTACTGTTTCCCATTAGGTGTTTTGTGTGTTTGATTTTATTCAGCATCAAAGATAGGTAATATTCTGAGGGTGGCTAACACCTGACTTAATGTGCAAATTACAATGCTGATTAAAAGTCCAAACTTAAAGGCAGGTAGTTGACTCTCTACACAATGCAGGTGTGAAGACTTTTTCCAGGATAATTATGAATGCTAACATTTTACACAAGTTCAAAAGTTCTCAGGCAAATATATGGAAGCAAAATCAGCTAAGAGCTGAACCCCCTCCCAAAGGCACTTTTTGCTAGCTTATGGGATCTGTGGACTGAAAGCTGCTGGAGTTTGACTCTGTTCTGCAAGTCCTAGCACTGTGTATTTGCTGTGGCCTTGCATGCTTTCCTTGGCACTGTTGGCCACAGGACACTGGACTCTGGACTTCCATCTTAAGCTGATGCAGCTGCTCCTTTCTGGGCTGGCTCATTAACTCTGCACTTAAAATACATGTTTCTCATTTCATTCCTATTATATCTATGTTTAAAATGTAAGGCTATAGGGGTACAGTCGTTCCTGGGTCACTTTTCTCAGACCTTTTCCTCATTGGCAACGGGGCTTGGCAGTCCCTTTATAAGCACTCCAGGCTGCCTTTTCAAAGTCATTAGGTTGTTTGTCCCATTGCTGCCAAGAGGATGTTTCATGCCTTCATTTTCCAGTGCTTAAAACCCATCCTTTCAATTCCAGCTAAATTTATTCATGGCCATTTTATATCCATTTGTCCTAGTGCCAAATTTTTCCTCACTCTAAGTATTTCTCTGCCTTCCTCAGTGTTTACTTCTCTGCCACCCAGTGTGTCTGAGGGGAACAATCCAGTTGTCTCTTGGCTATCATTTTGTTAAGGTGACTAAACTGTGATCTTTAAGACTCCTAATGAGTTATGTCTCTGCTACCATAATGATTTCCTTGGCGCATTTCTGTGTGGTTCCTTCTGAGTTCTGTGCACAGCTGTTCAGGTGAATCCTTCTGTGAGAACATCCATGCTCCCTTCTCCACTGGCAGTGGTTTTCTGAGACCTGATCTGTCCTGTTCATGGTTGTCACCCTGCTGGTTATGCTTGTCCTTATCCCTTAATGGGCTCGTATATCCAGGGTGTCCTTCTCCTCATTTCTAAATTATGAGCCCCTGCTCATAACAGTAATCCTTATTAAACCCTAAATGCTTAACCTTGCACTTTGACTATTACATTTCATCATATTTCCATTCCTTCAGAACTTAAGAACATCTTGTTACTCCTGAAAGATATTCTGAACTCTCTGCTATTGGCAGCAGCTCCTGACTTCACACAGTCAGCAGATTTTGTTAGTATACTCTGACTTTTTGTGCCAAGGTCATTAATGAAAATCTGAAATAAGATCAGTCTGAAAAGATCCTTGAGGACTTCCACACATAAGTTCCCTCTAGACTAATAATTCCTCTTCTAGCACAAGTCCTGTCATTGAGTCTTTAACCAATTCCTCTCCTACATTGTAATTCTTACTCTAATCCCTGTGTTGTCCAGCCCGGCTAATAATTTTCAGTGTGTCACCATATCAAATGCTTTATACACTTCCCCTGTGTAGAAGAAGTTGGTTTTCTTATCAAAGAAAGATACCAAGCTAGGCTGGCTTGATCTACTCTTGGTAAGTCAGTTTTACCCCTTAAACTTATTTTACCTGTTTTGCAGTTTATCCTCATGTCTTTTATGTTTTGTGGGTTTTTTCTCTCAAAATCTGTTCTAAAGCAGTATCATTGGAATCAGTCTAATGGGCCTGCACCTAGGCCCTGCCCTGACAGTTGGAACTGGAGATTAGACTGAGCACATGTTCTGGGAATCCTGGGGTCCCCTGAGGATGAATGAAGTTGTCTGGTCCACAGAACCCCCACCTCCCTAAAAGTATTGGGAGGTCCAGATTTGCTGATTTGTTCTCTGATGGGAGGTTTGCTGGCAGTGTTCTTATGGCAGTAGTGTAGCTCTGCTGAAACTCTTAGCAATGCTCATAAGCACCCACAACATAAAACAGATGCCTAGAGGAAATTCTGAGAACTCTTCTGCTTGGAGCCAGAGATACTCTGGTCATTCCTTCATTGCTCTGCTGCTCTGCCAGGTGATTGAGACATCACATTAGGCCTGTAAAATATAGGTATGCAGAGCAGTCTCTTTTTAAAGACACATACTGGAGTAGGAGCTTTGGAAGATGCTCTGGGTGGAATTTTAACTTCCTTAGAGTTGTTTACTTTGTCCCAGACTTTAAACCTGGGGAGAGACTGAGTGATCACTGGCTACAGAGTGTTCCTTTTCTGAGCAGGCTGAATAGCTGGGGGATGACATTACTCCTCCACCATCTGAATGATTGCTGTTCAGTTGGAGCTAAAGAAGTAATGAAAGCATGACTGTGCTTCCACTGGTGAGATTTTTAACCACTGATTTCCTGTTCTGTCTGCATTTAAGTGCGTTTCCTTTGCAGTTTGTAAAGCTGTTGTTGAACTCTGACAGATTCATTATGAAAGAATGACTTTAGATAGAGATGTTGACCCAGTATCAGCAAGAACCAGCTCTTGAATCTTAGTCTCAGCTCTGTCAGGACACACAGTGAACAGGAGCTTGGTGACAAAAAAATATTTATTTGCTGCAGGATGATAATTGGCTCAGTATGGAATTTAATACAATTTTATTTGGGGATTGGTTTGTAAAGAGATTACATTTTAAGGAATCCTTGCCCATGGAGGTTTTTGTAGCGGTATTTATTTAATCAGCTCTGGGCACTTGAAACTTCACAGCAGTAAGCCATGTTAGAACAGGGATCTTGCTCCAGCAGAACATGACTGGAAAAGAAAGTCTTCTGTGAGACAAGTGGGATGCAGATTTTACCACGTGAGGAAGGAACTTGGTTCCAGAAGTTGGGGAGCAATGATGTCTCAGTTCAGCTTCTCAAGCTGCAAATGTTAGTGACCAGCTCCCAGACAAACCAGTGCTGTGCTGGCTCAGACAGGTTCACTTGCTTACCTGCACAATGAAATGACCCAGAAAGCCCTCAGAAATGTCTGTGCCTGCTTTTACTCACTGCAAGTAGTTTTACTACAGAGCTTTAGGACCTTTCCTACCAGTTCTCCTTTGAGTGGAGCCCTCCACATATCCCTGCAATGCAAGCCGTGGTTTCAGTTGAAAGAAATTCGATTTTGTTTTCAGTTAAAGCTGGGAGGGAGGATAGGGGTGAAGCTTGTTTTGGAAAAATAGAAAAAGGAGTGGGATTTTGCTGGAAATATTGACATTGATGTCCCAGCTGATGCACTTGTGTCTGGAGTGGGCATGTGCTCAGTCTCTGGTACAAAGAAAAAGCTCTGGGGCAGCAGTTTAAAAACCTTGTTAGATCACTTTGTGGGTGTTGCTTTCAATTTTAATGGTCACTACAAATCAGTGTAACAGTGAAGCTAGAGGGCTAATAGCCTTTTAGAATAACTGAGTCAGCTGTAGAGGCTGGATCCTCTGTTGGTGTAAAACATTGCAGTTCTGTCAAAGTCCATCATAAGCTGTCAGTTTAGACCATCTGGGAAGCTTGGCCCAGAAGACTGTGAAGATGAAGGTTACAAAAATTATTGAAGAAATTGACATTATTTCTCCATCTCTCTTCTTTCCCCAGGGCAGCCATTGGGGCTCTGGCAGCTCTGCTGAAATCAAGTAAGCTTTTTTCTTCATATTCCTTCTGACTTTCCTTTCTGTGCTGTGCTGCTGGACAGAGTGATCCTGTTGAAGCTCATTCTCCCTTGGTATCGCCTCATCCCTTGGTCCCAAAGAGCAATCACAGGAAAGAGGCAATAGTGCAGGATTTTTCTGTACCAGTTCTGATTCTTGGAGTGCCCCCAGCCCTGTGGGCCCAGGGAGCCAGGCTGGACCCTTATTTTGAGTATTCAGAGAACACTGATTTTTCTGGGGCTTGGTACAATGGCAGAAATGGGGAATTTCTCCAGCCAGTAACATGTACTTATTGCCCTTCCCAATTTGTTGTTTCTACCATGGAAAGGGAGAAAATGATGTAAATAACAGCAATATTGTTTGGTTGTGAATGGTGAAGTGATTTTAGGAAAGGACAATGTCTATTTTCAGCTGTTTTGGGCTTTTTTTTTTAAAGGTACTGGAGCTGGAATTTAGGAAATGGTGCTGATACTATAAAATCAAATAGAGAATTACGTACCAGAAGTCAGCCTGAATTGTGTTTTTTGGATGATTTCTGCAGTTCTGAGTGACCAAGAATGTATTCTGGTTTTCTCCTTGTCCTGTGGTTCAGGGCATGAGAAGCTCCAGGCTTTTGGAGCAGACTGCTCTGGCAGCTGCATACAAATGAGCAGGTTGTGTCTTTTGGGAAGTTTGGGTCAAGAGATGTGAGAAACAGCTCTGGTTCCTTGAGATAAATTCACCATGCTTGGAAAAGCAATGAATTCTTTTTCAGGATTGCACCAGGACATCTTTCTTTGTCACACTTAACATATTTGTGGCCCTGGCCTCTCTGCATTTGAGTGGTGCACGGGTTCTTGGAAAGATAAGAATCAAATCTAGTGATTTTTCAAGTGCTAGAGCACTTGAAAATTGCTTATGAAAGCAGGGGGTAAAACTGTGCACAGCAAAGCACCCAGAAGCACCTGAGCATGTTTTAGTTGGGATGCAAACTAAATGGAAGACAGGAATCCTGGAAAGTGTTATAGTAGGGAAGTGGTGGACTGATTATTGTGAGGTTTGCTTGAGAATTCCAGTAACCTGCTTGCTGGGAAATGGTGGGGAGATTGTATTTTGATGGTGCTGAAGGCTGTAAGACAGACAGGATAAGAACATGCCCATGCTGGGGGCATCCCTGTGGGTCTGTCCTTGAGTGTTTCAGCCCAGAGTGATCCAGGGGATTATGGTTACACTTGGGGCTGTGCTTGGAGGCTCAGTGTCCCTCTTGCTTTTAGCAGAGCTGCACTGAGAAAGCAGTTTTAAAGGGAGCAGGCAGATGGCAGTGTGTCTCCCTGATGGATTCAGAAACATCCATCTTCATCTCAGGCTTCCATAATCTCTACTTGAAACTTTGTCCACCTGCAGAGCCATGGGCTGGCTAGAAACTGTTTGGCTTCTGTCTCCTTCCTAACAGAAGCTGATGCTAAATGCTCACTTATCAGGTGCATAACTGCAAGAAGCAAGATATGCCTGGAAAAGAGATATCAGCATAAGAAAAAAAAAATTACCACTCCAGATGGACCTGGGAAATTGTTGCTGTTGTGCTTCAGAGGGGGAAGTATAAGATGATCTAAAGAAATAAGTGATGGAACACAAAACACTTGCGCTTCATCCACAACAGGGAAAAAATGCTTGGAGTGAGAGATGAGACACATTGTTTGTCCTGTGTCCCTATATCCAGTGATTGCCACATGGCGATAATCAAAGAGATGGTGAATAATGGAGGAGTAGAATTTTAAGTCTCTTCTAATGACAGTGCTGCATCCTTCTATCAGTGAAAGCTCAGATTACTGATATGGAGAAGACCTTTCTTGTCTGATCATCAGCTAGTCTCACTCCTGACTTATCTCTTTGCAAACATCCCAGAGTATTTTACCAATCCTTGCATGTTGCTCTCCCAGCAAGGTCTTCCTCCATTGTCTTGCTGCTTTTTTAATATCTGTTGTGCTTCCATCATGTTAACTCTGATTTCATAATAAGACTGAACATTCTGATTGGTAAATATCTACAGTGGTGCTGAATTGCCGTGAGAGCATCAGGAGAATTTTTGTTCTTCTCTTTGATTTTACAGTCAAACTTCCCAGTGTTACCCACGTCCATTCTTCCTTCTTCAATTTCTGTATGCTCACCACAGGCCAGGAGTGGGAAGGAGGAGGAGGCAGATCCTGATAGCTGTAGATAAACTGAGGTGGGGGGAGGCACTGCAGCTTTCCTGAGTCTCCTCTCTTTGTCCCAGAGTGAACATGCTATTTTTTCCAGCCCCCTTTGGCTTTGCTCTGCTTCTTCTCTGTACATGTACCTTCGTATCTTGATTCAACTCTGTATTAAGGCCTGAGGAGCTCATTGTGAAGCTCTTCTGTGCCTCAAACACCCCCAGGTGTGGAGGGGCTGGAGCCTGTTTGAGCAGAGCTCGGAGGCATGGGATGCCCTCCAGGGCAGTCTTACCCATGAGGTCTCCTGCTTTTAGTGAACCCAAACCCCAGAATAAACCAGGCAAACCATTCCCAGTTTGGGGGCAGTGGGATAAAACTGGACAGCTGCTCTCCAAGCACAGACAAACTCAAGCCGGGGGTTGTTGAGGCTGGAGGGGATGCGAGGGAGCAGGAGCCACACGGTGGCGATGTGATTATAGGGATCCCCACCGTGCCTCATCCAAAGCGCATTTGGGGTGAGTAATTTGTTTATCAGCAGGTTATTTTAATCTAATTTTGGTCCTGTTTGTTATTCCCGACTATCTGTGCTTCCCAGAATTACCAGCTTGCATGTCTTTAAGGAAATTAGCTGGAGCTGGTCTCAGAGGCATTGGCTGAGCGGATATTGAGGGAAAAGGCTGGGGAAACGGGCAGGGCCCTTGGTGCAGTGCTTGCCTGGTAAAATTGTGATGAGCAATTTAAAAAGACAGGTTGTGGTGACCTCTTGATGGTGCTTATTTCATCAAGACAATTCTGTGTGCTAACAACAGTTACTGCTGATGGCCTTTCCCCTCTCTCTTTTAAAATCTTCCTCCTTTTGCTGTCTTTGTCTTCTTGCCTTACCCCACAGCCTTTCATCTCTCTTTTCCTACTCATTCCTCCCCATCTTCCATCAACTAACCTTTATTTAACCTTTCCCTCACTCTTTTATTTTTTTATTAAATCATAAGAATTATATTTTGTGGCTGCTGGGATAAAATAATCATTGTCATTCTTTTCCTTTTATGTTGGCATCAAGGAGGGACGAGTAACTCTGAGGAAGAGAAAGTGGTGTTCTAGCAGAGAAGCAGATTAGGGTGTGTGAAAGGCCTGCACTCTCTACAACTGAATTCATAATGCTTGACAAGAGATCTAGTGAGGCAGGTCTTTGATCTCGAGTAGGAATACCCCATTGTTAAACCATCCCAGTTCCTGTAGCCAACAGCACCATGGCTGGGATTTGCCTCGTACTGCACCAGGTTCCCATCTCTCATCATCAGTTTAAGTCTTTATTATCCACCCAGTGTCAGTGTGGCTCCAAATCCATGATCACATCTTGTCGGGTATTGTGATCAGAGTTGAATTTTGCAGTTCCTTTCATGATAATCTAAACCAAGCATTGTGTCTGTCTTTTCTTCCTGAATTTCCGAGTGCAAACAGTCTTGATTCTATACTTTTATCTCTTTGAGAAGAGTCACTTTGTGGGAAAGAAAATAATTTTTCTATGTCCTTTATATTCCCTCCTCCAAGACTCATCATTCACAGACATATCCCAAACTGAAAGTAACTCAGTGCTCCAGAGAAAAATGTTGTCTTTATCTCCTGGGGCATGGCAACTTCCTGAGGTTTTGCCTCTCAGAGTGGGTGTAATGAAAACTAAGTGTTGAGGAGCTGCTTTATTGTCTGTTGACATCCTTAATAATGATTGCTTACCTCCTTGTCTTGGCATGGGCAGTGTTTGTGCCTCCAGTGATGAGCAGGCTTCAGAAAATTCAGTGCCTGAATTTGAGGAAGTCTTCCAAATTCTGGTGTCCTTATTAAAACTCTTTCAAACCACTTCAGTCAGAAAAATGACACTGTAGATTTTGTGCAACTGGATTTTTGTTTTTAATTTTATTTCTCGTTTTTGGATGAGTTGCAACCAGAAGATACTGTGAAACTGAAATCAAAGGAAAAAAGGGGAACTGTTTAGGGCAAAACTATAGGGCAGTTTTCTGGCTTGCAACATGATTTGAGCTAATACCACCTTCTTGCTGTAGTGCCCACTGGGTCTGAAGTGATCCCAGCACTTCATGTGTGACTTGGTTTCCTCATGGGAATAATTAATTTTGTTTCTACAGAGAGCCTTTGTGCTGTTCTCTGCAAAAATGGCCTCTCAATGACCAAATAAAAGAGCTGTGTTCTCTTTGCTGTAGGAGACATCTTGCATTTTTCATTCCCAAGAGGCAATCACTAGAGCAGAGTGGGGAAGTTGGAGTTTTTCTTATTCCTTTCACTGCTTTAGGGGCCACAGGGTTAATTTAGCAGAGTATTCGTATCTGCAAGCTGTAGCAATGTATGTTCTTGGCATAATGAATCAGCTGAGTGGCATCAACAAAGAGATTTAAGCAGATAGACAGAAAGATAAATATCTCTTTGTTCTGCCTGGTAAGCAGTGCATTGCTCATCATATTTCAGGTTGACGGTAATTCAGTTTTGTGATTAAATACACTGCATGTTTTCCAGTGGTACCCTTGTTCTTGGCAAACACTTCAAAGGGAACTGGATTGCAAAGAGGGCTTCAGAAATGTCCCCAGTAGCACTGGGGGTCATGAGGCTTTCATTCACTGAAAACCTGACTTTAGGCCCCCACCACAGGAGAATTCCAGAAAAACTGGGGATTTCTTTCTAGTGAGATCCCCTTGCTGATTCAGATGCAACTTCAACCATTTGAGGCTTCTGCTTGTTGGCTGGAGATTCATGTCAGATGTTTGTGGTGAACTGTGTAGGTGATTCAGGTCCCATGTTCTGAGCTGCAGCACTCAAACTTTCACTGATGAGCAGCACTGCCCCAGAAACCACAAATGGAGGGGCAGGTCTAGAAATGTGGGAAACTAAAGAAGGGATTGAATATTTCCCTTTCAGCCTGGTCTCATCAGGCAGAAGTGAAACTCTTGCTAAGAAAATAGGATTCCAGGGACAGTTTGGGGGTGGTGATGAAGACAATACTCCCCTATTAGAGATGGCAGAATAAGATTAGGAAGACAGGCTGTCACAGGGGAGGAGTCAGAAATTGCTCAAACAGATCTGATCTAGTAGTTAGTTTAGTTTTAATCAGTAAACCTGGGTTTGTAAAACATCTGTTTAGTAGAGATGGATTGGAGGGCAATACTCTGCTACGCTTGGGGTTAGAATGGGATACAAAAATGAGCATATAAGCTCAATATAAAATGTCACTTACAAACCCATCCATGTCTGGTGTCAGGGAAGGGATTCCTCAACCTTGAGGGGTAACCTTGACAGCTGTCCCTGCTCAAGGAGAAGTCAGTGCCACACATCCTACAGAGGGAGTGCTCATCTGATGGCTGCAGATATTTATAGCTTGAAGTGCTTGATATATAGTCAGATTTTTGCTGTTAATGCAGCTTTCCCCACTGATCAGCCCAGTCTTTAGACAAAACAGGGAGGGGGGGGGATTGGGTTTGGTGCTGAATTCCCACTGATGGCCTCACAAGATAGGAACCCCTTCAGTTCACTCAAACTCAAGTTCACCATCCCTGAGCACCTCTGAAAGCTGCATGGTAGAAAAACTTCCATTCCCACTGGCCACTGACCATAGCCAGGCAAAGAAAAGGGCTTAACAAAAGAATATCAGGAAGAGGGTCAAAAGACAGGACATTTTGCCACTTACCACACAGACTGTACACACTCACTCCAGGAGGGGTGGTTCTTGCTGCCTACAAATCTGTGCAGTGCTGCTTATACCTGTGTGATTCATTTCCACCATCTGTATTTGTGCCAAAATATAGATAGATACCCATGCTGGTGCATCCCTAGATGGAGAGACCAACAGACACAGACAGGTGGGGAGGCCTCCTTTTCCCATTCTGCCTTCTGGAGATCTTGGCATACTTCCTCTTTCTTTTTTTCACTACTTTATTGACTATAGAACTGAAAAAAATGGAAGAAAAAATTAAGAAAAACACTGACAGCACAGGAGAGAAGAGGAGAATCAATGAAATCAGACAGGAGAAACAAAATGAGTGTGTTTTTTGCCCCTTCAGCAATTAATTCTCATTGCTTCTGATCAAAGGGTTCAGGAAACTGTAGTCCTGCCTCTCAATCTCTTTCTCACAGAATAGACTATCTCAGCTTCATTTTGGAAAGAGACTGTTTGGATCCTGAAGGTGGTAAATACTACAGAAAACATGTGAGGAAATGACAAAATTATTCTGCTCACCTTCCTCCATGCTTTTCAATGAGTATTAAAACTAAAGCATAGGACAGTTGTGTGTTCTGATCCCTATGGAGCTGAGATTCAAATGTGGAAATATCTCTTAAAAGATCACAAACACACTTTGAGAGAATTTATTTTTTCAGTAAATTCCCCAAGAAGCTCTACATGCAGTGCTTCCCAGTTTTCCCCTCTTCTATTGACATTGACACAGAAAGCTTAGACTTCAAGCTCTGAGTGCTAGAGGCTATAAAACCCGAGATCTAGTCCAATTTCATCTGTCCCTGAACAGCTCAGGGGAGCTCTGAGTCTGATCTAAATTGTCCCTACCTTATGCTCCCCAACTCTCTTCTTCTTCTTGTCATGTTTTATACACTTATTGACTTTTACAGAGCTTTCTGAGTAATTCTTCAAGGAAGATTGACTGATTTAAGGGGTTAGTCATCCTGCAGGTTAGTAAACATGACAGCTGGTTGAGGATTAACAGGAAATCATGAATAAAATCATTGGGATTGATAAGGGATTCTCAAGCAATTAAAGTTTTTTTTGCAGAGAGTCAAATAGAAAACAGAAATACAGAGTGAAGGTCAGGAGGAGGGTGACCTTCTCCACGCTGACAACCACTGAGCCTCAGAATGCAGAGTTGGTGTAGGTGGTCACCAGCAAGGGGAGGCAGTGCTGGAGAGCTGCAGGCCAAGGTGTGGGGGCCTGGGCAGAGCTGTGCAGGACTGGAATTGCTGTGGGACCAGCTGGTCAGGGCAGGGGCATGGCAGCAGGGTGGTGTGAAGATGCAGAGCAGCATTAAAATGAGTTGGCAGCCTGGGCTGGGGGTGCTGGTTGGTGCCAATGGAAGGGAAAATTGCAGGTAGCAGAAAAACCCTCCAATCCCTCCTCCAGGTATGGGTTTGCTAATCTGCTACAGAGAGCAGACTGAGATGACTGCAGGTGACTTCTTTCCCCTTTCCAGTGTCTCCATGTACTTCATCACTGGGATTGAGGTTTGCTGCCTGTGCTGCTTCCTGCTTATTCCGCCCATGGCTTCTCTTGTTGCTGATTTTAAGGCAGCTTTTTCTATTTTCTCACTTAACCTCTATCTGCTTCTCCTGTCCTATGAACTCCCACTGATGACTAAAGTTCCAGTGTGGGAATCTAAAAAGCAGAAGACCCCAGAAGGAGAAGAAAAGGCCCCAGAAAGCAGACAAAAAGCTGAAGAAAGGCTGGGAATCTCAATACATTCCCATGGGAAGCAAAGAAATTAGGAACTAAGTTAATACATTTATATCTATCATAAGGAACAAGAGCAAGGACTGATTGCTGGTTCAGGATGTAAAAGGTCTTAGATATGTGCTTTGCAAAGATAAAAAAGTTTTAACCTTAAATAATGAATTATTGTGTATTGTTTCTTAGGTTTACAGAAGTCTTATTGTTAATTCTAAACCCACATGGGTCTTTATCTGATTTGCTAGAATAATATGACTCTAAACTTTTTCTTGTAAACTATTGGTGGAGAAAATATCTAGAAAAAGGCTCTGCATCAGCTGTGGTTTTGTCTGATCTAGCTTTGCATGGAGTTTGTTGTTTTCCTGTGTCTCTTGCTTATTGCTTGTATGATACAGACAAATAATAAATCCTAAATCTGCAACTAGACAGAGTCCCATGCTGTTTGTGAGACCTTGACTGATCCAAAATTCCAGGTGTGAGAGGCTCTGGCACTTTGTTCAGTGAAGTGGGGATGGATTGGAGCCCTCCAGCTCTGGAGCAGCCGTAGCAGGAGCCATCTGCTGTGAGCTGCAAGTGCTGGTTGGCATCCAGAGAGTTCAGCTCCTGCCTTGCGTGTGCTACCTGCCCCTCGAGCTGATTGCTGAGCTCCTGACAGCTTTTAATGTGTGTCACAGCAAGGGGTGGCAGGAGCAGGCAGGAAAATTCAGGCAGGGTTGGTTTAAGGGGAGGGAGCCTGGAGTATGGTGTGGCTTCATGTTCGTCCTGAGGGCCAGGGCAAGGAATGCAGTAGGTGAAGGGCTGTGTTTTGGAAACTCAGCAGAATTTGTGTTCTATCACAAGCTTTATCATCTTCTCCTTTCAGTCTGGTACTCTGGAACTACATAATTAAGGGAATACTGTAGATTGCCTTTTATATTTTTATAAATTTTTTTTAATACATATTTTTTAAATTTTTCTTGCCCATGCAGTAAATCTGAATACGACCTTTAAAATCTTAAAATCTTGGAGCCAGGAAGCAACAGAAAAGAAGCCCAGACTCCTATTGCTCATGTTGATGTTTTGTTAATTTTTAAATATTGTAGGTTTCCAGAATCACTTGATTCATGGCTTTCATTATACAGGTATTTGTGAGAATACATTTAGAAGTTAAATATAATTTCTCTGGGTGTGACAGGACTGTACAGCCACAAGGTTTTTGAATTTGTTGACCTCAGCAAGGTGTTCTCTCAGGACTGAAGTGCAGCACTATGCGAAGATTTCAGGCTGTTGACTACTCTTAATTTATTCAGCTTTTCTCACTCCTCAGGAGCTTTGGTTTCAGGAAATCTTGTGGTGCTGCAACTGGGAATTAGGTTTATTAGCACTTGAAGGAGAGACAGACTTATGGTTTGGCTCTTCTGGAGGGTTCCTGTTTCCAGAGAGGACACTGTTGTATTTTTTTTTTTCATGTAACATTCCTAGAACATTGGTCATGTTTACCAAATAACATTTTAAATAATAAAAAAGGTATTTTTTTTTTTTTAACTGAGACTATTAAGAATGAGCAAGAGTTAAAGTCTGAGTTCAAGCACTGAGTAGCCACAATCACCAAACAGGAAGGAGTTTAATTCAGCCTTTTCTCTCCTTTTCAGAGTCCAACAGCCGCAGGGCAGTGAACAGAGGCTACCTGGGTGAATTGCTGAGACTCTACCAAGACTGGCATCGTAATGATGTCTCCAACAACTACATTTACATTCGTAGGGGCCTCTTGCTCTGCCTAAAATACATCACCAACATCCAGCTGGGCAGGGAGACTTTCTTTGGTTCCCGGGGAATGGAGATCCTCTTCACAAGTGTGCAGGTAAATGGTGCTTTTTGTGTTTAAATGAGGTGATCTGGTGGTTAGGGCTGGGTTCTACATCCCACTGAAGGAAATTCCACGGTTATATAAGTTCAGGATAGGAAATATAGATGAAAAAACTGATAACATTAAGAACTATTGACTTTTACACAGTCAGTACTTTAGAAAAGCTAAAATGTTTCAGTTTAAAACAAATCTTAATTCCTATGAGACATGTGACAATTCTAGTTCATGCTTTTAGTGCTTCTTTTCTCTTTCCCTGTGCATCCTGCTGCCTGCTTGGACTTCTCCTGAAGAATAATGCAGTATCTCTATAGGGGAATTGCTTAGGTCTTTTGTGAGATTTTCCTGTGCAATATCCAGATAATTCCCCTCAATCAGCCTTTTAAACAAAATGCTCATTTAGCTAAGCCTTTCCTAATGAGCAACATCCATCAACAGTTTTTCAGGTGGTTAAATTTTAATCTTGTGAAACATTAATGTGGGTTCAAGAAAGATGCTATGGTCCTACAGATGGGATGCCTATAAGGTATAGAAAAGGCAGGTTCAGAACAGTGAGAATTTCCTCGATCTCTCAGCAAAAGACTTCCATAGCTTGCCTTGAACTTAAGATAAAATCACCTGGGTGATTCTATAGGAGTGTTTCCATTGCCATTCTTACTGGCTATGCATTATCTCACTCTAGAACCATCAGATAGAAAAGCCTGTCTCCTTCTCCCTTAAAAAAACCCACTGCCTTATGATTCAGTGTGTTTATTTCTTCCCCTCTTCCATCACTGTCATGAAGGATTCTTCTGTGAGTCATTTCTTACCAGCAGTGTATGGGAGACTTCTGGAATTTTTTCACCTCACTTTCCTCAGGAAGAATTGACTTTCCTTTAGGTAGGATGAGGTGGCCAGAGCCAGCACACCTCCCAAGGGATTATGGCCTCTGTTCATGGGAAGTCCCTGGTCTAAAGAAACGTGGATGGGGTGGATGGAAGCAGCTGCTTGAGGGGGGATGTTGGCTCATTCCACAGCCCATGGAGCTTTCTGAGCTAACACCTCCTGATAGCTCAGCCTGGGAGCAACTCCATGGGAAGTGCAAACGTGGGGTCACCTTGGGTGAACAAACAGGAAATGACATCCTAGGGCTCCAGTAAACACTGAGAATGCTAATCCTTCCAAAGGTCAGAAGTGGAGCGGAAATGACAGCTCCAGGGGCCTCCAGTTTGCTTTTTTCCCACTGTGTGCTATTAGGGAGACCTTGGACAAGAAATAACCACGGTTAATAAATTCAAAGCTCAATATTCTCTCACTGCTTCTTTGGGGTATTGTCAGTCTGGCAGTGTCTCTCCAAGACACGAAGTGTTGGCAGGAGTCTGGCAGCCCTAGGAAGTCTCACTCATGCTCTTCCCTACTCTAACCTGAGGCAGAGGCTGCTGCTGCCATGAAAATCTCCATAACTTTCATGATGGAAAGATGGGAGGGCTTGTCTCCTGAGATGGACAATGGGCTGTGGCAAGACAGAAAGAGATGAAGAAAGGACAAGGCAAACAGCTCCTGATTGGGAAAGGAATGACTCTTTGTGTGTGGACAGTATTTTAATACCTTTAGGGAATGTGCTGGCTCTGGTGATTAACCTGGACCAAACTCTGAGCAGCTAATGAGATTTTTAAGGTGTTAAAATCTGGCTAGAAAAGTTCTGCCTAAACTTTTTAAGCTTTTTTTTCCCCCTAATACAGACATATTTATTGAAATGAAAGCCATTTTGCCAAGATAGGTTTGTTTTAAACTCCAGTGGAAATTCTATTTACAAGGCTCGTTTTCAATTGAAACCTCTCTGGCTGCCTATTGTCTGGGCTGATGGACAGATGAAATACCTGAGCTTTTAATAGCCCTTAAGCTTATTTCGTTACAGGAAGAGCCAATAGTTCAGAAACTGTCACCTCACACAGATTAGAAGTGGCTGTTCCTCTATTTGAGGAGCGTTTAGAGATATTTTAGAGGAATTTAGAGATATTTTGAATTCTACTTCTACCTGGAATAAAAAATAATTTTAGATAATGAAATCCTTCATGGAAAGGAAGTACTTTCTGTTCCCATTCCTTTCCTAACTGCACTTAGATTTTCCTGACAGTTAAATGGTATATTCACATTAGCACTGTCTGGTTTTGTGTGCAGTGATTGAGCTGCCTACTCTGAGACAAGAAAACAGGTTTATATGTGCTTTAGGAGACACTGCTGCATGGAACGTTATCTTGATATTTTATCACTTTTCCATCTGGTTTCTTTAGCTTGCCTTGTTTCTCTTCAGCCTTCCCATACTTTTCTAGGATAATATTATCCTATATTCCACTCTCTGCCAGTAGGAGCATCCATCAGCATCACTATC
This sequence comes from Prinia subflava, assembly GCF_021018805.1. NCBI lineage: Eukaryota > Metazoa > Chordata > Aves > Passeriformes > Cisticolidae > Prinia > Prinia subflava. Next base: position 6,727,351 of record NC_086261.1, read on the forward strand.
TTTTGTATTACTGTCATATCGAAACCTCCTTTTTTTTTTCTATATATCACATACCATAATATCTGCTCTATTCCAGATTCAGTGAGAAAAGATTGAGTGTGGAGATTAAAAAGCAGATCTGAATTCAGGTTAGCTTTACAAGAGTTGTGAGCTAAGGGTTTGCTCTTCCCTCATTCACATTATCCCACCACAAAATAAATGGGATAGCTTACACACACAGAGCAGTGTCCTGTCTGCTTCCCAGGTGTCAGTAAAAAGGGCTTTTCCAATACACTTATGTAATATTTTTCAGTCATTTGTAAACTGTGTTACCTTAGAATCTGAGCGCACTTTATGAGCAGTAATGAAAACAGTCCCACAAATACCCTCTAAGGTATCTGAAGGTTTGTTTGCACTAGTAAACTAATTTGCTGTACAGGAAAACATGACTTTCAAATAGCATCATTGAGTAACTCCATGTGTTGAAGTTCATTTTCTGGATGAACATGCCTTATTCTTGACTATTTAAATTCACTTGGCAGTGAATTGAGATGATTGTCCCAAGGCAGGCAATTAAGCAGTCCTGTGTTCACTGTTTTAGCAAAAACAGATCAGTTTTAGTAAACTAAACTAGTAGACTGTTAAGAATATTAGCCTGTTCCCACATGTAGACAAACTTTCCTAATCTTTCCTTTAATAACAAGGAAACAAAGGCAACCATATGAAGGAGTGAATAAATTGAAACAGAAATAGAAACCAGTTCTCCTTGGTGCTTGCTCTACCCATAATAAAACTTTCCTTGGAGATGCTTTCATAATTTTATTTTCTCTCCCCCTAGTTCCAAACAGCCAGAGAACTAGAAATACATATTAAAATTCTTGCAGTGAGTCTTGTAAGCATGTCAGCTTTAGATGATTTTTTTTTTTAGCCTCCCTACAGGAATCCTGGTTAATCCCACTGAATCTCATAATGCCATTCAATCATACATGAGAAAACAGAGTAGAATCCTCTACAACCAAAAGAACCCCAATACAGCCATTTTCCTGTTACTGATTATAATAAAGTACTTTATAATCACAGAATCATTTTGATTGGAAAAGGCCTTTAAGATCAAATCCACTCATTAACCCAGCACTGTAAAGTTCACCACCAAACAGTGTCACCTTTTCTTAGAAGGAGACCAGGTTAGTCAGGCAAGGCCTGTATTCCAAGGGTCATTTTATGTTCTTTATGTTCTTTTGGCCTTCTGCCTGATTCTGCTGAGTGTTTGGATAGTCTGGGGTTATTTTGTCCTCCCTAAATCCTGACTATGGGCTGTCAGACAGTGGCATGAAGCATCTGTTCTTCCCTCTTGGTTGTTCCATTTTGTCTCTGCCGCAGGGATGCAAAATTATGAAATAGTAGTATAATGTACTGCAATATTTCTCTTTTGCCTTATAGCACATTCATGCTGCTTATTTAAGTTGTATTCCTGTTCTGATGAGCTCAGTCTTAGTTCCAAACCACTGAAGAAAACATGCTGAGAGGCAGAGTGAAAATTGTGAATTTGGGTAGGACACTGCACTTATGGCTCAGTCACTCTGATGGAAGCTGTGCTTTGGATGTGCTGCATTTGAGTAAATCTGAGGGCTGGGTTTTCTCAGAATTGCACCCACTGGCTTTAAACAACTTTGCCTTTGTGCAGCACAGTCATTCCTTTATCCAAACTCCCTGACTCTGTTATATTGAAGACATACACTGTGATGTATGAAGACATACATCACTTCAGTGTTGTCCCAGGGGGTCTTTGCTTTACTTCTGTGGGGATTTTGGTTTGTTTTCTTTGCAACAGAAGTCTGAGGAGCTCACTTGCACAACAGTTCAACAAAAAATACAAAATATTTTGTCTTCATAGCATGTCTGGACTCTAAAAAATCCTTACATTTCTATCTCCTGTTATGGATTATAGCAGCAGAAATTGTGGGATGCTGCAGTTATTAATTATTTTATGTTATAGTGATCTTTCAGAATAGGTCTTGGGCCTAATACTTTAACCACAGAGAGCAGAGTACAGTGGGAGTGCTCCTTTTGAGAACACATTGTGCACCTTGAATATACTGAAATAGTAGTATTAACTGTACTAGTTTATTTCTGAGTTTTGCCATCGCGACTCTGGGTATAGTTGTGCTGAAGGTGCAGAAGCACAGATTTTGCCACGTTTTGGCAGCCAAAACATACACATGGGCTTCACAAAGCATTTTTTTAATCCATATTAAAAAGCATATTGCTTCACCACTACTGTTACCTGTGTTAGCTTCCTTTAATGCCCTGACTACAATGTTGTATAGCAGGGCTCAGAGATGCTGATGACAAGCAGGGATGGAAATCCCCTGAGCTCCATGCTAGCCTGTGTGTCTGTAAGAGATGGACTGCAGGAGCTCCAGGACCTGCTGTTCCAGTCATATTTCTTCAGTGATAAAAAAGAAGGGGAAATAATGTGAACAATATGAAGCAATGTGTCCAGAACCTTCACATGATTTTCAGGTACAATCACAGTGCAGGGTCCTTTATTTGTGAATATTCCAGAATTTCCAAAATATTTGAAAGGGAGTATTAATAAGTGATGATTAGACAAGACTATTTCAAGAGTAAAGCTGTAAGTCTTATAGGACTGGAAAACCAAGATTATGACTTTTTGCTGTAGTTTATGGGTGTGAATCATGAGTGGTAAAGAGAATTATGTTCTCACCAGAAGAGTGGTTCTGCTCTGGGGGATTATGTGTGACAAGGGAGGACTGCTGTAAGAGACTATTCTTAATGTAGTTCTCCTTTGTTTCCTAGGACTGTTTATCTTGTAAAAATCTGGATCCTATCATAAATACTGCCACTCATATTCTGAGAAAGTGCTACCCCAAGGAGCATCTGCCTGTGGTGAATGTAAGGAGTTCCTATTCCTTCCCTCTCCCTGGGAATGTCAATGCTGAACCTCCATGTGAGGGATCTGAAGATAAATGGCTAAATGGTGAGTTCAGAAGGAGCAAAGGGAGCACGACATGAGGATTAAGTGTGGGATCTGGGGGAAGGGAGACTTGGCATAATCCTGAGGCTTACAGTTAAAATTAATCTGATAACCTACAGTGTCACTCAATAGGGAAGAAATTACAAGGTCTTCTTGAAGCTGCTAGAGTCTGTTTGGAGAATAAATGAGAGAAGTTGGAAAGGAGCAATAAAAGGAAAAAAAAGTCTCAAATTATCCAAAAACAATGAAGCAGAGTGGGTATAGCAGAGGCTGGAGTTGCCATTGCTCCCCAGTAACAGATGGAGACGTAATTGTGCCTGTGCATTGGCTGCTTGGGGGTAAAAACTGCCCTGCAGCTTTTTCAGTAAAGAATTGCAAGGATTATTATCCTTTTCCCTTTCTAAAGTAAAAGCAGACAGCAGTCATGCTGCATGAGTAAAAGATGGGAGCTCTTGCTGGAAAGCAGAACTCACGCACAGGCAGGACAGCTACTCTGCAGAAAAGGCTCCATGATACACAGAAGCAATTTCTGCTGCATTCAATTTCGTGTGGAAGATGCTGAAATACTATAACAATCACAGCAGTAAAACACCCTAATCTAGATAATACAGATTAAGAGCATTCTGTAATATCATTGCAGCCAAGCAGAAAATCTCTGTATTGCTCTGTAAAATGAGTTGGATCCATATCACGGGGACATTTGTCATGGTTTTGAAAGGCAGCACTTGAGTCCAAGAGAACAGAGCTTTAAAAACTGGGTGAATTAGTGCCAAATTCATTTCTATGAGATTAACAAATGGGATTTGCTTTAATCAGGGTTGTGGTGGGTTGTGGACTGTGTGGCACACATAGAAGAATTTACACATATTTCTCTGTGGGGTATGAGAGGGATATTAGATTGAACACCTTTGTCTCTGCCTCCTTCCTACTTCTGCAGGTGACAGTGAAAGTGAAGGAGAGGAAGAGACTGAAAAAGACTGGGATAATGAGGATGTGGAGAGTAAAGAGGAAGTAGGTATACAAGACATAAATCCTATGATTATCTACATACTGGAAAATAAAACTTTTCATTGTCCATTTTGACACCCTGAAAGACCATCTAGAGACAGTAGATGTGCATGTGGTCCCACGTGAACACACTTCATGAATAATAGGAGGATACTTGAAAGAAGGAAAGGAGAATGCACTGACTTTCACTAAAAAGGGCCCTGCATTTATTCTGTTCATTTTCATGCTTTGTCAGCCAGGGTGGAGGGGTGACTTCTCTGTTCCTGCACAGAGACTGCCCAGAATCACATCCACAGCCAGGGATAAATGGTGGATCTTTGATCTGCTAGGCATGTGCCAGGAAAATGGCACTTAGGGAAAATTGATTTATCATCTAGGAAAGGCTAACCCTCTCTTTATTCCCATATCAGAGCATATTTGGGCTGTGCACCTACCCTAAGGGAAAGGTTAGTTCTTTTAAGACACAGATGGTGCATTTGAACCAATATTCCTTCTTTATTTGCTGCTGCACACAGACAAATAATACAATGAATTATTCAATACTTCTCTGAATTCTCCCTTAGCACTCTCCCTGCAGTGACCTAACTGAAAAAAAAAAAAAAAAAAGCTCCTACCAGCTGAGGATGAGGGTGCAAACTTTTTGTTGTGAAAATACAAACAAGCTCATATGCAAATGTAGAGTAGTGAATGGTGCTAATAAGTCTTATCCACATAAAGTGGCTTGGGAAATCAAATTAAAGAAATGAAGTTGCAGATACAGTCTAATTAGAAATGATTGAGACTTCTGTAAAAGGGAGTTCTCATTACTTGCCCTGTCTTTTTCTCCTCAAATATTAAACTGATGTCACCCAGTGAAAAAAAGGAAGTTAAAAAAATCCCCACACATTATCTGAGTGTCCTAACTTGCCCCTGTCTGGCTGTTTTTATCTGAATATTGGAGCTCGTCAAGATGCTCATTAGGAATAAGGCTCATAGTGGATTTATCTCCTCCTTTAATTAGTTATTCATTCAGTAACAGCTCCTCTATGCTTCTGAACTATTTCATTATTCATAAGGATTTACCAAGTAGATGTAAGCAGTTTTGGGGATGTTGTTTTTTTTTTTTTTTGCCTAAGAGCTTATTCTGAATATGAGTTTTAAATACAGTTTGTCTTGTTTGCTGGTCATATATCTCCTGTAAAAAACCTTGCTAAAGGAAAAACAAGCAGGGAATGGATAATGAACTTTCAGCTTACCCCCCCTTTTTTTTTTAATAAGATCTTTGCACATTTGGTGGTATTGATGTGATTTACAAACATTTTCACAGCTACATTACACATATCCATGCATGCTAGCAACACCAACCAAACTGAAACTTGGCTCTGCCCTTCCATCAGGAATTGTTCAGAGAGTTCTATAAAATAAAAATCACCACATCAACCATCTCGTCTTTTCCATCCAAAATTTGAAGCTTCTTACGCAGCATTATGCTCTCAGTGACAAATCCTTTTCATCCAACCTCATGCTCCTGGCAGGTCTTCACTGCCTTTTCATCTCTGCCCAAACAACATTTCTGACTCTGATTTGTGACCCAAGTGTGGCTCAGGGTTTGAAATGCCATGGGCACTGCTGCATCCAGGCAATTTTACTTTTTTCTTTTTATAACAGCTTTGGAAATGAATCTGTTTGTCAGGAGCAAATAATTTCTTTGATGGCATTTGGTTGGACACAGGCACATTGAATTAAATAATTCTGTAAAGCAATGCTGAGCCATCAATGCCATGTCTCCATCCTTTCCTCTTGGTTCAACTTTTCCTGTTTTTTGTTTGTTTGTTTCTTTGTTTTTTTGTGGGGTTGGTTTGGGGTTTTTGTTTTTGGGTTTTTTTTATGTAGTAGCTGAACACTTGCCACAGTTTGGCTTTGGTTCTCACATCTGACATGGGCGAGGCTGCACATTAATATGCAGCAGCCTTCAACTGTGAAAGTTTCAGATACTGTTTTTATCCTCAATTCACTGATTCAAATTCACTGATGGTTAAGATCATTTCACGGGGCAGGTGTAATACACGTGCTCTTCTAATTCTGCTTTTGTAGGATTGTGACTTGGAGACAGATGTGAATAAAATGAGGTCAAGGTCAGTGCTTGACCGGCCAGAACAAGAGCTTGAAAAATATGAAGCTCTGTGTGCAGAACTTTCCCAGAATTTTCAGGTATGATTGCAGTGCAGTTTCCTTTATTTGTGAATATTCCAGATTTTAAGAAATACTTGAAAGAGAGTATTGACAAGTAATAGCTAGACAAGGCTATGTCACAAGTGAATCTGTAAGTCTTACAGGACTGGAAAGCCAAAGATTGACTTTTTGCTGTAGTTTTTTGGTGTGAATCATGAGTGATAAAAGGAATGATGTTTGATGCACATTTGTCTGGGTGTAGATTAAGTAAGCACTGTTGAATCAATTGCCACATGAGAAATCTGTCAGATAATGTATGTCCTTGCTGGCAATCTCCACAGCAATATCAAAATCAGAATGAGATGTGAAAAGTAAATACTGTCAAGTAGTGGTTTGAAGGAAGAGGAGATTGCACTGGCACTGAGTGAAATGAATGGTTTAAGCAATTTTTTTCTAGTGATGCTTGGGACAAAAAATAGGGACTATCACACTCATTACAAGTTTTGGAATTTAGAAGAGCTGAAAACCCTGTTTCAAATATCAATCTGAAAAAGATCACTGGGTTAATGTATCTCCTGTACACACAATATTGTGATATTGATTGTGACCATAAGTAGCCAAATAAGATTAAATCATCCTCCTGCAGGAAGGTGTGGTGGAGTTTTGCGTGACAGATTGGCCACCTTTACCCACCTGTAGCATTTATATTTAAAAAAAAATGCCTTGCAAAATATCTTCCCTTCTTTGTTTGAATGATTTGTTTTGGTTGAGTCATCTGGACGAGTCATCTCCAATCAGATCCTTTTGGTTTCTGAGGATTTCTGTTGAACAGCTTTGTGGATAGAGAAATGCTGGCAGGTGGTCCATGCACTGATTTTGCTATGGCTGTTTTATTGGTTGAGTACAGTTTTGGGAGATCTGTAAATATTTCCTCTTTTCCTCCTTGAAAGGCTTCCTCTGGAAGGAGGCACAATCTGTCTGTAGTTTCTTTTAATTTCTTCTGCTTTTTAAATTTAAAGGAGTTTGAATTGGAGTCTGAGGAAAAGAAGAGCTTGGAGGACAGGACTGAGAATCTTTCCTCTGCTCCCTCTCATTTCATTCCAAGTGCTACTTCTGTGAAACATCCAAACTGCAGATGGAGAAACCAAAGTGTCACAGAGATGGGACCAGATCCAGAGGAACGGGGTTTCAAAGTCCCCTTGCAGAGCTGGAGAAAGAAGGAGGAATGCATATGGGATAAAAATGATGAAAAAAGAGACATTGCTGAAGAAACCCAGGATAAAGGCTTCTGTGAGGAGGAAGATCCAGCCAGGAGTCATGTGTTTGCTTTGTGCTCTCTCCCAAAAGATGCTGCTTGGTACAAAAAAATGTTTTACCCTCCCTGCGAGGGCAATCCTAGTCCTGGAGGGAGAACGGAGAGCTCAGATGTAGCCAGAAATCTTCTGGAGAAACACCAAGGGGATGTCCAGTTCCACAGCCCTCATTTCTACGCAGCCAGGGCCAGATGTGTGAAGTCCATCCCAGGCTACAGAGAGCTGGCATTCCCGGATTTCTGGGGTCACCAGCCCCCTCCTTACAGCAAGCCCCTGTTGGAGCGCAAGCACGGGGTCCAAAGGTGATTGTGCTTTGAGGTAGTGACCACACTGAGAGCTCCTGGGCTGAGAACTGGCTCAGCTGGGCTCTAACAGCTCTGAATGTCTTAGGGAAGTTATTGAACAAATCTTTTGTTTCCCAGTGATTTGCCTCAATTGAGTGATAAATTCATCAATATACCTATATTTTTGATGGGAATCTAAGATGAGCTGTGAATCTGTGACCTTGTTAGAACACAAATGAGAACAAGTCCATTTTAGAGATGGAGAAGCCTCTGTGTCCTTGTGGAATATGTTTTTACTTCAATCTTACTCTTTATTCAGTCATCTTTAGTGCACCTTTGCAGCATCCCATTTGCTTTTTTCAGGGGAAATCCTTTCTGTCCTCTCAGGAAGGACCTCTCATTATTTAGGTGCTCAGATGAGTGGGAAGTTGTGTTTTGAAGTTGTGCTGGGAGAGAATGCTCTTAAAAGTTGTTTTTTTTTTTATTCCGAGGAGGGCTGTATGCAATGACTTTACATTGCTTTTTAGTGGTATAGGGGAATATGGGCAGGTAGCAAAGGTGGTGGATTCAATGCTAAACTTTATAGTTGCTCAACAAATGGCATTTGTTAAGACCAATTATTTCTGACTGCCAGGGAGAAACAAAATAATATCTTTCTGCAGTAAATATATAAGGTAGGAATCTTATTTAGGGAAAATCACTCTAACATCATCTTGCACTGTTGCTCTAAAAGCTCTGCTTTTATGGCTACAACATGTGTAACTGTACAGCTAAAATGGGACTAATCATATCATGCTTCAAGGCATAACATGATTGCTTCAAAGGTCAGGAAGAAAATCTGGTATTCCACATTTGATCATCTTCAGGGATCAGAGAAGCTCTGTTTAATAATGAGTAGAAATCAGCTTGACTTAGAGTCAATATTCCCTATGAGTCAGACTAGTAGGTTTGTAAGTTATGGCAGATATTTCCTCACAGGGTAAAATTGGCCATTTGGGGGTTGGCATTTACTAGGAAGAACTGGGGATAAATCAAACTTGACACAATCCAGTCAATATTAATAATTAATCTTCCAGAACCAGTCATTTAACCCAAAAGGCAACTTGTTGTAATGGGCACGGAGCACAAGCGTTCTCATGATGGGGAAAAAAAGTTCACCTGGAATGAGCACCTGGAGGTCCTTTCCAGTCCTTAAAAAGAATTTCCTAACACCCTTTCTAGAAGAATACTCTATATGAATATTTCTCACACTGTCACTATAATTTGCTGATTTGCTGCTTTCTTTTTCCCAGGGACAAAGTCCTTGACGACATTCGCCGCCTAATCCAGCCAGGGGATGTGATAGGAAGAACTGTGTTTGATTTAGATGATCCCAGGTGGGTCACTTGAATTGAGTGCTGCAGCCAGGGCCACTGCCAGTGCTGTCATTGATCAGCTCTGATACAGGCAAAGAAGTAAGAGCAGGTAAAGGCCTAACAGAGAAAATATCCAGGAGGAGCAGATTCCTTCTAGACTCCAGGTAAAGGATTTGTTGTGGAAGTCACTGGAGCAGGAGAGCATCAAAACTTTTGGATAGGACAAGAAAATACACCAAAGGGACTGTGGGTTGTCCCTGGATCTGTTTGCAGTGATTTGACTGGTGCTGGGAGCTGTACTTACAAATCTATCTTTTCCACCCGTGAGGCAGTATTTCCCATGAGTGTCACAGGCTGTAGATGTACCCTGTTTCATACACGTCACATTCACACAGCACTTCAAAAAAAACCCCTCAAACATCTGGCCTTGTGAAAGCTTTAAGCACCCAACTATGGTCTGGGAGAAGATGTAGCAGTGGGCTGTTGAGAGGATCCCAAATTTAAAGAAATTGCATTCAAAGGAAGGCTAGGTGACTTGGAGAGAATTCTTTGGAGTAAAAAAAAAAAAGATAATAGCTTGAGGTAAGAGAAACTTATAAAGTTGCTTAGGATTAATTTAAGGGTTTCTAAGCAGTTGGAGAAAGAAACTCTATAGATGAAGGAAGAGTAAATATAGAGTAATTGTATAAAGCTGCCTTCTGCAATTAATGAAATTCGAGGAATAGTCCAGTGGGAAAGTAACTGGAATAAAGAAATCAAATATGGACAGTGACAAAAGAGATTATTGGGAAAAGGAAAGATGTGATTTACAATTACTAAGCAAGAGCAGAGAGAAAAGCTGCAGTGGACAGAAAGATTATGAATTTGTTCACCTCCTCCTCCATCCCAGGGTCTTGCTTATTAAAAATTATTAAAGCCAATTTTAGCATACAAAGGGTGCTGGGGAAGGCTTGTATTTGAAGCAATCTGCTACAGGTGTCCTTGCTTTGCTTTGCAGCAGCCTCTCAAGCCCAGCTGCTCCAGGCTGTCTGACATTTTCCTCCAAGTTTGAGTCAGGAAACCTCCGGAAGGCGATCCAAGCGCGTGAGTAAGTGCCCCTGCACAGTGTCCCAGCCTGCCTGCTGTGACCACAGCACGGGATGGAGCCCTTCTCCTGGGTGTGGAAAGGGTCAGCCAGGGAAGCAGGTTAGATGCTCTGAGGCTTATTATGCCTTCTAACACCTGCATGTCATGGAAGGAACATGATTAAGAGAACAGAGCTCAAAATGTTTTGACTACTATAGTGTGAGTATTTAATGGTGCTTGATGGTGATGCTCACAGAACAGCAATCAATCTGACTGCATAGCCTGCTGTCAGCATGCTCAGTGGCAGACTGGAGGGTGTTCATGGCCACTGCTTTTATTATTTTCCTCTGCAGGTTTGAGTATGACCTGATTATGAACGCAGATGTGAACAGCAACCAGCACCACCAGTGGTTCTACTTCGAGGTCCGGGACATGAAGTCAGCGGTTCCCTATCGCTTCAACATCATCAACTGTGAGAAGTTCAACAGCCAATTTAATTATGGTAGGAGCCTTTGGGGAGTTGGGGTGGCCTTCTCTCCACAAGAATACCTTTTTAATGCCATAAAGGTTTCAAACTCTCCGTGTCTATAAGTATAAGGGAGACTGTAAATTCAATCTTAGCTGCCCTGAAGTCTACTGAAAAAGTCACTTTAGATTTGTCAAGGAACCTTTGTCTATCCTCAGGAGGACTGAGGAGGAAACTGAATATTGAGACCTGGGAGAGGATTTGTAGGGGGAAATAAATGTCACTGTGGAGTTTATTGACCAGAACTGAAGAAGTATGGCACTAGGGTTGGGAGAGCTTAGGGGGGAAAGACAATCTGTTGGAACTGAATGAGCAGCATAGGATTGGAAAGTACTCCTAAGATTTAAATAAATGCGATAATCCTCAAACAAATATTCATGATTCTTTGGCTTTATCTAGTAAGACATCTTCAGACCTACTGAAATTTCTGTTGATATTAATGATGATAAAAAAATCTGTTCCTTGCGGTTTTGAGCTCCTGTCATGGTTCAGCAGGAAGGCAGAATTGTTCAGAAACAGGCAGGGCAAATCCCATCTCTCAATACCCATTTTAGAAGAGAAATTATTTCTTCTTCAAAGAGTCTGTGGATTGAATTCTTAGCTGGCATAGGCGGGGTTGTTGGTTTTTTTTTGGTTTGTTTCCATGGAGCTCTGTTAATTTACACTAGCTTAAGACCTGACTCAGAATGTTTAATAAGTCCCTAATATTAGGCTTTGCATTCCTCTGAAGCCCTGTGGCTGCAGCCTCTAGCAGCACCAGGACAACTCTCTGAGGATCAATGTACCTATAACAAACAGCATTAGGAGTTGGAATTATTTGTATATGTGAAACTGGCTGGGTGAGTGGCATGATGAATTAAAAGGCATTTAATCTTTAACCCAAAGGGCTGAAGTTCAAGTATTCATACAGACCCCAACAGAATTTTTTGGTCATCTTATACTGCTTACCTAAATTACCAAACAATTCAGTGTGGTAGGAGCCGGAAAATGAAGGATGCTGATGTCCTTTTTTAAACCACCATGCAATTGTTGATGTAGCCCCTAGTGCCTCTACTCTTGTAGCCACAGATTCAGGCTATTATTGATGGAAGGTTGTTGTCTGCTAGTTTGGCTGTTGTCGGCATTTATAATCTCATTTTGTGTACCTGAAACTGTACATGACTCACATGTTCAAGCATGCGATGAAAAATATATTTGGAAGAGAAACGTGAAAATACCATCTGGACTAAGGAGGGAGGCTAAGCCATGGCTGGCTTTTGGATGGCTTCTTCATGGGCTTGGCTATTAAACAAATCCTCTGTGGGTTCTTTCTGCTGCTCCAAGCAGGCAGTGAAGCTCCAGCTTTTCTGGCTTGGCTGAGCAAAGCTCACTACCCCTTCCAGCACATGCACAGCATTTACACAGAGCAGTGGTAGGAGATGCTGTTTATTTGTCACATTCTCTCTGCACTTTCCTGGGCTAATGCCCACACTCTGAGACAAAAAGCCTCAGTTGTGATGTAGTGCCAAAGTGCCCTGGGTGGCAATTTTTTTACAGCTCCTGGTTACTTGTCTGGTTTAATTTTTCCCATTTGCTCTTGGTTAGATGGCACTGTGTGACTTTCAAATCAGCAGAAAGGATATTTAATGAAATAGTTGTGGCCAGGAGCAGAGCAAGACAGGAGGCAGAGCCTCCACCTCTCTCCTTCCCCCTCTCTCACTAACTTACTCTACCAAGGGAAATAATGGGATTTCATCAGAACCCTGATTTCAGTTTGTTTTCTAAAAGTGAACATTTCCACAGGGGAAGTAAAAAGTAGAAACTGATTTTTTTTTAATTAAAATGAGATGGCAGAGCAGTAGCAACACCTGCTCTGAGACAGTTTCATGTGTAGGTCCTTTGGACTCAGAGAGAAGGGGCAGAAGCTGGCATTCAGGATATCAAGACCCTTGCAGACAGAGAGCCACATCCCTTCTCTGATCAAATGGGCATCTGGACAGGCCTGTGTCTCTCAAAATTCATGGTGACCATGTCCTGGTACCAAGCACAGAATTGCTTCTTGTGCATCACTTCCAGCACTGGTTCAGAAAGCAGCATTGTAGAGGCCACTGCTGGCTGTGGTGAGTTAGTGCTGCCCCACAGCATAGCCAAGGTGCCTGGAAGGACATTGCTGCTGATAGTCCCTGCCTCCAGCAGCACTGGACAGTCTAACAGGGAAAGCCAAAAGAAGAAGGGAACTGATGGCTGCTAATGCAAATATGCCATCAGTATTAATGATTTTCAAGCATCACCTCCCCCCAGCACAAGAACAGCCCAAGAAGAGACTCGGGGGGCAACTTTTCATGGAAAAATACTTGGGAGGGTGTTTTTCTCTGTCTTAAATGTGCTCTCACAGAAGTGGTGCCAGTATCATCACTGTGCTGGGTCCACTGGAGCTGATGGCAGGAGCCTCCCCAGCAGCCCCTCTCCAGAATCACCCTGTGCAGAGAGCTCTGCTGGGGAGGGTATCATCCTCACCCTGCCCTAAAGAGCAGGCAGGTGTGCACAGCAAAAAGAAATTATAAAAAACCTCCATGCAGAGGATCAGAGACAGGCCCTCAGGGTGTGAAATGGTAATATTCTGGAGGTCAGGGTGAAGTCATGCTCTGGGGTGATGCAGTACAAAGATGGATGCTGTTGCTATCAGCATTTAGAGCACATAGCTGTTATTTAGGTCTAATAGTAAGTTTAAAACCTTCTAGTTTTGCTTCCTGATTTCAGAAGGCGAGTACTGGATGCACCACAGATCTCTCTGGTAGGATTAAAAGTTCAATATTAGTGCAGCCAAGCATAAAATATTGGACTAACCAAATTACTGATCTTGTTGATGCCTTGATACATATTATTTTCTTTCCCTTCCTCTGTGAACAAAATGGTTGCAAAAGCCAGAAGAATAATTTATTTTTTATAAACTCCATTCAGCTCATTTCTTCTGGAGGGGCTTTTTGTACAGACATGGCTGTCTCAGGATAAAACACTTTGAGAGCTCTGGGAATGTATTTACTCTGCATAGACTATCAGAAGAGAGAGAGCACTGACAAAATAGTGGTGCTTCTTTAGCCTTTTCCTCCCTACTCCTATCTTTTCCAGCCAGAGAATTCCCATCACCTGAGGCTGTCTTGTTTTCTGTAGGCATGCAGCTGGTCATGTACTCAGTGAGGGAAGCTCTCCAGGGCAGGCCTCGCTGGATTCGGGCAGGCCAGGAGATCTGCTACTACAAGTAAGTGTATTTTTGGTGAATAATTTCTGCCTTCCTTTCTCCACTGTTTTGTTCCTGCCAGCTGCACTGATGTCACAAGCCTCTTGCCAGCAGTGCCCCCTGTTCCAAATGTCTCTAACTTGGTGCTGGCTCAATGTGTTATCTGCTTCCACCCTCAGAAAACAGCCACAAGTGGGATCTCACTGTTAGATGCCAGGGAATATGCAGAACTCCCTTGCCCAGGAGGAAGGAGAAGGAAAGGAGAAGCAGTGTTGTTGTTTTTTCCCCTGTCTGGGAAGAAAAGAGCTGGATGGGATCATTGTTTTCTACAGAAGGGGTGATAAAGTACTGGAATGGTCTGCCCAGGGAGGTGGTGGAGTCACCATCCCTGGATGTGTTAAAAAAATAGACTGGAGGTGGCACTTGGTGCCATGGTTTGGTTGAGGTTAGGGTTGGGTTGGACTTGATGATCTTGGAGGTCTCTTCTGACCCAGTCATTCTGTGTAATTCTGTGTGATTGTTTTTCTGTTGCATACACTGACTTTAATAAGAGATAAAGGAGATGAGGAGCCAAAGAATGGGTTGAGTGTACAACAGTGGTGTAAAGGAACCCTGTCAAGTTCAGTGCTGATATTTGTGTAAGTTCCCTGTTTCAGGCTGCTTTTGCAGTGTGCCAGAGCCTCAGAAAAAAATTTCAAGTTGTCCTAATTTCTGTTGTAATTTTTTTTGGGGGTGGGGAGGTGTTGAAAGCACAGATTGTCCTCTCTCAGCCTGGCATCTGTTTACAGCAATTTGAGTGGATGTTTTATTTTGTTTCAAGTACTCTTTGTTGACCTTCATGCACCTGACCTTAACCTTTTCTACCTCAAGAGCTCACATGTGTGGTTCAGTGGCTTCCCTTCACATTCTTCTTCTCTGAGTATGGGCAGGCTTTTCATGCTGGATACCATTGCTGTGGCTTCCCATATCATTAACAAGGCAGCTATTGTGCAGTGATTAAACAACAGCTGACTTCCAAGATTAAGCCATGATTGTGCAATTAAGCCTGTAATCAGATTCTTGTTCAGAATATATAAGAGAATTGTTTTATTGATTTGGAATATTCTGTGTTTTCTAGCTGTACATTGAATTATATGTCAACATAATCATCTAGGATAAGTACTTGTTGTCTCTCATTTATTGTGTTCCTGGTTCTCACATATTTTTGTATACACAAGAATGTGCATGCACACACATAAATACATTTTCAGCTCTACTGAAACTTCAATGCTTTAATTTCAGTGATTATAAAAGAGATTGTCGGTCATTAGAAGTTGTAGGGGGGAGGAATGTGAAATTAGTGAGGATGGGGCTGCTCAGGCATTGTCTCAGAAGAGGAGGATATGGGATTGCTGCAGTGATCTCACTGCCAGTATTTTGGGAAAAGAGCTCAATTCAGTTCCATTCACCCTGGTCACAGGGATCCTAAGGTGGGGCTGCATATTTTTTAGGGAGCCTCATCCAATTATTTACCAGGAGTTATTAATAAATATGGGAAAAGAGTGCTATACTTTCAAAAATACAGACTATCCCAGGGATGCCTTTAATTGTTTTTGCAGCAGGGCCTTTACTGAGAGACACCTCTGAGCTGGAGGGCAGGGGGAGGCACAGCTCATTGGTGAGATGTCTGTGTGAAGTAGGCTGGCTGAGCTTTGGCACTCAATTTCCCTGAGGAGGGGGCAGTTCACTCACAAAGATGAATGTTGTGGCACAGCTGTGTCACTGTGTACCTCTCTCATAAGTCTCACAAGAGTTTTTGTGTTGTGG
The DNA here is from genome assembly GCF_021018805.1 of Prinia subflava. Classification (NCBI taxonomy): domain Eukaryota; kingdom Metazoa; phylum Chordata; class Aves; order Passeriformes; family Cisticolidae; genus Prinia; species Prinia subflava. The sequence goes on from NC_086261.1 coordinate 6,743,053, forward strand.
AGAATACTGGCTGAGCTCCTGTCAAAAAGCAGCTGAGTGACACCTCTGCTCTGTTTTATTGCCTCTCTGAGAAGTGACAGGATACACCCATGATAAACAGTTGCAGTTACAATAAGATCATCTAATTCTCTTGCTGTCTTGGCAGCTTTTATGCACTGAATAATATTCCTTCCTGGCAAATTATTTAAGGAACAATGGCAGCTGAGTGTTGAATTGGTGACGATGTGCTTGTGCCTTTGGTTCCATGGCTCATTCTAAGCACATTATCTAACCTCCAGCTTTTTCAGACAGTAGTCAGGTCAGATAGTAATGAGGTACATGGAGTGTTTTGTTCTCACATCAGCACTAAAAACTTGGCTGTTTAGTGATCATAACGATGTCAGAACTAGGCCTTCTCTTTTCAGCATCTTTATAATCACATTAGATGAAATAAACATCATAACATTAGCAGGTCACTTCTCAGCTCTAATGATATCTGTGAGAGGGTGAGACATCAATCTCACTCTGAGAGCACCTGGCCTTTGCAGTATGACTGAACACCTTAATAGCACAATGGCTGGGGGAATATTCCACTTCAGCTGGGATTCTGCCTGAAGTATTGACAACAAAAACACCTTATCACGGATTTGCCCTTTGGAAAGGAAGGTTTGTTGTGCGTTTTCTGCTCTCCAATGTGGCAGTCCCCAAAATAACAGCCATGCCCAATAAATTTTTAAATACTGTTTTTTATGGTATGAATCAGGGTGCTGCTAAAGTATCTTGCACTTAATAGCCACACTTAGAGATGCAAAGAAGTCCAGACATGGAAAATGAGGACACCAAACTATGGGAGGGAAGTATTTTGGACCAAAGGAATACATCAACAGATTAGAAGAGAGAAACATTTTACTTTCCATTTGAGCTCTGTTTGGAAGTGGCCCAGAAGTCTGGGATATTGATACTTTCTTTGACCATTTTAGTCTAAGTTGAAAAAGCCACATTCCATCATCTAACAGTGCTTGTTACAACACTAAATGCTGCAGATAGGAAGTCTAAGGATCAGATGGCAGAGATATTCCTGAATCACTTGGTACTTTTGGATTCCTCAGTTACAACCCAGCTCCTCTCCTGCCTGCATCTTTGTCCAAGCTGCTTCACCTGTCTGTGTCTGTTTCTCCACCTACAAAGGGTGGAAAATTAGAGTCACTTATCTGCCACCCAAAGAATGGAATGGATAATTTTATTTATATTTTAATCAGACAGTGTGGGCAAAGACTTTTTTTTAAGCTCAAAAATTGTCTTGCAGTGTAAAAGATAAGTAGTGTTATAATTATTATTAATTAACTCTTCATCACTGCTATGCTGGAAATACAATACTTGTGCATTTTTTTCTGAAGGAGAGCAGCAAGCAAAATGATTTCACTACTACAGAGTGACTGAAAGGCACAGTAGATACAGCTGGAATGGTCATTGAGAAAACTACACTGTGGTCTCTTTTTTTTTTCCTTCCCATAACCAGTGTGTTTGCTTCTAGAAAGCGTGAGAGACTTTCAACATGTTTTTGAAAGAGAAGACAAATAAGGTGGTGGGGACCAGATGTTGCCACAGTCTTTTATTCCTTTCCTTTTCCTTTCTTCTTACTTTAGGCTCCATGCTGATATGGTAGGACGTTGTGAAGAAAAAGTGGTGAGGAACTAAAAACTATCAGTCTGGTGGAGGAAAAAGGAAGCAATAGAGCTATTTTGGCTTGACAGCAGTAGGAGGAGAGGGAGGCACAGAGGAAAAATGTTATTTTTTTTAGGTTTCTTTTAAAAATATTCAGAGCTACTGCTCTGTATGATGGATTGTGAGGAGACCAGATTATATACAGCAAAAGTACATGATCATTTACACTGCTTACACACAGGGGGTTTTTCTTTTTAATGCAAGAGTAAAGAATATTGAAGTCTCCCAAAGCTGCCTGTAAACTTCCTGTTACTGCCAGATAGCTTGCTATAGATTGAAACAGATGTCAAGAAGTGATTCAAAAGTCTGGAAACATCTTTTCTGGGTGGGCAGTTAGGTGGAACAGCAGAGATGCTGGGAACAAGGACAAAATGTGCTGCTGAGCAGTGCAGTGGGAGCTGTGCATCCCTGCCCTTGGGATCACGTCTGAGCAGGCAGCAGTGAGGGACACTGAACTACCTCTGTAGCATCAAGGACAGAGATGTCTCCTGCTGCAAAACCCCTGGGTTAAAGTGGCTGTTTTAGGTAGGAGAGGACACTTGGCTGGAGAATTAATGACTACAGAGGGAGAAGCCTTTAGTCTGGAGTGTTAGGGACTCCAGGTGGGAATAATGTCTGTGAGATATTTAGGCAGCATCTGCCTGCAAAGATCTGCTTCCTCCCACACCTCTAACTACAAATGTCAACTTGGAGGGGAGAATTGGAATAATTCAGCACTTTTGTGACCACTCTTTATGAAAAAGGTGATCTAACCTTCCAAGTGACACTGAGTGTAATAGAGGCCATAGAGATGAGAATGTTCCTTCTGCACTATGCAGGAGGTTCTTTATTGTCCTTCATTGTCAAAATTATCAGGAGCTTTATTAAATGCCATTGTTCTGACTTTAAAAAAAATACCAGACTTTAACCTTCAATCCAGTGAAATACATATATAAATGCTAAGTACACGTTTCTATATTTGTGGGTTTATTGATTTTTTTTCCTTTGTCCAATATTAGGGTGCTTTATTTGCAAAGGAAATGTTGGGGTAAATGTTTCAACCGAGAATAAAATCTCAGGCTTTTCAGGCTGTCACTGTGACTCAGTGTTCCTGCACTATCTATTGATCCAGTCGGTGTCACTCACCCCACATGTTCCCAACTATTGAATTCAAGTGAAAACCTAGCAGCATTGTATTGTCTCTCCCTTATGAAAAAGAGCTGATTATTTTGGAGAATTTGACAAGAATAATTATCTTTTCTCTCCACCCCTGTGAATAAAAATGAACAGCAACAAAATAAACTAGTATTGTAAAATTCAGGAGCTGAAATTGCATCCTTTGGTTGCCTCTTCTATTTTGCATTTTAATGCAGCATTGATGATAACATTTGTCAAAGAAACTTCACAGAATCAGAAGGTTTGGCAACAGCGTAATTGGTGCAATGTGGGAAAAATATTCTTTGAAATGTACTTATGGATGCAATTTGCTCTGAGGCTTCTCCCTAAAGTGCATGATTTGCCACTCCATCTCTGCTGAAAGAAAACTTTCCTGCTCACCCTGAAGTAATCTCCTCATCAGAGTAAGTCTTCTGCAAGAGGTCAGCTCCTGACACTAGACTGAGGGACTTGCTGTAAGATTTTGTAGTTTTATTGAGGGCAGTGTCAAGGATTTGTGTGCTCTCTTAGACCTTGCCAGTGTTGACCAGCCTCACCCAGAGCTCTGTTGTAGTGAGGCTTCAGCTCAGTCACTGCTGTGTCCCTGTTACTGCATCCCTGCTTTGCCACAAACCCTGATCTGGATCCTGACCCATGAACTGACCTGGCTGGAGCCAGACCTGCCTCACCACCCCCAGCTTGTCCGATGGCCTGGACCCCTCTCTGTCCCCAGTCATGCCCTGATCAGGTGCTGTGGGAGATGACCCTACCTTGAGAGTTCCCGGCTCTTCTGTCTTCCATGCCAAGCTCAGCTCCCTGTTTTTTAGGGAGCAACTGGTCCTCACTGCCCCCTGAAATGGAAAGGCTTAAGTCTTCAAAAAAGAGGGATACAAAGAAATTTTCCAGTAGGTCACAACTGGCAATCTGTGTGAGGTCACTTCTCCTTCATGCCCAGTCTCTACCCAAACCCACTCTCCTCTTCTTCCTACTCACCAAGTGCTTTTGTTGTTATCTGAAATATTTTTATGTATGTTCCTATTTATTATTTATTTTTATTCCTGAAATATCATTCCTTTTCTTCCTGTGGTGGAACTGAATAGTTGGTTTGGGGTATTCATATTTTAGAAATCTCCAGGCTTTTTGCAGAGCATTTTTCTCACTGCATTGTTCAGGGCTGTGAATAGGAACCTGCACCTCTGAGCAAGATAATGTGGATATCTGAAGAAATACAGCAGTTTTGGCTGAATGCATAGTTTAAATATGTCTGGACTCTGCTATATGAGCTACTATTAGCTGGCTGCTTCTTTATTTACATCTTAACAAAGTGAAGCATTAATGGATGTTATTTTCCAGGGGGAGTGCTCCCATCCCTCAGCAGCCCATGACTGGCTGTGCCCTGCATTGCCACATACAGTTCTGCCTCCTAACTCCGAGCTGGCCTTTGTGTCCTGTTGTGTGGATGCTTCTCTGAATGCTTATTTTTCTCCTGGCTGCTTCAAATGCACATCTAGAAGTGAAAAAGCATTTATTCCCTCCTCTTTCTCTCCTTCCAGAAACCACTACCGCTGCCGTGCAGCTGCAGGAGGAGGTGTGAGGGGAAGGTTCTACTACACCCTCACCTTCAGCATCAAGTTCCCTCACAAAGATGATGTCTGCTACTTGGCCTACCACTACCCCTACACCTTCTCCACAATGATGGTAAAACTGACATGTCCACCTGGATAAGATAATGGCCCTGGCAGGCTGGAGCTGCTTGGGTGTGTGTAGATCTTGAGATGACACAGAGGATTCACAGCTCCTCATCCCTGGGAGAGTTCAGGGTCAGCCTGGATGGGGCTCTGGGGGAAGGTGTCCCTCCCCATGGCAGGGAGGTTGGAATGAGATGATCCTTAAAGTCCCTTCTCCCTGAAACCATTCTCTGATCATGATGGTGAAATTGCTTTGCTACAGCTGCAGCTCCTGCCAGCTGTAAAGCCCAGAATGCTGTAGAAGGAAAGAAATTTCTCTGTGGGACAAGCTGAGCACAAACCATTAGTGCTTATAGCAGTCAGAATACAAACTGAAGGTGTCTCCACTCCCTTGGATTCTCCTCCTGATGGGCTGGGAAGCAGGGGGCTAACCCTAAAGACAACTCAGATGTGCTGCCTGGCCCTCCTCCTGCCACAGGGTAACAGCCCAGCTTTCAGAGCTGCACCCAGTAGAAGCAGGCTGCTGGACCTCATCTGATACCACCTCTTCCCTCAGTGCCAGCTGGAGTGCCAGCAGGAATTTGTGACATTCCCACCCGTGCTATCAGTACAGGAACTAAAAGAATACAACTCTAAAGCATAAAATCAGTAACTGAGTTGTTCTAAGTTTTTTTGCTGGGCACGAGTTTGTTTTCTGTGGAAAGGGGTGGATGGCAAGGGAATTTTCTGGGAAATGCATCCAGTGTGCTTCCTCCATAATTGATGTAGGGGAGACCAGGATTTGAAGAGGAGATAGGATGAAAGAAGCGAGATGATAGTTCTGGGAAAAGCTTTGCTTTGATCCTAAAGATGAGAACGATGTTACTGCAGATGAAACCACACAGCTCCAGTGGATCAGTTTCCTTTCCTTCTCACCTCAGTTTCCATTACCAACACATTTTGTTTTGGGCAATACACACAGGTGTGGGTTGGTGGAGTTTAAGATCACCCTGTTTTGTGTAAGGATACCAGTTTGCCATATGCAGGTGCTGGAGGCTGTGCTTCCCAGGGGAGTGTCCTCCCCCAGGACTCGCTGTGCTGCCTGGCACGCCAGCAGAGTGAGGCTCAGATTGATTCCCACTCAAGAAAGTCTCTTGTCAACTGTTTTGCATCCCATTACAGACATTCAAAGAAACTGCTTCCAGTATCTGGAAGAAGGCCAGTCCAGCCTTCAGTCCAAAACATGTCTGTCAGCTCACTTCTCATCAGTACCTCACCAGTCACTCCTAAAATTCCATGGGGAAGGATGTATGCCCCCGTGGTGGGGTTTGACCTTTAGCCCTGACGGCATAAATATCTACAAATATCTACAGTATATGCAACACTGAAGAATTGGTTGGACTGATTCACCACCATACATTTCACATAAATGCAATGCCTCATCATTATTTCACTGTTATTGATTTCTACCTTCTGCTGGCACAAAGCAAGAGAGAATTGGAGAGTTTGTGTGCTCTGGGAATCACTGAATATCTCACCTGCTCCTGAATGAATAGAATAGAGATGAAAAAGATGTTATTCCTAGGCTTACAGGAGCAGGTCTTTAAATATTTCACTGTCTCTTCAAATAAAATGCTCATTGAAGTTAAAGGGAATTTTGCCTCAGGAAAAGTTTAAATGAACTCAGACACAATAAGGACCATAAAGTTTGGTAAATGGGACTTATGGGTGGAAAAGGTTGATAGATTGTCATGTCCAGCTCTAGCCAAAGCAAAATCACTACTTCTAATAATTCTGAAAGGCTTCTTTGCTTGGGCTAATTTAAAATGTCAAGTGATGCACAATACACATTTCCATTTTACTTTTATTTCCACAGTAAATAAACTAAATCAGTTTTGTGCATCAGTAGATTGCATTTTAAAGCATTTGTCCACTGGTGAAGTGTGTTGGTTTTACATGTCAATAATAAATTAAAAGTGATTATGAACCCAAGGGCTCAATTAAATACATAGTGCTTTGGGGAAGAAGAAAAAAATTGTATATAGAGTTAGTAATTTGAAAATGTTTTTAAATATCATATATATTTAATGGTTATAGGCATATTTGCAGGAAATATTGCAGAATCCTATTTGAACTGCATACATTCTGCAGTTCATTACTTCTTGTCCATTAGTAATTACTTTTCTTTTATGAACAGTAATTTATCTATTTTTACATCACAGTATTAATTGTTTTGATATCTAGCTCAAATCTCTGTGGTAGCTATACCCAATTAAGTTTCGCTGAGTATCAAGAACATAAGTAAATGATGATGTTGAGTTCTCTGTATCTATGTGAGATTGTTAAACGCATCTAATAATTGAACTTACTTTATAGAGCTGTATTTTAATTGTTTTATAACATAGTTGGCTGTAAATTTCAGTTCTGTGTTTTCATGGCTCCATTTGGAGGCTGGGAAATCAGTCTGAAACAGAGTGAGCCTCCAGGTTTGAGGAATGGGAATGTGGTGTCCCGTAAATGTGGATTAAAATTTAACCCTGACTCACAGAGAAAAACCATCACCCAGTGAGGATTATCGAGTGAACTGATGTTTTTTAGTTATTGTCAGGACAAATGTGCTCACTGCACCTATTCCCACCAACTGGGAGAGGACAACTGGAGCTCCACAGTGGCATCACTCACACTCATCAATTGCAATGCAAACAGAGAGCTACACTTCATCTGGTGTGTGGGTGACAAGTGGCTCTGTGTCTAATGAGGCGATCGTAATTTGTTCCAAAAAGCCTTTCTTCTAAGCTGCCAGTTCTTTTTCTCAAATTTCTCAAGAAGCTGTTGGACTTTAGAATTGTTTGAAACTGTCATAAACTTTGGGGGTGGGGAGAAAAATCTCCCTTTTTAAATAACTTCTTGGAAAGACACTCTTTGAATTTCCCACTACTGATTGTACAAAATGTTGTTTCGATATAAACTTTTTGGCTGCCTCTGATATGGAGTTGTCACTGAGTTTCACTGGCAAGTGCTTGACAGCTAAGCAATCAATCCCGTAAATGTTCAAAACTGGTGAGTTTTCTCACATTTCTACAAAACCCTTATTAAAATATCAAGAGTGAATTCTTCTCGTTTGGATTTCATGTATGCATAGAAATTTCATTATGCTAACAAAAGCACCTAGGAAGTGTTCAGGCAAAATCATAGAATAGTTCGGGCTGGAAGGGGCATTTAAAGATCATCTGGTCCAACCCCTCTGCAACAGAAAGGGCCACCCTCAAGCAGATCATGATATAAGAATAAATATTCTGTGCAGCTTCAATGGTCTGGGATGCATTGTGAATGGCTTGTGCATATTTGTGGGCTGTAAAAGGTGGTGATATTAACTGGCAGAAGAGAGGAGCTGGGAAGTTAGCGAGATATGAAATTAAAAATAATATACAGCTACTGGAATAAAATCAGGTTTTATAGAGTGTGAACTCCTTTATAAATCTGCTTCCTTGCTTCTTTTTCAGTCCCATCTTGATATCCTGGAACAAAATAGGAACCCTAAGAAGGTTTACTGGAGGCAGCAGACACTCTGCCAGACTCTAGGAGGAAATCCATGCCCATTGCTCACAATCACTGCCATGCCTGAGTCTAAAAACAGAGATGACCTGGAGCAATTCTGTAAGTAGCCCAATGAAGCATTAGAAAAGAGCTGGTGAGTTGTGCTCATGTTGACAGTGACAATAGCAACCTCTTTTGTGAACATGATGATTTTCTTGTCTCTCTCATTTTGGAAAAAGGAGTATAAATACGAGGAATAACCAATTATGATGCTCTTTAAAAATTACAGGTTTCCATGGAGGAGGAGGGAAAACTGATACCATTTTGTACTTCTAATTTCTCTTCAATCATGTAAAGCATTCGAAAAGTTCAAAATAAAATATCAGCTAGAGCAAAAAAACTGTGAAATAACTAATTCAACATTTTTTTTGGTATTTTATGTTTTCTACTAAAATTACTTGTGTATTTTGAAACCTTAAATTTGAAAGAAAAAACCAAACCCAAACCAAGATAACTCATTCCCAGCTGGACCAGCAATTGAAGTGTTCTGGTGAAGTTCCAGCTCCTCCAGTGTGCCCAGTAGATCCATCTGGACACAGTACAGCTCTTTGCATTCTGTCTGAGACCATACTAATAATGTACTGCTTAAAAGTAAATATTAGAATTGCCATTTTATATCTAGAGCTGGTTATTTTTCATTGTGAGAGCCAAAAATTTAGACCTTCAGTGGCCATGATGAACAAGATTAAGATATGCATGTTTCTGTAACTCAAAAACAAGTGATAAGATTCTGATTAGCACCACATTGGGTTAGCTTTGATTTTAGAGCCTGAATCATAACTACTTGTATGTAGCTTGATTTTTTTCTGAAATCAGGAACAAGGTATACAATGAATTTTTTTTAATCTCTTCAGGCATAACACAGGTTGAGAGCTTTGAGGCTTGTGAATATTTAAATTGTCTTAAGGTTTTTTTAGCTGTTAAATGAATAGTTTTCATTACCTCACTGAGATACCAGGTTAGAAGAATCCAAAGGGATTCTGTGACATGAACCACAGTTCTTGTTGTAGGCTTCTCTTTCTAAACTAAAAGGGAGCTGAAATATGAGAGTTGGTGAAAGTTATTGCTCTCTTTTTTGGTCCAAGTTTAGAGCAGAGTGACTGCAGTTATGCTGACATTACAGTGTAATCATCCACAGCTCATACCTTTTTGCTGTAATAACTTGATGACAATTTCAGCTTCTACCATGGATTAGCAAATTTATATCATGAACATGCTTTTCTCAGTTGAAATATTAAAACAAAATAGCCAAGTACAGGTACATGGGGAATTTATAATGTGCATGCACATGCACGGCTTTAATTGTGGCTGTCTATGCCCGGCCTGAAGAGAGAATTCCTGCCTTTAAGCACTTTTCTTTTCATGGTAACAATGGTACAGAAAACCAGTGGGTGGGAGCTGGGGAGGGGCAGGTTGGTTATCTAAAGCAGCCTTTGGCACATGATCACCTGTTATTCAAGTGTCATCAGATGTTATTTTCTGACACCTCATGGCTCATGTCTCAAGGGGACAACTGAAAGTAAGTTGGAATATTTAATTTGAGAATTGGAGATATCTGGAAGAGGCATGCAGTGAACGAGATTTTCTGCCCAAGTGAGAAGTCCTTTCCAATGGTGCTACCAAGCAAAAGCTGAGCTAATGTTTGGGTTTATCTAAGCAAGGGCTTGGAGTGAGTCAGCCACATGAGGAGTCAATATCCTAAACATTGGACTTTCGCTCTTTTGGCTTTGAAAGGACTTTCTGCAAGGAGTGTTTTGCCATAGCACTGTATTCTCAGAGTATATTTTGAGTATATTCTGGTTCTTGCAGCATTAGGAGAGTGCCTGGCAGGTTTTCAAAGGTTGTTAATCTGTCTGCAAAGACAAGACTTGGCTTGCTTATTCAGCCCAGGTTTGCTGAAAGATTCATAAGGCATCCATGAACAATTTCAACAGATACTTTTTCTGAATGCTTCAGACTGTTTAATATATTGCATCTAGGTTCAAATCCCAATTATGTGGTTTAAGTCTTCTTTATTTTCAGTAGAAATAAATATCTCCTGCCTTGTGGTAATACATGAAGCCAGTGGGAGCTTGTAGTTCTCCCTGAAATGCCATGAAATCCCGTGCCACTAAACTCTGAAGCCTTGCACTACAATAAGATTGCAGACTTCCTACATCTATCCATGAGCCCATGGAACTCAATCAAAACAGAACATGTAGAAACCCCAGCTGCCAACTGAAAAAGAAATTTTTTTGGGTAAAGACATTGTCAAGGCAAGACAGTTTCACTCAAGTTTTCAAGACTGTAAAAGTAAACACCAATACACTTAAGTGATGAAAATATTTATTGTTTTATCAAGTGGAAGAACAGCAAGGCATCACACCATGTTTTATGCTGTGGGGATGCCTGTAGGCAAATCTGAATAATCATGTATGTACTTATTTTGTTTGAGTAGCTTGGATAATTATGGCTTTTGGGGATGCACTTAGCCTAATTTGTGCTGCTTTGTGTGGCTTTGATCAGCAGTTACTTCTCAGTTTCCTCATTTTGTATGACATAGCCATCTTTCTGTGAAGTGTTTTGGCTGATGGAAAGACCTGTTTGTCAATGTTTTCCATGCTAAAAACATAACTCAAAAACAACAACTTAGAGCTAAATATGAAGAGACCAAAGGATGGAGAATTTCCCTGCAGTAAATCCCATGGCTTTGTGCAGTCTCCATGCATGGGCATTTCAGCTTGAGAAGGAACATGGAGTTCCAGCACTGAGGAACTTGGCACATGGATAATGAATAAAAATGGACAGCCCTTGTTTTTTCCTTCTAGTTCAGGCCAATGCATAGTTTTCATGAGCTATAGTCATTTTGATTTCCTATCAAATTTATATTGCCTTTGTTACATGTGTTAATCTGTACCTTGAGCGTTTCTTTTCAGCAATGCCAGTGGCACAAATCTCACTGGGACTTGTAGCTGCTGCACACGATCATTCTGGAAAAGTCTAAATCTTTCTCAAGTATAGACATGTAGGGATAAGGAAACATCACAGATAAAGAGGCATTGGGTGGGTGAGGAGTACTGGGTCAGCCTGGTGGGAGTGCAGTGGGAAGGATTTATTTTGTATTGGAAGTGCCCAGGGAGAGCAAGGGCATGGCATCCTCTGTGTCAGCTGTGCTTTACTTCCCTTCCTCAACTCTTTCAGATTGTTCTTGTCAGGCTTTTGATTAATGTGGTTCTAGGATGGTTAAATTTGTCTAAGTTAAACTTATTAAGGTGCACCTTGTTAATAGGAAGCCCAAGCCATGCTGAAGGAAAGAAAAATGGACTACTTCTTTCCTTCATTATGCCTTGTTTGCGTGAGGCTTTGATATTCGCTTTAGCCTCCTTTCTCCTTCTTTTCCTTACACCTGCCCTTTATATGTTGGCGGTGTAATGAATAATTGGCATTAAATATTCAGTTCTGAAATTGATGCAAAGACAGAAAGAAATGGGCTGGGAACTCTTTGGCTTCCTGTGCTTTTACTCTCATTCATGCAACCACTCAGTTCCAATCAGCACAACCTCCACTGAAACTTGATCCATGTCTGGGGCTGGTCAGTGGTCCCTGCTTGGCCTTGCAGCTCCACAGACTTGGACAAATAGAAACTGAGAGGGTCTGTGTTGATTTTTGAGGTTGCTGTTTAACTTTAAACTTGCCCTTCCTGCTATCAGATGAAGAAGACAGCATCCAGCTAGTACAGATGTCTTTACTACCCATCCTAAATGAAGTATCCTCCATGGTCTTGTGATAAAGGTAAAATCATCCTGACTGTGTGTGGGTGACATTATTTCCGGCTATGTTGGGTCTGCCTGATGAGAGTTAAAGATACTTTTGAAGGCAGACCAATTCCCAACATATTTCAGAGCATCCTCAAATGAATGCAAAAACAAGGAGAATAAAACTTCCAAATCCTGGTGCCAGCTTCCCCCTTGATGAATTAATAGGTGTTTGCAGAGCTCTGATTTTCTTCAGTTTGCCACACACACGGAGCCCAGTGAAGGCAGTGTTAGCAGCATGTGTGTGTACTCAGTAATAGTTTGCAAACTCTTACTTCACAGTATTATTTATGCATGTGTGCAGTGTGTAACTCCACTAAACTCCCTGGCAGACAGCTGAGTAGACCCTGCAAGCAGTAGGGTACTGTTGTGAGTGACAGAGCAAATGGACAGATTAACTCTTCAAAGAAGTGTAAGGAAAATATCTAAACACTGACGCACAGGCAATGATAAAATTGTCTTCTTGTTAAAAAAGTAAAGGACATGGATACGTTGCTAATGTTAGCAGAGTGGTGGAATTAAAACCACCAAAAGCAAAAGGGTTGGTCAGAAAAGAACAGTGGACACGCCACACTGCCATGTGAGTGTTTTTCAGGAGGTGTTTCCTGGCTGTACCCTGAGTTGGGGTGGATTTGCTCTCACCTTTAATTGGAGAAGCAAAGGGGCAGGACACCTCTGGGACGTGATGTAGTGCAGGTTACTAACCATTCTCGTTAGTGCTAACACGAAGTAATGGCTCAAATAGACCCAAAGGAATTGCACAACTCTCTTCATGGCTGATTGTACCGTTGTTAGCCCCATTAATAATAGTGATTATTCAGAGTATTGTGTGTATTCCAGAGTCAACACACCCAATGAGCATCCTTTTAGCTGTGGGTAGCATTATAGATCTGAATGTTGTGGTTTAAAGTTAACCCAAATTGTCCCAGGCAACTAGCAGCAGAGGTGAGGGAAATTAAACAAAAATGACACTAGCAAGTGGATTTACATCTGTAATACCTGTTGATTTGCTCTTCTGTCATTATATGTCCTCCTTATGCATAGCTGAGGAAACCATTATGAATATTGTCAAAAAAGGATAATGACAGCTTCTTATCTTAAATGTTGTCTCCTGGGGATTTGAAGCACATTTTTTGTCTAGGCATGTTTCTGAAGAAGGATAGAGTAATGTTTTTGATACTGGCATGGTAGGATGCTCATACCACTGAATGTGCAGATGCTCCTGGAGCTGGCATGAGGGATAAAGTGAGATTAAATGAGGTGTCTTTACCTGGTCTCATCTTAAACCTACAGAATAAAAAAGGCACAGTTGCTGGGAAAAAACTACTCTAACATTTCTCAATTTGCTTGTATAAGCTATTTAGATGGTTGTTTTGCAACTTTGATCTTTTCTCAGAAAGAAACAAGCCCTTTACCTTTAAATACAAATTGAAGCAAAGAGCAATTCCTGAGCAAAGAACAGCAGAGGATGTGAATTGCAGGGGCCACTTTTGCAGGGTACTGGGAAATAATGATCATGTGGAAAATGTACACAGTTTAATTAAGCACATTGATTAAATCAATATGACTCAAACAGCTTAGTGCTCCAATCAGCTTAATCTCATTAAATGTAATTCAGGCCTCAATAATTGATTAATAATGCATTATAGTTTATGAATTATTGACTCCGAGTTATTATAACTGTGCCTGCTCCTCGTGTGGCAAGCAGTGTTGCATGTTAATTATGAAAGGCTCAGGCTCTCTTGAATAACTTTTTCAAACCTGGGGATGACACATCTCCTAGTGAAACAGGGATCAAATTAGTTCAACACCTTATTGGAGTCAGTCTGCCCCAAAGGAGGCTGTGCTCCTTAAAGGAAGCTCTCATCTAATGGTGTTGAAATAAGGAGGTAGAATGCCCAGCTTTGATTGGTAATGATCTTTTCAGCAGGCAGAAGGGCTGCCTGTAGCAATTCATCTGGAGTGCTAACCTGGCACTGTGCTGGCTGGAAGCAGCTCACACCAGCGAGCACATCTGCTCTGCACTGCTGCTGCGTGTGGTCCTCCCTCCAGCACACGTGCAAACAGCACAGCTACTGCTGATGGACCCTCAGGTCACATGTGTCTGCCAAATGGGGACCAACCCACCCCCCAGAACTGGCTGGGTGCTGACTGGTTTCTGTGGAAGGGTCTGATAGGCTTTTAGAGTGGCATTTTCACAATGGTAATGTCATACAAGAAGAAAAAAGCCTTGCTGCTATTGATGATAATCTCAGGAGAGAAACCAAGAACTGAAGAAAGCCCCTGCTCCTCGGGGGGTCCCCCATTAGATGGCATTTCCACTGAATGGGAACAGAAGGTGTTATCTCCAACAGACTGTTTTTGTGTCTTTCTAGGTACTTAATGTGAACCAAATTACAATCTTATGCAGAAAATGTCCACCAGCATTACATTTCTTTCAAGCATTCCATTTACAGACCTGTTCTGCTTTTTCCTTTCATCAGTTCTCTATCTCTTCTCCTTATCTGTGATTACAGTTAAGACTGAATAGATTTTACTGTGTATAGAAATTTATTGAGATGATCATAGAACATTGGAGAAAAACATTTTTTCTTTATCCTTGCATCTGCAGTAATGAGGTTTATGTCCTTGTATTCTTTTGATTTGAAGATTTTCTCCTAATTTGCAGGGCTTCCAGGCAGAGGTGCTGATTTCTCTCTCACTTTGTACTGAACACTTTGTTTTTGGTGACAGGAAGAGTCAGCTGTTGTGAAAACTGTTATCCTGTTTTAATGCAGCAGAGGAGAAAGGCTGAATAAAATTGTCATGTGTTCTACAGTGCTAAATAATTACAGAATTGAGAATATGTTTTTTTCCACTTGAATAGACAGCTTCTCAAGCTTCTGAAGCCAAAGCAATGCTCTTCAGTTATGCAACACTGGTGGTGTGTGCTGAAATTTTTTCGAGATTGTCTTTCAATTTCTAACATCTCTTCTACTTTTTCTTTCTGATATCCCAGTCACAACAGAGTTGGCAGCTCCTTGCAAAAAGAGCAGACAAATTTCTGCAAAACTATGCTGCTGTTTGAGTATCCAGCCTGCTGCCATAAAGATGGAAGTTGGTTGAATGGAATATGCAATTTGTGAGACAGACACATGGTTGTCTGCAGGCTGAGGCCAGTATTTTTCATGATGTATCAAATGCTCTTTGAATCCCAGCGTTTGGTGGAGCTGACTCTGCCAGCACAGCTTTGACACTGTGGTCAGCCTTCTGTGAGCTTGGCAAAATACATATTAATATATTGAATTCCAGTAGTCAAGGCTGCAAGGAATGGACAGAAAACACTGAACAAAACTGGGCTTTGAAGCATAGACAATCACAGTGGTTTTAGCAAAGACAGAAAGTAAATATTAGTGTAATCCCTCATTCTGTCCCACCCTCTGCCTAATGCAGCATGATGGCAGAATAAGCACCTTAAATGAGATTATTTGTAGTGGTCTTCATTCAGCTGCCATGTTCTGCATCTTTTAAAAATAAAATTCCTTCTGAAATTTGGATGTTTTTTCTAAACCATCTTCTGCTTAGGAGATAGAGCAGAAAATTCTGTAGCACTTTTTTCAGCACTTGTTCAGCTGCCTTTCTATCTTTGATTTGTAACAAAGTCTTATTTCTTCCCCAAGAGACTTACAGCCTTTGCATTCCTTTCTAGAGAAGAAATTATCTGATTAAAAACAGTATTTTCTGGAGCATAAGTTATCAATATCTTCTTGGTTTGTATGGACTTGGGCTAGAAAATCAGGAGCTGGACTTGATGATTGCTGTGGTTCTCTTCCAACCCAAGATATTCTATGATTCTCTCAGTAGTGCTTAAGGCTGGCAAAGCTCCAGAATTCCAGAACATAACAGCCTTTTCTGATACACTAATGAATTAAACATCTTGAAAAATCTAAATTAGCATATCTTAGTCATAATTATTTTATTTCTTGATTGGTTTGTCAAGTGGCTCAGATGGGTCTCCTCACAGGAGTGTGGTGCTACTTGTACTTTTGCTATGAGGCATTGAGAGTTATCAATGAAACTGAGAATGGTTTGGTTGTATGGGTTTCTTATATTGCTTTGGAAATTTAGAGGCAGCTGCTTGGAGTATGCCTGTCTTACAACACCCCAGGAGCAGTTCTCATTGCAGTAGACCTGCAAGCTTCTATAGGAGTGCTGGGCTGCCCAAATTCTTGCCTTAACAGAAGGGGGAAAAAAACATCTTCTCTCCCTTAGCTATAAACAGTTTGTGAGAAGCCTGCAGGTGTTGTGTTTGCAATGGCCAACCAAGGGTTTGAAATCCAGCCCAGCAGAACCCCCAGGCAACTCTTACTCCCTCAAATGGTGAACAAACATTAAACTGCTTCTGGGTTTCTATTATCAACTTCAAATCACGGTGTGGCAAAAAAAAAAAAACAAACAAAAAACCAAAACCAAAAAAAAAACACAAAAAACCAAAAAACCCAAACCAAAACAAAACAAAACAAAAAAAACCACCAAAAAAACCACACCAAAACAAAGCCCACAACCAAAAATACCTGCCCAGATCAGCGTGTTTCTGTCAGTGGCACATTTCCCATGCCTGGCCATAAATTTCAGTCACATACAGTCCTGTGGGGCACGTGCTAAAAGGTCACTGTAGTGCTGTGTAAGTCAGTCAGAGAAGCATTTGAATTGAGGTAAATCTCTCCTCAGTGTGGCAGAGATGGGCTGTGAGAGGGAGGACATAATTTTAAGGTCAGATTGTCACTGCAGATTGAATATTGATAGGAGTAATGTACTTATTAAGGTGTGAGAGGTCAGTGCTTATGTCTCAAGGTCAAAGCCAAGGTCAGGAAAGGGTTCCTTCACCTGGTCACAATATTGCCCAGTTGATCACATGTTATTTTACACAGGGTGGTTGTTTTTCACTAGTCAGAGGGTCTGGAGCACCTACTGACTATGTATAAAGTGGGTTATCTTGAAGGCAGTTGGGTTTGCCCCGACACTTGTGTTAAAACAGCTGCCTCTGATCAGTGCTGTGGTGGGGCAATTTGTGCATCACTCTTGCTCCTTGAATTAAAAGTTCCTCAGGTTCAGGCCTTCTGTAAGGTAAGAAACTGGCATTTTGTAACAGTAGAAATGTGACCAGTTGTTCTCCTTTCTGTTTGGTTCTACCTCCTCATTGATAACTGCTAGGCAAGCTGTGATCAGAGAGTTGGGAGCAGGACAGCTGGCAGGTTGGCCTTGTGGAAGAGTAATCTGTGACTGGAAATCCCAGGGGCTGTAGCACATGTACCAGCTGCTGTCAGACCCACACAACCACTCCTGCCATTTCAGAAAGCAGTTTTTGTTTCTGGTTCAATATTTTTTTCTGTTCTGTTCCAGAAAAGCTGTGCTGATACTCAGATTGAGGTAGATACACATTGCTTTCTGGTGCCTGACGATCCTGTGGGAGCAAACTATTTTGGATGGCAAGATTGGGTAGACTTGGCAAAAAGTGAGGTCTGCTACTCTTCTAGCAAACCATTGCTTTTAGTTTGGGAACTCAGCTCAGGGACAGTTTGTCAAGTCTTGCACAGTTTGTGTTAAAGAACTGCTAGGCTGTGACAGAACCCAGAGTGTGTCCTGCTAACAGGGAACTCTGCTACTCTGAGGTAGAATTTTTGTGATCCTGTGATTCTTGAATTTCTCACTCCAGCAATAAGCTTCAGCTTGCACAGGCAAACCCTTCCTCAACACCCAGAACAAGCAGACTGCTGGGAAACAGTGTGGGTGGCATTATAACTTTCATGTTGCTTTCACCTTTATCCTTCTAAACTGGGAACTTTCTTGGTGCTTTTAAATCTTGCCTGACTGGTTTGGAGAGACTGTCTACTGCATCTGACTTGAAAATAGAAAAGTCATTCAGCTGATACCTCAAGGGTTTGAAAACTTTCTGGAAAACAACAATCTAATTTCTGGATTTAATGTTCCAAGCTATGCGTTTTTGTCTGATAAAGGCTGACCTAGCTATTCATGTATTACAAATGCCTGGAGTTGTTTGGATTGTATGGAGCAGCTTTAGTGCATGTTTGCCAGAGCTGCAAGCAGACAGTTTGTTCAGCTACTCTGCCCACATCCATGTGAGGGGCTCTATATTCTTGTGAAATGTAGCAAACATTATTTCTATGTGCTGATCTTAATCAAATGCAATTTCTATGTGCTGATCCCAATATTAATCTGTCCAAGAGCATTACTGAGTGAGGAGGCATATTTGCAATACATAGTATGCGTTTGTTTTTCTCCTGGTTTTGTATCTGGAATTCTGAACACCTGCTATTTCTAATTCCCACCTGTAAGTTGATTTTGCTGGGAGGGTCTATGTGGATTTCTGCCTGACCTGTTTAACTGAGTTTAGTTTCTGTAATTGGAGAATGAGATCCATTCCTGTGTGACTGATGCAGCCAATCTTATTCCAGTAAAATAAGCCAGTAATATGTTGAAAGTAGTAGTTTGCAGATGCCACAGGCTGATCCTACTTGTTGCCTATAACTGACAGATTGTAGAAACAAGTATTTGTGATTAATGGGCTGCAATTATACAGAAATACTAAAATGAAATGGGACTAAAAATACCCCCTAATGATTTTTAAAAGGCCATTCTGTTAATGAGAGGATTTGTCCATCTTTACATCAAAAAGAAACGTGCTAGCTCTCTGAGCTTGCCCACCTGTTTCTAATGCAGAAATAGAAATAAAAACCAAGCGGAGACAGCTGCTCTGCTCAGACTGCAAATGTGCTGATAAGATCAACGAGTTGACAAGTGACATTGTAGATACTGCAAAGTGCACCAGTGTTCCAGACAGCTAAACTTGGACTTCTGTATCATTTCAGGGCACTTCTTATGTGGCTGTAACACTTGGAAAATTATATCTATCAAATCACCAATGCGCTTAGAATTTAATTTGCTCTATCAATTGCAATTGTTGTGTTACTTAGCTGTGAGGGGGGAAAGAAAGTAATTTTCCTTGCCACTTGGCAATTCTTTTTATGAGCTTTTACTATTTTTTTTTCATTGAATTTGTTCAACAAACTCTTTTGAAAATATTTCTGGCTTAGCCTGGGTGCTTTGAAATAATGAAGTTAAATTATATTGGTTGAATTTTTTATTAAAACATGATGTGGGCAGAGGTGACAAGTAAATGAAGAAGTCAGAATGGGGTTGGAGGTATGTCTTGGCCCATAGATAAGAAAGGACTTGAGGACAACTTAGGGACTTTCCTGTTTTTTGTTTATTTTTTAAGAAAACCATAGAGACCTACCACAACATTCTATTTTATTTCCTCATTCTTCCCTTACCACTTTCATATATCATCTTTTGCTTTTTCCCATAGTCTGAAAAGATGACATGTTAGTGATGGATAAAGGAATACCATAACATTCTGCAGGTGTGTGTGTGTGCTTGATAATTTTGGGAAGGATGGGTGGGTTCCAGAATGAAAATGACAGCTGATCTTGATTTAGGACAAATAACATCACTGAGAGAGGCTCTACTGATTATGTCTGAGTGCACAATTCAATTCATTTTCATAGCTAATGAAAAGAGGAGGAAGTGATTTGAAGTAATGGATTATGCAGAAAATCACTTCTAGGGTCAATGTGGATGGCACAGAACTCTTTGACTGGAGCTTGGGAAACAGCTGTTGAGCTTCCAGTTCTGACTGATTTGTATTTTATCCTTGGGCAACTTACTTGATTTTTCTGTAAATCCTTACATTCATAACTTGGAACACACTTGAAACATGTAATCTTAAGTCTATGAAGTGCTTCAAGAGATGAGTGAGATGGAATTTATTATCACTGGCATCAGAGTGACTTTGACAGGTCTCCCAGAGGATGTTTAGATCCCATGGCGAGCACCTAACAGTGATTGAAGTAGAGATGAGGAAAAATAGGTAGATGGATGGAAGGCAGAAAGTCCTTAAATTCCTTGCTGATCAGGCTGTGCCTGCTGGAAATAAAAATGCATAGAGGCTTTTATTATAAAAATGAGGCTGTAGTGGATAATGCAGCAGAAACTTTCTCTGGCTTAATTTGTTTCCTTTGTGCTTGCTGTGCTGGAGGAATTTCTGAAAAATTCCTGAAAAAAACCCAACACTTTTTTGTTTGTTTGTTTGTTTTTTTATAAATTTAAGTTCTTCCTGCTCCTGTAACCACGTGCAAAAGGTGCAGCCAGAGCTGAGCTCACTCCTTTCCTGTCCTGAGGAGCAGAGGACTGTGTAGGCTGCAACAAGATTAGTGTCTCTAGTGTCTTGTCTGCTTTGTCACTTCACAGTGCTGCAGGTCACCCTTACACAACTTGGGAATTGTTATTGTGTGGAGTAGGGAAGTGCATTTAGCAGAGCAGGCGTTGAAGGCCAGTTTTAAGTGCAGTCCTGTAAATCCTGGCCTCTGGCAGCCCAAGCTGTTTAGCTGTGTTTTATGAATCAGGTCATATCGTGTCTGCCACAGCCTCCAGATGCCAAGCTCCTTCTGTGACAGCTCTGTCAAGCGTTTTGAAAGGGCACAAAAACAACAGCTAGAGGGTCACCATGAGGCACAGCTCAGCTCATGGGAATTGAGCTTCAAAAAGAGCTATTGGCCAGAGGCTGAAAGGGTAAGCAAGAGACAGATGAAGGGCTCTGGGCGTGTCAGTGCCTGTGGTGTCCCCACTATCCTTATTCTCCTCATTTTTAGCCATTACTAACTACAAATGACAAAAAATGAGGTGCTTATAGTCCCTGTGCTGGCAAAGGTGATGGCCCTGCCAGCTATGGAGAATGCCTGTCAATAGACTTGAAAGGGCACATCAGTGATGGCTTGCTCCTTAATTTCATACCCTAGATCACACCCTTTAAATCAGAATGCTCCCAGGATCCTCCTCCCAGCTTTTCAAAAGTCTCTCCCACCAGCTGGGGCATCACATGCCATGCAGACACCATGACCTTGTTTGCCAGCCTATCAAAATGTAATATGAAATTAGGCTCAGCCCTGATAAAATTGGTGTTTGCACAAAGGGTAGTGCTCCCTGTGAGGCCATATAACCTGGCTCAAATGTAATTTAATATGCAGAAATCAAATAAAAGACATCAAATTAAAACATGCAGGTAAAGCATGCAAACCCTAAAATGAAGTTGGATTATAAACAGGCAGTGAGACTGAATGGTTGGTTTCTTCATCCATGAGGGAAGCAACCTAAGTAATACAGAGGAAAGAAAGAATTTTGAGAGTTGATGGCAGTGTTAGGTGGCAGGTGAAGGTTATTTTTTGATCTAAGGTGTTTTTCATTAACTGCATATTCTTTCAGTTAGAAAACATCAGTCAGAAGTCTCTTCATATTTTGAAAACAAGGCATTAACATAAGAAGCTTTGTTAGATACAGCAGGAAGATAAATCATCTTTGCAATGCCAGCCATTAGCCTGTCACGACCATGATTTACAGGGATTTTCTTCTATATAAATAAGTGTTTCTTTTAAAAGCACTCAGAGTTTACAGAGTGGGAGATGAAGTGGCAGTGAATGCTCTGGAATATAATGCTTTTGATAGGAGTGTTTCTTATGGCACGTTAAGAGAGGAGCTCCTGCTGTGGGTTGTACAGGCTGTGCAGAGTGAATGAGCTACAGCTGAAGGATTCTGGGCCAGGGTCAGTTGGAAAAGTTCAAAGTTCTGCTGTGGAACTGTTGGGGTGAAAGTGCAGAAAGGCACTGGGATTGAGGAAACATCACAGGATCAGCTTTAGGAAGTCAGTCTGTGTACTACACATCAGAAATTCAAACTGGTTAGGAGCTATCAATTGTGCTGGTAAATTATTTGCCTGAAAGAACCTTTGGGAGAATGCTTTTTAAATAAATTTAATATCACTTAGGAAAGGATGAAGAACTATCATCTCTCCTGTGTGAAAGCTCCCACTTCTGCAGTGATACATGGAGTGCTGAGGAAGGACATCACATGCTCCACTTCTCTTTCTTCTGGGGCTGCCAAGGCTGTTCTGCAGCCTGATTCCTTTATTCATGAGAACGTTTTTCTGTGCTTTGTAACAACTTGTGGGGATAAAAAGAACATTTTTCCTCACCCCAGCTTTCCTACCATCTTAGTTCCTCGAACAGACAACTCTTCCTAGCTTGACACTCTGCTCCCTGCAGTGATTGATGCAGGAAGACATCATCCATTAGACATCATTTTGCTGGAATCTGAAGTGAAGAACTTACTGACCTGAGACAGGGACTCCTTAGTGTGTCTTTCCACAGACTGTTTGAAATTTCTGCATGTTATCTGCTTTATGCAGTGGCAAATTTTCTTCTACCTGGTTTTGTCAAGTACTCTTGGACTCAGATTGTGCTCTATCAGCCTGGTTTCTTCTTCATCTTTAGGATATCTCAGTAGTAGAACTGCTTGAAAAATTATGATGTGAACTTAGTTGGTAACTTCAGGGCTCATCTCTGCTATTTCTCTTGGAAAACTTGTGTTGTGCTGATGGTCTGTCACACAGCATGCCATGCAGCCCAGGAGATGAAACGTGGTGCTGCTCATGTCATGCTGCAAGGTCATGGGGCCAGCATCGGTTTTGCTCTCTTGATGATCTGATTGAAAACCTTTTATGCTGACCCCTTATTTGTGTTCTTTTGCTCAGGTATTTGAGGAGTTCATCCAAGACCTTGCCACAAAGACAAGATTCATTATTCTAAATTTGGAGGCTGTTTTACCTCATTGATCTCTTGTTGTGGAAAGCAAGAATTTCCTTTGGGATCAGCTCTGGACAGTGCAGTTCCAAGATTTAGGATGGACAGCAAAGATGTAAAAGTCAATTTAGTGATACCACAAATGAGGTCAGCCTGCAGAAGATCCTTTACTGTGAAGCAGTTGACATAGTGAAGTGTTAGAAGATATTTTTGTGGGTTTTCTGTTTATTTTCTTTTTCTTCTGTGTTTTTTATATGCAAGAAAACACACAATTTAAAATTCTCATAGTTTGCTTACTCCAGGAGAAATACAGAATAATATTTTTAAGAAACATTCCCTGCTTGACTGATTCTGGAGCAATGAGTGATAAATATCAAATCAAGTGAAGACTAAAAATTTAATTTTTACCATCAGAAGCAATCTGTGATGCTTTTTATCTTAACAAAATCTGATATTTTATCACTTTTACAACGAGAGCCTCTGATTGTACTTTCTTTTAATATATTTTACTACTTTCAAGTCATTCCCTGAGGAAGACTTCAAGTCAGGGAGAGATGGATTTGTGCCACTTAAAAGCACAACACATATTTAAGAATAAACATTACTTGCTGCTGTAGGTGGTAATAAGTGGGTTTTAAATATGTTCTGCATAAAGAGTAAAGAGGGGTTTTTTTTATAAACTATAGAGTTTGTCTTCTGTAGAGCAGAACAGCTTGAAGTACTACACAACTTAAACTTGTGTTAAACTGGTAAACTTGGCTGTTATTCCCAGCAGTGAAAGAAACACTGGCAGGTGTTCCTCTTCTCATGCCCATTTTAGAGCTCACAGGCCTCATTGCAGGTGGACAAAATATTGAGATTTTCACCCATTTTTTTTGCAGTTCCTTTCATGGCTGGATTTTCCAGAAGGAGAATTTAGCAAAATTTGGGCTTCTTAACTGGATCCATTGAAGTCAGCAAAGAAAACAAATTCCTGTTGGGTTATTTCTGCCCCCAGCCGCTGCAAGATCATTGTGTACAAAAGGACTTCTTGTGCTCTGGGCAATGTGGTTTTAATGTTAACTTCCACCTCTCCACAGGGGAGAGTTTTATTGTAACTCGCTGATATTCAGTTTAAAATGTTCCTTTGTGGAGGTTCATCCCATTAACCCCGGATTCACCCAGGTCTGGCACTCTGAGCAGTTCCTCCTGCACTGAGGCAGCTCTGGGGGCTGTGGCAGTGAAGGGCACAGGGTGTTGCACTGGGGGTGAAGGCTGTGTCCCCCCAGGCAGGAGGTGGGATTGAGGAATTGCTCACTGTGTGAAAGCCATTTATTCCTGGGGTGTGTCCTGGGGCCGTCCCCTCTGCCAGCACCTCCTGCTCCACACTGTCCATCTGCTGCCCCTAAATTCTGCACAGGAGCTATTAGTGCCATCCACAGAGCAGGGGCCATGGCCAGAGGGCAGCTCCTGCCTCAGAGTTCACAGCTCAGTGATGCTCTGCCCTGTAGGTGCAAAGGCAGCTTGATCCCCTTAGGGATCAGATCCTCAGAAGCCTCTCTGGCAGGGGATCTAACCAGAAAGTGCAATTGTTGCTCTTAGAGTGTTAAAATATGCCTTGCAAACCAGGAAGATGAGCTGTGAGTGAGCAGTGGGTATGTAGAATGAAATGTAAAAGCAAGGGGTGAAAATATTGCTGGTTTGGAGCTGAAGCCTTATTAAAGTCCTGTCTGTCCTATTTGGGCAAATTCTTTCTAAAGTATGGTATGTCACCAAAATCCCATTAAACTGTCACATAAATTATCAGGGTTTCCTTTTTCCATCACTGTGGATTACCCAGGGAGATATTTTTATGACAATGGAAGCTTTTTCAGTCTGCTCCTCCTGCCTGATTTCATTTCAGATGAAATCCTTCTCTCGGAAAAGAGCCCATGGATTTTATAGTTCTATGGATCTCTGCACTCTGCCTGTGACAGCAGCTGTCCTTCAGGTCTCTGTGTACTCATCTCCTGCCTCCACCTTCTTTTAGCCATGGGACAGTTTAGGACAGTGTTCTGGTTCTTCTCTCAGTTCAGCTTTTTTGTCTTTGTGCAAAAACCCCAGAAGGTGAAAGTCACATATATGCCTAACTTGAAAATACTGTTTTTTACTACTTGCCAGATCTCAGAAGCCTTGCATCTCTGCAAGACAGTCTACATTTCTCCCATGCTGACTGAAAAACACGTGGATTGATGGCCTGGCCATGGCAGTACAAAATACTTGAGTATCTGAAATTGCCTGCTGCCACAGAACAAATTAAAGCCATAATGTGTATGTTATAGGAGCAGGGGATGATAGATCCTTGCCTGCCTGCTGACAAATAATCTGCAGCTCCCTACATCAGCTACTTGGATCATGTGTTGGAGCTGATTTTAGTGGTTGCTGCTCACACCTTTCAAGGGATACATAAGCAGAAGCTGAGAAATAATAGCCTTAAGGGTGATAGAGAGACTTTGAAAGTTCATTACTAATGAGAGAAATCCCAGAAGTTATATTAGTCCAATTTTGAAGTGGCAAGACTGTCACTAAATGAGCAGGTAAGACAGAATTTTCCATAAATAATTCTGTTCTCTATGTGGGAAAAAGCCCTAATGATGTCAAAATATAATAATGATGAAATATTTCTGAAATATTTTGTGAAATATTTCTGATTAGTCTCTAATTAGTGGCTAATGGCTGACATGGCTTAAAATGGCTAGCATTAAGTAGTAAGCAGACACCTTGCATCAAAGAGAACACAGGAGGTGGCAGAGGTGCCTTGTGGACTGGAATAGTGATTCCAGCAGCCCTCAGAACACAGAGCTAGTGCCAGAGGAATCAGGGACCAAGTTTCTAAAGGAGCTGCCAGGACTTATGGGGTTGTAGGTCTCTGCTGGCACTGATTTGGGTACTGTGGTGGAGATTCTTGGCACAGGACTTTATGAACAAGGACCCATCAGGAGGGAGGGCAGTCAGGTCCCCACAGGCTGGCTTAGCTGATGGTAATTTGTGTTTCTTTTCATGCAGCCTAGTCCCACTGGGCAGTGAGTAGAGGTGATTAAAATCTCTTTATAGCAGCCTTTTGCAATTTAGAAGTTATTTCTCCTTCCTCTCTGTTCACCTTTTCTTTCTGTGTCTGAAACCCACTCTCTCCAATTTTTCAGCCTAAGACTTCTAAACATTTTGTGATTTCAATGAGTTCCTCAGTTTCCATCAGTTTTTATAACCTGTGGTGGGCAGCAATGGGCACAGCACTGCAGCTTGTTGGTTTTGCTCACAGGGTTGAGCAGAAGCAGTAACAGAATGTTCCTTGCCCTGGCTGTGAGGTTGTGTGGAGTGGGTCTCAGGAGAGCTGCCATTTTCGCAACTGCTTTACATCACTATCTCATCTGCTGTAATCCCCTGCTCCTTCTCAGCAGTACATTTTCCTAGCCAGCTGTCCCCACCTTGTCCCCACGCCCTCAGAATGGGGCTGAGGGGAGCAGAGATGGATGCAGCAGTGAGCACAGGGATGGGAGGGGCACCCAGGCAGAGGAACTCTCTGCTAGTGACAGCCCTGGGAGGAGGTAAATGCAGGCAACTTGTTTGACAGCTGCTTGATAAGGTACTGCATGGTTTCAGTTGTGAAGTCTGATGATATTTGAGCAGCTCAGAGGGTCTGCAGAGTGATACTGGATGTGCCAGTGAATGCTGGGTGAGTGTAGCCAGGGCTGGAGGATGCAGTGGTTGGAAATTTCTGCTGGACTAATGCAGGTGCACACACTTGGGATGGGGATGTTAGTTATAATCTGAGGCACTTTGCAATGAGTTATAGTAGACTTTCCATGGGTGTAAGTCCTGAAAATAAGGTTCAGTTTTTCCCCAGTCTTCCCCAAGAGGTACGCTTTGATTTGAACCAGAATTAGTTCATGTGGGTTTCCTTTGCCTTCAGTCATACTGAAGGTCTTGCTAAATAATGACAGTGGTCCCTGATGCTTTAAGAGCTTGGGATTTTGGAAACTTCCTCAAAACAGGCCTGACAACTTGCTTACCAATTTCCTGGAGTTCAAACCCAGCGTTAGTAGGAGGTCAAGCAGAACTGAGGCTGAGCAGTCTGTGCCCATATTCAGCTCCCTGATCATCTCTGATTCAGAGGTGAATGAATTCATAAAACATGTACACAAAAGGAGGTTGCCAAGCAACTTGGAGGCTGAAACTCTCCCATCAAGCTATGAAGGTAGAGAACAGGCAGCCAAGATGATTTGTAATGTTCACTTCTTTGCCATAAATAACAGTAATAATATATATAATACAGAAATATTTAAGAAAGAAATAGCTCATTGATAATTCTGGAAAACAACAGCTGATCCTGCTAGACTGTATTTTGCCTCTGTGTGAAGATGTGTCTGCTTTTGGAGCATCTATCCAGAAACAGGCACAGCAAGGAGAGAGCAATCTGGGGTAGGGGGAGATGAGCAGGGAAGAATTATTCTGTCTTAAGGCAACTGAAAGTCTGACAAATGGTGGAAAGTTTTAGGAGGGGAGAAAAGTATCTGACCCAGATTCTGCCTTAGATCAGGTTCATTGTTTTCTGTGACCTCAGTATTTGATGTTTTTTACAAATATACTTTAATATATTAGTTGCACATCACACCATAGCCACCCTTCTCCCTGGCTTTTCATAATTCTGCAGCCTTGGGTGTGTCAGATGTATCCAGGACATGATGCAGCTGTGACATGCATGGAAGAGCCATGTAATGGTCCTCTTGTTTACCCATCAATTACTCACAGAATAACCTGTAGTGGGCTCAGATAATTAAGTTGGGAGGAAAAGTTTCCCTTTCTTGGTTTTTCTCTATCCTAGGGTAAACTTTGCCCTTTGATCTGTGTAATGTTCCTGGTAGTCATGCTGTACTTAGACATAAAGGAGAAAATGAAGCCTGTGCCTTAATGGCCCTGGGCTTGTGCAAAGGAAGGAGAGGTCTGCAGAGGCACAGCCAGAAAATTTCAGCCCAAGACCCAGATCTAGACTGAATTTTTCACATGCTGTGTACATAATTCCCTTTGACTCCTTAAGAAATCCTGGCCCTGTGTCATTTCAAAGCCCTGTTCCCTTACAAATGGCATGGCTCAAACCTCAGCTTGAAATAATTTAGAACAGCAGCCCAGGTCAGGGCATCTGGAACTGCTTTTCATTTCCTGTCTGTGCTCCCCTTGATGAGGGACACTGCTGTGTTAATGGGGTTGTGTTCTTTTCTTTCAGGCTTCTTGTTCCCCAATTGATGTCACGATTAGTGACATCAAAGCCACCTCTTAGTGAGCCTTGGTGATGACATGACTAGAGGAGGACCCTTAGAGGCAGGAGATTAAGCAGCAAGTTAGCACGACTGGAAGAACAAAGCTCTCATTTTCATGCATATATCCGCAATCAAAAATGAGTGAAGAGAAGGAGAGATGGGAATTAGGTGATGCATTAGTAAAATTATCATTCAAAGGTTCTTTGCTTGAAGTTTTGCAAGAGGAATCAGTGGTTCTTTAATCTCCTACCTTGGGTATTGTTGATGCCATGTTATATTCTGGGCATGTCGAAATGTAAAAGATTGTAAGGAGACATGATTTGTTGGATAAGGCTTTATGTGGCATGAAAAAACTTCTCTACTTTCCCTTTCTATTATTTACATTCCCAGAGAAGGTTATGTGCAGTGTGGTCTTTGCAGAGATAAATGGCTAACCTGAGCCTTTTGGCAGCTTCTTCAGAACTTGGAAAGGAGCTGCCTCAGTGTTGGCCTGAGGATTCTGGAGGCTTAAGCTCAGTTCTGGTCCTGGGAGGAGGTGTATGAGAGAACCTGGGGTCGTGACTCCTTAACACAGGTTTAGCAGGGCATTGGAAATTGCACCATGGGGCTCTGAAAGAGCAGAGAGAGAAGGGCAGCTGGGCACCAGTACAAACCAGTAAGCTGTACTGGGTAGTACTGAGCTGGTCTGGTCAGGACTGCAGTTATGGGGATGCTGGAAGTCAGGAATGAAGGGAAGCAGCTGAACTGAGTGCAGAGATCTCGACTGGTGAGTGTTAGAGGCTGCCCAGTGCTCTTCTACTCCTTTCATGAGCTCTGTTAATAGCAGTTAGCACAATAATTCCAAAGTAACTGGATATGCTGTAAAACATAGGTTTGGGCCACTCCTGCTGTTTTCCAGGTGTTTCAAGAGTAGCAAGTTTTATGGCCATGTCATCAGCTCTTTGCTCTATTTGCTGCATCATTAGTTTTCAGGCTGGGAGCACTCTGGGGGAGCAGCATTTGGATGTGGGATTTGGCTGAGATGGCTCCTGTGAAGGGAGCAGACAGTTAACAAGCTCTGTGGTTTCTTTGCTTGCACAAACCTTCCTTATGACTCTCCTGTGGGTGGGATGTCAGAGCTGTGGATATGCTTGGCAGGAGGGAATCTTTCAAAGGAAACTTTCACTGGAATAGCGAGATTTCCTTGGCTGGACCTGCAGGCAATGGGGCCCTCCTGTTGTCACCCACAGGAGAACAATGTAGGTGATCTCTGTTCTTTCCCTGCCCTCCTGTTTCCTGGGGTTTAAGATCTGGAGACTCCAGGAACTTTTCCAACTCTAAGTCAGACAAGCTTGACTTTGATGAGCCTTGAGAGAAACAGCAGAACTCAGGTCCCTGCCAGCCCCGTGCTATTGCAATTAGGAGAATTATGGCAAATTGTCCTGCGTTTCTGACATGAGGAAGCTGTTGCTTAGAGGTTTTTTAAATTTTTCTTATTTTGACTGAGGAATGAACCTCTCAATTGAGATGCTGAGCTCTGTACCAACATCCAGAAGAGGCAAGAGTTGTTAAAGCTGTATTCATCAATCGCAAAAGAGAGCACATTTTATTTTGCTCTCTGCTATTTACAGCTGTTGTCCATTAGAAGTCCTCGGGAGCCTCATTCCCAGCTATAGCTGCACAGCCCCATAAGTTTAGCTCAGCAATGAGCCTGCAAAACAGCACTAAATCATGGTGATGGGAGAAAGGAGAAATTGTTTGGAAATGGCAAAATGCAGCTGATGTCTTTGTGAAATCTGGTTTTTTTTGTTGCTATTATAAGGCATTACTAAGGTAGATGGTAATGCACAATTAGCTGGAGAAGAACAGAACTAGTGTACTCTGATTCTGGGGGACAAAAATCAGAATGCCTGGTTCTACAGGAGCTAAAGGAGCCTTTTGCAGTCCATAAGTGCCTGAGGCAGTTATGAGCACACACTGATGAAAATGCACCAACCCTCCCAGTATGGTGAGGTGTAAGAATGATAAAAGCCTAATATGTGGCTATTGAGAAACAGTCACAGTTGCCTTACTGGACCAGGGCATGATTGCTCTGTATGAGGCCTTTGAGCTGGGAGTGCAGTTCTAGTGCCCACCAACTGCTTAAGAGGGAAGTGTGGATGTGGGATTATTTCCAAATCTGAGTGTGTCCCTGTGTGACGTGACTAAATTGTGCTGTAAAGTACATATACTGAACAGAACTGTGCAGAATATACAGTTAAGGAGAGAAATGAATGCTTATTCCTTGTTTGAACATGAAATGAGAAAGTTCACCTGTACTCCCACTCTGACACAGCCTTTCCTTGGTCAGACAAACAGCTAAACACCTCTTTATTACCATCTGTATTTTTGGGGGTGGTGTTCTACCTCCCTGTTTTACTATGACTGATTAATGACTTGTAAAGCATTTGGAACCTGCACGATGGCTTTGGGAGCTAAGGACAAAGGCGTGTAAGGTGCTAATTCAGCATTTGTTTACAAGGGCACTCAGCTGCTGCCTTTGGTTTTGCATTCCGTCCTGTTGCCTCCCCCGGTCCTGTCTGCTGGGGGCCTCCAGTTCAGGAAGGGAACAGAGCCTGAGCTTTGTTTCCTGATTGAGTGGGACAAACCTGCCCTGGCATGGCAGTGATGCCCTGACAGATAAAGCCTTCCACTGAAGTAAATCTGTCAGGTTGACTTGTGAGAGTGAATGCTCACAAAAGGATCATTTTAAGACAGATAATTGCTTTCTCCTTTCCTTTCATTTTCTGTGCCTGGCAGGTGTCTCCTTCTGCCTTCTCCTGTTTCCTTGGCCCATCCCTGAATGTGCTCAGCACAGATGGGATCTTCAAAGAATCTGCTGTCAAACTTGGTCTTTTCTAAGCATATGTATGCTGAGAGTTTTTGGAGGCTTGTAGCCAGACCAAATGTGTTTAGTGGCTTTTTCACAGGAACAGCAAATAACATATCTGATAGCAAGGAAACTTTTGCTGTTAAGTTGCAAGTCTGTTTTGAAATAGGTTCAGTAGAGATTATCAATGAACTGTTTAGTAAAAATTCAATTTACCCTTTTTTTCTAAAACAACTCCCCAAATCCCCTCCCCTACCTCAAATTGCCACAGCTTATGTTTCCCATGCATGAAAGTAGTGCTAGAATCAGATGAACTCTTCTAGTTGCAACTTCTGAAAATCAGCCTTTCTAATCTGAGTGAGCATCTATATTATATAAAACTGAAAAAGTCTTTCCACCAAAAGCAACAGCCTGCCTTAGCTATGTGCGTTGTTATTTCTACTTTTTGTTGTGTTGTTATGAAATAATGGTTAGGTTTGAGTACTCAACCTCTGCAGCTCTGATGAACATATTAGTGCATTTTCTTTAACTGTATCTGTTTAATTCAATTAATTATTATTTCGACCCTATAACACAAATTATTTCCAGAGTTCAGGCAGTTTGCATGTCCTTGAAGCCCCTTGTGGGTGGGCAAATCTGCTTAGATATTAAGAAAGTTCTGAATCATTAATGGTGAAATACTGAAAATGGAGCAGGATCTTAGAAAATCAAATAATTTCTTGCCTTTTAAACCTTCATGAAATTTGATGGGATCAAACTTTCAATAATTGCTAGAAAGTGTGGTAAAGCTATTTGGAGAGGCAGCAACCTGCACCTGCAGGATGCTTTTTAATGGTACATGTAAATATTTGTAAGTTGTCACAGAATAAACAGAGAGATAAGGATGGAATGGGCTCTGTGCTGGTTCTGAGGACCAAATCTGTGATCAGTTCATAAATAGCACCTTGAGGAACTATCTGGAATGTCTAGGGGTGTATTTTCCTAAGAATGCATTTTGAATTGTTCTCTAAATTCAAAAGGAATAAAATCCACTTGCAAAAATCTTACTCAAAGAAAAGTCCTGTTTAGTTTGGGGCTGTTTCTGCTTTGTTTTGCAGGCAGCCGCCCTTACGTGTTTCTCACAGCCCGTGTTCACCCTGGTGAGAGCAACTCCAGCTGGGTGATGAAGGGGACCCTGGAGTTCCTGGTGAGCAGTGATCCCATTGCTGAGCTTCTGAGGAAATGTTTCATCTTCAAGATCGTGCCCATGCTTAATCCTGATGGAGTCATCCATGGCAAGTGAGTTGTGACCTGTGCTTGTTCTGGAGTTTGTCTGTGCACCCAGCAGGTCTCATCTTCAATGTTTGTGCTGCCTTTGCCCCGTGTTTTATTCATCCTGTTATCAACCCTGTGTGGAAAACGTGGATCTGAGACATGGCCTGGTGTGCTGTCCTGCATTTGTCAGGCTCTGCAGAGTCTGTGGTTGGACCTCTCAGTTCCCTGGAAGGAGTGTTAGTGGTGCTGGAGAAATGAGATCTTTGCTGACAAATGGAGGTTTATTCATTCTGCTAAAGCAGCAGGGCAGAATACAGCTGCAAAGCAGATATGCTTGGGAAAAACTGGCTGTAATTAATGCTCTGTATAACCTGGTGGGGGGAGGATGAATAAGGATTTCTTAAATATTCACAGAAATATTTCTGTATAGTGAACCTTCCTCCTTCTCCCATCTTCTTTTCAATCTCCCTTCCCACATGTTTCCTAAGAGATGCTGAATCTGATCTGGGAAAATATTAATTCTTTTTTGCATTCTTTACCTTATACCCTCCCTATCCACCCACACTAACTCCCCTCTCCCTGTACATGACTGGAAAAGGTACAACTCTGCTCCTAATATGTTGAGCTGAAATAAATATTGTTGTGTGAAATCTTGAAGAGGGCTCTAAGTTAAGGTAAGCTTAGAGGCATTTTGCTGGAAAACAGATCTCCTCCTCTCTGCAGACAGTGGAATTTGTTCCCTTTGGGTGTTTGTGGAGTGGCAGTGAGTTGATAACTCTTGGTCCTGGCTGAGGCAAGGGCAGGACATCATGGTCACATCCCACCAGTGGCTGCTGCCTTGATTTGGTGATAGGATCTTGCAGGGTTTGCAAGAACTCTGTTCCCTGCCTTATTGCAGAGGAGCACAATAGCTGAAATATGGGCTTAAACAAGCACTGGAACACAGCAAAGTGTAGAGGAACAACTTTTCCTAAGCTACAGTGCCACACCTGCTGTGGGGTTGGGCTGTGCTGAGGAACAGAAAAGGAAATCCTGAGCAACAACTGCATTGAGCTGGGTTTCAAACTCATTGGAGATTGGGGTGAGCACCAAACCAGGGAGCACCTTGGGCTTTTCTGGCAGTCCCTGGTATGTGAAGTCACAGCTTTTGGTCTGCTGTGCTCCCCAGGGCCTGGGTCTGCCAGAAGTCTGGGAGGACTGTTTAGAATATTTGGGTATTGCCCCAGGACATACTAAGCCTCTGTTGGCACCAAATGCTTTCTTCATCCTCACAGACAGAAGGAACAAGAAAAACAATTGTGGCTTTTGCTCCTTATTTTCTTTCCTCTCACTACACTTAGTTAAATTTTCCATCAGGTGCAGGAGTGGAGGGAATGGCTGACCTTTTCCTCCAGCTGCCAGGAACCAGTGTAAGCAGGGAAGGGACCTCCAGGAGGGAGAATGTGGCTCTTGGTGACACCTGAATGAAGGGCATGGCCCAGGCCTGTGTCACACAGGAGGGTGTTTTGTGTCCCATAGTGCAGATGAGTTTGAACTGTAGTTAAACCTGGTGATGAGGAAAAGTTTAGTAGACTGTAAATGGATAGGACCAGGAGAACAGGGACTTGGCCACGTCTCCTTTACTGATCCTGAGGCCTGGGAAGGGGAATAAATAATTCCTTTATGCTTTAAATTAAATACACTCTGTCTTGTGAAGCCTCCCATGGCCTACATATTTTTCTTGTTTCTTTTTATGCATGTTTTTTAGTAGCCTTGGTTCCTCTTATAGTAAAAGAAATATTTTTGTTCTGGGCCTCAGGTTTACTGGCAGCATGTAAGAGTGTGTGGGAGTGTGGAAAACCTTGTGGGAGTGTGTAGGAGTTGCCACCTTCTTCCTCTTCCTTTACCTGATTTTATTGTTTCCTTTTTCTTTTCATCTGCTTCCCTTCTGTCACTCTTCCCTCCTGTTGAATCAAGGAGGGTTTTCATTGAAAAGAACTTTGATGAATTTTGTAAATTAATGAACCAATGAGTGAAGATGGGAGCTGGTGAATCTTTTTTAGATGAAGTAAATTTATTGGAAGCCTCATGATTTCTTCAAAGCTGTGGGGTAACCATAGTAGCAGTCAGGTAGAGGAAATCCTGATTTTTATTTTGGAATATAGCCACAGACTATTCTTTATCTGTTTTAAAAACATCCTGTTCCCTCCTGCACCTGCCCTTCCCCTGCACAGGCTGAGTAAGCTTTGCTTCTCCAAGGTAAGGCAGGTGCTGGAGGTGCTGGATTTTCTGTCTCTCCATTTGTGCTCCCTCCCCTTTAATTTACTCTGTCTGTTCTTGTTTACTCAGGGGTTTTGTTCATTACCTCCTCCAGCCTATCAGACAAAAGCTTCAGTTTTTTGACAATTACTGAAATAAAGAGTTTTAAATGCCCGCTAAAATCCTTCCTATAACAGTTTTCCTCTGCGCACTCTCAAAAACTGCAAAGGAAAAAAGGAGTGTGCTCCCACTTAACCTTTGGAACCTGGAGCCTTCTGTTTGGAAGGACGATCTTAAGAGGAGAAGAAGCACATTTGTCTCAATACCCAAAAACACTCTTTGTATAACTGACCTTTTTCTCCCCTGTATTAATGCTGACTCTCCTGAATGGACACATTGTGTTCTCTGGGCAGTAAGAGGCAGAAAGGATCAGGGATAGGAAAATAGCTAATGGCTGGTCTGAGGAGTCAGTTTATGATGCAGGGATGCATCCTTAAGGACTAAATCTTGAGGTGATGTCACACAAAGCTGTACAACTGCAGACATCCCTCCTCCTCTTTATTGCTTTTCTGTGGACAGAGGGTTGAAGGAGTTTAGTTCTAAATTGGTGCCATGCACTCTGCAAACACACTCCAAAGGCTCTCTCCAGCCTGGTTAATCTATGATGTGTGTGTTCCTCTAAGAATAGCACAGAGATGTGAGCAGGCTGGGAAAGGAGTGGTTTTGAAATAATGGAATCTCTCTCTAGGAGAGAGGTGCTACAGGAGTCGTGTGCTGCTCTTTGACAGATGCTCTAGGAGCCTGTCCCATGCTTTCTTCAGAGGTTCTGCACCCAAATTGTCACCACCTTGCCAAAAGTAGTTGGGTAGGCATATGTGGAAGGCAAGGCATACTTGGATAAGAAAAGAGCATTTTGTAAATTGTGAAAGAATCAACCCTCACATACACTGGCTGTGCTCTGAGATGCACATTGCAAGGTGGCAAGAGTGTGTGCTCTGGTGCTTTCCTGAAGGCCTCAGAGATGAAAAAGATGCAAGTTCTGTGAACATCTCTGTACTGGAATACTTGGTGGCTCTGTGAGGTGCATACGGAGTGTGGGTTAATTTTCCTCAAGTGGAGCAGGAATTTTTACAGCTCTTTGCTGCTTTGGTGCCTCAGGTGTTGCTTCTGTTGCCTTTCACTGAGAGGGCAGTGATGGATTTGAGAGCTTAGGGTACCAAATGTGGCCAGTGCCTGCACAGCACGAGATAAAATATGAGCTGCACTATTTCTTAGCTCTCATTTCTGTGAATTGTTCCTTGGTGGAACAACCAGGAATGGTGTCTGGCCCTGCACCACACACTTGTCTGAGTTCCCCTCTGCTGTGGGAGGTGCCCCAGTTTCATCCAAGGCCCTTTGTGCTATACTGATGTGACAGCCCATCCTTGGCTCTCCTTCTGTGATAAACATCCCCCTGCAGACAAGCTGCACCCCAGGACTCTCCCTCCTGACAGCACTTCCAGTGCAGGATTGTTTATTCCTTCCTTTATCAGCCAGGGCTGCTGGGCCCCCTGAGTTATTAGCTCTATTCATTCATTGTCAGTGTTTCCTCCTTCGTAAATATGCCCCCATATGTCTCTGCTCCTGAGGAATATGCTTTCTTTTCTATTTACTGCTTTTCCCAGGCCCCCACCTCCTCATCTCTCTCTCCACCCAACGGCCCAATAACAGCCAAGGAGATAAATAAGCTCCATAACTCTTCCCAGCCATTATTTGTTGTTGTTGTTGTTGTTGCCCTACATGGTAATATATATAATAACAAGGAAACAAATCTTATTACTAAAGTAATTACAATAAATAAAAAGCTGAGAGGGGAGATGAAGGAAGGGTCTGTCAGGGGAGCGATTGCAGTAGGATTTTTTAAAATTTAATTTACTCGAGATGTTCTCTGCCACTTTGCTGATACCCTGCTGAGGGGGGCTGTGACTAATTAGCAGCCAGCTGTTGTTTTAACACCCTCACCTAATTTATAGTGTGCCTGAGCCTCTAAAACAGGAGCCTGTGTGATATCATTGTCTGTGGGACTCAGCACTAGCCTTGTGTCAGTAGCTGGCTTTATTGCTTGGTGCTTTTGTTTCTCAGAAGCTGTATAGCTGAATTTTTGAGTGCTTTGCTACAATTCCTTCTATCTCCAGTTTGACCCAGAGAGTGAACACAATTTGTTGCTTATGACTGCTTGTCCCAGTGTCCAGCCTAACAACTGACCAGCACAACTGCTGCTTTTTGACTAACAAGGGTGGTGTGGGAAGGATCTAGAGTCTGTTTAAATTCTGGGGCCTTGTTCTCCTGTTGGCAGGTTTCTCGTGGAAGTACCATATTGTTCTTGCTAATAGAATGGGGATTGCAATATCATCTGTCTTCTAAATGGTAATGAAATCTAATTAGTTAATGGCCATATTAAAAACTGGAAGGATCCAAGGCATTGTTCCGTGTTTCATCAGTCCCCCAGTTGCCAATTGCCAGGGCACGTGCAGGCTTTGTGAGCTCTTGAACAGTAAAGGTGCCCAGTGAGTTGTGTGTGTGTCCCTGTGCTCTCTCCTGTACAATTTGTGCTGCTGATGCAAGGTCACCTGGAAATTTTACTACAAGAAAATCATTGGGTGTGAGTTCAGTGATATTACTACCCTGGACTACTAAACACTTCAGCTTCTAGCCTTGGGAATGATTTCACTTTGGATAGGTTCTACCGTGCATTTTCAAGTTAGTGTGAATATTAGACATGAGCAGGTTGTTGCACAGGCTCAGAAAGGAATCCCTTTGTTCTGCATTCGTGTCTGTTTTCCTAAGTGATGATGTGAGTTTGTAATCAGATGTGTGCACTCCTTTGAAGACATTTTCAGGAGCCAGGAGACTGGTGTACAAAGCTAGCTTTTAGTAAAGTTAATGAGATGATTGAATTATATTATAATTCTTGTTAGCTTGATTGTGTGTCATTATCCCTTTTGTTTGTTATTATGCTTATTTGAGTCCCATTTGTGGGATATTATTCCCATCACAATTGTGCCCGTGCTGGGCTCTGTAGAGAGACAGGCAAGGAGCAGCTGGTGCCTTGTTATGCCACAGGCTGTGCAGTGGGGTTTGTGGGAATGGAAAGGATGCTGGGCTGTGCAGTGGGATGGGTGGGAATGGAAAGGATGCTGGGCTGTGCAGTGGGGTTTGTGGGAATGGAAAGGATGCTGGGCTGTGCAGTGGGATTGGTGGGAATGGAAAGGATGCTGGGCTGTGCAGTGGGATTGGTGGGAATGGAAAGAATGCTGGGCTGTGCAGTGGGATTGGTGGGAATGGAAAGAATGCTGGGCTGTGCAGTGGGATGGGTGAGAATGGAAAGGATGCTGCGCTGTTGGTTCCCATGCAGCCTGACCCAGCATCTCAGCCCTGGCTGCATGAGGCACTTCGTGGAGCTCTGAGCTTTGTAGTTGCAGCTTTTCTTCAAGCTGACATCCTGGCACAGGGAAAGTATCCTGCTGCAATGACTTCCACAACCACCTGATGAGAGTTTGTGAAGGATACCTCAGTATCATCAATGCAAGAACTGGGGGAATGTATTAAAAATCAGGAGTCTCTTTACCCCTTCTTGGGATTTCCAGGACATATATGCAAACCCTGGCCCAGCTGGCTGCATAAATAAATTTACACTGAGGTGTAAGTGCTGCTGAACTTGGATGGTACCTTGTGATTGTGGCAGACATCAAACACTGATATCAAAGCTGAATATTTTGGAGTTGAGCTAATATCACAAGTAAAGGGGCTCTTTTGGCCACCCATCTCAAAATCAAGTCTGTTTACCTGAGTTACAGCCTGTTGGAAGCTGCAGATGCAGAGATGGAGTTGTTATTCATAGGGTGGGAAAAGAGAAGTCCACAAAATGAAATTGTAAAAACTTCACTTTTATAGATGCAATGAAGAATGTCCAGTACTTTACTGCAATATCCACACTACCTGGAAAGCTGAAATTGCCTGGAATGAAGGTTATTGTCTCTT
Source organism: Prinia subflava (assembly GCF_021018805.1). NCBI lineage: Eukaryota > Metazoa > Chordata > Aves > Passeriformes > Cisticolidae > Prinia > Prinia subflava. Next base: position 6,781,276 of record NC_086261.1, read on the forward strand.
GTAATATACCTTCATATATTACCCTGTGTAATAAATCAGGCAGTATTTCTTGTGCCATGAAAACTGGACATCCCTGGAGTTCCAAGTGACATTTCTCATTTTATGTAGCTTTTTGGTCCTTTTAAGTATGAAAACACATAATTATTTTGTGAAATATGCACTGAAATTTTTGAAAGCTTGTGAACAAAAAAATCAGGCACTTAGGTTTGCAAGTGTAAAGCTGATTTTCCATGAGGTTGCTTTTAAAAATTCTGTTCTGGGTTAGCTTTGTGTTTTGGCTAATGTTGTTCTTTAACTTTTTTATTTATTTATGTATTTCTCTCTCACTTTTTCCCTTCCCTCTCCTCAGAATCTGTTATTCAGATGCAGCATTAAAAGCTGGTGAAGTACTGTGATAGGAGAGGGGATGTAAAATGACCTTGGGTTGGGGAAACAGACTGGCAAGTGGAAACGGTGTTTGTAGAAAAGTGATGAAGAGCCTTATCTACAAAAATAAGCTTCATTTGAGAGCTTATGTTTTCAAAATTGCTGTACCTACAGAGGTCCAGCTGAAGTTGAATTGTTTACCTGTGCACATGGCTTGTGTGATTGCACATGCAATTGGGTAATTACACAGGAAAAATTTCCTCCAGTGGTTTCAGAAAATTGCCATCCTAATTTTATAAACCCAGCTGAATGTCCCACAGAAGCATCAAGAAAATAGAAAAAACCCAGAAAATTGAGTCAATAATGTAATGAGAGGGTGAGAAACCAAAACCTTTTCTGCAGCCTAATGAACAGCACTGCTGGGAGTGAGGAAAAAGGGGCAGCACAGTTTTAATGCTGCAAAGTAGCTCTGAGCCTTGAAGGGGTAGAAAAACTGAAGGGCTCTTGAAGTTGTGTAGCTCAGGTTTGAGCTGAGGTGAGAAAATAAAGAATGAGGGGTGACATTGTCAGGGAAAAGCGCTGCAGTGATGGTGCACAGACCTGGGGTCTGTGCACACTGCACAGCTCTGAAGTCAGTGTTTGAACACATCCCACCCCCGTGATATCAGAACCTTGGTAGGGACTCCCAGGTAACTGTGCTGGTGTTTTTCTGCATGGAAATAGGGGTGATTTATGATGTAAAATTCTTTGGAAATCATGCTATATTCAGAGTTTTGCAGAAGTGAGAAACATTTCTGTAGTGTTTTAGAGCTGGCTTGTTGAATTTCACCAGTGGATATGTCCTTATATGAAATTATTACATGTTGCATTAGATCCCATAGGATCCTTCAGTGTCTGGGGAAGCAGAACACAGTGGTAGGGAACACTGTAGTCCAGGTCCTAATTCACCTTTTTGATTGCTTTTGTTTGTCTGTCACAAATAGCAAAGACTTGAGGACTCATTTCAGTTGGAAAAGAGCTGCTATATTTTACTCTACGTGTATATATGTATATTTCATAGAAATCCAATAAGAAAAAGGATTTATTGATAAACATACACACATAACAATCCATAATCAGGTCAGTATCTTCATCTAATGTTGTTTTGTTGTTTTGCTGGGAGTTATTTTTTACCAGGCAGTAACACAGTGTGAGTGCAAGAATTCTTTCCAGGTGCACCCCATGACAGCATCTCTAGTAGTAGTTTTCTTCTCTGTTTCACGTTGCCCCATTTTTCTCCCAAAATGCTCATAAACTCAGTTTTCGAAGGAGAGGGAAGTGCCAGTCCTCCCAGGGACCTGGCTCTCATGGAGCACTGCCTAAAGCAGAATTTTGGTTCTCAGTTCTAGCTCTGGTCTGTGGTGGGATGACATCAATGGAAACTTCAGGAATGACATCAACAAAAACCTACTTCTTGTGGAATGTTTCCTGTATTCATTGTCTGTTAGATAACAAAAAGATCATTAGCATAAAAACAAAAGGCAAAGATTAAAAAAGTGATTATTTTTCTGTCTTCCCTCTAAGAGTTATGGCACATAAGAGGATGTAAAGTGCAAAGCAGCTGAACAGTCATAAACTATTTTAATACCATTCAGAAATGAGAAGAACCAGGGAAAGAGGCTTTATGTAGCCACGTGGTTTATTGCACTAATCAGTCACTTCTACAGTGCACTATCATGACTTGAAGTCCTTGCTCCAGTGATGTGAAAAAGTATTGGTGATCTTCCCATCCAATTTTCTAATAGATCTTGGTCTGTATAATTGAAATCTCTAGCACCTCATTTGAGAAACAGTGAATTCTGTGCTTAGATGGATCTAATGTTAGCCAAAGCAGGTCTGGATCACATCTGTGAGAGCAGAGGGGTGACACGAGGCCTGAACGTGAAGGAGAAGGAGCTGTGGGAGATTGAGACTAAGCTATTTTCTCATGGATATTTTTAGATGACAAAAATAACATATTTGGGGTTAAACTGGGATGTCTGGAAAGGCAGCTGACACTTTGTGGGTTGAACCATCTGCATGGAATAGCCAAACCAAAGTCTGCAGATTTACCTGTCAAGTGTCCTGCTGTAAACCCATGTAGAGGCTGAATGTGGCAATTCAAAGACTGTGGGGGAACAGCTGTTTTCCCCTGCAGAACATGCAAGTTACACAACAGAGAGTTTGCTTTTGAATAACTTTGTTGTCTGGTCTTGTGCATATGCTGGATTTCAGGTGGAGAACAGCTCAGTCACAATAATTTCTGTTGCTTTCCCTGACATGCAGGTGAGGGCAGCCTTGAACTGTGCTACTTCTCTGTCTATCTTTAGACAGCTTTGAATGGGATGTAATCCCATCCAGCATACAGTCTATTCAAAAATCAAATAGTGTCCATATCAATGGCTGTGAGCTTTCAGGCTCATAACAGTAATACAGCTGGGAATGTAAATAAAAAGGAGAATATTAAGAAAAAGACTCTGTTGCTGTAAACAGTAGAAATACTTCAAATCAAATGTATCTTTTCATTACACAATTTCTTATCGAAACAAAAGCCCAGCTCAGGACTGTTATTTATCACAGAATTACAGAATATGCCAAGTTGGAAGGGACCCATAAGCACCATTGATTCCAGCTCCTGGCCTGCATGGGGCACTCCAAGAGTCACAGCATGTGCCAGAGAGCATTGTCCAAGTGCTGCTTGAACTCTGGCAGGCTGTGCTGTGACCACTGCCCTGGGGAGCCTGTTCTGGTGCCCAGCCACTCTCTGGTTGAAGAACTTTTTCCTAATATCTGACCCAAACCTGTGGCACTGACGGACCTGTAGTTTTTTGGGTCCTCCTTCTTGCCCTTGAAAACTGAGACATTTCCAGTCTCCAGTCATCTGGAACCTCTCTGGATTCCCAAGACTACTCAAAAATCATTGAGAACTGTTTTCCAATACCAGTAGCTCTTGGAAGGTCTTCAGATGAATCCCATCAGGTCCCATAGATTGCAGGGATCCAGCTGGAGCAGCAGATCTGCAGAGTTTTGGAGACCACCTGGAGTGGATCATTCTCTAATGAACTGGCTTTGACTGTTCATAGCTCTCTCTGTGTTTTAACTGATGAGTGTCTGTTCTGACAGTGTGGACTGGTGACAGAAGTTTATTTTTTATATTTTTGGTCTCAAAATGCTATAACAAAGCACCTGTTTTAATTACAGGCATTGCTTACTGTCTCCCCTTTGGACTTGGCTCTTTCATAACTGATAGACTCATTGCTTTGTGAATGTTGTGGGTTTCTGGTTTGAGGCCATTGGATAGAAATTGTGGCAACCAGGTCTGCAGCAGATGTTGCAAAGCACAGAAAAGAAATCACTTAGGTGCAATCAACCCCCTTCTGTTTTGTGTTTTTTCCCTGAGTATTTTATTAATCTCTGAGAAACACGTGTGGCAGCTCCAAAACCATAATTTTACATGCAGTCTCAGATGGATTGGTCCCTAAAGAGCACATATCTAATTCTGCACAAACTAGCAATGGTGCAGGTACGACTCTGTCATTGCTAATTCTTGCTTAAACCTCGTGGAAATCTAAATAAGGAGTTAGCTCTGAGGTTTGCCAAAACTCTGAGGCCCAAATGATACAGTATTCTATGCATGTGAATGCATATATAATGTTAATAGAAACCACTTTGATCCAGATTGCCAGGATTGAAAGGATGCAGTTGTGCTTGAAAAACAGATATGTATGTGCATGCACAATTACTCAAGCTGGGGTTTAGGCATTTAAGTGGCCATTTGTGCTCTCATTTTCAAATATAATGTTCATCCTATGGGAATGGGTTTGTGCAAATCAGCAATACAAATATGCATATGTTTTGGTGTGTTCTACCCTAAAAACATGTTGCATTACTTGCACATAAACTCGGATTGATTTATCTTCTTTTCCCTTTGAAATATCTATTTTAATGTGAGGAATGTGAGCTGTGGAAACTGAATGGCAGTTCTTCAGCAGCATGATTTCCTTTTCCAAATGGTTAACTCTTGTAATTGTTTCTGTAATGTAAGATAATATTTCCTGCTAACAGTTATTTAGGATACTGTCATGGCAAGCCATAATTCAACCCCATTGCCTAGTAGCCCAAATAATGACCAAGGCTTGCCCCTAGCTGAATTATCATTCCTATGCTTTCTACTTTCCCTACATGCACATAAACAAGTCTGTCTTTATGCCAAACTCTGAGAGACAAAGGAAAGCAAAAACAATATTGTTGATTCAGAGCTCCATCCTTCAGCTTCAGGGAAAGAGCTGCCTATAGGACTACAAAGGCCTTTAAAGGGGTTTTTAGTGACTTAGCTCATAGGATTTCTGGAGTCTCAAGAGGCTCTTGTTTTTTCATATTTTTAATATATCTAAATAGAGCATCTACTGCATAAATTCAGGAGAGGATGATGTCCCATCTGACACAGAAATGGAAGCTATTTGGGCTGAAGCTAAACTGCTCAAAGATCTTCAGCACACTGAAATTTGCACCAAAAATAGGGACTTTTGAGTCATCTGACCTATGACTAGTGGAAATACTGCTTTTAAAGAAGATTGTGTTTAATATCCCTTCTGTGGTTCTTCAAGAAGGAGTAGATGTCAGGAAATGACAGTAGCAATGTGAATGACACAGAAGGATGAGTTTTTGTCTGTAAACAAATCCTGGGAAAAAAACTTGTGCTTATGTTCCTTCATATTAGTCATCCCATTAAGGGTTAGCATAGTAAAGGTTCATTGATTAATTTTCAAACTGTAGCTTGCCTGTGATCCTTTTGGAAGGAAACTAAATGAAATGGAAATATGTTAAGATTATATGACAATGACCCAAGGAACTGGGAAACCATATATTTCAAGTCACTTATTGTGATCCAAAATGACATCTTAATTCTTGGCATTTAACACCATTCATGCTAGAGGAGCCTGTGAATTATTGAAAGTAATATGCAAATTTATCTAACCTTGGAAATAGGTCTATGTTTCATATAAGTTTGGGCCAGGAATGTAAGCTTTGTAAGCTGCTAAAAGAATGTGAAAAGGAAGGTTATAACTTAGGTTTTCTAAATGGTGATTCACAGACAGGGTGGGTGGTAGGACAATTTTCCTGGCTGGGTGTGGGATCTGTGCTCAGTCATGGCTCACTCAAGGACACTTGAAGTGAAAATGAGCCTGTTCAGGGCTCATCTGGAGAGTCGTGGATGCCCTGATGGTGCTGGAGGTGCTCTGCAGAGACTGAGCTATGAGCAGGACAAGATAAAGTTTGTTAGAGCAAGCTGAGAAAAGGGGTCTTAACCCTATTGCAGGAATGCTTTGGGTCTAGAAATGAAGACCCATGCCCTTGACTATTGCACACTGGAGAGGAGAAGAAAACTCCAGATGAGGTGTGAGTGCTCCAGTCAGCACAAGCTCAATATTACACTTAATTAACCTGAGCCAGGCTGCATCCCTTGAGGCTCATGGAAAGGTGTGTGTGGCTCATGCTTGCATTGCCATCTGGGCTAAAGCTCTTGAGACTGCACAGAGACTCTTGGGTTTGTGTCAGTGGGACAGAGAGCAGCAGTGGCTCCAGCCTCCTCTTGTTTGTGCTCTCAGGTGTCCCCTGGGAACTGACTTGCTGAAATCTTGCACTGGCAGAGTGAGTTCTGATTAATTTAGGTATCCCAAAGCAGGAGCTGCTGGATAATCTCAAGAGGCTGTCCTGGAAGCCTTCAGTGCATTTTCTACCCTTCAAGGGGTGGAAGAGATGAGATAGGTGTCCATTAGGAGGTGAGTTCAGGAGCTTATCTGCATTGCTTTAAGCTTCCTACATTCACATCAGACCATTAGAGAACCTCTCAGCCCATTAGAGGACCTCATTCCTTGAGTGGGAAGAAGGAATTCTTACTAATTCCCTAATACATATTGGTCATAGGCTGCCTTTTCTTTTTCCACTTCAAAATGTCACATTGGATTCCTGATGGAATTTGAGATTTTTATCTTCCTTCCCTCTGCTAGACCTCTGACTTTTTCTGGTTTTCTTCCACACTGAAGACTTAATTTCTCACATATGTGAGACTGAAAATTAAACAAACAAGCTGGCAGATAGACAGCATGGTTCTTCATGTCTGGAAAGCTGCAATGAGCTGTGACTTAGGAATTACAGTGCTTCATATTCAAACTTTTCTTTTTGATGCATTGAGGTGGCACAGGAGCTGACAGTGACATATGGAGAAGGCCACCTTAGCAGGATTGAGGCTGTTATGTGATAAATGACACGGTATGTCAAAGGACTCCTGTTATCCATCATGCTGGCTTCCTCTCAACACACTCTCCAAAATGAGAGGCAGCTACACAAACAGCTGGGGGAGGCTGTAGGTAGGGTCAATGGTGTGCTCACAAGAGAAAATAAAAAAGCTGGAAGTGCATGTTCTCATGGGCATAGTAGCCTCTGAGTCCTGAGCTGAGAATTTTAAGGTCTTTTTCTGCTGAAACTTCTGAAATACCCTGGTTTTACATCTTTGTCAAGAATAAACCTCAGTTTCAAAAGTTGTCTCAAAAATCATGAAGACAAAAGGTTTCAACATGCCACCAAGTGTAGTTCTGAACATCTAAGACTTCTCTAAAGAAAGCCTGTTTAGCACCATGTTTCAGACTGGAAGCATGGTTCTGTCCCCTGAGACATCCCCAGACTTTCCCTCTTTCCTCAGATTTCCTCTCTTTCTTCCTTTCACCTCTGTTGGGTAGTTTGAGTCTGAAATGCAGTGGAATGAAAGTCCTGATCTGTAATTTTCTACATGTATGAGACATGGGAAACACAGGCAAAGTGGTACAAGTGCTGTTATAAAGGTAAGGGTGATAAAAGGATCTTGAGAGAAGGAACAGGGTTTGACTCTCAACACATCTGATACAGGAACATTTTCTGTAGGATTCTTCCTACTTGTTTTGAGCATTCAAGTTAAGCAGTAATGGGGCAAGCTTCCACAGCTCTGTGTCTCCCACTGCTGGAAAGTGTGTGACTTGATCTCAGACTTCTCTCTGTGTCACATCTAACCCAACAGTAGCTCTTTAGTTTTTTAATTCATTTCAGATTGACCAGTGGCTGTTCAGGAGGATCAAAGGATGTGGTGGCACAACAGGCACCTATCCATTTCCACCTCCTCGAGTCCACCTCTCTTTTTTCATTTGCCATAATGGCTGTTGTTTCCTCTACATGATTAATGGACTCTCAATAGCTATGTAGTCTATAAACCTAGACAAGTAGTCTGTCTCTTTTGATCCCTGAACTCCTAAAAGCCTGAGTCTGACTCTACTTAAATGGTGCTTATGTGCCCACATGCACAGTAGTAATTGGTGCAAAATATCAAATGTCACTACTTGACATTTCATTCATAACTGTCACATTTAAAGTAAAGGCTTTAATTTGATTCACCAATGGCCAGTGTCAAATTATCTGGGATGGTCTTCATGTTACAAGTGTCAATCAACAAATAAATTAGTCTGGAGATAATTTAATCAGAGCCCATCAGTGAACTGGCTTAAGGAAATCCCCTTGCTTCCAGATTATTCCTGCAGCCTGATTGCAGGAATATGAGATAAGAGCATAGCCTTGGAGTAGGGTGGCCACAGCTTCTCTTGCCCCTTTGGCAAATCCATTTCTGGGAGGATGGAGTTACCAGTCCCTCAGGTGCATCTGTTCTGCAGTTCAGTGCAGGACTTCAGGTTCTACAGTTCCTGAAAGCTCCTTCCTACAATAAAATTTGCTAAACACAAACCAACCCAAATATATAGATAAATCAGATCCCTCCAGCTCCCAGTGCTGCTGTGCTCCACTTCATTTGACAGTACAGATTTTCCTTCACAAACTCTTCATGTGACGAGACACTTATTTCAGCTGTTGACCCCTATCAATGACCCCTCACTGGGAGATCAGGTGTAGAGAACCAGGCTATTAACTGCCTTCCACTCACACATTCCTAATCAAAGCAGCCAATTTTTCTAACTCCAACAGCTGAAGTCACAGTGAGGCAGACCTGGCTGAGTACAGAGAAAAGAAGTGCTTGGAATGGCATAGCCAGGGTTAAGAAATCCTAAGGGTAAGGCTAAAAAGTAAAAGTTAAGCTGGGAAAAAAATCCAAATTCTAGTTTCATTTAATATAAGAAGTCATAAGAAACAACAGAGTGAAGAAAAGCATCTCTACACCTCCCATACATCTCTCCATGATCCTTTAGCTCACTGCAGTGAGCACTGGTAGAATGCTGTGGTGTATTCTGCTTTCAGTGTGCATGCTTAACACAAAATAGGTTAAAAAGACCTCCACAACAATTAAATAAAATCCAGAGCAGCTATGACAAGAAGATGCCTTTTCAGATACTACAAAGGTTAATGTATACTCCAGTTATGACACCTTTTGAGTCATCCTGTTATGGATGTTGAATTCTCTCTTAACTCAGACAACCCTTGAAAGGGAGCTCTGTGCACTCCCTTCAGAAGAGGAGCAGGGCCATGAGGCATCTTCTGCCCTGGTCTGCAAAATCTATAGCCCAGGCTATAAACCATCACTTTTGTCATCACCTGTCATCAGAGGAATGTTGTTAAATAGGGCAGTGATCCTTGATGATGTGTCAAACACTTGTGCTGCTCCCTCCCTTGGAGCACTAATTTTCGTTGATAACTGTTTCTTACTTCCAACATGATGTAGAGGTGTCACTTTATTATATTTGAATGTTTTAAACTGCATTTCAGTAACAGATAAATGAGGCCAGTGTCTTGTAACGTGATGGAGCAATCTGTCAATAGCTCACAGTCCCAAATGATGGACTGGCATCTCAGGCTGGATAGTGAAACTCAGATTTTGACTTTGATTTTCACTTTTTTTTTTTCTGGTTTAAAGGTCCTGTAGGCTGTAATTGCTTTTCGGGACTGATAATGTTGTATTCTTAACTCTGGATTGGAGAACAGCTGTTGTCTTCAGTTTCTTCATGTTTCACTGTCTGGTTTATAATTATAGTCTATAAATTGTGTTAGGATTTTTGGTAACAAGGAGTGTACTGAAAATTAGATTTTTTTTTCTAGTGTTTGCAGGAGACAGGGAAGGAACAACAACATGGTCAAATGATGTGATTGTTGTTTTTCTCATCTTTCTGGGTTTTTGGTGCATTTGGCATTTTTTCCAGGATTCCAATCAGATGTTTGCCCAGTGCAATTTGGATTTGCAGTATGAACTTTCAGCCAAAGCCTCCACAGTGCAGAAGCTTATTAACCATAGGAGACTGATATTAACATCACTTCCAGAGAATGATCTGGATTCTCATTTGTAATTCTGCTCTGTAAAGCTAATGGAAGATGCTCTAAGCAAAGTCCTGGGTCTCTGTGTAAACAAACCAATACTGAGAAACCCCCAGAGTACCAAGCTGATTTTTCTTATGCTTTATACCTTTTCAGTTATGTGAAAAGAAATGTAAATATTTTGCTTGTTTTTCCTTGTTATCCCAGCATATGGTGTTTTTTCCCTTGCTTTACCCCCACAGGGAGTTAGATTCTAATTTCTTTCCAGTTCAGAATCTGTCTCTCTTTGTCTTACACTTTTGCCCTTTCCTTCTCTGCGAATGTCTCTCTCCCCATGCTGTTCTCCTTCTGGCTTTTGTCTCCTAGTCTCCCACTTTTCATTTTTATTTGTTTTTTGCTTTGGTAATCCACTGGGATTTTTAAAAGTTCCTCTTCAGCACAATGTCTACCAAGGATCTTGGAAGCTCCACGCTCACTGTTTATCATTACTGGTGGGGACTGCTCAGAGGAGTGTTTGCTGTTCTTCCTGGTAGTAGAGACTGATTGGAAGTAGTTCATTTTTTGTCAGGTGGGTTCAAAGAAGGACGTTGACCAGGACAAGCTTGAGCAGTGGCCCATGGGACATTACATGAGGTTTAACAAGAGCAAGTGCTGGTGGCTGAGAGGCTGGACATGACCTGGCCGTGTGCTCAGGCAGCCCAGAATCTCAAACACATCTGGGCTGCATCCAGAGGAGCCTGGGCAGCAGGGCAGGGAGGGGGTTCTGCCCTGTTAGATGCCCTGGTTAGATGTTAGGAAAATAATTCTGTATTTTGAGGGTGGTGAGGGGCAGAAACACACTGCCTAGATAAACTGTGGGTGCCCCACCCCTGGAAGTGTTCAAGGCCAGGTTGGATGGGGCTTGGAGCAACCTGGAATAGTGGAATGTGTCCCTGCCCATGGCAGGGGTGTGGAGCAAGGTGACCTTGAAGGTCCCTTCCAACCCAAACTGTTCTATGATCACAAAATACTGCAGTTCAGAGAGGTCAGGTTCCACACAGCATATAGGAAGGTTTCTCCAGCTGTTCCCAGGAAATTATTACCTAGATTTGGTATCCAAGATTCCAGGAGTTATTTAGGGTATTCTGTGTACTGTAATACTTGTTGAAAAAGCGTGTGCTTTATGTCAGCTTTTCTCAGTTTACCCTATTCTGATGGGTATGATGTCTTGTTTCCCTTCCTAGCCTGCCTTTGCTGCTCTGACAATATACCTCAATCTGGAAAAACTCTGGCCCAATAGTTCTCTTGAATTTGTAAAATAATTCTTCCTTTTCGATTCATTAAGTAGCTTTGCTCCCTGTTGGCCTGTGCTATTACAATATTTCCCCCTATTACTTATGTAGACTGTTTTATATTAAATAAGAGGGAGTGTTATATGGTCTAATTAACAGCATTCAGAATCTTTAGTGTAGCTTAAACTTTCCTCATATCTGGAACAAACTCAAATCCCAGGAAAAAGATTCCTGGGTTTATATCTTCCAAACCATAGCTCTCATTTCTATGACAATTTCCCTTAATCTCCAAGAAATAATAAGTGGTGCTTGTAATTCCTCTGACCAATAGTTCAGTAATTATAATGTTAATGACATGTGTGAAACAGGTGATAGTGAGGAAGAATTACAAGAGAAGAGCAGCCATCAAACTTGAAAATGGCAGCAGATTTCTCTGTTCCTCCTTCCTGAAATTCTTTTGGCTAAGTGAAATGAAATTGTCTTTGATCAATTGTTTTAAAAATTGTATTACTAATAATTCATTTATCTGTAGCATATATGAAAGGGCCCCAGGATTCCGTGACTTACTGTAAACATCTCTGAGGTTTCACTTTCTGTATCTGCATTTAGTGTCACTCATCCCCAATAATTAAAAAATAGCTCAGCAGGTTAAGAAAAGAATTTGAAATTATTTAAAATCCATGGTGGTTTTTATTTAGATAAAATTAACTGGTATATTGGTTTTTAATTGTGTGGTATGAATAAAGCATTTGTCGGTATGGAGCTGATTGTAACCTAATATTCCTTTTGCTTCCAGTAGGGATTTGAGAAAGGAGTTGCTTTTATAAACTGTTCTACCTGGAGGTGAAAAAATATAAGTGTCTAATAGGGAACAGAAATGAGTATTGTATATAACTCCTGGATTATTTTTTTAAATATTGTGTCAGACTTGCTAGTGGTATATTTGGAAGAAAGATCAGCTTATTTATTCAAAATGATTTGTGACATATCTGCAGTGCACCTGGGTATAGAAAGGTCATGTATCAATATTTATATTGATGCCTCAATTCACTAAAGATAAGGGTTAACTTTTTTCCTCCTTTTTATTTGTTTTGAGCAATGTTTTTCACCATTTGTAATTATTTTCCCCCTGCTACTATGAAGTGCAATGAAGTTGTTTATAGGCAACAGAAAGAAAACATCTTTTCTTCTTCACCATGCAATGTAATAGCAGAGGAAGGGAAGGTAAGAAAAAAGCATAGTAAAGAATTGACAGGCATCACATGGCAACCTGGTCCAAGAGGAAAAAGCCTGACATTTGTAGTCATGATCAGATTAAATAGTGGACACCAAGTGTCAATACTGAATTCTGAGCAGGCCATTCTAATGATGATAGGATGATATGGCAAATCTTTCTAAGTTTGCTGAGGTAATCTTCTGCCCAGGAGCAGAAGGAATAAGAATTGTTATTACCTTCTTCTAAAGAGCTTATTTTAATGTGTAGCATAGTGCCCTGAATTCTAACAGAGACATCTTTGGCATTGGAATATGAGCCTGTGAATGTTCTGAAAATGCATATTGCTGGCCAGTCACACAAAATAGGAGAACAGTGGTTTGATTAATTTGCTTGTTTCAGGAAATGGTAAATAGCTTTCTAGATGGTCTTCTGAGTAACATCATGTGAAGCATTTCTACAGCCTTTAGCTTGAAGGGCAAACTGGTTAACATAGACACCTTATGAGTGTATCTTGTTTTGCTACACCCCATTGGAAATTCACAGTTGCTCTGCTGGTAACTGAAAGTGTAACCCAGTTGTGCTGTGTAAATCTCTCCCTCTTTTTTTTTTTGGTGGTTGTTTTTGTTGTTTTGGGGTTTCTTTTGTTTGTTTGTTTGTTTGTTCGGGTTGTTTGTTTTCCCTCCCTCTGTCTCAAGAACAAACTGTCTGCTTTGTGAACCAGTCAGAAACTGCCAGTGAAACATCTGGTTTAAACATCTGCTGGCAGAGGAATGCAACAAGCAGCAAACCCTGTGTGTAGGGTTGTGATAGCAAGGAAACCTTTCCTTTGGGAACAGCAAAAGGAAGATATGTGCTGATGCTCCACTGCCACTGCAACTCTTGCTAGGACCTGATGTTAGATGTGCACACACAATCTCTTGGAGAATATCTATTTCCTGTGTAGGAAACCTGGACAGGTGTTCATTACAAATGTAACCCACGATTTGGCCATAAAGTGCAGGGCATGGCTTCCCCAAGTGTTGGAGATATTTCCTGTGTGGACATTCTGGGCTGAGTTTGAAACACAGATATGTGATCAGGTTAATGGAGCAGCAAAGACATATTTGCAGTTGGAAGCAGACAGCTAAATAATAATAATAAATCAGTGAGTAAATAAATAAAATTCAAGCAGCTCTCTTTTCTGAATGCAATTAAGGAGCTGTGTCCATTCAATCAGTGTAGTCACTTTGCATTTGATGAAATCCTGAGAAGTGGATGTAAATAATACTTTGAGAACATAGTTGACTCAAATGTCCTTTTGTAATGATGGGAAACATGTTTTGGAATGATTTTCAACTAAGTTTCACTGAACCAGAATACCCAAGGAAGTGATTCTTTCCTTCAAGGCTCTTGAGTTACTCTACACCTATGAAAGTAAAAAATATATCCAGCCATTTGTCCTAAGCTTTTTTCTTGACACTTCCCCTGCTTCAGGAGGATTTAATGACCTGTAAGAAAAGGGATTTTTCTGAGTTTATTCCTATTATTATTTTATTCAAGTGGTATCTCCCAAACTGCTGCTGCAGCAAGATTACTTTAGCTTCTTAAGGGAGAGATTAGGTCAATAATAAAACACTGGGATCTTTGAGCCTTCACTCTCTTTAAAAGTTTTTTATCCTGGAGATTTTTTGTGGGATGCAAGTATAATTTATAGCAGAATTCGTGACGGATGCAAACTAATTTACCTTGGAACCTGTTCCAAAACATTGTCATTGCTTCAAAAAACATCCCTGCTGAGATGGTAGATGTGAGTGAGAGTTGGCAAAGGGAAAAGCAGGAAGGAGGAGACCCCCTGAGGCACTCCAGGAGAAACAATGATGTAACTTGTCACTGAATTATGGAGGAGCTGTTAGGGAACTTGCTGTGGGCTGTGACAAATCATCCCCTGGAGGACCCCATAGCATGAACAGAAGTAGCTGTGAAGGAACACATGAAAGCCCAAAGATGTCTCTGTCTGCAAGACTGAGTGGCTTTGGGCATTTATCTTCCTGACCCTGTTACATGAGGAAGACTTGGTGATTATTTGTCCTCTGGAGTAAGGCAAGAGCATAAGGATTTATTAGAGTAAACAGGGATCTTGGAATAAATGGTGACAGCAAATCAGTCTCCAGCTACAGAATGATCCTGTTCCTTTTGTAGGCCAACAGCAGAGATTTTAAATTAGGTTAATTCCTGCTTGTACTTTTTATCTTCCAAAGGGGAAATTTAAACTGTATATTGGAAAATCTCCCTAGCATGGGGGAAAAAAAATCCCCTATTTCCTTTCAATGTCCATTAGTTGTTCTCTGTGACAGAGTGAAGAATCATTTGGGGAGAGAAGGATTGAACTCTGAGGTCTCTCTGCCAATTCAAGACAGTGAGCTCTACCCAAGGAGCAGTGCCAGTAGCATAAGTTAGGACAGCCCTGTGGCATCCCTTTTGCTTCCCACTGCCAGGCCAAACATCCCCTTTTGGCAGTGCTGGGCCCAAGCCCTGCCATTCCAGCAGCTTTCTGGTGTCAGTGATAAACAGTCTGCTCACAGTGATGGGCTGGCATTCCTTCCCAGCCCTTGCTACAGTAGGCAATGCCTCTCGTGCCATGTGTGCCAGCACCGTGTCACAACAGGAAAACCCTTGCCAAGGGGAACTTTTTTCATAATGCTTTGCCTATTAGGCAGATAAAGGAAGAGACCTGTAAGAGGCAGGAAGGGAACTGGCAGCTCCTCAACTATCCTCATCTTCATCTATAAAAGACCTCCTGGCCTAGTTAATGTCTTTGTAACTTAGACAACAGTTTATAGTAGAGCAGCTCCTCTTCTTCTGGAGCTTTACACTTGGAACAAACTGAAGGAGAGGAGGTGTATTTGCAGAGGATGGTTGGTAGAGTATTTTTTGTCTTGTCTTTGATGTGACGGCTTTCAACATTTTGGGTACTGTTAGTTTGGTATTTTCTTTTCTTTCAAGGCTTACTTAACTCTTGGAGAGGTGGAGAGATGGTTTTCTCTACATAAGAATGAAATGGGAAATTCCTGAGCAGCACTGGAAGCTTGAAATGAAACCCTGCAGTGGAGAGATGTGTGCTGTGTTGGTGTGTTGTTGCCCATGAGATCTATTTTGAGTCTCAACACCTTTTTTCCTCTAAGTGTTGAATAGGCTTTATTGGGGGATCCAGGAAGGGAGAGGTGGGATAGCCACATACCACAGGTCAAGCAACACTAAGCAGTAAATGATTGTTCCAGTGGATGTTAAGCACAAAGTCCTTTTAATTTTGTCAGTGTCTTCTAGTGGTGCAATTATCATAGATTTACACCAGCTGAATGAGAGCTTTACTTGTACCCTTTAGAGGCTGGACTCAGAAGGATTCACCAAAATGGATCATTTAGGGTCAATTTGAATATTGAGGAAGGAATGAATTTGTGGGTTTGGATGTAAACTATCATCCTGTTAATTCATCCTTAGCTTCTCTTAACCATTTGATGCAGTATTTTTTCTTATCATGCTACAAGAAGACACGAGAATCCTCTCAGGTGAGTGTGAGGAAAGGGCACAATCCTAATCTTTAATCTTTGGAGAATGGCTCACAACTGCAATCATGAGAGGTTTTGTGGGGTTTTCTTTTGGGCTTTAAAGTGGTTTTACTTTGAAATTCAGAGATTATGTTTTTGGCTGTATGAAGACTTAACACCCAGCTCCTCACCCCTCCCTGCCTGATGGTGTAAAACCCTGCTCTGTGACCTCTCCTCCCAGGGAAGCCGTGCTCACCTGACTGACGAGCTGCACTGGAACCACACCAAGCACTCTCAGCCCATTTCCACACCCGTGAAATGGGTGTTTTACTACTGTTACACAGCACTGCAGTGGCTGCCTGGCTGCTGGAGCAGCTGGGGCTGGTGGCAGGGCAGCTGGCGAGGAGCAGGAGCAGTGAGGATCCATCCCTACAGCAGCTCCTGACTGCAGCTGGGACTGTGCAGCTGTGGAGCCACACCACGAGAAATACATTCAAAGCTGCAATTCAGCCAGCATGCTTTTCAGGCCAACAAATTTGCCTTGTGAGCTGGAGAGAAATGAGCTCTATAGACCTATTTTTTTTTCCTTTCTTTCCTTTTTTTTTTTTTTTTTCTTTTCCTGGTTGCAATCCCTTTTTGCTGTCTGTCACTGGTAATTTTCAGAGCTCAGGAATAAAGATAAGCATCCTTCATGGCATCCTTTGAGGACCACTAAGTAATTGCTTTTCAGGCTGTGAACAGCTTAAAAAAACCCCTATGAATGTTTTGCTCTCTTTGAATCATCATTTTTTCCATTTTTCTCAAATGTTTACTGTGCAATCCCAGGCAAGTCATTAAACTGTTTTGTAGTTACTTTAGCCATCTATACAGTGATGGCAGTAATACCTTAAAGAAGCTTTTTGGGCTTAATTTAATGATTATATAATTGTTTGAAATGTCCCAGTGCTAGTCTGAAAAGAGATGGTCCTATTGAAATGGAGATTTCACACTGAAAGTACATTCACTGCACTCAGAGAGGATAGGGATACTTAATTTTTTTTAAAAGAGGTAGATCTTTATTTTGAGCATTCAAAAAATGGCAAAAAATATGACTGGTTTGGTGTACTTTTCCCTCACTAGCAAATTTTTTTGATCAAACTTGCCAGCTGCTCAGAAAAATCAACTCTTTGGAAAACTATTAATGTTTTTCTCTGGTTATAAACATTGTTACATCTTAACAAAAATGACAACTATTAAAATTATTAAATTTTGTCAATTGCTGTGCAAAAGCAGCTTAGATTTTTTTTTCTCAGATGAATATATATGGATCACTTCCATGCATTTGTTCTTGTCTAATATATGCCTTTATTAATTGCACACTCTCATTGGAATGAAGGTGGTCAAGAAGGGTAGAACAATGGTCAAGGTTTTAGCTAGATCTTTTCTTGTAGGCAGCAAGTGACTTCCCTTGCTTATAAATATTCCAGAAATACAAGAGAAGCCAAAATAATTGGAAACCTTGTACAACCTTTATTCCACCTGATCAGAACGGCCTGCTTGAATTTGCACATTGATTTTTGCAGGGGATATTTCTGTGAGCTCATCTGTATTGACTAAATGTTATGCAGCTGAGGCTTTATTCTCTCTTGGGTCTGAGTGGTAGAATTAGCTCAAAGCACAAGGAATGCTGAAGAAATTAAAAAAGGAAAAACACTACTGGGTATAATCAGAATTATTCCAGAGAATTTGTTAAGCCTTTTGTTGTTATTTTAAGCAAGCACCATGCTCGTTTCTCTTTCAACTCCATCTTGAAATTGAGAAAATTTTATTCCTCTGCTTTTTTAATGTGATTCCACTGAGAGAGACACTACAGTTACATCTGCATGGGAAACAATATGTTGAGGTTTCCTAGCACTGACTGAATATTGTCTTTTTTGGCAGAGAATTTTGAAAACCTCTTGGTTCCTTTTGGATCTTAGCACTGTTTCTCCTTAGAGGCAAATGTTGTGCTGCCCTGTAACTGCAGTACATCAGTGCAGCCCTCTACTTGTTGAGCCTAAATGTGAATTAACAGTTAAAATGTGTTCAGCTCTTCTACACAGATATGCAAAATATTTTATTTTCTATAAGGTGGTTAAAGTGAGTTTTCTTATAGAGACAGAGAAAAACTGTAGAACTTGCTTGTTGATTTCTATAAAGATAAACAATGTGGATCTATTCTTTGGTTGCTATTTGAGTGTGCTGAGTTGGATCAGCCAGGAGATATAAATTACTTCTAGTGACACTGTTTCAATTTTTTATCCATGGGCCTTCCATGTAGGAGAATTGTAGCTGTAGCTTACCCTTCTCTGTGTCTATAATAAGTGATATAGAGGCTGCATTACAGCTCTCTTCTCTTTTCCTTTTTTCATTTTTTCCTTGTCTAAATAAGAGGCTCTGTCAGCCTGGTGCTTTGTCATCTGCTTTCCAATGAAATATTTCAATTTTTGATCAGCACCTGATATTCTTAACTCACTGAAAAAGGGCAGTGCCACTTATTTGAAAGATTTTTAAACATTTTGCTACCAAAATAAGAGGCTGATTGTCAATTTATTTTATAGATATCTTCATGATTATCCATATATCGCATATACACAATTTATCCTCCTTTAAAAGATGATTCTTCTATTATGTTACGTGAAAAACAAGTGTGTAGAGGGGTTGGCAGAGAAGAACTAAGGGAAAAAAGCCCAAAATGTTTGGATAAAGTACCTTATCCTCCATTCTGGAAAATTCTGCTGACATCTGATACTTCAAGCTTCCTGATTCATATTAAGGAGAGAGTTAAAAATGAATGTTAAGGACCATAAATTAGTTGACCCAATCTATTTTTTTTTTTTCAGGAAGCTAGTTAAGAATTTCCTGACTTTGGAAGATGCTGAGTGCTTGCAACTCTATTGAACTTCAATAGGCTATGATGAATAGCTCCATATTTTGAAAAATCAGGTCATTTATTTCAGTATTCAAGTAACTTCACTTTACAAATCTGTTTCAAGAGGGAATTTTTTGATCGTACTAGTCCCCAATTAAAATTTGTCAATTGCTATGCAAAAGAAGCTTAGATTTTTTGCTCACATGAGTATATATGAACCACTTCCATGCATTTGTTCCTATCTAGTGCCCTAGTTTTTCTTTACTAGAAACTTCCAGAAAGGCTTGGACTGTTAATATGTTCAGCAAGGTACCCACTGCCAGCTTCTCAGCTCCCCTGAGATTGTGATAGCACCTCTTAGGAATTTTAAATCTTTCTGTGCATCCTGAATTCTCAGTGCCAGCTTTGCTTAGCACTTAAATGAGCTCTCTTAAAACTTTGTCCAAGTATTGCTAGGGTTTGTGAAGCTTCCTGGAGAATTTGAATTTTTTTTCCCTCTGACAGGAATTTTATCTGCTGCTGCTTGTTATATGTGTACATTTAATTTTTTTTTCCTGACTGTTTTGCAGTGCTCTGCAAGCCCATCAGGTTTCTCTAGTGGATACTTTATTTTAATAAGTGTGTATTGAATGCTTCGTTTAACTTTACTGTTTTGAAGTGCCCAGAGACACCATGCTTGGATGAGCAGTTATGTAAGTGCAATTTGTTGTGGTTTTTTTAGTATCAGAATTAGGATTCAGCTGAGGTTTGAAGGCTCCCAGTGCATGTGTGTGGGGGGAAGTAAACAAATAAAGGAGAGTTTAGTGCATCTACACACAGAACCCTGGACTGCTTCTCTTCCCTCTGACTGCTCTGCTCACTGCTGCTCAGTCCCCCAAATGCCCTTCCAGGCAACTGAAGGATTGGATTGATGCTAGCAGAGGGCTGAATTTGTTCTGCAGAGAATTCCAGATGCAGAACTGTTATCTCTTTGTGCCTCCTCGCCATTATCATTATTCAATAATTATTGCTTGCATACCAGCCCTGGTGAAGGGATGCTTTTTTGGTAACACTTTGTTGTCTGCAGCCTGGGTGTGTGACCCTTGTGGTAGTTGCCAGATTTTATACAGGGATAGTCCAAATCCATCATTTTTGTGGCATTCCTAGAACACTGGAGGAGCTCAATCTTTCCTCTGTTACTCTTTACCTGTCACTTACAGAAGGGATGTAGTAGGAGATATGGTGCACCTATTTTTGAGGAGAAAGCTCCACAAAAGAGTGAGTGGTGATTCGGGATTTTTAAAAATTATTACTTTTACTTTTTTTTCCAGTAACTTCAATGTCTTATTCAACCACTTGTTATGCATCATTTTCTACCTCCTGCAAGAGGCAGTCTCCAGTTATGGTAGTGATGATATTTTTAACTCACAGCTCAAGTCCCTCAAAGCCTTCATGGTTTCCAGGAATATGTGAAGGAATCAGGCACAGAGTTAGCCAA
The DNA here is from genome assembly GCF_021018805.1 of Prinia subflava. NCBI lineage: Eukaryota > Metazoa > Chordata > Aves > Passeriformes > Cisticolidae > Prinia > Prinia subflava. Next base: position 6,801,320 of record NC_086261.1, read on the forward strand.
GAGTTCACAACACTAGAAAGAAGAATTATGTAGGAGTAGGAAGATACAATGTGCTGGCAAAGAAAGAATTCAAGGATATATGTCTGGTAAAATGGAAAATAACCACATCCTTTCCAAGGCAGATGAAATGAATAAGAAAAAAATAAGAGAAGGTGTTTTCATTAGGTTTTTGGGAGGGTTGATTTTTTTTTCTGCTGGTGTTATGTGTGTTGTGTATTTTTGGGTTTTTTCCTGTTTTCGTAGAACCGCTTGGGTTAGAAGGGACCTTAAAGTTCATCCATTTCCAGCTTGCCTGTTTTAAAATGGAAGCTGGATTGCAAATGGGGCAGATCCATAAATATTGTTCATCTGCACAGAGGGGAACATTTATTGCAAAGAAAGGAAACAGTGTTTTATAGGAGCTCCTGGCTCCTCAAAGGAATTCATGGGCAGAGTTAGAAATCCCATGTCACAAAGGAGAAATATAAAAAGCCTGGATTCATATGCATCATTGCTGAGTAACCTTTGAGGAAATATTACTATATTGCAGAGAGATATTTACTGTGCAAGTAGCCTGTGAGGTTAGTAGAGCTTAAGTCCCAAAATGCTGTAGCCCCCTACAGTGGGAATTTCCAGTGATGTTGAAGATACAGTTGTAATGTCTTCATAACTATATTGAGTTTACAACAACTGGAAAAAAGGTGGAGTGGAGGTGGTAAAAAGAGGGATGAGCAACAAACACAATCCAGTGTTGTCTTCCTTAGCCACCCCACTGCCTTGCAAAGGAAAGAATTAGCAAACTTTGTACTTGGGTTTGTGTCATTTTGTAAGCTACAAATCAGCATATTTCAGTTAATTCTGCTTTTTTAGAACTATAATTTACTAATGGAGGAATTATGTCAGGCTGGGGCCAATTTCAACATAAATCAGCAGCCTCTTGTGCACTAGGGTCCCTTTTTGTGCTCCTACACTGAAATGAGTGACTTGGTGACACTGTAAACCCATCCTGTGCCAGGTATATCTTAGAGAAAAGGAACAGCATATTTTTTTACCAATGAGATTTAATACTGAAGGATTAATATGTGAGCTTGCTTAGCATTACAGGGGACAACCAACACTGCCTAATCTAGATCAGCCATATTTTAAACACTTTTTTGTCAAGTTTATTATTAACCTCTCTTCAGAAACCCACAGAACAAATTTGGCAAAACAACCTTTCAGCCTCCTACGGGGCAAAAAATATATGTGCTCAAAAGCATCTTATTTTGGAACACCACCACCTCATTGTCATGCAGGTGTGACATGCAGAGATTTATCCCTGCTGCTTGTTTTTGTTGAAGATGGCTGAGGTGATGGAGAATGGGACCCACTGCACCTCAGCTGGGGAGGAGTGGCTTCAGGCTTCCTCACCTTCCTTTCTCTGAGGTCTTCTTGGCTTCTTTCTCTTTTTTCCTTTTTCCTTGCTTGCCAGCTGACAGGTTCCTGTCCTGCTTTGCTGTGAGGTGTCAGCTGGCTGAAACAAGCCTGATTCCCATACAAAGCTTTGCAGGTGCCAGGGTAGCACCTCCTGGACTACTTGGCTAATAATGGATTGTAGAAAAAACTATTGGAGATCTGAAGCCACTGGAGTACATTGTTTTTCATTATTTTTTTTCTCTGGGTCTCCACACACCTTGCTTGTGGTTATCACATAATTCTGTGATGCCAAGCTTTGCACTTCTGCATTGTTTTGGTTTAAGTTCTGGAACAATCATCTGCAAATTGCAATTCCTAGTGCTCGTTTATATGCAGAGATTGCACTGATTTAAGTAACAGATTTTTAAATCAACTCAGTTAATTCGATGCAACCCATATGTGTGCAATTAGCTTAAGTCAGTTAAGAATCCTCTTCAGCTCTGTGGATACAAGCCACATTTAAAATAGGAAAGGATACAGGAATTAGAAACAGGCTAAGGGACATAAATTTAAAAGTAAAGTTTTAGTTAATGTGATATGCTTTCATCAGCTGTCAGGTTCTATTCCTAGTTTTTCATTGATTTACTGCTTTGCTGCATGAGTGGCTTCACTTCTCAATATCCCTGCCTGCAAAATTAGGATTTGCTGACATTGCTTGTAGGAGAATATAAGTGGGGCTGTTTGGGATAATGTTTTTCAGGGTTTTTTGTTTGTTTTTTTCCACCAGTGGAAAGCTTAAGCTCTTCTATGAATAATGGATAATCAAAACTGGAGCCAAACCTTCCTATTTAAAAAGAGTACTTCCATTTGGAAGTGTCATCACGGTGCTGTTTGGGAGTTGTTTGGCTGCCCTTGTCCAGGCTCCTCCAGCCAAACTACAACTCCCATCTTGCATCGTGATTCGGATTCTCCTCGAGTTGCTGTCACCAGGTCTTGATGCTGCATTTAGGGAAAATGTGCCCCATGAAGGAGGTGCTCTGAAAGAGAGGAGCAGGTGCCTAAGAAACCTCAAATCCATGTTTTCTCAGACATCTCCTTAAACAGTTCTGATGTTTAAGATAGTAAAATTTGGAGTTTTGGCAGAAAACCAAACCAGTTTTCTGGGGAATTGGCATTGGATTGGTGAGGAAAAGTCAACATTTTTTGCAAAAGGTCAATACTTGTTATAAGAGCTCAAAAGTGAAATTTTCACCCAAAATTAGTGTCAAAGAATGGTGTTCTTAGGCTTTTTTATTGAATAAGTATCCTCAGAAAAGACTCTTGAGATGACCCCGTGTCGTGGATGATAACCCAGTTTTTATTTGTTCCCTGAATCCTTATTTGCTCCTTCACAAAATAGCACAAAACTTCTATTACTTGAACTTTTCTCATAGATTCTCATAGATAGTTTCTCATAGACAATGGAAAGTGTGGGGAACTGCAGGTGAATGAATTATCATTATTGAATGATTACTGCTGTTACAAATAGAAGAAATGGCAATGAGCTGGGCTTCCTTTGGTGTGGAACTGGGGGGATGCTGGCTCACCCCTGACAGTGCTGCTTGCTCACCCTTCCAGCAGAGCAGGAGAACTCCTTGTCTTAATTTGATTGTGACATTGGCAGCATCAGCTGGGGTGAGGCAGATCTCGTTCTGCATCTCCAAGTGATTTGTGACCAAGTGTGACTTAATGAAACGTGTCCAGAGAGAGAAAAGGAGCCTTTCCATCAGAGGCAGCTGAGCAAGGCTAGAGATAGGGTACAGAACGGGAAGAGCACAGATTGCAGCATTTATCTTGGGAAGCAGGAATTGTCCATTGTGACAAAATCAGTCAGATGCAGCGGGTGAAACGCTGAGGGCTCATTACTCTAATTAGTATCAGTGTTCAGCTGTAGGGAGGCAGGAAAAAACTGGCAGAGTGATATCTCAGGATAGTGTTTGTCCAGGAGGAAGAATTGTGCACCATGGAATAATCAGTCAGTGCTGGGAGGGGAGGGTGCTGCAGCAGCCACGGGCTGGAATGAGACAAGTCATTTTGTTGGCACCCTTAAATTTGTTGGCACCCAGGTAGCACAAGTGTCACTCAGGACGTGAGTCTGGCATTGTGTGTGTGCAAGGTGCCATAAAAAAACAGAGAAGAGAGTAATGAAAAATTTCCTCTTAAAGGTTTGGTGATAAAATAAATAGGCAGCATTTCACAGTGCAATTGAAAAAACACCATTGTTTGGTACTTTATGGGGATCTCTTAGGAGAAGCTGATATTTGGGCTTGTTTTTTATCATCAGGGCCAGCCTGCCTCGGTGCTCCAATGCTAACTGTGGTCTTTAATCTTCATAAAAAACAGTTTGGTAATAAGATGTGGTGCAAGTGAGGTTTGAGGACAATTAGCAGTAGGTCATCCTTAAGTAAGGGTGGGAGTGTGATTAGGACATAAGAATGAAATACAACTTGAAGAAAAGAAATATGGAGTAGGGATTGTAGCTCGTGGACTCCCATTTGTTTTGGCTATGTTGGGAAGATAAACTGTTCTTGAGCCTGGTTCTATTATACACATTTTAGCATTCATGTTGCAGTCAGAAGGAAAGAGAAGGATGGAAAACAAATTGTTGACTGCAGTAATGTTGGTGACAACTGTTTCATTGTAAAGCCTCCAGAATTTACATTATTCTGGTGATATTCCATCTCTGGAATAATCACTGGCATCACAGGGCCATATCAGGATGCATTGTAGCCATTATGATTTCAGTCCATGGACTTGAACAAAGCCAGAGTCAAAGCCAGAAAATAATGGTTCTATTTCTGACCCCTTGCATTACAATATGAAGGAGGGCTTTGCTGCTGCTGCTGCTTCCTCACATCAGCAAGTCTTGACCTCTGGAAAGATTTAAAATGAAGAGAAATAAAGGATTTTCTATCCATCTTATTTTTTTTCTCCATGTTGCTCTGGGTTTTCTGAATGGCAGGACCATAACAACTTAATACAAATATTTCAGTTTTCATCCTAGGCTGCTGTTATTTATACAGTCCAGCATGCTGTGTCTGGTTGAAGCTGCCTCATGCTGCTCAATGGCATCTTGATGTTTACTTGTGCCTGCTGCCTTTTATACAGAAACTCTCATCCTACACTGGTACTGCTGTCTGCTTTTAAGATGCACAGTGAATGGTGATGCTTCTCTCTACATATCAAACATGGTGCATCCCTTTAGATTTTATATTTCACTGTGCCCCAGGTGCTGTTATTATCAGTCCTGACATCAGTCATTCAATATGATGGCTCCTGTCTTGCCTTTTATCTGTTATGGACAGGGGACTGGGAAACATTTTATCTTCCAAGCACAGCAACATATTTTCTTTAAAAGTGACTTTTCTCTCTCTCCTTTCATTCTTTCTTGTGTAATACCTTGTGTATTATTCTTATCCCCAATCTCTTTACTCCACAACGCTGTTCAGTTTTGTTTTTCCAGTGTTTCTGTGTTTCTCATCCCCTGCCATTTTTGTACCTTTGTGGGACACAGGCTTATTGCAGTCAGCTGAAATGTTCCACTGACCTTATCAAGCCTCATGTAGGATCTCCTAATCCATACACATGGTCTGTGCAGGGTTTTGTGCAGTATCTGAGGTTACTTTGCCCTCGAAGCCAAAATGTCTTGGCCATATAAAAGTGGAGGAGGAGGAGGGAGGACTATAACAAACAGATCAGGCTTTTGAACAAGAGAATCCCAGTTTAATTATTTGAGATATCTCTGGGTAATGCACTTAGGTTGAAGATACATAGCAATTAGCAGAATTTCAGGTACTTTATACAGAGCCACAGAAGTGATGTTTGTTACTGGAATTTTTTCTGGCAATTGTTTTTGTAAGCTGCCACTAGTCCCATCCAAGGTGGCATGCAGTCCTGCTAATGCTGCAAAAGAGAAAAGGCATGTAAAGCATTTAAAGCAAATATAATAGCACGGAACAGTGTTGTAAGAAAGGCCTTGGATTTGAGTAGTGAATTTCATTAAATCCTGCCAAACATTCAAAGCCAGTCTCAGCTCTCCGGTCCCTTTATTTGCTATCAGCATTTGAAATCAGCTTAATATTTTACCTTCACCCTTGGCTGCAGAGCATAACGGGCAAAACCATTATCTGTGCATGTCATCACTATGAGGAAAGAGAGAGGAGGAATGCAGGGATAAGGAGAAACAGGACTGGCAGGGAATGGGCATGTTCAAAAGTAAACAAATTTTAGCAGAATGAAGGAAGGACAGAGCAGGGTGGGAAATATCAGTCTCTTGTAATTAAATTTGAGTTCTGCATGTCCTTAAGAGCTGTGGATATAGCCAAGCTGAGGGCTAATATTTAAAGCTTTAAATGAGCAGAGATGTTAATCTTCGAAGGGACAAAGCTGAACTTTGTCTCCTAGCTCTTGGCTTTATGTAGAGATGTTACCTTCTTTCCAAACAGTTCATAAGAACTTCCAAATTCTTGTTTTAGAGTTGGATTAGACTTCTTAAACTAATACTAAGCACAGCAGCACCTGTGAACTGCAGAGCTGGGGATTGTCTCATCATAGCCACCTCTGGAAAAAGTCATAATTTGTGTCAGAGCAACAGAATTGGTAAATTGCATTATGGACTTGATTAGGAGTTTTTCCTATGTGACAGATCACCAGATTTCTTGATAATTGCTGAAGGAATAATGAACCCTTTTAGAAGCTTTTAGTTTAGTCCAAAAAATAAAAATTGAGTATGGCAGTGGTTTAATATTAGTCTCTGTATTTACTGAATCCTTTTAGCAGTAATTTTCAGCTGTCACGTTTCTATTCCCTTGCTTATTTCTCCCTTTATGTAGGACTTCTGCAGTGTGTACCAGAGCATTTTAGCAATGGAAAGTGTGGATGGTTTGATCAGGCATTAACTAATATCAATTCCCACAGGAAAGGGGGATATAGTAGGTTTGGGTTGTGACAAATGACAATATCGAAAAACTATTTTCTGTAGGTCGGAAACAAGAAGACTCCCTTCTGTTTCTCCTTCTTGATATTAAATTAAACATTGGAAAACAAGTCCAGCCATTATTCTTTCCTTCAGAATGAAAATTCCTTTTGTTATTCTCAATTAATTTTGCTCCCTGGTATAATTACGATGGAGGAAGACATCACAGCTTTATGTCAAGGAATCATTTGGGTTTTATTTTTTTGCTGGTCACATTGGAGAAAGATGAGTTTTGTCATGCAATTCTGTGGCATTGTACCTATCGAAGGGAAACTGTGTAGGCTCACAAATTCATGGCAGAAATACAGCTGCTGCTCTCAGCTGAGCAGCTGTTGTCCTGAAGATCAGGAGAGGTGTGCCTAAAGGTAACTTTATCCAAAGAGCCCTTAAGAAACACAACAGTAACTGTCACATTTTCATGCAGAATTTTTGGCAGAAGCCTCCCAGCAGCATTTGCTGACTTCCCCAGTGTTAGTTATTGCTAATGTTTTCTGATTTGCTGAGTGAGTAACATGGGAAGTATGGATTACGAGGAAATAAGGGAATTCAGAAAACTGAAACTAGAGTAAATTTGGAATGGATCTTGTAGCATTGCCAGAAGCCCCCAGATGTCATTAAAGATCTTGTTTTTCTACATTAAAGATACACGAAATATTCTTAGTGACTCATTATTTCTTTGTCTTCCCTTTTTAACCAGGAATGACAGGGAAATATCCATTATTCCCACCTATTAAAAACCCCCCACAATATTCCTGCTTTACAATCCTTTTTTTTCAAACATTTTGCAAGGCATTGATAATGCCCAAGATGCCACATGCAGCACACCCTGCTCTGTCAATACAACAGCAGAACTCATCTCTATTAGTACATTTATGTTTTAATTTGTTCTAAGAGGTTGGCGCAGCAAAGCTGGATGCAACTCCATAGCTAGAAATTCATCCAACATTTAGGATATTTTAACTTTTTTGAAGAAGAAGCACCCCAATTTTAAAGTGCCACCAGAAACATTCTAGTGGATGGTTTGGACATGATGAGGACCTACTACAATGCCTCACATGCTGGAGGGTGGAATCTTGAATTTTATCACCACACCATGATTTGAAAATTATCAACCAAATTACAGCAAATCCTTTGAAGAGTGTAAGACTCTCATCTACACAGTCACTAACAGTGGAGATTAGTTAAATTTTTCAAAATTGCACAGTGCTGTACTGCTCCACATGGTCAAGTATCCTGCACAATCTTCCACTGCTCATTGAGTCAGTAAGAGAATATGTTGTGACTAACTAAGGGAAACGTTTCCTCAGTGCAGATCTGGGATTCTTGTTTAGTTTTTTATCCAGCCTTTGCAGTGAAGCTGGGTAATTGTTCTACATAATGCTTTAGCAGGCATCATGATCTCCTTGATGGGCTTTAGATAGAGACATTTCTTGTGAATAGAGAAGCTTAAATGAGACACCCAGCTCATCTCATTTAAGTACATTCATGTTTCACAGTGGTCAGTGAGATTTGAGTGCCTGTCTTCAATTAGAATGAGTAGAAGTTGGATGTGCCTGTTTGCTCTGAGGGTTATGAGAAGCCTGTGCTCTATGCAAGCTGTGTGAATTTCACAGCACAGAATTTAGAATGTTTCAGAAGACTTTATTCTAAATGGTCTTTTGGTTTGTGCCTTCTTAGGTAAGTGAAAAACTGCATTTATTTGCAATTTTGTGAGCCTTAGAAGGAAAGGAAATTGTAAAACTAATATACTATAAGAACCTGAAAAATAAAATATGGATTATTAGTTCATTTCATCCCATTATATCTGTGTTTATTGACATTCCCTGTCCTTGAGCCATGGGTTGCCAGGACTGGAAATGCTTTGGAATCAGCTGTGGTTTTGCCAGTCTGTGATGTGTTGCTTCCTGGTTTCAGCCTTCGTTGCTCACTGAGTGGAGATGACCTCAACAGGCAGTGGCTGACCCCCAGCCCCCAGCTGCACCCGACCATTTACCACGCCAAAGGTCTCCTCTATTACCTGCGCAGCATTGGCCGGGCTCCTCTGGTGAGTCTCTCCAGGTTCCTTTCTGTGATTCTGTGAATGGATTGATTATTGTACTTGTGTGAACTGTCTTGTCACAGAGCTGGAGTGGTTTGGGAGCATCACGCCCTGATATGCTTTCATCTTGTGGATTTGTTTTGAAAGTCTTGGATATTTATCACTTATTGAATCTTCTAACCAGCAACTCCAAATTTCAGAATCTCTGAATACCTGGAATAAAAATGAGAAAATTAATTTCTTAAAGCTCTTCATATCCTCAAAGTACTCCAATTAAGCTAAATATTATGACTAGGTTATTGCTATCTTCATGGAAGCATTAGGAGAAATTCCAAAAAGATTTAGTCTAAATGGACTGTGCTAAAGTGCATGCAATCACAAAAACTGAGGAAGTGACCCTCAAAGTGTGTGAACTTCCCTGCTGTTTTGGTAATGGGAACAAAAGGACTTGAGGTTGGGGGCTACCAGAAATTCATGAGGTTGGTCTGGGATCCATCCCATCTACTCAGTTCCCCAGCAGAAGGAAAAGATAATTCTGAGACCCCAGGAGGAAAAAAACCACAAGGAGCTTCAAATGTTGACAAACAGACATGGACACACAGACTGGCAGGTTTGTTGGTGGTAGCTACAGCCAGGCAGGAGATGTTCAAGTGCACTAGAGTCCCTCTGGGTTTGGTGAGAAAAGCCCCAAACAAGGTGAAAATGTCTGTGAGCTTCTCTAAGATTTCTTGCAGTAATTTAGTTTTTGTCTAAGCTGACAGCCCTGAAATTTATCTCTGTAGGCTGAGGAGTATTGTTAAAACTCAGCTCAGAATTGCAAATTGAGTCACCAATATTTTCCTTTAGTTCAGAGCAGTGTAGGATGAGTCTTCTTTTACCCTGTAATTTGCTGTCTGGCCTCTTTTAACACATGACCCTCCCTGTCATATTCAGGTGCATAAAGTTAAATACTCAGTACAAGTTTTCATCGTTGTTGAGTGAAGGAAGACTATTGATCCTACCATCTCCCTCACTCACAGACTGCATGTCAGACTTCATAAACTGATTTTTCTTTGCCTTTGAAGAATACATTGATTTTAGTTTATACATTCTCAAAAATGCCTTTTCCCTCCTTCAGAAGAGAGTTTGTGTTTTTGGGTGTTTTTGTTTGTTTTTATTGGGTTTTCTTTTAACCTCTAAGATCCATGGAGCCAAGTTCACTGATAGGCAAATGATTTCTGTGAACTGATTTGATTTAATTTATCCTAGGATTGTGCAAGCAGTTTCTTCAAAGCAAAGAAAAGCTGCTTGAAGGAGAAAAGCAAAGGACTTTAGCAGGCCTTCAAACCCAGGCCACTTGAATTCTTTCATTAAGAAGAAAACAGTTGTTAAATGATGGGTTTTTTTGCTTACCTTGTTGGCTGTGGGAGCCCTATTGAGACCAAGAGACTGGGTGCACTGGGACATTGCAGAGTCTCATCTCTAGGGAAGAGCAGGATGGTCTAAAAGGAGAAAGGAGCTTCCAATGGACCAGAAGGCTCTGAGCAGAGTTTGCTGCCTCTCAACAGCATTATATCGAGCTTGGAAACAAGCACAGCCTGCAAAAATGTACTCATTGAGAGGAAAAAAAACACAGCATGTCTACTCCAAAACTGGCATTTAATGTCCTGCCACAATGTTATTAAGAAAGGGACTTGACACAAAAATAGAGAAGAAACTTCAAAAAGTTCTGTTTTCCAACAGCTTTTCTTGCTTTTCACTTTATATACTTCTTTTATTTTAAAAGGTACCTAGCTCTGTGACTCATAAGAAGGGTTGTTTTTGAGCTAGAAGGCAGTCCTTACCTTTAGGATGATCGGTGCTGGCAAATACCTTTAAATAGATGAAAAATTGTACATATCTTTGAGTCATATCCCAGTGAGTGCGAGCTTGGGAGTCTGACTGGTTTGTGTGTCTCAGTGTCCCAGCCATATGGAAGGGCAGGCTGAAGAAAAAGCACTGGGAGATGCCAAGTTTGCTCAGTGTTTGCCCAGACATATCCCAGGAAGAATTCTGTGTTGGGTGCTCAGACTCCAGAATATCTCTTAGCCTTGGCTGAATGGTGAGACATAAGCTGGCCTGTGGTGTGAAAATCAGGCAGAAGGATGTGCTACAGAGAATAATTGAGTATAAACATTGGGAGTGACTGCAGGATCTAGTAAAATTAATTAAAATGTAGCGCTATGTGACTTGCAAATAGAATGAAAGTTTTTTCTGTGGCACTGACACTTCTACTGTGGGAGCTGGTGGCACTCAAAGGAAGATTCCATGGCCTGAACCAGCTGCCAAGTTACAGAACCTGGCTTTGGTAATCCTTTACCAGTAAAGAAGTCTCAATTCAGATCTGTCACTAAGGACCTGTCTGCAGGCTTCTCGAGGTGCAGAATTATAGACCTGCTACATATCAGGCAGCCCCACTCTCTGATCACATGTGTGGTTTCTGGTAAATAATATTTTAGGCAAATAATATATTGTCTTTTGTTGTTGTAATTTTGTAAATTGGCAGGTAGTTGATACCCAGTTTAGCTGAGTTCCCTTCCTTGAGATTAGACAAAAGCTGTAAAATCCTCTTTGATATTCACAGAAATACATTCTAGGTGGTAACTGTGGTTAACCCAAGCCATGACTGTGTATTGCTGATAGCTTGGGTGAAACACTAGCTGGAACCATGGCTGTCATTAAGAGAATTAATAAATGCAGCTCTTTGGAAGGAGGCATTCCAGGATAATTGTGTGTGGGTCAGGGTTGTTGCTGGGTAGGTGGCTGCTCACATGCTTCAGGTGTGTAACCTGCAGGCTCTCAGCCCCACAAAAAGATCTGGAGGTGTGTGGTGGTGTGGAAAGGGAAGCTGACAGGACAGAAACCAAAGGAAACAGCAGCAGCAGCAAGTAAGTTATGGGGTGTGTTTAATTGTCCATCTGGCCGGTTATTACGTGTGCCTCAGCCTCTCCAGTGTCAGAGGAGCTGAAGGAACATACGTGCTCAATTCCCAGATAAATAAACTCCCTGACGTGCTGCAGCTAAACTTAGCTACTGTGGAGCTGGTAAATAAGCAAACTAGGGTAAGTCTTGCCCTAACAGTTGATAGAAGAAGCCCATGCTCTCCATCTGTTTCTCCCCTCTTGTGCATGTATTTAGGTAAGAATATGGGTGGGAGTGTTGATGTGCTGGAGGGTGGGAAGGCTCTGCAGAAGGACAGGGACAGGCTGACACTGAGTGCGTGGCAGTCTCTTCCCCTGAGCAACAATTGACAGGACAAGAGGAAACGACCTCAAGTCATGCCAGGGAAGGTTTAGGTTGGATATGAAGAAGAAATTCCTCCTCTGAAGAGTTATCAAATATTGGAAAAGGCTGCCCAGAGAAGCGGTGTAGTTGCCATCCTGGAGGTATTTAAAAAATGTGTAGTTGTAGCACTTGAGGACAAGGTTTAGTGGTGGATTTAGCAGTGCTGGGTTAATGATTGGACCTGATGATTTTAGAGATATTTTCCAACCTAAACGATTTTATGATTCTATTTTTTGCAGCCCATATTTCTCCCCCATCTCTACGTGGATACATAATTTTTCTCTACCTTCCTACACACATTCATTTGTCTCCAACATAAGTCCTTGAAAATTGTTTCAATGAAATCCTGAAGCTCCTTTCTATTCTATAGTGAATGCTGTTGGTTTAAATGAAATAATTCCTTCTCTTTAGAGGTTCTTAAATTTTCATTGGCAGATTTCTGAATATTCCTGATTAAGACATGGAGGATATATGTAACAGCCATGTGTACATCGACTTCATATCTCAGAGGGCACTGAGATTGATTATTCTCTAAGACCTGGGTCAATATTTACCTCTCGGGTCATTAAATTGTGATTTTCATTTCCATGGGAATCAATATCTATCTATAAAGACGATCAAAACTTCCGCTAAAATGGGAATGTGCCTTGTGTCCCGTTTATATGACAGCTGACATGAGAGATGGATTACATAGATAGGTAGATTAGTGTGGAATGAGATTATTTGCCTTAAGTATGGGTCATTTTCTGTGCTTGACTTGCAGGGATTCATGCAAAGGTCTGACAATACAATTGCACAATTATATTTTCCTGAAAATTATGTAGCATGGGTTTTTAATTTAGAGATGACAAAGCAATGATTAATCACTTGGGAAGGCATAGATTTCAAATCTCATGAGGATAAAGCTGGAGTTTAGGAGTTTAGAGGAGAGAGAGAGCCTGACAAATTGTGGTATCAGGAGTTCTCATGAACCCTTAGGTTCCTGAGTTGCCATGGATTCTTGCACAGGTGTCATGTTTATTTCTGCTGCAGACAGAAGTGCACTAGGCTTGACTCTGGACCCCTGAGATCATGTCAGATCAAATAAATAAAACAAGATACAAGTGACTAATGAAGTCTGACAGAGGTCAAAGGCATGGCCCAGAGTTTAAGCTACTCTGAAGAGACCTAAAAAAAAAAACATTAACACCTCCTTGCCTTAGTCCAATAGTGCTTATTATGAAGAACCAAGAAACCTTTCATTGTTCAACATTTTGCCCTGTTTTTTCCTCTCTCTAGGTCTTCTGTGACTACCATGGGCACTCCCAGAAAAAGAATGTGTTTCTCTATGGCTGCAGCATTAAAGAGACTTTGTGGCAAGCAGGCTGCATGGTCGACACAGCAGTTGTCACAGAAGATGTTGGTTACAGGGTAGGTCCACTTGGTTCCTTCCTTAATTAGCAGCCTGTATGTGCTTATATATTTAAAATATTTAAGATAAGGTCACCTCAGAAATTTTGGTGATCGTGTGAAAACTTTCCCTGCTCCAGAGGAATAGTGATCCAGAGAATTTCTAATCACATGTTATATCTTCATGCACCAGATATTAGAGACCCTTCTCCTGACAGTGTATTTGCAATTTATTTCGTTTCAGTAAAACGATGAGCTATAACATTTGGCTAATAGGACAGACATATTTTTGTGTGTTTTATAATTTCTAAGTACATGTACAATTTTGTCCTCACCATCCCACCCATAATATGGAAATAAATGGGAATTACATAATGTTAACTGAGAAGATGATGGTGTCCCACAGTCCTATTCAACTGAATTTCTTCATCACAAAATGCTCCTGGTCCTACTGAAAACATGAGATAATTCAATGGCTGCCAAATCGATCATAGTGAAGCTATCTCCAGAACAAATGCTTGGTGTCATACCTAGGATTTTTTTTTTTTTTTTAAATTAGAACAAACTCTAAAATCTATTTTATTTCTGCTTTGTGAGACTGTCTTGTTCATCAAACCCTTCTTTGGATTTCCTGCCCATCTTTCTCTCTCTTTTTTTTTTTTTTTTTTTTTTTTTGTATCTGTTTAAATGATATTTTCCTATTAAATAAGTTTTTTCAGGAAAAATAAAGAATTATATAAGGTCCATTTCTAGTCTTAAAAATGTTAATTTCACAAAACATAATTGTGGCCTTAAACTCATTATAGAGTTACAGCTTGGATCACTCAAACCTGAAAGAGATTGAAAAATCTTTGTCAGTTTATGCCTCTGTATAATTTTTGCTACTTCAGCATAAATACTCAGTATCCTTCCACGAGATTGCCATGTTTTCCATGCTCATCTTATGGAGCTGCACAGGAAAAGCTGAAACTTAACTGGAGGAAAGTACCCCAGCATTGGCTGTGAGGAGTCCCAGTGGCAAACATTGATTCCTGAGGAAAGCAGGGAGGGTTCCCACAAAATTCAAACACATTTTTGGCAGTGTTTGAATTCCAGGGGCTTGCAAAGGCTGAGGAGGGCTCTCTGCTGCACAGACAGAATTCAAATGTTAGTCAGCACTCAGAGCCTGACCTGAATCTGCAATGAGGAAAGGCTCCAAGGCTGTCCAAGAACACTCTGCAGTGGCCCATAAGACAGGTTTTTACAGCTCAAATCCTTGCTTTTGCATGAAATGGGAGGTGGGTGCCTGCTGCAGATCCAGCCTATGGGTCACCCTCTCCCTGCTTAGGCTGGGGACACTGGGTCTGTGCAGGGACACCTCTGCAATTCCAGCTGGCAGATACCCACCCTGCCTCAGACCTGCTCCCTGCACTGCCTGCACAGGTTTCTCTCCTGCCTCCTCTAGGTAATGGGAATCAGTCTGGCCTCCATGATTGATTTTTCTCCACAGGAACAGAAACCAAATACCTCAAGAAAATTATGGGTTTTGGAAGAGCCTTTGCCTCATATGTTATAGATCCAGCTGTAGCCCTTGGCAATGTACAGTCAGAGTCCTCCTTGCCTTTAATATTTGGTGGCCTTGGGTGACTTGCACAGCACTGGCATCATAATCCCAACCTTTGATAAACATTCCAGGCCCCTTCGACAGCAATCTCTGCAGGGACATTAGTAAAGAAATATAATTTGATTCATTTTGAATGGGATTGGAGGTTTATGGACAGGGTCCAGTGTAAGTGGAGCAGCTTCCTTTGCTGTCACACATGATAAATCCAGCTGCGTGAGAGACACGGAACACAGTCACACTGCTGCACTGTCATAAAAGCATCCTTTAAAGGGATGTGTTTTCACACAGAATATGTTATTGAAAGATAATTAATGAGAAGAATCAATAGAGAAGAAAGAGCCATTAGTGTGAAATCCAGTGAATGTTGGTAAAATGAAAAGAATATTAAATTCGGGTTTGCTAATGCTTCTAAATGAGTCCTGTGTACAGAGACATTACTGTTACCTGCCAGTATTTTTATTTAATCAAAAGAAAAAGATTGATTATGCATATAATTTGAATTGCTCTAAAAAGCTAAACTAGATTAGGGTTCTGATTATTGTATTGGATGTGATAAATTTACAAAATTTTGTGTATGGGTTCAGATAAGGGCACATATTGTTCACATAGGGTTTAACTGGGTCTCATGGTTGTGCTAAGGCTTATAAACACCTCAGCTATATGGTTCTGCTGCATTTTTTTAGTTTCTTAGTCAAAATCCAGGAAAACCTGGAAGCTGTGCATGAAGCCATACAATTTTGTGAGCTCTGTGCAGCAAGTAGCAGGACTGAAGGCAGTGCAGAAATGTTGGATGCTTTATTAAAGGCAAGAAGTGAATTTTCAAGGTTTCTCTGCTCAGTGTGCCCACAGGAAAGAGAGTGCTGCAGCTCTCAGTAACACACTGGAGATCTTGACTTAAGATTGAAGCTTGAGGTGGTCTCAGATTTGAAGTGAAGTTTTTTGCTTCATTCTAGTTTTCTCTACCTCAGTTTTTTCATCTGAAGGATGGACCTTATGGAACTGGAGGAGACCAGTGATGGCTGCAGCCAAAATATAGTGAAAAATGAAATATGTATAAATGAAAGATATGTATGGTTAAGTAGTTTGTAAGAGATATTGCAAAGTAGTTTAGCCCAAATATGTATCACTCATAGCAAGCATGTTTTAGGAAAATACATTATTCTGTCACTTTCAAACCAAATATTCCCATACAGTGATGTGAGGTAAAGCCCAAAAGAACAGAGCTACAATTCCTCAGAATTAGTTGCTGAAACTGATGGTTACTGGAAAGTAAAAGTAGCTGCTTAATTTTCGCTACCCAAACTGAATGAAGTTCAAGGGTAAATGCCACTAGCAATATGTGGAAACTCCTTCAGTCAGATTTCATTCAGTTCAGGTGTTAAAGAAAAGTGTCATAAAAGAAATAATGAGTGTTCTGATTTTACTTGGTGTCATCTAGGTGGATCAAATGGTGTTTTGGCACATGTTGTGGTTGGTGTAGCAGCACTGCTGTTCAGACACAGACATAACCCACACGTGTGTGTGTGTATTTAACAGTCCAGTCTATTAATTAGCACTAGCTATGCCCTATGTAGCTGTTATCTATTTTTATAGAGTGTAAAAATAACACATTTATTCTCTGTAATGACTAAGTAATTGTTGCTTCTTCGCTGATGGAATATTTGATATTTCAGGTGTGTTTATGGACTTTGTTGGGAAATACGATTTTGAGAGTAAGAAAATCACTCAGGGCTAAGATATAATATTTGCTGGTTTTATTATTACTTTTTATTGTGATTCTTTAAGTGAACTGTATAAAAGACATTGTTTGGACCTGGAAGAAAGTATTTTGGTTTGCTTCTCAATGCAGGTTAGTTAAATGCTGAGCTTTATTTTCACGTTATCCTGTGTGACGTTCTACAAGAAAACAGATTCCCTTTCTCTGCTGTATACCAGCTTCAGACAGAATTCCTCCCATGGCTCAATCCTTTGTCAGACCCTGGATTTATGGTGGGAGGAGATGTAATAGAACTATAGAGGGGAGGATAGTGATGTCAGGTGCTGAGCTGTGATTCTTGGCAGCTCAACAAGAAGGTGTAGGTTGGTTGAAGCAGCTTGAGAACAAAACTGATTTCAGCACTTCACCCAAACCATTGGGTGTACAAATGTTTGAATTTGAGTGAGATACATCAAGTCTATGGAAGTTTTGCATTTTAGTCTTTGGAATGAAACAAAAGTTCAAATCTGAGGGTTTCACATGGGATGGAGATAATGCACTGGTTGGAGCTCTCAGTGTCTATGGATAGATTTGATTACTGACTCATTAAAACAGAGGTTTCTCTGTATGTGTGTGTATGATATCAACATGTACACATCTGTGCAATTTATTTTCTCCTAGACTCTTCCCAAAATCCTGGATAAAGTGGCCCCTGCATTTGTCATGAACAGCTGCAGCTTCCTGGTGGAGAAGTCCCGGGCATCCACAGCCCGTGTGGTGGTGTGGAAGGAAATGGGGGTGCTGAGGAGCTACACCATGGAAAGCACCTACTGCAGCTGCAGCCACGGACTCTACAGAGTGAGTAAACCTTTCAAAAAACCCTCTGCCACCCTCCTAATACACATCTCATGAGCCTGGATGGAGGAGATGGCCTTTGCTGTGTGCACAGTGCGCTCTCTCCAGACCCATGTAGCCAGAATTTCTTTTCAGAAGAATCTCATTCTTTTGCCCTTCATTCTTTTACCTTCCATGCCAAGAAAGTAGAGTTCCTCTCTGAGGCTTCATTCAGCAGGGAAATAAAAGGGAACTCCAGTCTGCAGCCAAACACATTGAGCTGAAGAAAGGAATGTTTTGGGGATGATATCGGGACTTATCCTTACAAGGGCTTTCTCCAGTCTTGTAATAAAAATTCTTGCAGGTTATATGGACATTTCTGAGCCTAATTCAAAGGTAATAAACTGGAATACTCGTTGGTACAGGTTCACTGCCTAAGTGGCTAAATTTAGGAGCCTCCACTGAAAATCCTACATTTGGAGTTTTCTGTTCCTGACAGGCAGAGGTAGCCAATCTAAGGCTGCTTTTGACAGATGCCAGTGAATCTGAGCTATGCCTGAGACTGTGATCTAGACAGACCTGAATTCCACATCAGATGAGGTTGGTAGGAAGGGCTGCACTTTTACCAAATGCATCAGGCATCATTCTGGGAGATCTCCTGGCAGTTTTGAAGCATACAGGATAAGGTTGGGTAATTGTATTTGAGTGATCGTAATTCTCCATTCATTCAAATGATTAATTTCTTTGCTTTTTCTTATTCCAAACCTGTTGCTTTCATTTGAAAGGCTTCTACATTCCACCTCATTTCTTCCACTAGGGAGCAATCCTTATCTGTACAACATTAATAAGCAGTTAAGGATCCTGAAAGACCCTTAAGGAAAGAGCCATTATTACAAATAACAATTAATTAATAAGGCATTCAAATTATTATCTTTGTAAGCTCTATACTAATCCTTTTACCTCTCTGTAGAATGTAGCAGGAAGTATTCAGCTGCTGTTTTAACCATGTTCTTCTATACTCACATCAATTCCAGGACAGGAAAGACAGGATTAAAAAACGGCAGACAGTCAAAATCAAGAGAGTGTAATGCCCAGGGCAATTATATCTAACACTCCCTACTCCTGAGAAGTGTTAATGGCTTTTTAATAGGCACCACAGGTCAAGACAGTGGGTTTGAATCTTTTTAGACAGTGGGGGGAAATCTGCTTTGAGTGAAATCAATGACAAAGCTCCAAATGATCTCTGTAGAGGAGGATTTCACCGATTTCTTAGATAACCACAGCAAGATCTAAACCCAGTGACACATCAGATTTCATCGATACCTAATGACTTGTTCTCCATCAGCATCTGTGAGGTCTTTGACCAAACTTGCTTCTTGTGTGTCATTAAATGCTTAAAATAGTAGGAAGAGAAATCTCTTAAAATGTATGAAATTATTTTCTATGTTCCTTCTTGTCCTCTTTATTGTCACTGATCAGGGCCACAACCAGCCACTGAGGACAAGAGCAGGTTCACATTTGAGGGCTTGTGACTGGTGAGAGAATCCAGTGTTCCCATGGCTCTCAAGGAAGTCTGAAAGCTGTAAATCAGTTCTGAAATTTCCATTATGAGTGCCTTGAAAAGCTGAATCTCAGCTGGATCACTGGGTTATGTTTATGAGGTCACATATTCTTGTCTGTTTTTTTAAGCTTTTTTTTTTCATTTAGGGTTATTATTTATCTCAAAGATGGAGGATACATGAGTATTCCCATTATGAAGAATTCCTTCACCATTTCTCTACCCTAAGGATAACACAAACACTTATTGCAGCTTCTGTGATTCCGGCAGATTTAAAGTATTTCCACTATATTTTTCCTAATGCACTAATTACCCAACTTGTTAGCATCCAAATAGAATATAATTTCTTATGTTGGTTGTGCTGGAACTGCAAATAAATACATACAGTATCTCTTCCAGAAAATTGATACTTACAAGCTATCTCCTCTTCTTTTAAGTGGTCTTTAGAGTTGGTCCTATTTACTTGCTCTTACAAGTGAATTAGTAAGTGTGGAATTGACAGACTAAACTGAAGATCTTGTTCCATAAATGCCATTTAATCCTCAGCTTCCATCTATCAAAGCTACTTCATCAGCATCTTGGAGCTCTAAAATCATTCTTGTAAACTGGAAATTAATCACATAAGAGGTCATGTTTTTCTAGTGGCTTCAACACGAGTTCTTCACTCTTGCACCCTGAAGTTGGATGTGTGTCTAGGCAGTGGAATGACACTAATGCTCACAAAGAAGGTGTCAACGTCCTGTACTTAGGCTTTCTGACATTTGCTTTGGAAGATTTGTTTAACTGTGGATCGTTGAGTCTGTTTTTCAATTGCATATGACCGATCTCCCTGTAGGGATATATCCAGAATATCCCCTGGACTGGTACACCCTTATGGTTTTTTTTTACTTTTACACCTTGAAGTACAGTACAAACAACAGCTAGGATATAAAATATCCTGATAAATGCAGCAGAGGCTCCCAAATCCAGCATCATTCAGTGATTCAGTGGTCAGACTTCTATTAGAGAGCAGCAGCAGACCTGTCTTTAGATTTTTCAGCTCTCAAGCTATTTTTTTTTCTTTTCAATTCAAGCAAGGAATTCATTGAAGCAGCTGCTTTTCTGTCTGTGAGCACAGGTACAGCACTTGGCATCTGATGGGAATGGTCCAAAAGATTTAGGAAGAACCAGAAAGCTGTAGAGAGGCTACAAGATGTTAAAATATTAATTGTATAAGGCTGGTGGGTTAGGGTTAGGGTAACCTCATCTCACCACAGGTCGAGGAAGGGCTGAGGCAAACCAGAATTTAGTTTTCCTGATAGAAAAGCTGTGAGGGTTTTTCCCCTGGAATGTGTGTCCTCTCTCTTGGACAGAAGTTTTAAAATACTTTAGTAACTGAAAGATAAGGCAGGAATTGGGTACTATTGATATGTAAATGAGAAACAATAGTGACCCCAGCTTCCTTTAAGCCATTTGATTTCAAATGGAGAGGAGGGTGGAAATGAAAGGAGAAAAGAGATGGTTTGTCTGACGAATCTCCCTGTCTGTGTGATCAATGGAAATGCAATAAGCCAACTACCCTTAAGGAAGCGAAACATAAAACTAAAGAAACTATTGATCTTATCTAAGGTTTTGTTCAACCTAGGAACAAGAAAAGGTGGTGGTAAAATATTCAAACTCTTTTTCATCTTGTCTGGATTGCCCAAATCAATCTTGGAGGAGCCCTATCTCCATTTGAAAGTAGCTAAAAACAAAGTAACGAAGTTTCACAGGGAATTTTGCCTCCTGTTTCTGCCAGTTTGCAGCCCGGTGGTCAAACCAGAAAATATCAATAATAAAATAATAAACACCTTATCATTTCTTTGCTCATGTGATCACTGTCTGCATTGGTCCCTCATTGGAGATTTTACCCCTGCAGCTTAACCAGGTTTCAATTGCTGCCTCCCTTCTGTGGGATACAGAGCCCCCTTCTCATTTTTGGTTTTGAGAAGTCTGAATGCAAGGCTGTGCTGTGAGGAGATCTGAGAGCAGGCCCAGCCATGACCCCAGAAGAATTTACTGCTCTGTCATGTCACACTCTCACCATTCCTCCTGATTCCTTGTTACCTCGCCTGCTAATTAGGGCCCTTCCAAAGCATATTCCACTGTGCTGTTCCATTCATTACTGCATCCATCATCCTCCAAGTTAATACCTTTAGTGCCAGGGTGTGCAGCTGAGTTCCAAACCATATGTCCTGGTGATACAGCTAATCTAAAAAATTGAGCTTCATGCTCTGTGTGGACATGTTATGTTGGAAGAGCAGTTTCCTTGGCATGGTGTGCCTGATGGAGGAATTGAAGTACTACTGGAAACAGAGTTTAGCTTTTTGCTTCAAACAGATTATAAACATCAAGGAGTAACCAAATGAGTTTTAAAATTATTGCAGGTATCTTGACAATATCCAATGAAGGAGATTTTACTGCTGGTACAGATCCCTCTTTGAAGAAAGCTTTAGGAGAGCTGAGAAATAAGATTTTTTTTCCTATCCATTTTAATTCTTCTGAGTCATAGAAATAACCCAAATTTTCTCTCAAAAGGACTTGATTAGAGGAAAAAGCCCTCCCTTTGCAGAGACACTGGAACTGAGACCTCAGCACTGAGCAGTGTGGCCATGCAGTTCATAGACACTCTTGATATGAACTCTAATCTTTGCTAGATAGAAGTGGTGAGAGTTAGTCTAATTAGAAGATCTAATATTATCTGTCCCCTTTAGCCTGATCAGCATGGGTTGGCATATTTAAATGAGTGATGAATCAGTGATTTGCCATGGAAGAGTGGCTGAACTAAAGCAATATGCCAAGATGAAAGCCTCCCCTCTTTCTCATCCTTCAGAGGAGGCCAGCTCTGGTTTGATCTCTTTCTGCCCAGATGAGCCAAATTTTTACCCATGTATGATTGACCACTGAACTGCAGCACTATTTTTTCATAATTATCAGTGCACAATTAAATATTTTCTTTATCTTCCTTACTTTTGAAGATTACTTACCAAATTTCTGAGAGGAATTTTTTAGGTATGTTTTATTCATAAGCAGTTTATTACAGTTAATAGTCAGAAATTGAGTTGTTTTGATGGCGTTTGCAGGTCACATGATGCTGCTTCTGTTCTCCAGTAAGATGTATATTGTTCTTGTAATTGGAAGTCTGATGCACAAACTTGCAGATTATTTTAATTTGGCCTGTTGCCAGTATTCAACCACCAACAAAAATAATTTCAGCAATACTCTTGCCATAAAGGATGCCTGATAAGTAGTTGTAGACAGAAAAAATAAAGAAATGGGACATATTCTATGCTTTCTGGTGTACATTTCTGGAAAATGATTACATCATCTTTGCAAGTCTTACAGATTCTTTGCCATTTCTGATTTCTTTTGAGCCCCAGAGCTTATACTTTTCCTGAATATGAGTAAGTCTCAAAAGCATTCAAAAGCTTCTTTTTTTTAAAAAAAATCATCTCTACAATGTGTGTTCTTTAGCTGACCCTCAGTGCTCTAGAGATCTCATTCTAAAGCAGATGCTGAGAGTAAGAAAGGATAATTTTTCTTTCTGATAGGTCTGCTTCCAGTTCTGGTCCAAAGTGGCTCAAATTGGAAGCAGCTGTAACAGCAAGAAAAGTATAGAAAAAAAATAGTTATCTAATATTAATCTAAAGACTGATGTTTCAAATTAAGGGTGTTGATTTTTTCCTTTTCTTACGTTGTTACCCAAGGCAAAATTTGCATCTTATTTTCTTTATTTTCCTGCCTCTGTTATTTCCGCCCACCCCTGGCACTAATTGATTGGTGATTCATTTTGTAAGATATTCTAATTGTACCTTTTAGGCTGGTGGGCCTCACTTCACAGAGCTTTGTAGGGACTAATGGTATTTAGGAAGTGGGGGAAGAAGAGAGAAGAGGTTTCTGAGCAAACAAATCAGGAGAGGGTGGCTGTTTGTCCTTCTTGTAGATACTTAAATCTGCAAGGTTCTTATATGAAGTTCTTATATGAAATTCTTACATGAACTGCGGGAGCATTTCCCCTTGTTAAGTGTTTTTAATTGGTTTGTTTGTTTTATTTTTTGACAGGATGCTAACTAAGCAATCAAACCTTAACTATGCTCAGATCTGTTTGTAGGTGTGTTGATTTAGGCTCTCAGATTGTTTGGAAAAGCAAATTACAGAACATTGTAGGGATTCTTTGGCCTTATATCTACATGAAAACCAGAGTTTTCCTGTAGGACCACCCCAGCAGATCTCATTTTTCTTGATGGGGACTAAGACAGTTGTATTAAGGCAGAGATGGTGTTACCAATACTA
The DNA here is from genome assembly GCF_021018805.1 of Prinia subflava. NCBI lineage: Eukaryota > Metazoa > Chordata > Aves > Passeriformes > Cisticolidae > Prinia > Prinia subflava. Next base: position 6,824,440 of record NC_086261.1, read on the forward strand.
CAAGAGGTGTAAATACCATCTCTGTTCTCAAAAGTCATGGATGTTTTTACCATCTGCTAATTTTTGTTGAGGGTGCTCAGTGTTGCCATATGGGAGGGCTATTTATATGCATTTAAATTATTCTGTAAAGTTTACAACAAGGTAATGCTGCTCTCCATACTCTGTTTTCCCATTTCCTGATCCATTCCAGAGTCAGTTTAACCTTGCTGTTTTGGAAAAGATCAGTCATTGAGTAGGGTCATTTTTCTTATTGTCACATCTGAGGAAGGCTTATGTCTGGGGTTTTTGTGGTGGTTTTTTTGTTTGCTTGTTGTTTTGGTTTGTGTGGGTTTTTTATTTTGATTTGGGGTTTTTTGTAGTTTGTTTTTGATTTGTTTTGGTTTTTTTTGACAGGGGAATTGGTTTGGGGATTTCCAGCCCTACACAGGGCTAAAACCCATTTTCTAGCATTAGTGTAACTGTATTAAAGTTTCTGCTTAGAACATTCAGCCCTTCTTTCCATGTCTGCCAAACGCTGGTGTTTTGTGAATGACTCTGGGAAAGCTGTGGGCCCTTAGTCCAGTGGGCAGAGTTTGCTGCTGCACAGACAAAAAAACCTTTCCCTACCACGGCCGAAGGATTCACTGACTCTTTCCAGAAGTCTGTGCAGTGGTGCTGCCTGCACTGGTCAGTCTGGGGAGGTGTTCCGTGGACCCTGCCTTGAAAGATGTTTTGGAAAAAGTCCTTCCCGGCACCAGCTGCAGTGGGTTTCAGCTGTCGCTCAGCCCATCTGCTTTGCTGTTCTGAGTGTTGGGGGGTGGAGGAATGTTCCATTGTGCTTGAACCCACATTGTTACTTGAAACAGGGGAGAAAGATACTGGAGAAGGACAGCACAGAGCTTTCTTTAGCCACCCTGTCCCCAAAGCACACAGGAAGCACTAAAACCCAATGTAAGAATTATCAGGGGCACTGGGAAACAGTATTTTATTCCTTATTGCTGAGCACTCAAGGAAAGATATGTTGGACTTAATTTCCTTTTGTATGTATGACACAAGATGGTCACTGGTGCTAACTGGATCATGAGCAAAGATACTAAATTAATTTTTCACATCCTATTTTGATAATTCTTTCTCCTGAGATGTTGAGGCATCTGTATCTCTGACTTGCTATGACCTTGAGAAGACGTCCCATGCCATATGGTTAAATTATAGCACAATCAAATATGACAACAGAGGTGAGATCATAATAGATTTGACTCTGCAAAGCTGGGAGGTATCCAGCCCTGTTGAGATTCAGTGGACATGGCTGGCATGTAGAATAGAAAAGCAGAGCTGTCATGCACCTCTTTTTTGGTCCACCCTTTTTCACTGTCACACAGTTGTGTTAGCTCTGCTGTTTACCAACTTCTTCTGCTTGGGACTCACCCTTGGACAGCTTATTCCAAAAAATCCTGAACATCTCTTGCATTCCTTTCACCTGCTTATGATGCTAGCAATGTTAATGGTGTATCCTAGCTGTAGTTGGCTTTTTGTTAAACCTAGGGACACTGCAAGCTCCATGGGGCTGGGGAGTGGAAAACAGGCATCATCTTGAATAATGCTTGTCTTGAATGTTGTTCTTCCTTTAGATTTTATTTTTTCCCCCAGTGTGTTGTAAACAACTGAGGTTTCTCGTTTGTTTAAAGGATTTTTCCCCCTCAGCTGCTTTTGCACTTCCCAGATACTTGGTTGCAAGCCAGTCTTCCCATATTTCAAATCTGTACTCCAGAAAGGAGGCGATAGGTACTGACAGGGGTTATCAAACTGTTTCTCTACCAAGTGGATGAACAGCAAGACTCCATAGAATCAGAAGTGCAAGTGTCCTGTCACATCCATCTTCCAGCATTTGAGAGAACAGGACTAGACTGCAGAATCCCAGGGTTTGACATTACCAATCTGGGCAGCCCAGGCACTTGAAGCAAAAAAAGCTATTTGCTATTGCATTTGGGGTTGCATGGAGGAGAGATTGCATTTTGTGAGGGAACAAGACATGAATCAGTGGCTCACCTCTGTATTTTCACCCTGCTGACAAGTGACTGCTATCGTGTCCCCATTTGAAAATGAACAAAACCAGTGTACTCATGTGGAGACACAAGAACAACAAATGCTGTCACCTTGTGATTGAGGGAGTAGGTTTGTCCATGTGCTGTAAGGAGGAACAAGCTGTCCTACTATTAAAATCAGTGCTGTCATGCTCAGAAGTCAAACAGTCTTTTGTAGTGCCAGGAGGCTGAAAATGCCTAGCAATTTATGGTCAGGCTAATCTCTGAATTGTATTTATTCAGTTTATGGGCATAGCTGAGGACCTGGTTTGACTTCAAATGTTAGAGCCTTAACTACATTCACAGTACAAATTACAAGTGGAAACAAAAAAAAGTATAAAAATAAAGCAAAATCAATGTTTAAAGATTATTTTTCATTTTCTGTTTAAAATATTATACTGACAAATCAGACAACTACAGTCACACACACTGAATGTGATTTTTCTGGATGAAATGTTACTGTTTTATTTGAAGTCCTCTAAGAAATCCGGAATGGCGTGACCTTGGATGTCCACGGGATCTCAGTCTTCTAAAGAAAAACCTCTTGGGAAGGATAAGGAGTAGAAAAGCAACATTCCTAATGAAAATGAACCACTGCATTTCCATGGTGCCCCTTTAAAATCCCAAATATCATTGCACATCATCCTTTCAAGTTTTCTGGGGAATTACAGCAGCTAGCTTTTTGATTTCTGATGTCTCTTTTGCTTGTTAATCTGGCCCCGTGTGGATTTATTGTACAAATCTATTTGGCAGCTGAAAATTGCCCTTTGATGAAGCTCCTAGTCTAATCATGAACTCCTCAGGCATGGAAAATAAGAATGGGTAGGTGGAAAAGCACAGGCTAAAAGAGCCATGTTTGCCTTTGACTGTGCATGGATTTTTAGAAGCATCTGAAGTTCAAAGTTTTTGATTACAGGATTTTCTGTAAAGATGAGTTTCTTTCCTCATAGGATCATAATATTTGCCACGCTGGATCAGATCACTGGTCCATATAATCAGGTATCCTGCCTCATGCAGACACTGTTTCCTCATGGCTCTGAAGAAAACAAAACCTGCCCGTAAGGCAACTGATTCAATTACACTAAGACACGGAAAGGAAATAATCCTGCCAGCCTGACCTGCCTCTCCTTTGCTTCATGCACTACAACATGAACCCTGATTATCATTTAAAAAACTTTGAATAATGAGCTACATCATCCATGAATAATTATGTCACTTTTTCATTCCCTTTTGTAATCTTTTTTCAGACAGGGCTTCCTGCAGCAGTGCATTCTACCATTTGATGTCCATAACATGTGTATGCTGTCTGTTATTAAGCATAAACTGTATTTTGAAATCTAATATTCCTTTCCATGGTTTTTGTATCCTTGTATAATGTGCTTCCCACGGCTGCAGTAGTTCCCAGTTTTCTTGTCTGTCAGCTCTGTGTCCAGGCTCACTGCCATCCTTCTGCCTCTGTTATCTCCTGTGTTATCCAGGTCTCCTGGTCAGGTCTCCCCTAAAATCACACTGGATGGTCTGTTCAGTCTCTTCAGTCTCCAAATCTGCAGATACATCCTGCTTCCACCCAGCTCTTGTCTGTTTGGTTCGTTTCCTCGTTTAGTTTCTAATTCAGATTTATTTATTCTTCAGGTGTGCTGAACTCTTTTACTAATTGTTACCTTTTCTCTATGTTTCTTCTACCACAAAAATAGTTTCCAGTTGCCCAGTGTAGCAGATCTGATTATTATTTCTCTGCATTCACAGTACTGAATTCCTTCCTTACTGACCAAATGCTGACTTTTTTTTGCTTAAATCAGAACATATGTCCTTGCCTGGTACTTTAAACATCACAAATAACATATGGGAGTCTGCAGACTGTGCTGGGTGGTGGGCTTGTCCTCGAGGAAGAGTCAGAGTCAGCCAGCTAGAGAAGGTGGGTATTGCACGAGGCCACATCTGGAAATTCTGCTCCCACTGCAGCAACTTGGGTATGGTGACATGTCCTGTACAGCACAGCTCCACAGCCTCTCTGCCTTTCTGTAATTCTGTCTCAAGTCTGGACTCTTCAGATATTGGCAAATAGACTTGGCAAATATTCCAGATGTCATAGCAAGAGCAGAGGGAGCTCCGTGCTCCTGCCCTCCTCTGCCATGGCCAGGTGCAGCCTGCCCTGTAGTAGGGAAGGCTGCAGTTGTTGGAAAAGCACTGCAATCAGAATTTTAATAGCAAATTCACGAAGCTTTGATGCTTAGATGAGACTGTTAGTTCTTCTGGTTTGACCTCTTGTACATCATAAGCCTTTGGGCTTCACCCTGGCAGTTTTGTACAAAGCCCGTTAACTTGTGTTTGTGTAAACAGAAAAATATCCAGGCTGGATTTGAGAATATCACAGGATTGGAAATCTATCTGGTCCCTTGGTATTTTCTAGGTGTCAGTAACTGTTAAATATTACTGCCTTATTCTCATTTGAATTCATCTGCCTGATGTTTTAGCTGCATTTGTGCTATTTTTCTCTGCTAGTTTAGAGAGACCTTTAGTAACTTAGAGTTTGTTCTCTTGGAGGTACTTACACAACATAACCTAAGTGACCTTTCAATCTTTTCTGATAATTAATTAAACATGCTTAATTCTTTAATAGTTTGTCTATATCAGAACATTCAGGAAAGTGCCTCTGAATTAGCTAAAGGTGCAAGTGGAAATTCTTGTGCTAAACCACATTAAGCTACATGTCAACACACTGAAGCAGAATTAAGGTGGCCTTAATTAAATTTGGCTTAACTCATTTCTAAAGTAAATTAAACCAAACTGAATTGTAAACACTTTCATTTTGAATACCAGAGCAGAAATATGTTCTTCTGTGTGTGATAAACATGTGAATTTGAGGGTATGCTTATGCCAGATGAACTCTGAGACAGAAATTGATAAGCCTAGCAGGAGAGTTTGGGATGGAATTTGAAGTTTTATGGTTTATCTCTAGGTAAGACCCTGCATTGCATACTGCATATGGATGATGAAATAAAACCCCCCAAAAATGCTGTGATCTGCCTTGGATGTGTTATATTCTAATTTTTGTCTAAGGAATACATGTGCTGCCAGATGGTGGGAGATCTACAAGTGAATATATGTGCTCTAAAAAGAGACATTTTGGCACAGCATGGAACATGCAGAGATGCAGATATTGGGGACTATTCAGAAATCATTTGCATACTTGTCATAAGCAGGGAAGGCTCAGACCTGATGAGGCTGAGCATAGTAGAAATAATAATAATAACAAACATAAAATGTTGGTTACCTTCAGACAGGAGAAGAAAGTGAATTTAGAGACATTCCATACTGAGGATGTTTGATACTCTTCTCTGCAGAGAATTAGAAGGATATGTGTGAATATTTTTTGCTGCAAAACAACAAACCACTGGGATATTTTCAACCAAGTAGTTGTCATAAATGAGCCTCACTTAGCAAGAGTGGACAGAGAGTAAACACAAGCACAACGTAACACAGGATTGTCTGTCTAGACCAGAAGTATGGGATGCAAAGGCACCTTTGGATGATGCATTTTGGGAACAGATGGCAGAGTGGAGCTCTATGTGATAGGATTCTTCAGGACTTTTGATGAAAAGGAAAGATAAAAATCTTGGTGATTTTACCAGAGAGTTTTTTAAAGGTGTAAATCAAGGGAGGAAAGAAAGACAATTATTGGCTGCATAAACTGATCTGAAGCAGAGAACCTTTTTTGGAGAAGAGAACTAACCTTTCTTGAAGCTGTAGGGAGGAAAGCCCTATGAAAACAAATGCAGTTCGAACTCAAATAGCTTGTTGTAAATACACTGAACCAGTGCAGGAAAAACTGCAGATACAATAGCTTCTCAAATGTCTCCATGCTACTGCTAAAGAAGAATGAGCAAGACTACTTGAACGATCATCTCTGTTGATGATGTGTAATTTAACTCACTGTACTGGAATTGAAGGAAAATTTTGGAAATTCTTGAATTTAAACAGCTCCAGCTACTGGTCTGTTCCCTGCTTAGGGAGGACAGAAAAGGCAGCAGAATGTCTGGCTGGGATGAGGGGAATGGTATTATGCTACATCTTCATTTACTGATAATTCAGGTATGCATACTGCAGGTAGGATGGCAAAGGCTGGGAAATGATCCTCCTTGGCACACTGCAATAAAGCAGAAAATGGGATAAGCTACCTCAGAAGAGCTTGTATTCCATGCAGAAAAAGTAAACGTATAGCCCTGGGTTTCAGTTTGGGTGAGATCTACTTGAGATTTCGTATGGCAGCAGTAAATACTATTAAAGATTCCAGACATTACAGATGACTAATTTGTAACACAAAAGATGTAGTATCCACTGCAGTTCTATTTTGGACTACTTTGTAACAGGAAATGATGAATTAATCTTTGTTGTGGGAGTTTGTGGTTACCTAGACACCAGTGATCATGACCTAATTACATTTAATGTGGGCAGGGGACAGTGTTCCTATTAACAGGTTTTCTTGTATATTTTTTCCTTAATAATAAGGGTGATTTTTCAGAGCTGAAGAAATATTAGAGTTAAAGCAGACCACAAGAGGAAAAAAAAATGGAAGTATTATGAATAGAAATTGAGTCCTTTTCTAAAAAGGATTTTGTTGCATATCCAAAAAAGCACAATTCTCTAATCAAGAATTGAGGACATGTTCAGTTAAAAATGATGCTGGTTGAGTAGCAAAAAGAAAGTAATAATTAGTGTAGAGGACAGTGACTCATAATGCTGATGAAAAATCTACGTGATTGATTATAGTGAGGCAGATTTCTATTATTTCAGTCTCAGTTTCTTGTTTGTTAGCACTAATTGTTTACTAGTATTTCTGAATGTAATGAGTAAACAACTGTAGAGGTCATTTCCCTAAATGTGGCTCATGAAAATAATCTTGAAAAGAATAATAGCACAGATTTATTTTCCCTGAACAAAGAAAATAGGGAAAATAGACACGAGCCATTGTAATGTTGGAAATGGATATAAGAAGATAAAGAGTAAAAATTCATGGCAGTCAGTCCTTAGAACAGTAAAAAAGTATTTGAGACCATAACCAGAAAATAAGTTTTGGAACACTACTATAGAAATTATTGCATGGATAAGATTTTTAAACAGATGCCTGTATAAAAGTAGTGCCTTTAATTTGTTAGAGGCATTTCTTTTTCCACCCATTACCACATTAATCTTTTCAAAGATATTATCATGGTTCCTGCCTGGGTGTTTCCAATAATGATGATACTAAAAGCTGATTATCTTTGCCCTTATCATTTCTTCCTCTGGGATTTATTAGGTCACTGGACTAAGAGCAAAGGGAACAAACTATTTCTTTTCACCTTTTCTGTCTGCCATGGATGGGCACCTTTAAGACAGGGTTGTTCAGTTTGTTACTTCTGATCCAGAAATGGGAAACTTTCTACTCTGTTGACTGCATACTTAGTCCTAGTACAACTTTTGCTTTAGGGATTTGATTTAGAGACCAAATTCTTACTAAGCTAGTGCTAGGACTTATACCTCTGAAAATGCTTTGCCTCATTTTCTATTATCGTTATCATCACCACAGTCAACACTTTCTCAGCACATTTTGCCACAGGAGATAAAAATATTGATATGTAGTTGGGAAAGCAGGTGTTGTCTTTGAAATCTTCTGATATTTCAAGCCAATATTCCCATTTTGCACTAAGGGGAAAACACAGCCTTTTAAAAATAACTCGCAAAAATTGAAAACAGCTGATCACAGAGCAGGTCACTACCCTCTTCTGGCTGAAGAAAACTCAGATTCCAGACTCTGCCTGCTTCAATGCAAGGATTTAGATTGCTAGAAGGTCTTTTGTTGAACTTGTCCCTGCTTCTCATGTAAGAGTTGAAATATTTTGTGTAAATAATGAGAGCTTCCTTGAGCAGAGAGAGACTAAATGGCACAACAAAGGAGCAATGGTACTCACCTAAAATAGGACAGCCCCCATCCCTCATAGGGAAGAAGGGAACTCAACTTGCAAGTTTTTCTTTGGGGGTCTGATCAAAAACATCACCCAAGAGCTGAGCAGCTCTTCCTGAGAAAGGTCACCTGTGTGGGGAATAGAAAAAGTAGAAAACTCTCATAGTAATGTGGATGTAAGCTTAGAGTTAAAAAGATACAAGAATGAGGACATGGAACAATAAGACTGTGTTTTTGTGCTGTGTAGAGTTAGGCCTTGCAGCACAGAGAATTCTGGCTGCTGCTGGCAAGATGTGAGCTGCTGCTATCCTTCATGTCTCACCCTATGCTGAGGCTGGTGTTGCAATAAAGCTCGAGGAACATCTCCTGGCAGTCCTGCCCTGTTATTTGGAAATGATATCCAACAACCTGTATCCTATCATACCTTCACAAAGAAGTTTTGTCTTAGACAAAGCATCTTTCTCAAAACATTTCTCACCAAATGTCTTCCTGTTTCCTACCTTCTCTTAGCTTTATGAATAAAGCAGGAAGTTTCCTTTGGGGGTGCTGGAAGTAATGACTGAATTCCAAAATGAAATTGAATCAGAGATTCATACAAAGCAGCAAAGAAAACTATGTTCTATAATGAGTTTGAGGAAGATACTGTAAAATGATTTTGAAGAGAAGTATGGCTGTGTAGAACCAGGACTAAAAAAAAGCCTAGAAATTTTGTCCAGTTTACAGTAGTTTAGTCCTACTGGAGATCACTTATTTGATAAAATATAATTTAGAACAGATAAATACAGATTTTCTTTTGCCACAGGATCCATAAGGGCAGTTTGCAGTTGCTTGTAGGTACTTTTTTTTTTTTTTTTTTTTTTTTTTTTTTTTTTTTTTTTTTTTTTTTAAGTGGTCATTTGTTTAAAAGATATTGCTCAGCAGATTGTGCAGAGACTTGTTCTGGTTTGGAGGGGAAGCTGGTAGTTAATAAAATGATTTTATCTTGCAAGATAATTGAAAGCCGAGTGGGATTATTTGGTTTGAATTACTATCTCTACATGAAAACAATGGAGTACAAATCTGGCATTTCTGATGGTGTTTACTTTAGCCTTCTTTTTTTTTTTTTTTTACATTATATTATACTTTCAACTCTGTTTTTACTGCCTTTCTCATGCCTTTCTTCCTAGCCTGAGAAGCAGCAGGCTTGGATCTGTTGTGTGAGTGAGGGAGGAGGGCTGCATGGCTATGCCATGATGGCCCAGAGCGAGTACGCCTCACTGGCTGCCAGTGATGGGCAACAAGAGAGACAACCCTGGAACACAACACAAACAAACAAGCCTGAGTTCCTTGGTGACTTGCTCACAACCTTCAGCTCTCCTGTGCCCAGGTGAACTGGCAGCTGACGTCAGCCCTGTCGCCTGTGCTGCCAGACAGAGCCATTCCACCAAAGATGAAAACTGGGAATGTGCAGGAGGCAGCTGGACACCAATTCTGTAATGACCTTTTAAGAGCAGCCCTTCTGTCTCTTCCAGTGAGAGAGAATGAAATAAATGGGATCTGAAAGTGGAGCTCAGGCTGGCTTGGAAAGAGCGACAGAAAGGTCGCGTTTCTGATCAAGCCAGGATGTTCAGTGATTGGAAGGACTTCCAAGGGTCAGGGCATTGAAGATTTTTCTGGGTCAGGAACAACCCTGCTAACCTCCACATAGAAATGCCTTGAAATTCTTATCTGACTGAACAGCTCTAGGTAAAAGTGTTGCACAGGCTGGGTACCTGCAACAAGCCACCAAAACTGCTTCTGTGGTTTCACACCTTTAGTTCTCACCAAATCCATTGATTTTTGTACCCTGAAGTATGATTCGTACTGGGGGCTGGTATTAAATGTCAGCTTTGAAAATAGGCCTTGTCAGGACTAATGCAAAATTCACTCTAGTGGTTAATGTAACGAGATAGATCGTCAGACATTGTACATTTATTAAACAACCATAATTGTATTTGTATTAATGCTAGTCTCTGCCCAGGAGAGATTCAGACTTGGTATAATAGGATTTGTTTGTAATGCAGAATTGAGATCTCTGAATACAGATACAGTGGTAAACTCAGGGCTTTGAGAATGAAGCCATGCTGTGGGCTGAGCTTGAGCAGCTCTGGGATGTTTGGATGCTGGTTCTGCAGGTGAGGCTCTGGGCTGTGACCGAGGTGCATGGTTAGAGCTCATGTCAGACCCTGGGAATACTGTCAGATTTTTGGTTATTCTGGAAGCTGCAAAGCTGGTTGAAATACATTGGTAGAAGTATTGACTGCTTTCAGATGCCTGCATTTACATGTTCATTCTCTTTAAAAGGTCAGCAAAGCATCCTGACAGTTCTAAAGGTGCCCTGCTGTGCCTGAAGTGTGTTTAGTTTATGCTGTCTCCTCTGTAGGATATAGCATCAAGTCATTTTGGTATGATATTGATCATGTAGCAAATTTTTTATGTGGGTAAGGTCATTGCTTAGTCTTTGGAAACAGGTGAATGGGATTCTTTCTGAATTTTCCTATATTACAGTCATGTTATTTCTGGAAAATGGCCTGTGGTTATTGCCCTGCTCTGGTCTGCATTGATGTCCTGGGAATAAAGCAGATTTCTGGGACAGTGGCAGCTCTGCTCAGTTGGTTGCAGGAGGCAAGAACAACCTCAATTGGATTCAGCAGTGTCTTCCTGCTTTTTATGCTGACACAGTGCCCACCTCCCCTCCTCTGCATACTGATGTCCTGCATCTTTACTCTGCTTGTCTGTCACTGCAAATAGGGGAGAACAAACTTGACAGTGGTGGATTGAAGGGCTGTAAATGGTTATTGATTCCCAGACCTCTTGCATTCCTAGAGGTGGGGGTCAGGAGGGTGTGTGCTTTGGGACAGAGCATGCAGGTTTGTAGGGGTTTTAGCATGGGTGAGTGACAGGATGTACATGATTATGATTTTCCCATGGATTTGCTTATTCTGGCTGCGTGCAAACGAGAGATTGTGCTCGGAAGAAGATGTGCACAAGGTTGTGTGTACATCTGTGAGTGCACATTTATCTCTGCTTACAGGCAGAACACGAAACACAGTTAATTGCTATTAGCATTGCTTGAGTCTAACACAAAGACTGAACTTGATCTTGGAGGTCTTCCCCAACCTAAAGGATTTTATGATTCTACTGCCTGAGTGCATGGATCCTGTGTGGATATGTGGAATGCACATAGATGTTCCTTGTGGGTCTATACCAGGAAAGGTAAAACTAAAATTGGGATGAACTCTGTGTCATTCTGCTTCCAGGTGACACTGTCAGAGTTGCTGCTGCAGGCAGGGTGGGAAGAAGGCAGAGGTGCCTTCCTGTTGAGTCTTTCCTGCCACACCACATATGGCAGTCTGTAGCAGCTTGTGAAAGGGAAAGGAAGATCAATTCCAAAGGAAGACTGAAAAGAAAATGCACGCAGCAGTGACTGAGTTCAGATTTCATTAGCTTCTGATATCTGTGTTCACAGGAAAAAAAATCACATTTCCTTGGTGACCTTTTAATAAAGCAAAGCTGGGGGGAATTTTGTCTCTCAGTTCCCTTCCACTTGTAACTAATTGGAGTGGAGGTGTGCAGTGCACAGGACTGCAGCAGAGCCTCTGAAGGACTGCCTGCCCACAGCACTGCCATTTGTGCATTTCTTGCCTGCCTGTGGGAGCCCACAGGACAGCAAAGGAGATGAATGCCTTGAGAGGTTCTGTCTCATCCCTTCCTCCACCCAGGATGGGAGCAGAAGGGTGGGGCAGCCTCCTCACACTGAGCAGCCCTGTTCAGTGACACCTTATTGACCTAAGCTGTGGTGAAAAAAACCAGCACAGGCAGTGCCTGTCACAGCTCCTGCTTTGAGCTGTTACCTGCTGCTTGTAGGGCACGAGAGAACAGCTTATCCCTTGAAATGTTTCCTCCTTACTGCTCATATGCTGTTTATTAAAAGGTGGAAAGGAACTTTTATATCTTCTTAACTCTTCTTACCTTTCTTTAGGGTCTTCCACAGCTTTTCAGGCATGTCTTTCTCAGCCAAAACATTCTGGGATTTAAAATTAGTTGGATGGATTTAGCTTCAGAGTATAGGGCAAAGCAAGACCATTCTAGCTGAAGAGGGAGATGTGGAATCAAACCTCATGGACGTGGCCTGAGCCTATTGATACAGAGATGCTCAGCATCCCACAGATGTGTAAATACTTCATGCCCTTGATCCTAACCACAAGGCTAGACCTTGCCACCAGGGTATTGAGATAACAGTTTAGTGAATGTGCTGTCAACTGGTGGAGCATGAACGGGATCTTTTGTGAGTCCATTGCTGGAAAGGAGAAATCTAATCAGGATTTCTCATATATCTTTTGGAAAAATCTTTTGCTACATTCTCTGGGAAAGAAAAAGCTTGGGTAGATTCGTGAATTCACCTGAAAAGGTTCTTAAAAGAGGGACACCTTGAAGAGGGATCAAACATTGTGGTACAGATTTAGCTTATTATCTGCTCATACAGCCCAAGAATGAGACACATGTGGCACTTCTTGGTCTGTTTGGAATACATAAGTACAGTCCAGATGGCATTTAAGGTCAGGTTGGTTTTGCTGGAGATCCTGACTGGTTGAAATAAGGGAATGTAAAATTCTGAAGAGAGGCTTATTTCATGAAGACTGAGTAACAGATATTTCAAGCCCCAAGGTGCTTCATTAAATATCCTCTCTTTCCAGTCAGTTCCACTGATTTCATTTGAGAGTGTACAGCTAAGACAAACAGAATTAAATGTGAGCTCTCATAACTCCTCACCCAGAATCTAAACCCTAAAGAGCTTCCAATAAGGCAGAATCAGTAGTTGAAGACCTTCTCCTTTAAGACAGCCAGAATGCTCCCAAGACAACCAGAAATGTTTTACTCATATTTCTGTGTCAATACTACTGAGGCTTGGCATAATCCCAAAATATATCTCATTTGTGTATATGTTCTTTAATTTAAAAGAAAAAGAGAAAAAAGATAAAAATAAAAAAAAATAAAAATTAAGCCTTAAGAATTTTTCCTCCATTGCCTATGACATATTTTTTTATACAACTGCACAAACTTATTTGTTATATATACAGAACTCAGTCTTTCCATATAGAAAGTGTAGAGAATTTGCTTTCCACTTGAAGGGAAAATCAGTAGTAGGGTAGACGGAGAGAATAATTCCAAGTGTAAGCCATGTAATGAGCTGACGACATTTCTGTGAGTGGGTGATTAGTCCCTGTGAAGGGCTGTGCCCACAGCTCTTGCAAACCCGGTGCAAGAACACTTAGGGTCTGAATAAAGACTTTGTCTTCACTGATTGCACGTAATCCTAATTGGGTTTTGGATACACAGCCAGGTTAGTGGCACCAGACAAGTTTATGGTTATGCCTGATATAAGTTGCATCATCCATTGCTTGCTGACAAATGTACTGTCTCCACACCCAGACAAAGAAGTGAAAAAGAACAGGTTATATTTTTCCTAAATCATTAACCAATCATTTCTGATTTTCATTAGGAGTCTGAAAGAGTCTGGGTAATTGTACTGCTCAGCGTGGCTTTGTGGGAAAGGGCTTAATTTTTATGTTTCCATTTATTGGATTTTATTATATCGTTTCTTAGCTCACTGATGAATAAATCCTAGTTACACTGAAGTAAATGCCTGGGAAATAGAAAAACAAGTCTGTGTTACTCCTTTGTATGTGTTGGGGGTGACAGGTATTGCTGAGTGTAATTAATTCACTTATAAAGGGCCCAGATCTGCATTATCGTGTTTTCCCATTTTAACACTAATTACTAGAAATTATTAGCACGGTGTTAATAAATGAGTGAAGACTGTGTGCACAATTTACAAGAGAAGTAGATATGAATCTGTGTGTTTCTATTTAGTTCCTGCCTGTACTTTCCTGACTCACAAGAGGTGAGTGTTTGTTCTGGTGGAGTGCTTGTGTGCGGGAAATATTTGTGAGTGCAAACTCATCTTTGCTGGAGACTATGACTGAATGTGGGCACAAATGTGAGCACAATGTGAGCTGGTTCAAAACACTTTCTCTCACACCTCCAAACATGCAAATGTGCACTGCTCTGTCTGTACATGGTGAACACATTATTTTAATTATGCAGTTCTGAATGGGTGGGTTTGTTATGGTACCTGTGTCTCCAAAATGTGCCCTTGAACATCAGTGTTGTCAGTCTGAGACAGAACTTGCCACATGTGCCCTTTTCTCTCCTTCATCCTCACAGATGTGTCCTCTATTAGTAGCAGTTAATAAAGCCTTTTGGTTTTCAGTTGTGTTGGGGTTTGGTGTTGGGGTTTTTTCCCCGAGAAATTGTGCATAAAGAGCCTGGCAGAAAGTGGTATTTTCTTGAAAGCCATGTCTAGTGCTTTTTCCCCACTGTCAGCCAATTACTTCCTTTAGTGTCTGAACATAAGACTTGCCAATAAAAGTCCCAAAATAGCTTCTCTCACTATTACTAATGTTTGCCAACAATAGCTAGGGAAGAGGAAAGAAAATCTATTTTTGTCGCTAGGTTCTAACGTGAGGTTACCCTGCAGGCTTTAATGGAAATTAATTTGGTGCCTAAAGTCGAAGGCTTACTTGTACTGGAAAATTTTTTTGACCAAATTCAAATATGAGAGTTGAGAGGTGACAGGTGCTGGCTCCTTATGGACAAGAAGGTGCCAGACAAGTGAGTGCAATGTACTGCAGTGAGGTTTGGCTGTGGGTTGGGATGTTGTAACCCCTAAGTGGAGGAGCATGGAACAAATCTGACTAGGTGCCAGTCCAGGCTCCATCCAGAAATCTTCTTGTCTGAGCTTTCTTCAGCATCAGGACTGAATGTGAGGGATTGTAGAGCTGAGGTGGAAGGGGCAGACAGGTTCAGCTCAGCTAGGGATGGACAGACTCGTTGAGAGAACAATTTTTCTTGTCCAAGCTACAGCTTCTGCAATATTGCTCATCTGGAGTGGGGAGAATTTGGAGCCTGGACTGAGAAGAGTTAAATGCAGTGCTAGAAATGGGACAAATTGAGTTAATTCCAGATGTGTGTCCTTGCCAGGGTGAGCAGGCCTGTGAAGGATGGGCAGATTCAGCCCAGAGCCCAGGTGACTGAGCAGGGCCGTGGTGATGAAGCAGAACCAGGTGAATCCAGGAACACAAACCAGTGAATCAGGATCAGGTCCAGTGTTGGTGACTGGGGTCAGCCTAGGAATCACTGGTGGATCTGCAGTGACAAGGAGGGTCCCAGGTGAAGCCAGGAACTCAATCTGTGGATGGGAGTCTGGACTGATGCAGCCTGTGGGCAAGATAGATGTGTCTGCTGCTTTTGCTTAGGAGGAAAAACAAATTCAGGCTCCCAGGCAGTTTAATAACACCTACTCTGATAGCAGTAGGCACCTTCCAATGTTGCATCCATCCTTGAGCATCACCACTCTCTCCTCAGTTTGTGGTTTTTTGGTCCCCTGATTGCCTCTGAAAAACTGTGATTATTTATTGTCTTCTTGAGCCTCTCCAGATTCCACTCCTGTCCATCCCTGCTGTGTGGGACAGCACCAGCTCTTTGTCCTACCTCGTATCCTGCCATCCAGCTGCTCTTGTGGACTCTGGAGATCCTTTGTCAGCGTGCCTGGTGCTCAGGGGATGGGCAGTTCATCTGCCTGAGGGAAGGACCTGGTCTCAATGGAAAGGGGAGAAGAAGGATGTGGCTGAAGACCTGCCTGCTGTCCTGGTTTCATGTATTGCTGGCTTTTTATTACAGAACATAAAGGATACAAGTTCTTTTTAAGCCAGACTCTTTACTGTGGTTTTGCAGTGAGGGTTTTTTGAAACCTAATCTTTATTTCTTGTTAGTCTCTGGGGTTTTTTTTTTTGTTTGTTTGTTTTTTTTTTTTTGTTTTTTTGTTTTTTGGTTTTTTTTTTTTTTTTTTTTTTTTTTTTTTTTTTTTTTTTTTTTTTTTTTTTAATAAAATATGGCAGAATTCCAGATTAATACCTTCAAACAGCTTTGTTCCTATCCATGAGAGGTGAAGTGTGAGAGGTAAAGAGAATTCTGGGCTCTCTCCCTAACTCTGCCAATGCCCTTGAAGAGGTGCCTTTGAATGGGTTACTCCTCCTCTGATTCAGCATCCCTGCTTGGAGCTTGCAGAGCTGCTCTCCTACCTCCCAGAGGGTATCCTACAATTAATTGAGGAATGTATCTAAATGGCTTTAGCAAGCAGGCTTAAAGTCACCAGGGACAAAGCTGTTACTAGGGCAGGAATAAAGGTCAGGCCCTTGCTGACATCGTTGTCTTGATTAATTAATACACTAATCTCTATGACTCCTCTTCAGCAAATATAATTTGGCCTCAACCTTTATTTTGTTCATTTTTCTGTGAATTAGTTTTGAGAGAACTAATGGAAAGACCTTGATAGAAAAATTCCACTTTTCACCCTATACCTTCCCCTTGACCAGCCCTGTAACTTGTTCTCTCCTTGTTAACTTTTGCTCCTGCTCGTCTGAGGGCTTTGCAGGAAAGTTCCCTGGCCAGTTAAGTGGCTCTTCATGGCATACCAAGAGAGACTTATCTCTCAGTTCAGGTTTTGAGGAGTGATAGCTGATTGCTTAAACTGCTAGGAAAACAGTGTGTGGAATTGATTGAAGGGAGAGAGCTAATATTTGATTCTATTTTCCTGTGGATATTTCCTGTGGGAAAGTGCAAGACCAATTCTGGAAAACATTAGGAGGAAGTGTTTTCTCCCAGCTGAAGGGCTGAGTCGCCATCCGTGAGTGCAGGAAGGTCAGTAGTTTGGATTCTGTGACCACACAGCCCTGAGGCCCAGAATTTTGGGACAGCTGTGTTTGAGCACAGAGTCTGTCCATGATCTATTAGGGTTTGCTACCAGCATCAGAAGATGCAGCAGGGCTTGGAGAGGAGCAGAAGGCAGAGTGAGTGAATGTGTGTGGCGAAGCGCAGAGAAGCGAGCCATCCTTGGATGGAATATTCCTTCCAGTGCTACCCACTGGGAAATCAAAGAAATGAAGAAAATCTCTCCTTGTCTTCTGTTCAGCTCTTAGTTCTGCTTTGTTGTACTTTCCACTCCTTCGTGATTACATCCATGTCTCAGTCAGGTATTGTTTTCTGCTTGAGTTGGGAACATTCCCTAAAGCTGTTCTGAGTGCACAATAGTCTTGTTCTCTTTCTTAGGCCAGCTTTAGACTGAATTTTGGCAGATTACACAAGTGTGGAGTGTTTACTGTCCTGTCTTACATCATCATGTATCCTGTATCATTTATTTCTCCTTAACAGATTCTTAGCACTGTCAGTCTAATATGCATCAGAGGCTGAAATGTATTATCATAATGCAGTGCATGGTGGGTAAACCCATGCAAATTGTTCTGTGGAAAGTCGTGCTAAATTATGTTCTTGGGGGAAAAAAAAGGCAGAAAAACAAAGGCTTTTTTTCTTTCCCCTTTTCTTAACTATTTGTTCTGTGGATTTCTGAGCAGCTGCCAGAGGCACAGGTTTAAGGGGGTTGTTTGACATTCAGCACCACGTGCAGTGACGCTCCTCCCCACAGGACACCCTGAAAGGATGGAGTTGAAAACTGCACTGGGTTTTCTATGTGTCTCTGTGATGTTTAGTTCTTAAACATTAATAGCTTGTCAAAGGAAAAATCTGTGTGAATGTTGGAATAGCACAGTAAAGAGGAATGTCTTGACACTTTTTTTGTCTCCATTGTCTCCATCTCCTCATCTGTAGGAATATCAGGTTTTGTGCACTTAAAGGGCTTCAGACGCCTCTTGGAAGAGGCAGTTCTGATCATAGGTAGTGTTGTTTTTAGATCTGTGTCTTCTTTGTTCTCTATTACCAAGGTCATTTTCTAGGGGACTGGCTCCTTAGTTCCTCTGAAAGTCCATACACTTTCCAAACTGAAGCAGTAATCCTCCTTTTGGGCAGAACACTTGATTGTAGTAGAAATGATTGCAATGTCACAAACAGAGGATTATCATTTTCGATAGAAATCATAAAAGGACTCCTAAGAAAAAAAGCAGCATGTTCTTATGCAAATTTTCTCAGGTAGTACATCTGCAAGATGAAAAATCCTGAGAGCCTGTAATCTGGAGTCAGCGTCTCCTCTGCTGACAGAGGTTTGTCTGCTTTGCTGTGAATGGTCAGTAGATTTTCAAAGACTCAGAAACTTGCAGTTTGTTTTTACAAGTCCTATGTGCTTCTCACCTGATACTCTCTCTAGGTGAAACATTTGTCAGCTGCCCCCCATTTGCTTATTACTGGTCTCCATCTCTGAAAAAGTCAATGTGGACATGTTCATGGCAGGGCAAGGGGCAATGTGTGCTTTTGTGTGGGTCACATGAGTTACCCCACCTGAGAGAGCTGCCTCTCCTCACCACAGCTCTGTGTCTCTGAACTTGTCTCCCTTTCTTCAGTCTGTTCCTCACAGTCTTCAAAGACTTTCTTTGTCTCTATCTCTCCTAAAACACAGAGTGTGCAGGTATTAAACTCACCCTGTGCTGGCAGTATTATAGAAGGGAAAATACTGCCAGGTGGTTTGCAGAATTTTGCATCCAGCTGCCAGTTATGACTGATGTTCTTGGTAAATATGTCCAATTGTCTAAAATCATCTGCATGCTCCAGGTCAGCTCCCCACGGACAAGCACCACAAGTTCCTGTCTCCTGTAATAAATTAGAGGCTTTGTTTTGATGCTCATTTTTGCCTTCCTTTTAGTAATAACTTTTTCCAATGAAATTTAAGGTATAAATATCCAGCATCCATATATTAATGGCTCTCAGTTTACTTTGTGCCACTGGACACGTGGGCTGTGATGAAATGAACCTTTGGGCTCTGCAGGGCTGCAAACCCTTGTTAGTGGTTAATGGCTGTTGGTTCACCTGAAAGGACCTTCTTGATCTTTGGTTTCTTACTGTGGATATCACATCCCTGGGCTCATTGCAGGATGTCCTTCCTAACCCAGCTTCTGAATGAAATGATTAGTAACTTGCCCTTGGACTGTCTGGTGAAATCTCCCTCTGACCCAGCTTTCTCATGTGTTCTGTAATTTTCTATGGTGTTATTGTATTACATGTTCATTTTGTGAACCTATATTAAATCAGAGCAGATGTCAAAGAGAGCCTTGCAGTATTTTTGCCTGAATTACCCTCAGTGTTATCAGCCATTCTCCAGGTGACTAGTATAGAGTATTCAAAAGAGAGAAAGAAAAGGTCATATTTTCCCTGTTATTGTCCATTTCTCTGTTAAATGTGACAAGCAGCAAGAAGGGTCCTGTGTCATAATGATTACACTGACACCTGTAAGAGAACAGCCAGTGAGCTCCTTGCTTGTACTTCCAATCCTCCCTCTTCAAAGGGAGCAGGCACCAGGCTGGGGAAAGTCCTCTCCTCTGCCATGTCTCTTTCCTCTGATCTGAGCTGGGCAGAGATGCTTTTTGTGCCTTCCCATGTGCCTTTGGCTTGGAAAAATCAATGCCTCCTTTGTTGTTTTAGATGTGCTAATACAATAAATTGTAGAATCATAGTTGGTTCCTGTCACTGACACTGATGTTGTAGGGAGGGATAGGTGGGAAGGCTGGCTTTGATGGTGTTTGCTGAAGATGACCAAAGAGAATTTGTGATATGGAAAAAAGAAATTAGCTTGGGGGAGCCATTTATAATTTAGGAAAAAAGCCTCAGGTAGCTCTTGACATGTATCAGAATACAGAGATGGATATAGAAGGCATGAAAGGTTACAGTAATGAAAACTGAAATGAGAGAGGAAGGTGCAAAGCTGTGGATTGGTCTGTGTCCTTACCTCTCACTTGTGAGGGTCTGTGTGAAGGCCTATTTAAAGTAAGTTTTTAAGGACACCTACACACAGAGGGCCTCAGGATGATCTCTTCTGGACATGTGCATGTAATTATTCCACCATGGAAGCTGCTGTGTGCCATCTGATGTGCCCAGAAAAGCCAGCCCCAGGTGGAAGCTCTGCTCTGAGGCCGTTGGCAGAAGGATAGGAGGGATTTTCTGGAGAGCAGAGTTAGACCTGGAAGAAAGAAGTAAGCTTCTATGCTTCAAGGTGTGATTTGGAAAATAATAAGGGACTCCAAGGACTGGAATAATAAGAGTTTGTGTAGGCTGAGATTTGGATGCATTCTGGAGCCACAGGCTACCTGGCAGAGCTTGTAGGCAGCCAGGATGGGAACAGAGCAGGATGCTGTGGGACCATGCTGGCTGCTTTGCACGCAGATCAGCGCTTGCACATTGTCTGGTCTGTTATTTGATATTTGATTAAGGTTGTAACTCACAGAATTAGGTGAAGCCCAGGTTTTTTTCCCGTAGGAGTTGTAAGGAAATTAAGAAATTGAACTACTAAAAAGAAATCTTTAAAACTGGCCAGCAGGCTCAGCAGTTGATTGTCTAAACCAGGTTCAACAAGGTAAATAATCATAACTATGATTACTTATGTTTAAAAACTTATTTGATGTCATGGGAGAACCACCAATAACACAGCCACAGGACCTGGACTAACACTGGGGCAAGGAAACCCAGTGACTGAGACAATTAATAGAATTGATTGGCCCTTCATAATATGATTTTTACTTTTTTAAAGAAGTACAGGAGCTAGAGGACAAGTGAGAAATTAATACATAAACCTTCTTTTAGGGCTTTCAAGGGTAAATCTAGGCTAATTTTCATGCTGAATGGTATCAATGGGCATTCCAGATAAGTGGCGGCTGATGAAACAAGAGGCTCCCACAAAAAATAAAAAAATCAAGAAATTTTAGGTGTTATGGAGTGAGAAATAAAAGGGTCTGCATGTAGTCAAAACCTAGTTAAAAGGCTGGGAAAAGTGGGTAGGATAAGGCAACACTCAGATGGAAAAAATGTAGGGTGAATCCAGACACCACTCTGTGAATTGGTGCTGGTCAGTATTTATAATTTGAATGGCTGGAAGGCAAGGAGATAATAAGATAATAAGATCTGCTGCTAGCAGCTGATGCAAATTATACCGTGGGAAGAAGGGCTGAAAGATTGTGGGTACTAGAATGGAAGATGAAACAGGCAGTGGCAGGGTGCAGCATGTTTGAAGGAATAGTTTAAAGCATTCAGACACATGGCTGGGTTCTGAATTAGCTCTAACCATTCAGGAAAACATAAGTAGCTATTACAAAGACAGCTTGATAAAGATGTCTGTGCCATGTGCAGCAGCAGCAATAAAGAAAAAAAAAAGTGGGTAAGATGCCTGTGTGTGTGAAGAAACAGGGAGCCTTGGAAGATGTTCTAATATCCCTGCAGACGTGAGTGGTAACACCTCCTGTGGAGTAGTCTGTGTGTTATGGGTCATTTCTTTGTAAGAGACAAAGCAGTGATATACATGGGCTGGAGGGAACAGATGAAAGTGTTTAGTGGCCTGGAAGGCAGCTTCAATACAGGGAAAGCATTGGGGAACATGGAGCTGCTGAATTACAAAGGGAAGGAACAAAGCTCAGCAGTGCAGAGAGCACAGCAGCAGAAACACAGGGCTGGGAGAGGCTCTGCCATGCTGGGGATGCTCAGAGCCTCCTCACAGGGTTCTCCTCTGCCTGACATTGCTGCCAGGCCAAGGCACAGTTTCAGTGCTTTGTGAGACTCCACGATGATCTGTGTGGCAGCAGAGGGATGGAGATAATTGGGGTGTAGCCCTGATGTCATGTCTGAGATGTTTTGGTTTATGAAATTTCTTTCCCAGGTGATTTGCTGTAAACAAAAAGAGATGTTTTGCTAACTGTATCTATGTTATTAATTCCTTTTAGAGGAGGGACTCCTTGATGGCCCTCTGGCTTAACCGATGTGGTTGATGAGGTGTTAACTTTGCCCATCCAATCATATTGGTCTCTGTAAATAGTATATAAAGAAATCACTTTTTGGGTAAATCCTTTCTTTCTAGCCTTCTGAGGCTTCACTGAGCCAGTGTGGTTCATTTTGTGTCCTACAGTGACAGTGGGGTGCCATGCAGGATCAGCTGGGCTGTTTGGGTCATGCTGTGTTGGCTTTCACTGAATCTGTTCTAGTGCCCCTGCCCCTGTGTTGGTGCAAAAGTGAAAGGTTCCCCCATCCTGCTGTCTCCTTTGGGATGGGGAAATAAAGCACACTAACCTTGCTGTGTCATTTTGGCCAATAAATACTTTTACCTGGTGGGAGGAATAGAATGCATTTCTTAATTTAAATGCTTGAAAACCATGCAGAAAAATAACAAAGTGTTGTGTAATAGAATAAAAATGTGTGTCACCATTCCATGAAATTAAGATGCAACAATTGATTCTTTGTAGAACATATAATTAACCTCAGGATCCCCACTGTGAATGACATTATGAAGACAAATACCTTACTGAGATTTTTAAAGTGGGTTTGACACTTTGAGTAGCATCTACATTTACATTAGCTAGGATAAATATCATAAATCATTTTTTTCAAGGCATGTGATGGTCACCAGCCAGGATTAGAAAATTATTTTACACCCATGGTGAAATATGGCCAAAGTGGGTAAATTCATAGCTGGTGAAAAGGCTTGGGTGGGCCAAGAGTCTGCTTACTTTTCTGTACATCAGAACTATTTATAGAGGCAAAATTTTAAGTGGAAGAAGAGGGGAAGAAAAGTCATCCAGGGATTTGGTTGCCAATTTATGACTTGAAAACTTTCAGCTTCTTGCTTGCCCAAACTGCCTTTAAAAGCTAATTCATTTGACACAGATTCTGAGACATATTTATTGCCCCACCTCACACTCAGTCTCCAGATACCTCAGGAAGAAACAGTGGAGAAGAAATTTGTGAGGGACAAAAAAGTGGAGGGAAATAGCTGTGGAAATACTGTGATAGAAAGATGTGGAAATGGAAATGTCTGACAAAGAGTTAGTCAGTGGAAAGAAGGAAAAACTTTTCCCCACAATAGAACTAGAGAATTCATAACCTAAATAACTCATTTTTCTAGAGAAATTGGCAAGAAGTTTTTGTTTCTTAAGTCCCAAGTTCTTCTATGAGCAGTTTGTCCAGGACTCTTTCTCCAGCAGATTGGAAGGAGAAGTTCTTTCATCTTCCCTTTCAGTCTCTTCCTTGAACAGTGTTGCCCATGACATATATACCTTTTAATAGTAAAAGAATCCATTTGAATGATTGAAACAATAATTACTTCTGTTGAAGTACAACTTCAACTGTGCTGTTGAAGTTTGCTCAGCTGAAACACCAGCTGAGCTCAGCAGAAGTTTTGTGAGGAGATTTAAAGCAAGTCAGGTCTTTTCCTTTTCTCCTCACCATGTGGGCAGAGCAGCAGATGTAATGAGGGCAGATGTGCAGAACAAGGCACACTTCCCCAAGGGTGCCAAGGTGGTCAAGGTTGCCATTAGTTTTCTTCTTGTTATCATTCCTCTGTATCAGCATCCACTGACCTCAGCAACCCTTCCTTCTTTCTCATCCTTTTATGTCCTGGCTCTAACTCCAGTCCCTCTCAGTTTCTTTCTAGAAATTCCTGCTAGCCTGTTTTTGGTTGTGGTTTTTTTTTTTTTTTTTTTTTTTTTTTTTTTTTTTTTTTTTTTTTTTTTCCTTTTCTTGCATCTTCAGCCTTTTCTACTCGCTTAATCCTCTTGAAATGTTTTGGCCCAAATTCCCATCCCCTCTGTTTCATCTCTTTTCCATGCCATTCCTGCTGCTGAGGGATTTCTGGGGCATGAGAAAACCTGGGTTATTCCCTGCTGCCCTAGCTGTCCAAGGAGCCAATTCCCCAGCAGGTGCCTGTGTATTTTCATTCACAGGGGTTGAAAGTACAGCAACCTTCAGGGCTGGCTCAAGCTAAAATTAAGGCTGCAGACACCAGGCACCAAATGTTTCATTCAGCTCCCTAAGTTTGTCCTCTAGAGCTTCCAAATGGTTTTGATTAGTATTCCAAGGGAGAGCGCACTGATGGAATTAGTGAGAAACCAGACTGTCAATTTATTTATACCCAGCCTTAGGGCATAGCCATTGTGCATGTGTAAAGCTGTTGAGATGCAGGGAATATTCTGTAAGTGTGTGTGTATATGTGTTGACTGGAAGTGGGTTTGCAGGGAAAAGCTGTTGCCCCAAGGACTGAACAGTGACCTAAAGCAGGACAGGCTGCTGATGTGACAGTGCTGTATTTCCTTCTAGGAAAAAAATTGATCCCTCTGAAATTTTCTCTCTACTTGTATTTATTAGTATCTCCCAGCTCTAATTTTACTGTAATTCTCATTACCCTTGTGGAGAAATCTCTAATTTAACTCCTGGAGTCTTTCCACCTCCTTCAACAATATCTGTGTTTCATAACTATCTCTGCCTTTGCCTCCTGGAGTATTTAAAGCACACGAGTAATGAATAATAAAGTTTTTCCATTACATTGATATTTAGCCTGGGAAGTACTTTGAGAGCAAGCTGAGAGATGTTGGAAACTTTTAGTTGTGGATATTCATTTGATGCATCAGTGCAGAGCATGAATGAACTGGTTTTCCAATACAATTTGATCAATTTTGTTGAGGAAAATTTGTATTGACAGTGTTGAGGCCAAATGATAAGTCTTTTATTCTTGTTCCTCTGTTTTGTATTACAGTGGAAAATAAATATATCTCAAATTTGGAATGTTATTAGGCATCACCTCCTCCCATTCTGACTGTTGCAGTGTGAAAATGTGAAAAGGGTTTAGGAAAATTTTTTCAGCTCCATTACTCTCTATAACAGCCAAGAAACAATTAACCTGTTATCCCTTAACATGGTGTCTGCAGAAGATTATTGCATGACAGAACCCAAGGGACCAATTTGCACTGTGCAGTGGAATGTGGTGCACCAAGCTGAGCCTGGTCCAGACTGGTACTTTGATGTAATGGAGAGCAAAAACTGTGTGGAGCTTTGAGGTGATCATTACAGTGGGGTGGTTTAGTTAGCATGTTTTTGAGGCTGGAATAATTAGGACTGATGAACTTGTCTGCAGATTTCTGATGCAGGGGTGCTGCTTCTCCTTCAGAATTTTCCTGGATCCTCTTGGCAGGGGAGACTTTGCACTGTGCTCCACTGGCCACACAGACATGACCAGAGGAGGGGACAGAGCTGTAAAGCCTTGTGCCAGAGAAGAGATGGGGTCACTGAGAATCCAGGCTGGCAGGACACTGCAGGGGAGGTGCTGGCAGGCAGAGCAGCTTCCTGCTGTGCAGCTGTGACAAACAGACCTTATATTGTCACTTGGGAACACCCAGACTGCTTCCCTGCCATGGAGCTGTGTCTCCTACCAGCTTCTCAACCAAACCAGAGTGCATCACTTCTACCTTTCTACCTTTCCTCTTTCTTTTGTTTCTTGTAGGATATTTTCCTAACTCTGAGTTGTAAGCACAATCTGAAAATTTCTGCAGCTGGCTGTGCCACGTGGCTACAAGGGAAATGCCTGGGGCTCAGGGTTGCCTTTCAGTAAAGCAGGTGGGACTGATAATTGACCACTACAGCAGACCCTGGCATTGCTGGCAGATGCCATCAACAGCTTTAGTTCAACAGGTCAGCTCTGTCCACAGCTTTGGTTTAAAGGCAGTGGTGCTCTGCACCTCCAGCTCCTCCTTCTGCTGAGAACTGAGGAGGGAGGAAGGAGAGAGGAAATTGCCTGAGTTAAAATGAATAAATGTCCGTGTTTGAAGTGAATAAAGTATGCTAACAGGCAATCCTCTGGCTGAGTTTCTAGCTGTTACTCCTGAGCTGTCTAATATCAAAGCAATATGGGTCCCTCATACAGCAGTGCATGAGCAGTTACTGTCTTAGGCTTCTGAGGTGTGTTATAGTGTTAATATTATTATTATTATTATTTTACTCATAGGTTCTTAAGGCCTTTCCATATCCTGAGTGAAGCTCTAGGGAGTCATAAAGCCACAGGCTGAGTTTCAGCTCAGGCACTGTTTGCATCTCCTTGATAGCTCTTTAGTATGTTGCCTTAATCTTGGAAGCAAGACCCTGAGATGCACCCCAGGGAAAGCCTCGAGATGTTCTTTGTATTTTTTGCCCCTGAGAAAATAACTCTCTTGCTGTGGAAATGACATCTTTTTTTTCTCTGAAATGTCACCACTTCTGCCTGCTGGTTGTAACTCTGCCACACTAAAATATCTTAAATCTTTTAAAGTAAAATAATAAAACATTTAGGAATCTATTTAGAGCTGCTAAGCATTCTCATTGTTTTGTGTTAATGACCCTCAGTTCCCATAAACTTCTCCATCCATATTTTTTCTTATAAATTATTGCTACACCTTTTTGTACCCATATCTTGCAGTAGAGGTGAATAGGAGGAGAGTAGAAATTATGTCAGACATTTGCCCACTGTGATGAAAACACTTAAGAGACTTTTCAGAGGGCTTCAAAGTTGGTTTTTTCCAACTACACCCTGCCTTAGCACTGAGGCTGTTCCCTCAGATTGTGTGTGCCCTTCTGAGCAGGTCCTTCCCTGTCCAGCCACTCAGAACATGTTTCAGTTCTGGATTATGTTCATCATAACTATGGATTGATGCTTTGCTCATAGAGCTTCAGAAAAGAAACCGAATCACAATATCTTGTCCATAGGAAAATGTATTTGTGATCAGAGAGAGTTTTTATTTATGCCAGATGATATTTGCATATGCTGAACCTGCTGGAGAGGAAGTTATGGTAGTGCTGTGCAAATAGTTTCTGTTCTCTAACAAAAATGCACCCAAAAACTCCTCAGGAGAGCTGCAGACATTTATGTGTGAAATCTCTTCTTTCTTCCATCCACCTGTGTGTTTTTGGCCCAGAAATAATCTTCCAGCTATACAGAGGTGCTCAGACCCGAGGACCCCAAAGCATTTTACAAATGTAACTTTATATAGGGAAAGAGCAGAGCTCTGTCCCCTGTCATGGATTACTGAACACGTTATATTTTATAATATAAATTATAATGTGTTCAGTACCCATGAGATGCTCACTTACAAATATCTCATGGAGGGTGATGTGCAGGCTGTGCTGATGTGGAGCTCTCACCATGCCTAAGGCCAGGGCTTATTCTGGACTCCTGAGAGTTGCTAAGGAAACAGCCTGGGAGTGGAGCTGGAGGTCTCACAGGAGCTTGGCTGCAGAGATGTTTTTTGCTGCAGAAACACACAGGGCTGTTCTTGGCAGAGGCTGGCCCAGCCCCTGATGGGTGATGTGATCACTAAGTGCCAAAGATGAGGGACTGTGCAGTTATAGTTTCTTTTTGGTATATCTGAGCTTTGTTTGTCTCCTGCATGAAGCTGCCATCAATTACACTGACTTACTCTGATGCAGGCCCTTGGTGTAAAACCAAACACAGACTATTCACAATCAGCAAAGATCCACAGCCTGGAGAATTCCTCTCTTGAAAGATGAAGTTGATAATCCAAACCCTGTTTGTGCCACCAGCTTTTAACAGACTGAGAAATTCCTTAGAGGTGTTTGTTATTTTGCAATTACTTTTCAATTGATTTTCTTAAAAAACAATTCATAACTTGTTAAAGATCTCTTCCTCTCTTTTCTCTCCTTGTCCAGTTTGCTTTTTCATCTTTGCTACTGCCTAATGGTTATAATCACAGGGTTTATTTTATTTTCCCATTACTTAGGTAGACAGCTCCTCTACAGAGAAAAACTGGATGATTTGTAAAAATGGATTTACAGTCAGATTCTCCTGGGGTCTAACTCTTATGATGACTTCTGAATATTTACTTAAAACATTTAAACTATTTGCCTCTGTTTCCCCTGCTGGAAAGCAGAGGCTATTCTAGGATATCTTCTGCAGACCATGTGCTGTTAGTTAATTTACAAATGATTCTGTAGGGGAAAACTCCACATGTAGAAATCATGAAACCTTGTGCCTCTCTCCATCAGGGCCTGCAGCTGGGAACGAAGGAGCTGGAGGAGATGGGAAGCAAGTTTTGCCTTGGTTTGCTGATCCTGCACCTCAAATCCCTGCCCTGCAGCAAGGAGCTGATGGCTCAGGCAGCACTCCTGCTGGACCTGGAGGAGGAGATCACAGACAGGGCACAGAGGTCAGTGGCTGTTGTATCCAGAGGTCTCTGCTGTGGGAATTGAGTTGGTGGGGGTGTGTTTTGGGTTTAAATCTGCAGAAATGGACTCTCCTTATGGCTGAGGTTTGCATCTTGGAAACTGCAGTGTATGGAGAGTAATTGGAATTGAGATGTGATTGACTCCCAAAGAAACTACTGGAACAGTGGGTCCATGCCCTGCAGCCATCCATGTGGAGAAAAAAAAAAGGTGAAAGAGAAGTACCTGTTCTCCATTTTCCAGTGATTTTCCATTTTCCTATCAAAGCTGATACTGGAACATGGGGATTGTACTGCTCCAGAAAAATTCATCAGCAGGAAACATTTTCCTGCTCACTGGCACATGGAGTTCTGTCCAGCTCAGATCCTCCATGGAGAGGATCCCTTATAGGAAAGGTATTATCTAAGTGCTGCACTGTAGGGAACAAGTATTGCAGATTATAAAAGGACATTGATAGCATGATTTAGAAATTATGGGCCACATTCTGCAAGTATATTCCTATAAATTCTTGTCCTCACTGCATGGAGTCTTTTAGTCATTTAGTGCATAGATTTATGGCTTTTTGAGGGACAAAAAGAAGTTTTGATCCCACTGCTTATTTAGGACATGTTTTTCCAAATTCCAAAATTAATTTACTTGCTTCCTACGTTCAGCAGGGGGTATTTAAGTGAGTTTGCCCCATTATAAACACAAGAGGAATTTGACCTGGAAAAGTGTCTGAGTATGAGATTATTCAGCTTGAATTTGTGATGAAGCAGAAATACATAATTTCTCTAGGCCATCATCACTTGTTAGTGCTATGTGCATCACATATGTTTGCAAGAATGTTTTTCCAAGACAAATGGAGAAAGAAGACTTAGTGATGTGACATGATTTGAGGCTCCCTGATGGCTTTGCAATCAAAGAGCTCTCTCAGCTTCTTCAATGAACATCAAGTTTTTCAGTTGCAGAAATACCCCTGTAATTTATAGCAGACTTCCAGTCTCTCCCCTGCAGGAACATTTACTCAACATTAGCACCACCTGTTCCTCATGCCAAAACCCATTCTTGCAAGCTTGTTCACAGTTTTAAATGTTTATGAGGGACGGTTTAAAAATAAGGATAAAATGTTGAGACGTTCCTTTGGATTGGCTGTGTTCAGTTGTAGTGTGAACATATAAATGAAGCAATTAAGGTGAATGCTAAACACCATCCATGTTGCGGACAGGCATGAGAAAAATCATTGCTGTGTCATTAGAGAGAGCTGCTGGAGCCTGGCTAGGTGGATGGTTTTGGGATATAAATCAAATTCTCACTTTTGAACTGAGCTAGAAGGGCCTTTGCATGAAAATAATATATGGGAAGAAAGCATCAAACCCTGACTTCCCTCAAACATTGACAAAAAGCCATCTGGTCACAGTAACTCAGTGAGCATTTTCTCTGATCTTCGTAGCCTTCTGTTACTTTTTCCTTTAGCTGACTTTATTTTAATGGGAATTCATTCTAGTTATCTGATACTGTGTGGTGGTTGAAGGAAGGTCTCTAGTGACAAATATTTTTAAAGAAGTTAACAAAAGAAATAAAATTTCTCTTACTTTGTAAAACTCCCATGTGTCCTCAGTAGCTGAAAGCAAAGACTTCTGCCTCTTCAAGTTTGCCCAGCAGTAGTGAGCACCTCTGTGGCATCCAGGAATGAATGTCATTGCTAAAAGGCAATTGATAGGTAGTTGTTAATTTTCACTTCACTGGGTGCAATTGCAGGTTTGTGAAATTTCACTAGCTTGGATGTAATTTGTTACCATTTGCAGACCAGGTAAGCAGCTGAATTTCTAATCCCACCCAGAGGTGTCACATTGCAGGAGCTGGATGCAAAAGGCTGGGTGAAGGGAGAAGCAGGGACCAAAGTGTTTGCTGGCATATTCTCTTTAAGAATAAATAATTCATGGAAAATGATTGTGCAGCATATTGATTCTGATTCAGAATATTAGTACTTTCCTCCCATGTTTCTCTGAGCCTAGCTAAGAGGATTCCATGGTTTGGTTTTAGTGGGAATATTGGAACCAATGGAAGAATGCAGAATACAAAGGGCTCACTGATACAGACAGGAGAGCAACTATTTCTACATCCCTCTCTCTACTCACAGGTTTTGAAAAAAAATCTTTATCAAAACATTTCGCTGGAGGAAGCTGAGTGGTGACAGTCTAATATTAATGTGTAAATATTAAGTTTAATCTAGTTCTGCAAGGTAGCATCAAAACCTTGCAGCCTTATTGCTGGTACATCATGACATCAATGGAAATTATACTCTACTGTTCCCTAGGATAGACCTACCTTTGTGGGTTTGAGTGAAATGTTTGTAGTTTAAAATTAGCTCTGTTTGCCTGTGTGGTTACCAGAAAAATGCACAGTATCCTTACATGCTTTCTATACTTTACCTCGGAAAGTGTGAGTGGGTGTGAATAAAAATACCCACATTTCTGTGTACCTTTGCCAAAGCAAAATCAGACTTGGGGATCCTTCAGGTGTAACACAGGAAAAGTTCTAAGAGGTCACTTGGTGATTTTTTTTTCTTAAATGCTTTAACTAGTGAACAACAGTGTCTTTTGAGCAGCTCATAAGCTATCTCTGTTCCAGAAGACTGCAGTGCCCTGGTCCCAGGAAATGATATGCATGACAAATATTTCAGTGGGAGGCAATAGATTTACTGTAGCTAATGTTTTCTGGCAAGGGAAAATGTGTCCCAAAGACTGTCCTGCTGCTGTGTCTAGAAAAAGATACAAATATGGGTGAGGCTTTCCATAGCAGTATTCACCAATATCAAAGGAAAAAAATAGTATTGTTCAGCCTGGATGAGAACAGGAGCTTTTCTTAGTTGTTACAGATTTGTTTTGTGGAAATCAAGCTGAAATTAAGCTGTGAGTAGTGTGATGTATTGCACAGTGCTGATGTTAAATACATCTATCTCAATCTAATGTCTTTTTCTATGGGTTTCTGAGTGCCCATCTCTGTAATACTCTGGGTGACAGGTCAAGCTGTGGAACAAGAAGTTAATCCAGCACTGGATAAAGCTGACTCCCAGATGAAATGTCTCATTGCAAAGGTACAGAGATCAAAAGCTGTGGAGCCAGAGAGCTCTTCTGTTGTGAAATCCCTGCAGTTCATGTCCTGCATTTGTCTCTCTTTGCCCTGGTGTCTGGTGTGCGTGGCATTGACTTGGCATCTCAGCATCTCCCTCCGACAGCAAACATTTTCACCTGTCAAGGTTCATAACTGTTTGTGTCCTTTAATTTTCCTCTTCAGGCTCTCTGAGCTCTGGGTGTGCTGCAGCCTCATTCTCTCACCACTGCTGTGAGGGGATAAAGGAACAGGCTGGACCCTGCTTCCCTGGAATAAACTATTTGCTGTGCACTTTATAGAGCTCTGTCAGAGCCAGTGGTCAGTAAATTGGAGCAAGGTAAAAGCTGTCAGGGAAGAGCCTGCTCTGATGGAGGCATCCTGTGAGAATGGGGGATTTCTCACACCAGATCAAGTCCATTGTGCTCAGTGTGCTGTCTCTAATGAGCCAAAGAAAGGTGAAAGAAGCCTTTAGCAGAGCTAAATAAACACGGTTTGGTGCACAGACAAGTATTTCTTCCTGTCCCCATTTCACAGTCTATCTTTCCCCTAAATTGTCAGCCACAAAAGGAATCATTCACATTTCACAGCAAAGGCAGTGCTATCTCTGAGAATAAGCAAGAGGGGCTGAACTTCCACCAGTGGGGCTGGTGGAGTATTTCCCCTAAATGCCCCAGGATCCCATGGAGCTGGCCCAACAGCTCTGTCACTGTTTTCAACACGTGGCAGCTGTCTCAGGAACACACCAAGAATGGAGAAAGCACAAAATGCAGCACAGAAGATGCATTAGGGCTCCAATGTGTGATGGGGAGGAGGAAAGGTTAAATTGCTCCAGGCATTAGTTGGTCTTTTAATTATCAACTTGTGCTTCTGGGACACAAGACCTCTGTAGGGACTCAGTTGCTGTGGCTTTTCCTTTCACTAATGATATTTGGGTTGTTTTCTGCAGTGAATAAATAGCTTTTTCTCCACCAGCACTGAATAGGTTTGATCTTATGGACCATTCTGCCAAGATCAAAGGCCAAATATGTGGAGAATTTTCTGGGCTTTGCAACCACTTTGAACAAACAAAGCCATGTGCCAGGTGCTCATCCAGGCAATTTATTCTGCTCTTTCTCAAACATGGCCTCATAAGACAGTATTGGCATGCCCTGGGAAGAATTACTGATGTTTCCAGCATCCCACCATGCCTTCCAGTCAATTCTGGCATTCAGAAGCTTTCTGTGGGGAAAGTGAAATGCAGCTTGCACTTCAGACATCGTGTTTTTTGATAATAGTTTTCATGCCTCATTTCCTATAAAAGTAATTAAGTTTTAAGTCACTGCTGTCCAGGTAGCTTCACATTTGTCATGACCACAAGGAGGATGGGAAGTGACTGTTCACGTAAAGCAGTTTGAGAGAGACAAGGAGCAATCCCCTTGCTCTCCAGCATCCTCCCCTTCTTCCTTGTGGTTTAAACTGATGGCACATTCCTTAATTTTCTTTTTTTTCCCTGTCCTCCAGGTTGTGCTAGGAAATGTTTTGCAAACATTGCAGCAATTGCAGCCATTTGTTCATGAGACATCTCCAATGTCGAGGCAGACTTTTGTGAAGTCATTTTCTGCTGACTCAGACATTATTTATCTCCTGTGTTTCTTCATCATTCCTCACCTTTCTTGAGCAGAGCCAAATCTCTTTCCACCCCAGATGGTAAATATGTCTAGCTCTGCTATTAATCAAAACCAGAAGGCTTAATCATTGCTCTGTTTCTTTGTCCAGGTGCAATCTCTTCATCTTCCATACAGTGAGCAGAGTTAGATGGGTCAGTGTAGGATGGCAAAGCCAGGCATTGACAAGAGGGATTTGCAGATCATTTGGAAATGTGTGTACTGTTCTTCTGTACCACACTGATGCACCAGCATGATCCTGGATAGTATTGAAGTGTTGAATCTCCCATCTTTTCACCATAATGCACGTTCCCCTCATTACAGCTGTGCAAGCAATTTCACTCATCTCTTAAACTGTGTGGCCAAAAGGTGATTCAGATCAAATGAAAGTGATTTTGTGGAAATGAAGCAAACAAAAAAAGGGGAAGTTCAAACAATAAAAATTGCAGCTGGAGCAAAGCATGCTCACTTCCTTTGGGGCATCCTCAGTGCATCTTTGAATAGCAGAAATGCTGTACCCACATGCAGGGATGGAAAACAGTTCCCCTGCCTGGTGGGATGGGTTCTTCCTATTCCTACAGGTGGATGTGGGTGTCAGTGTCATATTTTTTTGGTTATACATACTGAAATGAATTGCATCTCAAGGGATTTAGGTGCCAGACAGGAGTTCACCCTGCACAGCACCCCTTCCCCTCCCAGCTAGGGTGCAGCAGCAGTCACAGTGTCCAGTCCTGAGGCACACTGGACAGCTGGGCTCTGGGGAGCCCTCTGACATATGGCTGAAGATGAAAGGGCTCTTTCATCACTTAGAGAATCTAACCACAGCAGGGATTATTTGACCAGATTTGATTCAGGTTTTTATTTGACTGGAGTTCCATTTTTCTGTAAGTAAAGATTTGGTGCATTTTTAACCTTGATCATCTGTAGACATTAAATACCTTGTGGCAGCTTTCAGAAGAGGAGGGCGTTTATTGATTCTGTTTTTCCCTTAGTCACAAATTTTATTGCTGCAAAAGGAATTTGAAATTTCTACTGTTATATGAGCATCTCTGGATGAGGTATTTCTGTATTTGGATGCTGGAGAGAAAAGTGCTGTGGGAATGCATTTACCTAAGTAAGCCAAACTACTTTGTCACTTTGGTGCAGAACACGGGGCAAAAGGGGTTTCTATAATGCATTTCATAAAACACTTGTGAGAGCACAGTCTAACATTAATTCAGTATGACAGGTGTGAGAGTGGTTGAAGCTGGGTTTTGGCTTCAGAGCAGTCTTATGGTGCTGTAACTATTTAGGATCAGTTCAGGAAATGCTTTAAGTCCTGACTGTTTTATAACACTCTCCAGCAATCTTTCACACTGATGTTGCAAAAGAGTGGTACCTCCTTCCACCCCCAGGGTCTGACCTAAAGAATTTCTGCCTCTACTGTTGAGAGGAAAAAACCCTCAAATTTCAGGTTTGGATCTATTACTGATGTTAGATTTTAATGGTTTTATATGCCCTGATAATCTTGTTTTCAAAATAAAAATGTGAACCTTCTTTTGTCCACCCCTTCGTCCTTCTTATCCTGCTCTTTTCTGTGCCTCTCCTTTGTTATTGAGAGAATACAAGTCCAAAGAATTCTTTAGAGGCTCAGCCAAGCAATGCAGACTATAATGAATATATTTGGTATTCAGGAGGCTTTCATGTAGCTGTTCACAGGTGAGCCACTGGAATTCAGCAACTTTCATTAACACTTTCTAGAGCTGTCCCTATTTTCCTCCTATTGATTATTATTATTATTATTATTCTGAAATGCCTTGCAAGCTGCTCAGCTTCTGTTGACTGTTATCAAATGCCAGCTCCATTTATGCCAGGCTGAGTATAAGTATTCATGCTCATTTCAGAGGTAATTAATTTATCCTTTTCTAGCTAATAATAGCAATTTAAATAGATGCAGAAAGGAAGGAGAGGAAAAGAGCAAATGGGAAGAGAAAGAGATCACAGAAGGAACTTCAAACATGCACAGAAGCACTGCTTGCTATTGTAGCTGTCTGAGGTTATTCAAATTACCATACTCACACAGATCTGACTGGACTACAGATAATGAACTTGTATGTACCCAGCAGAACAAATGGGCTCTGCAGTGCCCTTTCTGTGAGGCATATTGCTATGGTGCTGTCTGGCATTAGACATTTCAGTATTGATTAGGAGCATCTGTATTTCTGGGCTGCAGTCTTTCTCCCTTAAGATCTAACTTGAAATATGAAAGCCACTGGGGCCCTTCACACTCTGAGATAGAAAAATAAACCAGAGGGCTCTCAGGGGTTCAGAAATTCCCATTTATGGAGTGTTCCCTAAAGCAATGCATTATGAGGGGTGCACTCTTTTCCCTGAGGGGGCCTTTATAGGGAGCAGGACACTGCTGACACCAGAACAGAACAGATGTGGGTTTTTTCTAAGAGGATGCAAAGGGTAATGGGAGAATCAGTCTGTTTGGACTGTTGATCATTTTGAATGCAGGCAGAGGTGGGATTTCAGATTGAACATGTCACAGGTCTGGTGCTGAGGAGGCGGGTTCAGAGCACAGTATGTAGCCTGCTACAGACTATTATCTGTTCTGCAGCAGCAGCTGAACACCAGTTGCATTGAATTTAGGGCTCTGGCACAAGATCAGGAGGAGAAAACTCTGTCAGTGCAGCTCAGCTGGTGATCCCTGTCCTTTGTTTTCAGCTGTTTGACATTTTTCAGAGGACATGGATGCACTAGGCATAGCTGTAGTGTCTTCGTGATGGGGGTGTATCCTTAGATAAACACTAAGGTTGTTTCAAGGATCTTGGTTATTTAGTGTTTCCTTGTGGATTTTTTTCCAAATGGTGTTCCCAGAGTCCCAAAATAACTTGAGACTTGTGAAAACCAGAGAACAGTCAGATTTTTCATACCAGTACATGCTACAGTAGCTTCTTTCAGGCAGGCAGAGGAGCTGAAGGAGTGAGTAGGATGGTAGTTAGATGAAATGCACTTCCAACCCTTTAGAAGTAAGCATGTTTCTTGGGAAGTTGTGTATTTTTCCCCTCTTCACTGCAATTGTCACTTCACTTGACCTCTACTTAATCTGTCCACAGCTCCCAGCAGAGCTTTCTGAGAAACACAGGCATGCAGGTGAAAATTAGACTGGCTGAGGACCAAAACAGACTTTTCTATCCCATGTGTTGGGGAGTTAATCACGTGGCACAGAACACAGGAACGAGAGACTTAAATCTGGATTATCTGGATCAAAGGCTTCACCATGTGGTGTTCTCACCCCTCGAGTCCAACACAGTGGCTCAGATGTCCAAGTATCACAGAACTCAGAGGCAAACCAGAATGGATACCAGTGGTCTGTGAGCTTCTGTAGAGCAGAATATCTCTCTCCCCACCAGCAGCATCAGAGGCTCCAGTCCTGCAGAGCAGGATGTGTTGCTGAGAGTAGCAGTGCATATATTGCCTCTGTCTGAAGAATGTTTTCCTGTCATAGGTGAAATAAAGGGCTAGAAGGAGCCAAATCCCCTGTAAAACCACCAGTGGGATCCAGTTTTCACCAGAAGTTTGTACCTGTATAAATTATTCAGACAATAGGAGCTAAGGAGTCCCAAATGGATTTGATTTAATGATGCTCATAGCCTCATTGTGTCCCCATTGCTGCCTCCTTTCTCTGCAAAGAGAAAATGAGAGCAGAGATTTCTGCTTTCGAGGTAAATGCCATGTTGCAAGTCCTTTTGGTCTGGTGCCCAGCCTGCAAATGAGTCTGACCAGGTCCCCTCTGCTGTGGTGACAATGTACAGCTGCTATCTAGGAGTATATCAAGAACTTAGCAAGACAAATAAGAGACTAGAGGGTTAAGGGGATGGAGAAGGCAGAGAAATTCATAATTAAGGCTGTCAGGTTGCAGTAAAAGGAGTGCATAGCCTGGAAGGAAAGCGGGTGGGCGAGCAGAGTGTCATATTTGCAGGTGAAAGTTGGCACTTGAACAGTGTTTTAAAGCACTCCAAAGCCACCTCCACTGACATTTCAGCTGCACTGTATATTCTGTCAGAGGTTCTGGCTGTTCAGTGCATTGTGGCTGTGACTCACACACAGACCCTGCCTCTTGCTGCCTCTCCAGGCACTGTACAGAGAGACAGGCAGAGGTGGTGTGTGAGACAGGAGATGAACACGTGCAGGTTGTTGTTCCAAGTCCCAGCACACACGTGCACAAGAGTGGTACAAATGTGAAAGCCAATCCATCTAGCTCCTGATAATTCATTGTATTTTCTCAGAAACTATATGGATTTGTTAGGACATGTATGTTTAATGTGATGTTGGTAAAGAGAACTTATGAGAATTAGACTGGAGCTGAGAGTAGAAGGATGTGAGGGGGAAGATGCACATGAAATTAATACTTAGCCTTTTTTATTTTGTCTGCAGAGCAGAAATGTACTCAAGCTTAACATCCCAGATCCCATTCTTATGCATGTAGGGAAAATTCTCTTTCAAGTACAGGATGGAGGCCCATCTGTCTCTGGCCCTGGTCACTCTGTAGCACTTAGCAACACAGCCGAGTTGAAGGGATCTTCTCCACAAATCCAGGACAGAGCATTGCCTCTTTCTTATTGATGTCACAGTGCAGTGTGAGAGGTGTGGGGCTGATTCCAGGCTGGAACAGTGCAGATGGACCAATGATGTGCTGGCAGGGCTCAGAGTGCTCATGGGGATGGGGACAGGGGGAAAGGAAGCCAAGACTCATCAGCAGAACTCTATTGAAAATTGTGACTCTGCAAGAATGGGATTGGGATTCAATGGCCAAAACAAATGGAAAACCACACCTGCTTCTTGTGGACTTTCCTTTCTCAAGGAAAGATTATCACTTCCTTCTGCTCTTGTGTCTCTGGGAAGATGCTGAGGGTGTAGGCTGCTGCTGCTGCT
This sequence comes from Prinia subflava, assembly GCF_021018805.1. NCBI lineage: Eukaryota > Metazoa > Chordata > Aves > Passeriformes > Cisticolidae > Prinia > Prinia subflava. The sequence continues at coordinate 6,862,143 of NC_086261.1, forward strand.
TGGACCATGACTGCTAAAGGAAGTCATCCTGCCAGGGCAAGGGCTGTGTCAGAGCAGCAGGGAGAATGACAGACTCAGAACAGTGTAAGAGGAAAGAAAAAGCATTCCCTTTGCCTCTGTTTGGGGGTATTTTCTCAGTTTCCTCCCCCTGGGCCATCTCCCATTCCTATTTCTATTTGTTGCTGTTAAAACTTGTTTTTAACTGGAGGAAAATTTAAATTTCTGGAAGGCCAGATATAATTTTTAAAGTAACAGTAGCATGCTTTCTGGACTTAGAAAAGAATTTGAAAGTTAGACTTTCAAATATACCTCTAACCATTTAAAAATACTTAATCAGCAGCTTTATCTATGGCCCATTATTCACCACTTAATCTATAATGGCTTCCTTTTAAGCATCAGCAGTTACTACCTTAAATCCCTATTTAAACATGAGTTTGAGGATTTAGACTTGTAAGGGAAAATAAGCAATAAAAGCAGCTGAATGCCAGAACAAGATTCTGCTATCAGGGCAGTATGATCAGAAATTAGAAATAAGGAAGAACAGAAAGAATCTTTTCTCTATTTCTCTGTCTAATCTGTTTGTTCTGTCTAGTCTACCCAACATGTTTTTACATCACACTCTGTACTTGAGAATTTTTTTCTGAAGATGCCATTTTATAGCACCCTCCAAAAAGCACCAGCATCTCATTAAAAGATAAAAGTCCCATGCAATTCAAAGAGAAAGCAAATACCCATTCCAAGTAGTAAAGCTGTGCCTCATCTTCCATTGAACTGCAGGGGGCAGCCAAGAATTTGGGTAAAGTGTTGCTACCCGGATTTATCTTGTCAAGCTTTTCCTGGAATTAATACTTATTTTTGTTCTAGTACACAACTTGTGTTTTCATTTGTGAAAAAGTGAATCATAAGAGAGGGTGCACTGTAGTGTTTTAATGCAGTCAAGTGTCCCTCCTGACAGTGCTCAGCGTTGGAAATTTCAAAGAGGGGTGCAACCACTTGCCATAGGGGACAACAACAGAATGCCCCTATCCCCTGGGGGAAATGATTTTCTATCTTCAGACAGTGATTTATTTATACCTGGGAACACGAGAATTTGTAACATTTCTGAATAATTATAATAACAATAGTTCTATCTAATGAAATGTTCCAGTGCTCTCATTTTCTGTATAAGTTGTTAATGCTTTTTGAATATGGCATTGCTCCTCACTGCACCCTGCTATCATGTGAGTTTTATAGATTAGCTGCATGTTGTGAGGAATGAAAATATTTCCTTTCATCCATTGCTCTTTCACCTTTGCAAATGCACCTTTATCCTCCACTGTAACAGAATAATTGGGAGTGCCTAAATTGCCAGGCATTCTGTAAACAACTATCACCTCCCTTCTCATGCATCTAGTCATAAAAGAGGAAAATTCATTTTAAATCTTATGCCTCTAACCACTTTTATCACCTACTTTGGACACTGCTTATTTATGTGATATGTGTAAGATATAGGAAACCAAGAACTCAGAATGGGTTTTCTAGGGAAAGTGCAGCATTTTTTTAAGGGAACAGTTTTGTAGTATTTTTAGTGTTGTCTGTGGCCTTGTCATTGAGGTTTATTATTTTCACGAAGGATGGTGTTTTCCTGGATTAATCAGCTTCATCTTCACTTGGTTTGATGAACTGTATTGGAGAAACCCTTTTACCTTTAAGCAGTTTTCTTGGAGGATTACTGGCCACAAACTGGGTTGGTGAAGGACACCAGAGTCTCTCATGTGCATGCCCATAAAAAATGATGCTTTTTTTTTGAACTTTTTAGATTTCAGTGTTAATGTGTCTGGCCTGAAGACAGTGCTTATTCTTACCCAAATATCCCAGAAAGGACTGAGCAGAAAATGGAGAAACAAATGGATGAGGATGTAATGGTGGTACTTTGTGAGAGGTTCAGAACAGAGAGAAAAAGTTGGACAGTCCCTGTCATAGGTGAATTTGGAAGGGTAAGGGCAGGACAAGGCTTATGCCCTCTCCCTGCCTTCCCTTCAGCTCATGGGAGTGATTCTCAATATTACAGAGCCTAATTTCAGGAGCTCAGGATTAAAAAAAGGGTTGAGTGGAAATATAAATAATGGATTAGGCTGAAAAATTGGTTTAGGCACTTTGACAATGTCTCTGAGGTGTCTTTGCCCCTTTCAAGGAGAAACAGATTGGAGACATGAGATGCAGAAACATGGCTTTTGTTCACTTTCCTCTCTCACGTTTTAAAATCATATCCAAACTCTTATTGTGCAAATGTGCTGCTCATGATCAAAGCCTTGTCTGGGAGCAGAGACAGTCCCTGGAGAGCAAGGCCTGAAGGCTAAGCCTGCAGTGCAGCTGGCTGTATCCCACTTTGGGAAATCTAGTCAGGCATGACCCAGCATCTACTGATCCAGTGAAGTGGGGAGCAGTGTACCCCGTGTCCTTCCCTGGCTTTTGATCCTTGCTCCCTTTGCCAGCCCAGCTCTCTCTGGAAGCTGTGGTCCATCAGGAGTTTGTCCCCATCAGTGCCAGGCTGTCTCTAAGGCTCTTCTGTAACACAGCATCTGCAATGCCCTGAGTTTTCTCAGGAATTGAATGCACAGTGCAGAGGCTAGAATTTATCTGTCTATTTATCTATCTATTTATCTATCTGTCTGCTCTATCTAGGACTGTGAGGGATGTTCTACTTTGGTTTTGTGATGTTTAAAGCTAAGTTACCAGGCTTTGGGGCTCTGGGCCCTGTGCTGGCTGACTGATTCTTAAGGCCCTTAGAGTATACTTACTTAAAACTAAAGTCTAAACTTCATATTTACGTGGCTTAATATATTTTAGTTTCTCTAAAGGCTTTATTTCAACCCCTGAGTCTTTCTCTCTCCCTGGGGAACCCAGGGAGGGTTGCACTCCATGAACATGTGGAGCTGCTCATGGGTTAGGGTCTTAAAAGGCCAAGAGCATTTTCGTAATAAATCTATTATGTATCTGAGACGGGATAATGGATAGGAACAGTTGAGCTCTTTGCCCTTTTCAGTATATTTTTCCTCATGTCTCGTTTCTGGCATTTCCATCCACTCACAGAGTGACTCTAATAGCAACCAGCTTTTGAGAAAGCAGCAACAGAAAGATGTTCAGTGAAACTTCAGAGCTGATGCCCTGCAGCTATGACAGGAACAGCCATGAAAGCAGCATACCTGTTTGCATAGAGATCTCTCCTGCCTTGTGATGCCTCCCTGTCTTTACTGCCTCCCTTGTGGGACACTGCATTTGTGTGCCAAGAAGGCTGCTGTTAACACAGCTCAAACAGCTCAAACACCTCACAGAGAGCAGTGCCCTTGATCTGTCATTAAAAACGTCCTTGACACACTGTGGCATCAGGAGGAAAGCTTGTGATGCTAATTGCTGCCAGCACTGTTCTACCATGGATGTTACACAGAATGCCCTAGTACATTTTGTTTTAATTTTCAGAGAGGGAGGCTGGCTTGGTTTTGCTACCTCTTTTTTCTTTTCTCTTTTTTTTTTTTTTTTTTAAGAGTTTCCCCAAAGGGCATCTGAGAGCTGTGAGGGTAGGGCTGTGATCCCAGGAAGGTGACCTTTCCATCCCTGTAGTTTCTGGTGGGCTTTTTTATTATTTTGTTTTGAATTTTTTTTGTTGTTTAGTTTGGGGGGGGGTTGTCACTGAATGATGTTTCTGTGCCCTCTGTAGCCTTGCAGGACTGTCCTCTCAGCTAGATCTGTGGGTCATGTAATCAGGCAGGGTTTTCAACTGCTTCACAGCCTGTACACCTTCTGAGTGTCCATCCTCCACCTCCATCTTCTCCATGGTAGTAGCAAAAGCTGGAGAATTTCCCTTGTTCACACCTTCCTTTTCTAGAACTTACCTGTGCTATGTAATGGTTAAGAAAATTAAGGCATGGGGACATATGCCCTTGTTTAGTCCCTGATGATGGGTCAAAAGTGGAAATTAATAAGACAGGAAATTTGTTTCTACTCTGCAGTTAGTAAAGGAAATTCACTGGAACTAAATTAATCATGAAACAGGCACAAAGAAGAGAACAAATTATCAGGGAATTAACTCATTAATTAGGTTCATACCAAAATTCAGAAAAGGGTTTTCTTCAAGATAACAACCGAGTTTAAAGTTCAGCAGGAGTTGCCCTTGGGGTAGACACAATTTTATACCAGAACTCTGCCAAAGTTTTATTTTAGCCCAGCATTTGGCTGGTTATAATGGTTTATCAGAAAAGCTGCAGGAAGGCATTCAGCAACTGGCATCATCTAACCACAAAGTGCGAGGACAGAAGCTATTATCAGCCCGTTCACATCACTAAACTCTGGTTCCTGGTGTTAACAGCAGTGTGGGAGCCCTCTCTGTTATGGCACCTTGCTAAATTTAGAGCTTGATTGCAAATCCTCCAGTGAATAGCAGCTGCTTGCTGGTGAGGTTTTTGCGAGGGTGAGCAGAAACCACATGCAGATTTAAGTGAGGCAAAGTGCTAAAACACCATTCTCCACGTGGCACTTCTCAGGACCCCCAGCATGCCCCCTTTATTCCCTTTCTCAGTGGCAGGGTAGGATGGAGGTGAGCTCCTGCTTGTTTCCAAGTCGATGGGCTTTGGCTGGAGCCTCCTCGCTGTTCTAATGGCAAGCTTCACTCCATGAATCTTTCTCAGGCTGTAGCTTGAGCTCAGGGTTAATTTAGGACCCACACAGCCCTACTCTCATTAAATCAAGATTTATGCTGCCTGTCTTGCTCGCTGCACCTCAGCACGAGCCTGCTTGCTGTGCAGGTGAAATGTCGCCCTCCGTGTTGCCAAGTAGGGATCCTCTGGCAAAGGGAACATAGGGGAAAGGAAAAGATCTCTGCTGCTACCCTCTGCAAAAGCCTGCCAGGTGCCCTCATGGCCTTTGTGGTGAGACCTGCTGCTGCCAGGTCCCTGTCCCTGGGCTGGGCTGGAGCAGAGGCCAGGCTGCTGCAGCAGAGCTGGGATTAACGCGTGGAGATTGGGTTTCTGTGGCACGTTCTTAATGAACTAACAAACCAGAGCTAAACACTGGCTGAAATGAGAGTGAATCCATGTGAGAAAGGCCCCCTGCTTCCTCACTTACCCTTTCCCATCTCCTGCTTTTGCCGAGTCTCAGCAGGAACGCCATCAAACTGCGCTGGGAACATCTGAGCTGCCTATTTGCCACTCAGGACTTCCTGGGTAGTGAAATTTCCACGTTGTTTATTTAGAGCTAAGCATTCTGCTGGGTCTCTTCTCACCTTCTGTAAATAACAATTGTCCTCAAAATTCTTCAGGCTGATTACTGAGACTGACAATCTGTGTGTTTTGAGTTGCTGAGCCGTATTAATCCATAATATACTCTGGCCCGTGGATGGGAAAACTAATGCCTTGAGGATGTCACAAGAGGTAAAAGCCAAAGGACTTAGTTTTCCTGGAAATGTGAAGTACTTCAGTTGTGATGTGAATAAATCTCTCAGCAGCAACAGCAGCAGCAGTGCATAAACTGTTAGAGAAGTTTACCTTTGAAATCAACATGACAGAGATTTTATAGCACCAAAATTAATTCAGTTTTAGAAAAGATTAGGCACAGGGTCTTTTTTTTTTTTTTTGCCTACCTATAGCTTGTCATCGTAAAGTTTATTCCACCTAATACAGGAATTGATGGCAGAGGGGCAAGGACACGCACTGAGGAAAAAAAATGCCCAAGTCCTTCTGGCCCACTGAATGGATTCACCAACTTTACCAAGCATCTAAAAGTTTTGTATCTGGCAATGCCAATTTTCAAGCACTTTTTTTACAGTCATTGAGACCAATTCATCCCATCTCTCTCACCCATCTTTCATAGGTTCCACTAGTAGCAGGGTAACTAACTGGGGAATGCTGTTTCACCAGCAGGAGAGGAAAAATATGAAAAAGAAGAGAAGGCATAGTCTAGGGCTGAAATCTCATTTCTGTTTTGGAGCCTAAACTTCTTCATGTCAGAGTGTGAAAGCTGGAAATGCATCTCCTCAGACCCAAGTAAAAAACACAGTCTAGCAGCCCTTGCTAAAATGCAGATGGGAAAATAAATAAGAGTTCCATGGATTATACAGTTTCACAGAGTTCAGTCCAGAGTTTACACTGTGAGAATTCAGTCCCGTGTAATCCACACCAGGCCGATGAAAAATCAGCTCGCCCTGTGGATGTGACACAAGGCTGTTGAAGACTTCTCTGTGCTTTGGAACAGGCCTGTTAAGAATGCAGAGTACACATACAGGGAGAAAAATATTTCTTCTTTGTGCTTTTAATACAGCAAAATGCTTTGCTGCTTCTTTGGTTCCCTTCCTTCAGTCACAACAAAGGAATGTTGGAAGTGGCTTCAGAGAAACAAAGCCTAGAAAAGAAAAGAGATTTAGAGAGAAGAGATTAGATGAAATTTGTAAGAAAAAGAATTCCCAGTGCCATGTTCCCAGCTCAGTCTTCTGAAGGGAAGCCCTTTGCTCCTGCTCCATTATGATTCACTTGGCAGCTCTGCCCGGAGTGGCCTCTCTCCTTCATCTGTGCTGCTGTGAATGAACACCCAGCAATAACAGCCCTGCCAAGCTTGGTTGTTGCTGATGGATTGTACACAGCTTTCATTAATCTATTTGTGCCCAGCAACTCATCAGTGAAAGCTCCTTCTAATTCCCTTCCTTCTGATCTGCTATGGACTTCTTAGGAGCAGGAGTGAGTTTGCAAGAGAGGAGTGACCTGTGATGCTCTCTTGGTGCAACTTGAGCAAGTTTTATTCCAGCTTTCCTTTAACACCACACAGTTTAATCAGAGCATTTTGATATAGCCTTGTACCTCCTCATCTTCTGTCTTTTGACCTTACAGTGATTGGCTTTTAATACTGTTGTCTCCAGTAGAGACTGATTTTCCTGGTTTGGGAGCCATGTGCAGTGTTTTCCCTGCCTCCCATTTCTGATATGCAACAATTCCTGCTAAGGTTGGTGGAGAAGGATGGCAGTCACCCTGCAGTGCTCTGGTCAGCCTGAACTCTTACAGCCCTGCTGCTCCTTTACCTCTGCTCTGACAGCTGGTATGGAAATTATTCCTCCTATGTTATCATTGTGGGGTATGAACTTCAAACTTCATTTGTGTTTGCATAAAACTGGAGGAGTTAAGGTCTGGAAGGGATCTCCACAGGTCATCAGCTTCCTGCAGTGAGGATCAACTTTGCCTGTACCACTCTTGCTATGTTAATCTAATCTTTTCTAGGAGAGTTTAATAATGGAATTACCAGACTTTCTCCAAATAATCTATTTTAGCTCCTACCACCCTTATATTTTCCAGGCATCTAGCTTGAGCCCTGTCTTGCTACAGGAAGTCGTGGATAGGATTTTCTTACCTATCCAGCCCAGACATAGAGAATTAATGATTTCAGTGTGCCTTCTGCATCATTTTCAGTGGAACCAAGTCCTCCCTGAATTGCTTTGCTCAAGCTGGAAACAGATCTGTAGCAGAGATCTTAATAGTGCTGGATTAATTTATAGATTAATTTATATTTCAGCCTAATTTCTTTATACCCATACAGTATTGTATTTGCAATTTTGTAAATGAAAGGAATGGGTGGCTCATGTTCAGCTTGCAGTTTTCAATAAGGCAAATCAGTATTTTTGCCCAGTAGAAATACTACCTTGTCATCGCTCCTCATTTTCTGTGTTTGTACCATTGATTATTCCTGTCTAATTGAAGTAACTTGTACTTGACCCTATTGAATTGCAACATTTTTTTTCAGGTTACATCTCTAGTTTGTCAAAATTATTTTGAATTTTAATGCAATTTTTGTCTTACTTTGGTTTCATCTGCAAATTGAATTAATATACTTTGCATTTCACCTAAATCTTTAATGAAAATATTGAATTGTACCAAATCCACGTCCAAGTCCTGCAGATGCTTGTTCAACACATCCATTTTGACAGTGAACTGCTGAGAACTGCCCTGAATACAATTTTCTAAACAGTTTATATAATTACTCTGCTGTGGTTCACCTAGACCCTGCTGCTTATTTGCTGCGAGAACTTGAAATGCTTTCAAAAAACTTTATTATGTGACATCTTGTCCATGGGGTATTCCCCTGGCACCTTCTCAGAGAAGCAAATTAGAACAGGCCATCATAATTTGTTCCTGACAAAGCTGTGTTGAGTGATTCCCACTTCTTTTCTCCTAAGTGCTTCCAAATTGTTTCTTTGCTCTGAGGAACAGGAGTTAACCTGGTAAGTCTGTATTTGCTGTCTTCTTTCTCCTGTCTGCACAGGCAGCTACTCTATTGTGTCAGGTATCTGGTTCATCACCAGTCCTTCTTAAGTTGAAAAAAAATAATCGTTAACAGCTTTGAGCTTGATTGAGTCAGTTCCTCAGATCTGCAGAAGGAATACAGCAGATCCAGATCATTTGGAAAATCTGAGCAATTTAACTTCTTTGACCAATACCTTTTGTCTTCTGGGCCTCCTTTGTTAGTTCTGAACAACATTAATTCATCACAGCTGACCTTTTATGAAAATTGATGCAAAAATCACTCTTCTCAGCCTTACTGTCAGTAAGTTTTCCTTCTATGAAAAGTGGACTAACAAAATATACTGTGGTTTAGTAGTAGTAAACTTAAAGAATGATATCCTTTTCTGTGTGATATTTTTTGTACTTTCATTATTCATGCTTTTCTTAGCTGTCCTTTTTGTACATTTGCACTCATTAGGCCATTCTAATTTTTTTTAACTTCCTTTGTACTTTTTCAATGTATTTGAAGTCACTTAAGACCTTTTGGTATGACCAAGCTGGTCTTGTTACCTTTTTTCGTAGTAAAATAGAGCTTGACTTTGTCATTTTTCCCAGGAATGTACAGGGCTTTTTTAGTCTTACAGAAAGAAAATTCTTAAGGATCCTCCCCCACGCATCCACCCACCTCCATTGAATTCTTGGCTGTGGAAGATTTACATAAAACCTTGGCTGCTTGATCTTACTCTTTCACTAAGCTTTGGTGGAGTTCTTTCATGGAAGCACCTTTCATGGTTCTGAGGCTTTTGTTTTCTTTCTCTTATGGCACTGCTTGCAAGGAAAATGTGAGTTTGTGCTTTAATGCTAAAGAACTTCATGTTTTATGCTGGGTTGACAAGGTCTTTAAAAGTGAGAAAATCTGCTCAATATCAGGGTTCATTGCTTGTGAAGGAAACTGTGCTCAGAGTCACCTTTGCCTGGAAATCATATTCTCAGTTGGACAAAGTTACAAGATGAATAAACCCACATTTACTCTGTTAAAGTGTAGCTCAGACAAAGATTGCAAATTTCATCACGCACTTGTTGCTGCAAAGCCACGAGCAAAACCTTTGCTCATTTTATCTACAGGCCTTGCCTTTATCTCTTATTCTGCAAGTTCTGTTTCCCAAAGTCTCCTCGTTCTTTGAGGGGATTGTCAGGAGTTTTGATCGATTTAAGGTGTTAAAAGGAGATTGGAGTTAGACTCCAGTGTATTGCTACTCCTTTAGTCTGGGTGATGCTCTATAATAGCCCAGAACTGGCCTACAAATTATCTGATTATATTGGCTGGGTGCCTGATGAATGTGAACCCAGGGAGATTTGCTTTCCGCTCTCTTGCTGGGTACCCTTGGTCTACCTTGTGGAATGAGGGGAAATCCAATAAATTTAATAGCCTTGACACTGGTCAAGGTCAACAATTTATTTTTTTTTCCTTCTGACTTAAATGTATGTAATTCTCTATTTCATTTGTTACTGGCTATCCCCTGTCTTGTGCTGGGTTGAGGTTTCTGGAAGGCCACAATGAAGTTTCCCTGAAGCTTTTTTCTCTCCAGGCTGAACAGCCCCAACTATCTCAGCCTGTTTTGATGTCCATGAAGCAGGTTTGTTCTCTCCAGTAAAGGCTTCTTGGTGTCCTGTGATAATCCTCTGTTTCACAAAGCACTCCAGAATATTAAACTTTTACAATCTCTTTTACAAAGGCTGTAGGCTTACTGGGAGAGAACAGACAGCATTTCTGAGTGTACATGCAGGGGTGTGTGGTTTAGGTGCTGGAATGTGCTTCCCTCAGTGTTTTGGAGTGTATTATCAATTTTCCCCAGTGCTTATTATCTGGAGATTGAAATCTGTAGCTGCACTCTGTTGGGTTTGTGTCTCCTCTAATTGCAGTGTCTTCTAGCTCATCCTGATTTATAGCTTGCTGAAAAGCATGTATCCCATAGGATAGAAAGCATGATGTGCAGTTTTATATGGCAGGACAGATACCAATGAAAAATGAAGACCAACTTTATCTGAGCTGGAAAAAATACAGAGGAACCACAGGGAGAAATTGAAAAGAAAAGGAAATGTGACAATATATGTTGACCATACCTCTTTCCCTTTGCTCTTTTGGTCTTCTAGACCAGAGATTTTCAAAGGAGGGTTTAAAGGACCAGCTACTTGCTAAATAACCTTCATTTAGAGGGTATGGAGTGTTGTCACTCAGGGAATTGTCCATGCCAGGTGAGTTCAATGGAACTGCACCTCACCTGCAGTGGTGGAAAGAATGAAAATGTGAGCTTCCATCATTTCTAAATGCTTCTGCAGAGATGAAAACTGTTCTCTGAATACGGCCTTAGTCTGAGGTGGACATGAGGTGAAAGAGGCTGAATCAGAACTCCATGCATATAGTATGAGTTCTTCTATTGAATTCAGTGAGATTTGAATTAGACCCCAAGTGCACAGTGAATGCAGTCTTGAGCAAGAAAGCTTCAATACTTTCATTTCTTTTTTCAGCACATTTGTTTCTAATCATGTTTTGTACTTTTTGTTTGTTTGTTTTTGAGCAAAAGGTGCTCTGATGTGTTGCCTGCAATCTGGAGAATAGTAATTATTCCTGATATGCAGCTTTTTAACCCAGTGTTAAGAGGGAGGAAAAGATAACAGTGAAAAAAAAGACAAAAAATTTCTTGGGTCCTTATTCTTTTCACCTTCAGAGAAGCAGTAGACACATTTAGAAGTTCAATGTTATAAAGAAAAGAATAAATCCAACAGTGCTGAGGAACAAGGCCTTAACTGTTGTGTGAATTACTGTGTATGTGAAAACCTGCCTTTGCCCAGCACATGCATTTTTAGAGGATGACAACTTTGAAAATCTCTGAAACAAAAGTTTTTTGAAAACCCTGGAGAATGTGACTTGGAAGTTCCTAGACCATTTGTTTCTGTTTTCTCTTGCTTTCTTTATCCCGTGTCAACAACTTCCTATTTCTAATGGTTTCTTCATTTATGATTTTGGCCTTTGCTTTTCTCTCTGTTCCAGCCACATTATATGAAGCCAAGGCTTTCTAATCTGCATTTGTAACACATATCCAAGAGGAGATTAGTTTCAAAATGAGACTAGAAAATAGTACCTGGCTTCCTCAGATAAACCTGAGACCAAGCCAGAGCAGTGCTGAACTCTTTGGAGTCCTGGTTATTCCACTGACTTCTGCTTCCCTTTTACTCCAGCACTGAAATGCAGTTATAGTCCAGAAAAGTGGCAGCACAGAGTAGCTTGTGGGGTGTCATACTCAATCTCTGTCAATGATGTCCAAGTCCAATCAAAGGATATTTTCCTCCCATCCCTGTCACAGGAGCACTCTGGCACCAGATGTGCTGCCTTAGATCTCTCAGATGCACTGGCTGCCTCCTCAGCTGCTGCACTGACAGAGAACGTGGAAACAAAAACCTCTAAGCAGAATTGTCTGTTTTTGTGAAGTAACTGTTTTACTTATATAACAGTATTGTGGTAGCTCCAACAAAATTCAATGTCTAATTATCTTTTTCCTTCTTCTGCCCTGCATGACATAAAGGAAACAGAAAATGCCTCGGAGCTTTTGGTGTAAAGAACTACAACCAAAGAATATTTTTCCACTACTTCAATGCTGTTAATATCATCATGCCTGGTATTTATCTGCCCAGTGTCCAGGGCTTTGTGTCATGAGAGAAAAGACAGCTAAATAACACAAAATATCTCCAACAAATGTGAGGGTTTGTGCTTATTTTGATCACAGTTGCATTCCTTCTGTGTTGCTTTCTGCCAGCATCCTGGGGCTAGGGATGATCTGGAACAGGGGGAGGTGGAAGAACAGATTATAAAACAGTCATAGAAAGACATGCAGAGTTTGCAATGGTGTGCATTGTTGAGTTGAAAGCTGAGCTTTTCCAGCAACAAAATAGAAACACAGTCCATGACCTCAGTGCATATGGCAAAACACTGGAGAAAAATCATAGTCTTAAGTCCAGATTTTCACAAATGGAAGAGAGGCAAAGCTTGCAAAATAGACTTACTCATTGTAGTTTTTCAAGGTATAGAAATATTTCTTTCAGAAGGAATGATTTAAGTGTTGAATGGTGATGGGACTTGATAACAGCCTGTGTCCAATATCCTGAGAAGTGGTGTATTAATGTATTGTCTCCATTTCTGAGTCACAAATGAAACTATGCTGTTCTTCCTTTCCTGAGGTTCTGAAAGGGCTATTTAATGACCTAAAATTATTTTCTTTATCTTAACCTGTCATAAAGTTCAGTTACATCTTTATAGAAGTGTGTCCATGCCCTAAATCAGATGTTTTAAAAAGAAAGAAAGAAACAAACAAAAAAATAGCCCTTTGGTTTATAGCCTATTTGGGGATTTTGGCAGAATTCGGGTTCTTCAATAGCAGTGAAGCAAATTAAATTAGCTAAAGATAATTGATTCTCCAATTTAGCTAAATCAGATTTTAGTCCAATAGAGTGTTTGCACATGCAAGTGCACGGAAATAACCCAGAACATCTTAGGCAACAGATTCAGTTATGTGTTCATAGCTGGGCTCAACATCTCTCTTGGAGAATGCCAGGGAGGGGCATCCCCTAGTGTGCAGATGGCTGGGATGAATGAAGATCAGGAATGTTTCTGGCCTGCTCTTCACGGGTGAAAGGTGAATGCAGTTGGGAGCAACAGACTAATGAGAAGGGAACTTCCCCTGCATCCATCTGCCATCAGATTTGGTAATGTCTTTTCTTTCAGCAAAGAGTTAGATCCAGAAGCATTAAAAATGTGTATTTTTCTAGGAAAAGACTGTGAAGGGAAACAATTTGTTAAAGATAGTCTGAATACTTCCCTGAAGTGGCAAGCACTTGACATCTCCTAGTCAGCCATCCCAGAGCTTTCTTGTTCCCACTACATGGAACTTCACTGAAGTAAAATTCAAGTACAGTAAAAAGCCTTTTTTTTCCCTTACTGACATTATTTTCTGCTGAAGGTAAAGGGGGAAGGGATTTGCTGCTCTGAGATAAAAAAATCCCTGTGAAAACAGAAGCAAAGACAAAGGAAATGCTTGCCTTCATCCTACACAGCATTGCCCTACACTGATGGAGGTCTTCTCTGGATCTGCATTTTACTCTCACTCACTGAACATATTGATGAGATGAGGTCATGATACCTTGGCTTCTAACTAGACCAAAGCTGCAATGCAAAACACCTCCTTTGGAGTCCTCTTAGGAGGACCAAAAAGCAAAAAAAGAAAGCATCCCATCAGAAAAGGAAAGAGGGAAGTAGGGAGTCAGAGAAGGATGGCTGAGGAAAAGTGGGGGTGAAGTCTGGCCCTTCCAGGAATAGATTCTCCTTCCTGCAATGTTTTTCCAAGTTCAAATTCTTCCAGGCTGTCAAGTGAGAAAGGACAACTATCCATTTTCAGGGGCATATCAAAATCTGATGATTCCTGTATTTTATCACTTTTGAGGGCAATTTTCCAATCATGCTGCTGCTATATTTACTCAGGATGGCTGAATCTAGAGAGCAGAAAAATAGTGCAGCACTCATCTGCAATTTGAACCAAGCTCAATTCAGTGCCTGAGAACTTTATTTTATGGAGGCAGTTGAGATTTATTACTTCAGTGTCAAAGGTAATGATTTGGCCAAGTACGTAAGTAGAATATTGCCCTTTGTGGAATGAGAATTTGGTCCTGTTTGCACCCTGCTCTGTATGGATATGTCTAAATTTCAGGACCCTGGCAATGTACCATTTCAATGCTTGCTTGTACCACACTCTTTTGTTTCCATAAATCCATGAGTAATGTCCATAAAGGAGCCATGTCCCTGAGAAGTGATGGATGGACTAGAGGCAGTGCACCAGCCATGCAGCCCCCTACAGCCTGTGCTGTTAGGGCTGAAAGGAGAGTCTCAGTAATCTGCAATGATTTTAGTTCTGAATTTGGGGTAGCTGCTTTATCGTGCATGGCAAAGACATAAATGAGTGTGGAAAGTCATCCTTGCAAGTGCCAGGGAGCTCTTTTGTCACATAGCCTGTAAAAATGAGTGATTTGGCCACCAAGAATCTGGCTTAGACAAGATTTTGGAAATGAGAAAATAACCACTGAAAAGACACAAATATTTTTTTTCGGCTTGAAAATGTCATGACTGCAAACTCTGCTTCTTTGTCCCTTCTGCAACAAGAAACAGCCAGCCACATGGCAAAGTTGAGATATTTCTTTATGCAGTAATACAGAGCCTCTAACTGGACCCTTGAAGGTTCTCACTGGTTTAACCCTACAGGTTCCCTGTCCTAGATCTGGTGCATTAGAAAAACTGATGCAAAAAATCTGCTTGTCAGAGGAAAAGTTGACACACTTGTGACTTTTAGTGCAGTCGTGTTGGAGTGGGAGTAGGGATGGTGGAAATAGCCTTGACAAAGAAGGAGTACCAGGCAAAGTGCAGGTGACAGTGCAATTTATCACATGGCTCTGAAATGTATTAGCTGCCTATCACCCTCAGTTATGTAAAACAAAAAGAGGGAGAATTGATTAAACTATGACCTCTTCCATCTACTGGCTGTCATTTTAGTACCTGTGATAGAAGCTGGTATCTAGTCTTTAAATGCACAGACTTCTCCATTTCAGTTTTGAGCAGTAGATTAATAGTTCATCTTGTGTGATTTTTTTTCCTCTACCTGGCCCAGCACACACAGAGGAAGGTCCTCTCTGTGTACATCAGCCCTGTGGGGTCAGCTGCCCACCCACCACTGAGTCATTATGGATCCCTGTGCCAAGGCTCCCTCATTTCTCTTTTGGCCCACATTCTCTTACTCTTGTGTCTGGATCTAGATCTCTAATCCTGGCAGTACAAGTCCTGATTTCTCCTGAACAGCTTGACATCATATCCTACAGGGAGGAGGGATGCATTGGGCACTTCTCGCTTCCCAGTCCTAGGGAAAGATATCTTCAAAAGTTTAGTTATACAAAGAATTATGGTTGATTCTGTGACAGAAAAACTTCAGGCTGCAAATAATTTATCACCACACTTAAGGGGAAGTTTTACATGGGTCTTTTACAGTCTGTTTCCACCTGGTTAGTCCAGATAAGGTTTTAAAAGATCCCCTATTCCACAGAAGCTTGATACCTCCACCTCCCATTATCTGTTTAGGGAGATGCATAGCCATAAAGTTAAACTTTAAAAAGGTAGCTGCTAATTATGAAAATTAATTAGTGAACTTGCACAGACTCTTTAATCAATATAGGTAACTACCTGAGCTGAGTCAGTAGCTGCAGGCAGACTCTGCAGAGTAAGAGTGGCAATATGAGAGTACTGCTTCTGTGGCAAGGATTTATGAGACAGTATAAGCCTTTATGGTGCAGGGGGCTGCCAGGCCTTTGAGAACCATTCTGGCATTTCAGTGGTCCAAAGGGTGTTCATAATGAACACACAAGGGCTGCCCTTTAGGCATCTGTGTACCTTCATCCATCCCCATGCCAGGTAACCTGAGCATCTGATGCAGAAGGGCAGGGTGTCCATGGGTTATTAACATGGATACCATGTTTTGGATTACCAAAAGATGCTAGAACGAGTATCTGCAGACCCAGGATCAGTCAGCAAGGATTTTTCTTCAGAAATTAGGAATGTATTTAATGAATTACTATTTAGTGAAAACATTATTTTCCTTAGAGGTTCACCTTGGGACTGTGTGGCAGGTACCCTGATGTGAGAGCATCTCTCCTGAGCAGCTGCTCTTGCCACTCATTCCCATTGGGTTAGAATAAACTTCCTCCTGCCTGGAAGAGTCCAATTTCCCTTTTATTGTACTCAGCTGCATCCTGCTGCATCAGTGAAAGGAATGTAGTGGAGATATGAAAGAGTTTGGGAAGATGACTACTCATGGTCTGACAGTAGGTCAGTGTTGAATCTCCAGGAATCTGATCCCACTACATAAACCCCTTATTTCTAATTTTAGAATGTTCCTATTGTAGACTTTTCTAGGATGGGGTGTGAGAAACAGTGTGAACATGACTCTTCCCCGAGTTGTGCTGCTCTCAGATCCTCTCCTGAAGCATTAAGGAGGAGGACTGTGTTCATTTGCCTCTGGATGATCTCAAAGATGGAAACTTCTGCAGCTACACCTGCACTATTTGTGCTTTCATTTTGTACTGGCTTTCATTTGAGTAATAGAGCCAGGGAGAGGAGTAAGCCCAGGAATATATAAATAAAACAGCAGCAGGATGAGGAATAGACCCAGCAAGTTCCCTGTGTAAAGAAAAGCAGTGTCAAGCTGCTCGTATTTGTGCCAGCTCAGTAGCCATGTAGGACCTTTCTGGTAGCTAAGCAACAGAAGCCATAAAGACATCCAGGCCACATGAGCTATATCTTCAGGCTTTTTTCCCTATGGGAAAGCTGTGACACTGGGCAGACAGGTAGGAGAGAAGCCAGCAGTGGATTTCTTCCTGTATTTCAAAGCAGCCAAAGTAAGGACTAGACTCTAGTTCTGTGAATGTGTTAGAGAAGAAGAAAAGTTCTGTGAATTTAAATAAGTCCTGGGAGCCTTACAAAAGCCCAGTATGCAATTTGGAAAGTTCACAGAACCTTTGTGTCCCTGGGATTCACCAGTCACCACCTAATAAATACAAGTCTCCTTATGTTGATTATAGAGTTCTGCCTGCTTTAGTTGCCTGGGTCTATTAGTCACCAAATTAAATTTTGTATAAGTAATAGTGAGCCACTTTCAGGTAGTTCTGCTCAGGAAATAATGAAGAACAGCCTGAAAATCAACTTACCTATCCATTTATTCTGTGGATAAATGCTGGAGAAAGTCATAATAGCAATAACTGAGATTTATTTAACTTCTTTCATTTGAAAGAATCCCAGAGGGCTTTTCTCACAGCATACAAAAAGATTGCTCACTCCCTGCTGAAATGCAACGCTTCTGGGGTGGAACACAGCAACTGCTCTACTCCATCAAGAACTACATAAAATTTGTTAGCAGGTAAAGAGAGAAACAACGGTAGTATTTTTTGTAGACAGAATGTAATCTTCTTAACTGGAATTTGTCCAGAATCTTGGATTTTAAAAGTTTTTGTGCTTGCAAAAAAAAAAAAAAAAGATGGGTTATCAGGACCTTGATTTTATATGTTATCCAAAAGACAGCTATGTGTTGGGCACTAGTTCAGTACAGAATAACAAGGAAGACCATCTTGTATTAATTACTAGATCTTTAGAGCATCTGGATTTTCCTTTGAGGCTCTTCCATCATCCAGGTTCAGACTTGCCTGATTAATAAGAAATCATGAGATCATGCTCTTAAGGAGTTGCAGGTATTAATTTGCTACTCTTAATGGAAACTGGATTACCTTTGCCTTTTTTTCCCTTGCCAAAAAACCAAACTAGGGGTATGGAGATCAGAAGATGTCTTTGGGGGCTTGAGGAGAGATCCAGTGTGTTGGGAGCACAGCACAGATGGTTGCAGCACACCTGCTGCTCCACAATGACCTCAGTGTTGTGTCAGTGCAGGTGGGATCAGGTGAGAAGCTGCTGGAGGGTGAAAGAGGGGCAGTGTCTTGTTGGTATCATCAAGTGGAAATCATGTACATGTACACAGAACACAGGATTCCCTACAGAATCAGATGTTTCCCTACAGAATGTTGCTCTTGAGTCAAGCTCTGCATGTTTGCACGTTTTACCTTAGTGGTCTTCATTGCCTTCTCAGGCTGCTAAGATCTACTGCAAAGTATTTTAAGAAAAATGCTGTTATTTATCTGTCTATCTGTGGATGTCCCTCCCCAATAGTTATCAGAAACAAGTAACTGAGGTTTAAGCTGGCTTTCCCTTTGAGCAGTAGGAGAACTGAGAGCTGATACATTGCAAAAGCCAGCAGAAAAATTTCCTTTCTAGGTATGACCTTCCTGACTAATGAGCAGTTGAGGGTCACGACCACAGAAAAAAATAAATGAGGGGACCATTTGGGAAAAACTAAGCTGTAAATTATGGTAGAACACAAGAATTTAAATCATTCTGCTTTGGCTTTAATATCTCAAACTGTATATGCAGGCTGGAGAGAGACAAGAAAACCCATGTGCCAGATCTAAAAGCAGTAAAGCCTTGGGCTGGCTATCTGGTAGTAAGAAGATAGCTGTAAGCATCATGTTGTCATCTTCATTCCACTTCACCCCTTGTTTCATATTGTGTTTTAATCAGGATCTCTTTTTCCTGCCATATTTTGTCAGAAATATTTTCCTGCATAAATGAAGCAGTGGTTTAGAGTTTTGTTTTTCTGTAAACGAAGGGTAATGTCCATGAATTTTGAACCATATTGTTAATGGTTGAACAAGTGTTAACAAAAGTAGAGGCTGAAGACACCACGGCCAAAATTCCTGGTACATAAAAGTGGCACATCAGGACAGCACCATCTTCTTTATCTTTAAATCAGATTCCTATTAACCAGCTTCAGAAATCAGAATGCAGCTGGACCTTTGTTATACACTGACACTCCAGCAACCAGCAGGGCTACTGGTGAGCAAATGCCAGGGGTATTGCTGATGGTTTGCTTAAAAATATCTTAGTTACAGTGCTGTTTGCCTTTTCTGATAACATTTGAATGTTTTACCCAATTGCAAACAAATGTGGAAGAGAGAGTAAAGATCTTAGTAAGGGTATAAAAGTACTTTGAAAATGGGTGTTAAAATAGAGCAGAGAAAGCCCTGCTTGCACCCCCCTGGTGAGGGCAGGCAGAACTTGGCTGGTCGGTGTCCTCCTGGCCACAGAGAGCTGCCTGCTAGTTGGCATATCCAGTATTAATCATCCTATAAATTGACGTGGACTTGTTCCAGTGCTTTGATATTCACGGAGAACTTTGCTGGGGAACTTGGGATGCTGCAGAGTGGAGAAGTTGTTTGGTTGAATCAATAAGAACTTTGGAAACTTTTTTTTTTTTTTTTAATCTTATCCATTCTGAAAGTGCTGCCGAAACTGTTCAACAAGGACCGTTTGTGAAACTAATGGGCTGTTCTGGGCTGAATGTCCCCCACATCCAGTGGCTGGGAGCCAGCAGCTCCTGCATTTTTCATAAAGTACCTAAAGTACTGTCTCCTACACTTGGTGCTTTGGTTTTGTTGTCTGTAGAAATGGGAACTATAAATCCTGGTCTCCAAAGCGAAGTCTTTTAAAACTTCCCTCCAAAGCGATAACGGCGCAGTGCACAGTGTGCATCTGCTCAGCTCCAGCCACACCTGGCTTTGCTCCCTGCTCTACAGGCTTGGCCTGAAACGTTCCCAGGAGCCAGGTGATTATGGAGTGCTGTGCTGAGATAAAGGAGGACAAAGGGGAGAGGAAAGATCTGTTCCACAGGTAATGGTTGTAAGAGAAATAGGGTGACTGTGCTGGAGAACCTGGCTGTCAGAGCATCACTCTGAGTGAGCATCACTCACCAGGCCAGCAGGAACCTGCTGGCTGCTACAAAGACTTTTCATACCCTTGGAAGGCACAGACAGATGGAAGGGCAGCAACCACTTCTGAATATGGTGTTAGCTGAAACCACGGTAATTGGCACTATCACAGTGCTTCGTGGAAATCTTCCTCGAGGAAGAATTTGTAATCTGGATGTCTTGCAGGCTTTTATCTGTATAACCCCAGGCTGCAAGAACACCTGGTACACAGGAAAACAGCTCTGCATAGACTGTAAACTGTCATCCATGAACAATTTATCAGAACAATAGCACAATCTTTCTTTTCCTACAAAGTGAAGGATGTATGATGCTAAAATACTTTCCAAGGACATGCTGGAAATCTAGACTAGAATTTACATCGAGCCTGTTACTACTTTTTTTTTTTTTTTTTTTTTTTTTTTTTTTTTTTTAAATACAATTGATATTTGTCATATTTGTCAAGAGAGATTTCCTGGTTTACACATTAGCCCTGTGGTTTTAGTGATTACTGGCAACCCCGTGCAGCAGGTCAGAGGAAGCAATGCAGCCAGGTGATTGAAATGCATCCTAGAAAGATGCTGGGTGTGAGCACAGACTAGCTCTCATTTGTCATTTGTCAGCTGTCTAGGCCCCATCACTCTGTATCCAGAGAATGAAATCAAAATATTTCTCACCATAATGGAGTAGCTATAAATGATGCCATAAATATCTAAGCAAACATGGGAATCACTACTGCTCAGCTGTAACTTGCATATGGGATGTGACATATTGCTGTTCAGGAAAACTTAATTGAAACCATTTTCCATGAGAAAACACAGCCTTAGCAAAATGGATCTTTTTCAGAAATCAAAGTTTCCAAGAATCTGCCTGTAACATATTTTCTTGACACAAATCCTTTTTGAAACTGCCTCTTTTTCTCATTGTTTTGTTTTGGGTTTTTTTAGGAAAACTGGTTGATTTCATCTTCTATTACTTCTAGTATTTGTCTCATTTTTCCTACTATTTTAGTATTACTAATACAAAATATGTCATTTGTTATAAAATACCTTTTTTCAAGGGGCAAAAAAATCATGGTAGTTGTATGTTATAGTTGGTGCAATTCTATAAATTTGGAGTTTTTACTGGCTCTCTAAAGCCCTCCCATAATTATAGGTGCCAAAGTACAGTTTTCTTACTTGCTTTGCCTGTGAAATTTTGCTGGTGCAAATCATTCTGCTGTCATTTGGCCTGTCACTTGTAAATAATCTGAATTGTGGGCTTGTGCCATTCTGTGTCAGAACTGTTTCACCTGTCTTGTACAGACTGTAAATCCAAAAATTGCATTTTCTGGGCAACAGGGTAAAAAGCACAGAAGAGAATACAAAGCCTGTATTTATGGCATTGCCCAAAGACTGAACTGTCAACAGGGAAATAATACTTCTTTCTTATAAACACTATTATGCCATAAGTGAAGTCAACAAGAGCTCTGCTGCTGGCCTCAGTGGAAGCAAGACTGGATCCAGGCAAGTAGATCATGTATTTCCTCATTTTACCTTTGCACATGAGCTGGTGATAGAGAGCTGAGAAGACTTTTGATTGACTTACACTGATGTATGTTATTTGCAGCTACTTAAATAGCTGCTTTTATTATGATGATGATAGGGCCTGCAGACCCCAATTAAGACTTGGGGACATCATAGCCTGACATTGTGTAATTACAAAGGGAAACGTGTCTCTCTGAACTCACGATTGCCTGAAGCTGTGTGCATACTCTGCAGGAAGCACCAGCCTTTTGTTGAGGAGCAGTTTTGCACCTTTTATTTCAATGCATAATTACTAATGGAATTAGTGTCTTCGTGCAAAACAGTTTCTTTGTTGCTTTTCTTCTAGAACTTTTCAGCTCTCCTTCAATGCCAAGATGACCTTTTGGTCAATGTGAATTTTTGATCTCCAGGGAAATCTGTCTGTGTCCTTTCTTTTGTTTAAATCATTCTCCCTCCTCCACACATATCCACTCTTTTCTCTCTTGGATTTCAATCTGCTGCAGCATATTCTCAGTCAGGGAGAATGAGATGGACAAATGCCTTTGAGATCTTTGATTTATCAAATTATTTTCATTCCAAAACGATGGCAGGGGAAATTGCATCATCCATGTATCTGTCTGGGGAAGAGGAAGCAGACTGGGAAATATTTCTGCAGAGTGATGGACTCTGGTGTCAGTGTCTGTTCCAAGGAAATAAAAAATGTGTGTGTGGAGACTTAGAAGAATTTAAAAATGTGTGTAGGTATAGATGACTGCTCTTTGGCATCCATAACTGAGGAGACAGCTCAGCCAACTTTGTTTCTTTCTTTTGAAAACCCAAATAGATAATCTCAAGAGGGAAGTCAGAAGAAAAGTTGAACTCTCATCTTCTTGAATCTCAGTTTTTAATTATAGCTCTAGATTGATCTTACAAAATTATTGGTCTGGTTTAAACAGATGCAGCTCCATGGGTTTTCATGGAATTCCCTGATTTCTTCCTGTTGATGATCAGGTTCATTTTTGTGGCTGTGGTAGCTCAAGCCCTGTCCAAGATGAAGTCATTGTACTGGCTGTAATCCAGATAAAAAGGCTTTCTCCAAGAAACCAGGAGGCTTAGGAAAGAAGTCCTAAGATGGCACAGTCATCACTGTCATTGGGCTTCTGGTCAAATCCAGTGGAGACTCAGTTTGATCCTGGAGATTTGCTTGTGTGTGAGTGCTGATTATTTTTTGTTGTACTGGAATGTAACAAAAAGGTTGATTGGTTTCTGGGGGCTTTATGTTTTCAGATGCTGCAGAGTCACAAATCCATCTCTTTAAATGAGTGTCAGGAAATCAGAGACCAGCTTTAGGCACAGCAGTTTCTTGGGACAGGAGGTTGCTGGGGAAAGCTGGCTTGGCCTCTGTGCTCCTTGCAGTGCTGAGGGAAGCTGAAATTTCAGCAGCCAAGAAAGGACTTGGGATATGCCTTGCCCTCAGAGAAGCCAGGAAAAGCCTCTCCCTTATGTCCTTTTGGCACCAATGAGTGCAGCCAGCATGGCTTTGCAGTCCATGCTGTCACCAGCTCTGCCTCTGATCCCTCCTCAGGTACTGCAGCTGAATTTTACATCAATTTCTGAGAACCCTGCCATCAGCTCTTGTCAGAAGTCCATCACACCAGTAATATAATACAGAGCTTGAGTCCAAACTAACTGGAATAAAGTCTGCTCCATTGCAGTAGCAATAGAGAGACCTAAGCAAAATGCATCTTGCACTTTTGGGGAATAATTTTTCACTATCAATTTTGTGGTGGCACCTTTAAAATTTTCACATAGCAGACAAAAAGATTTGCATAAGAATTCTAAGGCTGTACATGTAGCTTCTATAATTTCTATGAAAATTGCACTGATTTAGGAAGGAGCTTAAATAATCCTTTTTTATTTTTAGTGCAAGCCTTCCAGTGGTGGAATTAGAGGGGAAAAATCAGCAAGGCAGGTTAAATAATCTTTTACTAAAGGCAGTATCTTGTATTTCTCTCTCTAATGCCTGTCTGATTGATGTCAGAGATAGGATATGTATGGGTTTGATCTAGTATGTCATTTCCTGCATTCCTGAGACATTATAACTCCTACCTAGATACTTTCCAATCTAAACTGCTGCCCGCTCTGGCTGCACATCTCTGACTCTGCTCCTCTGCTGGCTCTGGATTTTGTCTTGCTGTCACAACCACTTTAGCTTGTCAGGCCAGCAGAAAACCCACCCAGACAAAGAAAGGAGAGGAATCATCTACCAGCTGAGTGCACTGACATGTCCAAGTGCTGGATTCACTGAGGACCTAGTCTGGGATGGGATCAAGCTTCCTGTTTAAAATACAGGATGCCAAACTGACTAGCTTAGATTAAACATCTGGCTTTAAGGTGCCAAATGAAGCAAATAGCATCTGAATTGCTGTACACTCCTTGCTAATGCACAGATAGTTCCTCTAAGAGGGTTGAAGCTCACAGTGAGTTCTTTTCTGAGTCCCACTGCAAAAAAGTCTCCTTCTCCAGCCTGGAATTTCAGGTTGACCATGGTGTTGGTTACCTGCAGCTTTTCCCCCAGTCACTCATGAACAATGATACAGCCTCTTGAGCAAAGGATATCCCCCACCTCTTCAGCTCCTCCTCTTCCAAGGAGCACAGCTAGCTAGGTAGAGTGTCCTGCCCTTGCACTTCTTTTTCCAGAATTGAGCCTACTGGTGAAAAATATGAATGCCAAAATCATAAAAAGAAATAAGGCAAATTCCCCCTATCCTCTCTGCTTAGTTTTTCAAGAAATGTCATGAATCTTTTACTGGAAAGGACCTAGCAGCAGTCAGGGCTGTATTAGAGAAAATGAGGTGAAGAGCTATTTTTAAACCCACTGAAATAGTACCAGACAAATTCCATTTATAGGAACTTGTACTTGTCTTCTTCTGTGCCTTGAAAAGGATAATGATTTCTGTGAAGTAATGATCCTTTCATCATAAACAGGATCCCAAGTGCTGAACCTGGTGCCCTCCTTGATATTTCCATTAGGTTTTTTGGACTAACTTTCCTCACTTTCTTCCCCTCACCTTTAAGCAAATACACTGCAATTTTTTTTTTTTTAATTTTTTCTTTTTTTTTTTTTTTTTTTTTTTTCTTTTTTTTTTCTTTCTATTCATCCCCTTTCCTTCTTCATTATAAGAAAATTAGAAGCTTGGGAAAGCCTCTTGTGATGCTAAATTGTTACTGGCTAATAAAACTGCAGGAGCCATAGATGGTGGGGCTTTTTCCATAAATCAGCAGTGGAGGGAATTAGGTGGCAAGAGATGGAAGTGCAATGTTTAATCAGCCCATGTAGGAAATCATTAGCTGCACACCCTCATTCCGTCGCTGGCTCATTCTTCATTCCCAATGGCTGCTTTGCCACCAGACCATTAACATCTTTCAATGACTTTCTAAATGCAGTAAGAACCCACAGAAGTGGTGAAATACCATGAAAACAAAATGAAAATTAAAACAAAAGGCTGAAGGATGCGCCTGTCTTTGGTTTTTCTTTTTTTTTTCCCTTTACTTTCTTCATGCCTGTATTCTTTTTTCCTCTCAATTAGACATGTACCAAGGTAAAAGACAAGTGACCTCTAGCCTGGAAGGCTTCTGTCCCCTCCACCAAATAAAAAGAGGCAGAAGATTTAGCGGCAACATGGACAAGAATAAGATTTTTTTTATTAGATTTCCTGTATGTTCTCATTTATGGTTTTGTCGATTTCATAGCCTTTCGCACAATCTACCATTGTGATCCAATTTCTGCAAAACTGATCAGAGATTAGGCTTTTCACTTAAGTGGCACCGAAAAAAAGTATTGGGTCACATTTATTTGCTAAAAATTCAGGTCAAACAAAACTGGCGCTGCTCAGCCAGCATAGAATGGCTCATAAGGGTCCCATAACTCAACTCTGTGTCTCACTGGCAAAGGCTAAGGCAAAACTTCATTTTCCACTGCCAGTCCTTTATTTGATCTGAAAGAAACTCACTCACAGCCTCGAGTGAGAGGAAAACCTCACCCCAAGGAGTCAGTGTGATTTTTTCCCCGAGACTGCAGTGGTGCCATGGTTTCTGCTCTGGGTTGCTAATCCAGTATCTTTAACCTGCCTTTGCATTAACTGATGTATTGGTGTGGCAGTCTCCTGTGCAGACTCACAGCCAGGGAGATTGGGTGCTTCTGTGGATGTGTGCAGTCCATGTGATAACTTGCAGAGCTCTGTGATGAACCTCCCAGAATTTCTCACCTCATCAGTTGTCCCTTGCCCACCAGTATGCAGAGCCTCTGTGTAATCCAAGCTTCTGCACAGATTCCCACTGTTGCTGTGGCTTGAAAAGCAAGACCAAACTTTATAAATGAGTTGCAGTTCATTTCCCAGAATTATATATAATGTTTTTTTAATTAATTTGGGGTTTTATTATTTTTATGTAACTTTTGGGGTAATTGTAGAACAAGTTATAGGTCAGGGGGGTATTTTTTATTTTTCTTATACTCGCAGGAGCTGCTCACGTGTATTTGCAGCTTGTAAGAGATGTTCCCATGCCAAACTCCTGTTGTTTTTTAGACACAACATCTGTCACTTGCTGCCTGTACAGTTAATCACATTAACTGGTGGTCAGCATGACTGCCTCTGGCATGGGATTTCCCACAGAAAGCTGTAGCAGGGAAAAGAAATGTCTGTAAGACTGTGAGCTGTGCACAGATCAAGGTGGAGGTGATGTGGGTTTCTGTGAAATAACAGGTTTAGCTCAAGATAAAATTGTATATTCTTGACAGACAGCAGGTCCACAGTTCTGTGTTTTACTGGAAATGTCTTTGAGCACTCTGATCCCACGTGGAGGGACCAGCTCAGGCCATGCTTTGTGCTTCTGAAAAACTGGAAGCATCATTAGTCCAAACTGCTGGATAACGTGTCAGTCTAAATTTGATGAATGTGTCCAGCTCCTTTTCAGACATTCTTGTGAGTTTTCCTTGCCACTTTCCCATCCTGATCTGGACATATCCACAGGGGCTTGTTTAAGGGAGCCTCTGCAGGGAGAAGACAGTGAAAATGTGGAGAGTTTGCTCAAAGTACCAAGTGACATAAATTTCCCTTGCTTCCCTGTATGTGCCCTAATGCCTGTAGAGAAAAGATGGAGCAGCAACTCCTTCCTCTTGTGAGCAGCACAGATTGAAGATTTTTTAAAGTGGATTCTAGCTGCTTCCCAGAAGGAAGTATGCCACTCTGAGAATAAAGTTTGACATATCTCTACAAGGCATATCTTTCTTTTTCTCCATTTCATCTTTAGAATTCAGAAACTGTTTTATTCAAGCATTAGCTGGCACTCCATCTTACTCTGACACCTTAGGTACAGTGTCTGCAAAACCCAATGTGAAACAAGAGCCCAGGCTGATAAGTAGAGAATACACTTGAAGTAACATCTTGTTTGTCAGACAGTGAAAGAAATACAGAAGAGAATGATCAAAATGTGTCTCTGTGTTAGTCCTGGTGCTATTTTCTTTGGTGAACTGAAAAGAGTTCTTTGAGCAAGAGAAGGTAATGACAGCCTACACCTGACTTTTATCAGCTGTTGCAAGAGTGCTTCTGTCCTCAGGAGCCTCTTGCCCAATTATCCACATCTTGGTCCTGTGCTGGAAATTCTGTGGGATTATGGAGTAAAAGTGGCTGTAAATCCCTGCTGCACTTTTGGTTCTCCAACAGACCAGTCTACCTCCTGATTTGCCCAAATTTTTTTACTTATCTTGAGCTGCAGGAAGCAAAGCACAGATCTTGTCCATCTGTCTGAGACTTTTAACCTCCCACCTTTCTCCTGACAGAGCTGTATGATGGGGCCATGCAAAGGAGAGCAAAAATGCTTATTGACAGGTGTAGAATTCCTGGGGACAGCTAGGGAGAAGGATGCCAGAATGAGGAGCAGAGGCAGACAGAGCCTTGAGGAAATCTGTGTGAAGCTGTGAACTCTACAGGTTACTCTGCATTGTTCTACTGGTTCTTTTCTGTTCCAGCCCTTAATGCATTCCCACCAACACTGTGAACATGAGGTTCATCGGTGTGCTGGGAAAATGGGATGTGACATTATTTTTGAGTATAGTACAACTGTCCCATTTTATAGAATTTCACTTCTTTGGCTGCAACTTGGTAGACATGCTCTTGAAATTGTGCTGGGTGGATGGGAAAGGATGAAAAGTGCAGAAGAGCTGGTGTTTATAAAATTAAAGAAGAAATGAAATCGGTGCAGAGACAACAGGAGAAGGAAAGTGTCTCTAGTTAGACATTGTTTGTAGAACTGCTCCTCGCAGGTATGTGGGGTCATACAGCAAAATTCTTCTGTTGCAATTTTCAGATCAAAAAGGACAGGCAGAAAAAACCCATGATGTGAATTTAAATGTTGCTCCATTGAGTAAAATACGACGGAGGAAAGCATTGGTGTATCATTGATTAAAAAGCTGGTGGTAACAAAGACTCAGAGAGCTCCAGGCTATGAGAAAATCATAAATGGGAGAGTGAAAAGTCATTCTAAAACAAGAAGATTGATGTATTTTTGTAGGAAGAAATGATGTTTCTGACCCAAATCTGGTCAGGAAAACTAGAGATGTACCTGCAAAAATCCAAATTCAGAGATATTAATTAAGACAGAACATTAAATATTACAAAATTTTGCTAAGCAGCAGTACTCCAGACAATAAGTTTATTTGGAGGGTCAGAAGAAAATTAAAGCAGCAACATTCTTAATAATTGATGAAAGTGAAGTGAGGTTTCTACTCTGCAACACATAACTCTGTATGTGACTGAAACTGAAATTTAACTGATGTCAGATCTGTGCTGCCACAGCAAGAGCCATAGTGCTGTGCATGGAAATGGGGCTGGATAAAAACAGAGAGTCTAAAACACCTGATTCTGAAGGCAGATTGATACAGGAGTTTAGGCATGTGGTATAATGATTTCTTCTTTCAGGCATTGCTTTAAATTCAGCCCCTGTCATCTGTGACTGGGATGTGTTCGCCTGCAGTGGCTCTTTGACCTACTTGAGGTTAATTGGTGGTTTCAATCCATCCTTCTTTATGTGATTGTTCATATCCAGCTGCCTTATTTCTAACTGGTCCCAGAGAATCGCTGTTGTTTTAACCTGGCTTTTTTCAGTGCCCTTTTTTTTACAGAGACATAATAGTTGCCAACTGGCATCAGACCAGGGGCACATCTGGTCCTCAACTGGTGAGGAGCAGCTGGGGTCTGCTGCCATGGGGAAATGGGCAGGGAGCAGAGGGATCTCATCCCTACAGATGAGACATGACTCCTGCCCCTGGGATTCCTGTGAAATGAGATCTGGACAAACATGCCAGCTACGTGCCCAGTCCAGATTCAAGTGTGCAGGAGCAGAAATGGGTGGTGTTTGCTGTTGCTGTTGTTTGCAGTTGTATCTGCAACTCTTGGAGCTGTGAACTGGGGCCCTGCTGTGTTAGGCAATGTGCAAACTTGAAACAGAAGGGCTGTTTCTTCCCCAGTGAATTCACAACTTCTTGGTACAGCACGAGAGCACAGATGGGGGGGCATCCAAAAAGAAGAGAGAGGAGATTTGCCAGTACTAATCAACAAAATACTCATAAATTATGGCCTGTCATTTCCATATTCCTTCAGGCACCAGAGAAAATAGGAGGTTAATGAGGAATTTGAGGGATATCTGTAATATCCTTTTGAGTCTGAGAGGAGTCTCAGAGAGGTTTGCTTGAAAGTCCAGCAAGCCTGTGATGGAGCTGATGTGTGAGAAAACAACTGACCTAAAGAAGAAATGTCTGATAGTGTAAAGACAGAAAATAGAATGCCCTGGTGTAAATGGGAAGGATTGGAAGCCATGAAGAGATGGTGCCTTTGCCACCTAAACACAATTGATAAGTCTGACTAGGATGTTGGGTCCTGTGTTGTTGGCATACGAACCTACAGCAGCATGTTGAGAGCTGCTATACCTTTTATATATTTATTTAAGGATGGGTATTCTGATAATTTGTTATTTATTTTGGGTTTTTTTTTTCCTGCAGTGAGACCTTGCTGAGGGCACTCCCCAGGCCATCAATATGTGGTCCAGGAGCATGACCAGCACTGTGCAGAGGGTGTCCCCTTCCATGCAGCCTGCACTGTGTGTGCTCCAGGGCCCAAGCTCCCTGCCTGTTAATAGTCACATTCAATTGATTCTCACTCGAAACCTTGAGATGTTTGAAATGTCCTACTTGGGAAAAGAGAGAGGCATTTCATTGCTCAGTGGAGGCATTTGAGCTTCTGTGAGAAGCCTTGTTTCCTCGGGGTGCTTGGCAGTGGCAGGAATTCCCACCTGGCCCAGATCATGTCCCAAGGAAAGGCACAGAGCACATCTGCTTGTGTGGACAGGCAGAGTTTGCTCACACAACAACTCTTGTGTTTTGCTTGGAGGACCCTTTTTGGCTCTTGGGATATTCTGCTGTTCTATTTTTGTTTTGATAACTGGAGTCAAGGGCAACCAGGGTCTGGTTTTCTGTTTTGTTTTTTTTTTTTAATTGGAGAAATCCAAATAAAACTCAATAAATGAACCCCTGATGTGGGTTACATCCTAGAAAATCTAAAGAAGAGAAAGAGGCCACAGAGAGGATGAGCATGGTTTCTGGGAACCCTTTACATGACTCAGGGCAAGGGATCAGAACTCTTGAGATTTGTAAAGCCTAAATCTGATAACACTTGAAATTACTGTTACTGACAAGATTATTCACCTTTGTTTTGGTGAGCCCAAAGTATTTTTTCAAACCCAGATTCGCCCTGACTTTCCTTGTCATGGAGTCCTGGAGGTCATTGCAGCTTATAGAAGCCAGATATTTATACTGCCCTATTAAAAAAAAAAAAAAGCAAAAAAGAAAACAAAACCCCACAATGTTTTTAGACTCAAAAAAATCCCATTTGTTCAGGCTGATGGAGAGATGACCATGGAGCAGATTATAATAAGTACTGAGATCTGTTGAATGCACTCAACAGCATTAAAGGCAATGTTCTGCTCCCACTGGAGGTCAGTAGTGAAATGTTTTATCTGTTAAAGACAGTGGGGACATCTCTGCTGAATGTGACAAGCAGCTGAACTTACCATTTTCCTGTCAGCTTCTGATTAAAGTTAAATTAGTTCAAACTTGAATTAACAAAATAATTTTGTCTTTCTTCTCCCTATCTCTTTCATTTAAAATTTTGAATTTTATTTTATTCAAAGCCACATTATATTTCTTCACTAGCATGTATAATTAATTAGGAGTCTCAGGAAAGCAACCAACTCCCAAGGGAATTGCTGTGAAATTGCTTGGTGTTTCCTCTGTGGCTCTCAGACTTTCTGTTTGGCTTTTAGGGGGTTTTGGGTGTTTTTATTTTTTCCCTAAGGACTATGTTCCCTTATATGAAATAATTTTTATTTTATTATTCCTTCCTCCCCTTCTTGCAATTTCTTCAGATGCATATTCCACTTGATCTCAGCAGGACTTGTATGATTTCCAACCAAGTGTACTTTTAAAAGTTCAGGTTTTTGGGGTTTTTTATGACACCCTTAAAATACCTGCTCACTTCATCTTTCTCATCACCTTAGTCAGCCACCTCCAGCAGACAAGAAGTCTAGAGTTGTAAAAGAATAAAGAACCAACAGTTTCATGAGAAAAAAAAACAAAATAAAACAAACCACAACAAGCCAACCAACCATCCAAAATAATAATAATACCAATACCAATAATAATAATAATAATAATAATAATAATAATAATAATAATAATAATAATAATAAACAGCAAAAAAACCCCACAGCCTAAACTCTTACTCTAAATCCAGTAGTCCTTTCTGCCCCCTTTTGTAGCTGCTGGAGCATATCCTGCTGGCTGGAAGGTGCTCACCAGGAACAGAGCCTTGGTGACTTCCCAAGGCTGCTGCTGCAGCTTTGCACCACCTCTGCTGAGGGCCAGGCTCCTTCCAGCTCCTGATCACCTCTAATCACCCCAAAGAGGATTTGAAGTGCTCACTGAATTTACAAACAATCACAAAATTTGGGGCTTTTCCTGCTCTGCTCATCCAGACACAGATTTTCTCTAGCAAATGTATGATATTGTGTGTCTGCATGTGAAATTCCCTGGCTCAGGGTAATTAATGCACTTTTTATATTGATGTCTGTAGATCTCAGCCTACTCCTCCTGCCCAAAGACAGTTTTCTTTTATTTGGTGCAGTAGGTTTCCTGCTGGCCTGACTGTGGATATGTTTAAGCCTTGAGGTCTTTTTAGGAGGTCTGTTGTTGCCTGATCAAGGTCTCTGACAGTGGTGAATGAAAGAAGGGACTCAGGGATTAGAAAAACAAGAATATGAACAGCAACATGACAGAGGCTGGCAGGAAAAAAAGAAAGTGATGCTGTCAGAGTGGGTGTTGTTTGGCACTGGAATGTGGAAGGTAGCCAGAATAAAAATTGTCTCTCTTAAACAAGAGCTTCACCAGTAAAAACATAAAGTAGACACCTCAAAGCCACCCCAAGGCCTCATCACAACCTGGTGAAGAATTGCATTTTCAAGGCAGAAGCCAAATCTTTCCTTGCTTCATGATATATTGCTAAAGGAAAGGGCTTGCTGGCTGACACACGTGAAAACTGAGAGAATCTAAATCAGTGTTCAGC
Organism: Prinia subflava; assembly: GCF_021018805.1. NCBI lineage: Eukaryota > Metazoa > Chordata > Aves > Passeriformes > Cisticolidae > Prinia > Prinia subflava. The sequence goes on from NC_086261.1 coordinate 6,893,994, forward strand.
TCTTCACCTGGGTCAGAGCAGGGGCAGCAGCTCAGCCAACAGGACTAACATGCTCTGCCAGCCCTGACTGCTGTGGCTGAATGGCAGGAAGAGAGCAGAGCTAGAAACAAAGAAAAGCTGTCATTATGGAGAGAAAAGCTGCTTCTTCCCAGCCTCTGTCTCTCAGTGGCAGAAGGAGACACTCATTTTCCTACACCAGCTCCTGGTTTATAGAGGTCTTGTATTGCAAGACATTCGTGCCCCAGCAGTAGCTTCACAGGGCAAAAAATAAATGGAATAAGGAAATGTGTAAGAAAATGGCCAGTACTCTTCAGGAAAGTGAGAATAATGAAATGGAGGCTTCCTACTTTAAGGGAGTTACAAAAAGCAAATATCAGGGAATGTTTCAGCAATTCCAGCTCTACTTTTCAATTGCTGGCTGATCACTTTGAAGCAATTCAGAGCGAGCCAAGCATTTTCCTAGTTTAGTATTTCATGAGATTTTGTAGACTATTTCATAGTAGAACACAAACAGGTGATTTCAAACCCACCAGACTCTGGCAGTTTTTCCTTCTTGCACAATTCTAGGTGGGAAGCAAGCAATGAGCCATTAAATTACACATCTTCAGATGTGCCTTTACACTATGCAAAACTGTAATCAGACCCCAGTCAGTCCTAATGGCTCCAGTGCCTGTGTTGGCAGCCTCTCACAATCCATCACCCCACAGTTCCCTCTCAAAAATGTGTGTTTTAGGCATTCTCCAGATAACTTCACCATGTCTGCCTAGGAGAAGGAAGTGCTGGTGTGACAAGATAATCACCACTCAGTGATGAGAGTTGCTGTTATGCTAAAGCACTGCTCTGCAGAGCCTGTGGTGAGCCTCTTGCAGTCATTACTTACAGGACTGGCTCTGTGAAGGTGGGTGAAGAGCTTGTAATGAAGACAGAAGCTGTTCTCAAACTCGGGGGTACTTTGTCCCTATTAAGCTGAGGCTCTGCCCAGCAAATCACAGTGACTTTTCAGCAGATACCATCTGCTATTCTGAGAGCAGTGAAGGAGCAGGACTCATTCACAGCATCTCTCGATGCTAATGTCTCAGACCTACTATATGCCAGTGAGAGCACTTAAGCCTGCATTTTGTCATTGAAAGTAATTTCAAATCTCAGTGTACAGCGATAGTAGATAAAGAGTTTTTATTGCTTCCAGAGGCCTGGTTGATAGTGTAATTGTGGAAAAAGCAAAGGAGATATGTTTGTCAATACCACCTGCTGTGTAGACAGCATATCAGTGCTTTCTGATTTATTACTGTTATTTGGAAGAGATTTCTTCTCACTTTGCCTTTTGTCCCACTGTCCCATCCACACTGGCAGTTCTCCCATGTTCTGCTCCTTCCTTTGAGTCTGACTCTTGGAAGCTCAGGGAGGTAAGACAGTCGGTGCTTTCCAGTGGCTGAGCAAGTAATTTGTGAGTCTACACAGAGAATTATGGGAGGTTTCATGGTTTGAAGCATTAGAGCTAAAGCTGGGATCCTTGTGCCTGAAGAGACCTGTCCCAGCTGCAGCCCAGGCCCTCATTGATGCAGAGTTGTTGCTGTTGTACAGCTCTTGGGTGGGCTGTAGGAAATGATCTGTTGTTTTCTGATCACTTTGAGCAGTCTTCATTCACTACTAGTTGACATGTGGGTTTAAAAAGTAGCAGGGCTGAGCTGTTTTGGGACCTCAGGCTTGATTCTCAGCTGTGCTGACCCTCTGTCTGTGGCAGCACTGGATCCTGGGGTTACCCAGGACCTGGCCAGAGCTCCTCTGTCAGCTGAAGTGGACCCTGAAGGGACAGTGAAGCAGAACAGCTGGAGCACACTTTCAGAGTCTCTTCTCCCCCCCCCGTGAGCAGATCTGTACTGCAAACCTGCCTCTTGGAAATTATCAGATGTCCTCTTTGACTCTAGGGAGAAGCTGTTTGTGTGGAGGATGGATGCTGAGAGTAGGCAAAAGTGACAACTATAAATGCCGTCTTCAAGTGCAGGATAAATTTCAAGAGCTTTTTGCAAACAAGATTGGAAAGGGAAGCTGCAGAATCAATGAAAGATTTCACACATTTGGTCCTGTGGGCTTTGAAAAGGAGGTGTGATCCCTGATTATATCAGCAAACAAAAAAACCCTGCCATCCTGTTAATTCTTTAAAGCTTTAGCTGTTTGCTGTACAAAAAAAGGGTTTCTGATAAGTGGCCCACCTGTAGCAGAGGAAGGAGGAGAGAGAGCTGCTGAAAAGTAGGCAGAATTTGGCACAACAAAGAATTTTAATTGATTTCTACTGCTCCCTCAAGCCAAGGGTGCTTAAGGCCCATGCAAGGGCACATCTATTGGCAGCTGGAATATTTGTCTGTCCTCTGGTGATAGGCAGGATCCAGCACTGACAGCTCAGTTGATATTAGACTGGCTGGGTCTGTAGATCCATGTGTCATATTGTCGATGGCCATTGACTTGCAGTGTCCAGTTGTTGACTATAAATAAGGGAGGTGGGAGTGGGGGGAGTTATCAGGCTTAGATGAGAGTGACTTGAAATATCCTGCTCCAGCTTCCTCAAGTCTGTACATGACAGACTCTATCAGCCATGGAAACAGAGATGAAATTTACCTCCAAGAACTCAAAGGTTATGAGTTTGCACTAATGACATCACCCTAAATGAATCCCAGTGGCCTCATTATTGGGACTGAGAGGGCTGGTGCTGAGCTTGCCTGGGCTTGGCTTAGTTCAGTCAGGGCAAACTTCTCCAGCTGGGTGAGGGAGCGGAGAGGAGGAGAGCTGCAGCTGGGATGTAGGATGTGCCTACTGCTTCCTTTCATGGCTGAGCTCTCACAGCCCTGAGTGAAGTGAGGACTAAAAGTAAAGTGCTCTTCAGGGTGAGGGCTGGCTCGGATCAGCAGTACCAGCAGGGAGGTGTTCCAGTGAGAAAGAACAGTAATGGCTCGTGTAAAAATAATACTGCTATCTGGCTCCTTTAAAAATCCACCCTGCCTCTCTCCTTTAGAGTGGTGCCTGGAGCTGGGCTGAACACTAATGCATTCCAAAACTGAGAGCAATCGTGCCTCAGCAAACAGCTAAAAGCAGTGGACCCAAACCAACCGGGATAGAACGTTCACCTAGAACCCTCTTTTAAAAATCTGCATTTGCCATAGGGTGTTTTGTTTCATTATTGAAACATTGGGTGTGTTTCCTGATTTTTATGAAGGTGAACAGAAGTTGTGGTGTTGCTGCTCAGAGGCCACAGCAATTTTCTACCTCTGCCATTCTGAATGCCAACTTGTGCTAGTCCCAAGTCTCCACAGAGCTCTCCTCAGCTCTTCTTCTCCTGAACTTGAATATTTCCAGCCATTCTCATCATATCATTTTCATGTAGCTCTGCTAATGCATCCAATTCTTTGATTTAATTCTGTTTTCTGCAGTTTTGCCCCTCAAGCAATTTTCATTTCTGCTAAATCCTGGCCTGTGATTTTGCCATGACTTTTGGTCATGAAATCTGCCTCAGGTAAAGAAAGTGAGCTTAGAGGCCTGAAGTAAATGGGAATCCACACAGGAATATCCTGGGACTGTCAAATCTGTTCCACCTCTAGCTCCAGAGATGAAGGAGAGATGCACTGGCCTGCTGTGCCACCCAGGCTCTGCAGTGGAGCAGACTGGGATCTGTGATGCACACATGCTCACGAGCCTCCAGGCTGTGACTGCAGCAATGGGAGGGAAAAGGGGGTTCATGTTCAACATGAACAGTTTTTTCTCCTTTTGTCCATAGGTCTTCCCATGCCAGAGACTGCTCATTCCCCAGGCATGCTCACTTGCCCACTGCCATGAGAAGCAGATGTGCCAGGCAGTCCCAGCAGTGGCCATCACTGGTGGCTCTATTGATCCACCCATCTTGCAGCTCTGATTTCAGAGCCATGCCTCCATCTTATCACAGCTGTGGTACCTAGAAAAAAGAGCCCTGTCTGGGCTCAAAGGTCTGGAATTGTGAGGACACTAAGCTCTGTTTCCACAGCAGTAGTGGGGATGTCAGTGGGTGAAGCCTTCCATGAGCTGCCCTGACACGATGAGCGTTTGCTGTCCTGTGTTTATGCTCCTCACTGCAGTGAGCTGACAGATCTGCTAGAGAACAGCTTCCCAGACACCTGGAAACCCTGGAAAGAAACAGCACACTGCAGTTCCTACAGGGCTACACATTGCTGTATGGAAGGAGTTGTTCTGAAATATTTTTAGGGTGTCATCATGAGTTTCAGGAATTAAAAGTGAGAGTTTGGCCCAGGTATCCTTGACTGCTTGGGCAGTCTGATGTTCAAAGCATGCTCAAATCTACCCCTGCTGTTCCCTTCCTGTTTCTTTTCATCTTTTGGTTGCTGTTGGCCTAAAGTTTGAACAAAGATGTTCTCATTTCAAACATAGATAGATTATGTTCAGCCCTGGGGGCCTGGAATACATAACTGGAGCTAGGTGACATTAGCTGAATGGAAAACTTGTGTTGGAAAATGGCCTTTTTAGAAAATGAACTTTTTTATTAAGCTGAAAAGATTATTTGCTTTTTTTTTCCAAAAAAATATTTTTTGGGTTTTAATTATTTTGTGGAGATTTTAAATTAATTTTCAGCCTCTAATTTTTTGTTTGGTTTCTGTGTGTTGCCTTGGAAATCCATCTGTGGTTGGGGTTATTTTTCTTTGTCCATATGTTCTGTCATTGGACATGTCTTTTTTCCTCTGTGTGTATAAGACTATGTTGTCTTTGTGCTGCCTCTTTCTCTTTTGCCCTTTCTTTTTCCTGCCATGAAAGCTCTCCCATTTTTTCCTTTCTAGTTATTTCACTTTCCAACATTTTCATGTTGGCTTGGTAGACAGCTGCTGTATTTTTCCTTCCTCCTTTGTGTTCTGCTTTGTACTTTGCTGGGCTTTGTGTCACACCTTTAGCCATATGACACACCTTTCTAGTTCTGCTTCTTTGAATCACTTTCCCATCTGAGTGTCTGAGGTGGGCACCATTCTTCTCTTTTTCAAGTATTAAACTCTCCCAAGCATCAATGCTATTTGAAAATCTCTGATGAAAAAGGCAATTAAGATCCTGTAGGGGAAAAAAAAAGAAAAAAAGGAAACAAACCCCACAAATCCCAGCCTCTGCTGAAAATGACACTTATGACAATTCACAGTTATGTTTTAAATGCTCGTGACTGTTAAATGTAGACTGCCCTGGGAGATGGAATCCCAAAGCTGACTGGGAAAAAGGAAAGGCAGAGACTGAGTGAACAGAATTGTGTAAAATCTCTGCAGAAAATGGAGGAGAAAACCCCAGTAAATCTGAAAAGAAAAGGTTTCTTTTCCCCTGTTGATCAATAAAGGATCTTCACACGCTTAAACTGTATTTGTATTAATGAGACATGTTGACAAGTGACTCTAACTGAATTTAATGAGTTCAGGTCTGTTAATTTCTCAGACTTTCTCAAGGTATTAGTGGGGTGTGTTTTAGAGTCAGATTCTCTCCCACTTACTGCTTTGTAGCTCACACTTCCTTACTGGTTACTGTTATGTTTTACCTGGATAAAAAGCTAAGTTAGTGCTGATGGAGCAGCTCATGTTAGCTAAAAAATCCAGCTGGAGGCAGAAGGCCTTCCATTGGCACAGCTGGTTCTAGAAGGGATCTCTGTCTTAGGCTGCTGCTTTAGATTTGCTTCCAAATTTAGGGGTAGGTATTTCTAACTATAGTCACCTAGAGGTGTTATTTAGGAAGATATTCAAATTACTGATAGTCTTAATTTACACTGGCCAGAAAAAGAGAGAGAAGTAATTTTAAGTGTTAAAACTGCAAAGAGAGAAAAAGTGTGAGAGCAGTAGAAATTTCACTTCTACCATCCTGTAAATTATTCACACGTGCAGCCTGGTAATTACTTATAATGAATATCTATAAAGCATTTTGATATGCTCAGATGAGCTGAGCTATGGGAAGTGTGTCCAGTGTTTAGATCTGAGGGATGACACCAGCAGAAAGGAGAGAACTACCCATATCATTATCCTCTTCTGGTGTGTTGGCTCACTGGTGCTGTGCCTCGATGCCTTATTAGAGAACCAAATTACTTTTCAGAGTGTGAACTTCAGAGGCAATAAACTAATGATGCTTCAGATTAAGGAATAACATGGAGCACTGACAATTTCTGGCAGTCTTTCTGAATGTGGAAGTTGAGTCCTTCCTTTCCTCAAAGGGGCAATGCCACCACTTACTCTTGTATCCCTCTGTCCAGATGCACGACTCAGCTTTGCATCTCCTGCACCCATCACACCAATGATCAAGGAATCTGTGACTGGCCTGTGATCTCCCTGTGATGTGTGTGGTGGAATGTGCTTGATTAGATTTTTTATCTATTGATTCATAACAAGATCCCATTAAGGAAGCAATTTTCTTCTGATCTTTGTCAGTAACATCCTGAGCTGCATCCTTGATTTTTTGATACTTCCCTTGTTGAAGAGTCCCAATCACCTGCACAGCCTGACTTTGGAAGGGGAGCCCATGGAAATCTACTGTGCAGTGAAGATTTATCATTTCCATGGACATAGAGAGATTTTTGGTTTATGGTAACACTTCAGTACAGAGCTGCAGGTTGGAACAGGTGACATTAAATCTGTTCGTTCCTAATCTTTGTGAGCATCTACTTTCCCCTTCCCATCCCATGTTTCTGTATTCCTGAAGAGGCTCCTTCCTCACCTTTGCAGGGTGCTCTTGGCCTCTCTTCAGGATTCACTATCCAGCTCAGAAAGGCTGGCTGTTGCCCTGGTGAAGTAGAACAACCTCTTAAAAGGCAAATTTAGTAAAAAATTTTGTGCTAGGTCAGAGTAAGGAAAAATGTGTTAATTTAAAGAGGCTTAGATGAATTAAGAGTAGTTTTAGTCTGAATAATTTATAGCTTCTCCTCTTTCCCTTTTTTTTTTTTTTGTATTAAAACTCAAAATCAAAGCAGTAATGCAGTGATGGAATAAAGATAGAAAGAAAGGAGGGAAAGAAAAAAGGCAGGGAGGAAGGAAGGAAGAATGAGACTTGGTTAAAATAGAGCTCTTTTATAGATATGTAAGTTAGGTCTTTTCACAGCACCAGTTGAAAGCTGGTGACATTTGAGAGTTCAAGATAAGTCAAACACCAGTTGGAGATTAGTATCAAGGAACATTTTTAAACAGATGTTCCACTGCAGGCCAAAGGTAGAGAAAAGAAAAGTCATTCCTTCATACATGCTTATCATTTGTGAAGGAAATAAAACTTTTATGGTTAGTGTGTCTTTATGTTTTATTCTCAAAATGACCTGTGCATTCATTGTATCACAGAATCAACTTCAAATGGGACTCTTTTCTCCAGTAAAGATTCTGGTGGACCTTTACATTTCCACCTCAGGGCAAAGCTGCTCCAGGAAAAGAAAAGGCTAAAGAAGAAGAGAGGAAAGAATTATGAATTTAAAACGAGTGCTGTAGTTATCATCAAAGAATGACTGATAAATCACTCAGTTAAGTATATTAAAAATACATGATAATTTCAAAAGGGATACAGAGCGCATATACATAGCCATTTCTAAAAAAAAAAAAAAAAAAAAAAAAAAAAAAAAAAAAAAAAAAAAAGGAAAAAAATTGACCCATTTCCACATGGAGGAAAGCCCTGATTTCTATACATCTATCTCTTTAAAAGGTTGGTAGATCATGCAACCCATGGGAGTGGTTGCATTGGATTAGCTGGCACTGCTTAGGTAAATAAAACTTACAGCAGCTTCGTGGCCTGACCCTGAGTGGGCTGCATGCATTAAACCCCTATAAAGAAATCCCTGCAGAAGGGAAATATTGCATGCTAAGAGACTCTGTGCCATCCAGCATGGCCACCTGGAACTCATCCCAAAGGACAAACCAGCTACTGAGCTAGAGCTGTGTATCAGGAGGTCAGAGGAACCTGCTGGTGGTCCCACCTGAGGGCTGGGTCCCTGGAACTGTGGTCATGGTTTGGCTGCTGCAGATGTTGTGTTGATGTGCCAGGGATGCTCTTTGATTAAACTGCTGCTATGCTTAGTGTTGGGACATCTGTGTTTGAAAGAGGCCTGGAAATGGAGCTGCTGTCTCCTTTCCCAGCTGGCTCTTTGCTCTGCCTTGCTGTAGGGTCCAGTGATCAGGAGAGATGCAGGGAGCAGCAGAGTGCTCTGCTCCCCTCTCCTGTGTGACCTCCAGCATGTCCCTAACCTTTTTGTTCACAGCCTGTACAATAGGGAAAAAGTTCTTCTGTACCTTCTCAGGCTATTGTGATGATGAATATGTTGCTGATTGTAATGAACTCATACTGGAGCTGTAGGAGCCATATAAGCATCTGAGATAAGTGACAAGCAGCACACAGGAAAGGGCTGTGCACTAAAGCTTTCACTGGCAGAACTGCATCTTTCACATCCTGCTGAGCTTTACCTGCTGCTGATCACAATGAACAACTTAGGCCCTGAAGCTGGAGGATTGATATTCTTTGTACTTTATTTTTATCCAGCTGGTGGAATGGGAAATGCTATCTTACCACTTCTTAGTAGTGTCTAATCCTTCCTGGGCTCTGTCTGAGTTCTTTGTGCCCAGAATGCCATGTGGGACTGAGTTCCACAGGTTAATTACACACTAAATAGCGTTTCATTTTGGTATGTTTTCAATGGGTGGCCCTTAATTGCATGTTGCCCTCCAGGTCTTGTGTTATGGGAAAGAGTAGAAAGAAAGGGATCCAGTAATTGCCCTTCTAGACATTATCTGCAGTGCTCTCTCATATGTCTACTCTCCCTCTTTTACTTTTTACCCTTCATCATCCTGAAGCTTTTCGCTTTCCTTCTAATGGATTACTTTCTTCCCCCTCTATAATAATGCATAATAATCCAACCTACTTTTCTGCCTCCGCTGTCTCTTTCTGCTTGGCCTTTTTAGTGACTAAACCTGAGCACATTATTCCAGCAGAGGATGAAACCTACTTTTACACAGAATGGCAGAATTTTATCTGCATTACTGGCTTGTCACATTTTGATATTCTTCTGTTTGAGGCTTGTTTGGTGTTTCAGACTTCAGGAGATGCTGAAAACCAGGAGTGTTTTCTCAGGAAGGGAGAGAGGTGTGGAGACTTTCTCAGGGAAGCTGGGAAACTGATGTCTGGGTCATCACGCCTCATGGGTCTTGAGGAAACACTTCTGGCAGACATTCAGGTGACTACAAAGACACTGGAGCTTGTTGGTGGTCCTTGTGGCAAAATGAAATGTTTTCAGAGCAGGGTCAGAATCTGGTCGGTTTATGCAGAAGATGCCAAACTCTAAAAATATGCAGAAAGTTTAAGGATGTTATTCAATATAGGAAAAAATTAAATTTTATCTTCTTTGGTGATTAAACAGCTCTTTATCCTGTAGAAGTAAAACTTGAGAGCATTTCTGGTGATGGGAGGGGATTGAAGTTTGTTGGGTTTTTTTATGAGGAAAAGCTTAGGCAGCTGAGAAGGACCAGAGTGGGCAATGATTGAGGGCTGGTGATCCCTGCCAGCTCCATCCCACCTGAATCTCTGCCTGGCCTCCTCCCCTGTACACAGCCAAGGGTGGCCTTTCATGCAGGGCTGCCAGCACTCATGAGTTAGTGCTGTTTTTGTGGATCCATCTCTGAGTTAAGCACATGAGAGCCTCACTGATCTCGTTCATGGCCTGTGTGACTCAGCATTGCAGGCTCTGCCTCGTGGTAGGAATTGTGTTGCTGTAAATACTCTAATTCCATTTTGCACTGTTATGTTACTCTGTGAAAATGTAGACTTAAACACACTTACTCCATTATACTTCAGGGCATTTCTTTTTCCTGGGAGAAAAATCTAGGTTGGATTTTCCTGTTCCTCTGTCTATCCTCTGTACCTTAATTTATAAATACAACAGTGCCACTCTTCATAAATTTCTCCTCCCAATCCTTAGCCAAAGCATAGGATGACATTTTGTGAGGATGTATAAATATGTATTTATGATGAGATTTTCTGCTGATGTATATCAATACAGTTTGTATCATGTTTGTTGGGCTGTGCTGTTTTATATCGCAGAACACCTTGTGTTTTGTTACTCAGACTATTCCAAACATGGGCACTGTTAGCACTGCTACTTTACTCTCCTTTGTAGCACTTTGTGGTATTGTGTTATTCTTGTCCTCCATGCCTTGGAGGGATAGAGGAAACAGGGAGGAACCAAAGCTCTGTAGTGTAGTAAAGAAAGAGCTTGGGGGACATTTCATCGATGTCTTTAAATACCTTCAGAAAACAATGCAAGTCATTCAGGAAAAGGAGTTATTTTCTCTCTAAATTTGGTAGCACAAGCAGCAGTCGTTTGGGTGAGCCAAGGAAAAGTTTGACTTACTTTGAGAAGTTTTTCAGTAATGAGAATTAGGATGTTACCCCTGTGAAGTGGGTGCATGTACAGCACGTTGTAGCACAGCGTGTGGTGTCTGCTGGGAGGGGATGCTGACAGTCTTGAACTCAGATGAAAAAAAATTGGTTATTCTCCTTATTTTATATAAACGTAAAGATGATATGACTCTCATGCTTAATACATTTTAAAGTTAACACTTTAATAAAGAGTTTAAATATGAGTTCCTGGGCCTATCTGTGGGAACTCTTTCTCTGAAAGCTTGGCTCTGGTGAAGTTCTATCAGTTGCCAGTAGGCAGCTGGAAAACTGAGAAATGGCAAGATCAGTTGGTTTCTGAAGACAAAAGTTGATTTCCTATTGTGATCTGAAAGCAGCAAGTTCTATTTCCCCCATGATAATTTAGTAGATTTTTTTCCAGCAACTCATGATTTTCCAAAGCATATTTATTTGACTACGTTGAGCAAAAGATTTGGAATTACAGCCAAGGAAAGTTTGTTGGAGAAGTTGATGTGTTGACCTTTAGAACAAAAAGAACTTTGGATGTGATCCTGGCTTCATCTCATCAAGGCGCTCAGTCTGTGCTCATTTTTGAGCCATGTTTGACATGCAATAAGCAGAATTCTTGACCAAAACATCCATCAGGATCTGTTCAGAGAGTGATGTTTTACAGGAGACAGGCAGGCATTAGAGCATGGCCTCAGAAGAGTCACACTCCAGTCTGGGAAGGCACAGGGTCACCTTCAGCAGAAACACAAGGCTGGGAAACAAAGCATAAATCAACAAACATGGCCAAGGTCTTGAAAAGAAATGTGAAAGGCAGTGTAAACATATCCCAGTAGGATCTCTGGGGGACCTACAGGAGTGTTGGAGATTTCAGAAAGACTGGTGAGGTCACCTGGAAGGGAACAGCAGAGTTTGGAGATTCTAAAAGGGAATTTCGGCATTGGTTGTCTTCTAAATTGGTTGATTCTCCAGAATCCTAAAATAGTGAAGCCAGGGAGAGTCCAGGGTGTGTAAATGGTGTGGAAGCCCCCAAGCTCTATCTCAGCACTATAATTTCATATTTAGTTCTCAATATGTTCTCCCCATCTATCTTAGAATCATCCCAGTGCCTGTCCAATATCACCAGTCCCTTTACCTGTACCCCTTGTGATGTGGCTGTGTGACAAGGCTTTGGCAAGTGAACAGGACACTGTTTTCAGCTCAAGTCTGTCAAACTATGGCCTGTGTGCATCCCCGTATCCTTGATGAGCACAAGGTAACTTCTTCCCATCTTGTACTATCAGGAAAAGTGAAGGCTTGAAATGAGTTCCTGTGCAGAAGTGAGGTCAGATGAATTTTGTGGGCTAGAAGGCTGTTGGGAGGGATCTTGCTTTGAGAATCCCACTGATGTTATTCAGTACAACAGGACTAAGAATTCAGAGAACACCTTGAAAATATGGCATCTCAAGGCAGCCTGGAGGCAGGGAGATTTCCACTCTGTGAAGTGCCAAGAAGGCTACTTCCAGATGGAAACAAGTGTGGTGTGGTTTTTTTTTTTTTTTTTTTGGGGTTTTTTGTTTTTTGTTTTTTGGTTTTGTTTTGTTTTTTTTTTTGTGTGTGTGTGTAGGGGGGGGTGTTTTGTTTTTTTGGGGTTTTTTTTGTGTGTGTTGTGGGGGTTTTTTTTGTCCCATCTGGTGTTCCAGGAAGCATTGTTGTGTCCAGAATGTGAATTCCTCAATGCAGCTCTTCATTTCCCTATGGCAAAGGAATACATTCACCCTCCCTTCATGCTAAAAGCACCCATTCCTCTAAACTGTCCCTGGAGCTTCTAAAACTTCTGAACTCCCACACTGCTCCCACAACTTAGAAGCTGTAGCCTTTAAATCAAGTTAAGGAGTTATTTTTTTTTTTATCTCTCTTGATGTGGGTTAGTTGACAGGCTTAATTTAGATTATTAGTGGCAAAATAAGCTAATAATAAATTAATAATGGATTTTTTACATATTAAGAGCAAGATTTGGAAGTTGCTGCTGGCTTCCAAAATAAATAAAAAACAAAAAGGCAGAGGGAGCAAGCCAGTCCATTAAAGCATCACTTAATTCAAGGCTGCATTTATTTGTTCTTAAAGTAGTGTGGGTGACAGTTGCTTGGTATGTCTCCAATGAGTTCAAAAAGCTTTGCAAACAGCTCAGATCTTGCTTGTTTGTATTAAGCTCCATTTCTGTTGGCTGCAATAATTTGTGACAGACTGAAAATCTACCTGTAACCACTCCTTGCAGCTCTCACATCTGAAGTGGAGAGAAATCTTCTGATTGGAAACATATTGTTGGTAGAAAGAATGAATTTGGTTAGAGCCAAAGAGAAGGTGAAAATCCACTTTCCTTCTTTCACCTTTTGCTTTTCTCATGTCTTCTACTTTATTCCTCAAGCAAAGACCCAGTCCTTGGGAAGGCTCTTGCAGACCATGGGATCTGCAGTTTTGCCTTTTTCCTTCCCAAAGCTGTTGGAGTTCTTTTGCTTTTGACTGCTCAAGAGCTTCAGTGAGTCAGGATTTCCAGAAGGTTCATCCCCAGAGACACCGAGCACTGCTCTGGGTAGCTCAGTGGGAGCTGGGCTGTGGTCTGGAGGATGGAGCTCATGGCTTAATAAGCTTTTTTCTTTGCAGAGCTCCAATGGTGCTACAATTAATTCAGCTTTGCTTCTCCAGGGCTCTCCAGGGGAAGAATCTGCTCAGCTAAGAGGAGCTTTCACTCATTCTCACTCTATTTCTTTGCATTCCTTCTTCCCAGCAGAAATATTTTCATGTCCCTGGTTTGAACCTTCCTTGCTTGTAAAATAGTGGTACCATTGATAATTACAAAACCTGTAGACTTCATTGGAATTTTAAGCTAAATGGTATCCAACCATCAGGAAGTATTACACACTGACAAATCAATTACCAAAATGAAGTGACATCCAATTATTTTTCCTCTTCTATTAATTTCCATTCTGGTTTGGCATTAATGCAGTGGTGCCTTCTTATCATGCTTTTTATTTAATTTCCTGATCAGTTTTATGTGCAATGTACGCTTGGTACAATACAGGATTTTAGACTTCTTCTCACCCTGTCACCACCCATTTCTCTTTATCATCCTGTCAGCTCTCACTCCAGCCCTGCTGACACTTTCAGCAGCTCAGTGGACAGCCCAGTGTAACCCTTCCCTTCAGAGAGAGGACACACAGGAGTCAACCAAGGCAAAAACCTAGACTGACAAAAGACAGAGTGAGGGATTTTGGTGACCCCTTGAGCTTAATCACAGCAGTTTAATCTTGAAGGAGTAGCAGGAGAGAAAGAAATTGGGTTAAAGTTTAGGTGATCAAGTCATGGCATAACTCATCTGAGCTGTGGAGTTGTCTCCAAAAGCTTAGATAAAAATAATACCTTTGATTAAAATAAGGGGTTTTTGAGTAGAAGTGGGGTTTGTTTTCCTGGTTCCCTGCACCAGCTGGAAAAGCAGCAGAGGGGGAGGATGGTGGAAGTGTCTGAACACCTCTGGAGGAGCTGCCCGTTGGCAGCTTGGCCTCCCCTCTCCTTCAGATCCTGCTTTGAGGACAGCACAAGCAGCTTGTCAGCACAGTGAAGATGAGACCCAGGCACCTGCAATAGAGGGCTAAGGAAGAGAAAAAATGAAGAGAAGAAATTTATTAGAAGCACGTGAAATTAAAGGTGGAAGAAATGACTTTGAGTACGATTCGAGTGTTGTTCAGTACATATTGACACTCAGGCTGTGAGTGGTATAAACCACTGAGAGCTGAGGAATTAAGAATAAGAATAAAATACACCTAAACATTTTTTTAATAGTCTTTTATTGTCTAGGGAAGGTTGTTCTTTTCCCCAGGTCAGTCATGGAACCACACAATTTTCTGTCTAGGATGCTCCTTTTCCTGTTTACATTAGCCCTTTATTCCTACAATCCCTTTTGTTGGCAACTCATCCAAGCACAGTCTTGAAATGAGAGAATGTTGCCATCTCTGTGATTAATGGTTTCATCCATTGAATTGCAATTACAAGTTTTAATCAGTTCATTATTCCACCTAGTTTTTTGGATCTTGACAGTTTTGCTGTGGAAACTAATTGAATTGGCTTCACCTCAAGGCTTTCCTGCAAAAAGATCTTGTCTTGCCTTTGGGGGTGGTGGGGGCTAATTGGCCAACTCAGATTTAATTTCCTCTTTTTCCAATATGGAAAAAAAAAAAAAAATAAGGGTTTGAGGATGCTTTTGTTTCCCTTTCTTTGTCAACCACAGATTCCCATTTTCTGTTTCATTTTCCAAACTCCATTTCCTTTACTGTGCAAGATGGGTGCACTGTTAAAAGTTCTGCTTGAGATAACTGTTGAGAACTCATTTTTTAGTCAAAATTGTTAATACAGTTTTCTCTTCCTCAGAGAGTGGCTACTTCTCAGACACTGCAATTTTTTGTCCCTGACTACTTTTTCATTTCATTTAGTCTGATGGCTCCTGTTTATGAGGAGAAGTCCTGTGACTGGCAAAATTCTTGTTATAAGTCATCCTTGGTTTTTGTTTTTGTTTGTGCCGTATTACTGGAACTCAGAGAAGAGCAAGCAGTAAATTCCCTAAAGATATATACTCTCAGACAAGAAATCAAATTAATGGAGACTTAGTAGTCTATACAGCTGCCAAAAAGCTCACAATTGGACTCCATCATACAACACAGATGTGATCCAAAAGAAATTTCATCAACAACTGGAGTCAGGCTGAGCTGTTAACACAGTGTGAGAAGATGTGCAATCAGTAGCTGCAAAAGCCCTCCCAGGCAGAACCAACCTGCTCAGCCTCGAGCCATGGAAGTGCTGCCATTCACTTTTCTGTTACCTTGGAAATGTTATTATACAGGATTTGTTCAGGTAAAACAGATTCTCAGAAGCATGCTCCGAGTGTCCATTCTGTCACTGCATTTCCTTGGGACACTCTTCTTGGGATCTATTGTGAACTTTAACTGGAAAGGGTGGCTTACAGAACAGCCACTGAGGAAGGTGGAAGTGAACAGGTCCCAGTGATGACAACCACATACCATGTGGGATTTTCAGAGCCCTGAACCTTGTGCATTTGGATTCATGATTTTAATTTGTCATTAAGCTATGGGTTTACTTGGTGTATAATTCTGTATCCAAGCTGGAAGTTGGAGCCAATCTTTTTTCATGCCTATAGGCAACACAGGATTCCTCTCTGCCAGGAATTTCAGATTTCTTTTTTGTTCAAGGTAGAATAATCCTGTCCCTGGCTGGGATGCTTTGTAAGGGGGTAAAAACAGATCATGGAAAGTTGAATATGTTTTCCTGTCAGGTTTGGAAACTGAGATTTTTAAAAAACCAAATGTATTGAGGAACAAAATCTGTTATCTTAGAGTTTTTCTCCTTTTTTTTTTAACATTTTTTTCTTTAATGAATCAAAGCATTTCTGAACCTGATTTTTCATCACAGCAGGAGTCACCAGGCAATATAAGTATTAGAGAAGAGGGCACAATGGCATCCTAGGTTTCATTTTCCAGTGGTGCTTTGCTGTAATTAGAAGACCTTCTGCCCTGATGGGAAAGCCATAGGCTATGAGGCCAGCACAGAAATGGGGCAGGACCATAAGATTCACCTCAGATGCAGGTTCCTTTTATGAAATGATAAAACTGTAAGTTTCCATTTCACAGCATGAGTTTAAGGCTTCAGTCAGAAGTGTGAGAAGGTGCATCATGCTGGAAAGCTGATTAAAAATACATGCTGCATGTTAACAGAGACCAAATGGAATATTTTTTCTTCCAAATTCTTTTGGTTATTAAGGTACATCAAAGGTACATCCTTTTTAAATTATGAAAGAACATCCTGTCCTTTTAGTCAAGGTGATTAGTGATATTAGTATCAATAATATCAATTAGTATCAGGTCCTTTTGGTATAGTTAACAGGGAATAACATTTATCTGGCAACTCATAGTGCAGTATCCAGAAGGGAGCTTATTAAAATATGACTCTTCCCCTTTCCACACAACCCTTTGGTTTAATTTCCTCATTAATAATAATGCAGGATCCACAAAGTAACTTTCTCCTCGGTGCTCCCAAGATGCGTTGTGGAATTACAGAGATCAGCAAGACTGAGAAATATTTATATGTTCTGTCCTCACAAGAGAAGGTGGGAGCCGTAGGAATGCAGAAGAATCTGGGAAGTGCAGCCTGGTTTGTGACTGCAGCCACATTTGAACATGCTTTGTGAGCTTAAGAGAAACAAACAATAACAGTTCCTTCAATGTGCAAAAATAAAGATCTGTTGTTTAAAGAGCACACAACTGTATCTGCCACCTCCTGATGCTTTTGACAAGAATCACAGAAGGAGCAGATTGGATCAGCAAAACTTCACTCAGCCCTGACAGTTTGATTGCACTGCTGTGGAGGATATGACAGATGTTGGAACAGCACGAGCAACTTAAACAAAATGCATCAAGCACAAAGCTGGGGCTCAGCCTCTCCTCTACTTAGGATGATTTGTAATCTCTGAGTGGTCAGAATACAGGGGCAGTGGTTTTACATGTATGAGGGGAAAGGCAAGATTGAGACAAGTGGGAAAAAATTTCCTGCAAATGATGAAGTGCCCAGTAATATCAGACAAGTGTGTGGATCTGGAGACATGCTATTTGCCTTTCATGAGTTCCTTCAGAAATGAATCATAGCTGAGGCACAGGAGGCTTTGGAGATTCATTGGGCAAACAGCAAACAGATGAACAGGCTTTACAGCATGTGCATATGTAAAAATAAGAAAAAAAATATTCAAAGGAGTCAAGGAGCTGATGTTTGGCAGCTCATTCCTGCCTCAGGTGTTTACCTACCTGTGTCATTGTTTTCAAATTTGCTGAGAATTCCTTGCTCTGGCTGATTTTTCACACTGTGCTCAGCATTTCTGAGAAGGGAGACAAACAAGAAGGGAAATATTTGAGCCATGTCCCAGTGGATCTGAAACATGCAGGGGGCTTGTGCTCAGGCAGCAGCACTTCAGAACCAGAACTCAACACACAACTGCAGGAGATGGATTTTGCCTGTAGGTTCAGTGAGTTCTTGCAAGTCACACCAGAGTGCTTTCCACATCATGAGTGAGCTGTCCATTTTCTTCCTGTGTTTCATGGAAATCCCTTCTGCTCCCTGTTGTGGGTGCATGTGTGAGGTCAGCAGTCATATCTCACACTCACCAGTTGTTTAATAGTATTTATTTTAATGTGGGTAGAATGTGGTCAGAGGGGAAGTAAGTGGTAGCACCAGATAGAAATAGTGAATATGTGGCCTGTGAATGTGGTAACTCGGTCCACACTACTGTGAGAGAATTGTCATCCTCCCTCCCCCCCTCTTCCTCTTCAGGTTTCAGGCATGGACACAAAATGACCAAGGTTGCAAGATGGTCTTGGTCAACAAGCTGGCTGGAGAGCTTTAAAATAGATTTGGAATGGGAAGGGGATGGAGTTTTGTTCAACAGAGAAAAGCCAGGTACCAATAGAGCTGCTACAATCTTAATTTTTTTTAAAAGCAGCTTTCAAAACTTTTTACACTGACCCCACCCCCCCCCCCCATACACACACATTCTAATGCACTTTCTTTTCTAGTGGTTGTAGTAAAGATTCCCTAATTCCTTGCCCTTTCCTTTCTCAGATCTCTCCTGTAGATGAGTTTCCTGTGGGTGTCTCCAAGGTGGGAATCAAGTTACAGAATAAGGTTTTTACAATAACATAAGCTCCTGCAATGTTTATCTTTCTCCCTACTTTCAAATGCATCCCAAGCAGGTGGCAACTTTCTGGTTTCATTTATTCACAAAACAAACTCAAAACTCCAGCCCACAGCTTCCACTGGAACTGTGTTTATCCCAGGTGTCCTCCTCAAGGACTGCTCAACCTGGGCTCTGGATCATCTCCTTGTATTCAGATGGGACAACAAATATCCTGCAAGAATGAGCCAACAGGTTCTTAGTAAGACCATAATTTGCTAACAGTATGAAATTTTCAGGATAACACTATATTGCCACTTAATATGTTATCATACTGCTTTTATCTTCCAGCGCACTCCTGTGCAAGTTTTTGGGGGAAGGATTGCTCTCCCTCTGCATTGTGTGTGATGCATTCATTGTTTCTGCAGAGAAAAGCCAATAAATACCTAAGCCAAACACAGTTTTTTTTTCTGCTTATCTTTTGCCTGTCCTAGATCTTCCCTATTTCAGTGATATATATCCAAAATTCAGGACACAGGATATTCAGACAGCCCTCTTGCTGAACTTTGCAGGAATATATGGATTTAATAGTTTAGGCTCATCTCTTTCTTCATTGACCATTTTAATATCCTTCATCTATCTCTGCTCAAACTTCTCCTTGGGGCATGTTTTCTCAGCAGCACAAACGTTTCCAAAATATAGCCTTTGGCTGTAAAATTTGGATGTCTAAATGGAGCTGGTTACCTACCTTCCTCTGTAGTTCATGAAGAAAGGAAGAGGCTGCTGAAAGATGATCAAATTATTAACTTTATTTGCCTATGGTTGCAGTGTATCTTTTGTCTCCCTTCATGAATTTGAGGGGTAGCCACAAAATTTAGTTTAGACCAGATGGCACTGTAGAGGCTGGACTGCCTGAGACTAATTCCCCTCTTACTGTGGTTTAATACTTCATTTTGTACATGTCTCCTTGGATGTCACCTATAGTAATTAACAAATTGAAGGCCAAGAACTAGAGATAGAAACAGGAAAAAAAATCTCAGCTGAATTTTCACGACTCTAATTTCCCTAGGAGGAACTAATTTTGATTTGTATCTGAGAAGAGAACATGTGGATCTTGCCCATTCCTAGAAATCTCAGATAAATTAGAAATATTGCAGATTTTCTGCTGGGGCTCCTTCCTTTTGTAGGTACCAGTGGAGTTACAGCAGCACAACAAGTACAGGATGGCATATGGAAACAGCAGTACACAAATATACCCTGTGCAAGGGAATCCAAATCACAGTCCTGGGCATTCATTGACTCAGGTGGGTTTGGCAAGCAGGATAGGGATTTGTTAAAATAAGGTCATGCCTCTCAATGCTTTTCTGCTGATTTTATGCTAAAAGAAACCTCAGGATCAGAGCAATGAGACGTGCAAGGCTAAAGTCTCTGAAATCCCTGCAGGCCTTATTATGTGTATAAGGAGACAGGCAGCGTGCATTTCAGGGCTGGGGAAGCTATTGCACTTGATTTAGGGGTAATTAAAGTGTGTGAGTGACAGCAGAGATGGCATGTGATGCCTCAGACACCTTTTCTCCATTTTGCTTCCTGCCTGGCAAACTCATCTGCATGCTGAATGAAGGGTAATGTCTCACAGCCTTCTGCCTCTACCTTTGGAGGATTTCTCTTCTGCTTTTTCCCCTCCTTTCACAGCTCTCCTCTCTGAAATTTCAGACTGAGTATCTGGATTTTGCTCAAAACAAGATCCTTCTTCCTACCATGGCTAAATCAGCAAAACATTTTTTCCTGGGACTAGAAATGTCAATCATGCACTAGGGTGTAAAAATGACCAGTCAAGTGGGCCCTTGAGAAGAAAATAGCCCCTGCATTGAAACATTTTTGTTAGTGCTGCCTACCCTTCCAGAGTAACTAATCCACAAAGGAAGGGATACTGATCTCATTTTTAATCTGCCCATGGCCTGTTTTGATGCCATTAAGTCAGCCAAAGTGAGGGTTCTTGGTGAATGTTCAGCTGTGGAAGTGACTGAGTCTGCTGATGCATGTGATAGGCAGACACAGGAAGAAATGGGAAGGTTTTCTCTTGAACTCTGTCCACGCTGCTGGACACAGGATGGGTGAGATTAGAAGAGACCACGGTGGGTCGACTGATCCACCTCCCTGCTCAAGCAGGGTCGTGCTAGAGCACATTGAAAAGGATTGCATCCAGATGGTTCTTGAATATCTCCACTCAGTCCCAAATGTTCAGGAGACTCTTGTCTCAACCTTGTTTCTAAAAGATCTGTCTTGGGTCTCTTGTAAAGGGATTGAAGGCCATCCATGATTGCAAATAGATGTATTTACATCAGAAGAGAAAGACAGAGAACACACACAGAGGTGATAATTGTTCACATTATTCCATCTGTCTAATAGCAGAACAAAATTGCTGGCAGAATGGAGTTCACTGTAAGTGAAAACAAAAAGCCTGAGGCAGTCACAGAGCCATTAAAGAGAAAGGAAGGTTTGGGCTTTGACCTATGACAATCATTTTCCTCCTTTGACTGTACCACTAAGTTGATCTGAATCAACCTGAAAGTAGTGTGTACCCGATGGTTTGTGTCTGTGCACAGCACTTTGCCAAAGGGAAAGGGCAGCAGTTCATGTACCCTCAACTGGTGCCATTTCTTTCCCTGGCTCCTGATTAAAAAGGATGCTATGTGAGGAAACTGTGGGTGATGACAGCCTTGGGGGTTTCCTCCCATTTTGGTTTAGAAAGTGGAAAGGATGCCATTTAGATCAGACTGTTTATGAGTGAAAGGTATTGTTGAAAAACCAATAAATAAACAATGATTCCAGAGTGAGTCTGCAGGGAAAGTAATGTCCAATCATTCCTCTGATAAATGTCACTCCAGTAGCATTGCTTTTTTCTCCTATTTATGAGAGTAGAACTGAGGTTTGTAGGTTAAAGAAAGGTTTGAAAAGAAATTGAGAGTCACAGAGTTGGGATCTATATTCTTTGACATGATAGATTACTCCAGATCGGGCTGACTATTGGTCACATCAGAAAATCAAGCTTGAGATGCTTGTTCTGGTGTTTTTTTGTGGGTGGGTTTTGGTTTTTGGTTTTTTCTTTTTGTTTGTTTGGTTTTTTTTTTGTTTTGTTTTGGTTTGGTTTGGTTTTGGTTTTGTTTTGTTTGTTTTTTTTACCAAACATTGCTATAGGGACCTTCATGAGACCAGTTAATCAGAGAGAATACAGAAATGTCTTAAGGAACACAGGAAGTGAACTCAGCTTGTAACATAGCAGTCATGTGGAAATTGTCAGTAACTAAACAGATTTAACTAAGTTTGGATAATAATGGATTTTTTATTATTGCATACATTGCACCCATATGCACTTTTGGATGTCACACATTTGTTCATATGGATTCTCCCATGTGCCTTTTGAAGCAACATGTCCAGAATGCAATCTCTGCTCCATCAGCTGCCCTTTCCCTTGCCAGCAGTGATTTCCATGATAAGGCTCCCCTCCCTGGAGCACCAGGAACACGGGGAGGATCTCCTTGGAGGTGTCCAGCTGAGGGTTGATGCTGTGCTGGGAGGAGGGGTGCCCATACCAAGCTGTAATGACTACCTGTCAGGGAGATGCATGGTGTCCTTTCAGCAAGCGAGCACAAACAGATGAGGGTGACACTGGTATTTCTCCAGTCCCTTAATTAGAGCTTCGTGAGAGCAGAGGCACAAATGGAGATGTTTTCCATCATTTCTGATGAGGAGGGAGGTAAGGCAGAGAAACCAGTTTGCTTTTGTTAGCCCTGGGCAATCTTCCTGCTGTGATATGCGTTCACCTTCTCATTTTTATCACTCTCCCTTTAGCTGTTTATTTCTTCCTTTGTTTCTCCCTTCCTTACCGCCTTCAGGGTCCTAACAGGAACTAGCTTTCATTTTAAATAGCTAGAACCTCCTGTTTTTCCATAACAGACTTTCCTAACCCAATTGCTGAGAACTGCAGTAAACTTTAAAGACCATCTGTAGGGTTGTTATGTATAGGGAGCTCAGAGCAGCAAATAAAGGAAACTGAGACACAGTTAGAGTTAGTGAATACTCCTAAAAAGCTGAAAACAGAGCTGAAGAGTTGTATTTTGAGGTCTGGACTCTTGTCTGCAGGAGCTACTCGTAGGTAAGTGAGCTCTTTTTCCTCCAGATCATGTAAAAAAATGCACAAACTTGATTCTGTAAAAAACAGAGATTTGGGGCTTTAGGAAAGAAACAAGTGAGTTCTGCTCTGCAGAAGGCAAGGATACCTTCATTTCTAGCCCAAATGTGAAGAAGTTTCAAAGAGATGAAAATGTGTCCATTTTCAAGCTCCTCTGAGAGGAAAAGAGGAATTTACTTCCTTTCATTCATACCTTTGCCCCTCACAACCTTTTCCTCAGGTCTAGTTTATCACAGCATCAGCTGCACCATTCTTCCCACACAGTTTGGAAACAGAAGTTTCTTTTAGCTTCTTGTGGGGGAGCCTCAGACCTTGCCCTCCTCAACATCTCCTCCAGGAAGTCCAAGGAAATGTAAAGTCCCTTGTGATAATTCAGAGGTTTTGGCAGGTAGACAGCAACAACAGGAGGTGGAAACAGACAGCTGTGCAGGGGAGGAAATGGTGATATAAATACATGTTTAATTGCAGTTTAATTACAATTACTTACTAGGCAAAATTTATTTAAATGCAGTGTAATTAGAGTGAGACCTTGATTTAATCACAGTCTTATCAGACACAGTTACTACTATTTTCCTTCACTTCCTCGTCCTCCTCCTCCACCTCCTTTTACATTCCCTCTCCTGAATTTGCCCAACAAAATTAAAAGACTTGAAACATGCAGAAGGTATCCATCTTGGAAAGTTTTCAGTTTCCTGAAAATTCAATAGCCAGGTGGCTACCAGCCCAGAATATTCTCCCTGGAAACTGTGAAACCCCCACTCCGTCTTGGCAAGCCGTTACTCTTCCTTAGCAGATAATGATAATGGATCCTCATTAGCTGGGAATGACTTATCATGAATATAATTCATCACTGATGGCAGACCTCATAACCCATCTGCTCACAATAAGTAAATTAGACAAGTCAGACAAGATGGATTGTTCTTCCTGATCTACCTTTGGAGTGCCTCCTCCACGTCCTGTTCCAATGGTTCAGACTGTGTCTTCACACCATGATAAGGGTGAACATGGGCACAGACACAAAACCTCTCCAGCAGCTGAGCCCCAATCTCATCATTCTCCATTTTCCCCCTCCCACTCTGCCTCTTGTTCTGCTCCTTAGGTCCTGGCATGGCAGTAGCTTCTTTCTTCATGGGACAAGCACTCACAGCAGACCTCTCCTGTGGACCTGTGTTCATGGACTGCTCCTGTGTGGAAGATTTCCCCACTCACAGCTCTGTTTCCTTCATGGATGTTACATGTTGAAAACACTATTAAGCAGTCCCAACCAATATAGGGAAGGGGAATGGTGGGTTATTCTGCCTTCTCCTCTGAAAGCTGTATTGACTCTTCTCCCCTGAGTTCATCATTTGGCAGATTGCCACTCCTGGGAGCACAGTTATTCCCATCCCTTGCCATTGAGGAACTAAGACACAGGCTAGTATTCATAGCTGGTATCCTACATAGACATGGCAGACTGGTGGGAGGGGAAATACCTTTACTCTTAAATTAAATCTGGGTCCCCTCTGAAGTCCATAAAACATCAGCAAATTTGCTCACTTCAGTGAAAATATTATTTTCTCCTTCCATGTCAATACCAGTTAATTCCTGTTGTTGTGCTTTGCATCCATCTCAGTCTTTTCCAGCAGCTCTAAGTAAGGGAAAGAGTTAAACCTATCCATAATACTGTGAAGCTATTCATTAATTACTGCATGTTTTATTCTGCTGTTGAACCATACTGGCCCTGCCTGAAGAAAAATAATGAACTGCTAGGGTCTTTGCACAGGGAACCAAAACCAGAGACATGGAAGCATTTCCCTCTCTCCTTTCTGGTCAGAGTTTGCTCTGCTTT
Source organism: Prinia subflava (assembly GCF_021018805.1). Classification (NCBI taxonomy): domain Eukaryota; kingdom Metazoa; phylum Chordata; class Aves; order Passeriformes; family Cisticolidae; genus Prinia; species Prinia subflava. The sequence continues at coordinate 6,918,105 of NC_086261.1, forward strand.
CTTTCTCTTTCCTTTTTTTTTTTTTTCTTTTCCTTTCCTCTCCAATAATTTCCATGTGACCTAATAACTTTTTGCACTGTCCTTGTGTCAATTTTTTCTGTAAGAGAAAAGAAGTAGGAAGAAAAAAAGCAAGGAGAGGTTTCAGTTTTTACATCCTTCCTCTGCTGCCCTACCCATCTCATTTTGGCTGATGGTGAGGAGAGAATCCCTCCCCATCATGGGGTTTCTAAGAGCTGAGTGTCACCACGTCCTTCATAGCCCTGTGAAGTGGGTAAATAGGCCATGAAACCTGGGTCCTGTTTTGCAGATCACAATGAAACACACAGAGCCAACTGGATTTTCCACCTGCTTTAATATTTATTTGACAGTGAATTTTTAATAGGGAGGGACTTTCACTTATCATCCTCAGAATGCCAAGCAGGCAAAAGAATGGGAAGGGAAAAACTTGGAGTAGTGGATAAAAAGTACTGGGGAAAGGGAAGAGAGGAAATATGGGAGGAGAAAAGGGGAATTGGGAAGGGAAAAGGGGAAGAGAACAGGGAGGCAGGAGTCACTGCAGTCACTGCAGCATCTCTGTTTGAAGATGATTTTCACAGGTAACAGCAGCTCTCACAGCAGTGAGCAGTTCACACACAGCAGGGAAGCAAATAAGCCTGGGAAGGAGTCTTTGACCCAAAGGCACTTGTACCCTTCCAGAGTTCATTTCTCACATCTAGCCTTTGTATAAAAACAAATAAATTAACCAGTGATTTGTGAGCCTAATTTGGAAAAAAAAAAAAAAAAAAAAAAAAAAAAAGGAAACCTCTTGTGGTCCAAAATCCACAAAATCCATAATTATACCCTGGTGCTGTAAGTGACTGAGAGAAAGGGATGGAGAATCACAACAGAGAGAGAGAAACCATTGCCTAGGTAAAGAGATGGTGAGGAGAGAGAGAGAGAAACTGCTTCAGAGAGATGACGAGCATTAGATGGAGTGGATATATGGTTGGAATTAAAGAGATGGATGCTGTGAGTACCCATGGGGAGATACCTTGCCCAGATATTCTGTGAATAGATGTTGCAGGAAGAGGGATATTGTTAGATAGAAAGGCACTGTCTGGGAAAAATGGGTAAGGCAAGAAGTAATGCTGCAGCTGGGAATGTAAAGATTGATTCTGTTGATAAATAAAGTCTATAAATAAATACTAAAGAAAAATATTTCAGTAGCCTGCCATCTATGAATATTTGACACATACATCTAAGAAACTTCATAGCACCTCATCCAAAATAAACATAACCAAGCAGCTACTAGATATGTGTGTGATTATACTGTTTAAACATTTAGATATGTGAGCAGCTGCAGCAAAAACAATAATTTATCACCCAGTTCAGCACTCATTTCAACCTGATAGACACATCAGTGATGGTCTGGCACCAGCATGGCACAAAAGGCCAGGCCAGCAGGTAGATAATTAAGTGCTGAAGCAACACTGGATGAGGAAATAGGAATATAGAATGTTTGGATTTCAGAGCTGGAAACAGGCCACAATCAGGATATGAGCTCCCCATTTCGTATCCAGGCTTACCAAGGGATAACACATTTCCAGGTGATTTCCACCACTGTGTTGTGCTGGCCAAAGCCTGCCCTTACAGGTGTGTCTGTCCCCTGCTGCAGCCCCCAAGCCCCTGTGGGCAGCCCCATTCCCAGCTGCCCTCAGCTGCCTTGGTGAGCACTCAAAGGTCCTGCTGCTGAGTGTCCTGGCAGGAGCATGGAGCATCCTGTTCTCCTGCAGCAGGCCTTGGGCAAGAGTTGTCATCTACCCCAAGCCCTGTTCCTGCTGGACTGTCAGCTTCCTCCTACCCCTGGCAGATGCTGATCAAATCCAGGGCCTTTCCAGGAGGCAGATTCTGTTGTAGTTCCTGTGGTCAGCAGTCCTTGGCACTGCTGGAGTCCAGGTCATCTGAGCAGTGCAGGTACTCCAATGCTTTACATCTTTCCACCCTCCCTGTGTCTCCTGGCTCGCCTCACACCTCTCCTGAGCTTTACAGGGAGCTCATTTCCTTGCTGTGTTCTAGACTGAGATTTTTGGTATCCCCACTGAAATTCTGTGCCTGCTACAGTTTTGTTCACCTCCATAACTAATCTTGTAACCTGTGCTTTGGCAGGATCTCTCCTTTTGTTGGTTGCTCAGCTCTGTGCCAGGGATGCTCATTTTGAGGCTGTCAATCTCAGCACTGCCCTTAAAGCAGACAGGTCCTTTCTCAGGGGTAGCAGGCCATTGTCCAGCACAGTTTGTTTGTGCTCTGAGCTCTCTGAGGATTCGTGATGCACCCCAAAGTCCTTCTGGAATACACCACAGTTTGTTTGCTCAGTTTTTTCCACCATGATTTGAACATTCAGGTCCACAGCACTGGCAAGAGGAGCACATTAACCCTCTGTTCCTCTCCTACAGCACCTCCTCACTACAGTTATTGCTTTAAAACAGCCCTAATCACAAAATATTTGATTTCAATTCTTCCTATTGGGGGCCTCATGTGTGTTTTTATAAATCATTTAATTTCATGCACACTTGTAAATTCTCACAGAAAGAACTCCACATACTGTCTTTTAGCTTACTGTGAAAGCAGCCTTCAGAGCCCAAATGCTGGTTAGTAGGAAGAGGCAATTACATATATATTTAATGGTTTCAAATTAAATTTGAAATTAGCTTTGAACTGTATCATCCATTTCTAGTAATGATGCTTAATGTTACCGTGAGAAAATCAAGTGCTTTACATTATAGGTGTCAATTGAGTCTTGTTCAGGAGGTTGTCCAAGGACTCTTGGTATGACATGCTGGGAGGGTGATTAAATCCCTGTCAGGGTAAGTAGGAATTGTATTTTTATTTTTCTCCTCTTCCCTTCATTTCAGTCTTTCCTAGTAGCCAGTTTCTATCTCTAAGGATGTAGCTCATAATAATAATAATTGCTTGTTATCAGTGGATATTTTCTAGTAGAGCAAAAATATCTAAATCTAAAGTCTCCAGCAGAGGAAATTGAAAGATCTGAGTTTAAGGAGTTTTAGTTTAATCCATCTCAAAAGAGACCCTCTGTAAGAAGAGAAATATTAGGCATTTCCTGACTATAAGTAGTGTGGGACAAGGATATGTGAAACTTCTGGGATGGGGAGACCTTGAGAGCAGCAAGGGAACAGACAGCTCAGGAAATTTTCTTTCTCTTGATTGTCTCCTCATGGACCTCTCTTCCATTGTGCACATCTACAACAGAAAGAAGTGGGAGGAAGCTAAAGCTGTTGGTTTGGGGTCCTTGGATGAGATCCTCCACAGTCACAAATCTTTGGACACATAATTTACACATTTTCTTATCGAATTCACCCTTAGCAGCTTAGGTTAATACGATCCTAATTGTGTATTTAATTCTGAGCCTTTTCCTGCTCAACTCACAGGGAACAGTCCCAGCAAAGACGTGTGTGTCAGACAAAGGGCAGGATTTGTGCTGCCTTCCACTGAGCCCTGAGAGCATGGCTGAAAAAGTCATCCTAGGACCCTGGATCAGTGTGCACAGCCTCCTGACCTGGCTCTGCCACTCCCCAAGCCCCAGGCTTTCCCACAGCCACACAAGCAGGCACAACCCTCCCAGCAGTGACTGCAGTTTGCACCTCCCCTGCCGGGTGCCTGGCTGTGGAGTGAGTGTGTGAGGCTGGCATGAAAAGCTCCACAGCCTCTTATTGCTATTGTAATTATCAGCTAATGATCCCATCCCTGGGAGTGCTCAAGGTCAGCTTGGATGGGGCTTTGAGCAACCTGATTAAGTGGAAAGTGTTCCTGGGATTGAAAGGAGTGTTGGAACGAGTTTATCTTTAAGGTACCTTCCAACCCAAATCATGATGTCATTCCATGGAATGATTGTCCTTGCACAGCAATCCTTATTCACTTGCAAACCAAGAAATACTCTGATTATTAAGAATTAGGGATCTACATCTTGCACCTTTGCCAAGTTTTGACACAGGGCATATTTCTCTTATTCTCAGTTCCTTAAAATTTTTGCACCGGTTGTTGACTGACTTTAGAATTCTTTGCCTTATGTTCTAAAAATGACAATATTTAGAGTAAAGTGTCATTCCCTGCCTCAGAAATGGCTGAAAAATTAGTGGTGAGTGATACTGCTCAGGAGCTCAGCTGGGACATGCTGGTGCAGCTTCCTGCACATCAAAAGCCCTGTTCCTGATAAATCTTCAGGCTGCTTCCCTTTTCAGAAAGCAGTATGGGGTGTTTCGGGCTGCAAAGCTTGTATGTAAAGTAATTGCATTGTTATTTAAAAGTGATTCATACTGTTGGGAAGCCCAGGAAGGTGAGCTGATTGGTGGGTAAGCAATGGAGTGTAATAGCCCTTGGAAAACTGCTGTGTAATAACAGCTTTGATTCCTGGCAGGATAAAACTGCATAATGTTTCCATCTTTCCTGTACCTTTCATGTGCACAGCACTTGATATACTCTAAGTGTGTTACTTTGTCATCTGGACTGATAGCTGGTCTGATTCTCTTGGGCTTTGCCAGTCTGCTTGTGAGAAGTATGAAATTTTCAAACAAAGTTTCAGGCTTAAGGTAATGCCTAAGTTACAGATTTCTGAAATCACCTAGGCAGTGTTTCTTGATACGCTGCTTTTGAGCTGAGCTGATAACCCATCTTGCCTCAGAAATGCCTTTCCCCCCCTCCACTCCTTGGTCCTGAATTGCCTGTATCATGCACCATTAAATCTGACACAGTTTCTCTCCGGGGTGGCTGTGCAGAAAAGGAGAAAGTCCAGCGTAAGCCTGGGAAACTCAGGGTAAAGTCAGCAGCAGCTGCAGCTACTCCACCCTTCTATTATCTCCACCATTCCAAGAGCCTGGGTCCCTCAGCAGCATACAGGGCTTTTTAAGGGTTTGTGTGTTACTGGCACTTCAAATGTTACTGTGGGGGCACTTAATTATTGCTGGTGCTGCAGAAAAGTCTGGAGAAAATGAGGCCATCATGATTTGGTGGGGAAGGAGGAGATTCTATCACAGAGCACATCAATCAAGAACCCTGGATGCATCCATGAATATAACCTTGCTAAATGCATCCCCTCTGTGAAGTGTGTTTGTATATTCTAGCACTTGGATCTGTGCTGTTTGCATTGGAAAATATAATTTCTGTGGGCTCTTTGCATGCCTTGGTGACAATTCATGAGCCAGAACAACTCACGACCTGGTCTTTAACTGGTGTTTCAGTTCCTGGAAGACAGAATCCACCTTGAGTAGAGCAGATGTCACATAATTTTGGTGCACTAAGCAGCTTTCTGAAGCAGAGACAAAATGAGCTAGCAAAAGATAACTGCAAAGGCAAATGCCAGGAAATACAAGAGTTGTGACGAATGAGGTTTTCAGGTCCAGTGGAACCAGCGTGCACAAGTCCTCAGTTTTTGTTTGCTTGAGCTGGATCTGGCAGCCAGGATTGCTGGGTAGTTTAAAATTAGAGGCCACACTGGGTACAGAAAATCTGGAAGTCTTTGGCTGTTTCTTTCCCTTCCAAATAATCTCCCCTTCACTTCTATGATGTTATTTTCAGGACTGCACAAATTGCAGCATGTCTCTGTCAAAATATGATCTGGCAGCTAATCCTTGGTGTCACTGAGCACCTCTCCCCCCTCAGGAGTCCAAACAGAAGTCCTACATCCTCATCATTCCTCCAGCTGAACTCTTCACTCCTGTCTGGCAGAATCAAGAACACTGACTTCTGTCCCAGTGGATCTGGAAATTCATTATTTTACTGAAGTCATGGTTTCCTGAGAGGAGTTTTTGGACCAAACTCAGTAAGGTTTAGAACGTTTTTGGACCTTCCTCAGCAAGGTTAAGCACCCTTTTTGTCACTGCTCTCAGAGGAGAGAAGGGCACATACATAGAAGAGGCAATTAAAGAGCTCTGCACCCTCATTTAGACTAGGCAGGGGGTGGAAGGCTTCAGACACCCCTTGGCTCTGCCACCAGACAGGTGGAGGGATGGAGCCTTCTGTGTCCACTGGGGAATTGGGGCAAAGACAGAAAAGCAGCTTGATCAGAGTGCCTGCAAGGCCACTGTGTACCAAACCTGTATCTTGAAAACCAAGTGGTTTACCCTCGTGATTTAATTTTGCTTTGATGTACAGCCTGACATATTTTTTCAGTCACTTACTCTGCTCACAGAACTGACCTTTCATCATTTTTAGTTGTAAATCAGAGAGTGACGTTAAATGCTCAGGGTGGTTCTCTATAAAGTGATTGTTTCACTGCTCTGCAAGCTGTGCTATAATTTCCCCCATCCATCCAAATATATGTCTTACCATAATTAAATGAATACTTTTGTCAGTTTATGTTGCTTTGGCTTTCACTCAGAATATGCTTGCTTCCATGGTGGGCTAGTATTCTTCTAAGAATTTATGTAAGCATATATAAATATAGGCATACATATTCACATACAGAAAAAAGAGAGAAAATGTAATTGCAACTTTCAGGTAAAACACATAGAATATTTTGGCAGGCATTTGAAAATTGATTTTTATAAAATATTCAGAAAATACTCATGTTAACAGCGATTCTAAAAATCGTTCCCTGCTGGGAGTTGATTGATGCTACAAGCTACAAATGGATTCATTTGAAAACTGCATCTGCCTGTTATACAGGTGAAACATTATTAAATACCTGCAACAGGAACACAGAAGAGAATTTGGAGATCTCTTGTACAATAAACAGCAGTGGCAACTTTTACTCTGTTCTTTTTGCAAGGCGATGCTGTCTCCTTAGATCAGAGCAAATGGTTGTTGTTTTTCCTCTTTCCTCTGTTTACTGGGAGTCATATGTTCCTGGCTGGAAGGTCCTTCTGGCACGAAGAATCCCTTTAAAACCCTGTTTGAGCTCTGAAATAGGTTGAAACTGATGCTTCGTGTTTTTGTCAGCTCTCCATGCCTGTTGTTTTTCTTGTTCATCCTTGCAGTCCCTGACAGACAAATTTTAGGAAGCGGGAGAACATAATGAAATATTTGCTATTCTTCATTAAACATCTGGCAGGGCTTTGGCAAGATCAAGGAATTAGCAAGTGTTGCCACTTTTATATGCAGTAGATGACATTTTTTGTTGTCCTTAACGGAGTCCAAAGCATATGCAAATCAGCTGTGTAATGAGCGAGGTTAAGCAAGGTTTTGGATTTGGTTCCATATGGTGTTAAAAACATAATTGATCAGAATGTTTTGAAATATATTGAACATGAGTATTCAGATTTGTTTTATCTGAATCTCATTATGTCTGAGAAGAGATTTAGGATGAGGGCAGAGGCTGAAGTTTTATGCTGGATCTATTATTGATTATTTATGATCACACACACTTCATCAGATGTTTCTGCTATAAACCCCACTTCAATCTGCTTTAAAGGCACAACAGATTTCTCTGACCTTGCCCTCGTTGTCTTTCATTCTTATGGGTACAGACAGAGTCTCTCAATCTCCCCTCAGCTATAATATTGATTGAATATATTTGTTCTCCTCAGGAAAGGATGAAAGAACAAAAGTTCCATGTTAGCCTCAGAACTTTTTACACTACAGGTTTCTCAGATCAGTTATGATGAGCATCCCTGAATGAGGTGCATAACTTTAAGGAGGATTATGACTTTGCAGATTTGTGTTGGATCTGTTCCAAGAAATCTGTGATAACGTAGACTCTTCAGAAGTAAAGTTACTTTGAGAGGTGACTGTGTTGTTGACTGATTTTCATCACTTGGAACCTCTTAGGCTTCTTTGCCATCATGTTGGCCTTAACTGCCCTCAGTGTACTCCAAGAATTATTTTCTGTGGCCCTTAAGCTGAGGTTTGTCAGAAGCCTTTCCTTAAAAGCAGATTTCAGTGGAAAAACAGCTGTTGAACCTCCATGTGTTGCTATACCCTGTCCCGTCTCTGAGTGCTTCAGAACAAGAATCATTCTCTTTACCAGAGTAGAGTATTTTTAGTCCCACCTGTTCTTTACCAATTTGAAGCACACGACTGTGAAAGAAAAAGATCTATGCAGAGGGCTTTCTAAAATGGGTATTCCTTACTTTAGGAGGTACAAGAATGAGTCAGGTCCATGTGGAATAGGAAAATATCCTGATTTCCTTACTGAGAATCCAAGATCTTAACTTTAACCACAGTCTTGCTTTAAGCTCTCAAACAGCTGATGACAACACTGGCTGTGTAAGACAACCATTTCTCTCTGCCTCTTGACCATCCTAACATATCTCAAATCACAGAATCACAGAATCACTGGGTTGGAAGAGACCTCCAAGATCATCGAGTCCAGCCCAGCCCCAACACCTCAAATAAACCATGACATCTAGTGCCACATCCAATTTTCTTTTAAACACATCCAGGGATGGTGACTCCACCACCTCCCTGGGCAGACCACTTCAGTAGTTTATCACCCTTTCTGTAAAAACTTTTTCCCAATATCCAACCTATATTTCCCTTGGTGCAGCTTAAGGCTGTCGTTCTGTCAGCTGCTGCCAGTCCAGCCAGATGGTTTAATTTCCCTTTCAGGTGAACTCCTGCTTTGTCAACACTCACCTGGGGACTGGAGTCAAAGAATTGCTCTGCTCTGGTCACAACCAGCTCTTTCCCTCAGGTTGCTTCCACTTGAATGGAACAGCATCAGGGTTCAGTGATTACCTATTGTTATTTCTCAGGGAGCTGTAGGAGCATCTCCTGAGACCTCCCATGTCTTGTAATGAAAATTGTGCTCTGAATACAGAGAAAACCACGTAACTGCGTGCATGTGTGGGTGTCTGGGTCTGCCTATGTAATGTGTATATATCTATTATTTATCTGTCTTCAAGAAAGGTAGTTGAGGGATGGTGATGTATTTATGTGCTTATTTAAACTTATTTATATACACAGACGCATATATATACCTCTGCCATAGACTTTCTGAAACATCAGAGTGGGTATCAGCTAAAAATACATTTTCGTGAAGAAAAACTAGCAACCAAGAGGTTTCTTTCTCCTTCATGGGGTGTAGTGGTTGGAAATTAGTAATTTACAGCAATTATAAGTTCAATCAAGTAATTAGATATCTATCTATCATCTGCTGTGCAAACAAATATTTGCATGTGTATTTATCTGACCCCAAAATACCTTGTACATAAGACAGATAAGTAACTAAGGCACAGTCTAGACATGTCTTGGCCATCATAAAACATTTTGCTTTCAAAATCCCAAATCCTTTAAGTCCCTCAGAGAGAACTAGGGGATATGTACATATGAAACTTGGACTTTTGAAATTAAATATATAGAACCAATTATACAACTTGGATAGAGTCGGGGGCATTATGTGAAAGAGCACCAAGGGAAACAAGAACTCAGGAGAACCTGCCTGCCTTTACATTCTTTATCCTCAGCAGTACAATTTTTTAGCATCTAAGCCAAAATCTTTCCACATTTCTTTCCCCCACACAGTGCCAATATCTCGACTACTGGAAGCATTTAAAAGCAATTACAAGGACTCCAATAATCTTCCTGCATTACTTTGGCTGGACTGCTAAGTATCATCAATAACATGATTATCTTTTTGAGAAGAAATTGCTTGAGATAGAGACACTGTGAGAAAAGCTCCCAAACACTTCCAAAATCATATTTTCAGCAACTCTTTTATTATTTAGTGTCCTAATGAATTCTGGTAGTCTCACTAAATATCTTCTCATACAAGGATCTTTACTGCTCGTATTTCCATGGGTAGCATAATCTGTGGAAAGCCAAAATTTACCTGTTTTGAAAGCATTTTCTCTGATCCTTAAACTCTAAATCCAAGCCACTGATTCTGCTGCCTGGTGGATGGGTGTTATTCCATCTATTTTGCATCAGCCATCTTCTATTTCTTGTGCATATATCTCATTTTTAATGAATATAACAATATCACAGTGGACCTGATATTAAACCATCCCTTAAATAAGCACTAAGCTGTAGTGTAATATGGCTCTAAAGAGCAAGATGTAGCCTATGCTTTCCCAAGACCCCAAGAGTGTTTCCCAGCAGTGTCTGAATATATCACACAAGTATATACTTCTTACAAAAATCTTTAACTGGCTTAAAATTTGTGTCTTGGGGCTTGAGCCCTGGTGCTTTGGATTTTGGCCAAATGTCAAGAATATAGTGCTGTGCAGATATGGGCAGTCAGGTCTCAAGATTTCTTCAGGAGTATCTCATATTGCCAAGGAATTACCACAGAAGCTGGTGCTGGATGCCAGTTTTGGGTCAATGAGCTCTTCCCCCAGCTTGGGGCAATTTGGTGTGGCTGAAATTTGTTTGGTGTGACTGAAATTTAACAGGTTGCCTGGTATGTCTGTGGAGGTAAAGTCAGAGTTTTCCATGCTTATGTTCTTTTATTCATAATTAACTTCACACCATAATAAGTGGAAATTTTGCTCAGTACCCTGGTTTAGCTTGTCAGTGGTGATGGGGATGCAGCTGTTCTGTTCATATCTGCCCTTGCAAGCAGCAGATTGATGGAATTATTAATGTTTTGTCCAAGCTAGGTATTGTACCATGTGAAAGGAAACATCATCACAAACCAAAATGAGTGTGCCAGTTCACAAATCTTTCATAAAGTACCCACAGGATGGTGCTTTCCTGTGCTGAAATGTGAATGTATTGAAAGAAAAAAAATATACAAGACCTAAGAACAGTCTAAGGGTGAGAGAAGAGAAACTCATTATGTCTGGGGTCTGCAGCAACTGCCAGAGCTTCATTTTGTGCCTGACTTGTATCTGTTCAAGTCAGTGGGTTTTATTAATTCTTACAAGCCTACAGCTATAAGAATGCTAAAGATGCAGTGTTTGCCCTGCTCTGATATATAGATTGGTCCTCCATTAGGAGGAAATTAATGATTGTTCATAAGACTGAATCCACAGCCTCTGGCCTCTCAACAGCTCTTCCATCCTGCAAGACTGAAGACCAGCTTGTGAATTTTATTGGTTAGCATGAGAAACACGCCTGGATCTGAACTGAGGTACCTGGAATTCAGGAATGTTATGCAATGTCAGCTGCCCTTCAGATGGGAGAAAAACGACTCCTTGTCCTCTCTGCAAACTTGTCTTTCACAGAAAGATCAAAGCTGTCCCAATGGCCCGGTGTAATTCGATTAAATGCCGTTCTCTGTGTTCATACAAGGCTTTTCCATTTCCTAACCACGAGTGATGAGAGCTGTGTGCCCAACACCTCCCCTGCCCCTACAGCCACCTCCTCACCACTGTTGGAGGCAGCCATTCCTGGGGACAAGAACAGTTTGTAGTAGATGCAAGTAAAATGCTGACCCAGGGCTAAACTGTTGCAAGCCTGGATGAACATTAGGGGACAGTGTTGGCCAGGAGTCAGCCTGCTTCTTCCTCTTCATGCTCTCCTGTTACTTACAGCTGTCTTCCCTTCTCTTCTAAATAAGACCCATTTGCCCTTTACTTATCTAACTGGTGCACCAGACACCCATTTCTAATCTGGCCAAATCAATTATAAATATTGCAGTCTACAATTAGCCTGGGAACTTCTGAAAAACTCATTAGTCTGAGCCTTAGCGATGAATTACACCTTTCTCTTGGCTATTTGCAGCAGGAAGAAAAAATAAAGGGGAAAAAAAAAAGCAACCTACACTCAAAACAAGACCAAACACCTCTCAGCCACAGCAAACAGAATTCCAGGCCACTTTTAATTACATTAATATTGCTGGTGAAAGGATGGGCCGTGGTGGGCTGAGAGCCAGGGCGCCTTGGGCTGAGCACACATTTTCTCAGAAGAGGCTGTGTGATGCAAAAGTCCTTGTCAAAGAGTCTTTGGGAAGGGAAATCCCTTGGGAGTCTACAAAGTTAACATCATTAGTGCTTGCTGTGTAGCAACAACAGAGGGGAAGGCAATAGCTCCTAAAGCTGGAGTCATCTTGCCTGAGAACAGAGCTGATCCCCTCCCTTGGCGAGGTCAGGGACCGAGCAGATCCTTGTCTGGCATTCCTCAGGCACGAGGGTGCCAGGCTGCTGTCTGGGGAGCTGCTGAAGGGCAGAGAAGAAATTAGAAAGTCATTACAAGGTGTGCAAGGCATCTTGTAGCAACTGAATCCAGACACAAAGGGCAGATTAAAGCCCTTCTTTGCTGGCATTAGGTTGCTGTGGTGTATTTCTTACAGGTGTAATTACCTGCAAGCATCATAGTTGTTTCATTTATGTGCTAAAATACTACTTTATGAAGCAATTAAAGGCAGAATTGTACTCTGGGATTACTGCAAATGTGTATGCTTAAGGTTTATTTTAGATTCATTACAAGCCTTCAGAAGCAGTGTTCCTGCTTTTAATAAAACATATGGTTTCCTCAAAAGCAAAACTGTGCAAGACCACACAACCCTTTTAGATTTGGTGATGTAGATGGAATTTTAATGTCAAAAAGCCAGAAGGGCAAGGCAATTCCAATTCACTATGGAGAGGGCAGCATATCTTTAAAGCTTCAGGACACTTTATTTACCAGCACTGGTAACTGTTCATACAATAGGTAAAACTTCTCTGGAAAAGAATGGGCGATTCTCCTTCTGCACTGTGATAATTGTGATCAGGGAAATTTTGGGGTCTCCAATCCCTCCTTGAGTGGGGAAATGCCACACCCTTCTTTCAGGTGAATGCTGTAACTGTGGAGAACTTGGCCTGTTTAATCACATAAAAATCTTTGTTTTCTATTCACATACTAGAATGTCTCATCTCTTGAAAAAAGAGATCAGTAAAGCTATTTCCTGCCTTATTTAGTCTATGAATTGTATCAGAGATGTGCTTGGCTCATTATACACAGCCACACAGCTTTGGGCAGCTTCCAAAGAATTGTGAGATACCATGATGGAGAGAAGGTTTAACACAAGGAGAAAATAGGGTTACAGGCAGGGTGACTATGCTGGGAGGTTATTTTTTCACTGCAGAGAGAAGCTGAGGACATGTTTGCTTGTTTGTTGATACATCCTTCAGAGAGAATCATTGGTATGTCCATGACCAGCAGTGGTCTCCAGCCTCAGCTTTTTCCTCCTTTTTATGTGATGCATTTAAACCCTCCCACTTCCAGTTTCTCTCTGACAAGGTTGCAACTAATTTCAACAGTGAGAGGAGCAATATAAAAAAAAAGTAAATGCTTCAGTTCCTTCTGTAATGCATTGCAACTGTGAGGCCTGTCAAGTGAAGGTCAAGCAGAAACCCTGAGCAGTAGTCACAGATTCCCTGAGAGGGACAGTTGTCAGTGCCCGTTCTTCCCAGGAGAAAAAAATGAAACATTCTATTTTGAGCCAGCCAGCAAAATACACCGAGAGTGAGTGACCTGCCACACAAGCAAAATAAGAGTGAAAAATCTCTAGAAATTACTTTGGGGTTCTCTAGTTTTCTCCATTCCCTGGAAGTGCTTGTACGAGTAGATGAAGTATAGAAGAGAGATGGGCACTCATACCTGTGTGAAGTGTGCAGCTGTAATTTGTCACCACAGCTACAGGATGTGTGTTCTGAGGTGTGGCTCAGCAGGACAGCTGACAGGAGGGATTTCTGTCCAGCTGTCACCTAGCAGGGTGACTCAGAGTGAGGGGTTGGCAGTAGGCACCTGAAAGAAGTGTTTTCCAGTCATACCACAGAGTTCCAGTAATGCTGACATGTAACGAGGCACTGGGTTCCCTTCTCCTTCTCCTCCCATTAAAGCCACCAAAAACCCCAGAATTATTCTACAAAGAACCGGATCTTGCTTGCTTTCCAAAACTGAGCAAACAAAAAAACACACCCACACAAAAAAGGAGAGCTAATTAAGATTAAGTCATATCTGAGTAAATATGCAAATTAAAAATCAAAACAAAGAAATTCTATTTATCACATCATGAAGTTGCAAATTGCTGCTGTGGCTCCCATCAGCTGGAATAGATTTGGTCTACGAGGCTGTAGGTTTTGAAGATCAACTGAATGTGTACATGTGTTTTAGTGAAAGCTGGGGGACTGCTGGCTGTAGAATATATTACCAGCCTTCCCTGCTCTCTTCTGCACTGTGTTCATGTTCATTGGTGTTCATAGTCTATATTTGTCTTGGATTTCTATAATGTAGTGTCATTGCTTTTCCTCTTTGTTTACCTTCTGTAAGACAACATCATTATTCTTTGATAAATATGTTTCATGTCTCCTGGGTAGTTTTTTTGTTGATGTTGCTTTGCTTTTGTTTTTTTGTTTCATTTTTTTTTTTTGTCGGGTGAATTCTTTTCCAGCTTTTAAAGATCACATTAAAAATGAGCAAACAAACCCCCAAAACCCTGTTGGGAAAGAAAGCAATAATCAATAGATGTTGGCAATCCTGTTCCTTACCATGTTTCACCATTTGCATAGAAGGAGATGGTCTCTGTGATGTGGGGAAGAACGTGCAAGGACTGGCACTTGGTTGGTGGAACTGGCTGGCTCCTCCACTTGCCACATGCTGCCACCCCTCCTCTTTCAGAAGAACCTGCTGCTTGGAACCAGCCCATTTGTGTTGCTTTGTAATGTGTTTTAAATCTTCCTACAGCAGAAAGTGAATTATTGAGACTTAGAGTTCCACATAGTGATGTCACTGGTTTGTAGAGTTTGCTGGTGTGATAAAGATCCTCTCAGCTTTGAAGTCAGCAGTGTGACTGCAGCCCGTGCTGGCAGCAGGAGGAGGTTGGTCCCATCTCTTTGCAGTTTGGTAGCTCACTGTGAGACTTGTGCTGGTGGCTCTGATCCAGGGTGTCAGTCCAGGATGGAGAAGCCACTACCAAGATCAGTGCTAACTGCCTTGCTCATCACTGCCACAGCAGAGGAGCAAAGGGCAGAGCTAATGAGGAGGAGAATCTTCTTTCCTGACCTCCAAACAGGGCCTAAGCACATCCTCACTCATGGGGAACCTCTTTCTGCAGCACAACTGCCCCCCTAAATTGAACTCTCATGGTCTTGGTGTTTTGTGTGCTGTGCAGGCAGACAGCAAGGGGAAGCTTTGGAAGTCCATTAGAAAGGTTTTATGAATAAATGCTTACTTCCTAAAGGATATCTGTTCAGTCTTCAATGTAAAGAAATGGCTGTTTTGTATTTATTTGTCTTTCATTCTCTGTTTGTTGTCTTCCAGACTTCCCTTCATTAACAAAATGTTTTTGTGGTAGGAGGCATTTTCCCTTTTTTGTCAG
The DNA here is from genome assembly GCF_021018805.1 of Prinia subflava. Classification (NCBI taxonomy): domain Eukaryota; kingdom Metazoa; phylum Chordata; class Aves; order Passeriformes; family Cisticolidae; genus Prinia; species Prinia subflava. The sequence goes on from NC_086261.1 coordinate 6,933,277, forward strand.
AAATACAGTCCTATAATAATTTAAATTATTGAAAAATTCAGAAGATCCTGTTATTTGGCTTCCTAGATTTGAGCAATAATAGGGACCTTTTTTCATTCCAATTAACATGTTAATGCAAACGTTTGACCTTCAGTTCCTAGGCTGCAAGCTGTTCCCTCTGTAAAATATCAGTGAGCTGGGCAGCAGCTATGTTCTGTCCCAATGGCATTAGCAGCTCCTTCAAAATGTACAAGTGCAATATTGAAAGTAGGTGTGCTTTGGTTCTTTTTGATTGCAAATCTGCAAGAGCAAGGCTTATAAATGAAAATTCTAGTTCCCCTGGGTTTAGTCAGCTTTGAGCATTATCATAGGTACTCAGTATCATGGTAATTCATGCCATGCCTGCATATAAAAAATAAAAGAAGAAATCAAACCCACTGGTCAGACTCAGCTGGGACCATTGCTGTTGCTGTTTGTGCTGGGAGGATTGTCCTGTTTTGTTTGTTTTGTTTCATGTCACATCCTCATTTTCAGTATGAGTTCTTCCTGACCCAGATTTCTGAGCAGACTGAAGTAGAGCCAGAAACTGTAAAAGTGCATAATTATTCTTTTATTTATTTTTAAGCTGTACAGCTCTATTAAGCTTTCAGAAAATCCTTTATACCCAGCCTTTGAAGTAAACTAAGCCAGAGATCAGCCTGAGAAGGAGATGTGGGTTGACACTGCTTGTTTCTGCTGTAGAATATTCTGTATGCAGTTAAGAGCTGGAGGCTCAGACCTAGGAAAATCTTGCACCTTTCTTGGAGTGCAGAAGAGGGGAGGGATCCATACATCCAAAAGCAATACTTTACACCTTTGGTATGTTCTGAAACCTCACTTGCTGGCACTGCTGTGAAACAGCTGAAAGCTGGAAGATTATTCTGGTTACTGACATGTAAGTGAGCAGACTACACATTAAAGCTGTGTATGCTCCATCTGCCAAGCCATTCATTCTTCCCAGCTCGGGACAAATTAGAAACTCTGGCCCAGAGATGGAATATTGTTATTCCTTTCCCCGTCCCCCAAAGCAATACATTCCCTTGCTCTGAGTCTGATTGAAAACATTGACCTGGAGGTGAAAAATGCAGTATCTCTTCCCCTGATGCATCCAGACTGTGACCCAGACAGCACTGAAATCACAGGCTTCTTTATGGTCTCAAAAATTACCCAGTGGCCCTCGTGGGCTGAGGGCCAGATGGGATGCAGGCAGCTTGGGAGGAGAAGGACCTTCAGAGCCATCTAGTCTTGTGGTCACTTTTCTGCCATAAATGTTGCATCAGGCCAACCTCATGCAGTGTGCACTGGAAGTGGGCATGTCAGGAAAGCCCCTGTGGCCATTCCTTTGAGTAAATGGCAGGAGGCCAAGGTGGGGTAACCTGCCTTTCTGAGAGCCAGGTGACATGGCTGTGACATCCACTTAGAGTCTTTCCTCAGCCATTCAGGCTTGACTGAATTTGGCCCTTCCCCAGGAGGTCATGCTATCAAAGCCTTTCCATGTTCTTCACAAAACACAGCCACTCCTGGTGCTTCTGCCCTCCCTGGAGCCAGTGTGCTCGAAGATCCAAGAGGCTCCATTTTTGGTTTGTGCTGCCTCTTGTTAGCAGTGCTCTGAGCTTGCACAGAACAGGAGGAAAAGATGCCAAAGCACTTCAGCCACCTGGATTAATTAGGTCTTACACTAAATGTGGAACTGCAGCGAGGGGGATGATGATTAAACCAGCAACCTTCTGGAAACTGAATACCTTCTTCTCTGCTATATTTCAGCTTCTGTAACCTTTGTAAGTGCCTCAAGGCAAGAATGGTATGGTCTGTATGTAAAGCACTCTCTTTCTGTATAAGCAATAGCAGTAATAGTGATGGGAATAATAATGCTTTACTCCTGGGAAGTCACTGAGTATCACTCTTCCTTTTATCACTCTCATTGGTGAGACAGACACAGAGACACACCTGAGCTTGCTTAGTACCACCTCATCCCTTATTAACAGAGCCAAGATTGAACCCAGAAAAAGCATTTCCCTGTTGCTTGCTCTTCCCCCCCTAGAACACCCCCTCCTTTGGTGACATCCAGTCTCTCTTGTGGTTTTTCTGCAGAAGGTGCAGTAACAGCAGCCTGGAGTCTGATGATGAACCTCCCTGTGCAGAAGAGATTGATTATGACACTGCCAGTAGCTCTGATGGTGAAGAAGAATTCTTGGAGCTAGATCAAGAGATCCAGGAGTGCCTCTCGTGTGTGGAAGGCGAGACAGAAGATGAAGGAGTGACCACAGGACAGACATGCAGCTCCAGGGCTCTGAGGGAGCTCTACATTTCCAGCCAGCCAGCACCCAACAGCACAGCTCTTCCTCTGGGTTCAACAGCACTTGGGCTGTACAGTGGGTTCCAGAGGAGCCCAGTGTGAGCAAGGCTGTGACTTGCAGAGCAGCAAGAAAACGGGTCACTGCTCATGTTTGCCTGTTTGCCAGCTTCAGCGCCCTTCCCAGACGTGTAGCTCCTGGTTCTGAATGGATAGTTGACTGTATGTTTGTGTAATGTGTGTACATACATCTGCTGAGAATGACTCCTTGCACTTTGTACACGAGGCAGAGAGGGGCCTCCAGCCCAGGTGGTGCTGTGTGAGATCATCCATTCCTAAACACAATCCCCAGCTCCATGGCTGCCTGGAGTGTATGGCTTCATCCAGACTGACCTGAGGAACAGTGTTTTGAGGCTGAGGAATCAGAGATTATTGTCTTTTTCTGACTTCAGGCAGCCTTTGCCTGGAGAAATGACAGTTATTGATGCCTTTCACCAGAGCTCTCTGTTGCCATTCTCTCCTGAGCTGTAGAGCATGTCTCTGATTTCTGTCTGATCAGAATTTTTACAGTGCATTCAACAGGTTGGGTCAGGCTGTTTGTATGGGAAATCCAATGTGCCACAGTAATGAAAGCAGCAGTGACAATTCATAGTGATCCTCTGGAAACCTGAGCTAAATTCACTAATAGATTTGTGATGGTGGCAAAATCCAGGAGTTAATTTAGCCTGAGCATCAATCAGAACTATTTCTTTAATCCCCAAATGGAGAAAAATTAGATTTCTCTTAAAATTGCCTCCTAGTTCCTGAGAATCCAGCACAGACACAGGACCCACACACGTGTTCTGTATCTCTAAAGTGTGAAGCTATGTCACTTCATCTCACACTTCACATTGCCTGATCTTGCCATGTGTCTTAGACTCTGCTGCTGCAAATGGGGAATTGCCCTGAATCCAAATGGAGCTAAATTTAAGATGCAAGAGGCTCCCAACTCTGTCACTGCTTTGTGAGGCTCAAGGACAACGATGAATGTACAATGTGTTGCAACATTACAGCCTGCAAGGACTCCAGTGATTACCAGTGATGATTATTATTAATATTGATGCATTATTAAAAGCGCTGTGTCATCTTGCTGGTTTTATGCTGGTTGTGAAGTGAATTCCTAGTGCAGAACAAGAAATGCTCTGATGTGTTTCTGAGCACCTTTCCTCAGACTGCCTAGACAATATTTTCCAGCAGGAGGTTGCTCTTTAGATAAAAAGCTTCTTCCTGTCCTGCTCAGTTTTCAGTACCCACGTATTTTACAACACATAAGAGTTCCCTGTGTCTCTATCTCTCTATGATGCTGCTGGAAAGATAGGCAGCTTGGGTCCTTAGAAGCTGAGCTTCTTAGCCCAGACTAATTCATTAGGTGTGGTGTGTGTCTCTGTACAGATGTCCTGTTCTGCTTGGTTTAGCGTGCAGCTTGTTGCACACAATACTGAATTTTAATAAAAGGGTGGCTCACAGGAAGGGACACAAAAGAGGTGAAACAGGTGTTCCCATTATAATAGTTTGTATAATACTGCCTCAAAGCTTATTAATAAAGAAACAATGTGTGTGCATAATTAACTTAAAAATCCAGTGTTTGTAGGCATGACAAAAATTTGACACTGTGCTAGGTCCTGACTAGAGCATACAAAAGCTGTGCTGTGGGATGTTCAGCATTCAGCACATCCCCAGAACACAGAGTAAAAAAATACTGTTGTACATATCTGTGTCTGTAAATGTTTGCACCCACTTTGCTTTCTTTGCCAACACTGCCACAACAGTAGCTGAAGGGTTCTTACCAAGCCTTGCCAGTGATAAATCTTATTGCAAAGAAAAAAAGAAAAAACTTCTTAAATCAGCATTTCCCCTGAAGAGGTGAAAATATTTTGGCTATAATATTTGGCTTTCTAGCTGTTTCATTCTGAATTTTTTAAGATAGGGGGAATTCCTATTTCCCCAGTTCAGTGGGAAAATTCTGCCATCATGACTTAAATTGTGTAAGAGTTGTCGTAATATAATAAAATATGTACCTTCTATGAGTGTTTGAGCCAAATGTGTACGAGTGGTACCACCATTTCAGACATCCCTGTGCTAGGTAGGAGCTGCAGGAGGTGGGGAGGTGGCAAAGGCCTTTCAGGGTGTTTTCAGAGTCTGGGATCCAAATGCAGCAGCTGAGCTGGGAGCAGAGTCCCTGGACATCAGCCACACCTGCATAGATGCTGCTGTATGGTATGAAAAACCTGGCCAAACTTTTCTCCCTGGCAGCATCCCATGCCTGTGCCCAGCAAGCACTGACTTAGAGATTAGAGCAGAGGTGCAATGAAGAGATCTCCTAAGGCAGGGAGAAAAATAGAACAAAAGAAAAACACTAAAAGTGGGTGAAGACCTCATTAATGCCTTAAAATGAGAAATTAATTGTTTTTTGAAAGTTCAAGCAGCAGCAGACTAGGAATGAGAAGAGAATGATACCAAAGCATGTGTGGATGAACTCAGAAGGGTCCTGGCAAAGAATGAACTAGAGGTGGCTGCAAACACACAAGGGAAGAAAAAGAAATACCACAAATATTCTATAAATATGTTAGAAGGAATAAAACTGTAAAACCATGTACCACAGAAGGAGAGCACATGCAAAGGGTTGGAGTCATCATTGCCTCTTTGTCTCCCCTTATCACCAAAATAGTCGATGCTGGATAAATATAACAGAAGTCACACAGATTGGGGTGTGAGAATGGGCCAGAACAAAAGAGTGTAAATTAAAGAACCCTTACACTGTGCGAATTAACTTGTCAAGCAGTTAATTAACTTGTCAGCAAGCAGTGAGGGTGCTGCAGGAGGCAGTGGGCAGGAGAAGCCCCCAGCCCAAGGGTGCTCAGCCTGCTTGGGTGGCCACCCACTTGGGAATGGCACCCGGATAGCTCCAGGAGAAGCAGTTTTGTGGGCTGCCTCCTTGTTCTCCGGAATTGTACAGGCTGGAGCAGATGCTCCTCTTCTTTTGACAGACCTCTAGAGGTCAGAAGCATCCCTCCGTGCGCGCTGCGCGCTGCGCGCTATTAAAATTCTCCCTGAGTCATGGTAATTAAGCAGAGCTAGGCTCCTCACAGAGGAACGGAAGTGCATTGACTGTAATAAAACAGAGTGTAAAACAACTTTAGATTAACTCCAGCCTTGTTTATTCTTGCACACTTGTAATTCTGGTTCGGTATCCCCCAGTGAATGGAGCCGTTGTCCCCTCACTTCAGCCTGCTAAGTGCTGGGCGCCGAGAGCAGGGCCTTTTCTTGCTGTCGCTACCTAATCCCAAAGAATTTGGAAACGGCCGATGGAGAAAGGGAGGGAGGGAGGAGAGGCAAGTCACCCTACTCGCCACCGTTTTGTCGTTCCTCAAGAGTCAGCAAGGCTGTGAGGTTGAGACTCAAGCCAAATATTCCCGTAATGGCCAGAAGAGATGGTGTCTTCGAGGCGCTTGCCTGGTCCCCACTGCTGCAGCAGCTTTGGGCTCCTGCCAGGCACATTAACTTTTTTTACTGATGCCTTTTGTCTCACACTGACTCTCTTGGAGGCTGTGAATGGCTGTGCCCTCCTTCCTCCCCCCACCAGTTTGCATGACGTGGGTGGAAGATGCTGTGCTGAGCCCTGAACTACACTGCACCCTCTGTCTCAGCCCCTCACCAGCCCTTGGGTCTCCCGGCCACAAAAGCCCTTTCCTGTCAGAGATGATCCCAAGGATGCCTTGCCAGTGTCTAGTGAAATACATGTGTGTAAATCTCAGGACTTAAAAAAAAATATAAATAAATAATTAAACAATAAAAAGAAAAAAGAATCAAGTCAGCAAACTGAAGGAAGAACAAAATCTAATTAGTTTTATCTGCTGTTTGTTATGAGGCTGTCAGAGTGCTCTATCCCCTAGTTTTACAGCACTCTGGAAAATAACAGTGATAATAATAATAAACAACCGTGCACTGGGTTGTTTTTGAAGCAGGCAGGAAGCAGATTAAGGAGGAGGAAAGACAGCAGCCCTGCTCCTCCACTGCTCCTCTCTGCTGCCAAACAGCAGAGATGTGGGTGATAGAGCTATCTCCTGTCTTATCTGTCCTTGGACAAGATCCACTGCCCCTATCCATCCCTTGGAGATGCAAAGCCTGAGTCAGAGACTGTTTGGCAGCAATTTGGGACACTCATATAATATTTCTTTCTTTGCCACAGATCTCTTACGTGCTCTTGACCAATTTGTTTGTGATCCCAGTATCTGTTCCATCATGAGATGCAAATGGCAAATATAGCCATGAAAGTAGCTGTGTGTTTTTGGAATAAAGAGGGGGGGAAATAGGGATGTAAAACTGCCCAGGTGTTTGCTCTATACTGATTTCAGCTGATGAGGGGGGGAGCTGGAATTACTGTGTGCAGGAGTGTGGTGGTGACTGGTATCACTGGTTTCCACTACAATGATGTGCAGTGATGATTTGTTGGGACATTTCTCTTTAACCTGTGCTGGGTAACTTTAAAAGCCTCTTCTGTTATCAACCCATCCTGTCCCATGGCCTGGTCCTTCCAGTGTGGAAATTTTCATTTCTGTTTTAGTGAGAGCAGGATTTGACCCTCTGTTTGAGAACACTTGTATGGTTTTACAGGCAGAGGGCTGGACACCAGGCTCCAGTTGAAGTTAATATGCAGAATCTTGGAGAACTAAAAACCTTGTCCATGTAATTGCCTTGGGAAAAGATGAAGGACAAGGTTAAAGAAATAAGGTATAAATCAGAGAGGAAGGAGAGGACTCAGTGCAAGGACAGGAATGAAGAGAACAGGAGGGAATAGGAGTAGGGGGCATTTGGGGGAGACACAGGCAGAGGAATGAGAGAATTGTTCCTGTTTGTGCATCCTCTTCCGTCCCCAGATAATGTGTCAGTATTAGTGCTACCAAGACACAACCCTCTTTACTGTAGAATAAATCTGCCACTGTATTCCCCACTCCATAAACGGCAGCCAAGTCGCATCCTCAGCGCTGCATTGTGCAGGGGTCTGTGAGTGCTTTTCATGAGCCTCTATCAGCCCTGGCCTGGGGCTTTCCCTCCAGGGACTCACATCCTCAGACAGGTCCTGGAAGATCCATGACATGTTATTGTTGATGGAGCAGTTTGTGGCTACTCCCTCCGTCTTTTCTTTTTCCTGTTTTTTTTTTTTTTTTTTTTTAATTTCTTTTTAAAAAACGAGAGAACAGGAGGGAGAGAGAGAGAGAGAAGGCAGAAAGAAGTGCCCTGCCATGAGTCTAGCACCATCTCCAGAAAGATGGCAAGACAGCTATTTTAACATCAGGGGCTTTTTTAGTCTTTAATTAAGCTTGTTGCTCATGCATGTGAGAGGGAAGACCAATCTACCACTAAAAACAATAATCAGCTGGGTGCTCTGGCAGTGACTGCAGTGTCAGTGAACTGCCACAGCCTTTGGCTAGCTGAGCTCTGGGCACTGAGGGCTGGCTCCTCACCAGCTGATGTCATTGCAATCACAACCCTGTTTTCTGCCCCCTTGCTCCTTAAGGCCTGACTGACGCCTTTCCCTGAGTGGTTTCCAGTGCACGCTCTGGCAGCTCCTGCCTTTGCCTAGGCATTTCCATAAAAAGTCCTTTAGCTTTTCTGTGTTTGTTTCCGTGTCTGTGAAGTGGGGTTATTAATATTTATTTTCGGTGAAAGGGGTCACAAAGAGGTTTAAATCTCCAGTGTTTACAACACAGTTTGATATCCTTAGAGAAGGCAAACAGGAAGGATTAATCTCTGCTTCCTTCATATATCTGCCATCACTGAAATAAAAACCCTGCCCATTACTGGGATCACCACTAACTCCTTTCCAGGGGCTGCTGTGTTTCCTTCGGTCTCTGTGGAAGGTGGCACAGGTGGGCCAGACAAATCCTTGAGGTGAAAGCACAGTGTCAACAAAAACTTTGGATTTTTTTACAGCCCAGCAGGCTTCCAAGAACCAGGCAGCATGCTGGTTAGTGAGTTAGGAAAATGGGAAATTTAATAGAGGTGAAAATGAGGCACTTGGGAGAAGAATGGAGCAATCTGGTAAACATCTGAAATGTCTCTGCCCAAGGGCTAGGAGTGCAAGGGCTAAACAGGAAGAATATAAAGCCTTAGTACATATACCAAGCTATGAGTTAATCAGCTTCCCAGACACATGGAAAAGAGAAAGTAGGAACAGCAGAAGAAGGATTAATTGGCTGTGAAACATCAGGGAATTGATAGGTTGAGTCAAGGAAAAAGGAATACAGGCCAGCAAGCACTGACTTAGAGATTAGAGCAGAGGTGCAATGAAGAGATCTCCTAAGGCAGGGAGAAAAATAGAACAAAAGAAAAACACTAAAAGTGGGTGAAGACCTCATTAATGCCTTAAAATGAGAAATTAATTGTTTTTTGAAAGTTCAAGCAGCAGCAGACTAGGAATGAGAAGAGAATGATACCAAAGCATGTGTGGATGAACTCAGAAGGGTCCTGGCAAAGAATGAACTAGAGGTGGCTGCAAACACACAAGGGAAGAAAAAGAAATACCACAAATATTCTATAAATATGTTAGAAGGAATAAAACTGTAAAACCATGTACCACAGAAGGAGAGCACATGCAAAGGGTTGGAGTCATCATTGCCTCTTTGTCTCCCCTTATCACCAAAATAGTCGATGCTGGATAAATATAACAGAAGTCACACAGATTGGGGTGTGAGAATGGGCCAGAACAAAAGAGTGTAAATTAAAGAACCCTTACACTGTGCGAATTAACTTGTCAAGCAGTTAATTAACTTGTCAGCAAGCAGTGAGGGTGCTGCAGGAGGCAGTGGGCAGGAGAAGCCCCCAGCCCAAGGGTGCTCAGCCTGCTTGGGTGGCCACCCACTTGGGAATGGCACCCGGATAGCTCCAGGAGAAGCAGTTTTGTGGGCTGCCTCCTTGTTCTCCGGAATTGTACAGGCTGGAGCAGATGCTCCTCTTCTTTTGACAGACCTCTAGAGGTCAGGAGCATCCCTCCGTGCGCGCTGCGCGCTGCGCGCTATTAAAATTCTCCCTGAGTCATGGTAATTAAGCAGAGCTAGGCTCCTCACAGAGGAACGGAAGTGCATTGACTGTAATAAAACAGAGTGTAAAACAACTTTAGATTAACTCCAGCCTTGTTTATTCTTGCACACTTGTAATTCTGGTTCGGTATCCCCCAGTGAATGGAGCCGTTGTCCCCTCACTTCAGCCTGCTAAGTGCTGGGCGCCGAGAGCAGGGCCTTTTCTTGCTGTCGCTACCTAATCCCAAAGAATTTGGAAACGGCCGATGGAGAAAGGGAGGGAGGGAGGAGAGGCAAGTCACCCTACTCGCCACCGTTTTGTCGTTCCTCAAGAGTCAGCAAGGCTGTGAGGTTGAGACTCAAGCCAAATATTCCCGTAATGGCCAGAAGAGATGGTGTCTTCGAGGCGCTTGCCTGGTCCCCACTGCTGCAGCAGCTTTGGGCTCCTGCCAGGCACATTAACTTTTTTTACTGATGCCTTTTGTCTCACACTGACTCTCTTGGAGGCTGTGAATGGCTGTGCCCTCCTTCCTCCCCCCACCAGTTTGCATGACGTGGGTGGAAGATGCTGTGCTGAGCCCTGAACTACACTGCACCCTCTGTCTCAGCCCCTCACCAGCCCTTGGGTCTCCCGGCCACAAAAGCCCTTTCCTGTCAGAGATGATCCCAAGGATGCCTTGCCAGTGTCTAGTGAAATACATGTGTGTAAATCTCAGGACTTAAAAAAAAATATAAATAAATAATTAAACAATAAAAAGAAAAAAGAATCAAGTCAGCAAACTGAAGGAAGAACAAAATCTAATTAGTTTTATCTGCTGTTTGTTATGAGGCTGTCAGAGTGCTCTATCCCCTAGTTTTACAGCACTCTGGAAAATAACAGTGATAATAATAATAAACAACCGTGCACTGGGTTGTTTTTGAAGCAGGCAGGAAGCAGATTAAGGAGGAGGAAAGACAGCAGCCCTGCTCCTCCACTGCTCCTCTCTGCTGCCAAACAGCAGAGATGTGGGTGATAGAGCTATCTCCTGTCTTATCTGTCCTTGGACAAGATCCACTGCCCCTATCCATCCCTTGGAGATGCAAAGCCTGAGTCAGAGACTGTTTGGCAGCAATTTGGGACACTCATATAATATTTCTTTCTTTGCCACAGATCTCTTACGTGCTCTTGACCAATTTGTTTGTGATCCCAGTATCTGTTCCATCATGAGATGCAAATGGCAAATATAGCCATGAAAGTAGCTGTGTGTTTTTGGAATAAAGAGGGGGGGAAATAGGGATGTAAAACTGCCCAGGTGTTTGCTCTATACTGATTTCAGCTGATGAGGGGGGGAGCTGGAATTACTGTGTGCAGGAGTGTGGTGGTGACTGGTATCACTGGTTTCCACTACAATGATGTGCAGTGATGATTTGTTGGGACATTTCTCTTTAACCTGTGCTGGGTAACTTTAAAAGCCTCTTCTGTTATCAACCCATCCTGTCCCATGGCCTGGTCCTTCCAGTGTGGAAATTTTCATTTCTGTTTTAGTGAGAGCAGGATTTGACCCTCTGTTTGAGAACACTTGTATGGTTTTACAGGCAGAGGGCTGGACACCAGGCTCCAGTTGAAGTTAATATGCAGAATCTTGGAGAACTAAAAACCTTGTCCATGTAATTGCCTTGGGAAAAGATGAAGGACAAGGTTAAAGAAATAAGGTATAAATCAGAGAGGAAGGAGAGGACTCAGTGCAAGGACAGGAATGAAGAGAACAGGAGGGAATAGGAGTAGGGGGCATTTGGGGGAGACACAGGCAGAGGAATGAGAGAATTGTTCCTGTTTGTGCATCCTCTTCCGTCCCCAGATAATGTGTCAGTATTAGTGCTACCAAGACACAACCCTCTTTACTGTAGAATAAATCTGCCACTGTATTCCCCACTCCATAAACGGCAGCCAAGTCGCATCCTCAGCGCTGCATTGTGCAGGGGTCTGTGAGTGCTTTTCATGAGCCTCTATCAGCCCTGGCCTGGGGCTTTCCCTCCAGGGACTCACATCCTCAGACAGGTCCTGGAAGATCCATGACATGTTATTGTTGATGGAGCAGTTTGTGGCTACTCCCTCCGTCTTTTCTTTTTCCTGTTTTTTTTTTTTTTTTTTTTTAATTTCTTTTTAAAAAACGAGAGAACAGGAGGGAGAGAGAGAGAGAGAAGGCAGAAAGAAGTGCCCTGCCATGAGTCTAGCACCATCTCCAGAAAGATGGCAAGACAGCTATTTTAACATCAGGGGCTTTTTTAGTCTTTAATTAAGCTTGTTGCTCATGCATGTGAGAGGGAAGACCAATCTACCACTAAAAACAATAATCAGCTGGGTGCTCTGGCAGTGACTGCAGTGTCAGTGAACTGCCACAGCCTTTGGCTAGCTGAGCTCTGGGCACTGAGGGCTGGCTCCTCACCAGCTGATGTCATTGCAATCACAACCCTGTTTTCTGCCCCCTTGCTCCTTAAGGCCTGACTGACGCCTTTCCCTGAGTGGTTTCCAGTGCACGCTCTGGCAGCTCCTGCCTTTGCCTAGGCATTTCCATAAAAAGTCCTTTAGCTTTTCTGTGTTTGTTTCCGTGTCTGTGAAGTGGGGTTATTAATATTTATTTTCGGTGAAAGGGGTCACAAAGAGGTTTAAATCTCCAGTGTTTACAACACAGTTTGATATCCTTAGAGAAGGCAAACAGGAAGGATTAATCTCTGCTTCCTTCATATATCTGCCATCACTGAAATAAAAACCCTGCCCATTACTGGGATCACCACTAACTCCTTTCCAGGGGCTGCTGTGTTTCCTTCGGTCTCTGTGGAAGGTGGCACAGGTGGGCCAGACAAATCCTTGAGGTGAAAGCACAGTGTCAACAAAAACTTTGGATTTTTTTACAGCCCAGCAGGCTTCCAAGAACCAGGCAGCATGCTGGTTAGTGAGTTAGGAAAATGGGAAATTTAATAGAGGTGAAAATGAGGCACTTGGGAGAAGAATGGAGCAATCTGGTAAACATCTGAAATGTCTCTGCCCAAGGGCTAGGAGTGCAAGGGCTAAACAGGAAGAATATAAAGCCTTAGTACATATACCAAGCTATGAGTTAATCAGCTTCCCAGACACATGGAAAAGAGAAAGTAGGAACAGCAGAAGAAGGATTAATTGGCTGTGAAACATCAGGGAATTGATAGGTTGAGTCAAGGAAAAAGGAATACAGGCCAGCAAGCACTGACTTAGAGATTAGAGCAGAGGTGCAATGAAGAGATCTCATAAGGCAGGGAGAAGAACAGAACAAAAGAAAAACACTAAAAAGTGTGTGAGGACCTCATTAATACCTTAAAATGAGAAATTAATTGTTTTTTGAAAGTTCAAGCAGCAGCAGACTGGGAATGAGAAGAGAATGATACCAAAGCATGTGTGGATGAACTCAGAAGGGTCCTGGCAAAGAATGAACTAGAGGTGGCTGCAAACACACAAAGGAAGAAAAAGAAATACCACAAATATTCTATAAATATGTTAGAAGGAATAAAACTGTAAAACTATGTACCACAGAAGGAGAGCACATGCAAAGGGTTGGAGTCATCATTGCCTCTTTGTCTTCCTTTATCACCAAAATAGTCCATTCTAGATAAATCTAACAGAAGTCACAGTGATTGGGGTGTGGGAATGGGCCAGAGCAAAGGGGTGTAAATTAAAGAACACTTACACTGAGTGAATTAATTCAAACTGCTTGACCTGAGGAAATTCGCCTGCAGGTTGTGTAGTGAAAACTGTCTATGAACAGTTAGAAATGGACTTCAAGAACTTCTTCTGTATCAAGAGGGTTCTTTAGAGTTGAAAAGGGCAAATAGGATATTTGTTTGTGTAGACAGAAAAAAATTAAGATCCAGGAAATTTAAGTAAGCCAGCTAAGCTGAGTCACTACAGAGAAACTTCAAGAAATCATGAAACAAACAATTCATTAGCTGCTGTAGGATAAGAAGGTGGTAAAAGAGAATCAACATGGATTTGTCAAGCTGATGTAATTCCATTCTTTTTTTGGCTAATTGGCTTAGAGGATAACTTATGTCTTTGCTTTAGGAAAGCTTTGAATACTTTCTTTTCATAAAGAATGAAAGTAATATTGTTTATATGAAGTATTTGTAAGGAAGGTGCACATTAGCTGAGGAATTACTTACGAGAGACAGGTTTCATCTCCATGAACTTTAGCTTTCTAGAAGTTAGACATCTGGAGAAGAGATGACTGAGAGAGGACCTTGTCAATGTCTATCAGTATCTGAGGGGAGGGTGTCACGGGGATGGAGCCAGGCTCTTCTTCCTGGTGCCAAGAAACAGCATGAAAGGCAATGGGCAGAAACTGGAACACAGGAAGTTCCACCTGAACAGGAGGAAGAACTTATTTCCTGTGAGGGTCACTGAGCAATGGAACAGTTTGTCCAGAGAGGTTGTGAATTCTCCTTCCCTGGAGATATTCAAAAGCCATCTGGACACAAACCTGAGTGATGTGCTTTGGAGGACCTTGCTTGAGCAGGGAGGTTGGACCAGCTGACCTCCAGTGGTCCCTTCCAACCTCACCCATCCTGTGATTCTGTGATTCTGTGATTTACTCTAAATTACTCTTTACAGGGTAAATGTAGAGAAACAGGGATCCCCACAGGATCTACATCCCAAGATATTGGGAAAGGAACATTTATTGAGCTATTTCCTTGCCTTGTTAACTTCTGAGTGAAGTTAAACCACCAGATCAGACAGGACTCCCAGCTTTAAACACACCCCAAGAAGAAATCCCACAGCCGTGCTTGAAGGGCGTTATTTTAATTAAATAACTGAGAAAATACAATGGAAAATGCACTTGCTTTTCCCAGAAAGTCCCGTATCTTTTTGTTGAAGTTCAGCTCCAAGTTCTTACACCTTTACTTATGTCAGCGCATCTGCCAACCTCCCCTTCAGCCTTTCCAGCACAGGGCTCTGCTTCAGAGCTGCCCACACCCAATGCTGTAGCCCCATCCTTTGCTCTGGCAGCCTCCCTCCCCCAGAGCTGAACACAGAGAGCACTGGTGACCTGGGGGGCTGCATCCCCGGGGGAACTGGGACCAGACCAGGCACTCCCACTGGTGGCTGCCATCCAGGTGGATGCCAAGAGCCCTGGAGCAGGGAGCTCACACTGGAGCCACTGTGCCAGATGGCCTGAGTGCTCTCAGTTGTAAGAGCTGCTTTGTACTTTTTAGCTTTACTGATGCGGAGAGAACATTTTGAACTGTCTAAGCCTTCTAACCTTGTATCATTGGCACATGAACAGCAGCAGCACACTGTTGAACATAATAACAAGAGGGAAAGAGCTGCGGAATTAAATAAGAATTTAAATCTTAGGGTTTGCAGCTCAGAGCTAGAAGCTTTAGCTGTGTTATTTCCAGGAATTGGTTGAGTCATGTTAGAGAATAATGGATAAGATTAATTCCTTCGTGACTATGGCTGAATAAATTATTTGCCAATAATGATTTGACTTCTTCTAGATGCTTTTTCTAATGTGTACGACGCAAAAAAAAAAATATTTTCTGTGTTCTGGATGTGTGTGCTGGGTATGGTGCACTGGTGTGCTGGTCCTTGGTGTCTGGCAGTGAATTTATTCCCCAAAGACAATTTTCAATGGGATTTACCCCAGAGCAGCTGCATGCAGGATTTGATCAGTCATTTTCAGAATGATTCATTTTTCACCTCATCAAGTAGGAAGATAGAAAGGAGAGAGGAAGTTATTTCACTCTGCACAACAACCCCTTTTCTTCAGAGCGTGAGCTGCCACCGAGACATGAGCAGGGCCCGTGGAGGGACAGGACAAATGTTGCTTGGCAACTCCACGCCACTGATGGGAAGAGCTCTGCAGGCTGAGCATCACAGAGGGACCGAGGGAGAGCGAGACAGAGGCACACCAGGATGCTTGTTTGTGTCTGGCCCTGTTAGAAATGACACCACTCATGCCCTGGTAATTGCTGTAGGAGACGGACAACAAAGTCTATTCTGTTGGGTGGGCGAGTAATTGCAGGTCGTAAATGCTGAAGTGTCCCCTGCCCGCTCCCCAGGCACAAAGGGGCTTGGATCTATTATTATCCTGAAGGTCACTGAATTCTTCCCGCTTTAGCTAGCTGTGAGCAAACCTTAAAATGGCTCAGAGGCGTTGCGGCTTGGTTCAACACCTACAGGGAACCAAAAAAAGCCTATTGTCCTTTGCAGCACCACACAGCTACTTTGCCACTTGTCACAAGTGTCAGGGGGCAGTGGTGGTGCAGCCCTGACAGTCTGAGGATGCCAGAGAGCCCAAATTTGCAGCAAGGCTGGTTGTTAAAACTGGGCAGCAGAATTTTCAGGCATAGTGTTCCTTCTTCAAGTTTTATCACTATCGAAGGATTGTAAATTAAATGGAACTAGATTGGTCTTGCAGAGCAAACCCCCTGTGGCTCGTATGTTAGCACACTCTGCCAAAACCTGAGTTGCCTTCAGCTGCAGCTCCAGAAACACCTCCCTTTGTGTAGCTACACAGAGAGCACTGTTTGGTTTATCAGGCCTAATGCTGGAACCAGAATCAAAAGATCCTTAGCAGACTTCGTAGGGAGTTTAGTAGAAATGGGATTTTGGGTGCAAAGGAATAGTCTGTTTGAAGCTTGAAGTTCTGCTTCCCACAGTATGATTCTGGGGAGAACAAAGTGCTCACTTTACTCTGACTTTGTGGAGTATTACACTTTTCAGCAAACCCTAAAATTTTGAACTCAGAAGGGATCTCTCTTGCAGAGAGCTGGCTTTTCCTAACAGCCTGCAATTGCAAAAATCCAAGAATTTTGTTTACGGAAAATACCCAGACCGTAGTAACAGTGCAGACGTTATCAAAAATCATTACATAGCTTTGGAAGTTTTGAACAACCTCTGTAGACAACACATGTGAAATATCCTCTGTTGTTCAGCATTAGAGAGCATTTTTAGGTAGCAGAGTGTCGTGGATGTTTCTAAGTAAAAGAAGTTAACAATTTCTAATGTGTATTATAAATTGGATTTTTTCTTTCTCAGACTGTCTACTGCACCTTACTATCTGATGGAATAGGTGGAATAGCCCTTCATTTTTGGAAGGGTTGTTCATTTTTTCCTCCAAGTTGCAGCTCTTCTACCCAAATATGATGTCTCCTCATTGCCTTGCTACCTAGGCACAAGCCTTAATAAGCTGAGCAGTTTAATCCCGGTGTGACTCCTTCTGGCCTTCATTTTTTCATGCTGTTATGGAAATTTCACTGAATCACATGTTATTGCTACTTGTGGCTGCATGTGGCACTGCCTTAAAAATCCATGGAAAATTTCAGCTTCTGACTACCACTAAATACACCCTTGATTGTCTTCATCTTATGTAAATAAATGAGTGTTTAATGAATTATTCTTTCTCCTTTTTTTTTTTTTTATTTAATTGAGACTTTGTCTTTGCAAACCTTTTTCCTTTTTTCATTGTCTCTTCTTTCAGACTAATGGAAACAATTATATGTTATTTCCTGAGTGTTTCTTTACCCTGTGGCACACTTGGCCTTCTTATGGTCTTCCTCATGTTTTGTGCTGCTCTGCTTCCTTTCCCGTTTCCCATTTTCCCCCTTCCTTCACAAAGATGTACCAGGAAACAAAGACCCCAATGTCTATATCCCAGAAAAGCTTTGCTTTTGCAGGTTTGCTCTCTTGGGCAAAACACTTGCCCCACTGATTGGAGAGGGGGCTTGGGTCCTGCCTGAGGAGAGCAGACAAGAATGTCCCTATTGCATGGAGGGCAGGGTTTGCAGAAAAGCATCTTCCTTTGGCATTTGAGGTCACACTTACCCTCTCTCACATGTGCCTGTATCTCTACAGATGAGCCACTCCAGGATCTCTGTCCCTGACAGATCCACCCTGGCTGTCCCCGTGCCCTGTGGCTGCCACCCTGCAGCCTCCTGCTGCTGACTCAGCTGGCTTTCAGCTTCCAGTTCACAAGCTTGGATTTAGGTTGCAGTCATGTTTCTAATTCCTTTGGTTCCCTGTAGCTTCTCCCCTTGAGGCATTTCTCCTCAAGGCCCCTCTCACTCTTGCTTTCCTTTCACTGATGCTCGCAGGCAGTGCAGAAAGAGGGCAGCCAAGGAGGCCACAGCTTCTTCTTGCCAGCCTGCCTTGCCAACACCTCTGGGGGCAGGGGACCAGCTCCTGCACGGCAGAGTTATCATACCTTTTGAAAAAAAATTGCCTTTGATTAAAATGTAAGGGTCCCATCTTTTTGTTGTCGTTAATGTGGGCTGCGGGCTATGGGCCTTTGAAGTGTTTCCTCTTGGCTCATCTCCATGGTCTTTCTTTTTTTCCCCTATTTTTTTTTTTCTCTCTCCTAATTTCAATTCTCTCAATTATCTGCCCTTTCCAGCTCAGGGTGAGATTTGTTAATTTTCACATGCTTGCAAAAACCTGGCTGGCACACTCCATCTCCCTGCCAGCTTCTCCACGGGCAGCAGCCACAGGAGCAAGCAAACAGGCAGCACATCTCTCTCGTGGGCTGCCAGACCCCACTTGGCTGCTCCAGTGGGGAGGAGGAGGGAATTGTGCACTCACCTTGCCAGAATGGCTCACCCCCTTTCCAGGAGCACCATTCAGCAAAGCACAACTGAATACTCTGCTGTGTTTAATTAAGGAGATCCAGAACTATTTTATTTGTGATTTCAGGCCTTTACAGGCTGATGGACTCCCGTCCATTCCCTAACCCTGAGGATAGCATTTTGTTTCCCAGCCTGAGTGGAATAAAAAGACAACAGGCTGAACCTCAGGTATTTCCACCTGTATTAACAAGAGCTGATTGCTAGTTTGGGTGGGTCCAAAGAGAAAAAAATAAACTTTAAAACTTATTTCTCTCTCCTCTGCTCAGAGCTGTAGTCTGGGCAGTGGAAATGACTGGAATGCTCATTTCTTGGTTGCTCAAGGATTCTCTAAAGTTGAGAAAAGATGTAAAATGGCCAAGGGCCTTGAGCAAGATGGTGCTGCAGATCAGTTGGAGAAAATGCAGCTTCCCTGGATGAAAGTCCCTGGCCCATGGGACAATGGTGAGCACTTTCCTGTAGGCTGCCCTTCACAGGTGTCATGCAGAGGCCAAAATTTCATTGCATTCCTGCAACCATCTGCCTTAACCTTTGTCACACTTAATCCCCAGTTTCTTCTCCCATAAAAGCACAAGTGAATGCCTATAAGTAGCTTCTCTTTATCTCTCTCATGAAAGACTGCCTGCATGAGGTTTGTCTGTCTTTAAGGAGGAAGAACTTGCTCCAGATATGGACAATCTCTTAGCTAAGGTGCTTGTCCCAGTTACAGGTATAAATCTGACTTGAACCCTTCACTGCTGACCCAGCAAAACTTCTCAGGGAGGTAAAACAAAGCAAAATGAAAATAAAATTGAGAGTTAAAACTAAGGATTAATAGTAAGTTCATTAATGTTATGGAGTTCAGTGTTGTTTAGATATACCCTGCCCCTGATCTGCATTGACTTAGGACACTAAACCATCCAAACATTGCACCTTGATGGAGTTTGGCTTCAGCATTGGTATATAGAGAATCTGGAGCGTTCCAAGAATTTTTTCCTGTCTTATCCAAGCACTCTATAGAATGCTGTCATTCTCTTCCTAGTTTCCCTTCCATTTTTACTCTCAAGCACAGGCATGATTTTCTTTTACAGGAAGATGCTTTCTCCCATACATAATTTTTGGAGTCTTCCTTTTGTGTTCTTCAGGCTGGAAGTTATCTTAATTGTTTTCCCCCCATAGAAAAGAACTATTAATTGGTGGAACTGATTTCAAAGTGATTGAAATGAATCCTCCAGCCTTACATCTTCTGATGCCTCAAGCAAGAACACATCAGAGAGCTCCAAAACTGTTCAGTGATGCATTCTCTAGCATGTTTGTCTTGGAACTGGAAGGTGAGATTTCCATGTGCCGTGTTCTATGTGGCAATGCTTTAATTGCTGCCCTGTAGTCACTGCACAGAAGCTCATAGCAGATCCATGGGGATGTTGGATCCCAGCTGGATCTGGTTTCTGGGGCACAGATATCAGCACAGAAAAGCATGGGACAATGAGATGGTGGCACCTCAGCCAGTCCAGGAGACTTGATGAACACAAAGATCTCTGCTCTCTCAGGAGGAACAATTCTGAATTGAGCCATCTGCTTAAATTACTGGGGTTTAACGAGTCACTGAGCAAAGATAACTGATAAGGACCTTCATCCCAGGTCTTGTCAAATGGGAGATAGGATGGGTGCACCTGAAACATCTTCTGCTAACACCTAGTAACTTCTAGAGCTGTGGTAAGTGCATCGTGTATCCCTATCTTCAAAGTGACACAGAGCAGACGAGACATGAACTGTCTGTATCTGGCTGGATGCATTTGAATCCTGCTCAGCCTCCTGCTCAAGCCCATGGGCCATCACAGGGCTGCACTCTCCAGCAGGCCTGGGGTGAGTGCTGCCAGCAATGACGTTAAAAATCTGCCCAAGCTCAGCACAGCCCGCTGGGACTCCTGGAGTTTTCTTCATCAGACCTATGTCTTTTCCTTCCAGAAACGAGGCGGTGATGAACATGACAGGTTGCCATGGGAACACAGCATGATGTTTGTGTTAGCTGTGCTCCTTCCTGCAGCCAGAGCTACTGGCTCCAGGGGTGGCTGTGACCAGCGCTGGTGGCACCTGGCCAGCTCTGAGTCTGGGTCTGGGGGGTCAGCCCCCCTTGTGTTGTGAGAGGAAGGTCTGAAGTGACAAGTCTCTGGAAATTAGGAAGATCTGTCTGACTGTTGGGTGGGAAATTGATGAGTCCTGGTTGAAACTTCTGCTGTAAAATCCTGCTGAAAATCATGAGGGGGTCCACAGGGACCTAGAGATCATTAGACTGCTCCTGCATAGGGAGTAGCTTGAAGTTTTTAGAGTCAGAGGGAAATGGAGCCCTGAGTTCTCCTTGGAACTCTGCTGCAGGGGCAGCTCTAACATCCCAGGGAATCTGTGAGGGGCCACAGCATTTCTACCACACCCCTTCTTCCTGCAGGTTTTTTATATATTGCTTACCCCTCTCCTGTCCACCCTTAGGTCTTTCCTGAGCCTCAGCTTGGCAATAATCAGGAAGCACTTTCATGCTGTTACAAAGCCATTTGGAGCTTTCAGAAAGACAATTTGGGAGAGACGACTCATTGTCACTGCTGTTTTTCTCCTTTCACAGACCTCCCCTTATATCCTTACCTAATATCATTTTATCAGGGACAGAAATATATTTGTAAAGCTCTCACAGAAGAAAGTTTTACTGAAGCTAAGGGAGAGGGTGAGGATGAAATCCTGCTTAAGAAACAGGTGAAAACCACAGTCAGGCTGTCTCACTAATGTGATGATTTGAATGGGAATCAGAAAGGGTGGCAGCTCTCAGAAGGAGATAAAGGGAGCCCAGTTAAAAACAGCTGAGATGATGCTGGAGGGAAGGAAAAAAAGTGAAGATGAAAGTTGTGATGTGGGCAATATGGATAATCTTAGGGTCTATGGGAAAGAGTGAAAAATACCACCAAGGGAATCCAGCCAGGTGGTTATAAACAATGATAAAATAGACTTTAGAGGAACAGCTTGCAGCATGGTAAGTGTTAGTCTTTAAGACCTGTCAGAAGTTTGGTAGAGAGTAGCAAAATCTGCAGAAATAGATTAGGAATGTGAAGCTTGTTGCTAGAAAAGAAAATTTCTTTTCTGACTGTCATAAATCTTTGCCTTTTCACCACTTTAGCTGCTTCCTGCATTCCCTAAGCAGGCTTAGTGTTCATACATGGCCAGAGGGTTTCAATTTGAGCTCCAAATAATAATAATAAATTCCATAAAGTGATTCCATGTGGAGAGGGGAGATAATAGTGGCTGATGTTTACACAGTAGGTTCCCTGAGCCTTTGGGAAGGGCAGACAGAGGAGCAGTCCCTCACCTGCTGCTGAGGTGCAGCACGTTCTGGGGTGACACTGCAAGGACTGCACCAGGACAGGCTGGGGAAACTGCCCCAGAGGAAGCTGCTGGGTGAAAACTGGGTGAAGGAAGGAAGTGCATTTCTCCTTGCTGGATTTCAGCCAGGATGCTGAAGTTAAACACCTGGTTAATTAATAAAAAGAGCTGCAGCAGCACCATGCTCCTCAGAGCCATGCTGGGACACTGGGATCTGTGTGAAGATGAACCTGGCTCTTCCATTACAGCTTCATTGCCACAGGTCCCAGGACTTTGCTGAAACTGGCTCAAGTTGAGTCTTGAATGGCAGCTGCTGTTTTTCCTGATGGAAAGTCTTTCCCAGCTGCAAGCCAGCCCAGCCTGCCTCTACAGAGGGCTCAGAGCCTGTCCTACCCAGATCAAGGTATGTCATTTTGTTTCATCTGGTGTAGGAGAGCAGGAGGTGCATCACAGCTCCACTGAGAGGTCTCATCCTTCATGTTAGCAGGAGGATCCTGTGTTTTGGAAGGGCAGAGAGAGGAGCATGTCTGTTATTACCTCTTTCCCTGTGTTTGACTTGGGATGCCTCATTCCTGTCTCCACGTGGAAAGGTCATCACAGCTTCTGTGTCCTAGGATTGGCTCCCTGACAAGGAGCACTGGGTCTTGGTTCTTGTGGGTGATAAGAATCCCTCTGCTGAGGGATATTCCAGCTCTATTGGGGTGGGGGGACCTGGTGATGGCAGACCAGTGTCATTTCTGGTGGGAATTATTGTATGTTATTAGAAGCATCTTTTACTTAGAGGTTTTAGCTTACTGGTAACAAAGCCTATCTTTGGGTTTACATGCAACACTGGAATCCCTGGGAAACCTCCCCTCTGCCTCTACTGCCCCTGTCCACAGAAGTTCTTCCTTACCCTGCCCTACCTGACTGATACAGGGATTGTCCCTGTACTGAGGTTTTTAGTTCTGGTGTTCTAAGTGTGAAGGGCCATGCTTAGCAATGTGTTGGTTTTCTGCAGGGACAGACAGAATTGTGGCTTTTCCCTTACAGTACCATTGTCCAGCTGAGCTGTTCCACCACATCAACTGCTCTGACCTCTGGCTGCTCCATTTGCTTCCCTGTTTCAGTTGTTAGAGAAATATACAATCATCTTGAAATCTCATTGTAGTCAAATATCTTCTCTTTTTAATGTCATCTACAAAAGCACAATGCTAGAATCGGCTCTGCTTGCCAGGCAGATGAGCATCACCCTGTTTACAGATAGTTCCCTGCCACAGGGATGGGATTTTATCCCTGCAAACCTCTGCTAGGGGACATGAAGTACTCTGAAAACATAAGCTGAGGCTTTGACTCCTCATCAAATTTTGAATCAAATCCAGGGTAAAGGGAAGGACCTTGACATGCTTCCCGTATCGGGACTTGTGGGAATTCCTTTTGCCTGGTTTACACAAGATTGCACAAGGGAGAGGTTTAACACTTGAAATGCATTTCTTGAGGGAGGGCTCACTGCTTTTTCTTGCATTACCTTGGACTCATGCCCCCTTCTCAGGCTAAACAGCCAAATGTGTGTACAGAGGCCTCAGTTGCAGTTCCAGGAGGACAAAACTCGAGGCCTGCCCCTCCTGTATTGGCAGGAGGAGGCACCACTGTCTGTGACTCTAAAGCGATTGAGCTGCATGTCCTGGCTGGAATCCAGCTGAACTGGGGGTAGAATACAACCCTTCATTAGGTGCCCTTGGAGGTGATCTCTGGGTTGTCCTTCTGCTTCTTCAGAGATCAGTGTGCTGATGTGGAGCAGGAGGGGTCTTGAAATGCTGTGCTGGGGTCTTCCCTCACTGCAAGTGGAAGGCAAGTGAGATTTTTGTTCTTCTGAAAGAGGAATTGGCTACATTTAGTTCCTGACTTTTCAAGGTGCTGAAGGAGCACTGGTGTGCTTTGCATCAGAAACTGAGTTGTGGAATGCACTGCGTTCTCCCCTGTCTCCTTTTGACCTGGTTAAACCAGTGATGGTTGAATTGAGCTAAGATGGAAGAATATGATGCTTTTGTCTTCCATCTTGATCTTTCAGGTTTTCCAGCCTCATCTTTTTGAATGCTTAACAAACCCAAAGCCTCCTGCTTCCCAGGGACCATCTGGCTGGGCTGTATCTATAAAGTCCTGTAGCTCTACCAAGTTCAGGGTCATTAAATTATTCCAAACAAACCTTTCTCTTGTGATTTCAATTGGATACAAAAACGACCTTTACTTCCTGCCTGAAGCTCTCTAATTGACAGTGTTGGTGGGACACCTGTTGTCCACTGAGGCTCCTGTTGGTCTCCCAGCATCAAGGCACAGCTCTTTCCTTTAGTTCTGCAAGCAACAAAGCACTCCTGCAGTCCTCCCATATGTCTCATATACTGAGTTTTCCACCTCTGAGAAAATCTCCACGTCCCCAGTGTGGGGGATATGGATATATATCATTTTCATGAGGACTTTGGTTTGTGTAGCCTTCAGTTGAATTTTTGTTCTGTGAGGTTTTTTTCTGGGTGGGTTTTTTTTTTTTTTTTGGGTTTTTTTTTTTTTTTTTTTTTTTTTTTTTTTTTTTTTTTTTGGGTTTTTTTTTTTTTTTTCCTTTTCTGATTCCATTCCCTTGCTCCTAATCCCACCACCTGGTACGGCTCACACTGCAGAATCTCTCTGCCTCCTCAGTGTATACGCCCTTCAAATATTTGTAGACATTTATCACTTCCCCCTCTCTGCTTAGTCATCTCTCTGCCAAGCTAGACATATTTAGTTCTTCTAATCTTTCCTTGCTAGTGAGTCCCTCCAGCACTCATAATTCATTTCTCCTTGCTCTTCTTGGTATATTTTCCAGTTTGTCAGTACTTTAAGAATTTCTTATTTTGCGCTGGTTTAATATGAGCAGACACAAGGAAAAAAAATGGAGAAGAAAAGCTTCCTGAGGACAGAAGGATTTTTTTGGCTCCAAGTCACTAGGAATAGATAAGAGTGGGTAGTTCTGGGAATTCCTGCTGCAAGTTCTGGGTGGGTGTCTGGGACACAGAAGAGTGGCCCCCTCTTCTCTTCTGAATTTCTCTATTCCCCATCCCTAAAACATGTAACAAATTATATCAGCTAATATTTTGGCTGGTTTGTTTCTAGATTTCTCCTCTTAAAAGAGACTTGGCTCGGCCTCCCATTCCCTGTGTCTCTGTCAGGCTAAGGACTTTGCCTAGGAGTGATTTTTTTTTTCTTGTGGGCTGTGGGGTGCAAGTGCTTCAGAGGTAGTGGGTGAATCTTAGCAGTGCTGAATTTCTATTTCTCAGCTTTGTTCTTCTCAAATACTGGCAGGCATGGTGCCAAAGGATCAGCAGAGAGCAGCCAGCTCCTTTTTATCTCAGGAAGAGTTTTTTCCCTTCTGGACATTTTTTTCTGCTGTGTCCAAGCTATATAAAAAGGAATATAATTTCAAATGGGTCCTAGAAGCCCAGATGGACTTTTTTCCCTTAAATAACCAACTCAACAAATTCTTTATATAGAACCTTGTTAATTAAAGCTATACCCCAGGAGGATAGGCTGGAGATGCTGTTCAGTCTCCACCTCTCCTACTGAACTCCACGGTGCTTTTTGAGGCATTCCTGGTATCTCACACTGATGGCAATTTGTGCTGTCTGAGATTACGTGACGTGAGCAGAATTGAAAGGAAAGACAGGGAGCAGCAAGTGTTCCTTCACTCATTAACTGCAGCACGGTCTGCAGCTTTGCTGTCTGCATTAAGGCCTTTTTAATATTCCCCATCACCATCTAGTGACCTGCAAGGGAGCAGCAGTTTATCTAGCCAAGAGATTCTGTCAAACATGCTACACTGAGATAGGTATCAGTATCAAAATTCTTCCAAAACCAGGTTAAAATCCATAGCAAACTTGCACTTCCTGCCTACATTTACATGGTGCAATCTAGATTTCAAGTGCAAATGCAAAACCAATGTGTTTTTCACACAGGAGGAATGAAAAGACTCTGTTTTCCTTCCTTATATATCACCATCTTCCCACCCAGACTAGATACTTATCAAGCATCTTCTGTTTTGATTGTGTCCTGAGAACATGAGTTTAAGTAGAATTCTGCTGGCTGGGCTGGGAATGTTTCTCCATTGTGCATGAAGGCTGTTTGGTTCTCTTAAGCCAAACTGCAGAAGGAAGGGGAAAGCAGAGCAAACAAAAATAGTGTTAGTTGGATATGGGAATGCAATTAATTCTTTTCACCCAGCCCATCTCAGTCTATGCCACCAGCCAGCTGATGCTTCTGTATCATCGTAAAATGTAGAAACAAGGAACCCCAAACTTCTTGAGCAAGGAGCAAAAGCTGCTGTTGCTTTGACAATGGATTGACTTTCCCAGCTGCTGGTGGGAGCAGCCTTGGGGAGTCACACTGAGCAGTGCAGTACAGATCTACACACTGGATAACAAAGAGAGAGAGGGGGCATTTAGTGTCACTCACAGGGTGCCTGTCACCCTTCCAGTTGTCAGAGCATTCGGAAGAATTAAACAATGGGTATTTTTCTAGAAAAAGAAACACTGCCTCTATTAGAAGCATAGGCAAGAGTGGCAAAATCGTTGGGAAGGATGGCTAGAAAGAAAAGCAAGAGGCATTTTCACCAGCCCATCCTCAGATGAACTTGTTATGGGCCCTGGTCCTTGAAACAGCACCGTGTCATCTACTTTAGCACCTTCAAACTGGTGATTAGCATCATCATCCCAGGACAGGCTGGGCTGGCCAGCTGCTGCCCTAGATGCAGTTGCAAACGAGCTTGTCCTTCCCAGAGGAATTGGCAGTGGAGCTGGCTTCGTTTGCCCTGTTTGTCTGCTGTCACTCACATTTAGAAAGAGGATGAGATGTTTTTTTTCTGTTTGTGTTTCTGCTTTATAAGAATATGCAGTTGCTTAAGATCCATTTGGTTGACAAAGTGTTTTGCAAACAAACTGTACGTGGGAATCACTTTGTTCCATGCCGAAATGCAAAGCAATAATTTTTACTGTGGAATCTCGAGAGACAGATGTGGTTCAGCACAGCATGACTTGAAGGATTCAGCTGACTAGAGGTGGGATTACTACCATATTCAAAGCAAAGCATACATTCAAAAGCTTTGAGCTGAGGTTTATTCTATGCAAATATTTGACAAGTGGCCTCTCATTTAAGCACAAATAAAAGTATTGAAGCTTGCACCATTTATAGCTGTTGGCAAAAGAAAATTGTTTCTAAACAAGTGTCTGTGAAGTGTAATGGTTGTTTCTCCCCATCATAAGTTCCTTTGTTATCTTGCTTGCCCCATTGACTCTTCTAAAGAAAATTGTGTAGGATTTTTATTTATTCAGTCCCTCTTTTAATGTTTTCTGAACTTCTGATCTTTAGTGAGAATTTTTATGTCTTTTTGCCTGAAATCAGCTCTGTATCAGTTAAAGTTCTTTGAGCTTAAATAACTAATACAAGGGCAGATCAGGTTTTTCCTTGCTCCTGCTCCCCAGGTGCTCCTGAGCAGAGATGTTCAACCCCTGGCCTCATTTCCATTCATTGTAATGGAGTGATAACAAAACGCATGGCCGACTTCTCTAATTAGTCTCGTGTTCCTCAAGGTCTTTTGTTGTTGCCTGATATTATTTCTTATAGTTTGGCTTTTTAGGCTTTGTTGGTATTTCCCTAAACACCCCTAATAGTTCTCCCAATCTTCCAAATTATCTCTTTGGGCATGAACTGATATATTGCAAACAAAGCAATGCAATATTCATCATTAATTGATCATGATCTCTCCTGGTTTTGTTGTTGCTGTTGGGTTTTATTTTAATTCCCACTCTGTTAAGGGTTTAATTTTATTCAATACCCTAACTTTTAAATTTTTATTAAACTATAATGCAGATATGTATTCACTGCAGCTTTCATGAGTTTGTTTTCTTGTGGGTTGTTGATCTCATTTTAATTAAAATAGGAAAAACATAGAAAGGAAATTAAAATAAGAATAAAAATAAAGGGTTGATTGTCTCACAGTTCTACTGGGAGGAAAAGGTAGGGGACAGGGATTTTACCTTTAAATGCAGTATATCATTCTTCTGCTCTCCAATAACCATTAGAAAAGTGAAGAAAAAGGACCTATGTGTGTAGAGGGTGGAAATCTGCAGCTCTTTTCCTCACACTGAGAATCAGCCTCCCAGGAGACTCTGGCTCAGACCAGGTTTGTTCAAGGGAGGGCTTATTATGTGGAATTGTGTCAAATGGTGAGGAGGGGTATTAAGAGATAATCAGAGTCCTCCAGCACTAATTACCTGTGCTCTATAGAAATCCCTATCTCCATTCAGATCCTTTTTAAAGGAACATCTCAGAGGAAACAAATGAAGTCTGCTTCTGCAAGTGCCAATTGAGATGGTAGAGAGCAGGGAAGTCGCGGATTAAAGCAAGCGACTTTTCGAGACATACCATAATATTTGACTTGGTTCTTCCCGCCCTCTCTTCTTCTTTTTGCATTCATGCATTGAAACATAACAAGAAATCTCTGCTTTTCTCATGCCTCCTTTATTCTGAAATCTCTAGGTGCTTTACAGATATTAACTGTAAAATTTCAGTTACCTACCCATCTATCCAAGCTCTCTCAAAGCATTTAAGTTTGCCCAGCACAATTCAGAGGGATAGCATGAACAGAGTAGAATAAATATCAAAACAGTTTTTCAGCAAAAGCAAATAATTTAATCTATTAGAAAATGATGAAAGACTCATGATTTAGCATTGGAAGGAAGTAAGGACAGTAGCTGTCAGAGGAAGGGTAATTGCTGTTTGACCAATATCCAATGATAACATTCAAGATCAAGATTAATAGTATTTTTTTATCAAAGGCATTAAAGTTTACAAATAATCACGTTTGTAATTTGCTCTTGCAAATTTAGAGGGAGAGAATAAGGAAATCTTGGGGGTAAAGTAGTGAGATCTTGAACGAGAACATTCCGGAACAATAAAACTAAAGAACATTTTCCTACCCAGCAGGAGGGAACAATAAAAGCAATTTAAATCAGTGTTAACCTTTAAATCAGAAATATCACTTGGTGCATGTTTGTACTTGAGGATTCTCTATCACTGCTGCTGATTATAGGACCCAACTGCTCTAGAGACACACATACAAAGTACTCAATTAAAGTGAGCACAGATAAGAGGCAGGTCTTGCCACTTTGATTCATGCCACCAATAATTTCAAGAAGAGAACACCCAGAGTACAGTGCTCCTGAGCATGGAGAGGTACAGCCTGCTCCCATATTTATGGGGAAGTGTTAACACTCTGCAGAAATCTCTCCATTGTTAGGGATGCCCACGTGGGTCTGTCAGTGGTTTTGAAGTCAAATTTGTGTTGTACTCAATGTCATCTCTTGGTGTGGAGTGAATAGAAGAACCTCCCTCATGGAGGGGACTAGGAGGACATCAGGTCCTTATTCTAAAGCTTGACTATCTTCATTTTCGATTTATGTCATTGAATCTTGAATATTATTGACCACAAAACCCAAATTAGGGCAATTTTACTTCAAACATTTCCTGATCTCTCCAACCAGCAGACTGGTCTAACCCATGGATGTTAGGACATTAATTTCCTTTGCATTCCATGACTTCTGTCTTAACTGACCCAGGATATTTTCTTTTGGCATATGTTTCTGCCAAGAGGGCTTGGTATTTACGATATTAATATGTAGTCAGATCCAGCTGTTTGGAAATTCACTCATGAACAAAGTCTGATCAAATAGCACTGATACAAGGCCATTGCCTGCTGTACTTTGCTTCTCTGCTCTTTGTCCTTACATTTCCTTCAAATTGAAAGTACACTGCATTCAACGCCTACCAGCCAAAATCGTCATCACCAAGGCAAATTCAGATATCTGTCAGAGGTCAAGAGGCAAATGAGAAATCATCTCAACAAAATTAGGACAAAGAATTAAAAAGTATCAGGAGTTAATTCAGTAAATCTTCAAAATAATTTGCATTTCAAATCTTAGACGAGCAGAGCAGCAGTGTCATTTCTGTCTGTAGATTCACCACTGTGATGTTCATTGTCTGATTATCTCTATCTACAACCTTCCTAGTGCTAATGTACATTGTCTTCCTGAGTCCTGAATTAGTGAAATGTGACTGACACTGAATCTGCAAGTAATTGCTATGGCTTCCCTCAATGAAATGTCTCTTAGGACACTCTTGGAAATTAAATGTTCCTTCTCGAGCCATTATTTGCTGACTCCATCCCTATCTTATTAAACAATTATCAAGTAAAAAATGTGTAATTTGAATTATGCATGTCATGTTTAGGTAATGAAAGAACCAGGCATTCTCAGTGGATTAATGACAGCAAAATATTGCCTTATATTCTCTCAAATAAGCCACTTCCCAAGGTCCTCTTAGGACCTAATCAGAACTGACCAACCATCTTTGCATGTGATGCCTCTTGATGCTGCTTTGAGGTGTCTGTCTTGAGTCCTTACAACTCCCATGGAGGAAACATGGGGCTGAGGGATGCCCTTGGAGTGTTACGAGCCTTGACTGAAGGATTTGAACTTTGATGATCCTCTTGGGTCTCTTCCAACCCAAGATATTCTCTGGTTCTGTGATTTGGATTTGTGTCACACTGGGAAGTTTTGTTCATGGTGGTAAATTTAAGCCCTGCATATAGTGCTTGAAAGTACAAAGCCTACATTTCCAATATTTAAAATATCGTGTGCTCTATAAAGTTCATCCCACTACAATTCTCAAAATGTTTACAATGAACTGTAAATATTCATAGCAGTGTGATTTCAGTGGAGTTACCAGAGATTTAAACAGCCATAAGCAAGACCATAATCTAGTCCTTTGTCCTTTCACTAAAGGATTTTATCAGGTAGGGATCAAACCTGAAGATTTTTATTCAGTGATAATTAAACCAGATAAATTAGAAATTCTTCTACTGTAATCAGACTTTGGCACAATTTGAATATTAAATATATTCATTTTCTTCTTAAAATAAATCTCCTTGGTTTTGGTCATAATTTGTTTGTTTTAACTTCAACTCCTTCTCCTTCCTCAGCTCAATGACACTTTGATGGCTCAGTCTTCATTTTAATAGTCATAGCTGGAAGAAATTGAATATGACTGAGGAAGAAATAGAGGTTTCTGTTTCTCATATCTGTGCTTAGGAAGGGCTGTGCCTGATATCAGCTATGTGCCTCTTAAAGTAGGATGTTTTTTATTCTCCAGCAACCCTGTCTTCTAGAAATAAACAGTTATTTGTATAAGCTGAAACAAAACCCATATTTCAGCATCTTATCTATGTTTGTAAATTCTAGGAAACAGTTGTCACTTAGATGTTTCCATCAACGAAAACCCTCCTTGATTTGTTTTGTTGCTTATGGAAGTGCTTGTTTCTAGCAAAGAAGTTATTTTGTCTGCTTGAATTCTGTTATAAATAAGGCAAAAGTTGTTATCATCTGCAGAAGCAAATGTGGAGTGGAAATCCATTACTGTGGTAGCCTGGCACTCCTCCGTGGGAAACACATTTAAACAAGAAAGCATGTCATCTTCCATGTTTGGGTTCTCTAGTTTGCTGGGAAAATAAAAACCATGGAAAGTGTAAATGGGAAACTTGATCTCTATTTCAGCTGGCATTATTACTTACAAGAGCAAGGAAAAAGCTTTTTTCTTAGTATACTGTTGGCTGTTCTTTAATGTGGTTTTCTTTTCTTTTGCTTTTTGTGTTTTTCACACTTGCTCATGTTGTGAGAGCTGTTCCTCTGTGGCTGCACTGCTCTACCACTCAGAGCAAATTTTTTTTTATCCCTGCCTTGTGCTAGTGGCTTCATGTTGTGTAAAAGTTTAGTAAACTGATCCTTCAACCAAATATTCTGGTATTTCCATGTTCATATGTGGGTCCTGTCACAGACATCACCAAAGTTGGGGGCCATTAACTCATTAATAGATTTTGGTAATGAACATATCCATTATTTATCTACAAAGAAAACCATAAACTGGGTAAGCTACTTAAGAGATGATGTGCATGCTCATACCTCACATTTCCCTTCATGGTGAATATTTTGCAAATAAAAGCTCAGGTTGTCTTCTGGAATATATATATATTTACATATCCATACAAGTGTGTGTGTAGGTATAGAGAGGGGGAAAATACAGAAATCAAAGCAAATAAACACTTGCCTTCTAAATCAAACTGTCACTTCCTCCAGGGATTATGAAGTGCATTCATTTTGTGGAATAGTTTGTTTTGAAGAATTCAGTGAGGGAATCCACTGTAAAAAAGCCTAGTCCTCATTAATGCAAGGGGGAAGAGAATTTACAGTGGAAAGAATGAGGACAGTATCTCAAAATTTACATGGAGCTTTAGTGCCAGAGCTAGGAATGACCTGCCCACTGCAAAACTTGATCTCCCCATGGTCTGGAGGATTGCAGTAAATGAGTTTGTCTGAGTTAGTTAGCGACAGGAGGAAAATGTATTTGTTCCTGTACACCATGGAGAGATCTACGGTTTGTAAGCAGATTGTAAGTGAGGAGCTGTAGAACAGCATTTCTGGCTTTTTGCTTCACTTAATCATGGAACAGAGCAGACCCTGAGGCCCTGTGCAAATTTTAGGACCCATGAAAACTAAACAGTGAGTGAACGTAAATTAACCGGTCCTCTCGGGGATTAAAAAGACAGGCTCATTATTTTGTTTTTCATTCTGCTAAAAGGGCCAGTTTCCAGAAACAATTGTAATAAAAAGAAATTATAGCTCTATCTGAGGTAATGTTCTACCACTTGCAATACCTGATAGGTCTCCAAATATTAGGGAGCATCATTCAGCCTGGAGCACAAGCTATCCCAAGGATTACCCCACGGATCTATCACCCTTGGGTGCTCTACTAACAACATTAATCTGGCTGGTATGAGAGGGTGGAGTATAGAAAGGCCAGGGGAAAGTTTCCAAATGTCTGATATACATTATACTTCAGAAAATGTATTGAACATCTGTGTACAATATATGTGGCGATAGAAAAACCTTCTTTTCTAAAATATTTCAAAATTGGCCATTTTCCGTGGTACTTTAAATATATAATATGTACTTGTATGTTTGACACAACATTCTGAATATGTTCTCCTATATTCAAAGTGTAATGAGTAAGATTCATCACAGGAAAAGAAACATTTTCCATGTTAGCAATGCTAATGAATAAATTATATGGCATTCCTGCATTGCTTGCTATTATTATTTGATCTTTGCAGTTTAACTAGCCAGCAGAATTACTTCTTACTGAATTTTTGTGTTTGCAGCTAAGGTTCCTGGACTACCTAATAGCTATTTGGAGACCAGTCTTGAAAGAGCTAGAGTACTGCTGTGGCTCAGAATGGGCAGGTGCCTGTGCTGGCAGCCCAGTGACAGTGTTGCAATCAGCTTGACTGGTTCCTGCAATGTTCTTTTTGCTGGAATTGGCTGAGGGTCAACAGGGTGAGACAGTGGATTGCTCCTCATTTGTAAATGGTGTGAGCTACAGAAAAGCAGCTGTGGCTGATGATTCTGTGTCCACACTGTGTATGTTTCAAGGGGTTTCCCTAAGGTAGCTCTAGTCTGGCTTTGCAGAGTGAATACTTGTTAGTGGTCATAACATTTCAATGGCCCTGGAGCGTATCTTCAGGTTAAGCATCATCTGAAAGGAATCCGGTGAACACACCCCAAAGAAACCCAGCTAAGATCAGTCCAGAATGTGAGCCTAAATACAGCAAAGTGGGAACACTCTGGAGATTCAAGTTCAGGTTGGTTGGGGTTCTGAGCAATCTGATCTAGTTCTGTGTCCCTGCTCACTGCAGTGGGGGTTGGATGGATGACCTTTAAAGGTCCTTTCCAACCCAAACCATTCCATGATTCCATCCTCTTTGAAATTACAGTCCCAATGCAAAAAACAAAAAAAGCATGAAGACATGTGGATCAACTGTCTAATAAAAGAATTATTCATCACTTATTTAAAGAGGAAAAAGGTTACTACCTCCATCTTAAAAGCAGGCAGTGCATTGAGTGGTGAGCAGGGAGGTGGAGTGAGCTGAGAGCCCTCCTGTTCTGACACTCAGCACTGCTTGTTTTCCTCATCCTTGTTTGTGTGGACAAAGGGATGTTCCCAAAAGGAGGGTGGTCAATTAAACATGCCCCAGTTACAGTAAATACAAAAAGGTTCTTTGTATAATTATTGCCTTCTTAAATTAAATAGTGTAGGCACTTATTCAACTGGGTGGGCACAATAGGAGGTAATGGCACTTTGCAACAATTGTCCTAATGAAGGATGATGAGTTTCATTCAAGGTAGTGGGATTTACTGTGGACACTGGGGTCTCTGCCAGCACATCCTATTACAGGATCAGGACCCTCAACAATAAATGGTTCACATTCTTGGAACTAATGTCTCTAATGGGAATAACAGAAGTGGAGATAATAATAATGTATTACCTCGACCACAGGAGTGCATTGAAAGATTAATTGAATAATGGCCTAAATTTATCTCTGATGCAACTGTGCTGATCTGATCAGCAAGATTTTACCTTCACGTTAATAAAATACATGAAAAAATAATCTTTGCAATTCTAATTTTGGTATTATTATTATTAATGATTGTCTTATAAAACCAGAATGCAATTTAGCAGTCTGGTTTGCCTCAGATAAAAAATTTGAAGTCTTAGTTGGAAGCTACCCCAAACTTTTGTCTAAAATGCTGATTAACAACCTCAAGGGAATGAGCTTCCTTGCAAGATTTCAACACTGCTGCTTAGTTTTGGGCAAGGCAGAAACAGTGTAAGAACAAGACTTTCCTAAGGATTTCTTTTCTCTATGTCATGTCAGCTAAAATGTAATACAGGAAACTTAATAAAAATGTGTTTTCTACAGCAATCATGTAAATGTCTTATGAATGTATACTTTCTTCCTATTGAATTGTGCCTGAATCCATCCAGTTTCTCATTTCTCTTTGATTATTCACAGAAACATGTTACTTGAAATTTATACCTAATACTATGAGAAAGTGGTTTTAGGAATAAGCTACTGAAGGAACACAGCGCCTGCCATATCAGGAATGACTCGCTGACATTCCATGACTCTTCTAGGGAGATGTAAGGACAGCCAGATTTTGGTCTTATGAATCTTCAAAGTGGTATTTCTGGAGCTGAAGAGCAGTTTAAGCTTACTTGTTGTTTTCTTACTTTGGTTTGGGGTGCTTCAATGCTTTTCCATAAATGTCTGCACAATTCCTTCTTCTCTTAGCTTGTCAGTTGTCACCCTTTGAGCCCTACTGACATTTTCAATGCACAGGTTAACCTAAGTTGTTAGTGCAATGCAATCTGTACATTGGCAGGGAGAAGAGAATAAAAAACACAGGCAGAAATTACAGGATCTTGTTTCAGAGCATGGATGATGACTGCTGAGGGCCACAGAAAGTTTCTCTTGGAAGATTTTTGCAGCAGAGGCTGATAGAGTCCAGGAAAGTGAATGTTGCTGGCACTGTCACCCTATGGTTTCCTGTAGTACTTACAAGTGAAAGTGGTGAGAAAAGTATAGGTTCCTTAAATATCTTCTGGAATGAGAACAAAACCTCATTTCCTTCAGCACTCCAGTGCCTGGCTTTTGCTTTAATTGGGCTGGCCAAAGGAAATGTGGCCAGCACACCTTGGTGGATTGGGGAAGCAGCCACACAATGTGTGTCCCACAGTGGGGATGGATATGCTCAGGAGGTGGCAAATTAAAATGTTTTAATCCAATTTATCCAGAAACCATCTGCAAAACTCAAGCTATCAAGGTCACATATGTTGGCCTTGTGTCCATCTATGCCTGACCTAGAATTGACCTTCTAGTTTATGTAAGAAATGAAAGAGAGGAGGAGCTGGAGCAGGGGAGAAGGGAACAGTTCTGTGATTGGAAACAGCAAACACTGAGTGAAGGGAAGGTAAATCCTGTTTCCCCAGCTATATCCATTCATTAGAGATCAGTAATGGGAACTTTATCAGCTGTCGGTTCAGAACTACTGCAGTAAATAGACCTGAAATCTCCATGGGATGTTCAAGAGAAACAAACAATAATAGCCAACACTTTCCTTTGAGCCTTCCCCATAACAAGGCAGGGGTGGGGAGATGCAGTTAAATTCTTATGCTCACTGCCCAACAAACAAGGTCACAGAGAAATAGTGTGAAAATCACAATTGCACACAGGGAACATTGTCTTGTTTTGAATCAGGCTCCTCATGCAGAACTTACACCATATCAAATCCAGGTCTTGCACAGCCTGAAACGCCTTGCTAACAGTTATGTTCCCCAGATCACTGTATTTTAATGTGCAGGAATGTCTAAATTTCTAAATTCAGGCATTATTAGCAAATCTTTTTTTAAAAATGGTTTCGTTGACACTTGGCATGCAAATATGTGTGTTAGACCAGTGATTCTTTTTTTAGCTTAGTTTTGTTTTGTTTATTTTTGTTTGGATAATTTTAATTGGGTTTGTTTGGGGTTTTTTTGTTTGTTTTTACAAATTTCCCAGACCCTTGGGATTTCCAATACCTTTTTGCAGACTTCTGATGGGAACAGTGACATTCCCTAAACCACAGCACTATGGTCTGCTAGCCCTGCTACCTAGGCAAAAGTCTCCTGCAGTCAGGAAATTGGAAGGAACTGCTAGATTATTTATTTAAATTTGCTCTGGGCTAACTATAGGGAGGGTACTTTGACATGAATAAGCTTTAAGCTGACAGAGGGTGGGATCTCCTGAACATCCAAGTTTTAGCTTTGAAGGTATTACTGGAAATAGTGAAATTTCAGCCCTGAGCATGTTACAGCAATTTACTCTGTGTCCTTCCCCCTGTCCCAGGCTGAGCAGAAAGGCTGTGAATGTGTCTTCCTTGTGTAAGACTGCTGTGTATAATGTTGAAGTCAAATAGGTGCAAGTGGGAATGATGTCCATGTCTCAACACCACTTTAACGTGATTTAAGCCATTATGCATGATCCATAAACCCTTGGGCATATCATCCTCATTTAAAATTCCTGCTTACCTTTTTATGAGGGCTTCTCCAGAACATGAGCTCCTTAGGTCCTATTTCACCCGTTTGTAGGATGTGCATTAAAAGAAAACACAACATTAACAGTTTCTGTGAGCCTTTTGCTGCTCATTCCAGTGCCTGAGCTCAGCCTGCCAAGGCACTTCCTCTGTGCCTGCCTGTATCCCTATGCGTTTAACAAGCTGACTCAGGGAATTCCCAGCTGCTTCAGGCTCAGCAGGTCAAGAATCTGCCCTGAAGGACCAAGTTCTTCTTGGTCTTAGACGTATTTATCTGGGTTGCTGTGCTGGGTTTGGCTGCTGTTGTTGTTGGTTTTGCTGAAGCCTGCTGGGTCACGCAGGTCCTGGACAGAACTGGGGTGAATCCCAGGGGCTGCTTGCTGCTGGCAAGGCTCTGCTGACACCAGATTCTTGCATGGTCCCAAAGCTGGAGAAGACAGAAACCTTGGCCCTGGTGGCCACGGTGTTGCACGTGGTGCAGAGAACAAGCATGCTGGTAAAAGAAATCATGCGTTGTTGTGGTTTAAAGGTGAAGTTTGCAAGTTTCTTTTTCTTTAGGTGAAGCCCTGGAAGGGGAGAATATCAAGAGCAGAGAGGAGCAGAAATATTTTATTGCATTATTAGCTTAGCTTTCTAGCAGGCCTTAGCCAGAATTGTGCCACCTATGTCTGAGGATTATATTCCCAGCTTATTCTTCATTCCAAACTCCTGCCAGTATAGGCAAGGA
Source organism: Prinia subflava (assembly GCF_021018805.1). Lineage (NCBI taxonomy): Eukaryota > Metazoa > Chordata > Aves > Passeriformes > Cisticolidae > Prinia > Prinia subflava. Next base: position 6,970,369 of record NC_086261.1, read on the forward strand.
ATGAGCTGTAAGTGAAGCATTTAATTGCCATCAAAGGTGTGCTCATTTCTCTGTATGCCACACACTTCCACCACAACCTCTGTCTAATCCTTGAATTTCTCTAGTTTCTATACTGAGGCTGCTAAGGTTTTTTTTAGTTACCAAGTTCTGTTTAATGTAAACATGTCTAGGCCTCAAAATTAAGGAGAACTCATCTTGAAGAGAGCCTTGAGGCACAACTGGTACATACATCAATAACAGATACGTATTTTTACAAGCAATCTGGACATTAGGGTTTATTATATGCCAACAATGTATCAATGACTATAACTAACTGTTTATAAGGCAGTGAAAAGCCCCAGGATATTTCAGATTTGGCTTTAAGCCACAGTTTGTCTCCTACCAGAAAAGGAGAAGTGAAAAAAAAAAAAACAGAAAAAAACCAGGGAAGGAAATCAGCCTGTAAATATTTTCTGAGCAGCCTGAGCAAGATGAACCAGACAATTTTGTTTTATCCACTGGCTAAGCATTGGAATATGGTGGTATTGCCAGAGATCTTGTTGCTACCTTTATGCTAGCAGTTGTTTATTGTATATAGTGGTGTTATTAATTCGTTGTTGCATTCATGAGGGTTTAACAGCACAGCAGTGACAGTGTAGGATGCTATAAAAGATCTCCAGGGCCCTGTGAAAGAACAAGGGTAGGCAGCAGTGGTAGTGTTGTTAGAAAGGATAAAACAATTGTTCTTCCTTGGGTCTTCCCCAGAGGACTCCAGCAGGGACACAGCCAGCCAATAACAAATTTTAAAAAGGCTTCTTTAAGCACTCAATATGTTCATAAGTCCATGCACACTAATGCAGTTAGGAAGTCTCACATGATCAATGCAATGTGTGTGCAGATGGTGACAGTAAATGTACAGAAGAACTGTGGAAAAAGATTAAATAAATGTTATCAATGTGATTCCAGTGGTGATAATGGGAAATGAGACCAAAAATATTACAAAGAAACAGTGACATGAAATCATTTGGGGAGGGGAGTGATTGCAAAGGAAACAGTGCTAATTTAGAGAACTAATTATCATATAGGCTTCACAGCATCCAAAAAGGAACCTGGAAGCCATTAGCAATACACCCCATGGTTTTTTCAAGTAGGGGATTAATGGCACTGGGTCCATAAAGGCAGCAGCAGTAATGAATCTCCAGTCCTTAAACAGTAATGATCTCCATGGCAGATATTTCAGAGAACTGCATTGTCAACCCTCCTATGACTGTCTTTTGCTCATTTCTAATATTGTCTTGGAGAAAAAAATGGAGGTTTCCTTTGCAGCTCTGTATGTAGCTTTTATCTATCATGGCCAAATGAGGAAATGTTTTATGGATAGTTACGATGGATCCAAGACCTCTCATCATGGGAATGAGGTAATGCTGCTTAAGGGTCCTTGAAATTCTGTGTAATGATGCTTTGGAACACAGAACAGTCATTTTCTGATAGGAACCGGGCACAGATCTGCCCAGTCCCTCTGGCAGAATATTTCATAGATACAAGGGTTTCACTTTTTTTATCACAATATTTTGGAAGAGAGCGTAACAACCTGGTTCAGGCTCGGCCATGGCTGGCAAGGCCCTGTGTGAGTGTGGAGGTGTCTGGGGAAGGTTCCTGCTCTCCAAGCCTGGCAGTGATGCTGCTCTGTCCTGGCTGTGACCCCCAGTGGGCTGGAATGAGCTCCTGGGCTGTCCGTCTCACACTTCCACCAGCACTAAATTCACTGGAGGAAAACTTCACTAAATATACCATATGTGTGTGCCACTCATAAATAGACTCTCTGATTTAATCTGCTTTGAATTCCATTTGCTTATGATTACCTGAACAGCCCTTGTTTATGCTGGCTTTCTCAGTCTGTTATTTGCAGATGTCTCGGAATAGGCAAGTTTCCTTTCCAGTTTAATGTGCTTAAATTTTATAAATAAACTTTTCAGAGAACTAGTTACTTATTGTTCTTGTTCCTGTATCAAAGTGTGTTGCTCTTCCTTTGTAATGTACTCCCACACCCCTTGATATCTCCTTTCTGCAGTTTTTAAACCAACCCTCTAAACCCAGGCTGACTTGTGAGGTTGGAAACAAGCTCGTGGGAACAAAACAGAGACAGTGAATAGTTTAATCCACAATGAACCTTCCTGTCACATTTTTGTGTGATTTAGAGGAAAACATTTTGGTTGAAAAAGGCTGTGTTGTTTGTACTGTAATAGTCTAAGGATCTAGATAAGACATTTATTAGACAAACTGATATGGAGAAGAACAGAGACACAAGTGCCAGACTGAAGAGCTAAGTATAATTTGAGAAATCATCAGAGTTTTGTTAGAGGGATGAGTAATACCATCTCTGTGGGAAAATGCAGTTGGCAGAGGAGAGAGTGTTAGCAGAGGAAGAGAAAGGTGAAGAGGTAATTATCTCCTAGGAGAATGGCACAGAGAGAGACATGCTTGGCTCAGGCAGCCTGGGAAGAGAGAGAGAATATCACACACTGTAAAACCAACACCACAACTGGTATTTTGGGGTTCTGAAGGATATAAGGAACTGCTGTCCCTAGGGAAAACATAGCTAAAAAAAACAAATCTAAAAACATACCAAAAATTACTAAATAGGGTTTTTACCTAAAGAAGAGGCTTTTCTATTGAAGGAAGTTGCATTTTTTAATAGATTTCAGACCTAAATGCTGTGAAAAAAAATTTGGATTGATGAAGAAATCCTCCTGTGACTGTCATGTACTGTGCTGCTCTGCAGCTCATGTGGAAATTCATTGAGCAATTGCAAGTGGAAATAGATCTTGTCTTACTTTAAAAAAGCCATTCATCTTGATCCCAAAATTAAGTTGGTCAGGAAAAGGCCAGAAAACTACCCAGACTGTCCTCATCTCAGCAGTGCTACTTAATGACATTTTAAGCACTTCAAGCTACATTATCCTATGTGGAAGAACAGCTCTGTGTCTCAAATCTCAGTTTCGGACATGAGAACAAGTTTAAATCTTTCTTGTTCCAGGCTTCCTGTCTGGCTTTCAGATGGGATTTGTTCTTCTCTCATTTTAGCTGTCAGGTCTGAGCTCTGAGGTGGGTGGGATGGATCTCCCTCTGGAGAGTCTGATTTCTGGCTGTTGACAGCAGGAGGAGCTTGTAAAAGAGAAATTCAGCCTGTTTTGTTAAGCTATTATTTGGCTAGATAGATGAGAGCAATCCCAACCTTCGTGGATTGTCTACATTTATTTATTTTTTTCTTAATTGCTTTTTCTTCCTTGCAAAGGAAGTGCAATACAGAATCTCCTTATGGTAAAGAAATAAATGTATTGAAGTTTTCAGCGTAACAAGATGCTATCCTAAGATGTGCACCATATGTAACTTAGAAAGATGGATCTTTGTTTATGGTGGGAGTGTTTCTGTTTCAGAATGATTTCTCTTTCTTAAATCCCTTTTTCTGCTGTTGCTCACAAAAGCACAAACTCTTACGCTGCAAATGATGCAGAAATCATCCCCCTTTTCCCCTTCTCTCTTAATTGTTATGTTCACACTTTAGATGAAGTGTCTGAGTGGAGGGTTTAATTTAGATTTAATAGGATAATTATTGCATGACAAATTAATGCCAAACAATTATTAAGTACATCTCTACCGAGGCTTCTGGAGTTTGTAATAGGATAGCTATCAGCTACCTGGTGGTTCAACTTCAAGAAGTCTGCTCCTAATAATCACAGCATTTATTTAACATACAATTTAAATACTGCTTTAGGTATAGTATTGTCAGAAAATAACTCAATTCTCCTGACACCTGAAAACTGGTAATGCCATTTTTTTTACCGAGAAGTTTTAGGATGGCCCTGAGGGATGGAGATGGGATTACTGCTGGTGTTATCAGCACTGTCTGCTCTACATCTTTGGAAACAATTATTAAAGCCCCAGATCCTCACCTGTGCATTCCATATCATCTGCAGACAATGGGATTGCTCTAGGGTAAAATTGATTGCAAAGAGTGAAGAATCGGGTCCTGCTTTGTTAATATGGTCTTTGTTGGACTAGGTCTGCAATTAATTTGGGGTGCTGCAAGGTATTCCTTTAAACAAAATTACTTGGAACTCTGTGAAATTATTTTAACACTGAGGGTCAACTTCTATCTAAACTATTATTTAACTAACTAAACTTCTATTAAACTGTTCCCTCAGAGCATCCTAATGGAGGTAGAAATGGAGGGGATGCCCATGAGTGTCCTGGGTGTTGGAGTTCTGGAGTCTTGCTCTGGCAGGTTGTGTCTCCTACAACTACTGCTAACAAATTGTGATTTCCTCTCCCCTCTGCTGAGGATGAGAAGATAACAAGTGCCCTTCTCATGGTTACAGCTCTCCTCCTCCCTGGCTGGAAGAAGAAGTTTCTGTTCCCATAGGATGTTCCATCCTTGGAAGGTTCTAGACGCTCTGATGCACCCAATACAGATGTTTACAGCAAATCAGCAGTGGTTGCTGATTATTAGCTCATAAAACCACTGCTGGAGGAGATGGGGCTGGGGCAGACTGCAGAGATGGCAGCTATCCTCTACTGGTCTTACACTAAAAATTCATTCCATGCTTGATCTAAACTGTGCTGTAACTTCTCGACCTTCAAACCATTCTGCAAAGTTCTTGTTTTGGTGGTTGGGGAATTGTTTTTTGTTTTTTCCAAAGGGTTGGGACTGGGTGAGTGACAGGAGGATACTTTTGTTTGCAGCTGTGATGTTAATTCTGTGGCTGCAAACCTTAGCTGGTTATCAGCACTCTGGATAGTGAAACTGGCTGCCAGCCTGTCATTACATTTCGATTAGTGCTTTTAAAGATAGCTCAAAAAAAAAAAAAAAAGTGCCCAGAGCTGCTATTTATTTATTTACAATGGGCTTACATTTGTAAAAGAATAAATAACATGCCATCCCATGAGCTGAGAAAAGGAGTTTATTGCCAGGCACTCAGGGTAAATACAACAGGAAGACATTTGGACCAAAATTACCTATCTCCCTGCAATGCAATAGGAATATATTGCTCTGTATGTCTTTGCATGTATGTGTGTGTGCAAGAAACTGAACAAAAGTTGTCATGGGACCTTACCCCCTTTCTTGCCTGTTGCCACTGGTTGCATTTTTAAAAAGCAGGAGAGTGTTTCCTCTCTTGTCACACTGGGTGGCTTGTCTCACCTTGGGAAGGAGCTGCTTCTGATAAAGCACTGAAGATTGATCAGATATCTGTAATAAATACCCCAATAGAAGCTTGAAGTCTTATTCTTGTGGTGAGGGCAGTGTTTGCATCCTTGGAGTACCCACAGGACATGAACTAGATTTGAACTTGGCTGTTTGCAGATTAATCTGTCCCTATAAAGATTCCTTTTTAGATCCCATTATTTATGAGAGAAGATTGTTCTTCCCCTCCTCCTTCCTCCCCACCCTCTCCCAGGCTTCAAATCTTATTGCTGTGCCATCTAGTTTAATCTAACCCACAGCAATTAATGTCCTTGAATGGCAGTGTTTAAACAGCAAACAATTTCATCCTGCAAATGGTAGCTTGCTGTCTGGAATATGAACAGATCTTTAACAGTTACATCAGACTATATTTCCCCATGGTAGTTGTAAAAACCTGCTCTATTTTGCTGCTACCTGTAGCAAACCCTACCTGTGACACAAACATTATTCACACGGTTGTTTAAGGAATTGCCAAAATCACATTTTCCGGGGTGTTTGGCTTTATGTTCCCATACCTGCTATCACTTCTTCAGCACAGAGCAGGGGTGGGGGTGATTCCTAATCCCTCACTGCCAGGAAGGTGTGGGTCATGCTCCCGAGCCTCTTCCCTCCAGTAACTTCTAGGAATGAATCTTTAAAAACTCACAGCACCTTGCTTTCAGATGTTAATCCTTCAGCTAATGCAAACACGGGGAAAAGGCTGATTTGGAAGAACGAGGCTCCAGCTGCTTCTGCTGGCAGGAGGGACTGAGAGCCCTTACAGACAGCGCTGTTCTGGGAAAACTGATGGAAGAAGCAGTAGTGTTCCTGGTGGCTCTTAAAGCACAGGATCTGAATCCCAAAATGGTAAATGCAGTGGAAGAGTGCTAATTATCAGCCCCAAGCAAATGAATCTATTTAGTGTGAGGCTGTGATTTCCTCTAAGAAAGCCCTTGAGAAATGCTGATGCCTTCAGAAGCTTGATTCCAATGAAAAGTCAAAGCTGAAGCTCTCAGGGAGAGATTGCCTGAAGTTCATGGGTAGGGGATCTTAGGACATGGAGCCTCCATTATCCAGATTAACAGTTAACATTTTCCTACATCAGATTAAAATATATAGGCTCATTTATTATTTATTATCTTACTCAGCTGCTATTTCAACTGCTGCCACATCTGATAAGACGAGCAGAGCCTCCCAGGGGGCTTTTATCACAGAAGCAGATGATACTCGTATTGCTGGAGATAGATAGGAAGGCAGATGAATAATCTTTCATGGTCTGTCATTCAGGATAGTGAAACTATGGCTGATATCTCAGGGTAGTCTCCTCAACAGAAAAAGGTTCATTTTCTGTCCTCTGGTATCACCTTTTACTACTGCTGAAACAAAATAGACACTCCATAAAATCGTTTGCATATTTTGAAACTAACTAATCATCTGAAATTGGAAAGCAGAGTTACTTTATTCAAAAAACACTCAGATGAAGCAAATAGTCTGATTTGAAGTCATACTACATGCGTGTAGTATGGTCAGCCTCAGAATTAAAAAAGAAAAACCCAGCAGAAGGCTCCTTTAAAAATATTGATGATACCCTTTCTGTGACACATAAGGCCAAATGTATTTTTACACTTTTATTTGCTCCCTGTGCATGGCTTGTCTTCACAGAAATCTACACTCACCCATGAATATCTATAAAAGTGACTGGGAAAATATTTCCTTTAGGGTACTGAATGGCCAGTAAGGTATAGGGTCTTGTGTGCTGCTGTTTATTTCTTGACAAATTGTCATATTGTAACAGCTAGGCTATTTTTTATTTAATCTGTGTGGGCCAACCACATTGCATTGCATTCTTAGAAATCATTTTAAAAAATGTAAATTTTAAAAATTGTAAAACCTGCAGTTCTGAAGGGTTATACAGCATTATATGAGCAATCAAGGGAGTTCCTGTGCTGGTGCCAGTTTCCTAATTCAAATGCTAGAGGGACCAAGCTTGGCTAATGCCTTACTCACAAGAAGGGAGGAATTTGTGGTAAAACTCTCCAAAACACATATTTCTGTGAGAAGCATATTAAAAAACATGCACAGGAGTAGAGATGGAGCTTTGGCAAATGAACATCCAGTGCTTAGCCTCATTTTTATATGGTTATAAATAATTAACACTGCAGAACATTGGTAATGCTGCAAAAGCCAGTCAGTAGCATTTTCTTTTCCAAAAGGTCAGGTGGATCAAAAAATAAAAAGGGAGGAAAACAGCATTAAAGCAACACTTCTGGGTTCTTACAAATAAATTGATGAGGAAGGGGCTGGTTTTGCATGTCTGCTCTGCCCAAATTGGGATAAGCTTGAATTGCTGTGAAACCACCACAGAGCTGGATGTCTGGCAGTGCATCTTGCTGCAGGGTGTCCCTGTGTAGGGACAGGGTTGAGCCCACGTGTGATTCCCTGGGGAGGAGTGGAGGGGCTGAAGGAGGCTGTGCTGCTCTGGCCACGCTCTGGTTCTGGCCCCTCATTTCTTCCCAGGGCCACCTGGCTCTGCAGAAAAGCTCTGGATCCTCACTGCTGTGCCACCCTGGGAAGCCTGGGCTCTGCCAGTCCTAAAAGCTGCTGAACTTTGAAACCTGGCAGCACGTACCTGGTCACAGAGCCAGAAGCTCAACGGCTTAATGCCTCTCCACATGGCTGAACACCATAATTCCCATCCTAATTATGACCTGGTCATTGTGCAGAGAAAGAAAGCACGGCCAGACACAGTCCAGTTGTAATCCCTTAACAGCTGCTCAAATGAGCTGTCCTTGTGCTGTCTAATGATGCCAGATTACAGTAGGCAAGGAAAAGCCATGGAAAATGATCAATCTCTGTGTGACCTACAGGAAAGTGCTGGATGCTGAAATCCCCCCATGGGCTAACTTGGCTCACTCTGGGTGGATCAGTCCCATCACTTTTAAAACGTGGACAGGGCAGCCTTTGTGCTCCCCTCCTGCTGTAACCCATGGGTTTTAGGCTCCAGCAGCATGCACAGAATGGCATGGGGGGAAAAGGTGATGTTCCTGCTGTCTCAGGGAGTTTTGAGAACAGGGAAGATGCAGCACAGTAACAGTGCTTTGAGGGAAAGCTGCCTGGTGCATTGGACCATCAGCACCCAGGACCTGGGTGTAATCACAGAGGGACAACTCAAATGGTGACCTCCACAGCAGTACTTTTACAGCTTCCTCAGGGTGAGCAGAAGTAAAGCCTTTTTGAGAAAAGTGGAGCAGGACATGATTTTTATACCCAAGAATAAAACATCTTGTATTTTCTTTGCGAATATGAACATTTTTACCCTCCAGAAAGTACTTTCTCTCTCCCCAACTCCCTCAGCTCACATGATAGTTGGCAAAATGGGTTAAGAAGCCTAAATTTCTCTGACAGTTAAAATACAAGAACTTGAATAATTTATGCAGCTTCACCCTTGTTTAAGAGGCAAACATCAGCCAGTGTGCTGCAGCCAGAGTTCCTTGAAATCCTACCTCAGCTTTGGGTATTTTAGGTTTATTTTATTCAAGAAACATGGAAAGAGAAGTGGAGGCATATGAGCAAGCATACCCAAAATCTCTTTTAATTGAAGGTGACATGAGCTGAAATAATAATAATCCCAGCACCTGTGTTAGATGTATTAGTCCTGTGAGTGTCTGAGGTGTTCTGCACACACACCAAACTCCTGCTAAAGCACTTCAGCCCATGCTGCTGTACCAGAAGAACCAGAATCTCCATTGTGCCTTGCAAATTACTCTCCAGTGGGATCTTAAATATTAATCTCTTTCAGGTTATTAATCATGTAAAAGGCAAGAAATCTATTTAGGCCATGGAGTAGAATGGGAACTCTCCTTTTTCATTGTGACAGAGGTAGGATAAGGTGTCTTGGAGCTGTGGAAGTGGGCACCATCTCTCCTTGGCATCATCTCTCCTTTGCACCTCCCTTCCTGGGGTGAGAGCACCCTTCAGAGTGCTGTGAGCACTGTCTGGGATGGAACAGCTGGGGACAGTCTATGTGTGAGGACAGATTTCAGAATTTGCTTCCAGGGCACAGTGAGAAGCCCCATGAGGCCTGCAGTGAGCTGTGAGCCTCAGGAACCCTTGAGAGATGCTGCTTTCCCCTTCCTACCACTGCAGTGAATTACAAGCCCCATCCATGTCAGACATGCCATGAGCTTGCATCATGTTCTACGCACAGCATCCCTGGAAATCTTAAAGATTAAAAATGTAGCAAACCATAAATATTTGAAATCCCCCTGAGCTGGCATATGTACTGTTTTTAAGAAGAGATTTTTGATCTGGTATCTGTTTTTTTTTTCTGCAACAGCAACATGCCTCTTGCAAATCTTTTTGTTTGTTTGCTTGTTTTATTTTGGGGTTTTTTTCCCTTCCATTTCCCTTCTCTGTCAGTGGAAAATTTCACATTGCTCTGGCACAGCAGAAGCAGAACATCACAAATTCCATTTTCCCAGCTGCCCAGACAGGAGGGGAGATTCAGCCTCTCCTGACCTCTGTGTCTCCTCTTTCTGCTTTTCTTCCTCTCTGGGTTTTGCCTAAGTGTGTGGTGATCTGATGGCACAAGGGATGGCTCTGTAGGGAGGTCACCCTGTGCATCTGCACAGGAACAGCTCTAAAATGAGGAGACTTCTTTTTGCTGAGCACTCAGGAGGTGCAGGACAGCAAATGCTGCCCTGCTGATCTGCTCCGAGCCAGGGACTGCAGCCCTTGCACTGCTGGGTTAGCCTGCCCCAAGGTCCTTCTGGAGGAGGTGGGAATCTCTTCCCAGTGTTTAATCCAAGGGATTCTGGTGGTGCTGTGGTGGAAGAGGCAGTGCTTAGTTCTGCCATTCCTCAGATTCATGGAGACAAGTGGTGCATGTTGCAGCATCACTCAGAGCACTCTTTAAGTTGTTCTTGAAGAGCCTGGGAAGCCTGGCAGACGTTCCAGGGCAGGGTGGACAGTCATTCCTGAATATTCTCTGACTAATGCTGGGAACGTAATCAGGCTATCTCCCATGTTCTGTGCATCTGCTCTAATAAGCACTCTCCTGTCTGTTGAAGAGAAGAGCCAAGAACAGCACCAAAAGAAATTCCCACTTGCATCCAAATGAGTGTTGCCTGGGGGGAGGAAGAACATATTCCTTCCCTTGACTTATAATGAGAGGGAAGAGACAAATCAGAGTTGTGCAATGAAGTAATACAATTTTTATGGCCCAGGATTCATCCAGTTACTCTGTATGATTATATCCAGCATTACCCCAGGGTGTCCCAGCATTGTCCTGCAGTGATTCTCCCCCAGGAGCTGAACTCTGCTGACTTTGCTTTGCACGATATCTCTCTGGAGCTCGAGATTGGCAGCTGTGGTAATTCTCATTAGCAGGCTCATTAGCCTTGGATATGGATCACCCTGTAGGGGGAGACAGTGGTTCTCCCTGGTAAAACATCTTTTGTGATCAAAGACAGGGAATATCTCACCCTCGTTTCCTTACAGTTAAGCTGAAATGGAATTATGTTCTTCCCGAGGCCAGGGAATAGGAGATAATAGCAAGCACTGACTTTCCCCTGATGAACTTCTTTTCCAAGCAATTTTTTTCCGAAGGATTTCCCACCCACTTTTGCTCTGCTGATGCTGCAGACCAACCTCTTCAGGGCATCTCAGGGTTTGGTTCTTTCTCAGTCTGTTGCTATTTTTAGCCTGGTTTCCCAAGTTAAGAATCCATAATCATATGCTCCCTCACCTTTGGTCTGGCAGTCCCTCAGACCTCCTCTAATGGTCTCTGAATTAATCGACCAATTTCAGGTATTCTGGACAGCAAAAAATTATGTTTCTTTGAGTAGAACAGGCAAAGGAGAAAAGATTTGCATGTTTCTGTTAATGAGGGTTGCTGTGAGCATTACCTGTCCTGCTTTGGTCCAGGAGCTGCTCAGCACATACACAGGCCTGACACAGATTGGTTTTTTTCTTGCTATGGACATGTGGCATGGAAAAGACTTCAGGGCTGAGATAGGATTATGTGTGAGGGGTGCTCGTGAAGGAGAACTGGGCTCCTTAAGGCCAGCAGGGATATAGGACCCTGACCCACTGGAGAAGCAGTTATTTGTTTCTAAAATCTACTGCACTGCTGATGGTGGTAGAAAGAATTTCTGCTGTTAGAAAATGTCCTAAGGGCCTTGTTCAATGTCATACTGGGCACTAAAGACACCAGCTGTACTCCCCATTTAACTGTTGCTTGGAAGAATCTAATGAGGAGAAAGACAAAAACAGCTGAACTCCCTTGGAGACTTACCTAAACTTCATCTCTTATAATTCCCAAACCTTCCCTGCAGTCATCTATTGAGAGGATCTTCAGATGCTCCCTGTTTAGCCAGTAGAACCCTGCCCTTACAAGCACTGCTAACAGAGACAGCTCTCATGTGCAGGCCAGCAAATTGCATTGACCTACTCACCAGTGAGCAATGAATTCCTTTCCTTGTCTCTCCTTAGAAAGCCAGAGTTGTACCTTCAACTAATCCTTTGTTCAACTCACATTTTTTTTAACTTTCTAACAGCTTTGAAATCAACACCTAGTTTTGGCTCAGGGCTTATTTGAAGCTGCAAACCTTTTTGGGTGTGTGGGGAAGTTGTGGTACTTCAAGGGGACAAGGGTTGCTGTTTCTTTGGCCTTTTGAAGTACTGCTAATGGAAGAGGCTATGTGACTCCATCACATGGGGAGTTAATTGAAACCCTGGCTGTCTGCTCTTGCCATTATGTCAGGCTGAATTGCATGTCATTCATCCAGAGCATCCTGAGCCCTCCCCTGATGCTTCTTACCCCCATCAATTTGGATTTCCAAGATAGCAGTTGGAGGGAAGACAAAATTTTCATGTCACTGGGCAACAAATGCGATATTCATTTTGCACAGATTTATTACGTGTCTGCAAAATGTATCGCTCCTACTTCCACTACATAACAAAGCTGGCCAGCATGGATGGTGCCTCTCTGTACTCTGCACTGGTGGCTGTCCCTGGGAGCAGGATTGCCAGATGTCCTGGCAGAACATCAGCCGGCCCCTGGAAGTGGCCAAGTGCTCCGACTCACGCTCTGTATTGCAGGGAGTGGGTGTTGTTGAGTCACTGCAGCAGCATCAGCAGCCCTCGTGTCCCTGGTGGCCAGGAGCTGCTTGAATCATGGCACTGAAATTCTATATAGTGGTTCATAACAATGAGCTTCATTGATCTGTCCACGCTGAGGGTCTGATCCAGCCAGGCACCTGAGAAGAATATTGCTCTGAGGCAGCACGTGTGTGCTTGCACCTTGCTTTGCTCCAATTTTAAATGAAAAGTACATCCTCAGAACAAAGCTCAGTGGGAACTGTATTCCCCTCAGAGTGCCAATTGCAGCAACATCTTGTCAGAGTGGTACAGCATCAGTGTACCCTGAGAGAAGAGACCTGAGCCTGCAGGAACATGTTTCAGTCAAAGGGAGGTGGAAGTGGGGAAGCAGCCCATAGGTGGTGATGATATTCAGCTCTGGGGGATCATTTCTGATCTGCAGAACAGGCTGGAGGTAACCCCATGACTGTCCTGATTCAACTAGATTTTTGTCTCCAACAAACATGATTTCTGCCAGGCTCTGAGCATGATACTGATGAAGGTGGGACTGGTAGAGTCCTCAACCTGTTTCTCACCTCCATGTGCAGCAGTGGGTCATCAGAAGGCCAGTCCCCACTTCCCTCACTCATTTTTTTCCTCATTTACTGCCCTTTGCAGGAATGGTTGTAGATCATTTTGGAGTACATTACAAGCCAGGAACCTTGCCTGCAAGTGTGAGAAAATATTCAATTTACAGCTGGATAGGATATTTATAAGGCTGCATGTAGCTTCTCAATGTTACTTCAGTGGACATTTTAATTAGGATAAATCCATCTGGGACCCTTGTGCTGGTGGTGAACCTAACTCCTGTCACTGCAGGTTAGGGTCTGCCACTAAGCACAGCTGAGAGAGGAAGAGAGACACTGTTCAGAAAACCCATTCATTTTGGGAAGACAGTATTTGTCAATACCTGTGAGAGCAGATGCATCCACACCTCTCTTTGTGTCCAACCTAAGGCAGAACAAGTGACCCTGTGCTGGCATCAACTGCAGAAGTGGATGTGTCTTAGTGATCTCTAATCTGAGGTGCCACAGGACACAGCAACATCTGCAACACTGACAAGTGCATTTTATTCTGCTTTTTATCCCAGGCTGTTTTTTTTAATTGCAATTGTGTTTTACAGGGATCTGTGTGTTGTGACCATTTCACATGTAGAACTTGGAGATTTAATTTAAGAAATCTTAGGAAGCTGTCTATTTCCTTGGCTTCTATTTCACTCGTTGTCACACCTGCTTTGATGTATTAAGCCATCACTTGTTGTGTGCGTGCTGTTTAATCCTTTTAATTCCTTTGATTGCTAGATCTTGAAAGACAAAGGGAATAAATAACTGGAACAAAGACTGAAACGTGCACTTGAAGCGTGCTTCTTCCTCCTGAAGTTAAGATTGTTTTGTTTTTACACATAGAATTAGTCCAGTTCACTTAATCATCTTTTTCTAATGGGAGATGCACAAAAGGAGGGATTCTCTTAGGTGAGTTCAGCAGTTGAGGTGTCCAGGGAACCAGAGAGAGACTTTTGCCTGCCCTTAAGCTTCTTAATTTGCTTGGCTAATTAAAAAATATTCAAAGCACTCTCCCCAAAATGAAATCAGGGGTTTGTCCTTACACCCATGGGAAAGCTGTTTTTCCTTTAGTGAGGGAAAACACTCTGGGTAACTCTTGCTTTTAATAACTTCTCCCCTTAAAAAGGTGGAGGGATCTGTAGTCCAATTAAAAAACATCTGCACCAATGCACACAGCACAGGCAATAAACAGGAGGAGCTGGAAGCAGCTGTACATCTGTGACACAGTTGGAAACACTGGAAACATAATGGGATGACTGGGACAACTGGAATGCAGCAGTGGATGGCTGTAAACTCTTCAGAAGGGATAGGCAAGGAAGGAGAGACAATGGGGTAGCCCTGTATGCCAGAGAGTGTTTTTATTGTCAGGAGCTTAATGGTCGGACAACAGGATAGAGGGGGAACGCCAACAAGGCAGGAATCCTGGTGGGAGTCTGTTGTAGGTCACCCAACCAGGATAAAGAGAGAGAGTAAATATTCTGTAAGCAGCTAGAAGAAAGGTTTGCCCACAAAAATGGTTGATTTGCCATCCCTGGAGGTATTTAAAAGATGTATAGAGATGGCACCTGGGGACATGGGTTAGTGGTGGATTTGGCAGAGCTTGTTAATGGCTGGACTTGCTGACCTAGAGGTCTTTTCCACCCTAAATGAGAATGAGTCCATGAATACTGACTAGAGACACTGTCTTACCCAAGTGTCAGAAGCATTTACAATTCAGCCTCCAGCTGGGAGGTGACCATGCTCTGACACTTGCCCTCACAAACATTTACAGAGACTTCCTGGCCTGCCCAGGCTGGACTAACACGGTGTAATTAAAGTGAGCTTGTGCTATGCCATACAGATTGAGGGGCTGAGGCCAGAACAGGCTCAAAACTCAGCAAGATGAATGAAGTTTTCTCATCCCAGGGGTTCTGCTGATCAGCAAGATTTACTGTTTGCTGTTAAGAGTCTGAAGCCAATAATCATCAGACAATAGCACACTGATAATGAAGCACTTGCTGCCTGCATGTGCCTTGTGCTGGTTTTGCCCCCTTTGTGATCTGCAGAGCCCCAGGTACCCTGGCAGGGTGATGCACACTGCTGCAGCTCCGTGCATTTCTGTCCTGAAAATGGAAAGGGATTATTTTTGTATGCTTTTGAATGTGTGAACATTTCTAATTTTCTTGCCAGCTCCTGGGGCTTTAGCTTTGTTAACGTTTTGGTAATGAAGCTGTGCCTTAAAAAACCTTTTCACAAAAAAAAGCATTCAAGCAATCAGTTCAGAGCAACCAAAGTCCTGTAGCTTCAGAGTAACTACGTTGCCTTGTTCATTTTTTCCATTTAATGGCATTGCCTCCCCTGCTCACCTCACACGCTTACTTCAGTGGGAATAGTCGAGTGGGAGCTCCAAAATTCAAATTATATTGGATGTGTTCTTTTGTTCCTTTTGAAGAGAGGTATAAAAGGGCAGGCTGTGAAAATTTAAGATTGCATTTTTGTTGTATTTAGGAATGTATTTATTACCTCATGTCTTAATCTCTCTGTTGCCTTACTTTGTGCCCACCTATAGAAAGGATCACAGTCTGTCGCAGCAGTGAGAGGGAGGGGATCCATGGGGATCCATTTTCTCTCCTGTGCTTTGAGAAGGATGAGTGTCAGACCACCTCCTAAAGAGGAACAGCTGTAACCCAAGATTCCAGGGAGCCAGGGGCAGGATGGTTTGGGAGATGCTCTCAGCTCTTCCCAGGAGCAGCAATCATCTCCCACCTTTACTTGTGGCTGTTCTGGATCACTGCAATAAGTACAGGACCCAGCAGCACCTTTAAGGCACTGGCAGAGTAGGATATTTCCATCAAGGGCACACCCATCCTCTGACCCCATCGTGTCACAGCACTGCCAAGTGGCTGGGCATGGCAAACCTCAGGATTGTGTCCAGGAGGTTAAAACTGAGGCCCTTTCAGCTGAGCTTGCATTTTGTTCTTCCAGCTGGTCTCACAGTCCTGCTTATGCATCATCCACCCCTCCAAAATAACCCGGTCCAAACAGTGAGAACCAGGATTTGTATTCTAAATTTACACACTCAAAGACTTTTTTGCAAATTCTTCAATGTGAGCCAGGATCCTTCTCAGGTACATGCACAACCCAGAATGCTGCCAGATAAGCCCATCCCCCTGATTCTCATGGTATTTTTGCTTTTCTCATGCTGGTATTTTAATTCAAGCCAAAAGGTACAACTAATGCAAAGCACTGTTCCTGCAAAGGATTCAATAACCTGGATGTCAGACATGGAGAACTGGTCCATGTATCATTCTATAGGCTAAATTTGACTCTAGGGGTAAATATTTAATCTTTTTCATTTTTTTAGTGATAATTTAATAGATAAATGACAATGCCAGAGAAATAACATCATCTTTGGTATTAGAAAGAGTTGTTGCAATCTGTTTAGTAAAGACATAAACATTTTTAATTAATAAAGTGTTCTTCAAAAATGCATTATTTACTGGTTTGAATAGTAATGAGAAAACAATTTATCCTATTTAATGAACCATTTTAAAACATTTTTTTGACAGAGAGAGCAACAGACTGTTCCCTTTGGCGTTTTTCTTCTTCTCATGTTGGTACTTGCATATAAAACCAAACACAGTCATTTGATGACACAGGGTAAGGCTTTCCAGAATCTGGGCCATGAAGTTGGGTTTAGCTCACCCCAGTTATCTGGGGAGTGCATTACTCTGTCCCAGACCAGGCTCCATTGAAACACATTACTGAGGAAATAAGAACAGTTGACTTTGTCTAAATGTCACCTCTTGGTAACCTCAGTTTATTCAGGGAACAAAATGATCTCTCAGTACAAACCTGTCCTGATAATCTCTGGAGAAATCCCTGCATAAGACTATTTAAAGGTTATCAGCAATTTGGCTGGAAAATAGAGTCAAAGCTGTTAACATGACTCTGTCTTTGTACAATCCTGGAAAGTTCAATGTGTTTCTGAGTTGTCAAGTGCAGAGATTTTGGCCTGCTTAGAGCTATGGCAAATACTCCTGAGGATTCTTGTCAGAATTTAGAAATGTATTGATCAGGATTAGTAAGAGGAAAATAATAAAAAGTCAACGTGAAGCATCCTGAAACTGAAATGTAAGGATCAAGCAACAAAACATAATCAAAACTTATCAAAGACCTTTTCTGACACTAAGAATATGTTAATTAGTGTATGTTAATTCTATCAAGTGTTCCTTCACACTGTGGAGGAAAAGGTTAGATTGTTGCTGAATTGGAACTCATTATTGGATTTCTGTGTCTTGCTTTTGACAAAATACGTGCATGCACAATGGAACAAACAAGTAAAATGGGGAAAATGAGGCTTTTCTTGATGCTTACAAAATAGTCAGAAGCAAGTCAGCCCCAACTGAGTGTTCAGATGGGGACAGGGGAGCCACAGGGACAATGTCTCTTCTCTGGACACCTGTGTTGATGTTTTGGTTAGACCTGTTTCATGTATCTTTCTTCCTCACCTCCTGCTGGATGGGGTTGCTCCATCTGGTTGTGCTGTGATGTGTGGGATGGGCCATCCCAGGCAAAGCAAAGGGGAAAACTGGGCAGAAAACCTGAGCAGGATGAGCCACATGAGGAGGAGAGAGCAGCTTGGACCCACATGTGAGAGGCTGGGAGATCCTTGCTTCTCCACAGTGGCCAGTTAATGAGTGAGAGGACCTTTGAAAGAGGTATTACAGCAAAGACAGGGCCAAACTCTTCCCAGAGGTGCACAATCAATGGGCAAGAGCCGGTGGGCACAAGCTGCAGCAAAAAGAATTTCTGGCTGTATATATAAAAAAAATTGATGTGAGTTTTTTGAAGTACTGAAACAGGGGCCCAGAGGGGTGTGGCTCTGCATCCTTGGGGCTTTCAAGATTTGACTACAAAAGACCTTCAGCAGCCTGATCTTGCTTTGAAGTTAACTCTGCAGGCAGTCACACTAGGTGACCTACAGAGATCCCTTCCAACCTAAATTATTCTACAATTCTGAGAAAATGAGGCTTATGTTTTATGAATAGGCACTGTATGGTACAGCAAACAAATACAACAAAGGAATGAAAAGTTATTTTTCTTTTAAAAATTAAGCATTTCTTTTCCCTTGCCAAGATTTGGGTGAAAGATTTCCTTAGCAACACCAGAATGTATTTTTTGGCAGAGAAGGGGTGGTGCAAAAGTACTGTTCCAGCACAGTGTAGGTGCTTGGCCCATCAGCAGGTGCAGTGTGAAAAGACAGATCTCTGAACCCTAAGTTTGGCAGGTTTAAGTTGAGGAAAAAAAGAAAAGGAAACCATCTGTACCTCAAGTTCTGCTGAAACAGAGTTAAGCAATGAAAGACAAAGTATCTTTAAAGCAGTCACCTGAGCTTTTTCTTTTCATTTGAATGTTGCCAAGGACTAAGAATAATGTTATACCAAATGTTCTTGGAAAAATGGAGAAAATAGCTGTGGTTGAGCATTCTAAAGCACCTGACCAGCATTTCAAATACACCTTCTTTCCCTTCCTCCCTTGGTCAGCAGTCTCTAGGAAATGAGAAACAATCACTTTGGTGGTGCTTTCCCCAGTGGGCAGCCTTGACTGTAAGCGATTTGTCATTTAGCACAGTTAAATGAGAGATCATGTTTTTGTTTTTCCCCCTGTGATCCTGCTGCAGCAGCAGCAGTGACTGTTCCCCTCCCTCTCCTCCCCTCCCCTCTCCCTACCTGCCAAACACACACACGGACACCAGATCTGTCTGCCCTGGAGAACTGCTGTACTTCACAGCTTGGAATAGCCAGGGAACCATCCAGCCCCAGGAACAGCTCCAACACCGGCTGAAGAAAGTGATAGGAGGCAAGGAAAGGGATGTGAGGCTAAGCCCAGCAGCCCTGGTGCTCTTCAGTCCTGTACTTTGTCTCCTCTGAAATTCTCTGCCTCTCTTCCACTGGGTGGGGAGGAGTTGCTCCAGCCCTTCTCCCTCGGGAAGGGCTGTGTGGTGCTGTGGGCTGGTTGCATAAGGAGCAGTTAGGTCAGATTTGCAATGGAGGGATGCCTTTTTTGAGCCTCTCAGGAGCAGTTAGCAAGCCAAACTATCCCTAAATTTGGGATAGTCCCTGCAGTGATGTCTGGGACCAAGAGATAACTGTCCAGTTCTTGCTGGTGGTTTTTGTCTGGGATAAGAGGCGATGCTGACTGGGGCCTCTTCTCCTCTGGCATGTGATTTGGGAGAGGTTCTGCATGTGGGGATAACAGAGCATACCAGAAGGAGCTTCATGTAGCACAGGGCCTGAATTAATGTTGGAAATATGAATGTCTCTAAACCTGTATGGTCCTATTCTCCATTGCAAAAGGATTATTGTTACTGTGAAGGTATACCTGTAGACAGATATTGCAGCTCTTTCCCAGCTGCTTTAGACAAATCATACACCTGTTCTCCTTATTTTCTCTTTCTGTCACCATATGCTTGCAAATGTACAATAAATAAACAAATAAAAGAAGAATATGGCTGTTAGTCAAAAGTAAGCATCAAGGAGGTGAGAACATCTCTCTCCAGAATGACTAGTGCCTGCAAAATGAGCCTTGAGGGGAAAAAAAATGAAGGGAAGTCATGGAAATGAACAACGGGAGAATGCTACAAAATGTTGTTGCTTCTCAGTAGAATTTTACCCATCAGCTTTGACATAAGTACCATATTCCGGCTGTAAAACATAATTAGAGCAGTGAATCAGAAAGGAGCTGTCCATCGAGCAGCACAGTGTGTTCTCAGCCAAGGAGAGGGATGTGAAACTCATGCAAATCAGGCTGAGTTTCCCTGATTCCTCCTTAGGAAACTGAGTGTGACACAATCAGCAAAACACCGTTTGCAGCGAGCTGCAAATTTCACATGCTGCTGGGGGCCGGAATTCTCCTGCCAGCCCTGCATCAAGTGGAGGGAGCTGCCTCCCTCCAGCAGCTGCTGCTCTCTGAGCTCCCCTTGCAGCATGCAACTGTTCCACTGTGCTGCTCCACTCCTCTGCTGGAGGGGAAAGCCATGGCCAAACTCAACAGATTTGGATGCCAGCTCGAAGCCCATTCCAGGGCGTGGCAGAAAAAGTCTTCCAGCCCAGTGGTGTGGGTTCTTCTGATGTTTTACCAGGCTTGATCCAATCATCCATCATTTTATCAGCCATGCTGGCTTTGTGCACAGAGAACACAAAAGCTGGGTCTTTTAAAGGGCCTGTTCAGAAAAAAAAAGCAGTCTCCATATCATTTTGGTTTCTTCAGTGTTTTATATGTGCTTTCTTTCCTCCTGCTATTCTACAGCTTGGTAGTCTATGTCTACAGCATTATAGGCTATAACCTTATTTAGATATTTAGTGCTGCACTCCTGATCCTCAGAATTACATTTGTGTTTTGTCACCCTCTACCTGTCTTGACCTACCAAATCTCTTTTTCAGGGTGGGAAGTTCAGACACTGTGGGGTACACATGGTTTATTCCCAAACACTGCCACTCCAGAGAATTTGACACTAATAGCCTAAGTTATCTCTTTCTGCAAGCCAAACCTTCATTTGATCCTGGTTATTGGGAACAGGGCAGACCTGACCATAAATCTGAGTACTTTACACATCCAACTAAACAGACTGAGTTTTATTATG
Source organism: Prinia subflava (assembly GCF_021018805.1). Lineage (NCBI taxonomy): Eukaryota > Metazoa > Chordata > Aves > Passeriformes > Cisticolidae > Prinia > Prinia subflava. The sequence continues at coordinate 6,990,896 of NC_086261.1, forward strand.
GCTTTTGACTGCTTAATGTTGTGCTGATTTTGGAGACACAGCAGCAGCACAAGTAACACAGGCAATCAATGCTGAATGGGTGGAATTTCACTGCCTGCACATTCCCTACAAGTAGGACTTTGTCCCTGAGGAACTTTTGGAATCCAACAAAAATTGCTTATCCTGGTTAATATTTGAAATGAAACACATCCTCCCTGCCCCAAGCTGACCCAGAATCTGTGATGAGGAACATCTCTTGCCTCGTGGCCAAGCTCATAGGGATGCCTGTCCCTGAGGAATCCAAAATCCCTTTCATTTGTGCAAGGGAAATTAATTGTGTGCTAAATGTAAATTCCTCTTAGAGAAGCGCAGCTGGTAGCAGTGGCCTCCTCAAATGCATTCAGCTCTCCAAAGGCTGCTGATTCTGAACTACACGTGCTGGCTCCTATCTTGTACTCTGAGGATCTGTGCTCTAACTCTGTTGTTAAGCCCATTTTCCCCTTAGGTACTTGCAGCATGTGTGGGCAGCACTCAGCTGTGGTGTATAACAAGCAGGATTTGTCTATCAGCACTGTGTCATTTTGGCAGCACAGGAAGGAGCATTCTTTGATATGGAACAGCCAATGTTTTGCTGAGTGGTGATAAAAAACCTAAGCTGGGCACTTGTGCAAAAGCTCCTGCACACTTCGACTGTGCCTCATCAGATCCTTTGTCTTCAAGTTTCTTGGCTCACAGCTTGAATTTTCCTCTTCAAAGTTTTCCCCCTTACATAACTGATAGAAAGCCACTGGGATTTTGAGACAAAACCAGATACCTGAACATAGGTGTTCATTTCAGGTGGCATTTCAGGTGCCCAAGGGTAGCAGAGACTGGCAAATATACCCAGGAGCTAGTGGAGATTTTAGACCTTTCAAAACCATTAGCTGAATACCAGACAGCATGTCCTGCAGATCTCAGAAGGCATTTTGGACATGTTTGGCAGCTGGATATTCCTCTTCCCACCTTGTGACCCTTCTCAGAAGGTATTAAGGTCCCTGTGAAAGGACTTCTTGATTTCTCACTAACTTGCTTCAGCCTAGAAGGAGCAAAGGCAAGGAAGGGCAAAATGGCAGTACAAGCAATAAATAACAGCAGATCTCTGTGAAGGACCCAAACCTTTGAGGGTCTGCAACTGATATTAATATCAATGTTAATCTGAGTTACTCGGCACCAGAAAGAGGCAAAACACTCTCTGCCAGACCAAACACATATCAGAGAGATGGGGAGATACCACTGAAAGTAGCAGGAGTCACTGCTGGGCTCCACATGCCCAGGAACCCTTCCCAAAATCTGTCCTTGCCTGAACTGAGTTCACTGAAAAGAGCACATTTCACCAAATGAGCTTGTCAGTGCTTTGATCATTCATGTCTTTTGTTTATGGTGGCCTTCCCTCTCTGAAGTTAAAGATCACACACTGCCCTTTCTTTCCCAAGTCCCTTTTGCTCTCTGCTCCCACTCTGTTGGCTGTGGTGGCTGAGCAGTAACAGCTCTGGATTGCTGCTGTGTTGCCCTTCCAGATTTATTTCATAACATCAGGCTGCTGGGTCAACAGCTCATAATGAGAGTGCCTTTTTCCACCCTTCTTTTTCAATCTAAGGATGCAGGGAGATTGTCCCAGCCCAGTGGAACACGGCTGAACCTCACTGGCTGGATGAATTGAAGAAATGAACACGTATCTAGGTTTTAGCATCAAATGTATCATTTTCAGAGTAATGGCATCCCTGCTATTAACTTAGCAAGAGAAGAGGAACCTGCTGGGAATCATTTTTCCATTTTTGTTTTAATCAAGAAATCAGTAAATTAATATTAGCTCTATCAAAACAGCACAGCCTTTTTGTTTTCCCTGGTGAGTATTTATTCAGGTTTTTGAACAAGTTCTCATGATTCACTTCTGATGTTTTCCACAATTTTTGAGTATTTCTGCAGCAAGGTCCAAGTAGGAGCTTATAGCAGCTTTGCTTGAATGCCAGCTCATGGATATCTGCCACAGGAGTCAGAAATGTCCCTGTTTGATTTATGTTGGGAATGATTCAGCTGAAGGACACGAGTCAAACTCCATCATGCTCAGGGGAGAGGAAGGAAACGCACCTGAGTGTGTGGTTAGGTCAGGCAGAACCCTGATGGAGAAGAAGGGCTCTCACAGAAGGTGGAAGGCAGGCAGGGGTTTGGAAAGTCCAAGGAGATGACAGTTCAGGTATTTTGGGTTCAGAATCAAAATTGGACCATGGGAATTGAAGTGGGCTCTTGGCAGGCACCTTACAATTTCCAACAACCTCTAACTTTAGCTGTGATGTGAAAATATAGCCAGTGAATGAATCTTGGTAATTACCTGCTTATCTAATCAGATGAATTCATCACCACCAGAAGTGTCAAGTGGAATGGGGAACAGGAAGACCTGAGCTTTCTTGGCCATGGCTTATTGTGCTTTTCCAGAGCTGTAGGAATGGGGATACCCAGGATTGGCAGAGCTTTTGTGTACCTCAGTGGCCAGGGAATCAGTCCATGAGGCGTGGAAAATCTGCTTTATTCCTGGGTTTTCTTCATCTGCTGGCTGATCTTGTGTGGTGGGAGGTCAGTCTGCCTTTTGTCTCCATCCCTGAGTGTGATGCTGAAAACAAGAGGAGCAGGGGTGGAATGAACTTTTCCACTGAGGCCAGAGGGCATTCTGGTCACTGTGACAGCTTTGTCACCTTGCTCAGGAAGAACAAATTCACTGGAATGAGCTCTAGAGAAAGCTCCAAGTGACAGTGGTGTATTCACTGGCGCAGCCAAATTGTTGACAGCCTCGCAGTCAGAGAGCTGGAGTTCTTCTTTTCCCTTTTCTTTTTTTCCTTTCTCCTACATCATCATGACATCCCCACATAAAAAAAAAAATAAAATAAATTTCAATGAAAATGACATTTCTGTGATGACATCACAAAACAACAGCAAAGATAAACACAGCTGAAAGCACTGTCTGAAACAGCAGTGATATGATTTTGTCCTGTTTTTGACAGGTTAAGGTGTCCAAGACTTTATCTGCTCTTTTCTAGCCCTGAAGTCTCATTATTTACTATTTTTATTGCTCTTTTCTCTTTCATTGTGTTTCCTCATGGGGTCAATCTTATTTTATTTTTTAAAAATTGCTCTCTAAAATAAGGGCATGAATACAAACTTCACAATATGTTTTTTCCTTTCCCATAAATATCATATTTAAATACATCTTAAAGAGTGTCTAGGGGGGTCATCTAATGGTACAAAAGCTGTTGCTAGAGAAATAGGGAATAAGAGATCTGGTAAAATGAAAGGCTTACATAATTTTCTCCACTGTAAGGACTTCTAGTCCAGATAATTTTTTGCATATTTAATGAAAGAATAAAATTATTTTTAACTGTGGTTTCTTGCCACTAGAGCTTGTCATTGCTTACTAAACTCTCTGTAACAAAAAAAAATCTCTGAAGTTCATTTAGAAATTTTTAGTGTTTTACTTGCTTTGGACATATTATTAATTTTGATATTTCATGCCCATTTATTCCATCAAAATTAGCATAACCATTTCCTACCATTAAAATAATAATTATTCCTTTCTATTATTTCTGTTACTACAGAAGTGAAATGCAGGGCTCTGTTTTCGTCTTTTACTTTCCAGTTCTTTGGTAGTACAATTGCAAATTTAGGTTTTTGTCCCATCAAATGATTCAAGTCTTTCAAAATTATTTCTGTCCCACACCTTTAGAGAACAAATCATGTCTTAATATGTTTTTGAGACAGAATCTTTTATTTAGTAATCTGGAAATCTTGCAGCAGTCTTAAACCTCTTCTCTTATTCAGAAAGATGATTTTTTTTTCCTTTGTAAAAATCCGTACTAACTCTCTAAGGAGGTATGGTAAAGCAAGGGGTTTTTTTTGAAAAAAACAAAAACAAAAAAACAAAACAAATAGAAACCCCAAAACAACAACAACAAAAACCAAAAATAAACACTCCAAACTCCTGTAATGCAAAAGATTTTCTGGAATCTTTTGAAAAAAGAAATCAATTAAAACTCAACCTTTTCATGATTGCTTTTTTTGTCTTATACAGATTCTTTTCTTAACAGAGACAGTGAATTATCTCTTAAAAAAAATAAATTACCAGCTCCAAATCTGAGCATTAAGCACGAAAAGAGGGAGGAATGGCAGGCTTTCATTCTGGTGCCTTCTACAACAGACTCATTTAAAAATAAAAACTAGAAAGAGATGCAGAGATTGGCCTGAAATCTGATCTAAATTCTTTTCCTGGCAGGGGAATAAACCAGGTAGCTTTATCAGCCTTTCCTGTTGTGACTGCATTTCTTAGCACTGCCTTTGACTTGACAGGTGCTGGCAGGTGTTTTGTTCTCATCTGGGGTGAGAAGCTGCAGGGATTTAATGCCCAGGGCGACTGCAGCCTGCAGCACTCTTGGGTGCACCTTGGCTGGGGCAACTGGAGGAGCAAATGTGCAGGGGAACATGTGGTGCCAGGTGTGTGACACAGATGCCACCTCCAGGCACGGCTGGGGCTTGTCGAGGATGCTGAGGGATGCCCGTGTGCTTCCTTGGCAGGTAGGATGGAGACCCACTGGAAAATTCAAAGCTCCTCCAGAAATTTACCTGACTGGAAAGCTGAGGAAGTCAGTCCTGCTTTTAGCTCTGAAAAAAACAAAACACCAAAAAAAACCCCACCAAGCAAAACAAAACCAAACCCCTCTATATGTACAAAAATGCTTTTCCAAATCTCAGGCACCCCCTCCAATCTGGGGGCCACATACCCATGTCCACGTGCCTGCTGTCTGCACCTCTGACATGTTTTACTTGCAAGGGGGAATAGTTTGAGTCCCTGGCACAAATGCAACCCCCTGAGCAGAGTGTGCAGGAGCAGACACCCCCTGACACCTGTGCAGAGAGCTCTGGGCTTGTGCTCTCTAGGGCTCCCCAGGAGAAGCTGGTCCCTGCTGCAGCAAACTCCATCAGCACGTACCAGACTTTCAATCTCAGACTCTCAGAAACAGACCCATCTTCAAAATCTATAATGCAATTCACAGAGTCAATTTTTCATCTAGTGCTCCACGTCTGGGGTGAGCCAAGTTTCTGAGAGTTGCAGTCTGAGTGTTTTTTGCCTTTCTGGGTTTTTTTGGTTTGTTATTTTGTTTGGTTGGTTTTTTTCCCTCTCCTCTCTCAGATGATTAATGTGAGTCATCAAGTGTTTTTTTCTGCTTCTCTGATGATTTGATTGGCTTTGTAAGGCCAAAATGAACCCAGTACCTCGTGGAAGTATTTGAAGGCCTTTGCTAATTCAATTAACACTAAACTAAATTCTTTGTGGGAGGAAGTTAGTGCCTGCTGGGGAAGGAATTCTGCTCACTTGAACTTCATTTCCTTGTGCCACTGCACTGACCTGTTTCACAAACACCCCTGAGAATGGCAGAATCTGAGAGAGGTGCAGGTTTATTTCTGAGACCATTAAGTCACCATTTAGCTGTTTGAGGCATAGGACTGGAAGGGACAATTTCGAGCCAACGAGTCCTGTCCTTTCCAGCAGAGGCAGCCTTACAGAAAGGAGCTGTCCAAGAAAAAATTTGCAGAGCAGCTGCTCTACCTGCCCTCAAAGAACACATCCCACTGCCCTCCACCCCACACCAGTGAGATGTGAGAGATGAAAACAAAACTCCACAGCTATCCTGCACAAGGGAAGACAACAGGGGAGATAGGATGTCTCTCGTGTCCTGGATTTTCCTAGAGCAGTGTGGCTCTTGGGTAAAACTTCTGGGGGAGCCCGAGCACCAGAGCACACAACACACCAGGAGGGACAGGAAAGTTTAGCTGACATGAGGGAAGAAATTCTCACAGTCTCACACAAAGCAAAATAACCAAACCCAAGCACCTGGCAAAATAGCCAATCTCCCTCCAGAGCAGAAAGCAAGCCTGGGCCCTCCCCACGGGGCTCTGTAGCTGTCTGCACACAAATGTGGGACTGCTCTGGTGTGTTATTCACCTCTGTGGTGGAGGAAGGAGCTGAGCTGAGAGATCTGGATGTCATCACTCCATTTGCAGAAGGAAACCCCTCATTCTGAAGTTCCACTCCCTGTCTGAGGGAAGATGAGGGGCTGGGAGGGACCCTGGGGTGGGACAGTGCCTGCCACTTTGAACTTTCACACTGAACTGAGGAAATGGGCAGCACAGGGATGAGTTCCCACATCAGATGACCCATTTTACCTGTGCTGAATTGAAAAATTTGCATTTTTTTTAAACTTTGGCTTAACCTTTAAAAGAAAAATCTGTCAGCCTCCAAAATAGGACCTCAAAAGGTTTTGTTTAAAAGAAAAGCTGGATCAAAACATTGAGAGACTCCTAGATTTCTTCATACCACCTCTCCAGAAAAAGCTGTTTTGCAACTCACAGATTTTAGGTGCTCACAGAATCCCTTTTTTCCCACCTTTGAGCATATCACTGAGCACTGCAATGAGCTTCTGTCCCTCTTCTCCAGCTGAACCTCAAAAATGCAGGGACCTCAAAAAAAATCTTTTTGCTTTAAATCCCTCTCATCAAACCTAAGTGTCCTCTCCTGATCACTGGGATGCCTTTGCTCTCCAAGATCATTGTCTATTCACTTCCCATGTGGTTCTGCCATCAGTCAACCCAGGAGATCTGAGTTTCAACCAGAATCATTTATGAAGCAGCAGCAAAAGTGCTGGTGGATTAAAAGATGGCATGCTGTTTGTTGTTGTTTTAAATCTGATGTCTTTACAAAGGGAAAACATTGCCAGGGATGGGTTTGTAGTGTTAATAAAGATCTGAATCAAGTGAACAGGAGAAGGATAGTAGGAGGGAGTCTTTGAAAACACTTTTTGGGGGTTGGGGAGGAAGCCAACATGAAATGGAAGTTAAAATGAGAGGTGCAATAATTTGAGAAAAGACACTCAGCTGCCTCCCTCTTTCCTTGCTCTGCCTTTCTTCCCTGATAAACATACGGATGGGAGAGTTGAAACAGGTTTGGAGTGGGAATGCAAATGAGGATTTTGCATGGAGCAGCATGCTGTCCGTGGCTGCTGGAGGCAGCTGGAGCTGTCCCAGGTTCCCAGCAGAAATTTGCTCAGGTGCAGCGGGAGCAGCGGGCGCCTCCGGGCTCCGCTCACACGGCCAGAGCTGTGCCCTGATCCAAACCTGTTCCTGGTGTGATTTGGATTCTGGATGGCTCAGTGGCCCTCGAGGGTGTGTGGCTGCTCACACTGTGCTCAGCATCTCGCAGAAGAAGGCCAATGTTGGCTAAGGCTTTGATGTTGTTCCATTAGCCTGTGCCTTGCCTTGGACCGTCTGTCACACCAGCCAGACATCCCAAATGTAGGTCAAAGAGCTTCTTGTTGTGATACTCCACACCTAAAAACTTCTCCTGCATGAATTTCAGTAGAATAACTGCAGTGTCTGAGGATTTTTAATAGTCTGAATGGCATTTTTCTCAAATGTGCATGCAATTTCAAAATCCCCTCACCCGATATTTGATGTCTACCTGGGGCTGACAGCCCCAAGCACACAGAAGAGGGCAGGAAGGATTGTCCTGTTGTCACTGTCCTGTCTCATAAGGGAGCAAGGATTGCATTGATAAGTAATAAATGCCCAAAAGCTCTTCCTTCCCAACCCCTGGAAATCCATGGCAGCAGAAATGTGAAATACCCAATCAATGTGCTCAGCTACCCTGGAATGAGAGACACCAGCACCTCCAGAGGGAAGCAAAATAAACTGCTCCTGGAAATATTTCCATTGACTCTACAGGAGGTTTTAGTTAGAGTAATTTGATTGTAATCTGATAAATCTGGGCTAATCTTTCCTCAAAACCTGCTCTTGGCAACTTCATTTCCTTTCTGCAATGCCATATACCCATTACCAATGTTCCTCAGTCCATGCTTTTGAGTGAACCCCAAGAATGGGTGGGAAGGAAATAAGACTTGACAACTGAAACCTTTTATTTCAAGGGCTGGAAAACGGTCATATAAGCCTGGCTGTGTTCCCCCAAGTTGGAAATACTGTGAGCTGGAGTTTGGCACAATGCTCTCTTCTCAGTGACTAAATATCTCATTAGTTTGGGATGTAGGATGTGAGGGGGATGGCTGTTGTCAAAATGAAACACTATGAAAAAGGTAGATCTTAGGATGAGCTCTTAAAACTTCCATGTAACTACTTGGCATTTCTTCTTAACTCCCAAAAAGATTGGATTTAATGATACACTTATCCATTGTGTGCTTGACCTCATGTCTGGTCTCCCCAGGATGGCCCAAAAAATCAATGGCAAGACTTTAATCAGCTGTAATAAGTTCATAGAAGAGAATCATTTACCAAGGCTACTTTGTCGTGAGCATTTGCACCACGGTTCCAACTTATATTTTATACCAATTATTAACTATGAATCAGGATTGGAGGGAAAATAATCTGTGCTTGGTCAACCTTATGCTTTCTGAGATTTTCAGATGATAAGACCAGCAGCCCTCTCTGCCCCTTATCCTTCTATTGCAACATTTAATTAATATCTTTCCCTCCAATTATCTGTGGCGACTTTTTTTCTCTACTTTTCATAAAGTAGAGCAAAATCATACAGTGATTGGAGAAAACAAAACACAACTTATTCATTAGGACTCCAAGCAACTTCAACCCAGGCTCTGGGGCTAGAAAGTAACTTGGATGATTTGTGCACAGATTAGATGCAACTTTCACACACAGTCATACACTTCTGTAGTAAACATTTTAAAACCAAAATGTTAAAAAAGACCCCACAGTACCACACAGCTCTGGGAGCTTTTGGTTTTTTTTGTTTTTTTGGGTTTTTTTTTACATAAAAAGGTCTATCTAAGCTCTGCTAAAAGCTAGCAATTAGTTGTACTGCAAGGAGTGGAAGGCAGACAACGAGTGGCACCTCGGTGATTTTCTTTGCTGTTTCACTGCTATTGGGTCCCTCAGAGAGATGTCATCACCATGACAGTGAGTAAAAAAATCAAACCCTTTCTGAGGAATAGCATGCTCAGCTCTTCAGCTGTGTGCTTAGCAGAGAGAGAGCTTGGTAGCACCACCTAGTTAATTAAATCTTACTTTGTCTCTTTTTAGCATTGTAATTACACCAATTATAAGTCAGATCCTGGTGTTTTTCAAGGGGTTTCTGAGAGCTCAGCTCCTCGAGACTGACATTTTGAGACACATAAGGTGGAGGAGATGGGTTTGTTTTGGGGTGGTCCCTGGCTGCCAGTTGCAAAAACACCTTTCCCTGTGGGTTTCTGGTGTACAGAACTGGACACCCAAGCAGAGAGGGAAATCAGAGGGGTGGTACACAGATTTGGTTTGTTGATGGTCTTGCATCTTTGTGCTGTGGAAGGCAAACCTAGAAGTGGCTCCTGCAAATCCTTTGCTTGTAGGAACCTCTGGGGCTGAGTGGCAGGCTCTGTCCTGTGCAGGTCTCCTAAAAAGCTGTGTTTTAGGGAGGCAGTACTAATAATAAACTGTGCTAATAACAAGCCTTAGCTCTGCTGCTCCTGGGAGGCAGCAAAGCGTGCTCAGCCCATGGAAGGATTACTGAGAGTCTGAAAAGTAAAAGTCATACAGTGATCTCAGTCCTCCTAATGCTGTTACAGCAAGTGTGAAAAAAGGGCTTGTGTGTGTTTCCACCCTGCACAAGGACCTTGTGCTCAAATGAAAAAAGTACTGCTCAGGCAAGGGATTAGGCCTCTGCCAATTTTCCTAGGCTGACAGCACTGCTGAAAGAGAAAAAAATCCCCAAACATTATTTCTCATACCCCTGCAGCTTCCCACAGTCTTGCTTCAGAGCTCTCTCAGGCAGTGCCAGCACAGGCAAGGCTCCTCCTTCCCCCTGCTCCCCTGGTAGCATCACTAAACACCCTCCACTGAATGACAAACAGAACACAGGGGCTGGACATTCCAGCTTCTTGGTAAGATGAGCATCCCCAGGCAGCTCAAAACCAGGAGCTGCTCTGCCAGACTCCAGCCCCTGACAGTGCTCACAGACAGGCTGCACCTCTGGGAGCTTCCAGGTACCATCACTGACGTGGCCACCTGCAGCCACGAGGGATGATGGTGATTCCAGACCAGCAGAGAGAGCTCTTGATATGCACTCATGGCTGAGGACATTGAGAAAGCACATCACAACCATTTCCATGGCAACTGGCTTTGATGGACTTCAGGGCAGTAGGAAACTAAAGAATAAGTTGACTTAGGGCAAGGGAAGAAAAACTGTGGTTATAAGTATTGTGTAAGTGCTGGGTGTGGGTGGGGAGGTATTCACACACGTGAGGGTGGAACTTAACCTGAGCCACTGCCCAGGTTTTTCATCTCAGTCAGGGCTCAGCTTCTGCCTGCTGCTAAACACGTGAAGTTTTATTTTCATTGGTGGCTTCTGCTTCACTGTTTCTATCACTTTGGGAAATCAATCATTTAAAATCTATAAAAAAACCTCTGCATGGCAAGGGTTTCCCCTGGCAGCAATCTCAGCATGCCCTTGGAATCTTCTGTGAGTGCTGGACTTGGGGTTCAACAGGGCAATTCTGCATAGTAATGGGCTTTGGAGAGTAAAGCTCAGGGATGCACTGTCAGTGGGCTTGAAAAACCAAGCCCAAATAAAGCATTTTTGTGAATCTGTGGCAAAATCTGTGTACTAACAGTGCATGTATGGGCAAAATGAACGAGTCAGGTGCTGGGAGAGGATTGCATTGATTTATTTTCCTGTGAATGTCATACTCAGGGGAGAGAAGCAGTGCCACATGGCAAAAACCAGCACAGATTAAGCACAACTTCTGGTCTGTTCCTGAAAACAGCTCTGGGTATGCCGGTGGTTTAAGGCTAATTGGAGAGGGCCTATGATGGTCCCATCAGAGAGAGAGGAATGATTCAGTCACTCCTGCTGAGCAGAGTCAAGTGCTTCCAGCTTTTGGGTTGCACTCCAAGACACAGGAAGCTTGGCCAGGCTTACTTGTTCTGGTGTGAGCATGAGGGAGAAAAGACAAACAGAGAAGCTTATTCCTCAAAGAAAGTGAGTTTCTCACATGCAGAGGTTTGCAAAACAGCTGTTCAGGACAGAGCAGAGTCCAGACGAGTATTTTTCCTTGCCTTGTCTTCTCCAGTGATATCAAAACCCCAAAAGCTGGAGCATGAATGCTCTGAGCCGTGTGCTGCCATGGGCCAAATCCGTGTGTGCTGACCTGGAGGCTTAGAGTCACCCTTTGGTGTGAAGAGAGAGGTGTTTTTCTACCTAAGCATTTAGAAATGAGAAGGTGGGCCAGGGACATGGAAGCTGTGAAGCCAGAGAGCCCCTGGGACACCTGGTTTCCATCAGGCAGGACATCCTGCCAACACGGGCCTGCTGGAAGCTCTTTCTGTTGGGGCTCATTAGCACCCCTAAATCACAGCCCTTCTCACACACTTGCCTCTGACTCAGAATTTATCATTCCCATCCCCACCCCTTTCTGTTTGGCAAGCTGGAGTTATTTATTTATATCAGGAGAGACAATGGCAGTGTTCCACAGGTGGTCACAGTGGAATACTAAACAGGCAGCACCGGGTCCCTCAGGTACTGCAGGATGTGGAGCTGATTTGTCCAATCCTACGTGACTAATATCAAATATCACCATATGGAGCCAGAGTCTTCCCCAGGAGTTTATCACTAATTCATCTAAGGGTGACTTTTGTTGTCAGTGTTAAAGTAACGCTGGGCTTTTCTTTTTTTTTTCTGTGTTGCTACACTGCCTTCTTTTTTTTTTTTTTTTTTTTTTTTTTTTTTTTTTTTTTGCCTGTTTTTCAGAACTATTCAAGGCAAACAGAAATATTAATTAAGCTGTTTAAAAAATAATCCCTGCAGAAAGGTTATTCTTGCACCTAGATGTGTGAATGGAAAGTGTGTAATTTGGTCACAGGGGGGAAAAAACTGCTCGCTCCCCACCTATCTCCTGTGAAATCAGTTGCTTAGCTGTGAACCTTACTCTTAGCAGAGAAGCAGAATTTATTCCATGTAAACAGTATCATCTATCAACTGATTTTTTTCCCCTGTTTGCACAAGTATTTTGTGAGTTTATATTTGCCAGCTGGACTATTTAACTGGCAGTTTTAAGGGAATCAATTCAAGCCTTCAACACATGGTGAAAGTTGTTCACCTTGACTCTTCACTTCTTATAAACAATTACTGGATTCTCAGAGTTGTGTACACACTTCAGATCCCTGATCAAAAGGCTGGCATGCCTGGCCAGTTATAATTAACCAAACCTCTTTCTCAGGGCAGGACCCTCTGATGTGCTTGAAATAAAACCTATCCCCCTACTCCTCCCAATGAGCTCCATCTCTTGCTGCTTTCTCAAACCCATCTCTTTTAGTGCTGTTTATTTTCAGAATCCCATTGTGCTGGGCACTGTGAAAACACAGAACCACAATAGATCTTTGAATCCTTACAGCCAAAACATGTCCCTCATGCATCAAATTAGCCTTTTAAATCAAGAGCTGCTTGGAAACTCATAGCTGCTTCTGCTTTCTCTGTTGCCCCCACAGAGATATTTTTGTTTTCTGATGCTCAGACCAGAATCCTGTTTTCTCTCCTGACCATTCCACTGGGTTTTGTCTACTGTGAGAGATGCTCCCTCCAAATTCCTTTTCTGAGCATCAGAGAGGCAGCTCAGGGTTGGGAATTGCAGCTCAGGGTTGGGAATTACAGCCAGGGCAAGCAGCTCTGCAGCTCAGCAGGACATGTGGGTGATGAGGGGAAGATTGATGCAGTAGAGACCACAGTTCAGGCTGCAGCCCCTCGCTCCCTGAGAGCCCATTAAAGGGGAGATTTAGATGCAGCAGTAGTTGTTGGGGTGGCTGGAGAGTTAATTCCACGTGGAGGACAATTAACAGCTCCCAGTGAGGCAGGACATGCTGCACGGTGCCTGCTGTCATGCTCAGGGCTTTCTTTCCTGACCTGAGGATGTTTTTACCTCACCTGGGCCACCTCCTCCCTTCCATTCTCCTGCAGAATGAGGGATGCAATGTCAGGCAGGGTGTGTAGGTTTGAGAAGACAGATGTCTGCTAGGGAAAACTGGAGTTTCCCTTGAAATGGAGAATGTTACCCCCTCTCCTTCCAAATTATTATAATTTTACAGTTAAAGGTTTTCAGGCAAAGTTTTTAAAAAATGGAATAACAGTTTTTTACTAGGAATATTAAAAATACAAATGTAGTAGTACAAAAACAAATAAACAAACAAAACCCTAGAAACCCTGACAGAGTCAGAATATGACCTGACACCCTGTTCAGGGTGTTGGAAGCAGTCCAAATAAATCTTCCTGGTGAAAGAGATGTGGTTCTGTTGGAGTAGAGATGATCATCTAGAAGTTCCCAGTGGTGGGGAGATGAGTCCAGTCTTCCTCTGAGAATCCAGTGTCAAACAGGCTGCTGGGTGTGCCTATGTCTGTTTTCATCTGGGTAGGGAATGGTTGGCTCCTCCCCACTGGGTGGAGCATCTCACAATGGATGATGTAAGGGTCACCACTGGTGAGCCTTAATGGCCCATTAACAGAAGATATCCCCTGAGGGTGGGCAGTGGTGACAGAGATAAGAAACCCTGCCCCACCTGGTTTAACAGCTGGACTGTTATCAGAAGGCATCCACCCCCTCCCCCCTGGAGTTACAAGAGATAAAGAAAAAACATCTCCCCAACTGCTTTCACTTTTTTTTTTTTGTTACATAGCCCAAGACACAGGGGAATGCCTGTGGGGCTGGGCACCCTCTTGGATCCCAGTGCCTGTTCCAGCCCTGCGTGCAAAATTCCCCATGTTTGGCACTGAATAAAGGCAGGATATTTCTGGTGGTCATGTCTTGTCCACCCTCTAGCTGTTCTTAGAGGAAAGACATGAAGGGAAATGGATTCCAAGGAGAAATGTACCAGCCCAAAGCTGCTCCTCCTTTAGCTGTGTTCCTGGCACTGTCATGGACAAAGACTTTTTGCTCCAATTCTCAGAAGACACACGAGGAAGCATTGAGCCATCCCAGCCCAGCCATTGTCACACCATGGAATAAAGAGGTGGTTACACTTACAGATATTCAATATAATCAGCTTCTAAGTGATGGTCTTTAAAGACCCATTCAATTATGTTTCACACATTTTCACTAAAGTATCAGCACTGCAGTGAGAGTAGAGATCACTTATCACCTTTCCTGTTCCTACCTGAATATAAAATTACTTAGGTTTTTTTTGTTCCCCAGTAGAATACTTCTGAAGCAGGTTTTTCAAGATTTGGGTTGGGAACCACTTGCAGTCACTTTCAGAAAGTTTCACCTGTACGTTACACACATGATGCAATTTAAACTCCATTTTAACTTCATTTTTCTCTATGAACAGCTTTAATTTCTTTTTTTATTTTCCCTTAACTATCAGAAATGTCATATAAAACTGGTAAAGAAACCCAAGGAGACTGTTATTAGATAATAGTACTACAGATTAACAGTTATAGAGAGTCTGTCTTACATTGTATGTTTTTAAATTCATTTTAAGGGCAGAATTTCACATTGAATTTCAGTTCTTTCAAGGCTACAAACTTACTACTGAAACGAAAAACTTCTTAATATTTCACATTTTAAAAAATTGCTTGATTTGCTCGTCTTTTAGGGGCACATCTGGCCCAGAAATTTTGCATCTTGTGAACCACTGCCCTGAGACACCAGCCAGCAAACACCAGCTGGTAATTCCTAACTGAGTTGCACTGGCAGAGCTGCAAAAACACACCAGTGACCCTGTCCCAGCCTTCACCATTTCCCTGTTAGCTCAAAACTGGGTTTCCCTTGGTTGTGGAGCAGAAGTTGGTAACCTCCAGACAATTATACAAACTCTAATACAGCAATCAGCGTAATTTATTTAAATAAGCCCATACTGCAATTTCTTGATTTACGTGAGCTTGTATTTGCAGTCCTTTCAAATCATTTGGGACAAAGAAGAAATTGCCTTAGATGCTGCTCTTCTTTGAAGGGACTGAATTTATGATTAATGTTATTTCATAAACAAATTAATTGATTTACTTGTACATCTTCAAAAACTTTGTTGCATACTCAATGTGTAAGAGTTATCATTTTAAGGATGAAAAGCTGTGTCCTTCATATGACTTTAAGAAACTAAATCCTGATTAGGCACAGAAGAGAATGATGAACTTATGATTCTTGTGTAAGACTGATATCATGACTGAAAATTACTTAATTTCCATGGTTTGATTAATTTCTTGCCTTTAGCCAGTGCTTAGTTGATATTTGACATCTGTGATAACCTTATAATATAATATAAATACCTGATAATATTTTCAGGTACATGATCCTACTTTTTGTACTAAGTAATATTTTGAACCAATTCGACTACACAACAGTAGCCAAACATCCACATAATCCTTGAGCTGTTCCTCTCAACTCTTAAATTCTCCAGCTCTTACTCCAAATGCCATTATTGTGAAATGTTTATCTCTTTTCTACCTGAAGATACATGGTGGCTGGTCCATAGTCAGGGACAGTACATTTGTGGGAGTATATTTCCATAAAATTTAACGTTACAGGATTTACATCTTTGTGTTCTTTGCCTCATCTTCTAAGGTGCTTTACTATAAACAGCCATAATTATGATTAATATTAAAGCAGCAAATGAATTTTAAAAAGTCCTGAAATTAATCTGTCAGCCAGAAGTTCATTCAAATATTACCCAAACAATGTTTGCCTTAAGATGTCCAAAAGTAGCTCTGCACAGAAGAGACATTGTCTTAATTAACTGACTTCTGGGTTATTTTTGAGACCGCTTGTTTCTCTCCTTGTGACTAGGGTTAATATTCAGCTGAAATGTTCTGTTGCTTAGGAACCATCTCGTAATGCTGAATTCATTAAGGCTTTTTCCAGCTTGCTCCCAGGAACCTTGTTAGATAGTGTTTCCTACTTTTATCCTAATTAACAGGTACCTAGGAAAAAAAAAATAAAAGAAAACTTATTTCAGTAGAGAGCACTTCTGTTAATCTTTTGCCAGTCTTTTTTCTCCCACCTGTAAAGAAGCTGTAGTATTTCTGACCTCAGGCTCCTAATTCTCTTTCAGTACATTACAATTTCCTTTAAGCAAAGCAAGTACAGTTCTCAGACTGGTCCTGACACTGCTGACTTCGAGAGGATTGGGTGGGCTCTTCCCTGGGCTTGGGTGAGCTCAGCAGCTGATTTCAGTCCAGGCTGCTGTTTCAGTCCAGGCAATGTCAGTGATACTTTGATTTAAATGGGATAGCAGGTTGGGGTTTGTGACATGGGCATGGCCAGAAAGGTGAGTGGGGCATGCACAGAGCCACAGGGCTGCAGGAACCCAACAGCTGTCCATCATTCACACCCAGGGACAAAGGCCACAGCTGAAATTTGGACAAATGATTCCATCATTTTGTCCCTCCCTGACCTCCTCTGAAGTTGTCCATTAGGGCCTCATCCCCTGCCACATCTTTTATCTGTTTCACACTGCGGGGTGCTCAGCTCATGGCTCTGGTTTTCCTGTGCTCATGGGTGCCCAAAAACCAAAGGGAAGTATGGCCAAGTGTTTTTGTTAAGAAATCAGAAATTCCTGGACCAATTTGGAATCTCAGTTACATCAACAAGGCCAACAGAACAACCTATGTTGATATCATTAAACCACTTGCATATTATGAAGAATGAGAGTTCTGGAGTCTTTCTGATGAAGAGAAGGCTCTGCTTTCCATAGTTTTATTTCTGTAAGTTTTGTTGTTCAAAACTATTTTTCCCTGTTCTGCCCCTCCAGCCATATTTGTCCCAGTCATACTCCAGCACTCAGTGTCTGGGAAAGGATAAATTATGAATCTCCTTAGGTTTTTTTCCACCAGTTCTTTTATGTAACTTTAGAAAGCAAGAACCTTTTCAGATTCAAAAAGAGGGGCGGAGGGGAGTATGGATAACCTAAAATATATGTGTTGATTGCTGCTGTGCCTCCCACTCCCATTCTGCATGCAGAGCCTGGAAATGCCAAGGCAAAGGTGTTTCCATGGTGTTTACTGTTTAGACCTCTATAGTCAATATCCCGCCCTGATAATAGCAAAGAGTGTGTTAACATGTGATTTTCAGCCAAGATCTGCAAATTCATAAGTGCTGAGAATATTAGCCATGGATATGAATAAAGAATTGGATTTCTGGATGCTTGTGCAAGATTCCCATGCCCCCAAGACAACAATTTCTCCATCCTGATAATAAAGAGACTTGTTTTCTCCATGCTGAGTTTTCAGGCAGAACTGCTGATGCCACAAACATTTTATTTATTGCCAGCCCTGATTAGATTTACCAATATTTAGCAGCCAGACACAGAATTAAGTGATTTTAAGTGATCACATCCTATTACACATTTGTATTTGACATGGCCCTGTTAATTGCTTTGCTCTGCTTTAAGAAGCCAATTCAGATTCTTTAAAGTTCTGTTAAATACAGAAGACAATATGCTGCCTGTTTTGTAAAAGCTTATAGGAGTGTTCAGGTAAAATACAGATGAATTCAAGGAAGTTATTTATTTCCCAAACTAAACTGGAGTTAATTTTGGGTAATGATTCACCTTAGTTATTTTACTAGCGAGCTGAATAAAACAAGAAAATGGCATCAGGAAGTTTTTTTTTTCTCATAGGGCTGAATTTCTGAATGAAAGGAGTTTATTTTGCTTTGTTTCAATACAGTTTGGTGGATTAATCCAGACATTTCATTAATGTAGGTCAATTCAATCAGTTTTAACTCAAGCAAGTGAACATTCTGGAAGGGGAAAAAAGAAAGGCACAGTAATTTTTGGATATATACCAACAAAAAAATCAAAAGCTGAAAGAAACTTAGTTTTTAGTTCACTAAAAATCTTTCTATTGAATGACCACAATTTGCAAGTTTTCATTTTGTTTGCTGAGAGTGTTTTTTAAAATATGTGCTTTGGATTACCCTGAAATCAATCTCTTTTCTGATCTTTCAGAACTGCAAGCAGATAAACAAAAAAAATTCCTTATTCGTGCACCCCTGCTCATGAGGGAGTCTGTTCTGAAAGCATTCCAGCACATTTTCACAGATGTTAGGACTGAGATTGCTCTGATAGGCTTCAGGGAGATGTCCAGACAGTGAGATCTTCACTGATCCTTTCTGACACTCACTATCAATAACATTTCTCACCAGATATCCTCTTCCTCGTATCAGCATGCTCAGAGCTGTGATTGGCAAAATCACACTCATACAGACACATAAAAGAAAAGAAAGAGCTTACAGGTGAGATATGTCTAATATTTATCTTCATGGCTCTTTTCATGTCCTCAAAACAAGATTTGCAAATGAGAGGTAAGGCAGGAGTAAGCAGCCCTGTGAATTTGTATTGGCTCAAAAGATGACTTATGTCCCCAGTTTCAAAAAAATTTACTTATGTCCCCCAGTTTTCAGTGAGTACGATGATGGGTGACTCTGTTCTAATTCTGGTTGGGCTACAGGAGACAGCTCAGATCTGTCAGGCACCAGGCTCTGAAGACAAGCTCAGTCTCAGTGCAAGCCGAACATGTCCTGTCCTTGTGCTGCTTTTCTCATCTAAGGGAAATGAGGACATGGAAAAGAGTGTGACAGGAAAGATGGACAGAAAGAACGAGAGCAAATCTGCTCCTTGGCGTGGAAGGAGAGGATATGAGCACGTGTGACTAAGCCTGCTCCATGGAGGGAGGCTTGGGAACACTGGCATGGAACTGCTGCCATGTGTGACTCATTGAAAGTCAGCATTAAGTGAAGTGTGGCTGATTTGTGTGGTTCATGTGGAAAGTCACTGTTTGGGTGAAGTGGAATATGAACCTAAGGGACTAATTTCCAGTTTTTTTCCAGGGTTCTCCCTGATTCTCCAACTTGCTGAAGGTATTTCTGACTGAGCAGCACTGTGAGCCTCATGAGAAATGCTGCTCCTCTGAGCTGGCCAGTCTGCTCTGCAGAACAGCTGAGCACTGGATGAGTGTTTGTACAGGGAAGAAAGCTGGAAGGAGCTGCCTTTGTGGCTTAAATGTTGTAAGAGGCCCTGGTAGATGCAGATTTAAGGCAAATTTCTGTTGCAGACTCACTAAAGAGGTGTGAGTTAGTTGCTTGCCTCAGCTGCCTATCTAACACTAGAAGAATATTACTTCCCATTACTGCTTTCCTGTCCTATTCAGATCATATTCCTTCCTGTGGAGGAAATCTGTCTCAGTTGGCAGTGGCACAATGCCAAAACCAAGGACTCCAGTCACAAGCGACGCCTCTGCATGTTTGTATTATTGCATTCTTGTTTTCAAACCTCTGCCTCTTTTACAACATCACCTTGCCAGCATGAGGGGCTCACAGCTCCTGGGGCTGAGCTAGCAAAGTCAGCAGATTATAGAGTTTGGATCCCCTCTCCTTTGTCCTTTTAGGATTTCCACCTGATTTTCAAAGCTTCTGCCTCCCTCTGAAGCAGCAGCACTGCTCCAGCTGAGACGCTGTCGGATGATTCGTGCCTGTTCCTCTGCTCATGGCTCTGGGGATCTGCTGACCCAGAACAAACGTGAGCTGCAGAGCTCTTGCACTTTCTAGGCACAGGCCACTGTGGGCAGTGGCAGGAGATCCAAGGAGGTGCCATGTTTGGATGGGTTCTCCTTCAGGGTTCAATTTTACCCCTGTACAATAATCCTCAAGTTCTCACTTTTTTAAATAAGTCCAGTGGGGAGAGAGAAACAGCTTGAAGAGAGACTACAGAGCCAGAAGTGGGTCTAGGGGACAGAAGAAAATCACCTCACTGCAATTCTGAACTCCTCAGTTTCTCATGACATTACACAGGGCACACTAATCCATGCCAAGCAGGTGCAACAGTGAATTTTCTTATCAATCCTGCTGCTCACTCTGCCACTCCCCCTGCAGCCCAGGCAATCGAAAAAATCAGATCACTGAAATTGTATTGTGGGACTAAATACATCACCAAAAGGAATGTTTGGACTCAGGTTTCAGTCCCATAATATGAATACCCATAAATGGGGTGAGCAATTTTTGATTATTGGTTGATTCATTTTTGTTCTGCCATTGGAGAGAACTTAAGGCCACACCTGCCCACAGGTCCTGGGTGTGTCACACACACTGCATTTCCATCAGCAGTTCTCAGCCAGTCCTCTTGCACAGCACTTTGCTCACAGGCCCATACAATAAGTCCTTCTGATTAAATATTCTCCAGGCCTTTCATTTATACTTTGTGCTATAGATCTGCTGGACATTAGTGTGTGTATGTGTAGACAAATATATTCGATTTATGGAAACTATAATGACCTGCAATGAGATAATCTCACCTGTCCCCAGAGTGTTAATCTTCGTTTCCCACAGTCACTTACTCTTAAATCTGACTAAAGGTTCCTGGGTCTGGCAGGAGAGCTATAACAGCCTTCTCCTGCTCTGAGATAACAGGAGGGGAGCCCAGAAAACAAGAAGGATGCTGACAAGCCAAAGAATCCTGTATAAATTACACAGCCATCGTCTAGATTTCATGGAAGCTAATCCTATTTGTGTTTTGCTCTGTGTTTCTCAGTACTCAGGTTCCTGCCATTCTTACACCTGCAGCCTTCTCTCTCTTAAGCTTCTCTTTCAGCATTCCAGCCCAAGGTCGTGCTGCAGAGCTCCAGGCTGACCAGGTGGTGCCTTGAGATTTTAAGTGCAACAGGTCTCATGCTTTTATGTACATGAGTGTCCTGGAATCATTGTTTGAATGGATTTGCAAGCAGTACAATATTATGGCTGAGTGTTCTGATAAGACTGACAGAAAACCTGTTCATAATATTTTGGTTGATGACAGAAGAACAATTAAATATTTTAACTTGTTGTCCTGGCTCACGGTTAAAGCAGCCAGAGAAGCCTTGTCCTTTCCCACAGAATGGAATTTTCATTTTCTGTCCAGCCTGGGGGATATTTCCCCATTCTCAGGGTGCTGGGTGGACCAGAGCAGCATTCCTGGCACGGTGCAGCCCCGTGTCAGGTTCTGAGATGAACACATGCTTGTTAGAGCACAAGTCAGGACTCCTGTGGTCCGTTCCCAGACACAGCCTTGGCTTTGTTAAATCCCCTCTGCACCTCAGTGACACCAGATGGACACTGCCTTAGTGAAAGCTTGTCTTGGGGTAATAACAGCCCTGACATATTTATGGAATAACGTGTGAAACATGTTTTTAATTAGTGGCTGCAAAGGTGCTCTTTAGGCTCATCAATGTGTGCGTATTTTTATGTAAGTGAAATGGGGGGCAGTAAAAAGGAATCTCATCGATCCCAGGAATAATTTGTCATCATGAATAAGAGAACCTGAGAGTCCTTGTGTTAGAACTGTTGATTGTAAAATAAACAGCACTTTTTATTGAGTAGCCATGCCTGTTCCCCAGAGTCTGCAGATCCATTACTTACACTGCTCTGGTCTCACCATGAAGGCAGTCAGTCAGCAGTGCGAATCTTTCTTCTCCTCAGGTCATCACAGAACACTTCGGCTGTGTGTTTTTCCTCCTTTTTCTTTTGCATGGTTTATAAACCTGCCAAGGTCTGAAGAAGGAACTTGTGCTTGTCCCAGAGGTCACGTATTACACAATTCATTTGCTGGTTCAGTTACAGACACCACAAGCTGTCTTGCCTTCGGTTTGCAAGCTGGAACCACTTTCCTTTTGTAACTGAACCAGCTCTTCCCCATGTGTGTGGGGAGACCTGTTGGACACTGCATCTCTGCCTGATCCTGTTCAAGCTGTACTAGAGCTATTCAAGATATCTGGAAAAGAGGTTTGGGTTGTAAGGGGTTGGCCAGATCCCAGGATCTTGTTTTTTTCCTGGGATTTCAACACTTAGAAAAGGTTTCAGTGGTGATGTTCAGTAGGAAAAGAGGGAGCAATGGAATGTGAGTATCTTTGCTTTTCACAAGAACTGATGAAGGCAAAGTGAGATCATGAACTGTGCTGAGTTTCCCAAGGAGCTGGGTTTTGTAAAAACAAAAAAGAGAGAGTGAGAGAGAGAAAAAAAAATTCCTCACAGAGCTCCTGGATCAGAGCAGGGCACTCAGCCATTGAAGCATTTAGTCCTGGTTAGTGTCTTCAGCCTGGTGCACAGCAATGCACGTGGGGATGGTTGTCATGAAACACCAGAATGAATTGCTGATGGATACAGGATGAAAGACCCAGAGTGGATAAGGAGCTTAACACAAGCCTGGGAAGGGTTTCTGGCCTTTGTGCTACCTCAGGGACAAGTGCTAAACCTAAGGAGGACTGTGAAAGAAAAGAGAAAAGAGGGAAGGTGGTGTGCAAGAGCTTCAAAGTGCAAGAAAATATGAGACTGGCCCTTTCTCAAGAGCTTAGAGGCAAAATTGGCTTCCTGGAGAGAGAACATAAGAAATCTGGCAACCTAAATATATTTAAAGGGCTTACAGCTCTCCAGGGAAAATTTTGAGGCTATTGAAGTGGAAAAACCCATTTGCTAAAATTAAACAGGCTTTTTTTTTTTCCCAGAAAAAGAAAAAAATAAAAAACTGACAAAGCAGACAAATGTTTGGCAGGAGACCCAGAAAAGAAAAAAAGCAAACATCACAACCTGGCAATAGCAACAACATGATGTGGGAAATCTGGGTGTGGGAGAGGTCCAGCCTGCCTCCCCTTTGTCTTCCACAAAATCTGCAAGGGGAAAGGGAGATATTAGTCCATGTAGAGTTTCCTAAAGAGCCAACTTTGCAAAAAGAAAACACACACACAAAAAAGTTCTTAAAAAGCCAGAAGAGAGGCTTTCCAAGCAGAAATTTGAAAATGTAAGGCCAGTGGGAACTGTTGCAGAGCTAAAGTTGAACAAGCCCTAAAAGCTGGTGTGTGATAGAGCATGGTGATTGCTGCTCCACCTTGGGCTCCAGCCTAATGCTGAGAACAGGCATGGTCACAGTGAGTGGCTCGTGTGATGAAATGGCAGGTGCAGAGTGATTCTGCCTAATTTGATTGCACATTTTGAAGGAACTGGCTGTAAAAATGTTGCTGTGAAACAGTGCCTGGTCTGGGCCACTCTCTCTCCATGCCTGGAGCAAGGCACACGCTGCAGAGATGGATTTATTCATCTTGGGCTCTCAGCATCTGCACCCCTGCAGCCCACGGGAAGCTGGAGAGCTCAGCATGTGACACCTCAGCTCTGGCTGTTGACCTGGAATTGGAGGTTTGCCCCAGGGAGGAGTGGAATCAGGCAGGGAGCAGAGTTCCTGTGGAAACAGCCCGTAAATCTCAGCGGTGTTTGTGAAGTGGATGGCGGGTCACAGAGAACATCTCTGTGATTACAGAGAGGTAAAGGTGAAAACCTTCCACTCACAGCAGTGCTCCTGCTGAATCCAAAGGAATAATGGGGCTTATGGAAGAGATGCCCCTGTGTTTCCATGGCCAGCTAGGAGTGAAGGGCCCAGCAGAAGGTCAGCATTAACCTGCCTGGTTAATACTGTGAGCCAGGATGTCAAGCTGATCAGCCCTTCCCTCCCTCAAGAATGCAAGATGGATGTAGATCCTCCCAGAGTGTATTTCCCTAAGATCAATGACCTGGTTAAGGCTAATTACCACACACTCTCACTCTAAATTAAAAGGACCTTAGTAACTGAAAGCCTTGTATGATTAAGTGGCTCCAAATATTAACTATGATAAGAGTGGTATGGAGTTTCAAGGTTTTCTCAGTTCTGTGTATTTGTCACTCTCTGAGCCCACCACAGGGACCTTGGAGCTCTGCTTCTAAAGGTCTGCAAATAGAACTCGGGGTCATTTATCACTTGGGAGTGGACAAACCAAAGAATGATTTTGAGAACCACCTTTGTCTGAGCAGCCAAAGTTTGATCCCTGGGGAATTGGCTGAGATAGTGAGCCTGGTGCTCTTCCATCACATCCACTCTGCTCCTACTGCCCTTGTTGTCACCCACATGCTGAGACCAGGGCAGGAAAATTCTCTTCAGGAGAATTTTCTCCCTGCCTTGATGTGAGTGCTGAAGGTGCTGGTGGCTCCTGAGGAAGTGCAGAATGCAGCACCAGTGAGACACCCCACTGGAAACTTCTGTGCTTTGGACTTGGCTGGTACAGGAGGTCTTCTGTGGAGGCAGAAGTTTTTCCCTTCTACTGCAAGGGGGGAAAGGAAGAAATCTTAGAGAAGCAAGGCTGAGGGCTAAGGGAAATGAGTCCTGTGTATTCCCTGCAACAAGGGAGACAACAGCCTAAGAGCAGCCCTCCAGTCTCAGAGCAAATATCCAGCCGGAGCAGAATAGTCCTCTATCCATGGTTAGTAGTGGGTGATTGGAAATTAGTATAAGAAAGAGAAAAAAAACAGAGAAAGAAAACTCCTTGTCAACACCTCTCCTCATTTTTCAGTAATCTGCAGCTTAAAGAGTCCCAAATTGGAGCTTGGATCCACTTCACTGTGTTTAATAAGCCCTTGATGTACTTTTCTTCCATGAATTTGTCTAATTGCTTTTTGAACCCATTTATACTTTGGGCAATGAGCTCTACAGTTTGATTATGCTTTGTGTATGAAAAAGGGCTTTCTTTTCTCTGCTTAAAACTGTGGCCTGATCGGTTTATTCGGTTTATTGTTTGTAGTCCCTTCTGTGCTATTTATGATTTTATATAAAACCACACATACACCCTTCACTCATCAAACTGATGAGCTCCAGCCTTTTGAATTCTGTGCCCAGGACCTGCTCCGTACCCACCTTGTACTTCCAGCCATCTCTGTGACCCTTCTACTTCTACAGAATTTTTGTCCAAGGTGGCACAGCCAGGAGAATCAAGATGTGAGTAATTCTAGCAGTGCCTTTTATTCTTTTGTACTCTAGATATTTCCTAACTGTTACTAACATACTCTTGACATCTGCTGAGCACTGAACTGACTTTTTCAGAGAAATTCCTAGTGATTCCAAGATAACTCCCAAGAGACTCCAGCTAATTTGGGATCATTTCTATGTATTTACAATTAAAATTGATTTTCCTCATGTGCAACATTTTATGTTTATGTGGCCTGGAAGGGTTGTTACCATTCACTTTGTGAAAAAAATATTCTGGAAGTTGTTCTACCTGCATTTCAAATAGAGAATTCTTCAGATTCATCCCTCGTAAACTACTGACCTCCTCCCTGGTGAACTCTGATAAAAGAATTTATTAGGCTTTTCCACTTCATCTTTTTCTTTCTTGAGGACTCATTACACACTAATCATGAACTGCCAGTATAAAATATCTGACAGGTTTCTTGTTTCTCATGTGGTTGAATTGCCTCTCAGGAGCTGTTCTGAAGACCTTTTTTGCCCTGCCATATGACAGATTAACATCAAACTTGGCCAAGCTCTTTTCTATTTTTCTCTTTTTGGCCCAATTTGTGCTTTTTCAGTGGATATCTTTTACTTTAAGTATATCTTTCTTCATTTTTTTCCCTTTTTTTAAAATCTATGGATGAACCAAACATAGCCTTTTCCTCTGTATTCACTTTCTGCAATTTTTGATGCTATAAATTTTAGTGAGCAGCTAATGTGATCTTTTCAACAATTTTCATGCCACGGGAAAAGTTTTTTACCGTCTTAGCTGTTGATTTTCTGCTTCATTTTTTATGAGGCTGGCTTTCCTCAAGATAAATTCTAATACTACTGAAGTGAAGGGTTTGTTTATTTGTTTCTGAATCCTACAATGCTGTTGAATTGAATTAAATTGTGCCTGTTATTACAGATGGATTCTTAAATAGCTATGTCTCAAATCCAGTCCTGGTCAGAACTGGATGAGGAGTTGTCTTTTCCTCCTACAGGAGCTCAGAGCTGTGTATCCAGACTTTCTGTATTCATCAAGCTCAATACACAGACATTTATTAATAGGGACTGCAGAATTATGCCTGGCTGGGACATGGATTCCTTTCAGGCTCAACCAGCTCATCTGATAAATAACTGGGTTAGCATATAAACAGTCAGAGATCTTTGTATTTTGTTTTTGGCTTTTTTGTTTTGGGGTTTTAAAATTTCCCTATGTGTGTTTTTTTTTGTTTTGTTTTGTGGGATCTTTTTGTTACTTTTGTTTGTTTGTTTATTAATAATTCAAAAGTCTAGACTTCCAGAAGTAGATTCATATATTGCATCTCTCTGTGCTGTGTTCCTGCTACTGTTCACATGGAAAAGGAACAGATTTTCAGTGTGATAATGCCCATCTTTATCCAAAAATATGTAGTTGCTTTTCTTCAGATGCTCAGGAAATCACTGACCACTTTTGAAAGTCTATAATTACATCTTCCTTTCTGCTTTTCTCAAGAATTTCCCCAAATTCAGCCACTTTACAAATAGTATTTTAAAAAATTCCCAAAACTTACAAGGCTTGTGTCATCTGTACCAGCATTTCCTGAAAGCTGGCTCTACTATCTGATGCAATAAATATTGCTTAGAAAATCCAAAACCATAAATCACTAGGAGAATAACCTGAACCCAGCAGCAAATTATCAGTCAAACTTACAAATCTGTAGAGACTTGCAAACTTTAATTGAAACCAAACTCAAATGTTTAATATGTGGGACCTGTACGTGGGATCAGCTGGACTGTAGACCCTTCCTCTGCAACCCTTTAATAAATCTGTGCCTTTATTTTTAGTAGCAGCTTTCACTGCCAAGTTATCTGTCATGTCTGGCCTGTCTGGTCTTCTTCACTGTTATATCAGAGTGCTCATATTAAATAATATACTGGCACCATGTTTTTGTAAGAGGATTTTGATAAGCAATAAAGGGAGAGTCTGATAGCATTGCTATGAAACTCCTAAAGGGGAGCTGAATCCTCCCATTCTGTTCCCAAATTTGCTCAGCCAGTGCCTTTCCCAGAACAGCTTTCTGTCCCAGCCCTACATTTCTGATGCATTCAGCAAAACCCTCTTCTTTGCACTGCTATTCAGGGGACAGGTCCTCACACAGTGACCCACAGCACTGCCCACCTCTGTGTTCCTCCAATCCCCTCTGTGCCTGGAGTGCCAGGCAAGAGAACAGTGGGATATTCCTTGCTCTAGATAAGCAGAGACAGGATTCAGGTGGCTGAGCTGATTTCCACTGTAGCCTTGAGCAGGTTTGGAGCTCCATCTCTGGTGCTGAGGGTTTTAACATCTCATCTGCTGCCCTTTGCTACCTGTCCCAAGGTCAGACCCACTAAAGAAAGGATCTGCATTCAATGTCATGGAAAAGAGGAGTTTTCAAGGTAACTGCCATGAAATGGAAACACAGGGCAGGTAAATTAGGCTACTTCCACCTCTCCACTCAGTTTCTCTATATTGCCCATGTGCTGGAGGAGGATTCCTGGGCTGTGCTTCCTCCATCCCTGGGCTCTGAAAGGCCAGGGGGAGTGGTGTACAGAAGCACACAAAAACATAATTGCTTTCAATTTTCGCTTCTGTAGTGAAATTCTATGATCAGGATGCAGGGCGATCTGCAAGACAAGTTGGCAGAGGTTTTGGGCCAAACATAATTTGGGATTGTTGCCCCAGAAATTCTGGAGCTAGATAGAGACATAAAAAATGCTCTGAATCCAGGTTGAGAACTAAGTACCATGTTTGTTATTCTGTCTGTCTTGGTCTGGCAAGAGACAGGAATAATAAGAGGTGGGGAAGCATTGTCTCTGCCATGGATACAGCGTGATTGCTTTCTCTTGGAATGTGCCTCTTTAAAGGAGATGTACAAAACTGACCAAGGCAATCTGCACATTCCCAGCAAAGGTCTGAAAAAATTACAGGCTGCACTCTCGAAGGTGGAGTGGCAGAAATGCTCCAGCAGTGATTTATAATTTCCCACCAGCTGAATTGTGATGGTGGGGAGCGAGTAGGACAGGAGAGATGCAGTGCCTTGGAGGAGAGAGCTGCTATTCATGAACAAATGCATTGATAATCAACAATTATGAGAAATGAAAGAGAAATTTCACATGGCAATTTAATAGGATTTTGGGAAACTTCTAATACACTTATGAAGTTTTGCATTAATCCAAAAAGGAACTGCAACCAATTCCTTTTACCTATTTTTAATGGAGGTTAAACAGATTTTAGAAAATATTTGGGAAATTTATTAAATACCATGTAGATTTTTAAAAGTCCACTGGAGATTCAATAACAGTTATTTTTTAGTTAGCAAATCCTTCCTTGTGGTTGTTAGAGATCTTGGTAGATTAAACAAGGAGCCAGGTCTAGCAAATATCGAAATTTAATATTTAGAGTCAGTCTGAATAAACCATGGGTGGATTTTGCAATGACGTGTTCAAGATTTAACAAATATTGTCTCATCTCAAGAAAATAAATGTTAAATAAGGATGAAGCTAATAAGATTCAGCAAGACAAGAGCTCCATTTACAATTCTTTTATGTATTTAATAAATGCATTTATTAAATGAAGTACAGTACTCATTGGAGATTGTATCAATGTAGGAAATTCATCTCTGGTATGACTTAATCAGACCAATTCTCCATTTACTAAATGTTCTTGATATTTAAAGAGTCCACATCAAGCTTAATGTGCATCTGGAAGTCTGTGAAGTGTTCATAAGGAATGGCAGCAGTGGCAGCCTCGGGTTTAGGAAGTACCTTCTTCCTTTATTCTCCAGCTTCACCCCAGGAAAGGGACATCTGAAGGAAGGAGTAGGAAGTCATTTTGAAATGAAAGTGTTCCTGATATTAAATTTGCATGGGAGAGAACCTTTTGGACATGGTCAAGGGAGAGAGAGAAACTCATACCCAGAAGTAGGAGGACAGTGAGTTAACTGGGGTAGCTGTGAGATTATAGACTTGACACACTGGGACAGACACCAAGAATCTGGAACACTGAATATTCAGCATTTTTAACATGAAGGAGAATATATATCCTGCAGATTGCAGTGGCCTGACCCTTTAGCCATGGTCCAGGTGGAATTGCAGGGCAAGCATCTGTTACTCATTTGTCTTTCTGTTCTCTACCTGTGATTTCTATTCCTGGCCAGCTCAGCTCTTGGCTGTTTTGCTGAGACAAACAGAGAGGTGCTGAGCTGATCTGATCATTTCATGTGTGGCTGTCTGTCTGCTGGGGGCTGGAAGGAGGCTCTCAGGTCATGCCTGGGACACCTGGAGAGCTCCCAGATGCTCTCAGGGTTCAGCAGGGGCTGCTCTGGACAATGGTGTGCTAAGCATCTGAAGGACATGCATGCATTTGAGCCCACTGGTGACCCAAGTGTGGTTTGGTGACTCAAAATTCACACTGCCCAATGTCACCATGCTCTTCCCAATCACAACCCAGCAGCATGCTCACTGTTCCCAGAGCATCATCACTTCCATGAACTCCTACAGCGCATGGTGCCCTCAAGGACTGGCCATTGCTGTGAGCACAGCAAAACTCAGGATGTGGTTTAATAGGCCTGGGACAAATGTATTTGACTTGTTTTCACATCTAGCAAAAGTTCTTGAGAGAAAAAAATCTTAGTGATGGCATTTGCTAAGTGAAAATCTTGACTTTGGCTTGGCTTAGTTAGTTGAAAAGATGGTATAAATTAAATGTGGGTCCTTGCTACCTGCAGCATATTTTTAGTCTCCCACCATCTCTCATAGAGTGGGACAAAGCAGGGGGCCCTCAACAAGCAGGAGTGCACACTTAATACACACAGCACTGTTTACTGCTGTCTGCTGCTGTTCCAGAGCAGATTTCCCACAGCAGAGAAAACATCTCTCAGAAGAGACAATAATCATAATTGAAATCAGAAGACCCTCAAATATCTTTGTGTGTGCAGTAATAGCACGACATTTCGAATCACAGTGGGATTAATAACAGGGAGCAATGTTCTGACACTTCTGGTGTGTTTTGTTTGGGGCAGGGGGATGAGCTGTGCTGCACAATCCCCAGGGTTGGCCCTTGGAGGACTTCTCCCCCTGACCCTCACTGAAAGTGGGGTGGCATCTGGTTTGCCACCAGAGCCCAAGATGGAACTAAAGCTATTTAACATTCTGGCACTCCACACAGGAAGAAAAGAGAAGCACAGGAAATCTAAGCTGAGTTTCAGCTCACACCAAATTTTGCAGGAACAATTATAAAATGCAAATACTCTGGACACTTGCTTAACAAAACAAATCTAGCCATTACCTGCCTCTGGTCTTTTTTATCAAACATCCATGTAAAGAGAAAATTCTCTTCTATTTTTTTCCTCTCCCAGAGTGTATGATGTTAATGCAAGTTGTCCATCAGAATCCTCCCTGTATCACCACGCCAGAGGAAGCTGGCTCCTGCTAAATGCTTCTTGTGTCACATCAGATAACGATGATAACTCTGCTGGGCATCTCCTTGTGCTGAGCAGATTTTTACAGCAGGAAGGTTTATGGCAGGTGAGAACTCCTCGTTTTACAGCAGGAACTCAGAGAAAACCACACTTTTTGCCAGAGCAACTCCCACGTGTTGGCAGGAAGCCACCAACCAGATTAACCCATAGGAGCAAGCAAGATGTGCTGAAGAAACGGCCATTGCCTGAGCTGGTCACTTTTATTTCTAAACCAACCTTGACCTGAATCTATATCAGCTCTGACTACAGCATCACTTGCTGCTATCCCTTCTCTCCTGGCCAGGGTCCAAGGGCAGCTCAGCCCCATCTATTTCAGAGCCTGAGATATTGAAAAAAAGAAAAAACCTCAGGTTATCACGATGTCAAGCAAATATTGAAAATCAGGCAAAAGACCTAAATACTGGAGGAAAACAAAACCAAACCAAATCAAACCAAACCAACAACAACAACAAAAACCAGTATACATCTGGAGAAACCTCCTCCTCCCCAACCTGGACATCTGGGTTTTTCCCTTCCTGTTAAACCTGCTTCACTCCTCTCAGTGTGGACAAGTGTCTCAGTATTCCCAGCCTGTCAGCCCCTCTCTTCCTCTGCCATTTCCATGCTGTGCAAATTGTTACAGCCTTTTGCTGCCTTCAACGGGATTTTGAAAATAGATCATCTGAAATTAAGGTCACTTTTCTCCCTTTTCTGATTAGCATTGAGCTGCTTCCATCTCAGGGGTGGGGAATAAAATTTAAATGGGTTTCAACAATTATTAAGAAATTTTCTTTAAGATGCATTAGATTCTTGCTTCTGAGATCTATTTCTTCACAGCAATCAGTTTTAAGAGTCACTATTTAATTTAGGTGACAGGTCTGGGGGAGTGAGACATGGGCAAATCTGAGGCTTAAAGTTAGAATAAAAGAGAAACCAAATGGAATTGCGTTTTACACTCTGTCTTTCACACTGGGCACATTGTTATTCACATTTATCACCATCTATAAAAGATGCAAGAAGAGGAGGAAAAAAGCAGGAAATGAAATGCCAAAAAAATAACTGTCTTTAAATGATGAGCAGCTGAAGAAAGCCAGAGAATTCAGACTGGAAAGGACACCCTGAGATAAGGCCCTGAATGCTGGATTTGTTAGAGGGAGAGATGAGATGGAAGACATAAAGATTGATGTGGGAATTTACAAAACTCTTCACGGTGAGAACTCGACTAATTCTTAACTCCCTTAATCTGCAGACCCAATTATCTTCACCCCATCAAAAAGTGCTCCACAACAAGGAAAAAAAAGCCCAGAAAGCAGCCCACCATAACATTACCTTTCATTCCTACCAGTGTTTAATAGCAGAGTGCTCTGCTGAGATTTCCCAGCACTAAGAATCCATTACTTTTAACTCAATATGCCACAGTGCTTTATGAGCACACTAACTAGCACTGTAAATAATTGAAAATAAGTGATACTTGTTAAAATAAATGAACAAAGTGTATTTTGTAATGCAGCACCTTTGATTTTTTTTATTGTGTTTGATTGCTAATTTGCAGAATTCTCCACTCCCAAATACATCTCTTAGTCATTAGTGGAACTTGTTCTGATCTGTTTCATGAATAGAAATGACTACAGGGTTTTGATAGCAGTAAAAGAGGGGATTCCTCAGCCATGGAGTATGTCAGTTAAATAAGAGGAAAGGACAGGAGTTTCTGCTGTGATATAGTTTAGGAATTCATCCTGCTTGTTCCCCATTCTACTGAAGCTGGAGTGCTCTGTAAGTGGGGGCAAAAATGGGAGAAAAAGGGGGTTGGAAAACTTGAGAGCCAGATATTTCTTTTACATGAAGTATAAATTTAATATAAACCATTTTTTCTGGGTTTATTTTTTATAGGGGTTGAATGAAAGAACCATGAAATTAGTTCCTTCTTTTCTGAATAAAGGAGTAACAGTCTGAGCTGCTCCTTCTCTGTGTCAGTGGCTCCATCGCTGTCATTTCAGGGTGAGTGCCACCAGCCTGCTCCCACAGTCCACACTGGCCAAAAGGAAACAGAAAAAATCACGTCAAGCAAATTATATCAGGAACCATTTTATGGCTGTACCAGTAACAACCCCAGAGCCTGAGAAGCCTCTGGGAATCCTGACGCAGCAGGAGGAGGCACCAGGCTACAGCCAGCAGCTCCTTGCTGGGACAAAGGTTCTCTGTGTATTGACTCAGTTGCTTAACAAAAGTGACTTTTCTTTTTTTGTGGCTGCATTTACATCCAATGTTGATTGCTGCTCACCTTCTATAGGCTCATGTCTTCCTTCTCTTTCAAAACCTGCTCATAATTTAGAGCCTTATCCTACTTGCTGATATCAAACAGGAGTGCTTTGCCCTACACAGTTATGGGAACCACATTTGGAAGGGACTTCAGCAGAGCAGGAAATCCATTTCCCTGTCCCAAGGTAGGGTAAACTGTCCTCCTGTCATCCCTGACAGATGTTTGTCCCATTTAAAACTACCAGAGGCAGGGACTCTACTGAGTTCCTGGTGCTCTGCTCTCTTCATCACTTGAAAGTTTTTCCTAATATCTCTTCTGAGACTTTCCTGCAATTTATTCTTGCTTCCACTAACTGAAAGTGGAGGACAGATTACCACCTTTCTGAGTGTCTTTTTAATGTTATTCAAAACTTAAGTTCCCCACTGAATTTTCTCTTCTCTTGGCTGAACGATCCCAGGCTGTTCAGTCTTTGCTTGCAGGTCGTGTTTCAGTCATTTGATCTTCCTGCTTTACTTTGGTCTCTCTCCAACAACTCTGCCTGTCCCTTGAAGTGTGCATTAAAACCTCACAACAATTGCCTAGGAAAGCCTCCAACACACCAGGTTTCATTGCTGCTTAAAAGAGACTGAACTCATGCCTCAAAACCTAGGATTTCCATTTTACTAGGATTTTCATTTCCACATTTCCAGCAAGCAGGTACAACGAAACAGTCTTTACAGCACTTGGTCTGGCCACTTTCAATTGCTTGTTGTTGAGTCAGAATTAAAGTTGGCTACACTCAAGCTAAATTCTCAACTAGCTGGAGTAGAATTTGTTGAGGGCTTTAGGATTTGACCCTCTGTCCCAGATCATGTGCACGACCTCAAGAGGTACTAGAAAACAGCTTGTAAGCTAAACCATCACTGCAATTTTTAAATAAGGGACTAGTTCAAAGTAAAAAAAGTCTAGCAGTGTGTCAAATAATTTTTCCCTGTGCATGAATTTGTATCAGCCATATGGAAAGGAAGAAGCGTAAGGCACCAAATTTCCATATAAAGCCTTTTCACCATGATAACAAGGATTCAAAATTCCTTTTGCAGGCAGAATCTAAAAGGTTAAACATGCCAGTAGAGCTGCCACTGCCACCCTCCCCAGTTTTCCCCCCAAAACAACTCATTTTTTTCGACAAAGCCAATTATCTGAAAATGACAGGAAATGATTAGTCATGTTAATTAAAAATAATTTTCTTTTCCACTCCTAAAAAGGTCAGAACGTCAGCTGTATGGAAAATTGAGCCTTCATGCACTTTCATTTGATTTCCCATTCAAAGTCTAATTAGTTACAATTTGTTGTTAAAAGAGATCATTTTTTTGATAAAGCAGACATTTTTTATCCTCTCCCTAGTCATTATGAGGTTGATATTATTATTGTACTATATGTGTATATGATTTCATCACACAGGCTTATCAAAACAGCCTTATATAATGGGCACAGAGGGAAAAGGCAGGGTGGAACTGGTGAACAGTCTGCAGTTATTTCTAACCAACAAGATCTTGAGCAACACAGGGCAGTTCCACCACAGCCCTCACAGTCAGAAGGTTTTGTTTCATCATCTCTAATTGAAAAAAAACCAAAAAAAAAAGAGTTTGGAAATACCGTAGGGCTGCCCCTGATGTTGGATTTCAAGGCTCCAGAATGCAGAGGCAAAACAAGAGACAGAGGGGATAAAGCAGCAGCAGAGAATGGTGGAAAAGGTTCACTTCAATTTCTCTGGTGGAAGGGCCAGGGAATTTCCTGATTCAGCTCTGCCATTTGCACATTCATAACCTCACTCACCCCATGCTGGGTGGGCTGACTGGTGGCTTTGTCTCCTGCATGCAGTTCATTCAGCCTGGCTGCTCCCAAATTTTATGTGATGATGAGATGAACTCAGTGAAAAATATATTCTTCTGTCTTCCATGGGGAGTTTCCTTAAGATATTTCTTCTTTTCTTTTTCCCCCTTTCAAGGAAAATAAGTCGCTTGACTAGTGACTAATACACAGAAAATGATGCTGAAGGATGAGCATTCACAGGTTGTTTATGTACAAACTCTACACGAAGAGACAATGCTGACAGGAGTGAACAATTACAACATCATCCATAACATATTGGCATGCTCCCTGGACTCACAGAGACTTCCTGACAGGCTCTGAGTGATAAATACCATTTTAAGAAAGTCCTCAATAGGAGCATTGATTAGAGATTTCCAGTCTCAGCTTGGCTCATACTGGATCCAGTGCTCTGAACCTTTCTGGTCGCCTTGAGGTAGGTTATTCCCAAAGAAAATAGCTCTTTCTTTTAATGAGAATTTGTGCTTTCACCTCTCCTCCCACCTTCTGTGGGCATGGCGAAGCTGGGGAACAAATAGAAGTGTTATTACTGAAAATAACAGCTTAGAACAGTCTCATACTAACACCCAGTGCCTTAATAGAGCCCGTCAACATGGAAAGACCATTGAGCAGCACAAGTCAAACCAGAAACCACTTAGCAGCCCAGCAGTGTGGGAGATTAAAATGCCTCTTTGCAGAGCATAAAGGTCAGCGAGGCAGTAAACTCCTTAAAGGGGAAGACAAAACATTTCACGCATGAAGGACCGAGATGTGTGTCAGTCACGTGTGTCAATAGCCCCTTCTAAAGGAAAATACATTAATAATTTTAATCTGGGGACTTGATGGCACGTGGAGGCAGCAACAGTGCTGTGGTCAGTGACAGGCTCCCCAGATGGGATGGGAACACTCAGAGACAGAGTTATGCCTGTTTTTCTACACCCTGCTACAAACCCCCTTCTGGCACCTGAGAGAGCAGCTCATGCCATGAGACACCAGCCCACCCTGCCCTGCTCCCATCCCACCTCTCCCTGCCATCCAGGCTCAGCCTCCTAACAGGATTGCTCATGGAGCAGGCACACAGCTGTGTGTGCTAGCATCCATCCTAAAGAGCTTTAAATTGCACTTGTCATCCAGATATCTGAGTGAATGTTGCAAGCAACAGTGGCCTTGTCATCCTGCGTGAGTCCACTTAGCGAACTGAAGTGCTGTCCAAAGATCTCCTTCTCCTGATCATCAGTGTTACCTTTCTATTCTATGCAAATGGAAAAAAAGAAATAAATAATGGCAAAAGCCACAAATGAAGCATT
This sequence comes from Prinia subflava, assembly GCF_021018805.1. Lineage (NCBI taxonomy): Eukaryota > Metazoa > Chordata > Aves > Passeriformes > Cisticolidae > Prinia > Prinia subflava. The sequence goes on from NC_086261.1 coordinate 7,026,589, forward strand.
AAGGGGTTAGTTTTGATGTCATGCCAGGCAGTGGTGGCATGTGAATGAGCCCACCTGAGATGAGGAGTGAGCTGAGAGCAGCTGATGTGCTCCTAAGTAAAAACATGGAGGCAAAGAAGGGTGGGCAGTATTTTGTAGAGATGAACTCTCCTTTCCTTTGGACCTTTATGAATTTAAAACCATAGTGCTAGTGGACATAGAAAGCTGTATCAGAATCTATCCTCTTTCCTCTGTTTTCCAGCTCCATTTCCTCTGCATATTATTGATGATAATAATAACAATAATAATACCCAGCTCTTAAAGCTTTTCCAGAAAAAGCTGATGTCTCTAAGCCTGCTGCCAGCAGGGGATATGGAACAGCTTGCTATGAGAAAATGCTGATTCTGAAAATCTGAGTGTTTCAAGGGACAGTATCAATTTCATCTGACTTTTATTTAACATTCTGCTTGGGTAAGGTTGAAGCACTTTGTTTCAGCCTCATTGTGTTGGCTCTCATATGAATTATATTATTCACCAAAAAAATGTTGCAATGGGGCAATTTTCAAAAGCAGTTTAGAAAGGGAAATTTCATTTAATGAGAAATTTCAGACTGTCCTTCAGAAATCACTCTCTTTTTTTTGCTGAATTTCCTCTGTAAAGAATAGGAAATGAAAAGTTTGGGGAGCACTGGCTGGCAACCAGAAGTGCCATGAAGACAGTGATTTCAGGAGTGAATTCAACCTACTCTAAAGGCCACAAAAATGGGGGTGGGGAAAGTAGACTGAAATTCCTGTAAAACACAGGAATCAGCTTTTCTGAGGAGATGCCTAGGACTGTGGTTTTTTACCACCCTTTTCACAAGTCCAGGAGCATTTTAGAACTGGCTCAAGGTTTCTCAGCAGCTTGGGCACAACTAAGCAGTGCCATTCCACAGACAGGACACTGGGACATCAGAAGGAACAGAGAGGAGAAAGTGTGATCAAAAATGATGCTCAGAGCAGGGCTCTGGATCTCTCTCAGCATGGGAGGTGCAGTCATACAAACTTCCTGGAGCTGTGCAGTTGGGAAAACAAACCACTTTGCTCCCTGGCAAACGCTGCGTCAACACCCAGTGTCATCCCTGAGGGCACTGCCACCAGGACACAGTTATTAAATGTTATTAAATGCAGGCAGGTTTACATCTGTACCACTGGACTGCTCTGCATCCCTTTGAGCATCACTTCATCTCTGCCTTCTCATCACCTTCTGGTTTTGTCCAATTTAGCTCTTCCTGAGGGCAGGAACTCCAGGTGGCTCTTTAGTGTCTAACACAACCTTGGGTAGCGCTTTGAGGCAGGAATATGTTACAGATAATAAACCTGAGTGCTTGGATGATGAAAATAGCCTGGGGTTTTCGTTCAACACTGCACTCGACATGGGCATATATGAGATCAGATCCTGCATTATCATAATCTTTGCAATGGGTTTCGTGGCACCAGGAGCTCAATGAAAGCCATAAAAGCAAGCCATGAAGAGCTGCTGCCTGCATCCACCCGACTTTGGCTTGGAGGTTAAACCACGTGGAAACTGCACACTCACTATAAATACATCAGGGAGGCAAAACAGAAAAAAAAAAAAACATTCAAGGAAATGGTAAATGGGAAAAAGGCTTCTGAATTTTTTAATAACACATGCTCTGATTGAAGGGTTTGCTGGGGATCTTGTTTATAGTTCTGCAGCAAACAAAGCACTCTGAAATAAAAGTTGTTTGGTTCTTTCAAGCTAACAGCTCTTTGTTCACAGCACATTACTGGAACAATTTTTAAATAATGACTTAATTATTTTTTTATTCCTTGAAAGATGCTTTTTTGCAGTCAGATTCTGGTTCTTTGTTTTCCCAGTCTGCACTCTGATTCATTAGTGCTACTTGCATCCAACTTGTAGAGGTTTATTTGTTCAGCTAGAAATGGAACATTAACATTTTAAGAGAATGATGCATAGCTTTTAGAGATAATATTCTCTCTGTCCTATTCTGCTGATGCTCTCTTAGAAAGTGTAGAAAGCCACATTCTCTCACTCCAAAATGATGAGTTTACTATTAACAGTCATCACTTGGGACATGATTTTCTATTTTTTTCCTCACAACTTTTGCTCATAAAAACACATTTTTCTGCACACACTTACTGGACTGGAAAGTTAAGACTGGCAGTTTTGCTCAGGATCAAGGAAAAGGCAGGCAGGACATGAGCTTTCATCACCCCATCAAATCTCTCTAAGATATTGCCCCACTGAGGGAAGAATAAGTCCTGCATTATGTGCAAAATGCTGCATTGAAAGGGTGTTAAGGCTGTAAAATTGGGTACTTGTAAATTAAGCCATGCCATGGTTACAATTTCCTACACGCCTGCAAATACAAGCACTGTGATATTCCACCTGCTTCTCGTTCTCTGCTTGTAGCTTGGCTAGAAGAAATACAGGGAAAATCTTGTATTTTTGAGGATCTCCCCACCAGCACAGTACATTGCTCTACCTATTTGCAGAGTATGTGGATATAGAATTTTTCTATAAAATTCCTACTAGAATTTCTTAGAATCTGTAAAACAAAGAATTTCTACCTCTTCAGGTACTAGTAAATGACTGGATGATGTGCAAAGTAAAACTTCATAGATAAATAAATAACACAACCCAAAATTCAAAAGGCAAACTCATCTGGTATGAAATGAGGCACCTAAACAGTTTTTCATAAAGCAATAGTTTAGGAGGCTATTCCAGTACCAGCTTGTGCCTTTTTATCCTCAGTATTTACCAAAATCAAATATTTCTATATCCTCTCATGGGAACACAATTCCATTTTGCTCATCCCTCAAACCTGGGAAATCTGCTGGCACTGGCAAAAACTCATTTCCTGCCACACCTGTGTTGTTGTTGTGCTACCCTAAGGCAAGTTGAGTGGTCCAAAGGTGTTCAATTCTATCTTCCATCTTCCATCTCCCAGGCACTGGCTTTCCTTCCTCCAGCTTCCCAATCTTGAACACATGGTTACATCTGCCAGGGTAAATTTTTGCAGCATCTTGAACTATCTGATGCCAGGAATTGCAAGAGAGGAGGCAGGGGGCTGTGGCTGAATAGTCAGGGCTGGTAAAACGTGGGGCAATTCAGGCGTGAGACCTGAACCTGTGAGTGGGGTTGAGACACAGCAGCTTCACTCCCTGAGCTGCCAGCAAGAGCCTGCACGTTCTTGAGTAAACCACGCATATTTTATCTCTGGGAAATCTCTCTCTTAGCACTTAGGGTATTATCCATCTGGCTTTGGATCTGGAAAAAATGTGGCTGTGTTTCGTAATATAATGGGCATAGACATATATTGGCTGTTCTGTGACTGCACTTCACATCCTGCAGTCACAGGTGATCATATTTTAAACAAAACAATATGAGGGTTATGATCTAGATTTGAGAATGATCTGGAGTAGGAGAAGGAGCAGGGCATCATTTGTGTGAGCAAATGTAGTATTTAAATATGTGCTCATTCAGAGTGGTTCAACAGCAAACCAAATTGACTGCACCAGCTACCTGGCAACAAAGGGACTCTGAAGCTTCACTGAGACCAGATTTGTCAGGTTGGACAGATTCGGGCAGAGTAGCAGGAATAAAAATGTGATTCTCATGCATTTCCTGGTTTTTATCAGCTAGTGTCATGCACAGTCCTGGTATCAAGTGAATCTACATTTGTATTTATTATCATCTATTTGGGTGACCGAGACTAGAAATTAATAATAACAGCAACAGGAATAGCACAGCTTTCTGAGCTGGAAAATATCTGACACTGATTAAACTGCAAATCCAAATAATTGATATTAATTACATGAAGTTTTTAGCAATAATCTGCACAAAAGAACTCTGAAATTAGAGGATTAGAAACTAGAGATAATACTCAGCAGCTGGTTCGGAGGCATTATGCAAGCACATAGTTGACATGAACCCAAGGAGTATGATTCACAGAGCTCATCTTCCTGTGCTCATCTTAAACTGGCATTTGCAGAAGTAAGATGCCCAGGCTGGCACAGAAGGCATTGCTCAGTCCCTAGCCTGTTAAAAATAAAATAATTTTAACTTTCTGTCTTTGAACAAGCAAGCATTCATGGAAGATTTTTAGTAACAAGATCCTATTTAAATATTTTGGACCCTTCTTTCAACTCCCAGTTTGTAATCTCAGGGCAGTGTATGCACAATGACACACCATTCCATGGGGATGTGGGTAGGCAGTGAATTCACATGTCACGGGTGTAGCTTGGATCTCAAAATCAGCAACAATTTTTATATATATATATATATATATATATATATCTTCTCTGTAAAGACAGTGAATTATGCTAAAGCTGTGGCAGTGAGACCCTGGTGGATAGATGTCAGGCACCAGCTGAGCATCTGGCCCCTTATTGTATTTTAAATGATACACATTTATAACTGTAAAGCAGACAGACAAGCGATACTGTCTAACATCACCATCACTAATAGCTCTAATAGCTCATGTATCCACAGCCTGCCTCATCCTGTCCTAGCTCAAAGCAATTTTGAGACAATGGGCCCAGCTCTTCTCAGATAGATATAAATGAGATGTATGGAAAAGGCACAATTCCCCCTGCAACAGTCCAACAATGCTGATTGCCCTTCCAGGCTGAACCACCATCTAGTTGTACCCTCCCAGAGAGGAAAATGTCATGTAGAAAGCCAGTGGTATTTTTCCGTTTATTTTTAACTCATTACTTGCACCTTAGAAAATATTTCAACACTATGTTTTTAGTTATTATTTTGGTGGTGCAGCCTTTTTAAGGAAAAGAATCCTGAAATATGGGAATATGTAGTCCAAGCCTATGCAAATCCAACATCTGCTAAGCCTTGCTGGTGAGGGTGCAGCTCTCCTTGAAGTCAGCATGAGAACAGCCTTTATCAGAACCAGAGAATGGTTTGGGTTGAAGGGGACCTTTAGAGGTCATTTAGTCCAACCCCAGTGAACAGGGACATCTTCAACTAGAAGGGCCCATCCAACCTGGCTTTGAATGTTTCCAGGGACAGGGCACCCACCAGCTCCCTGGGCATCCTGTGCCAGTGTCTCACCACCCTCATTGTAAACAATTTCTTCCTTATATGTAGTCTAAATCTACTCTCTTTTAGTGTAAAACCATGATCTCCTGTCCTATCACAACAGGCCCTGCTAAAAACTGTCCCTCATCCTGTGGGGAGGGTCCCCCAGGATGGGGGACAGTGCAAGGCAGTATTTGCACATTTTTACCAAGTATCTGGGAAGGCAGCCTGGACACTTTTGATTTTGAAAGTCACATTACAGCTTATAAAGGGAAACATGCAGGCCTTGGGTTTGCCAGCTGCTATAAAACTTGTGTTTTTCCAGCATCCAGCTCAGTACCTTTTGGGCTCCAGAAAGGGATACAGCAGTGCATCCTTTTCTCCTTGGGCTGTGAGTGATGGAACGCTGGAATTGGCCTCCTCCCAGTGGAACAAAGGCCTAGAAATGCTCCTCTGGAAGGGAAAGAGAGGAAAGAGAAAAGGGACTGAAGTAATAAGCACTGGGAACCCATGTCATGACATGTTTTGGCTCTTTCCAAACCTAATGCAGTTTTTATATGTAGACATAAAAGACCACATTTTCTGACTCCCCTCAAATAATTACCTGATAAACCCCCACTTTTGGAGTTGGTCCGAGCCATCCATTACACCACTGCCATGAACTTTATTTCATACCACACCAGGGAGGAGACAGAGCAGTTGGAGTGCTCAGACACTGCATGTAATAACTGGCCATAAAAATCAATGTAAAATTTAATGCAAAAGGTCTGTGGGCACCCAACCATTGGAGTCCAGTGATAAGGCAGATGGAGAGCACCACTGTGCTTTCCAGCAAGTGCTATATTTTCTTGAATGTTCCTGAATTATAAATACTGTTGCTGTTTTGTCCATCTACATACTATTAAAATGTGCTGCAACCACGACCTTTATGTCTCCAGGTGGTTTTTGGTTGCAGTTTCCTGGACTCAGGATGTGTTTTGTATTCTGGATGGGTCCCATCACAGGACCTGGGAGGGAGAGCAGGAATATCTTCCCACTGTTTTCTCTGGAGCAACCTGATTGATATGCAGCCAGCAGTCCTGCTGTGCCCTACTCTTCATGGGAGGGACTGGGAACAGAGTTGCTGCTCTCTGTGTGTGCCTGACCCAGCCAGTCCTAAAGAACAAAGGCTGCATTTACATGCAAGCTCCGTGTCATGGGTGTCACTCAGCTGGTCTTCAATGAGCTTTTGGCTCTCAGATGAATAATTTTATTTTAAATAACAGCTCTCGTCAACCAGAGGATCCTCCCCAGCTCACTGGCTCCTTCACAGCACTCAGAGGAGAAAGGAGCACAGGATCTACCTGAAATATTAGAAAAGGAAAAATAACAGAAAATAGCAGAGGGTCATTGACCTTTGCTTCCAGTCCGCCACAAGCAGGCAGTGGGATGTTGAAGTGCCAACAAAGGGACATGTTTCTTCAGTTCCTATCTGCCCTTGTCACTCAGCATACAACCTTTCACATGCACTCCCACAGGGATGAAGAAAGGAAGAAGGGCATGGTTTGGCTGTTATCAATTTCAGCATGCACAGGTGCTCACATATTGAGAACTGGGACCAGAGAAATCATTGCTGCTCTGATGTACCTATACAGGCAAAGAAGCAGCAGCCCTGCTTCGGTTGTAATGCTAAGAATTACATTGTTCCTAAGGATTTTAGCACTGAACCTATTTCAAACATCAGTAACCTGTAGAATGAACCACTCTATTAGCTTCCTTTTGGATATACAGCTGAAGTGGCTGTGCATGAAGTATATTAAGTCTGGGGCATTTTCTCTTTATTCTGGGAGCTGTTATTGATTTTACTCTAATAGATGCTTGGGTCCAACATATGATGAAAACTCATTTAGAAGAGAAAGAGAAAATAATTCTTAACTCCTCACACTTGTGATTCAAAACATGCAGGTATCACTGCAAAATTCCAAGGGAAAAAAAAAATGGCCAGAAGGATGGACAACATTGCAGGCAGGCTGGAAGAAGCTGAAACAGGATTTTGTGAAGCCATTTTACAATGCAGCTAAAGTGTCCTGAAGTATTTATTAAAGCAAACAATTATGCTATTCTGTAGTGTTTAAGGTTATTATAGAATTTGTATTAGACGAGTAATTGCCCCTGGATGAGCATATGGCTTCGTCTGCTGGTAAAAAAAGAGTATTTCCACAGGCTGATGATTTCTGTGTAAGAACGGGATGTCAGTGATTCAGAGAATGCAATAGCTGATTCTTCAGGCACAGTCTGAAAATGATTAGGTGTAAGTCTGTCTTAAACGAAAATGTGTGAAGTGCACAGAAGCATTTTTTTCTTGGATGCAGCACACATCCAAGTATGTCACATGTACTAATGCAGGTGTGTATCAAAGTCACCCCTGCACATGTGCCTTGATGGAGAGCACCTGTCCTGCAGGTGCACACACCTACCAGGCTTTGCACATACTACCCAAGCAAAATGATAAATTCTGCACCATCTGCCCACCTTAGTGCATCCTGCTGATGCTGCTTGGAAAAAAAAAGAAAAGGAGAAAGTTTCAGTAAATTCTGCCTTGCTGTAATATTATTTTGCACTTTGAGATGAGCTGAGGCCTCTTTGAAGATTCCCCTGAAATTACAAGATTAGTTCAGACCAACTCATTTGACTTACGTAGAGCTCAGAAGAGATATCTGATATTCTCACAAATGCTCATTCCATCAATTGGAAATCTTTGGAGTGCCAGGATTGTTTATATTGAATCAAGCTGCCACAGTTCTGTTTAAAACAGAAGGTGGTTTCCTTCTATTACTTCATGATTTATTAACAGGTAAAGAATTGGCTAAGCTGGGAAACCACATGAGTGGTGAGGAAGGGATGGATAAAGGCCAGCATCTGGTGCAAGTGGTATTGGCACTCCCTTCTGAGGGGTTTTAAACAGGATTTAACAGCTGGAGACACTGAACCTGGAGCTATGTGACAGAACAGGAAAATGACATTCCCATTTCACAGAATGGTGAGAGTTGCTGGTTATCACACTTACAGAGCAGGAGTAGGGTTAGAGAAATGTGTGGAGAGCAACCTACAGCCTCATCCAAGAGCTCCCTGGATGGAGCACCAGAGAGAGAGGAAGGGAGCACCAAGCAGAAGGAGCAGAGGAATGACAAAGCAGGTGAAGGCTGTTGAAGTTCCTGGATTGTGCTTGGCTCCAGGACACATTGCCAAGTGCCATGGCTATCTGGAGAGCACCATGGGACAGGTACATCGGGGTCACTGCCTGGGAAGAGGCTGGAGTGATGAAAACTTGCTGGAGGGCTGCAGATAGAGGGAAGTGCTGGGAAGGAAGCCAGCACCTCCGGCACCAGGAGGCTGGAGGCTGTCCAAGTGACGTGGACAGTGAGAGCCTGCGGGTGTCCTGTTCACGGGGCTATTTGTCACACTAAACTAGATTATCAGGAAATAAAATTCCAGCCTACATGTTTATAAATCCTTCCACATCCCAGCCACAGGGCTCTGGATGTGATGTGCAGGTAGCTGGCTATGAGGTTTCTGAGTCATGACAAATGGGGCTCTGTTCCCCAGCCGGGAAAGGGAAAGCAGGGTGGGGGTCAAACTCTCCTTGCAGCTGAGCTCTTCCTTATGCATCCCTCCCCCTTCCTCCCTCTGTTTGGCTGCAGTGTTTCATTTACAGGAACCTGCAGGAGCCAAGGCTGTTCATCTCTGCCATGGAGCCTTCCTCCCACTGCAGGCACTGCCACACACGCAGGCAAAGGGCCATTGTTGCCATCAGCTACTGTTGGTAGCATGAAGAACAAGCTGCACTGAATTCAGTCATCTCAAGTGATGCTGAACTTGCAGTTTGCAATGTTAAATCAGCATGGAAACCCCCAATCCTCTTTTCATTTGCACAGTGAGGGTTTGAAGTTGGAATGGAAAGGGCCAGGTAATTCTGGTGGTCTTGTGCTTGGGAGTCACTGCTGTGGGCCCAAGACCCTCAGCTGAGGGTGTTCCTCTGCAGACATCTCTGAGGAGCACTCTGAGTACCCAGAGCAAAAACAACCATGCAAGACAAACCCATCTTTGTGTCTGTGGTTCTGTTCCTTAGATAAAACTAGGTCTGGGAGGAAAAAACCACAGACATGGCCAGGAAACAACAGAAAAATGGTCATAAGTCAGGGGAAAGCACTTTTTGCTGTTGGGTGAGGACTTTGCTCTTGTTCCTGTGTCCTATTAATGGCCTCTTGCCTCTGCTGAAAACAAAACTTAAATTTTGTGCAAAAACCAACTTAGTCCTGCCAGATCTCACCAAGCAGGAAGTGATGGGCTGGTGTGAGCAGAGGGACTGTGCATCTCGAGTAATGAACTTAATTCATTACTCTGCAAAACAGCCTCCAGAGTCACAAGGGGATAGAAAACCCAGTGATGAATCAGGCTCAGCATTTGCTGCAAATTTAGACTGCTGTTTAGCTGGCAAATAGCTCTGAAACCAGTCCCCATGCTGCCTGAGTACCTTCATTACTCTTAAGTGCTGTATTTATTCAATAATTTGGACCAATCATTTTTAGGTTCATTAATCCCAATTGTTCATTTTTCTCATGCTTTGATTGGTTTCTGAAACCTCATGGTTTTAGTTTGCCTCGAAAACTGAGAGTAGTAGGTAGAAAAGTGCTAATAACAAGAAATACACCTTCTGGGAAGTTGGTTTTTTTTGTTCTTTTTAACTGAATAATGACCTGAACAAATACTCATTAGGCTGTAGAAGTTTCGGAACATTTTCTGGATGCACCAGAGCAATCTGAGTATTTGGGGAAAGCAAAATTAGAAATCTAAGATCAACTGAAGGTAATTCATTCTCTCAAGGCCACTTTAGATTATATTTGGCAGTCTTGAAATTTAACTCTCTGCTGCACTTGTTAAACATGAATGTCAATAACTCCTGAGGCCACAGTCGTGTCCTCCAGGGCTAGTGGCCCTCTCCCCTGGTTTTCCATATTTCATCCAGCCAGGGCCACTTCCAAACCCTGACTTGAGGCACCACAGATGGCTTGATCAAAGCAAGGGAGAACCAAGATGGCAGAGTGGCAAAATGGGTAGAAAATTATCAGAAGGAGGAAAAGATTGAAATGAAGCTGCCAGTGATGCAGTTTCCATGACAACTGCCCCTCCACCTACAGTTTTAACCCACTTTTCCAGGCAGCCATTCCAGGAAGTGCAGGAAACCACCCAACAGCTGCACATATCCTATTTCTAACACATCTCCTGATTAAAATAATTATTCCTTATATAGAGATTGCTCTGAATGGCAGTGGCTGAAGGTTTTGGATAGCCTGGGGGAGGTGATTTCTCCCAGTGCTAGATGCTCTCTGAAACAGCACGTGTGGATGCACAGCCTGGCATTTGCTGGAGGTAGACTGAAGAAAGGACACCCCAAAGCCATTGCAATGGGATATGTCCTGTTGTCCCTACAGAGCTCTGTGTCCTGCGTGTGTGTCACCCTGTTGGATGTATTGCAAACTACTCTTGTCTGTGCCACAGCCTCCAAGCTGCATGTGCTGGGACCTTATTTTAGCAAAAGTAGCAAGGACCAGGTTTAAAGGCAGAGCACACGACTTGCCCATCACACTCCGTGTCCAACCTTTGTGAAGATCAATGACAGCCCCAGAGCCACCCTCACCTTCAAACTGCCCTCTCACAAGTGTGAGCTGATGAAGTATTTTATAGCTGAATCATTCCTGTAATCCTGGTGGGACCATGTGGTGATTGCAGCATTGTGTGGGTTCTGTGTGGGGATTATGTGAACTGACATCAGAAGACAGTGAACCACCTTTGTAGTCCTCAGGATATTTTCTCCTACTGTCATCTCTGTTATTGTTACCTCTGCTCTGGTTTCTAAATGCCCCTGTAAAGACCCATGTTCCCTTCTGCTAAATAACATGACAGGATGGGACAGAGATTATACCTAAGAGCTTGTAACTTACACCAACACAGTAGAAAAAGAGTTGAGGGAAAGTAAAGTTTTTGACAGGTAGAGAAGTAAAGAATAGGGAAATAAAATGGTTTTCTTAATGTCACACACTAAGTTTGTGGCCAGAGTGAGTCCAGATCCCTGAGTCCCACTCAGGTCTTTTATCAGCATGATGGCTCTTCCTTCCCTGCACTCCCAGGCTGTCACTCTCATTTGTCCTACAGAAATATTGAGATAGCTCTGGCAGATGCATTACCTAAAGGAGAACCTGTCTGAAATTATCCTTTCTTCCCTCCAAGGAGTGCCAAGGGAAATCTACATTTCTACACAGTAACTGTGTTAACCGCTTAATTCCAAAGGAAGCAGATAACAGGAAGATAATAGTGTGGGAATGGGCAAGTAAATAAAAGAATATTTCTCTCCAATAAACCTCAATTCTCTGGGAATTATTTTTTAAAGACTTACTAAGAAATCTGCCAGAAGAGGTAATGACTGTACTTAAGGGAGAGTCAATTGTCCTAAAAAACATCATGTACTATAGTTATAGTGCTAAAAACTAGGATTTAGCCAATATGGGGGAATCCCTGGGTGGCAGCACCTCTATCAAGGACTTCAGGACAAAGTCTGGCACTTCTTAGCATTTAATACCTAAACAGGAAGGGCCAGATTATGAGTTCTTGAATTTTCTGTCTTAACACAAACTCACATTAGTTCCAGTCTCTTCGAGAGTCCAGGGGGACTGAGAAACCTGACTCTAAAATCCAGTTGAATGATTTTGAAATAAAACATCTCCCTTTCTCAGAGATGACTTGAGGTCTGGTACTTGGTGTGTAGTGATAGTGGATATCAGGATAACACCACATTTCCAGCTGGCTTGGTCCAAGTTCACAGGGATGAGCAGGGCTGCGTGAGGAGTGTTTGAAATGAGTAATGAACAAGAGGAGGGTGGTGGGGAGGGAATGCCAGGGATGGGACAGTGGCTGTTGTAAGATCACGGATAAGGGAAATTCTGGGTGCATTTTTGTTCAGCTGTGTCTTAGACAGAGGTGTGGAGGACAATTTCTGGGTGAAAGTCACTCCACCGAGTGTTGTTTGCCAAGGAAAATGAGGAGAGAAGGAAAACTTATCTTGCACTTTCCAGTGTCCCTATTTCATAAATATGATACATTAATATTCATTCTACCACATACATTATCATTTTGGAAGGAGATTACTGGGGATTCACTATTTTCTCTCCATCATATTTTCCAATTAGGATCCCCTCTTTTGCAAATAATAAGCTTTTTGTTGCCAGAGGCTTTGCAGCAAAGTTCCAGTCACAGCATTGGCATTCTGTTCAGCCTCCATTTCAGAGAGAAGTGCAAATTGAAGAACAATTATATTTTTAATGACAGGTTAATCTTGCTGTACTAAATATGATTAGAGAATCACCTGGCTAGTGTCAGAGAGTACAAGAGCTGGCATGAATTGCTTGCAAAAACTCTAGGAAGATGGATAAGGAAGACTTCTCACAAATTCACCACTGAGTCAACAGTGGCTGATCAGACAAACTGACAGAGACTTTGGAATTCGTGGAGGAGAGACAAGAGGGTAAGAGAAGAATGGAACAGCAAAGAAAAAGGGGTAGCCTGAGTCTTTGTTCCCCTCAAAATGAAAAAACCTTTTGGCTCTGTGGTTGTCTCACATGTACAACAGCAAACAAGGCTGTTCTCTTTTACCACTGGCAAGAAAGGTGCTGCGCCAGGCAGGGAAAGACCAGGACTTCACTTTTTGACCTCAGTTGCCTCAGTTCTTCCTCTGTACTTGAAGTCCCTCCTTTAGGCTCCTTTGTAGAGTAGAGACAAATCCAAACACCGTCCCTCTTCAAAGGAGGAAGAAATGGTGAGGAAAAATACAAAAAAGACTCTCAGATGCTTGAGTGTCAGGAGGCAGAACACTAAATAATGCCTGGGATAAACACTGAGACCCCCTATACAGACACTGTGTCTGTATCTGTGCAGCCAGCAGCACATCACTTTTCTGGAGAGTGCATTACAAGCAAAGAAAATGAGGGGAGAATGGAAACTCTACTCAAAATGTACAGGAACGTGAACAATGGGGAACCTTTCCCCATTCCTTGTCCTCCACTGCCTCTCCTCTCTGTCCACCACCACAAGGCTTTTTGCCTCATTCATGTGTGGCAGGAGGTGTCTCCAGATGAACCTGCCTCAAGCAGGCAGGTGATGTCTACAGTTCTTCATGCCCACCAGATCAGATGCAAAATGCTCCAACCTCCTTAACTGCAATTGGCCTGACTATGGATTTTACCTTCCCTTAGTACAAATTTGTACAGGGAAAAAAAAAAAAATCAAACCACAACAAAACACAAAAAATACAAATGTGGCCAGCTCTGTGAGAGGTCAAGTATTCCCTACACACACATGCACATGCTAGTAAAACAGCCCTTCAAAGTTGTTGGTGTCAGTTACAAGAGCAGCATTTAACATTTAATGGTTGTTTTTGGTCAGAGCTGTTACATCTCATTGTTTGCTAGATTTGTTCCTTAAATTTGCTTGGCTCTGTGCCATGTAATTCTTCCCATTTTGTTTTATGTTGTGCTTGGGGTTGAAGGATTTTTATGTTTTTTTCCCCTCTTTGAAGACACATTATAAATGGATTTTCATTTTTCTGAACCAGTGCATTGTCTTGCCATGTCTGATATTTATCTAGAGGGCACAGATGTCCCCTTACAAACCCTGTTGGAGTTCCAACTTTTTCTCACTCTCCTCCTAGTTGAGAGCCACCTATTGAAGCAGTCATAAGTTTTTTGGGTTAATTGTATTGGGAAGAAGTTTTCAGAAAAACTAATACCTGATCTGCTGATGCTGTAGGTCTTATAGAAGTCTCAAAGTAAAGACACAGAAATAAGATGATGCTTGTACTTATTTTCCATTATAATAGGCTGGATTAGCTGTTCAATTAAAACAAATATAAAGCAAGGAAATCCTGCTGTGCATCTTGACCTTTTTTAGAAACTGGCTCTCATTCCTATGAATTGACCCGTTATTTGCCAAGTCTGCTTTAATCAAAAACTCAGGGAGTGAGAGGTTTTCACAAGTGTTTGCCAGAGTCCTTCAATTTAGGAACTGTGACCGGTCATCAAAGCCACATGGTCCTGTGGTCTCCGTGGTTCTTATTCCTGATTCCTGGGGGATCAAAATCTTTCTGGTAAGGTTATAAAGGCAGAGCAATGTGATTTAGCTGTTGAGGTTCGTTTCCAGCTGAGAACATGAAAAACATGTTCCCATCCCAGCAGACTGCAATGGGCACCCAGCAAAATGACCCTGGCCACAGGCTTCACCTCCCTGTATATTTGGTGTCTTTTCTCTACCTAGCCAGATACTTTTTCAGCTAAACAGTATTGACCAAAGGGTTTTGAGCTCAATTTCCACTCCTATTACATGTTCCCTGGCATGTTTATAGTACTTCTAATTAATTATTTCTAATTGCCTGCGTTTTTCTCCCCCCTTTTCTTTTGTGCCTTTGTTTCTCTCCCAGCCTTGGTAACAAGACGTTGTATCTCTTGAGGCTATGAGGGTAAAAGTCTATTAATAAATAATTAAGTGATGAGGCTCAGCAGTGTGGAGTCACGTCTTGCCATCACATGGCTGTAGTCTCCATGGCGACTTACCACTGTGGACTGAAGGGATCTCTTTGAGAGAAGGCTAGAAGAGGTTATACAGGGCAAAAATTTGAGAAGTTAAATTATATTTTAAAATATTAAAGGTGTCGTTACACTGGCTAGTTCCCTAAATAACCTGGAAAGGTGGAAATCTATTACCCCTGTTCTGCCAGCATGCCCTCTTTCTGTCTGCCACTCTCCCATGGGTTTTTTCTGGCCCAGAGCCTCCAGCACTGAGGCTTTCCCCTCTGTAGATGGTCCTATCTGTCCAGCAGCATTTTCCCTGTCCTCATTGCCCCTCTGACCTTGCAGATCCACAGCAATCCTGCTGCTGAACTGTGCAGTCTCCATCCCCATGAGGAGGGTGACTGATCTCTGAGAACAGTGAGCACTGAACAATATTTTCATGTGTCAACAAGTCAAACTTAAGGCCTGAATTCCAGAGGTTCCCACTTCTGCTCTCTGTGTACTCCTTCCCTATCACAACAGCGTGTCACCTTTCCCTGGAGCTGCCCTGCAACCTGCCTTTCTGCAAAATTCACACCTGCTCCTCATTACAGCAGCATTTTGAGAAGGTTTTGCTGTGCTTTTCTCCTTTTCTGGCAAGACTTGGAGGCAATTTCATGTGCTGGAACATGAACTAGCCCTTTTATTTTTTTCCCATCACATAATCCACCTCTAAGTACAGCAAAGACATTCCTTGCCCAATCAAAGCAGTAGTTTTCAAAGGGAAAATGGTTAGCTCAGCAGTTCCAGCATCTGTAAAAGTGTGTCCTTGTGCAGCAGTGGGATCTGAAACCCCCTTGGTCTGTTATCAGCTTTCCATCTGTGTCAGCAGCTACACTCTCCATGAGCATCCTCATCCATGCACTTCAGCCAACGCAATTTTCCCAAGCCCCCACCTCTCCAACAGCATTTCATGGGAACACGAGAAATGTTAAACCTCCTGTAATGCCAAGGATGTAAATCACACTAATTATCTCCCAGACTTCAGAAACATCCTGGGCTTTCATTTCCTCTGCAAACTTCTGGAGCATTTACATTAACTTTTGGCAGGTAAATTGTAGGGGGCCCAAGCCATCCATCACATAAAACTGCATTGAAAACACATCAAATTCAGAGTCCTGACAGGCAGATAGGTCTCTGCTCTGAAGGAATGAAAGTTTTGATGTCACAGATCCCTTTTCCTCACAGGAGGATGTGATGTTTAAGACCAGGATCCTTCTTTCCACACACTGACAGAGACCACGATTTGACACTGCTCAGTGTCCCCAGCCCCACATGGGCACAACCCTGGTGACAACCCTGCCAGCCTGGTGCCACTTTTGGTTTTCTTTGAGCTTCTAGGACAGGATCTGCTTGACAGAAGGTGGTTATGGCCTTGTAGAACTGAAATCTGCTGCAAATTGGGTCTTGATGAAGTGAACAACCCCCTTAGAGTTCACCTTGGAGTGGGTCCGTTCCATTTGGTTACCACCAAATTTCTAAGAATGTCTGTGAAGGAGAAAAATCTTTTCTATCCCTCTTCCTGTATTCTCCCCTGCCCTTTTTTTTTTTTTTTTTTTTTTTTTTTTTTTTTTTTTTTTTTTTTTTTTTTTTTGGTTTGTTGTTTTTTTTTTTTTTTTGGTGTCAGACTCTAAAAGAGAGGTGGAAAATGGTTTGAGTGAGGCTATCAAAGGGATAGAACAATACTTGAAGCAGCTTCAGACCAATTTTCCTGCTGTCCTCCTGTAGCCACTGCACAGGTTTTCAGAAATTGTTTCCCTGCCCTTTTCACCTTCATGTTCCTCTTCTCCCAACAGATTGAGGCCAGAGCAGAAGAGCAAAGTGGATTAATTTCAGAAATCTGGAATCCTATTTTGTTTTCCCACTTCTTGATATTCACCACCACCAGTGGAAAAAAAAAAAAAGTAATCTGAAATTCAGAGCTTGGTAGGTAAAATAAAGATTAACACAAATAGCTATGACAATTATGCTGATTCTGAGTATAAATATTTTCCTCTTCCTTTTTTCTTTTCTTTTTTTTTTTTTTTTTAGGACTGCCTATGGATTCTAGCACTGACTAGGGATTTAAATTCCTTTATCTCTTTTTAAGTGATGTTGGCAACCTAATTTTGACTCAGTATTTCCATGATACTGAAGGAAAAAGAGAAAAAGAATAATTACAAAGAACAAAATAAGCAGAAATTGTTTCAGAGAGGTGTTTTGATCACCCCCATGAGCTGTTTTCTTGCCGTGTTGTGCGTGACTGAAAATCAGAAAGTGAATCTGTCTATTACCAAATGGGAAGCTGACCAAACTCATTTCATCAGACTGCAGCAAAAACAGAGAACAAGGGAAAAATAAAGGTAGGTGATTAGAATTATTTCCATTCTGACAAAGAGATTTCATGAATGATACAGGAAAATCTTCCCGAAAAAGAAATTTAAAGCTCAAATAATGTTCTTTGAATGGGAGGAAGTTGATCAGGTTCCCACCTGTGGTGTCAAGGACTATGAGTGAACAAATGGCCTTTGGATCTGCTCCAGGGCAGTCCCTGAAAAGTCCCTGGAGAGTCCATCTCTCCCCTGGACCATAACCTGGGCTCTCTCTGTGCTGCTGCTTGCTCTTGGACTAAATATAAACCCTGAACTAGGAGTTGAATAAACAAATTACTGCCTGTGCATGTGTGTTTATTAGAAAAAATAATCCCCACACTGATTACTTGGCAGCCTGATATTTCATAATATCACAAAGGGTTTTGGGAGATGAACAGCTAAAGCAAACTCTCCGTGAAAATCAATATCTCCACCTGTGGGAAATGCAAAGATAACAGGCAATTGTGACTAAAAATGCAATTACTACAAGAGAAAAAGATTCACTTTCCTTCATATGCATAAAAATCATGAAAAGATGTTTTCATCCTAAGTAAAGAAGGCCTGAAGCTGGGTTTTATTCTGCATTTAGAACCAATAATAGTATTTCACCTATTATACGTCTTCCTGAAAAAATTTATACTTCTTCATCTCACCTAGAAAGTTCTCCACTTCTAGTCAATTATTTAAACAGATGCAAAGAAATAAGATAAATATTTGCCTTTGAGCCTTTATAAATCCTGTTTTCTCTTTTTTCTTTCTGCCATTCAAGATCAGATTTCTATTGCAATCTGAGTGTATGCAAGACAGTCTTCCTAGTTTTTTAAAGAAATATTCTATGTTTTAACCACTAGCAAAATTTAGGAAAAGCACAGGACCATACACCAGAAAGAAGGAAGACACATCCTGCACATTGTGGGATAGTTGGAGCTGATAAAACCCTACATAAAGCTTAGCAAAACTCCTTCTCTCTCTCACACTGCATTTGTGATCTCATCCCTTGACCTGGCTGCTGATTGCTCTTACTTTGGGCAGAGAAGTTCAGCCCCCTCTCTGAGGGTCGATTTTCTGATTTTCCCAATCATTGACCAAAATATTCACAGGCAGGTCCCCCCAGCTGGGGTAAGCAGAGTTTCAGGAGTGGTGTGCAATGGTTACTGCTCTGCTGGGTCCCTCTGCTGCAGGGTCAGGGGCTGCCTCTTAAAAAGAAGCCACAGAAGATAAATTTGCTTGTGATGCACAAGCAGCTGCAGAGCCACAGTGGGGTTGGGTCTCTTTACCCACCCACTCACTCCTGTGTATTTCCTTTTCCACTTCAGCCTCTCACTGGTAGCTCCAAACCCTTGGACTGCATTTAGGATCTAAAATCTAAATTAACCCAATCTCCATTCACACCCAGCCTTTGGAACTGCAGAGTTATCCTTGGGAAAGAAGCCCAGACCCACTATGGACATGATCCAAAGAAGAACGGAGGAGTCAAATTTCAGGATTATTTACTAGTTTGGAGTTGGTGACTGTGTAAAGCACGAACATAAATCCTAAAATTTTGCAGTCAGATCTCTGCAGGTAGATCCATCGCACTGCACACATTCCCAATGGCTTAGAGGGAAATTGCAAGGGAAGGAGGAGCCATCTCCATGACCCTAGGCCTCACATGGAAGCCTGGAGGCTCTCTTGCATTATCTTTTTGCTTCATTTCCTCTGAATTCAACAGTCTGACCTCCAAATACAGCATTCTGGCTTTCTGTCTGCAAGCCAATGTACAGTGTTGACCTCCTGTGACTGTTCCAGTGGGGTCAGCTGCAGAACATCTTAAAGTCAAGTGGGTGGAGGACAAGGTCTGGCAGAAGGGACAAGGACTCAGTGCACCACAGACATTGCCACAGAGAGCATTGCTCCCACACGAGAGGGGCAGAGAGTGCTTCAGCATTCCTGAAAAGCCTCTTTGTTAAGGAGAAAATGGCTTAAGAATGGAGACTGTTGCTCGAATCTGTCACTGAAACAAATACAGAGAATGGAACTATTGAAAATTGTGTCAGTTCTTCCACTTGGGGTTTTCAGTGTGAGGCTGAGCTCCACCAGAGGTGAGAGCAAGGCTGGTATGTGAATGATCCAGTGGCTGGGATCAGCTCCCCAAGGCTTCCTCAGGATGTGCCAGGGTCAGCAATGGCCACGGCAAAGAGGACAGTGCAATCAGGTGAAGGAAAAGAACAAATTTTCCAGCCAAATGCTTTTCAGGTATTGCGTTAGCTTGGGCAGTAGGTACAGCTCAGCAAAACCCTGTGACCACACCTCTGGTGGGCTGTGAATAACAGATTATCATCGTTTTACAGCGGCCACAAATCATGGCTGTGCCACTGCATCTAGTGGGAAAACACAGCTGCTTTCTGAGCAAATAACAGCCCTTTGATAGGCAGCCCTCAGACTCGGGAGAGGTTTGACAGTGTGTAAAGCCTTTCAGCAAGGAAACCGCCGTAAATCTTTCCCAGGCAGGCTGAAGTATCTGAAGAAATACTTACACCTCACTGATCACTGAACCTCAGATTTGTGATAAGACAGAAATCACTGCTGTCTGATCCACTAACCTGTGAGATATGAATCAGAGAGTCTATGCCCTGTCCAGAGTCGACAAGATGTATCAACATAACAAAAAACATCATCGGTCTGACACCTCTGCTGTCAACCTCAGGAGGTAAAAAAAAAGGATGGTGTAGTCCAGGCTGTCCTCTGGCTCCTCCAGAGCAAAGCTGGGCCTTGCTGGCAAGATAAGTAAACTTTGGCTAGTAATACCCCACAGAACTGGAGATCTTTCATGACAATGCTGAAAGAAAATTACGTACTTAGCTGATTTTAGTACATCATCCCCGTCAGAGAAGTGCTTTGCACAAAATCAGTCAAACATTCCTTTGCCACCATCAGCCCCAGCTGATGAGGTTGTAAAGCTTGAAGAATACACATAACAAAAGATACAAAACACCCTCCCCAGGATAAGATCTTTAAATATACAGCGGCTTTCAGTTCACCTTTCACATCTGAAAGAGTGCATGCAACTACACAAAGCAAACTCAGGCCTCTCTGGGGTGTTTTGAGAGAAATTTTCACCCACGCTTAAAGATCTTGCACGGTACCATGTCTCCCCAGGGCCCCTGATGTTGTCACTGCCCTGACAGACACTGACACCTCCCAAATGGCAGCAACTCTGACCTCATGCACACTGACACAGAAACACCTCTAAGACAATGTTTTATCCCAGAGGTGCTGCACATTCACACATGCACACAGACACACAAAATTATATCAGCCATTTACGCAGTCTTTGCCCAGCTGTCTTTTAAAACGCCTCTTTCGTCTTTTTGTAACCAAAGGCTTTAATATTCAAGTGTTCACAAGAACCAGCTTTATTAAAATTAGGGCTTGGGGAGATGGTTTCAAAAAGGAGCAATGAATATTACCCAACCATTTAAAAGATGCTAATTAATGGAGGTCTGCAGCCCAGGGAGGCCATTTGAGGGAGCAGAGATTCTTCTACTAGACAGATTTGTAACGCAGCGCTCCGAGTGGCAGAGGCACAAAGAAGAGACGAGAGAAATAAAATGCAAGTAGGTTAAGAAGAACAATCCTCCAGGTATTACGAGGACTCCAGAGTTTAGTTCTGTGCCAGCGATTTGAGTTGTCTGCCCACGAGCTGTAGGCATGAAGATTTTATTCCTGGCCCTGACACAAAACAGAGTTTTGCCTGTTCCCTGCTGGATCTGCGTCGTGCTGGGAAGGAGCGAGCGTAACCCTCGGAACAGAGCTGCCAGCTGGGGCTGTGCTGCAGGAGCCACTGGGGAATGCATTTCCAGATAAACCTGATCCTGAGGTAGGTGGGCATGTTCACACACAAGTGCACAAGGAAAGAGTTTTCTATTGAGACAGCAGAGAGAGGTCAGAATGGTCAGAGCTTTCTATGTAGGCTTTTTTACAGTTATTTTCCCCTGAGTGTGTAAAATTAGGGGCATCTCAGCAGAACCCCACATTCACACTGCCCTAGATCCTGGCAATTACTCCTCTCAGCAGAATAAATCCATATTTATATCTGTACCACTTATACCATTTATATACCATTTATATCTGAGCATATGTATTAAAGTCCTAATTTTTCTCTTTGTCTCCCGCTCCCCACACCCTTCTTCCTCTTGTCTCTTGTGCACCGATAAAACCCCTGGCCAAGAACTGAAAATATTCCATGGACTTGAGGAATAGGGTTTTTTTGGTGGGCCTTGTATATAGATATCTATTCCAGCTCCACCATGGAAAAGACACCTCTGCAGTCTGACAGTGATTTGTAGCTGGATCTTTTTCACTGATGCAGTTCTTGATGGGTCACCTGCTGTAAAAGAGCCAGGGTGGACTGGTGATTTGAAAGCTATGATCCAAGAAGGAAACTAAAAGGCAGCAAGAGGGACAGATACTGGGCAAAGCCTCCTCTCCAGCCCACCCCAGCATGCAGGTGTCTGGGGAAGAAGGAGCATTGCATCCCAGAAGCACAACTGCCCTCCACTGCTTTTGCTGAACTGGATGAAGAAGGAAGAATTTGCTGACCCTGCTCCATTTTAATCCTTCTGTATTTAATCCATCACTAAGATCTCAAAGATCTAAGTCGGGCTTATTCAGCAAGTAGACAAGGGAAGTTACCTGTGTTCAGCTTCATCCAGATGGGAGCTCTGTCTCTGTCCCCATTACCTACTCATTTTCTCCCACTATCCTGTTTTTGTGCAGAGCCATTGGAATAGGTGGCTTTCCATGTACACAACAAATAAAGCCTTCCTTGTCACTTCCTGTACTCAACCAATGCTCAAGTTCCCTTCTTGCCTGGCTTAGCCCTCCAGGATGACACTAATCCTGCTGTATATCTACTGCACATTACAATTTCTGTAATGGGACAGTAGACAGACATCCTGCCTGGCTACAGGAAGACTCCAGCCTCTGATATCCAACCCAAATTTTTGGAGAAAATTAGGGCAACAGCCACCAACACAGGACAATCCAGTCAAAGTCTAGCGGCAGTTGTCCCTGCCCATGGAAGAGGCATTAGAACGTGATGTTTAAGGAAATCTTCCAACCCAAATTGTTCTGATTTCATGAATCTATAGCAACCCTCAAATGGAGCTCAAAGGTGCTCATCCCTCACAGCTGAGACTGTCACTGCCCTAATGAGCTCATTTGTGATTGATTTTCCATTTTCAAGTTCTCATGTTCTCTCTTTTTTCATCCCCAAACCAAATACTGCTGGTTCAAGGTAACTTCCCTACACTTTCCTGGGTGTTCTTTGGAAGCCTCCAGAGTGCCATTCGCTGGGAAGGACACCCCAAACAAGTGCAGAGCAAAGGCCATTTAAACTCTGTAATAATCCTTTAACATTTCTGAAGAGGCTGAAATCTGAACATTTAAACTGTGCAGCTGATTTCTGTAAGGGGACTATGTTTCAATAGTCTTGGGTTAAGGTTGAGACACTTGACCTCAGTTTGAACATGAGTCTGTCCTGTGGCTTGTCTCCTCCTCGTGCTGGTGGAACCAAGGCTGCAGATCTCCCCTCAGCTCCGTGCAATCTGTTTGCACTCCATTAATCTGCACAGGGGGTGATGAGCCACTTCTGCCTTCCCTTAACAAACCTGGGCTAGAGAATCCCTTCTGGCTGATATAGAGAAAGCTTAAGATATTTGAAGCCAGAAGATCTGAGGTTTTGGGTAAAACATCGGGTCATGGAAGCTTAATATGTTCTTTCACATCAGCAGAGCGAAGGTACCTGTCCATACATATGCTCTTTGCCTGGAGCTAATGCAAAATAATATGATGTACCTTCACTTTGTTTCACTGTCAGCAAAGCTAAATTGCATTATTATATCTTTGTCACCGGCCAAGAACGTGTGCCCAGACTGCTACCTCAGCTCTTCTGATGTTTGGTGACTTGTTAAGTCACTCTCACTAGATCATATGTCAGAGCTTGGAGTCCTTCACAGCTGTCACAAAGTCCTTGGGAGTTTGTTACTCTGGGATATTCTTATTTGCAAGGACTTACGGCTGTATATAGCAGATTTTTTTTCCTTTTTTTTTTTCATGGAGTGTGACACGTTGGGCGTTTTTTATTGATCAGGAAAACCATCTCCTAATAGAACAGCACTTTCTGAACTCAAACTCTCAAACTCTTTCAAGTCTTTTGATGAGAATTAAAAATAATAATTAAAAAACCCCACCTGAATCTGGTCCTTAAAGAAGAAAAAGATTCTGTCAAATATCTGATATCTACAAGGCTATAAAAAAGAGAGATACTTTTTAAGTTCATAGAACTTCATTGTTTTCAGGGAGCTATTGGGAGAAACAGCATGAAAAAAATAGAGTCTGTTTCTCCTGTAGTATATATAGATTGACCCTCCTAAATGAAGACAGTTGGCAAGAATAATATGATTTGAGACAGAAAAGCAGCAGAAATTCAGACTTTATATAAATGTATCTATTTAATTTATGTCTCAACTCCAGCAGCCTGCCATAAAGAAAATGAAATGCAAGCTGGAAACACAGGCTTGTTCTAATAGATGCAGGGGGAAGAATAAAGCTAACAAATATATTTGTTTCCCTAGTAATCCTTCTTCATTATAGGGCATAGCTGTTTTGCTTAATGGTCATAAATGAATCCAATATGAACTCAAACAAAAGGAGGTTTCTTTTCTGTTTGTAGATTAAATCATTTGTAAAAATATTTCAAGTGCATTCAGCATCAGCGAAGTCAAATAAAGCCTCTGATTCACACAAGCTAAAATTTAGCATAGCTAGTGTCTTTCTATGACAAGTGGCAAGAGGTAATTTTTCCCTGGAGCCAACTTCCATTGGATCAGTGTTGTTCCAGTCTATAGCAGAGAGAGTTTGTATTTGAATCTGTGTACCAGCACGCATAATAATGAATCACACCCTACATTGATTCAGTAAACCAATAGGTTTTATTAACTCAACAATGAGATTAAAATGGATTAAAACAGGGGAGGGGCTCTATCATTGCTCTAGCAATTTACCCCAATTCTACAGCAAGTGCAATTCACTTTGCTTTTAATACCTGATTAGACTCCTCTCAGTACTGCTGAAATGTTTTCTCCAGGGGGAAAAGTGCAGCAGATATAGGTGAATCCTATACCCACATGTAATTACAGAGAGGGCAAGCAAACAAGACAACTTTGATTAAAGTTTGGACCTTTCAGTGTTATCCCAGACAAAGAAGTCAATGATTTCTCCTGGCAGGGAGTTCTGCAGCCACCTGTGCTAAAAACACACAGAAAAGCACAGACAGAGCACAAGTCCTATGAGGAGCAGCTGAGGGAGCTGGGGGTGTTTGTTTTGGAGAAAAGGAGCTCAGGGGAGACCTTATCACTCTTTACTACTCCCTGACAGGAGACTGCAGCCAGGTGGGGGCTGAGCTCTCATCCCCAGTGACAGGATGAGAGGAGATGCCTGGCTGTGCCTGCCCTGCCCTCCTCAGCCCACATCCAGCACCCTCAGCCCAGCAGGAACCTGGGTCACAAGGTGCCTTTGGACTGGAGGTTCTGGCAGTGCTCAGCAGCAGCCTGGAGCTGTAGGATCTGCCTGAGAACAAAGTAGAGCAGGCCAAGCAGAGCTGTGCTGCTCCTGGTAGGGGAGTGGGCAGTTTCAGAGCTGTGAGTACTTCTCCCCTCTGTTATCTCCATCTGAAATTCATGCCTGTTGCATTAGTTTCAGCACAATCAGGCACCACCCTTGTGCAGGATTATTTTGGGAGTCCCCTGGTGCAAACCAGTGGTTTCCAACACCTGAGGATGCCTGGGGACCTGTGGGCTGTTTCTAATGGCTCTGCAGTGGGAAATCATAAATCTTGCAGAAGGGTGAAGCTTTTCGCAGCAGGTTAAGGTTTGCTGGACAGGGCTTCCATGAGAAGAGCATGGAGCCTTGGAGGACACAAACTGGAAAAGGTTGAAAAACTCTTGCATATGACTTGTCCTGGAGTCTAGGGAGAATATAGGAGAGTTTCCTCTTTTGCCTGGCCTAACCACCTACCTAAATGCTCTTTGGACTCAAATTGGGTCTTTAGGGAAGTTCCTGTCAGAGCCCAAGTGGCTCTGAGCCCAGCCCAGTTTTGGTAGGATTGGCCTGTGGGGTATGGAAGCATAGAAGACAGGGCTGGAGGAGAGCCCAAGGAAATATCTAGTCCTCCTTCTGAGCCAGGAAAACTAACATAATGAGTATTTAATTGCTTTAGTATGGGCTTTTTGTATAAATGGTGTGTAATCATCAAGTTATGCTGTACATATGCAATAAAATTAAGCAAATATTCAATGTTTTTTCACAGATAAAGATAAAATAAATCCAGCTCTCCCTTCCTGAGTTAATCCACCATGAACAACTCGATCAATAACCATCCTTTTAAGCCATCATCCACCCACCTCGCTCCTTCCCACTTTCTCCTGTTTTCTGGGAGCAGTTTGATTTAAATTGCCAATAACTATCCTCATGACCACTGTAATTATGACATTCATTATGATTGCTATTTGTTATTATATCAGTAAAGGAAATACTTTCTCTCTCTGTGGGAATTTGCAAGATTTTGTAATCATTTTCCTTATTTTGGATGTATCAGTGTTTGTGAACCAATAATCCAAAAAAAAAGTAGAGATTAAATCAATGTACAGTTCATTTAGATACCTTGAATATATTTTATTTAGATGGTGGTGAGATTTTTGAAAAAAAAAAATATTCATTTAGCTGTTGAAAATGAGGAAACAGGATGTTTTGCCATTTAAAATATTAGGGATTCTTCAAATGAGGGAATTCATTTAAACCAAGTTCTTCTGCAAACAGCTTGTTTTGACCTACATTCACCAAGAGAAAAAACATTTAATCTAAAAATTGTCAGCTTGCCATTTACTATCAAAAGTTTTTATGACACATACAAAGCTGCTCTGAAAGTTACTGCTGCTGTTGGTGTTCTCAAAACGAAAAACAGAATGGCCTAAAGGAGTTAAGCACAGTCAGGGATTTTGAGTTTGAAACTTCTTAGATATTTTTGATACCATCTTAGCCTCCAGGTCACACAGAAATGACCTCTAATTCTGCAGCTCTAAGAGAGCTTTGCAGAGCTCTCAGAATTTAATTGCAGGATATACAAGTTTGGGCTTTATACAGTTACTATATAATCACCAAACCCTTATCCACCCTTTTAACTTGGAAAGCGTTTATTTAGAATAAATCTGATGCTATTACCTTCACCCCAGTTTTGACAGTTGTAGCTCACCTCAGCTGTTCCAAACCCAGCCTCTCCAGCACAGGCAGCTGACACAGACTCGACTCGTCATGGACTTCAGTCTGTGAACTTGGCAACTGCACGAGCAAGTGACTCATGCCCCAGTTCTTGTTTGTCTGTTAGCTCAGACACATTTGTCTGGAGAAGAGCTGTGGAAATAATTGGGTTTGGGGGGTAGTGGCAATTCTCATTGCATAAGGATACTATAAATCACATTCAAACCCGATGCCAGCTTCCTTTACCATCCTGCTTTAAAAAGGTTACATCTAAAGAGGTTTTCTTCCCATTCCTGGCATCTTGAACTTCTCTGACCCTTCCTCTTTGTCTCTTTGCCCTAAAACCTTGGGGTATGTAAAGTCTTTATCTATTAACTGTTGTTCCTGCACTGTGCTGCATTTGCCTGCTCTGGCTCTGGCCAGATGATTTTGTCTGTACAAAGCAGCAGTTCTGAGGCTCAGTAGCTCCTTACTGTGACCCCCAGCAACATCAGCAGCTCTGGGAGGAGGACCTGCAGACCACCTGGGTAACCACTGAGGGATGGCTTCAGCAGCAGCTCCAAGGGGCAGCAATAAGTCCATTGTCCTGAAGAGGATTTATGAGCTGTGGAGATTTACGGGTGACAAACTGCCTCAGTTCCTACCTTTGCAAAAAGGGGTGATCCCCAGTAGAGGGAGAAGGTGGTGATCAGCTAATATGTTCTGCTGGAGGCACTGGGAACAGTGACTTTACTGTCACTATGGCTTTACTGTCTTTGGCATGTGATGGAGCTGGGCAGAGTGCAGGAGCTCCGTGTGGCTGTGTGAGAAATCCAGTGTACAAAGGACACATCATGGCAGGGTTTGGGTTGAAAGGGACCTCAAAAATCATCTCACTCCAAACCCCCAACATGAGCAGGGACACCTCCCACTAGACCAGGCTGCTTAAGGCTCCATCCAGCCTGGCCTTGAATACTTCCAGAAATGTGAGATCTTTTCTGATAAAGGAAGGAGTGGAGCTGAAATTCCTGTAATGCAAGGAAAAGCTGCATATCAAAGGGAGAAAAAAATAAGCTCATAAAATATGGTTCCCAAAGAAAAGATGTAATATGAGTAAAGAAAAATGACATGAGACTCCAGCCTGGTATTCTGCTGCCATATTAACACAAGAATTCAACACAGCCATAGCCGGAACTTTTGCATCCAGTGAAGAAGAGCAATTAGAGTATTTCTAATGCACCCTCCATTTCTTCTTAAGCCATTTGAATTGTCCTCTCTTGAATAAAGAGGGTCAATCACATAAAGAGGTCTTTAACCCTGCTCCAAGCAGTGGGAGGAAAGGGGAATATTTCTGAACATACACACAAAGTTTGTGGGAACAGCCCGGGGAAAATCGTTCCAACAAACGTCTGGTTCATAGCTAGGTTTTCCAGATGGCATCAATATATCATGAAGAGTCAGAGAGAGCCTTTCAGAATGCAAATTGCTATTCACATTTTACCTAATTTATGCAAATTAGCTCATTCAGTCTTCTACCTAATCCTCCCTGGAGTTCCTCCAAGGTTTGAAAGGAAAGATATTCTTCTTGAAAAATATATATAATCCATATTAATTGCTTCTGATGGAGATGAGTGGGATGGACAGCTATTCCAGCAGTTAATATTTTAATCACTTCAGCCCAGCAGTAGCCCTGCCTCAGGTGAACAACCCCTGAATCTCTCCACATTGCTGACATAAACCTTTGCTGACATCGCTGCACACTGGGATGCTCCCAGTGGGGATTGGCAGGAAAGCAGATTTTGGGAGGAACTGATCAGCATTGGACTGTTGAGGACAGAGCTGTGTGTGGGCAGATCCGATAGGCAGCAGACCAAAATGTTTTGGCTACCTAAGCTGGAAAGAGGGCTGCAAGAGAGGGATGAGGCTCAGTGATGGAGACACAAGGGTTCCCCAGGAGATGCTGGGTTTTGTGTAGGTATGCACTGGCAGAGCTGTGAGGTGGGTCAGACTGAACCCAGAGGAGAAGTGCTGAAATGCAGCTTCCCACCCCTCTGAGGAAGGTGGAGATGGAGGGATAGCATAAGAGAATAGAAGGGGTCAGCACAGATGTTAGTCTAAGCCAGAGGCATGGGAATACTCTGGGCTCCATCTGGTCAATGGACATCAACACATCCTGAGTCCAGCCAGCACTTTGCCCCAGCCTGTCCTAAACAGAAGAGGATTTGTACAAGAATGAATGGAAAAAGCAGAAGATGATTGAGTTGGGAAGTCTCAAAATTACCCACTTATTAAGAAGCAATTAAAATATGTTAGAGCATATTGACTTCAGTCTGTCCTTGCTTTAATGTTTGTGTGTTATCTGGAATAGCTGTTCTTTAACCACACACTGGTGCTTATGGATTTCTTATCCCTGTCCTTTGTGTCGGGAAGGCTGGGATCAGATACTGAGATAAAATAGTAAGACTAATTCTGAAATCAATGAATTAGAGATTTAATGCATTGATATTTCATGGCTTATCTTGGTAGAAAGGCAAGACTGATATGCAAGCAGTGAAATGGTGTGTGCCACCTGTGGTACTGACAGACCTCAGAACCCCCTCACATGATGGGTTTTGTCAGGATCAGGGCACACAGGACCCTGTTACACCTGTGCCAAAACCCACCCAAATCCCTGGAGCAGATTCCAGGTGCAACAGGTGAGAATTGGGTCTGGTTTAGATGTACTTTATTGATATTACCCAAGCCTGTAACACGCTTGGCCCAAGAGTGGACCTGCATCAAATTACACAATCTTTTTGCATTATCTGCTTTCCAGACCATGGCAAAAGCACTGAATGATGTATTTCAGCAGGTATTTTTTTCCTGTAGTGCTGTCAGTAACAAGTCTCCTTCTGCCATTCAGGAAAACTTGCCTCTGAAGCATTTTGAATTGACATTTCAAATACTTTTTTTTTTTTTTTTTTTTTTGCCAGGTCTGAGGGAAAAGACTGAAGCAATTGATTGGTGACTTTCAAGAAATACATATTTTGTACTCTTCTGTAGGGAAGACATGAGATTTTCTGACAATGCCTAGGGACAGGTATATCACTGCACTGCACAGCTGTTATTTATATAACATGATCGATGCTGTCTGCTACATTTCAGAGGGATCCATGAGATTACAAAGTGCAAGGAGGTGGGAAGAACCTTCTTTGCCCTCCACCTACACATAATAGTGGCGGGGGTTTTAATGTAAATTATAGCAGAGCAGAGTACATTACAGTAATTTACAGGTTATATCACCTGAAATGGAGCCTTGAACAAAATAAGTTGATCACTTGGATGATAAAAGTGGCTATAAATATGTAATTTGTATAAAAACTCAGCAAGTTGAGTTTGCTTGTTTTCAGCAAGGTGATTACTTATGGGTGTCCAGGGACAGATCTCACACTTCTCAGCAAAAGCAACTTCTCATTGCAGGTGCCTACAGGACCTCAGCAAATCACTCATGAGCTGAGCCTGGTCAGTCAGAGCAAGCCCTGCTCTCATTCTTTGTGGAAAGCACATCTCATAAAATCGGCTTTAAGGCGACTTAGAGAGGAGCCTTGGATGGGAGATGCTTAAACGGATCTTCATCAATTTCTAAACTGAATTACTCAGATCAATACAACTTCTGACCATTGCCAAGCCACGCTGCTTTAAAGCTGAGGAGGTTCCACAAAGCAGCTCTCAGCACCTCCCCTTCCAGGGCTCAGGACTCCGTCCAACAAATCACTTAAGCTCGGGCTTAACTTTAAGTACATGAATACCTCATTAACATCAAGGAGACTACGTTAACTAAAGAATATGTGTAAAGTGCTCTGCTGGATTGGGGCCGTGGATGCTGCAGTCGTCTTTGCTAGGTAGAAAAATAAGCCAGACAAGGAGTTTCAGCAAGCATGATCTGGAGATTTACTCAACAGCAGAAAATTGTGAGAGCAGGAAGATGATTGACTGATTACTTTTCTGATTCATGGAACCCATGGGAGAATCTAAATCAACTCCTTTTGAATCCTGCAGGGTGACTTCAGTCCGGCAATTAGTTGAGTGAAATGTTTTGATTGAGAATAAATTAATTCAAAAGTACTGTTTTGGCTAAATGGAAATATTTTCCTGACCTATTTTGATTTTTTTCTAATTTTCCATTTCCAGAAAAAAATCCCAAATGGAATTTTTTAAGTTTTATGGATGTTTTTAGTCTAATGTGTGTATTTTTTTGTGTGGGAAAAGCATCTTACTTAAATGAAAACATTGTGGCAAAAAATCCAAAGAGAAGAACACATGCTTTCATTTTTAGCAGTGTCCCACTAGGAAAAAATATTTTTAAAAACATGGGTTTTAACTGAAAGACTTGTGTGCTTTTTTTCTCTTGGGGAATAAAATGACCTTAAAAAACCCCAACATTTTGTTTTAAATGTGGCAAGTTTTCATCAAGGAAAAAAAAAATCTAGAAATTGAGTGAAATGAAGGACAAAGTGCCTCTCTTCTATACTACACAAAACAAACTTCTTTATTCCCCATATCTTTCAATAACTCGCAGTTATGTAAAGCTATTGAACTGGGAACTCACCTTCAAACAACAGCAAGGAGACAACAATTTGCAAATGAAGAGTTTCTTCTTGTCCTATATCCAAAGGGAGTTTTTTTCACAATTCAAATGGCTTTATGATCAAACATTTTTTTTTTTTTTTTGAAATCACAGGGTAACCAGTTCCTGTTATCAGGACATATTTTATGCTACAAAGAAATAAGAAAATAACATATAAGTTAACATCACTGCAAGTGTGTCTTAAGGACGCTCTTTCCTTTCCAGCACTATTTCCCTATAAATTCAATGAACCTAAGGGTAGTCTTACCCCACAGTATTCCTGTTTTAAGATGAACTGTAGTAATACTCCCCTCACTTGCCATGTGTTCATATTTCTGTCAGAGCTCACAGCTCGTGGTGACACCCTCATTTCCCAACATGGGAAGCCCCAAAGCCAAAGCCCCAAAGCCAAAGCCCCAAAGATGTGCCCCCAAAATGTTCCCCCAAAGGTGGGGCACATCTTTGCCCCAGTGGACTCCTCCTACCCCCAAGCACCCCAGCACTATTCAACCTACCAGGATTGGGTCTTGTTGCTCGTAATTGAATCAAATTGATTTTTTATGAGTTTAATTGATTGTGGTTTTCTCAGGGACTGTGCTGAGGGCTTCTTCTGAGAGGCTTGATTGTGTGGTAGAGTGGAAGGGCACATAAAGGGTTAATGAAAGGTCACACAAGTTAATGGGGAACTGGAAAACCAAAGGGAGACCTAGAATGAATACCTATGGAAAAAGCAGAGGAGGAATAAAGGCAAACAATTTATTTGACTTGAAACAGGTTATAAAAGACAATAATTATTTTAAATAGAAAGCTGTTGAATTATAATTGGAAGTAATTGAAACTCACCGAAATATTGAATAAAACATTAGATAATTTAAATGGTGTTATCTTTACAATTATCATTGGAAATAATTGCAGTGAATCCCATGAACTGTTGTGAGTGGAGGAGAGTCACCCGGGGCACATTGTTTTCCACAGGCATTATGCCAGTGTTTGATGGGGAGATATTTATAAATAGGTGGCAGCATTTGTTTCTGATCTGGCACTTCACAAGTGAAAGCCAGTCCCACACGGGTGAGAAGGCAGGTGAGCAAGAGTGAAGCACCTGTATTTCCAGAACCTCTGCTTTAAAACACAGTCAAGATGCCTCTCCCTGGAAGCCTTCCTGCCTTGTTGGTTGGATTTGGAGGCTGAAGACACATTTTCATGGCTGTGCATTGTCATTCTGAAATGTTTTCCCTGAATATTTTCAGGAAAACATGTGCACATTGTCCTTTGTCAACTAGGAAAGCTACTTGAAAACAAGGAGCGCTTTTCAGAAAAATAAAAAAGTGTTCATTCATCACAGCAATCGAAGGTTGTCTCATCATCATATGCAGTTATTTTTAGTTCAGTGTCTAAAGATGCAAGTGCCTTAACTTCTAATACAATCATTCCACTGCAGAATTCAAGGGAAACGTTGCACAGGTTCTCAGCTCTGACCTGAACATCTCCCTGGGTAAGGCCACGTACAGTCCTCTGGAGGGGGAAAATTTGAATAATTACTTTATATCAGGCTGTGGCTTCATAACGCGTGACATCCTGCCAGAGTTTCTGGGTGATTAATATAATTACTACAATGGGCTTGATGAATTTTGAGACAGCAACTGTGATAGGAGCAAAGCATCATTCCACCTATAAAAACATCTCTGCAGATTCTAATCAGCTCCTGCATGGAAATTAGTTTGTTGAGTTCTCCTCCTAGTTGCCATGGGCCATATTTTTCCAAGCAGATGTAAAGCAAGCAAGGAATTGAATTGCAATGATTTCAGGTTATTTTTGGTCACATGGAAATAAGGCATTTTCCATCCCCTTGATATAGAACCGGATATACAGATATTAGCCTATTAATGTTACATTTCCTATGGACTAAACTGAGTAAAGAGGAGGAGTATCATTGAAGCATCAGTTGGGGAAAATTGCTGAAATGGAGTGGCAGATGAAGAGGATTGCATGATGTCTTTATCTGTGAGAAGGAGAAGGGTGAATATGGAACATGTACAGAGGAAAAAGCAGCTGAGCTTTGAGAGACTAACATAAGCTATAGCAGTCTGCTGATATTCCTGAAGGCTCTATTAACAACAGGATGGTTTTTCCACAGATGATCATCTGTTCTGTCTTAGATTAATATCTACCAAAGTCATATGTTGGGCATCTGGCTCCTTTGTGCTTCTTCTCTAGAAGGACAAGTTAGATGAGGGATTTTGCTTTCTAATACAGCTTACAGAAGCTTTCATGTTCATGGACAGAGGAAAAAAATGAGAGGCAGCTGAAGGGGAAATGATTGATCCTGGGACACCCCAGTCCTGATTCATCTTCCTTGGGAAACTGGGAGGCACGGAGAAGAATCTGATGCAAGGAGCCCAAGCTGATGCAAGGGATGCAAACTGGTGGAAGGATCTGTCAGTAATGGGAGAAGCTGGGACATGGTAGCTGATAGTTATGATACAATTTCAAAACTCCTCCAAGCTTGCCTTCACCTTTTTTTTCATCTTTAAGTGCTGTGTGGTATACCTTTCTGAAGATTTTGCAGGATGAATGGAGGAGCATGCAAATGTAAATTATAAGCACTGGTAAAAAAGGAAAGAATCACTTTGCAGAAGATGTCTAGACATCACAAAATGTAATTAGCCAGGTTTAAGATTCTGCCAGTGGCAGAATATACACAGCAGGAAACACAAACATAAGGAGAGCAAGAGCCACCAGGCTTCACTTGGCTCCAGCCACTTCGTCAAGGCTAATTAAAGTGTTCTTCCAAGTCCTTAAAGAGATTGGCTATGACAGCAAACAATTTCAAATAAGATGCATTAGGCCAAAGAGTTGGTGGTTGAAGCAACAGGGAGATAGAAATCCACATTGACAAATCCCATTCCGATGTGTTCAATGAAGAGCATCCAAAGCCAAGGGAAGCAAGGCCAAAGACAAGGCAGATGGATGCTCTCTGGCTAATTTGTCTTACCAGATCATTGTGTGGGAAGATCTCAGCTGCCTGCAAGGTCCTGCCTGTGCTCCTCATGCCCATATCACTGCTCATGCCCTGGAGATTTGCTGCCACGTGGTACAGGCACAAAGGATCACAGGACACTGGTGATTTGGAAGCTACAGTTGTGATCACACCATGAAATGTGATATACAATTCCAGTTCCTTAAAAGAGGCAAATGAAGTTTGTGCAGGCAATCCTACACTCTCTGAAGTTTCCGCTTTGAAGCCAATAAATGCAAATATGTATGTGTTCAATATAGATACATCAAAACTAAAGTCACAGGTTGGGCCAAAATCAGGTTGGCAGCTTCCCTTTAAACAGTTTTATGGATCATTAAGTACCCCACAGGAGGCTGACTACACCAACTATGTTTTATTGATAGTCAAGGGTTTCTTGCCTGAAACAAAACAATTATTCATGTTAACGAGAGGCTGGAACAAACTGCCCCAGACTAATGTCCCCTCCAAACACATGCAGACTCAAAATTCAGTCTCACATTTATTTATTGATGCATTTTTCTGTTCACTCAAGATTATAATATTCTGTTGGATGCTTTCGTTAAACAGGTTAGCACAACTGTTTTCCTGGGAAGGTCTTTGGCAGGCAAAGAGACAGGATTTTTCACACGTGCTCCAACAAAATGTCAGCATATTCATGTAAGTAATACATATTCTCAGGAAATCAATGAAAATGAGACTATCTCACCAGAATAGCCAGTCTTTAGAGTGTGTCTGTTCTAAGTTCAGGGGAAAGGTGAATAATACTTGATATTTTTATTTACTGTTCTTCATCTCAGATAACTAACACACCAGTAAAACTTTGAAGAGTCAATGCTACAAATCCCCAGAAAGTCCTTTAAGTATTGCAAGTACTTTCAAGGAAAACAAAAATGAGGTAGAGTATATAAAATGTGGTAATTCACTTGGCCCTTGGCTCATCACTGAATACAGAGGAGGTAGCTGAAACTGAGTCTGCCAAAATAATGATCATTAGACCAGGAGATGACCAAACGATTTTAACACTCACTGCAGCAGTAGTTCATTCTAAAAATCTGATCTTGTCATTTAGCCAGTGCTAATCTGCTAACACCACAATGAAAATGGTCATCCAACCCTAAAAGTTTCAGTGAGATATATGTGAGATTTATTGCATCACTATGAAATTCCTCACAAACCGAGGGCAAAATTAGAAAAAAAAAAAAAAAAACACCACCCTGGACAGGTAAGTAGAATATACAAAATATTTTTCTCCTTGTATGGAAGCCTCCATGTAAAGAAGATAAATCTGGGAAGCTTCTAAAGTGATAAATCAATTATGAAATAAGAGCCTTCATTGCAGGCTGTCCACTTAATTATTTGACAAGTTAATTAATCTCCCAAGCAACTGTGGAACTGCTGTTTCCTCAGTAAGCAATGGAAACAAACTTTGGCAGTTCCCACAGGTCTTGGCACTACAGTATCAATAGGACTCTACAAAGTTATGTATAATAGACATTAAGTGAGGTCAAATTGCTTCTGTAGGAGTGGCTGGAATTGTTTATTGCCTGAAGGTGTTTATGTTGCTAATTATTTCGTTGCAGATAATTATGGTTTGCCAGTTTAGTTGCAGCTCAGCTTTCAAGAGATGCCTCTTTTCCCCTCATTGCATCATGGTAGGAAAGGACAGAGCCTCCTGCCTCCTTAGAACAATGTCACTGTCTGCCTCTCCCCAAGAGACAACCCAATTACAGCTGACACAATAATTGATGATCAAGTTTTCTAGTGAGAAGGATGGACACACATTATTATCCCATCAATCTCGTTTCACATGGTGCCTTGTGCCTCTGGTTTTTCACACTGGGGCAGCAAATGGACTGCAGGATGCTGAGCAGTCTGTTTGTGTTCCCAGGGGTACCCCGAGACACAGTGAGGGCAACATGCAGGGCACAAGGAGAGAGGTGAGACCAGAGAAAAGAATCACTCAGTGTGAATTGAAGCCAAATTTATTTCCACCACGTTCTTCACCTGCTCATGTCTCCACTCCACAGTATCAATTCCCAAGGAAACAGGACATCATCCAACATTGGCTTATTGCACCTGCATTGCAGGAGCAGTGTTTGACCATTAACAGCCACTGCCCCTTGCTCATACCCAGTTGTCCCTGGGTGCAGTCACAGACACCTGCCAGCTCTGTAAGCACATGGAAACTCCAATGGAAATGTGTAATGTGTGTATTAGAAAACTTTCCAGTCATCTAAACCTAGATTAGGTTTCCAGAGGAGAGGAGGCTCAGGGAAGACCTTACCACTCCCTACAATCCCTGGCAGGAGGTGGTGGCCAGGTGAAGGTCAGGCCCTTCTCCCAAGTGACAGGACAAAAAAACTGTCTCAGCCTGTGCCAGGGGAGGTTCAGGCTGAACATCAGGAAGAATTTCTTCATTGAAAGGATGGTTAAGCCTTGGAACACACTGCCCAGGAACTGCTGGATCACCTGCTCTGGAGGTGTTCAAGAAATGACTGAATGTGGATCTTTATGCTGTGGTTTATTTGGAATGGAGATGTTTGATCAAAGACTCAGGGTCTTGCTGGTCTTTTCTCACCTTAATTTTTCTATGATTCCTAAAATCTGCTCTCTTCATAGATACATGAAAGACACCTGATTTCTACCTGTCCACTGCTTTTCTGAATACCTGAGCAGAAAATTATTTTCTTCAGATGATGACAACAATACAATTAGTTCACAAATATAATTGCATCTTTTGTTCAAAAAAAAAAAAAAAAAAGCCACTAAAATATAGTGTTTGGCACAGCTGTATTATTCCTGTAATGAATAATCACTAAAGATATTATTGTGGATGCAGTTACCATGCAGCAATGTGAATAAAATTCTTTAGATGGAAAATTGTACTTCAAGAAAATATATGCAATAGTACAACTGTATTATTGCCCATTAATATGTATTAGTTCAATGAAAAATGCCTGAGTGAGCTGGTTTACATAGATTAGGATGGCAGGCAGTGAAAGGAAGCACTTGGACTTGGTTAAATGGGCTGTGAAGATAGGAGGAACTCTAATGCAAAGCAGAGGAACAAACCACCAAGATAGGCTGTCCAGTTCCGTTGGTGTGATTTGTTCCCTCTCTCATTCATATCAGTGCTTTTATTATGACAAATAATCAGCATTCTCTGCTCCTCATGCGTTAGCTCTACTCAGTCCTCTTGAATCTGTATTTAAAAGCTTTCTATTTAAAAATAATAAAATAAGATAATTCTGCCCAAGGTGGCTACTTAGCAGGAATCATCTCATTAGCTTTAGTGTCTCCAGGAGGCAGAATTAGAGATCCTGACAGGCTTGTCACTGTCAAGACAAGCTTATTTGAGCCTAAAATACTCAAGTAATTCACTCCTTACTCTAACTTGTGTACAGGACACGCAGGGGTTGTTCCAGTCCCCAAACTGCACCAAGTGGGGCATTCCCAGAGCCCTTGGGGGGCTGTCACTGAGACACATTCAGTGCTCCAAATTATGCCAAATGCGTCCTTCTGTCCAGGCATGCTTAGTTACACATATAAAAAACAACAATTTTGCTTTCCCTTCTGGCTAACAGCCTTGTTATGAGACAGACTATTATGGCAGTCATATGCTCAGCATATAATGTGGTTTTCCCTGAGTTTATTTAAAAGCACTCAGCTTGGTGCCTGTTTCAGCCCCACCGTCTACACAGAGTTCCATTTCTAGTGTGGGGCTGGCTTGCACCTTCCTTTTCCCCTGCATGTGCAAAAGGGGAGGCAATACTGGTGAGGGTTTAGGTAAGGAAAAGGAGAACACTCACTCCAGAGGTAGCCTTGGTTGGAGGACAAAGTGAACTGGTGTGGATTGAGTCACCAGGGATGGGGTGTGAGGAAGGAAGAAGAGTCAAAAGAATATGGGGGGCCTCCAGACTCAACATTACTGGAATATCAATAAACAACAGAAGTTTGGAAGCAAAATATGCACGTGATGGGTTTTGTGAACACAGAGGTGTATCCTGTGTGATTTTTGATCCTCAGAACTTGTTGCATAGCACTTTCATATTGGGACACCAGGATGTAAACATGCCTTAAAGATACAAAGACAAAAAAGAGCCTCTTATGTTAAGAAAAAGATATTTATATATGACCTGCCAGGTCACAAAGGTTATCCAAATCAGTGAAAAATGATATTATAAATGACTACAAAAGATTTAGTGTCTTCATTCCTCAAACAGCCTCATAAATTCTATGTCTAATTCTCTGTCTTGACCACATCCTCATCCAATTTCATCTGCCTTGCATAAAACTTAGCAACCTCTCAACAAACACAGCTGACCAACAAGAGTGGGGTCCATGTAGTATATTAAATGCCTTCTCTTCAATAAAATGGGATGGGATCTTTAATGACCACTCCTCATCTAGGAATGTTTAAAATTATGGGGACTGGGGTGATTCTTTCCACCCATGTCTTTATGCACTTTGTTCCCAGGGCTCTAGTGACATTCTAATAAGTATATTGAATTTTGAGCTATTCAAGGGATTTTGCTATTATTTATGAGAGTGGATTGATTTGCCTCTCATGTGAAAGAATATATGTAGAATTGAGTTTGGTTGTGGTTGTTTCTTTGTTCAATGTCTCTGATATGATCATGGCTTCATAACAACTTCAATATATTATTGCCAGAGGTATCATAAAACAGGGAGACATTATCCTTCATGTCATAATTCTTTCTCTGCTGAATAAACTCAGAAGCTTATTTTTGTTTGTTTGTTTATCGATCCTTACTTTGGAACACAGTAAATTAATGCTGCTAAACAAGAGGCCAATTTCCCTTGTAGTTTCACCAAAATGGACTTCAATTAGCTATGCTTCTATGGCTGTGTTATGATGCTTTCATAAGTGGGTTATGACATTGACAACAAATCAGTGAAACTTAAGCTCCTGTTATTATTATCAACTAGAGGTAAAAATTGTACATGCCTTTATCTCTATATAATGGGAGCTTCAGCCAGTGTGGTGAGAAATAACACTTACATGAAATACCTGCAAGTTATGTCAGCATTTCAAAACAGACCAGTCAAAAAATAAGTCTGTAAAATGGAGGGAAGAGAGAAAAAAAGGAAAAAGGCAGAAAATGCAGGGTCTTAGAGATGTCCTAATTTCTGCCTTCCCGTTGTTCCAGCTGTGCAGCAACAGGATATTTGTGACCCACGGTCTGACATGCCCTCAAAGCCAGTCTGCCGTGGTCAAAATTAGACACTCATGGACACACGAGGAGATTGTTTCCTTCTGCTA
This sequence comes from Prinia subflava, assembly GCF_021018805.1. NCBI lineage: Eukaryota > Metazoa > Chordata > Aves > Passeriformes > Cisticolidae > Prinia > Prinia subflava. The sequence continues at coordinate 7,065,800 of NC_086261.1, forward strand.
TTATCTCACTGTAGAAAATATGAACAGGGAATTATCCTGCACTAGCTCTTTCCATAAGACAATGAGGGGTTATGGAATACATTTAGCTGATGGCAAGTTCAAAAAGTTCATCAGGAGATTACTCTGCATTGCCACGAGATGTTGTGGATGCTAAATTTTTATATGGGTTTTAAAAGTGGCTGGACAAATAAGGTGAGAAAGTTCTGTAAGGAATTATTAGCTATAAGAATAAGAGCTCTGGTTGGGAAAGTCCCTCACCTGTAAGCTGCCTGTCAGAATGAAAGGTGCTCTGACACTATTCACAGCCAATTTGCTGCTAATGGCCAGGCTTAGAGGGTGCTTGATAGAAATAACATCTCAGCTAATCTTTAAATGACTTCTCACTTCCATAGCAGGGACTGTGAGCAGAGAACGCCTTCCCTGACGAAAAGCTGGAGCTGCTGTAAAATGCAGCAACACCACTGCACTGTCTGCCTCTCTTCCTTTGGAGAGATGGCAGGGACAGAGCTGGATGAGCCCCGTCCCAGTCTGCTGCTCTTGAGCTCGCAGCAGATCGTCCTGATTTAATTTTACTTGAGGTTGGTCTATTTTTATATTTACACTGTTCACTGTGCATTATCCTCACGTCTACAAAGTGGATGCCCAGTTCAGGGTGTCAAATTCATATTTTATGGGATAGAATAGAGGATGCATTCTCTGTGTCTATATAGTCATCTCTATTTACCTCGCTGATGCCAATCTCACATCTCGTTCCGTACCAGTCAAAAAAGGCACCCTTTAAACCTTTTTTTTTTTTCCTATTTTGAAATATTCTGTCACTATTCAAAGATTATTCCTTTGTCTTGTCTTATTTATTTTTTCTTTCTTTTCTTCGACTGATGGCTAAACAGCTGCAGCAGCATGCAACTTCGGAGCTCCCTGCTGCTGTTCTCAGAAACGAAACAATCTGTACTTAAACAAATTTGCTTGTAAATTCCTGCTTCCCTGCCTCCAGCCTGCTAAATTGTTCATGCCCATCATGCCAATCTGTTTTTCCAATGCAGAGATCACTCTATCAGTGCCAGCCAACCCCCTACAAACTAATGCTGCAGGCTATGCCTAGGGAAGGAGAAATAATGTCTCTGAGCTCATCAGCTAACTACATTTTATTGGAGCAACACAATTTAGATTGACCACTGAGGTCTGGATGAAAGGCAAGGTCATTTTAAAAGGAGAATAATATATCCCAGTTATTGGGGTGCAGGATTTACCTCTAGAGTCCATATTAAATGTACTGTCATGGCACTAAGGGAGTTGTGAATATTGTATTTCAGCCTGAGAGCAATGTACCTAACTGCAATGCAAAAATATGTGCTAGAAATCAACTTGAACTGGTAAGATATGAGACACTGGGAATGAACATAAATAATTCTAAGCCAAGGCACCAGCAGGGGACTGACAAAACATATAACCAAGAGACTGGCTGTTTGCTTCCTTTTTCATACTGTTTTATGATTTCATTTCTCTGTACTGATTAAAAAGGGACTAAAAAACAATGCTGGAGACTGAATATTTTGGGCATGTGCTATTCCAGTCTCCCCCAAACAACTCTGCCACAACCAATCCCTTTGCATCTTTAAATTAGCAGGGTTTTAGAATACATTTCCCCTAACTGACATTCAATATTCTGGTGGAATGAGATTGTCCTCTGAAATCTAAGCTGAATATGTTTATGAGTATCTTCTTTAGGTTAAAGCGATCTTCTCTTTTCCTGGTGTTTACAACACTACATAATTCAATTTTTAGGTTGTGTAAGCCAGGTCTTCCTAATTCTGATAGTAGAAATCTTCATTCTTTTCACCCATGTTGTCCTGTTTTCCAACTGCTGCACATTAAATCCCCCGCTTCCTGATCAGCAGACAGCACATCAGATCTGATTTTGCACAGGTGCATCCATATTTTTTCAAGCAGAATCAGCTGCTATATTCAAATCCCACAGTGACTTTTTAACGGTGACACATTATGGATGGGCCCTCAATTGTTACACCTCTGTTTTTCTTCTCACATGTCACTGCCAAGTGACAGATCACAGTAAAGAATATTACTAATGGTACCTGAATATACAGCACAGCATTCTGTACTAGTAGATCCCACCCTGCTTCTGTTATTCCAGCTCTCAAAATCATCTAACTCTTCCCACAATGTTCCAACACTTCTTCCCATTTGTAAAGTTTTCCAAGTCCGCACCCACAGGTACAAATGTTATATACACTTTTATACACTGAATGTATAACAAAGAGTATTCATGAGAGTTTAAACCAGATTAGACACCTGGAAGCTCTTTTAGGACTGACATTCCTATCTTGTTTTCAACCTGATGCTTCTTCCTTTAAACAAACCTATTGTTGTTTCCCCTTCAGCTGTTTCTTTGTTTGCCTTACAGTTCCTGTGCTAAACCCCACATCTGCCAACAAAACTAATCATTTCTCATGCAGCACCATATCGAATGCTTTACTGAAATCCAGATAGATTAAATCTGCTGCTTTTCCTTTGTCTAGAAAATCAATTATCTTATCAAAGAATGATATCGAGTTAGTCTGGCACTCTCTGAGTCTTTGTTAAACCTATCTAACATTTTATCCCATTTTGCATTTACTTCCACATCTCTAATTATTCTCTCCTTAAGAATTTACTGGAAAGCCTTTGTGTGAGCATCTCTATCTGTGATCCAAGTGGTTTTGACCTTGGTTTGCAGGGCCCCTACTCAATGTGGTTCATTGTTCAGATTCAAGACACAAGTATCAGGATGTACCCTCAAAAGTATCTGTGCAGCAGTGCAGAAGGAGAACTAGAGCAATGAAGGGATAACATCATCAGGAATTCATGAAGATGTAAGGGAAACCTCATAAATTTCTGTGCTGTTCTTATGCTCTTTTTTTAGATCTCTGCCAAAACAGCTGCCCCTGTGCTGATATTTTAATAGTTTCCTGACGAGGATGGTCTGAGGTTACCTGCTTCCACCAAAGTGTGCATTGCACTAACAGAAAAGGGTCTCAAAAGGGTGAAGGTTCTGGCATAAATAAGCATCTGCAAATCTACTGAGACAGACTGAATTATGTCCTTTCATCTGTTTTGTCTTTGGTGTCTATCCAAGTCCCACAGGGAAGTTCAGGTGTGACAACAGCATCTTCACACCCTTCAGAAGAACAGGAGGACCAGTAATTGGTCTTGCTGGGAGAACACCTCAGAGATAAATATTGTTGGTTCTTTACCTCTCTTCTCTTGTCACTCCTCTGTCCCATGAAATATATTATCCTTGTGGTACTGAGGCTGCTATAAATGAAACTCTTTCACTGCTGCCATTACAAGCTCTACTTTTAAACAGTTTATCATTCAAAGGCAAAGATTCATTTTCCCCCCTCACCAATTGATGCTGGGTGTAAAAGTTCAGGCACAGGCTACTGTCAAAAATAAACTTCTTCTGAATTTTAAACACAGCCAGGAGCATTCTTGAGCAGAAATGGGCCAAGAAGACTCCAGTATAAAGAGACATCAGCATTTCAGGCTATGAAGTCAGGAGCAGTGTTGGAGTGCAAACTTGAGTCAAAAATATTGAATATTGTAATGATCCTTTATCCTGCAAACAGTCAGCTGAATTCTCACAGTCAGGCTCCTTCAGAGTTTGGAAGATTCATGAACCAGATCTGGTTTTGTAATCTGTGCTCATACAAAAAGAAATTATCTCAGCTCTTTCTGAAGCAGGGAGATACACAAGAATTTCCAGGAACCACAAGGAGAAAAAGAGCAGAACACAGTGTCAATAACTCCACATAAATTTCAATCTCTGCCCAAGCCTTTGGATTCTATTGGAATGAGCAGGGGAGAGAGAACAATCCAGGAATGAAAGGAAGAAATTTGACCTGCATCATAAATGGATGATCTGGTGGTTGAAGAGTAAATGTGGGACAGTCCAGTGGCTGTTAACCTCCTGGTGTCTGGATTTCTGATCCCTAAAATGATAGTAATGATACTTGCCTTTGTGAGGTACTTCAAGATCTGTGGTGGAAAAGTGATGTACAAAGACAGACATTGTTATTTCAAAGGGATGGGGAATAGCAGGTGTCATAGATCTGGAATTACACAACAGACAAATATTGGAAGGGGAACAGTGGGAGTCAGCTATACCCTACAGTTTGTTGCAGCTTAAATAATATTGGTGGCTTCTCTGTCCAAGTGCAGTATTTCAGGTAATTACTCCGTTGCTCACTTATCGGGGAGAGGGGGGATTAGAAATAATTTATTTTGCTGGAAGGATATAATTACAGCCAAACAAAATAACCTGGTATAGAACAATTAGCAAATTCACTTACTCTGTGTAGTATTCCTAGAGAAATTCTCACTTTTGTTCATTTGGAAGATTTACCAATTTTTTCAGGCATCAGTGACTTTCTGTAACACCTACGCAAGTTACCCTATGGGGTAAACACTTTTCCTTCCCCCAGATATCTGCATATTTCCTTGCTGAAGATGGTGCCTTTCATGTGATCCCTCATCAGGCTGAGCACACCCTTATCTGGCTGAGCACATCACTGCCAGTCTGTCCCAGGAAACAGTCTTGGGGCAGCTTCATCCTTGCTGAAGCCCTGCTGCTTCCAGGGATTGTGCCTGGATTTACAAGATGCCTCCTTTCCTCTTTCTCTGTGCTCCAGACCACTGTTTGCTAATGGAAACCAGAGTGAAGTACAGCTGAGCAGATTAATATCCCTCATGAAGGGATGTGGGGAATATGCCGTCACACAGACTGGATGCTGTGTGACAAGAGAGGAAAATCAAAGTGAAAAACACATGCATCAGAGGGACAGCAGCCAGGGCCCTTTGGTTACTCTGTACAGAGTATCCCTGGGAAAAATCAGAGGGAATTTTGTCCCAACAATGGCACCAAGGTCAGGCCACAGCTCACACCAGTAACAAGCCCAAGCAGAGCACATCACTGAGCCAAGCCCATGGAAGCAGGCTGGTGGCCTGCAGGAGGTGCAGGGCAGGCAGCACCACTGCAATGCACGCAGTGCACTGCTGCAATCCAGAATAACTCCACCAGCGCTAACACACAGGCTTCTCTATAGCCCTGACCTCATGGCCGTGGCTCAGGAAGCCTTTCAGTTCTCTAGACGTCTAAAGGTAGGCAAAAATGTCAGCCTTTGGGGGTGTTGGGAGCAGCAGTGAGCAGGCAGGAGGATGCACAATGCACCGGCTGCCCCGGTGCGCCGCTGTCCCCTGCTGTCCCCGCTGTCCCCGCTGTCCCCCACTGTCCCCCGCTATCCCCCGCTGTCCCCCGCTGTCCCCCGCTGTCCTGCCGGCTGCAGCACGGAACTCCAGCTGGCAAATTGCCACCTAACGCCAGCACAATCACGGGCATTTCGAGTGGCTCTGGAAATCCCCGTCTGGATAATGACGGAGCGGGCCCACCAGGCCGGGCCGCCCCGCTGAGCTAAGGGCGGCTCTGCGGAGAGAGGCAAGCGCGGCTCCGCCAGCGCTGCTCCATCGCCCGCACCGCAGGCAGCGCCTCCCGCCCTCCACGGGCTCTCAAATCCTCATCCTGTGAGGTGTCCATGGCCAGAGGACACCGAGAGATTGGCTTCTCTCATCCAGGCTTTTCTCATCCGTACCCACCCAGGGAAAGGATTGCTGCTGGCGGATGGCCAGCGGTGCTCCCTCCACCCTGCGGACTGGGAAATCAGCATCTGCCCTGCGTTTCTAACTCATCCCCAGCCCTCCTCTGCAAAACCCGTGTGGCTCCTCCATCTGCACGATTGTGCTACTCTGGGAAACCACTTTTCCCCCACCCATCCATTTCTTTCACTTATATTTTACATAAGGAAGTAAGAAACGCTTGGGATAAAATACAAAACATTCTCATAAAATTTGTATTACTCCCTTCAGCCTTTCTCCCCAGATTGAAACTAAATATAGCAAAAGCCAGTCTGCTGGTTGGAATAAACACAAATAGCTGAAATAAAGGTATGAGAAATCAAGGCCAGGTTGTTCTCATCCTGCCTTCTGGATGAGGTGACTGTTGTCTGTCTGTGATGACACTAGCAGGATTTTTATGTTCCAAATTGCAAGGGATTCATGATCACTGAACAGAGACATTAGTGCAAAGCCTAGGGGTGGCTGGCTGAAACTTTAGCTAGAACAGCTCTGCACTGTGTCCAAGAAACAGCTGCCTGATCTCTTGCATTTGTAGAATCATTTTTAGATCAGAAAGACACTTTGGGATTATTTTCTTTCAGTGGGCAATGCAGATTTGGTAACAGCATTTTTTTTCAAAATTATATTTGCCTCACTGAATCCCTCTCAGAGGCTAAAAGGGGAATTCTGAAACTTCTTTTTGACATTGAATATGTTACTCATATCCAAATGTTTCATTTTGCCACTTTCAAAGAAAATGTTTTGATCTTCCCTTTGCAAATTTAGTTTGGTTAGAATTTGCCTTACATTTTGTTTTGAAAAGTGTGCTCATAATCCAGCTGTTACTTCTGTTAAAGAGATAAAAGAAATGTTTTGCCCAAATCAAGATGTTGCTTTTTTCTTTTTTTTTTTCCCTTTACTTTTAGCTTGGAAAAAAACAGACAGAAACAATACAGAAAAGAAGTGTTCTTGCTAGTGAACCAAAAATTCAATTATTCTCATTTCAGTAAAGGTCTTGTCTGCAGAGGGAGGTGAATGGTCAGCGCACTCCAGCACATATTTACCTGTTGCATAATACCTCCCCCAGATGGATCACCTCTCCTGAGGGCAGCATTAAAAACATTAGAAGTTAAGTTTTCCAAATCAAAGGCAGATTGAGGCTTGGATTCAGTCCACTTCCCTTACCTCACCCAAGATCTGAATTGCCATCTGCACATGCCTGTTTCTCTTCACTGGGTACCCAGGGGTTCTGGGCCAGCCTTTTATCAATCAGGCACTTTGGTGAAGACCCAGAAAAAAAGGAATTCCAGACTTTGGTGCCTATAAAGAAGGTCCTCCATGGCTGGGTGACTACGTGACTGCATTTTGGACCAATTGTTAAAGCATCAGTGATACTACAAAACAAAACTAAAATACAGTTTGCAGATTTTGGCACGACAGCCTTCCTATGAGGTTATGCTGCCTCAGGAATGGTATGGAATAGTTTGTCATGAGCTCTTCCTTCAATACTTAAACCAAACCAGGGGGAACTGAGGATATGGAGAAGGTTCACACAAATTTCCACACATCAAGGCCTTTATCTGAGTTGGACTTGCTGTGGTGCAGCCAAACCTCCCGGGGAGGCTGTGAGTGCAAGGAAGGACTGCATGGAAATCCACACTCCGACCTGCAGGCTGCCAACCATCACCCTTTCCAACACACAGGCAGTGCTCTTCTCTTGGCTGGCTGAGGCAGCACCAGTGGCCCTCTCTGGCAGAGTTCAGAGAGCAGAGAGGCAAAGGCAGAGCTGCTTTCCTTCTGGCCACAGCCCTACCCACATCCTGCTTTCCCATCGACAGCAGAGTCTGCAGGAGTCAGGGCTGGAGGCTCTCTGCTCTGTGGCCTTACGCTGCTGCATCAGCCCCATCAGGCTCAGATGTCAGCAAGTCACAAGGGACTGGCACTCCTCACACTGATTTTTTCCAGTAGCTCACTCTGCTTTATCCATGGAAATCACAGCAAGTGCACTGTGCCAAGTCCTGCTCCCACTGAAGTCAGAGGCACAGCTCCAGCTGACCCCAGTGGGGCTGGGGTTTAAGTAGCACCGTGTAATCTTGTGCAGTTTATGAAGCACATGTGCATTCTCTCCCTGCATGGTTATTTGACTTTCACACTCTTGATGGAAGTGTGTCTTTCTACATTTACAAATAGCTCAGCAGCTGTGTGTTTATGTAACCTCATTTGAGGGCCACATGTATTCCCACCCTTGTGCTATTAATATTTATACTGCCACAACCACATACACACAAATACCTCACACAGATACATATGCATGCAGTGGGACAATAAGGAAAATAGATTAAAACCCCTTCTGAGTGAGCCATGCCTTTGCAAAATTCCATGGGAAGGCAGATCTATGCTCTTGAAAGAGATTTTGAGGAAAGTTTTTGTTGGATCCTGATGACTGCACAAACTTCTGTTCTTTTGCACCATGAATTTCCACACAGCAACACCTCTCCCTGATTTTAAATGACCTGAGTCCAAAAATTTTGTGGAGCAAAGTCTGATATTTCAGCCAGTTGGGAGACAGACAATTTATAGGGCAGCCAGGACTCCAAGTGCTGCAAGCTATTGATGGCAGGGCAAGGGACTCCAGCTGCTGCTGCTGCTTCCCAGCCAGGGTAATAGCATTGTTCAGAAGGCCACAATGGAGCTGGGGAACAGCTTTTCATGAAAATTACTTTTTTTTTTTTTTTTAGGCAAAAAATGCTGCTTTAGTCAATCTGCAAATTACCCAACTTGCTTCAAATGCAAACACGGAAAAAACCTGCAAAACATACAGCCTAGACATTTTATTTTGACAACTCAGATGAAACATTTTGATTTCCTCATGCTGAGCAGCTTAGCATTCTTGAATTTACCTCTATTTAATCTTGTCTGTTCCAAAAGATAAAACCTAGTTGTCCTATCCTAAATATTATTTTTTTAGGTTTCTGCTATGCTGGAGAAATTGGTTTAAATTATGGTTTAAGGTTGGCCAAGTGATATTTCTTCTCTTCCCTCTTCCACACTGAATTTCCCAGCTCAGTTAAGGGACCAACTCCCTTTGAGGAACCCAGTCCATCCCAGATTTTGAGACCAAAAGACAAATGTGAATGTGTGAGTAGGACAGGCTGTGTGCACCCTTTTTCACAAGAGAGAGCAAGCAGCCTTGCTATGTCCCTCCCTTCCCTTTTACAAGGAAACTTTGGTGGGAGCCTGCATGGCTGTTCTGATGCCAGCAAGTTCCCTGCAGATGGAGAGAGCAAATAAAAATGTGCATATTTACATTATACATGCAGATTAGATAGTGTGCATTCCTCACAGCCTGTCCCTGAAACACCCTCCAAAAGGAGCGTGGGGGAGAATGCAAAGAAGTGGAGTCCAACTCTGATCTCCTATTGTCTCACTCCCACACGATGGGAATTAGACAATATGTACCCCCAGCTGATTAACCCTTTCCAGTGACCTGAAAATTCTCAGTCTCTGGCAATCTCTGCCTCAGTGCAAAAAGAGGAAATATTTGTTCACAGAATAGTGCTAAATTAAAAACTTAGCAGAATTATCTGCAGGGCAGCAGTGGTAATGATGGGGAAATTAATTACTGCATTTCTGAGCCTTAGCATGATCTGGTGGAGGAAGAGAGTGGGGACTCTGGGTACCCTTGTGTGCACATGGGGAGTTACCCTGGCACAGAGAAAAATAATGTGAATATTGGACTGAAGTCTTGTTGTATTTACAAAGAAATCCTGCAATCAGGCTGACTTCCTCAGACCACTTCACCCCCTGAACCTCTCTCTCTGAACATCCTTCCTCCTCACACATAGGTCTGCTCCCTCAAAGCTGGTTTCAGGCTCTGTGTGTTCACCTCCCACCAGCCTCACACCTCTACCAGACTCACCTTCCTACTGTGAGGTCAATTTGGGGAGAAGAGAGTTCATAAGGGAGGTAAAAAGCCAGTGATGGGACACCCAAAGTCTGCTCCTGGGGAAGGTCAAATAAAGCTCCTTTGGAAGCAGTAAAGGGGCAAATGGGAGAGCAGTGTCAGACCCATCTCTCCTCAGACCAGGTTGGAAGATTTCTGGAACCAAAACTCTTTCCTTCTGCTGAGCTAGGTCTTGGATACCTGCCTAGGACTGAGCTGCTCAATCCCATCTGCCCTGAGAGCACCAAGACCAGAGCTTGTGTCCGTGGTAAAACACCTCACTGCAGGTGTCTCCTTCTTAAAGGCCTCGAGGTAGACACCTACACATGCAAAAAACATTCTGCATGGAAAGGAGTCTGGGATCGTGGATTGCTGACAGACCGAGGGTAGAGAAGCCTGCAGCAACCAGAGGCCATTGCCTGTACCACCCAAACGTGCCTCCTCAGGGCACTTGTTCTGCCTCTTCATCCAGCCAGCAACACACTCGCTCACACCTGCTCCCCTCACCCTCCCTCGCAGCTCAGCATTGCAACAAAATTAGGAAACTATGCCCATTTCTCCCCAGAAAATCCTTGCCCCAGCTGCCACCTCACCGACAGATGTTCTGCTCACGCACTCTCGTTTGTACACAGTGGCAGCCTGCATAAATATTTCATTCCTCGTGCCAAACTTTTAGTGCTCCCAGTTGGAGGGAATGGCATCACCAAATTGAGCCTGGGCCATCCACAACTTCGGGGTGCTGATTCCTGAACGCTCCGTGGTATTCCTTGCAGGTGGGTCACAGGTTTTTTGTGTGGGAAGCAGCTTTCCTGGGAGTCAGGTTAATTCCAACTTTTTGAGCTGCAAGGAGAGGAGTCTGCACAGTGCCAGCTGCAGGAAAGGGCTTGGCTGAATACAAGATATGGAGGAATGAGAGATTCATGGCATTTTCCAGGCAGATGAATACATTATACTTTTTGATATCTTTTTAAAAGTGCAGTTTTCCAATTTATATCCATGAGGTATAAATTGCCTTTGACTTTTTCCATATAGAGTTCATTTCTGACACTGATAAGCTCATGTGGCTGTATGAGATCAAAGCTGTAGATTAAAAAAAAAAAAGAAAAAGAAAAAAAAACCACAAAACCACCACCAACAACAACAAAAACAAACAAACAAACAGACAAAACAAAACAAAAAAAACCACCCCAACACACCAAAAAAACAACCAACCAGAAAAAAACCCCACCTGTTTTAGGTCCCAAATCAATCCCCAAATATATGTGCAGACTTAAAATTAGGAAATTGCTCTTGCATTTTTAAAGAAGCTGTTTGAGCATTCAGCCCTCATTCACTTAGCATAGACAATATTACCCATTCAGAGCCTTGGAGCCCAGTTTATTTTAGTGTTATATCAATTTGGTGTTCCAGCACTGTAATTCTCTGCTAGGTCAATGCCAATCCTGTTGAGTTCTTTCAAGGTGCAGTGTCTCAGCTCACAGAGGGGCAGGTGCAGAGTTAAATAATGCCCATTGCCATCCTAGAGCATAGAAAAATGTAATGATGACCCAAAATTTCACTGCAGAAAGAGAGCCCCAGATGCAGTGTGTGATTGAAGCTGACAGATCACCACATTTACAGCAACTTAAATGCAGGTCTGGAGCAATTTTGTGTAAAATTGAAGGAAAATAGTAAAGTCAATGTGTCACAAAGTACCATGCAAATGTTGTGAATAAAAGCTTCAAAGGGTACTAAAGTGCCATTGATTACCTCTGAGAGGTTCTTTAAGATCTCAAGCCCAAGAAAAAGAACTTACTTATACACTGTAATGTTAAACCATCATCTCCACATTTCTAGTAATCACCTCTTCTCCAGATGAGTCCAGCCATTAGCCCCCTGTCAGGGGCTTCTCACTAAAGATACACAGGGAAATCGCAGCAAGTTGCATCCCTGCTAAGATCAACAGCATTATACCCTTCAAAAGCCACCAGTGGTCACCTCTGCTTTGGCAGCTAAGATTTAAAGAGGGATTAACATGTTTATTCTGAACGATGGCTTAATGTCTTCTGTATCCTGAAAGTCGGTCAGAATTCAGAGGTGGTAGCAAAAATACCTCATCACCTTTCTTTGTATTTTCATTCTGCCTCCTACCATGGCTCATTTTATAGATATGGAATCTAATAAACTAAGATCATATACTTTTGGGGAGAGGAGAAGAGGAGAAAATTACATGCTTGGTTGGTAATGATAACAAGATTGCCATAGGAAGCGTGTCATTTTGAGGAGGAATTTTGAACAATGCAGTGCTCACATGACTTGGGTGAAGTGGATTTAAACCTGACAGTGCAAAATGGAGATGGGGAATGAAAAGGGAAATCAGTGAGTGTTTCCGTGAGTAACCTCCAAGAACTGGCATTTCTAGCTCTCAGAAACACATGTCCATGAGCAGAGAGGAAGAAGAATAGGAGGAATGAACTGATATTACCTACAGGCAGGTATCCACACTGGAAAGATGTTCCATGTCCTGGTTTTTACAGTTCAAGAAAGCTGTTGACAAATGAAAAGTGCTTTGGGGAAAAAAAAAAAAAAAAAAAAAAAAAAAAAAGCTTAAATAATTGCTTCAAAGACAAGAGATGTCACCTGAGACTCAAATCTCCACCCAGGACCTTATCAGAGGCCAGCTGATTGGCTGACTTAGATACAATTTGGAAGTTCTTACGTGATAACCATTGTGGCAATAAACTCATGCTGGAAGACAGAAACAGCTGGTTACAGCAGCCTGAGAAAAGAGCTAGACAGTGCATTTTAGTGCATTTAGCATAAAACATCCTTCCATCAAAACTGCTTATCTCATCCTTCTTCACCAGCACCTTTGTTGCTGTTTCAGCCCCAGAGTGGTTTCCTCCATTTGTTTTTGACACTTTGGGCTTGTCCTGAGCCTGCTGAGTGATGCCATTCCCTGAGCTGCTGTACGAGAAGGTGGAGTGAGGAGGAATGACAGCAAGGCGTGCTCTGGGAGCACCATTCTCTGCTTGCCAGTCTCCCATGAGCATTTTTAGGGTCGGGCTACCTTCTGAGGAAGGCAGTGAGCACCAGAGCCCCGCTCTCGCTGTCTGTGTGGCCAGTGGCTCTCTGCTGTCAGCACAGGGCTGCATGCACTGGGACAGGGAGCAGCTTGTGTTTGCAGGGACCTCCAAGGAGAACAGCCTGGAAAGGTCAGAAAGCCTTTCCTTTACAGGCCCAGCTTTGAGAAGTGCAGGAAGAAGCTCAGTCCAGCCACAGACTGCAGTAAGGAGGGTGCTGTCATGCAGAAAATCTTGGCAGAAGCCTTCGAGTGCTGAGCCCTCTCCCAGCACCACAAACCAACCCAGCCAAGCGAGCGACAGCCACTAACAGGCCATCTCCAGCCTGGCCCAGATCCGAGTGTCTGTCTGAGCCAATGCTCACTAGCACTGTGCTTTACCTAGACAGAGTCAGCCAGGTGGCATTGGCAGGGAACCAAGACAAGCAGTTCATTCCTGGGGAGCAGTCTTCCATCCGAGATGGCACGTGATGGGAGAAGTGGTGCCTATTGGCAGCAAGATCAGATGTGCCTTATAACAGTTTCTGAAGCTCTGGAACTAGTTCAGGCTTGAAATTCAGAGAAATTTGTTCTGTTTTGTCTGAATAGCACTTCTTTTTTTTTTTGTATGTGGGATCTGGCTTCAGCTCCTGTTGGGAGTGCTGAAATTCCATCACAAAAGCTGCCTCATCACTTAGCTTTTTATTATAGTCTTTCAGCACCACATGACTGTTAGTGAATCTCCAGCCATGCTGGAAATGGGAAAAAACAACCAATAGCTTTTTATACGGTGCAAAAAGACCATGTGTTTCTGCCTACAGCCACCCCCGCTTGCATTTCCCCTCTCCTCCAACTACCACAAGATGGGATTAACTGGAGGTCTCCATTACCTTCAGGATGATTATTTGCAATGGGAGGTATTTTTCAGAGTGAGTGACAGCACTGCGGTGGGAGGGAGAGGGATCCCTTGAGGGGCCTGTAATGTCCCTCTTTGCATTTCCCATTCCTTAGCAATCACTCCTCTGCAGGCCTGTCCTTCAGGGTTGGCCTGCCTAGCCAGTAATTGCAGAAAGAATCGAGATACAAAGTATGGCAGCTGCAGGCATCCCGTGGAAAAACATCCCTGCATGCACATGCACAAGACTAAGGGAGAGAGAGAGAGGAGAGAAAGCACATTAAAGGAAAGGCAACACTTTTAGCAAGCTGGTGCGTCCTTGACCAAAGGAGACATCAAAGACAGCTCCAGTGATTTACTCTTTGACAGGCTGGCATCTCTGTGATTCACCGAGCTAATCAATTAGGTGATACATTCCCCCTCCCTGTCGCCCCTTTATTTTTAACAGCTTCTTGCCAAGAGTGGAACTGGTCCAGAACTGGATGGGTAACCACACCCAGACCTCGCTGCAAGGCCTGACAAATGCCCTCCCAGTGGATCTGCAAGGGGACAGGACTCTGCTAAAGGGAATTTGTCACTGGGCAAGGCAGTTTAGTCCCATCAACAGTGCATGACATATTCCTGGGTGGTACAAGGCAGTCGGTGTTGCAAAGCTGCACAACCCCTCTATTTTACTGGATTTAGCTCTATCCCTGCCTCAATTCTTCTGTGCCACATGCAGTCTTTACAAGACATCCAGCACTTCAGACCTTCAGCCCTGTGCAAGCAAAGAGGCCTTAAGAACACCCTTCCCTCTGAACATTCAGATATACACCTAGAGGCAGCAGTAGTGACCCCTTCTTAAACCCAAAGGGACTCTTCATAGTTCCTCCCCTCCTTTTTGGGTGCAAATACTTATACAGGAATACGAGATGCAGGAATAAGAGATGCACACAGCAATTTAGAGGCACTTCAGGGGCACCCACAGACACACAGGTATGTCCCTCAATCATTTCCGTAATTATGATCTGTCACCTGAATCACAGTTCAAGAACTTACACATGCAAACACTCACCCTGGATTCACACAGGCTGTGCCATGTGTGCACCATCCCCAGTGCAGGCACCAACTTTCAGCCAGTGGCTGCTCTGATGACTGCTAATTGGGGAGAAATTAGTAAAAAAGCAGCATTCTCGTTGTCTGCTCCCTCCAGCTGGTTCCAGGTGGGATGTAGGGAAACAGAGCATGGCTTTACATCTCAAACCAACAGCATCTGCAATAATAAAACCCTTTAGAGCTGTTCAGTGTTGGATCCTTGACATCTAATGATCAAAAATAAAACACAGCAATCCTGCATTTTCCAAGCACTGTATCGAGGGACAACACCCTCCTCTTCATATAAAAACATCAGGTTGGCTGTCCTGCTGTAAAGGGAGAGCCACTGCCACAGCAAAGCAATTCCTAGTCCTGGGAGCCACATCCTGGGGAATGCATCAGTCCAGGCTTCTGGGACTGAGAGCTGCAGCTGGCCCAGTACTGCAGAAAGAACCCTGCCTTTAATGTTTGAGCTTCTTCTCTCCTAACTAGAAGCTACAGAAATCTGGTGCACAGTTTAGTACAGTCAGGGAGAGAACAGTTCCAGGGTTTGGGGGATAAACCCCTCCACCCATGGAATTTTCTGAAGATCGTGGTCATCCCAGGACAGAAATCTTCTCAGGGATACATAGAGGGACTAAACCATTTGGAGCCATAGCCAGAGGCTGAATGAGTTAGTCAGAGCTTGGGTGTTGAGCCAGCCATATCAGTGTTTGCAGTGTTTAAAATTTCATTGATGATAATATCAGAAATCTCTAGTCTTTGTGGCTGCAAGATATCTTTTGAGCATGGCCACTGTAATGCTCCCCGTATGAATATGCTTATGCATGGCTCAAATAAACAGTCACAAATTGATGAAAATGCCTCAGAAGAGAGCCACAGTTACTCCTGAAAAGTTGCTCTGAAAGAAAGATTTCTCCCCACTTGTCTCAAAATCCAAGACTTGACAGGAATTATCTCAGGGTAATTTTGGTGAATGTTTACAACTGATCTTTCCAGGAGAAACACGATGCCAAGAAAGAGATGGGGACAGTGTTGTGCACAGGCAGAGCACCATCAGACAGAGGTTTGTAGAGAGGGTGGGAGTTCACACAGGTTTTATCCCCATTCTTAGCCTCATGAGACATTACAGAGTTGCATGAGACAGAAATCCTCCCCTCTGGGTTCAGACTAGAGATCTCTCACTCAGAGAATGTAGGCAGACAGTGACAGTCTTACCCCATTCACCTCCCTTCAGAGCACACACTGCCTTGGGCATCCTGGGATGCACCCAGCTCAGCCCTGGCTCCTGGCTCCTTCTTGCTGCTTGGGAATCTCCTGTGAAAACAGAGACATTGTTGAATGTTCTTTGATTTGATTTAGATGAAACCTCTCATCAGGTCTTGCTGCTCTTCATGGCAAAATACCCACAGGCAACAGAGTCCAATTTTTACTCGTTCAGCTTCAGGCATAAATTTGCTGTTTTCAAAGTGGCGATGGCATCAGATGGCAGAGTGAAGGGGGAAAAAGGTCCTTCACCAGCTGTGAAAACTGCCCTTTTAATTTTCATGAAAAGATATGAGACAAGAACAAAAGAACTGTTCTGCTGGCTGTTTCATTCCTTACTGGTGTTGTCGACAGCGAGCATCTCCTTTCACCATTCAACTCTTAGTAGTCATTAACTGCTGGATCTCTTTTTAGCTTCACTCCTTTCTCCTTGGTGAATTACATCCTTCTAGATATTACCTCTTGAATTCACATTTGATTAGTGTGGAGCAAGTTTTATCTGTTCTGCCTGTGACATGAAAATTGTTGTTTCCTCTTCTCCCGCTCAGGATTCTCTGTTGAGGTAAAACCTTTACCTATTTCTGTTACTGAACTTTGAGGTCTGACTTCACATATAAGACTTTCTGGTTTACATCTACACTGGATCTCATTAAAACTGTGCATCAGTCCAGATTTCTCCTCATTATAACAGTCAGAGCTTATGGGAACACAGTGATAATGAGGCCAAAGAGTATGGCTCAAAAACAATTTCTAATAGCTCATTAGCAAGAGAAGAAAAGTCAGACACCACTGTTGTTCCCTTTAAAGATGAGAGTCATCCCCTTCCCAGCCCATGGAGCTTGGCAACATTTAGTCTTCAAAATCAAGGCAAAGCTGTCTTCTTCACTGAGGTCTGTCTCACAGCCTTAGAAGTGTCCTGGACTCCTGTGTGCTGTGATGATATCTGCAGATGTTCAGGATTCACTTAATGAGCTCAAGGCTCATTTCCCACCCTCTCAGTGTTCCCACTGTACCTGGAAAAGCAACAGTACACACTGGCAACTCAGCTGCTGATGTTCTTTCCTCCCCTGCTTCAAGGTGGATCCACTCCTGCCTGATTCTCTGTCTCTGATGTTCTGCTTCCTCTCCCTCAGAGTTGCTGAGGTTTGTACATTAGCCTGACACAGATTTATTCCAAATATTCACCAGAACCTTGGTGGTGGGAACCTAGTCTGAGTTGGTTATGCATTGTACCCATGGAGAATTTCAGAATTCTCCCTTTTTTACACAAATAGACAAAACTAGAGAGAAGTGTTCAAGTGTGCAAACAGGCTTTAAAGAACTCACCTTGTCTTTTTTCTTCTTCCCCTTCTGGGTAACATCCAGCAGGAGCTACTATAGACTTGGAAGTGTTATCAAGAGCCACCAAGGCTTTCAGCTGCAAAGGAGCAGACCAAAAGCCATTACCTGGGCTTTACCCTGCCCTTACCCAGGCAAGGTGGCTAAGCATTATGGAAAATCTGTAAAAACCACCAATCAAGGACCTTAGAATTTATTACTCGTATTATAGCATTGCTGGGACATTTCTCAGGAGGAAGAGATTCCTGTGGTAAAATATCAATGCACTAAAAAGCTCAGGAGGAGCCTCATTGCATTGACAGTCTGGCCTGTGTGTTCTTATTAGCTACTCACAGTGCCTATCAGAGAAAAAGGTCTATCATCAGTGGTATTTAACGCTGAACTTTTGGCTCAGTTCAGTGCAGGCTCTAGATGCTGTGTTTTGACAGCCTCACCAGATGCTGTGTCTGCTTCCCGAGCTGACACCAAGGGTGCCTCTGCAGAATGGGTGATGCCTGGCCGTGGGAGGACTGCAGAGTGATGATGCCACAATTATGGAGTGCCCCATCCCCAGGGACAGCGTGGCTGCCACCATCCATCAGGCTCAAATTCCCGTGCTGCAGCTGCGGGCAGTGGGAGCTGCCTGCTCTGGGTCCCTGCGTGTGGCTGCCAGAGCTGCCCAGCTGAAGTGGGAAGGTGTCATCTCCCCTGGAGGAATGTGCTCCTCACTCAGAAGCAGAAGCACAACTAGATTTGAAAGCTTTTTATTTTTAGCTTATCATTCATAATTCTGCCTGTGCACGTCACAGTGACTCATGCTTTGTTCCTTCTTCCTCGAGATGGTAGTTGCAGGAGCAACACAATTCTTTGTTTACTGCATGGCCTCTCTATTTGAGGGCTTCTTGTTGCAGTAGGTTTGGCTCTAGCAAGGGCTTCTTCCCAACCAAACACTATTTTGCCATGAGAGGTTGGGTAAATGCCTTCTTTTTTCCCCTAAGAAGTGTGGTTCTGGTAAAATGCAGATGCAGTAAATGCAGATGCAGTGGTCCCAGCTGTCTGAAACAGAAAAGGCTTCCAAATGAAAAAGGAATTATTGACACAATGGAGAGAAGCATCAAATCCAGTTCCTCACACCACTGCCAAGCCCTCAGCAGATGTTCAGCCCAGGTGATTCCCCAGAACATCTGTGCCATATCCTTTACCTGCTGCAAGCCACAAAATGTCGCCCTGCAAGACCTCGCAATAAATTTCAGACCTTGTGTAGAAAAGACAAAACCTTCCAAACTGCGGTGTATTTCAGAGAAAAATGAGAGAGCAGAGGGAAAGAAAGGAGCAAACTGCTCCTAATAGTTACCCCATATGTTCTACATGCTCTGATAGTGACTTTTCCTAATGCAAAGCCATGGCACTGTGCTAACAACCAGCACTTTTTGTACCCTGAAGCTCACGGCTCACCTAAGCTTTCTCTGATCCCTCCAGTGAGCCATTAGTGCACCAACTGTTGTGAGGTTGTTTTAGCAACAGTTTGAAAAGTGATTTTTATGAGCTGTTTATTACCTTCTCAGATTTATTGTGTTCCATTCAGACTGATTATGTGGGGGAAAAAAAAATCTCTTAAAGAACCTGAACTAAACCAAACCAAACCGCAAAGGCTACATGTCTTTTCTTCCTTTGTTTTTTCTTTCCTCTACACTTTTGGGACAAATGTCAGAATTAATTTAAGTCAACATGTGAAAAGCAATAATTGGTCTTGAATATTTCAAAGTTTGAGTATTTAAATTAAGGTTCTTCTGAGTGAATTTAGTTGCAGGAGGTGATTTGTAGATTCATTCCCTGTGATTACAAGATGATTATCTGCTCCTTCCTGTCTCAGGAATCTGTGTCTGGGGCTTGACATGCAAAGGTGAATATGCCATACATTTTCAGAGCTTGATGATGCTGATGAGAACTTCCTCACGGCCCAGACCTGAAAGGCTGCCAGGTGTTGCACCAAGCAGGGGCTGTGGGAAGGATTTCTTCTCCAAGGATGTGGGGCTATGTAAATTAACATCAAACTGCTCTGAATCATCTCAGCTAGATGGTAAAGAGGAGTTCTTCTGCCAATAGCACCAATCTCCATGGCTGAGCTTTGGATAAATGCTGCTATATTGACAAATTAGGAGTCTTTCTCCTCGGTTTATTCTGTATTTTCCTATCATCGCTCCAGCCACAAATTTCAGCAAATTTCCAATTTTTGCTGTGGTTAGGAAGTGACTTTTCAAGCAAGTACATGTGCAAAAATGGGTACCTGTCCTGTCAGTCCCCCAGCACAGCTCCAACAAGCCCAGCACCCTTTTATCCCAGCTTCAGAAGGATCCCACTCTGCATGATGCCTGTGCGAGCCCCTCCACTGATTGTGAAAAAAGCTCTGGGAATTGCAAGACAAAGTCCAGGAAATCCAATGAGGCTGAAAGCTGGACACACAGCTGAATGTTTTCCCTTTCCCCTGGCAGTCAGTGAGAGGAAAGCCCAGGAGGATGCTTGGCCAGTGGTGGCACAGGACGGGGATGTGGCTCCTGTGCAGTGATGAACAGAGCACATGGGAGCAGCCTCCTGCAAGGGGGAGGCAGCCAGTCTCCTTGGATTAAACAGATCCCCTGGTTCTGTGAGGCTCCACTGTGTTTCTGACTCATCATTCCTCTTGTGGATTTTTCCTTCTTTTTTTTTTTCTTTTTTTTCTGGTCTGTCCATTGACTGAAGGGGCCACAGACAGTAAACTCTCCATCAGCCCTAAAAAAATGGGTTTTCTTGGATGTAGCTGTGACATCAAGACAGAAATGAAGATTTTCAGTCTTCACAGTAATTAATATCCATCCATCAGCTTTAAAATCAGCTGTGTATAATAAATGCAAGAAGCTAAACATCTTGCTGCTGAGATGGTTGTCACCCAGGCAAGACAAGCCTCCTGTCAAGGGCTCATTTGTGTAATTCCCCTAAAGGCCAGATGCAGCCCTAAGAATCTGAGAATTCAGAGATTTGCCCTGCTGCCTTGTTACCCTGCATGATCATTTCTGATAAGTGTTCTCGTTTAATCATTTCCCTGCATAAAGCCCAGGGTTCTCTTATATTTGCCTGTGTCATATTAATAAAAGTCCATTTGGGAGGACGCTGGGGGTGGAAATGAGTTGACCGAGGTTAAGTAACAATTGTACAAAATTGTTTTGACATTATGTTAATATCTGCTCATGTATTATCCTCAATTTAAAGTTAATCACCAAAATTACCATTGCAGTTCCCAAAATCTAATGAAATAAGATTTGTTGAGGTGTGAATAATACAGAAATTGAGAAGCGTTCAGTCACTACAAAAAAAAATAACCGAAATAAACTGCTGGCTTTAACTCTCTGAGTGCTCCTATAAACTGAGGTGAGTTCACAAACTGTATCAGAATTCTAACACTTTGAAATTGTGGCAGGGACTGAGCAGGGTGTGTCCTGCTCCTGGGTTTTTCTGTGCACACAGGGCTCAGCACAGCCGGTCCCATTCCTGTCCCAGATCCTGGGGCATGGCTGGACATTTCAAGCTAATAAATATGAATTGATGCTTTAATGGTCAGTGGGTTTCACTATAACCTGGCTGTGCTAGGATGAACATATCTGATCTGGGAATATGAAGACAGACCACTGCTATCATGAAAAAGCTTTTTTAAAAAAATGATTACCATAAATTCTAATAAAAAACCAGTGGGGAAATATTAGCACAAGGAATGAAAAGAGATGGAAGAATCTGTTTGCCTCTTGTGTTACACATGAATGAATGTGGAGAAAATAAAGGAAGAAACTGTATATGACAGTCTGGTCCACAGCTCACTGTTAGCTAATTTAGATAAAACAAATACAAAAATCTTTTTTAAAAAATAGGCTAAATCCATACTCACACAGAGGCTTGGTGCAGAAAGAATTCAAAGATAAATTGTGTGCTACTGGGAGAAAGTAATAATAGCTATTTTTGTAAAACTGGAAAATGGAAAATTGTGGTGGATTTGAACAAGGGTTTCAACCACAGCAAGAAAATAAATAATAGTTCTGAGAAAGGGCATCCAAACAGCACACCTAGAGGCTTGCTGCCTTAGATGTGTGAGTGGGTTATGAGGAGAAGGGTGGGACAGCTGCAGCAGGCTGGGCTGGGTGGCTCAGGTGTCTGCAGGGACAGCGATGCTCTCTGCCTCACCTGGGCCATCTCCAGGGAACAGGCACAGAGAGCAGGAAACAGGTGATACGTGAGAAAAGAAAGAAAAGATAAAGACAAAATACAAGGAGCAAAGAAAGGAATGGAGGAGAAACCAAACCCAGATAATTGCCACAGACATAACTAAAAGTTGTCACGATTTACAGAGCATTTCTTATGTCCAGATTGAAGCATAGGAAAGACAATACAGGAGAAAGAAGAAACAGCCATAGATGATCCATTTTTTGATCCTCACTTCACACTCCAAACCAGCTGACTTACTGGGAGAGGCAGGAAGAATCAAAATTTTTGATAGAAAACTCCAATTTTCATGTGCAAAATGAATCAGTCTGCATTTGCATCTAGTTTTCCTAAGGGTGAGTGTACAGAGATCTAGTCAGTCACGGCCCAACCTGTTCTGGCACAGCAATTGCCGCCAGTTTTGTGGATAACAAGTACAATTTCAAGTGAGGAAACAAGCTTGAAGGAGACTGAAGACCTGATCCTCTGTTTGCCTCAAAAAGCTACAGAACAGATGCATTGTTGGCTTTAATAAATTCCCCATGGAGATTTCATATCCTCTCTAAAGTGGTTCCACAAAATCCTGTTTTCAGCTTCTTCACCTACCATTATCTGTAAAATGATCCTTGTTCTTCTGGTGTTGGGGCTTTTGCTGTGACATCCAAATGAGAATGTTTTGATTCATAGAAGAATTAAAGATGCTTTTCTCTTGAATGTTTTTTTTTTGTTGTACAATGGAGCCAAAAATCTATCAGGACAAAATTGATAGTTGCTGCCAGAAATAAGAGAAAAGTGCCCAGGCATAACATACTTCCTTTGTGGATGTTGCTGTTTTTCAAAAGGAAAACAGATTGAATTATCCCACAAGTTACTGGAATCTGAAATAAAACCATTGCCACAATGGTTAAGAAGGAGGTGGATTTTAGAAGTGCTGGGACAACAGAGAACCTTCCTTCTGAAACTTCCAAGTTCTAAGTACCATGAGAAAATCCAGCTAAGGGGACATGCCTTCTGGCAAAATGTCATTAATGCCGAGCTGTGTGTGACAATGTCACCCTCTTGTAGCTAGGAAAATAACTGCAAGTGTAATCCTTGTAGTGGCACAGCCACCTATGGCCACATCCAACTGCCTGCAGCCACTCCAGACCTTGGAGGACAATTAGTGCCAGGCTGGGCTAATTCTGGACTGCAAGAAAGGATTGCAGACTCTGAGGGGTCAGGCTGAGAGCTGGGATCACAAACACAGAGTGAATGTTCAACCACAGGACAACAAATCAAATAAAAGTAAAAATAAATAAAAATCTTTCGTTTCAATGGCTGTTACAGGCAGGGATCAAAAAGAGCCCCACAGTGCTGAGCAGGGACTGAACCAGCCAAGGGGCTGGGTATGTTAGAGGGGGCACCTTCAGCAAAAAAAAACAAAGTCAAAACTGTTCTGGTGACCTTAACACAAACACGAGACCACAGACACTGGGAATGGTTTAGTAGATTTGTGATTTAAACTCCTCTCATTTTAAAGTGTCACACTTTAACTGTCCAAATGCAACTGAGTATGTTCCATGGGTTGATACCTAATTCCAGCAGGGAAGAGTTAGGCTCTTCCAAATTGAACTATTAATGTAGTTAAGCCTTTCTGTTGCACGATCTCTTGGAATAAATTCCGTTTCTAACATGGTTTTGTTAGCCTACAGTTTCCCAAACTCCTTCAAATCAAAATGCCCACTGCTTCTTGGCAATTGCTAATTAGACAAGATCAAACACCGTGGGAACCTTTGCTTTATCCTTACCACGACCATCTTGCTTTTAATTGGCAAAGGCTTTGTGGACAGACTGGTGCCTGGTCAGACACAGTTGTTTGTCCTGTTCTGATTAACAATCTCAGCACTCTCTGCAGTTTTGTTCTCTTGCAGAGGCTTATGGGAGGTTACTAAGAAACTTGGGATTTCTTGTAAGACTGCTTTACAACATTACTTGCCACACATAAGATTATTTAATACTTTAAGATAATTTACTATGCTGGTAACTAAAATTTCAAGCTCTACCTTGCATGTAGAGGTGATTGCTTTTAAAGATTGTCAACAGCCAGTGATGGCATTTTCCTGAGCAATCCCAAACTCCTCGTGCCTTTGGGCATGGACAGGCTGTTTCATTTTACCTTCAGCCAGCCTGCACTTGGTGTGGATGAGTCTGGCTTAGCCTCTTCCCACAGAAAACATCATCTGCACACTGAACCCAGGCCAGACTCGCAGAAGGGTTCACAAAGTGTTCACTTGGCCTGAAGCTGGGATTTGTGTTTTCTGAGCCAAATTTGAGGAGAAGCAGAGAGGCTTTCTAGCTGGGGGTGTGCCAGGCAGGTGGAAGCTACAAGCAAGTGCTGAGGCCTGATTCAGACACCATTTTCAGAGATGCAGACTGAGCAAAGTGAAAGCCCTGAGAACTGAAACTCTTGTGTAGGTGCCCAAAAACTGAAATTACAGTTCTCTCACTGCTTTCACTCTGGGATCTGGGGCCCATTTGCACACAACCAAAGGTTTGCAGGTACCTCCTGAGTCACAAGTCACTTCATTTCAGCTTGTGGTGATGATGCTTTAGAAACAAGGAACAAGCTCTGCTCACAGCTCTGTTTAGCCATCTCTCCAAGTTATTTTGCAAGCTATATGGCTTCTCCAGAGACCCTGGGCTGATTTACTCGTAGTTTCCATTGCAGCCTGAGAGCTGCCTGAACCACTATCCAGTGCCCTGCATGGAACATTAAACGATGCCTTAAAGCTCTGGACTCTGGTGTGTATGCTCTGCCCAAGCACCCAGTGCTTCCTTGGACTCTGTTCTCTCTTCTCTGCCTTGTTCTCATCCCTCCTTGAAGTTTCTCATGTTTCACCTGCAGGATCAAGGTCTTTCTAGTCTGAGAACATAAAGTTTTGAGATGCTCAAAACCACAGGAACACACTGGCCAAGGGAATTTACAGGTTCAACCCCTTCACAATGAGCCTGAGATTTCATGACAATGAATCATGAGACAAATTAGATGGGAAAAGGGAGCTTGAAACATCCTTAGTCTTAAGGTGAGTCCTGCTCTGCATCATTGGCCTAGTATACTCTGCTCAGGGGAAAAAACACATTATTCCCCATACAAATCTAGGATCAACAGTACCAGACTTTTCATGTTGGATTTATTAATCTGTTTTCTGTTGGTCGTCTTGCTCGAGGCTTTCTGAACAAGAGAGCTGTGTAGCTTGGCTGGTTGTGGGGGAAAGAGGTTAACACTGAAGACTACAGAAGCTTCTGCAATTAGACAATTTCTTTGTAGCATAGAGTAGGCACCAAGCTGACCTCAGAGGCCTTTTTTTGCTGTTGCAGAAGCATACTCAACAAGTTTTCTCAGCAGCTGTGCATTAGTGTTCCGTGTTAAATGGGCTGATTATACATTACAACAGCTTCCCTGAGATCTTCCCATCACTTTGGATTTCTTCACGGCAACTTTCTCTCTCTCCTTCTTTTCCCTTGCCTCCAAGGGGTGTTTTGTAACTGTGTGCCATCCTGTGGGAAAGCAGATGGGGGGATCATAGAAGTCGTGCTTCAGGGATTCATAGGAAGATTGTTCTGTCCTGATTCTCAAAAAAAAAAAAAAAAAAAAAAAAAAAAAGAAAAAAAAAATACTTGTCTCATATTTCTTTTCAGAAAAAGAAGTTTCAGGCTCTGGCAGTGTGGGACGCACAGCCGTGGGGAAGATGGAAGTGTGCACACACCACAGTATCTGAAGAGAGAAAGGAGAGGTTTTAAGACCTTCTGATATAGGTCAATTTTTATTATGATTGTTTTGGTGCACCACTTATTTATATTCTTGTTAATCTCTCTGACCTGTATGTACCCTCTCCTTCCACACAACAGCAAGTTCAACATTTCTGGTTACTGAAGTGCTCATAGACTAAATTTGGGGAGAAGGGGCAGCTGCCTAGGAGAGGACACAACGTCTCAGCTGAGGGCAGGGACTTGCAAAGTGGCCCATCTGCTGGGATCACTTCATGCCTCTCAGTCTCTGCTTGCTGAAAAGGCCTGTGCAGGAGGATCTCTGGTTTACAGTTGCTGGGATAAACAGAGGAGGGTTTTGATTGGGTTTTGGGGTAGATTTCCCCCCAAACTCTATCTCACTTTGAGTATAAGATATGTTGCTGGCTTTGATCCCCTCCAAATAACTTCTTCTGTATTTTTACATCCCTTCTTAATTGCCTGTGATGGTTTTCTTTCTCTTTTGTGCTTTTTCTGGAGGGAGTGATGTGTGAGGACTGTAGGTCTGCTGTGAGCAACTAGCAAAAGCTGCATTCTGATGAGACACATTTAGTTTTCCAATTGCTTTCTGGGGATAGCTGGAGTGTCTGTGCTTTCTTAACTGAGGTGTGATGCTCTTTGTCATGGAGGAAAAGGAGCTCAAGCTCCTCTGCAGCTTGTTACACCCTTATTCTGTAATCAATAGTTTTCATCCCCACTTGCTATATGGGCCCCAAAAGTTTTTAGTGGCATAACAAATTTTCTTGTAAGAATTTATGGCTTTTTGCTCTCATAACTACCTTTTGAGAGCCCTTAGAAGTAGTCTGTGGATCCCAGGAGTCCTTAGGCAGCGGATTGAAAACTTGGGCTGCAGTTGTTTGTGAGCTAAGCTCAGAGCCTGAGTATTTTGGCTGACTTCTGAGCTTTGTCTCTTTCTTTTTTTTCCTCTTCTCCCCAAAGCATGCACCCATCCCAAGGGACGTGGAGATTCACAGTCTAATTTTGAGCAGCTAAACTGAACCGTATGTTTTTATAATGGTGTGGCAAGCTTTCTGGAGCCTGAAACACAGCAGGAGGGTTAAGCTCATACAACCCAAAAGCACATTTGTTAACCTGGCCTTCATGTTTAATGTGAGTAAAAGAGTTTTTAGGAGGACACGAGGGGAATGTAGCACCTCTGAGTTGGCTGAGATGTGAGAGCAAGAAAGAAGCCCTCTGATCTTAGGGACAGGCATGGGAGTGGGGCTCTCCAAGCAGAAAAACACTGAAAAGCCAAACTGCTCAGGCTGAGACTGATGATGAACCAGTGTGTTTTAAATCTGCTGTGCATCTGTTATGTGTACTCTGCTCTGAAGCTGGTACACTGCTGATTCTAGGAGCAACTTCTTCACAGTTTGGGCGGAGGGAAACCACAACAATACTGAGTGTTAGAGGCTTTTTAGACTAGTGGAGAAAGTGAGTAACAAGATCCAATGTCTCTGTTTGTCTAACATTGATTTCCATTAGTGAAATGAGCTGGATGTTTTTAACAATGGGATGATGGACCCCTGGAACAGTGGCCTAAGGGAACCCCTGGATCAGTTGCCAGGTAGTTAAGAGAGCAAGAGTTGGAGGCTCTCTGTTACTGAAATCCAATATATCAAGTTCAGATCACTTTTCTGAAACTGCCATTCTAGCTCAACTAGAACTTCCTGAGCTCAGTACAGGACCAGCAGGTGAATTTTTGCACCCGGAGATAAGTGGGAGGTCAGATTAGAAGATCATAACAGTCTTTTTTTTACCTTCAGAGTTGAAATCCTTGAGCATATAAAAGTGAAATCAAAGAGATGAGAAGGGTCTCAGGCCCAAATATTGCCTGCCAAACCCTATTACCAGAACTGCAGTTCAAAGTGATCTGTGCCTTGCTGGACCAGAATTTTGACCACTGACTATGGCAAAGGATGTAAGCGTTAGGAGAAGGGACAGGGTAGCAAGAAAACGATGTCAGGTTCAGGAAACCTTCACTTTCCCCACCTAGAGAAGACTGGAGAGACTCATGAATTGCCTTGGGCTAAGCTAGGCCTGTGTTTCAGAGGAGAACCTCCCAGAAGCGTGCAGGACTCTGTGTGTTCTGCAGGGCACAGGAGCAGGAGTCCCAAGAACATCACAAGGATGGGCTCTGAGCACGAGCGAGGACAAAATGAGAGATGGGCAGCTAATGACAAAACCCTGACGTGGCTTGAAGCCCCTGCTTCCTCTCCTGCCACTGCAGAGGTGGGCACAGAACAGGTGAAGTCACACCCTCAGTGTTTCCCTGTGATCCTCTGCAGGACAGAGCAAAGGGCCCCCAGTCCCCAGTGCACAGAGAGCAGCTCCATTAACGAGTGCTTGCAGCCCAGCCTGCCTGGTACCCAATGCTCTGCATGCACACAGGTTATGAATGATTTCTTCCCTAAGAAATGAACCCAGGTTAAAAATAGCTGTGTGCTGCCTCCTTCCTGCTTGCTGGGGCCGGAGATCACTTGAAGTGCTGGCAGTCATTTTTAATGTGGAAATGTTCGGGAGCCAAAATTGTCTGGCATCTCCTGCCAGTGTGGGGAGCTCTGGGGACAGCTGGAGGGCAGGCAGTGGAGTCTGCTTTTCTCTTCACCCTGGCCTGGAAGGAGAGGGTAAGAGGTTCACCCTGGAGACAGCTCCTCCATTCTCAGTTCCACCCTTGACCCTCTGCTGAGCTTGTTAATGAAGGGCCAATTAACACTGGGTGGTTTTGTTACGTGGCACCTGGAGCTGGATCAAGAGAAAATATTTTCAAGCTGCTACACTACAGGCAAACTGAGCCTGATACTCTGCCTGGTGCAGGGGACAGCCTCCTGCATGTGTCACCAGCTCCCTGTTACCTGGTACAACAAGTTACATGTTTGGAGGTTTATATGGCAGCTCTTTGTCCATCCCTGCTCCTCTTCTGTGGGATTATATCTGCAAAGAGCATGCAAAGCTGGAAGGGTTGAAAATTTAGGACTTAAATTACTACACAAATGCTTTCTCATTAATTCTTATCTCAGGGCTTACAGGAGTTTGCCACCATTTGAGAAGCAGGGGCACAAAGAACTGGTACCACCTGATGATTCCCTCACTGCCTGCTGACCTGAAGGACTGACTAAAGCCTAGAATGGCATTGTAAGTAATGATATGTTCTTGCAGTTTGCAATGAAATAATCAGGATTAAGCCCAAAGGCATGATTAAAACTATGCAGCTCATACTGTGGCGTGAGGAGGATGAAAACAATCAGGTATTTACTTACTGAACAGTTAATGCAGAGGTTTTTACTCTGACTAATCAAAGCTCTTGAGGTGGGCAATGTTTGTCAGATCATGCCTGAAAGAGGTGGAGATTTCTGGTCTCTGTGCTTGCAAGGAGAGAAGGAAGGGGGAATACAAGGATCTAAACTATCTCTTGCACCCCAGATGTCAAAAACTCTGTGAGAGATGTGCTGTTTGAGTTTCTGGCCTGCAGATCTCCACACAGGCATGATCAATCACTGATGGATGGTGCTGGGAAGGTGGGAAATTTGTTTTATCTTCTGACTCCAGCAGAGCCTGATCTAGGAGATGGTTATTGAGAGAGCTTAATTGGAGCCTGAAGGGAACTGAGAAGCTGTGACCTTCTATCCATATCAAGGCCATTGCCACATGGCAAGGCAGGAGTTGTCACCAAGCAAACTCCTTCGTCTTCCTCCAACAGCTTGAAAATGAGACAGTTTTCTTGATTTCAGACATTTTGAGCATGAAGTTTTTCTACCTCCAGCAGAAACCCAAATGCCCTTCCCTGCTCATCAAATGCATCTGTGTCTTTGCTGTGCTGGCATCTGGAGCATCCTTTCCATGGTGCTTTCCTTTCCATCCTTTCCATCCTTTCCATGCTGTTTTCAAGCCCTCTCACTTCTTCCCTTCCTCAGCTAGAGCAGTGTGTGCCCTCAGGTCTCTGGCTGAGCCCTTCTCCCTTGTCTCCTCCCAGCCTCAGTGATTCATTATAAAAAATGATCCAGTTTTCAGAAGTCATGAGGTTCTGTGTCTTCCACTTAATTATTGTTTTATTTTAATAAGCAATTATGTTTTGAAGGCACCTCAGGGCTCCAGGCGTTAACCACTTATCACCTGCTGAGTGATTTAAAACCAGTGAAGCACATCCCATTTACAGGTTGGAATAAGGCCTGAATCCTATCAGGAGACAAATGAGTTCAGAAATACTCCATGTTCGTAACTCATTGCTGATGGTTTCATCTCCTGGTCCTCAGAGAGGGGCTGGTTATGTGCTGGAGGGATGTCTGTTCCCTTGCTGTTCTGATAAGAAGCAAAGGGTTCATTAGAGGCTGTAAAAGGGAGAAGACTATCTGTTGGCTGGCTTGTGCAATTTACTTTGCCAAGTATCTTCCCCGAGTCTCTCTTCACTACACACCACAAAATTCCAGCTACTAAATCAACCCACAGCTCGGGTATCCCTGGTGTGAGATGCAAATCTGCTCCGTTGTGAGTTGTAGGAGCAGGAAGCCTGTGAGTCTCAGCTCCAGAAGTGACACAGAAAATAAATACAGTTTCACAGGGCTGAGGTATTAGGTGCAGTTGTTGGTTTTCCTTCAGGACTTGTTATTCCCTACCAGAGGCAATTTGTTGAGCCCACTCCAAGAGCAGGAAACTCATTAGATGTAGCAATTCATTGGAATAAACTCTGAGCACTCTCATAGATTGGAGGACAACCTGAGAAGCACCACCTTAAAGAACAGAGACCTGTGTTATCAGAGTTATCTGGCTTTCTCCTGAAGTTTTTATAACCTAGAGGCTTGGTTTTTGTCCTCCCACATCTCCTTGACTTCCAGGTGGCACAGTTACAAGCTTGTTTGAAAACAGAAATCCATTATATCTTTATTTTTATGTTCTGCATTAAAAATACAACCCAGGCCTGCACTGATCTCCTCACTGGAGCTGCAGCCCAGCTCGTGGTGGAGCATCATTACTGACATTATCCACAGTGTTAGTCAGCACATGGGCCATATGCTCCAAGGTGTGCATTCTCCACAGATTGCCTGAGTCATTCAAAGGCTCCGGGGAGTTTTTAAATGGGTTTAAATGCCAGGGGAGGTTTAAAGGCACTGTAACCCACACCAGCCCTCAGCTGTCAAGGGATGCAGCTTTGGTGCCAGCACAGTCCTTGGAGGAATGCTCTCACATGGTGCACAGGAGCTTCCTGAATTGGGAACCTCAGGGAGCAGAGAGACCCACTGGGAGCCAGTGGTTGATGTGTCAGGGGCTGAGGGTACCCGTGCAGGGCTACAAAAAAGGAGCCTGGGGAGAAAGGAGAAATGGGAATAAGCTGAGGTGAGAGTGAAGGTGGTGTCCTTACTGCAAGGAACTGTTTCCTTCCCATTTGCTCTCTGATGCATCCTTGGGGATTCATTTTCCACGCTGAAGATGCTTATTTAAAAGTGTAGTTTCTTTGAATAAAGTAGGGGGGTAGAAGATCACAGTAAAATGTGCTACAAATATGTTCCTTGAGGTGACCTGAGCTGTTCCTCCTTTTGTTTCAAACTTCCAACCTCTTGGCCCA
Organism: Prinia subflava; assembly: GCF_021018805.1. NCBI lineage: Eukaryota > Metazoa > Chordata > Aves > Passeriformes > Cisticolidae > Prinia > Prinia subflava. The sequence continues at coordinate 7,096,575 of NC_086261.1, forward strand.
TGTAAGTCGTGTGCCCTGGCCACTTTCTTTTCCACAGCCAGAAATGAGGACAGCAAGCTTTCTCTTTGGGGAAACACAGCCATTTCTAAACAGCAGTCAGCCTGAATTACATGTCAGAGCAGCTCTTGTTATGCTCCTACCCGTGCATCACCAGAATAGACCCAATAAAAAGCCTCGTTTCTCTTTATTTCCTTGTGACTTTACCTCCCCTGTCCATTTGACCTTCTGTTGTCATCCTCTCTTTCTTCCTGGCCCAATGTCTGCTCTGATTTAGAAACTGATGGCTCCAGCTCATCTCTCAAAGGGAGAGCAGGACATCCAGAAGAGTCTCTGTGTCAGTGTCTGGAAATGTGGAGCTTGCAGGGGCTGCTCCTTCACTGCTTTCTCCTGCAAGGTCTGAGTGTTACTTGCTCTGTTCCTGCTTCACCACCTTCCCTGGAGCCGGGCAGGGATGCCTCAGTTCTTTCCTACAGTCCTTCTGGTGTTCTTAGCTTGGATTTGGAGCACAGCTCAGCAATATCTGCTTGTCACATCCCCACCAGACTGGGGAAAGCAATGCAACAAATTCAGCAGAGCTTGGTGATAGGATTTGACCCAAATCACAGAGGGGAAAAAGAAGCAGCTCTGTAAAAACTGAAATTCATCTGGATGATAAATTCTATTAGAGGCAAATAAATACAAAAGCCAGGTATGACAGGGGCATATTCTGATTTTTCTCTTGTCTTAGTGTGATTTGAGCATAATTTGATGGGGCTCAGCTAAGCAAGCAGTGCAGAGACCCTGAGGAATGAGGCTCTGTTTGCTGAAAAGTCAACATCATGCCTCCACAGCAGTAGGAGAAGAGGTGTGAATGAGATTGCGTAGAATAAGATCCCTTTCTCCCTGTTGGGAGCTTAAAGAGATTGGAAACACACTTGAAACCAAATAGACAGAGCTGGACTTGCAGACTGTGTAGGCATTTTGATTTTTCTTACCCTTCTCTGGGGCAGAGCTCAATGAAGACATCAAAGAAGGTGCCCTCAGACAGATTTGTGAAGATAGGACTGGGCTTTAAACCAGCATGCAGACCTGCTGGGCAGAGATGGTTTGAGGCAAAATTAAGGAAAAAAAAAATAGCAAACTCAGGTGAAGTTGGGAAGTACCAAGAGTTTCTTAGGTAAAGATATCCAGCTGCCCATTACCAGTACTTGGCATATGATCTATCAATATTTATGAGCACACTCCTGCTTGATGTAGGGTCTATACATTCTGTCCAGTCTAGTTAGTTTGTTTCCCTGCAACTAGAAAGCAAAATTTCATAGAAATAAGACATTTTTCAGACAGCTGAAGGATTCCCTGGCTGCCCAGAACTTGATGGGAGAATGAAATGCTAATAATTCGCTTGGACAGGCTTTTAGGGCTGAATTAAGGAGCAGCAAGCACCATCCAAGTGTGGAACAATTATGTCAGTTTATGCCTGGAAAGCCTGAATTTGCACATGTAAGATGGACAGAGACAGAGCTCAGCCTGCCTAGTGATGGCAGAAGCTGCATTCCTGAGCTGCACCACAGCAGGGTCCAAAGGCCCTGAAGGATGCAGCCCTTTAGAGTTATAAAATACAGATATTGGAACTGGAGGTGAGGTCTGGTGATGGTGAATCCTTCCTCCTTGCACTTTTCCCGTTGAGGCAATACAAATTTATTTCCTGGAACATTTCCTCAAGTGTTTTCTTTCCTGTTGCTGTTGGAGTGAGGTGACATTTTTCATGCACAGTGTGGTGGATGTGCCCGAGGCAATGCTGAAACACAAGTCCTCCATCTCATCTCTTTCCCCTGTTCCTATGCAAGTCTTGGGTTGGGGGATGAGCAATAACTCAGTAGTGTTTCCAAGCCACAGGGGAATGGCTGGAAATTAGAGGGACACCTTGATAGAAGAGCCATTTGAAGCAATATTAATTATCAGGCAGCAAGTTCTGGACAATTGAATCACAACTCCAGATGTTCCCATTCTGACTAAATGCTTCAGCAAAAATGTTTAATTGATTGCTATCTTGTGAGCTCTGTGTGTGTGTGATAAAACCCAAGACTGCTGAGCTAGAGGGATTGTCAGATGATAGCAACAGAGTGCATTGAGTGTTTCTTCACCTTTTTAAACTTATGCTTTTTTTCCATAGGTAATCGAGGCCAGGTTCAAAAATATTCTTAAAGTTATGATCTTTATTGTAGTGTCATGGTGCTGATTGAAGTCACTGGGCCCCACTGTACATGGATGCCTTTAAATAAAGAGACATCTCTGTTTGGTCTGAAAGGCCTCTGAGTCTTGTCTAATGAGGAACTGCAGATTCAAGGCCTTCTTGATTTCTATATACCTGTAGAACAAGTGCAAGGACAGGAGGGCAGCTGAAAGAAGAAATAAGCCATTGAGATAAAATAAAACCAACCTGAGCTTTTACCCCAGGCTGTAATTGTACTAGATCTGAATTTCAAATAAGAAATTATTTTTCTACTTTTTTTTTCCTCCTGGCCTTTAATCTCCAGTCAAATTCAGAAATGTCAGCCAAGTATAAGGATGTTCTACCTGACATCTTGGGGGCTGGGAGGCCTCAAAGCACCACAAGGTAAGGGAAGATGTATAACAGGTAAAGTGACCCTTGGCAATGAAATTATAAAGTCCCAAAGATTTGACTTGTGTTTCTGCAGCTGGATGGGTTCAGAGACCAGATCCAGATTCTCATGAAATCACAGGCATCTTTTAATTTAAGTGAAAACTGGCATGACCCTAATGGAGATGCTTCTCACTAAAATGTTCCTTTTCTGATGATTAGCAGATTGGTTGTGAGCTGATCCAAGGTGGTTTCTCACTAGGGCAAACCCATTGATTTCAGTGGAAACATCCTTAACTTTTAGGTCTCATTCCTTTTCCATACTACAAAAACTAAACTGATAGAAGTAGAGGAAGTAAATTAGTCCCATGCTTCTAAAAACAGGAATGCTACTCCTAAAAGTATGAGAAGTACTTAACGTAAAAGGTTTCTGTGGAAAAAAAAAAAACAACAACAAAGAAAACCACAACATATTGCCAGGCAATCCTAGTGTGTTGTCATGAGAACAAGTTTATGCTTTATTTGCGCCTTTCCTCTCCAAAGTTTCAGTGCATGGAATTCTGCTGTATTAAAAACTGTTACAAAGATCTCAGTGCTGCCCATGACCATGGGAAAAAGACTGATTTAACAAGGGGAAGAGACATGAATGTGATGTGCTGAAATACTCAACAATTTGTTCCTTGGTGCTTGGTTATGCTGAATGCTTTTGTTCCAGCTGGGGTTACTCATCTGTGAGCAACAAACCAATGGCACAAAATGTCTGCACACAACCTTTGTGTTCGTGTTCTTCTGTTGCTTCAGAAGGTTCACAGCTCCCATGACTTGCAGGCACTGTCTGGATGTGCCAGTCTGTGCCAGACCTGAGGTGTGTGGAAACAGGTAAATGAAAAGGAAAAGCCAATTTGAAGGCAGCTGTAAAGTGGAGACTTGTTTTAATATGCAGAAATTTAGGGGTTATTAATTTGCTGGTTTTTAAAAATAGCATCTTTTTTATAGCTCTCAAAGGTGGTTGTTTCCTAGGGATTAGTGACAGGCCATTCTGCCAAGGTGTGTAGGCTGATTTTGGACAAGCTTCCAGCCAGCCTGGATGGAGGCTGATGTCTTGCAGACTCCCTAGAACACCCTGGCAAGGGGACACTTCCTATTATACTTGGCCAATAAATGCTATAGATGAACTGTTGCTTTTTCAAGACCATCCTAATCCTGCCAGCTCGAAGGGAACAGCAGCTCTGGAGGAATCCAAGATGCCTTGGCACCCCTGCTAAAGGACAAACTGAGTATGCTTCCTTCTGAGAGCACTGCTGCAGGCCTTCCTGGCAGCAGGGTTTATGGAACAGTGGCTATTTATGTATAAAGCAAAAGAAAGGAATGTGGGATCGTTTTTGTCTGCACACAGTTACCTGATCCCATTTGAAAAGCCACTGATCCCTGGCAGAATTGTAACCTTCCAGGCCATGAACAGACTGGCTCACAGGGGACTGGAACCCAAATACCCAGAATGTCATGGACTCTGGTCTGGGCATCAATTCTGAGCTTCTGTCAGGCAGAAATCAAATCCTGGGCTGAACACCTTCGAGTTTGTCAGCTCCCAGGCTGGAACAACAGACGGTTCCTGCAGCTAACAAACTGCTGCTCCAAGAGCAGGAATCAGTGGGAGCAGTTGGGCACTGATGAGCAAAGGCTGAGAGTCTGCTCCACACTGTTCAGAGCTTTGTCATCATAATTAGATCTTAAAATGTGTCAGTTCTGCATGAGACAATTCATCAGCGTGGCCCAGGAGCACGTTTGCTTGGGAGTGTGAGTGTCTGTGACTGGCACCAGAGATGCTTAATGCAGCTGGGACAATGCACAGCCACATTCCAGTTTGTGGGCTGTAGAAACAGGATGGGAATGATGAGAGAAGGAAGGACTCTTGTTACCTTCTAATTTCCCCTGCCTTCATCACTTCTGAATTTAACAAAACCTTCCCCTACAGAGAAGCAACCAGCAAAGACAGTGAGCATAAGGTATTCAAATAAGAGCTTTCCTTTCCCATCCTAAAAGTTGACTCTGAATTGTCATTTGGGTGTTCTTGAAGAGAAAATTTTTATGTCTGTATTACTTTTGTTTCTGCAACTTCTCTTGCCTCAAAGGTTTTCACACTGAGGAGACAGGAGGCTGTTCCCTCTTGAGAAGAGAAAATGCAGAGGTGACCAGGGATGATTGCAGAAGCAGGGAAAGGAGGAATGGTGGCATGAAGTGGATTTTCTGGTGTGAAGTCATGGCCTCACCCTGTATCCATGTCATCCAGGGATGCCATGTCTGCAGGACTCCAGGCCCAGAGAGACAATGCTTTGTTCATGGTATTAAATCACTCCTACATAGCCAGTTTGTGGTACATGCAATTGTAGAGATTTGGAAGACAGGAGAGCAGATGAGAAGGGATCTGAGAAGCTATTAACTTTATTTGTGGGCTTTAAAATATGTTTTTCCACCCCTACGGAGAAGGACAAAATGCATGTAGCTTATGGAGCCTGGAGGCTGCTGAACTTCACATGGATTTGAATGCCATCCTCATGGCTTTGACTAGGGAACTCATCGAGCCTCAGGACACAAGAGAAATACTGATACTCAGTGCTGGAAAACTCACCTGTGACAATGAGCCTCTCCCAGAACAGGTTATAACTTACCTGGCCACTGCCACAGCAGTGCCAGGACTGCCTTTTCCACTGTGACCCAGAGTTCATCATCCATGGAGGGAACCCACCAAGCCACAGAGGAGCTGTGTTTCTGTCTTGGCTGGATTATAAACAGATAATCTCATTCTGTTTTGCAAAATTCCCACTTCATTTATCTGTGAGGGGTACAGTCTTCCCTTCTGGCATGCCACTGCTCTGGGGGCTGTGCTGGTCCCTACTGACCATCAATTTCTAATAATGGTGAGGGCTGCATTTCAAGGATGGAACCAAGTAATTCCTCTGTCAGCTCATTGCGATATGTCCCTGGCTAAAAGCCTGGGAAACAATTTTCTTATGACCTACTCTTTGATGATAGTGGACTGTTTTATGGTGCTGCAATCTCCCACACATGCTTGGCTTTGACTGATAAAGCTCAGCTGAGAGAGAAAAAATAAAAACCACTGCTGATGTGCATTGCTGCTGCTGGCGAAGGCCAGAGCCCTGCATGGGGCCCCCAAAGAGGGGCAAGAATCCATCTGTTGAGATTAAGCCTGATTTAATTCTTCTTATAAAGCATCTTGGCAACTGTCTGGATCTGACAGGTTGATAATAAGACTCTCCCTCAATGCAAAAAGGAAAGTAATTTACATTGGCTTCACACCTCTGGCAAGCAGCAAAGATCCTGCCCCACGTTAGCGTGACTGGGGAGCAGACGTGAGAGCGCGAGCAGGCAGTGCCAGGGAAGGGGGAAGGCTTGCTCCGTGCTCCAGCAGGCACGAGGAAAAGCCACTTGCAAAAAGTCAGTGGGGGAGAGCTGGGCTTGGAATCAGCATTCTGTCCATGGCAGCGGTTTGGAGCAGCTTTCCAGCCAAATCCTGAAGGATCACTCTTACGAGGAGCAGCAGCCCTACCTGATTTCGTTTTGCTCCATTTAGCCTGGCGCTCCTGCTGATGCGCTGCTCACTCTCCCTCATTACAGGCACACCAGCACCCAGCTGCACTCAGATTTTGTTTTTTGTTTTGTCATTTCATTGATAAGCCTCTGACAGCCTCCAGGGAAGGACAGTGACGCTCACTGACTGGAGAAGGGCTCTCCAAGAAATGAAAGGATGCATTACCCAGCCTCAATCTCCCCCAATTCCTGAGCACACACAGCTATTCCCAAGAGATCTAACAATCCTAGTCCCAACCTGTGTTATGTCCCACCCTAAACCTGCTGTCACACTAGCTCTGGTTCTGAGTAAGGGCCTTGTAAGCTGGGCCCTCAGCAGCTTTCTGCTGGTCTCATGCCTCCAGAATAAATTACTTGAGGCAGCCTCTCCATGCCTCATGCATGGACTGCATAGCCCCTTGGTGCAGTGCCACAGGAGGGAACAATTCTGTGATGAACTTAAAAATCCTCAGGTGAAAGCACACCAGGACAGTGCCATGTCCTTCAGGGACATGATATTTGAAAAGTTTTGTTCTTCACAACTTATCAGCTTTAGAGACCTCTGTCCCTCCTGTCAAAACTGAGCTGGGACGTGGTAGGGAGGGAGAGGAGAATTGGGAAAGAAAACTAGGAAAGGAAATGTCAAGGGAAACCAAGTGGGTGGCTGGTGAGAGCATTTACTTTGCTTGTTCCCTGGCCACTGGGATCATGCAGAGGTTTTTTTCTGTGACAAGGCACTGGCTGGGCCCTAGGGCTCCTTCTCTTGGAGTGCTCTCTGTTACAAGGATATTTTTTGGAGACCTCATTATAGCACACACTCAGCCCAGGGTGGTGTGGCATGAGGGACTCCTGAGAGCTTTTAAATGCCTTGGCCAACCTTGCTGGATGTGGGAAGGGCACTTGGGTGCAGAGAGGTACTGAAGGTTCCTAGGAAGCAGAGCAGAAGCATTCCTTATGCTGTGGGGACACAATCACTGGGATGTAAGTTTGTTCTTTGACCTCTGATTTAATCTGTGTTTAGAGGAAACCTGTGTTCCAGTGTGCATTGGTGTATTCCAGCTTTGAAAATGTCATGCAGCTGCTTTGGGGAAAGTGAAGCTCCCACCTCAAGGCTGGGGCTGATTTAGGGTGTTGGCAAGAGTGAGCAGGGCCGCAGAGGAAGGGACAATGCCGTGTGGCAGGTGGGAAGGTTCCGGTGATGGGAGAAGAGTTCTGAAAGGTGGAAATCATGGAATGGTGTTGGATGTTGTGCAGAAGGTACGACCTAGAAGGTGAAGGGAAGGTACATGAGCTGTTTTGGGGGAACTAATCTCTAAAGATCAGGAATAAGAAAAGTTTACTGAATATTACCATTAATAATATTGGAAGAGCAATGTAACTAGTTGTGGAGATTGCATCCACATCCTGGCTGAGCCGTGCTGGAAGGGCAGGGTGCTTCGTTCAGGGGTCTTAAACACTGTCTGTCATTGTGCCAGGTAAATACAGGACCCTGAGAAGCAGGCTCAGCCCTTACAACAATCCTTACAAATGAGAGATCCTGCCTGAAAGCAAAAGAGATGAAATTAAGACAAGTGCAAAGCACTCCTCTGGGGCAGGCAAAGCAGAATACACAAACACAAAACAGAGAATACACAATGAGGCATCTGGAGAGGGCTGGGGTTGCTCTGGTTCACAAGTAGAATATGAATAACCCTGCAAGGCTGCTGCAAAACCTCATTGTATCCAAGATTGTATTAACAAGAGTGCTCTTTGCCAGACTGGTGAGACAATGATTACAGCCTGCTTGGGGCTGACAGGGCTTCAGTCAAGTGTAGGTGTCCAGAACTGATGTGGAACTTTATCTACACCCATTAAGGAATTTGGAGAGCCCAGGGTGAAGAAAAGCCTAACAACAAATCAAGTGAATGATAAGAGGTCAGGCAAACAAGGTCTGCCCAGGAAGATTGAAGGCACTGCATTAGTTCATTTTAAGAGAGAAACTATGGAAATGGGATGCAGGCAGTCTTCCTCACAGAAGGAGCACTTATAAAAGGGCTGATGATGAGTCATTTTCCACGGTCACTGGTGTAAGAAAAGAAAAAAAGTGATTGAATTCATGGCAAAGATTTAAGACGTTTATTAGCAAAAGCCTTCTAATCCCTGGAGGGGTAAAACACTAGAACAGGCTGTCTAGGAAAGACGTGGCATCTTCTTTCCTAGTGAGTTTTAGGAATGGGCTAGACAAACAACTACTATTTAAGTGTATCTGACAAACAACTATTATCTGAGTTATTTAAATATATTTGATCCTGCCTCTGATGATCCCACAGAATGCCTTTCTGCCATATGTATCTATAATTAAGCACAATATAAAAAACACAGACGTTTCCTCGAGGAGTTAAAAACCCATCTATAAATAGATAAAGTCTTCATCTTTTAGTGGTAAAACTAGGTTGAATGTGCCTTATGTGACAGTTCTGTTCATATATCATTGTGGAGCAAACATCAGGAGGAGAAGGAACTCTTTAAACCAAAGAGCAGCAGTGCTGTAACAACATGAGTATAAAACTGCCCAGGCATAAATTAGGCAGGAAATTGAAAGAAAGTTTCGAACTGTCAGAACAGCAATGTTCTGAAACAGCCTTTCATAATGGGAATGCTAGAGGCAAAAATCAGAACTTGTTTTTAAAATAGAGCTTTCTAAATTAATTCAAAGGATAAAAAGAACTACTGCCTGTCATAGCCCAGTGCAGGACTAGGAGATCCCTTTTGTTGCTGGATTTTGGGAGCTGAGAGGAGGAGAAGTATTTTTTGTGCCAGTGGGACTGTTTTCTGCTCTTTATTGACACAAATGTGCTTCTTTCATCCCTCTGCTTCTTCGTGTGGGAGGCAGTTACTGACATTCCTTTCAAGATCTGAAGGTCAAGTCTCTGTTTAAAACTACATAATTGCATTAAGGTGGGGAAGGAAGGGATTCCAAGTTTGGGGAGACCTTCTTGGAGAGAACTGCGAATCCTCAGATGCTGGGCATCCTCCTGACCTTTCCAAGGCTGAATTTTGTGCTGATTGGGTCGGTGCCCTTTGGGGTTAATGTGAGCAGCTGGGAGAGCTGCCTCAGTAAAGAGCTGAGACACTATAGTCTGATAAACTGGAGCCAAACCTCATGTCCCAGAGAGTCACAGCTTGGCAGCTTAGGTGGGGCAAGGTGAAGCATCAAAGGGGGCAAGAAACTGCTGCAAAGTGATGCAGTGTGCCAAAGGCAGCTAACAGGACAGCACAGGCCCTGTGCCAGGACAGGAACTTAATTTCCTTGCTGACAAATGAAACAAAGATGTGATTGGAAGTGCCACGTTTTGGAGGTATGAGCAATTTCCCTATAATCAATCATCCAAACCAAATTGTTTTCATTTCTTTGCATTATTTAGCAGCTTTTTGATGGCAGACAATATGAGCTGGATTTTGTTTTTCACCAATCCCTAACACTAATGTGATTTGTGGGCTTTGGCAGCGGGATGCTGGGGTGAAGGGAGGCTGAACTGGGCTGTTCTATTCAAAAAACTTGGCAAAGACAATGTCTGTGATTATCAGCTAATCATTCAGGCAGAGACGTTGTTTGTCTGCTCCTATTTAGTCTGTGAAGTATCTGGCTGGGAGAAGCTGACAGTGAAACACCTCCAGGAGAGGATGTCAGAAGCAAGAGGGAGGCAGTGAGGCGGTGATAAGGCAGAGCTGAGTTTGATAAGAGCCCCTGACTCCTCCAGTAATTGCAAGAAAGGTGAGACTGATTATTAGACCTATCAGCTCTCCCGGGTATTCCCAGTTATGTGAAGCTTTTGATGTGGTTAGAGACTGTGGAAGGAGGGCTGGATCATGTATCCTGGGCTGAACTTTGTGCTTTCTCTTCCTGGTGGGAAATTTCTCTCTTAAGATCTCGAGGGCTACATAACAGTCCCTTGAACAACGTGGGGGATATGAGAGAGGAAGGAATTAGCTGCAAGCATCAGCATAGATGAGTCCAGGGACAGATTTTTTTCCTTACAGGAGTTCTGCAGCTGCAGCTTTTGAGGGAGAATTGCTAGGTGCAAATGTAATGAAATGCAAGGTTGTGAGGAGATATATCAAGAACAGGTCTACCACAGAGAAAATGCTTTTCATCCCATTTAAGTCTGATGATTTTGGCCCCATTTCAAGTCATGGCTAAAGAGCCTGTTTGCACCAAACAAAGTGTCAGCTAGAGCCTGATTTATAGAAGGGCATCCTGCAAGGGTCAAGTAGCATCTTGTGTCCTTACAAGAGAGAGGAGAGGATTTTCCTTCAAGCAGGTTGAGCAGGACATGCGTTAAATTCGAAGCTGCCCTTAAGCTGCTTTGTACCAGGGCGTGTCTCTGGAGGCAGCATCACAGTTCACAGAGGAGATGCAGATCTCTGTGTGTGTGACCTGTGATGCAAAAATGTCCTGAAACCTGCAAATGGAGACTGTCCCACTCTGTCATGCTCCCCAAGGGATGCTTAGACTGGGAAAATGTGATCCCCTGGTGAATAACTGGTAGGGGACACTGCTGGAAAATCTCTGCTCAGCACATCCCAGAACAGCCCAGTTTTACTCCCCATCAGGGCAGCAGGAGGCAAGAGCTGTCTTTCAGAGAGAATTTTAAGAGGGACAGAGTTGAAGATCAGTTTAAGGATTCATTTCTGCTCTGAGTACAAAGATTTGTATATTTGTTTAGCTATCACCGGTGTGTTTCAATGTTAATTTAGCTGGCTTTCTAACCAGCCACTGGCTTTCTAATTTAGCCACTGGTGGTGTGGCAATCACGGGAGTGTTGGGGCGTCGAGGTTGCTGCTTGTTGTTAAACCTGAACAAACACAGTCCTGGGAGCCTGTGCAGCTAACCCTGGGAGTCACAAAGGCATCAGGACCTCCTAGCACGTACAGGCAAACAAGGAAGGTGTGTTGGCTGTATCACTGACACAGCACACCAGCTCTAAGCACATCCCTGCACAAGAAGCAGGGATCACGGTAGGTTTCCTGCTCCTTTGTCTGCTCTGCCTGTTTGGCTGCTTGCTGCTGAGCAAGGAGCTCTCCTGGAGGAGTTTTTGTGTGGGGCTCTGTGCACCCACCCCGATGGCAGCAGGGCTCTCCAGTGCCACGGGCTGGAGTGAGCAGGGACTCCTGAACCCCTCTGGAAGCAGCAGCCTGTGCAGCACCAGGTGCTGGATTCTGCTCATGCTTGTCAGACTGTAACGCAGTCAAATCCCACCGTGATAAATGTTGCTTGTGGCAAACCTCCGTTTACAGGCACCCCATGCTTATTTTTCCACTGCTAATTAGTTCTTGATAGGGCAAATGCTTACATCAAGTCGAATGGATACAAAGATCTGTGTTTTCCTGCTTTTTTTTTTTTTTTTCCCCCCAAGGGCACATCTTCCCTCCTCCTTCATGTCTTTATTTTATTTTTAAACTGCCATTTAAATGTTGAGAAGTGCAAAGCCTCCAAGCACAGGGTATTTATGGACAATTCAAATTGAGTGGTTTTCCTCATTATTCTGGGATGGCGAATTCCCTCTCCTTTTATAGTTATTATCAAGGTATAATGAAAATTTAGTTGGGCCTCTTGATGGCCACTTTGTTCAATACCAAAGGCCTTTATCTAGTCTTTTACTTCCTCCATCCTCTTTCTCCTGATCTTTAGAAAAGAATAAATCTTTTATCTTCTGATCATGATGCTCGATATTTCTAAGTTTATTTAATTCAGCCTATTTTCCCTACATTCTCCTCAGCCTCACCTGCCTCTTGTCTCTCAGGTCAGATTTGATGGAAGCAGGAGAAGCTTCAAGCTTCAGAATTTATTCAGGTGAAACCAACAGAAAATATGGGCTGTTCAGAAATATGACTGTTTGCTTGTGAGGAGTTGGAGGACAGGAGGAAGAGCAAAAGCCATTTAATTCATCTAAGCAGAGGAAAAACCAATCTTCCACACACAGACAAAGGATGCAACTAGCTAAATGCTTAAATAACGTTTGAGGTAAACAATGTGTTTGTCTGGGGAATACTCTGTAGTAATCATGAAAAGAACATTTCCCTCGTCTCTGAGCTGTTGGTGAGGGCACATGGGTGGAGGTAACAAAGCGAGAAACAGCATTTTGCTTTGCCAGGCTGCTGAAAAAAACCACGCTGCTGATGCTTTTACCATGAAACCTTATGTGGAATTACACAGTCAACAAGTCTTTAGTGTTATTGGGACGTGGAGAGGTTTAAGCATCGCTTTGGCTCAGATTTCACTGAAGCCCTGTTGCCTCAGTTCAGAGTTTGCTTTCTTTTATTGAGAAGCACATGGTAGGGACTAGAAATGGGGAGGGGTTTTGCTATGTCCCATCCCAACTGGGGATCTTTCTTCTTCCATACTGCCCTCTGTGCTTGGCTGGTCTTTGCTGGCAAAAGTACAGCAGTACTTAAATACTGTACTCAGGTCACTTTTATGGTCTCAGAATTAAACTTGGATAGGGATAGGCTGGCAGAAGTGGAATCAGCATGTGTGTGTTCATGTGTGCTCAGGGAGGCTGGTGAGCAGAATGAAATTACTGGCTTTGCTCTTTTCCATCTCCTCTCCAGTTCCAGTGATCAAGCCTTAGGAACCACCAGAGCCAACACACGAATACAGGTCCTTGAGAATCACCTCCCTTAGATGAAGGGGCAGAAAAATCCACCAGCTCCCGCTGGCAGAGTCATTAAAATCTTCTTTGCTGAGGTTTTGGCAGTAGGGAAACTCATCCTAAGATGCTCTGTGAGAAAAGTTCAAGTCACAATGGCTGCCACAGTCTGAGCAGCTTTACCTCCTGGTGTGAGCTCGTGATTACACGGCAGTGATGGAAGGCTTAGTCATAGCAGCGGGTCTCCAGGAAACCTTGTGTGGGGAAATGCTGCCTTCAGGCAGCAGACAGTGTTATCAGAAGCCTACCAGGGACATATGCAAAAAATGGGAGTTTAATTGCCAAATTTCCCCTTTATCTTAATATAATTAACAAGCTGGTGTCTCTGCGGCTCTGGTTTAAGGGAATGCTCAGAAATGTGTTATGGATGTGTTAAGAAGGATGAGAATTTTGTTACTGTGGCTCCTTTCATAAAATCTCAGATATCTAAAATATTGCTGAATTATGCTTTCTTATAAAACATGCCAACAAAACAGAAGCTTTCAATCTTGTGCTGTTATACTCCTCTCTCCTCCAGCACTTGATGTGCAATGAGATTCAGTTGATCATTCTCTCGTAGCAAGAAACAGGCCCCATCTTTTTGGATGAGATGCTCCTCCTAGCTGGGGCTGGCAGCTCTCTGAGGATGGTGACTCACAGACCCATCGGACAGGCGTCCACACAAATAAAAAATTCAGCAGACTGCTCACGGCCTAAGGTGCAATGAATGGGATGACTCAACACTGCTGTCTTGCAGCATTGCATGCAAACCACCCAGGAGATGACCCTGGCACCACCAATAGGAGAAGACTTGAGGTAAAATGACTCAGCTCAGAGTCAGGTGGAAATCCACCAGCTCTGACAACCTGTGCTTTTGCATCCTGCGGTCACAAAAGTCTGCTTGGTGTGCGACCCAAGAGGCATTTTACTGCAAGGGCTCTCCCTCTTCCCTGTTCAGACATCCTTGCTTTGCAGACAAGATTATTTGTTTAGCCACAGCAGAGAGAAGCAGAGCTCTGGAGTGTGAAAGCGAGCTTGGCTGAGCCCGGGTGCAAGTCAGGTTCAAGCAGGACTTATCTCAGGAGGGACTGGCAATGTTTTTGAAGGCAATACACTCTCAGCCCCTTTGAAGCCTTATCAGGGGATCTGGCTGTTTTATCTATAATGACTTTTCATCCAGGATGGCTCCTGTAGGTTACTCATGCATCGAGTATGCACAAACCATCCTGGTTCATGGAGTGATAGGTGGAATTGCAAAACTGCCCCTAATGACTGAGTGACAGCCATCTGTGCTTCCAGTGTGAGATCATCAAGGATCATTTTTTCTCCTGCCTGTGAAGCTGAAAGAAACAGGGTGGGGGGGAGATGATCTCTTGGGTTTGTTTGCTTTGCTTTTAATTGATTTTGGAGATTAAAGCTAGAGTGAAAGTATCAGCTTGAAAGCCCTGGGTGCTGAGTGCTTCTGTTTTTGTCGAAGGATGTGCATGGGAAGCATATGGTCAGCCTGCCTGGGCCCTGACCAGAGGCTGTCAGGACAGTGTTGGTTAGTCCAAGTGATGTTATTATGGGGGATGTGACATTGTTTTTACAAGCTCGATGGACTATAGAGGCTAAGTGCTTGAAATATAAAGCACTGAAGACAAGAAAGGCTTCATAGGCTTTGAATCTGTCCCTCCCAGACAGATGCAGGCAGAGCAGGGCCCTGCTGTCCTGGTGTTGCTGTAACTTAGTCTGCAAGGAGCCTCTCCTCTGTTAGAGAGATCTGATTTTTGAAGAAGCAGAAACCATTCTTGTGGTAGGTGTTTATCCCTTGCTTTAGTGTTCACCCATCTGAGTGCTTGGGTGAACACAGTGAACACAGCTTTACAAGCTCATGTGGTGACTGGATAAATTCTCCCCTTCCCACTCAAAAAAAAAAACTGTGGAAAATTTGCTTTCCCCTCTGCCCCAGCAAGCAGTACCTGCCCAATGCTCCAACAGCCCTGTGCTGCAGCTGATGAGACTTAGAAACACTGCTGAGCATCTGTCTGTAAAATACAGGCATGGAGGTAAAGCCCCAGCCCTTGAGCTGTCCCTCAGGGCACATTAGGATTTTGGAAGAGCACCAGCTCTAACCTGAACCCAGTCACAGCTATAGCAGGGGTCTGCTAATAGAGGTGGGGGAACTTCCTTTTGGGGCAGGGTATCATAACTGAAGCTTGATTGTAAGAGAACTGGTCTTTCATCTTCATTTTATTGTTATCATGGATACCTTTTCTTAAAGGACTTTGAAAGCTGGCTGGTGTTTTACACTCTCAACTTACTTTACACCTGGTGCCATAAGTCCTACCTCAGTCTACCATGTATTTAATAAATGAACATTGCATCCATCCCTCTGGGGAGCTGACTTTCTGCACCCTCTGCAAACACACACATGCAAAATGCTCTTTTCCTGCCCTGCTGATGATTTTTAAACAGGTTAGGCAATAACAGAAGCAAAATGTTTGTCCTTTGCAATTTGCCCCTAAAACTTCCCTCCCACCTGTCCTGTCTCCATTCCTAACCTGTCTGTTTTTCTACCAAATTCTTTGGGCATCTAAAAGTTATTACCAGCAATTAGAACACTTTTGAAGGGCTTTCTCATAACTATCAAAGTGTTACTTGCAATAGAATCAACAAAGGCTTCCCAGTGAGAGGATGAAATAGTTGTTGGGCTTTTTTCCTGGGCACACTGGGCCCTGGCTCAGCTTTCAGTTCAGTGATATTTCTACTCACATTGGAACTCCGTGTTTCTGTGCCTTCCTCCAGATGCAGCTTTGCAGAAGTGAATGCCTGCATCTGCACACCCTGAGCTCTGCTTAGGCACTGAGATAAAGTGCTTTGAAGATCAGAGGGGATGAGTCTTTGTAGCTCTGATTAGGATGTATCCCACAGCAGGGAGAGTTCCTGGGCACTGAGTATGGAAGGGCTGGGAATCCTTGGTTGACCAGTGTTTAGAGATACCATGGAAATATCAAGCTGGAGGGCTATAAGTGAACCCATCTGTCACAATAATAGCACAATTTCCTCAGCAATGGGTGTTTTCTCTGTATTGTGCTGTGGCCTGGGGCTGGTCTGGAAAGGATCCAGGATCACAGCAGTGAGCAGGTGAGGCTGGAGTGTGCCGACTGATGTGTGTGTGTTGTTTGAAGTTGCTTAGAGAGTTAGATCAGGGCCTGGCATAAAGAAAAGAGGGAAATCTTTATTACTGGGCTGATAATTTGTTGCAGGCTGTATGACAATTTTGTCAGGCCAGGAAAGTGAGGGCACATGCCCTGCAAATGACTGTCCAGCCCATGACCTTTGTGAATGGGTATCTCCTTGTGAGGGCAGCGATTCATTCTTTCTCCTCCTGCTCTTGCTCAGTTGTTTTGGTGTTTTATCTCTCAGCCATTGTCTCCAAATCTCCCTTCTACATAATACCTCTTTCAGGACATGCCTGGTGAGCAGGGCAGGTTTCTGTGATGGGCAAGACACCAGAGTGACTGCAGGGCAGAGGGAACAGCCTTAAATGATATTGCTGCTGGGAGCTTAGCACTGTAATGGTAATGGCTGTAATGACCTTCATTTTCTTTCAGAAGGGTGATGTGATGCTCCCCCTCAAGAATCTGATGAATAAAGAAAAAAAAAAAAAAAAAAAAAAGAAGGAAATTAATTAAGGTATTTTTGTTTGTGACACATGACCCTTGCTCTGCGGGAAAGAAAGGATGTTTTCTCACTGGTGTCTGTTCCTGCCATACTGGCAACAGGCTCCACACCAGATCTCAATTTAGCATCCCCTGTGTGTTTCCACAAGGCTTTAAAACAACAGGAGTCCTTTCTCTGAGCTGCTGACAGGTCAAGCATTCAGGCTGATGGCTTGTGAGATGTCAAGGGACATGCAAGCAGTCTTCTCCTGATCCGTGTCAGTTCCAGCCTGTATAGCTGTCAGGGACTTTGATTAGGCTAATTTCTTTGGGAATCTTGAAAAAGCCATGGGCTATTCTATATTTCTCTGAAGGCCCTCAGGATACCCATTTACATAATTAGCAAAAGTTGCACATGCAAATGAAAATCCTGTGCTTGCAGGACCATTGATCACATGGCCATAAGCAGTCGTTCTCTCCAGTGCTCTGAACATAGTCTATGAACACACTATGAGCCCTTCCCACCTGGAATTCATTCTCAACTGCTCCTGTGTAATGCATTTCTCTTCCCTGCATATCTCTCAGCTGTGACACTGCAGCTGTTTTGGTGGATTGCTTCTTGTAATCTTTCTTCTTTCTCAAATGGTAAACTTGTTCCTGATGTAATTACCGTGATAAAGTTCTGTGGCATGACGGATCATCCTTAACGGCGCTGCTGCTCTTGACTTCAGACAAGAGGATATTTTATTTCAAACTTTTGTGGGAAGAGCAGCAAACAGTAAACAGTTTTGTTTTCCCCAGCATCATCTTCCTCTGGCAGAGAAGATGGTCCCTGCATCCATCTTACAGTGCTGAGGTTCCCTTGGGACTTCTCTGCAGCCTGCAATAACAGTAATGAAGTGCTGGAAAGTGCTTGTTCTGTAGGTGACTGAGGTGTTGTCATGGTCCAGCCAGCCCTGAAAAGCAGTGGCTCTGGAGTAACAGGGGCAATGCCATTTTCACTCCCTGCTGTGAACAGAGGAAATCAAAGCACACACTGAATGCAGAAGGTGTTCTGTATGTACTCCTTGCCTGAATGCTGTGTGTCCAAGTGTGAGAAGGTTTAATAACTGAATGATTCCCTGCATTGCTGAGTAAGAGGGAGGTTGGGATGGTAGAAAAACGAGGTTTGGAGCCAGTCTGGCACTTTCTCTCTTTTTACAAATGTCTGTGACCTAGCTTGTCTTTTCCATGTTAAAAAATCCCAAACAACTACTTACTCTCTGAAGCTCATTTTTACTATTTCTTTTTACAGTCTTGCCTGACAACCAGAAGCTGCCACAACTGCAGCTTCCCAGGCTCCATTGTACTGCATGCTGTTTGCAGTGCTGCCTCAGAACAACTTATAGTAAACACAGAATCCATGGGAAAGAGGGACACAAACAGAGGAGTTTCTGGCATGATGGAGGTGCAAGGGGTATTTGGGGTTTCTGAAGGAGCCTCACTGCACTGTATTCCTGAGCAAAGGGGAAAGTGGGATGGAAAAAACATTAAATAGTGACAACCTGGTGATGCATTAGGAATTTACCAGTTTGAAGGAAGCATTTGGAGGGTGTCAGTTTTTGTGAATTTAGTGGGCTCCATAGGGATAATGCCACTTTGCATGAGTGTGAGATCAAGGACTGCAGGTCATTTTGGGGCTAGCAGAAGAGTTTCCAGTGCCTTTTCCTGCAACTCTAAAAGCTGCATGGAATTGCTCACCTTTCTCATGCCAAGTCCTTTCTTAGCCTACACAATGTTTTTTTCCTGGGTATATATCCCTTCTGCCTGGGGAAACGTTGATCGATTCCTGCTCAGCAAATGTGGCTATGTGCTCTCCTCCACCACTCTGTGGGAGTGCTCACGTCACCCTGCTGTACATTTTTAGGAGCCTGAGCAGCCCGTGAAGCCCAGGGATCCTCCAGAGGCCAATTTCCATTAATTTGGTCCTCTGTGATCCCCGGGACTGACCCTGATAAATCCTACAACCCCACCTGCAGCAGGAGGAGCCAGGGGAGCCCTCCGGCCGTATTTCTTCCCTGATGTGGCTCTTCAGCACTCAAGGACAGTAATTGAATGTAATGTCCAAACCCCAAACCAGCCTGCAAATCCCAGCACTGTGAACAGGAAGCTTCAGCAGAGCTGTTTCCATCATCTTATCTCTCACAGACAGTTACTGTGTTCTTGATGTAATTACAGTGATAAAACAATGTGACATAACTGCTGGCTTCTATCGTGGTATCACTGCTGTTGACTTAAGTGACAGGATAATAATTTTATAAGAGACCTTTTATTTTTTTTTTCTCCTGGCAGCCACTGGCAGTGTTTAAGCATGGGAGCTGATATCTCTGATAAAGCACATTATGCACGTTCCACAAGTCCTAAAACTTTTTATCAGTTTTATTTATGCACTGCTCTTCCAGGTGAAATTTCCATCTGTTCCTGCAGCATCCAGACAGTGTCTCTTCCCAGCCAGATCAGGGTCTGGTGTTTGCACAAACGGATTGGAGCTGCAGTGGCAGCAGTCAGTCATGGGTGGTGTTTGGGAGAGGAGAGGGAGAAAAAGGCCTTTTTCTGCACAGTTCCCTCAGTTTTCCATCCCTGGTGCATTGCAGACATGCTAGCCCCCTACTCAGCTGGAGGAGGTGTCCTTGGGGGGGCTTCTGTGAGAAAGCCTGGTTAAAAATGAGCCATGTGAAGAGGATTAGAGTGGACTCAGATACCTCCTGTTCTTAATATATCAAAGCCTTGACAGAATATATATCTGTTGCTCCAGCTGAGCTGGGGAGGTGCAGCCCACAGGCAGACTGCATGGGGAAAATTTCAAACCAATGGGAATCTAATCATATATATTTATGTCCCTGCACTCCCTTGTCTGTGCTGCACATTTATTGATGTAGTGTCACAGCAGAGCAGAGCCCTGCTGATCCGTGCTGCTGTCTGAGGCTGTCAGCCAAACCCCCAGGGTGGCACAGGCCAGTGGCTAAGGAAGGACATGGGCTGCTCCTGGCCCACCCTGCAGCCACCCCCACTGCCCAAAGACACCTGGGAGTGCAAAGCACAGATCTTCACAGCGGCTCAGGCATCAGGAAAAGCCCTGCTCTTCTCCATGAGTGTTTCCAGGTGATGTCTCAGGGCTGTGCACAGAGCAGGGCCCTTCCAGGAGCACCCGTGGCATCAGACTGGCTGGTAGGGCTGCTGGATTTCCTTAGGCAGACAGCCTGGAAGGGAAGATCCCCCTGGGGGATCCCTGTGACTCTGCTGCAGGGACATTGGCTCCCTGTCCATTTTGGCTGGACAGGCTTAGGTATGCAATGCTAAAAGCTGGAGGGGGAAATGCCCACACGAGCTCTATTTCACTGTGTGCAAAATTGCTTGTGCAAAACAGTGAAAATACATTTTGTTTACCTGTGCAGAGTCGTCAGGAAGGATGATGAACTCAGAAAATTTAGTTATAGGCAGATTGAGTGCTCGTTTGCAAGATCTTGGATATTCAGAATAATTTTCTACTTTTTTTTTTTCTTTCATTACAAGATGTGATAATGTCTGCAAGAACTGATGTTTGCATTTGGTGACAATCAAATAGAGAAAGGAATCATCCAAGAATATTAATGGGCAGCGAACCTTACAGGGTTTATGGTTTGAGCTTGTCAAAATGGCTCTGCGAAGAGTTTTGACAGTCTGCAAGTTTGAAGATTTTTTTCCTTGCTTTAAACCATCCCAGAGTGTTCATATGAGGAATATTTTTTTCATTTGGACAGTTCAGAATTTTCTGGGGTTTGCCTCACCATCCAAGCAGTAGAGGAGGAGGGGGAAAACTTAAATTTGGTATAAAATAATTTTCCTGTCTTTGGTTTCTCTTGGAAAATAATACTGACAAATTGGGGTGGGGTGGGTGGACAGCTCTCTGGAAAACTAGGGTGGATTTAAAATTTTGGCTTTATAAGCTGTAGTCAGAAGCTGAAACCATCATGATGTCTTTTCCAAGAGCAACAGGGAACGGGTGCATTTTCGGAATTGTGAGAGAAATCCTAAAGAGAGCTTACAATAACTCCTATCCTATCTTCCACCACCTTCTCCATGTTTCACCATCCCCTGCAGGGAGGAAGGGAGGTCTCTGGGTGCTGCAGGTGCAGCAGCAGTTGTGCCCCGTGGCCTGTGCTGCTGTGGGGGCAGCAGGAGCTGCTCTCTGCTGTGCCTGTCTGTGCTGCTCATGTGTGACACAGCCCCCCATGGCAGTCCCCAGCTACAGGCTGAGAGGCTGGGACAGGTACCAGGGGTAGGAAAGGGATGGAAGTGCTCTTTTAATGCTCCTTTTGTAGTCCTTTCCATCTGTATTGAAGGTGTCTCTTTAATTCCAGCTGACGACTGCCCTGACTGTCACTCTCTGGGAGATTTTGTGTTTAGGTGCCCTCCTGGGCTTTTCAGGCAATCACACGGTGGTACATGGCTGCGATAAACAAATGTCTTTAAAAATTCCCTGTGTTGCTATTGAAGTGCTGATCCTGCTGGACGTGGAGCCCGTCACACAGCGGAGCAGGACAGCTTTTCACCTGGCACTGTCATCCTCCCAGCCAGCAGCTTTTGTGTGGCTCTGAGCTGTGGAAAAGCCCCAGACAATGGAGAAAAGGATATTTTGACAATAACTCTTCCTGTGATTGACCTGTTGCTGACTGGAGCCACCAGAAAGCATTCTGGGGATTATTAGGTCTGGAAAAGGACCAGGTTTTTCCTGGCTCTTGGTCGTACAGCAAGTGCTGCTCAGTAGAAGTGATGAAGGTGGAAAAAGCTGGGGAATGAGGAAGAGAGGCAGATCAGGGGTTGGGATACATTCATGTTGTGCGGATGAGAGCATACCAGACTTTTTCCCCAGTTACCCAAATGGACCAGCAAGAAATGAGATTGTTCCTTTCCCTGTGCTAAGTTTAGCCATTGCCATTGATAAGGGAGTGGTGGGATCATTCCCAGACCTTAGGCCTGTTAATGAGCATGGACTAAGCCTTTGTTTGGCTCAGAGCTGTGGTTCATGAGGCCAAGAGCTGGTGAGAAAAGTCAGAGCTAAAAGTGGGTTGTTAGTTACTTCTGAATGCACATAACTACAATGGCACTTCAAGCAGCCCAGGGTGGGCACCCAGATGTGTTTTAGACCCTGGGCAATCCCTCTTGTTGCTCAGTCCCTGATTCATGAGCAAAAATATCTCTTCTTTCCCAGTGATAAATATTGGGCAACTGGCAAACATAGATAGATAGATAGATAGATAGATAGATAGATAGATAGATAGATAGATAGATAGATAGATAGATAGATAGATAGATAAATGTCCCACAGGGATTACATACTCCCAAAAAGTGAAATTCATTCTAATGTCAAAGTAAAATTTTGTTAAAGGGGGTATGGGAAAGTTTTCTTCCTTCTTTTGAAGCAGCTTTCATATTTTTAGGAGAAGGGAGGAGAAAGGCGGGAGTGATGAAGTTAATCCTCTGCTCCAGCTAAGCCAAAGTAATATCTCATTCTTATAAATATTTCAGCAGCTCTCAGTCACTCTGAGAGCATTATGCTTTGGCCAGGTAGTCCAGATTTATAAGGGATGTAACATCAATTAATTTTCAGTCACAGTCATCTGTATTATGTCACCTACTCAATCACAGGCCCAGGAGAGCTGCTGACCCAGGGCTCCAGCATCTTCTTTCCAGGTCAAGCAACAAGTCACTTCTAAATCTTTCAAACCTCTTTCCCTTTTCTGATGGCTTAGGGATTAACTTCTCCTCTGCCAGCCCTTTGCTTTGCTGTGAGATCACATTTTGGTTCTTGGCAAGTGAAGTCCAGGATGCTGAAACAGGTGCAGTATCTGTTTTGGTGCTTTTCACCAATTTTCTCTTTAAAAATAAGGAAATGAAATAAAAATCAGTCTCTCTGCAGAGCCAGTTCTGGTTGGTAACAGGTGTTGGGTGAGGTGGTGCTGCCTGGGAGCTGGCAGAGGGTTTGTGCAGGTGACATGGCTGATGAGCACAAGTCCTTGGAGGATTGGCACGTGTCCTGCCAGGCAGAGCCCAAAGCAGGAGCACGGTCCTGTGAACTGAACCAGCCCTTCAGGGGTGCCTTCAGCACTGTGATGTCACCTCAGTGCTCCTCCAGGACGGGGAGCAGGCCTGGGACAGCTGCTCTCAGCCACAGCACTGAGGTGTGTGGAGGAGCCCTCTGTGAGTGTTCAGAAGGGATGGGCTCCTCAGAAGGGCTGGGCTGCTCTGTCCATGCATGCACACAGGAGCAGACAGGGGGTTGTCTGAGCAGGGTGTTTTGCTGGGACGCTTTTGCCTGGTGGATCAGCTGTTCCCAGGACTCCCAGGGAAAGGCAGGGGGGATGGAGTCACCCTGCAGCAGAGACAGGCCCACACACCTCTGCCTGGACAAGGCTGCACTCTGAAGCTCTTCTGGGCAGTGCCTTTTATTTCCTGTCTCCTGCATCGATTGCAGGAATGTGTTTGGCTGAAAGATGCCTCCCGGGGATAATTCCAAGTGTCTTCCAAGTTTTAATTTAAAGGCATTAAAAAAAAAGGGGGATGATGAGAGGGAGAGCAAGAGAGAGAGAGCGCGTGTCGTCCCTTCCTATTCCTCATTATTGCAAATGTATGTTTGATTTCCCATTTGGGTTCATCTGCCTTCATCTTTCAGCTGCCATTGGTTCTCACTACGCCATTCTGTGTGTGAGCAGATACCTCTCTAATATTTGAGATCTTTCCTGCTGGAAGTTGTTATCCCCCATAACTATCTTTTGATAAAGCGAATTGAGCTCCTCTCAGTCCCTTGCAGCAAGGCATTTTCCCCACTGTATCTGGTGGTTTTTGTAATTCTCTCCAGCACCATCTCTAAGTGCTTCTTAGCAACCTTTGAAAAATGTATTTGTGAGAGCTGTTATCAGCACACCAGCATTGGTTTCACTCAGGCAGTCTGAAGTTACAAGGCACATTCTCCATCCCTTTGCATGTGACTAAAGGCTGTACTAGACACTACTGACTACAACTTTCTCTGGGAGCTCACAGTCAGTTACTTCTTTATTAGGAGATGGCTCCTTTTTGTGTGTGTGCTTTGCTTTCTTTTCTTGTTCTCACAGCACAGAGACTCCCTCACACTTCCCTGCAGCTTTCCACCCACAGCTGGGATGTAGATCTTCCTGCTTTGTTTGCACATAACTCTGTGTTTACATCCATTAAGGTGTTTGGCTTGGACAGATCAAGCATACCAGGAGGTCTGCAAAGCTCCGTGGAACCTCCTGCTGAATTGCTCTGTGCTTCCTCACCAGCTTTTGTGTTGTCTCTAAATCTTAATGGCAGGGATTTTTATGCTGCCTTGCTGAACAGCACTGGAAAGGCTGACTGGCACCAGGCAATGCTTCTGGAATTATAGTGAAACTAGACTTTTTTTGGTTGCCAATTTCCCCACACTTCCATCTGTCCAGTGTTGATTTCAGCTCTTTGACTTATTCCTTCCTCCTTTCCCAATCCAATATTGGTGACTACTTTACAGCAATTGTGGAGCAAACAAGCAGTGGGGTGAGAAGGACTGGATAATGAGGGGGTGAATGGGGAAAACACTGGGTTTAAGGTACCAGGTCCATCTCTGTGTGACTGTGTGTGTGTGTACGTGTTACTATGCAGAGCAGAGAAGCCTGAAGACTCCTTTAGCACAGCCTGTAATCCTATTAGAAGGATTACTCTGTTGTCCCAGGCTATCTGATCGTGGTAAGAACTCATTTAGGTCAGCTGTTTAGGAAATTTACACACACAAGGAGAAAAAAAAATATATATAAGCCTCTTGCTCTATTTCATAGGGATCGACAAGCTCCTTTCAGGCTTTCCCTGTGCTAGTGATTACATCCCTGCTCTTGTCATTTCTCTCTTAAACCCTCATGTAAATGACTTGCTTTCAGGTTTTTAC
This sequence comes from Prinia subflava, assembly GCF_021018805.1. NCBI lineage: Eukaryota > Metazoa > Chordata > Aves > Passeriformes > Cisticolidae > Prinia > Prinia subflava. Next base: position 7,121,010 of record NC_086261.1, read on the forward strand.
TTCTGACAGCAGATGTGGATAGACGACGTGGTAGCTGGACCCCAGGTATTTTCAGACCTTGAAAGGATTAGAATTCTAAACAGTAAAGTACTTTGGATTTTGCTCTCCCTCTGTGCATTTGTGCCCATTATAACTTCAAGAGTGAGGGTATGGGTAAGTCTGATTTGTGGGCAGAACTTAATGAAAGCTAAATCTGGTCTGGCAGGGCCCCAATCAGTTTAATCCCTGGTCTGCTGATTATCAGCAATGTTATAATTTAATTTGGAGCCTCTGTATTTAGAAGGTCAGTGAAGCACTCCCATGCCTTCATTTATGGAGAGAGAAAGCAGGGGGGCAGTCAGTTCAAGTGCCTGTTACCCTCAGTGCTCCAGCAATACCACATATGAAACAGAAGAAATCTTAAAACAAGCAACAAACAAAGCAGTTTGGGCACAGAAATATAATTATGCAGCCAGGTAGGAACCCTTAATGTTAGAAAAAGTGTGGCGGGAGCCTTTGCTTCCCAGACTGGAATAAAGCCATCACCGTCCCAAGTTTTGCATTGTATTTCACAGCCTCCATCCAAATCCTTGCTGCAGAGCTGGGAGGGAGGTGTGGATCAAAATCCCACCTTTTTTCTGCCAAAACACAGCCCACTCATGAGGGACTCCACTCTGGTTATTGGCAGGGCTGAGTCAATGACAGGCGGTTGAGCTGCTGCTTTCCACCCAGTTGTGCTGTTTCTGTCCAGAGGGAAATGTTGTCAATGTACACAGAAAGGTGTGAATCCCTGTTTTTGCTCAGCATTTTGGAACATTAAGCTCTCTTGGAGGAATCTGCCTGCAGACTAACAGGGAGATCCGTGATTTGTGTCTGTCCAGGAGCTCCACATGTTTGGCAGCCCGGTGTGGGTCGTGTCTACTGAAGGTGCTGCACATGCTGTAATCCCAGTCATTTCTGCAGGAAGCAACCAGATCAACTGTGCAACGTGTGTTTGTGAGGTGGAGACCCTTCCAGAAAGCATCAGGCATAGTTTGAATGTACTATTGTGGATTGAACAGCTGGTCTGGGACACTACTTGTGTAGCAACCCCTCTCCTCCTCCAACATCATTTTTTCCTCTCGGTGTCCCTCGGTGCAAAGGGGTTGGTTGAGAGAGAGTTGGGTCTTTTCCTGAAGTCTTCTCCTCCTCTTCTCCCTCACTGGGATTTGAACAGCAGCCAGGCTGAGATCTTGTCAGGGTTGCTCTTCTCTCACAGGGCCTTGGGGCAGAAGAGTGTTTGGTCAAGTGAAAGGAAATGAAAGGATTCTGTGAGCATGCAATTCCAGGCGCTGATGTGCATTGGAAACCTTTCTTCACTGGGAGATGCCCATTCAAGTGGCAGGTATTTCTCATTTGTACTGACATGCAGGGCCTTTCTGGGGAGTCCTCAAGGCATGTTGGTACTCAGGACTTGCCAGGGGAGGAGCAGCCTTCTCCATCCCACCATTTATTTTCCTTGACAGTTGTTAAGGTTTGTGGGCTGGTGGCTATCTGGGAGACCTACACAATCCTTGGTCTTACTTTTCCTTCCAAGCTAGGATAGCAATTTCCTTCCATCCTTTCCCTCACCTCCTCACTCAGATGTCTGTTGCTGGATTTATTCTGGTTCTAAGCCATGTTAGATGATCCTTGTGAATTCATGCCCAACCAACTCTTCCTTTAGCTAACCAGAGAGCTTGCTTTAAGAGTGGAGGTTTTTACTGCCAGATACCTGCTCCCTCCTCTGTGTTTCCAGTGGAGTGCTGGTGACATCCAGTGTCTAGTTTGGCTTATCACTGGCACGCATGTGTCCTATGCTGATATCCCCAGGGGATGCTATAGATCTAAAGACTTGTTTTCCCCCTCAGCTAGTCTGCATTTGAATGAGGAATCATGCACCATGTCGGAGGTGTTTGTGACATCTGTAATTCACACATGAAGAAAAAGGAACCTTTGAGGCTAGAGCTCCCACGAAAAGCTGCCTTGAAGAGGAGAGGCAACTGTGCACAAAGAGAAATGAGAACTGAGAAACAAATCAGAGCTTCCATTGGAGATAATGAGAATCTCAGGTAGCGACACAACTTACTGAGGCCAGAGCAGTCCTGTCTCTCCACTTCCCAGGGAGAGGCTTAATGGTTTGTAATACTCACAGGATCACTGCCTCCTTCCCCTCCCTGAAAACAACCATGGAAAAAGGCTGAGAAAAGGTGCAGGAGAAATGCCAATGGCCTGCAGCACAGACAATCCTCCACTTGTTTTGTGGCTTCCTGGGCCCGTGCAGAGGGACTGTTTCCACAGGCTGGCAGGAAAGGAGGCCAGTCCCCATGGCTGCTGAGCTCTCAGCTGAGATGCAACTTGGCAAGAAGGACTTGACTGCAGCACTGATGGTGGGAGGTCTGATGCAAACCTGGCCCAAGTACTCCAGATGTACAGAGCTGGCTAAAGGCAATATTGAGCCTCAAACCTAGTTTTCACCCCATTTTGTTAACTGAGGTAAACCCAGGCTGTGCCTTTTAAGCTTTGCTGTCATGGAGATTCCTGAAGCTGTGGAGCTGCTCCTGAGAGAGTAACTAGAAGCCCTGGCTGCTTGGGTCATTACACACAGTACAAAGCACAGGGGAGGGATCTGTCACTGTTGGGCTAGGAAAGACAGCAAATGGACCTTTCCATCCCTAAGTGCTGTGATTTTCTCCACTCCTCATTTCCTTTATGAGATCCAACGCTGAATGTAGTTGCTGCTCCTGCAGCTGTGTGCCCAACCCTGGGGGCAGAACATGCTGCTACTCTCATTCCCAGCATCCTCTTTCTCATTTCACAGAGCCCATTAGAAAATAGTCCTTCCTCAGCAGGGTTCAAGGGTCACAGTTTGGTGTCAGTGCAAGAGATGCCCTTGAAAGTCAGCTTTGCATTTCAACAGTTAACAGATACCTGAACTGCAAGTGGTGGGATTTGGCTTCAAAATAACAGAATTTTGCTGTACATTAATCAAAATGAGATGGACAGTGCCTCTCCTTGTTTTGAGGAAAATATGAGGGGAAGGCAAGTGTTTTGATCCCTGAAGGGGTGAAGGGGCCCTGGGCTGAGCTGTCAAAACCACTTGCTGCAGGACATATTCTGTAATTTCACCTCTCCGGTGGTCCTGTTCTCCCTGGCCCCTTCTGGTGCAAGAAGTGCAGAGGAACAACATATTTGCCTGCCCGAGGCCAGAGGCAGCTGACTCCCAGCAGGATGGTTTCCCTGTCATCTCGCTCTGACGATCTTAGTTTATGCTGTTTGTTTTCTTTAATTGAATATTTTATAAATTAACGTGATTTCTGCATAATGTTTATCTTTCTCTCTGCAAGCCTTTATGGCCAAGTCAGCCTGGAGTGGGCTAATTAAAACACTGAACCATGGCTGTGTCCCTGGCCAAGAAAGGAGACGACCGTATAATGTATGTGGTGCTGATACAGATCTGGGAGCTGGCGGAGCAGAGCACCAGATGATCTGTCTGTGACCATCAGTCTTACTTAAGGAGCCTTTTCTATTCATTGCTGTTGAGGCCTGTCTCTTCTCTGCCTTGAAGTGGATGCTACGATTCGGAGCCTCTGGGTGAACATCATCCCTGCAGATACCTGTGCTGCCAGGGAGGCAGGCAGGTGCGTGTGCAGAGCTCTGGAATGCACACCCTGATCACCTGGAAGGGCTTTTCCTCTGCACTCTGCAGGTGAGCACTGCCTGGAGAAGCAGCTGAAGTTGTCTCCCTGTCCCCTAAGATGGGGAGCTGTGAGGAAGAGCTTATCTCCCTCACCAGAGACAAGGCTGAGCTGTAGATTTTCCCACCCTGGGTGCACTGAGGAACCAGGAGAGCTGTGCAGGGGGGGCTGGGGGTGTAGGAGTTAAGCCTTCTGTGTTCAGCTCTGAGGAAGTCTTAAGGGGACTTTTCAGAAGGCTGCCTCCTTCCTCTACAGACCTTTTTTCACTATTGTTCTTTCAAGATAAAGAACTTGGCTCTGTAAAGGAGTAAGCCAAGCACTGTTTTATTGCTACCAGCTGAATAGTAAAAAAGCCAAGCATAACCCATTTGCTGTTGTGCAGTGGTTAAAATCCAGCTTGGTACTTTGCATTCCAAGGCGTTCTGCCTCATCCTTTTTCACAGATTTCCTGCAAGCAGTAAAAATATCTTGCAAATGACTTATGCCCAACCACAAAAGCCCCCGTTTAAATATGCTGGTGCTCAGTTACAGAAGGGAAAGCATTGTGCAACAATGGCTTTAAGACTCTTTGTTTAATTTAAATGGGGTAATTGCTTTCCTCATCTGTAAAGGCACTCTAATGTTAACCTCACAGTGCAGGGTGGTTACCTGCACAGATTCAGATCACAGCCACGCTGGTGTTAATGCCTTAGGTCTTAACTGAACAAAAGACTCCTCTGGGCATGGTCTTTCTAAATGTTTACTGCTACAAACTGTGTGTGCCTATATCTGCAAGTATCTGGCTCCTCCACTCCATAACAGACACAGGGTCCAGAGCAGGAAAATATCAAAGCTGGTTTAATGGACTGCTTCTCCTCCTTCCTGTCTGTGGTCATCTTTATCTCTGTAACCCATGTTCCTGTGCTGAACCTCATTATTTTGGCAGCCTTCCTCTGTAGGACAGCAAGGAGTGCTCTGTATTTCCACTGACACTGAGAAGATGGACAAACTGAGGGCCTGGAGGAGGAGACTGGAGGCAGAAGCTCTTTGGAAAGCATGGAGACATTGGTAGGATAGATGTCCTGAGCCTAATTCCTGCAAAGCTGTAGGCTCAGAATGGGAGAAGCCAACCAGAGCTGTGATAGATGAATGGTTCCCAGTGAACTGGGACAGTGGGAGCTGCTCTGTTTAAACTCATTCCTTGCCCTCTACAATGTCCTTAAGGTCCCTCCTGAAGACCTTTAGCATATATTGATGGGTGAAAATTCTTCCTTTCACATTACACTCTCTTCTCCTTTGGTTTAATTTCCAGTACAGACCTGCTTGGCTCCCTGTTTTATTTTCAATTTATCAGGAGTGACTATAAGCAAATCTTCTTGTAAGATCAGCAAATCCAGGCCACTTTTCAGCTTGTCTTTCCCCTCAACCATGTCTGTATCACAGTTTGAGCTGAGCTTTTATTACTCCTGACAGCTGGGGTTGTGGTCTCTGCAGAGTGGTTTCCCCAACCCCTGTGAGCTCTGTGCCAAAATTGGAGCTAGCTGTTCTCAGATTTAACAGCCTCCAGTTCCACACACAGATTTCCAGCATCCCTGGCCCAGCACTCATTCCTGCCACAGCTCACCATGTCAGCACTAGGAGCAACCTAACACTCATTGTTTCAACCTGACCCCCCCTCTCTGCCTTTAAAAATCTACAAATAGCCTTCCTTCTAATATGCCACTGGTAATGCTACCCATGAGTGAGAAGAATGGTAGGGAAATAAGTTCACCTGGCTGTTTTCTGTCTTTTCTTTTCCCACATGAGGACTTGAAGTGCATTTCTAGTTTTATAATTTGTGTAAATCTAAGAGGAGGAGCTGCAAGTGTGACCCTGAAGAGGGAAACAGCAGTTCTGCTCCTCACAGTCTGAACCCAGCAAGATGCTTTCCTGATTGTCATCCTTTTTGCAGAGACTCTGGCAGCCAGCAGGACTGGGCTTCTCTGCTTGGAGTGGGGGCAGTCAGGACCTCTCCATGGTGTTCATGGAGATGAAAACCATTGAACCCTTCAAAACCTACTCTGCCCAAAGGTTTTGGCTGTCGTTGCAGCAAGAAAGGGTTAAAGCTGTTGGTGAAGGTCTGGTGTTCACCACTTTCTTATGAAGATGGGGAAAGTTTTGGTAATCTTGCTGTGGTGCTGTCATTAGCATGCATTCATTTCAAATTAATTAAAAGAGAAGATGAGATTCCCAAACTCATTTAACTTCCTAAGCTTTGTTCTCCAGGGATTGACAGTGGAAAAACAGCTGGAGACCCAACGTGTCCTTTGGAAAGGGATGAAGTGCAGTTAATCCTGGCGATATCGAAGGGAGCAGAAATGAAAAGTAAATTCCCACTTGAGAAGAGGTTCTTTTCCCCTCTGTGCATTTTCCCCACTCTATTTCTCCATACAAGAACTTTCTAACCCAGGAAGGTTGGAAGATATTTGTAGCCCTGGTTGTTTAAATATTAATCTGTACTTTTTCATTTGTGTGTGCAAAAGAGAGAGACAAGTGCAGTGGAACTCTTACAAATGTACATTCTTTCTGCTGGGTAGAGCTGCTCCAGAGCGTGCAGTGATGTTAGTCAGAGCCAGAGATGTTATATGCTTTGACAGGACCAGTCTATTATGGGCTTTAGAAGTACTAACCTGCAGCAGCCCCACAGTATTAGATGGGGTCTCTGGGACCTGAGTTGGCCTAAAATCCCTTCATTACTGTCCTAACCTGGAAAAATTGCCTTCCTGAGCTGAAAGTCTTTTCAAAAGGGATATCTGTGTTACATAAGTGAGAGTGTTTCCTCTGTAAGGAGAGGAAGCAGAGATCAGGCTGGGAAGGTGGGTTCCCAAGGTGCTGGCTCTGAAGAAAGAGGTGTCTGAACACTTTACTTGGCAACTAAAATGTGTGAGTTGAGATTTATGTAAATCTAGAGTCAAACTCTGCTCTTTCCCTTGCCAAACAACACTCCACGTAGCCGGTTATTATTTGGAAGCAATTTTGCTCTCTGATGATTCAGTGAGGGAAGCTGCTGAAACAAAACAGAAGTGAAGTGCAGAATAGTTAATATTGTAGAACAGCACAGGAGGTACATATCATCTCTATCTTTTGGGTCTCAGGCTTCAGTCAAAGCAGGTAAGCCTCATCCTGCCAAGAGAGGGTTGCAGTATCTGTGGACTGGCTCTTCATCCATGCTCTGGCACTGAATATGGAGAACATGTATTCAACTACCTGCAAACAATCTTTAGTCCAAGAAGATAAAAATCCATAATCAGCCTTGTGAAAACATTTTAATAATGAATAAATAGGAGAGAGATGACAATTTATGCCAAGGAGAAACAAGCAAATATTTTTCACTACAATTTCATTCATCTCCCATTAATTGGCATTTTCCACCTAGGTAGAATAGGAGGCTGGAAAGCCAAAGATCAGACAACTGAGATTTGGGCTGTCCCAGTAGCTGTGATTCTGGGGACTGGCAGAGCTGCTGTGGCAGCACCATTCTGGTGCTGTGGGATGTGATGGAGCTGCACTGAAGCACTCACTGTATGAGGAAGTTTTCATAGCACCTGCCCACGGTCTGCTCAGCTACATCCCACACATCTCAGGCTTTCACACGTAGCTTTTGCAGGTCTGCAGCTCTTCCAAGCAGATATGAATGATGGGGGAAAGGAGAATTTCCTCAGAGAGCAGCAAGTTAATTAATGGCTCCAAAGCACATCATTATAGCAATGAGCTGAGGCATTAGAAATCACTTCCAACCAGTGACTGAAGGTCACACCCGTGTGCCATGGACCTTGCTCCAATGCCCACAGTTTCCCCCATCTTCAGTGAACGTAGTGCATCGATAACTGAATTTGGAATTCACACCTTTAAAGTGAGTGGGCATAGAAGCCACACTCCTGAGGTGTTTGAGATAAACTCTGCATCTACTGCATGTCTGAGCTGTGTATCTAAATAGGTTCTGGTGAGCTCCCGAGGGTTTTGGAGAAGCCAAATGGCTGTGAGTCATACACCACCTCATCATTTAGGTACTGATGTGCATTGTTTGTGAGTTCTCCTTTTATTTCTGTAAATTGAAATGGGTTTTTTTTTGGGGGGAAAGGCAGGCTCTGGCTTTGTTGCCAGATGTAACTGGTCTGCAGCTGCTTGGTAAATCTGAGCTGATCCTCCTCATGTCTGTATCACTGAGAAGCACCAGCAGGCATCACTGCCTGAGATGGGAGTGCCTCCCCTTCCAGGCAACAAGGCATGAGGTGTTATTAGGGAGACTATGAGATGAGAGGAAAGTAGAGAAGAAGCCTGTCCTAATTTTAACTGGATTGTTGCATCTGTTTGAATGAGAGCATAAATTTGCTGAGCAGACTCACTGTTTCACTGGCTCAACTGCATCATCCTCCTGCTCAGCTGTTTCTTGTGGCTCAAGGAGTTGGGGAGGATAAAGGATTTACATCCCCTTTCAACCGTTGTGTTTCATTCTGCCTCATTTATGATATTTGGTTTGGAAATAAGTTTATTTCCACAGTGTAGGCTTTGTTTGACAAATGTTAATTGTACAGTCTTTCTGAATCCTGTAGAGAATGGCAGTCCACCTAAAATCTGAGGTGACTTGAAAATTGCATTAATGAGCAGTTGCTTTTCTTTTACCAACACAAGTAGAACTTCTAGACATTTTCTTGAGACCAGTTGTATCATGGTGCCTGGCTCTACTTAATCCAAATAAAAGTAGACTCCTTTTGTAAAGCTAAAGTGGGTTTGGAAGTGTTCCTGAAATGTGAGAAGGAACAGATCAAACAAAAGTATAGATTTCTGGATGGGGTAAAGCTGAACTGGGAGCATGCACTGTTAGACCTTCAGGACTTCTGTACCTTTTATCTTTGATTTGAATCCATCTCATCCTTCCAGCAGTCTTTGATTTTCCAAGTGAATAAAAGTTCCAAATGTCACATATCTGTGGACTGGCATAAAAAGAGGTTTAAAAGGTCTTATTTTGGAGCAGTAGGAACCACATGCATGCAGCATTGAACAGCTCCCACATGCTGCAGCTCCATTTAATTGCTGAAATCAGAGATGTTGGGAATGGATTTCATCTGGAAGTCTGATCTCCTAAACTGAAAGGCACAGGACAACATTTGCTCATCCCCTGGAGATGCTGCCAGAAGTCTGTCTCTGATTAGCAATGTTAATGGAGTATTAACATAAGCCACGCCAGCAAGGGAAACTGTAGAACACATTATCATCAGGAGAGCCAGCTGTGTAAAGGCGTGTAAAGATGATGATAAATGTAGTTTGTGGCTTGGGGAGCTGGTTGTGAACTGCTGCATCCCCTAATCCAGAAGGAATGGAGAGGGAATGGACACACCAGCCTGCTGTTCTCTGTGCCATCAAACCAAAGGGAGATGGAGCAGGCAAAGCTAAGAACAGATGTTAACTTCACAGGGAAAGGGAGATGAAGGGGACTTTCCAGCCAAGTCAAGACTTTTGCTGTCACAGGTTGAATACTTTTGGCTCAGCTCCATCTTTCAGCTGTTTAGGATTTTGCCTTTTTGCAACGTCTGTGGAAGATTGATGCAGGATCTAAATATTATGATGTCTCTGATTTCCATTCTAAACATCTCCAGAGATACTTTGCACTATTTGTTCTTGTTTTGTAGGGTTTTTTCCCCCTCTTGATTCAGAATATGTGAGTAGCCTGGTCTGAGAGTGAGGCTCAGAGATGCTGTAAAGCTGCTCGTTTCCTTTATTGCCTTGGATCCTTCATTGGCAAATATCGGCCATACAAGTCCTACAAATCCTCACACACTTGCCCCACCATATCCCTCAGGATGGATGTTTTTCTCTGATTTTGTACTTGAAATCCAGAACCTTCAAGGGGGAAACTCAGCACATCTGACCCATATATTGTGGTGGTTTCTGCTTTGCCACGCAGTGAGCTCTAGACCAGCTCAGGAGTGAAATGCTTGTGCTTCAATGTGACAGCACCAACAGGCGCTTGGCAAGACAGTGCTGGATCTGCTGACATGAGCTTGTTTGCTCAGTTTTCTGGTGGAGCCATACATTTCACCCAATGACCTTTTTGACATTTTCCTGGTTTCCCTCCTGCAGGAACACTTCAGCAGTGAAGTGCCATACTCTGCTGAACAAACTTGGCATCTCATCAAGCTGACTTATTTGGTATGTATTTACACTTGTAGACTTTAGTACTCTCCTGGCAATTGAGCTTCCTTCCTGCCTACATAAATATGATTTCATTATTAGCTTTGTTTAGTTGTTGTTGTGCATCTGTGTGCTTTCCTTTCCCAAACTGCCAAAGAGAATTGCAGGTGTTGATCTCAATTTGCACCCAAAGCATCCTGAACTCTCCACCCCACCTGCCAACTCTAATAATGAGCAGCATTCTTGACCTCCTGCCTAAAACAACCCATGAACACTCACCCCCGTAATTTTTTTACACTGAGGAGCCAGTAAGTTCTGTTAGAGCTGTGGCCTCCGTGGTTTTGTTTGTTTGTACTTAGATAAAAGTATTGGGTTTGTCTCAAAGGTGCTTTTCTGGCTTTTCCCTCCTGCACTTGGATCTGTGGTGTTTACTCAAAACACGGTGTGAGCCAGAGAAGTTGGCTTTGCACAAGGGGCCCCAAGCGCGTGAGGCTCGTCCTGTTTGAGTCCTTGTGAAGGAGAAGGTGTTACAAGCACGATCTGGACAGGAAATAAAGCTCCTATTCCCACCATAAATGCTGTCTAGTGGAGCAGGTCAGATGAGAGGTCTCATACAATTGCTTGTAGTGTTGAACCTCCAAGGGTGTTGGCAGCCTCAGCTCCCACTGATGGGAGTGGTTGGTGTTGTGGAGGCAGGTGACAACTTCCAAAACATCTCCCTGCATGGCAGGCTAATTTCTGCTCAGGGGAAAATGAAGAGCCAGTGGTTGGGTCTCCACTTTCTTTTGCAGTCCAGGCACTGCTTGGCTGTTCCTGGCCCAGGCACTGCCAAGGCAGCTGGGTTTGGCACCTCAACAAAGAGGCAGATGAGCTACAAGCACACAACTTTCCACATTTCTGAGTCAAACCAGCTGCTGTGCCTTTAGAAAGGAACAAGGCAGTTTCTGCACAACCTCTGGACAATTCCTGTCTACTGGAAACTAACCACGAGGCTCCTCTGCTCCTACATCACTTTCATTCTATGAAATCTTTGCTGGTTGGAAAAAGATATATCTGTATGCACTGGAATGAGGATGCACTGAAACTGTGCCAATGCCAGGGTTCTGTACATGCATTATCATCTGTGGCCTCACATCCCATGTACCTGTAGTTCTCTCCAGGGAACCTCAGAGTCAAAGAAGAACTGTAGGAAGTGTGGCATTCACTTCATGTTCAGTCTTTTATGGGAAAAAATACTACAGGTGACCATCTCTTGAATGACTATTCTAGATTTTCTCGCAAACTTTTGCAATGTTCTTGTGGAGGAAAAGATTTCCTGAATATTTCTTGGAATTAATTTTTGCTCTGAGTCCCAGGACTATGTTTGAATTAAAGGAAATTTTTTTCTTCTAGAAAAAAACCCCACAATCTCACTTTACCAAGTGGAGACCTGGCACTTTAGGGGATGGAGAAGCTGCTGGAATGAGGGTAGATTTGGTTTTTGCCTGGGAAGAGGCCAACAGGAATGGTTTTATGAGATGAAGGAAAGACAAAGAAAGAAAGTGAAACCAAGCAGTCAACTTGGTAGCTGCAATCTTTGATCTGTGGCTGTCTGCAAACAGCATCACAGCTCTGTGATTAGATGTACATGCTCATTACGTGTTGTAGTCTCCAAGCAGGCATTGTAAATACAGCACAACATATTCTGCTTCCTTCTGCCCAAATATCTTTTTTCATCTATATTGCATTAAGACCTTGAGGCCTATCATCAGGGAGAGAAAAAATACAATTTTGTTATTGTACAATGCATTTCATTCCCAGCTGCTGTATTAAATTTATTCCTATTTGAAGTGGTGTCTGTGAGTATAAATCATTTAAGTTTATATGTTTTTGTTGCTGTGGCAACTGTTTGACTAATTGAATTCCAAAGTGTCTCTCTGTATTTCAGAGCTATGATAAAGGGCACACAAATTCTTAGCAGCAGGAGTCTGAAATGAGGAGGGGGGACAGGCAGCCCTGTCATAATGACATGTCCTCAATCTCCTGGGCACAGGGTTGGTACTTTTGGCAGTGGGTGGGGAGGAGGGCAAGAGCTGGGGAGGAGCCAGAGCTACCTGTGAGCTCTCACTGTGGATATGATACTCAGAAATGATGTTCATGCCCTTAGCAGGATGGATGAGGCATGGAAAGCCTGTAACTTGCCTTTGGGAAGACAATTTTTTACCTCTGTGTCTATTTTCCCCATAATTCATCTGTTCTCAGTGGACACAAAGTGCTGCTGTGCTTCATGGCTATAAACAAGCCCAGGCTGCAGCAGGTTCCATCTTCTTTCCATGGGGACTTTGAACGAGCTCCTGGGGCTCATCTGCTGTCTGGGATCATGCTTGTGTTCCTAAAGGATTTCTTTCCCTGTCAGATTTTAGGAGGAAAAAGCTCCTCAGAGTTTTGCCAAAGGACTAGGGAATACTGAAATGTCCTGAATCTCTCCAGGGACAATTTCTACCCTGTTCTCTCACTTTTTATTTTTTTTTCCCAGCTGCAAAGCAGAAGTAGATCCTCCTAGACAGAAGCAGGATGACAGAAGCATTAAAACTTAACTCTTTGCAAGGGAATTGTCCTAGGTGGGTGTAAAGAGCAATTTCTTAGCAAGCAGAATGTTCCAGAGAGGAACTGACCCACCTGTGCCACTCCCAGCTTGCTGTGGCAACTCCTGTTAGTCTGGAATGGGCTCCTTTTTTGTGTGTTAATTATGTAGGTGTTTATTATGGCCACAAAATGTTAATAGAAAGCCTAATGGAAATCATGCTGGCTAATGAGAAGCTCCTGAATACCTGCTGTTTTTCTCTGGGAATAACAGAAGCCACAATTCAACAGGAAATTATTTGTCCCATTCCTGCTCTGTGCTTTTACCTTGTGATTACATCTTGTTGTTAACCTTTCATCTGACTCTCTCTGCAACCTGGGGGAAGGCCAGGACCTCTCCCTTCCCCCTGCCCAGAGGGCATGCAGGGGTCTGCTTGCCTTCCCTGCTTTCTAAAGGGTAATCTGTGAAGGGTTTTATGGAGCTTGAAAAGGTCACAGGGAGCCCTGAGCAGTTCGAGTCCTTCCATTTTCCACTTCCCACAGGGGATTCTGTCCAGTCTGGGGCAAGTGCCTGTGGCCTGACAGCCTCCTTGGCTGCTCTTTATTTTGGTGGAGTTTTATTTCCAGCCCATTAGATGCTCCACCAGCTGCTGTCTGCTCCTGAAACCACCTCATTCCTGACAGGCAAAGGCAAACTGCAACAGGTACTGGGAGCAGGCAGAACAGGGTGACTCCTGGGGAAGTTGGTCCATCTGAGATTCTTTTCTTTATTTCAGCTGCTGGTTTATTATTCTGATGCTGAAAAAGGAAAGGGAGCTGTGTTTGATGAGTGGTGAGGTGAGGCCTGGTGTGGGACCCCAGAAAGCAGCAGGAATGAATATCTAGCACAGCATTTCCAAGGAAGGGAGCAAATTGCTGTTGAACAAGAGCAGAAGAAGGCAGAAGAATGGTGGGTTGGAGTAGGGGGCATGTGTGTGTACAGGGTAGGGAGGGGTGTCACACTGGCAGGCTTCTGGTGAGAAAGTGGTTGTGTGCTGGATTTGGGCTGGGATGTGCTGACTTTTGGAAGAAAGGGTGGATTTGGCTACGACCAAAGTACGCCTTTGTGTTCACCCACATGTGGAGAGTACACACCTCTAACTTCCATAGGGGAGAAAAGGTGTCCCTTAGGAAAATAAAAACCAAAATGAAACAAAAAAATAATTTTAAAAAAGCCCAAGCTCAGAAGGCAAAATCCATTGGAGATACTGGAAAGCTGCATGGTTGAAGCTGTGAATGAATTAAGAGGCTCTCCTCATCACGCAATACGGGAACTCCCAGTTGGGATCAAGTTTCACATTTTTTTCCCTTGTGGGCAGAAATTGAATGCTTCTGTCTTTGCCTGCCAAAAATAATAGTTGAAAAAAAAAAAGTGGTCTTACTGCTGCAGGAAGAGCCAAACATTTCCCTCGTGGGCTGTCTGAAAGAACAGTTGTGAAAACACCAGATTTCACTGTAAAGGTGGGATTTCTCAACGGTGAGGAGCTGCAAATGAGGCATGTTGCAGGGTCCATATGGAGTTGCTGCTAGGAACTCAATACCAGGCTCTTGGAAGCATTTCAGAAGAGGCTTTCAGGAACAGCAGAAAAGCAGTTCAAATGACTGGCTCTCAGTGATACATAACGCTGTAAAAATAGCATCTGAGCATCTCCTGTTACCTGGGCATTGGCACCCAGATCCTGTCGAGTGATTTCTCTGGCATCCATTCTCCCTGCCTTGACTTTAACGGGTTGTGCAGATTATTTTATGATCAATAAATATCCAGGCAGACACTGTGAAATTCCAATCAGAAAAATTTACAGCATTAAGGCAGATATTGTATAGCAGGATATAAATAAATAGAAATTGTCAGTCAAATTTCTGGCAGCTGGAGTCTGGTGTCAGTTGCAGTAAATTAAGTGTTACTTCACAAATCATCTTTATAGTTTTTTACAGTAAGTGTATCTGTGCAAAGAGGGTGGCTTTTTTCAGCTTGCAATGGTAAATATCCTCTGGTTCCTGTGATATCAGTATGAATCCTGGAATCAAGGGAAGCAAGTGACAGCAGTAGATTTTGCCTTAATCCTCAGATTTGTTCCCAGCCCCAAGATTGGAGCCGAGTTTTGGTGCTGGGCAATCCAAGCAGCAACAAGCCAACAACATGATAGGGAAGAGACTGGATCGTTTTAAGCCAAGGGGAAATTTCTGCACCCTGGGAGGGCTGGTTGATGTAATGGTGCAGAGATCCACAAAAGGGGAGGAGGAGGAGGATGGACTCCTATTGTCTCTACCAGGATGAAGGCAGCTGTGATTGGTGTAGGCTGCACCTGGAGGTAGGTGGGAAGAATGAATCAATCAGAGATCATAATTTACTGCAGTTGGGATAACATTTTACCAACAGATTATTACCTTTTGCTAATGACTCTTATGGCCTGACCAGCAACACAAAATTCCTAAAACATCATGTGAAGGTTTCTGTACAGTTAGGATAGCTGAAAACTGCATAAATTTTAAGTGTCAGGTTTCTATGAATGAAAGCTGAATGTTCAACACGGAACAAAGAGGAGAGGAGGACCTGCTGGTGGTAGTTTTGTATTTTATTTGAGAAGAGAGAGCTACATAAACTATGTCAGGAGGGTACAGGTCTACACATAGTTTCATCAATCAATAAATGGAGTTGTTAACGTAACACTGAGGATATGATACTTTGAAGAAGACATAGACACATGACCAAGGAGTATTTACAGCTCTAACATACAATATATTTATACTTGAGAGAGAGGTTCGTGTGCATCTGTGCACACAGGTACCACTGTGCACACTCGGCGCACGCACGCGCACATGTAAATAGGTATAAAAGGCTTTAAAAAAAACCTTAGGTAATTCAAGGAATGAGTCTGCCTGTCCTTTGCAGCAGCTGACTGTTTTCAAGGTGGAAATGGTTCCAGTTGGGGGTGGTCTGGAGCGGAGGTTTCGGGTTGAAATCTCTGTTCTCCATCGGTCATTGGCTGAACCTGGGTGCGTGGAACGCTGGGGCGGGGTGGTGACAGGGGATGTGTGAGGTGAATGAAAGGGAGGGCAGTGGAGTGATGGGGAAGGGGGGATTCACAGCCTCTGGGGCTGGGGTAGTAACACGGAGATGAAAAAAATGACCTTTGGTGATGCCATTAAATCATCCTTTATACTAAACATAAATTATCGACACAGTTTTAAAAAAATAATTTTCTGTTTCATTTCAAGGCTGGGGAGAGAGGAAGGGTCAAAGCAGGACAGGAAGGAAGGGAAGGTCTGGGGAGGGTAAATACCTCAGCACTTTAACAGGTCCCTGGACCTCACTGCAAATTCTTAATTTAAAAACTCTTCATGTAAGTGTGACCAACGCTGTATCAGTCATCCCCTTCCAGGGCAGCAGTGCGCTCAATGCACACGATGTGGCAGGTAGGGGACAAGCAGGAACCCGACCTTGGCCAAAACTCAGATCAGAGTTCCTCATCCTCTGAGTTGCAGCCAGTGGAGGTGAGGTGGACAGGCAGAGATCACAACCTCCTTGCTCTCACCAGATTGTCCCTTAAGGGGTAGCCTGGCTTGTTCCCAGCAGGAGAAAATGGTGAATTTTGGTTTGGAGAAGGGGAGACTGTGGTTGGGAGAAGGTTGAGAAGCAGCAATTCACTTGCAAAATGGCAAATAGGATTCAAAAGTTTCAAAAGAAGCCCCAGACTAAGAAAATGTGGATTAGTGCATAGTGTAAAAAAAGTCTGCCAAAGAAATAGAAATCAATTCAGCATAGATCACCAGAGGATTTGTTTTCTGCTCGTGCAGACTTTCTGTGACATTAGCAGAGATTAAAATAAGCTGGTTTAAATAATAGTAACAACACAAATGCCACCAAAATGTCTTTCCTCTGAGCTGTAGGCCCATCCTCCTCTCAGTACCAGCTCGCCTGCCAGCAGCACTTTGTGGGGGCCAAGCCTGCCTGCACTGCTGAAGGGCAGCTCAGCTGGGAGGAGGAGTAGCTTCCTGGAAATTAGGTCTACCATTGCAGATTTCTGGGAGGTGCATGGGGGATTTTGAGGCCAGCTCAGGAAATCAGAATGATTTTTCCACCTAGGCTGTCATGCTGCCACACAAACCACTGACAGACAGCACTGCTTCAACACAAAAACCTTGGAGAAATTACCAGAGGCAAGTGCCCAGTGCAGCCCCTAAAAATGTTCCCAAACACAGCCTGGAGACCCCAAGAC
Source organism: Prinia subflava (assembly GCF_021018805.1). Classification (NCBI taxonomy): domain Eukaryota; kingdom Metazoa; phylum Chordata; class Aves; order Passeriformes; family Cisticolidae; genus Prinia; species Prinia subflava. Next base: position 7,137,676 of record NC_086261.1, read on the forward strand.
AGCCTTCACCCAAGAAGGTTGTGTATCCTCAGTCCCTATCTGGGGAAACCTTGCCTCCTTTTCTGACCCAGAAGATTCAGAGGGAGTTGCAACACTCTTGGAAACCTAAATAAATGTTGATCACTTGCCTGCCCAAAAATACTTCATTTCTCTTGAAATAACTTATGTAAAACAGCACTTCATTAAGACATGGTGGGGGAGGGGGAGGTAATTTAGTATAGTTATTTATTTATTTTTGTTCTGCTTTAAGCCTATCTATGTAAAGCTCTCATGCAAAAAATTGCCTTCCAGTTTAGCTGAAAATTTAATGGACACTTCTGGGGAAAAAAATAATAGAAAACTAAAAAAAAAGGCAATTCTCCTTCACACAAGGGATTAGCTGGTTGGGGGGTTGAACGGGAGGATTGAGGGGAACTAAAACAATTTAGACTGTTAGTACTGAAGCCAGAGCTGTCAGAGAGCAAAATAAATGCAGTTAAAGTTATGGTATTTGTCGGGTTTGAAGCAGACAGTGTGGGCCTGGGGGAAGCCCAGCAGAACTGAAGGTTTGGAGAAACCTTCAGGACTCATTTGGATGAGCACACATCATTCTGTAGGGACTCTGTCCTCACATCTATAGTTCTTCCCCAACCAGGGCTGGCTTCTGCTTCACTACCATTCCTGCCTGACTTTCACCACCCTCTTGAGCACTGACCCTTCACTGGGAATCAAGTCCTTGTCCATTTTCCTCCTCTCCCTATGTCCCAGTAGGCTTCTTTGTTCCCTCCTCTTAGCATCATTTGTTCTCTAAGCCCCCTATTAAATTATCTTTGCCATCCCCTACAACCCCATCCTTTCTGACTTCCAGACAGCCCTAAACATCAGAAGCCTGGCCCTAATTTCAGTATTGCTACTTACAAGTTCTGAAGTCTTTTGTCTCAGGCATTTCCCAGTCCTTTCTGTCTCTGAGTGTCCATCCACATGTCCCATTGTAGTAACTTCCAGCTGCAGCTGGTGAGAGTGTGGGAGGTGGGATACAGAGGAAATTGCTTCTAGAAAGCAGCATATGTTGAGTGGGGGGAATAGCCCAACTTTCTGTCCTACTTTTCTGGCTCTTCTTCTTCACACTAATTTTTTCAGGCATGTAATGAGCCTGCATGCTCCTGCCCAACAAGTTCTCACCACGATGAATAGGTTCAGGAGACATTCAACCCTAATTTGAGGGTACAGCTTCCTTAGTATGATCCAGGAATACGTGGGGGATGGAATCCCAAATATGCAGGCTGAGCAAGATGAACACTGAGACACTTGCCCTTTTTTTTTTTTTTTTTTTTTTTTTTTTTTTTTTTTTTTTTTTTTTTTTAATTTAAGGTAAGACTGATGCTCCATTTGGGGCCTTGTCTCTTGGTGCCTGCATGGCTCTTCATTTCATCTGACTCTTCAAGGCCAGGATGGACAAGGCTTTGTGCAAACTGGTCGGGTGGAAAATGTCTCTCCCCATGTCAGGGGAGTTGAAAATGGGTGGTTTCTAAGGTCTCTTTCAACCCAAACCATTCTATAATTCTATGATTCTGACAATCCTCCACTACAGAACCCTCCACTACACAGTAATGTGGCTTTTTTTTTTTTTTTTTTTTTGGTGAAAATAAGTTTCAGTGGCCACAGTGTCATTTATGTCCCTTACTTGCAATTTTCCAAGAGATTTGTCTGTTTACCCTTTACCAACAGTAAACGTAATTGATGGCTGAAATCTGAATCACATGATGCTTCCAATAAAATAAGAATTCTGCTTCTAAAGGGCTACCAGTGTAATATCTCTCCATTTGTCAAACTGTCTCAATGGATGAGAAGATAAGAACCTTTCACAATCCAAATTAGAGACGGAGCCTTCATAGGTGAAACACCAGTGCAGGAAAAAGTGGGGCAGAGAGTTTAACTCTGAAGGAAAAAAATTGTTCTCTCTTACATAGGAACGATTGGTTTGTGTTTTGAACCATCCCTCCTCCATCACTTGAAAACAAGATAACAGATAATGATTTCCCACTAGGAAAAAAAAAAAGATATGGGAGAAACGAAGGAAGGGTGAGACAGCAGTTCCCTGGGCAGTGTGGGCACAATTCCCCCATCAAAGGCGGGGTTCCTCCTCCAGCGGCGGCGGCGGGAGCCGGGCCGGGCCTGGCGGGCGGTGCCGCTGTCCGCGGTGCTGATCCGCAGGGACCGGCTCACCGCGTCTGTCCGCCTGCTGAAATCTCCATCTCACCAAGAGACTGAGGCCTGAACTGTTTTAGGTTCTTTATGAACACTACTTGTGGTAATTAGGAGTTGTTAAAAAAAATTAAATTAAAATAAAGGGCACACCAGGCACTGGCTACTGAAAGTTGGTGGGCTATAAAGTCATTGTGGCATCCAGGAGGATCAGGTCTCTCTCATCCTGTCCCAAATCTGCCTCTTAATTTCAGTTTCCAGGAAGGCCATAAGCCAGGATTTGTTCTGTATTAGCAGGAGAAGGAGAAAAAGGAAATTAAAAGTGAGAGGAGGTTTGTAGGACATAGAGCTGCTCTTGTCCTGGTGGCCAACGTTCTTGGTTACCAGGGTGAATATTCTGCACCTTTTCTCATGTACAGGAGTGGATTTTCTTTTATTATGAGCCAACCACTGCCTTTTCTGATGCAATGTTTGTTGGTTTGTTTTGTTGGTTGGGTTTTTTCCCACTTGTAGCATTTCTCTTTCTCCTGCTGTTCTGTTCCTACCATCTGTTCAGGGCCTCTCACTATCTACAGCCTTTACTGACTTCAAAGTTGTGGGTCATCAACACCTTCTACATTTAGTCTGGAGTTGCACAAGAAGGTTCAGTTACAAAGGAACAACAATTCAGCCTCTTGCTGATTTCTATTGTTTCAATCTAGCTACATAAGAATGAGGCTGGACTGGAGCAGGTCACAGCCGGAATCAATCCCAACCATCTCTCCAGCAATCAGAACAACCTGCTGGGAGCTGAGTAACGGCTGAATTCTTGGTGAGAGAAATTACAGGCATAAAAACAAAATCAAATATACTCTTGTGCTCATTCAACATTTCAAGGCATATTTATAGGTACTGCTGTATGGTTTCTTAAATATCGAAGTTTAAAAAGAAACTGGATCACTGCTGTTGGGGGAAATAATTTTCTGTTTTGTCACTTTCACTATCTCTGCCCCGATGAAAAAGGGAGAGAAAGACATTGAATTACACACCCATTCAGCCCCTGTCATCACTTCTTTGGGCTGTTTGGATAGCCCTGGAAAGGATCTGTGAAGATAAGGAGATCTGAAGGTCATCTGAAGGTCATTCCTCAGAACTGAAGTAGGAACAAGAACTGGGCAGGAATCTGAAGCTTGAGAAAAGCTGGGGATTTCTTCCTGTATGAAGCTGGTGATGGTTCATTAGGTGAACAGATGACTTTGCAGTCTAGGTCCTAGCTGAGTCCCATATACTGCTCCACCATATTCTTCTCCCCCTGCACCCAAGTCTTGCTGTCACTGGGAGGAAAAGCTGAAATTTTACCACTGATGAAAATCTCTACATAGGGGAGACATTTCCACCTTATTTCTTCATTTTCACTTTCAAGAAGACAGAATACTTGAGAATTTCTTAGATTTCAGGAGGGAGAATATCCTTCAAAAAAATTCAGGAAAACTGAAAAATGGAACCACATTCATTATAGAGAGGTGAAGCAGAGAGCTACAGCCACCAAGGCCTGTACTTGAAATGGTCTGTGAGAAAAAGCACTAAGCAGCTATGAGTATTTGTCTTGGGAACTGTAGTCAGTGAACCTTGGGTTGGAACCAAGCTAAATCAGCAAACTTGCTGTTGGTCCAGGATCAGAATGAGCTAAAACTCCTCTATCGCATGCCTGAGACTCAATTACTGTGTAATCTCTGTGGCATAGACATCTAGGAACCTCTGTGGATAGCAGATGGCTGCTGAATAGTGAGAGCAGATGACAGATTCTGGGCAGTGCTAAACCAGAAGACCTCAAATCCTGATTACAAAAGTCAGTTCTTGAGGTTAAATCCAACCAAGCACCTGAGCAGGAGGGATTCATGCAGCACTGCACAAAGCCAAGACACTACCAGACATGGGAGGGCTCTTGCAAAAAGCTCCACCTCCCCTCCTCTCCCCAACACACATTTACACATGCTGCCACATAGAGCAAAAAATATCAAGGTTATGTGTTTCCTGAAATATGGTTGGCTGAATAAATACACTTACAGAGAACTCTTTGTAAAACAATAGCAGTATGAGTAACAGTGCATTGCTGCCATGGGAAATAAAAAGGAAAGTAACCCAACTGCAATTCAGCCAGAATCATTCCAAACCCCAAAGGTTGGCCTCTTTTTTTTTCTTTAATGTGTCTGACATTTTATGGCATCAATAATGCAAACAAAGAGGAAATCATATTTGCAGAACACTAATGCACGGATGTCTAAAGCGAAATACAATACTGATTACTTTTTAAATGAAGCCACCAGGTTTTGATGTGCTGTGGTGGTTAAATTGGTCCATCAAATTCCTTCCAAAGCAAATTCCAGTCCAAAGCAAGAGCTTGACCTTTTCTATAACCTTGGGTAGTCTTTTCAGCTGTATTCTGATTGGGGTAATAAATGTTAGTTTGAAGGAATCTTCCTGATGGGTCAAATTACAGAAATGTCACAATTCCTTCTGAAGATGAGGGGAAACTGAAGATATGTCATTTCTTCACAGGCTGTCCAAAACCTTTGACAAATATAAAGGCAAGCCTACCATGAAGAAGTGTGTGAGAGAGGAGGGATGGGCTCTGAAAGAGATTTCTAGAAGTGCTATTGGGATTTTGCCCTTAGGGTTAGAGGTTGATCTCTTCAGCACCTGATAGCTTTCTTTTGCCTACAACCCCCTGCAGATGACTGCAGAGCAATGTATGAGTAGGAAATAAGTGCATAAATAAGCAGGTGTGGCAAAAACACACAAAGAAACCTTCCCTTCCTTTTCTATATTTTTATATGCTAGTGGGGTATTTTTTCACAAAGTGAATCTCAGAGAGGCATCTTAAGAACCACAGACAGCATTGTCTCTGCCAGGACAAAAATGAAGAAGCTGTTGTTTTCCTGCCTGGGAAATCCCACTGCTCAATCTCCTCTTACAGCAAAAGAGAGAAGGACTTGAGGTCAGGCCTACGCTTTCAAATTATCAGCAGGAGCATTCATTTCTGGAGCCAAGGGGTTTCTTCTGCAATTCCTCTGACTTGCCCTGAGTTAACTGTGTGAATTTCTTTAATTCATGCAGTTTTGGTTTGGTAGGCAGCATTCATTGTGTGCCTGCATGCTGGTGAGTAGGATTGGATGTCACAATCTCATATCAGCTGGGGGTTTGTCTGCCTTTTAGATCACATCTGATCAGAGCTTTGTGTTTGGGGATTGTATGTCTTGGAGTTAATCAGTGCAAGCAGCTAATTGCCGCTAGTTAACTAGTGCCTTTTAATTAGGACTGTACTGCTGGCTGGATACATGAAGGGAGCTGTTTGTCACTGGCAAAAATTTCAGCCTTGTGATGTAAACCTCTTTGGGGAATTAGAAGAAAAAAAGAAAAAATACAGGCTGGAGCTATTGTCACTTTAGCCCAGCAGATAATCAGTTTCAGCAGAACTGGCCTGGATGAGGCTGGAGTCACGCTTTGCTGGGGTCAAAAATGATAGCGGCTGCTCCCCGACCCTTCCTCCTGTGCAGAGGGGTGGGACACTGCGGGCTCCAGCTGGGATTTACAGGAGATACCCCACATGCATTACAATGAGCTTTGCTGTAAAATTCACTGCACATAGGTTAATCTAGATGTCAACACTGCCTGACAGCAGTGAAATTACTCCGGGGCAGTGCTCCTTCTGAAGTCTTAATATAACAGTCAATTCCATCCTGCCTGCAGGAAATGAAAGTTTTCTGCTTTGTGTGCGGAATCATCCGGCGCCAATTTTCTCACTGTTTGAAGTCCAAACTGTTTGTGGTCTTGGGATTCACCTCACATTAAGACTTTCACTTCATTTAAAAACTCTGCTAGTCAAGTCCTGAGAACTGCAAGGACAGGAGCTGCACAGGGAGAAAAAGAAGAGGGCATGGAGGGAGAAATCTGATCTCACCTACCACACTGAAATCAAACAGCTTCACCAGCCCTCTGTGCTCAGTAAAAGGAGGGAATGCAGAAACTCAGTTATCTGAGTATCAAGCAGCAAAGACTGGAGAGGCTGGAAGCCAGCAGAGAGCAAGAAAAAGCAAGCAAGAAGACATTTGGACCTCCCAGAGGTATGATTTTCTTTAGAGGTATTTCAGCCCTTCCCTGCTGGGACCTTGTCCTAAGCAGCCAGTAGTTCAGCAGTTAAACTCCCCCTCAGAACAACTGCTCCAGTTTCCAGCAGTGGGATCACTTGTGCTGGGAGGGAGAGCAGTTCCTGTGGAGGGCTCCTGACAGTGTGGGGAAGCAATGGTCAGATTTGTGATGCCTCTTTTCCCCTTGCAGAGATGCTAAAATTGTGGGACTAGCAGAAGGGATGAGGAACCAATGGTCACTCCTTTACTTTGAAAAGAGCTGTCAAAAAGGGTCAGTGAGAAACCCAAGCCACCAACATGAAACCGACCTACCACCTTACCTAACTGTTGGGAAAAGCTGGAATATTTTGTCCTTCCTTCTGTTCAGTCTCTTATCTCTTTCCTCAGTTCAGTTTTTCAAAATTGCAAGCAATAGGACTCCAATTGCTTCTCTCAGGGAGTTTTTCATGGCTCAGTGTTGCATTGGAAAGGAAAAAGAGGCACAGGAGAGATGGAATGCTCCTCCATTCCTCCCAGAGCAGCGACTGACGTCTCTGCCTGTGTCATTTATGACACTGCCAGCTAGAACAGATGTTTTGAAAACTCCTACTTTCTCCAGGCTTGAAACTCAATATCTCTACTGTCAAGGACAGCAGCAAAGGGAAAAGAATTTTTAGGATTTAGCAGCTATGTAAACATTAAATGGGTACTGATGTAAGAGATGCCTTGGTGCAGGAGTGGAGAAGGTACCTTAGAGTTAAGCAGGTCTATCCACTCCTGAAAGGCAAGGCTGAGAGGGGAATTTTCTTCTATTTTTGGTATTCATTTGGAGATAGCATCATCATACCAAAGCTCCATGAGCCCACCATCCATCAGAAAGCCACTGAACGTGAATGGAGAAGAAAACTTTTGGGTTGCACCAAGACACGCCTGTGCCTGTGCCTCTCATAGCAGAGGAGCCCTGTAATGTCCAGAACCTTCCAGCTATCAGAGGAGCCACCGCAGCATGGCGTCACAGCCAGGATCTCCTTTATTCCCCTTTCTTACTCTCATCATTGCCTTACAACCAGAGAACACACCTAGAGCTGTTACAAAAACATTGTGTACAAGCCATCAAGCCATGGCTGTAGTGCTCCAGCTGATTCCTGGGCAGATCAGGAAAGGATATAGATACACCCTGGGCAGGGAGGAAATTAGAAAGATTTAAAAAAAAAACTTAAGATGATGTGCTGAAGAAAACACTGTCCTCACACAGACTGGTGCACAAATGAATACTGATCAAGTGCTCCAAACTACCTCTGGATTTACGGGCTTGTGGTGACTATGTCTGCATTCAACCCATATCCTGAACTAAAGAAACCTATACATTTGATTTCTGGGAAATAAGAGCCCTTCACATAAAAACAAACAGCTCATATAGTATTATACTTCTGTCTGTGCCCCTGAAACAGCATAACTTTTCAGACCTTCTTTTAGTCGCATTTTCTTATCGGGAAAAAAAAAATCACAGAAAAGTACAAAGCCAGTGATTTTGTTTCCTACTTGCATAAATGATCCCTTGATTTCCCTTGGTTTCTGCCTCCTTTTTAAACCAATATTTTCCCAGCTTCATAGCTAACTTTTCCTGGAGCTGCAGTTAGTATTTTCTTTTGTTTTCACTTGTATCCACTGTGCTACTTGAACTTCTACACCACACTCCCCAAATCTGTCCTGATTTCCCAACCCAAGATACTCAGTTGCTTTCTAAAACCAGCCTTTCCCTTTTCTTGGCTCTTTTATTCCTCCACATATTTTCTTACCTTGTTCCACCCACTCCTGGGGACAAGCAAACAGCTCAAAGCTAAGGATGTCTCTGAAGCAAGCAGCCTCTTTGAAGGCATTCCACAGTTTTCACTGGGCAGACAGTTCCCAGAGTCACTTGTCTGCAATTCAACACCCTGCAGACCCAAGGACAGGCAGTTCAGACTTTTTCAGCTCCCAAAATCCATGAATGAGGGACATCTAAAAAGGCCAGATGGGCAAGTTTTGCAGGAGACAGGGATGGACTTTCAGTCTGGCAGATCTCAGCATCTCTTCCCTTTGCTGTATTTCAGCTTCTGTCTTGCAACCTGACAGACTGGGGTGAAAGGAAAGGTAATGGCAGGAGAAAACAAACCAGGTCACTGATGAGACCCTGAGGCTGGAGCCACATTCACTGCCTGCAGTTTGCAGCCCTGGCACAAAAAATCCACCTGTACCATGCACCAAAATAGCACCTTCACTTCCAAGAAAGCATCACTTCAGTGACGCCCTTGGGTGACTGAGTTGGTGCAAACAATTTTAATTTTTAGGGAGCAGCATGCAGCTGGGACAGACCCTATGGCCCCTTCTCAGCTGTGCTCAGACTGGTGTTCCTTCCACCTCCTTTTCACAAGTCCCTCAAGAAAACTGCAGATGGAAGAGGCTGGATGCTGGGAAAGTCTGCCTGGATGTGCTGGAAATTTGGCCTGGCTTGCCCCAGAGCTGGGTGAGATATGTTGGTGTTCCCAAGCAGCAGGGATAGCTCTCTGCTCTGAGTAGAGGCAGGGCATAGGGGAGTATCTCTCTGAGAAATAAAGAAGCATGAACTCATTTTTCTTTGACCCCAAACATTCAGATGTTGATACTCTGTGAGAATTTCCCCCCAAATCTGCTTTTCTTCCCCTCATACATAGCCCCATTGCAGAGCCCCTCTTCCTACAGGGAAGATCACCAGTCTATGCTGATGAGAAGCTCTCCTCTGCTCCAGGAAAGGTGCTGCTGGAAATGAGGTCTCAGGGTGTTCATCAGGAATGCAGCACAGCTGCTTTCCCTCTTCCCCTCCAAAACTGTCATGCCAAAAAGGGATGCAGCAGTCTCTATCATGTCTTTGAGCACAAAGCAATCTTCTCCTTGCTCCCAACAAATCTCCGTCCAACAATGGCAGGCCAAGGGGGCCAGAGCAGCAACAGATCAGATGTCACATCATAGAACTGCAGCTTATCCAGCTCTTCTGAACAACAGTTCACAATTAACTCTGACAAAAGGACCTTCCTCCAAGGCAGTCACTGCACGTGGTGGGGCTAAGATCAAAGCAGCCAGAGCCTGTGCATTGGTCTCAGCCACTTACCATCTTCTGGGCACCCAGAAACTCTCCTCACAGGCCACCTAATCCTAAACATGCAGCATCAAGGCTCGGTGTCACACTCAGCTCCTGAGCTCACCTCGTATTGTGACAGCACAAAGGGGTGGTGAAAGGGACAGGGTGGTGGTGCTGGGGAGGGGGGAAGGAGGAAAGAAGTGAGGAAGGAAGGATGCAGCTGCTTTGATGAGGGAATCTCATCAGCTGCGAACCAGTGTCTGTAGGTGACTTCATAGTGTAAAAGCCCAAGACATTGGCCAAAAAAGAAATGAGAGCATGGGAGTGAGCGAGAGGGGTGGACAAAACTGTGGCCTTGCACAACCTGGCACAGTGCCTGGGAGCCACAGGGGCAAGAAGCCACTTGGTGTAAGAGACAGGCCACCCCAGGAAAGAGTTTTCTTCAGGAGATGCTGGACAATTAACAGCCATTTCTTGTTCTCTCCCTTGTGCTGAATCTCCAATCCTTTCAGCCAAAGCAGCCTGAACAAAAAGGGAGCCAGGCTGGGGCCAGCAGCCCTTTAATCTTTTCCCCTTTCAAAGTTGGACCTAAGTAGGCAGGATATCCTCTCCCAAAAGAGCAAGGTCCTGCTATGGAGAAGTGGCATGGTACAGAGTTCCTTGTTCCTGATGCTGGCCCACACCCTGCTCCATGACCATGCCATCGTTGGTGGTGCTGTGAGCACCTGGTGCCTGTTCCATGGCAGTCTGTCCAGGCCCCCCTGGCAGGAGTCTGTCCCTATAGCCCAGATCTCTCTAACAGGCAGAGGAATGTTGTGTCCTTACTCCCACGTGGCTTCTGCCACCATCTCCCACCCCAGGCTCTCACTGCTCATGACACAAGCAGAGAATAAACCCACAGCTGCTGCTGCCACCACAGTCCTCCTTTAGCAGTGTCCCCTGCCTCTATCTGAAACCATCAGACAGATCATACCAGTGCCATGAGTGAGAGATATCAATTGTCAGGAGGCAGGGGGGATGGGGAGAGGATGCAAGATCTTCCCTTTCAGTGCCATTCAGATCAGCCCTTTCAGTGCAAGCCATAACCAGCCTCCTAGCATCCTCCCCTTGCATCCTGGCCATGAATATTACTCTGGCCATGGGGAAGGAGCCAAGATCCCTTCTCTGTCCCCTCTTCCCCTATCTGCATAGCCTTCCACAAGTGCCACATCCGAGCAGGCTATTTTTGTGCTGGCAGCGGTTGCCTTCTCAAAATTGCCTTGACAATGCCCGCGCCGCCCGTTCCCTGCCTCCTGAGAGCAGCTGCCAAGCCGAGGTTCCCCCTCATCCTCCATTATCCACATGAAAGAAAGGCCCAGAGAGGTTTTTTTATTCTCAGCCCAGTCCGGACAGGCAGGATTCAGCGTCTGACCGAGCGTTTCCCCAGGTCGGGATTATTTTCCGCTCCAGGGAGATCGGCCACGCTGAGGATGCTGCTGCCTCTCGCTGCCTGTCCCCACCACCCCCTGTCGCTGCCTGTCAGGCCTTTCTCCTCATTGAGATGCAAGGCTGGCCGCTGTGGCCATCCGCTGAGCCGTCTGCTCCTGGAGGCACCTTCCCCTCCTTCCCCCCTCCTCCCGGGGCTGCCTGTGGAGCTATTCTTCAGCCTCTGCATTTCACAACAGCTCAAAGGCAGATGCATCAATCCTTTCAGGGGATGGGGACGTGAGGGGAATGGCAAGGGAGCTGCAGGCAGGTGTTGGTAGGTTCCCAGCCATCTCACAAGCCTGGTCCCCCTCCCCGTCCCCCGCTGTCCTGTGCCTGAGGCTTGGGCTGAGGCTTGGGGCAGGGATGGGGAAGGGGAGAGGATGGAGGGGAAGGGCGCTGGGATGTGCTGACCCCACGGACATGCCCGGCAGGGTTGCAGGCATGCTCCCAGCTGTCTGCACCCTGTAGCCTTTCCCCCATGCGAGGAGCAAGGATCCAACCCTGCTCACTAAAATTTACACCGGGTGCAGACAGCTGAGGGTGGGGGAACAACCCCACGGCCACTGACAGGGGCGGGGAGGAGTGGGGCTGTTCCTCCCAAAGTGATGCCTGCACTGGCCGCCCTGGGTGAGCAGCGCTCCTGTCTCACACACTGGAACGGGCTGGGGATGATTCGGGGTCCCCGGGACCCCCCTGGAGCCCCAGGCACAGCCGGGTTGGTCCTGCTGCTGCCGGCACGGGGCAGGGGAGGGCTGGGGCAGGAACCTGCAGCCTGCGGCTGCTCCCCGGCGTGTTTTACCCGTAGGTGCCACAATCCTTTGACTGTGTGTTCGAAAGCCTTGAGTCTATACATTTAAGAATCAGCAAATTAGAAAAATTTGTCCTGAAATGTCGGAGGGAGGAAAAAGGCAGGAAGGCAGAAAGGGATGAGGAAGGGGTTGGTAAAAGAGAGTTCATCCAGGGGCACTGCCCTGGCTCTGTGCCCATCACCTGCGGGCTGGCAAGGAGGGAGGGAGGCAAGGACGAAAAGGGAGAACTGATTTCACACATTCAGTGCATATCATACAACCAGGGCAAGGCTTTCTTCCTGGGGCTCCTACCCAGGATGGCATTGCTGCCATAGCCAGTCTAGAGCCCTGCCCAGTATCCCGAACCATACTCACAGCAGGGTTACATTTCACTGCTTGATTGCTCGGGGGAAAGATACCTTCTCCTTTCTTTCTCTCTTTTTTTTTTTTTCTTTTTAATTATATATATATTTTTTAGTACTTTTTCTCCCTTTTTTTTTTTGTTTCTTTTTTTTTTTTTTAATATAGTCTCACAATTTTCTGTAACAGCAGCTTCTTTCTGTATTGGTGTGGAAGTTATATATAGAGAGATATCTATAAATATATATAAGCCAAACTGCCTTACAGGTTGTTGTTCTGTGGGATTTTTGTTGGTTTGCTTTCTGTTTTGCTTTTCTTTTGTTTTCAGTGTTGTATGTGTAGCAGGCACTTGAGTTTATATGAAGATGTTTGCTTGGGAGCTGAGGGGCAAAGGGTCTGGGAGGGGGAGAGGGAAGGAAGGACGGGAGGAAGGAGCAGGGACTTCCAACAAGTGGCCACTGCTAGCCAAGGATGTCCAGGTAGATTGGTGTGGCCTTGCCCAGAGCATGGAGGATCTTGTAGATCTCCTTGATGTTGAGCCGTTGCTGAGGTTCCCTCTGCCAGCAGCCCAACATGATGTCATAAACCTCCTTGGGGCAGACTCGGGGCCTCTCCAAAACTCGGCCTTGGGTAATGCACTCAATGACCTGAAAGAAAGAAAGAAAAGAAACACTCAACACCAGCTGGGCACTTTATGTGTCCTGTCCCCGATACTGCTTGGTTGATCTGCAGTGAAGGCACTGAGAAGCCAAATTTCAGATCTGCCCATCCTCAGTGCTCACCTGTTTGTTGCTAATGATAACTTTTGTCTCCAGCTGCAGTTTTTCAGATCCCAAAAACTTTCCCCATTTGACACCTACCTACCTCAATGCACTCTCCAAAAAGGAGGTCACAAGAAAATGAAATAGATTTTAATTTATGATGTCAGTTTTTTCCTGCTAAATGAAGAAGGGAAAAAAGTCTTAAAATCCCCAAAGTACAGTAATATTTTGCACAGCTGAAATTATATTTTTCTTGTCTGAAAACCAAGAGTCCTTTCCATTGTAAAGCCCAGGAGAGGTTTATAAGGAAGAGTTCAGAGCATCTTTTCCTACATACTTCTCCTCTTTCTGACATAGAAAAGCAACTAAAAAAATGAAATTTCATGTCAAATCACATCTGTGAAGGAGAAAAAAAATTTACAGTGCTATCACTCTGTTTTGGGTCATATTGATGCTGCTAATGAGAAAAATGTGAGGTCCTGGATAACAGTAAAGTCTCTTCAGAGGGATGCCACTGGAAAGGACTCTGCTAAGAGTCTCTTTGTGTATTGTTTACTGGAGGAATGAATGAAAAGAAAAAGGAAATATGAGTTTCCAGAGAGCTGCTATTACTGCCTGGCCCCCTTGGTTGGGGTTGATGAGTCCCAGCATTGCAGTGTGCGTGCAGCCTGCCACGCTCTGCAGATAAACACCAGTCCCAAGCAGTGTGTGAGGGAAGCCACCCAGCAAGAGGTGTTTGGAGTTTATCATTTATGAATAGTAATGGTCCCACCACGCAGCTCAGGGGATACTTATCACTGTGCTGTTTGCATATAAATACAGAGGGGAGAGATTAGGGCCTGCTGAAAGCGAGGAGAGCAAGACACAGCATGAAGAGAAGCCTGCATTGCCACAGAGCTGCTGGCTGCTCACTGTGGGGAGGAGGTGAGTTATAGTTCCTGTCAAGACATCCTGGACATGCACAGCAGCCCTGTGCTGGGCTCTTTCTCTCCAGAGCAAAGGAAAGGTGAAGAGAGAAGTTAATGGACTGGCTGAGTGCTGCCCTGCCTTGTTCCTCTGCTCAGAGAGGGTTTCTTCCTTGGAAAAACCTGCTGAAAATGCTGTGGGGGTATGAGGCCATGCAGGTGGCACAGGAGGGAGTGGGCATCCCAGCCTTGCCAATGCCAGCACCCAGCAGGGGCGATGCTAGGCCAGCCTGGTGCTTGCTCCTGGTCTAGTCCTGGCAGCCAGGAGCTTGGCACAGCCTCATTGACCTGTCGCTCCATGGGCTCTGCCTCTCCACAGGGCTCTGGCCCTGCATCTGGGCTGCCACAGGGACTTGCTCTGATGCCACACCATGCAGGAGCTGGTGGAGGTGTCAGTCCTCTGCAGCCACACAGCTTCTGCCCATCCCTCCACAAACTGTGAAAAATGGGATTGATGAGAGCTAACGTGGCTCCCTCCCACCAGGATACTGCGGTCAGCAGGCAGAAAGAAGTGGATACACCAACAGGTAAGGGGAGGATGATACTTTATCCCAGGAATGGTAGCAAACCAATACACCCTCAAGATGAAGGGTGGCTGTTTCCAGCCCTACTGCCCTGCAAAGGAAACTGAGGCAGAATGCACGGGCAACGCTGAGCTGTCACACTCCAGTGTGCCCATTGCCCATGTTCAAGCTCCATGGGCTCATTTGTGCGTGTTTGTATTTACCCTCGCAGGGAAATGCAAGAGCAGCTCATTAAATAGCGTGACAAATAACTTCTGTCTCTGTTGATTCCATTGTTTGTGCCTCCAAAATGTTTGCGTGTGCTGCTTTGGGATATGCAGTCAGGCCCCATTGAGCACACGAATGGGCAAGTGTTAGAGCTGTAAAGCAACACCTTGGATTTGCCATCTCTGCAACTCACTTAATTAAGGGATCTGTATCCAGAAAGCAGAAAATGCACATTTTTCATTACAAAAGGTGAAATTTCTGAAATCCATTAGATACACAGTAGGATAAAAATGTTCAAGGTTCCCACACACTGCTATGTCAATGCATCTTTTTCCTCTTCTATAATACCTCCTGCTATTCCAAGCAAAAATCTTCCAGTGCATTTCTGCTGATGTGCCTCAAACCTCAGCAGTGACACCCTGCTAATCCCAGCCTGCCTTCCCTCAACATTTTTACAGTGCAGCCCTGTCCTGGTGGGCTGCAATTTTGCTAGTCAAAGAAATAACAAGGGCAAACAGGCTCCATGGGTTCAACCCTCAGTGAACTGGGGTAAACCATACTGCAGACATCCCAAATGGCAAAACCCCAAGGAAATGTGCCACATCCAATATATCAGGCTTAAAACAATGTCTCACAAACTGGAGCCTGCAGTAAGAGCTTTAGCTACAAAAGGAGAAACCAGGGTAAATTCAAGGCATGACTTAGATCCCAGCAGTAATTTGGGTATCCCCAGTTCTGGCAACACCCCGAGAAGTTTATGAGATGTGACAGATACGTCAGGAACTTAGCAGCGTGGGGCTGAGGATTAGCCAGTACGTGGCTTTGGCAGAGCTCTTTGATTCCTGCAGACCTCAGTTTTCCCAGCTCTTAAACTGAGATAATGACACTTATCCTATGGCTTCACCATGGGAGTGCCAAGGAGGGGACAGATTTCTTTGCAAACAACCTGGAAAGGAGGGACGGCAAAAAATACAGTTTTTCAGCTGAGGTGTGTCATCACTGCTGTACCTCTGTGTTTGAGAGCTGGAACCAGGGCTGCTTCCCATATGTGAAAATCTCCCAGAGGATGACCCCGAAGCTCCAGACGTCGCTCTCTGTTGTGAATTTCCTGTACATGATGCTCTCTGGAGGCATCCAGCGGATAGGCAGCATGGTGTGTCCTCCAACCTGGTGAGAACAAAGGCATGGGGAAATCTGAGTGGTGACAGTCCTGAGGAAGGGGTCATAGAATTAGATCATAGAGTGGAGCTCCTGGCCCTATGCAGGACACCCCAATAATCACACCATGTGCCTGACAGCATTGTCCAAGTGCTCCTTGAGCTCTGCCAGGGTTGGAGCTGTGAGCACTTCCCTGTGGAGCTGCTCCAGTGCCTGAGCACCCCACGTCAAGTCAGCCCTGACACGATGTGCAAAAACTCAGGGCCTCCCTGTGAACTACAGCAACAAGGAGCTGTTCCAAAAAGCTGTTCCAGAAAGCTGCCTCCCCTACCACTCATGGATTCACCCACCAATCCCACCTGGTTAACGAGACGCACACAAAGTGAAATGTATCAAGATAAATCACATCCTCTCCACCCAAAATGGGCTGGTAAGGCAGTCAAATGCAAAATGCCAAGAACATACTCCAGCCCTACAGTCTGGTGTACCTGGACACAGAGCAAGAGTGGTCAGCAAAGCATTTTAGGACCTCAGTACTCCAAGGCACCCACCAGAGATACAGCATGATGGCTGTCCCTCTTCAGAACGGTTTTCTAAAAGCCACGCTCAGGCATCTGTGCATCACCTAATTGCATGAAAGGTTTTACACTCACAAAATTGTGCTACAGACCTTTTCAGAGAGTGCTTTCCATATGTAAACGACTGCAGGACCACACTGCAAAAGGTGGTCTGTAGGTAAAGAACAGGCTCTTGCAGGCAGGGATATGCCCATCACTTAATGGAGGAGGGAAAACCAGCCCCATTGGAGAGTTTGGAACTGGAAGAGCCCACAGGTGTATAGAACTGGGGTATGCCAAGCCAGGGAAAGGCACTTCCTGAGGTGAGAGCCAGCCCTTCTGTAGGGCACATGGATCCAGCAGGTACACAGGAGGCTTGCAGGAGAGATGCAAACAGTTCCAAAGCAGATGGATTTACCTTTGGATTCACTAGAGATTCCTAAACAAGTTTCTCTGAGCAGGACAAGCTTTTTCTGTTCTGTTCTTCTGCACAAGAAGCTCCATCTGTGGGGAAACAGCTAATTGCTAGGACCAACCAGTGCTGGAAGCAGCAGGGCTGCGAGTCTCCAGACTTGTTTCTGCTGAGGGTAAAGTGTCCGAGGCTTAGCAGTGATGAGAAAAGTGCTTTTGTGGAGCTGCTTGGAAGACTGCTTGTCTCATTAAGGACACCAAAAAAGCAGTGCTAATAACTTTGTAGCACTGCAGCTGAATCAAGCAGGCAGAAATCTTTCTGGTCCTACAAAGGATGAGGGGAGAAGGTATCTGCTATCCAGGATTCCAGCATACATGTGCCTATTCCAAGTAATGAGATTGTTGTGCTCATTTCTTTTGCAAACATAAAGCTCTCCTCTGAGATGACAGTTTTTCCACAGGTTTCTTTGACTGATTAAAGCAGAACAAGTGTGGGGAAGGGTCAGTACAGGGACACTGCAGTGCCTGGAAGCAAGAGGGAGGTGTGTTGGAATAGGGTGTGAAAGGGGTAGGATGCCTAGCTGGCTTTCTGCACAGAGGGGCTCAGATTTCTGTGGGGTTTGACAGAATTTAGACTCAGGTTTGCACTGTTGTACTCAAAGGGCTGCAGACCACCCCTTTCCCTTATTCTGAAACAGACCCTCCCTCAAAAAAGAGGGTTTTAAAAAGTCTCAGGAAGATCTTTCTTCCCTGAGTGCAGATGCTTGAAGACAAAAAGCCCATTGCAGCTCCACACCTCCTGTTTAGAGGCAGCTTGGCTGGCGTGTTCTCAGCTTGCTGCTCTGAACTCCCAAGAACGCTCTGCCTAATGGAAATGGAAATATGCTTTTCTTTGTTTGTTCCTTCGAAACCCTGGCTGCAAATTTAGCTCTTCCCTACATTCCCATCTTTTACAAGTTGCTTCCCCTTCTTGCAAAGGGCTCTGAGGAAACATTGTAAGCAGAGCAGGACATACATCAAACTTGCTTGTTGCAAAAGCTGTTTTGTGCTAATGCTTATTTTATTCTCCTTTAAGTAGCACTAACTCTTCAGTTTTCCAGCAATCTCAAAATGATTACTTGTTGAAAACTCTCTGCATTTGCAATATCCTGAATCTTGCAGGATCATTTGGGATTACAGGTAGTACAATGTACTGAGCACAGTTAACTCCCTTTTGAGCAGGTCTTAGAGCAGTTCAGAATGTGTGAAGCAGGCCCCCAGCTTACACAGACAGCATCACAGCAGCACTGCTCGAATGGGAGGGCCCTGATTTACACCACTCCAGGATCTGGCCCTGAAAGCAGAGCAGAGAAACCAGCTCTAATAAGAACCTCGGTTCTAATAAGCTAAAATAAGTCAGGATCTTTGAACTCCTCTAGACACACCCTGGTGAAGACCTGCCAGCAAAATGACATACACAGTCAAGAGCTGTCCCAAGGATGTGACAACACAACCTTGGCTTAGCTCATAGGTTGAAGTTCTGGAACAGTCAAAACAATCCGCCCAGCCATGTGAGACACAGCTTTTACCACAAATTAATGTGGTAATAAATAATAATCAAATTAATTTGGGGAAGAAAATTCAAACAAGCAATGCCCAGAAATTTGTGGATCCCAAAGCATGGCCCAGCTATGCTCAGAAATGAGGAGGTGCTCCATGCAGAGGCATCCTTTGCATCTCAAACAAGGTGCCACATTTCTGAGAGCAAAGATTTAGCCTTGCACTTTCCAGCCATAAGCAGAACAGGCACCAATTAAATTCTACCATAAACCCACTCCAATACCTAACCCAGCACATAAGGCTGACTATTACGCTTTAAAGGATTGCCTTTGACTATCCCTTACTGCTTCCCTTGCAAAATGATTAGGATTAAAATTCCCATTTCACAGATGAGAAAACAGATGCAGGAAGGCAGGGAAAGGCCCTGCTCTGAAGCTGTGCAGTAAGTGAACACCAAGTCCTCCCGGCCTGCAGTCAGCCATACCCTGTTATTTGATGATGTAGTAAAATGATTTAGAGCTGAGCACAGAGGGATTGTGCCAGTGATGCCACAGGAAGCAGAGTGTGTCCAGGGTGACAGAAATCCTTTGCATAACGTGTAGTGATTGTGAGCTGTGTTCTGCCACTGTAGACTGGCACGTGATCCCACAGCTACATACTTGTTTTACAGGACCAGCCATTGCCAGAAGCATAAAAGCAAAATGATGCTATTAAATCAGGCTGAAAAATAGGGTGCTGTTTTCTTCTTTTGCAAAGCCAGCTTACAAGACATATCCTTGGCTTTGGAAAGAATCATTATCATGCCCGTGGGGAGAAGGTGAAAGTTTATTTCAGCCTCTGCTTGCTCAGAGCTGGGTCTAGAAGCTGTCAGAAATAAGTGACCATGCAGGACTGGTGTTTGTTAAGAGCATGTTACTTCTGAGACTTCTCTGAAACATCCATGTCATCTTCCCACACCATCTTCTCCATTTCTCTTGGGAGCTAAGGATGGGAGAGCCCTGCTAACAGGTAGGCTCACCTTCCCCAAGGGTAAAATGTCCTGAAACAGTGGCATTACAACATCTCTCCTGGAGACACTCCATAGCTTGGAAGAGGGCTCTGCTTGCAAGCAAATAAGACAAGTAAATCCTCTTCTGCTCCTCTCTTTAAATCCTATGATGCTGCCAAGCTTGCCCTTTTGCCTTGTTATTTTAATGCTCCACAGACCTGCAGACTGGCCTCTTTATCCCATTGCCATGGCTGTCTAGCTTTGTTTGACATTTTTAGCTAACTTTCTCTCCCTATATCAACTCCCCATGCCCACACTGACACATTATTCCCTCTGCTCTGCTCTTTCTGTTCACAATGCTATCCTGGTAATAAATAGAGCAATCAGTGCACATCCTCTGGGCAGCCAAAGTTTCCTTCCTCTCCATTTCAAGATCACAGCATCACCTACTCAACTCCATCCCTTTCTAGTGGATGCTCCCAAGGGCATAACCTGATCCACAGCCCCTTGTTTCTGATATTCCAGGGCACCTGGCCCCTGCTCTGAGGCCTCATCACACATCCAAGCCCATGGACTTGCAAGATAGCCAGCCACTCCCTCTGAGCAGCTTATTGCTGGATTAGATATGAACCTTGGGGAGCTGGGGGAGGTTCATGAAAGGCCAGCATTAATGGCCATTAGGGAGAGAGATAATTACTTAATGCTAGTACAGGACTTTGAGGATGTAAAGCTATATAAGTGCTATGTACAAGTAGTATTATAAGGCTTGAGGTTTGTCTGCTACCAAGGAAAGCTGGTGTCTGGGGGAAAATTTCTCCTTGTCCCAGCTTTCTGAATGACATCCAGCTGATTAGGAAAGGAAAAGATGACATGTTATCCCCCGGTGAGTCTGACAGTACAGCAGCAGGTAGTGGAGCAGCAGTGTTCAGCACAGACTGTAAAATAAATCCACAGTTTGGGCCACCAGCAGAGATAACCTGGAAATCAAAACTGGAGTAGGGTTGAAAAACCCTCATGCAAATTTGGGACTGGTGGGAATACAGGTACTAGCACTTGAAAGGCAGCTTTTGGTGGGCAGCACTGTTTTCCTCATTCCCAGCTCACATACCAGCACCAGGGCTGCAGCCTAAAGCAGCATTCAGAGGGGAATTACTGAGCCATCTTTTCTACACCCACAGCTGGAAGGCACCTCCGTGGACCTCAGCTCAGAATGGGATTTGGTCTCCATCATACTCTTAGCCTGTGTCTTATTTTTCTTTTTGTGCAGTTTCATTTGCAATGTTGAAATGAAAAAAACAAACCAACCAACCAAACTTAACCCAAAACAAAACAAAAAACCCCAATGCTTTTGTTTTTCCTTGGTCATTTGACATTTGCTTTCCAAG
Source organism: Prinia subflava (assembly GCF_021018805.1). Classification (NCBI taxonomy): domain Eukaryota; kingdom Metazoa; phylum Chordata; class Aves; order Passeriformes; family Cisticolidae; genus Prinia; species Prinia subflava. The sequence goes on from NC_086261.1 coordinate 7,158,173, forward strand.
GTCATTTGACACCTTTCCTCCTGCTTCTGGCAGACTTGATGGAGCCTCTGCTCCTTCTCCTGCCTTGGGAAGGTCACAAGCACCACTGTAGGTGTCTTTGTATCGTGCAGCATTATTTGGACTTCCCACTTTTGTGCAGGAAGCAGAGACATTTGAGTTTGCAGAGAATCACACAGCAGTGGTGGAGACTTTGGCACCATTCCTCTCCAGGAAATTCCACTCAACGCTCAACTCACTCAACCTAGTGATAAGACACACATTCTCTGATTGCCATCTCTGTTCCTGCTGCTGTAGGTAGGGGTGACCTGGGATCTTCTTTCATTGCAGACCTGGATGCCACCCCAGGCTGGACCACACCAAATCCTGTTCTTTAGAGCTCAGCACTAGGAGCTAGGTGATCCAGCTCTGAGCCTTGCCCTGGCAGGCAGCTGTAAGTCCCCATTAGGACATGCTGATTCCTGCTGCAGGCAGGATGTGTTGTTAATTCAGCAGCTCTGGACAGCCTTGTGTGAATAAGAGCCACAGGTGGCTCTCAGGGTCATCTGAGAGGATGTAAGGACAAGAAAAAAAAAGCAATGAAAGCAAGAAGGAGGAAAAGCTGCTCTGTTTGGCTAAGTTGAGCTCTTGGAGAACAACAAACAAAACTGCTGCAGATTGTGCCTTGTGAGTCAATGTTTGTCAGTTCAGGTTGGGGCACAAGGAGATGACTTCTCAGGGTGATGCAAACAGCAGCACATGCTCCTGGCTGGGGATCCAGGAGGAGACACTCCTTCCTTGCCTTCAGCCTGGATCCAGCTGCACTGAGAAATTTTTCAGATTCGCCAGTATTTTGCCTCTGTGAGTCCTGACAGATTTCTGGGCACCTTTTACAAAGCAAAGGGATTAACTCTGACATGGCAGACAGAGCTGAGCTTTGCTGCACCTTAGCTGTCCCCACTTCACAGTTTCAACTGTCACCTTAGCAGGCTCTTAAGTACCCAAGTACTTAGATCAGAGGTTGCTGAATTTAACTGCAAATTATGACTGGATATGATTCTCAAGTGCTTTATCTGTAATTTCCTTTCAGCTTATCCAAGAAGAAAGGTTCTAGCTATATCTGAGACTACACCATTGCCAGAATTACCCTGGCCTCCAAAAATCCCCAAGGTTTTCTCCTGATGGAAAGGCACCGTGAGTTATGGCTGCACCAGCCCATGGGTTGAGCCTCTTCTAAGTGATTCAAAAGCCATCACAGCCCTGTCCTTGCCTTCACCTCTCCTGCCTTTGCAGTCACTGCTGTCCTAGCCAGTGCTGAATGTGAGATTAAACAGTCAGCAAACAACAAAAAGCCTCCATCAAACTTTTCAGCTTACTTGACCGTGTCCTCACCATGCTCCACTCTCTGGGAAGAGCAGACGTGATCCTCTCACAATTCTCACTGGCTACACCAACCATTGCAGGCTCTGGCAGTGCCACAGCAAAAGGCTGGCTGCCTGCCCCCCTACATGCCAGCAACCAAAGACATCTCACAACAGTTTTTCTAGGGATTTTTGAGATTTACAGAACGCACAGAGCAACCTGGAGCTGTTTCTCCCACTTGTGTGGAGCTGTGCTGGGTGTCTCAGTCTGCCCAGGGAAAGGGACGTGCTCGCTGCCTGCTGCTAGAGGAGACAAGATTGGATTTACCCAGAGAGAACACGGGAAAAGGAACCAAATGTCCCTGCCATGAGGTGATGTAAGGAGCCAGATGGACTTGTTCAGGAGCAGGAAACACTGACCAGGCAGGGTTAATGTGAAACCGAGAAAGGGGTGAGAGCTTCCTGCTGTCAGTAGGACTGTTTGGCAAGGGACTGTTTGTTCCCCCTAGATGCACATACTGTGTTTAAACATGAGTCTAAAAATAAAACCTGCCATTGACATTGTTTTTCCTTACTTCATTTAACAATCTAGTTGCTTTATGACCTGTAATTCTGAATCACGTTGAATCAAGCGGTGTAATTTGCAAGCAGGGCCAGCGGCCTTTCCCCCCCTACCCCTCATCTCTGCTCCGCTGAGTGTGTTTTAATCCCACGGTTTTCAGCATTCCTAATGAGCCATTAACAAGCTGCCAATTACTTATGCAAATGAGGGAGGGCAGGCATGGAGGGGTGGCTGTAGCTAGAGGTAAATTCTGCTACTTCAAATCGGCCTGAGATAAATCACTGCTGCTCTAAGAGGTGCCTGTGCCCAAGAGTCCTCTCAGCCATATTATCTACTGTCTAAAAATGCCAGCGGTAATGCAGAGGATGGTTAAGACAAGGGAAACAGAGGAGAAATTGCACATATATTTTTAATCATGTTTGCCAACAATCTGCTTGGTGTGCACCTTACTACAACTCACTCTTCACCTTTTCTTCCCAAAACTCAACGCAGCTGCACTCACTGCTTGCAAACAGCTGCACAATCAGCCTGCAGAGGAATGGCCAGTTCCACATTCATCTGAGTAAAAGCTCCAGAAGCCATGATCTCCAACACCAGGACACAAACTGTGACAAACCCCACCCATGCCTTATTCACCTGGGGGGTTGTGGGAGCAGAGGGACTGCAGTTTGTAAAACATATAGTAAAGAGGTCAGTGAAGACACCACCAGCTCCTACCAGGTCCTCAATCCTTGTCCTAAAGGGGTTAACCCTTGTCTGGTTTCTGCCAGATCCTTCCCAGGTGGAGGAGAGGTGCCCAACCTGATTCCCTGGGCCACCTACTGAGATTTTCTTGTGGCCCAGAATGACTCAGCCCCACACCAGAAACTCAGAGGGCAAACTGGTAGTGCTGGGGAGGGATTCTCTGGTCAGCTTCTCAGGAGACCTGAAGCTCCCTGCTCAGCTATGGGTGGGCACTGGGCAGCTGTGGATCTGAAATCCTCTGCATCACAGGCACAACATGATGAGCACACAGCCAGTCAAAAGCTACCTTTCTCGTGGTCACTGCCCAGATAACAGCAGAGGCTGGGAATGCCACTGGATCTATTCAAATACAGCCTCAGACAGTTTGTCAGGCACCTCACAGATTTAGCAGTTGTCTCCACAAGGCTGGAGACCCTTCCATCAAAACACACTCTGTTAGGACAGGCCTGCTCAGAGATACGTAATACCCATGAGACAATGAAGCTCTCTGCTGGTTCCAGCTTTAGAGGGGATCTGGAGTCTGCTTGTGCCAGAGAAACTGTCCATGAATGATCTGCATTATCATTTTTCTGATCATGGTACAAAAAGTGTTTAATAGCTCGAAAGCTAATCAGATACAAGTTAAACTAAACCATCATGATGCAAGAAATACGTCCACCAGGACTCTGTTCTTTTGGCAATGCAGAGAATGAAAATCAACTCAGTTTCTGGCTTTGGGAAGGAGGAAAAATATTTGCCCAATAAATCTTAACCTGGTGGTATAAAAGCCAAGTCTGAAAATGGCCTGAGAAATGTAGCTTAGGAAATAGCAGCAATAAAGAACCTGCATGTGTGATCACTCCATGCTGAAATGCTTTCAGATGGGTATCTCATCATCTCCCTTTCCATCATGACTCTCTGTCCTGCCAGTGCCTCCCCTCTGGGTTACCAACAACACTCATCTCTTTGTCTGCAGCCAAAGCCACTCCTGACTGAGGACTACACAAGATGTAGATAAGGCTCCATTACTTCTGGATACTGGATAATCAGTTAAACTGCCTTAGCATTAATCATGATAATATTCAAAATTCATTAGGCTAGATTGTTTGGAAATCCATTTCTTGTTAATGTCAGATTCGCTGAGCATCGGCCTGGCAGCATACAGACAGAAAACTGATACAAGCCAGGGCATGCCACCTCTCTATGGAAGCATTTCCTTTTTTTCATGTGTAGCTAGACTGTGATGTGGCAGCTCCTGCCTGGTTTGTGTTTTGTGAATCTTGTCAAGAGCAGTAGAACACCACGAGCACACCATGCTGCCACTTTGTTGATCAAGGGACAGCTACAAAAATATATAGTTGCATATATGTTATACAGTTAATAATATATACAACATATACCCTGGAGTTTTTAAGGGGGAAGGCTAGACACTCAGATCTGCACCCAAAAATCTTAATGATTTTGAGTCTAAAACCTGGACAAGCAATCCAGAAACTTCTATGTACAAGCATGGTATGGAGGTACAAAAATAGAAAGTGTTTTTTAAATTAAAAATTGTTCCTCACTCTCCTGAAAACTTGCAGCACTTTAGATAAAGCATGGGGCCATACTGCTTTGCCAAGATGAAAAATCTTTCAGGAATAAAATAGCTGGATCATTTCTTGTAGACAGTTTCGTGTACCAGTTGAGGATTCCTCCAAACAGTGCACTTCCTAATGAACTATTTGTCCCTTTTAAGTGTTTTGGGTATTGTTGCTTTCCTTCAGGTGTGGGTTCTCACCCTCTAGTTGAACAGTGGTTTCTCAGCAGGGAAACATCACAGAAATACAGACCAACATCAGAAGGTACCTAGGCTTTCTCTCCTAATGAAGGCAGTGCAGGCACAGATGGCATCTCAGATAAACACGCTGAAAGCCGTGTTAGAATAAAGAGCTCATCATCGGAGGCTGCAGTGTCACACCTACTAATGATGTGATTAAACTCATCTGTGCCAGTGGGAAAGCTCTGCCAGCTCTGGCACTGCTGAATGAAACACTGCATTTCATGGCAGGGCAAACCCCAGCCTGCACCCCCACCCTGCATCAGTCAGAACTGTAGAGACACACTGGGGATGGTGATGTTCATGGCTAAACTTCCTGAGACCCAAACCAGGGGGAGCTGCCATGGACATCTCCTTTCTGTGCCTGCCTCAAGTATCCCTGTCCAAGGCTAGTGTGGGAAGCACGGGAGAGGCTGCAGATGGTGACAAGAGCCCAAAAGGAACAGTGACAGATCTGTCTGAGCCCCGCTGTCATGGGAGAGCAGCAGTGGCACCAGGAAGGGGAAGAAATAAAACCAGCAATAGCCAAAATAGTGACATGTGCAGATGGTGAGGCTGGGGTTGGGCTGCAGGATTCTGCTGGAAAACAAGGTAAATTTTAAAAATTTAAAGGAATTAAGCTTTGCATTCTCTTCTCTGTTTTTCCACCTAAGACCTTCTGTGCATTGAAGTTCCCTCCATTCTCTATCAAGTTGTCCTTGAGCAGGACAGAGCTGCTGCAGTCCTATGCATTTCAACCACTGTGTTAAAATTCTTCCTCCCTACTTTATTTAGCCAGGAGCATAAATAAATAAGCAAACCCACAAACACAGGAACTTGGTTCCCAGATGCCATTAGAGCCCTCAAGCACTAAGTGGCCATCACAGATTTCACCAGTTGCCTTCTGCTCCCCTTCCTGCAGCCAGCCAGACCCTCCACCCCAACCAGCCCCACTGGGGCCACTGCACAAACCCAGCACCCGGCAGGACACATCTGACTGGCTTTGCCCTAACACAGGGCTGCTCCAAGGCAGTCAGCTCTCCAAACAGGCCGATTTTCCTAGAAGAGACTCTAGCCACCAGCTCTCCATTAGGGTTAGCCACAAGCGGAAGGACGGAAGGAGAAAGTGAGTCTGAAAAACCGCTAATGCTCTGCAGTGTCAGAAAGGATGAATGACCCCTGCAGACATATGCTGAGCAGACAGGACAGTCCTCAATTATGTCACTGCTGGAGCATTTACTTCAAGGATAAACGTGATTACAGGTGCTGGGCTTAAATCCATGGCTGCTTTTGCTCCCCTGGATAAGCCACTCCAGACCACGAGTGTTAGGGGTGTGCACACAATGACACAGGCGTCTGCCTGGGAAAACACTTCACAGGGGGAGAGTAGAGCTGAAAAAAAACCCCATTAAATTCCATTCTTCTCCCTTTCCTTTGTGAGAGCGGGTCCTAAAGGATTTGCTAAGGTATTGATGGGTGCCAGTCCATATATCCCAGCGAACAACGCAGAGCCTCCCTCAGGAAATCACAGATGAATCTTGCCTACACGATGGAAATTTCCTGCTTGCCACACTGATTTTCCCCACTTTCATCCTCACCACATTATACTGTGCTAACTTCTATATACTTCTCTCAACATTTTCTAACCTTCAAACTCACAACTTTGTAAATATTTGCAATCAGGTAGCACATCTCCCTACTCTGGTCATTCTTTAGACAAATTATTTACATACAGCCCTTTCTGTCCTCATTAATCAATAGTTTCACACTGTCTTTTTTTCTGCCTCACCTCTTCAGAAGCTGTTGACCTTATGGATGTTCTTTGTGGGGCTGAATTGAGGACATGTGAATATGTAATAAAAGAGTATTTAAACTAATGGTTGCTGTAGAAATACACACTTTGTTCTTTAACTTGGGTTCTTTACATGGAGGGTTCAGAACAGCATTTGTTTCACTGGCTCACTGAAAGCCAAAAATTCTAGGGAGCTGCCACTGAAAAGAGACTGTGCTGGGCTTGAAGAGGGCATGGTATATAAAGACAAAATGCAACGTGGCCTGGGGCGGGCACATTCTCACTTTACAGCACTACTTGCTGTATATTGATCAGAATGGGCTTGGTGCTTTATTAGCCACTCAAGAGACGCAATGAGCTGCCCCTGGAATTTGTGCTTGATAATCAAAGGCATTTGTCATTCTTCCAAATGTTCTGTGAGTAGGTGTTTGATTTGGGTGCACATGAGAAATGGAAGAGAGAAATCTATTGTCCTGATCCACTGCAGCATCCTGCATGGCTCCATGGACACCATCCCAGGGGATGGTCAGGGACATGGACAGGGTCTTTGGCTCACCAGAGTCCTTCACCACTGGCAAAGCTGTCCCTGGTGACACCTGAAGAGCAAAAGCCTTTTGCCTTTCAGCTGCCTGGCACACAGAGCTCCCTCACAGCCCTCCTTTCTGTTTTGGCTTTCCTGCATTTTCTAGACAAACTGCTCTGGGGTTTTTTTGCTCCTTTTCTTACTCAGGTACAGGTGGCCTTGCTACCCTCTCATTGCACCTCCCCCAGCCTGAATTTTAAACTGTTTAACAGCTTTAAATGCACCTAATGAGGCTTCAGCCTGCACTTTGCTGCCATCCCTCTGCTTCTCTGGCACCAGGAAGAAGACAGGTTTGGAAGCCTATCACAGACTTCCCTGCGTTGGAGGTCTAATTACACAGTAACTGGTGACCTTGTAAGAACAGGGTAATCTGCTGTGTAATACCAAGGTAAATGATCCCAGTGCTCCTGTCTTTTCCATTGCAGCCTTCCACAGAGATAGAAATACAGCCAGTTAAATGGTAATTAATGTTTGAACCACCTGACACTGAGGTGAGGAATACCCAGCAGAAGCCCCCTGGCTCTGTGCAGGACAAGGGACTCAGGAGTCACTGCTCTGGGAGTGCCCAGTGTCACCTGGCCAATGCAGGGACTCTCTGGTCACCTGGCCTCTCTGGGAGCCACCTGCCAGGGACACTGGGACTGGGCTGCTTCCTTAGAGCTGGGTGCAGCTGTCCCCTGCCTGTTAGGCAGCAGTTATGTGGAGAGACAAATCCAGAGTCATCTTCAGGAGGAAGGGCCACGAGGGGCATGTGGGTGCCCGAGGGGAACAGGCAGCTGTGCTGCCAGTGGAAGCAGGAGGGAGCCAGAGGTTCTGTGCAGCTCAGCCGTGCTGGGGAGGAGCTGCCTGCAGCCCTTCCTTACCCTCACTGCAAGGGGGGTGGGTGGGAACAGCACCAGCACTTTCCTCTGAAACCATCCCAGCCAGGCACAGACCCAGGCACTCACCCTGCAAAACTCCAGGAAAATCAGCCAAGAGATCCATTCTCTCCCTCTTGACTGTGAGATGCATTTCATTCCCTTCCATGCTAACAGCCTGCTGCCCTGGGGCTGGGGGCTGCCTGTCTGACCCCTGCTCTCTTCATGGCAACAAAATATATTTGCATTCATTTCAGACCCACTGACATCATTCCCTCTGAAGACCTGCAGTTTTTTATGGTAAGCACAGTAATGATTTTCAGATTATAGACTAATAAAATATTTTAATTCATTCGGCACATTAAGGTGGGCACTATATGATTATTATGACATTTAAATAGTGCTTCAAAAAAAAAAAAAAGAAAAGGAGGGTGAGAGGGTCTGCTTGCATTTATTTTCCAAGCATGAGCATACTGAAATAGAAACTTAAAATCCCACACGTGGGTACCAAGATCAGCTCTGATACCTCCCCTCCATGCCTGTTTCACTTGAATACCTGCCAAGTTAAATAAGCAAACATGGGATTGCAGTGTCCTAGTTCCAAACCTGTTTTTGGCAAAGGAGCCCTCCTCCTTAGTCACTCTGGCCATGCTGTGCAGCGGTGGCCTGAGCTGAGCACCACCTCCATGTGCCATTGGGTCATCACACCTGAGGGGTAACACTGAGCTGGTACACTTGAGCCTGTACTCACCAGTTTCTCCCCTCTGTCCACTCATTGTGTATTTAGATGAACTCACTGGACAAATCATGGCTTTAGAGCATCCCATTATTTTCATGGCATGCAACATCCTCTGCAGACTGCTGCATCAGCCATCTTCCCCTGCCTGGGTAGCACTGGCATGGTTTGGAGCCAATCAGACTTCACTGGATAACACAGGGGCATTTTGGAGGGGGAAAGTTGCCCTTGAAGCCCCATGGGTTGGTATGGCTGATAGCTCTGGAGTTCCTGTCCTAATCTGCAAAACAAGACTATGAAAGTCTACCCTTGGAAGTGTTCAAGACCAGGCTAGATGAGGTTTTAAGCAACCTGGTCCAGTGGAAGGTGTCCCTGCCCATGGCAGGGGAGGGGGACTAGATGTCTGTAGTGTCCCTTTCAATCCAAACAATTCCATGATTCTGTGAACTCACTGACTTCTCAAAAATGCTGCACAGGTAATGCCTTGTACAGTGAAGCTATAAATGGCAGGGAAAAGCCTGTCAGCAAAAGGAGAAAACTAGCCAAATGTTTAGCTCAGCATTAGTTACACCTGGCAGGAGAGACAGAGGGTTACACGATGAACATGATGGCAAAGAATTGCAAAAAGGTTCCTTTATTCTGTGAGTACTTTTGCCTTGTTCCTCACCCGGACCACTCAGGCTTAGCAGCAGGTGATTATGTGAAGTCTGTTCTACAAGGCAGGGGCAAGAGTGAGCTCCGGCCTCCCCACTATCATCACCTGACCTTGCACATTCTCGTTTGCAACCTCAGCATTTTTTTGTGGTGAGGATTTCTGGGTGGTTATTTTAATAAAACTGTGTTAAATTTCTTGCTTCTGTGCCAGGTACCTGTTGTTTAACAAATGGGCCATGACTAAGCATAGACTGGAAATCAGGGGCAGCTACAATTTAAAGCAACGAGATTCTGTCTTTTTCCCCTTAGGAGCATGTTTGATAGTGGAGCTTGATTATGAGAAGGATAAATCTGACGTGATTGATGCAACAGGGGATTGGATTTGATGATCCAGGGAATCCCTTCCAGATCTCTTTACTCCTAATGAAGTAATTTTTCAAAGGAGTTTTTAAGGGTGTGGTGGGGATGCAGTGCTCTGCTGATGGCAAACAGCAGTGAAGTCTGGAGGTACCTGGTGCTGGTTGGTGGGTCTCCACCCCAGATTTAACCAATTCTCATCAACAAGAAGGTGCAGCACTTTTCTTTCCTGGTTCTACCAATCTCGAGAAAACCAAGCAGAGGTGGGTGCAAGGATCCCACCTGCTTCCTTCTTTCCATTTTCCAGTCACTGAGGACTCCCAAAATTCACTCCCTACCTCAAATGTCTCAGCTCACAGACTCTCAGTATATTCCTAAGGTACTTACCTGTTTCCCAACACTGTAATGACTGTCTCCCTTGCAATCTTACTTTCATGTGAATCTCCTTGAGCACGAACAGGGATCACCCTTTAACAAAGGCAAACTGAGGCACAGGAGCACTAATGGAATTTCCTACGTTGGCAGAGGGCATCAGTAGCAGGGAAAGGACCTGCAGCACAGTCCAGGTCTGGGATCTCACTGCTGGACTCTTCCCTCTGCACCTGGCTCTGCTCTCTTTCAAAACAGGCACGGCAGAGCACAAAGCAGTTTTCAGACCAAGCATTCACTGATCTGAGATTTCCATCCTTTGTCAAGCCCTGGGGGCTGAGCCTGGGGTTTTTGAAGGTACAGGACAAGGTTTTTTCAGAAGTGATGCCCAGGGAAAGTGATAATGTTCTTTTTTCCCCCTGAGTAGTTTTAATTCTTTAATTCCTACTTTCTAATAAGATAAAATGCTGTGATTTCTACGGGATCAAATGGTGCAGGATAAGCTAAAGGAGTTTATTAATTAACAGGCTTTTAGAGCTGGGAAAAAATAATAAAAAAAAGCAACAGGGTGGTAGATAATAGCTATGAATACTGCCCCAGCATCACCTGCCATGACACTGTAGCCAAGGGGAGGCTGTCATGTTAGTGCTGGGCATGGCATTCTGATAGCAAATAAAAATGATAAATGAGAGGGTAAGGCTTTCTCTCTCCAAAATGTGGTTATTCACAGATGTGCTACATTTCTCCAGGGCCTGATCCTGCAAGTAACACCAGGTGTAGCACTTCTGTGCTCCTCTGGCTTCCCCAGGGATTGCTTGGAGCACCCAGTGCTAGGCCCAGTGGCAAGTGTTTGCAAGATCAGATTCACAGTGTACCAAGCATTTTGAATGAAAAGAGCTATAAAGAAGTCACATATTATTATGTCACATTGCAAAGGTCAGCCCCAGTATCTGTTCTGTCATAAGGACATGATTCAAAGGCAACAAAATAGTGTCAGGGCACAGGGGAAAATAATTTTTTTAAAACTGCCTTCAGGGCCAAGGATACAAAATTACATCAGTGCTTAGAACTAAATTCCCATCCACACCCCACAATTCAATTTTGGCTCAGAAAGGCATAAGTGTAACAAAATCACCTTTCAGTGGCAAATCTTATCTGCTGACATATCCCCTGCAAAATCAGCAGTATCTAAACTCACACTCCCATTTGGTTCTGGCAACAGTCAGGAATTGCCAGAGCCTTGCTCTGTCACAGACCCCAGGAAGGATTTGCAAGATGCACTCAGCTGCTGTAGGCATTGTCCAGAGCAGGAGGGGTGACCTGACACTCAGTGTGGGACAGGTCATCCTGCCTTGCCTGGCCAGGAGCAAACAGCTCCCTCACAGTGCCACAGGGAGCTTGGGGTAACTGGAGCCAGGTGATTTACCCCAGCCATGCCTAATTTGCAAATATTTATGCCCATCTCTGGGACTACTGGCACAGGGAAGCTGTTGGGAAATAAAGTGTGGAAGCTGTCACTTTCCTGCCTTAAACTATGAGGGGTCATAACTGCTCTGTGCAGTGTCTTAGGGTGGATTAGCTCCATACACTTCCAAAACGGACTCAAGCAAAGACTCCCTAACATTCTAGATCAACAGAGCATTTCCTTGTGTGCCAGCAGAAAAATCCCACAGGACAGACAAGTTTGCTGCTCCCTCAGGCTCCTGCAGCTCAGTCTCTTAAGCCCTGCAGCTTCCTGGAGGAGGCTTGTGACAGCTGGGGACACTGAGCTGAGGGTCCTGCAGCGAGCACCACGGGATGCTGGCTCTGCTCTGTGGGAACAGAGGGGCACCAACCCCCAGTGGGTTCACACAGCTCGCATCAGCCACACCCTGGGCAGAACAAAACTGCTGTGCTCTGTCAGAGTTTCAAACTCACAGCAACCCCTCACTGCCTCTCCTCTGGCCAAGGGATGGGAGCAGCAGTGGGAAGTGTTGGGTGACATCCACTCAATCACAGCTGCAGACACCCGGTCAGACACCCAGAGTGTGTCCAGACCAGCACACAAACAGTGTCAGGGCTGGCATGTGACAATCCAACCACTCAGATGCTCTGGCCCACGCCAATTTGACTGTCCAAGCAGCTCTTGAGGGAATAACACAGGTCAGGGACAGTCCCAGTGAATAGTGCAAATGCCACCCTGCTTGGAGGCATGGGGTAGTTTGGCTGCACAGAGACAAACCATGCTGTACGTGCTGCCATCAGAGGCCAAGGACAGCCCACACTGTCCACTAGTGCAGACACAGCCTGGACACCCACAGAAGAAGGTGGCACTGAGGACTTCTGCATTCACCCCTCATTATCTCACCATCCAGAGTAGCCCCAGGGTGGCTGTAGTAGAAACATGTGCAGTTCCCATCACAGACAAGAAAGAACCCCTTCACTGCCAAACACACGAGACCCGACCTACTCCCAAAGCCACTCAACCCCAGGAGTCATTTCATGCCCAAGCAGCACCAGTCCCCCTCTTCCAGCTGCCCCAGGGGTCGGGATGCACTCACTGTTGCAGCTGCCGACGGTGCCAGTCTGTGTCGCTGCCACGCTGCGCTGAGCTGGCCCTTCGGACGCGGCCCTTCCTGACAGTGAGCGGGTGGGAACAAGGGAAGGAGACAAACAAAAGAGAAGGGAAGGGTGAGAGAGGGAGGGAGGGATGGGGGGGATGAAGCAAGGGGACAAGAAGGGAGAGGGGGTGCCTTTAACTGAACCAAAAGTCTTTTGCTGGCCGCGATATCCCAACACTACACAGCCTTTGCTGAGAGGGCGTGGTGCAGGTGAGACCCTCTGGCCCCTGTGGCCACCAGTGCAGAGAGAGGGGGAGCTGGGCAAGGGCCAAGGGGGACTCAGCCTCCTGAAACTTTTCCTTGGACTGTGAGGCCACAGAAAATGGTCACACAGAATGTCATCCCTTGAGGGACCCAGAATTCTTCTCCAGACAAGAGAGATTTTAAGATTCTTGAGCATTTCCTCTGTATGCGGTACTTCAGCATCTTGCTTCTTGCCCATTGCCAGCCCTCCTCTGCCAGCAGAATAAGGCCCAGGCCTGATGTCTTCACTGAACAAGCTCAGGCCAGCCAGAGTTAAGGGTATTGTTGGCCAAATGTCCCAGTGAAGCACCTCACACATCACCCTACACTGGCCCAAAAGTCTTTGTCCCATCAGTACTGTCGCAGGCTGGGGAAGAAAATACCTGATCCCACAGCTTCAAATCACCCACAAACCTGCCAGCACTCAAAGTTTAGAAAGGGACAGGGGAACCAAAATTCTGGGGCAGGAAATACAGCACTACATTTTCCTCTGCATCAAAGTAGGAAAGATTTGGGGAATGGGAGAGAGGAAAAGGAGTAACGATTTCAGTGAGCACATGAAGAGTGAATGACAGGCATAAAGCCTGCTGAATTTCCAATGAGATGTTTGTGTTCCCACTGGGACAAAATCCCAAGATGGAAAGGCAGTTGGCAAACACAGTGGTTTGGGGATACACTTCTGGTTGTGCTACTGAGGAACTCAGGCTGAGAGCTGCTTGGGGGATACCCAAAATATGGCCTCAGGGTGTGTCCATTTGGTCATTGCCCTGGGCACCTGCCCACCCTGCACCAGCAGTGGAAACTGAGCTGCTGAATGTAGCTTGCAGTTCATTCTGCTTGGGGAATTGCCCATTGGATGACTAACTCACCTCCCTTCCCAAAAAGCTGAGATAGGAATTGTGGGGGGAAAGGCTTAGAAAATAGTTTCATGCTGTTTGTTTAAATTGCCTCTGTGTTACAGTTGGGGGAAAACAAAAGAGAAGTCTATGCATAAAACTGCATCCTACAGCCAGCTGTGGCAGAGGCATGGACATTGGAAAGAAGCAGAGCAAATGAAGTCATCCAGCAGTGGGGAAAAAACATCAATATAACATAGTGCAGAACAAAGCAAATTCTACCTCAAACACAGAACTGAAAGGGAAACATCTCCCTCTGTCAGATCTATTACCATGCATTTATTCCAATAACAAATAACTAACCTGGAGAGTAACCCAAACCTGATTTATTTCTCCATCTGAGTAAATATGTAGAGGCAGCCGAATTTGAGTGTAAAAACCACTGATCTCATATGGTTTTTTATATACATTGAAAAAAATAAGAGTGAAGTTTCTGTCTTGCTGCCAGGGGATGCTGGCAAAGCATTTGAGCAATAGATATTGTATCTTGTCACTAATGACTGCAGGGAACTAAAAGGGATTTGGATTTTTTAATGCTTCACATTAATTGATAATTTGGTCTCAGAATCCACAGTGGAACAGAGGATTTGCTATATTGGATCTGTCTAGTGGCCCATAAAATCTGGCGTCTTTCCTCAGTGATGCTTAGAAAAATTATCATCCAACATCTTTGCTTATAAGGTTTTTGGCCGTCCCTGTAAGGACCATACATGAGAAAGGGGCAGAAGGTCCCTCTGGCCTACACAGCAAACATCTCTAAAACCCTGAAATGTGGGTTTGGCAGAGCTCTCTCTATATTTGTTTTTTATATTTTTTGTTTGTTTTTTTTTTTTTAAAGCAAGAAAGAAGCTCTTTAACTACAGCCATTCTCAACAGATGCACTGCTGCTTTAACTCTTGGTCTCCACAGTCCAAACAGAGAGGAGGTGAAATTGTGTTTTCAGGAGGCAGACAGGAGCATGGCTGAGGCCAGAGTGGGGAGATGCCTTCTGCTGAGCAGAACACTATTGATTAGGCAGTATAAAGATTTCCCTCACTAATTCCTTTGGCAATCTTATCATGTGTCGCCCACATAATTGGATGGGGAAGAGAGAGGTGGAATCACTTAAGCGTTCAAAGCTCAACACGCACTGAGAAAAGATTCCCATTCCGTGTGTGTGTGCAATTTTGTGCATCGCTGCCCCTTGATTGTGCATTGAACAGGCTCTCTTTGACAGCAGAGCCCTAAACAGCCTGGGTATTGAAGCTGCTTGCAAATAGGGGCTCTCTCCACCCAGCTGGGGGGAGAAGGGGCTCGCTGGGACTGTGAGAGAGACAGGACTATGAAACTGGGGGGGATCAGGAAGGGAAAGCCTGCAGAAACCCTGACCATGCAGGAATCAGCAGGAAAAAAGAAAAGTAGTGGTTTCCTTCCATGCAAGCATGCAAGCATCTTAATTAGGGATGTTGATGAAGATACTTGCATTTTAATTTTTTAGGGAGGCCTTCAGTTTGTCATGAAGCAAAGCATAATTTATCCATGATCTCACTAAACTGGCTCTCTGCCTCCAGTTTCTTTGTTGATCACACTGAGGTTTGGAGGTGCTCCCCACCTTTCCTGATCAATGTGTCACCACAATAGAAATCTTCTGGCTGCACCCGTGGTAAAGGAGAGCTGAGATCATGGTTCTGTAGGTGGGAAGGCAGGAGGAGGCCAGTGACCAGTGAGGAAATGGGTTTAACAACCTAGACACGATGAGAGGGGAGGGTTTTACATTTGCACATTCCAGTCTCGCTGGACTGTAAGTGGCAGTGCTCCTCCCAAAGCATGAACAGTTCATGACCCACACTCCTGCTCCACCTGTGCTGGAATAATGAAGCTGGAATAATATGCTGGTGGCATAAGTTTCTCTACCTTCTCCTGCTCTAGCTGCACTTTAAATCAGTTTAAAATTAAATGCAGTTTAAATTTTTACCCACCTTGGTAAAACCCAGAACTATCAGTGCCTCTGACCTACTGTGTACAAAATCCTTCCTTGTTTCTGGTGACACCACAGTGAAGCACATTTTGGATGGATCTCCACCATAAGAGATCCATCTCTAAGAGAGTCTATCTTGCTCAAAATGAGGCATGGAGCTCTTTTCCCTGTCTGTCACAGCTTTCAGGCTGATGGGATGTTCCAAGTGGGGACAGCAGGAGGAAGCGAGCACACTGCATGCAGGCAGCCTCTAGCAGGTGTTGGGAACCACACTTGGACAAAACAAGTTAAAACAGGGGAAAGAAAAACAGTTTCACAGTTAGGGGGAGGGGTAAAACTACTCAAGTATGGGTGGGGGTCACAAGTAGCTTCTCTTGCCTCTCTAGATCTGTTGACTGCAGCCAGGGAATGCTGAATATAGAAGATAGCCCTGCCCTCCATAGAAAAGTTTTATGCAAAGGGAATTGCTTTGATGGAAAGGGTTCCTGAACTTCCCTGAAGGAAATTTGCTATTTCAAGTTTTTACAGCAGAGGTGGCAGGCTTGGGTAGTTTGGATGCACAGAGAAACAACCCCAGCTTTCTGAACTGACTCTAACTTCTGAGGATGATGCCACTACCCCAGTGATTGCTCCAGCATTGGACTGGTTACTCCCAGGACTCTCCCCAGATCCCAGGAAAGCAGAGATCAGCCTGGACAGCTTTTAAGAGCAGCTGAAGTCCAGTCAGCATGGCCAAGGACTGGAAGAATCATCTCTGTTGAATCCAGACTTGTCATATACATCCTCTGGTGTTTAAGGCCGGGAAATACTGAAAAACAAACAATTCCTCCCTGTTTGGCTACATCTTTGGCCTCTGCAAATGGAAGGTTAAAAACCATCAGGAAGCTAAAATGAAAGGCTTTGAACTCCCAGCCCTCTGGATCTCAGCCTGATGTTTGGGAGAAATTAAAAGCCTCATTTCAAATGCCTGGGAATAGGGCTGAGCTCTGATTGAAAGATCCTAAGTTTGATAAGCTCTCAGTAGGTATGTGAGGGTTTGGGGGAACACAGGGATTCAGCTGGAGGTCAGTGTTTAGGTGACTTTTGAGACTGCATTAAACAAAAATTCTGAGCCAAATGACTTGCAATGACAGCAGCAACATACCCCGAGCAGGAGAAGAGGTGAGCGTGGAGGTCAAGTACCAGAACAGGGAGTTTTTATTTCCCAAAAACAAACCGCTCTTTTGTGCCTGTGCTTCAAAGAAGATGTCACCAGATTGTGAGAGCTCTTCACCTGCCACATCCCTCTCATTACTGGAATGAAATAAATGGCAACAGCATGAAAACAGCAACTCAAGCAGGAGAACAACAGGTAGACATTGAGAAAAAAGGGGAGGGAGTAAACAGGGTGCAGATGCAGGTCCTGACAGGGTGGAGAATTAGGGCAATTACCGTTTCTGAGGAAATGCCAGGAATACAGCACAACCTAATTTCCCCAATTAATTCTTATGCACTTGAGCTGCTTTGTGTGAAGGGCTCTTAAGGTTTCAAACAGGAGAAAAGAAAAACAACTCAACATTTGTTTTTCCCTCAGTGTAGAAATGGGGAAGTGTTGAGGGAAAGTGTCTGGCTAAAACACAAGACGATGCTGTTACATCTTCCTTTCAGGAGATAAGGAGCTGTGCCACAAATTCAATTTGCAGAGGTTTTTACAGGAGCCACAGAGATATCAAAGACCAGCACATTCAGTATCACACTGACTTTTCCTGCACGCAGAGCACACCAGGACAGGCACAGAGACACTCCACCCACACACCCACACTGAGCCATCCCTCACCTCCCCTCTTTCCAACCCTGCTGCAGCCTAGGAGGAATCTGGTTCCTCTGCCCCCCAAACCCCAGTCACGGCAGTTGTGAGGCACCGTGGCATGAGCCATCCACACCTAAAAAGGCATACAGATGTCATCTAGGAGGAATGATAGCAATAAGAACAAGGAAAGGAATAAATCAGGGGCTGGGGTGATGGGATAGATGGGATAAACAGATGTTCAGAAAGGCATGTAATGCACTCAAACACAGGCTTTTGCACATAGGAGGACTGGCTCTGCTTGACTGGCACATCTGTATCACCCACATCTCCAGGTCACTGTGAGACATTTTAGCCCCTACTCTTGTAGGTCTGACAAAGCAAGATATATTTCCATAATCCAAGCTAAGAAGGAGAAAATTAAACCACTTTTCATTTCTAAGTCCTCCTCCTAATAGAACATACATATAGATAGATATATGTATATATACATACATATAGATAGATATATGTATATATACATACATATAGATGTGAATCTATAAATTCACCTCTTCCCAAAGCCTGAGCAGAAAGGATGGAGAGAGAGAGCAGCACATCACATTTTCCACCTCAGAGAAGGGCAAGAAAAGGAAAAGTCTGTGCACAGATGCATCAGCAAGCACTGAAGTGCTGGGAATGGTGCTGATGTTGGAAGCTGAACACTGTACCTTCTACAGGAGATCCCCCACAACAGCCAGCGTGGCCAGGGGCTGTGCTTGCTCTGCCCCATCATCAGCACTGAACTGAGCCTGGGGACACTGGCTGGGTGCACAGCCTGGCTCATTCTCTGTCCAGAGCTGACTTACAGCCAGTGTACCCTGGGTCTACCATAAAACCTGAGAGTGGCAGCTTGTTTTCCCTCCCAAAGTGAGGCAGTACCACATCCAGCTAGAAATTCAGAGGGAGTTTTCTTCCCCTGTGCCTATTGGCATTTCCCTTAGCAGGTGATGGTTCAGAGCCCCAGCACACTCACCACAGGGCTCCATCCTGGTGCTGACAGGGCTGGGCAGCAGTTCCCCTGTGCTGGGATCCACCTCTCCCTCTGCACACACACTGCATGAGCTGCACAGCAAACAGCAAAGAAAGCACCAGGGGACTGACAGTGGGTGTTGTGCAGCTGATGGATCCACATGAAATCTAAGGGGCTCTGTCAAGTCACCACAAAAAGGCAGCTGGGAGAGAGAGTACAGCTGACCCTCTGCAGGGAGTTCAGAGCACCAGTGATGGTGTGATTATTTTGGAGCCCTCCATCGAGGAGACTGTGGGTCAGACTAAATTCAGTTTCAATGCATGGCTTGTCTGTTAGTCTTATCTACCATGCTGGATGAGCTTCCAAAGGAGCATGACCCAGGCAGCTGCTAAATCTCAGTGATCTATTGCACACACCCAAACTGCACTGGAAAAATAAATGGCTGCATCCATGACAAAGAAGCCAATCTTGAATGGCAGAGGAAAAGAAAAAAATTAAGAGATGGTCTAGATGGGAGATGGTCATCAGAAATCAACCTTAAATGGGTGCTGAAAATTATCAAGCATATGAGGTTTTTCTGGCCATTTTAAAGAAAGAGAAGAAATAAAATGTTTACACAGTAAACTTTCATGCTTCAGAGGAGGAGGGATCCCAGACTTTTTAAGGAGCACTGACCTAAGGCCAAAGTCATAGCAGAAATGTTTTGGTTCTGATGGTCTGAAGGTGTGAGAGCCAAGGTTCATGGGAAGAGATATTAATCTTTTATTAAACCAACTGATACAACAGAAAATAACAATAAAAAAGAAGAACCCAGAGAGGGTTTGTGCACCTAAAATTCATTCTTTCTCCCCCTTCCAACAATATCGTGTGTTCTATTAAAAGATATTACTTCTTCCTGCAAACCTTGTTTCTCCCAAATCCAAACAATGCTCCCAAGTGGTGAGGACACAGAAACAGGGAGCATTTTTTGACATTATGTTTATCTCCGTATTGCTAGAAAAAAAAAAAAAAAAAAAAAAAAAAAAAAAAAAAAAAAAAAAAAAAAAAAAAAAAAAAAAAATTCTTGAGCCCTTTTGAAGTCCTGCATATGTCCCTTTTTTGACAAGCAGGTGTGCTCTGCATGATGAAATGATCAGGAGAACACTCAGGACTGACTGACTTTCACAGACTTTCATCTGTGAAAGGATGGAGCTAAATCCCTAAAAGGTTGCAAGCTCAGCCCAGGATTTGGAGCAGGATGCCAGAAGAGTGGGACAGAGGAAATATGGACAGAGGGATGTCTTCATGAGGTTTAATAACTACATAAATCCTTCCTCTATTTGGCATGTGTCTTCACTGCTGATGTCCCACCCATGTCAGGACATCACCTTGGGAGTTATTAAGGAGTGTTGACTACAATTTAAGACTGAGTTCTCATGTAAAGATGAAGAAATACTGCCCTTTCCCTGGACAGCTGCCATGTGATTTTGTTTTGGAACTGAATTCCACATTTTGGGGGAAAAAATGGAAAATTATCTGGGTATTACTGGAGCTTGGGTGGGTCCAGAGCCACAGAAGGGCTCTTGGAGCAACCAAACCCCAGTGTGCAGGGTGGAAGAGCAGCTGGGGATTCTGATCTCAGCCCTGGTGATGGCCCCAGCTCTTGCACTCCCCCACAGCCCCCGTGACATCCTCCAGGACAGCACTGGGCGGGCACCCTGTGCCTTTCTTGCTGCAGTCTCCATGCCACCCTCAGCTTGGCTGAGGCACAGTGTCTCTGACCTGCAGCGTCCCACCACCTGCTGTCACAGCCCTGAGTCATACCTAAAAAAAATCGCCTACTCACGCGGATTTTTGGAGAAAACAAGGAGGAAAATGAAATCCGCCCAAACCTTTCCTCTCCAGCACGGATCTATTCTGTCCCGCCTTCCCACGGAGACCCACACCAAGGATTGCACAGCACGTTACACAACACAGCACAGAAATGCTTCTTCAGCAACCCCTCCCTCCTCACACAGGAGCTGGGATACTTCTCCTGTCTCCCCAGCTCCTCCACTTTCCTCCTCTTCCCACTCAGATGCTGTTCCAGCTCTCCCCACCATTTCCACCTCCACAACCATTTTCTGTCCATCCTGTCTTCTTGAAAGGAGGTTAAAAGGCAGCAGCTGGTGAGATCCCTCTGTGGTGAGATCCCTCCTTGTGATGCAGGAGGAAAAGGAAGCATCTGTCTTCAGGCAGAGCATGGGGAGCTTGCAGGGAGGGGGAACAAGCCTCTCTGCTGTTTTTTGTTAGGCAAGTGTTTGTTTTCTCTATCCAAATGTGTAACAGAAAATTAAGCAGTTCACCTTTGTTAAAGCAATTTTGCATCCCTCAAACGCAGGAGCCAGATGGTGTCCTTTCTTTGTCTTAAAAGATTAAAAAAATGGGAAAGAAAGGAAATGGCTAGGAACTAATCCTCAGCCTGGAACACAGTAATATACCCACCTACCCAGTTATCCAGGCCTGCAGGGCCTGGGCAGGAGCAAGCACAGGGACCCAGCAGACTGAAGCCATTCTGCTTGCAGAGCTCCTGTCCTGTCACTCTGTGTCAGCTTGGGGCTGGGATTTCTCCCTGTGTTTCCAGAAGATGACAAATTACAGTTTCTCCCAGGGATTCAGCTTGGACACACCAAGCAATATTTTCTAGAACAAACTGAAGCAGAACTTTGCTCCAGGTCCCACTGCAGGCTGTCTACAGGGGAAAGCTGCCATGCACAAACACTGGGAAACAGACTGAGAAACTTCGCCAGGCAGATCACAGATGTGACCAGGGACAGCACTGAAGACTTGGAGAGTTCAACTCTTCAGCCAAACCTCCAGCTTTCATAGCTGAGGCCAATGAGCAGTTTGGTTCTCCCACTGGAGCTTCTTTGCTCGTGTTCTGGGAGGAGTGTGGTTGGAGTGTGTCTGGAGGAGGGATGAAGGACACCTGGAATTCTGCTCTTTGTTGGCCTGGGGAGGCTTCCCAGCTCTGAAACCAATTCCTGCTTTGGCCTTGGGCAAGTGATGTAAATGCTCTGCTCCTCGTGCCACCAGTGTAAATATGGGCAAGCAGAACCTTATTTTGCTAGGAAAAACCCCCTTAGTTTGCTAGAAAGCTTCTTTGGACTTTAACAGAGATAAGACCTCCATGAATTAACGTCATGATCAAAAGTTTTAAACATGCTGAAAATAAGTGAAAACAAAGGAAAATCAACCAAGAACAAAAGGCTGTGATGGTCTGAAACTCAGCTCTTGCTCTGGTAAGTAGGTGATAACTGCTTACTGCTTAAGTGATACGTGGCAATTTGTGTGTGCAGACAAAAGTCCACTAAAGAGCCTTACAACACTGCATGAGACAGCGCGGAGCAGCCCTCAGCAAAGCACTTTGCACAGACAGGATGAGGGCTACAGGACACCACCACAGAGAAGACAAAAATCCCACGACATTAAACTGGCCTGTGGAGATCATCTCAGCCCTCCCTGCTGTGTGGAGCGATTTCTCCCCCGGCACAGAGAGCTCCTGGTGCTGCAGGAGCACAGGCTCGGCTGGGATTGTCGCCAGCAGTGTGACACTGCCTGTGGTTGGGGCAGGATTAACAGGGCTGGAGAAGGCAGGCAAGAACTTGGGTAGTCACATGGGCTGCATCTCATCCTCCCTGGGCTCTTCTCTTTCCTACTCATTCCTTCCCGAAGTTTCAGCAGTTATGGGGCCACATCACCTCTCTTTCCTCATCACTGCCCAGTAACTGCACTGAGACCTCTTCCCAGCAGGGCTTTTCTGCTGCACAGTGGAGATTGGTTCCCTCACTGGTAATTAAACCCAGTGGCCATCCAGTGTTCTGGCCTGGGAGGGGTGATTTGTTTCAGCACAAATCTGATCATGTTTTCTCTCCTCCCCAACACAGTAACTGCACTGGTCAGCTATCACATAATGAAAACTTCCTGAGTCAGATCGAGACAATAGGCCACCCCTTTCTGGGTAGCTGGGAGAAATCATCCTCAAAGCCAAACATACATGTAAGCAGAAATAAATCAGCCCCAGTGCAAGCATCAGGCTAGAAACCATGGCTCCCTAGCCTGAGAAGCCCTTCCCTGCTGGTGGATGGTCCAGAGACAAACTCCTATTCCCGTGTGCTCCAAACACTGCTCACATCACATTTCTCCTGTAGCTGGGAAGGGAAACACTCTGTTCCCCCAGGGACGCTGCCATCAGGCAGGCAGGACAGTGCAGACAGGTACAGAGGGAGTGTGCAGGACAAGGGAACAGTGTGAGCACAAATCACAGGAGAGAAGGCTGAAAAGGCACTCCTGGCTCATTGAGTCTCTCCCCAGAGACGAGTACAGGATTAGCCTCTACACTAAACCCAGGTGTTTTTATCTAGTTGCTTCCTGAACTTCTTTAATGACAGGCCCTCAGCAACCTACTCCTGGCAAATTGTTCCATTGTTTAAATGATGACCCTGCTGGAAAAAAAATGTTCTGAGGTCAAACCTAAATTGACTATTATTTCCTCTTCCATATTTTATGCACTTATCAGTCAGTCTTTCAGTTGCCTTCTCTCTAGGTCCCTGTATTAAGTTTCTTTAATCTAACACCAGAGGTCACAGCCTGTAGTATTTATCATCTCTCTGGATTACCTTTAATTTGTCAATGTCTTCAAAAAACAAGGAATAAAAATAGGCAGTAAGGATGGAATGATTTCAGAGCCATCCAAAAGCGTGTGACTGTGTGCTGGGGTATCACAGAGTCTGTGTGTAGGCATCTGCATGGGTGTCTGAACTACAAGCATGGCCAGGACTGAACAGGATTAAGGACAGTGCTTTAGGGATGCTTGATCAACTTCTGTGCACATGTTTCAATGAGGTAATAACAGTGCAAGTGAGCCCAAGGGCTCCAAAAACTGATTTACTGTGACATTTCCTATCTCCCTCTGCTCTGAGCATCAGAGTGCCACTGCAGCTGCCTTACCCTGTAGTAATCAGTGCTGTAGACATCTCTTGACATCCCAAAGTCTCCAATCTTCACCAGCAGGTTGGCTCCAACCAAGCAGTTCCTGGTGGCCAGGTCTCTGTGGACAAAGTGCTGGGAGGCCAGGTACACCATTCCAGAGGCGATCTGGCTGGCGATGTGGAGCATCTGGGACAGCCCTAGCTCCCCTTTGGCTTGTCGAGGCTGCCCATCCACGAGGATCATAGCATCTGGGCCGTGTGCCCTGTGGGGAGGAAAAGGCAAAAAAAGCAGAGTTGGGTCTCAGGGTCTGTGGTGACACACCAGCGTGGTGGCCCTGGGAGGCAGCAGGAGCCACCCCAGCCCAAGCACCACTAACCCAGCTGGTATGTGCTGATCCTGGTGCCTCCCCTTGCCACACCAGCTAATGTTTCAGGCCACTGAAACTCTCTCTTCTCTGAGAAGCACACAAAGGTCTAACAACACTGAGGGGAATTTATTTATTGTGCTTTTCTCTGGGAAACTCGGTCTAAAGTGAGCCTCTTCCATTTTACTGCTTTTCCAATTTCTGCAGTTAAACTAGGAAAAGTCCATCTGAGTGTCTTACAGACTCCCAGTGTCCCTGGCCCCCGCTGTCTGGGAGTCACTGTCTGGGTGAATTATTCCAGGATAAAAATTGCTGCTTGCTGAGGGATTCCAAGGAGCTCTGCATCATCAACCTTTCCTGACCCCCTTGCAGCCCCCATTCCCCACCAGCAGACCCCTTACTTGACAAAGCCCAAATTCTCTTTCTGTATGACCTCTTAGGCATTTTGAGTGCCTCTTTGCAGGGTCTAAGCTCCCTTGTCCCCAAAGCCATCTTCCTTTGGGACACAAAGGGTTTTTTCACTGCTACCACATTCCAGCATGCAGGGAAAAGAGCACATAGCTGCTTTTTCCAAGGCTGCACAGGAAGGAGAAGCTGGCAGCTAAACACAGCTGGAAGATGAGAAGCTGCAATTCCAGGGACCACACACCTGGAAAAGTTTCTTTTCCTTCATAAAGGCCAAAGATAATACAACAAGCTTTCTTTTCCAGTGAGTCTGGAGATTAATTTCATCAGGCATGAGTGTTTCTCACATGTCCCAAGAAAGGGTTGGGACATGGGAGTGAGGGGTCCATGGCTCCAGCATGATTTCAGCCTTAGGAACACACTGCTGAGTGAAGCAATTCCCTCAGGCACAGGCAGTGGCACAAGACATCTTTTTGAGACACCGAGAGATATATTTTTTCACTATACTCTTTGGGAGGTCAACTAGAGCAGTGAGAGAGGTTGTTCCTCAGCTGTAATATCTGACTTCTCTAAGGGAATAAAGTTGCTGGTTCTGCCAGGAAAAAGGATAGGTCAATTTTGAGTTTTTCTTTGTGAAGCACTTGAAGAACAGCATCTCTCACCCTCTTTTTCAGACTGCCTGCCTTCGGTCACAAGGCTGAGGCACTGTCCTTAACACTGCATCACCAACCTGGGCTAAAACACCCTTTCAGCCCAGCTCATGCCCTCATGCTGGAGGCAGAGTTCAATCTGCTGCTGCTGGGAGGTTGCTGAGCCCCCCAGATACCACAAAAGAGGGTCCCAAGTAACCAAGGCTGCTCCCCCTTGAATGTGGGTCTGAGGAGCTCTGTAGAGCCAACAGCTCACTTGTCCTACCTTGATGGAGATGTCTTGGATCTGTCCAGAGCTTGAGACAGAGACTGAGCTATAAAATCCTGTTCAATCTACCCACAGCTACACCAAAATGAGGACAAAAATCAATGCAGGAATGTTCCCAGCTCATGCACTGCCCTGCAAATGCCCCAAAGAAGCTGGGGGCAAGTTGGCACTACTTGGCAGAAATAAAAACTCTCTAGGATCCTTCCTTATTTTCTTCTGGTGTGCGTGATAGCTTAGAAGTGAAAACATTAGGGAGAAACCTGTGTTTCCTGGCCAGAAACTGTGTTGGTAGAAAAATACTCAGTGAGTGTGTTCCAACCCCAGATCTAGACCTGCCATGCACAAGATTCTTGTTCCTCCTGCAATCATATTCACACTTCATAGTGAAAACAGCAAAATATCAAGGGTCCAATTTTCTAAATATTGGGAAATAAAACTACTAATTATTTCAAGAGGTAAGTACCACTCCACTTGCACGTAGGTTTCAGAGTGGAATTTCTGTTTTGTGGCAGAAGAGCACCATAAACATCCTCCCACAGGTGCTCCCTGGCCCTTGCTGCTGGTGGATACAGAGCACACAAATGATCTGCCTCGGGCTGATGAAATGGTTGAACGATGATGGGGGGCACTGGGGGCTCTGGCAATTTGCATCTCAGTAGAGACAGAAAAGGTAATTAGAGCACTTCTTCAGGCCTTGCCTGACTTCATGAGTAGCCTGGTGCCACAGGTTAGGGACCAAGGATCAGGGATGGACCCCACAGGCACTTCCTGAGACTCCTTCAATATTTCTCAGGTCTTTTCTGAATGCAGAAACGAGAAACAGTGACCAGTAAATGCCCAGGACACAAATCAGATCAAGGATACCAACAAATTTCTCAAAGGAATATTTTGGTTCTTGTGCTGTTGAAGCAGGAGCTCAGTGGCTGAGGGAGTGATGGCAAGTGTCCTTCCTGCTTTGCTGGGTGTGCAGAACTCGGAGCTGCTGGCAGCTGTGGCTTCATGTCCTTCCATCCCCACAGGGCAGACAAGGACCACAGCCATGCTTCCTGCAGCTTCACACTTGCTGAGGTGGGAAGAAAACTCTGGTTTCCACAGCTCCTGGGATTACCAAAGAGAAAATGCTGGGATAGGGCTGCTAAAGCCCTAAATCTGGTGAGCACCATCACCTCCTCCAAGCTGCCCCTGGAACGACCATCTCCCACTACTCAGCCCACTGAACAATGACACCACTGAGCTAGAACAAACCTCACCAAGGCTGTGGGACGGCCCCACAGCACCTCCCATGCCCCCAATTTCCCCATACCTGAGGAATTTGTTGAGGTCACCGTGCTTCATGTACTCGAAGACCATGATGAGCGGGTCGCCGTCGCCGCACACGCCGTAGAACTTGACGATGTGCTCGTGCTGCAGGTTGGTGAGCAGCTCTGCCTCCCGCTGGAAATCCTTGCGGGCTGCCAGCGTGGGGTCCTTCAGAGCCTGCAGGGAGGGACCCAGACACGCACAGAGTGGGCTCAGGTGGGGGAAAAGCCAGAACAAAGGGGTCACAGCATCTGCGAGGAGGGGAGGGAGAGCAACCGCTGGCCCGGTTGTGCTGGGAGGGCTGGTGGCACCAGCTCAGTGTGTTGTTCCTGGAGTTACTGTCCCAGAAGGTTCCCCCACTCATTTCCTAGGCAGCAGCAAACATGCCTCAGAGGGTAATAGCTTCCAATTGTTCCCAGCTTGGACAGAATTTATACTGGTGACCTAGGGGTGAACGGCTTCATATCTCATTATTATTAAATTCCTGAGCCAGCCAGTCCTTGCTATCTGTCTTTTATTTTGAAATAGCTGACTACACTGCCTTTATTCAGAAGATGGATTTGCCTGGCTGTGCAGTTATTGTGTGGATTTTTCAAACTGCCTCTGAAGAAGGACACTGTCAAGTCTTTTCTCATAATTTTTAAAATCATGTTTTTATACCCTGCTGTTTATAACAGCTCCCCTGGCAGACTGATGCTGGAATCAGTATCCTTACTGAGAATGTCTCATCTCCCACAGTTTGAGAATGCCACTTTGCCATTGCAAGTTCAGGTGGTGTGGACATTGCAGAGTTGCCATGAAGATGTTGCTGTGGCTGTAGCTGATGAAAATGGAAGATTCTCCAGGGCTGGGTTCTGGCTTGTCTGTGCATTATAGTGCAGATTCATTGGAGAGTTTGTTTGAAAGCAGCTTGTTGTCATCTCAGGGTATCAAGGGAGGGACCTTGATAAAAAAGTTTAAGTCTAGACCATTTGACAAAATGAAATGGCCACAAGAATCAGCACAGTCTTTGCAAATATTTAAGAAATGAAGAGGTTGGTTTTGAGTTGCTGGTTCTGCATCCTATTCTCTGTATCCTCCACATGCCAGGGCTGTTTAGGACCAATTCTGGCTTTAACTGTGCAGCCTAAGAGGAGCTGAAAAGGACTGAAGAAAACTTGTTCCACTTATCCTGTGCTGGTCTGATGTGCATCAGTTCTCCTTTAGTGGTGGGAGAGGGACACTGGACAGCTCTCCCCTTACCTACACACAAATTTACCTACTCCCTTTCCCCGTGCCTTGAATCTCCCCAGTCACACAGCAGAGGTGGCCTGAGCAGCTGCAGGCTGCAATTTATGTGCAAAAAGGGCTGATAAATATCAAAAATCTGTGCATGGAGGATGGGACCCAGCACTCTGGTACTGCACCTGGGCTGGCAGTGGTGCTGCTGGCTCTAGAGACTCCTCCAGAGAAGGTGCTTTTCCCCTGGGAGCAGACCTGCTATGAGGCTTTTCCCCAAGTCTTAGGACACTGCCTCATCTTCTTCTGCCCCCAAACTGCTATTCACATGGCATAAATCTATTTTAATTCTTTGCCCTTTGGGATAGCTTGACTAGAGATATTTAGATGAATGTTGGTTACATGGTGCAGATGGCAAAGCATCCATCCTTATCTCAGGCACCCAATTACTTTTAATCATTTAATATCTTCATAATGTTGATGCCACCCTATTTTTCTGCAGGAAAATAGTCCCTTTCCTCATCACTCTTTTCTCCCCCTTTTTCCTGTGGTTGCACATAATATTTCAAGCTGCAGTGAGTTTAGGTTTTGTCTCCGCCACACACAATCATTTTTATAAGGTGTTAAGATTGTAAGTTTGTTGATGTCACACACCAAAAAAAGTTATTAACTTCATCCCCATTACTAAGGTTGCACAGCCAAGCATTTAGAAATGAGGGAGCTGGAAATGATAAAACAGGGAAAGAAGGCCAGGACCAAAGAAAGAGAAGGGATGTCTCAGTAAAATCAGTGGAATGCTGAAACCCAGGAAGGTTTGGGTTGGGGTTTTTTTGAGCCTCCATCACACAATTCCCCCATAACTTCTGTCAAGTCCCTGAGCATCTGCAGGTTGCAGCTGTCATCTCAAAGTGCCAGTTGTTCCAATATTACCTGGAAAATCCCCTCTTATGCAGCATCAGGGCCAGGTCTCCACAAGCACCATGTGTTTGTTGCTGCAGCAGGGCTCACTCTGAGTCAGGTACCTGCTGTCCATGGGGCTGGAAAGAGAGGTAGGTAACTCCATTCTTCACCTACAGCAGATCTCTTCAGCTCCTATTTGTGTATCTGCCCTCTACAAAAGGGGATGATCCAACCCCAGTAACTTGCTGGGAGGCTGTGAAAATGGGTGCACTCACATCTAGGGGTGTTCCAGCACAGGAGAGATCCCCACAATGCAGCAGCCACAGAGAAATGGAAAATAAGGTGTTCAGAGGACATGCCCTGAACACAGCCCCTCCAGCATTTCTAGTACTTGACTTTGTCACCTTAACACTCTGCTGGATATAGTGTTTGTGCATTTCTTAGGACACTTTTAAAAGCAAGCTGAATAAAACAGGAAGCTTGTCCTTGCCTTCACATCAAAACTCAGTTTATCTGCAGGGCTGCAACCTTTAGATCTGCTGAAAAACTGAGTCCATTTAAGCGAGCACAGCCCCTTCCTTTGGCTCTGGGATAGTCCCTGAGAGCAGGGCAGAGGCAGGCTCTGGGCTTGGACTCAGCTGCCCTTAACCAGTGTGTCCTGCTGCTGCCCTGAGCTGCAGTGACTGGGGAGGGAGTTCTCAGCCTCAGCTGGGGGCACGAGATCTTCATGAATTGCAGCCAACCCTCAACTTAATATGTAAAGCCTTTATTCCTGTCTTTTTCATTTTTTTTCCCCTCAGACTTATAATGTGGCTCAAATTAGAGGGATTTTTTTCCCTGCCACTCCCAGAGCTGGCAAGAAGCCAGATTCCAGGGCCCTGCTCCAGAGCTGGAGCTGTATGATCTTGCAGGATGAAAGGCACTCTGGAGATGTAAGCTCATAGTAGCAATTAACAGAAACAAGTTCGGATGCTGTTTCTGCCTACATGCAAATGAAACTCTGAAGAGGCTCGGGAGCCAGGCTTGCTGAGGGATGGCTGACACTGATAGGCAGGTACAAACCCTATAATCAAGCAATTAATCATGTGGGTGTCTTCATGTCCTCGGCTTTAACCAGCCTCAGAGGTGAAAGGTGCAATCTTGCACTTCACTGTCGGAGCAAAAGGGGACATGTGAGCTAAAAAAAAGAAAAGGCTCGAGCTGCCAATGATTAGAACAAGTCACAAGTAACTGGATGCCTCCAGCACTTTGGAGAGAGTGCTGGAACCTTTTTCCCTGTAGAGCATCGGTTCAAATGCAGACCTTGTTCCAAGGAGTTAGGAAGCATTGGTTAAATCCAAGGGATTAAAGTGTGTCTCTGCCAACTGGTGCCACTTGAGAGGAGGGCACAGTTCTGCACTGAGAGCTCTGCTCTGCCCAGAGCCACACTGATGGGCCACAGCTCCCACGAGGAATATCACAAGGATGCAAGCAGCACAGCACAAGCCAAGCTGAACTCGTGTTGGCTTAAAATACCCCAAACAGGAGCAACGTGTGGCTAGGCAAGCAGGAGCAGAGTGGAGCTGAGCCGAGTCGCTTTGCCCATCTTGCAGCAAATTGATCCCAGAAAATTGGCTCATCATGCTTAGCTTTCATTGCTCATTTTTGCTGAGGCCTTTTTATGTTTCAGCTTCTGCATGTTACACAAAAAGATGAAATCCAGAAGGAGCAGGGCCGCAGTGCCTGCTGGAGGGAGGTGGGTCCACACTGTGCTGCTGCAGGGCTCCCAGAGCAGCCTCTCCTCCCTGTCTGTCTCCTGGCCGTGTCAGCAGGAAGGGAGGCTTTGGCACTGCTGAGAGCAGACAACCTTGAAGCGAAACACTGAAACTTTGTGTGTGACTAAGTGGATTTACCACAATCTCCGGCATCAGATAAATCTCCTGGCCCCCAGCCCTCCCCTGCTTCCCTTTCCCACACAGGCTCATCCAGTCTCGCTTCACTGGCCAGCCCTGCCCTGCCCTCTGCCCTTGGGATTTACCTTCACTGCCACCAGCATTTTGTCGTTGGTGGGGCTGAGGTTGTAACACTCGGCCAAGAACACCTTCCCAAAGGCACCTTCTCCCAGCTCCCTCTTCAAAACGATGTCTCTCCTCTTAATATGCTGGACATCTGTTGGAGGGAGGGGAGGAAGAGGGAGAGGGTTGAGGGAAGAATGAATCAGGGTTAATTCAGTGAATGGAAAACAACTAATTCAATTTTCTTGTAAGCTGCAAGGGAACTGAAATTGCTTTGCTAAAATATCTACAGGGATCTTTTTACCCACCCACTGAACGCAGCCATCTCTGTGATGGAGTTACTCTCATGCAAAACATCTGTGAGGAAAGTACTTGAGGTTTGTCAGTTCTCATGACAAGCTCGTGGCAAGCTTGTCCTCAGGGACAGGAACCTTCGGGGCAAATTCTGCTACAAAGACATGAATCTCTCTGGAATGATCCTGGAAATAATCCATCTCCTGTGAGGTGCAGCAAAGGTCACATCCTTCCAATGAAAGGCCAGATGAGATTAGAGGGTCCTGTTGAGTTTTGCATTTCAACTGGGATTAGTTTAAACTCAAACACGACAGATTTTTGAGGCTGAAGCTTGGCAAGTCAAAGCATTCCTGGGAAGAGGAGGACCAGTGACCCCCATCCTCCTTCGGGCATTAGCAGGAGCTGGCTGGAAGTGCTGAGCCCTGCCCCTCAGCAGGACCCTGACCCTGCAGCCTTCCCCTGCACAACTGTTCCCTCAGAAAAGAGGTCATCCCAGGATACCATCACTGGCAGAACAGATGAACTGAACCCATTCGTTTCAATGATCCTTTCCACTGACATTTAGAACGGCGAGGACTGACAGAGAATAGCAACTGAGGATTCAGGAAGAATCACAGGAGCAGTAGCTTTTAATTGACCAGAGGTACAGAGGCCAATGAAAATCAGTTTGCTCAGCTGACAGGTCATTCCTAAGGATTAAATTTGCCCAGATACCAGGCACCTACAGGGGCAGGGAAGTGACTATGGGATATCCACTGACTCTGTGTCATTATTAAATGCCATGGGTTGCTGGGAGAACTTACTCTCTTCTGAGGACAACACTAAGCACAGCAAAGCTCTGAGCACCTTGCTGCCATCACAGCACCTCTAGAACTCCACAGCAATAAAAAGTGTGTGGGGGTGTTTAATGCTTGGCATGAACTTTAGAAGCAGTTAGAGATGCACAGCCACCACAGCATTTTCTGGAGGCACAGCACCCAAAACTTCATCTCTGTGAACTGTCCTTCATTGGAACTTTCCATCACCCTTGAGAACTGTGGCAGCACAGAGCACTCCCAGCTTCAGCCTGATGGTCATGGCAGGCCAGTGGAGGGCTGTGCACTCTTCTCTTCAGTGCTCAGTGAGCAAAAGCTGATATATGACAGGTCTCCTCAAGCAGGGGCATTACATGGGACAGTGCCAGCTTTCCACTGCTATGGGATGTTCATAACCCTGAATCTGTTTGCTCATAAACTGACCACTCGTGAGCCTTTTCCATCCCTTCCTTGTGCCACAGCAGCTGTAAAGGAATGAGCCCCTTAGATCAGGTGCACTTCCCTTGGGGCACTGCAGATGAAGGAGGTGGAAGTGACTAACTCTGGGTTTCAGACTGGCTGCAGGGACACATCACAATCTGCCACCAGCTCCTGCCACCAGGCACCCGAGCAGGGACCTGTATCCACCTGAGGGGTCACATGCCCAACAACAGCATAGGCACCACTTAATGCATCAAAAAGCCAACGGAAGACAAGCATCCTGATGGCTTTCATGCAATTAAGGTTTTTAATTAGGAGCTCAGAGGCAGGTTTATGGAGCTGCCATCTCTGGGCCCTTGGCTTGCTTGGGAAGATGGATGCTGGGAGATTGCACAAGCAATGGGCCTTGTAATGAAAGACACCTCTCTGGGAATTCCCATTGACCTTTCTTAATTGTTCAATAGGCTGAAAACTGCTTCTTACCAATATTAATAATGTTAGTAACATTAAGGCACAGGTTGGTAGGCACATCCAAAATGACTTTGGTTTTAAACCTGCAGTGGCAGCCAAGGAGAACAAATCACATGTGGACTTTGCCTTCTCCACCTGGTTTAGCTGAGTGTTTAAGGAGTACCTTGAGAAATCTGAGATGTAACTTGTTGAAATGTAAAGTAATGCACTTGGGTGAGGAAATTCCTAATAGAAGAAAAGCCCAAATGGCACCAATTTACTTAAATGAACAGAGGAAAAGGGGTTTATCCTCTTTGTCTTGGCAAGCATTTCTATAGCACTCATCACTACATTACCTTGGTCTTACTGTACTGACAAACCACGTATTTGCATTCTTGGTCTCCCGAATAGGAGCAATCAAGAAAGCTGTGAGGAATGAACTTGTAGTAAGAGGAGCCCAAGGATATTTTTAAAAACACAGAAATGTAGCAACTGTGACTGGATTGTCCCATTTGGTGTGAGATGAAGTTAAAAAGGAAACACTCTCAGAAAAATCAGCAATACTATTTAAGTATTTTTACACTTCTGATGAGTAAAACCATGAGATCTGAGGCCAACCTCTCCTTCTAAACTCTCCAGGGTCTTGCCCAAAACTTTCAGCTACCAATTTTTCCTCTCAACAACATCTTAATAAAATATCAGACTTTTCAGAGAGCTGGAATCCAAACTATGTAATCATGTCTACATTATTAAAATAATATCCCATCTCTCTTCGAGACCAGAATTTACAGCAAGTTGTTAAGAGTCACCTGAAAAGTTTCAGGGAAAATTTATATGAAGAATTAAATGGGGTATTGTGGCAGACAGAGTTGAACTGAGGGAGAAGCAATCCTTTTGCAGAAGCGGACTTGTGCAGCACTGTTGGATTTAAAGTTAACTTGGGTGGTTATAAAAATGAAAGGGCCATGAAGTTAAGTAGTTTGACAGCAACTGGACAATCTTAATGTAGAATCAGAAAAATACATTTGCTGATCACAGTTTCTCTCAACCTCAAATAGCCATAAATTTTGCTTCATAGTATTTTAGGCACAAATGGGATAGTAAGTGATTTATAATAAATTGCTTTTTCACGTGCTAGAGGCCTAAAATAGTAGAGTTTAGACCAAATCCTTCCCTTCATGGTGAGATCAGCACTATGATTGAGTCTAACCCACTATAAAATACAGTCTTTAGCCATCAAGCAGTGACAAACCCCCCTGGCACAGGGTGGCCAGGAGCATTATTGTGCTCACCTTGCACCTCTGTGCTCGCCCGTCCCGGCCGTAACTCATGGGGGAGGCCAAGCAGCCATGAAAGATGCTGTGCTGCAAGGGCACCTCCGAGGTTCATCTGCATAAATCTGTTTACCTCCTCCTGGAGGAAGCCGAGCCCTGTCTGATAAACAGCTGGTGTTTATTTGTTTTAGGCAGGCAGTGCTGTGCTAATCTGTCTCGGCTGTGTTGCAGTCAGCCCTGTAGACAAGGTGTATGCAAACTGCCTCTCCCTGAGCACCACTCTTTTTATTTTTTCCCTCCCCATGTACCATTAACTTATTAAAACAAGGCAAGAAGACAATTTATAAGAAGATCCTGTGCAGAAGCCACAGCAAGACCTGACAGGAAAATAAGCTGAACTGACAGCATGATGTGCGCTCATTCAAAGCCATGCTGTACCTACAGGAAGGATGTGAGTGCCTGACACTGAAGTAATTCCACTTTACAATGAAGCATCTTCCAGTCCTTGTTTTGGAATCATTATGTTTCTTCGTGACACAAAAGAAAAGTTGGGCAGACTCCCCCCCTTCCCTCTTGTCCATCAAAATTTAACACACAGAGAAGGTGTTTCAAACTTTTGCCTTCACTGTTGTTCTGAGCAGCCCATTAACCACATCAGAAAGTGTCTGACCTGCAGCTGGTTGGAAATAACCCATGGCTTTAGCTCAGTGATGGCAGCATGGGGGAAAGTTAGAGCATTAACAACAGTAACTCTGGGAGCCACTTTTACACATGGCCTCCTAAGCAGAAAGTTTCCTCTTCTTCAGAAGAGCCAAGGCAGACGGGTAGCAGCTTTGGGTCTGCAAAGGGATCTTTACCTATCCACCTCTGAACATTTTGCAGGACTGCTGACTTGATCAGTGCTTAAAGTGAATTTAGTCAGAAAAGTGGCTGTCTGAAACCAGAAACTTCTTCCTCCCCATCACTTGCTCCCATGTGTCCTTAACCATGTCTGTTCCTCTCCTCGAGACAAACACCTTCTAGTTTGCTAAACTTGTGAACCCTACACAGCCATGGGATACCAGGGAAGAAGAAGAGGGAATAAGATTAATTCTGCTTTTCTCATACATCAATCTACCATGCCCCAATGGGTCACTTCTGTGCTGGCCCTTGTGACAGAGCCTGGAAAAGTTAGAACTTTTCCATTTACACCACTGATTCAATGATTCTTCTCCCATCTTTTACTCTCATATTGCAGAGTCTCTGTATCTTATGACAAGGTCAAGACAAAAAGACCCAAAAAAGGGAAGACACAAAAAGACCCAAGGCAAAAAGCCTGACTTACCCTCCGAATTCCAGGTAGAGCATATGGAGCTGGTAATAGACAGTGTGCAATGGAAACACCTTGTTTTGAATAACCACCACTTTTCCATCACATGAGCGGATGCCGGGGAGTTGTGTGAGTACATTTCATGAATCTAATTTTCCAATTACTGTCTCATTTCTAAATCAGCCCTGGGCATCAGATGAAGAAGAGATGGGTTCAGTGACACTGCAGATTCTGCATTTCAAATTCCCATCACAACCAACATCTTTAAAACCATGGTTTGCTAATATTCTTGAAACGTGGATGCACATGATTGTGTTTGGACACAGATAAATACAGTGGGAGGAAAATGGACAAATCAATTTCCAAACAGAGTAAACCATGAGCAGTGATAGTACTTAAGTTAGAGCAAACTGCAGAACTACTACTGGATCATTCACAGCAGGTCAATTTCAATTATCAAATTAATTAATTTCAATTAATTCCTTACATCTTCTTTCAAACTCCCAAACAGCAAGCAGTCTGTCTTCTTGTATTTCTAGCGGGTTTCCTGACTCTGGACTATTAATTCACAAACTTGTAGTTTGCTGGTGGAATTGAGCAAAATTACTTTTACTTTTGCTGCCCTCTTTATCAGAATTCCTCTTCAAGCCTAGAAAAGACCACTATCAATTTTCTATAATTTTTTCTTCTCCCCCCTCAATGTGACCCTGTTTTCCCTAAAGTTAGGTCCTTCCCTGCACCTCTCCATCACCAGCTCCTCCCTCCCTTTGCTTTTTTACGTCATGACATTTCTTCTCTCTTTGTCTTCTCCTGTATATTTTGCCCCTCTTGCTGTTCAAGCCCTGTTTTATAACTGAAAAATTTTATATCTGTTTCTAGGGTATCCTCATTTGGGTCTGATCCTGGGCTCTTTGTAGATATGGTCTTGATTTTCATAAGCTTCTAAAGCCTCATTTGCATCAACAGCGCTTTATAAATGATAACAACAATGACATTTTTCAGCAGTGGCTGAGTCATTTGCTGTAAAAACTAATTTATGCCAAAGAATCGTCTCTTTCCTTTCTACATAAGTTGTCCACAAAAAGGTAGCCAAGTTCTCACTTAGTCAATGTGATTCATTCATTTTTTCCTCAACACTGCTGGAATAACTCTTGTGAATAAATGTTGCACAGCTCCGCTGCTCCGCCACAATTAAAATCAAATAAACAGAGCTTACAATTTACACTGGAAATCTTGTCAGCACGACATGTAAGTACCAAGCAGAGAGCCCTTCATGTCAGGCAGTCAATCTCAGCCTGGATGGGAACCAAACATCTCAATGAGTTACCTGATGCACCCCATCAGAGCAGAGCGCACACATCAGGCAGGACCAGATCAAAAAGCCCTGCCACTGGAGGGCTGGCCAGGCATTCTCTCACAGATCTGTCTCATAGAGAGAGAAGATAACACCTAGGCAGGCTGCACAGAGCCCGAGTCTCCCTCCTCACCTGGTGCAAATCCATCAAAGTCAATGGAGGATATTGATTTCAATCATGGACTGCTGTGAAGTACATGTAAACAAAGGGAGGATCAGTCCCACATCATTTTCAAAAATGGAGACATAAACAGTCTGTTTCTTATCTCTGCCTGGACTCCATGTAGGTAGCCCTTCACTTCTGGTGGCTTCTCTGCCAGCTCTGACATGAGCCACCTCTGGGAAAGGGCCCAGGTACACGTTCCAACAACTCGGCACAGTGCCCAGACACTGGTTCTTTGCCAAGTTCCTCTGTAAGGCACCCTTCAAGGACTTGGACTCAAAAAAGTCATGATTATAAGCACCAAGCAGTTCTGACACAAATCATAGAGATTTATGTAAAGCATATCTGAATCTTTGGGAACTTGGTGGAGCAACCACAGCCTTCGGCTCAGCTAACGATCATACTCCTTCATAAAGACTTCAAGAGAAGCTATTTTATGTTTCTGCAGTTCTTTTCATTTCCTTACCGTCCGCTTCATTCCTTGGGAGCAGCACAAGGCATGAGTGCAGATCCCAGGTGGGAAGGAGGCTTTATTGTTCAGCTGACCCAGCAGACCCAGAGCTAATGCACTACATGCTGCTAAATGGACCTTGGTAAAAAATAACAGACCTTGACGCATTTGGCTGGACAATCTTGGCTAAAAGAATTATCCAGTTATACCAATCTACACCAGGAGCTAAAGTTCAGTGCAATCAAGCTCAGGAAAATAAGAGAGGAGCAACCTCTGCATGCCAGATCTCTGATGCTTTGGAAACACCTGACATCCACCATTTCCAAGGATACCTCTGCATGCCAGGATATCACCAGTTCCTCTGGCTTTTGCTGCTGCAACAGCAGATGCAGAGGAAGCCCTGACCCAAAGCTCTGCCTTTCAGCTTCCAGCTGACTCCAACCAGCCCCGATCTGAGGGAGAGAGGCTGCAGAACAGCCCTCATCCTCCACAGAGGGCTGTGATTTGCAGCTCATCCAGTGACTGGATTAGCATCCTCTGAGCTGCAGCACCAGCTCCAAAAGCAGCCACACAGAGACCACTGACAACAGTGTACATGTACAGTGCTCTTAGAGCTGAAAGGAAACGGAAAGGGAGTTTTTTTGCGTGTGTGTGGTGTGTGTGTGTAAAAGAGCTGATAGAAAGGCAAAGCACAAGCACCCCTTAAACCAACAGCTCTTCAGAAGTGACTCCATAACCCACCAGGCTCCGTCACAAAAACACCCTGACAACCACCTGGAAGTAGGTGACATTACCTGGTGTGACATACCTGTAAAGTTTAAACCCATATCAAAGCAAATCTCATTTACTTTATGGAAAAAAATCTGAAAATAGTAAAGTTAGAATGCACTCGGCACCATTCCAGAATAACTTTTTAAGCAAAAGTTTCTCTCTCACCTTAAGCCACCTGACATTCTTATAAAAGCACAAATTCAAGCCCCTCTCATCCATTTCAGTCCCATAAATCTGAGTACAAACCACTTAGGAATTATTTTATGAAGAGAGCAATACAAAGTGTCCCACAGCTATTGGGTGCTCAGCAGTCTCAGCTGGGAAGCACAACACTGCATGGTCCTGCAGAACCAACAGTTATCCTGGGGAGATTTAACAAAAGGAGATAAAGCAAGAGGAAGGACCCTGAGCATCACCCCCAGCCTGCCAATGACCACAGCAAATGAAAGAACCCTTCAGCATGTCCATGCCTTGCACAGCAGTGGGCTCTTGCCTTTGAGTCACAATTCACCTCCTCCTCTTCC
The DNA here is from genome assembly GCF_021018805.1 of Prinia subflava. Lineage (NCBI taxonomy): Eukaryota > Metazoa > Chordata > Aves > Passeriformes > Cisticolidae > Prinia > Prinia subflava. Next base: position 7,196,308 of record NC_086261.1, read on the forward strand.
TGCAGATTTATGACTTTCTGGAATTACTCAAGAAAGAGTTCATATCAACAGGACCTTCCCTTGATCCAGCAAGGTAAATCTCTTCACCTGAGCTGCTGTCAAAGGTTAAAATGTCCTTTCGTATGGAGACCATGAAGACTTTATCAAAAGAAATCCAATGCTTCCAAGGGTCCCTGTGACTGCCAGGGCTGGGGATAGGCAGCAGGCAGCTGCAAATTTGTTCCAAGGTGTGCCCCAACCCAGTTTCTGCCTCTGCTTAATTCTACTATCAAGATCCTCACAGGTTAAGACAATCACTCTGGTCCCTTGCTATTGTCACCTCTACAGAGCCTGGGGACAGGTTCACCCTGTGCTTGCCAATGTCTCTGCAGGAACAAATTCTTCCTCAGCTGCCTCCCAGGGGAACACAAAAGATTGCTGATGGGACCAAAACCTTACTAACATTCCACACAAAAGACTTAAAATCCATCCAGTGAATCCCAACGTGGTCTGCACCCTTTCAATTTCTGGCTGACACCGGCTGGAAGGATAAATCACTTTTCCAGCTTCAGCAGTTTCTGTCTCCTTAGACATCCAGCACCAACATCTCATCCTGAGGGAACATTTAGGCTCTGCCTTTTGTATACATGAGTTAGCAGACAGCTGGCAGCTTCTGAAGATAAAGACTAAGAATATCAAGACAGAGGTAGAGGGGGGAAAGCAGTGGGCTGCAGAGGTCATTGCACTGGGTGAAATGCCCAAGAGCCCCACGACAATGTATCACAAAAGGGATCTTACACAAAACATTGTCCTCACCAGCTCACTGATACACTCCAGCAGCTGTTGGAAACAGGGGCTGGGATTCTTGGCAGGGTGGGAGGAAAACGGAAAGAGAGAGGAGAAGGGAGTCTTCCTGGTGAGCATGTTTTCTTTCCACCAGCCAGGCCCCTAGGTCCCCTGCTGCCAAAGCACTCAGAATAAAACATTAATTCAATACCACACATTTAATTACACATTATTTGAAAGTGAATTTATTTAACAGAGGAAAATAGTCTTCAGAGATCATCTGCCTCCTTCAGACTCATGCGTCTGCAGGGAAGGGGGCTTGGAGAGGAGATAGGAGGCATAATGGTTTGTTTTACATCAGCAGCTATTGCTGTTCAGCTCATCCCTTCAAAAGAGGAGATTATAAGGAGATAGAGTTGTGTTTTGCACAACTTACCAGCTGACTTGATTTTCCAGCTAGTTTTCACTTGATTGGAAAGTGCTGCTGCAGACAGATACCACTTGTCTCTGTTTTACTATTTTTCCAAGGGAAAGGAAGGATTACTGGTGGAGGGTTGAGGGGGATTGGCTGCCCCTCGAGGGACCATGTGATAGTCAGATTTCAGGTTTAAGGCTTTAACGACACAGTAATCAGACACTCAACAGCATCCTATTGCCGAGATGGATAATCACAAGAAAGAGGGAAGTGGCCGGGAATCAGCAGCAGCCTGGCAGCTTGGAGAATGTCTCCCAGCAGGAGCACAGAGGCTTACCTTCCACCCCTGAGCTCCAGGGGCTCAGGGCTATGGGCTGTCCCAGCCTGGGAGCTGCAGCAGGGCCAGGAGCCCGGCAGAACCTGCTTTCAGCAGCCTCACGTTTCCCCAGGCAGTGCTCCACTGCAGAGGTGGCAGCAGCCATCCTGGTCCTGGCCCTGGTCCCAGCATCCTGGGCCTGGTGCAGGCAGCAGCCCCTCCATGGCTGAGCTGCTGCAGGGCCAGAAATGAGTTCCTGGGTCCTTTGAAGGAAGGAGTTTGCTCGCAGTGAACTCAGCCCAAGCTTTGGCCTTTGCTGTCCTCTGGCACCCCCACAGTGCCCCAGCAGGCAGATGCCACACAGGACTGGCTTAACCAGGGCCACATGAGCCTCTCTCCCAGCCCTCATCCCTGCACTGACTCTTCCTCATGCTCCTTAATTTAGGGGCAGCACTGAAAATCTCCCTCATCTGTGCATTCCCCCTCAACCCAAGCAGACACAGAAGTGTGCCAGGCACCACCACTGCTCTCTCCAAAAGGTACCAGCAGAGCTCAGCCCAGCCAGTACTGACCCCCACAGCAGGATGTGTCTCTGACAGACATCCCGTGGTCAATCATTGCCCTTTTTTGGCCTCAGCAGTCAGATCTTGCTGTTGTCATTCCCATCCCAGCCATCAAACCTCAGTGCCATGCTGCAGCGTGCTTGCACACCCGTGCAGATATTGCAGCACAGGGCTCAGGTCACAGTGTTAAGCTTTTCCTTGTAATTTTGAGTATTTAGGGGGTTTTGATACTATTTTTTTCTGTATTTGTATTAGTTTCAGTATTGTTCAGTCGCTGCTCTGATTCACAGTTTGAAGGATCTAGCCCATATTATAATTGCTAAAAAAGTCCAGATATATTGAATATGTTCTGGAAAATATGTGACTATTAGAAAGGTGGCACTAAAGGGAGAGGTATGGTTTGGAAGTGGTTCAGACTAAAACTGTGATCCCCATTGCAAAGTACAGAACAAGAACTGACCCCAAAGTTGGGTGCAAAATGAAGAAGTATTTTTAGACAAAGTGCAGTTTTCTCCAGATGTGGGAGTGCATAAAGACTTTCAGAAAAATCTGTTGTGACAGAATTCCTGGACCGTCTCAGAGCAGACAACTTGGTGAAAGGACCTTGTGTTCTGCATTTTCCAGCTAGAGCTCCAGGCAGGTTGGAAGTGCTTCTGATTGTTGCCATCCTCATCATTATGACAAAGAAAAAAAGGAAAAGGACAATTTTGAAAGAAACGTAGCATCATCTCTTCTTTTTTGCCTTTTTTTTTTCTTTTTTTTTTTTGTCTGTAAACTCCAGGTGATAATATCACTTCTTGCCCCATGCCCAGTCATTTTCCCACCAACAACTTGGCTTGGTGGTCATTAAATGGGTGGCTAACTCAGCCAAACCCAAGGAACAAGAAAATTCCAGAAGTGAGGCCATGTGGAGCAAAAACTCAAGGTGTTGAAAGACAGATCTCAGGCTCAAGTTATGATTTCATTAGAAAGTCTCTCTCTAGTTTGCCCAGTTTCCATCTCTCCTTCCTTTCCACCTCCTCTGTCTCCCTTCCTCACAGCACTGACACAGGAGGTGTTCTTATGTCTGTGGCTTGATGAGGTGTTCCCTCAGATTCACGTTTTCCTAACACCCCAAATGGACCTTGCTCTGTCTTTGTTTCTGCCTGAGGTTTCCTTAGCTTCTCCCTGCTTGTTCCATGTGCACATCCCTTTTTCCATCTCACCAATTCCTCCTGCTGAAGGAAATCCCTGAAGGAGGAGTTATGTGAGACAGCTCTGCCTGCTGGGCTCTAAAATCACTGTGGTTTGGGTGATTTAGGCTATTGTTAACAGGCAGCAAATTATGCAGAGATGGATAAAGAGGAGGAGGATCATACAAAGGAATTACTAATCTGATGGGGAGAGCAGCTGGTCCTCATTTAACCCTCCAGGTCTGTGCATGATTGTGCTCCTTTGGCCTGTGCCTGAGTCACAAGTAGGAATGAATTTTGTGCTGGTGCTCCTGTGAGCCTGCACACCAAGAGAAATCCATTTTTCCTCCAAGGTTCCCCTTGTTGTAGAAAAAAAACAAGAGAACAACAGCAGAGCAGCTCTAGATGAGAGGAAAGAGCTCACCAGCACCCTGGGTCCATCCTGCAGAAGAGGATCCCTAAAGGCAGCAACTCCAAAGCTGTTCCACAGTGGGATCCAACTTGTTTCCCAGGGACTGGCTGTGCAGAGGCTCTGGCCACCAGCACCACCTTCCTCTCCCTGGCAGAAACAAACTTCTCTGAGCAATGAGAGGTGAACCAGAAATAGGTCTCCTTGGGTTAGGCTTTGAAAATCCCTCATCACCAGGAGGTCAGCACTGTTTCAGGAACCACATGCTCTTGTTAGAGCATCCTTCCCTGATGGCCCTGCTTCACTGTGTCCCTGCTGCCTCCTGCCCTTACTGTGGTTATAAAGGAGAATCCATCTTGGGTTATTGTCTCTGACAATCCCAGCACAGGGAGAACACAGGGTGATAAAACAAAATGTATTTGTCCATTTTTCTGTCTGTCATCCTTCAGCAATGTCTCGCACCATTATGAGCCAGATAGTTGGGGTGAATTTTCACAAAACCCAGCACAAATTTCAATGAGTGCAAGAGGGAAAAAGGAAAAAAAAAAAAGAATCATACAGTTTTCTCCTGTGGCCAAACATCAGTGTCTGCACCAGAGGAAATATACCCAGTTAATTCTTCTTAAAGGCCCTGGTGAGACTCAAGAAAACATTCTGCAGTGCTGGTAGCCACAGAAGACATGATTAATTGCAGATGGTGAAAAGGTGCATGTTCAGCTTTAGCTGAGCTCTGTTTGAAGACTGGATGATTGTTAAGTTGGTATTCAAGGCACATGGGGAAGGCAACCTGTGAGGATCATTATCTACAAAACCATGATATCATATATATACTTTTCATATATATCATAATATATATATATGATAATATGGCTCAACAGCTTAAATTTAAATATGTATTATGAAGTTTTACAGGAAGAACACACTGCAAGTGGAAAGGACCAAAATCAGCAAGATATCTGGGGAAGGTGGGAAAGAGTAATACTGATTTTCAATTACCTGAGGATGCAGAGGCATTAAAAGAACCTCCCAAAGCTGTCAACAGCAATTTGTAGATGAATATATGTGGGTGATGTTGCAGAGCACTGAGTGGGATATAATAGTGGAAAGATCTTCAATACCTTTAGCTGTTTCTCCTCACTAGCGTAGGACAGGTTTCATTTCATCCAAAAATACCTTGAACAAGACTGTTTGTGGCTTTCGTGAACTGCCTTAATTGAAGGGCCAGCATGAGATGTTGGGATGACAACATGGCAAAATGAGAGGCCACTAATCCAATCCATCAATCTCCCTACAAATCCTGTCTCCTTGTTGCAATCTGAGCTTGGAAAGTGACCCCAAATTCAGCTTGTATTGAAAAGGTCACCATGAAGTCTTTTCTTTATCAATCAAGAGTTTAAATCGAGTCTTTTAACCTTTTCCCAGGGCAGAGATTTTTTTAAGCAGGTAGTGGGAAAACCTACCCAGATCAATATCTGAGCGCATATGAGCACCCAGAGTTCAAAACTTCGCTCAAGTCTTCTTGCATTTACACAGCCAGACTGCAATTCTCCTGCAAACAGAGCTCGCATCAAGTCATCTGAGGTCTCCAAACTAGAAAGTGGAATTGTAGAGAGAGAAAAAAAAAATAATAATGAAGGAATGAAAAATTACCGAGCTGTTAAAAATCACTTCTTCATTTCTGGAAAGAGTCCAACAAACAAAAAGTTCCTACGCTGCCCAGTTTGCTTCATTTATCCTTTCTTGATGGATACTGCTGTTTCTCTGTGGCATAACTTGCAGTGTTTCTGCTTCTCTTCTCTCTCTAGGGATTCCTCTCTCAAACACATCCCAAATCAGGAGAGGCTCTGGGTGTGTTTCGGACCTTGAGCATAGTCAGTGTTGGTGAAAAATCTTTCAGTCCATGAGGCTACAGCAGGAAGAACTCTGGTTCCTGCCTTCAGCATTTTCTTCCAGATCATTAGCAGACATCAAGAAAAACACAGGTGATTTACAGTGACTTCCAGGACACATTACTTTCTACCTCTTTCAAATTGGAAACGCTTTTAGCAACAACTCTTTTCTGTCTCTTGCTCTTAGGGCAGATTTCTACACAAGTTCTTTGTTTTGTCGATGCATTTGTCAATGCTTCTACCCTTAGTCATTAATTTCAGATGCTGGTCCTTGTCACATGCTTGTGGAACATCTCAGTGTGCCATATCCACTGAATTTCCCTCAGATATAGAGGCAGTGAGCTCCTCAGGAAATGACAACAGATCAGTGGAGTGTGACCTCCCACTCCTTCAAGCCACATTACTTTGGCCTTCACAGAGCGATGCTTTCCAGGTGTTCTCCCACAACTTCCTTTAAAGTTTAAGAAGATTCCCAAGAATTTCCCTGAGCAAACACCAAACTCACTGGTCTGTCTCTTGTCCCCACTGTGTCCACCATTTTCCAACTCTCATCTGTCTGCCCAATTTTAAACAGGCAAATTAAAATGTCAGCAAAGAGCTTGGCAAGTTGTGTGCATACCCTCAGGATGTGCTCTCCATCTGTAGAGGATGCTCACCTGGTCCCATGCCCTTTAACAGCTGGTCACTGATATGAACTCTTCATCCTCCATAAATCTGAATGCAATTTTGGCAGATGAAAAATATTTAATAGTCCTTCTCTCCTCTTATCAGTGATTCAGGCTGGCTTTTGTTCTGTCATTAGTGTAAATTCTCCATATATCACTCTCAAGATAAACACTTTCTCCTCCATATCCTCTGTACCAGCTCACTGTTTTCCTTAAAACTCCAAACCCCTCCTTGTCTTGAGGCCAGTTTTGTTGTCTCCGAGGCACTTATGTGCAAAAGGACTTTCCTGCCTGAAATACACCCTCAGCATCTGTATGGCTGCTGCTTTCCTTTCCTCTGTTTTCTCCTGCATTCTTCTTTCTCCCTCCTCCTTTCACTGTGATACTTCAGCAGTGTCCCATTATGGTCTCAGTCTCTTGCTTTGCCAGCCTGGTGTACGTCAGTCTCATCACCCTGCCTTTTATTATCTTTATTTTTACTAGCGTGAATGTTTAGGGCAGCCTTCCCAACTGTGTCTGAAAGACCTGCATTAAATCCCAGCCAGCTTCCTTCCACTCATTTTGCATTCCCTGTAAACCAGCTCTCTGAAAGGCCACTGGTTTTGTGTGGCTGCCCTTTCTGCAGACCCTCCTCAGCCCTTCAGCTCTACAGGGAATATAATCATTTCCATTTCAAGTGTATTTATTGCAGTTGCTCAATTTCCTTTAATCTGTCATTTTTCCTTCACCTCCCCCCACGATTGCTTTCTTTTCACTGAGCTGTGACTGCACTGAGGAGGTTTTTACCTCTGACCCTCGCTGCCTGCTCCAGCCCAGCCCTGCACTGGCTCACGCTGGGCGCCTTGTGCACTGATAATTGCTCGTTACCGTGTGGCTTAATGAATGTGCTGGGCCCTTTGCAAACAAATGCATGTGTCACAGACAGCAGCTCCCACTGCTGACCCCTCAGGACTAATTGAGGCAGAGAAGACAACACTTTCAGGCACAAATTGCCTGTATCATCATCACTGAGAAGGAAAGAGACCGAGAAACTCTCCAAGGCCTGTTTGAGAGAAGGAATCCTTAACAACAGAGTGCTCACGTCTGCCTGAGTCTTGTAAAGCAACGTATTTCTGGGCAGGGAGAACAATGTTTTTATGTAGGGGGCTCATGTCCCTCCAGTGACAAGGCTGAGTGCAAAACCACAAGCATCCCTTCAGAGCTGGAGCTGTAAGAGCCAGAGGAGCCCCAGCTGACATGAACACCACCAACACGCCTGGCTGTATGTAAGGCTGTGTGAGCACGCACACCGCCCGAGGTTTAATTGGTGTATTAATGTATTAAAGCACTGACACAAACAAACAGGGACTGCCTTCGAAAGCTACAAAATCCTTGAGTACATTGTAATTAGCTGGGCTTGTTAAACCACTTAATAAGCAATAGATAGCATGTGTCTGATGCCCCTGCGTCTTGGCTCAGAGGGGAAGACAGGCAATTGCTTAAATCTGAAATGTGTTTGGTTCTTAGGTGAACCCTAAGAACTGTTCCCCTGACACAGGGAACTTCTGTCCAGGACAGACACAGCTGAGACCAACACCAGGGTCACTCAACACAGTCCCCACTCCACCCCTTGCATCCTGTTCCCACCAGGCAGCTCCCAGGTTCTGTCAAGGAAAGGTGGGAAGGGCTGGCATTGGAAATCAGGAAGTCATCACCAGGATTCATGCTGTGATCACCCTTTTCCCACTCCCTGAAGAGTCCCAGGAAAGGGGAAAAGTCAGCAGGGACACAGCCAAACCAGGCAAGACAACTGTAGAGTTACCCAGCGTCCTCGAATGCAAATGGGCAGCCAGTGCTTTAATTTTATCCCAGATTCCAGCTTACTCCCACAGTGCTAGCATCCGTCCATGTGCCCCTGTGCAGTCCAGCTGGCCATCCAGCTCCAAATTTAACTTTCCCCAGCACATCACCACGCTCAACTGCAGCTTTCCAAGAGCAGCAGAGAAGCTCCCTTAAACACCGCCTCCACCCAAGTCCACCACGGGGATTTGCAGCTCTGCAGCTATTCCTAGATCCCAACTGGATTCTTCTTTTCATCTTTGTTCTGCCTCCTATTCTAGTGCTGAACCCCAGGCCTGCTGCCTCGGAGCTTCCTCCAAATGCTGCATTCATCCATTTTTAAAGGTGACCTTCCAACTTTAAAGGAAGTTAGCAAGCCTCACTGTCTTCATTTGCCCTCTCCTTCTTTTCAACCTGCTCTTTATTATGAATTAAAAAGGGGCCTGAAAGGTTTTCTCTATTAAAAAATAAAAGCTTTAGGAAGAGCACATGTTTCCAAATCATTTCTCTCCCAGTTTTTGCAGCAGACATCTTGCATGTCGTGCTGTTTGCTTGTTGCAAACTATCAGCTGATGCTCTGATTCAGGCACTTACCCAACCTTGTGGGGTGCCTGTCACCCCACCCCACCACTGGTCACTCTCTCCCTGGTTCTGTCCCTGCTGTTTGGCAAAGCAGTGCCCTGAAAGTTTCTGGGTGAAAAATAACTTTGAGTGATCAGATTTAAAAGTGGGGTTATGGGCACTTGGGCAATACCAGATACCCAGGCTATAAGCCTCATAAGCTTTTGTGCTGGCACAAATGAAGGGCAGCAAATATATGGAGTTCTCTTTATTTCACCTCACTGCCAAAAGTGCATTTTACAAGCCCTGGGGCCGTATAGCAATGGGAAGGGAAGGTGTCTTGAGCCCTGAGCAATAAGATTACTCTTGCCAATGAATTGGTGACAGTGATTAAAAAGGAAATAGCAAAGCGACATGAGAGTTTCCTGCTGCTGTGGTACAACATTTTGCCATTTAATCAGGACAAGTAGAACATGAATTTTTACTGTAATACAACTGATATAGGAAAGAAAATCATGATCTTATAAAGCGGAAGTTCAACTTCCAGCCCTTCTCTTAGATTACAGAATCAAACAAACAACAACAGCAAAGCAAAACAAAGAAAATAAATCTCTTCCTCCCTTTCCACTCTTGGCTGTGAGTTCTGCTGCTATCCAGACAGGTTGTGTTGGCTATTTCTTTTTGCCAAGAGGTCAAATCACCGCCATACAGTCACACTCTGGATTTAATCATCAGCATTTGCTTGCATCCAAGAAACCAGAGACGTTTTCTGAGCTAAGGACATCTGCTTGCCAGGCATGAGGCTCACACCCACAAACTCACTTCATGCTAACCACCAAGAGACCACAAGCAAGCAGGAGCCCTTATTCACAGCTGGCTTGTGCCACACCAAGCCTGGAAGTGCTTGGTTCAGTCAGAAAACACCCAGCTTCTCTTCCCAAATGGTTCAATAATCCCCACCTGACACTTTGCCAGACTAAGTGTTAATCCTTAAACCCTGCTTGATCCCATAGCATCCCTAGGACTCTTTCATTCTCCTTCCAAGCCAACATGTCCATGCTTTTCCTGACAGCCCCACTGTGCTCTCACACTCTCACTTACGACATACACTTCAGTTCTTCAAAAGCCAACCATCAGGCTGCACAACAAGGAAAGCAGATGATTGTGCTCTTCCTACAATTATCTACTGAAAGTAGGTGAGTAGTTCAGATTTTTAGTGGAAAAAGAGGGCTTCCCAAAGCAAGGCAAGATTTCAAGGAGGTACTGCCAGGTCAAGTTTGAGTACAATACATAATGGAACACTCCTTGTTTCGCCTCACAGCCTCAGCCTTTCCTTGGCTCTGATGCTCAGTTTTATCTTTGGGCTATGAATGATTCATGGAGCCTTAAAATATATATAATCTATATCTCCTAGAACAAAGAGTCTTTTTTTTTTCAGGGGGTTTTTAAGGGAGCGGGGAGCAGCATGTGTTCTGCCTGCACTTGGGCTTGGATGTCCCTTGGGAAAGGACCCTTGTGCCTCCCCACTTCTTCCCAAACCCAAGCAGTTGTACTGAGCTTGCAGCTGAGCTCCATGAGAGACCCCAGCTCAGCCTCCACGACAGAGATGTGCTGCTGAGAGTCTCCAGAGCTGCTGTCTGGAATCACACCCAGCTCAGAGCCAGGCTGTTCTCATCCATCACTGGCAGTCCCAGCGCATGGACACCCTCAGCAGGACTGTGGAGCACTTAAATCATTTATAAAGAACTGCAGATGGAGAAGCTGCAGCAAAAACTTACCTCCATGTCACAGCCTAACCCCCTCGGCTTTACCATCCCAACCTCCAGTCCTCTGCCTTGGGCTGTGGATTGCATTTGATGAGTATCTTTCTTCCCTTGAAAATCCAGTACCACCTTTCCATCATGAATATTTGATTCCTACTACACATACAAACACAAATACACACCCCCCCCTGCATCGTGATCAGTGAGCATCTACTTACTTCTGCAGACAAGGACACCACTTTGGACAACTCCAAGGATGTAATGCCAAAGGCATTTCCTTCCCAACTGAAGAGATGACCATCCTCTGGTTTCTTGTTCAGGAACCTAAGCATGGGGCTGGGTGAGGTCTGCTGGAGAAAGCTCCAACCAGTGGGGACCTGTTCTTACTCAGAAGGGAGCACAGGGAAGCAAGAGGTGGAGAGGTTTCAGAGAGGGAGGGCTGGAGTTGGCAGTAGCTCGTGTCCATCAAGCTGTGGAATGCCTCCCTCTTTGAGTCTTAGAGGTCTTCCTCAGAAGGGACATTGTCAATCCTTACCTATTTGGGTGTACATGACAGTATCTTTTGCTCAGGAGTCTTCTTTGTTTTCTAAGGATGACTGTCTTTTTGGTGAGAGATATTTGCCTTTCCTTGTGAGACTGCTACTGATATCATTCTGCTTTTTTTTGTTTATTTGTTTTTGAGGTTCATGCCAGCATCACTGAATCCAGAGGAAGAAATTTGGCAGAACATGAGATGCTTTACACATTACAGCCATGCAGGGAAGCTGAAGGACCTACAGAGAATGTTACCCGATTCCCAAGAGTCCACTGTGAAGTTAACAGGATTAAACTGAGCTCAGTCTAGTCACAGGATGATACTTTCATCCAAGATACACTGTCAGGGATTTTGTTACCTTTTTCTGAAGCCATGGTTATAAGATCTTCTGTTGGGATTGAGAGGCAAACATGTCTTATGGCTGCAAAAAAGGCATTCTCTCTGTGTTGGATGCACTCCTGGCTCTGGGCAGGGGACACCACTGCCTTTTTTTTGCTGATTGCTAATGAAAATGAGACTGGCACTATCATCAAGTAGCCACCCTTGCAGTTCTGTGCTCTCAAGCTTTCTGAAGGAGTCAGCAGCTATGCCAAACACCTCCCACAGCTCTGCCATACCTGCTGGCATTCCTGCTGCGTCCTCTGTGGCCATGCCTGACCCGGGAGGTCAAACAGGAGCAGCCGTGGGCGTTAACCCCGGGCTTCAGCAGCACTTGGCTCTTCTGTTTTCCCCTCCCACACAGTGCTAGACCTGCAGCATTTCCAGCCAGAAGAGCCCCTGCTTTCCCCTGAGCACGGACTGACAGTTTCCCACTGATACTGTCTAATGCAGTCAGTTATCATTGATGCATTCAGAGCAGATCCATCAAAATTATTCCTGCTAGAGCTCTGAATCCAGCACATCACACACAATGGCTCCCTAGAAGGAGGAAAATGACACTTACCTGTCTTTAAGTGAGGCCCTTCTCAGTCGCCTGCAACGTCTGTGCGTGGTGAGATGCGGTGGCTTTGGGGGACTCGTACCTCTGCAGTTGTTCCAGCAGTGCTGAGCGTGTGGCTGCAGCTTTAACACTTAAACTCCCAAACCCTCTGGGACCACCTGATAAATAAGCGTGTCCAGGAAGCACAAAGCAAACCTGCAGCCACCTTCAGAAGGCTACAGGGGGCTGGACCAGGCACCAACAAGGAGGCAGTGACCATGCACAACTGCTCCTATCATCCCCACATATTGCCTGACACTGATACAGCAAACCCAAAAGGCTCTGTTGATCCAGAACATGTCTAAAATTGCCAGGCAACAAGGCCTCACAAGGAAACCTGAGCAGAGGTATGACTCTTCAGCTGAGCAAGATGAGCTCACACCAGTGATGTTTGAAATGTGCATTAGCATGATGTCACTGTACATGCCTGACAGTGGCACCAGGGACTGAATCCTGGCAGGACCAGGCCTTGGATACATCAGCTTGCCAGGCCAGGAGCTCCTTCTCTCTTGTATCAAATGGTGCAATATCCTCCACCACCCCACCAGCCTGGTCCATGGACTACAAGCATCCCTCCCTCCCTCTCCCAATTATCTTAATAAACAGCCTGGACACATCTATGACTCACTTAAAATAATGATGACCTGGCCAAAATAATTTTATTCAGACATCCTGGCAGTTTACTGAGCCCAATGCAGCTCCAGTCTGGCTTTCCCTGACTACTTATGAATGAGCCTGACCTCCAGCAGTGGCTGCTCTGTCATCAGTGGATGGAAACCCACACACAGGTCAGACAAAGGCTGCTCCCAGAATTCAGACTGGAGCCAGGAAAGCTACTTCCTCTGAAAACAAGCTCTTAACTGTTCCAAAGGCCCAGGCAATGACAGTTTTTCTTGCCTGCAGAAAGACCTGTTAGGATGGTACTAATCCCAGCATATGAAAAAGAAACATGGACAACCCCAAATAACAGATGACTGAAGGGTGTTTTTGCACGTTACATTTCTGACTACATGTCTGAAACATTCACTCACCCAACCCAGGAGCAAAACCAACACCCATCACACAACACGAATATTTGAAGCAAAATCTTGGAGAAAAAAGGCCAAATACTCTGAAATAATAAACAAATGCTTACAGAAAGTCAACTTCTCTGCAGGAATCAGGCACAGATCACAAATGAGTCACTAACAGCAGAGCAAATCATTTAACCAGCGCTTAGAACAAATCCTTCCACTTTGAACAACCAAAATTTATTCCCGCTGATTAGTCAGCAGTTACACTCACAAGTCCAAAATAATACCAAAATTCAAATGGAGCTGTCTTGCAGTAGCGCTCTGCTCTACTGCTGGAGAAACTATCATCCTCTCTTTCTGAAGGAATGCTCCTGCAGTTATTTATTGTGGGGGTTGGGATATATGTGTGGGTTGGGATTTATTCTAGCTCTGTGGCATCAGACCACATGCTGGCACCACCAAGGAGCCTGCCTGTCTTAAGGAAAGTAGTGGGGACAACACTGGAGAAACCACAAAAGATAAAGGCAAAGCAAAATGCATCACAACACCAGAAGATGCATCGTTGCTTCACCAGCTAATGCACCTTTTCCAGCTGTGAGTGGGCAGATCTCCTGTCAAACAACACCCACACTTTCAAAGCAGCTGTAGGTACTTCCCCACAGTTTGTCACATTTTCTTCCAACTGCTCAGGCTCTGTAGGCACTGGTAAATGCATGGTTAATATGGACTCTTTGACTCATTGCACAAACAGCACCAGGAGCACTTCCAAACGTTAAAGAAAAAAAATGAAATCACTCAGCATTGATTTCTTGTGTGCTCTCTTGCTGCTGCTCCTCCAAACCCGTGGTTTTTAGCTTTACTACTGTGTCTAGGCCTCTTTATCCTCTGCTAATGCCAGGCTTAACCCTGAGGATCTGCAGCTTGTTCTGGGTACAAATCAGAGCAGAGCAATGATGCACTGCTGCAGTTTGCTGAATCAGCAGAAGCAGCTTCCTCTGACTCCCCACAGCTCCCAGGAATTCTCTGGACAGAAGGACAAAGATACAGGGAAAGAACAAAGACCTGATAGCAGAAAGAAACACCAAACCACCTTCAAAACAAGCTCAAGTCTCTTGGGAGAGAAGGCATGACTCCTCAAATGCACATCGAAGTAAACAAAAAAGCAGCAAAGAACATCAGGACTCAGTGCAACATGGATAAGCAGCTGCAGAAACTCAATATACCTCAGTCATGACCTACAGCACCCCACACATCAGACACTGCCCTGCAGCAAGTCTGAGCCCAAGGTCCCACACGATGATTCCACTCTGAAGAGAGCTACAGTGCCAGCAACACACTGTGCCTATCGTGCTCCCTCCAAGCAGGAACTAAAAGAAACATGACTCTATCTTTTTAGAGTCAAAGTACAATGAGTCAAAACTTGTTTCTCTGCTTATTCACACACAGGCTCCACACTCTACAAGACCTGAGGAGGCAAGGTTGTGATGTTCAGGAGGAGGTGATCATTCCTGCTAGAGGTCCACTGCCCTCACTCTACCAAACCAGCATCCCAAGCTCCTTCAATAATTGCTCTTTATTTGAAGAGTCATTTGAAGCCAGAATGGGGAGAGAGAGCAGCACAGCTTTATCAACTCATGGTCCAGCTGTCACGAAGGGCATGGAGCCTTCACATGGGTACATCAGACAACAGAGGCAACCAAGAAGGAAGAACAAGAAGAAACAAGTGCCCAACCCCTCTGTGATGCTTGTCAGAGCCCATAGTTAAACCAGCTCCTTTTGAACTGACAGCATCAAAAATATTGTGGGAACTCCTACGTAAGGGGTCAGTTGCCCTGAAAAACAAAGTGAATCAAAGCTGACCATAGCAGCAGCCTGAGTAATTGGCTAAGCAACCACTGTTTGCAATGTTTCTGGGCTGTGAAATCTCATAACAGACCCTGCAGTAGCACAGAAGAAAAGACAGAGCTTCCAAACCCTATGTTTGTTTCCCACACCTCAGAAAGAAAAAGGAAACAGGGATGGAATCCAATGCAGCTCAGCTGCTCATCCCTTGTGTAAGGTTATGTTAGGAGACAAACATTTGTCTCGGGCACTGCAGACATTCCTGAAAAGGCTGAGGTCTCACCATCACCTAATCCTGTGAACCACAGCACCCCATCACTCCAGAGACACACTCATTAGAAGGGAAGGTCATGCAGAAATTCACTCACAGCATCATTTTGAGATGTTTGCTTGAAAGTCATGCCAGGAAGCTATAGGAACAGAAGGATGCTGGAAAACATGTTTTTAATTTGCTCATCAAGCTCTCACCAGGTTTTCTTATAGGGTTCCAGCACCATCCACCAATATGTGCTCAAACACACCCCCGTCCTCATGCCCACTGTCACCTGCAGGTTGGCACCGCAGCTTTTAGTTACATCAGTGACATCTCCTGTTAACAATTCTAAGACACAACTACCAAGACACACTCCCATGCCAAGTCCCACACACTGCAGAATGGTTCCTCTCTCCTCCTGGAGCATCCAACCACCTGGACATGAATTTCTAATGAGGAACCTGAGTACAGTGCTCACCTGTACCCCACTGCCTCTACAGCAAACACCCTTGAGAGCTTAACATGAGGTTAATTGGTCCTGAGGAGGGGACAACAATCCAACGCCAAACAGACAATTTTGCTGGTTTTGTCAATTTGCACAGCCAAGCAAGGAGACCCGAAGCAAGAGCATACCCTGAAACAAAAGCACTGCAGCCAGAACAATCTTTTACTGTCAAGATCCCTGAGAGATAAGGCTTCTAATAAAACTTTTCCCACTAACTATAGAAACTTGTCTTGGCAAATCCTGACACAATCTCCTGCAGTACCAGCTTGTCCCTGAGAATATGACCAATTTATGCTACACAAACCAACAGGTTGTCAGCTGAGACCATTAACAGCTAAGCTCTTGTTTCAGGCAAGAAAACATCTTTGTTCCTGATGAAGTGACAGAAACAAGAGCTACACCTGAGCAATGTTCCCATCACAACTGTAAATCCCACCCTCCGCACCCACCAAAGAAGAAAACAAACCAAACTCCCCACACGTGGACCACCTCATGAAGAAGTAGACTGTAGGACATGTCATTCTGAACATTTATTTATTTTGTCTTCAAAGAAGAGGCCTGGTGCAGCTGTTTCGTTAGAAAATAAAGTGTTTATTAAGAAACTAGACATTGAACACCCCTATAGTCTCTGTGAAAAGGGACCGTCCCATTTCCCATTAGCACAGGATGATAGTTATGGCAAGATAAGAATGCTCAAAGATGGAGGAATCTCATTGACAGAAAATGAGGTAATGATTTACAATAATTAAAAATAAAATAAAATTTAAAAAAGAAACATCCTTAGGCTTGCTACTTAAAGCCACCAATCGCAAACAGCCACGACTGGCTTTCGTTTTCAGCAGTGAGGAACCAGAGACTTTAATTGGTGTTAAACAAATTGAGACATCGATCACAGTGGGGAGAACTGCTTTTAATTATGTTGTACGGTCCAGAGGATTTCTTCTAAGCAGAGATGGACCTGAGCTGCAAAATTCAACCCTTCCTCTGCTAGGGTGTTTGGATATAGGCTTCTGGTCCAGGCCCACAGATGCATCTCTACGACTGATACACACAGTTGAGAGCAGAGTCCCCTGAACAGTGCTAGGGAGAGGAGACAGTTCAGACGGACAGGACATCCCCAGGTCAGGTGGGCGACTTCCAGGAGATGGGGAAATTCAGTTCAGACAAGCACCCAGTGATTCACGTGCTCGGCGAAGCTCCTCCTCACTCTGTGAATCTGCAGAATTGAGGTGTCAGTGGCACACGGCCGTGGATCCTCTCTGGCAGTGCCCCTCTGGCATTTCCAGCTCCGATGCGGGCAGGAAACGTTGTTGGGAGATTTGGTCATGGTTTCTGAAGCCATCCAACCTGAGCCAGGTCTCCTCGCACTATCGCAGATGCCCCCTAAGACGTGTCTGCTAACTTAAAGCAATCTGCCACCGTCTCTCCAGTACTCTTCTATTGCACTTTACCTTTTTATGCAAACCAACCAGGAGAAGAAGCGAGAGAATGGAATATTCCCAGCGATATCCCTACGGGACAGCTGATGATAAAACCTCCTGGCAATCTCCAGGGTGGTTCATGCAGGTCACCTGTAAAGGCAGGATGAAGCAGAACATCCATTCTGAGGCTTCTGCCCAGTTCTGGTGGAGAGGGACCGTAACTCTTTCCAGTGGCAGTGACCCTTGAGGGCTGGTGATTTAGAGACACCCCTGATGTGATAAGGTCATCTCGGGCCACCAAGAAGGCAAGCAAAGCTGAGTGGCTGGTGAGCAAGCTCCTGGTCTAATATTCCTCTCAAAAGGATCTCGCCACACCTGAAGCTTTTGGAATATTTTTTGTCCTCTAGAGAAAATCTGCTTTGCTTATAGGTTGTCACTGATATGTGTGAGCAAATCTGTATTTCCCGTACACGTGACACCACGAGAGTCCAAGGAAAGCCCTGCAAGTTGCCACAAGGGCAGCTAGCTTCTCTTGAGGACAGGATGAAAGGGTTTACTTTTCCATCTGAGAGGCTTTGGATGAAGTAAGACAGAAGTGGGACAGGAGAGGGGGAGAGAATACAAATATCAGCCAGAACAGGACCAATACTCCTGTTTTTGCCAGAGAAGAAGCAACAGAATGCTTTTTTTTTCCCTCTCCTTCAGTCAGCCAGCCTCCAGCTGATGGTTCTGGGTATGCGACTGGGTTACAATCAATCTCTAGTGGGGTGGGAATACAGGGCAGAGCTAAAGGGGGCTGGAAAAGGCCCAGCAATGGGACCTGCGTGTGTCTGATATGCTTTTCCACTTTGCTTACTGCTCTAGTCCTGGCAAGGACACAGACCCTCCTGCGCCATGGATTCTCCATCCATGTGGGAAGTCCAGGCAACTCCTCAGATAAAGCTCATCATTTAAGCAGCAGGGAGAGACCAGAGTACGACAACGATATGGTCAGATCCAGTGAGCCGCTCTAACACACAGACAGACAGACAGACAAAAGAAGCTTCCTAGAATATGTGCACTTCAAAGATAACCACACTCTCTTCCTGTCAGAGAAGTAAGATACTTTTTTCTTTCCATCCTCATTCCTTCCAACATTATTTTCTGTGCAAGAACTGGGAGCGGGGCTGCCTTTGTTCTTACCAAAAGTCTTCCTTCTGCTTTAGTTTCTTCCAGGCTCCCCGCCTCAGCTGGCTCTGGGAGACCTCCCATGGCGGGGCCACGTGAGAGGTGATGGCAGCATTCACTGGGTGTTGCGAAGACACAAGCTTACAAGGAAAACTCCAAGCAGGGAGGACATGACTAAAGATGTCAGTTTGGTTGGCTTGGTTGTTTTTTGTTTTGTTTTGTTTTATTTTAAAGCAAAAGTACAATTATTTACTGTGTTATTAGGATGACTCCTTTCAATTGGGTTTTAATTCTCTTTATTTGCTCTCATTGCTGCTGTTGTGCCTTGCAGGAATATTTAACGAACACAGCGACCATTGGAGGAAAAGAACAACCCTGTTATCTGGTGACAGAAAACCACAGTTTCAGTTGGCTTTAACGTGCGTACAGGCAGGGCTGTAGAGTCCTATTAGGAGGAGACCTCAATCCATACAGACCACGCTTACTGCTTCCCACCATTTTGAGGGCACAGCCTATAAACTTGACATCAGAACAGGGACTTTTAAGGAGTTTTTAAAAGCCATGACGTCCTTTGCTGAAATAAACACTGACATCCTCAACATAAATGCCTTGGTTAAGAGGTTTGGAATGTCCAGGGAGGCTTATTGGATTCAACATAATTTCTCTGAAACCTAAAGGGGGAAAAAAAACAGAAAAAAGAAAAAAGCAAAATAAAGTAAACGAAAAAACAAAAAAGAGCAAAACTAGAAAAAAAGAGAGAGATATCGACACACATGTGATTATATAAAAAAGAACCAAATGAATAACTAGCAAACGGCTGCCATTAAATTAAAGCCAAAATGTCCTCTCTGGGCAGGGCTACCTCACTCTGTCTTTCCATAAGGAACAGGCAATCATTTCATGTGGAGCGTGCAGGCACAAGTGCTCTGAGGACAAGGGGCATGCAAGAGGTCTGGACAGACAACTGGGAACAACTTTTTCCAGAGGTTCCCACTAAGTCCAAATTCCTACCTAGTCCATCTTTTCCCTAGACAGACAGTGAGAAATAGGGAGACTCCTTCCTATGCCTACTTTTCTCTCACAATGTATCTAATCTGGCATAACATTCTTGAAGCCAAAAAGTACCATTGCAAAGCTGAGGAGATCTGACTCTTATAACCCCACAGACATTTCTTCATCCTAGCTGTCCCATCTACTGAACCCTGCATGCTGGAGGCATTTTCTCCTCACACAACCCCACCTCTCTAAAAGTCATCTGAAGGTTTAGGATTTGCCAGAAACACGGGCCAGATGAGAAAGAAGAATAAGGGGAGCAGAGATCATAGGCAAGCTCCTTCCTTCAGTTCAACAAATTTACAGGGCAAATATAATATTTTAAAGGGCTGTATCAAACATCTCTTCAGAATGTACCTGCCTTGAGATATCCCAGCCAGAGAAATTCACTTGTTTGCCATGACCAAGATGTGCATGGCAGGATCTTGAGGATTGGTCTCATCTATACCAAATTCTCATGGGTCTAAAGGGTTTTTACAAGAAATTGCTGGGATGACTTGTCTACATAATTGCTCTAA
The DNA here is from genome assembly GCF_021018805.1 of Prinia subflava. Lineage (NCBI taxonomy): Eukaryota > Metazoa > Chordata > Aves > Passeriformes > Cisticolidae > Prinia > Prinia subflava. The sequence goes on from NC_086261.1 coordinate 7,215,930, forward strand.
GATTTAGAAAATACTCCTGTACCTCATACAGTCACAGGATCCTGAGCAAATCGGCTTCATTAATTCAAGCCTGGCATCACCAGAGCAGCATGGAGCAGTTTGGATGCCATTAAGAATTGATCTCAATAGGGAAGAGTACTTTCAAACAGGCTAGGAAATTTTCTCACACCAAAACTACACCAGCCAGAAGATCTTTCTTTTCCTATTTCTTCTATTTTGTCTTTTATATCTATTTAGATTTCTTCACTGCACTATCTTACTCCATCTGCACATCAAACACGTTTCCTTTGATGGACCTGAGAATGCAGACAAAAGCTGTTTGTTTGGTTTGGAACTGTTTAAACTTATTTGGAGGAAACTATCTATTATTCTCAGTGGCCCTTAAGGGCTGATCCACACGGGAGAGTAAGCCAGGCTCCACTCTGGTTCATGTGTCATAAACAAGATTCATAGGCAAATTCCAAGTGTTGAAATATCATTAGCAAACAAAATGAGAGTGAGAAAGAGCCCAGCTCAACTCTCACAGTTTAAAGCGATCAGAGTCACTGGGACACAAATAAACACGGCATCCCTGAACGTCACTATTTATCGTGTTCTGTTTTTCATAATATAAATATATTTTATGGCCGCCAAAGGATAGCTGGGAAAGTCTATCCTCGACAATACCACGTATCTCCAAGGAGAACTCCTGTCTGCTTTATTTTCTTTGCGTTTCTTAGCTCTGCTAAATTAAGGCAATTTCACTTCTGCCGGGCTACATCCAACAGACCTAAAAACCCACCGGGGACACACAGCCCCGGCGAAGGGACACGAGAAAGATCAGCAAGGATTAAGGCTGGGGGCTCCAAGGGCTTTGCTCTGCATCATCAATGCCGTGCTGTGAATCCCAGGGACCTCCAGTGACAGCAGGGTCTCTGCAGAAAGGGGGTGCAGCGGGGGGTACCCCACCGCTGACACGCAGGGACGCCGAGGGACGCCGAGGAGCGCGGCAGGAGGACAGCCCACGTGTCTGGAGCTGAAGGGCTGAGCACACATCCCGCTGGCCTGGGAGAGCAATGCGGCACCGGTCCTTTTGGCATCCTCTCCTTCTGATTTATTAAAGTCCCCAAAGAATCTGAAAAAAAACATGCTTCTCTCCTGGCTGGTTTTCCCTCTCTTCCTCTCTGCTGTTTCCCCTATTGTACTGCTACCTTTAACCCCGTTCTCTTGTATGGAGCAGAAACCAACAAGGCTCTTGCTAGGTTTATGTCTTCGCTGACAGATGTGAGATGGATGATGCTCACGGAGATGTCCAGGGTTAAAATGGGTGAATCTCAACAGGATCAGAATTTGGATGCTGCTATGACAAATGTCATCTACCATCACAGCTATTAGCTTCTGAAAAAAACCAGCTTGGAAATGTCTAAAAAAATGTGAGGGTTTTGATTTACTTTCATTTTTTTTTCTTTCTTGTTAAAAGGGGAAAAAATAAAAGGAGAAATAGAAGTGTTCAGCTTCCTAGAAGGAGCTGGGGAAATTTTAAAAACAATAACTTTTGTGGAGTTTCACATTTGTCAGTGCCAGCTGGAAAATGGGAGGAAAAATACTATCTTTGACATTGGTTGTAGATTTGTAGGGAAACTCCAACATGCAAGTCTGAAAATAGTAAGGAGGTAAAAATCCCCACCCTGTAGATCGAAATCAAAAACATCTCCAAAGACCTACAAAATTGGGAAGGGTCTGACATACTAAACTTATGGCTTCTCCCAGTTCTAGTGATATCACTTTTTAAATTAAAACATAATACTCTCTCTACTAATAGCCATCATATGGTAGTGGAATAAATGTATGGAGAGTGTTGGAGAACAGGGAAGGAGGGATGAGCTCAGATTTGCTGTGCAGCTCTAACAGCTTGAGATGGAGGGAGCAGATGGGACATTTCTCTAAGCAGGCTGGATGGATGTAGCAATGAAAGGACAAGAAAATTGAAGGCAACCAAACCATGCAATCAGTTTTTGTCTTCAACCCTGGCCATCCACTTAGTCCTCCAGAGCTGTCTTGTGTTTCCCAACACCCTGGCTAGTGGGTTTTGGCCACACTGCCCCATGCCCATACCAATCCAGCCTATGGACAGTGCCCTGCCAGGAACACACTTCCTCCACTGAGAGAGCAAAACTAAGGAGAAAAACCAGATATTTTCACCTTGTGTGCCTTCTGGTAAAATTGCCACTCCTCAAATAGAGCATGCTTCTAAGGCTTTGGAGACCTGAGGCTGCTCCACATCACCTGAGAGGAGCAGCAGGGACTGTGACATGGGGAGGTGAGGGAATGACGCAGAAAATGATGCACTACTCCTCACAGCATCCCTATCTGCCACAGCAGGAGTGGTTCAGACCAGTTTTGAAACCCAGGGATGGAAACTGTTTCTGAAACAGCAATATAAATTGCTGTGGGAACGGATGAGAAAAGCAACGGGCTGCTACGTAACGCCTGGCAAAAATGGGTTAAACAAAAATAGCAAATTAAGGGCAACAAGCTGGCCAAACATAACTCTGCTATCCACGCAGCTCACATTAGGCAATGGAGATATGAGCTCTCTTCTGAGTTACTGCAGAATTTATGATATAAAAGAAAAGCAGTAGGAGACTCCAACAACAGTGTACATTTTATCTTTCTCTATGTGCAGATATGAAGCGTGAATAGCATCAAAGAAAGCATGAAAACCATCAAGCCTGGCCCACATCCCGAGCAAAGGAAATAGCCATCCCTTTAGTCAAAGTCAGCACTGCTGTGTCTATATCTGAGGGGTAAGCAACACAACAACCCAGGTTTCCTGTCATGGATGGGTTCATCTGCCAGGCTAAGAAACAAAACTCTCTTTTTTTCCTTCCCCTCACAGCTTGTAACAGGGTGAGATGCAAACCAGCCTAAGGCCTCACTTGCCACAACAAAGCAGATCACAGAAGCTCAGCAGAAACACACTGTGAGGCTCTCCCTGATCCTCTCAGCTGCAGATAACCATATCAACTCCTCTACTGTCCAAGGTAAAGTCAAAGAGCTCAGATGTCATTTCATTCACACCAGCCCAACAGTGTTGACCACAATGGAGAACCTCAAGAAAATTCAGTCCACAGACGAATTTCACACTGATACACAGACCTCAAGCAGATCTTCAAGTAGATTACACCTCTTCTTAGATTAGAAAGGCTCCGAGAGCTACAGAAATTCTTATAATCCTTCATTTTCATGTAAACAGGGTCCTTATTCCCTTCCACGGCAGCTCACCTTGTATCTGTTTTCATTTTCCATGGTTAAACCTCTGGCATAAGAGTCTCCCACTTTAATCAGTGAGATCTGACGTCACAGGAAACCTCTTGGGAATGTGCTAGATGGAGCTGTAGCTACAGCTTGTGCCATCTTCTTGTGCTGGTCCACAACCCAAAATCACAAACAGAAGATTGCAGCACTGCGAGGAGTGTTTTGGAGGGCAGGGAAAGGAAGAGATGGGCTGAGAGCAAGAGAAAAGCAGAAGCAAATGGATCCAGAAGATCCCATTTCCACACAGATTTCTCTAATGCTTGGCTAGAGCAGAGGAAGGGGTAGGAGAATTCTGCAGGCACTCAATGGACACTTTTCCTTGATGAAAGGGCAGCATTCACAGCTTTCCACAGGGTGAGCTCTTGAAGACTTTGTAAGGTTCACTAAACCTTTGGTCGCAGGAATTCCAGTATCCATTGCGTTTCCACTGTTGCCACCACTAAAGCAGGCCATGTCCATATTAGCCAGGATCACAAGCTTGTTTTCTCTGGAACTCTTTAATGGATGGAGTAGTTCCAAGATACTAAATGATGTAGCCTGATAGCTCAGGAGGCAGAGCTCCAAGATTCCCCACCAATCCCCCTTAGGAAAAGCCCCAAAGTAGGAAAGCATTTAACAGGGTATAAAACGAAAAAATAAGATGGGGGAAAAAAATCTATTTAACACCAAGTATGACAGGAAAAAAAAAAGGCTATTTTTAGGTCTGAGATGGCCTGTGATTTGAGCCAAAGCTACCCTCTTGTCCAGAAGCACAGCCAGTGCTTTTTCTCCAGCCTGCATGGAGGTACAGCTATTTAAAGCCACTCAGAGGCCCACTGCATCATGGAAAGCAGCCAGATCAGTTGGGCCTCATCGGTTTTGTTTTTGTTAGATTGAAGCCAGAGTATGTGAAATGACTTGTAAGAGGACCAGGGAAGGGGGAAAGGCTGGGCACCCAGCAGTCTCACCCACGACATGCAGAGCTTAGTCTCTGCCTCATTTAAGTGGCAGTAAAGGTCAGAGAAGGTCCCTGAGCAAGGAGAATGGCTCTTTTGTCCCCTGAAATACCCACGGCCATGCAAAAACACGTGGCAAAACTCTCAGGGGTTGCAGGTCAGCCATAAGAACAAGCTGCGCACAAGTGTTTGCAAAGTTGGTAGCTGGCAGTGTGGGCATTGTCCAGCTGTTGCCCTCCCTCTTCCTCTCCTTGTGCTTGCACTGAAACATCCAGGAGCCTTCTCCTCTACCATTCTCACTGCTGGAAATAAAAAAAAAAACCTGTCTCCCTGCCTCCACAAGTCCCCACTTCTCACCACCGAGCACTCTCACTGCCTCTGCGCTCCACAAAGCCCAAGGGACCTGGCATGAAAGATGCCATCCTAGCAAGTAATGCATCATTTTCATCACTTTGGTTTTCAAATATATTCTTATGTCAATTTTTAATTTTTTTTTTCAAGTCAGCCCTCGGAGTGCTGCCAATTTAAGCACAGTGCACAGTGCTACAAGAGCTTCTTATTTCCACTTTGCCTGACAGGTATCCGTGTCCCTGTGACACTGCCTCTGTTCCCCAGCTACTTCAGATAGCAAGAGTCACCCTAAGCATTTTACAGAGTTATTGAAACCACTGACTAATGTGCCCAGAAATGAATATCCACTGGGAAAGGATCTGGTTGGGCTCGTGTTTCTTAATTGCTGATTAATTCCAATTATGGTACAGCTGATCCACCAGTACCACAGATCACCACATCAAAGAGCCAACCAGTAAAGGAAGCCCCTGAGTCAGAACAGCAACAGCTCTGTTTCAAACTTCTTTTCAGCTGGAAAGTGCTTCATAAACATTAATTTGTTATGCCTCACTCATTCCCTGGGGAGGAAGGAGCTGTTATATTTATTGCACAGGCGGCAAAACGGTGGCACAAAGCAGGACCAGGTTTTCTCCAAGGTCTCCAAAGGAACCAATGACAGTCCTGAACGTCCAACAGGGAACTGCCCCAGCTCCAAGGCTCCCATCCTCTGCAGGAGCTCTGGGCTCTAGAAGGGGACAGAAGTGCTTGGTAAAGCCAGAGGGCTGAGATATGACAGCAGGCACCAAGAAGAGACACAGATGGTGGACGGGATTGCACACAACTGCTGCAGCCTGCAGCTGGGACCTTCCCAGTCAGGGAGTGCTCTCTTCACTGCCAGGGATGCTCTCCTGCTCTTCAGAGGATGGGAGGAGCTGATCAACGCCCAGAATAAATCCTTGCTTGCTCAAGTCTCTTTAGTCTGCCATCTGCTCCAGCAACACCTTATGTCATCTGGAAAGGCCAGAGCTGCCCTCCAGGAAGCCCAGGAGCTGTACAAGCCCGAGAGTCTGAAGTGTCAGGAAGAACATCCTGTGGGAAAACACGATTTTGTGGAGTTTACAAACCAAGGATGGAAACTGAGGAGCGCAGGAGATCTCAGCAGGCAAGGAGGCACCGAGCACTACAGAGGAGCTGTAAATGGGAACAGGAAGAGCTGAGGGCTAAAACACAGCGAGAGCAGCAGGGAGTTTCGAGGAACAAGGGTTTGTTGATTTTTTTTAGGCTGTTTGGATGCTGCGTTGTCCGGAATTATTGTTCTTCATCTGTCTCTCCAGTGCTCCTACTCTGCTGATTGCTTTGGAAACAAAGCTGCCACCACAGCTCTTCAGCTCTTGATAATTGCCCCAGTAGATGGTTCTCAAAATAAGTTGTCTTCTGCACCAAAATATGTTGAAGGGTGTTATTACACTTCCCAAGGGAGAGCTCCCAGTTCCAGATTTTGTTTCGAGACTATGTCTTGGTGTCTTTCAGTATTTCACAAGCTCTAAAACACACACCCCAGGGCACAGGGAAGGCTGTGCTCTCCCAGGGGAAGACAGAAAAACATGGGTTTATGCTAATACTACGGAGCTCCTGTGGGACTATTTGGATAGAGCCAACCAAACATGTCAGGTATTTTGTGGCAGCCTTCATTCTGCAGGAGAAGGGGCTTTGCTCCCACCAAACAAACATGGAACATGGTAGGTTTTTGCAAGAGAATGTATGAAATGCCTGGAAAGCTCCTTGCAGCCAGCAAAGCACTGATGAGGTGAGTGAGGAGCCCTGTGGGGGGCTGCTGCTGTGCAAGGAATCCCTCAGTCCACCCCAGAGCAGAGGGTGAGCTTTGCAGAGTGGGGAAGGTCTGGCACAGCACAGCAGGACAGCATCTCAAGATCTAAGCCCAAAATGTGTCTGCTGTTGATTGGGGTCATCATTCAAAGGAGAGAGGAAGGTCCAGGAGTCCTTTCTGACAAGCTTTTTCTAGCAAGTGGTCTAGCTGTGAATTTTTGCTCAAGCAATCAGCTCTGAGCTCAACAAACTGCACGTCTGCCAGACCCTCCTCTGCCCCAGTTTCATTCTGGGTCTGTAAAGAAGTCTCCCTCTCTCCCTTCTCCCTCTCACATCAATTCACCTAAATGCACAAGGCATTTGAAGCACTTGAGCCCAATCTTATTTCACACCACGTCACTCTGTGTAAGCCTTTGCGTGTCTGCCCTGCTTGAGCCATTGGCATGTGCTGATCAAACATCAGCAGAGATGAGGGGCAGGGAAGGGGCTGAGCTCACAGGCCTCCAGATGGGGAGGCACTGCAACATGGAAACTCCTGGGAACACAGCTATCCAAAACCTGTTTTCCCTCCACTGGAGACTTTTATGCTTGAGAAAGAGGAAAACAGCTTTACTTAAAAAATAAGGAAAATAAATCTTTCCTCTTCTCCATCATCTATCAACAAAAGTCCTGCTTTCCACCACAGCTAGGACATTTCCCCCTCTATTTTAGCTGTTCCTTGAAGCAAGAACTCCCCACACCACAGCTAAAATATGCAAGAACATACACTTCTAATGGCACCTCCATATTTGCACATGCAACTAAATGTGAGAGATCACAGTCCACAGCCCAAAATTCAACCTCACTGTCAAAACCAGCCTGTGCACAGAGGAAGCCAAGCTGAGTGATGCCAAAAGTGCCAGCAGAGAGCAGGGAGAGCGTGCACACAAACCTGCTGCGTGTGGGACACGTGGGATGTCCGTGGGGGAAGCGTGAGAGGGAGGCAGAGAGCGATGCCACAGCACAGAGCACGTGGCAGGGAGCAGAGGAGTGCAGGACAGGGGCTGAGAGCTCCAGCTCACACGTGTGGGGCCGAGAGCACAACGCTGCTCAACATTCACTCTCACATTACGGATTTAATGGCTTTTAACAGGAGACTTTGTAAGCGATCAGGAATTGGAACAAAAGGAGCTGGGGGAATAATTATCCTAACCAGGGGAGCTAAAGAACATGGCAAAATCTGAGCTGAGCAATCATGCTAATTAAAGGCACCCAGAAGAATCAGGATAGAAATGCCAAATGGTTTTCACTCTGCTGCCCTAATCCACTAACAGCCTCGGCACTTTGACTCCCACCAGCTGTGGGAAGGACAGCTCTGGGTGAGTTGGTTTGTAGCAATAAATGACAGAGATAAACAAATGACACAGGGAGGTTGGTCCCCTCTGCAGTGGAGCCTGCAGCGATGCTTGGCCCGCCAAACTGAACAGTGGCTGCTTTGCACCAGCAGCCTGGGAGAGGACCAAATGCTCCCACAGGCTCCAGCTGAGCAGGAAGGGTCCCAACATCCCTCCCAGAACTCAGAACAGCTGCTGGCAACTACCAGCATGAGGCTGAACACAGCCCACAGCCACAAGCCTGGTCCTTCCAGGCTGCTCAGCCCTGCTGTGTGACTGCCTCTGCAGGGAGCTGTGTCACACAGCTCAGCTCAGCACTCTGGTCTGTCCTGGGATGTGTTCCCAGTGCCACACCAGAGCTCTGGCAGGAGTGAATACACTGCTCCCTCATTTGCATAGCTTCAGTCATCACAGGGTTGAGTCTGCTCAGATTTGGCTATCAAAGGTAAAGACATCTTCTGTGCAGGGGGCTTCATCCTGATCTTCTAATGCTTAAAATTCCAGCTGGGGTTCTTGCCATGCTAGCATTAGAAAAGCATCAGCTAACACTGCAACACGGGCACATTTTCACCCAGAAATGTGGAGACTTGACAAATGTCCATGTCGTAGAGAAAAAAAAATGAACACTACTACTCCAACAGACTATAAGCTTTACAGACCCAAATAAAAACTCCCATGCACTCAGCTAGTGTAAAACCCGATCAGACTCCTCAAGGAGCTGCTGAGCCTTGGCCTGATGGGGATTTCAGGGGATTATCTTCTTCAGGTATACCTGCAGTCCAACAGGACTGCATCACATGCCAAGCTGGATGGGTGCAGAAACACAATTAACCGAGCAAGACACAAAGTGGTGAAATTACCCCCTGAGTACAGAAAAGTCTCTCTCTGCCCTTCCCAACCTCCAGGAGAAGGTTCTCCTCAGATAACTGCTTGGGTGAGATGTGTGCCTTCTCCCCAGCAGTGCAGACCTGTGTTTTGTTGCAGTCACCTGCATTGGCACACAATAAGAGCTGTGCTGGGGAGGTGGGGAGGCAGAAAAGCCAATGCTGACAATTGCCATCAAGTAAGAGCTTTCTACTTAAAAAACAGTGGGTTTTTTTGATAATCAACAAGTCCATTAACACGAAGAAAATACCTCTGTAATGGACACCCGCAGAATCACAGGCTGAACTATTTGTGTGCAGCATCTTTTGATTGATTCACCCTAAAGATCATCAAGTAAATGAGAGAGGATGTAATACTTCTGCAGGAAACATTCCACAGCGGATACATTGATTGCAACACTCAGCCAGCTGCCGTGTGCCAGCCTCTTCTTAAAAAGACATCATATTTGATTCTCTGATTAAATATTTTGAAATGGAGAAAAAAATCAGGCCTAGATATGTGCTTCCTTCATGGAACCTGGTATTCTTGCAAGGAGAATCACATGAGTCACCAATGTCCCGTCTCTTCCCTCTCTTCCTGTCCTCAAGATTTACCATTCTATTCCCTTGGTACTTCCCAGCCACAGAGACCACTGCTACTCCACTGCCTGGCCTCTTCCTACTAAATCCTTGGATCAAGACAAGGGAGCCTGTTTGGTGGCACACCTGGAGACCTGTTGATTTATTCATTCAACCCCTACGTAGATTTTGCCTGCCAGTGCCTCTCTGACTCCTCCACTCTCACCACAACAGATCCACACATTTTCAATCAAAAGCCCACTGAAAGCCCATCAGGGCAAGAAAAGACAGAGCTGAGAATGAGGAATACCCTGAGATGAATACAGAGTCAGAGAGTCCAGGACTCATGAGGAAATTAGCAATGAAACCATCAGCTGAACAATTTGCCCCAGCACCAATCCCAGCCAGCAGGGATGGCCCTGAAGCCAGAGCTGAGAGCTTGTGCACTCTGCAGCTTGCAAAGGCAGGTTCTTTTTCCACAGACCAAATCCCAGGCTGACACCTCCTTTACGAGCTGCCGAAAAACACCATTTTCTGGACGAGCTCTGCAGAAACACGGTGACACTTCCAGTTTATGAGCAAGCCCTGCCACCGCTCAGCGAGCCACAGCCTTGGAGCTGTCAAAGCCGTGCTGAATGAGAGCAGCGGGGCCAGGAGGCTGCTGGCAGCTCTGCCGAAGGGACGTGCTTATTTCACATGCAAATGAGCCTCACAAATTGAGACCAGACCCTCCTTCTCCCCTCTGAGCCACTCGTAAATTACAGAGGCGGAAGGTAGGTGAAGGGTCTTTGAGGCAGGTGGAACACAGCGGTACAAAGGACCGAGCATCTAATTGGAGACAAAAGGAGAGAGCTGAACACTCACCCAGGGCCCACAGGGAGACACAGCCAACCCTCCCCTCCTGAGATAAGCTCCATCAAGAGAGCGTGGTCCAGCCTGCTGGATTAATGACTCCTTGAGGCTAATCAGTGGTGCCAGCACCTACAAATGAGGGCCCTTCTCTGCCGTAGCTTCCAACCTTTCTCCCCTTCAGCACCATCAGGAAAAATAAATAAATAAAGCAAGCCTGCAGGTCCCATCCTGGCTGAACCACATGGGACATTACAGCCAGGCAACAAGGTGAGTGCTGCAGGTATAAGCTTGGCTGTGGATTCTGGGCTCCTGCCTCCTCCTCCCTTCTTTTCAAAGAAAAAAATATTGAGTTTGCATTGACTACTGAGAAAATGAGACAACATTATACAGGACACGACCCTCTGCAATCCAATTAGGTCATTGTAACACCATAGCCAGAATGGAGTGTGTAGCTCTGATAGGGCACAGGATCAAGGAGAATGATTTTATGCAGTAAACATTAAAAGACAAAAGGAAAATTAATCATATCAGGACATCCATCATAGCTAGAGTAAGAAATAAGTTTGGAGTGGCACTCCTGTCTCAGGGCTTCCCTCCCAAGTCTTTCCTGTGTCTCTGCTCAAACTGGCCTGAAGCTTCTCAGAGCTGCTCATTCTATACATGGCAGAAGTTGGGAAATATTTTTGCCACTTGCTGCACAGCTTCCTTTCACCCAGAAGCTCTGACTGTTTTCAAAAGAGTAAAGCCGCTGTGCATAGAGTTTCCAGCTGTGGCCCAAGACCAACATACCTGAGAGTGCTGATTTCAGGGGGGCTCAGATCTGTACAGATACAGGACCAGGTGCAGCAGCAGTGCTGTTCCTCACTGTACCAGGACTGTGGAGCCTGGGCTCTGTGCAGCCTGGGAGGGGAGTTCTGCCACCCCAAGCTGGTCAAAACCCAGTTCAGGCAAACTCCCTTCATGCCTGTTTCACCACACCAAGCAGAGGAATATATATTCATCCTGCTACATGTGGGAAGGAGGACACAGACCTTCCTAAACTCTTGATTTACATAGCAGTCCATAGCAGTGGTTTCCCAACTGCATAATGAGTACATTAACTTCGGCTAGGCCAATTCTCCAGAGACAAAGAGATGGAAAAAATAATCGAAACAAACTGCGAAGGAGTTTTTGATTAAGCAGCTGATGATCAATAAAAGTTATCTGCAGGGCACAGAGTGTTAATGAGCCACCATTCCTGTATCAGAGAAACACCTGAGCCCACAATCCCTGCTCCACACAGCCCACAGAGGTCAGCAAGACCTGCTCCTCCTGGACTGACAAGGTGAGAACATGGCCTATGGAGTCCACTGCTCTCACCTGCCCTCATTCCTGTTAAAAGGGTGACGGTGGAAGGATGAGAAATAACCTTAAAGCAGGATGTGGCTAGAAAGAGAGGAATGAAAAAGGTTAACCACCTGACTCAGGCTTGAGGTGCTATGTTTGGGGGGAAAAAAATAAATTGAAAAGGCATTCACTGCCTTCTCAGACAGCTCCATTTATTTAAAGAGGCTTTGGAGCTCTGCAGCTGTAACACCAACACCTCTATAGCAGGGAGCAAGAAGGACCAGCCAGGGGAGCTACCAGCTCCCTGCCACCAGTGATGCAAGGCACAAAGTGACCCACACCACATCCTGTGATTGCTGTCCCCTTATCCTTTTCCCCACGACAAGGTCATTGCAAAAAAGGTGTTAAATCTCCATAGTTCTTAATATCTTAAATTCATCCCCAAAGATTCTAAGGCATTAAAGAATGGACTTTATAGAGAATTTCTCATAATAACGTAGCCACTTGTTTAACAGCACACAGCAGCAAGGCTGCACAAGGGTTTCAGGGAGCAAGCGGAAAGGAGAGCTTAATATTAAAGCTATAGAGAAGAGACAAGGCTCAGATCAGCAGACACATAAAATATCACTACCTCCGTCTGAATTTAGCTATTTCACTGTAACTAATCATTTTGCTCTTCCAGAAATATCTGGAGAACTGTTAGTGACCACAGGGAGCTGCTAGGATCTTTGTATTACATTTCCTCCGAAAGTTGCCTCCTCTGACAGCCCAGCCCAGCCTGCCTACAAAAGGGATTTGTTTTCCCAAAACCCACTTAGCCTTCCTGTCCTTAGAGGGTCTAGGGAAAGCTGAGAAAAAATCAGCAGACAGGATACTCGTTCTGAAGTGTCCCACAGGGAACAGAGGGGATGAACAGCACATTAGGATTTCTCCCCCAATTTCTCAAATTCTCACGGAACTGGGGTTTGCAGTCGCCCTCTGCAGAGCCCATGTCAAGACAGATCATTAATACCACCCGACACTGAGAATCTCTTGTATTAAAAAGCACAGCAATTACTTACTTCAAATCTCTGTATTATTCATAGAATCTGTATCTATCATGGATATGCTATTTACACTGCTATGGGGAAATGTAATAAATAAGGCAATAAGCGTTTCCTTCCTCCAGGTCAAGATGAAAGTCTGCATCTTAGAGAGCAGTGCTTTCCTTGGGCAGCCAGGCTCATATCCCAGCCTCCCTGCCTAATTCCTGCAGCCAGGAACTAAAGCCAAGTTGAAAAATGACTGCTTTTCCTCTGAGCCCAGCACTCGGGTTCCAACACGCTCCAGGGAAGCTGGCCAGGAGGCAATGCCTACGTGGAAGGAGACCTGCAAGGAGAGGCCTCTTCAGAAGTAGCCAAGAGAGAAAAGCAGAACCTATAATATTAGCATGGCCTCCATGAAGGTGGAAAGGGAGAATTCGATCTAAGCTATCTGGAAAAGAGCAGGACAAGTTCAGAATTGCCATTTTCTGGGATCATAACATGCAGCTGACAGCTCCAAGGATGTATGTATCCATCTAACCCTCTGACTCTAAAAGACTGGCTGTGAAAGGACTTCAGGTGGGGACTCATAAACATGCAACATGGTCCAGTGGGCTGAACATGGGCCAGGCTGCTAGCTGTCAGAAACCTGGCGTGACCTTGAGCAAATTGATGTCTTTCCAGCTGCCTCTCCTCATCCATAAAGTGGAGATGAAGATGCTTGGCAGCCCTTTGATGGGCTGGAAGGAGAAATGCCTCCTTCCAGGAAATAGTGGAGATATGACATGCCAGGTTACTTCTCATTAAGAAGGGGATAAAATATACCCCATCCCTCAAATACTCAGCTGCATGCTGTGCTCTCAGTAATGTTCCCCTGACATTTGGGCTCTGCTGGGATCTGGCACAAGAGCAGAACAGTCCCACCCCACCCCATCTCTGGGATTTGCCCAGAATTTATTTTTAGCACAGCCTCAGTGTGAACATTTGTGGTGGGATTTGTATGAATTCATGCTGATCCCTCACTCTGAGCTCGTCTCACCCTGACTGTGCCAACAGCCAGGACTGTCAAGAGAACAGACAGCACAATCTCCTCCAGCCTTCACCAGGAGTCTCACACGAGGCAGACCCAAAGCCTCCTGCCTCATTCCACAGGTAGGAAGGAATCTTTGGGCAGCCACCTCAGATGGAGCCATTCCTGCTTTCCAGGGTAACTAACTTGTTCTAGAGCACACGGCAAGTAAACAGGGCCCTAAGCTGGGCTTAAAATGACCTTTCAAAACCACACAGCCCCCAGCTAAGTTCTTTATTTTTCTGGAATGTGAGCAATGGGATAGAGCAGAAGCCATGGCCTATGTGAGAAAAGACTTGGAACACTGGGCTGTAACTTCCTCTTCTGCCAAGCCCTCAGGTATGGCCTGAAACACAAGGTCCTTGCTCTGGCATACACCTGATGGCCACCACCTCCCTTTCCAATGCTCCTCATCAATTACAGCACAGAGACGTAAAATGACTGATACTTTTAATACAAGGGGCCTGTCATTTATTTATTAGCTGGCGACAGGCCCTGCAGCCCAGGATGGATGCATTATAAATCAACTGCATTTCTAAGCATTAAAAATTCATCCAATTCATAATGTAGGATGCCTATAATTTCCTTATTAGTGTTGAGTGTGAAGGATTTTTCTTTCTCCTCCCTTGCCTCTTTGCTTTCCCAAGATCTTGCTCATCTGAGGATTAGCTTGGCTTAATCCTGAAAGAGGGAGGTGGCGGGGTGAGGGTTGGGAGAAGGGAGACAAGGACTGAAGAATTTTTGTTCCAGTGTTTTCTTCTAATTGCAATTTGCAATATATACTTAGGAGACTTAGCTGTCTCCTGCCACACTTGTGGGAGCCAGAGAAAATGCTTGTCCTGAATTTAAAAGATGTTTGTAGGGAAAAACAAAAGGTCCCTTTTATCTCACAAAGGGAAAAAAGGAGTATGGTGGTTGGACAGGGAAGGATGATGTAAAGCCTGTTAAAAGTACCATATAAGAACAGGTGTCCATACATTATAAACCAGTGCATTTGAAATAGATCAAACATATATATGAGATTTATATATAAAAATAGGTAGGTATAGTAACCTTCAGACTCAGTGCTCTAGTTCAGTGAGGAAAAATAGGTTAGTAGGGCTGAAAGAAAGGTGTGACATTTTTACAGACCCACAGCAGTGACAAAAAACTTCAGGTGCTGCTGCAGCATCAACAAAGAAACTTGGAACGAGCATCAGAAAAACCTGAGTCTACATGAAACTGTAAATCATAACTTAATTTGAGTAGTGCATCCCATGTTGACCATGCTTGACTGCAGACAGCAGGACAGCCTGATCCTGGTTGTGGTACACACAGAAATGTTCATGCTTTCACTGAGTCTCAGTTTCTTCCCACCCCTTAAAGAGATGTATCCAGGGAGGGGCAGGGAGAGAGGGCTTGAACAGATTCAAGCCAGGCTCAGCACTAGGCAATTTGCAGTGTGTTTAGGAATGAGTGTGCAGGAATCTAAAAATGGATTATGCAATAAACCCTGCCTTAATGGGAGACAAGCCCAGGCACTGAGAGCAATCCTCACACGCTGTGACTCCAATGTACTTTTCACCTCGAGACGCTTGCATACAAATCTTACACCAGCTGCACATGGAAATGGGTTTGCTGAGCTCTCCAATGGGTATGCTCACTCCAGCAAATCACATCTTGCTCAACAAGGGCAATGCTTTACTCTCAACCACGGTGAAAAACAGCTGCTCCAGGTCAGGGCTTTGGGAGCACACCAGCAGAAGCGGTGCTTCCATGAGCAGCAGCATCTCACTGACCCACTCCCTGTCTGCACCAAACAACAGCAAGACAGACAGCAGGGTGTTGAGGTGGACTGGGAGTGTCTAGCAATCAAAACTGACAATTTCTGGATTTGTGTTGTGTGAAGCAATCGTGTTCTGCTCCAGCTGCCCTGTGCTGCTGGGAGCCATCTCTTTCTGCTCAACCCATCTCCTCAGAGCCAGCCACCACACAAGGCTGGGAAACAAAAGCCTCCTTCCACACAAGAAACTATTTGGGCAGAATATTTTTTTACATGCGTCTTTCCCCAGGTTTCAGGGCTGAATGGGATGTTTTGGACTCTTTAGCTCAAAAACAGCACTAAGCACAGGTTTAGGGTTTTTTAACCTCTGCTGATGTGCAGATTCTCTGCCACATTCTGGGTTGTACTTCTTGTCCCACAGGACAGCACCACTGATAATGGTCCTGCTGTGTGTGTGGTCATGCAAAACTGCTCCAACTCCCAAACAATAGCAGCTATTTTTAATTAGGAATCACAATTTAACCAGACAATGAAAGAACAATGAGAGCCTGCAATCTCCAAACCAGAGAGACACCTCCTGTCTGATCACAGTGAGGCCCCACGCACTTCCGAGAGATTTTAAACCTGAAAAGAGCCTGCAGAGACCAAAAAGTCACAACACAATGTCCTTGCAAACTCTGGGAACTCCTGGTTCCTTCAGGGGTACCCCATGGCCGGGTATCACAGGCACATCCCCTTTACCCCAGGAATGGAGAGGTACGCCAGCTGCCAGACACCTTCCCAACAGCCAAACATTGTAAGCCCCAAAAAACTCATCCAAAAACAAGACAAATGTTTAAACGAGGGCCAAAAGAAATCAGTACCACCACTCTGCCCATGCACACATACACACACCAGCTATTTTTACAGTGACACACAGCAAAACTCACACAATTGACAAGCCATTAGGAGGACACTCTGGACACCTGGGCTACCCGAGTCTGCAGTAGCCTCAGGCTGAGCACTCTGTCTCTTGTCTTGCAGGGATGGAACCACACCCATGAGGAGTGCTGGCTGGTGAACAGAGCCCTGCTCTCTCTGGCACAGACACCTCCTTCAGGTTTAAGCACACCACAAGCACCAATGGATAGGGAGAAGCAGCAATACCCAGACACACAGCTGGTAACAGAGGGCATGTAAACCTGGTTTTATCCCTATTGTGTCCCAATCCTCTCACCCTGCCACAATGAGCCTGGACTCATGCCAGACCATGGGTGAGTGGACAGGGAGAGTGGAGGGTGTGTGTGGAGGCCAGGGAATGCTGCAAGAGGAGAGGGAGGGTGTGAGCCCCTGTATGAGATGAGCAGGGGGCTGGATATAAGGTGGAATATCGGGGTGTACATACACATCCTCCATGAGATGCTGCATTCTTGGGCACTCCGGTCCAACCCAATTGATGCAGGGATGAGGCTGCCAGGCAAAAAGAGCAGCCTGCTGCGCTAGAGCCACTCCAAATCCAGTAGGAAAACACGTCAGGTCCTCCTCTCATCTGGCTTGATAAGTTCTTTACAGTTCACACATCATGAGCTCCCTTCCTGAAATTGCCCCAGGCAAGCCAACCCTGCTTGCTGGCCCCACAGACATCAGAATTAAACAATCCAGTGGAGATGCTTTTAGGCAGAGGAAAAAGCAGAGTTTTGTATGAGAAAATACTTCCCTGTCAAGCCCTTGATGTCTGTATCCAGCAGTACTTCCACCACCAGAGCAGTCTCTCCACAGGCTGATCACCATCAACAGCCCAAAAACACATTCTTCTTGATTTAAGGGTTTCTCTTCCTCATGGATCTTCATCACCAGGAACCAATGCACCATCACTCAGCTGTACTGCCAGCTTCCTCACGCTAGGGCTGGAGCCTGCTAGTCCTCCTTTGGTCCTGGGTGTTGCCACAAACATCTCCACTAAACACACGTTAAAGCAGCAGAGAATGGGTCTCAAATCCAAACAGCAGCAGGAGCTGATTGGCCTGTGTTCAAACCAAGCCAGGTGCCCATCCCATCTGGGGCAAGCAGGGCTGCACTGCTGGCTCCAGCAGCTCCTCCTAAAGCAGGCAGGGACCAGGCAGAGCCATGCTGCTTTTCCTCCTCATGGTACAACCACACAGACAACATCTCCAGAGCTGGCTGAGGGATGAGGTATAGCCAATGGATCTTGCCAGCCTTTCCAAGGCATCCTGAAAAAACTTTATTTCTGTATCACCATCACAGCAGGAAGGTCTGAAATGTGAGACTGCAACTCAAAGTGCAGGTGCAATAGTTGGGATGGACACTCCACTTCTGCAAAGGTAGATTTGACTTCTGGAAAATGTGGATATTTCTTCCACTTGCTCTTTCAGGGATAGAAGAAATTATGCAGAACAGAAAATAGCCCCAGGCAGCAAAACTGAGAGCTGGGAAGGCTGGATTAAGTCCCACTGTCCATGGTATTTCTCCTGTTGGTCAGATGTTGCAGCCTGGGCAAGGAGACAAGGTGATTCTGGGCACAAGGGAAGTTCAGTTCTCCTCTGGTGGGGGACAGAAGCAGTAAGTTTGGTTGCTCACACATTTCTTCAGATACCTACAACACCTGCTCTGGGAACAGCCAGCCAGAACCCACAAGGCTTCTTCAACATCCAAATCTTTTGCAGGATGTTCACATCAACGCCTGCAGCTCAGAACAGTTTCTGTGAGAGCCAACCACAAAACAGAAGGGAGGGAAATTTGGAGGCAGAAGGTCATTGCAGAGACCCCCAACGCCTTCACCTGTTGGCAGCTGAGCTCTGAGGTCAGGGCTCTTCCACAGTCCCCAGGCACAAGCCCAGGCTTTGCTACAAACAGTGAGGAGACACAGCACAGAGTAGCAAAACACACATCAATGAGTTAACAGCTACTCACAGGTCCTCGTCAAAACCCTTAAAATATCTCACATGAGCTGAGTGAGAAGGACAAGACTGTAAGACTATGAGAGCTCCAGCAGAGAAGAGTCTTCACCCACAAATGCCTACTTCAGAAGAGTAATGGGAGCTGGGTCCTTCTGGAGAAGAGCCTGGGGACTTGATTTTAGAGACAAGAGGAAAGGAATAGTTTGGAGAAACAGCAGAGCTCTGTGTGAGGGACTGAAACCTGTGGAGCCTGGCTGCAGGCTGGGCATGGGGAAGCAGAGTGCTGCTGTCACTTCATCCTGCACTCCACATTTATATTACATAAAAAAGAATATTTGACAAATTCTCTTACTCTTATCCCTGGGGAAAAAAATGAAGAAAAAAAAAAAAAAAGGAAAAGTTTCTTTTCCACTACTAAGTGTTTCAGTTTACTTTTTTAGACAAATAAAACTACAAGCACTTATGACTTCAGTTTTATGTTGTTGCTGTTTTCGGCAAAAATGGGACCATGAACTGACTGAAAATAGAAATGCTGCATACTTTTTATCTTCCCATGCCCAAGATGAACAAAACACACTAGGCAAACAAAAAAATTAACAGTGCTAAGGGTAAATATCCTTTCCATTTTAGTTTTCAAGATCTATTGAAAGCAGAGGTAAGAAAATCTGTTTAAGAAATAAGATTTTTTAAATGACCATGATGTTCCTTTTAAGCTGCACTGAAATACAAGATAAAACCAGGGTACTGAGTGAAAGAGTGCTGATGGCGCTTTTATTGTGTGATTTGCCTTGTTTTTTTTCTGAAGTACTTCTTTTTAGCCGATTACCATGTATTTACAGTTAGTGTAATTATATCTAATTACTTAATTAGCATGAATACGTGTAATTACTAACTTCGAATATGTAATTATGTCAGGGCAGCCTGTAATAAATGAGGTTGAAAAAAACCCTCATTAGGACTCTAGGAAAGGACGGCTGCTCCACCCGTGTGGAGAATGCATCCCAGTCCCCAGACTGCGCCAGTCCTGGGAAACACAGCCAGCTCCAGTCATGGCTGGCAAAAACCTCCCCAAAATTAATGAATTTGCCCCGAAAGTCCAGCTTCACAGTACTTGTTGCAACTGAGCATCCATTGCTGGGACGCAGGTGGGGATCTGCCCCCCAGATCGATTTTCTTCATCAGGGTTTAGATTTTTTTCTCTAATTTGTGTCATTCTCCAGACCTGTTTTGTTAGATGAGAAATACAAGGGAACTGAACAACTCCAAAACTGCGCTGTGGCATTTGAGTAAAGCTCAAGAGATCAGATCCAAGAACAAATCTGCATCTGATGCATTGTGCTTAGAATTAATTACTACTTAATTGCTATTATTAAAGTAAAACAACCTTCCAAAATGTTTCTTCTGAAACATTACCAATATTTCACCGCAGAAATCTCCAGCTACTCATAATTACAAAACCTGAATTTTGGGAATTCAGTTTCTGAATTTCAAGAGAAGGAAATAAGGTAAGAAGCTGCTGTTACTGCCAAGCCTGTCCACAAGGACACAGCCAACTTCTGGCCACAAACATTGGTAGACTGCATCATGTTCTGTTTTACCAAAATCTCTGACCATAGGGTGATGTTATGTAGTCCTAAACTCTCATCCTCATCATTTTCTCTGCCCACTGTGTAGACTTGCCACAAGTCCCATTCTTCTCCTCTGATCTGTTTATTTCCACATACAGAGGTGCAAACTCATCACAACCTGTTGCTCCTCCTGCTTCTGTTTGCCAAGCAGAACTTGGCTTCCCTTCCATGTGCACAAGATCAGGAGAAAAAGGCAGGTTTAGCCTATTCTTCTGAAATCCATTTGTGGTTGGACTGTCCACATGGCCATACTCTTCCTTAACCTTCCAGGTAGGGCCAAGGCCAGTTGAAGCAAGGACAGGATGCAAACCCTGTGCTGCCCCGCATGGCACAGAGTTACAGCACAGAGATGGGGGATTATCTTCTCAACAACTAAATACATCAACATGAGAAAACAGGGTGGTGCTGGTGTCTTCCATGGCTCTTTGAGAACCCCTCATCCAGAAAAGGAAAGAGAATTCTGAGTCAAACTTGTCCCACCTCTGCACTAAGTCAGGCAGAAACAGAAAGAGGGTAAGACAACTGCAAAAATCCCAGAAGCCAGAAGTGAGGGCTGGTTCCTGTGCCCTTCATCCTATCAACATAAGGACAGCACATTCCCAGTGAAGAACACGTCTCTGTCTCCTTGAGGACACATTAACAAGAAGATCCCATGGGACAGCACTGCACAGAGGGAGCAAGAGGCCTCCAGCTCCGCAGGCAGGGAGCTGCTCTCCATATTTCAGCTGCAATTCCATTATGCAGAGCTAAGTGGCTGGGAATAAACATCCGTCATCCCTGCATGATAAGTGATGCTTGCTAGTATGGAGGGTGACAGAAATCTATATCACATCAATGTACTATTAATACTGCATTAAGCACATAGAGTTTGCTCCCCTCGTTGCAGCACGGCAATGGGTATCGGCATGTCCTCGACCCAGGCAGCATCCAAGAGCACAGGGATGCTTGCAGAAGAAGGAAGGAGAAAAGCTTCATGTTGGAGAGGGAGAATGCTTGCAGAAGAGGTTGCTCTGGAAACAGCTCAGTGCAAAGGAGAGATGCTGGGTGTCACAGAACACCTTTGCTCACAGCTGGGCAGCCGCTCTGGGGGAGGTGGTGGCAGGAGCTTGCATCTGTACAGGCTCAGCTGGGCATCAAGGCACTCCCCAGCTCAGAGGAGCTCTCTTCAGAAGTGACAGCAAACGGAGAAGTGTTTGTGTCCAAGCTTTGCACAGAGGGAGATAAAAACCCTCCAGCATGACAACCACAGGGAGAACAGGAGCAACAAATATTCTCCAGCCCAGGCTTATGTTGAGCAGAGCACATCAGATCAAACAAACCCCTTACAGCAAAAGCTCCCCAAAGCATGGTTAATTTAATAGGTGAATTATGAAACTTTCCAACCTCAAGCAAAGCCACCAGTGAAGTCAGAAGTTTTGACCAAGTTAAGGCCTGGGGACTAAAATACTAAACACACACCAAATTCAACTCTGCCTCAGGAGTCAAGGACCGGGGTTTGCCCCATAAATGACAAAGAAATCTAAAAAAATCAAGGTTTTCAACCTGCAAGCAATCAGCTGTAGTTTGCCTCTTCTTATCCCCCAAAGGGAGTACCAGTGCTGTGGGATTTGGTTTCAGCCCCACTGCCTTGCAGTCCTGGAAAACGTGGAGCATTCCCTCCAGTGGCACCCTTCACAGGAGAAGCGCCTCCAGATGCCACCCCAAGCATCTCTGGGAGCCCTTCAGATCCTACTCAAACAGCCCTGTGAAGCTCTGAGGTCAAATCCTGCTGTGACTGACTTCTCCTGCAACCCACCCAGCTCTGACAAGTCCCACAGGGCAAAGGCTCAGAGCAAAATTTCAGTCTTTGAGGTTTAAGCTCTGCTACTGCACAGCCTCAACAGCACCCACATCTTGCAATGGTCGGCGTGCAGATTAAAGAGATCTGAGACAGCACAGGAGGGAAAGGAAGAAAAAGTAAAGGGGGGGAGCCCTCCCTCCCAAGCCATCAGAGTTTGTAAATCATTTTGAGATGAGGTGCTATAAGAAATGTAAAATATATCATTAACAGCACAGAAAAACCACGCTACATTCAGCTTCTCCACTCCTGCCTAATCACCGCCCTCCTCCTCCCCTCTCTACAAACAGACCAAATTTAGCACATTAAAATGAAAATCAAGGGGAAAGCCAGGCACGTTCTTTGGGTACATCACATTGCTCTGGCAAATGAAAGATGGTGCCAAGGGCTTGAGCACAAGCCAGCAGGACCCACGAGGGTGCACAGTGGGGGCTGCCTGAGGGATACCTCCTTGGGAGCAGCAGCTGCAGCTCCCCTTCCCCTGATGGAGGAATGGAGGCCAGGAGCAGCGTGCTCCTGAGCACTTAATGCCACATGGCTTCCCACAGGATGGGAGGTGGGCTTTCTCCCTGTTTGCAGGGGCTGAGCTCTGCCTCCTGCACCTGTGAGTCAGCAGCAGCCAAAGAAGAGCAGAGGTGCCATCAGCAAAGCACTCCCTGCTTCTGGCCGGGCCACAGAGATAGCCCAAGCTAAGGGCTTCTTCACCTTTTGTTTAGCAGGATTTTTATTTTTCAAGTTCTACCTGGAACCAAGACACACCAAAAGAGAGGAATGTGACCCAAACCTCCTGCATTGCTCAGCTTGCATCTCAGAGCTGGTTAGAGGTCTGGGAGAGCTCAGCTAGCGCCTGTGAGCTGCATGCTGGGGAAGGCTGCATCCCACCACTCGCGTGGGAAGTGGTGCAGGACTCCCAGAAAAGCATCCTTTTACACAGCACTTTTCTTTTATGCTCAGAATTTAGAAACACAAAGTGGAGAGGGCCACTTGATCACCTCCTGCTTGTCTAATGAGCCCAGTTCACAATCCAAATTTATACAGGAAAGATGCAGAAGCTTTACAGAAGCCCATAAAAACAAGACATCCAGCATCTAAAATTCCTGGAGACAAAGGTAGCTCCAGGCATCTGCCACACCTATGCCCACGTATCCTGAGCTTCCCCCTGGCCCTTTGGGGAGCCAAAGAGGCAGCCCCATGACTGGGAAACTGCTGGAGGAGGAAGGGGAGGCAGGTCCTTTCCCCAGCCAAGCAGGGGTCACATCCATCCCCATGCTCCCAGGGGGCTCGTGCTCACACCTGGGACCTCATGCTTGGAGCTGATGAGGAAGAGCCCGGCTTGGAATGGCACTTTCAGGCAGGGGGAGGAAGGTGACGGGTGGGTGGCGGAGGGAGGGTGAAGGGAGGTGAAGGTGAGAGTGGAACGTCTTTTCTGGAAGCATCTACATGTATGTTGTGATTCCTGAGAACCTGAGATTCACTTTGGTTTCTGGACCATACCAAGACCCACTCTCCTCAAAAAAAAACCTCCTTCTCTTCTTCCTCATCCTCTTAACCTCTTCCTCCTGGCCCTCCTCCTTCCCCCGTCCCCCCAGCCCACCCCGGGCCTGGCCGTGGCCGGGCACTCACACGTGTCTGGCTTGTGGCAGTTGTGGCCTTGCCGGAAGTACTGCGGGTTCTCGATGACGGGGATGCGCGTCATGCCGATCACCACCGTGTCCGGGCCGGCGTCCAGCGACGACGGCGTCGTGATGCCGTGGTTGATGTGGTGCAGAGGGCTGGCCGAATCCTCCTCGCCGCTGATCACCGCCACGGGGCCTGCAAACACCACACAGATCCGTCAGGGACGCCAGGGGGACAGGTCAGGCATGTTGGTGACGCGCTCGTGGCCTGCTGTGGGTTGGCGGTGGATCACCGCCAGCCTGTCTGAGCATTCCTGCCCATTGTCCCATCCCCTGGGCAGGTCACAGGGTAGGGAAGACACCTCAGGTTTTCCTTCCTGGCTTTGAGGTACCAGACTAACAATCCTGAGGGGTTAAGCACAGGTGGCACCACATCAGAGGTGAGTCATGCAAAAAATCCTCTCCTACGGCTGTCATGAGAGAGCAGTTGCTGTGGTGCCTGCATACTCTGGCATCACAAGCTGGACAGAAATCATAAGCAGGCTTAGACTGGAGAAACATCACCCCCAAAGAGTTATTTCACCTCAAATTCGTATCTGTGATATGTCTGTTGCCCAGTGTGTTGCCCATCTTTTTGCCCTCCTGCAGCTTCACCTCACTGAGCCCTGCAGTCAGGCTGATGTCTATAGAGACCAGTACTGGAGCAGATCCTGCTCAGCTCAGGCTCATTCTCACCACCACCACACATGGCAGCATCTTCCCCTTACCCTTCCGACCCCCAAAAGTTCACAGCACCATCAGACAGGCAAGAAAATGAAGCAAAGTAGTGGGGCATGCAAGATGGGAGCAATGGAAAGTTTCCATCCCTTATGTTTTAATTTGGTTTTAGGCCTTCTAATACCTGTTGCAGCCATTCTTGCTGCATTGGTGTTGGACAAGGTAGGGACCGCAGTGAAATCTTCCATGAGCCCTTTTTAATATTTTAACATGGGAAGAAAATCCACACTCAACAAGGGCCTCTCCTTTTCTCATGTCTGGATGTTACCAGGGACTACCAGAAACTCAAGTAAAAAGGAGCAGAGATGCTGCACTTAGGCTTTGAACTTATTCAGAGAAGCCAGCCTTTTACCTACATTGCCTAAAAAATGTTCGTCTCCCATCAGTAATCTGCTTCTAATTGCACAATTACTTTATTATGTAGCACTGGCAACAAAGAAGGGAGTCTTCAAGCCATTTTACTCTCCAGAGCTGGAGAGGACGAGGCAAACACCGGCTCCATGCAGCCATTCTGCCTGCATTAATCTAGTCTAAAGGCTGCTCATTTCCAGAGCTTCAAGTATTGTTTGTTCTTCCAAGTGGGATATAATAAGGTTATTGTGTAATTAGCAGAGTCTTGGCAGCTATGACAGGTGTTTTAGTCACAAGGAAAAAAACTCTCTCCCTTTACTGTGAATTCCTTCTGGCAGGTTCTGGCTTTTTTAACGTTACTCCCCGGGCCCGCGTGACTTTCCAGCTCTTGAGGTGCAAAGGCAAAATTCAGCTCTTGATGTAAGGTGCCTCTGTTGGGACTAGACGCATTGTATTTCTCCAAACTCAAAAAGCAAATGGGCAGTTTTGGTGTGAATGACTTTTCTTCCTTCGCAATGTCGATTCATTGCAGGCAAACCAGGACAGCTCAGTTTTGCATGCTGTGCACATTGCTCCAGCCACACCCCCCACTGCTGGCAGGCCCAGCTGTGGTGGGAAGGGGAGAGCTCTGCCTTTCAAGGTGCAGGTCAAAAAAAAATAAAATCATAAAAATATCAACTGGTATAGACTGGTGTAAATAATCTGAGTGAAGACCATAAAGGTCTGTCTTGCAGTGGGAGAAGGTATTGAAGGCTTACTGCTTTCCTTAGGGAGAACAAGATGTTGTTCCAAAGGATGGCACCTCATCAGGCAAGGGGATGTGAAAGGCCTCTCTGGTGAATGATAGTGGAAGAGGCTTTGAACAGACTGGTCTCATGGAAGGTGTCCCTGTCCATGGCAGGAGGGTTGGACAAGCTGATCCCAAAGGTCCCTTCCAACCCAAAGCATTCTGTATTTCTGTGTGAAGGAAGTTTTCATTGCC
Organism: Prinia subflava; assembly: GCF_021018805.1. NCBI lineage: Eukaryota > Metazoa > Chordata > Aves > Passeriformes > Cisticolidae > Prinia > Prinia subflava. The sequence goes on from NC_086261.1 coordinate 7,241,253, forward strand.
CCCTGTTCTGAGAGCAGAAACCACACCTTTGTGACAAGGAGCTAAGAGGACGTAACCAGCCACGGTACAAACACCAGGCTGACACAGACCCTGCTGAGGACGAGCTTCTCAGGGACTCACAAAGCCCTGCCAGCATTTGACCCTTGCTGTTCTTGCTTGCTCAGCATCTCCTCATTTTCAGGGAACACAGATCACGACAGTGTGCCTCTAGCACAGGCAGGTTAAAAGGACGTGGCTACATCTAAAAGAGCAGGGGACAATCCAGGAGGCTGGGTACTTGTGGAAATAACCATAGCAAGCATCTCTTAGCAATGTTCTCGTGGCCATTTCCCTGACAATAAACAGACCCAGCATTTGACCTTCTTTACACTCCACAGGGTTGTTTTGTTCTGTGGTTTACTTCTTGGGAGGACTTTTTTCATGTGTTATCTTAGTTTCATGCCCCCAACATATCCAAGATCTTTGAGGCAAGAGGTAACCACATGTCAGCTGACCCACAGCTGCACTCCCATTCCCCAAGGAACACTATGACCTGTGAATGGATTCAGCCTCTAAGTCATCCAGCTTGGTCCATCCATTGACCCACCCATTGGGTCAATGTCACCAAGCTTATCCATTTACAAGACCTACCAACCCTCAAAAGCCTCAGAGCTGAACTCTGATTCTCCATCTCAACCCCCTGACATTTCTGCCAAAACGGGAAACCTCAAGAACTACAAAGACAGAAGCAGCACAGGGAGAGCACAACATGTAAAGTATATTCTACCCTTGCAGTAAGCCAGGGACAGTTTACTACCTCCAACTTTACCTCCAGGTCTTGAAAAAAACTAAAATAAATCACATTCTCAAGAGTCCTAAGGAACACTTACAACAGATTTACTGAATTAGCCTTCCAGCTTTCCAAAACATTTCTGGTGATTGCAGGCACTGATCTGACATGGCCTAGAACATATAATTCCTCCCAATATCCTCCAAAGGATATAATTTGATTAAAGGCAATTTTCAGTGGAGGACTTCTCCAAGTTTCTCCTATTAGGTTGTGGGGGGTTTGGGGTGTGGTGGGGGAGAATAAATCTGGACAACATTAATTCCTACAGCCACATTCATGCTGCTTTATCACATTAATTCCCTCATTCCCATCTCTTCTGGCTGGTCACTCTGAGATCCAGTTCCCTCTAAGCCCACAGCCCCTCTGTTGTCACTCTGAGATTCAGAGGAGTGCTGGACTCACTGTGCAAGCCCAAGACAAACTTTAAAAACATCGTGGATATCAAACAGCCACCAGTCACTTTTATAGGTGTGACTATCGCCCTGACTCAAAATATACTCTGCCATTAACAATTCCTGGAAATAAAGCAGCTACCTAGACTTCAAATTTTTAAATCTATCTTGGCAATAGCATATATTGTTTTTGCTTTTAAGTAGGCAAACAGGTTCCGTTTTCTGATGTATAATGCTGATGAATGGCTTTATTTGGAAGAATTCTCACTGGTTTCACCAGTGCATTTTCCAGGTAAGGTTAAAAGAAAAAAAAATAAGCAGAAAAGAAAAAGAGAGTGCAGATTTTAGAGATTTAGGTTTACGTTCAGTTTGACAAGGAAATGTGCAGAGATAGAAAAGAAGACAGTTTTGTACAGTAAAAATGTATAATAATAGACAAAGGGTAGCTTGGAGTAATTCCTAATGTACCATCCTGTGATTTTAAAACATTATATAAAATATTTCAGAGCTTTTCAGAACAGTGATGCAGTAGTTGTTTCTGTGGATAATTTAGCCTGTGTTATCGACAAACGTACTGTGGATATGAACAATAAAAAGAATCTATTTGTTAAAACTTTAAGAAGTCCACGTCAAATCTGAGCACTGAACCTGTTACAGCTGTACTCTGAAATGTTCTCCCCTGGCTCTCCTTCCTTCCAAGCAGGCTCTCACCAGCAGCATCCACACTGCCTGCAAGGACGGAGCTGACCTCTTCTCCACGCTAACCCCATGCAGGTTTCCTGACAAGGAAGCAATACCAGCAGCAGAGATGGAGGCTCTCCATCACTCCCTGTCCCTGTGAGAAAAGGCTGGAGAGGTGTTAGGGCTGCCCAGGGTTACCCCTGAGTGAAGCAGCAGCCACTGCTCCAGCCCAGCACTGCAGCCACGGCCAACATGCCCCTTCACAAGGCCAGAGGGAGAGTCAGCCACAACGACCTGGAAATCAGGACCAAATTCATCTGATGCTCAGCAAAGAGCAGTGAGGCAGCTTGGAAATGTTACTTTTGGAAACGCAATTGCAAGCAGAAATTCTGTGCTCTCTTTCCTCCCACATCTCCTCTACAGCCAACTCCTCTTTCCCAAGGATACCTCACTCAAACACCACCATCCCCAGCCTCATCTCTACCTTCTGTTCTACTCCAGCCTCCTAGTCAGGCTACACTCCATCCATCCATCCATCCATCCATCCATCCATCCATCCATCCATCCATCCATCCATCCATCCATCCATCCATCCATCCATCCATCCATCCATCCATCCATCCCAGCAATGTTCTTCTCACTTTGCATCTGTCCTGATATTATCATCTCTCTAAACACTCCTTCAGATTCCCCCCAAAACTCTGCTTTTCAGAAAATCTCTCATTTTCTGTTCAGCACTGTTCCCTCTGGCTACACTAGAGCTTGGCTTGGTGTTTATCTTCACCTCCCTGTTTACCTGAAAGCTCTGTGAACAAGATATAGCTTTCAGTCCATTTCTGTGAATTTCCTGGTTCATTCACAGTGCTATACAGACAGCTTGTTATTCATGAAAAATAAAGCAAATAATAATAGTAATAAATAGCTTAGGGACCCCTGTTTGCAAGATCATATCATAGCGGGAAATTATTTATCAAGGCTAAGAGCTATACTTTATGATAAAACAGGCTCAGGAATATAGGGTACTGTATAAATAACCATAGATTAGAGAAGATAATGGTCACTTCTCACATACCTGTAACAGAATAAATGCCCCAAGGCAAACAAGTGAAGAAACAACAAAACCTCCAGCTTGGCATCACAGTAACCTCTGCAAAGCAACAGAAGCAACTGAAGGTGAAGAAAACCTGACCTCTAAGGGAAAACTGAAAGAATTATGCTTTGTGTTCAGAGGAGAAGACTGAAGGGACATGTGATAACAGCCTTCAAATATGTAAAAGGTTGCAGCAAAGAGAAGTATAATAGCTGTTCTCCACGTCCACTGGGGATAAAACAAGAAATAATAGGTTTAAATTGCACTGAGGGAGATTAGAGTTTGAATGTTATCCCTGATGCTTCACGGTACGGCTGGTTGAGCACTGGAACAGATAACCCAGGGATGCTGTGGGGGCTCAGCCACTGCCAGGCTGGGAAAGGAAAGGTTAAAGAAACTTCTTTCAAGGACAGTTTAACTACAGGGAGTGATGCACTCAGAGCCCTCACAGGCTGCAGCATTTTTTACCTGGATCCAGAGCCCTTAGCATCTTCCCTTTCTGATGATTCCAGAGAAATTCCAAGGAGGGACCTCTCCAGTGCTGCAGGTCTGGGCAGCATCAGAGGCACTGTGGGTGCAGCACTGGGTCAGGATGGGGCCATGGTCTCCAGCATGGTTCCAGAAAAGGCAACTCCCTGCACATCCCAGGCCAAGTGTTCAGGACAGACACTGAGTATGCTGAGGCAGAGAAGAGTGATGGATGTGCTCAGGGCCACAGGGCAGTGCCCTCTCCCCACTCACACCTCTGGGAGCTGTCACGCAGAACACCATTTTTTGATCAAAAATGATCACTGCAAGAGCTAATTGTGCCATCTCCACTTTCCTTTGTAATATAAAGGAGCCATATAATTAACCTACTTAATTAGGAACTGTATATGACCCATAACTAGAAAAAAAAAAAGCTCTCGAAGTAAAGTGGGTCACCAGGCATTGTATAGCAAGCGCTGAAGCAGACCTCATTAAATTCCAATATATAGCATATAAAATCCCTTCCTCCTCTGACTCCAAACCCCTGTTGGCACTTCCATATTTCCCCAATCATAGTCCTAAATTCTGTTCTTCAAAAGGTCATATCACCGACTGGCAAGTAGATAATTCCAAGGCTACATCTCTCAGTCTAACTTTACAACTCAGAGCTATACACAAGCACATAAACAAGGGTAAAAATAACCTCAAACTTCAGCTTATCAGGAAAACAAACAAGTTTAAAAAGAAACTTAAAAAAATTACCAACCTTTTGTTGGAGCTGAAATCAACCCACACCCCAGGGCTGATCTCTGCACCAGCAATGAGGGGAACTGAAACTCATAAAAGAATAAGCGAAAGCACAATAAATACAATTAAAAATCCAGCCATGCTCAGAGCAAGATTGCATTTACTGTCTCATAAAGAGAGCCTCGTCCTTTCAGGCAAACAAAAGAAAATCAATTCCTTAATTTTTATTGACAGATATGGGCACGGGGCCAAGGCAGCACTTGGTGCCTACGCGGGGCCCATTTGGAGCCAGTCTGCCACAGACTCCAGCTTGTTCTCTGCCCTCCTACATGGGGAAGGAGCCACTTCTCATCCCCAGAGTCACCAATCCCAACCACAGGGTGGTCTATCATGTGGCACCTCTTTCCCTGAGCCACAGCAGACCCCTCACTTGTATAAAACAATGGGCTTTATTCAGACCTCCCTCCTAATTCCAGCACTCGGCGCTGCCTTTGTCGCCATCTCCTCAACCGTGTCCAAGCAGCATTTCCCACATCCCATACAGCTCAATTCCACGTCCATGTCCCAAATTCACCCCAAGCTATCCCTGCATCACGTGATTGGACTGGAGGGCATTGCTGCAGAGGCTGGGTGGAACAGCACACCCCTGCTTGAACACCCTGAGGAGCTTCCAAGGGGGCAAATCCCTTCTCTGCCATAGCCAGGGGCACACAGACTCTTCCATCAGCTTTTGGGGAAACAGCAAATATGAACAATCAAATCCTTGAGCTTTGCAGGCAGATGAAGACATCAAGAACATAAATCTGAACTCTTTAAGGGACATACTCCAAATCCTCAGCTTCCAGCCTGTCCAGTAAAAAAGGCAGGAACAAACAGCAGTCCCTTTTCCCTTGTCCTCAGCAACATGATGGGTTTGAGATCCTGATGATCTCGAGGAGATGAAGATCCCTCTGAACTTTAGGGTAAAAGGAAGGGACAGGCCTGGGATCTCTGCACTCACCACAGCTTGGACTGGACATGTGTCTCTTCCCCCACTTGCACCTTCCAGCCCCTTACACACTGCAGATGCATTATCAAATAAAAATGCTGTCAGATCTGTTCTCAGTGGGCGATCCCTACATAGGCAATCCTTAAAGCACTTTCTTTCCTGATGCAATGCTGCCAAAACACTGCCATTTACAGAAGCCCCTTTCCATCTTTACATACTGACATTTCCTTCTCTCTCTGATTTTTTCAGGTGATTGCAGCAAAGAGAAGGCAGCTCTTGCTGCAAGAGGGGGTGCATCAGGGCAGAGGGGCTGCAGCAGCCCTGTACATCCCCCCCTTCAGCCTTTCCAGCCTCCAGCCATCCTGGCAGTCCTCTTTGGTGCATCACTCCATCTGGTGTAGAGGATGTCTAAACCTCCCTCACTCCTCCCATGTCCTTCCCTTACCCACTCCTGCTCAAGTTTATTTATTGAGCTTAGACACCAATCCTATAAGCACTCGCACTCAGGAATGGAAACATTAAGATCAAATCATATAAAATATAAAGTCAATGCATATGATGGCACAAATGCATAAATCCAGCAGAGCAAGAAACAGAAAATGCTTACAGTAAAAATGGTAATACAATCTGATAATTAAAAAGGGTGGGATCTGACAAGCCAGAGCCATGCATAACAGCAAAGACAGCCAGCACTTGCAGGCAGGCAAAGCAGGAATTTTTACACCTAGGCTTCAACTCCAGCCCAGTGCTACCAAACATCTTCAAATCAGAAATGTCTGACCAGCAAAGCAACTGCCAACAGGCCACAGGATAACCAGAAAAATATTTTAGAACCTGCAATGGAAGGATTTGCTGATGCCTGAGGGACTGATAAACCAATGCCTACTCCCATGCTGTAACATATGGGTACTGAGAAGTAGGTTCATTTGCCAAGAGAAATAGGCTTTCACTGCTGAGATCAGGTGAAACTAGCAAAGAGTGCAGGCAACAGGAGAAAAAGAAAAATCTGTTTTATTCAATTGTCACTACAGGGAGGGAGATAGTGTTTAGTCTGGCAACGCTGGTGCTGGCATTCAGACCATACCCAGTCACCTTTCACCATTCCTCCCACCTATCTTCTCCCATTTGCTGGTAACAAGCTGTTTTTTCCACTGCTGGGCATGCATGTCCCCTGAAGGTTGTAAGGAGGAGCCAGCTGTAAACCAAACATCCATTTTTGCAGAAAAACCTCCTGTGATGGCATCTTGGCATGGCAGAGGCAGCAGCAGCAGAGACACTCACACCTGGATAAGGCAGAAGGAGTGAGCAAGGACACCAGGAATGCAGCATCTGTGTGTGGCCAACATCCCTGCATGGCCCTGCTGCAGCCCTTCTGCCCCAGCCCCAAAGCTGAGGTCCAGGAAGGGCTGGTGAGGCAGGATGGGTGGCTGTTGGGTACTGAATTCACTACAATACATCAAAACAGATCTCTGTTGCCTTATTTTCAATGCACAAGGCCATCATTTCCATCCCTTTGTATGGGATCAACTCCATTTGAAGACAAAACCTCACTTCCTACCTCCAAATCTCCATCCAGTCCCCTCAGCTCCAGAACTGAGCAATATCCTGCCTGCCCCAAATCACGGGCTTATTGCCATTCACCTTTCTCCCTGCTTTGTTCATCTTGACTAGATTTGCTTCTATTTTTTTTCTTTCCCAAGCAAAGTCACCAAGCTGTCACCTCAGGGGCACCTTGAACTCCAGAGCAGCACAGGCTTTACAAGGCAGGAGCCAGGCAGTGGCTGGGCAACGGCCTCACCAACATCTATTAATCTCTTGGCTCACTCATCCCTATCACAGACACACCGTAAAAATGATATAAGCATTTCATTCGAACGGCGCTGCAGAGAGATTGGGAAGAGCATGGGGCCAATTGATTTCCAGTATGTCTGCTCTTTACCTCCAGGTATAAATACAACAGCAAAATCAATCGGAATAACATCATATCAGCTTTCTAATCTCTTCTGTTGGTGAGACACGCTTTATATACTGCAGCATTTCCTACAGCTTCTCCACAGGAGGCTCCAGCACCTCCGTGCCCCTCAAGCCATGCACGTGCAGCCACTTACCTCGCTCCTGCCCCTCCTGTGACAAGCTTCAGGAGATGCAGGTCCAAAACACAGAAACACAGGTCTCCCCCTGCTCTGTGTGGGAGGTGTCAAGAGATCTCCCAGAGAAATGTGCCGTGGCTGTGTGAGAGCAGCGCTCACTGGCCCCTGCTGAGCCCTGGGTCACGTCAGCACCACCCGCTCACACCCCACCGCGATGGATGGCTGCTCACTGGACACTGATGGCAGCCAGGCATGCCCAGATCCTCTGACACAGGAACAGGAGAAAGGCAGCAGCAGTATCTGCTTTCCCCACAGCTGCAGGACCCCATGGCTGGATTTACCACACGTGGCCCTGGTGGCATTTCACCTCCTCGTGAGCATCCAGAGTGACACCACACAAAGACCCAAGCCTGGAGCAGGGCTGCCTGCTCAGCATCGAGCAGACACATTTTCTTTCTGCATTTCCAATTTATCATCAGCCTAAGGTTTTTATTCTCTCTCCTGGCCTCCAGCCACCAAAGAGGGGGACTGTGACAAACTGATAAATACTTCCCCCAGGCCTTTGCTTGGGTGAAAATGCAAATACACTGTGAGAATGAGGAAAGTGCTGCCTGATGAGTCAAGGAGTCATCTTCAGCAAACTGCAGCTCAGAACCAAAGTGATGCCCCACCTCAAACCAGACCTTGACTGAATAGGTGCCAGATAGAGAGGAAAGAAGAAGTGGTTTAATCACAGAATCACAGAATGGTTTGTGATGGAAGGGATCGTAAAGATTATTCTACTTCTGACCTCCCACCACAGGCAGGGATACCTTCCACTGGACCAGGTTGCTAGGGGTCCATTTATCCTGGCCTTCAACACTTCCAGGAATGGGAATAAGCTACACTTCCATCTATTCTGCAATTCAGATGGCAAAAAACATGCACACAGTGTGCATTAAGGCTGTGACGACTGCATCACCCTCAACACTGTGGCCAGCATTGTGTGAAAGCTTTGGGATGTGTTATTTAACCCACTCAGTGTGAAGCTCCCTTAGCACAAGAGGGCCCCCAGTGATATTTGGCAGGGGGGCCACTGGCAGCTCCACCAGCAGCATGTCCAGCCTGGTGCTGGATCACTGACCTGAGCCAAGAGCGTGATGCTGCAGGAGCCTGACCCTGTGCCAGGAAATGCTTAAAACAGCGAGAAGCACTGAAGGCCTGAAAGTCAACAGCTGGGACCACCACCACCCTCCTGCCTGAGGCTTTTCCTGACCTTTGCAGAGACTGATGCCCAATGCTGCTTAATAAACACCATCCATGGAGCAAAAGCCCTGCCAGCAGCAGCTCTGCAGCACAAGCCAGGGCAGCAGAATATGCTTCCCACCAGCCAGGACCACTGCAGGCTGAGGACAAGCATTAGGCATGTTTCTCATTAGCTGTGAGTCCACCAGCTGCCTCCACCCCCTCCCACCCCTTCCCTTCCCATGCCTTGGCCACAGCAAGATCAGTCTTGGGTCATCTTGATCCACTTGGAAAGCTTAGCCGCCATGAGAGCAAACCTCTTGTCCTCTGGCTCCAATCTCTCACTGAAATTGGTGCCAATGGAAGTGTCACTATCAATTTCATAATGTTATTGGATAAATGTAAAACTGGGCCAAGTCCCATACTCCTGACGGGCCATCAAAGAGGTGGGGATTATGGGTAAGGAGACAGGCAGCCCTGGCAGGAAAGGCAAAGGCTCCAGATCAATTAGCCTGACAAGGCTATCTTGCAGCCACATCACCTCGTGCTGACACCAGTGCCTTCTCCCTGGAGCCCAGCTGCCCCTGCACCAAGAAGGTTTATTTTCTCCAGTGGTAACCAGAGTCCTTCCAAACCCAGGGAGCTGCACATTCCCTCTCCAAATATCCAGTTTATGAGACTCTCAAGACACTGGGGGATTTTGCAGCCATAAAAAGACATTAGTTTTGAGACCTCCTTATTTTGGTTTAATATTCTGTCAAGCTAAAAAAAATAAAATAAAAAAGCCATTAAACAAAAAAGTGCCTTACTCTGCATTGCTCAGAGGTTTCAAATGGAAGGAGCGATCAAAATGTAAAGTACCTGGCACAACATATGTTTTGTCTTTGCTGTGTGTTTTTCTTCTTGGTTTTCTTTCAAGATCCTTCTTGGACCATGAAACTAAACTGGTCAGTACCATCTGGTTCTCATGCAGTAATTAACAGTGCTTGTAATTTTTCAAACAAAAATAGTCTTCAGCTGTAGCTTTCTTGGTCAACTTTTGACCTTTTTGTTTTGAAATGGAATTTTTATGAAAACATCGAACAGCCATCAAAGCTGCAGATGCCAATGGGTTCATTTCCAGCAGACACCTCATGTGTCCAGTCCCTGCCAGCAAGCAGGCGGCTGCATTTACTCAGGGTGTGAATTTGTAGACCCAAATTTTAAATCAGACTTGTGATGTTTGCTTTCAGGCCAAAAGATAAATCCTTACATGGTCAAAAAATAATAAAAATCCTTGCACTCATAGTTTGCCTCAGTTCATGCATGAGAGCAATGAAAATTTGAAACTTACGCTTCTCAAAAAGTACATGCATCTTTCCCCCCCCCCACAGCCCTCCTTGAGATGATCTCCAGCAGTGATATCAGTCTCTCAGATTTATTCTATCCCAAGATAAATAGTGTGTTGCTTACAGAATCAAAACGTATTTAACTTGTATAATGGTTTAAATCCCGAATCTGCTCCCGTAATATTATGAGACTCTTCTGGAATATGAAGTCCATATCAGAAATATCCATGAACAAATAAACAAATCCTTTTTCCTTCATGCTGAGCAACTGGGAGAGGAAGCAAGGCTGGGGTTTGGGTAGCCCTGGTGCTCCCTAGCCCATGAAGCTTGCATCAATAACAGTGTTGGGTGTGTTAAGCTTTGCTACAAGGCCCAGAATCAACAAGAAATGAGTTTTGGAGGTTTTTACAAAAACCTTTGTAGACTTAAAGAGCAGAGAGAAGCCCTTGACATTCTCCAGGCAGAACTGATGGGAAAGGAACCGATACTTTTTGGCTCAACTAATACCAACTGCTGCATCAATGCACTGGTGTTTTCCAGGATGTTGTGCCTTTCCCCAAAATTTATAGCCCTTGGCCATCAAGGTGATGGTTTTGTTTAAAAGTCACAGAAGTAGCCCCTGGAGAAAGGCTCTGAAATCACAGCTTTCTGGGGGCTGACAGCTCATGTATAGAGTGTCTCAGTTTGGGGGTTTCCAGTGGCCTTGCTGGGACCCTCATTAGTTTTGAGAGAGATTCTGAACAGGGAGATAAAACAAGCAAGGTATAAAAGGTTGGGAGATGTGGAGAAGGATATAAAACAGCTCCCCACTCAGAGAACTTGCCGCATTGTCGATCCACCAGCCCAAACAACCCCTCTAATAAATTAGAGAGCGATTCATTGAAATGGCTTCCTCTGTCCCCACACTGACAGTTAATCTGTAATTCAGATAGATCTGTCAGAAGGCAAGGGTCCAGCATACAAAACAATTAATTCCTCCAAGGTCTGGAGATATTTCCTTTTCTAAAGAGCACAGCACACTCCCTCCCTCGCCAGTGAGCTCCAGGCACGGATGTGGCTCCTGTTGGAGGCCAGCGAGGAACACAGCATGCATTTCAATACAGATGCTCATAAATGCATCACCTGTCACCTCAACGCTGTGCTGGCAGTCCTGGGGTGGGACTTGTTCCACAGACCTTGCAAGGAGCTCGCCCTGTATCTCCCAGTGCCTTCTCACTCCCTCAGTGTCCAGCCAGAAACTCTTGGCCTCTTGCCCCACATCAGCCCAACACTAATGCTTTTCAAGACCCATTTTTCTGCATCAGGAATCTAAATCATCAAATAAAACAAGTAGAAATGCAGCATTCACTGATTCTGGTTGATAAAAAAGCAGCTAGTGCCCAGAGTGAGTGTGGAGGTTGGGGCAGAGCATGTCTCACCTCCTAGTTTCCCCAGGAGGAGTCATTCCAGATCAACTTCTGTCCTCTACAGCATCAGGAGATAAGGAGATAACCAGGACAGTGGCCCCTGTCTGGAAGACACCAGTGAAACAGAGCAGCTTGGGAAAAGAAACAAAGGGTGGGAGTCAACCACATGGACATGCTGCAGTGGGTGGTTGGAGAATGGGGACAAGTCACATGAAGCCCCATGTGAGACAAGCAGCACCTGAATGTGGTGCCAGCCCTGGAGGTAGGGCAATCAAAACAAACATCTTCCTTTTGCCAAGAGAGAGGCATGAAGAAGGGGAAAATTTTAAAAGGACTCTTGAGTGGATGCAAGAGATTGAGTATCACAATAGCGATACCATCATGGCATGGTTGGCACAAGCAAAGGCCTGGCAATATTAAGTGACATTAAGGAAGGATCTCCAGATTCAAATCTTTCTGATTTTGCTGATTCTTGCAGCCTCAGTCACCAGCTTTTAAAGCATGAGTGCATAAGAAGCACCACCAGCCAAATTCCTGTCTCCTTATACATATTTCACATCCTTCTCCCAAGCTATTTCATCAAAATCCTCAAGGCAGGTGGGAGGGGAGCTGCCTCACATTGGCCTGTGAGCCACGAGGGCAGAGAAAGATGGGGTGTTTGGCATTTACCTCGGTGACTAAGCTCTGTTCCCCTGCTCCACACTCCGTGCCCCCAAAACACATCCCTTGCTGCACAGCTTTGTAGCTCACGACAAGTTTCACAATAACACATCCACTCTGGGAAGCCAGACCTGAAGACATGTGGAGGTCGAGTGACTTCTCCATCTGCGCCACCAAGGGAGCAGAAAAGAAGTGGGATAAACAGCATCCCCACCCACAGTGTGGTAATGAGCAGGGGGAGAACAGAAATGTGATCTTGCACAAGGCTGGTGGCTTTCTAGTTGAGGGTAACACATGTCTGCTGAGCATCAGGCCAAGTGCCCCTTGTACAAAGCCCACTTCAGGCTGCCCAGAGCATCCTGCAGCAGACCCTGTCAAACCCACTCCCAAATTCACCTGCTTGGAGGCACCCACGGGGCTGGTAACACTCCACAGACCGTGGCTCGTGTGTGCAGACAGCTCAAGCAGGCAGCTGGAAGGCAGCACAAGGCAGGAAAAGCTGTGGTGGTGGGGGCTGCTGGACCACAACCAAGTCCCTTTCTAGAAGCAGCTATCAAGTCTCTGCAGAAGTAGTGGAATGGAGCCACTTTTCATCCTACCTCTCAAGGAAATCATCGCTGCTGTTACGCAGACACAATTATGTCTCCAGAGCCTTTTAACTGCAGCTCTTTAGAGATGAGTGGGTTGATAGAAATCTATTCACAGGACTGACATCGCTTGGCTGGGTAAGGACACTGCCACTGAGTCAGTGGCTGGGGAGGGATCACAAAATAAGACTGGTGATGGGGAAGTCCTAGGCAACGCCAAGGCAGCGTCTCCTGGGGGAGCTGCCTCTAGTCCCTTGACTACAAAGGCAAGGCAAATTTCTCATTTTATTCTTCTAGAAGTTTCTTTCAAAGAAAAACAAAGTAATAATGTTGGAAAGCTGCCTCCTTTCCTTTGGTTTGTGTACACCCCCCTAGTGGGGCCACCACTCAGATGGGTGGCTGCACGTGCAGGTCACAGGCAGCATGGCAATGCAGAGCAGCATAAGGCCGTCTTTTCCCCAGCACCTTGACTCTCCAGGTAGCCCTAAACAATGCCAGGATTTGAGCACATGGCAAATGAGAGCACAGGAACACAGCTTGGCCATCATCACCTTGCCAAATCTGAGTCTGGAGCAGAGGGATGCAGGAAGCTCTTACTGTGGGACCCTTGAACTGCATTGCAGAGCCCTCTCTGAGCCTGGCAGAGCGGCCGGGGGCTGCTTTACCATATCCGCCATCTGCTTGTTTGCTTTGCCATCCTCTGCTCCTCCTGGCTGTGCTCACAGACTCCTACCTGTTCTCCAAAAGCTTTGCTGGGTCTCAGTAAACAAACCACAGGCAGGGACAAAAATAAGGAGGGAAAAGGCAGGGGAGGGAGAAAGAGGGAAGAGAATCAAAATTTAATTAAAGACACTTTTGCTTCAGGGCCTCAGAAAATTTACAAATTCATAAATCACTTTAGCAAATGCCCTGAGCGGTTGCTATGCCAGGCTGCCTACCAGTCCCACCAGGAGGGCCATAAAGCACGAGCACAGAGCTCGGCAGCTCCCTCCTTCCACCTCCACCCTGCAACATCAGGCAACCTTGAGCAGCTTGTCAAGCCCGTGACAAGTGCTTCTGCAACCAGGAGCCATCAATCTGCAGCCCCATTAGCAGCGGTGCAGGGAGCTGCTCGTTTCACCCACAGCTGAGGCACAATGAGAGCTTGGAGAAGGGTGGGAAGTATAACCACAAAAGTCATGGCAAGATGGGACCAGAAAACCCCCAGGATATTTTGCTGGAAACACACAGTTCTTCAAAAGCACATTTTCTAACGTGAATGGCCAAAGAACCAGCATAAACCAAGAAGTGGATGCAGAGGGATTTCCGCTGCCTGTTGGCTATCTGGGGGCATTACAGAGAAAAAACAACTCCTGGTAATTCCCAAATGAATGAACCCAGCCTTTTCTCCCATGGCTGAGAGGAATCCTCACCAGGGGGTTCACGCAGGCTGTCCAGCCCCAACGTACTTCTCACAAGGACTACAAAGATAGCAAGCATCTTCTGCCAAGCACAGGCACGAGCGAGCTGCTTCCCCGCTTTCCTCGTTCGGCACGCGGCGAGGAACAGACTGAACGTCCAGCACACGGGGGTGTAGCACAGCTCTGCTATATTTAACAGAGCTCTCAGTACAGTCTCTGGTAGTGTGATGAACCAACACATCTTTGCCAGTAGCCTATCAGAGGAAGGCTTGGAAAGACAGAACCAGGAGTATTTTTCATCCTTTACTCAGAACTTTGAAGGTGGGAGTGGAGCCTTTTCTCAGCAGTGTGGTCAAGTCTTAGCCCTCCCTGCTAAGAAGCAGGTGGTTGGTAAAATGGTAACAAAACCCTGATGGCTTTCCTTCAAGATGGACATCAGTGGCTGAGAATGGAAAGTTTATCACACAGGAAGAGACTGGGACATAACAAATTCATATGCTGAACTATATGACTGTCTAAATTGCAACCAGAGGTATAACCCACAGGTTAAGAGAAGCTTTCAGAATCACTCAACCTACCACAGGCTATATTTTGAACTGTATGAGATATTGACCCATCTACTGACACCTATTTCCAAGAGACTGAGTCAAGTGGGATAGACCAGTGTTGGTTATACCAGAAATCCGGGACAGATAAAGGGTCATTCTGGCAGAAAGGCAAAGACAGAACTGCACTGAAGATGCATCACACACACCAACCTTTGCCACTTCTAAAGACAAGCTGAACACTCAAGCCTTTCTAGGAAACTGCAAGAATCTCACTTCTCTATTTAAGCAACTACAGAGCTTTTGCTTCAGGTCATGAGTAGAAGGATAAGAGCTGAAAACTGAGGCAGGAGTATCTGATGGGAAAATGCTGGGAGCCAGCCAATTCTCCAGACCTTCCTAGACAAATTCTCCAAATCATGGTTTGAAACACTCAGGACAAATATAGAATATTTGAAAAGAATTCTTAACACCCTACAAAGGAAGGGTGTCAACAGTTCACTCTGAGGTTTTCCTTTGTGTTTCTAGGTCATCTGAAACCCCACTAGGCAGAGGGGGCAGCACAACAGATGCCATGGCATCCATGGATGCCTGAGCACTGAAGGGGCACAAACAGCCACTGGAGCTGGTTCACCCACAGCTCAGCTCCCTTTGTCCTGCTGGAACAGGAACCACAGGAGCTCAACCAGAGGCAGGTCTGAGTTGGGCTGTTTTCATAAACTGATTTTCATGATTTTATTAAGCTCTTTCCTCCAAGGCTGCTCTCCAGCTTGAAGATGCAATGTTTGGAAAGCTGCAGAGTATGGAGACTAGCAATCAAGCTTTCACAAGAAAAAGCAACAGCTCGCCATGCAAATCACTCCTCTGGCAGGAGCACCAGTGAAGGGGACAAAGAGTTCAGAGCAGGATCTGGACCATATAACTGACGTGTGTCCTGCTCTGCAGGAACATCCTGATAACACCCATGTCTATGGACTGGTTGTGAATCCATCTGCCTACAGTTATTTACAGTATCTATGTATCCTTTTATTTATCTAAGCAGTCTCTCACTTCTATGTCTCTTTCTGCAAAGCTATAATATTTATCTCTATTTTAAGACAATAGAGCTGCTTTTTGCCACAAAATTCCCAAAGTAGGGCAGTTCCCAGGGGACATGGCTCCCTCCTCCCGTGTCCTGACTGCAGTTCAGGGGGGTGGTGGTGGTGGGGTGGGATAGGGATGGAGATGGGCAGTGGCTGTGGGAAGGTGGGCAGGCAGGAGAACTCATCCCTGTGTGCGTGAGGATGTTTGTGACAGCAGGCAGGGTTCAGGCTCAGAAGTGTGGAATATGCTGCCACAGGGTATTTCTTTTTCAGTGTAAGCTGGGATGGCAGATAACCCAGCTTTCTCCTTCTACCTGCCTACTCCAATCTCTCTCTTTCCACAGCACTCTGCACACACAGGAATGCACAAACCTGGCAATGCTCTGTTCTCACTCACACTCAGGTAACTTTGCTGGGGATGACCATGCCTGGCACCTCTCAAGGCTGAGGCCCTGTTTTTCCCTACAGGCAAGCTCACACCTCCTATCATCACCTCTTATATCACCATTTCTCCAGTGGGCAGCAAGGGCAGATCTTTAAGGAGTCAGCTGCAAAGATCAACCTCCTCACCAGCATAAGCAATGATCATACTCCCAACCCACAGACAGGGGAGGAGGTGCTCAGCTCTGCATCCCCCACTCCTCTACTTGTGACAATACCTTCTGCTTTATCCTTCTCTTTTTCCCCTTGAAGAGTGAAAAAAAATGCAAATAGGAGCTTATAAATTATCAATTCTTGATTGATTTTGCTGAGAAAAGCACATAAAACAATCGCACAACAGAGGAGAAGAATAATTTAGCATTTCAAGTGGGGAATGGTGATGTTGCTGAGACAGCTCTATGCAGGCAGAGCACTCTCAAGCCACCCAGCAGGATGTTCCCACTCCAGCCTCTTCCTCTTGTCCTTTGAAAACACACAAACAAAGCCATAACCTTGTCTAGCAGATGCCTCAAAACACAGAAGACAGTATTTCCATTAGCAGGACAATGCCCTTCCAAGTTACCTGAGGGTACACACATGAGTGCAGCTCAGTGCACAAAGGCTTTCACCGAGAAGATCCTGTGTTTTGACAACCCAGGATGGAGCCACAGCCTGAAAAATTACTGCCAGCAGAGCAAGGCTTATGCATAAAAACTACAGTTGCAGCCCCAGAAGCTGGATGCTGTTAAGAGCAAGTCCCTGCAATCAGTCTGCATCAACAACTTCCATTGCAGAGGGTTCAATTGTTGTCCTCCTGTTCCTGCTTAGTTGCATACTAGCAAATATTTTGGAGCTCCTTGCCACCTGAGAAGTTTTTAAAAAAAGTTCTCTCAAGTGTTGGCTGCTCCAGAGTTTCTCCAACATCTCATGAAAACTTTGTTCCCTGAGTCTGCGTGGGAAGTCGGAATCCTTCCCCAAAACTGGGTGATAGCAGCACCCCACAGTGTGCCAAAAGGCTGCACGTGTCATATTTCAGCTGTTTCATCCAGATTGCAGCTGACACCATATAATGTTTCTCAGCCATACATGCAGCATTTAGCTCCTGTCTATGTAATTAGTACAACACTGTAGCTCAAATGCTTTCCAGGACAGTTTATGAAACCACACGGGATTACCTGCAAGTCAGAGGCATGAAAGAGCAAAACCAATCACCTCACTCCACACCACACAAAAAGCTGGTATCTGGGGGCTGAGACTCTCCAGTGCCAGTGTCTCTACCAGTGCAGACTTAAGCAGAAGTCAGCTGTGCATGGGAGCAATGATCTAACAGAGAAGAGGAACAGGAGGCCAAGGTACCCACCAAAGGCTTTGCTCTCTACTACAGCTCAAGGAGCTCTACAGGTGCTCGAGGTTCCTGTTGTACCTTCTGCTCATAAACCACCATCTTTTCTTGAGTTCCTCTCAAATGTCACCAACACCTGGAGCAGTGCAGAACACTGGCTGAAAACAGGTGATAGAGCTTAGGCTAAACATGCATCACCCAAAGGTATTGCCTGTGTCCTAAGCCATGCTGCTACAGCAGCACTGGTGTTGGGGTTTGATTCATTCGGGTTTTGTTGTTTGTTTTTTTTTTTTTCAATATATGCACTTCTTCATATCCTTTCTGTTCCCTTTTGGCCACAGAAGCCCACTGTGCTAGACAAATCCAGTATTTGGATTCTGGATGTAATGGAATATCATTTAGCTGGCAGTAAAGACTGCTTGTATCTACCTCAGAACTAAATTTCAAATCATCTGGGGTCTTTGCAAGAGTTTGGTTCTGGAGAAAAGAGCATTTTCCACACTGTCTAAACTTGACTTATTTCTCTTCTTGCCTTTTACACAGAGTGATTTTCTTTTTAATCACATGGGTGGGGGGAACATATATACATTATTTAGAAATAAATAAAGAAGATGCTGAAAGATGTGATGGCTTGTGGATGGGAAATTATATTCCTTCACAGCTGCAGTAATGATCTGATTAGGATCCAATCCCTCCACATCCCTCATGTGCAAAGTCATCTCTACAGAGGTGAAGTCACCTGAGGGTGAGGGATGGAGGGAGGGGGATGTGCAGAGGGAGGCTCTGACACAACGTGGTACCAAAAGAATTGTGCATTTGCCCTCTGGTCACCTTAAAAAATGAGAAATTTCCTTCGGCACTGAAGGACCTTTTCTGCGGATTCTGGCAGCAACATCTTTGAAAACTACGGTTCCATTGTTCAACCATCATTTATGTGCATATCTGGATGCTCTGCATGAACCAGAAATTCATCCACCCTTTTTGGTCTGTTCTTTCCCTTCTCTCCCAGACTTGCCACCTTCCTTACAAGTCTGCCTTTCAGCTCTCTCTTGCTGCTGTTTCCAAGCTGCGTAGGAAACCAAAAAAGTGTGCCAGCACTGCTCCACCAAGTCTTATTCCAGCTGCCTCTGGCTAGATTTTCAGCATAGAGTAAGAATAGTCATTTCTTCCCCTTTTCCCCCTTCTCAGAAGTTAGTTTCCCCTGATCCAGATGGCACTCTTAGCCCAGACAAACTGCTGGGGAACTCCCCACCATTAGCTGCCCTCCTGAGAAAACAGCCCCTCGTCCTCACGCATCTGGGAACACCTCTGATCTACAGACAGGGTTCAAAGCTTTCACTGCTGCTGGGATGCACAATCCCTTCACCACTACAAAAATAAATTCTGGGGTTTTTTTTCCTCTTCCCTCTTACTTTCATATTGACTTTTTTTGTGGCCAAGGAAATAGAGCCCTAAAGACGATACAAGGACAGAGAAAGTAGAGCAAATGAGATCAAAGATTCCAATTTACTCTCCCCCATCCCTTGTAGGAATTGAAGATCAGCCGGCAGTAAAGCCTTAATAGTAGTATTAAAAGGCAAATAAAGGGAATTTTTTTACAATGAACAATGTGACAAGCATACAAAATGCAGGACTCTGCCTATTGACACCCAAAAGGAGATTTCTGCAGACCTTACACACAAGGACAATCACTGTTGAGGCCACAATAGCACCTGCAGTACCTGGAAAACGGGGAGCTTTGTGGGGGCTGTGGGTTCCCACTTGCTTCAACTCCAAATGGATGACAAGAGGGACTGGCAGGGATGAATTCAGGCCAATTCAAGCCTCCTAATCCACCAGCAGCTGCATTTACTCAAACATGAGACTTCCCAGGCCAGAAATCTCAGCCATGCACAGCTCCCATGCTGCTGACTCCCTAGAATGCAGGCTCTCAGGACAACTCCATCCCTTCCTCACCCCATCCCAGCAGGATATCATCCCATCCATATCATCCCACAAACTCAGAAACAGTCAAAACAGCCCCTTAACTTGTTCCTGCAATTCAGGAACTGGGACACTGTGCCAAAGGGAACCCCAGGCTGGGCTGCAGACTTGTGCAAGCTAAAGCAGCAGAGCACAGCTGTAATTTGTCATATGCCACCCAGAGCACAGCTCACACAGCCAACGTGAGTGTTTTTTAGAGGCAGTGACATAGAGTAAAACAATCTCAGGCCCCAGTGACTTCATGGCCAAAGATTATCGGGTGCACTGAAATAATCTCGGAGGGCTGTGCTTAAAGCAGCTCTGATATGAGAACAGATTCTCTGTGTGCAGTCTCCTTCATCAGAATCCCTTGGTTCAGACAGATCTAAAGACAGATTCAAACATCATGACTGTGGCAATACACATGGGTGCCCAGGGTAGCAAGAGGCAGCAAAGGCTGCAGACTAGGAACAGCCTCGGCCCCAAAAACCTCCAGGATCTGTTTTTGTTTTCCATCAGCACAGAAATAAATCATTCCCTGCCCCTCTATCCACACACACCATCTTTATTTTTCTGCACTTGCTGGTTCAAACTCAGCCAAATTCATTAGTTTAGGTCACGTTTATGGATGACACATGCTGTACAGCCATGAAACAAAAAGCAAGCTTGGCTCTTGGGTGCAAAACTTGCTTCCTGTGTCCATTGCAGCTGAGGTCACAAGAACAAATTCACTAGAACTTAGCTGGTGCATACTGCAGCTTTGTTTTCAACCACAAAACATTCCACAAAAACAATGTCCAAGAAAGTGCTGTTGCTCTTCAGGCATTTTGTTTCCCAGGGGTAAACGTTGGGTTATTGACTGTAGGGGAGATGAGGAAAAGCTTTTGTTCATGTTTGGGGATTCATTTGGCTGCATTTCTTTCTTCATCATAAGTTACGTATTTACTTATATTTTACTGAAGGATCTAGAGGCATTTGGGAGTAGATGCCCAGGAATAGAACAACAACAACAACAAAAAAAGAAATTAAAAATCCTCAGCATGATCAGGATTGCTGCCTTCTGCATGTGGATTGTTCAGACTCAAGCCAAGGCTCAGACTGCTCACTCTTCTCTCTCTGATCCCATTGCCTCCCCCTGCACCACCAAAATTCCACAATTTGGTGTCCCCACTAATCCCTCACCCCTCTACTCTGAGCTGGTGGCTCCCAGCCTCTCTCTGCCACAGGCCTGGCTGTGATACAGCACAAACCCTGATGGCCAGCACGGTATCTTGTTCTCTAGCTTACATCAAAAGCTGCTTCATGAGTTCAGATGCTCCTTTTAATGAAGAGATGAGGGGAAAAAATCCTCCTCTCCTGCTGCTGAACACAGCTGAGCACAGCTCCCTCCTCCTGCCCCCTTTGCAAATTACCGGGATATTGTCACTAATTATCAGGCTCAACAAGTGAAATTGTGCAATTTGCTACAGACACGCTGGAGAAGCGATGAGGAAAGTGGGGCTGGGAGGAGAGGGGAGTGTGGAGGAGCCCTTGGGGCAGGGAGCCTTGGGGCAGCCCACAGGGGCAGCTCCTGGCACAGGGAGGGGTCCTGCTGGCAGCACTGTTGTGTTTGCATTTCAGAGTGTTTGCTTTTTTTTTCCTGCTTGATGTTTACTTCAAGCATTGCACTCTGAGGGCTTATAAAGAGGATTAAGTGGTGAGGAGGTCTCGCAGAGTTAGGAGGAATTAATCAAGCAGTAATCAGGAAGGAAATTAATCTGAAGAGTTAATTAATCAGCCAAGGCAGGGAGACTGCAGCCAGTTGTCCCTATCACACCTTCCAGGTTGCTTTTTCGTGCAGCAGCACGGCAGCAGGGAAGGGAGAAGGCAGTCCAGGGCTGGGTGGCTGTTCAGCCACTCCTCTACACTTTCTAAGGAGAAAAAGAGAAACCCAAAGGGGCCCAGGAGATTTCCACACCCACATCCCCCCATGCAGGGACCTCAGTGAAGACATCTCCACCCATGTGATGTGTGGTGAGCACTTGTCATCTTCCCCCCCTTGCCCCTGGACCAAGGGGGGGATGCAAAAGCCTGCAGCATCCATTTCAGAGACTCTTCCCTGCTCCAAAGTGGCAAGAGTCTCTTTCCTTTGGAAAAGGGACCTAGATATGCAGCCCCCAGGTTTTTCATTGCTTAATTGATTCTATATACCCCATGTTTTCCTTCCAGCATCCTAAATAGTCCTTTTAGTTCTTCATTGTTCAACTCTTCTAAATATGCACCATTGGGGATTGCTTCCCTTCAATCTAGTCTAGCTGCATTTTATATATTTAGTTTTTCTTTTTCCTAATCTTTTTTACAATACATTCCCTGCAGAACCTTAATCATTTTAGTTGCTCTTCTCTGAATTCCTTCCAAAAGGCGTCAGGCAGAGTGTTTTGCAAATTTGTTCTCGTCCCTTCCGGGCTGCATTTTGACTAATGCCTGTTTCCCTTGTGATGAGACATGCCCCACGCAGGCTGCCTGATCAGAGATGCTCAGCCTTCCTCACAGCCTGAAGCACTTGGGGGAAGAAAACTCCCCAGTTCACAGGGGCTGCACCACGATGCATCTTTGAACTTAAAAAACCCAGGCCGGTTAGCAAAGACATCTGAAATGTCATTCATTTCACCATTATTATAATTATTATTAGATTATTTTAATGCACTGAGTAGACATTTTAATTGCCTGGATGTGGATAGTAGTTTCTATTGTGTGGACTGCAAGCAAAGGTTCATCCCTACATGCTGCCACAAGAGGTACGGCCGGTTCAGAGCCAAGCCCAGGGTGCCCCAAAAAGCTCCTTCAAAGCACCCCCAAACCAGCAGCTCCTTCAAAGCAGCCCCAAAAAGCTCCTTCAAAGCCCCTTCTTCAGAGGGCAGCAGGGCCCATCCCTCCATGTGGTCACCCCACAGTCACTGAGATCCAGGATGTGGCAGAACTATTGCAATAGACCATCAGCCTTGTGCATTGTATTAGTTACATAACCTTCTTCCACCTAAACTGTGTCAAAATAAAGGCCAAAAAGCTGCATTTCACAGGAAAGGACCTGTGGGACTGGGAGGTGAGGAACCACAGGTGGGACCTGGGGCATGCAGAGGTGAGGGGTGACTGGAGGGAACCCAGCTGCACTGAGGATGCTGGGTGGGGTCAGAACTGGCCACACTCAAACAATGATCTTCATCAGCAGAGAGTCCCAAAAATTGGCTAAAGCAGCCTCAGCAGAAACCACATCCACTCCACAGCTTCATCAGCCCCTACAGCCATTAAAGGATTCATTCTTGTCATCCCATTCCCTTCACACCAGTTGTACTGCCAAGGAAGACTGGGAAGCACTACCTGCTCTCCTTGAGCAATTTCCACCCTCACACAGAAAGCTCCCACACCACCCAAGGCTGTCCCTCTCCCTAAACCATGAACTTGTCTCTTTTTCTTTTTGATATATAATGGCTATTTGCACACATCCTCCAGAAAGAAAACTGACCTCAAAAAATAAAGCTGAAAAAGCAAGAATTCACTGCTCTTGCCTAAAACAAAGCTAAACACCACAGAGTTTGGAAGGAATGGTGAGATGCCCCTGACACATGCACATTTCTGGTTATCCTGACCCAGAGGAGCAGTTCCTCACAGATCATTTTGTGCAGGGAAAATCCTGTTCTTTTCTCACCTCTCCCACACTGCCTCTCTGTAAACAGCTGGACCCATTTCATTATAACTCACTTCTACTGTGACTGCTGATTATAGAAGATTGATTTTAATAATTTATAGCCTGCCCAGCACCACAGCACTCTGGCCACCAACAGGTATCCAAAAAGGTTCTGTTCCGGAAATCTTTCCATCCAAAGCCAGAGTCTCAGATACCTCAGTGATCGATGCATCCCGGTGTGGTATCCCAAGAGCTGAGAGAAAAAGAGATGCTGCTGTTTCTCTCCACACTAATAATGGCACAAAGAGGACACATTAGCAAATAGCAGCTTCTTCCTTTGAAATCCCCTGCCCTCCTGGCTCCAACAGAGACTAAGGATTGAATATCTAATCCCTGAGAGGGGTGCCACTGTGTGCTGACTTTAAGGGGTGCAATGCTTTTATTCTGGCATTTCAGGTGGCAGTTTAAAGGAGAAGGCATTAAGTCCTTCCCTAGCATCTAAACCCACTGCAGGAGGACCCCAAAGCGTCTCCTGAAACACATCCCTGGGTCTCACAGAGAGATGTATGGGTAAAACAGAATAAACAGAAAGAATAAGCACCGTGCACATACACACAAATATGTAAGCTTGGATATACATATGCTCAGATTAATGCACACCCTCTCAGATGATGCTATCAAATACATTACTCTCCCAAATCCCTGCAGAGCAGTAGACCATCTCCAAGGTCATATTAGCATGGAAGCAATGTAATTCCATTACCCAGGCTCCTTTACCCATTTCTAGTTTTCTCTGTTGATGTTTGCTCTCTTAATTTTAAACACCAGTCGTATATCTTATGGCCCAGCCTGGGAACACTTTGCTCAAGTGGTAGTAAACACATGGCTTAATTCACTCATTCTCCAGGAAAAAAAAAAAAAAAAAAAAAAAAAAAAAGGAAGTTTTGCTGCATGAAATATCTACATCCACTGCTGAAAGGTGCTGTAACTAACTTGGGCTCAAGGAACAACCAGAGCATGCAGGGTGGTATCAGAAAACCTGCACATGCTGCTCTTGTCAGGAGAAAAACATCCAAGGGGCTGTGGCTCATCTGCCAACAACGTGCTGTGTGAGCCTCTTAGGGCAGTTCAGAGCTTGCACTGAAGGGTGTTGGCCAATTCCCCACGTGAGGAAAGTTCTCCAGTCAGAAAGCTCGACCAAGTACCTGATAGCAGGGGGAAACAGGGCAGGAGGGGGGAGCAGCCAGCAAGGCAAGCTCCAAAGAGAGAGGGGATGGAGGAGAGTGCAGGAGCTACCACTCTGACCCATAGTCTTGTTCCACACAAGCCCTCTGCCACCTTCTGCAGGGATTTTGTCCTTCACAGCAGAGATTTTTAGAGATTTGCACCCTTGAGGGTCACAGCACACAAAACCTCTTGGAAGCCTGGCTCCGCTTCTCCAGTCCACACCCTGAGTTCCCCTTGCTGGACACCATCCTCCTCTATGCACCAAAGCCTTTCCTAACCTGTCTACAAATCTTCCTGAAGTTCAGGCCATTGCTCTCTGTCTATTCATCTTCTGAAAACATCTCTAATCTCTCATTTTTACCTTTTATTGCCTGCAGAAGACTCTGATAATATAACCTCCTTCACACCTCATCTCTTCTAGCTGACACCATAACAAAGTTTAATAATAACAATCTCCAACAAAGAGAGTGGTAAAGGAGCACAGGAAGCACTTTTCACCAGAGATCTGCCAGGAACATTCATCTCCAAAGACACTTAGACTTCTTCCAAAACTCCCATGTTCCACTTTGTGGCAGGCCAGTGCTGATTGAAGGCCACGCAGGAGGTCAGCACTCACACCTGCCCTTCAAGGGAGATGCTCAGGACAGTATTTCAGGATGCTTTCACCCTCAGCATGCTCCACCTTTGGGTCTCCCAGTCTTTTACTGAGTCTAATGGATGGTCCTGAGGCTCATTCTGCTACCAGAGGTGAGAGAGACAGCTCCAAATGCTCCTGCATGCACCTAGTGAGGAACCCACCCCTCCTGGGTGGCTGTGGAGGGAGTCTGCAGCGCTTTCATCTCGTTAAGCCTCTGCAAAAGCTGCTCCAACATCAAACTGGTGAACTGTCCACGGCAGACTTTTTAGCAGAGAATAAATAAAAATCCAGCCATGGTATTTTAACAGTCTACAAGGCATCATTTCTACCTGGCTGGCCCTTAGCCCCTTGCATGCTCAGGATGGCTCCCTGGTCTGCTGGTCACAACAGGGAGCCTGTCTCAGCCCCGAGCCTGTCTCAGTCCCAGTCTTCTCATCAACACCACATAAACTCACCGAGTTACTGTGAGTAAAGCTCTTTTTCTCCAATGAAACACTTTATTAAGTACCATCCCCTGCTCCCATCATACACACCCCAGCACTCATCAGACATTAAACCCAGGATTGACGAAGGATGTTAGAGGAATCTCAGTAGGATTTGTCTATTAATTCCCTTTGCTACTCTTTAAATGCCTATGCTTAGAAAAATGCTGGCACATATGTACTTCCCAACAGGTGGCCAGTAATGAAATTATCTGCCAGCTGCTTTCTCAGTAAAGCTCAGCTAATCTGGTAAGAGGAGTACCCCCAACAAAAAAACAAAAAAAAAAGTACCACTGAGAGTGCAGGTCTCAGAGCTGCTGTCACAGCTGATGGAGGCTGGAACACGGGTGCATCCTTGGGTCCTCACTGCTCCAGAAGTGCAGGCACAGCATCTCCCCACCTCCCAGCCCACATTTCCCATGTCTGAGGCAGAAGCAAAGGCAGACCCACAGCAAAAGCCTGATCTGTGCATTTGTGATACACCCCAGAAACAGGGATAAACAACCTCAGACAGATGAGAACTTGTAGTTTCTTTATCCTCCAGGAGCCAATATTTACTAGAAACATTTCCCTCAGCCTACGGCTTCTAGGAAATTACAGCTTGATATCCTGAAGATTTTACTCAGTACCACAAAGTATTTGACCCCCTGCTCTTCAACAGCTGCAGCTCAAGGCATGAGCACAGAGCCTGCAGTCCTTCTGTTCACTCAAAACACATGCAGCAGTGTGCACCCTTACTTCCAGGCTCTAAATGTACAAGTTTAAATTCAAATCTTCAAACTATGATAATTCAGACAGGTACTGAGATGGTTTTGTTTAGTGTGATTGTGATGGAGACATAAGATTAAATAACTGTGGGCTTCCATGCAGTTCCCCCTGCTCTGTTTTAGCATAAGTTTGTGTATTTTGCATTTGTTCTACCCCTTCTTAATCAAGATAGTCAAATATACCTTCTCAGTAATTTAACCTGACAGAACTGTGCTGGACTGTGTATCAACCAAACCTCTTCACCAAGACAACAACTTTCAGTAAAACTTCCAAGGACTGCAGCCTGCACAATGGAGCCACATCCGTGGGTAATACATCTCCCATAGCTACTGTATTCTAGACCAATAAAAGAAATTAAAATTCAACCACCAACCTTCCATCTCCCACACCACTAACCAAAATGGGAAACACTTCCTGCTCCCTCCTCTCCCCAGCCTCCTCCTGCCTTCCCCATTCACACCCCAAAAAAAGCCAGAAGCACTGCTTTCCCTCCTCCTCCACTGATCAAGACATGCCAGCACACTGAGGAAATCATTAGCACAAATTGCAGCCAAGGTTATTTATCCTTACAGAGCCTGCCCAATGGCAAATGGGAGCTCCAGCCACTCCTGGGCTCTGGAGCTCCACATAGACAAATAGACACCACCAGCTATTAACAGCTTCATACAGCCCCTCCTCACCTGTACCTCCCCCCTCCATGCCTGCACTCCATGAGAAAAGAGAAGAGTTTCCTCCTTCTCTGCCTGCTTTGGTAAGTGTGACATGAAGAATTTGTCCAATAAGAGCCTGGACTGCTGCATTGCCTCTCCCTCCTCCTGCCACACACTCATTTCTTCACCTGTCCCTGCCTGGAACTTCCCAGCATCTTTGTATGTCACTGTGCACTGCAGATACTGATGTTGCCAGGGCCATGAATCCTTCAGAATTCGTGTGCCATAGAGAGAGTTCAGAGGTCCTGAAGCACACAGAGCCTTGTGTGTACATGCTGACTTCTGATAGTACAACACTTGGAAATGGCTCCTGGGAATAACACTCAGGTGCTGAGTTCAAAACTTAAGGTTCTCCACTAAGAATAGAGGATGTTAGAATCTGCACAAAAGCCTGAGGGTATTGAAAACCACAAATTTTGGTTTTGTAAAAAAAAATTTCAAGGTAAAGCCTGATCCAGGGATAAAGTACACATTTTTGCCACTGGTTGGAAACCAGGATTCATCCTCAAGGCAGTTTCAGACAGCATGTTGCCTCCCTGCCTGCATCCAGGAAGGTTTCCAAAGGCAGGTATCAAAGCAGAGCAGCACAGCAACCAGGAATTTGAACTAAAATACCTTTTGCAAAAGGAGAGCTTGCACAGCTTTCTGCAAGCTGTCTAATAGCAGGTAAATAAATGCCAGGTTTTGACTCAATGAAATAACAAAATAAGGTATTAAAAAAGAGAGGCAGCTGGCAGGCATTCAAAAGCCCAGTAGCACATCCTAGTAAAATACTCAATCAACAAAATTTAATGGCACCTCTCCTCTTTTAGCAGAAAAGCAGAACTTCATTCCCTTCTGGCAGATTAACACAGAACCTGCCCATAAGGCTGGGCCCAAAACCTTCATCTAAAGCTGGCAAAGCTCTGGGAGGAGCAAACCCAAGTGAGAGACCCTGTGCTGAAGCATCCCAGAACCCAACACGGATTCCAGCTTCTCCGTTGGGATGCACTTAAGAGGAAGTGACTTTTTTTGGTGTTACCTGATCACAGCCAGTTCAGCAGAACTTAAATCAATGCCTTCACCTATACACATCAAAAGGCAGGAAAGTGCCTTGCTTTACCCTTACAACTTCAGCTTTAATATGCCAGAGTGGGACACGTGTGCTCTGCTGATGAGGGGTTCTGGCACATGCTGACATCCCATTAACTCCAATATCAGTTAACAGACAGAAGCAGCCAAGAAGCATCACTTGAAATCTTTAAGCAGAGAGAATAAGCCCAAATCGCTCCTAAATATACCAGCAGCATAATGGATTTACATAGAAAAGAAACATAGTGAAGACAATGTTTTGTTATTAAGAACTAAATAATAATATTTAAAAAGGAAGAAATAGCTAAAATCCAGCTGCCCTGCAGCAGGAGAGTAGAATGGGATTTCTGCAGACATTCAGAAATAAAAGGCTGTATCTAATTTCAATTTCTATCACAATTCCTTAGATCAAGGGAGATTGAGAACAAACAGGATATAGAAGAATTAATACTCCTTAAATATAATTAAAGCATAAACAAAATAAAATAATAAAAACGGAGAGCAAGAAAATAAAATAATGGTTAAAACAACTAAGAAAATTATTACTGGAAAATTCAGCATTATTTCCTCTCTTTGTCCTACACAGAGGGACAGACCTGAGCAGGATATTCAGAAAAACACTCAACAGCCCAAAAGGCATGAAGTCTCATTATGAAACGCTGCAAGCAATTTAATTCTAGGCTTAGAAACTTGTCAAGAAGGCAGAAGCTCTTTAAATCTGTAAAGACTTTTCCCTTTATATACACATATATACATAAAACTTGTATTTGTTATCCTGGATGGTGTGAAGAATAAATTAATAAACCTAACTTTAAATTTATAGTGAAAAAATCAAAGGAAAAAAATTATTTAAGAAGCTAAATGATAGTGGAATCAAGAGGATGAAGCAGTTGGTCTATAAAAACAAATCATGCTGAACTACCTTCAATGCCTTATTTTCCCCTGATTGAATTACAAAATTAGTCAATGAAGACTGTAATATATTTGATAATGTCTCAGAGAAAAAAACTTTCTTGAAAAATTAATTCAAACTGGGTTGGATATGAGCACTTTCATACTAATATAACAGTAAATTTGATTTACAGTGCTCTTCCCTGCTAGTGCCAGTCTGGATGGCATAACTATGGCAGAGCTTTAAGCCAGTCTATGTGGCAATATGTGTCTATTTAGGGGATCATGTGGGACCATCATAATTTCTGAAGCCACTACTGACACGAGGCTCAATGACTGAGCAGAGCTGGTTCATTCCCACCAGCTCAGCTGCCTTCTCCTAAGTCAAGAGGCACCAAAGGCACAAAGTCACTGGGGCAATGCATCCCTCAGCCAGCAAACACGGGCAGGAGTAAGAAAACCAAGATGTAAACTTTAAAAACATTCAATAAAAACAAGTTTTGGTGATAAATCACCGGTGGGACCATGCTTTGCACAAGAAGGAGGTGTGCCCATCCAGCACTGGGGGACCAAACCTGGAGAAACCCTTCTGGGTGCAGGGACAGGAGACTCCCACACACCAGGGAGCTTCAGTAAATGGCAACAAAAAAATAAAATGGGCTGGTGGTGCTGGAAGGACTGGGATGAAGGAGGGTTTGTATCCACACCCTTGTTTAGCACTGCAGGAAGAGCCAGATGCTATAGCCTCAGGGATGGACAGCCATGGGGATGGGATGTAAAAGCACATTATGAGCTAACTTAAATAAACAAACTGAGCTGTCCTCTGGCAGCAACCCTGCCCCTGGGTCCAGCCCAGAGCACCTTTGGTGACCAGCACAGAGACTCTGCACAACACATCCTCCTGACAGGTCTCAGCAGCCAGTTCCCCAGCACAGCACCCCACCAGTGGAAGGAGTGTCTGCCCTGTCCTGCTGTTCCAGAGTCCCTTACCAGCTACTCAGGCCTGCTGCAGCATCCCGCTGCTGTGTGCACAGGGATGGTCACAGGAATTTACCCAAAAACCAAATGAAAAATTGTTAGAGAAATTAAGAAATCAATAAGAATAAATATTGATCCTAGACCATTGTTACCTTGAAATTATAGAGGGGTTTTTTGGGTTGTTTTTTGTTTGTTTGTTTGTTTTTTTCTTCATATCATTACCCCAGCCACTTTGGATAAAGACATGCTTTACTTTTTGCATGGACTGTGCACCTGCTGACGGGGGAAAACTTGGCTGTTTTGCTCTTTCCAAAGCAGTGGCCCAGTGGAAGCATGGCAGCCCCTAGGTCAGACTCAGGGCATCCCTGGATGCCAGGAGAGGGTGACCACAGGCTCCTGAGCAAGAGATGAGGAGATCTGGCCAGCATCTCCTGCATTGCTGCACAGCCTAGGGAGAAGGAGAGGTGGAAATCGGCCCATCAGGATGAGGATCTCCAGGTCTGATTCCCACACCTCCTCTGCATGGTGAGAAATGTGTCTCAGCCCCAGGGCAGCAGTGTCTTTACCTGCCTCTCCACGTGCCAGCTCCACTCAGTGTAATGATTATTAAGCCCTGTCAGCAGATATCAAACCAATGGTCACAGCTCCACAGGCGAGCGCCGCCACGGCCCTGCTCACAGGTTTTTATTATCTGCCTGGAAAATTGGGGATGTCACAAGAGTTCTTGGAGCACCAGCATGGAATCATCTTGTCAGCAGCAAAAAGGCCAGTTCTCCCCTGTCCTGCTCCCAGCAGCTGTCTCAGCCCTGCAGGCTCCTGCGGGAGGAGGAGGGCAGGGATGAGCTGGAGAGCCCCTCGGGCACTGCCCAGCCTGGAGCCGCTGCGGCACCGACATCTCAGCCCCTGCCGTGTGAATCATGCTGTGAAGGAGAAACAGAGCAAAGGAAAACAATGTTCTTCCTCTCACACTAATTCACAGCCTCTTGTCTCACTCGTGACTGCGTTAGGCTGAGAAGAGCTTGCAGTTTGCTGGGGAGGATGAAGCATGAGCTGGCATGGAGAGAAGATGGAGATGGAGGTTCTTACAGGTTGTTCCATGGAATGAGAAGCAAGCCAAATGGTTTTTAATCCAAAGTCCAAGCAGACATACCCTTTTCTTTGCTGTAACTGCATGATTTTTCACCCTCTGCAGTTTTTGAACTGTGCACTGCTTTAGTTTGAGTGACATTGAAAGTAGATGTGGCAAAACCACCTGCCCAGAGACTGTGCTTCTGGATGGGCATCTGATCAAACACAGCTTTCTCACATTTTTGGTAGGGAAAACCCCTTGCTGGTCACAAATCCAGGTCTTTCAGCAATATCCAAGGGCAGCCAGTGGAGCCATAAAACCTCCCCAACACCCAGGTGCATGAGATGCTGGGCTGATGCTTGAGGGTCCACATGTGAAACAGTCCCTTCCAGAAGAGGCTGGTAACTCCTGCAGGTGCAGGGCCAAAGCAACAAAGTGAAGCTTTCCTGGACCTACCAAGTTCCAGCAGATACAGGAAACAAAGGGGCTGTGAGACACAGAAGATGCCCAGCTCCAAGCTATTCTCCTGCCACGAGCCTGAGAGCAGAAGGGAAATCCTGCAGCACAGCCCCAGTGTGGAGCAGAGCACAGTGACAGCTGGGGACTAGGCTGGGGTGAGTTTTTGTGGGTGTACTAGGCATCCTTCCCAGCATAGTGCCCCTCAATCACCCTGGCAGCAGCTGTGTCTCATACACAGAGTCCAAAGAAAGACCTGTGGCCAGTTTGAGTGACATCCTGAGTCCCTTTGCTGAACCACAAGACAGGTTCAGGGTAACAGACTATTCCCGTACTCTGCATTATCCAAGGCCATGGCATAAATTGAAGACCACTGTCCCAAACAGAAACTGGATTATAACCCTTGCTCCTCAGACACAAAATATGAGACTCCAAATGTGATTTATTTCTCCTGTGCACAAAATATTACCCAGCTGCTTTTGTATACAGGCATTATCTTCTGGTCCATTGATTTTTAATAGCATGGTTGTAGATTGAAATTAGATGCCTGAGCATCCCACTTCCATCAACAGATGCTAAATACTGGTGCTGCTGATGGAGGTTTTTGGAACTGTCCTGGACATAGACAGGCTCTCTATTGCACCACAAGAAATAGAACTTGGAGATGGGACAAGCCCATTAGATCATCTGATGCTCCAGTGCTCCCTACAATTTGCTTCCCCAGTGCTTTTGCCAGTCAAAGCTTGAACAGCCCAGGTGACAGCTCTTATCCATTCCTTTTGGAGTTTATTCTGCTGCCTCTGAATTTCTAGGCACTCCTTCAAGCACATTCATCCCAGGTTCAAAACCAAGCAGCACTTTCCTCTTTCTTCTCCCCATTTGCCTTCACAGCTGCCAAAGGTTTCCCTTGCCAGTCCTGCATTTACATGATAGTCACCTGTCCCTTGACAGAGTGCAAAGCTCTCCTGCTCCAGGGTTTAAGGACAGAGTGACAGATCTCTGCATCCCTGGCTAAATACCACATAAATGAACAACAATCCTACAGCAAGTTATGAGGAGGAGGAGGTGATAAACACAACAGGGACATCCTCCCAGAGGACCATTTATCAGCATTAGCAGTAGCAAAATCTTTTTCAAAGAATAACTGGACAAGTGCAGTACAGACAAACCACAACTAAAATATTAATTAAAATCCTCTGGTTCTTCCAACACTGCCCTGCACCTTCATTAAAGCCTCATCAAAGTTGGCATTCAGTTGTCTGGTCATTGGCTGCCTGCAGAGAGGCACATGAGTGTGCACAGGACACAAGATTTGTGGAGATGGTGGGTCTTCATCACACTTAGTCATAGTGGTTAAAGAAAATAGCTTATCCTGATGCTGTGGGTACTACCTGTTCTGGAGATCAGCAGAATTGTTCTGGCTCTGGGCTGTTATTCCAGCATCTTTCACTTAAGCAAAGCCATGAGAGGACAGACAGACACCATCAGAACAAGCAGCAGAGGCTGGAGCCATGGAGGCAAGGAGAGGGCAGGCAGGAGCATCAGTGCTGTGGAGAGGAGCCCTGTGAGGATTGCACCTTCTGCAGGGTGCTCTGGGGGCGCTGCTGAGGTGACTGAGGCTGGGCAACCTCACAGCTGTGGCAAAGATGGGTGCAAGCTGTTGGATGAGGACTTGGGGCAGTTCAGTTTCTCCTGGAGGGAGAGTGGGTGAAGGAGTGAAGGTCATCTTCCCAGCCCTGTGGTCCAGGGAAGCAGCCGTGGCTCATTCTCACCCTCTCACTCCTACACTTCACACAAAGGCAGAAGCCAGCACGGTGCCACAAGGAGCAGCATCCTCAGTTGTTAATACTTTGTTGGTGGAAAAGCCGATGCTCTGATGCTGGAAAAGGTACCAATTAAAAAAAATACATAAAAAAAATAAGTAAGTGCCAATCTCTTTCCCGCACCTCAGCTGATGCAGAATCACAGGTAAGATGAGGGCCACTCATGAAGCCTTTAACACCACAATGTGAGAAGTGTCTGTGAAAGTCCATGAGGAGACCGTGCTGATGCTGAGCTGCCTGGGCAAACACCAGCTCTGCCACGGGGCTCCCTGGGGGTGAGTGGTGCACCCAGGTTGGAGCACCCAGCCAGGACTGGAGCAAACACCAACACCCTGAGTGAGGGAGGTCCTGCACTGGGAGGAAGGGCCTGAAGCAATATGGTGTGAAGCAGGCTTGGGGCTTCTTGGGTCACCTGAACACCACGGATTTGTTTTTGGGTTTTGTTTCTTTTTGTCTGCTTTCAGCTGTGGCCTAAAAAAGACACCTGTGTTTTGTAAAAGCAACCAAAATAAATAATGGCTGGTCAGTGCACTTTACATTTTCTTTATAAATAACCCATTAATACTTCTGGGAGTGGGGAAATGTTTTATTTCTAGAGCTAAATAAATCATGACCTTTTGCTAACCATTTCTCCTGCAGGGTCATTCAGTGCACCTGTCCAGCCAAGGGTGGCCCCTGCTCCTTCAGACAGCACCACGGACCTGTGTGACCTTGCAAATCTTCACCACACCTACACCACCTGGGACTGAGGGACAAGGGGTGCGAGCATTCAGCTGCTGGAGTGAGAGTGGGTCTGCCTTTGCAAAGAGGAGAAGCAGAAGCCTGTGACAGTCACAGCACCTCAGGGGACAGGTGGGACCTCTCAAAGGTTTGCTAAGGAACCCAGGGCTTCATGGCAGCTCTCCCTGCTTGGCACCATACCAGCTACAGGCTGCATGGCACAGCAGAGGGTGAGACACTTGCCAAGGAACCATTAAAGCTGGAAAAGGTCTCCAAGATCATTGAGTTCACCCTTAACCTAACACTGTCCATTCTATCACTATACATGTCCCTAAGTGCCACATTCACATTTTTTTAAAGCTTTCAGGGACAGAGATTTCACCCCTTCCTTGAGCAGCCAGTTCTAATGCACAACTACCTCGTCAGTGAAAAAATTTTTCCTAATATCCAATTTAAATCTCCCACAGTGCAACTTGAGGCCTTGTCCTCTTGATCTGTTGTTTGTTACCTGGGAGAAGTGACTGACACTGATCCCCACCTGCCTACAAAGTACTTTCAGGTAGTCATAGAAAGCAATATTCAGCAGCTCAAAGAGCTTTATGCTTTATCACCTTGAAGGCATTAAATAAATAAACATAAAAATAGCACAGCTTGCACTTCAGTAGAGTATAAACAGGTATTTATAGAAGGAAGCCCCAGTGAAACCACATGCCCTTTCAATCCACTTCCCAGGCAAATAAACCCCAGTAATATTGAGGAGTAGAAGTATATCAAGGGTATTTGCAAACAAACTGAAGGATCCCAGCAAGGAGAACTCCTGAATTCCACCAGTCCCTGTTTCAGGGGGCTCAGCCCCTCAGGACTCTGCACATCTCACACCCAGCTCAAAGAGCACAGCAGCAATGGGTTCCCATTTCCAGTCCATTGCTCTGGAGAGCCATACATCCCCAAATCCCTGTAATTAGCCATGGCTGCTGATGTATGGCTGCTTCTCTCCTGTAGCTGTGCCAGACTGATAGTACCTTGCTCTTTCTTCCTGCTCCCACTACAAGGCAGGCTCCAGGAGGAAGGAATGAAAGGGCCCTGATCACAGATTTCTCCTGAACAGCTAACCCTTGATGTGCAGGCTCTCCAAGCTGCAGAGGGTTTGTCCATGCCTATACAACAAATAGTCAAGGGGGGAAAAAAGTAAAATCAGTGTATGATTATAGCCAGGCTTGGCCAAGGCAACATGGGACAGAATGAAGCCTCATATGACAGGCAGGTCATGGGTCTGATATACAAATATATATATATATATCCCACTCCCCCCTTTGAAGCTGCAGCAATAATTACATAATGAAAAAGAAAAAAAAAAAAAAAAAAAAAGAGGAAAACTAAAAAAAGGAATTAAAAACCCAAACTAACAAAAGCAAAAAGCCAGGCAACCAAGATATCTTTGCAATATCTGCTCCTCCTGAATTAGAACTCTGGAATTGTTCTGCAATCAACTCGGCGGACAGTAACCATCTGTTTATGGAAAAAAATGTTAATGGCCCCCAATCATAATCAAATAGGCAACTGCTTTAAGTACCTTTTAACTAACACTAAATTACAATGGAACAGCTCTGCAAGTATTTCTGACATCCACATGCACATCAGCAGTGCCAGCACTTTGATCAGGGCTATTAGAGCAAATATCAAATAAACTGATAGCGATGGGATTTCTCAAACATTACAGAAAGCGTGGGCAGCATTTGTTTACTGTTCGTTCGGTTCTCCCCCACCTTCTTGCTGCTTCTGCTTATTCAGAAAGAAAACACATATATGCATGTGCACACCACCCACCACAGCACACCCCGTGAAAGCCTGATCCCTGTGTTTTTCTGTCCAAGGCTGAGCTTCCATATGAATTCTCCAATGCCCAGAAAGGCTTGAGGCATTTTTATCAGCAGGACATCACCTGAGTTGTCATTCTCCTAAGTTCTATTACTTCCATGATCCCTGTAAAGGCCTCTGTAGGTCCTTTTCCCTCTCCTCTGGGTGGAACTGGCCAGCACATTCAGAAGCTGCAGCACAGAAAGGGGAAATCCAGGCAGGTAGAGCAGAGAGGCAGCATGATCATACGCCTTACTTTTTTGGGAAATCAGATTGAAAACAAATCAACTCTTTGCCAGCTGTAACCAAGTCTGAACCACAAGCTGGCACTGGCTCCACTCGGGGAAGAAAACCTTGTTTGGATAATGGAAGGAGTTTTTAATCTCAGTGCCTGGAAAATAGTTAATCTCAGCAAATCTACAAGTGCCCTTGTCTCTAGATTTTCTCTAGCACCTTTCTCTGCATATCTCAGCTAACTGGATTTGGTTTTTATTGAAGTTGTGCAGCACCAAGAATACATCACACAGATATGCATGAGCACACGTCCTTCATCCCGAGGCACTTGCAAATGTAACAGAAAACAAGTAAAAGGGGAATATATTTCAGTCCATCAACCTAAGTATTTACAGTCTCCATCACTGTGCCATCCAAATATTTTGTATGCCCCAGATCTTTTCTGTGCCATTGTTATTCTTTCACAAAATTTAATTTTTCCTAGTCCTGGGACTTGCATGCAGCTTTTTTATTATACTACAAAATTTCATTTCCTGTCATCTGCTGAGATTAAACCTGGATTGGAAGACACTGTTTACAAGGGTTGCAGTGACAAGCCTGACCCCAGGAGGTGAGCTGTAAAGCCTTCCACCTTGGGTGGGCAGTCAGGGAATGTGGGACATTGGCCCCAGAGTTGGAGCAAGTAGCGACTGAGGATGTTTGGCTCCTTATTCCCAAAAACCACCACCCCCTTGGGACACAGAGTAAACCAAAGGACTCCAACCAAATTTCAATTTCTTGTTCAGTAAGACCCTTTTCTTTTTCCCACACTAATACAAGGCTTTAAAAAGCATCCCAGCCTCTCCCTCTGGACACATCACCCTTCAGCAAGCGGCTGCATTTCTGCAGCTTCAACAGGTCTCAGTTTTAACATTCATTTTTCCCAGTGGTTTCCCCTCCACTGCCTCTCTGCTGCTCATGCAGCGCCACTCCTCACAGAAAGGAGCTTTGTTTGCCATTTCCCTCACTGCAGCTCCTTGCTCCCCAGGCTCCCCCCGGCTGCCTGTGCCCACCCTGCTCCTCCCAGCGCCAGCAGCCAAAGCTGGGGGCGGCCAGAGAGGGGCTCCGACCCCACCGCTCCCCGCTGATGAATGCGCTCTCCGGAGGGAACACGGGAAGGCGAGGGCATGGCCCGGAGCCAGGCTGGGCCAGCTCAGCTGAGGGGCACAGCATGGCAGAGCTGCTCTCAAAGGAGCTTTTGTTGGTGCCAGCGCTCCGGTCCGGCACGGGCACGCTCGGCTCCGCGGGCTCTGCCACCGCGGCTGGCTCCAGAGGAGCTGCAGCGCTGCAGGGTGTGCTGCCAGCCAGGGGAACACAAAGGTGGGCAGGCCATCCCCTGGAGTCCTCTCCCAGCACTTCTCCGACTTTCTCTCCAGTGAAGGCAGCTGGGATGTTGGACTCTTGGCAGCCTGGTTCTAAGGCTGGTGGGCAATCCAGCCCAGGGAGCCTTCCAAACCCAGCGTGACATCCAACTTTGTCAGTCCATGTTCACCTCTCTCTAGGAAATAAACCATCTGCTCAATGCTGGGAGGAGCAGAAGGAAAAAGATGTACTCAGAAAGGCTCACGAGGTGCTTTAGGTAACATGTCCAACACGAGCACACAATGTTCTGCTTCTGACAAAATCAACAGGAAAAACCTGCTCCTGCAGGCCTGCCAAGCTGGGATTTCAACAACAAGTGGCAACATATCAGCTGGCAACAAACAGCTCCTGAATCAGGGATGCACTTGCCCAGAAAGAGTCAGGGCTTGGATTTTTTTATTCCTTAGTAAATGATAACACAGTGGGTGCCATAAAGGATGCCTCCTGCCCAGGAGTTAACTGAGCAGAGCAGAGTTTGGGCAATGTGAGTAGGCTATGGTGGTGCCTATGACAATTGTGACTTAATAATCTCCGTGGTTTTGAAGATGTATTTGTCTTCTGTCAACTCCATTTCTCCAAGCAAAGTCAATAAAACTTGTAGAAAGTTTGCAGGGTTGCAGTTTCATATCAGAATTAGAAGAAACACAGCATGATGAGGAGGAAAGCAGATTTTCTTGCTAAACAATTTTGTCTCTGTTAAACTTCACACACAAGGGCCCATCGTGGCACCCGGCTGATTTCTGGGAATGCAGAATATCCACTGACATAGTTATCCAAACACCTCTAAACACGTACACACATCTGTTCACCAAGACTCATTACTCACATTAGGCTCACTTCACTCCTCTTTGATTCTTCCACTAGAGTCAGATGTTACTTTTCCTTTTCATACTTGTATCTCAAAGCTCCATCAGTGGCACATGCCCAACCACTTCCAAAGTGTTCTGACAAATCCCTCCAGAAAGCACATAACATCATCCCAGTTTTCCAGATGGGGAAATTAGAGCAGAGACAGAGGTTAAGACAGCTAATTGCCTATGGCCACTGAGTGAGTCATTAGAAGAGCTGGGAATTGATCCCAGGAACCATGACTTCCATTCCTCTACTCCACCCACCAGTCAGTACACTCCACCAGATGGTTCTTATCATTGGACATATGGACTAAATATTCCTAAGTTGGTGTAGAAGACTCACTATTTAATTAAATGTCCTGTCTTCTATCTCCATAGGATGCATAGGAGAAACTCCAGCCAGAATCCCATCTGGACCAACTCAGGAAATGTCTACGTGAAGAAAACAAAGCCCTAGGCAAGTGCAGGGAACATTCCCAAACCTATCAACCTGCCCTGCAGCACAGACCACAGCAAGGCCAGGAAAGAAGCAGTGACTCTGGAGCCTCGGGAGAAGCTCGTGTTTGTCCAAGCCTGGCTTCACAGGGTGCATGCATGAGCCACCAGCTGGGCTGGGAACTGCTTTGTCATGTGGAGGCTCTTCCTTCAGCCCTCACCGGGCACCACCAACGCTGCCCAGCTGGAGATACCAGCAGAGTCACAAAAAGCAGATGGCACAGAATCATCTGCTTCTGGCATTGGCTCTGTCACATCACAGAGCTGGTGTCGGTAGGACAGAGACCAGTTCTGCCAGGCAAACATCAAACGCCTTCTTACTTCCCAGTCACCATCACTGACACTTGAAATAAATTTATAAAGTCATTATTCATGACACAGTGGAGGAAACCTTTCATCAGAGAGTCATCAGAAAGAGACCTTTCACACCACTGCCTTCTCAGTATGGGCATAAAGTGACAGCAGCACCTTGGTCCCCACTCACAGATCAGCACACAGAGGCTGCACCTGCCTCCCCAACAGAGCTCAAAGCAATTTCACATCCTTCTGTCCCCCCTGCACACCCTGTACTCTGCAGCCAGTGCAGGGGCAGCCTGTGCACCACCACATCCATAAAACAGATTTCACCCAAGACCATGCTGTCCTGAACACAGTGCAGGGCTGGAGGGAGCAGCCTCAAAGCTCTCCTGGACAAGCTGTAGATGCAGTTATGTGCTCACAAGGAACACACATCCACACTCCTGCCCACAGGAGCTCACACAGGCGAGAACCACCAGCCCGTGTGTCTCCATTACTCTCCCAACAAACAGAAGAGGACTGCATTCCCTTGAGAAGGCTTTGCCTTGTAGGAATAAAGGCACAACACCTTTCCACGTGTGCTACAAGAGCCGGACAATCCTGGAAGGTGCCTCCTGCTAGGGCAAAGCGACTGCACCTACCTTTCATCCCAAACTTGGACCGCCGGCCATACTTGTTGATCATAATAAAGAGGACGACCAACAGGACACAAGCAAAAGCTGCCAGCCCAACCGCTATGGAAACCTGGAAGGAAAAAGCCTTAGAGTCAACACAGAGGAGTTTATGGGCCTAAATCAGAAATACAGCACCTCCTTGTCCAACTAAGCTTTCTACAGGCTCACACCAATCTGCTGCAGGCCTGTGGGTATCAGCTATGGAGCAAAACACAGGCTAAAGCAGCAGGCCCTGGCAGAGGTTGGAGTCATTACAGGCTGTTTGCAGGACTGGGAGCTCTGGGATCCTCCCATCAGCGATGCTGTTCTGGCACCAGTTTTCCCCAGCCTCTCACTCCATATATCTGCAGGGAAAAAAGACCTCTGCTCCAATGCCTGGGCTCTCCCTTCTCTGCATCACATCCCAAGCCTCCATTTCTGACATCACCTCTTTGCCATGACATTACAGCACTAAAGCTATTCAGAGCTCAGCTGGGAACACAATTCTGCCTCCATCCAAACACCCCTCAGGACAGAGTGAGGGAAAATAACACAACACAAAGAGAAAATAGAAGAAATTAATTAGAACTAAGGAGTTTTTCCCTGTAAAACATCTGAGTTTTCCTAAAGCCTCTAACAGTTCCCTATTTATTGTAATTTTATTAGTAAATATTTATACTACAACAATGTCCAAGTCCTTCACCAGAGCTGTGGTTCCACTGTGGCAGTGTACAAGCAGGGAAAGAAAACCTCTTTGCCCTAAAGGCTTTACAATCCCAGGCTTATTTTAATATTTATGAATATTTATTACTTCAAGTCTTTGCTCGAAATACTTTTATTGCATTGATGTAAACAACAATTTCTCTGGCATGTGTCCAATTGTTCTGTTCTAAGTCTTGTGATGCATTTAGACTTTGCTTCCTTTTACAAAACTGTATTCTGCTATAATAGAAAATACATCATTTAACCAAGAAGAAGTAATTTCATTTTGCAATACTTTTCCCTGCTCTTGGTACATTTATTATGATATTTTTAAATTTTTATTTTACCACACTCTATTTTCATTCCCAGCTTGTTTTCTGTGCTTTATATTTAATAATCAGTACACATTACTGCTCCAGCTTCACTGTTCAAAGCTTCCACTTCAGTTAAAGGAGGTTTTCTGTTAGATGAGACCAGAAACCAGGGTGGACTGAGTTTTGGTTATTCTGTTGACACTTCGAGGATTTCAGTATCTTAAAACTTTCACAGAATTAGAGCGATTGTATAACAAGCTAATTTTTTTCTTCTAATACTTATGCAAACCTTTTTTTTTTTCTTTTTTCTACCAGGATTCTGCAGAAGAAAGACAATACTGAGATCTGATAAGCCCTAGACTTACTTTTTCATTATAGGCATGTCCTGCACAGCAGGAGAGAGGGCAAACAGACATTGACAGAATTGAACCAAACTGAACTCAGGTCCCTCGCCGGGCTAAGCTTAACAGATCAATAACAGTCCAAAACACACAATTGCCTGTTTGTTTGTTCTCTGGGTGATACTTTTTCAGAGTGAGAATTCCTGACCCTCTGCCAGCAGAGACTTCACAGGATGCCTTGTTTTCAAAGAATTCCCTGGTTCCACACTGCAGACCCAAGAGGATCACATGGTTTGTGTCAGTATTTTACCTGCCTGACACAAGCCACAAAATCCTTCTGATTGCTGTCTTGAGTCACAAAGAAGGAGATTTTCCTTGCAAACATCTCAAAACAGCAGAGAAATACAAATACTGAGCCATCAATAACAAGGGATGAATGCAAAGCAGGTCTGTAGAGAAGAGACCAGGACTCACCCCAAAAGTGTCCTCCTCTGGTTTGTGGGTCACAGTGATCGGTGGGGTGGGACTCACTTCATAATCACCGACTGAAACCAGAACACCAAAGACACAAAATTCAGTGTGGCTCCCCTGGGACCCCCAAGGCATCAGCACATCCCAACAGCAGTGCCTGGCCTAACGAGATTCAGTTCACCCCTGAAAAGAAGCTGCAGCTTTCTATTTCAGAAGGCACAAATCAACCATCAGAGAGCTCCCTGTGCACATCAGCACAGAACACACAAACCAGCACTATGCTGATGTTGTTCCAGCCTCACAAATGAGAAACATCTGGGTGCCTGGTGTCCTGGAATAGGTTCCCACCACCCTTGAGCACTCTTCCTAGTTTTGAGATATCTACTGAACTGAGTGGGGTTAAAACACAACTGACTCCAGCAGAACTTGTTCTGAACAAACAGTAAATTGAATGCTTTTTGTGGTGTGTGTTTAGGGGGTGGAGGGAAGAATCTGTTGAAGAAACGTGACAGAATTGAGTCCTGCTTCTCATCCCAGCCCACATCAGAGAGATGCTGTTGCTGGGGACAGCCCAGCCTGCATGAAATTAAGATCCCTTTTGCTACACCACAACCAAGCACAATTTCCTTGGTAGGACCTTCTTTGGGAAACCACTAGAGAACAGGTGAACATATCCTGGTCTCATGAGATTACCGAGCTGGTCACAAGCTCCCCAAAAATCTTGTTCCTGCACAGGGAAGCCAGGGCTTTGTGTAACCTCCACCAATCTGCTTCTGGCCCCCTCATTTTTGCTGTGTAAATCACAGAGGGGAAGGAGAAACCACAGAAACAAACCAGCCACAGTGTTCAAAAGGCAAGGAGACACTTACTTGAGACAAAGTTGTCCGTACTCTCTGTGGAAAGGACAAAGAGAGAAGCAACACAGTTAGCAGCACAGCAAAGGGAAGGGGTCTCCTTCCCCACCCACCTCAGACAGACTCCACCACCCCAAAGAGCCCAGGAAACCAACTCTTCGTATTTTTTCCTCTTGGGAACTGCTCCTGGAAATTACAGCTCCTGTGCCAGCAGGACATGCTGGAGGTCAGGATGGAGAACCTTGGGCTGAAAGAGGAGGGGAGGGATACTGCTGTGAGGCCAAAATGGAGAACAAGTAGCACTTTTGAATGATTGGTAAACAACCCTGCTTTCAGCAGGCGAGCAAAGCTCAGCAGACACACAGGGCTCTGCAGGATGGAGGTGGACGGGACAGAAACAGACTTTTCCTTGCATGGCAGTGTGAACCCATGGATAAAATCCTTCAAGGATGAGGATCAACTCCCACGGAGGAGAACCCAGCTTGGGACTGGGAGTTAGAGGAGACCTCCTCTGACGTGCTTTTCACGAGCCACTCACAACAGCTGATAGCTTCTGAACTGGACACGGGAGCTGTGGCTGTCCAAGAGCTGCCTCCTGCCCGAGACAAGCACAGCAGACCCTGCTGTCAGCCTGCTCACTGCTCCAATCTATTCAGCAAAGATCCTCCAGCTCCAGAGGTGGCTAAGTCCTCAGACAGTGAGGTCTAAAGCCCTTGGTGACACTCAGTTTACACAGAGTGAGAATCACGTCAGCTCCCAATTCACTCACCCATGTAAGAAACTGAGCCCAATATTAACTGGAGTTTACACAGCTTTGCTGTCAGAGGGCTCCTGGAAGGATGCTGAAATGCTCACACTGAACATGGGTGAGGTTTGGAAGGGCAGTGTAAAACAAACCCCAGGTGACAAACACGGCTTTGCAAACCAGGGGAAAAAACCTGAACAAATATTTTTGTTTCAAGTCAAGCAGACGAGTAACCTGCCTTGGCTTTTTCTAGCAAGAGGAGAGGAAAAAAATTGAAAAAATATTTTATTTGGAGACTTTTTCTTCCCTATTAAGGCAAAGTCTAGTCATAAAATTCTTGCTGCTTCTACATTTTCCCCTTTCAGTTTTTCTCTGCTGGACTAAGCAAATTCTACAGAAATGCACAAAAAGGGTTTTTTCCATTAAACCCTATTTTTCCAAGCATAAAATATAGCCAAGAAATTTCAGCCAACTTGAGTTCTGTGAGAAGTTCCCAGAGAACTGAACACTCATCACAGGTACATTAACCTTTGTGGATTAAACAAGGAGTTGGTAGCCCGTGGCAGACATTCCAATGACAACATGCCATGAGATTTTTACAGGAAATGATACAAATCTGTCCTGGGAGCCACTGCCCTGCAGCATCAGAGAGAAGGCAGATATGGCATGGATCTTACATGTCTCAGATCCCAGCTTCTAACAGCACCTTGCTCCTCTCAGCCTGGAAAGCTGAGTGTGGCCTTTTACCAATGAGAGTTTTTTGATCAGGGAGTTATAAAATATGTGGTCATGGGTCCTTTTCTATGCTGACAGAAAGTCTTCTAGGCACTGTGCTTTTGTTAATTAATTAAGACTAATA
Source organism: Prinia subflava (assembly GCF_021018805.1). Taxonomy (NCBI): domain Eukaryota; kingdom Metazoa; phylum Chordata; class Aves; order Passeriformes; family Cisticolidae; genus Prinia; species Prinia subflava. Next base: position 7,285,064 of record NC_086261.1, read on the forward strand.
ATCTCACCCTGGGTAGTGACAGCAAAGCCCTTGCATGTGTTAACTGCTGTAATCAACAAGGGGCTTGAATGAGCCACGCTGGGGACCCTGCAATGTGTGGCATTTTCTGAAGGAATCTACCTTCAAATGGGAAATTATAAACATCAGCTGCAGTGAATGTATATGTCAGCTGTGGTAGTGGACGAGGCAACAAGCTTCAAGGGAAGTAAATTACATCCTGCATTGGGTTGACAGGGTCTGCCAGGGTGAGGAATGGCTTGGGACTTTGGATCAGAAGAAATAAAGGAAATGGGTCAGCTCCTGCTGAGAGATGGTTCAGGGTCAGTCAGAACCCCACACCAACAGCACAGGAGGCGTGGGTGGAGCTGCATCCACAAGGGCAATGTTTTACATATATCCACAGAACCCCACTCTCCCAGAGCCTCTAACACAAGATGCTCTTCAAACATCAATATGCTTTTCCACACTGCAGCATGGCTCAGCTCCCTTTCCAAAGTCACCTCTCCAGAGCAGCATATCTGCCTCCCTTTTCTGCAAGTCCAGCACACGCTTAGGAGCTGCCCCCATTTCACAGATGGGGGAATTGAGACACAAAGGTGGGACCTGACAGAGCTGAGACTGCAAACCTGTGCACCTCTCCTCACCCACCTACGTTTGATAAGCTCTTCTGCCCTGACAGAAGGAAACATAAATAGGTCAGATAGTCAAACAGGGCAGCATCCTTGAAGTCAGAACACAAATTTTCCACTCCCATCCATATCAGCTCATTTGTTCAATTGTCAGATCTTCAAGGCAGAGATTTGGGTTTGCATTTATGATATTTGACCTGCGGGAAAACTCTGTGTACATATATGGTGTGATATAAATAATAAATGAGAGTACCGTTGGTATTTTGCTATATTTAGCAAACGCCCTATTTTGCTGGATTTTCTTGGGCTGCAGGGGCCAATTTAGAGCTGCCACTTTCTCATGGCATCATTCCTGAAGGCAGCACAGATCTTAACTCCATGATGGCCAGCGTGGTGTTGCACTGTTGGGGAACAGACCAAGATGCTCCTATGCAGCAGACAGGCCACCACAAAAGTCTCTACAGCGCTTCCCAGAGATGGATCTTCATGTCCTCAAATACTGGTTTGGTTTTTTTTTGCACTTAAGCTGTGAATCACCAGGGAGTACAACAGGGAATTCCAAGCAATCAGTTAAGAAATCCCAGCAAACTGATGCAAAGTGACTAATTGAGCTGTCGCATCTTTTGTAGCCCTGTCATCCTGGAATTGCACATATTGCATTTCGAAAGAAAACAATCCTGACACCGCTGCATCCAGCTTTAATCATTTCACAAATGCAAGCCAGTAGCAAAAAAAAAAAAGAAAAAAAAAAGAAAAAAACAACAACAAAGGGGCAGGCTGCATCACTTTAAATGCTTTTCCTTTCTGTAGCTTATGACTACCACGTAGCAGAACACTTACTCTCTAAAAAATTCAGCAATCTCTTTGGGGCACCCAAAAGGAGATCTAAAATAATTGGCCAAACTTACATCCTATTCCCATTGAAATTCCTTCAGGTCTTTAAAATAAATAAATAAATACACTACAGAATATGCTACAAAACAAAATTATCTAAAGCAGTTAGCGCCTCTCCCAACATTTAAGAGTTTGTATGACACCAAAGTACATTTGTGAAGGAAAACCATACTGGTCAGAAGAAGAGGCTGCCAGGGGTCTCCTCTTCCAACCTGATGTTCAGACAAAGCCAACTCAGGTTGTCCAGGCCTAAGGCCTTGCTGAGGTGCAAGGATCACTGGCAGGGCCATCGCAAGACCTTTGGATTGCAAGGAGCCCTGGTGAGATAAACTGAGTATCCTACCTGGAAAAGGCTTTTCGAGGAAGTGTCCTTTGATAGTTTGGTTGGCTGAGCCCAGCTGGTTGGTAGCCACGATGGTGTAGTTGCCGTTGTTGTAGTGGGTGGGTTTGTTGAAGAGCAGGCAGCCCTCGGACACCTCCCCTTGCTGGTAGAACTCCATGCGGATGATCTCCGTCTCCCGCAGCACCTGCCCGTTGTGCAGCCAGTGCAGTGTGGGGGCCGGGTTCCCGTGCACTGCAAACGCTATGCAGTGGTCCATGTGCAGCACCGGCTCCTCCAGGGTCAGGATGCGAGGGGGATCTGGCAGAGAGAAGGGGATCTAGCAGAGAGAAACACGGCAGGCTCACAGCAGCCTCCACCCAATGTCACCACGCTGTGCACCACGGAAACTATGAGTGCTGCAAACCTCCAGAATCACCTGTTCCTTCCACTCTTCCCATGGATGTCTGTGAAGAAGCAGCGCTGTCACGAGAACCACTCCACCCTCCCTGGAAGGAGGGTCTGAGCCATGGCCAGGCCTCTTGGCCTTCCAAACTGGGGTATAAATTAGAGGCAGGGATGGAACTTTCACCAGCCCAGAAAAAATTAAGCTTGAACTGTTCTGTCCACACATCTACTGCTGCTCTCCCTCCCCCAAGGGATCCCAGGGAGTGTGCCTGTCCCCATTAAGGAGGACACAGTGATGTAGCACTGTTGTATTACACATGTGCAAGGTGCCTGTGGGAGCTCTCCAGTCACACTGAGCAATTCTGGATTGCATAGCTGTGGAAGCAAACATCCCTCAGAGACTGTCTGTCCTTGGGGCTTTGACTGCCTGAATATCCCAAAGGAGTTCTCACTCGCCGAACAGCCTCCAGGGCTGTTTTAATTAAAGGAAGTAGAGTGGGAGAGGGATAAGAAAAGCAGGAATTCCACCTGCAATTTACTGCATATGCATTGTCTTCCCCTTGGGACATACCAAGAACTCAAATGTTGCTCTGCTATAGCTTCCAAAACCCCATTTACAACGCCTACATGTAAGGTCCCAAACCCCAAGGCTGGCAAGGTCTGAACTAGAAGAACAGGTTTTGTGCAAAGATACATGGCACAAAGAGGTATGTCTTCCCTAAAACTCTCCTTTCCCATCCAGCTGCAAAGACAATCCATTTGGCATCCACAAGGAGGAAAACCAAGATACCAACTCGGACCCATCTTTGTGAAAAAAACAGTGAATTTTTAAGTCAGTGAAGGTGACAGAAGAGAAGAAGGTGCAGAGCTTGTTGGAGCTCAACAAAGTTCTCCCACCAGTCCCCATCTACCCTGAACCACACAGTCGTGTCCCAGCCACCCTCTTTTGCTCACAGACCAGATCAGCGTGTGGCTTGTTCATATCTCCCTGGCAAGGGGATTCAAAACAGGCAGCCACCTACACACACAAACCCAGATCTTCTCAGGGTGGAATTACAGCCCCAGTGGTGGCTCTGGAAACAAGAGCAAGGGTAGCAGAATCTGTCAGCAGCTTAGAGGACTTCACGGGTGGAAACAGGCACGGGCATAGTTGAAGGTGTGGAGGAACAGATGCTACAACACCCTGCAAAAAACACCTTACAAAAAATGCCTGCTGACCAGTCAGCTCTGAACTGGGCTGGACCTTAATTACCTCCATCCTTCAATCCATCAATAGCACTTATTGGAGGGAAGATGAAAGTAGTAAAGCATCACACAGCATGCATTGGTTCACCAAGGGTAGACAGAATCCCACAAGGGTCTCTGCTCTACATGACAAGGTTGGGGGTGGGGGACAGATTTTCAAACTACACAGTAAGGGCAAATATTACACACACAGCAAAATATAGCAAATCTCAGCTGCTTGAGACCACAAAGCTGTGTAAACTTCCTTTTAAGGTCAGGGTTTTGTTATATTAGAAAGCATAAAGAAAGTTGAGCTACTTGTAGATAAAAGTGAACAGTTCAAATTTGACACATGCACATTTATATGACATTTGCAGTTTAACTTTGTAGTATCTGACCTGAGATACTAGTGGCAAGTTTTAAACTGTCTTTAGCAAGGGTGCCATTGAACCTCTCACATAGCATCAGGACAAGAAACTTTGCATTTGTTAAGAGATTTTTAGTCCTTCTATGGCTTTCCTTTAATCTATTGAATCTTCCAAGACATGGGCAGGAAATGCCCACCACCACCACTGTGGCATTGCTGTTCCTTCCCTGCTCTTGTGCTCATTTCTGGATTAATGGAAGCATCAAAGGAGGAAAATTACTGACATTTGAGAGAGAAAGCTGTGTGAGGATCCTCCTAATCTTCACCCACAAAATGACACAGTTAGCAAGTGGCCATGCATTCAAACAGCTCCCAGGGCAGCCTCTCTGGCCTCTGTAAGGACAAGACCTCTCCACTGGTACTTACAGTAGACAGTGAGCAGCACACTGGCATTGCTCATCCCCACCACGTTCTCTGCAATGCAGGTAAGCAGGAATCCATTGTCCTCGCTGGTGACATTCACCAGGGTCAAATTGATGGCATGAACATTGGTCCAGTTGAGGTTGGTCTAAAAATCCCAGAGAGAAATACAGACAGAAATCGGTATCTGGTGGCTCCTCTCCTCCCCTCTACCACTCCCAGAAAAGGAGGATCACAGTTTCTGTGTGAGGAGGTCTCCAAAATCCAGAGACAGCTGCGATCTGGGTGAAGGGAGATATTTCCTCACCTGATCAAACACACCACATCTTGTAAGAGGACATACTGGGAAGGGGAGAGCCATGGCACTGTAGCACTCATAAGCATAGCTGACCTCTAGAAAATCTTACTTAGCTATAGCAAACAGGTAGTTCCACTGGAGTTCCATCAGAGGACACACAAGTTAATTCAATCAGGGAGCACTGAGCTCTGAAGCTCTCTCATCTCCACTTTCTGGCCATGCAGAAGAAAGGGTTTGCTCCCTCCTGGGAGTCCCCAGGTTCTCACGTGGATAGAGCATGGCTTCAGCTTTCCTTTGGATACAGCAATTTCTCTTTTCTCATACTCTCTACCTGACCCTCTGCCCTGCATGCGTGGACCTGGGAAACCCTGGCAGGTTTCTGGCCACGTTGGGCAGAGGCAGCCCTGAGGTGTTGCAGCCCTGTAGTAGTTTTACCTGGTGGGTGTTGATGGAGTGGAGCTCGGCCACTGTCCAGTCCACGTCCGGCAGCGGCGATCCTGAGCCGTTGCAGGTGATGACGGCGTTCTCCCCTTCCCGCACCGTCAGGTTCACGTGGCTCACACTGATCTCAGGGAGGTCTAGAGGAGCCAAAAAAACCGCTCAGGTGTGGGCAGAATTTTCTGCATCCAGACACAGGAGGTGTGAGAACCCAGATCCCACCAAGCTGTTTTCCAAATCAGCCTCCAGTACCCCGAGATGAGTAGCAGGAGGCAACAGTGTGGCCTTGCCCTACCAAGAAAAGGTGGGGTGTTGGAGACAGGGGAAAATAGAGACTCTGGAGATGTGCCAGCTGAGCAGACCCTCTCATCAGCTTTGAATCCAACACTTGCTGTCCAGTTCTGGCCACTCTTCCACTCACACAAGCCCCATACCCATCTCTCTACTCCCACAGAAGCTGCTCACGAGGGCAGTCACCTGGCATGAGAAAACTGTGTGTACTGGGAGAGGATCCAAGGCATCCCCATCTCCAGGGATGAGGCACAGAGCACTCAGCATTCCAGGTGAATAAAGTGTCCCTCTAATTTATAACAATCAAGAATAGATGACCAAGGATGTGTCCTCACATTAACTGCAGCTCTCCTAATAGAAGGTGCCCTTGTTCTTCCTCGGTGGTAGCAGAGGGATTCACTGATTTATGGTGGCTCTGATTTTCACCAGTTCCTTACTCGGTGCCACAGGCACCAAATATCCTTGCAATGTGCAACAAGACAGTGCTGGTTGCAAGAAGGCCAAAGTCTTCTTGAATAGGGGAGGTTTTCAGAGGCAAATTGATTAAGCAGGGCAGAAGGAACTGACCAGTGGTTCCACCCCATCATAGGGCAGCAGCATCCATCATGCCAAGGCAAAGCCATGGATGGGGACACACACCCTTCATGGCCATCAGAGAGTGACACCAGAGGGAAAGAGCATTGTACCAATTCAGGGGATGCCAGAAGAAAAAAGCAGCTGTCAAGACATGGCAAAGCTGCACAGATGGCAGGAGTAGTGGAGAGAGAAATGGGAAGGACATGTATGGTCTTCTCCAGGCTGAGCTGGCCACACCAAGCCATGCCTGCCCTCAGCACCAAAGAACAAGGACAACATCCCTGGAGTATTATTGCTTGAACAGAGAGACTCCTCTGAAGGAAATCAGAGCACTGTAGCTTCCTGCCATTCCAGGAGTTTGAGTTGTCAGAGGAGGTGCTTACCCTGCACACCAGCACATTTTTCTCCCAAACCACCACCCTGCTGTCCCCTGCAATCTAATGCTACCACTGATGGGGCCATATCTCCTCCTGTCCCTGATCCCTAAGGATTTCTTTGTCGTTGTTTAATCCTTGCAGCTTATTCTTCACATGTGGGGCGGAAATTACAGCACTCTCAAATCTTTTTAGTTCATCCACACAAAGGCACACTTTGGCCAATTTCCAGAGCTGAAAGGGACAGGGTGAGCTTGGAAAATAAAAATAACCAACAAAACAACAAAAAAAACAAGTCATGCAAATCCAAACGTGCATGCTGTTTGTCTACTACTGTTACAAGTAAAAAGCTCAAATCCCTAGTACAGAGGATGATTACAAAAAAAAAAAAAAAAAAATCTGTTTTTTCTCCTTTTTTCAGCCTGTGAGTTTGACAGCTGCTTGTGTACAGACAGTTTAATTGCTCTGTGGAAGGTACATCTCTTTTTCCTTACTCTGCAAGGGATGCTTTCCAGTAATAGCAATAGCAGAGCAAAACCTGACACCAAACAGGCAGCTGATGTGTGAACAAGGTGAAGGAAAAAGGGATAACTATTGAACATGCCTCGTGTTGCTCCTGGGGCCGCTGGACTCTTTTAAACATCAGCAGGAAATAGAAAGAGATATAAAGTCACTTCTGGCCCTTCCCCATAGATACAGGATTTCAATTGAAAAATAAAACAAAAGAAAATGAATAGAGACACGTATTTCCTAAGAGTAATTACAAAAGATTCAGTGGCAGTGTCTTTTAACAATATGCTGCTTCTAGGATTCGTTAGGCACAGGAAGGTCTACATGAAACAGCTCTTTCAAGACATCACACAGACTCACTACAGACACTTTGTCAAGCAGCAGCATTGCAGTAAAGAAAATGCCCCAAATCACCCAATATCTTTTTTACACACATTAACAGCAGCTTCACATTTACCCAGATATTCTATTTTTAATCTACAAACTACCCAATCAGCTTCAGCCTTCTTGTTCTCAACCACATGGTGGGATCCTGCTAGATCAGGTTCCCAAAATAGCTGAACCTGAGGTGCTGGATTGGACAGGGATCCCTCCTGGCCTCCCTCTTGTCCAGCCCAGGGATCCTTACCACACTGGGTGATGTTCATCTCCTTCAAGGTGATGATGGTTGCATCCATGGTCATGCAGTAGAGATCCTGGTACTGCAGGTTTGCCTCGCTCTTCTCCTGCCAGAGCTGGATCCAGCGGATGTCGCAGCTGCAGTTGAAAAGGTTCCTCTCTAATCTCCTGCAGAGAGAGGTGAGAGAGGATGGTGGGATGGGGAAGGATGAGCAGAGCTGTCACCTAGCTCTGGAATCCCCAAGGAGGACAGCCACCATGCATGTGTAAGAGCCAAAATGGAATCTTCTCTGTGTTATCCACCTGGGGTCTTCTGGCACTTATTATTCCTGTCTTTTCCACAGTCACACATCCATGTGCTCACACAGTCTCATTCATGAGTGCACACGAGGTTTTACATCTCCCAGGGCAGCACAGGTGCATTCACTGTCTCTCACCACAAGATGTGCACTGCTGTGGCTTGGTCCCACTGTCAGCCAGACACCTGAAAGTGTAACCCCTCAGCAGAGGAGCAGACAGCTGTGTACTGCCCTAAAATACTGATTTACACCTTCAAATCAAACTTCAGTGGTGGTCCTAGACTCTGCTGGGCAAAGCACAATCCAAGCCCCCACAAGCACTCAGAGAAGCTGGCAGCTCTTCTCCCAGGTTCCATGTACAGACAAAGGCTCCTGGTGACCCAGAACACAAGCTAATGTGCAGGGGAACATGCATTTTAATCAAATCAATCAGCACTGTGCTGAGACCCTGCTGACCTGGCCAGGAGAAATGGAGAAAAGCACTGCCTTTAATGTACTTCATTTAAACCACACTTACACATAGTTTATATACCAGGAATGTTTATTATAATTGATTTTCCAACCTATTAACCATTTCATTTACATTTTAAAAGCTGTGCAGGTCTCTGTGGACATGCAAGAAGGGCAAGTCCCAGCAGGGAGAAGAGCCCAGTGCTCAGCCAGGACTGAGTTACCAATGCTGGTTGCAACAGTAATTTCAGCAAAACTAGGAGATCCAGCCTGAACAAACAAAATATCTCCCCACAACTGTAAAACAAAGAAAGTTGGGATCAGCAGAGCCAGCAGTGCCAAAATTGAACTCAATCACCCCACAACAGAAGGGCATCTCCAAAGGTCAAACCCTGGTTTCACGTGATATCTACATCCCCCATCATACAGGGGAAAGCTTTTTCCCTGCTCTGTTCCATGTGTTACTGCAAAATTCATGCGTGCTTTTACAAAATTAATTTCACCGACTAACAGGATTTGGAAACAACCTTCCAAACATCTGCAGCTGTTGCTTTGTCAATACAGTGCTGCAAAAGGAGGAACTGGAGGGGTCTTCTGGTAGCACCCAGGGGATGCTAAACCTGAACCCTAATGATGCCACTTTGCATTTTCAAATACATCACGATGTCATCTGACCTTTTTTTTTTTTAGAGCAAACACTGAGTTAAGCATCACTCTGTGGCTTTTCATTAGTTCATTTCTTTCCCACCAAAAGCACATAAACCTCTGTGACACAGGTACAAGGCTCAGACAAGCAACTCAAAGGCCAAAGCACTAAATTTAACAGACCGGAGCAGATTAGCGCAGTGATTTGGTGAGATTTGAGTGATGAGACATTCCCTGCATGCTCTGACAGCCACTGCCAGGGCTTTGCACAGCCTTTACATCCTCTTCTACACAACCATGAATCTCCTTCTTGGGATCCTCCCAGAATCACTGACACCCACAGCACATGGGATGGCATATGGGTGAGGGCCACGGCAGATCAGGTAACTGGGGATGTACCCTGGCACCTGGCAGGGAACTGGGGGAGCTCAGATGCAATGGGGGAGAAATTCTGCTCTGCTGCAAATATCCTCATGAAATGAGGCTGCTGGGAGAGCTGCTGTCCCAGCACTTAGGGGCAGCTCTGTAAGTAACAGACAGCAGCTTTCCCGGCCCATTGCTAATTCATGAAGGGCCATGAATAATACAGGAGCCACGGGCTTCAGGGCAGAACTTCCCCACAAGCTGCCCCAACACCAGCCACGTAACTCACTCTAATCGAGACCCCCAGAGGGGCTTTTGCACAAATTAACTCCCATCAGGGCTGGATGTGCTGAGTGCCACAGGCAGCTGGCACAGCTCTGTGGGTACAAGGGGCACATGTGTGCACCCTTTGCTAAAGCATTCCCAACATGGGGAAAATACCCTTTCCTCCTCGCTTGCTGCCTGCCTTGCCATGCCTGCCAGCTCTCCAGAGGGGTGCATAGGGAATTCCACACTCACACTGTCCTAAACCCGCCCAAAAACCTGGACTCCCAATTCTTTCTTCAGACCCCCTTCCCTTTCAGAGACCATTAGGAGAGGCAGCTGCTTCCAGCTCTTCCTCTCACATTTCTGTAACACCCCTCCACTACCTACAACCCTCTGCTTGTGAACATAAATGCACCTCCTCTTCCTGAAGAAGGAGAAGCACCCTGGGGACCACAAAGTGCCCTTTGGACAAAACACATTGTTGGACCAGAGGAGACTGCCATGTGCTTCAGAGCACGGGTGCAGCAGCACCCCAGTGAGAATTAAGGCAAGGGGCTCTTTGTGGGAACATCCAGAACAAGTTACTCCTGGAAGGAACAAACAAACCCAAAGGTGATTTTTTGCATGCAGTCTGCAATTGTTGCCAAAGCATTGCTTAGCTGCAGGCACTCAGGAGCTGTGCACACCCCCACACCTTCTTCAGCCCTCCTGAAAACTGAAAATGCCTGTGAAACAGCAAATATCACAGCTGCACGGGAGCTGGGCTCTCTGCACAAGCAGAGCTGCTCTGTGACTCAAGGAGTTCATCCATAAAGGGGCTGAACCTGCACCTGAGACAGAGGCATCCACCAGCACCACAAGCAGAGAGTGATAGTGGGGTGTACTCGGGGCACAGCCCCTTCCCTAAACAGGCACTCTCTGTTTGGGAAAGAGGGAAATTGTGGTGAACATGTCAAGAGATGTCATTTGATGGGACAAGGACCCAATAAAACTGAAACCCTAGAGCCATGCAGGCATCAAGTCAACTCTTAAACAAAAGGGATGCTGATGGTGCCTGGTTGAGCCCAAGTTTGCTCCCTGCAGAGAACTGTACCAAATATCTCCCAAAACTGCCTTGGCAGCCTTCACCAGGGTGGAGCAGTGTGGGAGACAGATGCCATCAACACTCCAGTGTGGTCTGGAACAGACAGGGACTTCACACAGCAGTTTTTTCCAGACTAGGCAGCTAAATGAGACACATGCCCTGTCCCATGCCTCCCCACTCATGAGCTAAAGCAAAGCTGTCTGCAACTAAAACCTCTCAGAGGGCAGCAGAGATCCTTGCCACACTTCTCCTGTCTGTTTCAATTCACATAAAATTCCTGCCAAGGTTTCATGCTCTTACAATTAAAATGCTCCTCCTGTCTTGGGACTGAAGCCACTTCCCTAAGCTTGAGAAGCAAAGAGCGCTCAGCAGAGAGAGAACAAAACCTAAATTTTTTATTCCTATTAATTTCCCAGAACCAGGGTTTCTCTTGGTGGTCCAACCAAAACTGTTATTTCTGAACCCCTGCCAGAAGGGGCTGGGATAGAAAGGGAAGGACTGGGACAGGGAGTGGTGTGTGCTGTCTGGCAGCTGGCTCAGCTAATGCAGAGAGCAGGCAAGGACCCACTGTGTGGCCACAGCTCTATTACTGGGACTGCTGGCAGTGATCAGTTTCAAAGCTGGAGGCACAGACCATGTTAAGTTGGACTCAGAACATTAACAGAGATGCTGCTGTGCCCCATCCCCACCAAAGCCTCTTGCTGAAGCACTGCAGAAGTGTACTGCAGGGCAACTTGGCAGGGAGTGCTGGTATTAGAAATGCTGATGGGTAGGGCAGAGCAGCAAGATGTTCAGGGCTACAAGGTTTTATACAACCAAAGACGTAATTGGATCCAGAGTCTTAGGTCTTTCCGGGAAGGAATTTCTTGAAATGTCAGCTCTAAGCTCTCTGAGGACATGACAAAGGAAGCCAAGGACATGACAGAGGAAACCAGCTGTGACTTCTGGATAAGAAAGGCTCTAAGTCCAATGTTTATGAGCTGTTGCATGTGTCAGATGCTTCCCTGTGCACACTCAGCTTCAGACTTAGGAGAGTTGTGTGCTCATTAGCCTGAGCCCTGCTGGTCAAGGTCAGCCCGTGCCATGGGAATTAGGGCTGGAGTCACTGGAAACCATTCCAAGCCTCGTTTCTGGCCAGAAAGAGCAAGAGATAATATTCTCTGGAAGTGTGCCTCATTTTTGCCATCCTTTCTTAAGTGAGTCAGCAGGGGAAAATCTCAGCTCTGTTGAACAAGAAATCCTTCTTTAAAGCAGTACCACACTCATGAGGCTGCCATGCCTTGGATGCAGTCAAGCAGCAATTTCAAACCCCAAGTTGCCATCCACCTGCCCAGTACTCCTCTGATCCTTACTCCTCGTTGTTCACTGTGAGTGGCTTTGTCAGGCCTCGTGTTCCCTGGCAATCTCCATGTCACACTCAGTTGTAGTTCCTCTGCTCCCGACACTCTCCTGGAGACAATCCTCCCACTGCTTCCCTCACCACATGCTCCACTGCTCCGAGCTGCCTCCTCGTAAGTCACGGTTTTGGCTTGGATGACTTTCCTTCCTCTGGGTCCGTGATTTCCTGATAGCACAGGGGCACTGGAATTCAGTATAAGGCATTTCTGGTGAGCCTCTGCACCCACTTGTTCCATCAACCCTCCACTCAGACGAAACCCTTTGGAGAAGAGGGGGCTCTTGCCAGCTTCTCTGTGTCCCTGGAGTCTTCTAGCCTCTCCACTGCTGTGCACAAATGCTGCTGCTCAGCCTGTCTTCCTCAGGCTAGCTGTCTCTGCATCAGCCTCTGCTGCTCACCACCTTCTCCCTTTCCAGAGAGTTTTGGCTCAGTTTCAAGTCCTTGGCTGATGTCAATCTGCAACTCCCTTTCTAGCTTTCACCAGTGTTTCACACTCTCTATATGTGGGCCATGTATTCCATCTCCTTCTCAGGTTCTGGAAGCCTCCTTGGAGCTCAGTGTGCCAAAAAACTCTCTCTTACTCACCCATCCTCTGCATTTCTAAAAAAAAAAAAATACAGTATTTCCCACTTTTGTGGATTCATTAGTAATTTCTCCCCAGCTTGAAGATCTGCTTGTCCTCACCAACAGGTCCCATCCTTGTAGCAGTCAGGACCACAGCCACCTCACAGTAGGTAACCTGTCTGTACCTCAATTCCCAACACCTTTATATCAATGATTATTCAGAGCCCATAGCTCAGGCTACACCTCTGTGCTGCCTTCTTTCCAACAATTCCAAAGTTCAGCACAGCCCCAGGAAGGACGCTGCAGGCACATCTCCCTGCCCCTTAAAAACTGACATCCCAGTGGATATCAGATAAAACATCCCTCTCCTGTTGTGTTTGGGGAACAGCATCACCACATTATTCTGGTAATCTCCATCCTAGCTGTGCTGGTGTGGATGAAGGGTCCTTAGTTAAAAGGAACTCAGAGGGGAACATCTGTCAGGAAGCACCTAAAGCAATTCTTTAGGAAAAAAGAACTTGACCAGGCTCTTACTCCAGCCCACAGCAAGGCAGCCCCTGTGGGCAGGCACATTTGTAGGTCTGAATTGCTCACTGGAGCTGGTGCCAGAGGTTGGTTTGCCAAGACCTCTTTTCACAGCCTTGAGCAGGAGAGGTTCAGCTCAGGCTCCTGCCCCAGACGATGCCAGGCCTCCCTGTGGGACACCATGGACAGCACACACCATATCAGTACTGCTCTCCCACCCCACCACGGCTTCCTACCAACCAGCCCTGTGATCTCCAGCATTTCTTTGTGCACTATTTTGGTTAACAGGGGTTTGTCATCTCCAAGAAAACTGCTCTGAGCACAGCTCCAGCTGGAGCCAAGTAATTCAGCTCCTTCCTGCTCACCACACTGCAGAGTGCTGGCCCCAAGTGACTCTGCTGACACCATCCAAAGCCAGCCCAAGCACACCAGCTCCCTGCCAGGATCATCATATCAGGACAACACAGATACATTTGTCAGGTGAAGTACCCTTTGCTGCCCAAAAAGCAGCTTCTCAATTCCCTTTGTGCTTGGTGTTGGTCTTTTGAGCTTGGCTGGAGCTGGCAGACCTGGGACGTGCCTGAAGAAACAAAATATGACCAAATGAAGCAAAAGCACATTAAAACGAGCCCCTTTGGAAGCATTCCCATTAATCTGCAGGCTCACCATTACCCCAGGCCCTGGAAGTGCCTCCAGCTCAGGACTGCAGCCCCATTTGCTCCTCACTCTTGGGTCTCTCTTGGGTAACAATCATCAATCTAAGTTTTGCCAGACAGTGCAATGACAATAAGTAAAGGTCTAAGAATACAAATGACTCATGCTATTAAACTGGAAACCCGAGCCAGGCTTGAAAAATATTTAGAGCTGTAATCAGCAAGGAGAAATTCTGAATTCAGCATTTTAACTCTGCAAGCCAAATTTCCCCATCAGAAGGGCGTTTCTGCATTTCCTAATACCACTATTAGTATTTTTCATTTAACAATTTGACAGAAATAAAATACACTGCAGTAACACCGGTGATAACACACTTACTCCCACTTGAAAGACTGTCTTTATTCTTTCATAAGTCACTTCTAGCTTACAGCTCTATTGATCATCGGTGAGGATGAATGGAGCTTCCCAGGATCCTCTGGGACAAATCCTACATATATATTTTTTTTATACCCACCAAACAACTATTTCTAAAATTCAACAAAACAGGTCATCAGGGCAACGTTCCATTGATTTCGTGTCCACTTATTCTTCAAGCACGATGCTGAATGCTCTATCAATAATTCAGCAGGCTGAAGGCCACCAGTGCCCCAGGAGACACAACTATCTCCTCATGTCCCACATCAGAGCTGGAAGTTGTCTCCATTGCTAGAGAGAAAGGGAATCATGTGCCTAAAAAGCAGGGGTGTCTTGTAAAGCATGTGCATCAGCTAAAGAAAAGCAGTTAGCCCTACCCTGCGACAGAGGAGAGCAAGTGTTTGGAGAGATTCACTCAAAATCTGGCCTAGTAAGTATTTCTAGTGTGCTCCCAGAGTTAGTCAACCATTTACTACTCCAAGCATGACTTGTTCATCATCCTGATGTTAATTAGCCAGCTGCTGTGAAGTTAAAAGAGAAGCAGTTCTGCTCTGGTGCTCCCATTCCCAGGAAAGCCTCCCAAGGATGTTGCTGCCCAGTGGAGTTTTAGGTAATTATTCACTGGTTTCAAAATAGCTCTATTTGGAAATCGTTCCTCCTCTCAGCCTCCTGTCTTTTCCCAGGAGATACCCCCAGGGTGGGACTTACAGTTCAAAGAGTCGCAGTGTCTGGAAGAGTTGCCATGACAGAGTGGTGAGCCGGTTCCCGGAGAGGTCTCTGAAAATTAAGGGGAAAAAAAAAAAAAAAAGAAGTAGACACTGTAAATAATTCTTCCTGCACATGGCCCTACCACCTCCACAGAGCTCATCGTCCTCCTCGATGGGGAGGCTGTCAAGCAATTTAGAACTCAAGTTCAGATTTCATAATGAAAGATTTTAATGAGGACAAACCCAAACGAAAGTTTCTCATCTTTCTTTTTTTTTTGTTTTAAGGGAAAAATGATTTATATCATGCTGCAGTGTTGAGGAAAAAAAAATCCAGTATCTGATCCTTCCCATGGATCTGGAGCTCAACCAACCATAAGCAAAAAGAACAAGTCTAATTTCAGAACTTGAACAGAAATTAAGTACAAACCTCACGTTAAAAATAGTAACAGCCAGGTTCAAATGACAGCATGATGATTACCCAAGGTGTTATCATATAATCTGCAGTAGCTGTGTGTTCCAGGTGTCCCGGAATGGCTGTGTGCTGCTTGCACCCAGGGGTACCACTGCTACAGCAGCCAACAGCTCCCCATCCCTCTCTCCATCTGCCCAAACTTGCAAAAACATAAATCTCATCTACCTGGGAGAGCTTTGCAACCCAGCAGACATCTTCTCTTTAGCTGAAAGCCAGAGAGGGTGAAAGAACGTAAAAGGAACTGAATTAATAAAAACAAGAGGAAGAAATGTGTCTGGAGCAGAGTGAGCAGAAGGAGAAAAGCCCCCGGTTTCTAACAGCACAAAAAGATGGTGATGAAACACGTTCTGTTCTGGCCAGCCTTCCCAGGGACACCTGGCCAGCCTGGGAGCCACCAGCCAGTGACCAGCCCACGGGCTGAGCGAGCAGAGAAACAGGTGATCACAAGCTCTGGGAGAACCCCAAGGGCCCGATCTCTTTGCTGGCCTCCAGAACACACAGGAGGTGCTGCCTCACATCCTTCATCAAATCCCTCCCTGCTGTGAGCCACGGGCAGGCAGGGCAGCCCCTCTGCCTCGGCCTGGCCCACCAGGAGGAGCAATGAAGAGCCAGAGGCGTGAATCACCTGAGGTTCATTCAGCTCTGAATAAACCTGAGTTTGGGCTGGCCAAATAGGAGGTATGACCCAAGGCAGTCCAGCTGTGCAGGGCTCAGCCCCCAACCCCTGTTTGATTTGCACTTAAGTGCTAAAGCCAAGAGAACAAATTCCTGAATGTCTCCTGCTGGCACAGGTCTGATGCACGAGGATTTGGGATGACAGATTCATTTCTTCCTTTACACTGAGTTTCAGCAAGGGGAAAGCAATTCTGGTCCTGTCCCACCTGCACAGAACTCTGCAATTAGGAGTGGGGAAGCTGCTCACACAGCAAAGCATTGTCCCAAAGGCTCTCCACGAGCCTGGCAGAAGAACAAGCCCGAACACAATGATGGCACAGTGCTGCCTTTTTTAAATTCTGGCTCTGCTTCACATCAGACTGTCCCGCTGTGGGAACCACAGCGAACCACAGGTACCTCATTTCACATGACTATGATCCCACCATTCCCACGTCTGTAGACAAACTCCTTCCAGCCTCTGATAAAGGTGGCAAAAACGGCAGGTAAAGCTAAGCAGGGGGGAAGAAAAATAGTACAAGGCTCCCTCCTTTATCCACCCCAGAGCACTGAGCACCTGGAAATTTTGCAAAGACAGATGAAAAGTGGGAGGGGAAGGAACAACTCACTGTTACTGAAAAGTGAGACAGTAAACTCCCTCCCCCAGCCCAGGGAGAAGGAGGAAGCGTAAAGGGGATGCATGAGAGACAGCAAGATGTGGGAGAGAGGCAGAAATGCAGAGGAGGGAGTGAATCTCGCTGGAATGTCCTTTCTCAAAGGTCATGTTTTGCTACATTAGGCAGAAATGTCAAGAGAAAATTGGATTCTGAAAGAGAAGAGAAAAAACAACAGGCTTTCCACGCAAATAAGGGAATCAAAAATAGCATGATCGTGTTATTACAATTTAGGACACAGAGAGATGGAGAAAGGATACATCATCACTAATGCAAGGGGCTTTGCCAGGCAGATGTGCTCCGCTTCTCATCCCCCACAGTGCCTGGAAACCAACTCCTACCACCTCCTCCCTCCCTCAGACAATAACCCACAGCAAGCATTTGGGAGAGAGGAGATGGCTCTTCCCTTGCACACAGCTGGCAGGAGACTGATCCCAAAGGGCAAAGCCAGGGTTTGATCTGACCTGACCACCAAATTCTGCAGGGCTGGGCAAGGGGACACACCCACGGCTCCGTTCCACATCAGCCTGGACACACACAGGGAGGAATGTGTCTGTCACTGGAAACAGACACCTTGGGCACTTCAAAACGTCACAAAGGTCCTTCCCCAGGCTCAGACAGACCTCAGCACAGAGACCAAAAGGAGCTGCGCACAAACACACATTAAAAACACACACAAAACCTCCAAAGGTCAGAGATGCCAGGGCTGGGATTCCACACACAAGAGGGCACAGCTACTGGCTTGTGCTGCAGAAGACAGAGCTCCTCCAGACAAACTTCACTGCACAGCAGTGATTGCTCCCCAGAACAGATCCATCCCACCTGCTGGATGGGACAGGTTAACAGGGGAAGGGAGCACGTGATTCTGTAATTAGAGATGGAATCACAGCACATGCACACCAGGAGATTAAATTATGGCTCCACAGGTGAGGATCTGAGCTGCAGCACTTTGTAACTCCTGTTTGGTGCTTGCAAGGTTCCCCCCAGTCACAAACCAAGTTTCCCAGTGTTCTGTACAGCAATAAATGGGGAGAGTTGGGGAAAATCAAGGCACTCACATCCAGAACTAGTCGTCTCACAGCCCCAAACCAAGGCCTTTTAAAGGCCCATTCTGTCTTCCTGCAGCATTTCCACCTCCAAATCTCTGTTACTGGAGTGACAAGAACCCCCATCCTCCTATGCTGTGGCTGGGCACTGCCAGCTCTTTCCTTCCCATTTCCTTCTCTCTCCTAGCTGGCTGAATCACACTACTCATTGCTCACCAACCACTCCCAAATATTTCTCAGCCTCAATTTCCTTATCCATGCCCAATTTTCCTATGATATTCCCCACTTTTACACCCTCCCACACCAACAGCAGTGTCTCATAAGAGCTACTGCTCCTCTCCCTTACTCATTCCCCAACATCCTTTACAAAACTTCTCCTCTCCAACTGGACCAAGAGCCATTCTGCTGACCTAAGATGTCCCCAAGCAAAACCAAGTCTTCCAAGCAAAGTCTTCCCTCTGACAAGATTTCTCTCACTCCACAAAAAGAGGGTGCAAATGTTCTGTAACAGCAGCATCACTTGCATTTTCTAGCTTGAGCAAAACAGCTTTTCCCAACCTCCCTTCTACCACCTCAAACATTTGAGAAAGCTCTTATGTGAAACTAGAGAGAAATAATAAAAAATAGAATCAGCCAGGAGCAGACACCCAACACAGAAAACTTCAACCTGAGCAATTAAAATTTGGCAGAATTATAGGAGAGTGGAAGCAGTCCCATAGCAGCGTGCCAGACAACCTTTGTAACAGCCCATGCATCAGCTCCACCTGTAACAAAATACAGCACATCACACGTCAAGGAAACGCAGGCAGAGGAAGCAAAATGCCTTCCCTGCACATTTCTCAGCAAGAACAGGAGCCTGTTCCTCCAGGACAGATCTGCCACCAGCACTCCTGGAACATATTCAAACTGCTTCTTTGCCATGGGACATTTTCTCCATCACTCACAAGATGCTCTTTTCCATGGAGACAGTCTCTAGAAGTAGCTGCCAGGGTGCTTTTTGCCTCCAAAAGGGGTTGAGTAGGGAGACGGGGTTGGATAGAGCTCACCTGGACCAGGTCCAGGGCAGAGCCACCCAACCCACCCCTGGCTCAGGCTTAACACCACTCCCCAGTCCTCCTGCTGCAGCAGCTGTGCTCCCAAGGCTCCTACTCCTATCCCCACCAGCCCCTCGCTGCACACCTCAGGGGCAGGCTGCTACCACTGAGTGACAGCTAAGCCCCAGTTCCTGCTCCCTTCCTCCATCCTCCTGCATTTCAGGAGGGGCCACGCCATGTCCCACACACTCCCCCACAGCTCCCGCAGGCACTGCCAAGACCTTGCTGGTGACTGACAGGGAGGGGAGGTGACCTTTGCCATTTTGTCACAGCATGAGTGACAGATGGGGCCATGGAGTGCCCCATGGAGTCCTGAATGAGCTCCTGGGGCTAAAAAAGGGATGGGTGAGGGTGGAACAAAGAGGAGTCCAGATCTGTGCAGACCAGAACAAGCATTTTTTTCTTTTCCCTTAATTACCCAGCAGCCAAAAGTGTTTCCACTATTAAAGCCATTTTTATTCAGCTAAATTAAGCCAGTTGCCTCATTAATGACACCAACAAGCAGGAGCCCCTGTAATTAAACTGTAAGTTATTTTATGCATTTCAGCTCAATGCAATGGCAG
Organism: Prinia subflava; assembly: GCF_021018805.1. Lineage (NCBI taxonomy): Eukaryota > Metazoa > Chordata > Aves > Passeriformes > Cisticolidae > Prinia > Prinia subflava. Next base: position 7,304,298 of record NC_086261.1, read on the forward strand.
AAACGCTGCTGCTGGGGAGGGACCCTGTGCACCTGTCCCTCCTCCACGCAGCTCCCTCCTCCACTTGCCCTTGTTTCCAAGCTGACACATTTATTTCTGCATGGGAGAAGTTTTTCACACGTTTTAATAACATGGTGCCACTATGAAAATCCTGGCTGGGAGGGATTAACTTCCCAGAGCAGCTGGGGCTGAGGGAGCACAAGTGAGTGCCTGGCAGAAACACGAGGAGAGATGCACATCCTCAGCTGTGGTCCCCAGTGCAGGGTATGCTGGTGGTACTGCATGAAACTCCCTTGGTGTTTGGGTACAACAGGTGCTTCCCATCATCTCACAGCCCACAGCAGCCTTATCTGGGTGCTGGTGGTCACAGGAGAGGAGAATGTCACAGCCCCACATGCTGCTGTAGGGGCAGCTCCATTCAAGCATTGTATCTGGAGCAAATAAGCTGCTAAAGTTTTGGGTTTGAACCAGAGAAATGCTGGAAAGTCACTCTGGGGCTTGCTTATCCCTGCCAGATAACTCCAATGACCTCTAAAAGCACTGTTACACTCCCCATCACCCTCCCTGCCTTCCCCGTCCCCCTCCCTCCTCTTCCTGTTTAGTAAGCAGCTTTGCTCATTAAGGGAAAAAATGTACTGTCCTCCCTTAATGAATGTGCTAAAATTACCCCAACAAGTCCCAGAAGCTGTGGCAGGGCAGGCCTCCCCACAAATCAGGCTCTGCAAATATCAGACTGGATTGGAATCTCCAATAGCTCAGCCCCAACTCCCAGCATGACAAGCTTGAGACAGCCTGGAGAAGGACTGGGCACTGCCAAGTGCGTGCAAGCCCCACATGCCCGGAAAGCAGAGTGAGCAGAACAGGATGTGCCATTAAACTGGTCAGCCTGAGACTTCACAGCTGCCAGGAGTTCTCCTGGATTTGCTCCCTGCTCAGGCTCAGCACCAGGACGCATCTATTGATGCTGTGGAGGAGTGAGACAATTAACAGAGGTCCTCAGCCATGGTCTGGCATTGCCTACGGCTCAGTTCTGCTCCTCAAGCAACACCCCAGCAACCTCCAGGGCTTTTCTGACCCCAAACACAACAGAAACAAAAAGTCTTCAAGGTTCAGTCTTCCTTTGTGCACTTGAGCAGCAAAATTATATTCTTTCTCCTGTCTACAGGTTCTGTCCTGTACCTTTTAAGGTACAGGTCACAAAGCATGTGCCATGGCATAATCATCCCATTCCCTACAAATTGTTTCTTATTTTAGGGCTAGGGTCAGAATCTGCAATAATTTCCCAAACTCAGAGCATCCTGCACCAGAGAGGAGAGAGGGACCACCATGGGTGACACACAAGAGGAGACCCTGTCATTCCACATGCACACCACTGGTCCTGGAGGTGTGGCACTGGAGGAAGGAAACACCAATCCCTCCTTATTTCTCAGCTGCAGGACCCTGATTTTCAAATTCACACCAAAACAGGGCTGAGGGAGGTGGAAGGGGCTGGTCTCCTGCATTGTTTTTTAAACAACAGCATTAAAAAACAAAAGCTGTAGAGCAAGTGGGAAGGCATTAAGGTACCACACCTCTACAGGGCTCCCACAGCCAGTGCCAGCAGCACATCTGCCCCACACCTCTCCTCCCAGTGCCTCTGCAGTGCAGCAGCCATGTGCTGCTGCTGCCTTCAACCCAGCCCAGCCTTCATTTTAAAAGCCATCTCCTACCCCACGACACTTCCACACCCTCCAAGTCGTCTCTTCTGAGGCATCTCCCAGCTGCACAAAGCTTTGTTCAGAGACAAATCACCCCTCAGAGCTTATTGCTGCTCACACTCTGGGTTCAGCACATGGTACAGATGGGCAGGCATCACCAGATGTGGGTCACACTGTCCCCTGTGCTCTGAGGCAGATCAGATGCAGGGACCTGGCCCTCTGCACTACACTCATCTCGCCCTTGTTATGTGCAGTTTCCATAGCTCTTCTCCAAAGACATCTGGACTCTCAGAGGACTTAAGGAAAGGTTAAAAGCTGGGTCAGCTCTGCAGTTGCTTTTCCCTTTGCTTGCCAGCTTCCCTGCAGGGCAGAGTCCAACAGCAGCCACAGAATAGGCCAGCTTCTGCTCAAGGAGAAGAAAAACCAACTTGCAACAGGCAAGAGCCTTCCCCCATAGCTGCCCTCCTGCAGTCAAGAGGTCCTCAGGGCTGCACTGCCCCCACCTCATCTCTTCTGTCCCAAACTGCAGCAATTCTGGATCCATTAGACCAACATGTTACAGTACACTGGGCTTTCCTCCTGCTTTGGCATGCAGAAGTAATACTGGAGATGCATGCCGGCTGAGGACAAGGGCTGCCAGCTGCCAGCTCCAGCAAGGGGCTGGGTTTATCCAACCCTGTTTGCTTCAAACTGCATTGTTCTTCAAGCTGGGAACAGAGAACAACTGGGGAATGCCTCCTGCTCACAGGCTTCCAGTGATCCCAGAGCCAAGCCCATCCCTCTGCGTGAGAGAAGAGTCAGAGCTGTGGCAAGGCACAGCTCGAGGAGGTGGCACGGGAAGGAGACCGATGCCCACAGGGCATTTCCCAGCATCTGTGAGCACAGGATAATTGGAATTTGATGAGATTAGGGGTTTTTCACAACCTTTATGATTCTATGAGCATCCTTGAAGCAATAGGGACTGGTGCTCATCAGAGGTACCACCCAGCTGGGAGGTCACTCCAAATGCCCAGGCAGACACCAGGAGAGCTGGACAAGGTCCACACAAGACCCTCAATGTCTGCTCATCGAGCACAGATGTGATGGGACAGGTTCTGGTCCTCCCTCTTCCTCCTGAACAAGGACTGTGATCTCAGCTGTAAGAGGGCTCTTACATCAAATATATATTAAAAATAATTCACATATCCCCACCTACTTGGATGCCCAGAAATCAATGAGCCTTGAATAACCTCAAAGGGGTTAGCAAAGAGAAAATGAACAGCTGGGCCTGAGCCTCAATTTTCCTGGCTCAGGGAGGGGTGCCAGAGGCAGGGATGCACTGGGATGGTACCAAGAGCTCTGCAGGGCCTCTGAAGAAAGAAAGAGGTATAAATACAAAATTTTATATATATATCTACAGCAATAGCAAAACAACAGGGCATACAGCAGGCTAAGCTCTCGGCAGACTCTGCTAAATGGTTTCCAATTAATTAACTGATTACATGATAGAACAGAAGGGGATTCAAGTGAGTGCTGTTGACCTTTAAGAATAATTAATATCATCAGGATAGCAAAACTCGTCCAAGAAAAATAATTAGGAAGATTCTAATATTGCCTCCAAAGCCACATCGAAAGGGGTGAGGAAGGTTCTGGTTAATTCAGAGGCACAGTTCCCACGTATTTCCTAGCAAACCCATTTCTCCCTTACACTTGCTTCCTCCTGCAGATCTCCCACACATTCGTGCTTCTCTCCTACCCCAGTCAATCCTCCCTCTCCAGATCCATTTACCTGTCACCTCTTCTACACCCCATCCCCCTTCCGCTCTCCATTTCTTCCCTAAAGACTCCTTGCTCTAATCCCTTATTTAACCTGCTCTCTCCAGCCTGGCCCCTGTCCCTGCCACAGACTCCTCCCATCCCCTGCTCCTCTTTGGCCAGCCCAGAGTTCCCCTCTCTGCCTTCCTGAACCTCAGGAAGAAGCCCTGGTCCCTCCACATGACATCAATCCACGTTTTATCTCCAGTCACCACTGGCATCTTCATAGGCTGACAGAAGGCAAGCACTACATGTCATCCCAAAAAAGCCCTTCCCTGCTTTTCCTCAGCAGTAAACCCACCACAGAGGCTGGTCTGGGAAGCAGATCTGAGAGATGCAGAGCAACAGGAGGAAGATGGGAACCTCGTGAATCCCATTACACCTCACCAAGCACAGGAATGCTCCCACCTCACAATATTTTCCTTGCTTCTCCTTTCCCAGTTTGCTTGGCCCCAATGTCATGCGTGGGAGAGGGGTTGGAAACCCATCTAGCCAAGCAGGAACTGTAGTGCTGAGCTTCTCAGGGAAGGTAGCCTGAACTCACTGGGAGCAAGGTTACATGAGCAGCCAACATTTCTTGTGAGGGAAGTGTAAAAAAACCAACCCTGGAACGAAAACCACCTTTGCAGTGAATAAATAAATTTCCTCTGCTGCTTATTATCATTAAAACTTCTGTGGCTTGACACTTCACTAAATTATAGATAAAAGGAAAAATGGTCTTCCTGGGCTCAGAAAAGCAGGCTGCTGCCAGAGCCCTGTGTTTACAGCAGCTAATGAAAAGAAATCCTGCCATCAGCCTGCAGGGCTCGCACCACCTCGGCAGGGAACAGAGCTACCTGCAGCCCCAGCACTGGGAGCAGCCTGGGCACCACCAGGGAGCAGAGCTGGGGACAGGCAGGGGCAGTGGGCCAGCACGGGGACGTGCACACGTGGGGAACAGAAGGGCCCAGCCATCAGCCAGCAGAGATGGCAGCTGCCACCTCCCCTGCTGCGCGGAGCCTCCTGGCCACAGCAGGAGGTGAGGCTGACATGCTCCAGCTACGCCTCATCAAATGACAAGAGAAACACTCAGCTTGGAGACAGACAGCACCAAGCAGGACCTGCCTCCCCCCAGTGCCCATGGGGTGGGCATGGGGAGCAAGGAGACAGCAGGACACCTGAGCAGGGGCAAAGGAGAACCCCTGCCCAAAAACCTGTTTGCAGCACCTGAGCACACAGGGAGGAATTGTGCTCTGAGAAGAGACCTGCCTGCAGCCACACCTGAGCCGTGGCATGGTGTGCCTCCTGACAGCCCAAGGCATGCATGGCTGGGGGGCACAGGGAACTGGTGGTGACTTAATCCAGCCAGAGCCCAGTGAAGCCTGCTTGCTGCACTCCACACTTACAGTCACTCCAAAAGCAGAAACGCGCTTCACCTTTGACAGCTAACTCTGTCAAAATAAATAGGAATGTCTGCACACAAAAGTTACATTTTACCCATTCCCCTCAATACATTATGTACTTTAAAAAGTCTCTTTTGCTGGTCACTGTGAGGAATATTTTTAAACAAAAAGCCTAATCACCACAAAGCACTGAGTGCTTCAGAGTGCAGCAGGCATTCCTTCATTATTCTGAGACAGCAAATTACCCACAATTATCAACACGCACAACTGGATACAGCAAACATTTAGCCAAAGCCCATGGATTGTGGTTGCAGCGAGGTTGGATGGCAGATGTCCTAGAGAACTACTCATGTGAGAAACCCCCTGACAGCAGCCGGGTAGTGGTGCTGCAAAACAAACCCATTCACTCTGCAGAGCACAGCCAGTGCCAGGAATCACTGCAGCTCAGAAAGTTCATATTCACAGAATCTTACAGAGGTTTGGGTTGGAAGGGAACTCGAGGATCATACTGTTCCAAACCCCCTGCCACAGGCAGGACACCTTTCACCAGGTCAGGTTGCTCAGAGAGCCAACCAGCCCGGCCTTGAACGCTTCCAGGGATATTGCAGGTATTGCAGCTGTCAAACAGGCAGCTGGGCAGGCTGGCTGCACAGCGGGAGAGATGGAAGAAAAACACACTGCTGGCACTAAACCAGGCTGGGCACCCCACAGGCAAGCTCCCACCCCCTGCCTTGAGCCAGCGTGCAGCTGCAGCCAGGAGAGCAAAGGCACCCCGAGAGCCCGGCTGGGGCTGGGAGGTGAAGGAGCTTGTTCCAAGAGAAGGGCAGAAGAGGCAGGGGGAAAGCTGGGCTGGGAGGGCAGGGAAGGCGGCAGGTTTCAGCGGGGGCACGGAGCTGGGTCAGAGGCCGGGACGGGAGCGGGAGGGACGGGAGGAGCGGCCGGCCCTGTCCGTGGTGCTGAAGCGCGGCCAGGCGGGGAGCAGGGCACGGCTCGGCTGGACACCGGCACGGCCCCGGACACACGCCGGCACGGCCCCGGACACACGCCGGCACGGCCCCGGACACACGCCGGCACGGCACGGCCGGACACACCGGCACGGCCCCGGACACACACCGGCACGGCACGGCCGGACACACACCGGCACGGCACGGCCGGACACACACCGGCACGGCACGGCCGGACACACACCGGCACGGCACGGCACGGCCCGGACACACACCGGCACGGCACGGCACGGCCCGGACACACACCGGCACGGCCCCGCCGGACACACACCGGCACGGCCCCGCCGGACACACACCGGCACGGCCCCGCCGGACACACACCGGCACGGCCCCGCCGGACACACACCGGCACGGCCCCGCCGGACACACACCGGCACGGCACGGCCCGGACACACGCCGGCACGGCACGGCCCGGACACACGCCGGCACGGCACGGCCCGGACACACGCCGGCACGGCACGGCCCGGACACACGCCGGCACGGCACGGCCCGGACACACGCCGGCACGGCACGGCCCGGACACACGCCGGCACGGCCCGGCCGGACACACGCCGGCACGGCCCGGCCGGACACACGCCGGCACGGCCCGGCCGGACACACGCCGGCACGGCACGGCCCGGACACACGCCGGCACGGCACGCCCGGACACACACCAGCACGGCCCCGGACACACACCGGCACGGCCCGGCCCGGACACACACCGGCACGGCACGGCCCCGGACACACACCGGCACGGCCCCGGACACACACCGGCACGGCACGGCCCCGGACACACACCGGCACGGCCCCGGACACACACCGGCACGGCCCCGGACACACACCGGCACGGCACGGCCCGGACACACGCCGGCACGGCACGGCCCGGACACACGCCGGCACGGCCCTGGGGAGCAGCCTCAGAATGCCCCAGCATGGCTTCAGGCATGGAGCACGGTCATCCTCAGCAATAGCAATAGCACGGCTAAAGACACGGTCCCCCTCTGGTTCTCACTGGCAGCCCTCTAAACACCTCACAGTCTCTTGAATCCGATATAATTCAGTACTTATCCCTTCCCAAATACAAATAAGGGGAGGGGTTGGTGGGAAACTCCACCCTTTGACCAGTATTCTAATAAAATTTTATTATTCCTATAAAACTCACAACTGCCTAACTTATGACATTTAAATTCCTACCTTGTCACACACCATCATGAATTAATGTCCCATCATTCATGCCCTGACGTATCTTATGGCTCAAATACCACATGATTTTAATGTTTCTATTTTTCTGCCCTGATGCTTATTGCCAGTATATCAAAAAGGGAAAAGCAGCCCTGTAATCACACTGTTAGTAAACCAGGATCATGGAAAGAAAAATCCCAGTACAGATAACTTCTGTCACAACTTCCACTCATCCTGCCATGATTTTTCATTGCCCCAGAAGCTTTCCAGAAGATTTCTTTGTCCTCAGGTAATCCCTCCCAGGGAGGGTTCCTCTTCCCTCTGCAGCCCCTCTCACACTGGTATGGGCAGGTAAGAAATGCTTTGCAGCACAGGATTTGGGGAGGAAGCAAGAGGGACAGTCAGAGGCTCCAAAAAGAGTGTGTGTGCATGCTGCAGTGATGTCAGAAGCCTAGAAACAAGATCCATTCCTTGTCATGCCCAAATCTCCAGGAATCAGCTCATTCTGTGCCAGTGGTAGTCTCAGAGATGTGGTGTGGTTTAACCAAGGTACAACTATGTCTCATTTTCAGGATCAGATCCAAGAGGAATGTTGTGCCTCTCTTTGAGGGGGAGCTCACCACAAGACATCCATCAGGCCATTGTTGCAGAGCAGAGACTAGGTCAGAGGCTGACTCCCCCAAACCCACCAACTTGTCTGAAGTTCACATTTTACTCCAATCTTTAAAAAAAAAAAAAATACAAAAACCAACATACAGCAAGCCTTGCATCATTATAGGAACAGCTTCATTTTAAACATTCCCAGCATTGTCTGCAGACTTTTTTAAAGAGTGGATGGGAAAAAACAGGACCTTTTCAAAAACCGCATCTGCCCATTTCATGTGTCAGTCAAAAGACAATTGATCAAATCTCACAAAGGAAAATAACTCTCACGACGTAAGTGGAAAGATTACCTCAACATTTCAGAGGAAGGAAGGAGAGACAAGCCCACAGTAAAATCCTGAGAGGCCAGGTACCAGAGTGGTAGATATTATGTAAGAATCTGAGTATGCAAAACTTATTTGTGACAGAATTATTGCAACTTTTCTTACATTGCAACAGCATTGCACAGCTCAAGGCCAGGTTTCATTAGAAATCATACAAGGCATTATGCCTCAAACAGATCAAACAAAAACAGAGAAAATAAATGTTATTCCAGGTTTTAAGATAGGGAACCAAAACAGGACAAATCTTGGCAAAAAGCATGAAGTGCTTGAGTTGGACTCTTCAGGTCCCACTAGAGTTCCTCAGTCACAAACTCACTGCTCCCCCTTCTACCACAGCACAATAAACCCTCTCCACAGCCAAGCAAGGCAGCCTGCAGCCAGGAATTAGTTACCCAGCCCTCTGAATGCAGGTCAAATTATTTCAACCCAGCCTGAAGGGAAGCTATAGTCCTGCAGGGAGCTGGTCTCTCCTCTGGCCTTGTGCACAATGGCTGGTAAAACACAGGACCTACCCCTGCCACTGCAGCAAAAGGAGTAGCTGCAGTTGACTCCTTATCAGTCACCTGCGGCAGGAAACTGGGAATAAACACACCATCAAACCCCTGCTGCCAATTAGCATATCAGCAAGGACCTGCACTACGCTGGCATCCAGGGGACAAAGCAGATGGGGAGCAGAACAGGAAGGTTTATGGAAGCAGAGATGTTACAGCTGTTTATTTTAGTGGCTGTGCTATAGGCATGCCCAGAATTTTATAGGGCTGGAGACATACAGGGGAAAATGCCTCCCTAAGTGAATTGCAGCACAGTGATTTGATCCTGGAAGGGGCTGGAGAAGGAACACCCTTAGAGTACAAATGGGAATCAAAAGGTACCCAAGCCACTGCCTGCTTAGGGACAGTAAAGGAATATTCACCTAACTGGACTTAAAGGCTGTTTAAATCTTTCTCATACTTCTTATTTTGCCTATATTCATGGAGAAATTTGATTTTTGTTTAGGAAATGCAAAACAAAACACATTAAACTATCAAGAAGTGGTTTAGGTAAATGCATTTTACTCCACCTTCCCAGTGAAATAGGAGCTCACACAGAGTCATACACAGTGCCCAGCTGATACACACAGACTCGTGAGGCTGCATGGACTCAGAAGCACGGGTGGGAAATCAAGAACCAACCAAAACACAACACTTTGGGTTAGGAGGAGGCTGCCAGCATGGATATAACAGCAGTGCAGTGCTGAAAGGACAAAGCAGGAAGAAACCATCGGAAAGGAGGTGGAAAGCTAATAGGACATCCAGGATCAAGTGGAGGGCTGCAGGCAGGCACAGGGCCTGGAGATGGTTATGGAATGGAGCAAGATAGAGGGAGTTTAACCCTGATTCATATCTGTCATATTTCATGCTCTTTCAGTGCAAGACAACAGATTATTAACCAATGACCACAGGAGACTGACCCTCAAGGCATGACCAAGGGGAAACACTGTTCCACTTGGAATAATTCAGCATCTGATACTTTGTTTATTTCTTTATTTAGTGTAAGATCTCAGTCAAGCTCCCAGACACACAGAGCAAGGAAAGTGAAGCTTCCCAGCCTTGCAGGGGGTTGTCTGCAGTTTCTGGAATCCTGTCCTGACACAGCACTGAAGAGGGCAGAGGGTAACTCACCAACTTCACACTACCTCAGACCCCTAATTTTCAGGGATGCAGCCTTATGTTTTTCCTATCTGAACCTGTAACATGACTCTGGGAACCCCCACGACAGAGCTACAAACTACATTCAATACCAAGGTACCACTACACAACTGCCTTGAACCAAACCAGAACACTGAGCCAACCCCATCCTCAGAAAACACCACAACCTACAAAGGACATTCTGGAAGTTCCAGATTAATCACATCTCAAATCTGCCTGTGAAAAGAAGCCCATGGATCATCCAGCTCAGTTTTCAACAGGCAAAGCATGTCCCTGTAGCATTCCTGCCAGCACCTTCCAGTTGTTCCCCAATCCTCATTTTGGGGAGAAAGAGACCAATATGATCCCACAGATAAAAACACATGTGAAGCTGATGATCTGACCACACACTACTCAAAAAACAATTACACACAGCATGAACCAGCCCAGGGTCTCCATCTTTAAGGCCTTTGGGTGAAGACTGGAAGGGAAAGCTTGATCTTCAACCCTGTCCTCACTGTGGCAGGCAGCACTGAGAGAGTGCTCTTTGATAGAAGCTGTGTCTGGGCTGGCCCATAAACTAATTTAGAGCATGTATAAACCTCCAGAAGACAGTTTAAGAAGAGCCTCTGATGCAGACAGAAATGGCAATTATTAATTTTCTGAATAGAAATCTGACTACTTAAACCTTATTTAAAGGCATGCCTGTCTCTGTAATTACACAGCCTTAATTTGTTTTCTTTAGTACACAATAAATAAGGTGTGCACAATTACCCTCTGTAAATACAAGGCAGTGCCTCCTGACTGGCTGGTTGAGCACGCAGCCGCCCAGGAAAACATTCAGAGAGAACCACAGCCTCTGAGGTACCTGCTCCCAGGAAAGGGTGGCTCAGGCACTGCAAACATCAACTTGTCTGGCTGCAGGCACAGCCTCCTGGGACCCTGCATGCACAGCCCTGCTGTCCCACAGCCAGGGAAGGTCCTGTCCTCCCCCTGTCTGCACCAGTTCCTGGTGCCCTGTGAAGCTGAATTCTCCTGTGGATTTCCCAGTGCCTAATGAGGAACACATTAATGCTGAGCTGTTCCTTACAAGGCACTACAACAATTTCTCTTTACTCTGCCTCATTTCATGATATGTGTAGGAAGTTGATAACCTCCTGACTTGTAACCCTCTATCAAGTTCAAGTAAATTGGCCAAAGGTTTCCAGTGTCATTAGCAGGACAGAGAGAGTGAGAGCACGCAAGGCTCTTTCCTCACTAAGCTATGCTAAACACAGCAACACAGTAAATATGTATTCAGATGGTTTCTATTTCTCAAATTTAAGAGCCATACCATCCATGAGTTTTCTTGTACAGCCTCAAGCCAAAGACTGAGGTTTTCTGTCACAAACATTTCCTCTGCTCAGCTGCATCACCAGCTAACACTAACATCCAGAAACCTTGGCTACAAAGGCTCAGCCTTCCACAGCCTAGACCTGTTGGTCCTCACATCCAGTGCACAAGATTGTCCAGGACCATCCCTGCAATAGCCAAAGGACTCTCAAACACGCACAGAAATTGGGCCAGGAACCTACCAAGGCAACTTCTCCCTGTGAGATGATCTCAAGTAAGGATACATGGCACTAGAAGGTATCCAATTGAGATCAGACACACATCCACCCCAAGTTAGCACTCAGCCAGTACTTGTTTTAGAAGGACTGAACTGTTCAGCCCAACCACCAGCAGAAGAGGTAGATCCATGTTGCAAAATCCACTGTTATGTTTTGGATTGTCTCTGTAGCAGTGATAGTTTCACACCACCCATGATCAGACAGGTCATGGAGCCCTAATTGTCCTCACTCAAGGAGAAGGAAGAGGAAACCAAAGCTATTTCTAGATTCACACCTCTGGCTCACAGTCACCCACGCTCCTCCACTGATAACATCAGCCTCAAGCCCCTTGACACAGCTAATTTCAAACCTTAAAAGGACAGGCATGACCCTGCCAGGCTGCACTTTGGAGCAGCTGAATGCTGAAAACCCCCTTCATGGGTTTCCCCCCTTTCCTCCCTGATTTTATGATGGGGGAAGAGAGAAAAAACCAAGCCAAGCTTCACCCAAACCCTCACAAACCCAAGCTCCTGCAATTAGAGCTGGGATAAGTGATCTGCTTGTGATTGCACAGCTGGGGCCTGAAGACAAGCGCGTGCACAGAGGAAGGGCCAGAAATAGAAGTTATTGGGGGAAGGCAGAGCTATCTGGCCCATCTGAGAGGAGGAAACCTTGATGAAAGGCACTGGGAAAAAACTCAGTTCAGCAGGAAGTTTTGATTTAACCCAGGCTGGGAAAGGGAGGTGTGTGTGGGGTGGAAATAAGCTTTTGAGACCTCAGAATTTGTACACAAGCTTCAAGTGAAAAAGTGCTCAGACCCAGCTTGTAACACCCTGAAAAGGTCCAGCCTAGGGCCCCCAGCACCGCATGCCAACCCTCCCTGGCAGTGAAGCCACTCTGTCATTTATTAGACACATTTGTCATCTTATTGACTCAGCTCCACCAGCAACCATCTGAACAGCCACCAAAGGAGAAAGAAAACCAGAGTGGCAGTGAAAATGTGCAGCAGTAACTCAACAAGCCTTGAGCACCTTCCCACGGTCCCAGCCCTGCATGCAGCCTCACCACAAGATATCCTTCACTCCCATCCTCTATCCTACCTGGCTACAGCAGCCCAAGACTTACAGCAGAGTGACATTTCCATTAATCCTTTTATCCCTGGCTCCTACGTGCAGGGGCTGCAGAAAATGTCAGGGCTTTGCGCCGAGCTCCCGGGGAGGCAGGGCAGCCAGGGAGGCACCTTGACGTGCTGGCAGAGCACTGAGGCCAAGGAGGGGATCCCAGGTGGCACCTGCCAGGCTGTGCAGAGCCTCGGGAGCCAGCCTGGCTGCAAGGGAGCAGTGGCATCGTGGTCTGAGAGCTTTGGGAAGCAGCAGGGAGTCACCAGCCCTGCAAGCACCAGGTCTCCATCCTCGCCTGTCCAGCATCCCCCACGAGGAGCAGCCACACTGCCAAGTCCCAGGAACAGCATCAAAACCCACTGGCAAACACCAAGCAAATAATATACTTACTCGCCTGGAGCTCCAAAAGGCAAGGAAAGAAAGATGTTAAGAACGTGATCAATCTTACAGGGCCCAAGCAGTAAACAAACACATATTTCATCACCACGTACCAATCCTAACTCCTGACAGAAGATGGATGTGGGGTTTTTTCCACTCACAAAAGTAATTCCAAAAGACAAAAACAAACACTTTGGGGAAAAGCAGCAACAATTGCCTGTGTACACATTAATGGCACATTCAGCCTCAAAGCAAGCATACACGGACTTCTAAACTCCTACAACATCCAAACTAATTTCATCAGGAATCAGAAGTTATTCATTTTATCTGCTAGATACATAAACAGCAACTGCACAATTGACAAACAGCCCTCAAAAACAAAAAAATCAATTGAGAGTGGTTCAGAGAGAACGCTTCCCAGGAACAAACAACTACAGAAAACACAAAATAAATGCTACAAATCAAAACAACAAAGAGCAGAAATCAGGAATATCCCAGTGGTCAGCACTAACGAGGGTTTATTATGAAAATATGCAATTTTTTAAGCTCAAAAAGGCTCAGTTCATGTTCACAATGCCCTCAACTATTCATGCCCTTTGGTACTGCAGATCTTCTATTTAGCAAGTACTTTACTGTCACTTAGCAACTGTAAATGGTTTTCCAAAAAGGAAGCTTTTGGGGTTTTTCAGTTCACATCATCTCTGGGCAGACATCAAAAGACAAATCTATCCTGCTCTGCAGGTCGCATCCATCTCCTTGCCCCGGGAACAAGTCTGTATTGATGGCCCAATGCACCCACACACTCAAATGGATGCACTTTTTCACTGAAGAAGCCACTAGCACTGCTTTCCAAAAAGCAAGGATAAACACAGCCTCCCATTCAGCCCATCAGCTCGTGCCCGAGGCCAGGGCCTCTCACCAAACCCTTTTCAACTTTCATATCTACAGTGCAGCAGAGAGGGCTTTGATCTTGGATGCAGTCACTTGGACAAATATTTCAAGCCCCACGGAGCACCTTGCACAGTGGCCTGAAATTCAGGCTTTGCTTAATCACCTTTCGGAAAAGTAAATACACATCTAGGAAAGAAAAACGTTCCCTTGGCCCCAAGGATGTGGAAATTCCGTGTGACACCACTCTCTATCTAACAATGCCCCAGCAGCTGGACACTTGTGAGATGTCCCAGGATAAGAGGGCTCCAACCTCTCTGGCACAAAACATCCCTACCCCACGCCCGCTGCAGACACCAGTTTAAGAAGTCAGTAATTACCACAGCTGGCAGCCCCATGACCCAGGATTTGTGTCAGAAAAGCAGCCTTTGGTTAGAAACTAACGAGCGGGGAAGGCTCTGGCTGTGTGCTGGGGCAAACTCCAAAAGGAAGGGAAATGAAAGGAAGGGAAAGAAAAGGGTGCAGCAGCCACCAGGCTGGTAATGATGAGAGCCCTCGTTAGAGAGACCAGCAAAGCCAGGACAGCTCTTAGGAACCCAAACCCCTCAGCTTCCCAGCAGGAGCTCGCTCCATCCTGCACCGCAGCCCTTCCCACTTCCCTGTGCATTTTGCTTTTCCATCTCCTGGCCGTTCCCACCTCTGCCTTCCCCCACAGCATTTCCCTTCCCTCTCCTTGCTGTCCCCACAGGCACTTTGGGGATCCACCCTGGGAACCCAAGGGAACCCTGGGAACCACATTTCTGCAGGGAGAAGAGGCAGAAGGGGAGAGGAGCTGCTGGCACTTACATGTAGTGCAGGTGGGGGTTCTTGGCAAAGGCTCGTGGCTGGATGTTTCGTAGTCCTGAGTTCCTGATTGTCCTGCAGAGAGATGCAGAAGGGCAGCAATGGAGTCAAGGCAGACAACTGCTCCAAAGCCCTGCTCAGCAAGCACACCAGGTGTGCTGGGACACCTGTCCCATTCCCAGGAGGAACATCTGTCCCTGGGCAGCCTGGATGAGGTACCAGTAAAGAGGAATTCAAGCTTTTCATCTCGGTCTGATGAGATAACAGGGCACAGGCTGGGGGAGACTCTGCTCTCATATCCTCCAAGGCTGGCTGGAGGCCACCTCCTGCTCCTCTGCTCTCCCTCCATCTCCACCAGCAGCACTGCACAGCAAACCTAACCACAAGCAAAGTTATCTCCCATCTTCATACCCAAGAGGAAGCCCTGCTGCTCACAGCTCTGATAAGGAAGGGTATTTTCCACAGGGAACTCTGGATCTTGAAGGGAGGAGAAGCCTTTTCACAGCCTACTTTGGAAAAGCTCTACCAGTACTACGACCAGGATTTGTCAACGCTCTCAAACACGTGGTGTGACTATTGAGGATGGTCCTGTACAGGGCCAGGGGTTGAACTTGATGATCTTTGTAGGTCCCTTTCAGCTCAGCATGTTCTGTGATTCTGTAAATATCTGCTGTCTCTGCTGCTTTGCTAGGTAACAAGAGAACAACAGCCAGCCTGCTTACAAGGGTTTTGTGTGTTAAAAGCAGAGCTTGCTGGAATTTGGTTACTGAGTGCTCAGCCCCATACAGCTCCTCCAGCCCACATGGGAGCTGTACTTAATGTAAAGCTCCCAGTGAAACACATTATTAGAATCTCTGATTAGCCCCGAGCAACACTCTGCTTCTCACACATGCAGCATCCAGGGCATTCACAGATCCAGAGGATGTAGGAGGGGGAATTAAGAGATTGGGTGGCATCCTTGCTTTGCCAGGCTTCCCAAGCATATGCAAAGTCCCTTGAAGCCCATGGACCTCAGCTTCCCCTCCATGACGTACAAAACTGACCTCTCTCCACGCTCAGAGAGCTGTGCAGGGAGATGCAATTCCCTTACTGAGCAGCACCACCATGATGGTAACTGCACTAAATGAGGACCAACAGCCCAGCAATGAAGGATTGGTGGAGACAGCTGGAATTTTACATTGTGGAGCTGGAATGAGTCAGAGCAACACATAAGCCCAGAACCAGAACAGCAGGGGAGAGGAGAGGTCAGGGCTGATGTGTGTTGACAGAGCTGTCAGGAGCTAGCAATCCTCCTTCTCACAGACCCAGCCAAGACCACAAAACATTTCATCTCCATTTTGTGGACTCCTATAGCAAAATGCAGCAAATCCAGCAGCTTAAACTGGCAGTGTGGAGGCTGCAGAGGGAAGGAAGCCATGGCTCTGCTGGAAGGAGGGGGCTGCCCAGGCCCATTCCCCTCCCCAATGCACAGGACATACTCACAGCCTCTGCAGTCCCGTGTACAGCTCCATGTCAACGGCGTTCAATGTCTGCAAGTTCTTCCAGTTCTCTATGTGTCTGTGGAGAAGAAGGAAAGGCTCAGCTGTGACACAACCAGATGGTTGCTGAGCCCATGCCAGGGACAGCACACAGAGGGAGGATGTCCTATCCTACCACCCAGCCCCATTCTATTTCCCCAGCATTTTGGAAAAGTCAAATAAAGTGGGCTTACCCACAGTTTCAAGCACGGAATGTGCAACCGAGCCATTGAATATCCCTGCCCAAGTCATTGCCCCTCACTGCACACACCAGTGAACAAAGACATGATTGAAATGGGTCATGTAAAAAGAGTGAAAGCAAATAAAACCTCTCAAAAAAAAAATTAGGGCCTAAATGGAAAAAGTCATATTTATCCAGTCTCTAACTGGGGTGGATAAGCAGGGTCCCAGTCTTTGCTGGCTGGAAGCACTGCTGGCAGGAGAGCACCAAGCTCGGTTTGGAAACATTGCCTTTATTACAAATTCCTCAGTCGCCTGGGGCAGTCTGGCAGGTATGTTATGGAGAACAAAAACAGAAATAGATCTGTCACTGCAGGATCGTTTTCAGTAAATACTAGAGGCGGGGGAAGGTGACAGATCAGCAGCCCCAGAGAACAGGGTCCCCTGTTATCAGCAGCACAGGAGTGATGCTGGCAGCAGTGTGGCTGCCTGGCTGTGGCCACAGCCCTCTGCTAAGAGGCTGCAGTGCTGCGTGAAAGGAGCTCAGGAGCTCCTCATCTCCCAGGCACTCTTTGGCCAGTCCTGGCTTTCTCCCAGATTAAACTCAGACACACTCCCACCAGAAACACAAACATTTTCAAGAGGGTCTTTTCTGAGAAGCAGGTGGAGGTAGTCCTCTCTAAAAGTCAACTAAGAAGGGAAAACATCTGGCAGGTCCCCTCGGATAATATGTGAAAGAAGCCCAACCTTGAAGCCTCTGAACATGTGCACCCAAGCTCACATCTGCCTTGATGCAATAGTTGGCTTTGGACTTGACCCTGGAGAGGGGAAACATCTCCAAGTGATGAAGGGCTGGAGTGATGAGAAAACACTGAGAGCTATCCCTGTGATTCTAGGCAAGAAGGCTGCAGGACCCCACATGATGGTCCAGAGGGTGAGCAAGCAGAAGAGGCATCTTAGGCCACCTATAGAACAGTCACAGGGGCCAGGGTTCCTCCTGCAGCATTTGCTATGCCTTGTGCTTGCACAAGGACAGATGAATTAGCGTGAGGGAAGTACATGGACCTACTTGAGCCACACCTCAAATAACATTCAGCTCAAAAAAAGTAAACCACAAAGCCTGGACTAAATCTCCTTATATTTCTCTGCTCTCACCAGGCAGATCCAAGTAAAGCAGAGACCCACAAGAGTCACCTCTGCTTTCCACATGTTCCATAATTTGTCTGCATGCCCAGAGGGTTTATTCTAAGGACACAGCACAAACTCCCAAGTGCTGCTGCATGACAGGATAAGTCACAGTTCATCCCCAGTGCCCTGCTCATCAGCTCATATTGCCTGTGTCCCAGAATGAGAAACAGGACATTATTACAGCCACTTGGTGCTCCCTGCCAGTGTCTACAGCCCCTGCAAACATTTCCAGAACAAAACACAGACTGGGAGGAGTCAGTCAGGACATCCAAGAGCTCAGCGAAACCCTTTGGAGTCAAGGCAGGGCTGCCAGCTCAGGCCCTGGGCCTTGGGATAGCAGGACTCAGCAAGGCCAGAAACACAGAAATGTTGAAAACATTTCCCATCTGCAACTCCTACATAGTAAAGTGAGGGTCCTCCAAGAGAAAGAAAGAACACGGGAAGGAGGAATGGGATGATGCTGCTTTAGCATCAGGGCAAGCTGAAGTTACAGCATCCCAGCAATGACCTTCAGGGAGGGATGGAACTGTCCCAAGCCAGGAGTTGTGGAGCAACCACAGCTGGGAAGGAGGCGGCGGCCAGATTGGCTCTTGTTTTATTGATTGTGTTTGCTAAAAAAAGTCAAGGTTATTTTTGACCTGACACTCACAGCCATGTGGGCAGCATTCTAGAAGGGACAGAAAAAGACCTGAGCTCGTTCCCAGTGCCATGACCAGGCTTGAATTTCCTGTGACTCAGCACTAGTGTAAGGGGGTCTTGGGGCCTCCCCACAGCAACCCTCCCCCCCCAATGACATAACACTAGACTGTAAATTCAACTCCACAACCTGTACTCCAGCCTCCCAAACAAAGCCCAAGAGCTTCCTGAGCCACAGATACTTTAGTTCATTATTTAACATAGACATACCACACCCATAGAGAGACAAGAAGAACACCAGTGGAAAAACACATGGACACACATACATAGGATAATCCCCCAAACCAGCAGCTGCTTTATGTAGAATGCAATACAGGGGAATAACAATTAGGTGCACAGGTCAGCAAGGGTCTTTGGGTCCTTTAAAATACACAAATGCCTCCCTTCTCAGGGATTTGCAGAAATGGCTTTTCCCATTTTCTCTCTGATTTTTCAACTTAGCATGAGTTGTATCCTTGCTCCTAGAAGTGACAAATCAGTCTTGGTTTACAGGCACCTCAAAGATATACCAGGAAAAATATTTTCTTTGGTTCCCTATTGCTTTAGAAAGAATAGTGTAACTCTGCACTGGCTGGGTTCCCCTGAACCCAGTTAAAAAACAAAACAGAAATGCATCTTATTCTGAAAGCTCCAGGAATCAAGCTGTGATCACAAAATTGACAGTGGTTGCACAGGAAAGCAAACCAACCAAGCAGAGAAACTCCACTCCTGAAACTTAAGTCCCTCTCATGTCCTTCAGTGTCTCAACTAGCTCCCCCTCTTTTCCTTCCAGGGTTTTGCTTGCCCTAGAATTCTTGTGTCCTCCCACTTGCTGCCGGAGACTGAGACCTTCCCTCCTCCTGTGCCTCGGTTCATTAGCCCTGCAGGAACACGGGTGCCTGGTGCACACCAAACACAGCTGTGACAGCTCCCAGCCCTGCCCTGGTCTCCTCAGGCAGGCGTTGAGGTATGAATTACAGTCAGTGGACTACAGTTTATTCCTCCCTGCACATCTCTAAGTACGTATTCCTGTGGCATTCTTCAGTTATTACTAAGGCAAACTGCTCTTCTGCAAGACCCAATAGCTTCAAGAGCATTACCATACTTCACAAATCCTGAGGAACTCCTAGACTCATGTCCAACCTCTAATGGAGACCATATGAGGTGCATCACTAACAAAAATGTTGCTGCTCACTTATGTTCTGGGTGGAGAATGGAGGGTAGGGCGTGTTTGTTTAAATACTCACTTCCTCCTCATACTTTTTGTATGTTAGAAGGGTCCTGCTGCTCCAAGTCCCCGTGTTTGCACTGCAGAGCTGAATTATACAGTGCCTTCTACAGACCAAGCAAATTCCACCTTGGGAGTAACAAGGGCTTTGCTCTCCCAACTCGGACTGAAACCTTGCACCTCTCGTTCCTTACTGAAATGTACTCGCTTGCATTTTACATCCATTTTCTCTTGTGTCAAAACTGTCTTTGCTTAAGCAGCTCTTTTTCTTTCCTGGCACTTCTTCCTTCCTCCTTTCCAAGCAGGAGCCAGGCCCACCCAGCAATCATTTACAAGCTACATGGTGCCAGGTCTTCTAAGGCAGCACATCTGTAGTGTGAAGTGTGAGGCAAATTGTCTCAAGTGCCCTGAAGAGACACTAACTCATGTCCCAGAAGTGATGCAGATATATCGCTCAGGCAGAGTCCTGGCAGCAAGGTTGTTTTGCTTCTGATTTCAGACCCAGCACAACTGATGCTCACACTTGGTGATCAGTGCAAGAACCACTGTGATAGGCACATAGAAAATGGTTATTTTCTTTATCAGCCTATTTAAGTCCCTTTTCCTTGAGTGAGAGTGACCAGAAACACAGAGCAGTCTCCAGGAGGTCTCACTTGTGTAACAGCATGAGCAGCTCCCCAGTTACACTGAAAAACCCATGAGCTGCAGCCTGAGATCACACTGGTCTTTATCACAGCCTCATCAGCCAGGAGCCGTGTGTTTACCCCATTATTAAGCATTGCACCAAGCATTTCTATCCAGCAGGTCATTTCCAACAGACGTGATTTCCTAGCTGGTAGCAGAAGTCTTGTTACACTCACATTTATATTCACCCCAGCTGGCATTGCAGCATCTCTTGGGTTTGTTACTTCCTACTGGCCACCCTCAAATGATTTTGTGTCCCCACAGCTCCAACAGGAAAGCACATGAGCACACTCCTGCCTCTTGAGCATCCTCAATAAAAGCATGAGCCAACATCACCTCCAAGGAGCCTCAGCAGTTCTCATCTTTCAACACCTCCCACCTGCTCACCTAGCACACCTGGGCCAGACAGTGTCTTCTCCAGAAAAACAAACCACTTGTGATGTAATGCAGCATCATATTAACCTCTCATCACAAAGCCACCCCTCTGCTGAGGAAATCAGCAGCCTTTCCAAAGGAAGGCACAGGCTTAGCCTGAAAAAGCTAACCTTAGTGTGCCAGTCCTGCATCACATCTCATGTACCCCCAGACATGGTTTACAATTTGTTGAAAGCCTTGTAGGGCACTGCAGTCAGACCAGTGGTCAATCCCCAGCTCAGTGCTGTGTCCCAGTTAACAGCAAACCTGTGAAGCATGAATCCCTGTTTATCAGCTCAGCAGTTTGCAATAATCTCACCCCTACCACAGATCCCATGTGGAGCCAGCGAGGCAGGAGGGTGTCTTTGCCCAGCACCACACAGACAGGGATCAGCGACCTCGCTGACCACAAGGTCACCAGCTCACAGGGTTTAGGTACCAGCAGGTCTTGAGAAGTGCCAGGACCTTGTCCTGCTTGCTGGAAGGGGGCTGGTAGCCAACAAACCTGTGGGAATAGCAATTCCTTCCATTCCCAGAAGGAGTGCCTGTGTCTGACAAAAAGATGACAGGCTGGTGTTGTCTTCTTGAGGCTGCACAGCTTCACAGGCTCCCCTTCCAGCCCAGGGCTAACGCAGCAAGGGAGACTGGAACATCCACTGGGATTCAAACACAGCCAGGCTCATTTCATCCCACATGCACAAGGCAGAGGTGAAGAGACAGCCTCATGCCAATTTACCAAGCGATTAACTTGAGGCTACTTAATGTGTCTGGCCTTCCTTCACCCTCCTCGTACAACAAGGATAACATTTGTCTAATCTCTGTCAGCTTTTCAAGCATTGTGGTCAACAGCTAAAAAAGGCACCCAACAAGCACCAAGTACTACACAGCATGTGTACACATGTGTTCCCCAAATCTGTGTCTATCCCAAACTGTGGAGGGGAGAGACTTTTCCCAAGGATACCATCAGCTCCAATCAGTGCCTGAGCAGATGACATGTCCCTACTGTGCAAGTGCCACCACTCGTGTTGGGATGCTGGGCAGTGAATAAGCTGTGTGCCAGCAATCAGGCAGCACCCCAACACACACACAATTATATAATATATATATAAATATGTATAGGGAAGGCAAGCAGAGCATTTGCCTCCTCTCTCTTGTAGTGCAACAGGAAAATTGATTCGTCACCCAGGCATATTAAACCTCGCAATCCAGACAGACACATTAGCTTTCAATTACCTGATATGTTTAGCATTATAAACAAACCTCCTGGCACGCCAGCCCAGACCATGCAAATGTGAATTTGATTGCAGTGGGAATAAAGGAAAGACATGTCTGAGCCCTTGACCAGTAAGAGCTGCCTCTTCCAAGCAGAGGTGCTGCAGATGTTGATGGGAAGCCCTGAAAGTTGGTGCAGGTCCCACACAAACCCAGGGCTAAGCACAGCCACTGTGACCATTGCCAGCTCCTTTTATCCATCCCCCCCACCCTATTTGGGGATGAGGAAGCCATAAAGAAATCAAACATCTTTCACTGTATTATAAGGCACTTATCACATAATTTAGTAACTAGAGGCACAAAAGACTCAATTCCTTCAACATGAAATTTATAAAAGTGAATTGGTAACAGAAACTTAAAGGCAAGTGCAGCTGAATAAACACTTACAAGGGCAACATTTTCCCCATTTAAGGCACAGTCTTCTCCTTCCCAAAAGGCATGGAAAGATCACTCAGCAGTGGATCATTAAGGATAATTTGAGGTCAGTGGGAAAAGAGGGGGGGGGGAGGGGGTAGAGAAAGCAAATCCAGCTTTGTAGAAACAATTATGAGCATAACCCCACAGTGTAATTGTGATTTGTCAGGGTAGATCATAAAGCACTGCAGCGACACAGCTCCCTCTGTGCTGCTCCTGCCAAGGTCGTGTGACAGGGATGCTCTCAGTCCCCATCCCATGGGCACAGCCACATCCAACCCAGCAACCCAAACCACACCCTTCCAGAGGGCCTGAGCAAAGGAGAAAGCTCCCAATCCCCAGCTGAGGAAGATGTGGAAACAATACAGATCCCCACAAGCCACTGCATGGTGGCATCTCAAAAATCTTCCTGGAGAAGCCTGACTGCTAGACACAAGCAAGTCACAGGACATAGAATTCAGAGAGGACTCCCCCACAGAACACTTGTCACATGAGTCCAGACAAGTTTCATGTTCACCCCAACAGCATCTGCCTGGCCCCACGCTGGCCAGGAGCACCCACAGGGTGCAGAAGAGCTGCTAGAGCTGCACTGCCTAAAAGGATTTTCATATAGAAACATTCTACCATGGAAGATGCCTTGAGAATCAGCTTTAAGCTATGCTGAACAGGTTTGGTTTCTTTTCCCAGGCTCTGCACTTATTCCATCCTGTATGGCACCCATAGGGACACAAAGGAGCTGGACACAAAAAACAGACAGCAGTGCCAGCACCACCAGAACCTCATGTTTTGCTTTTGTCCTGGGGACTGATCCTCTCAGGGTGCTCTGTGCCCTGTGTTTGTGCATTCACCAGTTCCCTTCTGTGATCTCCTCAAGCCTCTGCACCCCCCAGCAGCTCTGGGTGGTGACTGATGGAGCAGAGAGCATTCCTTTCAGGGACAGTGTGTCAGTGTGACCAGAGGACAGCAGGCTGCCTGGACGCAGTGTGGACAGATGGCTCAGCACACAGGGAGCAGTATGTTCCTGTTACCACACACTGCACCCAGAACTCTTCAGTGTAAGGAATTATTCCCAGGCACATTCTTTCAGAAAGGAAGAAACAGGAGAAAAGTAGGATAGCAGAGTTTAAGAAGTGCTGTGGGCAGCAGTACAGCTGCCACCACAACAAATACCTGCCCCAATATTCCATCACTGTTACTCAGCTAGTCCTGGGTGGGAGCAGCCCTGGGGTCCCAAGCAAGGACTGATGTATCCAAAATCATCCCAGAACTGAAGAAACCTCATTTTTCAGAGACAAGCAGCAGTGCAAAAGCCTCAGGAGAAAACTCCCAAGGGCTGCAGCATCTCCTGCACAGGGAGAAAGGTTGAGGGGACAGGGTCCCAAAAACGCCTCTGTGGAAGGGCTGGGTTCCTGGTCCAGCACCAGCTCCCTGCACACCCCCTTGGCACCTCCCAGCTCCTGCAGGCTCTCTCCCTAACTCTTTCTTATTTATTCCCACAACTATCTGATCCCCTGCACAGTCCCAAACAACATCTAGAGTGAGAAAGCATGAAATTAGATGAGCAGTTTTGTCCTGCAGACATGGACACAAATACACAAACACAGACACCTTGGGTGAATCATCACTAAAAGTGAGAGTCCACTCCCCACCTGCAGCACTAGCCAAAACTCAATCCCCTTTTCCTCTGAGTGGAAAAACCAATTATATTTCCCTAAAAGAGCATTTCTTTCATTACTCTCTGGCAGGAGAGCCTACAAAGCCAGGCTTCTCTGCTCAGGTAGCTGCTTCCCACTATTGGACCCAGATCTGGGGGACACGGAGCAGAGATTCCTGGCTCAGGACTGCTGACATCAACCTGTGCACGTCTAATCACACCACATCTCCAAAACAGCCATGCAGCTGGCTAGGATGGGAGGGCAACCCAAGGACAGGAAAAAAAACCCCAATCTTTCCCTGGGAGTTTTACACCACACAAACCTCAGGGTGAAGCAGCACCCTTTGGGCTTCTGCGCTCATGCAAAGCAAAAGAGCACCTGCTTTTCAGCAGCTCTGCCATGCCAAAGGAAAGGATGCTTTACCTATAGGATTTCATATGCAGGGAGAGCCAGCAGTGTGCAGCATTTTGTGGTCTTTAAAGATCAAACGGCATTTTAGAGAAGAAGCAGCACCCTGGCCAAAATCAGCTTCAGTAATCACATTCTGCTTTATTAAACCCTCCTTGCAACTTCAAACTGGAAGTCAAATTCCCTCACACTTCCATCTCCAAAAAGGTCTGGGGCTTTTCAGAAACCAAACTATAATATGTTTCTAAATATTTATATATTTAATATATATATGTATGTATATATATATGCATGTGTGTATATATAAAAATATATATTAATATACTAATACAGGCAAAAAAAGGCTGTCAAGCTCTACTCCAAAGGCAGCTGTTTCTCCCCTGGAGAGCACAGTGCCTACACACATTAACAAGACAATGAGCAGTACTAAAGGTACAGGATCGCTAGAGTTCAGCTTGGCAGGGATAGCTCTTGGTAAAAAGCAATGCCAAAGAGCAGGTGGTAGAGAGGACTACCCCCCAAAAGACACAGAGCCTTGGAGATGGTCAAGACAATATTCTGGTAGACCATAGCAGCTCAGCTGGGACCCAAAAGGGAGCACTGCCAGCCACAGGCACTCATTGCACTTCACGCTGGGCCTGAAGACAGGAAAACGGATGGAGGAGGAAAAGGAGAAAATAAAATCTCCCACAAACTGGCCATTACTGTGATCGATGGCACTGGGAAGGAGGAGGCAGGAACAAGAGCCCAGCAAAAGCAAACGTGAGAGCCAGGAATGGGGCTGCACAAGAGCCATGGTTGGAGGGGGCTGCAGTCCTTAACCCAGACCTGCTGCCACCCACCCACACAAGCACACTTCCCAAAAGCCACAGCCACCATGTGAGCCTCATTTCTGGAGTTTTACATCCTCATGAGCCCCAGCTCTAACCCTGTTTCGATGTAGGTGCACCTTTGGGGGCACTGCTCCCGTGCCTCCCATTTCCACTGCTCCTGTGCCTGGATCCTGAAAGCAGCACACAAACCAGAGCCTGGAATTCAAACCATGGGTGCCAAAGGGCCTCTGCACAGTTGTGGCCATCCAGCAGCCAAATCCAGGGCCCTCCCACAGTCCTCCACCCTGCTTTGACCTCCTCTGCT
Source organism: Prinia subflava (assembly GCF_021018805.1). Taxonomy (NCBI): domain Eukaryota; kingdom Metazoa; phylum Chordata; class Aves; order Passeriformes; family Cisticolidae; genus Prinia; species Prinia subflava. The sequence continues at coordinate 7,329,580 of NC_086261.1, forward strand.
CCCCCCCAGCTCTACCACCCTCAAAGTGCAGCTCATCCCACTTCCAGCTTTCCCACACACCCCAAACACAGGGAAAGCCACTGGCCAAGAAAGAGAAGGGGAGAGACAATCTTTTTGGACTTGGACCCTGCTCCTGCAAGGCTGCTGGGTTGTTTTTTTTCCCCAAACATCTCCCACCAAGGAGCCTAAACTTTGATCCTCCAGCATTTTAGCTCCTGAGATGTTTATGAAGCTCAAACACCAGGCAGCAATGCCCAGCTGGGCTGGCCACAGGCCAGGCTCCCAGCCTCTGCCCTCAGCACAGCCACGGGCAGGGTAACTCCAACCTGAAAGGTGACTTTTCAATGCCCTCGTTACCTCCACAGCACCACAGATCTGCCTGCTCAGCTTCCAGCTGCTCCCTATAAAGCCACAGAACCAGAAAAATTCTCCATACAAGTTCTTTTTGAGCCAACTGCCGTGACCCCCTCAGGCTTGTATCTGCACTTCAAATAAATCACAGCCAGCTCTGCCCACCCTCCCCAGCAGCAATGGAGGGGCTCCTCCATCACCCAGGAGAAGCCATGAGAACAACCTTCTCCCTTCCCTCCACTAAGCTTTTCCTGCAAGGGACACACACACACAGATTTGGCTCTTATTGCAGAGGTGTAGGAACAGAAGCATCACTCAGGAGCAGGGGGATGTACTCATTAAGACGTGGTGACTCAGAGCTCAAGGCTTCCCAGGATAACAGGGATTTTGTGGGAAGTCAGCTGGCTCTGAAAAGGAAAAGCAAACCAGCATGCCTATAAACATGACACAGGCAGGGAGAGGAAGAAAGGAGAGCAGGGAGGCAACAGACATTTTAATACCTCCTCTCCCAGCATTCTTTGTTCTTATAAATGTGAAAAAAGCACCTTGCAAAAATCTTACAGAAGGCACTCTGACAGCCAGAGACACTGCTAACCAGGCTGTTGTGTTAGAGCTGATCCAGCTGCACAAACAGCAAATCCTGGGGTGGTTCCTATCTCCTCTCTCAGCTCAGTCTGCCATTCCTTTAGATACAGGCACAGCTGAACCATGGAGAAGCCTCTGCTTGCCTGGCACCTTGACTTGCAGCTCCTCAGCACACCAAGACCAGCCCCCTTCAACCAAGCCCCAGGCTTTGCTCACCATGGGCACCTCCTTCACCAAGGGTGGGGTGAAACCCTTGAGCTCACACTGTCCAAACACGCTGCTGCTGAGCTGCTCATCAGATCAGATCTGTTTTACACCAGGAGCAAGGCAGGAGGACACAACCTGAGGTACTGCAGTGGGACAAGCATTAACCCAGCACTGACATCCCCACCTGCACTAGCAGGGTCTCCTTGCACCATCTGAAGGTGTTGCTCATTACTGGGGCTTGGGGCTTTGCATAGAGATTTAAGGCCACAGCAGTGACACCCAATGACATCCACAAGATGAGCAAAAATATGATGAGCCCGATAGCTTTGTTCTCCTCAAAATGAGCCTCCTGCTGCTGAAGGATTTCCAGGAGGCTGGCATTAAACTGACAGGTATAAAATCTCACAGGGGTGTTTGAGGAATCCAAAGGTCCTGCTCGGTATTAACTGAGGAGAGGCAGGGAGCAAGGAAGTTACAATGCACCTCCTGACATTTCTTGCCCTTTCACCACTTGCTCTGAAGATGTATTTAACAGGACACGTGTCTTTTTGGTGCCATTGAGAATCATGAAACAATTTTAAAGCCAGGAAGCAGATCATCAGACAAAGTCCCTCCAGGGAGATGTTGTTTTATTATTTTTCATTTGTTTTTGCAAAGAATCACTCAAACTTTTTTTCTGCTCCTGGGCAGCTGGAGGGCCCAGAGGGTCAAGCCCATCCCCAAGGCAAACTACCCAAGCCCAGAGGGTTATCAGTGAAGGGAAACTCGCTCTGCACAAAAAATACAGACAGTGTCTGCCCCCAGAGCAGGCAGCCCTCTGGGGAGCAGGGCTGGCTCACTCACAGCCAGCAGCAGCTGGGCTCCAGAACCCACAGCGTGTGCCAGGCTGGGCTTACTGGGGACAGCAGCTGGCAGGGACAGCCCTGCTGCAGCCAGCTCCTCCTCCCGCAGTGGGGATTGCAGTGGCATGGAGAAGGGCTGCCTTTGTGCTCCCTCCTTTGCAGCTGCAGTGCCGGGACCGGGCACACCAACCTGCACTTTGGTACCTCCCCATACTGCCCCCACTCACAGCCCCCAGCACCCACCACCCCTCAGACACCCCTCAAGTGTGCCAGCAAGGCAGACCTGCCCAGAGCCCCCTCCAAAACCACAGGTATCTCCAACAGCACTGGTCAAGCCCCGCTCTGACCTCTCCTGCTGTGATGCCAAGGCTCAGATTCAGCCCCTGCGGGGGGACACACAGTGTCCCCATGCCAGGCTTGCACCTGTCACCACATTACCCAAGTTTTCTGCCCAAAATCATAATTTACAGCCCTTCCAGATGTTTTGCTGGCTCTCAGCGAGGGCAGGGGACAGAAATGAAGGAGGCAGGATAAGGAGAGAGGGGAGGGCAGAGCTTAGAGCCAACGCAACACTGGGATGCTCCAAGGCCAGAAGCTGTAGCTCCCTCCCCAGCACTCTGGACCCTACAGGAAAGCAGGAACAGGTGTAAAACATTCCTGACTCCCACCTGAGCTGGCACAACCCCCATCACCACTGAAATCACCTTGCTGACAGTGAGCACAGTGATGCCACCAGCTTGGGAAATGACTCTGAGCATCAGCAGCTGCAACAGCCTGCATGGCTGCCCCGAGAGCAGCAGTACATGCTGCCTCCACACAGCCATCCAGGCATGCTCTTGACCCTTCCCAGGCCCAAAGCCCTGGCAGAGCTGCCCCATGAGGGCATCCCAACTTTCCCCAGCCATGCAATGCAAGCATCAGCTCCCATTTGCAAATTTTGGGCTGCCTGGCCCATGAGGTCCCACACAAACTCACAGAAGCCAGAGAACTTCTGGGTGAGAGGCAATGCAAGATCTCCTGAAGCCCCCCCACACCAAGCACTGACCAGCAGATTCTACCCATGTTTTAAGCTGGGTTGGTTTTGGCTTTTCACGTGGTTCCCCTAACTCCCCTTTGAGAAATCCCGTAGTTGCTATGGAAATCTCATCAGTATGGGTGGAGCATAGCAGCACGGCCAAAACTCCCTGTGGCTCCCAGTGGACACCAGCTCCTAGGACCTGGCAGCACTGGGGTTACTCCAAGTTGCACAGAGAATACCTTGAGCTTAAAGCAGTGCTTGGCACTGATGGATGAGTGAGACCCATCTGGGAGTCAGGGGCAAGGACTCGCAATTCACCCAGGGATAAAGAGGTTAAAATGATAATTCAGAGACTCTCACACTGGCTAATGGTTGAGAGGGTTCTAAGCAGCAAAAAGCTGCAATTTGCCCCAGAAACACCCTCATTTGGAGCAGGAGGTGGCCACAGACAAGGGCAGCAGGGGCAGAGCTGAGCTTTACCTCTGGCCCTCCAGGGAGGTCTCTGCTGTCCCTCTGCACTCCCAGCGCTGACAAGAAGCTGATCAGCAGGCAGGGTGTGAACAGCAACCATTAAGAGCTGCAAAGAGGGCTGGGAGGCAGAACAGAAATCTTTGCACGTGGCAAAGAGAGCAGCAGGTTGGGCAATTGCCACCTGCTCCAGTGGACCCACCTGAGACACCGAGTGACCCCCTCCCACCTAAGGGGCTGCACAACATTCAGGTTTGACAGCACTCAACTCTCTTCGGCAAACACTGGCACAGCCCCTGCAGACAATGGATTATCCTTTATCACCAGAGCTTGGAGCAAGGCCCCCAGGCACCAGAGACCATTGGGAAATGCAACTTCTCCATGGGAGTGGACAGCAGGCCAGCAGCAGCACTCCGGGCACAGGGAGGTGTCACTGCCGTGCTGGAGATGTACTGCAGCTGTCATGTACCCCAGATTTAGGGAGAGTGCCGGGGATCCCCATCTCCATCACCCCACCCAGCTGGGAGAGAGGGAGGATGCGATGCCTCTGCCAACAGCGTGGACACCTCCTGCCTCTGGCCATGCTGAGTAGCTGTACTCAACCTGCTGGCATCTGTCACCTCGTCACCAGCTGCAGCCCGTGACAAACGACAGCAGGAGGCTCTCCTAGCTGCAGAATGCAAACCAAGGTTTCAGCCACTACCAGGGCTGTCCCCAGCCATTCCCAACCAGAGATCTCATCACTAATGGCAGTTTAACTCTGAGGCAACCTGGGCTACAGCAAAGAGCTTCCAAGCTGCATGGTGGGCTGTTACACCACCAGACTCCCACCAGCACTCATAGTGGACAAACACATGTGAAACCCCTTTCACATCATCACTGCAAGCTTGGCAATGAGCAGGTTACAGATGTTTTTCTGAAGCATTTGTCTCCTGGAGCAGGGGTTTTCCTGCCCTCAGAGCTGATGTCACCATGTAGATCTCACCAAGTTTTACCATCTTCCCCCATCAACCCTACACAAAGCCACTGGAGCTGTCACCCAGCACATTCCCCCCTCTGCTCCCAGACCTGCCTGCACAGGGGGAATCACACAGGCAGCACCAGCACAGCACCAGGAGAAGTGTGTGAGTCTAATGGCACAACCATTAGACTCACACACTTCTGGTTCCAGGGGGATCTGAGCACAGCACAAAGCACTGCTGGACCCTTCATTACAGGTGCATGGCCCTGTTCAAAGGACTGAAGAACAATTTGCACTGTCAGGCTGCAAGGTGCACATCTACACACTTGCTTTGGGAGCATCTTGCCAGAACCCAATGTTCCACCAAACAAATGCACTCAAGAGAGAAGTTTGGGCTTGAGCTGATCCTGAACCATCCATGGCTGGTCAGAGATGCTGCAAATAATAGAAGCCTGCACTCCAGTAATTGTTCTTTCTCACCAAATTCAGAAAGCTCAAGACAAAGCAGAAAGCAGTAGCCAAAACACCTCCCCCCTCCCCATCCCATGCCCAGGGTATGCAGTTTCTCTTGCTCCCTGCTGGCAGAAGTCTCATTGCACCAACCCCAAACAATTTCCTGCACAGTTTTGGGGAGATGGTATTGAAAGAACAAGTATGCAGAGCTGCCTGCAAAGCAAAGGGACTCTACAAAATCAACAGAGACCTGAATCAGCCCCACTTGGACCAAGGACAGCAAAACCAGGCTGAAGCCAGGGGAGCAGCCAGCCACCCGTGACTCTGTGCCACTGTCACCTCCAACTCACAGCACTGTGCCAGCACATATCACCAGCCCTTCTGCAGCAGCTCCAAAGCCCTGGGTGACAGACTGCAGTCCCAGCTCCCACAGTCCCTTTATCCCCCGTGAGATAACCTCAGTAACAGAGCAGGGAGTGTGCTGCATCATGGAAAACTAAACCACAGACCAGGTAGACAACTTATCTCTCAACACACAGCAGAACTTTCAGGATGCTGTAGGATGCAGTTCCTCCAACAGCCACATTTTCTCTGTCTGTACCCCACTTGGAGGTCCCCATCAAAATCTCAGCAGCAGGGATGCTTTGGTGAGGCCCAGTCAGGCCTGTGGATGCTGCTACCAGGAAGATTCTGCTACCAGGCAGCAGAGCAGAATTTGGGGCTGACTCCTGGGTGGCTGCCTGGGTGCACCCCAGCTGCAGCCCACAGCACCCCGAGATGCCCAGCAGAGAGCTGTTCCCCTTGCCTACATAGCAGCACAGCACCTCAAATAAAAACTCCCCACAGCCAGCACAGTGAATAAGATTACAACAAATATAAACTAATGATACAGCTGTCAAGACAGATTAGACTGCACAGTGTAAAAAATTGCAGGGCTGTTTAGTCACAACAATATAAGATTAATTTATCAATACAGCTTATGTGGCGCTGGAGAGATAGCAAATTGAATAAGTGAATCTTTTCTACACCTTGCTCAAGGAGGGAGTCTCAGACCTGATGGGTGTATGGGGCTGGATACCAGCGAGGATCTGCAGGCAGCAATCACCCAACAGGGCTGGTTTGGCACAGCCCAGGGGGATCTGCACCTTCATCCCAGGCTCAAGGTATGGCACATGTGCCACCCAAATGCAGGGCTCTGTACCCATTTGCTCCTTAAGGTGCCCAGCCTTCTGCAATTCCAGACTGGAGAACAATGTCACTAAATCAAGATATCCAGAAGCTGCTGCAGGCTCCTAGAGCCTTTTCCATGAGCTCCTCCAAGTCCAGCATCACAGGACTGGAGCTGTTTGTAGTCTCATCTTTCAGCTCTGGCCCAGTTACAGCGTGTACGTGTGCTGGTGCACACAGGAATCCCAGGCAGCATCCACAGCTCTAACACAGGCAAAAATATGCACAGCCACAGCCACCCCTTGGGGGCTAAGCCCTGGCAGAACCAGGCAAGCTTGCAGCCCTGAGAACATCTCTCACGAGTTCCCAAAAAGCAAGAACCCAACCCAGAGGTCCCCAGGAGGTGTTTCCCTACTCATCCCACAGCTTCTACCCAAAGGCTACAGCGTCTGCACTGGGCCCACATCTCTTCAGATCTCTCATGTGTTGCCATCTGTGGGTTAAAAGATGTGCAAGTAAGTAAATAGGTGCAGTGATAATGAGCCAAGGTTTCGATCTGTGAAGGTGAGAGCACAGCAGCCCCTGCCAATACGAAGGAAGCACCCGTTTCTATAAATATTGAAATCCGGTAATTATCATCATTAGAACTAGTTGTGATTTAGCCATAGCTCAATCCCAACAAGTAAGAATGGCATTTATTTGCCACAATTAGAACAGCTAAAAATACCTCCCAAACTTTGCCTGGTTCAGCCCCATCCCAGCAGGCTCAGCTCTGGGCAGGGAGAAAGGCAAAGCAGGGGAGCTCTTGGAGGACCATGCTGAAGGGGCTGAAGAAACTCTGTGGTCTCGCAGGGAGACCAGGACACCAACACAAGGCCACCCCATCTTCTAGGGGCCCTTCATGGAAGTTCTGCTCCACAGCTTTCTCCCCAGCTCTGGTTCATCCCAGCTAATTCCTGCCCCACCACACTGGCTCACAAGGGTGGCTGTTCCCTATGCAAAGCAACATTCTCTCTAGCATGCTACATTTTCCACACCAAAAAAATCTCTTTTCAGTTGTATCTAAAGGCACAGATTTGCTTTAAAAGGCAAGCAGAAAAGCCTGGATCAACCAAGCCATGGGGTTGAGCGGGGCAACAATCCTGGTGACTCCCTGATGATCCCAACCAGCCACTGCTGATAGCCAGGGGTTTCCTCACTTTATGGGAACCTTGCAGCCATGCCAAGAGCCTACACACACTCAGCATCCCTCCCTCCCAGGCCCCAGCTGAGTGCTAAAGAACTCCTAGGGCTCAGCATGCTGGACAGACAGCTTCATGGATGAACCTCCTGGAAGACCTCATCCTTCCCAGTTTCTACAGAAAGTCCTCAGACAAAATCCTGTGAGCAGCACTAAGCTGTCCTTTCCTTCCTCTGCAAAATGACCAGAGGGTCATCCCCTTTTCAGAAGTTTTAAACGTGAAGGGACTTGGCTATCCTCCCTTGGGGACACATCTGCATTCCAGCTGCCACCAGCAGTTTCCCAGTGATAAATAAATGCCCGTGGGGTGCAGATAAATATCGCAGGAGGCAGCACCTCAAAGCAGCCACAATCAACTCTCAGCTTCCCATCCAAGTCCACAATCCAGGAAAAAAATCCCCATCTACTGACACAAATCACCCAGGGCCATCTCCTCATGCTTGTTCCAAGACTCAGGATTTTCCCTCAGGAAACGTGCCCAGCTCCCCCGGTCAGGGATGTTCTTTCTGACAGTCACGGTGAATATTCTCCCTGCTTATCCCATAATATCTGGAAAGGGCCGTGAAATGGAGCTCAGGGAGCCTCTGCTGTGCGGGGGCGAGGGCGCCGAGGTGCTGCTCCCTGCCAGGTCCCAAATGTCCATCCCGGCCTCCACCTGCTCCTCCCTGAAACGCCTCCAGCCCTGGGATTTCTCAGCCCCAGCCTCCCTCTGCGGGTAATCCGACCCCTCTGATGCCTTTTCCCCCCTGCTCTGTTTGCTTCTGAACTCTCTCCAATTTGTCAATATTCCCACAATAAGGTGCCTCAAACTCAGACCATATTCCTGGATATTTTTATTATTATTATTCTCAGGGTTTCTGCTGTTTTGCTTTGCATTTTTTTTCAGTGAGAATAGCCAGGTTGTAGCTCAGCTCCCCCTCTCCCCAAACACAGCCCATCACTATTAGTTTAGGGCCCTAAGCCAGTTCTCAGTGCATTTGGCAGTGTCCTATCCAAGGCAAACTGAACTAATTTTGAGAGTAAGATTTGGTGAGACACTATATCAAATGCTTTGCTAAATCCAAATATATTAGGATTTCCACGTTCTGCTCAGCCACTAATTTTGTGATTCCATCAAAAAGAAAAAGCAATCAGGTTTGTCTGGCAAGATTTATTCTTTCTAAATCCCTGCTGTTATTGCTCATGCTTTCCTTATCCTCTAGTGCTTCACTTTCTTAATACTGCAGGACTGGAAGCATTTGCTGGAAATTTATTTTTGCTATTTATATGGATTTTGAAAATCTGCCTCTCCTCTCCTCCGCTGCCCCCTGCCTTTCCCACTGCTGTTTAGCATCCCTGTGCTTCCACAGAACACATCATCTCCTCCTCCCAAAGGCAGAATACAGCAGCATCATAAGCCCAGTGTTAATACACAGCTCAGACACAAGATACTGGAGAAAAACAAATTTTAAAAAAAGTTTGGCAGCAGGAGAAAGGTCCAAAGGAAACACCCAGCTGGGTCAAGCCCAGGTCCATCACAGAGCATCCCCAACAGTTAATATTAATGCCTGACTCAGCCATCCTGAGCATCTGCACGTTTTTCTTGCAAATTTTCTGGCAGCCACACTCAGGTTGATCAGGAGACTTGGGCCACAAGTGACACAGGTGAGTGCCTTTCCAGGGGACACACTCAGTCCATGCTGGGTCAGGGCCAGCACTTCTGTAAACCAAACCCTGAACTGTCACAGGTTTCTGCTCACCAGGGTTTAGAAGGACTCAGTGATCTGTACACCAAATAAACCTGCCTGGGTGCCAGCTGCCTGCACACCCTTGGGATACCCCAGCCAGCCACAGCCATGAGCTCCAGGCACAGCCTTTCCCACAGACACTGACACCTCCCAGCACACCCAGATCACGGCACTGAGCTGTTGTCTGGCTTCCCACATCTCCATCAGACCCTTTGCCTCAGCTCCTATGTGCTGTTTCAGGGGAAAAAAACACAGCATGATCATCCCAGCAACTCAAGGCTCAGACACAGGGCATCAGCATCCAGCAGAAGCCCAGGTGACAATTCCCCATTACCCCAGAGTCCTCTGCTCCCACAGCTCCTTCAGTGCCCACTGAAGGGAGCTTACATAGGGGCTCATGAAGCTAAGCTATGGCATGACCCCAAGCACTCAAGGGATAAAAGGAGATTTTTCTCTTTACTCAAGCTATTTTTACAGCTCAGAAATGTGTCCTGGGGGAGCAGCCATCCTCAGGAGCCCTGCTGAGGGCTGGGATACCAACACCCTCCAGTTTACAGCCAGCTGGCTGCAGCCCAGCTGGAGATGACAGCCCAGCCCTGCTTGCAGCACAAGGATGACCTTCCCCACAGGCAGACAGGCAAAATGTCCTCCACCAGCTCCCACTGGCAAGTGAGTCCTGAAGGAGCTGGTGGGAAAGACAAACCCATCCTGGGACAGCTGCCCTTCCTCTCCCCATCCATCCCCCAGCCTCCCCAGGGCTCAGGATTTACAGCACAGACAGAGCAAGGGGGTCAGCAGTGGAAAACTAATGGGGACAGAGGATTTACAAGGAAGGGCTGGATTCAGGGGAGGCAGAACAAGCAGAGGGTGATTTACAAGGTCAGCAGCAATTTACACAGCAGGTAGCACAGGGGAGGCAAGGATTTACAGGGGCAGGGGAGAAGTGCATTTTATGGGCCTTTATTAGGAAAAGAGCATCTCCTTCCCCTGACCGCTGTGACCTGGGGAGGGATGAGGGAGCTGATGGAGCTCCAAGGAGCCTCCCCCTTGCTCTGGAGGTCACAGACAGGCCAGCATGGGGAACCAGCCCTTTCCCAGCAGGGCTGCATGCTGCAGCTGGGTTCTGCTTGGCCACAGCAGCCTCTGGGCCACTGCAGTGTGTCCTTGTCCCACCCCTGCCCTGGGGCAGTGTTCCAAGGGCAGCCTTGGTGGTCAGTGCCTCCAGGGCAGCTACAAATAAACCTTCAGACATCTCCTCCTGGAGCTGGAGGCCCTTCCTTCCTCCTGGCAAGCCCCACAGTCCCTCCCCGGTTTCTTCCCCTGCCAAGGCTCCTCCTGCTGCCGGGACAGGGCTGCCAGGATGGTGACAGGCAGGCAGGGCCATGGGCTGCTGTCCCTCCACCCCGGGTGGGGACAGTGAGCCAGCCCCAGGGCACCAGCACAGACACACACGAGTCACAGACTCACCTCACCCACTCTCCAGTGCCATTTTCCAGCTGCTTCTAGCACCCAGCAGCAGCCAGGGGTTGGGGCCAGCCCCACACGTGTGACCCTGAGCAAATCTCTTTGGGCAAGCAGGTTCTCTCCCTGTCCCACAGCATCTTGCCCCCACTCCTGACTTGCAGCAGGGCTGTTGTGGGACACACTCTTCAAGCACACAGCATGATATGAGGAGTGTTTAGCATGCTTGGGTCTCCAGATACCAGAAATCCTGTCCTGAGCTGGCAGGTGCCAGGCTGGGCACAGGGACACAAGGGTTACTCCTGGCCTGCTCACACTGCATGTGAAGCAAGAAAAGGAAAGATCTATATAGGAGAAGTTGTGCCAGCAAAGCAACTCCACCACGTTGTGACATGGCCACTCTGGAGCACACCATGGATGGTCTCTGCCAGCCCAGGAGGTGACAGCCCACCTTCATGTCCAGGAGTGAGGCAGGACACACTCCCTACTGCCCCCAGCTCTTCCCTGCCACTGCTTCCCGTCCATGGTACAAGGCACAGGCTGCCCCTCCAGAGGTGACATTTGCAGCCTTCATGGTCTGGGGACCAAAGCTTCAGCCATGCCAGCAGGAGGGTGTCCCCAGGTGACATGCCAACACACACCTTGCATACTCCTACATTTACTCCCCAAAAAAGAGGCTTGCAAAACAAGAAGTGGAGACGTTGATCTTGGAAGAGCCAAAAAAAGGGGGAAATTCACACAGACATTTGATCTTAGTCTCATTCTCCAGAGACTCCCCTATTTTGTAACAGATACAGGAGGCCACATGCTAAATAAGTGCAATTCCTGCAAGTTTGCAAACCCCAACCTCTTGCAGCACCGGGCTGCTCAGCACAGGGGTGCAGTTAGACTCGTGCCACTAGCAGAGAGAGGGATGGAGGGGAGCAGCTCCAAGCACTGACCACAGACACCAATGACAGCATTGAGCACTGCCCAGCCCCAGCACAGCATAAAAGAGGTGAAAATACAGTTGTGAGCAGCCTACGCAAAGCAAGAGAAGTACCTCTCTTTTAGCCTGGAGAGATGCAGCTTTGCAGCCCAGACAGGTCACACCGGGCAAAATCCCAATGTGTAGGAGCCTGGATAAGATCCCATCGTTTCCAGGTGGGATTCACTCACAGCCCAGCTGATCCCACAAGATCCTCAGTGGAGATACATGGGCAGCATCCCAAACAAGCTGCTCCCCTTCTCCGTGTAACACTTCCAGAGAGGCACAACAGCAACTCACATCGTCACCAGAACCACAGACAGCAGCAACACCATTGCCCCCCTCCCACTCCCTCAAAGTTTGACTAAAGCTCAGGAGTATCTTTGCTTTTATAAATCTCTGCCTTTTAATGATGGCTTCAAGGCTCAGAGAAAAAAAGGCCCATTAAACTCACTGAATAAGTTAATGGGGCAGAGAGAATCCATTTCAAAGCCACCCCAGGCTATTTTCCTCTGGAGCTAAAGCCTGAATAAGCAAAAAGGAAAAATTAAAACTGTACAGTGCTTTGCCAATAAATAACCCCCAGTGTAATCTACTACCAGGCAGGCCTCCATTTGCAGAGATAATAGGATGCAGATCATCTGCAAACCACCTCCCCTTGCAGGGACCACCACCTTTTGATTGCAATTAGCTGTGCCGAGGCAGGAGCCTCCATCTCCTGCCTGTCCCCCTCCACCTGCTTGGGCAGGAGGGAATGACACATCCTGCAGGAAATGCCAAAATCCAGCCCTTGGCTCTGCAATTCCCCAACATCAATGCTCCAGACACACAACCCTGCTTCTCTGTCACATTTTTCCCAAGCCCTCCTGCCCCTTCATCCCTGTCTTCTCCCCCTCCTTCACCAGAAGCACTGTGGGTCCATCCCTCACCCATCAACCAGAGCCCACACACAGCTGCTCCTCCCCAAACACTTAAAAAACAAGTGCATGTCCCAGAGAGGAGAAAAAAAACATAAAAACCCCTGCTTGTAAATGCTGATCCCACTAGACGCAGTTTGTTTACTCTTTAATATTTAAAGATGCTAATTAAGTCTCCGAATAAATAAATCTATGCTATCTGTGCCTTTTGGAAGGCAGAGAGCCTTCCCTTGGGGGCAGAACATGCTGGGTGCTGGGCAGTCTGCCTGGGTCTGGGGACAAGCCTGGGACAGAGCGTGAGGATCCCACCACCATCCCTTTTGGAAAGAGGGACTTCTTGGCAACACCAGGCTGGGGGCATCAGACACCTTGGCCATCCAGTGCTGGAGGGGAGCACGGGCAGGACAAGGCACAGAGAGGAAGATTTCCAGGCAGGGGTGCCCACAGCAGCTCCTCTTAGCCCTGGGATGGGATCTCAGCTACAAGCCAGGAGCCAAGGGCTCGTGCTCCCAAGGGCCAGAGGATGAACCCACAAAGTGCTGGGGTACAGACACCAACACACATCACCACAGCCCACCACCACACCAGGGCTGCTCCAGCAACCAGCTACAGACACTCACATCCCTCCCAAGTGCCCAGAGCCAGGACAACCTGCACAGCTTCTTACCTGGGAGCAGCCCTGTTCCAGCTCCTCTTCTCAAAACCAACATGCAGCACCTTGCAAGGAGCAGCAGCTGCTGCCTCCCTCACAAACAACCCCTGGCATCTCTCAACAGCCACAGCTCAGCTCTTCCACCTGATACCTCTTCAGTCTCCTTAGGCTCTGCCTCTCCCAAATCCGCTCCAGCTGTATTCTGCACCTTGCCATTAACCCCCACGGTGCCAGCCCTGCAGAGCTCCTTGTTGCCCTCCCTGCCCAGCCATCATCCCTGCACCGTGCCCTGCCCGCACTCCTCAGGCTCAGGCTTTGCTTTGATGCTCCAAAGGACAACCTTCAGCATCTGCCCCGACCTGAAATGAGGGGCACAACACTTCCCAAGCGAGCTGCTCTGATGCTGATTCAGGTCTGTGCTACTCTGCCCTCTCCCCTGCAGAGTCTGGGAGAGCCTGTGAGGCTGGAAACACCGATGTCTCCAGAACCCATGTGAGGCTCGAGAGAGGAAATAGTCCCCAGTAAGTTTCATCTTCTCTAAACAGGCACAAAGAGAGCCCCAGGAGGAGAGGATGCTCTCAGCAGGCTGGGGAGATGGGAACACACATCATCCTTGACCCTGTGTCCCACTGAACTTTGCTTGCTCCACAGGCTGCCACCAAGCAGCTCAGGGGCTTTCACCTTACGTTTCCTGGGATTGTATTTTGGCAGGGAGAGCACAGGCAAGGCACGGGACAGACAAAGTCAGGATCCACCTCACTGCCCCAGGAATATCCATTCACATCACGGAGGAAAGAGTTTTGGGGACAAGAGAGATTTTTCCAGACACACAAGTCACAGAGCTTCCCCCAGGCAATTCCATCTGCACTGGGAGGGACACAAGGCATGCCCAAGCTGGCCTTGTCTGCCTGGGTTAGGAGCAGCCAGGAGGAGGGCAGGCAGCCCAAGGGAGCATTTGCACAGCTGGATCACTGACTGGACAGCCAGGACTCCTTGTTCCCAGCCCAGGTCACTGCACAGCATTTCCATGGAGGGCATGGGAGGGGGGATGAGGCCAGAGCTGCTCCAGGAGCAGAAGGAAAGTCAACAGCTGCAGGCACCCGAGATCTCCCCCATGTGGCTTCATGTCCTGGCAGGGTCAGGAGTTAGAGCCTGGCATTTCTGCAGCTCAGCTGAGCATTCATATTCTTAATTTATCCTGGCAAAACCCTGAGCACGCAGGGTCCTCAGCAGCACTCAGATTCCCAGCATCTGTTTAAGCATTTCCACATTATCATTTCCTAGTGGGAACCTCCTGGTGAGAACTAGTTAAGGGACAACCCAGAAGCATGGGGGCTTCGCCATGGTCACCTCTGCTCCTACCCACTTCTCAGTCCCCCAGGGACATTGCAGAGCTGCCAGCAAAGGCACCAGAGTCCCATCCCCTTCCCAGCACAACTGAGCTGTAGGAGAGCTGCATGGGGAGTAGCACTTGGGCTCAGCCTCTCCCTGCATCCTTCCCTGGGATCCCAAGACCATTTAGCTGTCACTTCAACAAGCCCTGTAGTCAAGAATAAGCACCATGGTTGCACATGTGCTATCAAAGTCGCTTGGGAATCCTTCCTGACCTCTCTGCTCCACTGTGGGAATTTTGGTTTTAACTAAAAAGGCAGCTTTTATTTAGGCAGATTGCAGCTGGGGGTGATGTCACATGCAGGTACAAGAAGGGCATAGTCACTACCAGGCTCCATTATCCACCACACCAAAACACTGAGTGGCAGCTGGAGGAAAGCTGGTTGTACACATGGCTCTGGCTTCTCCTTCAGCTCCTCAACTGCTACAGCACATGAAAACAAGCTAAAAATACAGCACATGTTCTCCTGGTGCCACCCTTGCAGGCAAGCCAGGTCTCACTCAGATGGGAACAGGGAAGGCCCCCAGTTCCTCGTGGTCTGGAAACCAGGTAGTACCTGGGGGATAGGGATACCCAAGGACACAGCACAGCAGGGCTGGTGAGCAGCCCTGTGAGCTGGGCACTGATTCCAGTGCAGTGTTCCAAGGGGACTCCAGAGAGATTTTAGTCCCCCTTTCCTCAACTGAAGTGAAGCCCAGGCCCCGAGCAGTATCATGGCACTAACCCATGATCCATCACCCACTCCCCAACACACATCCACCTAAATGTTGCCTCTGCCATGATGCTGGGGGTCCATTTGCTGTTGCATTGCAGGACCACAGGGTGTCACAGCCTTTCCATCATGCTGGCAGCCCTTGGCAATAGCCAGCAGGGAAATAACCAGCCCCACTTTGGCCCAGCTGAGAGGAAAAATGAGATAATCCCAGGAGCTGCACATGGAGGATGTTACAGGGTCAAGGCCAGATTCCTGCCCTCAGTCACCCTTGCTCTGTCTCACACCAGGCTCATCTCAGCCTTCCTCCTCTGGAGAAGGACATGGGGTCTCTTTAGCTCTCTGACCTCCATCCAGCCTGTGCAGCAGAGGTTTAATCAAAGGAGCAAAGAACATTTTACCTACTCTGAGACTCCCAGAGACCGCTCTGAGCCTGTGCCCTCTTGTCTCTGTCTCCAGATTTCTCCATGGACCTCTCTCATGTCTGCTAAACACAACAGGACCAATAGAAAGAACAACCTTGTTTGTCCCTCCCTCCATGCTTGGCCCCTCCCTAAACTCCGTCTGGGCTAAAGGATCTCCATCCTCACTCTGCTCCAGCACTGCCCCGTGCCTCAGCTTCCCCATCGACAAAATGCACAGACATCTCAGAGGCTTCCTGGCAGGGTCACAGCCAGAAGCTGGTCACAGAGGGAAGGTCATGACCCCGAGCAGGCACTGCTTGCCCAGCGACTCCTTCTCACTGCACCCCTTTGCCTGAGCCAATGCCGTCCAAAAAGCTGCAAATCACCTCAATTCACAGACAGGCTGGGGCAGTGTCTTACAGCGCTGGTGGAAGAGCTGTGGGCAGAGCTGTGGGCAGGAGGGGTGCGCTGGCCACATCCCCAGGCAGCAGCACAGAGAAGAAAGCCACGACCCAGCAACCCACTCGTGTCCAGGGGACCATCCACACCGGTGGGTGCCCCACAGGAGTGGGGATGCCGAGCTAGGGAGCAGATGAGAGCCCAGGAGGGGCCCAGCAGCGCGGGCACCCAGAGCAGAGGCGTTTCGGTGAGGCAGCGAGCAGGCGGTGACCTGTCCCCGAGCCCGCACCCCCGAGCCCGCAGCCCCCGGCGCTCCGGTGCGGCTCCGAGCCGCGCATCCCGCACCCCGCATCCCGCATGCCGGAGCCGGGCTGTCTGCCGCTGCCGCTTGCCCTCTAGCGGCACAGCCACCTCCAGACGGGAGGAGCGGAGCGGATGAGCCGGGATGAGCCGGGATGAGCCGGGATGCGCCGGGCAGAGGAGCCGGGGCTGAGCGGGGCTGCGGCCGCCGCGGGATGGAGGCTCTGCCGGGAGCTGTGGGACATCCACGGCGCTGCTCTTTGCCAGCGCTCCGGCACCGGCAGCCTCCGTCCGGAGCGTCTCCTCTTTGGGGGACGGCGGGGACAGCCCGGTGCAGCCGTGGTCCTGGTCCTGGTGCTCTTTAGGAACCTGGGGACCCACGCGAGGTGAGCGAGCTCTGGTCCTCCTCTCCTCATGTGGGCACAAAGTGCTGCGATATCCGGCCACGGCACAAGGTGCAGCCTGAGAGCAAGGAACTCTGCCACAGCACCTCCTGGATGACAGACAGCTTTGCTGTGCCCTCTTGGTGCAGAGGGGAGAGCAGGAGGATTTGGGGGAGAGCAGAGCCCACAGGCTGCTGTCAAACATACCTCCTTAGAAAGCACCTGCACAACCTGTCGAAACCCCCTCTGCAGGAAACACGAAACTACTGCCATTCCACAGAGCCTGGTAATAACACTCCGAGTTACAAGCACTAGTAACTCGCTTTGGAAGCCTGGCAGGCTTAGGGCTTGGTTAATATCCCTCTTGTCAGCAGCTCCCTAAATGGGATGCACCAGATCCAGCCATGAACTCCTGGACAGCACCGAACAGGGGCTCTTCACTGAGCAGGACAAGCCAGTGTGGCAGGGTGGCACTGGGAAGCATCACCAAACTCAATCTACCTGCAGGGCTCCCCAAAGGTGATCCCATGGGACACCTCAGGGGCTGTTTGGGGGTTTCACTGAGAGGGCCCAGCATTGCTGGGTGCATGGATGGTCACAGGGCTGTGGGAGACCTCAAGCAGCCTCATGCAGAAGCACATGAAGATGCTTTGCTTCACAGGGGTGAGCAAATAACATAAAGCAGACCCAGAAAACGTTCCCTGACTGAGCTCTGCAAAAGCCCTTAGACAGAGGCAACACCCCTCCGAGCCTCCAAGAACAACAAGGCACCTCCTTGCCTCAGTCTCTTCTTCCTCCTGTTAAACATCTGTCCTAGACTGAAAAACCTCTGTCTCACCTCTCCAATGATAAGGAGCCAAGCCATCAGTCAGAACCAATTTAGACTGCCCCAAAACCTGCAGGACATGAGGGCTTGGGAGATGTCACATGCACACTGAAACTGTCTGGGCCACCAGCTCCTCCTGTCAAGCCAGCAGCTCTGTCCCCATGTTTGGTTCAGAAAAAAAGTCTGGGAAGTGCTGGCAGGCACCAAAACTGTCTCCTTCCTGAAGAAATACCTGACATCACCTGTGCCCGGAAAGTGTCTCTCTCCAGGATTGGTCAGCAGAGAGAAAGGCAGTAAGAGCAGGGCAAGGAGCCAACGGCCAGCCCACAGGAGAGGAAGAGGATACAGATCAGTGCTCCTGGCTTAAATCACCTCTAGAGCATCAAGCCCAACTCGTCATCCCAAATATCTCTGTGCCCTTTTTCTGTCCTCAAAGCTTGGTGCTGCACCCACCTCCTCCGTCCATCAGGATGGATGCTCTGCATGAACAGGAGCCCTGCAAATCCAAGATGGATTGAATTAGGCACCTTTTTGATTGTCTCTGGAGCAGCCAAAGCCTCTGGGACCAGGAGACGGGAGGCTTTGGGAATGCAGAGCCCTTCATCTCTGGAGAGCATAGTACACAAGGCACACTGAGCACAACGTGGCTGATTCACAGAGAGAAGAAAACTTTGTGCCTGTTGTCTGAAGCAGAGCACTCAATAATTTGAGCATCACAGGAGCCTTTCTCACGGCTGTTTGGGTCACCAAAGCTCCCTCCAGCGCTTCCAGGAAGAGGCCCTTTCTTTCTTGCCTCCTTCCCAGACATGGGCACACACGAGCACTCCCTGTGCCTCAGCTCTCCGTGCACCAGCAGGGAAGGGGTGCTGCTGCTGCTCTGAGCACCCCCTCGCTCTCCCCCTCTCCACATGCTCCCGGCTCCCTCGCAGCGAGTGGGGGCTGCGCTGCCGCTCCCCCCACGGCTCCCAGCGCTGACGTGGCTCTCCCACCCCCAGCCAGGCCCACGGCGTGGAGCAGATGCTGTCATGGACTGGTGGGACAGCCCTGTAGGAAAGAATGAAGGTGCTCTTCTTGTCTATGCACGAGAGCAAGGTGCTTCCTCTTGCCCCTGTCAGTGAGACCCAAAAATCCTGCATCCCACTGTGCTCCACAGTGAGCCACCTCCTCTTGGGTTGCTCTGAATTCATCTCACCTTGTTGAAAGCAGCCACGAGCTGCACGGATGCACCCTGAACATCCACCCATCAAGCTCATTTCACCACGAGAGCCCCCATTCTCCCCCGGTGAGGCTGGGTACAGAGGGAAGCTTTACACACCGAGGACATCCTCCCTACCTCGAGGGAGCCCAGGGGTGACACACGCAGGGCCACCACCGCCTGCCTAGCAGCATCTCCGCAGTGCCATAGCAACAGCTGAGAAGTAGGGAGGCCCAGATGGCAAACTCCTCCGTCTGTCCTTCCCCACGCACCGTGCCGGCGCACGCAGGCGCTGCCCACGCTGCCAGCGGGGCGAGCCCCCGGCCCCGCCGCCACCCCGACACACGGCCAGCCCCGTGTGACAGCCAGCCCCGTGTGGCAGCCAGCCCCCCGCAGGGCCAGGGCTGGGGACACGGCGTGACAATCACGCTGGCACACGGGGGAGGAAGGGGCTCTGTGCCACAGGAGCTCCCGGGTCAAAGTTGTGCCCGTGCATCTGGGGTTGGAAGAGTAAAGCCCTGGGTCACAGGGGTTAGGATGGGTTGGGGGAAGCTTGGGCTGCTCTGTAAGTCACACCTGGCTGGGGACACAGCAAAGGCCGCCCAGATGCACAGGAGAAAGGATGGCATGGACACACACCAACCCCACGGTGCCCTCTCCTGAAATTGGGATGGGGAAGTAGAGAGCATGACTCCAACCTGGAGCGGTGTCAGCCAGGTCCAGGCTGGCTCTCTGGATAGACAGGGCTGCTGGCAGCTCTCACAGGGGTCTGTGGGCAGGATCACATCTCCAGGGATGCAACCCCAAATCAGGTAAGTTTCTGGACATGCTGGGAAAGGGCAGAGAGATATCAGCCGAGCTCCTCCTCATCCATCTCAGGGCAGGAGCCTCCCACCTTTCCCCTGCCTCACTATTGACCTGGCACCCCCTGGATTTGCAAGAAGGTTGTGTGTTACTGTCCCCTTCAGCCCAGCCAGGGCAGGAGCCACCCAGCCCTGGCTTTTGCCAAAAGGAGGATGTGTGGGAAGCCAGAAGCAGCAGCAATTGAAACAAGGCCATTCCTTTGAAGGAGGCTCGATGATGGGGTACCACACTGAGGGCACCCACAGGGCTGGCCTGCACCACCATCCTCCTTGGGCAGCACTACAGGCTGGGTGTCCCCTGTCCCTGTTCTGCTGTGCTCACCTCACAGGGTCTCATCAGCCACTGAGAAGTGATACAGCCCAAAGCTCCTGATGGCTCAGCCCCCAGTACTGGGTTGGGGTGGGCTGGCATGGAGGGGTCTTGCCCTCGCTCAAGGGGGTAACAGGGACAAGCCCTCCAAGATGGCTCATACTGGTTTGTTTAGGCCAGCTCTCTGAACGGGCTCTGGCAGTCTTTCACCAGCAACACTCAAGCCCTGATTTGGAAGCTGAGCTCTCTTTTGGACGTGAATAAGACTCTGCTTGGTCACAGGGTTGTTTCACCATCCCACACTCCATTTGCTTTTTAGCCAGCAACAAGATGGAGCAGAGACCACCACCTTCCCCAGGCCCTGTGGGGAGGTTCCAGCTGTGGCACTGCATCCCTTAGCCACTGGGACAGGGTTGAGCCTCCCCTGCTCACCCCCAGCCCAGTGGGAGAAGGTTTTTTTGCCCACTGGCTGCCCACAAGCTGCCTAAGGAGGCCAAGTCCCCTGTGAGCGTGGCAGGCAGGGGGAGAACACTGCTCCTTGCCCAGCTGAATCAGACTCACATGCCAGGAGTGATTCAGCGATGACCAGGCTGGGCTTCTAGGCACCCTCACCCCAACACCCATGATGTCAGGGCTGGCAAGGAGAGGCCTGACATCAGCCTGAAAGGGTGCAGCACCTGATGCCTCCCTCACAAGAGCATCAGCGTGGTTCAACTCTGGCTCCCAGCAGTGACCCCTCTGCTGGGAAGCATCTCTGCCACAGAAATCAACCCTCTGCTGCCATAAACATCCCTTATAAACCACCACTGCCTTCCCAGTAAGCACAGACCCTCGTGGAAAGTTTTCATTCGTGCTCAGTCTCAGCCCCTGAGAGCATTTTGAGGTCCACCCCAGCCCTGTGCCTCAGCCCTCCCAAGCCCAAAAAGGGAGGCACGGGTCCAGCAGCGATGCAGGGGGTGAAGGAATATGCTTTGCTCAGTGTGAAGCAGAGAGGCATACAAATTCCAGCAAAAACTGGCACCTTCTTCTCCTTCCCCAACTCAAGAGGAGCTCCTTTCCAAAAAAAATACCCAATATCTGTTTCTGGAGTTGTCCATTTGAGCATTTTTTTTTTTTTTTACCCATTCCTTTTTACGGACTGCTTATCAGCATTTTTCATTTCCAAAGCAGTAAAGACATTTTCTGGGCACAAAGCACTCGTGTAATACTACCTCTCACAGCAGTTCAGATGTCTGTGCATCTGAGAACGCACAGTTGCTCACGCTGGTGCCTTCCAAAGCCTTCACAGCCTTTCCTGTTGCTCCCCGGGCCCCAAAGGGTTAAAACTAAACCACAACAAACAGCGAGCACAGGGAAAAATCACGAGTTTCTCCGACTTCCCCAGCATCACCCTCACCCCTCCAGCATCACAGGGAAAACGCTCCAGCACCACGACGCAGGATAAATATGGGGCAATTGGAAGTGGAGTGTTGCATTAGCTCCCCCCATTTACTTTCCCCATCCCTGCTGTTTTTATGGAGGTTTGCTGGCAAGGGGGAGGCAGGGCTGGGTATTCAGGGTCAGTGACCTGCTGAAAACCTGCCTGGGCATCGCAGGAACCTGTAAGCAAGTGGGGGAAGCAGCTCCCGTCATCTTTACCCAGCAAAGGTGACGAGCAGAGCTGCGAGAGAGGCACTGCAATTACTCCATGGCTCTGCTGCAATTGCACTGTGACCAAATAAAACAGCCTCAGGAAGAGACCCAAAGCCCTCTCCCTCCGTGCAACCGTGCCATCGAGGTGAAAAAAAAATAAAATAAATAACCCTCCATTACTCATTTCAAACCTTGCTGCATTTAACTGCCAGAATAAAGGATTCCACCTCTTCTCTGCTCAACTCCCACTGGCAACTTGCTCTGGGGGCTACATTTCCCTAAATGCTCACATTTCAATTAGCATTAGAATAATGAAATGGCTCAGAGTTCATCTCACCCAAAAATGTACTGGAAAATAAAGAGCAGAGATTGGAAGCAATGAGGAATTTTTTTTCACACACACACAGAGCATGATGGATTCAGGAGAAGGAAATATATTCCTTTCTCGACTCCACACTGATGAGATTAACATGGGCTTTGCTAACTGCCTCTCCAAACAAGGATAATGCAACTTCAAGTTGATTTTCCAGATAAACAAGCATGCAAACAAACGCAAAGTGCTCAACTAAAAATATCTCGCTGCTCCGATGCTTCTCCCCACCGCCACCACCCCGAACCTCACACGCACAAATCCTATCGCGGCACCACGACGAGTTACAAAATTATAACAATGTGAATCAAATAAGCTACTTAAGGGACATCTCACTGTCCTATTTTTGTTTTCCTCCTCTTAAAAATGCGAAACCACAGATCCCCAGATACACTCAGCCAGAGCAGGGAAGGGAGCATTTTCTGATGTGGAGATGTAAAAAATAATGACATTTTAACTGGATACAAAGTCTCAAGAAGGAAAAACGGCTCGGAACTTGCTTTTCTTGCCCAATTTGGGTAAATATGTGGCGGTGTGTGTCTGTGGCGTCCCCGTTCCCCTTGCAGAAGCAAACAGTTAAAGGAAGCAGCAGCTTTAGCATCTTTGCCTGCTGCTCTCTCTCCTGCTAAGGAATCAGATCTCATTTACTTTATTCCTCTTAAGCCTTGGCCAAACTGTTGCTGGGCTTTTAATGGTTTTTTTTTAGGGGGATGGGGTAAAGGAAAAGCCAGATCTGCATCCTCTGCCCGGGGAGTCGGACTGAGCCCAGACAGTGCAGCGATGCCGGGGGCACCTGAGCCCCGCACGGGCGGCCCAGCCCGCACCCTGCCGCGGGAGGGGGAGCCCGGGGGGACCCCCACTTACATGGAAGTGATGTTCCTTGAGATGTCCGTGATATTGATGCTCGTGTTGCCATTGCTGCTGCCTGAATCCTGCCCTTCCAAGAGAGGGAAGAGGTTCCCATCATCCGGCTTCTTGCAATTGATGTCTGTCTTGCTGCAAAGACAATTAGCAGGGCAAGCCAGCACCGAAAGCAGATAGTCTCCCCAAATGCTCCAGAGCAAAAATACCCTCCAGAAAGTGCACTTGGTAGGGCAAAGAGAGACATCCATCTCCGATTGCTGCTTCTAAAAAAGAGGAGGAGGAGGAAAGGGGGGATGGAGGGAGGGGAAGGGGGGGAAAGGGGGAAGGAAACAAAGACAGAGGGAGGAAAAAGAAAAAAAAAAAAACCAAAAAAAAAACCCAACAACAACAAAACCTCAAGCGATCAGCTGCAAAAATCCTCCAGCAGATGAAATCATGCTGGCAGCTGGCTGGGAGAGGCTGTAATTCCCGCTAGGGCAGCGGCCGCGGCCGCGGGCGGGGATGGATGCATGCCGGCCCGGCCGCCCGCCGCTCCCGCAGCCGCTCCGGAGGATCGCAACGGGAGGCTGGGGAGGGAGGGATGGGAGGGGAGGGAGGGAGGGAGAGAAGCAGCCGGGGAAATAAATAAATAACAAAAACGGTGCGAAAGTCACC
Source organism: Prinia subflava (assembly GCF_021018805.1). NCBI lineage: Eukaryota > Metazoa > Chordata > Aves > Passeriformes > Cisticolidae > Prinia > Prinia subflava. Next base: position 7,352,901 of record NC_086261.1, read on the forward strand.
AAGTCCCACCTACTGGGCAGAATTAAAATTGACACACCTGCAAAAAAAACAGACAGAGGGAGAGGAGGGGGCGATCTCCCCTTCCCATCTCTTCCCTCCCCCGGCCTGGCCAGCCCCGCTGCGGCGGGCACAAAAAGCAGGGGAGGAGGAGGAGGAAGAGGAGGAGGACGAAGGCTTGGAAAGAGAACCGGGCTCCGCAATAAAAAGGATTCCCCACCCCCCTCCCTCTCCGCTAAAATCAGTGTAGGAGGAGGGGGGGAGAGGGGAAAAACCCCACTGCTGGAGCCCAGCTCAGCCCCGGGAGCGGAGGAAAAGTTGAAGCTGGGGTTAAATTCGTGGTGGGGGAGAGCAGAGGGGCTCTGGCTCGGCTCCTGCTTTCTCAAGCTCTTTTGGAGGACGATGCTGCCTTTCGCCTGGTTGTTGGGTGGGTTTTCCCCCCTCCTTCCCCAACCCGGACATAAGGGTGGAGAGGAAAGAGAGATTAAACTGAACTGGAAGAGAATAAAAGCCAGTGTGGATTACAGCAATTTAATTTTTTTTTCCTTCTTTGGAGGATCCTAGCGAGAGGCAGATCAGACGGCTGGGTGTGAAAAAAGCGACTGAAGAGCACCCAGGAAGGACTTTCTAGAAAAGATGCACCCTCCCCCCAGCCCCTAAAAATGCATTGGGGACCAAGCCGGCTGCTGGGAAGTGCAGGTAGGAGCACCCAGGGTCGGGGCTCCCGTCCTCCCTCCCCTGGCTTCCCCCTTCCCTCCTGCAGCAGATTCTGCAATCAGACATGCAAAAAAAAAAAAAAAAAAAAAAAAATCCTGAAAGAGGAAGACTGAAGTGTTGAAAAGGCTGAGCTCAGAGCGCCGAAATGGCATCAGGAGAGCAGTGAGTGCGAGCTGAACAGCAGAGCGAATTAAGATGCATGGTGCATTTTTGGCAAGCACAAACCCAAGCAGATCAGAGCTCTGCTTAATTTGCTCTGCTTTTCCACAGCGCTTTTCTGCATGCCTTTTTTTTTTTTTTTTTTTTTTTTCTCTCCCCAATAGTTTCATGTCTCTGCTCCTCTGCACAGAGACACAGCAATAAAGGGATGGTGCTGCAGGCAGGAGCACGGGCAAAGGGAGGAATTACAGGTGTAGGACTCCACATATTTCAAGGGTCTGCTTCTGCCAGGCACAGGGCTTTGCATGAGGAGGAGAGACAGCACTGGCTGAGCCAACACCTTCAGACTCCGTTACACGCCCAGAATCATCCTGCTCCAGAAAGGGCAGCAGGATTTGGAGGGAAAGAAGGAAAAACACTCCACCACACCGAAAGGATTTGCAACTGGGTTTCATGCACCCCTGGCCCTCTGCGGGGAGCCTGTCCCAGTGGGACATGGGCAGGGCTCCTGCTTGGGCAAGTCCTCACCCACTGCTGCCCAGCCGTGTCAGGGATGGGAATGGCAGTGATGTGCAAGGGGCATCAGTCCTGCTCCCAGAGGATCTTCTGTGGTATCAGGCAGCTTCACCAGGGTTGCTCCTGCCAGGGCTCCCCAGGGAAAGCAGTTCCATTGGGCTAGAGAAAAAATATCAAGATGGGAGGGCTGTTTTCTCCCTGAGCCTCACCTCTTCTGAATTACTGAAGTGAAACTCCTGAAGCAAAAACACTCGCTGGAGTGCCTGGCACTGCAAGAAAGAGGAGCACAGGGGAGAAATTTGTAGATTCCCATTCCCATGAGAAGAATCTCCCATCTGGAGGCACCAGAGGGGAAAACACCCAGGCATATTTTCTACTCCCTGCCTCAGTTTCCCCACCTGGATCAGAGAGATGCCATTCTCGTGGCTCAGCCCTCTGACCAGACCACAGAAGACACTGATGGAGGACACCATGTCATATTCCCCTGCCCATGGGGAACACCAGGCACTCCACAATGCCCAGTCAGCACGTGGGCTCATCCCCCAGCAGCAGGGGGATCAAGGATGTCACACTACCCCCAAAACCAGTGCCCAGAATGACACCAGGTCATGACACAACTTTATACTGGAGCTGGTGCGAGGTCACAGACTCTTTGTGACACTTGACATCAGTCACACCATCACATATAAAACCAGAGTGAGGCCATCAGCACACCCGGGCATGTCACCACAGGATAAGTCATGGGTGGGGTCACATTCAGGGGCACAGACCCTCCTTGGGGACCCACTGCAGTCCTGCAACACAGCAAGGCTCTCTTTAGGGCAGATGGGCACTGGGACCTGGAGGAAGCCACTGTCACCTGGAGGAAGCCTTGTCACCTGGAGGTGCCAGGGTGGCACTGCTTGGCCAGGGCTGCACACATGAGCACCCCGTCCCTCTGTTCCCCAGGGTGTGGGGTCACCCTTTGGCCTGGAGCAGAGTACAGCTGCTAACAAATCACAAACATGGTCAGAGAGGTTTTCAGGTCCCCTGCAATCCAGTTACCAGCTTTGCCCTCAGTTTGCAAAGCCCAGGTCTAACCCACAGAAAGTTGGAGAAGTCTCAGGTTGGCTGTCCTAGGTGTGGGGGACACAGGAGCCCACCCACCCCCATGACTTTCCCACCCCACTCTGCCACCTGGTGTCAGGCAGGCCCTGCTTCAGCAGCTGATGAGAAGGATTTCTGCCAAGCCACATCTTCCTCTGCCACTAATAGATAAATCTGCTCTTGCAGGGTAAAAGGGGCCAGGCAAAGTGAGGGAATGGGATGAGCAGAGCATCCAGCTGGGTGCCTGAGGGCAGGGCAGGGAGAAGAGGCTGCAGTGACAGCAAAGTCCCTGCTACAGAGGGCAGATGAGCCACCAGCCTTCACCCAGCACAGATCTGGGTGTCCCTTGGTCCTGCTTCCCCTGTTCAACCCCAGCACCCCTCACCTGTCATGGACAGAGAGGGGATGATGTCCAGCAAGGGCAGTGCTGCCATTGCACATCCAGATGTTGGGGAAAGTTGGGAGCTGCTCGTGGTGGGAAAGCGTCATTCCTGCTTCCAGGTCTGCCTCCATCCCTCACTCCTGTCCCTGTGGAAGAGGGAGGCAGGAGCAGGGCATGAGTGATGGGGCTGTCAGAGCACAGAGATGGTATCTCAACCAGAGGCCTTGCCGTTATTGCTGTGAGGGATGCTAGCAAATTGCTCTTTCAAGAAGCATCTCCATGAAGAATGAAATCAGTGCTTCCTGTGAGAACTCTGCCCCACAGGGGCTGGGTTTCCTGTAGCCTTTGGGAGCCTCCAGAAATTCCATGGGATGCGCTCAGCCAAAACTAAAGCCAAGTTCCTCTGCAGAGAGCTCCCTGTCTGCCCCATCCCAGCTGCCCTCTGCATGGGGACACAAGGTGCTACCAAAACACTCATCCCAGACAAAAGAGCAGGGCTAGGAAGTGCCTGAGGAGCTCCTGACCACAGACAGAGCTGAAGACAGCTGTTTGAGTTTTGGTTCTACTCTTCCCACTTACAGAGCTGCCTTTGACCTCTCACTCTCAGGCTGGCCATCCCCTGGGGACAATCCTTCCCCTTGCCACCCCGCATCACAGGTAAAGGCTGCCCAAAGCACTGCTCCTGAGGCCTGCAAGCACCACAGCCCCCGGGGCACGGCCAGAGAGATCGGCGGTGCGATATCTGCTCAGTCATCACAAGCTCCGACATCCACTCCAGCCTCTGATCTCCGCATCGATCCGGCAGGCCCCGCTCCCTCTTACCAGAACACCACTCCCGCTCGCTGAAAATGATGAGCTGACATTTTCCCGGGCCCCCTTTGGTCCAGAGGGCTCTGCAGACCTGCGGGCAGCAGGGCTGCTTTGCACACCTCTGACAGGCAGGGCAGGGCAGAGCTGCTCAGCAGCGGTGCCGGAGGAGAGCGGGGTGTGAGCTCTGACAGGACACGAGGGAAAAGGGGCTGATGCTCTGCCTTGGCAATCTGCCTGCAGGCTCATGTGTCCTTTGCAGAGACACCCCAAAATCTACATGTTGGAGAGGGTCCAGCTTGCCCAGGTGCTAGTGCCAGCTTTCAGGGAGAGATGTCAGGCTTGGTTTGAGGGCACAGCATCCACCACGGCATCACTGAGAGGGACTGCAGGAGGAAAATATCAGCCCCTGCGGCGCCAAGAAGCATTTGCCTCTCACCTGAGCTGTGCAGGCACACAAGCATCAAAAGTGTTGCTCCCTGAAGAAGAGCTCCTTGTTCCCATCACCCTAGGAAGCGCTTGGAAATATCTTTTGATCTGGTGTCTGTTTTGCTTTGCAAGTGCTTGGCAGGAGGACCCCTATGCAGCAGGGAAGGTCACACCCTGAACTTGGGTCAGCATGGCCCTGGGAACCTGCAGGAAGAGCAGCAGGAAGGGGGCCAAGGAAAGGTGTATGGGACAATCATTTTGGGCAGTGACAGCTGTGTGATGAAAGGTGAAGGTCTCAGCTCACGGGCATCACTGGAGAGCAGCCTGTGGGAGTAGACTCCAAGCTTGAGTTGACCTTGGCCATGCTGTGGACATGTGGGGACAAGGGAAAGATGAAACCATTCCTGCTGATGTCCTGTACAGAAACTCTACAAGGCTGATAACAAAGTGCAGGAAAAAGCATCTGGCTCATCTGGCTGAGAACTGTTTGCACAAATCACCAGGAACAAAAAATCAGGAGAAAACATATCCAAGTGAGATCTAAAGAAACAGCCTTGTCACACAGATAACAAATATTGCTGTGCTTGTATTCAGTGTTGGGACGTGAACCAGTCTCCCACCTGGGCAGCTCCTGAATTAATGTGCCTAACCAGGGAAAAGGTCTGGTCGTGGCTGCCATGTCCAAGAGGTGGTCTGGGGAGGATGCCTGCAATTAAATTATTTCTAAAAAAGAAACTGAAATGAAGGACTTAGAAAGCCCAAGGAATAGGAAAAAGAATAAAGTGGAGCAGATTACAGCTGCCATCAAGGAATCAAGGCAGCTCTTTGATCTGCCAGCAATGCCCGGCAGAGCCGGCCCCTCTCCAGCCAGAGGAAAGAGGAGCGTTCTGAGCCCGGGATGGGGGAGCAGGGGCCGGGCTGCAAAGCCTGGGGGCAGCTGCTGGGAGAGGAGCCGGGGAGGGAGCTCCAAAGGAGTCCCAGGAGGCACTTGAGATGGCCGTGCTGCAGGCAGATAACGGGAATTACAGCCCCAGCATTGTTGCTCTGATGTCCTGCCATCTGCACCTCTCTCGGGGCATTTTACACGCCCAGAGCCACTCGCCTGTTGGGCACCAGTCAGGAAATTCGTGATGTGAGTGGCTGGGACACACAGTCAAAGACACAACCCTTGCCAGGACAAAGGAGCAGAAGCACCCATCACATTCTCCCCATGATTTTCCCTAAATCAAATCTGTTTGTTCAAAAATCCCACATTCCTAATTCAGTCTCTTAACAGACAGGTGGAGTATTTGGGGCTGCAGTGGGATAAGAGTGCCTGGAATATCCCACACTGCAGGACCTTGGCATAAGAAAAATTGCTCCAGATTTTAAAATTAATCAAAATTAATTGATTAATTAGGCCACAAGCCTTCAGCTTTTTTTCAAGCATATTTTTAAAAACAACAGAAAGAGCTACATCTGTGCCACATCCTGCTCCTTGCACTGTGAGGTTCCATCCAAATATCCCTCAAGATCCTCCAGCCAGGCACCCGCACCCCTGGGAGCTTCCCTCAAGAACCACTGCCTGGTTCATGCAAACTTAGGCTGATGCTGACGTGTTGGGGAGGCAGCTGTACAAGAGGAATAGTATCCCTGACACTCACCTCATCAAAGAGGTCACAGTGCTCGTCTCGGGCCCTTACCAAACCTCCAGGCTGAACCACAGCTCACTGGAGAATAGATTCCTCCTTGCCCTGAGCTCTTCCCTGCACATGGGCAGAGAAACATGTTCCATATCCCCATCCACCCTTGTGAGGAAGCTAAATTGCTTTAGAATCAACTCCCCAACGTGTTTATGCCTCCAAAGTCAGTTACTGAACTTTCTTCCTGGGGAGTTTGTTGGGTGCCAGAGCAGGGTTAAGCAGAGAAGAAACCAATATAATACAACTCCTGATAAAATGATTTACCAAAATCTTTTTGTAGGGTGCTGCTTTCCTAAATAAATCTGGTGAAGTTACTAATATCTACAGCAAGGCAGGGAAGGCCTTTTACCCAATATCATTCCCAAGCATCAGGGGGATGAGGGACTTGCAACCCCCACAGCTGACTGGGGAGATGGCTGAGGCCCCAAAGGGGCACCATTTCAAAATTCTCTGCTATCTCTCTCAGCCCAAGGATGAGTTGGGGCAACAGCTGCTTGAAATGGTTGTTTGGTCCATCAGAGGATTCAGGAAACCTTCAATCACTTTAAATGTTTCCTCATCCCATAATGGGTACAAGTGAGACATCTGGTCCCACTCCCAACCCTCCGTGCAGGGAGAAGTGACCATGCCAAACCCAAAGGAACCAGGACCCACAAATCCTGGCTTAGCCAGAAGCCCTGGGCTGAGCACAAGGACTCTGTCCAGCTACCTCACCTCACTCTGGAGAGAAGCAAGCAAACACAGGCTGCTACCCTCAGCAGCTGGTGGCATCTGTGTTCTCCTCCTTTGATGCCTCTCCAGCATCACCTGAAAGCTGGAGCTCCTGGAGCAGAAGGTGACAGGCTGGCAGCAGCCCCAGCAGCAGGGCTGTGCCTCTGAGCCCTCCTCTCTGGGCACTGCCACTCTTCTTTCTCAACGTGGGTTTGCAGAGTCGGTAACAACCTTGCTAACGCAGCATCTCACCTCTCCCTGCCCGGGGATGACAGCAGCTGGGGCTCAATGGCATAACTGTGGTTTGATCCCCCGTGCCAGGCTTCCTGGGCACACACTGGGAGCTGGCACCACCTTACAGGAGGGGGCCTTGCTGTGGGGGAAAGAGCTCTGCTCACCTGGGGAGAAAGAGGGGCTTGGAGGGGGGTTCCACAGGAAAGCCCTTTATTGTTCCCATGGGACTGGGCTGGAGAGGTTAGCCTGGGAGGCCCTGGGGCACACAGGGGTGGTGGTGGGACTGTCCCCAAGGAGGGGCACAAGGTCCCCAGGTCAACCCCTAACACTGCCCTGAGCCCCCGTGAGCCACAAGGGGAACCGAGGGCAGGAGCCCTGTGTGTGAGCTGTGGCCACGTCCTGCCAAAGTATCTGCAATAAACAGATCAATAATTAAGGGAGGATGTACATTAGCCTTTGAACACACTCCAGGTAGAGCTGATTTTAACCTTCCCAGGCAAGTGTGTGGGGTGAACAGAGGTGGGGCGCCTGCAGTGAGGCTGCAGGAGGATGAGGTGTGGATTACAGAGGGAAATGGAGGATCAAGAGGAGGAGGGCAGGCAAGTTGCAGGATTAGGGACATGTGTGGGAAGCTGCCAGCTGGGGGAACCATAGGGGGCCAAGGAGAAGAGGGCTGCAGGCATTTGCAGCAGCATGCCAAATAATTGCAATGATCTCTCGTGTCATTTTGGTTGGTGACAGGCACCAGCAAGGTCAAACTCGAGGTTCCTATGCTCCTCTGGGACACACTGCAGGGCAGGAAAGCAGCACAGGACATCAGCAAGCCCTGAAGACATCTGGGCACCTGTGTCATATTGTTCTTCACACTGGCATCTGTATCACCCCTGCTCTGACACATCTAACAGCAGCAGGGAAAAGCCAGAGCCTGAGATCTCACAGTGCAGGTAAATCTGAAAGGGGCAAATGCCCACACCTTTCAGCCCATGGCTGAGCAATCCTGAGCACTGAGCAGTTCCCCCATCACCCCACCACTCTGCAAAGAGTCCCTCCCCATCCTTTCACAGAAAGGTTGACATGATTTATGCCTACAGCACATCCAAGCTTGCTTGCCACAAGCTTCTGCACTTGGGCTAGTGCTGGAAACCACACAGGAGCATCAGCTAATGTGAAACACGACCCACCTTCTCAGTGGGATGGGGTCCCCAGAGCCCAGCTTCCCATTCCCCCTCCCCTTGCTCAGCACATGCCCTCCCTGCCAGGCAGGGCTGTGGTTTGTGTCAGCCAAGCACACCAAGAGTGGACCCAGCAGCAGCATCCACCAGAGCCCTGCCAGCCATGCTGCTCCCAGGGAGCTGGGGAGGCTCTGTGAAAGCCCTGCAGGGAGAGGCAGACCTCTCCCGACAGAGCTGATTTGGTCCCCAGTCTCAAACGATGGAGAATTTCCCCCCAGCAAAGAGCTCCAACAATGAATAACTATCAGTAAAACACTTGTGCTGCAGTTCAGAGGAGTAAAATAAATAAAAGTGATTAATGACTGATTAAATATTAAAGGCGGTTTTGTTTTTTTCAAATGCCCAGAACATTGCACACAGTTGAAATCTGGAGATGGCCCCTACAGGTGAAATGACCAAGGAGACCTGAAATGACACCAGGTTCTTCCTGGAGGAGCATCTTGATGGAGACCTCTGCTTCCCACCAAGACAGAGGTGGGTCCAGCAGCCATCTCATGTGCAGATTATTCAAATGGAATTTCTACACTCAAACAGATGAGCTGAGCCTGCAGACCAGGCTGTGCCAGTCTGACCTGGCTGTGTACAAACCTGGCTGTGCTGAGCAGGCAGATTCAGCAGCAGTTGTTTCATCCTGCTACAGGGCTCCCCTCACTCCCTCACCTCCCACAGTGAGGTGTCAGGGCATCTAACCCAGTTAGGATAAGTATTTCCACCTATTGCTTAATTAACACTGGCAAGAAGAGAGCTCCTTCTCTCACCACTCCTCCCACAAGAGACACAACCACATCCCGATCCAAACAGCAGGAAAAGAAGGTTTTGCATGGTCCAAAGTCCAAGTCCCATGGTTCAGACACAGAAGCCCCAGGCTGAGCAACCAACAAACCTCCATGCAGGGAAAACACAGGAAGGGTGCATGGTCACAGGCAGTTTGCATTGGAACTAAAAAATGTAATTTGTTATGGAATAATTCCTTCAGCACCATCAAGTTCTTTGCTCCCATCCAAAGTCCTGCCAGAGGGTGCTCTCCTAAACACAGCTCCCTTCAGGATTATTGCAGCTGAGTGAAAACATTGTTCTTGGTGTAAACTTTATTTTTTTTTGGTAAGGAGGAGTCCAAGAGGCAATGCAGCATCACACAAGCATCTGCCCCATCTCTGGAGAAAACTACTGTCCTGCTCCCATCCCTTCCCCTGCCATCCCTGGCTGGCCACAGCCACTGCCCAAGCAAGGAGCGGGATGCTGCTCAGTTAAAATCCTGATTATTAGGAGCTCAAAGGGAAAGGAATGAATGAGTGCCAAATGGAGAAGGATAAAATCAATATGGGGAGAGCTGTTATTTAAGCTTCTGAGCTCCGGGGTATTACAAACATTGGAGAGCAATGAAATAAAAATGATACATAAAGTGACAACATCATCATGTCTGTATAACTGACGCCCTTAGCAGCTGTTTGGTCTGAACAACAGAAGTAAATCCAAATCTGTGCCTGCAGCCCAGGGCTGTCTGGCATTCCTAAGGGGGCACTTTGAGATCAGAGAGAGAGGAAATGACAGGGTATTTTTGCCAGCCAGATAGTTTTTAACCTGCTTGGCCACCATGCCCTGGAAGGCTGGAGGGTCACATAGTCAGCAATCAGTCTACAGACTGCACACTGAAACCTCTGAGAGAGGTTGGGTCTTTGCTAGAGGTGGAGGGGACCCCAGGGGGCATCCCAGCAGCTTCAGGGGTACAAGGCAGCAGTGGGGCTCCCTGGGTGAAGGAGCCAGCCCGCTGACATGGCCAGGGTCTCCCCTTGCAGGACACAGGACACATTCCCTTGGCCAGCCCTGAGTCAAACTGCGCTGCACAGGCAATGCTGAGATCTTGCAAACCAGGAGTGAAAACACCAGGCTGACACGTAAAGTGTCCTTTCTTTGCCTCCAAGACATCCCGACACCCTCTTATCACCCTTTAAAACTTCTCCACACCAACACGAAGCAATAATGTCTGTTTCTCTCCATTGGTGGAAAACCGAGATAAGTTTTTTCCCCAGTTTCCTATGCCTCACCAGTATTTCTCCTGCTGTTGACCAGACCCTGGAAGCTTGTCAACCCTCCCAAACCTGTCTTCAAGCTGTTCCTCACTGCATCCTCTTCCCTGGGGCTGTGTCACTGTGCCACCCCTGGCGGGTCACCAGTGTCGCGGTACCCTGGGTCCCGCCTGGGACAGGTGGGATGTCACCCAGCCACGGAGCAGCGCCGGGTGCTTTGGGGGACAGGGGACACCTCGGAGCTGAAGGGGAGGGTTGCGGGAAGCCGCCGCAGTGCCGGGATTCGCAGTGCCACCTTAGGGAAAGCCAAAGAAGTGCTTAACCTGGGAGCGGGAAGCGCTGGCGCGCTAGCCTTGGCTCCGACACCGAGCAGCTCCTGCGAGGCCAAGGCAGGGTTTGAGCTCCCGGCAGCGTGGGGAGCTCCGGGGGGAGCTCCGTAGGGAGCGCGGTGTTAACCCCGCTGCGCCTCCGGAGCCGCCGCTGCGTTAACTCCGCTCTGGGAAAGCGCCGGCCCCGCTCCAGCGCGGGCAGGGAAAGGCTTTTAGCACAGCCCAGCCATTACTGCAGCATCGTGATGGGTGTGCTGGAGGGAGAGGAGCGGCCTCCAGCTCCCACAGCAGCGTTTATGGTCCCGGAGCTGCTCGGGGAGGCACTGACGGGATGTGCTGGTGTAAAGAGAGACGCTACCGGAGCCAAAGAAGGCACCAGAGCTGTGCCCGCCGGCACCAGGGCAGCGAATGCCGTCCCAGCCTCTGTCTGCGGCTGGGCTGGCCAAGCTGGATGGGGACAGGGAGGGGACAGGAGTTCTTTCGTCTTGCTCGCCTCAGCATGCTGCTCCTAAATCTGGGAAAATCCAGTATGGCCTCCATCCCTTCTCTGCCCAAATTGGCTTTGGGCAAAATCCCCATGGCTTGTTCCTTAGGCTTTGTCCACCTCCTCTCACTCCTGCAGCCCCAGGAGGAGCTCACTGCTGCTCTGATCTCCCCCACAGGGCTGGGGCTTTCTCCTACCCTCCTGCTGAACCCAGCTGACAAACAGAAGAGATGGGGAAGGAAAGTGGGAAAATTTTTGACTGTGAGCTTTCTGGAGGAGAACTGGGATCAGTGCTGCTCTGAGAGAGGAGAAGGGACAGCAGGAACAAAGCAGGAGGGGCAGGGATGCAGGGTGTGGGATGCTGACAGTGTCACATGGGATGGGATGAGATGGGATGGGATGGGTTCAGATACTGCAGCATCAGGGCTGCAGCAGGGTTTTGGCAGGACAAGGAGCTGCTGACAACCACATTTGGAGAGTAAACATTAGCCAGTAGAAGAAAAATAATCTAGATAAACCTGAGAGCATTGCCTTCTTTCTGCTGCACCTGCTGCTTGCAAGGTTTCCTGCTTTGGGAGAGAGGTGGAAGGTCCCAGATGCAGCCACAGACACTTCCAATGTCACAGGTTTCTCCCAGCCTTGCCACAGTTCCAGGATTTTAATTCTTTCCACCTCTTCCCAAGTTCTCACACACATCTCTCCCAGTGATGCTCAGCTCCCACACCTGACCCAGCTGAAGAGCAGCACAGAGCATCTCTGTGGTGGGTGGTTACACTGCACTTCGCCCACTGGAAGTGTTGGGAGTAGGGAAGAAGAAGAAAGGAAAAAGAAATAGAAGCAGAAAAACAGCCTCCAGGCTCTGCCTCCATTTCTGTGGAACTTCAGCTAAGTGGCAAAAAAATGAGGAAAACAGGGGTTTTCCCATTCTGTTCTACACAGGCTCTGTTTCCAAAGTGGGGAGCACATCATGTTAGGAGGACAAGAAAAGGGCAGATGTCACCTCATAGACATCCTAAAACCTTAAACCAGGAGCACTGGGAGCCAAGAGAAACTTGCCCAGCTGAAACCTCCCCGTAAGCAGCAGGTTAAGGCAGGTTTCCTTGGATACAGGGAGCACTCCAGCTGTTTAGCAAATGGCCAAGAGAAAACTCCAGCCTTGCTTTACAAAACAGGCAGGGATTGATGCCACCCTCTTCTGGCTGCTGGGGAGCTGGGAAGAGGATGCTCCAGGGCTGGAGGCATAGCTGGGTGCTGACTGCAGTCGGAAGAAACACCAGTGTGGGGAGGGTGCTGATGCCTGCTGGGCTGGGATGTAGGAAATATTGGATTTGATTCTTGTCCTGTGTTGATTTTCACACTGGTCCCTTGCAAAGTGCCCCATCTCTAGTGAGTGGATGAGGAAGGTCCAGCTTTAGTACATGGATAATCCATCCATGATGACGAGCAAGGTTCCTTATAGATCATTTAGTGCCAGGGAGGGTGCACCTGGAGATGCTGAGGGATGCTCCCATATCTGCACTCACATCCCAAGCTGTGTTCCATGAGCAGGCATGCAGCCTCTGACAGCCTGTGGAGCTGCCTGCCAGGAGCTGTGTGCAAAGGAGACTCAAAGCTGTGTCCTCACCAGGGGGGTAGAAGGGGTTTTCCAAGTAATTAAGCAAGTAACCGGGGCTGGGAGAAATCCTGTGAAAGGAGACATGACATGCAGCTCTGTTCATCTCTGGAAACATGGATTGCAAGCAGCTCCCATGGGAAACACAAGATGGAAGAAAGAAACCTTCTTCTGTCCTTCAAAATCCACCTACAAGCCTGGCCCCCAAGATCAGAAGATGCCAAGAGAGACAGATCCAATGGGGAGTTGTTGAGACAGTGTTGGCAATCCAGATTCTCCACATCCCTGTGTATCTGTGGCAGCACAGCAGATCAAAAGGTGCTGGCTAGAAAAAGGAAAATGAAATTCAAGGAGTGTTCTATTTATCTGATATAGCACTTTCTTCTGTTTTAAGCTGATTATTTTTTGGAGATGGCTAAACTGAGACAAGGACAATTCTTCATGGGAGATGAGACTGCCACTAGGACAACCATCCTGGAAATCACTGAAGTGAAATCTGGCAACCCTTCAAAACAAAGCTGATGTGGCTGCTTTAATTAGAGGGAGAGGATCCACTACTGTGCATGTCCCTGATAGATGCTCAATTAATACAGTCCAGCAATTCTTGGGATGGTGACAGAGAGCCCTGTTTGGGCTCCCCCAGTCATTTTTCAACCCTGCTGCATCTTTGCCTTCGCTCCATCAAGCCATCGTTAGGCAGGCGCTGGGAGATGACACCAGCAGCAGCACAGGGGAGAGCAGAGCTTCCACATCAGTGCACATGGCTTGACAATGCAAACAGCTCGGGATACACACTGCAGGAGTATATATTATTAAGCAGCAATAAATGAACAAATTTCCCGTACTCGCCTGGTGGGTACAGAGGGAGGGTTCAGGAAAGGCCCGGGGAACTGACAGCCTGAATCACTCCCTTCCCAGCTTGTCTCTATTGAGTGGCTCGTTTGTTCTGGGTGTTTGAAATCGATTCAATTAACATTCTTTATGCATCCACGTATAATAAAATAGGGACAATTAAACCTAATAAAACTCAGGTAGCTATGTCCTACCCTCATTATGCCTTCTTGTTCCCCTTACAGCCTCCCAAGAGAGGCTGGGGCATTCCTGGTGGATTCAAATGGGGCAGGGTCAGCCAGCACAGCCCTGCTCTGTAAAGTTCCAGATGTCCAAAACCCCACAGAGAAGAAGTGACACACACCAAGCTCCCATTCCTGCATTGGCTCAGAGGTAGCCCATGTCCAGAGGTGGCCTACAACAGATGGGTTGGACAACTGGGGAAGCTATTGAAGAGGGGTCTTCCCCATTGGGCCCAAACGGAACCAATAAAGATAAATGGAAAGTAAACACTTGGCTGTATTGAAGTAACCTGGGAGCTCACCATGCCTCTGAGACCTGGATGGCACGGGGAAATCCCATTGTCTCCTTTAGAATCTGGCCCTGATGTGAGCTGGCAATAAGATGCTCCCAGTATTGTCACTAAAGAAGTGGGAGACGCCAAGTGCAGCCAACAGGCACAGGCATGGAGAGACCCCTTAGAGGTCTGGGTCATTCCACAGGTGCAAGTCCAAGGTTTTAGCAGCTGCAGTGGTGGGATGAAGGAACAGACCCTTGGATGATCTCCTCTCAGGGTCCATCCACCAGGCTGGAATATCTCTCTCCAACAGGGTCTGGTGTGCACACAGTGGAAGGACCAAGACCACATCAAGTTGAAAGCAGGGTTAAGGACCTGAGAAGTTAAATGGAGAGCACTGCATTTCTCCCCCAGAACTGGATGAAGAGCGTGTGGTTATGAGCATGGCCATCAATGAACCACAAAGCCTTTTAGCATCCATTATTTGCAACTGCTGCTGAGCAAACAAATGCGACCACATCAGTCACAGAGCCCATCCCCAGATGAAAGCTGTTCACATCACCTGATGCCTTCCCCCAGGAAAGAAGAGCTGACCCCGAGGGAGTGTGGTACAAACCCATCCCCCTTTCCCTTCTGTAGACTTGTCAGGAAGAGACAAAATGGGGTATCTCACCCCACCTCCCTCTATCATGCCCCCTTCAAAGGGGTCACCATCATCCTTGAATGATCACCATGGGCCACGTTTTCCTCCCCATGCCAGCTGAGTAAGTCCCACTCACGGGCAGGCTTGGGGGATGTGCACATTCCCACCAGATTCCTGTTTGCAGCCAGCAGCATGGAACAACTGAGGACCCCAACGTGGGCAGCAGCTCCTAGAGACCTGTGTGAGGACCATTTTCTCAGCTCCACATCACCTCTCCGATGTAGACGAGGTCCAAGGCTGGGTGTCAGCCCAACGGGGGTCAAAAAGGAGGCTCTCCTGGGCAGCCAAGGGAATTTGGCTGGCAGCCTAAGGGCTGGTTTAACTGAGCAGATGCTGGGCTCCCTCAGCAGAGCAGACAGTGAAGAGCCCTGCAGGTGCCCCTTTCCAACCGCAGCCCTGCCCTGGCTTCGGAGAGAAGGCTCGTGCTTTGTCAGACACTGGAACCCCTGCACTCCTCCACCTGCTTGCCTGTTTATCCTCAGGCTGCCAGCCAGGAGGGTTTGTTTATTTATTTTATTGGTCTTTCTTTCTTTTCTCCCCCTCCTACTCCTCTCTCTTTTCCCTTTTGTCTTCTCTTTTATTTTTTTTATGAGTTGTGCCGCACTTCTTGGTAAAGCACTTTAATCCATTTTAATGCCCCAGTTCTGCTCCTCAGTGACAGCCTGGTGGTTACTCTAATGCGTCCTGCTCACCTCGGGGTTACTAATGAGGTCATGGCATAGGCAATCTCCAAACTGAATAATTCACTAATCAGATGCTGCAGACTCCAGTGGTAAAATTTATTTCTGACACCTAAAATGGCAAATGGGTTTGTGGACACAGCCGCACACACAGCCCCAAGCTCTCCTTCTCCAGAGCTGTTTTTGGTGAATTGCTGCTGTGCCATATATTTAATGGCAGGTGTCTCCACAAGGAAGACTGTCTCATACCAAGCTGAAGGCAAGGAGGAGCTGGTGTGATGGACAGGTGTGCTGGGAATCTCCATGGATTGTGTGACACCGAGTGGGACAAGACAAAAGTCTGGGGACAAAGGCACTCTTGTGCCATGTGCAGAGACTCTGCTGCCAGTTTTCTCCAGACCTTAGTCTTGCCTGTCCAAAAACCTGGAGAGACTCACCATTGATTCAGGCACAAAGAGCTAAGGAGTCTTTGGACTAAGGACCAGTTTTAGTCTTTTATGTCTTCATAGTTGGAAAATAGCAAAACCATGCATTGACTTGCACCACCCTCTGTGGAGGGTTTGGTGCTGGCATTGCTAAGCCCTGCTCCCTCTAAGACCAGTCTCCCAGATCTCCTGTCACCTCTGCCACTTTGTATTACCCAAATAACACCACCTGAGGTTCCTCTTTTCCCTTTTCTGTATTGAAAGCGATGCCCATCACTTCTATGTGCCACCCCCAAGAACCTTCAAGAGAGTAAATAACAATAATCCAATTAATTGGAATTGTTAATAAAAAAGTCACAGGGTGTCATTAATAATAATTAACATTTCCTATTCCTAGAGGGCACAGCAGTCTGAGAAATTTTGCCTCTCCATTGCTAAGGCACACAAGAGGGGCTGGTGTTTTTATACACCTGATAGATCCCCATCATGAGGGGCATGTTGACAAAACCTCCCCCTTTTCCTTGGACCTGGATCAACACTGCCTCAGCAGACAGACAGCTGGAAAATCCTGGCACACTCCATTGGTGACTGTGCTTCCCTTGGAACTGCAGGTTCTCCTCCTGAGGGTTCCTCTGCAAGAGAGGGAAGGAAGGGCTGGAGATGTTTGGGTAGCAAATGGCTCTGTGGGTGGGAAGTGCAAGGGCTGGAGAGGGATCAGCTCTGTTGAGAAGGATCTCACAAGGCATGGAAGGGCTCCACCTCTTCCAGCTGGATTTGGGCTGTGCTGGGGGGAGGAAAGGGCACAGAGCTCTTTCAAAGAAGAGTAGCTCCTTGTCAAAAGTACAACATGAAGATGCTCTGAAACAGGGTGGTGAGGAGATGGCAATGAAGCTGGACACATGGAGGGGCCCATCCAGGAGTCCAGCTGAAGGAGGAATCACTGCTGGACCTGGCTGAAATAGTGCTGAAATCTTAGTCCCAGCCAAAATGTTTCTTGGAAACAAGCTGTTTTCCACAGCCAGGAAAGGTGAGAGGACACTGGGGAGAGGGTCTGCAGATGGAGCATCAGGGATATGGGATGCTGAAATGTCCAGGAGGGAAAATAATTCAGGAAGGGAGAGGATTTGAAGCTCTGCTCCCCAGCCCTGAGCCATGCCCTGCACACCAGCCCAGCCCTCATCTCTCAGCCCCTGAATATTTGCTTTTCCTTGGAAAAGAAACAAACAGCAAAATCGGAGAGTGGTGCTGAAATCGGCTTTCTCGTCCTGTGGCCAGCTCTGGTAATTATCCAGCTGAGTGCTCGGCTGTGAGGGGCTGTACAAATGATCTGTATGGTTTGGCACATCAGCACTGTCCCAGAGACCCAGAGGATGATGTTAATGGCAAAGCCCGTAACATCAGAGGGGGCTCGGTGGGAATCCCGGTCCCGCCGCCGGGTGCTGAAATTTCAGGGGCGAACTTTTCGGATAACCCATCCCCGGTGTGAAATTCCGCCCTGCTGGACAGAGCGGTGATGAGTGCCATGCTGGCAGCACCGGGGATTCACTGCTTGCGGGAAGTGCAGGTCCTCCTCCGCTTTGCAGGCTTCAGAGCAGGCAGGGCAGGTCCTGACAGGGCCGGTGCTGACAGGGCAGGTCCTGACAGGGCCACAGCGGCTGCAGCCAGCGGGCTCCTGTCACAGACACAGAGCCCTGCCGGACCAAGAGCTGCAGGGTGGTCACGGAGCTGCCGCCCCCTGCTCGCAGGAAGGGTCGAGCGGGGGCAAATGAGCTCATCCTCGCCAGAAGCCACCCTTTGATGTGCGGCCCTTCCCCTGGGGTGAGGATCACATATGGCCCGAAAACCCCAGGATGCAACTTGAGCAGGGAGGGAAATTCCCTTGCTGCTCCCTTTTGGTAACGCTCTCGAGCTGACCCCTTTCTGCAGCGGCGTTTCAGGCACTCTCATTTTATGGGGTGAGGGAGCAGGAAGGGGTGAGGAAGCAGTAAATCCAGGTTCAAGGCGAGTGGCTAACACAGCGTGGAGTCCAAATGGCCCGGTGATGAAATGTCTCAGCATGAGCAGTGATCCAGTAAGGTGTCATCTTTTCTAAAAAAGGGTCCACAGCAAAGCAGCTTAAGCCCCAGTCTGGCTCTGGAGAGGAGGGAATTGAGTGGGGAACAACAGCCAGAGCAAAATGAGGCAGGTAGGTGCCACAAGCACAGCAAGGTGATCAAAGGGAAACCTCGAGCCTTGGAGAATCCAGGGGAAACAACCCTCACCAACTGGAGCAGGGTACCAGGGGCCAAAAGAGCCTCCTCTGAGTGCCAGGCACTGCCAGGCTCCCCACCCAACTGCTGAGCAAGATTATGTGATAAATGATTGCATTAGTCCGGACAGCTTCTCATTTTCCTCCAATCTGGCCTGTCTGCCCTCTTAGCACAGGGCTCCTGATAGCATTTCTCCCTTCACTGACTTCATTTTTCCTGTTAGGTTGTCAACCTGTCACAGGGAAGAAAGAAGAAGCATGGACAAGGCTCTTACTGTCTGTGTTCTGAGAATGTCTGCTGTCCCCACCCTCCATGGCCCACCCTGGGCAGGTGCCTTCCACTGCACATATCCCCATTTCAGCTCAGGAGACAGTGGTTCCATCTGTCCCTGGCCATGCCAAGGATGTCATGGAGTTTTGTAGCAGTTAAGGTTAGAAGGGGCTTTGCAGGAATTCTCTGGCTAAAGAGCACTGATAACTGTTTTGGGGGAAAAGGCTCATGGCTTCTGTGTTGGGGTGCACAGATGATGCTTAAGAGCCCTTCTGAATGAAGCAGATGCTCCTGTCCTGGTTGATTGTTGATGGAGGGAACAAAACTGGCAGTGGGAGCCAAGCCAAGCTTGTTCTGGTACAGCTCTCTTCTTTTCTGTACAGCCTGCCTCAAGTTTCTGCTGTGAAGACAAAATGGGAAGGTTGAGGGAAATTAGTTTCCATCAGAGTCTGCTGTGTGATGGTCAGGTGGGCATCCAGGGATGCCCTTCCTGGCACTGGGCAGCCCTGTGGAGTGGAGATGGTGTCTCCAACAAAATTATAGCTCCAGGCCCCTCTGATCCAGACCAGGGCCTTGGTGGGGTGAAACATCCCCATCACCTGTCAGACCTCCAGTTCCTCCTAAGGCTTAGAGGGATGCTGGAGGAAGAGGTGGGTGAGCTTGAGGCTTGACTTGATTTGGGGCAGAGACACACAACCAGAGCTGAGCACTCAGGTCTCTCCTGGGTCCTTCATATTAAAAGCTAATGACCCAGAAAATATTTTAACCCTGATCCCACACATGGAGGCTTTTGAAAAAGCCAAGTTTTGAACTTGCCTTGAAGGGAACCTTGAGCCTCTACAGCAGCATTGTCAGTCAGTACATGCCAAACACCAGCGTCTCCAAGTCCAAGTGTCTCCCAGATGGAGATCACAACAGCAAGTGGAATAGGATTTTCCCTCCTAATTCCAGCTCTGTGAGAGATGTTCAGCAGCTCCCATGCTCTGCATCCCTGTTTCTCCATTTGCCAAAATGCCACAATGAGAATATTTGCACCCTGTCCATACACTCGTCAGAGGAGACAGGCTGTGAAATCCTTGGGTGGAAGATGTGCCATAGCTCCAATCCTCTCACCTGAGCAAAACAGCACTGGAAGCAATGGTGCCGGTACCTGCAGCACCTGCAGCATGTTTCTGTTCCTCAAAACACTTTGCAAATGAGAAATAACTATCCTAACCCCTGTGAGGAAGCTGGGGAAGCCCAATTATTCCTGCTAACAAGCACCTCTTGTTCTCATTTAGCACAGGGAGAGAAGAGACTTTCATGTCTCGTTCTCCCCCACCACCCCTAGACACCATTCCTTCTCACTGATATGAGGGTTAACAGCCATTTGTAATCATATTAGAGAGGTTTAATTCCAAGGAGGCTAATTCCCTGGGCTCACTGCCCTCCCCTGCATGGCAATGAGCAGATCAAACAGCACCGGTTCCGATTTGGAGATCGATCCAGGACAAGGAGAGCACATCCATGGGCTGGGAACATGGTGGAAACTGTGGCCAGCATCCTGCTCCACCAGTGGAAATCTTTGCAAATGTCATTAAGGAAGGGCTGAATTAAGATATCGGGTACCGGTGAGCAAAGGGATGGCTGCAGGCAGGGCTGCAGTGATGGGGCAGTTGGGGGACCTGGGTTGTTACCACTTTGATGCTACTCCCTGGAAAGTGCTGACACACAGGGATTGTGACTTTCCTATCCCAAGGGGAAGGCTGCTTCCCCTGTGTGGGCTGGGAAGGGCTGTAGGGAAGTGCTGAGGCAGGGTAACAACTCCATATGCCCATATTTCAGGTTTATTTGGGGTTTAGGAAAGAAGCCAGCGTGTAAAAATAGGTTAAAAATGCTGATTTTCTCTTCAAGTGTCTTCCCTGCACCCCTTCACTAGACAGCTTGTTGAGCTGTTTACCTGCTAGATGGGCCTTTTTATTGAACTTGTCAATATTTGCATTTGCACCCTTTGAAGTGGGTGAAGCTCGGATAAAGTGGCAGAAATCAGGCAGGTCTGCAAAATATCCACACGGCTCATCTCTCCAGATTCAACAGATGAAATGTAATTCAGGAGGAGAAAAATCTTAGCGGGAGCAAGGGGTCAGCTCAGAAGGAAGATACAGAGACACAGAAGATGTCTGGGAGATAAATTGCCAGACGTGGCTTCCCGAGGAGCCCGTGCCTCAGTGAGGCTCTGCCAGGAGGTGGAGAGGAGCCTGTGGGATGCCCTGCTGCTGCCACAAAGAAGTGGGAGCCCCAGGATGCAGCTTATAAACCCTGATGCAATCACCAAAATGTGCAACTGCAAAGCCCCCCTTGCTCCTTCAGATCGAAACTTTGCTCCTTAGCCTTGCCCCAGCCACACTGCTCCCCGTGTTGTCTTTTTGGGAGCTGCTTTTGGGATTTGGCTGGGTTTGGTGGCTGCAGAAAGCATCAGGCTGAAGAGGTTGGGGCACCACAAAGAATCCCCCAGCTGCTCCCTGCTCCAGCCTGCTGCTGGAAGGGGAGAGGACTCCTCTGCAGAGACAAGATCTCGTAGTTGGTGGTGCACAGTTATTTTCAGATAATTAATCTCTCAGAATAATGAGATATCAGTCACTGCAGGTACTGAAGAGGTGTTAGACTGATGTTCACTGGCAGCAATTGCTTTACCTCTCCCCCTCGCTGGAGGGAAACTGAGGATCCCCAGTGCTGCCACTCCCTCAGCCTCTCCTGCCTCTCTGGGGCTGGTGTGGCAGGGCCAGGACTGAGCTGGGGGCAGGAGATGCTCCCCAGGCTCCTTTGCTACCTCCTGGCACAACTGCACTGCTTTTCCAGGGGACACTTTCCCTCTCCTTGCTGCAGTTCTGGGATATGCCCTGCCCAGGCCCTTTGGAGACATGGGTCTGGCTGGAGCCTTGTGGGTCACAAAGATCAGTTCTGCTACTAATGAAATACATCAGCCTCTAGTTCTTATCAGCCTCCTCTCTTTATTCCTTCAGGAGCTGCTTTCTCTGGTTTTGTCTTCTTTCCTGGTTGAAGAGAGGCTGGGACAAGGTAGAGGAGGGATCCCAGGATCATGGTCTGCAGGAACTGTGCTAGGTCATGGGACACAGCAGATTTAGTAAGGACACAACAAGTTCTCTACAGTAATAATTTCCTCTCCTGACCTTGCCAGCTCAAGGGCCAGTCATTCTCCTTGTCCATCCATGCTGTCTCCATCCTTCTTTCAATGCTTCCTCTACTCTGGAGACCCAAAGACTCAGCACCACTGACACCTGCAGTCCCCTGGGCGCACCTGAGCTCCACAGTGGCTTGTGAGTCCACTCCAGATTCTTTAAAATAAGGACACATCCCAGCCAGAGACCGAAGAAACTCACTTTATTTCTCATCACATGCCCCCAGAGTCTCTCTGGGACCCCTTGGAGTCTGAGTTTAAGGAGAAAGAAGTTATCATTAATGAAAAAAATGTTCCCATCAGTTTTCATTTAGTGCTCTGTCCCACAGGGAATGGCTGATCTGCATTTTGACAGGGACACAGGCCCAGTGGACCATGTAAGTATCAATTTTCCAGAGTGGGCAGATCATGTGTAATTACAGTCCATGCAGGGTTTGTGGCTGTGGAGAATCTCTCTAACACTAAAATGCTTATGAAGTTGTCTTGAACTTTATCCAGGAGGAAGAGATCCAGTGTGAGTCATTCAACCCTCCCAGCCCCTCTTTCTGCCCCTCCAAACAGCAGGTCACCCCATGCTCAGGGCTAATCCTTGGGGGAAGAGTAACCCAAGCAGTAAAGGACTACAAATGCCAGAAAAACAGCACAGGACTTTGCCTCCCTTCTCCAGAACAATGTGTGAAGAGCAAGAGATTGAGCTGAGACTCTCCACAGCTCCAAGACAAAACTGCAGCTGCAAGGATTCTTTGGGCTGAACCATATCTATCAAGCCCTGAATATAAGATGATTCTAAAACATCTCCAGGGTCCTGGATGGGATGTAGATGGATCCTAGGATCTTCTCTGTTATTTTTGCTGTATTTTTGATCACCAATATTCTGTCAGGAGGAACTCAAAGATTAACCAGGCAGGTGGAGGTTTGCTCCAAGAGTGCAGATCCTCACACTGGTTGCTACTGGGAGACTTGACCTCAAGCAACCCAAGTCAGCCTCCACTGAGCCTGGTGCAAGCAGTTTGGAGAAGGGCAGAGCCATCTCCAGGAGCTCAAAACAAGCCCAATGCTTTGGCTAAACTGCTGCCCCTTTGGGTACAAGTCCCTGCTCACACAAGTCCTCATCTCTCATTAAAAGAACTTCTCTGTGAATTGTGGGGAATGAGCCTCAGGAGACACCAGGCATTCTCCTGAGAAACGTTCAGACTAAATCTAGGCTCTCCAGTGAGTCAGTAGCAAAGTAGGTGAGGAAAAAAAAAGAATGCTTTTAGAAAAAAAAAGTGAGTTGATCTGAGAGAAGAAAAAAAGCCCTCAGAGCAGACATTTAATAGCATGGTCATAAAACAGGGGAGTAAAAAAAGGACTAAATGAAATAACAGGACTGGTGCAATCCTGTCTTATTTCTGAATCACTGCCTCTTCTGGGGCCTGTAAGCACACATGGGGGAGTCCACCCAAGCCCACCTGACCTGGGTGACCAGCCAGAGACACCCACACTGCTCCCTGCTTCCCCAGCCCTCCTCCAAACATCCCAGCCACAAATGGTGGGACCTTTCCAAGCCCAGGATGTCTCAGTGGGGGAACACTGGTCAGTGGAGCAGCCATGGTTTCAGATGGCCCACTTGTGTTATTCCCAAACAGCTTCCTCCATGTAGACACTCTGTGGGAGAAGAGAGGTTTCCCTTCCAGAATAATTACTCCGCTTGGAAGCACACTAATTAGCCTGGAACAAAGTGGCTTGAGTGTCCGCATGGGGAGCTATTGTGGAATAGCTTATTCTGTCAGAGCTATTCTGGGCAATTTCCTTTCACAAACAGGCCATGAGATTTAATTTTCCTTCTTTCCACAAACAGATGAAAGGTCTGTGCTTACCAACCCCAAATCATCCCAACCTCCCTAGCCAGGAGCAAGTGATTGGTGCAAATTGTCCTGAATTCTCCTGTCTTTGGGACTCCTTAATTTCTGTTTGGTTTTTTGTTTTTTCTTTTTTCTTTTCTTTATTTTGTCTTGAGAGGGGGAGACATAAATCGGGAAGATTTACATCACCAGGACTCTGGACCCTTTCCAAAGGGTGAGGTCTAACCCAGCATAAATTAACCCGAACAATGGCAAGTCAGGACAATGTTCTGAGCATCCCATGAACATGCCAAGGATTTATGCAATACATGTTTGCCATGCAAAAGAGAGAGGAACACAAAAAAACACCAATGTCAAGAGGATCTGTAAACAGAAGTACCCTCTCTTCACTCAGATTGCAGCTTTTCAGGAAATGCATTGTGAGTTTCAGTAGCCTTGTAATTAAATTCACCTTTCCCCAGCTTACAAGATGGCAATAAACAAGGCAAGGAAGATACTAGGTGAGATGAGAAGAAAAGCCCATGGTGCTCATGGGTTTGGAAGGAGGAAGGACACTGGGGGCTGTTTTGTGGAGCCTTCAACACTCATGTGCCCCAGTGATGGGCAAACTGGTGCACATCAAGATAGACCCACCCCTAGCACAGGTGTAGCCTCCTCACCTGGCTCTTCTGTCTTCTCAGCCCAATTCATTGTCTTCATCTCCCTTCACATGGCAAGTCTTACAGATACGGAGAGGGAGAGCAGGCAGGAAACACAAGAGCAGCTTCACAGCAAAGCAGAGAGATGGGAAGGACTCACCTGCTGCAGGAGATGAAGCAGAGTGTGGCTCCAGCTGTGGGTCCAAAAAGGCTCAGGAAGCACAGGCAAGCTGGGGTGGCTGGGGACACCTGGGACATGATGTGTCAGGGCACTGCAGGGACAGCCAGGGAACCAAAGGGGGAGCAGAGGATGAAACCATCCACTTTCCACTTGGTTAAAACACCACCACTTTGGTTTCACTTCTTCTCAACATCTGTCCCACTTTGTGACAGCTCCCTTACTTAAAAATAAATCCTTGGAGAAAAAGAGAAAAAAAGAAAAAAAAAACAACTCTGCAATTTGTTCCTCCAAGCTGGACTGCCTTTCTGGCCCTGATTTTATCAGAGTGGAGACAGGCTGTCCTTGCAGAATGATTTTACCATCTTGAAAATGATTACAGAGCTGCACAATGCCTTCAGCTCACCACATAACGATATTTTTATATGCTGTCTCATTAGATCGCCACCCAGGTTGAGGATGTTTTCAAACATTGTCTCTTCATGGTCGCTGTAGCTCAGTACCAGGAATAGAGTGATGAATTGGAGGGAGTTCAGAGGGCAGCAGCAATAATCAGAAATCTGATTTACAAGGAAATGTTAAAAAAGCTAACTCCGTTTTGCTTGGCTAAAGTGGAGAACAGAGCATCCACCCACAAAAATGAGAAGGACAAAAGGCAGGTGCTGGGGAAGGTGGTACCTGGTGTAGTAAAGGTAAAAAAGTAGTAAATTAAGAAGAACTGGTGCATTCCCCAAAATGTTTTGTTTTCAGCAGATCTGGGACAGATTTGTGGAAAGATCACTGCTGGATGGACAGGAAAACCCAGCTGGAAACATTAGGAAAAAAATCACCCCCTGGGGAATAGCTCTACTTAAGCAGAGATGAAGAGTCCAGACTGCCCAGTCTGCTTCTCCTCCAACCTCAAGGCTTTCCAAACCACTGCTGAGCAGCAGTGACAACCAGCCATTAGTGACCTGAGTGGCCACTGAACCTGTGCTCCGATGGTGACAGGCTCCAGAGCTCACTGTCACCCCTTGGAGTCACCTGAGCCCCCTGCTCCCTGCCCCAGAGAGATCACACCACATGCCTGAGTGAGCTGACATTATCCCTGCAAAGAGAGCTCGTGGATGTCACACTCTGCTTTTTTCCCCTTTATAAATACATGTGCTATAGCAGGGCTGCACTCCGTGAACCAAGGGTGTGATTAGAGGAGAACACAACGCTGATTATGGGTTAATTAGTGAAGTTAATAAACTGCCTGTAGCCTCGTTTAGGAGAGAAACTGTATTTCATTGCATGGAAAACAATGAAGAACAAGGAGAGGAAGAGTGTTTTTCTTTGAGAGGTTGAAACTCATCCCCTGGGAAGGAGGGGGAGAAAAGGATGCCCTGCATGGATGCAGAGGGATGCTGGTGACAACAGCAGGTGGAGGGTCACAATTCATCCCTGCTCATGCCCTACAACCAGGCTGGTGGAGCAAACTGAGGCAGCCACAGTGGGGAAAAAGCCAAAAATCACTCTGACAAGAAATATTATCTCCAGACATGCTCCCCAGCCACAGCCAAAGGTGGGTTGGGAGCTGGCAGGGAGATCATCTCAAAGAGAAAGGGATGGGGAAAAACCCCAGCAGGAGCTGAGGGCAGAGCCCTTCTGATGCTGGAGAAAGGAAAGCAGCTTGGCCAGACATAGGCAGGGCAGCAGAGTGTGTGTGAGACAACAGGCAAGGGACAGTCCTGCCCAGGGGGAAGGATTAAATTGTCTACAGGACTTGCACAAAGCAGTTCTTTCCATTGCTCATTTCTCTCTGAATCAGATGTTTAGAGTTCTATCTGAAGAGGCTTCTCTTTCCTTCCTTCTTTGTTGCTTTTTTTTATTTTCAGTGGACAAAACAGAAATCCCAGAACCAGCCTTTGTCTTGCTGGTGATGGTTTTGTTCTCAGACTTCCCCACAACCAGGTGCCCAAGAAAAAGCCAAGCAGGCTTCACCAAGCATTTCCCACAGACCTGGCACCCAACCAGCCTGGCACCACAACAGCCCCACAGCTCTGGTACCTGCAGCTCAGCACTGTTTTCCACAGCCCAGCTGTGGGAAACTCCCCTTTCCCTTCCTCCTTGTCATGGTGGGAACACGTGTGCAAGCCTCTGGCACAAAAATAAATCCCCTCCCATCACATTCCAGCCTATTAATAATGACATTTAATAACTTCTGCCTAATAGTCTCCATATTTGTGTGGGAATCTGTGGCACATGGAGGACTGGACATGCGTTCTCAGCACGTGCAGCGTGGTTGCCCCATATGTCGTGCATCTTTCAAAGAAAGGAGGAGGACAAACAAACAGCATTCAGGAAAAAAATAATGTGAGTTTTAATTAAATTTCATGTTGCTGATAAAATTAGGGCTGACAGCTCTGGAGATCAGGGTCTTCTCATCCTACAGTGGATATAAGCACCAGATGCTCATGGTTGTGGCCAAATCCTGTCCTGGAGGGCCTGAGAGGACTTTTCTATGTGTTCATGGCATCCTCATCCCTCAGGCTCTGCAGTAACCAGGAGCAGGCTGGGGTTACCCGGGGATGCTCAACTCTTGAGGGCTCTGGCCATGCTGAAGCCACGCGTGTGGTCTGCTCCATGTACAGACAATGAACATCAGCAGGAGCCAACGTGTGTCCCAGGAGGGACAGCCAAAAACACCCTGTGACTCTGCCGAGCCCACTAACAAGCTGGATGGCCACCAAACAACGTCCTGTGCTTGGGAAAACACAGAGGGAAGTCTGGGGACAGCCCCAGAGGGGTTTTCCTCCACAAGGATGGAAGTCCTTGATGTCTCCCAAGCCGAGCACTCATGGGCTGCAGGGAGGGGTTTCTCTGCCAGGTGCCCAGGCTGGATGGGACAGGGGTCTCCTGAGAGGATGTCAGGTGGAGATTGTGGAAGGGAAAAGCTGCTGGAAAGGTCCCTCCATGTCAGAGCCATAGGTTTCTCCTCCTTGAGCTCTTTCCCATTTGCATCTTTTCTCCTCTCAGCTGGATTTCCAGCATGGGTTGTACATCTGGCTCTGCTCACCAAGTAATTAAAAACACTCACTTAAAAAACAACAAAAACAAGCAAACTAGAAATCATTCAAATCTCATCACTCAAGACTGCTCTGAAGCAACCAACTACAGCCACAGAGAGCCTTTGATTCACAGCCCACCACCTTGGGTTTGGCATGAGGGAAAATCATCTTCCGCATGTAGGAGGTTTTTGAGCCAAAAATCTTTTCTGGGCGGAGCCACAAAAAATCCCAGGGCACCTTTTGTTGTTGACAGGAAAGAGACACAACCCAAAGTGACTCATGAACTCTCAGGATCTGGAGGAACCACTCCTCCAAACCATGCTGCCCACCCAGCCTTAATGATCCTGGGGACAATTTTGTCACATAAACTCCACACGTGGTGTTCCAACTACTGAAAACTCATTCCTGTGCCATAAGTAGGTGAGGCTAGAAATAATGGGGGTAGAAATGGTGACGGTGCTGAGACAGGTTCAGATCTGATGATTCAGAGGTCTTCCTACAAAATCTTTCTAATTGGGCATCTACCTAAGCTGCATTCCCTGTCACACAAAGCCGTTGCTTAAAACAGACTTACAGTGAGGCAGTTGCCTTTTTATTTTGCTGGTTATTATTCCTCACTGCAAAAAAAAGAGGGGGGGAAGCTATCACTCTGTGGTTTTTATCAGGTTTCATCCACTCTGCCTGATGTTCAATAAAAGAAAACCTATCTCTGTTAGAGATGAGTAGCCCTTTACAGAACAGTCATTGCCTGCAAAGTAACCTTTAAGCACCCGTCTGTCTCTTAAGTTAATGCAGGCAGAGGATGGAGAGGAAGTCACATTCACTCCAGTATGTTTGAAAATGCAGCTATTTCTCTTAAAATTCAGCAGCCAGCCACACATGCCTTGATTGCTTTCATTGATGTTGTTGTTTGCAGTTTTCCTGCAATCACTACCTGTCACCTTTCCCCTACCCAGCTCAGCCACGTGAGTCCCCACGCAGGCAGGAGGAGAGGAGGAGTCAGCCCTCACCTGGGGACCAGTGTCGTGTCCCCTTGCCACCAGTGATGCTCAGAGTGGGAAACCCCCAAACCTTCCCTGTTAGCAGCTCCTTCAGGGGAGTGCAGAGGGAGCCAGCAGTGAGGGTGTGGGCAGGAACAGGGCACTGTTAGAAGGGCTGGTGCTGCACTCCAAGCCCTTGGTGTGCTGGTACTCACCATCACAGCAGCTGGTGCTGAGTCATTCGTGCCCCTGCACATTTCTGTGTGTGACTGTGGTGGTCAGGAGTGGCCTCGGGGTGACAAACCATCCCCTGGTGCAGCACAGGGTGCCAGGCTGGCAATCCCACCCCTCCAGGAGGCTGGGACCTCGGCATGCCTGCACCTCCAGACTCCTCACGTGCTTTTCCAAGGGCTTTCCATGACCGTCAGCTCTTCCAGAGAGGGAAGTTCACAGCCAGGCTGCCCACATGGGCAGGGTTTGATTAAGACTTTGTGGTGGGGCCATGTTAGAGCCTCTGGAGGTCTTTGGTGTGCAGGCCTAGTGAAAGGTGTCCCTGTCTATGGCAGGGGGTTGAAACTAGATGGTCTTTAAGGTCCCTTCCAAGACAAACTATTGTATGATTCTGTGATTTCCCTTTGGCAACAGAGATGGTTCCTGCTGTGCCACTCTCCTTCAGCGACCACCTCCAAACACAGGAAGGAGAGAATTCAGGATAAGGGGCTGCAGGATGCCTAAGAAAGAAGGACACATGTGGATCACCCACTGCCTCCCTCCAGGCACATCCATCCCCTCATGCTCTGAGCCACATCAGCAGGAAGAAACCCCCACAGCTCTATGGAGAGGGATGGCAGAGCCCAGATAACAAACACACGCGTGCCACAGGAAACCTGAGACCTCCCCACAGGACTCATGGCACGGCTGCATCCTGTGTTAGGAGATTGAGGATTTAGGGCACCCCTGGCACCCACTGCATAAGTGACAAGCAGCTGTCAGCAGCTTACGGGGGTCTCCGGCTGCCTGCAAATTTCTGCATTAAAGCTGTAAGCTCTCATGCCTCACTTGGGAGCAATAAAACGGGATAGGGTAGAGGCTGTCGTGATAAATGGGGCATAAATCACACCTCCCCCAGCTTTTCCCCTTCCTTGGGGGGAGGTGGTGCTGCCAGAGCCTTTACCAGCCCTGCTTCAACGTGCTCAGACCAGTCCTCTTCTGCCTGTGCAGTCAATTAGAACTTCATCAGAAATCAATTTGTGAGGCCCAGCTGAGATGTACCTATAGATCAGGCGATGCCAAGTGATTATTACACTAATGGAATATTCCATTGATTAATTGAATATTTAAGTCCTGAAATGTAAGCCCCACTGTCTTATCCATGGCTTGTTACGGAACTGAGCAGCAGAGATGTTGCACCAGTGTGAGAAGCCAACCTTGAGTCGCACTCTTTTGGGGCAAAAGGCAGAGGGTTTGGTCCTGGTCACACAGGAAATATTTCTACTTCTTTGTTAGACTCCTCAACCACACAGAGACACTCCTCTTTCTTGTGGCAGCAAAAATAATGTCCTACCTTTTCTACTACTGTGGGCTTGGACAATTCTCTGATTTGGATGTTGTCCAAAACTGTGTGCCCTGGGAGATGGGTGAGAATGTCCATGGGGAATAAGAAACACACCTACAAAAAGCACCTGCAGTAGCTAAGGAAGCTGAGAAGTGTGGGGACCACTGTCTGGGCTCCTTCCAGGGGCTCTCCAGCTGCCCACCATGGCCAGGCAGCACCCATCACTCCCACTTCTTCCCCATGTGCAGAGCTCTGAAAAGGTCAGCCTCTCTCTAGCAGCACCAGCTTGGATGGCCCAGCCCTGCTCCGGGGTCAGCACTGCTCCCATTCCCCAAGCCCAGGGAGGAAATCCTCGGTGATTTATTTCATTTTTTACACACAAGCAGATGTCAGGACTGCAGATCATGGTCAGCAGGTCAGGAGAGCCACCCAAGGGTTTCCCAAGCTCCCCTACCCACAGCCCAAGAGCTTTTCCACGCCACAAAAGTCTCAGGTGTGCAGAGGGCAAAGGTGGCCAGATGCCTCCTGATCAGGCTTCCAGATCTGCTGCAGGGAGAGGGCCAGGTTACTTGTTCCATGAAACACCTGGTTAAGTGCTTTGTTGGATGAAGGCCATACTGACCAAGGGAGAGAAATAAGGCAGAGATGGGGAGAAGGGAGGGGTGAGAGTGCCAAGTGGAGAGGAGGTGGGCTGCAGCTGCAGTAATCTCCACCAAAGGGCCAGCAGTGGGTTAAGGAATATTATTCCCAAATGTATTGTGTGAATAACTCAATGGAGAGCCATGAACTAAATGAGCAAGAGAGAGCTCCAGGGCTCCTCTCTGCACAGAGCTCCTGCTCCCACATCAGATACTGAGGTCTCCTTTTCTACCTTGAAGAGCACTGGCTGCCCATGGCCAAACCATGTTGGGTGGCTGTAGGAAGAAGGAGCCATCCAAGCCAGAACAGTGACCTCCGTGGCAGATGTCCAAAGGCCTGGAGAGCCATTTGCTTTCCTCCCAGTGGAGTTCCTGTTGAAAGCTACAACAGTGGTCACTATTTTCAGAGAAATCATTGCAAGGGTGAAACTGGATCCCTGTTCCTACCTGCTGCCTCTCTTCAAGGCCTAAAGCAATGGCTATCATAAAACCATGGGAGGCAAATGCATGTAGGCTTCCTATTGTTCCCACCTTCCCTCCTGCCTGTGTACAGCATCTTCCTGCCCCAGGACTCAGAAAGGACCCTGGAGCCAGCCAGGCTGAAGGGAGCACATGAAGGACAAGGACCATGCCTGGGTTCTGTCTGGAAAAGATCAGATATCCCCTCTGCACCTCAGCTTCACAGCAGCCTTTGCACTGGCCCTGGCCAGCACTGGTCTCCAGTATTGTCCCCAAGGTGTACTGAGGTCTTTGTTCTGGCCACTGGCAGAAGAAGCTGCTTAGCTGCTGATATGGGAAGCAGCATTCTTTCCCCTCTTTGTGTACATTTTTCTGAACAGGAAGGTAAAAAGTAAATGGAGAGGAAAAACAAGTATTGATGGAACAGCTAGAAGGAAGAAGACAGCTTTTTGTCTCACTGAGAGATCTGACCTTTCAGTGGTAGCTTTAAGAAACCTCAAGCAAATGTGCTTTGCTGGCATTTGCTGCAGGTGAATCCTAGGGAGTTTTCACCCCCTCTCTCAGGGGATAATGTCTAGACATTTATTAACTTGCAGGTTCTGGGTGTCTCAGAGACCTGAGGAGTCTAGAAACCTGTAGTCACTGTCCTCTGTGTTTTCTCAAGCAGTGGATCCCTATGGAACCAGCATTTCCCTGCTCAGCAGCCCCTCTCACCCTCAGCAGGGGCCTGCAGTGGGACCTGGTTCTTCAGCAGCCTCGTGCACTATTCATGGTCCTCACATTTTAGTTGCAAAACCCAGCAGACTTGTAAAAGCAGCATGGAAAATGGGCCAGAAATGAAACACATTCCACTGATTTTTGTTTGTGTTTGCAAAAGCGAAGAGGTAAGCTCATCTGCACTGTGTAAAACCATACAGCTCCTCCCCATAGCCATGAGGAACAAAGTACCCAGGCTGTTAAAACAGCAGCCACTGCTGGCATGGGAAGAACAAACATCACCAGAGTGGGGTCTGCTGCCCCACAGCAGAGACCCTCCTTCTGTCTGGGGAACCTCAGCTACAAACCTCAGCTAGAAAAGGGGAAGAAAAAATGGAAGTATGAGACTATGGCATGAATCGCAGGGAGATTTCAGACTGATAAATATTTCAGGCTGACAACTATTCCTGTCCTTGAAAGTTCATCCATCAAACTCTCAGCAAGGCCTTCACATCCCAGGCCCATAAATACTAAGACCTATTTTAACAGCTGCTTTCATCATGGCCAATACCAAAGGATTGAAACCAGTTACAGATCAACCTATATCCTCATGTACTGTGGTGTAATTTACTGCACCTATAAAGACTATATTCAAATATACTTCTGTTTTAATTATAGTTCCTGGCTGTGCAGGATCCATTTCTGAGCTGATTTTACCTTGTTTAAGTCTGATTCCACACAATGATGACAATTCAGAAACAATGGCATCATTAGTGATGTAAACAGCCTTGGTCTTATGTGCAGAAAGAGTTTTACTGTCTGTCTGTGGAAGGAAAATTTGATCAAAACCTAGGAAAATCTGTTTGCTGTCAGGAGAATAGAAATGTTGGCAATTTGGATACTCTCCCCTTCTTGGCTCTGACATAGTTTCTAAGTGATGCTGCAGCTGCAGCTGCCCCCTGAAATGGCTATCATAAACTCCAGTAGGCAGGCATGGGTCCTGCTCTGGTTTTTCTACGAGTTCCAGACCCACAAGAGACTAGAGGGACTAGTTTTGGGTGGATATTTGACAGTCTTCTCCTCAAAAGCCCTGAATTCTTGGGTTGCCCAGATGGTCCCTGCAGAATGGAGCAGAAGCAGGAGCCCCTTTGCTCACACTAGCAGGGAAGCACAGAGCCCTTCACTGTCCCACATCCCTGTTAGCAATGGCCTGCAAGGATAACGGGGGAAACTTGCCCTGCTCCTTTCAGTCCCCAAAAGAAATTTCATCCCCAGGCCCTTACACCAGCCCCTGATTTTGACATCCCAGTGCTGAGTAGCTGCTGGGATTCTCTGTTCCCAGCTCCAAGCACCATCCTGATGAGGAGCTCTTTAAGCAGAGCCATTGCCTACCGGGCACTCTTAAGCCCATTTCATTCATGAATTAAGTCCCTGACAGCCCATATCTCTATGATCAATATGTTTGTTTATTAGCAGCAGCTGCTGTGTTTTAGCAAAACTGGAGGGCTCCAGCAGGAGCAGCGCGCTCTAACCGCAGAGCAGGGCTTGGGATGGGGAGGAGAAGGACCTCCTGCTGGCAAATGGGAGCTGGGCTGGATAAGATTTCAAGCTAATGACCCTTTAATTGAAATCAGCGCTCAGGACAGATTGCTCGGCTTGGGGATATCTGCACTGATGGCTCCTGGTTTGGCCACTCCCGAGATGAGTCCATTAACTCGGCAGCGGTGAACAAAAGCAAGAGAAAGGGACAGCGAGGGGTCATCCACCCCCAGCAGAGCTGATCTGCATTTCCAAGGAAGCCCAAATCAGCAGCTGGTGTAAATGGAGACCTGCACAAAGGGAGGAGAGGCTGTGCAGCTCATCAGATCTTGTGTTTCTGCTTCTCTGTGTCTGCTGACCCCAGGTGGATATGGCCCCGTCTCCTTCCCTGGAAAGGATTGTCCCTATATGTTGATTTGGTGCCTAGGAAGGGAAATCAGAACATTAGGATGTCATCTACAGCTCATGGTGTGACCTCAGCCTTCCCTTGGTATCCCCTCCACCTTCTCCCTCAGTCTCACTGTGTGGATGTTACAAGGCAACAATATCTGCCTACCCCAACACGATGGACACAGCAGAGCAGAACAGGAGCTGGAGGAAAGGGAAAATCCTGATCTCCCGTCTCCTTGTGCAAGTGGCAAAGCCCACTGAGATCCCTTTTCATTTTGCCTTCCCCAGCACTGTCCAGGAACACAGGCACAGGTGGGGCTGGTTGTGGCTGGGTTGGCAGCACAATCCAGCAGCTCGGGACAAGGTGAGCTCTCCCTGTGTTCACCCCACCCATCTGAGCACGGATCTATGCCCTGTAACACTGGAGACCCTTCCCCAATGGGCAGGCTCCCAGGGAAGGGCAGAACATGGCTTTCTTCCCCTTAGATCCTGGGGAGCTGTGATATAAAACTCAGGACTGGCAGAAAGTCCTGGAGAGACACAGAGATGCTAGGCAGGTATGACTCCTGCTCTGTACATCCACCTCATTCCCAGTCAGGAGGGAACATCCCTGTCCATGGGGAACCTTTGTATCACAAGGACAGAGAGTGCTAATGAAACCCAAGATTGTTAGACGTAGGCAGATCTTTTGGGCCTGTTTTGTAAGTGGAAATGTTGATGTGTGTCTCTTGCAATGTGAAGAGATGTCTGAGTGCACAGAAAGGAGGGTTATGAACCTGCTTTGAATGCATTTATTATTCCCATTAATTACTATGCCTGCTAAAGAGGACCAGCTGTTCTAGGAGGCTGTGGTACCAATTTATCAGGAGAAGATTCCAACAGAAGTCGTAGAGAGTTTTCCTCTGAACTTGGGAGGATGGAAGATGGAGGGTTTTTAATTAGAACTTGTTATTAATGGGAACGTAGCAAATTAAAAATAGTCTCCCTCCCCCCATTCCTATTATATGAAGCTCTGATCTCAATTAGAAAGATCAGGGACTAACCATTGAATGGGAATTACTGAGATGAAAACTGATTGAAAGACAAAAAGTCACAGACAGACACATCACAGGGAGAGAATGGAGATGGGGAGCGGCAGGACCAGGGAACAATGAGCAGAGCCTGGCGGAGGCTGCCTGCAGCTGCTGGGCTCAGGACAAGAGCTGAGGGCTGTCTGCCTTCCCCTGCAGTGAGGACACCCTCCCAGGGCTGCTGCCAGCAGGGGCTGTCCCTTCTAGAGCCATGGCAGCTCATCTCTGTTTGAGCTGAGCCTTCAGCGCTGGGCATCAATGGTACCCCAGTTTTGTGGACTTGGCAGAGTGGGACCACAGGGTCTCTCTTATATGGGCATTACTATAGGAACAGCAGGACACTTGGGGCCACCTGGAGTGTTTCTGGTGGGTGCAGGCTCCTGTCTGCCAGTCATTGCACCTGCAAATTTCTCATCTCCTCTTGCCTCATTTCCTTACCCCTCATCCCATCTCACCCCACCACCACCACATGCTCCCAGCACACGATTCTTCACCACAGGCTCTGCCCTCATGCAGGCTATGAACAAGGCTGCATCCCAGTCCTAGCTCTCTGGTCTTGTACTGCTGGTTCCCCAAATCTAGCAGTGTTGAGGATGCCCTGAAGCTGCTGAGTTCTCAGCAAGGGATGATCAAATTGGTCCCCAGGCTTCCCCTGCTGGGAGCTGTAGCCATTATGCAGGCATTCAGGGTCAGTCCCTGCCACCTCTGGCTGGACAAGACCAGGTGGGTTGGGAAGAGCCTTTGTGCTTCATTTTGGCTTTATCAACCAGCTTGGGGAACAGGAGATCAGGACTCAAACCTGGAGTGATGCAAAGGGACATCTGGGTCTGACCAAACCCATCTCCTGCGTTGTTAAAACTTGGTTAATGACTACTTAATGAGAATCTCATCTGCTCCTTTCTCTGGTCACCTGTGGATCAGAGCCCCTGTCTTCCTTCCAGCAGATAATCCATGCCATATTCCAGGGCAGACAGGGACCTTAGGCTGAAATTACAGCCTTGCTTACTAATTGCTGCATGTTCTCTCTCCGTAGGTATATCATTGCCAGCAATTAGCACAAAATCCTTTCCCACTCTTGTTAAGTTCCTGTGCTGCAGTTAAATACTCCCAGATCCCATTTAAATGATTTCAAATGCAATTCATTCTGGCTCGTTAAATAATTCCACAGCAGTGTTTGTCGTTTTCTCTCTCTGTTTTCCAACAGACACTTTCTCCCAAGAAGAATATGACTGAAGAAGGGAGAAGGAGAGGGAAGGGGAAGTGATATGAAAGCTGAGAAGTTGGGGGTCCATCATCTATGACCATATTTTTTCTTCTTTTTTTCCCATCTTCTTAGACTGAGACTTCTCCTGGTAGCTGGATTTTGAGATCAAATGGCCCAGGGAGAACAGGACTCTACCCTTGGCATGCTGCATCATGTAACCAACCACAGAAAGCTGCCTTGTGTTTCCTGCTGCCTTGCCTGTTGCCTTGCCAAGTTCAAGACAGTGGATCAGCAGGAATGAGGGTCAGTGAGACAATAAGCAGGTGCTCAGGTCCAACTCAGATTGTCTTGGGTACAACCTGCCTGTTCCACATGTGTTTCTCCCACTTCCAAGCATTATGCTTTCTTCCCTCATCTTGTTTTCCTTCCTGCACCATCCCCCTTCTGTCCTACATCTCCTTGCTGCTGGTCAGCACCCTACAGCACTGCTCATCTCTCCTAGAAGATGTGACCTGCACCTTGACTCCCATGGTAGGAGCAGGGGTGGAGGGGGGAGGCCAGCATGGGCTGAACCTACACCCCTAAAACAATCCTCATATTGTCCTTCCCCCAATGGCTGGATGACATCATCTTTGGGTTTTGTCTCCTGGTGGCATTGCCAAGTCTCAGGCTGCACATTTCCCAATACTGGATACTTCCCTTAATGCCCCAGTTCATGGAGACACGTGATTCAGCAAGACTCGCAGCTTTTGGCTGATACTGAGAAAAAAAAAAATTAAAACAAAAAGTTCTAGTTTGTGTGGCTGGACAAAAATAAATAAAAGCTGTGAGTGCTATTTGAGGGCAACCTACTGGTTACAGAGCCAGAAGGCAAGTGAAAAGAAAACAGTACTTAATATCTTTGTTTGAATTCGGAGACCAGACTGGCAAACTCTGAGTGTCTGGGGTCAGCAGTGCAGCATCTGTTGTTCCTCTGTGCTGGACAGCAGGTGAACGACTCAGGCTTGTCTCCTCAGGCAGATCTTTGTGTCTCCCAGCCAGGACTTTGCTCACTACAAGGATGGACACTGTAGCAGGGCAGAGTCCATCAGGAATATCCAAAGTCCTACTGCAATTTTAGGAACTTTCTTATTCCCTCCTGTATCTGCAGGTAATGCTGCTGCCTGCCAAATTTGATGGCTAGCCCCACCCGGAGACATTACCTGATGTGAACCCCATGTGCTGCCTGGTAAGCCATGGCTTTCAATCCATGGTCCTTGAGACCCAGAGGTCCAGTGACTGCAGGGAGTTGTGAAAAGGTTGCAAAGAAAAGTAATTTCCTCTCTGACATTCAACAGTCCACGTCTGTGTTGCTGCCAGAAAACTTGTAGTGGCCCTTAAGCTAACAAAGCTGAAAGCCACGGTGCTAAATGCATTAGGGATCCTGTGGGATGGAAGGTGGAAGAACAAGAGAGAGTGCTGTCAACAGGATGGGAGCTGCCAGACTGCCTGTCAGGGAAGGAGGAGATGGATACGTGAAGCAGGGATCCAGAGGGTTCAAAACTTGACTTTGTGTTTATTCCTGCAGGCTTTTGTTTGTTTATGCCAGAATGAGTTTCTAGCGAGATGCGTGGATGATCTCCTCAAGCCTTTCCAGGGTGGGAGAAGGAAACAAGGAGTGCTCACAGTCCTCCTGAAAGGCTTGGATGAGAAATGTGAGTTTGGTCAGAAGGGAATTACACTTCCCTTCTGAAAGGGGTGAAAGCAAACCAAAAATGTCACAGCGGTGTTCATGCAGTAAAGTTTCCTCCTGAAAATCAATTTGGCTAGCCACAAGCCTTGGACTGGGATGCCAGCTTATTCCCAGGCAGACATGGCATTGCAAGGATGGTACTGAAAAACACCCTCTAAAATAAATGGGGCAATGTAAGGGAAATCTCTTGAAAATGTAAGGGAAATAGCTTGAAAAATGTGTGTCCCCATCTGTTAAACAATATTCAGGTGCTCCTGCATTTATGCTTCCTCCAGATTTATGCAGCGATGGCTTTAAAGGCAGATTGTCAATGAAAAGAACAGATGGAGGGAACAATCCTCCCATCCAAGCTTTGCACCAGAACTGAAGAAGTTTGTAATCTGGTTCTTGTTTACAGAGCCAAGGCTTCAAATTAAGCCCCCTCTGGTCTGACTGAGTAGCTCAGGGAGCCGTGAAGCTGAGATACTCCTCGGTTTATTTACTTTTTTCTGCTGGTTTCCCATTAAGGGAGATTTTGTAAAAGCAGCAATGGTGTCAGGTATTTTTTCTTCATAGGCATGCACTGAACATAGGCCAAAGATTATAGGGCAGCAGACCCAAAATTTCCTTCTTTCCCATAGACATGGCAGGAAATTTTCCAGATGTCTGAGCCAGCTTCCCAAGCTTCAAGGCCAACTGGTGAGCAAAGTCTCTCCACTACCCTGAATCTTTCATCAGCACAAAATTTGCTGTAAAATGAGAAAAGTTATTTCATGGAAGCAAAATAGTACTCAGACATATCGGCACCTGAGCTCCCAATCTCTGTTTTCTGTATCTCCATCGATATTCAAAGGAAAACAATGTGATTGTTAATTACAAACTGTTTTGAATGCATGAAAGAAAACGTTTCAGAGCCAGAGCCAGCCGGAGGCAGGAAAGCTGAGAATATGATGTGTGCTGAGCTGCTTTAAAGGGCAGAAAGTCCCTTTGTAATTAAAGCTGATGCAATCATTGTAACAGACACAAGGTGGAAACATTACCTTGCTCAGCTTCCCACTTGTCTCCTGTCTGCCTGTTGGGTTTTGCTTTGGACTAGGTGGAAAATGCTGAAATATCAAGGGAGTGCTTTGCATTTCAAAGAAGTTAATGCATAAGTGATGTTGTGATTCATTAGTCATCTGTGGATGTATTGGTGTTCCAGGGTCCACAGCCCTTGTTGAAAGCTGGTGTTGCCCTCTGTTCATCTCTTGGCCAGTTGGAGGTGCTCAGCAAGAAAAAGGCCAGTTGGAACCTGGCAACTAAACCCTGGTGGGAAGTAAAACAGAGCTGGAGTCTGGTGCAACAGCTAATCCTCATAACACAGTTTCTTTCCCCCACTCTAGGTGATCTTTTTAATCCCACCATGATCCAGCCCACCACAGGGAAAGTAATCCCAACAACCTGATGATGTAAAGATGAAAGCAAAGCTCACAGCTGTAAACAGAGAAGTCCAGCTGTAGTTCATGACTAAGGTAAATATAAATAGGCACACAGCAAGGTGTGCAGTGTCCCAGTGAACACTGGGCAAGGCAGGAACAGGCTCTGATGCAGACACACACACATATGGTTCTCACACCCCTACAACTGCCTTGTTTTGCCCCTGCCTTGCTTTCTCACCCACATCACTAAGCCAAAGCCTGCTGGGGTGCTCTGTGTCTCCCTTTCCATTCCACCTCCTCCAGTTTTACCCACCTGTCCTCATGATCACTCAAACCAAGCTCCTCCTCCCCAAAAAGGAATGCTCAGAAATGTGTTGGTGCCATTGAAGGGAAACACTCCTGTAAATCTGTCCCTCTCTCGACCCAATCCCAGACACACATCAGCAGCTCCATGCATGACCTGGCCCTTCCCTGCTGGGCAGCTGCAATGCTCCCAGGGTGCTTTTTTCTGCTCCATAGGAGCCGTGTCAGCATCAGCGCCCTGTAACAGCCTACTCAGAGCCCCCACCCATGGCTCCTGACACGAGGAGCAGGACAGCCAGCAGTGACACTGTGCCGAGCCAGTGGCAGGCTGTCCCTGCCTGCCCGTGACACCGGGAGGTGGGGACAGCCCCGGGACCCTGAGGGCATCCAGGCTGCCTCTCCGGGCACAGCAAGGGGGGTGCAAAGGGATGTCCCGGCTGCATTTCCTAGTGGGACTTTGCTCCCAGGGTCCTGCTCACGCAGAGCCAGCAGGGGCACAGAGCTGGAGGAGCTGCGAGCACCAGGCACGCTGGGAAGATGGGGATTCTTACATGGAAAACAGCAGGAGGCCGGGCTGAGAACACCTGAGACACTTGTGGGATCTGCTCTCCCCTCAGGCTGGTACCTCCTATCATTTCTGGCAGCCACGGACTGGCACCGGGGGCTGGTGCCACCTCTGCCCGCTTTTGCCCATCCTGCCATGCTCCTGCCACCCAGACGTGGCCAGGACAGTGCTTGTCCCCTCCAGTCACTCCCAAGCACCTCCTTGTCACCCAGCCGGCCGCAGGGAGCCTGTCCTGGGGCCAGGCAGTCCCTTACCCAGCACGGCTGAGCATTCCTCTGTTTTCCAGGCACGCAGCTCATTTTTACAAGCCCACTTAGGAGCGGAGGAAGGGCAGAGCTCTCCCGGCGGGCTCCGGCGCCCCGCGCTGCCAAGCGCATCCCGGCGAGCCTGCAGTAATGGGCTAAAGAGCGGGGAGAGAGCCAGGGCAGCCCGGGGATGCTAAAGAGCGGGGAGAGAGCCAGGGCAGCCCGGGGATGCTAAAGAGCGGGGAGAGAGCCAGGGCAGCCCGGGGATGCGAGCCGAGCAGGCGGCGAGCGCTGCGCTCCTCCCCTCGCCACAGCCAAGCCCACAGCGGGAGCTGGGAGGGTCTGGTTTTCTCTCTCCTTCAAGGAGACCACGCTCCCTGAGACCCCGAGGGGGATGGAGGGGTAGACAGGATCAGGATCAGGCCAGGGAAAGCCTATCCCACCCTGCATCCCACCAGGGAAAGCCTATCCCACCCTGCATCCCACCGGTGGGTGCTCCAACAGAGCGGTTCACTTCCCTGCCCTTGCCCTGGGGCAATCCGAGCCACACTCAGGGACGCGATGCCTCTCAGTAGTGAGGAGGGCAGCAGGATCAGGCCTCCTCAGCCAGCTTGGAGGCTGGGAGCCACTTAATTAACTGAGGATTTTAATTACACTTGCACTGGATAGAGCCCATAGGGAAAAGAGGGATAGGCAGGCGGCTGGACCAGCAGGTACAGAACAGGGAAGGTCATTGCTGAAGATTTTGGGAGCAATATTATAGAGCAAGTGTCACTGAAATGCACCTAACATGGGCCATTCTGCACGCTGGGCATCCACAGGCAGGTATGAACCATCAAATGGGACCCTCTTGCAGCTCTCCTTCTGCCAACCTCACCAGGCAGACCCTACATAGGGCTGGAAGCACCACCTCATCCTGACAGAATTCCTGAGCTTTTGAAAACTGAATGGGGATGCCAGAAGGCACAGCTCACTGACAGGTAACTTGGGCTGGAGAGGAGGAACCACTTCTCGTTATTTGGAAGGAATGGGAGTGGCAGCTGAGGGCAGGAGGACAGGTAG
Source organism: Prinia subflava (assembly GCF_021018805.1). Classification (NCBI taxonomy): domain Eukaryota; kingdom Metazoa; phylum Chordata; class Aves; order Passeriformes; family Cisticolidae; genus Prinia; species Prinia subflava. The sequence continues at coordinate 7,393,685 of NC_086261.1, forward strand.
GTGTAGTGTTTAGGGACTGGTAGAATTGGCAGTGCTGGGTTAACCATTGGACTTGAAGGTCTTGGATGTCTTTTTCATGATAAACAATTCTATAATTCAATAATTCTATAATTCAAGTTCATGTTACCAAGCAGGTGGATTCAGTGGTAGCAGCCCTGGCCCTCCCATTTGTTCGAGGAGCCTTGTCTTCATAGGGAATACAGACGGGGAAGGATCCAGAGCACAGAGGGCAGAGACAGAGATCCTTCACCCAAATCCTGCCCAGATCTCACCAGAAAAGTGTTATGGGACAACAGGGACAAAGTTAGGGATGCTGAAGGTGCTCAAGCCTTTGTTTGCAAAGATTCAAGGTGTAACAGCCAGCAAATGTCAAGGCTACCGAGCATCTGTGTTGACTTACAAGATTTCTTCAGGTCTAAAGAATCCCCTTAAAACCCCCAGACCTCAAATCCCATCACCAACACCATAACCAGCAGCTGCAGGTTTCACTACCTAGCAGCAGTGGTGATTTGTCACATAAACCTCATCCATTAGCAGCAGGATAAAGCCCCAAAGAGGAATTTTTACAGAGGACTCTGAGCAGGTTTTGGCACCTACTTTTTGGATCAGAAACACAGCCCTTATAGGTAGGTCCAACTATAAAAATGGAGGGGAGAAACAATTAGTGCTCCTCTTTGGCATAAAAGCAGAGATAGGGGAGGAAGGGCCCTCAGCCCAGCTGGCAAGGAGAGCGCATCCACTGAATCCTCCAGCGCAGGTCCCTGGGCTCAACACAACCTGTGCCCTCACCACACACATCCACCCATTGCAACGGGGCACATTCCCCAGGCAGCCCTCCTCTGGAAGGACCTCAAGGATTTTGGCAGCTGTGGAGTGTTTTCCTTCCCTGTGAACCACAGAGCGTTTTCCTTCCCTGTGAACCATGGAGCGTTTTCCTTCCCTGTGAACGTCTCCATTCCAGGAGAGCCCCAGAACAGCCGGCGGTGGTTTGGGCACCGCGGCAGCCGCGCACTGCAAGGCGCTGCCTGCCAATCCAGCAGTGAGCCTGCCTCAGAGGGGGCTGTGGCAAGCAGAGAGCTGGCCAAGCCCTGCTTATCTGATGGGATCTACCAACATCCCTGCTCACAGCAGTACGACTTCAGGGGTTTTTGTCAGCTGATGATACGAGGCTGAAATGAAGATAAATGAGAGCAGAAGAAGAAGAGAAATCCCTCCTCAAAACACATTTGAATGCAGGATAAAAAGCAACCCAGTGACAAGCGCTTCTTTTTTTCTTCTCCCCAAACTTTGGGAACTCGGATGTGGGTGTGAATATCACTTTAAGGATTTATAAAATGACACATGGCCTCACCTGTCAGCATGCCAAAATCTGAATGTCGGTTTTAATTACACCGAATATTTTACTTTCTTATGCAGAGGCATAATCAATTATCTTATTTAAAGGCATTACGATAATGTGTGTGTAAAATGGAGCCATTCCCTGTATTGCATTAGATTCTCTAATTATAGGAGAATGTTTGGAGCTAAAATGTCAGCCTGTCATCTGGCGGGTGTGTAATTCATGATCTGCATTTGCCGGCACGGATGGAGCTGACAAAAATTGCATTCATTCTCTTCCACTGCTTTGGCCTCAAATTTGCCTGGCCTGGAGGTGACAAATCCCACCCTGCCTCCCTTCTGGAGCACAGTGAATCCATCCCACCCTGTGCTGGGGGGATGATGCTGTGAGGAGCTGAGTTTGACAAAGCGTTTTCTGTCAGTGGCTGTTTCTTAGTTAGATCTTGATGAGCCTGGAGAGTGAGTTTGGGGTTATATACCAAGCTCTTGGGCAGTGGGGAGCTGTTTGGATGTGATCATGAGCTCAACAAATGCTTCCTCATGTCCCACATGGCGGGAGGAGACCGAGGCATCATAAGAGCTGGAGGCAGAAGACAGAACCCACCAGGGACTTCTCAAAACAGCCTCATCTGAATTACGAATAATGAAAGCCCTCCAACTCTCAGTTATTAAAGCAGAGGGATTAGATAAAAATAGTGTGCTTGTTTCTTGGGATCTTAGTCCTTTCTCTAAGCATTACCCAAGTGAAAGCAGCCTGGATGGCTTCAGTGCCTGTTTTGCAGGCATCCATGATGTCACTTCTATGTGGGCAACCACGTAGAGAGAAGAGAGGAACCTCTTTGTTTTGGGGCAGGGGCAAGGGGAAAATTTGGGGTTGGGAAATTATGAAACTTCATTCATAAAAGAGAAACATTGCAGTGAGAGCACTGAAACAGAGACCAAGATCCCTGTGGGTGAGGGGTGGCAAGAAGCATCACCTGGAGGTGACACCTCAGCAACAGCATCCCAAAAGGAGAGACCTGGTGAAGGAAATGCAGCTGGTGACTGTGGCATTACCCAAGGGGACAAATCACACAGGGCAGTGCCATTGCTGTGTCCAGCTCCAGGCAGTGCCACTTGACCTCCCCGTCACCCAAAAGCAGATGCTGCAGGACCAGACACACCACCCTGTGCTGTGCCACGGGCTGTGGGCAGTGCAATCTCCTGGCCTGTCCTGTGCCCCAGATTTCAGAGCAGACCAGGCCACCCTCTGGATTTCCTAAAGAGACCTGGATCAATGCAGCAGAGCAGGACATGGGTCATCCCAGTGCTCCCACGTCACTCACACCTCCCCAGCCCTCAGCTCCCAGCACTCCTTCCCTGCATGCAGGTATCCTAACACCTCCTCATCCCGAGGCTGCCAAGGATCTGCACGATGCCATTAAGAGGCTTATTAAAAACTGATGCACCAATTTAACACCTATTAGCCAGCACAGTGCCCTTTAACGGCACGGGGGAACCTGCAAATGGAAGCCCCAGCTCCCAGCAGAACCCTAAGAGGCTGAGTTTAACTTTATGGCTCCAATTAGAGCAACACTGAAGCAGTACGGATGCTGTGGATTTATTAACACTGAGCCCATCCCACACGGCTGCTGGCCAGTGCCAACAGCAGGCATGAGCAGTGCTTTGCCAGCTGTGTGTAGGCCACCACAATGCTCCAGCCCCCACAAAGGGGAGATTTTCAGGACCTTCTAGGGAAGGGATGGTGTCACACAAAGGGGGACCAGGGGGAGAACAGGCTGGACCCATCCCTGGTCATTGCTGCAGTTTGAGTTTCCTATTTTAGGGGATGTCACCAGCTGGTAGGATGCTAAGGCAAAGCAAGGGAATGTTTCTCTGGGTCCCAGATCGTCCTTTGGCCTGGATGAGCAGAGGCAAAGCGGGAGGGAGAACAGCTGCCTGCACACACGGGTTGAAGATGTTTAAAGTGCTTGGTTGTTCCGGGAGGTTTATAGGCTGCCTTTGCCTAATAAAGTAATATTTTAGCATCTTGCGTCACCCTAATTACTTGTCACACTAACGAGACGCAGCCCTCGTGTGGCATGCTCCCTGGCCCAGGCAGGGGCAGGCACAGCCTGCAGGGAGGATGGAGAGTTGTCTCCTGCATCCCCACCCCTCAGCCTCTGAGGTCATTTCCCATGCACCTGCTGATTTCCTCATCGCTGCTCCCTAAAGCAGAGCACAAACACATCGGGAGGGCCACTCTCACTCGGGTTGTGTTGCTGGTGGGAGCCTTTGCCAGCTGCAGGGATGGGAGCAGTGTTTCAGCAGTGCTTCAGGATCATAAATATTCCCTCCCTGGGACAGAGGGATGTCCCCAACCCTGAGCCACTAGTGCTTGCTAAGCACAGCTGGGGAAAGGCAGGACAGCAGGAGCAAGCAGGTCCTATTTTGGATCCTCCAGCAGCACATTTTTCTCTATGCAAACCACCCATGGGGCTGCAGTCATGCCACAGCAGCTCCTACATGCCCCAGGGAGCAGCCACTGCCCACACCCCTGCCTGCACTGGCACAGAAGGCAGCACAGCTCCCTCTGAACCTTTCTCCCACCCTTCTCAGGCTGCTGTGAAAGCCCAGGAAGGATGTCATTGCTGCAATTTTCTCCCTGTGCCCATCACTGTCTCAGCACCCAGCGTGCCCCCACCAGCACAGGCTGTCATTTCCTCACCATGAACCTCTAACAGCTCCTTTTTACTCCTCATTCAAACAAACAAACAAATCATTCCAGGCCTTTGTAATGAGAGGGAAAATTAGTAGCAGGTGAAAGCAGATTTCAATGACACAAAACTGTTCCTAACATTGCCTAGGAACAGCAATTCCTTCCCTGCCCTTTTGCTCTTCTGTGGTTTGAGTGGGTAAAAAGTAAATTAGCACGGGGAAGGCACAAGGTTTTCCTGAGCAAAATACAGGTCTAATAGAGACCTAACAGGTGTCTGTGTCCCCACTTGCTCCCTGCATGGATTCCCCCATCATCCATCCTCTGTGTGTTCTCCATGAAATGAATCCAGTCCTTATTCATGTGCAATGCTCACAAAGTGAGAACTTTTCAGGCTGAAAACCAACCAAACTCATTCTAGTTCAACGTGAAATGTTTGATTTCATTCTCACATTACTTAACTTGCTTTTTATGCTAAAGAAAAAAAAAAAAAGAAAAAAAAAGAAAAAGAACAATGGCAAGCACCAAAACCCCAGCGTTTGGGAACAAAGAGTCTCAAGTTTGGGTTCCGGAGTGCCTCATGAACCGCCTGGATGTGGTCACAGGCCGCCCAAGAAATGCCTCAACTTTGAGCCAAACCAGGGTGTTTGACTTGAATTCATTAGTTCCTTTTGTTCCTCTTGCCACTATTTTCTCTGCATTTGTTTACATGAAGAAAATTCCCCCCCTTCCCATTCCCCAGCTCTCCTCACATATTAGAGGAACATTATAGGATATTTATAGCTCAGCTGAGCTTGCTAAATGCCTTCTTCTAGGAAAATAGTTAATCAAAGTGTCTATTTTGACTCTTTGTTTATTCTCCCTTTCCCATCTGTTCCTATTTCTGTTGCTGGAAGCTGGGCACCACCTGAGTGAGAACGGGCTCGGACTGGGGAGGTCACCTGGCTTAGGAAGGAGCAGCACGTGTGAACAGCAGCTCTGCCACTGGCTTTGTGGATATCCCTTCAGTGCCACTGCACAGCAAAATGTCCTCGGTGCCACCGCACACCTGGGCACAGCAGGGAGCTAAAACAGGCTCCAGCCAAGCCAGGACTGGCTGAGCTGAACACGCCACCCATGGGGCAGCTCAAATGGGGATAAAGGGACTTGCAAAGAGGTTTGCCTCACTCCAGGGGAAATAAATCCCAGTCACGTGGAGCAGGCCTGGCTGCAGGACAGACAATGCACTCTCCCTGCAAGAGGGACAGCGATGTTTTAGCTGACTGCACCCATTCATCACACGCGGGCAGTGCAGAGAGGGGAGCCCCTGGGCACGCAGGGCAATGTGCTGCTGCCACCCTGCCTGGGAAAGAGCATCCCCTGGCACAGAGCACTTCACTGCACGGCTCTGCTTTCATTGAAAGGCTGGAAAACTTGACAAACTTTGAAGAAAAATCCTCATGCCCTCAGGCTGCAGAGACAGCTGTAGTGTTTGCAGAGCAGGAAGGGGGATGCCTCTGAGAATTCCACAGCGACACAGTAGGAACAATGCGATGTGGGAAGCCTCCACTTTTTTCCACCAGAGATTATTCAGACAATTTCAGAAAGGTGACAGGACTGCCAGCCTGCTCCCAGCCCCTTGCTCTCCCCAGAGTATCTCTGGAGCCACACCTGTACCAGCACATCTGGCAAGTGTCTCTCAGAGAAAAAGCTGTTCTCATCACCTGAGGACAAACTGAGGCATCCCACCAGTCTGTCTGCACCCCCACCTATGACCACATGGCCCAAATCTCCTCTGCTCCCCTTTCTCTTAATATATAGAAGGAAAACATCTGAGATCACTGCTGTTTTATTGTCAGATTTGGCAGCCTTTTCATATTTGCTTGGATTGAGATATAAATTGAATTTGGTTTTCTCCCGCTGACTCAGTTATTTGTTATAGGAATAAGCATGTGGTAATGGATTAGACAGGGGAAAGAGATTTCTCTCTCAGGCGTGTGCACAAGGTGGGATTTGCCATGCCCTATCCCACGTTTTCCTGGTGTGGCTTTGCATCATCAATGACTTTGCAAGCACCTTTCCCTCATCGTCTGGCCACAGCTGGAAGTGGGATTATTTTCATGGCAGACTTGTGTTTCTTTCCACAAATTCTGCAATGTTTTAGTGCGGAAGAAATTTAACCAACAGTGAAGTCATTTGCTAAGTCCGCTCCCCACCCATATCCTTCCCTCTTCCCTAGTCCTCATCAGTCACTTTGCTGGAAACAGTGCAAAGCATTTCTGCAGCTCCTCAGCTGTGCCTGTAGCAACCTCCCTGCCTGTGGAACTGTCAAGCTCCCTTTGCCCTTCCATTTTCCATTTGTGCAGGCCAGGAATGGCACAGGATGTTCCCTGCATCCCAGCCACCTCCTTCCCACCTCCCTGCTCGCAGCAGGGCCATGCTGCACCACCAGCAGCCCTGCAGGGACAGTGGCAGGGGAAAGGGCAGCATATGTGGCATTAATCCCTGGATTGGCCCACCAGCTATGGCATTTCTGTTTCCCATCCCAGTATTGCTGCTTCATCCATGGCATGGCACCCCTGGTCTTCCTCCAGTGCCGCCTGCCCACCTGGGGGCAAACACAGCCCTCTGAATCCCAAGCATGTTGCAGGCAGCAGAGCCCAGCTCTGGCCCCCCAGCGTCTCTCCTTCATGGCACCTGTAGGAAATTGTGGAAGATACACAGGATCCTGCTGTCCCTGGCACTTGACAGGGGTGTGGGTCACTGCAGCATCCCTGAAGCCACAGCACACTCTGCAAGCACTCACACCACAGCACCCACCCCAAACCCTCCAGCAGGTGCCTCCAACAAGTGTCACAGCCTCGCTCCCCCGACACTCCTCGTGTCCCCAGGGGTGGTGGCACTGGGCTGCAGAGGAGTCTGTGCCCACAGCCCAGCAGGTGCTGGGAGCTGGGGCCATGCAGAGCCCATGTGTCCACAGCAGGCAAAGGCATCCAACAGAGCCCATCACACCATCCTCCCACCTTCCCCAAAAGCTCTACTGCCTCACTGCCCCCACTCTTTACCAACCACCAGGCATTCACTGCCAGCAGCCCCCCCACGGTGGGATTTGGCAGCTGAGGGCAGCTGCTGCAGGGCTTTGCCTCTTGTGCTCCCTGCAGCTGCAGGGCTCCAGCACGGCACGGCCACTGCTCTGCTAATTCCATCAGCATAAACATGGTTTATAGGGCTGCCACTGCTGCCTGTCAGCTTTTCTAAATCACCCTGTGTGATGGTCTCCATCCCTCACCAGAGCACCAGCCCCTCTCCTGAGGTCAGAGACACTCAGAGATCCCCCTCAGCAGCAAAGAGCACCAAAGGAAAGTTTGCATCTGGCAGGGATGTGGCAGGCTGGAGGCATCCAAAGCAGCCTCCAGCGAGGAAACCTCCACATCAGCCAGAGAGCAGGTCAGCCTCTCCACACACCCCCCTGGAGCACACCCTGCAGGGAGGCATTAAGGGGAAAATAAAATCAAACAAGCAAGCAAACAAAGCCCTCAGAGGAAAGAAAATACAAACTACACAGATCTACAAAGTAAAAAAGCAGAATGGCCACAGAGCAAGCTCACCACCAACCCAACTGCTGCCAGTACCCCCCACCCCTGAGAATTTTGGTAGTGGTGGTTTTGATTTCAGTTTTTGTGTTATGTAAATACTCTGCCCAGCTCCCCCAGGACATGTCCAGTACCTACTCCCAGCCTTAGGGCAAATGCCATTTTTTGAGCTTGAGCCTACATAAAGCTGGATATGAAACACCAATGGTTCCTGACCCCCACACCAAGGCCCAAAAAGCCCTCCCATCAGTGGTTTCATCTGCCCCAGCTCTCAGGCATCTCCCTGTCCCAGTGCCACACTGGTGCAGGGAAGGAGGCCAGAGCTTGCCAGCAAGCAGCAGCACTTCTGAGCAGAGCTATTGCAACATTCCCTTCCTTTCCCAATGATGAGCAGCAGAAGCAGCCACAGCATCCCCAGCTCGGAGGGAAGGAGCCACGAGGCAGACAAAGTCTCTGGGCAGTGAGGCACTTCCAGGAGCCAGCCTGCTCCTGAAGAGCATCCAACAAGCCTCAGGAACACAGCCCTTGGCTGTGACTGGGAAGCCTGATGGCCAGGAGAGACCCTGGGATGTCCCAGAGCTGGACTGGTCCCATCAATGGCTGCTCTGGGGTGACTCTCGATCTCTAAGGAGGCAACCCCCCCCCAAAAAAAAAGTATGAATGGTCCCAGGAGAGAGTGAGGATGATGGGGGCTCTGGGGAGCTGGGCGCTGGGGAAATGTGGCTTGAACAAATCCACATGGGGAAGCGTGGGATGCCAGCTCTGTGCTTGAGGCTCTGAGCCTCCTGAGACACGTGTGTGGGGGTTAAAACCCACTGCTCAGCTGGCACTTGCTGGCAGAGGCGGTGGGGTCCCCTGGGTCCTGTGTCCTCCCTGCTGGAGCCACACACTGATGGAGCTCAGCATCTTCCTGGGGTCCTCTGTGCTGCTCCCACCACAGCCTGCACTGCCCAGAGCCTGCCACCTTCACTCCCAAAATCTGTCCCAGATGTGGCAAACTAAACAGCTAAGACAGCAAAGGGACTTTGTTGCTGCAGCAGGGCCTCTGAGCTGGCCCTGTCCACCCCTCGTGTCTTACCTGGGCTGAGCCTCCACTCAAGCACATGTGCCTCTCACAGACATTTAAAAATAGAAATAATAACAACCTCCTCTCTTTCCTGCCTGGTTGGAGAAATAGCTTAATTAGTTAATAAGGGGTTTAATTTGTTGTGTAGCTGTGTGAAGAACTTGCAGAGGGCAAGCTAAGTCACCAAAGTCCAAGCAATGAGCCTTAGAGGCAGGCTGGGAAGGGGAAGGTGACCCAGCTGTGACCGACCCTCTCCTGCAGGGAGACCCAGTTCTGCCTCCAGCATCACAAGAACTTCCAGGCCAGGCTTGGGGATCTTCTCTTGGTGGCAAAATAACTGTGTGCAGGGGGGAAAGTTGTGCAAATCAGCATTTGTTGTTTTGCTGAACAATTTCTGCCCATGTTAGCAGTGCAGCTGGATGTTAAGCAAGAGGCTGCTGCCCCCAGACCTGGGGGGCTTCCCTTCTCACCCCATTGAGCTGTGCCATTCCTCAATCCCACCTGGGATTTCCCCTTTCCTGGGGAAAGGCAGGAAGGTGACCAGAGGATTTATTCCCACAGCAGTGAAGATGCTGGCTCCTGAATGTGGATTCCAAAGTCTCTCTCTCCAAATGCACCTGGGGACACTGCCCTTATCTCCTGTGCCCCTGTCCCAGCTCAGAGGCAGGACCTGGCCACCCAACATCCAGATCCTTTGGCCAGAAATGGTCTCAGCAAACTCCTGCCTGATCCAAAACAACCTGGCAATTGTTTATCCACAGCAACATTTACAAGGGCATAAAATGGATCTTTCTGTGGAGTCGCTGCAGAAGAGGCTTCAGCACTCCTCATCCCCAAACCTGGGACAGGGCACGAGGACCCTGTGGTGGCAGCCAGGATCCTGCAGCAGTTACAGCTCTCAGGAATGTCCTTGCAGCCCTGATTTCTGCTGGATCTTGTTGAGGGTGAGCTCTTACACGCTCTTGACCCCACTGAGCACCAGCTGATATCCTGCCAAGGGCAAGGGCCAGTGCTGAGCTGCTGATTCAGTCAGAGACAGGGAAGGCTCTTGGGATCCACCAAGAGCCACACTGGGAGATACCGGAGGAGCCAAAGGATTTTCCCCAACTATCAAAGGCAAAGCCACAGCAAATTTGCTTTGCTTCCCCCATGGCAGATCTCTGCAACCAATTTGGGTGTCATTATAGGTAATTCCCTGCTTGATGTCTCGTCAGAGGTGGGGGAGGGAGGCACCATTTCAAGAAAAGACAAAAGGACTCTTTCTTCATCAGCATTAACCTCAGGCAGCTCTCGAGAAAAATTCTGGGCAATTAGTGGAGCATAAGAAGATTTATAATTGAAATCTAGTTTGTAGCACTACAGGCAGCTCCCTCGAAAGACATTTCTCAGAGACCAAAAATAAGGGGGAAGAAAATAATAGAGACAGACAGAGGGGGAGAGGGAACTAGTTAAAGAGTTTTAAAATCTCACTGAAAACTCCATTTAGTTTAACATTGCATGATAGCTTTCATAATTCAGTACAAAGTGCAAAGCTCTTTAATGAGGCCATTAATGACCCTTTAATTTACTCCACCAGGGCTGAATTCATAAAACATTTATGTTCCATTTACACAGGATTTTCCTGAGACTGTTCGGGGCAACTCACCACCACAGAGCAGGTGGGATGAAACAGAGGATTCTTCTTTTCTGTTCCCACTCTTCTTCACCCCACCACTGAAGCTCCACATGTGCCTTTTAATTCTGCCAGAGAAGCTGCAGGGACCCAGGAGGGAGGAGAGCCATTTTTGACTCTTCTGCATGGTAAACAGATGCAGAGTGCTCTCTTGGATTCTGCTCTAGGAACAGTGAAATTCTTTTTAAGATCAAGCTGTGGCATCGACAGCTAGCCTTAGAAAACATTTTTAGAAATCATTACTGCGCAGCTCCAATTCATTACTGACTTGTGATATCAGATTTGCTCTTGGGATAGCACTGTTGAGAGCATCTAGGGAGGTATGACCCCCCAGCTTTCCAGGCTGCTTTTCGTGCTTTGGGTGGGGATGGGGGGAGGCTCAAAGAATGCAGATACAGAGACGAATGCTGAGGATGCTGCTGCTGCCAGGCTGCTGGTGGGGGTGGGCACTGAGATTGTCTCTTGCCATCTCAGTATCTCCTGTCCCTGCAGCTGTGGGAAGCTCAGAGAGCTGCCAAGGACACGGAGGGCAGTATCCTGAGGTGAGGATGGGCTGGTTCATCGCCTCCCCTCAGCATTTCCTGAAAGCCACCTGAGCTGCAGGCCATGCTCCAGTCTGGTTGTCCCATGAGCCAAACCAAGTTATTTGTCTCTCCACGTTTTTTCTTCTGTTACAGACTGCAAGCAGGGAGAAACACCTAGAAATGCTTCATTTCTTGTATTGGCTGAAACACCTCTTTTTATTAAAAAAACCCCTGAGACAACTCTTCCTAGTTTATTCTAAAGACCTCACTCTCATTTCTTCAGTAAATGTCAGTTTCTGAACATCTTCATATAAAAAGAGCCATTAATCATTGCAACGAGGTTCACAGCATCTTAATTTCACTTTGACCAGCCTTCTCAGCTGCTTGCACAGCTTCAGGACTGTTAAACACTTCTCATCTGTCTCCCTTTGTGGTTTTGACCTAAGGAGGGCATGTTACATGAGCAAACAAAATATTCTCGGCAAAACCAGGAGGACAGAGGTGCCAGCACACAAGAATCAGGGCTCCAAAAGCCTCTGCAGAGTGAGGTGAGGAAGATGCTCCAAGGCTCTCAGCACGGTAAGAAATTTGAAACCCATTGGAGAACATGTCCAGAATCAATGTTATAAATAACAGCAGCAGTTCACAACACACATTCTGTGGAGCAGGGTCTCCCTGCAGCTTGTGCCTGCCAAAGTGTGAGGACACAGGCTCAGAGGGAGGTGCACTTTCCATCTCACTTGCTCCCTGCCCCTCAGATTCACATTCAGTCATTCTCATTTCTGTTCTTCTTTCTTGTTTGGCTGACGCAGGTTAGAAACCTGATGGCCCATCCAGGTACTGACACTGCCCATGTGGGTGCAGTTCATGAGTCACCCTCCTCATTTCACAGCTAACAGGGCTGCTGACGCTGATGCCCTCAGAAAGGACACATCAGCAGGAGCATCAGGACCTCTGAAACCACATCAGCACACAGCAACAGCAGGCTGTGTGCACACTGGGTTGTTATTGTAGGGTCTCTGGTGTGCACCGGGTTCTACACGCTGGCTTTGTGGTTGTAGGGTCATTTTTTACTTCAGGGGAAAGAAGCAGAGAGGAAGATTGCTTGACCTACTTGGATCATTCATGCAGAACTCCTTTGCAGCATAGGGTCAAGTTTGTCAGAACACTTACATCACAAGAAGGAATTATGGCCAAAAGAAACTTTAAACAAGTTCAAGGAAAAAATAACAAAACCCCCACAGACATATGCTACAATGGAGAGGAAAAAAATGGACACTTTTTCAAGTATTTCAAAATATTTTGAAATCTCGCACTCAAAAGTGATCTGAGCTCTAAAGACACCAGGACCCTGACAGGACAAACAGGAAACTGGTCCCACTTCAAGCCTAAAGTGTCAGCAAAGTGGTGTTGCAGGAGATCAGTGAATGAGAGGGGAGAGAACCCACAGCAAGAAGAGGAAGCAAAATGGAAGTGGCTGCCCAAGGGACCAGCACATCTGGCAGCAGCAGGCTACTCACTCTGAAGGGATGCTCTCCATCCCAGCACAGAGGTGGGATGATCCTAGGTGGATGCATTCTGTGGACCACAGAGGTAGGAAAAGTCAAATTTTCTTGCTGAAATCACCCTCAAAGGGAGAGGCAGGAGTGCTAAGGGGAGCCCTTGGGCGTAGGTGGCTGTTCCCAGCACTGGGAGCATTCCTGGGATGCTGTGACAGCTGACTGACAGCAGGGAAAGGACCACATCAGAGCAGAACAGGGACATCCTGCTGTCCCACAGGTCTTCCTGCAGACCTGGATACTCCAGGGACTCTTCACTCCTTTTGGCCCAATAAACAAACAGCTCTGGGCAGCTCCAGGAGCAAGCTGCCTTAGTTCAATTTTTATTTGATTTCCAGAAACATCAATGCAGGGATCCCATCCAAACTGGACCCTGGGTTGTTTACTAAGCACAGGCTGCCATTTAGTTAGAAACACATGGGGTCTTATTATGTTTCCCTGGGAAAAAAAAAAACAACAATGGTTTAAACTAAAGGGAAAAATATTCAGTAAAAATCAAAACTTGTACTTGTACACATAGAGGCTCTGAAATCTCATAACCACTCAATTCCACACTCCTCTATCCAAGTTTCCTGCTGAGCCCAACTCTACTTACAAAAAACACCTCTAGGGAAGCTTACAGCCAAGGGCTTGGGTTTGCTAAGGTTACCCACACATTGACAGTCATGTGAGGTCAAGACTTGCAGGCCATGAAATACAGGCAGGCTCTTGAAGCTTTCCACATTTGAATAAAATTCTTTATACCCCCAGGTAGCTCATACACCTCTGGGGCTCCCAGAGCTAAGACCTGGCAGCTACTGTCCCTGAGGACATGCAGTACTTGAAGCCAGCAGACACACCACCTTTATGAGGATCTTTTTGTATTTCAGCTAAAACCAGAAATGCAGTTTCAGCTATGCTGAAAGACCCCTGCACATACATCCATGAGTGACCCAGCCTCTTCCGAGCAATCCAAGATCTCTCTCCACCATTACAGCTGAGTGCAGACACTTGAGGATCCTCATGCATCCATTTTCCTGCTGCTGCTTTAAAACCCACAGGGCAGGGCAGCTGAAGCACTAAAAGACTCAATGTGGGCACTTTGACAGGTGGGCCAGTGCTCACAGGCTGTCTGTCCTACTGGTGGTGTTGATGCTGTCTGAAAATCAACGTGGTTTTTAGGCAACCCACAATGTACAAACTGGAGAGGATCAGCAGGCTTGCAGGAATGCCCTGTTTTCCTTTGTACAGCTGCTGGGTCTTCTAATCAAGACTATCTGATACACTGATGTTATGCTGGTAATGGTATAACTCTATATCAGCCTAATGGCACAATGGGTTTACAAAAGGAGCAGTATATGCAGAAATACGCATTCATGCTTGCAAATCCTTCATAAGCCTGTAATCCTGATTTTCTTCTCCAAATAATAAGTGCAGATCTATTAAGACCCTATCACTGGCTGCATGCTAAATTGCCCTCCTCCTGCAGGAACCTGCAGTGCCCCCTGCCCCTCTGACATGCCACCCCCACCAGCTCGCAGCCCCCCGGGGTTTTCCCTTCACCTGTACCAGGGGGAGCACACAGAAGCAGCCACATCTTCACTGCCAATCACCTCCTTTCTGGAGGGTCTGAGGAAGCCTTCTAGAGGGCATTTCTGCATCAAAATGAAATATATTTATTCACAGATATGCAAAGAAGCAAGGGGATAACCAGCAGTGCTTGACAGCTTCCTCCATCCAGCCCTAGCATCCCCTTCTTCCCATTTGTGTCCCAGCACTGGCAAACCCCCACCTCCACCAGCATCCCCAGTCACAGAAAGCTCCTTCCCAGGAATTTTCGTATCAAACAACATTTCACAATCATTCTCCTGCCCCTTCATACAAACAACCTGGAAATAACCCTTCCAGGAGTGACAAAGTAACAGTCACTAATTACACAATTACTTTATTCTTCGGCACTAATAAAAAAAAATTACTTTGTGTTACAAAGGAGGAGAAAAAAGAAGAATCTAAGGATTTATTTAATTAAAGCTCAAATGTATTGAAAATCCAAGTAATTGTAATGACACAGATAATGCTGAGATTGTCTAATTAGTAATTAATTACCTAGAGAAATGACACTTTCTTTTCTTTAAAGCTATTATTTTTTCTTTTTCTTGTTTTTCTTTTTCAATTTTTTTTTATATTTGCATGCAACTGTCTTCAGGGCACACAAATTATGGGAGCAAACTGGTGCATGGCACAGCATGGTTCTGTGTGCATTTTTACCTGTGGACAAAGGTGTTGTATTCTCACCTTTCCCATCCTGATCCCCACCAAGCAGCAGTCACAGAACTCCCTCCCTGGTTTCCCTCTGCCTGTAACAACTGCTCTCCACACCAAAAGCCCTGCAAAAAATGGGCAACAGGGCAAATTGTGACTCCAGGCACGAAGAGCCACTGGGCCAGAGGTGACAGGCAGAACAGCCACAGCCTTCTGTGGAGGGAGTCAAGGCACAGACTGTTAGCCTAGTGCTATATATATATATTATGCTTATAAGTCCTGATGTTAACCAATGTTATATATATATTTTAAGTATTCATGTATTCACAGCCATAAAGGCCTTTTCTCTACTTGAGCTAAATTGTATAACCGTGACCTATTGTCCCAGAAGGCTTTTTATTCATGTTAAATGGGTACTGAGATTAGAGCGCTCCTTGCTAGTAGGTGCAGAAGTGTTCTGGATGAGACAGGAGAAGATGGATGGTTGTATTGAGGCTCAGCACAGAAACCAAAAACAGGAGAACCAAGCAGCTCTGCAGCCCAGCTGGCTTGGCACCTGAAAAAGCAGATGTGGGGTTGGAGTGGGGACAGCAGTGCCCAGCACACACCCCTCGCTCACTCACATATCCCCAGTCCTGGTAGCCTCAACTTCCCATATGGATCCCTCACCACCCTCCAGTCCCATCTGTTCCTTGACCTATGAGCAAGGGAGAGGGAGCCAGGCTGGGCTCTGTGGTGCTGTCCATGGTGATGCCTCACAAGTGCTCCATGCTGCACCTCTGGCGGGCTGTCCCACCCTGCCCTGCCCCTCAGGCACAGCATTCCTGCTTGTACTGCCCCTGGCAAACAGCACAAGTGCTCGCTGGCTCTCCCATGGAGCCTCCAGCCCCACTACTGAGCACGGATGCACCCAGTTAATTTTCACAGGGAAACACAACCTCCCTGGAAAAAAACTCTGCATCAGCATCCTGCACCCTCATCCCTCCCTGCCCAGCCAGGAGATCTCTGCAAATCATGTCAGCGAGACTGGCAGTTCCCCTGCTCTGGTCTTAACCTTTATCCAAGGCCAGGGAACCCCTCTGGCTTTGAGCCTCATGGTCACACAGGCACAAGCAGTGAAATGTTCCTCGTCCGTCTGTTCGTTCCCAGTGCGTGCCAAGGACAGCCTCCAGTTCCTCAGAGACACGTCACCTCCACGCTGCCTTGGAAGAGATCAGGGCAAGGCGGGGCCCGGGTGCTGGTGCCAGGCTGCACGGTGACAGCCAGGGACGCTGGTGTCCCCTCACTGCCTGTGACACTTCAGACACTCCGACACAGGCAGGGTGGAAGCGGCAGTGAGCTGGCTGCTGGCTGTTACGCTGGTGCCAGATGGTGGATGAGATTAAAAGAATTTGATTTTCAAATAATCCATAAACCTGGCTGAGCTAATGTCGTTTCATATGCATTATCTTGTAATCCCAGGGAAGAGAACGTCTCAGAGCAAAGAGCCTTATTCTCCCTCCCTGCAAGGACTCTAACAAGCTAAAGATAATCCCCTTTTTGTTGGAAGGTGCTTACAGAGGACCTACAACACCCAGAGTGTGGCACGGGTGCTGTGGCTCCATGCTGGTGCCTGGGAACAGGACAGCCAGGCACCCAGCACCATGGGTGCTGTCTTGTCCTGAGCTTCATAGAGGTGGGAGCAGCACAGAGCAGGGTCCAGGGACACACTGAATATAGACCCCTGGCCAATAACTAAGGGATTTTTACACTCCCACTTCCTAACAGTGCATGGGAGCACATGCTGCTGCAACACTGGGGTAGAGGAAGGTATACTTATATTCTTCTAGGTGAGTCCACTTTTATGTGTACTTTTGGGGATAAACCCCAAAGCTCAACCCAAGTAAATCAAAGACATGCTACGCCAATCTGGAGAGAGGAGCAGGCCCTCCCTAATGACTAAGTCCCACAGCCAGAGTCTGGTGACCATCCTCCCCCTCACAAGGTAAGGGACACCATGTGGCTGAATCCTTGATACTGCCCTCTCCAAAGCAACTGATGCACAACTAGCCTTATAGGAAATTCACCCTTAGGGATTTCTTGTCTTCTCCTTGTTTGCATCAAACACACACAATCATTTTTTGCCTCTATCCCTATTCCATATGGAGGCACCCCCACCCCTCCCTAACCCCTGCACAGTGCCCTGGGCAGACTCCAGCAGCTGCCCTCCATCCACCCTCTATCCTCAGATGCTGCCTGCCTGCTCCCTGCCTCTTTTCCCTGCACTAGAAGCTCTTTGGACTCTCCTGCTACTTGTCAAGCCTCAGTGGAGCAAAGACAACCATCTGCCAATCACTGGGATCCTTCAACATGCGAGGTACAAGCTTGAATACTGCAGTTAAAAATTGTTGATCCTTATTCCATGCTCCAGGTTCCCACGCTGCAGCATGCAAGAGCTAGAGCAGGAGGTTATTTTAAGGGGAAAGGGAAATTAAACTCCACTGGAAGGATTTACCAGTCATTGCCTGCCATCTAGTGCCTAGTACTGAGCTGTTTCAGGGGCAGCAAGCAGCATCTACCTCCATCCTCGGGGGAATTTGGATCTTAGATTAAAGCCAGCGACATTTGAGCATCAAGCTCCCAGCACTGATAATTCACTCTGGGCCAGAGCCAGGGAATGGGTTTGGAGTGAAATAGCCCAAATCCTGGTGGGACCTATCAGGAAAAACAGCATGGGAGTGAGGAGAGGCGATGCTGTGTGCCTGCCTGGGTTGTGACACGATGCCCAGCTACAAGAAGCTAACTAAATACAACACAGCTTGACTTGCTGCAAGCTGCTGCCTTCAAGGTCGTGTCATCGTCGTCAGCAGCTCTGATCAAAGCAGTGCACACAGGCATTGTGTGAAGAGTGCCACAGACAGGCTAAAAATAGGGAAACGAATGGAAACATGAGGGAAAGGGGTGAAGGGTGAGGCTTATCAGCTGTGCAGGAGACTGAAAACTCAGAGAAAATCAGGAAACAAACAAAAGTAATAAAGAAACACTGATTTTGTGACTTGGAATATTCTGATGCTTGGACCCAACTCTGAAGTTTCCTACCCAGTTCAATCCATGGGCAACCACTGCAGCAGGAACACAGTCCCCACCAACCCCTTGTAGCTGGTAATTTTAACTTTGTCTTCAGGCAATCTTGGGAGCTGATGCTCTCCCTTCCTTCCTTCAGCAGGATGTACCTGGTATCACCTTAGGGGATGTCTAGAACTTCTTGTTCCTCTGAAAGGGCTCAGATAACAACCTACCCACAAGGGCAGGAAAGAACAGGCATGACAGGTACAGCTCATCAAAATCCTATTTGCAGGCAGAGAAAATTAAGGAGTATGAAATGCAGAAAGATCTGGGACAGGTAATGCCCATCTTGCTCACTGCCTCCTGCCCCTGCTAGCCCAGGAGCCTCCAGCATTCCTGTGGAAGGCACTGTCTGCTGCACCACACTCCCTAAGGAGGGAAAAGACTGGATGTTGAGCTGTGAGTGCTGGTGGAGCAGAGGCTGAAAAGTGGGTCCCCATGGGTGCCACCCCCTGAAATGGGGGACTCACTGCCCCTCCACACAGAGCACTGGTGGGATCAGACACCCTGAACGCCCAATTTCCCTCCTCTCCAAACCCCTTATGGCTTGGCTGCCCGCTCCCCATCAGATCCCGCTTTCCTCAAGCTCATCCAACATCTGCAGCCTGTGCCACACGGTAGCAGCACAGCTTGGGAAGGAATTGCTGCTCTGCTGAGGGGCGCTTTGGGTCTGACCCAAATGAGCTGCACCCGGCATTTGGAAAGGGCAGGCGGGGCAGGGCAGCGGCTCCCGAGCACGCAGAACCAGATTTACTGATTAGCACATGGCTCCGGTTCCCTCCGATGCGTCCAGAAAAGCAATGGGCGACATTAACAAAAGGATTACTCAGAATTCAAAAGCAAATGGGATTTGTGACCCATTATATTAACTGGGGACTGGGGAAAGCTCTACAGAGAGAGAACGCTGCCGGCAGGTCACCAAACCAATTATTAAGAGCTCACAGATCACAAAACTAGATATATACACACATCAAGATAAATTTCTATTTGCCTGCAGAAGCAGGATTCTGGCTGAGCCACCCTCCAAACCCAGTGTGTTTTTTCTACATGCCCATTAAACCTGGATTAAATCTACGGTTTTTTTCCCCCAATAATTCACTCATCCCACAGGCTGAATGCTGAGGAATAACATTTGGGAGGGTAAAACCTGAAAGGAGAAATGTAATGGGTATAATTACTTTGACAGATGAGAGAGGGCAGAAAGCAGGCAGGCAGCAACAGTGCTGGCCTGTGTCTCATGCCATGATGTCCCCAGTCTCCCTCTGCTCAGATGCCTGAGAGGAAGAGCAGCCCCTCAGAAGATGATCTACCTTCAACATCAGCTCTCACCTCAAGCTGCAACAGAGTTCAGCTTACACTTCAAACTGTTAACTGAAAAAAAAAAATCTTTTCCTCAACTTTTGCATCAGTTAATTATGAAACTGATTGTTCAGCAGACAGGTAAAGAGTCAGTTGCTGGCAGCACACAGTCCTGCTCCTGGAGTGGGCTGTGATGGTGAGTCCTAAAGCTTTGCATTCTCTCCATAAAGACTTCATTCCTCTGCCTCTGTTTTGAAGCTTCATTTTAATATTGCTGAAAGACCTTCATAATTCAACTGAGAAATGCCCCTGGGTCTTCAAGCATTGCCTATGAAGTCCTGACAAAGGATTTTATACCCCACAAGATCTGTTAGGGGAAAGTAGCCTTGACAGAAAAGCTGTAGCTGGAACTACCTGAAGGGGGTTCCTGCTGTCAGCATTTCACACTCACCTCAAAAATTCCTGGCTTTCTTTTTTAAGGGATTGATGTCAAGGATTGGGTAGTATCAACAAAGCTTCTGGGGAAATTTGACCCTGAGTACAAGTTTCCCAGCAGCACCCCTTCTTTTAAATCTGTTCCTACTTTTGCAGATATTCACTCAAGCCTTGCCTCCTGACTGCCCCACTCGGTGTATTTCCAACACGCTGGTTATACCAACCCCTCCAACAGGGGTTTCACAAGAAAAGGGAGGAAAAAGATGTCCTCAAAAACAAAAGGACAGGATCTAGTCCACTCGTGTCACTGGTGACCGCAAGCAGATTTCTCACACAACTTTGTGCTGGGTCTCTGAGCTCTCATGAGCAGAGCAGCCCATGCTGCATCCCCTGCAGGCAGCACAGCACAGCAGAAAAGGGCAGCACCTGCAGAAAAATTCCTCCCAAGGAGACAGATCCCTTCCAATACAAAAATGGGAGCTTGAACATAAAGACAAAGGGACTGATGCTGCTGGAAATGCTTCATCCTCCAGGACAGGGAGTGAGCCCAAAGGCTGCACCAGCTGGGACAGCACAATCCCCATCCTCCCTGAGCCAGCTCACCCCTTGCCCCGGCAGTCAGGGATGCCTCAGGATGCTACCTGCACCCCAGCAGCTCTCCCTGCTCATGCCTGTATTTGGCAGAATAGCATCTCTCCTCCTACAGGTTTTCAGAGAGCAGGAAGATGTGTAGCCTGGGGCTCCAAAGGTCTCTCCTGGCTCTGCACATATTTATCTTCCCAATTTTGAAGCCTTTCATTGCTTGGGGCCAGCCAGGAGGAGCAACAGACAGCAGCTTCCCATTATGTGAGAAAGTGTGAGGTTCTGAACAGCTCACACTGAATCACAAAACATATGAGCAGGGCTCTGCTTAGAGAGCATCAACCCCCAAAACTTACACAGACAAGGAGGGATATCAGCTAGGGAACAGTTTTGTAGAAGTAAAGGAAACTGCATCTGTGACGCTGACAAGTGTTTTTATTGGGACTTGTTCTTTCTCCTCCACCAGAGGGGAGTGCTAGGATCAACTTGCCACAATGAAAACCTTCAGCTTTTTCTTCTAACATGGTGGCTTAAACAATGGTTTAGATTCCAGTGCTTTAGAATGCAACTGCTCCTTCCATTTGTGTCTGCTACTGGAGACTTTTAGCAACAGCTGCTGGACTGCATCACACCAGGGTCAGGACATCTTGAGATGCTTCCTTCCCCCTTGGAGAGGGAAAGGATGAGGTTTTTGTGTACGACTCTCAAGAATGGAAGCATCCTATGCCAAAAATGGCTTTGAAGAGCAGAAAGCCTCCGCAGCCTGAGCAGTCAGGAGCCTCCTCTCCAGTGTGCGCAATCAGGAGCAGGTAACAGCAGCACAGATCTTACCTTGCACTGCTTAGATAAGCCTCACATTGCTGCTCTCAAAGTGAGGAGTTTCAGGTCCTTTCCAAAACTCCTCTCTCCAGTGCACACTTCACAGGAGAGCTCTTCAACTGATCTCACAGTGCCATGCACTGAAGAGCCACAACAAACTTTGTTTCTTTCCCAGGCACTTGCTGTGGCCTCAGGTTGTGGGAGAGATCTCATGTGAGGGGGCCTTTGTCAAGGTGAGAAAAACCCTCCAGGGGCTGGGTGCAAACAAGCTCCAACCTCCCTCAATACCCAGACAAACACTCTGGTGGTTCTCCATCACATTTGCAAGGGGACTTCTGTGTTTCATGTTCAATCAAAGTAAAATGCTCCCCCTGTTCTTTGTGCTGGACCTAGCTGCAGCAGCTCTCACACAGCCACCACTCCATAGGTTTCTTCTGCTCTCTCAGAAAAGGCTCTCAGGCTTTGTGCTGTCCTTTCAGCAGTTACCAGCAAAATAAATCCCACCAGCCTGCTCAGACTTCTGCAGCTCTGAGTATGGGAATAGGTTCACACTGAGTGCAAAGACAGCCTGCAGCCACCAAGTTCCCCAAGGAAAAGAACAGCCTCAGTGACCTACTGCAGGAGTTTGGGAGTAGAGACAATGAGAAGACTCAAACCAACCTCTAGGACCCTCCTGCCTTCCCTCTCCCCAAGGCTGGGGAAGAAAAGAGACCACACAGGAGAAGTGAGGAAAAGCCCCTGAGTTGCAGGATCTGTGATTGTTTGCAGCAGCTGGCTGAGCGGCTTTAAATAAAATCAACTACAGGGAAATGAAAAAAAATTTAAAATAGATAGATAGATAGATAGATAGATAGATAGATAGATAGATAGATAGATAGATAGATAGATAGATAGATAGATAGATAGATAGAAGGTGCTGCTCCCACGAAGGCTGCAAGCAGGAATTTTTCTTTCAGGTGATGAGAAAACAACACTTTCAGCTTTCAGAAAAGACCAAGCCTCTCACATACATGCTGCCCATGAGTTCTGAGGACAAGGAAAAAATATTAAAAAATGAAAGATGCTGACCTTTCCACTGCTGAAGGAGCAACACATCTCTTAGCATAGACAATACCCAAAGACTTGCAGCTTGAGTAACCCAGAAATAGGAACTGCCTGGGTCTGAAGATCAGCAAAGTTTCAGTACAGCCTTTTCTTTGATTTGTGCTCTGTCTTTTGGGAGCAAGCACAGATTAAACAGCATTTTCTATGCTTTGAAAGTTTTGTCCCAGCAATACAAAACCTGTCTTGGTGTGGGGAACAGGGCAGACTCTTTAGCTAAGGGTATGCTTTAAGCCAGTGGCCACAAGAGCTCTGCTGCACCTTCTGGAGCCAGTGACAGCCTGAAACAAACACGGGTGGCAGAGAAAACCTGTACTGACTGCACCCATGGGCACCCACAGGAGAGCACAGCCTGAGGGGAAGGACTCACCTTCCCCTGCTGCAGGAGCTTCCAGTCCTGGAGAAGGCAACAGGCCTCCCTTCAGCAGTGCTGACCTCAGACAGCAACCAAAGATCTGCAGGCTTTCAGGCACATGTTCTGCTCCACATTTATTTCCTCTTTGCCACTGCTCTCTGCTGCAGGCTCAGCCTCCTTGCCAGGCCTGTGAGGATGCTTCCAGGAACAAAGTTTTGGTGGTAATTTATGGCAAACCTGCAGCTCCCAAACTGTCCAGCATTAGAAAATAGAAGGTTGCTGTGCTACCCTCCACCCCAATGGCTCGCAGAGTGATTAAGGATAACTTTAATTTGAGGCCTGGAGCTCAACAGCTCCCAAAGGATTGATAAAATACATACAGCAATCTCCAGTTCCACCTCTGGAGGCTGAACTCTCTCCGGATGATTAACAACAGTTATTTCCTCCCTCTCCCTGCTGCTGCAGGAAGCTCATTCCCTGAGAGGTCCAGCAGCACTCCTGACTACTGAACAGCAACATTTACAACCACAAAAAATCTCCAACAGAACCAGCCCCAGAGGGCAAAGACAGCACCACGTAAGACCAGGATAGATCTCCTAATAAAGAAATTGGGGTCATAGGGTCAGGCTACCTGAGGCAGACCCAGCTGTGCTGATTAGCAATGCTGGCCTGATGCAGTGGGAATGGCAGCCAAGAACTGCCTAGAGACACCTTTGAGGCTGCTCCCACAAGGCAGCAGTGCTAAAGCACCTTCTTCTCCCAGGAAAAGTGAGCCTCTCAACCCAGACAGAGAGCAGCTGCTATTGGTGTCATCCTCCTTCGGTCTGTTGCTGTAACCTGAGGCTCACAAGGAGGCAGTGGGAGTGGGAAGGCAGCTGCCTATTCCTCATGGATCCGTGTCTTTCACAGCCACTGTGCATCAGACTCCAGGCCAGAGGCAACTACCACTAAAAGTTAATAAGCTGTGAATATCCCTGCTTACATCTCCCCAGAAACCCACCTTGTCCTGGCTGGTGTTCAGGGGAGTCTGTTCCCACCTGGACACACAGATAAGCCTCCAGTGCTGCTCTTATCAGAGAGCAGGTACCAGCAACAAACATTAGCTACAGCAAGGAGAAACCCTTTGAGGCTGAGCCTGTGACAGGAGTCTGGAGAGGAATGCAAACCTTCTGGGTACCACAGCCCCAGGGAACCACACTCTTGGGAGACGTAAGGATCACAACATGCATTTCCAGAAGAGGTGGAGGAGTAGAATTCAACAAGAGCAAAGAACTCCCTCAGGAAAGCTTCACTTCCAAGTATAGATTTTAATATTTATTCAGTACAGGGCCAGTGAAGAGAACTGGGAAATAAGGCAAAGGCAAATTATCCTCCAGAGCCCAAGTGAACATCTCATACACACAGACCATGCAAAGCAGCAGCTGTGCTCCTCCCTGGAGCCACGTCCCACATCTTCCCCATCTGCTGGAGCACAGGCCATTGCTTACAAGTCCAGGAGGAATTGATTGACTTTTTTCAGGTATTCCGGCTTCAGGTAATCTCCCAGCTCCTTCTTTGCGACCCACAGGCAATCTGCCTTCAGCTCTGCCTGGGACAAATCACTGCTTTGGAGAAAGGCTTTGAAGAAGAAGACTTTGGCTCCCACGTTATTCTCAGTTCTGATGGCCCTGGGGAATTTATACTTGTAAATCCCATATGGTGCATTCCCCAGGACTTTGGCTTGAATGTGATCTCCTGCAAGAAGCCAGCAACGCAAGAGAAAGACAGTAAAAAACATAAGAACACACAGCAACAATAACTGCTCCCTGCATAACAAAAATACAGCATAAGCCACTTCTTGTATGTGATTCAGACTGACTGTTCCCTCTTTGGCAGAAATACTGGCAACTGTGAAAAAAATGTGGGTTTCTCGCATGAAAAAACAGCTCATTTGGAGACCAGAGAGCCCTCTCAGAGTGGGAGAGGAAGGAAGAGAAGGAGAGGGTATCCAGCTTTGCCAATCTTGAGTGAAAAGCAAGGACATGTGTTTGCCATCATCACCCATCTGCCACAAAAGCTACTACAGGGCAACAAGAGGGAAAGAGAAGCCCAAAGCAATCCCAGCCATTCAAGGGTGTCTGGTGATACCCCCAAATCACACCATGATGGCCAGACATGGCACTGCTGCTGCTGCCAGCCTTAAATCCCAGCTCACAGTGTGCCAGCCCTCTGCCATGCCTTCTCCCAAAAGATGGGAGAAGATTTCACTACAGCAGATGGCAAATATTCCTCGGTCAGGGCACTGGAAGAAAACCACTGGGACAAACAAGAGGGAGGGTAAGCCACACACCCAAACACGTAGCCATGGCTCGCTCAGCTGTGCTCCGTAGCGTCTCTCCAGGCTGCCACTCCACTTGAGGCAGGAGCCACAGCTCCTGGTTACCAATTTTCTGTTTCACCAGAAGCATCAGGTTGCTGTCCAGCTTCCTGTTCAACGACGTTCGATCATTGCTTTTATCAGCATCTGCCAAAAACCAACACGTGCTGGAAACAAAGTCTCCTGGCAGCATGCTCTGATCCCTGTGATGATCAACCCTCTGTGCCTTATACCCAGCAACAACACACAAATGTGGATACATGGAATAAGACAAAAATCTAGGCAGGAATGCTCTCAGTCACTCTGGAAGTCATTGCAGGATTCAGCTGCTGTTTTCCTTTCCAGAATGACTCTATAAGAAGTAACCTGGATTTCCACCTTCACAAAAATCAGTAAGAGCACTAAGCAGAGCTTGGGAAGTAAATGACCAAATATTTCCCTTGTCTGGAAATCACGTCTATTTTCATCATTTTGCCTTGGTGAACACACACATTTTTGCAGTATGGGAACACTGATTTCCCTGTCAGACAGTTAACAGCACGTGTGCTGCCACAGAGTCAAGACTCTCTCTAAAACACACAGAAGAGACCCCAAAATGCCCTCCTTCTACTGAATTGCACTCTGGCAAACAATCCAGGTGTTCTCAGCCACCACGAGCTCCAGGCTGTACCTGTTATCCGTGGGGCAGCTTTGAACTGCAGGAACTTCTGTTCCCACTTCTCCTCCAGGTCCTGAGCCATGACGACTGTCTTGCCATGTGCTTCATCCTCATCATACAAGCTTTCCTTCTTCCTCTTGAGCTGCTCCTCCTCCTCCATCTTACGGACTTCATGATCTGAATAGTGGCTCTTCTCCAGCTCTATCTAAAAAAGCAACATAAAGAATTATTAAACCACAAGCACTACAGGTATTAGCAAGCAGAATTAAATTATTTCCAACTCAGCAAAGGTAAAGCAATGGGAATTTCCTGAGTTTGAGCAGGGCTTCCCTGCTTGCAGCAGGAGCGTGTGACAGGGACACCAACAGCATGGAGAAAGGCCATGGGAGCACCACCAACACCCACGGGATGAGGTGCAAATCGCGGAGCACTCGGGGAGCAACACCACAGACGGTGTGTGCAGAGCCACGAGCCCCGATGTGCCTCTCCCCTCATGCCTGAGGGCGCCAATTCGCCATCAACACCCCCAGACACACACAAACACACACACCCCTCTACCTGCTCCATGAGCGCCGCCATCTCTTCCTCCACCTTTTCCAGAGGCTGCGTGATTCGGGGAAGCCTCAACAAGCACATCGCCCCAAAAAGCCTCCACGGGCGCGGCGCGGCAGCGCTGCAAACCCAGCGAGCGCTGCCCGCCGCCCGCTGCCGCAGGGGCGCCGCCATTAGCGCCCCACAATGCCCCGCCATGTCCCCTCCTCGCTCCCGTCGTGCCCCGCGGCCGCCGCTCCCCGGCGCGGGTGGGAGCCGCCGCCATGAGCGCGGCCATGGCGGTCGCCGGGCAACGAGTGCTGGGCTGGGGGTGAGCGGAGAGGGCGGGACGGGCTGTGGGGAGCGGGGGGACAGCGGGGGGACGGCGGGGAGGGTCCCGTTCGCTGCTGGGGGGCCGCTGGGGGCTTCCCTCTCTCGCTAGACCCGAGTCCCCCACGCCCCCGGCGCTCACCGCGGTTGTCCCCCTCAGGGCCCGCGCCGCCGCGCTGTGCCGCGGGCTCCGCACCGGCCCCCCGAGGCTGCAGGACGTGGCGGGGGCGGCTGCCAAGGAGACGGAGAAGCAGAGCGAGACCGAGCAGAGGTGAGAGCCGAGGCCAGGCCGCGCCGGGAGGGCGCTGCCATCTGCCGCTTGCTGCGAGGTTTTATCGCCTTCGGTGGGTTTTCAGCCGAGGAAGGGGAGGGAGCCACTTGACTCAATCAGAAACGCAGCTTGTGTTTTTCTGAGGCTTGAGCCCTTCTTTCTTTGTTTCCCGATATGAAATGAAACTTTGTAATATTTAAAGAGTGAGGCCTGGTAACTTGTTTTGCTCCTCAGCTCTTCAATCCTGCAGAGGAACTCTATGAGATGGGATGGGAAGGTTTATGAAGAGGTCCCGATAGCTCACATCAAAGCGACGTACAACAAGTAAGCAAATGAGCTGCTCCGTTCCTGCTCTCGTGTGAAATAAAAGCTTAGAACCCGGGGTTTGGCCTGTCATCATTTGATCTAAAGGCTCAGAGAAAAACGGCCAGGGGTGTGGTATTCATGGCTGGGAAGATGATACTGATTTAAACCTCAATGTTCAAGGAGCATAACTGTCCTTGGAGTGTCTTAAAAGCAATGAGATTGGTTTTATACATTTTGATTACATTTTGATACGAGAATAATCAGATGCTGATAGTTTAACAGCAGGTTACTTCCAACCCACTGCTCTAGCACTATTTCTGTACAGGTGTTGAAAAGATTATTATATTCTCCATGAGAGACAGTTGTATTTCATTAGTGATTCGTCCTGTGATATGTTGCTGGTTAAGGCTCTTTCAAGTTCTAGAAGTGTTTTGTGCATTTTTTTTTAATAGAAGAGATAAAATGCAGTGAGAGGTGGGTCTGAAAGGGCCGAGTGGGGTCTGAGGTGTACTTAGATAAAGCACACCTTCTCCAGAAAGGTTCTGCCCGGGTCAGAAGGTCACTGCTGAGTGGTCTCTGCAGTGGGTGTAAGTTGGATACTTTAAAAGGGAGACAGAAGTCCTGCAGTCAGCTATGCCAGTAAGGTGAGCGAGGAACCGGAGAGTAAAGCTTTATTCCAGCTTGCTTGTCCCCTCTGCCCCTGTCCTTCCGCAGCACCCACATCCAGGTGGTCGGCTTTGACAACCAGCCGCTTTCCCGCACGTCCTGCGGCACGGAGGGCTTCCAGAACGCCAAGAAGGGCACTGCCATTGCAGCACAGACCGCGGCCATGGCAGCAGCACTGGTGAGTGCCCAGCCCTGAGCCCCAGCTCCAGAGGGGGCACTGGCCTCCACAGCACTCCAGAGCTTTTCTGTGCTGCTGCAGCAGCGTCCCAAGTTTCACCTGCACACAGACTAAGCGTGTTTGAAATGCTCCCAGCGCGAGCTGAGCTCTGCAGGTTGTGATTGGAAATGTGTGATGGTAACTTGGAGCCTCTCCTTTCCTAGCGCCGGTCTGCACAGCCTCCTGTTTTCCAAAGTGAACATTTCTCAGTCATTTGGGAAATGTAGCCCCTGAATCAGCAGCAGTTTAAGTTTTGCACTGTTGGGGACTCAGAAGTAGCTGTAGTTACTGTCTGGATGTTTCGTCTCTGCACTCTGCCACAGAACTGAGCTGCAGCCAGCAGTTCCAGTCAGAGAAAGTGATGCTCTTGCACATGTAGTTTCTAGCTGCATATGGGTTATTGTAACTCTTTCTAAAAAAAACCGTCTGGGTGTCCAGGTGGAGGAGATGAGGCTGGCTGTGTCACAGTCCTCATTACAGCAGAATGAGGCAAGGTTAAACTGAAAATCCTTATCCTAAATTAGGTGAAACTCACTCCAGCCTTTCATGCCAGAGGAGTTTGGTGTCACTGCTGGCCAACAGCTTATTGTGGTTGACTCAGAGGGATATAAGAACATCTTCACTATTAATCTGTGCTAGTTGGAGTCACATAATAGCTGTGTAGCTGTGCTTGGACAGATTTAGTCTGTCACTATTGAAGCAGTTAGTACGTTAATTGCACCAGAACAGAATGAGAAAGAGAGCCAGAGGAGTTCCCTCCACGTGGTGGCAGCAGGGCTGTGCTGTAGAGCAGTTCTTCATTTCCAATTTGCAAGCCCCTAGAATTTTTGCACTAGAGGTGTGGACTCCTGCACAGCAAATCTAAAGCTTGCCTGCTCTTCTCATTTACCCTCCAGAAAGAATCTACTGCTCACAGGGGAGAAGTTGCCACATTAGAGAAGGGGAAACAGCTTAGAGTTAGTCCTTGTTAGTCCCTTGCCACTTCAGTCACGTATCTATGGATATGTCCTTTTCTGCCTTGGCTTTAGGTCAGAGATAGTTTGATTTGAGAGCTTTCTCTGCGTGCAGAGCTGGCAGTCTAGCACAGAATGTCTCTTGAACTGCCATGGCCATACCCCAGCTTCCTTTGCTTTTCGTGTCTCTGCAACAATCCCCATATATGTCTTCTGTATCCATTACTACCTAATCTTTATTTTTATTTAAATACTATTATGAAAATGAAAGACACCAGGGGAACCAGAGTTTATGTCAAAGAGAACACTAACCAGTTGTTCTTTTCACAGAAGGCACGTGGGAAGGGTGTACTGCATGTGCGAGTCATAGTGAAAGGACTGGGACCAGGACGCAAAGTAGGTGTTGGAGTTTCTTTTCCATACTTTATTTTCTCAGCTATCATGGATGTTTTGTGAACTCAGGGTGGTCTCAATTAACTTGGTTTTTCTGAAGCTGACATAAAGGATTCCTCACCCAAGTGCCCAGTAATGAATTTTTAGAGTCACTAGAATTTTGGAGGTAGAATAAAAGTTATATTTGGGACTTCTTGGGGCTAAAGCAGGAGAATGAATGGGATTCCTCAAGAAAGGACTACGGCAGATAAGTTTAAACTGGGTTTTCTGATATGAGTCATTTATTTTTAAGAATTGGAAAGTGAGAAGCATTGGTACAAGTTGATTTTCAGATGGGGGACAAAACTGTTCTGCCCTGAGCGTTTTCCCTTCTGTGCTGTTGTGTGTTGATAACTGTCCTGTGCTGTCTGTTTGCAGGCTGCCATCAAGGGGCTGACGATGGGAGGTCTGGAGATCATCTCCATCACCGACAACAGCCCGGTCCCCCACAACGGCTGCCGCCCACGGAAAGCCAGGAGGGTGTGAGGGGCACTGCAAGGGACACACAGCTTTCAACGTCAGTTCATCGGGGACTGAGTTGAACGATGCCTCTGTGACAGTTTCTGGAAGGCCACCCTCCCTGGAAACACTTGTTGAGGGAAGCTTGGACAGACCATGCTGAGCCTTAAAAACACAGAACGTAGAAGCTGCTGGTGAAAGCAGGAATCAGTGTATTTCCTTAGTAGGAAGCCTCTTCTCTACAAAGTTTGTTGATTAAAATGTTGGTCTTTTGACAGCCATTCCTGCTGTGTTCCCAGAAGTATTTTGGCTTATTACTGCCTTTCGACTGCTCTCTTCCTCTTACCACAATATGTGGCTCTTGTCTAGCCCTCCACGCCATTAGTGCCCTTGTCAGGCAGAAGGAGAGCCTGAGATCTCGATCTCCTTGTAGTCATTTGTAGTAAACAACTGCACGGGGTCAGGTCATCTTCCTTCCCTCTTTGTCTCACTGCTCACATTGGGAAACAGGCATGGGGTAACTCTTTCCTCCCCCTGGCTCACAGAACTACGTGTGCCCTGTGAGAGGCAGCTGTTCACAGAACACCAACCTGGATCCATTCCTGGCAAAGATCTGCTGCAGTGCTTTGTTTCACCTGAGCTGTACTGACCTGCCACTGCTCTTGGCAAAGGAAAGCACCGCTCTTTCTAAAGGGGCTGCTGGGATCTTGCCAGGTTTGATGCTTGCAGTCTCTTTGGCCCTGCCTTGTGCACCACAAACTGGATTTTCCAGGGTCCTGGGGAAAGCAAGCAGGGGTTAGTAGGCCCAAGGAATAACGAAATGCTGCCAAGGAGATAGAAAGCATTAAGTCTCGAACTGTGCCTCTGTGTATCCACAAGCAGCAGGAGCTTGTTGTGGGTCTGTGATGTATTATCACTGTCCCAGCTCCATCCAGAATTTCTGCCAAGGAAATATGTCAGGAGCCTTAAGCAGGGAAGGTAACAGCAATAACTGACTACAGGATTGATTTGTTGGATGGCAGAGGCACAGTGCTTAGCAAAGGGCATCTCATTGAAATCTCTGCTGCCAGAGAAGCTCTGGCCCTATCCAACGTGCTCTGGGCAACTACTTCACCAGTAAACATGGTGTATTTTAGAGCAGCCAGCAGTTCTTTTGCAAATGCAGAATCTTCCTTTCTATTATTTCTCATTCTGTCATTCCTCTGTAGTTTCTTAAATTGCATAGTTAACTATTTTCTCCTTTAGAGAAAGGGTACCATAGCAACAAGGCAGCGAACCTCCTTGATGGGGCTGAGTGGCATACAGCAGGTTTTGAAAGAAATCACTCTGCTTAGAAAAGCCTGTTGAGTTGCATTTGACAGAAGAAAACAAGATTCAGACAAACCTACTTTAGTCCAGCTCTGAATTTGAAGGGAGGGTAGTTGATCTTAAAGGGAAGTTCCTTGAGCTGTCACAGATCAGCCAGTGAGGAAGAGAGGCTCTTCCATAGATGTTTGACACATTACAAGAGTTTCCTCCTCACTCCAGAAATACGGCTGCACTAGGGACTTAATATTCTGCTTTTTAAGAGATAGCAGGTCAGCCAGAAACTGCCAAGATGAGCTCTGAGTACGCAGGCAGCTGGCTGGGGAAGGGGGGTGTGCTGTGCTTACAGCAAGGCTGAGCTGGTGTCTGCCCAGCACAGCAACCAGCCTGACAAAGGAGGGGCACCAGGCTGTGCTGGCAGGTTTGTCTAACACACAGAAAACCAAACACTGCTGTTCTCCACCACAGACTGTTCATAGCCTCAATGCAGAGGTGCCCACATCACATGAAGGTGGTAGAACAAATTGAAAAGTAAGATTGTGAAGAGATCTGTGGTCCTGGAATTCAGGAAAGAGTATGTGGGTGAATTGAAAATCAGAAAACAAGAATTAAATCTTCACCTTATCCAGACTTAAAATCAAGGCTGTGCCATCTGTAAAGGCCACTCCTTAACACCCTTGGTTTCTGGGTATTTGTGAAGGTTTTAGGAAGTCTGCCAGTGCATCACCACTGCTTATACAGTGGGAAGTTTTATGTCCCCCCTTCCCTGCCTATTTCTGGTAGCTACCCCTACTTCTTCCTTTGACTGGCAGTCCTGTAACACCCTCTGCACTGGACAGAAGAGCCTGACACTGTTCTCCATGGCTCAGTGGCTGGGATCTGTACAGCATAATGCA
Source organism: Prinia subflava (assembly GCF_021018805.1). Classification (NCBI taxonomy): domain Eukaryota; kingdom Metazoa; phylum Chordata; class Aves; order Passeriformes; family Cisticolidae; genus Prinia; species Prinia subflava. The sequence continues at coordinate 7,425,428 of NC_086261.1, forward strand.
AATCTCCAGACCCCCAGCTCCCTGTACTCTGAGTTCCCCAGCACAGTACTTCAGTTGTACAGCTTTTTACTGAAATCACATTTTTCATCCACTTTCTCTGCTGCCCTGATGGAGCACTCCCAAAACCATGTCCTAACTCAGTGCACAGTCTGAGCTGTTTATCCTGCAGCACACACCAGGGCTCTGGGGCAGTCAGTGAGGTGAGGGAGCACAGCTACACAAAGCCAGGGCTCGGGTGCTCCTTCCTGCACACACTGTACACTGGAAGACAGCTTAAAACTCTATTGTGGTTCGTGTTGCAGGGAATTAATAGACACCAATAGTGCTTAACGATTTCCTTACCCTTCAAATTAAACTATTAATTAAGGACCTGGTTTTAGTCAGACACTGGTGTTTACAAGTTCTAATTGCTTTTCTTGGCGTCTGGGAGGAAAGCTGTTTTCTACTGGCTCACATTCCTCCTGAGCAGCAATTACTTTATTTGTCAGTAGCACGGCCACAGCATTAGCACTCTCATTAGGGTCATATCCTCTCCCTCTGGGCTTCCCTGTTGTTTTTGGACATTTTTCTCACCATTCCCTCCTAACTTTTGATTCTGTATGCTCAAAGATGACTTTTTCTGTGAAACAATCTCAGAAATTGCTGCTGGCTGCAAAGCTTCATCCTGGTTCAACCTTGGCCTTTCCTGGGATTTTGCTTTCCGTTCTAAATAAACGGTCACATGGACCTCTCTCCATTGTATCCCTGTAAATCCCTGTGTAAAACAGTCTCCTAACTTACAGATAAAATGCTGCCTCGGGTCTGTTTACCCCTTACTGAGTGGCACACCACCTTGGGGAGTTAGTCTAACTTAGTTACCCTTCCCTTGGATAGGCATGGCACCTGGTGGCCTAGAAAAATAGCCCTCAGCCATCTCCCTAATAGTGTATTATTCTGCAAAGAGGAATTACTTCCCAATCCCCAGCAACAAGGACTTTCTACCCAGAGCTGCAGCTTTATCTGCTGAATTGGTGATTTACTGTTTCTTCCGTGAGCATCTCAGTGACAGGAGTCAGGCAGCCAATTTGGATCCCTTTGTGAGATTCAATTAAACTGTTAAGTGATGTCAGTGTCCTTTAACAGCTGACTGTACACACAAGCAGGCAAGGAGAAGGGGGAGAAGGGGACAGACCCTGCAGTGCTAATAAACTGTAGCAGCAGGGGTGGCTTACGGCAGCCTGGCTGCAGCTGTTAAAGACATCTGTGCAGGTTTTGCTGGCTTTCCCTCTGGTGTGGGAATACCTGGCTCGAGAGGTGCACAAAGCAGGTCACTGAGTGGGTGTTTATAACCCTAAAGCACTCCCGGGAGTCTTGAAGAAGTAACAGTTCAAATCAGGTTGTTTTTACTCTCAGACTTCAGCACATAATCATGGTGCTGCTTTCATGCCTGGCATCCCCACCTGGCTCCTCTTCCCCTCCAACCTCAGCCCATGACCCCCCAGACCAAAAGGAGATAAAGGGCCCTCAGATTGTTTTTGTGCTTTCCCAATGCTCTCCTCTCCCTGAAGAGGCATTAATGGGTACTCCATGGCAGTAGGAACTGCTCAGAGGTTTTACTAATGAACAGCCTAAGAGCATCCAAGGCCCCAGACTGATGGTGAAGCGAGGCTGCAGGGTCCTCTTGGGGAGATGGCGCAGAGGGGAGCCAAGCCTCAATTGTATTTTGTTTTTTTGAAACCACTCACACCTCCTCTGCTGAGTTCTCCAAGCTTCCCCTGCACTAGTGCCACTTGGCAGGTCCTCTAATGTCTCTGTAGAGTCTATAACCCTCCTCCTATGCCCACATCTACTGAGAGCAGAGGCTGTGCACCTGGACCCAAACATCTCAGCAGCTCTGGAGCCCTAACAACCACTGCTTGGGAGAGCTGCTTCCAGCAGCAACCTCACTGCTTGTTTTTCAAAAAAAATGTAAGCAGAAGGGAGAAAGGATTGGGCACAAGGGGCTCCTCTGCACAGCAGCAGGCCAGGCTTCCCACCCACACACGGTTCCAGGTGACAAATAAAACTTGGGGCCCCAGGCAGGAGAATAACATATTTTACCCACCTGTCTCCCATCCTCTTCCCCTTCTACAGGTCCCAAGGTGAAGTAAAATAGGACTTATCTCTTCCTGCACCAGCCTGCAGGCACACAACTTGTTCACCTAATTGACAGCCAGGCTCTCACACAGCCCCTTGGCAAGAGCTGGGCACTGCCTTTGGTTTTGCTCCTGCCAAATCCACAGAAACAGCAATTTCCTGAGCTGCCAGGGTCAAACTGACTAAGAAATGCAAATTTAGACTGGCCAGCCCTGTGGACTTCTTAGAAAGGCCGATGGCTAGAAAGCAGCTTTCTCCAGCACTGGGAGATGCTCTGGGACAATCTGTCCCTGAACATGGTTGTAAAACCAGCCCTGTTTACCAAAATCCATCCAAAGAAGAAGTGATGCTGGCTGGGGAGATCCTCTTCCAAGTGATCCTGCAGCCAAGAGACACAGTCACCAAAGGGCCAGTGTAAAACTGGAACAAACCCTACTTAGCCACAAGCAGCTGCACAGCAGAGCTGCTCTCCCCAGCCCTTATCAGTGCCAGCGGATCAGCACCAACATCACCTTCAAACCTGAGCCCTCCCTGGGGAAGCAGCTGATGGGGGATTTAAGGGGTAGGAGGCAGGATGAGGATTAACTCAGACTTTGCTGCCCAAAGCCAGACAGGCTGCACTGCACAATCACGCTGACGAAATGACATTTGTCTGTCCTATGTTACAGGAGACCCTGTTTAGCTGCCAGTCGCTCCCTCTTCCTTACAAAGAGGGATTTTACAAGCATTAAGTACTAACCAGTCAGGGGTGAACCTACCTACGCTGCTGCAGGTATCAGCACAGATAATCTGCACCTTACCCTGACTTCAGGACCAGCCCCAAAAAAATAGGGCAGCAGCAGCAATGAAAATTATCCATCACAATCAGAAACAACGCAGCACATGCTGGCTCTGCACTGGGGACACTGCCTGTGTTTTGGGATGGGAGCCCCACACGCAGGGACAGTGCCAGCACTGCAGTAACCCACAGCATGTGTGTTCAGCCCCCAGCTCGGGCCAGGGCTCCCTGCTGGTGGCCACAGAGGTGCTGGTGCCCCTCACCTTTCCAAGCTCGCCATCGGAGGCGCTTCCCGAGGCACAGCAAGGCCGTTTCCATGCGGATGGGCTGCTTCTCCCCGTTGCTGTGGCGACGGCACTGGGCGCCTGCGGGTCGGAGGCAGGAGGGCGAGGATCATATCTCCCCGGAGCTCACCAAGGGCACTGGGTACATCTAATCCAGCACTGCTCCATTTTAGGCCCCCGAGCAGCACCGAGGAGCTATCAAATGACCAGGCACTCACAGGGATGCGGCGCTGCCCGCTGCTCTTAACAACACCCTAAAATCATGTCCAACAGCAGCCAGATGGCCCTGGCAGGGCTTCCCTGCCACCTGCCTGCTTCCCACTCCTCCAAGCCCCTTAAGCAACTGGTCCCACACATCCCAGCTCCAGCACCAGCACCCCTAGGCTGGCAGGGCTCCAGCTCAGGGCTGGATGTCAGCGTTGCCAATGCACCCTCACCTGCCCCATGCAAGGTAAGCAAGAGCTGCAGGCACTGGGACAGTGACAGACTGCTCAGCCACCCAACTCTCTCTCATATCCTTCTGCATCCCTATCTGATGCTGGCACAACACACCTGGATAGAGGAAGGACACTGGCAGAGGGAAGGATGAACTTGTGCAAGAGTAGCTTTCAGAGGGAAAGGTTCACCGCCTAAAACAGGGGCATAGGGAGTCCTCTGGGGAAAGCCAGGCCTGCTCTGGACACATTTGGCATTTTGCAAAGCTGCTGGGTAGAAGGAAAAAAGACAGACATGGAAAGCAGAAGTAACATGTTCCTGGCTTTAAAAAGACTGAACTCAAAGTAGTTTTGTCATCCACAGAAAAAAAACTCCTCCTAAGGCTCCATTTCATACCTTGACAAAGCAGAATGCAGCAAATGCTGAGGACTTGGTAGTGTTATCCAAAGGCCTTGGGCATCCATGAGCCATCCCATCACATTCCTCCATAACTGCCCTCAACTCATTAATCAAGTGAGGACACACATGTCACCCAGATGCTGCAGCACAGCCCTGAGTGGCCAGAACCAAGGGCAATGTGTCTCTTTCCAGTTCTCCTCACACGCAAGACCACAGCAGTCGGCCATGAATTACCAGTTTCCAGATTGCTAGTTTAAAACTAGCAGTATTTTTATGTCAAAACATCATTAAAAAAAAAAAAAAAAAAAAAAAAAAGATGCCATTTAGTGTTTTTCCCACATCAGTATTTTTCTGAAAACTCATTTCCTTACACAGTAAGTACAGCTCTTCCCCAAGAGAAGCAAAGTCAAATCAGACCTTGGCCAGCAAACAGCTCTAGCAGGGGCTGGGGCTGCCTGAGCCAGCACCAGGCTGGAACTGCACTGCACAGCTCAGCCCACAGTCCCCACAGCCCTGGAGCAAGGAAAACAATAAAAAAAATAAAAAGCCATTTCACCATTCCCTCCTCCTGAGGAGTATTTGACCAGAAAATCTTTTACAACCACGTAACAAGACAGGGAAGCACAAGATTCAGGCACATCAATGACAGACTCTGGAACTTGCATAGTAAGGATGAAGTAAACCCTCAAAATCCCGTCCTGTTGCCCACAGGACATCATTTGCTCTGCAGCGTGCACCTGTCTGATAAAGGCTCACAGAAGGACAACAGGCAGATTTGTCTCATTGCTATCCCTTTTCCACCTCTCTGCCCACAGCCCTGAGAGATCCTTGCAGGAAAAACGAGCAGAAAAGCAGCAAGACAGGTCATAAAGAAGAAAAACAGAGATTCCTTAAAGCATCAGAAATCTGATTCTTCTAGCTGGGTCAAAATGACCAAGGGAAGAGCTTAATAGATGCAGCACCTGAGAAAAAGGAAGGTCCTGTCAGTACACACAGACACCTCAATCAGGGCTAGCCATGAGCACTGGAAGGTTAATTGATAGGAATCTTTAGTAGGGACACATCTTAAACGTATCCATACATTCAACTCTAATGGAATTTCTGTGCCTTGCTGTCTAATGCCTTTTATATCAGAAATAATGCAACTGTCCTGCTTTCACTACTTTATTTTTTTTTCTTAAAGCAAAGGCAGCACAACAAGTGACAAAAGATGGGATTTTGCTGCCTGTCAAACACAGTTTCCAGCTCAAGCATCTCCTTGTCACTTAGTGCCTACCTGAAAAGCCACGGGCTCAAGAGCTTTCTGGCATGCTCAAGGTCTGCACAAGAAAGCATCTGAGAAATGGAGGAAAGGCTCAAAGGAAAATCACTTTCATGCTCCAGATGCAGATGGTTAGAGGAACTAACACAAACAGGGATGCTGCAGGTTCTGCAAAGAGGCAGGGAGCAGCACATGGAAAATCTGAGTGCCTCAGTCCAACCTAAAAGCAGTGGATAGGCTGCTCTGCCAAGCAAGGTGTGTTCAGCTTTGTGCTGGTTTTGGCTGGGGCAGTTACAAAGGACAGAGCCCTGCTTTCCTGGAGATGGCTAAACACCTGCTAGATCATGTGAAGTGTGAATTAATTCCTTGTTTTGCTTTGCTTGCATGTGGCTTTTGTTTTACCCTTTAATCAGCGTTTCTCTCAACCCACAAGTCTTCTCACTTTCACTTTTCCAATTCCCTCCCCAGTCCCATTGGTGAGGGAGTGAGCAAGTGCCTCTGTGGGGCTGAGTTGCCAGCTGGGCTTAAACCACAACAAGCTTTCATCCCTTGATTAAGCAGAAAATGACCAAAAGGTTAGATAAATGCTGTAAATGGAATAACAGAAGAGTCCCTGAACACAAGCTGGGCTAGTAATAATATACAAAATGTAACCAAGAATTCCACTCCTGGCATTAGTTCATGCAGACAAGAATTTGAGGAATCTGCAGGAACTACAGAAATGCCTCAGGTGGGAACATTCTTAAGCACACTTGTACTCCAAGTGCCAGGAAGAGGCAGCAAGCTCCCATGTGATATGTCTGCACAGTCCAAGGCACACCCCTGCCACCTCTTCTTAGCGAAGGAATTCCCATTTATACCATTCAGATTTTTGGAAGACAAAGACAACAAATCAGACTCTTAAAGCAAATTCTGTTTATTCTGTTTTTGTCTTGTGTTGCTAACAAATCTTTACCCTAACCTAGGAAAAATATCAGGTAGAAAATATCTCCCCTTTTCTCCCACCCTCCTCACCACACACACTTTTTGTTTCTTAAATAAAAGCATCAAAATTTCAAGCATGAGAGACTTTTCTTTCCATACATTTCTGTAATAAAATTAACTCTGTTGTTGATATAAAATGCAGCAGCCAAGACCAGAGGATCTGCTATGTTACTCCAAGGCAATTAGTACCCAGTATGATCAGTTTGTCTGCAAACATAATAAGAAAATACTTAGCACTTATCCAGCGCTTTTTATCCATGAATCTCAAAGTGTTTTACAAAAGCTGAAAATATATTTTTGGCCTCATTTACAGAGAAGAAAACACCAGCTGGAACACAAGATTTGCCCCCAGCCTCAGAATTTAATGGCAGAGCTAAGAACAGATCTCTTTCTCAACTCCATGTCCAACAATCCGTGCCACACTCTCTGCTTCACACAGGACAGCCTGAATTTGGCAAAAGCCCCTACTACAGAAATTCTGACGTTTATAATTTTGCCACTGAAAAGAAAGAGTCTCAATGGAGGTCTGACAGCTAATTTAGTAAGCACTGACTTCCCAAGGCTGTGACACCAAGGAGCAAACAGTCTCAGATGGAGCTGCTGGAAGCTTGGAGGGGAAAAAATAAGTCTCATACTGAAGTGTGAACAGCTGTGAGTGGTGCAGAGGGAGGTAAATCCATGATCTACAGTGTGCAAACGATTCTCCACTTGGAGCTTTAATTGAATGTTTGAGGAACAGATCACAGGATAAAACCCTAAAACCTCGACAAATAGTGTTATTAGATGAGAGGAACCTGCAGCTAATGCACTGACACCTCCTCTGTTAGCAGTCTCCTGACCTCCTGGCACTCCTGACAGACCTGAGACACCAACAGTGCAAACACCAGGAAAAGAGCAGTGAAATGCAATGTCTTCCCTAGAAATATGTTTGGCAAGGCCAGGAGAGAAGTATGGTGAGGCAGAGAGCAAAGGCTGATTCAAGGAGCCCAGGACACCCTAAATTTTGAGGTCCACCACTCATACCATGAGCTGGCACCCCCACCCATACAGCTCTTCTCTGGTGCATCACCAGCAAAATGAATGCATTACACCAACACTCCTCTTCACAGGCATGTGGCTACAACACATCACCCACAGCTCATTTTGGTCCAGTCAACACACCCACAGGGTCCTTTAATGGAGAGGGTCTCCTGTGTATTAGCACCAATTTTCTACTGCCCCCACTGTACCCGCTAAAGGAATGGGACAAGAACAGGCTCCAGCTTCTGATGGAGCACATCGTGATGCTGGGATGGTTGTGCTGCCTGGCAGCAGTCATAAACCAGGCCTCGTGTAAAAACCCCTAAATGCTGGCCTACAGCCAAAACCTCCACTTTTAAGAGAGAAGGGCACGCCAGCATCCTCACCAGCCCAGTGGCAGGTAATTACACCCAGGAGCTTAATTTATCAGCAGCACAAATACTGCCATGGTCCAGCCAACACTGATACACCGGCCAGCTGTGCTCTGAAGCCTGGAAACAGCATCTGGGTTCTCACAGAGAACAGTGTATCAAACAGACAGAGGTAAGCAACCTTAGTCAACAAGTTCATCTCCAAACTGCCCATCCACAGCAGTGAACATGAATTCAGGTCTCCACCCTTCTTCCTGGGCAAATCCTACTAATTTTCTACGCTGGTACTCCAACACACAGGAGGGTGCCAGCAGCTGGGTCTCCCTCAGCAGCAGAACATGAAGATGGCTGTGAGGTTTATCCCCCATGAGGCAGAGAAGTCCTTCTGACATGACCAAGGAGCTGCTGTTGCTCCCCACACCCTTCCCAGACAGCCACCTTCCTCCTGCACCCACCTCCTCGTGTGTTACAGACACAACCAGCTGCCCTGGCCTGCTGGTGTAACACCACCTCTCCCTTGGGAGCTTTTACAGTATTAAGGCACAAAGATTAAGTAACTTGCATAAGAGTCAGGAACACACCTCATGTCTCTCAACTGTAGTGATTTCCCACACCTTTTTTCCTGACCTCTTGCATATTAAAATGATGTGAGTAGATTGTGTGGATGAGAGCAGGATCTTATTTCCCTAGCGATTCTGAAGATACAAACAAGGGTAGCTGCATCCAAGCCCTTTCCATGGCTCCCATCCCTTCCCTCTGTGACAGGCCATTTGTCCAACAAGGTAGGAGAGCACCAGTGCAGAAGGGAGAGCTCCACAAGTGTGATGCAAAGCTCCATCTCTGCCATCCTAAGACCCACAGCAGGATGGAAAACAGCCATGCCTCTGGGAAACCAGGAAAGGAACCTCAGCTTTGTTCATCAACAGGAAGAGGGAAGGACAGCAGCACTCAATGAAGGGGGCTCTCCACAGTACAAACAGGGTCAGAAGGAGCATCCACCCCCAAACTGGGGAGGATCAGCTTTCCACAGGCTGAGGGCCCTGCGAGTGCTGCTGGTAGGAGCTCCCAGGTGAGGCTTCTCTCCACGAGCGATGGTTTGGTTTCCCGGAAGGTGCGAGTGTCCGGCTTTGGTGCAGCCATGGCAGAGAGCCAAGGAGAGCAGCCCCAGCGCCTCTAGGTGCAGCTGTGCCTCATGTGGAAGTTCACCACGTACTCAGCGTTGGTGCGCTGCACCGAGATGGCGAAGGGCTCGAAGGGGTGGAAGGTGAAGGCCACCAGGCGCCGCACCGTGTGATTGATGGGGCGCCCCAGGAGCCCCGCCTGGATCTCAAACTTCAGCAGGCCAGAATCACGAGCGTAAAATCTGAAAGGAAGAGAAAGTCAATTATGGCTGTTCCCGACTATTGACTTTGCCATCTGGGCTCTTCGCACACAGAGACAAGTGCCTTGTTCAAGCTCTGGCGCTCCCTGAGGGGCAGAATGCCCTCAGCTGGGTGTCTGGCTCTTGGCTTCACAGGAAAGTCCCTGTCGGGGCAGTTGTTTTCCACTGTCTAGAAAAGCATCACTTTTACTATTAGCAATGAGAGAGCTCTGCCTGTCACATTGATGGAAAAAGCTGAGTTCACAAGAGGGAGTAAGTTTGGTTCAGACCCCAGCTGTGCTGGCTCTCCATCCTCTCCTCATGCAAGCTGCTCCCCTTGATCCCTATACTGTACAGAACTGAGATCCCTTCCCTTAGCAATGGCCTTCACTGAGTGTCAGGCCACCCTTTCCTCCCCCTGCTACTGCCAGGGAAGACTTTACACTGCTGTCCTTGTGCCTGCTACCTCCCTGTTCAGTCAAGGAAGTCGATCCAATCCTGCTCAAGGATGCCATGTTGTACTGTACAGTTCAAGCAAGGCTTTGCAATTCCTTCTGGATTGCCATCAAGAAAGCATTAACAAGATAGACTGTGCAGGAGGTACCTGATGAACTGGATTCAATAGCCACAGCAAGGGCAGAAGTCAAGGAAAACCTTATGACTTTCTGCTGTCACCCACACACCTGCCTGTGGGTCAGGCTCATGTGCATCTCCAAACAGATGAGCTCTGGCACACAGCTCCAGCACAGAGGGAACATTTTCAGGGGGATGAGACAAACAGCACTGAAGAGACTGGTGAGTCCAGGGAAGCTCTTTGCTTCTTGAACCTCCCCTGAACACTCTGTGTAATGGACATAAGCCCAGGTAACAGCACTGTCCTCTGCTGCTGTCAGAACACAGGACTCTGCAAGGATCCCAGCCTTCCTGAGCCTTTGGAGAAGGCTTTTGGGATGTAGCAGTGGAGGTTTCTGGACGTGGTACCTTCACCAAGTAACTGGGCTCTAATTCAAGTCCTCACCCTGAAGTTGTCTCTGTTTGTTAGACCATTTTCATTAGACCTCTTCCAACTTCGGGCACAGAATTGCCATTATGCCTCCCAGCTGTTTTCTTTTCCACCAACACTTAGTGCATGCGGGTATTTTGCATTCTCCTCTGATTTTAACTCCAAGGATGCTTTTAATGTTGGAGCACATCTCCCCCCTGCCAGCAATACAATGCACTCAGCTCTCAGCCTGGAAGAACAGATGATGACAGATACCAGCAATGCTGTTTCAGGAGCAGACATACTCCACATTTTAACAACACAGCCTATTGAGAACCTCATGTTCTTCCTGGAGGGCCACTCTCCTTTCCCTTCCTCTGAATCAAAGTGCCAGCCAGCCCTGCCTGAAAATTGCACACAAGAACCCAGCAAGAGAGTCACAATCTTGGTATTTGGCTTTTCAAAAAGCCCTTTCCCTCCTACACAAGGCTGGGTATGCAGAGGGTCATTCTTTAAATAAAGCACAGTCCCCCATCTGTTCCTCTCTCCCCCAATTCACAACAATTTACTACTCAAGATGAAGCTCCCTGTAATCTTAAAGATGTGCTCAGTTTGGTATTTTTAAAGGTATTTTTAAAAGTGCTCTGCAATCAGAGGCCATTTCCATAGGCTCTCATTCTGAGGATAAATTAGGCACTGCAATATAAAATTGTATGTCAACAGAAACAGCAAGACCAGCCTTTTCAAACCGTAGGAAAATGGAAGATTTGTCTGCAGACCAATTCTTTGGTTAAATGGCTCCTTATTAGCCATCTAGATGGATTTTAGAGACCCCCTGCTATAGGTAGAGCTGTGTTAGAGCCTCTTCCCTCAACTGCCATCATTTCACCCACTGAATATCTCTTCAAGCCTCCTGAAAAAGAGACTGGAAGGTGGTGGTGAGGGGAACCTAAAGTCCTTCCCACCTGACAGCAAACAACCACTGGTCTCTTAAGCAGGCAGAATTGAACCTTCTGGGATGCAGAGAAGCATTAAGGGTTAAAAGAACAGAGTGCACAGAAATATTGAATTGATGTGGAAAAGGTCTGGAAGCCTTCCTAGCTCACACATCATGCCAGGAAACTGCACACAGATTAAAACACCCTTAGCTACTGAAGGGCTTTCCATTCCAGACAATTACAGGACTTATATTACAAATTCTGTGCTCCCTCATTTTCAAGCCCTCTAACCCCAACAGGCAGCTGGCATTATTTTATTAATCCCTTTGTTTTGCATGTGAGAACCACAGCAGCACTATTTCAGCTACTGAATGGTTAAGGTTAGCGCCTCATCTTCTGCTTACTTTCCAAAAACCAGGAGCCCCACTGCTCCGAGGCTCTATTCAAGTCCTAATTGACTCTGCACAGCTTTGAGCTTTAAAAGCTCTGGCTCTGAAATGCTGGTTTGCTCAGGGGAGGGAGGGAAGGTGGCACTTGGCTTTGTTTACTACAAAGACTCCACCGCAGCAAATGACTGCGGTTCTGCTGCCTTTTGTCCGCGGGAGCCGGGCGCAGGTTGGCGCTGGCAGACAACTGCCACCCTGCAAGTTTTCCCAACGTCAAGCATGACAAGGGGGAAAAGGGCAGGCTTTCTTTGCAGATAACATGGAAGCTGGAGATCAAACCAAATCATACAGGCAGAAGAATCAATTAAATATACATAATTTGGGAATTGAGAGTGCAGGAATAATCAGAAGTTCCCCGCCACCTGAGTCAGGGCCAGGGGAGATATGAAACCACTTTTTGAGAATGCATTGATGAAAATAAAGTTGGGAAGCGGTCCAGAATGATCTCCCTAGGCTGCCTGAGCCCCCAACATGTGTGCAATCACTAAACAAAGCACTCAGGCACTGAAGGCTCTCTTTGTTTCCAGAGCTCAGGTTTGCTTCTGCAGTACTATGAGCAGAAAGACTATTCTGCCTGGATAACTCAGGCTCTTTGAGCCTTCCAAGCTGGAGATGTTGGGTTTTTAACTACTACCTCTTGCAGCCACGGCTGCAAGCCAACACAAAGAAATAAATAGTCCTGATGTTTCTTCAAGAAGCATTGCAAACCTCCTTATTCTCAAGCTCAGACTTACTCTCTCTGCCAGCATTGGAGACTCAGACAGAAGAGGCACAGAATGGCCCTGACACTTGGCTAAAATTCCTACTACAGACAGAAATCTCCTACAGATCATAGAGAGAAGGGAGTATGAAAGGAAGTACAGCTCCCAGGGTGAGAAGAGTAAACAAGGGAAGTCTGAAAAGAGCTCAGTCAATACCACAAGCTTTCTGAGTAACACCTAGCCCAGATACTATTTTATTCACAGGACAAACCAGACAATCCTTGCCAACTAAACCCACATGCTCAGAGAGGATCCTTCCAGCATGGGAAAGCAGACATCAGAGCTGTATCACTGCAACCCAAACACAACGGCAGCACTGCAAGAAGAGGAGGAGGAACAAGACCATTCATATGGAAAAGGCTGAGACTTCACCACCCAAACCTTCCCCAGAGCAGAGCAGCTCAGCGAGAAAACATGAAGAGCCCTCCCACACATACACATTACTGTAAAGAAGAGAGGCCAAGTTTTGTGGGACTGCTGAAATAAAACCCCTGTGAAAGGATTTCCTGAGAGAAAGGCTTCAATCTACTCCCTACTCTGCGTGCTTGACGCCACACGGCAGAGGCGATTTACAGTGACTCCTTGCACTCTCTCCTCACCATACAGCTCCCTGGCCCGGCCCTTACCTGATGGGGTGATCACCACAGGTCTTGGGCCTCTCCATGACTGACACCCACTTGTCATCGTAGCTGAAAAGGGACAGGTCGAGGTAGGGGCTGCCGCTGTAGGACTGGGCGCTGATAGGGAGCTGCCCCAGCAGCCGCCGCACGGCCTCCGTGTGCCCTCCGTACTTGGCGTTCACAATCGTGTCCTTGAACCTGCAGCAAACCAAGAGACACCTTCTGTTCACAAGGGCCACGGGTGAACAGCACATCTTAAATAAATTAAGCAGGAAAACTGCTAGGGAAAGCAAACAGCTGCAGTGGAAGAACTAAAACAGCTCACTTCCAAAGATGTATCACAGTGATTCAAGCATCAACCAGTTCTGCTGACCTTTTCATCCTCCCTCATCATTACTGTCTCACTCAGAATGTCCAGAGTGACAGGAGGAGAAGAATGTGCCTACCCACAAGGTCTGGACCCAGTTGCTCTGCAGTACAGGAAATGAACAGGATCAGAAACAGGGAGAGATAGATTAGCAGCTTATCAATCAATCTAAGTTTTACCACAAAGCCTGGAAACAGCAGGAGCAAAAGCCAGGGGGTTTTCACAGTAACAGCTGAGCCCTTAATGTTGACTTGACAATCCTCTTCTCTCCACCCATTGTTTTAAATACATAAAGGAAGAAACCTTAGATGAAGAAGAACCTTGATGAGAAGCATAAAGCTCTCCAGAAATTATAGCACGCTTAAACTTCTTCCTTGTGGAGAGATGAACACAGGGTAGATTTCTCTTTCCAAGTAAAATTTGAAACTTTTTATGTGCAAGAATAGTCAGATCAGCTGCAGGGACGTCATACAACAAGGAGGGTAAACACTCAGCCAGAAGCCAGCTCACTGTGGGCTGTGCTCTATGGTACTTTGCTGTGAAAGTTACAACACTCCTGTTACAGGCCCTTGTAGCAAGGGGATGAAAAGACTCCCCTTTCTACTTTAACAAAAGGCAGGAGTTGCTCTTCATGAGTCTTCAGTGAGCTCTCTCATTCTCACTCCCATTAAGCATTATGGATTTCCTGACAGGCTGCTCTAGAAAGTTAGAGACATAGCCAACTTCGTCAGACTTATGTGACATCAGCCTAAAGTCAACAGAAGCTTGATGCCCATAAGTGGATGCCAAGTACCTTGGATGATGAGAAACAAGTCAGTCAAAGAACAAAACAAACTGAGTCACAACAGAATTTTCCTGGAGAAATAACACATGCTGTCTCATTAAAACCACATCTGACTGTTACAGCATATTCTAGAAACCCAGGTTATTTTGGTATTTTGCTCAGCTTTCACAACAGATCTAAGCAGATGAGTTTCCTTTCTCCTAATACAGTGATGAGAACCATGGGCTGGTGACTGATGTCGAGGAAATGTTACAGAACACAGTTTGGTACACACTAAATTCAGAAAACGTCACTTGGCAAAATATACCCAACTGGATCTTGCCAGCATCTGGACATGCTGGCAAATCATATCTTCAGGGACCAAAGCTACTGGGCAGTAACATTTTAATAACCTCCAAAAGAGTTACTGCTCAAGGAAAGCCAGAAACATCTTTCCCTCAAAATTCCTTTCCTTTCTTCTAAGCAGCAGCTTGCAACTGCTTTGTTCCTTCCTCTAACGAGGTAAATGCTGTGGAACATAAAATCAGATGCATCAGGCTGCAAGATGAACCACATGTAGTCCTGACCCTTGCACCACCTGGCAAAGGGGACCAAAGGAAGTGGTTTTGTCAGGGTTGGTATTTGATACTGGCCTTCAGCGGACGGGGGTGAGCGTGTGTCTATACGGAATAAAGCATGCTCCGAATGGCTCACCGGCGCTGGATCTGCCTGGCAAAGTTGTTGCTGGAAGCTGAGCAGGGGAACTGGACAGCCTCACTGTGCAGGGTGGCATTCCTGAAGAGGTCACAGAAGTTCTCAAACAGCTCCAGCAGCTCATCAGACGTGTTCTCAAACACAGCAATGACCTCCGTGGTCACCATGTTGTACACGACGAAGAATGACGGCTGAGGAGAGAGGCAGAGGTTACCCAGGAGAGGATAGGTGGGGAAGCTGTCCCTTCCCTCTCCCCATATCACACCACAGACCCTATCCAAATTTCTCCACAGCACAGGAGAATCCTACATCCTCACACTAATCCATTCTCCTACTGGATTGCCTCAACACATACCAAATTATCCACCTCTCAGCTGTGATTATTTACAAAAACTTAATAGGCTTGCAATTTTTCAGCTCAAACTAGATGCAACCGTACTGTTTTCTCTTCTTCTCTGTTCTCCTCCAAATCCAAAACACTTACTCAAGTGCCAAATTTAATTTTCATTCCTGCTGACAAAATGACTTCAGATACAGAGCTAGCTAACCTTAAATTATTTTTACCTCTGCATACATTATTTTCTTTCCCTCCTTAATATCTGCATCACACAGAGATGAGCCTTTTTAGTGTACTGTACACTCCACCACTGCCCACAAAAAGCTGTGCCCTCCAGGTACCCTGCCAACACAGAAATGAAAATCTGGAAGACATTAATGACTTCTTCTTAATGCTGACATTCTTGTGCAAGATGGCCCTTGTATCATGCTGTGGATTGGCAATGGAAATGAATCCTAGCATGAATGAGCAAGAAATTGGGAAAAAAGGTGACATTGTGTCAGCACAGCTACATCACGGGGAGATGACATTCCCATCCCATTGGGACAGGGCATATTTAATTCTTGGTCATTAAAAGTAGCTTTCATTAGAGACAGGAGTGCTGACCCCCCAAAATGAGAACCTGTCCCTACTTCAAAGGGAATTCCTGTGGAATAGACACATATCTGATTAAATCTTCTGTCAACAGAGGCAATTCCTCAATGCTTCAACTCCTGCTCCCAAACAACGCTTAGGGATGACGGCAGGCACTCTGTCCACCCCACCCACCTGCAAACATCACAAGATTTGATTGTTTTACAGCCCCAAAATAAACTGTGATAATACAATCCAGCCCCCACATGTCCATACAAAGCACACTGGATGAGGTTACTCACTAGACTACTGCCTGAAGAAAGGGAAGCCCTTCTGAAATAAAGGGTTGGAGCAGAGAGAAAAAAACAGAAGACAGCAGAAGGAAAAAACTGTTTAAATCACTGAAGACTGCAGGGAGTATCCTCTAACTTTAAATAAAAAGTTCCTTTGCCAGGTTAACACAGAGACATATGTACAGGATGTCCCTGAGCAGGGAAACCCTCACTGCTTTTGCAGCACCTGTAACACCACCAAAACATCATCACAGCATGAGAGGTAGCAGCTGAGTGCCACAAAGATCACACAGCAATGCTGTCAAGCCTGTAACAGCAACAAACTCCCAAGCTACCTATGCACAGCATACTCCTAAAGATCTCAAAGGATACAGTGCAGACCCAGACAAGAAACACACAACCCACAGCCATGAACAGCAACTCCTCTATCTTCTTGGCAGAGAAGCTAAAGGGGAGAGAGAAGCCTAAAATTGGATGAAATCTTATGTTCCTTGTCTGACAGACTGAAAAAAATGGGAGCTGTAGTTCTTTTGTGAGTTGAGTTTTATTCAGGAAGTCCTAACACAAGGCCTACCCTCAGACAGGTGTGTGGAGACTGCTCCACATCTGGAATAATCTCCTGGAAGAACTGAGAACTGAGAGGCTTTTCCTCCAGCACAAAACCCAGCACCCGAGGCACAATGCAAACAAACCACAAACTGCATCTTAAAGTAACCCTGGGATGAAGAGAGTCGAGAGCTCCCTGCAGCAAACCAGGCACAAAAGCCTTAATAATCAAAGCAGAGTGCAGAGCTGAGCCAGCCACAAACATTTACATCAGGGTCAGGAGCTCATTCCAGACACCAGCAATGAGCAGAACCCTGCAGGTCACTTCCACAGAGCCTTCCTATTTCTGAGAAAGACGTTCAGCTCTACACCAATGGGCAAAATGGATTAGATAAAGCCTCACCTATTTCCTCCCAAAGCAACTCCACCAAACAAACACCACAGAAGAGGAAAATAAAGCAAAACAAACTAGAGTCATCTCCCAGGAAGAACTGGACAAAAGCAACACACGAAGAGCTACTGTCCATTCCTTCTAGGACATAAGTCCTAGATCTGGCAAAGATTTGGGAAAAGAAGTGCATGAGAGAAAACAAACCTTTGGGGAACAATGAGACCTACATGGTGCATTGGAGAGTTGTTATAAATTCTTGCTAAATACTTTCAACAGAATAAAACCAAGCTGATCAAAGGAATAAAAATTAGCTAAAAAAAACGCCCTTAGTTTTACAGGGCTCAAAATGTGACCAACCACTCTAAAAGCAGTAAAAAGAGATGATCAACATGCAGGGTTGTGAAACATCTGGAGGGACCCAGCACTGACTGAGCTACATTTGCTCTAATTCGACTTCTTTAGTACTAAATTGAAAACAGAAGCAATTGGCCCATTAGCCTGATCTAAAAGCTGCTACTCCAATTTGGAGAGATCATAAATACTACCTCTTACTGAAGCTTGAAAGACTAAGTATGTAGGCAGAACAGAAATGGTAATTGTACCAGGGAAAGTGAAGACTATTATATTTGAAAAACATGCTTGAAGATACATGAGAAAAGGGAGAGACTACAATTTAAATGCACTATATAAAATATCGGCTGAAAATAAACTCAGGAGGGGATTTGGGGAGGTGAAGAGGATTGAACAGCATCTGTGAGCATGGGGAACAATCCTTGGAGAAAGGGACTTGCTAACACATCAGATCTTTCTCATTTTGCAGGTGAGAAGGAAGGAAGCAATGAAATTAAGAAAGAAAAGATACAGAAGTTATTCAGTATCAGAGGCATCATATGTTCACACAAGGATCAGGTAGTAGGGATCCTAAATAACCTTTGCAGGCTCATTAAGGAACAGCTCAGAGCACTGTAATGCCTGAGCACTTGTCCCAAAGCAATGAGCAGCCTGACGAGGGAGGCAGTATCTGAGCCACCTGATCTAATGGACCCCTAGCAGGGCAGTTGGAATTAGATGATATTTAAGGCCTTCTCCAACCCAAACCATTCTGTGATTCCGTACCTGGGAAGGATCTGTCACCCTCAGCGTGACCACGTCCTCGCTGGTGTATTTGATGAACAGATGGTTCTCATCCAAGAGCTGCATCTTCCACATGCGGAGCTGCCTCAGCTGGTCGAAGTACTGGAAGAATCTTCTCTTTGCTATAGCGCTGCCGTCCTGCTCGGCCCTTCTCCACAGGTACACCAGCAGCCTGTGCTTCAGGGAGTTGATGAAGGGCTCCTTGTAGGGGTTGGCCATCCCCGTCTGCGTGTCCCGCTGCACCTCGGGGTACACAGCAGACAGGGTCAGCAGATCGTCCTCATAGCAGAAGCGGCCGATGGTCCGCACGTCGATGAACGTCCCCTCGGGCGTCACCTGAAAGACGTGGATGGTCTGCTGCTGCACGGAGAGGATGGCCAAGATGTTCTTGTACAGGTACAGCCCCTGGTTGTGCGACAGGATGACCTTGTCGCACTTGAAGGTGCGCGTGTCGCACAGCCTGCCCGTGTGCAGGTCTATGATGTGCAGCGAGTAGTCCTCCAGCGGGGAGCGCGGGTTGGGTGTCACGGACTCGCTGTTGCGGTACACCTCGAAGAAGGGCGGGTGCGGCTCCTCGGGCAGGTAGGCGGCCGAGCCCACGATCACGTAGCGGCAGTCGTCCGTGAACAGGCTGCACTCCCGGTTCAGGTGCTCCCCGTTGGAGGCCACGTTGGTGATGTGCAGCAGCACGAAGAAGCGCTCGAAGAGCCGGCCCCGGATGTTGACGGACCTCTGGTCGTTGCCGTTGGCCAGGATCTCCCCCTCGTAGCCCTGCAGCAGGTCCTCGGCCGCCTGGCAGCCCTGGTACTCGTAGATCTCCAGCGAGGTCTGGTCGGAGGAGAAGGCGATGAAGTAGCGGCCGTCGGGGGAGAACTTGCGCAGGAAGCAGGGCGGCTTCTCCACGTTGACCACGGTGAAGTTGGGGAAGACGTTCTGGTGGAAGACGCGGACCTGGTGCCAGTGGGTGCCGGCCTTGCCCGAGCTGATGCGGCGGCGCTCCAGGCGGTGGATGACGTTCTGGTTCTGGATGCGCCGGGGCCTGATCGTGGGCGCCTCATGGTCCATGGTCGGAGCTCTACCTCATCTTCACCCTGCGGGGAGAGCAGCGTGCCCCAGGACAGGGGGGGAGCTCAGGGCATGGGGAACCTGCTCGTGTGCACCCACAGCACCCGAGGGACTGGCGATAGGGGAAATGACACAGGGGGACACAGGGAGCTGGAGGAGAGACTGGACAGAGATCTCAGCGGGAGGCACCGAGAACACAAGGGCAGTGCAGAGATGCCTCCGGAACAGAGAGAGACAGCGGGGCACCAGGAGGGGAAGGAGGGAGCCAGGCAGGGGCGCAGGCACAGGTGGACACCAAGGGAATAAAGGGAACCTCGATACACCGAGAAGGGAGTCCAGGAAGCCAGGGATAAATGCAGACCTGACAAGCAGCACACTCACGGTACAGACTGGAAAGAATGAAGGGAGCTGCGGGCAGGGGGCACAGGAGGGATCACCCACAATGTGTCCGAGCCCACCTGCCGAGAGGGAAACGAGGAGCCCCGGGGCTGAGGAGGGACTGAGCTCCAGGGAAGCCCGGGGACAGCTGAGAGCCCGCCCGCCAAAGGTATCGGGGATCCCAGATCTCCCGCTGGGTGAGATACTCTCCCTTCCCCGAGGGATGAAGGGACACGGGGGAACCGGATGCCGTGGTGGTCTCCACGCCGGCTTAGGACCGGGGAGAGGTCGCGGCCGCGCTCACCGCTGGGGCTGCGCCGAGTCCCGTTCATGCCATGGCCGCCGCCATCTTTCCGCCACGGCAGAGCGGCGGGGGCGGCACCGCCCTTCCGCTTCCGACCCCGACCAGCGAGACGGGGCCTGCAGGGCCAGAGTGCCGGGAACGCGGGGCGCGCCCCCTGGCGGCCGGGAGGACCCTGCCCTGGGCAACCCCCGCGCCCATCCTGGATCCCAGCACCTCAGAATCCATCCTGCACCCCCCCCGTACCTATCCTGCACCCCGGAACCCACCCTGCACCCATCCTGCACCCATCCTGCACCCACCCTGCACCTCAGCACCCATCCTAGATCCTTAGCATCCATCCAGCATCCCCCCCTGCACCCACCCTGCACCCCAGAACCCATCCAGTACCCCAGAACCGTCCAGCACCCATCCTGAACCCATCCTGTACCCTCTGCACCCATTCTGTACCCACTCTAGACCCATCCTGTATCCTTCCTCCACCCCAGCCACCTCATCCCAGCACGCTCTGCAAACCCCGTCCAAGCATCCCCAAGTCCCCACATTAACCTTCACTCTCTCCCAGCAGCTAAACGCCCCCTGAACCCCCTCCATGCCTGGAGCATCCCAGGCTCCCCCAACCCCAGGAAGGATCTGGCATGGCCCCATCACTCCCTGCACCCCTGTACCTCGAGTCCCAGCACAAAGACGCTGCAGGAGACATCACACCTCCCTGCAGCATTTTGGGGTACACCCCAACACCAACAGCAGAGATTGGGGTCACCCCCGGGCACCTCTCTCGCCTCTCCAAGGGGCTTAGAAGGCTTGGAAGGCTTTTGCTCGCCTTGGCTTTTAGCAGCACCCCTCCCGCCCTGTGCATTAGCGTCGAGGGCAGCTCTGAGGGGCACTTCTCCTTCAAAGGGAGGGAAGGAGGAATGTCAGGGGGCCCTTGAGATCCATTTGCCGGCCTCTTGCCGAGGCTGAGCCGATGCACGGGCTCTTGGAGCCACTCGAGCGGCAGGCGTGGGAGCCGGGGGCGGGGGCGCAGGGCAGGATGCTGGAACTGGGACGCCGGAGAGCCCAGCGGGGTGTTCCCTCTCCCCGTGGGGCAGGGGGACCCACAGGGGTCCGACAGCAGCACCCAGCCCGTGTCACCTGCTTGGAAGAGAGATGCTCTTGCTGCAGCAAAGCTGACACTGCTGAATCCCCAGGGATCCTTCATGTGTTTTATGGGATGCTTTAGGGTCTCACCAGCAGTGGGGCATCCCACTGCCCCAGGGGATAAGAGCTGTGTGTAACCCCCCGCTGTCTTCCTGTGGAGATGGGTGATGTCAGCCTGCCTGGCATCCCTGAGCAGCGGGCAAGGATCCTGGGGGGCCCTCTGGGTGACCCCAGTGCCACCCCAGCTGCCTGCCCCATTCCCATCTCCCAGCAGTTTGGTGCCCAGCAGCCTCATCCCGTCCCTCCCTGCTCTGCCGGTTGCACAAGGCGCGATGACAAGACTAAAATGAATGGCCCCGGCGTCCCTCTTTGTCTCTCTGCCTCCTGCCTAATTAATTGAGATCCACCTTAATAGGATCAAACTAAATACCGAAGAACATCCAAGCACACAGCAGCTGGCATGAAAACAACCGGCCCGGCGTGCAGGCAGCACCACAAGGCAGCTCACCGGACAAAAGAGCCGCTCACACAGCAGCAACTGGTGCTCCCGGAGCTGGGAACTCCATCCAGAGCCCTGCTCACAGCTGCAGCCCCTCCCCGCCACTGGGGAATCGTTGGAAGACCCTGCTGGGGCAGTTCCAGCCATGGCAGAGATTTGAATCTGTGCAGTAAATCTCAGTGCAGGCACAAGGCTGCGGACAAAGTTCATCCTGGTTTATCTTGGCCTGGGGGTAGGCAGGTGAGAGTCCAGACCAGGACTCCTGGGACATTTCCCACCTCCCACAGCATTGTGTGCCACCCATTTGGGGTCCAGCAACAGGGGTCACATGGCTGTGCCCACCCTCTTGTGCTGGGACACAGGTGGGCTGTCCCTCTGCACGTCCCCAGGCAGAGGAACAGGGCAAGCCCCAGCCTAATGCCCAAAGCTCTGATACTGGGGCTGGTATGGATGCTACTGAGGAATTGAGGGTTACTGGGTTGTCATATGGGCACCACTGGGGGCTGCAGGGCTCCTTCAGCCTTGCAGAGCCACTGTGGGTGCATGGCTTTGGATGCCACTGGGCTAGTTTGGCTGAAAGTCCAGTCAGCATTGTGCCAGGAAAGAGAAGGAAAGAGAAGGAAAGAGATGCTCTGTGCCTTTGTGGCATCATCCGCCCCACCAGTGCCCTGCCAGTGCCACATCCACCTCCAGCTGGTTTCACCAGAGCCAACAGATGGGTTAGGAAAAAAAAGAAAATAGTATATTGCAGCTCATTTGGGCTGCTTTGGATGTTTTTTTCCTGTTCCTGAAGCAAGGACCCTTCTGCTGTTGTTGCTTTGGCTGTTTATCAAGAGTTTCCCAGCCTTGGATCCCATGGCCGCTTTCCCCGGATTGGAGAGGACGTGTGAGGAGAACAGAGCTGGGGAGGTCACAGGGGTGGGCTGCTCCCATCCCGGCTGCCCCCAGCCAAATACAACCCCCAGCGTAAAATCCCTGTGAGAAAATTAGGGCCATCTCGTCACAGGGGTGCTTGTGGAGGAAGAAAACCCTCCAGGTCCTGAGCCAGCCCCCTCTCATGGCCACTGGCCTTGGTGGCTGTCAACTTCTTCATCAAGGGCAAGGGAAAAGAAAATTACCCCCTCCCACCCCACCCTGCTTTTTTTTTCCTTAATATGTAAAATAAGAGGGTGAAGTTTGTACAGGATACTGGTGTGGAGAAGGAATGCTGCAGCCCTGAGGTGCTTCCCAAACCCCAGTGTGTGCAGGGATAAGTGAGGCTGTTCTTTTGCAACTGGCTGCCTCCATGGGGTCCCTTTTAGGGCAAAGCACCCTAAAGATCACTACAGAACCAGCTGGGGCAAATGTAATACTTATCAGATCAGAACTGCTGGGGGAAAACTCTTATTGGAGTGAGAAAAGACGAAAGGAAACAGGGAGTCTTTGGGTGTATTTCATCTCTCCAAAAAACAAGGATGTAATTAAATATTTTATTCTTCCCCAAGCCTAGGGAGTGACTTTATCCGTATTTGCAGAGTTTGGGGCTCTCATTGCAGGGGGATTCATGCACATTTTCATGAAGAGGTGAACAGGTCCTATCCAATACAGCCAGGATTCAGGCCCCCCTGCCCATGGGAGCTGCAGCCCCTCTCCCCATGCTGGGCAGGTCTCACTGGGATGAGGCTCCATCAAAGCCAAGTTTGCAGGGTGCAGCACTGGTGGACCTTCACAGCTCTAAGGAAATCTGTCTTTGTCACCAAAACGTCCCTTGCTCTGCTTTTAACTGGTGTCAGAGGCTCATTTTGGAGTGGAACTGGACAAATTTTAGAGGCTGTTAATGAAATCACCACTGGGATGTGGTCCACGAGTCTGGGGTCTGTGGGTTCAGGGCTGAGTCCCCTTTTCTTGCTCCAACACACCAGTTGTCTTGTTGCCTCCTGCTTGAAGGCAAGATCTGCTTTAAACACCCTCCACGATTTTCCTGGTTTTGGCAAAACAGCCTGTTGCAGGGGCAGAGCACGGGCACGACCAGAGGGGCAGGAGATGGGGGCTCACTGGGGTGCCTGCTCCTCTCGGGGTGCCCACTGGGGGGGTGGGTGTCACTGCTGGGGAGCAGGGATCAGGATCACAGGGGATCGGGATCACAGGGGATCGGGGACAAGCCACCTCCTGGGCAGGGGCTCAGCAGCACCCACCCCTGCTGCAGGGTGTCCGGGCTGGGGAGGCCTCCGAGCGCTCCACATCCCGTGGTGAGAGCTGGAGCTGCCCACCTGCCTAACCCACAGCCAGGTCCCTGTGTGGGGGACAGCCCTGTCCCCTCCCTTACACCAGCCAGAGGAGAACCATCCTGCCCCCGCCGTGCCACCGCGGGGTGACAGCCCTGTCCCCTACGATACACCCATCACAGCGTGACAGCTCTGCCCACCCCCGTGCCACCCGTGGGGGTGACAGCCCTGTGTGCCCCGTGCCACCCGTGGCGTGACAGCCCCGTCCCCCCACCGTGTCCCCCGAGGGGGGGGCAGCCCGGCAGCCTCCTCCCGGGGATGCGCAGTGACATTTGCGATCTGTTGCCATGGGCGCTCGGGGACTTTTGCTGTGGAGGGGAATCGCGTTTCTCCCCCCTCCCCTCCTCCTCCTCCCCTTCCCTCCCTCTCGATGACGTCATGGATGACCACGGTGGTGACAGGGCCACCTGTGGGCTGATGAGGGGTTTAAAGAGACAGTCTGCAGCTGCAACAGGAGCCCTGGCTATTGTCTCCGCACCTGAGAGCGGGGAAACCTGCAGCCCCCAAACCTGCATCCATCCATCCATCCACCCACCGCATCCCATCCCGCCCGCCTCACCGCATCCCTGCATCCCCTGCCTCCACCACTGCAGCCCTCCCGGGACCGGGGCGTCCCGGGCTGGGTCCCGTTCCCCTCCCCTGTAGCGGCTCCTCCAAGGTAAGGCTGCGCTCCGTGTCCCCCGTCCCACCGGGGACCCCGCTGGGCTGCAGCCCCAAACGCCGCTGGCAGAATTCAGGGCTGCAGCCGGAAGGGACCCCTGGGAATCCAAAGCCTGGATGGGTGCCCCCAGCTTGGACAGAACAACAGAACGACCCCTGGGACAACAAAACCCCCGAGGTGGAAGGGGCTGGGATGCTCCTGCCTGGGAGGTGTGGGGGTCTACAGCGTCTTCACCCCTTGCCAGCTGGCATTCCCAGACCACCTCAGAAGATGCCCACCACTGGGCATCTGCCCTCCTTCTATGCCAGTTCCCTGGAATAAACCTTGTCCCTGCTGTGGTCCTCATCAGGGGGACCCTGAGGGCTGGTGCCATGTCGAGCACCCAAACCCCAGCATGGCCATGCCCTGAGGGGCCCTGGGTGATGCCAGGAGCCATGCTGCATGCTGAGGCAGCAGGCAAGAGAAGGAGAGGAGCTGTCCTCCTCACCGTGTGGGGGAAGAAGGACCAACCCTGCCTGTCCTAAGGGCTTTGTCCCTCTGCCCTTTCAGTTCCAGTGGGGCAAGCAGCAGGTAAGTGCTTCTGTTCGGTGTCACTTGGATGTGCAGGCAGTGAGCAAGGTAGAAGAAGGCTCTGGGACCTGTGAGAAGCTTGGAGAAGAGCAGGGTGGAGATGTGCATGCAGGGATTGGTGTGTGTATTCCCAGTGAGAGGAAGGCTGTGTCCCTTCCCTCCAGACATGCTCCAGTGGTGACCCTGCAAGTCGCCAAACTCCTTGGTAGCTCCCCCCAAGCAGTCCTGGAAGGTGTCTCCGAGCCCACAGATGCCTGCAGACCCAGATCCACTGGAGCCTGCATGGACTCCCAGCAGCTACAGAGTCACTGGTCCCACAGGGATGGCTGTCATGGGAGCAAAACAACCGGGACAGACCCCACAGCAGCCTTCCCAGGGACAGGTGGCATGGGGACATGGGGCAGGTGGGGAAGTGGTCCATGCTCCAGTGACTCTGTGGTCCATCCTTGAGGACCTGAGCAAACCCAGTGATGCAGCTGCCCCTGGGATCCCGCTTGAGTCAGGCTGTTCACATCCTGCTCCTGCAGTGCTGGGAGCTGCAGGAATAAGCAGAGGCATGTTTCTGCCATGCATCCCTCAAAAGATGCAGAGGACTCAGGCTGGGCCTGGGTTTTGGGTGGAAGAAGCCAAATATGAATTGTCTGACAGGTGGAAATTTCTGCCTGGAAGGTCTTGGCATTTGTCCCCCTGGCAGCAGCAGAAGTGCAGGGGCACAGCCTGGACCTCTTGGCACATCCTGGGAGATTTGGGTGAGCACCCACAGCCCCTGTAATGCTCTGTCACTTCTGCCCCCCCTGTTGCTATGGGTGCAGCCAGTAAATTGGGGATCTGTGGCTGTGCTCAGCACCCCAGTGTGGCACAGGGTGCACTCACCTGGCTTTGGAGAGCTCTGGGGAAGCTGAGGCTGCTGCTCTGTGGGCAGCTCCCTGGAAGATGCTCAGAGCAGGGTGCAGGGTCTGTAGCAGAGAACTGTTGGGGGGCTGGCTCCAGGGGAGCAGTCAGGCTCACCCCCTTCCTGCAGGTTGTGTGCTGGAGCAGCAGCCACGGAAAGCACTGATTTAATATTAGATGGGTACGAGTGAGGGCTGCCAGTTTTTCCAGTGTCTCTAAAAGGTGCAAGCAGAACTGAACAGGCGCGGGGTGGGGGTCTGGTTCACGCAGATGAGCACACGGAGCGGGCGGGGGTTGTACAAGGCACGGGAGGAGTTGTGGAGTAGCTGCCGGCTGTGCCCGGTGATCCAGGGATGTACCACGCAGCCAAACGTTCTTTTGCCGCTTCAAAATCCTGCGAGAGCAGCGTGCAACCAGGAGGGAACCCTCGCCTGTGTGTGAGGGCACCCAAATATACACATACACACACGTGTCCTACCCCAATACGTCGCGGAACTGGGGAATGCCAGCACATGAGCTGGTTACGCTCCCAGCTCCCCCCAGCAAGCGCTTCCACCTCCCCTGTTCCCTCAGGGAAAACTCTTCCGACGCTGCTGCTGGTGGATATCGCTCCCGGAATGCGGGCTGCTTTCTTGACCCTCCTTCTGGCATCATCCAAATTCCCTCTGCCAGCTCTGTAAGCTTCAGTTTGAGATGGTGCAGGAGCTTGAGGCTAAATGTCTGTTTGCCAGGGTCTTAAAAAAGGATGGGATCTCCAACAGGGACTTCTCTGGGTGGGGAATGAAGTTGTGACCTTGTTGTGGTGATGAGGAGCCCAATCCTTTGGGCATGGAAGAGGGAGTTAGGATGAAGTGACCAATTCCACCTCCAAGGCTTCTCAGTGGTCTGTGTTTCCCATCAGCATCTGAGCCCACCCAAGGCTCAGGATGCTGTGCTGGGGTGACGGCTCCCTCTGGTCAAACACAGGGAGGGGATGAAGGTGCCAGCTTTGATCAAACCCTTGGCATGCTTTAGGCTGAACTGTGCCCAAGCCACAGGGAGGAAAGGTGAGGAACTGATGCCACCAGGCACTAGCCAGGATCCCTCACCTCCCAACCTGGCTCGGCTTGTGCAAGCAGCAGGCACTGGCGCCTTGGCACCGAGGCTTTTCCAGCACAGCCTCTTAACCCCACTAATTCCCTTGTGTTCTCCTGCCAGGCCTGCTGTCCCCCTGCCAGGGAATGGCCTGGAGCCTGCTAATTGCACCAACAAGCTGCCACGTGTCTCCATCACTGGGGTTGTTACTCTCTGCTGTTATTTTGGGGACTGCTGGCCCTTGCCCGGCAGTGTGGGACAGGATGGTGACTGGCAGCATCCCTTGCCCCTTCCCCTTCACCATTGTCTGCTAAATTCTCTCAGTCATGGATTGATGCCCCTGCTCCCAGTCTGAACAGGGATCAGAGCAACCCTCAGCACAGCACAGCGCTTCTCCCATTCCTTCTTCCCTGTTGGAAATGCAACAAAGACACAGTGAGAGGAAGGTCTTCCTGAGCTTGCCTAATGCAAAAGTCCACAACTCCAAGGCTGGTTTGGAGATCCCAGAGTTGATTTGGAGGTACCACAGCTCATCCTCAGTCCCCTGTTCTCCTCCCCTTCTAATCCAGGGGAGGCTCAGGGTGCCAGCAGCACCCTGGAGCATCACTCACCTCCCACCTCCCCATCCCCTCCTCCTGTCCCCAGGCCATCTGGCCACACTCATCCATGTTAAACAAATGCTGGAGTCTATTATCAGGCCCTGCCTCCCCCTTCCCCCCCAGACAGATGGAGGCTGAGCACACCCGGAGCCCCGGCCTGCAGCATTCATGTGTGTGAATGAGAAAATTGAATTATTTATGGCCATGTGAATAAGGCTGGCGGCTGCGGAGGCCGAGTGGAAAGGACTCCATTACGTGGAGAGTACCTGTTGCTATGGAGCTGGGGCTTCTTGCCCATGGCCCCCCATGCACAGCTGCATCCCTGCCTGCCCCCCATCCTACCCTGATCCTCATGGAGCTGGGAGGGAGAGCAGATCTGAGTGCTGGACTGGCCACAGTGTGACCAGTATGGGTGCTCTCCTCCCTGCACTGTGCCTGCTGCTCCTGCAGACTGGTTTGGAGGTCACCCCCAATCTCCCCACATTTTGAAGCAGGACTCGCAGTGCAATGTGGGGATGGTGTGGTGCTACTGGCCCATAGCTCCCTGACCCCCTGGCCACCATGATTTGCAGCCAGAAAACACTGGGAAATATCGGAGTGGGCAGTGTCAGCATCTCATGGCTATGGCTGGGCAAAGCAAGTCTGACCCTGGCACAGCACAAGGTGAGGGGTGACTCTCAGTTCAGACTCCTCAACTCCCCTTAAAACTCCCATCCCTGGAGGCAGCAGAAGCTGTGACTTGAGGTCCCTCACTTTCCCCATGCCCAGGCAGAAAAGCAGCTTTGCAAGAGCAGGGACTCCTTCCAGAGCCACCTGCATTGCAGCCTCTCCTTCAGGGATGCCAAATCCTGCAGTGATGCTGAGGGAGATGCTGGGGCTTCCCTCCCTCCCACTCTCTCCCCTACTCCTCTTTGGCTGACAAGTAGGACTTTGTCCCTGTTCGGGTGCAATCCTGCCTGCCTCAATGCCACACTAGGGTCAGGCCAGGCACCTGGGGACCATGAGGGGATGGGATGTGGCAGCCCCTAAACCTGCACGACAGCAACACAGGGACTCCTGTTCCCTTCCCTGCAGAGCTAAGAATAGACTCCAGCTCCTCTCCTGGTGCTGAGTGGGCTCTGCTGGGCTCAGAGGAATTAAAAGCAGGAAAATGCTTATTTTAGTTGCTGCAGTCGACAGCTGTGACTCGTATGTACCTAAGGAGCGGCTGTGCACCGTGTTTACCCTCCCGCTGCCGGGAGCAGAGGCACCATTGCAGACCTCTCATTCAGCCTATGGATGCCCCTGCCATGCTCCCAGCCCCAAAATCCCAGCTGGCTTCCAATCCTTCTCCAGCACAACTGGCTGCTCCCCACCCTTCTTTTCCCCATGCTTTTAGAGTGAGCCCAGGCGATGCAGATGTTCCCACCATTCCCGTGCCTTGGGAGATGCTCCCCACCATCTCCCTGCACCAGCCACTGCTGGAGGCCAGCAGAGCCTTGCTGAGATTTTTGGGGCTTCTGTAGGGTCCCAGGGTGCATCCAGCCCTACAGGGGGATTGTCCCCAGCACCTGAGATAAAGACGGATTGCAGACATCCCTGTGCTGAGCGACGCACCTGCCTGGGGTGCTGCAGCCCTTGCCAGCCCTGGCCCTGGGTGCAAGGCCAGGGGAAGCACCTGCTCCAGGAGAGCAGCTCTGGGTCCCTCTCCCCAGCGACACCCCCGAGGTAAAACCAAGAGAAAGCTAATTGTTACCATAGTTACGTGAAGTGGCCTTTCTTAGGGAGCCGCGTCATCACTGCTGTCACAAGGTTAAGGCGGTGGGGAGTGCTGGTGGGGAAGGGGGGGAGATGTGTTTTCTTTGGAAAAACCATGGCAACAGCTATTTCTAAGGGAACAGCTGTGCACAGCGAGGCCATGGGGAAGGGTAAGGGGCTGGGGCATCTCAATGCCAGCCATGCTCTGAAGGCAGCAGTGCCAGGTCCAGCAGCTCTCCATGTCAGCCTGCATCCCCAGAATCCCCTTCCCACCTGTGCCACAGCTTGCTGGGTGTCTCCCGTGGTGCTGGCACTCTGCCATGGGCTCCAGCATGCCCAGCAAAGCAACATGAGGCCACTCCAGTTTGCTTGGCATGTGCAACCCCTCCTGGCAGGTTCTCATCGGCAGGGCTTGAAGTGCTGCCAGGTGTGTGGGATGGCTGGGACTACCCACCAAGGGGAGTGGGGATTGCTTCTCCAGAGTAAATTCACTCTGAAAGAGCCCCAGTGGAAAGCTCGAGGCTTTGATTGATGAGTGACATGAAGCTTGAACAACCCTAATGTAAATACTGGTGGAAATCATAGGGATGGTGTCGACACCACTGGAGTCAGTACAGGATGGGCTGGTAAAATGGGAAGGTGCTCTTGGGGCAGCTCTTGGGGCTAAGGAACACTAGTGGAGGTGCAAAAGCCATGGGGATGTTATGCAGGTCCAGGCAGGGTTAGCTAAGCCCTGGAGACACAGAGATCTGAGGAATCCACACCCTGGATCAGCTTTGCCATGGCCAGGCAGACCCAGCAAGGAGAAGATGCCGGTCTCAGCTGCACCCTCCACCCCGGCTCCTGTTTCAACACGTAGCTGGGAATTATTTCTGTTTGCAAGACACTTAATTAAGACCATTTCCCTGAAGGAAACCAAGATGGAGAGCTTCACTTCTTGGTATTCCATCGCTTTCTGGCATTCGTTTCCACACCAATTAGGGTGCAAATTAGTCATCCGGAGAGCAATCCAGTGGCTGTGCTCAAGGGAAGCTCTTCAGCACATGTGCCATCTTCTTCCAGGAAGGCAGGTGGAAGGCACAGGTGGGGTGGCCAATGCAGGGACAGGGAAGGGGTCCCTAGGGTGCTGGGGCCTGCAGTTTGTGGTAGCAGTGTGGGACTGGGCTGAGACTCTGGGACTGAGCATGAAGCAGAGTCAGCAAGAGGATTTAGGGTGTCTCCATGAGCTGTGTGTGCTTCTCCTAGGCCCCTGGACTTCAGGATGACTTGGTGAACCACTGGGCTCTGAGATTAAGCTCCCTGTTGGCTCTGACAAGAGAGGGAGATGAATCTGAGGATGAGGTGCTCAGGTCTGTGCCTTGCTGTGATGGGATCCAACCAGAAGGTGCATCAGAGGGTTGGCACATCCAACAATGTCACAACCACAACCACAGTGGTGGTTGATATCTTGATGTTGTTGGGTCTGGACAGTCTCCTGCTCAGGTCTTCAGATGGACATATGGAGACACCTCTGCCACAGTTGTGGCTGTGCATCCATCCATCTGCAGGTGAACCTGTCCTTGTTCACTTTAGCTGAGAAGCCTTTTTAGAAGACACAGCTGAAATGTGGGATGAGTTCTGGAGGAGGGTCCAAAGGGGAATAAACAAAGCCCCTCTGTTCAGCATTACAGTCACACTGACTGCTCTCCCAGGGTTCTGCAGTTGTAGGAATTCACTGAACATGACCAAGGGCACCTGTTGGGAGCAGTGGTGCAGCCACGCAGCACTGAAGGGAGAACCTGGTTCATTGATGGATGGGAGACTGTGGTGGCAGAGAGGTGGCTGGGAGGAGGCATCTGAAAGTCACAGCTGGCTGTGCACGTGTCCCCATGTCATTCAGGGAGTGGGGGTCTCACTGCAACATCAGGCATTGTCCTTGCTTTCCTTCCTAACCCTCTTCACAGGGGTGGAAGGCATCCACAGCCCTGCAGGAGCACTGCACAAAGCTTGTGCTGATTGTCAGCGAGTCAGGATGGGAAGGTTTCAGCTAAAATACCAATTTCTTGCTGATCTCAGTGGTGAGGTTCAGCTTCCCTGCTGCTTTTGATCCCCTTTTGCTGCATTTGTGGGGTGGTCTTGGCTGGTGCCTCCTTCTCCATCAGAACACTCATGTCTGTCTCTGCCTTCATGGGACAAACTCAGGGTCAGGTGCATGATGCTGCTTTTCCTTAAATATTCCAACTGTCTCAATTCCCATGGGCACAGCTGCCATGCAGGGACCAGAAGCCTTCCTCACCTTCTGGCCAGCCTGCCTGCTGCCCACTGCCTGCTCCATCCCCGTTCCAAACAGAACCAGAATTCCTGTGAGGAACCACCTGCCCAGGGGACGTGCCCTCCAAGCCCCCATTAGTTAGCAATTGTCTTAAGCACTGCAACATTTGATGCCTTATGCCTCCTAATCCTGCCTGATATAACCGTGGCTGTCCTCATTAGCCACATAATTGTCTGGCAAACACAAAACAGGCCCTGACACAGTCCAAGGAAATTGGCTTCAAAATATGGAGCCACATTCTCAGATGTTGTTGGAGGGGTCTCATTTGTTTATTTGCATTCACACGGCACCCTGTGGATAATGAGAGACAGACTGCTGCAAAAGCACCTGTTTTCCTTAAAGATCATCTGAGGTGGGAAATGCCAGCTGGGATATCCAGCCCTCTGCACTCCTGCAGGACAACTACCTCTCCACTTGGTCCCAACTGTTGCACCAAGGGCTTTCCAAGAAGAGAAGGTGACATGTGCCACCCATGTCCACACTGGTAAGGTTGCCCAGGGAGAGACTTAGCCATGCACATGTCCCAGTGATAATGCCTTGAATATGAATTTTGAAGGGGCTCTGACAGCAGATGACAGGGTTAGGTTAATGGAGGCAGCGGTAAGAAATCTAATTAACCCACGGTACGTTGTTTAATTTGTGCAAAGTTGTTGTGGTTACTCAACTATAAACTCCATCCCCAGCTCTAATGACAGTGACTAGCATGGCAGCAGTGGAGAGCATCCTGGAGGTGGGCAGCCACCCCGTGCTCACCCTTGAAGGTGCCCTCAATTACATGCAGAGTGTTCCAGTGGTTGCCTCCATCTGGTTCTTCCATGGCATTTGAGACCCTTTTCTAGCTCTGGTCTTTGGAACGGGCACCTGTGCTGCTTCACTGCCTGCTCTGGCATTCAACCCTGCTGCATGGCTTCCAAAAACCAGCCTTCAGGACCCAGCAGTGTCAATCTGTCGATTGCACTCAGGTCCTGGAGATGGCTTCAGGTCGTTGAGTTCCCATCACAGCTCTTAGGCTGTAATTATGTTCAAGGCTCTTTGCCTCAGTTATGTCTTTTTACTAATGCTTGGAGCTGCTGTACTGATCTTTTCTTCAAGGCTGACCTCCATGTAGTTCCCTGGAGAGAGCCAGGACTATTATTTAAGCCAATTCACAAACCAGGTCCCAAAGGCCAGTTGTCCATTATACAATTTTTTGAACAGCAGGAAACATCAGCAGGGCTGATGATGGCTGAGCTCTTTGTGTTGGTTCGGGGAGAAGCACAGGAAAAGGCATGGATGTCACAGGTCAGGTTCTCTTCCCAGGTTAACTTGCCCCAAAGAGCTTTGACCAAAAAACAGCTCCTCTGAAGAGGTGCTCTGGAGCCTGTGGTGCCCACAGAAGGGTGATGCTGCACCTCAGCACCTTCATCTGTCACCAAAGCTCCATGGGCCCTCAAGACCCCTGCAAGAGACACAGACACACACGTACCTTGCAGGGGCATCCTTCCTGTGGAGCAAAAAGCTTTAACCAGGTCCCAGAAGACTCCCAGCTGCCCAGTGAGGTGAAGTTGGACAAGAAAGGAACTGAGAAGGGAGAGGATCCACCTCTGGGGTCCATTAAAGCCAAGCAGGCTGATCCCACACTGCCCCAGGGATTGTAGGAGAAGAGACTTCCAGCACTGAGCACGCTGAGGTCCTGCTGTTACTCTCAGAGTGCTGGGGATGTGGAATACAAGCACACCCTTGGCAGCATGCACAGTTACACTGAGCCCTGCCAGGTCCACAGCCTCCTCCCTGCAGCCTGCAGCAGCTCCCACTCCTGTTCTGAGGGGACTGCAGCCCCTTCTGTCTGATGGGAAGCCAGGAGGGAGACCTTGGCTGTTCCTCCAAGCCAGTGGAGGTGCCTGGTGGTGATGCCAGGGCATTGCTCCCTGTCCAGGATGGGATTCCCATCAAACAGTCTGCCCGGCAAGCCAGCCTGCATCCACAAACGGGATTCCCAGCGGAGTCCCATGTGCAGGGACACAGAAGCACCCTCAGAGCAGGGGCAGCTCAGTCACCACCAGTTTGAGTGTGTCCCCAAGCAGATCTCTTGGTATCCTGTTCCCACACTGCTGAGCTCCACAGCCCTTCCCCTCCAGCCTGGGGACAAAACCAGGTCCCTGGGCAGCCAAGAGGGGAGTAGCAGAGGAGCTTGATTTGGGTTTTCCTTTCTTTTCTTTTTTTAAAATTCTTTTTATTTTTTTTTAAGAATTTAAAAGTGGCAGTGCTAGCAAAGGGTAATTATCCCTCTGTTCCAGCTGAAATACAATTAAGGCGGCTCTCAACGAGCCCCCGGGATATTGTGGTTTACTAATTAACAAGCGGATATGCTGTGGCCCCTGTCATGGCAATTACAGCATGAGACAGGCTTCAGGAGCTCTAATTACACGTCAGCCCACAACACACGCTGCAATACAAATTAATGAGAGCCCGAGCTGGCAGTGGAGGGAGTTTGCCCAGCAAGAGGCTGAGATGGGCAGCAGGGATGGGGATGGATGTGGGAGATAGGGATGTGGCTCCAGGCCTGGGGATACCGTTGCACACTGCAGGATCAGGAGGATGAAGGGAGGAAATTAGGGATGAAATTCCCTATGGTTACCCAAAAGTGGTGCGTTGAAGAAAAGGAGGGGAGATTTGCTTTGTGGAGCTGTGGCCTGGTGAGATGAGTGGCATTTGGGATGACTGCAATGAATAGCAAGTATCACATCTTCCCCTCTTAATTCCCAGACCAATAAAGATGCTGTTAAGAAAAGAAGTCAGATGGGAAATACCCAACAGGGTTTTGACTGCTGACAAATAACAAACAGATCTCCAAGAGCCAGGAGGAATTTTTCTGACAAATTGTTTATTGGGGAAAGTTATGCACTTTCAGCTTGAGTTGAACTAATAGCTTTGGCCAGGTCTGGAAAATAAAAAAAAAGGCAATCAGGATTTTTGTAAATGCAGTTTTGACACCTTGCATTTTAAAAAGCTGCTTCCTCTCAAAATGTATTTAAAAGATGTAATTAAACCAAAATACAGACTGCACACCTAATGAGAACACTTTGTTTCTGACAAAATGAAACTGTATTTATCAGCTTGGCTGATATTTATCAGTTTTGCTGCTCCAAGCTCAGCAGTGACACAGGTTTTCTGTGATACTAGTGTGCAGATTTTTTTTTTATTTTTAAATTCAACAGAATTTACTGCTCCTGAATTCACTGTCTCCTCTCTAGTTCCTGTCTGCTGCAGGCAGCCGAGGAGGGACAGCAGGAGGTGACACAGTAGGTGCTCCAGGCTTTGGCCACCAGCATCACCTGCAAATGCCACTGCAGACAGAGAGGTTCTTGGGCAGATGGGAGGATCTGGGGAAGGTGAAGCGAAGCTCCCAGGTTTTGGAGCTCCCTCCAGCCTCCTGCAGGGGTGGAATCAATGGAGCCCAGGGGCAGCCCTTGCAGGGGATGGAGTGTCACACCAGGGGGATGCACAGCAGGTCCCTCATCTGCTCAGGTTGTGACCAAGCGCTGCGAGCAGGCAGGTGAGGAGCTTTCAGACTAATCCTTCTTGTTCCCGTGCGCTGTGGGGAGAAGACCCTGCACAGCCCCCACTGCCAACACCCAGAGCCACCTCTGTCACAGAACGTGGCAGGGGAAGGGCACACACCTCCTCACACGTAGCTCCCAGTATAGACCCCATTAACCATCGCAATTAACACGAGCCAGGCCCTCTCCCTTCCTTGTCACCCCAGCCAGAGCTGTACATAAAATAACTGTTTATTACACAGCGGGCAGAGCCCGGCTTATCGCTGCAGACAGGAAATTGCTGCGCAGAAGCCACACGTTTCACTTTTAATAAGTTTGGCAATAAAACATCTCATCAAACGAGGCCACGACAGGGCAATAATGAAGCTTCCGCGTGGACCGTAATTGCTCACTGCTCTCCTGGGGGCGAGCCAGAAAATGGGGAGCGAGGGGGGAGATGGATGGCAGCATCATCCTCCCTCACCTCCTGCTCTGGGAGCATCCACCCCTCCTTATCCCCGGCAGCATCCCTGGAGCGCTGACACCCTCCAGGACATGACTGAAGAGGAGATCTGTCCGTGCTGGAGGGATACAGGCAATTCCCATGGAGTGTTGGAGGAGATGTCAGAGGAATAGAGAGGCTCTTGGGGCTCTGAGGGAAAGGAAAAGGTTTTCTGCTTTCCAAGCACAACTTTCCAGCACTGAGTAGTCTTCACAGCTGAGCAGGTGCTCTCACACACAGTCCATCCCCATCCTTAGCCAGCAGGGACACAGTCTCCTCGAGGTTTTGCACAGGTGGGCTCAGGATGGAGATCTCAGCATGGCAATGGAGGGGTCCTGCAGGAATCCCTGTGCTGGGCCTCTGCTATGAACCAAGAGGGCTGCAGTGCTCCAACACCCATCACAGCAAAGTGAGAGAGTGACACGGTGCCTGTCTGTTCTGACAGCCTCGTGCTGGTGGCCTCAGGCTGCTGCCTGGTGACACCTCAGCCACACGGCACTGGCTGCTCCAGCTGGTCCCTTGCACTAAAGGATGGTGCTGGTACTTCCAGTGCTCCATCATGATGAGACTTTATTTCTCTAAAGGTAATCAGGTCCAGCAATTGGTCACTACCCCAACCTATTTCTGAGCTTCCCAGCTTCCATTTGATCTTCTGGATGCTGGTGGGCACAAACCAGCCCTGCCACAAGCCTACTCAGAGTGACAGGAGCTGCTCAGGGAGCCCTGGTGAGGTTCCCCAACCACAGGTGGGTGACGGGGACCAGGCAGCCCGCAGAGCCCAGGATGATGAAGTCATCCCTCATCACCCCTGGAGGCAAAGCTGGGTCCTTGCTGCCTTCTCTGAGTTAACCTATCCCATTCCCACCAATCATCCCCGTTGGCAGGGAGGGAACAGAGAGGTCCAGGAGGACATGGTGCAACCAATGCTGCAAAGAGGAGCTCTGGCATCAAGGTGATAGGAGACAAAACAATGCATGTCCAGGCTGGCACAAGGAAATGAAGCAGTTTAGAGTCACAGCAGGAATGTGCTGGCACTGGCAGGGCCTGCTGACAGGCTCCCGGGTGGGCAGGAGGCTTTGTTCGCCTGCACACTGCTCTTGGGGAGTTTACCTGGAATTACTGATCTGCATTCATAAACATGATCACGTTAATTGCTTGCTGAGGCTGCAGTTGCCATCTCCTCTCAGCACTGGGACTTCATCTCCCTTCCCATCCCAAATGTCAAGATGTGTCTGTTCCTCCATCCACTCTGCACCATGGCCGAGGACAGGGAAGTGTTGGAGGAGGGAAAGAAGCAGAGGATGGGTGAGCCCACGAGCCTGGAGCCAGAGACAGACACCCACTTCCACCACCTCCATTCTGCAAAACAGCACCTTGAAAATAAAGAGCAGAGACCTTCTGGAGGGCACCAGGAGCTCTGTGGGAATGCCTGCAGCCTTGGGCAGTGATGACCTGGGGAAAGGGACCTTGTCTAGAGACCAGCTTTAATGGCAGAGCCATGACCAGGTGGCAGGAGAGGAACCAGCTCCCAGCTGAGGACAGAGACACCCAGGCTGCTCAGCCTGAAACCAGGCTGGTGCTCATCTCACTTGGAGCACGGCCAATCACTTCTAGTAAATTATTCATCTGACAAATTTAGCCTGTTATTCTAGTCGTGCTCTATCCAGAGTTTTACAGATTTCGTTATTATTTCAAATTGTGCAAACACCGCAGAAACCTCTCCCGGGCTCTGGCACGCTCTGCCTTTATCTCAGCTCATCTGCCACATCTGAAATATGATTTCTACCATCTGGTACCCACCCCTCCATCCCCAGCGTGGCCCCAGGACCTTGGGGAGGTGAGTAGCATCCCTTTTTCTCCTTTTTGAAGGGAGAAATATCTACTGTGGGAGAAGCATCTAGTGAAGATCCAGGGGTCAGTGGGATCACAGGATGCCACAGATCATTTTCAAAGTTATTTTGACTTGTCTTTCAAGGATATTTTGACTTTTTTTCACTTCCATCTTTGTATATGGGGTAGGGAGAAAAAATGATAGCACTGTCCCCTTGAATCCTGGACTACCCGGTTTCCTGAGTCTGGTCACTTTGGAGAACCAGGAAAAGCTTTTCACGTCCTCCCCACATGCCATGATTTCTTCTGTTGAAGCTTCTTTGTAATTGTGAGGGTACAGCTAAAACTTTGCCCTCTAAAAGAGAATGCAAACTATACATCCTGGGAAGAAAGGAAGGAAGATGGATGGGTTTGTTGTGGACAAGCCAAGAGTGATCAGACCCGTGTGTGGAACTGCAATGTGTGCAGGCAGAAGCTCTCAGCCAGGCACTTGAATCTCTCATCATATAATGCAGAGAGTGAGGGAGAAGAGCAGACAGTGAAACCATTTTTATCCACCCAGAGCTGGAGGAGAAATGCAAGCCCATGTCCATCACAGCAAGGCTCAAGTTTGCTCCCACTTGTGTGGTGATAGTAAGCTCACACCTAATTTACAGGGAAAAAAACAGGGTGAAGAGGCCCAGGAATACAAAATGAACCATCTCCAAGAGCTGTAATGCACAGTTTCACCAAAACCACCAGAAAATAG
Organism: Prinia subflava; assembly: GCF_021018805.1. Classification (NCBI taxonomy): domain Eukaryota; kingdom Metazoa; phylum Chordata; class Aves; order Passeriformes; family Cisticolidae; genus Prinia; species Prinia subflava. The sequence goes on from NC_086261.1 coordinate 7,463,388, forward strand.
TATAAATTTCTACATAGAGACCGGACAGGACTCCCTAGCAAGATATTGTGAGACACTTGAATGACTCCCATTAAAGGGAAATTAATTAGCTGAACAGCAGGGATGGAAGCAAGAAATGCAAAACACGAAGCAGCTGATTTAAGGAAGAGGTTTACTGACCAAAAGAAAAACAGAAAAGAAATATGAAAGAATAAGTCACAGGGTAATCTAAATCTTTTCTTTCTGACCAGGCTAGAGAAGGTAATGGGTGGTCGGAAGGGAGAGTGGTGGGGTGTGGAAACACTTGTCCTGCATCCCTGTGAGCCCCACTGGTAGCAGGGATGGGGGAACACTCCCAGCAAGGCCCAGAGGGATGAGGATGGACACGGTGCCTGGTTCCCCGTGGAAGACTAGTGATTTTGTTGTTGTATGGCTCATCCCACCACAACAAGTCACAGTCTGCCCTAGGGCACAGGGCCTCTGCAGCGATGCTGAATGCACGGGGACAAGCCGGTGGCTGTGGCCCTTCTCCTCTTCTGACCACCTCGGACATTGCTTTGGTGAGCCTTGAGAGTGAAGCAACGCGAGGCAGGTCTGAAACCCCACCTTCAACCATGACCCAGCCAGAGCTGCCCCCCACCGCTCTGGGGAGCATCCTGGGAGAGCCTGGAGGATGCAGACCCCAAGCTGCCGTGCTCCAGCCCACCCCACCTGCAGGACGAAGGGGTCAGCAAACACACAGAAAACTGCAGCACATCCGCGCCAGGCTGCGCGCCAGGGCGTGGAGCTGGACATCCCACCGCAAACCCAGCAGCACGGAGGGTCTGTTTGTGCCAGGGCAGAGGTGGGACAAGCTTGAAGCGCTGAGCATCTCCCGGTCTGCGCTGGACGCCCCCGGTGTGCGGCTGCGGGGCTCCCCCAAAAAACCCCCGAACCGTCCGGCCCCGGGAGCGGCACAAACCACGCCCCGTATGCAAATTACCCGCTCGGCGCAGCCAATGGGGAGGCAGGAGGCGTGGCCACGGCGGGACTTGCCCGGGCATGTGCGCGCGGCGGCTTCCGGGCCGGACACGTGTGAGCGGCCGGGAGCGGTCAGTGCCGGGACAGGGGGACAGCGGGGACAGGGGGACAGCGGGACAGCGGGGACAGCGGGACAGCGGGGGTGGCACGGGGACCGGGGAGGGCCGTCAGCAGCCTGGGGATGGCTAACGGGGCGGGCAGGGAGCTGCGGCCTGGAGCGAGGCAGAGAGGGCCCGGGTAATGGGCAGACAGGGCCCTAGGGAGTACGGATTGGGGGGGACAGAGGGGGCAGTGGGGCGGGCAGGGGGCTGCGGACCGGCCAGGGGGTGGGCAGGACGCTGGGACCGGGAATGGAGCGGTGTGGGACCGGGCAAAGGCGTGGAGACAGGGTGTGACGGTGTGTCCGTGTCCCCTCCCCCCCTTCCCTTGCCCGTAGCTCCCGGCTGTGCCACCCGCACCCGGCTTGCCGTGGGCTGTGTGCGCCCTTCTCTGGCAGGGCAGCGTGGGGGCCGCATGGCACTCATGCCCCCTGTGCACGCTCCAGCAGGAATGCCACCAGGCAAGGGACAGATGACACCGCTGCTGCCCGCCGCGAAGGGCTCCGCGCCCACCCTGCAGGGCACCCATGCGGCCCCGAAGGGTCCCAGCAAGAAGAAGAGCCGTAAGCACCAGCGGTTCATGGAGCGCCGGGCTGTGCTGGAGCAGAAGGGGCTGCTGAGCCCCCGTGGGCGCCTGGGCACTCAGACCACTGAGTCAGGGCTGGAGGCACCCACGACACTCAGCAAGGCAAATGGCACCACGGCACCGCTCTGTGACAAGGTCCCCAAGCCCAAACGGATCGTGTCTGCATCCCTGTCTCCGTCTGCCTCTCCAGACAGCATAGCCCGGCACCACTCCGTGCTGCTGTCCCAGGGCAGTGGCAGCCCCAAGAGGGTGCAGACAGCCTCCCTAGTCCTGCGCCCGGCCAAATACGTGGCCATCGACTGTGAGATGGTGGGCACCGGTCCTCAGGGCAGGCTGAGCGAGCTGGCACGATGCTCCGTGGTGAATTACGAGGGGGATGTCATCTATGACAAGTATGTCCGGCCTGAGCTCCCCATCGTGGACTACCGCACGCGCTGGAGCGGCATCACCAAGCAGCACATGAAGAATGCAATTCCCTTCACGGCTGCCCAGGCAGAGGTGAGGGAAAAAAAAGGAAATTAAAAAATGCTAAAAAGCCCTGTGTTACAAATTGGGATTCTTGGTGGCCTGTGCTAGGCTGCTGTGAGGCAGAGGAATGGGAGCCTCTGAAGCTGGATTGGTTTGCTTGCTTGTTATGCCTTCTGGGAACCTGAAAACTAGAAGCCAAGGAGCTGAATTTAATAGAGAATGGCTTATTTTATTCTTAAGTGGTGTTTCTTTCGCTGTGGTGTCTGTCTAACCCTCTGTGACTCTTCCAGATCCTGAAGATCTTGAAAGACAAGATTGTGGTAGGACACGCCATCCACAATGACTTCCAAGCCCTGAAGTACTTCCACCCAAAAGACAGAACTCGAGACACCAGCCAGAGCCCTGTGCTGAAGAAGAGGGCAGGCCTGCCTGTCAGAGCCAATGTGTCCCTCAAGAACTTGGCCAGGCACCTGCTTCATAAAAAGATCCAGGTAAGCACCAGGAACACCCTGAGACGGGAAACAACCCTGGGTTAGCTATGAACCTGTGTGGTCAGCTTGGTCCTCCCACCTCCATGTGTGTTCTCTGTGAGGTGGGGATGACCCTTGTTCACACAGTGCTCCTGGCTGTAAGAAAGCTGGGAGAGCTGAGGACCTCCCAAGCATCTCAGTAAAATAGGGACAGGATCTGTGCCCTCCAGAAAGGGTGAAAGAGAGACCTGTATTGCCTTGGCTATGTCAAACCTTTGTCATCTGCGAAACCCAAAGCACTTGTGTCCTTCCCAGCAAGCAGACAACATGACCTGTGAGATTTTTGCTGCCCCTTTTATCTCACGAGGCTTTTTCCCCCTTTTCTCAGGTTGGCTGTAAAGGACACTCGTCGGTGGAGGATGCTCAGACAGCCATGGAGCTGTACAGACTGGTGGAGGTGCAGTGGGAGAGGGAGCTGGCCCACAGCCTGCCCCCCCGGCCCCCCAGCCCCGTCACTGACCCCGCTGCAGACAGCAGCCAGTACCTGGATGACCAGTACTGGCCCACAGACCTGATGGCCAACAGCCTGTGATGGGGGACAGCGTCTCCTCCATGCTTTTTGGGCCATCCTGGTGCCTTCAGCTGCTAAAGGTGGAGGTGACTGCTGACCTCCTCCCCTGGGGCTTGTGCCCAGCACCCAGCCCTGCTCAGGGATGGAGACATGGTGACACCTGGACACAAGCAATCTGCCAAAAATGCTGTCTGCAGCCTTGAGCTGTCACACAGGAATAAGGGCTGTGACTGCACCGTGTTCATCTGTCACCTAGGGATGAGCAGGGTCCTGTGTCAGCCTGGAGGAGCCTCTGTGGGCATGTAATGGGGGCTACCAACACCCCCTATGCCTTCTGTGGGGTTGTCCTCCTCCCAGACAGCAAGGGGCGAGTTTTCCTGTGGAGGGACTGAGGTGCTTTGCTGATGCCCAAAGGCTACAACCCATCTGGGCCAGTAAACAACCAGTTTGCTCCTCACTTTCTTTCATAGAAGCATATAATAATGCTGAGTTGAAAGGGATCTATCAGGATCACTGAGTCCAACACCTAGCCCTGCACAGGACACCCAAAGAATCCCATGTGCCTGAGAGCTTTGCCCAAACACTTGAACTCAGACGTGCCTGGTGCTGTGATCACTTCCCTGGGGAGCTTGTTCCAGGGCTCAGCTCCAGGTGTGTGCTGAATATTTTGTCCAGAAGGATACCTTGAGAGATGGTATCAAAAGCTTTACTTAAGCCCAAAAAGATTTCATCACCTGGTGGCCCTTGATCAGCGAGGTGGGTACCCTGTTGGGGAAGGAAATCAGGTTCAACGAGCAGGACTTTGCCCTCATGAAGCCATGCTGGCTGTCACCAATGACTGCATTGTGCTCCAGGTGTTTTTCAACAGCTCCCAGAAAAATACTTTGCATTATTTTACCTGTCAGCAAAGTGAGACTGACAGGCTATCATTTCCAGCATCCTTGCCCTTCAAAATCAGGGCAACATTTGCCAGCTTTCAGTCAGCTGAGACCTCTCTGGATTCCCAAGACTGCTCCAAAGTAGTTGAGCAGCTCTGTAAGGACATTCAGCAGCTCTTGGATGAATCCCATCAGGTCCCATAGATTTATAGGGGTGCAACTGCACAATGAAGTTCAAGAGGAAAGTCTGTGTCTAATCAATGTCCAGCCTGGACAAGAGCATAGAATACACTTCATTTTAAATAAATGATTCGCATAATTGTGCAGTTCTGAATTAAAAACTCTTCTGGCTAAAACCCTTGTGTGTATTCTGCATGATTTGATCTGGCAGTTCTCCAGGAGTGAGAGGGCAGGGATGAGGTTGGCAAACCATGTTCTATGCACCTTGCCATGTTCTAGGGCTTCAAATGTCCCTGCAGCTAGAAAAGGTGCTCTGAGTGGCTGGAATAGGTTGTTCCTTGGGGTACAGGCTTGTCCCCTTTGCTCTGGGGACACCCCTGTGAAGGCAGGAGGAGCAGGGGATGGGCTCAGCCAAGGTCTGGGAGCAAGGTCACTGTGGGAGTGTGAGCTGTGGCATGGGTTGCTGTCATGGTGTGGGGACAGTAATGCTCATGAGCAGTGACTCTGCCTGTAGGTGATCTGTGGCTGCAGAAACGTGCCCCAGCTGGTGTGAGCACCAGAGAGGGGGTTGGGGGTGGACACAGGGAGTTACCTGCTTCACCAGAGAACTGAACAGCTGTGGTCATAGAAGACTTTGGGGTTTTTTGCCATGTTCCTTAATTGCAGCCCTCAGGTGCATCCCTTGAGCACAGTCCCACTGCCTGGGCTGTGAGATGGGAGGTGACAGAGCAGGCTGGAGGGCTGCCAGCACCCTGGGGACTTTGGGAGCCTGTTGCAGCACAGTGGCTACAACAGCCAGCACTGGAATGGGGTCCATCACCCTGTCGGCCAGGCTAGACCATCTCAGGCTTTTCCTAGCAGCCAGTGGAAGGTAAGGAGAGCTCAGCCCCAGCCTTGGGAAGCGGCCAAGGCAGCTGAGTGACGTAGACACACCTGACGCACACATCAGTGCCATTACCAGACACTTGCACTTCCCATCTTAACTCCTCCCTGCCTGGCAGAGGAAGCCAGGAACAGCTCAGAAATGCTTTGAAAAGTGTCAGACACATCTAAAAATATTTGTCCTCACAGTGGCCCAAACACAACCATCCTTCAACAACCTGGGCTCTGCCTTGAGCTCATGGTCTGGACAGGAAAGGAGACATGGCCCCATGGTAGGTCTTTAAATCCTGCTTGTTCCAGTTTGTCCCGGGTGTGTTCCTGATGCAGCAAGCTGTAAAACAGGGCCAGCAGCCCTGTCTGTGCCAGCCTCAGGATACAGCTCAGCTGAGCTGTGCAAAGTCAGCAGCACCTGAACCCCACGGGTCACAGAGGGGTGCAGGAGGAGCACACCTGGTGCAGGTCTGTTCCCTCTGCCCTCTCCACCACCCCCAGGGTGGCTGGAGGGAAGCGAAGCTGTAGGAAAGGTGAAAGCTCTGCATCCCATTGTCAGTAGATGGTGGCATTCCAAAAGTGATGCAGCAGTGCTGTCTTTGCTCCTGGGAAAGCAGACCTGGAGGAAGGAGCAGAGCTTTGCTCATGGCCAACCTGGCCATGTGTAACCACATCCCTCAGGGTCTACATGAGTTTGTGGAGAGCTTATATAGGGCATTCCATGTCTCCCAAATTATTTATCCATGTGGCCCCCAACCTATCGGCCCTGCAGCCCCCCTGGCTCACTGCCTTGCACTAAGCCCTGCGATGGTCAGTGTGAGACACAGGTGTGCTGGGGTGAACCTGGAGAAGGCTTTATCAGCCTGTGACTCAGCCTGCCTTGCCATCAGCCTATAATTAAGGAAAAAAGCATTTCCAAAATCTTGACCATGCACTGATTTAACCCTCCTGCTGAAATACCCTCCCTGCTTCAGAGGCAAATTTGGAGACAGCCAGGCAGCCAAGGGCCAGCTGCCCTTTGGTGCTGTCATACCCTGCAAGCTTTGCTTCTGTGCCATGATCTCCATCTCTTGGGGAAGGTAAGAAACAAATTTGAGGGTTAATCCCTATTTGCATCAGATTTGAAGGGCTTGGAAAACCCCAAATCTGTGTCCTGCAGCCCCCCAAAATAGGGCTGCTGCTGAGCAAACCTCACATGGATGATCAGAGGTGGTGGCAAACTGCTCCCTGCCAACAATGTTTGCTCTGAATAATCCAAATGGCAACACTCGCCCCATTTTCAGCCTCTGAGAGCTAATCGGGATTTTCACAGGTGTTTGTGAATATTCACCTCCGTGCCAGCTCGGAGTTGCCATGGCTGAACAAACCTCAGCTCATCACACGCTCGGGCTCACCTCACGAGCAGCCTGCTGGAGCTCGTGTTGGGATGCTGAGCATCTTTGGGAGGGAGAAGGAGAGCTGGGCTGGCTCACCGTTTACGCCTAATTTTGTGTTAATTGAAGAATCTGCAGAAAACTGAGCTGTTATCTCAACAACCCCTGAACAATGATTAACCCAAACCCGTGAATCCAGCACTGGGCTTTTTTATCAGAGGGAAAACATTGTCAAATGAGTTTTTTCCAGCCAGCTGCGAGTGCAGGTAACCGATAAGGCCGTCACTGGAGTGGGGCTGAGCCAATGGGAGCCGATGGCGACAGCTTTTACTTCTGTCTAGCAACAGCTTCTCCTCGAGCAGCAGGCACAATTCAATGCTTTCCCTCGCTTTTATTGAGCTTTCCTCCTGCTACGTGGGGGTTTTCATGGGGGGCACTCAAAAACTGAGTCTTGTGTGGATTGTCCACCTTTTCGTGCGTGTTTTGGTGTCTGTTCCTTTCCTGCCATGGTGAGAGCTTGGCAGCTGTGAAAGGCTCCATCCTGCTCACACCGTGGGTTCTGCTCGCTCCCTCGCTTGCCCATGCAGCAGATTCTGCTGGGTGGGTGTTGGACACGCAGAGGGTGCTTGGGATAGCAGCATGGCAGAAGAGCAGCTGTACCAGGAGCCCTGTGGCAGGGATGTGTGTGACCCTCCTGCCCTGCATCCCCAGTGCCTGACCATGGTCCGGCACCTCTCCCAGCAGCCAGGGACTGTTTGCACAGGCAGCACTGCTGGGAACAGCATCCCCTGATCAAACACCTGGCTTGCTTTGCTGCTGGCTCTGCTCATCACGGTACATATGGTTGAAATGCCACGTAAAGCCCAAATCACAGAATCACAGAGTTAGAAGGAGCTCACAAACACCTGGTGTTGGATAGGACATCCCTAAAAATCACAACACGAATGTCTTGGGGTGGAGCAGTGCTGGTGCCTAAAAACAGCCCGGAGCAAGCCCCTAACACGAGGCAGACTGTCCCCTCGCTGTGGAGACACAGAGGGAAGATTTACCCTGTTTGCTGTCAGAGAGCAGAGCTTCACTCACCAGACACCAAGCAGAGACAGCAGAGGGAGGACCCACATTCCCTGCACCCCGGCCCCACCAGCACCCACGCCCACCCCTCTCCTCTACTCCCCGAGGGTAAATTAGAAGGCAGAAAACTCTCGGCCAACTCTAAATTAAAATCTCAGGAGCCTTAATAAGCGGCTTGGCCGGAAGCAGCGGATAGGTGTGATGTGGAAATGAATAGACACATCTGGCAGGCGCTTAGCACCTGGGCTGCAGGAGGGGTGTGCGTGATGTGTGCGTGTGCAGACCCAGCGCAGCCTCCCGGATTGGCTGCAAAACCCCTTCCCGACCAGCGCCGGGGAACAGGGTGCCCTAGCAACAGTCTTTACCTAATGAAAAACAAGCCACTTAACTAACCATCGTGACTGTGTGCATATGAGGGGGAAAGGCACAATTCCCAGCAGCTCCGTCCTCGCTGGGGAGCTGGCCCCAAAGGGGGCTGCAAAGGGTGAGCAGGACAGGTGGGGTGGCCTGACCTGAGTACCCCTGCAGCCCTCAGTCCCTGCTCCACAAATGCTTTGGGTGCACGGCAAGGGTTGCTGCAGCAAAACACAAAGAAGCCCCCAAGGATAACCTTCCCCCCTCCATTCTCTGTGCAGGCAGCCACCCCCAGAATGGCTCACCCCACCACGGGCACCCCACAGCCCTGCACCCACGGGGTGGGCTGGGGGCTGGATGTCATCGTGTCCTGGGGGCCATCAGCTGCTGAAGGTGCCACCTTTAGATCAGGAGGGACTTGTGGGGTGCAGCACTGGGGAATGTGGGGTGTTCCCCAGCACCATCAGGAAAAGGAGGAGCTGAGGAGTTAGTCACTGCTGTTGTCTCACTTGGGGATGTCACCTTTTCATGTTCCTGCCCTGGGATTCTCTCCTCCAGCAGCTGCCCGGGAAAAAGGCTGCAAGGACAGTGAGGTTGAATGGATAAGCTTTAACCACAGCCTCTCTGAAAGCCAGATAACAAAATAACCACTGATCTTATGGATGGGGGGACCGGGGTTGGCCCTGGAATCAGTGGGAGCAGGGACACGTTGCAGGAGTCAGGCTGGCAACAATGGCAGTAGATATCAAAGAGATTTTCTTTTGGGCTGCAGAAACCCATCTTCCTTGGGGGACAGCAAGTTACAGGACAGCTTTCTCCTGGCAAGGTGTGCAATTCCCAGCAGGACAATGTGGGGAGAGGACCAGCTCACCCCTCTGGCACTGGAGACAGCAGCAGTGTGGTGTGCTGTTTCCTTCATCCCCATTTGCTGCATCATTTCAGGGACCTTGAAGCACACAATCTGTGATCTTTCAGCCTCTCCTTTTGCCCCCTCAGCTCACTCTGGGGATGATGGGGAGATGATGGAGCACCTGTGGTGTTTTTTAAAATTTCCTCTTAAAGGGAGGTTTCATCTCAGCTGAAAGAACAAAAGAACAGCCCATGCCTCCAGCTCAGACTTGCCCCACAACAGAGCTGCCCCACTCCACTCCTGCACACCTGTGTCCCTTCACAAAGCATTAGAAATAACTTTTTGTTTTTTTTCCTGCTGCCAAGCAAGAAAACAATAATGCCATCATCTTTCCAACCCCACTGGCCAGGGCAGAGCAGCAAGTGTGGTGTGCTCCAGGCCAATATCCCTGCCACAAAGAGTGCGGTGTGGTGAAGGGTGTTCTCTGGGGGAGCCTGATGGAGAAAATTTTAAAAATAACAGGAGTAGAGGGAAAGCACAAAACATGACTCCTCGATCCCCTGAACTGACTCCCGGGGAGCCCCTAGTTCCAATTTTCACTCAATTTCTGCCCATTTCAGGTTTTTGCAGTCCCGGCTGTTCACTAGATGGTGCCCTCGGGCTGCTGGTTCCTGAATTATCCCCTCACAGGCTGGGATGGGATGGGATGGGATGGGATGGGATGGGATGGGATGGGATGGGATGGGATGGGATGGGATGGGATGGGATGGGATGGGATGGGATGGGATGGGATGGGATGGGATGGGATGGGATGGGATGGGATGGGATGGGATGGGATGGGCCCCAGCTCTGCCCTGGGTTCCCAGGATGTATTTAGGAAGATCACAAGCACAAAAGCACTTATACCCTTATATCACTCAGTTAAATCCCTGCATGGTTTGGGGTCCTCGAGGTCTGATAACACACTGCAAGCACTGGCCTCTCTCCCATATCCCAGGTCTTCCTGAATCCATTAGTATTTTAAAATTCTACTGCTATTATGGTGACAGCCCCAAAACAGGAGAAAATGGACAAAGAGACGATTCCATCATGAATGCATTTGAGTAAAATAACCACTAACCATCCATTAACTGTCACCAAAAAACATGTACAGCTGTAGTTCCTGAGCACCAGACAGGGGGAAAGAGGAGGAAGACAAGCTAACACCCATTAGTGTTACTCAGAGGGCAGGAATTCATTTAGGAATGTTAAACCAGGGCCATAAAGTAACATTAGCTGTGTCTGTTAGGGAAGAGCCCTGCCGTGGGCAGGAGGATGTGGCAGGACAGGGATGCAGGGCACCCTGTGGGTACAGGACCACCCAAGGACCCAGGGAGGAACAGCCAGAGATGCTCCAGGGCAGCTTTGGGGTCTGTTTGCATTTGGCCTTCACACCTGGACAGGATGGAGACCTTTTCCCTTTTATTGGAAACCACTCCTGACTTTATAAGATGGGGATCCCAGCCATGAGTGGCAACTTCCAGGGGCAAAGTCACACAAGGCCACTCTGTGGTGGCACAGTGGGACATGCCAGAGTCCCCATTAATCTTCTGGTCTCATAAAACAGCAGATTGATGGAAAGCATCAAAGCCAGAGCTACATATAGCAGCAGTTTTTGTCATTTTAAGATGGCATTAATGTTCAGTTTAGGGTGAAAAATTTTCTCCAAAAATGGTTTCTCATCTCTGCCCTGCCCCAGACAAACCCTGAGTGCTGTCCATTCACAGGAACTCACACTGCTCCAGGTGCTGCAGAGCCATCGAGACATCAGGGTTGGAGCAACAAAGGCCAGAACTGTGCCAAGTTTTTATCATTATTTTTATATTGTTGTTTTTTAGGATTAGGGTCTTTTTGGTACTGGGTGGATCAAGGTGGAAACAACAGAGAAGAAATTATGTTTGCCTTCAGCACCAGCAGCCTAAATGTCCTGGAGGGAGACACCTTACCAATGAGTCTTGAGGAATTAATGTCAGCAGGAGGCAGGAATGCTCCTCTTGGCCCCTGGCATCACTGACTGCTATAAAAACAGGGCAAAACAGCACTCAGAGGCCTCCTTAGCATCTCTCATTTTGGGGATGAACGTAGAAAATGAGCACATGAACAAAACAACTGCCTACACAGCCTCCTTTTCATCTTTTAGGGCCCCCTCAGCAGAGGAAATCTTGACCAAATCAACCCATTAAATTGGGAATTGAGTCCCAGGCTCCTCCATGGGGGCTGCCCTCCAAATGCTCCTGCCTTGGACAGATGCATGTTTGTGTCACATCTAGGAATGACACCTTCCTCCCTGGCAAATCCCACCCTCAGAAACCTTCACCCTTTCTGCCTGGGGACCTGACAACCCACTGCCTCCAACCCTGCAAATAAACCCCCAAATTTTGCATTTATGTAACAGCAAAAATTTTGCAGTTATGCAGCACAGCACACCCCTGTCATATCCATAACTTACCTTTGTGGAGCTCGGGATACCCCCTTGTGAGGGAAGTGCTTTGTGTCCTGTGCTACACTGAACACAGATGCATTTTCCACATTTACTCCTCACTCAGGAGAGAAAATTTCCTGCAGAGAACCAAGTCTCAGGTGGGCTCTGTCCCCTCGCAAACCTCCTTTGTTGGCACCAGGTAATCACTGAGCTTTGAGGAGACCCCCAGGAGGGGACAGGGGCAGGGTTGTGGGGAGAGAGAAGATGGAGCAGCTGATGGGAATTTAAGGGGAGGGAGTTTTCCCCTCCATCTTTCCTCTCAGGACACCGTTGCCTCCTCCAGGGGCTCATTTCACCTCCCAAAAGCTCTGTTCATGGGAATTGCTGCCCTGGGAGCCTGTGGGGGCTCTGCCAGCCTCCAGCAAGGATTCTGGGCACTCACCCACTGCCCCAGCAGGAGCGGGCACAAGGCACGAAGGCAGAGAGAGCTGACTGCACTGCCAGCCCCCCAACAACCCCACCAGGCAGGATCAGCATCAATCCTGACTGCCTGCACCCCGAAAGCAGGAGAACAAGGCTGCCAAAGCCAGGACACTGTGTGTGTCTGTGTGTCTGTGTGTCTCTCTGTGTGTCTGTGTGCAGTCGGGGCTGTGTCCCTGTCCCCAGAGCAGGGCTGACCCGCTCGCAGGTCCCAAGAACGGGACGTTTTGAGCAGCAGCCTTATGAAAATGCCTTTCACGGGCAGCACAGAGCGCAGTTGTTCCCAGGGCCAAGCCTCCCGCTCCCCTGCTCCTGCTGAGGGATGCTCAGCTGCGAGGAACCCGCAGACCCCGCAGTGAAGGAGGAGAGGTGGGAAGGGGATTTACAGCTCTCTGAGAGGCAAGAGGGGCAGCAGGAGGAGCCGAGGCAAAGCTCTGGGGAGAGGGAGGCATCGAGGCAGGGCTGCAGCCGGCTGACGCCAGCCCCGCTCTGCGGCCTGAGACCCTTCCAAGGCGCCAGCCGAGGGACAGATGTTCCCATTGTGCATCTTGGGAGCCTTCTCGGAAAACTCCAGCAGCTCCCTTCCTCAAACTGCCTTTTTAGCTCCAGCTTTTAGGGTTTTTTCCTCTCTTTTTCTTTTTTCTTTTTTTTTTTTTTTAATAATATATATTAAATTTGGAAGAAAGCCTTCTCCCGGCTGCATTTCTTTGCCTCATGCCAAGCCCTGCAGCATTTTTAAAGCTCTCTCTGCATTTCGTGGCCCCTCCACCTGAACCGTCCTCATCATCCCAGGGCTGGCACGGTTGGGCTCCAGTACACAGCAACCACTGCCATCCAGAGCCTGTTTTATACTGCAGGGGCTGCTTAGGGGGTGAAGCAGAGCAGTGGGAAGAGTGGGCTGGACACCAGGGATTGGGGAGAGCAGGCTGTGCACCGGGGATCTCCTGCAAACTGGTTCTGCTCCGGTGCTCCCAGGCACCTGAAATGCACTGAGGAATGACCCCATCACTGCTCCCTGACTCAGCTTTCCCACCACCAGCAGCAACATCACAGGAAGAAGAGCAGGAACATCAAAGGACAGAAGAGCTTTGCAAACCACTTTGAGATCCTCAATTACAGGGTTTTTCCCCCCACCTCTGCTTCCTATGGGCAGAAGCAGCTAAGCTGGGACAAGAAGTGAGGTGTGCCAGGAAGATGTTAGATGAGCCCTCAGGTGCATGGGGGGGAGGCAGTTCTGAAAAGTCAAGCTGAGAATGGAGCTGAAAGTTTGGGGAAGCTTTTGGAGAAGAATCAGCCTCTTAGGGCAGCATGAGGGCAAGGAATCAGAGCTGCAAGGTGCCTGCCCCTGCCTCCATTTTTATGGTGTGCTTGGCTCTTGCAGGGAGGGGGATTGACCAGTTCCTTGGATTCAAGTCTAGATGTGAGGAGGAAGAAGGATAAAACCCTGTTTTGATACCTGCATTGCTCCTCCCTCTCACCCTGCCCTTGCTTAGAAATCATTTGGGCCAAGCCACAGCCCCTGTGGATTCCCCACAGCTGAAGTTCCCGATAGCCTCCAGATGCAAACACAACAAGAGGGCAAGGAGAAAGTCCTGCAGCTTTCTCAAACCCTCATCCTGGCCTGAACCCTCTCTCAAGTACAGCATCCGTAATGTTAGTGGTAGATCCAGGTGTAATTTAGTCAGGAAGTGCAAGAAAGAAGAGGGGAAATTACCCCATTTCTGCCTGCCCGCCTGAGCAGCTTATGGATAAGAGGGTAATAAACAAGAATCAGCTCACAAAGAGGAAGAGAAAAACAACATTGCTTAGAGCCAGAGAGCAGCTCTGAAAGGGCACGTTTGTATCAGGAAAGATGTTTACAGCCCACTAGAAGCAAGAAAAGCCGTGGCTTTTAATGGGGGCAGGAGCAGAGGGCATCTGTCATTCAAAACAATCAGGAAAGGGAATCTGAAAAGCAAACACAGTTCTCTGGGACATTAAAGAAAAAAGCAGCAGCTGGTGGAAGTCACCCTCAGATCAGAAGGACAGGCAGAGCAGGGATCACGTCAGGAGGCACAGCAGTGGCAGGGTGACAGCCAGGGCTGGCGACAGGAGGGAGGGCAGGGCTCCCTGGAGCCCCTTGCTGGAGTCAGTCTGCCTTGGGAAACTCCACGCTGAGGGTTTAATCTCCTGCTCCTGCAGATAGGCTTTTCCATATCAGCTTCCTTCTCCAGGCACAAGGCCCTTGGGACTTGTGAGCCAGCATGTCCCCCCACTCTTGGTGGCAGGAGGCAGAGGGCAGCAGGGGGTGGCACCAGCATGGTGCTGATTTCACACTGGTTTGTCTCCTGAGCTCCCAAAAACAGAGCAAAACTCTGGGTAACTCCCAGCCAGGCCCCTGCAGCCAAGCCTGACCCCCAGGCCATGAGCACAACCCAGACCACTGTGTGCTACCCTCCAACATAAAAACTTGGGGTTTACAGAGACTCTTCCACAGCCTCCAAGTTGTATTAAATCACTCCAACTGTAACCTCCACCCTCCACTTCCATCTTCAAGGTCCCTGTGCCTGCCAGGAGCTCTGGCCCATCCACACTGTCTGTGCCACCCAGACAGAGCACGGGCACCAGGTGCCAGTACAGCAGCTTCAAAGGCTGCCTTGCTAAACAGGGAGTCACTTAAGCAAGGCAGGGAGAGCCCCACACCTTTGAGTTAGGAGATCTGAGAGAAACACCTGTAGGATTGAGGAGCAGAGCAGAAGCTTTGAGAACACCTTCAGCCCCAAAAAGATGGGTAGGGGCAATCTCCCTTCCTCTGACACCTACACCTCTCTTGAAGTCCTGGCTCATGTGCTAAAAAGATGATAGTTACAAAGAAAAACAGAGAGGGAGGAAAGCATCTTCCAGCAAGGAGTAGTGAACACGCACATCCTACTGCTGTTCATTAAAAGTAGCTAATAATCTCTTTTTTTTCCCCACCCAGATAAAGCACTGTGTGTAAGTAGATAAGAGGCTTACATACCCAGGAGGCTCAATTAATGTTCTTAGTTCACACGGCCTCAGGTAGGCAGCATTGCTGACCCCCAGCTGCAGCTACTAAGTGTTTAAAAGAAATCTTTCTCTTAAGGCCTTAGAATCCATAGATTTTTATTTTTAGTTATCCCTATTACCCTCCTCATCTCCACAGCACTTCAGCACAATGCTCCCTGGCTCCACAGGCACTGCTGGCTGTACACCAGCAGTCTGACAAGAATTCTCTTCCCTCTCCTGTCACCTAAATCCTCACACAAAAGGAAGAGGCACCTGATGAGCCTGTTCCTATCAACCCCTGCTGCTGGGATGGGCAGGCTCAGGTAAGAGTTCAGGGTAAGGGCTGCTTTGCCCACCTGTGTCCTCTGTCCTGCAGAAAGCTGGAGCTGCCTCTAGTGCTGTTTTGAGCGAACATGGAATAGAAACATCTGCCTGTTTTTCCTAGTTGTACCCTGACCCACCTTCCAGGCTCAAGTTCCCTTCTGGAATCATTGGTGAC
The DNA here is from genome assembly GCF_021018805.1 of Prinia subflava. Taxonomy (NCBI): domain Eukaryota; kingdom Metazoa; phylum Chordata; class Aves; order Passeriformes; family Cisticolidae; genus Prinia; species Prinia subflava. The sequence goes on from NC_086261.1 coordinate 7,478,605, forward strand.
CACATGTGAAGGTGACTTTCAGATGCTTTCAATTCACAACCTCATGCTCTCCCCACCACCCCATCTTGTAGCTAACGTCTCTCACAGGAGGGTGAAGCTGAACTAAACTCTGTGTTCCATCCCTAGGTGAGGTACACGCTATCCCAGTGCTCCTGGTTTCATCCTGCATGTATAAACTGGTGCCTGTTTCTGGAGCCAGCACACACCCTTCCCCTCCTGCCTGCTCCTCTCTGCCAGCTCAGCCCTCCCCTGGGACTGTCAGAAGACAATATGGGTGAGCTCTGCTGGCTGTCATGGCAGGGACACTTCAACAGCATCTACACTCAATGGGCTAGAGAAGATTAAGTGCTCTCTTTGCTTCTGAAAGGCCCATTTAATTCACTTTCACCCTCTCTTCCCCCTCCCCCAGACCTCCCTGGCATCCAGGACACAGGGACTTTTATTACACCACTGAAAATCTCGAAGAGGACTGATCTATTTTTTTTTTCCTGTTCCACCCCTTAGAGAAATATCTCTAGTGATGGGCCACCAAGCTTTTGTGCCTGCTGTCACACACATGCAGCTCCAGTCTCACGACAGTCTTCCAGGGGGTCTCAGCCAGCATCTGCCTTGGGCTCAGATGGCCCTAAGTGCAGAATTTAAATCTTGGCTATGGGTAGGGGTGTCTCTGAGAAATGCTGTCTTATCAGCCAGGGACAAAGATTGTCTCTTCCTGCTTGGTCCCCTTCAGTTTTTCAGTGCAGAAGCCCTGAGGTGCTGGCAGGGTGGCAATAAGATGGGCAGGAGGCTGCAGCTGGCACCAGGATGGGACCAGCCTGCCCCTGGCCTTCCCACCTCTGTTTCTCCCTGTGCTGAGCTTCCCTTCCAGCCCTTAGAGCTGAGCACCTGTGGCTGGCCACAGCTGCTTGATGGAGTAGTTGAAATTCCAGAAATGTCTGAAATTCATTCGGTTTCCTCAGCTTGTGCTGGGGCTGCTGAAACCCTCTTCACTCCACATTTGTCCTGCTGGATCTGAGCTTTCCTCGGCGTTGCACAGGCAGGAAGCTGGGCTGGGTTTATGCTTAGTGGGGGAAAGCAGGCTTCAGGAAAGAGAGGAATCATGGGCTTTGCATGCCTGTGCCTTCCTGTGGCTCAGCTCAGCAGCAAGTTTGCTGTGTTACCATGGGGCCAAGCCCTGCCTGGTGTAACAGCCCCGGGGATGCATTTGCTGATAAAGCAGCAGCTGTAGCTCAGCATCCCTTCACCTGCCAGGTGTGGGGTCTGGGTTTAACTGGGAACAGGCTGGATCCCACCAGGGCAGACAGCTGCAAGATGCACTGGCTGTTAGGGGCTTGATGTTGGTGTCCCTGGAGCTACCTCACTAAAACAAACTGGGAATCCAAAGGTTTCTATTAGGAGAGATATGAGCAGGGAAAGGCACATCTGTCTGTTTGGTGAGCTCCACATCCCAGAGCGGTTTCTGTATCTCCCCTGCCCTTAAGCAGGAGGGGTTTTGGGTTAATCCTGCATCCCCTGCCTGCTTTTAAAGTCCAGCACCCCTCCAGCCCTCTCATGACAGAGGCCAATGCCTGATGTGTGACAGTGACTCTGCACTGCTCTAATCACAGTTCCTGCAGTGGAGGAGAGCACCTGCAGAGAGGGATGCTGCTGCCTTCAGCCCTGTTCTCAGCTCTTTGCCTTAGACCAAGATTGTGTTCTTGTAGAAGACTGTGGCAAAACTCCAGCTGAGCTGGAAGATCTCCAGTTTCTTCTTAGGAAAACTTGCTGAAAGAATAGTGATAAAAACAGTATTTCTGAAAGAAAATCAAATGCCAAGCAGGAATAGTATTGTCTCCTAAAGATGAGCTAATAAAGAGAAAATCCTGATAATAAACTGCAAGAGAAATGCTGAGCTGCTAGAAATCTGGTGGGGCTGTCCCAAATTAGCCTGTTACCATGCAAATGCAGCACATCTGGATTTTCTTTTGTTGCTCTGACATTTCTTTTCCAAAAGCCGTAAGTGTCCAACATGGCTTTCTTCTTTTGTCCCCCCTCCAAGACAGTCCTGCCTTTCCCAGTGCTCAGTCCTCTGGCAGTTGTGCTTTCCTACTGTAAATGGGTGAGGTGCCAGCCTGCACCACTGCTGGGCTCTGGAGAGATTGTTATTTGTCCTGGCAGGTGAATCTGAGCTGTATGAGGAAATCTGAGCCTGTCACAGCAATGCCAACGTACCCTAAAGCAGCCTTCATGGGGAGGGGGGATATATGGCACATCTTCTGACCTCCACTGTGTGGGAAAGACAAAGATGTGAGTAAGGCAGGGTGGAATGAGTTGTCTCAAGACAATTGCAGGCTTTTAAGGTCAAGGATTCTTCCATGGAGTCCCTGCCATGGGCTTACCCAAAGGTTCCTGTAACTCTTGGCTCTGCCATGGGGGTTGCAGAGGGGGCATTTTCCACCCAATAAACTCTTGCAGATGAGTCAGGCTATGGACATGGGCAGAACTTCAGCACATCCTGGATCACCCACAATTTGGATAAGGCATGTTGACCAATACCTTCCCTTCACTCAGTTGAATTCGGGAGAAACTTATCAGCCAGTGGGTTGCTGAAGTTTTTTGCCTTTTCACTTACACATTGCTTGAGAAGAAAACACAGCTTTCTGCACAGCATGTGTTTATTCAAAATGAGTTCTTGAACTCCTTCCCTCCCCAGGTTTGGGACTGTAGGACCTCTGTGGTGACAAAGCTGCATTGCTTGCTCTGATGGGACACAGGTCAAATTTCTTTCTCAATCCCTCACTCCAAACAGCCTCTCCAATATTTGCTTTTAAAAAATCACCCTTTCCATGTCCATTCTGCCAGTAATTGCTCTTACTGGAGTCTTTCATAGTTCAAGTGCTGTCAAAAGAAGAAAAATTGCCCAAATAATCTTATTCCCTTAGTGTTATCACACACTGACTGCTCCATCCAGAATGTGTCTGCAGGAAGGTAGAGATGGAGTCACCATAATAATTTCTATAATGGCACAGCTGAAAGTCTTTAAAGGCCCCGTGGTTATGGGCAGGAAAACCTGCAGTTAGCAACCAGGTCCAGTTTATGCAAACACAACCTGACTCACAAAAGCCGTAGTCAGAGGAAGAGTTGAGAACTCCTTCTGTCATCCCAGGGCTCTTTCCAGCTTTCACTGGGCTGGCCAAGCTCAGGGAGGAGCCATAGCCTGGACTGTACTCTGTCCCAAAGCATGCTCTGTGTGTCCCAGCAATTCAAGCCCCTCTGTCCTTTCCCCAGGCCAGCCTGAGCTTGTCTGCACAGCCCCGACCCCTCTCACCACCCAGCCAGCTGCAGGGCAACACACAGGGCTGACACCTGGGCCATGAAGGCTGTCACTACTGCTAGGAGAGCAGCAAGAGAGCCCTGAAAAATGATTTTCAAGTAGCATAAACATTTTCCAAGCCCCAGTACAAATGGAGAGGATGTTTCTGTTTCCAGGTCTGTCCCATCATGTCAGGGCTGGGGAAATCTGGGGTATTCTTGACCTTCCCTGGGCAGAGTCCCTCAAGCCCACACTTCACCTGTTCACACTGTCATAGCAAGCATTATCTCAGTTCTCTGGCCATTCAGTAACAACTGTCTGATTGTGCTTTTTAAAGACATAAACTCCAGAATGTGCTGGAAAGAGGGCCCTGAGCTTCCTTTACAGTGCAGCAGTGCTGATGTTCTCTGAGTAGCACGGCTACCTTGAGACACTGGACAACACCCAGCACTCGTTGGGTGATGGATGGTCAGTGCAGGATATGTACTTGCCTCCTGGCCAGCCTATTCCTCTTGCCCGAGATCAAGTACAATCTCCTCCTGGTTCTCTCTTTTGTTAGGTTTTTTGGGTTGTTTTTTTTTTGGTGGGGGGCAGGAGGGAAGCAGAGGAAAAGCCAGATGAGCTTGTTCATGGCAGAGATGTGACTGCTGGGTGCCCGCAGCCTGTGTCTGTAGAAGGGATGATCCTGCTGGGCTCTCTTCCTCCAGAGATCCCTGTTGCTTTGATTATTATCCTTGCAGCCAGGTACATTGACCTGACAGGACCTTGTTCCTACCTCTTGTGCACATCTCTCTGTCTTCCCTTTCTCTGAGAACAGAGCTCTTGGCTGGAGGGTCAGGGTAGATTCTGTGCCATGGAAGTCTGGGGCTGGGATATTTAGAGGAGTATTCAATGTACACAAGTTTCAGAGCCATTATCTAAGCAGGAGAGGAGCAGGGGTCTGATATCAAAATCACCTACCTCTGCTTTTGTCCTGGTGCTTCTCTGCCCAGGCCAGGCAGGCAGGGGAGGAATGAAGTGCTGACCTCCGTGTGTGTGCAGCCGTCAGAGGCTGTTGGCTGGTCACAGAGGTGTTTCTGCTGCTGAACTCTGCGAGCAGGGGTAAAAGGTGATGCTGAAGGCAGCATTGCACCCAGGGCTGAGCCATCCGTGACTCGGGGGCAGACAATCTTGGCAGGGTCTGTGGTGTTTCCCTGTGTGCTGCATCATGCCAGAGACTCCCTGTTCACGAATGAGGGCACAGCTACCAGGACTCTAAAACGCACCACTGCCATCTTTCTCCCCAGACATCCTGGCTCCAACCTCCTCAGGTTACCATGGAAGCCACAAAGAGCTGCCAAAATTCGCACCTTGTAAGAACTTCAGAGTGGAAACTCCGAATCTGTGCAATTTCCACCCTTTCAGAGGCAACATCTCCATCCTTCTCCACATCCCCATCCTCCCTCCCAATACTTTGTTATCCTGCAGATCCACAGGCTGGACAGGCCCCCTCATTTCAGCACCCATGCCCTGCAGCTGTGTGCTCTGCCTGCCCCAGCCCTCAATGGAGTCATTGATAGCAAACCCTGGTTTGCTTTGGCCTCTGGTTCAGCTCCTCAGAAACCCTGAAAAAGAGACACCGGCATTTCCCCTATTTATATCTAGGAATTGGGCATTTCAGGAGGGACACACAGCCCCAGGCCTAGAAGTGCAGCAGGACCCAGAGGATTTGACTTCATCTCCTCCCTGTTCCTCCTCAGAGCTCCTCAGGGATGAAGAACCTTTGCTTTCCCAAAGCAGGCATCCCTTTCTCAGTACTGTGGGTACAGAGACCTCACCACTGCTGATCTCCCAGTATATTTGATATATATATTTGAAAGCCCTGGCTCTCCACCACATGTTGGCCAGCTCAGAGGCTGGTCTAATTTAGGGACTACCTGCATGTGTTGTGGGATGCCCCCAGTCCCCTCCTTCTTGCCCCTGAGGTGCCCTGGTGAAAAGGCACGTCCAGCTGGTTCACTGGCTGGTGCTTTTGGCTTTATGCTAATGGAAAGTTTTCCTTCACAAGGCATTTTTTTTTCCTCCAGCCAGTCACAACTGAAGTCCAGTCCTCAACTTAGCAAGGACAGAGCAAAGGTCTCTGTATATGACTTGCGGGTTCTGGCTGGCAAATATTAACATCATATATGGTTGTTGACTTTCCAGGTTTACAAATGTACAAGTCATACACTTTGTGGACCAGCTGGTGGGAGATATTTTCTTTAAGCTCTTTCAGAGCACCAGGGAAGAACACTGAACGTTTCTTATCCCCAGGCTACATACTTATTTTATCCTTAAATGTTCTTAGTAACTATTCACAGATTAACTCTTTAATTTTCTTGAGGAGGAAAGGTCAATAGATTATAGACAGCAAGGGCTACGAGCAGAGATAGGACAGCACAGGTGACAGCCTTTTTTATCACTACAGGGTGATGCAGAGAATTTAACAAGCTGTGTGTTGCAAGGTGAAAATTACACAGGACCAACATTTTGATGAGTTAGGTAAAGATTTATGTATCCATATTAAATATATGTATAAAAGCACACACACATGGAGAAAGTGAGCTTAGTTAATGGTTGAGCCTGGCATTTACATTGCCTTTGTCATATAAGGAGCCAAGCATGTTTTATCATGCTACACAAGGGCAGTTTTCCCTCACCACTGAAAAATGGGGGCAGATGTTTCAGTTTTTCATAGCAACAACTTGAAAGGGAAATGTCCAACAAAGCTGCTGGCCAGATTGGCAAGTTTTACTGGAGGCTGCTAGCACAGAGTTAGTGCTCTTCTTCCATCAGGTACCAGGGGAAACTTGAGAGGTATTCATCCCTCCATGTATCCAATGTGTTAGAGTCCAGTCACCCCAGTCCTGCCCAATGCCCCACTGTGCTTTGTTCTTACCCAATCAGCCAAACCCCCCTGGATTTTACTCCACATCGTGCCCTTCCTGATGAAGGATGTTGATTGATGGAGTTTTGCTGTCTGGATGTTCAGCCTAAGCTGTTTTTACCTTGGCACATCATCTTGCACCACCACACACGGACCAGGGCTGTCCTAACCCTGAGGGTTACTACTCCATCCCAGGGAGCAACTTTCCATCAGCAGGAGAATCGTGTGGTGCCCACAGAACAAGAGCATACCCTTACTTCTGCCTTCATCCTTACTGTTGCCCTCCTCTCAATCCTAATAGTTGTTCTTTCTTTTCCCCCTTGGTTCCCCTTTCACTTCCCTCCCTGTCTCTTCTCCCCATGCCTGCTCCAAGCCATCTCTTCTTACTTGCCTGCCTGTATTTTTTAAAATGAAAGGGCTATACAAACAGAACCCCGTGAGTGCCAGGCTAAATTCCTAAAACAAGCTTTCCCTTCCGGGAGGAGACTCAAACACTTTCGCTCATTGATTGGGCCGCTAGCTGATACTCAGCCTACCCCCCTCCTCCTGTATTTTAGATGGGTTTTCTTTTTTTATTAAATGTGTCTAAAAAGACCAACAGATTGCCCGTGAATGACCACACAGTAGAATCCTACAAAGCTCCCATTCATGGCCAAGAAATTTGTACAATCCCAGTGGTGCAACAGAAAGACAGCTCTTTATAAACCTACCTGAGTTAAAAGGTCAATGGCCATAAACTCCCCCTCCCTGCTTTCCTGCAGGGTTTAGGTTTTTAATAGTAATCAGTGCTTTTTTACTATCACAAGGAATAGGTCTTTTGAAGGGTGGGGGGAAGGATTATTTTTTTGCAGGAGGGCTGCAGGGAAAGAGCTGTATCATGCTGAGAGATGTGCCCCAGGACCCCTCCACTGCTGTCCTCTTTATCCAGGAAGGGATGGATGGATGAAACCTGTCTTGATTTGATTTTAGCTACTGGGTTTGGAAAGCAGGACAGTGCTTTGGCTTGAACATGATCTGAAACATGAGCTGAAAGAGCCTCCTGTAGATGATGACGATGGACATGGTCTCTGAGAGAAGACAGGAAATGGAGTTATGTGATCAAGAGTCCTAAAATCAGGCCAAATGTTTTGAACAGGCAAGAACAGACAACTTTTGATAGTGTCAAAAGTACTTCCAGCAGCATCCTTTCCTCTCAATCATCTGACCATGGAAAAGCTGTTCTATGTGCCTGAGACCCCTTTTAGCCTTCAGTTGCTTTGTTATAATGTACAGACAACACATAGGTCTCTGCAGTTTCATGTGCACTAACAAGAGGCCATAAAATAATGCCTGAAAAAGAAAAAACAGAAAAAAAACAGTTCATCATGGACAGAACATCCAGGTATGTGGGCAGCTAACACTGACATGTCTCTCCACAATGGCAGAGCTATGATAGAATTAGGTGCTTCCAAGAGATACTCATGGAGAGGCAGGTACAGCAGGCACCATTAGCTTTTCTACACCTCTGTGAAAGCAAACTCTGCCTTCTCTGAGCAGATTCCTCAGTCAGCAGGTTAAGAAGAGCCTATGAATGTTGCTCATTAAAACCTGGGGTGGCTTGCCAAGGAAGAAAGCATGTGAGTACTTTCTGCTGTGCTAAGTCAGGACCAGTGAGACCCATTAGCAGACAACACTCACAGGTTTGTCCAAGAATGAACATTTGCCACCCTCTTGGATTTATAGGAATTAACCTAGGTACTTTTATATCTCTGATAGTTGTAAAAATGTGATTCTGAAAATGTTAAGTAACTTTTATAGAAATTATAAAATCCTTTTCCTAAACATCTCTGAGGAGAGAGTCTCCACTGCAGTAAATAGCTCATGGGACCATAAATAAGAGGAGCTGCAGGTGATTTATGATTGTAGCATGTATTTCCTGTCTGAGAAACATGTTTTTATTCAGGAATTATTGGGAAAGAACTACAGTTCCCCATGGCAGTAGGGATAAAAGAATGGTTGGGTGTAGATGAAGGCAGGTGCATGTTTGTTTGAAGAAACTTCAAAGGCACCAGCACACAAACATACTTATTGTGGTGGGAATAAAGGGTTATTTAAGTTCTTCCATTAAAAAATATCATTCGTCAATTGTTTTAACATATTTAAGATGTTTAAGCCCTTATTAATATCCTTTAAATCTCCCTTTCACACACACTGTAAAGCCTTTCAACGAAGGACTCATTTTAATGGACTTAAATGTAATCTTGTTGTTTAGCAAATAAAATGAAGGTTTCACTAATTAAAAACGTTACAACATTTAGACTGGTCTTTTCTTTCCACTGCTTTAATTAAAAAGCATCTTGGGGGAAGGTTTCAAGAGCTGTACCCAAGTTTGATTTATTAATTCTAATACCAAGGCCAAAAAGGAACAAGCTGTTCTTGAAAGAATTTCATCCAGGAGATGTAGAGGGTGGGAAATAGAAAATGTAGAGGGTGGGGAAGGCTCGGCTTAGCTGTGAGCCACTGGTTCAGGTGGTGGGCTCTGAGCAAACCCTTCACAAGAACAACAAGGGGGCACGTGAGGCAGAGATGGCATTGCTTAGTCTCTGTTGCCATGGAGAGCAGGGTTAAAATAGACACACTCTGGAGTTCAAGGATGAGGAATGTGCTCTTTGGGTCCCTGAAGAGCAGCCATAGCGACGGCATCACCCATCAGGAGAGCTGCATCCCTCCCAGCTGGACAATGGGGGGACACCAGCACTTGCTTTGTAGGCTCCTGGGACACCCACACCACCCTGGCAGGAGGTTCAGGCACAGGGAAAGGAGCAGGGCTGAGATTTGGTGATGCCTGTGTGTGTGCTGAGAAAAGGTGGGTTACTCATAAGTGGGATTAGCTTCCTGCTAATCCTGGGCAGCATGAGTGCTCCCTGCAGAGCCCCTGCTGACTCCCACATGGATCTGAATCCATGTTTCAGTGGAAAACTAGCCAGGAGAGGTTCTACTGCCTCTGCTTTTTCCTTCCCTCACTCAAACTCCTGTTGATGAGCACCTGCTCTGTGCTCAAAATCAGTGAAATTTTCAAGGTTTGTAAGAAAGCTTGTGTTTATTCTCTAGGGCTATTTTTAAACACAGATCCTTGACCAAGTTAGACACAAGCTGGCACAATGGAGTAGGGTGACCAGCTGACTCGCTTCAGAGAAAAAGGAATAGCTGGAATAGTGGACTTCAACTGGCTTTGCCTTTAGGAAAATTACAGTGGCACCACACCCTGCACCTCCTCTCCCTTCTCCTCCTCCTGGCAGTGCTTGAACAAAGACCAAATTCCAGCCTGGTTTGCATGGACACCTTATTGGACTGTGCCACTCTGTGTTTGACTCCAAATCCCACTACCTTGACTTTCAGATGATGTGAGGCATTGAATCAGTGTTAAATGGCAGGGAGGCAGAGAGGTCCTGGAGTCCCTATAGTGCACAAGCTTATGAGGAATGGTATCCTAAGGGCTGAAGCTGTTTTTCCTTTCAGAGAATGGCAAAGGGATAGGGACTTGCTTTTCCCTATGGAAGTTGGGCAGGATGATCATTTTAGGTCCCTCTCAACTGAAATTATTCTATTCTATTCTATTCTAGTCTAGTCTATTCCACTCCATTCCATTCCACTCCATTCCATTCCATTCCACTCCATTCCATTCCATTCCACTCCATTCCATTCCATTCCATTCCATTCCATTCCATTCCATTCCATTCCATTCCACTCCATCATCTAAGCTAAGTTTCCTTTGATAAGTACAAAGATGGTTGCAGTCGTGGCTCCTGCCTTATTCTGAGGAGCAGGAATGGGTGAAGCCTGGTGATGAAGGTGAAGCTTCTCTAGCACTGACCTAGGCAGACGCCCACAGCTCTGACCGTGGCAGAGGGATGGCTCTTCCACCCCTCAGCACTGAATGCTTCTTCCATCCCTGGGTGGGGAAGCCCTGAAGAATCCTTTCAATCTTGTGCTTGTTTTACAACCTTCACCTCGCTCAGCACCTGAGCTGTGAAAACATAAAGGATGAGATGGTGGGAGTCTGAAGCTCAGATTCAGCATGGCACCTTGCCACTGACTAACACAGAAGATCTCTGGGTTCACTGCCTCATCCTTCCTAGACTATAAAAGATATTTTCAAAGCTTGGCCTCATGTGTCTTTACTGATGTTGAGCAATGACACCACTCTCCAGCTCAGTCACTTGCATCTCTCCCACACATCTATTAAAGGACCAGCAACAACTTTTAAAGGGAGCATGAGACATCATCCACTTCTGGAAAATGTTAATGTTTTCCTGCCTGATATGCTCAGCTAGGCTGGAATTATTTTTTTTTTTTTTAAAAAAAGGACTTTTCCACAAGATTTCTGGGAGGGGTCTGCAAAGAGGAACTTGTTGTCAGCCACAGTTCATGACTAATGTAATATAAAAAGCAACTGTTTGGCAAGACTTTTGACAAGGAACTGTTTCAGAAATGAGGGTATTATTTTATGTGCAAGGTTATATTTAGAATTTGTAGACTGCAGAGTCGCAAGAAAATAATTGCATCAAGGAAATCTGGTGGAGTCACAAACCATGAAAATGCAAAGCCTGAATCACCCCAGCCCTCAGGAGCCTGGGATTCATTCCACCAGTGCTCACAGCAGCTCATCCAGTTGTTGGAATTTCCTTGACTTTAAAGCAGTTTATGCTTCCCTGTTGATACATTTACAAAGGCAATAACTGCAGCATGTGAGAATGACTGAAGCTGTAAAATGGTTTCTAGACCCTTAGAGAACAGGATTCAAACTGTCTCGTTTTGAATTATACTTCCTCCTCCTGGCACGGGTGCCTCTGAGAGGTCTGAAGATAGGAATCCTCAGGAATTTGATTATTGTTCAGACGTGGCTTTCCACACTGTGATTCACACATTTGGGCATCCTGATGTCACTTCTTCCTAAGAATGTGTCTAGAATACAAAATGCCCCAAGATGAGATGGCAAAGCATTGGGCTGTGACACCCTCACCCTTTCACCTGGCAAGATCCTCTCATGGCAGCTAAAAGCCCCCCAAGCAGCTGTGGGCAGTTTGATAGTAGAGGCCACAAGGAAAGCTGAGAGATATTTCATTCCAAATTCTTGTGCTGGATCACAAAAGTGGTCTGATCTGGTGGTTTCATGTGTAGTCTTTCAGACACCTTAACTGTTTGCAGTTGGCTAAATGGATGCTTGATTTTTTTTTTAATTAAATAGGTAATTTTTTGAGATTTCACTTCTGTTGTACAGTGATGGGTCAGGTATGATCCTGACAGTCACTGATCTCACCTTTTCTAACTAAAAGCATGTGTTTATCCCAGGGAAGCGGGACACATGAATAGTGCCAAGGGTTGGCTCAGGTAAACTGGCTTTACAAAAAACCCATAATGTCTCCTCTTCACTCCTACCTCTGAGCTGAAGGGCATAATGACTTTCAGTTATTTTTATTTGGTCAGGAAAGACAAGACCCTTGTCACAGCATCCCAAGGGGCAGATGAATACAAACTGTCCATGGCTCCCAACCTCCCTCCTGCTGAGGGGCACGTATGGTACCTAAGAAGAGTCTCTTTCTTCACAGGTCAATACACTGCCATAGTGTCCTCAGCGAGCAGGAAGGAGGGATGGGGCAAAAGAGGGTTTCAGAGAAAGAGATGAGAGTGGTGGTGACATTTATTTCAAGACCTTCATGATGAAAGGTTCCCCATGCTGTGAGGACTCATTCATGCCATTTCAGAGCTGGCATTCAACCAGGGCTTAATCCGGGACAGAATGAAATCAGGCATTATGAAGAGATGGATGGTTCTAATTGAAATAATAACATAAATATAATTGAAATATAAATATATATATGGACAGACACATGCACACTGTGTAAAACCCTCGTGGAAACAACAATAACCTTTTAGCTCTGCAAGCCAACCAACCTATTCCTGTAACTGCCTCTAATCTGTATGTTTGCACCTGGGGTTCTTTAAGGAAATGCAGAGTTGTAATTAGCTGGGGGTGTGGAGAAGTCAGATGAGTGGGATATTCACACTCTGAGACCAGAGTGTGAATGTGCACTAGGTCACAGGCAGAAAGAGCCAGCGTGCCAGCCTCGTCCCAGGAGGACATTTTACGTGCTCTCCATCATCAAACAGCCACACACTGCAACTCACAAATTTCCTCCACTGACCATAAAGCTTTTCAAAAAACTTTCCTTCTGAGTTAGTCATTCAAAAAGTTACTCTGTGACATTAAAAAAAAAAGACCCTTGGATTTCTCTAGGCTGCTGCACAGCCGTGAAGCTGGTACCAAGCTGCCATGAGGCCTTACAGTGCCTACATTGTTGGTGGGAACCTTAGGGAAAGAGGTTTCTGGATGTGCCCTAGCGTCCACTTTCAGGTGATAACTTCTTGGCTAATAAACACATTTAAAACACAAAATATGAATTTCCCTTATAGCTCAGGACGGAGTGGCTGCCAAGCATTGGCAATTAGGATTATGTCTGGAGAGGGAAGGGGCTTAGCCAGCACCTTTGGACGTCCAGCACAGGAGAGTTGGCTCATGGCTGAGACTGCTCCCACATCTGGCTGAAATTGCTGGCTGGCTGTGACACTTAGGTGAAGTTTTAAACTGGGCCTAGGTCTGGCAAGGTAAGGCACAGCATGCCCCTACAGGTTCCTACAGGCCAATCCCTGGGTAAGCAGTTCCTTCTTTTCCCTGTTCACTGTTTCTGTCCTGGTTTTATCTTGGGGATTAAAGCTGTCTACAGAGTCTCCAGATCCACACCAGCAGTGTCAAAAGTGTTCAGGATGTTCCACGAACAAAACCGAGGCGTTTAGAAATCCAGATCTCCAATCAGTATAGCACAGCCCGCAAAGGGGCTCTTGTCTGTTCCTCTCCTGGACACTGCAGACCATAAAGACACTTTTGGAGGGAGAAGATGTTGATATTGTTTGTGAGAAGGATGCTTTGTAAACAACTGAGAGCTGTAGCTATCCTGAGGTAACATCGTGGTGTGACTAGTGGGGCAAACAGAGGACTTGACAGAGTGAATGGTGGAGCTGAGAGCAATGTGGAGACTTCATTTTGTCGAGGCAGATGTTGCCATTGGGTGGAGTGTCTGGTGTGTGTTCTTGTCAGTGACAAGTCTGAAAAATGCCAAAAAATTGTCATCGGTGATTAAGCTCCCTCACACAGGGAGGCTTTGGGAATAGCAGTCAATGGCTTTATAATTAGCAAAAATTACTGAGAAAAGTGTCATTTGGATGCTTCTTTCCTCTCATCAAAGACTTTCCGTCTCTAAGTCCCCTTCTGAGCTGGTCTGCCTCCCAGCCCATCTCTCCTGTGATGACAAGGGACAACAGACTGCCTCAGATCACACAAGGCAGGATGGATTCACAGTTGCCAATTTGTGAATCATGCAATGACTAAAGAATCTCCGCCGGAGTCTGCTCCTCTGAGTGCCAGTCAGCATTTGCATTGCACCTGATCCTGGCTGGGTGGTCAGTCCCAGGCACGGTGCTCCCTGCTGGGGCTCACTCCTGCCAGCTAAAGCAGTGGCTCGCTCAGTAGTCTTGGAGCTGACTAACACAGCCAGAAGTCTGTGCTCTTGAAACTCTTTGATCCTCCCTGCCTGCAGCCCAAAGATCTGAACTAGAACTAGGACCACATCAGGGCCTTCATCTCTGAGCTGGTCCTGCTGGATGGATCATGGCTCCTCTACTTGGTACCACTTCTCTAGCTGGATCACGTATGTGTGGCTGGAGGAACAGGAGCCTGGCAATGTTTAGAAGCAAGATTACTGACTTTTTCGGCATAAATTGCACTCAGGAAATATATCTGCTGTGGTTTGCATGCTTAGCTCCCCACTATACAAGTATAAAGCTTGGCCATCACAGCCCAGCCGATGTGCAGAGCGTGCAGAAGCCTGAGCTTTTCCTTCTGGAGATGATGAGCCCCAGGGAACTGTGACAAATTCACACCCATGCTGGATGAGGCCCCAGGAGAATGCACAACCCCTTCCACAGGCAGATTGCATACATTAGTGTAGGAATTTCTCAGGAAAACCCATTCTTGGAGAGAGCTGGCTTCTATTTAGCAAATGCCACATGAAACGAGCTGTCATGAGACTGCTGTCTTTTATAGCATGATGAAGCCGTTTATTTCTTGACCTCTTTTTTTTTCTTGAAGGAGTAGTTTTGAATATACAGATTTTATCTCCTCCTCAGAGGGAAATTCACCATCTTTGTGTCTGAGGCTATATTCTCCTTCCCTGGGGGCTGGGCAAGCCTGCCTGTGAACCTGCTGCCACTCCTACGAACCCAGGGAGTGTCACCAAAAAAGTGTGATTAGGGTTCAAGGGAGCTGGTGGCGCTGTGGTTGTGTGCTGGCCCCAGGTGAAACAGTGACAGCCAGAAGTGACATGCTGAAGTCCCATGTCAGTGGGAAAAGTGTGTATTCACTCACAGGTGAGTTGGCTGCTTGGATGTGACTCTGTTGATTGTAGGGTAATTGTAAGGGATGGGGGAGCAAAGAAGGAGGGAAGAGGGACACAACACCACGTGGAAGTGGCAGATGCTGCTTCTGCTGCATTCAGCAGCTGATCCTGTGAAACACACCACTGGAAACACCAGACAAAAGAAATCCCTGCCCACTGCTTCAGAGAGACAATTGGGTGAGGTCTGCAGAGGCATCAGTGGAGAGAGGGCTCCCACTGCAGCCAGCACTCAGCCCCCCCAAGTCCCACGGCCTCCAGCGAGCCCTGAGCAGCATCCTGCCAACAGACTGGAGCTTCTTAAGCCCCGAAGAGTGGAAGTGTTGTTCCAGGCACAAGGCAGCAGTGTTTAAGCCGCCGGCCCCCAGGGCTTTCTCTCTCAGCTCTGTGATTGCGTCATGTCTCCTGTGAGGTCAGCGCTCAGGTATCCACACGGAGTTTCTGCCACTCCCGGCTCTCCCCAGCAGGATGTGGCCAAACCATCACCAGGAGGGTGCAGTGGGATTGTCCCTCCTCAGTAGTCCTTTCTTCAGGGGCTGGCTTCCCCCTGCACGCCCATGAGAGTCCTGTGGTGGGAAGAAAGGGGCATTTGTTTCTTGCCTACCGTTAATAGAAAGGGCTGGAAGTGTAACCAGAAATGACAACCTGAGTGAAATGTGATGCCTCTAGAGGGGCCCAGAAGGCAGCAAAGTGGTGCCTTCCAGCACGCCAGAGACTCTTTTCTCCCCTTCTCCAAAGAAGCAGTCAGCTTGGGAAATCTTGTGCTCACAAACATATATTTTTCCCTCTAAAAACAATAAATGGTGTTACAGATGGGCATAGCTGACGTCCAATATGGCCACACACTGTGAAGCTTGGCAGGCTTCCTGTGCTGTTGGTAGGCTCTTCGTTTCCCAAGGAGACTTTAGATACTTCCTTCTGCTGCAAGGGCCACACATAGAGATGGAACAATCAGTTGGAGGATGCTCTATACCCCATCCCATCCAGGATCTGGGCAGAGGATGAGACACCAGAGCCTGACTGGAATTTGTGCCTCCAATTCCATCTGCCACTGCTGACCTGCAAAAGCAGAGCCTGCCTGGAGTGTAAAGGTCCAGTCCAAGCTGACCAACCCATTTCTCGAGGCTAAATTTCAGTAGACAAGGCTGTAAATTCATGCATACACAGAAATGACCATCATGTGGAGAAACAGCTGAGACCATCAGCTGCCCTTTCAGTCTCACATACTGCATGGCCTGGGCTGATTTAGACTCATCCTTATCTCTCAGGTACAAGTGTTTTGGGAGCCTTTCTAGGCACAGATGTTCAAGCAAAGGTCCAATTCCATCTGAATAAGGTGTAAGCAAGGAAAGAAACATTGCTTGGTGTCTGGCTTGGACAATGTCTAATTCTCAAAAGCTGTTCACAATTTTCCCCCAACACTGTCTTTGACCAATAGTTGCCAAAATTAAAATAAAAAAAATAAAATAAAATTAAAAAAAAAAAAATCAGACCCTAGACAGATGTTAGAAAAGTTAGAGCAAATAACTGGAATGTGGCTTCATACCAGGAATCTAAACTATGAACAAAACTCAGCATCCAGTTGTCATTGCAGCAAACATAGGACAAGAAAGCAGAAACTGACCCAAGACCTTGATCTTTTCCACACGTCTGCAACACCAACCTGCTTCCCTGATTCGCATCCCCTCCCGGCCCTCCCAGCTCCGGGCACCACATCGCCCGCACAGGCTGCCCTCGGTACAAACACCAGCACGCTCACACACCCACACACACTCAGAGACACTCTCACACACTCACGCTCCCTTTCCTCCGCCCCACCCAGCCCACAGCTCTGGTTCCCGGCGGTGCCCACGGCAGGGATGCTGCTGATTCACGCGTCGTCCCCGGGGCGGCCCTCCCGCATCCCCGGCTTTGCCCTCCCGCGTCCCTGGCTCTGCCCTTCCGCATCCCAGGCTCTGCCCTCCCGCATCCCGGGCTCTGCCCTCCCGCATCCCCGGCTCTGCCCTCATCATCCCCCGGCTCTGCCCTCCCGCATCCCGGACTCTGCCCTCCCGCATCCCCGGCTTTGCCCTCCCGCATCCCGGGCTCTGTCCTCCCTCATCCCCCGGCTCTGTCCTCCCGCATCCCGGGCTCTGTCCTCCCTCATCCCCCGGCTCTGCTCTCCCGCATCCCCGGCTCTGCCCTCCCGCACGTCGCTGGCACACGGCGGGCCCGGAGCACTCTGGTGTGAAGTGGGGCACTGGGGCAAACGCCGGCCGCATGGCAATGAGCAGAGAGCCGCCCGTGAGCAGACGCGGAGCAAAGGTTCCCTATTCTCCTTTCTTGGCCGCCGGCACATGTGGGGCAGCGGGGATGTGGGAGAGGAGGGAAGGAGCGGCGTGAGCCAGAGACAGCAGCAGTAGCTCGGCCGCGCTTTGGGATGAATGCTAAGCAGACCCCACCGAGCGGGAGTGCCCAGATGAATGGGATCCTTTCACATCAGCCTGACAGAGGAGGGATTTCATAGTTCTCCGAGCAGCACAGAGCTGCCTTAATCCAGCAGATACAATGCCCTGCTCATACGGCTCAGGAAACAAAATAAATATGTTCTTGCGAAGACATCACAATGAAGCTTTTAAGGACTCAGCATGAGAAGGCTCTACCTGGTTCTCGGGTCTCCTCGCATGTGTGGGAGTTAAGAGCCAGGCTTTTTATTTTCTCCCTCTCTTTGCTTTTCTCAACATTTTCCCCCATCGCTGAACCTGGCCCTGGGGTGGAGGAGGAAAAGAACATTTCCATATAGGCTGTCCTCTGAAAACAAACAGAAGCCATCACCCCCAGGCTAATTCTAAGGAAAGCAATCACAGATACGACCAAGAAAAAATTTACTCTGCAGATCAAGTAAAAATAGGCAGAAAAGACAATAGCTGAAGGGATAATGTCTTGGGAGTACAAAGAAGGTGTTTGCTCCCCATGTCTACCACTTTTACCATCTCTACCAATCAGCCTTCACTGCACCAGCAGGTTGCTGTAGTTGTGGCTGCAGGTTGACCGTGGAGTGAAGCTCTCTGTCAAGGACCAGTGGCTGTTCCTTCCACTTTCCCATTAATCCCACATGCAGGGATTCAGCCGAACAGGGTGCAGTGTAGCGATACCAAAGCCGGTTTATTTCAAAAGCAGCTGTGAAGCTGGAGATGAGTCCTTTGCACCGTGGCTCATTCCTCAGCATGTACCCAGGCCTGAAGGATTTCAGGCTGCTGCTCAGCAGAGACTGGTACCCAGCAAGCTTCAAATGGCTTTGAGACTCTTTCTGCACTTGTATCCAGCCATGGATGGAGAGGAGTCTTTAGCACTGGTGGCCAACCCAGCTGCCCTATTCTGGCCACACACTTGGTTTTAGATATTCTGGCCTTTTGTTGTGTGATCTTGCTGCATCAAAGAGCATTTACTCCACGGTGTAAGAGTGATGTTGTACAGGGCATCTACAGCACCCTCACTGTGCTCATGGGGTTGTTTATGGTGCTGCCATCAGTGATGCTTCGGTCCATCCTTCCCTTCTAAGACTTTTCTTTTCCAGGTGACACACTGCCTTGAGAAGTGACTGGGTGACTTCAGCACACTTAAGGTATATGTGGTCAATTTCTTATTTCTTTGCTGGTTTGGGTTCCCAGTTCAAGGTGACCTTTGTTGTGCTGGGAGAGGATATATTCATATCTCTGCTAAGAGATCATGAAGGCTCTTTGAAACACTGCAGCTGAAACCTCTCTGAGGAGATGGGCTTGTAATCCCCAGAGGTTGCAACAGAATTATACCACATATATGGACAAGTGACTGCCTTCACTGGCCATCTGTCCTGTCCCTGGAGTGGAGGACCAGGTAAGTGGGTACCTGGTACCTTTGGTACCTATCTGGAACAAATTTGAGCCTGCAGGACTCTGCTGTCATACATCAGCCCTGGAGGCTTCCTGCCTGTTCTGCATATGGCAGGTACCACACAGCAGCATAAAAATGTCAAATCCACCCCCAAGATGAAGAGCTTCTGTCAAACTAATCGAAGCATAAAGACATTAAAAAGCACAGAGGCAAAGGTTTTATGACCAGAACTGGTGGCTTCCCCACCAGACCTCCCTGAATAGACCCAGGCCACAAAATGTCAACTGACAAGGGCAGAAATTTTCTTTCTGTCAATGAGCAGAGACATGCCTTTTGGAGACAAAGCTCTGCTTCCCACAACCCTAGCAGCCTGTTAGCCCACTGAAAGACCTCTGGTCACATTTTGCTTTCCCAAAGTGTTAAGCTCTGCTGAGAACCATTGCTGATGCCCATTGCTAATGCCCATCACTGAAATGGAAACACTCTCTTCCCAAAATCAGCCTAAATGTGGCTCTTGCTGTTGGATGTGCTTTCGCTCCCATGCTCTGCAGCCTGTCTGGATGCAGAGCAAAATGCCCATTTCTCTGCCAGCTTCCCGTGCCCCTCCGTGTGCGAGCGCCGCCGTTCCCGTGCCAGAGCTGCCCAGATGAGGCGGAGGGCTTGGCTGGGATCGTGGCAGCCCCACGATTCCCCAGGCCCACGAGGTACCAGCACTGCCAGACTGTGTCAAACGACGTGTGAGTCACCACTCAGGCGAAGCAGAAATCCACAATTCTGGCAAAATTTAGGCCCTTTTATTATTCTCTCTAGCAGCCTTACCGAGCTGGCTTTTTTAGCGTCCCAAACCAGAGTTGAATAGAGCTGCCAAGGGCTGTCGTCCCAAGTTTCTGTTTCTAATTTCCTTGCAGTGGAGATGCTGAGATGGCTGAGAATATTTCATTTTGCCACCTGGCTGCCAAAGGGCTGGGTCTGCATTTTGGGTGATGTCACATTTCCTGAGTTTTGGAGAATGGTTGTCTCTCCTTTCTCTTTTGGCGCAAAATGAGCTCAATCATTCAAAAAAAGAAATCCCTCATGAGCTGCCAAGGAAATACCAATGAGAGAGACAGGAACAAAGGCACAACTGTAAAATCAGAGGAGACAAAAGGATTCAATAAATCTATTGGGTTTTTTTTCCCACACAGGCTGTAACATCCATGTCAACTAATGACAAGAATTATTTGGTGACGTTGGAAGGACTTGGAACAAATCTGTTCCTCCTTAACAGCCCTGTGTCTAAACCACCCACCCCAGTGGGTTTGTGGTTAATCTGGCTAAGGTCTATGCCCTCTTGGGCACAAGCTGTAGCTCCCATACAGCCCTTCCTAGCAGGATTCATCTCAGAGATGTCAGGGAGATGACTAATAACAAAATGTGCTCTCAAGCCCGGGGATTGAATTAATCTGTGTGGCCAAAAGCCCCATTAATAGTCTGTACACACAATATATATAGTTACCTTTTAAATATAGAGGCTTTGTCCAGAGGTATTTCCATTAGCCCTGTTTACTCCCTAACCACTTGGGCTCAGACATCTCGACGTCCTGAACCTAAATGTGGATAAAGTGCGAGGCAGCTGTCCAAAGGGTGAGACAGAAGGGAAATCACTGTGCCAGGCAGCTTTAATGGAAAAAAACATTTGGAGTTGCCACAGTTCAGTATTTCTTTTTTTTTTTTTTTTAACCTGGGTAGACCAAAAAGTTCAACAACTGGGTTACATCAGAGGTAGGGATTAGGTGCTCAGTTTTACCACCACATTAGGTGCTCATGGAAAAGGAAGAAATATCAGTCACAAAGAGAAAGCTAGATTTGGTTATTTGAATATCTCACTACTGGAAAATTTTGGAGTCTGATTTGCTGGGTATTCCCACAGGAGCAACAATCTCTTTATGTCATTATTTGCCAGAGCATAGCATTTCTATCAGTTTGCTAGTAAAGTGACCCCAACTTCTTTAAGAACATTTGCAACCTCAAAGCATCTATAAAAGAACCTCTCTTCGGTGATTTTTTTTGGGTTAAGAAGTATCCAATGGCTCCTTCCTGTTTGCTCCTTATGCTGTGCCACTTGGGATTCGAATTGCACCAAGTTTTGATTTTGGTTTGGTTTTGTTCTTGAGGGTGTTGACTTTGGGTTTTTCCCCTTTCTGAAGTAAGAACAGGAAATCAGTTTAGAAGAGCAACAGCAAAAAATAGCACCTCTATGGTGAGGACAAGTGAGCAGAGGACAGGTAATGCTTAATGAATACAGGGGTTAGCAAATATTTTCACCCAGAAACAACGTTCCACCACCTGTAAATAGCAGCAATTCAAACAGAGAGCTCAAGCTCAGAAATAAATACATGAATCACTGTTTTTATTCCTTAGTCACATTAGTTACTGAATCCTCGGGAACTCCAGATCTTCCACTCTCCTGGTTGGGCTGGGAAAAGCAGAGGTGTAAGGCCAAATGCTGACTCAGAGCAGCAAAGTAAAGCACATATGTGACAGAAGGGCTTTCAAGAGCAATCCTCCGTGCAGTCTGTTTTGTTCCTGCTAGAGCTCTTCTGAGGCTCTTGTTGAGGACTCGCAGCTTTAAAAATAAGGTTTGGTTTGATCAAAATAAAAACGAAGCTTTCCAGCTAAAGGAAAGCCTGAGAGTCTATGGCTCTGGGTGGTTCTGCTGGCTGGTGTGGAAAATGATGCAGTAGGGGTGTGATCCCAGCCATGGATGGCTGTGGGACTGCACTGCTCTGTGTTGCCATCACTGCCTTTAGACAGTCCTTTGGGCTGGCTGCAGGAGATCAGTGCAGGTCCCAGCTCACCAGGGAGGCTTCTGGAGCATCTCCCAACATGCCAGAAATGCCAGCCACAACACAAGCTTTTATTCCCACATTTAGCCCCATAGAGAAGCACTGTTGGTGGTTTTGGCAACGATGAAAACATGTGGGGAAAAAAAAAGGTTCTTGGGAAAGGAAATGGGGAGAAATGAAAAGGAAGACCCTGAGACTGGGTCTCTGTCACCTAAGGGACAAAGAGAAATAGGTATTGCTAATTAATGGGTGTGTTTCAACATTATGTAAAACGTTTTATAAAGTCTCCTTTGAGCAAGAGCTGCCCTGATGTGCTGGGGGGCGTTTGAGCCTTTTCAGGTCTCACACCTCGGCCCTGCCCAGCCCTCAGGGTGCTCCTGCAGGAGGGGGGTATTCACACTCCTGCAGTGCTAATGATTTCTAAATCATTAGATTTAGATCATCCGCCTAAACCCTGACACTCAACCCCGCTCCATGGACACACACCGACATGAAACACTCCCTTTGAAGGCCAGGAGGACACGACTGAAGTTTCTTCCTGGGAGAGTTTCATCTCCATCCCCAGGGAGGTGCCCATGGGAAGCATTGTTTCATTCCTACCAGCCACGGGAAAAGCTATCCCTCTTTGCCTCACTGGTACTGATCTATTTTAACATACTCAGACAGCCCTGGGCTCACAAGGCTGTCTGTGCCTGATCTAGAGCGTTTTCTTGGCTCCTGCTTTGAGAAAGGGGCATGGGGGCTCTGTAGAGCAGCAATGCCAGCACTGAGGGGCAGAACACCTTCTCATTGCTGAGCTCTCCACCCCAGACACACACAGTTAATTTCTTCCTCAAGCACTCTGTTGACAAATTTTACAGGAGGCTGGGAAAGTAATGAAAATAGTCTGCACTGCATGTTTATTTGAAAAATGCTATAAAACCCCCTGAATAATTTTCACACTGAGGTGATCTGACCAGCCAGACATGGAATACTTAAGTGGGTAACAGCCCCGGGGCTGCCTGCATCACCCATCTGGGCATGATGCTCTTTGTTGCTGGTGCTGCTCCAGCCATGCCTGGGGGTGAGACAGAATCTGCTGCTGGCTCTGGGCTGCTCCCATTGGAATCCAGCTGTGGGATTGACCATGTCAGTGTCAGGATAACTGTGCTCTGCAGTGCTCCTTGATCCACTCCCCTCACCCAGAGCACGGGATACAGGGAATGAACCTGAGCCAGGAATGCTCCTGCACTGGGAGAGTCTCATGTGGGGGCTTAGGGTAGCAAAGCAGCATCCCAAGGTGAGGAGAGTCAAGGGGAAAAGAGGCAGCAAGGAAAAAACAGGATTTCCTTTCTGATTTCAAGGAAAGAAAATGACTTAACCATTCAGATGTGGTGAATTAAATGTGATCTTATCTCACGATGAGAGCATCATGGGGAGCCATCCTTTCAGATGAAACTTCACAGGTTCCTCTCCCTAAAGACTGGACATTTGCAGATCAAAGGAACTACAGATTCCAGTGTGCAATGGTCCCTCTCCTTCTGGAAGGTCTGAAGGAATTGTGGATACTGCTGGATTGAAGTATTTTCACTAGTAAGGCTCCATGCCAGTACAGAAGTTTCTACAGTTGTTGTCCTTGCTCCATCCACTGACCTCAGAAGTATTTTCCTCTGTGATACACTAATGCTTTTCCCACAGATGTTAACAGAAGGAAGATCCAAACTCACCGTCCCTGTTGGTGAAGCAACTTTACATGATGGTCCCCTTCCAGCAGATCCTTCGTGGATGTGTTGGGGTAGTGAGAGGTGGCACTGAGAACTGGTAAAGAGCAAGGCTCTTCTCAAAGAAGGGGATGGACCACAGCAAGTCTTCTGGAAATCTTCTGGAACACTCATGATCCACAGTGGAAAAGCAGGAGGGGATCAACACCTTCATGAAACTACATGGCTCTTTTGGAGGGAGGGATTTCTCTCATGGGGTGGCTAAGATCAGAGTTTGGACCTGTGTAAGACAACAACTCAAGTTGTCCTGTGCTTCAGGAGGACCCAGCAATGCTTCTTGCAGTGACCAAACCTCTTCCTCCCTCTTCTGTGGCAAGAAATGCCAGTGCTCTGCCTTCCCACATCAGCACCTCTGTCCCCCAGTGAGGCAAGGAGCAGCCTCAGGAGGGTGGGCAAAATCCCTTAGCTGCTGGCACTCAGTGCAGGAAGGGGACAAACACTGCAGACTTCCTGAGCAAACAGGGAACTCCATCCTGTGCCTGACACAGCCCCTCCAGCCTCCCTTGCACGAGCCATCCTCTCCCCTCCACCAGACTGACCATCTGCCAGCCTTCCTGCCTGTTCCTCCTGTCCCCTCCTTCCTGCCTGCCCAGATAGGCTCTCCCACTGAGGGAAAGGAAACAGCTTCTGTTTATTCCCTTTCTTCCATCTGCTAGAGCATAATATGAGCTCACTCCACCATTTTCCCCCTTCTTTTCCCCCTTTTGCCTTGTTGAAGGAGCCATTCTCCACTGAGCCAAGGGACAGTCAGCTGCACTGCTCCACTGCACATGTCCACACTGAGACAAAGATGATTGTCCTTGGTCCAAAGAAGAAGATTTAAATGCAAGCAAAATCTTTCATTTGGCTTCACCACCTTTAGATATTTGTCACAGGAACATAAACTCAAAATACCGAAATAACATGAAAAATATCTCTTCTATTATTGACCTTCCAAGGTTTTTTAAAAAAGTGTGTCTGTCACCCAAATGAATTAAGAATGGATCTTTCAACAGAAGGAAAATTTTAAAAATTCTTAATGCTAATATCACTCTCTACTGAGCTGGACAGCCCCACACAGGACACTGCAAAGCTCTGTGGGATTTTGGGTCTGGGATGGAGTGGGAAAACATCATTAACTCCCTTGCAAGGCTCCTCCAGCACACAACACCTCTGTTATGGACTCATAACATGGCACTCGTGGTGTTTGCTCCGTTCCTACACAATTCCCTGCAACTTTCTGTGGAGCTTAAGCATGTAAATCCTGCATAAATACATAAACTGATCATTTCATAATGAAGCAATCTGCTCATAATTTTTGTAGGAAGAAATGGTTCAAGAACAGCTGGGGATGGGGAGGGTTGAAGGTTCATTCTTTTTTTTTTTCTATTTACCCAAGCCATGTTCTCTGTATGCAACATCAGATTAAGGTGTCCCTTGCAAGACTAGGGACTTGCAGCAGAGCCACATTCAGCACAACAGTATTTCTGTGACAGTGTGACAGCTCCCTGGGTGGGTGTTCTTGCTACGCTCTACGTGAGTCCCACCTCATATATTTCATTAATACTCACTGCAAGCCTCACCCGTGGGAAGTTGGGAGTGTGTTTGTCACATCTAGAGATGGCAAAACCCACCCCAGCACCTGGGAGCAAAAGGAGCTGCTGGAAGCATTTCTGCACTGCACAGGCAGCTCCCAAAAGCCAGCAAGGAGCCCAAGCCTCCTAAAACTAATTTTTTTTGGTAGTGGGTAGAGGTGGGAGGAGCTGTCCCACCCCCACTGCAAGTTATCCAAGGTGAGTCTCAACTATATTGGTCTGCTTCCAAATAAAAAATATGATTGCTTACACGTAGTATTTATATGTTCCTCCACCCTGGTTTTGGCTCCTTCCCCCTTTTCTTCAGAAACTGCAGGCTGAAAAGGGCCATTCAGGGAGGCTCAGCAGAGCGAGCACGGCTCTGGCCCTGCTGCCAGCTCCCTGCTCCACAGTGAGCACAACAGATTTTCAGCAGGAGAAAAAGCTTCCTTGGCCTGTGTTAACATTTTCACTTCTCACACTCAGACTATGTTCCCTTGGGCTTTTTTGTTTTTTTTCTCTCTCCTTTCCTCTTTTGACACTAATCATTGTAATAGAGACCATAGCAGCCACCAGGCAGCAGAGCAGTAGCCCATGTAAACTCCAGCTGAATTCTCTATATCCACATAAGCCTGAGGAAGCAGCACCTTCTTCCCACGACCCTGCTTCTGAGACTGCACTAAACTGACATAGAAGGTCCTTCGTTTCTGCCCCTGAAAAATATTTGTAGCTGGTTCACTATCAATAAGTGCAAAATGGAAAATAAACATGAATATGCATTTCCCTGTTGTGGATTTGGGCATATGTGAGGTTTTTCCTCTTGTTGGAAACGGAATTTCTTGCTCTCTATAGTATATTAACTATGTCCTAGTGATCAGATCTTCAGCCAGGACAAAGCAGTGTGGCTCCACTTACTCACTGGAGCATGGCTGATTTGCATTTCACAGCCAATTCACCCTCAATTCCAGTGCCCTACAGGCTTGTACAAACACACTTCCAGTGCCTCCATAATTGCTATGAAGCTGATTTTCAGGGGAAATCTGAAATCTCTTCGCTGTATGTCAACTCTCTGAAGACATTCGTAGATTTTGGGATTGATACCCTCTTGTTATCAGTGCAGGTAGTCTGGGCAGAACTGGGAAAGAAGCTTTTCATTGCTCAGGATGTTCAAAGATAAGCTGAACCTGGTGGGAGAAGCACATGGAAAACTCTGGAGCATACAGAGTTACCTTGATCCTTTTGCCAGTCACAAAGCCAGGAAACACAAAACTCCACAGCTTCTGTTTTTTAAGCATGTCGTCACTGGGATCAAAATTGGATTTCCCAACTCCTGCAACCAAAACTACTACCAAATTGTAATGGCTTTTGGACACAGCCTGTGTCAAAATAGAGGACACTGCTCTACAGAAAAGCTGTGTTCCTTCCCTGCTGGCTGTGCAGGAGACAACTCTTCCCCCAAAGGCACCAAGGTCCATTTGCTGTGATTCAGGGTCATGTTTGTTGTACACAAACACTCCTCCAGCCTTTGGGAACTTGCAAAAATATTTGTGAGTGCAATGACGGTGCACACAGCATCACAAAGATCTACCTGTGAAGGGAATGGCTATGGAGAAGCACATCATTATTGTCCTGTTTTTGAAAACATGCTTTATACAACCAGGGCGCTGGACCCTGGTGGCCAATTGCCAAAGGCAGATGAAAAGTGAGTGAAGGATGCAGCACACAGATTGCCCATGGGCTGGCTGGGGTGGTTCAATAACTCCATAAAAACATGAAGGAGAACATGTTGAGGGCCTGCTCCCATGCCAGGGTTTGTGGTTGGTCTGCCAGGATGCTGAAGAGCCATTCCCATCAATTCAATCCCAAGCTGCATCTCCTTTCCAGGCGGACTGAGACAAAGGAGCCAGAAAGTGAAGCTGGGTTTGTGCAAGATTTTGCATGGGAAACAGGGAGTAATGGCAAGCCGGGGGGAAGCTCTGCAATAAACCAAACTATGGGAAAGACACAATGCTCTTTGCTCCCACAGCAACACCCAGAGCTACACCATCCCTTGAGGACTGCTCATAAATCCCAGCCCATCTTCGCTCTCCAAAACCTCCCTGGAACAAAGGGTGCTGCCTGATGTAACCAGACCTTGTCCTGGTGAGCATGGCAGAGCAGCCCCCCAAGAGCAAAACCAGGCCACAGTGTCTCCCTGGCATCTGCCACAGCACTCCAAGTGCTGCCCAGTTTCAGGGACCTTACAAGCTTTTCTTCTCCCCATGCACTTGCAGTGTGTGTTTTCTTTGGCTGCCTGGCCCCAGTCTCCTTTTCATTTCTAATTTTTGCATTCAATCACTTTACGCACAGCAATTGGCTCCGGCTGGGGCAGACACAGGTCCTCACTTGTTCCAGCCAGAGCCATAGACCACAGAGTGTTCTGAGTCGTGAAGAGGAGGAAAATGGTGACAGAGAAGTCACTGACAGACCCAGGTAGATAAAGGACAGGGCAAGTGGAGGAGACTGAGTTGTGGGGATGTTGGCCCAAGGGGTTTGTGGAGCTGGGTGAGCTCCACTTTCCTCAAACAACTTTCTGTTGTCTACCCAAAGGAACATCATGTTTTTTAAAAATCCCAGCAAATCACAAGTGCCAGCTGAATACAAAATACAGTGTTCATGGTTGGGTTTTTCATCCAGGACTGGTTTTGACTGTATTTTTCCTGTTGTTTATTGCCACTTGTGTGCGTAAGATGGTGTTGGCATGCCCTGGTGAAATGAGACACTGCTGGTTTGGTTTGCTTGCTCTTCTCCAGGAAGTGTGGCTCCCCTGTGGGACCTGGTCCTGTTGCTCTCTTCTGCCTCATCATGTAAATGCAGAGGCTGTGATGGTGTCTGTGCTAAAAGCCATTACAGAACTGGACACAAGGGATGTCCCCAAGACCGTACAGAGGACTGCGGTGAAGGTGGGCACAGGATCCAGCTCTTTGCTCAAGTACAGCCTCTGTCCTCACACAGGGACAAGAAACTCATTGCCATGCAAGCCACTGAGGGAACTTTGAAGGGGTAAAGCCCCTGTAAAGTGGTGGCCATCCATACACCACACTCTGCATCACACCCTGCAGCTGCACCGGGACAGACCTTGTAACCTAATGGCAATTAGCAGGTGCACTGAAGATGGCTAAAGAATTAGATAACACTCTCTCTCCTTGAAGTGCTTATTGTTTGTGAAATGTCTACTGTGGGACACTGCCAGCTTGGTCAAGCAGGATTCTATAATGATCTTTACAAACATCAGTGGCCCCATCTATAATGTCACCAATGTCCTTAGGACTAGGTTAAAAATCTCCAGGTCTTAAGGCTAACATGGTTTCTCAAGACCTCTTTTCAATTTTGCTTTGACAGGTGACTTACTATTTACTTCTATTGATTTTACAGCATGGAAGGGTCCCATTATGAAATAAAACACTTCTGACCCAAGACACATATTGCTTCTGAAGTATTGCCCGAACACAGGCCAAAAACTGTCAAACTGTCTCAGCCACTCAGAAAGGCTCAGAAATGAGCCACAGAGCTTGTCCTGCCCTTGGGAAAATTCCAGACCTACTACTTTGATCACCATCTTTCAAAGCCTTGTGTCACAAGCAGATGAAAGGAGATGCCTTTTGAGAGGGAAAGGACCGTGGTCACCCCTGTGGTAGCCTGGCACTGCAGGAGTTAAACCAGCAGCACCTCCGAGGGGCTGGAATCCACAAAGGTGTGGAAATGGCAGCCAGCCCGTCTGAAGTGCTGAGTTTGCCCAGGGACTGCTAAATTCCTGCCTCTCCCCATGCAGTTGACATCTCCATCCCCACCAGCTTGCTGGCTGCCTTCCCCTCCCAGCAGAGCTGGGAGAGAGAAACGAAAACACAGATGACTGTGAGGCAGAAAATGCTCTGAAAAGGTGGTTTCTGGCACAGGAGGGTTTGCCGTGTCACGGGCACTTCTTGGCTGCAGCCCTACAAACAGCTCCCACCGAGGCAGCCAGCAGCCTGCGAGGAGGAGGAGGATGGAAAAGTACCGGGGAGTGCTCGCCCACAGCCCTCCTCCTCCTCTGCAGACACCCCGCATACACACACAGCCCTGCTGCGGTATTTAACACAGGGCTGTGGGACTGGGGTGCTTCCAGAGGGCCTCGAGGGGTCACAGACCCCTGCACTGGGAGCAGGGAGAGCACAGGGAATACACGACCTGGTCCTTGCAAAGCTGCATTAGGAAAAGGTCTCCGGCTGGCCCTGCTCCCACAGCTGACCCAGAACGTCACAGGGACAATGGAGGGGTCACTTGGACAGCCTCAAGATTTCCAAGCCTGTCTGCAGGCAGAGGTGCTAAATCTTTAAACAGCTCAAAGTCTGAGCCTCAGAAGCAGTGAGAGGACAGACAGCCTGATCTGAGAGCTGGATGGATATTTTGCAGTCACTATTTAAAAACGGGACATGAGCAATTTATAATGAAGCAGTGTCACCAGCTGGCATCTGAAAAGCATTTCCTCTCCGTCAACAAGCAGGAGAGAAACTGGAGGGAATTGTGCGAAACCAAATTTCATTTGCCTTTATTTATATAATTATTCCCCAGCTCAGCAGCTAAGCAGCCTCAGAATCAGTTTTGGGATCAGGGTTCAGATCAGGATGTCCCCTGATCCAGCAGCAGCAAGTGCCTTAAGCCCTGTTTGTGGTGTGGTGTGGTATGGTGCAAAAGCTTGCCAAGACAGCACCTGTGTATGAATATTGGCAGTGGAGTCGTGCCCATATTTTCTTAAGCTGATGCTATGTAGGAGATAAGAAAATTCAAATCTCATGTTTGTGGGCTTCATGCAGCCATGCAGAGAAAGAGAAACAGCTTTTCTCTACCTCTGAATCTGATTTGCCCATTATCTCCCAGCTCCTGTCCTCCTGCCTGGGGAATAATTGGAAATACAGATCTCTTTATAATTCTCCTCCATAAGCACATGAGTCAGAGCTGCTGCCTTCATTTGCAGGTAATCACACTAGTGAATGCAGCCACACTAGTTCCTTGTCTTTTAGCATCCTTAGAGGGAGTGTTTCAAGTTTTAATGCTTTGGATCTGAATTAGCTCTTTCAGCTCATTATTTATGGCCATTTCTCCTGACCTGAAATGGGTCCCACAAACTCTCTGGTAAGCTGAATGAGAGGTGTCCTAGGGTGACTTTATGATGCTTGTATCCCTAATCTCTTGTATCATCTAATTCCAAGGGAGTTTCTGGAAATGTCACTGCCCTCTACTCAAAACAGCATCATCAACAACATTTAGCTTCATGATTTTCCTGTCATTTAATGTCACAACTACCCCTTCTATGCCTCTGCAGCTATCAAGGAGTCCTGAGGCCTGTGCAAGTCACTCTTCTCTGTCACAGAAACACACAGTGCAAAGCATGTTCCTTCTGTCTTGGCAAAGGGCAAAGGTAACGTGCTGCACTGCTGCTCAAGTGATAAACCTTTAAACTGCTTCCCTGGTCATCTTCAGTGGGCAGTAGGTAGTCAGCTCTGAATTCACGCCTCAGTTTTCATTACTCCTGTGGCTCTGCTCTTCAAAGGCATTACCATCACATACCTGTGCTAGGGCAGTGCTGCCACAACTCTTTTGTAATAGGAAATCCAGTTATTGAGAGGACAAGACTCACCAGGGGTCACAATATCCCCTCAGAAGCAATGCAGGGAACTGAACAGGTCAACACTGAGCATCCTTCCTCCTACCAGGGTGTAGGTAACCTGTGGAAGGAGCAGCACTGCAATTAATAACTGCCCCTTAAGTACAAAGCATTAATGCCACTTGCAATCTGACTCACACCAGCCCTTAGAGTCATTTATGAATGAGTGGTGATTTGCTGTCAGTTGGGTTTCTGGTGTTGGACAGCAGGAAAAATTTCTTCATCAGAAGGACTGTCAAGTGCTGCAACAGGCTACCCCAGGGCAGTGGTCACGTCACCATCCCTGAGGATATTTAAAACCTGTGTAGATGGGGCACTAAGGGACATGGCTCAGTGGTGGACTGGGCATTGCTGGGTTCATGGTTGGGTTTGATCATCTTAGAGGTTTTCCCAGCCTTAATGACTCTGTGATGCTGTGACCTCCCAATCAGCAATCCTGCTCTTGTCTCTGAAGGTCCTGGTGTGGTAACACGGGAGGGAGGGAATTGGAGAGCAGCACTCCTCACACCTCCAACCACCTCACCAAGCTTGCAGCTTTGCTAACGCAGGAGAAGCAGTGGTGTCTCCATCAGATGCCATGGGGGCTGATTTCTGCACTGCCCAAGTGCAAGGCTGCTCTCAGACCCCACAAATAACCATCTAACCCCAGATAACAGTTTAACTCCCACTGAATTCCATTAAAGGATTGAACAGCATGTGTCTGTTGAGTTCTTCAGGGAAAAACACAAAAGCAGCAAGCAAAGGAGCCTGTTGATTTAGGAAGGGTGACAGGTAGAAAACAGCTGTCCAACTGAGCTGAGGAGCATGCAGCAAAGTGCAGGGCCCACTCTGAGCCTTGCTAGACAAGAGTGCTCTGTGCACTGAGAGCTGCAGGACTTCCAGTTCTTCCAGAAGTCCAGGTCTTCATCGCTGTTCCCTGCCAGATGCCTGTGGTCACCAGCTCCAGGGCACTGGCAGCCAGGACAAGATGACCAGAGCTGCCTCTTCTCTCCTCAAATCACAGAGTTATGCAAATTGCTCACTGGCTCAACAAACTGCTTTAAATTAAACATAGATGTCTTTCTGTTTTTTTTTCCTTTTTCACCTGAAGGTTGCAATGTTATCTGTGGTACCACTAAGACCAAGAGGGTATGTTAAATTTTTGTCCTCTTGCCCAGGGTCAAAAGAAAATCATGGCCAGCAGGCAGAGCTAATCCAGTTTGTACTCTAAGCCTACACAGTCCTCGGTGTTTTTGTTTTATCACCCAGAAAACCATCTCCATGTACTTTCATGCTGTTTTTCTGATGAATCTTAACCTTCTCCCAAAGTATTTCATCCTGCCATCACTGGCAGGAGCCCTGGGTTTACGTCCTCATTGGTACATTCAAACTCAAAGCAGGAGTGCTGTGTTAGGGCTACTTCTAGCATTCCCATAATATTTCTGCTGCTTTCCCCACACAGGCACTCTTTAAGGAGACTACCCTAAAACCCCTGTAGATTTCTGGTTAAGAGCTGCAGAAACTTTGGCTATTTTTATGCCACAGCACCCTACTGCTTTAAGTTCTGTTCCTGACTTTTCTGAAGCTGAGGAGTTTACCTTCTCTCCAGCCAGGACACCTCATGATATCTATTATAACAGACTCACTGATGTTTTTAGGAAGATTCACTGGTGAGTTCCTGGAACAAATACCTAGCAGCTGGAGCAGGGCCTGGAGAAAAGACATCCTCCATAAAATCCCTCTCTACAGCTGATTAGAGCTCAGCAGGCTTTTCTGTGAGACACTAATGCAATCCTTGCTTTCAAAGAGGGACTTTTCCATGGTCTGAAGTGGATTGTTTAGTGAACTAAGCACTGGACTGAGAACAAGACTCTGCTTTTCAGCCCCAGGGCTGCCTGCAGCTTTGGTCCCATCCTTTAAAGCCATTGAGTCAGTTTTTCATGAGTTTGTGTGAAGAGGCTGCTCTCAGGCTGTGTGTGCACTGCCAGCAGCACAGCCAAGCACAGTTACCCCAGGTAGCTTTAAATGAGTGATCTGGAAGGAGCCCAGCCCCAGCTGTCAGTGCTGTGGACTCAGCCCTGTCCCCCAGCAAGGAGCAGAACCCAGGCTCATTCCAGGGAGCTGGGAGGCTCCCAGTGCACCAGAGAGTCACCAGCAGAGATGTCCCACCACGCTGCTCAGCCCACAGTTCACATCACTGCTGTCTGGGGGTTTGACACTCAGAGCCACTAAATTAGGGCTGCCTTCATTTAATGTGTGAGTGCAGTAACACAGACCTGCCCAAACCCTGATGCCTGCTGCACCTGCAGCCCTTCATCCCAGACATACACCTGGCCAGACAGGTGC
This sequence comes from Prinia subflava, assembly GCF_021018805.1. NCBI lineage: Eukaryota > Metazoa > Chordata > Aves > Passeriformes > Cisticolidae > Prinia > Prinia subflava. Next base: position 7,511,289 of record NC_086261.1, read on the forward strand.
TTCTCCAGCCAACCCAGACAGGGGAAATGCATCTCTGATCAAATCTTAAAATCTCTTTTTCTCTTATTCTTGCTTTCTCTCTCCTGGTATTTTTTGGTCCCACTGGGTGCTGGAGCTTGTGCAGAGGTGTCTGATGTGTGAAGTGAAATATGAAGTCAGCCATGGGCCCTGCAGTCAGGATCTGTGAGTCTACAACAGCAGCAGGTTGGCAGCTTCTCAGAAGACAGCGCTAGCAATCACCCCAGGACAGAAAATTATGTCTGAGTGTGTTTGAGGTCAGTCTGCCCTGAGCTCTGCCAAGCATCCCATTGAGGCTTCAGCTCTTATTAACCAGTTCCTTCACTCCCCTGCAGCTCCTGGTCACACCTAGAAAGGAAACCTCTTTCTCCATCTTTGCACACTGAATTTCCCCAGCAAGAGCTCCCTGCAGTGCAGACTAAGCCCCATGGAGATTTTGGATCCAGGGTGGGGGAGGCAAATATATTGCTGTCCAGAAAGCCAGAAGCTGTTATACCAGAGCAGTCTCCTCTTCATCCAGCCTCATAAAGCTCACATCATTTCTTTTGCTGTACTGAAAAGTGACCATTTATTCCCAATCAACCCAAATTCTCTCATCTGGATTCTAATCCTGGATCTCTGATTTTGATCTTGGGGCAGCAGTTTCCCATCAACTCTCTGCAGGCTTGCTGCTTTGGGGGACCTTAAAATAATTGAATTGTTGTTTCATATTATATGCTTGTACTCATTTGCCAAGTGTTTTTCTAATGAGAATCCTGCTCAAAGTTGGGTTTCAGAAGAGGTCCTTGAGTCACTCCTTGTAACATAGAAAGGAGGAGGTTTTCCTCCTGTGCTCAAGCTGCCTTTAAGGTTAAAGTGATGCAGGCAAGATAAAATTACGGTGTCTTTGTTATGAGACTGTCAGAAAGGACAAAAGTGAGAGGATTTGGCAGGGCCAGCAGCAGGGAGGAGATGCTCTCAGCATCCACTTGAAAAAATGGCAGGAAGTGTGCTGGACTCTTACTCTGAGTGGGTAGGAACCATCAGCCCAGGGATCATGGACCTGCCCCAGGTATTCATGGAGGCAGGGTATGCCTGGGGCCAGAACTGTGGTTTGTGGGGTCAGTGGGAAGGACCCTGGGGTGTGGAGCAGCCCTGGTCCCAGGCAGTGGGAAGGGAGGATGCTTTGGGGCACTGGGTGAGGGTTAGCGTTAGGGTGAGGGTTAAGGTTAGGGTTTTAGTGTTGGGGGTTAGGGTTAGGATTAGGGTATGGGTTAGGACTAGGTCTCAGGGTTGGGTTAGGGTTAGTGTTAGGGGCACTGTTGCTTGATTTATGGGCAGCTAAATATGTGTGAAGCAGAGATTTTTGACATGGCTGTGGGCAGGGCTTTGCACTTCACATCCCTCTTTTTAAATCATGGTACTTGTGTGTTTCTGAAGTTAAAGTGAGACCTCAGTAAGGGTGGAGAGCTCAGACAGTTTAGGAGTAGGTGGCATGCAATAAGGTTCCAGTGTCAGTCTCATCAGTCCTCTACTCCTTTATCAGTGTCCCTCAAACTAGAAACCGAAGTTCTTCTTTTTTCAGGCATCTCACTGAGCCCCAGGGATCAAAAAATGCCACGTGGATAAGATCATACCTCACTCCCATAACGCTCTTTTTGGACATAAGCAACATCCACCAGGAAACTCAGAAATCCAGGGAGTGCAAAGCCCCCAGTGACTCATTTCATGGAAACACCCAGGGAGAGAGAGGCCTGTGATGGGCTTTTCACTAGAGTATGGATAAGGATGAGCAACTTGGGTTTGTCTTGGAAGTTTTTGCATTAAAAGAACTCCTGTTCTCTTTGGAATGGTTTCAGCAGATGGAGAAAACAGGCAAGAGCTCCTATATTAGGTTGGAGAGGTCTTCAAGATAGAAGGACTGGCTGGTTTTATACACTGACATGGGGTAAAACTGAAATTGGGTGGCTTTAGCTGAAGGAGACACCAAGCACTTTGATACTGAGCAGTAAACTGGGCTCTTGGCCCTTGCTCTCTCCATCCGTGGGAGTGGAGTTTCCCCAGAGCTGACCACCCAGGCTGGCAGCCTGCAGCCCTGACAGGGGCTGGGGGAGGGAAGCAGGAGCATCATGGCCAGCAGTAGCTTAGTCTAATCCCAGCCCCTGATGCACATGCTGCCCTCCTGAACAGTTTCTTTCTTGCAGCTTGAACACTCCGCATTGTCCTTCCCCACCATTTCGCAGGCAAGGTCCTTCTCCTGGCTGCTAGTGTTAACACAGGTTTCCCTTGTTCTGTCCCTTGAAATTTCCAGTAAAGCACCTTTAATACAATCTCTCTGTGGCTGTGCTAATTATGTGTGAAATATTTTTTTCCCCCATAAACCAAAGAAAACAAATCAACACAGTAAGATCCTTTCTCTCAGGCTCTTTGGCAGGTCTCACAGTCGTCAAAAAAGTTACCAAAGGTCCACACAGTCTCTGCTGTCTTTTCAAAACAGCTTCTTTTGGGTTCCTGTAAAAGGACCCAACAAAGGAAAGGGTAAAACAAATCACAAAGCCCTGAAAGGCTATTTCCCACCTGAGTAGTCCCAAGCGAAAGGACAGGCTGTCTGCAGAATGTTTGTGCTCCGTGTGGGGGCTGAAGAGAGCAGGGAAAAGGGGTAGGGTAGCACATATCCACAGCCCTCCCTCTCTAGTGTGGGGATTTCCTTGGTCTGCTAACGCTGCTTCCACCTTTGCAGCCTCAGCTGCTGCTCAGTTCCATTTTCCCATGCAGTGGATCCGGCTTTCCCTTGCCACCCAGGGCATGTATCCAGCCTTTTCTGACAGTGCTTGGGAAAAGAGGGGGCAGAAGCTGAAGCACAAGACCCACTGGAGAAAGCATGCATGTCACTCCTTCCAAGCAAGAAAATATTCTTATATATATATATATATATATTTATTTTTTTTTTAAGCCAATACCAAACACTTATCACTTAAGGGAACACTATTCCTATATTTAGGGAGGGAGGGAGGGAGGGAGGGAGGGAGGGAGGGAGGGAGGGAGGGAGGGAGGGAGGAAGGAAGGAAGGAAGGAAGGAAGGAAGGAAGGAAGGAAGGAAGGAAGGAAGGAAGGAAGGAAGGAAGGAAGGAAGGAAGGAAGGAAGGAAGGAAGGAAGGAAGGAAGGAAGGAAGGAAGGAAGGAAGGAAGGAAGGAAGGAAGGAAGGAAGGAAGGAAGGAAGGAAGGAAGGAAGGAAGGAAGGAAGGAAGGAAGGAAGGAAGGAAGGAAGGAAGGAAGGAAGGAAGGAAGGAAGGAAGGAAGGAAGGAAGGAAGGAAGGAAATTTTGACACAGTAGCTGTGCTATAGAGCATCATCCCTGAGCAGATATCAAGGCTTTTGGCTCCCCAGGCCCTCAGACAACTCTGCTGCAGTATCAAAGTCAACGCACGCCTGCATTTTGTTGAAACTCTACGGCACCAGAGCAATGCTTGCTGTCTGCTTCTCTGAAGAACAGGATAAATCTCACCCAAACCTCAAAGGGGCAGATTAGGGCTGTGAGTATAGCATCACTCTGCCTCCCCCAGCCCCACATGGCAGGAGTGGCCAGGGCTTTCTGCAGCACTGAGGGGTGTCCCAGGCTGAGCCCCAGCAGCTGCCCCAGCCCTGTGCACAGAGGTTTGTTTCTGGGAATGCTGCATCTGGCAGGGCCCTTCCTACTTCACAAATATTGACACTGGGATCTCAACATCCCAGCCGAGGAATAACATTTCCAGAGAGCCCTTGATCTGCAGAGCTGCACTGATGAAGATGGGGGAATTTGGATTTTAGTCCTTTGCTTTCCTCTCCATTCTAGCAACTTCTCAGGTGGATTTGTCCAACTCTGACCCAGATTCAGGTACCAGGAACCTCTGGAGAGAAGCTCAGCAATGCCTCCTTGGAGCTGCAGCCACCTCTTTGCAGGCCAGTGGGGGATGTTTCCCAAAAGTGTACAGATGCCAGGAGGCAGCAGTTGTCAAAGAGAGACCTGTTTGGAGCTCCAAGCATGGTCCCAGCTGGGTTTTTAGGAAAGCAATAGCAGTCAGTAAAGTAGAAGTGTACAGATTGCTGGGAAGGTGTCCTGAGGACTTTTCCCCTGCAGCCTTACTTGGTCCAGTGTTTGGCAGTGAGTGCAGATCTAATCCCAGCACGGACGCAAAAACCTGGGGCAGTTCAAAATGTTCTCTTCCAACACGAGCACAAGCCAAGGCAAGCTTTTCTTGCCAGCCACAGCACATGTGCCTCAACCCAGGCTCAAACCTCTGCTGTTCATCTTTTACACCTAGAAACTCAGCAGAAGGCAGAAAGAGACACCAGGCTGAGGGAAGGGTCCAGCAGCATTGAGCTGAGGAAGAGGAGGAGGCTGTCTGGAGCTGTGGTAATAATGGAGACGCATATGAGCATCTCCCTAACTCTGGATGCTTTCCTGGGAGCCACAGTCCAGTGCTGGGGAAAGGATGGGAGGGGTCACAACCCCCTCTCTAACCATGGTCTTGTTAATGGAAGGTTTGTCTATCCCCCTGAGAACTCAGAGCTATAAGGTGAGAGAGGTTATATATTCCACTGGCAGAAAAAGTAGAGGTGTACTATTAGGAGTAACCCCGAGGATATTTTTGGGCCTTCTGACCTAAAACTGCAGCTCCACCTACCCAACCTACAGTCCAGAAAGAGAAATATTTGTCCTCTCTTCTGCAGCAAACAAAAGACACATTTGCTGAAATCTGGAAAACAAAGAGTGATATTATGAAACCAGAGGGTGAGATTTCTTAGTTAAACTGAAAAAGAAAGAGAAAGACTAATAACAAATGCAAGAGAAGTGGAAGGAACAAGCTACCGACTCACTGCCAACCCCGAGGTTGGATAATTTATGGAGGTTTCCATGTGTCATGCCTTAAGAAGCCCCCTACATTCTTTTCCAGTTGTACAGGTTTGCAGCTGAATTCAGACAGCTCCAGCAGTTGCAGATAGCAACATCCAGCACTGATCTTACATCTACATCTGTTATAGGTGGGTCTGTGTAATTACTGTCCAGCTGAGTGAAGCTTTTAGTGGGGTTTTGGGTTTGAGATTGACTTTTTGACAACATTTTCTTGTTTACTAGAATGAAACCTCTTTTACTTGCAAATTAAGAAGTGAGATATAAATGGGAAAGGGAAAATGAATATTCTGGGCAGGACTGAGAGGGTTAAGAGGCTCAAGGGGATTGTTGTGTTAATAGGATGGCAGAAGAGGCCAAGAGATGAGTATACACTTCTTGTTTAGGACAGAAAACCAGTTAACTACTGTAACAAAAGCCCACTGCCTGCTGTGAATGTTCTTGGACAGTCTGCTTAAAAAATGACCTCTGGGCTGTTGCTTGCCAGCAGAGCCAAGTCTCCCTGCAATCCCTTTATTCCTCAGCTGAAGCTGCTCAGCCTGGAGGATTCCTGGAAAGCTCTTTGCCACCAAGTGCCTTGGCCTAGTTCTCTGCAGAGGCTTTAAATTACCAGCACAGTGACCATGACCTTCAGGGTGGGAAGTACAGAAGTTCTTTCCAGCTTTCAGGAGAAAGCTTTACCCCTCCAGAATAAGGGAGTGTGGGTGGGGAGCACCTCAGTCACCCCTCAGCACTGAGATGCCTGGGTTCATCCCTTCAGTTTTTCAGCAAAGCCTGTCCAGAGGACAAGCCATATCAGTGCTCTGGAGCAGCCCTTTCCATGGGTCAGGTTGCTGCTGGTGTTTCTGTTGAGCTTTCTTTTCATCACCAACAAATCAGCTCAATATTTCCTTGTGAAGGGGCATTGATCAGGTACTTCCAGTGACCTCTCCCACCTCCAAAGCACCTGGCACATCCCACCAAGCCCAGAGAAGCTTTTTGAGGAAGGCAGATGAAGCTACACCTGCTACCAGAGCCTATTTGTTTCCTGCTCTTTGCACTCCCACATCCACTGCCTGCCTCTTCCTCTTCCTGACCTCAGACAAGCAAACACTTTCCACTGGAACACAACAAATGCCGTAAAAAAACCTTGTTCCACAAAAAAAAGAGTAAACAAAGCTACAGAGGAACTCTCTGCAGAATTCCCTTGAACAGCAAATTTCACCAGGGGTCAGGGAGACCTCCAGGCTTCCCTGCTGCCACAGGCAGAGGTGGGCAGACCCCTTGGGAGCCCTGCAGGGAGCTGGGAGGGCTCAGTGTACGTCACCTCTTGCCAGAGCAAGAGGGTGCGAGACCGTAAATACCCAGCACAGCAAACCTGCCGGGCTTGACGTAACCCCCCGCCAGCTTCCAAGGTCAACAGCACCCTGTTTATACTGTGCAGGGTGAGAGGAGGCATTCTGGGAGAAAGGCAAACAGAGGAGATGTCCCATGCCCGTACAAAAGGGGCTGTATTCCCGTGTTGCTCCGTCCCGAGTTGGGAGGAACATAAAATTAGCACTGTTTTCATTTATTCATTGTACAAACATTCTGCGTGGTGCCCAGCCCCACGTTTCCTTGCTGAGCCTGCAAGTCTCCATCAGGGAGGCTGGGAGGGGGGCAAAGTTAGGTTCAGTCCAAGCAGCTGATTAACAAGGTGAGGTGAGGGCACGAAAGTGGCAAAAGGGGAAAAAAGGAGAAAGGGACAGCCGTGAGTTGTGTGTGCACAGCATTGCCCTGGCCAAGAGAGCAATCCACGCTGTGCCTCCTGTGCAAAAGCTATTTCACTGTCACCCAGGGATGGCCAGGAAGGCTGGACTTGTGTCACACACTGTGAGCATGGAGCTGGGCAATAAGAGGGACAGCAAGTCCCTTGTGCACCATGGACTGTGAAGTTACGTCCCATCCGATTAATAGCCCTGTGCCACCCCGGGCTGCCACCTCGCCACTGCCCTCTTCCCTCACCTAGGAGATGTCAGCCCTTCCCTGTACCTCCAAACACAAGAGCAAGTATCTCTGGGGAGCCCTCCTCAAGTGCAGAGGGGTGAGCAGCCCCAGGACGCTGGCCATCCCCCCTGTGTGCCCAGCCCCAGCCCAAATGCTGGTGTGAGCCCTGACACCACATATTTTAAGCTGGTGATGCCCATCACCTCCAGATTTTCCTTCTGGGCATCCAAGGATGAAGATGAGTTGCTGGGCAGCCAGGATAAGCATAAGAGGCCTCATCTTGATGATCTGGCATTGCCAGTGCCAGATCTTTAACCGAATGTGTCCATCCCCACTCCCGCCATACAGCCCCATTGCGCAATCGGAAAGACACCAAGGGGACAAGAGAAGCAAAAAGAAAAATATATTTATTTTAAAAATCCACTGCCAAACAGACCTCGGTCTGTGTGCACCATCCCACCCTCCAGCCCAGGATTCTATTTTTGTCAGGGGATGAACAAGCCACAATATCGGGGTGGGGGCGAGCCCCGCTGTTTACGTCTGCCAGCGCAGGGATGGGCTGAGAGCAGAAGGCAGCTCATTCAGCAGGAGTCCCAGCCTCCTGGCCACTGCAGGTTCAATAAGTACTTTGTCCAGCACAGGAGGTTCAGGAAGGGCAACGTTTCCAATCCGGGATGCAAACAGGGCTGGGAGAAGTCGTGTGTGTGAGTGGGGCTGGATTTTTAAATATGGAGTGAGTTTTCCACCTGCACCAACAAGGCTGATATTCACAGTGGAATAAAGGGGCACAGGTGCTGAGTTTGGTGGGGAAGTTCCTCTGTGTCCTTTTTACCCCCAGATGTTGACTCATTTTTTTTATCCCTTCCACTCTCTCAGGATAAAATTTAAGTAGGCAAAGCCTCTCCTGGGAGGTTTTAGGCCCCTCCTAATTTTTAGCTCGAGGTGTGTCAGCAGTGTCCCTTTTCATCCCTCCAGGGGGACTCCAAAGTAAGACCATACAATGACCCCCTCATGGATCAGTGACAAAAGCCATGACATGGACATTTCTATATTACAACATCCTTTCCCCATCACGGCATCTTGGCTTGGAGAAATCCAGAACCCAAGAGTGAGGGTCAAAGCTGACATTTTGGGGTGGCAGCTTCACCCTTACGGACCATCACTGCCCAGAGAAACAGCTTAGCAGAGCAGCAAACACACCCCTGGACTGCTGCAGCAGATAAGGGCTTTGCTGGCTTTGAAAGAAGGAAGAGGGCTGGGAATGGAGATGTTCAGATGTTTTGGCTCCACCACTGGCTTCACCCATAGCCTTGAGCAGGGCACTTTGCTTCTGTGTGCCTCAGCTCAGTGGGTGTCAGAGCTCTGGCAGCATCAAATATGGATCGCTGAAGGAAATTGTGGCAGCTGATCAAGAAGTGTCTGTTGCAATGTCAGACAACTGACTGTAAAAGCATGAACAACACTTCTGGACACTAGCCCAAGGGTCCTGGATTGACCCTAAATCTTCAGAACCTGAAGAGTGTTCACAGACTGAAATTGTGCACCTCACTCTACCTGTGCACAGAGCCACTGGGATCACACAGCCCCTTCTCACACCAGCAGGGTTTTTTAAAAAATGCCAAATTAGCTTTTAATAGGACACAACAATTCCAGAAATTATAAGGGTTTTAGGGACACAATACCCTCCTTTTCATTCTGAGAGTAAGACAAGCTGAGAGCTGTAGATGACTGCTCTGGTAGTTGTAGGGAAGAAGCAGCAGTTCACAGCCATGAGGGTTTGATTAGCACAAATTTTAAAAGCAGTTTGAAAGGTTTATTCTACTATTTTTCTACTTCTTTTTTCTTTCCTTCTTTCTTGGCTGAAAACCTACCCAAGCCCACCTGTCACAGTTTTTGACAACCTGCGACTATCACCTTAATTGACACAACCTTCTTCTGTCTGGTGTTTTTCTCTTTTCTGGCCATTTTCATTCAGTGACTGCTTCCAATATATACATTCTGGATATTCAATAGTTTTCACAGGAAAGCTATTATCCACTTTTTCTTAGCCACAGGGTTTATTCTCTGTTCAAATATTCATGCTCCCTGAAGGCTAAACTTGATTGGGAATAGACATAAGCCTCCTTTTAACTTTATAATGACATGTAAAAATCTTACCTAACTGCAAGCACTTTTGCAATGTGTTACCTGTATTTCAAAAAGCCATGAACTGTTGCTTTCTCTCTTTAAACAAAAAACAAAAGTCATCTATGCCACTTTTTTTTTACCTGGCCACTCCTCAGCTTAAAGAACAAACAAACACAAGAGCAGTTTATGAATCACTATTTCTCTGAACATATTTAGCTGTTTTTCCAATCCTTCCTGATGCAGACAAAAAACTGGGACAGCCAGCAGGTACTGAGCAGTTTCTACCCCTTTCCTGAAGCTGCTAAGAAACCGCTATGTGTAGAGCATCACATTTTCCTAACTGGTCAGCTCTGAAGTGGAATTTTCTCTGTTCCCTGGCTTAAGCTCACCAAAGGTTCAAATGAGGTTTTCTTTGCCAAACCACGGCAGCAGCAGTGGGTACAGAGGGCTCAGTTATTCCACATCAAAACAACTAAACCTGTACATTTCCCAAAAGATCTTTATGTTATGGGGAGAAAGGGCTGTGGCCAGGCATGAGCTGTTTCGGAGTGTCTCACGTACGTGAGTCTGAGCAAAATCAGCCAGGTCACATTTTATAGATCCTGTCTATGTGTCTTTTACACCCAGCTGGAAATACCGAGTCCTGCCTGGAGCATGAGCTGTCATGCCCCATCTGCAGCGTGTTTTGCCTGTCTCCTCTCATTGCTATGGCTACGCCGTGCTGCCCATGAGGAAACACCCCAGCTCACGGCGGGGACAGGCAGGGGATGATCCAGCACAGCCCTGTCTGTCCCAGCCCACCCAGCACCTGCAGGTGGTGGCAGCCCTTGGATAGATCCAACGTGCTTTGAGAAGGTGGGAAAGGCCCTGGTTAATCTCGGCAGATGAAGAATTAAATTTGATATGAACAGACAGCAGATGTATTGACTGACAGGTTTGTGAGGTGGGGGAAGCAAGCACAACCACAGGCTGGGCAGAGAACAGATTGAGGGTTCACTCTCACTGAGGAGCAGGACTTGGTGTGGGTAGATAAGAAGCTCAGAATGACCCAACAATGTGCACTTGCAGCCCAGAAAGCCAAACGTGTCCTTGGCTGCATCAAAGGCAGTGCTTCAGGTGGCAAAGACACTGTCCTTCCCAATGTCCTTTCCAAAGCTTTCCCTCACTGCCCTTTGGACTTTTAACATATGGGCACCCGGAAAGTTTCAAAATTGATATCTAGTGCTGCACTACTGGGGAAAAAAAAGGTGTGGGGGGATAATCCAAAGGGAAATTCACAACCAAAATTTGGTATTGAGTCTCTGGGATGGAATAAGGTGCTTGGAGGAAGAAGTGAGGCTCCATGCTCTGTGGTCTGGGAGCATTACCTGTCAGGATGATGGATGGTGGTTATGAGCCTCAGGTTAAAAAGTGAGGCAGTCAAGGAAGCAAGTTTTGAAGTGAGGCATGGGACCAAAATAATTTATGGAGAGAGGAGAAACTATAATATCACAAATCAGACGGAAAAGCAGGATCTTGGGAAAAGAGCGCGAAGTGCAGATATTAAAGATCATATTAAAAGAGAAATAGAAAGAGATACTGAGAGAGCTGTGTGGTTTTGGTGCAAGGGGGGCATGGGGGAGACCTGCCTGTGCTCAGTTTCAGGCTTTACCTTTACTTTAGGCTGATGGTGCTCTCTTCCATGTTAGAAACAACAGATTTTTCAAACAAAAGTGCTTTTCTCTACTGTGAACACCTCAGCAGCTTCTCACCTGCTCCCAGCTGTCATCTGGCCCCTTCAGAAGCCAAGGTCTGCAGTCACAGACCCATTTCCTCCTCCCCAGTCACAGCTTTTTATCCATCTCAAAGGTACCAGCAACCCCAAAGGGAAAAAAAAAAGGAAAAAAAAAACCTACTACAGTCCTGTCAGCACTTTCTCACAACTTCACTACTGCCAAGGATTCAGTTATGGAATCCTCTTTAGTTTTGGGGTAGTCTCCTCAGGCTCCAGCATTACTAGATGTGTGTGCAGGCTCTCCATTTCCACCCATTTCACCCCAAATAACCTTTAAGCAAACTCATTCCCAAATGCCTCCTTTCTCTGCCTTTATATCACTTATCAGTTCCTGATGCTGCAAGTGCCTCCCTTTTGCTGAGCATCCTTTCCTTCCCTCTATCACCTGCCTCCCTACCTCAGCAGCAAGTGGGGCCATGCAGGAGTTCCCTGAACTGTCCTGTTTGCTGCTCTCTTTGGACTTCCCAGTGGATCTGCTCCTTTCTGCTCACACTGCAGTGATATTGACTGCACTGCAGGCACACATACTTTGCTCAGGTTCCTTAATTAGCTTCATCTTATTTTAGTTTGCATAAACCACTTTTTCTTTTTATTACACAAACTATTTCTTCTCTCTCAACCACTTGTGGTGCCCCAGTCAGTTTGCTTCCAAACCAGAGGGCTAAATTTAATCCCCCACTCCCCATTCAGCTTTCTCCATTTACAGTATTTTTTTTTTGGTAATGCTTTTTTTTTTTCCCTTTCTTTTCTTTTCTGGGTTGAGTGTTTGGTTTGGGATTTTTTTTTCCTTCTTTCCAAGAGGCCGGGCTTCCTTTTTTGGTCCATAAGCCCTCCTATTTCCCCCTGCCCCCTGGATGCCTGCCTACCTTTACTCTAAAATCCAGAGGAGGATCCAATACACTTAGAGTGCCAGCTCTTCAAGAGGTATCTAAGGAGGCTGACAGGAGTTTGATGGTCTCTTTTGCAGCCAGTGGCAGCTAATGTGGTCTGAAACCCTCTCTCTCTTTTTTGCCATTCACACACAGTTCTTACTCTTCAAGCTTGCTGCTGCTGCCACTGCCTGAAAGGACCTGAAATACCACATAGGGAATTTTGATTTCTTCTGGGAAACCAGGGAAGGAAAGAAAAAAACCCCCAAAAAACGCAGGAACACTCATCTGGAGATTGTGAAGAAGACACACAGCAACAGCAAGAAGTGGCAAGCTCTTTACTTCTTGAACACTGAAAAAGACCTCATTTCTCTGCCAGGTGTATGGGACTTAGATTCTGGAAGCACTGCACTGAACTGTTAAAGGTAAAGTATCGCACTCTCCTCCCTTCTCTCTCTCTTTGGTGTCTTTTCCTTAACTTTCCTAAGTGCTCTACAGAAGCAGGCTCTCAGTCAGTGGATTGGTTGTTTCCCTGCTGAGCAACCAGCAGAGAAATGTGAGATAAGTTGTAAAATTGATTGAGCTTTTCCCTCCTGCAAGCAGCGCTGCTGTGGAGGGGAGCCTGGGCTTCACCTCGGCACATCCCCACCAGCACCCCACACCTGATGGGGAGCAGATCTATAGCCAGGGGCAGCAGCTGTGAGCCAAGTTTGTTGGTTGGCTTGGGGAAGGGAGGGGAAGCAAGGATGGATTCAGTGGTTCTACAGTCAGAACCGTGACGTGGGAGAGCAGAGACAGGGGTATCCCCATCCTCCCTCCCCAGACCACCCTCCGACCCGTCAGTGGTTGTTTGTGATGGGTTTCAGCTGCTGCTGGGGCTCGGGTGCTGTGTCTGATCCTGTTCCCGAGCTCTGGGGATGGAGGTGCTGTCCTGCTGATTTGTGGCCAGCGTCCCAGCCAGCACAGGGGTCTCCTGTGGCTGTGGCTTTGCTCGGTGTCATTGCCCTGCCACGGGGCAGGCAGAGGGTGACCCCTGAGCTAGAGTGGTGCTGAGCTCTGGAGGGGCTGACAAATTCAGAGAATGAAAAGAGCCAGGATGCCCGAGGGTTTGACAGCTCTCCCCTTATGTGAGGATGTCAGGGACTGGCTGCTGGCAGAGTCCCCTGGGCTGCTTCCAGTGAGCTGCTCCGTGTGTTCCTCAGGACCTGCCCGTTTTCCAAATCCATTCACAGACGAAGCATATTTTTAGAAATAGTTTTCAAGGAGCTGAGCTCTTCTCCAGAAGTAGAAAAAAGGTTTTATTTGTCAGAATCTCTGTCAGAAATTACTTTTTTCCATTCATTTACTACTCTTTAGGACTTCTCATTTGAATCTTGTGCTCAGTAGATCTCTGCACATAGCATAAAGAGCACATTTTAACCTTTCCCTTTGGAGTTGTTTAGCCAAGAAAACGTCAGTTTGTAAAGCTTTCCTGGGTTTCTAAAATAGCTTTGCCAGATGTGAAAAGGGGGAAATGTCCCACAATGAAATAGTTGGGAGAGAGGAATTTCTTAGCATTCCTCACTACTTTGGTTTTCATCTATAAGCTCCTGGTAAAGGATATTGGCTGGGCAGAGGGGCCAGTGGTTTGGGCACTGAAATTTGTGGGGTTTCAAATCCTGCGAAGGCACTATTGGAAGCTGAACTATTTCTTTCTTTGCCTTGGTTGTTTGATGTTATATTTTCCTGCTGGCTTGAAGAGACTGTCTCTGCCTGACAGGTCAAAGGGGACATTGCCTCTTTCTGAGATGTTTCAAGTTGTTGTCAGAGTGGAAAAGGGGAGGCATCACCTCCCACCATCACTGGACGGGACAGAGGCTGAGCTCTTTCTGCAGCCTGAGCAATCTTTGGGGGGAAGCTCCATCTGTTCCACTTGAACTGCTGTTTAATGTTTCATATAATCACCTCTGTGTACAGTAGCCAGGTTTGACAGCAGCATGAGGCCTGGAGGATGAATGGGCAAAGAGAGCAGACAGGATAGGAAATTGATGGTGTGAAAAGAGGGGGAGGGAAAAACTTACTAAGGAGAAGAGGACACTAAACAAAATTCAGCAGGCTTAGATTCCATCAGAGCAAACAGCTCGTCGCTGTAAAACATTCCCAGTAAGTGAGGAACATTAAGGGAAAAGAGAATGGATGGTATCACTTAAAAGACAGAATCAAATGAATGTACATGAAAAAAAAGGTCAAATTGTTGCTCAGTGGTCTTGCCCAGGAATGCACATAATGATGAGGAACCCCAGAACTCCAAAATCCACTCCATTACTGGTCTTCACTCTCCTTTCCCTCTCCGGTGGGGCAGATCCTGTGCCAGCCTGAGCTGCACGGACCTGGTGCCTTCAGTGCCTCCCCACGCTGCCCGACACCGCCGCCAGCGCGGGCTGGGGCACGGCCAGCTGGTCCCTTTGAAAAATCAACGGGACCTTTCTTAGCCGCCTGAGGCATCTTTTCCACCGACACCCGCCTCCGTCTCCTCGCTTCCCCTTTTCCCTTGCCAGTGGTGGGATGGCTGCTCTACCACAAGACAAGCTAACCCAAGCTGCTCTCCTCCGCCTCCTCCTCCTCCTCTCCCCCCCTTCCCGAGCCCTGTGCAGGCTCCACGTGTGGAACAAGCCGGGCTGTGTGTGCCGCTCGCAGGCAGCTTCCCAGCAGCGGCAACAAAAGCCGTGTTCATAGCGCCTCTGGACCACATAGGGAGCCAGCGCACGGCGGCTGCGAGCAGCCCAGAGAGCCGGGGCTGTTTAAAGAGCGAAGGGGAGAGAGGGACAGCAAAGAGAGGGAGCTGTTATATATTTAAAAAAAAAAAAATTACCTGAGCCCAGTGCAACAACGGAAACCTTACAGTTTACTTTTAAAAACTCAGAGCTTCCTTGTGAGTGGGCAGAACAGCCCGGCCTGTGTGTGCGGGGCAGGGCTGCGGGCTCCGCTGTGTGCACAAGGGCGGTGTGTGAGCGCTGCCGCCAGCCCTCCCCTCAATGGGCTCACAGTATAAATCTAAAGAAGCTTTTTGTTGGCCTGATGAATAGGCAGGGGGTTTTGTCGCGCTACCCGCGCAGCCTTTTTTGAGACACTTCACACCGAGATTTTTTTTCCTCCTCCGTGTGCTTTTCGCTGGACTTTCCTTTTTTAAGAAAAATTTCCACGTCTCGCTTGGCATGACATTCCACCTTCCCTGCGTACATTCCACCTTGATTGCTGCGTACAGAGCAGAGAGCAGAAGGGTGGGAGAAGGATGAGAAATACCAGAATCACTCTGCTAGGGCACCCCAAGCCCCTCCATGTGCTTCAGCTTTTGAAATGCCCTGAGGTGTTAAGTAGCAGCCCCACAGACCGCCTTGCTCCCACTTCCTTCCCCTGCTTTACAAGCCCAACTGCTGTGCCATCGGCTGTGGTGATCTAATGCTCCCAAAGGCTCCAGAACACGGATGGAGGCAGCAGAGCCATGTCCCTGCTGCTGGGACCAAGGATAAGGGAGATGCTGTGACTTGAGCATGTTGGGCACCCAGCGATGTCCAGCAGCCACCAGGACCCCATTCCTGCTGGACACACTGTCCTGGAAGGTGGCAGTAGCCTGGAAGCTGCTTTCCTGTGGGTTTCTGTAGTTCTGGCAGTTCCTGAGCTTGGGTGAGGGGAAAACCTTGCTGTGCTGGGGAGCTGGGCAGGAGGAGAGCCACAGAGAGAGTTCTGCTGAGAGAAGGGAGGAAGAGATGAAAGTGGGGTAATGAAAGACTTCTGCCAAGCATAATCCTTTGGGTTTTTCACCTTTGTAGTTGCTCTTTATGTTAACCAAGGCATAGCAACTCATGGCTTTTCCATGAGTTTATAGAGCAAGCCAGAGGATACCTGGGGCAGTAAAAGTGGGGAAAATTTTGGACAAGACCCAAAATTAACTCAAGTGAATGAATAATCCTGCCTTATTGCTCAGTTCCTGCCAGGTTGTCACTGATTGTGTGGGGGCTTCTGATGGCAAGGAGCAGTGACTGCTGTGAAGAACTTGGGTTAGGGGATGTCCCATGAGAGGCAGGTCTGGACAGCTTGACCCCAGTGCTTGCTGAGATATTAATGAGGCACTACATGACCCATGAACACAGGGATAGTCCTGGTTGCCTCTCTCTTATCAGGGAGATAAGATCACCTGGGAGCCACCTGGGAGCCACCTGGGAGCCAGGGATCTCCTGACACTGCTTGGTGTGGGGCAGCTGAACCCAGCCTCCCTCTGCGCCCAGCACGGCCTAGGGTGGGTCCTGGAGGAAAGGGACTGGCTTCAACAGAGGCCACATCAAGTGACAAGAGACAAAAGGGCAAGAGCAACCACCTCATGACATGGGGATGAAGTGATCAGGACAGGAAATCTCTTCTGGCAGGGTCGCGCTCACGGGTTAGG
Organism: Prinia subflava; assembly: GCF_021018805.1. Classification (NCBI taxonomy): domain Eukaryota; kingdom Metazoa; phylum Chordata; class Aves; order Passeriformes; family Cisticolidae; genus Prinia; species Prinia subflava. The sequence continues at coordinate 7,527,336 of NC_086261.1, forward strand.
CCTGAGAGGAGTAAAATTGTCTATTAAGCCATGCCAAATAAACCTAGTGTGCATTAGAGGGAGAATATGGAATGTAAATACTCATGCTTCAAGGCAGAAGGCAACCACTAAGTGCCTCATGTTAAAAAGAAACTTCCTCCTCAGCAATTTACTCCCTATTTTTCGATGATGAAAACTTTGCTCTGAAGCTGGTAATATAGGTCTTGTCTAAGACAGGATACTGGTCTGAACACACACCATTGGTTTCATTGGGTCTGGCAATTTTCATGTGCCTTTGGCTTCTCCGGTGCCCTTGGTTACTGCCCAGTGGGAAGAAGACTTGGGCACTTTATTATTTGTTTATTTAGTAGTGTAGACAACCACTGAAAGACAAAAGGAATCGTTTGTCATGGCTGTAGGACATACAGATTTGACTTAATAGGAATAATTTGACAGGACACAGAAATCTGTTGGGGAAACTAAAAGGAAATAACCAAGGAACATCTCCTGCCTGAGGTTAGATCACAGACTGGATGAGAAAGGTGTGTGGAAAAAAATGCAAAGGCCAGCAGCTGATAAACAGATGAAGATGTTGCTGATCCCTTCCTGCTGGAGCTCCCATCCATCATTTGCACCTCTGCTGAGAGAGCAGTCGCTGTGCTGGTGATTGAATAACCTGTAATCCACAGCAAAACCTGTGGCTCCTGCTGGGATCCTGCACAGGGTCAGGGATAAACACCCCTGGAAATCCCCAGGCACCACAGGCTTTGCACAGGGCAGGGCAGATTCAGTAGTTTTGCTGGCATAAATATACTGACTGCAGAAGATTATTCCAGCTTAGCAGTCCTGTGGTAGAGCAGCTGTAGATCTCAGTATAATTAGCATTACATCATCTGTACCACAGCTTCAAGGTTGAAATAATCGTGTAGGTTACATATTGGAAATTACAGAATGGCTTTCAGATAAATGATTAACTGTCACTGTTACTCACCCCCAAAAAATAGTTTCTCTGGTGGTTGGTGTATAAATAATAGCCTGTACCTCTATAGTGCTCAGCTTCAAAGTAATACTTCAGTGCTCTACCACAACAAACACCCTCCCATTCCGTAATAACTGGTCTGCAAATGATGTCTTTTCCTCTGTTGTAAATTATACCATGCAGTTACTGCCACTGCTGCTATTGCATTCAGTCTGGTGAGTAAATAATACTCTTTCCCTACCATTGTATCTGGGGTTTAAATAATAACCTGTCCTCATGCAGTAGTTGGCATGTAAGCATCACCCTCATCCTGCCTGGCACTTTGGAGTGCACAGAACATCCTGCTGCTGCAGAACAAATTGTAGCTTTCCTGTCCATAGTATTTGCCCTCTAAATATTGCTCTGCTGTTTTGTATAGCACTTATTGTATAAATAGTACCCTGCTGCCTTGTAGTAATTGATATGTAAGCGATCCCATCAGGCTGGAGGGTTCTTACTCTGCTGATATTGCCTACTACACCAGCACTGTGCAGAGGGCTCCCAGCTTAGCCCTCCACCACTGATACTTGGGCCTTCTCTCAAAAAACAGGGTGGTCAGTGGCCACAGGGCTAATGCTACCCTGCAACCATCACTGTGTGTCAGCAGGAAAAGGGATCACCCCTTTGCTTAGCCAGCTAGCCCATGGGATTGTGACCCTCCCTCGTGCCCTTCAAGACCACTTTTCCAGAGTCAGGACAAAATCCTTGTGCCTTCATAATTCCCAGATTCTCTGCAGTTTGTCTCCTGAAATGCTATTTACAGCAGAGGTCACCTGCTATTGCGTGGCTTCCTGCCTGTTACAGGAGACGTGGAAGGATTCAGCACCACCAATAATGTTGAGATGTGTTCAGCAGAGGACAGGAGGGTCTTCACTGCTCAGCTCTGAATCTGTCCAAGCCCAGCATGCCCTCGATTCCCTCTGCGGTGCTGCACCCATTTCATCTGCAAAAGCATTTGCATATCAGCATAGAGAAAGGCACACACACCTTCCTTTGTACCCATCAGCGCATGAATGTGCTTTGGACCATTTTGGCCATTCTTTTGCCATATCCAGGTAGGAATGTGGGTTACAGACATGAAGAGCTCAGAGTCAACCAAGATCTTCATTTCTGCTCACCTTCAATGCTGTGCTTCCAGCTCTCACTGGCACATACAACAAACCTGAATTATCTCACTCAGGCACCATCACCCCTCTGAGAAATACGGCTTCAAGTTCAGTGTGGGCTATGAAGCCTTCCTGAGAAATTAGTTCTTGAGTGAGCTGGCATCTGCTGAATATCACACTGTCCTTTTTCAGCTTTTAAATCCACAAAGGATACCTCACTTCTGCTCTTGTTTTGGTCATTTGCATACAATTGCCATTGGCCTCCTACTTGGATAAGCACATGGAACCAACATAAACACATGTACTGTGTGAATGTAGTGCTCAGCCCTTTCTTTCCTAGATGCTAAGGTTCTCCACTCCTCCTGCATATTCCATGGCACCTCATCTGTTCAGATATTGATGGAGAAAGGGTGTTTTAGCAACTTCAGAATCACAGTCTAGCAAAAAAGACAAGAAGGTTGGAGTTTTTTATGCTTGAAATGGAAAATTTCTCACACTGCAGTCTCAGATCAACACTGACGCTTTACTCATTTCTCTATTATGTGTATTGGCAGAAGTGAAGATAAATACATTGGTTGGCACCTTCTCTTCAACCCTGGCATGGTTCATTTCCAGTTTCTTCAGTTCTCCAACTGGATTGCTTTCTGTTCTGTAACGTCAAGTGCAGCTGACTGGTTTTCTGTAAATCTGCATGCAGTACCTCACCCATCAGAGATGTCTCTTTCTTCTGTGCTGTTGGGTATCATTAAACAATAATGTTACTAAACTGGTTGGGTATGAGGGTCATTAGATATTCAGATAGCTGATTGGATTTATCTCCCTTATAAAATCAGTCCTTTTCCAGAAGTTGCTTTAGGGTTTCAAAGCCAGTTTTACAGCAGAGTACGCAGAGACAGAGAAGCAGTTCTGCAAATGCCATTATGTGCCTTGCTCATCCATTTGCATCTCTAAATTCTGAAACACAGTGCACAATTGGCAGATCATCAGAGTTTCACTACACAGATTTCACCTCCCAGAAATCTCACAAGAGATATTCACCCTTTGCTATTATGTCAAAACTTTTACTCAAGATCCTTGAAAGTGCCACATAGAAGCAATCTGTTAAATATTTTAATGACCAGCAGGTCTGGTGTCTCTTGATTTCCAAAATACCTGCTTTTAGTTTTCATTCCATTTTGCAACATCCTTATGGTGGGAGGGAGATTCACTTGTGCAGAGCATTCACAGGGCCCAGCCTGAGGGCAGAGGATGTCCAGCATGGATTTTGTACATTCCCAATGCCCACAGGAGGCTCAGAGGACTCCAGATACTGGCTGGACAAAACTGGAGTCTGTATGGACCAAACTTAAGGGGCCAAAATTAATATCACTGTAGGCCCTCACCTTCCCATTATGCTTTCATTAAAAATCATTAAATGAAAGGTTGACTCATTCAACCACGTTTGCAGGAATGCTCCTCCTAAATGTTGGAGAATATTTTTGGTTTGAACATTTAGCTGTCAGCTATTTTCCTGAACATCTCTCCTGTTGTGTGGTTTACTTCAGTGGAAGTTTGTGGTGCCCACTAATGCTGTGTTGGCTCTTCAGTTGCAGCTATGGAATTTCCATGATCTGCAGGCTGCTGTGGGACACTACCCAAATGTTATGTATGATTTCATCCAATTCTCACACTGTGTGTAAAAGTCATAGAGGTTTTTCCTTGCTATATTGTCTCAAGGAATCAATTCTTCTTCTGTGTGGAAACAGTGTTCTCTTTGCCAACTTGTGAAGATTTAGACATCCTTCTCGGGGCTCTCCCTGCTGTCTTTTCAGGACTTGCAAGCAGTTACCTGTCTAGACTAGGTTTTAATAGAAGAATTTGGGATTAATGTTCCCAACCTCAGAGGTAAATGGCACCTTTACTACTGATTCCAGTGGTAACTGGATCTGGCCACCCGAAAATTTACCTGCCCATCTTATTGGAAGAATGACAAGATGGGTTAAAATAAATCATAATTATTACTTGCCTTTGAATTGGTCTTCTATGCCAGTAGTACAAAACAAATTTACTTTTGTACAGTTTCTCTTAGTATTGTTGCATATTTGAGTTAAAATACCAGCATAGCATGCTCCAGGGTCCATTTTAAAACCCACAACTCCTCCATCAGTGCTGGACCATATTTGCAGGTTTTACACAATTTTCTAGGCCGTTATTCTGCCAACAAGGGGATCTGTGTTGGTGCCTGTCTGTTCCTCAAAATGTGGGCACTGCTGGTTTTAAGGTGTTCCACATATCTCTGGAAAAACAACATTTTCTGTTGCCCTTACAGAACACTTTACCAAACAGTGGACAACATTTTGGAGCTCTCCCTTAGCCACATCTTGTACATAGGAATTTATTTACCTCTCGGAAAACTTGTTTTTCCCATGTAATTGCAGTTTGGGTTTCCTCCATACCTCACTTTCTCTTTTTGAAGGTATGACATACAGACTTTGCTTAGCAAACTGCAAATTTGGGCTTAGCAGCAGCAGCCCTCAAAATGTCCATGGCTTGTGTTAAGATTACATTTCCTTCCCTTCCTAGTCTACACCTTACAGAATAATTTTATATTTCCTGTAAGAGCCTTGCTTTTTCTCAGGATTCCCGTGGTCTCCCCAAATTCACATTTAGGCTCTCTAGGCTTGGCCACCTTTCTAGATGCTGAGATCTCTAAGGCAGAGACTGTCACCTGTCTGTCCAGTGGAGCCCAGAGATGTGAGCTGTAATGATTACTGACATTCATTCATTGACTCTAGACTGAAACCCATTTTGGAGGGGGTGATTGTCTTCCTCGTGCTCTCTCTTTCAGTGTCACATCCACACCATTTTCTCCTAAGTTATACCATACCTAAACCCATTTATAAGGTTTATAAGATTAAAGGATCTCTATATAGAAAATATACATTCAGGTCACAGAGTTTGGCTTTATTTCCAGTGAAGTGTCTCTGTTTTGGGGGTAGTTTCAGCACGTGTTAGAAGGGAACAGACCTTTCAGTGTGGGCAGAGTTTCAAGAAGACACTAAGACCTCCTTAGGGAAAAAAAAAAAGGAAAAGTCTGTGATTGAATTTTGGACTGAGTAATGGGTCCCATATGATTAAAATTTTATCCTTTTATCTTTGTTGCTTTTTTCAGGAAGTGTTTGTTTGAAGGGTTTTCTTGGTGAATTTTTGGCCTGAGCCAAGATGGAAATCTCAAGACAAGCAACTGAAACTCTTCTGCCACTTATTCTCTCTTAGGAATGAGGAGTCCCCCTACCTTTCCTCCTGGGTGGGTGAATACATCACCTAGAGAAAAAGATCCATTGCTGGGAGGGGTCAGAGGCTGAGAAAGGACAATTTCTTGGGCATCTTTTCCATCATCTTGCTCCTTTCTTTCTAGCTCTCTTGCCAGTCTCATAGAATAGGGCTTAAATCTTTTGAGGTCTCTGATGGATGATCCTTCTCTGTGGCAGCCCCAAAACAGGCTTGTTTGGCTGTGAACCATTTTGTTGTTATCTTCTTTCTTCTCATGGTTTGTTCTCCGCTGTACTATTTGGCTTCATTCTAAAGCATCACTGTAGTAGAAAAACACAAGAGAGAGATTTATTTTCTGCCTGGAGTACCCTCTGGTTTCTTCCCAAGAAGAAAAGGACAGTCTGAACCAAAGGCAGGAATTACTGTTTGGACAAAGTGACCTGACAAGTGAATAGGAGCAGTGAATGAGTGTCCGTGCCCAATGGAAGTGCCCCTAGCATGGAGAGCTGAGCATCCCTGGGTGTTCCCTGCACAGAGAAATCCCCTTGGAATGACTGGTGCAGGACAGGACAGTTGGCTGCACTCTGTTCTCCAAAAGGAACGGAGCAGTAGTGAATTAAACAGAGAACTTACTGACTGAGCCAGTTAAGTTAAACACACACAGTGTGTCTTAGTTACGAGGGAAGAGAGCACTGCACACCAAAACGGTCTCCTGGTACAGGAACAGTTTGAGCACACAAAAAAAAGGAAGGAATTGTACAGGGATGCAGTGTTATGAAGATGCTCAGAGGTGTGGAGCACTTCTTCTTTAGAGACTGGCTGGGAGAGCTGGGATTGCTCAGCCTGGAGAAGAGAAAGCTCCAGGGAGACCTCAGAGCACCTTCCAGTACCTAAAGGGGCTACAAGAGAGCTGGAGAGGGAGTTGGGACAGGAACATGCAGTGACAGAACAAGGGGAAATGGACTCAAACTGACAGAGGGCAGTTTACATTTAAAAAATTTAGATCAGCACTGGTTGATCTTTAACATCCCATCAAACCCAAACCATTCTATGATTCTATGACTACCGTGAGGTGCCATGAGATGGCAATGGCTGGGGGAGTGACTGGGGGTGAATATAAAGGGAAAACATGAAAGAAGAGATTGTCTGGTGAGATTTCAACAGGGCCTTAAGCCATCCACACACTTGCAGGAAAGCCCCTGGTTTGTACAGCCAGACAGCAGCCTCGGGCACTGCCCCTGCCCAGCAACCGCCGGGGGCTTGGCTCCATCCCTGGACGGGACCAAGGGGCTTTGTCCATGGTCCACAAAATCCTTCACACTGCTAAAGCTGTCAAGAGGGGGACAAAGTGGTCTGGGAGAGCTGGTCAAGGAGGAAATGAGAGGAGACAGAGAACCATTCTCCTGCTGTCATGCATGAGGCAGTTTCAGGGGGTGCAGTGCCCAGCCATTGATTAAGTTTTCCTAGAACCAGAGATGAGAGTGAAAAGCTGTTTCTCTTCCTTAATCCTTCCTGTACCATTCAACCTCCTGGAGAAATACAAGCTGACATGGCTGTTTTGTGCTCAATTTAGTTGTCAGAGGTTTGCTGGCAGAGGAAATGGAGAAGTAGGAGAGTCTTGTTCAACACAGCCAAGACAGAAAAACCCTCATTTATAGTCTGAATGAGAAGCTTGTGGTCTCTTTATTCTGTGTGCCCTCTCCATAAGCTGGAAGGCAAAGTGAGCCCAGTACCTTCAGAACTGAGAGTGATCATATCATTCCCAGACAACAGGTCACTTTGGTGAAAACCCACCCCAATGCTCTAGTAAAGACCCTTCCTTTGGCACCAGAGTGTGTGAGATCCTTCAGCAGCAGCAGCAAAACTCACACTTGCATTGTGGTTTGGAGTTTGTGTCACTGCCAGAGAAATTATCTAAAGTCCCAGTGAGTAGAAGCTGAGAGGAAAAGCTCTTTTCTCCTGGGACTTCCTCTGCTTGCCTTGCACCAAGAGAATGTGTGAACATTAGGTTTGCATGTGAGTTTCTAAGGAACCACAAATACTTTGAGGATCTGGATATAGGAGAAAATAGTAATCCCTTGCTTCTCCAATGAAAATGCCAGTGATCTGCTCAGTAAGAAAAGAGTGTTCTCCATCTTCTGGAATTATGAAGGAAAAAAGATATTCCAAGAAATTGGTAGGTTTCAAAAGTTGCAGGTTATTTATGGCAAATAGTAGCAGTCTCTTGGAGCACTGGCACCACATCCTGAACAGCACATGGCAGGATGGCTCCCCTATTTCAGCCAGTAACCAGAAAACCTCAGGCCCTCTCCCATGCCATTTGCCCTTTTGTCTTCCAGGTCATCCCAAAGGGAGGATCAATTTGAGATTCCACCTTCCTAGAAAAACTAAACTGTTCATGTCTTGAATTTATGAGACAGGAAATCTACTTGGGAGGAAAACTGGGGCTGAAACAGCCTCATTTAAGTAAATCTAAGCACAGTGTTTACACAATGTCTGGAATTAATGCAGAGAAAACTTTCAGGTGCCAAGTTTGGAAAGAGAAAATGGGGAGAAAAAGAGGCACATACTGAGACTGTGAATCTGGAAGCTCTTCCTCCAAGTTGGAAGAAAGGTTGTTTTTACTGCTGTTAAGCACCAGCAGCATGCTGCTCTCTCTAAGGCAAAGCCCAGATAGGATATGATTGCTCACCTATCTCTTTTATGACCAAGATCTCTTTTATGTTCTCCTCTATTATGAGGAGGTTTAATATCACCAGCTGTGTGTATTTCTAGCATGGACAGCATCACCAAAGATCGTGGTGGAGTCTGATGAGTGCAGCCCATCAGTAAAAAGTGTCCTTACCAGGAGGTTGCTGCAGTTTTGTATCCTGTGAGAGGTGACCATTCCCATGAAGGGACATTAAGGCAATGGGGCCCTGTGGCCACAACATGTCATTAGTGTGATCCAGAGTGTAGAGAGACCCTACAGGCACACACATGGTCCTGTGGCTCTCACCTTGACTCTCCTGAGGTTGTTGTTATTCCAAGCTAGCACGATATTTTCTGTCTACCTGGAAAAATCATTGTGAATTTGGCAGGAACCAGCTCTGCAATGTCTCTTCCAGTGCCGCCCAGTGGTGAACTTGCACATGGTATTTCTTAGGAGCACTCAAGGTGATTTTGGGTAGCAGAGTATTAACAGCTACCAGATCTGGGCAGGTATGAACAGAGTCTGTGAAGATTTAGGTCTCCATGCCTACAGATTCTCTAATAAAACATGGTTTCAAACACTTTATTACTTCCTGGAAAGCCACGCTTCTGAAGGACTGAGCTGGGTCAGAGCAGAAGGGTTGTCCATGAACTCTTTAAGGTCTCTTCCACCCCAAACCATTCCATGGTTCTTTGGAATCTTCTGCCAGCATAAAAGCACTGCAGAGATTTGCTGCTCTACAGTCACATCTTTTCCTGCAGCCAGAGAGGGATGATTTCTCATTGTTAAGGCTGCATCTTTGCACAGATGAGGTTTCAGCCTTCTGAAACAAGTGAGAAGTCAAATTCTGCACTGGAGGGAAAATCTCCAGTGCAGACTGTGCATCATCCACACCCTCCAGCAGAGCAATAGGACATCCTGAGAGGGGGGCAAGTGGATGCTGCCATTCAGATGAGCTCTGCCTGTCCTACAAAAGCTCCCTCAGAGGATTTTCCAGGTCCCTCAATCATTTCTTCCTCCTTCATGCTGGGCTTTGGTAGCTCAGATCCTAGGTGCACAGAAACAGCAGCTTTTGTGGTTTTCATGGGATTTGTAGCGAGCCAGTGCTTTTGGATGGAAATAGTTGTCAGTTGAAGGACTTATTCTTGACTTCCTTGGATCATGGCCCAAGCTGCCATCCTCACTCCCCACATCTGGGGAGGATCTGGTTTCTCTTCTTTTGTGTTGTGCTGGTTTTGCTTCCTGTGTCTTGGGAAGTTTCACTAAAGGCTTGACAGCAGCTCCAGAAAAAAAGGAGGATATAAGGTCTTAAGGATATAAGGAGACTTTGTGAAGTGCATAATCACCCACCACTTCCTAAAAATTAGATGTCTAACAGTGCTCCAGGGTCCCTTGCTGGCTGACAGAAAAGGCTGAACCCCTCTTTAAAGTTCTCAGCTGAGACACCTATTTTATGAGGAGATTAACTGCTCTTTAGAAGTTTCAGTTCCTCCTCTTGGACTAGTGAGGATTTTGAGCATGAGCTTCAACCAGTCTCAAAGGCTCATTGTTCCCTTGAATTCAGAGGCTCCAGTGCCTGTTTGAGTGTAGCTCTGGCTTTCCATATCAAGCAGACATTTGGAGCCATGGCAGCCCAGGGCTTGATGCTGATCCCACACCTTGCCTGAAAGGCTCCAGCTGTCATCTGCTTGCCTTAGTGAGTATTTTGAAATTTCTCTGTCCTTGAAGGATAGAAAAATTACCGTGGTGGGTGTTGCTAGTGGCAGACAGTTCTGGTTTTCCTGCAAGAGGGATAGTTTTGGAATGGCTGGTGGCATGGGCTTCTGCTCTCCTGGAGCCTGTGTGTTTAACTTGCTGCTGAAGTCAGTGGAGATATAATATAAAACCAATGTAAATCAAGGGAAGATGAGAGCTGTCTGTGGCAGATATCAGAATTGAGATAAATACCTGGGAAACCTTTTGTGTTCAGTAGGAGTTTTGTTCCAGCCCATCTGTCTGAGCTTGGATCACTACCTGAACCTAGCACAGAACTGTTTAGGTTTTGTTAAGACTTCCTCTGGCATCTTGTTCATTGGAAGCATGAGCCTTCAACCTTGAGCATTTTGGCTTTTCCTGTAGTGTGTGAGCAATATAATCACATAAACAGTCAGATTATGACAGACTGCCGCTGTTTTATTGGAAGAGAAGTCATAAAGACACTGAAAAGGGTAGAGCATAGCACCAGCTTTGGGTGTCTGTGTCAGAGGACAGAGAGGAGCTCTGGAGTTCATGTCATGGCTAAAGGCACCCTGGTACCTTTGGTCACCAGGGTGCATCTACAGAGCTGTGTCTGACCATGTCCATGCCTGCAAGGGCCAGGGGTGCTTGAGGACAGGAGCCAGCTGAGGCTTGAGGAGAAACCTCACATTATCCCTGATCCTCAATAAATGTTCTCTGTTTTGTACACTGAAAATGCCTCAGTGCCACCACTTTGCCATCCCCTGGAGCAACCCAGGCAGGCTGTGCTGCAGGGCTGACCACATCCCTCAGTGACAAAATATCTGAGCAGGTGCTGCCATGTGTCTTTCTGATTGGGAAAAAAAAAAAGACTTTTTTGTTGCAGGGATGGTTTCAGAAACTGAGCAGGCAGGAGCAGCATCCAAGCTGCTCTGCACATAAAGACCTTACAGAATGGTTAGGAAGCCAGAAAGAATGGAATATTTTTCCTATTTTCTCTACAGCTGAAAAAACATGAAAAATCACAGGAGTGCATTTATTGCCATATTTTTGTTCCAAAGTTTTGCCTTATTTAAAAACAGAAGAAGAAGAAATAAAACTGGCTTTGCCCACCTCTCTCACTTCACCCATCCCCCTTTCCTTCCCTCCCATTTCCTGGACCTGGCTGAGGTTTTTGACTGAAAAACCCTGAGTCCAGCACAGAGGCTGAGAACACACAGAGGGACACTGAAGTATTTGTAGAGATCACAGAGGAACAGCCTGCAGGTTTACAGAGAAGAGGAGAAACCACTGTTTGATTCTGAAGCCTACAGGGGCATAGGATGTGCTCTCCTGATGCCCCTGTCTGGGTGATGGGGTCTCCTCAGACCTCATCAAACCCTTGGTCTCAAATGTTGGTGCCTGAAAATAGTAATGCTGAGATAAGGCTGGATGGAGGTGACCACATGTCCTAGAGAAACTAAGGTCCATTCCATGATGGAGAGTAAACTGGGGATGGAAAACCAGTTGAAGAAAGAGAATCCAAGGCTAAATAAACAGAGCTGAACTTAACTCTTGCTCAGGAGCCTCTTTATATCCATAATTTTAGAGGAAATATTGTCTTTGGATATGCCTTTATGTCCAGACATATCTTTTAGGTAATGAGTGACATTTTATCAGCTGCCAGAAGCAAAATGTAAGTGTACTAAAGGAAGCTTAAAAATTGCAAACAAGGGTGATTAACATGGTCTGGAGCAAGTAAAGGCCACAGGAAAAACTTCAGATGGGACTCAGTTAAAATAGACTAGAATGGAAAATGCTTTCCAGCAAGCAAACCTCTTTGGCTGTGCAGCAAACAGGCCATCTAGCTATTTTCCACTGTACAGTCTGACTGTGTGGGTACTTTTTTGAACTTCCACTGTAGTGACTTTTCCTTTTCTTGCTCTCCCTACATTATTCAGCCCTGTGAGAAGCTGGGGATGTGGTTGGAAGAGCAAGGGATTAAATCTGTCTGTGCATTCCACCCACACACAATTAGAATCTCGAATAAACATATTTATATGCAGCCAATTTAGGATACTGCACACAATCTGATACAGAATTACAGTCTTAGGAGTAAAATAGAGTGGCAATAAACTTCAGTGAAAGGGGCAGCTGTTCTTTGGGGTGGGGAGCTCCTGAGCATACCAGCAGCTCCCAACCTTGTCCTTTTCAGAATGGCAAGAGTTTTTTCCTTAATTCTTCCTGCCCAGGCTGAATTGGAGAGGTCCTTGTTTCTGTCTTGGGCACTGGTTAGAGATGGTAGGATGGCCGGAATTCTTGTGGCACTTTGGTTGGATTCTTGTTGCTCCAGACTGCTCTGTACCTGACACAGGGACAGATGCAGAGGCACAGCCGTGACCTGGTGTAACTCGTCCTGCCTCCTCCTCTCCTCTCACCACAAAATCTGCCTGCTCCAGCTGCTCTCTCAGAAAGTGCAAATGGAGTTTTGCAGGAGAGCAATCTGCAGGGATGGGAGGTGTTTTTGTAGCATGGACCTGGCAGAAAGCATAGTGTAATCCCTGCTGCCTGTCTGGAAGGCTCTGTGCTGAAGAATTACCCCTCACAGTGCTCCCCACTAGAGCCTGGACAAACTTCTCTTTTCAGCTCCACCAAAGTGTGTGCAGAACAACTTTTCTTCAGGGTGATTTCTGCCAGAAGAGAAGGACCCTGCCACTGAACTGGAGTTTGCCAGCAGTGATCTGGTAGTGCCTGTGGGTGTAGGAACTCACCTTTTCCCAGTAGCCAGAATATCTCAGTGATTTTCAAAGAAGTAATCAAAGGAGGTTATGTCCAGAGGCCTGAGTTATTTATGATACACAGGGTAGGGGCATTGACTGTATTCATAGTGTGTTTCCAAGATCCCCTTCTCTCCTGAGCCATTCAGCTACAGCAGGGGCCAACCTCTAAGATCCTGAGCAGGGGACACTCCTGCCACTGCTTAGCTCCAGACTGTACCATGCTTTTACTCAGTCTTGCAGCTCAGCCACTTATCCTTGAGCACTTTTCCTCTGTGCCAGATCCCATCCCAGTGGGCACACACTGATAGTCCCACACACTGAACTGCACCTTCCTGCACCCTGGGCACAGCCCACTCAGTGTGAACCTACACCCCTGTGAGAGACAGCATCCACACTTGAGCCAGTCACCCTCCTCTGCCCCCACAGTCAGTCTTTTTAGATGTTGCTTTAGAATGACAGGAACAACTTCCCCAGTTTCCTCATCAAGACAGACCAGGTCTCCACCATCTGTGCTCTCCATATCCGCTCACACAGACCTCCCTCTTTACTCACTTGCTTCCAGAACTGCTTCTTCAAGCAGCTGTTTACTCATGGGCATGTGCCTGGACATCCAGGAGAGACACCCCAGAGCAGGAGTGTTGCAGCATGGAACCCCTGCTGTAACAAGGGGACATTAATCAAAGGCATTCCCAGCACAGCGAATCCCAACCAGGGCTGCGTGCAGACTCAGGGCTGGATCTCCTTGGCGTGCTTCAGGGGAATGAAAAATGAAGATCAACACTGCAAACAGCACCCTGAGGAGTAGGTTGGGTTTCTCACTGGCAGGGACTCAACACTTTCGCGGAATACACCCAAAACATTGTTATTCTGATTTGTTAACTGCTGCTCACAAGGAAAATCCATTTCCTCTGGGCTTCTGTGGGATAGGAGGAGATTGGGATTTTTCCTCCATGGCTAAACCAAACTACAAATATACTGCTGGTCCCAGCTGTTGTCATATGAGGCTGTTTCTCCTTATGGAATAGCAGCATAAAACTTGAATAAACCTAAGAGAACGTGGGCTTGTCTTAGCTTTTGAGGCAAAGGAATTGTCTTCTGTTTAGGGCATTCTGTTCTGTGATGTCTACCTGATGATCGACCTGCTCTCCTCCTATCCACTGCCAATGTACACACAAATATCAACTGAGAACAATACCAGTTTGCTGTAGCCACAGACCCTATGAGTCTTTTCACCAGTCAACTCCTGTTATATTTAAATATCTCTGCCTCTTTGCTCTAGGATGGCTCTATCCTTTAGTAGGTAACCCAGGTCTAAAGCTGCCTGCCTCTCTTGGCTGAGTTTATCCCATGACACTGGGGGCTATTCAGCTTGGTTGGGTTCTGGCAAAATTCAAGTCAGTGAAAGGTACCTCATCTAAGCAGTCTGGAGAAGAGGTTTTTTTAATACTCAAACAGGTATTTTACTAGTGGTTAGAAGATTGTCCCTTCTGCCCTGCAGGATCCACCCTTACAGAAACTCCATCACTTCCTTTGCTACCAGTTTCAGTGATCCATCACCCACTGTGCAGAATGTGGGCTTTGTTTCCCATTTGAGTTTACTCAACCTATGTCTCCCAGCTATTATTTCTGGTCATGAATTTCTGCTAGATTAAAGAGCCCTTTAGCACCAGCAGCCTCTGATTGAAACAGTATTTGTGCACAGTTGTCAACTCCTCAGTTTTTCTTTTTTCATTGTTACCACAGTTAGGTTCAAACTTCCTACATTCTAGTCTTCCCCATACAGCATTCTGTCCAGCCTTGATCCTTGCTAGTGGATATTTCCTCACCACTTTTTTCTATCTTCATGACAGCTCAGAGGTGCGCAAAGTATTCCCATTGTTCACCTCTAAAGCACAGAGAGGAATTCTTGTTTGGTTTACTATTGGAAAACAGCAATAGCTTTCCTGAGTGACTTCTTACTAGGACTCAACCTCCCATCACCAGGCATGCATCTCTTCTGCAATTTTATATTTGATTCTATTAAAATACAGTCTATATGGAAACCCATTGGATCTAATACCAACCCTGGTAGATGCCCATTAGGAATATTTCTCTCAAGGTCTCTCAGATGGATCCCATTATGGACCCACAAGCCTGGCTTCTGCTAAGCCATTTTAATGGATGTACTACTGATGTTACACATCTTCATATGACAGAACCCTGAAAAATTCAAACCTTATCAAGATCAAATTACATTGTGTTGCAGCCATGCAGACAGCTTTATCAAACAAGCTTAAAATCATGCTAAATAATAAAGCATTGGAAGCACCTGTTTTATACACAAGTACCTTAATTAAGATTAGTATTACATCAATTCTTCAGTGCCTACTGAACTAAACCCTGTATCAGATTTTCCATTATTTTGCCTGGAATTTGTGTCAATCAAACTAGCACATATTTATGAGGCTCATCCTTGTGTATCTTGGCTGACTGTGGACTCAGTGCTTCAACACTTGGGACCTGCCCCAGCGCCCCAGCAGGGATTATGAAGGAACATCAGCAGGCCAGCATCTCACTCAGCCAGCCCCTGAAGGACTCCTGGCTACAGCTGCTTGGCCAAGCTGATTTCAGGCTGTTTGTCAGGAGCAGATGGTGTTTCCAACTCCCCTGGCTTTACTGAGGAGCAGAAGGCACTCCATTGCCCCCCACAGCCCCTCCTGTGGGCACAGCCCCTTCCCACTGACCCCATGCTGGCTGCCAGGCTCTGACCTCCTCTGCAGCGGGGCAGTCGGCTCAGTGGAGGGAAATGGTGAAGTCAACTGTCCTCTGCAGCAGAAGTTTGTAATGCATTGTTTGTGCAGACATCACCCCTCGCCAGAGAGACACCCAAACACGTGTACAGCTCCCAGGGTTCTCCCTGAGGTTAGCACTTAGCTGAAATTTTATCCCCATGCACAGCAGAAAATGGGATATCTCCATTTGGTCTTGTTCAGCCCTACAGATGCAAACCCAAGTCTCCACACTCCTCTGCCAATGTGTTCCATCCCTGTTCTCTCCTATTTTCTGCCAGTGGAGCTGTCTCTATTCACTAAAGATAAGGTTTTGTGGTGTGTCAGATTCAAATGAATGAGTGCATGGAGGTCAATTTTTTCATCAGTGAAAGGTTAATGCTGAACGGTACAGGATGGGGTTTATTTTTGACCTTTTCTTGTGCCAGTGAGGATATGTAATGGAATTTTCTACAAGTCCAGCAGGCATATACCTGGAATGTTACCTGTCAGCTGAAGTCATCTGGAATTTTTCTAGATCACAGGAGTGAAACAGCCAGTATTTGAACCTCAAAGGAAACACCAGTGATTCAGTAGGTGTGGTTCTTCCTTCTGAGTCAGGGCTGAAATGCAATGCCAAACTGTGCTGGGTTGCCAGAGGACTTCGTTTTTATTTGAAATATTGAAACCAACTTGAGTCTTTGTGGTGATTTAATATAGCATGATATTATACTGGACGGTAATCCAGTTAGGATTAAATTAACTGGCCTCCCTATATTGCTTCTGTCACTCAATGCCAGCAGGATGATTCTTTCTTTTCCTGAAGCCTTCAGAAGAATCAGGTTGCTCTGACTAATTGAGGGATCCTAAGAAGATATTTTTAGGGTGGATTTAAGATGCCCAGAACTGTATCCTGTGGATTTCTTGTATTAGTTCTGGTTCAGTATGCACTTGAGGATATGCTGGCTATCAGTGCAGGAGTGTTGGACGAAAGAGTTGTAACATTTGACTTTTCCACCATGCAGAGGGCAAATTTCCCTTCAGAGCATTTTAATAAATATAAAATTCTTCCAACCATCTGCCCTGAGAGCCAGTGCTGGCTTGATTTGGGATGCCCAGTGAGGGACTGCTCCTGTTCTGAGACAAAGGCTTAGTGGATGTGATGGCCCCTCTTGAGTAACTACGTAACAGGTGAGTGAAGACCTGTTGTAAAATTGTCTTTATGCTCCATAAGTAAGACTGAATCACAAGAGAGAGAGTGGGAAAGCAGTATTTTTAGTGATATATAATAACACTTCAGACTGTTGTACATAGCAGAACACCTTTTTTATTTGTCTCATGGACTGATTTCCCGAAGCAAGAAGCACTTTGAGGCAGAATCCTTCCTCAAGAACAGGCTTTCCCTGCTGGTGTGAGGAGGCTTCAGGGACAGCGGGAAACATTGCACTGCCCCACAACAGCATCCACAGCACTCAGCTCCCTGTGAACACACACAAATCCTTTCTCCCTGTGTTGTTTCTTGCAGGTAAATTATGACCACTTTACTATTAGTGTTTGTGTGTTTGCAAGTCATCACGGCAGCCGACTCTGTGGAGCTCTCAGGTACGTGTTCAGGGCATGGCAAAGCAGGACTGAGCCCTGTGCTGCACTCTGGCCCCATCCCCAACCACAGCCAGCCCCCAGAAATAAATGTGCCCAAGATCTGTGCTGTGCACACACAGGGCTGCTCTGTTTGGATGGCTGCTGTGCCACTGCAGCCTCTCACTGCTCTGGTGCTTGGGAAGCCAGGCAGATAGCTGCAGATTTGTGGGGAAACTGTGAGAATGTCAGCATTTCCCTTTTGAAATATTATCAGGTGTGATCTCGTAGAGTTGGCAGCAGCTATGCTGCAGCAGAGCCCTTTGTTCCCTTCACTCCCATACCCAGCACTGGTCCAAAACTCAAAATTGCCATAACTCCGCTTTCTAGACTAGACCAAAAAAGTTCTGTCTGAATATGTGGGTGCAGGTTTGCACAGCAGATACAGGCACTGGATCATATGGAAACATGGAACACTTTGTACTACATGTGCTATTGATGTAACCATTGCTCTGTTTGGGAACTGACAGACAGTAGTGATGGCCTGGAAGTCAAGATACCTGAGCAGTCTCCCCTGCGTGTTGTCCTGGGAAGCTCCCTGAACATCCCGTGCTACTTCAACATCCCAGAGGAGCAGGACCCCAGTGTCATGCTGACCCCACGGATCAAATGGAGCAAGCTGTCCAACGGGACCGAGGTTGTCCTGCTGGTGGCCACGGGCGGGCGGATCCGGCTCAACGGCGAGTACAGGGATGTGATCTCCCTGCCCAACTACCCCGCCATCCCCACCGACGCCTCGCTGGAGATTAAGGCGCTGAGATCCAACCACACCGGCATTTACCGCTGCGAAGTCATGTACGGCATCGAGGACAGACAGGACACCATAGAGGTCCTGGTGAAAGGTGGGATCCTCCTCTTTTCTCTCAGTGCCTTGCTGCTTGGCCCGGGCACAAGGGAGGAAGAGTCACTCAGGCAGAGAATGCAGTGCTCTCCTCATAGGAGTAAGCCCTTTCTCTCAGGTCACAGAGAAGGTGATGGGTGGGTGAGCAGAAGCCACAGGCCAGGAATTATTTTAGAAGGCTAGGACCAGACTAAACAAACCAGTAAAATGACTCATGGCAGAATATGACAAGAAAATTACTCTTCAGGCAGAATGTGAGTTACAGAGACAGCAAGATGACATCCTTGGCAGGAGGAGGTACTGGATACACTAGGCTATTGCTCTAGCAGGTAAAGCTGGAACAGGGCCCTTATCAGACATTTAACTTTTTTCCAAACATTTTAGGAGATGGGATGCCCTCATCTGGAGAACTGGGCTGTTCTGGAAAAACTTCCATTACCGTATTGCAAAGCCTGTCCTAGTAATAGGTGGATAAAATAACAAATGTTTTGTGCAATCCTTCTCTTGTTTTGTGGTTTTTGCCTTCTGTATAAGACAGGGAGACAGCTTCCACTGCAGGACTGTACAGGGCAAAGTTTAATTTTGCCTTTTTCTTGTGCCTTCTCTGGAAGGTAAGGGGCTGGTGATTGTGAGTAGTGTCCATTGTCTTTTCCAGGCATCGTATTCCACTACAGAGCAATCTCCACAAGGTACACCCTGAACTTCGAGAAGGCAAAGCAGGCCTGTATCCAGAACAGTGCTGTCATTGCCACCCCCGAGCAGCTGCAGGCTGCCTACGAGGATGGGTACGAGCAGTGTGATGCTGGCTGGCTGGCTGACCAGACTGTCAGGTGAGAAGCCACACAGGGGAAGGGAAAGCCACAGCAGCATTGTTAGGGAATGACTCCTGTAATGAAGCCACGAACTGAAAGGGGTTTCTAAATTGTAGCTGTTGTAACTGCTGGTGTGCAAAGGGGGGTGCTGGATTGCAAGCCATTCTCTACTAGGGGGGAATCTCTAGTGGGAAAGCAGAGTGGCCACTGTCCTCCTCGGCTGGTGGGGACAACTGGGTGGATAATGGTTTCATTCTGATCCTCCATCCTCCCTGAACAAAACCAATGCTGTGCCAAGATGCACAAATTTGGCTCAACCAGACTGAGCTGTGCATCCCTCGCTGGGGAGGCACCTTGTCCTCACGTCTTTGCTCAGTGTTTCAAGGGCCGTCAGAGTGAGGGCAGGACAGCAGATCATCCTTCCCCATAACCTGGGAAAAGCCATAAATCACGACTTGAGCAGTCCTCTGCAGCTGCCTCCCAGCTTTCTGCAGCTGCCAGGATCCTGCCCCCACTCCTTATCCACAATCTCTCCTCAGGTACCCCATCCACTGGCCCCGGGAGCGCTGCTATGGCGACAAGGATGAATTTCCAGGAGTGAGGACCTACGGTGTCCGTGAGCCAGATGAAACCTATGATGTTTACTGCTATGCAGAGCAAATGCAAGGTGATTTGGGGCTTTTATTGTTACTAGATGCTGAAGCAGCCAAAGCCCTGATCATGCCTAGACTGGACAACAGCAAATAGAGAAAAGACAGGTTAAAGCTGGAAAGCACATACCCTCACCAGCCCAGATGTTCTCTACAGTCTTTTTATTAGACCTTGGACAATTTTAATGTCAAATGACTAATGCAGTACAGAGGGTGGAGTCTGTCTAACTTCCATCCACGCCATAATGCCTGGTCAGCCATTTGAGTGTGTGACTATCAGATGTGTCAATTATTCATGCTTATGACAGGGATCCATTGGAATATTCAGCACAACAGAACTGCAATTATCCTTTATCTCCCCCTTGCCCTGTGGCTCCAGCTGGTGTGGTGTGTTTTGCTCAAATCTGCATTTGGTCTGTAAGACTCACTTTCTTCTGATCTTTAAAAAGTCAACAACATGGGCTCACATTTCAGCTCTAGCACACAGAGGCCTTCGTCTTATCCAAACTCTTAGGACTGGGAAAGAGCCAGAAAGGGAATTGGGATCAAAATGTACAGGTAATTCCAGTGCTGATGGATGGTGTGATTGCAGGCAAAGTCTTCTACGCCACTGCCCCAGAGAAGTTCACCTTCCAAGAAGCTTTCGACAAATGCCGCAGTTTGGGAGCGCGCCTGGCCACCACGGGGGAGCTGTACCTGGCCTGGAAGGACGGCATGGACATGTGCAGCGCGGGCTGGCTGGGCGACCGCAGCGTGCGCTACCCCATCTCCAGGGCTCGCCCCAACTGCGGGGGCGGCCTGGTGGGCGTGAGGACCGTGTACCTGCACGTGAACCAGACCGGGTACCCCCACCCCGACTCCCGCTACGACGCCATCTGCTACAGCGGTGAGTGCCCACCCAGCAGCGCCTCTGCGCACCAGCAAAGAGAGCTCCCTGGCCAGACACGGCCTCTTGCTTCTTTGTTGTTGTTTTGGGGTTTGTTTTGTTTTAAAGCGGAGAGACAGCAAGTTTGGCAAAGGACTAAGTCCTCTGCCCATGTTGAGGTAGAGAGCAGATCCAGAAAGGCTGCTTGACCTGTACATGGGAGGCTCTGCAGAGGTAAGGCAGTCCGTGTCTCTCCAGTGCTCCCACACCCTCCTGCTTTTAAAGCTCTCCTGGAGACACGAGGCAGAGCTCTGGTGTTTCATATACAAGGCTTTGAATGCTGGAGGAGGAAGTAGGAGAAAGAGAACAGGTCTGACCCTGAAGGTGTGTGTAGTGATGTGATGTGGTGCAGATGCATGACTGAGTTTCCACGCTGGAATAAATCTGAGACTGACGCAGTCTCTGGGAATAGTGGATTAAAATTGCACCCAGGAAGTGAAGAGCATCCCTGCTGCTCCCCTTCTCTTCTAACTGTACACTTCTCCCTGCAGCAAGAAGAGGGAAAAACACAGTGATACATGTCTCTATTCAGGGCAACCACAGGCCAACATTCAAATAGGATTGGCATGGTTAAAAAAAAAAACAATATTTTAAAATATGTGTTGAGACCCTTCTGATCAGATCTGTTGTGCCCAGATACATCTCCCAGACCCGTGGAGGTACCCAGTTATGTGGCCAAGCTAAAGACTGGTCCACTAAGCCACAGCCTTTCAGTTATCTCAGGGTTTGCCTCTGAAACTGCTGCATATGATCAGTCCTTGTCTGAGCATCTTTATAGAAATCCCTGAATCCCTTGAGATCTGAAACGTACTGGCTAAAATGAACTAGTAGTAAAATGAAATTGGAAAAGGAGCAGGGAATGCATTATTAGAGGAAAACCCAGGCATTGTCTCATACTCTTTCCCTTCCCAGCCAAGACCTGCCTTGCTGCACATCCAAGATGTGATCCATCTCCCCCTTACCTGCCCTCACAGTCCTATTTCGTGCTGCTCTGCAAACCACTGGCCTTGTCATCTGAGCTTCTCAGTGCCACGTTAAGCACATTCTCCTAGACCCAAGGGATGTGGCTTGAACAGGAAAGTGATTTGGAAGGGGAAAGGTGGGAGCTGTTTGAATGTGTTTGGTACAGCAAGTGGCCTCAGCTGCCCTGGCACTGGTTAGGATGCTCATACGGGATGAGCTCCCAAGTCTTGGCGTGGGCAGAGCAGAAGGAGATCGTGATCCTGCTGAGGTTTCACGCACCAAGTGAGAGCATCCAGTTGTCTTTCTCCCACGGCTCAGACAGGTGTGCCGTGGGGGTATCCAAGCTCCCCGACTTCCCTCTGTCCACCTTAACTTCCGTGCAGCAGGCACTAGAGGTCAGTACAGACTTGGATATGGGCAAGGTGTTCCCGGGAAGGAGAACTGGAAGGAGCGCGGGCAATGTCCCCTCTGATTAACCAGATCTGGTGGCTCGGTGCCTCGTGACTCTGCCCTCCGTACTGAGGTATTGTACAGAGCCACAGTGCAGGAAGGAAAACCATGTCTTTTACCAAATTGTCACGATTTCCCTGGTCCTCTCAGAGCCAGAGACTCCCAGCTGCTTCTCGGAGGCAGCACCAGTGGGGTTCACCCCATCGGACTGACATCACCCTCTCTCATTGCCGCTTTGTGTCCTGCTGCAGGGGACGACATTGAGAGCCTGATCCCAGGGCAGTATATCGACGAGATTGGGAGCGAGCTGGGCAGCGCTTTCACAGTCCAGACTGTCACCCAGACGGAGGTGGAGCTGCCCCTGTCACGCAATGCCACGGAGGAGGAGGCCCGCGGCAGCATCGCCACCCTGGAGCCCATTGAGATCTCGCCCGCTGCCACCGGGCTGTACGAGGGCTTCACTGCCCTGCCCGAGCTCTTCACCACCCCTGTCACGGTGGAGACAGCTGCCACAGAGGAGGAAAACGTCACCACGGAGGATGTCACAGCGCTGTGGACTGCACCTGAAGAGGCCACCACCATAGATTTAGGCACTGCCGTCACCACCATAGCCTTAGGCACTGCCAGTGACACTGAAACAGCAGAGGTGAGCTCGGTGGAAGAGGTCACGGGGGTGACTGCCACCCCAGGACTGGAGTCTGCCCTGACGTCCACAGCAGAAGATCAGCTTGTGAAAGTGACAGCTGCCCCCGGTGCCGGTCACCTTCCCGAGCAGCCCATCTCCCCCACAGGTATGTCACAGGACTCCGAGAGGCCTGAAGGTCAGCTTATTCCAGAGGTTACCATTCAGCTGAAAACAGCCTGAGTTCCTGCCATCACAGAGGGCATCCAGGTCCCTGGAGGCCTTTTTGGAGTCAGGGACAGGCTGAGCATCTCCATCACAGTAAGGCAGGAGGGGTGAGGAGAAGGCTGTGGGCCACCCCATCATGTGCTGACCAGGGCTCAGCTGGCTGATGCTTGGGCTGCAGTGGTCACACTCTGCTCTCCCATATCCATCTGACTCCAGGGAAGGGGAAAGTCAAGGCAAGAAGACCTTAGAGGAGGGTCTAAGAACATCATCCTCAGTAACAGCAAGGCTCCATGAATGAGGCATTTCCAGCAAAAGGGGTTTGAGAGGGCCTGGTCCGTGCACTGGTTTTTGGAAAACCATTTCTGGTCACACATCTCAGTGCAGGGGGGTCCTGTACCTGCTGTCTCACCACAGCTTCTTTTCCCCCCAGGTGTGGTGTTTCACTACCGTGCAGCCACCAGCAGATACGCCTTCTCCTTTGTCCAAGCCCAGAAGGCCTGCCTGGAGAACAGTGCTGTGATTGCCACCCCCCAGCAGCTCCAGGCTGCCTACGAGGCTGGCTTCGACCAGTGTGATGCTGGCTGGCTGCGGGACCAGACAGTCAGGTAAAGTTACACTGACCTGGGGAAGACACCCTTCAAAATTACTATTCAGCCATGAAATTGAGGCATTATTCTGGTTTGTCCTGCTGCTCTCCTCACCAACACCGAAATCTTTGCTGACCTAAAATTTTCTCCAGGCCATGATATTCAGTGGCCAATAGACATGTTCTTGTCCACTTTTTTTCCTCATTTCCTCACCTGTGTATACATCTTGCACCAGTGAGCCTTTCTGGTGTGTAGGAAGAGTAGCAGAAAATTTGTGTTTATTGCCTGTAAGTGGACTTGTCTCTGAGTCACACTGCTCTGAGCCTCAAACAGTGAAGAGTTCATGTCCTGCTCCCAAGCATACTGAGGTCCTTCAGTCCTGCCTACATAAGGCTGACCTTGGATTACCTCCTCTCTCCCTTTTTTTGGTAGATATCCCATTGTGAATCCCCGAAATAACTGCATAGGGGACAAAGAGAACGCTCCAGGTGTGCGGTCATACGGCATGCGCCCGGCCTCGGAGACCTATGACGTGTACTGCTACATCGACAGGCTCAAGGGTACATCCTCCCCCGTCCCCTGGGCACTGCTGCCGAGCAAAAGCGTGCTCCACACCTCCACCTCTGTCTGCAGATGGCGGGGATGCAGGGATTCACCCGTGTTTTCCCTCCCATCCCTCAGGCGATGTGTTCTTCGCAACCCAGCCGGAGCAGTTCACCTTCGCAGAAGCCCAGCGGTACTGCGAGAGCCAGAACGCCACGCTGGCCTCTGTGGGCCAGCTGCACGCGGCCTGGAGGCAGGGCCTGGACAGGTGCTTCGCGGGCTGGCTGGCGGACGGCAGCCTGCGCTACCCCATCGTGAGCCCCCGGCCCGCCTGCGGCGGGGACGCGCCGGGCGTCAGGACCGTGTACCAGCACCACGACCAGACGGGCTTCCCCGACCCGCTGTCCCGGCACCACGCCTTCTGCTTCAGAGGTACCCTCCCAGCCCCGGCAGGGCGCAGAAACCTGTCTCCTCGGGGAAAGGGATTTCAAAAGGGCGTGCTGGGGTGCTGGTTTGAGTGAGGCACTTCACCGGTATCTTGTATTGTGAATTTTTGGAAACTCTCTCCAATGTCTTTTTGTTTCAGCTCTGCCTCCTGTGGAGGAGGAGGGGGTCACCCCATTCTTTGAAGATGTGCTGGCAACACAAGTGATCCCCGGAGTGGAGGGGGTGCCCTCTGGGGAGGAGGTGACCATGGAGACAGAGTCTGCCACTCAAACTGAGAATCAGACAGCCTGGGGTACAGAGGTCTTTCCAACCGATGTGTCACTGCTCTCAGGTGGGTTCAGAGCTTCCTTGTAGCCTGTGTCATGCTGGGCTGGTGGTGTAGGGTTGGGACCCTCACAAACTAAAAATAATTTTTCCAACTCCTTCTCTTTGTCTGCTCTTTCTTTTCCAGTGAGTCCATCTGCTTTTCCTCCAGCTACCATAGCACCAGACGAAACAAGTACCAATGCTTCTGTCAGCGAAGTGTCAGGGGAGGTGACTGAATCTGGAGAGCATCAAGTCAGTGGTGAACCTTTGGCATCGGGGTGGGTACCTGGAGTTCCAGATACAAGTGGAGAACCAGCTTCTGGAGTTTTTGAACTTAGTGGAGACCACTCAGGGATTGGAGAGAGCGGATTACCATCAGTAGACCTGCATGCCAGTGGCTTCCCACCTGGAGAAAGTGGGCTGCCCTCGGGAGACCTGAGCGGTGTGTCTCCTGGCGTTGTTGATATCAGTGGCCTGCCTTCTGCGGAGGAGGAGGTGTCGGTGTCTGTTTCAAGGATACCAGGAATCAGAGGGATGCCACCTGAAGTGGAAAGCAGCGGGCTGCCTTTTGGAGTGAGCGGAGAAATCTCTGGCACTGAGTTAGTCAGTGGCGTGTCCTCTGGAGAGGAAAGTGGACTCGCCTCTGGTTTCCCTACGGTCTCTCTTGTGAATACCACGTTAGTGGAAGTTGTAACGACAGTGACAGAACGGCAAGAGGAGGGAAAAGGATCCATTGGAGTCAGCGGTGAGGAAGATCTGTCAGGGTTCCCATCCTCTGGGTGGGACAGCAGTGGTGGAACCCAAGGCTTGCCCTCAGGAGCTGAGCCCAGCGAGGAGCCCTCGGGGGCCCCCGAGCACAGCGGGCTGCCCTCGGGAGGGTCTGAACTGAGTGGGTTGCCCTCAGGACTGGATGCCAGTGGAGAAACCTCTGGAACACAGGAGATCAGTGGCCTGGTGGACCTGAGTGGCCTTACCTCTGGTATTGATGGAAGCAGTGAGGCCTCCGGCATCACCTTTGTAGATGCCACTTTGGAGGAAGTGACCACAACCCCGCCAATTACAGGAGCAGAAGCAAAAGAGACTTTGGAAACCAGTGGATTGCCTTCAGGAGACGAAGATGGATCAGGCATGGTATCTGGGAGTTTAGACACCAGTGGTGAGCCTTCCGGGCATGTGGACTTTGGTGGGAGTGTTTCTGGAGTGCTGGAGATGAGTGGATACCCAAGTGGAGTGATAGACAGCAGTGGAGATATCTCTGGAGTTGATGTCACCAGTGGTCTGCTGTCTGGAGAGGAAAGTGGACTCACCTCTGGCTTTCCCACGGTGTCTCTTGTGGATACTACTCTGGTGGAAGTTGTAACGCAGACCTCAGTGGCACAAGAAGTGGGAGAAGGACCATCTGGGATGATAGAAATCAGTGGATTTACTTCTGGAGACAGAGGACTATCTGGAGAAGGGTCTGGAGCTGTGGAGACCAGTGGGTTTCCTTCAGGGGCAGGAGACTTGAATGAAGAGCCATCTGGAATCCCAGATATCAGTGGAGGCTTTTCTGGAGCCACAGATCTAAGTGGACAGTCCTCAACAGTGACTGATATCAGTGGGGAGGCCTCAGGGCTTCCAGGAATCACTTTATTCACTTCTGATTTAGTAGAAATGGTGACAAGACCAACAGTATCACAGGAGCTGGGTGGGGAAACTGTCACATATCCCTACAGCTTGGGACCAAGTGGGGAAACCTCTGCATCTGGTGAACTAAGTGGGGAAACATCTGCACTGCCAGAAAGTGCTCTAGAAACATCAACAGCTTATGAAATCAGTGGTGAAACATCTGCATTTCCTGAAACTGGTTTAGAAACATCCACGATTCATGAAATCAGTGGGGAGACATCTGCATTTCCCGATTTTAACACAGAAACATCAACAATTCAAGAAATCAGTGGGGAAACCTCTGCATTTCCTGAAATTTTCACAGAAACATCCACAAGTCAGGAAGCCAGGGGTGAAACATCTGGGTATCCTGAGATTATCATAGAAACATCCACAGGTCAAGAAGTAAGTGGTGAAACTTCTGCGTTTCCTGGAAGTGGCACAGAAACATCCACAATACAAGAAATCAGTGGGGAAACATCTGCATTTCCTGAAATTAGAATAGAGACATCCACAAGTCAAGACATCAGTGGGGAAACGTCTGCGTTTCCTGAAATTAGAATAGAAACATTCACAAGCCAAGAGGCCAGGGGTGAAATATCTGGCTATCCTGAAATTAGCATAGAAACTTCGACGGTCCACGAAACCAGTGGAGAAACATCTGCCTTTCCTGAAATCAGCATAGAAACTTCAACAGTGCATGAAATTAGTGGAGAAAGTTCTGCATTTCCTGAAATTAGAATAGAAACATACACAAATCAAGAAGCCAGGGGTGAAACATCTGCCTACCCAGAAATTAGCATAGAAGCTTCAACGGTCCATGAAACCAGTGGGGAAACTTCTGCATTTCCTGAAATCAGCATCGAAACTTCGACAGTCCATGAAATCAGTGGGGAAATGTCCTCCTTTCCTGAAATTAGCATAGAAACTTCGACAATCCATGAAACCAGTGGTGAAATATCTGTATTTCCTGAAATTAGAATAGAAACATCCACAGGTGAAGAAGCTCGAGGTGAAATATCTGCATTTCCTGAGATTAGCATAGAAACCTCTACAGTCCATGATATCAGTGGGGAGACATCTGCATTCCCTGAGTTTAGCATAGAAACACCAACAAGTCAAGAAGCCAGGAGTGAAACATCTGCCTATCCTGAAATTTTCATAGAAACATCCACAGTTCAAGAAGTCAGTGGGGAAACTTCTGCATTTCCTGAAATTAGAATAGGAACACCCACAAGTCAAGAAGCCCGAGGTGAGACATTTCCTGAGATCAGCATAGAAGCATCCACAGTCCATGAAACCAGTGGGGAAGTCTCTGCATTGCCTGCTGCTAACATCAGAACAGCTGCCACATCTTTGGCCAGTGGGGAGCCTTTTGGTACTCCTGAGGAGAAGGAGATTCCTGACACAACATCTGGATCTGTGACACACTCTGTCGCAGGCATTTCAGGGGAAACCTCTGTCCCAGACACTGTAATTAGTACCAGGACTCCAGATGCTGAACCAACACAGGGACTCAGGAACCCTGAAGAGGCTCAGCTTGAAATGGAGCCTTCCCCTCCCGTGGTGTCAGAACAAGAGACAGAGACAGCTGTTGCTCCAGACAATCCCCATCTGCTGGCCACCACCACTGCTGCCCTGCCCCAAGTCTCACAAGAGGCAATTGACGCATTAGGACCCACTACAGAAGGTAATGTGTCTCATATGGAAGGGAAAGCTTTGTGGAAGGGAAGGAGGGGGCATAGCTGTCAGGTTTTTTGGTTTTTATACAGCAGAGAATATTAACACGGAAGCAGACATTGTTCTGATGGAAAGCCATAAACATGGGGTTTTCCACATGTCATGATCACAGAATCACAGAATTGTTTAAGTTGAAAAAGACCTTTATGATCTTGGAGTCCAAACACTAACCCAGCACTGCCGAGTCCACCACTAACCCATGTCCCTTGGTGCCAGCTCTACGTGTCTTTTAAATCCCCTCAGGGGTGGTGGCTCAACCTTTTCCCTGGGCAGCCTGTTCCAATGTTCCACAGAGTGGCTCCACCTGCCAGAGTTTTCCACCCTGCATGCAGCTGAGAAGTTGGAGAAGATGGGCTGCTAGTCTCAGTCCTGTTTCTCCTTCCGTGGTGGGCTGACTTGCTGCCTACAGCTCCAAGTATTGCTCAGCAAGGGGCCACCCTCTGGTCTGTGTCTTATGCTGCTCTCTGCAGCTACAATAGGATAAACGTGTGAGATAATGCTCAGAGCATCATTGGCTTTTGTCAGATCTATTGATAAATGCCCATCCCTCCACCCTGCCTTTTTAGTGTTTCAGTGCTCTGTCTTTGGTTGAGCCCCCTTGCTGCCACAAAGAGACACAATATTTAACCCTAATTAACCATTTATGGTGAAAACGCTCTCCTGGCACCATTTCCTGAGAAGAGTTCACATGCTGTGAAAGCATTAGTGCACTGCAGTGAGAAAAAAAAACAAGATGCAAGACATTGTGCCTCTTGGCCAAGGGAGATGCCCAGTCCTGGTAACACAGGATGTCCAGCAGCATCCCTGGACACAGCTTGGTTTCCATTTGCTGCCATCAGAAGCTGGCACCTGGGGATAAGCCTCATTAAAAAGCCATCAGTGCTTGTGCTGTTGGATGAATGTCCTGCATGTGCTCACTTCTCAAAAAACCATAGATTCATGTAGGACCACGTGTTGCTTAAATGTGGTACAAAAATCCATGTGCAAAGAGATTTGCTCACTTCCTTCTGGCAAAAGTGTCACCAATTCTACCCCTTCCCACATAACCTCCTAAACTGCTTCTTTTGGGTGGATTTACACCATTCAGCATAGCTTGCCCTGGGCTCAGTAAGGGTCTGTAAGTGCAGGGCTTTGTGAAGCTCAGCCTGGTTTCTAACGTCATTCCCATCCCCAAAGTGTTTCCGATGAGTCACCGCAGTTCCCTCTGCTCTCTCCCTGTGGGAGCACAGGTAATCACAAACCTTTGTTCCCTGAGCAGCACATCCTCCCCTCTGCCTGAGCAGCTGCCCTGGGACATGCAGGAGTGGGAGAGGGCAGATGGGCAGGGACATTCCCACAGCACTGCTCCAGCCTGGAACAGCACCCGGGGCTTGCCAGGGTGGGACAGGAGTTATGGACCCAAAAACCCTTCCTGCAAAAGTAGGCTCTGCTTTTGGGCCGTGCCCACTGCCACGTCCAAGCCCAGAGACAAAAATAAGCCAGCAAAGGCAGCATGGAGGGGGAGGAAGGAAGCCAGTGAGGCTCACTAAAAAAAAAAAAAAAAAAAAAAAAAAAAAAAAAAAAAAAAAAAATTTAAAAAGATATTGGCCCCAAAATATGGATTTTATTCCACTGCTTTTTCTTTTTAAAAATTAACCACAAGGCGGTTGCCAGATTCCTCAGACCATTTGTTAGCCAACATTTTTGTGAAGTATTTTGAAAGAAAACCATGTGTTCAGCAGCTCATGTGTGAAGAATCTTGAAAAATGTTCTGAAATTGGAATATGTGTATTTGCAAGTCACAGAGAGGACAATGTAACAGCTGGGGTTTCTTAACAGGAGACAGCAAGAGGTAAGCAACCACTGCATGAAGTTTAATTGTAGACTTCCAAATTACAAATGGACTTGAACACATGTGTATGGCTGGTATTCCCACCAGGGAAGATTTTCTAGGGTAAAACTTCTCTTTTATTGGTAAACTTTACTACAATGTCCCTACAGAGTTAAATGCAGCACTGGTCAGGCTATGAAGGAAGCTTATCTAGGTGGCAAAAAAGTTTGTTGAATGTGAATTCAGAACATCCCTACAACAAGGCAAGCCTCTTCTATAGAATTACAGCAAAGAGATGGCAAAAGAAAAAAAAAAGAAAATTTAAAAAGAAAAAAAAAAGAAAAAAGAAAAAAAAAAGAAAAAGAAAAGGAATCCTAGGTTTCCTTTTTTCGGCTGTTACTTTTTACAGAGCTCTGGAGATTGTGAACAGGGAAAGTCTACAAGGAAGAATCTAGGCTGGATCCCAAAATATTTCCCATGTTGTGGCTGTCTTTTCACTTGAATCTTCCCAGTCTTGAAATTTAACTCTTGCAAAAAAGATCTTGCAAAAAACCTCAGCTCCCATGTGCATGCCTTGTGCTGTGCTCAGGGTTTGTAGGGTGCAATGGGTGCCCAAGCAGTGCAGTGGATTTTGACTGACATTAAAGAACGGGTCAAGCTGGTTCAGCTTTTCAGGAGCTTAGACTGAGGAACAGGAAGAAATGTGGATTTTGCCCTCTGGCCCTGTTGTTGGAGGGTTCCAGTTAGATCCAGCAGTCTATTTAGTGGGATGATTTAAGAAGAATGATATTATTCTGCTCTGTTGGAGCTAAAAGTTTCTCTAAAAGCCAGAGCCAGAAGACCGAAGATTAACACTTGGAGTGCCAGTATGTTTTAGTTTTTAACCAAATTGAAAGCTGAGCGTGTACATGCCTTTAGTCAGCATTTGATTCCTTCATGAGGACAGGAACCCCACAAGCTGAAAGAATTGTCCATAGCTTGGCTTCCTCACCCAGGGATTTGCCAACTCAGCGGGTCTTTTTGCTTCTGGTAGCATTTGAAGACAAATAATTATTAGCTGAAAATACATGCTGGCACTTCAGTGAAAGGCTGCGGTTTGGAGCTCTCAGACCAGTCAATGACTTAAAAACTTCATGCCAGTTGTGGGGGAAAAGAGAAATGTGCTGAAATGGCATCTTTTAATGTTAAATTTTGCTTGTCTCTGGTGAAACAAGTCCATGAAGTCTGTTGCCTATGGCCCCATACAGCAGAAGGATGGAATACAAATGAGGAAAGATCTTAATAGGCTTTCCTCATACTCCACAACCTGGAATTCCAAGGAATTGAGTTTTGTTGGTCCAGAGAAACTCATCCAGAAGAAAAGTCAAAAAAATATTCACCTGATTCAGAGTGTTTCACCCAATGTGGAATGCAAATTATGTTCTCATGAAGAGGATGGAGGTCCCAATCCTGGCTGAGAGGCACAGACCCTTTGTGGTTGAGCAGATGATTTCATGTCTCCTAGACACAGTGTCTGCTTCGCATCAGAAGTTAATTTGCTGAAACAAAATTATACCTCTTCCTCTGCAGAGGTAACCTACAGTCTTGGATTAGTTTTATTTACACGTCCATTTAATTTTACACAAAATATCTTGGTGACAGAGATCCAAATTTCCTGAGTTCTTCTTCCATGAGAGCATTAGACAAATTGAAAGTTCCAGTAGATCAACAAGTCCTCCTTGAAATTTGATGGTCTCTACTAAAAAAGAGTTTTTTAAAGGCTGAAGCAATGCCTGCTCCTTCTGCTGAATGGAGGCTTTGATTCAATTATTGTAATTAATTATTTTAATGACTTAATTGTTCATTGTAAGTCAGTAGTTGGCTATTTGATGTTCAATACTAGCATTTAACTTAAAATGTGAGAGAACAGGTTTCTCCAACTCCTCCCATTCTTTTCATCTGGAGTCACCCTACAATTGCTCCAATGTTTTTCTTTGATGTTTGAGCTATCAGATCAGCAGTTCAAACTTCCTAGCAGACTCTGAAAAGCAAATTTAATTTGTACCTGGATTTTTTTTCCCAGTCTCTAGGAGATAATTATCTAGTTGGTCTCTGATTCCCTCTTTGGATAATTGCACTTACAAGGAGGCCTATAAAGAAAGGGTGAGGGGCACAACAGGCACTGTTGGCATCCCAAAAATGCCTTGCCCTTCTCTCTGACCTTTTCTGCTCTGTAGAACAAAACCAGGAGGATATAGAAATATCATGGAATATATTACTAAATCTGTTATTCAAAGCTTCAGGGAAACTACAGTTTGTTCAGGCTTTGAATGATAGCATCCTCTCTGCTCACCAGCTGCTCCTCCTTAGTAGATGTTTTAAGCACAAAGCTGACATTGTTTAATGGATATTCTTGCTCATCTTCCATACAGGCAGCCATGAAGAGAAGTGCACAGACTGCACTGTTTTAGGAAATGGTAGCATTGTTTCTGGTATTGTTGTCTCAGCTTGAGATGAAGAATTTTAAAAGCATTTTCTTCTCACCACTGACACTGCACGCTCACTTTTACATGAGCCTTCTGAGCAAAACCAGGGCCAATCTATTTTTCTTTCATTTCTTCCACATTTCTCTTTCCAATTTCCATGATCTACTACAATTTTTTTTTTCAAAGGCATTGGGAGAATCATAGAATCGTAAAATAGTTAGGGTTGGAAAGGACTTTGAAGATGATCTAGCTCGAACCTCCCCCTACCATGGGCAGCGATGACAAGAATACTTCTCTTGTTTTCAGTTGCACCAAAAGAAAATTATTCTGACTAAATATAGTGTATATCTGGCAATGGAGAAGTCTTAGGAAGAAAATGGTGGAACAAATTCAAACTTTGTGTTGCAGCTGTGTACCTCCCCTTGCTTTCTCCAGCCAACAGTTTACATCTTCCAGATGCAAGACCTGGTTTACATAGGCCATTTTGTTTAAATCGGTTTATTAAAAAAAAAAAAAAAAAAAAAAAAAAAAAAAAAAAAAGTATCTAAAAGGTAGACCTTGAGTCCTGTTAGTACCAAAAAATAGAATTTGTTGTGACAGTAGAATTGAGGAATTTTTGCAACTTCTGGGCAATATGAAGTGCAGTATGAATCCTCTTTAGAAGAATTGCTAATTCTGCATTATCCTCGTGTGTTAATAACACGTTCTAACTGGGCTTCCTATTCTTGGCACCGCGAGGCATTTTCTCCCCGCCTTTGTTTTCCAGCTGCAGCTCTGGAGAGCGAGGGCTGCCTCCCTTCTGCATTCCTCGACTATCGCTGTCCTTTGTTAGCTCGGGTAATAATAGCAGTGGTCTTGTCTCCTTGTCAGCTGATAAGCGCTTGAGCTGCATCGCAAAGCAGAGCTGACTTTTTGGATGGCTGCTCAGCCAAGCAAATAAATAGCTCGTGTCTAAATCCTTGAGTGTCAAAGTACCTGGCAGCTCCGCGCTGAGCAGAGCTGGCACACCTAGCGTGCTGCCGGCTTTGCAGCTGCCTGAAGAGGTGTGCAGCGATTTGCTGACCTCGTCCAGCTCTAAACAATGTGGAAGTGGACACATTTATAGTATATAAAAGGCTATGAAAAAAAAAACAACAAACCTAAGTGCTGTGTGATAGATGAGATTTTTTTTAAAGGGGTTCTCACCTCCTGTAAATCGTGTTTGTGGCTTAGGTGCTTTATCCTAGAAACACCCACAAACCAATTTGCCAGGATTTCCAGAGGCAACGTCATTGCCAGTCTTACCATTTAGACCTTTCCTGAATAACTCTGAGATCCAGATTTTCTGGAAGGACCCGAATCAGCAACCTTTCTCCAAACTGACAGATATAGTTGAGTTTTCCAATATCAGTTTGGTGAAGTGATTCTACATCTTGATAGAGAAGGGGTCACTGCCTCAGCAGCCCAACGAGCTGAAGGGGAGCTTGGTGTTTATAATCATCACATGTTTAAAACATTTTCTCCCCAGCCATTTGAAGCTTGTGGGGGAAAAGAACTGTCTTTGTCTCATTTGTATTTGTTGTTTGTTTCTCCAACATTACTTACAGGTACACACCCTTTCTCTACCTGTTATATATAAATACATATATATATATATATATATGTAGAGAGAGATATGTAACATATATATTATAATCAGAGGTTTGTTTTTACTGCATATATAATATCTGCAACCATACTACATGCAATATCTGCGAAAGGAAACTGTTCCAGACTTATTTTCCAGCTGGAAATTTGTGGCAATGACTTTGCACATGTGTGCCTGCTCCCCCTCCTCCGAGACTAGGGATGGCAGCACACAGCAGGTCTCCTGCATCTCAGAAGAGATCTTGGACACGCCAGGTTTCATTCCACATGGCCGAAGACAGCTGAAGGCTCATTATCCCCCGCTAAACATCCAGCTTTAGCTCGTGAGAGTGCTTTGCTCCCACCTCTGCAGTGTTCTTTCCACTTCATGGAGCCTGACGAATGAAGGGAAGCCTTTCCTTACGTGTTCAGCTGGAGCCCACCAGAATCAACATGAACTTCTGCTGCCACTGCTGTTGGGAAGCCCAAAGGGCCTCCTGAGTTGCAGTCACCCCTCAGGATTCCTTGTTTTTCTTTATGCTTTCTGTCTTCTAGGAACTCCAAGTGTGACTAATAAGCAATACTCAGCCAAGTTCTGCTCCTCTATTCTTCCTCTAGGCTTGTGACTCCCATTTTGTTCTGGGAAGTCTCAAAGTATTTACTAGTATCATGGAAACAGGAATTATCTTCATTTTGCAGCGAACAAAGAAATCCAAAAACCTTTCATGGGATTTAGAAGGGCAATGCAGAGTGAAAATTTCCTTCTCTCAGAGAAGAACTGCAAAACTGGACTAAGAGGCTCATCAGCCATCTGAGGAATGATTTCACCGCTCATAGTGGTACAGCCTAGAGTAAAGATGACAATCTTCTTGCTCCATCCAGATTTACCATCCAAGGTCAGAAAGAATTTTTTCCATCACTTAGGCACATTACAGAACATGTCAGTTTTTAGATGACGTATCAGACCTTGGCCACTGAGTCACTAGACAGCCACAGGGGGTATAACGCCCATCTGTTCTCTTGTGCCTGAGGACACTGAGCAGCTGGGCCTCAGCTCCAAGAAAACAATATCCAACCAAATATATCCCAGTCAGAAGATGAACACAGATCTTGGGGAGTCGCTGCTCTGCACTGCTATTTCCACAGCCAGCATGTTTATCATCTTTGAATGTTTCCTCACTAATCCTGTCATCCACAAGAAGAGCATGGAGTGTTAGTCATCACTTTTAAAGCCTTACATTTCTCCTGAGTGTGAAAGAAATGCTATCTTACATGAGGATCTAACCAGCCATCATTTAGCCCAACCCATGTGGATATATTCCCATTTTCTTACTTAGTCTTCCTCCTTGCTTCTGAGCTGAATGTATCTGAAAACTTTCTGTTCTGAATAGCCCTCCTTCTGATTCCAAACCTCTCTCCACCAAGATGGAGTCCACAGCTGGAAAGGTTGTACCAGCTTCTTCCATCTTCATCAAGCAGAAGAGCACATAGTGGGGACAGGTCTGCAGAAAATGTCACTGGACTCCAGTATCCCTCACCAAGGAATAAGCATCCATAGCCAGGCCTAAGATCCTCAAAGAGAAAAAGTTGAGGGGCTCTGAACTGCCTTTGAACTCACTTTTTTGCTTCTCTAGACTTTCTTCATCTTCACTGAGAAGAGATTTCTTGACCGGAACTTCATCTAAATTATGGTTAGGAAGAAATGATTAGTGAGGACAGACAACCAGGAACGCTGGTTAGGAGACAGAGATCTATTTGAGGAGGTTTCTATCACTTATGGAAGAATTACACATTCTTAATCATAGACCTTTAGCTGGTGGAGACACAGACACAAGTTTGATGCATCAGGCAGAGGCAGTGGACAAGGAAGAATTACCACAGCCAGTGCTGTGTGTTGGATACATCCTGCTGAGCTTTGTTCTGATATCTTCAGAGTGGTGTTCAACCATCAGAAAACCAACATCTTCCTTGTAGGGTGGGTTGGGCCTCTTGCCTTCACTCTTCCAGCAGCAGCAGTGGCAGTATGTTATGAAGCACAACCCTCCCAAGTCCCCCCAAAACAACCAATATTCCCTCCTAAACAAGCAAGAAAACAAGTTCTCCTGTTGGTGGAGTTACCTCCCAGAGCCCTAATGGAAGCCCTTGATTTCTTGCAGACACTGATGTGTGCCACTCAAGCCCCTGTCTGAATGGAGCCACCTGCGCTGATGCCATCGACTCTTTCAAATGCTTTTGCCTTCCCAGCTACGGAGGGGACCTGTGTGAGATCGGTACGGCCTCCCTGGCTTCAGCTAATCCTACTAACTGCTGCACCCAAAAAAAAAGCTGGTCCCCTGTGCTCCCATCAGTGCTGCCCTCATCTCAGTAAACTAACCTCTAACAGCAGCTTAAAACACACACGGTAAAAGCTCTGAGACTTTTGCATATCTAATTTGAAAAGTTTGTTCCTCACAGCACCATGTCCTCTAAGATTCCTAAGCAGGAGCTTCTGGTGTCTTCTTCAGGTTTCTCTTTGTTAAGTTTCTTTGGTGAAGCTCCACACAGGTCATAACGATGTTGATCATGGAAATTGCTGTCTCTTTGGGTCAAGGGTCTTTCTGTTCATCTGTAACAGTAGGGAACTTTCTGAGTACATCTTCACCCCAGGCAAACTTTTTCTGCTACACTGGAATTTTGTAGAAGGATGCTTCAACTGAGCCATGAAAAATGACTGTGTTTCTCTCAGAGAGGATACAGCTGAGAGAAGCATCGTTCACTCCAGGAGTCTCCACTGATTTGACACAGCATGACATTTTTGTCATCTCCTCAACGTGGCTTCCTGTGGCAAAATCAGCAGGGAATGTATCTTTCAGAAAACAGGAAGCAACCTGTATTTCCATCAAAATTAGGCATTCTGACCTGCACTAATACTTCTTTTTGTTTCTACAAGGAAAGAAAAAGAGATTTTTCCTTAAAGCTGATGAAAGTCCAAGGTTTTATCAGTTTAGCTAAGGGGAAGCTCTCCTGCCTCGCTCAAACAAAAGAGAAATAAGGTTGCAGTATCTCCTTCACCTTGGCATGAGTAATGATAATGTATGTTGGATTTTCTCTTTCCCTTTCTCCGCATCTCTTTCTGTTTCCAATATGAACATATGGAGTAGACCATAAGGAGAAGGTTCAGGATCATTGGACCTTCTGGGCAGGAATTGTGCTGTCTTAACATCAATTTTCCAACTGATGTTTCCAACTGATGCAACCGCATCAGTTCTTGGTTTACCCGCCCATGATACCTCTTGTTAAGAATCTTTGTAATGCAGGGAGACTTTCCACCCTGTGACTACTTATGATATTGTTTCATCCAAGCCAGACTTAATTTTCTCTTTTCTCTGAATTATGGGCTCTGATGCCTGGGAGATGCAAGAGAAAGTCAGTGCCCCAAAACTCATGGGGAATGTAAATCTTCATAGTCCCAAGAGACAGACCATCCTTGCTGTTGGTCTCCAAGAACAACAGGACACTGTAGGTGAACAAGGCAAACAGACCGTCTCTTTTGTCACCATGAAATGTCCTTACCAGGGAACAAGATTTTCATCATTCTTTTCCAAGAAAATTGCTGTCATACTTATCTGTAAGAAAAAATTACATACGAAAGCATGGCCTTTCTCCTAGAAAAGGATAAGGCATCTGAGAGGCTGAGATTAAACACATTTCATTTTCTGTTTCCTTCAGTCACATGTGGCAGACAGGTATGTGGTGTTGCATTGCATGGCAACTGCTGAAGGCCTTTTCTGGTGGTTTCTCTATTTGTCTATACTTTCCCCCATCCGTGATTTTAGGTGGTTTTATAAGTGTGTTCAGTTCCTCAGTGTTTCTCAGATGGTAAAAGATCTTCTGAAAAGCTGAGAAATGTTTGTACTTCTTTAGCAGCTTCGAAGCTTTTTAATTGAGATTTAATTCTCTCTCTCCACTATGGTAAGTTTCTGTCTCCGTTTCTTTTCACCCATCTTTCTTTCGCCATCATTTCTTCTCAAGAGCTCCAGAATCACACCAAGTGAAGTAACCACCCAAACCTGGTGATCCCCTCTTTCATTTTCAACACATATGCATTGATTCTGGACATCTGGGTATGGGGTTTGGAGGGTTTTTTTCCAAAGCAAGAAAACTCTGCAGGCCAGCACAAGTGGGAAGAGAGGTGTTCTTGCCTGGTCAGTTCCTCAAAAGCAGACTTCAGGAACATTACACAGGGATTGAATTTCTCAGAAATAACTCTGCATCATTCAAACTTTCTAGTAGCACTGTGGACACAGGGTCTTCCACACAGGCTGCCCTCTCTGTGTGTCTTGGATGTGTTCTGACAGTTTTCCCAGAGGATTCCTAGAGGCAACTGTGTCAGGGTGTGCTTTTTAGTGAAAATGACCATGTGTTGTCCCATGCCATGGGAGCATGAGCTGCTAAGAGGTGAGTTGAAAGCTTTCAGACACATGCACCAACCCCTTTTCATTCCTTCTCTGTGTTTCAGACTTGGAAAACTGTGAGGAAGGCTGGACCAAGTTCCAGGGCCATTGCTACAGGCACTTTGAGGAGAGGGAGACTTGGATGGATGCAGAGACCAGATGCCGACAACATCAAGCCCACCTGAGCAGTATCATCACCCCAGAGGAACAAGAATTTGTGAACAGTGAGTGCTGAGGACACCCTAAGACTGGGCGTGGGTCTACAGGCAGATTTATCCAAAGTGATGTAAAAACCACCATTTGCCCCACTGGTGCTGATATGAATCCTAACAAAACCTCATCCTTGTATAGGTGCTCATGGCAGGTTGAGTGGGGAGGGAGCTGGATAAACATGATGTAAGGACAAAGGGCATCAGAAAAATGACCCAGAGGCTACAGAGCCAGGGATAGCTGAGATGGCAATGAACTGCTTCCAGCAGTGTGTAGGACAACCATGACTCTCTTCTCCCCCTCCTGCTCTTCCAGGTCACGCACAGGACTACCAGTGGATCGGCCTCAGTGACAGAGCTGTGGAGAACGACTTCCGCTGGTCTGACGGGCACTCCCTGGTGAGCCTGGAGCCCACAGCATGAGTGGGCCCAGCTTTTGGGGGTGGTGGAAGGGCCCCATGGCTTACACATTGAGTGCTTGGGTTGGGCATTGAGTGGAGGCAGTCCTAAACTTTGTAGGGCTCATGGTTTTCCCAAGCCTCCAGAAAAGCTTGTCAGGTTCTGGGCAGCATCACAACAGAAACAACTGGTGTAGGGGCAGTGCTGGCAACCCCTGGGCTCTGCTGAAGAGAGGTGGGGTGAGGATGAAGGAGGGAGTAGGAGAGACCAGGGCCCAACCTTAGATGAAGGACTGTCCTCTCTTGGCAGCAATATGAGAACTGGCGGCCCAACCAACCCGACAACTTCTTCTCGGCGGGCGAGGACTGCGTTGTGATGATCTGGCACGAGAAAGGCGAATGGAACGATGTTCCCTGCAACTACCACCTCCCTTTCACCTGCAAGAAAGGAACAGGTCAGCACCCTGTGCCGTACAGGCAAGGATGGGGGACTCAGCAGGTGGCCGTGGGTCTGGAGCGGAGTGCCCAGTGCCCAGGAATGTGGGTTCTGATTCTGCAAAGGGTGATCAAAGAGATAAAAAGAATCAGAAACAGAAGTTGGCCAAGGCCCTAGGAGAAAGTTTCACAAGGACTTGAAAATAAATAGGACAAGCTATTAGGATTCAACATCCCCAGTCAGAGTCATACCCTGGCTGCAGGATCAGTCCCACACACCAGCTCTGTGCCCATGGACACAGGCAGCAGTTGTGATGTTCAGTTCTCACAGCCTCTCCAGGAGGCAGGAGTGGAGCACCAAGGCAGACCCCTTCCTAATTTCAAATCACAGAATTTCCATATCCCTCTGCCCCTAAGCTTTGTGGACAGAGGCAATCTCTAAGGGAGTCAAGGTTTTACCCATGGAGGAGTGACGAGGCTGTGCACACCCAGCCTGCCCTGGTGTGAGCTGCCTGCTCAGCCAGGCAGGCATTCCCTCGCTCACTCCCCACGTCTCTGCCCACCTCCCACAGTGGCCTGCGGGGACCCCCCTGCGGTGGAGAACGCCAGGACCTTCGGTCGGAGGAAGGAGCGCTATGAAATAAACTCCTTGGTGCGGTACCAGTGCGACCAGGGCTACATCCAGCGCCACGTGCCCACCATTCGGTGCCAGCCCAGTGGGCAGTGGGAGGAGCCACGGATATCCTGCCTAAACCGTACGTCCTGGGCCCTCACTTTCGGGTTAGGGCTCCCTGCTGGAAGGAGCTGGGAATGAGGGGCATCATCTCAGGGTGCAGGATGGCTCTGAGCCAGGCAGAAGGGGACACCGTGGTTCCCTTGACTTCTTGGAAGTTTCCTGTATGATGGCCCCATGGGAGATGACATCTTCTGGGCCAGGTGTGGACCACAGAGCCTGGCTTGCAGGACTGCCCTGGAGACCCACCAAGGCAGAGTAGGGGCAGCTCCAGAGTCAGGAAAGGGCAACAAGGAGCTTACCAATGGCCCAGGCTACTCAGGGAAGGGGAAAAATGGCTTCTGAAAGGATGAGTTTTGGCACAACCTACATCAACAAAGAGAATAGGATGGGAGAGCTATGGGGTCCCCAAGCCCTTCCCTGGTGGCCCCCTGCCCTGGGAGCAGACAGGAGTCCTGCAGCAGACACAAGCCAAGGCACAGGGCTGGGTTCCTGACTCTCCTTCTGTCAGGCCTCCAGCTGATGGCAGTCAGCCTTCTTCCACTGGTGTCCCAGCCCAGTCCCAGGCCTGCCTACACCCCTGTCCCATCCCTGACTGCCTGCAGCTTCCCAAGGATTTTGTTGGCCTCAGAAAAATCACATCTGTTCCAGTGGCCCTCTTGCCAGGTTCTGGTCCGGCTGGGCAATTCCA
The DNA here is from genome assembly GCF_021018805.1 of Prinia subflava. Taxonomy (NCBI): domain Eukaryota; kingdom Metazoa; phylum Chordata; class Aves; order Passeriformes; family Cisticolidae; genus Prinia; species Prinia subflava. The sequence goes on from NC_086261.1 coordinate 7,567,783, forward strand.
GATAAAGCAGATTAAGCATTGGTCCCACAGCCAGGGAAAGCTGATACGGGCTTAAGGGACAAACCTCTGCCCTAGGGAGGAGATGAAAGGAGGAGGGATGGAGGAGGTGTCCAAGGGCGGCTGCCTGGTGCAGACCAAGATGCTGATTCCTTTGGCTCTGCTGTGTGTCTGGAGAGCTGCAGGCTGTTCTCGACATGGACCGCCAGCGATCAAGAGACCTGCTCTGCTCCCAGCCTTTGCTGTTTCCACCAAAATCCTCCTGCAATTATCACAGGGAGACTGGCACCAAAGATCAGGCAGAAACCTTGTCCCTGGCAGCCAAATGGGGCTGTTCCCCCTCCTGTGACCTGAGCGCATCACACTGCTAATGCATCTTGGGGTTGGGGATTTAGGGATGGACAGGGCAGTGGGTGAGATGGGGAAGAGCTTCCCTCCTGCCTGGGCACAAGGAAGGGATGGGACAAGCAGCCGTGGAGATGATGCTCCTGCCCGGGCTCTCTCCGAGCCCCGGGCAACTTCTCCCCTGGGTGAAGCAAAGCGCGGGCAGGGAGAGAAGGGCCGATTGTGCGTGTGCGGGCGGGCTGGCGCCGGGGCACACACAGCCGCCCCCGGGCAGCGCTGCCTGCGGCTGCCCGTGTTTTTCCAGGCGGCCAGGGGCCGCGGCGGCCAGCGTGGGACAAGCAGCTTCTCTGTCCCGGCTCCTGCCAACAAGGTGCCTTTTCTTCTCCTCCACAGCTTCCAGCTACCAGCGCAGGCTATACAAGAGGAGCCCCAGGAGCCGGTCGAAACCCAGCGGCAGCGCCGTGCACAGACCCACCCATTAGAGCGGGCCCAGAGACCGAGGGGGAACGCGAGAAAGAGAGATTTTTAACGGAACAGTTATATTAACAGAGTCGATTTCTTCTTCTTCTTGTTGCTTATTTGTCATATAAGGAAAAAAAATATATTAAAGACAAACCCACCTTTGTGTATATATATAAAAAAAATTGTTTTTCCAAGCACCAAAGCAAAACGAATTAGATCTCAGCATTTTTACTAACCGTCCGGTTCCAATTATCTTCGTGCCTTTGGGGACGGGGAGGGGGGAGGGTTTGCAAAGGGCAGGGGGTTAAGTTAAATAATAAAGATGATTATTTTTTCCTGATTTTATCCACGAACAATGTAATTATTTCTGTTATTTAATCTCCAGGGTGAACAGCACCTTATGGGGTTTTATTTTATTTTATTTTATTTTTCCAGAATCCTTCTACTGCTGCAGCACGTCAGGACGGGTGGGGAAGGGCCGGGGGGCTGTGGTGGAAGGAGCTGTGGGAGGAGGGAGGCGAGGGGATGCTGAGAGCCGGGTGCTGGGGGCTGCAGCCCTCTCTGCTTCCCCACTGCCCCCTCTGCAGTGCAGCACCCGTCCCAGGACAACGTGCTCTTTCCAGGGGACCGTGCGGGGCACCAGCGTTCCCTGCACCTATTTATATTTTTGAACATATCCTATTTTGAAAGAATGATAAATAATAAAGAAAGCGAAATCGGAATGGGAGTTTTGTCAGTGTTGGTTTTTTTTAGGGAAGAGGGATGTCTGGTGGGCTGGGAGGAAAGGGTTCTCCCATGGCAAGGCAAAAAAGAAAGGGAACCCAAAGAGGGTGGTTCAAACTACACAGGAATGGCTCAGCCCCAGGCAGCACCTAAGGGACCATGGAGGTGGAAGGGGTGTCCCAAGCCCCCACTGAAGAAGGGCCCTAGAGCAGGACACTGTCCTCCCTGTTCAGCTCTCAGTTTGGGAGGGGGTTAACTCACATGCCTAAAACCCATCTAAAACCCATGGCCAGCAGGAACTGCTTCACCTTCCAGCTTTCAATCCTGACTCCCAGGGGGTTAATTAACACTCACTAATGAGGGAACACAAGGTCCTTGCAGGAGCTGAGTTGAGCCAGAACTAATGAGATGCTCAGTCAAGGATGAGACAGCCAGGGATCCCCAAATCCTTTCTCCACAGCAGACCTTTCTCTTGAGTTGGGACAGAGATGGGGACACAGCTATGTCACTCCAGGGCTTTCTCCACCATTTTATTAGAAGATGTCCAGAAAAACACATCTTTGCATAGCCAATGCTCAAAGAAGAAGGCACCAGAGTTGAAATGGAGTCCAGGCAAGGGGCACATAGAGATAAGGCACTTGTGCTCCAGCAGGGACAGGCACAATGGCATCCTTCAGCAGGACATGCATGGGGCTGGAAGAGGGGCCAGGATGCAACGGAGATACCTGCTCTCTGCTCTGGCTGAATCCAGCCTTGCCTCACTCCCTCACAGCCTTGCCTCGTGAACTTGGAGGCAGGACCAGCCTGGAAGGGCAGGTGGGTGTCAGTGACAGCCTGCCACGGCAGGAAGGGGCCACCACCCATGGGGTGATACAGCCAAGTGGGATGGCAGCAGCAGCCCGTGGGGATCGCCCTTGCACACATCCCATGACAGGGACTGTCCCCTGCTGCCCAGCTGACAGCCAACCCAAGCAGCTGCAGGTGCCAGCTGCTGAGCAAGGTGTGGAAAACAGAAAGGAAGGAAACAAAACAAAACAAAAAGAAACCTCCCCCCACCCCACCTCTCCCCAGTAACCCCTAAAACAGCCCCTGGAAATGCCCAACAATGGGCACTGGCAGGCTGGAAACATCCTTTGTCCAAGAAGGATCCCTCCCAGCTCCTTATCTCTCTCTGTAGCAGAAGACTCCAAACCTGCCCTTGCTGGGGAAGCCGAAGCTGCGGACACCGGGCTCCGCGGGGCCACAGTTGGCCCGGGGCGTGACAATGGGGTAGCGGACACTGCCATCTGCCAGCCAGCCCGCACTGCAGCGGTCCAGCGCCAGGAACTTCCAGGCGGAGTAGAGCTGCCCCACCCGGGCGATCTCGGCCCCTGCATCCTGACAGCTCTGCTTGGCCTCCTCCAGCGTCATCCCAGCCTGGCGGTCCAGGTAGAAAACCTCTCCTAGGAGGGGGAGAGGAGCATGAGAGGGGAGCATCAGTGCCGAGCATCATCCCGAGCATCCCCATCTGGAGCATCGCTGCCTAGAACAACCCCACCCAGAGCTGTTCTGTGCCCTAAAGCGAGGGACACACAGCACCTTCCCCAGCATCCCAGTCCCCACCCCTGGCCCAGAGCCCACCTTTGAGCGCCGAGGAGAAGCAGAAGGCATCAAAGCGGTGGAGGTGCCGGTGGCGCGGACCGTAGCTGCGGATGCCCGGGGCGAGGTGCACGCCCCCGCAGGGCTTGCGGGGCAGGCGGATGGGATACTGCACCGTGCCATCGGCCAGCCAGCCCGCGTTGCACCAGTCCAGCCCCTCACTCCACGCCTGGAAGAGCTGGTTAAAGTTGGCGAGGATGGCACCTTGGTCCTGGCACACTTGCTCGGCTTCGTGGAAGTTGAGCCTGTACTGCCCGCGGGGAGGCTGGTAGGGGAACACGATGCCTGCAGGCAGATGGGACACTCAGCTGGCTCAGCGGGAAATCCACCCAGCCCGAGCCCAGCCCCAGCAGGAGCCGTAGGGGTCCCTGACCCGTGTCAAATTCAGGCTCTGGGACAGGGACCACCTCAGTGTGGCGGAGACAAGGCTCAGGCATGCAGGGATGGGGCCGCTCCGGACATGCAGGCGCCAGCAGCGAGTTGCCAGCGACATCTGGTGGCACAGGGACACACGGGCTCGGTCCTGGGGACACAAGGACCCCCTGACGGGGACAGCACCTGCATATACAGGGATGCACAGACTATAATGGGGATGTAGGGATTACCACCACCACGGGGTTGTATAGACCACTGTTCTGGGAACACACAGACAGTGGTCCCGGGGAGACATGGACCATCCCTGCGGGGATGGAGAGATCATTGTCATGCAGAGGCACACGCTCCAGGAATCGGGATACAAGGATCAGCATCATGGGGACAAATCCACCATGATCCCAGGGGACACGTGGACCACAGCACGGGGATGAATAAACCTCTATCGCGGGGATGGATGGACAACAGAACCACGGGAATCACCACTTTGGACACAGTCACAGGGACTGGTAGGGACAAGTCACTGTGGGAGGCAGGGTCCAGAGACCAAAGGAGTGGGGCAGGGACAAGCAATAGGGACATTTCCACAGCTCTGAACTCGAAAGCCGTGTCAGGGCTGAGTCAGGTCCCTCATGACAAGTGAGCAAGAGAGGCTGGGCCAGCCACCAAGGATCATCACTGGGATATCCAGAGCTGGAAGGGGAGGCAACAGCTCCACGTAATGCAGCACAGTGGGAAGATGGGTGGGTAAAATCAGGAAATGCTGCAGCCTTAGGGTTACTCCCAGCTCTGACTCTAAGAGCACCCTTGGTGTCCCAGCTGGGCAGACAGCTCTGGGCTCACTCAGTCCTGAGGCCACAGAGCCAGACAGACGCAAGGCACTGCCCCATGACACCAAGCATCCCATCCTCTTTCTGCCGTGATCAAGCTTCCCAATCCCCCTGTCTTGCTCTGTTCCCAAAGGAGAAGGTACCACAGGAAGGCCAGGTTCACTGGCTTGTCTCAGAAAGTCGTGTGGTCCCCAGCAAGCCCCCACCTTGCAGCCGGAGGTCCACAACATCGCTCTCATCCTCCAGCCCATCGATGACCTCGCAGCGGTATTTGCCATCATCCTTCAGGCGCACATCGCTGATGACCAGCGAGGCCTCGTGCCGGCTGCCCTGACGGAGGTGAGCACGGCCCTTGAAGTCCCCAAAGGCCATGTAGGTCTTGCCAATGGCCACCATCACATCCTGCTCTTTGGTGTAGTCGTCCCGCAGCTTGGACCACTTGATGCGGATTTTGCGCTTAGGCCCCAGGTCAGGCTCGTAGCGGAAGTGGCAGGGCAAGGTGACATTGGCACCATTGTAGCTGTAGACAGGGTCTCTGGAGGTTTCCACCACTAGTCTGGATCCACTGAAGTAATCCACTGTGGGGAAGAAGGAAGGTGTGTGCCAGATGGGTGGGCTGGGCAGCATCCTCAAATCTTCCCTCCAGCCACCACCTCTTCTACCATGAGCATCCCCCAAGTATCTCTGGAGCATTCCCATCTGCTTCTCCGGGCCCCAAGTCCCACCAAGTGATGGGTCTCCACCCCACCCAGAGGCAGAATGGTACTTCAGCCTCCTGTGACAACCTGCCAGCCCCCATTGTCCCCAATATACCTTTGTCCTGCCCGTCGTCATTGTCATTCATGATGTGGTTGTAGTAGAATCCATTGTAGAAGGGATGGTAGGAGCCACTGGCCAGGCGCAGCAGGGTGGCCTTCAGGAGCAGTGGGAGCAGCAGCATGGCTGGGAAGTGAGGCTGAACCCTAAGTCTGGGCTGCAGAGGGGGAAGGACTGCTGTGACACCCCCAAATAGCCAGGAGAAAGCCAGCACTGCCTGCCAGTGGTGTCAAGCAGACTCCATACCAGGGGTGGGAGGGGTGGGAAGAGCCAGCAGAGCAGCTCGCCTTCCCGCAGGGGAGAGTGCAGGCAACCTGAGCCGTGGCCCCAGACCCGCCCCCCAGGCGGTGCTCTCAGTCCCCTCCATCCTCATCCTCCTGCCTGGCTCACACCACACATTCACTGCTGCTGCCCATTGTAGGGGTGCCCATTGTGGGGAGCACCGGGTCCCAGACCAAGTCAGGGATCGGTCAGCTGAGAAATGGGATCCCAGGGTGTCCTTTGAACAGGGAGTACTGGGAAAACTTCACATAGGGGTGCAGGGGGAGAGAAGTGGCTGAGCCCCACTCTAAAGCAGCAAGCTCGGTTTACAGAGGCAGCCAAGCGTGCCACCCGACCAGGAGTGAGGGAGAGAGCTCGGGCTGCCCCTGCTGCCCCGGCTCTGGACAAAGCCCGGCAGCACTCGCTGTCCTGGCCAAGGACCCCCTAGTCCAACCCAGAGCTGCTGCTCTGCATCACAGACATGGCTGGCACTGACCCCATGCAACACATTTGGCTGCCAAAGCACATCCCATGGGTGGGGGGTAGCCTGGCTGCCTCACAGCACCAGAAATGTGCACTGCCCCGAGCCCTAGGGGCCAGGACACCCAAGGGTGCCCTGCACGGAGCTCACCCGGGGCGCCACCAGCAGAACTGACTACTTGTGAGCATTCCCGGAGCCGGCAGAGGGGGCCCGGCACTCGGCAAGCGTCCGGCAGACCCCTTCTAACACAGTGGGGGGAGTCTGACATCTGTGCCCTGCCTAGACAAGGCTTACGAGTGCCTGCAAACATAACCCGGGCCAAGGGGCTGCAGGAGAGCAGATGCTCAACCCGGAATGATCCTATATGGGGTACAGTGGTGCTCTCCAGGGTCGGGGCCATGAAACCGGCTGCTCTCACTGCAGGATACTCAATGCCAGGCTCTCCCCTGCAATCAGTGCCTCTGCTCACCATGGGGTGCAGCCACACTTGCCACACACTGGGGCCAGCAGAGGTGGTGTCCGAGGGAGCAGGGTGCAGTGGCTGGAGCGCCAGCACAGCCCCGGAGCCGGTGCAGCACAGTGGCACTGCTGGCACCGCAGGCACAGGGGCTCCACCACGTGCTGCCCACGCAGCAGGGTGGGCTCGAGGCACGGCAGCTTCACACCTCGGTCTGCAGGGCACCAGCCCTGCTCCCCCTGCACCCCAACGCCCAGTGACACCCCCCAGAACCCAGCGCTGCAGTGACGTGCAGCATGCCCAGTATTCTCAACTGCAGAGCCATGAGCATCGTGCTGCAGCACCCAGGGCAGCAATGCCTGGCACCCAGCACGGTGATGCCCAGCTCCCTCCATGGCAATGCCATCCCCCCCTGCCCTTCGCGGCAAGCAGGGTGCCCATCACCCCGGGGTGCCAGCCCTCCCCAGTCCCAGCACTGGGGTCAAGCCCTACTCACGCTGGTTGCGGGCAGGCTGCAGGCAGGCGTGCAGGCAGGCTGCAGGCAGATGCACTGTGTTTAGGGCTCTTGCAGGGCTGAGAGGAAGCAGCTCCAGGGCCTGCCTCTTAAAGGGAAACACACGCCTTTCCCAACCCCCTGCTTGCAGCCCGGAGCTGGGGTGGGTGCCCCCGGCCCCCTCCTGCCCACCATGTCTGGGTGGTGGCCTCACCGTGCGTCCACACACTGCCCACACGTTCCCCACACGCTGTTCACACACCTTATCTGCAGTGTGCCAGCTGCCTTCACTGTCCCCAGCTTGGAAGGGACAGCAGTGGGGAGAAATGTGTCCTGTTGGGGTTGGTGGGATCCTGTAATGTTCCAAGCAAAGCCTCAGTGAAGCCACAGTGCCAGGCAAGAAGAGACACCCCTTGTTCCACACCCCACTGGAGGGGACTGACCAAAGTTCCCAGAAAAGGTGGTGTCCAACACACACGTGGCAGGAGCACTACAGGCACCAGCAGCTCGGGACAGGTGGGCTGAGGCATGGTGGGCAGGTGAGGCATCTGTGCCCAGGATGTGCAGGCAGTGCCTGCCTGCTCTGGAATTCAGGAGAGACAGCTGAGCTGCAGCATTCAGTCTTGTCAGGGTCTGCTGTGGGGGCAAAGCAGAGGCACAGAAACCAGGGCAAAAACTCTGGGGTGCTCAGTTGCACCCATCTGAGAAGGCATCATCCCTAAATTTGGGCGATGCCCTCCATGCCAGCTCCCAGTGGCACACAGACAGGCAGACCCTGCTCCAAGAGGATCGAGTCCTCAGGAAGGGCAGCACGGCAGCAGCACCGCCAGGGGATGCCGGGCAGGGGATAGACAGAAGGGACAAACAGAGGAACCGCGATGCGGCGTGTGCCCTGACCCATCGACCCGCTGTCCCAGCCCAGCGCGCTGCTTCACCCCCCACTTTGTTGTTTTATGGCAAGGAAATGAGGCGTGGGGGCCCCGGTCCGGCTCTCGCCGCCGTGCAGGACGACTTCAAGCCGGAAAGAAAACAACCCGTGTAAAAATAAACGGCCCGAGGCTGGCTGCGGGGTGAAGGGGGCCGGGACCCCCTCCCGAGAGCGGCCGGCACGGAGCGCTCGGGGGGCGATCCTGTCTGCCCGTCGCCGCCACGCTGATAGCGAGCAGCCAGCGAGGAAACGGCCTTATCTGCCGCCAGCGCCGGCACGACAGCCCTGCTCCCCGGGGAAAGCCCCGGCCAGGGGTGGCTGTGGGACCCGGGCTCTGGAGGCACCGCTCTTCCTTGTTCTCCTTTTCCCTGCACACCCACCAGCCCTGCCGAGGAGGGGCGCGGCGGAGCCGGGCTGCCCGGGGACACGGGAGTGTGACGGCCGGGCACGTCGCCTGCTCGCCTGCCCGGAGCAGCCTGTCCCGCAGCCCACAATGGAGGGACAATTACATCTGCCGGCATGGGGCCACTGCACTGCCTGCACCCTGGCCGAGGGTTCCTGCTACCCCCAGCCCTGCCGCTTGGCCGGAGGAGATGCTGGGATGGTGTCCCAGCTGCATTCTGGCCATCAGTGCCTGGCTGCAGCTGCATGGCCAAATTTTTCTAGTAATCTACCAATTGGGATGGTTCCCTCCACCCCTGAGCTGTGCAGAGAACAGACAGCCCTGTCAGGGCATGCTGTTCCCTGGCATGGCTATCCCATTGTTCCAGATCCGAGGAACAAGCCCCACAGCGTCCTGCACTGCCTGCACCATGGCGCCTGCCAGCAGCCATCCTCTGGCCCGCCTGATGAGGGGAGCAGCGGCAGGGAACAGGACAGGGATGCTTTCAGCCACCTATTTTCAGCAACAGCTCCTGGCTCACCTTAGGCCACAACTCTTGTCTGGATGTGGCCAACGATTTCTCCATCTCCTCCTAGGGAGCAGAAGCATGAGGAAGGATCTGGCCACCAGCAGTCCCTGAGGAATAAGAAATCTCCTTCATTCCTTTCCACCTCTCACCCTCTTTTTGTTTTACAGAGAGGTACCCTGGGCGTGATCACAGGTTTCACGTTGAGCAAAGCTGTGCAGGGTCAGGGAAGCTCTGACCTGGGAACACGTGTTTAGGGCACATGTTTAGGGCTGGATGAATAGGAGCATTTGGCTGAATGGGAGCCATAAAAGTGTCATCTCTGTCTTCAAAGCCAGCGCCTGACAGCTCTGCTGTGGCCTCACCAGAGATTTGTCCATGAAATGCTGCTTGCACAGGATGATTCCAGCAGGAACACTCACATTCCTGGTGGGATGGAGGAGCTTGTGATCTGTGCTGGTCTTTCCGGGTGGTGGTGAGAGGATGCTCTCCCCGACGGCTGCTTCCTGAGGAACCAGCTCCCAGCAGCTGGCAGCACCGGCAGCAGGCAGCAGGGTGCCGCAGCGTGCCGGTCATCCCGCCTTCCTGCTGTCCCAGCAACCCAGCCGCGTCCGGGAAGAGCATCCGAGGGACAGGGACAAGCCCTGAGGGGCTGTGAATGGCACGGAGGGCACTCTGGATCTCCCAGTCCCCCCATCCTGGGGCTCCGGGGAATGAAGGAAATGCCACAAGGCTGGGAAGGGGCTTAGAATCTCAGAGGGGCTTGCTTGGGGGGTAGCAATGGGCAGGGGGAAGCAGTAGCCAGGGGCTGAGGATGCATCCCCCACTCTGATGTGCAGCATCTGCTCCCATCACCCTCCTCATGGAGCCTCTGCCATATCCCTGGCTCACGGCTGTCTTGGCTGGACTCAAAGCGAACTGCTCTTATCTCTGCCTCAGCTTCCCGATGATAAGGATGGCATGTCTGGAGGTGAACTGGGCAGACTGTCCCCCCTGTCCCTGGCTCTAGCTGTGGCTGCTATTTGTCACCAGGCAGCTGCAGCCACAACCACAATGAACTCAGCCTGGTCTTCACAAGCAGATCCCCAACTCCTGGTGCCCACAGCTGGCATTCCCAGGGCAAGGCACGAGCCCACCTCCCATAGGCAAGGCCCAAGGAGGACATGCCTGGCTGAGCAGTGCACTGGTGGCTGCAGGAGATGCAGGAAGATTGTCCAGAGCTGCAGGGACAGTGAGCTGTGGTAAGACATAGGTGATGCTTGGCTATTCATGCCAACTTCAGAGGTCTCTGCCCAGTGTGGCAGATTCTGGACATGAGCAAATCTCCTCTGTCCTGTTCACCACAATGCCCCTTCCCTACAGGGGATCACATCCTCAATGCAGGCAGATCTCCTGCTCCAGCAGCATCCATGCCCCAGCCCTCCCCAAAGGGCTCTGCTGGGAACATCCCTGCAGGTAGACCTTGCAAAATTCACAGCTCCCTCCAGCCCTGGGAGTGTACTTGGCTGTAAAAGCTGATCTAGCTCCAAGCTGGGGGATTTGCTCCAGGATCAAAGCCAAAGGAGGAGACACAGGGTGTGGGGTGCTGATAGAGGCTTCCCCTCCCCAAGTCCCATCCCGCCGCGCCTGGCCAGCTGTGAGCAGTCTCCAGCAGCTGCGACAGGGTGGAGACAGTGGGAAAAAAGATGCACACAGAGCCATGAAATACCCTGTTTTTCAGGCAGGGAAGGGAGCTAGGAGGGTCTGTGAAGGCAGGAGAGGTCCAGGGCCACCCCCCAGGATGGAGGAGTAGAGGGGCTCAGAGGGAATCCTGGAGGATCACCAGGCCAGTCGGGCTTTGGGAGATGGCTTTTGGGGAGGCACAGAGCAGAAGAGCCAACATCCCAAAGTTTCAGCTGGTTTTAATACTGTCAGAGACACCCCAGAGTGGGGCCATCACTGCCATCCCACCCGGGCTCCCTTGGCCCTTGCCAAAGTGAACCCACTGCCAGCCCAGCCCCACGGCTGCTTCACATCCCAGCAGGCAGGGACAGCCTGCCCATGCTCCCACCTGCCTCTCACTCATCTCCTACTGCTAATCCCAAGGGCTCGAGCATTGCAAGAGGCTCCCCTCCACCCCATGTAAAGGGAAAAAAATCAGGTTACAAAAAGGGTCATGGCACGCCTCTCTGCCCACTGCATTTGGGTGGTTTAACTGCCACCTTTCCCATCTTTTCTCCACATCCTTGTGGCTACAAACCACCTCTTCTCACTACCAGATCGTAGTTCCCCTGGTCACCACTGGGCTCTGAGGACAAGGGACAGCCAGGCACCCCAAACTGCAGTAAGCTGGGGATGATGGCAATGCTGAGACTTGGGAGGCTGCTGAAGCTGGCATCCCAGGAGGGCAATGGGCAGTGCCTGCCAAAATGCCTGCTGTGGTGCCTGCCAGAGTGCCCAGCAGGTAGAGCGACCGCCAGTGGGGATTTGGTGCCTCTTGACAGGAGCCATCTCATCACTCCACTCGCACTATGTGGTGCTGACATCGCAGGCAAGGAGACTCAGGGCCTGGCAAAATGGGCAGGGGACAACAGCTGAGCTTTTTCAGAGGATTTTCACAGCTCCTGCTTGCAGACAAGCAGGGAGCAGGAGGGACGTCGGAGGCTGCAAGCCAGGGGAGCCTGCCCTAAGACCCTGAAAGCTGCTGAGCTCCAAGACACAGTTCAGGCAAGGGACTGCCACTGGCTGCAGCCTCTCTGCTGGAAGCAGAAGCAAGGAGAAAATTTGTCCCCAGACTTAGCTGAGAAGATAAAGCCAAGCCCTGGTTGCAGGACAGGGTCCCCCAGCAAGGCCTCATTTGCAGGATGGTGTCCCCAGGAAAGTCCCAGTTGCAGGAGGGGATCTCAGCCCTGTCTGGAGCAGCACGAGGACAGGTGCCGTCCCCACATCCCACCTGCAAGGGCCCCGTCAAGCGCAGTGCTGCAGCCCCAGCACCACCGTGGGGCAGGGGAGCCCTCTTGGCCACCTCCTGAATGTGGGGACACGGAGAGGGGGGTGTGAGGGCAGAGCAGGAGCGGGCAGGGGCAGGCAGGGTGCAGGCTGGGCAGCGGGGAAGAGCAGCCCCGTCCTCCTTCCCCGCGCCTACTCGTCGCAGCCCAGCAGCTCCACGCGCAGGGTGATGCGGTTGTTCCAGGCCACGGGCAGGATGCGCACATAGCGGGCATAGAAGGGCACATCGAACACGTTCTTCTTGTGGGAGTAGTTGTCACTGTTGCCTTGGAAGATCTAGAGGAGAAAGGCGGGTATCAGTCAGTGCTGCCAGGAGCCCAGGGCAGCAGTCACAGCACTGACTGACAGAGCTGAAGAAGCCTTTGGAGAACACTCTCATGGTGTGACTCTTGGGGCGTCCTGTGCAGGCCCAGGAGTCAGATGCAATGATCTTTGTGGGTATCTTCCAACTCAGAATATTTTTGTGGTTCTGTAACCTCAGCCCCACCACTCATCCCTCCCCACCATGGCATATCTGAGCCCTGGGAAATCACTTTGCCCTCCCCACACCCACCTTGGTGTTGTTTGTCCGGGCATCCCGGTACAGGGTCCAGTCCATGCCGTTGTCACTGTAGGCCACCTTGTAGGCTGCCACATACTGGATGTGCCCAAAGTCACGGGCTCCTTGTGTGATGATGCCTGTCACCTTCTTCTGGTCCCGGAGATCAATCTGGAAGAGACAAGGCTCGTCACAGCTCCTTGCAGGAGCAATGCTCCCACCCTACAGCACACTCCATGCTCCAGAGGCAGCCAGAAAAAGCTGGCCCTCAGGGGGTCAAGAATGGAGAAAACACCACTCGACCCCCATGCCAAGGCCAGACAAATCATAAACTACAACTGTGAAATATTTGATCCTTCAACACTCACAGCATCCCTCAAAGCAACCAAAAGTGGGCACAAACCCATCTCAGCTCCCTTGCCCACCCCTGCCAACTCCACATTTTTTGCCGGAAACATCAGTTGTGGGAAGGACAGCAAAAAATCTTGATTCAAAAAAAAAATACAGGATTCACAGAGGAAATGCATTTCCACTGGAAAGTAATTCTGCCTGAGAAAACATGTAGTTCAACACAATCTGACATTTGGGTTCTAAGTGAGGCGGTTTCTATTCTCTTTACTCTGCCACACTGCGTTTGCTGCTGCTGGCACATTACAGGATAAACCACCAAAGGAGCTGAAAGCCTCATTATTTAGTTCTGTTTTCATGCTCATAGAGGGCAGTTCCAGCTACACAATTTGCATAAATCCTGAGTGTACATGTAAATCTATATACACATACACAAACAGGCAGTCTGTGGTGCAACAGCCCAACTCAGTGTGTCATCCCGACCCTGTCAACAGCCAACATCTCGATAAGCTGGTTTATTTAGAGTTGTGAGGCAGCTGCTTTCAATCACTTCCCAAATAAAAAGTGGGACAAATATCTAAACTGCTTTGTCCTATTATGTCATGGAATCATGTGAAAAGTACAAAAACAGGGGAGGAAAGGAAACTGAGAAGGAAATGTCAAAACTATTTGTTTCTATTCCAGACTGGGAAGAGAAAAGCAAGCCTGATTTTTTCCTGCAAAACAGAAACATGGTGTTCTGGGCAGCCAGGGGGTGTTGGGATGGTCACTCCAGGCTGGGATGGCATTTCCTCATGGGGTGAGACAGAAGTGCACTACTTTGTCCCTATGGGCACTGATTCTGACCCAGAGCTCCAGGACTGCTGTTAAAACCTCTGGCTGTGGTGTCATCCTGACCTGCCCCTGTGATCCCTGCTCAGAGAGAGCATTGCTGGACTTTGTGACTCACAACAGGGCTCTGGCCACACCAACCCAGCTGTTCCAGCCACCCTGAAACAGGAGGTGGCCCTAGGCACAGCTGGAGGAGCTGGTGAGGAGACATGAGGTTGCAGAGATCACAGACCCACCTGCAGCCACTCAGACTGGTCGTTTTTCAGGGCTGTCCAGGCGTTGGTTTTGCCTGTCATGTCCAGGCGAGCGTAATGAGGGTGCCAGGTAAAGGCATCGATGCCCCAGGTCTTGAAGACACTGGAGGCTGTGATCTGCTGGTCGGAGATGAGGCGGGATTTCATGCCCAGAGGCTCCGAGCAACCTGCCGTGTTGAAATACACTGTAACACAACAGTATACACAGGCAGTGAAAACGAAAGAGACAACTGCATGGCTGCAAGCAAAACCCTGCAGACCTGTCAGAAGCCATCCCCACATTCTCATTCCACTGCCTGGAGCAGCATCAGAGCCAGGCAAGGAAATGCTCGGCAGATGCGCAGGGCTGCCTTTTCCCGGGATTTTTAGCTCCCAGCTATTCCCTGGCCCACAGTGCCTCCTGCTGCAGGGATGAGTAGATGTCCCCACAGCACAGCACAGCCCAGCCCTGGACCACAGAAAGCTTTGGCAGGAGGAAGAGAAGGATGTGGAAAGAGCAACGCAAAGATATCCCCAGCCAAAAGCATGGATGGCACCACACCCACGCAGCAGCAGGACAGGACCCAAGCCCCCAGAACATCCCACTCCCACAGCGACACGCGAGTCCCACTCAGTTCCCAGGGATGTGCTGCAGGGCAGGAATGCAGGAGACACAGGGAAAGGGCTCAGGCTGATGATCCCTTACATTTCCCAGAGGACTTTGATCCTCTGCTGCTTTTCAAGCTCTCCAGCAGGAAAAGCAGTGGGTTCACAGCTCAGATGAGGAGGGGAAACAGTAAGAACTCCTGGCTTGGGAAGGTGTTAGCAGTGTGAGAATGCAGCTCGAGCTGGCTGAGCCGATGGGATTAACGGCTTGTGCTGCCCAAACACAACCCTGGGTATTTCCAGGCATCAGCTTGAGGAAAAACAAGCACCGACAAATCCCTTGTCCTGTGGGATCAGAAGCAGGCCAAGGGGTGATGCCCTGCCCCGTGTCACCCCCTGCCCTGCAGCCCCAGGGAGGGACATTTACCGTTCATCTCGCAGCCGATGAGCTCGAAGCGCAGCGTGCAGGCACGGCGGCACATCACGGGGTAAATGCGGATGAACTGGGCCGTGATGGGAGGGTTGAACATGTTGGTCTGCACTGTACCATAGTCGCTGTTCCCCTCAAAAACCTGCAACAGTGGTCAGGGCTCAGTGCCCCAGCTCTCCCACAGTCTCCTGTATCAAATCCTTTGCACAGCAGACAGAGAGATCTCAGCACTGCCAATGGCAAAAGAGCAGAGAGGGGGAAACTGGGCTATGTTTTTGTGCCCTGGAACAGTGCAGGACCTTGGAGGAGCTCCAACACTCTAACAGAGCTTTGCAACATTCCCTGCTTCATCCTCACCCCCACAGAGCCACACATGCAGCAACACCCACTCCCAGTACCACAATGCTCCTCAAACCATGACAAGCACAGAGGTAGCTTGCTTCTTTCTTTTTAACATAATAAATAGAATCAAATTGTGGTTTATGCACTTTTTCCACTGCTGCAGAAACAAGAGGAATTTTTCGATTTTTTTAAAGCAAAGCAGATACTCCCAACCGTTTCCTGGATGCTCAGAAAGCCAGCAGGAGACACTTGCCACAAAGAACTGGGAGCAGAGAGTGCTGCAATATATAATATTCCAGCTTTGAGAGACATGGTGTCAGCTAGTGCTCGCTGCAGATACAACACCCAGCTATCCAAGCTGCTCAGTAGCACTCCCAGACCAAGCCCAGTTCCCACAGTGTGTCAGTGATAAAGATACTATCTGAATGACTTAAATAAGTCAGTGCTGATTCTTTGGTTATGCTTATTATGGTCAATTAAAGAGACACAGGGAGTATTGCTTGGCACTGGAACTGCCTGTGCCATCCTGCTGCTAGGATAGTTCCCATCAATTCCCAGCACAGCTATGCCCCAGGTCAAAAGCACTTTCCCACACACAGGGGTGCAGCTCACAGCCACCTCAGCAGCCACAGCAGCACTGGATGGGGGGAGCTGGGACATCCCCCACACAGAGCACAGCAGCCCACCTTGTCTACAGCCTGCTTCTCATCCTTGAAGAAGGTGAACTCCCTCCCGTCCAGGCTGTAGGCGATCTTGTAGGCGCGGACAAACTCCTGCTGCCCGACGCGGCGCGCGCCCTGCGTGATGATCCCGCTCAGCCGCATCTTCCGCAGCAGGTTGGCCTGTGGAGGGGAGAAGAGAACGAGGGGGTGCAGTGAGGATGGGATGCACAGCCCTTGCATCCACCATGACCACCAAGTCATTGTGGGAGGGTGGGCATTGGGATAAGGAAAGGGGCTGCTCAGGGTGCTGGAACTCCCGTGTGGAGGAAGCTCTCCATCCCTCCAGCCTTGCATCCCAAGTTGGGCAGAGCAAAGTGGATCATCAACCCATGTCCCATCTTCCTCCAATGGACTTGCCTCCTCCAGGCACATCCCAAGATGCCCCTGGGTGGCAGCTTGATGCAGATATTTAGCCCCACATTTGCCACCAGGAGCAGTGAAATCCCATGACAGCAGCACTGCAAGATCAGTCATGGCTGCTGGACTGCTCTCTGGGCTGGCATTCCACTCCTGCCACAGGTACCTGGATCCAGGGGCTCTTGTCATAGTTGCTGGAGGTCCAGGCATTGACTATGCCGTGGTTGTTGAGGCGGGCGAGCTCTGGCCCCCAGCGCTGGAGGCCAAGGAAGCCGTAGTAGACAGAGGATGCTGAGAGCTGGGCATCAGAGATGGCTCCTCCTTCCATGCCCAGGAGAACAGCACAGCCTGGGGGCAGAGGAGAGATCAGGATCAAAGAGAGACAGTAACCAGGGAGCAGAACTAGGGGTCATTTTTTTGTTGTCTGGGGACAGCGCAGGAGAGGGAAGCTCTCCTGCTCTAGGGGCAGGCTGTCCCCAAGGTGTCCTCTCCTCATCCCTCAGCCAAAACCACAGTATCCATCAGTCCCCCTCACAGCACAGAGGTCTGGAGGAGAAAGGGCCTTCCTGGGGCACTCCAGAGAGGAGAAAGCACATTTCTGAGAATGTTCCCTCCATTAGGACCAGGCCTGCTTGCTTTAAGCGCAGCCACAGCTGCCCTCCAGATGCCCTAAACCAGTATTTAGGATGGTGAGAGCCCTCCTGGCAATGAGGGACAGACAGAAGGGAACAGGAGGGAAAGGGAATTCAGTACAGTTGGTGGCAAAGACTTACGGACGTGGCAGGTCTTCCCCAAGAATGGAGAAGGACATTTGCAGCTGTAGTCACCGTCCACGTCCAGGCAGGTGCCTCCATTTTTGCAAGGCTGGGAGGAGCACTCGTTCTTGTCTAGGAGAGAGGGAGGAGGAGCTCAGGAGACAATTCCAAAACCAGTCCTGGAGAGAAGACCCCTTCATTCAGTGCAGCGAGAAGAGGGGTAGGCTTCCCCTGAACAGGGGCCATGGCAGGGTTACTGATGATGGGGTGGCCCAGGTTGAAGCTCTAACCCAAGGGCTCGTCGACACCATGTCCCCACTGAGTGCAGGTGCACCAGGACACAGAGTCACATCAAGGCTGGGAACCTGCATGGAGCAGGCTGAGCCTTGAGGCACCCCTTGTGTTATTACTTGAGGCACCAAGTCCCTCCAGAGAAGCAAAGCAAGTCTCAAACATAAGCTGTCCTCACACCACGGTCCTTCCCTCCACCCTGCAAGCTCCAAAACAAGCCATGATCCCTGGCACAGCCTGGTGCCCCACACAGTCACAGCTGTACACACTGCCCAGTTCTCACCCGAGGGGTCCCCAAGCTCTCAGTGGACAAGCTTGCCCTGCCTGCCCCCAGCTGTACTCACTGTTCTGGCAGTGCACTCCATCGTACCCTGCAGGGCACTTGCAGATGTAGTCAGTGAAGACGTCACCCCGGTTTGGGACCAGCTGGCACTCACCATTGTTGTGGCAAGGATTGGGGTGGCAGGGCCCTGGGGAAGGGGAAAAACAACAGCAATATAGGCACAGGTGAAAAATACGAGCATCCAGTGGGCTTCCACTCCCCATAGAAATTGCATTCCTCCCAAGTGGATCCCATCACCATAACCCTACTCAGACCTCTGCTCTATGTGTCCATCAGCCATCAGAAGGACTGAACCCCAGGGCCAGTAGTGCCGAGCTAGGACAAGGACTAACTCTCAGCAAGGCTCCTGGCTGACATGGAGCACCTGGGAAAGGGTCAACTCCTCACCTTTCTCCGTCTCATTGCAGTCAATCCCAACATAGCCCTCAGGGCAGATGCAAAAGAAGGGGGCCTCATTAATCCCAGTCAGGCAGGTGCCCCCATTCTGACAGTGGTTCACGTCACAGAAGTCACCTGGAAGTAAAGCCAGATGTCACTGCAAACTATCATTAAGGCAGCATCCACCAGAGCCCCACGCACAAGGAGGCATCCCAGCCCAGCAGCAGGAACTGGTCTGCTGCAAATCTTCCAGGGAAGGGAGCATCTGGCAGGGACAGGCTGCTGGACATTGCACAGGGCTGCTGGCATTCAAATGCTTGAGACTGGGAGCATAACCAGCAGCAAGGACCTGCCCTGTGCTGGCACATTAAAAAAGAGGTTTATGGATGCTATCTGATAAAGTGAGTACATGGGAAACTCAAGTCTTGGTGCACTAAATGTTTTTGACACTTGGCTGGGAAATATGAGTGTCCAGGTTGAGGCTCGCTCAGGCATGAGAAACACAGGAGGATTCAAGGGAATGGGGCTGGTGCTGTTGCTGGGTTTTGCTAGTGTAAGTTTGTACTTACAACAACACCAAAAAAAATCATTGTAGGGGGAGCTCACATGCCTCAGTTCCCAGATGCTGGAGTCACGCAGGGAGGAAGCACAAGGTCCCTCTCTGCAGGACGCCTGCCAGACCTCCATCACTCTCCCAGCAGCTCCCACAAGGCAGCCCTGGCTCACAGGGAGGTTCCCCCAGGGAGCTGGTGGGGCTGCACCATCTTCCCTGCCTGTTCATCCATCTCCAGCATCTGTCACGGTGTAGGGTTTACGTGGCAAGGTGGTGGTGCCAGAGGGCTGCAAAGGTGGCTCAAAGAGGACAACTGGAGCTGCTCCCATGCTGGAGACTGCCAGTCCCACTCAATGCCAAAACAGACCCTCTGCTGCTCAAAGCTATTGCCCATCACCAACACTAGGCTTGCTTCTGTGATAATATATCCAAGGTAAAGTAAAAAACACTGTGCAGCAGCTGAAGAAGAGGAGTGAGAAAAATGTGAGAGAAACAGCCCTGCAGACACCCCTGGCAGAGAAAAAGGAAGGAAAGGAAGTAGTCCAGGTGCAGCAGCAGGGATTCTACTGCAGCCTGTGGAGAAGACCTGTCTCCCTGGAGCCTGTGGAGGACCACAGGGGCACAGATATCCACACTGCAGCCCACAGATGACTCCAGGCTGGAGCAGTCTCTTCCTCATGGACTGTATCTCATGGAAAGGACCTGCACCACAGCAGTTCATGAATAACTGCGACCCATGGGAAGGACCCACTCTGGATCTTTTCCTTCTTTTCCCCACCCTGTCCTGCTGAGGAGGGAAGTGAATGATGTCAACCCCCTGTACCCTCCAACCCTCTACGCCCATTGCAGGGCTGAATCAGATTGCAAGAGCTGGGCTGAAATTCCTCCCACCCTCAATTTATTCTGCCTAAAAGCTGCCAGGCAGCAAGGTTCCATAAACCTAGACCAGATTTCCACAGGATTGGCTGAAAGCCTCAGTAACTCCTCGTCAAACAGGACAGCACATCCCTTGATGCCAGGCATTTCTCTGCCATGCTGCGGAAGTCAGAACAAGGGCTGAACACAGCTGGAGACCTAGGAATAACCCTTCACTATCTGCATGACCTGGGGAAGGTGGAAGTTGATGAGCTGTGGGCTCACTGCCCAGACCCACACCAAACAACGCAGTTCTCATTTGCCTAAGCTACTACTCAATGAACTCCTACTCATTAGTCCTTTAATAGCAGGACTCCAAGTTAATCCTACTCCTCCTGACACTCCTCATGCGTAGGGTACACGCTGGTGGCAGGCAGGCCAGCATCAGGTGGAGGTTTCCATAAGGATGCTGCAGCTCCCTTAGCCCAGCCTCAGGAGGCAGGAAAACTCGGGCACCAGTTCAAGTCACTGCCTGTGCTGCTCTGCCTGTTCTGCATGACCTCATGCTCCATCAATGCGCTGCCCTGAGCTACAGCATGGGAGGAGAGGGCTCCTGCTGATACGTGGGGATGCCTTTGCCCCATGCCCCTCCACCCCCCCACAGGCCTTGGGCACATCCATCCAGCCCATCCCAAGGATGTCTCCCAGCAGCCAGTCAAGGCTGCACAGACTGAGCTACTTCTGTTCAACAGTGGGAGGCGGCTGCTTCCCTGGGCACAGAGTGTCGAGGAACGGGTGCTCCCCAGCATCAGGAGTGTCTGGGGTGTGATAAAGAACCAAGGTCTCCTCCCAGGATTGGGGCTGGAGGGGTCCAAGTTTTATACTTCATTTATTGCAAGTAACTGGACTCCCTTTTATCCCCTCCCAGGAATAATCCCTTACGTGGTGGGTGTTGGTAGCCAGCCCCCTGCCTAGCAGTGAGGCACACAGGTCACTTTTTCCACTGTAGCAAGCAGTTTTGGATGCTCCTGTTTCTGGGCTGTTTCAGGCCTGGTTTCAGAGCTGTTCAGCATCTTCATCCTCCACACACACATTTTTCTCCAGTTAGGGACAGAGCTGTCACAGGCTGAACACTCAGGAACCGAGGCAACAAAGATCAACCACTGCTTTTGGAAATGTTTGCTTATATGAACCCACAGGCTGGCTGGAAGGCAAAAATAACATCCTCCAAATACTGGGACAGCTCATCCCAGCGGGGCTGGGGGAGGTCAGGTCTCGGGAGGGCAAAAAGGGCACCTCAGCCATCCAGGGAGAACAAACATAAGCAAGGCCTTCCTCACCCCTCCCTGCTGCCCTTTGTCCCCTGACCTGGAGTCTGCACTTAGGCTTTGCTCCCCATTTCCCTGTTCTCGTCCATCCCTTTTGGAGCCAAGCGCCCCAGGCATGACCCACGGGGTTATGATGGAGCTGCTGCTCCCGGGGTTGTCCTGGCCGGGCCAGCTGGGTGCGCAGTACCAGGCGGTCCCAGGGACGCTGTTTACATTGCGAGCACGGTTATCTGAGCCTGAAAGCACCGGACAGCCGGCTGAGAGACTCTCGACTCGAGAGAAGGGACCGTGGACCTGAGACCCTCCGCTCCTGCAGCAGCAGCCCTGGGGCTGCACGGCCTCTCGCACTGCGTGCCCTGCAACCCGCACCGCAGCCTGGACCCACTCACCCTGACCCCAGATCCTCTCGCCACACGTCCCAGATCCCCGGTACCGCGGATGCCCAGCATCTCGTGTTCCCTTACAGATCAGACAACCCCTGCACCCCGTTCAACCCCTACAGCCCGCATCCCTTGCACCCCACATCCCCAGCATTCCGGGCTGTATTCTGCACCCCCATAAACTCACCCTCTCCTGCACCGCGGGTCCCCTGCACACCAGGCAACCCTGCACTCCAGATCCTCTGCACGCTGGCTGCCCTGTGCCTCGGACCGCCCCGCACCCCGGAATCCCTGCACACCGGACAGCCCTGCACTCCAAATCCCCACCACTCCGGCTCCCTCGCATTCCAGCCTCCCTGGCACACAGGTTTCCCTGCACGCTGGATCCCCCGAACCCCGGGTTCCCAATACCCCAGATCCCTGGAATCCCGGCTCCCCGGCACTCCCGATCCCCGGTTCCCCGGAATCCCGGCTCCCCGGCACTCACCGGACACGAGCAGCAGCAGCGGGAACACCACCGATACGGCGAGCAGAGCCCGAAACAGCCGAGGCGCCCGAAACAGCCGAGCCTCCCTCATGTTGCGTGCCGAGCCGCGCCGAGCCGTGCCGTGCGCTCCCCGGCCAGGCGCTCCGCTGGGCTCGGCTCCGCTGGGCTCCGCGGGGCTCCGCTGGGCTCGGCTCCGCTGGGCTCGGCTCCGCCGCGGGGCTCGGGGCGGGCAGTGACTCAGCCCGGCCCGGCCCGGCGCGGCCCCACGTGCTCCGCCGCCCGCCCCCGGGGCGGGCCCGGCCCCGCCGGCGGGGCACGGCCCGGCCCAGGCTCCGCGCCCCCGGGGTGCGGGCAGCACGGGCAGCAGGGCAGCAAAGGTGTCTCTGGAAGTGAGAGGCACCGCGGCCACGCTGATGTTTCAGATCCTGGCCCTCGGGTGGTCGGTAGGGACTCCCTGAGCCTGGCAGTGCCCATGGCTCCTGGCCCTGGCTGGCAGGCAGAGGGTGCAGAGCTGGACCGGAATGTACTGGGGGCTGCCAGCGCTTGGCAAAGGAAAAGCTGTTTTGCAGCACAAATCCTACTTTTCTCTCCCTGGGTGGGATGAAAGCTGGAGAGGGCTTCGATTGACAGTGAACACTAGTGCCCTGTGCCATCCTTGTCATCCAGCATGCCAGTGGCATGGGGTTTCCCTGAGTTCCTCCTAACTAGCAGCAAGCTTGCAACCAGGTCCAGTGAATATGTGAAAAGGATTCAGAGTGACATTACAGCTTTCTGCCCAAAGCACTGCACCACAGCTCCGCTGGTCTGGCCACAAACCAGCTCCTTTTTGAGCTGTGCCCAGCCACCAAAAGCTGGAAAAGCCCAGCCATGCTCTTGTGAGGAACTGGTGCCCTGTGGGGAGCTCTGCCCTGGAAGGCAGAAACATATTTAGTCCTGGAAGGCTAAAGTATATTCAGGCTAAATCCATATTCAGCAGCAAATTCTTTGGAAAAGAGCACTGCACAGCACAGGAATGCTGGATCATTTGACCTTGTAATGGAAATCCACTCCAAACACTCCTCCTCCTCCTAAACGTGTAGCTGATTTTATCTCATCTTGCAAACCCCTCCATTTCAGCATTAACTAAGCCACCTCAGACACTCGGGCTGCTCATATTTATGTGTTGACTCTGCTCGAGTGTTGCTACATTTCCACCTTGGGCAATGCAGCCACGCAGCCATCCGTGAGCTGGGCAGTCCAGCTGCATGCCATGCACTTTGACCAGTCTTCCCGCCTCCACTCCAGTGTCCAGCTAATTCCTTTGTCAGACACAGCCGGTGCCCATGAGAGCATCCAGAGTGAGAGTGGCACCCCAGGGAGATACCCAGTGGCAGGTCCAGCCACCCTGCTGCGCTGCCGACTTCTCAGGGCACCAGAGAATGAGAAACACATGGAACTGGACACGTATCCCCACCCACACCCACCACCCTCGCTGCTGGTGTTTCCCTAAATTAGTAACAACACAAAGAAACCTCCAGGTAGAGTTTAACTCCGGTGTAGGGAGAAACAACAGCTGGAAAGGAGGGAGCACATAAGACACAGTACATGCTTTCGAATAACCCTTCAACCTCAGGGTAATTACTGCTGTGGTGTTCCGAGGAAAACAAGGTCAGGAGGAGGAGAGCACAGGGCAAGATTCCCAGGGCTGTGCACAAGCAACTAGGACAAGGGTGTTTGTTCAGTCTTTTGAGGGGTTACTGCCTGGATTAGTCTCAGAGAGAATGCAAGACCCAAAGGGAGCTGCAGAAAAAGGATCAGCCTCTCTAAAAACAGAAAGCAGAATGTTTTCTTTCTGTCCCCAGAGGCATGAATGCCAATGTCCTAGGAACGTGCATGGGAAAGGATATTAAAAAGCGAGTTGTGGAGGCCAGATGGAACAGTGCTCTCCACAGGGACAGTGCTTCCTGCAAGTACCAGTGGCTCTTTGAATGGAGACCTGCAATGGAGAGGGGTATCCCATGAGAAACTACACTTGGGAAGTGTCTTTGCTGTCCCAGTGGGCACAGGGAAGCTCTGGACATGGGCAGCAGAGAAGAGAGAAGAGCAACCTGTCAAGGACAGGGAAGAAATGAGGAGCAGAGACAGCTCCCACAGGCAAACACCACGCCCGGGCGCCTACAGCCGCCAAGTTTTTGCAAGGGATGGCTCTACTTGAAAGAGCTGGGTAGGTCGAAGGTCAGGCGTAATTTCACTCCCTTCTGCAGGGACTACTTAGGCCTTGCTATTGCAGTATTTACCACTGGGTTTGGTTTCTTCTGAAGGGAGATCTGCCAGATTCTGCTGTGTGTAACCCTTTCCAAGCTGTGCTGATAGCAGATAGCCTGGTTCCTGTAGCTGGGGTGATAAAGAGGAAAATAGATGAAGATGGAGCCATGCATTTCTCTGATGCAATCTTATTTATTTCCCAGCTTCTACAAAGGTGTTGTCCTGTGAATAAGAGAGGTGAGCAATACACAGGTGATCCCCTGCCCAAGCATAAAGCCCCCATCTGTCATAAAACTGACCAGAGTGCATCTCACTGCTGATAAATGTGCAGTGACAGCTTTGGTATCAGCACAGTTTCATGTTCCTTCCCTCCACTCCCTCTCAGAAACTCACAAGACCTCTCCTCACCACAATCAGGCAGCAAAGATGCCCCTCCACCCTCAGCAAAGTCCTGCTCAGCCCTTGAATAGATCTTTTTTTAGGCAGCAGCTCCTATTGTTTAAACAATCTGTTCTGTAAAAAGTTCACTGGCTTAGGTCTATCTCAAAAGTCAGCTGTTACACCCCAGGGGGATTACCCACCCAAAATACTCCCACAACACTCCTTGCAATATGATTTTCCTGTCTCACCCCAGCTTTGAGAGCCCCCAAAATATCCCTGACAGAGGTAGAACCCATCCTTCACTGGCACAACTCTTTTTTAGAGTCGAAAATTGTGGTTCAGGCAACAGCACAGGTCCTGGGAAAGTTTCCTGCCGTGTGGGATCGAGCCTCCCATCCTGCCACACGTGTTAGCCACTCCGAGTGGGAAGGAGAAACGATCTGTGGCACCATAGCAGTGGATTAAGCCCCAGTCTGCTCTTAATCCCTCTAACAGGATCACCAAGGGCTTGTGCCAGCATCTCTAACCTCCTGCAGCCCCAGCCAGCGTCACTGCCCACTGGCCTAGCAGCGCGTGGTTTCCAACAGCTGACAAAGACATCCACTGGCTGGGACAATCCTCGCATGTAGCCAAACTTCTCTGTTTAGTTTCTTGAGGAACAAAAGGCTTCCACACTCTCTGCCCTTTCCACCAAAAAGGCAACAGTTTCTTTAAACACAGGCTGTACACTTAGGGATGCTAATGTTTAGGAATCTGGAACTTCAGGACTAATCAAAAAAACCTAGATACTGAATATCCTTGGGGCATGGAAAGTTCCATAAGGATACTGAGAGCCCTTCAGGATATCTGAAGGGTTCTGATTTAAAAGGAAGAAGGCAAAGGGCAGCACCATGCCCTGGTTTTGCTCTGCTGCCCACTGTTGATCCTGTCGGAGCTCAGATGAGATTCCAGCCAGTTTAACTTCAAGTCCTTTGCTCTAACCTAAATAAACAAGATTATACCCAGCTTAGAGATGGTGAGTCTGTGTAAGGTACTTAATATAAGCACCTTTATATAACCCCCCTCGCTGAATCCTTTGCAGTCTTTAAGGATTTATCCATGCTTATCTCCAGCAGAAAAGGTGTTGCCTTCAACTTCATTTAGCAGATGGGAAACCAGGGGCTGGAGGGACTTGAGGGAAGGACATATCTCCCTTTATTTTGGCCATCCAAAAGCTAGACATGCAGTCTTGGCCTCTTACACACATGGTGGTAATCAGCCAGTGGTAACAGCACCACTTCCAAAGGTCATTTGTAAGGGCTACAGCAGGAATTACCCTGGGAAATACCTGTCTCCTCACTGATGATGGATTAGCATCGACCTCAGGCCAGGATTAAAGCCCTTTGTGGTGATGGTTCCCTGTGGTGCTCACCTCAGAGCACTGCCCAGGACACAGATGGGGCACAGTCCACATCCCAGACATGCCTTGCCATCTGTAGCCTGTTCCTTGGGAGCACCAACCTGTAACAGGAGCCCACACTCCATGGTACACCACGGTGCTTAATAGAAACTCATGATGGATTAGAAGCTGGAGCAGCCTGACCAGCGCCAAGCAGATACCACAGGAAGATAAGCCATGGCTCTTTTGTTCTTTTTCAGGAAGCTCTTTGAAAGCTCCTGCCTTGACACAAAGCACTAAATTGTATACTTGATTGCTTTATTATCCAGGTTCCTCTGATAACCCAGGTTTCTGTGGCAGGTTTCTGATCCTCATCCTCTTACCACATTCACAAGACCCTTCCTTACTCAAGCCACCAATTTGATGCCTGTGCTTCTGGCATATGCTTGATGGAAGGTCCTCCAACGCCTGCAGGGCCTAAGGCAAGCTCACAGTCTGATTAAACACGGGGCTTGATGGCGCTAATGCTGTATGAATATGGAACAGCACTAATGAACTCTAATGAGCTGGACCACAGGGTTTGTTTGCAAGAGCCCAGAACCTGTCCTACCGGCTGGTGGAGAAGAGGCAGTTTGCTCATTACCGCACACTCCCCTCCCATCCATCCATGCCGAGAGAGGCTCTGCCCAGGTGGAGGCCTTATTAATTTGTAAAGTTGTCTTTTGATCTCTGTATCTCGTAGCATAATGAGATGGTTTGAACTCTGCCCATCCCACCCTCTCTGTACCTCCTGCTTGCTCTGATTCCTCAGAATCTGGCAGGCAAGGGGAGAACTGCCACAACTCTACGATTCACTTCTTCCTGGAGAGAAGCATATTTGTGGCCTTCTAAAACACACTTCAGTAGCCACAACCATGGCTGATGTAAGAGGAAAGCACCAGTCCCTGCACACCTTCCTCTCTCTCACACAGACACCTGACCCTGTGAGGGAATCCAGGGTGACCACACCTCAAAAGCAGCTCCTTATTCCCTTGGTTCCCTCAGGCCAAAGCAGCTCTCAGAGGTCATCTAGAGCCACTTGTGTCCTTAGGTGGAGAGGCTGGTGACCACTGATGCAGGATGTTGGCTCCTGTAGGACCTCTGCTCTGGAAGGCAGTTCTTGGTGACTGCTGCCTTCCACTGGAGCTGCTGCAGGAGGCCCTTTGCTGGCTAAGAGCCATACATCCCCCTCATCCCATCACCCATCAGAGCCTTCCCCTTATGATTCTGTCTCTCTCCCATCCTGGATCAATCCTGCACTGCTTGAACACCAGTTGAAGCTCCTTCTCAACCACTTCCTGCCCCTTGGGTTGCAGCCTCCAGAGCCGCAGCGGAAACCGCAGCAAGAGCTTGTTTGGCACCACGGTCTGTGTCCAGGAGAGCCGGCTCAGCCACTCAGTTACTCCTCTCCCATGGCTCCTCCTTCCCTCCAAAGGAAATAAAAACAAGCTCCAAGCCAGACGTGTCCTCAATGAATCCCATCTGTCAGAGCCATCACCATGGTCTCAGTGGGCTGTTGCCTGGTCAGGGTGTCCGGCCCGGCCATGGAGAAGCACACGTAGCCAGTCCCAGGGGCAGCACGCACCCAAGGGGACACGAGGCTGGAGCAGGGGATGCCACGGGACAGCCAGGCAGCTGTGTCCTCCCCGAGCACGCTGCCTGGGGCTGTGCTACCTCTTCTCTCAGCAGCGACAACAACTTCCAGGCAAGGAGCCAGCTGATAGCTCTGCACATCTGCAGATGTTTCCATGCAGTTCCCATTCACACTGTTTGGAGTGGTGAAGAGCTCCCTAGAAGAAACAAGAGTGGGCTGATGGGCAGGGGTATCCACCCATCTCCCCTATCTGCTTCACAAATTTCCTCCAAGGTGTATTTCCTAGTGCTTAGTTGTGTGACCCTTGTAAAATCTCCCAAGTGTTTCTCCCCCCCGCCAGGAGGTTTATACTAACATGTTTTTACAACATGCATTCAGTTAGTTATACTCCATATGTCCTCTGCACTCACCTCTCCTTCTCACTGGGATCTCCCATCACACCAACTACTTTGTCCAGCCTCCAACAGAGCCTTTATTAGAGCATGAACCCATGGCCTTCTGCCATCAACTCCCCCTCCAGGCATTTTCGCATTTCACTGTTCCCTCTCACCTCCTTGTCCTACCGCACAGATCAGTTAATAAGAGTAGATCCCACCTATTCTGCATTCTCCCAGTGCTCTTGGAGAGTTAAGCAGCTGCAGCTCCAATTCTGAGTCCCTCTACATGTCCCCAGCTGGCAATGGCTTGCTGCCCTGAGAGCCCCAGCAGCAAAACCAGTGACTCTTGCTGCAGACATCCAGAGTAGACACAGAGTGAAAACATGTGGGTTCAACAACACTTCAGCTCCTAACAGGGCTTTGCAGCCCACCACTGCATTCCCTTTGGTCCCTATTCTGGGCCAGGTTTGTTTGTACCTCTTTAAGATGTCCTCCAGGGACCTGTGGATGCAGCCCCAGCCCTCCTTCAGCATATGTGGTGAGGCCAGGACAGTTATTAGGGGCTCGTGTGGTAAACTGTGTCCAATTAAGGAAGCTCTCTTCCACTCCTTGCTAACCCACCTCAGGACTGAGGTAGAAAACAGAAGGGAGATCACCTGCATCAAGATCTGGTGTGGCTCATTTCTGTGAGCAGGTCTGGATTCTTGACACTGTGCTGTACACACCACTCACCAGAAAGAACCCCAGAACCTCCCCATGGCTCAGAGAGAGGTGCAGTCCCTTTAGATGTGCATGGGGCTCATTTGCAGTCTTCCTCCTCTGTTGTCTGCCTGCATCTTCTCACTTTTGGTAGGTTGTTTTCTGCAAGACCCGAGAATGTAAGAACACATCTACCTGTGCTTCCCCCTGCTCCAGCTACGCCTGCACATCTGCCCCACCTGCAGCAGGCAGGGAGAGCAGCCCTGCCAGCTGTGAGGACAGTGACCCCCAAGCCCAGGCTGGGCTGCAGGGCTGTGTTTTGCAGAGCACGTGCAGCCCCACGCAGGAGGCACGTTTGCTCCTGCCGCCTGTGGTTCCTGGCAGGCTTTCCAGGGAGCAGCCCTCGGCTCACAGAGCTGCTTGTTCGGGAGCATGTCGTGTTTTTGCCTGGGCTTGCAGCTGCCTGTCAGCTGCTGTACAAATACAGCCCTGTCTCCCGTGCTCCCCCCGGCCTCTTCTCACTCCTCAGCTCTGCTCTTTGTGGTGCTCAGGATTAGCCACACCTCAGCTGGGTAAACAGGAGCTGATCCTGCCCCATCAGCCAGGGGCTTTGCAGCCTCAGCTGCTGCAAGCAAGAAGCACTCCTTTATTTTTCTCCCAAGTAAATCTCTCTTTCATCATTCAGCAGATCTGAAGCCCTTAATTGGACACAGCAGTGGATGTGATCCTCTGCATTGGATTCATCTTCTATTTTTTTTATCCTTTTATTTTCTTTCTTTACCCTTCTGTTCTCTGCTTTTGTTCCATTCAGCTTCCTTATCTTCCAATCTGTTCCTCATTTTCTCATTCCTTTTACCCACTTTTTGCTTTTACACCCACCTGAGAAAAGCCATCCTTTCTTGCTGTAGTCACCTTCTGGGTGCTAAATAATGAACTAATGAACTATTCTGGTTGAAAAAAAATCCCTGGAGGTTGGTGGTAACTCCAGCCAGCATTTTAGTCTTCATCTCAGCTCAGAGGCATTTCTTGAAGATTTTTACCTGGCTCTGAAGGGATGCTGGGCAGGGAAGGAGGAGGACACCCATTCCCTGCAGCACAGCACCCTCTAGCCTCCGCCGGGGCGGTAGCTCTTTCCTGAGCTGGAAGGAATGAAGGACCTTCACCATCATCACTCAGCCATGCATCCTTCATCCTGCCACACTCCCTACATGTCCAGCCCTGCTCCCTGCATGTCCAGCCCTGTGTAATTCCGACAAAATCCTCCTGCAGCATTACTGCCAAATCCCAGGATGAAATCGATTTAATGGGAACTCTGGAGGTCAGGACCTTAAAGCTGGTCTGCTCTGAGGAGACGTGTGGCAAATCAGACGTCATTTCCCAAAAGTTGAGACATGAGTTTTGCAAGGTGGAGCATGCAATGAGCCAAGGTGGAGTCAGCCTGGAGATGGGGTCATGACACAGCATCAGCAGCACTGTTTATTTCCTCCAGCCCATGCAATACCTTAACTCAGAGGTGGTGCAAAGGGACGTGCTGCTCCTGCAAAGCCAGGTAAGGTCAGCCAGAGGAACTGAGTGCAGTGCCTCTGCAGTCGCTTTGTTCTCTTGGGACACTGATTTGCAGTTTTCCAGGTGCCTGTGAATGGAATTGGGTGGTGACTCCCAGTTCAGCCCTAGCCATGGTGGCAGACTTTCACTGTTCAGCTGTGCATCTCCAGGAAGTCATCAGGCAGATGGAGATGCTCTGGATTAGCCTTTCATCCCAGCCATCCCACTGCTCTT
Organism: Prinia subflava; assembly: GCF_021018805.1. Classification (NCBI taxonomy): domain Eukaryota; kingdom Metazoa; phylum Chordata; class Aves; order Passeriformes; family Cisticolidae; genus Prinia; species Prinia subflava. Next base: position 7,597,750 of record NC_086261.1, read on the forward strand.
TGCAGCTTCCTGCTCACCTACCCACCCTGCCAAACCATGCTCCCGTGAACCCCACCAGCCTCACCCACAACCCACCTCCCTGCACCAGCATCAAGCCTGTTTCCTCTCACCCCTGCTTTCCTTCTACACCTCCAGGAAAGAGAACTCTGGCTTTCTGTTCCCAAACACCGTCACTCATTCTCCCAAATCACAACTGTAACCATTTCTTTTGTACTCACCATCATCCAAACACTGTTGTGTTCTCCCTCTCTCCCTCCCTTCCTGCCAGATCTATCCCAATTCTCACTATTTTGGCACAAAATCAATCTTCCGCCTCCACTCAATTTATTTCCACAAATATTGCTCTCTAGGAAAAGGTCCTTCCCCAATCCTCAGGCAATATTAAAATTTGGATTTTTACAAGGGGCTGCTAATCCCATAGTTCAGTTCACCGAGCACTTCAGTTTCCAGGATTGCAACTCTGCATTCTCCTCAGGCACCACTACTTCTATGGAAACTTTTCCACAGAAAGCCTTTTGCAAGCAGCCACTGAAAAACACCCCATAAAACTGTGGCTTTAGCAGACTCCCTTGCCAGCTTTCTGAGGGAGGACAATCACAGTCTTTCCAGACTCCAACCTCAGGAACACACTATAGTGGGAAATGTCAGACAGACCACTTGGGATTAATCAGAAGACCAGTGGTTTCCTTTATTCAGTATGACATCTTGGAAACTCTCCAGGACAAGCTCATACATCCTTCTGGCTCCAGTACATCCATTTTTCTGAATCCACCCTGCTTTCCTTCACAGACGCCTCCTCTCCCTGCCCTCACTGCCTGCCAAACACCTGCAGCTCTGATGCCACCTTCCCTGCACACAGCCCCCCTGCTTCTGCAGGTGGCTTTAGGGACAGGTGCCACACCAAAGCACCGCCTGGCTCCTGTAGCTGTATCTTAAGTTACCAACATGTGTGAAAGGGGCAGAAACAGCTCTAACTGAACGAGAGGTGGCATTAGAGGTGGCTGCAGGGAACAGGTCTGCTCAGCCTGGAAGCTTTTCGCACAGAAGGTATCCTGAAGGTAGGAATTTCACCTAACTAGACTCCCTGGAAAATTCAGTAGAGTTGTGGCACAGATTCTTTTCAAGGAAATACAGATGGATCCTTCTCCTGGATCCTTCTCCCAGACCACCAAGTCTGTTTGTGGAGCCAGGCAGGGTTCAAGTGCCATGGAGCAACCAAAAGCAGGACCAGCAGCACAGCTGATGCCAGGGAGTGATTTTCAAAACCTCTTCCTCTGGCCAGCCACTGTGGCTGGATGTGGGATAAAAGCAGTGAGCTGGCTGCTGGGAAACTGGGGACAGAAGCAACAGAACACAGACTGGTAAAGTGCTCAGCTCAGTGGCATTTCTCTTTTGGCCTAAAGTATTTGGGAATGCAATAGCCCATCTGCTCTGAAATGATCAGTGAAGCTCTCTTTAGAAGCAGTCTGAGCCCTCTCGGGTTTGGGAGAAAAAAAAAATAAGTGAGTCAGAAAGTCTCTAGCAATGGCTTTCAGCCATTAGAGGAGACCAGAGCCTGTGGTCTAGAGGGGACAAAAAGGTGGACAGCAGTACCCAGAAGGGCTGAGGTCAGACACTTCAGTTCTATAATTAGGAAATAAATAGCCTGCTAAATAAACCCAGAGTAGAAGCTTTTGAGGAGCGTGACAGAGATGAAGTTGGCAAGGAGCAGCTGAATGAGAATGTGATGGAAAAATACTGATCAGGTGGGCCACGTGCCACCCAGCTGGTTTGTATGATGCAGCCGTTCTCCATCCCTGGCACTTGCCTCTGTATGTTTCCAGCTCCTCAGGACACAGCCTGGTCTATTTAGAGCACTGCAAAGTGCCCATTACTCTTTTAGACACCATTTTCAGAAAATATGTAAGAGTCCAAAGAGCCCTGTGCCTCCAGATCCAACAGGCTCTGGAACAGCAAGGCTCTGCAGCCCACGAGCCAAAGCCTCACTGGCACTGCAGGGAAGGCAGAACAGGAGAAGAGGAAAAAGCATTGCCTTTATTTCCATCTGCAAAGCTTTTTTTGTGGTCACATGTCACTGACAGGCACTTTGCTTATTTTCAGCTGGCAATCAAACCCTGCCTAAGAGGTGTTTTCCTTTCTGCTACACACTGCCATCGATGCATACCCTGATGTTTCCTCTGGCAAAAAGGTTTCCTCAGGGGTGCAAAGTCCGTGGGAGTCCTTCATTGCACGGCACGCTTGCTGAGCAGGGGAAAAGCTGGGCCAGGGGAAATGAAGCAGAAAAAGAGTTCAGAGTTGTGGCAGCAACAGCCAAAAGGGAGAGGGATGTGAAGAACAAAAGGTGATTGTCACCACGGTGTTGCACGGGGGTGTCTCAGGCTGGCTCAGCAGCACGTGGAGTACTCTCTGCCTGGTACCTTTCCAATTGCTGCATTAAAAAAGGTGGAATTTTCATCAGTCTTTTTTTGGCCTCTCTGTACAGAGGTAATTGCCTGCGTTCTTCCTGTGCTTACAGTTTCCAGCATGTACATTTGTCCCCTTTTGCAGTAGCCACACTGCTCAGAGAGAGATCCTCCTGTCTCCAATGCATTAGGGTGTTCCTGGACACTCCCAACCCACCTCTCTGCAATAACAGCAGGCAGAAATACCTGCTGGGCTGAAGCAGCTAAATCCTTCCCTAGAAGGCTCATGAAATGAAGCTCAGCTCTTTCCAGCACTCCTCCTTTGGGCATGGCTCAGGCTCCTGCTCAGATGGCATTTTCTGAGTATGATCTGTTTGCTGTGAGTGGCACAGCCTTGCTCCTGGCTCCGGGCCAGAGCTCCACCCACGGCACAGGCACACAGGTCTGCTCCAGCACCAACCCTGCAGAGCCCACCAGCACATCGGCCCCAGCAGCTCCCCACACACTCAGAGAGGGGACAGCTTCCTTCCACCACCTGTTTCAACAGCCCAAAGCTGGATGTGCATTCCCAAAATTCTCTTGCTTCCTCCCAGACATCCCTGCTCCCATGCTACAAAGTGCAGCTGGAACCCCTCAACACTGCCCAGAGTAAAACACCAATGACCTGCACTGGTTCTTTCCTCCCTTTCTGGAGACACAGCACCTTTTCCATCACTTCCCTCCTTGCAATAAACACAGGTCAGGATTTTGGCTCCCACTGCCAAAGCCACCTGTAAGTTTATGCTGCCACCTGTTCAGTGTTCACCTTTCCTCAGCAAGAAGTGAGGAGCAAGTTTGGTTTGCTTTGTTTTGTGACAGGTCTGTACCAAAGCTCTCTTCTAACAGCTGAGCTTCTCTCAGGTCAGAGAAATCTCCAACAGTCTCAAGGACTTAAAACAAAAGCCCTGCCTGGAGGCTCAGGTCCAGTTTGAGGTGTGTTTTCCTGCCCGGATATGTTTTTTCCTGCCTGGATCAGATGGTGAAAGAGCTAAGGTACACCTGGAATCAATTGGACTGCAATTTTCTGTAATCAAACTCAAACACATTCCTCAAATACTTAGTTGAGTCTGATACCGGATGTTTATCTGCTGAGCCCATCTGTTAACTTGATCACAAGCACAACTTAGCTGCTTTGAGACTCACCAAACCTCAGCCCAGCTGAGCTGCTGCCAAATTTAGCAACCATGAACCCTGGGTATTGCCACAAGGTTAATTAAAAGATAAGGAATATAACTCTGTTTGAGTGGTGTGGGATCACACCTGTAGCAAGCGTGGAGGAGAGGAGGATGCTTTTCTTTTGCCACCTTCATTCCAGAATTTCCCTCTCTGCCTTTATCCAATCTCCCTCCCTCTCTGTGACTCAGGCTACAGCAATTACTCATCTCTCCACGTACACAGCGCCCTGGAAAATGTGACTTGCTCTTTGAGAGCTTTCTCCACGTAGGAAGCTCCAACACCCAGTAAACAGAGGAAACAAAATATCTGAAATGAGAGGAAGGATTTTTCCATCCAGTTATATAAAGCAACCACTAACACAGCTCAGAATGGTTGATGTTACCAGCAATATAACGCATGGCTCTTTTGGAAGAACACAAAAAAAATCGGTTTATAAATATCACATTGTTGACAGGTTTTTTTATGTTATATTTTCCTCCGGTGCCTTTCAGACGGGGCAGGGTCCATCTACCTCCGAGTGGATTTCGCTGTCCCTGTCACACACCCCGCTTGGTGGGACGATGCTGCGCTCACTCTGAGGGAGCAGGGAAGGAGGACTGGCACAGCCCAAGGGTGCTCGCAGTGTTTGTCACACAGAGCTGACCTGTGCGCCCACGACAAACAAACCCAGCGTGCTGAGGGCCCAGCCACCACTTTCCAGGCTCGAAAACAGTTTTTAAAAGATGCAGTATTATGTAAGCAGCATCTAGCACCGGGCACAGCACACGGCTTATCGGCAGCCTGGAGGGATTTTTGGTCCTCAAATTCCATGTCACTGAGGAGCAACCGTGGCCTTCAGCTGCAGCCGCTCCCCAGGCTGCGTTCCCCACGTCACGGTGGCCCTGGCGGCAGGAAGCGGCGTGCGGGGGACTGAAAACGCGGCTGGGGCTGAGGCTGCCCCACCACTCGCACCCCGCCGTGCCCTCACGCCCCGCTCTGTCATGGCAGCGGCACCGCTGTCCCCGCCGGCGCCGATAGCCCCGCCCCCAGCCCGCCGCCGCCAATCACCGTCGTCTGCCTGACTGACTGACAGGTGTCTGTGCCATTGGAAGGGCGCTGCCCCGCCCCGCGCTCCTCCTGCAGCCAATGGCGCCCGCGTGCCAGTGATGGAGCGCCCGCCCTCTGCTGCCCTCTGACCAACCGGCGCGCTGCTCTGGGCGGAAGCGGCGCGGCGGTGGCCAATGGGAGGGCGAGGGCGGCCGCTAAAGGGCAGCGGGCGGCGGGCCCGCGGCAGACGGACGGGAGTGGCGGCGGGAGCCGTTGGGGGCTTCGTGCCCGGCCGGGGCTGCAGGTGAGGTGGGGGCGCCCGGGAGCCCCTTCCCGCAGGGCTCAGGGGGCGGCCGGGCCTCCTTCTCCTTCCTCTCGGCAGGCCGGCGGAGCTGCCCCGAGGCCGGGTCTGTCGCTGCCCAGCCGCCGTCCCACTGTGCACTGTCTGGGCGCCCGGCCCCGCGTGTTCGTTGCCCGAGGGGGAGATGGGGTTATCCCTCCGTGGGCTGTGGCGGTCAGTGTCCGGTCCCCTCGCGGTTCTCCCCGGCGTTGGAAGCTCTGGGAGGTGCTGGTGCGGTGGCAGCCTCCACTTTGTCTCCCTGGGGGTGCGAGGCTGTGCAGGGCAGGAGCTGGGGTGGGAGCAGCGCATCCCTGTGCTCGCAGGGAGGGAAGGCCGAGGTGGGATGCGCTCGGGAGCTGAGTGCGGAGCAGAGAATGGTCCTTGGGTTAATGAGAACCAGGGGCATTGTGCCCCTGTCAGGTCATACTGCTCCCGCTAAACGAGGCTCTTCCCTGGTGCTCACGCTCCAAGGTCCTGACCCTGCTGCGAGCATCTTGCATCAGTTTCAGACTCCCCTTTGTTGCCTGCTGGGTACCTGCTTGCTACCCTGCGTGATGGGACTCTGCTCCATCCTGCACCTTCAGGTGTAACTTGTGAATCTTCTCCAGCACAGGATGTGTCAGTGTATGTATCACAACTGATGAATTACAGCTGCTGAGATCTCTCACCTGATGCTAACTTGTTTGTAGAGGTATGTCAGGAGCAGCTTTATTCAGGCAGTTGGGGCTGGAAGGATTCTGTGGCTGGAAGGATTGCATTCTGTACTTGCATTCTCTTGTAGGTTGCCTCAGAGAATTCATAGCAGCTTCCTCTTATTGTTGATGAACAATTGTCACTGGTCTGGCAAGTGCTAAAGATTCCTGTCAGCCTCTTAGATTGCTTTTTTGCTTTCACAGCACGGATGCACCCTTCTGTAACAAATGTTCCTGTCTTATTAGTCAGGCTAACTGGTACAGTGTGTTCGTCTTACACGCCTTATTTATCAATTATTATCATGCTCAGCCGTGTTCATAATATTGCTTAGGTTGACATGTTCTAGTCACTGCTGATATGGTGTCCACACAACACTCAGTTCAGTTGTTTGCATATATGGTATCTCATTCTTATAGTTTCTTTGATAATGTGTATTTCCTGCGCAGGGAGTTTTGTTATGACAAATAGTCTTGAGTTTCTGTCTTATCTTTCGTGTGTCACCTTCTCTCTGAGGTGCTTGCTGAGTTCTGATATCACAAGAAGTTTCAGTAGCTTCTCTTGTCTCTTCTTCGATCAGTGGACATGCAGCCATCCTTCTTATTCTAGACATTATTTATTTTGGCTTAAAGTCAAGAGTAAGAACAGGAAGGATATGAAAAGAGAAATAAAAGCTAATGTTTGAGTTCTTCTATTCTCCTGTCTTATTCTTAAAAATAGTTGCTTTTGCATGAGAGGTCCTCTGTGTTACTGAATGATTTAGCAGCACAAAAAGTGAAGCTGACCTAAGATTGTGCCAGACTGTTTTTTAGGTGTGGAAAAGATTTGGAGGTTGTGGATAAAACCTTCTATCTTGCAGAACTGTTTCTGAAGAAGTTAAACTTAAAAAATAACTTTTTCTATTCTTCCTGTTAAAGCTGTATTTCTCTGTTCAGGGACTGAATAGCAGCTTAAGCTCTTAGTGTTTCATAAAGCTTTATTAAACTTGTCATGTGAAAACTCAGAAATTAACACATTGAAAGAGTTGTTCCAGGATGTGGCACTAGAAGGAAAAATGACAAAATAACACCCTTTGACTTTGACGCAGGCATCTGAAGATGTTTTCTGAGTCTTCTAAGTTCTAGCTATACTCCAGATGAGATTTGATGTAGGATAGGAAATGGTTGCATTAGAGCAGTGAAATGCCTGGGTGCTACTGAATTTATGTTGTCCTGTTACCTTTCTTCTTCCACGTCTCTTGCCTCTTCATCCAGAATTTCACACTGCCAGCTCTGGCAGTACCAGAACTTGGATTAAGCTAACCAAGAACAGGATTTTTCAGTCTCTGGAGTGTTAGTGCTGAGTTTCTTGGGTGCTTGTAATTCCTACTGAAAGATGCAAAGACCAGCCTGAAACTGGTCACTTGGACTTTTCAGCAAAAGCCCAAACAACTGTAGTTTGTGAGTACTTTGGAGTCTTCATCTACACGTTTGAGTTGCTCTGGAAGAGTGTGTTTCATGATGTGTTACAGCTCTGAATTGCTGTTCTTAACGTGCTATAGATAATTGATCTTCTGTGCAAGTATTTGTCCTTCCTCTGCCTATATATCTTGCAGTGTTTAAGCTTATATGCAGTTAAACATCTGATCAAACTCAGCTGATTGATTGTATTTCAGTTGATTTAATTTCAGTGTGCAAGGGCACATTGTCCTTCTTGTGGAGAAGCAAAGTCCCACTTGCCCAGCATATATGGGTGGCACTGATGGTACTCTGTGGGGCAGCTATCTTAGCCTTTTCTGGCTCTAGGAAGACTTCTACACCCAAGGGCTTGTCTTCCCTTCAGCTCGCTCAGTTGACTTAATAATAAAGACTGTCTCTGGCTGCCAGCCTTACTATGCCAGTATCAGGCAGCAGTAATTGAAAATGCTTTGCAAAGCAGTTCAGTACAAACAAGGTGCTTGAAATGTCATTATGCCTGAGCTCTTAGAGGTAGTGGCAGTGGGAGGCAGTGCCAGACTTGGCAGAGAACAGATTTTTATCTGTATTTCTGGACTGACCAAGAAGTGCAGCTGCCTATTACTCTCTCTGCTGTTGAGAAGTGCTTTCATTTCTCCTTATCATGGGTTCAATCTGACTAAAATAAATGACATTGACAACTTCCTCTGCTAATATGGGTTGAGCCCCTGCAAACACCAAACTTTTCTGAAATGTCTCATGTCTTATTTGCAATTAACTGAGCTATAGCCCTATTCAGGGCATCGAGTACTCAAAAAGTATAGTCCAGGCTCCTTATAGGAAGGGACAAGTGACTGCTACTGAGAGGCTCACTGTTGAGTAGCTTGTCCTGCTTCTAAACTTACCTCAAAGCATCCTCAAAGATGCTTTTATATAGAGCTGCAGGTTCCAAAAAGCTTGTGCAAAAAGGTTTCAAGCCTGGCTCTCCCTTATCTGGAACACCCAGTTCTGTGAAGTGTTGGTTGAGCATATGTGAATATGAAGCGTTGTACTAAGAGGAAATAAGCACATGCACAGTCATTTACAGTGAACCTCCTTGTAAGTGGTAAGGACAAAATGTCCTAAAACATGTGCCTTAATACTCCTAGCCTGTCACTCTGATTCAGCAGGAGAGAGGGCAAAATAGCTGTTTGCACATTGAATTGCTGGTGACTGCTGTAGTGCTCCAAGCCCTCTCTTTTAGTTGCAGTCTGGGAGAACCTGAGTGTTCAGCAGTGGTGGTAGCTGTGTGTTGGTGAGCCCCTGTCTCTTTTGTGTGCAGTTCTTCTGTCTTGAAATGTTTTTGTTTCACTTTCAATGTATTTGTGTGAATTACATGACTCCTCTAGTGCGAGCCTTCTATCTGTCATGGACAGGCTGTGAGAGAATGACTCTGCAAATCTTCTGCTGCCCTGTGGAGAGGAGCTGCTCATCAGGGGAATAAAGTAAGCAGGGTGTTTAAAGACCTCAGTGAAACAGCACCTTAGCTTTTCATCATGTTCAATATAGGTGTTTTCAGACTGCTTGAACTGGACCATTCTCAAATAAAGTTCTGTTACCTGTGTTGTGATTTGTTTTCCCTGCTGTGTGTGGAGCATGTTCCCTACTTACTCAACCCTCTAGCTGAGCAAACAGCTGTGATGTGCTTGGACTTTGAGCTGTCCCTCCAGTATGTTCAGCTGAGCTCTGTGGCAGTGTGGGAATGGAGGGGTTGGAGTCAGAGGATAAATGAGGCTTTAACAATGTGATGCTTCAAAATATAATGAAGGAATAGAGCAGACTTCCTTGAGGAGGCTTGGTCTATAATGCAGTTTTTATTAGCTCACTTAGCTCTCTGTGGCTTGATTCCAACAGCATTCCCTCCACTACTGAGCAGGGTTTGTTGGGTTCTCTACAGTCTGTTTACTCCTTTCCTTCCCTGGAGCTTAATACTGCTCCCTGGCACAGTTATGTTGGTAGGCAAGGGACACCTGCTAATGCTGTAAGACTGTGGAAAGGTGTTACCAACATTTCTCTGTACCTTAAAGTTATCTTGACCTCTTCTACACGGACCTGAAGCTTTGCCCTGTAGTTACATAACATAGTGGTTAGGGAGACAGTCTCATGTCTCTTCACCTTATCTTGAAGGAAAGGCTCATGTTATTTGAGCAAACATAATTATTTGATTACTGCAATTAATTGATTTCTGTGAAGTCAGAGTCTGATCCTGTCTTGTTTTAATCATGTTCGTGAGGTGTGAGCAATAAAAGCCAATGCAGAGGTTTTCAATCCATTTGACACAAACAGGAACCAGGATAAGGTGATGTAACAAGGACTCTGCACAGCAACCTTAGGTAATATATTAAAGCTGCCTGTCCTGAAGTAGGGCTGTTTCTGATCAGTTAAAATGATATTGTGGGAAAACAAAGGCAGTTTCTGTAGTTAGAAGGAAGTGAAAAATCAAGGCTCATTTGACTGTAAATTAACCTTCTTAGAGAAGTGAGAGTGAAGAGCCTTTGGCCATATTGGCTGTAGATTTATTCTTGGGTGCATTTCTAAGGAACATGCCTTGGGATGTACACCCAGCCCTCTGAGATGCTTGATTTTTGCTCTGAAGGTGTAGAACTCCTTGAGGGCAAGGTAAAAAGCTCTAGTTCAAGGCACCTGTCTTTCTGACTGTGCTGATGGTTCCTTGTGCTGTGACCTTTATCCCTGTAACCTCACAGTACCTCTAAATTTAGTATGAGCCAAGTATTGTAACTGATGAAAAGGTCAAGTTCCATTGAAGGCACCAGCCAAGAAATTTTTTTGGAACAGTATGTGTAAACAATACTTGCTAGTTTCTGTGCTTGCTGGTTTCTGCACTTGCCAACCAGCCAGATCCTGGCCTGGGTATGGCCCTGGCACAGGGAGGGATTTACACTGAGGACTTCAATAGGCTGTCCAAATAGTGTTCTTTTAAGTGTCCTTGTGCTGGGGCATGTCAGTGCGCCCTCTTTATTTGAACATAAAATCTGTCACATGTTGGACAACAAACCCATGGTGGGTTTTGCCAAACTTCTGAGGACTGCGCTTTAGCTCTCATTGCCCATGTAACCCTAAACTGAAGTGCTTTAAGTGCTCAGCTAATTCCTAATTATACCCTCTGTGCATTGAGGTCTGAGACTTAGCTGGCTCTTGTGAATGCCCAGAAGTACCGAGTGATGCATCAAGATGTCAGCATTTGCTGCTGACGTGTTCTCTGAGCCACACTCAAGGTAATGGGAGGTTCTGCACTGGCTGAGCTTGGGCTGGGTAGATGCCAGTCTCAAGATAAGTGGTGTTATGACTTGGTTTATGTGCTTAAGCTGATGAGGCATATCATTGGTGTGGCCCTAAAATACTTGTCTGTGTTATTTTCAGGGAACAAAACAGTTTAGACTTAACACTTTGCCATGAAAACTAAGGCATTTTTTGTGCGAGTGCTGGATAAAAGGATATGGAACTGCACAATAAAGCTTGAGGTTTCTTCATGAGTCCTCTTGCACAGGTTCTGTACTTGTGCAGCTTGTTCTCCAGTGCTTAGTCTGGCAGCCTTTCCCATCAGGATACATGCCTCAGGGCCTTTCTCAAGTGTGTTCCTCTTCATATGGAGGGTCTCTAAACATCATCCTCTGCATTTAAACTAGTGAAAGCTCAGCAGTCTGACGCTTCCGTGCACTTCCTGGAGTGACATTTGAGTAATAAACTGTCATTAAACTTGTCTTTGTTTAAAAAGCTAGATAGTGCTCTGACTTTTTACTCTTTCCTTAATAAAGTTTCTTTCCCCATAATGGGGTTCTAAATAACTTAGCTGGTAGTGACAAGCCTTCTGCTTTTGCTGTATATCTTTCAGAAAAGTCATTAGCTTTGGCTGATGTTAAAGATGATTAATTTCCTGGAAACATGACATAAAGAACTAACTTCAGCCTTCCTCCTTAAGAAGGTGGGGGAAAACCCCACCTTATTTCTGATCCCAGTCTGCCTAGGCACAACTCTTTAAAAGTAGGGTGGGTTTGCTTTTCTCTTGTCTGGTATACTTGCTTTCAAAATTTTATTCCCAAGCAGACACCAAAATATATGAAACCAGTCCAAGAAATGTCTGATATGTTAGTTAAAGTCTGCCAGCTTGAATTTGTCAGAAATGGCCTCTCTGGCTCTTCTAAGTCCTAGTGGGTAAGAGTATTACTCTGCTTGGTAAACTTTACTGAATAGGAAAGGGAATTTTTAAGGACTTTCACTGTTGGCCAAGCATATTTCCCGTGTGTTGGTGTCCAGCTGAGCTCTGAGAGCATCAGTGAGCCAGAATGCTGAGGGGTGGGGAGGCATCCATGAGGCTTTTGTACCAAGCTGCTCTTCCTGGAAATGGCATTCCTTCAAGATCCTTCAGTCCATGTAATGAAGAAGAGAATATCTCCTTAGCAGAGCGCCTTTCAAAGAGGCCTTTGCTCTTTCTGTTCCATATAGCTGCATCCTTGCATTAGCCCAAAGCATTTCTAATGCTTCAGTGAAATAAATGAGTGTGCCAGGCTTTCAATGGCTTGTTAAAAGGCCTGAGGAGGAAGGATCCTGTGGGAATGGCTTCCTTTAATATCTTTGCTTTTTTAATGTTGGCTTTCCAGCGTGAAGAGTCAGACTCTGCTTCTGTGGGTGGAGAAGCTGTAAAGCTTTGGTAGCTACCAAATCCTGTGCGTGCTCTGTTGAGTCACAGTGACTTCTGTCCCTGGAACTTTCCTCTCCACAGGAAACCTGGAACTGAAATGTGTACAGGTCTTGGATTTGTGGATAGGAAATTCACAACTGAATTCACTTACTGTTCAAGTAAATATTTTGGTGATGGCTTTCCTAAAAACACAGTGTTTTTGAAAGGCTGCGCAAAGAATTTGCTGTAGCTCTACTGGCTTTTTGTTGTACTTCTGTCTGTTTCTGTCTGAAAAGGGTGAGACTTGGGATTTTTTTCTCATTATACTTGAACAGATGAAGTGGACTCTGTTAACAGTAATGCTGAAATGTTTCCTGTAACATGATTTTCAGCTTTTTGTGGTGAAAGGGCAGATAAAAAGACCGCAACTCCGGCACTGACTTTTCAGTGATTGATTTTAAAGTTATCCCTCAGTTAAAATTGGGACTTAAAACAACATTGCTTGAGAGGGCTGTGGGTCTTTGGGGCTGTCATGCCTGTAAGTGATTTTTAAAAAAGAGTACAATTAAGATGCTTCAAAATAACATCCTTGGGGCCAAGAGCTTCAACTTCTTTGGGTTCCTCAGTGTGGGTCTCAAATACTTTGATGGCTGGAAAGGCTTGATTGCTTCCAGTGGTATGCTTTTTTGGTAATTTTCCCTAGCCTTTCAGAAGTGAATCCAGTGTTTTGTATATGGAAAAAGCTAAATGTTTGGCCATATAGATTAATGCTGACCCAGTTAGAGGAGATTCTAGATTAGAATTTGTCAGGCTCAACCCTGTGGTTATATATGGGGGTTTTGTGTGGTTTGATTGTTTGTTAGGTTTTTAAACAGACAGGTTTATTGGGTCAATGCAAAAAGGGTTTAACAGAACAGAAGCAAGGTGACCTCATCCCAGCTGGTTAAAGAGGGAGACATTTGTCCTGTGTGATTAGAGGCAAAGCTCAAATCCATTTTAGTAAGCTAAACCCTTAAAATTTTAGAGCTGGGTGCCTTGACTCAGCCTTGCAAATCTGCCCTGGCTGAGACAGGTCTGTTTAGGTCTTCAGAAATTCCAGACTTTAGAGAAGTGCCTCAAGTGACACAGCTGAATCCATAGGGCATGGAGTCTTCATGGACTAGATCCACTGCTTAAATAGTCACTGCAGGAAGCCGTGCAACTGAAGCAGTGCCAGCTTTGTGTTACATCTACAAGCTGATCTGAGCTTTTGGGTAAAGATTTTGACAAATACATGAACCTCTAGCACATGTTTGAGGTGCGTAAGTTCTGTGAATGTGTTTTAGGCTGTCGAAAATGAAAAATACTAGTTCATAAGTGTCAAAGCATAATCCTGCCTACCAACAGCTGATTTTTCTGAAAGTAATGGCAAGCTGGTATGCTGTTTTAAGGGACTGACAGGGTAACATGAGATATAAAAGTATCAGAAAAGATGTGGTGTGTTTGTAATCTGAACATTATATGGGAGAGAACATTCTCAGGGAGATGGGGTTTAGTCGGATCAATTATACAGAATCACTAATACAAAATCCTAATGACTAATTGTGCTCAGTTTTAGTTTTAAAAAAAAACACTAAGGTGAAAGCTGTTAACAGCAAACTAGCTTAAAATCCAGGTGTCAGGATGGTCTCAGGTATTGGTGTCTCTTAATTTTCTGAATAAAACAATGATAAGAATATGATAACAGAACTTCTGGGAGTTTGATCTGAGGGAGATTTGCTGGAGCACCTGATTGTCCCTGAGTTCAGGAACCTGGTCTGCCCTTCAGGCAGTTGTACCTTCCCTGGTGAAGCCATTGCTGTAGTTTGCCTGTCGTCTCCTCCAGAACTGATGGCAGTGTTGGTGAAAGCTTACCAAACAGAGGTGTGACATAACATCCTGCAGCTAAACGTTGTACCTGAACGCCTCTCATGATGCCCATGCAATCTTCTGAGTAGAAGAATAGAAGGCTTTTTGTGGCCCATCCTCTCCCTTCTACTGTGAAGCTCAGAATTGGAAAACAAAAGCTGAAGAGTTGTCCAAGATTAAATGTCTCTGCTTCCCTCACTCTGTTTTTCTATGCAGATGGTTGTGGTGGCAGGAACTTGCAGCTTTCCAGCATGCTGTTAGTCAATAGCCGATGTCATGCATTTTCTTCCAAGGGATTTTGGTGTAGCTATGCTGAGTACAGAAAGTACTTCCAGGCTCTTTACTGCTGCTATAAAGGGGAGTAAGGCTTTGGTATGGTCTGTCCTGATAGTGTTTTCCATTTGGAAGCAGCAGCTCTAGTAGAGAGCAGACAGTTCTGGAGCTTTTCCTGGAAGCTCTGAGTCCCCATCCATTTGTTGTGCCTGTGGGAAGGAAGGCAGTTCTAATAGCAAGTATTGCTTACACTTCTATGGTCAAGGCTGAAAGCTTTTTCTTTTATTGGCCTCATCAAACTCTTGTAACAAGCCTTCTTGCATGTGCACCAGCATTAATTAGGTGTCTGTGTCTGAGCCTCCTGTGGCTCCCGCTGTGTTGAAGTGTGATATGTTGTAACATCTCAAAAAGCAAGTGTGGGAACAAGCAGAGACTGTTTACAAGCTTCCATCTGTAGGAGTGAGCTGCCTTGTTAAGGCTGAATAAAAGTAGCAGGAAGCTTCACACTTCAGTAACATTGTAGATATTGCAAAATTGAGAAGAGTACCCTGCTAATCCTAGTCCTTTAAATAGGAAGAGATTTGGGTAGGTTTTCTGAGTAGAAAGTCTCACTGTCTTGCAGAGATGAAGTCTCTCTGCTCATGAAGTTGCATATGCACACTGCAGATGAGTTAATATGCTGTGGGCAAGTGATCTAGCCTGGAATCTGTCCACTGGCAACAGATTTCTAATGCAGATGGATCAGAGCTGGTTATGGCTGACTACACAAATAGCTTGACTTGTCTGTGATGGAACCTTTGTGTAAATTTGTTTATCATTTCCAGCTGAGAAATGCAGCTTTATCAGTAATAATCAATTTGCTTTCCCCTTTCCTCCACAGGCTAGCTCGGGCAGCACGTGGATCAGTGACAAGTCTGCTGAGGACTGGCAATTTTTTCTAGCTTGAAGAAAATTGAAATTGGTAAGACTTGGCTTGTCACTTATCTTACTTGGGCTACCCATGTGACTTAGGAAAGACCCATGGAAAAACCTGTCTATTCAACAATAAATGCAGCCAGCTGTTTGAACTGTATGTTTAAAATAAGCTGGATCAGTTTAAGAAATTGATTTCAAGCTAGAAGCATATATTTTTATGCTACTTTATTTCTGTTCCTTTACTGTGAAGCCCTTGAAAGAGTAGATATTAATCTAGTCCTTCAGCTGCAGAACTGCAGCAGATAAAAAGAAGTGCTGAGAATGCCAGAACATAAAGTGACCATCTTAAGTGCAAGCAGGATTTAGTACCAGTGTTCTCATGGAACTGCGAACTTGGGCTGAGGAACTAACACAGTAGTTCTTTCAGGTGCTCCTTTTCAAGTCTGGCTTGTACACCTGTGAAGGAACACATGTCCAAAGCTGCCAAGGTGCCTTTATAACCTGGCTTTTCACCCAGCTTCTGTTTGACCTGGGTAGTCTTGGCCTAGATCCTGCATGTATTGACTGGTTGTGGACCAGGGGCTGACACCTGAGACACTGGTGCAATTCTAGGGCAGCACTGATTAGGAATAAATCTCCTTCACAGCTGATCATCCAGTTTTTCTTCTGTTGGTCAGGGTGTTTAGAAAAATACCAACTAAATTTTCTTCCAAATTAAAAGTTGCTGGTCTGAGTTGGTATGCTAGGATTTCCTTGGCAGTGTTGACTGACAAATTCAGTTGGTTAGCACAATTGTATATTTAACGTGACAGTTGATATTCATATCCAGCACTGTATTTCTAAAAGCTTTAATGTTGTTTTTACCTTCAGGCTGAAAATGAGTGCAATATTGGAAACCTCTGAGCTGCCAGCAGTGTTTGATGGGGTGAAGCTGGCTGCAGTTGCTGCTGTTCTGTATGTTATTGTTCGCTGCTTGAATTTAAAAAGCCCAACTGCCCCTCCTGAACTCATTTACCAGGACTCTGCTTTGGCTCGCTTTCTACTCAAATCCTGCCCACTTCTGACCAAAGAGTAAGTAGTATATTTTTTCCATGTTGACCTGTATTATAGGAAGAAGAGCTGCACTTATCCATTCTTCCTTGTGTTTCTTAGACTTGGGTTCAAACGAATATCAGGGTGTACTCTTACTAAAATAAATCTTTTCTAGGTCAAGCTTTTCCTTATTGTCTCAGATAACTGGATTTAAGACCACTTGTGTGGAGTTTTCTGCAGATGCATAGGAAAAGTCATCATTGTCCATCTTTATAGAAGCTGTATGCTGATATTATACTATATCAGCACCAATAGCCCACTGTCTGTAGAAATGGGGAGGGATGGGTGCAGTCAGCACTTGTTCATGTTCTTGTACTCCTTTTTGTTAGGGAAGGAATCTGTTTGGGCTCACAGGAAGGAAACACTTTCATGGTATGTCAGTGCCCTTATAATGAACACAGGGTTGTCTATTAGTTTTAAAGTGCCTGCTCTTATCTGAAGTACTTCAAGTTGATTGAAAACTAATGAAATTTATTACTCGGAGAGCACATCCTAACTAGTTTAATAAAGTAATGACACAGAGGCCAGCTCTAAGCCTGTTGAATACACTTTCAAATTGACCTTGTGTCAGCTGTGTATTTGAGCAAGCTGATCCCTGATCTTCCATTCCAAGACCTCCAGAATCAGTGTAGCTGCCCTTAGCTTCACCAAGAACATTCTCCAATAATAGCAAGCATTTTAGTACAATTTCATGAGGCTTTGGAGGGACAAGGACTTTGATTACAGTATTTCTCTTCTGCAATCACTTCGAAAACTTGCAAGTCCTATTTAGAAGCTCTAAGTACATCAATTATATAGTAAGTGCTGAGTGCAGCTGCATGAACTTTCCTTTTGGATCTCAAAAGTCAAACTGACTTAAGGATAGTCATTTTAGGAGAGATGAGAGGCTTTTAGCAGTGCTGTTAGGTGCCTTGATTACATAAGGTATGTTAGGCCATGGGGTCTGTAAACTTTTAGTGCAAACAAAGCATTATCTGTTAAAATTGGAACCCAGAGAGAGTTCTGTGATGCATTCCAGGTTGGTGGTGACATAAATGTGTTTGGATTCTTGATTATGTCTACTGCCTTAACTGCAAAGCAGTTCCTTTCCTAAGAAATACATTGAGGAGCTTTGAGTTACTTGGTACTTCAGATACCTGCCATCCCAGTGTTGCACTGCAGTATTACAAGTCTCCAGTCACTGAAGGAGCAAGCGTGAAGCTGTGCTGATTACCAGCCTTGAAGGCATATTAGTATCAGGCTAGTCTTTGGAAATGAATTGTAAGCTGTTTCAGAGTCCATTTTTCTATTATTTCAGCTGTGTTCTCACAGCTCAGGCTC
Organism: Prinia subflava; assembly: GCF_021018805.1. Lineage (NCBI taxonomy): Eukaryota > Metazoa > Chordata > Aves > Passeriformes > Cisticolidae > Prinia > Prinia subflava. Next base: position 7,615,021 of record NC_086261.1, read on the forward strand.
CTAGCACTGCTGTATTAGGGCTACATCTTTTACTTTCAGTTTGAGAACAAAGCATTCCCAAATGAGTGAAAATGTAAAACATGTCCAGCAGTATTTAGACATCTGTTGTGCATTAATTGCAGGATTGATGAGCTGCTTGCAGAACCCTGGTATTGTGTTTATAGTGTGCAAGTCTGATTTGCTTGCTTTCTCTGGATCAACTGAGCTCAGGCTTGCCAGCTTCTCTGAAAACTGTAGCAGTCACCTCCAGTACCTGCTTCTTGGGCAAAATATTGTCTGAAAGACTTCCATGACAAAAGGAAGCAAACTCAGCTGAAACAAACCACAACAAAATGTGTTAATAGGTAGCTGTTCAATCCTCTTACCTCTCTATCTCTGTTAAGGAAGACGGGACTGTTGGGAATATAATTGCTGCTGGGAATTGAAAGAGTTTACAGGAAGGACAGCTTTAAGATGTATATGTGATTATTTCTTTTTACTATTCTAGTGATGTTATCACAGACTTTTTTTCAATATAGAAATTAAAAAAATCAAAGAAATCCTGTCTTTAGGCATGAAAGTCACCTGGAGACTAAAGGGGAACAAATGTATTTAAATTCCTGCAATTATGCATGAAACAGTTTGTAGGATAATTAGGAAAAAGCTATGTGAAAACAGCTTGTGCCATACTCTACCGAAAAAATCTTGCAAAGCTTTGATTACTTGCTAATTATTCAGAGTGTTAGGAAAGCTGATTAAGCAGCTCTTTTCAGATTCTACCATGAAAGCAAAATAAGTAGCCCAGCAATCCCTTCTGTTATATTAGTACTGGGTTTGTTGTCAGATCTGTTATAAGACCAATTCTTCTGTGCAGAGGAATACTCACAGCTGTGAACTAGCTTTCAGACCTGGTTTGTTCAGCTCCTGCTTAAGGGAGGAAGGGGTGAGGACACTGCTGTGAAAAACAGGCTGGCAGGGAGAAAGAATAACTTTTCTTTTTCCTATCTGTGCAGGTGTTTAAAAATTCTTAGAGTAAACACTTTTGGACCTAATTTTCCTTTTATGGCACAATCCTCACTTCTGGTCTGATTCAATGCATTGTAACTGTGGTGTCATTCAGTAAGCCAAGTGGTGGTGGATGAATAATTTAAGAACTTTGAACTGTAAAACTGCCTGAGACGGCAGGCAGTATGTTTGGTACCTATGTGCCAGGTACCTTGTACTTGTAGATGTTAGTACTGGTTTTTACAGTTCTGTAAACTGCCAGACACTTTCTACATATCTATCAAACACTGGGAAGCAAGAGAGCATCTTCTTAGAGCTCATGTTCTCTTACCCCTTTTTCCATTCCTCTGACCCTCCAGATCAGTATTTTGGCTTACCAAGTGGAGTAGCATAATCAGACCCTTTTCCATCCAAATTGCTTCTTCTTGTATGGAAGCTCTTGCAGTTCAGTACAGCTATTGGTGCCCTTGAGCACTTGGGCCTAACTGCTGGTGGCAGCTGTGTCCTTTTCCTGTCTTTCAAAAGGGTACAGAAAGTCCTTAATCTGTTCTTATTCCTGTAGAAATGCAGTGCTGGCTCTTTGATTCATGAGGGTAAATTTGGCCAGTGCTTACTGTACTAGGCTAGACATTTTTGGCTGTTTACAGTTTATTCTAACAAAAAGTGTGTGCATCTTTATTTCTGTAGAGATGTGGCACGTGTCATCTGTATCGAAAATAATTATCCTTGCTGTCTGCACACTTTTTATCATCAGTAAAGGCAAGCTCCTCAAAGATTGAGGCAAATGACTGTCAAACCTGTTAGTAAACACTGTCAAAGATCCAGCCTAGATCCTTCTTATCCTTTGTTTGCACACCGACCTATGCTGGGTGTGCAGGCTGCCTGGTACCACAAGACTCTTTTACACTGTCACTGCTTTTCTCTTAGATGCAAGGAGATAAGTAGTCAGAAAAGCTGTCTTCAAGCTTTTCAGTGTTCTTTTCCTCCCTGTAATAGCAAGCAGTGTTTGATCCCTGTCAACTCCTAGGTGTTTTACTCTGGGAGGAACACTTCCAGGAGAATAATAAACTAGAAGAACAGTGTTACCCCTGAAGCTTTGGCAGGTGAACATGCTGAGAGTAGAAGAGAATGGCAGCTCCCTGTTGGTAAATTGAAGCATTGACCTTGCAGAGAAGCAGCCTTGGGGGGGTCTGAGTTTCTGCTGGGTGCTGTGGCATTGGCAGCAGCCTTGTGTTCTCCAGCTCTTATCAGCAAGGAGGATTCTAAGTGCTATAAATCCTCATGCCTTGTTTTGACTAAAATACTTCTTGTAGTCACTGGTGGGGGAGGAGGGGTGTGATGGGCACTTTACTAAATAAAAGCTTCTTAAATAGTGAAGGAGGTGGTTTAGCCAAGGAAGCCAGTCTGTAATTTTAAATAATTCTGACTTCATACAGGTGCTGTGGGCAGCAGACAAACACTTCTACTCTGTTTGTTTCTTTTTTGAGACTCAGGGAATGTGGAAGCTCCATAACTTGCTTATTTTTTTTTGTTGCAATTTTTTTGCTGTGTCCTCATCACATTGAGCAGCATAGCTGAGCTGATGCAGAAAAAGGTGCTTTCTACATATTTGGGGTTGAGGGCTCAACCCTACAGACTTTTACATGAGTTTCCTTGATTGGAATTTAATTTACATTCCCTAGCATCAAATAAAGGACAAGGCTCAAATAAAGTTTGATTTTCTAAAGCATTCTTTAAATACCTCCAAATTGCTCTGTAAAGGGAAAAAATAATCTCTTACCTGTTGTAATGCAGGCAAAAATTCTTAGAATGTCCTGATGTTAACTGTTTTCTCACCATCAGTATCCAGTGTGCTATAGCACATAAAGGCCATGTAAGAGTTAATGTTTAAAGTGTTAATCTCCTCAGATGAAATGAAGCAATGCTCCAGAAATAAGCCTGTTGCTGAACTTCCACTTCACATCTTTGAGGACCTGAATGCTGATGCCTGCTAATAAAAATAGCACAGTTTTTATGTGCTTTGTGTGAGCTGCTTATACAGCTGCTGCTTTCCTAAATTCCTGCATACTGGATTATGTATGTGCTCTAAAATGATAATCTGCTGCCTGAGAGCCACCAAACTTAATCTACAATCACATGCTGGAATTGTTTTAAATGTTAAAACTCCAGGAGAAATTTTTGGGAAAACCTAGGAATTGTCTTGTTCTCGAGCACTGTGAGCAGCCATCTATCAAGATGTGAGGCTGTGCTGCACGGCTGAAATGCAGGTTTGGAGCTCAAACACTAACATTGGTGAGCAGATTTATGTAACTGGCTGTGCATTCACTTAGTCACTGAAGAGTGATGAGTTCTGTACTTGTTGGGCCGTGTAAGTGACCTTCCAAAATAAGTAACTACCATCCCCAGGCCTGCTCTCCCGTCTGCCTTCTGTTGCAGGGTCCTGTTACTGGAAGTTACAGGGCTGGTTACTGGAAGACAGAACTGCTTCAAATATTTATCTTTATTTGGAGTGCCTACTCTCTATTGCAACTGACCAAAACAGGGAAATGAATCAGTTAAAAGCCTTTCGGTCTGGAGAAAGCTCAGAAGCCATTTTTGGTTCACAGAAGTAAAAATCTCCATTTTTGGTACAACGCAACTTTTCCTTTGGATTTTTTATCAGTACATGTTTTTCTGGGTTGTTGTGCTGTGCTGTCCTTGTCCTCGTGTGGAGGCCTTGGCAAGAGGTCCTCCTGGCTGGTGTTCACTGCTCAGCTCCTGTCACCATAAGCCACTATTGCATAACAGTGGAAATGCTGCTTATGGACATGGTGTTTGTTCCTGGGCTTTTGAACATCTGGGAGCAGCTTCTCTGGAAGTGGGCACTGGGGAATATGTACTGAACCATCTCCATGCTGTGCTGGAGTAATCTCTGCAGTACACTGCATTTCAGAACCACTTCAAATTATAGCAGACAGAGAGGAAGGAGTTGGAAATCTGTTGTGTCTTTGAACACTTTCCTTGTTTCTACTTGTTATCAGTGCTGGAGGGAAGCCACCTGCTTTTGAGTGAAGGGCCCTTGTTTGGAAGACATGGTTAAATTTAGCAGTAATTATAGTTTTAGCATAAAGTCCGAAGGGCAGTACTCAAATGCTCCTTAGAGTGAATACTACTTAGTTGCTCAGTCTGCATGGTTGTGTTTCCCTGTGTTGCATCCTGCTGAGCTTGTTTTCTTAAGGTAAACCATGAGAAGAATGTCCTGAGTAAATGCTCTTCTGTCTGCAGGATGACTGTTTTGGAGAAGAATCTTTTTTCAGCTGTTTGCCACTAAGAATGTTGACTTCACTATAAAACAATCTGTTCTAGCTCTTGCTATCAGCACTGGGTAGTCAGGTTTTTTCAGCTGGGTTGAGGATAGAAATGTCTCTGGAGCTGCTTTTCACATAATAGGCTTAAATAAAATTGATCTGATCTGTCCTTTCAGAGGGTAAAGGCTTTTGCACAATTCCTGGCAAGTTTTCTCCCTCACCAGTGTGGTATCATGCACCTTCAGGACTGGAGAGTTCTTTCTGTGCTTTCTTCTTTGAATGGATTTAGTAAAAGCTAGCTGAAAGTCCACACAAACCCAGTATAAAAAGGTGACCCGTCCTTCAGTCTTGCACCATTAGGCTCAGTACTTGATCTTGGAAGTTCTTGTAGGCTTTGTCTCAGTGAAAGACATAAAAGTCACATGAAGATTTCAAAAATAGACTTGCCCACTGGCAAAATGGAGGGTCAACAGAAATAGTGTGACAGGCAGATCATATGTCTGATTCTGCTATAGATTATAAGGATACCTTGTCCTCAGCTGAGAACAGATTTTACCTGAATTCAGTAAGACAGAAATCACTCTTACTGTAAAGGCATTTGTAGCAGGTTAGATTGGCAATTTGTCATGGTAAACAGAAGTGATATTTTTATTAGCTGCTTGGTTTTGCATCAGTCTGGTAAGGTAAATTCTAATCTGTCTTAGTTTTTCACTGATAACACAAGATTTGTACTATCTGGGCAGCTTTCTTCCTTCTCCCTGTTAGTGTTGTGGTGTTCAGTCTCCTGAGCCTGGATACTTAAAGGATGTGTTTTGCCTCACAAGTCTATTGCTTAAAGGCTGATGGGCCTAAACAAAAAGACTGGTGAGATAACAAGCTTCTGCCTGAATACTTGCCTCTATTTCAGAGCTTCATCTGCTTTAAAACTTATATGCAAACTAGAAATATACTTAATGCCTTGGTAGAATTTACAAATCTCTGCATCAGAGTACTATGCACATTACTCATGCTGAAGCTTGGCCTTTGAATATTTATCTAAAAAAATGCAGTTACATGCAGAGTGACTAACACAAGCTATCTTTGCTGCAGGCAGCAATGCTTAAGCAGCTGACTGGAGTTAGCATCATAAAAGATAAGCTGAGCATTTTACTTGGTCAATAGGATGCTCAAATACTTGTGCATTCTGCAGGGAGCAACAGTGAATGCTCGCTTGTCCATAGGGTTTCACACAGTTTTAGCTTTGAGGGAAATGTGGAAACTGTAGTTGTCACTTGACCATCATTATGGATGGAGCAAAAGGGATTCCTGCCTTAAATAAAAAAACATGTCAAGGAAACTGCTTGTGCTGTTTGCCTGTAAAAGCAGTGTAAAGGTTTGATTTATTGCAGATCAGTACTTAGATAACCTCCAGCTGGGTTATGCAAAGACAGATCTGGGGATTTCTTTCCCCAGAGAAATCATCAGTGACCCGAAGAGGCAGGCTGTGGGAAGCAGTGTGCTTGAAACCATTTGCCTTTGTTTAAACTCTGGCAGTAGTGGTAAGGCTTTAAAAACTGTTCTAATTTCATCTCCAACAGCATCCTGTGGTATGTGCTGCTGCATCTGTTCCAGTGGATGGCTGTAACCTACAGCTGGAAACTGAACTGTAGATTAAACATGAGGATAGGATTGGTGCTTGCAGAGATCCTTGATTTTTTTTTTTTTCCTTTGTTTTGGCTTTTTTTCATGGTAGCAGTAATCAGTAATAGCTGTCTAGCTTAGCTGCTGTAGCTGGGCAAATTGCTTTCCTCTTAGCCCTATAGTGTAAGATTTGGGGATAGTCTTTGATTTGAAAAGCACTGTATGGAAGCAGAATCACCAAAACCTTCCAATCCATGTTCTCACCTAGGATTAGAAACCCTGAAGCAATGTTGATGTCTGAGTCTCTTCTAAAAGAGCTGCAAATTCTTATTATAGGTTGTATTTGTCAGCTCCCCTCAGAAGGTGCTGGAAAACCCTATCTTGTAAAGGATATCTGTGGAAGAAAAAAGACAAAAAAGCCAGTCAAGCACTGTCTAGTGTGGAGTATGGCTACTGATGTAAACTGGTGGTACAGTAAACAACTGGGGTGAAGCCAGCTGTTTCTCCTTGTGTTAGGAAAGTGGTGTCTCTTCCATCTGGCATAATAGTTGTGTTCAAAACCCTTGCACTGAGCTGTATGTGACTTGAGCAGAACCACATATAGTTCTTGTGCAGCCTGGTTTGGTTTGCCTGATTTATCCCAATGGATATCTACCCTGAATTGTGAGAATGGACCCACTGACTGCTTTCCCCCTCTAGCAGCTGTTGCAGAGCATGGGCTTGTCCAGCCTCTGTCAGTGCTGGGAATCTGCACGGTTGTACATTGTGCTTGGCAAGACCCAGTGCAGAGATGCTGGGCTGACAGAAGAGGGGTGCTACTCCTGGCCTTGCCTGGATCCTTTGAAAAGGTCTGTTGTTAAGTTATCAAATCTAGAATGCACTTAAGGGCTAATTCACAAGGTTGTGAGCATCAGCTGGCAGCTTTTGCAGCATTTATTGAAGCAATAGCTGCTTCTCCAGAAATCTGTTTTGGATCTCCTTGGGAAGTGCAAGTGCAATTTGCAAAAATGAGTGACACAACAGCAAACTGTTGTGTTGCTTTGACTGTAAGAAGTCCCACTCATAGATGTGGGAAAAGAATAGGGAGAAAGAGGGCATACTGCTGCTCTTGTCTTGCTAAACACCCTTAAGCAGTTTTTATTTGATAGGAAGTCTTTTTAAGGAGTTTATGGGGCAAGAGGGAGTTGCGGATATGACACATAAGAGCTGGCATGGGGAAAGGTCCAGCTGTATGAGTAGGCAGTGTCAGAGCACAAACATAGGGTTTCTATCACATTCTAGATAGTGGGCTTAATTAGTAAATTTGAGTCCTGAGCTGCCTATTTTTTTGTGAACAGGAAGAACACGATCTGTTTTATATGCTCTCTAAAAGTCAAAAGGAATAATTGCAGGAAGCCCTAAACACAACAGCGAGGGTGTTGCTAGTCCCTCAGGATCCAAGGCGAAGTCAGAAGCTCTCAAGCTGCTTCTGGATACCCTGGTCTGTGCACCAGAGACCACAGTTCTTTAATTGGAAATGTGTCCCTTGGGACTGCTGTTCTCCTCAACAATAAATCATTCATGCTTTCCTGTTCAGAGCTGATGTAACTCTCTTTTTCAAGGCATTGGCTCAGTCCCCTTTGCTGAGTGACCAGGTGACTTGCCCACATGGGTGGTGGTGCTGGGGCACAGTGTTTCCTGTTAAACCACTTGCAGCTCTCCTTGTGCTAAAAAAAAATCTGATAACTAAGCCTTTAATGCTTTCCAGCTCATAGCTGTGTTTCTCACATATCTTTTTTTGAGATCCTGTAAGCCAGGAAAGGAGAGACAATCTGCTTTGTCACATAGCTTTAATATACCCTTGCTAAGCATAAGTAATTGGTAGACTCACCCTTCTTAACTGAAAGGGATTTATTATTCAGTAGAGTTTGGTCAGTTCTGACTGGTTCTCTTAATACTGTCCCAACTTTTACCTAATTCTGAAAGGCAAAATCAACCTGTACTGTGCTCTTTGTTGAACTTAGTAAAGCAGTTCTGTATAAAATGGTCCCAACTAGCAAGCCTTGGGGCTTTCAATTTTCTGGAACTTGGTGTGGATCCTGTTGTTTCTGCCACTGGTTTGTACAGTAAAGTGCTTACACAAGTTCATGTGGCTCAACCCAGGAGGCTTCAGTGTTTCAATTAAAACAGATTTACAGCACTCTGTAGTTCTGGAGGTCACTTTGGTTGGTTGGCAACATGCACTCCCAATCTCACCAAGGTGCAAGGCCTCTGTGTATTTAGTGAGAAGCATTTGTTCCTCTAACATCTCAATATAGGGAATGTCTGGGTTTTGGCTTCTGCTGCTCCTATCAGTACTGATTTTTCAGCTTTGAGAGTGTTTTGTTCTCTCCTCTTGTGTAAGGCTGCAAAGATCACTGCTGCCAGTTCAGTCAGAGCAAAAACAATTCCATATTTGTTACTATATTTGGGAGCTGGTGAGAGATTTGTTATGGGAGTGCTTATGTATTCTCAAGGGCTTGTTAACACAGCAGGGGTAAGCAATTAAATTACTGCCTTTCAGGTACATTCCACCCCTCATCTGGGGAAAGAGTGGACATATCCAGACAGCTCTTTATGGAAAAATGGGGAGAGTGAGATCACCACATCCATATGGACTTCGCAAGTACCTCACGATGCCAGATGGAGCGACAGCCACCTTTGATCTCTTTGAGCCACGCTCTGAGCACTGCACTGGAGGTCAGTCCAGCAGCTGCTGCCTGCTAACTTTGATTCTTTGCTCTGGGGGACAAATGAGGATAGAGCCCATGGCTCCCATTTGGCCCTCAGAAAAAATAGATTTCTCTTCTTGAACTGTCAGTGTTGAGATCTTCATGGTACAATGCTGCACTAGAACAGTTACTGTTATCTTTATTGCTGAAGAGAGTCTGAGCAGTGCTTTTCTAATGAGATAAAAATTCAGTGGCTAGAGCTGGTAATGTTGGAGCTTTGCACATGAGAGTTACAGTTAATTTGAAGTGCATATGATAATCCTGAATGTAATTTACTGTGCTTACTTGAATTACAGCAATTACTTTCTTGGTTGATGAAATGATATCTTGTTAAACTAGTGAACAGTGTCAGCAGATCAGATATCATTAGATTAGCCACAAAGTAGATGATGGTTAGTGTCAGCTGATCAGAATGCCTGCACTTTGCAGAGCTTCCTTTGGAAGATCTGTATTACACTCAGCTCTGTAAGGGAAATGAGGGGGAAATAGCATAACCAGTCTACTTGGAGTGCTGGGCTCCACAGCTTCCACATGTCACAACAGGCTGTCAGAAGGCAGAACATGTGTAACATCAAAAATGTCCTTCAGACAGAAGAAAGTGCTCTTGGTCTCCAGGCAGTGCCTGGAGAACTGTTTGCACAGCTTTCCCTGAAGTTAAAGACTGTTCATCTCGTATAGCATGAATTACTTTTTCACATCTATCACTAGAGCTGCTGGTCTCCAGTCCCATACAGGATTTTTGGCAGACTGGTAGGAATTGTAGCTTGCTTGTGGTAGGTGGTTTCCCATGGATCTGAAATGGAAACCTTCTGACTCTCTTAATTTGCATGAAGTGACATTTACTTAACTTCCCTCTCTTTCTGAGCACAGAGGATGTCACGATGGTGATCTGCCCAGGGATTGCTAACCACAGTGAGAAGCAGTACATCCGCACCTTTGTTGACTATGCCCAGAAAAATGGGTACAGATGTGCTGTCCTGAATCACCTGGGAGCCCTGCCAAACATTGAGCTCACTTCACCACGGATGTTCACATATGGTAGGTACTTTGGGGCACCTAGGGATCTCATTTTCAAACTTATGGAACTTCTAGGGACTGATCAGCCTCCTTCAGGATAACAGAACTGCTGTACCCAATGGGGGTAAAACAGGTTTGTGCTGTTTCTTAAGAACTAAACTGAACTTAGCCTCCTCTCTTCCTCCCATCTAATACTAAATTCACTTTTGTCGCTTCTGCCTGCTCTTACACATGTATTCTCATCAAGGAGGCAGTTTTTTGTAAGAACTTTTCAGGGGAAAAAACCCTTTTGTGCCTACCCAGAGCCTATTCAAATGATTTTAGAGATACTGAATTTGCCAGTTTCATGGGATGTGAAACAAACCTACCTCTGAAGGATAAATGCCACTTCTGAGGCTTTGTAAAATGCAACCTGAGAGAAGTTTGTACCAGCCTATCCAGAAAGTACATTTAAATCTAAGGAGAGACATGTGAATATTTTTTCCTGAATGTAACACAAGTCAACAACAGCAACAGTTCATGAGTGTGACAGTAAAGCTACAAAAGTGGTAGTGCTTAACTTGCCATGATTATGGCTCTCACCTGGACTATAAGATCTTTCCTTAACCTAGAAATTAAAAGGAATAAGTGATTTGAAACTGTGTGAAGAGTGACTCTAGTTAGTCTTAATTGCCCTTTTGGTGAGTAATGTGATCTTTGTAGAATGGGGCCTCTTTGCCTGTGACCTAATCTGCTTGTTCCTGAGTTCTCTTGAGCCCTCATCTCCCTTTTTTTCTGTAAGTATCTGTGGGTACTCTGTCAATTGTGTGTTTAGCTGACTTGTGCTAGGTTTTATTTTTTAAAGTTAGCTAAACTATTGCTTAGATTTTGGATTAACAGAATAGTTATCTTCAACAGTTAAATTGTCAAAACAGAAATGCTGTGCCTTGAGATGCCAAGTCTGGCAGGCAAATAGGCTGTAATGGTTTGTTGCTTGTTTTAGAATTATTAAATATACCCCTCTTTGGGAAACACTTCAGGAATACCAAATACCCTCATTTGTAGTGAGGCCCTAGGCTGGCAATGCCTGCAAGACTACCATGTCTTGAAAACTAAATTTTAATGTTAAAGCATTTGCTATTTTACTAAAAGTTAAGAGTTTCCTTTCACGGAGCTTTGCTTTAGACCTTGGGGTGTTATTCTGTAGTGCATCTCTTGAGACATACCTTTCTGAGTCTTTTATAGCCTTGGGAAGGGCGAAGAATGCCTAGCACTTCCTTTGAGTAAGACAGTAAATCACTTGGCAAAGTTGCTTGTTAAGTTATGTGCTAGCAAGTCCAGTAGACGTTACTCTGCCTCCTAACCAAATAATTCAGTGCCCTTTCACCTTTGCTGGGTTCCAGGCATACTTGTTGAGGAGCAAGTAGCCTAAATTTGGGATTTGCTGAGTCCCAGCCTCTATATCAACCTTGACCTGTTGCTTTTCTATTTTTGCGTTTCCAAGCTGCCCTGAAATCACAAAGGTCAAACACTAACGTATTTTGACTGCTGGCTTCTTTCAGAGGAAACCAGAGCAGTGCAGAGTTTGTTGTCTTGAAGATTGCTCATTAAGAATGTTCACAAGGAAGTGCCCTCCCCCAAAAGCAGGAGTTTGCTGTTCCACTGAAGCAAACAAACCCTGGTGCTCAGAGTTCACTCCAGAGCTAGGTAAAAATTGGAGTCGGATGAGGATGGTACAGCTGGGGTGGGGGCACAGTGGAGCAGTGTTAGGTTAGTACATGGTGGAATGCCAGAATCCTAGGATTTATCTGCCTGGACAAGTTCCACAGGATAGAGCTGAGTTTCTGACTCTGGACAGGAAGAAACATCTGGAGTTCTATTTCTGTTGTTCATGTGATGCCTTCTGTGGTTTGCAGCCTGAAGTCCAAAGGGAAGGTTAACAAGCTGCATAAACAGTTGATACCAGTGTACTAATGCCATCACTATTGCAGCTGCTTTTCCATATCTCCTTTTCCCATACTCACAAGCAGGAGAAATAGTTATAGGTACTCAGATTGTATGTGTGGAGGTCTTCAAGTCTGTTGAACAATTGGAGGATGCCAGTACTGCCAGAAACTGGATCCCTCACTGCCTGCAGCCTGTGGGATGCAAGGGGGTGTTTGTTGACAGTGGAACAGATCTGTGTAGAGACACTTAACTCTTCTCTAGATGTGAGGATACCCATGTGTATTTCAGGGAGCTGCAGTATCTTTACCTGTTCATTGGTTACAAAGGGTTGAATATCTCTGCTTGAACCCTTCTCCCTGATTCCAGAGATCAGCTGCTTAGTCAGGCTCTGCAGCAGTGTGCTGGGAGCTCCTCCTGACAAGCCACTCCTTTCCCCTCCCCACTGCAGCGTGGATTTAGGGATCCATGGTGGTCTTGCTAAAAACAAAGGAGCAAACTGCATTCCAAATACCTCTCTTCACTTCAGAACTGGTAAACTGCCTCAGGAAAGTAATGATGTGTGCTGCTCTTGCATAGTAATGTCAAGCCTGGAGTTGCTGGACTCTGCTTTTTAAAGGTGTTTTAGAAAGGAAGAGTTTTGATTGTCATGTTAACTGTTGCCATGTTTTTTAAGCAACTAAATTTTGTCTTGTTTTGGCACTCTGTCAGAACTAAGCATGAGCTAAGCTCCACAGGACTCACAGATGTATGAACACATGTGAATCAGAGCTGTTAAAACCTTAAAGCTATTGAAAAGTCAGAAAGGGTAAGAAGCTGAATTCAAAGCACGCAACTGAAGCTTCAAGCGAGAATTTAAATATATTAGAAGATGTTTTTTTAACTTCATTCTTCTTTTTAGGATGCACCTGGGAATTTGGTGCCATGGTGAATTACATCAAGAAGACCTACCCTCAGACCCAGCTGGTTGTCGTGGGCTTCAGCCTGGGTGGAAACATCGTGTGCAAATACCTGGGAGAGAGCCAGGCCAACCAGGAGCGAGTCCTGTGCTGTGTCAGTGTGTGCCAGGGGTACAGTGCACTGAGGTAGGTCTGGAGCCTTCTCTGCTGCTCTCTTCTGGGAGTTCAGGAGGGGGCAGATCTTTGCTAGGGCCAGGTGAGGATGGGTGTTTCTCTTGCACCAAGCTGGCCTGACAGACTGTGTGGATGACACTGTCCTGAAGGAGCACCTGAAGCTTTGTTGATTTGCTAGCACAAGTAAACTTTGTCAGCCATGCAAACAGGTTTTGTGTACCTGGCCAGGTACATGCTGGCAGCTTTTGAACTGTGCATGTGATGCTGTCTCATGGCTACAGTGTCCTAAGAGCAGGCATTCTGTGTGCAGTCTTGGTGTAATTACCAGGCAGGCTGGGCAGTGTGTGACCAGCTGCTGAGCTGATGCCAGGTTTGCAGGCAATAGTTTACACTGTCTCATCACTCTGAGAAATATCCTGTGGTTCATAATAGCTTCTTTGGCTTCAGTGTGCAGTTTCACCTGGCAGCTCTTACCTGGGGAGCCCAGAAAGACACAGCACATTCTGTTAGTCTGTGCTCCCCTCTTAGTGTGTGTCACTGAAATGGGCTGATCAGGGCATGGAGAGGTGCTTGCAGCCGTGTTATAGAAGTGGGGAAGGTGGAGAGGAAAGGTATTACAGCCCTAAAGTCTGAAAATATTGATGTCTTCCTATGTGGAAACCAAAGCTATGGCACTTTAAGAGCTGTGATGACTTCACTTGCATGTTCTGATGGAGGGTCCAGGCACAGCAGTGCTGCTTGAAAACTGGACTCAACTAAAGTACTTTAACCTTTCCATGTATAAACAAGTAATGAAAATTAAAACACTGTAACTAATGGCTAAGCTGCTATTTCCAGTTTTTACTGTCTGTACATATGGACAGTTACTAAGGTGCAGCTGACTCTGCAGTAACTTACCTGCAGTTTTGAGCCATGAGACTACTTACAAAGCAAAAGGGACTGTTGAGACTCAGGTATTGGGGTCAAGATCCTTTGGGCTGATATGAAAGGTGAAACTGTGGCAGGTCTGTGAGGGGCTTGCTCTGGAATTCAGCCTCACAGCCTGGTCAGGGTAGCTGGTACTCTTGATGCTGATGATGCTCTGCCTGTGTAGGGACCAGTTTGTTATTCAGCAGTCTGAAGACACCTTTTATGAATCAGGCTCTTAGAGGTAAAAGCAAAAAGCTTTTCTGGAAGCACCAAGATGTGAGTAAAAGCTTGATATGCCTGTAATATTCCAGCTATCTAATACCTTTTGAGGTCAGATGTGACTACTGCTAAAAAAGTGTATAATCTGCTGCTAGTTCACACCCTTAAAGCCTGAACAGATGCTACAGGAACAGCTGTTCTGTTTTGTTTCAAGTAAAATGTTCTTAGCTGTCCTGGGGTTCTGGCATAGAGCACAGAGCATCTTTTTGAAGCCAGCTCCTTAATTGCAATCATCAGACAGGGTTTACAGGGATAATATCTGGCTGAGGTCCACTTGGTTCATCTTCTACAATTATGCAATATTGTATTCCTGATCTCCAAAATGCTGTTGTGAGTAATGCTGGTATGCTTGCATGGCAAGGCCAACCTGATTAACAGTTCTCCACTTGGATATTTGTGTGGAAAAACAACTTGCTGAGGTTTTTTTTTTTTCCCCTGAGTTTAATGCACCCCATCATGTGGGCTGTGTGGATTATTGAGCTCTTGCCTCCACCTGCTGGGTAAACATCTCCTAGCAAACCTCCTGCCACAAAACATCTGCTCTCTATTACTGGACAGCCAGCAGGGAGGATTTTCACGTCTTGTGTCTCCTTCCTAGTATCTGCATCTTCTCTAAGTGCTAATTAGCTGAAGAGTTAGGGAAAAGCAACATCTACTGAGCAGAAGACAGGAGGAGGGAGGGCCTTGTACCCTGGTTATAGAAGTGGGAGGGAGGAGGTCCAAAACACTCCAGGTAGAATGGTGAAGCCTCTGCCTTCCTGGCTTTGGTCTGGTACATTAAAATAGCTGGCTTCAGCCTTCAGGGGCTGCATGGAAGTGGATTACTCTGGTAACATAACCAGTTAGTTTACAGTTCCATTTTTTTAATATTGGTTTGTCCAGCATTTATTCCCCAAATAACTATCGTAAGTGAAGGAAAAAGTTTTAGTGAGCAAGGTGCACCAAGGATCTCAAACAGGAAAGCCTTTCCAGAGCAACAGCAGTACTAGGATCTGCCAGAAGAGTGAGACTCTTCGTTTAATGAATTAACACAGAGTCTAGGGAATGTGTTCCCTGAGGCTAAACAGGGACAGGTCTCCTTGTTCCTTAATCCCTGCCTGCATAGGCTTGATTCTGCTTCTTGATCTTGTGGAATGCATCTTCACCATAGCTACAGGCTGTGGGGAGAGACCTCAGCTCTGAACAGGGGCAGTCCTCAAAATACTGGAAACTGCCTTTTTTTTTTTTTTTTTTTTTTTTTAATGCTTGCAGCTCTTCATATTGTGAATACTGCTGTACAGCACAGAAACTGCAGGGAAATGTAGCAGCTTTAACTTCAAACATCTGGTAATAACTTAATAGATTTGCTTGGAAAACCCTTTGTGAGGAAAGAAATGTGCATTTTCCTATCTTTTTTCATTCCCCTGCCTTGGCATAAATGTGGTATAGCCTGGCTAGACAAAATGGTCAAGAATTTTTTTTTTTTGATCTATACTCTGCAGCATGGCTAATTACAAGAAAACAGCTTGCTCCTGCCTGGTAGGGGACTTGCAGGCTATAGCTTGGAAGGTCACGTTAAATCTACACTAGGTCTCATGGTATGTTAATGTTTAAGTGGTAGGAGAGCTTCAGTAGCTGAAACTGCTCCCAGCATTCTTCAGTCTCTCAGTAAATGATAGTGTGTTCCCTCAGTAACAGCAAACCCTGCTAGGAGTAAGGCTCTAACCTGCCCATGACCCTGCATAGCAAAGGAGTGCTGGTATCTGGCAGAGCTCACACAACTCTGGATGGCTTAAATTCTGTTTTAACAACAGATAAGCTGTGAAGTGCTCTTCTGCTTTGAGAATAGGTAGAGACTTCAACTCAGATGCCACTTGCAGCTGCAACTAGTATTTATTCCTACAGTTCCTGCCAATGAAATGAAACAATAATAGTATCTGTACATATTGGAAACATCTGCACAAATTATTTCCTCTGCAGAGCTGTATTACACAATAGACAACACTGTTGAGCAACAGGTTTTAGCCCTTTCCTTGAAAGTCCCATTATGTAAATTATGTTCAACTTCTGCAAAGGGATACTAAAATCCTCTTGTCAGTGTTATGGATCTTGATTGATGGCTCTTAAATGCTCTGATCAAAACTGCTAATTGTATTGTGCAAGATGAGACTGCAGATCTGTTTTCTGATACTAACAAACTTCATCAAACTGGAAGTCATTTCCTGGAAAAGGTTAAGCTGTGGCAGGGAAGGCCTGGAGGTTTGTTTACACAGCCCCCAGGCTGCCATAAGATGTTAACAGTGTATTAATCTGATCTTTCAAGAGCTCCATTAGCAGCTTTGTTTGTTCTGCACTGTGTTTTTTTCTAGGGCACAGGAAACCTTCATGCAGTGGGATCATTGCAGAAGATTTTATAACTTCCTCATGGCAGACAACATGAAGAAGATCATCCTTTCTCACAGGTACTGCAGTACATCACTCACACTGACAGTATTGATTGGGTCAATTGCTATATTGGATTTGTCTGCCTGGTCCTTTAAGACAGGACTCCTGAAAGGTTTAGCACAAGGTCCTTGCTGGGTCTTTAGATGAACCAACAGTGAAGGTGAGCCCATGTCAATCTCATTATATTGTAAAATAGACATATAAGCTTTTGTCATCTTGTTAGAAGAAAGACATTGTTGCCTTTTGTGTTCTGTGGAAATTTGCTTAATGAATAAACAAGACATGCACAGGAAAATATTGCAATTAGACTTCAAAGTGGAGTGTTCTGCATCTGTTTCACTTCTAGCCAAAGAATTCCCTATTGAAGGAGCCTCTTGTTCTGCCACCTACCTGAGGTAGGACTAAACTTCAAGATCTGCTATATGGAGTTGCTTCTTATCGAATAAGCAAATAGTTAAACCTGTAGCTCTGGCTTCTAGCTGTTCCTCTAGAAAGAGCATGTAGCCAGCAAAACACTTAACATTGCTGTTCCTGGAGTGCAAGTGTACTGTAGGATCTTTGTGCTGCTGTTGCTGATCCGTGGCTCTTGCATAACAAAGAAATTTGTGTGCCAAACAGGTGACATGCTCGATGTTGGTGATTTCCCCATCAAAAGTTCTCTGGGTGGTACTTTCTAGGCAGGAAAGTACCTCATCTGTGTGCATTGGAAGTTGCCTGACTGAGGGGAAAGGAGGGGAATATCTTAAGACCTATTTCACTGAAGGAGCATGTGTCACTTCAGATTTCTGGTTCTTTGTTTACACTCCTGTGCAGTATGAAACACTTGTAGAAGGAGGGTAGCCAATATAGGATGATCCACATGATTCATTCCAGGTTTACAAATATTTAGACAACTTGAACAAATTTGACATGTGAAGTTAGGTAAGCTCCCATTAAAAGGTACTTAAATTATTAACCTAGAAAAAGCTGGTGCTAGCTTGAAGGGAAGTGTAAGTAAACTTTTCCATAATCACTTGTGCTCTAACTCACCCAAATCAAACCTAGCCTCCCTGCTGCTCTGCCCTGCAGCTGCCTCTGAAAGGGAATAAAAATCCCTTTCCAACTTGTGGCTTTTGTTCTGTTTGTTAGAGAAGAAGTTTGTTCTGGTAAAGAAACACATCCCCCCTTGAGAGCAATAACCAATTATGACAAGTGTCCATAGTAAATAGCTTTCTGCTAAGGTAATACCCTGAGTAATTTCTGTGTGTGAGGTAGCCTGAAGTCTGTGCTGGGGGGCTTTAGAACCAGATGGTGCAGATGCTGTGCCCAGCACTGCTGGTGCTCTCACCCAAACCACCCACAGGTTTGATCTGAAGCCAAAGAACCCTTCCTGTAACATGTAGCCTCTAGTCCATATACCCTTAGTGCTCTCTGTTCTGGGAAGTTTAAGAGGCCCCTCATGCAGTTTTTCAGTAGATAAGAAGAACATTTTTTCCTACAAGGAGGCTGCTAGGGTTTGTTATGTCTTGCTGCAGAGGTAAGTGGACACATAAGCTGTTCTTGCTCCCAAGAAAGCCTCATGTTTATGTAGCCCACTTCTAATCTTATCTTGTCAGATTTGGTAAACTCAGTTGTCCTTGAACAGGTCATGGTTTTGCTGCCCATGTATTATTTGGATGTAATTCTTGCTGTCACTCTTCCAGGCAAGTTCTTTTTGGAGATAACAACATGAAGAAGCCACAAAGCCTGTCAGATGCTGACCTGGGCAAGCTCTATACAGCAACATCACTCATGCAGATCGATGATAACGTTATGAGGTATGAAGGGCAAGTCTCTGGTCCCCTGTGGAACTCCAAGTACCTTCTCTTCCCAGTGTTGCTCTTGCATGCCCCTTCTGTGCCTGTAGGAGTCTGCTTGAAATACAGTGAATTCTTACTTGTCTCCACATTAAAGAAAGTTTAGCAGAGGAAAAAAAGAAAACCACAAAAAACAACTGTTTACAGTCATAGCTTCTTTTAAATCATCCAGGAGGCATTTATTTATTGGTGACACTTGGACCTGCAGCCTTTGCTAAGGTAGGAAGAGGCAGCTCTGCTGCCAAGCTATAGCAATGAAAAGGGGAATGTAGAAAGCAGCTCAGAACTGCTCATGGATTTCCTTTGCTCTGTTTGAAGCATCTTCTCCCCATAAAACACTGCAGCTGTCTCAATACACAATAGGGCTGGCTGAGATAATATAACCTTTCTTATTTGTCATACTAACACCTCATTAAGTGCTCTGCTTTAATAAGCAGTAGCCTGTTACTGCCTGTGTCCTTGACAACATAGCACTTTAAGTGGCAGTGTTCATACCATGGCATGTTCTGTATCAGGCATTGACCCCTTTCCAAAATACAGCTGTAAAGTGTTAGATAAAAGGCTATGACACTTTTGGCAAACTGGGAGTATGGTTGGCTGCTTATAAAAAACACCATTCCTTGGGAAATCTCTCTGCTTGTCCCCCATCCCTGAGGCCTTCCTAGTTTGGACCAACAGCTATGTTGTCCCTTATATTAAAAAAAAAAAGACACTTGAATATAGGCTTACTGAATTCTTGGTTTGGGATGATATGAAGAGTTTTGGCAAAGAAGTAGAACCACAGTGAATTCTTGGGAACTTGTCTGGTAAATTTGAGGTTTATAAGCTGTGCTGGGCTTGTATTTGTAGAGACTTCTAGGGAAAGATGAACAAGATCCTAACTTTCTTTCATGCATGTGTACAATTCAGTGCAGTGGGATGTTTTAAAAGAAACACCCTGAAGGCTGCTGGTCTTCAGTTTGCATGTTTGACTTGCCCATGCTCTCAGAACGTTTGAGAAGGCACAGAAACCATCAAGGCATGTGCTGCCTTGGGTTTTGCAGAGAGACTGGGTATTAAAAAAATAGTCTATGGAAATTGAGGCATCATTCCTGTTTCTGCATATGTGTCCTCACTTAAAAGCCATAGTGACATGGCTGAAGCAGGTGACATTAATGACAATCTGCTCTGTTTCAGGAAGTTCCATGGCTACAGCTCACTGAAGGAGTACTATGAAGAGGAAAGCTGCCTGCAGTACTTGCACAGGGTAAGCTCTTGCAGCACTGCTCTTGCACTGGAGGGAAAATACTCTGTGGTTTCTGTTGTTAATCTTAGTTGGGGTTTTCAGAAATACTCAGGCACAGTATATTGGACTGGGATTTCAGATCTTGCTACCACTAACACTGGGGCTAAATTCTCTTAGCTTATAACTCTTGGCAGGTGGTAGCACCCAACAGATGGAGATAAAGCCACACATTCAGCTGAACTGCTCTGAGTGTACGAGGATAAAGTGGGAAATGGGTGCCTGCACTTTCAAGGAAGAAAGGCTTTTACTGAATACTGTGGAAGAGACTCAGGACACTGACAATCAGGTGCTTGAGCAAAGTTTTGCCAAAGTGGAACTGAGATCAATTCTTCCTTTTTCTACTGAACCAGCAAATGGAGATATTCCAAGGGAGTTTCCTGGACTTTACCCAAGGTGTCCATAACAGAGCTGGCAATAGCTGCCTGATATGCAAAGCAATGCAGAACAAAAAAAGGGTGTAGCTATTTCAGTTCTAAGAATGGGGACTCAGTCTGTTTGCTCTCTGCCTCTTTCTTACCATTAGAGGAAAAAAATTAACTCTGAAATAAGATATCTTAACTGAATTTTGCTAGGATACTTTTACAGTTGGTAGATTGACATTCAAATACTAACCCCTTTCTGTTTTGGTTTTGTCATTTCATGTCATATGTCCTGATGCAGATCTATGTTCCTCTTCTGTTGGTTAATGCTGCTGATGACCCTCTTGTCCATGAGAGTCTTCTATCAATTCCAAGAGCTCTTTCAGGTATGCTGAAACAGTCTCCTCAAGCTGTGCAGATCTGTGTGCCTACAGCTTGCTTATCACATCACAATTCCTGGTTTCAAAGCAGCTTGACTTGCCTCCTTACACCTGTAATGCTGTTGGAGGTGTGCTAAGCCTCTAAGTCATTAATTGCTAGAACTAACAAGGCTAACCCTGAGGAGTAAGAACTTCAGTCCTTTCAGGCACCTGTTGCTTGTGTTGATAAAAGGTGAAAAAAGGTTTCTTCACATCTCCATTGCTCACTGAGGTTTAGTAGGAAGATGGGTGGTGGTGACAGTCTGGATGAAGCACAGATAAACACCCTGCTTTGCTGATGAAATGGGGACAGTGCATGCATGGCTCTGTCACTTGGCACTGAACTGGGATCTCTCCCTTGAAAGGAGTTGAGCTGTCTGTCTTCAAACAAGGAAAAAGGTAAATTATCCTTAGAAGCTCAGAAGAGGGAGCTGCTGCTGCTTCATCACACAAAGAGTGGGTGCACAGGGAGGGAAGCATGGTTCATTCTTTTCCTGGTTAGAGGCTGTGAGCAGAGAATTTATCCCCAGCTGCCTTCAGACAGAAGCAAGCACTGAGAGTTTTTCACTGTCCATGCAACAAGATGCCTGATGCACTGTCAGAGCTTAGTGCAGCTTGACATGATACAAACAGTCCTAGTTCCAGTGAGTGTGAGTTAAAGGTGCTCATTTGTTAAAGAATGACCATTCTTACAGCAATACAGGTGCCAGCAGCACCTCTTGGGCAGCCTTTGTCCTGGCAACTCAAGATGCTTTTATTCTCAGCTTGAAGATGTTAACCTTCTGGAACTTTCTGCTTCTTTTTCTTTTACAGAGAAAAGAGAGAATGTCATGCATGTGCTGCCCCTTCATGGAGGCCACCTGGGATTTTTTGAGGGGTCTGTGCTATTCCCAGAACCTCTTACCTGGATGGATAAGCTGGTGGTACAGTATGCCAATGCCATCTGCCAGTGGGAGAAGACAAAGCCTCACTGCTCAGATGCTGAGCAGGCTGTGTCTGGCCAGGAGTAATCGACCCAAAGACTCTGGATCACTTCAGTATATCTCTCTGGGAACATCTTGTTCCCTCACCTGCTGCTTCAGGTTTCCATTCTCCTTGATATCCTATAGCTGGGGTCTGATCACCATGTGTTTTTTCCAAAATGGAATTAAAGCAGAGGTTGACATCTGGTCAGAGCCTCTTTGGATATCCAGTCACACGGATTTGTAATTTACTGCTCTGCTTGAAGAATTTGGTTGCTGACTGTAGCTTGTTACAGGGCTACTGAGCTAAAGACTGCTTGCTTTAATATAGCAGAAGTTTCACATGTCAAAATCTCTTCACCTGCTGGTCAAAAACTTGATCTGCAGCATTTGTTTAGGTGTAGATGATGGGATAACTGCGGCCCTCTTCTCTGTCTGGGTGCTGGAAAATCCCTGTACCAAGCCACAAGCCAGTGAGTGGTTCAGTCTGTAAGACACTACAATGCAGCTTGGAAAAACAGATGCTTGACTGCAAGTGTCGTGTCAGCTTTGCACCATCTCAAGGGAAGCATTTTAGTACCTAGGAATGCACTTGCACAAGTGAATCACTTTAAAAATATTCAACTTTTCCATGCTTGAGCTGTCAGTGGATTGGGGTGGCTTTATGCTGGGTCTCCAACTAGAGAAAATGCAGCTTGGTAATGCCAGTTAATGTTTCTATGTAAACATGTTCTCACTCCAGGACCTGATCAGTCACCTTCTTGTCATCTTTGCCTCTTTTTAAATACTGTTATCTTTTCAGTACTGGATTCTTTGTTTGACCTGGGGCTTTTTAAAGCTGGCTCTGGCTTCCAAATGGAAACCCATGATTAAGAACCTGCAGGATTTCTTCTGTGAGCTCAATTTGTTTGAAAGAATATTTCATGGAGAGCTATTGTACTCTCTTAGGGATTAATTGGTATGGGGTAGGGTATATCTATTTAGATTTACTTCCCTTGTGTCAGGGTAAATAATACCAAAATTCTTCCCATTAGCTTTCAGAGCATCAAGTAGGTTTGAGACATGTGACTTGCCTTGCAGTTGATGTGGAACTGGATGTCTCCAGCCCTGTGCAACTGAAATGACATCTTTGCAAGGCTGACTACTTCCACATCTGTGTAATGCTGTAGGATTACTGGCTCCAGTAAGACACTGGGCTCTTTCTCACTAGAATTTCTTTTCCACAACCAGACATCATCCCCCTTCTAGTTTTAATGTGCAAAGTGAAGTGTGAAAGCTGTTTGCAGGAAAGCTGGCTACTCACCTGTGCTTTTCCCTCAAGTGGCAGTTATGGTGCCAAGATAGTTACTAAAGGAAAGCTGTCCCATGACAATCTGGAGACTGAAACTAGTGGTAAAAATATTTGATTTTCCGTACTGTTTGTTCTGTCAATATTGTAGTGTCATTAATCTATCCTTAGGATTTCTTTATCACAGTGTCAGTGAAGTTCTTTTCCTGTCACACTTCCCTCATCAGCACTTTATTGCTTCAGCCTTGG
Organism: Prinia subflava; assembly: GCF_021018805.1. Taxonomy (NCBI): domain Eukaryota; kingdom Metazoa; phylum Chordata; class Aves; order Passeriformes; family Cisticolidae; genus Prinia; species Prinia subflava. Next base: position 7,637,684 of record NC_086261.1, read on the forward strand.
TCTGTGTTCCAGGCACTTTAATTTATAGCTTAAGGGTGAAACAAGCTGCAAGTCTTCAGTCTGCTAACAACAAACCTGGGGAACAAGCCTCCTGGACTGCCCTGTCCCTGAACTTCTGTAGGTTGAGTAGGTGGGGTTTCATTTTAATAAAGCAATAATTAACTATTGTAGCAAAGGTGCATTGTCATATCAGGAAATTCCTTTCGTTTGCCTTAGGCCAAACACCTTGGCCTGTGATCCACAATGAACTGTGGATATCTGCACATTCTCCTAGTTGGTAAATCTGGGCTTCTGTTTTTTCTTCAAAGAGAAGATGAAACTAAGTAAAGCTACAGCAAGATTTGGCTGTGCTTGTGGCTGTTCCTTAAGAACTATTTTAGGGCATCAGTTAGCAAGGATATTCTTAGCTGATGGATATCTTGTCTCTGTGTTGTTATGCTCTTATTCATACTGCATCACTAAAGTATGTCATAAAAGACATTTCATTTTTTTTTTGCTTAAGTAGTGTTCATGTAATATTCATTGGGTATGACTTAAATATCTTCTCGCTTCAGCAGAAGTGGAGTGTAAACAACACATGTACACATCAAATAGATACAGTATAAATTTAGGTGTCTAAGTCTCCCAAAATGAGGTGAGCAACTGGGCAGTTCTCAAAGCAACAGGAGCTGGAGCTTTGTCTAATCAAGTAGAGATTTTTCTTTAAACTTGGAGAGCCTTTCTGAGTCCTCCTCCTTCCTGCCCCACAACCCAAGCCTTCATTCTTCAGAAGTGCCAATGCTGTGGACTTTCTGAAACTCTCAACCACAGAAGTACTGTGGGTCTGTCTTGCTCTTTTGCCCTCTTTTTGCACTCGAATCTAAAACTGTTCAAATCACTTGTGACTTGACTGAGTCTGGCTTCTGTGGGGAAGGACAACTTTAGTTGTGGCTTTTTTGTGCAAGGTTGCTGAAGCTTGAGGTTCAGCTTATTAAGCCTGTAGGTGGAAGCAGTGTAAAAAAAAAACCCGTTCTCTCCACCTCACAAATTCGATGCTTCTTTCAAAGCAAGACTTGTAGTCAGACTTGCAGCAGTCACTTAGAGGTCTTGGGGAACTAGGAGAGGAGAGAATTAAGCTGCAGTTCACGTTATCTAAAGACCTTTAAATTATGTATTAAATCTTGCTACTGACAATGATGGATAATTGATACACAGTGGCACATGGGACTTTGTCCAGTCCTAATCTGAAATACTCTTATCTCCCAAAATAAGGCAATACTAGTCTTATGTGGGCAGGTGGTCTTTATTTTCCCAGTGAACCCAGCCTTAAATGTGGTCAGAATTTTTCAGTCTTAGAGGTGAAATCTGTCATCTCTTGTCAAAACACATGAGGCTGCTGAAGTGTGCACTTGTAGGTCATTGCAGTGTGGTCTGATAGAGCAGTTCAAGATTACAACATGGTGAATCTGACATGTGCTCTGCTTAGTTTCAAACTGGGATTAGAAAAATCATTACAAGAGCTCTTCCACGGGTAGTTTCATGGTAAACACACCTTCCCCATCACTGAATGTAAGTAGCACTTGAACGTGAACCCTGAGGACCCTCTCAATCAAACAGCAAGTTGCAGAACTGTTACTCTTTGATGGTTAGGCTGGTCCAACCATCACCTTTGTCATTTTTCTGGAGATATCTGAAGATGGTAAATAAGCAGCTCAGACTTGCTTTGAACACAAGGACCTTCAGCTTCCACTACAAGAGCTCTGCCAGTATTTTTAATTGTCCTTTTGTTAGCTTCTAAATGATGGTGTTTTCAGGTGGGTCTGGCAGTGTTGTAGTTGCACTGTAAAGGCAAACACTTGAACTTCCCTGCAATCCTTTTCCTGAGTGTTATTCTGCTGTTTCTGTTCACGAAGATATGGGTTACAAAGACAGGGCATTAAGTAAAAATATTGGGAACTATTAACTCCAGTACTGAATCTAGCCAAGCTACCTGTGTGTCATCTGTCCTGGGTCTGTCACAAGTTCCTGGACCACAGCCCTTTGACACGTGGTGCCTTGCCCTTTTCCTCCTCCTCCCTTGACATCAGCATATCTAGAGACTTCAGTGACAGCTCTTTGGGGTCAGAGCTTTTGGGGCTTTGCTTTTTGGTAAATGAATTTTCAGACACTGAGACACACCAGTGATGCACACACAACTAAGTGCTGACTTAAAGCACCTTTGTGTAGGTAGCCTACAACTGGCTACAGTCATTTTCAAGGCTTAAAATAACAATGTATATAAGCAGTGGATCACTTTCAGCTCTCTGGTCCTCTAGTAGGAATTGAGTCATAGAAGCAGGGTTTGCTTTGCTTAATGTGTGACTTGTTATCCTGTAATCCCAAAGTTTTTGTGTCTATTAACACTCCAGCAGCATAGCTGGAGGTAGATTGCTCAAGTGGCTACATCTCAAAGGAAAGAGCACAGAGTACCATCTTCAGGATTTAATTGGCAGTTTAGTCACCTGGATTGTTTCCAAGTTTTTCTGGAAATGCTATGCTTATCTGGAGTTTACTGAAATTCTTCAGTCTTTTTTTGTCAGCCCAGAGAAGGCCTGAGCTTTGTGCTGCCTGTGTAAATCATTTGTTGTAAAGAACATCTTGTTTCTGGCTTGAGTCATTCTCCATGGGTCCGTATCCCTTACGTGGGTTGGTTCATTTGGGAAGGTGCTGGAGTCACAGTGACTCAAAGCAGTGTCTCTTCCATGGCTTCTAGGTGAAAAGCAAACAGCCTTTCTTGGTGTGAGGACTTTATGATTTTTCTCTAAGCTTAGAATGCCTCAGAGCAGCACCAGCCCAAGGGAGGGTGCCCTGTTACTGTACCCTCTTCTCACTGGGAATGGGAGTGACACGGGCCTGAACTTCCTCAGCTGTTAGGGGAGCTTAGGCAAAAGTGCCATCAATAAGTCAAAGCAGTTGCCAGCTTTCCATGCTGTGCTGGAAAGGTTTCTGGAGTTATCCTGAACATCTGTATGAGGTAGCACAAAAGCCCCTTTGCTTTGGTCTGACTGAAAAACTTCCATTGTAATCAAAGTTCTTGCATGAGCAGAGAGGAGTTAGAGAATTTTCTTCTAGGATCTCCACTATAGTTCTGCTGGGATGTTGACCCTACTTATGGTTCCTGCCAACTGGAATGTCTTTAAAATAAAATAAAAAAAAAAAGCCAAATAAAACCCATTTGTATTAGATACAACCAAATCCTACTGCTTTGCCCAAGTCAACAACTTTCCAAAGGGGCACATTTTCTCGTTGTGTTACATGACAGCTTGACTGTAATTCCCAGTGACATATCTCTAGCCATGCTTCTTGAGCAAGCATAGCCTCTTTCTCTGGAAGTTCCTAGCCAAAAACATGTGTAAAGAGCTTGGGAAGAGGAGACCTGTGCCCTTGCTTTTCTCATGCAGCTGTGTTAGAACAGGCAGAGTGACTTCCAGTGTTCCTGGTGAGCAGTTGACTATGAAAATATTTCAGTTTGGCCAAGTTCTATTCTGTAACTATCTCTAAATGCTGCCCTGAAGAAGCTTGTATACTGAGACACCCTCCCTGCTGCCATGTTCTGAGTCAGATTCTCTGGAGCTGAGAGCTGCAGGGGAGATGATTTGCAACTAGCAATGCAATTTTTCTATATCTGCTGATGTTTACCTTTAAAATTATATATAAATATATATAAAACTGTCTTTGATTTTTTTCTTTAATTTTTGTTCTTGTGTGTTGTAAAATGGAAGTCATTGCTGAACAAAATGTAATTTTGTTATCTTTGATTCAGTGGGGTTTCTTTATTTAAAAATAAAGGACTTATTGAAATCAGTGCTACATCTAGTGCCTGTGTGTGAAGTTTCATATGCTGGGAGAGGCTCTCAGTCTTCCCTGAGGCCCAGCTTAGGGAGCTGGCTGGGGAAAAGGGGGATACAAGCACTTGTGGTGCTCAAGCCTTTCCTGGTTGCTTTTTGTCTTCTGGACAAGAAGAGGTCTTTGATGCCACTCTGGAGAATGGGTATGGCATCATTTTTAAAAAACACATCTGCTGTGAAACTACTGAAAAAGTTATTTTTGCCAGTGGAATAGAACATCTATTATTTTTCCTTATGTGAGAGTAAATGCATTTCCTAATCTTTCAGCTGCTGGCGGAAGAAACACAAACCAGTGTCTCTGGCCAGGACAGTAACATCTTTGAGCCTAGGGCATACAAAAGCTCTGCCAAAAGTGCCACTCACCCTGACCCTAACTCACCAATGTGTGGTTTATTATCTACAGCCCAAGGGAGAGAGTTGTGGAGGGTAACTGGGCCTGGTGACCTGCTGGGGCAGCTGGACTGGGGGCTCTGTGGGAGACAGTGGGCTTCATCTGTAATTTATTGGCCATTAGCTGTTAGAATCCACTTCAAAACTCCATCCTGTCTTGGTCAATCACTCAGCTCCCAGCTCTACTGTGCTGTTCTCTGTCTCCCCATCAAAGCAAGCTCCTGGCTGACAATTAGTCACAGCAGGCACAGGCACCTCCCTAGAGCTGTGACTCTCCCAGTCCAAATCCCAGAGGTAGCTCCCAGTCCAAATCCCAGAGGTAGCAATGTGATACTCCTGTCTGTTTGGATGGTTTTCTCCCCTTGTTCTCTTTCCACAAGCTGCAGTTGCTCTGCCTGCCAGGCAAGCTGTGCTGTTGTGTTTGCATTGGCCTGATGACTGCGGGGTTGTCACACTTGGTTTCCTTGGGATGGCTCCAGGTACAGAAAGGAGCCAAAGGAGGTGGAGAGGTGCTTTTGCTCTGTCTCTGGACTCTTGCACAAGGTTGGCACAGCCTCAGGCTTTGGGACTTGCCATGCATGGGCTTACCAAGGAGCTGAGGCTGGAGCAAACAGATCTAACCCCAGACAGGCCCCGTCCTCCCTGTGGCTTCATAGCCAATGTCCTGTTTGGTTTGAGCCTGAGCCAGTGCCCTGATGAATGTGGCTCCTGTCAGCACCCTCCACCTCGGCCAGCTTTGGGTGGGAGGCTGATCTGGCTGATGAAGAGGACCCGTGTGGAGCTGGGAGGGGGGACAGGACACACTGTGGGACCAGGCTCAGGGAGAAGGTAACCTGGGCAGAGAGCAGGAGCTTGATCCTCTCTGAGCCCTGCTGCTGGCCAAGGGAGGAGATGGTCTGGGAATGGGTGTCTAATTGGCTTTTTGGAGGAGATGCCTGGTTCATGAACCAGACCAGACTCTTTTGCCTGGGATAGCTACTCATGCCTCCCTCCTCCCACCTGGGCAAGGTGTAATTAGTGTCAGGGGCAGCTTGCTTGCTGTACAGGTACCATCTTTTGCCCTTCATGGTGACTTTTGGTGGGGATTCCCTGACTGAGCTCTCTTTCACAGTGCAGTGCTAGGAGAAACAACTGTGCTGAAGCTTTTGAAGGATTTAGGAGGGTACATTTTGCTTGGCTTTCAATTGTTTTGTGATTGAAATCCATCTCCTAGTCTCGGTGGCTACTGCAGCTTGTTCTCCTCCCTGCCCAAGCACGAACTTGGCAGAAATAGCTCCACCAAGGACCCTGGTTGGATTTTGCTTGCATCTGTTTTCCCTGGTTAGAGCAGATAACGAAGAACTGGGGGTCCTTTCTTGGGCAAGAAAGGTACTTGATCTGGGATGCAGGGAGGATGGAGATGGGCAGTTCCTTAGTCCCAGTGCCAAAGTGTAGTCAGTGATGAGGGGATGGGGGTCTCCAGGCACACCTGATCTCCTTGGAACCAGCAACACATCCACCGCCCCAAAAGCTCCTCACCATGAAGGACTGCAGAGCTCTGCTGTTTAACACTTTATTTCTCCCTCACCGTAGCCCTCCCTTCCCAGAGCAGACACTCTCCTGTCCTCCCCTCACAGCTCCAGGAAATGCTGTGGGAGAGGGCTGGTGGCCTCCTTTCTCCACCGGCTCTGGAGGGAAGGGTGCTGTTCCTGGGAGGGGCAGCCCTGCCTGGAGTGGGGACAGGAGGGAGAGGCGTGGAACAACACGCCTGGAGCGCCCCAGCACGAGCAGTCACTCAACCAATGCTACAGGAGGGAGGTGGCTGGGTTAGAGGGCCACCTCTGGTGCTGTGGTACAGGAGAGGGCAGCAGGCTCCCTCTTTAGAGAGCCGTGTCCTCGGACTCGATGCGAGGCCCAAAGAGCTTCTCTGCAGTTGCTTTGCCATCGTACTTGGGCAGGTTGCCACCAAAGTCTGCTGGCAAGATGTCAGCGTCGATCTCCTGGTAGAAGGATTCCAGCTCCTCGCCGTGCACAAAGACCTGGGGGGAGATGGGAGTGACCCTCAGCACAGGACCAGGGCAGCTCTTCCCAACTGCTCTGTTCCAACCAAGGACACGCCTTTGCCTGCAGGTCCCTTTCTCACACTCACCCTCTCCAGCAGTTTGCTCTTCAGGAACGGTTTCACCACGTTGTAGGTGGTGGTGAAGTACCAAGGCTGGTGGATGAAGTGGACGGCCTTGAACCGTGCTGGGAAGGAGTCCTAGGATCCCAAACCCAGACACAGATGGTTACAAATGGTGCTGTCCAACCAGATCTGAGCAGGCAGCAATGCATACACCAGCACCACCACAGCTTTCCATGGTCCATGTCCCCTTCTCTGATGGCCACTTTCTGTTCTAACCCAGAGGATCAACCATCGCAGCCTCAGGAGCACCAGGGAGCTGAAGAACCTCCCAGATAGCTCACTGCTCCCACTCCATGAGAACCACCTTCCCTGGGAAGAGCCGAGTGTCTTTGGCATTTGGTCCAAGGGCAGAAATCCTGGAGTGCCTGTGAGTCTCCATCCAGCCTGCACCAGGCTGGGCTGAGAGGCTTGTGAGGAAAGACCTCCAGGCCATGCCCTAGGATGCTGCAAGGAGTGGTAGTACTGCTTCTGGTCAGGCATTTGAGAAGGCAGGGAGATGGAGTGGGAAGAATTTTGCAAGATTAAGCCAATTAGCTGGCAAGGCAGGGAGAGGGTGATGGGGAACAGCCTCTCCGGGATGCTTTGTCATTTTTCCAGCATAGTGGCAATCCCAAACACTGCCACCTCCCTTCTCTGAGCTCCCTGCTTCCCCAGGGTCCCCTTTGCCACTGCAGGAGCAGACTTTGCCACCTCACCTGCAGCATGTCCACCATCTTCTTGAGCTCGGAGGGTTTGATCCCTGATGCCTGCTGCATGGTGAAGCCCTTGAAGTTCTCAATGATGCAGAACCCATTGATCTGGGTCTCTTCGTTCTCCAGTAGCTTCTCCAGGATAATACAATAGGCACGAAGAATCTAATGGAGAGGAGAGACAGCAGGGTCTTGTATGAGCTCTCACCTCCCATAGACCCTAGGGGAAGAGTCCCATGGAGAGTTATCCAGGGTCTGTTGCACTCCAGCCTGCTTCTCACAGCCAGCCCCCAGATTTCAGAGCAGGGAGGGGGCAACCACATTCTCTGTTCAAGTCATGAGCATCAGATCTGGATCAGTGATACACTGAGACCAGATTCAGAGCTGAGCAGAAAAGGAAACTGGGAGAAGCTGTGAGTTCCATGCCTGGAGACCTCTTTGCCACAAAGCCCTTCCCATGCCCTATGCCTCAGTTTCCTCCTCTGCCCTTGATTTAATGGTGTGGTACCTTTCTTCAGCCCCTGTTACATGGGCTGGGCCATGCACACACTGAATTTGGCATGCATCTTGCACTTCATCCTTTGGGGTGGACCATGCTCTCCCAAAGGATGAATTCAAAGGGCCACAGATTTGCTTCCTCCTGTAAGGCTGGACGGATGCACATGTGTGTGTGTGTGTGTAAGGATGCTGTGCTCAGAAATGCCAAGAGGAACAAGCCCAACAGCAGAACCCCTGTGCTGTGGGAGCAACCTCCGAGTTGGGCTCACCTCATCAAAGGTGATCTCCTCGTAATCCCAGTTCTCGATGTTGAAGAGCATCACCACCCGCCCGTACTTGTCCCTGCTGGCCAGGATGCCGGGGTAGCCGGCCTCGATGGTGCTGCGCACGGCCTCGGGGCTCAGGTTGTCAAAGAGCTCGGGGTACTGCTGGCGGAAGTTGACGTAGCCTGGAGAGGCAAAAATTGGGAAAGCTGGCTACTCGCCCGGCCTTGGGAAGCTGGGGGAGCTGCCAGATACGAGATGGGCTGGTGAGGGTGAGATGTCAGTGCTGAGCCCAAGAACTGTGGAAAGCTCTGCCTCCAGCAAATGGGGGAAAGAAGCTCAGCAGCAGACCAGCCCCAGCATGCTTGGTGTCATCCCTCCCCTTGCCAGGATCTTCCCACACCTGCTTTCTCTCCAACAGCTCAACAAGTAGAAAAAGTAATTTCCCCCCTCATTTCCCTTCCCCCCTTCCTCCCTGTTTGGGTGAAAACCCCAATCTATCCTTTCTTGGCACCCTGCAGGCACAAAATAAGGAATTTCATCCTGGGAAAAAATGCAGGCAAACAAAAGAGCTGGTCTGAGAGCCAGCATTGATAATTACAACTCATTATCCCCTAAGCTGACACAAAGAAGAGCAGAGCTGGAGCCAGGCAGGTTCCAGTCAGCAGCCACCCTCTGGGCTGCCCTTCCATCCCTATGGGTCACTCTCAGTGTGAGGAGAGGGTGCCACAAGCACCCCAGCCTGTCCCCAGACCCAGAGATGCCCTAGGGGTGCAGAGCCCCCCAGGAACCGTGCACAGAGGCATGGGGAGGGTGCAGAACTGGCTCCTTACAGGGATACAGAGGGGGAGTGTAGGGCATGTATAGGGCATGGGGCTCTCAAGGGGATGCAGCCCAAGCCAGCTGGGTTTGCTGCATAAATGAAATCATCACCAAATGTGAGAGTTTTTTCTATTTTGTTTGGGTAAATTTGCAAGGAATGGGACTGTCCTGGTGCTGCCTGGTGTCACCCTCATTTATTTTCTTCTTCATCCCAACTCTTTTCCAAGCCCCTCAACCCTGACTTTTTCTATTTATCCCCTCTCTTCATGCCCTTCCCATGTCAGGGTCCTGCTCTGCCAGCACAGCCCAGTTTGGGCTAGGAGGCACCAGCACAGGACTGGGAGCTGCTGGGGGATGTGTACCCTCATCCTCCCCCTGCATCACAGCCCAGGAGCCCTCCCCACCTTTCAGCAGGTCGTAGGCTCTGTGCACATCGAACTTGCGAGCACGGATGAAGCGGAGCAGGAAGGAGTCGTCCTTCTCCTGCACCTTCTCGGCCACCTTCTGGCAAACATCCTCACCGCCCGCCCGCTCCTGCACCAGCTCCCGCAGCGCCTTCACTGCCACCTCCCTCTTCTCCTCCGTCTCGTTCAGCTCATCCTTTGCCTGAGGGGGGCAGAGAGGGCACCCAGTGATGCCACCCACACATTCTGAAACACCCCAGGAGTCGTGGAGGCACCCAAAAACCAGGGGAGGACAGTAAAACCCCTTGCAGCATCCCGGCATAGGAAGGGCAGGGTGACTCCAGTCCCCAGCTTGGAGACATTTCCTAAGTGCATCCCCCCAGTGCCAGAGACAGTCGAGGGTCTCCTCTGGCCCCTGAGGAGCAGCAGCCTCGGGCTGCCCCTTCCCCCCGTTCCCCACAGCCGCCTCACCTTCTGCAGGGTGTGTGCGGGGATCTTCTCGCACCTCCCAAAGACAGGGCCATGGTCCTTGGTGGTGAGGCGCTCCAGCTTGGTGCGCAGGGCCTGCTCCTCCTCCGACACGATCCGGAACGTGCCCGTCTGGGGGTGACCACAGCATGTGGGGGCACCCCAGACAGCCCCCCCAGCTCCCACTGCGAGTCTCCTTGGGAGCCACAGGGAAGGGGAGAGGCCCCACACACGCACCCAAGGGGGTGCAGTGGGGTAGGGATGGACTGTGTGCTGCTTGGACTAAGGGGCACCCTGTGCACCCCATCCCAGCACTGCAAGGAGGGCATGGTCAGAGCCCAGGGCATGGGGCAGCGTGGGGACAGTACTCACAACTGCAGACATGTTGTCCTCTGTCTTCTGTCGGCAGCAGGACACTGGCAGAGGAAAGGAGGAATCAGCATGGATCCAAATGGTGTCCACGGGCCCCCCTATGCCCCATTCCCTGCCCATCTTGCACAGATGGGGACAGAAGTGGGTGTCCAGAGGAGACCCCCAACCCTCTTCAGCTCTGTCACCTACTGCTTGCATCTCTGCCTGCCCGAGGAGGCTGAGCAGCCTGGAGAAACGCCAGGGAGGTTTACAAAAGCAGCTTAAAAATCTGTGTATTGATAATCTGATACTGTCATGTTTTTCCTCACTCTGCCTTTCCTCTTTGGGCTGGGGGCATCTCAGCCTGTGCTCACCCAGCACTGTTCTGTCTCAGACCACCTTTACATGGACAGAGGTGAGCATCTGACTTTGGCCAGGCAGCCAGGTCATCCTTTTATTTCTACTACCAAAGTAAATAATATTACCAGAATAAATACTTATCCCCAAAGTATTTCCCAAACTCTCAAGTCTCATGGCTCCACCAACTGCAAGGCTGAACTATAAACCTCTCAGCATCTTTCCAATGCAGTCAGGGTGAAACACCTTGTGAATCCATGGGGAGGAGGGCTGCCTTCATCCTGCCTCCAGCATCTACCCCTGCCTGGCTGTAGCACCAGCTCTGAGCCCAGGCTGTGTGAGGGATGCTTGGCTCCAGCTCAGCCATTTCCCAGGGGGAATCTTCTTTCCTTCCACCTCCTGGGAAAGGGATAGGCGTCCCCTTGTTCCAGGCTCTAAAACCAATTCAAACTCTGGAGGTGCCAGGTTGAGTGAGGATAGATGATGGTCTTCAATGCAGTTCTTTCTGTTGAAAAAGGTCCTGGATACTCACCAGGAAGAGGGAAGGCTGAGCTGTCCTCAGAAGGTCAGCAGCAGAGCTGAGATGGATACAGGGGTGGCGAGGCCGGAGTGGAGCAGTGAGGAAGCCGGGCGAAAGCTTTGTAGAGTCACCGGGTTGGGATTAGACCGTCACAAGGCATCAACTCACTGCAGCTTTGTAATTAAGTCACCAGAGCCCAGGAAAGAAACCACATTAAAACATTACAAAAGGCAGCTGAGGAGAGGGAAGGAGGGAGCTGGGGCTCCACGGCCAGCCGGAGAGGCGGGCTGGATGCTGGACCCGATTAACAAAGTATAAAAGCTCCTTGTTGTGTAACTCGCTCATTAGCACGGGGCAGGGGCAGAGGCAGGTGGTGGGCAGCCTGCCATCCCAGCCTGCTCCCCGGGGTGAGCAGGACAGGTCTTTTCCCCAGCTTCTGCCCCAAAAACGCTAGCAAGGTCCTGCTGTGAATTTCGCCATGTGGGCAGGGTCCGGCTGTGGGGATGGGTCTGTGGCAGAGGATGCTCCTGGGGCTCTCCAATTGCTCCCCCAGGAGGCCTCCCAAACCGGCATGCAAACAAGGCCCCTTTCAGCTTAAAAAAAAAAAAAAAATGGGCAAAACTTCTACAATGCCCTCAAGTGATGATTAACTGCTCAGAGCTCTGGGAACTGGAACCCATTCCACCCCCAGGGAGATGCCATAAGGGGCATATGGGAGAGACCCATAAGAGAGGGGAGCCCCAGGATGTGGGAGAAACAAAGGTGAGTCCACATGTGTGTGCAGCAGGATGGCAAAATGGGTTTTCTGGGATGCCCCAGCATGCTGAAGCTACACAGGGCAGGAGAGCCCTTGCAGCCTTAATTCTTTGGGTTAAGGGCTGTGGGAGCTGGATGAAGATGTGGTGAGGATGGATCTGTGCTCAAGCCCAGGAGAGGAGCTTGGCCAGGCTCTTACCATGATGGGAATTTTGGGGAGGTGGCAGGGTTGGGGTAAGCACCAGAGCAGGGCTGAAGGGGCTTACACAAGGCATGTTTTGTAATGCCTCTGGGATTTACGGATTTGGTTTCCACACAGGGCTGTCCTGCGAGCGAAGCTGAGACCCCGATGTGAGGGAAGGAGGAGGAGGAAGGCACGAGACTCCAGATGAAAGGTGGGGGTGCTGCTGAGGGAAAATTCGGACCTCTGCCAAAACCCTGAGCAATGCTGCTGTGGCCAGAGGCACTGCACGCTGCTCTTCAGAGGAGACCCCAAATCCTCCCATCCGCTTTCCACACCAGCCCTGGTGCAAGGCTCAGCTCCCTCCTACAGCCCTTTGGATCTTTGTGTGTAGTTCAGTGCAAGATAGTGGATAACAGGGGTGCATCATCAGCATGGGGTTTTCCAAATATATCAAATAATGTTCTGTTGGGGTGCCAGAAAGAACCTGTGATCCCTGGGCCACCTGGGCATCCTGGCCAGCATGGTCACGAGAGGTGAAATAGTTTTACAGACACATGTACAACCCCTGGCATCACAAACCGAGTGTTTTGCCCTGGGTAAACCGGTCTCAAGGAGGACCCACCGTGATGTACTGTGACAGAGCCCTAAACGCCTCTATCTCTCTTCCAGGTTATCCCACTTCCAGTGGTTATCCCATTCCCCACAGCCCCATGTCAATCCCGCTCCCCTCGCTCAGCAGCACCAACTCCACGTGAGCACGGGGCTTGTGAAAGCTCCCACGCTGTGCTGGCAGCGGATCCCTTGGCCAAATCCCGCTGCTTAAAGGCGGGCTACACCTCCTGGTACGCTGGAGGGGACATTCCTCACGTCCCCCGGCATTAAGGGGTTTACTCGAATGTATCCGAACCGCACGTGGGTGGCGCTCGCTGCTGATGCGGCGTGGCCCTGAATGGGCACTTTGTGCCAAAAGCCCCGGTACCCCCGGCTGTCCCCCCGCCGTGTCCGCACCCCACTCCGGTCACTTTTTCACTGTGCAGCCACCATGCACTGGAACGGGCTGCCCAGGGAGGCTGTGGAGCTTCCCTCACTGGAGATATTCCAGAACCACCGGGCTGCAATCCCGAGCCATGTGCTCCCGTGCTTGGCCCAGGTGACCCCCGCGGTCCTCTCCGGGCGGACCCGCTCCGTGACTCTGTGCCTCGGTGACGCCGCCCCCGCGGGACTCGAACCCGCGCCCCGGGGGCGGCGGGGCGGGGAGCGGGAGCTGTTCCCCGGGTGACGCGCGGCCACTTCCGGGCGGGAATTTCGGGGGACGGAGCTGCGGCCCGGCGGTGCCGGGCGCTCCCGGGGCACCATGGCCCAGCGCATCCTGTCCTTGGCGGCCGAGGAGGGCCCGGAGCGGCTGCAGGAGGCCCTGCAGAGCCTGGCGGAGGGCGAGGTGCGCGGGGCCCGCGGGGATGCGCCGCTGGGGCTGCTCGGCGGGCGGGCAGCGGCTCACAGCGTCCCGCTCTCTTGCAGCTGGGTGACATGGTGACCAGGCAGGCCCTGAAGGGGAGGGAGACGGCGGCTTTGCTGAGAGGGATCTTCAAAGGTGGGTGATGTGTGAGCTGCGCTCGGGGGGCTGCGGTCCCGGCCCTGGTGGGTGCAGCCCGTGCTCAGCAGTGTCACTTTTGGCAAGGAACCCCCTGGACAGGGCTGTCACAGCCACACGACATCCACAAATACATCCTGTCTCTAGTCCAGACAAACTGGACAACACCGTGGTAAGTGCGATTTACTTCTGAGAGCCCTTGCGTACCTTGCAGTAGGACTGCGCTGGCCAGATAAAAGCTAATTGCCAAGCTGGTTCTTCACAAAATTTTGACACTTCCTGATCTCCGGCAGCAGGCTGAGTGAACCACAGGATGTGATAACAGGGTGGGTGACTACCTTATGCAAGTATCTCATTTCCTGTTCTCTGGGGGTTTTTTTATTTATTTTGTCAGATTGGTAAAATAGGGAGTTGCAGCTAGGTGACAGTTTATCCCTGCTGATTTCCTGGAGTTCAGCAACATGTTGGTACTTGCATAACTTTTCCCCCTGTTCTTTTGTCCCTCTATTTGCTTGCTGTAAGGCTCCCCCTGTTCCCAGAGAAGCGGCGTTCTCAGGAGACTTCAGGTTTACAAGCACTGTGTCCCACTCGTGGAGTCAGGGGACCTGCATTTGGGCAAGGTGTCTGAAATCATAGGACTGCTGATGCTGGAGGTAAAGCTCCTTTGGGCTGGCTTTCCTGGGCTCTGCTGAGCATAATTTCATATGTAAATTGAGATACTTCACTAAGATACTTCACTGAGGAAAATCAGTTGTATCCTTTTCATGGATCTTCCCTAGACTAAATTAGCTGGTATTGGAATTGGCCCTGTGTGTGAATTTGATTATCTTTAGATATTTAGCCTTAGGCTCAAAACTGTAAACTTGTAATCACATAATCTTGATTTATTGCTCTGTTCTGTAAAGAACAGTACAAGACAGAGGTCTCAAGGCTGAACTTTCCTTTCAAGGGAGCATTTCCCTGTAAGAAATTCTGTCTTCTGCTGGGTTTTGGTGACAGTGTGGATGTATATGTGGAATTCTGTGTGCTGCCTCAGGCTCTCTCCTGTTCTGTGCTCTCCCAGGCCCGCCAGCTGCCAGGCCACGCGTTGGCAGAGCTTGCCAACCTGTTTGTGGATGTTATTAAAGGGGGCAGCCTGACCAACGGGAAGTCCTTGGAGCTGTTTTCCACTGTTCTCACAGCACTGGCCGGTTCAAAGGAGAACCTGGCTTATGGGAAAGGTAACCCCTATCAGTTTCTTCTCTGCAGCTTGTCCTCCCTTCCTCTGGATTCAACTCCTAAGACTTGCTTTTGCAGGTGAACTGAATGGGGAAGAGTTTAAGAAACAGCTGATAAATACCCTCTGCTCCAGCAAGTACGTATGCCTGGCAGGTCGTGGTTACATGGCAAAACGTTGTGTTTCACATTGTTCTTGGAAAAAGGCGTCACCATGAGCTGTGTGTCCTGTCTTCCTTGAATCTGTGTCCTCTGGGACAGTGTCCTCTCTAGCTGGGAAGGCAAGGCAGCACCCTATTCCCAGATCTGGTGAGACACTTGCATGAAGTGGTCTCAGAAAGTGCTTGTTTTTATTCCTTTCCTGGCTTTCATTATTAAAGGGGCTGGGGCAGTTCAGAACTATGGAAGTGTGGGGGATTAGATTTGTGCTGATGATTTCTGGTGGAAATCTGGCTTCTAATTTTAGTATCAGAATGTAACGGGAAAATAGTGACATTGAATAATTGTGTGGGAGGGAAGAGCTAAATGATAATCCAGCTTGCTCTCAATCTTCCAACATATCTTTGTTTTACCAGGTGGGATCCTCGCTGTGTAATACATCTTGCCAACATGTTCAGGTAATTCTTTTTCTCTTCAGCACTGACTTGTGCTGTGGTCCTGTCTGTGTCCAATTTCACAAGCAGTTTGGGCAAGTTCAAATAGGTCTGACCATGCCAGGCAAAGCACCATGGATGGTTGGTCAATCCATGCATCCACACCACAGCCATTTGGATGCAAAACACACCTGGGCATGGCATCATGGTTCTTATTCCATGTGTGAAAGAGCCTTGGCAAATAAACAATATAATGGAAAAAAAAAAATCTTTGATTCAACAGGGATATTCCTCTATCAGGAGAGGAGCTGCAGTTTGTGGTGGAAAAGGTCCTTAGGATGTTCTCCAAATTAGACCTGCAGGAAATTCCCCCTCTGGTCTATCAGCTGCTGCTGCTTTCTGCAAAGGTAAAAACTCTCGGGAGCTGGATTTCCCCAAGTTTATTCCATCAGAAAAAAAAGAGTGATCTATAGTCTGGATTTTGGCAGGGATTCTGATTGTTCCCAAACCACATTGTAGGGATACAATGCAATATCAGTAGGTTTTGTTTCCTCTAACTCTCTCTAGCCTGAAGAAGATGACTGCTCAGAGAAAGATGGGATTTTGGTCTTCCTTGTGGGAAAGGAAGCAAACCTTTGGGAAATAAAGGATAAGCACAGATCTAGCAGATAGCATAGAGAATTGATTTTTTTTCAGTGTGGTTTTGCTCACTCTCTGTGATCTGCATGCTACAATAATAGCTCATGCACTATGATTTTCTACTGGGCTGTAGTCTGGGGATATGTCATCTCCTGTGCTCTTCTCCAGAGCAGAGACTGCCAGGGACATCTCTGCCCTTTATCTGGGTGATCTGGCTCTTTTCTTTGCTTCATTTGTGACCAAGTCAATGCCAAAATGATCCAAAGACAAATTATATATGTGTTATAGAGAGTAATTTGGGTCTACTGGCCAAAAGGTATTGTTAGATTTAAGGTTAGGAGTTTGAAAGCCTTCCCAATTGATTAAAACATAAAGGATCCTTTCTAATTAATAACAACTTCAAAAAAAAAGATGGTCAGAACACCTGAGAGCCTGAGTTTCTTCCAGCAATTTGATAATGCAGTCAAAAGAAATAAGTGCAGTCAAAAGAAATATGAAAGCTGGAAATCTGGAAATGACCCATATAGGAGCACTCACCTGCCTTAGGAATTTATGGAGGGAAATGAAGGATACCCTGAGATTTGTGATAGGTGTGGGAATTGAGTATTGTTCTCTGGGATACTGCAGGCCTGCAATGGCTTAATGTAATGTCCTGCCTTGCAGGGCAGTAAGAAGACTGTTCTGGAAGGAATTATCAGTTTTTTCAATCAACTGGATCAGAGACAGAAGGAAGAAGAGAGGGTTCCACAGTAAGTTCTTGCTCTGTCACCCCCTTTCTTTACTGCCTGGATATTTGTGGTCACACTGGTCCTGCCCAGGTCTCCTTCAATTTGAACAGTTAAACCTTGTACAAAAACATCCTTCTTAATCCATAAGGAATGATTTCTGGTTTTGGATGGCTTGTTATTTTCTGGTAAAACTTGCAGGTCAGTGGACCTTGAGGTGGCCACAATGCCCCTGGACCAGCTCCGCCACGTGGAGGGCACCGTTATTCTCCACATTGTTTCTGTCATCAACCTGGACCAGGACCTGGGAGAGGAGCTAATTAGACATCTGAAGGTATGGCAAAAAGGGAGCAGCCACTGTTCTTGAAGATTTTGAAGCAGGGTTTAAAAACTAAGTTTATTATCTGGACAAGGGATTTAATAATTTTTATGACTGCAGTATTATTCTCTTTAGCAAGTGCTGTGATATGTTTGAAAACACACGTGCCTTCATGTTCCTGAATTTCCAGGGTGTTTCAGTTGAAGATAACAAGATTTCTCACTGCTCCTTGCTCTTTCCTAGACTGAGCAACAGAAGGACCCTGGTAGAGCCCTGTGTCCCTTCAGCGTGGCCCTTCTGCTGTCAGTTGCTGTAAAACACAGACTGCAAGAGCAGGTATGTGCTTGATTACCTTGCAGAGAGCTTCCATGGGGATGCACTGTGCACTCCCTGTAAAGGAAAGGAAGCATGGTTAGGTCAGAGTCCCATCAGAATTAGGCTTAAAATGCTTTCAGGATGCTGGTGGGTAGGCAATTATATCATTGGAATGCTGTACTTTACTGAACACTGTAAAAGACCCCAGAGCAATATCACAATTTTCCAGAGTAGTGGTTCCTGTGGGTTGGTATTGTAGGATGAGAAGAAAAGCAGCCTTATTTTTCTAATGTTTTGGCTCTGTGGTGGCCACATGAAGAGCATCTGGCAGCAAGTCACCCTCCTTGAGGCACTTAATGAGACTGGTGTATTTGTCCTGACAAAGAAGTGAGTTAAGATTTTTGGCAGGCTGTAGTGGAACTTGTGTCTGGTGCTGGCTGATGCTCTTACTGGAACATACCCAAGACTATACAGGTCCCATTTCAAAGATCATTTCCTCACACTTAATGATTTTATGTTCCAGATATTTGATTTCTTGAAAACATCAATCACAAGAAGCTGCAAGGACCTGCAGTTCCTTCAGGCCTCCAAGTTTCTGCAGGATTTGTTTCCTCAACAGTATGATATAACTGCTGTCATTCTGGAAGTGGTGAAAAATAGGTGAGTTGCTGCCACGTGCTGCAGAACATTCAATGGGCTTTAGGAGTGGGGAGAGTTTCAGCTTTGTTAAAACACTCTGGGATGCTAAATACTTCTGACCATGTGCCGGCAGGGATCAGTGTCAAAATCCAAAGGTTTTATCCCAGTTTTATATTAGCGAATTAAGAAAAAAACAACAACATGCGGCTGTATAAATCTGCTCCTTCTACCTCAAATCTCAGGGTCTGGTGGTACAAAGGATTAAACTGATCAGGGCCTAATCTGCAGTGTGAGTCATGCTGCTGGCTGTAGTTTGTGTTCTGATCAAGGGATGAGGAATAGGTACACTGTTTCATCTGGTTCACTGGTTAGACCTTTAAACATCCTGTGGGATAGCTCTGGTCTGTCACAGTTGTTCTTTAGTTTGGTGGGAGGCATTCCCTTCTCTTTTCCTCCAGCTTGAAGATCCTGACATCAGTAGGGTACTCGTGCATCCCAACTGTAGCCTGCTGTTATGTTCAGGTCAGACCTGAGGTCGTTCCTGATGGTGAGGAAAGCTTTGGGCTGGAAATGAATTCTGATGGAGAACCAGGACTGCAGAGATGTGCTGAGCACCTGTCCCTCAGCCTAAGGACAGTCACAGGTTGTGAGGGCTGTCATCTTCCCTGCTGTCATCAGGTGTCTCTCACTGCTGCTTTGGACCCTAGAATGACTGCAGAAGAGACGAAGTTGTTTCTTTCCTCATCTATTTCATCTTCTCCTCAGTGCGTTTGGTTGGGACCATGTTACTCAGGGCCTGGTGGATCTTGGCTTCAGCCTAATGGAATCCTATGAGCCAAAAAAGCCCTTTGGAGGAAAAGCTGCTGATAACAGTTATGGCCTTTCAAAAATGCCAGCCCAGCAGGCTTGCAGACTGGGAGCAAGTATCCTGCTGGAAACCTTTAAGGTAATGTAGGTTTTGCAGAAGTTTTTTTTTTTTTGGTGGAGGGAGAACAATTCTGTTCTTATTCTCTCCTGGTAAACAGTGTCAGAACTTTGCCTGCTATATCAATTGTGAATGTTTTGCAAACAATAGTAGATTTTGTCTCCTGTTTGCCCCTTTCCAGCTGGAAGAGACCATCCCCATGAAGATCTAATTCTAATCTGTTCCAGCTGTCATGATACTTGTATAATCCCTATTACAGTTTCCAAGAAACTGCAGAGGTAGAGAAGGTAGAGAAATTCAGAGGTACAAATACAGTCTGACAAGGCGGGATTGAAACCCATTCATCTTCACCAAATTGGTAAATTTTCATCCCATAGATGATTGGAACCATTATGTTCTGAGTGTATTACTTGTGCCTTGATGTGCTGGTTCTGATTGTCCTGGGATGAAATCTGAATCAATCTGTGTGAACTTAGCTGAAAAGGGACTTTTGGTGACCATCTTTGCTTACTTGTCAGATCTGGATTTGCTTTGTACTGTACAATGCCTGTGCAGTGAAGTACAGGAATATCTTAAAGGTTTTGATTTTTATTTATTGTTCTTCCTCATTCAGGTTCATGAGCCCATCAGAAGTGATATTCTTGAGCAGGTCCTGAACAGAGTCCTCACAAAAGCAGCATCTCCTGTCAGCCACTTCATAGGTAACAGGAAAGAGAGAGAAATGTGCTGTGCTCTATGGACAGTCATAACACAGCTCCTCAAAACACATTATAGAATCACAGAATTTGGTTGAGTTGGATGGGACCTTCAAAGGTCATCTAGTCCACTGCCTTGGAGCATGGAGATCTTCCACTAGAGCAGGTTGCTCAGAGCCTCATCCAACCTGACCTTGAATGTTTCCAGGGATGGGGCATCCACCACCTCTCTGGGCAACCCGTGCCAATGTTTCACCACCCTTTCTGTAAAAAAAGTCTTAAAAAAAGTCTTGTTTATATCCATATATTCTTTATATCCATATATTCTATCCATATTCTTCTATATATTCTTATCCTCTGAATCTGCCTTCTTTTAGTTTAAAACACTTAGCCCTATTCTTGTCACAACAGCTATTGATAAAAAGTCTGTCCCCATCTAATAAACCCCTCTGAGTACCAAAAGGCTACAACAAGGTCTCCCCAAGGTCTTTGCTTCTCCAGGCTGACCAACCCAAACTCTCAGCCCATCTCAATAGCAGAGGTGCTCCAGCCCTCTGAGCATTTTTGTGCCCCTCTGGACCTGCTCCAACAGGTCTCTGTCCTGCTTGTGCTGAGGACCCCAGAGCTGAACACAGTACTCCAAGAGGGCTCTCACCAGAGTGGAGTAGAGGGGGAGAATTTCCTCCTCAACCTGCTGGCCAAGCTGCTTTTGATGCAGCACAGGATGTGATTTGGTTTCTGAAGCTCCTGCTGAAGTGACCTGAAGCCAAGAAAATCAGTTGTTCCTTCTCTTCTGACTGAAGGATCAGCTGCATCAGATTGCCTTGTATTCATCACAGGTGAAAAGTATGTTTGCAGGCAGTTGCCATGGAACAGCTGACGCACAGAAAGTCAAAATCATCAGTCAGTTGCCTGTTCCACATTCCTAGCCGTGCCTTATTCTGGGCCTTGGGAGCCACTGGGGCTGCTGGGATGTCAGTGCTGCAGCCTCTTCCCTTACACCTCAGTGCCCTCTGGTGGGGTGAGGCCCTGCAGCTGGGCTGGGAGCGTTTTTAACGCTTGGTGCCTGCAGTAGACTCACTTTGTCGATGCTCATTTTATCATGACCTCTCTGTGTCGTGAAAGGTCTTTGATTAGTCTGTAATTGTTAGCTCTAGAGAACATCTTCTGCTAAGGCTTTTCTGGCCCCTTGGCATCAGCTGTTCTTTTTGTCCTTTTATTTTTCAGACTTGCTGTCCAATATTGTTGTGTCTGCTCCTCTCGTGCTTCAGACTTCATCCTCCAAAGTCACAGAGACCTTTGACAATTTGTCCTTTCTGCCCATTGACACAGTGCAAGGGCTCCTCCGGGCAGTACAGGTAAAGCTTTGCATTTCTCCGTGGATCTCCTTGCTAGTTTAGTTCCAGTCACAGCTCTGGGCCACAATTATATGCATGATCTGATAACCCTCCTCGTGAAATAAGCCTTCGTTCTCTGCTGTGGGATGTTCGGTGTAGCATGGAACTGTTCTTCAAGCATGGATTTGCATGTGCCCTCTAGCAAAAAGCATATGGTGTAGGACCAAAACTGCTCTGTGCTGACCTTTCATCTGGAAGATGCCCAGATGCTGCACCCTGTAGAAAACTAAGTCTGCAGTGTTTAGCTGAACAGCTGTAGCTGTCACGTTGATTTTTCTCCTTCCAAGCTCCATGTCAGTATTCCTCTTTGCCTGGGCTGAGATATTGCCCTGGTGTTTTCACTTTTACCTGCTTTGTCCAACCTGGAGATAGCAGTTATTTTCCTAAAACCTTGCTCTGTGTCCTCACTAACCTGCTAAGGTGTCTCACTGCCACAGCTCTATGGGTATTCTTGTCTATTTTAAAATGTTTTGGTCTCCCTACTGTACTGATGACAGTACTGGAAATGGAGGGCCAGATGGGCCTGAGGAAGATGAGCTCATATGCCCCAAGGGCTTGGCATGCCTTAGTGCTTTTCTCTCCAAAGGTTATTTTCCTTTCCAGCCTCTGCTCAAAGTCAGCATGTCAGTGAGGGACTCCCTGATACTTGTTCTCCAAAAAGCTATCTTTTCCAGGTAAGCTGGGGAGGGGATTCTTTGAAAAAAAATTCTACAAGTCATTTATGGTTTTGGAGCAGATTTTTTTTTTTTTTGGCTAACTATGTTCTTACAGTGTTCTTCCCATAACTAGGTAGTGACATCTCCTGTCCCTTTAGCCTGGAATTGTGGTACAGTCACAGCTCCACTGAACTGAGACACAAATCCCAGCCCCCATCTGAATGAATGGGCTTTGCAAGTTCAGAAAGCTGTTGAGAACTCCAAAGACATAGGCAAAATTAAAACCAATTCCAACATGTGTCTAGCACAGCTGAATACATCCAAGGAGGGTCTGGAAGGAACCTCTGATCCCTTACAAGGTGTTATTTTGGTCATGCTTTGAGCAAACCATCCTCTGATTGTAGACTGGATTTTGTTGGCCAGTGGCTGCCTGGTTATGAATATAGAATTCCAAAATATAGGATTATTTTTCAAAGCAAGGGACTTGGTATTTCTGTAAGCAAAGCAAAACAGGGGTTTTTTATTAGAAATTTTCCAACTCTGAGGTCTGTGACACTTAGCTTTCAAGGGATATTTAATACTTGGGTCTTGGCCTGGGCTCTCCCTGAGTGCAAGCACTGTAAGGACAGAAAGGAGATTGAATATTGTGAGTGTGTAGAGCAGGGGAGTTTCCAGCTGGGACTGCCCAGCTCTTGACTGTTTGAGACTGTACTGCCCTTTTGAGTAATACAGTTGTACAGGGCCCAGTCACTCTGTATTTGTGGCCTTTTTTTCATTGCTGAGTTGATATTTTATGTGCTTCTGAGCCTCTTGCTTCCATATTTCCTTATGTAACCCTCTTTCTGTCCCAATTCCCAGGCAGCTCGATGCTCGTAAAGCTGCAGTCGCTGGTTTTTTGCTCCTGTTAAGAAATTTTAAGGTTCTGGGCAGCTTGTCCTCTTCCCAGTGCAGCCAGGCCATTGGTGCCACTCAGGTAAGTGCTGTTCTGCAGTCCCTGGGTGCACATGTGGGACAGTCTGGTGTCTAATGTGCACTGTTTGAAGCAACTCAAAAGGGAAGTGTTCCTCCAGAATGGAAATACAGCTTTAGTAAGGATTAGTCCTGGAAATCCAGTAAGGATTTCCTTCCTGTAAGGAAAGGTTTAGGAAGTGCAATGTGCAATGAGAAGCTGGCCTAGAGATGTTGCTTCTCAGAGTCATTCTCTCTTACAGCACCAGTGTTCTGGGGAGCATTCCCACTGCTCCATGACAGAGATGAGGAGCCTGACAGCACAAGGACAATCTCAGTGATTGTTCAGGGGCCAGACCCTCACCACCTTGCTCCTGTGTTGTGATATTGTAACCAGTATAAGGTGACTCATGTTCCTTCTCAGGTCCAGGCAGATGTTCATGCCTGCTATAATTCTGCAGCTAATGAGGCCTTCTGCCTTGAAATCCTGGGCAGCCTGAGGCGATGTTTGAGCCAGCAAGCAGACGTTCGGCTCATGTTATACGAGGTAAACATGGATTCTTCTGTCGTAAACAGCCACAAGCTCTTCTGTGGTCTGATTCTTCTCTAGGCTCAGGTAAATAACAATCATGTTATTGTGAAAAACGGCCTTTCAGCTCAGTTTTCTTCTTCATGGAACATGTGTAACATATTTTCACTCCTTCTGCTGCTGTTTTTTTGACCATTATAAACCCAAGGACACATTGATGTATCTTCTTCAGCTCATGCATTGTTTAGGAGCAAAAATATGTCAAAGTCTTTCTTGCTGTGGTAGGGCCTAGGGAATGGGAAGGATTTTGCTGCCTTGTGAGGAAGAGTGGTATAACAGGCATTGGGTAGATGTGGAGCTGTTGAGAGTTAATGATGGGCTCCAAAGAAAACCCTGTCTGGAGAGTAGGGAGAAACTTCCTTAGAGACTGCATCAGGGATCTGTCTTTTCTCCTCTTCTTTCCAAGTTTCTATAAAAGCTTGGCTGTCCTTAGGTCTGTTGTGATAGGCCTGCTATAAAAGGCCATTTTTGGGTACATATCTTAGGTTGTGTTGTAACCATGGGGTACCACCTTGAGAAAAAATAAACCTGTACAGGTCAGAGAGGTTTGTTTCCTTCTTGGGTTGGATTGACCTTTGATGAGCTGCAGGTTCTGGGTGTATTCGTCACTGTTGCTAGAAAACTTGTGCTTTTTTTCACTGCTTTATCCATCCACTGAGTTTTCTCAGTCTGCAGGATTTGTTGCCTCCTACAGTTTCCCCACTGGCTTGTTTTGCCTTTGAAGCAGGGTTTCACAGTTTGAAGTTGGATCTTGTGCTAGTGTTAAATAGCAGTGAAAGTCACTCTGGGCTCCATGCCACCGCTGCTAGGGAGATACAGCTTGTGAGAGGGCCCCTGTGAGGAAATTCATACTTTTTCTGATTCATACCTTCTTTCTGTGGTGCCTTTGCTTTGCCAGGTATGGAGTTTTACACTGAGCACATTGTTACTTCCTCATGGTTCCTTGGAGTGCCAAAGTGTCGTTGCTATCTTATGACGCCAACTCATTATGCCTGTGGTTCATTTTCTCTGCTGTGTCAGCCAACCTGTCCTTCCTTCCTGTCTCCAGGGTTTTTATGATGTCCTTCGCAGGAACTCCCAACTGGCCAGCTCCATAATGGAAACACTGTTGTCCCAGGTAAAGTCCTGCTCCCTGGTGGGGCTGCAGGGACTCCTAAGGATTCTGCACTTCAACCAGTGTGGCAAACAATTCAGGTTAAATATTGGGGAAATCATTCTCCCTCACACTGGAAATGTATTTGAGTGCTGTGACACTTTCCCAAAGAAGTGTTCAAACCCCTGCTATGCTGAGAGAGCAGACTAGGTAAACTTCTGGAGACAGGTTCATTTCCTGCCGTAGGGTGGAAGAGCAAGGATCTCCTGGAGCTCTTTCCAAGCCTTCAGTTCTTAGGTGCTGTGGGAAGTGTGAGCCCAGAGAAGTTCTTTGTGCTCTCCCTGTTCCTTAGCAGTGCACAGCAGTTCCCCTCCCGTAGTTCCCCAAGGATATGTGCTGACACAGTAATTATTGTTGCTATCCTCCCATCGGGAGAATACCCAAGCCCATGTAGGATCTGGGAGGATTAACTCATCCCCCAGCAGTGTTGCTCATGGCAACAAGACAATCACACTTCCTCAATCCATTGGACAGGCTGTGCTTTCTTTGAGACAAGTAATTTTCTTCCCTTTAATCATCCAAAGAGTTCATGCTGACTAATTCCAGCTTTCCCATGACAGTATAGGGTTTGAGAAAGGAACATGTACAGAGCCAAGACAGTTTTGGTTACAGAGGGCACTTAATAGTAAGTTGGTGTAAAGGTGTAAAATTTTATAGCATCATTATGTATCTATAACTTTCTATAGCAGCAGCAGCTATTGATCCTCACTGTTTAAAGGAGGGGTAACACTGCAGGTGGGGTGCAAGTGATGTTACTTTTTGAGACAACACAACAGCAAGTGGTCAGCTAATCTTGTTCTCGGGCACTGACGTGTCCTGGCTGAGGTACAGGAGCAACTCAAGAAGGGATTTTAATCACCAGTAGAGCAGATGACGTGCCTCATGTACTTGTATAGTCCCCTTATCACAGTGCCAGGTTTTGCTCTCTAGAATGGGGTACAAAGATTATTGGACTCTGTTTTCAAGCATCCTAAGAGGCTCAGTTACCAAGTAACTGGTTATTTTTACTTCTTGTTTTCTGTGACAGATAAAGCAATATTACTTGCCCCAGCCAGACCTCCTACCTCCACTCAAACTGGAGGGATGTATTATGGCTCAAGGAGATCAAATCTTTCTACAAGAACCACTGGTAAGAGCTATATTGGTTGGCCACAGCTGCAGGCTCATCTGTTACTAGCATTTTAGTTGTCCTCCTACATGAGCTGAATACCTTGTGCTTCTTCAGCCTCTTCTAGCCTGGAGCAATTCTTTTAATGGCACCAGAGCTGGGCATCTCCCCCCTTCCTCAGGCTATTTATTAGAGCTCCCCAAGCATAGTGGTTGTGGGGACCTGTGTGAAAAATGCTCTAGGAGTAGTGTTCTTCTGTTATCCTCTATTGAGTTCACCCTGCGGGGTTTTTTCCCCTCCTTTAACTTGACTCCACATAAAATAGTTGTGTAGCGTTTGTTTGTGTGGCAGGGGGAAGAATTTGTCCTTTGGTTTTGCTCCTTTGAAATTGTTGGAGATGAGACCTCAACAATCTCTTGGATTTCCAAGGGAACAAATTCAAATAAATAGTTTTGTTTTCCCCTAAGGAAGCTTGTGTGCAGTAGCACACCCAGGAAAGGTGCAGACACGTTGACTAGAGTGAGAGTCCCTTTGGAAATTCCCTTTCCATCTCCTTCTGTACCTGAGGTGGTTGGGTGGAGGGAGCAGTGGGAGTTGAGTCTTTACATCCCATCTAGGAAAGCTCAGGCAGAGAGCACTGTCTGGAGCTGGAGCTGGGTGTCTGTGTGTGAGATTGCTGATCCCCTCCATTTGGGAATGAGGCATATCCTCGAGACTCAAGGCAGTTACAAAGGCAGCTACAACTTTTTACATCCCACCACAACAGCCTGGCCCGTGTCCACTTCTGCCAGTGACCTCCAGCTCAGAGGCTGAGTGTAACTGTGGCTGCTTCCTCCAGGCCCACTTGCTCTGCTGCATCCAGCACTGTCTTGCCTGGTACAAGAGCACTGTGCGTGCGTGCCAAGGAGCTGATGATGACGAGGAGGAGGAGGAGGGCGTGGGATTTGAGCAAAACTTTGAAGAGATGTTAGAATCTGTCACACGACGAATGATCAAGAGCGAGTTGGAAGACTTTGAACTGGTAAATCAGATTTTCAGTTTGACTCAGTGGGAGAAGATGCCGAGTTCTCGTCAGGCTTTGAGAAGATTTTTCACTTGTTTTCTTTACCTCTCAGGATAAATCAGCAGATTTTTCGCTGTCTTCTGGTGTCGGTGTGAAAAATAACATCTATGCCATTCAGGTGATGGGAATTTGTGAGGTTTTGATTGAGTACAATTTCAACATCGGGAATTTCAGGTAAAACATTAAATCAACCCTCTAGCACTAGCTGTCCTAGTATTTGCCCAGAAAATACTTTGGAGTACAGCCTCATTGCAGGCACAGCATGGTAGTGCCAACACAGAATCAGTGATCTGGGTGTGAGTGCCTCGTGGCACAGCCACTCACAGAGCCTTGGGGAGTGTTTTCCTTTGGAATGTCATGTGCTGTGGGAGATAGGATCTGACATTTTGTAGAAGAGCAGGTTGAGGAGGATTGGGTGAGGTATACACTGTTAGGGGGGCAGGGAGATGTAATAGGTTTCATCATTTAGGAAGTGTCATTGTGCAATTTGGCAGCTCAGCTTCAAATGGGAAACTCCAAGAATGCATTTTCTCCATTAATGCTTTCTACTATTTTATTGCAGTAAGAACAAGTTTGAGGATGTCCTAGGCCTGTTTACATGTTACAACAAACTCTCTGAAATCCTGAAGGAGAAAGCTGGAAAGAACAAATCTGCCTTGAGCAACAAAACTGCACGGAGCTTCCTGTCCATGGGTTTTGTCTCTACTCTGCTCACAGCTCTGTTCAGGTGAGAAGGTCTCCAGTTCTCTGTGGAGCAGAGCCAGACATCAATTCAAACCATGTGTTAGTGTGCTTCAAAAGCCTGGTGCAACTCTTATCCCCTGAGTGTTCACTATAATCTACCAAAACAAAGGGTCTTCTCCACCCTCATTTCAGCCAGAGATTTTATTTGCAAATGCATCCTAAGTTTTGGATCTCTCTTGGAGCTCTCTCTGTGCATCCCCAGCTCTCTGACAGTTGTCCTGGTGCTGCAGGGACAATGCCCAAAGCCACGAGGAGAGCCTGGCTGTGCTGCGCTCCAGCACGGAGTTCCTGCGCTACTCTGTCAGTGTCGCTCTGCAGAAGGTGCAGCAGCTGGAGGAGACGGGACAAACGGACGGACCGGACGGACAAAACCCAGAGAAGATGTTCCAGAACCTCTGCAAAATCACGCAGTGAGTCAGGGTGGCGTGTGGAGACATCAGCAATGCATTTGGGGGATTTTTGATTCTGAGGTAGGGTTCTGAAAGAGGAGTGTAGTCCATAACTGCTTCAAACTATTGCTGTTGCTGGGTTGAGGCCTTTCTGTGCTCCTGAGAAATCAACAGTTTCTGTGCCATAGTGAATGATACAGCTTTAATAACTTGGCCTGGAAGAACCAAATGCCATCAAACATTTTCAGCCTCTTTCTGACTTCCTATTCCTCACTCATTGTTATAGAGAAGGTAAGATGATTATAGGCTGGGTTCTTGAGGCCTCTGGAATGCAGCAAAGTTAAAATTCACTTTGAGCTACAGAACAAAACAGATGTATGAGGGACACAAGCTTTAGAAAGCATTTGTTTAGGACTTCTGCTAGATGCTTGAAGACATTCACGCATCTAATCCTTTGGAAATCCAAGAATGTGAGCCATGTAAATGTCTTTTGGAATCTAGGTCATATCTGCATGGGGTCTTTTCAGAGCCCAGTCAGCAGAGAGCACAAAATGCAAATTACCCCTGCCATGCATAATGCCGGTTTTGTGTCTCACCCCAAATAATAGAGGCTATTTTTGTTGCAGTCATTAGGACTACATGTGAGCTACATGTTTTGTGTGATTGGACATTGAAACAGAATAAGATCATCTGTGCAGGCAACAGAACTAATGAGAAGAAAGGAGAGGGAACAAAAAAGGGAAGAAGTAGGGTTAGGGAAGCAGGAAAAAGATGTTTGCCTACAAATAGAAGTCTCCTTTGGGCCAAACAGTTTTGCTTTCCTCACAACTTTTTACTTTGCTTTGCCTGCCTTTACTTTTCTGTTTTTATTTATAGAGAGCCCTGTAGTGAATTCTGACATTTTACAGATCCAAACTGCCACAAGAAAAGCTCTTTTTGTCACTGGTGGATTTGACACCAGTGGTCAGGGTAGTCTGAGAAAGAGAGAAAGCTGAGTGGAAGAAATGAGTGTATGAAGATGGATTAAAATGGGATTGGAAGGTCCCTTGGCACCTGGGAAGAATTAAATTATTTAGCTGTGCAGGAAGAATGCAGTAGCTGTTTTGCTGACATTGTAATAAAATCTTCTTAAAAAAGAGCTCTTCCCCCACTCTTTTCCTATAGGTAAAAGACCTTCCAGTTTAGTTGTATTAAAAACACGCTCCTAAGAGTAGAATCTAGTTCCTGCTCTGTGCAGCCATCTTTACTGGAGTGAATCTCATCTCCCATCCCACAGGGTTCTGCTTTGGAGGTACACTTCAATTCCCACCGTTGTTGAAGAGTCAGGGAAGAAGAAGGGCAAAAGCATTTCACTTCTGTGCTTGGAAGGTTTGCTGCGGATCTTCAACACGATGCAGCAGCTGTACTCTGCCAGGATCCCCCAGTTTCTGCAAGCCCTGGGTAGGCACGTGGTACAGTTCTGTTCTGGTTTCTACCCTCCAGGTTCCAGCCCATGTGTAGGGACCTAGCACCCTTTATCCATAAGTAGGGAGAGATGGATCTGATTCTTGTCTCTCAGTAACAAGATGGGCTTAGTAGCATAGATTTTCACACCAGAGACAAGTTCTAGAGATAAATTTTACCTGCCTTTATAGAGCTTTCAGTCTGTCAGCAGAGGATAGTTGGGGTCTGATACAGCATTCATCTTTTTGAAATTTGCCTTTAACGTGTTTTTTGCTCACTGTGGTTCTGCAGTCTGTATTCCTCCTCTAGCTGTGAGCAGTCTTTCCCACTTTTGGAAATAAATCCTGTATTCTGCTCTTGGCATTTAGGTTTTTTTCTGCACCTCTCTGTCTCTGCCAGATATTACTGATGGTGACGCAGAAGAAACGGATATTAATGTCACAGAGAAAGCTGCCTTCCAGATCCGACAGTTTCAGGTGAGTGCCACTGTGTGCTGCAAGAGTTCCAAAGCATTTGGGATTCTGGCAGGAAGCACTGCTAGCCCTCTGTTGCTTGGTCACAGGGTTGAGTATGTGATGGCAACTGTGGCACTGATTCACTTGCAGTTCAGTAAAGTTTCTGATCCCTAAGGAAAGCTTCTTCGGAGTGCCCTACAGAGCTGGGTGGACTTGCATGTGTATTTACAGAACTCTAGGTTCTTCAGTGCAGCATAAACTTACCTGAGTAGTCTAAAAGTCACACTGACCATATGCAGGCCTGTATGTAAGCACTCCTATCAAAAATCAGCACTTGTTCTTGAGCAGAGTCCTGGTTTTGTACTCTTTGTCATTCTCCTTGCTGCTGATCCCTTTATCTGCTTGCAGCTTCTGGTTATGTGCTCATGCAATACATATTCACACTCAGGGAGTGTTTTCCTTCCCCTAACCAGAGGTCCCTGGTGAACCAGCTCAGCAGTGCTGAAGATGACTTCAACGCCAAGGAAACGCAGTCCCTCATCACTGTTCTGTCCACATTGTCCAAACTCCTGGATCCAGCCTCGCAGCAGGTACTCCTCAGCCTTCACGTGGTGCCTGGGTGTCATAGCACAGACCACACCAGGTCAAAGGGGCAGTTCTGTCACACTGTGAAGGGCTCTCCTGTCACACACCTGCAAGGACACTTAACAGGAAGTTGTCTTGCCACCCGCTCCTGGACATTCTGATCCTGCCTTTGGGCACCTGAATGATTTGTTGGCCTGAGCAGGGACTCCTAACATAGTCTAGTTGTTGTGTGGCCTCCACATGGGAGCAGAGGCAAAAAAGGCCAGCAGACTTGTGTCCACTCCAAACTGGCTGAGTGCCTAATTCCTCCCATGCAAGGAGTCATTTTCTAAAGTGCCCCAGTTTTACAAGCTAGGAACTGCACTAACTGTGCCAGAAGTCTGGAGTCATCATTTACCTTAAATTAAATGGACTTGTTACTCTATCCAAGGGAATATATAGCCATTACCCTATCCTGGGTCTCAGTTTTTGACTTGTTAGTAGGCTAGGTGTCCCTTGTGGAATTTCACAGAGCACAGCTGGGTTCTCTACTCATCTTCCTCTGCTGTGATTCATTGTCTTGAACTTTTAGTAGTAGTAATAGTTTTGTGTTTTGAATTCTGTTTCAAAGTCATGATATCTTTTCTCCTCCTAAATAGTTCCTTCAGTTCCTGACTTGGACAGTCAAAGTTTGCAAAGAAAATGCTCTTGGTAAGTAAGCTTTGAGGAGCATGTTTAGATGTGATGTGTCAGGTCTGATATTAGACCCTTAAATGCTCTGTCCTGGTTTTACCTCTTCATCAAGATACATTCAGGTCCCATTCTGTGGCAGATTGCCACAACACTGTGATTATAACTATGAGTATTAGAGAGGGAACTCCATCTCTAAAACTATTAGCATTTCTGAAGGAAAGGAAGGTGCTCACATACTTGACTTTTCTCCCTTGTTATTTAGGCTCAAATCAGGATTTTGTACTCTGGAAAGACAGTACTCTTGCCAGGGTTTGTATTGCACTTCCTCAGTGCTTTCGGTCACCATTTTTCTATGACAAAAGAACTCCAGTTGGCCACAGTTCCCCTTGCCCTATTATATGGCATGCCTGATGTTTTAAACCCTGCTTTTTTAGCTGGGGTATTTTGATAGGATTTCCACCTACTGTTAAATCCATACTGAATCTGAGACCTTCCCTCACTGTATGTCTGATGTTCCTAAGCAGCTAGGCAAGCTCTGCACCTGGCACTGTGTCACTTTCTCTTCCCCACAGAGGATATTTCTTGCTGCAAGGGTTTGCTGTCTCTGCTCTTCAGTGTCCATGTTCTCTACAAGAGCCCTGTTGGTCTCCTGCGCGAACTTGCACAAGACATCCACGCCTGCCTGGGAGATATAGATCAGGTATGATACAGGAGCAGCTGAGCTTTTCATCACATAGTGCTGTCAGAATTGAGTGCATCTCTGGTGCAAACTATGTGACAGCAGTTAAAGTTTTACTCACCAGAATTTGTTTTCTCTCCTCTGCCCAGGATGTAGAAGTGGAGGGTCGGTGCCATTTCGCCATAGTGAATGCCAAGACTGCAGCCCCCACTGTCTGTGTGAGTCAGAACAGTGTGTGTGACACCTGCAGTGTCTGGGCCACTGTGCTTGGAGCAGCTTGCAGGTTCCCGTTGTGCCAAACTCCTCCAAAAACCTGTTTTGTTATTGGTTTCTGTCTCAGCTGCTGGTTCTGGGTCAGGTGGATAAGGTCCTTGAAGAGGTGGATTGGCTTATCAAGAAACTCACCAGTCTGGGGTCAGACACATCAGGTAATGAAAGTGGTCCAGTTCTTACTGCTACACCTTTGTCAAAAACAGATAGAGAGCAAAAAGATATTTGAGGATTTTGAGATAGCATCATCTGAGGTCAGGTTAAACTCTCCCTTGAGCTGGTTCCACATGAACAAAGTAAGATAAGGGTGTTGTTATAAAATCTCTCCAGTGATTATTTTCCCCTTGCCCCACTGGGGCTTTATGCAGCAGACACAAAGATGGTGTTTTGTGCCTCCCACCTGCACAACTGGATTCATTAGATATATATTCACCAGATATTCATCTCTTTCTTCTAGAAGAGTCCTCTCAGGCATCAAACCAAACTCAGGCTCTGGAGAAAGGTGTAATTCTGCAGCTGGGAACTCTTCTGACAGTCTATCATGAGCTGGTGCAGACTGCACTCCCAGCAGGGAGCTGTGTGGACACACTGCTGAGAAGCCTCAGCAAGACATACGCAATTCTCACCTCCCTCATCAAACACGTGAGTGTGCTCTGCTGACAGTGGGCTGCCTCTGAGCTAAAAACCTTCTCCCCATCTGCTGCAGAAAGCTCACAGTGACCCCTGGCAGCAGCTGTGCTCAGGACTGGGCTGTTGATCTCTTCCAGGAGTTGAGCCCTTGTTCTGTTGCTTTTATGCCCTCAATTTCGTGACCTTTCTGAGCAGTGATAGTTGTATCAGGGGAGATAAAAGGAAAGCTTCTCTCCAGCTGAATTTGGCTTTGCATGGCTTGGAGTTGCTGCTTCCAGTGTGTGCTGTGGCTTCCTCTACACAACTGTGTGCACAAAGAAGGGCACTCACAGTGATCTCACCAGCCCTGCCCTTGCCACTCACTCCCATGCCCTGAAGCAGGACCTGGGGGAGCTGGGCCATGAAACACAGGCCTGTGGAGCTCCTTTGAGAGGAGGTGGTGACTGCCCAGAGCTCTCCTCTCACAGCTCTGGAATGCAGACATGGCATTTGGGATATAACAAGCCCCCGGGGAGGATAGCTGTGCAAACCCTGCCCTCCCCACTGTGCCGTTTTGTGAGCTGCTCTGAGCTCTGCCTGGATACAGGATGGGAACAGCACACCTAGAAAAACTCCTGCTCTCCTTGCAGTATATCCAGGCTTGCCGCAGCAGCTCCAACACGATTCCAGGAAGACTGGAAAAGCTGGTGAGTGTGAGCAAATTTCTGAGGAAATGGCTCATTGCCTTGAGTTAGGAGTAACACCAGCCTCTCTGTCTGCTCCTTTACAGGTGAAGCTCTCAGGTTCCCATCTGACCCCACAGTGTTACTCATTCATTACTTACGTACAGGTGAGGCCTAAATTAACTGGCAGAATCACAGCCAGTCTTACCTGATGCTGAGTGGTGTATCAGCTTCAGTACACAGGCACCCTTGGGGATTATTAATCTTCTTGACATGACCTGAGTCTTACTGTTCAAGCTTTACTTTGTCAAATATAGTATAAGACATTTCAGCACCATTGGGACTGAGCATGCTGATTTCTGCTTGAGCAGGAAAGGAGGTGGGTTTTAGCTGGGTTTTTTTCCCCTCTGTTCATGTGGGGGTTTTTTGGGTGAGATTAATACTGCTGTTAACCACAATGGCAAATAAAGGTCAACAACACTGCAGTCATCACAGTGTGAAGTAATGTGGGTGCCAAAGACTGCCGTGCTGGAGCTGGGATTTATCTGCCTGGGGAGGAACTGGGTACTTGTGTGAGGACCACAGGAATTGTGTAACATATTGGGGAAAGTGTCATGTTGTGCAGAGCTATCACTACTGGGGACTTATCATACACGCACATTTCGGAATGTATAAATTATGAAATTAGTTTCTTTCATGGTTTCTTTTTTTTTTTGAGATCACACCTAATTCCACCCTTACATTGCTACCCTTCTGTTATCTAGCTGGTGATGCTGTTAGCTGGCTAGAGCAAGGACTTCTCTGGCCTTTCTTGGCTGGCCTTTCTTCCCTGCTCACCCTCTAATGACACATCTTTTGGCATCCTCCTTCAGAACATCCACAGTGAGAGCTTAAGCTTTGTAGAAGAGAAGAAAAAGAAGAAGAAAGAGGATGAAGCTGCTGCAGTCTCCACAGTAATGGTAAGACGACTCACTCCATCAGAACATGGGCTGTAGTTGCAGGATCATATACCTCAAGGCTTGTGGTACCTAGTGGCTTCTTACAGATCACCAGACAATTTGTCTTTTGGGCCTTTAAGTAAAAATCAAATTTAATCTACTGTAACTTCAGAGAAAAGTCTAAAAAAACACGAACAAACAAAATACAACCAAAAAAAACACAACAAAAAAGCTGTCTTCACTAAATGCAGCTTAAAATCTCATGGAGATGAAGCAAAGGTCAATCTGGATAGTCTGCCTTGTCTGATATTTTTACCATTTGGGGTAAGCCATGAAATTACAGATACGGTCTAATTTATTGGAACAGATTGCATCCTCTTTAAGTGTTTCTTCGTTTTATCAGAACATTTAAAGATGAAGAAAGGAATGGATTCCACTAAAGTAAAGCAGTTGAAAATAACTGGATTATTTGTTTGGGAGCAAGTGAGCAGGCTGGCAGGTTCCTGGTCCTTGATGTCCTTTCTTTGTGCTCCCAGACAGCATCTCCTCCATCTCATCAGCTGTCCCAGACATTCCTGTGATGTTAAGGGTTTAAAAGCCACAAGTATGATCTTCCTAGCTCTTCCCTGAGTGTATGGAAACAGGGTGAAATGCTGCATGTCCTTTACCACTCTGTCACCATGGGGAACGAACACCAGTGGTGGTAAATAAGCAGGACAACAGTGTGGTGAAACGTCAGAGTGCTCCTTGTTTGGATGGCCCGTGCTTGTGACGCCTTGGGAGAGCTGGAGCAGAGGAGCTGCTGACAGGGATATCAGGGCTGTGGTCTGCAGACAGAGCACAAAGCAATGCACAAGACTCACTGCAGAACCATCCTGGGTGTCAATTTAAAACTAGTGACAAAGCTGGCAAGGCTTGCTGGGTGGGCAGGACTGGTACAGAGCAAGGCTGCTGAAGACTCTTTTCTAAACTGGGAATGTTGTGGTCTTCATGTCACGCTACAGTGCCACTGTGCCCTTCCAAATCTGACCCATCTCACTCCTCTCACATTTCAGGCCAAGGTGCTTCGGGAGACCAAGCCAATCCCAAACCTGATTTTTGCAATTGAGCAATATGAGAAGTTCCTTATCCATCTCTCCAAGAAGTCAAAGGTAATGTAAAGCAGAGATCTTCTGTGACCTGAACCTGGTGGAACAGTGGGATCGATGGCATGGTGGAGGACTGTTCAAGTCTCTTAATGCTCAAACTAGGAAGGTGTAAGGAACTTTCAGCCCTCTCCCATGCTCCTGGCCCAACACAGCTGAATTGCTGCCACACTGATACCAGCCTGTGCCAACATCAGTCCTGCCTGTGACCTATGGTTCCTCGTGCCAGCTTTCCTCACTCTTTCCCAGTCTGTGGTGAAATGTACCACGAGGTCCTACACAAGAGTGAGAGTAGCTGGCAATCACTTGGCTTTTAGGAAAATGGAAATGGGCCCCTGGACTGCATGAGGGCAGGTGCTTTTTCACCCACAATGTGCTTCAATCCTGCATTGTTCCTGTGATGGACCCTGTCGCAGTGCTGTGCAAAGGACTAGGCAGGGTAGAAAACTAAACTAAAGATGTTCATGGCTTAATATTTTCCCTGCCTGGCTGTCCCCTGGTTGCTGCAGGTGAACCTGATGCAGTACATGAAGTTAAGCACCTCGCGGGATTTCCGCATCAACGCGTCCGTGCTGGACAGCGCCCTGCAGGAGCAGAACTCGCTGGGTGCTGACAACGAGCCCCACCACGACCAGGTCAGGACTCATTCAGCTGCTTTTACTGACACGGTTACTCCTCTTTACAAGCCAGCTGTATTTGTGAGTTGTGCAGGAGTGTGTGAGGTTAGAACAGCTTGTCTTACCCAGGTCTGCTCTCACTGTATTACTGAGCTGATAGGAAGGAGTGAACAGGTTCCCTCAGAACACTCCCTGCACCCCAGCCCTCTGCCTTGAGTGGCCTTTATTTTCATGCACCAGCTCTGTGTCCCTGGTCTTGGGGAAGTGAAACTGTTGGCCAGACCTTTGCAGCATGATGCAAAGTGGTTATGAATGCAAGTTTTTGTAGATAAAGACCTGGCAGGGCAACTTCTGCAAGGCACCATTCTCCTCAGACCAATCTCTACTACATAGTGCTGGTGAGGGCAGTGCAATGTGCTGGCTAAGAAAAATAAACAATTTACTCTGCTGATTGTCCAGGTTTTTATTGGTGCTTCTGTCCATATTTTCCTGAGTGTTTCAACAAGCCAAAACCCAGGACAGAGTCCATGTTCTGTGCCACTGGTAGCCTGTGGTTTAAGTTCCAGCATGAACTGGGGAGGGGGTGGCCCATGGGGAAAGTCCCAGTGGCTGACATGAATCCCATATTCAGGACATTCTGTTAGTGAGAAAAAAAAGAGCTAAATCCTGTTCTGCACAGCTGGCTAATTGCTCTAGGTAAACATTTCTTAGACTACTCACACAAAAACAATCACACCCTACTGCTGCTCTCTCCCTCCCCTCTCCAGAGCAGCACAGCGGAGCAAACAGATGAGAACCAGGAACCCAAAAAGAAGAGACAGAGAAAAAAATAAACTGGGGTTGCTGCCACTGCCTCCTCACAGTGCTGTTCCACGGTGGACTCGCCTTGGCCCCGGAGGCTGCAGATACAGAGGTGATGTTTTATTGCTTCTCTTGCCAAATACTTCTGCCTTCTTCCTGTGTGTCCATGGGAGCAACTCTGGCCCCCGTCTCAGGTTTTACAGCTGGCTGCTGCCATCAGAAGTGCCTCTGCTATTTGAATGTGCTGCTACAAAAATCTTCCCCAGGAACATCCCTTCTTACAGCAAGATGGAAAGGGAGCGACTGGGATCAATCAGTGCCTGCCAAAAGATCTGCTTCTGAAAGGACAGGGAGGCTTTGGCATGTGGTCTGGACAATTGTCCTGGCACTCTGGTGTCATCACTGCTTCTCCAGCGAACCTTTGGTTATTTCAATTATCTGATATATATCCAGTGCTTCCCCTGGAAGACAAGGGGACAGTCAGTTCCCTGCAGTACACGCAGATTGTGCAACGTCAGAGAGCAACGGTTGGGATCTGCTTTAGTTCAGAGCATCTAATACAGGGATTTATTCAAATTTCTCTTTTGGGTGGTGGTGAGAATGCAGAAACCAGCACCAGCAGGGAACTGTTCTGCCTTGGAGCTAAAGCTGCTGTGTGCAGCTCCTGAGCAGTGAGAGGCCACAGCTTCCTCTGCCCAGGCTGGTTTTGCATGGTTTTGCTGTTACGTTTCTGCTGACCCTGATTGTGATGCACTTGTTTAATTTGCCTTGTTCTTGGTGAAAAATGCCCTTTTTGCCTACAGAGCACAAATCCTGTTTATGAAAGCACCCTTTGCCTGTAAGAGTCCTAATAAAGGTTACTTGAGGGTGGAGCATCTGATGTGTGCAGTGACTGAGAGAACAAATCTGAGGGCAGGTTTTTCCCTTATCTGGGAAAGAGCTGCTGCACAGTGAGGAGGAGCTGTTTTCCCAGCCATCAGTTAAATGTTTGCTTGCAGCAATTAGAGGGTTACACTGAGTGCAGATACAGATGACTTGAGGCTTTGGGACTGCTAAGGAAGCATTGAGCAATGCCAGAGCAGTTCTCTGAACAGAGCTGTGCTTGGATAAGGGAGAACAGGGAAGGAATGGGAAGATGGAAAAGTGTGGGTCTGCAGGGCAAAATAGACAAGGTTGTTGAGGTGCTTCCTTTCAGAGAAGAAATTAAATTTGGTTTGTGTTAAAAGTGCACAGGAGGGCTCCTCCAAGGGGCACAAAACAAACAAAGCGTGGGAGAACAGAGCCAGGCCTGGCTCATCACTGTCACAAATATTTGGAAAGCAGCAGCACAAACTGCTCGAGGACTGAGGAAAGGGGCAGGCTCCAGCACAGTGGTTGCCATGTAGGTCAGAGGATGTGTCAGGAACCAAGGAGCTCAGAGGAGCCCTCAGGGAATGACTACTGAGGCCAAGTGTTCTGCTTAAGCTGGGAAGGCTCATGCAGAGATTACAGGGGGCAGCTGGTACAGACACAGCTCACCTTGAGGGATGCCATACTTCTCCATCCCCATGGGATTTGACGGCGTCACACAGTTCATGGTCACCTCCTTCCTTAGGCACTGGTCAATATCTACTGCACTGAAGAAAGCCACGGACTGTGGCAGATCCTGGAGGCCCAGTTTGTAGGCAAACATGCACCTAGAGAACAAGAAAGCAGGTGGGACAGTGCTGGATGTCACCCTTGGCCTCGTCACACCCAGTTCCAGTAAGCCACACTGGGCAAACACTGGCCAGCACACTCACAGGGTATTGTGCACCCATGTCACTCAGCAGGTGAGGGACAAGGCACCTTCTAAGTCCTGGATAGCAGGAGGGTCAAGTATTGCTAAAGTGGGCATGGGAGGAACAGTAATGGTACCTCCTTGGAAGGAATGGAGCCTCCTTGAGAAAAGGGAAGAATCCAGCCCCTCACTGCTTGCTAATCCTCCCTGGCAGGCAGAGCAGATGCAGGATTTTCCCAGCAGGAAGCCCTGTGCTCACAGGAGCCAGCACAAAGGCAGGAACGTCAGGGCGCCTGTCCCTGCTGCGGCTGCAGAAAGGCTGTTTGTGGCATTCCTGCCTCCACGCAGGAGGAACAGCTCACCTGGGCCAGCTACTGTGTAACCAAATACCCCACGTATTTGGCAAGAGAATTTGGGAGGAGGATTTGGCAAAGTTGGCTGTGCCAGAGCTGGATCAACAGGAGCCTTTGGAGGTCAGGAGCTTTCTAGGTTGAGCTTAGTTTTGCGTGGGGCAGGGAAGCAGCAGGAACAGCCCATGCTGTGGGAGGGGTGACAGTGCTGGTGCTCACAGCAGAGATGAGCCGTGTGCCTTGCTGTCCCCTGAAGGCAGCAGGGGATGAGGGATGGGACAGTTTCAGGCTCCCAGCTCCTCAACCAAGCCCAAAGGCTGCTGCCATGTGACAGCTGCAGACCTGAAGGGAGCAGGAAGCGATGCACTTGCATCCCAGCACAGCCAGTGACTGGCCCAATCCCTGCAGGGCCAAAAGCAGATTACATCCCCCTCTTGCCAGCACATTATCCCTGGAAATCAAAGCCGAGGTTCATTTATAGTCACACATGAAGGAACTGCAGCCTCCAGTGCTGCTAACTTGCTGCTAACCAGGAGAAAACTGCTCTGCACCAGCTTGCCACAGGCAAAGCCAAGCCCAGCCCCTGGGGCTTGCCTGTCCTGCTCCAGAGTCACTGCTT
The DNA here is from genome assembly GCF_021018805.1 of Prinia subflava. Taxonomy (NCBI): domain Eukaryota; kingdom Metazoa; phylum Chordata; class Aves; order Passeriformes; family Cisticolidae; genus Prinia; species Prinia subflava. Next base: position 7,676,744 of record NC_086261.1, read on the forward strand.
CTCCTCCCCAGGAGCCACCAGAGCCACCACATCTCACCTTGTGAGGAGGTTGGTGATCTGCAGTGCCAGGGCCGCCCGGTAGCGGTCCTGGTGCTGGACCAGGTACCGCACCTCGTCGTGGATGCTGATGCAGAAGCGGCCGTTGATGTCAAACTCCTCAAACAGCCACTTCATGGCAACCAGCATGAGGTGCAGGTAGTCAACAGCCGAGCTCTGCACCACCCAGTTCACTCTGCTGGTCACAAACTGGAGAAAGGAAAGAGATGGACAGTTAGAGAGCAGTCAAGGGCACAGGATAGCTCCTGGGAGAGATCGATTACTCAGGGGAGCTGGGTTTTCCTGATGCAGATAAAGGCACAAAGGGTTTCCTGAACTGCTACAAGAGACTAGTGGGTCTCCAGCAACCTAAAAGGGTCTGAACATCAGGTACCCATTTTGGAATAGATAAGCAAAGCCAAACTCTCAGCAGCCTAGAGCTGCATTCTTACCTCCCCCTTGACCATGGCAGGCTCCAGGGCCCTGCTGATGTGACAGCCCAGCACTGGTGTCTGTGGGGAGGGGGATAAGGCAATGCTTTCCAGCTTGTTGAACATCTCGGACTCCGTGCCTCCAGCCCACACTCTTTGCTCCACCACATTCCACTTCTTCCCACTCCGGGACCTGTGGGGCAGAGGGGAGGTTTGCTGGAACGGTGGGAGAGAGCTGCAGGTCACCATTTGAGACCCTCAAACACTCCCTCCTGGTTTGGGGCAGCAGGACGAGACCCTGCTAACTGTTCACTGGCAAAGTGGGTGAGGCTGACAGCCCCCAAACCAAACCTCCTGGGCCCTGGAGGAGCAGGGAGGGAGGACCAAGACTATCCAGCCCCACCTCCCTTCTCTGCCCACTGTCCAGCAGGCTGCAGCCCCCTCCACTTCACATCCCGATGCCACAGAGCCATACAGGATCACACCATCTCACCTTCTCATGGCTTCTTTCTGGAGCCGCTGGACATCCTGGCCTGACACTGATCCATCCTCCGCCCTGTCCACAGCCAGCTCCAGCTTCGTCACCAGCCACTCTCCCTCCTCAGAGAGATGAAACCTGGAGGGGACAGTGAGTGACCCAGCTGCCGTGCGGCACGCTGCTGCCAGCCCCGTCCCACCGTCCCCGGGCAGCCCCACCTGCGGATGCCCTTGGTGACGGCGTACATCTGCTGGGCCTTCTCCCGCGCCTGCTGCGGCGTCAGCCGGTGGTTGAACTGCATCAGCAGCCGCTCGGCAAAGGGCTGCCCCGCCCCGTAGATGCGCCCGTAGTTGAAGACCTTGGCGTGCTCCCGGCTGATGCCCACGGTGGCGGCCGTCCTGCTGTGCAGGTCCGTGGCGTTGCTCTTCTTGCCCTGCAGAGTCATCCAGCCGAAGGCGGTGCAGCCTGTGGGTGGGGGCAGAGGTTGGACAGCAAACGGGGTCAGGGTGAGGATGGGGTTCACCCCCTGTCCCGTGAGGCCACTCTCCCGTGGTGCAGCCCCGGCTCACCGTGCATGCCGGCGAACTGCGCCTCGCCGAGCACGGCGGCGATCCACAGCTCCTGGGAATCCACGTCTGCTCCCACCAGGGAATAGCCAGGTGGCACCTGGACCATGGCTTTCAGCTCACTGCCCACACGGTCGGCCTGCAGGACACGGTGTCCTGGTGAGCACATCCCTCTATTCCTCAATGGCACAGGAGCAGCCTTCCTCCCACAGCCACAGAGAGCTGGCACTGCACTCCCTGTACCCCTAAATTTTGCTCTCAGTGGCAAAAGCAGATTTAAGCCATGTGGAGCATCACCCACTTGGTTACTCCAGCAAAGAAAGTGGAGCTTGAGAAAAGACAGGAACTGGTATGCTGGTGTTTTCTTCCCCTTTCACCCCATCCTGAAGCTCCAGTCTCTGCTGACTCCTTCCTTTCTCCCACATGAAAGTACATCAGCAAGAGGACCCCAGCTCTGGCCCTGCTACCCCAAATCCCAGCATCCATATCCACCTCCTACTCCAACCCAAGCTCCCAACGGTCCAAAACACAGAGGCAGCCCCAAACCACTCCCACAGGGATTCAAGTGTGGCCATACCCGGGCGTTGCTGGCTGTCAGCCAGGTGGGCTCCACCGCCCGGCGGGTGACAGTGCCTGCGGTCACCACCTGCGGCAGGATGGCTCCGTAACTGTCCTCCTCGTTATAGTCAGGATGCCTGGGACAGAGGCAAGGATGAGCATCACCCTGCAAGAGCCCTCCTGGCGCAGGGTAAGGGGAACAACAGTCCAGATTTGGGTACCGTACTTGGTCACCACACGAGGCAGCTCCCCTTTCTTCAGCCACACCACCATCTGGGAACTGAGGGGACACAGGGCAGGTGAGATTCTGAGGCCCCATGCATCCACACAAACTTCCCTGTCTCAACACAGCCTCCACCCACAGGGGTGTCACCATTAAAGCAGCTGCTCACCTGATCCGCTTGTGAGCATTCCTCCAAAATGAGATCATTTTGTTAATCTCGAGGGCTCTTGTCCCGTGGGTGCGGCCCACAGCAGCCCGCAGGGTGCCGTCCTCCATCTGGGGCAGGAAATCCTTGGCAAAAGGGCTTCCCACGTTGTTATCGTTGCCATCCTTTAGCAGCAAAAGAGGTGTCAGGGCTCAGCAAGCCACCACTCCACATCAGCAAAGCTCTGTGCATCCTCCAGTCCCAGCTACAGAGATGGATTTCCCCCACCCCCTCCCATGGGATGAGATCATGTGGGTGCCAGCAGCACTGTGGGGCCAGGAAAAGCCCCAGGAGCCCCAACTTGCCTTGTGAGGCAGCTTGAAGAACCAGCACCCAGGGATGTTGACATCATTGTATGGACCATTGCCATGGTGGAATGAGGGCTGGCTCTTCCTCTCTCCACACCTCAGCTCTTCCATCTCCTCCTGCGACCGGCAAAGTGAGGCAATGCCAAGAACATTTTCAGGCATGGTGGGAGGAGGAAATCAAAGAAAGAGAGACCAGTCCACCACCCCATTCCACAGGAAACCCTCCTTACCAGCACCAGGCTCTGGTCTGCTTTGCTCATTTTCTCCTCTGGATCCACCTCAATCCGGCTCAGCTCCTCCATCTGCAGCAGAGGGACCATGGGGAAGCCAGATCAAACACCAATCCTCCAGTAACCCTTATTAAAGGGAATTTCTTACTTGCAGCCCCTGGAGCTGCACACAGGGCTGGTTACTGCATGCACAGAGGAAGACACACAGCTCCACACTTCCCTCCCACCAGGGAACCCTCCATCCCTTCCTTCACCTTCTGCCACATCGTGCTGCTGTCCATCACCAGCAGCTCGTCCTCTGCAGCTGCCTCCAGCCCAGGGGGCTGCTCCTTGCCCTTCTCCAGGCAGTGCTGCCTGTACAGGTCCTCAATCACCCTGGCAGAGGAGAGGGCAGGGCTGACACACCCAAAAGGGGGCCCAAGGCTCTGGGGCAGCACCTGGGCAGAGTGCCAGGGTGCTCCCAAACACCGCCATGGGGCAGCTCCCAGCCCAGCATCCCACTGCATCCCTCTCACCGGTGTGGGCAGGAGGGGCCATCGGTCTCTACAGGGGCTGCTGGCAAATTGTCCTGCCGTCCTGGCACCAGGTATCCCCAGCCATGTTTTTCTGAGTAATGCAGGGGGAAGCCGTCCCAGGCCAGGCGCATCAGCTTGGGAGTCACCCTCATCTGCAGGCTGATGAGGCTGGGGCCAGGCACCCAGCCCTCCTCCTCCAGGCGCAGGCACAGCTTGCGGTACCAGCTGGGGAGCAGCAGGGATGGGTCAGAAAGTGCAGGGAAAGCCCTGGGGACACTCAGGGTCCCCAACTCACCCCGGGTGGCCCGGCAGGTGCTGGAGCCTCTTGGGTTGCAGCGTGACCGTCTCCTTCAGGCGCTCCAGGCAGAGCTGGCTCGCAGAGACTTTCTGCTCCTCTTCCTCACTGGGGGGACCAGGGTCTGGTGGGGCAAGGAGAACTGGCTTGCAAGGGGCCCTCTGTGTCACCCTTCTGGGGACAGCAACATCAAACCCCCACCATATGCAGCAGCATGGGACATAGCCCAGCCATGAATCACCCTGCAGCACCAACAAACCTTGTCCCGTTCTCTGGGCACCCCTGGGAAGGCAGTCCTGGAGCATCCCTCATCCCCAGGGATCACTTGTGCTCACCCTCCTGCCATTCCTGTGCTGACTCTTCTGCATCCATTGCTGCTGGGGAGACTTGGCTGTTCCCATCCTGACCTTTCTTCTTCTTCCCTGGATTCTTCTTCTGCTTAAACTCCTGTGTGTCCCATTCAAGATCCCAGAGCCAAGGGTCATCCTTGTACCTGATGACACACCACAGCTTTGCTCCTCCCCCTCACACCCACCCACAGCCCCCCATGGACTACCTGGTGCCTGAGCTCCTTCCTGCAGCCCCAGCCCATGGTACCTGTGCTCATGTAACAGCTGGCAGGCATCATTGGCCAGGTTCATCAGCGACTTCTTCATCTCCTTTTGCAGCTCCTCATAAATACCCTGAGCATCATCCAGGTATCTCTTCCAATTCCCATTGACTGGCAAGTAGGACACTCCCATCTCCAGCATCCCTGCAAATGTGACAGGGTGGGGGCACCTGGATCCCAAAGCAGCAAGGAATTAGATACCTGCCAGAGGGGACTGGCCCTACACTAGATATGAATGTGTCTTCATCTAGAGTTTCCCAGCCTCACACAACCCTGGATGCTCCTCCTCTAAACCATATGGATCCCTGTATATTCTGCGTGCCCTATGCAACAACCCCAGAACTGTATCACTCCAGACTGCGTCAGGAAGCCTGCTCACCTCCCTCAGCCACCTACATGAGAGGGGTCTGAAATCCTTCCTGAAAAGAAGTTCAGGACACCATAAGGACAAGAGGAGCTACATCTCATGCCCAGAGGGACCATGACCCTCCCCACTGCCCACCAAGCCACAGCCCCTTGGCCAGCACCAGCCAGAACCTGGCAGCTCTCACCTCTCCATAAACAGTGGCAGCTGCTCTTGAAACACCTCATGGGTGGCCTGGACATCACGGGCACAGTATGACATCAGGTCCTGGGGACAGCAGCAGGTGAGAGCAGGCAAAGCAGCCACCCCTCTGCCAGCACAGGGCAAGGCATCGGGGCTGCAGGAGCACACAGCAGGTCACAGCCCCGAGCACACCCAGTGCTGCAAGAAATGGCAGCAAAATGGCAACCACCCCAGCAGCTACTACCACCCTGCTCCCCTCTCCAGTTCCTGCTGCCTGTAAGGATGGTGGGATGGCCTCCTGCACCTGGAAGCTACTCCTGATGTCAGCCATGGTGCCCTTCACAAAGATCTCCCGTGCCTCCTTCTCCAGCGGCTCCCCCCCGACGTAGAGCGCGTGCACATCAGCCAGGTTGTTGATGCTGCTGACGTGTACCCAGTCCCACGAGGTGATCTGTGGACAACGGGGGGGTCAGACAGTGCGGGAGGATGACCAGTTGCAGCCAAGATCAGGGGGAGCACAGGGTGCTGCTGCTCCAGCTTAAACCAAGGCCACCTTATCTGAGCTGCGCTGGGAGAGCTTCACTCAGTGGAGCCGCTCCAGCAGCTCCCACTGTGCCAGTGCAGGAGCAAAGGGCCCTGTCACAGGAGCACCCTGCCACCCACAGCACTGCCAGCAGCTCAGCTCCCGCGCTCACCGCCGGCCCCTCGGCCTTGCTGCGTGTTTTCCTCATGTGCTCCTTGACCTGCTGCAGCCCCTTCCTCTTGCCGTGCTTGGCGGCCATCCAGAGGCTGCGCTGGAAGCCCGTCAGCCCCGAGATGGCCATGTGCATGCTCATGGTGTCCAGGAAACGCATCTTGGAGCCCTGCAACACAGCACAGTGGGAGAAAAGAGAGGGTTTGGGATATGCTGGAGGAGCTGCAAGTCCTTTGCTCAAGCTGCTTTTGCTAAGGGAAACTTTGCCTCCCACACTCCCCTTCTGAGAGGCTATCAGTTGTTCAAAGGTTCCTGCCACATCCCCAGCTGCCATCCTGCAGCCTCCAGCAGCCCTATAAGGTGCAAGAGTATTTTCCTCTATAGGGATCCAGCCTCAACCTGCTATGCAGGACAAAGTGAGCACAAACCTGGGGTACCCGTGCAGAACAGCATCTGTCATAATAACCCTCAAGAGCCAATACAAATGACTATCTGGATAAGAAACTGCAGCTGCCAGTACAAAGCAAAGGCTCAGTGATTACCTGGATTAGGTACTGCTCCTTGATGAATGCCCGGTCGAAGGCCACGTTGTGTCCCACCACTACTCTCTCCATCCAGTCCTGTTTGCTGGCACAGCTGGCACCTGCTGGGCTCTCCATGGGAATGAGGTCAGCCAGGGTGAGGTGGCTGGACCAGGAGTAACGCTGCTCCAGCAGCCGCCTGCTGCACCACGAGTACCTGAGAGGGACACATGGCACCCGCAGCTGTCACAACGCACCCTCAGTGCCACGGGGAGCTGAGCAGGACCCCACCTGTGGGAGGGAGGTGATCAACCCCGGGGAGTGCTGTGCTTGCTAAGCAGGACACACATCCCACACCCCACATCCCAGAGCCACACTCTGGGGCTTTGTTGTGTCTTCCCTGCAAGCCAGCAGCGAATTGCAGGAAGAGGCTCCGCTCAGGACCATCCCCATCCTCTCAAAACCGTGTCCCCCCAGCCCTGCTGTGACCCCAGCGTTGCTGCTGGCACTGCATCTCACCAGGCGTGCGGGGACACCGCCACGGCCAGCGTGGGGCAGTGGCCATCAGCCACGCACACCTCCACGTCGAACACCAGCGCCCGCTCCTCGGGGAAGTCGACAGGCTGCGCTTGCCCGCCGGGGCCATAGCGGGTCCAGCCCGGCTCCCACGCCCACTGCTCGGGCAGCGGGGGCAGCTCGCAGCGCAGCAGCTCGTTGGCCGCCTCCAGGTAGGGCAGGCTCTGCTTCTGCGCCAGGAGGCGAAAGTGCTCGTCGATGTTGTCCCCGTACATGCGGGGCAGCTGCAGCTCCACGTCGGGCAGCGTGGAGGTCTCCTTGCCCCACAGGTCGTGGTGCTGCAGGTGCCGCACGCTCCGCTGCACGTCCTCCGCCGAGTAGCGCACCTGGGCCCCGCGGAAGATCTGCTCGTGGAGGCTCCTGGACAGCATCTGGATGTTGAGGGGGTTCGTGCGCCGCTGGCCCGCGCCCGGCTCCTGGCCCGGCTCCTGCGGCAGCGGGCGGCTGGCCGAGGAGCTGGACGGGCATCGCCGGGGCTGGGGGCTGCAGCCCCTCACCGAGCGCACCCAGGACACGCGTCTCATCGTCCGCCCTGCTCTGGGACGTGCCCCGGCACGGGCGGCTGGAGCTGCGGGGGAGAAAAGGCGAGGGGCGGGCTCAGCACTGACCGCCACCCCCGCCATGCACGCACTGCCCTGGACAGTCACGCACTCCTCTGTACAGCTGTGCCCCCATACAGCTGTTTCCCCATACAGATGTTTTTTCTCATACAGTTGTGTCCCTATACAGACGTTTTCTCTCATATAGCTGTATCCCCATACAGATGTTTTCCCGAATACAGATGTTTCCCCATAAAGCCGTGCCCATACAGCCGTGCCCCTATACAGATGTTTTCTCGATACAGCTGTGTTCCCCATACAGCCGTGCCCCCCATGTTCGCTTATACAGATATGTTCCCCCATACAGATGTGTCTCCCATCCAGATGTTTCCCTCCCCAAATTCCCCTCGGTTCCCACCTGGTCCCCGCAAGCGCCGCCGGGGCCTGGACCGGCGGGCAGATCCAAACCGGGGCGCCCGGGGGAGCTTCCGGCCGCGGTGACGTCCCGTCCCGTCCCGCCCCCCTCCGTGCATGGTACGGCCCTCCGGGATTCCCTCAGTAACGCACGCGGGATGGCGGGAGTGGAGGTGGCCGCGTGGCCTAATGGATAAGGCGTCTGACTTCGGATCAGAAGATTGCAGGTTCGAGTCCTGCCGCGGTCGACTCTCGGAGCTCGGTACTGGCGCTCGTTGTTTTGCTCCTCCCGCCCGTGACGCCGCTCCGGGGCTCCCGCGGCCCCGGTACCGCGCTCACCGCGCCCGCGGTTCGCCTTTTGCTCGAAGGTTTAACGGGCCCCACGAAGCAGGCGGGGCGCGGGAAGCGCTGCGTGCGAGCAGGCGGGAATGCTCAGGGTGGTGGGGCCAGCACCACGCTCGTCCTTGTCAGCCTGAAAGCCCCAAGCCTCAGGGACAGGTTTGGGATGGAGCAGTGGGTGGAGAGGCAAACATGAGCACAGGTGTGGGATAATGGGCTGTGGGGTGGGGGCAAGGGGGTGTAGAGTGCAAGGAAGGGGGTGCAGAGTGCAAACAATGGATGTAGGGCGAAGGGAATGGGATGTGGGGTGCAGGGTGCAGAGAAAAGGTCACAAGATGGGGGATGTAGGGAATGGGTGTGAGGAATGGGATGCAGGTTGCAGGCAGGGAAAGGGCCATAGAGGCAGGGATGGAAGGAAGGGCGTATAGGGTGCAAGGAATGGAAGATATGGTGCAACATGAAATGTAGAGTCCAAAGAATGGGCTGTAGGATGTGGATGGATGTGGGGTGCAGGGAAGGGCATATAGGGTGAAGGGAATAGGCCACAGGGGCAAGGGATGGGATATAGGGTGCAGGGCAGGGATGCAGGGTGCTAGGAACTAGAGTGCTAGGATGTAAAGGGGAAGGTATGGATGTAGAGCACGAGGAATGGGATGCAGGGTGCAGGGGAAGGGTCACAGGTGCAGAGAATGGGATGCCAGCTGCAGGGTGCGGGGGATTCAGGGTGCAAGGAATGGGATGTAGTTGACAAGGAAGGGAAATAGGAGGTGCCAAGGTGCGCACAGGTGGGTGCAGGCCCACTGGACGCCGCAGGAGCTGTTCTGGCCGGGACGGTGGCTCCCGGCAGAGCCCAGCCCCGCGCTGACATTACCGTGCCGTGCCGTGCCAGGCCGGGCCGAGCCGGGCCGCCAGGTGGCGCTGCGGCCCCGCCGCTGTGGGCCGGGCCGGGCCGGGCCGGGCCGGGACCCGCGGGGCCGTCGGGGCGCGGACATCGCTCGGGTCCGGTCCCGCTCCCCGCCTCGCGTACGGCACCGGGCAGGGGCAGAGGCACCGTGAGTCCCCTTGGCCCCTCCCGGCCCCTGCGGAGCTCCAAACCCCGGGTGCGCCTCGTCTCCAACACTCCAGCTCCTCATCACCCCCCCTCAGGGGTGCAGGATCGGGGGGATGGAGGGTGAGGAACCGCTGCCCTTCACTCCCCGAAAAGGCAGAGCCAGCATGGGAGCGCTGTGGGGTGTGAGGAACACGCACACAAACACAGGGCGCGATGCAGGCTTCTGCGGCTCGGAATGCGTTTCACAGCCCCTCGGTGCCCCCCAAAGTCCCTGCTGCCCCCCAGCTTGAGATTCGATGTGGGGGTTGTGCTTCACCCAGGTTCACTCAGCAGCGGGAGGCACCTGCTTTGCCCGAGCCTGCCGGGAGCCACAGGGGTTGCCTGTCCTCGGCCACCTCCATACCGGGGACTTGAGGTTTCCTGGTCTTTCTGCGGGAGCTTGGCGAGGCGCGGGGTGCGGAGCCGGCGGGGAGAGATGCTCCAAGACTGCGGGTGCTCTGGGGGGATGGAAGAGCCGTGAGCTGCCCTGGAGTGAAGGGAAGAAAGGTTTAGCTCCGGGGTGGCTCTAGGAAAGCACCCGGGTGCACTTGTTCTCCCCTCCGATGCATTGTGTTAACGCCGTTTTCTCTTATTTGGCGCCTTTCGTCTCCTTTTTTTTAATCGTGTTCGCAAAAAATTAAATTCTAAAAAACCCAAACCCGCCCTATCAAAAAATTTCCTCCTCTCTCCAAAGCGCAAATAGAAAAAATAAATTCTCTTCTAAATGTTTCTCGCGGCAGCGCTCTGGGGAGGGTTGATGACAACGAGCTCCGCTGCCTTGTCCGCAGGCAGGACCGGGCCGGGGCTGCCTGTGCCTCACCCGAGTGCGGGCAGGAAGGTTCGGCAAGGTGTGCACCATTAAAAAAAAAAAAAATCACCACTGTGGACAACCCGAAATAACCACAAAACCCCGCGTTTCGGAAGAGCTGGATGCAATGCATAAGTCGGAATGGGATATGTATATATATTTTTTTTTTCATTCTCTAGGTTTTTTGTTTTTATGTCTGTCTGTCTGTCAGAGGAGCATCCCCATCCAGGTGCGCCCCGTCGGGGTCCGGTACCGGAGGTGGGAGCTGCGACTTGTAGCCAGCTTCTTGGAGACCCCACTCCCCGCCGGGAGCTCAGTGCTGTCTGTCGGATAATGGGGCGGTGGGACTTTGTTTAACCCCGTTGCCCCCGGGGCCAGGGGTCAAGGGCTTCCTCTTCCCCCGGGACACGGCGGAGACGCCGCTGGTCACAACAGGAGGACCGCGGTGAAGAGGAGGAGGCGATGGCCGCTGTGTACCCCTGTCCCCGCCGCGGCCCTCCCCGTGCGATCGGCGAGGAATCTCCTAAACCCCCTTCTCTCCCCGGTATCGAGAGGCTGAGAAGGGCTCCAGATGGGTGTTTTGGGGGAGCAGGGGGCGGCCAAACATCACCACGGGGCAGAGGGTGATGATGCAGAGAGGCGGCCCCTGCCCGGTTCTGCTTTCCCCTCCCAGCTGGAGCAGGACGTTTTTAACGGGGCGCCGGTTTTAACGGGGCTTCACCTCCTGCCTCCACAGGTAGAGATGTCTCAGCTGCCCCCCCGGAGCCAAGAAACGGGAGAAACGGGCAATTTTTATAGGTGACGTACGGGCTTACGTGGGAATCCATGCCCAGCACTGCTCTTTCAGCTTTTTTTTTTTTCTCCTCAAATAACCCTTCCGTGAAGCTCGTATCCCCCTGTTTCAGCTCGCAACCCCTTTTCCAGGCTGGGGAGGAGTCGAGAGAGAGGGAAAGAAAAGAGAAAAGAGAATCACCCCAACATCCCGCTCTTTCCCTGCTCGGGAAGCGAGCCCCGGAGCTCCCAAAGTGAGCGCTGAAGAGGGCGACGGGAGGCAGGCGGGAGCCGGCTCCGAGGTGGAGGGGTCGGGGGTGGGATGAGAGCAGAAGAGGACCCTCCTTTTCGGGATTAAGGGAGAACCAGCGAAGGAGGGAAGCTGGCGGCACCGCGGGCAGCCGAGGTAAGTCCCTCTCCTGCCCGCAGCAGTGGTACCCGAGCCAAGGCTCTGCTGCGAGGGATGCTTTGAGGGTTCAGAGGAGCCCGATCCCGTGGGGCGCCCCTTCCCGGGGCTGCCCCAGCACAACCCGCGGGCTCTGCGGGGCCCGGGCTGCTTTGGCGGCTGCGGCTCCTGTGGAATCGGTGCCGGTTCTCGCGGCCCGGGGGCTGCCGACAGCCCCTGCCCCGCTCCGTGCCCGCTCCCTCGGGGCTGGGTCGGGGTCCCCCCGGGCCGTGCAGCCCACGGATCCCGCTCCCAGCCCCCGGGGCTCCTCCCGTGCGTGTCTCAATTCGCTCAGGCTTGACTTGGCAATAAGCTCTCTCAATAGGGTGACAATAGAGCCCCGGTGGGACCCGAACAAAGAATTTGAAAGTAGTTAAATTGCAGGACACGTCCATCGCCTGGGTGCTTGAATTAAAAAAAAAAAATAAAAAGAAGAAAAAAAAAAAAAAAAAAAGAAAGAAAAAAAAACAGAGAAAAGAGAAAGGAGAGAGACTTTTCTTTGGGCTGGTGAGAAAATGCTCAGGGTAAAAGTTGGTTTGGCGTCTTCATTTCAGCGACAATGGAGCAGAGCTAATTCAATAGGAAACGCGGGGATTTTTTAATGAAAAGACCGCCGGGGTTACACCGAAGTTAAGCTCTTGTGAATTAATTATTAGGGCAAATAAACTGGGAGGGGGGGAGCGCTCGGGAGGGAGTGTTGCAATTTCTTAATATTCTCCTTTTCGTGTTTAACGACAATGCCATTAGGTTTTCGACTCTGGGTGAGCAAAAGGATTTCTTGCACTCCCCGGGAAGAGGAGAAGACGCGCTTTTTTCTTTCTTTCTTTCTTTTTTCTTTTTCTTTCTTTCTTTCTTTTTTTTTTTTTTTTTTTAATGGTGTTAATTGCTTTTAAAATAAAATACTACTGAATTTGGCAACGAGCTCCAATTTCTGCTGGCAGTGGCATTTGGAGTTGTATTTCCTTTCGTGGCAACTCGCAGATGCAAAAAAGAAAAAATAACGGGGGGATTTAAAAACACGAATGTAAAGGCGAGGCGGCGTGTTCGGCTGATGCAGATCTCTCGGGCTCGATCGGTTTGTTTTTTCCTACATAGAAAACCTGTCTGGGGATCCCTGTGTATTCATCGGGGTGGCGAGAGACTCCCCAGAGCCGCTCCGGGGCATCGGTGGAGTGAATCGGAGATAAAAATTAGAAGCCAGGTTAAACGCAGGAAGGAAGAGGAGAGGTCAGAAGCGAAGTAAAGGTGTGCCAGGAGGGATTGGGGGGGGGGGGGGGGGGGGCTGTGGGGTTTTGGGGAGGGCTTTTTGAGCCTTACAGCAGGCTGCAGGCGGTGCAGTATGTGTGTGATTCTGTAAAGACCATAAGGAAGGTAGAGGCGGAGGGGAGAGGAGGGGGACGCGCCGGCTGTACCTGCGTGCCCGCGCCCCGCGTCCAGCTCGCTGCGGCCACCGGGAGCTGCGCTGCGCCTGGCGGGGCCAACCGGGCTCCGGGCTCGGCCTGTGCGTCGGGAAGGCACGGCACGGCCCGGCCCGGCCCGGTACGGCTCCAGGACAGACTGCCTTTCCAAGGCCGGGGACTCGGCCCGGGGGCAGTCTGTGCCGCTGCTCTGCCCGACGGCTGCAGGCGGGCCGTGCTGTGCTGTGCTGTTCCGTGCCAGGCTGTGCTGCGCTGGGCCGGGCCGGGCCGTCTCGGGTCCTTTCAGCATTTGGACAGCGGTGCGAGGCCAAGAGACCCTGGGAGCTGCCCGGGCCAGGGGAGGGTTAGGGGCAGCCGCAGCCCTTTCCCTGTCCCCCGTCACGGGGTCCGTTCCTCATGGGATGGGGGGCACCACCAAGAGGGGACTCGGGTGGCGGGGTCTGGGAGGGAACTGGTCCCGCTTTCCCCTGGAGAATCGCTTCCCGGGGCTGGGGGAAGAGCGGGGCGCCCGGTGGGGCGGCCAGGTGAGCGACGGCGGCCCCGGGGGAGCGGGAGGCAGAGGGACTCACCGGGGGGAAGGGGGGTACACGGCCCCCCTCCCCCGCAGCCCCGTCCTCGGGGGGTAATTAAGGGGTGAGGCGGAGGGGCTGCGCTTTCTGCTCGGCGGAGCCTGCCAGCCACCAGCCCCCGCCGCCACCGCCGTCTTCCTCCCGTCCTCCTCCTCTCCCCCTCCCTCCCACCGCCTCCTCCCCTCCCCCTCTCCCTCCTCCTCCTCCTCTCCGCCATGGTTGGAGTGAATAGGCGGCTGCCGGGCTGACGTCAGTGCGGGCAGAGCCTGCCGGCGGCGGCAGCTCCCGGCCAGCGACCAGAGCCGGCTCCGGCAGCAGCCGGGAAGACGCACGGAGCCGGGGCAGAGCCGCCTCCGCCGCCCGCGCCCGGGGCTGGGAGCTGCGGGAGCCGCCGCTCGGCCGGGGGCAGCCCTGTCCGCCCCTCCGCCCGCCCCGGGGAGGGGAATGGCCCCGCCGTCCGCTTCTCCCGGGGACCACCGTCCTGCCCTCCGCACGGCAGCAGAGTGAGTGTCGCGGCCGGGCATCGCCGCCTCGGCGGGGCGGCCCCGGGGAGGCGGGAGGGCGCGGGGGGACAATCTGGTCCGGGGGAACACACCGGCTGCCGGAGGGGGAGGAGGGAGGCAGGGACAGAGGGACGGGGGATACGAAGTTGGGCCGGTTCCCGCCGGGAAGTTGGGCGCCTCCAGGTGCCGGCACCACGCGGGACCGGGACCGCCCAGCGCCGCTCCCTGGCCCCGGCTCACCCCTCTCGGGGCACGAGTGCGAAACACAGGGGATTTTGCTGCCGGGGACGCGTTTGCTCCGGCAGCTTCTCCCTGGATGCCCGGCACGTTGCAGCCCGGGAGAGGGGCCCGGAGCGGGCTGAGTCCGGACGGAAAGGCGGGGAGCTGGGACCGAGCGCTGCTGGGGACTGCCGAATTTCCCCCAAACCTCCCCTCTCGCCAGTCTGAGAAGCGGCACCGGGCAAAACGCCCGGATGAGGCCGAGCCTCCCGGGACACCCAGGCTTTAGGCCGCGGGAGAAATCCCGGGCTCCCGAGGAAGTTCATCCTCCCGGTGCAGCGGGTGTTGCTGCTGGGCCTGTTTTTAGGGGTGACGGGGAGGACACCAGGGCGTCCCGCTCCCCTGCTCGTATTTACCCCTGAGGACCAGCAAAGGGACTACCGCTGCTCGTGCTCTGATCTGCCACCAGCTTCTCGTGCTGGAGGATTTATTTCATTTTTCATTTGCTGCATGCATTTTATTTGCTAAAAAAAAAAAAAAGGCGAAAGCATTTTTATTTTACTTAATCCTTGTTTATTATCATTTCCTTTTTCTTTCTGATTTTATCCTATTTTAAAATATTTTTCCTTTTTTTAAATTTTTTTATTTTTTATTTTTCCTCCCATTCATTTTTTCTTTTTGCTCCCTGCCTTCCCGCGAATGCCTGCTTCCTCTGGGTTTGTTGTTTGGTTTTCGTGGTTTTTTGGCTTTTTTGTTTGTTTGTTTGTTTTTTGTTTTCCTTGTATCACCCTGGAAGTGAAATGCATTTTAGGCCTCAGCCTTAAGGAAACCCGAATCATAGCAGTGCAGGTGGCCTGAGAGTCTGCACCTGGCCGGATCCCTTCGACGTGCCTCCACCCCCGGCCCCCGGACAGGCAGCACCTCGCCCCGCCAAGCGAGGAAGGTCCGGGGCTGTCCCCACCCGGTTCCCGGCCCCGACGGCCGAGAGAAGAGAGGAGCCGGGGGTGAGACGCAGCCGCTTTGCCTTTTCGGCGCCGGGGTTTGCTCAGAGGCGGCTTTTAATTACTAAACAAAGCGACGCGTCTCCTTCACGCCCGTCGGGAGCTGCCGCTTCTTTGCCAAGCCCCGATGGTGAGGGGAAAAGCAAAAAAAAAATCAAAAAAAATTAAAACAACCAAAAAAAAACAATTAGAAGAAGATGCAGCTCGAGGCTGCGAGGCGTGGGGGGTTACTCCAGGTTGGCTAAAAATAACTTCTCCTAATTAAAGAAAAGTGACGTCAGACGTGCAGGACGTAGAAGAGGGGAAGGCAGCGGACTCGTTCCTGGGCGATCACGTTAAATAATTCAGGGGCGGCCTGGTGACCGGGCTCTTCCGAGGTGCGGCCAGCGGGGCCGCCCGCCTTGCCCGGGGCCGGGGTCACCGGAGCAGGGAGCGGCAGCGGCGCCGTCCTGCCCGCGGGTGGGGCCGCAGGGCCGGTGCAGCACCATGGCCAGAGCCACACCGGCACCTCCGTCCCTCCCCGTCCCGTCGGGCCACCGCCGCTCGGGTTGTTTTCTCTCGTGCAGATGAAGGCGAGCCCCGCGGCCCCCGTGGGCGGCCCAGGGGAGGAGGAAAGGAGCTGTCTCTGGGCGATGCCACCGCAGCTCCGGAGCCAGGGCAACCCCGCCGATCCCTCCCCAGGCTTCTCTCTGGTGCTTTGCGCTGTGCCAAGGAGCCATTTTGTACGCATCCTGATAAAATTGCGCCAAAAAGAAAGCCCAAACAAACCCTACTCCCCCCACCAAAAAAACTCAAAAAATAATCTTTTTTTTTTTTTTTTAATTCCACAATACCCAAAGGCTAAAGACAAACAAAAATACCCCTAGCGCAAGGTATTATCTCCCACGTACTGGGGCTCTGCCTATAAGGAGAGGGTCAAGGCGAGAGCTCCGAGCAGAGCAAGACATTGCCGAAAAGGAGCAGGGAAGAAATATATTATCATATATATTTCTGCCAAGAAAATCACCTCCTTTGACCGTCAGAGAGAGGGAATCCCCTCTCCAGCCCCGAGAAGCCCGGCGAGCTGCGGTGGTTTACCCGTAGCATCCTCGCTTGAGCTACACGGCGGCCCGGAGGCTCGGCACGGCGGGCGGGAGACCTCGCACGGCGGCAGCCGGGCAGAGCTGCGGCTTAGGGGGGCTGGCTCTGCCAGTCTGGGCCCCCTCGCCGCTGCCGCAGGGACAACGAGGCTGGAGCGGGGCCGCCTCGCCGCCCGAACGGCCCCGGGAGCGGGGAAAGCTGCCGGCGGCGCCCCGAGCTTCTCCCGGCCACCGGGGCCCCGCGGTGAGAAAGGGGGCCTCCCCCGTGGGGATAAAGCGAGGCCGGTGCCTGGGCCAGGCGAGCCCCTGGTGCCCGCTCGGTGCCACCGTCCCCGCACCCCGGGCTGTCCTCCCAGGCAGCGGGGCGGACGGGCGACTTCCCCCGCCCCAGCCGCCAGCGTTCTAGCTGCGACCACCCTAACAGAGAAATCAATAAATTAGGAGAAAATCCAAGGCCGTAAAATTAAGGAGATCCCAGTCATGGCATTTCCCCCCCGCCCTGTCTCTAAGATAGATTAAAATAAAAGCCGGCCAAGTCCCCTCTCGAGCGGCTCGGGCCGCGGGGGAGGCACCGAGGGGCTGGGGACGGAGAAAATATTTCTCCCCACCTTGTCCAGCCCCATCGGGGCGGCCAGAGCACCCCCGGGCCCGTTTCTCGTTAGGCAGGAGGCGGGAGGGAGCCGGCGGTCCCTGGGAGCCAAGCAGGGGTGGCCGGGCTCGCCTGGGCGCCGAGAGCAGCGCCGGCTCGCAAAGGGCTGGCAGCCCTCGTCCTTTAGCTTTTAGCCTGATTGAGCTCGTAGATTTTATTTATTTAATTTTAAAATTATTTTTAAGGAGATGGCGGGGAGGGGGAGGGCGAAGAGAGGGAGAAATAAATAATCCGAGCGGAGCTCGCCGGGAGACGGAGGCGGCGGGACCGGCAGGCAGCGCTCTGCCGCGGCTGCTCCCGCCGAGATCGCTTCGTTTCGCGGATCCCTCGTTTTGTAGCAGGTCACATTTTTTCCCTCGTTTGGGATTTAAAGAAAGGCTGTGTCCAGAAGCGGCGAGGGATTACAATTATTTATTTATTTATTTATTTATTTATTTGAGTGAGGAGCAGGTCAGTTAAGCACCCCAGATAATCATATTTACTTCCTGGCATTTTAGTCTGATTATTGTTGCTGGTATTATTCGTATGTGCCGGATTCGCTGCTACACGCACACCGCGTTAAGAATCTGTGCAGGAAATAGCAGAACCTGGAGGGGAAATAATTAAAACTGTGGGGAAACGGGGAGCAGAGAGGATCTGTGGGGGATCGCGGGTACGTCCCCGGGGCACGCCTCGGGACGGGCGAGCCCCGCGTCTGGCTGGGGAGAGAGGGTTTGTCGGGCTGCCCCCGGGTGCGGAGGCCGGACGGGAAGGGCATTTCTGGGGGAGGAGAAGGTGTGAGTGAGGTAGGCAGCATGGAAGGGGGGCGGTGCACGGGGAGGAGAGGGAAAAATGGGAGAAAGAGTCGGGAATACGAAAAGAAAATGGGTGGAAAGGGAAAAGGTGGGAAGAAAGGAAAGGCCAGGGAAAGGCAGAGAGTGAAGGGGAGAGGGGCTTGGGAGAGGGGAGAGAGGGGAAAGGGAAAGAGACGAAAAGGAGAGAGGGGAGTGCCGAGGAGGCGGAAAGGGAGGTTATAGTTGCAAGTGCAGGACTGTGCAGGGGTGCTGCTCGCCTCTCCCCCAGCCCAGCGGAGGTGCGGCGGGGGCACGTCGGGGCGGGAGGAAGCGGGGAGGGGGTAGGGGAGGTGAGCGATCCGCGGCGCAGCCCCCGGCACAGGCCGGGGCAGGGCGGGAGGAGGCGGCCGGTGGCGGGGTGCGGCTGCGGGGCCGGTGCCGCCCGGTGCCGCCCGGTGCCGCCCGGTGCCGAGCCGTGCCGAGCCGTGCCGTGCCGTCCCGCCCCGTCCCGTCCGGGCCCGCTGCAAAGCCCATCCCGGGCTGGAAAGCGCGGGAAAGGGGGCGCTGATTTAAATGAGGGCTCGGGGATTGGCTGGGCGCGGCGTGACGTCACTTCCCAAAGGGGGCGATTACCATGCGAGGGGAGTAGAAGTTGGGCAGCGGGGCGGGAGCGCGAGTGCCGCTCGCCGGGCCGGGCCGGCGGGCTGGGCACCGAGCGCCTCCGCCGGCCCCGCAGCCCAGCCCAGCCCAGCGCTGCCCGGCCCGGCCCGGCCCGGCCCGGCCCGGCCCGGCCCGGCCCGGCCCGCATCGGCTCGGCTCGGCACCGCCCGACCTGTCTCGGTACGGCGCGGTTCGGCTCCGAGCCCCCGCGGCAGCCCGCCATGCGCCCGTGGCTCTGCCCCGGCTCGTCTTCTCCGCTTCGTATTTATCTTTTTTTTTCTCTCTCTCTCTTTTCTTTTTTCTTTCTTTCTTTTTTATTTCTTTTTTTCTTTTTTTTTCTTTTTTTAATTTTTTTTTTATGTGTGTGTGGTTCCCGGTGGCAGCTCCTGGCCGCCCTGCCCCGGCCGTGCCCGCACCTTGGAGCGGACGGACGGACGGACGGACGGATGGCCGGCATCCCCGACGGAGGGATGTTTCTGTCTTTGGTTATCTAGCTGTATGAGTGTTGTGGAGCCATCATAAAGCTAGATAACCGAAAGTAGAAATGACTTCCAGACCTGCTCGCCCAGGGGAAGCGGCCGCACCAGGACCGGCAGTGCAGAGACGGCCCGACTCGCCGCCCTGGGGGCTCCAGGTAAGGTCTGCGGTTCCGCGACCTCCCCGTCGGGCCGCTCCGGGTAGCCCGGGGCTCCGCGGCAGCGGGCGGGAGGGACAGGGACAGGGAGGCGAGCCCTGCGTCAATTCTTCATTTGCCAGATAAACCCGGGGTTTAATTATCGTTTAAACGCACGGCGAAATTCACTCCTAGGCTGCGGGGTGTCGCGGCCCTGGGGGCATGGAGAGAGCGAGCGCCCTCCCCAAATAAATCTTCCCCGCATCCCAGCCTACGGGTCAGACCACGGAACCTCCCAGCTTTTGGCTATCTTTCCTTCTCTTTCTCTCTCCTGCTCTATTTTTTTCGGCTTTGGATTTGATCCTGGCCTCTCTTTGGAAGGTCAAGTTGGTGAGAATGTGATCACTTTTCTTGCGTGGTGGCTGTTGCTTTTGTCCGTAGCTGCGGGGGAATGCCCGGGGAAGGGGTCCCGCTGTTGGGTGCACCCCTCCAGCGTGCAGCCGCCCGGCCTGAGGCTGCTTTGGGAGCCGAGCACTTGGCAAGGCACAAAGCCTCCCTCACCTCCGCTGCAAGCCCCAGAAGTTGAAACATAATATGTATTACAATGTCTGGCAAGTAATAATAATAATAAAAAAAAAAAAAAAGAAAAAAAAAAAGAAAAAAAAAGGTGGAAAAAGAAAGAAAGAAAAGAAAAGCAATTGGCACATCTGCATTCCGTTCCCATGGCGACACAAAGCACCGTGCTCTCCGCCAAGCCTCCCCGGCACGTTTTCCCAGCTGGCGTGGGGCGAGCGCCCCTGGCCGGGACCGGGGTCCCCCGGGCCCCCCGGCACCCTGGGGCAGGCTGGGAGCATCGCCACCAGCCCCTCGCCCGGCGCTGGCCGCTCGCATCCCGCAGGGATGATCCCCGCGCTGCCGCCAGCCCGCACGGGTCGTGACAGCTCCGGGAAGGCTGCAGAGAGAACCCTTCCCGTGGCAGGGGTTGCGAGTGGGCTGTTAGCCGGCTCTCTGCCCCCCAGGAGATGCTGCGGGAGATGAGGAGGGAAAGACGCTGCCGCGTTCCCACTCCTCGGCGAGGTGGAGCGCGGGTACCCGGCCCGTGCTCTCCTCCGCAGTGGGCATCCCTTGCCGCGGGGCCGAGCCGCCCGTGCCCGGCGGCGTGCGGGGGCGGCGAGAGGTGGGAGCCCCCCGCACCTCGCAGACAGGTTTTCCACCTTCCTTTGCACGGGGGAATGGCGTCAGATGCCACGTAGGCCCGCAAAGCTAAATCTGCCTGTGCACCCTTCCAGGGCCAGCAAAGCACCGCCATAACCACAGTAAGGAAAAAGGATCTCAGCCTGAATTTGGCTATACCGGGAGAAAGAAAAGTTCTGAGGAGCTGTTATTATATATTCTAATGAGAAGTCATTGGAGAAATTAAAAAGGGCAGAGAAAGACGAAGACGCCAGCACTAATTCCGCAGGAAGCCTCCCAGGGAAAAGGCTGTGTGAGTGTGAACGCTGAAAAGCATGAAGGCCTGGAATTAGACTATCATTTAGAAAGCGTTACTAATCCGAAGTTACAGCAGTAATTCCATGATTTGCTGGGTCCCACACGCAGCGCCAGAATTAAAGATACGGATTTTCTAGAAATGTAACTCAACTGTGGCACCGAGTCTCGGCAAGATCCGAATGAATCATTCATTCCAAAGGCAGCGAAAGACGTGTCATTAAGAACCAACCTCCTTCTCTCCAGCCCATCTGGAATATGTATACTTGATGCAATCCCAGAAATTGTGGAAGAGATCGGAGGTGGGGAGGAAGGAATGTAGTCCTTTCCCTCCTTTATTATGTTGGCTATTTTTAAGAAATAATTTTCCAATTATTTTCACAATATTGTGAGTGGCGCTCAATTCTTCTCCTATTTATTTTTTCCCCCCTTTCGTGCGCTAGCATCGAGTCAGGTGGAAACGGTTTCAGTGGAGATGCTTTGAAACTAGACTGAACAAAGCAGGAGGGAACTGAGCAAGGTGGTTGATGAATGCATTTATTCCGGAGTAATGATTTGATGGGGGATGGAGGAAAGAAACATTCAAATTCCTAATGAATGTAATTCAGGAGGAATCATTCAACCAGCATGTTAGAGAAAATCTGTTTGGTGGGAGTGTTCTGCACTGGCAGAACCCAGGAGGTATTTCTGTCCCTGGCTTTTGTAATTGCAAAAGGTGAAAATATAAAAAGAGGATGTGAGGAAAAAAATACACACACATATAATAAATATCTTTGTGTGTGTATATATAAATACATATATATATATATATAATTTTATGAAATAAAATGGAAGTGTGGAAATCCGTGTCTACGTGAGAACTCTTACAAAGGATTGATGCAAGCTTTTTCACCTTGCTATTCAATCAGCTGGTCAGAAACCACTCTTGACTTTTACTATTTTTTTGTCTGCACAAAATCACCTCTCCTGAGCTGATTTTTCGGGTATTTTTTCAGGCCACGTACTTGGTGCACTTACCCCAGAGCAGCTCCCCCGAAGGGCACTGAGACAGGGACTGAGCGATTTGGCCTTAAATGTCCAGGAGAAAGAAATTGCGGTTGAATTTTTTCTGGTGCTTCAGTGCTTCATTTTTGCCCCCATTGTTGGCATGAGCCTGTGGGTGTCTCGAGGAGGTGTGGAGGCAGCACCCCCTCAATTAACAAGGGAGGTGGCAGTCAGTGATGGGGGACAGCGGTGTGAGAATCCCCAGCTCATGCGTGCGTGGGTGGGGGTGAGGTGGTGGAGGAAGCCCCCCAGCAAATCTCTGCTTGTGACATACCCGCTGCATCTAGAGAGTCCCTGGCAGCCCACTGACAGGTCTCTGCTCTCTGTCTTTATGTTTTTTTAAGTGCCATATTGGAAGGGAGGTCCCCAAGGGTCTGTCCTTGGGCCAGGGATGGATTTTGGCTGGACACAGTTCCCTTTGTGGCTTTGCTTTTTGCCCGGTAAGGGTAACTGTTGGTTAGGATGGATCTTTGCCCCTGCGTAGGCAAAACCCAGAAGGGGAGGCATCTTTTTCGGGCGTGCTGAGAGTCCATGTCCCGGCATTCCTGGTTCCTTCTCTTCTCAGTGGGAGTCTCCTGGTGGAGCAATAGGATGCAGCGTAGGCCAAACGTGGGTGAGGTTCCTGGAGCTGGGTTGTGATGTCTTTGTTCTTCAGGCAGAGCTGGGGATGGGCAGAGGGAGACAGAAACAGAAGAATCAGCATGTGCCATTGGGGGATAAATGGAAAATATAGTTTGTGGGTTTTATCCCAGGGAAATGATTCTCTGGGAGATTGCGTGCTCCTGCTCATGATTTCCCACCTTTTCCTAAAACTTGTCTGCCATGCAGTAGGTTTGGCTTAGTGCATGTGATGAAGGGGTATGTGATATATAAATACCTGGGGAAGCCAAACTCACCAGGGCTCGGGGTCAGGTGGAGAAGAGGCTGTCCAGGCCCTGCTGTTTGAAGGAGCTCCTCTGGAAGCCAGGCTGTGAGAGCATGCACACTTGGTTATGGATGAAATCCCATCAATGGGCATTTTTGTAGAACTGCCTGGCAATGGCGAGTTCCACTCCTGAGGCTGGGCTCAGCTATTTCTTTTGTCTCTCTTGGCTCCCGTGCCCTCCCTGCACCCTCAATGCAAACGGATGGTGCCTCCCTTTACCTGCTGCTGGAGTTGTCCGTGCCACCGGAGAAAGGGCAGAGCCCAGGAGCTTGGAGGGTCCATCCAACCTGTGGCCGTGGATGGGTGCTGCTCGTCCATCAGGGTGGGATCACGGCTGCTGCTGGAAGCAGTCTCGTGTCTGGGTGAAGGGAAGGGGCTGATTTGGCACCTGCAGGTGCAAGCCCTGAGGCGCCTGGCACGTGGCAGTGCACACACACCGTTTGTGGTGCGGGTACCGCGCGTCACCCTGACACTGCTGCTGCCACATTGCAGCCCCTCAGTCTCTGGATGTCCCCAGGGGTCTCCAGCATGAGGTGGACATGTGGCTGCCCATGCTGACTTCCCCAACACATGGTACAGGGGTTGCCCTGTCCAGGTCAGGGATTTTGGTGTTTCGTGCCCATAAGCCTGGTCACCTTGGAAAGGTGTTTGCCAGGACCCAAACTGGAAAAACATCATCTCAGGCTTCTCACCATCGCTCTGTCCCTCTGAGTGCACGTTTGTGACCAGAGCTTGCATACGAAGCTGGGCCATCACACTGCCCACTGCCGGGCTCCCAGCATCCACAAAGAGTCAGGATGAGGTTCTGGCTTTCGTGTTTTCTAATATTTATTCAGGGGCTCAGGTTTGGTTAGGAGCGTTTGTCTTGAAAGCTGAGGAGTGGGGGTAAAAAAAAGAAAATGGGGGGAGCAAAAGAACACAATCTCCGGCAGTTAGCTGTCTCTTGGAAACTCAGCTTGCTGTTCCTATAGAGGCTTTCTCTTTTCCTTCACCCTGGTCTGGCCTTAAGTACCACTTTAAGCGGGCTTTGCTCATTCACATCCAGGCTCCTTAGAGCAATTGAGCCCGTGGGGGTTTGAAAAGAAGGGACAGTCCTTCAATGGCAGGACCTTGGGCCAGGCTAATTGGTTTTGGTTCAAGGGGATACTGGATTTGTGAAAAGCCCAAAGACATCTTTCCCACGCCAAATCCCGGCTCTTCAGAGGGGGAAGTGAGGGGTGCTAGGTGGAGACGGGAGCTGAAAGAAAGATGGTTTAGTTGAGGAACCTTGTAAGGACCCAGACACCCAGCAGCTTGGGCAGGGATGGGTGCAGCCAGGGGCAGCGCCCAGGGTGGCACAGCAGCAGGGGCACGGTGCCCTTCCTCCTCGGGGTAGGTGGACAGCTGTGGCTGGCTCCCAGTGGCATGCTGGCAGCAGTGACCTGGTTTCATTAAAACCAGGCTTTTTCAGTGCATGCCAGACTCCCATGGAGATGCCACGAATGCAGGAAGGCTGGGACACGGCTCCAGAAACCAAATCGCGTCTGTGTGCTCACCTGTGCAGGCGTAGGGGGAATTTGTTGAGGTTTCCTGTATCTCATTTTGATTTAGGGATTTATTTATTTTTAAACATTTACTCTCTCTGGCACCATTCCAGCAGTCCCACGACCTTTACTCTCTCCAATCCATAAAAATCACTTAATTGTTGGGCTGAAAATCAAGGCTTGGAAACAAAGCCAGCTTATGGGACCATGAGTTCTTGATATATTTCCTGAGAGGACATATTTCTGGGCACCTTCAGAGCAGAGCACACAGCTTGCTGGATATGAGATATCAAGGCATTATTTATTGAGGAAGTCTTCACACTCCCTCATCTGTTATAATTAACTGATGACATTTTTTCTTAGGTTCAAAATATGGTGAAAAAGTATAATTAGCACGAAGCTGAGGCACTGCATTAAAATGTCTCCTATAGTTAATGTAGGGTAGTCGTGCTATTTATTATAGGAGGAGCTGCCTCTGACCTCTGTGTTGCCTAACACTTTTTATTGTAAAGATTCTTGAACTTTTTTTTCTTTTTGAGAACCTCTGACACTCCCATTGTTTGCTGTGGGCCCTTGAAATTCGTCTGGGGGAAGCTCTTCGAGTGGTGAAATGCCTATTCTTTGTCCCTTAAATTCCTTTCAGGTTTAGCTGAATTATGAATTGTTCAGAATCACGATTTCCCTTCGCTTGCCTCTTGGGGGGGGTGGAAATTAAAATTTATTGTTTCCCTGGAATAATAATAACAGATCAGGAGCAGGGTGAAACCATGGTCTCCCACCACTTTATTGCAGAGCTCTGGACCAGCCAGGGAAGGTGGGAGGGTGTTCACAGCTAGCTCCGTCACCCCTTTCCACCTTTAGGTCATATCTTTCCAGCACAGAGCCTTCTCCTGAGAGAAAATTCTTCCATGTTCTGGTGCCAGGAGGAAAAAGTGAAGGGTATGTGGGTGCACTGGCCTGGGCACTGCCAGCCCCAGCAGTCCTCTTCTCTGTCGGCCCCGGGAGAGCAGCCTTCTGCCGCTGCCAGATAACATTAGTCCTGTATTTCATAGTGGCAGAAATCTGTGCTGAGGCTTGGGGCTCGAAATCTCTCTGCCCGTGCAGGATGAAGCAGGGATGGGTGCGGGGTGGAGGAAGGGGAATTTGTTACACTTGCCTACAATTGTTTTTCTTTTTGCTTATATAAACAATCTATTATTTATTAGCTATAAATAATGCATTTTTCTGTATGTTTAGAATGCACGTGATTTCTGTATATTAAAAATGTACATGGTTGAAGGCACCAAAGCAAGCGCTGGCAAGTCGGGGGGTACCTGATTTCATTTTGGCCATGAGACGTTAATTCAGCCTCTCCTTGCCCCTGCCCTTACGAGGCTGACGACACGGTCACAGCCTATTTTTAGCTCACTCCCTCTTTTCCTGTCCAGACTGGCTGCACAGCGAGGTGGAGTTAAGGTTGCATGGACAGCCATAAATTGGACGTTTCCTAACTTTGAAGTGCTTGACCACGCAATCTAAGCGAGGGCTCTTCAGGGCAGTATTTCTGCATGTGGCATTAACTGCATTGGCTGGGGATGTCAAACACAGGGGTAGAGAAGCTGTAGAACAGAAAAGACCCATCGGACTATTGAAAGTGTTGATTTGAATAGGTGGGAGAGTCAACAGAGCCTACACTTGATCTGAATGGCCAAGAAGATGTCTCCAAGCTGAGAGGGGGGAAGCCTTTGTTCCTTCAGTCCCTGCCGTGATGTTTTCTTTGCCTTTGGTTTTCCCTCATTTCCTCCTAAGGAGGTTTGGGCTCTTGCTTTTGAGGAACCCTTGGCTTGTGTAGTGAATTTGTGTGCTGGTGGAAGCGAGGGTGTCCCTGGGAATGTGCACACACACGCACGCTCCCGTCATCGCACCAGCAGACGTGTGCTACCAGCTCGTAGGTCCTTGCTGATTGGCGTCCTTGCCTTGTCTTGCCTTGCCTTGCACACTCCCTCTTTCCCATGTCACTGTCAGGAGCCATTCCACACGTTGGAGGGAAAGGAGAGGCCTTTGTGTTTTACATAGGAAGGATAATCTCTTTTTTAGCTGCTGGAAGAATTACTCTGAAGGTGATTATATGCAAAGCACATTTATCTTTGCTTGAAATAGCACTTTTTTGTTTTCTTTTTTTCCCTTTGTTTACTGGTGGGTATCTCCATTCTGGCTCTCAGTAGAATGCTTGGCTGTCTGTTTTTGAGTGGAGTGGACACCTTGAGCAAATCAGTCTGGAAAGTAAGCAGCCCTTTGTTTTACTTTCCCAGGTATAATGCAGTCACAGCCCCTTGCACACGCCTTGTGCTGATACCAGAGCACTCTCCCCCAGCTGGCAGTGTATTTGCCCTGGGTTATAATTATTTGACCCAGCAATTTTGTGTTTCCAGAATTCCTGGAACCTGATACCTGCCTGGGGCTGTTTCTGGATTGGCACAGGCATCTAAGTGTCCTGTGTTTGGGTTTCCATTGTTTGGGTTTGGCTTGTATTTCATGAGCATCTCTTTCATAACTTTCCCCCTCTCTCCTACCTCTCAGTTCAGCAAAGGGCCTGTCTATCTGAATGCAGGCAATAAACATCTGTTCTCACCCTCACTTCTGTTAATGAGATAGAGACAGGTAAGCATCACACATACCAACTTCCCTGCTCTCAGCAACATCAAGGAAACGGTGACAAGCTATTAATGGAAAGTGATGGTCTGGGTGCTAATTAGTGTTTCCTTTTCAACTTTTACCTACATGTCTGCTGAGATGCCCATCCCAGCCTCTTCTCTCTCCCTGCATCCCTTTGTTTCCAGCATGTTCTGTGTTCACTGTGCACATCCCATGTCAAAGAGTCTTCACTGTTTTCCCCTACCGATCACTTTCTGCATCCCTTCATTCCTTTTTTTCCCCCTTTTCCCTGGCACCTTCATTCTTCTGTGGTTGTTTTAGCAAAGAATAAGCATGATATGATAGTAGGATCTGAAAGCTTGGGGATGGGATATGAGAAGTTGGTCAGGAATTGCTCATCTTCATCACTGGGTAGTAATATTTGCTTGTGGCACTAGTGCATGGGGTCAAATTACCCTGGGGATCTGAGGTCAGAGATCTATCCCCTCTTCCCACAGGTAATGCTGTAGGGAGTCTCCCAGCAGCTCACAGGTCTTGATCATGGAGCAATTAGTATTTAAAGTAGATCTTCTGGTAATGCCCAGAGACCAAATAGGACAGGCCTCCATGGTGTGAGCCTGCAGGAGATGACAGGTCCTGCCCCAGAGAGTTTGTGATCTAAACCCTAAATGGTTTTGCTGTCCACTAGGCCCCTGTTTTTTTAGTGGCTGGTTTTTGAGATCCACCCCAATTTATGCTGCCGCAGCAACATGATTCCTGGTCTCAGCTTGGTGCCCGGTCTGTCTCGTTTCTCTTTCTTCTGGTCCTTGGGCTCTGCCCCTTCCCTAAGGACACTAATCATCCCCTCCTCACCTTTTTTGCACAGGCTGTGGGTTTCTTGCTGCCAGGCTTGTGTCCCAAGGAGCTGCCTAATCTGCCCCTGTCATTCCCAGTCACAGGCTCTGCACACACCATAGCTTTATGGGGAATGCTTGCAGGGCAGTGGGAAGAGGCAGCCATGGTTTGCACATCAGCTAATTAATTTTCATGACTGAACGATGCTGCCTGGTCTCTTGTTTATACTCCTCGCCTCTCCCCTTCTCCCCCTCCTCGCTGACACACACACAAGACGACACATCTCGTAGGAACGTCAGCATCCTTCCACAGCCTTGAGATGCGAGCGGTTATTCTGTTGGCTTGTCAAACGTGGGTTTCCCTGCTTCATGGTACACAGGGGCCCCCTGTTTCACATTTGCTGATTCTTATTAGACCCAGCGCGCCAGGGCCCTGTCTCTCCCTGCAAAGCAACGCGCCGCATCCCATCCATAAATCCAACCCTGGAACAAAGCCTCTTCTACCCTGCCCCATATTTCTACCCAGCCTGCCCGCTTTCCCCTCTCTCTCTCTCTCCCCCTCTCCCGTGCTGAAGGTTTCCTAGTGCCAGGGAGATATGATAATTCTTGTGAAGAGAGCATGAAATGCCTCTGCTCTTTGTGTCTGTTTAATTCAATGAGAATCCCAGCCCCAGATGTCATGAATGGTGGGCTTTGTGCTGGCCCTTCCTAAGCCCTAACCGCCAGCCCAGCTTTCTGTCTTTCTTGTTTCCCACCACTGGATACTGATTAACAAACTAAATTATTTTTCCTCCCTAATGATGTTTTCCCACTTTGCCCACCAGGCTGGAAGAAGCCACGGGGAGGAAAGAGTTTGTGCAAAGGATGAGATAGCCAGGGAGAAAATTAAAGAGACAGTGTTGCTCTCTGAGCTCTGGCAATGCAGGTCCACTCGGCTTTATTTCCTTATTAGAGAACGGGGTCGTGTCTGGCTGTATTTTACGTGGCTGGGTGTATTTCAGCCAAGGGACGGGGTTGAAAGCATCTGCACAACGTATGCTCTGGAGCATGCCAAGGTCTCTAACTCACTTGCAATTGTGTGTGCAAGTTTGCACGGCCCCAGATTTAAGGTCTCTTTTCCAAACATGAGTGACATGCGGTAATTACTTGACATCCGTCCATGCTCTTTCTAATTGAGACAAATTTTCTTTTCCTTAATCAGACATGTCTGAGAGTTCGTGGAGTGGGATGCCTTGGGAAGGGCTGGGACGTCTCCACCTGAGCAAGAAGAGGTGAGTTCCCTGGAAGTCTTGCTGAAGGATCGAGTCCAACTCATGCGTGGGACACCAGCTCTTTTACCTGATCCCTCCCTCCCTCCCTCCTTCCCAGAGCCAAATTCCCGGCCAGGCGTTTGAAACAGGGCCAGTTGTTAGCTGCTGGTAGAGAAGACCAGCAGCGATAATCCAGGGAGCCTGGATGGAGCTGGAGGCAGGTGGCCAAGGCAGGATTGTGCAGAGCCACCTGCTTCTTGGAGCCCAGATGTGCCTCTTTGCTGGACACCAGCAAAGCTGTGTCCCGCAAACACCCTCCTGGAGCAGTAAAAGATAAGTGAGTAGAAAAGATGGTAGGGAGGGAGAGGACCTTTTAACAACAATCTGGGGGTCTGAGTTGTGCTGTTGGGGATCATTGAGAGGGGGTTAGTTTGGCATTTTGATTTAAAAAAACCCGAAACAAATGCAAAAACAGAGCAGCCACTGTGTTGGTGGTGTGGACTTCTCTCAGCTGGGACACAGGCAGGACAGGTCTGATGGACAGGGCATGACAGAGAGCTGGGTGTGCTTAGGAGGGCTCTACAGTGGTGCAGTGCTCAGCCCTGTATTTTCTCGGACAATACAATATATGTATTTATCTCTCAAAATTGAGAGCTTGAGTCAGAGAGGGCCAGAGCCTTGCCTTTCCCTGTGCAGGTCTGGGAGGCTTGTGCAGGCTCAGCTTGTGCAGCAGCTGTCCCTGTCAGAGCCACGCCAGTGCTGCAGTACCCAGCCATGGTTCCCCTTTTCCTCAGCTTCAACACAAAGGGGGAATAAACAGGGAAAAGGGAATTGCTTGTCTGCACCCACCAAACCTCTGCAAGCACACACACATCCAGCAAAGCACTGCCTCTTGTACGGCCTTTGCTTCCCACTTCAGTCACATCTGACCCTTATTACTTCTGCAAGTTAGAACAAGGCAGGAAAAATGGCTGTGCAGTGAGTTTCTTCATGCGCCAGGATTTATTAAGAACAATAGGGGAAATCAATCCATCTATGTAGAATACATCGCAGGCTGCAATGGGATAAAGCATTTATTCCGCTCTTGAAGGGTAGAGCTATAACTCATGGGAGGCAAAACCCTTAGTGCTCTGGAGTCCCTTCCCTTCATGTGTGCAAAGAAATGCTTTAGCCCATGGCAACCTACCAGCTATTGAATTTGTGTGGAGAATCTGCCGTCCTTCCCCTTTGCCGGCCCCTTTTTGGAAGGCGAGTCACTCATTAAAACACACCTCTGGAAAAATGAAGGGGCTGTCGGTTCGAAGGCATCTCTGCATCTCGGTTTTACTTTAAACAGAAAGGGAATAGAAATGTCTCAGTGATTTAAAAGCGACCCCCCACCAATTCTGAATGGACAGATTGTGCTTTAACCAACACAGGATTTGCTGCAACTTTCTGCTGATGCCCAAGGACCAGGCACTGCAATTACAGCAGAGAGGGATGGGTTGGGGTGTTGTGACAAGGCGAGATGCTGTGCAGGGAGATGTGTGTTGTGCAGCTGAACACCTCCAGTGCTGACTAGATAGATGTGTGTGTATCTATATAAGTACTCCCTGTGCCCAGCTCTCTACTCGTGGTAGCAGGCATGCGGTGCAAAGACTGGAGCAGTAGTTAGCAGGGGCAAAAGGTGACCAGGATTTGTTATAATCTTTCTGGGTGTGCGAGAGTGTGAAGCTGGGGGAGGTGGGGTGGATGGCATTAATAGTGAAATGGTATTTGCACTAAGCCTATTTTCACTGGGTCTAATCTATGTTGTGGAAAGAGGATCTCCTCCATAGGGCAGACCCAGTGAGGCTGGTGAGCTGTTTGGAGGGGTGTGGGCTGCCAAGGAGTGCGGGCAGTGGGAAGCAAGGCAATTGAGCAGACACGTCAGACGGCCTTCCTCAGCAGAGATGACTTGGTAGCGTGCTGTTGGGCAGATGGGGTTAATTCTTACACCCAAATCAAAAGGCAACCGAGGGGGGAATGTTTTATTAATGAAAGCAGCCCTTTGTGAGTATTCCTCCCGAGGCACGTTCCCTCCACCCGCTGCCTTCCCCCCTGGCTGCTGTCTGGCCCCACGTCTTGCTCAGTACCTGCTCAGCTGCCACTCACCCACTGATAGGTTTCATCAAGAAATGTCTCCATATGTGTCTGAGTCCTGAACCTGGGTATGTGGGATGGGAGGAGGAGGAGAGATGAGTCCTTGGCCATGCTGGAGACAGGGGTTTGCCACAGGCAGGCAGAGCTCGGGCTGTCACACGTTGCATGTCAGCCCGCTGATTGCTGCAATGGTGCTGCAGGAATCACCTCTTGCTCACTGAAGAGCAAGAGAAACAGAGTGCAAGGTAAAATGCAGGTTGAAAGTGGGTACTTCAGTGGGTAGGGGATGGAGGGAACAGCTGGAGATAGGGTTGGTGAGGGTGGAAGTGCCTTGCCCATCATCCAGTCCCCCTCCCATCCCGCCATCGCTCTGCCTGCCAAGCAATGGGGTCAAGAGAGAAGCAGGGGATTTCTGTGCACCCAGAAGGCAGCCTTTCCTGGTCCTTCTTACCCTGCTGTCTCCCTGTGCCCACGTCCTTGGGGGTCCTGGACACCTTGTGCTGTTAAAGGACAGGGTCGTGGGAGTGGCAAGGGCTGTGCGTGGAGATTATTTCTGTCGCTTTGTTAAAAATAAAACAAAAGCTGGTTGATGACAATTGATTCAGGAGAAAGAGGAAGTGGAGCTCAATTCCCAAAGCACCTTTTAGCAAGGCTCTGCATGCGCGCGCGTGTGTCGTACGCGTGTCAGAATTGAGCACCCACGGAAGGCCGGGTCGGGAAACCTCACATGGAAGCGGGGAAAAGACCCCAGTGCATGGCTGCTTCCCTGAGGGAACCCCCGCAGGGCTAATGTTTGATCTGAGGCTCCGTTGTACTCCTCTGAAACCTTGGGATGTCAGGAGCTTGAAGCGAGCCTGGGATGGAAGAGGATGCTATTTGCATTTTCCTATGAATGCATCTATTTGTATAAATCTGGTGTCTCTGTGCATGCGCACACTCCCCTACACATGCATTTGTTTGAAGAGCAACGCGCTGTCCCCGTAGTCTTCTCTGCTCAGGGCCAGAAGTGGTTAGTCTGAAATTCAGACTCTTCCTGGAGGAGCTGCAACTCCCCTTCCCGCTTCAAATCTAGCAGTGGCTATGGACATAGGAGTCCTGAGATGGTTCACCATGCAATAGCAGAGTTTCATTGTGGGGGATGAAGGCTCCCCCTTTCAAATTTGCACAGACATCAAAAGAGTCTGGAAGGTTCAAACAGATCACAACGTAATCAAAATGCCAAGCCACCGTCTGCTTCTGCCTTTGGGTTGACAAGCAGGATTAGCACCCAAGGGAAGCAGGGTGTAATAGTGTTTCACGGGCACTGTGAACAGCCCAGGAGTGTGTGGAGTACAGAAAGGTTAGCCGAAGGGCAGGTCTAGCTACAGACGTACGGTTGGGGGGCGGATTTTAAAGCAAGGAGCTGTACACGTACAGCCTCCGTGGGTATTTACTTTAGCAGAAGGCAGGACTCTCCTGTATACCAGTGATGTCACGCTGGAAGCAGTTTAAGCTAAACTGGAGAAAGCCAGTTTAAGAGTGGAGATGTGCACCAGCGTGGCGAGGAGCAGCAGCAGTTGACCTATAGTGCTGTCATTATAATGGTGTGGTTTTCCATGTAGACAACCCTGGAGCGGAGCAGCTAGCCTGCCATCCCTTATGTTTCACTGTCTAGCTGAGATGTATAACATGGCCCTGCCTGCATGCGGTTGCAATCACCCTCTAGTCCTCCACAGAGTACTGGAGCAGATGCCAAATTTTCAACGTGCGTTGTGTGCCCATTGCACCGTGTGAAATAGTCCCATCATAACTAAAGACACGTGAAATTCTTCCCAAATACTGCTTTAGTGTCAGTAATTGCTGGTCTTGTCCTGAGGGCAGCCCGAGACCAGAGATGAGGGTTCCTTGGTTGGTATTTGGTGTTGCTCATTTGGAGAACTGAGCAACACTGATGTGTCCACTGTAAAGCTCTCATGGAGTGAGAAATGTATCTGTAGCTTTGTCTGTGTCGTCTGTGTAACCATGCGTTTTATAACTGACCTTGTTTCAAATTTGTGTTAAATTAAGGTTTAGGAAGCTCACGTCTTCTTTACTGATATCTCTGCAGTTTTGGTTGGGGATTTATTTTGTTTTGGCCAGGGGAAGGGCATAATTTGCCCATAACTCACTCTCTGATGGCTGGATAGGTGACATCTTGCCTTGTAGCTCTCGGAATTCTCTGTCTGTCCAGGCCGTGTCTTCCAGGGCCAGTCCAGTGCCTGGCAGCCTTCAGAACTCACTGAGACACAGTGAGGCGGGCAGTTGCCTGTGTGGGGGATAAGCCCGCTCGTGTCCAATGGTACAGCCATGGCAAGGGCACAGCCACCTCTGTGGCCACGAGCAGGGCCCAGGCAATGTGTGCTGCCTGGTGAAGGAGAAGCGTACCAAGATTGTCCCAGCCAGGAGGGCTGGGGAAAGAGCTGTGGGAGTGCCGCGTATCCGGCGCCTTGGCACCGCGAGCATGGTTCGGGCTAAGATGGCCGCTCGCCAGCGCACTCTGGCCCACCATGGCAACTCCTTTTCTCCTGGGGCCCCTCTTTACTGGCTGCCACTGCTCCCGGGTGCCCACTGCCTCGGGGCTGGCGGACGAGAGCCCGCTGGGATGGGCCAGCTGCGGGCCTGAGGCAGCGTGGGCCCCGGCGGCCATTTTGCGGGAGGCGAGCGCCGCCTGTAAGATGGCCGCATGGGCATGAGGTGGGGTGCAGCGCTGCCTTGTCCTCGCCACGCTGCCTCACTCACGCCGTCCCCTCCTTATCTTGCTAATTACCGATGAAGGCAGAACAATAACGGGAGCTGGCATGCCCCAGTTCTTTCTCTGCCACCTCCTTCCTCGGGCGGAAAATCTGTGCGCACACCTCCCCCCCACCGCCCGCCAGCCCCTCTGTGATATTAACTGAATTAACATACTTCCTAATTTGCCCTGTGTTTTTCCTGCGCCTGCTCCGAGCCGCCTCGTCATGGCTTCTCCAACTGGTGGGGAAGAAGCGAGTGCGTTCATCCCCTCCGCTCGTTTGGTTGTATGCGAAAAATCCTTAATGACATCTAAAAGGGGTGGTGGGACAATAGCCCACGCGGGGTTTGGCAGGAGATGTGCGATATTTACCCCGCCAGACCATCCTCGCTGCCTCTTTGCCGAGGGATTACGACGGCCGCAGTCCCCGCGTTCCTCCATTTATTTATTTTGCTGGTGGCGGGGGGACGCGTTGGCACGCGGCTGCTTTGTGCGCCTAGCTTCACCTATGAAAAGGACATATTAAGGTGTTGCCATAAACCCCCAGATGACAAAGAAAGCGCCTTTCTCTTCTCCTTGTGGGCAACAATGACAGAAGCCTTTAAACCCAAGATTTTTTTCCCCCCAGTTGCAGAAGGCTTCCCCTAAAAGGAACTTAAATACATACCATTAATTCTAAAGCGCTGAGCTCCTGCTAACTATGCCATGCTTTTTGTTTCTGATAGTATTTGTCCATTGCAGAGAGCAAGCCAAGGATGCGGAGCCTCCCCCGCCCTCCTCCCTTTGTTTAAGTGACAAAATGTTTCTATGTTCTTGTTTAGAAAATAAACCTTTGTGTATTTTTCAGTTTTTAGTTTTATTTTTTTCCCCATTTATCATGGTGTGAAATCCAAACTCCCCTTCTTCCCAGATCTTGGGAATCCATGTTCCTCATGATCAATTTTCTCTCCTTTATCTAAAAATACAACATTATTTTATAGCATTACTCTGAAAATGCAGCAGTTATATTTTGAATTTGAGTATTCAGAGCTTCAGGATATTGCAATATTTTTTTTTACAAGCGATGAATGAAATGCAATGATTTAAGTGTGTAATGCACAATACAGATGCCATGCATTGTAAATACATTTCAGGGGCATAAAATCCAACACAGAGAGCCGGTGTTCCACGAAACCCGGGAGTCCAAAAATAACTGTAAAAATGAATTGTCTGTCGGGACAAATCTCTCAGATCCAAGCCAATATTTGCAGGGTTACAACATACAACTGGCTTACTTATTGGCATAAATATCTCATTTTAAAATGCCGATGATAAACTGAAAAAGAGGTGAACGAGATATTTGACTGATTACTGGATGCCATGGATTCCCTGCATTTAATTTCATACTTACATGCTATTTACTTATCCCATGTTTATGGGTATGCGCTTTAGCTTCATATAAATCTCTCCTGTCTGTCTGTCTCACTGCGTTCTTTTCTCTTCTGCCATCCCATCTGCTTCTCATGGTCCTTCTCCTGAAACCACATCACAGGATCTGATGGGGATAATGGGAATCTGCCTCTGGTCTCTATCATAAACATGCCAACATGGGCTATTGTGTCGGGAGCCGGCGGTCACCAGATGGTGCTTGGTTGCCCAGGGTCTGTGTCACTGGGTTTGGTCTCTCAATAAACCAACAGCTCCTTTAGCATTGTCTTTTCCCCCAAGATCTACCTACCCTGGCTGACGAAGGTGTAAGGACCTTGGGTAATGAATCCCAAGGGAGGAAATCCTTCTGGATGTGTTGGGCGCTTTGCAGCCTCAGCCATGCAGCTATGAGCTGTCCTTGCAGAGCTGAGGTTTGTTAATCCCTGTGCTCAGCCGTGTTCACCCTGTCTGCATTTCTGGAAAGGAAAATGAGCGTGGTAGTTTGGGACTGAATGCTGTCTCCATGTGAAAAGCGGTCCATGTCAACCTAAGCAGACATCTTGCTACCTTTATGTACCAGGCTTGGGAAGACAGGGCAGAGACATCTCTGTGATGCAGACAAAATCAAGCCGCCTCCTCTTGCCTGGGCTCACAGACAACTCTTGAGTGTCTACAAAAGGACTGGCTTGTGCAGGTATCATTGAGAGATGTAAATGTTACAGAGTGACTGAGGCATGGGGCTTTCCCTGTGAAAAAATGTCCTCCAGCCAGGAGAGACCCAGGGACAAATCCTGCTCTTCATTATGTGCCTGTATGTCCTCAGGAGGTCCTGGACATTGTTGTACATGTGAGCTGCAGAGCGGGGATTAATGCAGAAATAAAGATTGAAGATAAAAACAGTGAGAGCGATGGCTCTTCCTGAACGCAGACAGATGGAGAGAGCCTGGCATAATTACATTTAGCAAAGGGCCGCCATGAATGAAACCAATTAAAGGAGAAGCAATGCTCGTATGAGAGAGAGGGAGAGAGGAAAGCAACCACCTCTCTGGGTCTTCTTGGGCATCCACCTTCTATGGGGGGTGAGTCACGCACAGTCCCCAAGTCAGGGGTGAGCTTGTGCATGCACCTGCCTCCTGGCTTAGGGGGACCTTGCTTATCTGCCATGGTGAAAAAAGAAGGAAATGCGAAACATCGGGCGCTGGCAGGGCCGGCATGGAGCTGGCTTGCAGCCAGCCCCAGCCTCGCCGTCTCCATTGTCTCATGGCTTTAATGCGTGCCTAGAAATCCAGTATTTAGGATTCAGGTTACCGTTGTAAAGCAGAAAGGTCGTGCTCAGTGCTGCTTGGCGTGGATTCCTCTGGCAGCTCTTTTGCCTGCGTGCCCCATGTTGGGACGATGTTGGCAGAAGGCCTGGGGCCAGGAGGCTGCAAGGAGCACGTCTTTGCTGCCTCTGGCATGGTGTGCACCTTGCAAGGGATGCTGCTGGCTTTGGGATTTAGAGAGGGCAGCGGGAGGTGTCCAGAAAGCCACACAAAGGAGAGGTTTGCATTTCCTGGGCAGCCAAAGCTGAGCATGCCTTGCTGACAAGCTTGGCATAAAATCTAGCATGGCAGGATCAATGTGTCTCTTCCTTTGGCTCTCACTTGGTGGGAGCTTCATGAGGAGCTGCTGCTGGTGGCCAAGGCTAAGAGAGGCTTTTGGGACTGTTCCTCCTGATTTCATTTGTAGTCCCAGAAATGGCTGTTTTCCAGCTTTCTTCCCTTCTTCTACTATCATGCTCTCAAGGGAAGGTGCCTTTTGGGTAGAAGAGCAGCTGGCAAGGCTGGACTAGAATAATTCACAGGGGCTTTACAGCAAACCTTGGGATTTGGGGTGTCTGTTGCAAATCTCCAGCAACTGTAATCAAGGACTGTTTAAAAGTCTCAGTTCTCACTTAAAATTAATAGAATTATGCTAACAAGAAATGTATTTAGGGACGTCTTAATTGCAAGGAAAACTCTGGAAACAAGTCAGAGACCCTGTAAGGCTTAGACATTATCAGTCTGAAAAACAGTCCTCCAATTAGTTGATTTTTGGAATGAGTCTTAGCAATTTTGGGGATCAAGACTCAAAGCTCAAGGCTGACAATGCAGGATGCTGAGTAACACCCAAACAGGGAGTAAAAGAGAGCCTGAAAATTCAAAGTGTCATGGATCACACTGGGTTGGATAGTGGCTGGCTTGGGTCTCATTCAAGCCCCTAGACATACTGAGGGCTCTCAGGAGTGGTCCCAGTCACTGTTGTATGGCCCTGGGCACAGAGAAACTTGGGCACAGAGGTCTGTGGTCTGCAAGGTAATAATTGGTGATGTTGGTCCCTGGCACCCTATTCTACAAGAGTGGGATGCACATCTCTGTATGTGCTAATGAAGGTGATGGGAACAAGGCCATGCAGCAGACTGGCTGTGCCTGTGGATATGTGTCGCTCTGTGTCATTCTGGGAACAGCTTGAAAAACACTATTTGACTTCCATGCTGCCAGGACTCAGAAAAAAAATCGTTTTTAAAATTTATTTGGTCCTTGCTTTAACTGAGAGGTCATGTACCGTGTGCAGCGCTGTGGAAAACTCTGCTTAAGAGCCAGAGGAGGAGATGCTGTCTCTGTGGTGTCCTCATGAGAGTGTGCAGGATCTCCCCAGGCTGCTGCA
Source organism: Prinia subflava (assembly GCF_021018805.1). NCBI lineage: Eukaryota > Metazoa > Chordata > Aves > Passeriformes > Cisticolidae > Prinia > Prinia subflava. The sequence continues at coordinate 7,714,086 of NC_086261.1, forward strand.
GACATGTCCCAAGTTGCCTCTTGGACCAGTGACTCAAGGGAATGTGCTCCTTCAGTCCATTTGTGATACATTTCATAGGTATTGCCTTGGTCCCAGTGGCCGCTTGTCTGAATGTGCTGTTGGCAGTGTGAGTTTTAATACATCTTATGCAGAAGGGTACTGGAGCTCTTCAGAATGAAGGAGAAACTGCATGTGTGAGTCTGGACCTGTACCAAGCTTTTAAGGCAGTTGTGGTCCTGCACAGTCACCAGGCTGAGCTTTCTGATGGCGTGACACTGAGGAGCAGAGTAGAAATAGAGGGCTTCTGAGTGGGTGCAAGGCTGGGACCCATCTGACTCATTTTGCTCAATCAGGTGAAGGGGTGATGTGTCAGAGCAAGCTGAGAGCTTGGGGAGGAAACAAATGGTTCACATAGATAAGTACTGGCTGGGGAGCCCATCAGGCGCCTGCTCCCTTGCAAAGGAAAGATCCTTCCTGCAGCTTGTTGCATTTCTGTAGGCTCTGACTGACTTCTGCCTCCTTGCCTCCTCATCCCCAAAGGACAGAGACGAAAGGAGTGCCTGCTATTGCTGCAAGAGCTTGAGGATGTGGTAGGAAGTGGCTGGTCTCTGCTACCTAATTAACAGCATGGCTGAGTGCTGGGAAACAAAGGCTCCAGTTTCTACACTCTTCATCATTCTTCCCTTCCTCCCTAGCCCCTAAAAGAAACCACCCTACTGATACCATGGGATGTTTCCATAGATACCTCTGTGGGTGTGTGGATGTGGAGGGGACTGTCTTGCTGTGTGCAGTGGGATGAGGGTGGTGATGGTGTGCTCTATTCCAGACTTGGATCAGGCACTCCAGGGAAGGCGTGGCTGGAGGAACAGGGTTGCATCTCCTCTGCTTGGGCTATTTCCAGCTGCAGCTGTCTTGAAGCTCTGCGGAGTGCCCTTCTGCCTCCTTTAGAGAAAACCTGCCTGTGCTGACCCATTTGGACATGGAGCAAGCAGAACTGGCCACAGACGCCTGCTGCAAGAGAGGCTTTGCCAGTTCCATGCTCCAAAGGCAGTACCTATCTACTGGGACTGTGGCACCAGTGATCAGCAGGGCCAGTGCACTTGGCTGAGGGGCTGAGAGCTGCAAGGGCTCTGCCAAGGAGGGATTCTCTGCATCTTGGGGAGTTTTCATACCTGCATCCTCTGATCAGACCCACTCAGTGAGAGTCGTGGAGGCAGACAGAGGGACATTGGGGTGTTTGAACTGCATCCTGTACTCCTGAGGGACTTGCTTTATGGCTGTGCAGAATTAGTCTGTGTTTTCTAGGCCACCTTTGAAAAGTGGCTGAAAATTTGATTTCCAGCCTAAAAACTGAGCTCTGTGTTTGGCTCCTTAAAAGACAGGCAAGGACTAGAAATATCCTGCGACCTGAGAGCCCAGCCAAGCTCTGAAAGGCTCAGTGAAGGTGGAGATAGGCTTTGCAGTTTGCTTTTACCACAGCTGAGTCTACTGCTGCTGCCCCAGTTTGTGCACAAGTGCCACACACAGGAGCTTCCCAGATCCTCCCTGCTGCCTGAAGTTGCCAGGGCAGAAAGGCTCCTTTGCCAGGGCTGGTTTGGGAAGGACAGGAGTGGTGGCTCTCAAGACTGGCACCTCTTTAGTGCTGTGTTTTCGTGGCTGTGCTTGGAAAGGGTGGGTGGGCACGAGGCCACCAAGCCCTGAGAGGAGGGATGTCTGTGGTGACGACCACTCTTTCTGCCATGCAGCCCTGAGGAGCGCGGGGCTGTGTGTCAGCCCGATGGAAGCTCTCTGCAGGTCCTCCTGCCCGAGGAGCTGGCAGTGACACATTTCTGACACAAACTGAGAGGAGATGCCAGCGTGAGATCCTGGTCATGTCATCTGGGATCAGGTACCAAACCCAGCCGTGGCTGCAAGCGGGGAAGGAAGCAGCTGCCCCCAGCGATGGTGAACATGATCCAGAGCTAATCCCGAGGCGTCTGCTCCCTGTGGCAAGGTGCTACCCTCGAGGTGCCCCAGCCCCACACCGTAGCTGCTGGCGGGGCTCTGTGGCTCTCTGCAGAGGGGAGCTGTGGATGCCGGAGGGATGCCGGCTGAGGATGTGACGGGTTCGCGCTGGGCTTGCGTTTGATGACGGGTGCCGGCTCCACAGGGTGCAGGCACAAATATCTCAGGGGGATTTGCTTTCCTACAGAGCCTATTGCTCTCACAGGAAGATGGAAAAATTCGGGTCCTAAAGGGATGAACACTGCCTGCACTTTGAAGGCAGACATCCCAGGAACCATAGGGAAAAAAAAAGACACCCACTGATTTTTTTTTTTTTTTTATTTCTCCCTGTTTCTGTCTGCCTATCAGCCTGTCAGCCAGCTAGATGCTAATCCACAGCAGCAGCAGCACAAATAAAGCTAGGCTAGAGGGATGCTAATTTATGCCTGGATTTCATGCTTTGTTTTACTTCCCCACTTTATTGGACAGAGTAGGCTTTGTGAGTGACGTAAAATGTTGCGTGTGCTCTCCCCATGGCAGGTTCATGCACATGCAGCAGGAGAAGTTCATTTCTCTGTAGCCTCTGCAGCCTTGCACATGTCTATCTCTGCCTCCCCTGGATCATTTTGGGAGGGTCATTCCTCGTAAACCCCCATCTGATGAGGACTCCCTCGAAGTTTTGTTGCACTCTACATGAAACCGAGGGATGTGTTTCCAGTCTCATCGTGTCTTCTCTCATGGTGCCAGCATTTATGCATCTAAACTGTAATTTTTTATGCTCTTGCTGGGTAACCAGACTACAGCCTCGGCAATTTGCATGAATAAATGTCATGTAAAATCATCTGCTCGTGGGTAGTGGCCAGCTGAAAAGTTATGTTGTGAGGCAATCTGTTCTGAGTGATCTGTTTAATGAGATGTAGAGATTTACAGCTCTCAATGTCCATGGGGAAGAGCATGTATGGATTTAAGATCACAACCCTGAGGTGACTTTACCTGTGTGGTACAAATAGGTGAAGTGTTCTATTACTTGTTACTTGGGAAACTCTGTGTGTTAAACTGTGCTGTTGGGCAAAAGCCTTTGAAATGCCCTGTCTTGAAATAAAGGGAAATGTAAAGAATGGTCAAAGAGGTGTTAATAACAGAGGGTCTTGCAGGGTTTCTTGCACGGGATCCCCACTGGGACCCTACGAGTATTGGAAAGGAAGGATCAGCCACCAGAGGCAGGGAATGGATGTTTGGGGGTTTGCTGGGGTTTTCAGTTCCCATTAGAGACAAAGGAGATACCCAAATACCATTGAGTCTCTGTGCTTGCCAGGCTGGTACTGACTGTTCCCTGCAGCCAGAGCTCCATGAGCAAAGCTGCAAATCACTGGGGAAGGAGAGAACAGGCAAGACAGAGCTGAAGGGGGCTTTGAAATGGCCACACTGGCAGGGATCTATGAATTCCCTTGCTTTTTTGCTCAGTTTTCTCACAACTCCTGCTGGCCTCGGCAGAGCAAGCTGAGGGGAAGAGCTCAGAGGTCGGTCTTGTAGCAAGGTCTGCCCTCAGCTTCACCAGGTTAAATCCTAAGTGAGGATTTAATTGCATTCAGTAAAAGCCCAAATTTACAGCATGGAAATGAGAGCAGAATCACGAGTGTCCTTGTTTCCTTTTACCATCAAATAGATTTTCTCAGCCTTGAGTTCTGCAAGCTGATCTCTGTAGGGTTTTATTTCATTCGCTGTCTTCATTGCCCTATTAAAACAACAGCTCTGTCCCCAAGTCCCTGCGTGTCACTGTGTGTCGAGTGCTTATCTCTGTGTATTGGGGCACAGGAATGTGGCAGTAAAACTGCTCACAACCACTTGTTTGGATAAAAAGCACAGATTTGCTTACTTGGCAGTAGTTTCCCTTTCTTAAGCAGAAATGTTTGCACAGGTGACTTTTGTTTTTGTCACAGTGGTTGTGAGAAAGAAATTTTTTGCTTCATGTACATTCTTGGGTTTCTCTGTGACATTTTGCCCAGCCTTGTTTAGTAGTGTCCAGGAATTTCCTAGCTTTCCTCTTATGGAAAGCACACAAAGGTCTAGGGGGTGGATCTGACTGCAGGAGCAGTATCAGAGGAGCAGAGCTACCCCTGCCCACCAAGGCAGGGCTCACGTGGGTTTACATCACAGCTTTTCTCTTCTCTGACTAAGCTAAAGGACAGAAATAGTTTTGTACTCCTAAGGTGCACCTGTTTGTGTAGGAGGATGTGGGATTGTGGCATTTGTCTTTGCAGCTTTCACTGGGCTCCTCCACCAGGCTTTCTTTAGGCTGATACCTGCTCAGATTGGGGGGAACCTCTGAGCAACATTGCACCTTGCATTGCACAGGTCCTCGTGTGCAAACACCGTAGGCGTGCGGAGGTATCTGGCTTTGTGCGGGTCTCAGACCCAGCCTCTTTGAGGTCTCTTTGTTTTGTCTCCCTCTGGGTATCTTGTGTGGATGTATTTGCATATATGGAAAACGTTGTCATCATCCTCTCCCCCTCCCCAGCTCCCGTTCCCTTTGCTCTGCTGGCTCTTGGGCATTTCCAGCTGAACGGAGCCTGCCAAGGCCAGCCAAGCGCGGTGGGGCTGGGGGCGAACACCCCCCATCTGCACCTTCGCTATTTCCTTCCCCAGGCGTGCCTGGGGGCTGGTCAGGGCATTGGGGCATTTGTCCCTGTTTTTTTTATTTTCCTGGTATTTAATAACTAGCAATAGGCAGACAGCAGGGTCCTGCAGGGAGCCTGGTCCATCCTCTGAGCCCCCAGCTCCAACACCCTGCTGCTCCCCCCCTTTCTTCTCGTGCTGTAGCGTGTCTGGCAGCAGCACCAAAGAGAGCAGTCCAAACCGTGCTGCGAGGCTGCTCACTTGCTCTAAATCCACGAGGCCAGGTTTAAGCACTTTTTGTTCCAGCCTGAAAAAGCCTTGGAGTGGTTGTACCAATAAATCTCTTGCTCCTCCATGAAGATGTCCTTCCCAGGACATTTTAAGTCCCTAATCCTCTCCAAGGCATCTCTGGCTCTATCTTCTCTTCTCTAACCTGTACCTGCCCCCCTGCTGCCAAAGACTTGAATGCTTTGAGGCTTCATCCCTTCAGCCTGCCTGCTCTCTGTGCACCTCTTTGCAGCCCTGCTCCCACTCCACTGTCCTGACATCCTGCTGCCCACTTCGAGCTGGGGACAAGCTGGGCCATTGGAACGGCTGGGGGCGGAAGAAGGGGGTGGAGGAGAGACAGGGCAGCTGCGAGGCTTGTGTTAGTAAACACTTCCTTGGGTTCACATTTTAATTCCTTACCCCCCTTCCACATCTTCTCCCCCATCCTTTCCCTTTTCTATATGCTCACACAATGAGACCATTGTCAAGGGGTGATTTGAATGAGGGGTCTCCGGGCATGTTCCCAGCATTGTCAAACAGAGTGGGAAAAAAACCACAACTCCAGCCTAGTCAGGAGGACCAGACCAGACTGAGACAGATGCCTAAATTAGTGACAAAGCCTTTTGAATGTCCCCCCTAGACAAGGGTTGCCTTGTGCATGCGTGCGTGTGTGTGTGCATGCTCGTGGGTGTGTATTTGTGGCTGGGTGGCAGCTTGCATGTCTCCCCATGTTAATTAGTTTTGCATGCATGTCTGATAAGGTGCCAATGAATATATTTGTACTCCTTCCATTGGTGAAAGCTGTCTCGGCGGCGGGGGAGATGCGGGGTGGTGGGGGTGTGCTCAGTGCAGCCTGGCAGCCTGGGGTAATTGAGCTGTGCGGGGCTGGGAGAAGGGGCGAGGGTTGCATTGCCACAGCTCAGCTTCCCAGCAATGGGATCTGCTGCTTTCGTTGCAAATCATGGAGAGTTTAAAAGAGAACTGAGGCTTTTTTTGGTTCACTGGGTCTTTCTCTTCATCTTGGCTGATTGTCTGGCTGAGGGTCTGTAGGCTCTTTCTTCTCCTCTGCCCTGTGTGTCTTTCTCTCAAGTCCCTTAAAAGGTGTTTATTTCCAATGGATTTGTATCCATCTTTGTATACACACATACACATGCAATCACTCACACAAAGCCCCAGTAACAAAACCTCCGCCTCTTTCCCCAGAAAGGGAGTCAAATCTGCTACCAGTTACAAAATATGGGAGGGAAGTGAAGCGTGTGGGTGCCAGGGGTGGAGCAGTGGAAACAGACAAATGGAAATGCAGAACAGGAGTTGGAGAGACAGAGATAACGTGCTCTATAAAGGATTTATCAACATTTGCTCAGGATAGAGTTATTAATTACCAATGCAGAGAAAAGTCTTTCTACATCCCCAGCGTATGGACCAGCACATAATGTCATTCCTAGACTGCTGTTATCATTCATCCATCCATCCATCTGCATTCTGTAGGTTCACACAAGAATTCATTGCTTGTGTAGGGATGTAAACATCAGTTCACATCTAATTAATTTCCTGTCTAAATTAATTTTGCATCCTTTCTCTTAAATCAACAAGACTTAAGAGCCCACGTAGATTTCTTGAGCAGAATAGGAAGAAACTCTTGAATGGGCCAAGATGTCTTTTCTCCCTGTGGTCCCGTCTGAGCAGCTGCTAGGTGCTGAAAGAACAGGGATTCACATGGCACAAGGCTGCTCTGAAGCAGAGGTCAGTTTGGGAAGTTTACTGGAGCACGGCTTGCCTCCTGTGCAGCTTGATAGCACCCAGCTTCATGTTGGTTCCAGTTTGCTCTTCCTTCTCTTCTATGCTTGGGTTCTGGTGCAGTGAAGGAATGAAGAGTAGGAGCTGATAGACAATGGAGCAGGGGCTGGCCCTGCGTGGAGCCTGGCTGGGAGATGCTTGGTCCAAGCAGCAGAGGATGGGGTGGCTGGGGAGGAAGGGTCATGAACAAGGTGAGGTGGCTGTTGGCATCAGCAGGGTTTGGGTTGAGTAGGGCTGATGCCTCTTCCCCCACTGACTTTGCAGCTGCACTGGGCTTTCCTCTGCTACTGGGAGGGAAGCTGGGAAGTGACATGGAGAGATGGTGGTAGCCAGGGAACAACAAAGCCACCTGCTTGGAGGAGAGCTGGCAAGTCCCTGGTGAAGCAGAGTGGGCTGCGGGAGGAGCAGCTCTCCTTTGTGCTCAGGGAAATCCAGGAAGACAGGCAGGGCCAGGCTACACCTCCTCATCGACCTGCACGGGACATCTGTGAGGGCCAGCCCAAAATCCTCACTGCCGCTCTAGCAGTAGGTACAGTTGTCAGTAATGTGCAGGAAAAAAGGGATTCCCATGAAATGCAGGTCTTCCAGTTGGAGAACAAAGGCAATTTCATGTGACTTATCAGCGGTGCCTAATTGCACAGGGTGAATAATGAGCAGCTGGAGAGGCAGCACTGCGGTCCCTCCGGCGGGCTGCAGCCGGTGGCCGCGGCTGGAAACCCCGAGCGAGTGCCAGCAGAAGGTGGGCATCCTCAGAGAGGTGCAGCCCCAGCACTCTGAGCCCATTTCAGAGCTGTTTGGGCTCCTCCATTGCAAAGCAATTGTGTTAATCCCACAAGGATGTAAGAGGGGAACTTGCTGTTGGAACAAGTAGCTCGCAGTTGCTCAGACCTTTCATTTACACAGAGGGTGGATGTGTCATCCATGTCTGACCCAGATGTAAGGTGGTCTTTCATCACAAAGAAGAACCAGGCACCTGCTTCCTGCAAAGAGCTTGCAGTCCCTCCCTGTCCTGTGTCTCATCTCTGAGCAGTGGCTGTGCTAAGGACCCCTTCCAGCTGACCTCCCACCCCTGTGCCCTCCTCTCCTGTTTGCACATCCCTATCTCTTCTTAATTCTGCTCCCAAATTCTGGGCAGGGCTGTGGAAACCGCTTTGTCAGAGCTCCTCGCCAGGTTGATCAGAGCAGGGCTTTTTTCCCTTTCCCATTGGGATGACTATTCCCACACAAGCAAAGCCTCTTAATGAATCCGTGGCAGCAAAGTAGGTAACGTGCTCACCCTGCCAAGGCTGCTTGGCACAGCTGGAGTCACGTAATCAGGCTATGCTGCAACCCGGGGACAGAGTGGGAAGAGTTAAACTGAGGACAGTGCAGGGACAACTAATCCCCAACAGGAAGAGCAGCAGAAACCTCCCTGTCCTTCATCATCCTCCCCCTCCATTCATGCACTTTTCCTCCCTCTCCACCACATCCTATTCCTCTCCCACATCCTCCCTTCACTTATTTCTTCTTCCGTCTTTCTCACCCTCCTCTTCTCCGTTGCTTTCTCACTCCTCCCCCCTGGTTTCCCTTCAGCCCTCCCTGTCACCAGCCCAGTCTCCTCTCACATGCTCTGTCATGTCTCCAGAGCTGGTTTTCGAGTGGGACCAAGGGACTGTGTATTTGGGCTGTGGTGGAGGTCACAGCTATATGGGGATTGTTTAAAAGAGATTTGCCCACATCCCAGCCCATGTGACCAGCCTCAGCTGCAGGTCTCTCTTTCTTAATCTGGAGATAAGCGTGATTATCCGAGGAAGGGCTGTTTGGAGCTTTGTAACTGTGACAGGGGAGCTTTCAAGTCGCACTTTGCTGGCAGAGCAGCGTTTAAAGCCGGGGAATCAGATTCCAAGCGTGGCTTTGCATCTCTTTTCTGCTGGGAGCATGGTGCAGGGCTGGCAGTGGGGATGGGAGCTTTATTAGGACTTTGCTTATGATGCGGAAAAGGAGTTAGGGGAGGGAAAAGGGGGGAAGAGGGAGGTGAAAAAATCCCAATTCGCCGTTTCCCCATCAGTGGTGGCATAGGAGAGATTGGCACTGATTCAAGGGGACAGGCCAGCCTGAACCCTGGTGCAGAGCAATGAGGTCCATCAAACCTGGGGTCTGGCTTGTTTTTAGCCTGGGGTTGTGTCTCCTTGTTCTGCTCTACCCCGCCTCGCTCTGTTGAATCCTTCACACAAGAGGTCTCTGGGGCCCTGTTTGGAAATGAAATGCTGTTTTAGCAGCTCCCATGGCACAGCTTCCCTGGGAGAGATGGCAGGGCCAGCTTTGCTGCCCGATAAACACATCGGCCCCAGTGCTCAAGCCAGCCAACTCCCTGTCCTTGTCCAGAGGAATATTTGCTGGAGATGAGCCCTTGTGGGGCATGTCTGCAGCCAAGGTGGAAGTGCAGGGACATACAGCAGTTGTGTAGCTCAGTGTTGTATCAGTGTCTTGTATTGCTGGAGGTTAAAATCTTTAACACCTCATACAAGTGACATGGGTCCCAAAAGATTTCTTTGGCCGGGACAGGCATCAAAATAGGGTTTAGTGGAAATGTTCAGCTCTGGAGCAGGTGCTGCTCTGCTTCTATTTGTAGACTAGAAACTCAGAGCAGAGACTCGTAACAGCGCTTCTTTTGATGGAGATGGGTCAAGGAGAAAGAAACCTGGAGGCAAGCCAAGGGCGGGAATCTGGGGCGAGGTTGAATCAGGACGCAGTGCCAGCGCTTTGGACCGTCACTTGGGCAGGACTCACTGTTCTTGCTGTATCCTCCCTGGAAACGGTTCAGCTTCCAGCACAGCAGCTGAGGCCAGCCTGATCCAAAGGACACCCTGAATCCCATCTGCTCTCCCCACACCACCCATTCCTAGTGGGAATTTGCAGTGAGTACACCAAGCAGCTCCTTTGCCCGGGTTTGTTCATGGAGGGGCAGTTTCTTGCCTGTGTCAGAATACCAAGGGATAGAGTACATCCCTCTTCTTCCTCTCCCATGAAGGCACATTTCATTTTTGCATCATGCTGTCACAAGGGCCAGCCAGCCAGCCTTAAAGCAGCCCAGGACAAGGTCCTGTGCCTGAAGATTGAAATGTGTCTCTGCAGGGCAGGTAGCTCAATGTACCTCCAGTAGTTGAAAAAGGGAAGCAAATGCATCATTTTGAGAGCAAGCTCTGAAACGTCTCCCACGTTGCCTGCCTGTCTCTAGAGCCCCACACAGCTGCTCTGTGGGTGGAAGCTCTGTTTTTCGTGTGCCCCCGTGAACTTTATTTTTTGCTATTTTTCTTTGTATGCTGCTTAGATGAATCCTCTTCAGTGCCTACAGCTTATTCCAGGGCTTTGCTGAGGATCTGGCCAACACACTTACTCCAGGGCATGGTTCTTGAAGAAACTAGATGGGTACAGCCTCTTTTTAGTCTAGTGACTGTAAGACCAAAGAGCCCAAAGCCCAACCTGCAGCCGTGCTGTGCAGATAATGCCTGTGCCCCATTGGAGAACAAGAGCTCCCCTTGAAATCCCACAGCCTGGATCTGGCAGCGGGAACGTGGGCACGAGCGTGTAGGTGTTGGCATGTGCAGGCAGGAACACGTGCATGCCAGGGCAAGCGTGCCCATCTCTGCAGGCACAGGCCCACGCCTGTCTCTGTACCAGCCCCTCTTGTGCACTGGCCTCGCATGAATCTGCCCCACACCTGCCTGAAATGAGGGTTTAGGGACATAGGGCTGATGGGAAATTAACCAGTGGTAAAGGGAGGGAAGCACAGTAGATGGGTTTAATGGAGAGATCCATTTGGGATGCAGCAAGGGGAGGTTTCCTGATGGAACAAACAGGAGAAGGAGCTAGAAAAGGGAGCAGTGTGGTAGATATGGATGTGAGATAAAAGGCTGTGACAGGGCCAAGAGAGATGAGAGGTGGGAGCCAGGACCAGTTTGTGTTCCTGGGTGTTGAGCAATGCTGAGGACAGTGAAGGAAAAATGCTGGCTGCTCTGAAAAAACCCACTGAATAGGGAGATAGGAATGGCATGGAGGGGACAAAGCAGGAGTCACAGAGCAACAAGCACGAAGCACGGGGGTGGATGGCTTTCCCTGCTGGGTGAAATGGGCTGGAGAAGGGGGCTTGCACCCAGCGAGGATGTGCAAAAGTGGTCATGGCCCATGACAGGGAGCCAGCAGAGTGCCACAAGTTTGGGGCACAGAGAGGCTTTGGGAAAAAGAAGCTGTCACAAAGTGACAAAGTGGGTGGTTTCCCCAAAGGTGGCCAGTGTTTCCAAGACAGGGAAAAGTAGCTCTACACCTGGGTAAGGAAGAGCAGAGTCATTTCTCCAAACACCACGTTAGGCCAGATGCTGGAGTTTGAGCACAAGCTGGGCAGTAACACAAGCCTAGACTGGAATGCCTGCACAGCATCCCTGAGCCATACTGGGCCTGCAGCTCACCCTGCAGCACCAGGACTCTGCAGGGTCCAAAGGGAAGGGAAGAGCTCTGGCAGTTGAATTCGGATTCTCCTTTCACTCACTCAAACATCCACCCTCACTGCACAGGCAGCTGAGACCCAAGGGCAGTTTGGGCCCCTGCTATGGTTGCTGTTGATCAGAGAGCCTTTTCTTACAATGCCTTGGCACCTCCTTACATGAGTCTGGTTTTTGTGATTGAAGACAATCAAAACTCTTGTCCAAAAGACCATAATGTTTGCTTGCAACCTCATTGCTATAGTAACAGAAATCCTCAGGACACCTCTGAAGTGGGTCACCACGGACCCCATTTTTCTGTGTCTCCCAGTGCAGCACAACTCCAGAAACAGAATGCACCCACACAATCCAGCTAGGCATCACCCTGGCACAGCCCAGACCCTCTCAGGCCAGGCTGGAGAAGCTGTCCTGCAGTGACAGCACCCAAGGGTACAAAGGGCTGTCCTGCACCTGGTCACAGGAAACTTCTGTTCCTCATGCAGCCCCAGTGCCAGCTAATGGTGTTCCCCAAGTCAGGGCTCCCTTCCAGCCTCCTGTCTCCCCATCCCCCACCTCCTTGCTGCCTCCCTCCCCCCTTTCTCCCAGCGCCTCTCCTCCTGCTTTGCATAATTTTCCATTTTCAGTGTCCCCTTTTCTTTTTCTCCTCTCCATATGGTGCGTCCCCCTCTCTGCCTGGCGCAGGAGCCATCCTTAACAAGCTCAGCAAAGCCCTCTCTCAGGGACTGCACATGAAAGATGCTCTGTAAAAACAGAGGCTGGGATGGAGCTCCCCCTTTTTTGCCCCTTGATTTATATGGGGCTGGGATGTGGGAACGTTTCTGGGTCGCATTTTAGAGCCGCCGGGTGCTTGTGCCTGTTCTCTCCAGCCATTCAGTGCAGACCCCTAAGGCCAGCTCGTCCCCAGCCTTTGATCTGCAATGCAGAAAGAGCATCCAGGGCAAGTTTGTGCCTCTCATGCAGCCCTTGCCCTCATTTTGGCTGGCAGGGAGGGATGCCCTGTCCCACCACACCGGGGAGAGGCCATGCCCTTTCCTCGCAGTGTCCGGTGGCCTTTTCCAGCTGGCTGCTTTGGCTCCTTCCTGGCACCTTCAGACTCACGAGGTCCAAGGCAGTGGGTCATAGTGAAGCAGCAGGTTGTGGGATTTGTGATACTCAGCAACTCTGCATGTCTAACCCACCCCTGCTCCTCTCCAGCTCCACTGCAGATACCGGCCAGTGAGCACCCAGGGGTGCGTGGAGGGTGCTGGGGCTGAGCAAAGGGTGCTGAGGCTGGCAATGCCTGCCCAGCATTTGATGGGTTAAGCCAGTCTCTAGCTAATTTCTCCCAGCGGCTCCCCTCCTCCTCCTCGTACTTCTGTATGCAGCAGGCAGGGCCTCAGCGCAGGTTCCTGCACTGAGCTGTTGCCAGGGGAGTAGTTAGGCGAGTCTGAGCTATGTGGGGAAAAGGCCCGGGCTGTCAAAGTGTCTGAGATGAACCATAGCCCAGTCCCCCTGCAGCTGGGCCCAAGCATGCATCAGCCCTTGTTTGGAGCCTGGGAATGGCAAAGCCCAGGGAGGTTCAAGGGCAAACTTGCTATTCATTAGTCAGGGGTCCTTGACGTTCCCACTCTCTGTCTCCCTTCTTCTTCTTCTTCTTCTCTTTTCTGTCCCTCTTTTGACAGATTCCTGGGTGCTTTTGGGGAAAACTCCCCTCCTCCTCCTCGCCCCAGCAAAAGCCCTCCACATAAACTTCCCCAGCAGACAAGGCAGGAGGACAATAACGTCAGGGCCGCGATGCAAACGAGAGCCAGCGGAGCAGCCGCATCCCCCGGGTGTCCTTTCTCCCCGGCCCTTCCCGCGCTGCTGCGGGAGGCGCGGCCGACGCATTCATTTCGCTCATCTTGCCCATCGTCGATGTTTTATTATCTTGATGCTTGCAGGAAATTGTAACTTGAGATAAGGAAAATGTCAGGCGTCTTCTCCTCTCTCCTGTAGCCCAAAGCAGCGAGAAGTTGCTCCGTAGGAAATGTAAATGCTTGGCCCAGGTGCAGAGGATGAGCACGAGATGGAGGGAGCCTCGAGAGGCCGCACGAGCATCTCCGTGAGGAGATAAAACTCGCGGCATAGGCGTAACACGGAGCCTCCCTCCCGCCCTGCTGAACAGAATATTTCATAGCTCTTAGAAGCCGAAGCTCCCTTGTAATTATCCAAAGCAAACAGCACGTGTTATTAGTTTAAAATGATTTTTTTTCCCCCTCCCCGGGCCCCTGGAGCAGAATGGAGGTGTAATTGTGCTAAGGAGTTAGCAGGGGAGAGCACAGCTTTTGGTCACATTCAAGTTGGAGGGCTTGAGCCAGGGAGGCTGGTATGAAAGGCTGGTATTTGCATAAGCAGCGTGCATCCCTACAAAAAAGAAAGATATCAGGGGCTTGCAAAATTCAATCAAGGCTGGGAGGGAAGAAAAAAAAAAAAAGGGGGGGGGGTGGAAGGGAGGGGGGGAAAAATTGACAGTGAAAAAGGTTTTTCTAAGTAACACCCTGTCGAGATTAAATTGTCCAGAAAGTTTCTCCGTGTGAGCCGGTGAAGCGGAGGCTGGGCTGAGGGCAGGGGAGGAGCGGGGTCCCTCCTTCCTGGCCTCAATAGGGGACAGGAATCTGATTAGGCAGAGCGTTCTGCATCCATTTACCATTATTTGAGGGGTTTTTTTTTTTCGCTTCCCACCGCCCAGAATTGCTGTGGCAGGGCAGTTTATCAGCATATAAACCTCAGTGCTGGTTTTGTAAGGGCACAGGGAGGCACAGGAGCAAGTGTTGGGGCAGAGGCTGAGCTATAATTTCAATTATTTATTCAGTTACAAAAAAAAAAAAAAAGCTGGACTGTAAATCCACACACAGAGGAATGTTTTCCCTGTGCAGGGCCTTGGGGAGGGGAGGCAGTGTTGGGGCTGAAACTGGGTCCTGGTGGAGTGCTATTTTTGCAGGCACCCTCAGTGCAAGGCTGAACTCTGCCCAGAAAGTGCATGCAGGAGATTTGAGTTTTCCTGAAGCTTGTATCTAACAAATTGGGTTGGCCCAGCCCCTCCTGCCCTCAGTTCCTGAGTGCCAGAAGTTTCAAGTCCACCAGGCAGGCAGTGGGTGATTTCCAGGCTGGGTTGATGTCTGGTACTAACAAGCATCCTCTCTATCCAGACTATGGAGGAGTTTCTCTGTAGGCCAAAGCAAACTCAGCCTGTCCCTGCAGAGGCCAGCAGCTCTCCCTGCCCAGGAGACTTTACCTGCCAGACAAAGTTCCCCTGGTGAGAACAAGGGTTCAGCCACCTCCTCCTCTCCTGGGCTTGTGAAAGCACCCACCATCATTCAGATCTCATCTGCCCTCACCTCAAGATCCTTGCCAGGCTTGGGGGAACATTCAGGATGACTCTCACATAGGATAAAGAAGTGCTGAGCCTTGGCATTTTGCAGCCTTAGTCTCCCTAAACACACACAGCATTTCTGTCCTCAGCACCCAGAGACAGACACAGCCCATGGTCCTTCCCCAAACACAAACACATGAGGTGGGTTTGCCCTCTGCCTCTCTTAAGTTTTCGGCTTGCTTCAAAGTTGCAGAAGGGAAGGGATTTTCCTTGGATTTCCATCAAGTGCTTTATGAATATTGCAATAAAGGGGTTACAGAAGATCTATTTTTAAGAGACAGAAAAAATACCCATGAAAATTGCAGCCTGGACCCCAGAGTGTAGAGTATTTGCACAGTTCAAAGAGTTACGGTGGTTCATCCAGTCACAGCCTGGGAACGTCGCGGTGCGACCTACAGCAGATCACATGCCCGCTACTCCCAGGGCGGCTCATTAGAGAGCCACACAGAAGATTTATCTCTTAAAATGGGCTTGCAAATATTTTATAAAATTTGCAATATTTTATAAAATTACAATTTGGTGCAATAAAAAGAATAAATTAGCCAGCTGATGGTTCCTTTTACAAGTGTACTCAAGGATTTGTTATATTAGTCTTTACTCCTTCCAATGTAAGAGTTTATGGGCAGAGCAAAGGGAAGATAGGAAAAGGATGGGACTGGTTTGGGGGCTAGGGAATACACACTCAACATGGATAAAGTATAAAGGAAATAGATGAAAAAAATCAGGAAAAAGGGAGGAGAACGTGCTGCAAGGTGCAAAATGTGTGAGGCAAAGCACAGGAGGCATGGGGAAAGCCGAGAAGGGGACTTTGGCTGAGCGTCACAGCTTCGGCTCCAGCTCGGTGGCTTGGTATCACTTTCTCCAGTCAGGCAAGGGCGCCGAGGGCAGGGAAAGTTAACACGAAGATTAAAACATCAGAGGGCTGTGCCTTTAGTGGCTCTGACATGCAGAGTAATCCCATGCCCCAAAGCCTAGGAAGGAAGGACAGGCGGTGAGCCCTCCCCTGGCTGGCAGTGTGCGGGGCAGGAAGAGGTAGGGGACTGAGGAGGGTGCAGGGGAAGCTTGGCATCTTGGGGACTACAGTTTTCCTGGTAAGGAAGAGGGTAAGGTGGTCCAGAGCCATGAGAGATGTGTGGTGAGGAGGGAGAGAGGATTGGAGTTCTGCTCCATCAGAGACAAGTTTATCTGTTCTCAGCCAAGCACTACTGGACCATTTCTCTGACAGAGATCATAACCACTTCCTTTTTTTTTGCTTTCCTTCCTAGATCCCCAGGAGTGGACAAGGGACTTTTGAAGCCTGAGAGTTCCTTCTTGCAGTTGGTTGGCACCTGCCCAGACTTGCCATCTGACTTCTCCGAGTTTCTCCAGGAGGGTCCCAGCCTGCTTCTCCATTGGCCCCAGAAAGACGACAGCTTTGTCTCGTGAACACAGTGGATTTCTGCATCACTTTGAATTAAAGCGGTGCAGCCATGGGGAGGGAGCCAGGGCAACACAGGGAGCCAAGGGATCATCCCACATCGCTCCTGTATGTTGGCTACAATGCCCTCAATACCCCAGAGCAGGGCCAAAATGCTTAGGCAGACACCTGAGCCAGTCACTGTCCCACCTGGTGAAATACCAGGTGTGTGAAGTTTGGAACGAGCTTTTAGCTCCCGGCTTTGCTCATGGAGCAGAGCTCGGCCCTTGCTACTCTTGATCTCTGGGTCTGTGGAGCTGTGGGAGTGCACCCTTCCCACAGGCACTGTGCTTGGAGCCCAGAGGACCATGAGCCTGTCCAGGCCAGGCTGCCCTGCTGCTGTTGTACTGCACCCTCTGTGTTCCTGTAAGAGAAATGTACTGCCTGTAATTCCCTCCCATTCAATCCCTCCCCCACCCCATGCACTGTTGAAAATAAACTCTCCCTTTTGCAAAAGTGAGCGTGTGGTTTGGTGCAGTCTCGAGATGGAGGAGGCAGTGGGCACAAAATAAACCCAGGCAAATCGACAGGGAAGCGGGAGCCAAGCAGCCGGGCTGCGCCGTGCCCCGCATCAGGCACATTTCCCTGAAAGCCCGAGCGAATCCCTCGCCGCTCAATGATCTTTATTTGGTCTGAACCCAGTCTGGGAAGTAACCGCTAAACCCAATGCAAACAGACCCCCGTGAAAGAATATAATGAATATGTCTCTCAAATGATTTGGAGCCCTTCTGCCTGCAGAGCAGGGTTCCCCATTGTGCCCCGCTCCCGGCGTGCTCGGGGCAGGCTGCGCGAGGTGGCCGCTTTCCCAGCTGAAATCCGAAAAAAGCAAACAATGGGTCAAGGCCGGCATTGTGCGAGCCCAGGCAGGCAGAAGGAGCGCAGCCCGGCATGGCCAAGTTCAAGGCTGGGCAGGGGGCCGGGCGCGGGGATGCTAATGGGGGCTGCGCGGGGGCTGCGGAGCAGGGGGGCGGGGGGGTCTGCGTGGTCTTACCCTGTGCAGCCCTGAGCACCCAAAAACCACCTTACAGAGAGGCAATGCTTGCCAAGTGCAGCAAAGGGTGCTGGGGGCACTGGTGGGACTGGGAGGAATTTGGGATGCTGGGGGGCTGATGGCGCTTGGGGGGCTAGTATTGCTGCGAGGGATTAACGTGAGTTGGAGGAGAACTGATGCTGCTGGGAGCAGAGTGGTGCTATGAAGGTGTTACAGGGGGAACTGGAGTTGCTCATGGATATTACTGGGGGAGCTGGTGCTGTAGGGGGGCTGCAAGCAGAGATGATGGCAGAGTGCAGGGCCCTGCCAGTGCAGTGGGCGTCCTGGGGGCGATCCGGGCTTGAGAGCCCCGCAGAGGACACAGCCTCTTCGGGTCTGCCTGGCGCTCCAGGCCCGAGCAGAAGCCCCCCCCACCCCCTCATCTCCCCGCCGCTCCCCCCTCCCCGGATGAAGTGTGCGGAGACAGGCGGAGCGGCCCGTGGAAAAACACCATGGAGGGCCTGCACAAAGGGGGTTTTATTCAAATTTGTTTAGAGTTTAGCGGATTTGCATGAAAAATGTGTGAGAAAAGCCGGCTCCAATGACCTCATCCCCAGCTGCCATTAATGTTCAATTAAGTGCTGAATAGTAGCAAAGGGGGGACCGGCCGGGACGTGCAGAGAATCCAGGCTCGGGCGCAGACTGTGAGAACCGAGCGGCCCCCCCGACCGTCTGGCCCCGGCCAGCCCCGACGGGGTCCCCGCGCCGCCGCCCCGCTCTGCACCGGGATGTGCGCTGAGCCCGTCGGGTCTCAGCCCGTCTGGGCTATTCCCCGGATCAGCCGCATTCTGAAGCAGAGTGCCCCCCTGCCGCGTCGAAGGTGGGTGTTTGGAGGGGGTAATGTCCTCTGTGAGTTGCCGGGGCTGTTGTCACTCCCCCCGCAGCCCGCCTCGCCCGGCCCGAAGCCGCTCTCCGCCTGGCAGACGGTGTCAAAGCCCAAGTTCAAGTCCACGCCGAGGGGCTCTGCCCTGGGATTCCCAGCTCCTTTCCATCCTCCGCCTTTTGTTCGCTTCTGACAATTGCTCTTTATTTCTTACACACCCCCAGCCTCCCCCCCGCACCCCCCTCCCTGCCCGCACTTGGCACCGTTTAGCTGTCTGCCTGCAAACTTAACAACCCCGGTTCTTGGTATAAGCACTCAAATTACCCTTCTTTCTACATATAAACACGGCCCGGGGTGTGCGGCTCTCCCCGGCCACGGGGTACCCCCGGCACAGCCCGGCTCCCCCGCACCGACCCCGGCCCCGGCCGGAGGAAGTTTCCGGGACACGGCAGGAGAAAACGAGCCGAACACAGAATCCCCGCTCTGCGCGGCTGCCCCGGGCCGGCGCTCAGGTAAGGGAACACACCCCCCATTTGCTTTTGGGGGGCTGCCTCTGCTTCATTGGGGCGTGATGACACAGCAGGTTTTGGGGAGTGATGGGAGGGGGTCTCTCTGTAAGGGTTTCCACATACTGCTGGCAAAACCAGCCCTGCCTCGGGCACGCTGAAGAGGAGCCCCGAGCCGACGTCCCCCGGGCGTGCGGACCCACCCCCGGCCGGGGTGCGGCGGGGACACTGCCTGGCGGGGGCAGTCGGAAAGCCAGGGGAGGTGGCCTTCCCAAACCTGCCTCTGCCCCGGCCTGCCTCTCTCCGCCCCCCTCGAGAGGGGAACACCCACCCGGGGAGCGGACCGTGGGGTTGGGGGGCCTTTGAGGGCCGGCACCCCCAGGGCTCCCGAGCACCGACACCCCCGGACCCGCTGCCCTTCGGGACGGGGCTTCGGGGCAAAGTGCCGGGGGTCAGCGGCATCATCCCGTCTGGGTCACACTTCCCTCTGCACAGGTGTGATGACATGGTGACAGAGGGAGGTGCTGACTGACCACACAAATAAATCCCTTCCCAGTACAGGCGGCTGGGTAGTGCTGGGATAAACTGGTAGCGACGGGGCGAATCCGGGGGCCTTGGGCAGATTTAGATTTTCGGCTGATTTTATTTTTTTCTAAGACAATTTCGGGTGAAGGAGGAAGGGATAAACACACATGCCCCTCCACTTCGCGAGGCTAAAATAGAGATAACGGACTGAAGGAGTGAACACACCTTCACCGGGAAGTGAGCAAGATTTGGGACAGAGAGAAAGGAAAGGAGGGGATAAGGGGCTGAGAAGGGACAGGGAGGAGGTGGGATAACGGGTGAGGAAACACGAGGGGATCCCCGAAAGCCGTCCTCGAGCCCAGCGCAGCGACGCGGGCGCCCTTCACCGGCGCCTCGGGGCGGGGCGGCCCCGCGGCCCGGGGACACCGGCGGGGCCGTGCCGAGGGCCGGGGGCTGTCACGTCTCATCGCGTCACGCAGCATCGTGTAGGATAATCCGGCGCCATAAATTAGAGCGTGTTCATAAATTATATACGTGTTCTTTAATATATGTGGAATGGAGCGCATATAACGCTGTATTGCTTTGCAGTCGTGAATTCGTCTCCGGGTTCCTCCCCCGGTCCCAGCGCCCCGTTGGGTGTGGGGAGGTCGCGCTGTGCAGCGTCCCCGCCGAGGGTGCGCTGGGGTCCCCGCATCCTCGCTCAGAGCGGGGACAGAGCACGCCCCGCTCCCCAAAACAGAGCCCTTCTGTCTCACGTGTGTGTTTGAAAATAGCGGCGTGGGCGCACCCCGGCGCCGTGGGAGAGGCCGCGCTTTTTTTTTTTTTTTTTTTTTTTTTTTTTTTTTTTTTTTTTTTTTGGTGGCTATTTCAAAAACCCACACTAGCGCCGGTGCCTCCGTCCGTCCCTTCCGTGGGCCCACACGCGTGAATGGACGCAAGCCTGAACTCCCCACTAGCGCCTGTGGGCACCTCACCCCCGCCTCAACAGAGGAACAAGGGGCGAGCCCCTCCGGGACACCCACCCGCGGCTCTGCGCCCACAGGGGACTTCACACGGTGCCGGCGGACCCACAGAGGTCACAAATTGTCGATGGCTCAGCACCTGGGATAGAGTCTGAACCCCTTGGCAGGAAGGAAAAGACTTTCCTCCCAGTCGGTGGGAAATCAAAAATATCCCCGCGTGTGGAAACAGTGACGACTGGGCTCTGGGTTTGGGGACAGCGCGACAAAGTGGGGGGGGGAAAGGAGAGATGGAGGTGAAAAAGGAATGGAAAGGGATATGGAGAATTGAAGGAGAGGATGGAAGGGGAGAAGGAAAGATAGAGGGATGGAGGGGGAGAAGGAGGGATAAAGGGTAGAAAAGAAATGGAGGGTGAAAAAGGAGGGATGAAAGGCAGAAAAAGAGGGATGATGGGTGTAAAAGGAGGAAGAGAGGTGGGATAAGAAAATGGATGAAGGCGAGAGAAGGAAGAATAATAGAGTGGGAGAAGGAGGAATGGAGGGTGGAAAAGGAGGGAAGGAGGGGAAGAAGGAGGGAAGGAGGGGAAGAAGGAGGAATGGAGGGTGGAAAAGGAGGGATGGAGGGAGAAAAAAAGAGGGATGGAGGGGGGAAGGGTACCACGCCCCCGATTGGCTGCTTAAGCACAAAATCCGGAGGTGGGTTTGTGGGGAGGGGGCGCGGAGGGGCCGGGGACTGCTGGGGGGCAGAGGTGGGTGCTCGGGAGGCTGCGGTTCCCCCCCGGCAGCCATTTTGTGGCAGTACCTGCCTTGGTGCCAGGGCTGGGCGGTGGGGCCGGAGCAGAGCCCTGCCCGACCCTCCCCGGCCCGGCAGGGCGGTGAGGGGCGCGGGGTGGGGGGAGGCCTCCACGCCACGGTAGGAAACGTATTACCGCACCCGCCACGCTTGCCCATTGACAGAGATAAACATGCAAATGAGTTTCTTTGCATGTCATTAGCATACAGGCAGATTGCGGGGGGAGGGGCCGCAGTGTGCGCACTGCAGCGTGCTTTAATGCAACACCCAAACAGCCATTGCGGGTCTCTCCCGCCAGCAGCACCTGCGGCTCCCCGCGCCCCCCGCCGCGGGCAGTGGGACCCCATCACCCCCTCGCACCCCCCGGCCCGCCGAGCCACCACCAGGGCTGCCCCGCCGGGCGCCCCGCTCTTCCAGCCTGCCCAGGGCTGCAGGGCACAAAGATACGCAGGGATAAATAAAGCCAAACCTCTTTTGGGGCTATTTTTGTGTTTTCACGTTTTTCTGTGTTCTTTCACCTTGTGCAGGGAAGGAAGCGGGCGGGGGGCACTCAGCCGCCGCCTCTTGCAGCCCCGCTCCCGCCGCCGCCGTTAATTGAGTGGGTTGGGTGGAGTGGGGAAAGGGAGTGACAAAGCCGACGGATTTGGGGAGGGAAGGTGCAGAGGAATGGGCAAGCGGGGTAGGGCATCCCCACGGCTGCCGGAGCTGGGGAGCGGAGGGGATGCGCCCTGAGGGAGTGCTTTTGCAAACGACGGATGCGAACCTGGGCTCGGTGTCCGTCTGTGGACACGGGTGTGTCCGCGACCCGTGCGTGTGCCGCCCGTGCGTGCCCGCACACGCGTGCTGCAGTCCCGCGCCGTTCGCGTGTCCCCACTCGGGTGGGTGTGTCACACCCGGGGGGGGTGTGTGCGTGTCCCGCACACGCGTGGGTGCACCAGAGATGAGGGTGTCCGCACACATCCCGGGCAGCCTTGGGGAGCGTTTCTCCCAAGGGCGAGCACCGCACCCACGGCCAGGGGGCTGCGGGGAGAGGCCGCCGCCCCTCGCTCGCAGCTGAGATGAGGGATCCCTCCCGGCCGGGCTTCCCCTCCGTGCCGGCCGTCCTGCGGCGAGGGTGGCACCGCAGAGGGCCCGGCCGTCACCTCTGCGGGTTTTCGTTGAAGGGGGAACAGCCTCCCGTCCTTGCGAGGAGGGCAGGCGAGCAGCGTGCAACGGGCCGCGGGGCGAGGAAGACACATCAGTGTGGCAATTCAACCTCAGCGGGAAAAAAAGGGCCCTTCCCGGGCACCCCTGTGTTTCCCTCCGCCTCCCCCAAAATCCCCGCACACCTGCGGTGGGAGAGCGGGAAGCGCCCTGGCGCCGCGGGTGCGGGGCTGGGTGCGGGCCCCCGGCGCCCCTGGACGCGGCCGCTCCTATCCCGGGGGCCCGCTGGGGAATGAACCCCAGCCCCATTTAGGGGGCACTAGGTGGGGAAGGTACCCCCTTTCTTCTGCGCCCCCCGAGACACGGCACAGCCCCCGTCCCACACACCCAGAGCAGCGGCTTCTCGCTCTGCGAATAAAGCGGCTTTTTGGTCTCGCAAGCACAGACGATTTTTATTCTTGCAAAGAAACACACTTTTCATTCTTCCAAATAAACACGATTTTAAAAAATCTTGTAAATAAGCCTGATTTTTATTCTAGCAAATAAGCCAGCTTTTCTCCTCCCCGGTGGTTTATTTCTGGCCGGGAATGACAAGGCGGGGAGAGGACGCGGGGCCGGACCGGGCACTGTTCTAGGGAGGGGAGAATCCAAACTCCGGCCGGCGTTGAGAAATTAAATCGCCCTGGCTCATCTCCGTGCCCCACCACAGAGGAGATAAAAGCCCCGGCGAATTTGTTTTCTAACACAATTTTTAAAACCCCGAGTATATCCTTTGCCCGTATGTCCTCGGGAGAGCGAAAATTCACAGAACAGCCCCGTAATGATTTTTTTTCTGCTGAAAATTTCTCCCAAACCTAGTTAATAGATTATGAATACAAATAATGCCGCCTCTTTTTCCAGCGACTACAATTTAAAATTAGAAACACCGTTGTTTTTACATTATTATTATTATTATTATTATTATTATTATTATTATTATTATTATTATTATTATTTTTGTTTTGTTTTGTGGGTAGTGGGGTTTTTTATGTTTGGGGATTTTTTAAAAATGTACCTGAAATATAATTTTCTTAAGCTTAAGCAGCCTTTCAGAACAGCACTTTGGATAAAATTCGGAGCTTCTGCCTTTTGAAACGAGAAAAGTGTTAGGCGAAGGTTCTGGGAGAAGCCCCGTGGCACTGACAATGCCAAGCGGGGATGACTCTGTCCGGCGTGTGCAACTTACTGGAATCATCCTTTTAATTTCAGTCTCGAGTGAGAGAATTCCGAGAGTCTGAAAAAGTGAATTATAGAGACCCTGAGACCTGCGGCCGCCGGGGCGGCCCCGCCAACCCCTGCCCCGGCCCGTAGCAGCCCCCGAACCCGCTCTCCATCCCTCTGTGCCCGATTCCTCCAGGATCAGGACGGCATGGACAGCCCTGAGCTGCCGGGCAAAGTTTGCAGCGCTCGGCAGAATTGCTGCCAGGGCTGTGTGGGGCGCAGGGTCCGGCCCGGCTCTGCGGAGCCGGTCCCGGTCTCGGTCCAGGGCTGTCACCGACTCGTGCCACCCACCCCAGGCACAGCCCTCACCCGGGGCATCTCTGGCTCCGGCTTCGGGGCCAGCCACAGGCGGGGAGGAGGAGGAGGGGAGCGCGGTTAACGAAAGAGGGCTGTATTTCTGGCAGCAGGGCCGGCTCTTTGTCGCTAGCACCGGGCAGGGCGACCCCGAGTCTCTGCCACCCCGTTCCACCGTCGGGGCACGGCGGGGAGTCCACACGGTCCCCAGCACCAGGAGCAGCCCGCATGCCGACGAGGGCGGCGGAGCTGACCGAGCCGCTCGATATTCATTAAAACAGCCCCTCGGCTGCATCGGCGTCCCCTATCCACGGTTTCCGCGCACTGGCGGGAGTGTTTGTGTTGGAGTGGGCTCCGACCGGTGCCAAACCATGGCCCGTCCCCACAGGACGGACCCGAGGCTTGACGGCCTCTGGGGCGGGTGATCCCAGCCCGGTAACGTAGGGAAAAAGAGGCGAGAGGTCAAGATCAGGCAGGACCAGGGAGGACCACTCCTCCCCCGGTCCGTCGGGACGTGGCCGGAGGACGCGAGGGGACCGGGAGGCGCCGCGCCCCGACGGCGGCCCCGCCCCTGTCCAGGGTCCTGAAACTCTCTGGGGCTGCCGAGTCCGCCGAGCAGCCGACGGGGCGGGCTCGGGGCGGGGGGCGGCGGGACCCCGCGGGGTGCGGGAGGGACCCCTCTGTTGCGGGGAGAGACTCCTCGGGTGCAGAGAGGGAGGCGTCGGTGAATGTGGCGGGAGCTGGGAATGCCACCGAGGAGACGGTGGCTCTGACGGCGGCGAGACGGGCCGGCAGCTGTAGGGCCGGCCAGCGGCCCCGACGGCGCGTTTCCATGCGCTATTCTTCCCCGATTTACTGCTTGTCATCGGCAGCTCAATGGGGGTCCCCCCGTCTCCGGGACCTACGCTGCCTTCCCCCTCTGCCGCCCCCGCCGGCCCCGGGGCCGCGCAGAGCCGACCCCCCGGCCCCCCACCCCCCCGGCACACCGCCCTGCCCGGCGGCCGCTCCCCTGCGCGCCTTCGGGGAAGTTCAAGAAGTTGCCTGGCCCCGCTCCCTCCGAGCAGGGCCAGCCCAAACACCAGCGCCTGCCCCGGAATATTTCACCGTCGGGCAGAGGGAAGGGAGGGGGGGAGACGGCTTAAATCCACCCCCCCAAGCCCCTCGGGCTCTAATCTCCCATGCATCGTTACAACTGTCCGCAACGAGGCGGGGGAGGCCGGGCTGCAATTAGCTATAGAGCCGCTCGCCTTGCAAACAGAGGGGCTCGGATTATTGCAAATTCATTTCTATTTTCCAGGCCAGCGCTTGTATTCTCTGTTAGCATAAGAATAGAGCCAGGCCCTGTGAACTCCTCCGACCTACTGACCCCTCTCCCCAGAAATGAATAGCAGCACTTTCCGTCCCCCCCCCTCGCCAGCCTCTCCAGCAGACTCGAGCCACGGCCTAAATTCCTAATCAGGGTAATTTAATATATCTTAAGCCCCTGGCTGCTTTATTTTCACTCCTTTTTTTTAGTTTGTTTTAGGCATTCACTGGCTCTCACCCCGTCATTAGAGATCCTTATTTGACGGATATAAGAAGCTGTTATGAGACTACAAGTCTCTTTTTATCTTCTAAATAAGCTGTGCTTCCCCGTAATTAGAATGGTGTTCCCAGCCTTTGAGGCCTTTCAGGGCCGCCTAACAAAAAACTTGCAGGAGCTGAATAATCCCGAAGTACAGACTCCCCGGCCCAAGCAAAGAGCCGGGACAGAGAGCCGCGCCGGGCGGAGCAGGGGGGCGGGTGGCGGCGGGGGCACCCACGCGTGGGCTGCCTCGGCTCCGCCCGCAAGTGTGCAGGGGCGGCCTCGCCCGCACCCCCGGAGAGCCGGGGCTGCGGTGGCACCGGGACATCCCCTCGTCCTTTGTTTAGGGCTCTCCTCCTCGCGCCTCCACCCCTCTGTGAGGGTCTCGCCCCCTCCCACACCCGCACTTGTGACGGCGTGACCCAGCCCCACGGGACCAGCGCGGCACCTGGCGCTGCCCCGGCCCTCCACGGCCCCGCGGGCATTCCCCGCTCCCCTCGCCGGGAGATGCGGCCCGGAGCGCCCCGCGGGGCGGGGGGAGCCCGGAGCTCCCCCGGGAGCCTCGAGCCGTCGAGGGGATCCCGCCGGGGCCCCTCATTGGTCAGCGCGGGCTGACGGGCGCGCTCGGGGCTCGCGGATTGGCTGGCGGGGCGCTCGGGCCCGGTGTCGTCACTGCGGCTCGACGGGGCTCCCCCGGGCGCGGGGACGCGGCGGGCGCTGGGCGCGGGGGGCGCGTCCCCTCCCGTGAGCGGCCCCGCAGAGCGGCAGCCCCGGCTGTGCCGCGAGAGAACCGTGTCTCTGAAAATAGATATACATAGGTGTGTGAAATAGATGTGGAAACGCCGGGAAAGTGGCTTTGGGATAATTAGCCTTCTTGATGTGGTTGGAGAGTTATCTAATCCAGAGGAGCCTAAAGGCATCATTACGGAGACAATATTTCAGGAAATCCAATTCATTGGAGCAAAAATATGACATTCATTTTGCTGGTTATGTTATTACAAATATCCTTCAAAGCCGACATTTCACACGCCCTCCCTCCCCCCAGAAAAAAAAAAAAAAAAAAAGGAAAAAAAAGAGAAAGAAGTGAAATAAAGTAAAATAAAATAAAATAAAATGACCAGGCTAAAAGACCCTAAACTATGGCCTGGGAGCTGGGAGGAGGAGGAGGCCGGCGGCAGAGAGATCAGCCCTCAGCTTCCAGCACCCGAACGCAGAGGGCTGGATAGAACACGAAGGTCTTTGATGCTGGAGGGAGTTCCCGGAGAGGGGCAGAGAGCTGTGGGGGGTTCCGACAGAAGCAACCCCAACACTGACACCAGCGCTGCGAATGTCGGGGGGCCGGAGGAGAGCTACCCATGCTCGCGTTGCGCTGGGCTGCGCGCTATTTTCAGCTCTTCCGCGGAGGAACTTGCGGTGCGAGCGGCGGTCGGCGGCGGCCAGCGGGCAGAGGGCAACGGGCAGGACGGCTCTGCCTCGTCCGACCGATCTCGGAGCCGAGCGGGGCAAAACCACGGCCCTTTTGGGCACGGCTTCCCCTCTGCCGGCGCTGCCCGGACCTCCGCTGCCCAGGCATGGCAAGAGCCAGTGCCACTGGTGATACTGGTGCGACTGGTCCGGCCGGGGAGCAGCTGGCCGGGAAATGCTCTGCCAGGGTCTCCCTGGCCGGATCAGATCGTTCCCCACCTCTTGTGTTTAGGGCCGGGGACAGGCGCGGGGCAGCAGCCGGGGATGGGGTGGCTGTCAGTCGTCAGCATCTCCCCAAATCCCACTCAACGAAATCTGTCCCTTGGAGCGTCCCTCGCGTCCCCCCCGCACCTCAGACCGCCGGGCACCCGTCCTGCTCCGGGTGGGGCAGGGACATGCGCGGGCCTCCGCCGTCGTGCTGAGCCCCGGGCGTCTCTTTGTAAAGAGACGGGCAAACCGGGGAAGGGAAATGCTGTTTCCCGGCCCTGGCCGGCGGTCTGGGCGGGAAAGCCTAGCCGCCCATCCAGCCTCGGCTTCCCGAGCCATGCCGGGCTCCGAGCGGCCGGCGTGGGCTCGCCCCGGCGGGGCGGCGGCGGGTGTTGGTCCCGAACCGCGCCCAGCCCGGCTCCTCCAGCTGCTGCCACGTCCCCGCTCCAGCTCGCAGCCTGGTTGTTTTGTTTAATTAAACTCAATGTCAGTGTTAATTTTCCGCCTGGCCGGGCAGCCCTGCCTTTGCCGGAGCCGGAGTGTTGGTTACAGATGTCAACGCGCCCCATCGGGGCTGTGCCGAGCCCGTGGAGACGCGCTGCGCCGGCCACGCGTGGCCACGGCCGCGGTTTCCTGGCTGCGGCCGTGGGCTGCGGGGCCGGGAGAGGGCAGGGGCCGGACTTCCCCAGGACCCACCCTCGCCATTGGCGTCTAGGTCCTGCATGGGAGAAAAGGGTGGGCACTCATCGTTGTGATGAGTGTAAAGAGTTGTCCCTGTGTGTCTCGCGTGGATTTCCACGGCGAACGGGGTAACTGGTGACGATCCGTCCCGGCAGGGTGGGGGCGAGACGCTGGGAAACCTGGAGGTGCATTTTGGGAGGGAGGAGATCCTTCCTGGTGCTGTAGCAGAGGTCTCCTACTGAGGTTCATACCTGGCTGTGGAGGGCAGAGATGCTCCAGGGACAAGTGGAGGATCCCGGGCCACGCCCAAACCAATGTCAGCTCTGGAGATGATTCCCTCCCTCCCTCCAAGTGTCCCAGACCAGGCCAGGACACAGGACAGCGATAAGGAGGGGACACTTTCTAGCCTGTTCCTGCCCTACTTTCTGCAGAGCCCTCAGCCCCAGCTCCTTCATTCCCTATCCAGCAGCCAGGCACCTCTCTGCTCTCTTCAATTACTTTTCCAAGCCCTCTAAACTTTTGGTGGTTGCAGCACCCCAGGTAGCTGCCAAAGCAGCTTCCTGTGCCAGGCATCCAGCTAGAGCATCTGAGCCCCTCTTTCTGCTGGCTGGACTCTGTTTAATTCCTACTCAGAGGACAGCTATTGCACAATTCCAAGATGCCTTCTCGCCCTGCCCTGCTGCCTCCCCAGTCCCTGTGGGATGTCTTTAGTGATGGAGGGACCCACATGGCACAGGGTAAGGCTGCTCCTCGCCTATCCTGCCCTCTTCTCTGGTCTATCCTGAGTCATTCCTGACATGCCATGTGCCTCTTGGCTCTTGCCAGTGCCCAGGCTAATCTTGTCAATATCCATATCTTGGAGCATTCTTCCTCCATGGATGTAGCTGTTTTCTTGCCATGTAGGTAATGGATTTATTTCCTGTGTGTTCAACACTGAATTTCTCCTCTGCTTGAAGGCCAAGTTCATTAGCACGATGAGCTCCTTTCCATAGCCCTCTACACAGTGCCAGATCTTATCCTGTTGGAGCAGCAGTGGATATTGTCCTGTTGCTGCTTCCTCCCTCCTCCCCGGCACATCCGAAGGTTTGCACTCCTGCCTGCTGCGGGGGCTCCGGCACTGCCTGCTCTGAGCTGGGAACCCCTCGGGTTTGTTATGCCACTTTGTCTCCCAACTTTTAACCGATTATTCATTCCCCAGCTGCTTTTCAAACTTCCCTTCTCGGCAACAGGCTCGGCCTTATTTACCAAACAATCAGGTTTATTGCTGTTTCTCCCCATTCTTTGTTACCATTTCTATCTGTTTTCCCCATTAAACTCAGGACGTTGTGGTTTTCCGGACCCCCCGTAGAGCCCTTTTGGGGAAGTTGGCTATCCTCCATTCCTATTTACAAAGACCGATTCACACGGGAGGCTAAACTACAGCTACTCAAATAGGCATTTCATATTTAACTTCTTCTAAAAACCTCGCCTAAATCCCATCTTTTCTCACTACTTGTTTCTGTGCACTCTATCAAGCTGCTTTGCAACCTCTCCTCCTGCTATCGAGGCCACCAGGGCATCCAGACCCGCAGAAGACTGGGAGATTTTCTTTAAGATGATGGTAACAGTGTCCAGTGTAGAGATTCATACCTTTTTCTTTTTCCTCCATTCTCCTCTACTGCAGATTGCAAGCCCCCAGCCATCCACCTCTGGTGCTTTTTATTTGTTTATCGTCAGCAAACCATTCCTAGAAATTCTCTTTGTCCTGCTTTGTTGTTTTATGTCGATGCTGGGGAGTTCACCTTGGAGAGGAATTGAGGATGGGATCTGGGGGCTATAGGGGGCCACAGCCCTTACACTGATGCCTGGTAGAAACAAGCCCCTATATGTCTGCCCCCCTGTGATGGGGGGATTTACTTCTACCACCTGTCCCTAAAACTAACACCCCACACAGATCCCTCTCTTCTGGCAGTTGCCATGGTCAAAGAATCCCAGTCCCTTTTCCAAGACAAGCATCACATCCCAGGAGACAGAGGATGGATGATGGTGGGCCCAAAACAGGATAACCCAGAGGGGCTGCAGAGTTGGCCAGCGCTGGTCCCTGAGGAGATCCAGCCCCCTGGCATGTGTCCACCCCCTGCCTTGATGGAGGGGCAGGTGTGAAGACGACAGAGGAGGAAAATGGGCCCTGCCTTATTGGAGCCGCTCGTAAACAAAGCCACTTGAGTGGAGAGGATTCAGAGAGCCCAACAGCCGCAGGAAACTATAATTACGTTTAAATATTGTTAGCATCATTATCTTTTATCCGCCATCAGATTAAAACAATTATGGCATTTTCAGGAATCGTCCTTGGCATTCTCTTGACCGACGTTATCTGTCAGGCAGGAAATGTGATTTTCACTTGGAGAGGTGCCAGCCACCGTGCGGCCGGTCCCACAGCCCCTGTGATGGGAGCAGCCAGCAGCCAGGGTGAATTCCCATTTTATGGAGAAGCCCACATTCATCCCATTCCCTGTGGCCAGGCATCAGCCACTCCACCCTCGTCCCCATAACACTCTGAGTTTCTGCTTTGGGATTGCCAAATGGTGGCAAGGGGAGGCAGAGGTGGGGACACCAGCCTGTGCCA
The DNA here is from genome assembly GCF_021018805.1 of Prinia subflava. Taxonomy (NCBI): domain Eukaryota; kingdom Metazoa; phylum Chordata; class Aves; order Passeriformes; family Cisticolidae; genus Prinia; species Prinia subflava. The sequence continues at coordinate 7,743,928 of NC_086261.1, forward strand.
TCACCTCTGCCGGTGGCTGTGGCAGTGTGCCGGGGCGGGTGGCCTTGGCAAACACAGCTCCGTGCCTGAAAGCTGTGGTGAGCAATTTACCCGAGGAACTCATTTCAGGAGATCTAGTCTAAGTTAATTAAAGATGGCTGGCTGGGGTCATCGCCTTGGCAACAATTAAGGGCAGGAAAGACGCCTCATTAGTGATAGTTTTTAACAAAAACCATAATTTTTCATATCAAGACAATCCTGGGCATAAGAGACGGGGGGCAGGAGGATGCTTTCTATCTGGCTTTCCCTTTCCCAACCCTGTCTGTGGGTAGGCTCACAAGGCAGGACCGAGAGATGAGAAAACAGGATTGAAGGAAAAGCCCCTTTATAGATCTGTGTGCTGGTAGGCACACTGGCCAGTGGCCAGTGCCCGGGCAGCAGCACCCGAGCTGTTGAGAAAAGGGCGCAGGGATAATGGGGGTTGTGCCTGGTGAGGGCAGCAGGTGAGATCCAGTTTCTTGGGAAGGGGAGAAGCCACAAACCTGCCATCACTGCTGTGCAGGGGCTGCCTGCACATCCTGACCCAGGAACATCGTGCCAGGCTGACACCCCCAGCCACCGGTGATGGGGTTATTCCTCCAGCTGTGCCTTTGTTTTTTAATTTCCCCCTTGTACTCCAGAAATCTTAATGCCGCTGCCTACTAATGCCAGGCTGGGCAGAGCAGCTTTATTTTCTACTTAATTAACTGTCATCCAGTGATTGATCAATTAATGATGGAGCCATCATGGTAATGCTCTGGGAGCTGGTGCACTGGGGCCAGGCCGAGTCATGTGCTTGCCTTCCCACTCCTACCTGCTCTGGCACCCGGCACGCTCCCCCTGGCACCAGGGCTGTGCCGACTTCTCTCCTGACAGCAAAGGACACTGTGACAGATGGAAAATCCCTCGCTCCCAGGAAATTTGGCCATTTACAGGGCAGATGCATGAGGGACTGGGGACTAGTGACTGGGGACCAAGAATGATGCTCCTGCCCTGCCATCCCTGACTGGTGTCTGGGGTTGGCAGAGGGGCCACTTCCCTGCTGGACACAGTGCTTGCTGCTGTGTTAAGCTATAGCTCAAGTATTTTTGCAGCTTCCCCTTGACTTAGTGGCATTTTGGATGATTTTGACCACCTGAGAGATGCCACTGACCAAAAGGAGTCAGGGTTCAGCAGAGCCAGCAGCAGGGCATCTCTGCTCTTGGCCTCCTCCTTCTCCTCCAAAGTTGCACACATGGCTCAAACGGGAGAGATAAATATAAACTCCATTCAGATATCCATAGAAACAGAGCTGGAGATGGAAGACCCCATGCAGATTAAAACATTTCTCCTTCCCACACACTGCTATTCCCAGTATTATTCCAGAGCACTTTATAAAACCAGTAGAGCTGGGCAGGGACCAACAGAAATGACCAATAAGGTGTTAGCAGGAAAATCCCGGAATGGGGGAAACACTTTTTCTGCTGAATAATTTATCTGCTAGAGAAAAAAAAAAAACATCAGGACTGTGTTTAAGAAGGGGTGAGGCTGCACCTGGAATAGTGGGGCCCGCCAGCACACACGTGCACAGGGCTGAAAGGGATGCAGCGAGACTGTGGCACGGAAGTGGTGTAAGTCCTGTCGCTTAATTACTGTTTCCTCTCTGCGCCGTGAAAAGTGCTGAGATGCGGATTTGATGCGCTGAAAAGCGTCTGGCATCTTGTCACGCACCAGCCCATCTCCAGCATTCAACAGCTGGAGAATAAACCTCCCCACGCACCCCCAGGTGTATTCCTGCACCTACAACATCGCCGCCTGTTTATCTATGGATCGGTCCCGATGATAACGTGTTTGTTCAGACAGCTCTGACGGCTGGCAGAAAAGAAACCGAGTTGGTACCAAAGGGAACCAGCGGCTGCTCGGGGCTGCGTGTGCAGCTCCTCCTCCCCACCGGCTCCAGATTGAGTTGTTTGTCTCATTACATCCCTGCACACACATCCGCACCCACACACCGACACATATATAATCCCGTGCGTACAGCCAGGAGAAAACCTTATATAGTATTATAAACATCGTGCTATTTTTTGAATTAAAGCTCAAAACTGTTCATTGGAGATGACACACTCAACACGTTCAAGCCCAAGAATAGGTTTGGAAGCAACTTGGGAAAATATCAATATTCTCCAGCGTTTCCTTACATCCCAAAACCAATCCAACATAATTTCTGCTATCAATAATGCATGTTTACAGGGAGAAGACATTCAAGGAGGCCCATGGCTCTAGCCCATCCTCCCTTTAGGGGTGATGTTTCTGCACTTCTCAGGGCTGGGAGAAAGATTTATTTCACCTATCCTCATGGCAAGGAAGCTGTTTGCTGAATTAACCCCCCTGGGAGTTTTTGGGTGAAGAATAGAGCTTTCCTCTGCCTGCTTGGTGCCTGGAGGTGCTTGGTAGTGTGAGGTGTGGTGTGCCAAGAGAAGCTTAGGCAGTCCCTGGGCTTGTGCCGGCTGCTGAGCTCCCACATGTCGTGGCCATGTGGAGCCTAGAAATAAGCTGAGGTTTGGGTGGCAAGGAGGGGTTTGCAGTGTGCCAAGGTGGGGGAAAAAGTGGGGAGTGGGTGGCAAAGCAAATCTCCCTCATAGTCACACAGGAGGGAGCAGAGAGCTGGAGAAATTGTGAATTCATTTGGAAAAGTAATGGCTGAGCACCCTCAGCATCTTCCTGGCTCATGTCCCCATCAGCTGCACCCTGTCTGAGGCAGTGGGAGCTTGGCAGGTGCTGGGGGCTTTTGTAGGACTGACCATGGGATGGAGGAGGAAGAGAGGCCACGGAAGAGGCTGCTCGCCCACACAAAGGGGCCCAGACCAACAGTGCCTGGCATGCCCTGACCCCATGTGGGGCAGTCAGGAGGGCACAGACATATTGTGACCAGCTCAAAAAGATGGCTCAAGACAGAGCTGGAGCCATTTAAAACCAATTAATAACTGTAAACTGTCCTGGCCCTTGCTGTTCATTAGGCAACCACAAAGAAACTTTATTTTAGAGTTGCAAGTCCTCTTTTTTTTTTTTTTTTTTTTTTTTTTTCCAGAGAGAAACTTTTTAAATATGTAATTGGCTCTGGGAACCAGGACCCAAAGGGGTTGCAAAAGCAAGGGAAGCAATTGCCTTAATCAGTCCAAGATCTCTGATTTATTTATGTATTTATTTCGATTTCAAAGCAGTGCTGCTCATCATATCAGAGCCTTTAGAAGCACAATTATTCTCTCGACAGAAGAGCTAACCTAGGCTGCGATTATTTGCCTTTCTGAAAGGCGGCGGTTCCCCGTCAGCCTTTCGTCCTTCCCACGAACGCAGTCCCGCTCCCGCATCTCTCCGAGCGATTTTAGCATCTGAGAAACATTCCCCCCAGCCTTCCCATAGCCACAGCCCGCCTGAGCACCCAGCCTTTCTGCCGAGCTTCCCAGCTTCAAAGAGTGGGGCGAGCGTTCACTAAATAATGATTCTTTATTCCTGCTCTTTGGCTGCTTTTCAAGCGGTGGTCGGGTAATGTGCTCACATCTTTATGGCTTGTAAAAGGCACTTGAGGTCACAGGTGGAAGGAGCTGGGCAGACCCAGCCCCAGGTGGGTTTTGGACCATGTGGGTTTGCTTGTGTTTCACCCCTGAGAAAAGCTTTATTTCCAGGCTGTGCCCAGAGCTGGGCTCAGAATGGGATCGGGGTGGAATTCAGAGGCGATGCTCTGCTGGCCTGCAGAGACAGAGGGTGTTTTAGCAGCAGAAGGGAACAAGTGGAAAGGCAGGGAAAGAGGGAGCTGTCCTTTCAAAAGAAACCTTCTTGAAGCTGCAGTGGGATGCCAGGGGTTGGGGCAATGTCCTGAGCCCTGGCTCCCCACCCTGGGAACACCCGTCCACAGGGTGAGTGGGCAGGTCAGGGCTTGGGATGGTTCCTGTGAGGCCAAGAGAGCCGCTGGGGTGGAACCTGCTCTGTTCCCTCCACCAGCTGCAAATTTTGCCCCACAAAGAGACAAATCCCTTTTCAGTGACAGCCTTGCAAGGATTCCCATCTCGGGGGGCTTAGCTGCCCCATCCCTGGAAGGTTCCCAGGGCGAGCAGCAGTACAACGCCGCGTCCCCCAGCCTCCACGGGGCTCCTCCGCAGCAGCACGAGCCATCCGTGGGCTCGGGAGAAATCCTCGCGTGTTGTTCCCCCCCAGCCCCGTCCCTGCAATGCATATTTTGCGAAGGTTTAATTGGCAGCAATTATTAACTAGCACAGACCCTGGAAACCTGCCAGTCAGGAAAATAATGAACCATTTTAATACACATTCAGCCCGTAAACAAATGTGGCTGCCAGAGCCATCGCAGCCGCCTGGCACTGGGAGAGGCAGCACAGAAGATCAGCAGGGAGACCCGGGGCAGCCCCACTGTCCTTCTGGCACTGGGTGAGAGTCTGTGTCCCCAAGGCCACCCCGTGTCCCTGCAAGAAAGGCCATGCCTTTCCCTGAGGGCTCTCCACAGGACCCTGACGCTGCCCTGAAATTGCTGCATCAGTAATGGAATGGAATCAAACCCTCATACATTTAAGGTGTAGATTTGGGCTTCGGGATAGTTTTGGTGGGTGGAACTGGCTCTGTGCGTTGGGAAGTGGGCACAGGAGATCCCCAAGACTGAATCCTGCAGAGCATCCTTGCTCCGTGCCTTGTCCTGCATCCTCCCTTGCTCCCATGAGCCCAACTGGGGTCCTGCCCTCTCCACCCCAATTCACACAGTCACAGGCACAGGGAACAAACCCTCTCTCCCCTGGCAGATACCTCCTTTATCTGCCAACAGACCCCCCCAGAAAGGTTTCCAGGGCATTCAGACAGTGGGCAAAAAGCCTCCTCTGCCCGCTGCAGGCAGGAGAACGAGATGTTGTGTCCCTAGAACATCCTTGGGGCACTGGCATCCTCAGCACCCCTCAGCAGCCCCCTGGCATCCAGCTTAAAAAGGCAGAATCCCTCTGCTAAAACATAAATATATGGGACACAGGCTTGACATTTTTCACTCAGGGAAACATTTCTGCAAAGGAATTGCTTTAGGTTTATTCTACAAGGGCTACATTTTTCCATGTTATTTTTTAATTTTCTCTCTGTCTTTCTCCCTCTTTTTTTTTTAATAGTAAAATAGGCTGATGGTTCTTTTAACTTTCAGTAATTTGTGGAAATTAAAAAAAGAAAAAAATCATTTGCAACGCGACCCAGATTTTAATGGCACTCTGAAATGGATGTCGCCTGGCTTTGTTTTTTTGCTTTTTTTTTTTTTTTTTTTTTTTTTTTTTTTTTTTTTTTTTTTTTTTTTTATGAACTCACTTCCAGAATGGTGAAAAATGTCTCAAATCTAGATCACAAAAGTGTCATGAATTGTTTTCCTGATTTTTTAAATGTTCCTGGCAAAAAATTATTCTGTATCTGAAAGGAGATTAAAATAATCTTCGTTTTACACATAGCTCACAGAAGCATATTTTACCATTGGAAAATAAAGCAAAATTGTATAAACCAGAGACACTTAAAATATATAAATTAGTAAAAAGGTGGAATCAGCTCTTTCCTCAGGTTCATGTGTGTAAAAAGGCATTTTTATATCTCGCCTGAGCTAAGACTATTGCTGCCTGCTTTCAGAAGTGGTTTCTTCCCTTGAATTAAGTATCAAGGTAGTAAAGATACAGTATTTATAAGCCAAAAAATAAAGCAGGCACAATTTATTAAACAGCTACAATGTGACAATAAATAATTTTAATGTCAATCAAAATCGGATAATTGTCACTGAAATTTGGATTGAAAAGATAAAAGCCTGAAAGGGAGAATTGAAATCCAGCACTGGAGACGATTCCAATATCTTTGTTCATCGCAATAAATATTTTGGGTGAGAGTTTAAACCAGCTCATTCTTAATTTGGGGGGAAAAAGGTTGAGTGTAGTAGACTTCTAAGAAATATACTAAGAAAATATATTCATGTTTGGGATTGGTGAGAAGACCTTTTTTTTTATGTGTGAGAAACAAACCAATTTTATTTTATTATTTTTTTAAAAACACTGCTTGGATTTTAATTTTTTTCCAGTGTCTGGCGGTAGTGGGAAAGGGATGCTTTTCTTGACCCAGTGAATATTCCCCCCTCCTTCTTCCTATTTCAGAAAACCCAGACTCCCCTTGAATTAAATTGGCCAAAGCTGCCCATGCTTTGGGATGGGCATTCTTTGGTGCAGCTGCACTCCAAAGGCCCGGGGAGCCCTGGCTGCTGTGGGGTGGCTCTGCTCCCACACAGCCCCAGCTCCAGCTCCTTGTCTGCTGTGCTGGGGCCTTGGGGGCAAGGGCCCCCTCCCAAAACCTCACTGAAACATTTCCGTTTGCTCCCAGGGATATTCAGAGGGGTTGCACGTGCATCCAGGGTGAAAAAAGCCCTTTCTCAATGTGGTAAAAACCACAGTAATTCACCTGGTGGGCAGCGGGGCATGTGGGAGAGTGGAGGCCAAAGACAGAGCTGTGGGAGAAGCATCCTCATCATCTATTTTTTAACCCCAAAATAAGGATGATGAGGATGGAGTGCAGCAGGGCTTCTGGCCTCTGCTGGATTCCCCTGAGGGGCTGAGACCCTCTGGGCAGGAGCAGGGTCCCTTCTCCAGCCCCTTCTCGGCAGCATTGCCCAGCTGCCCACCGGCCTCCGGCAGCGGCGGCGCCTTGGCACCGAGTCCAAACCGTGCCTGAACCGGCAAATATTCAACTGGAGTGGCCGAGGCAGAAACACTCCGTGTGTCTCTAGGGCAACGTGTTTGTTCTGCATCCCAATAACGCCCAATCCCTCCCTGAGACAAAGCTGCCACTTGCTTTTACAGGGATTTAGGTGCGTGGCATAAATAAATACACCCATTTATATACATTTAAAGGTGGGTATGTGCACACCAAATTAATATCTGATACTGGTTTTAAACCCAGGGTGTCAGAACAAGCACGGATGGAGGTGTGGGCTAGGAGTGGGATGTCGAAGTTTGTCCCCGGAGCAGCTGATGGATGGACAAGGAGGAACCGGCGGGGGCCGGGTGGTTTTAATCAGCGTGTGTGTGTGACAATAGTTGGGTGAAGAAGGGGACCTGACACCGGCATCCTTGGTTTGTTATAAATCACACACATAAAAATAGGAGGGGGGGTGGAAATTAAATCTTGGGGATCGCAGTGCTTTTAGTGCCAACTCAATCCCCAAGCTGGAACAAAGCTTTGCCAGCCCTGAAATAAATGATGCTTCACCTAATGGCTCTTATCCCTTCCCCGCTGCCTCCGACCAGGCAGCTTTGGGGTTTTAACGATGCCGATGTGACGAGAAGCAACGTCTGGGCCTGGTGCTGATTTTTACCAGCAAAGGTAGCCCTGCCAGGTGGGGTGGAGGCCCCGGGGAACTCGTGGCAGGGAGGGGAGGCTCGTCCCCATGTCCCCAGGTCCCCGTTTGGCCGTGGCTCCGCTGATGCTCCGCAGCCGCCGGGCTCCTCTCTCTGCTCAATTGCACAGCGCGCAAATGGAATCGCTCTCCTCGCTGTGTTTGTGGCCACGGGAGTGGAAGAATTACATTGGGCTGAAAATAGTATTTACTTTTACTGATTGAAAAATAGATGTTAGGAAAAAAAAATAAAAAAAAAAAAAAGCAAAAGCAGGAATTGAAACTATAATTACAACAAACCATATGTAAACTCCCAGGTAAACACTGATTATACTGTGTCATTTCAGCCAGACTTTATTAGAGAGGGAAGAAGAGAATCTTCTTTCTCTCCCCGCCCGCGGCGGATGCAGCACGCAGGATCCCACTGCCTGCCATTTGCAGAGCACTTTTCACCCTAAAAAATCCCAGGTTCGTGGCCTGATCCTGCACAGCTCTCATCAGCTCCATTTCTTAGGTGAGCTGTGCCATTCCCCTCACTTGGCTGCAGAGTGGGTCTCTTAGGGTGCTGCTGTGGGGGCAGCTCAGAGCATATCTTCTTTTTTGGGGGCAGGCAGGGAAGGGACTGGAGTGTGCCAGGGGAAGAGAAACCCAGGGCGTGGGACCCAGCCTGCTCACTCCTACTGCGTGTCGATGGGATGGGATGGGATGGGATGGGATGGGATGGGATGGGATGGGATGGGATGGGATGGGATGGGATGGGATGGGATGCCCCAGGTGCAGCATCCCCTTTCTCTCAGGCAGTTCACAGGCCCAGCTGCAGGAGGACAGGGCTGGCCAGATCCATCCTTGGAGAAAAGCTGGAGGAGATGAGTGGCTGTAGCCTTGCCAGGCCCTTTGCTTGCTCCCTAGCAATGGAGCCAGACCCTCTTTGTTGCAGAGCGGAATCCTCAGAGCCCAATACCCAAAATGCAGGAGAGGGGCATGATTGGAGTATTGTTCCTGGACATCTGTATTACACAGCATCCCTCTCACTCACTGTCACAGCACAAGGTCCCAAAAAGCCTCCAAAATCTCTCCTCCCTGCCAGGTCTGCTGGAGAGAGAGCAATGCCATCATGGCATGCCAGTCTCCACTGTGTCACTCTCAGGACACCTCAGAGCAGGTCGCAGCATCCCCTCCTCTTCCCTGCAGTGCAAGGGTCACCCGGCAGCACTGCCCCCTTCGAATGGATATTTGGGGGGCTCTTGCCGCAGTTTCCTTGCGGGGTGGATGAGGGGAGATGGGAACGGAGGGAAAGAAGGAAACCACGAGTAACGTGAGTAACGCCAGGTATCCTTACACAACGGGGCTGAGGGCTCGACGGCCTTACAGCTTTGCCATAGTGGCACCCTGTGGCAAAACGCATTACTACAGCTGGCAGGGGCTCCGGAGGGGGACACGGCCTGGGGCGCCTCGCCCTGGGGGTTCACACCCCGCGGGGACACCCGCTCCCCACGCACGCAGGGGTGCGATGGAGGGGGCTGAACAGCGCTGGGCCCCTCCACCGCCACATCCCAGTCCCTCGTGGCGGGTACCACCCATCCCCATGGGGTCAGCCAGGATGCTCATCCAGCCTGGACACCCGCTGGGATGCTGCTGGAATACCGGCGGGCTCGCTGCCCATCGCACTCGCTCGGTTCGGGTTTCCCGGTGGCATTCCCGGTGTCCGGGCGGCGTGGGCTGTGTGGCGATGCGGAGCGGGGGGTGTGTGTTGGTTTTCTGCTCCCGGAGCAGACCCGGAGTGACGGAGCGAGCTCTTTGTCTGCCTTCGCCTGCCTGTCACGGCTCCCGGCGTTTCCCAGCCACCTTGCACGGCGCGCAGCCACTTCGGCAGGAGCTGTCTCGGAATTTTAATGCAGCTGATTAACGCGCCACGATGTAATCGTGGAGCCAGCCGTACCCCTTCCCTAGCCTTGCCTTTTGGGGGAATAAATAACCAAACCCAACCAGGCATCCCCACTCAGGGTGCCTCATCCTGTTCTGAGCTGAGCTAAAGGATGGGACCGAGCTGAAGGCAGGAGATGATGCCAAAGGAAGAGATCCCGATGCCTGTCCTGTCCCAGCCCAGAAAGCTGAGGGGTGTAACAGAGACACCTTTGCCATCCTGGCACACAGGTGACAGAGGTGGTCTTGGGGCTGGCACAGGGATGTGTCAGGGGTTGTGACATTGTATGACACGACAAGGAGTTTTGGGAAGGGTCACCTCTCCCTCTGGGAACAAGGGTGAGCAGTGGAAAACTCCAGGCAGAAGGGGAAATGGGGAAGGGGAGAGGGTGGGGAGGAAGTCTGCATGTGGAGCAGGGAGAAGATGGGTGAGCAGATCTCTGTGCCACCCAGGAGATGACGAGGGGGAGTTATTGACACAGAGGACACATTGCTAAATTTTCAATCTGTCCCTTTCTTAGGTGGTGTTGACAGAAGAAGATGGGTAGGAGATTTCAATGGCAGGCACAAGTGTCCCAGGAGAGGGTGAGACACCAACAGAGATGGAGCAAGAAATGAGCCTTGGACAGCTGCTGGAGAGAAACCCAAACCTTCTTTGGAAAGTAGGGTCACCTGCAGGCTGGGGGTACCTTATGAAACACCCATCCCTCCAGACATCCAGGAGCATCAAGCAGCCATCAGGATCTGCCATGGGTCCCATTGGTGTTGTGGAAGGTGCAGGGCTGAGCGAGGAGCTGGGAGAGATTCTGCACCCTTTGTCTGTGGAGCTCTGAGAGGAGGGAGAGGTGCAGGAAGAGACCCCTCCTGAACATCAGCTGCTCTGGTGGGGCTGCTCCAGTCCTCCACTGCAGCCAAAAACAATATGGGGAAGGAGAGACACTGAACCCCTCTGCAGCGGGGTGGGCTGCCAGGCGTGGTGTGGGGACATTCCCAGCTCCATTGGCCCTCCCTGTGGCACCCACAATTCCCATGCAGGCTGTCAAGCCAAGCCCAGGGGAGACATGAGCAGCCAGAAAGGGAAGAAGGGAAAGCGGGGGCAGCCAAAGTGACAGGGACCACAGCCTGGGCATCCCTGTGCTGTTCATGTGCCAGTGACTGAGAGCAGTGACGTGGTGCATCTTCTTATGACATGGACAGGCAAGGCAGGATGCTCCCAGAGCACAGCAGTGAGGGTGGGAGGTGCCACTCAGGACTCATCCCGCTGCTGGGGTGTGCCCATGGATAGAAGGGGAAATGTGAAAGGGACAGAAGGAAATCAAGGGAACACAACAGCACCTGAAGTAAAGGGCTGAAGACTGAATGTGTGAAACAAAGGTGGTTTGGGCTCAGATAGGAGAGAAGATCCATACCTGGAGCATCTCTTTCAGTGGGAGATGATTTCAGAGGGTGGTGAATGTTTGAACTGGCTCAGGATTTGCCTGAGAAAGGTTAGGCTGGTGTTTCTAGCGTGATTGCAACCGAGCCAGCTCTGCTGGGGATGGCTGCAATGTTTATTCATGGTGGGGAAGGAAGGGACCAGCTGACTTTTAGATCCCCAAGAGCATAAAGAGGGGGAATGGGCCCTTTTCCATGACCATGGACAATGATTGTACTACTTCACCTCAGAGCTTTCCAGATGTCAGCCTTGTCCCAAAAATTAGATGACAAAGAAAGGGGGGATAAATCCAACTGCAAGCAAGGCAGCACAACCTCCTCCCCTGCCTCAGGGCTGCCCTTACTAAAGGCTCAACTGACCCTATTTTGGGGACCTGAAAGGTGAACCCCAAATGCAGTGCAAATACCCCTTTATGGGGGTCTCTCATTTCACCCCTAGACCAGAGACTCCCCCTATTTCCACAGCTGCTGGGTGCAGCCTCCTGGTCCCACCCTCACAGCCTTTTGTCCCAAGCAAGAGATTCCTTTGGGAAGGCAATTTCACTCCCATGCAACCTTCCCTGGATTTCTTTGGGTCTGTGTCCCCTCTCCAGCATCCCCTTACCCTATTAATATCCTTTGACTGTCCTCACACCTGCAGACAATCTGGTCCCCAACCACCTCCACCTCCCCCCTTCCTCAAAAGCTTCCCTCAGCTGTCTTTAAGTCGTAGCTGAAATCTGTGGTATGTAGGAGGAGAAATTCAGTCTGACAGCAGTTTAAAACACCGCACTACTTGGCAGATTTAAATGCTATTTTAAATATAAGCTATGACACAACGGACAAAAATAGCATTGAAAATACCCTGTCATGTTCCATATTGCGAGGAATAGGGAAGCAGACCAGGCTAGAAAGGAGCAGAGAGAGGGGCCAGATGGAGAGGACAGGTTATTTTGTTTGTTTTAAAGAAACTGGATAAATGTATTTTGTATGTGACTGAGTAAATGTGTTTTATAGAGCAATGAGCCAAAAAAAAAAAAAATAAGCCTTCTCATGAAAAATCTACATATTTTATTTGATGTGGGATCTGCCAAAGCAGGTTTGCTGCTGAGAAGATGTAATTGTTATCGGGTTGTTTTGGAGATGCTCAACACCAGCAGCCACCAAGCTATCTCCAATAGCTTTTGGAGACCACTTGGTCTCTACTGGGTCTTTTCCTTCCCTTTATTTGTGTTTTAATAGGAATTTGCTCTTCTTGAAAAAAGAGAAAGCCATCCTAAATACCTGGAAGTGAGTTTTCACCTGTGACTCCTGGCTTGGTGACCCTGTGCTGATGAATTGAAGTGCTTGTCTGAGAGTGTCCCTGCAGGGTCAGCCCATGGGACCAGGGAGGGGTGGAGGGATGCAGGCTGAGCCACCACTGGTTCCCCGAGGTATATGGGTGTGTGCCTGGAAAATCCCCTGTCCCTGCAGCATGGTTTCTTGCTGGCATGGGTAGAAAGCATCTGGAGCATCTGGGCCCTGAAACTGCAGGGTTACAAGGAGAGGTCTCTTCATTATTCTTCCTGGATACAACCACTTCTCCAAGCTGCTGTCTCACTACACCATCTTCTTCCCACCCTCCACACACACTGCCTTACAGGGCAGGACAAACATCTGTCCACACTTTGGGTTTGTCTCATGGGGCTGGGTTTTGGCTCCTTCCAATCCCCCCAGTATAACCAGAAGTAAATCTGGTTATGAGACCTGAGGAGAGTCCAAGAGATCTGGGGAGAGGTCAGGATGTGAGCAAGTCTCAGCAGCAGCATGTGACACACTGGATAGCCTGGAGATAAGGGCTGGAGTTCCACACTAGACTGTCCCTACCTGGGGACAGGCACAGGGTTGGCACCCAAGGCATGCAGGTGCCAGATGCCAGCTGTACCCCCAAAATGGGGGAGAATTTGAGGTTCACTCCCAATACAGGAGCACAGGTTACTAGGTTGGCTGAGCTGCCAGCGCTCTGACGAACAACCCTGGCAGGAATTCAGAGGCTCCCCAAGCCCTCTGCATCCACTGTTAATCCAGCTGCAGCAGCTGAAACCAGGGGCAAAGACACAGAGTGAAACATTTTTGCTATCATCTTAAAAATGTTTTTTTTTATTTTAAACCAAATATGTTATTATAATGGAAACACAATTTAAAGAGTTTAACAAAACAGTTCAGTGAAGACAGGTTAGCATTAGAAATCAAAGACTGAGATCTTTCAAATCACCTTGGCCTGGGAAAATCTGCCCTCCAGGCAGATTTCTCTGACCATCCAATGGTGGATGCAAAAAAAAAAAGCAAATGCTTTTTATTAGGAGAGAGACCAGCCCTGAATCTGTGCTCCTTTCTCACCCTCTCACCTCTGGGTGCTCACTCCTCTCATGGAGGAGCTCATGGCTCCTCCTGACCCTCTGGCTGTGCCCACCCTTGGGATTCCTGTGGACAGCAGCTCTGTGGGCACTCTGCAAGAAAGTGAGACCTCAAGCACTGCTTGCATCAGGAACAGAACCGCTGCTCACAGTGCCAGGAAGTCCACAACCTTTTCTAGCTCTAGGCTAAGGCAGCTGGCAGAGCAGGGCACCCACACCTCCACATCCTGATGAAGATTTTAAAGACTCCCAGTTGCCCTGTCTGCTGCGGGGCAGAGTGAACAGGGAGCAGTTTCAGCACAGAGTCCGGCTCCAGACACTTGTGCCGAGGGGGATGTACTTACTCAGCAGCTCTCAGCCCCTGTGCACCTTACAAAGGGGACTGTGTGCCCTTCTCAACGCCTCCCTGCACATCCAGAAACCCAGAGCTAGAGGGAAACAGGAGGATCTCTGGTGAGAGGTGAAGGAAAACTCCTGGCAGGGCCAAGAGAGGCTTTGCTGGGCTACAGACTTGGTAGCATCACTGCTGCCAGAGCTAGCACTGGGAGCTCCACTCATCTGGTGATTTTCATGCCCCACTCAGAAAAGCAGAACCATCGCTCTGTAAAAGCAGCTCTATTGTGCTTCTTTTTTATTTCAGGTGAAAATAAAAGCATTTCAATGTCCTTTGATCTGCCTCACTTCCTTACTGACACATTCAGGATGCTCACAAGCATTTTGGTATGGTGGGTCCCCATGTCTCAGCAAGGTCCCAAGATTCCCTGGGGAATTGCATCCATGCAAGTACAACCAGCAGCACAGAGGCACAGTAAGGATGGGAAGTGTTCCCAGGCCCCCCCGCTTGTCCCTGGCTGTCACCCCTGTTGCAGTACAAGCCTCAGGGTGCAGAGTTACTGCTGCTCAGGCAGGCCCAGCTCTGGGGGAACGCCGGGCTCCTGCCCACCTGCAGCAGGTATTGCAGGGCCGAGGCTGCTCGCTGGAGTGGTGGCATTGCAGTCCTGCCTCCTCTCACCGCCCTGCCCAGCTGCGACAGCAGCTCAGCTCCCTCCCTTGCTCTTTGTTAACCACTGAATTCATCTGACAACTCAAAGAGAGAGAGAGAGAGAGGGGAGAGACCCTGCGGCCCGCCGGCGCGGTTCCCCGGCTCCCCCTCTGCCCTCATTTGCAATGCTTGAGTGGGGATTTCTCTATTTACTAAGCTAACAATGTGGGTTCCCAGGGCCTGGGCTGATGATGACATCCCGGCGCTGGTGGGTGGTGGGGCCGGGGGGGCGGTGAGGGCTGGGGGGGATTGCATAATGCCGAGGCAGGCGTGGGAAACCACAGCATCTGCGAGAAAAGTCCCTGCCAGCCGCTTTGAGCGTGGCTCAAAGGGCTCCCGGGGAAGCCACGGGGCAGAGGGAGCCCTGGGGACCCGGTGGCGAGGGGAGATGCTCAAAACCACATCTCCCCACCGCAGCCCTGCCGGCGCGTCCCCGCCGAGCGGCGAACGGCCCCTCTGCCACCGCCTCCGTCCCCGGAAGGGTTAACGCGGGCTGCCACGGGTCTGCTCATTACAGGGTTAAGGGGGAGATGGCACTTGCAAATCCCTCAATTACCCGGGCCAGAAGGCTGCTCAGGAAGAGCTTTATTAACGGTTGCCGTCTTCATTAACCGCTTCTCCACAGCTGCCTAATTACGGCCGCCATTAGGCTCACTGGGTCTCCCCACCACCGCCCTGATCCCCGGCCCCCTGATTAACCTTAATTACACCTCCATCCTCGGAACCGGGTGCTCACCTGAGCGGGGCCAGGGCCAGGGGCTCGGGGCTGCCTAATTGCGGGCAAGCCCGGCGGGGCGGCGCGGGGAGGGGGCCGGGGCCGTGGCCAGGCGCCCGCCGCACGCCAGATGTTCGCTGCTCAAAAGGCGAGGGCTGCCCTCGCACTGAGCTAAGCGGTGGCAATGAGATCGGTAGCAGGGCATTGAGGGAGGCGGTGAAAGGGTTTCCCACCTGAGCCGATGGGGCTCTGCTGGGAGGAGGACGGGGCTTGCCGGCGAGGGAAGGCGAAGGGTGAGGGTTGGGAGATGCTGCGGGTGCTGCTGCTTGTCCCCCAGAGCTCATCCCTGCCAGGAGAATAAGCATCTTTGGAAGGAGGTGGTTGGAACTAGATGACCTTTAAGGTCTCTTCCAACCCAAACCTTTCTATGATGATCCTTTCTGCCCAGCCTTGTTCCTTTCCGGTCAGGCTATGGGATGTCTCCGGGGCTGGATGCAGCACACGTGGGTATCAGTGCCCGGATGCGCCTGCACGGTGCACGCCCAAGCTCAGCATTTCAGGCAAGGCCACAGATGCTACGGAGGGTGGCAGAGAGACCACTGCCCTCCAGCTCTGCTGTCCCTAGGATGCCACCACTGCTCCAGGACAGCCCCAGTCTGATGTGCCAGCCGAGCCTCCTTTCACAAAGAAGATGCTGCTGCTTTTTCTCTCTCCCTCACTGAACAGGGTGAAGCTCAGCTCCTCCGGCACAAGGAAAATGGAGCCGCTTTCTCCCTCTCCCTCGAGATGCCCCTACCAGCTTCTTCCCCCTCCTCACTACACACCTCCCTTTTGGGAGAAAAGAAAAAAAAAGATAATAAAGTTCTTATTTCCACCACATTTGCCATTTCCTGGTCTAAGTAAAGAGTGTCATAAGAGTGACAAGCTAAAAGCCACTGATTACTGTGGATTCATGGCATTTATTCTCCTCGTGAAAAGAGCAAACATCAGAAATAATGTGGTCCGGCCTGCCTCGGAGCCTAACCCTGCAATTAATCAGCATTCATGTGCAGAAGGTGCACGAGCATCTGATATGTAGAGAGGGAGTAATTAAAGGCAGATGCAATCTCAGCTTCCCGCAGGCCCGGGGCGGGTAACCACGCTCCCCCCTCATTGGGGTGCAGCTCCCCAAAAACAGCACTGCTCCCCGGTTCCCTCGGACACCGTCCACCCTCTCCCCGTTCCCTTTGCCGGCAGATCGGGATCGGGCTCTGCTCCAGGGCCGGCAGCGGCTTCGCGCCGCTCGGCTGTCGGCACAGCGAGCAGGAGGGCTGGGGATGCGCTATTTAGGCGAGCTTCCGATGCCTTGAACCCTGACATGGCTCGGTGACACCGCCAGGTCCCCGGAGAGGGGGATTGCTGCGGGCTGGAGCTTGCCCGGGACTATCACTGGCCTCCTCCCGCCGGGGTCTGCCCCGCTGCTCCCGCTGATCCTGTCGAGACCTTTAATCCGTGGGGGATCAGCAAATTAATCCACTAAAGCATGAAGGGCCTGAGCTGTGTTTAATCGCTCCCTTTTGTGTCAGGGGACGGCTAAATGACCATACAAGAGAAAAACCCACAGAGGGGTCAGAGGGGAGGCGGTGGGCGATTAACCCCCGTCACCTCCCTCCAGGCTGCGGCGCGGGGTGAGACGGGGCCGAGCCCGCAGCCGCCGGTGCCGGCACCAGTTGAGCGGGTGTCCCCTTGTGCCCCGATGCCCCGTGTCACTGCGGCCCGTGGCGCTCTGTAGCCCCCCAGCACGATCGGAGCTACCCCAGCCGCGGGCAAGATGAGCCTGCCGAGGTCTCAACCCTTCTCCCAGCAGACAAGATGTTATCGCGGCAATTACCCCCCAAAACATCCTTTGGGAGCTATTCCGGCCGAGGGGTCAGCGGTGCTGACAGCGGCCGAATCCTCCCCTCGCTGCCGGCGGAGGAGGAGCCGTGCCGGGGGAGGCTGAGCACAAGCCGTCTGCCTGCTCCGGCACAGATTGTGCCAACGCGTGGTTGAGCGCGGCGAACGCTCGCAGCCAGCACCCTTCAAAAATATCACTCGGGGAACAAATGACACCACCTCCCCCTCGCCATCCTCGCACACCAACGCCCTCGCCCAGGCAGGGGCGGCCACGCCAGCCTGGGTGCTGCGGCCCCCCGGTTTCCCCCCACCTCCCATTTTCTTCAAAAGGAGAATAACCTGCAGTATATATATATATATTTTCCTTTCTGGAAACTAATGGACTCCTTAAATAGCAAAAATTGCACCCTGTAATTAAGATCTTGCTTTTTAAATGATTAATCATTCTAACCCCTTCCAGCGGCATCCCACTTACTGCTGCTCTCATATTGAAATGCAGATCTGAGAGGGAGGGAGCCGAACAGGTCTGTGGAGAGGAGCAATTAAATCTTCCAGCTGTCGCTGGTCCACCCCATCCTCCATTTTTTTCGGGAAGCCCTGGGCGTTGTCCTCCGGGCTGGCTCTGTGCCCTGATTCATATCCCCCTTTATCCTCTCATCTTCATCCTGTTCCCACCTCCACCCCTTCTTTTTCTGTTGTCTCTTGGTTTCTGGGCTCAGTGACACCTTTCACTGCAAGGTCTGACCTTCCTTTCCTTGGAAGTGCTGTAAGCTCCCCCAAAATGTGCCTGCACCCCTCTTTCCAGGGAAAGGGGAAAGGATGTGACTGCATGATAATATCAGCGTTGGAGAACCAGCAATCCCAGTTAACCCATAACAACCAGATGCCTGTTCAGGTCCTGCTGCTCTGTATCTCTGCCTAAGCCAGCCTTTGCAGCCCTACGAGGCTGTATCCTCCTGTCCTTCCCCTGGCTTTCCTCTGAACCACATCCTGCTGCAAAGAAATCAAATCCTGCAAAAGACACCCATGAAAACATGTGCTGCTTTCCTGCAAGGGAGTTCCACAGCCTTGGCACAGCACCTCATTCACACTTCCCCAGGACCAACTACAGATTTCTCAGGATGCTTCATCAGGAAAACTGCTCAGCTGCGTATAAACCATAATCAACAGAATGTCTTCTGGCCTAAATCCATCCTGTAGATTCTCTTTGGGTTGGAGGGTATCCTTCAGGTGTTTTCCAGAAGCATGATGGTGGTTTTTCAGCCCATTTCTGTGAAGCTATGGGTGGATGAAAAAAACCTGGGGAAAATGCATTAGGTTTCAGTCCCCAGCAGTGTCAGGATAATGGTTTGGGAGGGGCTGGCTCCTTCCTAATCATCACCCCATGGGGAAGGACCCGGGATGTGTGTTTCTGTTTCAGTGCTCTGCAATAAATTCCCCTTTCTGTCGACCCCTGAAGCCAGTCCCGTGGCAGGTCCGTGAGATAAATGGGACTGCAACCTCCATCCCCATGGGCCAAGGAAGAACCTGGTACCCTGGGTCTATTGAAAATGGACAAGAGTTTCTCCAAGAAATCAGAGAAGGGTCTTTTGGGACTTTCTGTGCCTTTCTGCCTGTTTGGTTTTTCTAATGTGGAGACAGAGAGGAGACAGGAAACTGTGTGGTCATACGAGATGGGGGAGAGGGAGTGACAGAGAATAAAAGAAGTGTGGTTAAGATGGGGAGCGAATGCTTCCCAAAGAATGGAAATGAGAGGAAAACATGCTTTCCCAAGGGAGTGGAATGGAAACGGGGTTCCTGTGCTGCTGTCACCTCTAAAATACTCACCTCCCCTCTCAAATGTTTCCAAAATATAAGATTCCCAGAAGATCTGGAGGAAGGATGAAAATTGGAGCTCCTCTGGACCATCCAGCCCACACTCCCTGGATGGCACATGGGGTCAGCACAGTGCTGAGCCCCAGGGCAGAGCATGGGAAGGATGCTCCATAGTCTGGGGGAGGGAGGAGTGAGCCTCCTCCACAGCACTCATCAGACAGCAAGCCCTCAGCATCTGCACTGCTTCCACTCTGATTTTCAGGCTTATTCCTCATATTCTGGGTTGCAACATCTGGCTAGGACATGGCTGTACAATAGGACATGATTCTCCCCACCAGGTACTGACCCATCCCAGGGCACAAGACAATATTGCCAATGAGGCCAAGGAGAGCTCCACCCCTCCACCCTTGGCCCCTTGACATGGATGTATCCTAGAGGGGATGTATCCTTATGTACCTTGTCCCATATGAAGTGTATTTTGGTTTCTGTGGTCACAAGCATGTCTTAATGCCATGGACAACTCTGACCAGGGGTTTCGTTCCTCCCTCACCCAGCTAGAGTTCAGAGGCCCTTTTTCCCATGACAAAGTGGAAATGACATCAACAGGCCACTTAATAACAGGGAAGCACGAAGAGCACGAGCACCCCTTCCAAAAGGAATCATTCCTTGCAGCCTCTGAACTGTCCTGGCACCCTCTCTCAGATTGTCTGGATGCTCCAAAACAGCCAGTGATCCTCCAGGATTTTAAAGCATTAAAAACCTGGGTTTTTTTATGTTTTGGCTTTGGTCTGGGAAAAACATAGGCAACCAGGCTTGTACAGCCAGGAGCACCACAAGGGTTAATCAGTGGGAAGCAGAGTTGGATACAGATGAGTCTTGATGGGACCAGATTCCCAGGGCACCATGAGGAAAGTCAGCAAACCCCACCAAGCTCTCTGTTTATGGATCCCTACTCCTCTGCATGGCCCCTTTCTTCTTCCTCTTTGCTTCCCTCTTTTTACTCCCTGCCCTGAGTTGCAAGGCACAGGACCCCATCCCATCCCCAAGCCCCCTCCATGCCATCATTTGCATTTTCACCAGCCTTGATTAATGCCAGAGCCTGTTTATAGAGTTACAATCTCCAAATTAGGTTGCCGAAGGCATCCCGGACCAGCCCTGGAAAAATCTCGGTGGCTGAAAGGAGCCATAACTAAGCCTCAAGCAGACGTCTTTATTCAGCTGTAATTGACGTTTAACAGACGTCTGTAACTTCGTCTGGACTTATAAAAAAACCCAAAAAAAAGTTCTCCCCTCTCTTTATGTTCCCCCCTTTTATCCAGCAGTCAAAAGTGTAAGAGCCCACCACACCGGCCCCACTCGGTCAGTGTGCAGCAGGGGCCGTGACAATAGTGGGGCTGAGACAAAGCCACAGCCCACGCTGCACACACTGGCGCCTTGTATGTCTATTTACCTCCTAGAGTGGTTTATGCTAATTTATTGGCGAGCAGCGACCACTCCTGCATACTGATGTGCCGCCACTTCTTTCTGAGCGGGGGCCCTCGTCTGCAGGGAGGCCCGTGGGGGGACCCCCTTCCCTGCCAGCAGCACCCCAGAAAAGGATGCTGCGATGCTCAAGGCTCCCCATGGGCTCCCAAACCATCCAAGCTCCCATTCTGATCCCATGACAGCTCTTTATTTTGGTTTCCTTTGGACACAGGGTGCTGATGCTGCCCTTTTGCACAGGGATGCTCCAGGTGCTGGAAACAGACAGGCAAACCAAAGCCACGGCCACAGGAGCTAAGGGCATGGAAAGAAATGCTATAGATAGCTGTAGAGACAAATGGATTTTCATATAAATATATCTCCATGGTGTTCTGCTGACATGTGTGAGTACGGAAGGGTGCTCACAAGTCAGGAAGACACTAGAAATCAGGATAAAATTATTTTCTTCTTTCCTGAGTGCTTACATTGTGTACTATTCTTTGCTGCACAATGGTTTATTTCATCACTGGGACATGAATTCTCAGATCAGGTTTTACCTGCTAGTTCTTGAAGGCAAATTTTCCTTTCTTCCTCTGGAAGACATGGTGCTGCTCAGCCCCGGCCATGGGAAAGCTCTTGTGCTCTCCTACAGATGATCAGACCATCAAGAGGACAGTCAAATCTCCCTGCAGACCACATCCTTCCCAAACAAGGCTTTTATAGAGCATTTCCAGTGTAAAGACTAACCAGAGTTACAGGGTAAATTGGTTTCAGTGGTTCAGGCTTCCCCAGAGAAAAGTGAGACCATACGGGATGCTCCTGCTCTCCTCCACAAAGCACCTTCCAGCACCTGCCAAGCACAATCCAAGGCAAAGCCAAGGCTTGGAAGCAAAGCCAGCAGACACGATTGAGACAAAAGGAATAAAGTCAGGAGCAATTAATTCTGATGCTGTGGATTTCCTGTATGTGGTACACGGAGCTTCTAAAAACCTGGTCAGTGCCATGACAGTGTGAAAGTTGGGGGCAGTCAAAAATGGGTCTTCATGTCCATTGAGCATTTGGGTCATCGTATTGCAGATGATGAACTAAATGAGTCAGAGAGTTTATCCAAGAGGAACAGAGGCCACTTGCAGGTTTAACCAAGCAATGGGCCAAGAAGCTTTAAAATGTATGTCAAAAGTCAGTCAGCCTCCCCAGGAGAGGATGGAGTTGTGCTTCAACTCCCTCCCTCCTCCTCCTCCAGCTCTCTTGCTGCTCATTGACACAGGTGATTCTTGGCTGCAGAGCAAGGCAGGAGACCTGTCTGTGGAGAACATTACTCATGGCTGGCAGAGACACAGAAAAGGAGTGAGAAATCTGGCCTGAAGTACCAGAGGACTGCTAAGGTCCCAAAGCTGAGAGCTCGCCCATGCCAGAATGGCCAACAGCCAGGAAAAAAGGGTAACAGAATTAGGTAGGACTGTGTGAGAGCCTCAAAAGTCAGCAGACCTTGCCTGTGCTTTGCTGGCTCAAGCCTAGAGAGATTTGAGCATGTCCTTCAGAAGCTGCTGGCTAGGAGGGAATTATTTGGGGCGGGTGCCCTCTGCCAAGAATGGAAAACATCCCACACAGCCATTGCTGCTCATGGCAAGCACAAACTGATAGAGCACCTGCACCCATAACTCCACCTTCCTCCAGAATGACAAACGGAGGCACTTCTGTTCCCAGGAGGACATCATCATGCCTCTGATGTGCCTTAGGACAACCTCTAGGTACTGGGAAAGCCATCCCATTGCTCATGGCACTGGAGGTGGCTGTGGCATCAGCACTGGTGCTGTCCCTTCAGTCACTGAGGGACATTTCACAAACTGGAAAAGAGCTCACTGGGCCAGAGAGGCCAGTTCATCAGCTGCTTTGTGCTGCTAAAGATCCAGAGAGGGGCTGTATCACAGCCATGGATCCAGCATTTTGTGTTTCAAACCAGGAGGCTCAGGGTTTCTTTCCTTTTTGTGCTGCTCAAAGCAGCAGTAACATTTATATCCCCTCTGGCATCTTTCCCCAGGATTTTTTGCACCAGCTGGGCACAGGGCATGGCCTGAGGAGGGGGAGCAGCTTGTGATGCTGTGCCAGAGCGGTTTATCTTTCCCGTGGAAAAGGAAACAGGCTCTCTGCATGTCTCTTCCACAGTCCTGCATTTCAATGCAGCTAAACCCTGGTCACCTCTATCAGGAGATCAAGGGCTTGCAGGAGTCTGAGGTCAAGCAAGACTTCCCGGGCGGAGGTAGGAATGAGAGGATTTCTCCAGGCTTCCTACAGCAGTGGAGAGGGAGATTTCCTGCACAAGGCTGCTCGCAAAGAGCCTGAGCTGCCGTGCATCAGTAACACTGGGATGCCTTTGCTCGGGGCTGGCAGCACCAGAGAGCCACTGGAGTGGTACACGAACCAAGGAGAGCCTCCTTCCTCCCCTCAGCACTCAGCCTGTGAGTGAGGGCAGGCAGGGCGAGCACAGGGCTCTGGGAAGGTGCCAGTCCAGGCTCTGGCAGCCTGCAGTCCTTGCAGTCCTGCCTGAACCGCTGCCTTGCAGGAGAGGAGGGAGATGCGAGCACCATGTCTTAGGCGAGGGCACCTCATGCTGGCAGCTCCAGAAATAGCCTGGAAGCCTTTGTTTTAATGCTTTCTCTTCTTTCTCTCAGGGTCACACGGCTGGTGCTGACAGCCTAAGACTGTGCTCTGGAGCAGAGTGAAGCTGAGGGGACTAAAAATGCATCCCCAAACTGGAGATTATCCTCCTATTTCCTCTGCCACATGTTCCTCTGCAATACCATGCCCAGAGCCAACCCAAGACAGGATTTTCTCAGACACCAGCACCAATCATTCTCCAAATCCATGTCCCCAAGGTCCCACCGTGCCCAAAACCACCAGGACACTGGGGCTGTGGGGTGGCTGCCCTTCCACAGCCCAGATAGGGACAGCCCCATGTCTGGTAGCAAACCCAGACGTTTAGGGCTGAGTGCCTGACCCCAATGCCCCAATCTACCCTCCAACAGCTTCTGCATTTTCCCTTTCCTCCCAGGGCAAGCTGCCTCAGCAGGAGCATCCCCGGGCCTCGCTGGCGAGCTGTTATTTGTCAGCCAGAGGTGGGTGAGAAAAGAAACACCCTCCCTAAAAAACAAGATGTCTGGTGTGAATATCCTGATCCTGCTAACCCGAGGGCCCGGCTGGAGCCGGCCGCGTGCAAACAGCAGCCGCGGGTCTCGCTTAGCAACAGGGCACGGAGCAGCCCGCGGCTGGCAGGGAGAAAAAAGGGTCTTTTCTTGTCGCTGAAAGATTCATCGTTGGGCTGAAAGTGGCCCCTCCCCTCTTTCAAATACTTGTCAGCAGGGAGAATACAGCTTAGATACTGGGCTGATCAGATCATGGCTAATCTGTTATTCCTGGCCGTGAAAACTGCCGGAAGACTTTCAAACAACTTCACTGGGAGCGTGTGCGGCGGGAGGGAGCGGGCAGGAGATGCCGAGCCCCTGGCAGCCCCATGCCGGCATCCTGAGGGCATCCCCTGCTCCTGAGGTGTGCAGGGAGGGCGGCACTGGTCCCCCACCCCGTGCTGACCTGGGCATCCTCAGTGCCATGGGCAGGGGTGGCAGAGGGGAAGGAAGCAGTGCTGAGCAGTAGAAGATGGGCTGGCCAAAATGTCCCCGTGGTGAGAACAGGCTGTCCTGGTTGCATGGTTTTTTCTCCCAGATGAGGTGGTTTGAAGATGCTTGTCACTGATGAAGGACTTTGGCTACTCATGTCTGGGAGCCCCATTGCTGCAGAGAGTACCAAGAAAAAGACAGCCAGCTTGGAGAAAGGTGCTTTCCTCCCTCTGGGCTCAGATGTTTGTAGGGTAAAACCAGACCAGACAAGTCAGACAATTAGTGTACTCAGTGGCTTGCAGAAATTTCACATGGTGGCCCAGATTCTGCTCCTGTACATGGAGGTACATCAAAGAGATGCAGTGTCCTACAATATCTCCTACATATCCTGCTACACCCAGCACTGGACCCAGTGTGGGTGGCCAGCCCAGGTAACAGTGGCAATGCACCCTCACTGCCAGAAACCCACTTCTCCCTACAAAAACAGGGTAGGTGCAGATGCTTTAGCCACTGCCACTGCACACACAGGTGAATTTTGATCCCAGGCCTGGCACATGCTGCTCTGCCTCTCCCTAGATGCTCTGCATGCCCATACATCTTCGTCATGCACCTTGCCCTGCTCCCTGGCTTTCCTGCTGCTGCCTTGTCCTGCTGCATTTCACGGTCAGCTTGGCTTTAGCCCTAAAACTGCCCCTTCCAGGCTCAGGTTATTGTCTAGCCCATGCCATGAAGATGGACCTTTGGTGGGACAGCTCTGTGATAGAGAGGAAAACTACCGTGAAGTGGCCCAAAGTGATGGTAGCCTGTGGGAGGGGGATGGATGCCCAGCGAGCCTGGGGACTGGCCTGCACCTCAGCAAGCTCCTCTTAGTCAGGAATAATTAATTACCTTCTCAAGGATCTTAGCTTGAGCCCTTCCCTGCTCATGCCCCAGCCCAGGAGAGGAGGGAGGAGGAGACGGCAGCGAAGAGGGTAGAGAATTAATTGGACATTGTGTTGGGAATCGCCTCCTGGTTGCTGTCAGTCTTGGGAGTGAACAGCCTCTTGTCTCACTCAATAGGAACTTTATATGCTCCTTTAATCCTTCAGTCTGTATTGTCAGAGGTTCCCCCCTCCTCCTGTCTCTCCTTCCCACCACAGGACTTTTGATGACCCCAGCTGTCTGAGGCAATACAAAGAAGCCCCTTAACTAACACCCTGTGATCTATACAGGCAATAAAGAGGGTCCCCTTGACAAGGATTTACGGGCAGAATATATGCAAATGCTGGGAGGTGCGCGGGTGGGGAGGTGTGCCGGGAAAACCGCTGCGCACAGGGCATGGCCCCTGGCCCTGGGGATGCCGTGGCCCGAGCGGGCATGTGGTACAGGTGAGGGGTGGCCGGAGAAAACCAGGCTGGCTGGAGCTCGTTGGCCATTGCACACCCTGCCATGGGGCAAAGTAAACAGGAGAACCCTGTTCATCAGGGCTGCAAGGCCAAGCCATCCACGGGCACATAAGTGGGGGGCTCCTGGCACATGCCCCCGTGTGCTTTGCTCCCTGACGGCCACCTCCCGAAGTCAGGAGGCCATGCTCCTTCCCACATTAGCACATGAATGGGGTTAGGGGTGGGGGGGAGGTGTGAAGGGGGGCAAGCCCCCACTGTCCACTCAAGCAAACAATTTGGCTAGCAAATTGACATAATTACAAGGGACAGAGAGAAAAGAAAGGCGAGCCCCCTCCCCTGCGCTCCAGAGGGCCCGACCCCTGCCGAGTTACTTAGACCCTTTGTGCGACTCAATGCTAGGTACTGATGAGGGGACGTATGCCCTTTTCAAGGGCCCTAAGCGACCGGCTGCCCTAATCTGATTACAATTTACAGCGCTCCTTCAGAAGGGGCTGGAGCGGTGCTCACGCAGGCCTGGACACGCCGGGCCGGACACGCAGGCGCTCGCTCCAGCCCCAGGGCAGGTGGGTGTGCGTGGCACAGGTGGGAGGATGTGCACAGGGGCATCAACAGCGTGTGAACATCACCAGCAGCACCTGCAGCTTGGTTTGCAGTGTGCCAGTCGTGCAAGGTCAAGGAAGCTGAGGGCATGGCTGTGGGGACGTGCAGCTTTGGACACACACTGCCAGCAGCAGATACGCAGTGGCTGAAGTGTGCAATGAGCCCATTTCAGCCCATACAGGGTTGGCACCATGTGTGTGCACCTGTGCACACCAACACACACTTGGGCACACAGGTAGTAATCAGGCAACTCCCCTTGTCCAGGGTAGATCCACAGATGGGGCCCTTTTCCACCAAGAGTGGGGGACTGCAGAGGTGAGCAAAGGCCTTCTGCCAAAATCTCTGCAGCAGCTTGCAGGAGCAGGAGTGCGAGCAAAGCCCACCACCTGCCCATTAAAAGAGGGATTAAATTATGCTGTTCCCCCTCACCTCCTCCCTTCTCTCTCTAACATCATCCCCTTGGGGAAACCACCACCTTTACATGAGATTTTCCCTTTTTCTTAACCTCCTTTCTGCTCTGTGCCACAGAGATCCAGGGGATTAGCAGCCAGGCTGGGCCTTCCAGCCTCCTTGAAGGCAGGTTGTTTCAGCCACCCCCCCCACCATGGGAACCTGCCCCAGGACAACTTTGGTCAATGCCTCCAGTGCTTCCCAGCCAATTTGTACCACCTAATCCCCGCGAGTATCTACGGCCCCTTTCTCACACGTTCTCCCGCCTGCCGGAGCAGCCCAATCCTCTGCTGTCCACGCTCCCCCGTTGAGAAACCCTCCGTCCACTGCTGGGGCCGCCACTGCACTTCAAACGCGCCAGCCCGATCCCGGCATTGTTTGCCAGGGAATTAAAACTGCACGGCCAGCCCCAGCGAGTGATTTAGGTACTGAGACCAGACTGAGCCCCGCAAGAGCACGGGCAATAAAACGCTTCGCTGCCCAGCAGCCTGGGCAATTGAGGTGTCTTCCCACGAGGAGGAGGCACAGCCCAGAGGGCCAGGGAACTCGGTCAGGGCTTCTTCCAGTGTGTGCACATGGGACAGGACCCTCTCCCGGGGCTCACAGACCTGCCCCACCAGAGATGTGGGCTGGCCACCTTGCTGAAGCAATGAGGGTCACCCAGTCTTTGCCATTACTGAACCCCATGGACCCTTGCCAGCTGCTGGGAGGAAAGACCAGAGGTTGTGAAGGTTGGACACACAGATTATCTGGGACACAGACAGAACTCAGTGGTGTGGGATGAAGGGACACCAGTCCAGTCACACAGCAGGAAATGCAGTGCCCAAAGGGTCTGCTTCTGCTTTCAGATTTTGCAGACTAGTGGGGAGAAGTTTAGGACACCCTTTTTGAAATTACACTGTCTATGGTGCCTGTCAGTAAACATCTCTATGGTGGTTTCTGATGCACTCTCTGGATGAAGCTGTGAGCAGAAAATGGCTGTTACATCCCTTTGGCAGGGCAGAGAAGCTGGGAGATCTCCCTTCCGCAGATCCTGGCACACAGAAAATAAATGCCCTATATTTTCCCATCCCTGTCCTGGAGAAAGGATGTAGCTCAACATATGTTTCAGCCTCTGCAGGGATCATTCTCCAGAGACCATTTCTAACCCCTGTCAGATCTGTCTTTGCCGTCATAAAATAAATACACAATACACCACTTGCTGGCAAGAGGGCTGGAGCTCCTGGTAGCCCAGCTTTGATATTTCTGAATTTCTCCTTAGTCAACCAGCCCTTTCCCTGCATCCCACACTGCTGCCGTGCTTGAGGCCAATCCTATGAAGGATTCTAGGCCTTTTATTACTCTTCTTTTTTCAATGGTGAGGTTGTTTCAGGCCAAATGGCGGCAATGCGTGTACAGGAGAGAGCGTCTCCCGTGCCAGGCTGTCCCTGTCCCCGCCATGGCAGGGGAACACAGTGTTTCGGCACCTCCTCCTCTGTCACAATGTTTTTCAGCTCCACCAAGCAAAGTGTCCAATTAGAGCAGAGCCTCTTGCTTCCATCTTTGCCGACATTTAATTAACATGCTGCTGCTGGCAGCCGCTGACAAATTCCAGAAACATGTTGTAAAGGGTTTTTGTCTTTACCCAGCATGGAAAATGAGGGTGTCATATCCCAAGGGGATGTGAATAGCTACTTTTGACTCCCCCCCTCAGGTGTAAGAATTACAGCTAGACGCAGTGAAGAGACCTATCAGCTGTCCTACCTCCTTTCCCGCCTCCCTTCCCCTCCTTTCTCCTTTCCTTTCCTGCTCCTCACATTATATCATCCTGGAAAACATGCAGGATTTTAGGCCTGGTTTTCATCCCTCTGGTTTCCTCCAGCTCTGGCTGAAGCCTGATGGTCCAGCTAAGAGACAGGGGCTGTCCTTTTCCCATCAGAATAGCACCAGACAGTGGAAGAAGCCATCTGATGACACTGGAAGAAATGGCTGAAATCAAAAAAGAGGAAAAGAGGAAAGGGTCCTGCCAGCCTGTGCTGTACATGCCAACAAGGCTCCCAGGGAGCTGATGGGGGCCTCAGTAGGGCAGTTCAAGGGAAGGGGATGGCAGAGATGGTAGAAGTGTAGCTGGACCCACAGATGGCCCTCACCCCTGCCGTGGATGGCAGGATGAGTAGAGGGTCAGCTGCTGCACCCCAGCATCCCCTCCCAGAAAGAACCAGCCAGGCCCATGCTTCCCACAGGGGCTCAGTCCCCACCGTGGGGGCTCATCACATTCTCGGTTGTCATCTTAAGGTGCCAGCTCCCAAACCAAGTACCTCCCGAGACTGCTTTATCTAATATATTGTCTAATACACCCAGCCTGTATTGCCACCATTCATGCCTCCACTTTGTCCCCAAGGCACCAGGAATGTCCCAGCGCCTCCGCTTTGCCCCGGGCAGCCGAGAGCTCTCCCGGCAGCTGGGCGACATCCCGTCCCGCTCGGCCGCTGACACACGGCAGCACAGCCCTGGAAAGAAGACCACGGCTTTATTATACCCACAGCAGCTCGTTACAAAAGCGGCAGAGTAGGGCAGAGCCCTCGTCGTCACGGGGAGAAGACGATCCTTCGGCGCCGGGAGCGGAGCGAAGTCCTGCGGCGGGGCGCGGCTCAGGGCGAGGCGGGCTTGTCGGGGTTGTGCATGTGGTACACGTCGCTCTCCTCGTCCTCCGGCACCTGCGGCAGAGCCCCCTGAGCCCCCCGGGCCGGGCCGCGGGCCGACAGCGCCATCTCGTGCCCCCCGGCCCGGCCCCAGCCCCCTCACCTCCCAGTAAACGCCGTCCTCGAAGCAGTTCTCGGCCGCGGCGTCCCCCCAGATGGGCAGCTTCAGGATGCCCCCTGCGAGGAGGCGGGCAGGGCGGTGGGCAGGGGGGTCCAGGAGGGATGAGGCTGGTCCACCCAAGGGGGCAAACGCAGCCCTGGCACGGGGCTGGGTGCCGTGCCTCCAGGATGCACCCGGACAGCAGCACATGGATGCCTCTGTTTCAGCTGCAGGCTGGCTCAGCCCTCCCCTGTCCGTGCTCCCCTCCGGCTTACCCACGATGGCCCCCCCAGCAAACGCCATCAGCAGAGACACCACAATGCCGGCCGCCTGGAAGCCTCCCTGGATGCTGGGGGTCCGTGTCTGGTACACGCCGGTGAAGTCAAACGCCTTGATGAACCTGCCGAGGGCAGAAATGGTGATGTCTGTCCCTGGCAGGAGACGTGCCCTGGCTCCAAAGGAACCATGGTGCCCTCGGTGCCCTTGGTGCCCTTGGGAACTCTTCCCTAGCCCCATCTCTCTTCTGCAGTGGACCAGGAGTGTTGCAATGACCCAAACTCACTTCCTTCTCTGACCCCTGGCAAAGCTTTGCCAAGGAGCAGCCCAAAATATAAAAATTCACTTTGTAATTCAGACTTTTAACCATACCCAACCCCACAAAACAATGCAGGGGAGAGGGAGAAGCACTTCCCTCCCCATTGTGACCCAGAATAATGGCAAACAGCGTGACTGTGGCCCACTTTATGAGGCCACCAAGCGTCAGCTGCATAAGATGAGGCTACAATTCAGTACGCCCAACAGAGTCAGTGCACCCCATGTTTTTCAGGGACATCTCTCAGCATGTCTGAACTATTAATAAAAGCTGTTAATTGCTCCCTGCTCCCAACACACAGAGCTTCACGTAAAATCTATTCTCAAGGAAGATTT
This sequence comes from Prinia subflava, assembly GCF_021018805.1. Lineage (NCBI taxonomy): Eukaryota > Metazoa > Chordata > Aves > Passeriformes > Cisticolidae > Prinia > Prinia subflava. The sequence goes on from NC_086261.1 coordinate 7,773,724, forward strand.
TCAAGCCATCTTACCCTTCCTTTCCATACACATCCTCTGTGGCTGCTGCTGCTGTGATGGCCCCCACAATGCCCCCAATAAGGCCTGGCATGGCATGGAGGTTGTGGATGCCACATGTGTCCTGAATGTGCAACCTAGACTCCAAAAAAGGCTGAGGAGAAGGGAAGTACAGAGAGATCAGGGAGTTGAGTGTGGCCCTGGAAAGGATCAGTTCCTTCTGTGGAGGACTGGGATAAGCAGAGAGAGAGGAGTGATACTGTGTCCCACTAAAGAGCTAAGGGCTTGTAGACAAAGATGTGAGCCAAGCTCAAGATAATCTAAAAATGTATCCTCCAAAGTCTGAAACTTCCTGAGCATTTTGGGGCAGTAAAAGGAGACAGAAGTGCATCTCATAAGGCATTCTGGAAAGCAGGAAGTGTTAAAGGGAAGTCAATCCACTTCTGTTCTCCTCAGCAGGACCAGGGCTGCAGACCCCTCGAGCAGCACTCACCGTGAAGTAGACATACCCCACCGTGGACACGATGCCAGAGATGGACCCGACGATGAGGGAGCCGTACGGGGTCAGCATCATCTCAGCGCTGGTGCCCACGGCCACGCCGCCGGCCAGCGTGGCGTTCTGGATGTGCACCTGCAGAACCAACCGCCCTGCCTTGGCATCTCAGCGAGATTGCAATGGCTCAGGGATGGTGCAAATGGCAAAGTGGGAGAATCGGCTCTGAAAATGTTTCCAGAGGAAATATCAGGGCCCATTTTCCTACTTGGTGGTGAAAAACAAGAAAAGAACAGGCAGCTTCTGTCTGTAGCACAGGTGCACATAGACTCCCACTCCCCGTACCACACACGTTCTTTGCATCCACAGATATGGGTGGGGAGTTGTGATGAGATGGAAATTGTCTCACCCGTGTGTCATGCAAGCTCTGCTGTCACAGAGACATGTCACCCACACATCTAACAAGTCAGCCCCGCGATTGCTCATGAGCTGCTGCACAGGCCTTGTTTGATGGGGAGTGCTGCCTAAAAGGGCTCTGCAACACGCCCAGCAGAGCAAGTCCAGTTCCTGCTGTGACTTGGGTCCAGGTAGGGCATCACTCCACACCTCAAGTCCTGCAGGAGCCATTTCCACTTTCTTATTCAGAGTTTTTGCCTGGATGCTGGTTTCACCAGCATCATGCCCTGAAACCCTGTGTCTGTTCAGCAAAGTACAAGTACCAATTGTTTCCTGCACCCTTGATCAACCTCATTATGTGTCCCCTGGGCAGTGCAGGGCTCTCTGCTCCCATCTTACCATGTCAAGCTTGCCCTTCTTTTGCAGCATGCTGGAGAAGGCCATGGTGGTGAGGACACAGGCGGCCAGCGAGCAGTACGTGTTAATGGCAGAGCGGTGCTGGGCATCCCCGTGGTCAGAAATGGCTGAGTTAAAACTGGGCCAGTACATCCACAGGTACAGTGTACCTGGTGGGATGGGGCAGTTGGGATGAGGAAGAGAAAGGGAAAAGAGAGAATACAGGGACTGAAAAAAAAGCCTCCAAAGAAGATATTTCTGCACAGGGGGAAATTACATCCCATAGCCCTGCTTCCCTAGATCCACACTCTGCATAATGAGACCAATATCAGGAAAGGCTGGCAGAGAAAGGGAACCAAAAGGCATCCGTGCCTTCCTAGGCACCATCTCAGCCCAGCCACTGCTGCAGGGAGCTAAGTAACTCTGAAAGGTAAAAATCTCTGGGATACAGAACTCCTCAACTCCATATCCTGGTTTCAGTTTTTCCCAGAGACAGACACAGGAGGAACCAGCCCTGTGCAGTGGAGTGCTCCCCACACAGCAGCACCCCGAGATGAGGGCTGACTCACCAATCATGGCAAAGAGGTCGGAGTGGTACACAGAGCCCTGCTTGTCCTTGCTCTGCTCCAGGTTGGGTCTGTACAGGACCCGTGTCACCGTGAGGCCAAAGTAGGCTCCGAAGGTGTGAATGGTCATGGAGCCACCTGCATCCTTTACCTGCAGCCATAGGAAAACAGAGGTTTGCTTCTACAATTGCCACTCATTCTGGAGCTGAGGCCTGATTTGCATAGTGCCAAGCTTGTCTGCACACTTGACAGAGGGACCCAGTGCTCCTGAAATGCCAGGCTTCTCCTGAATTGCAAGGTTTATGTGTAAAACCCCAGAAGATCTCCCTCCTCAGGGAAGTACGACCCATTGCCCCCCTCCTTCACAATCTGCCTACTTTTGCTGCCTGAATTCTTGCATTTTAAATGCTTATGAAGGCAGGGGCTCGGTGGAGCCATAGCAAAGGAAGACACTTTGGACAGGTGCAGAGAGGAAGGAGCAGAACAAAGCAGGTACTACCTAAAGCCTTACATGAAGAAGGTTGAGGAGGATGTACTCGTTCACTGAAAAGAGTGTGACTTGAAACAAAGTCATGACAAGGAGCTGTATGGGGCTGGTTTTGCCCAGGATGGCCCCAAAGGCGATGCACACAGAGCCCACGCAGAAATCAGCATTGATCAGGCTGGAAAAGGGGAAGGAAAACTGTGGTTTAATAAGGAAATACTTCTCTGTAAATCACTCTTATCTACCCCCAACTCTAGAAATGCCACCTGAAGACAAAGAATTGATTAGGAGACATCCCTGGATTTCCCACTGACCCTCCTCCTATCCTTACACCTCCACATTATTCAGGTAACGTGGATGATACATGTTCTCACACTGATATCCATGGTGCCTGGCTCGGCTCTGAGGGGTGACACTCATGTCAAGTTTCCCTTTGAGTTGTACCACCACAATGGCAGGTACCTTTGGACTAAAAGGTGGAAAGCAAGTGGAAGTATGTGGAGGGAAAACAACATTTTAGAGACTGATTTGTATTTGACATAACTGAGGGACAGGTGTTGCCAACTGCTTGGCTCTCATTCCAGCTCTTCCACTGGCCAGGCCAGAGGTGCCATCCCAGAGCCCAGCTCTTCCTTACTTCTCCACTCCAATGAGGATCTTCCCATCCTTGAAAGAGTGGAACCAGCCTTGCATCAGGAGAGCCCACTGGATCCCAAAGGCAGCAAGGAGGAAATTGAAACCCACGGCTCCAAATCCATAGCGCTTGAGGAAGGTCATGAGGAAGCCAAAGCCCACAAAGATCATCACATGGACGTCCTGGAAAGCTGTGCAGAGGGAAGGGACTGTCAGCTCTGTGGGGACAGCAGGGCTGCAAGTGCCACATGCATTTGGTGTTGAAAAGAAACTAATTACATCAGTAGCAGTAGGGGGGAAACTCAAGAGAAGATGTGTGTTTGCCTCATGTCCCTGTGTTTCTAAGTCTGAAAATGGCTCAGCTTTCAGAAACTGGCTTTTTGTTAAAAGGCTCAGCCTTTAAAGTAAATGTTTACTAAAAGCTGTGTACAAAAGAAGACCTGAGAGTAATGGAGTGTACAAAGGAAAACATTTTTCTATTCAGACTGTTTTTTCCCCTTTTGTAAAAAACTAGAAAAACATCGTGTGAATTGAACAGTAAAGTTTTGTTAAAACACGTAAATGGTCATTTTGGGTAGGTCCATTTAGTGCAGGGTCCTGGTGATGGCTCAGAGCAAGGAGAGCACAAGAACAAGAAAGTTTACAAACACACTTTTAAATGCTTCAGAAATCAGTGGCAAAACAGCCTTGAGACCAGAAACCCACCTTGTGAGATTTTTAGTGCTTAAACCAGAGAGACCCAGTTCTTCCCACTAATGGTCAGACCTGCTCACCCGAGCCCCTCAGATGCCCTTCCCCGGGGGAAACCAGATCTGTGTGAGCCTCTTGAAGGACCTTCTTGGTGCAGTAAACCTGCTGTACTTTTTAATGCTGCACGTTTTTATCAGATAAGCGTTGCTTTGCAATTAAGTGAGCTGAAACGCTTGCATACTTACAAATTGAACCATGCAAACCCTCACACTGCAGGCCACTCAGCCAATAGCAAAAAACAGGAGACCCAAGGCAGGGATCCCCCCTGGGAGACTCTCACCAGCAAACCCATGGTGCAGAGCAGATAAATACAGCAGTGATGGAGCTAAACCAGAACATTCTACATTTTGAAGTGCACAAATCATTATAACCACTATAACCAGCAAAGTCTGTGCGCTCAGAGAGGGTGTAAGCTCAGGGCAAAGGAAATTCTGTGGCTTCAAGTCTGCTTTACCCCGAACCTGTGCTGAAATCCATCAGCCCGTGGTCCATTTCCACAGGGCTTGTGTCTGCTTCTTCCACTGAGGGCTGGTGAAGACTTGTGTGAAGTGTAGCTCTGCAGAAGCTGAGAGTTTTGTCCTTCTGTGCTTTAGAAGACCTTGCAACTTGTTTAAGGATGAGCATTTGGATAGGCTTAAGCCATGTAGTGCCATACTAATCTGATTGCTTTTAAAAAATGCCCCCCATGCCTATGAAATCACTCTTTAAAAAGGAAGGAGACAAGATCTGCAGCTGGCACTGTTCAGCAGAGGTTACTTCAAAAGCACTTCTCCACATGTCCTAAGAACCAGTCTTACTGTGCTTTTACCACACAATCCCACAGACTTTCCCTCTGCAGCTGTATTTATTTCCTCTCTCTCTTTTTCAGTGTAAGCAGCACAATATACAGCAAGATTTATCTGCTGCCATTTGCATTATATATTCATTCTTTCATCCTAAAAGCAGAAACACACAGGTCAAAGTTAAAGCCAGAGATCTCACTGTTCATTAGACCCTGCACAAATTCAGGAGGAAGAGCAGATCTTTCTTTAAAGCACACCCAACCTAAAACCTTTTTCTAACCCTTGCCTTTGTTTTCCTGTAGTAAGAACAACACTGTTATCACTCAGAGGCAGCACAGGCATTGTCATGTTCTAAAAGTTTTGTAAGCCTGCCTTTGTGGCAGGACAATTGCTATAACTATCAAGAATAAGTGTTTGGGCTTTGGGAATGCTCTCAGGGACAAAAAAATCCCATTTCTTTTCCCCTAGAGAACAGATGAATCACTGATTACAGAATATCTATATGCAATCCAAAATGAGAAGGAATTGTCACACTGACTGGACCTGGCAATGGGCACCACTGACACAACCACATATTGACTTCCTGAAACCAGGACAACTTTCCTCTGCCTGCCTTCCCAATTTTCTCTCCTTGAAGGACCTGTTTGTTTGTCACTCCTGTCCCTCTGCCATTGCAGACAGGTGCTGTGGATAGCAGTGGTTGCAGATGTGATACAAATGATCTTTGGGTGTTTAAACTCCACATTCTTCTGAGCATCACTGGATGGACACGAGGATTAAAATTCCAGGGCTTGGCCACCTTGTTGTGCTTGTCCATCTTTGCAGAGAGAGAATATTTCTGATTAGATAAGGGAGAAGGAGCAGCTGTGCTTTTGGGCACGTGAGCCCTTCCTCAGGTCTGAAACAGAAACGTAATTCAAAGCTAAACTGAGCAGTTGCCCTTAGACTGATTTAGTTGCGTTGAATCCATCCTGCCATTTGAGGGGGAATATTTGGCACTGCAGAGCAGGAGTGGGATATGAGGACAGAAGAGATGTCACTTCCTTAGCTCCCACACACTCTTTCTTGGACTCCTGATGTCCTCCCAGCACACCAGTGACAAGAGCAGCCCTCAGGCACTGCTGCTGCTTCACGCCAACCTGTGTGGGGCTGGTCCCAAGGGCAGATGTCCAGGGAGAGCCCAGGGCAGCCACAACCGTATGTGAACCTGGAGGCTGACTGAGCAGCGGGTTTCTCTAAGCAAATCCTTTTCTGAACTAGCTAATCCTCAGCAGCCACAGGTTGCTATAGATCCTTTGATTTAGCAGGTGTTTTTAATGGAAATGTTCTAAATAGATGCATGACTCAGGCCTGTTGCTTCCTTGGAAACAATTGCCTACAGAAGCAGCCTGCTCTGAAAGGCTCACAAAGATGACCAGCCCTGGAGATCAAAGGCACCCAAAGGCACTGCCTGACCAGAAGAGCTTTAACCTTCTGAATAATTTCTGTGTCACTGTGATGCAGACCCAAGAACCCTGGGAACCTGGCAGCTTAGGAGGACTCTGGCACTGAAATGCCAGCATCTAAAGGGTAATTCATAAGTGAGGGGGTGCACAGAGGAAGAGGAGGAAGATGTCATAGGATCTCGACAGCCGTTCCTCTGTGTGCACAGAAAGGCTTGCTCTGATCCAGAGCTGAGGGAGGGGGCAGCAAGCTGAAACTTGCAGAGTGTTGGGAACACGTCAGCCCTATTCCTGGAAAAAAGACATCACGGCACCCTGTTGACAGAACCCCAAGGCACCGGAGGGCCATGAGGCTTTTCTCCTGATCTTTGGTGAACCCCAAGCCAGCCTCAAGGCAAGAGTACGACTTTCTAGCAATCAGTGGGGACAGCACCTCTGACAGGCTCTGCCACAGCACAGGATACGTTGGATGGGATGGGATGGGATGGGATGGGATGGGATGGGATGGGATGGGATGGGATGGGATGGGATGGGATGGGATGGGGACCAGCCAGCACAAGGATTAGGCTTCCAGTATACTCACAGGGGTATCGGAAGTAGAAATCATTCTCCATGTCGCTGGTCAGGTTCATGTCCCGTTTCTCCTCCTCCCAGTGCGCATCAGCTTCGGCGCCGAAGCGCACGAAGACCCCGAAGAGGACGATCATGGCCACCTCCCAGAGGAGGCAGACGAGCGGGAGCCGCCAGCGCATGTTGGTGTTCTTGGCCATGCCGTGGTGCCTCGGCCTCTCCGCCCGCAGGGGTTCCCGGGGGCCCGTGCCAGCCGCGTCCCCACACCCGCCCCAGGCCCCTCACATATATCGGTCGGAGAGGGCGAGGTGGGGCCCAGGGAGGTGCCTCTGGCAGGATCACGTTTCAGAGCCCTGGAGCTTCAGCAGGATTGTTCCTCTAACCCACCTTCCTCCCTGGGAGGAGGGACAGGCTTCAACACCTTTCCTCCGAGCTGTTCTGAACACCTTTGAGCCCTGCCTCCACGGGGACCAGCAGATGTGACTGGGGAGTGGAACCAGAGTGTCCAGCCCCCTGCTCTGCCCAGTCCCACACCCTTTCCTTGCCCCTGGTCCCTGCTGTCCCCTCCCTCCTGGCTCTGGGTGCTCCCCTCACCCTCTCCCCAGCTCTGAGATTGTCCTTACCCAGCTGGCACCGTGGGTGAAGGCAGGGTGCCCTTTGCTCCAGCTCTTGGCTTTTGGAAAAGCAGCTGAGGTGCAGAACAGGAGGAAGAGGAAGGTGTGCACTTCAAACCAGATACCAAGATCCTACATGAGTGCACAGACACGTAATGGCCCTGCCAAGGCTGTAAGGATGTTCAAGTGACACATGTTCCATGATTTCCCAAAGTGATTTACCCAGAGCATCCTCCTGGCAAGGCAAACTGACCTGGGGCTGCATAACCAGGGCAATATTGTAAGATGATGCTGGAGGCCTCAACATCCCCTCCTCTGGTATGGTTTTCTTTTAATTAACAAGCATAAACACAAAACTCCATTTTCCTACGGTTTTGAATTATGTCCGCTTTCCCCAAAGAGCTGGGCAAGTCCTTCAAATGGATCCCAGCTCCCTCCTCTGCCTGCAGATCTCTGGGTTGCCTGTCAGTCTTCAAGAGATGAAAGACTGCAGCCCAGGCAAGCTGCCCAAATTTGCTGATGGCATCTAATTGTGGCCCGCAGGCTGAGCAAGCAGCACTGATTTTGGTGTTGATTAGGCAATAATTTGAGTTTATTATTTTTTCTTGTGTGCTTTCTTCTCAAAATGACAGATGGCAGAAAAATGCTGTGGATGGTCTTGAAGAGACTGACGGCCACACAAAATCATTCTCCAACCTCATTTGAACCCTGTGCAGGCAGCAGGGTAGAGACAGAGTTGGGAAGAAGAGAGAAGCCCATCTGCCTCAGCCCTTACCCTGCATGAGCAGAGCTCCATGTGACTGGGGTCACTTTTTGGGGACACCTAAAGCAGGTGCATATTGCTGTTGTCTGAAGGACGAGCTCCCCCTCAGGCAATGCTGCTCAGGGTGTGTTTCTGGGTCTCCCATTACACAGGGTTTCTGCAGGGCTGTCTCAGCTGTACACACCAGGACACAAAAAGATCTTTAGCTAGAAAGAAGCTGAAATCCCCAAACAATACTTGATCTTTAATTGCTGTTGACAGTTGCATGTTCTCGTGCCAACTACGTGGTAAGACCAGTGTTCTGCCCTGCCCTACAGCAGCCCTCAGATACCTGGAAAAAGGCAGTACATTTTAAAACAAAAGGGAACTTACTTAGGTAATGTAGCCACCAGCAGCAACACTCTGTGATTACTCCAGCAAAAGAGTAACTGCAGAGCTTTTCTAATCTATGGCATTACTGAAATGGCAGGGTCTCCAGAAAAGCAGCTTGCAAAGCCCTTGTGCAGCCCCCAGAGGCTGCAGTTCTGCCCCATCTGCTGCCCCCAGCCCCTCTCCCCATGTGTGGAGGCCAGGAACAAAGGCTAATGGCTTTTCTGCTGGCCTGATAGTCTCACCTTGCTGCACTGCCTGGTGCTACCCCTCCTTATCAGCCTGCAGATCAGCACTTTGTCACTGCAGTCCCATCAGGGCTGGCATGCTCCACTGGCTGTCCGTGCTGTGAGAGCCCATTAAAGGACCAGCTTCTCTCCAGGCTCCTTTCCAGGGCCAGGATAACACTGGGAAAGCTGGTGGGGCTGTGCCAGCACGTGTGTGTGCAGCAGTGCTGGCAGAGCACTTCCTATGATGGGTTAGACCACCACTGCATCCACCCTACAAGGTACCCAGCTGTGTGGTAGGACACACAGGGTAGGCTTCACCATGCCTCAGTCACAAATATTAAGGTAATTAAATGTCCTGTTGGAAACTTCAGGCTGATGTGAACTTGCTCCACCACAGAATTTTGCCCATTATGTCCAGCACCTGTAAGAGCTGCAAGGTTTCCCCAAAAATCACTGGTATGATGCTGAGGGAGAAGGAACATTTGCCTTTCTGCTTAAGAGATGTGGGACCAGGTCTGACAGTGTCCAGATCTTAGTTACTTTAGGTGAGGGTTGTACAGGACTGGTCTCAGCTGGATCTCACCAAATTTCTCACTTTTATGAGCACTAAAAATATTTGAAGATGTAGAGACAAAATCTAAAGCACATTTCCCTCTTGCCTGGAGGCCTTGGGGCAGCTTCACCCTGGATAGGAGGGAATGGGTGCTCCCCAGCATCAGTGGTCAAAGCAGCCATTACCAGTAGTCTTTGGGCACATGGGGTGGAGAAGAGACACGAGAATGAGGATTTGGAGAGTCTTGGAAGCCTTGATGCAGCACAAGTGAGACTCTGGCATTGCCCAGCATCAAAAGTGACTTCTGCTTGTGCAGGTCCTTGAGGAGTGACCTGAAAGCAAAGCATCTGAGTCGATACAAAACAAAACTTTCTTTCAGGCTGGCTCAGCAGAAAGGCAAACTTTCCACTGGGGCAGGACAGAGCAGTGGTATGAGGGGAGATCAAACGGTTCATTTAGGTCTGGGCTTTCTCATCCCTTTTTTCAGCCCCCGCCATTAAGTATCCCTTGGAGATAAATGTTGGAAAAGGACAAAATAAAGTGAGACTTTTTTAAGTTAAAAAAAATCTTATCTGGATCAAAGTGACAACCACATGTGAGCCAAATTCACAAATTATTTTTCTTGTGCCCTCTCCTTCCTTTCAAGAAACAGCATTTATCAGCAAGTAAATGATTGTCCAGAAAGAGCCCAAGAGAGGGAAGTTGGTGTCCTTGTGGAGCAGGCAGAGAGGGCAAATGTCTGTGTAAGCAGCACAAACATGGGACAGCACAAGAAGCAGAGGTGTGAGCAGCTCTGGCTGCCACAGTGGGAAACACATCACCTGGGCTCAGCCAACACCTCTGCTGGCTTTCCCAAGAGCTGGATAGGCTTCCAGAGCAAATACACTGTAGTGGGCAGGAAAGGAGAAGGAGTTTGGGTAGCTAGCAGCAGTTCCTGTGTTGGAAGCTGTCAGACTTTTCTGGGAAACTCTCCTTTGCCCTGGGTTTGTTTTGGGTCCCAGGTGGACTGTGATAAGGCAGGTTTTGGTCACACTCTGCTACGTGTCCTCAGCAGACTGCTGGGATGGATGCCAGAGCTGGACAATGGCAGTGACATGGTGTGGTTGGCTCTTCTTCAGGGCTCCAACAGCAGAGCGATGTCAAGCAGCAAGAGATGTCCAGCCAGAAGGGAGCTCACACCCCAAGGCTGCAGGCTGCCCTCTGCACTTTTCCAGAGAGACCTATTGTCCTTGTCTTGCTCTTGGTGGCAGGTTACTCCTGCCCACGCGAGTGGATCCACTCCTGGTTCCAGCTCATTAAACCCCCTTGTGTTCATGGCACCAGCAGAGCCCAATGGGCGGTTCAGTGCCCGCTTGCCTTTGTTGCTCTATAAATACGACTGGCTGCTGGTGACACTGGTTTGGGCTGGGGCATTCAAGCTCTGGAGGCGAGGGTGGAGCGGACCTCTGGGTGGCTCTGCTCTGTGGGGATTCCTCTGCCATTATCCAGTGTGATCTCACCTTGACCACAGACACCAAGGGCAAGATGTGCTTCCAGTCCTGCCGGGAGGAGATGCTCCTGGGCAAGGCAGCTGATGACAACCCAGGGTCTTTGTCTTCCACAAGTGTCAGCCCCTGTCCAGGTGCCCTGACTCTACACCTTTGCATAGAATCGTCCAAATACGTAATTTGGAAGAGACCTTTACAATCAAGTGTAACCATCAAAAGAGCATTATCACTGCAACCCCTAAACCACATCACCCAGCGCCAGACCAAGACGCCTCTTGAGCACCTCCCAGGGATGGTGATTCCACGACTTCCCTGCCCAACCTATTTCAATGCCTGATCACCCGAATAGTAATTTTTTTTTTTTTTGTACTATGTAATCTGAATTTCAATCTGAATTTTACCCCTACGGGCCGTGGGCTGTCCCTGCTGTCCTCCAGGGAGGCTCGGGGAGGAGGGTGCCGTGTCGGCAGGACCCTCAGGGCAGGCTCTGTCTGCCGCTGTCCCTGTTCCTCCTGCCCGCGGGCGGTGGCGGGCGTGGGGAGGTGCCGGTGTGCGGGCAGGCGTGGACCTCTAGCGGCGCTGGCGGAGCCTGCCCGGGCTCCTACCCCTGCAGGGCGGGCAGGGCCGGGCCGGTGTCGCGGCCCAGCCCCGGGGTAGCCCCGGGGTCCCCCCGGTGCCCGACGGGAGCCACCGCCCCGCCCCGGTGACGTCATACCGCACACCCAGTGACGTCACCGCCCTCCCGCCCTGCCGGCTTTAAATTTTAAACCAGTGGCGGCGCCCAATCGGCTTGGTCCGCGCTCTGGCCACGCCCTTTTTGACGTCACTACCCTTCCGCCAATGGAATGGCAGCGCTCTCCGCGCGGCCGGCCAATCAGTAGCGAGCACCCCTCTCGCCGTCTCGTCGCTCCGCCCTCCCGCTCCCCGCTCTCCGCCAATGGGAGAAGGAGTCGCGGGGAGTGGGCGCGGCGGGCGCTCCGCGGCAGCCAATGGGGGCCCGCGCTAGGCGAGGGCGCGAGCGGCCGTACCGGGCGGGCGATGGCGGCGGCGGCGTGAGGGGCCCGCGCCATGTCGTGCTCGCACAGCGCCGTGTTCCTGCTGGATACCGCGGGCCCCGCGCGCCGCCAGCGGCTCCAGCGCGGCGCCCTCCGCCTCCTCACCCTCCTGGGCTGCCGCTTCGGCCTCTCCCGCCTCCGCTGGGCCTTCCGCTTCTTCGACTCGCTCGGCGGCCGCGGCGGCGCCTCGCGGGGCGGCGGGTTCCGCCCGCCGGGCCCCCGCGCCTGGGAGCGGTTCGAGGAGGAGCTGGCGGAGCGGCTCGGGGCACGGGCCCCCGCCGCCCTGCCCGGCCCCGCGCCGCGCGCCGCCCTCACGCACAGCGGGCTCAAGGAGACCCTGCTCGACTTCCAGTGGGACCGCCCGGAGATCGCGTCCCCCGCCAAGCCGCCCCGCAGGAGCCGCAGGACGGGGCTGGCCGCCCGAGAGCCCCCGGAGGCGCCGCCCGAGGGCTTCGTGAACGCCGTGTTCCTGTTCTCCCACTGCCCGCACTCGCGGAGGGAGCTCCGGCAGTTCGTGTCGGGGAATGACGCCCCCTCCTCCCCTGGGGAGCCGCCCACGGCGCAGGAGCTGGCGGAGAAACTCCTTCCCAAGAGTGTCCAGGAGCTGCTTGTGGAACAGAAAATCACCCTGTTCTGGGTGGACACTGCCGACTGGGCTCAGGTAACGAGGTCACGCCGCACAGCTTTCAGCTGTAGCACTAGCGGGGTATCTGCCACGCGGCTTTCTGGCATAAGTAATCTTTGGGTGGTAGGGAACCACGCCAAGGTTCACGTACTACCGCATAATCCTCAGCAAGGGACTGAAATCTGGAATGGAATTATCCACGTGGAGACTGAGATACATCTGCAGTGGGGTAGCTGCACGGTGTTTATTGATGGGATGCCTTGTGCTTTGATTTTGAGGGGGTTACAGCTCTTCAGAATTGCAGATAAGCATCCTGATAGCTCAGGTGTGTAGATACCAGATTTAAAAAAAATAGCTTGAAAATATTGCTAGCTTTTAATTCGCTGGGAATAGTATTTACTTTGTTAGGGTCCTATGAAGGCTGATAAAGTTCATAAAAACACTTAGAAAACACTGTGTTTAAATGCTATGGATATGTTTCATATGCCAGCTTTTCTGAAAAAGTGCAGTCATTATTTGCTTGCATGAAAACTCTCTCACTGCCAACCTTAACTTGAGACCTCTCTGTTACTTTTATTTCAGCTGATCGAATGCCCAGATCATGGTGGCTACTGGACGATGTTTGAGGTGATTTCTCAGATGGGAGGCACCATTTTGCCGGCTGAAGCCTTGGTGCAGTGTCTGAGTCACCCCGGGGCAGCTGCTGCTCCCGGCTCCCTTGGAGACCGCGGGTTCCCTGTGCCCTGGGCCACGCTCCTGCCCCTGGACGCCACTTTGAACTGTTTGTTCTCCAGGCCTTCCCTGTATCGATCAGTGTTTCCCCAGCAGGAAGGAACGTTGTTTCTCAGCATGCCTGGTAATAAAAAAAAAGAGAGAAAAATATAGATGTGCATGTTAGTAACTGATCTCTCATGCAGGATCCCGGATGAGTTTCCTTTGTGAATACTGTGTGTAGAAGTAACTTCAGATATTTAAAAGCCTTGGTGTTTTGGTTTTCTTCTAAAGTTCTGTTTGTGCTCTGCTTCTTCTGATATGAGAACTGTTAGCTTACATTTCTGATTTAGCCTTTTCAGTCTTCCATGCTTCTAGAAGTTTGGCTGAGGAGCTCTTGCTGGTCCCACCTTATAGAGGTGTACTCCTTTTTCTCATACAATTATTCAATTTAGCTAAAATAAGAACACAGATTAAAAACCCCTTCCAAAGCAAACAGATTAGCTGTAAAGCAGCCCGCAGTATGCATGTGGTCTTTCTTTACAGGTCTTTCCATGCATTCAGCTCCTTGAGGGCATGGGAAGGAGGTCAGTTCTGTAACACACTGTAGAGTCTATTGCCTGTTTAATCTTGGAACTCACTTTTTTGACGTTGAAGTTTACATTGATATTCTCTTTGATGTTCTCTTCACCTTGATGGAAAAACTTTTTTTACTTGCTTTCAGACTTTTTCTTTATCCTATCCTTGCACAGGAGGGAAGAAGCAGGAAAGCTGTGCTGTGATCTTGGAACCTCTTGCCATGAGCCAAAGACAACTGCAGTGTCCAGTCAGCATTGTCGTGAAAGGAAGCCTGATGGGTTGGAGCCTGGCACAGGCTGGCCACTTCCTCACAGAGAGCTGGATACTGCAGAGCTCACAGGCTGAGCAGGGAGAGTGTAACAGGTCTCTGTTTCATCAGCTGTTGAGGAGTCTGGTGGCTGAAGGGCTGCACATGGTAAATCTTCCTCTTTGCCTTGAACTAATACATGCTCTGAAATGAGCTGTGACAAAAGGGTTGGCAGTATCATGTTGTGAAGACAGTAATAGACACTGAACTGCAAATTGCTCATTTGAAGCTAAATTTAGAACCTTTTTTTGAGATCACGTAACTCTATAAGCTGCCTGTAAAGTACCTGTGCTGCTTAGGCCTCTGTATTTCTAGATAATGTAAACTATTCTTTTCTCCTTTTTTTTTCTTTTAAAATGCAGCTTGCTGAGGTATCTCTGTCTAAAACTTGGTGCCCCTGCACTGCTGTTCTGTCTCCACTTTCTGAGGATGCTGCAGTTCTGACTGTGCTTGGTCCTGAGAAGACTGCTGAAATTCAGGGATGCAGCCTTGAAGGAGCTGTAGTGGAAGACTCTTCCCAAAACTGTGCTACTCACCTGCCAGAGACTGTGAATAGTGTGTTGAGTAAAATTGACATGTCAGTGGAAGATTCTCTGGCCAGTCTGGGTAGGTGTCAGAAAATGCAGAACTCACCATCTTTTGATCATCTCCAGATCTGCAGTGGAAAAACTGTAAAGTTAATGATTTTCTCCTTGAGGAGTCTCCCTTTTGGGACTTGTTTGTTGTGTCATCTGTAGCTAAGGTCTTGAGATGTGATGCAGAAAGAAATCTGTATAAATGTAGCTTTCTGTTTTATGGACAGAGTGTTAATTTCCATTAGCTTGCAGATAAAGCACAGCCTGAGGACATGCTTTTAGAAAGAGGCTTCCTAAAATGTGTCACATGGGCCATCCCTGGCCAGTAAAGGCTTTGGGTGGGACTGCAGCAAGGAGGCTGCTATTACATGTGTGTTTTGTGTTAAACTCCTCATCTTTTGATGTATTGACTATGAAATTGTCTCTCCAGGATCAAAGGTTTGGGAACCTCTGTCTTGGAGCTTCTGGGAAGGTTGTGACCTTCTGCCACTTAGTTCAGCATTTCTAATTTGTGTGTGTCTGCTTACAGGAGAAGAAACTCCAGTGCCAGAGTGGGTGCAGCGGGAGCTGTCCCATTCAGGGGGCTGGCATCCTTCAGTGCTGGAAGCCTGGTACCCTGCATCCAATGCTTGTGGAGCAAGCTCGGATCTGATGGAGTCATTCAGGTATTTTTCTGAATGTCTCTGTGCAATAATCAAGGATTTCTGCTTCCTATTAAGGGAGTATGGCTGTAGCATTGCTTGGAGTTCTAGAATTAAGTGCCTCTCTACTGCTTTTATTTCTGAACTCAGTTTACTGGTGACTTTTCTCTTGGTGGGGTATATGGACAAAAGAAACTGGGAACAGGATGTTTGGGTGTCAGTTTGCATGGATTAAAATCTTGCTATTTTCAGGAGTTATAAAGGTCACTTAAAATGATCTTAAGCTACTTGTGAAATGACAAACTTCAGCTTTGATGGGATGGTGAAGATGTGGCTGTGTTCTCACAGTTGGTGTTTATTTGGAATAAATAAGCATACTTTCTTCAAAGGGCTTGCTGAGTGAAGCAAAAGAGCCTAATTCAGGATAGGTTAGAAAGCACAAAGCTGCTCATTTAGTTGTGTGTTACAGGTCAGTGCCATATCCATTGTACATTAATATAATGCTCGTTTCCAGCATTTTAAGAGGGTATGGGTTTTCTGCATCTCCTAAGTGTGCTGGGGAACAGGTGCTGGAAGAGTTACTAGTGTGTGCTACTTACACTGTGTTGCTGCAGACTAGAATCTAGAAAAACCTTGTTTCTGTCCACAGGGAAGAAGGATATGCCTCCTACTGCCACCTTTTTTCTTTGATAACAGTATTGTTCTTTCATATAGGCTCCTGCAGGTTCCTTGTGCTAACGGGAAGGATGATGCACACCAATCTGATGTGGAGCTTTCAGAAAGTCTGTCTGAGCTGTACCAGAGAAAACGCAGTGAAACCTCTGCTGCAGCTGGATCAGGAAATAACAAAAAAAGACGTATGTAGATCTGTACACTTAAGTAATAGCATGCTTTAGACTTACTTTTTTTATTTAGGGACAATCTCATTTACTTATTAGTATTAGGTTTGCCCTGTAGTAGAACCCTAATTGTTGTAATTCAAGGCTATGCAGGGACTGACAGAGCTGTTAAAAGCAGCATGCAGAGCTCTGCAGTTTAATTAGCTGTTAAAACAGGGACTGCTCCAACTACTAGTAAATATTGCAACCTCTCAATTTTGTTCTAGTTAGAGAAATAAAACTCTTCCTTCTAGAAGAGTTTAATCATTGCGTTTCTCTACACTAACCACAGTTGACTGTACCCTAGCCTCATGTACCTGCAAGTCCTGCTCTCTCAGCTGTTTCTATTTCTGTGACATAAGATTGCTGCCTATATATAACTTCTGATTAAACCTAAGTAAGTTCTTATGGAGAGCAATATGCACCTGGCTTTTTATTTGGAGAAGTACACTGCCTATATGTTGATTTTATGAGGAAATAGCAATATTTCGGGCCATAGCAAACTTCTGGGCCATGTTTTCCTCTAGGAGGTTACTAAGTTCACAGCAATACAGAATTCAGTGTTGTTCTCTACCCTGGATGGAGTGTGCCTGATGGTAGAACTCTTTCTTCTGGCATTGCAGGTGGGGTTCCTCGAACTCCAGTTAGGCAGAAGATGAAGACCATGCCCAGATCCCTGCAGATGCTCAATGCAGCAAGACTGAATGTCAAAGCTCAGAAGTTTCAACCTGATGCTGTGCCACCGGCAGTGAATGAGAAAGTTCCACAGAAGCTTTCAGCAAAAAGATTGGATGAAAAGGTGGAAGGAAAGGCAAAAGCACTTAAAATATCAATTGGTGTGTAATAAGTCCTGTTATCTTTCTGTCCTGATATATCCCATATTAACTCTTTATATCCTGATATAGGAGTCACAGAGGATTTTTTTATGGAGAGGAAAGCAAAGGAGAATAATGGAGTATTCAGTACCAAGGAGCAGATCAGTGTTTGAGTTTCTCTATCTTCAGCATGGCTGAAGACATTTTTTCCCATCCTTCTGCCATTTAGTTTCTGACTCTTTACAAACTAGTGTTACAGCTGCTTCTGGGGTTAGTTTCTTGTCTTGTATCCATCTGAAAAAAACAGTAAGGATTTACTTTTAAATTTTTTTTTAAGCAACAAATTGAGGGAAGTACTCATCAAGGTATAACTGGAAATAGTCATATTTACTAATTAGGCAGAAGTAAAGGGCATTTCTTGACTGCTACAGTAGCCTGAAAGTTTGCTGACCTTAAGCAAACTTTGTTGATTATAGGATTGATTTAGCTTTAAATAGGTCATGGGCCTGCACTTGGGACTGCCTCTGTTAAGTGTGCTGTGGTCTTGATGCATCATTGCTGGAGGCAATATTTACTGTTACCTCCTCTGTTCCCTGCTTCAGCTGGGGTGAGTATTTTATTACTGAGGTGTGGTGAACATGCATTTAGGTAATGGAGACCATTTCCTTCCAGACTTCCAAACAGAGGAGGAGCTGCAGTCCCACTTGACTGCAAGCTACCAAAAGGCTGTTGCTGAGGGAATTCCGTCATCTGAGTGCGCCCAGAATATGATCATGGCCATTAAAAGGTTCTTGAAAATACAAGATGCCAAAGAGAAAGAGGTAGGTAAGAGCATGTGGGCAGGGTTGTTACTGATCTGGAGGAATTTTTACTATTTTGGGCTACCTCTCCTTCATGTTCCCTAAAGTTTTATGTGGAGTTGCACCATGGTCACTGACTGCCTCTATATGTGAGGACTCAATGTTGAAAAACTGGATGCTTGTAAAGAATGTAGAAAAATCCAGTTCAGTTATCAGTTTAGAACTTTACTAAATGTTGCAAGATGTCTTTTCTTTACATTGACCTCCTTACAAATTCTAATTTCAAAGACAGTATTTAAAAAATACATTTATTGTAAACCGTAATTTAAAGAAAGTGCATCTTTTGTTTTTGCATTACATGGCAAACCTAGGCCTGGCTTTGCCAGGAAGGAGAAATCGTTCAAGGTATTTCTTTAGCACTATCTATAGGCTTACAATAATCTGAAACCAAAACTGGGAGACCTGTGATTAATTTAACAAAAACACTGAGAGACAAATCCAAAGTGGATCCAGAGTGAAGAAGGCCTGAAACTGCAAGAGACCTGTGTGATTTCAAATCTAAGTTGTTCTATGTCGTTCTATGACATAACTTTGCTACTAAAAGGAAAAGTAATTTGTTTCCTTGAGAGAAAAGGAAAAAGCTGTGTTTCCAAAAGAATAGGTTGGAGGGATAACTGGAGAACAGGGAGCAGTTTTGAAGTTTTTTGCTGTCATTGTGTCTGCAGGTGGCCTGTGTGGGAAGAGTCAGAAACCATCTCCTGAAGACCAGCAAAATGCTTAGACAACAGCATGGCTCACAGAAGGAGACCAAAGTCAGAGAGTATGAGACACTGTATTAACTTCAGCTTCTGAGATACTGTGGAGTTGGTTAGCAGTTTTTAATGGTGGCTTTTTTGTACAACTGGAAAAGTATTTACATGGGGCAAATATTTCAAGGGCAATCTCTGGTTGCAGTAGAATAATTTTATTAAGTGCAAATATACCCATGCTGTGTGATAAGCACTGCAGCCTATATCTGGAATGAGGCATCTCCCTTGCCACCAAAATGAAATGCTAACTAAATTTTGCTGTCAAAAGGAACCACTTCCCTTCCCATTGCTTTTTTGAGCACACCTTTTGCAGTAAATCTGCTGTTTCCATTAGAAAAAGAGGTGGTGGATAATTACTTGTTTCCTTAGGTGCCGACTTCAGGTATTTTTGCGCCTTGAGTTGTGCCTTCAGTGCCCTTCGCTGCAAAGCAACGCTGAGGAAATGGAGCAGCTGTTAGAAGAGGCAAGTCAAGTATAAACCAGGTTGTGTTTCTGCATGGCACTACAAATGCGGGCCTGGAACCTGCTTTTCCTTTGATTTTTCCACTAACACTTTATATTCCTTACTAAAATATCTGGTGCTGCAGCTGTCACACCTTAATCCATTTTGCCACCTGACTTTTTCTTCCAGGTGACAGATATGCTGCGGATTTTATGTCTGACTGAAGACCCAGCCTATCTTACAAAGTTTCTAGAGGAAATATTAGAATTGTAAGTTCTTTAGCATGGCTTATGTGTTGCTGGGGACTATGGTTTGGGTTGGATGTTGTCTATTAGTAGAGAGCAATCAACAGCTTTGATTTACTGCATCTGTAATTCTCAGAAATTTAGATGTGTTCTCTTTACTACGCTTATATTTTGGTTAAAGAAAAAGTAGCTGATAAGCAAGTGAACTAATTAAAAAAAAACCAGTTGATATTCAGTTTCTTTTTTTTTTTTTTTTTTTTTAATTGACATGTAAGAACAAGGATTTGGTACACACCTTGGGTTTGAAATACCAACAGTTTTGAGAAGGGGTGTATTTCATGTGGGTTCTCTCTGGTGCTCCAGGTATATGAATTCTATACCGAAGACCCTTGGAGATATTTATTATGGTCTGGGTACACAAATACCTCCGAAGCTGGCATCTGTTCTGCCTTCAGACTTCTTCAGTGATGACTCTATGACTCTGGATAGCAAATCTCCAGGCCTTCCTCCCTCTCTGTCATCTGTCCTAACTCCCAGCGCTGTTTGCACTGAGAGCGATCAGCTGGAGGAGCTGCGCACCAGATCTGCCAAGAAGAGAAGGTAGTAATTCCAAACAGGAGGCAGCTTTTTGTTGATTATAAGAAATACAATCTCTGTTCTGTATTGGTATCGTATGCTAAAGTAGATTTCAGAAGCAACTTCCATGAGAGGAGAAGCATGTTATGCTGTGCAATAGCTGATCTGTATTGTTAAAGTTAGAAGTGATATACTGGAGATGTGTGTTGGGGATTCTGTGTTCATATTAGCAAATTGTGAATGAATTCCAGTACCATCCTTAGGAACAGCTTTTATATTGCAAATCATATCCCAGTGTTGTAGTAAGTGAGGTAGCAATGCAGTTTGCAATTTGAATTTAGGTATACACTTCCTATCTCTTCAGTCACACCTAAGTTTAATTTTCAGTAGGTTGTAACTGTGCTTTTGATCTTATTTTAACTTAATTTTTGTGTATGTTCTAAAGGAATCACGTGTTAACCAGACATAGGAGCATGACAGAAGCACCGCAGAACTTGCGTCAAATTGAGATTCCCAAAGTAGCCAAGAACCACATCAGAAAGGTAAAACTCATCCAGAAGGATTGTGTGAGAGTTGTGATGCTTGAGTGCAGAAACTCTTACTCTATATTCCCTTAGTGTGTCTTGTATCAGCTGTACAAAGATCAAATTGTTTCCAAGGACAAATTGAAATAATGTGTGGTTCAGAGCTTATAGTTAATACTCAAACATAACATTGTTCTGCTCCTGAGGCCAATTTCTTTTTTGTTTCAGGAGAACTCGCGTTCTTACCTTGCCACTGAGAAGTCCCAGCAGATGCCTTTGTTGCAGAAAGAGGCAGTGCAAGGTATTTTGACTTCTGGCTTGATCATGGAAAGGTGCATCTTCAGCACATGCTGTCCCTGTAAATTTTACTGAGCCATGATGAAATTATGCTGAGGCATACTGGAAATCTGAAGGAGGTTTTGCTGAGTTGTGCAAAAACTTTGAGGGGAAAAAAATACGTGGTATTCTGTGTACTCATACGCAGAAAACTTAAATTTTGTGTCCTCAAAAGAAAACCTTGACTCTTGAAATTATTTCCATCTTCTCTGTCCTGAAAAGAAAATGGGGACAAGAACGAACTATATCTGAAAATAGGATAAATCCCCACAAATACTTCATAAAAATAAATCTCACGTGTGTTCTCAAGATGTGCTTTGGCTGAGATTTTGTAGTGCACCTAATGTTCCACGTGGGGCACTGACTGTCTGCTTTTTCTGCTATGGCATCTGCTTGTAGCTTATTGCTGGAATAATGCAAATAATACAAATTCAGAAGAGAAGGTTGGAATGGATTTAGAGGAGGACATGTTCCAGTAGCAGAAAAAACAACTTTTCAAAGCTTTTTAGCCTCTAAAAAATTGTCTTCCCATGTTGGTATATTGTTCTTTCCCTAGTGACCTGACAAAATTACCTTTGTATTTTTTTCTTTCTTTTTCTTCTGCTTTTCCTTCTGATTTGATCTTTTTCTTACTTCTCTTGCCTCGCAGAGGTTACAAAGGTAAGGAGGAATCTCTTCAATGAAGAGATAATTTCACCATCAAAAAGGTCACTGAAAAAGATGCTTAGAAGCCAGTCAGTATCTGCTGTGGAAGGCCTAAAATACAAATGCACCAGTGAGGGCAACAAAGGTAGGCTATAACTTGCACATGTAGGATTGTTGTGGAAGAGCTTTTGCTAAAATTCCTATTTTTGCATTCTCAGTTCTATGAAACAGTTATGATCTGTTTTTAATAAAGGATAAAAGGAGGTCATTGCTGTGGTGTTTGGAGGGTGAATAATGATGGTGTTGAAACTGAAACCTGTTTTTACTGAATTCTGTATATCTCATAAAGAAAACCAAAGTTAAAAATGCTTGATTAAAAAAGGATCTGTGAAACAAAGATGAAGAATTAAATTATCTCAGTAGGTTAACTATGTCTGACATGGTACTATTAATAATATTGAGGAAGTAGGAGGGAGATGTAGACACTGGACTGAAATAATGATAGCTTGTGAGTGCTGGGAGACAGCACAGAGATTTTACATTGACTGTCATTTGTAAGCTTAAGCCTGTACAAAACTGTATTTATTTATTTGTTCCAAGTGCTTTATAATTGTGTGATGTTATAGCTCTTACATGATTTTTAGATCATCGCAAGTTGTTGACCAAGAGAGTTGCAGAAACACCACTCCATAAGCAGGTGTCCAGGAGACTCCTACACAAGCAGATCAAAGGCCGGTGAGTTCTTTCTGAATTTCTTCAGTAAGTACTGGCTGTCTAATTAAGGGATACCTAATTAATGGCTATGAGCAGAATTACCAGGTATCGTTGTGGTCAAAGATGATCTTCACTTCAGGCAGTAAAAGAACCAGTGGAGGCTAAATGCCATTGCTTAAATGGGGGGAAATACTGCTTGCTTCATCATGTAAGTCAGGCTGCTTTAATTCCTGCAACTAATGTCTGTTTAGGTTCAGTTGTTGATTCAAGGGCTTCTGAAGAAAAGGCTCCTGCTGTATTTTGTGGAGTCCAGGCTGGATTGTAGCATTTTATTTTATGTAGAACTGTTACCTGTACATCTGAGGAGCTACCCATACTTAATTACATGTCAATAGAGGCAAGGTGCTCACTAATTGCTCACTTAGAGTAGCCCACAAAGCAATATATTGGTGTAGAATAGAGCACTGCTTTTCAGTCTCTGTGGCAACTTCAGTTCTCTAAATGTGCTCAGTATGCTAAGCCCAAAATGTCTGTTGTTTCTCAAGGTCTTCTGATCCAGGTTGTGACACTGGTGTTGTAGAAGAATCTCCAGAGAAGGCCATATATGGTAAGCACTGATTTTTCATTAAAGGAGGTTTGGCCATGTCATAGCTCATGAGTGTGCTTTGATTTGGTAAATTCATGAGAAGTCAGTCCAAGGGTGTTGTACTGTTCTGTTCCCACAGAACCACTTGCTGCTCACTGCTTTAACAACTCTGTACAGTAGAAGTTAAGAAAGAGAGGTAGATAGTCTTTTAAATGAAAAAACGTGAAGGAATTGAAGAGTGAACAAGATTCTGAGCTGCTATGATTACTGTCAAACCAATACGTGCTTATTTTTAATGTAACTTCACCATGTTGTGCTGTGACCCTGCTCTGATTTCTGCTGTAACAGAAGCCACCTGGCTTCAGGGAGTGTCTCTTATGTTGGCTACTGCTGTTCCTTTTTCCTAGAAGGGAAGAAAAACCAGCATGTCTGGGCAAGCAGGAAAATGAAATTGCTAGCAAAGAGAGACCAAGAGCATTAACCCATCTTTTAACTTGGATGTAACTTGCATTAAACGTGGCTTTTCTAGGATTCCTTTCCATATAAGTGCTGAAGAGGAGTGAGTTAGAGAAGGGGCATCATACTTTAGAAGGAGATTTGTATGCATAAATATTCCAAATCCTCAAGAAAACGGAATCTTTTCTTTACCTGCTTGCCTTCCTGGGTGAGATAGGTATCTGTAGAGAAGTTTCTTCTGAGAGCATGTTCCTTGCAGTTGTGAACTGTTCCTGATGATGTGCCCATTGCTGAGGGGGAAAGAAGGCTCAGTCTCCAATGTCCTTGCCTTTTCAGAAGCGGGTTTGAGAAGAAGCCCACGCATCAAACAGCTGTCTTTGAATAGGACCTGCTCTGGTGCTTTCTATTCCACTACACAGCCCAGCTCAAAAAATTTACCACACCTCCACCAGGGACAAGAAAAGGAGAGCTGTAAACTGCAGGATGTAGAAGGTAATGAGTGGGATTTGAGCAGACTGATACTGCTGATCTAAAAAGCTGGCATGGATAGCACTGAGTTTGATTTGATTTGGCTCTACAAGAGACTGTAAGAAGCTAAGAGCTGTCATGTAATACCTTCTGTAGAGAGAAATTCATCCTCAGTAATTATTTTTTAATTGGTAATCTGAATTTTGAGGGTGGTGAGGCAGCTATTTCTGTGATGAATTCACTGCCAACTTAACAAACCAGTCAGGCCCATCTAACAGAATACCACTGATTGTCAGTCTGCATTCCTTAAATGCAGTGAAATCCTTGTAAAATATGGGACAGAAATCCTATAGCTTACTTTCAGTCTGCTCTGTGGCAGCATAAAGCAATGACTGATGGGATCTTCTTTGCAGGCTTTCTCAGTAGGATTATCAGCTAAAAATGGTGACACTTAGTTCTTTATATTCTACTTATTAGAATCCTTAGTCATGAACCAGAACTATCTAAAGCTATAAGCTAAAAATAGAATAAGAGGCCGAGGTATTTTGTATCTTTTTTTACCATTGGAGCACTCTTTCTAGAGATGGATATTAATTTCATAATGGGAAATAACAATAATTCTGGTGAAGCTTTAACACTTGGCTAGAAAAGAGCATGCTAGGGATATGAGCTTTTTACACTATTTTTCCATACATCTGACATGATTCAGACAATTGCACATTAACTTTGTAGTGGTTAAATTGTACTGTTCCATGTTATAGGCCTTAACCAGCATTCAGAGAGCCCCCCTGTCCAGACTCCCAAGAGGTTTTTCTTTGGTGCAGTCATTGACATGTGTAGTCCTGCAGTGAAGCACTCACCTGGAAGGAGGAGAACAAGAAAAGATTCCTTACACTTAGAGGAGCTTCCCTCATGTCAGGTAGAAACAGTCACCTCCCTTTCTCTTTCTTCCCATCCTCATTTTCTCCTCCATTCATCAGCATCTTATATTTAGTGTTCATTAAGTCTCATCCGATGGGGTTTTTATGTTTCAAAACTTGGGAAGTAAATATGAAGATGGGATAGATAATACTCCTGGAGTAGAACAAGCATGATTCTTTAATTTATTATTTTTCCCCTGCAGACTCCTAGAAAAACACCTCATAAATTTGCCCAGAAGGCACTAAATTCTGCCAGTAAACTCCCAAGGAGATCGCCTCGCTTTGTCCACAGAACGCCACAGAAGCTGGAGAAAACACCTGGCAAAAGTCCAGCAGCTAAGCAGTCTGTAGCTAAATGTTTGGGAAAGTACTTTTCTCCTCCTGAACAAAGGATCAAGTCTCCATCTGCACTAACTGACAGCAAGAGGGTTCAACTACTGCAAGTAACTGCTGAGGACTGTTGTGCTGCACTAACACTTTCCCCTCCTTGCAAAGAGCCTGGCTTGCAAACACCAAAACGTGAAGGGTTCACAGGGCTTAATGCCTCTGTATTACCTCCAATAGATTCAAATCCAACTGCTTCTTCTTCCCCCTCTGCCACTCAAGGAAGGTGTTTTACAGAACTTCAGACTCCAAGACGTTCCTTGAGATACCTCTCAAAATTAGCATCTCCAGTTAGTGCTCGCAGGCAAATCCTCACAAAGGAAATTCAGGTGCAGTTGGTGCAGTTATCTCAAACACCTAAAAGGACACCGAGGAAACTTGAAGATCCAGGTTCAAAGTTATGTACCAGCCCACTGAATACAGAAATACCTCAGCTTGCTGTGAGGCCAGAGCCTCTCTGCAGTTCTCCAGTCCGTGAAAGTTCCACAAACGCTGTGACAAGCTGCTCTGCTTCCCACACGCAGCCTAGGGAGTCTGACTGGGAACCTGGTGCATCTAAACCATCTTCTCAAAAGACTCCAGGTATTACTGGCACTTCACTGAGGTCCCTGCTTCACACACCCAAGCAGGCCAAACGTGAGCCAGGTTCTACAGCAGAGAGCCTCACGTGTGCAACACTTAGAGAAAATGGGGACACTCGTCATGACAGTGGTGGTAACTGTTCTGTAGAAAGCCTTCAGCTTCATCACTCCCAAGTTCCTGAAAATAATTCTGTATTGGAGAAAAGTAAACAGATGGATAGAGTGTCTCAAAAGTCTCCTTCAAGGCAGGACTTGGAAAACTTGGAAAACCATTTGTCTCCAAAGCCTTTTGCTGGAGGGCAGGGACATGCGCAGAATGCTGAGAGAGACTGTGAGCCATCAGTTAAGGGGGAGAACTGCAGTGCAAACGCCTGTGAGTCCTTCCTAAGTGATTTGCAAACAGCTAGTGATGACTTGGAAGCAAGAACTCTGCTGAGGGAAGAATATATGGGACTGAAGGCTCCAAGCCTCCAGAGACGCTCCAGGTTTGCCCTGAATACCTCTCCTCCTATGCAGAAGTCCCCTCCCGCCTATTCCTTGCGCTGCACTGCAGACAGGCGGCAGCGGGAGGCTGCGGCACGCATGGGGGAGCCCCAGGTCGTAGCCAAGTTCTCCACTCCTGAAAGTCACTGCAAACCTCCTTGTGCCAGCCCGCCGACGTACGAGGTGGAGATTGAAATGCAAGCTTCAGGCCTGCCCAAGCTTCGCATTAAGAAAATTGGCTCTTGCTCATCGTTGGAAGTTCAGCCTGAAGCAAGTGCCAGCAAAGCCAGGGGAGGAGAGAGCCCCTTCAGTGATTTTGCTATGACATGGTGCAGCAAGCACCCAGGAAAACTAGCAGCTGCCTGTGTTTCTCCATCCTGCTGCCGTTCTTTCCATAGTACACCTGGGAAAGGTGCAGGACAGACCTACATATGCCAGTCATACACCCCAACAAGCTGTGCCTCTACTGTCACCTCCCCATTCCCATTGGATGCAGGAGTTCTCCAGACACCTTCTCCAAAGCAGAAGGGGAAGACCACTCCTGATGCCATCAATGACTGGCCTCGGAAAAAGAGAGCAGCAGGCAGCACTGCTACTGTGAGCTGTGGTCAGAGCGAGAGGAGTGCTGATGACCAGACACGGGTGTCAGCAGGCAGAGAGAGAACGATGAGAATCACAGAACACTGCAGCAGCAAAGTATCAAATACTCTTGGGGAATTTGAACTGGAAGGGATTTGCAGGCTCCAGGATCAGGCATCTCCTAGTGACTCTGAACCTAAGCCTGATGAGAACTCTGCCATGGGAACTTTTGGCTTGAAATCTCGGAAGCGGGTCTTTACTTACCTGTCACCAGAAAAGGAAGAGAATCACGGTGCCAAGAGATCACATACTGATAGGGGCAGCTTGGATCTCACTGGCTTTTCCACAGATGAGGGCAACAGAAGTAAATCAAGGACAGACTCTGTACTTCCTGAGAAACCAGGAGCATGTGCTCTCAAAACACTGGAGCAGCACAGTAGTCTTGGAGATGATGATGTCTTCCTTTTGTCAGGTAATTAAATGGCATGAAAGACACTCCATTGATATTCAGATGTGGTTAAAAATGGGGCTTAGATTAAAACAAGAACACAACTGTTTTCTGTCTAATTATCTGAAGGAGAGTGAGGTGAAAGGGGAGTGGCTTGTAGATGACATGGAAGGTAGTTGTGTGGATAAGCAGACTGGATATGAGAAGTATTAATGATGGAAGAGAGATCAGAGAAATATGAAAGAGCAGGAGGCTAGAGGAACTAAAAGGAGTTTGAGAACTTAAGGAAAGAGGATTCCAGTTGCATCCAGCTGGTGATTTCTTCAGGTTTGTGTTGATGCCACTCTAGCTTCTGCCCAGCATCCAGCTCTGAAGCCAACAATTTTAAGTGTAAAGCTTGGCTGCTTCAGTGCTTCAGGCTGGAGTGTTGGTGGGGTTAGTTGGTGTTGTGGTGCTCCAGTTGTCTGCCCGTGGTGGTGGGCCAGTTGAAAGTGCTCCCAGAAATTATTCCCTTGCTAGCAATAATGTATCAGTAAGTGCATAGCTTTAAGCTGCCTCTTTGCTTTTGCTGTGGGTACAGAGGGTTCAGCTAACCTTGGTGAAAGAGGCTGTTCAGCTCTGTAAACAAGGCCTTGTGAATTTCAAATACTTTATCCACTATTGTTGCAGAAATTACAGGAGGGCTGTGGCAGGTGTTGTTCTATAGTCATTGCACTAAGCTTTGGCGTCTGTTTTCTCTTGCAAGGAAAGATTTGTACACAGAGGCAGTGTCTTACTCAACATTATCACAGAAAAAAGGTGAAACCTTGAAGCAACATTAATCCATATTCAGGACTATGAAATAATAGCAGTGCTTAGCCTTAAGATGATCCTGTAAGAGACGTTCTGTTCTACAGACCTTGTGTTTGTATTTCTAGGTCATTGTGGTTGTAACAGTTTTCTTCCAGGAAATATGAATTACCTGTGTTTAATGCAAGTGAAGTGATTTTTCTGCTAAGAAAATTAAATGTGCTAAGAGCTGATTCTAAACTGCCATTTACCTTTCTCAAAAGCCAAAACACCACTGTGACAGCCTTGAGTTTGTTTTAGATAAACTCAAAGCATCACTTATACTAATGTCAGTTTTGAGGTAGCTTAAAGGCTGTGTGTGAGACTTAACATTTGAGTTGTTGAGTGGTTTTGCTGCAGCATCTCACTGTGCTTCTCCAGGCTCCACTCCACCCTTGAAGGGTGGGCTTTCTGCCAGCAGCCTTCTAGCCCTGACCCAGTCTCCACTGCTGTCCCCACCGCCGACGCGGAGAAAGCGTGTTCGAGGTAAGCACCAGTGAGGAGAGCTGGGCTCGAGCAGACTGCCTGTGCTCTCTGCTTGCCTCCAGCTAGTAAGAACAAAATCGTGCTGTGCTGGGGGTTGGGCTTTGGGCAGAAAACCTGCGACTGTATCTGCCACTGCTGTGTTCAGTGTCTCAATCTCACATGCTTACAAGAAACTTGGCATGAACTGGGAAGTTGGGAAGCAGAGGTAGCACTGAAGAGAGAGTAGCTAGCTACCTGTTAACTGCAGCTTCCAGTTTTTGTCATCTCCATTTATTTGGCTTCTTGAAATCACCAGTGAGTTCTGGTAAATTTGGCTTTCATGTTTTTGTTTTTGTAGAAGAGGAATCTGATGCTGTCCAAATGACTGCCAGCCAGGAGATGTCTCCATTGCACATCATGGCTTCCAGGAGGCATCGCTTTAGCAGGACTTACTCACGGAAAAAGCTGCTCAGCTGAAGTTTAGAGCCAGGCCAGCATGGGAAACTTTGTATTATCCCAGCTGTACAACAAACCTTTTAACAAAGACTGGTATTTGGTGCTTGACTGGAGCTGCTTTGTGTTGGTAGGAAACTGGATGCAAGCTCATGGCAGTAGAAATAAGGACCACTCTAAAAATGTATGGTTTTTTCCATCCATTCAAAGCCTAGCTTGGTTTTTCTGCTAGAGGAAGCTTAGAGTGAGTTCTGCAGTGAAAGTCCAATTCTTCCAAGTCAGGAGGGAGAACTGTCACTTTTCTACAGCTTTCTTGTAAAATAAACTGATATGAATTTTCACTGTGTCCTTTAATCCAAAATCTGTCTTTGGCTTGAGGGATGGGGGCTGCAGGAAGGAGGAGGCTGGAGGCGAATGGGTACAGAACAAGCTGCGTGCTCCTGCTGTGTCTTGTCCTGATACTAAATGGATCCCTCTGTTAATTGCCTCCAGTTTGCCACAGCTTAGTGGGAAAATAACAAGTGGATTAATTAAGTAGTGAAGTGCCAGGAGTACAGAAAAGGGGAAAGATAATTTAACTGAGAACATCTTTGTAGATCATGAATGGTTTGGTGTATCCGCTCCTGGCTAGTGCTCGATAAGCAGATGCTGATGGAATTACTTCATTGTCCTTTTCTGCAAACTTGCAGTGAGCCAGAGAGAATTGGCCAGGGAAATGTCCTTGAGAAGTAAAACTTGGATGGAATAACTGGAAATGACAGTTTCAAGACTACTCTTTACCAAACTGAGTCATGGATTAAACGGCTGCATGTGACACATTTGTGTTCTAACCCTATTATGAGAGCAGGAGCTGTGGTTCAGTGCCTGAGATGTAGCCTACGAGGGGCTAAAATTGTGCATAATAGTGGAAGGGCTGAATTTTTTCCTTTCTGACAAGTGACCATTACATAAAACTCATTCTGCTTTATTAGAAAAGTCATAATAGAAATGTAAAAAACCCAAAGTAACTACAAAAATCTATGTACAAATTCTGCAGGACTGCAGAGCATCTCCCTCCAAGCCCTTCAGCTGAGAATTCCACATTGTAAACAAGTTTTTAATGTTAAGAGGCCTGGAAGGAACGTGTCTGTTGCTTCACAGTGTTCAAGCTGCTGAGGGAGCAGAAGAAAAGCATCCTGCCAGTGCTGCCTGGACTGGCAGCAACATGGAGAATGGAGGCACACTCAACTCCCTCATAACAGTTCACATCTTCCTCAGGCATCTGAAATGTAACAGGGTTGGAGCCAGGCTGGCTTTGTGGGGCAGGAGGGCTCTCAAACTCAGGTCAGCACTACCTGCTGCTCCCTGCCCTGTGCCAGGAGAGTTGAGCCTGGCTCTAGAGCGGGTTTTTCCTCACATCTATCATGGCTGGGTGGTGAGGCACTGGGCTGGTGTTCAGGCTGGCTCTAGAGGGGGTTTCTCCTCACATCTATCATGGCTGGGTGGTGAGGCACTGGGCTGGTGTTCAGGCTGGCTCTGCGCAGCTTCTGCCGGGGTTTGGGAGCAGGAGCCAGGCTCCGTGCTGGGAGCAGCTCGTGGGGCTGCCCCGCTCTCAGCGAGTGCTCAGTGTCCCTGTGCCGAGGGTCGCCGGGGCTGTCGCTGGGCAGCGAGGAACGCCTCCATGTGGAGGGCAAAGGGGCGTGCACCAGGTCCCTGCTCTCATCCCTGGCCCGAGGGTTCTCTTCAGCGGCAGCTGGAGGCACGGGCTGTTCCCTGAGGCTGAATTCCTCACAGGTGCCAAGCTCAGGGGCAGCTCTGTCCCCAGCCCCATGAATGCTCCTCTCCATCCCTGCTGGGAAAAATTGAGGGTACAGAGAGGTGAGTATCAGGATCTCTCCGCAAAACTGGTGCCTGTATAGCAGCTGCTGAAGCACTGTATAGACTGCTCCAAGCTCTCACTGCCAGGCATAGCAACCAAACCTCCCTTTTAACCAGCAGAGCCCTAGGCCTGTGTTTCCTCTCACCTTTGGTGTGTCCAGGATTGAGGTTCATGTTACTCAGTCTCTGGTTCAGCTCCTGGTTTGCCCACATGTAACGGCTCAGCTCCTTTTCCAGCACTTGAATCCTCGCCTCATACTGCAGCTTGCTGCTGGCCAGCCCCTCGTCCATGTGCTCTGCAAGAAAAAACAAGGCTATTTCAGCCTGGGAGCACTGTGAAAGACAAAAGCAGTAGCACTGCTGCCCATTTGGAGAGCAGGGGTTTACCACGGCTCTGCTGCAGCAGTAACTGCATGTTCTGCTCGTGCTCCTTCTGCTGCAGGGTGAGCTGGCGGTCCATCTCCAGGCGCTGGCGCTCCACGGCTGCCTCCAGCCAGTACACCAGCTGCTGCTGCTCCTCCAGCTGCATCTCCAGCTCGGAGAAGGCAATGTGCTGCCTGTGCTGATCCTCTCGCAGTGTCACCACCTGGCCAGGGCCCAAGAGCAAGGAACACTTCAGCTCCTTCATGCCTGGGAAGATTTCCTGCCCCACCGAGCCCCAGTCACGTTAGTTTTTTGGTACAGCTTACAAAGGTTAGTAGTGCTGGGATGTCAGAGCTGCCTTGTGGAGGAAAGAGCAAGGTGTGGCTCCACTGATGTGGCAGAGCCACTGCAGGGATCCATGCAGGGGATGGCTCTTAACTATGACTAGTTAAACCCCTCTCCCGTGGTGCTGTGGCTTTGTGGCCTGACTCTGCAGGGCAAAACTACAGGATGATGCATGGAGAAAGCTTGAAACTGAGGAAAACAAGAGTTTGGTCAGATCATCCATTCTGTTAACAAGTGGCTTTAAGCTGTGTTACATTTATTATGTGTTCTGGCTGGCTAATAATGCAATCACTAACAGCCAGTAAGTGAAATACAGCTCCCACCAGCACAGAAGGCAGTTGTCTCCCACCTTGTCAAAGTACTTGCAGAGCAGAGCTCGTGTCTCAGAGGAGGAGAGGTAGCTGAGCTTGGCCATGAGGTTCATCTCACACTGGGACAGCAGGCTGGCCGAGGCACGCAGGACTCGCTGCCTGCACGTGATGGACTCGTTCTTGTACTCAATGGCTGCATCCAGAGCCTCGATTGCCTCATCCAGCTGGAACAAGATCCGTTCTTCCTGCCGGGCAGGGCTGTAGTTAGCAAAGGGTTTCTTTGTCTCACCCTGCCCTAATCCTCCTTGTCATGTCAATAGTGCTGGAGAGAAGCTGGGACATGCAGTTTGGGATGCAGGGGAGCATCTGCCAATGACCCCATGCTCAGCATTTACTCCTCTCCTCCAACCTCCTGCTCCCCAGCCCCAGCAGAGGTACCTCTGGGGACAGCAGCGTGCCCTGACGCAGCTTGTTGTCGAGCTCCAGCCTCTGTTTGAGCAGCTGGTCCTTCTCCTGGCGCAGGCTGTTGATCTCCTGGCGGATCTGCTGCTGGTCGTGGGCGCTGCCGTGACGCAGCTGCCCGTTCTTCTCACTCAGCTCCTTCTCCAGGTGCTCCAGGCGGCTGGACACGCGCACTATGTCATCTGTCAGGGCCTGCAGCAGAGGATGCTCAGGGGGATCTGCTTCAAAGGCAATCCAGGCCCCATCCTACTCTCTCCCTAGGCCACATGTCTTGTCTCCCAAGCAGACATAAGCCAAGGGCTACCAAACCACAAACTCAGAGGCACAACCAGACTCTTTCATACTAGCAAGATTTCATACCCACTTCCCAACACCACCTCATCCTGGCCTGCAGCCCTCTGCCAGACACAGAATGGCACCCAGGTCTTCCAGCCCCTACCTCTGCTGAAAAAAAGCAAAGGGTTGAGGTGTCACACTCTCGTCCTACCTGGCTGGAGCGCAGCCGTTTGCTCTCCAGGCCATTCCTCTCCTGCAGCAGGGCTTCCTTTTTGGCCACAATAGCTTCCCTCTTCCTCAGCTCATCTTCCAGCTCATCCAGGGCTCGCCGCTGCTCAAGAACTTTATCCATCTCCATGTCCAGCCACTTCTTCTGCTCCTCAATTTTCTGAATGGAGGGAGAAGCAAAAGGCATGTGTGTGTGCAGACAGCAGCAGCAATGCCCAGGACTGCTGGGCTAAACAGCAGGGCAGTTGAGATCCATACAAGAGTCCTTATTCCATCTCTGCTA
Source organism: Prinia subflava (assembly GCF_021018805.1). Lineage (NCBI taxonomy): Eukaryota > Metazoa > Chordata > Aves > Passeriformes > Cisticolidae > Prinia > Prinia subflava. Next base: position 7,806,302 of record NC_086261.1, read on the forward strand.
ACCCCCACAGCCCAGACTTTGCTGGTTTTATTGTTCCAGCTCCTGCAAGAGGGAGAGCTAAACTAAATTCCCAGCTGTCAAGTTCTTGGAGGGCACGTCTCTCACCACCCCTCTGCTAACAGACATAATTTCAAAGCTTCTTTACCCATGCTAGGATTTAGATGAGATCCTGTTTCTGGGGGTAAGACAAGATCTTAAGTCCTCTGCCACTAGATGCAGATGACATTATGGACTGTCCTCGAGAGCAGGATGGACTCAGGTCCCTGCTTTCAGTTCTCTCTCCTCAGCCTGCAGTCTGCCAAGCATCCCCTCTGAACAGGAAAGCAGAGGCAGGCTTGCTGTCTGTACCTGCTGCTGCTCCAGGCTGATGACAGAACCGTTGCTGCCGCTCCGCCGCTTCCTCTGGAAAGCCGCGATTTCCTCTGTTTTGATGCGCAGGATTTTCTGGTGCTGCTCGTGCTTCAGTTCCAGTTCCTGTGTGTGAAAGAGCAGCCATGAGCACGCAGGGAGTGGGACATGTTTGCCCTGTGGCAGGGGGCTTAGGGACAGGTTATGTTCTCCTCTAGCTCTTTGGATACTCCCCATCTCCATGCTCCCCAAGACAATCACAGACCCCATCAGAGCCCACCCACCGTCACCCTCACAAGCACCACAGCTGCTCCTGCCCTCTCCTACCTTGACTCGGTGCTGTCCCTTGTTCACCTCCGTCTCCAGCCGCCGCTTCTGCTCGCTCTCCTCGCGCAGCCGCCGCTGCAGCTGCCCCTGCTGCCGCCGCATCAGCTCGATGTTCCTCTCCAGCTCCTGCACGCGCTTCTCGCTCTGCGCCGAGAGCGACACCAGCCTCTCCGTCGCCTGCTTCTTCCTGCACAGAACCTGCCAGAGAGTGAAAACCACCCTTGGCCTCGGCATCTCCCCGGTGCCCTTTGCAGAGAGGCCCCCAGCTGTGCCCCTGCTCAGCGCCGGGGTGGGCAGAGCCTTCCCTCTCACCTGTGCCTTGCTCTGCGCGGCCGCCACACGCGTGCGGTACTCCTGCAGCTTGCGCTTCTCCCCAGGGTCCCACGGCTCTTTGCCCTCCAGCTCCTGGAGCTGCTTCTGGCTGTCGCTCAGCTCTGCCCGCACCTGTTCTGCCTCCTGCTCCAGCTCACTGATCTTCTGGCTGTACTGCCTGTTCAGAGCCTGGGCGTCCTTGCCTGCAACACAGCCCCCTCTCTCACAGCCAGGATCCTGACCCTTCCTCCCTCTCCCCAAGTATTTTTGGCTACAGAGACTGAATGTTCCCTTTCCCTCAGCCACTCCAGGGAAGGGACAAACCAGTGGGAAGGGTTTCTGTCACCTGTCAGCGTTGCTGGAAGGACAGAGAAACAAGGCCTTCCTGCTTACAGGGGAAGAGACTGAGCACAAGCAACACAGGGAGAGAAGATGAGGATGAAAGAAGACACTAAGCACCACGACTAGGAGGAGGTTTCATGGGAAATGGGTGCATATTCCTGCCAGGAGCTCTGCACCTGTCTTAATGAGCTCTGTGATCAGCTCCTCCTTCATGCGGATGTTGATTGCCAGCTCTCGAATCTTCTGCTGTGCCTGCACCAGCCTCCACTCAGAGTCCTTCCCTGGCAGGCGCTCCCAGGAACCAAGCAGTGACTCCCGCTTCCCACAGACCTCTGGAACACAGATTCCCAAGTCAGGAAAGTCCTATCTTAGCAGATGGGTGACAGAAGGATGATCTGATCTATAGCCAGAGTCTGGCACAGCATTGCCCATGCTCACCTGATGTTTCCACCAAAACACACACCTTTGCCAGACCCTGCGAGTTCAAGTTTCTCCCTAACAAAAGCAGCTGGGCTCCATTTTTGCTCCAGCTTTGTCCTCTGGGCACCATCCAGGTGGGACATCAAGATCACCCACTGAAGCACCACCAGCCCATGGAAGATTGTCCAACAATCTATGGTTGCTACTTGCCTTTTGCCAGCTCCAGCTGCTCCTCCTGAACTGAGTGGGCATTGCCTCCACTTGGCTCCTCACTCAACTTGAAAATCTCTTTCTTGCTCAAGTTTTGGATCCCATTTCTACAGGGGAGAAGCAAATTGATCAGTTTGGTCTGGGCACTGCTAAAGCTGTTCCCAGCAAAGACCCTTGTGATCCACAGGCTTCAGAAAGAGATGGAAACAACAGCTGTGGTCAGGAATGATGGTAATGAGCTCCCCAGGGAGCAGTAAGGTGTCTCAGCAGCATCACTGACCCCACAGGCAGCATCTGCCCCTACATCAGACGTGAGAGCTGAGATGCTGCGGTGGGACAGCCAGGTCACAGCCAGGGCACCGCACAGGGACAGCTGGCTGGGGCAGCCCCGACTCACCGGCGCTGGGACAGGGACCATTTCCGTTCCCATTCCTCCATCTCCTCTCCTGAGGACACTTCTGATGGCTTCTCTGAGTCCTGGCTGAGCTCCCTCCTCAGCATCACATCTCTGACCTCAGGATCTCCACTCAGGCACTGGGCATGGTTCGGGTGCCAGCCTGCCGGCTCCTCCTTCTGCGAGGAGGAGCTGCTGCTCAGCTTCTGGGGCACAGAATTGGAAAGAGAGGAAACAAGCTGTGTGAGAGCCAGTGTTAGAAAAGGTGGCTCCCAGCTGAGCATCACTGCTAGACATAAAAAAAAGCAACCAAATGGACTGAGTGTATTTTCAAGAAACCAGTGTGTTGCCAGACCCAGCTGCCTGTGCTTCTGCTGCTCAAACACTGAACAAATCTGGGACTCACCCACAACATGAAAGCAAAAGCCTCAGTTTTGAAGCTGGGCTATTTTTGCCAGAGTTGTAAAACTCTGGATTTGAACGCTAAGACAGTCCTCTGGACTACACTTCTGAAAAGGATCACATTGAAATGCAGGGCAAAAGCTCTCCTACCGTGGAGAGCAGCCAAGTGAAGAGACAGCAGCTCTTCAACAGCACAGCCTTATGCCCTCACCTTCCTGCAAAGAGCTCTTCCACTCTGCTCAGGAAGCAGCCCCGAGGGAACCCCACCCAGGCCATGGGACGGGGCAGCATCCAGCGGGGCAGTGTGAGGTCTCTGGCTGGCAGTCACCAGGTGAAGATTTTCCAGCAGTCCTGGCACACACGTTGCCATCTCCAAGCGCACGTGCAGCTCTGAGATCTTATCCTGCTGCTCCTGCAGTTTGTCACTCTAGGAAACAATGAGAAAAATGTGGTTACGTATATGTTGATCTGAGACCCACTGCAGAGGAACCTGAAAGCTGGGTTGAGCACCCCTGGGCAGGAAGGAGAGGAGTGGGGCAGGTCCCTACACAGAGAGCAGAGCCCAGAAATACCTGCAGCTTATACTGTTCCATAGCATCCTCCAGGGCAGCCAGGAAGTCACGGTTCTCCTCCTCCAGGCGTTCCACTTGCCTCTGCAGCTTGGCCACCTGCTCATCTTTGATGGACTCACACTTCTTCTCAGCGCTCACCTGCTCCCCAAAATGAAAGAGACATAGCATCAGCATCCACCTTTGTCTTTCCCTTCCCATGCTGTACTCTGCAAGGACACAACAGCTCTGCAGGCCCAGATTCTTCCTGTGCAATAAATCTCTCAGCTGCAGCTCAATCTAATTTCTCCCTACTTGCTGGGAGGACCATGTCCTTCTGCCTCCCTAGGACCTCCCAGACAGGTTTCTTCTCCTCCCCTCCCTCTCCTGACCCTTTCACCATGCTGTGCTGGGGCTGCCATGGCCATGAGATGAACCCAACCCCAGAGCTGTTGTGGTTGCAGAGATGGCCACGACACTCAGAGTGCTTTGGTAAAATTTCAGAAGGCTTCAAGCAACAGCTCCTTCATATCTAAAAGTCTTTCATACCTCTTCTGTGTAGCCTCCTATGGGCAACTCCACACAGCTCAGGCTCTTTCTCTCCTTTTCTCTTCCTTCAGCAGTTCCAGCTGGCTCCTTCCTGTCCCTAGCACAGCCACCTAACCCTGTCTGTCCCTTGTACAATGTCTCACCCTGTCTGTCCCTCACACAACCTCCTGTCCCCTCCTCCTCATAGCACAGCCAGCACACTCCAACCGACTGCAACCAGCAAATCCCTCTTTTATCACATCCATAGCTGGGAGGGCAAGGCTGTTCCCACTCTTGAGTAATTAACAGAGCTGCAATAGATCAGAGGCAAGATTGCCTTTAGCACTATTTGCCTCCTCACAAGCTGTAACACCCCGCTATTACCTGGGCTTTTGCCAGCTTTGACCCTTGTGCCTCCAGTCCCTGCTCTTCCATGGAGGTGCTCTCAATGCCGCTATCCAGCCCGGCCGAGGTCAGCTCGCTCCTCTGGCTCTCCACGGCGCACAGCCACTCCTTGACACGCAGGATTTGCTCCACGGTGAGGTTCCCATCCTCCTGCAGCTCCATGAGCAGGCGGTGCGCGGCGTCGGTGCAGGTGCGGTAATGGGCGCACTCTGCCAGCAGCCGCGCCGTGGCGTCGGGCGCGCCGCGCTTGGCGCTGCCCGAGCGGTGGATGATGCGCGTCTCGGAGCGCTGCCGCTGCTCCAGCGCCTTCTGCAGGCTCTTGATCTGCAGGTGCAGCTCCTCGATGTGCTCCGTCTCCCTGCGGCAGTTCACCACCGCCTTGTTCTGGATGTTCTGAGCACGGCTGGCGTAATTCAGCGTGTTGAGGCTCTCGTCGAAGTCGGAGGACGATGGGCTGACACAGGCGATCATCACGGTCTGGGCATTCCCTCCCAGAGAGTCTTTCAGGATCCTAAGGAAGAGCACAGGGATTAAAATAGCGGAAATACAAAATAACACAGGGAACAGAATGTTTTCAAGCCTTTACAGAGGTTAAGCCAAAGGAAAATGATGTCCTTGCTCTGTAGTTTGTCTGGCACTAGTGAGGTGAATGGAATCATTAAGCAGAGGGTTAATAGTTTGCACCACGGCAAGTCTCCATCCAAATAACTCCTGAGGTTGGGAGCTCCCTGACTCTGTGATCACTGCTAGGTATGTGCTGCTGGGTCCTGCCATCTGCTCAAGGTAAGAGCTAACTGTGGACCATTAAACAAGTCTACTGGAAGTATTTTTTATTCCCTGCCAGGCAGGAAGGGCAGGATAACCCACAGCAACACCTCATCTCAGCTTCATTATCATGACTCACACAAACCTCACTACCTCCAGCACTGCAACAAGCTAGGCCTGCATTTCTATCCTGGCCTCATTGCTCCTCAAGATTCCCTACATGAAATCCTGCAGAGAGGGCAGACCTGTAAATTGAGCCTGTAAGATCCCAGTGGTACCTGGTGATTTTGGAGTCCCTGTAGGGGATGTGGGTGGTCTTTCTCCGAGGATCTCCCAAGGCACTGATGACGTTGCCCAAGGCCAGGAGGCCACAGTTGATCTGGATGCTCTCCTTCAGCCTCTCCCCCGTGTTTCCCGTCTTCACAATTCGCTCTGAGCCTGCCAGGTCCACAAAATGGAACTTGGAGACCAGGACCTGTCCGGCGGCGGGCACGGCGGGGCCGCGGTGGTGCAGGGGCAGGCGGCCAGCCCCGCGCCGCTGCTCCATGGTCACCGTGAAGATGGTGTGCGAGCGGCTCGACTGCCTGTTGATGTGCGTGGCTCCCGTGTGCTTGGCTGTGTTCCCCATCTCCAGCAGGCTCAGCACCTCGTCCAGCCCTTCCACTTCTGACTCCTTCACGCCGCAGAGCACTGCAAAGCAAAGGCAGCTGTGGCTGGGAGGGATGGGCTGCCCGAGGATGCAGCTCCTCTGCACAGCCTGCTGCTGTCACCCTGCCCCTACTGGGCTTGCCCAGACCAGCTTTCAAGATTGAGTACAGCAAACTGCTGCAGGAGACAAAGGGATGGAGGAAGAAGACTTGGCTCTGCCTTCATGGATAGATAACCCAGCTCTGGCCTACATGGGGAGAAAAGGAGCCTGTGCACAGCCACACATACCAACGTTCCCCTTGTCATCCTCCCGGATCTGGATGTCTTTGCTGGCTGTATCCACCTGCAGCAGGTCCCGAAACTCCTCCTTGTACACCTCCAGGTAGGACACTCGGACCGTGTAGTCGATCAGGTCATTCTCATCGATGAGCCTGAAGGTCTCAGCCATGGCTCGTGGGATGATGCCCTGTTCATCTTCATTGATGGAAGCTGGCAAAGAGAGGCACATGCTCATGGGGAGCAGGGAATGTCCAGGGAGCCACCACTGGCTGGAGATAGAGCTGAGGTCAGAAGACTGCCTGCAACACACATCAGCTGGAAAGAAGCAGCCTCACAACTCTCCCACAGCTCAGCCCTCACAGCCTGGGTTAAACATCCCACAAGACCTCTGGGCAAATCCTGTCCCACTGCTGTGCTGGATTCCAGCAAAGCTGCTTGTTTCCAGTCCTTCTTCAAGAAGGAAAAAGCACCTCAGCATTTCAGTATCAAACACCATGCCTGCCACTACAGTGTGCTGTCCTTTGAAGCCAGCATGACTCTTCCACTTTTCCCAGCTCTAAGAAGCTTTTCTCTTTTTTTTTTGGTGCTTGTAGCCTGCTTATATCTGGCCACAGCACTCTACTATCTGAATTTCAAATGTTTTTCCTTTTGTCTCCAACAGCCATGTAAAATGGCAATTCCCAAATTTGGTGAAATGATAGCCTGAACTGGGAGACTGAAATCAGATGTCGATTAAAAGTATGAAACAATTTAGTGTTTACTAATGATGCAATTGACTAAAGACGACTTAAATGTTTACAGTATATCCTCTGTAAGAAATCACAATGCATTAAATCAGAATGAAAAGCTTGTCTCTTTCCTCATTTCCTTCATATGAAGAACTAATAGGATTAACACTTGCAAACCTCTCTCTCCTTCAGGTTTATTTCAGGACCTAGGACTATCACCACCACCTGCAGAGCTGGTGGAGGACCAGGTCCTGTCACTTGTCCTGCAGTGAAAGAGGAGAAACTCAGACACTGTGATCTCAAAGATGCCCATGGGAGGTGGCTACAGCAACGCAGATAGGGGGAAAGGAACGGCTGCTGGGGGGTAGGATGGTGAGGGGAGGTTGGCTTGAGCTGCAGGGGCTGGCAGGGTGGAAGGGTTGTTTGGGAGTGAAACTGGAAGTGATGGAGATGATGATAGAGTTGGGCTTGGGTAGAGAGAGCAAAGGTGCTGAAATGGGTGAGGACAGCAGCACCGGTGAGGCTGTTGGGCTGGGAGACGTGGCTGTGATTATGGTGGTGTGGGTGGTTTGGCTGGGGATGGAAGGAGATGGAGATGGAAGGAGGTGGTGATGGGGGCTGGTGGGGAGAGCAGGGAGGTAGTGGGGATGCTGGCAGGACTGGGATGCTGGAGGAGCAGGGATGCTGGCAGGGCAGGGATGCAGGAGGAGCAGGGATGCTGGCGGGACAGGGATGCTGACAGGGCAGGGATGCTGGCAGGGCAGGGATGCTGGCAGGGCAGGGATGCTGGAGGAGCAGGGATGCTGGCGGGACAGGGATGCTGGCAGGACAGGGATGCTGGAGGAGTAGGGATGCTGTCGGGCACGGAGCCGCCGGTCCCGGAGAGGCTCACCGACGCTGGCCTCCCCGATGGTGTAGGTCTTGCCGGAGCCGGTCTGTCCGTAGGCGAAGACGGTGGCGTTGAAGCCGCGGAAGAAGGCGCGCAGCAGCGGCTGGACGCAGGCCCGGTACACGGCCGCCTGCCCCGCCGCCTCGGGCAGCACGGCGGCGAAGCGGAACCGGCGGCGGCCCAGCGCCACCTCGCCGGTGGCGGCATCGCCCCGCAGGCAGGGCCGGTGTCCCCGCAGCGCCTCCCGGGGCAGCAGCGGCCGCACCCGCACCGCCACCCGCACCGCCGCCGCCTCCGCCGCCATGGCCGCGCCCGGCGCGCCGCGATGGCGTCAGCGGCTCCTCCCGGCCGGCGGGGAGGAGGGAGGGAGGATGCGGCCGGGAAAGGGGATACGGTGGGCCGGGAGGGGGATACGGTGGGCCGGGGAGGGAGGATGCGGCCGGGCCGGGGGGAGGATGCGGCCGCTGCACCCCGCGGAGAGCGGCCGTGGGGAGCGGGGGATGCCCGTGGCTGCGGGAGTTGCGCGGCGGCTCCCCGGTGCTCCAGAGAAGCTCCGTCACTCGGGAGATGTTCTGTCACTCTTGGGATGCTCCATCACTCACAAGGGACCCCGTCCCTCGTGGGATGCTTCGTAAACGTGCGAGGCAGCGCTCCGTCAGTGGTGGGGTGTTCCGTCTCTGGTGAAGCAAAGTTCCACCGCCCGTGAGATGCTCCGTCAGTCACAAGGGACTCACATCTCTCATCAGCTGCTTCATCACTGGCGAGACACCCCAGCACGAGTGACACTCCTGCACTCCTGGCAGACATTCCCACGATCAGGGAAGGGACAAGGGGCTCCGTGGCCCTGCCGAGGCACGGAGCGCTTGAGGCGGAGGCCCGGGCATCTCCTGGGATGCGCTTTGCGGAGCAGCTGGTGCCGACAGCTGGTGCTTCCCGGCCGCCCGCCGTGCTGGGGGCTGGCAGGGCCGGCTCAGCCACTGACGTATGTTCAGGACAGTCTGAGCGATGACAAAGTTTTTCATCCGGCTGCCTGCAGTTCCCTCTGCACCGCCCCTGCGGCTGCGGGGAGGGGTATGGGCCCCGTGGGTCCCCTGGGTGCCGTGGGAAGCGCTGGGCTGGCGGCCGTGCCGGGCGGAGTTGTAGCGCTGCGGGGACTGCCGGAGGGGCTCGGCCACGCTCGGCATGGGGCTCCGGCTCCCCCTGCGCCGGAGCACCAGCTTCACCCCCGACCACCCTGCCCTCATGGAGGTGCCCGGCCCCACTGCCCTGAAGATGGAAGCAAACGTCCTTGTCATGGGAGCGGACAACGTAGGGAAATCAGGTGAGAACTGACCGTGAGCTGGAACAGGGGGTTCCCAGGCTGAAAACTGCAGCAGCGTTTGGAGGGCCAGTGACAGGGAGCAGCCCATGGAGCAAATTGGTGAGATGGGGCTGAGCCCCGGGGTGCAGCTCTGATTCAAGGTGGGCAAGGTGAGCACAACCTTGTAGCCAGCCGGGGAGTGACAGGGGAAGGTATTTTCCACTGAGCTGCAGTTTGCCGGTGCTACGGATCGTGCAGATGCTTTGGTTCGTGCTGTGCCTCTGCTGCACTCACAGACCTGCTGGTGGCTGGGGAAGCTCAGAGGTCGTTTGTGCTTGTAGGAGTTTACAAGGGAATGGTGCCTGACTGCTCTGGATTTAGAAAGGAGAATCCTCCAGGGTTTGGGTTATTCTGATGATTCCTATCCTTCCCTCTGCAGCTCTGACCGTGCGTTTCCTGACCCGGCGCTTTATCGGAGAGTATGGAGACATGGGTGAGTGCCAGGCCACAGCCAGCCCAGTTCCCAACAGGGACTGGGGTCAAGAGACAACCCTGCTTCTGCCTGTGGGATTTCATTGCAGCCCATCCTCTCCTGCCTTTCTCCAGAGCCTTTGCCTGCTTCCAGGGGCTCGATGTTGTGTTTGTTCAGTGGCCCATCTCTTTGCTCCAGAACTGCTTCTCTGGGGAGCAAAGGGTCCAGGGTGGCAGCTGGTGATACCATGAAGATGACTATTTTTTTTTCTTTTTGGGGGGACAGAATTCATCTACAGCCACAACCTGACTGTGGATGGCCGAGAGATTCTCTTACACATCTGGGACGTCCCCAATTCCCAGGTGAGAGGGCTCCACTCCTGTCACCCGTTTCTACCCCAGGGACAAAAAAAACCCTTTACTTGAAGTTACCTATGGGGAACCAGAGGCTGGGAGGTCCAGTTGAGCAAGGCTCTCAGATCACAGGGTTCATAAGTGACTGAACTCTTCTCACCTGCCAAGCACAGGACAGCAGTGTTGCTGACAGGGTAGCAATAGTTACCATAGCCCATGGCCCTCTGGCTGAGAACACTGGAGCTGAAGCACTGATGCTAATACAGGACTGTGCTAAAGAAGTAGAAGTGCTGCTCTGAGGTCCCCACACTGTTATCACCTACAGCCTGCAGTGCTTGGCAGCTGGGTGAGGGTTAGGACTAGGGTGTGATGCTGAAAGTTGAATCATCCCCCCTTGGTTAGTTCTGCCAGGTGCTTCTCTGCCCTCCTTGGTACTCCTCTTGCTCTCTGCCCTTTTGCTGTTCTCTAGCTGTCACTGTCCCGACAGGCTCAGGATTGCCCTCTTCTAGCAGGCAGGCATGGAGGGAAGGAGCCAAATAAAACAACCCTTCCTTTTCTCTTTTCCCAGGAGCAGGCAGAGGATGGCTCCTCCGAGGAGAAGCGAATCCAGTGGGCAGACAGCTTTGTCCTAGTCTACAGTATCTGTGACCGTGCCAGCTTCAACATCTTGCCCCTCAAAGTCCAGTTCATCAAGGCAGCCAAGGAGGGGCAGAGCCAGGAGAAGGTGCCCATTGTCATTGTGGGCAACAAACGGGACCTGCACCACCAGCGGGTGGTGTCCAGCGAGGAGGGGCGGCTCCTGGCCCTCTCTTTAGACTGCGGTTTCTACGAGGTCTCTGCAGCTGAGGCTTATCACGGGGCCCTCATGGTCTTCCATGGACTGGCCAAGCTCATCCCAGACACCAAGCTGGCCCTGAAGAAGGGCACAGGGATCCGTGGCATCGTCAAGACCATGTCGGCTGTGTTTGCCCGTAAGCGAACAGACTCCCTCTGAGTCGCTGCGCGGATGTTGCTGCTCTCTGTGCTGCCCAGCTGGGCCAGGCCTCCTCGCTGGGTGCCCATGGAGATGGTGGGTGTCTTCCCATAAGTATGACGGGTTCCTTGCTGTCCTCCTAGTGTCAGGGCCGGGGTGTCCTGCCATGCACAACCAGTGCAGCTGAGGCCTGTAGCGTGTTACTCTTGGGTCTGCCGTGGGACAGTCTCATCTCTCTGCTGTACCAGCTCTTTAGGTGCCTCCTGCTTTCTCCTTCTATCCTTCAACACTGGAAACCAGGGGGGGATTTTGCCAAAGCTCCAAGCAGCAGCATCCCTAGCTCCTGCAGCAGGAGCTGCCCAGGCTGTCAGCGATTAGGGAGGATATCCTGCTCTTGCACAGCACATGACTCCCTGTCTCTCCATTCCTACTCTGGGATCCTTATTCCTGTTTAACCCTCATCAGGAGGCTCTTCAGTAACCCTGGAGCACACATGAGCTGGAGAGGTGGGATGGGGGAGGCACTGGTAGTTCCCACGTGTGTATCACCGTGTGAGAGTGTCCCAGAGCCCAGGGCACCCGCGATCTTCCAGGACCTTGTTGGGGGCTGCTGCCTCCCATCCCCCGCGCCGTGCTTTGAACAGTGCTGCTCTCCCCCACAGCCTTTCAGCGATCACAGCCGCTTCCCCTGTGCGGGCGAGCTCCGTACAGGCTGTGCCTGGGAAAAGCCAGGCGTGGGGCTCGTTCCCAGCATGGGAATTGCACCACGCGCCTTCCCAAGCCACTCCTGTAAGGCTGCCTCTCCCCGGGGAGGAAAGGAGGTGGGGAAAGGGGTCGCTGGGCTCCCCGCTGAACCCTTCTGCTTCTGAGAGGCTTTTCCCTGCCTCTCCCAAACCCTTCTCTTTGTGCCCTGGGAAAGCAGTGCACTGCGAGAGGGGTTGTGCGTGCTGTAGGGACACTGATTTCTCTGCTGTGTTCTTATGGAAATGCAATAAATTGTCTTTGGCAGGAAGCCCCGGCCCCTTGGAGCTGTGAATTTGTACTTGGGGCATGGGAAGAGACACGTACTGTGCTGGGCATGAGCACCCACTATCCCTGTAGTGGCAGCTACCCACAGGGAATGTAACAGGATGCTTCCCGCACCCACTCCCTTGGCCCTGAGTTGGGGATCTCACCCCACTCTGTTCCCTTGGTTTGGTGTCTCCCTCCCACAGAGAAGCAGATGGGAGCAGATGGGGTGAGTGGCAGGTGGTTTATTGTTGCAGGTTTATTATTGCAGCAGATACAACAAGGTGTTGTGGAAAGCCAGGTGATCTTGCGGGAGAGGGGCTCCAGGAGCTCCACCTGTTCTCACCAGCCTTTTTCCTGACCCCACCATCCATCCCACCACCAGCTGGGAGGGAAGAGCCCAGGGCTTTCCCACTCTTGAATCCTGCTGGTTGGTGGGGACCTTCAGCCCCCTCATGGAGGAGCAATCTGTGCCTAGGGATGAGCCCTGGAAGGGGGAATGGAGGGAGGAAGGATGGGGAAACAGGCTTGCCGTGGTGATGTTTGACAGCTTTACCATCCTCTCTGCTCTCTCTCAATGTGTAGCCCATCTAAGTTCACTCTGTCTGCTAAGCAGGGTCCAAGGTAGCCCAGCGCCAGCCCTGGGTGGTCCCTTCTTATGGTCTCACTGCTCTTTCCACATCTCCTTCACCTTCCTAGTCCCACCTTCTCCCTCCAGCAGCAGGGCTTTTGGTTGCCTTTATTCCCCCATCCTGGCCTTGAAGCACTCCAGAATAAGCTATCCCATGGCCTGTCTACCACTTTAAGCTCCTGTCCTGGAACAGGGGTGTGTGTGGGCAGCTGGCAGGGGCCCAGGCAAAGCGTGCTGAGGGGATGTGAGAGGGGCTGGGATGTGCTTGTCCCGCCCGCTGGCTCAGTCCTTCTTGAAGACAGGAGTGTAGAGGTTGCCGTAGTAGGCCCGGCTGTACACGGACTCGGGGCTGAAGCGGTAGGAGCCCTCGCTCACGCGCCTGTTGTAGGGAGAGAAGGCGGATTTCCGTGGGAAGGGGTAGTCGGGATCGAAGGCAGGGCTGCGGTAGTAGTTGTGCCGCAGGAAAAGGGGGTCCTCGAGCCCCAGGAAGGAGAGGGGGTGATGGCCACGGTACAGCCGCCAGTCACCCCTCAGCTGGGATTTCTCCTCACTGGAGGGGGCAGCAGGCTTGGTCTCCTCCTCCTCCTCCTTCTTCTCTTTCTTCTCCGTGTCAGTCTTGCTGGCCCTGGATGCCTCTTCTTCCTTCACCGACTGCCTGCGGAGCTGAGAGATGGGGTGAGCACCCAGCCAGGTTGTACCCACCTGCCAGCCCTGCTCCACCTGTGCTACACAGCCCCCCTTAAACTGGGAGAACCTCAGGAGAAGCCGATTTGCCCCCAGAGTGGAGGAGAGTGGGTGGCTTGCAGTCCTTGAGCAGCTGTGGTGGAGAAATGCTCCCAGGGGAACAACAGGCTGAGGTAAAGGAAAGAGAACAGGGTCTGAGCCTGCACTTTCACCTTCCCAGGAATGTGCTCACACATGGGCTTGGGCATGAACTGTTTGAAGGTGTCACCACTGTCTGACCCATTTGTTCTTTTGGGAGACTTGCTGTCATGGCTTTGGGAATGCTCAAGAGGAGGGTGTGACTGAGGTGTCTTCATGGCACCCCAACTTCCCCAGTCTGGTATCCCCTGACATTGCCAGCAGCTCTGGGGTGCTCACAGGGGGAGATTGAGCAAAATGTGTTTTGCTAGAGATGGACAGGGCCTGGCTGGGGGCAAACTCACCGGCACATAGCTGTACAGGGTGCCCAGCAGATGCTTAGGGGCACTCACGAGGGTCCCCCCGAGAGCATCCACTGTCTCCATGGCCCTGGACAGCCTGCGTGGGGTGAAGAGGATCAAGCCCTCTGCTGCATCCCAGGCCACAGCTGGGACCTTCTTCATGCTGGAGATGCTGGAGGCGCAGGCACTTTGCAGATTGTGAGCGACACTGCCCACGAGCCCGGGGTCCTGTCCCACCTGTCCAGAGAAACCAGCTCAGCTCCTGGCTGGGGCCTCTGCCCCACCAGGCAGGACAGGGGTGGCCCTGGTTTGCCCATCCCCTTTGCAGTTCTAAGCCTGAGAGATTTCAACTTGCTGCTCTGCAAAAGCCAGCACAGCTCTTTGCAGCAGGGTCTCTCTCTGTCCCTGCCATCTCCCCCCACTCCTGGCCCCAGGGGACCCTCTGCTCCAGGCTGTGCTTCCGCTGCAGGCAGAGGCAAAGGGCACTGACCCCAACCTGCTGCTTCCCGTCCCCAGGTCCCAGTGGAGCCAATGCTGGAGACTGTTCCCAGCCCCACCAGCTCACACCAGCCCTCACTGCTGGGACCATGGCAGGGGATTTTTCGGGGGTGTTCAGAAGCTCAGTAGTTCGGTGCTGACATCCCACAGCTCCAAAGGAGTTTTGAACATACAAACCAGGGTGACTGTGCCAGGCTGCCCACAGCCCCCAGCTTTGGGAAATTGAAAGGGGGCTGCCCCACTGCCAATCCCTTCTTGTATCCTCCAAGCTGCAGTTCAGGATTGAGCAGGGATAGGGGCCTGATCCCCAAAGGTATGGGGGAACCGTTTCCATGGGTAGGAGGATGCTTTGGAGCATTCCTAGCTCACCGCTCTGCTTTTCTCCATACCTTGGTGTGGTTGGTGTCTTTCTTGCCTGCCTTCTCCTGCTTCTGCTCCGGTGCCTTGCTCTGGCGCCGGGTCAGCCAGCCCGTGCTGCCCTGCCCATCACCGCGGGCCTGAGGGGCCACGGGGGCACTCGGCTTGGCCAGGCTTCCCTGGAAGGGGAGCAAAAAGCCACCACTCAGAGGGAGCTGGCTGGTCCCATCCACTCTGTCCTGTTTAATCTGAGGATTTCACAGGGATGCACAGGGAGCAGGGAGTTCATTTGTGCATCTAGGGAGAAATCCTGAGGGCAGATGGGAGCTCTGGGATTTTCGCACAGGCCAGGGAAGATGTTCCCACTGCAGCATGGGGTAGGAGAAGCACCTCCTTCTCCCCATCCCCTCTGGGTCTCTGCAGGGGCTTTTTGCTTTATGGAAGGATGTTATGGCAAGGCCATAAATCAACAATTACACACTGGGAGCCTGCTAAAAATAACTTGTCCCACTAATATGGTACATGGTTATGTGTGAACATCACGCAGGAACCGCCAGCTCCAGCTTGTCCTGCTGAGCAGAGGAAATGTACTCTGCTCAGATTTGCTCCAAGCAGCCTGAAATGTCCCATCTGAAAGCAAAATCAGCTCAAAAGAGGATACAGAGGAGCAGGAACCCAGCAGGTGGGTTCTGGCACTCACCAGGATGGGGATCCAGGAGACCAGCTCCTGCCCTTTGGTTTTGGCACGCTGGAGGCTTTGGGTGGTTTGCTGGTAAGCGCGGTGGGACACGGTGCTGACCAAAGCACCAATCCGGCCCAGGGTGCTGGGAGCACTGGCAGTGCTGGATGTGCTGGGTGCCCTGGGAGCACTGGGACCCCTCAGAGCACCGGGAGCACTGGCAACCCTGGGAGCACTGGGAGTGCTGGTAGTGCTGGGAGTGGTGGTAGTGCTGGGCTGCTGCTGGGAGGCCTTTGGTGTTGACAGATGTTTCTTTTTGGGCTTCTTATCTAAAGGTAGAAAAGTACAGGCAGAAGAATGGTGGGAGGGTTATATTCTGGTGGGACAACCCTCCTAGGTGGCCTTATGCCAAAATCCAGGGGCTGCCTCCTGCCCCATGCACCTCACAACTGAGGAGCCACCCAGTCAGTTGTCACCAGACTCCATCAGAGGGGATTTGGGCATCAGGACTACCTGCTTCTTCATCCTCCTCTGGCAGCAGGTATTCCATCAGCTTCTCTAGCCCTCCCAGGGCTGTGTCAACCCCTGCAGCTGCCATCTGGGTCACTGAGTTCTTCCTCGTGTACTTGGCTGTTGTTTCCACTGTGCTCTTGGTGGCCTCATAGCCCTCTGCTGCCAGCTCTATGATCTTATCCATGGAGCTGCCAATGGTGCTTTTGGCACTTTGGAGGGGGGTGGAGATGGTGTCCTTCAGTTCAGTTGCGAGCTGTGGGCAGAGAGATGGAGAGCAGCCCCACTAATGTGCTTGGGGTGGCATGGGACAGCCAGAGGGACCACAGGGACTCCAGCCATGTCTATGCCAGTAAACAGCTCCAAGAGGGGCATAACAGCTCTCTCCAGCCTGGGCTGGAGGCAGCTGCCAGGGAGGGGACACAGGACATTGCTGACTTGTATTTGGGAACCCCAACCATTGTTTAGGCTGCAGAAGCCCTTGGAGGAGCCCTCACTTGGAGATGCTGCCTTGTTTCCCAGCCAGCAGCCTCTCACCATCCAGAAACAAGACTAGAGGAGATGTACTGTGGGCCCTCCAGAGGGGCTGGGGGGTCCCAGATTGTCCTGTCTGTGACCTACCTTGTCGACAGGGTACTGGAGGGCAGGGATCTTCTCCTCCAGGTGGTCCAAGCCCCGGCAAGCCAGGTTGTTGGCCACAGCGACTGCCTTGGGCAAAACACAGTAAGAAAAGCACCTGGGCTGTGCCGGGCACGTGCTTGTGCCAGCGCTGTCCCACCAGGGGAGGCTCTGGTGGCCCCCCTGCCACGTCCCCCCGGCACACGGACTCACACTGCGGCTCCAGCCGGCGCACCACGGGCTCCATGCCCCACATGGCCAGGGCGCCGGCGCCCTGCACGCCCCGCTCGTACACCTCGCACACCGAGGCCATCAGTGGGTGCGACTCCTTGGTGCTGCTGTACTTCCTCTGCAGCGTCTCGCAGGTCGAGCTCACCACGGGCAGCTGCAGGACCCTCTGCAGCACGTTCTCCTGCACGTGGCAGGTGGACGTGGGTGAGACAACAGCCCTTCCCCGAGGAATGCCCCATTGCCCTCACACCAGTGGCTCTTGGTGGGTTGCAGTGAGCAGAGGAAGAGGGGGAGGCCATTTCTCAAGCCCCACTGAGGGTCACCCAGTTATGCTGAGTAATGACAAGCAGGCTGGCTGCTGCCACTGAGGGAGCAGGGACACAGCAGGCAGTGTCCAAGGGGGACGGTCCCCACTCCTCCAGTGTCCCAAGCCCAACTGTTTAGGTGCTCCCTCTGGCTTTCCCCCCTGTGGAAACCTCCATGACTGCTGGAGTTCTGGGGACTAAATGGGGCACAGATGAAGTACAGGCATAGTCAGCAGCTATCACTTAGTTCTTCCATCAGCTCAAGGTTAACTTTTTTGAATCTGAACTATTTAATTTCAAAGCAAGCAAAAAGGTTTATCCTTTCCCTTTGATGATGTTCCATACTACTGCAGGCAAAGATCCATAGAAAGAACATGGCAACACGTGGGACAGTGTGAGGTGTGGCTGGTATTCATCCAGCACAATCAATACACACTACCTGGCCCCCCTTGGCACATCTCTGCCCTTTTCTCTCTCCCTTTCCCTGCACCCACCTTGGCACTTCCATCCTGCAGAGCCTGGTTCTTCTTCACCGTCATTGTGGCGCATCCACCTGCAAAGCAAAGTTGGGAACCGCAGACTCTGCCTGAAAGCAGGGCTGGGCTTGGGCTCCCCCTCACTCCTGCACCCCCCAAGCACAGCAGCTGGGCTGACACACACCTCCCGTGGGTGCAATGGACATGGCATTGCCCAACGCTTGACTTTGTACCAGTTAAACTGTAAAACCAAAGCCTCCACGCAGCCCTGCCCTGCTTGTGTGCCTTAACACCCAAAGATACTAAAAAATTAGTTGAGAGGCAGTTGAGGTTAGAGAAGTTATGGTAAGGGCAAGATAAAGTATGCTGGCAAAGCAAACTCAGAGCGACCAGGATGCTAACAGATGTGCATGAGAATAGCCTGTGGCTGAGAAGGGGTAAGAAGGTAGGACAGGAGCAGATAGAAGAGTAGTGGGTAAAAATATGGTGAGATGGCCAGGTGAGGTCAGCAACCCCCTCCCACATATCTGCTGCTTGTAATGCCAACACTCATCCTTGTGAAAACACAGCTCCAGCCCCAGCACAGACCCATTTTTTTAGCAGCAGATGAAATTCTGGAAATCTAGAGAGGATAGGTGATCCCTGCTCCCACTCCCTGGTCCCACTGAAGCTGTCCCGGAGCACCCAATGGGCACAGGCTACTCACCAAGGGCCAGCCTGTCCCCAGCAGAGCAGGAGCAGAGAGTGGTGTCTGCGCTGTCCCTTCACCCTGGTCCTGTGAGGGTGATGCACCGTGCTCTGGCCACTACCACCACCACCAGGCCCCACCTCCCAGTTGCGTGGGCTCGGGAGCTGACGGACTGCGGTGGAAATGGGCCAAGGAGCTCCCTGAAACCACCGTAATTGGGAACAGATGACGGCAGAAAATCCCCTTTGTCCCCCTCCCTGCAGAGCCCAGAAGCTGCAGCACGGCTGAAATGTTCCAGGGTTTAGCACCACTCCTTCCACAGAAGATGAGAAGAAGCTGCCCTGGGACCTCACCAGCTCGAAAGCAACACAACATGAGCAGGCAGGGAGAAGGTGAAGAGTCAGGCAGGGCTTCCTAAGGAATTAAAACCTTCCTGTATTTCCATAAGCCCTGTTATGCCTCATGATGGACCAGGGAATGATGATCCTGCTGGGAAACCAAGACCAAGAACATGGTTCTTCCCCAGAAGAGTTTACTAAGGACAAGGAGCAGAAGGCAGATGTAGGGGGACATATTCTGCTTGAAACAATCTAGTTTGGCCAGCTCTGCAGTTTCTAAGAGTACTCATGAGGCTTTTGGTGAGGAGGCTTTAGCTGAGGGTCAGGGCTGACACTACATAAGGAAATTTAGGTATTTGGGGTAGATGGAGAAAAATACCAGTTTGGAAGTGATCTCTGAAGGTCACCTCATTCAACTCTTGCTCGAAGCAGGGCTACCCTCAAATTCAGTTCAGGCTGCTCTAGGGAGAAGCAAAAAGCACTTCCAGGGGGAAAATTCCCCTCTCTCTGGGGCCCAGTTCCTGTGCTAACCATGCTAAGGGTTAAACTTTTTTTTTCCTAATGTCCAGCCGGAATTTTTTTTGTTGTACCTAACATCCTTGCTTTGTGCAGCTCTGAGCAGAGTTTTTGCCCCAGTTGGTGCTGGTGCAGCCTGTGTTCTATGGCCCTGAATGCCTTCCCTCTCAGTGATCCCCTGACAGACTATTCAAGATGGTGGCACCAAAATGAGACATCGTTCCCCAAATGTGGACTCACAAATGCTTTTTAGAGGAACAACTGCCCTCCCTGACCAGCCAGCAATGCTCTCACTAAAATGCTGTTCTTCCATGGCCTCAGTGCACAGGAGGCACACTGAGGACTCACACCATCATTAACAAATCCATTTGTGGTACTGATTGAAAGGAAGATCACACCACCTGTATGGGGCAATGCCAAGTCGTGGTTATTGACTACAGATGAGCCACACTGATGAGATGAGAACAATGTGGTGGAAAGAGAACAAAAGCTAGAGGACAAAGCAACAATCAGGGAGATCAGTGTAGATGAGTGGTCTAGGGCTGCAGTGTGTCCTGGATCAGCTGGTGAGGCAGGGAACCCCTTGGCATGTGGCTCACAATGCCCACAGCTCTCTCCCAGCACTCACACTCAGGAGATGGAGGTGAGCACCCAACACAGCCCCACGGCTCCCTGCATGTGGCTGCACTGCTGGTACATGGGGGTGGGAGGCTGCCCTGGGGCATGGAAAAGCAACAGAAGGAAAGAAAATACTCCCTTTCCTTCCCGAAGAGCCCACAGTTCACTCCCAGCCCAGGGCTGTGCCTGCCTTGCTGGCTGGGTACAGAGGCACATGAATGTGTTGGGCTGCCTCCAGCTGGTGCTGGGGTCACTCACTGCCCTTGAGACAGAGGGACAAAGGGCACCAGCCTGCTTGAAAGTTTGGCACTGAGACTTTTTCCAACCCCACTGGCTTGGCTAAAAGTGCAGAGGGCACAGCACAACCTCCTCTCTGCCTTGGCTGGAGTCAGGAGCCAACACAGCCTTTGCCCTACTAATGCCTGTGCTCATCCCCTCCCCTTCCTCTGGGGCAGAGGCTGTGCCAGCCCCGGCTCTGCAGGGCAAAGGCACCACGGCTTCCCTGTCCCACCACTCCAGCTGGCACCAGAAACTCTTCCTGTGCTCCTGCAGGCAATGTTTAGAGCTCACCAGATCCACAGGGTGCAGGGAGGCAGTTTCACACCCCTGTTTCCGCAGTCTGCTCCCTACTCATTAATAAACCACGGTGAGGGGATGAACCAGATCCCCAAAGCCCTGCAAGGCACATTTACACTTTGGTCTGGGAAGGGGCTGGAGAGCTATCTGATTAATTTCTCTGCAGGATGAGCAACTCAATAACCACTGCTGTCTGCCCAGTTAGTTTTAAAGGACAGCCCTCCTGGACAATCTTTAGATTTTTATTTTACTTTCATTTGAAAAAAAAAGCATGATTTAATTATTTGTGGCAATATAAAAGTATTATCTGCTGGATTTAGACTGATTTATTGCCTTGCTCTTGGCAGAAAAGCTTTTAGACACTTGGAAGACTACTCACACCCTCCCCCAGTGACACTTCCTCCACAGAACCAGTTTATTTGGTATCTCCTTGGAGATGTTGGGTTTTAACCTTTGACTGCTCCTGATGCT
Organism: Prinia subflava; assembly: GCF_021018805.1. Taxonomy (NCBI): domain Eukaryota; kingdom Metazoa; phylum Chordata; class Aves; order Passeriformes; family Cisticolidae; genus Prinia; species Prinia subflava. The sequence goes on from NC_086261.1 coordinate 7,826,627, forward strand.
CACCTGGGAATCCCCAATGGCTCACATATTCCTTGAAATGTCATGCGAAGCACAGTGTTAATGTCAGGAAGGCCTTGTCTGTAAGCAAAAGAGAAGATGACCACTCTCCCACTGTTTCCATTACAAAATGTGTATGAGGCCACTAATCCAGAAGGAAACTCTTGCTAAAGCATTCCTGAATGCCATGCTTTATACATTGTTCAGGAGCAGGCATTTTGGAGCTTCCAAGTTTGCAAGGCTCTCACTGGAGGAGGTAGGAGCTAACAGTGAGCTCAGTTTAATCCTGGCTCGATCCCTTGCCACCTCTGCCCGAGATGTTACCCTTTGTTCCCTCCCTGAACTGGCATTTGTCATTAAACTGTGACCATGCAAATGAAAAGCTGTTTATAAGATACTGAAATGCAGGTGCCCCTGTCCCTTTCACCCAGCTGTGCCTACACTGCCCATGAGGCTCCAGCCCTCACTGCTGATGGCAATTCCCAAAACACCACCTTGTTTCAGAGCATTCTAAGGATGCACATGAGCCTGATACTCATGTATTTCTTAATGTTTTTGCAGCTGACATTGTGATTCTAAATTAGCTGGATGAATCTGGCTGCCAATTGGCTACTGCAAAAGAAAAGCTCTAGAACCCAACCACAGGCAAAGTCTCTTTAAAAAGAGTGTCACACTTCATAAAATTCAGAGTTAGGACGAATCCCCCCTCCTTCAGCATCTCTTTACACCACCTTCCAAGTTATACACGTTGTCACATTCATCACACTTTATTGTTTATATTCAAACATCTTTTCTTATTCCAACTGATGCATTAGAAACAGATACAAAAAAAGGCACTAGAAGGATTTTCTCAATATGATCACAAGCCTATGGCTTCATTATGTTAAGGTACCTTAAATCACAAGCCTCCAGCTGGGGAGCAGAAGGCAAATATTAGTGCTTAACATCCAGTAAACAGAGGTGCTCCTGTGTGTTCCAGCCTACATCATGGAGAATGGACAGGTACAGCTGAGACAGGCTGACAACTCACCCCCCATTTCCCTCAATAAGGCTGTATGTGCTAATCCACACCAGGAGAATCATCAAAGCCTGGCTCAGGGCTTTGCACAGTGTTTGCCTGCAGGGCACAGGGAGGTGGAGATTGGGCTGCACCACTGTATCAATGCCTTTCCCTGAAAAGTGTAAGAGAGAAAGAGAAAGCAGTTGGCAAACCAGTGAAAGTATTTTGTGAACTATTTTGCATCTGAGCGCTCCCCTGAATGGGATTGGAAACACAGTTTTAGCAATAAGATGGAATTCTGTAGACAAAAGCTGGTTGAACCACTGGCAGATGATAAAGACTCCTCTTACTTTCTTCCAGGGGTTGCTACACACTGGGATAATGATCAACTTTGACTAACATAGGGATGGATTCCACATTGCCAGGAGGTGAAAGACAAATGCAGAAAGAAACAAAACAAAAAAAAAAATCCATTGTCATAAAGGAGAGCAAGCCTAGAATATAGCCTATAATATATATCCCATACACAATGCTCCATTTTGGCCTGAACTTCCAGAATGCTCTTTTAGTGTCACTCAATTCCATATTAAAAAGAAGAGCTGCTGAAGGCCATTTCAGGTCTTCAAACACATTTAACTACCCTGCCCAGCAACCTCTTTCTTTTCTAACACTTCATGAGCAAGCTATCACTTCATATTCAAACTGGAAGTAATTCCGAGCCCAACCACAACTTCAGGTAAACTGGAGCACTGCCTCACCTGCCTATTTAATTCCACATTCTTTGCCTTTTAATAAAGGAGACCCGCACCTTTTAATTTTCTGGTTTTAGATAACATCAGAAGTAATAATAGAGCACCATGGTCCAGGTTAGTCTGTTCACATCTCCTTAACAGATTAAACAAGGACTTCTTATACCAGGAAGCAGCAGAACACACAGGCCTAACTCTGATGAAGAAAAAGTGAAATTTATCTCCTATATAATGTGCAATTTTGTCTCAGATGGTGTCACACTGGTACTCTGCAAAGTCAGGAGCAGCAAAATCTGCATGCCATGCTAGACAGCTGGACACAGCATTTCTCTTTCAACCCAGTTACCCTGCCAGCCATCACTGCCAGTGAGGTCAGTGATGAACAATAACACATTTGCAGGGCAAACATGAGGCATTTTCAAATGGCTGAACCCATTCAGCCAGTGAGGGAACACGCAAGCAATCATGTGATCATGAAGAGGGAGGATAGGGAGCACCAGATAGGAAAGCCTAAACCATGAATGCCCAAATCCAGAAAAAAGCTTTCTTCTCACACGGGATTCTGATGTTATCGTGACCAGTTCCATTCTCTTCCCTCCTGGAGCTTACACAACTAGAATCACATCCTTGCAGTTTTTCTGACTCAACAAGGTCTGAGCCAGGCTTTTCTCCTTAACTGCACGTTCCAAACTCCTTATTATACTGGAGTATTTAATGTAAAATTAAAAGAGAAAAACAAGCTCCTTTTCACAATATCATTTATGGAAAATAGTTGTGCTTGCAATTACAGGGGTTTGGGAGTTAATGTGCTGTCCTGCACTAAGCCTTCAGCTGTGGCCTGCTGCAGCAGTCAGTCACTGGCCAACAGTCCTTGGCTCACAGTATCAAAGGAAACAAAGAAAGTGCTGATTTCTTGGGACAGGAGTTGGCAGGCACTGGACTGCAGCTCCAGCATCACCAGTGCACACACCACAGAGACCATTTCCAAGTACCATCACAGTGCACTCAGTGCCAGCAGGACACAGGATCCACCAACCCAAACCCATCAGAACACTCACCCCTGACTTCAGGCAGTTCTAACTGCAGCTCCTAATCTGCCTTAGCCCACTCTAGACAATCTGACAGTAGGGACCTTGGATTAGTGAAACTTTCCACTGTAAACATGATTAGTATACTCATGAGTCATATACTTATTGCTGTTGCCTATGCAGCTATTTCACAACCCTGTATTAAAATAAAGGAATATTTTCTTATCTAGCAGCCAAGTTCCAAGTCCTCTTTCTGTTTGTGAGCTATTACTCAGCCTTTTCCTCTCTCCACTCCATCAGGGAGTGTGTCATGGCACCAAACTCATCTTCAAAGGCACAGGGAAGGAAAAAGGGCAGAATACACTTATTCAGAGGACAAAATTAATCTTGAGGTAAATTTAAGACATGTTCATTCAAAAGTGCCACATGAAGATAAAAATCTATCAGAGGATCAAAGATGAAGCCTTATACTATGCAGCTCCTTTTATGTCACTGTTTGAGCTTCAGATGTGGGCTTGCTAACGTGAGGATCCCCACCAGGGAGGAGAGGAGGCCGCAGAAACCAATCACTCCTGGGCTGGTCTTGTAGATTCCCAGCGTATCCAAAGGGCCTGGGAGATCAGAGAGGTTCTTCACCAAGTCCAGCAGCAAAGGAGGATTCCTTTTCAGGATCTGAAAGAGCTGGCAGAGAAAACTGTGCAAACCATCACTTTTCACACAGTTTAGCTCCTTGCCGCGTTCCTGCCAGAGGGAATTCTTTGTCTGTTCTTCCAGCGCAGCTTGCTCCAGCCTCCAGGAGATCTCATACCAGTCCCTGGCCAGGTTCATCAGGAGGGAGCAGTAGTAGCACTTGGTGGCCCAGCTGTGCCACTTGGGTTTGTCGATGTTTGGCCGCAGCCCGACGCTCCTCAGCCACAGCACGGCATCGCACGCGAAGTACAGGGCCCGGCTCAGGTGGGAGGCTGTGAGGCACAGCCGGGGAACCACGTCTGGCAGCTCTGCACTTCTCCTGGCTGCCACCAAGGCGTGCACCGTGTTGCCCAGTCTGAACACTGCAAGAAACCCCACAAAGGTTAGCACGGCCCGGCCTCATGTGCAGTGTGGCCTGCCACCGCCCGCGTGTGCTTTTACAAAACCTGGAGGGCTTTGGGCATTTGTACGCTTAACTCGTCCTAGAATTAGTGAGGAAAGGGGTGTAAACATCTCAATTCTATGTATAACATCATCACCCCAGGGCCTACACACGTGTTTTGTCATCAGCCAGGACTTGCAGCCTCTCTTGCTGCTCCGTTCTTGCACCCTCTGTACCACTATCACCCTCGGCTCTGCAGGAGTCAGTGCAGCAAATAAAGAACACAAACACAGCCTCTCATTTCAGCTGCACGTTTCACTGGACTTCACCTCACTTTGTGGACAGATATTACTGCATTAATCCTATGGCAACCACGAGATACCAGTTTCCTATGTGCCTGTGAAAGGCAGTGATTCACCTGCTGAGCACAGAGACCAAAGTCCCTCCTCAGCCGTGAATCTGTTAGAGGGACATTAGCTCCCTGCAAACTGTGTGGAACAGTGCATTCCATTTCAAGCTACAACATATGGCAAACCTGATTTCACCCACTGCACTGTTTGGATTTTGGCCCCTGAATGTTAACAATATTATTCAAAACACTTTTATTATTCAAAACCCTGATACCTTGTCACAGTGACAGATGTTGACAGCACCCGAGCCTGGAGGAACTACGAGAGCCCTGAATTTAGGCCTGATGTCTATTAGTGATTTATTTAGCAGAATCATGAGAATGATGGCTATGCTGATAAACCAATTGGCCTCCCCACTAGAAATTACCATACGCCGAAGCTAATGTTATAATAAACAAATCCATGGCAATAGGATAGACTAGAATATTTGTCTAGTATGTTGCAGTTGTTCCAAGATTGAGCAATTGACAAGTGGGTGGAACACCAAGCTGAAAACAAGTGATACACACATAGGAACAATGTAACCATCGTGGATGCAACCGTGACACAGAATGGAGTGATGCAAATGGTCAGGCTGTGCAAGAAGCATGGAAAGGTATGCGATTTAGTAGGGTGCAAATGCTAAAGAAAATGAACGTGTTAAGTAAGATATAAAAGCTATTTTGAAGGATGATCCTTCAGAGGTGATTTTGTGGGCCGATAGTTTTTTAACACTGGGCTGTCTCAACCCATCAGCTGGAAGGACAAATGAGCACACAGTGAGCCAGCCTTGCCTCACAACCCTGATCTGTCCTTGAACAGAGGCAACAGTTTGGCCTCTACAGGAGCAGCTGGTAGCTTACTCCTCTCATCCTTCCAGCAGTAATTCTGATTGTCTAACTGGACAGGAAGCTGAGGAAGTAAAAGAGGTCTATTTGGCCCTACCTAGCCTGGCAAGCCATGGCAGGCATAAGGTCTATTGACAGTTTTGTCAATATACTAAAAGAGGTTTTGTGGCTCAGGTAGGTAAACTACAGGAAAGGCCAGGAGCTGTTTTATGGAGGAGCAAGTGAAGAAGGTCTGACTCCTCTAGACCCTTGGTACTTACTTTTCCGGCCAGAGCTCATGCTAGATTCCAACTGCTTGAGTTTCATTACCAGCTTCTTTTTATCGGCTTTATTCTCTATTAAATAGCTAAGCAACATGCATGTATACTGAGTGGCTCTGGAAGGGAAAAAACGAGGAGAGGGGGGCACAGGTGAGACACAGACATTCACAGGATGGCAGCAGCAGGACAGGTTTATTTCACAGAATCAGAATTGCTGGGTTGGAAGGAGATCATGCAACACTGTCAAGGGAGAATCAGCTGGAGTGGGTGACACAGGAACTTGTCCCAGGTGGGTTTGGAATGTCTCCAGAGAGGGACACTCCAGGACCTCCCTGGGCAGCTGTTCCACCCGCACTGTAAAGAAGTTCTTCCTCGTGCTGAGGTGAAACTTCTTGTGTTTTAGTTTACGGCCACGGCTCCTCGTCCTGTCGCTGGGTGCCATGGGAGGTTGCCCGGCACCGTGCTCCGACAGCCGCCTCGGGAGGGGAAGGTGCCCCTGGCCCGCGGCGGGGCCCGGGGCCGGGACGGGCCCGCGGCGGGGACGGGGACGGGCGCGGGGCCGCCGGCGGACCCTGGGTCCGTGCTGGGGGCTCCCGGGGAGGACGCCTGCCCCCACACTCACCGGAAGAGCTGGTCGCGGCCCTGGCAGCGGTTGGTGAAGTCCACGAAGCCCTCCATGGCTCGGCGGCACTGCGGGAGCAGCGCAGGGGCCGCGGCCGCTCCGCCCCGCTGCGCTCGGGCCCCGCCCCGTCGCGGAACGCTCCGCTGCTCTCCGCGTTTCCAGCCGGGCCACTGCACCAGGGTGCCGTTACCACGGCAACTGTCAACAACGGAGCCGCGGCGGTGTCACCCTTAAAGGCTTCCCCCGCCCGGGAGCCACCGGTGACCCGCGGCGGATCCTCCCGGGAGAGCCGGAGGAGCCCGGCCCGGCCCCTCGGCCCCTCGACCCCCGGCCCCGCTCCGAGGTCAGGCCGCTGTGAGCACGGCTCTGCCGCAGAGGTGAAGCTCAAACCCCCCCGGTGTCTTGGAAATGAAGTATAAAACTTCCAGTGGGAACACCTGCTCTCAAAGTTAATCGTTGGGATTCTGCCCAGGTCGAATAAGTCCATTAATGAAGAAGCTAGTATTTTTGAATGCTTTGTCATAATTGAATGAATAAATTAATTTATTCATTCAGAAATGAATTTTGTCATAATTCTTACAAGGTCGTGACAAAGTTTTCGGGCTCTCTTTACCTGTGGGCAGCCTGCAGGTCCCTGTTTAGCTGAGATCCCCAGAGCAGGACAAAACCCCCGGGAAACAGAGGCAGTGCAAGGAGAAATGGTCTGTACAGAACAGGGTTGCTCTGGCTATCAGTACTGAAACGAACCCCCCCCTTAGACATCATTAATCATCTTCTCCCCCATTACCTCATGAAAGAAGGTATTGAAGGACTCTTCATTCTTGTGCATCCAGGGTGATTCCTGCATCCGCGGTGCGTTTTGCATCTGGAAGGGGAGAACCATGGCACTGAATACTCGGAAGCATCCCCTGGGGATTCCCCCACCATCTGAAAAGGACTGGCCAAAGGAAGAGGAGGAAGATTTCTTCCTTCTGGATCCTGATCGAAAGCGTGATGTGCTGCCGCAGATGATCGACAAACTGGTGATGCAGGTTTTTGAGAGTGCTATGGAAATCATTGGAAGAAGGGAGATGCTCCGAGAAGCACAAAAACTGGAGGTCCAGCCCAAAAAATGCTTTCCTACAGCTGAATTCCAGGTACAGAGCCTCTCCCAGCAGAGACAGTATTAACCACCACAGCAGATTTTGTCACACTTCTCTTCATGACCTTCCTCAGAATGCACCACCATCTCACTGGTTCAGTTTAAAAGGCTGCAGTTTTTAAGCTTGTCTGACAGGTTCTTCTTCCCACTCAGCTATCACACCTCTCTGAGAAGAGAGAAGCAGGTATTAAACACTAAATTCACCTTCTGCTTCCCAGGCTGGCTCCACCCTTGTTTGCTGGGGAGAAGGTAATTAGTCAGTAGCACACAAGTGGGCAAGCTCAGCTCTGTGTTGTGGTGAATACTCCAGTGGGAGCACTGTGAGCAGAATGACAATGCTGCCTTCCCCATTATTATGTGGGGGTGTCCAGGAGGATACTCTGCTGTCTGCTGGTGTTCTGTGATTGCCTGGAGGACTTCCACATCCCATCACAGCTCTGCACTGGAATGGAAGGGCTGAATGCTCCTGAGTTCTTGGCCTTTAAACCCTTTTCTGTTTGTGGGAAGGGGAAAGGTGGGAGAAAACTTTCTCATTCCTAACACAGACCAACCTCTGTGAAAGAGATGAGAGACCCTTCCCTGCTCTTATGGGGAAAGAATGTGTCAAAATGTTTCCCTTGTAAAAGGAATCAGCATTTTCTGGTGAAAAGGCCAGGAATATATCATTAGTATGGCTGATGTACCCTTCTGTGAGAAGGCAGTTGGGTACACTCACCTCTTCTCTTTTTTGGTAGGTAACTGAAAGAGCCAATTGCCTTGCAGTGTCTGGAAAATACATCTTTGTCGGTCTGTCCACGGGTCTGGCTGCCTTCAGCACCTGTGACTTCAAGGATGTCTGTGCTTGGGATGCAGCCAAGACAGAGATCTGTGCCATCCATGCCTCCGATTTGGGGAACGAGGGCCATGTCCTGCTTGCTGTGGATGAGATGGGTCAGTGGGACGTGGATTTCCTTGCTCTAGCTGGGGATTACCTGTGCTCCAGAGCTGAACTGCTACAGAACACTGCTAGATCAGAAGGAACATTAGGGTGGCAGAGAAGTTTCCTAGAGAGCCCTGCAGAGAGGGTGTTGGACAGCTGACAGATTGATTGTTGGACAGCTAACAATTAGGGCCTTGTGATTAGCAGAGGGTGTGGGTTTGGTGGCCTTTCTGGCACAGCAGAGGCAGATGCTGAGGGTGAAGCACAGTGAAGTTTAGGAACATCTTGGGCTGGGCAGAAAGAACTATTGCTTGCTATGACCTCCTGCCTGTGACCTGTTCCTGCACCTGTCATAGTTTATTGGCTCATCTGACAGTTATCTGTGCTGGTGGTAGTAATTTTCTGACTGGCTTATCCATCTCTGTGCACAATCAAATGTTTACTGATGCTGGCATAAGGAAGCCAGCAAAAATTTGGTGCTGATAACAGTGGGATATTGTCCCTTGGGCCCAGAAAGAAATGTAATCCTGTTCATTCTCCTGCACATGTTGTAACAGCTGTCTCCCAAGAGCATGGCTAACATTAATTCACTTTTCTCTCCCTCCTTCGGCTACTTCTGTGTTTCTATTTCAGGGCTTGCCTGGCTCTTCTGCTTTCACAAGAAAAGCTTCCTGCTCGTGAAAATCCTGAATGAAGTGGTGAGTACTGAGCTAATTCCATGGACACTGGGCACAGGCTGGGAACTAATCAATCATGAGGAGTACCAGTTGCCCTCAGAAATTTATTCATAGGCAGTAGTGCTCCAAGACTGCTGCCCAATATTTAATTTTGTTCTTCCAACAATCTGCCTGGCCTTCAGCCTGTTGAGAACTGGGCTGTGTGAGGCCAGGGAGCTCTCTGAATCAGTGATCTTGCTTTGATGCCAGCCTGTATCTCCTTGGCAGGAGGACATCAGCCAGAGAAGCCCTTGTGTGGAGGTGGTGCTGTCCCGAGGAGGTGATTATGCAGGAATCCTGCTGCAAGGCAAGTGCAGGCACATGCTGTGCTTGGAGACTCTTGTGTTCTGACAGACGGGCAGCAGCAATGTTTTTGGAATGCTGCAAGTGGTCTGGGTGCACAGGGATCCTGTTTTAATCCTCCCAGCTCCTCCTCTGGTGGTAAGAGCAGCCCCTGGCACTCCCTGTCCCTTCCAAAGCAATGTGGATCAGGACTGATCCCAAAGCTGTCTGGAACTGGCCAGTGCAGTCCCCAGCTCCCAGGAGGCTCAGAAAAGCAGGTTTCCCTCTCTCCAGAAGTACCAAACTCAGTTCTTCCTCTGGTTTGCTATGGCCCACTTTTACACTGGAAACATGTAGACCTGAAGAGTTTTCTCTGCAGATATAGGCCAGAGAGCATGGAGGACCTCTAAAAACACTACAAGAAACTCCTTGTTACAACATTTCTTCTGTTTCATGGCAGCTGAATCCATGATGGGCAGGTTTTCTGGACCTATGTTTGGTGGAATCTGCCTGGACACATGCTGAGAATGAGACATGTAGCAGAGAACTAATATGAGACCATATCTCACTTTCTACTCTACTACTCAGAGGCTACAAGTCAGGTTTTTACTGAGTGGAATTCCTTTGGTGGATGTGGGACCTTGAGGAGTTGAGCTGGAGGCTGAGATGTCAGTCTCAATCAAGCATGTCAAGCATTTAAGTGGAATGAGAGGTGGGCTGTATGGAGTTCACAGGTATTTTATATTTCAAAAAATACACAAATCTTTTTATAAGGATAAAAGATAACAGAGACTGCTTGCCTGACAGACCTTTCCTCCTCATTTCCAATTGCTTAACGTGGTTTCCCAATGCAGACAGCACAAAAGCTTGGCTGGAGATCTACCAAGTGCCTAAGGAATCCTGGCTGACAGAGATGGAAAAGAATGCAGGAGCTGCAGAAGAGCTGGCTTGCAGTGAGAGGAGGTCAAGCAACAAGGTACAAAACAGTCCCACCTCCCTCTGTGCTATTTTTTTCTTACACCTTTTTGCCCACAGGTCTGCCCCCAAGCCTTGCTGCTGCAGACAGTGACAGCAAGACACAGCCTGAGCACTCCTGCTGGCCCAGGGGGATGGACTGTATGTGTGTCTGCAGCTGCTGCAGCCGCCCATCCCACGTTTCATAAGGCCTTTGTGCTATTGGGACGTGTTTACTCTCCCAAGACAGGCTTTCCAAAGAGATTCCCCTGGTCCCAGGGTTAATGTTCCTGCTGCCCCTCCCTGAAACTGGCAGCTCATTTCTCAGCAGTATTGCTCCATCTGAGAGGGCCCTGTGTAAGGGCATTCCCACAGGGCTTCTCCCTGGTGTTACTGGGGGAAGGTGAAGAGGAATGGGAATCAGGCAGGATGCCTCTGTCTGGGAGTCTGGCCCTGAAGCAGGGTTTGTGTTTTAGATGACACACAAGAGGAGCCTGGTGGGGTCACAGCCTCACCCACCTGAGCAGGGCAGAGTCTCTGTCTATGTGCACTTCTTTGGCAGAAAACTGAAGAGCTGCATGGAGACAGCTCTGCAGAGATGGTCACTGGCCTCAGTGACTGTCCTGAGCTGTCATGGAGAATTTTAAATGCTGAGTTAGTGCTTTACCCTCCCCTTTATCACTTTCACCCTGCTGGATTTCACCTCAGCACACACACACCTCCTGCCCAGCACCTGGAACTAGCCCTTGTGACAGCAGCCTCCTAACTCTTTCCTCTTCCTTCAGCAAAGACTTTCCTGGACATTTATGAGGAACTGCTTCTCAGCCTTGTCCTCAGGGCACCCTGCTCAACTCAGTGAAGCCAAAAACAAACACTCAACACTCTTTTTGCTGATTCTATGCAAACTATCCAAATTCCTGCCCCTTCCTTCTCAGACGTGGCTGATTATTAAGCCAGACCTTTTCTGTTAACCCAGTATCAATGTGTGTGGGGTGGTGGTGGGCACACACCAGTATTGGGCCCCTGTTACAATTTTCTGTTCTCAGCCAAGCATATAACCTCCGGTCCTGGACTCCTGAGAAATAAAATCTGGTTCTTGCTTTTAGGAGACCCTCTCCAACCTTTAGTCCTGCTCTGCCTTTTTTTTTTCCTTTTTTCCTTTTTCCCTTTTTCCCTTTTTCCCTTTTTCCCTTTTTCCCTTTTTCCCTTTTTCCCTTTTTCCCTTTTTCCCTTTTTCCCTTTTTTCCTTTTTTCCTTTTTTCTTCTTCTTCTTATTTTCCCCCTTTATTTTCTGAGCATTGCTGTGACTCACACAGGCCTGTGCTGCAACAGGAATAACTGAGAGATGGCACAAAGACAGGAGTCTGGGCAGGACATTCTTGTAATGTAGTTGAGAAAGTAATTATGCCCTCAAGCTTCTGTGTTTTGGCCTGAGGAATGAGCCCAAACTCAGTATCTCACAGATAGTACTAGCCAAACTTTGCACACACAAAGAAGTTTTTCCTAAATTCTTTAGGAAGCATTTGATTCCCATGAACAGGTGAAAACTCATCAGTGTAGCACTCAACACAGTTTTCAGGTGGGCACTTTTCTGTTGCAGGAGCGTCCTGTGTCTGCAATCCAATCTGATGTAGAGCTGGATCCCCCAGTGCTGCTGCTGACAGTGAGGCCACCCAAACCCATTACAGGTCAGGACTGAGTCTGTGTGTGCAGCCTGCAGCCTGTGTCAGATGGCAAAGGAATCAGGCTCCTACAAATACAGAACAGGTCAGAAAGTTTCAGTAACATGATCTCTGGTCCTTTCCTGACCTGTCTTTCTAGTTACATGCAATCCTGTAGTGGGAGTTGCTTCCTCCCAGACCATCTCACATGTCACCTTTGCCAGCACAAAATACTTTAGAGTGTCCCAGAGTGGGTGTCATACACCCTTGACTTCAGTGTCACTGGAGAGGGAGGAGGCTGCTTCCTAGATCTAGCAGCACCCCTAGTTCATCACTCTGAATCTTGGATTTATAGAAAAACCCAAAGGATGAGGAGGGGACAGACTTTCTGCTGGGAAAATCCCACAGAAAGGCAAGGTGAATGCCCTAATCCCTGCATTTAAATAATGGAAAATGGACTAGTGATGTGGAAAGTCCCACACAAGATAAAATATTGTCTTCTTCAAGACCATGCTGCCCCCAAATGCCTCCGTGGTGTTTGCTTCATGGTTTCTGCTTCTCCAGGGCTGTGCCTTTTCCCTTTGTGTTCCCATCCAGGCACTAGTTTTACAGGCCCTTTGGATGCCTTGAAGGCAGTGGATGATGGCAGCATGCTTGGCTTGGGGTACAACCACTTAATCAAGGATTCCCAGTGGGAGCTGCAGGAAGCAATCTTCCGTAGCACTTACCAGGAGTATCTGGAGGCTGAGGGTGTGATCGAGGAGGAGATCCCCAGGTGAGTGGGAGCAGCAACCAGGATTCAGTCCAGGGATCATCCACACAGGCACTGAGCTGTGTAGATGGGAGCCTCTGTCTTAGTTTTCCTTCTTTCATGCCAAGGCTTCAGGGCAGGGGGCTGAAGTGATTCCAGGTCTTTCCTAGTGCTGCCTATTTATCAAAGCCTTTCTTTTACATATATTTCTTCATTTTTTCAGATATGCTACCTTTCATTTCCTCCTTCCTAGCCAGATCCTGATGGGACCAGAAATGAAAGTACAGACAGGTAATCCAAATGGACAAAAAGCTGTTAATCTGTGAAGCACAGTTGTTACATGACATTGAGCTCCAGTGAGAGCTCAGTGGGTCTGGCTTGCATCCACTCTGTAAATTCTTTTTCCAAGGACATAAACTGGGGTAAAACTATCAGTTCTAAGATGTATAAGTCAGTTACTAGCAATAAAAGAACCCTTATCTTCATATTAAAAAAAAGACCAACTCTACAACCCCCCCCCGAAAAAAACCCAAATCAAAACAACCTCCCAAAAAACAAAAAAGGAGGGATATAGTCATGATTGAAAAACAAAAACCAAAAAACCTAAGCAAACAAAGGGAGAGGTTGTTCTGGTTTAGTTTCTGTGTGAGCAGAATTTCTATCAGGAGTGCCATGAAAGCTCTAATGAGAGCTTTCTAATGGTCTTTTGGTGTCCTAGATGGTTCCTTTCTTTGTCCCCAGACTTCTCTTTTTGTCATCCCCTTCTCTGTACCAGATATTCCAGTTGGCATCGGTGTGCATTGGGATGGAAACCACAATTTCTGCATGTACTTACTTAACCATTCACTCAAGGAGAAAGCAGCTGAGAAAGCAGCTAAGAAAGCAGGTAAGAAAGTTTTGCTTTCTCTAGCAGAGCGCTTTGTGGAGAGTGGGAGTGTTCTGTGGCCAGGGGCTGTCACTCTGCCAAGTCTTCATGATTCAGGGAAATGAGGAATTGGGAGGAAACCTGAGTCATGTCTTGTGGGTTAGGCTGGCATTTGGATTGTGGGGCTCTGTGTTGCACAGACTGGCAATGTTTTTAGTGAAGCCACTCTGGCAGGAAGCTGCAGAATGGTGCATGCTTAATGGGGAAAATGGATGCTATTACTATGTGAAAGAATGCTCTGCACCTTCTTACAGTTGTCTCTCTTCATGCCATTCTGTTTAGATTCTGATGTGAAACCTGATGTTGTGTGGCCATGTGCATCTCCAATTGCATGCTCTGCTGTCAGTTCCTGCTCCAGGTATCTGGCACTGGCAGGTGAAGATGCAACAATAACTATTTGGGATAAACACCTAGGTGAGCTTGCCCTTTGGGACTGTGTATTGGGATCACTGTGGATAAATTGCACCTTTGCCTATGAGTTTGAGGCTCAGACTTAGTGTGAATAAAGGGCTGGTGGTGAGTTTACAAGGACATCTGAGAATAGTTTGGATTCAGCTGTCTATTGGATGCTTGGCCAGAAGTTGCCAGCACAGCATGACTGCCCTGGCTCCATCCAGGGCAATGCAGGGGCTGGAACTGCTGCAGCAAGGACTGATCAGTCTTGCCCCGAGGCTGTGAATCAATGACAGTCACTCCTTTGCCACTGCACTCTAAGGTCATTTTTGAGACTGTTGTGGCATCACAGTCAGGCTGCCATCAGTACTAGTGTCATCCTGCCATGATGCAGGGACTCTGCTGGCAGAAGAATCTTCTTCTGCCATCTGCTTGTTCTCCCTCTGAGAGCAGGCCACACTCCAAACTAAGCTTTGCTTGGATAAATTACCAGTTCCTTTTTTCTTCTTCCTCAGGATACCCAATGTCTGTGACTGCCATTCTAGAGGAACGTTTCATCCGTAGCATGCACTTTCTGTGTGACTCTGCAGCTGCCAGTGATGAGACACGTGGTGCAGATCCTGTCTATCCCATCATACAGCTTCTAGTGCTGTGTACAGACAGCTCTTTCTATTTGGTGAAAGCACCCAGGGCTGGGAAGCCCAGCATCACACTCCTGGCAGACAGGTGAGCAAGGCTCCAGCCAAAGAAGCCATAAATCCAACAGGATTTGGAGTCCAGTCCAACAGGGAGCCCCAGATTTCTGTGGAGTAGAGACCTTCCTGCTGTTTTCACCCAGATGGCTCTGCCATGCTGCTGTCAGCAGCAAGTGTGGTTTGGCTAGTGCTAAAATTCAATGGTTTGTCAGAATTACGGATATTTCTGGGTTCTTCTGTGCACCAGAACACAAACACTTCTAGCACAGCTCCAGGGATGATGTGGAATTATTTGTGTCTCTGCTGGGTACCCAGGGGAATTTTTTCTTTCCTCTTTGTCCTTAACAGAATACCATCCCCTAGAAGTCAGAATAAACATTTCTTGCCATCTTTCTATAATTTTTATGTTCACTTATCCCCTTGGTTTGAGGAGGAGGGAAGCTGCTGCTCTGAAGGCTCTGGGTTCATGCCTCCGTGGCAGGCAGGGACTTGTATGTGTAGTTCCTAGGCAGGTTTGCACAGGGATGGGCCTTGAGGGTTCCTGCCCAGGAGGGGACAGGCTTTGTCTCTATCAGGAAGGGGCCTGCCTGGGACTTTTTGCCAGCCAGCGTGCCACAAATTGCCACTGTCATTGTCACAGCCTGTCAGTACATGCCACGTACATGCAACAGCAGCATAAACCAGTGTCTCTTTTACAGGCCTGAAAATCCAAATCTCACTGTCAGTGCAGTGATGCCTGTCCTGGCCTTCCCCAGTGCAGTGAGTATTACTGCCAGTCTTAACAGCTGGGTGGGAACACATGTCCAGCTGTGCTGGGGTCTGGATTCCAGCAAGGACAGTAACTGGGTGCCTAGAAGATAACAGGCAGGGCAATCAGATATGGTTCTTGCCTCACACCCTTTCCCAGCCTCCAAATATTTTTGATGTGAAGACTTCCTGCACCAGTAACAGGTCTGTGTGTGGCTGGTAATGCTCAAAGGATTTCTCTTGATCTTACTCAGTATCCCCTTGCACTTGTGCCCTCTAACTGGCCACTGAGGAGACATGGACAGGTCTGTCTGGAAGGTGGGAGGGTTCAGCCGTGAAGCCTCAGGCATCAGGGTCAGATATGAGAGGGCATCAAGGGGAGTTACAAACACAAGTCCAGCCAGACCTTACAAGTGGCCTCAGAAACTTTGCAGGCATGGGGAGGAAAGGACTAAAAGTCACTCACCTAACTGCTATGCAGAAGGTTGGTTCTAGATAATTTCTGATGTGCCCTGTTGCCCTTTTTCAATCCCAATGTTCAGCATTTTCAATCCAAGTTCCCTGTAGGGCTGTTCTTCATCTTCATCATCAACCCACAAAATATGAGTCAGCTGTCCTTCCAATTCCTCATTTCCCTGAATCATGAAGACCTGGCAGAATGACAGCCACTGGTCACAGAACAGTTCCACTCCCCTTCATCTCTGTCACCCTAGGACTATGGGGCAGGCAAAGAAAACAGCATCATAGTTGGGGATGTGAAGTCCTGGATGTCATCTCATGTCCTTTACACAAAACGTTTTTTACTTCTTTTACATCTACATGTCAATTTTGCTGCTTCAGGTCCTGATCTTTTCCTGGGATGGCACAGTGTCCCTGATGAACACTGACACTTCACAGGCTGTTTACTGCTTCTGCACTCCACCTTCTCATGCTGTAGCACCCTCCTGGCAGCCAGTGTTCACCATGGATAGTGTGAACTGCTGCTTGCTGCTCCGAGGTGGGTGACACCTTGGGGTGGTCATAGATACACCATCACTGGCTGCATTCAGCTGTGCACTGATCCTTGACAGTTCTTGGTAGATGGCTCCTGATGCAGTAGCTCACTGCTCTTGTCTCTGTCTAGGAGATGAGCACCCTCAGGAAGATGATTCGGTCCAGGACAAAGTCACTCACAGCACCATCTTCCTTTTTGACTTCAACTCCTACCCACTGAAGGAGGCTTTCCCAAAGAAACCAGATTTGCCTCTCAAACCCTTGCAGGAACTGCAGTGGATTGAGAGATGTAACATTTTCTTACGTGATAAGTTTCGCTCTTTGCCTGAAAGGTAAGTGCAGCTGCATTATTGTAAGCTGTGGTGTTGCTGAGTTCATGCATGATCTCATCCTGGAGCTTCTGGGTTGTTCTGTGTGCTGAGATCTGTGTCTGAGTAAGGTTGGTGTTCAGGCAGCTGGATTCCTGACAGCCCCAGAACCCTTCCTCCTCTCCCTTCTGTCCTTCCTAGAGCAGCTTCAACTGTAAGTCAGGATGTAAATGCTAATGTATTTTTGTGCAACACAGTTTGTGCAAGCTTGTCAGGGATGTGACCCTCACGTGTCTGCATCTTCCGTTAGATCGCACAGCCAGGCAGAGCTGGGATCTCTTTGTACCTCTCTCGAGCCCTGCATTGCCGGGTTCATGTGATGTCCAAGTAGGTTTGTGTTGGAGGTTCCTTGGTTCGAGGATGGTGCATTGCGTGGATGCCGGCATTAGATGGCACTGTGATATCTCTTTTTGGGGTCCTTTGCCTTGCGTCCTGTTGGAAACCGGGAGCTAGATAGGTGTCAGTATTTTGTATCTTCTTTTCACTGTGCTTTATTTTTCCAGTTTGAAACGAAAGGGGTGGGTGCAGGTGAGATTTTATATCACATACGACCTGGTTGCCTTTCCTAATTCCTTGCCTCCAGGGTGAATGCTGTGGAGTTGTCTGGCTAGTTAAGTGCAGAAAAGTTCCATCCTATGCTACCAGCCAGCAGTTCTGTCCCTCCTTCTCAAAAAGCTGGAGAGGAGACCCTTGTCTGCCTTATACCAGAAAACTGGGGAGTCACCAGCTCCAGGGATGTCTTGCTCCCTGGGAACTGAGAGCTGAAGCCAGAGTGGTGCAAATACAACTGCAGTGAGACCTGTGTCTACAGAGACGTAGAGACAATAGAAATTTAGAGGTCCTTGGTGTCAGGAACTTGAGTATTGATTGGCATGAGGGAATCACCGAGGTTTTTTGGACACAGGAAGCAGAACTGCTTAATTGGTAGTGAGCCCCAGGGATCCTTGGGGGTGTTGTCTGAGCACTGGGGGAAAGTCAGGGACTGTTTTTGTTTTAACCACCCTTCCCTCCCTCCCCCCCTTTTTAGGCAGCAGGTACTGCTGGAAATGGAGGATCAGGAATACTGGGATTGTCTGCAGGCAAAAGCAGCTGTCATGGACAGTGAGAGAGAGAAAGTGAAGGCAGACAAGAAGCAGTAGCCAGCCTTGCATCCTGAGGGCCAGGCTCATGATCCAGCACTGACATTTTGATAGACACTATTACAATCATCTCTATCCCAGAGATCTTGGAGCATCAGTGCAATCTGTATGTTACAATAATACAGTGGACCTTAATAAAGCCTTTCCTCTGTTAAAAATCTTTTGCTCATCACTGGCATTTCATCAGACTGGTTTTCTGTCCTTGTGTTGCTGGAGCTCACCAGTGGGTCTCATTTTCTGCACCTACCCAGATGGGCAGCCATCAGCATCCTTGTGCTTAACCAGAAACCTGCTCCTTTCAAAGGGGCAGCAAATTGTTTGTGGAGGTGTCTTCCCTCAAAGCATAGCAGTGCTAAGCAGCAGTGACACTGCAGAGTGTGACAGGCCTGACAGAGGATGTTCTGCAGTTGTTTCTCTTGACTTCAAAGCAGACAGTTTTGGAATAAGACTGCTGAGGAATTGCAGCCTGGAGGGCCCATGAGAAAGCTTCAGTCTTTTTACAACTGATCATGCTTCCAGGATGACTGCCTAACCCACAAAGAATCTGACAAATCTCCCAGGAACTACTCCAGTCTGTGTGCATGGGGGACATTTTCTTCCCCCCAGGTCTCCCTTTAGTGCCTCCCACAAAGGCTCAGGAGAGCATCAATGCAGGATGCCAGGGATTCAGCATAGACTGTGCTGTGTAGGCTCTCCCATGCCAAGGTCCCATTTCAGTATTCCATAGCAACTTGTCTTGTTTTGGGCTGAGTTTTGATGCGGGCTCATCCTCTGGAAATAAAGTGAGCCATTCTGTTGTGGCGATAGGAAAAGGGAGAAGCATTCCATTTGTTTCACAGTCTCAGATGCCTGGCTTTGCTCTGTAGAAGGACAAGTTATTTGAATTGAACCTTCCTATGTGCTACCTTTGTGAAGGCTCTGAGGGCTGTAGTAAAAGCTTTTGTGCTGTCATTTTCCATCTGCCACAGATTACAGCTTCACAGCTCATCTGATTGTTACGGATATTGGGACTGGGCTGTGTGAGCTCTTGCCATCTGCCTCAGTGCAAAGGCAGGAGGGTGAGCCCAAACCACCCTCAGTGCCTGTTCAAACTGAGCTGCCTGGGTCAGCACTGAAGTGAACAAGGAGCAGTCCTTGATCCTTCCTTCTGTTCTTGCTGTGGTGGCCATAGAGTTTAATTATTTTGTTTCTATGGTACTTTCAGAAACAATAGACCTTCTGCCATAGCCAGGCATAGGGGATTACTCAGAGCAGAAATTCCTATTCCTACATTTCTTCCCATGCTGCAGAAAGCCAGAACAACTAATATGTGGCCCCTTGGAGAGCACTGAGTCTAGTTCTTGCTATTTGTGCAAATATAAAGGGCCTGGGGATCTGTGCCATTCATCCTACCCCATCTGCTTTGCATCCAGAAGAGGAGCAGGGCTTGCCTGGCATTAGAAGGGGCAGGACAGGATCTGCTGAACAGTTGAATGTACTGTGCATCCACCAGTTTGTGTGTTTTTCTCTCAAGATGTACTTGTTTGTTTGCAGTTAGAATTTGCTCTAAGATTCTAATCATGTGCTTGGCCAAGATAACCAGGAGCTGGCAGGCTCCACAGAGAAAGGAAAACAACAAGCAGCTGCAGGAGGCTGATGAAAAGCCTTTGTTTTAACTCATGATTTCAGCAGGGGACCATTTGTTCTTGCTTCTTCTAAGGATAAGAAAGAAGAAAAATTGGCATGATCAGTGTGTTGACATGTGTGTTGGTGATGGAGCTCTGTGCTCAGCTCCACAGCATGTTCTGGAGACAAACACAGGCACTTGATTGCTTGTTCAAAGACAATGCCCTTGGCAGCTATGCTTTCATTCCTGGTCACTCTGTAAGTCCTAGGCAGCTGTAGGTCTGTTCCAATTTCAGCTGTTCTGCTGCTGGAAACTATAGCAAGGCCTTGAGTAGTATCATATATATATGTATATATATCACCATCAAAAGATGAAACTCTGAATTCTGCCTGGGCCAACTCGTAGCTCAGTGCCAAGTTCAGTGGGATCAGAGGTGCTCAGAGTATAATAGGAGCAATTTGGCTCTGTATTTTAAAAATGTGAAATAAAGTTAAAATATCACTTGATTTGGATAGAGAAGGCTGTGAGGGAGGAAGAGGAGCTCAGATCCACAGAGAGGCGCTCGAGCAGCATCATTCCAGCAGAGACAGGTCCCTGCCCAGCCAGGCGGAGATGGTTTTTCTGTGCGAGAAGGAAGACGAGACTGTCGTTTAATCTCACTAAATTATCTGCTGTTCTCTGCAAGAAGCCAAATGTCATCTTATTTCTTTGCATACTTGCTTGTGCTGTGAAGGCAGAGGAAATCAGAGGCTGCTCTGATCTGATTCCCCCACTCCTGGGGCCAGCAAAAGTTGGGGCTGTTTGGATAAGCCAAGTCTGTGTCTGTGGTCCTCGGAAAGTGCTGTGTGGTCTGAACTCTACACCCCTTGTTGTCTGTGTTGCCAGTTTTAACACAACAATCCACATTTCCTGTAGTGTCTCACCACATAAACCTGAAGCCATCCTGAGGAGGAAGCTGCAAAGACCTCTGTGTCCTACCTGGGGGAAATAAAGTCCCTGCAAGACACTGTGGGACACGCCGTGGTGCCTGGGGCAGGACAGTCCCAGCAAGTGCTCGCTCAGTTTGCTCTGGAAGTAGCAAGGGAAGGTCAAGCTGCCTCCCCTGCATCACTAATTTATGTCTAGATATAGGTAGACCATGTACTGCATCCCATTCCTAATTTCTGAAATAGCTCTCGTTGTCCAAACTAGTGTTGCCTCATTACCCCTAATGCCAATTCCCTGTAGCAGGGTGCAGTTTCTCATCATGCTCTGAGTCCAGGCTATCACTGTTGGATTGTGCTGTTCAGCCAAGCCATGCAGATCAGTTCTTTTAATCTTCCCTAATGCAGTGTGCCAGGCATCTCAGTCTGGTTTAAGCTGGGGCTTCTGCAAAGCCTTTCACTGTGTCCCTGTTTCTATTCCTGTTTGATGGTGTCCCGTGTTTCTTGTACTGCTCTGTCTAGGACCTGGTACAATATTCGTGTGTGGTCTCACATGGGGAGCCAGGTTCTGCTGGCCTTGACACCAGATTTTGCAAGAGCAGGACAGTTGGCTGGGATGAGAAACAAGCCACGTTTTCGAGGCCAAGATACAGGATGAGGCTGGCTGAGCTCAGCTGAGGGTGCTCAAGAGATAAGAGATTTGCACAATGACGAGGGTGATGCTGTGTTTTGGCTCTTGTCCCGTGGATTTACAGGCACCCCATGCAGCTGAAGACAGACAGTGCTTGTACTCCGAGGAGCTCACAGCCTACACAAGGCAGGTGCTGGGCCTGGGATGTCGAGGAGCAGAGCTGTTGTACCCCAGGGGAGGATTTGTCCTCGCAGGAGCCAGGTCTTCACGTGGCACACCTCTGTGCAGGGCCACGTGCTGGCTCGGCCCCAGGAAGGTCCATGGTCTAAGAGAAGGGGAGGGAGAATGACTCATGTCACTGCAGGGCTGCAGATCAGACAGGAGGGAAATGTGCACTGTCTGGGTAGTGAATTGGCTGTGCTGCCAAGTTTGAAACACTTCCACTGCCTCGAGCTCATCAGACTGAGCAGCTCGTTTGGTTAAAGCTTCAGGTCAGCCTGCTCGGGCAAACAGCAGCATTTCTGCATGTGAAGGGCTGGATTGTTGGAGGGAGAGGGAATAAATTTGGGTTGTTGAGAGGGTGTTCACAGGAACAGGAGATCTGTAGGGGGAAAACAACAAGTCCTGCACTGAGCAATGAAGAAGATACGCTAATTAGGCAAGGAAGAGGAACCTGCTAGGCTGCAATCCTGACCTAACAACCAATTACAGGATAATATAGCACAGTAATACAGCATAAACACTAAGTAGAGGATGTTTCTGAATTGATTCTTTTTTGAAACGCAGCAATCATTTAAAAACATCTGGCATCCTAATTTTAAACTGCTCATCACGGACACCAGCACAGCCTGTGGTCAGTCACAGTTGTTAAACTACCTGTGCTGTTTGAATTTGCACTCTGTTTCTGATCTGAATAGGTCACTTTCCAACCTCCAGCTTGCCAGGTCTCTGGGAGATGGAAGAGCCCACCAGGAAAAGGTGTGGGTTTCATGGAGGGACTCAGAAGCAGATGTAGGGAGGCTAAACAGGCTGCAATGTCCATTAACATAATGACCTTAGCAGTGGGTTCAGTTAGAGGTGAGGGGAAATTTGCACTGGCTGTGGAGGCAGCATAAGTGTAGATTTCTGGGGAGTCATGCAGCATCCATGAGTGGAGAGACCTCTTCTGGCCAGGGAGATTCACTAGGACAGGGGGAACTCCTGAATTCCTTCTTGCCCAGATTCCCTGTGATTCTCAGTCTCTAGAAATTAAATAGACTGGGTTCCTGAAGTGTTTCCCACACATTCTGCATTTGGGTCCTTTCACTCTTTGAAGGCCATAACATATGGAAGGAAATGAGAAAAGCATTTCACACAATTCCTGGGACAGTGGAGAGGGGCACCAGGAGCGGGGATACAAACCAGGAAATATACTTGCAATTGTCCAAATGAGAATGGGATGTTCAGCTCCATCACTAGTAGCTTTTGCACTTTATGGATCTCCCCGTGACAGAGTCCTGGCAGAGACTGAGGCAGCCATGGTGGATGAGACAGGACTAAAGAGATCTGCCAGGCTGTACTTCCCTCCTGGTTCAATAACTTGTATCCCTCATGCTTCCCAGTAAGCAGGCAGTGCTTATTGTGGTTTTGTCATTTTTTTCTCCTGGTTCTGTCTCTGTGGAAGTTCATATTTTAGCAATTCATTTTCTTAAAATTATTTCTGCTAAAAGCATTACCAGAAGGTCCCTTGGCTCTGGCAAATGTTTGCAAGGGCTGAATTGTGTTGATCAGCATTGCAGACAAGCCCCCTTCCAGCAGATTAAATCAGAGTCAGTGCTGCTGAGTGGAGTAACAAGGGGAAAGGCAGCTACGAGTGATAAAAGGAGGAAGCCATGAGTTATTTGGCTTTGCTATGATCACTTTAATCAGTGGTTTTCAGGAACAAGTTGTATTTTTCTTCAGTGCACATTACCAGTGTTGTAAATCATCATTCCACAGGGATCAGAGAGGCCGAAGTTATTTACTTGTTGGAACCAGAGTGAACAGATAGAGACTTACACATTTCCTCTACAAAATGAATCTGAATCAGAAGCCTTCCTCTGTATATTCTCCACCTCTTGAGGAAAACCTGAAATCCAGACCTGGATTTTACACTTGCACCTTGGATCACACTAATCCAAATCTTCCAGACTGGAGAAAGAACTACAAAGCCTAGCTGCCATTTAGGCTACCTGTTCTGCTTTTGTACTTCCATTTAGTCAGCCTTAACAGCAGTTTTTCTTTCTGAATGCATTAAGACAGTCTCATTACAGCATAATTATTTTGTGGAAAGACATGCATCTTGTTGCCTCATAACAGAGCTTCTGGAGTAAAAATGCTAATGCAGCCTGCAGTTTGGTTATCATTGTGATGACAGTTGTTTTCCCATTTAATTCTGACTTTGCTTTCATTCTCTGGGATAAGAATGATGGCTGGAGCCCCTCTCCCACTTTCAAAGATGCCATGCTGCAGGTAGGGAATAGGCAAGGCACTGGGGCAACACAACAGACACGTAAAAGGCATGTAATGAAATAAAATGAATTGTTGGTGAAAATACCAGCCAATTAATGCTTTCAGCTGTTGCAGCACAAACCTCCCCCCTATTCCCTTCCCCAAAGGTAGATCAAGTGCTGTTATGAATTCCTAAAGCCTCTTTAGAGAATTTAAATGCATCCTTTAGCTCCAAGCTGTGGACTCCTGTAGCATTCCAGCAATAATATTTTCCCAAGGATGAACTGTTCCTGAGCAGAATGGTCACTGAAGTGCTTTTCATATATAAGGGATTTCAAGTTAGCAGGAGCTTATGGTTCTATAAGTAAGGCTTGTATCATCTGTCAGAAAGCCAAACATTTCCCCAAGAAGTCTGTAAAAAATCCTATGGTTTCCAAATTTTGAATACTACCCCAGTGTTTTTTCACTTGTCTTTATTATCTAATTACAGACACAGAGTGAAAAAGAAATATGAACTCTAAGGAAGAAGGTTTATTTTTTTTTTATTTTTCTCAAAGGAGAAATACCGCTGCATTTTGTTTCATTCGTTTAAAAAATGACACTCCTTTTCACGGAAATGATCTTTGGAGCAAAACTTGTTTCAGTGTTTTCATGCACATCCTCACTACTGCAGGAGAGATGTGGTTTGCAAAAGAAATTAATGATTTTGGATGCCTTTACCTCACGTACTCAACTAGAGTTTCCTCAAATGGATTGTTTTCACTGTCCCCCAAAGGCCTCCTTCAAATTAAATCAGAATGTCTTGAGATTTTCAGATGAACCTTAGATATGTCTCTAGAAAATGCTCTGAAGATTTGGCTGTCATGCATGAGAAGAAATAACTAAGTTTTCCACTGTCCCTTAAAATTGCACTGGGCTGAAGCTGCAAGGGGCATTGGGCAATTTCAGTGCACACCTGAGTCTGTGACATGAACTGCCCCAGGTCAAGTTCACTCCTTGTGTGGCTTCCTTGAATGTGTTGACTTCAGTGGATTTACACCATGGAAAAAATTATTTCCTATTTAAATCAACAGGAGGGAACTTCAGTTACTTGCAGCCATGCTGAGGATTTGTAGGTGAGCAGAAGGCAGGTGCCACAGGCATTCCATCAGGGTGCATTTGCAGAGCCAAGGGGCTTCACTGCTTCAGAACAAAGGTGTGATGAGCTGCCATGGCTCTCTGCACCTCCAGCCCACGGCAGAGCTCATGGAGCTTTTCCCCCAAAGCCCCTTTTCTGGAGTGCCATGGAGTGCCACAGCTCTGAAATGAAGCTCAGCAATGATTCTGATTGTCAGCCCGCTCAACATCGAGCTCTCTGAGCTGAGCCCTGCTGCCACCCCTTGGGCAGAGCCCAGGGCCTGGATCAGAAAAACTGAATGGGGCTGAAACTGTGAACACATCTGCAGTCATTGAGCCCACAGCCCTCCCTGCTACAGCCCTGTGCTGGTGTGAATGAGGCAGAAACAACACAGGCAGTGCCCAAGCAGGGGCAGGAACCTGGAAATGCCCTCCCACTGGCAGCACATTGCTGAGATAGTATGGGGGTTTTGAACTAAATCTACTGGAAATTCAGGGGCCTTCTGGGAAGGATGCTGATGAGGGCAGGGAGCTGCAGGGTGTCTCTTTTTCAGGAGCAAATGCATTTTGTGCAATCATTTTAGACCCCCTCTTGGCTTCAGTGCCCTCCCCACAACAGTGAGGCTGATTATTTGTGCTAATGTCCTCATCTCTGGTGAACAATACTGCTGCTATATTTAATATGAGAGAAGGTTATTACAGTATTATGTAGAATTAGCCATAACCATTATAGGTTGCTCTGTGTCTCAAAGCTAGTTTTAATTAAAACTGCCAATAACTTTTGAGGTGTTTGACTTCTGGAGTTGAGACAAAGGAAGAAGATGCTCAGGTGGTTTCATTTAGTTGTGAATGAATTATTAGAAGGGTGGAATCAAGTTCACTGGCAGCTGAGCCTTGCACTTTCTGTGTTGGCTGTGAGAGTCCATAGAGCCTGACTGGCCCTCCAAAAGTGTGTATATATTTGGGAGCAGGTTATCATTTCCCATAGGCCCATGGAAGGAGAGGTTATCCTCCCTCACATTGCTCAATTTGATTTTATTATGAGACAAACCATGAAGTGGGACTTCATGTTGCCTGGGATGCCATTTGAACAAACTCCTTGCTAGCCAGAAATAAAGAGCTAGGTCCTCAGAAGTTGCTTGGTTTGAAGTAAATTCAGAGATTTTTCCAGCTCCCTCCCAAGCTTCAGCAAGCCTGGACATCACATCTGCTCCGTCAGCATGTGAGTTGGAATCTGTGGTCATGTCTCCCTTTACCTGCAGCAAGGAGAAAAGCGCCTCGCAAGTGTGCTATTAAAAGACTGAAATGAACATGCAATTAGAGATCAGAGAAGCCTTCTGCAGGAAAGTGCTAATTACTCCAATCAGACATTCCTGTGTCTCTCTTTACCTGTGCACATCAGAGTTCAAGCTTTTGATAGTCACAGCAAACTCAGAAAATCCATTTATATCCACACCTGATGGCTGGTGTAAGTGACATAATCGATCTATTTTGCTCAGACCTTTGCCCATGTCCCACACAACATCAATATGCAAACCAGCAGAGGTGAGCTCAGGGCTGGATTCAGGCAGTTTCTGGACACATTCTATGGTTTGGATTCTATTTTTTCAACTCCCCCTTTGCCATGTGCCTCCACCACCCTCTCACCCTGTGAGACTGTGGGTGTGCCTGATGAATTACAGGGCACATTACTAGGAGGGAAAGGGAAAAGGATCTGGGATTTCATGCACTTTAATGTAATTTTGTGAGGAGGGGACCACTTCCACCCTAGAATCGAAAAGAAATAATGAAGAATTAAATAACCTTTTCCTCCTCTGCGTGTGCTTTTTCTCCTCAATATCACATGGTAGGTGACAAGTTTTCTTCCCTGATGGAAGTCACTGGGCAATTTCCCCACCTCAAGCACTGATGGTTGCCCTTCCATGTACTAATATACTGTAATCACTACCTCCAGGAGAAAAATCATCTCAGATTTACCCTTGCAGGAGTTTTACACTCAGATTTGCAGCCTGTCCCTTTCCTTGGAGTGCAGAGACAATACTCCACCATTACATGGCTTGAATAATCTGGAATCCTACCAAGTAATCCATCCCAATGTTGAAATAATATCATTAGAGGCCTTTGTAAGAAAGTGTATGAACTTTGGCTTTATTTTGGTATAGTTTAATCAGTACACATTGAGTCAGAATTAGCACTGTAATATGAGGAAAAAGGCAGCATATTTGTTTGGGAAAATCCAGGCAGGCAATGATGGTAGGTGTGAGTGATATTCTTTCTTAGCTGTGCCATGAAACAATTTTTTCTGAGCCTGAAACTTCAGTCTTGATTTCCTTAATAGCCAATTCTTTCATTTTGTTCTCCTTGTTCAGCCTTAAAAGTTATTTACAAGGTACTTCTAAAAGCCTGTGATTTAGGCTTCTCTAATGCTTCGTTTGTTTTTGTCTCATCAAATTGCCTGCTGACCTGCAAGTAGTGGCCAAATCAGACTGAAATTAAAAAGGTGGTGGAATATGCCTCAGTCTCTCCTCAATCAATACCAGCCTAAATTACTGCAAACCTGGAGCCATGGTGCATGTAATACATCATTTTGTAACCCCATAAATTGCTTTTAGGCAGTCTCTTCTGATTTCTCTGTAATGGCCTTTCAGCTGAGATCAAGTGTAGCATCAGTTCTGCATCAGCTGTGCACCCTACCCTGGGACTGGCTCACACTGGTACTGGGATGAGCTCAGCCAAATTGTGAGGACTCCTTGGTGCTGGTCATTTGGAAGCTGCTCTGAGATGCCTCCCCTCTGTGAATTGTATTCAGAGAGACCATACCTGCCTGCCACAGACTGTGAAGTCCTGCCCAGGGCTGGGTTCTTACTTATCTCATCCTGATTCCAAGAAAGTGAGGAAGAGAGGCGGAGAGATGATAGTGGAATTTGCTATTTAACCCCTGCATTACATGGCCCCACAGCAGCAGCCCTTGCCATGATTTCTTCTGACAAAATGGAGCAGTTTCAAACCCCAGTGGGGCCCTCCAAAAGCCACGGCCCTGCAGAACCCTTGCCATGGCCTCAGCAGCCACAGCTGGGGAGGCGGCACCCTGGGCACTGCATGTCCCGCTCATGGATCATCCCTCTGCTTCCACAGAGCAGAGTGGGACTGGAAGAGCAGGTGTCAAGCCTCCCCTCCTCCTGAGAGAGCCCTGCAGCTTCTGCTGAGATGGAAGATCCTCACCATCTGCCAGTGCTGCTGGCCTGGCCACGCTGCTCCCTTCCCAGCAGGATTATGCCTGTGTCACAAATCCCGCTGCAAGAGAGGCCCTGCCCTGCCTGCAGACCCCTGCAGCCGAGCTGGGAACGTGGTGGGCTCTGAGACAGCAGCTTGATCCCTTCCACTGCCTCTTCCCAGAGCCTGTGTCCACAGAGTCATTGTCAAACCACTTTAGAGAGAGATGATTAAAGCCCAACCCAAGCAGAAGCAGGACCACCACTGCATCTCTTCAAACAGGACTCTTGCTTTTGGTGCCTCTCCCCATCCTCAGCCCCTTTTCTGTGGCTGCTCTCACAATGATCCCAGTGTCAGGGCAGGAGACCCCTTCTCATTTCCCATGGGCTGTGTTGCAGAGAGACATCTGCTGTGGGTGCAGCCCCTGCACCCACCCATGCCCTCTCCCTGGGACACCCACAAGCTCCCACTCACTTTGATCAGGATCAGGCCTAGAGGGATTGTTTTGTCTGACCAAAATGTGAAGACTGTTCACTAATACTCTATATGGAGTTTGGAGTTATACCCCAAAGCAGTACAGGATTTAAAAAATATAAAAGCTAAAATCCTAAGGCATCACCTTCTGGGATGACTTGCTGAGGACTCCCAGACTCCTTGTTCCAGCAAATACCGTATAAGGAAATTGGACAGATTTTACAGAGCTCCACTGAAAAGAAATACTTTTACTGGAAAATAATGAGAACTTTAAGAAGAAAAGGTTTAACTGTTGGCAAAGAAAATATGTGTCTCTGTGTGTCTGCTGAATTGCCGAATGTGCTTGGCACTGAGAGCAGTTCCTCTTCTCTTGGCTCTTCTTTTCCACTTTTCCTTGCAATTGTCTTAAAGAGCTGTTAGGAACTCTTGGAAGAACTGTGGAAGATGCTGTAATTAATGCTGTTCTGTGTTAGTGTAATGTGGAAGTGAAGTGATTTCCTGGGCTGGGAAAGATCCTATGAACTGAATTACTCATAAGATGCTTGAAATTTGTTGACTTGATCTGTGCAACTTTCAACACTCTGAAATGTCAATGTAAGCTGCAAAGAGCTCAAAACACTTTCAGATGTTCAGAGATGGTCAGAGATCAGCTTTCCCTATCAGAAATATCAAACACCCCCTCTACCAAATCACAATGTTTTTATAAACATCTTAACAGGAAAGACATGCCTGCTATTGGAGGGCAGAAATGCAAATGCCCTATTTCAAGCTGGCATTTTAAAATGAAATAAAAATTTCCATTTTGGTTTGTTTTGAGTTTTCCCAAGAGGAACCCCATCATTTTGCCACAGGAACAGCAGCCTTCCTTTCAAATGATTTTTACTGTGGAAGAAGACTAATTTTTCTCTTGGGACAGTAGTTACAGGGTCAGTCTCAAAGAAAACAAAATACTTCTGAGACTCTGGGAGAAAAATGCCACATTCCCCTCTGTGTTCCAATGCCCCCTTTGCTGCTTAAGCCATGTATACATAAAGAAACACACAAAGGGCAGTGCCTCTGCTGGGGCAAGACCCGTGCAAGCAGTGGCAGAGCAAGCCATGAGTAACTGGCCTTTATTTTCCAAGGAACTTAAAACCAGATGCAACCCAAATCAAGTCAGGGTGGTATTTCCCAGCTCTGGCTGCTGAGGAAGAGAGCAGTGTAAACACTTAGGGGCTGCTTTGAGGTTTGCTGTACTTGTGCTGCCTTTCATCAGGCCTCAATGGAGGCTTCAAGGTGACACAGAGAGGCCATTCCTGTGACTTTTTCCTCTTGATGGACTTCAAGTGGATGAAGAGCTGCCCAGAAGCCACTGCACTTTACAAGCAACACAGTCCTGGATGCAGGGGTGCTGCTGGTGGCTTCAGGGGAGGATGTCACTTGTCACTGTTACACACTGCAGGGAGCCTGAAAGCTCCTCAGATCTTCTGTAACTGAATAAAATGCACTTCCAGCTACAAAATTAATTCATTTTCCTTTTTCTCTGAATTTCAGGAGCAGCATGCTATACGGTGGGTAAACCCTAATGCTTTTTTACGTATCTTTATTTGAGACTGCAGTATTTAAAACGTTCTGTTAATAAGAGTAAAGAGGCCTCTTAATTAATAGAGCTTGTAATAGCCACAATGACATACAGAGTAAAATTTGACAAGAGAAATTACTTCTGCAGAAACACTATAATGAACTTGTGTGCAGATCACAGTACTGATAGGCGTAATGTACTGCATCTGGTTTCAATTTGCAGGTTTGACCTTTCACCGAAAATGAATTTTAATAGGCAATTGACTTAAATAATTCGTATGCGTTCAAATCAATGCTGGAACGTGATGGTTAAGCGGTTAAAATAATTGAGGTGTGTGAGAGGGGTTTTTAAAGGGTTTCAGGTTCCCATCAGAGGGCAGTGTCTGTGGAGGTCGGGGCTCAGGGCTGCAGCTGTGCCATCGCTAACGCGCTCTGTGTGGCTGTGCCTTCAGCAGAACTGCTTTGGTACCTCCTGGAGCCCTCCCAGCCCCACACTGCTCCCTCCTCCTGCTCTTGCACCAGTCATGGAGCTGAGCAGGATACTGTGCTGCCTGGATTGCCATGGGAAGGGGAATCCTGGTGCACATCCACGCTGAGCATGCATCCCACCCTGTTGCCCCGAGCTGTCCACGCACCGGGGCTTCGAGGCTCCAGTGCCTGTGTGGTCTGAGTGAGATCATCTTCTGCATGTGCAAGGAAAAAACATGTTTTGTAGAGAATCGTTTCTGCAACGGTCCACAAGAATGTTCCCTTTGTACAGCACAGCTGTTACTCTGAATTTAATTTGTGATGTGTGGATAAGAGTAGGGGATGTCACATCACACCCAGCAGCAAGTGCTCTCAGTTATGTAGTGCTGGGGACCTGTTCTTGTTTCTGAAGCTAATGCAAAGAATTTAATCCTGCATACTAAAAGTGGGTTGAAAAGTGAAGGGCAAGACAGCACACCATAGTCTGAGGCCTCATTCTCACAGGCTGTGGCTGCAAACCTGCCCTGCTGGCCACTGCACTGGGTGACAACACCAAGCCCTGCCCTTCCTGCCACCCAACCCGGCTGCAGTCAGAGCGTTTTGCACAGGACAACCGTGCCAGTGATTTGTGAGGCAAAGAAGAGTCCAGGAGTATTTTTCCACTGCTGAAGAGCAGAGCAGGACTCTCATGCTTTTATTATATTTGTACAAATGTATTTTTTTAGTGCAAGATGTGTGCTTTGCTGCTGATTTGACCCCTAACACTTTTACAGTTCTTTTGCATAGAAAAGGTTTTCTATATCCATAAAGAAAAAAAAAAAGAAAAAAAAAGACATCAAACTTTTCCATTTGTGCCATCCCTTTCCTCTAGGTTGACCTCTATTCTGTCCCCTGTGGTGGAACACAAATGTTTTGTCAAAAAACTCACACGTTTCCTCCCAGGACAATCCAGGAGAATGGGGTAAAGCTTTCAGTTTGGGAAGATGAGTTTTTTTGGTGCACTGAATCCAGATCATCTGACAAATCATTAAAGGCCATAATGACAAAAGACTCTTCTCCAGCTCAGGGTGTTGGGGGTGTGTGGGGTGTGTTTAAGTTAGGGGTTTGCAGGATGAAGTCCCTTTGCAAAGGAAGAGCATGGCTGTGGGAAATGGAGCTGCTTGGGAGCCTGGATGGTAAATTGAGGTGGTGTCTGCTCTGGTTTTCTTGGGCTTGGAAAAGCTGCTTTTGTTTGAGGCTCAATCTCTTGTTAAGGGGTGCTGAGGAGCAGCAGAGGGCTTGTATTTAGGCAAAGCAAGTGAGACAGCAAACCTCCTTGTACATGGTGAGCTTCTCTGGTCTTTCAGGGAGCAAGTTTAGGTAGAGGGGATAGTTCAAGCAGCTTTCAGTAGAGCTGCTTCCTTTGATGCTGGGGGAGCCAAATGTTGGCCTGAGTTTGAAGTGAGTGCTCAGGAGAGATTTTTCTAGTGTAAAGAGCAGTGCTGACTCTGGTAGGTGGCAAATATGTTCTGGACTCTGGTATGATTTCCCTTCTGTTATACATTTATACAGGAAGAGGAGGCTGAGTGGCAGAGCTGGTTAATGTGCTTGGCTCAGGCTGAGTGATAGAAGGGAAAGGGCTGTGGGCTTTGGCTTTTGCACTTACAACAAACATCACCTTTTTGTGTTTTACCTGTCTGGCTCTTTTTGGCAACAGAGAGATAGAACACATGCATGAATGTTTCAGCTTATAAAAAATAGCAAACCCCAAAACCTAGGGGCTTCACTACTGCCTGAGGATTTGTGATAATGCTGCCTGGTACCTCAAATCAGATGAGTGGCCTTGCAATGCCTCTTGTCTGTCTGGTGAGGCTGTGCCTGGTGTTGCTGGGCACCACAGGCTGTGGTGCTCGATGCTGCTGTGTCCCAGGGCAGCACAGAGAAACCTCCAGGGAAGAGCTGAGTGTGCGAGGGTGGGTGATCCATGCTGGGAGGCGTCTCACTCCCAGCACACCAGCCTCAATCAAGAAGAGTCTTGCTGCAAATTCTGAAGCTAAATTTAAGAGTTCATTCCAAAGGAGTTGCCTCTTTTTTTAGCCCTGATCAGTTAGTCAGTCTGCTTTTGCTGTGCAGCTGCATGTACAGCTGTAGTTGGGTGATGGATGGAACAGCACAGGGCCGAGGGCAGGGGAGGGATCAGCAGAGCTGTGTATTGGCTGTGCTCAATTCATGTAAGGGCACTGAGCTCTCCTTGCATTGGAAATGGAATGGCAAGAAATTTGGTCTCTGAGGCTGGTCTGATGCTGGCTTGCTGCTACAGTTCTGACATGGCCCTGGGGGTCTTCTGCTGTCCCTGTAGCTGGCACCAGTGTCTGCTCAAACTGGGCAAGGCTCAGTCCCACCTGGGAATCCAATAAGTGCAAGGTGACTCAGTGATGGAGTAAAAAACTTGGCTGGACATGCAGCAAGCTGGGGCTGAGCATTATCTGACTCCAGATGAGATTTCTCTCCTCTTTCATCTGCTCTTGATCTCAGAGCTGGACTCTCATAAGTAGACTGAACAGTGACAGCAGCATCGTCTGCATTTTAGCAAATGCTTCATACTTA
Organism: Prinia subflava; assembly: GCF_021018805.1. Lineage (NCBI taxonomy): Eukaryota > Metazoa > Chordata > Aves > Passeriformes > Cisticolidae > Prinia > Prinia subflava. The sequence continues at coordinate 7,859,322 of NC_086261.1, forward strand.
GGAGACCCTTCATCGAAAGAGGTGGGCAGAAGCTGAATGACAGTGAGGAGAGATGTGTTCTGAACATGCATTTTTTAAAAAAAAAGAGTTGAAAATTCTGCAAAATAGAAAACCTTTTTAGCTATATTTGTTCTCACAGTGGAACAGCTGCCAGCTCAAATATTTTTGTGGTGCTTCTGTAAATAAGGTTCACAGGTATGACTGATACAGCAATCTATCATAGTGCCACGTGGCTGTTCCACTCTGTGACTGCAACTTGATCCCTATGCAGAATAACTTCTTTAATATATAGGGGAATAATCATAGATTTTTTTCCCAGGATACCCCTTCTCTGGGAAGATAGAGAAACTAAACCTTTCCATCAAACTAGGTTTCCACCTAATTAATGCATGTGCAGACCCTTTGGTGGAGTTGTTGTTCCCAGGAGTGACAAAGATGAACCCAGCAGTGGATGGCAGCTGGGTCTGACACGGACAGAAAAGGAGCAGGGGGAGAAATTTTCCCTTTTCTGTCTGAGTAAGTGGGCATCTTCAGCAGTGCATCTGTCATAATGCTGCCCAGATAATCTATCTTCTGCAGCCTGAAATCTGATAGGATTTGAGAGTGACAGTCTGGAAAATAGAAACTGTCTTGGCACTGAGCAGGCTGGCAGGAAACCTCTTCCTGGGGGTGGGATTGACAGCGTGGCCAAACCAATTATCCTGGACCCTGGGCTGGGGCTGTGCCTGTGTAGAAACACTCCTGATTGTGATGGCTCTGCCTGTGCTCAGGTGAGCAGTTCCCATACACTGAGGGTTGCAGCTTTCAGGGGTTTTGTGGTCGTGAACTGCTCCACAGAACTCACGCTTAAAACCTGCTTTTTGCAGCCATACATTATGTACTCCAACTGTGTTCTGGTATTAAAGCAATGCCTGGAGGAACAGTGCCTTCTGGAAACATCACTTCACTCCTATATCTTTTGGAAAGTTCATTGCTGCCTTGACAAAATTCAGTTTTTATTTAAAATGATTAATGTCTGTGAATTTAATCAAGGCGTGTTCACACAGCGGTGGCTTTGCTATAATAGCTCGATTTTAAACAGCTTGTGTCCTGATGCGTGAGGTGTGTTATATTATTTGACAGCAGTGACATTTATATTTGTAATTACTAAATGGTGACAATCCATTGGAAAGCCTGCCCCACTTGAGGGGAGGAAATGGATGGAAATGCAGGGCACTGAAAAGCACAAAGTGTCACAATACATCAGTGCATCCCAAGATTAAAAAAGCCATGGATGACATCCTCCTACTAACAAAAGCACATATGTGTTCCCAAATAAATTGCTGAGTTTTAATTAATTCTCTTGTATTCTTGAAATATTCTCTTCCTGCTTATTGCCTGGCACAGTTACTTCTTTATTTCATAGCACAGGAGCATCTTGAAAAGCAGAAGATGTCATACCCAAGAGTCATGGGCCTCTCGGGGTTTGATTACAGAATGCTGAAATATTGGGCAAGTCAAGCTGGAGCAGAGAGCCCAAATCTGATATAAATCTTGATAAATTGGTCAGGGAAAAATGTTTGGAGCTACTGTTTGTGAAGCGCTGAGATGCAGGATAAACTTATCAGCTGGTAGACGCTATTTTGAGAGTGGCTTTAGACTATTAACACTTTGCAGATAGGATCCCTCCCCCTGCAAGAGGAAACTCGGTATTTATCAAAGCACTTGAGAGTGGGTTAGCAGTGAAAGGAGATATCCTCGGGCCTGCAGGTAATTAATGGTACTTATCTCCTAGTTAAGAAGCACTCTTGGAGGAGATCAGTATCTGGATTTTGCAGGTATGGGAAGAACAAGGAGCTCTAAATGAAATTCGTAACTTAGATGGTTTATGTGACCTGCTGGGGTGCCTGGTGACACTGGGCTGTGCTTGTCCTTGACACCAATTTCCTTTTCTCATCTACTTGGTCTATTCAAACTTTTCCTGCTCATTCTAGGTCTCTGTCCTGGCTACACAGCAATGCATGAGGGAAAGTGGACTCTGTTGTTCCTACAGAACACACAAATAACCTCCTGCAGAATTGTTTTTCTGGCAGATCCAACAATTCTGCCTGTCCAGCCCTCTACCACCTCCCAGCTGGGGGCTGAGCGTTTCCAGGAGTTCTGGTATGTTAACCAACATAACCTGGGAAGGATGGTGCCCTGATGGGTGTACACCCATCTTCAGAGTGCCTAAGATCTTAGCAACTTTGCTTTTTTTTTTTTTTTTTTTTTTTTTTTTTTTTTTTTTTTTTTTTTTTTTTTTGCAAAACTCCAGCTGCTGAAGAGGTCTAGGTGTAAATAACAACCTTGTGACTTCCTCAAGTTCATGTTGCACCTGCAATTTTTCTGACAGTCATAATAGATATTTTCTTTCCTTGGATTTATCTTTTGCAGGTGCTAATTTATACTGATTGCAGCTCATCAGTTTTGCATCTTATCTGCCATGGGGTTTTTTATGCTTTCTGATTTCCTGAAGGAAATTGTATTGACATCTCTCAATGAATCCCACAGTCCAAGGAGGTGCATGTGGTACTAAATCCTTGCAGAGTGCTGAGTCCCAGATACTCTCCAGCAATGCCTGATGGTTTTAGACTCAAGCAAATGGTTCACTATATTAATCCAACAATGGCAAATCAGCACAAGACTTATGATAGTCCTTTTTTGCCAAAATAAAAACACTATCAAAAACAAAAGACCTATCATCTTATCATAGGCTCTTTTGTAGGTGGAAAAAGCTGTCCTTCAGATAAGACTGAAGTCCTCTTCCTCAAGTGGTTTTCTAGTTTTTTAATCAAACTTTCCTTTTGGGAATGATCTATAAACTCTATCAGTACTTATGTAAAAAGATGTTCATAATTCAAAGTGAAGAAATGAAATATTTAGGCAAGATTAATCCTGAAAACATCACTGCTTTAGCTGCATAGTCATTCATCTTATGACATGGACATATTTGCTTGGCTACAAACTTTTCCTTTGGAAAGATCTAGTTCCATTGCAGCTTAAAATATTAAAGTGAGGAGAAAGGACAAGTTTTGGAAAGAAACATTATGGGAATAGAAGCTGGTGGCATTTAAAGTGAAGGTGAAATGCCATATGTCTGGCACAGGAGCAAGAATAATTAAAGCTGCCGTGTTTTGAAGGTGGTCCCTGACCATATGTACCTACTCAGTGCAGCTCTACAGGTTGCTGTCTGAGATATGCCTGCAGAGGCAGCAGGACAGAGGAGTTGTGTTGTTTTTCTCAGCCTGGGGAAGATGCTCCAATGGTCTTTTATTCATCCTGGGGTAGGTTAAAAGTTGTAAGGACTACCTGAAGGGCATCTTTGCAGCCAAGAAGTCACTGATGTCTCCAGGGTACCCTTTGGTGCCTGGGTTGGTCCTTCCACCCCATGGTCACTAAATCCCTGTGTTCCTTTGTCATTTTGGGATGGGGTCACTGCAGAGGTCCCACAGATCCCATCCCCACCTCCAGTGCATCTCGTGTGCCCAGCTCTGTAAGAGGGAATTGAATCTCCAGTGTCTTGAGACTGGGAGGTTTTTAGCTTATTTGTTTATAGCATTTCCTGAACTAAAGCCTGATTGCTGTTGTGGCAACCTTGAACTTTTGCAGTTTCTCATCTTCCAGCTAAAATGATTCAGTCTGGTGAGGCTCTGAGCTGCTTATGAATGCATAGCTTGTACCAATAAGGGAAATTAATAATTCCTCAAAACCATGCAACATTTTAGTCAGCTGTTCATTTTCTTGTTGGCTTTTTAAAGTTGAAACTGTCTTAAAAGGCACTGTGGAAATTTTACCCTGCTTGTTTTGGGGGACAGACTGAGCTTGAGTGTTGAGTGGGGTGGGTGGCTGGCAGGGCTCACTGCTCCTTCCAGTGCAAGGTCCTGTGGAACCTGCTGGGAAATAGATAAGGAATAGAAAGTTTTCACCAAGCAACTTCAAGTGAAATCAAAATCCACCCAGATCCCAGGCAGATGGAGCCACACAGATCTTCCAGAACTTGCTGAGTTCCCATCTTGGGACAATCAACCCAAAACAGGGCTTCAGATTAGTACAGGGGCAAGGGGCTAATGTGGAGCAGCTGGCACACTGAGGTCAGGCAACTGTGCAATAAATCTCCAGCCCAGAAGATGCACAAAGTATCTGTCACAGATCCCTGTAGACCTGAGCACTAAAGTACAGCATGTTTTGCAGGCTATGCAAGCTCCAGCACTATCTGCTCTGTCTCCTGAGGTCAGACGTGGCAGCTGCTTGGTACACAGCCCTGCCTTTTTAGAAGTAATTTGGGACTGGCCTAAGGAAGCTGCCTAAATCCTGAGAATGTCTTAAACACCTTTCAGAGCGAGGGGATGGACCACAGCTTTGAGAAAGGGAAGCTGCTCTCCTGTCCTCTTGATGAGCAGCAACCACAGAATCTCTGCATTATCCTTGTAGGGGACACTGTGCTGGAGGCCAGCTGAGGCTTCCCCATCCTTGCTTTACATAATTTTATGCCCACTTTTGAGAGCAAAGCAGTTGTACAGAGCATGAAAGCAGCTGAGGTCTCAGGTGCTATGCTTATCTCTGATTTATCCTTAGAGAAGAGCATCCTGATGTCATTCCCACAAGGGAAGCAGCAGAAGGCAGTTGCTGGATTTACAGCTTGTGGTGCTGCTCAGCCTGACCTCTGCTCTGGGGCAAAACCCTTTCATGATGCAGGATGGTGCTGGAGTGGAGATAAATTAAAGGTCTGAGAGTTTTATTAGACTAAGTATGAATGATAAAATTGCACTGGCATCCCTGCAGTGGTATAATTTAACACAAGATTCAATTAGTTTTATCCTGCCCTTAAATTTTTAATTTTTCAGTATATTAAACTTGCTTTCCCCCATCCCTCTTCTGAAAAACTTGTGAATGCTTCATGGAAATATTCAGTGATGAGGAGACTGAAGAACATGAACAGTTTTGGAGATGTTACTGGGACTGTTGGTATCCACACAAATTGTTTTGTGGGGTCAGGGAAGAAGGGAAATGGCTGAAAGTTTAACTCAGTGTTTTGTCTCAAGGAAGGATCCCAGTCCTGTTTAGAGAACTGGCAAGCAGGTGGGATCCTTTTTGTAAGGGATGCTTTTTTCTTCCTCTCCTATGGGAAGTCTTTTCCAGCTATGTCCTCATCTAACACTTGGACATTTAACATTTGTGTTGGAAATTAAATGTAAAAATACCTCCTGTGCCCGTACTGCTTTTTATCTTGCACACTGTTGGTGGGGTCAAGGGTCGCTCCAGCTCTCAGTGTAAAAATAGGCAAGGTCTGATGCTGGTAATCTCCCTGATCTATTCAAAGACTGCAATTGTACCACTAGACTTTCATTTGCAAACTAAAATGAGTTATTTTTAATCTTCTTTGTGAGATTAACTAAACATGTATGGTTCTTTGTACCTGTTACAGTCTGAACGAGATCTTTCCTAAATTGAGATTCCTGGGCCAGAGCAATAACACTGATCTTCAGCTTCTCCTGAGCAGATCTTCTTTAATAATTGCAGAAACTCATTAGCCTCTCTTGTGGCCCAGTCACATCATCAGCTTGTTCTATCAACAAATACACAAAGGTTGTCATCTTCCCAGGGCATCTGTTACACTCAAATAGAAATGATTTTGTCCTGTGGGTGATTTTGTTTTCCTGTTCTATTTCAATGCTTTCCCTGAAATTAATACCTGCTTTTATCAGGATCTCTGTGGGTAAGTGGGAGATGGACAGCTGTCCCTGTGTGTCTGAGAAGCATCTCAGGGTGAAGAATAAGGGGCCAGATTTGTCAGTATTGCTCAGCAATCCGGGCTCCTGGACAGTAAATCCGAGCAGCTGTGTTAAGGGCAGTGTCTCTGCCTGGTAAGGGATGGAAGCACTGCACTGGGACGCTGGAAAATGCCTCTGTGGAGGAGCTTTTTCCCTCCCTGTGGGGGTATTTCTGTCAACCCTGCAGGTGGCTGGAGGGAAGACTGATGTAGGCTTTCCAATCTTTTCCCTACCTGGTTTAGGAAATGGTGGAAGAGGGAATTTGGATGTGTGAAGGTGACAGGATGAGGGAATATGGCCTCAGGCTGTGCTGGGGAAGTTTACAGAATAGATGACAAAAAATTTCCTCACTGAAAGGGTGGTCAGGCAGTGGAACAGGTTGCCCAGGGAAGTGGTGGAATCACCATTCCTGGAAGAGTTCAAAAGTCCTGTGAATGTGGCACTTGAGGGATGGTGAACACTAAACCTTGTGGTGCTGTGTCAACCACTGCAGTTGAAGACCTTTGAGGTCTTTTCCAACCTTAGTGGATTCTGTGATTTTAAAGTGGTTTTTCCTCTGGTCTCTCTTGACTACCCAGAGACTGTGGTGTTGTCTTTTTGAGTAAAGAAATGAAGCCTTTGTCTCTCCTCTCAAAAGGCTTTAGAGGAGGCATTGTTGTGACCTCAGTGTGGCACTGCTTGGGTTTTCATGGTCCAGTCTGCCCTGCCGCACTTCAAGCTGTCCCAATTTTAAGCTATTTAAATAATAACCATGGCAATTCTCCCTCAGGGTCAAATGAAAAGCAAGTATCTTGTACAGTCATTCTTAGACAACCGTGGGTACTGAGTGATGCTTAAGGTCTGGTGGCCTCAAGTACCCAATACTGGCCACTTGTAGCAAGGTACAGCTGATTTTTCTTCTTGCACTGGATGAAGTAACACACAAAGGATTGTCTCTAATCATCAGGTCAATTCCTGTGAAAGAAAATCTGATCAAACCCTTATTTTATCTTCAGTTGATTAGATAGTACTGACATGTTGAGAAGACACTTATAAAGACTACTTCAACCTTAATAAATTCCAGAGGAAAAAAAGACAGTTCTTAATTTTCCAGTTGGCTACATAGAATTTGTTAAAGCCACATTCTGTGAAAATTGGCTCACCCTAGAGAGCTTCAGGTCTATCACACTGTACCTTAACAAAGGGCCTCAGTAAAGCAGCAGATGAGTATCAAAGACATGAGTGACTGAGTGTGCTAGGTGGTTTAAAATTACATATTAAAGGAATTGTTATTGCCCTTTGAGTGGTACAGCTTTTAGAGCTTTTGGTGATCTCAGAAAGGAGACCTTGGCATCAGGAGGAGGAAATACAAATTGATTCAGCCAGGACTGGTGATTTTTGAATCTGCAAATTACTTTAACCCAGGTCAGCTTAGTTTTCTGGTTTTTCCTCTAGGAATCTAGCCACCCAAAAATGCAATGGGGGCCGTGCAAAGGGCCTGGTCCTCCTCAAGGCTGTGAGGACCCACAGATGTCTGCTCACATTTTCCAGGGTGACAGTCCCTGTGAGCTAGATGAAGCATAGCTGCTGTGGTGGGTGCTCATTTACAAATGAGACCCTCTGCACTGACTCCACTGAATGGACTCATTCCCTAATGGAACAATTACCTTACCAGCAGTGGGAATGTGTGTGTTCCTCATAAGTTCCTTTTGTGGATGTCTTGCAATAAATCTTCACTTTCCAGGGCTGCTCTGGATTCCAGCTCTGTGCAGGGCTGTGGTGTTTGTAGAGCAATCCTTTCAATATTTGTTAAAGCTGTCTACAGTATTGGGTAGGGCTTCCTTTTTTGTTGAAATAGAGTTACTGAATGTATGCAAAGATATGTTTCCAGTAGGATTATTTTATAAAGCAGAAAATAAAACAGAGCACTCTCTGGCTTGAGAAACATACTGGGCTTTTTTCTTGAATTCTTACTGAATGTAGAAATCAAAGCCTTTCTTAAAGAAAATGAAGGGGTTTATTTTTCTCTTGCATGACCAAGTCTGATCTTGGTGTCATTTTTTCACTGATTTCAAGGAGCACTGGGTCCTAATGTGTAACCACAAAGTTTCTACTGTGTGAGTTAGAAGTAATTAAAATCTAAATGGGCTGTTATTGGCTGAGGTCTAAGGACTTCAAACATTGTGGCTGCAGAATAGAATGTCTTTTAATCAATTGTAGTTGATCTTTGCTCCTCTTTAGGACCTGGGGAAATGGGAATTCACTAAAGAAGAAAATATTTTTTTAAAAAGAAAAGCCTTATTTTTGAGGGTAGATAGTGTTATTTCTTTTCCCCCTCTTTTTTTTTTTTTTTTTTTTTTTTTTATCAGTGTTGCTCTTGGTGAGAGCAGGTGATTGAAGGCTGTTTGTGAGGAATGGGATGGATCCACCAGAGTGGATTAGGAAACTGAATCTGTGGTTTACTTTTCAATTCACTTGTGATGGTTTGAAAATGAATCCAAGTGGAAAACTTAAGGTAAATTAAGCTCCTCTTGATCTAGTGGTTTAAAATCAATGATGGGAAGGGCAGGAAAACACCTAAGGGAATCACTGCCTTGATGTGGACTGGGGCACTTCTGTCTTCCAAAGGCATATGGAAAAAAAAAAAAAAAAAAAAGATGTGAAATGAGCTCTGGCCAGATCCTGGATTTTCATCCTTCCCCACCTTCAGCAATACATTCTCAAGGACAAGGACACTGGAGCATTTTGCCTATACTGCAAGTATCACAGTAATGAAAACTTCAGTTCAAATCACTGCATAACTCCAGGACAATTGGAGGGGTTTTTTTCATTTAGAGCAAGTAAATTTCTAGCTCTTGTGGAGAGAAACCTTGAGCTAAGTATAGCCTAAAGCATTTAAACAGACGGCAGATGAAAATAATGCAATGGTTGCAGCTTTTTTAATAATGACTCTTAGGGCTTAATTCATGACTTTAAAGCTCTTGGGGTTGGAAGTCTGAGGACTCCTGAGGTCTGAGGCACATCAATAACAGTAATAGCCTCTCCATGGATTGATGAGCTGAGCAATGAAGGGAACCAGCTGTGCTCAGTAATGGTGGCAGATAGATCACAACTTGTCTGCACATTCCTGGGATGCTTTTACCTGGGAAACACAGCCCTGAGCAGACCAGCTGGGGGTCCTGACCTGATGGACGTGGGCTTCAACCCTCAGTTGAGTCAGACTTCATCTCCTGGGTGTGCATATTCTTAAGGAAAGCAGGCCTCAGGGATTTCCTGGCTCTTCACAGTGCCCCCCACTCCCATCGTGGCCATTTGTCTAAATGGAAACTCTTGGGCTGTGCCCTTGAGCCTCCCCACATCAGAGCCATCACCTGGGGGTTAGGACAGCTTCTGCATATCAAAGGGCTCTGCTGGAGGTGCACAGAAGTAAGATCTCTGAACCTAGATGATTAATGGTGGGGGTTGTAGCTGCAAATCCCTGGATTTTGTTCCTAACAGAAGTAGTAAGGCAATATATCCTGCCTGTCAGGGTAGTAGTTTGGGCAGGGCTGCTACTGCTAGAGTGGAAAGCTGTTCCTTTCCAGCAAATAGCTGTATGAGATTCTGACTCCTTCCTCATCTGAATGGAGGAAAAAACACCCAACCCACCCTGTTTAGCAGGCAAGTCAGCTCTCCTGCAGTCTGATAAATACTCCAGACTTGATAGTCTTGCTTCCCCCACAGCAGTGCTGGGAGCCATTTGCCAGCTGCTTGCTCTGACCTCCAGCCAGTGGTGCCTGTCAACACAGTGCATTTCAGAGGTGGCAGTGTGAGATCCAGCCACAATCGAGTATCTGCACCACTGCCTGAAGATCTATTGGGCAAACCAAGAGAGGCAAGAGCCAGGGCTGGAAATTTCCTTATGCTTCTGGTCTGAACAACAAGAGGTTTAAAAAACAAGGAAAAAAAAAAAAGACTTTCAAGTCATATAAAACCACACTCATAATCCAGGCTTCCTATGAATAGTTTATATGAGAACATCTATTTGGCCTAATGTTGATTTGATATAAATTAAAATATAGGAGGGAAACAGAGCTCTTGAATGGGCTTTTATGTGTTTTGTGCAAAGGAGTAGGACAACTGTGTATTCCTCTGGCTAAACTGAATTTCAGATTGTTTTCCCAGGTGGAATTTTTTTGGTTAACAGGAACTCAAGAGTATGGATGGATCTTGTGCAGCTCCTGGCTGCTCTTGGCAGTCCTGGTCCCATGCAGAAGGGCGAGTTGGCCCAACCTGTGCAGCAGATGTGTGTGTTTGGACCTCTGAGAGGTAACTCTGTCCTGAACTTCTGATGGGGTAAAGACATGTCTGTGGAAAGAAGTTTGAGCTGTGCTGAGTGTGTAGATTTTTTTTATCACAACCCATAAATATTCTGCAGCAAATAGCAGTGGCTATAAAACAAAAAATGTGTATGATTTCGTTATCAGCAAAACACTTGCTCTGTCACTTGAATTCTCAATCAGAAACTTTGCCAAACCAGCAATTTTTTCATTGTTTCAGCCGAGAAAGTTTCTTGGAAATAAAATCACACTCCAGAATTAATAAATGCTGATCTGAAAGTTCCCTTTCAAGAGGATGGTTTGCTGGGCAGGAATTCAAGTTCTCTCCTTTGAATGAGGCAGCTTGTTCTCCTCTGGAGCACTGGGAGGCAGCACCTGTGCCACCGAGGGAGGTTCCCCCTGGGCTCGGGGACACAGCTGCCACCAGGGCTGGGGTGGCAGTCCATGCCTCAGGGTCCAGCTCTGCAAAGCAGCCAGTGCTCTCAGTGGTCTGGCTGCTGGGCACAGCTTGGTGTTCATTCAGCACCTCCTGCAAGAGGGATGCTCAGGTTCTCCTTTTCTTTGCCAACAGCTCTGATACAGTCTGGGAAAGTGGATTTTCTCTGCCTTCTTGCAATGCTTGTCCTGTTTAAGTGGTTGGTTGGCACTGAAAGGTCTCTTTGTAGGCACAGAGCAGGAAGGCAGCACAAACTGGACACATGCTGCTGCAAAGTGTGCTGCTGCAATCCTGCTGGCCTGGCTCTTGGTTTGAGGTTTGTTTTTTTTTCCAGCTGTCTAGTGTGAAGAAGGCAGTAGAAGCCCGTGTGTTTTTGGAGCCCAAACACCTCTCTGAAGGTTTTCTTGCTGGCCCTCTGAACTCCTTGCACAGTCCCATTAACCCATTGGTTGAGGGTTGGCCAGCACAAAGTCAGTGGCCTCTCGAGTGCTGTGAGCTTAGGGCTGAAAAAGCTATTTTCTGTCTGAATGTGAGCTGGTGGCTCAAGGCTGCCACAATAAGCCAGAGCTGCTGCAGGAGGAGAGGCATCTCCCAGCAGCTGCAAAGCTGAGGCAGAGGTTTGTGACTGCAAAGTCCCTGCTGTGCGTGCCTTGGCTGATCTCCTGATTTTTCCTGGTCTCCCTGTGTTGTCCCTTCTATATGAGCTTGCAGGAAAATGTTCTTCCTTGCTTCCCACTCCCAGCTGTGCCTCAGCAGCCCTTTTGGGATCCTGATATGCAAAACAAACTAGTGATGGACCTGCAGAGCTAAATTCCTTCACCCTATTTAGTACTGACACTTGAGATCATTTGCTGTCTTGTGTTAGACCCTTAATGAGCTCAAGTTCATTTACCTCTGTTAAGCCATCCAGGTGTCTCTGCCTGTAATTACGTGGTCTGCATCTCTGACACACTCACTTTCCTTACTCATTTTCTCAGCCTGTTTTGAGCCTTCTGCTCAGGTTCCCATGACCCTGGGTAAGACCAGTGGTCCCTGTAAAACACAACAGTTTGATGTGAGCTGTCTGCTGTGCCAGGTCTTAGGCTGGCTGTCCCTCTCTTGTATCCAGCCTGTGGCCATAATTAAAGGTACCTTATTGAAATGCCAAATCTGCCTGCTTTGGAGTCATCTTTTAACCCCTTCTATCAGCTAATAGTTCACCTGATGCTTTTGAAGCAGATACTCACCCTGGCCAGCAAAACCCAAGTTGAGCAGATATTGCTGGTTGCTTGGCCAGTGAATCATAGGCTATCCTGAGCTGGAAGGAACACACGAGGATCATTGAAATCTAACTGGTCCTGCCCAGGACCACCCCAAGAATCCCACCATGTGCCTGAGTGTTGACCAAACAGTTCTTAAACTCTGGCAGGCTTTTTCTTGATGAATGAGCCAGGAGCTTCCTTGAAAGTAAGTGCAGGTTTATTTTCTTTGGGTAATCATAATTTTTTTTTTCTGTTGTATTGCTTTTACACCCACATCTTACAGCAGTAGGTTAAGAAAACAATTCTACTCTGTGAGATGCAGCAGAGCCTCTGGAAAACAGCCTACCACCTCCATGAAGGGCAATGTCTGTGTTGTGCAGAGTAATCTGCACCTAGTGCTTTGGGGTGTGCCTGGCACTGGCTGCTTGTGTTAACTGGGCATCACTGCTGGAGCCCTAAAATGCCTCAAAGACACAACCCAGACTCACAGCTTTCCACTGCTCCCTTTTTGTCTCCCTGAATTCAACAGCAGAATTCTGAAATGGAGATTTTACATGTGCTGTATTCCCATGTCACACTGCAAAGCCTCTAACACTGCATGGCAGCTCACTGGCACTGAGGAGGGGCTGGTCCCTGGGCTGCCAAAGGGGGCCTGCTCCACCTCTCCACCCAGCAAACACTGATGAAATATGGATATAGGGGTCTGGGAACACGGTGTGGTTGGAAGGCTTCCCAAAGCTTCAATTGCTGCTTGAGACCACTCCTCCTGCTGCTAGATTCTTCCCTCCCTTAGGAAAGAAGAGATAAGCCTAAGTCACTGTTAACTTGTGTCTTGTTAGTGCTTCTCTGACTTTTGCTAATACGCTCTAGTGGCACCTTCTAGGATGTTATAACTTCATCTTAAGATCTGTTCTGGTTGATGATTTCCCACCTCGATTCCTCCTTGCCCAGCTTTGACTTGGGGAAGTTATGCCAGGACAAAGCTTCACATGAGCTGACAGAATTTGTTGCCCTTTGCTGTGCACTGCTGCTGACTCCAAAAGAAGTCTGTGCAAAGGAGTTGAGCATTGGGAGGCTTTTGAGTGCCTGTGTAAATCAGGACACAGGCTGTGGCTGAGAACCACCCACTGTGAGGCACAGCCCAACCAGTGACCACGTGGGGTGCACAGGTTGGAGGGAAATTTAGAAAAAAGACCCTGATTTGGTCCGTTTGTGGCCGTTCAGAGACTCCTATCCTGCTGTGGTGATGGGAGGTGAACCTGGACCTTTCTGTGCTCAGCAGCCACCCCTGATGTGTGGGGATGGGAGAGCCAGCAAGAGGAACACTCTGGGAGGATGAAATCTGCACCTCTGCAGATGTAACTTCTTTTACACCCTTTAATAACTCTTTGGAGCACTAAGGTTGTTCAAGAAATATCCTCTCTAGTGTTGGCATTAATCTGAAGGAAATATGAGATGAAATCTCCCACCAGCAGATTTTAATTTGAAGGCACACTGTATTTCAACAATCAGAAGTCTTGCTTGGATATAAACCAAAAATTAATTCCCGTGAAACTTACTGAATAAGCTTGAAATATTTTGAGTTCATTAAATGTGATTTAGGTTGTTTTCAAGAAAGCCTTAATTTAAAAACGAAATGGAGATTTTTAACTGCTTATCTCCCAGTCTTGGTCAATTATACTCTGTAGCCAGAATTAAAAAGCATTAGATAAAATATCTTTCCATTAAAACAGAATGAACATGCAGAAAAGGAAGAGGCTTGGAATATCCTTGCCTTGAATTTCAAATAGGCTTCTTATCTGATAAAGCTGGAGATACTCATCCAAAGTCTCTGAAGTCAGGGGGGCTGGGGTGGGTTGTGAGAAAATCCATGAAATAACTATCCTGGCCTCACTTGTGTGAAATATTTGCCTGAGCACTGCAATCAGCATTTGATGAAGACAGAGTTTTGTTATCCTGTCTGTACAGAACCCCTGTGTCAACACTGAGTAGATCTTGGACCAGCCTGCCAGCACTGCTAAAACAAGGAGGCATTTTCTGCTCTTGGGCTGAGCCTGGGGAATTGGTTGGACTCGAGGACATTCAATAATACTTTCTTCCAACTTAATTGTCAAGACTTTTGGAAAAACTTCCAAATGTACTTCTCAAATCCCTAAAACCCTTTATGAAAACTCTTTGCCCCCTTTAAACTGCTGTGAAGCATTTTAAGGACAAAAATATTTTCCTTTCAAATACTACAGGAGTTTAAATCCTCCTCCCACTCATTCCTTGGACTGTATTTTCTGCAAAGCAATTATCAGCCTTAGCTAATTTTTATCAACATTATTAAATGCTTGTGGTCTTAAGTAGATCTTACATTCACCTGATTAGTGAATACTCAATATTTAAACCCTCTCACAGTTTTGAACTCTGATCCTGTTGTACTTTTAATACATCTGTGGATTTGTACCAGGCACGATGTGCTGGTAGCTCTGTAGCAATTTTAACTGAGCTATTTTGTAGTGCCAAGGAGACCCAGCCCTCCTGGGTGGTGTCACAGCTTTCTTGAGAAAAGAAAGCATGGCTTTCCAGTGCTCAAGATGAGGCTCAAGTGGCCCCTCCTGTTCAAAAGTGTGTCTGGCTCCTGCCCTCCAAACTGATTCTGTTGCAAGTATTTTGTGAGGCTTCTCATCAGCATGGTGTGCTGAGTCAGAAAAATGTAATTCACCACGTATTAGGAAGAATAAGCAATTATCCCTTGTCAATTATGCCTTCAATCAGTGCATATAAACAGCTGGTGGTGCAGAACAGTCTTCACTTAAAATCAGGGAACCTTTTAGGAGAGTTGGTTCATTTCCATATATTTACCAAATTTTCTTCCTATAAAAATATCATGTCTTTAGAGGGAAAAAAAGTGATTTAATCCTCTTGGTCTCTGGGGCTGCGATATATTTTTAGGTGTGACTAATTAGCAAACGTAGAGGGGGGGATTTTAAAGCTGCTCTGAGAAGAGCTCAGTCACTTGAAATGTTCAGGAGGTTGCTGCTGGTTATTGTGCCTCTCCAGCTGTGTCTAGCTCAGATGGACAAGGTTGGCTCCTGATCCACAAGTGTCAAACTCGTGCCCACCAACTTTTCTGGGAGCCTGAAGCACGGGAACTCTCTGCAGGCAGATCCCAGAGGGAGCAGCCTCGGTGCTGTGTGTGGGGTGATGCTCCTTGGTGAGCATCACTAATGAGCCATTATAAGGAGACGCATAGCGTGCATGGCAGTTAATTTTGACTTTAATTTTATTTAGTAGTTCATAACACTTAATTTCAATATTTAACAAGCTTAAACAGAATGAACAACTTGTGTGCTTTTTATGGTAATTGCCAATATTTTGCTGCTGACTGCTCCTGTGCTCTTAACCCCCCCAGCTCTTCCCCTTGACCTTAATTGATGCTCTCCAGGCTTTCTGCTGTGACACAGTTGAAATGGGTGATTTCTTTCTTCTGGTTGTTACCATCTTTGAATAGAGAATACTCCCCAAACTGAGGGAGAATGACAGCTGAGTCACTGGTGATGCCCCCTGAGATGGCTGCAGGGTCTGGAGGGGTGTATGGTCAGCCAAGCATCTGCAAAACCTTTGGGGAGAAGGTTCACACTTTCCTTTGAATGGCAATGCACAATTTTAATTGCAGACAACCAGGTTATGTTCAAAACATAACTGCTTTGAACCACCTGAGGCCAAGTACAGCTAGCAATTGCAGGCAGAGGGAGGAAAACTGCTGATCTTTTCCTTGACTGATACGCTTCATCCACCAAAAGAAGCTGGATTCATTTTGCTTTGCTAAATTGTTGCTGTTTTTGGCCAAAATGGACTTCACCAGGGAGTGGAACAAATGACACCATTTTGAGGGTGTGTGCAATGGATGGCTTGGGACATGATTGGTTTTGGGAAGAGGCAAAAAAGGAAGAACAGCTCTTGGGGACAGTTTTGTGGAGAAAAGGCCTCCAACCCTCCCCCCTGGTGTGGCATTAATTTTTCTGTCACCACAGCTAAGCAAGGACTGTTTTTCTCCTCTTGAGGGATGATGGGTAAAACAGCAGCAAAAACCCTGCTGTGCACTGTCTCCTGTCTGATTCAATTTTACTCAGAGGACTCCTTTCTGTCCATGGCCTCTCTGCCTAACCCTTGTAAAGTAACAGAGTGCAGTGATTTGTCCAGCCTGTGTTCCTCCTAACAGACTGCATCATATTAGAGTGTCTAATGTACTGGGAGCACTTCTACATAACTCATCAATATGCTTATGGAGTGCACCTTCCCTCACCTTTCTCCAGGGTATCTATAAAAGTACAGAAATGCAGTCTGTGCTCATCATTAAACCAGGGGTAGTAAGAATAATTTCTTTTCATGGGATTGTGAAAGTATGGGCAATGTAAATTCATTTGCACCAGCCAGAGGTTAGAGGCCTATATCTAAACTTCATCTTATCACTGTCTTATCACTGGAATTAATATAAGGTGATAGGTTCATATACAGAATGATTGATAGACTGAAGTTAATTTGTGTGGTGACTGAGAGAGGTGGTAGGGAAGGGAGACATCCATCACAGGAATGTGTTCTATATATATATATATATA
Source organism: Prinia subflava (assembly GCF_021018805.1). NCBI lineage: Eukaryota > Metazoa > Chordata > Aves > Passeriformes > Cisticolidae > Prinia > Prinia subflava. Next base: position 7,875,690 of record NC_086261.1, read on the forward strand.
TATCTGTGTGTGTGTATTAGGATCAACTGCTGCTGCTCAGCTTCTCAGGAGGAGTAGAAAATTGAAGCTATGTCAAACAAACCTAAAATTATTTGTGTCTCTATCACTGCTTGTCTTGGCTGGATCAGCCTGTACTGAGTTTGAGACTTGCATGTGTTGGGATGTGGGGGGCTGCTCCTGGAGGGTTCCCTGGGGTGGGCCATGCCTCATCCAGTGTGTGCAGAGCTGCTCTGTGGTGCTCGTGGTGCAGGGACTCACCTGACCTGCCCTGGCCATGCTCTTGCACCATCAGTCTCCCTGCATTAGCAGCATGCAGGGATCACTCTCTGACACCCCAGTCTGGCTTCCCTTCTCCTGCCAGAGGAAGATCATGTGTGGAGAAGCACTGATTCCTCTTGCTGCAAAATGAGAGCTCCCACCAGTGAAGTCTGCAGCACACGGACAAGTAATACCCAAGCTGAGGCTGCAGTGATGCTAATACTGAATAAGTGTGTGCATTTTGCTTGGCTGTGACCTTCAGACAGGGACACTGGGCAAACTCTTACAATCCTTACAGCTGGGATGGCCCTGGCAGCAGGGAGGTGCTGGTGATATCTCTTCCTTCTGCTCTTCCCTCCAAGAATTCCCAGCTTGTGGACAGAAATGCTTAGAGCCACATACTGAGCTGCAGAGAAGAACAATTCATTGCTCCTCCCTGGGCTGTGAGTGAGTGCTGCAGGAGTGACTGATGCCATGGGCCTCCACCCTGGGGTGTTGATGGAGGGCTTGGCAGGCCTGGCCCTGCTTGGGGCATCTCTGCAGCTCAGGTCACAGCGAGCTCAGCTCTCGGCAAGGGAACACAGCAGCTCCTGGGAGGGAGAAGCATGGACCATGCCAGCCAAAGCTGTTTGTTCTCCATGGGAAGCAGTGTTAGCAGAAACTGGAATTTACAAGGCCTTGCTGCACAATTATTTAAGTGTATATTGGTCTCTCCCCTCTCCTATTTCTTTTATGGGTTGGTGCAGTCCCTGCTCTGTTAGGACTCAGAGGAGCCAGATGACCACAGCCAGCTGTAATAACTCTGTGAGCAATAACAGGAGCTGCTGCAGTTTAGCAATTGTTAACTATGTTCTTCATTGCATTTTGTTATAGCTGTTCAATTAAGCTCACTGTAGTATGTTACACCTAATGTGTTTATTAAGAAACCTAGTGGACCAAAACAAACATATCCATGCTGTCTGACAAACTTGTTTTCTACCAAAGTTAATTAAAGAGGAGGATTCCTCCTGACTTAAATATTTTCTTGCACCTTAAAACCAGCTAATTTTCAACTAATTGGATTGTTAACCATTCTCAACAGAGAGCAATTCTGACTGCAGGGGTTTCCCAAATGCATGGGGATGTGGTGAGCACCATGCAGGTTAAGCAGGACTGAGCCTGGTGCAGGGCAGGGAATATTTTGGTGTATAGGTCAGGCAGTGAGGGGGAGGCTGGTTTTCTGAATCCAGGAGCTGAGATGTCTGAAAAATCCCTTGGGATTTTGGCTTGGGTGAACTCACTGCTAACCTGGAGGGCACTGGCTTCCTGTGAACTGTTTTGTCCTGGGGGAATTTTGCAGTCTCTGCTCATTTTAGCAGGCACACTGGGTTTTGATGGGAATGTCTCATTCAGGTGGATGTTATTGCAGGTGCTGTGGCAACTGTTGTGTCAAGGTGGAGCCAGGTCAGCAAATTCTTTAAGTGGTCATATGTCTAGAGAAGGAGGTTTGCAATATCTGTATTAATGTCAAGGAGGCAGTGAGGAAGGCTTCCAGACAAGTATCTTCCTTCCTTTCCTTCCTATTTAGTTTTTATGCTTTTTCTTTTTTTCTTTTAAACTACATCATTGTTCTAATAAAATAGAAAGCTTCCAGGAAGAAGCACTGTCTCTCTCTTACACTCACAGACCAGAGGATATTGATTTCCTTAAATCTTCCAGAGGGAAGTTGTGCCCAAAAAGGCGACGAGTGAAGGCAGGGTTGAACACCAGCACCTGAGCTGCCCTGGCCTCCCCAGTGCTGGGGGACAGGCCCTGGAGAAGTGAGGGGTGTGCTGTGAGGGAGCTCAGCCAAAAATGTGCATCTGACCATTTCCATGGAGAGCCAGTCCTTCCCAGAGAGCTTCTGAGACAGAGACTCTAAAGTTTGCAAGCAAACTTTATTTTCTAAAGACCACTGAAGAGGCATTGTCAGCTCTGTCATTCTTGTTCAGCTTAATTCTGCAATCTCCTTAAAAACCATCATTACATCTGCCACCTGTTAAGTAAGAGTGATTTTTTTTTTCATAGTGAGAAATCTGTTTACTTGTATTTGAATGTCATCTCAGATTAAAAACTTTATTCAATTACCTTCTGAATGGTACCTCAGTATGATCTGATGATAGACAAGTAGTGATGTGAATTGATTTGATTTTGTCTGAGAGATTCATCACAGGAGGTGAGAACCCAAAATATTCTTCAGCAGTAAATTAATATTCTTTTCCTGCTCATAAAAGACCAAATACTTGTGGTATTAATATATTTTAAGCCTGTTAAGATTCAAATTGTGGATGGTCTTATGAAGTTTTCTATTGCCCTTTGTGATGAGTAGCTGTTTATTCATTATTTCTGTAATGAAAAGGGAGCTCTGGCTCATCAACACTGATTTCCATTTCACAATGTCTGAACCTCTGGTTTCAGGGAGGGCAGAGCTGTGAATTGTTGCATGGCTAAATCTCCTTAAAACAGGTAAACCTTAAATGACATCAGGACTGGACTTTCTTCTGTCCCCCTATAGAAAGCCAGCTTCTGATTTTACAGGCTGCTGCTCTTTACAGATATTTTCCAGGCTGATTCAGCACCTTCCCACCCTATTCCCAGTGATTCTCCCACTTTCTTCTCTTTACCCAAAGACTGAAAGACAAGCCATAATGCAATTAACCCAAATTATCTTCAACATCTTTGAATGAGTGATGCCCTGGACAGTCTGGTTTGGCTGTGCTGCTCACATCTTGACTGTGTTGTTTCTCTCTTGTTCCTACAGCAGTGTATGGAGACACTAAAGGACAAGGACATGCATTTGGAGAGGGTAGGAGATCCTGCTAACGTTTCTTGGTACAGAACTCTTCTGTAATCTCTGATCATTTGTGTGCTGCTGGTTGTTCTTGCAAATAGCTGCTGAACCTGAGATCAGGATGCTTTTGATTAAGACATGCTGGGATGGAGACAGAATGTGCCTGCCTGATGTTTCCAAAATAGGAAACCTTCTAGCACTGCCACATTATGGTTTGGAGATGGGAAAATTATGCACTGGCTTCTCAGGAATTTTCATATTGTTTTTTTTTTTTCTCTGTAGCACTTGAGTCAGATTCATTTAATAACTTTACATGGGGTGGGTTTGGGGGGAAGTTTGTGCAACGCAATGCAGCTTAATTTGAATTTTATAGCAGTTTAGTACCACTTGGTGTGTGCAGCCTTTCTGGGTTTTATTTCTTTAATAGCCACACAGACATTTTCCTGCTGATGAAGTATCTGCCACTTTGCCCATACAGGGAGGATGGTGCCTGCAATCTTGGAGCTGAAGAGTCACTGTGCTTGGGGAGGACTCAGGTTGGAAACGTGTTCCTGCAAGGTGCCTTTGTAGAAAGTCTCCCAAAGGACAACACAGCCAGCTAAGGTCCAGACCAATGTCATTCCTGTTTGTGCTGGGCTTTCCTGCATGGCCCAGGGAAATGGTTCTTTGGGCTTTTCCACAGTGGGCTGGGTTTGACTGGTGCTGGGGCTGTGCTGATTATCAGCCATAAGCACTGTGTTTCCCTGCCAGGTGGCAGAAGAATGGTCCCAGTCCTTTCCTATTCCAATGTTGTATTTTTCTAAAGCACACCTCAGTGCTGCTGGTCCCTGTGGGGCAGGGGATTTGGCACATGCCTGATGTCCATCTTTGGTGCCTCAGGAGTACCCACAGGTTAAAGCTGGAGTATCTGAGCCTCTTCTCTGCCTGCATGAAGCAAACTTCACACCAGATCATCAGCAATGACGTGGCTGAGCTTGCAGAGGAGAGGGGATGGATTGAAACTATGTGAAGAAACAAAGCTGTGCTGCAGCTGTGGAGAGGAACACAGGCTTGGGGAGCATTAGAAACTGGATGGTTTAGGATATAAAACTTCTACAAAACTTTGCTGAAGTTAAGGACATACACCCCACTGTCCTTGCCTTCTTCAAAAGACAATAAATCGTTACATTCCCTTAAAAAAAGAAAAAAGCTTATTTTATGTCTAGGCTTATTAAGTGCTCAAGATGTGAGAATTGAATTTCATCAACCACAGAAACTCAGACTAACCTTAAAAAATTAAGCCACTGCTAAGATAAAAGATGGGAGGACAGGAACAGAGCATGTGTGTATTCTGGTCAGCTCCTTGGAGAGTTTCTCACTGCTAATAATTTTTGTAGCACCTCTTTTTTTTCTAGCTCCAACCAGCACTTCCCCATTGCAGTTTTATTTCCAAGTTCCTTATAGATGTCCAAATAGATTAGACTTACCACATTTTTTCCTGTGGAAAACTAGTTATCTTTTTAAAGAAAGATATTGGATTCAGTCTGGCATGAGCTTCTCTTTGTACACCCATGCTGCATTTTTACTGCTTTCCATTAACCACCATATCTTTTAATTACTGTTCCCTTCATAACTTGTTCAGGAAATCTTGCACACTAGTGCAGTTGGATTAATGGGCTTCTCTTAAACATAGTTTTATATTTGCTGTTTCCTAGCACACACTGCCATTTATGCCTTGATAGATTTTTTTTTTTTTAATTATCATTATCCTCAGGAATTATCCAGTCCCCAGAACTTAAGTGCGTTAAGCTCTGGCTCTTACTTTCACTTCAGATGGGAGTGATTTCCATTTCTATTAACTCATTTGTATTAGTCATCCTATTTGTGTCCCAGCACTCAAAATCCACTTTTTTGAGTGCAAATTGAAGTTAAATTTTCATTTAGGTTTGGGATTGTACCAAGTTATATTTATTTTCTACTCTGTTCCTGTCACACCAGAGCCCCCTCTGTGGTAAAAGCTGCACAGAAGAGGCCTTGGTTCTGTGATGGTGCCCAGGAGAAGCCGTGCAGGATGCAGTGACTCTTTCCCGGTGTAATCCTCCAGTCCTCAGTGATCTGCTTTGAAGTTGCCTGTGCCTTTTTGCCTTCTGTTTTACATGCTGGGCAGCATCTCTGCTTTGTTGGGCAGCAGTGCCTCCAGCACCCCTGGCTGGCTCTGGGTCCTGCCAAAGTCATCTGGACACTGGAGGCTCTTGCTCAGGGTTGTGGTGGTGTCACACACACGCCTTGCTGGTTTCTCACCTGCCACACTCAATTCAATTCCCTCGGTGAGGTGAAGTTTAACTCCACCACCACCTTGAACACACTGCCTGTGATGTGCCTGGGGTGTTTCTTCACTTTCTCTTCCTGTGCTCGGAGATCTGAGCCTTGATCTGTGTGGGGAAAAGCAGCACTCTGGGAATTCTCTCAGCGTTCACATTGTTTGAGATGCAAGAAATTCCCAGGTCTGCTGTGACATTTGGTGTCACCTTGCATTTTGCACTTATTTTCTTGCTTGCATTTTGCTGTTTGGCCTTATTATCAGTGCAGGGCACTTTGAACCTTGGCAAGAAGTGCTCTCCACCCATTTCCACTGACGGGACCAAATGGATAAGGGACGTGGCATAGTAAAATACATTGTTATGATGAACAGTTCTCCACACACAGTGTGCTTTCATACTCCTTCCACAAGCCATGGCTTGAATGGTGAACTGTGGAGATGCCCAATGGGAGTGAAAAGTTCAGAGGAGTAAGAGGATGGGAGTCCCCAAGGAAGGCCAGTGAATGGGATGTGCTCAGGGAAGGAGACCTGTGTCAGATGGGAGGAATGACTGTAATTGGGGAAAATGAGGGGAAAACAGAGTCCTCCTGCCAGGATTTTGTGTAGGTTGCTGTCATGGGAGGTAAATAAGAAGTTTAGAAAAGCCTGGCACCCACTGGAATACTGAGACCAGAACACTTTCAGCTAAACCAAAATCTCCCAGTCCCTATGCTTGGCCAGAAAACAAGTTTTTGTTAAAAGAGACGCTGGCACTGTGCCTCAGAGCAGAATGAGAAATGCCTTGGGGTTTTACCAGGGAGAACAGGAGGAAGAAAAAAGCCATTCTTCCTAATTTGATATTCAGTGCAGCTTGTCCCGTGTTTCTTAACACTGCCTTAACACACTCCAGAAGATGCTGTTCCCTCCATGCTGCTGTTATTTGTTTTATAGTTATCATTTATTTCTATTTATGCTATCTAAACTGCTCCTGCCCTGGGCACAAATACAAGACACATTTTAGGAAGGGAGGAGGGTAATCTAAACTGTCTGAGCTTTTCCTGAGCAGGGAATGGCCTTGGGATGACAGTGGAGGTTTGCTGGGTCAGGCCAGCCACAGGAGTGGGGTGGGTCTGGAGGCAGGAGCTGAGCCCTGGGGCTGTAGCCCCCTCCCACATTCTCCCTGTTCTGAGGACCAGGGCAATCTGGTCCTGAGGGAAATGTAAAGACCTTCATGAAGTCCCCTTTCTGCTGGGGCTTGCTCCTGTGTGTATTTGACTCACACATGTTGTTCCTCATGAGCTGTGGTGTTCCAAAGGCTCTCCCTGGTGCCAGGGAGGGGATTCACCGGTGAGGGACAGGGATGCAGCTCCATAGATCCAAACATTGGCCAAGGTGTCAGGTGTTGGAACAACTCTCCTGACCCCACTGAGAGAGGCCAAAATCACCCATTAGGTGCATCTGAACCCCCTGAGAAGGGGCTGGGGCTGAGCTTGTGGAGATACTTTAGCTCCAGGAAAAACCTTTTCTTGCCTGAAGGAGAATATGCTATTTCTACATATTTCTCTTTGGATGTTTTTAGTAGATTCCTTTCAGGCTCCATCTAGACATGGGATTGTGTTTACTAGGAAAACCTGTTTTTCTCAACAGCAGTTTAAAAAATGTTCTTGGCTAATGTAGTTTGCCCCTCACAACGGCAAAGAGGGTAGTGTTATTTAAGACAAAGACTTCAATTTTGTATAAGGCTGAAATCTGCCCTGAAAGAAACGTGCCTGCAATTTTAGTTTTTCCTTTCATCCAGGAAAGCATGAGAATGCAGCCTGCAAAAGACCAAAGTCTTATTGTGCTTAGAGGCTTTTTCTGTGATCAAAACTAAGTCCTTTCAGCTCAGACAGGGATGTGCTTTATATCTAAGTCCAACTTACACTGTTGTCAATGCCAATGTCAAAACATGTTTGTATTGGTATTTTTAAATAATTAATTGAGGAGTTTGTAGATGTTGTTGCATATGTCAAAATTGGTTAGGTTAAGGGAGAGCAACCAGCTTCACAACAGTGTTAATTAGGAGAAGAGGAAAGAAAATTGCAACAAGTGGAAAATCACGTCAGCAACCTCCAGGGGATGGATCTGTTCTCAGTCACTGCAGTACCTGAGGGGCACTCAGAGGGTTGAAGAGCCAAAATAACCATGACTGTAGGTCTTTCTGTGCTTAACAGAATAGCAGTAGAATATATGATTGCAAAACACTAGCCTGGAACTGCTTGTAATTATTTGTGCACCACAATTTGTCTGCTTGTGGAGGGTTTTCCTGTAACAGCTGGGGAAGTTATGATGAAAGGACACTTTTTATTTTAAATAAAAAATAGTGGCCTTAATCTAGCTTGGAATATTTTTGTACAAAAAAGAATTTCTGCTTGCTTGACCTGCTGAAATGAGGATTCTGGGGAAATTGTGCCTGAGGAGGGTGGGGGTATGAATTGCCTTGAGGAGATTGGGTAGAATAACACAGAAACAAGTCCCTGAGCAAAATATTACTTAAAAGCAAGCAAACAAAAACTGCAGAGGGTTGCAAACCGGCAGCTACTGTGTGGTGTTAGTAGCTGGCTGGAAGAGTGCTCTGGTTTGTAAAGCTTCCTGAGCACTCCCCCCTGGACCTGCCTGCCTGGAAACACCACTATCTTCTTACTGCTTTAAAAGAAGGGATAATTCATCTTTGTGTTTTTCTTGCCTTTTTTTATATTTTTTTCTTAAACATCGCTAACCCTGCAAATTAAAAATGGGCCCATGAGTAATTAGGCTTTTCTTTTTCCTTTGTTAAGTGAGTAAGTGATGGTGACAGCTGAAAAATGCCTGTGGTCTTTCTATCAGAGTCTACAGACCTTGAAGGTCCCCAAGTACTGGAGAAAATGTTCTGAGATACACATTTTCTTGGATTCCCCAGAGAATATTTTTCTTGGTATTTTCAATTGTCTCTGTCTACACAGGTTATAAATCTAGTTCAGTAGGAGCAAGACAAATTTTAATGGAATTTTTTGTTAAAGCTAATTAAACATCTGGCTCCCTCATCACCACAAACAGACAGAAGATTAACTATAAAATAATAGCCAACTTCAAATTTGAACAGGGGTTTTGGAAACTTGCATTCACCTTTTGCTTTATCAGTTACTGTGTTTTCTGGCTGTTACAGAAAGTCACTGCTAACATAGGTGTCCATGACCACTTGCAAATGGCCTGCAGAATAGACTTTACACAGGCAAGCATTCAAGGAATAGAAACTAATTGATTAAGACCACTGTCTCCAAGAGTGAGTCTTATTTCCTTAATCACATCTTCATCATCTGCAGTTTGCAGATCAATCTTGACTTCAGGCATCATAGTTCTGTCAAAAACCACACCATCTGTTATGGAAATGCTGGGAGGCACTTGACAAATTTGGATCAGACACCTTTATTTCCCTTTGACATTTGGATGCAGGCAAGGCCTAATTGGATTTTGAGAGCAATTGTTGTTCCTGTGGATAATATCTTCCCACAAGAGATGTTCAAAGCCCTTTGGCTCGTTTTGCTCTTCGTATGGACAGCAAGGATCTCTTGTGTTTCACTGCATGTTCTCGGCTGTTCCTGCTGTTGGCTCCAAAACTCACATCTGATTCTTCTCTTTGATTCTATGGAGCCAAAACTTGGTGTTGAGTTGCCTTCAAAGCAGGCTGAGCTGGAAATGAGGAGCCTTCTCCAGCAGAAGGTCCAGATCCAGTGCTGGCCCTGTCCACACCTCTCTGCTTTTGCACTTCTCATCCCCACTTGCTCCTCCAGAACGGGTTGCTGATTGTCTGCTGAGCCCAAATCTGAACTGACCTGCTTTTGCTTGTTTTATTCCCAGCCATCACCACACTTGTCCCTTTTCCTGCTCTTAGACCTCTGCAGAAGGTGCTGTTCTTCCAGAGCCTGGGGTTATGATTTGGGGTGGAAAATGCTGAGAGTAATGTCCCAAACAGGACCCCTGTCCTGGTGCTGGCAGGGAAGGAAGTGTCCAGCTCCTGTGAAGAGTTTGGGTTCTCATGGGTAATGGAAATGCCTTGGGGTCACAGTTAAGTTTCTTCAGCCAGACCTTCTGTTCACCTTTTTTAAAATTGTTCAGCATGTTCTTTTGGTATTTTCAGTCCTTTTATTCTGTCTCGATTTCAGCTGTGAAAGTCTTTCAAGTGATTTTGGCAAGAAATCCATGAGAGCATTGGCTCAATAGTCTCCCATGTTTAATATTTTGATGTAGTTTTTTTATTTCCATTTTCTTCTTCCTTTTTCTCTTTTGGCTTTTCAACCTTCACTTGTTAAGGAAACCTTTAAAACCAAAGCATATTTCTCATCTATAACGGCGTGAATAAATGAATGTGAGCTCTGTGATTAATGTACCTTTATGTAGTTCTATATAGCATATCATCCTAGAAGGGGAAAAATGCTTTGTACTTCTTTTCTAGAGAGCATGCAGGGAGCTTGAGACAGCATCCAATATTTAGGGAGAACACAATAGAAACAAAAGGATGAGGATGCTCTGAATGCAGAAGGTAGTTATTAAAAAAGAAAAATCGTTCAATGAGCCCAGGACTCGTGCAGGACAGAGGGATTTTCCCTCTCTTATTTTACAGAGCTGCCATCTTCCAAATTGAAGTTGTAATTTCAAGTTGGGAAGTCCTGCTCCTGCACCAGCAGCATTGCTTGGTCCCACTGTGCTGGTATGTGATGGCAGTGATGTCTGTAGTGATTTTGGTACAGAAGGGAGGCAGTGAATTACTCCGGGAATAATTTTCCCATCCCACTGGTACATTCATGTCCCCTGGTAGCACCAAGAGGATGCTCTGGGGACACGAGGAGAGTCTCCTCCCATGACAGCTTAATTGCCCTGAGTACTGAGGCTGGCACTCACCCTCCAAAGGGCTGAGGTGTGTGAGCAAGCAAAAACAAAACAGGAAGTGGCACTTTGATAGAAACCAATAACGTGGTGCCAAATCAGGGTAGATCCAAATTCTCTAAAAAAAAAAAAAAAAAAAGGCTGGAGCCAAGATGAATGTCTCTGACATTCAGCTGCTTTTAGCACAGAAATCACATAAGATATTCACTTAGTAGGAGGAAAGAAGGTCAGAATGGTTAGCTGAGAGAACAATTAGGCAATCTCCACTTTTTTAAAATTTTTTTTTTGATTTTTTTATTATTAAACCAAAGCAAATTCAACTTTCTGGCTGTGCAGGCTCTCTTCCATTGTTTGTGCCTGGATGAGGGTGTGGAATCAAATGTCTCTGATTTGGGAGTCTCCCTGTGCCCAGGGCAGGCAGGAGGGAGCAGCAGGAGGGGATGGGGCACTGAGGTGCCCTGGCAGGGAACCTCAGGCAGGAAGGACGAGGCTGCCTTGGAGCTGCAGACCACGGGGCTGCTTCATCTGTAGGTGCAGCTGTTATTTGTCCACAGAGGACATTTCAAGCTGCTGGGGCAGGGGGGAACTGGACCTGTTCCTACAACAAGCACTCTATTTAAAACAGGAGATGGAAGTGTGATCTCTTAATTAGCTTGTTCCTCTGTTTTAGAGATGCCTCCCACTTCTGAGGGTTGGAATCTGTACTGCAGAGGTGAGCTAGGTATGAATTGTAGCTGTGAGGACCAAAACACAGTGCAATTCACTGAGCTCTGGCTGCAGACCCTCTTGAAACTGGATGGATTTCCCCCCTCTCCCCACCTCCCCCTATTAAACCTAAGCTGTTATGACATTTCAAAAGACTTTTAAATAAAGCATGGTGTGGTATATTTTGCATCACTTGTTGTCCTGAGGGATGGTGCAGCTTTTGTACTCATTTCCTTGGTGTTGTCTGTGATGGATAGAACTGCTTTCGTCTCAGTGAGGTCTTTGAATCTAGCAAGCCTTGACATCTAATGCAATCTGAATAATCAACAGAGGCAAATAATGAGATGCCAGGGCTGAGAGGAAAATTCCCGCAGCTTAATGTCCCAGTGCAGAGCCTGGTGTGCCAGCTTTGTAACCTGCTAATTTAATAATGGAGCCAACTGAGCTGTACACATAAAGCATCTTCCAATGTGCCTAGAAATTACCCTTTAAGAGCCAGTTCACTCTGTCTCTCAAAGTCCGTGATTTTAGGCCTGTGGGTTTTCTGTGAGATTGAAAGGGTTTGGGTTAATTAGGTGAAGGGGAGCTGGATAAACCTGGTTTGGCTGTGAAAACACAAGTGGGGTGTTTGGGGGTTTTGTTTGTTTGTTTGTTTGTTTGTTTGTTTGTTTGTTTTCAAGGGCTGTTGAGACCAGTGCCCAGCAATATGGATCAGGCTGGAGCCCTGGTAAACCTCCTGTAGCCTCAGTATCTGCATGTGTGAACATGCAGAAAGACACACAGTGATGTATGGCAACAGGCACATCTCTGCTTTAATGAAATCCTGCTGTTTTGCCTAACAGCACTTGAGAGCTTCAAGTGGAAGTTTACCCAGCTACACAGATCCTCAGTTTTCTTTTTTCCTTTTTTTTTTTTTTTCATAAAAAACAAACTTACAGAAGAGCTCCAAAGTATTTCCAGTCCCTCTCCAGTGCAGCTGGATAAATATTTTGGCATCCTCTGGGGAGAAAATAAACATGGGGCACAGTAATGAGTAAGCACAGCCTTTCAGCCTCTCTCTTTCTGGGCATTTGATGAAAGGCAGGCCAAATTCTGTGGTGGTTTCTTTACTGAACATCCCAGCATCTCCCTTGCTTTATCCTGCTGTGAGTGTGCACCATGTAAAAGGATTTGCATTTGCTGTTTGTAGTCATGGAGCCAAATCCAACCTGATCTGAACGATTTTCTGGGTTTTCCATCTGAAATTCTGATGCAAACTCACATGTCACTTGTACAAGAGGCTGCAGATGCAGGACAGGAGAAAATACCACCTCTGAGTTGGTTGGATGTAGGTGAATTATTTCATTATGTTTATGTGGGTTTCCTTAGTTCATTTGAGCTTCTAATATTTAAATTAATGTGTGACAACATCAACTCTAATATTGATTGCTGACCAGTGTGATAAACACTTGTACAAGCTCCAGTTGTTTTCCAATATTTTCTTCTGCTGTGCTCTTCTATTGGCAACTAATCTCTTTTAAGCTACATATAAAAACATCCTTCTTCAAAAGAACATGTTTGCTTTGGAGGCATTTCAGCCACATTCAAGAACAAACTTGCTCCAGTGACTTATTGCAAGCCCAGAGGAGTTCTCTAACATTGCAGCATCTTTCCTCTCTCTTTAGCAGCTGTTTTCTCCTTTTCTCTGCCTGTGAAAGACAGCTTTTGTGAGACAGGCCCTCATGGGAGCTGTTGTGTGATTAACCCTCCCACCCCCACGGGCAGCTTGTGCCCAGCACATTTTTTAAGCTCTCCCACACCCAAGGCTGCCTTTTGCAGCCCCACGCCAGCTCCCCTCATGTTTTCCTGCCTGCTCCCAGGCATCTGGGACTCCTCCTCACATGGTTTAGGACTGGAGTTGGTCCATCAGATCCAGGGATTGGTTCCTTTGGGCAGCTGAAAACCTGGAGCCAGGCCAACCACAAAATGTAAAACACTGGCTGTGCATAAGGGGCTTGTAACCCCCCCTGTCTCCTGGGCTGTGTCGTACCAAATCCTCCTGAAAGATGGGAACATTTTGTGAGATTTTGAGTACCAGTGCTAGATGCTGTAGTCCCTTCCAGAAGAGCCTGGGAGATTAAGCAGCCCAAAGTCCCCAAGAATTGTCCATGCCTCCACTGATTTTGGAAATGGTGCACAAGGTTCATGGCTGCTATTAAACATCACCCTGTAATTACCTGTTCAGAGTAAAGGGTTTGCTGGAGAAATAATTGGTTGGACTTTGTTAAAAATCGCTGCCAGCACCATTCCTGTCTGTGAGAGTCCCCTCAGGGAAAGTGGTGATTTTTGGATGCTGGGTGCCCATGTGCTCCTTGGTGTCCTACTGAAACGAGCAGAGCATGAAAAACCTCCCCATGGGCCCAGGGATGCTGCTGGCTGCAGTAAAGGTGGATCTGTGAAGAGAGCTGAGCTTCTGCTGATCATGTTAGCTGAAAATAGGTGAGATTGCAATAAAGACAAGTTTAATCACATTGAGAAAAGTGGTAATAACCTAGTTTTGGGCTGGCTCTGGGATCCTTTTCAGGTTTTTTTCTGCAGTTACTGCCTTATGAGAGAAAGGATGGGGGAGAGAAAAACAGATGTCCCAGATACAGCAGGCATTTCTGATAACTTGACTCCTAAAATAATCTTGCTTTATAGAAATTGATTTTGTTCTTTTTCTTTTACAAAGAACAACAGAGAGAAGGAGTTCATGTTTCCACAAATCCTCTCTAAAGGAACAGTACTATATAAATCAAACTCTGGTTCAGGAGGTTTGGGGTTTTTTTAATCTTTAATATTTAATTTAAGTCATCAGTTTGGACTGACATCTATTTGTCTCAAAAGGGCATAGGTTTTTATTTTCTATGTGAGAGTGGTATTTTCTTGTTTAATAGACCCTTTATATCATGCTAGGGAAAGAGGAAGAAGCTACAATATTCCCCCAATCAGTATCACACTCATGACACCATGTTTTCTCTGTAATGGATTCAGACTAAAATAAAGTCCTTTAAGTTTTTGTCTTCTCCTAAAGCCCTGGCATGTTAGGAGGATTTAGAGTCAGCCAGAATAAAAGCAAGGGCTGGGATGTGTGCAGCTGGCTTTGCTGCCATATTTCCCAACTCCTGGTGGAGCCATCCCTGACCCCTGCCCCAGCTGGGGTTTCTGAGCTGATGTTTGGAAAAGGGAGGGAGGATGGGGGTTCTGAGCTCCTGGGACCCCCTGTGCCCATCATGTAGCATCCATCAGTTTCAGAGAGAAAGTTCCCAGAGCCAGAAGAGCTTCTGAGCAAAAAATCTATTATTTTTTTTTTCTGAAGGTTTCTTTATATGCTTTAAGATCCAGCAGTAGGTATTAAAATAAATGTGTTTCTCTTCCAGGAGTTTGTTCAGTGTGCAAATAAAATCAACCTTTCTGCACAAAAAATCTGGAAGGTTTCAATTTAAAATTCATCGGGTTTTCTAGAGAAGAGTGTGGGGCTTTTTTCTGCATGTGTAGTAATGTATTGAGAGAAATCTTCATCTGCATAAAACATCAGAGAGCAAATGCCAATTACGGATTCATAGACTAGCAAAAAAATGTTATTCTTGATTTATCCTTGTGATAAGATTTATAAAGCACAGTGACAGTCTATGCTAAAAAGAATGACTCCAGTTGGTATAAATAAAACCAATAAACTTGACGGTAAGAGTGATAATATCAGCCCAAAACATGATCTGAACAGTATGAGGCAACACACAAATTGGTAGTCAATGTCCAGGGGAGAGGACTGCATTTCCTATTTGCACTTGAGGGATATATGAGCTCATTTGGGTCTGCAGGAGAGTTCTTGTGTGTGACTCAGAGGAAAAGCAATGAGAATTATTGCCCCACTCATTGAAATACCAGTTTATACTGAAGTCTCCACTCCTGAATTTGACTCGTTCATTGCAAGATGGGTTGGCACTTTCCAGTGTGATATGGAAGGACTCAAAATGTACATCTCAGGAGCCCTCCATCTAATTTGATTGCAGGCTGCAACAAAATGTAAAGTCCCCCATTAGCTGTGTGTCATCAGAGCAGCTCTGCAGTGATAATGTAAAAAACACTCCAGAGGATGATGTGTTTGCCCTGAGAAAGAGCTGCTTGGAGGAGATGCTGAAAGGTATCACCTGCTGGAGGAGGGCCATCCAGCCAGTGAGTGTGGATGTGCTGCTCTGCAAGCTTCAGCCTGACAGAATGCCTTCCTGGGGCACTGTGCCTCTGCACGGGGAGGGGGGCACAGCCAGGGCTTGAGCAAGGTGCCACAGAGCTGAGAAAAACTGCCCCTGGTGCCTGTGGAGTTCTCCTGCCAGTGACAGCCACGATTTTTGCACCTCTTGTAAGGCTAGAGCAGGATAAGATAGCTAAAAACGAATGAACAAAGTACTGATGAGTTGTGACACTGACTTTCTGTGCCTCAGTTTCTCACATATATTTTAGTGTCATGGTGATGACAGGATGTCAGTCAGTTTTGTGAGTCTGTTAGTAACGTTACTGTGTAAGTATGGATAATGGCTATTTTCTGTGATTTAAAAGCCTGCTGTGCCACTAGCAAAAGGACTGAGTCCAGCATTATGGGTTCGGATCCCCATTAATGTTAAAAATCCCATTGTTCTGAGCTCTCCTTTGTATGAACCCTCCTAGGCTGCCTGTCAGGAGAGGGCAGCAGGCAGCAGGTTGGTCCTGCAGGGATGGAGGGCCCCAGTGTTTGTGTGCACATCAGGTTTGGGTTGCATCTGTACCACTTCCCTGCCAGGGTACAGCTCCATGGTCCTCCTGGCCACTGGAAAACACAGCTCCTGTGAAAGCCTGGCCATTTAAAAAATGGGAAGTATGGAACTCTTGGAAACTCTGGATGGTATGGGCTGAATGGGGGCTTGGAGATCTCTGTGGTATCGCAGATACCAATGAGCAGGTCTGGTGTCTGCTCTGTGTGAGAACCTGGACATCAGAGGAGCATCACACCCAAATGGGCCATACAAACCTACTCAGCAACAGAGCAAGGTTGTGGGAGAGAGGGAAAGCTTATTCCCCCTGCCTGTGGCTATTCAAAAGCCTCACGTTTCTGAAGTAGTTTTTTTAGTTCATTTTTTTAGTTCATCAATTTACATTTATTTGTTCTTGTGCCAATATTCTTCCTCATCTGAAATAGCTCTTCTCTCTCCCCTGTGTTTACCCCCTTGATGTATTTATAGAAAATAATCACAGCCCCTCTCAGGCTTCACTTTGCAAAGCTAAGTGGAGCAGCTTGTCCACTTTCCTCTTACAACCCTGGCTCATCCCTGTTGCTTTTTGCTCTGAGTTGGGCATTGCTGAGCACAGGGGCCAGTGTGGGGCAGGGTATTCCCTGGTCCTTCCCAGTGATCTGTGCCCTGTGAATGTGTCAGCATCCTCCCCAGTAGTTGTGTGCAGAGCTGCTCATCCCATTCCCTTTGATTTTGTATGGCCACAGCCTGTCAAATGCTCATAAGCATTACCTCTAGTCTGTGCTAGACGAA
Organism: Prinia subflava; assembly: GCF_021018805.1. Classification (NCBI taxonomy): domain Eukaryota; kingdom Metazoa; phylum Chordata; class Aves; order Passeriformes; family Cisticolidae; genus Prinia; species Prinia subflava. The sequence goes on from NC_086261.1 coordinate 7,892,179, forward strand.
TGCTTTGCTTTTCCCCTTCCTCCCCACTGATAAGCTCCCAGGTGCTCACAGATATTCTTGCTGCTCCTTCAGTGCAGAATCATAAATGATTTTTTGTGTTTGACCCATCCCTCAGCCTCTTGTTCTGTGCAATTTCTCTAAGAATGCTCCCCAGCCCTCTGTCTAATGCCACTGAAGGCATTAGTGCCTTTCTGCTCTGTCTACAGATAATTAATGAAAATAGTAACAGAAATGGGTCCCAGACACAGAGGAATTCCTCTAATAATCTCCCCCAGCCTGCTCATCCTCCTCTCGAAATGGCAAGTCAGCATCCCTCCTACTGGGTGGGTGGGGAAGTAGTTGGTAGTTGTGAATTAATTCAAATAATTTCCAGTGAACTTAATTTTCCATGTCAGCTGTTTTGCTGAAGTCCTGATAGGTTATATGTGCTGCTTTAAAAAATGAGGATTTTTATCAGAGAAACATAATGGTGTCCCTGGGTGTGATTTATCTTGGTGCATTTTCTGCTGCCACCATTTGCTTCCAGAGCCCTTTTCTTCATCATGTATTAAACAGCCTCACTTGCTAGTGAAATCAGACTGGAGAACCTGAAGCTGCCCAGATTGCTTGTCTGCACTTCTAAAAAAAATGGAATATCATATTTTCTCATTCTATCTGATTGCACAGATTTATTTAATAAATCCTTGCCTTGTAGCTGTCTTACATCCAGATTTTCAAACCTGTGCAGAGAGGGTGATGATTCTTTCTTTGATGAAATCTATTGAAAACAGACCAGTAAATGAATCCCAGTCACCATGCATTTAATAACAAATGAAGGCAAATAAAGCATCCTTAGGGACTGTCATTTTTCAAGCTCTGTACAGGTAGCATGGCTTCAGGCTGCAGCAGTGTCTCAGTGCATTTAAACACCTTGTCACCTGCAAAGAGCAGTAGTTCAGATACACAAAGAATTTGGCAAAGAATGGCTGCAGAAAGGTTTGCAATGAGCTCTATTATCACTAACAGGTTTGTCATTAAAGTGAAATATCCTGTATGGACATTTCAACTTTTATCATTCCTCAGAAACTGCAAGCTAACATGGTATTAACTGAACTAGTATGATAGATGGCTGTGTTGTAATTGAATTAGTAGGGAAGCATTGACCTTTTTGATGTATAATGTCTCTGAATGTGAACAACAAATACAAACTAATGCTTTTATGACTTTGCTGGGTGAGTTTAGTCATCAACTAGCTTGTGATAAATAAGACATTGTATGTTCCAGTCGATGGAAAACATGTTTGCAGCTCCTGTGCTTGTATTTCTGTACTCTGTGAAATCAGCTCTGCCAGCACATGTTACTCAGGTGTGGCTTTTGTATTATGAGCTGGACCCAAATGTGAATTCAGGTCCTCAAAGGACCTTATACTGCTGGATAATGATAAGCCCAGCAGCTAGTGCTTGGTGTTAATTGTTTTCTCCCTTACTGTGTGGCCAGATTAGCTGACAACGACCTGAGGAGATTTCTACTGTTTCTGCAGCACCTCTCCTTGTCAAAATAGTTGTAGATCAATAGCTGTTACCTCCACAAGTTATAGTGAAAGTGGAGTTAGATGGGAAATGCAATTAGAATAGAGGAAGCTATTTGCAAAGAATTCATGTGTTTTGTTCTTGTTCTGTTTCTACACCTTGATACTTCCAGCTTCAGAGCAGAAAACGAAATTTTTCTGCTTTTTATTCAGTTTGGGCTTGACAGAAAAATCACTATTGCTCTAACCTAGGACATTTTATTAGTGTTTATCTGACCGTGATGAATTCACATATTGCTGCTTGCCACTGGAGCCAAAATAAATGATCTCCAGTGGACAGAGTGTGTGGGGTACTGATGGATGTCTGATCTGTCTCTTCCAATGCAGCCTAGGTCAGGAAACCTTGTCTTGAAGAACATTTGTTCACTGTGTCGAGTGAAGTGAACTGACAGGTCTCAGCCTGCATTTTGACATCTCCAAAATGGCATGACCTTGGTGCAGGAAGATTGCCCACCATCCCTCGTGCCTATGTGTAAGTGTGGCTAATTCCTGGTGGCTTTGGTTTTCTGCACCTCACTCCCAGTTTTGTGCAGTTCTCAGGTACTTTCTCGCACATGAGAATTTCCAAACCCCTCTCCAGGTCTGAGACTCAGCCACAGCCCAAGAGCCTGCAGCTATAGCAGCTTTCTCATAGTTAGTATTGATTTAGGTAAAAGTATAAACGTTGCATTCTTCCAGTTTGTGTGTCTGTCTCTCGCCTCAGGCTCCTTCTTTTCCTCTGTGGGATCAATTACCTTTTTATCCTTGGATGCAGTCTGGTATGCCCTGCTGGAGCACAGGAACAGGGCCACTGCCAGGACAGTTTGGATCAGAAGAGCCCCTCCAGTGCAAGCCTTTGTCCCCAGGAGGGCCAGCAGCAGGCATTTTGGGGAGCACTGCAGAAATGCATTGTCATGGCTTAATTTTCATCTAAGAAAACAACATATATTAGTGCCTTCACAGTGAGGTCAGAGTAAACCATGAAAGAGCAAAACTAGACCAACCAGTTACCAGCAGAAATCAAATTTGTCTCATCACTGTTTTTGTACATCTGTGCCCCACTATTTTTGGACATAACCCAAAAACTCATGTATGATTCTGATGCTTATCACTCCAAGTCTAGTAGTATAATTGTCTATAAGAGAATTTAAAAGCTTTTTTAGCTTTAAATCTTTGGTATTACTTGGTGGTGGTGAAGTTTTACAGTACAGATACTTAAAGGAAAAGGTCTCCTGTACCACCTTCTCTGGCTCTCTGCATCAGTGTTGGATGTAATGAAGATACTTTAAAATAATTTTGTCTTGCAAATTCAGGAGCAGGTTCTTGCTGGTCTTGGTGCAAATGTTCAATTGTGGCAAAGGGAGAAACCACCTCAAAGAGTATTTCAAGGGCAGCTCAGGGGTGAAAGTACAAAGCAGGGTGAGCTCTGTCCCCTCCCTATGCATGGAGGTGGGAGGCAACAGCTGCATTTCCATCCTTCCCAGCTTCAGCTGGGATCTGAAAACAGGGGACATGGCATCACTGCCTGTGAGTGTAGCTCACAGGGCACCTACATCCTTGGCCTTGGCACTTACTGCCCAGAAGCTGGCACCAGGAGTCAGGCTTGGCTGGTTCTTTGCACCTTCTTTCTCTGAGTAAACCTGCTCAGCCCCAGCCCAGCTGGGAATAGATGCAGCTTCTTGGCATGAGGCATTCCCTGGGGTGCTGCTGATCCTTGGACTTGTCTCTCTACCTCCAGGCAAGACTTTCCTGAGTCCTTGTGGATTTGAAGCACGCAAGCAGGTCAGTCATGACACACCTCATGGATCCTCTCTGGTACAGAGCAGAAGAGCAAATCCTTTAGGTTTGCTATCTCTCCCATGAGCAAAACAATTATGCCAAAAGTGCCATGTAAAATGTGGTTTTACATGGTCCCCACTGATAAAGCAATTATGGAAGAGCTGGGCTGCAGTGTGGGCATAATCCCCCAGACATCGCAGGGGAGGAGGAAGGACCTAGAATCCCTCACACAGGGAGCAAACCTTGCAAACCTAATAAAATGCAACACAGACACAGAAGGAAGAGAGATTCTTTTTCTGTACAACCTGCCCATGGTCAATGGGAGAAAAGATTAAATGCTAGAGAGGTTTCAATCTATTTGTTGTGGTTCAAGAGCCTTGTACAGGATGTGTCACAAACAGTTCACTGTCTCCATAATGTAATTTAAGCTACTGTGATCCATGTGGGTCATTCATCTGCTGTTTTTCCCAGCATGGAGAAGCATGACTTTTTGGCTTATTAAGACATCTTGTTATGATGCATCTTATTATAATCACTGAATCCCTCCTGTGAGTGAGCCAGTGGCACAGGGGAGGAATGCAGAAGAATGGGAATACCTGAAGACACTGTCCCCTTGTTCTCCAGTGGCAGTCAGATGGTGTCACACTGCCTGCTCCAGCCTTACCAGCTACTGCAGAAATCCCAGGGCTGCTGAGATCAATAAGCTTTTTGCTGACAATTTCAAATGAAGGGAGGGATTTAACCCTACCAAGCCCAAAGACACAACCTGGTGTGTGCTGCTGCCTGGACCTTTGGATTGCAGCCAGTGAATTTTGTACCACATTGAGGTACAAAGTGGCATGGAGAAGCCATCAAGGAATGACTTTTCCATGCATACACTCTGAACTATTCTTCACTCTAGGAGCACAAAAACATACATTGTTTCAAAGGATTATAAGGCAGACAAACTCAGCTCAGAGGTATGGATACTAGGAACAGGGGGAACAATTTAGAGATTTGAGCTGAGACATGTGAAAGATCTCCTTTAGAGCTTCTACAAATTCCCTCTCACAGGTCTTCCCCATATCCCCTCCCAGGGAAGCTGACCTTGGCCCCCACACAGCAGCTGTTTTTGCTGCAAAAGTTCACTTTTGACTCTCTACTTGCATGGGCTCAGCCAGAACATATTGCTCCATCCCTTAAAAACCTTGGAGCATCTGGTTAATACACGATCCTTATTCCCCCAGTGAAGAGCCAGGAAATGATTATAAATAAAAGCAGGGACAAAGAAGGCAGGATTAAGTGGAGATGCATTCCTGACCACCATCAGCCATGAACAATCTGGACCTAGGACTGTTCCCACAATGTGATATTGTTTTCTGGAGTAAAACTGACAGAGGAGATGGGAAACTAGAGCTTAGAACAAGCAAGACAGAAATACTGAGGGAGAAAAAGGCAAAGCAGTGCAACTTCTGATTCAGCTGGAGAAGGAGTCAGAATTAAACCACTCCATCACAGCAATGGTTGCTTTCCTCCAACCCACCTGGCAGAAATGAGAACTTGTCCTTTCCCTCAATAATGATTTGCAAAGATTCTTCCTTCATTTTCCAGACTGCAAGGCTGGAATTAGGATGAATAGCTAAATCCCCTAGGACAATTCAAGGCATTTCTCTGCAGGGCACACTGTGTCACACTGCTGTGGGGGATACAACCCACAAGAATGCTGGGCTGGAGATGTTGGTGCTCCCCAGCCAAGTGTCCAGAGGTGTTCAAAGATGGGGGGATATTCTGTATTATGTACATTTAATTTTTAAGCCCGAGAGGAGATGAAGCACCACTGAAGGCAATGGTGGTTTCTTAATTTCTTTATTTCTTCAGTTGAGACTGCAGGCTTTTCTGGAAGATACTTTTTAATCAAATGCTAACTGCTGAGCTAAACACAGTGGTGGTTATTGAGTGAAATGCTATGGGATATGTTATTTTGCAGACTGATGAGCTAATTGTCTCTACTGGCCTTAAAACCTGGATGGACATTTTAAGGAGATTCTATAAAAAGGCCATCCCAATAAATAATTACTCAGGGCAGTAAAAGCTAAGGCATTTGTGAATTCCTTGGTGACCACAGGAAATTTGAAGACTGTTTAGTGTATTACTAAGTGCCAGCAAGCACAATCAGACATCCATCGATACGACTGGAAAGTCTCCTCTGCCTTCAGTGGACATTTGGTCAGGTCATGGATGTGGAAATTGTGTGAGGACCAAAGCCAGCAGGGAGGCAGAGCTGTGCCACCCTCCATCACAGAGCATCCCTGGATGAGAGACATCTTCCTTCAGGTTTTGACTCTCTTGAGAAGGTTATTTTGATTTTCCTTTACCTTGATGTGCTTGGGGACTTGGGGATGAGCCAGTAACCTACAGAGAGACAGATTGCATAGAAAATTCACCTGAATTTGCAAGAAACCAGCACGTAGTTTGCACAGCTTGGAAGTGCCTTCACCTCTCTGGCACTCGCTGTGGAAGGTAACACCTTCCCAAGAGCTCACACAGAACAAAAATGTCTCCAGCCCTGACCTGAGACCCTACACAGCCTGTAGTGGAGCTGAGCTCCAGGGAGCCTTGCAAAGTGGCAGGTGCTTGCCTGTCACACCTGCTGCTGCCTTCACCTGTGAGCTGGAGAGGAAACACAGCCCAGCGAGCCCGAGTGGTGGCTGGGCACAGACAAACGTGAGCCACAGTGGCTCCATCTGCCCAGCCTTCCAGCACCCCCTCCCTCCTGGGGGCTGCACTTCAAAAACAACCCCTTGATTATCTTTTCCTTCACTTTTGACCTACAATCTATTGCACCTGTGCTTTTGTGCATGTTCTCTCCAGAGCAGAGCTTGTCTGTGCCATGACCTGAGAGATGTTCTAATCTTACCCTTTCTGCTCGTGGTTAGCAGTGCATTCACAAAGACCAAAACTGAGAAGTGAAGGCTCATTTAGAAAAGTATTAGTCATGAATATAAATAATGGAGTTGTTCTGGTTTTGAGTTTAAGTTGGTTAAACAAACCTAAATATAACATTTCTACTCTCTGATCGATTAGCCCATGGCCACTTTAATCATCAGTGTTTTTCTACGTGGTTTTAAAAGTGCACTTTACAAATGCTCAGACATGCAGTATGGGGGGGAGTATATTTTCTACAGGTGTTTGTGCCAACAAAAGCCAGTTGCTCCCACACCCACTGAAAAGAAATTCAATTTAGCAGAGGGAAACTCATTAAAAAATTTATACCAATATTCACAAAAATATTTTATCTTATCCATTCTACTATACAGTTACTGTTCTTTTTGTTTGTAAATACATTGGGGAAAAAAAAATATCACTTCTGCCTAGAACTGCTGTCAAGTTGTACTGTTTTGAGGAATTTGGCATATTCTCCAGTCAGCACATCTGGTATGGGTGGATGCTCTTCAACAGACTGATTTTTTATTTTTTTCCTGGTTGCTGTTATATTTCAAGTGATCCTGTGCCAAAGCCCGTTTAGCTGAACAAGAAGTTTGCCCATTATCAATCACTCACTGATAACTGCTGCCAGCTCCAAGATGCATCTTTCCAGGCACAGCCTGTGTGCACACTGGCTGCAGGAGTCAGCTTCAGCAATACTGAGACCCTGCTGAGATTTCAGAGGAAGTGCAAATACGGAGTACTTGGTAAAAATAGCAATCTGCAGGCTCCGTATTGCTAAGTGCTATTTAACGATGCAGAAAGTTTTAGTATCTGTCTTTAAGCTAAGAGAGGGTTTAATGTTTCACCCAGACCGTGACAGAGAGGAAGAAAGCAGTGCCCTGGGTTGTCTGGCTCTTCCCCCAGAGGTTGCCTTGCTCTCCCAAATCCTGGTTAGAGACCTCAGGGAGCACAGCAGGCTCAGAGAGACTTGTCTGGAGTGTAACTAACTGTACTCCCAGCACAGGCTATGCTTTGGGCTTTAGATATTCTCTTTCTCTTAAAAGCAAACCCAGAAGAGATTAAGAACTAGAACATTGGAAAATATAAACCTGTCTCTGCACTAAAGGTGGTATTGGCAAAGAACTGTTTTTTCTACAGTTTAATACCATCAGAATGCTGCTAGCTGTTTAAGAAATGTCTGCGCTGAGGAAGGTGCTAGGTAAAGTCATGTCTCATTTAAAATAAAATCTATTTTCTTTTAGTAAAAGAGATGCACCAGGAAATGGTTTGGGGGTTCCTGAAAGCAGCTAAAGCTCCAAGCTGACTGATGGGTTTTTGGTCTTGATTTCCAAAGGCACAAATTTACACAGAGGTCACAATAAAGAAGGTGAAGGAAAGACTTGCTGCATGAAGACTTGTTGGTGCTTTTAAATGAGCCTTTGGGGCAGTCTCTTTGCTATCACTGGGACAAGCAGCTTAGTTTGAAGTTATAAATACTTGCATGAGTCCCTGCCAGGAGGAGCACACAGCAGCTGTGTGGTGCTGCAGCCACTGGCATGAGAAAAGGCAAAGTGAGAGCCCTGAGCCCAGGCTTGTGATGTTTGTCCTGGCTCCCGGGATGCACACTGCTCTAGAGGGGTTGCAACAGAGAGGAAATTTTGCAGGAGACTGTGGATAAGACATGAGTAGAAAAAACCTGCACCTCCACAGGGAGTTGTTCACATGGAAAGGGAGCCAGAAAGATTCAGAGAAATATCTAGTGAGTGTCGCAGTGATGAAAATCAGATTTTCTTTCTTAGATCTTACCCTCAGCATCAGTTTCCCCTTCTGCATCCATCAGTTTCAGTATTTCCAGCCCTGTGGAACTATTCCTGTGCACAAATAAAAAGCACCATTGCTGCTGTGGGAGAGGACAGTGGCAATGTGTTCATTTTTGTGTAGCTGGAATTGACATCACGTATGAATGAGGAATGTGCTCTGGCCCTGACAACAAAATTGGGCTGAAATATCTTTATATTAGGGGTGTGCTACATAGAGAAGAGATTGTGAGGAACTGGGCACTATTTCTGCAGCACTGTGATACCAATCAAACTGGGAAAGGTGGGTGTGCTCAGTCCTGGACACCCCTGGCTTGAGGAGACATCTGCATCCTGTGGGTCACCCGTTTAGTTTGGAAGGAGTTGCTGAAGCAGAGGGGAAGGAAGATGGGAGGCCTGGAGGGAAGGTGGAAGCCATGGGGGAGCCAGACAAGGTAAATGTGCCAACTGCTGAAGGGAAGATGAAAGGGAAAAGAAGAGTGAAGAACAAAGCAGAAATGTCAAGGAAAGGTGGCGAGGGGAGACAGGAGTTGATGGTGCTAAAATTAGATGGAGAATGGGGACAGGGAGAGTTGATCCAGTGCTCTCCTCTTGGACGAAATTCCCACTGAAGCTGCTGTCAAATCTGGCCTGGGGAGGGAGGAGAGCTGGAGTCCAGATTGGAAAGCAAAGGAAAAGGGAGGGGACAGGTGTCCCTGCAGACCTGCAGCACCCCAGCTGCTCAGAGAGGATTTCCCTGGCCCCAAGGGGAGCCAGCCCTGCTGCCCTCAGGACACACCACCCACTGTAAAATCAGTGTCTTGTGTTTGAGTCTGCACCGTGTTTAACTGTTTCAAACCAATTTTTACAGGTGATTCCTAATTATATGCTGCTGGTCGCAGCCCATAAAATGATAATGAAACCCTTGCCATCAATTAAATGTAATTTCTGCATGCTGAGGTGGAAGAAAAGAAGGCAAAAGATGAAGTCACCAAATTTTCCTCTGGTGGCAGCTGTGGGAGCCAGCTCTGGAAACCTCTCAGAACCTGGGCAAAAGCAAGTAAGATCAGCTAGACCTGAACTGGGGGTAAGAAATGTTTTCTATTTATTCTCTGGTGTGTGCAGTTCTAAAGGGTACAAGAGAGCTCTTCTGACTACTCTGATGACCTGAAGGCATCTGCTCGAGGAAGTGGTGTAGGGCTGAAATCATCCAGCTGTGAAATTTGCAAGTGAATGGATACTTATAGACTAAAAAATTCTGACAAAAGCATGGAAAATGGGACCCAAGGACACTGCCTCTTTTAATGCTGTTAAGTAGTGATAAGAATAATGTAGTATAAACGTATTTTTCTTCAATTTGAAAGGATTTATGTTTACCTACTCCTCTTGTATTAGCTGCTGTGTGTGTTAAGTGTCTTTATAGATATTATATATATGTTGAATCGCACACAATATTCTTCAAAGTCAGTGGAAGAACCTGCACATCAGTGGGTTTCAAACAAACCCCCCCTCCTGACCCCTTGTTTCTCTGAGGAAAGCAGAGAGCTCTGTGTCCCAAGGCTGTCAGAATAAGCAAACCACATATTTTAGGCCAGTTTGTCCACAGTGGTCTGATGTCTGTGGTGTGCTTGTGCATACGACCCTTCAAATTAGTTCATCCAGGAAAGGAAAGCCGATAGTCCACTCCCCAAATGGTGTCAGTGAGAGGAGAAGCCGAGCCTTTGACATCTTACTGCTTTCTTTCACCCAGCAACACCTCTATTAAAAACTCTCTGCAGTATTTCTGTGTGGCCAGCAGCAGGGGAAGAGGCAGAGCTGTGATTGAGGTAAGACCTTGCCTGCCCAGACGGAGAGCGCGCGTGTCGCGGCGCTGCACGTGTGCCACAGCACACCTGGGGTGGGCACCCCACACCCTGAGCCCTTCCTGCACCTCAGAGCCTTCCCTGCAGGGACCACCTGCCTGAGGGGGGCTGTGGGCAGTACAGGGGTGTGCATTGGTGGCATCGGGGGCGTTTGGGGTGGTGGGCATGCAGGGCAGTGGGTGCTGTCATGGAATCACAGAATTCTTTAGGTTGGAAAAGACCTCTAAGATCATCAAGTCCAAGTGTTAACTCACTATAGGCAAGTCCACCTCGAAACTGTGTTCCCTAAATGCCACATCTACACGTCTTTTAAGTACCTCCGAGGAAGGTGACTCCACCAGGTGACTTCCCTGGGAAGTCTGTTCCAGCCTGCACCTCTCAGTGAAGAAAGATTTCCCAGTATCCAACCTCAACCTCCCCTGGTGCAACTTGGGGCCGTTTCCTCTTGCCCTATCTCTTGTTACCCGAGAGAAGGGATCGACCCTTGCCTGGCTACCAGCTCCTTCCAGGGAGTTGTGAAGAGCGATAAAGTCACCCTCTCCTCGCCTTTTCTGCAGGGTGAGCAGCCCCAGCTCCATCAGCCGCTCCTCCTCAGACTGCTGCTCTCGGTGTCCCCGGCTGGGAAGAGTCGGGCTCCATTCCCGCTGTGGCCCCCCTTCCCTGCCCGCCTTTGCGGGCTCTGTCCCCTGCTTTGCCAAGCGCTGTCCCCTCTTTTGCGGGCTCTGTCCCCTCCTTTGCGGGCTCTGTCCCCTGCTTTGCCAAGCGCTGTCCCCTGCTTTGCGGGCTCTGTCCCCTGCTTTGCGGGCGTGTACCCTGCTTTGCCAAGCGCTGTCCCCTCCTTTGCGGGCGCTGTCCCCTGCCCGGACAGCGGGGCTGGCGGTGCGGGGGGAGCCGAGCGCTGTCCCCCGCCCCGCGGAGCGCAGGGACTCACATTGATAATAACAATAATAGGGCTAGTTTTAATAATAGGTTTTAGGGAAACGGAATCTCGGCCCCCCCCCGCCTCCCGCCGCCCCCCGTCCCTGCGGAGCTGGGCCCGGCGCTGCCGCAGCGCCCGGGGCCGGCCGGGGCAGCCCCGCCGCGGCTGCGGGCCGGGGGGCGGTGCGGGGAGGCTCGGCTTGTGGAGCCCCCTCCCTCCCCTCTCTCCCCTCCTTCTCTTCCCTCTCTCCTCCCCTCCCTCCCCTCTCTCCCTCCTCCCATACCAACCTGCTGCCGCCTTTGTCAGCGCAGCCCGACGCTATGGCATCCTGCTGGGGCTTCAGGCTCGGGCTCTTCCTCCTCCTCCTCCTCCTCCTGGCCGGGAAGCGGCTGCTGCAGCGGCAGATCCGGCCGTGACGGCCGCGCTGCCCGCGCCAGAGGCAGGCGGAGCCCGCAGGTGAGCCCCAGGTGCGGGAGGGGTGGGCAGGGGGAAAGGGGCGCAGGGGACAAGCCCCCCCCGCTCTCCAGCCCCAGAGATGCCCTGGGCACCCAGGGGTGCCGGGGAGCGCCTTCAGCACCGGCTCCCCCCGCCCGGCTGGGAGAAGGAGGAGTAAAGTGCAGGTAAGAGACCACTCAGTCCCTGTGGTCCCCAGCGGTGCCCAGGGGTCCTGCCTCTTTGTTAAGCTCTCTAGGAAAGAGGGTACTCCAGAATCGTGAAACTCGGTCTGGGACTTTGGCAGCTTCACTTCAGTCCCGCACATCTGGATCTGCCCGAGAGGAGCAAGTGGGTGACCCGTGGGCTGAGCCCCAGGGACCCCCAAACGGAGTCTGAAGGGATGGGGATCAGGGAAGCTGGACCCACCAGGGCAAGGGAGCAGTCAGGTCTGGAGTGGCCGTGAGATTGCTATAGGTTTGCTGTGCAAAAATCCAGCTTGCCCAGAGATGGGATAAATGGCTCATACCTAATTCAATTAGAGTTTTCTGTGTCTGTCTGTCAGTGTTTTTAATGGTGTCTCCTTATACAAAAAATTCTGGTAAGAACGTGGCTTGGATGTGCTCTAACAATGTATTGGGAAGATTTGTGTATGTGTGTATGGGCCAAGAGTTGGCAAAGAATAACCAAGAGTATATGATGCAGTAATAATTCAAGTAATTTATTTCACAATTTTTGAATGATTGTTTGCACTTTCCCAGATCGTAGAGATACCTTAACAGGAATTGCATAACAGAACCATGCAAATAATCAGCCTAATGTTACTGTGCAAGAAAAATCAATGGCAGACCCTGTGCAACTTGAGGGGTGAGGGTCCACTGCTTTTATCCACAAGTTCCCTATTAATTTATGCACTCAGATCCTTTAAAAACCGCTGAATTCTGGGATGTTGGGGAAACTGAAGTGTTGTGCGGAGTCTTTTTACAGCAGAGCCTGCCTCCGTTAAGGAGCTGGGTTTGTAAAGTGCGGTTTTCCAGGGCTCATTCACACAAGATAAGAGCCAGAAAAGAGCAACTTCTTCCAGTGCTGCTCCCAGCGACCCCCGGTGAAGCTGGAGGAGGCTGGCAGTGGGATGCCCGGGAGGGTGCAGAGTGTGCATCCTTCCCGTGCACAGCAGCAGCCAGGGGCACAGGCACCGTGAGCTGCTGGCATGCGGCTGTTCGCTCCCTCCAGCTCTGAAGGAGCGAATAAAAAGCACACCGGAGAGGCAGGGAGCCCGCACCCACCTCCCACCTGCCCCGGGCACTGAGCCCACCCTGCTCCTGCCCAGCCGAGGAGACAGTCCGGAGGAGACAGCCTGCGTCAGACTGGCCGGGAGGACTTTTCCATGAAAGGTGGAAAAGAGCAGTTGCCATTGCACGGGCAGGGCTCCCAAGTGCATGTTTTAGTTTTCTTTTTAATGAGCAGCAGAAGGCTGGAGGGAGGAGGAGGAATAAGGTGTGCAGAAACCGGTATTGTTTCCCCGAGTGCCAGCTCCCGTGTCTGTGTGCAGTGGAAGCCAGATGGGGCTCGAGGTCCCTGTTCCTTCATCAGAAATTTCTTAGTGTTTTGACAGAGAAATGGATTTACTAGTGTGGGAGAAAACAAAAACTGAATTCTGTCTGGATGGGTTACATTTCATGTGAGGCAAGCGTTGCCTGCCTTGTTTTATAGTATCTGGTGTTGGGAAGAGAGACTGAATGATTTATGAGCTCAAGTTAATAGTAAAACAGCATATCACTGCCTCTGTATTAATGTTCTGCTGTGCTGGAGTGGCTGGCTCTTTCTGAGGGAATTTATGCAAGGATCACTTGCTGTGTGCCGTTGTTGTAGTGCCATTCTGGGGTGGCCCCTTAGTCGCCGTGGGGGGAACAAAACAAGGATGCTGTTTCCCTCTTGGCTGGCAAATCAAAGGGAGAGGGGAAATGATGACTCCAGCAGTCACATCTGTGGTTATCTGCACCTGCTGTGGACATTGGGAAATGGGGAGAGCAAATGTCAGTGGCACAAAGAACAGGGGAGGAAATGAAGGAGGAAATAAGAGAGGAAGATAACGTGGTCTGTCTGCCAGTGGCCATGATTCAGACTCATGCAGGGCACCTTGCTCCCCTGCAGCTGCTCAGGGAAGTCAAGTGGTGGGACTGTCTCTTGAATCCTGTGCTGGGGTTTATCTGTCCCAATATGTGCTGCCCTTAGATCACTTGGCAGGGCAGGGTTTGGGCTGAAGGAGTCACAGGAAAGCAGCCAGGGCAGCTGGGAAAGCAGTAGTAATTTCATGAATTCCTGTGCATGGCAAATTTATAGGGTAGTCAGGAGATGAGGGGACCACCTCTACCCCACTGCTGATTTGGGAGGTGGTGAGGACAGGACGTGCATTCTGGCTTTTCTGCCACAAAGCAAGATGCATGAAAGGGTCTGCAGGTTCCTCTGGTCTGGAGAACCACAGGGGAGAGGTTTCATAGAGGCTTGGTTCCTAAAGGCACTAGAAAATAGAACAGTATATTCCCTTTGTGCAGCAGAAAGCTCCGGGGGATGGAGGCTGCAATTGTAATATTCTTGGACTTCTCCTCGAGAGGCTGAGACCGTGGGTTAGTGGTAAGATGAGAGCTCAGTTCATTGCTCCTGGTGCAGGGCAAGAAGGCATTGATTTGTGGTAATCTGGAGCTCATCTGTGTGCAAGGAGAGCCAGCCCCCATCGACTGGCTGTGCAATGTGATGCTCTGCAAGTCCATGCTGGGATATAATTGTGCTATTAGAGCAGCAAATGTCAGATCTCGGGAAGCTGAGTCAAAGCGACCCTTCCAGTGGTAATATGACAAAATCATTAAGGATGAAATGTTAAGTGGCTCCTTTGGTCAGAGATGGTTTTGGTGAAGATAAATAAGCCAGATCCCATCCCTTTGTCTGGGGAGCTCCATGTGTCTGGAGACCAAGGTCCATTTGAGGGGGGTTTGGAGGGTGTGTGTGGCTGCTGGCAGTGAGGGTAAGGCATGAGGACCTTGGTGGAATTGAGGCCATCTGAGGAGACCCTGTGCTGCTGCTCTTGCTGAGGGTGCTTGCATTTGCTCTGCTGCTTTTGACTGGTTCGTGACCCTGTACCCTCTTTGAAAGGCCTCTCTGTGCTTATTTCAGAGCTCTGCATTTATGTGCCACGTCTCAGTCTATTCTGGTCCTGCTTTGAGAGGTACTGAATGAACGTGGACATAATGGCTGAGATGGTGCTTGGCCAAGTGCTTGGCACCCGGGATGTGGCAGCCTCTGGGGCGGCCTGCCAAGAGGCACCTGTCTTTGTCGTAGGCTGTTAGGAGGCTTGACAAGAGGCAGAGGAGCTTAATGTGCCACTAAAAATTTTGGCACCAGGTTTTTACATCCCTGAACCAGGAAACAAGATTCCAAGGCCCTTATATATTATTCTTACGGGGCAGTACATCCTGTTCTTCACAGCCCCAATCTGTTGATGCTCCACTAGCAGCAATGTTTCTGATGCTCTGGCACAAGGGAGCACCAATTTCCATGCTCAGGCTGAAGCCCAGAGATACCTTTCACACCTAAAATGCTCTCACACCAAAAAGCTGTTTGTGAACAGCCAAGAGGTGAAGAGGAAATTATTCCAGTTCTTAGCTAGCTTTCTTTTCCTCAAGGCCTACATCTGAGTTTGCAGCCTGCCTTTTCAATTTCCACCTCCCATATCTGAGTCTCAGTTGAATGAACTGGCTGAATTCCCACCTGAGCAGGTTCAGCTCTCTTCTGCTCACCCTGGTCTCAAAGCCTCTGTCACCTCCCTAACCTGTCACTGCTTTATAGCTGACTGCCACCTGCCAGGCTTGGGTCTGGGAGCACAGGGGCAGGACTGAGCTAACCCAGCCTAGCTGAGCTCTCCTGCTTTGGTTCTGTGCTCCAGTGCCTCCACCATACTGCTTGTGTATGCATTGGGGTCCCCAAAACAAGGGTTGGTGCTAAGCAGAAGCAACATGAGATAGGGGGTAGGCAGCAGGGCTTTCACTCAACTTACTGAACTTGTCATCACTCAGCAGCCTTGCAGATCAGGCTGCACCTGAGTGTTACCAGATTCATAGTTTTTAGAAACCTGAATTGAAGTTAAAACCTCAGGTGATGCTAAGAACTCTTTGGTAGAAAGCAAAAATTTTCAAGAAGCTGTACCTAGAATATCCTCATTGGGTTGAGAGAGTAAAGAGAGAAAGATGGGGAACAAAATAGGTTGACACTTTCAAAAATAGATTAGTGCAAACTGGCTACTTGAGTGTTGGGGAGAAGGCAGGCTGCTGGCAGGCTGGCACAGGGTGTGCATCAGGCTGTGAAAATGTATATCCAGGTGAGGGGTTTGCAAGGATCTGTGAATTTACAAATAGGAGGAGATAGTTGCTTTTGCTGATATTCAGCCTGGAGGTGACAAAAAGACATATTTTCACTCCTGTCCCATGTGGCAGATTTATAACATGCGGAAAATTGGCTTGCAATGCCAGTCCCCTGGCAGCTGGGAATGTCTCTGAGCTCCACTTCTGAAGTTTATTCTGTGAGGAACTTGGTAGCCTTGGTGGTAACTAGCAGAGTTTGGACTAGTGTAGGAAATCATTAATGGTGACATATCAGAGAAATACAAAGGCAGGCTGTGAAAGAGGCTGTGCCTCCAAGCACACACTGCTGAGAGAAAAAGGATACCAGCATCCTCCTCCAGCCTTTTGCATTACTTCTTGGAGCTGAGCACAGAACAGTAAAACATTTTTTCTCTTTTGTCAGCAGGCAGAAGGGTTGTGCTGCTATGCATAATACAGGAGCTTTAAAAGCAAACATGCATGCAGCACAGGTGTTGGAAAATCCCTGTAGCCATTGCTTTCTGAGAGTTGTGTTTACAATCACAGGAATACATTCACGTTGCTGCTGCTCAGCTCCTGATCACACACAGTGGAAAGATGTTATTTAAATAAACAACCGAGTTCATATGGAGACTTGTTTTGTATTCTTTTGGGTAACTATTGGCTATGAGAACTGAAGTGCTCTGGCTTCTGATACTGCTAGCAAACACTGATGTGTAATGTCAGGGCAGGGGATGAAACAAGAGCCCTGGATTCTGGAGTAGTGCTCAGGAGTCCTGAGGTTTTTCACCAGAAGGAGCCTTTTAAAGATGAGTAATAATAAACTTTGAAATGTTGACTTCAGTGCTTTGCCATTTGGGTGGATATTCTGCACTTGATGGAGGAGAGGCCAGTTCCAGGGGTCATCTAAGGGTGGGAGTGAATGGGGGAAGATAATGGGGCAAGATATCTTTTTGGGAAACAGAGAAGATTTCTGTCATTCCTATCAGTAAGAATAACAAAGACAGAGTGACCAAACATAGCAATTGGCAGACTGTATCATCCTGTGCTCTGTCTTTCCCAGTAGCCAACATGACAAGGATTTCACAATAGATGGATGAAAAATCATCACCATCCCTTCCTAATCCATAATAGCTAAAGGTTGGTTTCAGTTCTGAAAGTGCAGGGGTTTATATTCTCCCCGAGATGTTTGCTAGTGTTAGCTGTGCTTGTTCAAGCTGTTCCTGTTATCCACACAAATGTGAAGCTTTTGCTCTTCACCTCTGCCCTGTCATTTCGGGATGGTGAATGGAAATGCACTCCTAGGCTTCACTGGGAGCACATCACTGAAGAGGATATTCTCTGTCCTTGATATTTCTCTGTCTTCAAATCCATCCTGATTGGCAGCCAGCCCTCTAGCATCACTGGTTTGGTTTCAAGCTTCAGTAGGATTTTTTCTTTAACTCCTTCTGTTCTTTGCCTAATGTTTGACTTAAAAGCTGAAACAGGGCCCACACAAATTTTCACTGGAAACCTGGCAACTTTTCCATTCTTGAACCTTATACTTAAGAGAAGGTATTTCTGGAAAAAATATGTCAAAGTATCCAAAGGAGATAATTCAGAGTAGAGGAGAAAATAATGGTTTAAAGTAAGCAAGATGGTAATTATGTTCTCAGATAACTTCTAAAAACATGTCAGAAGTTTATTGTCAGAAAATCTTCCTCAGAGCTATTTGCATTCAGATATGAAAACATGGTGCAGTAGATCAGCCCTGGTTAGGCTAGGACTGGAATTACTGCAGAAAATTTGATGCTTAAACTGTGATTTGAACCTCTCATAAGTTGGTAAGAAATTCTGTGACAGTCCCATAGAAAGTCCACTGGGATTGTCCATCTGCCATTAGTTCAGCCTCTCCAAAGGTTCTGCTGTTTATTCACTTGGTTGCTTTAGCAGACCTTGGCATAAAGGAGCCTTCTCTGATAAACCCCTGTATCCATTTAAGTGTTGATTTATTGGATGCTAGGATTGCAGCCTGAAGTTCAGAACATGAGGATGAGTTATAAAACCAAGCCCTGGATGACATAGTTACGGAGTCAGGCCCCATCTCTGGCTGAGTTGCAAGGCCCTGGGTATTGTCTGTGGGTGACTTATGATCTTTTTTGTGTTGCTGTAGAAGTGGAACGCGGTTTCCAGGCTGAACAGCAAAATACGCTCAAGCCATGGAGTCCAACCAGGAATCCTCTCTCTTCCTGGTGAAGATATTGGAGGAGCTGGACACGAAGCAGAATACTGTTTCTTACCAGGATCTCTGCAAGTCCCTGTGTGCAAGGTTTGATTTATCCCAGTTGGCCAAGCTCAGAAGCGTGCTGTTTTATACTGCTTGCCTGGATCCTAATTTCCCAGCGACTTTGTTCAAAGACAAAATGAGATGCACTGTAAACAATCAGCAATCAAAGAAAATCATGGTTGCAGCAGATATAGTAACAATATTCAACCTCATACAGATGAACGGGGGAGTGGCCAAGGAGAAGCTTCCAGTTGCAAGGCACAAAGTGAAGAAGAAGGAGTCCTTCGAGTCCTGCAGGTCTGACACAGAGATCTGCAATATAGCAGACTGTGTGCCTGACTGTGTGCCCAACTGTGAGCTCAACGACCAGGACTTTAACCGGGGCTTTCCAGTCAGAAGGTCTTCGAAATGCAGGAAGATGGACTGCAAAGACTGCCAGCAGTTTGTCCCCTCATCAGAACCCAACTTCTTGCTCGGTGTTAATAAGGATGTGAAGGGCCGGGCTGCCTCTCTGGACAGGCTGCAGGCACTGGCGTCCTACTCTATCGCCACGTCCCCTCCGTGTGAGATGCAGAGTACGTACTTCCCCATGAACATTGAAAATGAATCTATTTCAGACCAGGATTCCTTGCCTATAAGTGCAGGCATAAAAGAAACTTTCATTTCAAATGATGAGCCGTTCCTGATGCAGTCGTGTGTCCAGAAAAGAAATATATTCAAAGAAGATTTTCATAATCTGATTACAATATCTCCCAACTTAATACCGTCCAACAAAACACCAGAAGATGGACACAGAGAGCCTCAGAACAGGAAAGAAAGCTCTAAGCAGACTTTCTTCAACCACAGCTTTGAAATGCCATACAGCAGCCAGTACTTGAATCCAATTTATTCTCCTATACCGGACAAAAGGCGAGTGAAGCATGAAAGTTTAGATGATCTTCAAGCTTCAACATATTTTGGCCCAACTACTGTTCTTGGACCACAAGAAACCAAAAAGTGGACTGGAAAGCCAACTAAGCAAACTGCCTGGCCAGCTAAAAGCTGGAGTTTAAATACGGAGGAGGTCCCTGACTTTGAACGCTCATTTTTTAATAGGAAGCAGTCTGAAGAGAAACCGCGATACCAGAGTTCGAGCAACCCATCTCCAAACTTTCCTTCAGTTGACAGGCATCAGTCCTACCTAAATGCAAAGGATCAGCAACCAATTATGCAGGCAAACTATGCTGTGAAACCCAATGGGCATAAACCTAAGGAAATTCCTTCCATTCTAGATGTGGAGAAACATGAGCCAGTCAAAAAGTTTAAGGATAAAAGCATTAACTGTACTTCTGTCCAGATCTTAAGCATCGACAGGACCATGAGCGTGGGGACACAAACAGAGCAGCAGGTTCTGGAGCACAAGAAATGCAAGGATTTGTGTGCAGCAGGCCAAGCCAAGTACGGCGAGCGGCACTCCCTGAAGCAGTCGGATGATGACTCTGAAATCGTGAGCGACGACATCAGTGACATCTTTCGGTTTTTGGATGACATGAGCATCAGCGGGTCCACGGGAGTGATGCAGTCCTCGTGCTACAACAGCACTGGCTCCTTGTCTCAGGTGCATAAATCAGACTGCGAGAGCTCACCTGAGCACAATTTGACTAAGATCTCCAACGGGAGTGCCTGTAACAAACTGGACAAAGTGGTCAGGGCGGACGGCAGTAATGCAGATGATGAGCTGAAAACGAGTGTTTGCAAATTAGTCTTGAGGATTGGTGAAATAGAGAAGAAACTGGAATCTCTCTCAGGTGTCCGAGAAGAAATCTCTCAAGTCCTGGGAAAATTAAGCAAGCTGGATCAAAAAATCCAGCAGCCAGAGAAGGTCAGCGTACAAATAGATCTCAACTCTTTGACAAGTGATGCTGCGTCAGATGAGAGCAACTCCCCGCAGATATTTCAGTGCCACAACACCCCTCATGGAGGCAAACTGGAGAATAATCCAGAATGGTGCTGTTCAGATGCCAGTGGAAGTAATAGCGAGAGTCTTCGAGTAAAAGCCTTAAAAAAAAGTCTGTTTACTAGGCGATCATCAAGGTCATTAACAGAAGAAAACAGTGCAACCGAATCCAAAATAGCGAGTATTTCAAACTCTCCCCGAGACTGGAGAGCTATTACTTACACCAACAAAGTTGGCATTACAGAGGAGGAGATGAAAGAGAGAGATGGAGGAGAAAATAAGGACTGGCACAGGAAATCTAAAGAGGTAATTTCAATTTTAACTCACATAACAAACTCCTAAAAATAATGTGGTTATGAATGTCTTCTATAGTCATCACAAGCCTCGGGGTATGACAATGCCTTGCCCTGCCATGTTACGCCTGCCTTTATTGTTATGATAATTGAGTGATTTTGTACCTGTAAGTTCTTGCTTGGTAGCTGCAAAATGGCCAAGTTTCTTCTTGAAAGCTTTGCTTTTTTGCAAAGGGAGGGTGGTAATTGGGTGACATCTTGGGAAGGTGATGGTATTCTTCATCATCTGTAGCAATATAAGGATGCCCGTAATTACCTTGGTGAAAAAGGTGTGGGGAAAATTGAAATTCTGTACTGATTGTTTTAGAAGGGATATGTTGAAATTGAGTTGTGATGGCTTTTATCAGAGAAATATGCACATATTTAAAAGCCAACAAAATAGATTCATGGATTCAAATCCCTCAAGGAAAAAAACTCCTGTATGTGTACCATGAAATGTTCATTGTAGTTATGTTCTCTCCATCTGACTTTCATGGTCATTTAAATGAGTCTTAAGCCTTCTGTTGTGGAACTGCTGCATAGCTCTTGGTTTGGCTGGGAAGAAAAACTCTGCCCATCCTCCCAGCAGCTTCCCTGTGCCCCCTTCACTGACCCTGTAGACATCCTGGCTGCCCTTGTGCAGGGCTCTGGGTGTTGTTCTGTTGAAACTGCATGGGGTGGGTGCTTGTTTCTGTCTGGGGAGGGGGTCCTGCAGCCCCTTGTCAATTGTGACCCCATGACAGGCATGCTGTGCCTTCTTACAAAGGGGTGTGAGGGCAGAGAGGAGTTGAGAAAAGAAAGGAAGAGGTTTGATGGAAATAAGCACGGCTGGGTGAACAAGAAACCACAAACTGTGGGTTATTGCTAGACTGCAGAGGGGGAGGGCAGCCATCCTTAGTCCAAACCTTGGCTTTTCTGTACATTGCTTTGCTTAGGATGACGTGCTGATTTTGAGAGTCCCTTCCAGACTCCTTCAGTGGCCCGTGGCTGACACTGGATGGTACCATGGGTGCTGCAGTGTCAGTCTGGGGGCATCCCTCGAGAGTACTTTGTGTTAAGATTTGATCTGGAAACAGAAACCTGGAAGCCTGCTTGTGCTTCTCAGCTTTTGCAGATCAGCTGGGCTTCTCTGGATGTCAGGGCCATTTCCAGAATAGCTTTTTGATCTCTAAACAGCACAATCCCTAAATTTCTTCTGCTGCATGAGCATTATGTTTGTGTTATAGTGAACATGGAGTTGTGTCTGTAAAACACCTCAATACCTCTTTGGTTTGTTTGTGAGAAGAAGGGGGGCAAATGGATGAAGGCCATCCAAACCCATTATCCTAGCTGGTCTATTTTTTATCATATGGTGCTTCTGAAAGGCATAGCTCTGTCTTTTGTGTTTAACTCCCTCATAGTCTTGTTTTTTTCTCTCAAATTCTTTTAAACCCTATTGCAGGCAGACAGGCAATACGAAATCCCACAGCCACATAGACTCTCTAAACAGCCAAAAGACGCTTTCTTGATTGAACAAGTATTTAGTCCTCATCCCTACCCTGCATCACTCAAGTCACACATGAAAAGCAACCCTCTCTACACAGACATGAGGTTGACAGAGCTGGCTGAAGTGAAACGTGCCCAGCCATCATGGACCATAGAGGAATACACGAGGAATTCGGGAGATAAAGGCAAGATTGCAGCCTTGGATCTACAAGTGAGTCTCATTTGTTTAATTTGAATGGCTTGATTGCAAATGGATGTTGCCAGAATATACATTTAAGAAGGGATTTGGATAGCTCAGGAAAGAGCTGTGGGTTGTTGAGCCTCTGATCTTGCTGATCCCTATCCCTCCTGGCCAGGGACAATGAAGAATGTGAATGTTTCATTGCTGAATGGTGATCCTTGACAGGTTGATGGTCCCAGCTTATTCTGCAATGGAGAGATGTCTTCTAAGCCATCGTGGCTTTAGTAACTCTAAAGAAGGGTTGGGGAATAAGTGAATGCAGAGGTGAGCTGGTCCCTAACTGCAGTAAGGCAGAGTGGTGCAGGAGCTGAGACTGCTGTCTTTTTCTCTGTCTTTGTTCTCTCTGAATTATTCACAGGGAATTGCAGTGTTAGGGATGTTATTTTTTTCCATTTTACTAGGAACACGAGACATCAAATACTTGTAGAAGATTTTCAATACCACGACTGGTTTTGAAACACGTCACTGTTGAAGCTTTGAAGTGGCTGTTGGAAACCAGCCAGGCAACTAATGGTGTGTCTAGTTTGCATTTTGGTTCCGCTTGTAAGTGTGCAGGCTCTTGTGCAACAAGCAGAGGAGACAAATTCAAATTTTGCATTTACATTTTCCCGACATGAAATCACAAACCTGACATAAAATGAGCACCCACATTGGATACCCTGCATGGTCTGATAAACACAACACAGCTTGTAGTGAGGAAGATATCTGAGCAGAAGTTTTAAGTGGAAACCTGAAGAATGACATACAAAGTGGATGCATGGATCCAATGTTGCATTTCTTGGTCTTGAAACCCAAAATGTGTCACACAGTGGAATCCACACTGATGTGCAAATAACTGTGCATCATCTGTATGCACTTTGACAGTAGAATGTAGGACCTGTAAGGGGGTCTGGTGCTGACCTCAGGCATTTTGGGTTCTGTGGACAGCAGTCAAGGAGAGAATCTGCTTGTCTCCACAGCTTACCTGCCAGGGAATGAGGCATGGAGGAATCTGAGCCTTGGCTGCTCCATGGAGCCCTCAATGCCTCAGTGCTGAGGTACCTAAGACAGCTCCAAACCCATCAGACTAATCCTTAGGAAAGCATCAGGATGCTGTACCTCAGGACCCTGAGCTGGCTGATTTGGATTTGAAACTATCACCACACAGTGCTGTAGTGCAAATCCCATGAGTGTTTGTGCAGGAATTTGTGCACAACAAATTCTCCTCCTTGCTTGGTTCATGCAAACTTCCCTGTCCTCACCAGCTCCTGCTCATTGCTGTGGCTAAAGTGCACTTGGAGAGAAACCAAGCAGTACAGGGACCAGGCTGCCTCTTGCCTCAGCTCCCTGCTGCTTTTTGGTTCTTAAAAGCTTTAGAGGGCTTACTAAATTCCTAACCCTGGCATTGCAGGCTGTATGCTAGAGTAGGAATAGGCTGGAAGAAGTTCCTCTGCAGCAGGCAGCCACAAAGCATCACTTACCTGCTGTGTGAAGCAATAAGGGAGGTGATATTTGGGAGCAAAGCCCCTCTGGGAGAAGTGTTCTCCATCTGCTCCTCGTTGGGCTGTTCTGTTCTCTGTAAGCAGCTCTGCATGACTGTGAGCAAACCAGAGAAATCGGCTTATTGCCATCATTTGTCTTTAAGATAAAAGTGATAGAAGTTTACTGGCTTGATCCTCACCCTCCAAAAAGACTCTCAGAATTGCATCTACCCTGCAAAGCTCATGTCTAGACTTTATAATGGAGCTTACTGAAAAACTTAAAAAATAGACACAGACTGATGAGTGTGTTTTTTTTTTTTTCCAGTGATTAAGTTTATTAGAACTGAAAGTAAATACATTATGCCTTAATGAACATTCCTATGTCTGGCAATGAAATGGGAAAGGAAGCTGATTAACAGTAATGGGCCTTTTCAATAATGCATCTTCCTTCTGAAGTAGTTAAAAGGTCAATGCCAAGGCAGATGGGTCCAAAACTGCAATTTCCTTGAAGCATAGTACGCCTGTCTTTGGGATTTTTCTACCTTTGTTCACTTAAAATTTCTCCTGGAGCCTGACAAGTCAGCTGGGTTTTCCTCCAAAAAAAGAAATTGCAGAACTAGTCAAGCCCAAAGCTTGTCCCAGGTGTGGGCTCTGTGTGAGATTCATTGCTTTGCTCTAAGTATGATGATCCACTGGGATGAAACAGTATCAGGCTGTTTTCTGATGCCTTTAGAGATGAGATTGCTGCCTTTTTTCACAAGGCTGAAACAGGTCATTCAAAGCCCTAAAGATACAATCACACATGTGGCTGATGGCCTCTGTTCCAGCATCCTAACACTATCATAGAGATGTCCCTTAAATGATCATAAAACCATTGCTCAATTTTAATTTTTGTTTCTGAGATAGGTATAAAATCACTTCTTTTAGTAGTTCTTTATGTAAAACAAATGCTGCTATCAGGCAAAGCAATGTTTGAGCCAGTAGCTCATGGTCACAAAATCTGAATTAGTCAATTAAAGGCTTACTCAAATCCTTCTCAAGTCAGCTGGATATTCTTTGCAGGGTCCAAAAGCTTTGGATCAGAACTGTTACAAGCACAGAAATGGTGTGTGTTAGGATATTCTCACTGTAATATTTTTATATGGAATCTTTTTCATTTTTTTTTTAAGAAATGGGCTTTTGGAGCCTCAGATAAAGGACACAGCTTTGGGGAAATGCTGTCGTTTTCCAAAATGTTCCTTTTGCTTTATGCCTTTCTGTTGCTAAGTTCAGTACAATGCATAGTGTTTGGGTTCCCCCAGTTTTCCCTTTATTTTCCTCTAACACACAGGTTAAAGGGGAAAAAATAAGCAAGGTTGACATGGAAAGCTTTAAGAGCTCATAAATACTTAGGACTAAAAAGCTGTAAGACATAAAAATTACGTAATTCAGATGGAAATACTGATAGATTTCTGCAGGTTGCCTGTGTCCCCAGGCAGTGCCATTCCAGAGGAGGGGTCTGCAAATTGCCCCCACAGCAGGACTGGGTGCTGGATGGGCTGGATAATCATGCACTGCAAGCAAGTCACGGTGCCAAAATTAGGGTTAGCTTTACAAAATGTAGTGCATGAGGAGCATATATTAAGAACCTTTCCCATCAGCTGAGCTTTAATAATTTAAAAATTATTAACAGTAACAGGCCAGCACTTGCTGACACCTCTGCTGTCGAGCAGATTAAAGAGATCTTATTTAAATGCCATCCAAGATGACGAAGTTTCCTGTAAATCAGAGGTACGTGAGGGATTTTGGAGCAGAATCTTACTGTTGCAGGAGTCTATTTTTTGCAGTATTTTGTTGCCACTTTTGTCAGCTTTATGGAATTGGGACCAGGAGATGAAGGGGTGTGAGAAGTGGCAATAACCCACTTTATCCTGACAGCAGCTCCAGGTGCAGCTGGGAGGCCTCCAGGCACATCTGCTTTGTTTACTTATTTTATTAATGGCAGACCCCAGGCAATTAACAACAGTTTCCTTTTAATTTTTAGACTCAAGAATCCTTAAACCCAAACAACTTAGAGTACTGGATGGAAGACATTTACACCCCTGGCTACGATTCCTTGTTGAAACGGAAAGAAGCCGAGTTCAGGAGAGCCAAGGTTTGCAAGATCGCCGCCCTGATCGCAGCGGCCGCTTGCACGGTCATCCTGGTCATTGTGGTTCCCATCTGCACCATGAAATCCTGAGCCTGGGCACACCCCTGGGACCCCCAGCCACTGTGTCTCAGAGAGCTCACGCTGTGTGTCAAGTGGCTGCTGGCAAAACTGTCAGGAATTCGCTGAGGAACAACGTCCTGAGGATATCCCGGTGGGGAATGCTGTAGATGAAGGCAGGACGTGGAACAGCTAGAGATGCATTTTTGGAGAAGTCCTATTTTAAATACCAGACTGTGTGGTGGAGTTAATGGGAACTTGGTTCGATTTTTATGCATTTTTAAAAGTGCAATATTTTTTTTTTCCTAAAGAAATGATATAACGTTTTACAGAATCAGAGACTGACGAGAATCCAGGCAAAAGAGGAAGGTTGTCTGAGCTATGTTGCATTTAAAGGAGGTGTGGGTACATGGAGGTAACACTGTATAGAAGGGAATGTTCTAGATGCATTACAATGGGGAGCTAGGGAAGTCTTAAAAGCTCTCTACAATGTAGAAAACTCTGAATGTATTGTATTTATTTTATAGTATTTATGTATTTCATGATCATTTGTTCGAAAGCAGACTGTGTAGCTGTGAACAGAGTTCATTCCTATGTTCAGATTAAAAAGGGCTCTTTGTATTTGGTCTTGCCCGAAGACCCACTCTATCATCACTGAGTACTTAGTTAAGTGCAATGTGCTGCAGACCAAAAAGATTATGTTTTAAAGCAATCACAAGAGGTTTTAGTTGCTTCTGTTGAATAACATTTGCATAGAGCTGGCAAACTTGCCTTGCCAAAAGGGTATTCTTTACCTCTGCAGACAGTGAAATTGTCTCAATTTCACTCCTGCCAGCAAGCAAAGCTGGCAAATCAAAGCAACACTCTGTTAAAGTTCTTGGAAATGTAATCTGAACAGTTACATTTTTTTTTTCCACGAAGTCTTTGTGCCTTTTTTTAGACTGTAGGTTAAATAGAACTGTTTAATTTTTTGCTATTTTAAGCCCATAACATAAATCACAGCATAATGGGTACTAATGGAGGTCCTTTTCCCACAAGCCTTCTATACAGTTCCGAGTGCTCCTCAAGCAGCAGGGCTGGTGGTTACTGAGCACTTATATTAAGGGCACAATTTCTCAGCACTGGTAGAAACTTGCTGCTGATGCAATGCATTCAGCACAGGGAGATCTTTTGCTTCCCTCTTGCTAATGTACTTAAGAGTGACTGTTGAATCTATAGGACAGCAAGCAGTCTGCATCCCATGGGAAATGTCCTTTTAATGCTTTATCCCAAATGCAAATAGCAGGTTCAATGGAACTCTCAAGGCAGGGCAGAAATTGCCTGTCATGGTTAGTGAAAGCAAAAACCCAGACAGTATTACTCTTCTGTCAAGTGTAGAAAAAAAAAAAAAGAAAAAAAAGTATTTTCAGGAAATAATGTGATCTTGCTGGTCCTCCAAGGGAAAGGAGATTATTTTAGTGAGTGCTCTTTATGTAGGGTAATTTGGTTTCTTCAGAAGCAGCCTCCCTACACAATGACACAGCAGCTAAGAAAGCACTGGATGCTCCTTCCTCTGGCTCTCTGGGATGTGCTGCACTCACTGCTTCTGACTGGTTTAAAAAAAGTATTGAGGGAAGGGTGTGTGGGAGGTGAAGGCTTTGTTGTGACTTTAGATGTGTGTCAGATCTTTCCTGCAGTTGGAGAGCTGTTTATGAGCTGCTCACGTGCCGTGCTTTATTTAGGGATAGGTGATTCCTGAGACTGTTGATCTATCAGAATAAATAAGTATAAGCACAGGATTGGATGTCCCATCAACAAATAGAGAACAAGAATAGGCCCACAGACAAAATCTGTGCCTGTCTGGTCTGAATCCTGACCCAAATTCAGTGAATTTGGCCCATTCTTAATACTAAGATAATTCCTCTTTCCTCGCAGATGCTGCAGGATGGAGTCACAGCAGGGAGGGAGCAATTCACTCTGTCTATTTTAGGCTGCCTTTGGTTATGGTGTGATTCAGAGCACCTGAGTGCAGGAGTCAGGATCTGCACGTAGTAAATATAGGCAGGTAGAGAAGCCTCTGGGGACGATTCAGAGCTGCCAGCAAGATATCTAATAT
Organism: Prinia subflava; assembly: GCF_021018805.1. Classification (NCBI taxonomy): domain Eukaryota; kingdom Metazoa; phylum Chordata; class Aves; order Passeriformes; family Cisticolidae; genus Prinia; species Prinia subflava. The sequence continues at coordinate 7,919,796 of NC_086261.1, forward strand.
TAGACATGTGAAAAACGCTCTGGAGGACACTGCTCTGCAGTTTACCTCATGCACAATTTAGATTGTATATGTAGAAAAAACTATTCCTGGTTTCAGGTAATGTGAGAAAGCCTCTGACACTCCTCCTTGGCTGTTTGAGGGAGTGTGTGACCCCGTGGGGGCACAGTGTCAATCCCCCACCTGCCCACACCAGCAGTGACAAGACCCTTGGAGGGGCAGGATGAGTGGGGACAGACTCCCTGCCTTCCCTAGCCCCTCTTGTATTACCATGAATGGTCTGGCTCTGCTGCCCCCAGCCCCAAAACAGCAGCACTTTCACCAGGGCATCTCAGTAATCTGACTTCAGAAAATATCAGCCTAAGAGGAGGTAGGAGATGGGTGTGGGAGGTGTTGCTGATCACAGGGTTTGTCTGTGCAACTCATCCAGCTGCCACCAGATGAGGCTTTGGATTAGAGATGCCCAAAATCCTGGGAAGGCTTTGCAGGTTATAGAGCTGTGGGTGATGTGAAGCTGGCCCAGCCCAAGCACTCAGCATCCCAAACATCCATGCTGCTTCATCATTTATTGAGGTGCTTTTTCCCATCCTTACTTTGCACAAGCAGCCAGTGGCACCCACTCCATCGGTCAGTGGTTTCCTCACACACCAGGCTGTGGTTTGTCATGGATTCCCTCCTGGGGCAGTCCCTGGAAGCATTTTCATGGTGCCAGGAGCCTGAGGGGAGCTGGGGGAGCAGAGCCTGACTCCCTGCTCCACCAACACCTCTGAGAGCTGCTGCCTTGCTGCCTCCTGCACTCCCTGGCTGCCTCTGCAGCTCCTTGGCATCTCTGGGCTGTGCATCCCAAGCCATTCCCAGTGGGATTTGCATCTGGCACAGAGCCCTTCTGAAAACAGGCAGGGAGATGGAGTGATGGGATGCTGCTGCTGGGGAGAGCAGCCAGGGAGGGAGGAAGCCTGCACAGAGTGTACAAACTAGGTGAAATCCTGACATATTAACCTGCAAGAATATCGTGATCCACCTTGTGAACCAGTTACCAACTAGAACACACTGTATACTACATGATAGACTTTTGTACAAAAAAAAAAAAAAGAAACTAAAGCTATAGGTACATTGTAATCCTTGGTGTGATTGAAAAAGTGTCCTAGATTGTATTACTTAATTAAAATTATGATGAGCATATTGAACTGTTTTTCGTATTTATGCCTTATAAACTTGATATATTACACATGATAAAATGAAACTGCAAGAACTATAAGAAAAGATACTCTATTTTGGGGGCAAATTCCATTTTGCTTTTCCTAAAAAAATGAGTGCTGCTTTAAATGAGCTTAATAAATCATGTGTGCAGAAGAGCAAGAGTAGGATATGTCCCCAAATGACTTTTTAGGATTTTTTTTTTAAATGAGGCTTTGGTTAATGTACTATGTAATAATTTTATTTTATAATGTTACTGTACAATGTTGCCTTTTGGTTCATTTAAATATAACACCAAATAAACTTGAAAATTACAGTGTCCTAAGTTTTAATGAAACAGTTATAATAATTTATTACTCCATTGCTTTTCCTGTTGTTTTTTTTCCCAGGGACATCAAGATAGCCATGGAATGTGTGTGTCTCAGTGTTAGATAACTAAGCAGCCTATCTAGTTCTTGGCAGAATTGCTAATGGATTTCTAACTTGTGAAATAATAAGATGGCAGAAGATAATGAAAAATGAGTCTGTTTGGTTTATTTTAAAAGCTCCTTTGCATCACATTGTTTAGGCTTCTGGAAGATTAGCTCTTGACACTAATCGTATTTTGTTTTATAGGTTATTTCATGACTGGGTTTTTCCATATCAACTATTTTAACAAGGTCATGACTAATATTTTGGTACCTGTTTAACTTACATGTTTATGCAACCACTGGCCCTTTTATGTCAGTACTATAGATAAGTGTTTATAATCACCTGTGAAGAGGCAGTCCGTTTACTTAGGGTCCCTGTATGAATTTAATTTGCTGCTTGTGAGTTGTTAATTGCAAAATCAGGTTGTCTTCAAATTCCAGGTGTTGAAACACAGGTAGAGCTGAGCCTACCACTGTCAGAGGTTACAGAGGGCAGCCATGGAAGAGGACACATAAACAATGAGCAATGACATGAAAACAGAGTAATGTGAGATCCTGATTTCCTCCTCTCTGCTGCACAAACACCTTCAGTGCATTGCTTTAGCAGTTTTGGTCAGGATGGGGAACGCTGAGTGCTCTCTGCAGGGCAGACCACCAGCTCCAACCTTGGGTACTCACATGTTGTGAGTCAGGGTGCAAACCACCACAGGCCCCCTTGGAGGGATTGTCAGTCACAATTTGGTGTTTGTTTCAGTTTTGGAGATAGTTTTGCATTAATTTGCACCAATGGTTTATCATGGGTTTGCGTCAACTTCAAGTTTTTCTCTTGTAGCCATCAAGTCCAGAAGCTTACAGGTAGCAGTGCCCTTTTGATTTTTACATTACAGAATGAATCCAGGAGCAGGAACATTCATAAAAATGCTAAGTGGGACCAGGCTCAAGCCAAAAAATCCTAAGCACTCTGGCACAGCATTGCTCAGTCATGAAGCTTTGTATATTGGATATATAGATCTCATCTGGGTCATCGCTGTGCTGGAAGATGGAGCAGCTGCCAGCTTTCTGTCTGCTGGATGGAGTCTCTGAGTCTCAAGGTAGAAGAAAACTCCTACACACCATGTTGTACTGGCAACCAAGACCCAACGCCACGAGCTCGGTGCTGCTTTGAACGCGTCACAGCAATCGATTGTCCTGGTTAGAGAAATCCTTGATTTCAGATTGAGCTCTGGTGAATGGCTCTGCCCATTGCACAGACAAGTCACAAGCAGAATATTGGATCTCAGGGCTGTATACTTCCTTTTGGGGAGCTCCTGTGTCTCCATCCAATTGCATCTGCAAACAGAAGAAAGGAGAGTGGGCAGTGCCCTGTCCATAGCAGGGTGCTCCTATTGAAAGGAAAGATCAGTTGTGCTGGTGTGCAATTTGGGAAAAGCCAAGCACCTGGGCAAGTAATTGTGGGGATGAGGTAATTTTTTTAATTTCATTTTTTCTTGCTATCTTTTCAGGAAAGAACCCTCTGTCTTGTGAAGTGCTGCTCTGCTAGTGGTTCTCCAGCAAACTTGGCTACTTTGGATGACTCCTGAGACACTAGATCACTTGATGTTTTGCAGGTTGTAACCTAAATCTACAGTTCAGTTAGATGCTGGAAGAAAATCTTCAAACAAGGAAGAAGTGGGCTGTCAGCAGCCAAACTCCTCTCATGAGTAAGTTCCCTATGATTTTACTTACATTCTTCAAGACAGTAGAAATTATGTGCAGGAGGGGCATGAAGCTCTTCCAGAAACAACAAAACATCCACACCTTCCCAACAGCAACAGACTGAGATTTTCAAGAAGGACCAGGTCATGTTCTTGGATGAGCCCAGCACAAGAAAGGAGCTGTGCTTGGACTGTGCATGGCACCACAATGCACTGCTGGTCCTGGTAGGGCAGCAGTGGGTGATGGGGAGATGTGCAAAGAGCTTTTGGGACCAGGGAAGTTTTCTACAAGGCATAACACACTACAGAGTTGAGGAAATGGTGGCTGTCTGGAGACATGGTTGCTGCTGAGGCTGGAGGTTTTCAGAAATTAAAGAGCACTGTGGCAGCAATTACTCATCCCTAGTCTTGCTCCTCCCTGCCCTGCTGCACCCTGGACCCGTGGATTTTGGGATATTCCTCTGAGGGCACTAGGCAGGTCTCTGGACATACAGTGAAGGTTCAGGTCTTGCATCTTCTCAAAGTTAACCAGATTTCCTCAGTAAAAAGAGGGAATTTTCTGCCAGACATTGATGCTTTGGCCTCAGCTAAAGAAAAAATCCTGAGGTCTGTGATCTCCCTCTCCCACTAGAGAGGCTGACAGGACTTAGGGAATGTGACCTGGCCCCTCTTCTCATCACCCCTAAAATATCATGAGACAAACCTGGAAATGGCAGGACTACAAAACAAGTCCCATTTGCTTTCACTTTGGGATTTGTAGAAGCCACATTCCTGCCAGTCTCTGCAACCAGAGGGTTGAAAACTGATTTCATTTATTAAGGATGGAAATATATGGGTGAACTCCTTGGGTAGGAACAGGCAGTTCTGATTGCTGGTTCTTTAAGAAAAGTGGAAAATCCTGCTATTCACATCAGAATTGCTCTATTTTCCCTGCTCATTTTGAGCCTCTCTGCAGTGTGCTCTCTGTATGTTGTTCCTCAGCACGTGGGGGGCTCCAGCCTGTGTCCACAACAGCAGGTGTCCCCCTGGAAGAAGGGGAAAAGAGGGAATTATGTCCAGTAAAAAGAAGGACTAGAGAAATGCTAATTCTTTTGTCCGTCCCTGGAAATTATGTGGAATCTACTCCTTTTGAAAAGCTTTGCTGTAAACTCTGCCTTAGTGACAGACATATCTCTGCATTGAAAAATCCTCCCTGATCTGCTGTCCTGCCAGGCTGCCACCCTTCCAACAATAACAGAGATTTGTGTTGTGCAGTGTGTTTTTCCTCATGTAATGTTGGGGGGGGAGAGGAGAGAACCAAGGAAGCTGAGTTATTTATCTTCTTTGATTGTCTTGGTAATGAAATATTGCTGTTGAACTTTACCCTGCTTTTCCTGTGACTAATTTTTTTTGCAATAGTTACCATTTAAGAGGCTTACAAAACTGCATTAGTAAAATTTATGACTGTATAGAAAATATGTGCATATGCATTAATTCTGTTCAAGGCCAATACCTTGTAGCTGCAAAATTAATGTTATGGTGCAGTTTCTAAATGTGGCTAATGGCTGTTCAATAAAGAAGGGCTTGTGTTTTGCTCACCTTGCAGCTCTTAATTCCTTGAAACAGCCCTGCCTTGAAGAGTTTGCCAGGTAAAAGTGAAAAAATGGTGCATGCAACACACAAGTAAGTATTTTTTATACATTTCTGTTTATGCAATTAAGCCTTGAAAATTTTGGCCCAGTGAGTTGGTTCAGTTGGGTTTCTGCTGCTTTGCATGGCTTTTAGTTCCAGGTTTCAAAAGCAGATGTCTATGAATGTAGAGCATTAAAAATGGGCCTATTAATCATGATTCTGCTCCAAGAGCACTCAGAGAGACTGGACTGGATATTAGTGTTACCCTGAGGGTTACACCTTGTGCTGTTTTGGAGTCAGTGAACAGTAACTGTTCAGTAAATGATAAATTAATTGACATTACTTACATTTAAACTTTCATTTTCTTGCTGTGTAAAAAAGCCACTTTCTGCTAGAAGGATGAACTAGTGTTTGTAGCTTTTTTACCAGTTTTGAAAGGTAGTTGCTAATCTGGTTGGACACATAACATAAGACAAATGACCGATGATGAGGGCTGGCTCATGTGATAGCTGAAGAAAAGAGGTTGGAGAAATATTTTCAGGATGCTGAGACAGGAATTTAGATGGTATCTGACAGCACTTGTTTACTTCTTCAAAGCTTTGTCTGACAGACAGAAGAAAAAGCTTGGTGCTCATGATCTTGAGCCATAGCCTGATGTTTGGGATGTGGTGTGTGCAAGATCACTGCTGTTAGAGGTAAAAAGCTGATCCCCTGGGACTCAAAAATGTGAAGTTTTGGGGTGTACTGGAGCTCTAGGGCAGGCAAATGTCTGGGTATGTCCAAGTCACACTGTGCATGAGCCCACTGGTCCCAAAAGTGGCTCCAACCACAACAGACCCTGGGCTCGTGTCCGATGATTGCTTGGCAGAGTGATCAGTGGCAGCAGCCTGCAAAGATCTGATGGAGGACAAAAATATCCATTTACCTTGTCATAGCCTCTAGGAACCAGAGCCATTGGAGGGGGTGGGGGACCGTGACACTTTTCTCTGCTGGAAGAGGTGAGGTGCCGAAAGTAAGGCATCTGTGGGACGAAAAAAGCAGTGCTGTGGGAAAGATAATTTCATGTGAAAGCTCTCAAGGCAGTACCATCTTCCATGTTTTGGGACTAGTTGCTTGATCTCTGTGGGCTTCAGTTTTGTGCCAGTTACTCACTGTGTCTCTCTTCAGGCATTTGCTTGGAACAGAGCTTGTTCCTTGCTGTGGGGTCATGAGATGCCCTGGAAAAGAGGGGCCAAACAAGGGCTGAGAAATCTTACAAGCACCACCTTGATGCTTATGATGGCATCGCCAGTATCATAAATATTTACAGCCAGCTCAGTCATCAGATTTGTAACCGTGGTGGTAATCAGTGATACGACACCAGGGAGGTGTTTGGCTCAGTTTGTCAAAGTGTTTTGGTACTGTGAAAATGATGAATGTCACTGGGAAAGCTTTTTGGGGAAGATAACATGAGAGAGAAAAGCAGGGGAAGCATGATGCCCTGCTGGGAGCATGGAGAGCGTGGAGAGAGTGGGATTAGTGCTGCAGAAGAAGGGCAGACAGCGAGCATCTGCTCTGGGCCACCAGGATCAGAGCACAGCAGGACTGAGAAATTCTTGGACCAGTTATCAAGGAATTGGGAAACTCCAGGATACTGTACTCATGGGGGATTTTTACTACCCAGACATCTGCTGGGTAAGAAATGCAGCTAATCACAGTGATAATGTACAACCCTAATTCACTATAAATTCCCTCCCATATGTTTAGAATTGTATTTACAGGAGGAAGTGAGGGATAGTTATTCATGAATCAAGGTGAAGTGAATTGCTGGTGCAGAGTCAGCCATGTATTGTGGAAAATTAATGTGTGACAGACTTGAACAGAATCCTTCTGAAAGCATAGCTGTATTTCAGGTGTTTTAAGTAAAAAAAAAAAAAAAAAAAAAAAGTTCCTGTAATTACTGATTGCTTTTAAATGTGCCAATTGAACTACTCATTTCTCCATAACCTTTGCTGACCTTGAAGCACAAGTTCACAAGTGGACTTGATGAAGAATTATCCTCCAGATGAAACACACCTCCTCAGATCCAATTCTGCTGATGAGAAGGTGGAAAAGGGTTAAGAAAAAAATAAGAGAGGCACCATGATACTGGCTGCTTAGCTCACCAGTAGCACATGAAAAGATGTTGTTTTACTGATATACTTCTATGGCTTTTCTCCTGTTGCCGGCAATAATTTTGCCCTCTAACTCACCACGGACCCAGAAGAGCAATGTGAGCTCAAATATATCTAATATTGAGGGGGGAAGGAGGTGGCTCAGCTGCCGGAGTTCAAGGCTGAGCACAGTTAGTTACCGATGAATTACGGTGCCTTTTCCTGCCGCTCAGCAATCCCTGGCTGTGCCTGCCCCCGCGCTGCCTCCTCGGAGCCCTGGGTTTATTTTGGTAAGGATGTGTAAGCTGAGCTCTGGCTTCGGCCACTCAGAGCCCGGGGATTTGCATAATGGCATTACTGCTTATTCCTCAATTACAGTCTATGAATATGCAAATCTGCTGATGCTGGTTACTGCAATCCGCCTGCCCTGGCAGGTCCCCAGCTGGGGAAGTTTTTGAGCCATTTATTGGCAATGAGGGTTTTCCTCATGGGTTTCTTATTTCCAGCTGTGGGTAAAGGGGAAAACTCCTCAATCAGCTACCTGAAATAGAGGAGAACAAAATTCAGAGAATGGAAGGAACATTTTTTTAAAAAAGAGCTTGAATGCTTTTCCCCTGTCATTTTCCTTGCAGGAGCTCATGTTCCTGCTGGTGAGATGGGATGGGTCAGCTGGCTCTGTCCTACACACTGCAGCAGGGTTTGTCCTTGCTGCATCTGTCCCCTCTTCCTCTCTTGCCTGGCTGCTGTCCACCCAAAGTTTGGGTTCAAGGCAAAAGAGCTGAGAGAACAAGCAGTGGTTTTGAAGGTTGTCTGTCCACTTGCTGCCCTTGGTGGCCTCCTGGCTCTGGAGGGGCTGGGACAGTGTAAAGCAGGAGAGGAGCTCAGCAGAGGATTTGCAGCCTTGGGTGGAGAGATGGGAAACCTCAACTCACAGCACTTGAGCTCCTGTCCCAGCTTAGACAAAAGAAAGTTTGGGGAAATGAAGGTTTTTGCCATCTGCTGAACTGTGTGTGGATGTCTAGAGCTGGAGCTCTTCTTATCAAAGCATGACTTGAGTAACCTTTCTCCCAATATTTTTCTAGTAGTAATTTCAGTAGTACTTATTTTTTTCCCCTGCATCTTTTCAAATAAGGGGGACAAAGTTTTTTAAAAAATTATTTTCAAATAAGAGAGGGTCCAAACTGCCTTATTTTCTGGAAGAAATAGATTATCACAGGAAAATCAATGCCTTTTCAATGGCAAGGGTGAGATCCTGGAGCCATTGAGGTCCTACTTCCCAGGTTTTCTGAAGAGGCTCCATCTCACCCACCAGGCCCTGCAGTTTAACCTCACTCACTTCCATGGGGGTCAGCAATCCATGAGCAGAGACTGTCCTCAGATCCAGCTGCTGGGCATCATCCTTTCCTTCCAGCTTCATCCCCCTCTGCTTAGCACCCTGTTGCTCCCAGGGCACCCACAACAGCTCATGTTCTTCTTCCCTCAGCCATGGACCTGCCAGCTCCATCTGCAGAGACATTTGTTGAGAAAATCAGCTATTTTGCATCTGAGTTGATGACTGTGCTGTGAGAACGTCACTGTCACACAACCTAAATGTCCCAGGAGCTGGGGTATCTAGACAGATTTGAGGGAAACACTTCTGCCTCTGCATGGGAATATGTCCCATGCCATTATGTGGTAATGGATATGATTTATTTCAGAAAAAAAAACCCCAACCAAAACCTCGAAGAACAAAATCCAGGCAAATGCAGAACAAATGATTTATGGGAAACAAGACTGTTTGGAATATAATTACAGACAAGCAGCATATTTGTTGCTGATGGTGCTATGTTCCCTGGGAGAATAAAGCCATTTTGTAACTATTTGTCTGTGTCTTGAGCTTGCCCACATTTTGTCTCAAAGTTTTTAATTTCTAATAATTTCATAATTTAATTTCCTATTCTAATCTTTTTCTGAGATCAACAAAAATGGTTTGACATTCATTTGTAATAGGCTTCATTGTAATGTATTATTTCATTCTGTTCCCAAACCAGTTTCTTCAGTTCTCAGGAGTTCCCCAGTAATGCTTTATCAGCCAGATGTGGGAGAAGATACCTGGAAATAAAGGTGTATGTTGTACCAGGGTCTGCTAATGAAAATGTCCTGAGCATTCCTGAGCTCTGCTTTGATACCATACTTAGCAAAAGCATGTCATCCTCCTTTCCTGCAAGATTAGTATAAACTGAAACACTTTGAAAGAAATGTTCCTTGCATGTTTTTTTACCCTTTAAGGGAGTAATACTTTTGGAGCTTTTCGTCTTACTTTCACTGCAGGCATTTCTGCTGTTCAATAAAAGTAACAAAAAAATAGCCAGAGAACAACACTTTAATCTTATTCTATGATAAACTCGTACACAAGTATTATTTTTTACTATGTACAAATGAACTGTATCTTTTTGAGGTAAGCTAGATTCCTGGAAGGGGAAGAACCTCTTGGGAAATGAAGAGCGATATTCAGGTCAAGTAAAGGACAACATTGCATTTATGATTTTATCATCGTGTACCTCTAATCTGGAAGAATTCCACTACAAACCTTTAGGAATAAGAGTACAATCTAGTGGTTGGGTTTATTCAGTATTTGGCTTGTCTGATGGGATCAATGGAAAGAGATGTGTTCATTACGTTGGTGCTTGCAGGAAGCTGAGGTGATATTGCTAGAACTCTTCAGTAAAATGCCGAGGTTATAGGAACTCCTTATGTTTCAGAAAAGGTGCAGATAAAATATAACCTTTCAGAAACACTGCAAAGATGGAACATGAAACTGTTTTTGTGTTCTGGAACAATATGGCAATGTAGAGTAAGAAGCAGTCCAGCAAAGGATGGGAAATGAGAGATGTCGCTTGATTTCCAAACTGTCCCACCTCTCTTCCTGACCCAGCTTCCTTGTAGTAAAAAATAGTAGTCACTGGGAGACCTGAAGTGCATTAACCAGGAGATACATTTCCCCCACACACTGTCAGCCTATGAAAGCTGTCCAGCCTTTCCATCCAAATTTCATTTTATTCAAATCCCCCCCCAATAACAGTGGGGTTGTTTTCCCCACTTTCCTACTCCTATCAGTTTGCCATACATAGTAACCGGTAGAAGAGAGTAAAATTCTTCCAGTGAAAGTTCTGCTGCAGTGGTCTGATTTATTTAAATATGTGATCAAATAAAAATGCAGCTTCTGAAGAACACTTTAGAACAAGAGCAAAAACTGGTGTCTTGTTAGATGCCCTCAATGACTGTAGTCTTACCAGAGGCTTTGATCACAGCTTCCTTCATCTCTTCTCATGCTGCTTAGAAAGTTACTCTGTGTAAAAATATAGTGTGTGATTTGCTTCAACCAAGGAAAGACAAATTCATTCTGAAGGCAGGAGATGGTCAGTCTCTGAGCTTGAGTTTGTGTGTAGGTCTTGAATGATTTCAGAGCAGTTGCCCTGGAGAAGGTGTCCCAAGTGACTGACAGCAGGGTCACACCACTGACCACAGTGCAGTGGAAAGGTGACCTTCTGCAGTCAGGTTTCATTATTGCAGAGCTGGAGATGAATTTTCCCCAGTACTGTGTGGTAGAGAGGGTGTCTCTGTGCTAACCCTTCCACCGGCCCTACCTGTGCACATTTTGAGCCATCTGGAAGCTCTCATGGGCCAGGAGCCATACCTTGAAACACAAAAATCTTCTCCAGGGAAGCTGTAGTGGTTACTGAAGGAATTCAGCCTTTATTTAGTCCACGAGAGACTGCTCCCACTACTGCTGAACTGCAGATACTGCTCAGTTTCCACTCAGCGACTGCTGTGCTGCATCGCAGTGTTTGAGGAGGAAAAGGGGAGAATGACTTTTCCATGTGAGGGGATTCATCCAGACAGCGTGTAATTACCCTAGCTGGAGCTGGGCCAAGGCAGAGGATCTGTGCTCCCCATCTGCAGGCTTAGTTTCAGCACTTCAAATGAAGGATTTTGACGGAACATGTTGAAATTAATGAAACAAAGTTAGTTTCTCTCTGGATGTCTCCTCCATCATACCCACATCAGACACAAATAACTCACCTGCCCTGGACTGCCTTTCAAAGGCTTATCTTATGAGCCCAAATGAAAGAGCAGCTGGAGGCAAGGAGCCTTTCCTGTTCATTCAGGTGAGTTGTGAAGTGGGTAACGAAAATGCTCTTGTTTTCCAAGATGGCCAGAATAGGAAAAAAAATAAATTTTGCCTATGACTCTTCCTCTTACAATGCAAATCGTGGCCGCAATCCAGTAAAGCACTTTAGTATGTGCTTAACTGGAAATTTGTGAGCAGCCCCGCTGATTGCAGGGGATCAGCTCTGATTCTGAGGTGAGACATGAGGAGTGGGAGCTGCCAGGTGGGCAGTGAGCAGGGCCATTGCCCCGGGCCCTGCCCTATTATCCGTGATTATGGGGTTTGAGCTGGGCTGGATCCCAGCCCGTTGGGACAAAGGAGAGGGATTAGCAGGAGTGCAAGGAGGGAGCAAAGCCAGAAGGTTCCAGCAGTGCCGAAACACAACTTTGTTACTCTGACAGAATGTATGAAAGTGAATGAAAAGGCTGTATGATTGCTGTTGCCAGCCTGTTAATTAGGCTGAACTCACGCTTCATTAGTGCTACAATATGCTTCCATCTTAACAAAGCCCTATTGGGTGTATGGAGCCACTTCACTATTAGTAAAATGAAGCCTTATCAGAGAGCCCTGTAATTCATTTTGTAAGACAAGTCATGACATATATTGTGTTGAAATTGCACTGAAGAGACAGATTACTTGCTTAACACTTGCTTTTCCTAATGAGCAGGAAAAGATGTTTCCAAAACTAAGTTATTTATTGTATTGGGAGCTCTTCTGACCTGGTGCCTAATTACATCACATAGTCCTTTAGCAGTGTCTCAAGTAGTTCCTAAATAACCCAATTGAACTGAGCTGCTTTTGCTCTTGCACATTCTCCCAGTGACACTGTGAAAATACCATCAAGCATTAAATTCCTTGTTTCTTGCCATCACTGTGATGAACACTTCAGCGTATAAGCAGCACAATTTCCCTGCAGCAGGAATGCAGCAAAAGCACTAGCACTACCCACATTCCCTGCTTGCAGCAGTACTGATTAGGCAGCACAGTGACAACTTGACACTGGAGCAAGAAACAACCAGCATTGTCTTGTTCACTGCCCTCAAGAAACCCCTGTGCTCCCCAACACTGCTTTACTGTGGGCAGAACACGTGTTTGTAGCAGAGCTATGATAGATGCTGACCTGGTGGTGATTTTTCTATGGATTCCCTCTGCTGGGAAGGGGATTTGGAATGAAACCAGGGCACAGATCCACATTAGCCTCAACTGGAGAGCTGACTGAAGCCAGTCCTGCCCTACCAGATGTCCCCAGAGTGGGTCATGCATAGTGTAGTTGGATTCAACTCCACCCTATCTCTCACATCTTCCTACCTAAAAGACCTAAATTTGTGATTACTGCTCAGGGAAGGGAGATGTGTAGCAAAATCTTTTTATTTTCATGTTTCTTCCTTGTATATTCTCTAGCCTTACTAAAAACATCCATGCTTACTCATGTTTTTCTAGAGTAGACCTAAAAATATCTCCCTCTCTCCACTTTAACACTGTGTCCTGCAGACCTGAGATGACCCTAAATGAGAGAGTCACAACAGCACAGTCTAATGGAGAAGAAAAATGGCAATGAGGTAATGTAGCAAAAGCAACTGTCTGAAAGAGCATCTCTGAACTGCTCACCAGTTCTCACTGCTCTTACAGCTCAGGCTACTCGTATTGTCATCCAACTCCAGGGCTAAGGACATTTCTTGGTGTAACCCCACAAAATCCATGGATTTTATCCCAGGGTGGCTGCAGTCATTCAAGTGTATGCTGTGGATGATGGGCACAGCCTCCCTTTTGCTGCACAATTGTGCATCTCCAATGAAACCAGCACCAGCCTTGAGGAGTGAGGGGGGCTGCACGTGGTCACACTAAGTCAGATCTGCCCCAGAGCTCTGAAATCAGCATGGTGGTGCAAAATTTGGAGCAATGACAATGGGGAACCAGAACAGGTTTTGCAGAAGAATTGGTATTTAGTGCTTAAATAGAAATATCTTGTTCTTACAGGCATGGAAAATGCTGTACTACAATATACTTGGAAACATCCTGTAATATTTTGTTCCAAGATGGAATAATGCCTTTCTTAATGCCTTAGGGCCACCATAAGACACAGTTGTTGATTTTCATCATGGTAATTTGAATCTGGCTCAGATCCCTTCTCTGTTTTGCCATGCAGCTGTAGAGATGTTTGACTGAAATTCAGGGATGGGACAGGATGAAGCAAGGCAGGACAGGAACAGCTGTTTTGGTGGCAGAGCCAGCTTACAGTGATTTAAAGTGATCACAGAGCTCTCATACAAAATAGGTGATGGCTCATGTTCTCAACTCCTTGTGCTCAAGGACACACCATTCTCTGGCTGCTTAACCAAGTGATTTCCTCAGCTCATTTTTGTGCAGGCTACATATATAACCAAAAGTGAATAAAGAAAACTAACGGTAAATAGCAGGAAATCGTGGGGTTTAGTATATGGAGGCTATAAGAACATCTAATTTCCAATTCTTCTCACTGAGTTTGTAAATGTGAATATGAAGTGACATGTTGTCACTGCTCTCCCACAGAATGAGTTCAACAACAGTACAAGATGCAATCCACTGGCAAATGTCTAACCAAGTTAATCTGTGGGGGTTATTTAGACAACTTCCCTGGGGTAAATTACAGTTTTTTAGAAAGTGGATGGTTGAAATTTAACATGTTGAGGGGCACAGGCACCCTTTCTACTTACCAGTACCTGTGACCTGAGATTGCAGGAATGGTGGATATCATTTGGTACCGGGTATATTTTGCTTAATCTGTCTCATGTCTTAACTCATCACAGTGTTTTGCATCTGGGTTGGCTGTATTTTTACCAAGCATTAACATGCATAAGGGTTTGCCAGTACTTAATAAAAATGCTGCTGAAAACTGCAGTCTTTCACCTGTTTACTGAAGCAGATTATATTGTGTTTGAACTGAAGGTACACTCATGTGAAAACTGTTATATTAATAACTCACACCCAAGCAATAAGAAGGAGCTCAGTTAATGAAAATCACTGCTCATCCCTTCCAAGATCAATTAGAAAGATTATTCCAGCATCCCTAATGCTGCCACATTGCTGTTGTACTGTTAAGTCCCTCTTCCCTTCGGAAGACTAAGGTAAGGAATTTGACAATAATGTGTAATAAAGCATTTATGATGCTATTACCACCATAAGTTTCTACAGCAAAGGACAACACTTGGACAAAGTAAATATATAAGGTCTCTGTGAGTCTCTCATTCAAATGAGCACAAGAACAGATTTGGGACCAACCAAAACTGGATTGGAGAGTTTGAGCCACCTGTTCAGATAAAAGCTGGCAAGGCACTTTCCCTGGGGTCTTTCTCTTCAGAGGACACCTCAGTGTGGCTTCCTAATGCTCAGTAGAGCAAGGATCATCTGGAAGATGACTATTTCTCCAAAGAGAGAAGAAAACATCCCTTCTGGCAGTACCCCAGCGAATTCAGATGCTGTAATAGCAGAACAGATGGAGTCTCTGCCAGAGAAGAAACACTGCTGGTGAGCTGCATGAGCATGGCAGTGTGGGCAAAGCCTTGGCTGCTGGGACTCAGTGATGTTCCACTGCCTTTGGAGACATACAGCAAATTAGAACTGTTGGGAGCCTGGCTTTGCTCTGGGTGTTTCAGTTTCTAAATGTGTTTGTTCTCCTTCCCTTTTTCCTCTCCTCTGGTGTCTCTGCTGACAGCAACAGGTTTCTCTCAGAATTTATTTTTCCCACTGCATTAATAAGTGTGCCTGAGCTTTAATGTGCAGAGCTGTCTGCAGAGTGTCTCAAAAAGTGGCAAAGGACTTAAAAGCTGAGACTAATATTTATTTATAATGAGAAACCTTCAGAACTGCTTCAAATATTTGTTTGATAGTAAATGTTCTGCCAAAAATAGCCAATTCTTTAACTATTTGAAAAAACAGTATTGCCAAAGCATTGCTTCTCATTGCAAAAAAATGCTCCAATCCTTCAAACAGCATTAGAGATATAATTCATTGACTTATGCAGATGAAAAATTTTCATAATCATTTTGGTAAATATTTCATCTAGTGTAAATACAGATCCATTTTGAACTGCAAACATATGCAAAGGCAGGTAAGGTTTATTTCAATCAGCTCACCACACAAAGATGTGCAGCCTTTTTCAAGTGAATTTTCCTTCTACCCACATCTGGAGGCTAAAAGGGAGGAAAGAGTAGAGAGCAAACTCTTTTCTCCAATGGTTGTGACTAAATCACTGAATAACTACTTTTTTTGCTCTTTACAGCAGTGTTTTTTTATTCAGAGTGATTCATGTGCTGCACTATGAGGGAGAAAGTGCCCCAACCCAAAGAGGTAGAAAATAGAAATGCTAATCTTACCCTGTGTTTAAATAAGAAGATTTAGGGAGCACAGTAGGAAAAAGTGAAGCATGGGTTCCCTTTAAAGTAAAACCCCAGTTTTTGCTCTCCAGCCATACTTACAATTCATTCACCTGACACATTCTGATGTGTCAGTTTGGCCATGTTAATTCCTTTGAAATATGTTTTATCCCCCTGTACCTTCAAAATCACAAATCACAAAAAGTTGATTAAGCTTTACATGCTCACGTGTTATTGGAAAGAGAGGACATTTCCCATTTGGCTTTGTAGCATTCACTAGCCACATACTTCAGATTTCTTGTCTGAGCCTTTAATAAAAGCTTATGAACCTCCGACTCGTGTGATTGCAGATAGAAAATGTCTTTTTTAAACACTGACATTGTTTGCTTTTGTCAAGCCAGAAAACAGAGAAACTCCTTTTAATTCCCTCCACTGATAATTTTTCTTTCTGTCATCTCTGAATGCTGCTGAGTGCCCAGTGCTGTCAGTGGGTGCTGGAAACATCTCTGAACAGCTTCATCCCTGCTCTTCTGAGAGGCGTTTCATTATCTCAAGTCCTGCACAAAGCCAGGAAGAAGCCAATATCCCCTCTGGTTCCCCTTGCAGAGAGATCACCGTGGCACAGAGGCTGATGCAGGGTATGGATTTCCCCCAGCCAGCATGGCAGCAGGACCAACAGCCTGGTTTGTCAGCATGAAACTCCCAGGAAAGCTTGGGAAGTGAAATCCTGGTCACCAAGGGCGTTTTACCAATAACTTCAGCAGACTCAGGCTATTGCCCCCCACCCTCTCCAGCAGTGAGAGTCGGGGTCCTGCTGGCCTGGTGCTTTGCTCAGCACCTTCAGGCTTGTAATCAATCACGTGTCTCTAGATCCAGCTTTAGCCTGTCCTTAAGATTTCCTGGAAAAGCTTAGACAAGCAGATACTGTGTATGTGATTTGTAACACAGAGGAGGAACAGGCACATCTCTCCCATGGGAGTAGGAGAACATCGCTGCTGCAGAGGTTCCTCCTCCCATCTCCCTGTGGAGCAGGGGCACCCTCAGTTTGCAAAATGTGAACAATATCCAGACTGCAGGCCCTTGTTTGGATCTGCTGCCTGCCCCTAGTGAAGCACTGCAGGCTCTGCAGAGCTGGTGCTGTGCTCAGAACCCCCAGCTCCAACCTGATGCTTTTTCCTTTGGTGTCTCACACCATTATATATGTTACAGCTGCACTCCAGATGTGCCATACTCCAAGATCTTGCTCCAAGTATTCCCCGAAGATGTACACAGCTTTTCCAATTTTTAAATATTAATAGAAGGATTAGCATCATAATTTGTTGGTTGATATTCTCTCCCTGATGCACACATGTCTGTGCAGAGACACATAAATGAGTCAGGATTTTTTTCTCTTCTATGTGGGGCAGCCCCTAATATTCTCATCCCCTGCCTATATGAGGGATTTAAGCAAGAAATCAGTCATTTAATTGCACTTTTATTTGAGATGTAAACTTCAAAGTGCTTTCTATTACCTTAAAGTGGTCAGGTCAGCTGAGTTTTTCTGGTGATTGGACCAAGATGAGGGAGACCAAATGCTAGGTAAGTCCCTGCTCTGGCCAGGCTTTAAGTGTTTTTCTTCTTTTGTATAGAAAGATAAAGATATGAGCAGATCCCTCATTCCTGTTTATGTAGACCCAGCCAGGGGTGCAGCAATCTTGCTGCCCCTCCAGGTATGAGATCATTTTCTGGTCAGGGAACTGAGTTTGGCTGATGATAAAACCAGAGCCTCAGTGATCACTGGTGACGGTGCAGTCTTTATCATGAGGAAAAGAATTTCTGCAATTCCCACTTTGGTGAATGCTGAGGAATTGCCTCTGCAGATCAGAAAAAAGCTGACAAGAGCATGAATCTCTCTGTTGTTCTTCCTCAAAGTTAAAAGGAGAGGTAGCTTGTAGCTCAGTTGTTCCTTTGGTGGTACCAAATCAGCCAACCACTGCAATAACACGAAAATGTCATTTTTTGCATGATAAATAGGGATGTTTCATCCTAGAAAGGATACCCAAGTGAAAACTTGCCAGTGAGATGACCCAGGCTCCCTACTTATCAAAGTCAAGCTTGCTGGCAGGCTGCTCATGGAATTCAGAAATAATCTAAAGGCAGAGCAAAAGCTCAGCCTGTACCTGAGATTGTCAAACCTGATGTGAACAGCAAAGCTGACAACTCCCTTATCATAGAAAATCACTGGCAAGGGTTTTGCATTTTGTTGGAGTCTCCTCAGTGGTTTGGAAAAATAAATATAGATGTACTGAAGAGAAGAGGTTTGCTTAGGCAGCATTCATTGCAGCTTGGAGCCTCTGCACAGGATGATTCTTTTGGAGGTTTATGGACTTCTCCTGTGCACATAACGATGGCTAGAGTGAAAGGAGAGGACTGGGAAGAGAGCAGTAATAACCCAGTGCCCGGCAAAGGTGCTCCAATAAGTAAGGTTCATCTCACAAAGTGAGTCTTGGCAAAACCACAGTGTTATATTCCAGATGAGGAGGGGTGTGAGGTGGAATAAATTGAGAGGAAACACAATTTCCTTCCACATGCAGTGGAAGGAAAATGTTTCACTCTGTAAAGGCTTGCTCACCTGTAAATGGATAACTCTCCCTCCTCTGATTGATCTTGGCTCTGTAAATGTCATGGTCCGTGGTTCATCCTCAATCACCACACACAGGGAATTCCAGCTGGGGCAAAAGCAGCCAAGAATGACAAGGCAGCAGTGCTGGTGACAACCACAGAGCTGGCAGACTTCTCCAGGTCTGAGCCTGCGCTCACACAAACCCAACCAGACTCCAGAAAAACCCATAAGTGTCCCCTGCAAAACTAGATGGGTAATGACAGGTGCCAAAAAGTGCTAAAGTACTCAGGGATCTCAAGACATTTGAAATCATATTAAAATATTTGTTTAAAAAGTTGTCAATATATACAAATAGCTCAAAACTTATCTCTGCAATGTCAGAAACCTGAAAATGCAGGAAACTACCTCGGGTTTGCTCTGATAAATTTTGACCTTTGACTCAGCTGCCCAGACACTGCTTGGATTCTACATAATTGGATGAAGCTCAGCAGTTTCAGCTGAGTTTATGGGTTCAATAAAATCATCATATATATGAACTCAGAAACTTACCATGAAAAACCTACTGGGAATTCACATGGCAGCCCAAAACCCAACAAAATAATTCTCAAAAGTGTTGAAGTGGTATCTTATACAGCTGCCCAGAGGAAAGAGTGAAATATCTGTGGTGCTTCTGACATGACCCAGCTCTTGCATCCCCTGTCCCTGGCTTCCAGCAGTCCACATCACAGCAGTAATTGCTTCCTGCTCCAAACTGCTCCGTGGAGTTCCTTAGCTTGCACTAAGCTTGATGTATTTTTTCCCAAGCAATGCAATAATTTAGACTCCTGGGGAAAGGCTGCATGAGTAGTCTTGTGTTCAGGTAAAAAATTCAACTTTTCCTTGAAAACTTGTTTCTCTGCTCTGATCTGTGCAAGTAACACAGCAGGATGTTTATTCCCCAGAGGCCTCCTGCCTGCAGTTTTCCATAGCAAACTTGCCTCAGTTGTCCCCTGCCCTTGATTTCTGCCTGGCTTACTTACAGGTGCAGGCCATCTGAAGAGTCACAGTAAAGGGAATTAAGTTTTTAAATACTTTATCTCACTGGAAATACTAAGCAGTTTGCTTTTCAAATTGTACTGTTTTTTATTTGGATGTACCTACAGAAGACTTTGGTCACCTATGGTGGTTTTATTTTGGTTTGTTTTTTGTTTTTTTGTTAATTTTTTAAATAAATAACTTGAAAAATAGCTCTGTGTCAAATATTGCTTTTGCATTTCTATTCTGTATGGTGATAAAGCATTTCAGTGTTTGCATTGCTTGCTTGCAGTTAATGCTATGCCCCCGGAGGGTCTCTTAGCAGAAAAAGCATTTTCTGTAGAGGAGCCATATGTGTAGAAGAGATAAGATTTACAATTGCATATTTTTTAAAAAAAATTACCTAGGTCAAATGAGCAGCTGGTCTAACTCCTGTTCTCAGTGAGCTTCTCTGCGGCCAGGCTGAGCTCAGAGCATTCATGGAAATGGGCACCCATTACAGCAGAGGTTGCTGAGCTGAGGGAAGCAATTAGTAGGAAACAGCCCAGGAGAGAGACAAGGACCACAGGAAAAGCCTTGCAAGCTCATTTAATATAGTGAGTTTTTCTGAGTTAACCTTTTCAGAGGGCTAGTGGGCCTGAAGGAACAGCCTTTGCAGCTGGTGCAAGTCTCTCATTCAACACAACAAAGGTGTTGAGTGAACTGGTGATTTTTTCCCTGGAAAAGTGCATTAAAAATTGCTCTGTTCTCGTCCTTGTTTTTCATGCTTGGGCCAGGCAGTTGAGGAGGTGAGTGAAGGTTCCTGTCCATGCTGGCACTGCACAGGAGGAGGATGGAAGTGCTGTGTGCCATTTTGGGAGTGGGATGTGGGGCTGGGGTGCCCTCAGACATCAGCTCAGAGCAGTGTCCTGGGAGTCTGCAGCACCTCCCCCCTGAGCACAGGGATGTCACAAGGCTGTGGCCTTGGAAGGCTGAGGAGAGATGTGCTGGTGGCTCAGATCTGCTGTGTCTGCCATTTGGATTGCTCAGTTCTAAAATTACTGTTCCAGGTTTCACTGGTCAGAAGGGTTAAGAGAGATTTTCTGTGTGGTGAGTTACTGATTTTTGAATCACCTGAGCTTCTCCGAGCTGAGCTCCAGGGCCAGAGATCACCCAGCTGCCCATGGACACACCAGTTAACACAAGGATTCACAAGGCAGAAGTCCTACAAGAATTTGAGACTGTATGTGGTGATAGGAGTTTGGCTGAAGTTTTCCGTCCACTTCAGGAATTTGAATTACTCATGAAAAAGAATTGAGAACAAGAGGTCCAGCCCTCTGAGAGGGTGCCTAGAAATAGTGGCATCAAGGTTGCTGGAGGACAGATTTATGTGTTTTCATCACATGCCCCATTTCTCTTGTGCTGTTTCTTGGCCAGCTCATTTGCTGAGACCCTTCTGATTTAGGATATAGATTGTGCACTCTCCTCCCAGTCACTCCCCTGCTGACAGTGACCTGTTCTTTTGAGAGAATACCTGGGAACACAAATCCATCAGGAATTTCAATGAGAGTGGCTTGCTTGGAAAGCAGTGGCTCTGAGTTTTGTATATCTGTGTCCTTACAAATGCACAAATGTACATATGTGTGTGAAAGACAATGCTTCTCTGGAGAGGTGTTCATGTATCCTCTGTCTGAGCTCCATGCTCTGAAAGGGGCAGGATGGAACCCAGGTCCCTTTCACTGATGAGAATCTTGCTGTTAAGTATCTGTGCTTCATTTCCACTGGCTTCTCTCTGTTTTGATGGTAACATGTTTATGGCACCTTCTCTATGATCTGTTTCTCTGCTCTTTCCCATCTCAGAACACTAAATGCAGGGGTGAAGCTGTTCATTTTCTCAGATGAGAAGTGAGAGCTGTATATTGATTTATTCATGTTTTTTTATAAACTCGGGAAATGAATGGTACAAGATAATTGAGCCATGCAGTGATCAAGGAATGTTAAATACCTCAAGCACTGTGTGCAAGTGGTTTCTTGGTAAAGGGCTGGTCAAGTTTAGCTTTAATTGCTGGGTTAATAAGGCTGCTGTCAACAAGCTGGGATCCTTGGTGCTCTCTGAAGTTGCTGTTATCCCTGAATGAGGATGGATGAGGAGAGATTCCCTTGAGGGTTGTCTGTAGCCTGCCAAAGACTTGCCTGAGTGATCCAATAGTGAATGCTGGAGAGAGAGGTTTCTGCACCCTCTTTGCTTGCTGGTGCCTTCAGATCCTAACTTAGGGTTTATCTTGCTCTGTTTGGGTTCTCCTTCCAGTCCCAGATCCTGGAGGATGGACCTGGCTGGTGCTGAGGGAGGAGGCAGAGGAGCTCACTGCTGCAATCTGCACCTCAGCTGGGGATGGCAAAGGCCAGGGGACAAGTCCCTGTGTGCCTGAGGGGACCAAACCCCCCTCTCCCTGCACCCTTTTTGGGTAGCACAGGGATCTCTGGTGTTTTTTAGCAACTGTGGTGCACTCAGCTGAAGGTGTCTTGGGGTTGCTGGTGTTCACCTCCACGGCACAGGGCTGGGGGGACTCAGGACACTGCCCAGGAGGGAGGAAGGCTCTGAATCCTGCCAGGATTCCACAGCCAGCAACTAAAGCAGGGGCAAAACACAGCGCACAAAGGAACTTGGTGAGTTTATTGAGGGCAACTTTGAGAACAGTACTTCGAATTCAAGCACCCAAACTGTCCTCACCCACTGCTTTGGGCTGTTGATCCCTTCTGCTGGTCTAACAAAGGAAGAGGTGTGTGCTGAGACAACTGCCAGGCGCCCTGCTCATCCATCATGCTGATCTGAGGAGAAAAAAAAGTATATTATGGAGTGCTTCTTCCCTAATTCATTTTCAGTTAATGGGTAAAAATAGCTGGCACAGCTTGAAAAGTGCAGCACGTGTAGTTTGGGCAAGTCTCAAGTCACAGTGGGAAGAGTTAAACTGCACTTAGTTAGCCTTGTTAATCTGATTTATTGTAAGCAAAGGCACTCCAAGCAAAACAACAATCCCTTAGATTTTTGCAAGAGATCTGACAACTGTTTTTTCAGAGGGATATGATAACATTTAAGAATACTCAAAAAGCATATATAATTGCCTCCTAGGAGAGGCATTGTGCAGTGGAAGTCAAGAGAGTAGAAAATGGCAGATTTGATGACTAACAGTAAAGAAAAGCTGAACTCTCAAAAAAAGTATTATGAAAGTGTGATGTTTAAAGACTATTTTCATACTGGGAGAATATTACACAAACATTTAAGGAGTAAATCACTTGTTTTCAAACTCAGACACAGAATTTATTCAGCAAGAGACACAGACTTCTCACTTTCTTGAGCAGCAAATATTGGAACTTATCTCTGTACTTTAGAATTCAATGGGCAGGTAAGTAGATCAGATGTTAATATTAAAGATAGGCAAGAAGCTTTGGCCAGTGGAGTTTTGTTTTATTTTATTTTTAAAAGTCCACTTGATCCTGAAATTTGTCAGAAATTTGACAGTGAGTTGAACATTAAAATGTTCAGATCATGGTACAAAACCAGTAAATGTATTTTTCTTGGAAGGACAATACATAGAAAATTAGTCTGGGATGGGAAAAAGATGGACTTACTGGGTGTGTATCTGTGGGATGTAGCTGCTGGTCTCTACAGCCTCATCCTGGGGCTCGACTTTTGGCCTGATGGATTCCAGCAGGAATCCTTGGGACACTGCTGCAGGGGAGCTCAGCTAATGAGGGGATCGAGAAGATTCCCCACACATGAAATGGGAGATGTCTGAGGTCCTTTCTTCTAGCTGCTTGCCCGAAGAGAGGATCTGTGGAAAAATTTCCTTCACCTGACATCAGATCAATTTTCCGAGCCCTTAATGTATGCAGTTTGTCACCCATTAACTTTGAGAGAGTCTGTTTAGCACTGTGGGCCTGGCACATGCTAATTCTTCAAAGGCCTTGAAACTAAATAGGCTACTCTGTCAGTGACATGTGAAATTGTTAGAAAGATGGATGTGGCAAAGCCCTGCAGCATCCACACACTGTAGCGGGGCTGAGGGGGTGGAAAACTCTTTTTCATGGGAGCAAAGAGCCCTTTGGGGGTCCTGCAGACTGTCAGGGGCTGTCAGCCTGGTGCTGGAGCAGGATCTGTCCTTGAGCTCTTAGCTGTGAGAGTTTCAGGCTGGCAGGATGAGGGCTGGGAGCTGCCAAGCCCTACCCAAGAGCCCCTTCCACAGTGCAGAGTGGGGACCTCAGAATCCCTGTCCACCTCCAGCTCTTTCCCATGCAGGGAAGTGACCTGTCCCAGGGGGATGATTTCCATTTTCACCTTGATGATGAAAGCTGTTACTTTGTTGAGGTGCTTGTATGTGTGTTTTGGTGTTCTGTTTTCTTCTTTTTTGTTTGTTTCAAATACAAGGTTCCCTTCCTTTCCTTCTCGGATTAACTCCACAGCATTTTTCTGAGGCAGCTGAAACTTGCAGGGACCAGTTGCATTTTATATTGCTTTGAATATCTTGAGGTTAAGAAACACATAAAATGAGGATTTATGAATTACTTTAAAGACCTATAAGGGGAAAAAAAGGTGGTGAAAGGAAGTTTTTTAGATGGGCTGCCTTGATAACACTTTCAATCTCTGTGAGTTCTCTCGCGGGTTAATATTTTTATACAAGTTAAAACTGTGCAGTTTAGATGGTATAATCCAGAAGTCATTATAGAAGAGGATAAATCTAACTTCCAACCTTTAATTTAAAATAAAAAAAACAGTCCTAGGGGGAGTTTAATCGTACTGTGCTAATCGCTTTCATTATCACTGATACGAGCACAAGTCTTTGCAAAGTTCTCTAAAGAGCAACTTAGGGATGTGCCATCAGCTTTTACAGTTTTGGGCTGCTTGTTGTAGCCCCTGTGAATATGCTCTGTGTGTATCTTGGCTCTTTGGGGATGCAACTCGTTCTTTATTTCTTCCTCCCTCTAATACAGAGCGCTCTTCCAGGAATTGCCTTAATGACAAAACCTCGGAGGATCTACCAGAGTGGGAATGTTAAGGATTCTATAAAAATTCAACAGGGTTCCACAGAAATGGCTTGAAAACCCCCAGATAATTGGACTCTGTCTGTGGGGGTTTAACCATCTAAAATACTTTCCTCTTGTGGGAAAGTGAGTCTCAAACTCTAGCGAATGTTTTCCTGTAAATTGTAGCTTTTCCAGTTGAGATCCTGAAATTCTGCCCTGTTCCACATAAAAGGAAACACAAGTATTTTATTCATAATCTCCTTGGATCTTTCAGACTCACAGCGTTCTGAACTGGACTCTGCAGCAGAAGGTTCTTTTCAAGGTATATTTTTTTTCCATGAATGAGACAACTCCAAGAGCTGCTGCACCAGAAACACTGTGCAGAGCCCCAGAGCAGTACATGACAAGGCTGCAGACAAGGCTGCCTTCCAACATTCAGTACTCTGTACAACATTTCAAATGGTATTTTATTCTTTTTCCTGCTAAAGCCTGGAGAATTAAAACTTTCAAGAATGGTTAATCTCGTGTTGGTGTGGATGCACCTTCCCTTACAGCCAGGGGTTCTCAGGCAGAGCCCAGTGATGCTCAGCTCTGCAGGACTCAGGAGGCTCTCAGGCTTCACCCTCACCAGCCACAAGCAAGGTTAGCCCTGCCAGGTAGGGATGACGGCTAAAATCATATATCTATAAATTTTAGCACTATATAGAGCATCACTCAGAGGAGCAGCACCAGAAATATTTAAATATTCTGCAAAAGCCGAATTTTAGTACTGCACTATTGTGCTTTTCAGTGGAATTTTTTTTTTCTTAAACCCCATTTGGGGCCAGTCTCCTCACTGGTGTGCATCGCTCTGACTTTGTGAGGCTGTGCTAATTGAAAGCAGCAGAGGATCTGTCTCTCTTGTGTTACGTTTAAAATATTCATACAATTAAACAGCTCTTTGAAGTGCTCCGGAGCAAGATGCTCTCTGCTTTACTTTGGGTGGTCAGGAGATGAAAATGGAAATGTTTTAATTGGATTTGGTCCTAAGAAACTGTGCCATGTCCTTGTTGGAATTTCCTTGCTAAGCAATACTACACCTTCTCCTCTCAGCTCGGAGCGCCCTGTGCAGAGGGGACCAAGATAAATGGTTCATTTTAATCATCTCCACTTCGCAGTGAATTAGGAAGGAGGGGCAGGTTTTATTCACTGAGCTCTATTACTCCACAGAGAAGGATTTGTACCAAGGAAAGGACCCAAATGCATCTTGGCTGTAGGACAGGTTTAGATTTGTTTGTTTGTTTTGTGGGTTTTATTTTTGTTCCTTTTTTTTTTTTTTACAGTGGAAAAACCCATTTACTCCAACTTCTTGCAGCTGCATAATGAGGTGCCATTTTCTGATGTGCAACATCTAAAGGTCAGAGAAAGCCTTGCTGCTGTAAAGCAATGGCTCATGCTCTTAGAGAGTGTGTGAGCACAGGAATTTATTCTCTCTACCCCAAGCTCCAGCCCAGGTGCAGGCAGGGGCTGTGTGCAGGGAGCTTTGAACATTCCCCCCATGGCTGAGCCTCTCAAGAAACTGCCATGGCTGGTGACACAGCATTGAATTTTAAAATTTGTTGTGCTTTTGGATGGGTATGTTTGACATACTTGTCTCACTTCAGATTAATTTACAAATTGTTCAGTCTGTTTTCGCAGAGCTTTCACTCAGTTGTCACATTCCCAGGCTTTGTTGGGTAACATCTTGTTGGTGATATACCTCCAGCATGGCTGGGAAATAACAGCAGATGAAATGCATGTTGCTTTCCCTCCTTGACAACAGCAAACATTGATACTTTTCACAAAAAAGCTTCTTTTTTTTTTTCCTTCTGGAGTCCTAAAAATGACGTGTGTGTCTATATTAAAAGAGTATGTGTATGTATACCTCAATAAAATTACACATTACATGTGTATATGTACATTAACCACTTGGTGATGTTTCTGGAAGGTTAGATGACTTTGTAACCACTCAGAAGTTTACTTCCTTGAAAGTTTAAGCTGTAAATCTGCAGGTAACATTAAATCCACCGACTTTATTCACCAAATGAACTTGCCCCTCAAATGTCTATTTCTGTGACACTCTCCTTCCACTGCAGGTCTGTTTTCTGATTTTATTTTCCTCTTTCATCTTTCACCTGCTTATCTGTCCTTCCAGATTCATTACCTCTCCTTTCCTTTCCCCTTACTTCTTTTCTTCTCCTGCCGAGTTCCCATTTTTAATGATTTATTTTACACTCTCTTATAATGTTTATATCTGCAGAATGAACTGGTTTTATAACCCCCCAAAATGAATGCTATAATTTATTTTCCTCGCAGAGTTAAGGCTCGGTGCTGCTGAAGAGGCTCTTGCTGGTGGTGATGCACACCCTGGCTCTGATGCCAGGTGACTCCACTGCAGTTCCAGCCCCAGCACTGGGCTGTGTCACTCCAGGACTGGATGATGCCTGTGGGGACGTGACCAGGGAGGAACTGCACCATTCTGAATCAGAGCAGTCATTCTTACAGCTCATGCCTTAAACAGGTGCTTAAACAAGAGTATGAGCTGGGGAACATGCAGAGCAGCACCTCCCTAAGCATCCAGCTCCTCTGCTCCTTCTTACAACCAGAATTTGGTGATTTTCTAAGCATCAATTGCATCTCAATCATCTCATTTAATTGCCATTACTTGGTCCTGTATTCTATAAATTTGACTAATCTACCCATAAATTTATTTCTCTTTCAGCCTCCATAATTCCATGGCAGAGAGTTGCTCAATATGCATGGTGGGGGAAAAATATTTCCTCCTTACTGTTGTAAACCTGTGGCCTGATCATTTTGCTGGGTGCTTCCGAGTTCTTGAAGTGTGGAAGAAGGTCAGGAACATGCAGCTCTGGGTTTATAGGGGGTTATGAGCTTCAGTTCAGTGTCAGGAACCCTTTTTTCCTGCTCCTCAAGGCAGAAACACCTCACTGCCAGCTGAAAACTGAAGTCCATAAATGCATAAGCATTAGTGAGGGGGTGCATGAGGGCTGCAGAGGGTGCATAAATCATTCCAGGTATTTTTAAATAATAGCATGTCTCACTACATTCATCTCCCCTGAGTTTATTCCTCAACCCCTAAGTACATTTTGACATTCAGAGTTAATCATACCTTCCAGTCAAAATAAGCAGCACAGAACCATCCTGGAAAAGAGCTGCAGCTCCCCTGAGCCCAGGCTGGAGATCAGTGGGGGCCAGGCAGAGCCCAGGCTGGGCTGGTGTTGTAGATTATGGCACTTAAATGGTGCCAGCTTCACAGCATCCCTGGGAAATCCTGGTGGCAAGCAGCACAGCTGCTCCCCTGGTTATCCCTGGGCCTGGTGGGAGCAGCTTGATGCTGGACTCTGTGTTTCTGCTCTCCTCTCCCTTTCTTTTAGCACAGTTACTCTGGTCACTGAGCAGAGGAGGGGAATAAATGGGTGTGCATGGTCCAGTGGACTGGAGTCCACCCCAAGGGGGTCCCAGCTCTTGTCCTGCATCCCTGACCTCTGGCCGGGATTTTTGGGATTGTTTTCTTACCTGTGCAGAGAGAACAGTTTTATCTAAATGCAAATGCAGAAACATTTAGAAGCCAGAAGAAAGGGAAGCTGCCTTCAGGAACAAGATGTGATTCCTGGTGGTCTTCACTTGGGTTTTATCAGAGGAGAGGTTTGCCCTGTTTGACCACCCCGTTCCCAGCCAGTGTGACCTGGTTTGGTGGCACAGGCAGAGTGCACATCTCCCACTGGACCATCCATCAGCACTGAACTTTGCTGCCAGTGGTGTGAGAGAGACTGGGAAGAGCAGAGGGAGGGAAGCAGAGCACTCATTTTCAATTTAGCCACACAGGAGGAAGGGAAAGAGAGGGGTGCTGAGGTGGCTGTACTGCGTTGTGGAACATCTTTCTGAATTATCCACACCTGCTTTGTGAAAGGGATCAGGAGTCCCAGGACACACTCCTCAATATCCCACTTATGCCAACACAGATCAGCTTAATGCACAGAAATGTTACGTGATAGGAGCAACTTATTCAACACAGCAGATAATTGCTGGATGCTCCATCCAACCCACAAACCAAACTCTGGGAAGCCTCAGTACTTTGGCTGTGGCCCTTGGGAGTGGTTTTAAAGCTCAAAATCTCCTTTATCTCTTCCTGCAATTAGGAGTAAGAATTATTTTCAGGAGTCACTCAGGCTAAAGACCCACTCTGTGAAGAGACTTCACAAGGAAAACACCAAAGGTGGGTGACCACTTCAGAAATATGGGATGGCAAAAGGAAAAGATGACAGCACATAAAAACATTTCAATTAGAATTGCTCTCTGCTCTCTATGGTCCTGGTCTGACACATACCTGCAGCTCTCAGGCTAGGACAGACAGAAACTCCCTTCTTGCAAAGCCCTGCAGAGAAGAGCATCCTCAAAGACTCATAGTATAGCAGTGTCTGGCAGAGACAAACTCTCTTTTCCCAGTGTTGCCTCTTGATTATATTGGTATATACTCCAAAATAAGATAAAGAGTCCTCTTAGCATCAAGGACACTATCTTCCTGGCAATTCAGTACTTACCAGCTTGGGAAGCAAGACCAGATGTGCTTTGTTGCTCTTGAAGTAGCAAAAAAAGCTCTGGCTGCAGGGTTATTAACTTAGGAAAGTTGTCCATGCACTGAGAACCATAAATAATCCACGACAGCCTCTCTGCCTGACTCCACACCCCATCTCCCCTGCTTATGTTGATTTGCAGCCAGATGAGATTCTCCTCCTCACAGCTGTCCAGCAGATTATTTTGGGGAAAGATGTGATGAAGTCAGCTGGAACCACCTGCTGCCTCTTTGGTTCTTGTTATCCCCACACAGCTCTTGGAACTAGACTGGGCTGGCACTCCTGGGAGCAGGGAAGGCTGCACACACCTGATTATAGTCAGAGACTACTGCCATGTTCCTGAGACAGAGACAGAGGCAGCCAGAGACACTTTGGTACTCTGAAAGGGGTTCTTGCCAGCTGTGACTTAGATTTTTGGGTGATTTGTCACTGCCTGCTGGTCCTGGAGATGCTGCAGGAACATTGGTGCCACTCAATGCTGCATTTCTAGTTTGGGTGTTTGAGTGCTGGTAGAAACTTACAGAATTCTCATTTCAAAGAGATGGATGATGGAGAAGGGGAAAGAAATGAAACATCGTGGTTTGATAAGATGTTGTACCCACATAAATTTCTGCTCATCTCTGGTAAAACTATAGTACTAGGAATAGTCTGATGTTTCTGTCTAAATTTCAGTTCCTTTCTTATGCCTGATGCTCAGACATAGCCTTTTCTTGCCTACATACATATACATCTGCTCAGATGGCACAAAGCCTGTTTGCATGTTAGCAACATGCCTCCTGCACTGGGAGAAAGTACCTCTTTACACTTAATTACCTTCAATGAGGAGAACTGCCAAAAGGGGCACAGACAGCTTCAGCCTTTGCTTCAACCTTTGCTTCTGCCTTTGCTTTGTCTCTCTGATCTCCTGCTTAATATGAGAGACTTACAAAGGTTGCTGTGAAGAGGAAGAAAATAATCTTTTCTTCCCTCCAGATAAAGTAATGGCTTAGACTTCAGCAAGGAACATTCAGACTAAATAATAGTAAAACATTCTAATGGAAAGGAAGAAGGTTTCCTGGGGAGGCTGTAGGGATTCCACAGCTGGAGGCCTCCAAGCAGAGGCTGGATAAATATTTATCCAAAGTGCCATAGCCATGGTTGAGCTGTTGTGGGGGAAAGGACTAGAGAGGGTAAATTGTTGAGATGCTGAGGTTCTTTCCAGTCTTTTGATTCTATGAAGCAGGGCAAGGAAATTTTCATATAAATAAATAAAAAAAAATAATGTTCCACTTCTGCTGTGCATGCTGCTGCTGTAGGGCACAGAGTCAGGATATGAATTACCTGTGCCAGGAAATGTGAGCTGAGCAGAACAGAACAGGACAGAATATTCTTTCCCAGCTGGTACAAGTCAGCAGCTGTGATGTTACATGGTGGATCTGCTGCACTTTCTGAATGCCTTTACTGCCCTAAACCCAGCAATAGGGCACTAAAAGGGAGCAGAAGTTCTGATATTTGTCATGTGCTCCTGTTTTTTTCTGATGTTACCTTAACTTTCTGGGATGATTAAAGCCATCTTTAGGAAACACAGCTGACAGTAATTTGCTGAATTTACCTTTTGCTTCTCGTTGCATTTAAAACTTTCTGCTTTGGTTATTACAAGTCTTATATATATCTGAGATTGAGAATGGTATCAAAGCTATAAAACATCTTTCATGTTTCCAGAAGTCATCACTCTGTAGAAATGGCTGCTGGGTGAACAACAAAAGAGGGGAACCCATTGGGCTGCCTCAGGAGCAACCAGAGATGTACCCTTGACATCTCAATTTTCCTCCCTGTCCTGGGAGGGCAGAGCCAGCAGCTGGTCCATGTTCCTCCAGCTCTCTGGGGCAGCAGGACCATCTGCTGCCTGTGAGGGAAGGAGCTAAACTCTGCTTCTTGCAGGGAGAACAATTACCAGCTAGGGGGAGATGGTTATTTTCACTCCACAACCTCGTATCTGAGGTGTGGGTGGCAGGATGAGGATGCACCCCACAGTACAGAGAGCCCAAATTCCATACTCACTGGGCACTCTCTCCTCATAGTCCCATTCTATGAAGTGGTTTATTTTCAGGGACTTGGCACAAAAGGAGCCTGTGGAAATTCACTCAGCAATCAGCACTTGTTTTTGGCAATGGCTGTTACCATAGCAGATGAGGCTTCCATGACCCCAAGACCATCCATCTTCTCGAACAGCAGTGATGCTGTGAGCACAGGGTGAGGTAACTGGGTTTTTTCCATTATTCTGCCATGGTCCCAGCTGCTCACCAGCGGCTGCTGCTCTGCTCTCAGTTGATTTGGAGCCAACTGCTTCTCATCCGGATCTTATTTCACCTGGAGAATGGCACCTTGTGGGCAAATCTGCGTTAGTCACAGGTCTGAGGAGAAGAAAGAAGCACTTTGAGGTCAGCAGGGTGTTGGAAACCTGTAAAGATTTGCAAATTTTTCTTTAAACTGACAGCCCACTCGTGCGGATGTGGTCATTGCTGTAGGTCGTGAATGTGTCCTGTCAGGTTGGGTGCCAGCCTGCAGGGATACTGGTTTGGGAGTAAAATAATGGCATTTTTCTGGCCTTGGGCTTCACTGTGTGCCTGTGTCCAGAGAGTCCATCACAGGGAGAAAACGAGTAGTGCAAAATAATTGAGAGTAATTAACTTCTGCTTTACGAGGAGAGACTGGATCCCCCCATTGGGAGAGAAGAGAGCATGAGAGAAGACAAGTGACTTGTACAAACACAGATCCAGAGTGAAGTGAACTCAGGACTGTGATTCCCAATATCCCACAGCACAGGGAGCAACTGGTGTGGGAGATGGGCTCCAGGGAGGAGCTTCTCATGCTTTTGTCACCAGGAGTAGCAGGGCTAGGCTGTGTGGTGGCAGCCACTGAAGCTTTGCTGGGAGAGGGGAAGAAATTGCCTGATTTGCCAGCCAAACAGAGACAAGCTGGGCAATACTGGGCCAGATGGGAGTACTGGGCCAGCAGCTGACAAAACCAGGATGGCCTGTATTGTGTGAGTGTAGAAAACAGAACAAAAATTTCTACAGGAGGAGCCTCCAGACTTTGCTGTGCTCATGTGAAAGCCAGTGCTGGAGGCCAAACTTGTGTAAACTTAATTAATGATGAAGGTGGATGCCATACCTGGTAGGATAAATGATGGGAATACAAGCTGAAGGCTTTCACTGTGTCTGTGTGTGGTATGCCTGTGCCAACACAGCCAGTGATCAGTGTTCACAAAGCTGCTCTTGAGTCTGTTCTTAATTCCACAGTGTAGACAGACAGCGAGACCATCCTCAAATTAACCTGCCACCAGCACCACGTTACTGCCAGTGGATGAGTTTCATGCAGGCAGCAGCACTGTTCCTTCAGCACAAAAATCTACAGCTTCAGGGAGATGATGTGTTACACAGCTCACCTGCTTTAATATTCACTCCCTGAATTGCTCTCTTGGATGTGTTAATTCCAGAAGCCTTTGTCTGCTGTTCTGCTTTCCTCTCACAAAGCCAGGAAAGAATAAATAACAGAGTAATGCAATGTGCAACAATATAAATGCCCCCCAAAGAACAACTGCTGAGACTGTTGACATGAGAGTTTGTAAGAGAAACAAAGGAAAATATGCTGATTCTGCTGCTTTGCTGCCTTACTCATGCTGTGCCTGACTAAATGTTATTCCAGGGTTTCATTGCTCATGGTTTTCCAATGTTTCACTGAGGAATAAGAGTAATTGTTTAAGTTATGCTAGTGAATCTCAGGTTGCAGGGTAGGAGGACTCACCCCTCTTCTATCAACTATCTGTGTAAACACCCTTTAATGAAGTACAGACATTAGATGAGAAATCTTACTTTGTTTCATAATATTCTGCAGCTATTAAGAGGAGGAGAGAGATACAGAAACCACCCCTGGCTGCAGCACAGGGGCAGCATCGCCCACCCACCTGTCAGTTCTGCTCAGCATCACCCTGAGGGGGAATCTGCCTGCTGGAGGCAGCGGCAGCGCTGGATCCTCACCTGGTCAGAGCTGCTGTGGGACCACTGAGAGCTGGGTCACAGCCAGGCCACAATCCAGGAGGAGGCTGGTTTCAGAAAATAATGTAAAAATACTTGACATTTATGGGGGACTTAGTGGGGGAGATTTCTTTCACCCCCACTGTCATCCTCAAATGGAAGAAGTGGAGGCACAGGAAAGTGTTTAATCCAAGGTCACAGAGTAGGCTGGGACTGAAAACAGACTTGGAGCCCAGGTCTGAGCATGGCTTGTTAGGACAAAGAATACTCCCTAATTCCTCAAATACATTACAGGGCAGCCCACTCACGACAACTTGTTCCCTGAGATGGTTTTTGTCATTCACGTTGCACTGCTGAGCTAAAATAGCAGTGCCCTCAGTGCAAAATTCCAAGTGGCACATATTTAAAAGCTGGGCTGTGGAAGAGTTAACATATTAATTCACTTTAGAAGTGCATTCTCAAGATGGCCATGAGACCCCTGAGTCTTCTTTGCTCTGAAACTGTTCATGTCTGGAGAGTTAATGGTATTGGATAGGTGTATTACAGCAGAAGAAATTCCCCTGCAGTTAATGACAGGAGATTAATAAAAGCCAGGAGCTTAAGGTGGTCAGCCCTCCATGCTTTCAGCCCTGGTGACAGCCAGTGCCATCACATCCAGGGGTCTCGGTGGAAACTTGACCCCTGATGGGCTGCAAGGAGCAGAAGTTCCTGAGGGAACCCACAGAGAGGATGAGTCACCCCCGCACTGAGCTGCAGAGAGGAATTCAAGGTCAGTGACAGAGTTTTGGAGCCACCTTTCCTGTTCCAGCTAGGTGTTTGCTTAAGATCCACAGTCTCTCTTTCCCATTACATATTTTTATCTTCCCACCTAATTATCTAAGGCTTTAAAAAGTGGAGCAAGGCTTAACTCCAGAGACAGTGATGAAAATAATAACTCGATTTTTATCCGGTTTTGTCCCACGGTGGGAGGAGCTGGGCTGATTCTTGGTGCTTATTGACACTGGTTACCCTCATGTGTCAGTCTGGGAATTTACCAGGGTGCAAAAGCATTTGGTCAATAATTTCCACTTAAAACTACCATGGAGCAGGACATTACTTGGATGCAGGCAGTAGGACCAGGGGGGTTTGGCAGAGTTAAATGGGGTCTGGGCTCACAATCTGCTTCTGAAACAGAGGGACACAAAGCAGCAGAAACTTCAGGCAAGTCAAACTGGCTCTGAAGATTTACTGCAGAGCGATTTTGGGTACTTGGCACAGGGCAGATGCCAAGATTTTGTAGTCTGATTGCCCAGGTAGGTGTACCCAGTGGCATTTTTGCACACCTGGTCATCTCTCCTCGAGTGGGATCTGCAGAGCTCTCACGTTGGGTGAGATTAATCCAGAGCTCAATAATTATGTGTTGTAAACTTTGAATAATCTGCTAACAGGCTGAATCTTTCTGCCTTGGGGCAGTTTTACCACAGCCACTGATTAGAAAGAAAATTCCTTCAGCCCTTGGAGAAGCTGCTGTGCTTCCCTCAACCTGGTTGCTCTGGCCAGTGTTGGGGAAGAAAGGGAGCAGTCCCTGTGCTTGGAAGTGGGATTGGATTTAATGGCTAAGTGGTCCATCAGGGGATTACCTTTGGTTGGGGAGGATTCTTGATCAGCCCTAAAATAGACAGATACAATCTGATCCACAACAGGCTTCCAAAGTCCCTGTGACAGCTGAATTAATTGCACAAAGCTGCTCACAGCAGCAGCACCTGCACATGTAAAACTGAGTGGCAACTCCCGTTAACTGCATCTGGCAGTTTCAATAGAAGTGTCAACAATCCATGCAAAGGCTATTGGAATTAAAGGGAATTACAGAATTGGTTTTAAAAACTTAATAAGCTCATGAACTCAGAAGATGGGACACACAGGCCCTGTTTTTCAAAGCTGTTCTAGTGCATCCTTCTGGCAGAGGTTATTTCTTTGACCATCTGTGAATGTCGAGCTCAGAAAAGGGCCTTGGCAAACTCCTTTCACTCTTTCCTGGAGCAGCACTGTTTACAGGTTCCATAGGAAGAGAAGGAAGTCATTAGAGAGAAGAAAGGTAACATTGGGTGTGGGCGATGCAAAAGTCCACATCATTTCATGTCACAGGAATTTTGTCATGACTTTCAGGGACTTGACAAGCATTTCATTGTGCAGTCTGCTTATAAAGTGCAGCACAGCATTAAAAAAGGACATATTTTCAATGGGTTTTGTTGAACTCCAGCCCTGGACAAGAAGCCTAAGACTCCTGAAATCAATGGAATTTTTACTGATGATATCAGTAGGATTTCATCCATTAACATCTGCCTGATTCTGAACTGGGTTCTGCAGCCAAGCTGGTTTTAGTGGCAAAGGGACTGTCCTTTCTTCAGAGGCTGCTTTCCTTCATAGAGACAGCAGAGATGAATAAAGGCTACTCACTGATGGAGAAATTCTCTGAAACTTCCCACACACTTCCAAGCCAGGTTTCATCCTTCCTTTCTCTGCTAGGTTAAATACCCACCACACACAACACAAGAGCTGCAGGAAAGTCTGGATGCTTCCATGTAAATTGTACAATTGGAGATTTACCAACAGGGTGAATATCAAAACCCTCCTCCACACTGTGATGACAATGATGTATCCTCATACCTGAGCACCTCTAAGCCAGAACCTTTGTCCCTTCCAAAATCCTCCCAGCTACTGCAAAACCAGACTGAGCTACCCACAGGGTTCTCATGGGCTTGATGTGCACACAAAGAAGACACAACATTGCACTCCAAAACCCTTAACAATCTGCAAACCCTTGTAATTAGAAGTACAAGAGATGCAGGTTCCTCTGTGAGCTACTCCCTGGGAATGAAGGAGTAAATGCTCAGCCTCCTCCCCATCAGCTCATCGGTCTCTCATGTCTGAGGTTGTCATCCTAAGTGTTTCTATTTTTTGTGTTAAACAAAGCACAGATTTATGGGTAAACAGGCAAAAATAAGTAAAAGGAATGGAAATGAATTACCATCCTTCGTTAGGCCACTCCCTGGGTCCTTCAGGCTGACATGAAATATGCCAGTGTAAAGTCATTGTTGCTTTGCATGCCTGCTTCAGGAAACCTCTTGCAAACATTCCCTTTAGTATTTCTCTTCATAAAGTGAATAACTAAGACTTAAATTAGTATTTCTATCAGAGGCTGCAGGCAAGGAAATGCCAGCCCTCCTGGCCTGGGGAAGCAATGCCTCTTTCAACTCTTCAACAGCACAAAGTGAAGGGAGGGGACCACGGGCTGCTGGTTTCCACCTACAATTTACTACTCCTGTGCTGTGTGGCCTTGGGCACGTAATTTAAACTTCCCATCCTGGTTTCTTCTCTTGTAAAGCTGCAGGATGAATACCTGCTTTCCCTGCTGCTCTCTGCTGCCAGGGGTTTTATACAGCATAATAGAAATGGGTTCAGTTTTATAGAAAAATGAGTTAAAGACCCAGGCGGTACCACTCTGCTTTTAGCACTGAGTTATGTGTCCATCAAGCCCAGCTTTGGGCAACAAGGAGCATAAAGTAGCAATGTCATATTGCTTAGACACCTGGTAACTGCACCATCTGTAAAATTTGCCCAACATTTGCAGGGAGACAGAGTAAGGAAGGTGAAATTTTGGTATATCTGCAATTTGTGCTTTGCTCGTTTCATTGCAAATTCTTCTTAAATCAGTTGAAGGTCTGGTTGGCCTTGAATATTAGAAGAAAAAAGGGAAATCTCCTGCTTCCCTTTGATACACATTTCCTCCCTTTGAAAAAGTGCAAGGAAAAGACAAACATTTGGAATGTGCCTGTAATCTGTGTTCCTCATCTCACCAACTGGCAGCAGAAAAACTAAACACACAACTAACAGTATTTCAATGAGTTTTTTGAATTTTCAGAGTTGGAATAATGTCACCACTGCGTAACATTGCCAGATTCTCTGATCTCCACAAAAATAAACTGTATCCATAATGCTAGAGAACATTTCTCATTTGCAAAAATTTGCATGCCTAAGATGTGCATTAGAAAGGCAGAACTCACTGCAGAAGCTGATGTTCAGAGCATGCAGGGCTGCTCAGTGCAGGCACGTGCTCACAGTGCTGTATTCCTGAAGGAGCAGGGAACAAATAAGGGGAAAAAAACCCTAGTTTCCAGAGGCCCTTGGAGAAACTTTCAAGGACTAACAGAGTTGGAGGGTGGGGTGGTTGCAGAGCAGCTGCCTTGTGCCTCTGGAGGATGTCAGAGCTGGAGCCTTGGGCAGCAGCAGGGCTGTCACTGCTGGCTGTGTGTGAGCTGGAGCCCAGGATGTCTGAGGAAAACATCCCACCAGGACCAGGGCACCCAGCTCAGCCCAGCAGTGACATGGGGAGCCTTTGGGGTCATCTTATCCCTTCCATGAGTGATGCTCAGAAATCCTGTGGCTCTGCTGCCCCCAGAGCAGAGAGAGCAGGTCGTTGTGATCCTGGCTGGATGAAGAATTAAGAATTTGCTGTGGTTACCTCAGTGAGAGTTACCTGTGTCTGTTTGGTGTGCAGGGGTTGAGGGACACCTCCCTGAGCTGGGTCAGTGTCATTGTCCTGTGCTCAGGTTTTGAGGCTGGAATGGCACCAGGGCACTTTTCTGGATTCCTGTTTGACGTGTCTCCTAGCAAAAAAATGAGGTTTTCAGCTGCACTGCTGCAAAATGTGTGTCTGTTATTTTACGTCAAGGCTAATAAATGCAAAGCAGATGGGGAGGTGTCCTCTTCACCCCTGAGAGACAATTCCACCAGCTGCTGGCACACACAGCAGGTCACAGCTTGAGCAGAAACACTTGATGTCCTCTCACACCTCTTGGGCTGGTGGGCAAGGACAAACATCTTATTTACTTTATTTATTTGTGCATAAGAATTTGGGGATGAAAAAGTGAAAGGCAATATCCGAAATGAACCTTGGCTACTCCATTCCCAAGGAAGAAACAAACTAATTTTGCTTCCAGGCTCCGACTGTGTGCCTGGTTCCAGCACAGGCAACAATTTTTAAGGAAACTTCTTGAAGAGAAAATTTTAATGAGTTCTCAACACCATATCACATCCCTTGGATTTGCATCATTTGAACCATATTTCTGGAGGTAATTTTTCAAAGTGTTGCACAGCATTTTATCTGCATGAATGCCTCTGCATGAGAGATTCATACTTCTAAACTGTGGATGTACAAAAGGGGTCCAGATATTTGAACAAAAAAGTGTGGCAACTTTCTTGTTTCCAGTGCCTTATCCAGGGAAGGTCAGTTTATCATTTGTTCAGGAGAAAATTACACAACTGTTTTCATCCTCCCCTGGGACAAAGACTGTCTTGGATTGCAGAGTGTTGTGTCCTGCAGAGCAGGCAGGCTGGGGGCTGCACCTCCTCTGTGTGCTGTGCAGAGGGATGCTCTGGGACCCTGTGCCATGAATGCAGCACACTGACTTGTCTGATGAATCCGTGGCTAATCAGATCCCCAGCTTGCACCCTGCCCAGGAGCAGTGGAGCTGCCTTGGAGGCATTCATTAAATTATTGTTCTGCAGGAGGTCATCAGAGAGCCTGTGGATGAGGTCTGCTCCGTGCCTTCATCTCCCTTTTCTCTGGGGTATGTCCACAAAGTGGAGTTTACTCTGGCAGCTCCAAACAAAAAGGAAACCTAGGAGACCACAGCAAAGTTTCATTCACTCATGTAATCATGTCCTAAAAGAAAATAGCCTTCTTGTCCTGGAAATGGATCTATTAAATAACTCTCCAGTGTTCTCAGTTCAGTGTTCAGCCTGAGCATTTAAGCCCTTTAAAACAACCACGGAAGCCATCTGATTTCCCTGTGTCAGTAATGATGCCACAGCTTTGAGAAATTAATTTCTTCCCCACTGCATGCTCTGTTTGAGAAATGATATCACATTGTGAGGTACTGCACCAAGCTCCACTGATCACATTGCATAACAGGATGCTGCCTAATGATCCAAGATAATAGAAGGCGAAAGCTGAATACATTTTTAAAAATCATCACATGATACAAAAAAAATGCCAGCACTTGGTACTGTGCAGGAGAGGAGAAACTCTGCTAAATGTGCTGCCCAGATGCTCCATCAGGAAAACCACATTTTCATAATCTAAATTTGATTGTTTCTATGATTTATTTTTTTTTTAGCGGTGGGATAAACGAAACACCTTAGGCTGGGTGCTCAGCAGGTGAAAATCAGCAGCACTCCACTGGAGCTGATGGATCATTATTTTCTACTGCTGGAAGAGGAAACTAAGAATAGACACAGTCAGCAGCTAAAAGTTCTCCAGTCCCAAGCAAGTGCCTGCCACGTTGGCATCATTAACATCAAGCAAAATAAAAGCTGCCCTCGCTGTTGATTAACAGCAAATTCCCATCAAAGCCTGGAATACCCACAGCAGGCTGCAGGGAGCCCAGGCAGTGTGGCTGAGCGCTGGTGGCTCGGAGCTGCTGTGCTGATGAAGAAGGTGAAGCTTTGCAGCAAGGACACTGCAGCTGCTGCCAGCCCTGCCTGGCCTCGCCTGACCCTGCCCGGCGCCGCACACAGACCTGGGAGCAAACACAACATCCCTGGAACACAGGCATCCTCCACTTCCAGCCCCTGCTGATCCGGCTCTTACAGGGCTGAACGTGTGAAAATCAGGAGGAGAGGACAAGTAGAGGGGACAAGAGAGAGGAGCAGCTCCGAGTCTCTCTACCCAGCCTGGTTTCGGCCCCTTGTGGTTCGTTCCTCACAGTTCTTTGGGTGAATGGATTTTTTTATTATTATTATTCAGAATAATCCTCAGATCTTCTATCAGAAAAACTCAATCAACCAGGAGTATGCTGGTTCAGTTCTCCCCTGAAAAATTTTTCAGAGTAATTAGGTAGAGGAAAGAATACATATGGCCAGCCATATAGGTGGAATAATAATCAAGAACAGCAGGGGGTGGGGAGAGGAAGAAGCAGACAGAGCTGTGAGACAGCCTGGGCTGTTTGGAAACTCTGTGCCCAAACAGCATCTGGTCAATTATAAGAAATGCATCAAATGAAATTCAAACTCATTCAGAAGTGAATTAAGATGAGATGAAAAGGGAAACATTTGCAAAGTATGTAATTGGAATGAATAATTCAGTCCTACCTTACCTCTTCTAAATCCTGTATAAATATTTACTCACTTCCCAGGCACAGGAGTGTGGTGGTGCCCACCTCACTGCTGCCACCACGGAGGGGCATCTTGGGGTTCTCCTCACAGCCTGGTGTGTTGTGTGCTGCAAAGTCCCTCAGAGTTACCAGTTTGCACAGCATTCATACATATACAACATGCAACAGGAGGGAGAGTTGCCTTGGGGTACTGTCCAGGAAAAAACCTATCCTGTGGTAATGACAAGGCTGGAGGGTCTCACTGGGAGTGTGTCCTCTGTGTGCCTGGGCTGGGGTCGCTGCCTGAGCCCAAGCATCCCTCCTGCTTGCTTTGGAAAGCCTCTCCCCGAGAAAGCCCACAGCTGTTCATCACCTGCAGAACCCCTTAGATTTAATGGGTGGCATTTGGGTACCAAATGGGGTAACCAAGACCAGCAAAAAAGGAAAAGCTTGAACAGAGATTCTCTTTAATGAGATTCTGATTCATGTAACATGGATGCTCCTCCTCCTCCCCCTCCTTGCAGCGTGTTGTTATTCACGATGGTGCTTCTGCATGTGCTTGAACTCCTGCAAAAACAGTTTCATTTTAAACACAAATTTAAGCATCATCCCGAACCAGTGCTGTGCTTGCTCAGCACAGGAAAACAAGACAGCCTGTTGTCAAAGAGTGGTTAAAGAACAAGAACACTCTGCAAGTAAGTGTTTAGTTTTGATATTTCCTCTACTGCCTGTTTCCCTGTCCCAGGGTCAGGCACAGAACCACACCTCCTGCACTGCAAGCTCATTAGCCTTATTTCCTCTCTTGAAGGGGTGGGTACAGATTCTGACATTTGCCATGGAAAGGCAGAACTTCAGCACCAATCTTGAGATTAATTGTTGACATTTCTCTCCCTTTTCCCCTTTGATGTGTGAGGGAAAAAAATAAATATATGTGAGGATTTAAAGGGAGGGGAGCGGGAGAAGAGCAGCCCAGCCAGAGAACAGGCTGGTGCTGCAGAGCAGAGGCCACCATGCTCCCCTGGGACATGAACAGTCTGGTGATTGCTCCTAATGAGAGAGCCACAGCAGTGGTGAGCGAGGTGAGACTCACAGAGCCTGGCTGAATGTGGGAGGTGTCAGAGGAATCATTTATCTCCTGTTTCCCACTGTTCTCCAGCACGTCTCAGCAGGGAAGAGGTCCCTCACACCAGCTCTGCACGCGTGGAGCCAGCACAAACAAGTGCTGTTTTAATGCTCTTTCTTTCTTGCCTCTTGCTGTTTTTCCATAGGGCAAAAGGGATGACCAGAGCTCCTTAGGCTGTTTCTGATGTTTGCAGCAGCCTGGATGAGTGTTTGTGTGGTTTGATAACAACAGACAAGGGCTCATTGCAGTTCAAAACCAACTGAACTGGACTCATCACTTCAGGCAAGCAAAGGCAAGAGAAATTAATGAGCAAGCATAGCTTGAAAGCCTGGCCCTGCTGAAATCTGTATCAAACAACCAAGCTTCAGGAGATGCAGGATTTCCTTGGGAATAAGGTCCATCTTCCTGCCCTGTGGCAGTCCCAGGGCTCAGAACCCTGCCTCAGAAGGATGGGATGGGGCAGCGCTTGTTCAGCCCTGAACCCAAGTGCTCAAGCAGGTTTCTGACAAATCACAGCTTTAAAGTCTTGGTGCAATGAATGAATGTCCGAAATCAGGTTCCCAAAATTTTATCCATTTTGGACCTTCCTCTGAGGTAGCAGATTGATAAAATGTATTGCTTCATTGTAGGTCCACAATTAAGATTTTTTCTTGTTGCACATCCTGCTGCTTTTCAGCCAGCACAGCAATGTCAGAGCCTCTCATTGCCTCTAACCATGACTGTCAGGCAGGCACTTCTTTCAGCACTGGAGCTGAACCTTTCCCAGGAAGCAGCAGATGTTTGCTGACTGTGCCCTCCCAGAGCATCCCCAATCTGCCCATGGGTTGCTGCCGCGTGGCGCTGACAGCATAAAAGTCAAATGGTGCCTTCAAACACAGCATCACTCCCAGGCAAAACCTGCCTTGTGCAATAGAGTAGCACCAGGTGGGATCTTTCCCTGATAAAACACTGTGGATAAGGATTTGATCTTCCCAAGAACAGGAAAATTCAAAAAATTGCTAGAGGGACTAAGAACCTAAATCTTTTAATGAGGGAAAAAAATTGTTATTACTGTTACTGTAGCAGACAGGAAGACACTGCCAGACAGTAAATCTGTTGTGGTGGTTATTGCCATTTAATATTGAGTCAATATAAGTAATGTCTTGGAGTCTTTCCACATAAACTGATAAAAGAGCCAGGACATGGGCTGCTCTCCAAGTAGCAAATAGTTTGAACTTGAGATTTCTGCAATATTTTCTCTCGCTCTGTGTTGAGGAGGAAAGGGTAGACTTAAAGGCTAAGGCATTTACTGGAGAACTGGATTGAAATCTTGGCTCTGACTTTGGCTTCCTATGTGACCTTGGGCAAGTCACTTAATGTCTCTGAATTGCTGTATAGGGGAGATCCCCCTTCTACCACCCTGGGTGATTTATGAGATACAAGTTGTCAATTTTTATAGTTAGTATTATCTCAGTTTGATCCAAGATCTGGTGCATTCTTGGATTTGGAATTAAGGAGACATCTGTGAAAATCTATATATTCCATAAAATTCAGTTCACAAGAATCTTTTAACAGAGACCTTAAATCTTTGACCAATGCAGAAAAATCTGGTAGTGAATGTGGTAATGCCATAATTTTATTTAGTTGTTCACAGTCTTGGGAAGCTCATCAACATGCCTTGTCTTGGTGCTGGGTTCAGCCTGTGCTGCTCATTGCTTTTGAAAAGCATCCCTAGTGCTGCAGCTGTTGTAAGGACGTTTTGCTGTAAATCACATCCCAAAGTTTTTCCCAAGAAAAGACTGTGTGCAAGGATCACTTTGCCAGTGCCTGTGCTGAGAGAGTTAGATACCAGTAGGTCTTCAAAGCACAGGGAAAGCAAACTTGTGCTGGAGAACGGGCCCAGAGCTTGGCCCAGAGCAGATGGGGAAGGACAAGGGGAGGTTTGGCAGCCAGAGGAGGGTTCACTCCTGCCAGGGGCACACTCTGTGCCAGTCAGTGGCACAGGCAGGCAAACCCTCCTGCACTGCTCCTTCTCCCTCCTTCCCCCATCCTCCACCACCCCAGTAAATCAAGGCCTGCCACAACTGACCTGGCACAGCCTTGCAGGTCCTGGGGAGCCACGCTGTGTGCCAACACAGGATTAGAAGGAGGAAGGAAGCACTAGGTTGTGCTGTCAGTGAGCTGTGGGGTTTTCAAACTACCGGTGAGTCTGAGTCAGACACAAAGTCTAAGGCTAGAAAATAACCCAAGGAACCAACTGAGCCAGACAGTGGTGACAAACAGAGCTGAAATACTTTGTCATGCTGTTATCTTCACCCCCAAGTTCACTCCTCTTCATCCCAGCAAAACCCACCTTGAGGGTCCAAAGCCCTGGACACTGACGTCACCCTTCCTGCACTCTCCATATGTGTATTTAGTTGACTTCTTTGCTGCTTTCCCTTCTCTTTTCCCAGCCATCTGCACCAGTGTGATTCCCTGCACACCTGGAGGGAGGGCAGACATTGCTTGTGGCTAAAGCTGTTTTGCCCTCAGCTGCCAAATTGCCCTCGTGCTCCCAGACCTGGTTGTCACCAGCCTGTGGGGTGATGCTGGGCTGCTGCACCCAGCCCCAGACACCTCCTGCAGCTCAGGCTGAGCTGTAACAGGGACATGATGAGGCTGAGATTTGTCTTTGTTGCCTTGAGAAATCTTTGCACTTTCCTTTGTTCAACATGCACACGAGCTCGACTCAGCAAAGAGGTCTAATGGGGTAAACTTGGCACTACACTCAGATAAAACTGTCCCAAAGGGAAAACAGCCTAAATCTTTCTGGTTTGAAAAAGCCTCAGTCAAAGGTTTTTGTCAAGATATTGAATTGATGTAGCAGTTTAACTGTTATTTAATATTTATATATTCATGTCTAGCATCCAAATAGGTCAAGAACCTATTGTGCTCCACAAGGCACAGACACATTCACATGCACCAGGTCCCCAGGATATTTCAAAAGCATCACTGATACCTCCAGACTGTTGCTGCATCCCCAGTACTTGCCTAATGGGAAAACTGGGGGTTGGATGTGTTGCTTAATGCAATGAAAACCCTTTGTGGTTTCATTGAAGCACTCAGATTATTGAGTTTTCTCTGTAAGTTCTGTTTTTGAAAGCTTCATTTCAGACGAGAAAGTCTTCTGGATTGGTGGCTTTTAACTCCTGTCTCAGTGTGAGCAGATTCTGTGCTTTAATCACAACCCAGCCATGCTGTACTCAGGGCTCTGGTCTGGGACTGTTCCAGAAATTGTACACCACAGTTTGCATTTCTCCTTTCCCTTGCTTCTGCCTCTCTCTGCCCCCAAACCTGTGCTCAGGTTGTTTACATGCTCTTGTACATGACTGCATGCAGGCATTTCTGTATTTCTATGCAACAAACATATTTATAGGATATAAATATAAATAAGATGATGCTGGGCTCTGACTAGTTTGATGTTATTGTGCCTGCACATTAATTTAGCAGCCCAGACCTTTGTGGCCCTTGAATCAGTGGAGGTAGAATATGCCCAAAGGGAGCTGTGAGCATGCAAACTCCTGGCAGAGGGGAAAGGGGAAAAGAAGGAAGACAAACCGTCTCTGGGCATGGCTCCTCCTTGATAGCAGCACAGCAGATGGCAGAGGGTTACTAGACAGCAGTTTTTGAGGCTTAGCATAAGCCAAGAAACAATAAAAGAAAAGGAAGAAAAAAAGAAGATAGAAAAAGGAATTTAAACAGATTGTCGTATCACTGTTTTATTCCTGCCATCTCAGCAGGAAATTAATCACATAATGTCACATAAAAAAGATAGCCCTGAAGGTCCAGTGTGAAAATGGCTCTGCCTGAGGGCAGGAGTGAATCAAACCTCAAGGGAAGGACAAGGAAAATGAGGATGAGGAGGGCAGCACTGGCTGTGCAGGGAGCAGGGAGTAGCTTATCCAGCCAAAAGCCAGGCTCGGATCTGTCCC
This sequence comes from Prinia subflava, assembly GCF_021018805.1. Taxonomy (NCBI): domain Eukaryota; kingdom Metazoa; phylum Chordata; class Aves; order Passeriformes; family Cisticolidae; genus Prinia; species Prinia subflava. The sequence goes on from NC_086261.1 coordinate 7,964,791, forward strand.
ATCCATGTGTCCAGTGGCTCTGAGAATTGGGAGAAAAGAGCTGCAGAGTCAGCTTGGGGAGATGCAGCTCCCCTGTGGAAGGCTTTTTCTGCCCTGGGTGGGGTGGCAGACTGTGGGGCTGCAGAGGGAAGGGGAGAGGGGCTTGGGGCTGAAGGAACTGCCAGGAATCAGCATCTTGGCATGGCAGAGAAGTAAATGGACCGTTCTCTTAATTGCAGATTTAGAGCCAAGATGGGTACTGACGAGTCCATATTTCTTCAGAGGAGCTGGATGGCTGTGGAGAGAAGGTTCCCTGGAGAGGTATTTGGGATATGGATGGACGTTACCCATAAATACTGTGAAATAAATTTCCCATTAGACTTAAATCCAGTGAGGCGGCATGAATCACCTTAAACATGCATATAACTCTTCCCTATATATCACCTCTGCTGGAGCATTAATTAACCCATAACATCCATCCCTAGACACTCTAAAAGATCTCATTCCTTGTTCCATTCCAGCACAGCAGCTGGAAAAACAAAATAATGTTCTGAGTCAGACCACAACCTGTGTGTTTGGTACTGCAAAAGCCTGCAGTGACTCCTCCACTCTTCCTCTGGGAAGTGGCCAAGGACCTGTGGGACCACATGGCCCAGGTGAAGGGGTGGATTTGAGGGATCTTCTTAGTTCTTTAGGGTACTCATATACTCAAGCATTTTGCATGTTCAATGCTATTTCTGATGGCAGAATCCAGAAAGCCCAAGAGATCTGCCTGAAATATGATTATTTTTCCTTTTCATTTATTTGCTTTATACAACTCTACCATAAAAAATCATGTTGGCTTGCATTAGGTTGCACAGATTGTTCTGAACTGGACTTTCAATAACAGAGAGGCAGCTGAAAGAGCAGAGCAAGAGAAATAAAGAAAAGGCACAAAGCAGATAAAAGGGCTGCTTAAGGTGGCTGCATCCCCAACTGGAGCTCCTAGTACTTGTGCTGGTGCCAGCAGAAGCAGAAGCCAAAACCAAAGAAAGGAAGTTAAGTGAAAAAGAGAAATGAATCCTCAAGTAACTGAGAACAGGTGCTTCATTTGGGCTGTTGGATGTGAATGTGCTGCAGTTGGTTGCTCTATCGACAGGGGAATTCAATAAGCAAGCCTGGTGCACTGATGACAGAGCTCAGAGAATGAAAACCCATGTAAATTAACTCCCTTCCACCAGACTGTGCTTTATTAAAAAGCACAAGTTTTCAAGGCTCTACCTTGAAGGTCACAGCTCCAGCAGCCTGGGCAAAAATGCTCAAACCTGAACCTCCTAAATGCCTTGTGTAACTAAAGGGACTTGAGTTACAGCCCTTTATTCTTCTTTCTGCTGTCAGGAGGCTGCTGCCTGCCTCACTCCTGTGGTGAGAATGTGCTTGCTCAGGTCTCCAGGCCATGAGAAAAGATGAAGGCAAGGTCTCCACAGCTTCCCGTGCCACCAGGAGGGTGGCAGAGGAAAGCAAGGCTTTGCTTGGCAGGACTCAGCTGCAGAGGCATGCTGCTCATTCCAGGGCACCTGAACCACTGCTGGAAATGTTGTAACGATCTCCTAAAATGAGCCAACAACAAATTGCTTCCTCTGCTCCCAGTGCAAGGAAGAAGCAGTTCAGGGATGGCACCTCCCAGCAGGGTCTCCAAGCAGCAATCCCGAGCAGCATCCCTTGATTTCAGTTTGCAGCTAAAGGAGTAGCCTCCCCCAGTGGGGTGTTCCTGCTCATCTGGGGCTTCTGTGGGGCACCCAGAGGGAGCTGGGAAGAGCAGCCAGGACAGCCCAGGCCATGCTGTGGCTGATCTCTGCTGCTGCAGACCAAGTTATGGCATCCTGACTCCCTTCGGCACATGGTGATGGTTCAGAAAAGAGTTAAGAGCATCATGTCAAATATAATTATGAGACAATAACAGCTATTAGTTCCAGTGCCTAATTTTAAACCTCAGACTGTCTAAAAACCCCTGTCTGTTTTTAGAAGAGCTGTCAGCTCCTCAAGTTATAAATAAGAAGCATAGAGAATGGATAATCTCTGCCTGTCCTAGGGCCAAATACCACCTTCCAGAAAAGGTAGAATTCCCATTTTGTCATTTACTCATTCAGATTTTTATTTCTGGCTAAATGTGACCAATTTCCCTTGGGATGAGCAGGCTAACACAAGGACTTTACCTGCTTTGACTCTGAGCCACTGCTGTTCCTTGAAAAGGCAAAGGTGTAGGAGAGAAGCACCGTGCTCTGAGCAGCTCAGTCCATTCCTCACTTGTCCCAAATCTGAGCAGTTCTTTCTCCCTTGGAAGCATCCCTTCTTTCATCTCCCACCCCTGTGCACTCTTGGTTTCCTGTACTCACCCCAGCTGTTTGCTCTGGAACATCCTGGGTAATTTTCAGGTCGAATTATCTATGGAGAAAAAGCTAATTGCCCATGTGGGCATGAGCTGATAGCAGGGTTTTTATTGTTTGAAAGTCTTTAGCTAATGTTATACATATGCAAATAAAACCTTTTAATTTTAAAACACTGTTTGGATAACTGTAATAATTTCTTACACAAAATACACCCCCAACAAGCCTGTGATGTAGAGCTGAATATTGTATGTATGAATGATGCATCAAAAGTAGCCCATATACTGAGTCAGGATATCTTCCACTAATGAAGTCCCTAAAGAAATGCACCACAGACCTTCTGAGCTGAGATATTATGATGGCTTGGATATATCAAGAGATAGCTAAAATAGGATTGGATATAAGATCTTCCTAGTAAAATTCACCAAAGAAGCACATAAACATCAAAGAGCCTTAACTCATAACTGCTATAAAATATTCTTATGTTTGGATTGATAAGAAAGTAGGGTAGTGCCCTAGATGCATAGCTATGAGGAGTAGTGTGGCCTTAAACTGCTGTGCCTTTGTCTTATAGAATTACAAATATTTTGAAATTTATTCATTTTTTCCTGACAAAAAACCCTCACTTTTTAATTTGCAAACCTACGGAGTGTGGTCAAATATAGTTGATTTTACTGTTGACCAAATGCAAACACTAACAATGCTCAAAGGTTGCACATTAAATTGATCTAAAACATGTCTGATGTTTGCTCTCAAAATACTCCTACTCATATGAGTGAAGCAAGCTAATTCTTTATCAGATCAGACCTTATCATTTGAACATAGACCCTGTCACAGACCACTCCACATGATGAAATCATAAGTTCACATCTTCATTTCTTATCGTGAATGAGTTAGAATATTTCATTTCTGCACAGTGAGTCAAACAACGATAAAGAGCCAGTAATTCAATTAGAAAGCAGATTATTTTTTTAATGAGCAGCTATGCATTATGATATCAGTACTGAAGCATAATGTTAAAAAGTAAACGTTTGCAGGCTTGCTCCCAGCTTCACTGATCTCTCTGGGAAATATTGACTTTTTGGTGCTCAGCCTGGAACGTCTCTGGTTAAGCTGAGGGTCCCTGCTCTGCAGGGTGCTCAAGGTAACATATTCAGGTCACATTTGGCAACTGAAAATTAATTGGTTGTGGAAACACATCTCATATCACCTCTGTGTGTGAGGCTTCCCAAAGCCTCCTCCACGCCGGGGGTGCTGGGGGCATTGAGCACCTCCACACCCGCTCCTGGGGAAGCCACAGTGCAGAGAGGAGCTGAGCCTTGTCCTCTGCCTGCCCCGTGCCCCTTTCCCCGAGGGGCAAAGCAGCCTCTGCCTTTGCACTCTGAGTGTGTCTTCTCCCAAAAATTCCTGGTGCCAACGTGGCTGTGCAGGGTGAACCGCGCAGGAGGGGATCTGCTGCCTGAGCTTCAGCATGTGGCACTTGAAAACAAAGTTATCAGAATAAAGCTTTTAGCTATAAATTGCAGGTATTAAAGATCCATGTGATAATTGTCTTATCTGGCTCCAAATGTGCTTATGATGCTGAGAGAGGACAAATTGGATTACGCCTGAAACAGGCTCTTCCATTTTCATAAATTACCCGGCAAAGCAGTGAGAGCTCAGAAATGCAGGCGCCTTTGCTTTTGACAGCCTGTGATTTTGTTTGAAGGATCTTGTGGAAGAGAACAAGCAAACAAACAAATTGAGAAAGGTCTTTTTAGGGGGAAGGGATGGAGAGTTAAAAACCAAAGTGGTAAAAAGTCAAATGAAAGTGACAAAGCTATGACAGGAGAATGGGTAGAATATTTTAGTGAATATCCCCAATGGAGGAGAATTTTTGAAGGTATGATTATCAGAGGAGAACTAATCTGTGTTCCTCAACTCCCATACTCTGGAACCCTCAGGTCTAGATATTTTTCTCCCCCCAGTTCTCTGCACTTTGCTGTTTGCTGTTGGAATGTGCAGATACAGGCAGTGCTCAGCTCTGCTCTTCTGCTGCAGGCACCAGTGGGGACAGCTGTCTTTGCTCCCAGTACCCCAAAAGTCACAGAAAACAAAATATTTTGCTGAGTTTCTTCAGCCTGGAGTTCATTTTTGCCCTTATCATGTTGGCTAAGTGATGACTCTGACAGAAGCCACCATCCAGGGCAGTATCATCAGCATTATGAAAAACATTGGACCTGATCTATGCCTCGGTGGCACTAAGGAAATGCAGTGGGCATATTTTATTTTACATGTATTATTCTAGCTGTTGAAAGGCAAGTGGGAACAAAAGTGACAGAAGATCTGAATGGTATTTTAAACCAGAGAAGCTCTTTCAAAATACAGTAAGGAATTCAAAATAGCTGTAATAAATATGAAAGCTTTTAGGGCTCTGTTATACATTAAATCTTGAAAGTGTTTGGTTAGCGATTTGCCATATTCCTGACACAGATGATTTTTTCATTTCTCCATCTTTCTTACACTTACAGATCCTGTTTCTGGAGAAGAAAGGCTAAAATATTTATCTCAGAACACGCTTCCTGAATTCACAAAATATATTTTAAGTTATTTCTCCCTTTTTGTCAGCTCTTTGCAAAAATTGCTTGGTAAGGTCTTTGGAGATCTCGGGTGGGTTTTTCTCTGATTGGTTTGCTCACAGTGCTTATTGTTGAGCATTATTGGTTTTTTAAAAAAGCAACCTAACACCCACAAGATTTTAGAAAGAGAAACTTATAAAGGAAACTAAGACAGAACAAGGAAAGGGTTAGCACTAAGGGATACACTGAAAATGTGACAAGGCTCCTACAGCAGCAAGGTTGGATCTTCATTTGGAAAACCTGCTTTTGCAAGTTCACAGTGACTCTGGGACAGTCCCACCCGCAGGGGTCCCCAAGGGACCAGGGATGACCCAGCTGATCCCTCTTCCTTCTGCTCACCTCCCACTTGTGAGAAGGGAAGCCAGGCTAATGCATGATACTGAAATTTTACTATCTTCAAGGCTGCTCTGCCTAAAGCCAACTGCTTTCATTTTTAGGGCAGTAAATTGCTGGCAGCAGAGAATAAAAAGACTGAACTTTCTTTATTAGCCTGAATTTTCTTTATGGGTCTGCCAAAGCACTGGGTTTTTTCCATTCAGTTCTGGCTCTCTTTGTGCTCGCTCCCCATTTTCTGCTGATTTTTCTTTGCCGGCAAGCAAAACTAAAGTCCTTAAAAATTAGTGTGGGGTTTGCTTCTCCATGGCACCTACTTGCTTACCCTAGACAAAGTCACTGGCACCTGGAAACACAACTGCCATTGAGCAGCTGAGCAAATACACAGTTTATTGCTGGTTGTTTCCAGTTGGGAGACAGCTGAACATCAGAGCCTCACAGCTTCAGAATAATCCTATTTATGTATTAGGAATTGATATGAAAAATACTAGTTTCACAGGCGAGGAAACCACAGTAAGAAGTGCTGTTGCTGTGCCCAGCACCCAACGTGACCCAGCACTGGCCTCCAAAAGATTCATTCCAGGCTGTCCTGCAGCCTTGTTTGTGCCATCATTCTGTGATGCATCTCTTGCTTCTCCTCTTCCTCACACACTTACAGCACCCCTTGCTCATCACACACATCCACACACATTCCCAACAGGATCCCTTTTCAAGGAAACCCCTTTTCCCAGATCATTCGTGTTCTCAAGTGCCTTGGCAGGTGTCCTTGTGGCAGTGTCTGGGTGTATTTTGGGGAGGGCTCCATACAGGCCATGGAGTTGAAGAGAGCAATTAGAGACAAAACCAGCAAGGAGAGGGTGCTCTGCTTAAGTCTTTGCATGTTTCCCTCATTCATTCCCCCTAAGGCAACATCTTTATTGTGGTCTTTGCTCCTACACAAGCCCACACATCATTATAGTTGTTTACATACCATCACCAGCAATAATAATAATAGCTAAGTAATAATTCTTCATTTGAGTGTGATGAACGGCTGCATGTCTCAGTAAAAATAAATACATGAGGAAAGGGAAAATACATCATTGTTACTAGCAAATGAGGCATAGTGCAAGAAATTAAAGTATCTGGCTTATGGAAAAAAGGGGAAAAACAACTTTGCAAGGAAGTGTTAAACCAACAGGCACGAAGGATCATTTGTTGAACATAAGAGAAATTAATAGGGAATAGGAAAAATTAAGAGAGATATAAATGTTTGCTGATGTTCTGTATAAATGAGTACTAGCAGGCATAAAATTAGAGCTCAAATAAGAAAATAGGTTACAGTTTCATTTGTCAGCTGACACACTGAATTTGTGCAGGATTTTTAAAATTTTCTACATTTTTGAAGGATAAAACCCATCCCATCGGAAGAGACACTGCAATTTTCCAAAGACTCAAATGCTGAGCCCTGTAATAGATCAGATGAAGGTAAAATTCTCCTTTCTGAACTGCAGGAAGACTTGTGCATCTCTCTGCCCTGAGCACTGCAGCAGTCACAGCCCTGCCGAGCTCCCAGGGCTGGCTGCACCCTCCCAAGCCCTGCAAACATCTTCCACAGGGCAGCAGCCTCCTCTGCCAGCAATTCTCTATCATTTGTGGAGCAGTCAAAGGGAGAAGACAGAGGACATCCCACCTCGGGGTCCTCCAGGCTCTCCCCCTGAGCCAGGTCTCACTCCCAGTGCCCTTTGACAGCCCTGCTGAGCCAGGCAAAGCCGGGGATTTCAGGGGTTAATACCCTCTCAAGGTTCAAAAGCAGTTCAGGGAAATGCTCCCAGAGGAGAGCCAATAAGGCAAATCTGAGCCTGCTCAAGCTGAAGGCTTTAGGGGGAAAGGAAGGAGAGGAAAGCAGCCTGTGTGCTTGGGCAGGGAGCTGTGGGCTGGCAAGAGAAGAGTCAGTGATGGGTCATGTTGTGTGCTGCTCTCACACCTTTCAGCACTTGGCTCTGGGATTTGCAGCCTTGTCAGGTCCATGCAGCAGGTGCCCTGGCCAGGCTGCTCCCTCTGCTTTGGGCAGAGATGATTTTGCTCAGACCAGGCTGTAGGGTCACTGGCTCCAGCTCTCGCCTCCCTAGCCCCTGCTGGTCTCCCCCTTTTCCTCCTGCAGAAGCAACTGGGCTGCAGTGGGGGCAGAAAGGGTGCTGGGCAAAGGGAGATTGAACCATTGGAGCTCTTGAGTGCTCCAGGCACCTAGAAAATCAAATTATTCTCTGGTGAGATCAGGTTCTAGTTTTCAGTCCTCAGATATTTCAGTTTTACCTGGTGATGTGCTGGTGAGAATTTAGCTCTCTCTCTGAAGCTGGAGTAGCTGGATTCATGACTTTGACAGAGCTTTGTGTACCAGCAAGGGAGGGAAAGCAAATAGGTTGGAAATATTCATTTAATAGCACTCTAAAGCAGCTTGTCCACAAACTGCTGCACAGCCATAATATGTAGTGGTGAGAGGGCACAATGTTTCAACTTATTTTCTTCTTTTAATTGCTTACAAGCTCATGCTGAAAAAATCTCCTGCTTGTACTCTCTAGTATAAATATGTCAATATTGAAATCATGCTGTTATTATCCTTCTAAGTATTTTTCTATAAAGAGGCTGCAGGATATCTCTGCCAGCATCTGTCTTGAAGAGCTGAGTTTTATCACAGCAGAAAGCAAGAACCTAAGACCTGTTTCATCAAAGGGAGTCTATATTTCTGTTTAATGTTTTTCCTCCCCTCCTGAACTGTTTACAAATGGCAATTTAGCCCCTGGTCTCTCTTAAAATGTGCCAGCCACAAAGCCTTCAAAGATGGCCAGAAGTGCTCCTTTCTTTTTGCATTAGAGATGAATTATATTGTTTGAAAACAAAAATTCAGGAATGAGTCAGAGGCATGAAAGCAAGTGATAACAATTAGGAGCTGATACTCATCTTTGATGTTCATGGAATTGTTCAGTATTTGTGCAATTATCCCAAGCCCTGCTTGTCCTGCATGTGGGTCTGGTCTGGAGGGAGGGCAGAGCACCAATCTGTCTCAATTTGCAGCAACATGGAAAAATAAATTCAAGGGCTACTGAAGTGAATTTTACATAAATGTTGCAATAAACTACCTTCTGCAGACATATATATTTACTCCAGAAAGGAAGAGAGTTTTAGCTGTATCTTGGGAGCGTGTGTCATCAGTTGCTTTACTATTGCTATTATCACATGTGTGAGTATATCCATGCTGGAAAAAGGCTGAGATTTCTGTCTTGTGCTAAATAGTGGCAGAGTAAAAGAATCAAATCTATATTTAATGAAGCTACATCATAACATTTGTTTCTGAATTAAACTGCTCTAGCTTTAGTTTCCCTTTATGTTAGTGGGCGAGAAGTCTCTTGGTGTGCCCATAATTAATCATGAACCCAGACTACACTATTTCAGTTTGGCAGAGATCTAGACCATGCATATTCATTAAAACTTAGTTCAGCCTTTACTTTTATTTCCTAGTGATGGCACAGAGAACTGGGAAAGGCCTCTTTACCCCTGTAGTAATGGAAAGACTGGATCAGGTTGGGATCTTGCTCTCCTGGAATTCTGTATCAAGCACCAATTTCTGACTAAAATTTTTTTAGTATAACAACACATGAGAAATTGTATACTGTGATATTTTTTTTAATAAAGTGAAGGCATCAGAACAGAAAAATGAAGACTTCTTGGTTTAACCATGAGAGGAAATATGGGGTACATGGAGGTTAAGCTCTTCAATAAAAATGGAGGAGCACAAAGTTCAGTGATTTTATTAAGCACAAATAAAAACACAGACTGTGACCTCCATCTTTCAGGGAGCAAAAAAGTCTCCTGTTAGGGGTGAATTTGCCACAGGTGTCTTATAAAAGGAGATGGGAAACACTACCAGGTGGGAAAAGAGCCTGTTGGCTCCAGTCTCTCACACGCTGCCACACCAGCTGTCCCAAGCAACCTGGGATTTCCTGCAGTACATTCACAAGCCTTGGACCCTTTGTTAAAAAGGTGTTACTTGGACAAAGGTTTCAGCAGAAGCAATGTGCAGAACCAGTCCCAGTCTGTAGCACAGGTGAATTTATTCTAAAGGCCTCCCTGGGCTGTAGAGCTTGTAGGATGCTCATCGTCACCTCTGTGCCTCCTTGGCTCACCTGCTCTCCTGCCTGGGTCTCACGGTTCTGTGTTCATCAGTGGTCAATGCCACATTTTGAAAGCTTTAAATCTGGCAACCATGTGGTTACTGCAGTCAGAGGAGATACAGAAACTCATGATTTCCACTGAGTCTTCCCTCACTTCATGCATCTTAAAAATATCCCATCATTTCCTTTCCAGCATCACGTGGCAGAAGTTGCTGAGAGACCAGTGAAGACATTTAGCCTCAGTAAACAAGATGGTTGGACCATCTTAATTTTCTCCAAGGACTTTACAACCCCAAATTTAAATCTGACTTAGAAAAGGTCACAGAAAGAGAAAACCTAGGAGAGGAATGGGGTAGCAATTAGGAGCATGTAACTGGAATAATTCTTCAATTTCCATGCATGATGAAATGAATCTGTCCTGACAGAGCTGGCATGAGGAGAGGCTCTGTTGCTGTACGTGTTTGTGAAATGATTGTGTCATCCAGCAGGAAAGACAAAACTCTTTGTGCAGCAGCACGTTGGCAATACTTCCCCATTTGATCTATTCCCTTAAAATGTTTGGGTGTGTGGTTGTGCCAAGGTCCAGATGGTGGATTCACACCCATATCAGGAAAAATTATGTTTAGACCCTGATGAGGAATTAGTTTTTAAACAAATTTAAAATTGCTCAGAGCTAAGAATATTCTGCAGGTGAGAGTCTTGCAATGTGAAAAGGCACAGGAAATTCCATAAAAGAGCTGCACCATGACTGTGAACCCTAACTTAACACTGAAGAAGGGAAGAACAGATCCCTTGGTCTGGATGCCTTTAAAAAACGGAGAAGACAATCAGCTGAGAATGTGCAATCACACAGTACAGAACAGAGGTACTTCAGGAATGATGTAAGTGATCTTGGAGACAGATGAGAGTCCCCAAGATTATCCCATTCCTGTTTTCCTGAGGTGCACGGAGATGCTCAGGAATGGCACCCATTAGACCACTGGGTCCAGAAAACATTTAGGAGGAAATCTTTGCCCCTTTCCAATGCCCACAGGCATAGAAAATCACAAGGTCCAGAGCTGGAGGGGGTGATGGGAGTCAGAATGGATTCTCTTCAATAATTATCATTCCTGGAACATGATCCACTTAGTTAAGGGAACCTTTTTGCAGTGGTTGGCTTCCCAGAGCTCCTCCAAGCAGTTTCAGAACAGCTGCTTTGGGATTTCTTGCTGTTCTTGCTGCATAGGGCCAGTATTGGACTATCTGTTGTTGTCATTTTTGTTGGTTTGTTTGGTTGGGATTTTTAGGGGTTTTTTTGGGGGGGGGGTTGTTGCTTTGTTTTTGATTGCTTGTTTTTAATTTGAACCCTTACTGAACTTCTGAAATATGACCCTTTTCTGCACATCGAGTCCAGGCTGTACCTGCTTTTATCATCTCTGGCAGCTCATTTGTACTCCTGTAAGGTATGGTATCCCATCCTTAGCAGCTGAAAGATTAGTTCTGGGAACCATTTACCCTTTGCCAGTGGATCCTAAGGCATGTGATCCATTCAGTCATGATCAAGAAGCTGTAATAAATAGGACACTTCTCCCACTGACCCTCTCCATCCTCTTGATGTAGCACTTTTGCAGGTTTGCTAAGGCGCTCAGAGATTAATGTAGACAGGAGGAAACCCAGAGCAGGGACTCAAGGTTAACCACTCATTTTGATGTAAAATATGTAGGAACAGTAGTTAGGGTGACAGCCTGGGATTCAGGAAAGCTGTGTTCAATTCCCTGCCTGGCCATGTGTGACGTTGCACCTCTGTGCCACAGCTCCAAACCCAAATAATGGGACAACTGTATTTTCCTACTTCATGTGGCTCTTGGGAGAATAAATGTCTTTAAATCTGTAAAGTCTTCAGTTAACCTGACAATGAGATCGTATAAGTGGATTGCATAGAGAAGGCAGAATCCAATGAAGGTGGCTTTAAAATAATATTATCATCTATCTTCTTGGGTTTGATTCTACAAGAAGAGAATGTTCTTCATCAGTATTTCAGGCTATTCATCATCTTCCTGATCCATCCATTGTTCAAGATGTTCCCTGTCCCTGAAAACCCAAAAGAGCTTTGTCATGAACTGCATATCAGAAGAAATATTTCTTCCATTTGACACAGCTTCTGGAGCTGACATTTTCTTAAGTATCTTATATTTTCTTCTAAACTAACAGCAGTTAATAGAATACAGTAATGATTTCTACAAGGTGTTCTGTAACTCAGACGAATACTTCTCAGATCTGAATTTTGCTCATCTTTCTAGATGTCTTTCCTGGGCTCCAGAGATAGGCCAATTCCAGTGATTAAGAAGTTCTGTTAGGATCAGCACTATTCAGAGTTTTGGCTGCTTTATCTCTGTCTTGCTTTCAGTCCCAGATGAAATCAAGAAGTAGAAAGGCAAATTGAATGAGAGTGATTGTTATTAATTAAAAGAGAAAGTTAAAGGGTTATTCAAACTTTTTTGGTGCCTCAAAAACCCACTTTCAGGTGTGTGATGTCTCTCTCTTCTTGAACAAGTGGCTATCTATCCCTTCTTTTTCTGAGTCCACTCAAGCATGCCACAGAGTTGATATGAGGCCCATGTAGCTTTATCTGAATCAGTTCTACCAAATTCTAAAACTATATAATTAAGCTCTTTATAGGGACTGGAAAACTGCCACTAAATTTGAAATCTGTCATGGTAATTTCAAGGCTAAAGGAATTAAATTTAACAAGAGATATTATTCCTAATTATTACCCTATCTCCGGCCTTTTGCACTTGTCTAAATTCTTTAAAAGTTTTGTTCCTTTCACAGCCACCTGATCATCAGAATTTTAATTAAGGCTAATCAGGATGTCTGAACCATGACTGCCCGTAGATTACTCTCTTTGGCTTAATAGTAGGTGTTCATCTCAAAGCCTCATTGTGTTCGTTACTTGGGGTGACACAGCTGTCATGGTTTCCAGTTTTGATATAGATTTTCCTTCAATTAACTAAATTCAACGAACTGAACTTGATTTGTAATTTCAGAGTAGATTGCCATTTTTCTGTGTTATGGCAGTTTTGCAAGTGGCTACAGTCTTTTTGGACAGTTACTGTTGCCTCTGATACCATATTTATCTGCAAGGCCTGATTTTTATCCCAGGGAAGTATAGATGAGCTGCTTATACTGGCTACTTCTTTTGTTAGTAATTTAGGTTATTGACTCCAGCAAATATCTTCATTGATTCTCTATAATTGCTGGTGTCATATGTTTTCCAGTGGTATTTAATAAACTCCTCTGAAGTTCTTCTTAATAGTATGAATATTATTACAAAGAATAAATTCACCTGTGTGAAGAAGAGAGTGGGATCTATGCAGCTGTCCTTTGAGGAGTGAGTGTCCATTTAAGAACAGTGGTTGCACATCCCTCAATGAATAGGAAAAGAAAGGTTGGATGGGACAGATTTGTCACCAGCTAATTCCTATTTGTGGTGTTGTTGCCTGTCCTTTGTTTTCCCATGGCAAACACTTTGCTTTAGAACTGTTTTCTCTTTATTTCACTTTCAGTAAATGAAGCTCCAGAGGCACTGGGCAAAGATACCTTAGCAACTACTGGTACATTCCTAACACATTCTCCCAACTCTTGGTAGTCAAGAGCAGCGATTTTCTGAGCTGGAGACACATTGTACTGGTCTTCAACTGCCTAAAAGACATTTTCTTGCCTGAACTTGTCCAGAGGGGTTGTTGTGAGAGATTTGACCCTGCAAAGTGTTGATTCCTGAAGAGTTTTGAAGGCAGTATTGAAAACGGGTGTGTTTTTGCAAAAGAGGGGCTTGTAGGGACAGTCTGTGCTCTGGGATGGGAGGTCACAGTGTCACTGCCTGGGTGATGCTCTCCAGGGGTTGTAATGAGCAGCTTGGCAGGGAAACTCAGGGAAACACAAAACTTAGCACCACCACAATATATTACGTGAGGTTGAACAAGAAAGCAATTATGGTACCAGATTGCCATTAGCAGGTAGGAAAAAAAACAAGCCCAAGGTTTCTTCTGAATCCCAGCTTGGGGGCTGACATTCAGATAAGATGAAAACATCATAACTTCCAGTGATTAACTGTGAAACATTGGAAATGAGTGTTCACAAGTGAGTTTGTCCTCAAATACAGCCTTAAATACTTTCATCTAGTCACTTCTTTTTGAATAGCACAGCCTTCTGTGACACCATGGAGCATTTTTATGTGCAGACTTAATTGAAACAGTCTTATTTATAGCCATGAATATTCATTCTTCCTAAAGGTGATTCTGAGGGAGGCTAATAAATGTTCTCACTTTCCTTTGCATTAGCTAACGATCTGGAAAACAAATATACTGCCATTCCCTGGGAACCCAATCTTGCTGTGCTGGACTATACTGGATGAAAGTTGTATTTCACTTTCCATTTATTCATTATTATTCATATCTCTGCAATGCCTGAAGTTCCTGCCGTGAAGCAGCAGGCATAGCCCCAGTGTCCACGTCCCAGAGCTGGGAATTTCACTCTGAGGCAGGAGACGACAGATGGAGCCAGAGAGACAAAGAAGTACAAGGAGATAATTAGAAAGAATCCATCAATGCAACTGGCCATGGTCTTTGTGCACTGCCATGGAGGGGAAGGATTTTGGCTGAAGAGAGTTAAAGGGGAGTTCATGTGAGATGTGTGTGACACACGATGCCAAAATATTACCCTCGATTCTAGGAAAGAAAATTTTAGTCAATGAGTTATTTTTATCACTGATCAATAATAGTTCTTTACAGTTTTGAGTTTATCCATGATTTTTCAGGCTAAAGCTTGGTTTACCCCATGTCAAAGGAGACATCAACCCTTTGTGCAGCTACAGCACAAAGTGGAGCTGCAGCTTTTCCCAGGATGAGGTATCACAGCATGGATGTATGAACTGTCCAGAGCTGCAAGCTGACTGTGCCTTTTCATGTAAATTTTTGCTTCTGCAGTCATGATGTTTCATCATTTAAATTGTCAGAAACAACCAGGACACATGGCAGTATCCTTTAGCTCAGTTCTTTTACAGAATTGAATGCAACATTGCACTGCAGTGAGGGATTTGGGGAATCTGAGCCTGTCGCTGGCACTTACTGCCTCCTTTCTCAGCCAAGGAGAGACGAGTGATACTGGCACAGGGAGTTGATGAATTCTGAGATTTCACAGACCAGTGCTCCCATGAGCTGCCTGAAGTCCTAAACTGTGCTGCTTGGAAAAGTTCTGCACTGGGGCTACTCTTGCATGGGGGTCCCCAGCTCCTGCTTAGGGAGGTCCCTGGGTAAAATGAGTAATAAATTTTGAAAAATCACCTCAGTCAGCACTCTCCTCTAATGATTCTTGGCAAGTGATTTCAGTCTGCCTCATAGACATGTACTGAACCCAGCCTCTATTCTCAACAAAAGCCCTTTAATAATAAATGTTATTAAACCAGGAAAAGTGTAATGCAATGAAATTCAGAGGCTAATGCTGGGAAATAGCTGTTGGCTTCCAAGATGGTTCAGGTACCCAGTGTTGGTATTCTCTGAAAACAAGAGCTGCAGATGCCATTTTCTGCCTCTGGTGAACTGTCCCCAGGTCATTTGCCTGAGACCATCTTTAGGGAGCACCAAAATGTTATGCCTCTGCCTCAAAGCACAGAGCTCATCCAAAAATCACCCAAAAATCTGCTGGTGTGAGGAGCTCAGGTGAGCTGCTCTTCCTGACTGGTCCTGAGCAGGGTGTCACAGGTAATGATAGACCCCAGCAGTGTCTAACTTTTGGAAATCATGTCAAGCTCTGTCAGAAGCAACTTTGGAAAGTCATGAACAGACCAGCAGTGGAATGAAAAGCCTCTGCAAATCCAACCTTGCTTACACCTTCTCTAATTCTTCTCTGTCCTTCCAAAAGTGCCTCCCTCTGAGAGCTTTTGCAATCACCTCTCATTAGCCATTGACAATAGAGGAAGAGAAAGCATAAATTGGAAGCATGAATCATATCCTAATTTAGCCTGTCTCTTCTGCTAATAAAAAACCATATGCTTCTCAGGTACTTCTCTTCATTGAGACTGAGAAGGGAGGCAGTGGAGGGAAAGCTGAACTGCAGACTTTTATAATGAAGTGACTCCCATTTTCCTTTAAACAAATTAATAATAAATTAGCAAATTTTCTTCTTAGAACTGTCTTCATCTTGTACCAGGTATGTGGCTATGCCAGTTCTCCATATCCAAATGTGTGGAAGGAAGTTTGGTTTCTGGTGTTATGTCTGTACATCTGGGGTTAACTCTGCAGCTCAGGTCCAGATTCTGTGTGCTAGAGCATCCTTATGCAATAATTTGCATTTTACAGCAGAGGAAATAGCAGTGCCCACAAATGCAGTTTGTGGAAAGGGCTCTATGAAAACATTGCAGTAAGAGGTCTGTGTGACCTGCAAAACCCTTCTAGCCTTAAATTCCTAAGCTCACAATCTCAAAATGAGCATGAATATTTCTGAGGACTTCCAGCACCACAATGATGGAATAAGTAAGTGGAACAAAAGGACTTCTTTAAACAGACAGTAAGGATCTAAGCATACACACAGCATCAGCTCCAAATATTCAGTCCTTTTCATGAAGCAACAGAGGCTCTGTGGGTTAGGATTAGGTTGTTGTAGTGCTCAACTGACAGTATAAAGCCAGCACTGGTGAAACCATGCAGAGATCTTTCAAAATCACTTGAAAAATACTAGGAAGTGATGATATCCTATACAGAAATAAAGTAACCCAGGTAGGCTGAGGGCATAGTGGAATAATCCAAAGTATTTGGTTTGGAAAAATAAACTTATTCTGCTGTGGTGTTTGGTGGAAACTTCCTGTAGTGTACTATAGTAATAGATTTTTCTGATCCTTACAAGTACCATCTGGTAAGTTAATGAAACTCTATATTTAGTTTACAGAAAGTTTAAACAAGTCAAATCTATTCCACTGAAAGAATCAGATGTCAGTGAAAACAAACGTGTAATATCAAAACACAGATTAAATATTGATGACTGCCCAAATTCCACGTGGTAATAAAACAACCCTTGGTGCTCATAATAACAACAAGGCCAGTTAGAAAGAACTCAGCAAAATCTCAGTGAAGATCCATTGCATGGCAAATACTTTAAAATATGCAAGTTGTTGCATCAGTTATGTTATTGAACATTTTCAGGGCAGAAATAAAAGCAAGGCTGTTGATTGTGTGCTCTTGAAATTTCTTTTCTCTTATGTTCCTACATGTATTTTGTAGAATAAGAATCTCTCAGCTGAGTAAGTGCCAAAAATGAGCCTCTGGAAAATGCATTACCATTCAATGCATTGTGAATTCCAAAGTCTGACAGGAGTTGCAGTCAGTGGTGTGTTGGGAACTGCCTGGGAAAAAGGCAATGAATGCACAAAGTCATTGTCCCTGTCTCTCTGGTGAGGTGAGCTGAGGTCCTGATGTGACTACAGCAAAGGGCATTTGACCATATGAAGTAACAAAACTTAAACACAAACTCTGGGGTATAATTAGTACCCTCTTGTGAATGTGCCCTCACTGCTCCCCATAAGTCAGAAAAGTCCCTTTTTTCCCAGAGTGACACAAACAGACAAACTTAAGAACCCGAAGCTTGGGACAGCAATTTTTCTTCTCTAATTCCTCTCCTATGCTGAAAAGATACAGAAGTGAAAGTCAATTGAAAAGTACAGTTTCTGAGTATAGAAAGTCCAGTCCTGTCCTGGTGCTCTCCAGTTGTGTCACCACTGGCCACAAAACCCAGCTGCTCTGAAGGAAGTGAAGCTGTGGTATCTTCTCCACAGGGATTTTCTCTTTGCTGGAAAACTTCCCTTGGACTCCATCTGCCTTTGGGTCAGACCTTCCTGGAGTCCCAAAGGCTCTGGAGGCTTGGAAAGGAGATAGCAGCAGGAATGAGCCTTTCCCACTCCACAAGAGTCCTTTGGTAATGGCTGGGTAATGACAAACAGAACAACTCAGATTAGCAGCTCACAAATCCCCTGACTGACAGAACTCAGGGCAGCAGCGACAGATAATGAACATCATTTGAAATAACAGCCCTTATTTTACAAGTTAATGCTTGTCTCTATCTCCTTTAAGTTCTTTCTGTGGAAACTATAAATGTTCCATCCTTCCCAGAGCCTTTCCATGCCTGCTGCATGGAGTGTATAATGTGCTGATATTTAAGATTTTTTTTCAATTTTACACTTGAAAGGCTGAGTCCTCAGCTCTAATCAGCCTGATGCTCCTGGAGGAGAGGCTGTGCAATGAGCTCTGAGGTGAGATACTTTCTGGAAGGCTTTCTGGATGTTTGGGTACTGGACTACTGGCACTGACTGTCCTGGGAGCTTTTTTAGGACATAGCTTGAGAAATTTTTCTTGGAGTAGTTTTGCTGGAGTTGCCTCTGCTGTGGGCAGCTGCAAGACTAAGGAACCCCTGAGGAGGTCCAACCTCCTTTCCATCCTTCACCTGTGCTTTCTTGCCTTGGTCATGGTGGTTTTAATGTTTTCAGCTTCCAATTCATGCCAGTTTTTAGACAAAAGCAGCTAATCCCTCAGTGTCTTTGGGACGCCCCTTGGTTCACACACGGTCCTGCAGCCCTTTGGACCAGACAGGCACATGGGTCATCCTTCCCTGGAGAAGAACCTGTCCTCTCCACCACTGAGAGGGAACACTGTAAGCTGAGGGGGTGAAGCAAATCACAGGCTTCTCTCTATTTAAACACTGTACAGGAATCCCCATGCTATTTTATTAGCAGATAAAAGCTGATATTATCACTTGTCAAGGGAAAAGAGGAGGAGGACTGGAACCTGATCTCCTGGGAAACACAGAATGAGAACCTGCATCATGACAGATGTTAGGTGGATCCAACAGACTAAGTTTATTTCCTTTTCTATGAATTTCAAGGGATAGATAAATAACCCCCCTAATGAGATCCCTGCTGAAGGGCAGCTGTTTTCACATCTTTAAGAGTTACTGATTTCAGCCTTAAGTTGTATTGAAGCTTCTCTTAAAGCAGAGATTGCTGCTTCTGAAGTGTTATAGAAACTTGCCTCAGGCAGGTGCTCTCTCTTCCAGTCCTCAGCAACTGCCACAGCTTGCTGCAGCACCCTCACCTGAAGTGTGAAAGGACAAAATTTGTCTGGCTGCAGAACATCCATCCACAAGAAAGGGAGATTAATATTCACTGAGTGCCATCCATCAACTCAGAAGTTCCCACTTTCAGATATGAATTGATTTATTCCTTTCACTGTCCAGGACAGGCAGACACTTTTCTCTTTCTAGCTTGCACAGCCCATCCAGGAGGCACTGACAGGTTAACAAGGTTTATTTATCACCTTCCCTTATTAGACAAGTTTCAGCCAGTTGGGAAGGTGTCCTGGGAAAGGTGTGAGGGTGGGAGCCCACCACAACCATGTGTCCTTGACTTGAGACACAGCTGTAGGGATGAGGAAGGCAGAAGCTTCCCATGGACATGCTGGCACAGCAGAGATGTGGAAACTTTTCTATCACCAGCACAAGTGAAAAGGTTTCCTTTCCTATCCCATCCAGGTGAAAGAAAAGGACAAACCCCTAAAGTCCACAGCAAAATGGTCAAAGATGAGATCACTATTTTAAAAGATCAAGAAAAAACCCCCAGTAATGACTTGGCTACTGCTGTTATGCACAAGTGTTGGTTGGAATGGGTTTTTTCTTCACAAGCTCCTAAGGGGAATTCATTTGCTGCAAAGCATTTTCTTCTGAATGCTCAAGATATTTTGAAATGCTGTCAGGAATGCAGCCAATTCCCACCTCCAGCTCTCCCCTGCCTTGTCCTTTCCCTGTGGGCTGTCCTTCCAGCAAATAAATGCAAAAGGAGGGGAAGCTGCTCCTGCTGCCTCTGAAGGTCGCAGACACGAGGGGGTTCATGCTGATCCCTGGGACAGTCTCCTGGGTGCCAGCAGCATCTCCTGATTTCTGCACCTCCTGACAAAACACACATGTCTGTCAGCACTGCTAGACAATAATGTTAATATTTGCATGTAACCACACCGATCAAGCATCAAACACTCAGCAGGTGGAAGAAAAATGAGAGCAGACAGAAAAAATTGACTCAGAGACCTGAAACCATTGAATCTTTGCTTTGACATTCTTTGGGACAGAGTGAGGCTTGCATTAGTGTCTCTCTGAGCCTGGGCTGATATGGATGGGCTTTAAACCAGCAAAATGGGAGAAGCCTTAAACCAGCTTCAGAGCTCATCTGGCCAGCTTGTACATCACTCAGACAGCAGTTCTACTCCTGTTTTGGAGGAGGATGCACATGGTGATGAGAAAACCAAGAGTATCATAAGTCTTTAGGAGCTTTTACAAAGCAAATCCATTTAAAGCAGCCTGATGGTTGTTTCACTCTCTACTGGTGGCACATTTGGCCTTTGGCCCATGCCAGAATCAGAAGTCATCAGAAATGTCTCTGCCTATCTTTGCCTTCCTACAACAGCTGCACTGGACACCTCTCTCCTCTTAAATCTGATTTCCTCAGTGCTATTTCTGTTAGAAAAGCAGAGGGTCATTGAAGTTACATTGATTACAAAACCAACGTAAAAGCGAGGAAAACGAGGTCTGTTCTTCTGCTAGGCAGAGTGTAATTCTGGACTGGGGTGAGCACGGTGCCACAAACCTGTCAGCAATCAGAAATACCTGGGGAGGATGTGCTCACTGAGGTGTGAAACGCCTCAGCCCCCACTCCAGTGTTTCCTCTGGTTCCAAGAACAACCAGCAGCATCTGTGTTAATGTCCTGTGCAGCACCCAGCACGACGGGCTGCATTTCAGGAGGGCAGTGGTGGAGTGAGCCCGTGCTGCTCTCACATCAGCTGTGTTTTTGTCTCTGTGCCTCCAGGAAGGTTTCAGCACAGTTGTTTTTCCTCCTGCACCCAGCACTGCCTCAGCCCAAGTAAATCTCAGTCTGCAAGAGACATAATTTTGGTTGCTGTAAACCAAGGTTAGATGTTTCATGCTGTAATCAGAACTGGCAACTTCAGTGAGCTTCTTTACTACTTAAAAGCAGAATTGATTGTGTGGTAGCAAGGCTGAGATCATGAAGGAGCAATTTCTCTTGCACAGACCCATCTGGGGTAGTTAGATGACCTGCTCTGTGAGCTGTAGTTTAAAAACAGTGGGACAGACAGCTAAACATGCCACTAAACCTTAAAAGAATTTCTAGGATCCTCCCCAAGCCCCCCAGCACACATTAAAAATCCCCACTGCTTGTGGATTTCTGGATGTACAGTTCTGGCACTCAGAGCTTTCCCTGTGCAGTCAGCAGATGTTTTTTGTTGTTTGCAGCCTGCATTCATCTGTCTCTACTCCTTTCTGCTCATCTATAATCAAGTTCTGGAGCTACAAATGTGTTACTCGACAACCCCCAGCCTTATGTTCATATCATAACCCATTAATCCTGGACATGCTCTGGGGGGGTTCTGTTTCTAGAACAGTGGAGAGAGGGTTAATGCTGCTGCACACGCAGATTTAACACAAACATCTTGTGTTAAAGCTGGGCAAAATCACATCACTCGAGGTGTTATTGGCAGCAATCAGCTGTGGTCATAAGCAACATATTGACCTGTCAGACTGTATAGCAATCCATAATATTTGATTATCCATTTCTTGAAACAACTATTAATTGTTCATTAGCCCTTTATGAAGTATTTATATACTCATGTTTCATATAAAGCATGAATGTAATGATAATGTATTTGACCTTTAAGTACAATCAATCACAAAAATCAGTAGGAAACAAGTTTTTGGAGGATCCATACCACTTTGGCTGAAAGACCTGAAGATCTGCACCTAGTCCAAATTCATTTGGATGGGGAACACTTTCTCTGTCTTAACACTGTATCTTTCTAAGTTGTTCTGTGTTCCCTTCCTTGATAGAGGAGACACCATGGCACTATCAGAGCAAAACAGACTGGACCCCTCCATTTCAGATCCAGAATCAGGATGGGTTGAAGCACTCTCTTCCTCTGAGATGGGCAACCTGGAGAACTCCAGAGAGCTGGGGTGAAGTGAGAGCATCCCCACCCTTCCTGGCACTGAAGGCTGCTCTGATCCAGAAAAACACTTGAAGATATACCTGAAGTGAAGAGCTGGATTGGAGTGGAGCTATAGGATTTACCTGGGACAGGGGAGGCACACGACTCTGTGAGGGGAGAATTGTGGTTTGAAGGGCATCTAAGTGCACAGAGATCCTGAGGATATTTTGATGTCCACACATGGAGTGAGGGGCTTAGATGTCAGTGTAGTACACTCCTTTCCACATGAACGAGACCAGAGAAACCTTGGAAATTTCAGCAGGACTTTCAATTGTGAGGCACATTTGTTGAAAGCTCTTTTATCTTTGACTGCAGTAACTTTCTCTCTGGCTCTCAGGACTAATAACAGCAAAGCTGGATAATGCTTTGAAGATACTTTATACAGCTTCCAAGCTGGGCACTGCACTCTTTCTGGTGGGTTTACACTCCTTCTTCATCTACATGTCCTACCTCATCAGGCAGCAAAGTGTCACAAGATTACACATCATGAATTAAGCCTCATAACAAGCTGTTCTGAGCTGCAAAAGTACAAGAAATATATTTTGGCAAATCGTATGAGAAGCAGAGGAGAACAGCAGATGTTTCCAACAGGCAAGTGTTTCCAGTTTGGCCATGAGTCTGTACTCTGGACCAGTCCCTAGATAACATCCTCAGCATTGTGCCAAGGGGAGCAGTGACTTTTTTGATCCCACTGCTGTCCTGGTATCTGAAAACTCTGGAAGAGCTGACTCAGAATCCTTCCAGCCTCATCTTCATCCAAAGACACCCAAGAATTTCTTTCTTTTCTGTCCCTGGCTCTCCATGGCTATAATCCAACACATTTGAGCCACTGGAGGCAAGGATCCAAAATATTCAGGAGGAGAATGGAGTAGTGAGAAGGCGAAAGGCAATCTGCCGTGACATGAGGTGGGTAATTCCCTACCCATGCCTGAGCAAACACACAGACACTGTGGCAGGGAGCCTGGCAGATGGTTAGAGCAGAGCAGTGGGCTTCTATTCTCCAGATATGGCTGCCTCCAATTTCACCTGGAAACAAAGACATAACGTGGTTATCCCTTCTCTGCTCCTTCACTTAAAGGGGCCCGAGGCAAGTGGGTGGAGGTTCACATGGGGTGCTCTGAAACCAGGCAGGGTCCCCCTGGTCCTGTCCCTACATCCCAGAATGCCGGCCCATGAGTCCATCCTGAGTGAGCTGCTGTTTCCAGCCCACCATCCCTTTAGTGCTGGCACCATGAGCCCAGTGCTCAGGGCCAAGGACAGCTCAGGTGCCAAGGACAGCTCAGGGCCAAGGACAGCTCAGGTGCCAAGGACACAGCTGCTGTGCCTGGGCATGGCACTGCTGCCTGGCCACAGCCTGGCTGGGCAGTAACAGAGCTCGTGTTCCCTTCAGGGATGCCTTTGCTGTCCTTGGATGCTGTCCTGTGAGGGGCTGCCACAGCTCCTTTGTCCAAGGGGAGGAGAGCACCTGCCACCAGCCTCCGAGCACTGGGGATGGATGGGGAAGAGGGCTGAATTTGTCCCTTTTCTTCATAAATCCACACGTGTGCAGGCTCAGGCAGCCCCCTGGGGTAGATGCAGACAGCCCTGCAGCACTGCTCTGAGCCACGCTCCACAGGCAGAAAATACTTTGAATGCTTTTCTTTAGCTCATTTGCTCTTTTGTTTCATCAAGCCATGAGTGCAGGCAGCCGACCTCTGATGGCGCCTTTCAAATGATTTCCCTCGCCACTTTCACAAACATGAGTTTATCCCTCCTAGAGAGGTGAAACGGGGATAGGCTTAATATAAAAAGAGAGAGGCGAGGTAATCAAACACCTGCTCCCACTAAAACAAAGCCTTTTCCTCTTCACAGGCTGTTGAGCACTGATGAGGGAAGGTGAAGGCGCACAACAGCCCTAACCCAGCACAAGGTCCAGCCTGCAGAGTGGGCAAACCTGGGCTGTAAAAGCAGAAACCTGAACCCTGCTGTATGCTCTTGTCTCAGCTGCTCTGCCCAGGTCAGAGAAGGTTTTGCAAATATTTCCAGTTGAAAACTGCAGGTGCTTTCCCTGCTGCCTGTTCCTATCATCAGAGGGGAAAGCACAAGTGTTAAGTGGATAAACTTAAGAAAAATTGCCTTTGCTATTCTTGCTGGAGTGGGGCTGAGGCTGAATTACCCAGGCATTGAGCCTCCAAATGTCTCACTGGCTCTGGCCAGACATATTGCCACCCTTCTCCTCCCCTCCCTTTCTCTCTTGCTGCCCACATAACACACATCCATAATTCCCCAACTCTGCCCCAGTTGCAGCTGAGAGAGCCCAGCTTCCAGACAAACCCATGGCATGAGCATTTCTCACTTCCCTGAAGGACTTGTCTCACACATGTTTTCAGACCTTCACAAGCAGCTAAACTGTGGCTTCAGGCCATTTGGATTTTCTTGGAGAATGATGTTCTATAGTGTGTTCTTTTTCCTCCCTGCTGAGGGAAAAAAAGCATAGGGCCAAAGGAAAAAAAAAATCCACCATCAAAAGCCAGAGGGATTTGTATACCCCAACCTTGCCACTTTTCATGTAGAAATGGACATTACAGAAGCAGCTAAATAGTCTGGCTGACTCTAATACTCTATCAGGTGCCTTTTGCCTGTCTGGTGAAAGGCAGCAAAGCTCTCACAAGTGTCAGAATATCCTCAGTCAGATTTCTAGTTGCCCACAAATTTGAGAGGGTTTCACATTGCCTCTAACAGCTGATGTGCAGTAATGGGAGGGAGCTGCAGATGATGCCCATCAGCAGGCAATCAGGCATCTCAGAGTTCTCTTCCAGCACAATTCTCTATGCAGGATGGTAATTTTGCCTGGCCAGGGCCACGAGTCCCCTGGTCCTTTGGCTATTGCCTTCCTCAAGTGTGCAGCTTGAAAGAACAACTTTCTGCACACTAGACAACTGTTAGGACCCAGTGTCAGGGAAATAAGCATTTTTGTATCATGTGGAGTCAGTGGCATCAGCCCTACAGAGCTCTTTCCCAGAACAGATGCCTAAAAACCCCATCTGATGTGACAGCTCTGCAAGGCTCAGGATGCAGAGGTAGATATTTCAGACAAGCAGCCCAAAGCAAATGTGCACAAGTGTTTGCAGACTGCACTAAAGCTTGAGCTGTAAGCAGAAGGAAACAGGCTGCCAGGCTCTAGCAGGGCCTGGGGATGCTGCACACAGGGCTGTTTTATGTACTCACCTGCACGGAGAGCGCTGCGCAGCACCCGCTGCACCGCTCCCCTTCCAGCCCATATCTCATTACAGGGTTGCCATTTCCCAGTGTGTAAAAATAGGATGTGCTGGCACAGCTTACCTGGTGCTAAGAGCACCGTGGAGAGGCACAGCAATAGCTGCAAGGGAAACGAGGAAACACAAGAGTTCTCCTGAGCAAAGGGCAATATCCAGCAATGCTGAACTGACAGCCTCTGCTGCAAAAACCAAAGTGCCCTGGCAAAAGCCACCACCCCCCACATATACACAGCATCCAGCAGCCCTGAAGAGAATGGCACATCTCAAATGCACTCAGCAAATAAAGCCTCAGCTGTATGTTGCACTGCAGACAGGGTAATCCTGCTGCTTTACCCCTCTGAGGAAAGTTAGGTTAGGATTTGGAAGGCAGCTTTTGGTGGGTTTCCACCTGGTTGATTCAAAGGCAGCACACTGGTGCAGGGATCACACCTCCCTGGAGGCCAGGAGGGTTCGAGTTACTGAGAGGGAGCTGTGCAGGGCTGGGTTCTGAATGCAGGGTGGGTTTGCTGTGCTGCAGGGTGGTGCAGGATTCGGGGCTGCCCAGGACACCCAGCTTTCCCCAGCAGTACATCCCACACAGGGGGTGCTCCTGGTGGCCTTTTGTTTGATTTGGGGCTGGTCTAACCAACTTCATGGTGGTGGTGTTCAGGGAGCAGAGACTTTCTGCTCATTCTGGGTGCCCTGATGGAAAAAAAATTGTTTGTGGCTGGAGGAAAAGGGAATAAAGAGAAAATTGATTTGAGGTGATATTGGAGACTCATTTGCCAGTATTAAATATGTTTTGGAAAACTGACAGCTGGCCTTCCATAGGCAGAATTTTGTCTCAATTCTTTTTAAGCCCTCAGGCGATATTTACCTCTGGTTTTTAAACAAAATAGAGTCAGACCCAGACTATCACAGTGCAGACTGATTGACTGCTCTCAGACAGCTCCCCAAGCCTCCTAAACACGTTAAGCCCCCCTCTTCCTGCTGAAGAGGGATACAGTTCTGCCAGGAAGTGAAAACAGGAACATTCATAAAATCTGCTCAGCATTTCTCGGCTGACATTATCCACAGAAATATTTTTACAATTCTGTTTTTAATTTATAGTAGTGGTCACAAGAGTCACTCTTTCAGCTGCATAGATAGCTTTAGGTGCTATCTAACATGGTAACAGGTTTTCTTTCCAAGACTATTTTGTCAAAAATGAATATCAACTTTGTACTGAAAAGGATCACATTTATCCTTCAGAGGAAAAGGCTGGGGTGTTTTGCATGTAAAGCTGAATCTCATGCACAAATAATAAAGAATAAAAGGACAGAGTTTAGTTAAGATGTTTAAGCTAAGGGAGTAAGTGGAAGGGATTTTTTAGCTGGAAAGAAATATATGTGGAATATATAAAATTTCCCAAAAGTAGTAAGTAGGAGATCATTTTCCTCCCTTTTTCATCCAGGATATTCAAATCACTGCAACCAGACAGGAAAGGGAACTTTGAGAGCCCAGTAAGCAACAAACCCCAAAATATCTGGACCTGCTGGACCTGCTCTAAATGTGATGAACTCATAAATGAGAGATCCAGACATGAAGCACTTTGCTATCAGCCTGGAGAATTCAGTCAGACACAGTCCAGCAAGCTCATCCATAGCTGCTCTGCACTCCCCAGTACTATTCTCATTTCTCATCCAAAACACAGGAGATTGAGGCAGTAACAAAATCTCAGCACCACAAAAGCAAGTTGCCAGGGCTGGTACATGGTCAGTGATTCTCTGGTATATAGATACTTAATGCTATAGAGGCTTTTTTCTACTGCCAAAAGTCCTCAGCAGCTGCACATGCTGGATTTATCAGACTTTATGAGATATGGCACCACAGAAATTGGTCTGAGACCGCCAGACTATTTACTACCACTCTACCAGAATAATTCATATGCTTATTCCCCATCCTGAATACACCCAAAACTAAACCTCCCAGTGAAGTTGCACTGATTTAAAGCTAACTATAAATCTGTTGACCCTTGGTAAACCATGCCTGGGCTTTTTTCTTTCTTTTTTTTTAAATATCTGTTTGATGCTGAGAAAAAGAAAGTAATTTTCCACCCATATGCCTCAAGCAAATCTCCAGGTCCTTTGCACTATGCTGTCCACTCTTTTCCTGATCCTCATTCGTTTTTATCTCTCAAAATTTTCTAAAGTCTCTCCTGTCCTTCCTGAAATTTTCTCTCTCCCAGCCTCTTGCACAGAGAAAGCCAAAGGTAGAAACGTGCTGGGTTTACTTCTCCCCCTCTAAGCAGGGAGAGCAAACAAAATAAAGTCCTGATGTGTGCTGTATATCAAAGCTTTCACCACTGCCCTTGATCCAGAGCTCTGCAGGAGGAGGCAACCTGCATTACTAGCAGATAACTGAGGGTTTTATTGTTGGGCTGCTATTTTCCCCTTTGGCAAACAGGGTTTCTTTTGGGGAGGAGGGAGAGAGAATTTTTCCCTAGCCTGATGATGGTTAGATTTTGGAAAGTTTCCCTACTTGGGACAGCCTGAGTAATTTTAAAGCTTGTTTTCAGCTACCATTGTTTTCTCATTTAGATTTTATGTAGCTCATTTCCATGAACATGAGCCTGTGTCATCCAGTGCTTCTCTGTCCCTTCCTCCCTTCCAGACTCTTAGCCACTATATTGACTTTGGAAAGAAAAGGAATAGGTCTTTGGTAAACAGAGTTCACAGAAATCTCCACATTCATTTTACTGGTTTATTGCAAGGGAAAAGAGATGCATTAATATATTCTGATTAGCCTTGAACAGTGGTAGGAGGAGATAAGATAAGCTCTCAACATCTTTCAGGAGTAAACAGCAAAGTGTTAAATTGATTTAACAGCTTTTGGATGAGTTTAAATGAGGCATCTTTATTTTTTTAAATGACATATTTAGAAAAAAATTAGCCCTTTGGTTCTTTAATGACACATTCACTTATGTCACTTAATGTTGCATGGTTCTTCTTTTACAGCCTTTGCTGCATGAAGTGCTGGCACCGTTGTGATCCAAAGGAAGGAACTATTTCCATAGCTATTCTGATGATTAGCTGATTTTAAAAGTGCAGATTTTCTTCATGAAACTCTCAGCTGGATACGGCATCAACAGCAGTCTCTTGTGCAGCTCCTCCAGGGTTAGTGATAATAACAAATTCGGGTGGGCCAGACCAAAGTAGTTTTTCTCAAACTACAGCATTTCTGTATGGAAAAATAGATCTGATTAAAATACTTCATCTCACCCTCCACGTGTTTTCTCCTCCGCTTTGAACATTCTCTGTAGACAGCAGATAAAGGGATTTTGTCCCTTTAGTCAACACCATGCAGGTTCAGGCTCCGCTCTGCTGGAGTGTCCCCTGCACAGCGGGGCCAGGCCAGCACCCCTGCACTGCTGGCAAATGTGGGGAGGTGTTAGACAGGGTCAGAAGGGCAGGCTGGAGGCAGGATTGTTTTTCATTGTGCCTCTTCCCTTGGGAGGGTCCTGTGAGACTGGTTGGGAAGAGGGTAGTGGGTGGCAGCTCTGGCACAGCTCTCTGCCCCTGGCACAACTGTGATCTCAGGAACAGACACTCTGGGTCCTGCAGTGTGCAATAAACCAAAAAAAACCCCAAACCCCACAGGCTAATTAGGTTAGAAATGTCGTTCCCTGTGTGAGGGAGTGTTTGTTGCATGCTGAGAACTGCCAAGGTTACAAAATGCGGATCTCCCCCAGGAGTTACACAGTCTGAGCAAATTTCTTCATCATACTTTGACAAGAAAGTATCAGTTTGTATTTTTAAGGAATACTGAGGATATGAGAAAGTAATCCCCTTTTTTATTTTTTATTTATTTTGGGGTTAGAGATTTATAAAAAAGCTATTGGATAAATTGGATGAATAACTGTATCATCTCTGTTTTCCCTGTCTTTTTTAAAATGTCAGTAAGGAGATGGGAGCTTTTCCTATGCCTTTTGGGAGATAATTTCACAGAGATTTTGTACTGTTTCTTAGCTCAGACTTTTCCTTCTGTCATTTTTATCATGCCCTCCTTAGCATCACATTTTTGTACACACAAAATAATTCTTTTCTGTCTGCCTGAACACAGTAACAGCAACACAAGTCATTACTCAGTGAAGGTATATATATTTAGTTCATCATCTTCTTTCATAAATCAGTCTTTTCAACCCCAAAATCATTTTAGCTGCTCTTTGAATTGTCTGCAATTTGGTTTTTTCCTAGTAATGAGGTGTCCCAGAACTGAATGCTGTGTTCAAGGCAGGCTGCCTCCAAAGTAGTCAGAACCTGGATGATTTTCATTATCTGCTGTTTGACAGAAACCTCCGTGTGAATACGATGCAAGCAAAAGTCTGTCCTTGTAAACGTAATAATGCTGAAAACACACGTAATTGTTATGGTCTGCATTTAATACATGGGCTCCCAGGCATCTGCATTTCTTGGATTGTCCTATTTTTCAATCCTGAGGGTTTGCTCATTAAGAAAAAAAAAGGGGGAGAGATTTGGCCTTTCAATCCCTATTCCAGATGTCATTGTCCAGGTAGCTGAGGACTGAAATATGGAAGCTCTCATCAAAACTGCATATTTCTGGTACAGGTACAGCTGTAATTATTTCAGCAGCTTCTGAAATCCTTCCTCATCTCCAGCTCATGTCAGGTCACTCTGCTCAAGCCAAGCTCTAGGCTTGAAGCATTTCCTGATCCATTTTTATGGTACAGCCGTCACATAAATACAGCACCAAGTTCTCCTTATGGGCATCTGGGGACCTGCTAGCCAGTCTAACAGCCCTGTTATTTTGATGCTACATAGAGCAGTAAGAGTAGAGCAAAAACAAAAACAAAAGCCAAACCCCAGACAAAACAAGGAGCCCCCACCAAACACGGGGTTGCTGAAGATGATTTCCTTCATCCAGGTGCCTGCTCCCCATTCATCCCCCCTCCTTGCTTCAGTGATGGCAAAGAGCAAAAATCAATAGCAGGAAAGGAGGATCAATACAAACAGAAATGGCAAGTTTTGTTTCAAAAGATTTTGGCAGAGGGGTTTTAAAAAATTATGCCATCTGTGTTTTTTTCTCTCCGCCGACAGCATGTGCTGTGGATAATGCCAGTCCCACATCAATAACATCTGCTAATGCCACTTCCTGAGCCGTGCAATCAATCCTGCCCAGCAGGGCCCGGGGTGGCAGAGTGAGCTCACAAACTGTGCCTGCCATCTGCAGCCCTCACCCAAAATCTGGCAGGCTCACCCAAAGCACCCAGCCCTGGTGATGGGCAGGACCAGTCGGAGCAGGGGCACCCTGAAATGAGGCCAAACCCCACCATTTCCTTCATTTGGAGCCTGTCAGTCTGGGATTTAAGCAGCAGCTTCCCACAAGTACCTTTGCACACCTGTCCCCAGCTGGGACAAACCCCCACCATGAGGATGGGAAGCCAGGGGAGACCCTGGAATGGCACAGGGCAGAGCTGGGCTGTCGCTGTTCCCTGGGAGTGCAGATGGGGTGTTGTGGTTTGTTCATGAAATATCTGAGGACATGTTTTCAGCACTCCCAGGGATGACAAAGAAGGGATGCAGGGAATACCCTAACACTGTTCAGGGCATGCAGCCCTGCAATACCTCTTAGCTGTTACCCCAAGAGGAAAGTTTGCATGAAATGGCTCTGAAGAAGTTTTGCCTGCTCTTCCTATGTGCAACTCTTGAAATCTGCTGAGATTCACTGTACCACCCAGCTGTCAGCCTCACCCATCAGAAAATACCCATTTTCCTGCTAGAACATTTTGTTTGCATTGCTTGGGTCTGTGCTGGCCCCAGGCAGCACCAGGAGTGCTGGGAGTGCAGTGCACAGCAGTCCCTAAACCCAGGCTCTCCAAATACATTTTATAGTGCTGCAATTATGGGTGATTCCTTTGAATGTGATAGCAAAAGTCCTTGGGCAGTAGCAGAAAGAAGGTGGGACAGGAGCAGATGCATTTTCTCCTGGGGCTGGCTGGGTTTGCAGCCTTCAGCATGCAGCCCCTGAAAGCATCCATAAGGACTTGTGAAAGTAATGGGGATTGGAATAATTCAAATTAAAGAAAAACTGGCCAAAGCACACATACTTGATACAAAATCCTAATTTATGGAGGAACCGGCTTCCTGCTAATCTCATTTAATACCCTTTTCTGCAGAAACACTGGGCTGAGATGCTGGGGGAGGATGAAACCATAAAGTCCTCAATTTGAATGGAACATTTCACCCAAATTAAAAGGAATGGCTTTTCCCCAGAGTCTGAATGTGTTTGACAAATAGCATAATTTTATAAAAAAAGGGTTTAGTTTTTTTAGACCTGAAAATAAGGAGTTCACTTTGACTTCTATTTTTAGCCAGATTGTGAGCATTTACTGCCTTCTCTCCACGTTCAGATAAAACAAATGCTCCCCTCAGAGTTGTTTGCTTTCAATAGCGCAGAGCCAAGCAGTTGTTTTAATTAGAAGGTTTTCTATAGACAAGGACATTTCCCTGATACTTCTCCTGCATCAAGACTGAACAGAATGGGAAACTTGCTGCAAAAATTGCTGAGAGCTGTTCAAGACAACAAATACAGCCCAAAATGAAGGGAAACCTGACCAGTACTCGAACCAGAGCCCAAGCATCACCAGTGTTCATTGGCACTATCATAAATGCAAACCTCTGTCTATCCACCAAGAAATTCAATGCTCACAGTGTCACTGAGTCCCTCTGCCTATCTCTGGCAGCAGCACCACAGCAGTTGTGTCACTGCACAATCACCATTTTGGCACTTGCAGGAATCTGGAAAAATGGAGCAAAAAGGAGAAGGAGAATAACATGGTGAACATGGTTAGATAAAGTTCCATTTGTCAAAGAACTGTTGAGGAAAAAGGCTGATGTATTCCAGGCTGTTGTATAGAGTATTACAGAAGCAATCTATTTTTGTTCTGCTATTATGCCATGGAGAATTCATCTCTCTGCAACAGTAGAAGCGATAAAGGAAAAAATTGGCCCTTTTTCTGTAAATCGACTCCAGTAGTTTAGTGCAGGTTGCTGTCCCTGCAGGTGAATCCAAGCCTGTGCATTCCTGAGGAAATAGCTGAAGCCAAGGTGCTCTTGAAGATCAAGTGCAAAACTCAATGACCTGGGACAAGAGAAGTCGTCTCGAAAAAAATCAGCCTCAGATCACACCTGAACGGCAAAGTAAATCAAACACTTTGAGGTCTGAAAAGTTCAAAAGGCTTTAGGAAAGATAGAATCACTTTCCAACCAGCTTCCTATTTAGTCTTGATTTTCTATAAGTGCAAAGAAGTATTTCCAGGAAAATGGTACAAATTCAGTGTCATCACTTGGAACAAAAGAAGGCAAAAATTCTCCATCAGAGAGCACAGCTGAATCTCTAGATGTTGGAGGACATGATACCTTTGATGACAACCAAGAGTCTGCTGTGTTCCAAATCAGAGGAACTGCTGCACACACAGAGGGGCAGCTCCTTGTGGTTGTGCCTTTTAAGAATGGTCCTGAAAAGCAAGTACTTTGCATTGAAACCATTTGTGCAGTCAAACCAGAATCCAGCCTAGAACCACAAATGAAAAAGAGGTTTGGAAAATGTAGGATTTTTACCCCTTTCCCCTCTTTTCTATTCCTGGCATGGTCCTCAGCCATAGACATGAACCCTGTGGTACCAGGCAGTGACTCAGGGTGGCCAAGATGCTTTATCCTGAAAGGTTTGTATAGATGCACCTTCTGCTGCCAAGCCGCTGCAAGATGCATACCCTGGACTTCAGAGAGACACAAAGAACAGCTCTTGGCCCAGAAATGCAAGGACAGGTTCTTCTGTCTCATCCTGAGGATGTTTTTTCTAGCCCTAAGTAGGAGAGGAAGACATCCTGGGAGGTCTGAGCTTCTTATGTCCACTGGCAGAGACATTCCTAGCAGTGAAGGTCAGAGCATCTGTGAGCCTGATGCTCTGGGGCTGTAGACGATTAGGTGGTTCCAGGAATGCTTTGGGAAGCTTTAACAGCAAAAGCTGCAAAATCACAAGGAGAAAAAAAGAGAGCAGAAAATCTAAAGAAAGAAGACAGAAAATAGAGAGGGTGAAGATTATGAGAATAAAGCAGCACAGGCTGCCTCTGTCCCTGCTCTCTCTGGTGGATAGTGAGGAGGGGATGGGGGATAACCATATGGCAGCCAAGTGTGGTGAAGAGTGAGCTGTGGTCACTCCTGTGGCTGTGGGGACCTGCCACGTGTGTCCCCTGGGAGCTGCTGAGCCACAGCCTGTTTGACTGAATAGAGGGGGAGAAGCAGGGACAGCAGCCCTGGACAGAGCAGGGAGAAGCATGAAGGAGAGAGCAAGGCTCTGAAACAACGAGCAGGGAGAAAACCCACCCGTCCCTGCCTGGCCTTGGCCCTTCCCCAGCACCAGCAAAGCCTCAGTCACACAAGGGTTACAGAGATCATCACGTGGGGAACATCCCCTCTGGAAAAGGATGATGCTGTTTACATGATTTATAGCCAGATAAGGTGATTTATAATAATGAATAATGAATTCCTCCACGTGTTAACTGGGGCACAAACATGACAGCCCTTAGAGCAGAGTGTCCAGGATGGCACAGCTTTGAGTCCTGGAGAGCTGTCTGGGAGCCCTGTGATGAGGGTGATGATGGTGATGATGGTGATGATGATGGTGATGATGGTGATGGGCATGGCTCAGATGCAAGTTCCTCATCCTGAGTCTGAAAACAGGGAGAAACCTCCCCAGAGAGCTGCAGCCCTTGGTCCCACATGGGCTGGTTGTTCACTGAATTTTGTGGGAATTAAAGGAAAATGTAACCAAAAAAATGTGCAGTTTTGGAAGAGACAGAGGTTCTCATGTTCTGGTCCTCCTGCTAACACCCTGAGAGATGTTTCAGTGAGAGCTCCTGGGGGCTGAGGCTCTTCCTTAAATCTCAGGAGATATTTTCAGTTATTCTTCTGAGTTGACTGGGTTGCTGCATGCCAATTTGCATTGCAGACATTTACACTTCTGCTCCACATTTTCCTGTTTCTGCTTACACAACATTGTATGGAATGAAATCAAGCATTTTCAGCCACACTAATTTTAATCTAATTTCAGACAGTTTGGTAAGGTAAGGTCAGCATTCTGTCAATGACAAATTTAATGAAAATAAAGGTCCAGACACCAAAATGTTATGGAACTGGATAAGGCTTTTTGATTGCTGTCATTACAATTGATAGTTCTATTCAGTCACTTGAAATTTTATTGATTTTTTTTTCCCAAGCACTCCACCTTAAACTTATTTTTCATTTCAAGAAATCAATACTATGGATCCTTTGACACAAGGCATGAAGCATTCTGCCACAATATGTATTTCATGATGGAGGGAGCTGGGATTTTTTTTTCTCTTCTGCTCACTTCCTTCATTGTGCAAATAAACTGAAAAGTCTCAGTTACTTAGAAAAATACAAATCTTAGGGAAACTTCCTGCCCTTGATTCTCTGCACTAGATCACCTGTGCTGCTGTCTGCTGTGGAGATGTTTTTCCTGAAGCCCTGCTGCTGGTGGAAGGCAGAGTTATGAATGTGTGATGAGGTTCACCTAACAGCTCTGGTAAGTGGAAATTTTTTCTTCTTCTGTCTGCTTTTTGTCCTGTTGTATTTCTCAGTTCTGCTTTCCTGGGCACAGGTGGATTTTTAAATTTTTATTTATTTATTTATTTATTTGTTGCAATTTCATTAAAAGAATAGAAAAAACAGATTTTGCATGGGCTAAGGCTCTGGGCTGGAACTCCAGGTTATGTCACTGCTGTGAAGGCAAGTGAACTCTGGGGTAGTGCACACGATGGGTGAAAAACGTGTGGGGTGGTGAAATGTTATCAGGGATCTGTCAGTGCAAGACTGGGGGTGGAAACTGGGGACACCAGTTTGGAGACTGTAGGGGTGAATCTGCACCCACTGCCTCTCCACACCCACATTTTGAAGCCCAAATCCAGCACCCATGGGTGCCTTTCGACACCCACCCAGCCACGCCGTGCCAGGAGCTTGGACAGGTGACATCACCTGAGCTCAGGTGGCTCAGAGCCAGCCAAGCCTGGGGCTTTGGGCAAAGTGGGAGCAGCAGCAGCAGGTGCTGCCCTGCACCACCAGCCCTGGGGCT
Source organism: Prinia subflava (assembly GCF_021018805.1). NCBI lineage: Eukaryota > Metazoa > Chordata > Aves > Passeriformes > Cisticolidae > Prinia > Prinia subflava. The sequence goes on from NC_086261.1 coordinate 7,999,695, forward strand.
CTGATGATCACCTTCACCCTTTGCATTTGATGGATGAGGGACATCCAGCTCTCAACTTTCACATCACATCTCCAGGCATTTTTCCCACCACAAATTTATAAAATTCAAGGTCCTATCCATGCTTGAATAATGCCCACCAGTTCCCTCTGTTAGGAATTTCTAGGGAGCAGAAAGATCAAGGTCATACCCAAAGCAGATGACCCCTCTGGTCAGCTGAGGTCCTTAGAAATGTCCTGTATTGTGCATCCAGCTGTCCTTCTGACTGATAAATAATTTAGATCTGGCTGTTTTGAATCCCTGGCTTTTTATGAATATAGAAATTTATTATAAGTATAGAAAGTCTCACCTTTATCAATAATGAAAGTTGTTTACACAAAATGACTTTAGTAAGTGATCTGAAATTTAAGTGAAAAAATGGAGTATTTGTCCCTCTTTTTCAGAAAAAAAGAGAAGAGAATGTTGAGGGTTTGATAACAATGTAAGGGCACATAGGAGGGGTGAGTGGACTACATCTTTCTTCTAAGTATCTCTCTGACCTGATGGATTTGTGACTACAGCGCTGTAATTTTGAGGTAAATGAATTCAATTCAGAGAGAAACAGGAGAGGAGGAGGGAAGTCTGCCATCCACATTTTTATAGGTGCAACAGGTATAAAAAACCAATATCCAGCATCCATATCTTATTACATCCACCACTAAACTAGAATGTTATTAGCAGTCGTGGCACAACAGAGAACAGGAGGGGAGATAAAGAAAGAAAAGAAATCAGGATTGATGTTCTCTTCCTGTATTTGTTATCTTACAGAACCAGCAGCAGAATACAAATTAACCCATCCCATGCACAAGAGGGTGGGATCCTTCAAGGCTCTTGTTTTATGGATGAAATGAATTCAGGGTTGGGGGATGAAAGGCTCTATAAGCATAAAGAAAACCTCACCTTTTGGATATCCTTTTCCTCTGGTCAAGAGCTTTCAGAGAGTGGTGTGAAGGGAAATGCCAACAGTGGCCTAGGATGGTCACAATTTTGCCCTTATCAGGAGAAATTCTCCCATAGACTTCTACTCCTTTCATGGCAACTCCTTTCTTGGAGGAGTTGAAATGGAGATGACAGTGAAATGGCATCCAAGGTATTGTTACTCATTTGGGAAAAAAAGGAAAAAAAGAAAAGAAAAAAAGAGGGGAAATATTTTAAAAGGAAAATGAACAGACTAGGGAAAAATATGTGAGCAAAAGTGGAAAAAATATGTTCTTCATGTTTCTGTAGAGACTGACAGTCTGGTTTTTTCCAGTTTGCAGTTTTCTACCTGAAAACACAAGTTTATATGTTTTACAGACCAAATCAGCAACTGTTACACTCTGAAGGAGCCTGTATCTCCCTGAGAACATGAAAACCCAGCAAGCACCAGGCTGGCAAAGCCATCCACCTCCCCACCACCATCTCCTGCTCTGCACTGGCAGCACTGCAGAGTCTTTCCCACATTGTACCTCACCTTGGAATGCAAGAGAGATTTCACAGCTATCTTTAGACTGGACACAAGCAAGAGATGAAGTTGAATTGAAAACCTACCCAATATATTCCTTTATCCCTATTACTTGTAAATTAACATGGACATGTCAATCTACAACTTTTCAGGCTTCTGTCCTTTGCTGGAATACACTCATCTACAAGGTGGAGTCAAGAAATTGGTTGTTAAAACAATATCTCTCACAAGCACACATCTCTTAAATTTCCATCATAGCAATTGTCCTAGAGGTACTGGGATTCTTGGGGTTCCAAATACATCATGTCCAGAAGGTGATTTCTCTGTGAAATCAAACCATGTTCAAAACCAAAAGACACTTTTCAGATTGGTGATGAAATTCTTAATTATGCTGCATCAACCACTGCATCTCCACTGCACTGCTATGGAGAAGCAAATTCTCTTACAAATTATGCACATACATCAAAAGCACCCTCTGTTTCAGAGACAAATTCCCAATCATTCTGATCTGTTTTGCCATCTACAGCAGACACTGCATCAGGCTATTTGATAACTATAAATTTTAATATGTCTTTCCTCCCTATAGTCAGTCAACTTTTGATTATCCAGACTCAGGGAGGGAGCTGAACTAACCCAAATAAAGTGAAGCACAGTTGAACAAAACTGATGTAAATCAGACTGTGGAAATAAATGTTTTATTTTCTATAATAATCCCAGCAAAAACTGGAGTGATGATGTAGAAAAGGTCAACGAGGGGAATAAAAGTGTTTTATTTTTGGTGTAACAGGTTCATTTGCAATTGGATAATCTGCCCACATGTAATTAAAAGTGGACAGTATCTGTATTGCAAGCTAGGTGAGAGAGTCAAGGAAAAAGCAAAGTTGATTTTATTTCAGTCTTTGCAAGGATTCTGCTGCTTGGTCCAAGTGATGGATTAAGATGGAGCTGGGATACAATTTACAGCTCTGTCCCCTGGGCAGATTTTTCAGAGAAAGGAAAGCAGTGATGGAACAGCACAGTCTTGATCGTTTGGCAAAATGTAACGTGCTTCCAAAACACAAGGGGCAGGGCCACAGGCAGGGGTTTAAATAAAACCAGCTTGTGAGAGAAAGATCTATAGCTCCGTGGGAGCTGCAGCCAGTGCCCAGCTGGGCGGGGAGGATGGACCAAAGGCAGCAGATTCATCAGGAGGAACAGATTAAAATGACCATCACACAGCTCCTCTGGTGCTAAGACATACAGGAGAGGTGCACATATAGGGGAGGCAGATAATGCTTAGAGCAAATTCTGTACATTCAATAATCATCCTTTTCTGTACACTCAATAATCTCCCTTACAGAGATTTGATTTCCTATTACATTATTCTGAATTGTATTAGAGGTCACACACAGAATAAAGATTGGGCTCCCTCATTCTTTTATGTCTCTAAACACAGATGGAATGCTAGAAAACAATAAAGCTCCTTTCCCTTTTTTTCCCCTTCCCTCTTTACTTAGAGGTAAAGGTGTTTAATTGCAGTTTTAAGATTAAGAAAGAAAATGGGTATTTAAAAAAGAAACATATTCCTCTTGAGTCACTCTGAAAAGCTGCTTCATTATTGCCTACAACCAATGGAGATAAAGCCAGCATGTCATCAAATCCTTAATACAGCATTAGATCTAATTGAATCTTTTGCATCTATTTTTAATGAGCAGCTTGTTTGTTTAATGTGATGGCTACATAATTATGAGTATGAGTTTGTTCTCTACTTGGGACATATTGGTTCTAATGCAATGACATTTAATTACCACCTCTCAAGGAATTATAAGAAACAAGCTGCCAAGCTTGGAACTGCAGTGAATTATTCCTTGCTCACTGGACTGAAGAGCCCACACCTCGTTATCCATGAGGTGTCCCTGAGGGGGCCAAACCTTTCATCCTACATTTCTCCATCCACATTTAGCACTGGAGCTCTGTACAGAAGCCAGCTCAACACCAACATATGCAGATGGGTGAGACTTGCCATAAAATGAATCAAAATCCTCATATTGAATGTGCAATAGCTCAGAGCAGTAATAGTGAGTGACAGGAATGAGGATGAGATCCAGCTGTTGAGGCAGAGACAAGAGCACGCGTTGGGAATGCACATCTGCTTTCTAAGAAACAGCATCACCTGCCTTCCTTGCACCCCTCTGACCCTATTTCTGTCTACCCAAGAGCCCAGAAATGGCTTTAGAAAGCCACCAAGGCTCCTGCTGGGAGCTGTCTGTCCTGATTTCTGTCCCCCAGGCCTGAGACTTGACCTGCTGTCCCTGCCACATCTGCATGTCGCTGCCCAGCATCTCCTCTGCTCTGCTCCAGCAGTTGGTTGTGCTGAGGGAGGTGACAAGAGTGGAATTATTGCTGGTAATAATATCCACAGCAAATCCGGCCTTCCTGCCATGCTTTGTCTTAACCAAACCTGTGCCCTGTGAGGAGATCAATCACTTGTAAATTCCCCCAGTGCTCAGATGAGGAGTGGCTCCCAAGGCCCATGTGCCTGGTTGGTTTTGCCCCTTAGTGCTCCAATTACAGGCACCTGTTCCATAATAATTAAAAAAACTCCTTAAAAATGAAATAACAAATAATTACCCTCCATCCAACCCCACCTAAGAGGGAACAGCCTACATCCCTTGCCCTGTTCTTTTTAAGTCCTATCAGTACTTCCATCTCCACTAAAAATGGCTTTTCCCCTATTTTCAGTGAACGGCTGTGTTGCTGTGCCTTTGCCCTTCCAGCCTGCCCCGAGCTGCCAGGGCTCCACTCAGCAGGGCTGAACACAGGTCATTTCTCAGCCAGCCAATTTGCCATTCTCTCTCTTTATGCCATTACTCTTCCCTCTGTGTAAGCCTCCCTCACACACGACCCCATCAATCACGTGAGCTTCGCTTCGCTCCAAAAAAACAGCCATGGATCCTCATTGCTAGTGCCTATCCAGCCCTTGCTTAAACAGAGTGACTGCTTGGGGGCTGGTGGCCATAAGGGAACCCCTTTAAAATGCCTGGTGCCCTTAATGATGTGTCCTGCCTGCTCCATTCCTGGGCTGCTGCAATGGCACAAGTTAATTGGAGAGCAATCAGGGGATATCATAACTCCGCTGACATGAGTAACTGCAGAATTGCCATTATTTCCAGCAGAGTTACACTGCAGTCCCCACAAATAACTGTACAATTAGATAAACCCTGCTGCATTTGTTCTTCAAATGTTTTCTAGATGACAGGAGCCATTGTTGTGAGGGATTTCATAGGTGTGCATTAACAAAATTAAAGATTCAGAGTTAGGCCAAGGTCAGAAACTTCATTGACATTATCAAATAAGACCTTGCTACGTTATTCACACGAGATGAAGCCCAGGGAACTCCTGCTACATTTGTTTCCCACAGTAAGAATTATTTAGCCAGTGAAACACCACTGGACAGATACAGCTTCAGCTTTCCTATAGACTGTGCAAAAATGGTAACCCAATCCAGAGCAGCAGTTCTGCTGGAAAAGTGATCTAGGAGATCACCCCTGCTAGGAAAAATCTGTCTGGACCAAGGATGCAAAAGTCTAGAGGAAAACAGAGCTGATAAAAGCCACTTTTAGCATTTCCATGATTTGTTCCAGCTTAGAACACCACTGCAAGAGAATTTTTTTTTTTTTTTTTTTTTTTTTTTTTTTTTTTTTTTTTTTTTTTTTTTTTCAGTTGCACATTTTGTTCTTCCAACTGGAAGAAAGGCAGAGAACAGGAGGAGGAGAAGGGACAGCACAGATTAAAACACCAGCTTGGGCTGGCAGCGAAATATCACATTCAAATGCCTGAATAACCCACAGCAAAGCAAAAAATTAGACAAATGAACAATAAAACTGATTGTTCCATCTTGTCCTCAATGGATGGCAAAGTAATGAAAATCTAATGAAAGATATATGGTAACGTTAGTTTAAAATGGATTTAATGAAAGTAAAAGAGGATGAGTACTCATTCTAGGCTACTGATTTATATTTTCTGTATTTTAGTCCTCATAACCAAGTTCTGTATCATTAGCCATTAGAAGTTTAATACACGGTTACATGTTCAGTCAAAATCCAAGCATCTTTTAAGACTTAGAAGGAGCAAAATGCTGCATTTTGAAAGACTAGCAAGGGCATCTTTGGCTGGGTCATTGCACATTAAAAAGTGAAGTTCAAACCTGGGTTTTTCTTGTGGGATGGGGGGATGGAGAATAATTCAAATCATCATGCTTTTTTTTTTTTCTTCCATTGAACTTGGTATAATGCAAAATTATACCAAACTTGCAACAAAAGGAATAAAGGTTTACAAAGAATTATCTAGAAAATGAGTGGCTCTTGTGAAGATGAAACATGCTCCAAAATTAGCTGAGGGTTTGGGTTTTTTTTAAATTCTACATTCTTTGTCTTTCATCAGCTTGCAGATTTTAGAAAGAATGAGCTAATTTTTCCCACTTTGTCTCCTCAAATACTTTTCTGTGGTATAAATAATGCGTCACAATAACAATATTTGGAAGAAGTGGGATCTGTCTTGGTGTCAGAGCCATGTTGGAGGCAGACACAAAGTGGATGAGGGTGAAACCATGAGGGTGCACCATGGTGAAACCCTCATGTTAAACAGTGAGGACCAAGAACAAGCAAACCCATCCTTAGCTTGGTGTGCTGGAGGAACATCTACAGAGGGACTGCTTAGAGATGAGTGACCTTTTAAAGGGGCAAAAATAAGCAAAAGTCCTTTCTAAAGCAGGATACAAACCACAGCCCCAGGCTGCCCACACTGCTGTGCCAGTGACTCAGCACTGAAACCTCTCCCAGCCCCGAGGAGAGCGCAGCTCCTCTGACTCATCCCAACACAAAGGCAAGGCTGCCAAAATGCCAGCGGGGTCTTGTGACAAAGGTGCCACACACCAGTGCCTGGGCTGACACCAAGCCACCCACTGGCTGTAGGAAAGGGCAGCAGCTTTGGGAGTGACCGGGGCCGGACACAGCCCTGGGAGTGACAGCACTGTCACCTCTGCAGGTTCACGGCTCAGATGGGGCTGCCCCAGCAAGGGGCTAATTAGCTAATAGTAATAAGTGAATAATTAATAGACAATGGCTAATTAGCCAATAAGTCATTTAGGACACCGAAGCCGCTGTCGACTCCCTGGCTGCAGTGACAGAGTATGGATCCAGATCTCTGTAGTTTGTCAGCAATGTCCTTGATCTTCTTAGCTGTGTAAATAAGTGCATAAATAAACTTCACTATGTGCTTTCCTTCAGAAACAAATGGGAATTTTCCACAGACAGACAAGGAGCACCCTCTACCCAAGGTTTCTTCCCATGCGTGTCCCCAGGACTCCAGCACAACACCAGACCCTGCCGCAGCCTCCGCTGCATCCCTGAATCTCTGCTGCCATAAAGCAGCTGCTGGTGCTAAGTGACTTTCTGCACCAGTGGTCCTCTCATGAGCAACACTGATTTTTCTTTCCTTGGCAACTGAAGAGGCAGGGTGTGACTTCAGTCAATTGATTTTGATGGGATCGCATCCGCTCGCACGGGCAGGAATTGGATGCGCTGTGAGTGCCTCAGCCCCGGGATGAACTATTGCACCGACAGCAAGGACACAAAGGGAGCACATCCCCGGCTGTCAGGGCAGCAGCAACAGCCCATACCTGCAGGAAATGAGTGTGATATGGCAAATCCATCCACACCCTGCAGTGAAACCACCCTGCTCCCAACCTCTCCCGAGGCAAAGAAGAGAATCATCTCTTCGTGAAACTCAGCTGGGCTTTACTTTCCCATGGGTTGCACAATAACTTTGGAGTCCCTGACCAAAATGAAGGGATGCTACCTTGGCAAAGTAAGTGGTTTTAGATGTAAATTCTCCTGGTTCTGAGCTCTTATTCTGATGCAGCAGTATTTATAAACCACAAGCTGCTTTTGCTGGGTGCTTTTGCTTTTTCCATCGTGGCTTGACCTCTCAGGCCTCATTCTTGACCCCAGAAAACAGCCCCACCATCACATCCCACCCAGTGAAGGTGGCCTCTGTCCTGTGACAGTCTTGATGTGCTGTGAAGGAGTTACCTGGGCACAGCCACATCCCAGCTGATCAACACATGGGGAGAACTAGACCATGAGCTCTGCATTTGGTTTCTGGTGTCTGCAACCAGGAGGCTCTCAAATATCACAAGCAGGGCAGCCAGTTGTGTTTCCTCTTCCCCATCCCCTACCAGAACTGTGGGTTTTCCTCTCTGGTGCAGGAGGAGCAAATTTATTACTCACCACAGCAAATTCCAGACAGACAAACACAAGTACTCCTCAGGCCCTGGTGAGTAGGGCACATCTCTCCCCAGAGAATAATCTCCCTGTGATCAACACATAACACTGAAAGACAAATGAGAATGAAAAGGCCTCTCAAATTTAATAGCCTCCATGAATTACACTGCCTTTCATCTACATGGACTGTCACTCTTTCCATTAAAGAGTCACTGTCATCAGTAATCCATTTTGAGATTTATAGACATGGAGATTTATAGACTTGCTGTTCTTATCTGCCTTTTCTCCCCCATGCATCTCCAAGGGCCCCCAAAAGGTGGGATTCTATCCAAAGCCTCTCTCCTGCATCTGAAAATATAAACCTGTGATGGGATGGAGGGCTTTTGAATTGGATGCCAACAAAACTAATAACGCTGATAAGGATAACAAGGATGATAACTATGAGGGGGAGAGAGAGAAGCAATGACAAGGACAGGAAAGGATAAAAGATAAGCAGGAGAAATAAGAGGGGGATAATCCATATTTTTATATATTTCTTCCAATTCTCACTCTATAATTCTGTAATTTCAAAAGAGAAAGAGAGAAAGAGAAAGAAAGAAGGAAAGAAAGAAAGAGAGAGAGAAAGAGAGAAAGAAATTAAGTTAGCTTGATTCTGGTAATTTTTTTACTTAAGAGGAAAAAAAAAAGCTTGCATCCTTGAAGTAAATGTATTCAGGTCCCATTTTTGCATCCAGGAAGGCCACTTTACAATGCTCACAATAAAGCATATGCTCAGGTGGGAGTATGCTGACATTACAAAGTCTCTTCAAACAGCTAGAGGAACTTTAGTACAAATGAGCCTTAAGCTACCTGCTTTGCATATTTTTATCTGATTCTAGTGCAGTGGCACAGTTTGTTCTGATAGTAGTTGAATACCCATATGTGGATTAATATCTCCAACACAAAAGCATGAGTATGCTCATGCTGCCTGAAACCAGTCTGTTTGCATGTGCAACTCCATCCTGGATAAAACTGCAAATACTAACGTGACTTAGAAATCAAAGTACTATTCAAAAGCTTCTCACTCATTCTGGATCTGGTTTTGGGACGTGTGTGAGAAACAGATCTAGTTATCCCCACTCCATTACTCCTCACATATTCTGACAGCAGTTGGTGTTTGCAGCAACGCTAAAGAAGAAGCATTAGACTAAATTCCTTAGGTAACCTTAAAAATCTCTGTTCTGTGTATTTCTTCGTGTATTTGTATCTGTTTGTTTGTAAGAAGAACTAGGACAAATCTTTCCTGAGTTTTGTTGCTGTGTGGAAGAAAGCTGTAAGGTTTGGTGAGCTCCCAAAGAAAATGCTCAGGTACAAATAGCTAAGGTGTAAATCAATGGAAGTCTGCAGGGAACACTATCCATGTACATCAAAACCAAGGCTCCCTTCCCAAATGCAAATTTACTTAAAGAGCAGTGAACTGTGGGGACTGAATGTGTAAAATATTCTAATTAGCTTCCTCTTAATCATAGCCATTACCACGGGCTATCACCATATTGGAAGCTGTGTCTGTGCTGATCCCTTACACCATGCAAACGTGACAGCTGCCAAAGTAATTATCAGCACAAATTTCACTTTCTGTTTGTATTTTCCTGTTCCAGACAGAGAGAAACTAGTGGTGGATTAATTTTGCTGTGCTCTTGGGGATAGGCTGTGCTAGGATTCATTTTACATTGATCCTTCTCAAGCTCTTCAGCAGACAGAGCTATAACCCTTCAAGTCAAGACCTGCCTTCCTGTGCTCCAAAGTGTTACACAGGAAGGAAGCCACGAAGCCAAAGCTGTTAAGAGTCTCCTCCTTGAACAAATAGTTGCCTTAATAAGTGCTCTGGGCTCATTGCTTTTAATAGTGTTTTTCAGTGTTGCCTCAAACCCTACCTGCTGTCAGAGTAATACATAGAATAATGGAGTGAGGATAAGTAGATCTGTGTCTCACATACATATCCCAAAGCCAGACTCAAAATGAGTTAGAAGTTTTTGAATATTTGTTTTGTTTTGTTTTGTTTTGTTTTGTTTTGTTTTGGTTTGGTTTGGTTTGGTTTGGTTTGGTTTTTTTTGGTCTGCATATCATTATTATGCTTGCATTTGTCTCCCAACAGCATTATTCTCTTCCAAAACAGTTCCTATACTGGGTCTTCTTTGTACACCACCTCTTGCATGGCACAACAGCTATTTGAGAAATAAAATTCAAAAGGGCAGAAGGATAAATGATGGGATTTTAGTGTGCTTACACTGCTCTTGACCCATCACCCATTGGTGATTGCAAACAGAGGTCACTTCATGGACTAACAGCATTGTGGATACCTTGAAAAGAAGCAGAGTGTTCAGCTTCAGGAAAATTCTTCCTCTCTGGGAAGTGCTTTACTGTATTTTAAACACCAAAGTGATGTTTGTGCTGTTCCATCGGCTAAGAAAATGGGAGAACAGTGTAGAACTTGGTCACCTATGCAACTCTCCTCCTGCATGAGCAGGCTGTCCATGGTGGTTGCCTCCTCTTCCTCCTCCTCTGCCTGGAGACAGCAGTTTGAAAGTGCATAACCTGGCACTTGGGCACCTTCTCAAACCATGGAAAAGCTCATTTGGCAAATGGCCTCTCTCCTTCCCCACCTCCCTTGATTCAAATGCCCTAAATCTCCAGGCAGGGCCAGTTGTGCTGGAAGCCAGAAGGTGAGGGAGGACCACAGGAGGGAGCAGCCTCCATGCCCACATGAGAGTTTGCAGAAGAACATGTGGGATCAGCTATTAAATAGACCCACAAACAAAGCAGAAGATTGAAAATGCCATTTTGCAGCCTCCTGGCAGCAGTCACCACGTTGACAGGGGGCAACACAGCATCAGACAGAGGCAGAGTCCAAACCTCATTTTTTACACATATCCCACCTATTTTAGGTAGTGACATAGAGATCAGAAAAAGGACTTGGCAATTTAATATTTAAGCAACTTATTTCATGTTTAGGCCATCATGTTAATGATCTCTGTGTTACAACAATAACCAAGAGGAGTAGAAGTTTGCTTACAGTTAGCCCCTTCTCCTGTCACTTGCTACAGCATCTCAGGCCCATGGCTTCTAGTTTTAGACAAATGCTTGCCTTAAAATCCAACTTACATTTGTTTTAAAAAACAAAACAAAACGCAAATACTTGTGCTCCCATGGCTCTGTATAAAGTTTCCTGAATGACAGGAGGTGAGTCTGTGACAGCCCCCAGTGAAGAGCTGCTCCCTTCCCTCTTCCTTGGCCATTCATCCTTTCTGCTCCTCTCCCCCCTCCTCTATGATGCCCAGACAGCTGCAGCCCTCTCCCTGCTGTCCTCAGGGAGAAACATTTCATTTCTGGGTGCCACAATAAGCAAGACAGCTGCTATGCCCTTATGGCTTCTGTCCATGTACCATAGAGAGTCCTATAAATGTTGAAGGAGGACACTTATGGCAAAAATTTGTATACTCGTCAGGGAAAATAGAGGCAAAGCCAGAAAATGATACATCCAGATTGTATTTGAAGTATTCAAGTGGTGAGAAAATAGCCTGGCTGGTCCTGCTGCTGCTCCCCAGCCCTTATGCAAAACCAGATTTAAACCTATTGCACTATAATCCTCTCCTCTTACCCCTTTATTCTTGCTCTTGAATAATCTGCATTGTGTTAGGACTAATCCCAGACAGAGGCCTGTTGTGCTGGAGATTTTGCTTACAAAGCCAAGACCAGTGTCACACAGAGCTTTAAACCTCACTTTAATTTTGGCGCAAATTATTCAAAACAAAGTGCCCACAGCACTGCTCAGTAAGCTGGGGAATTCCGTCAGGAATTTGTGTTACTTTGAGAAACGGAGACAGACTTTTTTTCTTCCTTTAAATAAAAATAAAACAAGAACCTCATCACCAAGAACAGCTTCAACCAACAGCAGCCTGGATGGTTTTGAAGCCAGCAAAGAGCCTTTGACTGATAGCCCCGTGTGTATCAAACCTCAGCTGTGCAGTGGTGGAGCCCTGAGCAACAACATCCACAGCAACAGCGCCTGTGCCTCCTCAACATCTTTATTAATGATGCACAGCCCAGCCCCTGCTGCTCGCTTACCACCAGATTTATGGCCAAATTCCAGGCCCTTCCCAGCGCTCTGAATTTATGATAGCAACGCTGTTCAGGGTGAGGGTCCCGAGTTAGGGACACGGCAGCACAGCCGGCAGCGTTACAGCAAGGGAGGTCAGGCAAAGTCCTGCCAGCCCAGGCAGGAGGAGTCTCAGGGAAACAAGTGTCCTCCTGGCTAGCAAGCTGCAAAATTGCTTTTTCAGCCTTTGTAAAGTGGAGATTGCTTTTTTTAGCCTTTGCAGAGCGTTTGTCAGGGCTGTAAAGGGGAAGTTTGCATCTGGTCACTGCCTCCTGCAGGTGTCCCCAGGAGGGTGGCTGCAAAACTGCTCAAGTCTGAGCTTAAGCCCTTCCATCTCCCACTAAGTCATTGCAATCCAGTTCTTAGAGGGTAATCTCTTTTTCCCTTTTTCAGCATGACTTGATTGTATCTAAACTTCCCCAAATTCACACCTCAGCTCCAGCCTTCTGTTAAATTTACCTGTTTTTTCTTGCTACGTTTTCCACTTTTGCCTGTATTAAAGGACAAGTAGGTTCCAAAAGTGATGTTCCCAGGAGACCACAGGTTTTTCCCACACCAGGAATTACAGAAGTGGTGATGTGATGTTTCAAAGCTTCTTTGGGACAGTGATCATAAAATCATCAATAGTTTCCTAATTCTTGGGGAAGGAGGGGGGTCAGCAGATTGGCTGCCTTGGGCTTAGACCTGTTTTTAGGAGCCTGGCTGACAGAGTCCCTTAGGAGGCAGCTCCTGAAGGGCAGAGGAGTCCAGGAGGGCTGGATATCCTTCAGGAAAGAAACCCTAAAGGTGTAGAACAGGCCATCTCCATGTGCCAAAAGATGAGCCAGCAGGTAAGATTGGCCTGGCTGTAGCACACGGATGTCGTGAGGTTATGGAGGGGGAAAATTAGAGGGACCAAAGCCCAACTAGACCTAACAAGGCTATTGCTTCGGAAGGTGCTTTAAAATGTTTCTCTAAATACATTACAAATAAAAGGAGGGCTAAGGAGAGTCCATCCTTTATTGGATGTGAGAAGACACTTAGTGACACAGGATGAGGAGAAAACGGAGGTACTTAACACCTTCTTTGCCTTGGTCTCTAATAGGTGAGACCTGTTCTTCAGCAGGTACCCACCCCTCTGAACTGGAAAACAGGGATAAGGAGCAGAATGAAGCCCCCATAATTCAAGGGGAAATGATCAGTGACTTGCTCCACCACTTGGACACTCCTATACTGTGGAGGGAATGGCAAATCTGAACTATTTAATAGGAAATGATCCTTTCCAGTACTTTTTTTAAGCCATCTTAATAGAACTTTTTCGTTAGTAATATTTTATCAAATTTGACAAGGTGATATCAAAAGACCATAGAAAGGTATTCAGCTTTATTATAGCCAACAGTACTTTTCCATAAAGGTTAATATGGACTCACCACTCCTAATAATTAAATGGCAGTACTTCTGCTCAGAGTATTCAAACCTTATAGTACTGCCCTTTCAAGAAGAATCCTTTGGTTTACATTCTGTCCTACTCCACTCTTCCTCTGTAGTTTTCCCCATCAAAAGGCTACATTTGCAGACATTTAGGGATAGCTTTTCTTTCTTCCCAAAGTACTACTGGATACACTATAGTAAAATAAAATCTACTGATCGAGAAAATTCAAAAGCTTGAACAACATATTTTGTTCCCTAACTATATATCCAAATCATCTCCAAAGTATTGTAGTCTTCTCTTGGAGCTGATAAGCCATTTAAAACGCATTATACTGGTGACAGACAAGCTGGCATTTGCTACAAGCATTTTTATGATTCAGTAGTTTGCAGAGAGACTAGCAAACTAAATAGCAGATTTACAGTATAACAAAATAAAAGCAGAGATCTCATCTGCCTGATGAACGACTAAAGCAGCTTTCATCTCCAGATTTGCAGATAGTTTGCCTGAAGGTGGAGAACTTATTGCTTAGGATGTGATAATGGTACCCTCAGGCTACAATCACAGGCAGCTGCTGAAGACTGTACACATGCAGGGGGTAGAGAGATTCGTAACTCTGGGGCAGTTTCCATCTAAGCAAGACGTGTAAGTGCAATAAATTTGCAAGAAAAAGGAGAGCCAGGGTAAAGAGAAGTGTCCATATATGTATCTGGGCCCCAGCAGCCGTGCTTGGCTGGCTGCTCTCTGCAGCCCTTGGCTCTGTGGTGAAGGTGCCACAGCAGACCTGGGGCTTTTCAGAAAGAAACAAATTCAAGGGCAACTGCAGCTGAAAGGCCATTACATACATCGAATTTGGCATCAACAGGCAGGCAGATAGAGTATTGCTGGCTGCCTTATGCCTTAGCAGATATTAGATAATGCCTTCTTCTTGGCCAAGCAATGAGTCAGTGGTTGAGATGAAGGGGGAGCTTTCTTGACTTCCATTCTCCACATCTGACCAGGGATCATGCCAGCTGTCTACATCCACACATTTGAAAAGGTCACAACATCTGCCTGTCCCTCAGCATCAAGGGACACACTCAGCCCACCTTCCACTAGGGGTTAACCAGCCTGTTTTGAGTTAAAATGTCCCACATGGTGAGAGAGTGATGGAAAATTCAGATTGTCCCAGAATCCTCTTATTCTGCCTCTCCATCATCTCTAATCTTTTATCTCCCACTGTTAGGGCTTAGAATCATGAACTCATGAAATCGTTCAGGTTGGAAAAGACCTGTAAGATCATCAAGTTCCAACCAGTTTCCTTTGTACCCTATGGAAAAGCCCACAGAAGTCAGTTCCCTTCCCACAAAAGAAATGGCCATGAGGCACTGTCAGATCTGGGCTCATATTAAGCCTTCTGAGGCCAACAGGAATACTGGACAAAACCAACAATTGCATTTTCTATGCACAGACTTTTTGGTGCTTTCCATGTAATTCTTAAACCATGAGCAATGTCAGCTTTCAAAGATTTGTCCTATATTTGAACCTTGCTCACAGTCACCCACTTGCTAAGCTGTAAACATGATTTTAACAAAGCCATTTCAACATCTTAGTTAATTTGGTTCTGAGTCCTTTCTCTTCCAGAGTGTGTAATTAAACTAAAAGAGCCTGGAAAAACCCCTTACAGTAAATAATTTACAAGTTCCTCCCTGGGGACATTTTTTAATTATAACTCCACTGGTCAGATCTTACTGAATAGTCTGAGATAGCATTCCCCGCTGAGATCCTGAAATATAATTAACTTATTCCTTTGGTAATGGTGTTTTTCCTCAGTCTATCTATTTCCTATGCAGGGCAGGCAGATTTGTTTATAAACAAAGTGGAGATTGATAGACGCTTTGTCATGAGAACAGCAATAATGGCAATCGCTGCGCCAGACGGGGGCACGTTCATTTGAGGAAAGATGATACTGTTTTGAAGCAATTTTTATAAATCCTACCCTGACAATCCAGCATGGAGAGACACAGGAGAGCAAGCAGACAGCCCTGATTCCTCTCTGTCTTGGCAGCCTGCCTCGCTCCCCGAGTGCCACTTCATGCATAGCAAACGTAAATAATCCTGACGCGCTTCCCACCCCCCTAACCTTTGTGCTTCAGGAACACTGCTATATACTATCAAAGTGACAGTGATTTCATGTTCTGTGGCAAAGAGAAAAACCCTGAGCGACAGCAGCAAGGCTGGGGATGCCAAATGAAAACTGTCACATTTATTTAGCTCCGTGATTCTCAAGACAATATACATAAATATCGCTTTACTATCCCCACCAGCTAAATGTTAAGAGCTATCTGCATCAGCCAGGGTCCTGCAGCTCCCCTGTAGGAGAGCAGCCTGTAATGATCAACTCCTGACTCAGGAGAGGCTGGCAAGGAACAAAGCACCAGCTCCTCTTGTTCCCAATGATACAGTACATTAAATAGTCTCCTCATCCTTTCCCACTGCAGCTGCAGCCAAAAGGGCAGTTTGGAGTGAAAGTGGGAGAGAATGGCTGCACACGGTATTGAAAAGTGATCTGAGACATAAGAAGTCTGGGGACACTCATTGCCTCGAGTCCTGAAAACCTTCAAAGCTTGCTTGCTTTTTCTACACCAATTAATTCCAGCAACTCCAGTGAGCCCACAAGGACAAAGCTTGGTGCCTACCTGCGGCTGTGCTGGATGAGGGCCTGTATTTTGCATCCAAAATCTTGTCTTTCATTCCCCCCACTCCTATTCTGAACTCTCACACAAGAAAACCAACTCCTTGTCTCTCAGCCCTTTATTTCTGTACAGCTGCTAGTGCTGGCTCTGAAGGCTCCTCTCATATGCTGGCCTTTCTGTACACGGTTGTTCACCTGGTATCATCCGTAGTGAAATACCTACAAGCCAAGCAGCCTTTATTCTAGTGAATAAATCAAAGTTCAGACAGCTAGATCAAAAGCTAAGCCAAAGGGCCGCACAGTATTGGACCTAATATATGCATTTAAAACGTGTATCAGATGCAGGTTCCAGGTTTCTGCTGTGACAAGCACTGGCTTCAGCGTGGCTTTGTTGATGTTGGCAGGCCGTGCCATATGGCACAGGGCTGAGCCTAATGTGGTAGGTGAACTCAAGCAGCTTTGCAGACAAACCCACAAACAGGCCTGCCACACATAAAACCTGCCCCATTGTTTCATTTTGTTGCTCTCCATATGCTAACAGAAGTTCAGAAATGAAGAAGGAATTAAAATACTGACAGGACAGAGATTGTTAAAAAAAAAAAGTCTGATTTTCTCATCACTTTTATTCCCCAAAGGTCTGGAATGGTAGGACTCTGTCTCCCTCATGAGAGGTGGTACAGCTGGCAGTACTCACAGCTGAGAGGACCTGGGGGACACCCCAATGACACCAGCGCCAGTGCTGCCACCTCAGTTTCTGCTTGCACCACCCTCCGTGCACCCATGGACACACCTCTGGTTAGCAGGGGTGACACGGTGTGATAAGGAAGGGGTGGAAGGCCAGCTCTGATCACCACTGTTCTACTCAGCAGCCCGTTTGCAAAGTGCTACCAGCTGCCTGCCCAGGCTGCAGCTTCCCTGCACACAGCGTGGGATGCCCAGCAGCCCAGCACCACAGGGATCTTCAGCCTGGCCAGATGGACCTCAGCTAACACAGGATGGAGAAGCACCAGGGAGCACAGGCCAGAGAGACCTCAGCTGCTAAGCTTATGTTCACCCCAGAGCCAGAGGGTTTAAATAGTTCCTGTATCAGCAGAATGGAAACAGCACTCAATACAAGCACTCCAAGGAGAAAAGGAACACAGGTACTGCAGGCATGGTTTTGTTCACAAAACCAGTTGCTGTTGAGAAAGCCTTAAGGTCACTCTGGAGCTGGTTCTTGAGAATTTATGGATTTTTTAATGATGACACAGAGTAGTTTGGTGAAAATAAACACACTGATTTATTGATCAAGGGAAGAGTTAAACATGCACAGAAAATACGAAGTAGCATAGAAGAAGGAACCAAAATTCTGACAGTTTGATTGATCCTGACTGGAAATACTGTGTTCTTATACTACAAGGACAGTGTGCAGAGGAAACTCACTTTCTTCTGCTGGACTTCCATGATTGTCTGGAGAAGCAGAGAACAACCAGCCTTCCACACAAAAATTTATTCCATCCATAAAACCTGCTCTCTGCAATTCTCAGCATCTCTCCTTTTTTAACATAGCACCACACAGTATTTTGGGACATTATGAATGGCTTATGTACAAAATTAGAGAACTTCAAGTAACTTTGAATATCATTTTATCAGAAAAGAGCTGGCTCCAGATAGTGAACTTCTTGGCCCCATTTTAGACCACATTACAATCTTGTATTCAGATAAAGGAAAGAACATACCAAAGTTCTGGACATTAACTTTTTTTTATTAACAGGTACTCCCTTTATTTTAAGACAACTGCAAGGAGCCAAGTAAACAGTAAAAATTACTGCATACACTAAAATTAAGTAAGGCTTTTTTCCCATTACCATTTTTTCCCAGCTTACTCTAAGACGTCTCCATAAATTTCTTGTTTTGCCCATGGGTGAACACAATATTTAAGTACTAAGAACTTTTGCCATTACAAGTATCTTATTCTAGAATGGATCAAGAACTGTCATTAATAGACAGTTCACTTTTAAACTAGAACTATGAAACTGCTAAGTATCAAAGAGCTTGTACCTCAAAAATATTACGAGAAGCAATGGTCCTTTACTGTAATAAACAGTCACCCATTCTTGTTTGTTTTGATTCTAGAATAAGGATTCACACCAGACATTTGCTAATTAGAAGCAAATCAACATAATCCTCACAACTATCATCAGAGTTACACTGGTTTTAGAGGTTTTTGTCCCCAAACACAAATAATGTATTTTATTGGTCCCAAAGTCATATATGACAATTTAAAAAAACGTGATTGATGGATATGACACCTTTGGTTGTTTGCTCTGGAGGTGGGCTGGTATCACTTTCAGCAGTCTTCATAAAGGATTTCATCTATTGGAACATCGTTTTCTGTCACAGGCACTGATTCACAAATCTGTTCTCTAAAAGCCAAAGCAATCGTGTAAGGCTTTCCACGGGGATGTTTCATACATCTTTCAAGATAGGTATCATAATATCCTTTCCCTCTTCCCAATCTGTTGCCTTTTTTGTCAAACCCAAGGCCTGGCATGAAGATAAGGTCAAGACCTCCTGCAGAAAAATGAAATAAGCATTAGTGGATGCCCTGTGGATTTCCTGATGGCTTGAATACAACCACATAACTTCAGACATTTGCAAGAACACAAGCTTTCTGTTTTGTAAAATGCTTCCCTTTCTTTGATCAGATGAAAAATACTTTGAATACTAAACCTGTAAATTTACATTTTCATCTTATCAACTGGATACTAGTTCAGCTGAAAAATAATTAGATCTTGAAAAGCTGGATGGGAAAAAATCCCCTATATTTTAACAATTTTTTTATCATTTTAACCCCACATTTCCAAATACAAATGATTATTACTCTAAATCCAGACAAGACTGAACTCAGGGAAATTAAATACAGGAGGGATCAGAAAATCAAATGAACTTCAACATCAGACACAAAAATAGAAAAGGAAAAAAAGAATGAAAAGAAGACGTGTAAGAGAGAGGGAAGACATTTTGACACCACTGTAAGATGACATGAACTTTCCAACCCCCAAAAGCCTTGAATACAACATACTCTGAAAGAGGTAATTTGCCCTCCCATATCAAAATGAAGATTTGAAGGCTCGTCCCTTCGTGATGTCAGGTTCCTTTTGTCCCAAAGGATTTTCTTTCTCAGCCTCCAGCAATTTTCACTGTTCTGGCAGCACACACAGGCATTCTGTTTCCTTGCCCTAAATATCCCTCCTTCCATGATTCCTGTGAGATGGCACTTGATTGGAACTCAAAATCAGTTAGAAAACTGAGAGAAGATGCATCAGCTGCTGATCACCTGGACTGGCTGGTGAAACTCCAACAGAAGAGCCCACCAGCCAGCTCCAGATAAAAAGGCTTTGCTCATGTCTGTGAGGGGATGTGGGTCGGCCCCATGCCAGGGAGCCAGCTCCAATTTACACTTGGCTGCACCCTTGTTTCAGGAGCTGATTCACATCACTGAAACCATCTGCCATGAGGAGTGACCACAGGCACGGAGGCTGCTGCACATCCCCCTCACTTCTGCAAGGCTGGTGCCTTCAGTGTGAGAAGTCTTGCATGGACATCCTCTAAACAAATGAGCTGGACTGGCCTGGTGCTGACTCCTGAACCCAGGAACATCCCACTTACTCCTTTCACAATGCAAAGAAAGTATTTTATTTCTTGCTGCTGTAGCAGACAGACACTTAAGGAGAGAAGAGCAAGGAGTGGAAAGGCAGCACAGACTAAAAGACAGCTGACACGAGTCTGGAAAGAAAGCAAATACAAAGTCTCAGTCCGCTGCTTCTGCCTTCTTACAGGCACAGTGCTTAGACTTGAGCAGCTTTTCTGTGACCAGACTCTGCTCCTTCACCAGAGCTTGGACCTAGTCAGGTATTTTTCTGCTTTTTCCATATCCACACTTACTCCTTCCTGCCGTTTTGTGCTGAGCTGCTTTTACTACATCTGAGGGATGATGCCCACCATTGAAGGGGACGTGTGGAGCATGTACTGGAAAAGCCAGAGCAAAGCAGAGTTTGTCAGTTTAGAGGGAATCCCATCTGAGATCACACATCAACTCCAAACTCTGCCTGGAAGAGTGTATTAACAGTTCACATAAGAACAACTCATTTGCTCACTCTTCCCAGGCTCCTGGAGATTTCCTTCCACTCTTCATTGTTCAGAGAAGAGTCACTGACATGAACACTCATCCATCATGATCTGATGTCTTAATTAGAACACTGATATAAAATATGCAAGGCAACAAGTGCAAAATGCTTAGAGAACATCAATCTTGCAAATCCAGCATCGCACAGTCAAGAAGCACAGCTTTTCTAAGGAGGTCAGGGGAGTAAGGGGAGAGAATTAGTCAAAGGACAAACCACAGGATAATACTGGTTGGACTAAAAAGGATTGGGGTGTTTTACCACACTGCAGTCAACTTTTGACTCACAGGACAGTGAAATGAGTGAAATAGCGAATGGCAAACAAAGAAAAAGAGGCCAAAAGGCAGAAGTATGATCTCCCTGGAAAGAGATGCCATTTTTACGGTACCACCGTGTACATCATATTGGACACACCTTGTCACATCCCCTCAGTTTGCTCTTGTCAATTGTCAGTCCTATGGACAAGACCTAGAAACCAGCCCCTCTGTTAGCAAGGTCAGGAACAGATTCTGCAGGTCAAATCCTCTCCAAGTTGCTCCTATTTATCCTCTCCACATCCTGCATCACATCAGCCTTGTGCAGGTATTCAGGTGGCCCAGAAACCAGTAAGTACCAATCAGTCACAATGCACAGAACCAAACACACTCTGCCTCACAGTCTGATTCAGCCGCTTTCACTCCAGGTGCCTCTCAAGACAAAAAGCAGGAAACATTTGCAGTCTGCTGCTGGCAGGAAGAATGCACACAGGGGGCAAATCTGCAGAGCAAAGAGGTGCCATTTCTCCTTACATTTGTGTTAGAGACACGAAGAAGACAAGTCAGGGGAAACACTAGGGAAAGAGGAAAATGGCAAAAACAGTGAAGGGAAGAAATATATTTTCTGTGGAGTTTAACTGATAGTATCAGGCACCTCAAATGAATTTAGATGTATTAAAGCACTGTTTTCCTCTGGGTTCTCTGGAGAAACAGAGACTTTTAACAAGTTAGCTCCTCTATAATCATGGGAGTTTTACGCTGAAGAACTCAAACAAGCTTATGCAAATCTCAATATGAAAAAATTATGCTGTAAATACTGTAATAGTTACCCTTATATTTTTCTTCTGTGGAGCACAGCAATACCAACAGTCTTGTTCTGACTCACAACATGTTCTCTGATATCCATGCAACTCACACTGCACAAGATTTAAGTAAATGTCTTTCAAGACTCTTGGTAGAAAAAATGACACAACTAACCCTGCAAGAAGCCCAAGGGCAGCTCAAGCAGCATTAGTCCCAAATCCTATATCAGGATCTAGAATGGATGGCAGAGAGCTGCATGGAGCAAATGTTTCCCTGACATGTAACTTGGGGAGAAACAAAACCTCTTGTGGTGTCTGTGGCAGTGTGGGGGAAGAGGTGTCACAGGAAGAGAGGTGACACACAGATGAAACCAAGATTACAGACACTTGAGATTGCTATCAGCACAGAGGGTACATCAACAGGATGGCAGCTGAGATAAGAACATGCCCCCTGTGGCATGGGGTCCTCATGCTACCCAGCTCTCCCAGTCCTGAAGGACTACTGTCTGCTACCCAGGACTGTGGCTTGCTCTGTCCTCATTTCCTACTGCCCTTGCTCTTACAGCCCACTGTGTGAAATGGCATCCTTGTCCCTGAGAAGACAGAACAGGTACTTGAAAACCAAATACAACATCAGGTGTTTTAGTGCCTCATAAAACATGTTAAGGGATGTCTCATGTTCTACATCTGCCCGTCTTGTAATGTCCACTGTTTCCAATGTGTCTGTAGATATCAACTGGTGGTTCTTGGATCCTTGAGGGTCCCGTGACCACATGCCAGGAGCCCCAGTGAGCACATCCACAGTCAAGAGAGTTCTGTTACAGGTGAGCCATGCTTCTTCTAGAAAACTTGAATGTGGTCTGCAAATTGCTGAAGGCTGAACACACTGTCTCAAGGAACAATATTTTACTCCAGCTTCTATGCAGAGAATATCCATAGTTCTTGCACACTTCAAGCTACTGGGTATACCAGCAACGTTACTAATTATGATGACAGTCACCTAATACTCAATGGATCTATGGCATAAGCTCTTGTGGCTGCACCTCCTTCAACTGTGTAGCACCATGCGTGAAATAATGTACCCTGACTTATCTATCAGTGTGGGCATACAGCCATGCTGACACGGCCACACAGGCTTCATTTATACTGCTAAATGCAGCACAGCCAGAAAACAAATTGATTTACAGGATCACAGGTGGTCAATACCTTAATTGTCAGCACAGTGTCTGGCACTGCCCGACCAGGTGACACCCATGACTGCTCCAGGGGACAAGATTGCCATGTGCAGTAAAGACAGAAGGGTACAGGTCTGGCTCCTCCAGACAAAAGAAGAGAGGCCAGGTTCTGTGTAGTGTGGGCAGGGCTTACCTGTGTACTTAGCCCTCTGTTGTTTGGCAGAGCAGATGTAGTCACAGCTTCTGAACCTGTCCTGTGGGTGTACAGGCACATTCTGTTTGCACTGACTCCCTTACAATAATGTAGACATATCTCATGTCACAGAGAAGTGAAATGACTGGCCCAAGGACTCAAGAAATGTGGGGCAAAACTACATTCAAGAGGCAGATGTGCAAGCTGCACATGCCCTGATTTAGGCAGCAGACCAAAGCATTAGCATCCCCTCTCAGTGTTTTAAATAAGAATACACGGTTTTGTTTCCTCTAGGCAGCCGCAGTGAACCTCAGTTTGGCAGTGCATTTCTCATTACCTTTCATGATGGTATCAGGTTTGATTTGTTCCCCAGGGAAGGATTTTCTCCTTGCACCTCATTACCTCTCTTCTCCTTAATCTGATGTTCCTGTTTGAAATGCCAGCCAGCATTTTCAGAAGTGTTTTTGACAATGGTTAATTATAGAAGGGTCCATCAAACTGCACAGATACAGGTCATGTAAAGACTGCTGGGGACTTGTTCTGCCCTCAGAAGGAGCAGCCAGCATGGCCTCTCTCCTCCCAGGTTCGAAGGGGCTCTGCCAGCCCGTTGTCACCTGCTGTGTGGGGTCACTCATCTCCCCCTGCACAGCTTGACAGTCCTAATGGAAGCTGAAAGTGAAATACTCTGTCATCCCAACTTCTCATCCCTTGCTGCCTCTTGCTTTGTGGGCACAGCACAGCGCCTGGGACCCGTCACAGTGGGAGCTAGGACTCTTTTGATCCTCTCCTCAAAAGCACTGACAGAGGATGGGGCAGAGGCCGAGCTGCAGCAACTCCTGAACTCCTGTTGCCTGTGAAGAATGGCAACGTGCTCACACGAACCATGCTCACAGCACAGACACCGTCTGAGCCTACAAGAGGTCAGCAGTGATCAGCTCGGTGTCACTGCTGCTGCTCCTCACAGCAGCAGCTGTGCAGTTTGAGCTTCCCCTGAAGCACAGAGGTTTGTGCATTGTTTACTCCATCACCACAAGGATGGCTGGATCCTCACAATCTGCTACCTCAGGCAAGGATGAGTTTTCCAGTGGCTGGTTTTGTTCCACGCGTACCTCGCTCGTGCTTTGCTCGGATGTAAATTATTATATAAGGTGCAGGAGCAGAAGAACCAGGCCAAGAACAGCTTTCTGTTTAAAGGGAAGGAGAGTTCATGTTGCTAGGCACACCATAAACAATGTCAGATCTGTGCAAAACCTCTGCTGAGCTCACAAGTAATTAAAAGCTGTTGATTACAAGGAATGAAAATTTACTTTGGTCCTTTTCTGACTTAGCAAAGACCACAGTGGATTAAAAGGCAAACCCTGTTTCAGGAAAGCCTTACTTTTCAGAATGAAGAGTGCAGTAACCATCTGCTGCCTCTGCTGTATCTGCTACCTCAGCAGAGAGGAAAAAAATAACTCAATCACTTGATCCTAATATCTAAGTATCAGTCTTGGTGACACACAGGGTATGAGCCAATGAAATGGAAAAACTCAGAAATTTTTAAATGACAGAGTCATCACTGCAACTTTAATTACTGTCAGCATTAGCATAGTTAGGCCTTTTGGGTAGGTGTTTGCTTCCAACACATACTCTATAGGGCAAAGATCATAATTTTTGTTCTGTATTTACACAGCACTTAACACTGTGGTCTGACTTAATCACCAGATCTTGGGGAAAACAACTCCACAAAAGAATTTCACTTAATGCTGCAGCAAAACAAATCCCTTCCCCTTTATGGTTTCTCCTAGAACACCCTGGGTGCCCCAGCACCACTCCTGAGGTTACCAACGCTTACGGTTTCCTTCCAGATAAAAACGTTTCTGCCCTTTGGAAAAAACCTGCCCTGGGTTTCGATCACAGCATCTCTGCTCTTACACGTCTCTTGGTATAAGATCAGAAAGGGAAATTCCACATCTGCTCACTACAGAGCTGATCCAGACCCTGATGAGGTGCATGGTTCTCAAAGGGCTGGGATTGCTTCCAGAGGAAACAAGATCTTTTCCCCTCAAAACCCTGGAGAAGACAGACACTGTTATATGCCCAAGGAGACAAAAACATCATCCTTTGCTGCAACTCATAAACATTTGAGAAAAAGGCATTCATCCAAACCCAATGAGGTGCACATCCAGTAACAATGAGCATTGCAGACATAAACAGCAACATAGCTTGCCTTGACCCCAGCCAGTCTGGTAAAATGCAAATACAATCCTCTAAAAAGAAAGGAAACTTTTAACAGATAATTCTTATTTGCTCACATGATACATTGTCAGAATCTCAGTGTGACTTCTCATCTCCGTGGAAACCCACGTTACAACATGAAGGACCCCATCCTCAGTTGCTCTAAACTGACATTGCCCCAATGACTCCTCTCTGCATCCACCTTGGGAACTACAGGAAAAATATCCCGTATTACTGACATGAGTTTGGGAAGAATGAATTCTTTTCTCTTGTAGATATGTGATGTTGGTTGATCATAAAAAGCTCTCCTTGAGTGCTCAGTCTGTAGCCTCCTTAAGATCCCAGATACCTAACTGGACTAAAAGTTGTGCTTCATATTAGAGTAAAAAACCAGCTAATTTTAAACTGCAGTCAGTAGCTGCTCCTCCAGGTGTCTCCCCTGTGAGAACACCTTTCATTGTGCACCACATCACTTCAGCAGGACATACTGTTTTCTACCTATTCACAGACACCTGTTGTCACAGAATCACAGAATACTCTGAGCTGGAAGGGACTCACAAGGATTATTGAGCCCAACTCTTAAATGAGCAGCCAACACAGGGATTGAATGCACAACCTTGGCATCACAGCCACCATGCTCTGACCAGCTGAGCTCATCTCAGGATGTTTCACATGAAGCCAGAAAGATACTCACTTTAACCCAGCACAGGAATCAAAACTCAGAGTATCACATCCAAACCTCACAGGCTCCATCCATGGTCTCCTGCTATGGGACACACCATTAAGTCCTCAAAGCCTCAACTCCTCCAGAGAGAAATGCTCTTAACACCAGGGGTGATTGCTTTATTCTCATTTTTGTGTATGGGAATTGCAGGCACTAGGAAGGTTTTGTCTCCTTTTGTCCTCCAAAGAATATTTTGCACACCCACAACCCACCTTTTACAGCCATACAGATGCCAAGCAGACTATCTCCTCTGCAAATGTGGCACTCCAGCTGCTGGCATGACAGAAACAGCTTTTGTTATTACTTCAATAAAATATTTTGCAGAAAATAGAACCATCAGCAGAATCTACAAACAAGCACTGAGCAACTCAGCGTTTATCCATTTACTCATCCATGTCAGTGCTTTGTGTCAGCATGAAACATTGGTCTTCACAGTTCACACTTGCCCTGCTGAACTACAGCATAATAAAATATTTATCCGCCTCCCTGAGAAGCTACATGATAGCCATCAGTCATAAAGGTTTAAAACAACTGAGTGGCAGCCACTTGCCCGTTATTAAACCTCAAAAACACATAATAAAGCTGCTTGATCAGCTCCTCTGCTACTGAGCTGTGCTCAAGTAAATACCTCTGATTTTGAATTAGTTTAAACCAAAATCTTGCAGGTTTAGTGCCAATGCATCTGAAAAGCTAAATGCACTGCACAACGTCAGCTGGAATTTGTCAGCCCTGCTCAAACAAACCTATCCTGCTCCACAGATAAATATCCTTTCATGTTCCACCAGAGAAGCTACTGTACAAGACTAAGACTTGTATTTCTGGCTGGTTTCACAATATGTGAGACTATAACCATCACACTCATTTCCCCTGAGGTTTAACTTACAGTAAGATGGGGACTAGAGTCTCATTTTCAGAGTTCCACCCAAAAGAAAATTCAAAATGTATTTTTCTATTTCACTATTATTCATCGAGCCTGTGTAAGCCCTGTAAATAAAACATGATCGCTCAATGCCACCCACAAAATGTCTGGTTTTGCAAATTCAGAGGAAAGAAAAAATAGCTTAGGACTTCTCAGTTATCAGTCTGTGAAAAATGACTTAATCTGTTTCAGATATTCATATATGTGAGCACTGATTGGGAAAACTTGGGCAATCAAAAATGTTTGGTTCCAAGACTTGCACCTGGAGTCTCCTGTGATTTTAAACCACTAAAATACTCTGAAACCAGATGTACCAAGGAGCAATTCCAAAGAGAGGAGGAATGGCATTAGAGCCACTTTACAGCACATCAACATATCTTGTTAAATCAGCAAACGCTGACTGCAAATCTGCTTCTTTAGAGAAACTCACAAGGCATTGATGCTTGAACTGTTTATGTGGGGATACTGCTGCAGCCTAAAATACAAGGATCTTTGTGTACCTTCATGTGTTTTTATGGGAATTTCTTTATGGTCTTGTCAGCTACACTTCCATGGCAATTGCCTGAGCATTCATTTAAATACTCCCACTGATACACGTGCATGTCTTCACTCTTGGTCCTCTTTTGCATACTTCTGTCTGGGTATTTTTAAGTCAAAGTAAGACAGAGTGAATCATCTGGGGTTTTTTCAATACTTTATGCATCACTACCAATATTTCCAATACCCTTTGACTCACTCAGCAGATAGCCTATCATAAAATACACAGAATCGCTCGTGAAATATAAACAGGTAAGTAAAATAACCTCCAAGTCAGTGCATAAACCTGGCTCCTGTAAGGAGTGACACTACTTGATGGGAATATCAGGCTGCTTACAGGCAGGGTTTATTGTACATGCAGAGTCAGCTGGCTGGGAGGTGATGGCACCTTCACAGTTGCTGTCAAATGTGTTAACACCACAACAGCTGTGAAATCCTGCTTCTTCCATCACAAGATTTTCTTTTATCTTTTTAAGCCTGCAGTTTAAAAAATCTGGTTCTCTCTGGAATCCTATCTCTCCCTCACTTCAATCCCTTATTTTTATGGGAAATTAGGCTGGAGCATTTGTTCTCCTGTGTGTGTGAGTGCAATGCCTGGATGAGATTTTAATTATAGGAAAAACAGCCGAAATGACACCAATGCTCCATGGCAAATGTATGGAATGCTGACACCTGCCGGCAAAAGGCTTCATGTCACTCCTGGACAGGAATCTGCCCTGATCCACATCCCAAAAACTCGTTCCCATCTCACATGCACAACAGCCAGCCCAAGCAGGGACTGAGTTCAGCGTGACATCAAACATGAAGATTCAGAGCTATCCTTACACCGTGAAACAGAAGCATGAGTGTCCTGCTCCCTGAAAGCCAGCAGCTCTGGGCCAGTACAAGGAGTTTCCCACCATCCAGGGGAAAAACCGTGTATTTTGAATCTCAGCAAAACCAGCAGGGATTAACCGTGCCAGAAAAACAAACCTTTTGTAGTTGGAAAAGTGCTGACCTGATTTAATAGCCCACTAAGCTGGCGGAACACCAATCCCAGGGAAAAGAAAGGAAAAAAAAAGTAACCAATTTCTGCCAGATTCATGAGCTGAATCTGCTTAGCAGCAAGTACCAGAGATGGTACCTGGGATGAGGGGAGCACAGAGCTGGGCACAAGGAAAAGGCAGCAGGACTGTCCCCTCTGGCACTAGGCAGCTTCAAGGAGGGCTCAGCTGTCTCACCAAACCACATCTTCAACCCACATTCCCCACACAGGTGGGCAACAAGGAAAAGCTTCCTCTCCTGTTCCCCAGACTGTGTGCAGAAAGGTATGGACATGGGCTTGGTGCTGGGTCTTCCTTTCCAAAACATGAAAATAAAGGGAGACAAAGATGTCTGTTTGGATTAATTACTGCAGCCAGAGATACTTGCACACTGGCATTTCCCCTGCATGAGATGTACAGACTCCTGCCACACTCCAGAAATGAATTTCACCTCTTATCTGCCTTTCAAAGACTCCTGTCTCTAGGAAACTGTATGGAAAAAAAAATGACAATGCTACTGCTCACACTCACTGGAGCAAAATTAGCCCTCTTTGAAACAAAACCCTCGAGAGTCACTTGCAGTGACTTCAAGGCCCTTGCCCATGTTGCTTTCACTTCTCTTCAAACTTTAATTGACTACAGGAGAAGTAATCTTCTCAGTTGTTTTGATGAGTTTTCTGTAAGGAGGCAAACGTGGATGCGACACTTAAGATGATTACAGGGAAAAACACTCCTTTAAAGCCTTAATGAACTTTATGAAAGCAAAACCTGTAGTGTTCCAGAGCTCTCAGCCTTTCAGGTTCACTGCAGGACACCCTGGCATGGGTGGTATTAAAATTAAACCACACAGTGCTTGTGGTTTAGTCTGCACAAGGGAAATTCAGGACATAAGGACACCAAAGGGCATTACAAAGCAACAACATATAAACATATGAACTTTGCATTTCAGAGCACTTTCTCAAAAGCCTCAAAAAAAAAAAAAGTCACTGTAATTGTGTCATACTTGTTTATGAACACAAACACTGGAAGAAACTCAGCTAAAAGTTTGCCTTCACTAAGGAAATTAAGTGTTGATTATTGAGCTGTTTCAGAAAGTTCTGGAAGCTGGTACAGACCTCAAGGGAAGGGCTGAGACCAGCTCCAGGGCAGAGTAACCCCAGTGCTGGGATGGAGTCACACATCTTTCAGCTGAAGTCTGGGATGCAGAAAAACCCTGAGGGAAACTTGCTGTCACCTGAAATGTTTTCTCTCCAAGAAAGCATTTTCCCAGCTCTACCTGCTAAGGAACAAGCTAGATGGAATATAAAATTATTTTACAGATCTTTACTAGTGGAACAAACCCTTTTGTAATGATGTGTCATTGTGGAGCACTGATGTGGAAACCAGTAAGAGATCTGTCCAGTGAGCTGATTTGAAGAGCAGTGTTATGGTATATACAGAAAGAATTAACATCTCCAGTGCCACTACATGTATTTCACAGTATTTCTTTCCCTGGGCATAAAATTTTCTTCCACGCATCTTTTTTCCAGAATAACATCAGAGAGATTGCAAAGGCTGAAAGAGCAAAGGCTGGAACTCCTACAGAAAAGCTTCTCTACAAGAAAAATAAAACAGTCAAAGTTTGATAGAAAAGAATACAATAGATATAGTACAGGTGTAACTGAACAATGAATAATAATAAAAAAAGTAACTCAAACATCCTTATTTACCTCTCATCATAGAAAAATGAAATATCCCTTGAACTGAAAGCAGCAAATTTAAAATGAGTACAAGGAGCATAATATTTCACATGTCACAGGAGTATAATATAATATTAACATAATAAGGAACATAATATTTCACATTACAACTAACTAACCAGTACTACTCACAGCTGTCGGAAGGCAGCAGAGCCAAGGGCTTAATACAAATAAAATTAGATGCTTAGAGGAACGTTCTAAATGCCTGCTGGAAAGAGAAACCAGAACCTGTTTGTAAGGCAATAATCTGGGGACTGCAGCTGCAGAGGTAGGAAGATCCTTCAGTTATTGGTACCCAGCTCCAAGTTGTGAGAGATTTCCTGGCTCTTGTAAAACAGGTGATGCTGTATTGCACCTCCAGATCCAGCACTGCAGGGGAAGGATCCTCTCTCCACAGCAAGATTCATGATCAGAATGTTAATGCCTCATTTGCACTGAATTTTGTTCTTTTTTTGCATATCAAAAATACTATGGATCATTGTCTCCAAACAGAAGTTCATTCCAAACTTTAAATCATTTCATTAAAAAATAAATTACATTAGCAGCTAAGCCTTGATTTTCAATTTTGTATTGTGCCATGCTCTAGGTTTTTTTTTTATGACCACTGTAAAAAGATTTTAAATTATAATCTATCCCTTGACATATTTTGTAGTGCAAGTTTTAATCAAGTCTCCGAGAGGAAAAGAAATCTAACAGTACCTTCAATCACTTTACAATCTTGTTTGGGGTATTTATTTTTAGGTGTGATTTTTGCTAAGCAAAAACATTTAACATCTCTGCTTTTCACATATTTCATTTATTCCAGATACATTCCCATCTGCATGTAGCTCATTTAAATATTCCCAGTTACCTCTGAGCATTATTTACTACATATCTTTTTTCAGAATGATTAGCATCATTTTGTATGATCCCATTATGCTTTCATGGACAGCTGTACAACATCTAATGCAGCTGAAGAAGGATATTAGACCTTCCTTATGCTTCAAGCCACAGCATTTTCTACTCACAAGTGTTTTTTATTTCTAAACTCTAATGTGCCTCATCTTTCAAAATCCTCTCACTTCTGGTGCATTATTTTTGGGGGTGGGAGAGGAACCCATTACCCTTTTTTAAAATCCCATTTTATTTTGCAGTTCTAAGTCAAACCTATTCCTCTTAAGACTGTGCTGCCATCAATTCAGTTACACTTCTGAAGAACTGTGCTAAAATTTGGAATAACTAAGAATACTGATGGTATCACAAGGCCATCAGTCCTGGCAGCAAACGCAGAATCTTTGAATGCATGAATAAATAGTAGGAATTTAAAGACAGGTGGAAAGAGTTTCTGCAGACAAAAGTGCTTCTGCAGGGCAAATCCCAATGGCAAAGTTTCAAACAGGGTTAATGGTCACTCAGGAATAATTTCAAACTACTCGAGGTTTGGAACTGTAGCCTAGAGGTAGCCAACAGTTTCCTTGCAAGACAATCATGTTCCCTGGCATAAACAGCCCCTATAAACCAAATACCACCCCACAGATAAGCTGTCCCTGCCTGTTTCTGCTACCAGCAGGTTGTTGTAATTTATGCTACAGAAAGTCTCACAGTGTTCTGGAAGTTAAAAGGGCAGAAAGATAAAATTACCTTAACCTTAAAAGCCAACATTCAAAAGGTTATGTGAAAACAAAGCTGCAAGAAGCTGCTGCTAGACATATGTATTTCCTTATTTTATTTCAAATTTGGATCTTTTCTTTTTATTCCTAGTATTTTTTTTACCATTATTGAAAGCAGGGATTATCTAGTTAATATTTCACTAATTATCTTTAAGTTACAACACAAATGCTGTGATCAGCAGGCCACGGAAGTTTTCAGTGCTGAAAGTGCCAGAAGTCTCCAAGCTAAATTACAAAATACAACCCAAATTCTTAATACCTTCATTTCTTAAAGCAAAAATGCATTATGCTGTAGCTGAGTAGTTGCAGATTATTCAGCACTCCCCATTACATAAAAGATGCTATATTGTCAAATGCTGACATGTTTTCAGCTTGGGTACTTATGCCAAACTGAGGTGGGGGCAGGGGGTAATGTTTGTTTTATTCCTGCAAAATGGTTCATTGGTTTCCAAGAACAAAGCTAGCAAAAAGAAATCAAAAAATTTTTAAAAAAGGAGAGAAGTTCTGTCACTCCATGCCTTGTGACAAGAACTTGAAATCTTGCTTGTAGTACCCTCACTGGTGATGATTTGGCTTTAGCCCTGTTCAAAGCCATTGGAGCCAGGCTTATGCAATGCTGCAAATGTTTGAACAGCTGCCGTTGGCACAGGCTTAGGGGAGATGTGTCTGGGTGAGTTCTGGGGCTCTCTGAGGATGCCCCCTCCCTGTACCAGCACTGGAGTCACATCTGCATGGGTGGCCCCACAACTCTCTAGGAACCTGTGCCACAGGGGACTTTCTCTCCATCCTGGCTCCTCATTCCCTCCTCCCCACACATGGCACTGATCTGGCCACATGGATCCACTCATCTGGGTTCAAAAAATCCCAACAAAAACAGGAGAGGGGAAAGGAGGGAAATAATCTTCACCCAGAGCAGCAGGTTGATCCAGCTCACCAGAGGGAGGCAGGAATAGGCTGAAAACACAAGGAGGGAAAGCTCCTTGGGCCAGTATTGGTGCACAGCTCGAGCACATGAGGCTGCAGGCTCAGCTCCTCCTGCCAGACCCATCTCAGCTGGGAGGACTCTCAAGCACTTTCATTTCACTGGCTGCTCCTATTCCTGCTGACTGGGGCAAGACTGGGAACTGAAACATGGAAGGAAATGATGACTGAGGTTTCACTGAGACTTTTTTGGCATGACACCATTTTCACAACCCTTCACCATCAGCTTCCTACCAACCCTTCAGCTGCATCAGTCCAAACCTGTGTGGTGGTTCTGTCTGAGAAGAGACTTCCACCAGTGCTGGGTTGCTCCTAACCAAGCCTGGTTTCCCAGTTTAGGTCCCAGTGTGGCTACAGGGACATCTGTGCTGGCACAGGAGAGGAGGGGTGGGGACCAAGAGGAGGAGAAATGGCAGCAGCTTATTTAATCAGGCACTGCCCAAAAGAAACAATCACAAAACTATGTCTTTTGTACTATTTAGTAAAAAAAGTACTATTAAACAGTGAAGTTTTTCTAAACCAAGGAAAAAGCGAAAGAAGCCAGCACAGTGGGGAAGGAAATGAGTAAACTGGGACGGAGAATCTTGTCTGGAAGCTGACAAGTGAAAGAAGACAAAACACATGATCTCCTCCCTTTTGGCAGGAACAAACTATTTGTGCTGGCCCAGCTGCTCCTGAAATGACAACCTGGGACTGAGAGCAGGAGGATGTGAGGAATATAGTGAGAAAGGCCAGAGAAGGACTCTTGAGGAGAGAGTTTCAGAGGGGCCAGGCAAAGAGCAGAAAGATGGAAAGGGACAGAATGGTGGTAGAGAAATTAAAGCTTGGGAAAGGAGGTCCAGTCAAAGGCTGAGACAAATGTGGAAAACTATTGTTTTGGAGGGAACAGAGAAGAAAACTAATGTTGGAAAAACAAGCAAAAGAGTCTGTATTCACTGGGGGCAGCTCCTGTGTACAACTCAGGCTGCAATAGGATCCTGAGCCTCTGCTGCTTCTCCATCAGCAAATACCACTGAATATCTTTAAGTCACTGAATGGTGTAGTGATGAAGAGCTCATACAGAAATGCAGATCTCCATCTCCATCCCGAGGTTTGAATAACGCACAGTAAAGAGGCCTGCAGCTCTAACCTGAGCAGGGAGTAAACAAACAACTGAGCAGATACTTGTTAGTAGCACTTGTTAACAGCAAGCAGTGTTCATTTCTGCCTCTTTGAAAGAGCCCAGAACATTTCATCTGGGTTCATCTTTCAGTGAGTTCACACCTGAGGGACAAGGACCATGTAATAATGTACTATGACACCAGGGCAGAATTGACAGAGATTAAGAGGCTGAATTAAGTCTGTACACATAATCCCATTTCTTGTATTTCTTATAAAAGCATGTCCCAATCCATTAGAGTAAGCAGATTCAGAGCTGTAATTTCTAATAACACTTCATTTTTTGGCCAAGAAAACTATTTAGCCAAACCCCCTCTCTCCATCATGCAGGTGAATGTTAGAAACACTGTTTATAATTTATTGCACACCTTCAGCTACCAGTCAGTAGTTCAGTTATAAACAGTTAAGCGTATTTGCTCAGGGCCAAGCCTTCCAGCTGAGATCCCTGGCCACATGCCGCCCTTCAAAGACGTCTCCAAGAGTTTTACCATATGGAAACACTCAACCTAATATTTTTTTAAATTTTTTTTTCTTTCTTTCTTTTTTTTTTTTTTTTTGTGTCCCAGTAAGAATAATCTCTTTTTCAGAGGAATAACTTCACTTTTCCCTCATAATTCTCAGAGGAGGTCTAAGTAATAATGAATAACATTACAAATGAGGAAAACCCATGTCCAGCTTGGTGAATCATAACACCTCCCTAAACCACACTGAAAATGAAGCTGCTGGCGAAGTGTTCTTTAAACTTCTGTAGGAGTAGTGATAAAAAGCAAACAGGGCGTACAGTTTTATCTGATTTGTTCCTTCCAAAGTTGTGCAAGGTTTCTACACTTCTGTAAACAAATACTGCAACCTGCCTGGACTTTCATCAGCAGTACCACCTTGGGCAAACCCCAATACCAGTGCACATTTATAGCTCTGATGGGCAAGGATAAAAATGGGCATTGGTACCTATTAGGAAAATGTACCAATGGCTTGCCCAGAAGTTGTACAAGTCTTTTCAATAGATACAGCTGGAGATGAACCAAGTCATGCACCTACACACACCCCTACTCCAAAGTATCTGAACTTCTTCTACCTTTGTTCTTCCTGTTGTTGTGTCCATTTAACCTAAAGAAGGCAACTTTTCACATGCCAGTGAGTCACCCACACATGATAGAGAAGATGAAGACTTTCTCCTACCACAAAAGCAGTGATCTTTGTTTATGCCAACACAGTGTGATGTGAGTACTGCCAAGATGAAAACAGGTAAACCTTGGTCCAAGAGAAAAAAGGATCATCTCCAAAAGGAGTGACTCGTGTCTATTCAACACTGCCCAGGAGTGCTACCAGAGACTGGGAAACTATGCAAAAATTACACCCAGTCTTATATTTGAGCTATTCTTAACAGTAACCATGCCAGAAGTTCTAAGGACAGTGTGAATTTAAGCTTTTTGCCATGCAAAATGAATACACTCAGAAATGAGGTGGCTTATTTATGCACCCACAGGCTATTTCATGGAAATTACATAG
The DNA here is from genome assembly GCF_021018805.1 of Prinia subflava. NCBI lineage: Eukaryota > Metazoa > Chordata > Aves > Passeriformes > Cisticolidae > Prinia > Prinia subflava. The sequence continues at coordinate 8,034,701 of NC_086261.1, forward strand.
TAACTTATGCCAGCCATGAGAACATTACTAATGTAACACCGTGTTATCTCCTTATAACAATGTAAATGCCTCAGATCACCAAAGTATTTGATAACATCTCTGAGATAAATGTGCCATCCATGCGTCATTTCAATAAAGGAGGATGGAGGCAGCAGCAAGGCAATTTGCATTCTTGCAAATGTACCAAAGTTCAAAAAATATAATAGGTGACAAAAAATACAGCACAAGGAATAGAAAGACATATTGAGATGAAGTGTGTATTTCTGTGGGGATAGACTGGGGATGTGTGTCTGATACTGCAACAGTGGAAAAACACTAAACTTATTCTCTAATTTACAAAAACTGTTCTAGGATAAAGGACCAAGGTCTGACTTCTCGTCCAAATGGTGTTATTCCAAAATTACTGTACGAACAGTACAAACAGACTAATATTGAGTTGCAGGCAGAATGAGTCTGACATAGACATACATCAGCTTTTACAAGTAGTCTCTTGGCACCTCTCTGTAGAGCACAGGAGCTCTTCTGCAATTGCTCTCTGTCCATAGCCTGGTGCAGAGAAGGAAGCAGCAATCTAGAACTAGCCAGGTACCAAAGTGTGTTCCTGCCCTCCCCATCTTCACTGTCTGGCACCCAGGTACATCTCAGTGCACTCCATATCTGGAAGTCCTTGCTCCCATCATAGCTCAAACTCTGTGTTTATTCTGTGATGTCTGTAACAGACATGTTAAATTCAATTAACAGCAGCTCATCAGTAGTACAAAAGCTTGTCCAGAGTCCCTGAACTAAGCTCAGTCAACAGAACTCTGGATTTTGTTTTAGGTTACCTTCAAAAGTCCCTAAATCAAACCAATATACACAATTTTTTGACAAACGTTAGAAAAATGATGAACAGTGCTAAATATTAAATATAAAGAAGATGATTGCATGAAGCAGTGGAATTCCTTGGTAGCTAAAATGTAGATACAGAAAGGATTCTGAATTAGGGAAGAGTTAATGACTGAAAATAAAAGAGGAAAAAACATGGTTAAGCATTCTGGGAAAGTACATTGGCATCCCAAAGCAAATACAAGCCCAAATTCAATCAAACAGAGTCATAGAAATGTTATGTTCCTTTATCAAGCACTAAAAAGCTGGCAAGTGTGTGAGAAGTGGAAGCTGTCTGCATAGAGAATTTCAACTTGGAGAAAACCTTCCCAGGCTGAGGTTTCAAACACAAGCTCAATATGAGTTTTCCATTAATGAGATTAAACACTCTGCAGATGTTTTGGGAAGATAAAGTGTTTACAAAAAGAATGCAAATAATGAATGCAAAGGCACAAAAAGTAAATTGTTTACAAGTAGGAGCTAGGGAATTTTAGGTTAAGAGAGAGGTTATTTGGGGGTCAAAACACAAATACACAAGTTTGATCTTAATGAACTTGTACCTTCCCAACCCTATGAAGAATCCATAATGTCTGAGACAGCATTATAAGATCAAAATAAAAATATGAGAGAATAATGCTGGAAAGGACTGTAGTATTCATGCAGGCCTACTAGAAAGTCCTTTTATTTTCAGTCTAAGGCTTCAGTCCAGAGAGCTGTTCTACAAGGGCAGGCTCCATATCAGCACTGTGATTCATCCATGCAATATAATTCACAGGATCAAAGATTTCAGAAAATTTTCAGTCTACAGGCATCACCTGAAAAGCTCCCAACCTGTCAGGCAGCACAAACCAAAGTTCTCAAGAGTACTAAATCTGATCAGATCCTAAATCTGGATCCCTGTGAGTTTCAGTGGTAGCCCCAACTACCCCCTCTCTCCTTTACGAGCCTCTACATTACACTGGCTGAGACTGTGCTGAGGATGTTCATGGATCAGATCAAGAAGATGATTTATCTGGAGGGCTGAGTTTTCTTTCAGCTGGATCAGTGTAGTCTTGTTCCTGCCCTGCTGGCTTGTCACAGGAGTGGCACAGGGTAGAGAAAAACAAGCAAGAGAAAGGAGCATCCCTCTACAAGGTATAAATCCAACCTGTAATATTTCGTTTCATTCTTGCTATCAGAGTATTTCCTACTGGCCTCCAGGCTACTCCTGCTCAACAATCCCAGGATGCAGCAAGAAAATACTCACCACCAGCAAGAGCTTCCTCTCTTGCAGTGTCATCATCACTGGGCTGAAGAATATTCCAGGATGTCAAAGCAAGTGAAGAAATGTCTTCAGCTGATGATAACTTCAGCATGTCCATGTGATTGCTCTGAGGTTTGTAACGGGGTATGAAACACTCCTTGCCTTGCTTAAAAATGTCTTTAATGATTTCTTCTGTCTGGACTTCATCTGGCATGCTCAGGAAGATTGCAATTCTTTTGGATTCTTGGTACTTGGGATGAGCAATCACCTACATGGGGAATGGACACAACCAGTTTAGGAAAGTTTTTGGAAAGATCAACTTATTTAACCTAACACAAAACTGGAGCACAATATTCACTGAAAAGGGTAGGGACACAAACTTTGATGCATCATAAACAGAATAAACTGACTTTGTTGCCTAATTCAACATTTCTACCATTAGCAAAATCAAAGTAGGCAACTTTTTGCATCTAGTGAACTAAACACTGCAACACAGGTTTGGGCCAGCAAAAAAAACCCCAATTTTGCAGACAATCTCCTAATCCCCTACAGCTCTGTGCCATACAACACAGACATCCTCAAATGCCCAACATCACTGCAGAAAGATACAGCAGGCCAGAACTGCCAGCTTATGCAAGCCATGAGGGTTTAGCATTCCTCTTCTTCCATCCTTTTCACAGGCTGCACTTCTCACTGCAGCCCAGGCAGAACGGGAAGCGCCTCAATAATAACTCAAAGGAAAATCAGCACCAGAAAGATGACTGCAGAGCACAAAGTCTTCCAAGACCAGGCCCCTCTTTCTTTTGTTAACCTGAATGCCTTCCCTCCAGCAAGAGGGAATACATGACTTCAAACGTCAACTGCTTCCAACAGGTGATCTTATTACTGCACATTTTTCAGAGCCTGAAGGAAAGATGGCCTTGCCATTTTTTGCTTTTCATGAGACTCTGTGCTGGGCTTATAAAAGGCTGGATATAGAAGGGAAAATAAAAAATGCTTATATGGTGAAAAAGTGTTAGCAGACTCATACCTCACCTGTCTCTGCCCATTCCAGGTTGAATTCCACGTTAACATTTGAAAGGAGGCTTTTAAAAGCTTGTCTTCTCATTCTCTAGCACCTTATATATTTTGTGACTTACATCTGGACAAAGGAAATATAAATGTGTCCCCACTCATTTAAATGAAATTTACGCTTATTCTACACACTTACAAAAATCTGTCAAAGATACCAGACAATTGAGAAACTCTCTAGTATGTACAGAACAGAGATCACCAAATCTCCTGCTCAGTGTTTGTATAACTGCAGGGTAACTCACTCTTCTGAGCTTTAGCCTTTGCCCTGGCCTTGTTTGGAGATACAAATGCCCATATCTGAGTCAAGATATGGTTCCCACTAAATTTATTATTTTCTTTCCATCACAGCAGTTAAAAAACCCAGGTGAAATATTCAGAAGACGGATAAAATTTTGTAAGGGAAAGAACTAACTAATCCAGACTAACTAATGGTGTATGTGTTGCTTGGCCACAGAAACATCTTAACAATCAAACCCATATTTTATTTCCTTTTCTATCTGCCTAACCCTACACTTGGATTTTTCTACAGGATTAAGCTCTTAAAAGAACAGAATTTCCATGGTAGCTTTTGCTGCAAAAAGCAGACCATTTAGTCAAACTGAGGACTCCAGAAAACAGCTGTGGCTCATGTTGACGGCCTTCAGAGCCAAAACTTCTCACGGGTTTGGTGAAGAGAGAAACTGAGACACTGAGACACTTTCAGACAAGGGCTGTATGCTGTGGGCACCACACAGGCCCCATCTGCTCTGAGATATCCAGTAACACGTTAATTAGGCTGTATAGGAACAAAAATGAGGTTGAACATGTAAACCCACATCTGAGCAGGAAGACACAATTTCAGATATTCTCAGAATTGTGTAGATGCTCCTGCTATGACTCGGAGCAGTTTCTGAGAAGACTGAAAGAATTTCCACACTTAACAAATATTATCTGCTCTTTGTTCACCAGCTGATGGCAATTCTTGCAGAATTAGAGCATGCAAATAGCATGACTTCAATCACGAACATAAGCATTAAAAAAAAATCATCCAGAAGCTAATTAAATACTGGTGGCTTGGTCAGCCTATGAAGCTATTTCATTTTGCATTTAAAGATTATTTTGAAATGAGATTTTGCTATTAAAATATTACTCAGGTGTTACAAAATAACCTGCTCACTTTTATTAGCTGCAAGAACTGATGTATGTTACAAAGCTACATTTTTGGCCTTATATCTCAAAATATATTCTCACCCTTTTCCAAAATTTCTCCATGACTGCTGTATTACCCACTCCCCACGAGGAAACTGACTCTACTTTCTGCCACTTGCACAGAGCCACTCTGTCTCAAGCGAGCTCAGGATTTTCAGTTTTTGTCAGATTATTAAAACAGCAAGATAACATCAATTTATATCATATTTCCTGATGCCTTCTTTTAAGCAAAACAAAGGCTGTATCTGTTGGTGTGCTCACTAGAAAAAAATGAGTGCTCTGTGGCTGCATTTATCAGCAGCAGCTAGACAAAGGTTGAGGGCTCCTAAAATTTCATTACTACATGGGCTAGGTGCTTAAAAGTTGGCTGAGGATTCTGAATTTTTGAAGAAGATGCATGCCAATATCTGCCAAAAATTGAGAGATTTAAGTCTAGGATGTATAATTACCAAAATGCATTATCATGAAAGTAGGACACTACACATGGATGTTTTTAAAAAGCATTCCCAATGAAAAAAAGGTCATGTAAGTTCCAGTTAAAACTTCCTGCAACCTGAAGTTTCTGTGCTGCCACATCCCACTCATGAAGTGGCTACACATTAGTAGTAAATGAAGTCTATAAAATGATTTGAAATCCTCTGGCAGGAAAATAACCATATAAATGTAGATCATCTAGAAGTACCCGCTGGTGCTGCAAAAAAAATGAGGACTGTGCTCTATTACATGCAGTGACTGCAAAATAAAATTTTATTATGTTTATTAAAATGATAAAATACATCTATATAAAAACTGTGTAATCCGAACACAAACAGGACATTTCAAAAGTACATACCCATATCACTCTGTGCTAGGATACCAGTTAGACAAACCCTGCTTGATATCTTTCCGAGTGTAAAAATTATATTACAAATAAAATTGTGTGGAAGAAACACTGCGGGAAGATACAGAAGGGAGATGACAGCGCGTAAAACAAGAGGCCAAATCAGGCAGTGGCTGGGTTTTGTATGTATGGCCAGAGCCAGGCTGGTGTGAAATGTCTGAGATGAACACCCGCCACCACCCCTGAGGAGCCCTGCTTGGGGTGTGTGGCAGTGTGCCCGCACTGTCCCCAAAATCCACGGGGAAAGGGTGACCACTGTTCCAGGGCTGCAGTGTGCCCACCGCCCCACGGGGGAAGGGTGATCACTGTTCCAGAGCTGCAGTGTGCCCACCGCCCCACGGGTGAAGGGTGATCACCATTCCAGGGCTGCCGTGTCCCCGGCACCCCACGGGGGAAGGATGATCACCATTCCTGATCTGCAGTGTGCCCAGTGCCCCACGGGTGAAGGATGATCACCATTCCTGATCTGCAGTGTGCCCACCGCCCCACGGGTGAAGGGTGATCACCATTCCGGGGCTGCAGTGTGCCCACCGCCCCACGGGTGAAGGGTGATCACCATTCCGGGGCTGCAGTGTGCCCACCGCCCCACGGGGGAAGGGTGATCACCATTCCGGGGCTCCAGTGTGCCCACCGGCCCACGGGAGCAGTGTCCCCGGCACCCCGGCGGTGAAAGGAGATCACCCCGCCGCTCCAGGGGTGATGTGTGCCCACCGCTCCAGGGTGAAGCGTGCCCGGCACCCCCTCTTTAGCCGGTGCCGCCTGCAGTTCCCATCACAGCGGCGCCACCAGCCCCGGTGCCCGGCACTGCCGAGGAAGGGACGAGGGCAGGCTCCGAGGCGGAGCTCACCCCCGCTCGGCGGAAGGGCCCCTGAGTCACGCTTTCGCTCTCACCGGCGGAGCCTGGAAAGTCCCGGCCCTGCTTCCCGGCCTGCCGTGCCCGTGCCCGGCTCTGGGCCGTGCCCGGCTGTCCGCACCCACCTTGCGCCCGAGCAGGCGGGACTGGCGCTGCTTCTCGGCCGCGCCGAGCGCCCGCAAGCGCTGCCGCAGCTCCCCCCGCAGCTGCCGCTTGGCCGCCCTCAGCGCCGCCGCCATCGCGCCGTCCCCGGCCCGCTCCATGCGCCCGGTGCGCCGGGCGGGCCCGCGGCGGGGCCGGGCAGGGCCGCGGGGGCGGCCGGGCCCGCCCGGTCAGCGCTCCGAGCCCGGCTGGCACCGACCCCACCGTGCTGGAGGGGCCCTGCCAACACCAGCCCTTTTTTTTTTTTTTTTTTTTTTTTTTTTTTTTTTTTTTTTTTTTCCTTCCTGGCTCGGATCGCAAAGAATTTCCCCTTCTCAAATTTTGCAGCAGGAAGGGAAAGTACATTTCGGCCCCCGTGGCACCCGCGGAGGCGGTGGGCGGTGGGTGAAGGACAGCGCCGTGCCCGGGGCTCGGGTGGTCACAGGTGGTCATCGGTGTCCAGCCCAGGAGCGCTGCCCACGGGGAAGATGTGCCGGACACGTCCCAAGGGAGGCCTTTGGCCCCCCAAACACCTTTACCTGCCCAGGGAGGTGGTGGGGGCACCATTCCTGCAAGTGTGAAATGAAGAAATGACTGGATATGGCACTTAGCGCTGCAATCCTGTTGACAAGGTGGTGACCAAAGGCTGGACTCAATGACCTCAGAGGTTTTTTCCAGCCTAACTGATTCTGTGATTTTAAGTTCAGAAAGAGACAGTTCTATAGGAGAACAGCTGTTTTCATAAATCTCTTCTGAGTGCTTTTGATGACATCTCAATTTAGCTGCTGTGTGCATCAATGAAGTCATCAGCTGTGCCACTGTGCAGCTCTTAAACCTCACCTTTGGCTCTAGAAGCAGCACTTTGTTCTCCTCTGGGAGATCCAAGGATCCCTTCAGCAGCAGTGCCTCTGGACCTGGGCACTGCTCAGTGTCATGTATGGATAATTTCATGACAGTTACATCTACACTATTTTATAAAACTTAGCTAATAGCCCTGCTGTTTTCAGGCATTTTACTATGCTTAGGATTGGGGTGGTACACCTCATCACTGCTTTTCTTGCTCTGCACTGAAAAAAGGAAGTTTTGTCCTGGTGAAGTTAACCTGGAGCCCACTGGACCATTAATGATTCAGGCTTTTTTTTTGTTTAAACCCTGCCCTTACCACGAAAGCAACTTCTAAAATTATTGTATCACCTACATTTTGAAAAGACACAGTCACCCTTTATATTTAACTAAAAAATTGTACTTCTGAGTATAAAATAGGTTACTAGATCAGTGTAAAAGGAAGTGGATGCAGTATTAATAGATCACTGTTAGCCACTGTAGTACATGCTTGCAGCAGTGCTCAAAAAGGAACTGAGTAAGAATTACTGTTCTTACCATGAAGACTTAGACTGCTAATAAACACATATATGTCATAACATCTTAAAATGTCATTTTTGACAGGTGCTGCTGTAGGTGTTTTGGAGGTGGGCTTTTTCCTTTAGCTGCCCCTTGCTTTCTGAACACTGCCATCTTCTCTTCAACAGCAACAAAGTTTACCTCACAAATTCTGCCTGCATGCTAAATAATATTTCTGGTTTTCACTGGGGAGGGAGAGGGAGAAATATATATTCTAACAAACATTAGCATCAGTTTGTGTTCTATGGTTAAACCCACCATGTTAGACCATGGAATCACAGAACAACCCAGGCTGCAGGGGACATTGAAAGCTTGTGTGGTCCAACCATTCCTGGAAAAGGGAGCCTAGAGGAAACTATCTAGTGCCCTGTTCAGTTGTATCCTGAAAACTGCCAGGGAGAGGGACTCTACCACATCCCTGGGCAGGTTGTTCCAGTGAACAATTGTTCTTACTGCAAAAATGCAGAAAAGTCTTGTGTTGAGATGAAAGATGGAGAGCCTATTACCAGAAGAGGCTGATTTGTTCTCTCAGTGTCACAAATCTGGATTTCCTAGAGGATCTGTCTCAGAGAACAGTGGTGCTGTGTGCCACAGGCGAGTGCTGGCTCAGTTTGGTTCACCTCCCAACACATCTAAAAAAAGAAGAGTGTTTAGACCCAGCCTTAGTTCCCTAATGGAAAGTTACAGCACCTGAAGAAAACCCTTCTAGAATGAACTCTTGAAGAACTACTGTTTGGCCTTTGAAAGCAAATGGAATTTGAGTAAAAACATGAATTGACCCAGACTGTAGAAGCCTGGAAGTCTCTTGCATCACTCTCTGAATTTGTTGAGTTTTATGATGTATCCCAAAACACTAATTACTGTCATCAGAACTGACCCAGTTCATTTATTTTGCCACAAGATATCTGTTTCTTTTATAAGCTACCAGATAGTACCTAAAAAGTATTACACAAAATGAAAGTCTTGACAGCTGTGGACACCAGGTCAAACCCATAAACTACTTGGATTTTCCAGCAGCATTGTGATAACTCTTCTAAGATTATCTTACTCAGGCAGATCTTTTCCCATGCATCAATTTTTCTGGAAAAATAAGACCAATCTTAAGGCTTTAAAATATATATTTTAATGTATTTTCTTACATTACAATATTTTCTTAAAATATTAGTGTATTTACACAAATTTCTCATTTAAAAATATTTTGTGCTTGCCTATTTTTAAACATCTAGTTTAAGAAATGTTCAGCCAGATGACTACATCACACAAATATGAAAGAACATTCATTGTAGATGTGAGCGATTAAAAAAATGAAGCACAGAAACACATACCATTGCTAAAACAGTAAGTGAGTGCACATTTTTAAGTTGCTAGCTTCCACAAACAGTTCTTCATAGAAATTACTTAGTCTGTATGAGTAACTTCTACCCACTTCTATATTGGAGTTCCCGTTTCTTTTTCTTCACAAAATCCTCCTCTTTTTCTTATACAGAGGTTGCAATAAAATGCATTACAGTAGTATTTCATTTACAAAACAAATGACATAAAAACTTGTTTCTTAACCCATTGGATTGTATTTCACTAAAACAATGTCCTTTCATGGAGATGCAAGAGAGATTCCAAGAACTGTCTGGATGTGAAAAATGATCTCAAAGCAATCCTGCCTGGAAAGGTAGACTTGAATTTCTGCATGATGTTGTGCAGATTCCCCTTTGGAAGGATCTCATCTTCAGATTTGGTAACCAGGATAGCATGTTAAACATTAAGTTTAGTCAAAATAAATACAAATAAATTAAAAACAAATTATGGAAGGAGATTATTCTCTTGTTTATATTGCTTGGAGGAAGGCTGAGAAGTGAAGCTTGTGGCAATATCTAGATTACACATGAATAGCAGATCCTTTTGCTTCAGTAGTACTCTCTGAACAAGGAAACAACAGCTATGAACAGGGCTGTAATTTTGGAGAAAGACAGTAGTGATCTTCTTTCAAACTTTGTTAGGAAGCCATTTTCCTGTGGAAAAGAACATGCATGGTTAGGGACAGCTGAAAACCAACATGCAGGGAAACCACATCACTCTCTGTGTCAGATTAACAGCAGCGAGGGACAGCTTTTCAGAGCTCTGCCTCCAAAAAATGAATAGGGCTTTAAAAACAGTAGCTGAAAATAGCTGCACCTTGCTGAATGCTTGTTTTATCTCCAAGTCAAGACCATGCCCTCCTTGTGTAAATGTGAACTCTATCATCTGAGCCCAGATCTTCCAGGAAGGTACAAGTGCTATGTTTATGATGTAGTAATACACTCAGAAATATTTTCCTTTAAGCTTCCTTATTCTACTATGATGAGCCACCTATTATGACAGAATGTTGCCAGGAGTTGATACTTCTCTGAAATAAAATTGACTCTATTTGAAAGAGATGGAAGGAGAAGCCTTTATAATAAATCCGATGCATCAAGAGGCCATGAGTCACTATCATCTTTTTTTTCTGCCACAGAGAAAGATATAAAAAAGCAGAAAGAAAAAAAGAAAGGAAAAGCAAGAGACTAGAAAATAAATCAGGGAGAAAAAAAGTAGCAGGAAATATGAGAGAAGTGGGATGAGAGGGGGTGGAAAGAGAAAGTAACATTTACATATAAGTAAAGGAAAAAAGTACCAAGGGAATAACTGACACTGGTGTCATTGATTCTCAGATTCCCCTAACTGGAAAAAAAAAAGAAAAAAAATAAAAAGAAAAGAAGTATTGGTATGATGAAACTTTGTAGAGCAGGAGGATATTTCCCTTCACTGGCAGAATGGGAATTTCAGCGGCTTGGCGAAACAGTCCACTTAGTAACAAGTATTTTTCTCAGACCATTTATAGATGGAAGTTCTAGGATGATCTCAGTCCAAACAGAAAAGATTTAATGCAAGTTGTACTTACCTGTACGTTTGTTGTAAGTAAAACTGATATTGGGGATTAAATAATGGCTTTGTTGAAATCCACAGCAAAAGTGCTGACTTCATTTGTGAGGATCACACCTCTGTATTCTTTCCTTAACTTGAACTTAAGTATTTTTGGACCAACTCCTATATGAAATAAAAATTTCTGCACTGACCTTAGGATGCCACTTAATTTTAGATTTAATAGAAATTTCAGGGTATGTGTGGTTTAAACTGCTTTGAGTTGAAGGCTGGATCAAATGGTTTTCTAAGGTCATTCTCAACCTGAATTATGATATGATCATATTATTCAAAATTGGGAAGTGCCTTTTAAAAAGAAAGTTGTCTTTTTTCACTGTTCTGTTTAAAGCAGAAGCAAAGCTTTCACTATAAGTCTCAATGAGACATTCCAGACACCAAGTATTAAACCACCAAATGCAACTCTGAATAAAATGGTTTTGCCAGTATCTATTGCAATAATTAATGAAATCTCCTAGTCTAGACTTTGGCAGAAAAGGAGAAACTCACCCAGCCACCATTTGCATCAATCCATTCGGCTTTGTTGTTTATGATGTACTCTGTGATGAAATAGGAGATCTCCTCCTTCTCCTCTGCAGTCAGCTGAACCCCATGCTCTTGAAGCTTCTTGGTGAGAAGACCTCCAAACGTAAATATGGTCATGATTCGTCCCCAGTTAGTATTTCCATCAGCAAACTTTTCATCCATGACTCCTTTGAAAATTCTCTTGGCAACAGCTACAGAGGTGATGTCAATCCTGTCCAGGAGTGGCCTGAGAGCCTCCTCGGTTTGGTCTTGCAGGGAAGATGCAATGGTTCGCAAGACATGAGCAACCCTGGTCTGGGCTGGTCCGAGCTGTGATTCCTGGAGCACATACTGCAGATAATCCTGAGCTAAGTAATAAACGTAATAGAACTCAGCAGTTTCCATTCAATACAAAATGCAGGGAGGAGTTCACTGCTCTTAATCAGGGTCGGCAGTGAGCAGGCACAGGACATGCACAGGGTTTTGTTTCGTCTGGTTTTGATGGAATCTTTCTGGTTTTACCACAGAATTTCCTGTAAAAGGCAGTGACTTAAATGGTGCGCATTGGGGAATATGTCATAGAGGAAATGAAAGAAAAAGTGTCTGCTTTTATGTCTCAAGAGATTTATTTCTCCAAATAGTGTGATTCCGTGACTAAAATCGGCCAGATTTTACCACATTCTTTAGAAGCATAAATTGGCATTTTCTAGGGACTTTTGCTACATACCACTAGCAAAGGTTTGGCATTTGGCTTGCAAAATTCCAAGAATGGTGTGTGCTAGCAAAGGTTAGGCATTTGGCTTGAAAAAACATGCCCAAGAAATGCATGCTGCTGGAGATGCAGCCCCCCAGCAGCCCCAGTTCAGTCTCCTCACTGCCAGGGTTAAGGCTGCAATCTGAATTGCAGATTTATTTCTGGTCACAACTTTGTGAAGAAACTGGTAGACATTCCCAACGGGATGGAAGAATGGTTAAACTTTCTTCAGCACTCAGGGAGTTTTACAGAAGTGCAAAAAGTGGAAGCAAAACAGTGGTACAATTATGGATGGACAAAAGGGAAAGTCAGCTTTATAGCATTATCCCTGTTCCAGACTTTCCCACATTCTCACTGAGTGCTCTTCAAGGTCCTTCTTTGAAGATTTGAATGGGAAGCTTCAAAGATTTCTTATCCCCGTGGGGAATTGTGCTGTGAAAGGCATTTTAAGTATAAAAGGCAATGCTAATGCAGGCAGCGTGTCAGAACATGGGATAGAAGATACAGGGCCAGTGATGTGTGATACCACCTGAATCTTTTAGGACAGGTAACAAAGAGGTATTATGATACCTACAACTGCTCTTAGATTCAAGTCTTCTGTCAAGCTGTTATTTTTGGGACAAGAAGCAGGGGTATCTAGCCAGCTTTTTCCTTACAAACATCTTCTCCTGAAGCAATCTGATCTTGCTCAGGGCCAGGATGTGTCTGTAGGGAACTTCACCCCATTGCAAAGGCTTCAAAGAGCAGCAAGGAGTTTGATGCCTTGAGACCCCTCTCTTTCTCCATCTTTCTTTATCCCTCTACTTTTTACCCACCTCTTTTTCACTGCTCTTCCTCCTTTGAAAGCAAAAGGCACTCCCAGCACCCTGCACCAACAGCTTTTCTTTGTCCCAGGAGTGGCTGTGAGCCTCTTTTCAGTCCTGGGCACTCCCTGATGCTCAGACCTATGGAGGAGGAGCAGAGGTGCTGTCTCAGGTGTCAGGACAGCACTGGCACCTAATTACACTGGGGAAAGCCTGTCTGGACTGTGAAACAGCTCTGGTGTCAGCACACTGCTAACCCTAGCCAGCCCCCAAAATGCGTGTGCTGCTGCTTCTGACATCACAGTTTTTGCAGAAACCAATTGAGTAGACCAGGGTGGTTTCCATTTCCTGCTCAGGTTTTTTCTGTATGTGGTGAGTCTGGCCAAGAGTGACACAGTAATCTTCCATCCTAGTGGGGCTTGAAACCTTGAGCTGGAACCAGCACAGCACAGCATCCAGTACTTCAGGATTATTTCCCTCACTTTCTCTTGGAAGCAAAGAGAGAGGGGGCTTAGTGTTCATCTTTGGGAGAGAATGATTTTCAGAGGGCAGTGTGAGCTAAAAGATCAAATGTTAGATGTTGGCCCCAGGGAAGGATGTGATGCCAGGACTGGGAAGAGGCTGGGCATGGGAAGCTGGATCTCCCCTCTTTCATACACCAAAACACAAACGTTCTTACCAAAGCTCATTTTGAAAGTTCAGAGGTGTTTCCTATCCAGTACCTGCAGCTGTTGCCTTGGCAGAGCTGTCAGGCTGACTTTGCCTTTGTTATGTTCAGTGATTTCAGCAAAATGCTATCATTTTATGAGGAATGCAAATGGGAAAAAAAAAAAACCAACAACAACAACAACAAACAAACAAACAAACAAACAAACAAAAAACAAAAAAAAAAAAAAAAAAAAAAAAAAAAAAAAAAAAAAAAAAAAAAAAAAAAAAAACAACTGTGACAGTCCCTAACTCTTTCCAACTGGACAGGAATTTCTGGTGCAGAGGGAAGTCATTGCTCACCCAGCCAGCTCCCCTGCTGTCAGATGCTTGCTGTAACCAGGGCTTAGGGAGGTACTAGTGCAGACATCAAAAGACCCTCTTCCTATATAGCAAAGTCTGTGAAAATATAGTTTGCTCCTGAATTTCTTAGTAATTGATTAATGAAAAGTTTTTGGTATTCTCTGAGAATATAATAGTTGAATATGAGAACAGTGAACAATACCTAAAGAGACCAGTTTTGTTTTCTTCATCATTGACAGTAGCAGAGCACAGGCAGATGCAGAAATTTCTTCATTAGTGAAGCATTTAGGATTCTGAGGAGGGTGATGAAATAAGACTATGAATATGTCACCATTATTGGAAGAAATCAATGTAATATCTTGGCAGTTTCAGTGCAGATGCTGCTGGTTACAGTCTCTTGATTTCTTAAAGGGCTGTGAGGTGAAGCTGAGGGCTCAGCTCCCAGAATGGGGTGGCAGCTCTGAGCAGACATCTCTAACAGCCAGCTGTGACACTGGTGATCAGAGCTCAGGATGGAGCTGTTGAAAATGCCCCAGGTCTCTCTCCTTCAGTGCTTTCAATAGTGTGCAGTGCAGGGTGCAGTTCCAAGTGTTGGATTCTCAGTAGCAGTGACAGCTGGTGTATCTGTACACACAAGTGATAATGGTCAACTCAGAGCACTCTAAGAAATCACCTTTGGGATCTCTTGCATCATGCCACTCTAATGCCTTGATTCTCGTTTTCTACATTAGGCAGTGTCTTGCTTGCTTCTAGGAGACTTAATTCTCATTTTGTAGTTGTAAGTGAATACCTCTGAATTAATGAAACTCCACTTTGTTTCCTACCTGCTTTGTCTCCCCAGTGCTGCATAGACTGCATTCTCATACACTGCACGGATTCTTCCTTGTTTTCCTCTTTGCTGGGTATAGTTTAAGTGTGAATTGTCAATAAAAGGCTTGAAACAGAAACCAGCTTGACAGGGAAGCTCAAGTGCAAACCCTCCCCTCACTACTTGGCAACTGGAAGGGGCTCCAGATACTTTGATTTAAATCTGTGCCCTGTGTATTTGAATCCACATCCTACTCTAATCTGAAAAGGCTTATTTTTCCACAACAGATGGGGACTGAGTTGACAGATCCTCATAAAACTTGTGAGAGACAATGTTATCGCGTTTGAGACAAAACCAAGCCAAATAACAAAAGCTTTGCTGAGCTATCCGTGCTGCATCTGCCTTGCCAGAGTTGATCCAGTTCCAGGCCATTGTGAGAACTGTGATTTTTTTTGTGTGTGTGTCTGGAAGAATAGTTCAAGGCCTTAAGAAAATGAGTGAAGATTTTTTTTCACCCCTCTTTTTCTTCCCTTTTTGAGGTCCGCAACAGAGATATAGATAGACAGATAGATAGATAGATAGATAGATAGATAGATAGATAGATAGATAGACAGATAGATAGATTTTGTGTGTGTGTGTGTTATTGGATTTCACTGCGAAAGAAGAGCCCTGTTCACTTGCAGCCTTGCCCAGGCCCGGTGCAAGGCTGGGGGCTGTGATGCTGTGATGCTGTGATGCTGTTATGCTGTGATGCTGTGATGCTGTGATGCTGTGATGCTGTGATGATGCTGTGGTGCTGTGATGCTGTGATGCTGTGGTGCTGTGATGCTGTGGTGCTGCGATGCTGTGGTGCTGTGATGCTGTGGTGCTGCGATGCTGTGGTGCTGTGATGCTGTGGTGCTGCGATGCTGTGATGGTGTGGTGCTGTGATGCTGTGATGATGCTGTAGTGCTGTGATGCTGCGATGCTGCGATGCTGCGATGCTGCGATGCTGTTATGCTGTGATGCTGTGGTGCTGTGATGCTGTGATGCTGTGATGATGCTGTGGTGCTGTGATGCTGTGATGATGCTGTGGTGCTGTGATGCTGTGATGCTGTGGTGCTGTGATGCTGTGATGCTGTGGTGCTGTGATGATGCTGTGATGCTGTAGTGCTGTGGTGCTGTGATGCTGTGGTGCTGTGATGCTGTGATGATGCTGTGATGCTGTAGTGCTGTGGTGCTGTGATGCTGTGGTGCTGTGATGCTGTGATGATGCTGTAGTGCTGTGATGATGCTGTGATGCTGTGGTGCTGTGATGCTGTGATGCTGTGGTGCTGTGATGCTGTAGTGCTGTGGTGCTGTGATGCTGCGATGCTGCGATGCTGTGGTGCTGTGATGGTGCTGTGGTGCTGTGATGCTGTGATGATGCTGTGGTGCTGTGATGCTGTGATGATGCTGTGATGCTGTGGTGCTGTGATGCTGTGATGATGCTGTGATGCTGTGATGCTGTGATGCTGTGATGATGCTGTGGTGCTGTGATGCTGTGATGATGCTGTGATGCTGTGGTGCTGTGGTGCTGTGATGCTGTGGTGCTGTGGTGCTGTGATGCTGTGGTGCTGTGATGCTGTGATGCTGTGGTGCTCTGATGCTGTGTTGCTCTCCCTGGCCGCGGATGCTGCCGTGCCGGGGCCGCTTGCCCAGTGGAGTGCTGACATCTAGTCGCAGCCGGCTGCGCTGCAGCGCCGGGGGAGCAGCACCGCACGCCCGGGATTTTGGGCTCTCAGTGCAGCACACACATAATGAGCTATGTTAATAGGTGATGCCGCGTTTCCTGAATCCCTGGGCTGCAGCCAAAGCAGCGTGGGCAGCAGGGCAAAGGAAGGATTGTCCCTCTCGGCCCTGGGACCCTGCTGCAGCGCTGTGTCCGTCTCCTCCAGCACAGGAAGGTTGTGGATCTGTTGGATCAGGCGCAGAGGAGGCCACTAAGTTGATTAAATGGATGGATCATCTTTCGTGTGAGCAAAGGCTGGGAGAATCGGGATTGTTCAGCCTGGAAAAGAGAACGCTTTGGGGTGACCTAATTCCAGCCATGCAGAGCCCGAGGGACGCTTACAGGAAAGATGGAGGGACAATGTTTGCAGGGACATGGATGACAGGACATGAGGGAATGGCTGCAAACTGAAAGAGGATAGGTGTAGATTAGATGTTAGGGGAAAAAATCATTACTGTGAGGGTGGTGAGGCACTGGAGCAAGTTATCCAGAGAAGTTGTGGCTGCTCCATCCCTGGAAGTGTTCAAGGCCAGGTTGGATGGGCCTCTGAGCAGCTTGGTCTAGGAGAAGGTGCCAACATCAGGGGGGTTGGGACTAGGTGATCTTTAAGATCCTTTCCAACTCAGACCATTCAGATTCTCTGATTCTATGAATTCTGCCAGCCAGGAGGCACCAAAGCCTCCTGTCCAAAGCATGGAAAGGTCATCTCCACAAATTTTGGGAGCAGTTAACTTTATAACATTTAAGACCATCTCCTAATGTTTCTAGGATGGAGACAACATATCAGGATCCTGGATCTCAAATTCTGTGGCAATTAAAAGAGAGACTTTGACCCAGCTTGCATTCTGTGTGTCAGACATGCACTGAAGGAGCTCCAGAAAGGATGGGAGGATGCAGCTGGTTTTGCATCCTCTGGGCCAGCTGAGGTATACTGGGCTAATTGGAAAGCCAAAGTGGTCCCAGCATAAACTAAAGCAAGTGACTACTCCAGCTCACTAGTGCCATCTAGAATGATTGAGGGCTGAGCAATATGGCATAAGCTCTCTCCTGCTCCCAAAATACCACACAGGAAAGCCTGAGAGGATGGGTCAGATGCAATGTACACCATGGTTCCTCCATTGCTTACACAGGAGAAGGTGATCTTTCAACTCCCCTTATGACTCCTCTGTAGCACTCCAGAGACCCATGGGAACTGTAGGAATGGCCAGCTTGGGCTGTGTTGTTCAGGATTCAGCTGCTGCCTCGTCACTTCCCCTGGTAACTCATCTCAAGTCAGAGCCTGTTTTCTTCTGAATCCCTGGGTCTGTCATCACCATGAGTCAAGGAGCAGCCAAACATACTTCTGCACTGTGCATGTGTCACGTGTCATCATGTGCATGTGTGCAGACACATGCTCTACATTCTCATAAGCCTTTCCAAATGTTTATCTCGGATTAGGAGAATTTGAACACATAGTCATCATTGTCAGCAGTGAGCCACAGAAATGTAAAGGTCCCTAAGCTTCCCAGACAATGGAGCATGAACAAATCTTGGTAGAAGCTTAGCAAGTTCTTGCAGATGCCAGCAGAAACACTGGAGTCAGCTTCATGGATGAAAATACTTGCTCCCAGAAGGGGAAAAATGAAAATCTGCTTTTGAGTATTCATGAAATAAGAAGTCAAGAACTCATGCCTCAAAATGATAACCAAAACTTTGCATGTCCCTGGCACCCACAAGTCAAGGGTGTCACAACAAGGGTGGTCTTGAGTGTTGGCTCATTTTCCTGGGGCAGATGAATGTGTGCACCATCATTTGTGATTGATCAGCAGCTTTTGTTCAGATCTGTGTCTTTCAGCAACCCAGTGCTGCCAGGAGAGACAGGCATTCAACACCTAAACCTATTTTAGCACTGGTGATACTCAAAATGTGGTGAGACAGCATTTCAGTGACAAATCTGAGTCTTGCTTAGCATACAGAGATTCCCACTGAATCACAGTTCCAAAATATGAACAAGATTTAGGTGAAGAGTTTCCACTGAGCATGGATAAGATATAGGTGCCCAGTTCCTTCAGGTGTCTTTGGGAAAAAAAAAAAAAGCAGCTATTCATTAAAGCTACTAATAGTTAAAAGTTAGGCATGCTTTTAAATTCCTTGCTATTTGATTTTCCAAGAGATTATATATCTCATGTTTTTAAAATAAATCACTTTAAAATTCAAGCTCACCTTCCCAATTACTAGATACCTGGGTGCCTTGGAGCTTTGCAGTTCTCTGCATCAGCCCTCCCAGGAGTGTGCTTGTGCCTCTCCATCTTTTACATCAGCCCTGCATCTGCTCCTGCACCTTGCCATTATTTAAATCAAGGCTGCATCTGCTTCTGGTACTGCTGGTAACCTCTGCCCTGGCTCAAGTGTTGGTGATCCACAGATTAAATATCTTTCCTTTATAAGAGAATGTATTCTCTTAATAAATCATTTCACCCCCTTTTTTTCATATCCCCTCTGTTGATGATTCTATAAAAGAGGTTGTTGCTGTTGTTGTTGTTGCAGCAACACTGGTATTTCTACTACAAATTCCTCTTCATGGAGGTTCATAATTCATCTTTAGTTTTACATGCAGGGTTCTGGTCTGGAGGCACATTTGTTTTTATTCCCCTTTCAAATTGTTTTGAAATATTTAAAGTTATAAAATAGACAAAAATACAAATGTACAGTGTATAGAATTTTCCTCTTTTTTAAGCAATCCAGATATTTGGATGGAAATTATGATTAGGAAATGAATGTGTAATGGGATTTCAGTAATTTTCATATGTTCAAAATAAATATTGATATTAAAACACATTTCTGAACCCTAATTCAGTAATTTTACTACAGTTTTATTACCTTTTCAAATGTGTATTTGCATGAAAATGTCGTGATGCTGGTGCCTACTGCTTGCAGCCTCCTTTTTTAATAAAAATTTTAAAAACCCCTTCATGTAGAAGAAAAAGGCACAGTCTACAATGCTGTTTGGCAGGACTTTTCTGAAGTCTAAAGTCAGTTGTTATGAAGGTCATTCCATCCACCTACAGCCTAAGAAACTGGGCTCCGTGTGGTAGAATAAAATCTCCTTCATTACCCAACAGCAAGGAAGAGCTTGTGAACTTGATGTCCCAAATGCCCCTTCTGGATGGTTCTTCAACCCTAACTGCATTTCTCATTTTCCTGATTTGCACCATTGCAGCAGACACTCGGCTGTTGGCACTCTGCAGTATTTTCAAATGATTATGTGTAAATTGCTGCAAATTATAGCAAGAAATTAGCTGTAACTCCCATGGCATATTTTTATCCTTGTGTTTATTATGATTTTCTAATCCTCCAAAAAGCATGCTGAGATGGCATTTCTGTGCTCCTAGGAGAAGGCTGTGAGCAGAAATAGTAAACTAATCTGTCTCCCCAGGTATTTATACCACATTCATCGCTGTGCTGTCTGAGTATGTAACACTGTCCTCTCAATCTTTTTAAGTGAAATGATGTCCTGTTAAGTAAGTGTGAAGGAAGCTGATGCTACCGTGACTAGTTATCCAAACCTGCTGCCATTCTTTAACCATAGCAGAATAAAAAGAGATTTGCTTTTGAGCTCATTTTTTAATGATGGATCTTTACAGTGCTCTGTCCTTCAAATTACATTTGTCCATCTTCATTGCCGTGGCTGTGTGCAGAGCCTGGGGTCATCGAGGGAATTAAGCCTGTAAGCATCTTAGCAGTGATACTGATCCCAGGGCCTGCTCAGGCCCTAAAATGCTCTGTCTTTAAGAAAGCTGAATTCTTTTAGACCCTTCGAAATAACCTCGACTTTTGCCAGCTGTTATGGGCAATAAAGCAACTCTGAAATGCCCCAGCTGGGAGTGGGGGTTGTTCTATGGTGGGAATTCACCCATGCAAACCTGGAGGAGTGTCCTGCCCCAGCTCACAGAGCATGGGGAGAAGCCCTGAGCCAACACAAACCCCACTGGCCTCACATAACTGCAGGAGTGGGACTGTGGTAGTCTTTCGTGAGGGTGATTGTGTTTAATCTGTGAGGCATTTTAATGGCTATTGGTAGCAAGAGCAAGCAAACTCCATACCAGCAGCTCAGTGCATGTAATTCTGAGTTTTCACAATAAACCCCCAGAATACCCACTCATCCTCAGCAGACTTGCCTTTGTATCAATTTGGGACTAGATTCTTGGCATGCCAGGGAATTATGCATCATAATGACTTAATCAAGGGCTTTCACAGTGTATTCTGGAGCTGAGAAACCTTTTTAAACCCAAATGCAGATGGAAGCTTGGACCCAGCAGCGAGTGCTTTGCTCATGAAGTCAGAGGAGCTCTGCACAGACTGACCCCCTGTGCCTCTGCAAAGCTGTATTGATTTTGGTAACTTCATCTGTGCAGGGATGTGAATCTATCCACAGGGAGCTAAATGAAGCCTAAAGTTATCGATTTTCAAGAGCAAAGAACTTTAGTTAAAAATCTCTTATGTTTTCTTAATTATTCTTGATTTTGAAACATGGCATCACAGCACAGTAACGATATTAAGAAGCGACAGTAAATAAATCAGCCAGTTGCATGTGATTTAATGCAGTAAGGGCAGGGAGAATGGGGCTGACTGAATTAGACAAGGTTTTTATTTGCTCTTTGTGCTGGATAACTGTTAATCACTCAATGAGAAACGCATTTCCAATGGCCAGTGCTCAAGCAACGTAAATAATAGCAACATCCTTGTTTCTCCTTTGCCCTCAATCTCCTTTTGGAGGCTTGACAATAAACAGCCATTCCCAATCTATTTCGTAACTCAGAACCCAGATCCAAACAGCCCCCATGAAATGTAATTAGTTTACTTTACTGGTCTCTCCTTTATATTCCTGAGCTAATAAATGGCCACTGCAGTTCCAGAGGGAGTTAATTTTTCTGTCTGCCTACAGGGGATTGAGAGCTGTTGTCTCACTGAGCACAGAGTGGTTTGCTGGGTGTATCAGCAGGGGCCTGTATTTGCTACCAAAGGTGGGCAAAGCACAAAATCTAGAATCATTATATCTAGTGTAAAACTTGGTGTTCCTGTGTGTGGCAGACCCCTTCAACCTGCTAAATTTTGGGTTCCTCATCTACTGGATGGCTTCTCCAAAAGATTTGCTGGCTCTTGCAACACGATTTAACTTTCTAGTCATGCCTACTACATGTCCTTGGAGAAAACCATTGGTGGCTCTATGGCCCAGTTCCCCACTTCTGAAACAGAGGAAATTTGAGACTGGCATTCAGGTCAGTGCCTGTTGCCTGTATTTGAGCAGCCTTCCCAAGGAGGTGTTCTGGGGCAAGGGGGTTCTGTATGTGGTGCCTCAGCTGGGCTGGACCGTGCTCAGGCTATTGATGATGATAATTCCGCAGGCACGAGCTCAGGGGAGCTGAAGCAGGTAAGAGCTGACTCAAAGGTGCATCACTCCAGTCATTTGCCATCTGTGTGTGAGTCAGGGCCCTAATATTTGTTTTCCATCCTTTGCTGGAAGTCAGTGGAGCTGTTTATTTATGCAGCAGTTGACACACTGGGACCTTAATCTCAGCCAGGCCTAGGTGCTGGTTTAGTACACAGCTTAATGTAGCATGTGATGAGTGAGAGGCTGGGTTTGGCTTTTCTATGTATGTGTGTATATGTCTTGAATCCCATTTTTCCCCTACATGACATTGTAGATAGCAGCTAGATCTGCCTTAGAGATGCCAAAGATGTAGAGCTTGTAATTCTTTGGATACATGTTTTGGTTCAGTCACCTAAGATTGAGTGCTAGTGAGGCAACCTGAAAGGCAGTTTTATCAAGTTCATCTTTTCAAATCACTTTTCTTTCACAATATGGCTTGCTAGCTGTAAAATTATTCCATTAAACTATATTACCACACTCTGAGGCAGTTTGTTTTCTTGTGCATTGATCTTTGATGTAAGGGACTTGCTCCTGAAAACATTCTTCCTTTTTAACCACTTAGATAGAAGTTATTTTTGTAGAGATTGGAAATTGGTGTAGAACAGCATTTCTTTTGTATTTTGTCCTTTGTTATTTGCTAATCACTTTTTCTGGATAGTCACTTTGTGAGTGCATTGCTATTTGGTCATGGTCAGATTCTTTAGTGTTTAGTGTACTAAATTAATTTGTTGTGTAGCTCTCCAAAATAGTTTAGAATTATAGATTTCATTAAAGGGTAAAAATCTCATTTTAAAATAAAGAAATGGTTTGGCTAGTATGTAATGTTTGGCAAATTGGAAACAACTGCAATAACAATAAACTACATTTATTGTTAATTAACTTGTAATCTAATGGAAACTAATCTCCCCTGGAAGGTAAAAACACAACACTTGCATGATGTAGTCAAGTTTTCTGTTCATGGTGTCCAGCTGGATACCCAACAAAGAAAATGTCTGGGGGTTTATTGCAGCAGTTCCTTGCCAAACAACGCTGTCTCCATTAGCCATGGCCTCCTGGGAAATCAGGAGGTGTTTTGGGTGCATTGGGGACCTCTAGCTGTTGTTTCTCTTTGAGACATAGTTTTCATCCTAAAACATCCATGCTATCCTGTCCCCTTTTATTGTTTCTGTGGATTTACAGCCCTGTCCTGCAGCCTCACGTGCACCTGTGTAAGGTTTGCTGGTGGGGCATCCTCCTGCATGGAGGGAGGTAGAATGCAGCTGCAGGATCCAACCTGAACAGCTTCTATCTCAGGTCTAAAGGGTTCTGAACACTTCTGAGGAAGCAGGGCTGTGTAACAAAGTCTGGCCCAGAAGCTCACACTCCTGAATAGGGATCAGTTTTAGCAGACATACTGCCTAATTCCTGGTGATAGTAGCAAGATGAGAGTGCTGAGACAAACATTTACAACCCCAATGACACACTGAAAATTGTGTTCTGATGTGAAAAGTGACTTGGTAAAAATGTTAGTTCCAAGCTACAGAAAGCTGCTCTCATTGAGTCCAGACCAAGCAGTTTACAAGCAAAAGTACAATCTTTATTTCTTAGCTGCCAGACATACAAAGGGCCTGTGCTCTAGGTTGGTTGCCATACAGCCCATGTAGTTGTTTCCCCAAGTACATGTTGTAGTCATGACTTGGTGATGCTTTGCCTCTGCTTTGTACTTGCAACTGGATGTGAAAAAGGTCAGAATAGGTTCCTTCCTTCTGATAAATGTGCTTCTGCTGAAATTGGAGCTTCCAGTCTGCCTCTTTGATAACACAAAGCAGAGGATTTCAGTCATTACTTTCTGTGTGTAGCTCACAAATGAGCTAAGACAGGCTCTGCTAGCTAGATGAACCCTCACAGCTTTATAATTTAATTCCTTTTAATGGTTTTGCAGAATGTAACACTCCAGAATGCTCTGATTCACGCATGCCTCTCAACAACTGCTGTGGTTCTTCTCCCAGAGCATTCCCTTGGCTCTTGCTCTGGCTCTGGAGCTACCTGAGTGTTGGTGCAGTGATGTTGTAAACCTTCTTTCTACCCTGAGGCACCTCTTTGATATTCAGCCAAAATTTGTTCTGTACCACTGATAAGTTTTACAGGCGGTTCAATGGTTAAACAACAAAAGTGATAGGTAAGAATTTCATCATTAAAGCTGAACACCTTCACTGGTGGTGTCTTTATAACTGTGTTTCTGTACATCCCTGTACTTATTTGGGTTCTCCCATTTATTATATTTATCTCCCCATTTATTAAAGTTTGGTATTTTGATACCTTCTGACATAACTATACGAAGAAGAATGCTGAGTCAGCACAGCCTTTTTCTATGAGTAAGTGATAGCATCAGTGTTGACTCCTAAGGAATTTGTAGAAATTTATTTCTAGAGAGCAGTTGAGCTGTCAGCCTCCAGAGAACTAAATGATAGCAATTTGTTTCAATAATTACAGTGCTTTTAATTTGACACATTGTCCTTTTGTCATCACAGGGTTTCTTCTTGCTTGAGGAGCCTGAAGAAAGAGAATATTGACATTTGAGTGATTAATATCTGGGAAAGTTTACTTTCAGTTTGATGTCTGTAGCATCTCTGCATAGATAGAACAATCTGTTGAAGTTAAAAATATTATTAAGGCAATACTGTGCAGGGAAATTTTAGTGCCAAGAGTTTAGCCATGTATGTTTGACCATATTAATGGGAATCCTGCTGCTAAATCTCTGTGCACCCCAGTACATAATTTACCTAATGATTTCAGTTAAGCACAAAAAACAAACACCATCTGAAACTGTTTGGCTTGCAGTGCTTGATGCATGGGAGCCAGAGAGAAAACAGCACTGCAGTGTGAGTATCTCAGTTCACAGTACTGGCAGTGAGGGGCCGAGATGGGCTTTAGGATAAACACATTCTGGGACATCACTGCACACTGCAGTGGATCCATGGCATAGGCTTTGCTTCAGCTTTTATCCCACTGTGAGGGATGGACCCTTCTCACCCTCAGTTTCAAGAGTCCAGTTGGGTAACACTTGTCTGATTTAGGCTCCTGGCTTCAAAAATGGCACTCAACTGTAAGCTCCAGGAAACCTTTCATTTGCAAGGAATTTGGCATTGTATCCATTTTGAACATAAACCATTGCTTTTGCAGTATTTTTTTCCTATATCTCCCCTGTATGTGAGATTTCAGCTTTGGTGGATGATGGTTTGCTATTTCCCATCTGCCTTTGGCAATAATTTTTCAAGGGAAGGTCTGATCAGTTGTTGTCCCCTGTGGTACAGTTCCATTCATATAATGATAGGTTATACAGGCAGCATGATATGGACAGTCTGCAAGGAACAATCTGCTATTTCAGGCAATAACTAAGTTCTCTCATAACTACATATAGCAACATGGTGAATTTTTAAAAGTGATATAATAGAAGAATTTCTCACCTTCCCTCTTTTCAGCTCTGATTTTATCCTTCAAGTATACGTGGCAGAGCCAGCCCCAAAGCAGAAATTAGAGCAGACCGTGGGAACACACTAAGGATGCCTCATCTCTCAAAGTCCAGCAGAATGCTACATATCCTCCCACTACACTTAGGAGGGATTTGCTGTCTGTTAAATGAAGTGGTATTATCTGCATTACAAGTCAGACATCAGCAAAGCACCTACACATCCCTGGCTGAAGGCTGCCTGTCATCCACCTTCCCACACACATCACATGTTTGGGCTGTAATGAGTAAAGCTCTGTGTGCAGGTCCTGAGCCAAAGAGAGCTGGGCTTCACAAGTCACTGGACTGCTTAGAAAATATTTTAGAGGAATTTATGCACTGCTAGAAATGAACCTTCCAAGTCACAGCCTTGTCCCTGAGCTCAGTTGGAAAGCTTGTGCAGAGCACGGTCACAGGGAACCTAGCGCTTGTGGAAGTGGCATCATCACTCACAAATGATGAAACGACCACAAAATACTTTGGAGCATATTTTTACAAGCAGCAGCATATCAGCTCTTATGTCCTCATCAAATTCCAAATCAAGCAATTACCTTGCAATTGCAAATGGCAATATTATTGTTTGCTTCATTACCTGCTGCGCTCACTAATGCTGTTTGTGCAGCATGGTCACTATTTCTCCAGCTTAGCAGCAGTCACATTCTAGCAATGAGCAAAAAGACCCATTATCAGCCTTCCCCAGCACCTTGGATCTCTTCAGGATGAATAGTGCAATATAAATGTAGAGGATTATTTAAAAACCCATTGCAAACACTTCTAGCGTATTAGCCATAATAATAGTCTGACTGTTTTACTTGGCAATAATCCAATTCCTTCATCAAGATACAGTACCTGGTGCATGTACTTGCAGACCAACCAGCTGCCTCATAAAATAGCAGGGTGGCAAAATTATCAGGAAAAACAATGATGTGCTTTTATATTGCTGTAAGTTATGGGTGTGTAATAAAAGGGGAACACGAAGTTCTTGAGCCAGGAAGCATAAAGGTGTGGGGTTTATAGCAGCTGTAAGTCCTGAAGAGTGCATTTAATGCTGCACAATTTTTTAGCTGTTCAGCCTGATTTTTGTGTACCTGACTAATAACAATAAGGGTGAAGCAGATAATGTAAGAGTTGGAAACTGTAGCAAGGCAGTGTTTTCTTTGAGAAAAGAGCAAAGGGAAATTTGAAACACTTCAAATCAAAAGTAAAAATGTACAGGCCTCCATAAAAGCAGAAATGAAGCATCGGCCTTAATTTACTACACATATGGTTTATTTGAAATCTGAGGAGCAATCCATAGAAAACTTCACTTTGATATTTAAGCAATATAGCCATAATAATACAATTACAGCCAAAGTAGTTTCTGTGAGATTTAGTTTCTAATCTAGTGCTTATTAACAAATCCGCAGGCACTCTACGAAGGAAGGAATGAGGCATGGCAGGGTGCCAGCATTGACAAAAGCAGATATATCAAATTCATTGGCACCTCTGAATTATATATGTATATATAAAT
This sequence comes from Prinia subflava, assembly GCF_021018805.1. NCBI lineage: Eukaryota > Metazoa > Chordata > Aves > Passeriformes > Cisticolidae > Prinia > Prinia subflava. Next base: position 8,061,331 of record NC_086261.1, read on the forward strand.
GTTGATAATACTCATCACTATTAACCAAATAATTCCTGAACAAATGATGCCTGGGGATCCATGCAACTGGATGCTTGTTAAAACTTTCTTTTCCAACCAAACTTTTGTTTGACATGAAGAAAACCTCCCTGAAAGGGTTTCCTGAGTTGTGCTCTTGTGCTGTCAGTGACTGGTAACAGGTTTGGGTGTTGGTACGCTGTGTGCTCTCAAGGCTGGGAGAAATTCTACAAAGGAGACTTGTACTGGGCTCCACACTCAGCTCAGTCCTGGAGCAGAGCATCTTAGGCTTAAGTACCATGATTTTTAGAAGCATCTCCATGAATATATTGTAATCTTCAGCCTTTCTGTTGATCATGGAAGAGGGCAAAGTGATCCTTCATCACCCTGCCAGCTACTCGGCCGAGCAGGTGGCCTTGCCAACTGAGCAAACCTCAGCTCGCAACCTTCCTTACCTCCTGATTGTTTGTTCCTAAAGAAAAGCCTGGAGAGGAGCAGATCCTGATATCTACATATGGCTCAGCTAATTAAGAGATGCTTTAGGCACAGAGCTAATCAAGCCTTAGAGCCTTGTGTGCTGCAGATGCTTCTTTTCTGTAACTACAATGGGGCTCCATCGTTCACCTCCTGTGACCTGTGGAGTTTCTCCCATCACCACTATTGTCACAGGGAAGAAAGTGTTACTCAACACCAGTAAATGCGACAGCAGCTGGGTCTGTGGCTAAGTCTAATCTGCTCTGAAGTGAGAACTGACATGGGCCTAACCCTGCTGGATGAGTCAGTGGCAGAACCAGGGTGAGAAGAAGAATCCCTTATTACCAGCTCTGCGATATAAACACATGCCCTCCCTCTCTGCCTTCCCAACCCTTCATTAAAACAGCGGTAGCAGTTACATTTAGTTAATATTTTTTCTCAACATGAACTTTCACCTATTTTTTGAGTTAGGCAGGAATCCTTCTTCTCCTTGCCTTGCTCTTCCTTTCTCTCTTCCCATAAAGCACCAGTGTCAGGCTCCTTGTGTTTGCCAACATGAAATAAAAATTGCTAAGAAACACAAATGTTACACATTTGCTTGATTGCCCCATACCTGTCATCTGGGTACAGCTCTTGTAGCTGCATTTCATTCTTTGTGGGGCACTGCAGCCCCACATGAACATTTAAAAGCTGTGAGTCAGGCCTCCAAGAAAAGTCATGCATGACTTAAAATCACAAGGTTGATCAAAAACAATAAAATGCATATTTTCAAATTGCCTTTGGGTTTTCTAAGGTTGTGGGGCACACCCATTTCAGGACTTAAAGCCCTGATTTGCAACCATTAAGACTAGAAATTCATGGTATTTGTTTGTCATGAACTACACATAATTCTTGTTTTCAGAAAAACAGGAAATATTATAAGACCTAATGGCCACAATTGGCAGCACTGGTGCTGACACTGAATGTACTTACTGAAACTAAATGTGTGGTTTTTTCCTTTCCATCTAGAATGAGGGTTTGGCTTTTCACTTCAGCATAATGCCTCAGTGTTCGGATATGTCAAACTACTTGAGAAAGGGTAGATTGCTTTTGCTGAGGCTTTTTAAAGATTGTATCAATGGGTTGGTGTTGGATGAAAGTTACAGTAGGGTGGACTGTCCCGATTCTGCGCTTTCAGCCTATGGTAGACTGTGCCACTGATTTGGTTTGGGTTTGGCATATTCATTTCACCTCTTCACCTTCACCACCTTCACACAGCTCCATACACTTGGACCATTCTGAATCTACAAGAAAAAAAGAAAAAAAGAAAAAAAAGAAGAAAAGAAAAGAAAAAAAGAAAAAAAGAAAAAAAAAAAAAGAAAAGAAGAAGAAGAAAAAAAAGAAGACTAATTTTCTTTCTCTCATAGTAAATTTTGGACATCATATCCAGATGGTCAAATGGCTGGACTTGGCACACCCCATCCTCCAGACCTTCAGACTAAACACCTTGCTGGCAGCCGTGTCCCTCAGGTAAACAGGATTCTGCAAAATGACAATGCAGCTTGTCTGGGCAGGGGACAGGCCACATCCCAAAATAAGTAATGAGCTCCCTCAGCGGCTCATGGCCATCACAAACATCACCACCTTCTGCTTCCTGTGCGAGAGGCAGTTCCTAGAGCTTGTGTTCTTGCATGCAAAGAGAGCACTAATAGTACCTGCCAAGACATGTGGGCCTTCCCTTGAAAAAAAGGGTGAGAAAACAAAATACATATGATAGATGTTAGTCATGTTGCTTATTGCACTGTTGGCACACTCTCCTCCTGGGGCTCCTGTACTCACATCCAGCATCTGGGGATGAGTCACACATACTGCATATGCACTTATGGGCAATCTGAGCATACACAGAACATAATGGGAATTTCATGATGTCCCAACGTGCTTTTGCTTCCCTTTGTGCAACAAGATGTCTGCAAATCCTAGACAGAGCCCTTTTTTTCTCTGAGATGAGGTTGCTGAATGGAAAAACATAGCATGCCCACAGTGAGCTGCATGTGTGGAACATGAAGACTTTCTGCTAGAAAATGTTGCACGTTACTGCTGGCCATGGGGCCTTGGTGATGACTTTCTGAAATCTCTGGATTCTGAAGTTGTGGTAACACTCAAGAATCTCTATTAAGCAAAAAGTTTTCACCCTCCACATTCATAAAATAAAGCTGGTTCTGTGTGATTCCCCAGCATATCAAAAAGGGAAGACATATAAGAACACACTGAATCTGTATTTTGAAGACTGAAAGTCTGCAAGCCAGTCACATGGCTTTGGGGGACCTGAAATTATTTCTAAACAGCTTGTGTTGACAACTTTCTAATTTTCCTTTAATAGCTGTTTCTGTACTTGTGTGGTTTGGCTTCCTACACCTTCTTTAATAAAGCTATCAATGTTATTTTGTATGTGTTAAACTTTGTTCTATTTTTTCTTCTAGTTCCTCAGTCACCAACAGGAGATAGTGTTATATGCAGGGCAATTATTCAGGCATTACAGGATGAAAATGTGGACTATATTCCTGGGAAATAAAGTTTTCAGACAGTCTTTTCCACATATGGAAAAGGAATGAAAGCTTCAACACTGCCTGTTCTGGTTCCCTGCTTGCAGCAATAGATATGTCGGTTTTGTTTTTCTTTTCTTGCTTGAAAGCAGAAAGATTGTTACTAGCAAGGGTTCAAATGTAAGGACAAAAAAGGTACGGTGCTAACATAAGATGTTGAAGGGAAAATGTTAGCCTTCAGTGGTAGTGTCTCACTTCCATGAGGCTGATTCACTGCAGGCAAAACACAACAACACAGCAATGAATAAAATATTAAATGCTCTGGAGATTTTTAGAAGTATATTTTTATAGTTCTACCAGGTGCAGTGGCATTCTTTTAATTACCTGGGCGTGACAAAGAATGGTGCAAAGCTAAAATGTTAATGCTCTGTTATACATAAGGCAATAAAGGTAACAGACAGGGAAGGGAACTGAGCTGCAAGTGGAAGATTCTGATCTGTGCACAGAAATGGTCAATGAGGTTTGTTCTCATCTGCCCATAGTTACTAGACTAACAGGTGGAAATCATTTTGAAGGGTATAAAACCCAGTTATAAAGAATATCACTTGATTTATCCATCAGATGAATTCCAGGTACTGATGTCTTCCCAAATGCTGGCATTCTACAGTGTTTCCTATTGTGTCTTACTCAATTTAATGGACGTAACACTGTAAGGGGTAACATGCCCAGTCACCTGCTAACACCCACCTTTGTCTTCCTCCAGACATTTACTCAGACATTTCTCAAGACCTTACCAGGAGCTCATTCTTCAGGGGAAGTATCAGTCCTGACTCCACTGAAACATTTTCTACAAGTGGTGTCAATGAGAAATCAAACCACATTTTTTGGCAATTAATCAAGTTGTCCCCTGAGTATTTTGAATGTAAATACTTGCCCCTATGCTAGATCTGCTCCTTGGATGCTGGTTAGAGAAATGCTTCCTTAGCAAGAGTCTGAGACTGAGAGCACCTGAGCATCTGCCATGACCTCAGCTCCTGATTATTTCAAGGACAACTAAATTTATCCCATTTTTATCTGCTTTCTGCAGGTCCTCTCCCTTCTTCAGAACCTGATATAATCCTACATAATGAGCACTCTTTGACACTCAGCAACTCACAACATGAGGGATTATGAGGTGAGGGAGTATTATCTAAAATCGTGGCAGAGAGAAATTATGCATTTTGCCTGAGATCACACAGAAGATCTGTTGTAGCACTCAGAAAAACATCCCGGAGAAGTAAGTTTTTGTTAGGTATTATTTCCCCTGTTTTACTTACTGCTCTGCTTTCTCTGATTTACTCAAGACTTAATATTGATTTTGAACTACTCTAGGATGTTTTGTTAGTAGAAAGCTTTCTGGTTTATGGTTTGTGTTTCTCCCAATTCCTCTCCTCCAGGAGTATGGGCTCTGGCAGCCCAGCTCCAGCACAGTTAGCAGTAGTTTTGTATATGATCCATGCTTCTCATGGTAGTTTCTGCTATTGTAGAAGAACACACTATTGTAGCATAAAACAGCACAAAAGGTTTGGTTTATTATGGACTGTATCACAGTAGCACCAATGGATCTCCATCACTGCCTTAAGCTGTGAGCTGGGCCAGCTGAATTACAAACTAGGTCACCATGCCCTTCTCCAGTCCCTACCAGAGAGGTGGAAACATCTCACAGAGAGGAGAGATGCAGACAGAGGGGGCAATGAGCCATAACCTTCAGTGGCCAAGCCCACAGTGCTCATCTGGAGAGTTGTGACCCGGGGCTGTGTAGGACACTGGACAAAGGTCTTCACAAGCTGGCTTGATAACCAGTAGCATTCAAGTTGTTAAAGGCAGAATTTGGCATGGGAGAGTGTCTCAGTAATTAATATTCTGATTGGTTTTGGAGCCCACATGGCTCAGCAATGGCTGCTGGTAGCAGAGCCTGAGCTTTGGCTGAAGGGGGGTTGAGCACCTGTGTTACATTAACAGCCACATCACTGCCTGCCATGCAGACATAACTTAATGTTGACATTTTCAACTGTATAATTGGGTATGCCAACAAATCAACAGCAGCAGTATACTAAGCACTATTCTTTGTGAGAACTACTGAGCTTGGTGTGGGGTGTGTAAATATTTTGCCTCAGTTAAGGAAAAGAAATTAGGGAAAATAAATATTCCCAAGCACATTCTAGAGCATGCTAGATAAAAGAACAAAGCAGAGTATAAAGCAGATTTTACAAGGCAGTATTTACGAAGACCTTACATTACTTGCACACCCCAACATTTTCATGGCTGAACTGCATAGTAACCCACTATATCTTCACATGCAGGACACTGTATTCTAGGAGGTGTGATTTTCAGAAATACCAGAGTTTTTTAACTAAAAAGGAAAAAACCCAAAAAAACTGCAGTGCTCTACTGTATGCTGCTCTCTTTCTGCAGAACTTGTTCTTTATTGTGGCAACTCTGATAATTAGCAATTTCCCACAGGAGGGAAGATTTTGCAAGCCTGTAAGATGTCCCCTTTCATTTAGAAGAGGAGAAGTAGAAAAGTGAGGAAGCAGAGAGAAGCAAGCTGGGGGAGAGGTGTGATTTATTGCTCTTCAACTATAGAACTGTCAATGATCCAAATCCTTAATCTTGTTCTGTGTGTACTTTTTCTCACAAGTCCACTGGGCATTTCCTGTGTGTAACTCAGGTAAGTTGCTAGTACAGCTTTTTAATATCTCCTGGGCCGTGCACAAGACATGAAAAGACAATATAGGGAATCAGGCATCAGAGTTTCTTCATATTGAGTTAAATTAAACAGTATATCAGCTTGACCAGATCTGTTTTTATAAAATGTATCAGGGATAGGGTAGGGATGACAATGACCAGGCCTCTGTTCTGATTCTCTCACTGTGGTCCTCACACAGGCTCCAGCTGTGCAGGAGCTGCTCAAATGTAATAGTACCCAAGGGATTTCCATGTGTTACAGGAAAACAGGAACACAGCACCTCTCCCTCTGCACCTTCCTTCTCCCTATGTAGAGTGCAAGGAGCATGGTCTGGAATCTGTGTTCACTAGCAATTCCCTGGGAAACTGCCAGCACAGAGGAGAGAGATGGATAGACTCTGTCCCTCCTGATGTGATACAATGAGCAAAGTACACTGCAGAAAAGCAGGAAGGTTGTGCCCAATTTCTGGCTAGGAAGACTGGGAATTTCTGTGATTGCTTTAGAATCCTTGAATGAAAGCTACTACCCAAAGACAGCCCCAGCTATCAATCTCCCAAAAGGCTTCTTTTCTGACGGAGAATACCAGGACAGCAGTCATCCCATCTCAGCTTGATGTCCTCTGCCAAAGTTAATGAGAGAGATCAAAGCTGATTATGACACAATACTTGGATAGTGTGGAACAAAAATATGTGCTGTAGGTATGTTAAAAGCCTCAGCTTCAAATTTTCTAAAGAAAGCATGCAAAATCTCAGTTGCCTTTTGAGGATCTGTGAATCAATAGAAATGTCCTGTTTTATAACTTTCTCCAGTAGAACATTTTCTCTTTATTAATCTATCAAAATCTATTGACATTTTGACAGAGAAGAATAATTGTCTAATTTAAGGAAACACTGATCAGATCTGCTTTGCTATAAGACTTTTTATCACATGCAGATTTCCAGCCATTCAAGTATCCAAGACTGCTTTAGAAAAAGACTTCAGGCATTATAATTTTACAAGAAGTGAGTAACTGCTTGGAGAATTTTCAAAACAAATGGTTTGCTTCTAAGCAATCAAAGCAATGTTTTAGCTTCCCTGATGAGGTAGTTCCCTCGGGGAGCTGCAGAATACTGACACCAGATACTCCCTCTGTTGTTGCAGCAGATTTCTCTGGCATTGACAAATAGCCTACCTGAGCTAGCAAGGTCAGATGGACAGGACCAGAACAAACGAGAGTGCCAAACCCGCAGCAGTCTGGTGCTCCTGGCATTCCTAAGCAGGAGGGAAGACGGCTGAACAGACATTTTTGTCATTTGGGACATTTGTCTCTAGATCCTTGATAGGCACTTCAGGCATATTGTTTGCTTTCTAGACACTAGGATGTGCCCAGGCACTGAGTTTATTCACAGAGAACAACCCCCTAAATCCATGAATCCAGTGACACAGTATGAGCTAAGAGCTCTCCTACATTCAGTGGAGACAACAAAAAGTTGCAAAAGCAAAAATTGGCTCAGAGTACCTTCAGGGATGCATTAAATTCTGCTGGATTTAAAGGTCTCTGAAGGAGTGCTGCTATTAAAGGATCACCAGGCAGTGCTGCCCTAACAAAGGGATCTCTGCTCCCCTTAAACTTCAAGGACTAGAGCAGAAACAGGTAGGGCCAGCTTTTCTGAGTACATGGAGACATTTCAGGGGCTGAAGCCATCCTGTTAGAGCATCTCTGGCCCTTTTGTCCTCACAACTTAGCAGCTGGTCGCCAGAGCAGTTGAGAGCTTCTGGGCTGTCTGTGCAGTGACCCATTTGTGGAAGGGTTTATGCATATGGCTACTTTAATGTTACTGAATTTAGGAGTCCAGATTTTAAATAGTAATTAATACTCAAACCCTGTAGCATATACAAAGCACAGACAGACGTGTTCAGAGGGTTGTGTTATGGGTAGGACTGGGGAGCACAGAGAGGCTCCCAATGAGACTAGAGTTGCTGTGTTGATAACTAGACACGCACAGCTTGAGCCACTCCTGCCCTGAAAGACTTTACTATCTACACAGACAAAGCAGATGCAGGAGAAGAAAAAGCACAGAGGTACAAAATAACTTCTTTGCCTAAAGTTACTCATCAGCCCACAATGGCACACTGTTCTCCTGAATGCTCAATGAACTATTTAACATGGATATTAAAAGCTTAAGCAGGGAATCGTTAGGGCTTTAAAAGGCCCCAGCCCAGATTTCTAAACAAGGCTATCTAGAAGGAAGCTCCCAGATTTGTAACCACGTGGCAATCTGCCACAATCTGCCTCATTTGGAAAGATGCTGAGCTGCTCTGCGGAGTCCCTCCTCCCTGCGCTGCCCCTGCCCAGGAAAAGTCACCCAGCAGCCTGTTTGCTCCCAGCTTGTGCAGCTCCAAGGGCACCCATGAGCTGCTGGCCCTGAAACGATGCCACCCCTCTGGGCAGGGCAGCCCTGAGCTGGCTCCACTGCCCACTTTTGGGCAGCGGTGGGCACAGACTGATGCCTGGACTCCCACGTGCCTCTTTTCACAGGTTGCATCCATAAGTTCTCAACTTCCACTTGTGTTTTTACCTATTATTGTCGGTAATCACTCAGTTTTCACCAGATATTTTTTTTTCCCATACTCTGAGAGGCAGAAAAATATTTTGTTATTTTTAGGGATGGACTCGTGTCTCTGATTAGGAAACCAGAAAATAAAAGGAGAGTATTAAAGTTTTGAACAATATGAGGCTTTTTTATTCCAACCATTTTCAAACAGACTTGATGAGTAAGGCTCCAGTATGCCATACATAAATGCCAAGAAACTGGATTTTCATTTCTGCTCATTTTTTTGATGAGAAATAGTCCCTGGGTTGTTTTGGAAAATGAATGCTGAAAGCTGGAAATCCTGATGGTAATTGATGTTTTTTCATTTCCATATGTGCATCTTTCTTGCAAACTATGTAGCATCAGCACAGTAAATACCCTTTATGTAATTTAAAAGTAAAATGCATCATGGAGCATGTTAATAGAGCTTGATGGTAATATTATATAAACAGAAGCATGAGGGAGTCTGAAAAAATCCTGGGCCAATTGCTGCTCTTGGCTAAAATCTTACAACCCCCTTGAAGTCAGTGGCATTCTGGGCTTGCAAATACAAGCACAATTTGGACTGTAATTCTGCAAATCTCTGAATGTGGGCATTGCAATGGAAAGCTGGCATTGCTGCTCATGAAGGCCACTGCCAAATAACTGCTGGGCCAAATTTCCAGTAGGCCTGGGTAGCTGAAACTCCAGCTCATCCTGTTAGGATGAGGCTCAGAACAGGGGTCAAAGTACCTGTGGATAAAAAAAAATCCAGTGAGATTCAGAATCAAATCAAATAAAAATGAAGATTCACTTGTTCAAGAGAACCTTGTGCTTATTTCTTTTGTATTTTTATAGGCTGTCTCTCAGGAAGCAGGGGCTGGTTCTGCTCTCAATAAACCTACGGTGAAAATCTCAGCAGAGTCAGGAGCTGCACACTGGGCCCCAAATAACAAGATTAGAGCTGAAATGATGTTAACATTTAACACCAGATCCAAAGCCCGCTGAGGTGAAGAAGAGACTTCCCATTTACCAGCTCTGAAGATAAATCTACCTCAAAATGAATACATTACTAAGATTCCTCTAGTGATTTCTAAAGCTTTAGCAAAAGAAATAACAAGCCACTATAGCAGAAGCAAACATAAAAGGAGCCAAAGGAAAACATTGTCTGTGTTAGCAGATAGATTAAATGGATTCGGGAGAAAGGAGTAAAAATCAGAAGACACCTTTTTCAGAAAAATTGTGCCCATATCTTCTAAAGAGGTATATGACTAGATAGTCCTTAAAATCATGAAAATAAATTGTGCTGGGGAATGAAGGTGATGGGAGCATTAATATATGATAGCAGATCTGAGTAATGCAGGTCAAGGAGAATAAACACTGTTCCAGTTGTGACATTATAGAAGAAGAAGTAATGTTCACTGATTACCCCTCACCATTTTGCACAGCTGGAAATCTTTCACCTCTTTCCTGGGTGTTTCAGCTTGGACTGGGATCCCCTGCTCAGTTGTTTGGAGTTTCTTTTGGATTTCTCTGTCAAAGTGAAATCATGCCTGGTAGAATGAAGTTGTTCCATGACGAACATCTCACTGAATATCAGGCTCCCCATGCGTCAGGCAGTCCTGTGCCCTACTGAACATTTGTGCACCCTTAAAAATAAAAACTATTCTGATCAGGCGGACCAATAGCCTCCAACTCCTTCTCTGCAGTGGTCCACAGAAAACAGGCTTCTGTTTTCAGCTGCTGGCTCAGAATCACTTTTGACTTCTTTAGCTGATTTCAAATCCAAGGATTCCCTTCCCTGGGTGGTTAACACCTTACCCATTTCTCTGATTATACACTTCCCTTTTAATCCTTATCCTACTTGACTTCAGCAAGGTTTTTTAGCCGATCAATCCCTAGATCCTCAAATCAGAAAACGCAACACTATTTCTTCAATATTATGCTTTTCATTCACAGTGGAACAAACATGTACATTTAGTTTTTAAACGCATCCTTTATTCTATGCCAAGAATAAACCTGGCCATTTTTTTGGGAATTTTCATCCTCAGAGACATTCTGACTACTGGCTTTTTTAAATGCAAATGGCATAAAACTTTGTGTTCCCTATTTTCCTAGAGGTTGTTTGCCTCTTCTGAGCTGTGGCAGCTTTTGCTTGTACTGAACATAGTGATTCCAAGAAACCCTCTTACTCCAGCATTATTGCAAGGGAGTTTTCTCATCTCGGCACATGAGAACTGATGAGCGTCATCTGCAACTTGAGTAAGATCACATTTGAACATTCTGCTGCTCTCCCTTGACATCTGATGCCACAACTTAACATTTGTTGCACCATGTGTTGCTGGTCAGTAACTCCTGGCAGGAGGTGTCCGTCTTGTTCACTGTTTGCATTTCCCTTGTATTTACGCTTCTGTTCTGCCAGCTGCTGTGCTGGTCACTCACAACTGCAGAACAATCAGTTGGTCTTTTCCTAAACACTGAGGATGTTACTATTCTGAATTTATATTTCCAATGATGAGGTGAAACTTGACACAAAGAAAGCAGTCCAAGAACAACCAGAGGCAATTCAAGGTTTGAAAAAAAATCATATTAAAAAGAGATGATCATGGAGAGGCTGAGAGGAATGTAATCATCACTCCGCACAGCTCCTTATGATTACTGCCAAGACCATGAAAGCGCTCCAAATAATGTTGTGGTGAATGCTGTGATACCCACATGCAATACAGGTCATCTTCTGCTCGTGCAACCTGGCATTTGGAAAACCTATTGCATCAGCAAAGACAGCCAAGACTGAATAATCTCTACCAAAATAGCTGCAAAGCTATGCTAGCACTTCCACGCTGGTTGCACCAGCATTTTCTAGTGTTGATCCAAGCTCAGATATTCAAAACAAACAAAGAAATAAAGTGTTTTCTCCCCTTTAAGTGCTTTTTCTAGGTTTATACATCTACCTACTCAGCTCTCAATGTGGGTGATAGCAAGCTCCTAGCAATGAGAAGTCTCTGGATTTTATCTTTGCTGAAATCTCTGTATGTCCCCATGCAATGCTTTCCTCTGCTGAAAAAAAAGACCCCAGATTTTAAATCTCTTCACAGTACCCCTAGGAAATCAATGATCTTGATGGGTCCATTCCAGCTCAGTACATTCTGTGATTGTATGAAAACAGGAATGTGTCTCACCCAGCCTCAGCTCCTCTGGCTGTACAACTACACACTTTTCCTTCCCTCCTCCAAAACCCTCTGCAAACTCCTGGCACCTACTCTAGCCTTGGCCCGCTCCTCTCCCCTATCCACAGATAAAATTCTCCTTTTATTTGGCTTGTATCATGTCCCTGGAATCCTGTACTCCCTATCTGCCCCAAGCCTTGGAGTCACTCATCATCCTTAAATCTCACCTATAAAACCTCCCTGCACGGGTTACAGCCAGTTGTGTCAAGAGGGGAGAGGATATTAAAAAAATAAACAAAAATTTAAATCTATCCATCTGTATCGGGTGTGTGGTGAAAATGGTGTGCACGTAAAGAAGCTCTAGTGGATTGTCTCGGAGCTCCACAAGGAGAGAAGAAAACATAAACAAGTAGGTGACATCATAGATAAAACTCCAAGCCCACCGCTGGCACACGAGGCCAGGGGGCCGTGCGGGACTGAGCGCCCTGAGCCCCGCAGGAAACCCTGCCAGGAGAGACCTGCCCCTCCACGGACCTGAAGGGCAGACGGGGCGGCAGTAGGCGCATCCGCGGGTATTTTACAGCAAAATGAATTTATTTGTGGGCCAGGAGTGCGGGCTGCGCCGCCCCAGCCCGCTCGCCCTCCCGCCGCCGCGTTCGCCTCAGGTCACCCCTGCGGGCGGGGGGGGACGTGGGGCGGGCCGCTGTCCCTTTAAATAGCATTCGCTGGTTCACGTCGCCGCCGTCGCCGTGTAATAATTACCCGCGGGCCGTAGCGCCGCCTCCCGCTCCCCGCGGCCTCCCTTCCTGCGCTCCGCCAATCAGCGCCCGCCCGCGTCACTCTGAGGGCAACGAAACACGGAGAAAGGGGAAAAAAAAGTTTGGTGAGGAGCGAGCGGGGCCGGCGGGCGCGGCGGGCCCGGCGCAGGTGAGGGAGCGCGGCGGGGCCGGGGCGGCCGGGCTGGGGCTGCGGCCGCGGCCCCGCACCGCCACGGGGCGGGGGGACGGCGGCCGCCCGCCCACCGGCCTCGGCGAGCGGCGGAGGGGCTGTGGGGAGGGGCTCCCCCTTCGTACCCCCGACTCCCGCACGCAGCGGGCGAGGGGCTGCGGGGCGACGGCGGGCGCGGGGCCCGCGGCTCTTTCTCTGCCTTTTTTGGTGGTTCCGTCCTCCTCTCCCCACCCCCGGCGGGCGGCTGCGTGCGCAGGAGCCATCCCGGGGCAGAGGTGTTTGTACTCGTGTCCTTGGGTGGAAGGGAGAGGCAGAGCCGGCCCGCCGCCAGCGCCGCTCCGGCCGGGCCCGGCCCCGCGCCCTCCGCACGCACCGCGGGGCTTCGGGAGCGGGCGGGGGCCGGCGGCCGTGCCCTGCCGGCCCGAGGCTTCCCCCAGCCCGGGCCGGGCCCCGCTGCCCCTCGGGTGAGCCCAGTGCAGCGGGTTGGGTTGGTGTGGGGACGGGGGTGCTCGGGAATCAGCACGCACTTTGTGTTGTACCGCTCTTCTAGTTAAAACGAAGGTTAACGCTTGCAAAGTCTGTCGTACTTTGGGGTTTTGCTTTATGAAGAGTTATTGTTGTTGTTTTGGTGTTCGCCCAGGAACCCTGTGAGATTTAACCCGACTTGCCTCCTAGGCTTTGCCAAAAGCCTGGAGTGATAGATAAGGAGTGTGAACATCCACTCGTGTTTCCACAGGATGTTAGGATTGGGCAACCTTAGAAAATAAAAAGGGCAGTCACCTTACTGCTAATAACAACAGCAGCAACAACGAAATACAGCAGCTTCCACTGTATGTGCTGGTGTAATGTGGAGGCATTCAGCAAAACCATGGTAATTACTTCCCCCCCTGCATGGATTGACTTCAAGTGCACCGTTGTGTTCTGAAGTCCATTCCCGAGTGTTTGTCCAGGCTTGTCCTATAATAGGTGTCATTGCATAAGAGTTACAGGGAGCAAAGAGCGTGCCGAGTTTCTTTCACTCTTCTAAGGTTCTGTTTTCACATCTTAACTGTGCCAAACTCTGCACTGAAAAGAGAAGGGCACAGCTTGGTGAGCAGCCCTTTAAACTTCAGTGGAAAAAAAAAAAGAAGAAATGATTCTCTTCTTCCTCCTACTTACAAGTGAATATTTTTGTTTGTCTTGTGCTATCTTAAGTAATTTCTTGCACAGAGTGCTAATCCTCTTCTGAACTGTGTATGATGGTAAGTCAACAATTGAGGAAGTAAATATGTCAGTTCTTTCCTTTGTCTCTTTCTTGTCTGTCCTCTAACTTTTACAGCTTTACTCTTTGAATTTTATCTGATTTGTTTTTGTAGTGCTGAGTTACCTATACCTGTTCTTTAGTATCACCTAACTTAGAACAAGGGAACTGGCTCTTTTCTGATCTGTCTTGTATTTGTTCAGGCCAAAATAAATGTGTAATGGGAGGGGTTTTGTTCCTTATGATACTGAATAACAAAGTGACATGTCAGTGGCATAATTCCTTGGGTTTATTACTTTGCAGATAGAGAAGAAGATATTCTTCATTACTGGAAAAACTGTCTCCTGTATATATTTTATAGAATACCTCTTAAAATGTTTGCCTCAAAAACCTGTGAATCATGTAAAATTTATTTTAATCTGTTCCTGTTTAACTTCTTGACTAATCATGAATTTATGGCAGAAATTAACAACATTGTATATGACATAGTATACTTACAGGAGTGTGAAGAATGTACGTTTATATTTCAACTTCTTGTTACTTCGTGGTCTCAGATGGCATGTTCAAAACCTCTCAAATAGCTTGAAAGAGATAGTAGCAAGTTATCAGAGACAGAGTAGCATTAACACAAACTACTGAAAAGTTGCTATGGTTACAGATAGAGGTAATCCCTGTTTCTGTGAGAGTGTGGTTTTGTAACAGCTAAATTAATCAGTCTGATTTCTGAGAAAATTAGAAGTATACAAACTTGTGGCTCTATTTTCTTGGCAGTTAATTGCTATGCAACTTTTTTTTTTAAGACTGAATGGGCTGTGACTTGCATTCAAGACACATCATTTGACCTACAAAGATTATTACAGATAACATATAAGTGCTCTTGGACTGTGCTGAATTCACTGGAAACTGTAGTATGCTTATTTTGCTCCACCCAAAAGATACCTGATATCAAGGAAGTGTCTTTTAAAATGTCTAGATCATTTTTCAAGGACTTTGGCTGGAGCAAGTGATGTAGCCCTCTGTCACCAGAGACTTTGGTTGTGCCTCTGTACAAGATACAGTTCTGTGTTCTGATTTATAAAAAAAGAAAAGAAGAAAACGCCCAACAAGATCACACGCCCCCCAAAAAAACTCCAACAACCACCCCAAAGCAAACCAATATGGCAGCTGCTGAGAAATTGAGACCTGTTAGGAATATCCAGCTTTACAGGGCAGGGGCAAATGATTCTGTTAGAGCTTATTCCCTATATAGAAAGAGTTGGGATTTAACATGCTGGAACTTTAATAATATCTCAGGTCAGCTAGCTTTGGGTGGCTTGAGATAGCTGCTAAAACATCCAGGGGAATGTGTCTGTCTGCGTGTCTGTGCTGCTGTCCAGACAGCTCAGCAGACCCCTCTGTATTTACCACATGCACCTCTTTGTTGTTTCCAGATCTGATTATTGCAGTGCAGTAGTACATCTGGGATTGAAAGCAGCAAGAGGAATCTCAGAAGTTCAAGATTGCTGAAATCTCATCAGTCTGGTATGTTGTTCTCTTCAAACTCCTGGAATAGCAAGTTGAATTCTTTATATGTGAGGGCCTCCTTAGTTACAGCTAAGGATAAGTTTCCTGCTAGGTTTCTAGGATCTTGGCTTTTCATCAGCAATTTCATTCTCGGGAAGTAATGTGCTGCTAAGAACTATGAACTGTGCATTGTTGGGCTTCTGTAGAAGATTGTTTTTGGTAGTGGTGTTTGAAGCAGGACAATGAACCCAAGCTCTGGGGACCTTCAGTCAACATACACTCTGAACTTGTTTTCATCTTGCTTATCCAGCCTGGAAATTCCAGGTACATTTGCAGACTTTCAAAACTAAAGTCATGCTGGAAAGGAGCTACTGCTTGCAGACTTTGTGGAGACTGCACAGTGATGTATTCAAGAATGCATAATATGAAAAGGAATGTTCATTTCTTCACATGGTGATTTTTTTCCCCAATGCTTTTATGTATATATAGGCCTCATGAAATAATGGGGTTTTTAGGTTTGATTTAAAAATTAATAATATTAAATAAATAAATACTATTTCAGAAGCTGTCTCTAGCAGTAAGAAAAGCTAAAAGTCTGAACTGTAATAATAAATAAAAAATTCAGCACATGCTGTACTACAACATCATTGACAACCAGAGGGTAAAGTCCTTTTCTCTAATGCCAATTCAGTGTGTGTGTGCAGCAGATCAGTTCCTTTGCTACTTATTAACATATACAGAATCCAGGAGGTGCAAAACAGTGAAGACAGCTCTTGTGGTTCACACTGATCTGCTGGACATTGAGTAACCATCTCTTCATCTAATCCCTGAACAGCCATCACATGTAGCTTTTGATCACTACTATTCTTGTCTCTGTTTGAACTGCTGACTTAGAGATGGAAGGCTCTGTTCCTCATCTCTTGAGCTGTCAGGTCTCCCAAACTTGCTCTCTTATGCATGTGTAAGATTACAGAACAAGTGGCCTTTTAGCTGTTCCACGATTACCGTAGTCAAATGAGAGTCAGGTGCTCTCTTACTGTCCAAGTGCAAAGTTGAGTGGCAGCAAATTGATTTTTTTTTAACACTGCTGTGAAAGCTTCCCTGCTTAGGGTTCTTGCAGCTGCAGTCTTCTTTTTTTTTTTTTTTGGTTTTTTTTCCACATTGCTACAGATATTATAAGAGTAGCAAAGGCTTAACTTGAGCCTGAACCTTAAAATGTGCCTGTGCCATTTCTCCAGAATGTATATGTGTTTAGAGGGAAAATAGATGGCTTTTTGCAGAAACTGAGGCTAAAAATTAGGCTTTTAAGTCTAGTTTTACTACATTTCCTTCAGCATAGGATAATGACTTGAATAGCAATTTTTTAATGCATAGATTCCCAACATTTAGATACAGATGTGTTTACTTGTGATTTCTAGTCCAGTGACCTAGGGTCAGCCATGAATGTAGTCTGGATACCCGACTTCATAGACCATGGAGGGGATCTTCACTTTCATGAAGATGGCAAATTACTCTTGGGGCTTTCTTATTAAGACAGTTGTGTGTATGTGTTTTGGTTTTATGGGGTAAGCAAATCTGGGAGGCCAGTGCTGAGCAAAGGAGAGTTTGCTTTGCCATCTCCTTCTGCTCTGGGTAAGCCATACTCTTACTCATCAGAGGCCGGCCAAACTCCTGCCAGCTCAGAGACTCAAGGCAGGTGGAAGGGGCTGATTAGCTCTAGAGCTGGTTTCAGGAGCTGGCCAGACTGCAGGGCTTGCTGGGGGAAGAGGTGGGGAGGAAAAGGGATGGAACATCTCCCCTTTAGTGATAAGAGCTGCTAGTTGCCTGTGTGGCAGAAGCACAGGCTGGGATGTTTGATGATAAAAATTATTTTTCATTGCCATTACAAGGTGGTGAGACTGCTGTGGTAGCAAATAGAGCTGGAGACTTTTGGAGTAGTGTATTGGATTTGGGTTTTTTCCCCTCCTCTTTTTAAAGTACCCCAGCAACAATATTGACTATAGGGTTGTCATGTCTTCTAGCACTTGGCAATTTGGTGAATGCAATTTGTGACTTGTGCTGCTGTTTTTATGGGCCTAAAGTTAATGTGCTCTAAATTGAAGCTTTCCGTTGGTTACTGAGATATTTGAGGGACACTTGACTGGTCTGTTTTGTTTGCGTGAACTGTGTTCTTGGTTTTGATTGCATAGATAAGGGTTGGTCAAAAAAAGTGTCATGTGAGTATGAGTTATCCTCAGGGGACCCCAGATCAGCTTCCAGCAGTGCTGGCTCTTGCAGGGCACTGAATTCAGATGCAAGGGTTAAGGTCTGGTTCTTTCAGTTTATATTTTAGGTGTTGTGGGGGAAATTATTGTGAATATTGTCAATTCTGTTCTTGTAGTGTTTCATACGTATCAACTTACAACCAATTGCTGCTTTTCAGTCATACTTGGATTTGTGACATGATAGGTTGCTTTAAAATAGGTAACAAAAAATGTGCTATTTCATCATTTTAGCAGAAGTGTCATTCCTGAAGATGTTTTTTATGCTCTTTTTGGTGTATCACAGCTCAAGGGAGCACTTTGCTGTAGATATTTTCCTGATGTTGCATAGTATTTGCAGTAAAGCAATGGGCTGGACTGCCTTGGACCTTATTAATCTGTATTAGGGAAGTTAAAACTTCCCTGTTTTGTGGTACTGGTAGTGGGTGAAGTAAGGGAAGGCAGGCAGTTCCAACACTGGGAGAGGAAAGGTGACAAGAACCAGAAGCAAGTTTTTCCTCTCTGCACGAGAAAACAACCCAAATGTGCTTGTGCTGACAAGTGCTTTATCTTCATCTAGCTTAATATTTTTAGTTATTTTACTCTAAACACATGAAAATATTTCATGTAAGGCAACCTTGCTACCCAGATAAGTCTTGTGTAACTATGATACTTGTGGGTGCAGGAGGGAGCACTGACTGTGTTCTGGTTCTTCTCTGTGTTGCTTGTTAGGAATGGGGCAAGGTTCGTCTTGAACCAGGTGTCATATCTGCACTTGTGAAATATTTGTTAAGCCTTGTTTTGTTTTTACTCATCTTTTCACTGGATAGATGTGTAGAGAACCACGTCTGTGGTTTGCACGAAGGAAAAAGAACGACTTTTAATCTGAAAGACAGGTTTTTGTGTAGTGCTGAGAGGAAGCTGTGCCGTGAGAAACGCTGTTGTCATAACGTGACCAGGATCTTGCAGATTTGTTCAGTCGAGTGAAGCCTGAATAAGCACAAAAAGTTTCTGGCAGAAGCCGTGGTACCTTGTGGGATGGAGACAGTCACTTCCTGCGGAGCTCCTGCTGACTCATGCTTTAAATGGGTGGAAGTCTTTGGAACCGGCGACCCGATGTATTTTTAGCCGGGGTTACTAATTTACATAGTGTGCTCGGCCTCGCAGGGTAACTCCAGTCACCCTTAAAGCGCGGATGGGCTCCAAACCCACAGCTAATTTTATCCCATAAGTGGAGCAAGCGGCAGTTGTGTAATTGCCGCGGGAGAAGCGTTCCCAGCCTGCTCGGGTGCTATCCTCTCCTCCACCCCCGACCCCCCGTCCGTGAGCGGGGTGCCGGGAGGGGTGGGTGCCCCTCGGGGACCGGGGTCCGTCCCGGGCATCGGTCCCGGGGTGCGCCCGTCCGCGGCTCGGGTTTGTCACGGCGGGAGCGGGGCACGGTCCCTTTAAGAGCGCGCGCCCGGGGTGCCCGAGCCCGCCCAGCCTAACCTGCTAGCAAGGAAAAAGTTCTTTACGTGACGGACAGCCCGCTCCGCCAATCAGCGGCCGCGGCCCGGCCGGCGGGGCGGGTCTCCGCCGGCTCGGCCAATAGGAGCGGGAGGGCGGGCCCCGTGCCCAGGGTAGGTTGCGCCGAAGTGCAGCTCCAAGTGAAGTTAATCTGGGGTGAAGCGAACAGAAAATTGTGGAGATCGTGTTGGTAGGAATTTTGCCGTTCTAATCGCGTCGTGTGGCGTCGTTCCGCCCTCCGGGGCAGTGGAGTTCATGTGCGTGGGGCTTTCCTTCGTCGTTTCGCTCTCTAATGATGGCAGGATATTAACATTTATGCAGGGAAGCAGAACAAAAGGGCTCTTTAGACAGGAAATAAGGTGCTGAGAGGCTCAAACTTGACCGAGTTTCTTTTGTCATCTCACGGCTTGCACCGGGTGTTCTGGCGTGGAAGAATCGAGCGGTTCCACATTATTTTATGGAGAAATGTTAATTCTAAAATAGCGAGGATAATGCTGCTGTTTTGGAGTTACACAATGTTACAGGAAGAGAGCTCGATTTTAACTCTAACTTCCCTGATTCTGATGAGATTGGAGGTAACTAATTATGACAGCTGCTGTGGGATTATTCAGTGATAGCATTTGCTCCAAGTCATTTGTCTTAAATTGTCCTTTGTTGTATCACTGAAGGCTGCTGTGCTGTTGTCTGTGTGTTTGTTCTTGATGAGAAGAATGTCTCGCAGGTCTTTAGCATTTAGAACAAAGATATGTAAAAACTATGTAAAACATGGCAATCTTTTTCTCAATTTTAATCAGTTTTTTAGGGTGTCTGAGTCTGTAAGAGCTCTGATGACAAACACAGGCAGGAAGAATTAAGTGTTACTGGTCTGTGTTGTAGCTATTAGCCTTCCAGCCAAGGGAAAAAACAAAAAAGGCAGGGGGGAGAAGATTTTTTTCCTTTGGAATTGGTCTGAATATCTTTGGAAAGCTATATTGACTAATGGTAGCAGGTGTTTTATTTTAGTGAAGATTATTTTCAGTTTCTGTACCAGTTATATCATATATAGCATTTTTAGTGATACTTTGTGCATCTGAAAGGGCTTGAGGAACAGGAAAAGTATGAATTGCCGTGGGTGGCATGGGATAGGTTGAGAGGGAGGAGAGCAGGAAGTGGTGAGGCAGGAAAAGGGGGGTTCTAATGAGAATGAAGACTTTCTTTTAATTGTCACCCTTTCTGAGGTGAGGCCACATAAAAAACAAGGCTTTCAGATTGGGAAATCTATTTTCTGACTTCCCTAAATAGTTCCTGTTTATATAAAATCACTTGGGTTGATACATAGCTCCTCCTGGGATTTGGAAAGAAATACTCATGTCCCTAATACTTGTTGAGTCTAAGAAGTTTGATGGGTTTTGTATGATTAGTCCTTGTGATAGAAGAGTGGATGTGAAAAATTGAGCAACAGTCTTTCAAATGACCGTGGAAAACAATTGCTTAGACCTTTAGTGAATATAAACAAGTGTTATTTTGAAAGTATACCTCATTCTTTCAGTTTTACATTGAGCCATTCTGTTTTCTCCCAAAATGCTGGGTATAGATAACTTTTATGTATATATATCAGTGTCTTGACACACTGGTGTCTTGCTATGGGCCACTGGCTTATAGGTCTGAATTACTAATTTGCTTGTGCTGTCTTTATCAGTTTATGCCATTTTTAAATGTCCTGCATTGTATTTTAAACCCTGAAAATACTATTTTAGAGTGGGCAGTGACTATATATGGTCTTTTAGCTGAGAGTTGGGATAGGTTTCCTGTAGTGGGTTTAAGACCAGGATACATAAGTGTTTAAATACCTGGATATTAATTTCTTAACTTCCACGTGATGCTAGGCCTGAGTGGCTAGATCAGGTCTATGAGGTGAAGACAAGAAGAATACCAGAGTTAGCTGGAATGTCTCTAAACTTATGAGTATGTATATTAGAATTGCTTAAACTAAAGGAAGCCAACTGAAGTATTTGTGTGTTATTAAGTGTTACATTTAGCCGAAAGTTGCTTTCACTTAGAACAAGATAAAAGCTGAATACATGAGGCAGCCTAGTTCCTGTTGCTTGATCACTGAGGAGCTGTATTTCTTGGGTACCCTCTGGCCCCCAACTTAACTAGGAAAGATGTATTATCTGGGACCAGTTTTGCTGATTTATTCAACACAGGAGTGAAATGCTCAACTCTCTTGCCACATGTATACAGTTCTAATGCAGGCTGTTTGTAGAAAGCAAATCTGCCCTAAAGGATAAACATACCACTTTGCTGGCACAGCTGTACAACTTCTGTATTCAGGCTACAGCAAATGTTTCTTGCCTGCATTCAAAGCCGTTGCTGGCAGGACCCATGTTGTCCCTGCATGACGATTGGTTGTTCCAGCATTTCTTGTTCATAAAACCTTCTCCTGCACATGCTCCATCTGCAGATCTTAAACACTGTGAATGTGTTGTGTGCTGTGGGATTTATGTGTCTGCTTCTTGTGCCAGGATGGAATATACATCTCTGATGTGAATAAGAGATTGTTAAAATCCACTGTAGCCCTGTGTACAAAATGCAGGACCAAATTTTATCTCTCCTCTTTGAGACAAAGCACATCTGTGCTCTCCAGTCCACTGGCTGCTGGTGGCACTGCCCGGTGTGAGGTGGGTGGCCCAGCATGAGCTGGGATGATGACCCTGCACTCTGGTTCTGTTCAGTGCTACTTGGAGCAGGCTGTGTGCTGCCATGGGCTAACCTCTGTAAAATACCCCTGAGCCTTAGGGAGGGCTGATGTCCTCCCTGAAACCAGGAACCTTTGGATCCTTGCTGCTTGTGGGCCCTCTCTGCCATGCACAGGCCTCCTGCACGCTCCCAGCAGAGTGGGTTCTGTGAGCACTGCAGGCAGAATCAACTAGGCTGGCTCAAATTGTTCTGAACTAGTGGCTGGAGCCAACCCAAGTGGCTCTTTTCCCCTTCTCTTCCTCCCCCTGTTTCCCAAGTGATTTAGGGATCATTTCTGCTAATTGCCCTGTGCCCAAAGCAGAAGGGAGGGGGGAGAAGAATAATGTCATCCTAGAGCATGTCAGCAATATCCAAAAGGGGACACCTGCCCTTGGTTTCAGCTGTGGGGTTTGGCCTCTGACTGGTTTTCTTGCAGTTTCTAGGAAAGGGGTGAGCCGAGGAGGTGTGATCAGCACAGAGGTGCTGTTGCAGGGCAGATTGGTGCTGAGGACCAGCCCTCTCCTGCTGATACAAGGGCTCTAAGGAGATAGTTGTGTGTCCTCCTGTGGTGTGGAGCTGGCTCTGGGTGGGGCAGATCATCTGCCCAGTGATGTTTACACTGTAATAAGGTTTTGTGAAAATAAGCAGTTAATTACACGTGACCTACAAAGGAATAAAAATAGGTGGGATCTGTTCTTGGTTTAAAATCTGTTTAACAGAGGCATGAAACATGCTTGGGATTTTTAAACCTGCTTCATTTTTGGTTTTTTTTTACCTTTGGAAGTATCAGGAACATTAAGTCTTTCTTCCCTGTTCTTGTTGGATCTCTGAGATGTGTCATAAGCTTCTCAGCCCTTAATTGAAGGGGTGGGGTGGTATATTTTTAACAGATCCCTTCTTCCAAGTGTGTTTATAGGGCTTTTGAGCTAAACAGAGATGAGCTAAACCAAAGCTTTGACGGTGCAAAAACTGTTTCTCCTCAATAGTGTTGGGGTTTCTTTGCTCATTCTCCAGTTGCTGAAAGAAACTGAGGGTTTTTATTCATTTGAGAAGTAACTTTTTTGGCTATTAAATTATGCATTAAGAGATAAACTGAGTTAAATCCTAACATGATCCATCTGCTTCATGTAGATCAACTTAAGACAGTATTTTGAGTATTACTTAGATAAATGAACAAACTCATTTGAGTATTTCCTAAAAATAGCTCCTTTTTAAGAAGCAGTTTTATTCAACCCACAGTTCTTCCTTTAACTTAATGCCTCAGCAGTCTTGCAGGAGCTCAGACTGTCTGTGTGCCGAAGACCACCCCTGCTCAGCTGTTCTGCCCTGCCAGGATGTATTTGTGTCACAGACTCTAACCTTCAGGATATGGTATTTGTCAGTCTGAAACATAATAATCCTGTATCTGGAGAACTAAACTATAAACAGTGTGGCTGGCTTGGCAGGCCCTGGCAGCCACCCCAGCAGTTAACTAGCCCAGGGTTTGAGACAGCACTGCACCAGTGTGTCCTGTAATTCATGATGCTAATGCATCTTCATCTATGGAAAGGATTAGAGAGGCAAATATAAACTTAATAATCAAATTGCAATGGGAGCTTAAGAGAGGTATTTCTGAGATGGAAGTGAGGTGTTTTGGGCTCACTGAAACATTTTGCATGGCATGGGTTTTTTAAGCAAGGCCTGAAGTTTTCATCATTAGGTTGAATAAGGCAAGAGGCTGGATGGTTTTCATGTGTGTGCCGTGGAATATAACTATGCTGATGAAAGCATAATATTGCATGAGGAAGGCCGATATTTTCCACTTAAGGTTTTAAATTGTGTTTGGGGCAAGAGAACCACTGATTTTTCAGGCAAAAATGTAGCATTTTTTACCTAAATTGGACACATTAATAGATTTTATACAGAAGGCTATTTCAAATTTAGATTGCCAGAAGAAAACATTCAATGAGCTGTTGATCGTGCTGGTTTCAAGAATGGGGTGGCAGAGGGAGATATGAGACTGCAAAGAACAAGAAAATTGTTTCTCTGCTGTTCCCTGTATGAATTGTGTATTAATTTAACATGTTTTTCTAAAATCAGATGAAGTTAAGTCCTTAATGCAGTGTTGTGATGTACCAGAATGTTTTCTGTGCAATAGGATGATCTTGCATTGGGATCCTCATTATTGTCAATGTAGGGGCAAAAAGAGTGGTTATGAGTGTTAAACTGAAAGGTTTGGAGATTGCTGTCCTGGCCCAGCTCCTTCAGAATCAGGTAGGATGCTTATCAGGTAGCCTCAGTTGCTGATACAGGAGAGTTTTCTAAGTGAATTTCACCAGACTTCTCATGTTGGGATTATGTTATCCAAATATCGTGTTAGTATGACATGCTGTTGGATGTTGGTGTCAAGTCCTTAAGTGATTTTTTAGGTATTAATTAGAATTAGTTGTCAAACTCATGCTGTTCTCCAGGTGGAAGGTGACAAGAAAAGTATTTATTTTAGTGTTGTATGATACCAAAATATTTGATTACTAAAGTACAAGGAAAGAGAAAAAAATTGTGACAACATGGAAGTACTTTGCTGAAATGCTTTTTAGGGAAAAGACTTCAGAATGGCTCAGTAGAATTGTTTTGAGTATCAACATATTTTCATGGGGTTTGTTTAAAGTATCCTTGGAGAAGAGGGAGGCAGCATTAGTAACAATAGGTCAAGGTAAGTGTATTATTAGTTACATAACAAACAAATTGTCAGCTGTGTGTGACAAACCGTGCAGGGGCTAAGACTAGTGCTGAGATAAAGAAGTGTTTGATTTGTAGAATGGTCTGGCAGTTGGGCATGACTTTATTGCCTTTTTAATAAGTGCAGTCAAACTT
Source organism: Prinia subflava (assembly GCF_021018805.1). Taxonomy (NCBI): domain Eukaryota; kingdom Metazoa; phylum Chordata; class Aves; order Passeriformes; family Cisticolidae; genus Prinia; species Prinia subflava. Next base: position 8,085,779 of record NC_086261.1, read on the forward strand.
GGTGCTTTGAGTGCATTTAAAAATTATTTTAAACTTCTGTGCATAGCGGTGGAGTAATTGGCTTTAATTTTTTTCTTCCAGCATAACAAAAAAATCTAATTTCACACTCTGGTCACTTGGTTGATTTTGTTGCCTTCCTGCACTTGCTTTTCTCTTATTTGGTGTCTGTGGAACTTTTGACTGTTGCCTCTGGTCTCTCTTTCTGCAGGAATTAGCTTGTTATTCTGCAAAGTCATAATGTGACTGTGACCCATGGTCTTAAGTTTATACCTAGTCATTCTGTATATAAATAAATCCCTGATTAGTTGCTACCTACTTATCCTTCTGTCTTCAAGCTCAGATCACACACTACACAATCACAATGCTTGTAACATCAGTCTTCTCTGAATAATACCCGTGTCCTTGCTGCAGCTCTGACACTTTATTTTCTCAGACTGTCAAGGTCTGAAATGAAGAATTTATTGAAACTTTTTTGGATGGCCTGAAAGCTCAGCCTGATGAACTTACACAGGGTGGCATATGCAGTGTAAAATGTGCATTGCAGTGTTGCTGGGTTTCCTTGAGCAGCATCAAGTTTTACAATGGGACAGCTGGTTTTTGAAATCTAGGATTATGGGTTAAAATTAATTTTTCATTTAATGGAAGGGATACAAATATCCTTCAACAATTGTAGGGATTTTTGCCTTCACAAAAGAGGTGTGAGACAGAAGGGATTTCTGGGAGACTGAGTAAGGGCACTGGGCTTCTTTCCAAGCCACAGCAAGGACGCTGTTCTTGTGGGATCAGGAGCTGCTGTGCCTGGGACTGCATCCTTAGGCCAAGCTAAAGGGCTTTGTTCTTGCTGATAACCCTCCTGTTTCTGACTCGGTACAATATTAAAAAGGAAAATACTTTGTTCTTTTTTCTATTCTTTCCTGTTAGAAGCCCTGTTGGCTATAGTTTGTGAATGGAAGGGAACGAGCATCATGACAGAAAGCCACACATTGTTGACAGTTGAAGATCAATATCCTGTGACCAGGTTTTTTCCCCTCTCTTTTTATCCATTCTGAAATGTGATACTACCTTTAATATGCCAAGTGAAATAGTTGGTGATCTGGCCTGCTTTTTTCTATGTTTATCTATTTTTCCTTTATATCGTGAACCTTTCTTTCTCTAGAAAGTGCTGTTACTTTGTCATGTGTCAATCTGTTCTCTGGCAGAACACAATCACTGTGGCAAGAGGATAAAAAGAGAAATCTGATCTACTTAAGGAGTTATTGTTCAAAATGCTTCTAAAAATGTAAATTTGTTTATGTGGCTTGAGGAAAAAGGGGAAATCCTGTGGCACTACTTAGCAGCTTGGCCTTTTTGGTTACAAGTCCCTCCTGTAAAGCCATTTACGGCTTTATTTTTCTATGTAGAATCGTAGGAAAAAACTCTGTACAAAGGTAGCATAGTAATAAGTGGGGAGACAGTGGCATCCAGCCATGCTATTTTTAGGTGATTGTGTTCTTAACTTGCTGATCTAAGTGTTCTGGACAGTGAGTGGGGGAGACATTGTACTAGAAATGTGTGCTCACATAGCGGAATCTTGTCTGGAAACAGAATGAATAGCAGACTTGGTTATCAGGAGGGCAGTTCAGAGTTGTAACTGGAGTATTTGTAGGTTAAAAGGATGCCCTGGTGATTAAAGCACTGTGTTTGCAATGCAGACTCTTACTCGAGAGCTGTCAGCTCTGGCTTTCTCCTCAGTTGAGAAACTGAAATATGTGCAGTCTGTTCTGTAAGGGTTTAGGGAAGAAGTGTAAAAAACTATTTTCTGTTCCATGATGGCAGTGGGGGAAGAAAGCCAGTTGTCCTCAATCAAGTTGCTTCCAGTATTTTTTTAAGCTTTTCTTAAACAGTGACCTCTCCATCTGAGCAAGTGGTGTACTTTTGGAAACCTTCACAAAGGCGAGTGTCTCATTGCAAATTTCTGGTAATTCCCTGGCCCTTCATCTGTTAACTTGACACTTAGATAGTTAAAGCTGACACAAGACAAGTCTTACTAATTGACGCTCTGACCTCCTGGTGATGGGTGCCTTTTTCCTTGGCTTAAGCTGTAAGTGAGGCTATGCCTTAAATTTTAGTTGTGCTGCTGACTTGGTAGGTTCACCTTCCTCCTGCAGTGCATTGTTAACTTTGACTCTTCTGGAACAGAGCTGCACCATAAACCAGATAAAGAGCCAGTCCAAGCTTTTGAAGAAGGAATTCTTCAGGGTAGATCCGTTCCTGTCCCAGCAATGCTGTGACAGAGATGTCTAAAACCAAATTACCTGTATCATGAAACCATTGCATTAGGTGCATATGAATGGATATTGAATGCATGTTGTGTAAAGGTTGCAGTTGCATGTTTACACGTTCCATTGTTTCAGGGTGACAAGTGACAGCTGAGAGGAAACTAAGGAAAGAGGCAAAACTTCAGAGCGTGACCAGTTGGTCTGTTCATCTCTTCAGTGAAACTTGACAGTATATTAAAGTGATGGATAAATACCAGTTGTCCAACATGGGCAGCTGCTGATCACCTGTGTAGTATTTTCCTATGCTCTGTACAGGGTGATAAGTTTTAGTATGTAGATATCTACATAGTACATGTAATTTGTTTGGGATCATGTAAGCTGGCTTCCTCAGTGATTGAAATAATAATTAAAGGATAAAAAAAGCAACAACCCCCCCACAATAGCACTGAGGTTAAAACAAAGTAATACCTTTGAGTCCCTTGACTAAACTTACAAGAGATGAGGAATGCAGCTTTCCCTCAGGGAACATTGTACTTACACCTCTTCTACCGAAAACTTGTCCTTACATACCCTCTTTCTTTGGTCAGGCTTCAGCTTTAGGTTGAGTTCCCCATCAAACCACAGTAAGGGTATTGTGTAATTTTGCACACTTAAATTAGACATAGTGCATAATTCTAAATAAGCTACACATCACGCATGATAATCACAGTGTTCTTGGAAGTTAAGCTGAATTCAAGATGCCCTAGCCAGAAATGATGATTTTTTTTTTTTTTATTAACGCATAGGAACCCTTATATTAGAGCAGGACTTCCCTTAGCATTAGGCCCACGTAGAATGTGGCATTATAAGCTAATTAAAATTCTACATAGCACTGTTTATGAAAACAAATTATAATGTGTTTTGTGCTTACTGTCAGTTCTCAGCAACAGGTGCTTTGTTAACAAGAAGCTGTCTATTTTGGGAACTTGTGTTAAAGCGGCTTTTATCTCTTCTGGGTTTGATATGCTTAAAATAAGTGAAACTTATGCTGTATTGAGAGAAGATTACTTATTCACTGAAGCTCAAAAGAAGCGATTACTGAATCTATATCTATTCTTTCAGTAATTATGAGGGTAATCTTGTAAGTGTTTGAATCCTTCTTACAGATTATTTCTCATCAGTGTGTAAAGTCAAACCTGTTTTAAAATACAGCACCAAAGATAGTTTATGGAGTTGCTCTCCTGCATCTCTTTTGGCCTGGTATTCTAAAGGAACTTAAAGAATTCTAGAATCTCCTGATTCTAATTTTATACAACCTCTGATTTCTGAAATGGCCAGCTTCAACATCTGATACCAGAAAAAGCAGAATGCAACCCTGTCTGGTCTGTTTCAAAGTATCTCTCTTACCTTTTGTAGAGCATTTTAAAAGAAGGCATTTCTGTAATCTTACAGATTTCAGGTAAACCTTAAATTTATGGGGCTGTGTAAAAATATGAAGGGCAACTCAAGGATTCCTGCAGCACCTGAATGCCAGAATACAGGTATGAGAGAGCACAAACTCTAGGGGAAAGAAAAGTGCTCCTAAAGCAGTATCTCTGACTTGTGTGGCTTGACACTAGTTCAGCCATACATGATGGAAACTGTGCGAGCTGACATAGCCAACTGCTGATGAGCAATTACTGACATGGTTTGATTTTCCTAATGGGTGTAACTTCTGAATTTTTATTCCTTTTGAGCAGAGATGCCAGAGCAAGTACTCTCTAAAAGGGTGCTCTTTTAAAAGTAGCTGCACAGGTTGTGTTACTTCACATCAGGTTTCTGTGTCAGTCTTGTCTCAGAGACAGCCATCTTCCAAAAATGGGCCCGCTCAGCCTGTCTGCCTGAAATCTTGGGTGAGCCAGGGAGGCTAAACTGAGTAAGTACAACTTCATATTTGGAGAGGAGGACACTCTTCTCTGGCTTGTGTATGGGCATAGAGTGCTTTGGGTAGGACAGCATGACCAGTGGGGTTAGCTGGCCAGTGTCCTCTGTGTTCCTCAGATATGCCTCTTGAGCTTCTCTCACCATGCCTCCCCCACGCATGCCAGATCAAAACAGCTTCCTGAAACAAATGATATACTATTTTCTCGTGTTGACTTTCCTTTGTCTGTAACTCATTTAGAAATTGTCTTTACTATATACTGAACAACTGTAGTTACTGTGTTGCTCTCAGTGCTTTTAATGTTTAACTAGTTATCTTCATTGATGGCTCCCTGTAAAACAAGCGTGTCTAACTCCAAGGGTTATTTGGTGTTTTTTCTCTTGAACCCAAGAAGTGAATTTTGTTGTGTGTAGGTTTTGTTTTGTTGTTTTCACTTGCATTCAGGCTGACCTCTCCAAAAAGGCAGCTTTGTCAGCTTAGATCTTCTGCTAGTCATCACTGGAGAGACAGAAACTTGTGCCTCTCTCTGAAAGCATTTCTATATTCCTCTGGACTGGAGTTTGCTGGATGAACTGGGCTTGCCTACAAATGTATTGTGCTATTGGGGAATAAGAGGTTTTTAAGTTTTCCAAGTCAGAGGAAAAAATTATGTTTCTTTGAGTTCAGGAAGTTTGGATGCTGTCATATGCAAGGGTCTAATTCTAGTGGTGCTACAGTGTTAGTCTAGAGTAACTGGTAAGCCTCAATGTACAGGCTTAAATGTGCAAGCAGTGATATAATTCTTGACATCTTGACTTGTATTTGCTGCTTTAGACTCAAACTGAAATGCATGATCAATAGGAGCGTTGAAGGCTTTATATGGAGCACTGCACTTAATCTTTTAGCTGTCTTAGCAGTTAGCAGATGCTCCATAAAGTAGTGGTCGTTCCTCAAAAAAACCCAGCATCACACCAGTAGCTCTGTGTGGCAGCATCCGGCAATTCCAACACAAATCCTTTTGTCTGTGCTCTTTGAAATGCAAAATAAATAAAATATGATTCTTCCTACTAGGTTATAAAATGTACCTCTTACATTGCCTGCTAATTATTGGGGTTTTTTTTAGAATTAATCTTCAGTAGAGTAATGAAGTTCATGGAATTGGCCCTTTATTTGGTGTGTTGACTATACTAGAAAGTTTGGAAATTAAATATGAAAGATTTGCTTATACTTGTTTTTGTTTGTAGGCTTTTGAGTGGTCACTGCAAGCAATTAGATACTTTTGCATGAGGTGAATGAGAGTCTGAGGTACCACTTTTACAGAAGTTAATCTTTAGGTCTGGTAATCTGTGCTTTGCAAAGGTTAAGCATGGTCACAAGTAGTAATTACAGTTTCAAAGTACCATCTATTAATAGTGTATATAGACAAGGATGGAAAACTGAGTCCTTATTATCAGTGATCTCCTTGATACCAGTATACAATCTGTGCATCTTTGTTCTTGCTTAGCAAGAGTGGAGAGGTTGTAGTGAAATGTTCTCTTGTTCCTCATAACCTTAAGTACAAGAGCAGTCAGCTGTAGTTAGCAGCATCCATGTGTTAACACTGGAGGCTTTGTCTGTACCAGGTGTTCCTGGGTCTATGATATTCTGGCTCAGATTAGTTATAGAAGTTGCTGTCCCTTCCTAAAACCTGAACTGTTTTCTGTCCATCTGCCACTTCTGAGTTTGCACTTTGTCGTGTGTGTCTCTTTTCCACTAGTGTGAGTCTTTCACGGTCTTTCTGACATCTGAAATCTGAGATATAGCTTTCTTAAGTGTCCAAATTTTATTAATATTTTAATTTTTGTATGGAAGAGTTTAAACTTGCTATCTATTAAAATTGGAAGTGAAGGAAAGACTTCTCTAACTTATTCTTTTGTAAAGTTTCTACTAGGAGTGTCTAGTAGAAGTACTTGATTTTAGCCTAAATTAAGTCTGTGCATGAAACAAAAACAAAAAGCTGTTCAACAGGAATTGACAGGAACATAGTAGATATTAAATGACTTGTCAAGTGAGTTAGAAGAACATCTTATGTAAGTCTTTGGTCACTAGCGTGAGTATTTTGTTTTTGTTATGAAGTCATAGAAATTCTACTTCAAATTGCAATTTAAAACTTTAGTTTGTTTGAGCAGGAAGAAATCTGGAGGCTCAGTGGAATGAGTTCTTTAAAATGCTTTAAAACAGCTTTAAAATATATGGATTCTCTTGGTGCTGGGGAAGTTGGAACTCTTGTGTTTTGAAAAATGCAGCAGCTGTGTGTTCTACTGCTGCACGAACAAAGAGGTCGCTGCCCTTACAGATCTGCTTGCATAGTTGGTCCTTAACCATATTCACTTTTTTTAACTCAAAGCATTCTGATGAAACTGGGTCAGAGTGTAACTACACATGTAGCTGTGCTGGCAAATGTGAACCAGCTGCAGTGCCTTAGCAGGGGTGAGCTGTAAGATGAAATGACATGTCTGACTGCAACCAGCAAGCTGGGCTGAGCTGTAATGACTGAGGCCCCTATTCAAATCTGCCAGTTCTTCTTGGCTCCATAGCAAGTTGCTGGGACATGATAATACCTTAAAGCAGCTACAAACGACTGCTCAGTGAATGTAAATTGGAGCCTTTTGGGAGACAGCAATGGAGTAAAAAAAAAAAAAAAAAAAAAAAAAAAAAAGGACTGTTCTGTAACTTGCTGTTAATTTGTGAGTCTAGTGCTTTATACTCGGAGTAATGTCCTGCTTCCAGCAGGACACCTGAGCAGCAAATTTCAATATGAACTGGTATCCTCCATCAAACCAGTGCTTTGGGAGCTTCTGCAACAAGATTCAACAGAACTTTGCTCTTGGGCTTTTATTTGCCCTTTGTTTTGATAAGCCTGTAGAGAAGTGCATTTCCTATTTATTGCTTTTTGTACCAGTATGCCTTTTCATATGGTGGTACAGGTGGTGTTGAGTATCTGTGCCAGTACATGCTACAAACTGAAATGTATTTTTGTGTGCCCAACTTTGTCTTATTTGTGCCTGGAATGAGGCTTCGTATATTTAAGCAGATGCATTACCACTTCTTAGGTTCTTGCTTCATTAGCACAAAGGGAAAATGACCATTCGTGTTGGTGCTATTTCAGTCAGTGCTAAACTGCTTCATTATAAAGGTGATTATGACAGAGGGTGGAATATATTATTCACTTATTGAAATTGGATTTATCATTTGAGTTGAGTGTCAGGTAAAACTGTCAGTGTGCTGATTTTGACAGTGAAGAGTAGCTCACACTCAGTGTTCTGCTTTCTCTTTGAGCAGCAGTTTCCAAGCTGGCATCAGAAGGGTTCAAATTGTGTCTGTGCTGCTGAGGCACAATGCTGTTTGGGTGGTCTCAGCATTGGCTTTTGGGAGGGTTCTTTCCCATACAGTCACAGATTTTAGGAGTATTTGCAGAACACAAGACTATACTGCAGGATGTGTGGATCTGCTTGTTTTCCTTACCACAACTTGAAATATGAGGGTAACTGGTATTCAAGAGACCTTTTTCTTTGGGGAAGACATATGAAAAGAAAGCTGGCTTCTGTGCCAAATTTTTTTTCTCCTTGTCTAGAATGGAGGGGGGGGGGGGGGGGGAGAGATTATTCTTAAATCTTGTGTGTTTAATCCTGCTAAATGCTGCTCTCTCTGATCTTACTGATTAACATTTGAAGCCTATAAAGCTAGGGTATCAGTTATTTGAAACTAGTGGCATATAAACATTTTAATTAAAGAAAAGAAGAAAGGGGGAGCGGGGAGGAAGACCAGTGCCTGCTTTGTGGGGAATAGATGTCTACAAGCATTTTGTTACTTGCTGTACAGAGTATTGGAAGATGTCTCTTTCTCCAGAGAAAGTGATGTCCAGAAGATTTGCTCTGCTTTAGTGTTTCTGCAGTATCAACTCAATACGTTTTATAGGCATGTTCTTTGCATATTTTTTGCTTAGTACAGAGAGGGATTTACTCTGAAGATGTGCTGTGGTGAGGAAGGAAAGGTGGGACCTGTAGCAGCAGTAAGAGGGCATTTTTAAATGCATGAAGTTGTGTATTATAGGAGTAACAGGAACAGGTAGACTGTAAACACCTTATTTGTAGGAAAAGGAGGACTTAGCCTGCCGAGCTGTGTGCTGCCATGCTTCTAGTGGCAATAAATATCTTTAAGAAAAGAGAGATAATTTTAGCTGAAGTTCACCAATTTTTAGCTAATACAGAAAGAGGGTGTTTATTCCATAATCTTCAATGAAGTAGATGTTCTGAGGTTGCACTGAGAGGAGTTGTTGAAGGCTCTTACACTTCCCTCTAGTCAGCTCCTTCTCATTAGTGCTTGTACAACTGGTTATACAACTATTGTAAAGCAAAGCAGGGAATGTCTTAAAATACTGTGAAGAGCTCTGTTGGTTTGGGCTTTTTTTTTCTTTAAGTTAAATCAATTCTGCATTCAGAATAACCTTCAGAATTCATAATATTACCCTGTGAATGCTGTGCAGGCACAGCTCTAGGGGAACAGGCAGAGCCCAGAGGCATTTCCAGAGCTTGACAAGCTCCCTGTTTGTTTTGTGACACCTCAAACTGAGGGGGACATACATCTAGTCATGTTGATCCCAAGGCCTTGTTGTCACTTCAGCTATGAAGCTGCTTCAAGTGTCATATTGAAACCAAGCTAGGGGATGCCATTTTTGAAATTATGGATAGTGTATGCACTTGGGATTTATTTTACAGTAGACTTGATGCTCAGCAAGGGCTTGCTGCCCCTAAAAAGCGTTGTCCTATTTTTAGCCATGTCACTTCCTGTGCAGTGTATGTCATTTCTCTGGAGTTGATCTTCTATCAGATCAGCAAGCTCTCCAGTGCACCAGAACAAATATTTGTGTTGTTTCCGTGAGATGCTGAGCTGATGTGGCTGCAGGCAGGGACAGGGGGGCAGCAGTGGCCAGAGCTGTGGGAGCAGGCTCGCCCCTCTGGCAGCGCTGTTTCAGCGGTCACTGCCCACCTCCACTGCTTTGGGATGTTTGGGCTCGGTGGTAACTGTGGGTCTTCCTGCGTGAGGATTTAAGGACCGTTTTGAAACAAAAATCATCTGAAGCTGAGCCAAGAACTGGGCTGATGGGAGGTCCTTCCCTCCCCCAAGAACATCTGTTCAGTGATCTCTCGGCGCTGGTGTTTGGTGCGATGGGGCCGGAGTGCGGTTGCTGTGCTGTGGCTGTTTGCCGGCGGCAGGAGCGGTCCCTCGGTCCTGCTGTGTCACCCGGCCCTGCCCTCCGCGGGAGCACGGCTCAGTGCCGCGGCAGGAACTGCCAGTACTTGGGTCTCTTTCGTTCTGTTTTCAATGCCTGCTTTTGGCTAGTCATTCTCTCAATTCTTCAAGCCTGCCCTGCTGCTGAAACAGGCATTTCCACACGTGTCTGCAGCTAGACCCTCTCTCCTGCCCAAACAGCACATGTGTGACAAATGAGCTCAGAAACCAATCTGTGTTGAAACTAATTGGCAGAAGGTGGAGTGGTTGATTTTTTAAAGTTTGATCATTTCCTTGTTTCATTTTGGTGTGTGTGAGCACTGAAAGGGCTAAGCATGGGAGAACTTCTTATACTGGTGTGACATTCTGTGGCTTTAGGGTTCAAATAGATGAGTTCAGCCATCCCAGGAGCTTACAGGCTGCAAAAATATGTGTTGTCCCTCCTGGTCACATGTCCTCCCTCACATCAATTCCACAGGCTCTCCTGTGTTGGACTTTCTACTTGCTGTGTTTTTGCACATGAACTGATTGAGCTCACTGAACTGTCAGAAAAGTTGGTGTTGATGATGGTCCTTTCTTTTCCTGATGGTAGCTCACAGCAGTAAATGTGTGGGAATTGTCTCCTTCATACCCAACAAGCTGTTGTCTTGGTGCAAGTTCTCCTTTGACTTCATAACATTGCATCACGTTGATCCTATCTCTTATTCATTGTATTTCTCGAATATTAGCAACCAGGGGAAGATCTTCGGCTTCCTGTGGCCCTTATTAAAACTCTCCAGAAGAATCCCTGGCACTTCCCTTTGGAGACTGAAGTATTTTGGAGCCTCATGCCAGTGGCTTGTGCTTTGACTGGTGACAGGATCCATTTGTTAATGAACTTGGGAACTGGCTTAGCTGGAACTCAGGCCAGCTTTTCTTGTTTTTCGTCTGGGCATCTTTGGGCACCTTTCACAGTTTGTTTATTGAATTAGGGCAGAACTTTTTTTTTTTTATGTCCATGTTAAGAGATTGTTATTCTGTGTTTGTGTTAGCACCTGGTCTCTTCAGCAACCTTGTGTTGGGGAATATTAGCAGTGGCTGGTGCAGTTATTGAGTTTCTGTGTGCTGCTTGAAGCTAATATTGAACAGAAAGAAAATCATGGTACGATCTGGAAGTTAGTGTAGAGTTCTTTAATATGCTGCTGCCTAAAGTTAAAAGGATTAATACTTGTATTATGACATTGAATCTCTATTAGCTCTTGAAATACTCAGTCGAAAGTGTTTTTAATTAGTCTTTCAATCTCAAACATTCCATGCCAAAAGTGACTTGCGTAAAGTTTCAGCTTTAAATTGGTTCTGGTTACCAAAGCACAGCAAACTCATATTCATTTGCGCTCCCCTGAAATGGCTTCTCTGAAATGTTGGGCCCAGCATGAGAATTAAATTCCACATGCACTACTTGCAGTTTCATTCTGAAAGACTGTCTGGAGAAAAGCAGGAATGAAAGTGCTCTTTCAGCTACAAGTACAGTACTTCAGCAAAAATCAAATTTAGCTGTGGTGTGAGGTCAATGGGGGCTTTGTATGTCGAAAGCAAGTGCTTCTCTGTTGGGGTGGGGGAGTGTAGTCAACAGCTGAAATAAGCTTAATTGCAGGTTGAAGCTGAAAAAGATACTATCAGATTTTGTCTTCCTGCCTGTACATCTTCCTTGTTTTGTATCTTGAATCTTTCCTCGTCCATAGAGTACCTTATTGCTGTGAGCAGAAGACTTGATTTGTTTCTGTGTTGCTGTTGGCTTTGCAACCCAGAGGTTTGCTCTTGGTATCAATTTCATATATTTTGGGGAAATAAAAGCAAAATGAAGTGGATGTGGGTGTGCGAGAAGATGAGGAGATTTCTCTGGAAACAAAATAGTGGGAAAGTTGTTTGTCTTTGGCTTCAAATACATCTTATGTAAAAGGATATATTTTCTACTGTGATACTTCTCACTGTGGTTTAATCTAGTTTTATAATATGGCAATTGGTGAAGTATTCAAGTATCTTGAAACCCCTTTCCCTCTGGATTTTTTTCTTTTTGTTTGAAATGTATACTGATGTTACTTTGAAGACTGATTTTATTTTTTCAGTAACATTGCTTATCTTTGGCTTGACTTTCAAGAATTAAAATTATCAATGCTTCAGCTTACTTTTTAATCAGGAAATGGTAGACCTAAGTTGGTCTTGAATTAAATATAAATAATTGATACCTTGATATGCCTATTTTCTTAATGAGAAGTTTTTTCTTTCAAAATTGGTTTAAAAAGTGCAGTTGTATATTTATGTATATATATTAATATTAATTAATTTTGTCTCCTGAAATGACATTTCAAAAATGATTTGCATTAGACCACAAATGCAAGTTAGACCACTTGGTAGTAGTTAGGAGCCTCAGAATACTGATGGAAATTGTTATTTGTTGTATTTTTTTTGTAATACCTTGCAAATATCTGTAAAATTGATTAATGCAAGCCAGGGGAAAAATTAGAGTTTTTATGAAAACCTAATTTAGGGATGTTGAACAATGTGACAACTCATATGTCATATATCTTATAACGTGTATATCTCTTCTCATTTTTATTATATTTTCACCCAGAATTTATAAATAGGAAGTTATGGACTAATATTTTTGACTGTAAGGGTGATTTTCTCTTAGTGTGTGTAAAAATCATAATATGAGGTTTGTGGTAAGCAGTTGTGTCTGTCGTCTTTCACCAATGGTGCAGTGACTAAACAGTGACATGTGAATTCATGTGACTGTTGTTAATTATAATTACTATGCAGCCAGTAAGCCTGTGTTCCCATTGTCTCTTATTTTAGAGTTCTCATGCACAGTGTCAGGTGTTTAGGTCTCAGCATAAGTGTCCCCCTCCCCTACTTCCCTTACCTGACTGCCAGAAGCAGTAATACTTCCAATATTTGCTGAAATTACTTTTCTTTGTGGGGTATATATTGAAAATAAATTGGTGGAGCTGGGAGGGTGGGTTATGCAAAGCCTACATATAACTGTGTTTGTGTTATTGGGCAGACTTTTTGGGAAAGGGCACCAAGTTACCCACAAGGCATTTTTTTCTGGAAGGTCTTTTTGCTGAGCTGTAGGAAATTCCAGATTTTCAAATGTCAGCTGTAAAAGAAGGATTTTCTCAGGCCTCTAACTACTGGGTTGTGTGTATCAATTTCAGGTTTATAGAAGAAGGGAGAATGGCTCAAGAAACCAACCGTAGCCAAGCGCCCATGCTTTGTTCCACTGGCTGTGGATTTTACGGGAATCCTCGCACAAATGGCATGTGTTCAGTGTGCTACAAAGAACACCTTCAAAGGCAGAACAGCAATGGTAGAATTAGCCCTCCTGGTAAGTAACCCAAACACTGGTGTGTGTGTGTGTGAACAGCTCCACGTGGCACTGAGGGCAGCAGCTTCCTGGCCATACCCACTGATTGTTGGAGCATTGGTGCAAAACATTTCACTGCAGCATCCTCACCTTATGGAATGGGCTTGGATGGGGTGCTCATAATGTAATTGTGCTGCCACTAATCTGCTCAGAAGTAGACTCTCTCTAATACCTTTTGCAGTCATTTGTGTGTTTCTGATTTGAAATCATAAAAATGCAGAAAAAACACAACACCAACATATTTTTGCTGAAATCACTGACAGAGGTAGGATTGAGCTTGCAGAATGTTTGTGAAAAGCATTTTAAGTACAGGTATTTCATCTCTGCATCCTCATGCTGAAGGATTAACCTGTACTAACACTTGATAGTGATGTGTTTTTCTTTTGAAGGCCTTCAGGAGCTTTTGTGCACATCTTTCCAAAACACATCTTTCCAAAACTGCCCTTGAAGGCCTTCAAATAAAGATCTGCTCTTATATTGCCTCCTTACTAAAATTATCTCAAGTTTCATTTCCAGGTCAGAAAAAGGCAACAATAGTTTCTCCTTAACTTCACATACTTTCTGTCCTTTTTGTCCTGGTGCCCTGTGTACTGTTGCCTTTCTTTTAAATTGAAATAATAGCTTCTGTTGAAATCTGAGGATCTGGGTTCTACACCTTCAAAATGCATCTGGAGTTGGCATTAGGATGCTATACTGGTGTTCTCACAGATCCATCTTGGTTTTTTAAACAAAACAGCAGCTTCACATGTCAGAGTACAGCAGTTCATGCTATGAAAGTTGCTCGTAGATGCTTTAATTAGCAAAAAAATAGTAATAGTTTTAAAACTCCAGCTTCAAAATTTTCTGCAGTGTAAGTTCTGGGGATCTGGGGCTGGAACAAGCTCAAAAAATGGCCAAACAATTATTTTTTTGTAAATTTACTTTTCATTGTGGTGTAGACAGAGATTCAATTACTTTCCTGACTGATGTTTTAGGGATCGAAGCGTAAATGTGTAATTTTTGTAATCCCAGGAAATAGCATAACACATTTTCCCGGGGTGTGTCTTGCAGCAGCCTCTGTCAGTAGCATCACCGAGTCCTTACCGGTCCAGTGCACAGAGAGCAGTGCCCAGGAAACTCAGTCCACTTTAGATTCTACATCGACTCCATCTATGCAGCCAAGGTAAGGTGCTTGGGTCTGCTCCGTGTCTTCATGGAAAAATCTGTGTCAAAATGATTAAATGAAGTGTGCTGATCCTGCATAATTAAATGCTGGAACCAGGATTAGGAAAAGGTGTAAGATTTCAGTGCTAACTTTAAAGCATGGGATCTCAGGGTGAATGCTAGCAGATCTCTGTGCTTCATCTGGCATTCAAATGGAAATTTGCCTTTAGAATTTAGCCTCAAATAGAAGGTGTCAGCTTCTGTTCTGCAGAGATTTGTCTGGCTGTTCTTCTGCTTCCACAACGTGAAGCTGTACATTTACCAAAGGAGAACTCTTTTCATCCTGGAAATCTGAGGATTTTGTCAAATGGCAGGGAGCTGTTTACTAGAGATCTCATAAATAAATGTATGATAATGTGTTAACAAGCCTTGCTTTGCAAGGATTGGAGAGTACTAGAACAGGATAAAAATGCAAGTCTTGGTACAAGTTGTACTACTGAATTGATCTCTTATTAAACAAGTAATTTCCATCTGGATTATTCAAGGATACATAATGTCCTCTTGTAAATCACTCAGACTTACTAAGTGTTCTCCATTTGTAAAAGCTAAATATTTGTTTATATTTAGTAGCTCCATTTCAGTTTAGTTCAGTTCACAACCAACAGCAACTTCAGTGCTTTGGAATTTTTTTGAGTGAAAAGTGTTAGTGTGTTATATCCTATGGAAGCTAAACTTGCAGTAATACTCATTTCAACTTTTCTTTAAAAAAATGAATGTAGTAGAACACAGGCTGAGGGTGATTTCATCAGTTACTGCTGACTGATTCTGCTCAGACTGTTTTCTGCTCCCTAGCTTTTTATAGGAGGTGTTATCTCATGCTTGGATCCTGCATATGAACTGAGAGCTAGGTGCCATGCTTGATGCTATATTTAGTTTTTCCATTCTGAGGTTTCTAGTTGGGGTAGAAAATACATATCTTACCCTGGAACAACTCTTCTGGTGTGTATAAAAGAAAAACAAAAGTTCATCCAGGTCAGTGCACAGATGTGAACCAATTACAGTGCCTTGACTTTGTTCTCTCACCACTTCAGTAAAACCATGAAAGAACAGAAGTACCTCACTGATCACTAGCTTGATTACTGGCTGCAGGAGAAATGAGTGGATGGTTGCTCTTGGACTTGTGCTTTGAAAAAATCAGTGTCACTTGCTTGGTTTTTTTCAAAATAAAAAAGCAGGAATTCAGCTTCAGTCTCTGAAAATACCTCAGACTTACAATACTCTGAGGACAGATAAAATTAATTGACAATGCCCTTTTGCAGGTGGCCAGACGGGCAGTTCAAGACCTACATGCAGTTCTTGGCAATTAAAATTGCAACTCCAGTGCTTTGGTTGTGCCATGGAGTGCTGGTTCATGGGCTGCTGGATAATCTGGTTTTTGCCTTCAGAGTGAATCCTGCAGTGGAAAGGAGGAAAAAAAAAATGCAAACGAGACAGTGCCACCTCTTGCTTGGGACTTGAGCTCTGTCTTGTTCCATAGGAGAGCTGCTGGATGAGCAGCTTGGCTGGGAGTGATGGCTAGTGTTGAATTGCTCTCTCACCTGCTCAGGGTGTTCATTGGTGAGTGTTCAGCCGTGCTCTGATTGAGCAGTATGGCTAAAGGGTTGGGAAGTTTGGCCTGCACCACTTTACACTGTGAAAATCCAAGGGGTTCTGTGTGCAGCTGCTACAGCTTGATTACTGGAAGCGTTGACATGCTGCAATTTTCTTGTTCAGAAAACTGAAAATCACCAGAACACTGAAACTGTCTCCTCTACAATTATCTTGCTGACTTATGTTATAAAGATGCTTGCATATTGAATGTTGCATTGTTGCTTCTGTGTGGAATGATGGTATGCCAAACCACCCAAAATATTTTTCCTGTTTTTTTTTTTTTGTGGAACTGTGTTGTTGCATTCAGAATGAATTAAAAAATTAAAAAATATTTTTACCTTTTGTTCAGTTCAGATTGTGGCAGTTTTAAGTGGTTACAGAAACAACTTCAGAGTGAAAAGTTCTGGAATACCTTTTCATCAAGAGGTGCTCTAATGTATCTCTTACAGGAAAAGAATGTGGAAATGCATCATAAAAATCATAACTTTCTTCTTTTGCCCTCAGCCCTGTGTCAAGTCAGTCACTTTTAACAGAATCCGTAGCATCCTCCCAAGCGGATAGTACGGCTGTGGACAAAACAGTACCTGAGACAGAAGGGTTGCAAGGTTGGTGCCTAGTTTTCAGTGACAGAACTTATGAATAATACTTTTTAAATTTTAACTGTTCTTAATACACTCCAGTTCAAGACGTGGCTGATTCTCAAACCCAAATAGTCTGTGAAGTCAGAAGGCAAAATAAGGATGAGGTTTCTTTTCTTAAACAGCAAGTCAAACTGAAACCTTGTGTTTAATTGGTAATGTCAGTGTCTGCCATAAACAAGTGTGTTAATTGGTGTTGGAAATGCACATCATAGATCAACATCCTGTTCTGCCTCTATTCCATGGCTACTGCATCTAAGAGTTTTGAGTATCTGTTACTTCTCAGAGTAACCATGTAAAGCACATATCTGAAGTTTGAGCATGTTTGTTATAGAGGGTGTTTGACATAGCCATTGCAAGAACAGGGTGAGTATCTTTTATAAACAGGAAACACCTAGAAAAGAACCTTTCACCTATGAACTGTAGTGGTGTAAGATTTTGAACTACTGAAATTCACTTTATCAGGTACAAAATTACCAAACCACAGGCTATGTTTGCTTGAAGGACAGTGGCTGAGTGGGTTAACTATATTATCCTAAAATTCTTCTTGCTGGTACAATGCAAGGTTTCTTTTCACCTTTTTCTTGTTTTCTGTGTGTAGACTTTCAGAGCTTAATACTAAAAAAATACGTAATAGTATTTCTTAGGAAATGAATAGATGTCAGGTAGTATACAAAATATACTCATACTGGTAACCTATAAGCATTATAAAACTTAATTAAAGGTAAGTCAGTAGGTATTCTGCCTTCTGCTAAGACAGTTTAGGTTTTAGTGGGGAGGATTTTTTATTTTTCTGTGGACTAGTCTAAACATAGAAGTGTGGTTTCTTTACAGATACAACTTCTAATTCCACTTAAACATTCTAAATATTAGTTCTTTGACTGTATCTGTGGTATCAAAGTTTTGCTTGTGAGATACTTTTCTAAACCTGACCTGTCCCTTTCTGTAGGATGGAATATGAGTCATTAGTCAGCAACTGTGCTGAGTAAGGCCTTCTCTTTGGTTAATAAACTTGGGAGAAAAGCTTTTAATTCCATTTTTTACCTCCTTTACTAACCTTTGAGGTGTCAATTTTTAGAAACATCTTTACTCTTGAAAAAATACATTCTAGAGGCACTGTAATACCTGTTAGGAAGTTTGTGTTCTGGAGCTGAGAGCTCTTGTCTCAGTTTTGACAGTGCATCTACTGGCTTTTCACTGGGAGGTGGAGGGAGTGCTTCATCTTACAGAGTCACTGTGAGGTGACTTGGGCCTGTGAAAAGACTTTTCCCAGCAAGTTTTCAGAGGCATGTCTCTCTTCTAACTCATTTGGATCAATTTGTTCTGCTTCTAATTCTCTACCTCTTCAGCTCATTCTCCTGATGAGAAGATAAGGGGTTTCTCAACCAGAAGCTTTGATTTCAGGGATGTGTCTGTGTTTTACAGAATGTTTTTCAAGGATCAGTGTATATCAGGTGTTCAGATTACTCAGCTGTGTCCTCTGTCCTTTTCTTTGTATGCTCATTTCTAAACTAAGAACATCACCAGCATGTAGTTGCAGTTCTAAATTACCATCCCTATTTATAACTCTCTGGAAGGGTCAGCCTTACTTCCTTAAGAGTTCCTTCTGTGTTGTCCCTTAACTGAAAATCATAGGGAGTGTAGTGTTTCCAGTTTTAAAGCATTTTGATTTGAAAATACAAGTTTGGAAGGAAAGCAGCTTAGAATGGATGCTGAGAGGGATTTCATTGAATTGCTGTCACAGTTGTGCATCCTGAAGTTTTTTTTTTGGAATTTGAATTTTAGGTTGCTGACAAACATGTAACACAAACATGTGAATCCAAGTGGGGTTTTTTAGCATTGCCTAAGTTTCTAACATTTAGAAAAAGATAAGGTCACAGCAATGTCCTGGTTGGTCCTGGAGTGAAGTGCATGTAACAGTACTTCTGTTGATGCAGGGGAACAGGAGAAATAATGTCAGTATTTATTTTGATAAAATCTTGCCTTGTGGGAATGTCTGTTCTGGGGTGAATTGTTCTGGTGTAAGTTAATGTATTGTGTTCAGCTGAGGTCCCCTTAACTTGCCATTTAACAAAAATTACCAGGCTACAACAACATTGAATGAAGGACTGGGTGAATAATTAAGCTTTCTTAGATTACTATTATTACTTTTCTAAAGCAGACAGATAAATGAGACTTGAGCTGTGTGCAACACAGTCCTTGCTGTTTGTAATCAAGCTAAAAGTACAAAGGGATAAAATTCCCAAAGAGCAGTTCAGATTTGTCTTTGTTGGATTTATGCATTGCAGAAGAAATAGAGGAAAAGTCTAGAATATGTTAATAAATGTCGATTTTTAGAGCTAATGTTTGTATAATGATGTGTGTGGAACAGTGCAAAAGCCCAGATGCTTTAAGATAGGGGCTAATAGAATTTTTTTAAATTTTAATGTTCTTAAATACCATGAAAATACCATTAAAGATGACCTAAAATGAAACTCATTAAGTACAGTCCAGCTTTTCTAGCAGTTTTCTTGTGTTCTGAGCATCTCTCTAAGTTATTTTAATTACCTCCTGGACTGTTGTGCCTTTTGCTCAACTGTGATGGCCCTGTTAGGATTAACCAGTCAGGATTCCTGATTTGGTAGCCAGAGGATTAACAGGGCTGCCTCCAGGCAAGCCTGCAAGCAGGTAAAGAGGTGCTTCAATTCCTTGGGGTAAATCATCCCTGGAGTTAAACCATCCAGAAACATGTTCTGTAAATCAGGGAACTTCTAGTGGCCAGCCCAACTTGTCAGCTCCAGAATTACGTGCCTGTGTTCACACCTTACTCCTTCTTGGTTAGTTGGCAGCTTGTACTGGTGCTGCCAGGGCTTCTGTTCTTCAGCTGCAGGCAGGGCTGAGGCTGGAGGAAGAGAGGACTTGGTTCAAGGAAAGCAGTTAGCAGCATCCTGGAATCCAGATGAAGTCCAGCAGTTGGGAGTGGCTGCAAAATATTTCCTGCAAGCTCCAAGCTGGGCAGTATTGTATCTTACCTGCCTTTGTTCTGCTGTGGTCATTACAGGTAGCTTATAGACTGAACACTGGCACTTGGTCATCTAAAGTGGTTGGGATATTTGTGATTATCGTAGAGGATTTTGTTTCAGATCTGACTTCTATTCAAAAGCAAATTGAGACCTAAAATTTATGGTTACTACAGTAGATACAAAGGGACTTGTGATGCAGTAGAAGAATCTTCCCACTTGGTTCTACACTGAGCAGCAGCTCTTAAATATTTTTAAACCTTTTTAATGTGAGAGCCATACGCACAAAGAAAATGTAAGGGTGTATGAGAGCCTTGTTATGCAGGGAAGAGTGCCAGTTTTTCCTAAATTTAGCTAATAGTTACAGAGGCTCTTAGTGAAACTTACATTGAGGTAACTGGATTTTGCTACAACAGGAAATGCAAGCTGGAGAATGTTAGCTCATGACATGACTATGTCTTAATGAATTAATAAACACTGCAGTATCTGTTTTGTGTAAAACCACAAAAATTCATTTGAGTAAGTCTTACCCCTTCTGGTAAGACTCACCTCTTTTAGTCCTTGCTGATTTTGGTTCTTACCTTGCCATGCTTTTGATATTATGCCCACTCAGAAATGTGCCCTTTAACAGTTTTTTTTTTTTTTGCAAACTGTGGATTGTTATAAATTTCAGGACAAAGTGAAGCTCTGCTTGTAACATAGATGGTGACTTGGAAGGGTTTAATAGACCGTGTATAATAGTATCTTTGCTAGATTAACCTGTGGAATATACTGTCCCCTCAGGCAAAGTCTTTGCTGGTGATCAGGTATCTTACTATCCACTGATGTTGCTTAGTACAATGTTTTGATACATAGCAAAAGTGATGAGTGCCCTTTCCTTTAAAAAAAAAAAAAAAAAGACCAGAATAGCAGCACATGAAGAACCCCACTGGATTTGTCATGCAGAAGAGCTGTCAGCTGGTGAAGAGCCAGCACAGAACTGCATCTGACAGTCTCTGACAAACAAAAGTCCAGCTGCACAGAGATGCCTGCAGCTTTTTCCCTGACAAATGTCTGAGCTTGCTGTTGTATTCTCTTCCTTACAGCACTGGTTCTAGCTTTGCTTCCATCCACGCTCCTCCCAGCTGGAGCTTGCTTTTGTTCTTTGCTGCAAATACTCCCAACTTCTGTGTATCTTACTCACTGGAGACTTGTCCTGCTGTGGTCTAGCTATGTCTGGTAGGCAGAGCTTGGCTCTTAGCCCTTCTTGAAGTGAAGTTGGGGTTTTTCTGTTTCTATTTCTGTTTTGTAATGTAAGGAATGTGCAAATACTTGAGGAAAACCAGCCAACTTCTATTTTTACTTGACTCAGGCAAATACTACTATTACTTGTTCGTACTCTCCCACACAACCTGTAACCTGTTTCTTTTAGATGTGAGAGAACATGAAGTAGGTTGAAAGATGCCTTAGGAGAAATGTCTTTAAAATTAGGCTTTTACTTGCTTGTTTCTGGACTCCAGGACAGTATAGTTCCACCTTGTAAGTCTGGTCTCTTGAACTGGTGCTTCTCACCCCAGGTAGAGACTGTGTCCTGTGTAGGCTTTTTCCAGGTGTGCAAGAGCAGCAGCATCACAGTGGTAGAGATTGTTCTGGAACACTGCATTTTCTGTGGCCTCCATGTTGCATTATTCAGCAAAAATAATGTTGATTCAGGTTTTGAAAGAGGGTGTTTGACTCAACTGATCCTATTACATAGAATGCTTCTTGCAAGCAGATTTTGGGAACTGGGCGAGTAACACTGTGGAGAAACACTTGGCTGTTGGATCTTCTTCCCAGATCTGACAGTACTGAATCTTGCTGTTAAACCTAATGTTTATTCTTTTGGTTGTTTTTGTGGTATTTTCGAGTATTTGGTGAGTTCTTTTCTTAAATTGTATTGAAGGTTTAGAAAGAGGGAGTTCCAGTCGCTGTGGAGAGACCAATGTGTTTCAGATATGGAAGCTGCAGCAAAATGGCCAAATGTACAAGATGGGCTTTAGATTTACTTAGGGCTTAAAAGGGGAGAGTCAGACTTCTTTTCTCCACTGTTCTTACTAACTTTTTTAATGTCAGCTTCAGTGTCAGAGAATGCAGAGCCTACACCTGAAGAACAGGACAAGTCACTTGACAAACCAAAACAGAAAAAGAATCGTTGTTTCATGTGCAGGAAGAAGGTTGGACTGACTGGTAAGAAATACTTATTTCAGTTTCCTTTAGCTTGTTTAGGCTTTGGCCCTTTGAAGTGTTATCTTAAAGGGAAAATGGGGCATAGTCATTTGATATTGATTTGAAATAACAGTCAAAGGTGCTTTCAGCTGACTCTTACTAGATTAGTCATTCATGTATCATTTTGTTTTTCAGCCTCCTGTCTTAAAGCGAAGTTCATAATTCCAAACACTTCCTTTTGGAAGTCTGCTTAGCTAAGGAATTGGGTGACAACTTGCTGCCATTCAGTAGCCATCTTTGCAGTGGTCCACTGAAAGGGCTTGAGTTCTGGAGGGTGAAGATTCATGAACATAGCAAAAGAGCAGGAGTTCTCTAGGAATGTTCTGTGCTAGTGTCATGAAAAAAAGAAGGAATGGTCAAGTCATATCCTGCTGTAATAACTTAAAAATGCGTTACTTGTGATTCTTATGCTTTCTGCAGCAGAGGCTCTTTGGCTGAATGAATGACACTGGTGACTGAGATTTATTGCTAGTGAGTGAACACATTCAGGATTTAAAGCAAACCAGTGTAATTAAGGATGTTGAAATGTCTAAGCTGCTGTTTCTGTCCACAGGGTTCGAATGTCGGTGTGGGAACGTTTACTGTGGAATGCACCGTTACTCAGATGTACACAGTTGCTCTTACAATTACAAAGCTGATGCTGCTGAGAAAATCAGAAAAGAGAATCCTGTAGTTGTTGGGGAAAAGATTCAGAAGATCTGAACTGCTGCTTCTGCTGGAATACAAAAATCTTCTGACCATCTGCAGATTAAATTGACTTGAGCTTTTTTCCTTAGTCATCAGGAACGTAGAGCAGTGTATCTTGCCTAGACCTTTAATCATGCATGTCATCAGATGAATAGATTTTTTTGTTTTCATTTTTTTTGTTTTGAAAATGACTCTGAACATTATTTTCATTGCAGTTTTCTGTGGCTGAAGACTTAAGTAAACTTTACAAGTATTATCCTTTAAGATCATTTTAATTTTAGTTGAGTGCAGAGGGCTTTTATAACAAACATGGAGAAAATATTGGAGGGCTGTGCTTTTCCAGGATAAAACATGCATGCGTTAACTTTGCAGTTTATTTTCTTGTTGTATATAGCTTTTCTCTGCAGCACAATTTCCTTTTTTTTTTTTTAATTGATAATGCCTTGTATGGCACAACTAGTTATCAGTAACTGAATGTATTTTAATCATTATGGCTGCTTCTGGTTTTTTTTCCCATTAACGAGAGGTTATACATGTTCGCATATTAGCTTGTTTGCACCCTCTACCTATTTATGTATGAATCATTTGTAATGAGAGTGTGTGCTGAGATTGTGTGGGGTTTTTTGTTGTTTTCTTTTTTTTAATTGGGGTTTGTTTTTGTGTGTGTGGGGGGAAGGCTGTATGCACTTCATTGACTGCAGTTTTCATTGGGATTACATCCATCAGTTTGTCTGTACACAAATATGAAGAATGATCTGAAGTACCTGTGCTGTATTTATGTTTATCCACGTCTTAACTTTGATTAAATAAAATTTAAAAAAATTCAAGCCCCTGTGGCTGTCACTGGCATATGTAAGTTGGATTTCTCTTGCTTTATTTTAATGGGGACCTTCCATTAGTGGTTCCTTTACTTAAAGTGTATTCATTCACAGCTACCACATGTATCCCAACGCCAGCTAAATTCTGATTTTTTTAATCTTCACCTGTAACTACCAGAGACACTGCAGTTTCTAGACCTTGTCTGTTAGTTCTGCCCAGGGAGCTCTCCATGCTTCCTGTGCAGCACATCTCATGTGCAGGAATGTGGGGCCTTTGTGACATTGTGACAATGAATGTACTTCAGTTGAGCCAGATCTAAAGGTAAAACTGATTTGGCCATAAAAGGGCTGTGGAGTCATGTGTGTGATTCTAGGAAATGGGGCTGTGGGTTTGGGATCCAGTGTCTGACAGGTGGCACTTCTGGAGGAATTGTTCTTTTCTTGTCTTGTGAGGATGCTCATTAAGTTCCTCTCTTCAAGGCTGCCTGTCTTGAGATCAAAGTCTGTGCCTCAGCCCAGGTCATCTCCATAACTTAAAGGTGGCTTATGTAGTGCCATGGAAACTTCAGCCAGTGCTGCTTGTCACCAAAGCTAACAGTGCACTAATAGAGTAGCACCAGCTCCTCTCCAGATGGTGCTGATCTGCAGTTGAAATCGCACTGAGTGACTTTGCTGCTGCTTTGGAGTATTTGTGAAACAAATGTGATTGCGCAGCTTTATTTAAAACATTAAATTTTTAATCAAAGCTGGCTCCATCCTTTAAAATTCAGAATGCTCTTTAAAAGCTATGGCTGGCAATTAGTAGATAAAGCACTACATTTAGGATATAAACTGTGCAGCAGAAGGAGCTTTCTCTGGTAGTTACAGAAAGTAATCTGCAAGGCTGAATAATAAATGAAGTAGCTTGTGCTTGCTGAAATGGCCTAACCACAATCTACGAGGCACATGGAGTTTATAGTAAAGGAAGGAAGAAATAAATATCTTACTGGCAAGTTTCAGTAATGATGTGCCTTATCACAGGGTAGAGCTCCTGTATTTCCCCAAAGCATTTGCTAAACTTCCTCTTACACAGCACAGAGCATGGAAGAGCAGCAGTGTTGCCTTTGGGTGGGTATTTGCTTTCTTTGCTGCTACTTCCCTGTTCTCTAATCCTCTTCAGTTTGATTCCTCCCTCCTCCTGTTTCTGGTCTCTCTCTTTTCCTTTTCCTAAGCATGTCCTTTTCTCTCTCTTGAGTGCCCTCCTGACCAATCTGCCTTTCACCTGACAGTGATGCTTCTGGGCCAGGTAGAGAAGACACCTTAGATTTCCCAAGGCAGGGGAAAAGCTGTTAGGTTTGTGTTTTCTGGTGCCTAAAAGAAGAAAAGGTCCAAGAAAAATATTCACATACTTCCTTGTGATGAACAGTGATGAAGCAACTGCTCCTGTGGCTCTTGATGACACAGTAGGATCCTCACCTGGCAGTGCCCATGGTGAGGCAGAACCACTGTGGGGAGTTCTGCTTCCACACCTGTCCTTCTCCAAGCCGTCTAATAAACCTCCTTTGGCCTGGCTTGGGCAGGGGCCTCAGAGTCAATATTGAAGGAGTTTATGGTCCTGTTGTATAAGGTTACATTTAGACTGGATGTCCACCTTTCTGTGACACCTGAGAATTGTGTGTTGTGTTTGTTTGCTTTGGCAGTGGCCCTGTGTTATCCTGGTGGTTGATCTGCATGTCAATCTGTATTTTGTGTCATCAGCTTGAGGTTAGCAGATTAACATTTTAATTAACACCAGCACATTCACAGCACTACAAAATGCTTGAATGAATGTGACTCCTCACGTTGGGCACTGTATTGGAGCAGGTTTTACACACGTGGTTTTGTTTCAGTTTTGGGATAAACAGGTTCTGTAGCCCAGATCCTATAATCTCTCCACAAAACATCTTCACTGTGTTTAAAACATTTCCAACAGTCAGAGGAACTTTTACAGGAAATCTGAAAGCTGGACACTGTGATGTTTAAATAAGACCCCTTTTCAAACAGCACCTTGTGAGCTTGTTTCTCAACGAGTGAGCAGCTGTCACAGATGATGCTGTTGTGTCATCTTGCACTGAATCTCTGGCTGTACCATTTGCTGCACTTCTTCTAATGACTCCTCTGCCAAAAAAAGAGAAAGGTTGAGCAGCAAACCAATTCTTCAGCTTGGCAATCACCAGCATCTTCCTGTTTTTATTGGAAAGATGTGGCCTTAGTGATTTAGTTCTAATTTCAAGGATGTTCCCTCTGTGGTTTCTACTTCTGACAATGAGTGAATTTTCTCCTGCAGGTGGGAGAAAGCTGGGACTGGGAGCAGAAGCACCAGTTGGTTGCACATATGTCTCTGGTTTTAAGATGGTGGAACTATCATGGGAAATTGGAAGAATTCAATGAGGTACAGCAGCACTGCAAAACTAAAAACCACAAAAGTGCAGTTTCAGGTGTGGATTGTGCAACTTCCCAAGGGCTGCTGAGCTTGTGGTGGGAGAATCAATGTGGACATAATCGTTTCACCCAGGCCCTGGCACATGAGTGACCCCTCCAAAGTTAAACCAGGGCAGTTGCCTCTGTTGTTAGAGCTGTTGGATCCTTCAGCCCCAGCGAGTTTCCTGTTACAGGAAGGCCCCAGTTTCATGTGAGGGTTTGTAAAATCAGGGAAGTGTTAAGGTAGGAAAAGACCTCCAAGAACATCAAGCCCAACTGCTAACCCAGTGCTGCCAAGTCCACCCCTAAATAAAGTGCCACATCTACACATCTTCTAAATCCCTCCAGGAAAGGTAACTGTGAGCAGGAAGACCCCGTTTCCCTAGGGTCACTGCCTGGCTGGGAACAATGAGCAGCTGCTGACTCAGGCAAAGCTCTGGCACTGATTAACCACTGCCAGGGACCGGGCAGAGGGGTGGGATGGCAGCGGAGCAGCGATTGGTTTGTGTCTGAGGACAGAGGGTGGGATTTGATGCTCCTCTGCTCTGGGTTGCACCACCTGGAGAGGATCTTCCTCCGAGGAAGGCACACGGCACCTGGGAGGTGGGAGCTGTGTGTAAGGAGGGGCTGCTCAGGGTTCAGCATGTCTTTCATCCAGGTAGACAAGGACTCAGATTTTCCTCTCCAAAACCTCCCCTATGGGGTTTTCTCCACGAAGGAGGAGGTGAGTAACAGCAAACTTTGTTCTTGGGCTGATGTAATTGTTCCAGGGCTATGAGAGAGCAGAATTTCCCAGCAGTGTGGGATAAAGGAAGATTTCCCAGCCTGAGACACTCATGGGCCTCCTGACCTGATGGCAAAGCTGTACCTGCCACAATGTCTTTTTCCTTAGTGTGTTTTATTTTGATTACAGCTTCTTTAAAACTGCACAAAAGAAATCAG
This sequence comes from Prinia subflava, assembly GCF_021018805.1. Taxonomy (NCBI): domain Eukaryota; kingdom Metazoa; phylum Chordata; class Aves; order Passeriformes; family Cisticolidae; genus Prinia; species Prinia subflava. Next base: position 8,112,153 of record NC_086261.1, read on the forward strand.
AAATGTTAATTCTGATGAGATGTACTTTGGCTAATATGTGCAGTAGTTCTTGTATGGTTTTGATTATTTTTGTGACATCATGAAATCTGTGTTTGACCCTTCCATTCCCTGTGTAAAAGCATGGCACATTTCACACTCAGCTTTTTAAACTCAGTCTTTCATTTTCTTTGTGACTGTAATCACACCACCACCCTTAAGAAGCCCCATTAATTACTGCTCTTGGAGAGTTTTGTTGGTGGCTGCCAAAGCATTAAACCAGGGCACCAAATGTGTGTTTTACCTGTTTTTACAGCTGACCCAATGTGTTCTATTGGGTGTATGTTTAAGAAATGCTGCATTAAATGTGAGCAAATGTGTTGTGTTTAAAGCTGGGCCCAAATCCTGCAGGTTGAGCCAGCTCCAGACTGCCTATTTTCTGATCACATAAGAAAATGTGGCTCAACCTTTCTGCCGAGGAGGTACCTCCCAGTTGCCAATTTTCATGAGAATTGAGCCCAGCTGGGCTGAACCTCACACCTCTGAGTTCCTGATGGGATGGAGCTCCAGAGATATGTCCTCCTGGAGAAAGGGAAACAAGCCAAGAGCTGCTTCTCAGAAGGAAAATGTGGAGAATTTATTTGTCATTGCTTATGGAAACTTCATGATTATCTCCTGATTTCTGCTAGTTTTATCCATGTAGGTTTTAAAAAAATTAAACCAGAAGATTGTGTTTTCTGATATGATATTTTCCAAAGATAAAATGAGATGCATTTAATCTATTCCTAGATGTGCATGCTGTTATCTAGCAAGTTTGGATTATTTTTCTGCCTTCCTCAGTAACTGTTCTCTGAAAAAAACCCCTCTTCACTCAAACCCTGTGAAATGACAGGCAAGACTTACAGAAATTATTTAGGAGAATAATGTTCTGATAGGAGCTGAATGTTTTAATGATTTCAGACTAAAACAATTGGTGTCATTCCTGACTATCCCAGTTACAAATTAACCTGACATGACCTTTAGTTTTTTTTCCTGCAGGAATGTTTGCTGAATAAATACTCACTACCACATTTGGAATCTTGTTTGGAAATTAAAGGTTGAAAAATAGGTTTAATGGCATGGATTTTTGAAGGTGGTTATTTTGGTGAGCTGCTTTTCAGAGTAGCTGCAATAGTTTGTCTCTTTTGCCCAAAGACACACAGAATGGGGGCCGTGGTGTGTTTTTGCCCCGTGCAGCTGCCGTGGGTCTGTCGGTGCTGCTGCCCCGCTGTCACCGCCGGCTCCACACGCACCCAGGGCATGAACAGGAGCTTTGTGTCCTGGGCTGCATCTGTCACATTTCTCCATGTGTGGGATGCTGTTCCTGCAGCGGGGATCCAGCTGGGATCCAGGCTGGGCTCAGCATGCAGGTCCTGGGCTGCTCGTGTGGGTGAGGATGGGAGGTGTAGGGCAGCCTCTCAGCCACACATAAATCATGTCCCTGAGCATGATGTGCCCCTGGTATCACCGGGGGAGTCCGGAGCACCCTCCCGGAGGAGCAGGGGTGCAGAAATGCCTGTGTCTCCAATGGCATGCCCACAGGGATGGAATTCATCCTGCCGACAGCCTCTCTGCTGCTGTTCCCCGCCTGCAAAAGGAGCCAGTTGTGTTTTCCTACTTCACAGCCTATTGCAGATGTATTGGCTTATTCTGCAGTGCTTGTCGTTAATGAGGGGTGTTAATGAGCAAGTCAGCCTCTTTCTGGGGGAAAGAGGGCAGGGAGAGAAACCTCTGCTCGTTGTGCTATCCGTTCTCCAAAAGATGGGGAGGAGGCTCTTTTCCACCCCTCAAGGTCTGCAGGGAATCTGCAGTGATGCTCTGCCCATAGGGCTTAACATTTTTCAGCAGCCAGACTCAGACTGGCTCTTGATGGTCCATTGCTGTGCTACCAGACCTTTGTCCTGGATGGATTAAGCTCTCTGTGGTCACTGTCTTCCCTTATGCCCTCTTTGGGACATTTCTGGGCACAAGCATAAACTCTTCTTCTCTTCCCCCTTCCTCTTGCTGCTTTGCAGCCTCGGCACAGGATTGGGGTAGCAATTGGAGACCAGATTTTGGATCTCAGCGTCATTAAACATCTTTTCAATGGACCAGCTCTTGCCAAACACCAGCACGTCTTTGACCAGGTATTTACCAGAGTCTGTTCTAATTTCCACATGCATATTAAAAATATTCTATAGGGCACTTTAGCAACTTGTGGTGAGATAATGAACTGGAAATGGGTGGTCAGGTGGGTTCTGGTAGAGCAAAAACCATCACAGGTGTGATAGCAAGGAGAGCAGGGGCACTGGGCATCCAAAGGGCATTTTCCAGGTAAGTGTCATCAGCATTTGGCAATGCAGGTGTCTGACATGAAGCCTAAATATTAATTCACTCCTGCTTGTGCCTTCAACACTCCATGGATGGGACATTAATGATGGGGAGGTTTTGTTAAAGATAAAGGTGAATACAAACCATGTTTGGCTACAGCAGCTTGAGATATCAAAGCCACCAGGGCCTGCAGAGGTGTGTTAGGATGGGGTGATGCAAACAGGCAGCAGGTGCTGCTGCAGGGGACTTGTGGGGTGTGGATGGGGATGGGCAGCCACAGCCTCATAACCCCTGCCACGGGCATCCAGCACTGGGATGAGAGTGTGGGACATCTTCCTGCGTGTGAAGGATAAGCAAAATGTGGTCTTTTCTTTCTCCCCCTGCTCTGTGTCACTGTCAGCCCACCCTGAACGCCTTCATGGGGCTGGGCTGGCCGGCGTGGACCGAGGCCAGGGCTTTCCTCCAAAAGCTGCTGTCAGCTGGAGAGCCCACCCTGAGGGACAACACGGAGCTGCGGAGAAGGTGAGGGGGCAGAGGGTGGCTGCAGGCACAGGGAGGTGTCACCTGTGCCCTGTGTCACCTGAGTGACAGGGCACCAAAACCAACAGCGTGGCGTGGCCACCTGCCTCCTACGTGGGACTTAGCCGGGGTTTGTGCACATCGAGTGCTTCCTTCTGGCAATGACGTAAAGATTAATCTCTGATTAATCCTGTGGCATCCCACAGATCCAGGGTGTCACCTTCCACCTGGAAGCAGGGAGCTCTGCCCTGGGGTGTGTCCAGACCTGCTGCCTCTCTACAGGGCTGAGCGGGGCTGGTCCTCTGACCATGGCCCCTCCACGGAGACACGGCTTCAAGGGTGTGCACCTCTCCCACTGCCCCCAGAGCCTCCCTCCCTGCCTGTCACACAGACAGGAGCAGGCATGGCCAGAGCCCCCAGTTAGTCCTCAGCAACCACTCGACTTTACTAAAACTGTGGTCACAAACTGGCTGCAGATTTGGGGCCGCGCAGTGGTGCAGGGGCAGGAGGGGAGGGCTGTGCTCTATTCTGTGCTGAAGGAAAATGTGTGTGCCCATTAATCCCACACCTTTCCTTTGTCCGGAGTGATGCTTTAAGCACCACAAATGCCTGCCCTGGCAGTGAGCAGGAGTCGTTCCTCCCCATCCTGACAGGGGGATTGAGAGGATTTAGGCTCTCATGAGCAGGAGAGGGGTTGAACTCCTGCTTGCCAAGTGGATCTCCCCTGAACAGGAATTCAAATCAGACAGCCCAGGAACCACATGCCATGAACTCATCCTTCCCACACAGCAGAGGCAGTGGTGTCCTGGGCATGGGCACTGGGGGTCTCTGTGCCCCTTGGGAATCCCCCCAGCCCCAGGGATGCCCCCTCCCCACTCACACCCCGACAGCTGCTCCTTTTGGTGCAGCCATCCCAGTAACAGCAGCCTGTGCACTCACCACCTTTTCTGCCAGGTTTTCTTTTTTCTGCAAGGCTTTACAAACTGAATTAAGGAAGGAGCTGGGAGAGCAAGTCTGCCTCTTCCATGCTTCTTATGGGTGGGAGCTGCAAGTTTTCTGGGATCTGAAGGCATCATTTTTCATTTCAGAGCATTTGTACCTCAAGCTTCTGCGACGATGCACCTGCCCGCTCACATTGGTGAGTGCCCATGGGCTGCCCTTTGCTCCCACACCCAGCAGCTGCTTTATCTCCAGCCTGCTCAGACAGACAGATCACAGCTGTGACAGGGAATGGGGTTTGCAGCAGCCAGAAGTAGATTATTGTACATAATGAAAGATAGGTGCTGTCTGTGGCACAAGAATAAAAGCCTGGGGAAGCTCAATAGCAGCCAGAGCACTCCTGGATGTAATTTCCACTAAATCAGAGGTGTCTGGTGGTACATAACTCCTGTCATCAGATTGGCATCACCAAAGGCCTTTGTGACTAGAGCCAGGAAAGAAACACTTGTTCAGTTCCAACAATTTCCCCTTTTGCCATCAGAAAACAATTCAGGTGCTGCAAAGTTTCCAAGGCAGATACTCCAGCACAGCCTCATAAACAAGCAGGAGTTTCCACTCCCAGACCATTACTCTGCATCCCAGATCTTGCCTCCTCTCTCACGAGGCCACGGACTGCTTTGGGATCACTATACTCACATAGCTATATAAGGATTTCCTGGTTTTAGCAGGAGCTGGTATTTGGACCCAAACCAACTTGATCAAAGTCACGTGAGGGCATGACCTTCATAGGGGCAGGGATGTGAACTTGCCCATTTTCTAGCCAAGCTCTGTTCTGAGTTGGCTTTTGCTTTTCAGGGGGCACAGCCTTGGTTTGGGACAAAGTCTAGCCTGTCCCAGAGGGACCATGAGGAGTTCCCATAGGTGTGATACCTTCCTGAGAATAGTTTCAGGTGGAGCATGTCCTGTCAGAAAATCGCTGGCTCCTGGCTCCCATGAGAGCTGGGAAGGGAGTGTGACAGAGCTTTATCACACTGACACAAGGCATTCAGGATTCCACAGCACTGACGTGCAGCTCTGTCCCGTGTGTGGTTCCTGCTTCTCCAGGAGGCTGGAATAACTCACAGCTGGAACCTCCTGGAGCTGCTGGATAACTTACTGAGCTCACTGCCCAAAATCATGCAAACTCACCCTCCCAGTCCGTGTTTTCCCCGGGTTCCCTGCCTTTTCCCGTGGATGCGGGGCTGGAGCTGTGAGCAGGGATGGCAGCAGAGGGCAGCAGATGTCCTGGGTATCGCCCGGCTCCCTGCGCCGGGTGCCGCCGCTAGAGGAAAGGCAGCGGGAATTCCCTTCTCTCTGGAAAGGAGTCTGCTGCTCCCTGTCCTGCGTTTCCCCTCCTCTTTTCTACCGGAGACTTAAAAAAAAAAAAAAAAAAAAAAAAAAAAAAAAAAAAAAAAAAAAGAGGGATTTTTTTGTGTGCATAATTTATAGGTGAACTGTTAATCCCCCCTTTATGCTATTAGTGACATCCCCCGAGCTCTCTCGCTGTCTCCTTTTCTGCTCTTTTCATTGCCAGCAGCCTAGGATGTGCTTCAGCCCCCGCACATGGGGGACTTTGCTGCCACTGATCCCTATTTTATGGTTTTTTTCCTCGTGCAGGAGATTACACTGACTTCTATTCTTCACGCCAACATGCCACAAACGTTGGGATCATGTTCAGGGGGAAGGAGAACGCTCTGATGCCAAACTGGTGGGTGGCTTGGATTATTCTCTAGTGCAGCATTACTTTGCAGGCTTGTCTGTACATATACAAGATGTTTTAAAGGTCTGAGTAGTTTTTTAGGATCACACTGGTTTCAGCTCATAGCAGATGAGAATCAGTGTTGTCCAGCGCTCAATACCAGAACCAAACTCCACAGGTCCCCAGCCTCAGCTGAATCTACCCTTCATTGCAATGGTCACACCAGTTACTGTGCAGCCCCCCAGTTCAAAGACAAATATACCTAAAAAGTTAGGTTTTGCTGAATGACAAGGAAGCAGATTGGATTTAAGATCCAAGGAATTAATTGGAGCAGTGGCACAGAAGTGCATTAAGACTGCAACACGGCTTTGGATTATATTTCACTTCCATCCTTATATCAGAGTAAGGTGCTGAGGTCTGTGCCCAGGTATACAGAGCTCCTTCTCCTTGTACCCCCCACCCCCGTGGTGTTTCCACCCCACAAAGCTGCTCTGGCACACAGCTAACCCCTGTGGTGCCCTTTCTCCAGGCTGCACTTACCCGTGGGTTACCACGGCCGGGCCTCGTCCGTCGTGGTGTCTGGGACGCCCATCCGGAGACCCGTGGGCCAAACAAAACCTGACAATGGTGAGTCTCTGAGAGGATTTTATTGGGCATTCTTATTTCTTTTATTCTGTAATTTTGCTCCGCATCATAGAGTAGTGGAGTGGAAAGCTCTGGGATGCCTTGCCTAAAGCCCAGCCTGGGGTGAGGGCAAGAGAAAAGCCTAGTTGAAGTCCACCTTCTGTTCCATGCCAAGCAGCACCGACCTGCTGTTTCTTCTGGCCATTACTTCTATTTTTCTAGCTGCCTCCCTGATGTAAAGTCTTCTTTCTTCTACCCACAGACAAACCTCCAGTGTTTGGTGCTTGTAAACGTCTGGATATCGAGTTAGAAATGGTGAGAGGCTGTGGATTCCTGAGGGAATGAGTGCAGGCACCCAGTTCATGGCCTACTTTACTTAGTGGGAGATTTCTCCACCTGCCTGTTCCTCTCCGCTGTCTCATCAGGCTCCAGCCACCCTCAGTATCCCCTTGGATGAGTTTAAACTCCTTCCTGTTCACTGTCTGCAGCAAACAGTCCCTTCAGTGGGCAAACCTGTTCTGCATCCGGACTGTAATTAGGAGGGAGCATTTTCCCTCCTGCATTTTGACAACATCGTGCCCTTGTTTAATGCCTGTCTCTTAGCAACACAGAGCTCTTAAGTAATTCAAGCCTGCCAGCTTCATGGAGGGGAAGAAAAGGGGAGCAGGCCATGGGTTTTGTCCAAATGTGTGTGGGGAATGGTGAGAAACTCATCCTGTCCAGCCTCTGTTGCTGCTGTCTGTAACTCTCTGTGCAGTAAAGTTTTTCAGCCTCAAAAGCATAACCAACACGCTGCTTTTTGATTCCAGGCATTCTTTGTAGGCCCTGGAAACAAGTATGGGGAGCCCATTCCCATCAGCAGAGCCCAGGAGCACATCTTTGGGATGGTCCTGATGAACGACTGGAGTGGTAACGGGGCTGTGGGACCTGGAGAGGAGGATACAGCACCGTGGGAAACCCAGGGAGGGATCACTGACACCTCTTGATAGTAGAAAGGGGTGAAAATGAAGTGTTGCCTGTGTTTTTCAGTGTCTGTATCAATCCATCTTTGATCAATTAGCAGAACCAGAAATTGCTGCCTAATTAAGATTTATTTACTTATGAAAAAGCCAAGATCAGTCTAGTTTCTTCTTGGCAGGGATGGAGGAGTCCTGAGAATGGTGATAGCAAGGATTGTGATTCATTTCAGTGTCAGGAAAAGGAAAATAATTTGGCAATTAAAAATCCCTCAGTCTCTGCAGAGTTAACTTGTTGAAATTCTCCCTGTGGCTGGAAAAAACCATTAGCTGGCTATAAAAGGAATAATTAAAGTGGGAGTAAAAATACTGGTTATATGGGGATGATCTGGTTTGTTTTACTTCTTGCTGATTTATCATCCTCATCTAGCTGATCTAAGGAAATTGGGTTGAAAATGGATGGATTTAAACTAGGATTTGGGCACAACAGCTAGAAAAGGCTGGGGGAAGCAATTTCAATTCATGTTACTCTTTCACAGGCCTGATGGATGTGCAATTCCTAGGATGTGTTTAATGTCTGCATTGCTTTGAATGTTCTCTCCCCAGCCCGTGACATCCAGAAGTGGGAATATGTTCCCCTGGGTCCTTTCCTGAGCAAAAGCCTTGGCACCACCATCTCTCCATGGGTTGTCACCATGGAAGCTCTCATGCCATTTGTGCTGCCAAACCCTGTCCAGGTCAGCGAGAGAAAAGGTTGAAAGAGAGGAAAAGCAGTGCTAGAAAAATGTCAGCAGAGCTGGAAGGTCCCATCAGTAGAAATCACTGAGCTGCATCCATGGCAAGGATTGTCTCCATGGAATTTACAGATGTGATTCTGCTTCTGAGCAGATGAGGGCAACCAGGGCCCTCTGAGCTCAAGTGCTCATTGATGTCGCTGGCCCTGGCACATCTTGTGTTGTCATTCTGCTTGAGCAGGGCAGAAAATTCATCTTTAAAACACCTGGAAAATAAAGTAATCAGAGCTTTTTCTGGGTCTTTGGTAGCACTTAGCATCCCGTAAGTGGTGGAGAGAGGGTGGAGTCAAGCCAGAACACTTTGTTCAAGCATTTCCAGTTCTCTGCATTATGTAGGAGGTTAAAACTGGAAAAGATAACAGAGTCTTGCAGAGACCTCACCATCCTCTCTGTGCAGACACAGAGCAAAGGTGTGCTGGCACTCTGTGCTGGATTAACATCCACACCGAAATGATGGGCATGGCTTTTGCAAACCTTGTGCAGGAAAAGGAATAGGATTATATGGATGTCATGTCTGTTCAGAAAGATCTTTAAAAGTGTGTGCATGAGACCAAGCAAAGCAATAATCTGAGCAGTAAGAATGGTGAAGTGAATGAGTTGTGCACACAGGCTGGGTACACCAGTACTCACTGAAATGTCTTGTGGATTTTTAAATTTCTTTTTGTTTAGACTATGATGTGTTTTATGTGCTTTTAGGATCCTAAGCCACTGCCCTACCTTCAGGATAAAGAGCCCTACACCTTTGACATCAAGCTCTTTGTTGCTATCAAAGGTATGGCAAAGCTGAGCGGGTTGCAAGGCTGAAATTGCCAATTAAATATTGTGGCACCACCAGAACTTCCAGGCACTTTGCTCTGGGCTCTGCACTCCTTCTGTTCCTGCTTTGCCCAGATTGCCTCTGTCAGAGAAAGTGGCAGAACTGCCCCTGCTCCCTGCTGGCTGTGCAGCAATGTGCCAAGCAGGGAGTGCCCCTCAGCAGGTCAGCTTCCCCTGAGGAGGGTCCCTGAGGGGTCTCCTTGCATGGGCAGGGGTCATTGGGGCATGGAAAGAGCAGAGCTGTGTGGGATCCAGATGTTAACCCAGCTCAGCCCCCACCTTATGGCCCTGCTGACCACTAGGTCCAGGTGTTTCTCCTGTAGGAGAGCAGAGAGTGGGGAATGAGCAGCTGGCTGCTGCTCCAGTGCAATCCACACACTTGTTTTCTATGAAACCCCAGTCTTTGTAGCAATAGAAAATGTTATTACTGGTTTCTCGCTAGGGATTACAGTGATAAAAGAAGTCTCCATTCATCTGTAAAATAAAAAGACTCCAACATCATTCATCCAACACAAACAAATTGCTCCTCTCTTTCTTATCCTTTATTTTCTGCAGGAGAAGGAATGAGTACACCAACCACCATATGCAGATCCAATTTCAAGGTAAGACTCGAGTACCTTTTGTTTATTTGCAATCTTGCTGATGCCATCAACTCCAGCCCAGGCAATGTCAAACACTGCTTTTTGCATTAGACTCATAGAACAGAATCATAGAATCACTAAGGTTGGAAAAGACCTCCAAGATCATCGAGTCCAAATGTTAACCCAGCACTGCCAGCCCACGACTAAACCATGTCCCTCACATCCACACACTTTCTGAACTTCCAGGGATGATGAACCCACCACTTCCCTGGGCAGTCTGTTCCAGTGCAGATCTGAGTGTCTGCATAGCAGACAGAGGGAAATTTTCAGAAAATGAAAAACATTCAGATGTTTCCACCTCACAGGGAGGAACTATCACCATTGAAAGATGGGGATAGTTCCCCCCTGTGAGGTGGCAACACCTGAATGCCTGATGAAGGGGGCAGCTCTTCCTGCTGCTCAGTTTGGGGTGCTCAGAGCATCCTTAGCTCTGTGCCCATTTGGCAGGGAGCCATGAGAACAGAGGACTACAGGAAGAGGGAATTTCCTCTTGCAACACAGCTCCTCTGCAGCCACAGCTCTAATTTAGATGCCACTCACTGCTGCCAGCCTGGGTCTGCCCCATCCCCTCTGTGGGCAGCGTGGTGCCTCTGCCTCCACCCACTGATTGAAGCCAGGAGATTTATGTGCCAGCTGCAGCAATTCTCGATCCATTTCATATTCACATTTGGCTCTTTGCATGGCAATTACCTTAATCAGTAAATCAGTAGTCAGCAAATCAGTAATAAGTAGATTTTTCTACAAGGCTGTTAAAATACTGGATGTAATCACAGAGCCTGGGTCAGCAGTACTGGTCTTAGAGAGAAAGAAGAGGAAAAATTACATCCAGCTGAAATAAAAAAAAAAAATTAAGGGGCTAAATTGCAGGTTAGAGTGTGGGTTTTATGAATGCCATAGGCCAGGGCACACGACTCCACTCTGCACAGCCTAATGGCCCACAGAGAGGTTTGTCCTTTGCTGTTTCCTTGCTTTAGCCCCTCTTCCTCCTTCCCCCAGCACATGTATTGGACCATGAAACAGCAGCTGGCCCATCATTCCATCAATGGCTGCAACCTCAGACCTGGGGATCTCCTGGCCTCTGGCACCATCAGTGGACCTGTAAGTGTTGAAACAATGACAGCCACTGGTCAGCAACCCAAAACCAACAGAGCAGGGCTTGGGGCTCAGCCCTTCCTGATCTGAGCACCACAAACCCTTCTGCAGCTCTTTCCCAGGCACTCTGGGGTGCTGCTTTGGTAGCCCAAACTCACACTGAGAAGTGGTTTGGGTAGGGTTTTTGTTTGGCTGTTTATTTATGTTGTTGAGTTTTGGGGTTTTGATCTGTCCTGTACTTCTTTCCCTAAGAACTATTTTACAACAGATGCAAATTAACTTCTGTGTGGAAGCATCCTCACAATCTATCTACCTTCTATGAAATGCAGCTTATTATTTCTGAAAAGAGTGTAAAAGGTGCCTAGGTATAACTTTTAGTCTCTCCAATGAGGCTGGAGCCAGCTGCACAAGCTGTTTCTCCCCTTGAGCTGCCATTTGTGGGATGCAGCCCCTTGGGCTGCAATATGTGGGCAACTCTCACTTTCTGAAACACCAAATACAAACCTGTACATGCTGTCACAAAGACAGCCTCAGGTGAGTTGTTTGCAAGCTGGGATGCCTGTACTTCACTTTTGAGTGTTTCTGAGGTGCTTTTTGAATCTTCAGATTATTGTACTGCAGAATGACATTAAAGACTCACAAACACCAGCTTCTGCTCTTCTGAAGAACAAAATGTAATTAAAATCTGAAATGTGACTACATAAAAGCACTGCATTTGTAGAAGTCTCCTCCACTTGTTTCCATTCTTGCTGTGGCAGACCCAAACTGCTTGAACAGGTTGAACACTATGTTAAATATACCAGATAACAGCTGTAAGCATAACTGCTAATAGCCAGCAAGAAATTAAAATGCAAAGTCAGGAAAAAGACCCAATGTATGAATGAATTAAATCAACAGCAAAACTCTGTTACTCTTTACTCTGTAAAGGTAATGGGCTTGTGTGTCTGCTCCCAGCAGCAAGAAACTCAACAGCAGGAAAGATACTAAAAAATTGTTTATTTGTTTATGAACTCTTGCTGCAGGAGCCCGAGAGCTTTGGCTCCATGCTGGAGCTGTCCTGGAATGGAACAAAAGAAATCCCTCTTGGCAGTGGACAGTCTCGTAAATTCCTGCAGGATGGAGATGAAGTAATTCTGACAGGTACTGGCTGGATAACTGCTCTTACACTGCAGCAAGGACAGATTTCCATAGGCTGATCCCAGCAGGACAGCTCCTGGTGTGGAGCTGGGCTATTCTACACATACCTGCCATGCAAGCACAGTACTTCCATCCTACCTGTGAGGAGGCTAAAGCAGCTGGATGGAAATATCCCTGCCATAAATGCTTTCTAGATTAGATTATTTGCTTTGCTAAGTCCTTACTGCTCATGCTATGCCACTGCATGAGCACCAAGGAGATGATGGAGGTAGGTTTGCCTTTAGGGGTAAAAATACCCCAAGACTAGGAGCAGTTGATGAATTGTTTCCATCACAGTCCAAGTCTGCATGTGGAGCAGAGCTTGGCAAATGCTAAAAAAAGTTATTTTTCAAATAATATTTCATTTGCAACCTAGGCGTATGCAGTGAAGTGTGTTGCAAATCAAGTCTGTGGGAAACAGCACGAAACCTTCCAGAGCAGCTGACCAGCTCCCCTCTGAGAAGGGCTCTGCTTGAGAGCTGTCTCATGCTGAGACATGGTTTTAGTTTTCATCTTGATAATCTAAGGATTTTATGAATTAAAATCTACCACGGTGTTTTGTGATCTAAATCTCACTCCTACTTCTTTTTAACCCAAAACCTAGTTCAAAACAAATCTATTTTTTTCCTTTCCTCTCATCTTTGTGGCTTTGGGGTGGCAACTATTTGGCAAGAACAGCCAAGAGAAACTTTTGTTTCATGCCTCCAACGTTGTTGCTGTGTGACCTACTGGGATTTAGGGCATCCTGTGGGATGTTGTGTGTCACCAGCTGAGCCCCAGCCAGTGCCACACCTGGCCCTGAGCAGCTCCATCCTGCTGATGAGATCAGGGAGATCTGATCACAGGAACAAATGGCTCAAGCAATGGGAAAAGACAGGTGTGACAGAAAATGTGAGTGACAAACACCCTGGCAGCTGCCTCCGGGGTGATGCTGATTTGTGCCTGCATACCTGGACCTGCTCACCCCAACCAGGACTGCTAGGATTATTGACAAAACAGTTTAAAATTGTAATATATTTTTTTTCTGAAAAAAAGTTTAAGAAAAGCCAAGAATTTTCTGTGATTAAAATAAAAAAAAACCAAAACAGTAATGTATGTGTTCCAGTCCCCTGGCAATGGCTCCATAGTGGTTTTGGTGGTGCTGCAGCCAGAGCCCCAGTGCCTCCTGCCTGCAGCCCACCCAAGAGCCTTGAAAATCTTGTTTCTGTGAGCTGCTGCCAGTTTGACAGAGGAAGATGCTGGGACAGCTGGAGATTGAGATGTACAGAGAGCCACAGGTGATGAACCTGAGGAGTCCCCAGTGCCTCTGACATCCTCCAGCCTCCCAACAGCCCCGTGACTGCTCATGCTGCAGTGTGGTAGTGTCTGGCACTGCTCTCTGCAGGCTCCCCATGCATCCAGGGACACTCCAGCAATTCAAAGTGCCACACTGCCCTCCAGAGTCCCCAGTCTCCCTCCAGTGGCTATGCCAGGAGCCCTAAATTACGGTACAGGGAGGGATGATGAACATCCCTGTGGAGTTACACACTCATAGCCCTTTTGGCAAGGAGCACCTGGCATTTTGGGAGCTGCTGGCATGGGGAGCCAGCCTGGGGACAAGTGGGCCCAGCCCATGAGACATGCCCTTCATCCCCAGGACAAGCTATGTTAATTCATTAAATACTCTGAATCCTGAATGTCTTCAGTGTTCAAAGAAGGGATGATGGCACTGCTGCTAAGCTGGGGGCTGGCAGTGGGACAGTCCCATGTTAATCAGGCTGCTGGGCTATTTCACACTATGGGTTTGTGGCTGTGGGCAGCAGGGCATTGCAAAGAGCCAGGGGCTGCTGGGGCTGTCTGCTGGGACAGTTTGGGAGCTGCTCCTGTTTATTTAGTGATGTATGGCACATCCAGGGCCTTAAGGCACCCTTGGGGCAGGGCTGCTGCTATTCCATCCTCTCCCAAGGCGCTGCCATTAGCTCCTGCCAAGTGCTCAACACATCATTTCTGGTTTCCTGCTTCAACTTTGTATTCTTACTCCCCATGTGGGACCTATTTCAGAAACCTAACACATAAAATGAGAGGAATATATTTCTCCCAAGAAGTGTCTCAGGGAGGGAGCGTGGCAGGGGAAGGACTCCTGGTGGTGCTGGCAGCTGCCTGAAAAACCCTTGGCACACACAGAGCTCAGGCCAGGGCTGCTGGCAGCACAGAGCTCACTTTGTTCAGTGTGCTGCTTCTTGGTGATTCTCTAAATTGTGCCTGACAGCAGGGATAACCAAACTGGACTGAAATAATCAGCTGCTGCTCAAAGGAAAGCTGGCAGTGAAGCCTAATGAGTCAAATGGAAGCTGAGCTGAGCCTTAGCGTGCCTCACTCCACTGCTGCTTAAGGATGAGGATTACCTGGCAGACACCAGGACAGTGTCTGTGGCTTTACACAAGAACCTAGAGACACCACTGTCCTTGGAAATCTTAATTTCAGCCTGGCTGGGAGAGCTGCACTGTGGGTTAGAGCTGGCTGGGTCTCTCTTTGTACTGCAGTAATTTTGGCTGCCCTGCAGCCTGAGCCCACCCTTTCTCTTCCTCAGGGGAGTTTTCCACTGATCTGTGCTAAGGGTGGAAATTGTTCTGTTGAGTTCCTTCCTGGCTTCTTGAAGGCAGCTGTTTTTTATACAGGTCATGTATTCCATCAGAAAAATCCATCTCTAACTATGAAATCAGTCCTTAAAATGCAGCATGTGCCACTTCTCCTTCCTGTGATCAGCTGCTGTAGCAGAAGGAAGGCTCCAGTAGGTCTCAAATAGACTCCTCAGATGGGCCAGAGGTCCCTGGCTGTGTCCCCTCCCCTGCTCTGCCTGCAGCTTTGCTGGTGGCTGCTGCTTGTGGAGCAGCTTGGCTGGCCCGTGGCAGCAAGAGGAGCTGCAGCATCCCTGTCCCAGTGTCATCCCCTCCATCACACAGGGGCAAGGAGGGATGGAGTGGTCCCTTAGCCAGGATGGGGTGGTCCCATAGCCAGGATGGGGTGGTCCCTTAGCCAGGATGGAGTGGTCCCTTAGCCAGAGATGCTGTCACAGCCCCGTGAGTGCTGCAGCAGCAGCCAGCAGAGCTTCCACAGCCCCTTATGAAACAGAGGAGTAATGAGAACTTGGAGCCAGATGCTGGATTTCTCACAGAGCTAAACCACTTAACTTTAGCAAGTGAAACAGCTTCTGCAAGGTAGGGCCTGCTGTTTGAGGGGGTTTAATGACTGCCTTTCTGGCTGTCAGCATCCTGACATCCCCAGAGCAGTCCTGATGCTGCAGAAAGAGAATCCAGATTTATTTGATTAATTGCAGGGCTGGGCCAGGCAGTGAATCAGTTTGCCAGGTAGATTGATGGTGCTGCAGGTTAGGTTTGAAAACAGAAATATTGCTGGCACATCTTGTTTGTTCCTTGATCAATTCACTGAACTTGCATATTGCTGTGTTTAACAGTTTGTGCTTCTTTTCTTCTCATATTCTACTTGAACTCTTCCAGATGTTCTTTTTTTTTACCCCTCGTTGCATATTTGAAATGTTCTCACTTGGTTTCAGTCTCTTTATGCCTTTATTCACTTTTATTCCTGGCAAACTGAACAATCTGTGTTGTTCTCTGTCCCCAGGTTACTGCCAGGGCAACGGCTTCCGTGTGGGGTTTGGCCAGTGCTCAGGAAAAATCCTTCCAGCCCTGTCCCATCCATGAGGGCTGGATAAAGGGACAGCCAAGGAGGAACCCTCCTCTCCCACCTCTGCCCGCCATTCTGCTGTATTCAGATTTATTATTTTTATATGAGTGATTGTAATCTGATTGTTTTTAATTATCAATAAATATCTTAAAGGTGAATGTGGCTCTCTGGTGTGATAAGAAAAGGATTTCAACATTAGCTTAAAATTCTCAGAATATGAATAAGATGATTGAAATGGAAAGTGACATTCTTAACTCTTCTGCCATACTAATGGTTTTTTTTTCATAATTATAAAAAGAGGCTTTCAAGTAAGCTTAAATATTCAGAGTACTAGGCTGATGATAAGAGCTGAGGTTCCATGCTGACTTCCTTTTTTCACAGTGTTAATATGCTGGAGGTGAAATCCTGAAGGCGAGTTGCATATGGATGTTAAAACTTGTAGACCTTCCTGAGCAAGTGTTACATGACTGTGCCCTAAAATAATTTGCAACAAAGCAATTTGGAAATGGGATCATCAAGACAAGTGAAGGCAACAGGCAGGATGACTCTGCTCCTCCTGCCCTTACACAACCAGAGGCGACTCTCCTGCCCCAGAAAGAGATTGATTCAATCCCAGAGTTGGGAGACTGTGTTGGGGCACCCCTCAAAAGGCCAGGGTCAAGAGATCATCCTTGTGCCTCCTGCCCTGGTTTAGAGAAGGGAATTCCCTGTTTCTCTCTCACCCTGTGCACTGGCATCCCTGGGTTCAAGGAGGAAGGGGGAATTTCATCACTGAAGTGATCCCCAGGCACTCACTGGCCCCAACAGGGTTGTGGACAGAGGTCCCCAAGCTGGCCAACCCCTTCCTGCACCCCTAGAAGACATCTCCTGCCACGGCATCCCCTGGCAGCAGCCAGTAAACAAAGCCACATGCCACTTTCCTCAAGTGGAAAGGGCATCTGCTGTCTCCTGCTGGCCTACAAATCAATTTAACTCCATGGCCAGGTGCCAAATCACATCAATTAGAGGATATTACTGACTGAAGGAGCTCGGGAGACCGGATAATGAACTGTGGTGTAGTGCAAGAGGAACTTGTTAAATATTTGCTTGGTCCTCAAAGTGAAGAACCTGATGAGGCTGCTGGCTCTATGTGGTGACAGCAGGATGAGCCCATGCTGCTGCTTGTCCAGGCTGTCCCATTGCTGCTCAAAAGCTCTACCAGGTAGTTTTGCTGATGTGGGACATGAGGGCATTTGATCTCAGCCTGGGGAGCACCTGGGACTTACCAGGAATGTGAACCTTATGGCCATGCAGAAAAAGAAAATTAATTTCAAATGAAAATTAAAGAAAAAATGTGGCAGTGCATATATATCACTGCTAATGGGGCATGTGCACTGTAATGGGCTCTCTTCTAGTGTGCAACAGTAATAGTTCTTTAAAGAATGATGCTTGAAGGTTCATCCCCAAATCGAGGATGACCTGGCCAGGAAAACATTGGCTCAGTGTTGTTTATCAAGGGAAAGCTATTTTGCCTTTAGGCTCTTGGACCTGAACTAATAGACGGATATTTATTTAATGTACTCTGACTGGATCATCAATTTATAGATGCTTTGTGCTGTCTTTTGACCTCAAAGGACAATTGTGAGTTGACACCTTCCCTCTTGGATTTAGAAATAACCCATCCCACTCCTCTGAGCACAGCCTGGCTTTGCTCCTGGCAGCAGCAGGAGGACACACAAAGCATTTATCCAGGAGAGAAATTTCTCTGCAGAAGCAACATCCACGGTGCACCTTGGCACATCTGATGTTCTGGAAATGCAACATCTGAGGAGAGACAGAGAGCTGATGTTGGGGCAAAATGTCATTCACATCAGCTGTGACCTTGATGCAAGACCCTGCACAGCCAAGAGGGACTGGGGTGTCAAGGCTTTCTGGGTGCAGGAACACTCAGGGGAGCTGTGAATCCATATGGGGATTTGTAAATCCATAGTGCTCTTCCTGAACTGTGAGCAAGGTGGAGTTCTGTACACACCCAATGAATTCCTCTTCCAAAGGGCCCATTGCATGCTGCAATTCCTGCCAGCAGGAGGGAACTGGGCTCATTGACTGGCCAGGCAGAAGGTCAGAGGTGCTGAGAGCCCAAACACAGCCAGGATGGAGGCACCCAGGCTCAGATCTTCCCAAGCTGGCCCCAGAGCCAACCTGCCCTGCCCAGCCCTGAGGGAGGAGGGGGCTCTGCAGTGGCCTCTGCACATCCCCGGGCCAAGCACCCTGCACCACGCTGGGGATGGGTGGGAGCAGGGAAGGGCCCCCTGTGGCCCCCAAGGTGACTGAGCTGAGCTTCTCTAGCCTGGGGACACCTGGACAAGTTCCAGGTTCCCAGAAGGTGGGTAATTTCTGGAAAGGACCTCAGGCACAGCAGGTTTCAGAGGTGAGCTGGACGAAGTCCAAAACCTCTCTCAGGACAGAGCTCAGAGTCATCTGCTGCCTGCTACGTGGATGGGGGCCAAAATGCCAGGACATGATAAGAAAGGGGACAAGCTTTTCTGCGTGCCCAAGGCCACTTTCTTCCCTGCCAGAGGAAGGCAGTGGGCTCTTTTTGGGTGGGCACTGTGCAGAAGGGGGGCCCATGCCCACGCTGCCCTCACCAAGGCAGCGAGCCAGGAGCCACCAGCACTGCTGATTGTCATCCCTGCCAGGTGCCCTGTGACAAGGGGAGAGCCAAGGGCACACCTGTGCTGCAATGTGCAGGGCTGCCCACAAAATAGCTTTGGCCTGGGACCAGCAGCACCCACTGCCTGGGGGGAATGCAGCCTCTGACCCAAATTCTGGGAAACACACAAGTGTTATGGGGTTGTTCCACCTCCCCTGGGGCAGCTGGGACCAGTTTGCAACCTTGACCTTTAAAATGAAGTTCATGGAGCTTTCTCCTGGTTTTGGGGGAAGCTGAACACAAGTGAGGAGATCAGGCTCTTGGAACAAGAAGGTGCTTCAGTTCTCAGTTCTACAGGTTGTCTGGGTGCTTGGAAAAAGCTTATTTTTGAAGTGCCAGTTTCAATTGGGTTGACTGCCTCTACAAAGAGCTTTCCATGCACTTCTGGAGGATCTTGTTTCAGTTAGGCTTGAGCACAGCTGTCTCTGCTTCTAGAGACTACAATTTTTTATTTGTTTTAGATGTATTTTTCTTAGTTTGCTAATAATCTGGCTTTGAACAAACGTGGAAAAAACCCACCAACAAATTCAGAGCTCCCTTTTCACTGCCCTGTCACAGCACCAGGTTTGTGGGTTTGTAACCTGTGTGTGGAACAAGAAAATCCTTCTTGGATCTTCAGAAGCCTGGAGGAAAAATTAAAACCTTCCTGCTGTGTCAGCCTCCTGAGAGGCCTCGTTCAGGGTCATGCAATGCTGTGTGGGGAGACAGAAGCTGCCCTCATGACCAGAGGAAATGGAAATGTGTGTCTAAGGGGAAAGCACAGCTCTTGTGCTGGCCTGGAGCATCCTTCTCCTGCCTGGTTCTTCCCACTCAGCAGAGGTCAGCAGTTCCCAGCAGCAATCCCTGCTGCAGCAGTGAGCCAGGGGTGAGTAGTGCTGGGTGTTGGATGAGAGCTCTTGGGGGGATGCAGGAGATGCTTCTGGGTTGTGCTGCTTTATCATGGGGTGGGCACAGAGGCAATAAATCATCCTGCCTGAGACTATTCCACCTGCTTTTTGTTGTTTTACTGGTAGCAAAACTAAAGGCAGCCACTGTTTAGTACTTTGAGATCCATTTTTGTACGGATCAAAGCGTTGTCGGGTTGGTGAGTAACGAAAAAGCTGGGTGTAATTTATAATAGTGCTGTTGGTATAATTAAGTGTCAAAAAGAAAAAAACAAACCATGGAATAAACCCCTAAAATGTATTTCAGAATTTAAAGGAACCAATGGCTTTTTGCTGTGAAATGCAGGCACTCTTCACCTGAAGCAGTTTTCTGCAGAGATTCTAATTAGAAATGGATACAATATCTTGGAAAAAAAATTAGTTTTGATGTAAGCGTTTGGGTCAGCAATATTCATTATTCTTTCATTACCCAGGCAGTAATAACTCAAAGTAAAACACTCTCTCAGTAGATCTTCAGGGTCAAGGTAGGGAGTTTGTGAAGAGGGACAGAGCTGGTAGGTGATATTCACGTGGCTTTCGGCGTTGAGCAGTGAGGCAGGAGACCATTTCTCAGGTTTGATTGCTGCTTCTGTTCAGAATGCCCACACTGTTGCTGCTTAGTGAGAAAGAAGGAGATCATTTCTGGGATTTTAAAATTGATTGAAGGCTTTGGAAGTACGTGAGGGACATGCTGAAGTACTGGCACCATGCTGCTCCATACAAATCTGCTGTGAGCTGTTCCTCCTTCTTAACTTCCCTCATTCCCAAGAACTTCTTCACCTCAACTCTT
Source organism: Prinia subflava (assembly GCF_021018805.1). Classification (NCBI taxonomy): domain Eukaryota; kingdom Metazoa; phylum Chordata; class Aves; order Passeriformes; family Cisticolidae; genus Prinia; species Prinia subflava. The sequence goes on from NC_086261.1 coordinate 8,131,862, forward strand.
TCTGTGCTGCACAGGTGCTTGGTTTTCCATGGAGTTTTTACTGCAGACCTGCACTTTCTGATTTTACTCTGATATAAAATAAGTTTACTTTTGAAAAACTTTGCAGTCCTTACGGCTTTGACACACTTAAAGCAATTTTAATACATTTTTGATTTCTGGTTTCCCTGTGTGGGTTGCCTGGCTAGGTTTCAGTGTGAAACATGGGGCTTTGTAACTAAGAACTCTGTCATTCAATGGTTGTTAACACCACTGTGAATTGAATTATATATGATGACCTGAGAGTAAATGCAACCAGGATTTTCAAATTGTTTATTGCTTTAAAGATGTGTGTGTGAACAGTTTTCCTCCTGGTTAGCAAGGTATTGACCATTTTTAATGAAAATGGATTTTTAAAAAAATTAAAAATGTAAAGGAGATGGCTGAAGTCTGCACAGCATTTCCCCACCTGAGTCCTGTGCTGAGGCACTCTGGGCTGAAGCTGCCTGCTGAGACTGTAGTGACCCAGCAAGCTGGGGACTCCTTTGGCCAGAACAGGCTGCAGAGCATCACTCATGTGGGTCTCTGGCTTGCCATCACTCCCTGTTTCTTTCAGAAAAAACATTTCCAGGGTGTCTGCTCAAATTCAGCTGCTGCAGCCTCAGTTCAGGTCTGCTCTTACCTTAGCCAGAGCAGCTGTACTGAAAACAGTGTAAAAACTCCAGCCTCTGCTTCTGACTAGGAGAGAAGCAATGATTTATCAGTGGGGTTTAGTCTTGGTGGCAAACTGGGTTCCAGGCACAAAGATCCCTCTGCCAGAGGACTTGCTGCAGGGACAAGCAGATCTGTAAAGCACCCAGCTTCCAGGCAACAGAGCTCTTTTTCAAGATGAAAGAATTAGCAATTCATCTCTACATCTTTTACAAGAGGAGGAGTTCCCTAGGTGCTTTTTACCCTGCATATCCCATACTCTGGAGCTTCTTCAAAGAGACCCCCACAGACTCTCCATGCTGCTCATTTTCAGTCACTAGCAGGAGGGATTCCAGTCTCAGTGGCCCTATTTCTTTTGGTATGCAATTTGTTACTGATAATGAATTGCTGAAATACAGATGCTGCAGTCCCCCACTGAGCTGAAGCTCAGCTGAGTGCTCTTCCTGGCCAAGGGAGTGACCTGAAACAGCCCCTTTGGAAAGGCTGACCTTCTGCAGAGCCACAGGAACTCCTGGGGCTCCATCAGCTCTGCCCTGAGCTCCCAAAATCTGTAGCGGTGCTGCCACACAGGGAGCTCTCTGCTCTCACTCTCCAAGGAGGGCTGCCATGAATGCGTGCCCTTCTTGTGTTGTGAGTATTTTTAAAGATGTCCTGGCAACTGTAAGAAAACCACAACAGAGTCAGCAAGGAGGTTTTCCATGTCAAAGCTGTTTATTATGTTAGATAAATACACTTGCAACAAGTTTGACTTATATCCTCTGAGTGCAGTTGCTGGTAGTATGGCACAATGATTAAAAAAGAACCAAAACGAGCAGAGGCACTTGTTGCATGCAGCTGAAATTGCTACCAAGCCCAGTGGTGCAGGTCCTGCTGGCAGAGACCTTCCCTGGCCGTGAGCAGGGGTTTGCCAGTGGGAGCTGCAGCCACAGCCCTGGGGTGGGACAGTCCTGGCTCCCAGGGGAAGGAGCATGGCGTGTCTGGCTTAGGCATGATGTTCAGTATTGCTTTTGGTTAAAGAGGAGTGAGGCTGTGTGATTGTAACCAGTGGGGAAAGGCAGAAATTAGAATGAATCACAGAAAGTGCTGGGTTTGGAGGGACCCTAGCTTGATCAGGATCATTGAGTCCAACTCCTGGCCCGGCACAGGACACCCCAAGAATGCCACCATGTGCCTGTGAGTGTTGTCTAAAGGCTCCTTGAACGCAGACAAGCTCAAGTCCTGTCACTGGTCACAAGAGTGAAGAGATCAATAGATTTACATTTACTCTATGAAAATAATCTCGTTGACTTTTATGCAGTCATGTATGTGAATATCCAGATTTTTATAAAGACATTTTTTGTCAGCAGAAGGATGGACTTGGCAGGCTATGCCAGGAGGACAAGGGCCTTTTTATTAGAAAATAGAGCTACCCAGAGGGGTCTTTTCATTAGGATTTTCAGGAAAATCCATAAAATGTTTTGTTCAGCTGGACAAAGAGACAAAAAAGTGGCAACCGTCCTCACAAAACAAATTTGTCAATTTGCTTCCTCAGCATTTGTAACCATTCTCAGACAGGCTTTGCTGCTGCAAGGACTGTGTGCTGCTCTCCCTGCCCTGCCAGGAACATGCCACAGGACTGACCCTGGTCTCTGCAGTTGGGCAGCCTGCTCAGAGGCTTAAACTTGAGCACCTGAATAAGTCCTTAGCTGAACTGGGGCTTATCAGTGACATGTGACAGTGCCAAAGAGCCCTGCATGCAGATAAACACCAAGTGGAGAATTGGCACTGAGAGGTGTGAGGACAAGCTCTGTCCTTGCCCTCATCAGCTGTGAACTCAGCCAGGTGGGCTGCAAACTGAAAGTGTCCCTAGCCTGGACATCATTTTGTTATTTTGCTTATTTTGTAAATAGCCCCGCTGAAGGGATACAAGTTTTAATGACAAAACACAGGTTCCAAACTTTAGCCCAGGGAACAGAGGTGTTGTTCTTTGAGCTAGGACATCCATTCCTATGGTACAGATAGACTTGCCCACAAAGAAGAGAGAACAGTGGGTTTGCTCCAAGTATGATGGACATTTAACATTCATTTTTCATAACTGAAAAAAAGTGCTCTGTTACTGGTGATTACCTGGCTAGCAGAAGCTGAGGCTAAACAACAGCCTGAGGAGCAATCTGCAGAGGGTAATGGAAGCACTGGAGGTCTCTTGGTAGAGGACATCAGGAGGAAAGCTAATTTTTGAATTTCCTGCCTCAGGAATGGGATCTCCTACAACGGAGATCAGCAAAAATTGTGTGGTTCAAAAGATCCATGCAAATGTCTCCATATGCCTCATAGCCTCCTATTTTGGGATCTCTGCATTCTCAGGGTTGAGCACCTTACATCCTCAGAAATCAGTGGGCTGTGTAAGAAAGCCAGATGCCTTTTGGCTTGGCTCAGAGTACTGCAATGAGAGATTAAATAGGGGTCTGGACAAGTCCTCTGCCTGGGGAGAACATCCCTGCAGTATAACAAGATCCAGACCTTCTCTATTGGTTTTAGCAGGAAGAGTTGTACGTAAGAACATTTCTGTGTCTCTGTCTAAGGCTCTCCAGGTGCTTTCTGGTATTATTGGAAAGACAAAATGTGGTGTGACAAGGTGAAATTGTTACACACATTTCACTGATGAGTAGACTGAGGCACATAAAAATTGTGTGATCATCAAAGGAATCTGTTGGAGCTAGAATAGTGCCTTACAAAGTCTATGTCCCAATTTTCTTGTCACAGCCTTTGCTTCCGCCTTTCTCACCCACTGTGCATTGTCTAATGGCAAAAACCTGGGGGTCAGGTAGGATGGTGAGAAGGAGAAAGGGAGAAATGCTCCTCTTGAAGTTTTGTGCTTTCAAGCCTTGTCTGTTCATGGTGCTCACTGTGGTTGCAGTACCTGCTCTGAATTGCTTCCTTTCAATCCCACAAGTTGAACATGGAGCCATGAAAGAAAAGGCAGGCATGAGCAAACCTTAGAACCTGAGGAACAGAGAACTTTGGAATGCTGCAGTCCTCACTCTTCAAAGGTAAATGATAAATTTCCAGTGCTCCCATGTTCAATTAGGCCTTCTTGCATAATGGCTGCCTTAATGAATTGAGAGAAGGAAATGTACCTTACAAATTCCTGGGAAAACTCTTCCTTTGAAAGAGCTGAATTTCTCCGAGGTAGAATGCTTATTATTGTGTGTTACTGTAAATGTTATGCTGAGGAGTCTGAATGACAAAGCTGGGAGAAAAGTCTCTCTGCTTATTGTCCTTGTCATTCTAGTCCTGTCTCATCCCACTGAAGCAGACCTGAAGCAAAAGATGGGTGAAATTGCATGTGAAATCACTCTTTGAAAATCACAGCAAGTTCAATGTAGTTGACACCAGAAGTACCCAGGCTCTGCTCCAGTGATTTTTGGTGCCTACCAAGCTTAGAGTCAGTGGCCTGACTAACCCAAGGGCCCATGACAGAGGATATGCCTGGTTTTTGCATGACTAGGATAGAGCAAGGGAGTGCTATGGGGTCTACAGAAGTCCAGGACCCCCTAAATCTGAGTGCTTCTGACTCCTGGTCACTGGAAATGTGGCTGCAGTGGGGAAGGGAGTGCATGTGCAGAACCAAGAAAGTCAAGAATAAATCTGCTCATATAATTCTACTTAGCCAGAGGTACTTCAGCACTTCTACTTAGTGATGCTCTGGTATATAAATCTGGGCCTTTCCTAAAATGCACCCATAATGACAGAGGAAGCAATCAGTATATGAAGCAATCTGTTTCCAGGAAAGACAGAATACTCTTGTTGCTCTTTCATAGTATTGATGGTTACCCTGGGGAGGGTGGGACAAACTGTGCTAGACCAAGAGTTATATTAGGAAAAGTCTGGAGAATCTTGTGCTACTTGAGTTAAAATGACACCTGTAAAATAAGAGTTGCTGCATAGTAGTAAACTCTGCTGCCAGAATGGCTTGCTGATATCTTGACCTGTTGAGCAAAAAATAATTTACACCATGTGCTCTTGGAGACATTGCCTTTGCCCTGCATATCTTAAAATGGCTGTTTGTGGGTCAGCCTTCCCCGTGGGAAGAGGCTCCTGGAGCACAGCATCCCATGGCTCTGCCTGACAGGGAATCCCTGTCAGTCATCGAGGTGCTGCTCCTCCCACGTGGACGTGGGGATGGCACTGTAAGGGTCCATGATGACTTTTGCACAGCGGATGATCATCACAATCAGGAAGAGGCAGAGGAAGACAAAACATGCTAACGTCAGTCCCTTGTCCACGTCGACGTACACGGGCTCTGGGGTTGGCACCTCCATTGCTTAGGCCGCTCTTCATCTGGGTTTGGATTTACTCCTAACATCATCAACCACCTGCAAAACAAACACAGTGTCAGGCTGTGCTGGTTTGAAAGCAAAACCAGTGAGAGGCTCCAAGTCAGAAATACAGTGTACTAGGAGAGAAAATAAAATAAAAGCAATATTACAAAAGACCACTGACAGAGTGAGAATACAACTTGACACCCTGTTAGTTAGGGTGGTGGTAGCAGTCCAGATGAAGCAGTCTTGTTGAAGCAGTGATCCTGTAGAAAGGTCTGGTAGCTCTTGTCCTCTGGGAATCCAGTGGGAAAGGGTCCCTGTGCTGTCCCAAATCCCAGATTATATCCAGGTGGGAATGCTTGGCTCCTCCCCTGGGCAGAGCATCTCCCAGTGGGTTGATCTCATTCCATGAGTCCTGCAGGGGTCCTTGATTGCCCATTAAACAGAGAGAGCTCCAAGGGGAGTTACCTGTGAGCCATGGGCAGGGCCTTGGTGGCCCATGAACAGGAGATAGTCCAGAGGGAGGGGCAAGAGAAACACTGCCCTGCCTGGTTCCAACAGCTCCTGAAGATAGTGATAGAATACATCCTTCATATCTTACACTGTATCCTAGGACACAGCCACAAGGGATTGCTGCTCCTTGACGTGGGGAAAATCAGGGGTTGTACTGGGCACGGATACAGGTTACAGGTCTGATAAATTCTTGCAGGGAAATAAACCCAGTGGAAAGATTGTAGCACAGCTGACTGAGAGCTGTGAGAAGAAGAAACCTCATCTCCACCTTAATTTAGCCTGCAAATGCTTCTTGCTATAATATTAGACACTAAAAAGAGGAGCAATAGTGAATGAGCACTATCCACTTGAAATATCATCTCTTAAAAGAGGCACAGACACTGTTCTTCTCATCATTTCCTAATCATAAAAATATTTCCATTTCTCTGCTAATGTGAAAGATCAGACAAATGGCAGAGCAGACTGTTTCTATCTCAATTTTCGTCTCTGTCCAAACATTCTCTGTCTCTCACTGGCACAAAGCAAAGTGAAAATTATGCATACTTATTTTTCATAATCTTTTAATCTCTGGTACTCAAGGTTCTCCAGGAAATAGAAGATTTTTTTAGGAGCAATATCATTTTTAAGTGGATGTTTTATCAACCAGAGAGGTACAGGTGATTATGTGATTAGAACAAGGATTATCTTATTCACTGCAAATGTCGGCATAGCTGAAGGTCTCCTCTGGCCTCCTCACCTGAATCCATAACCAAAATGAGTTCAGCAGTGATTGAATCCCTCTGAAAGTTTGATTCTGGGTAGTTCATCAGCTGATAACACAAACTGCTTTGCACAACTGTGCTGAAGGAGAGGAATTGACCTTACACAGAACTGAGTCACTGCCCAGGGATGGGGAAACTTCTCCTGACATCCCTGTTTGGCCAAGGGGGGTGGGAGAACTGTTGGGGATTACAGCATAGAAGATCAGGAATTTGGAATGCCTCCTTACAGCAAACAAAACAACAAAGTCGTTCACATCAAGTGCAATAATCAGAGAGCCAGTCCCTGCTTTAACTAGAGAGGAGAGATGGGAACAGGAAGATGCTGAGCTGTAGAGAGGATTTGGTGAAACAGGGGTATCAAACAGCTCAGCTGCTCTCTATTACTACATCAACACTGTGAGGAAATCTCAGGTTTTAATACTCAGACAAGTTTGCCTGCTTGTTTCCAGTGAGGTGGTGCTGCTGGCAGGGCTGTTGCAGTGATGGTTCACATCTGGCTGGAGCATTTTGTTCCTGCAGCATCATGCTGTGCCAGCTGCCAATGGCTGTCCCAGAGACTCCTGAGCTGCTGTGCCCTGCAAATCTTCCTCAGGGTGAACTGAAGACCTTCTATTTTAAAAGCTCACCGTTTCTTCCCTGTCTCATAATTTGCTCCTTTTCAGGTGGTTTTCCAGCTTCATAAACTCCTAGATGCCACAAGGCAAGTACAGATCAGCTGGGCTCTTAAGTCTATTTTAAGCACAAGGATGTCAGATTTTTTTTTAATTTCCTGAAAGCATAAAAATTACTGCGACAGCCAGTCCTGCAGCAGGGAAATGAAAGAAGCTGATGAAACAAAGTGAATGAAACCAAGCAGACATCTCATGAGCTCATGTATTTACCAGTCACATCCTTAGGAGCTCATGAAGAAATCTCTAAGGAGTGGGGTCAGGCTTGTAATGCTCACCTTGCCTGATCAGAGGTCTAATATTCCCAAGAAACTCTACTACCACTCTTTTTCGCCAGCCAAGAGATCTTACATTGCAGTTAATAATTTCATTTGATGAAAAAAAGGTTTGTCAGCAAAGCTGAGTATTAGGTATGAATACTTTATGAACACAAAAGAAAAAAATGTTATCAAAACTGCTAATGTATCCCAGTCTTTTCCTGTGGTGCTCTTGTGAAGGTCCAACAAGGATGGGTGTGAGTTTTCAATTTTTTCCCCCCTCCTGACATTCTGGCTGTTGTACCATGTGGGGTTATTTCACCCTAAGTTACCTCCTCCAGAATATCAGAACTACCTGGTAATTTCCATCAGTACTGATCTTGGAGGGAAAACTCCATTTTCACTCAAATGTACTTCCTTTGGAAAGATGAATAATTTACTCAGAAAATGATCAGAGGTTTCAAGTAGAGATCTATCCCTTGGAGATTTTCCTCTTCAAAATGGCATCACTGAATCTCATAGGAGTCTGGTTTAAGTGCTGCATCCTTCTGATTCCTTTTGCTTCTCTCCTGCTGGAAGGGAAAAGCACACTTTGGAAAGGATAGGCCAGGCAGAAGGCTTTACACAGACAGCAGAGTGAAAGGCTGTGGCATCTGAGCTGTAGTTTGGACAGTAAATTATGCTGACAGCTTGAACCTAGTGATTTCAGATTTATATTGATCTGCTTTGACAAAAGTTGACATTTTCAGTGGGACTAGAAATACTTTTTTCCAAAAAAAGCTGTAATCCTGAGGTTGGATAAATCACATGTTTTCTCTCCTGTGGTCTCCCCACAAACTTGGTAACGATTTGATGCTGAGCAGAATTCTGCATGAAGTCTCTACTGATGGTCGGGGTGTTTCTGGGGGCTGGCCAGAAGGATCTGGCTTTCCAAGTGGCTGTGCTCACTCTCAGCTTGGCTGCTCACCTGCACCTGTCAGAGGGACCCTCCTCTGCAGGTCTGGCTTTGTCAGAGGGCTCCTGTGAGTGGTGGGAGGTTGGTCCCAGCAGGAATTTGGGGGTGTTCCACGCTCTCAGCCACTGCAACTGCATTCCAGGCTTGGCAGGGCAGGGAGTCCTTGGTGCTGCAGAGCTGGGTGCTGGAATTGGGCTGTGCCTGAGGCAGCTGTCTGCAGGTTAATTGATTGTGGCTGGAACACACCTCTGTTCTAGATCAGGCACCTGGGCACCAGCAAGAGACAGCTCCCAAATGCAAAAGGAGGAATCTGCATGTGTCCACCAGGACTGTTTCCTCTTGGGAAAGTCCAGCTCCCAAATATTACCACGGATGTGCTGTGTCCTGCTGTCTGCCAGGTGCTTGTGGTTCTCTGGAGTAGCTGCACAGCTTGTCCTGCTTCATTCCCATTCCCTTGGCCAGTGCCTCCCCTCCCCTTTCTCACTTCCCTGGTGCCCAGCAGTGCAGCCAGGCTTGCAGTGGGGTGTACAAGTGTCTCCCAGGCTGAAGCAGATTGGGTCCATGCTGGATGCTCTGCCTGCACACCCTCCCTCCATCCCAGCCCTGGGGGATGTGCTGTGCAGATGAGCAGAGGGGTTCTGCAGGCAGTTTTTCTTGGTCTGGCATGTGAAATCCATCAGTGCTGTTGAAATCAGCTCTCTCTCCAGCTACAGATTGTTTGGCTGGATGTTTTGCTCTTGTTTACTAGCAGGGTTGATGTTGACAGGATTGTGAGGAGTGGGGGGAAAAAACAAAAAGATCAGCAGAAACAATTATGAAGTCTCACAGTTGAATGATCAAGTTTTCTCTGAATAGCTGAATTGTAGAAAATTACTTTTTTTTTTCTTTTCCCCAGCTTGACAGCAATGAGCTGTAGAATTGTGGGTTTTATAATTTCTTCAGATTGGTTGAAAATATGATTAGGTCTAAACAAAGCCAAAAGAAGAAGAAGGACAATCCCTGGTTCAGCCTAGGCAATTTAACCATCCTGAGTGTGTCTCCCTGTAAAGCCCAGGGTGTTTTGGTGCAGTCTCTCCCCCTGTAACTCCTCTGAGATGAGGTGTGTGCCACAGGCAGGCTCACCCAGGGATGGAGCTGTGCTGGGTGAGTAATTCAACACCAAAAGTGACTCTGTGTGCCTGAGGGTTGCAGAGGGCCAGGACTAGGCAGGAGCAAGTGTTGGCATCCTCGAGTTTTGGTGCCCTGCTCCCCTGGCTTGTTTTTGTGTCTCTGTTCTGGCAGTCAGGGACTGGGTCAGGGATGTGGCCCAGGGACCAGAAACCCCAAACCTCACTGAAAATTCCATCCTGAGCATTTGGTCTTTGCTCGTTGTTTTGTTTCCCAGTGCCCTTTTCATGAGGGATTGCTACAGAAGAGAGATTATATTTAGTTTTTATGAGCTTATGCAGGATGTTGGCATCCTCCTTAGTGTTCCAGCTCTGTTACAGGTTCTTTGCAACACTTGTGCTCATCAGTGTCCCTGAATTTTGCAATCAGCCCTACCTATGTACGATAATTTAAAAGATATGTTTTTGTTTGGTTTTGTTCCTGACCTGACAATCTTTGCACTGTCACTTTAAATAAAAAATAATAATGAACTACATATATTGCAGAGAACTGGTTCCTATGCTGGTTAATCATGTTTCAACTCATCTCAACCCTTAGGATTTATTTCAGAACAGTCTCTGACTTTGGTTTGTTGTTTGGTTTTTTTTCTTTCTTTCTTCTATGCTCCTTTCCCAAAACACCACATGTACAGGGAGGGAAGGGAAGGGAAATGAGATTTCATGTATGCAAGCAGATCCATACCTTCCAGACCTGGGTAGGAAGCCTGTCACATCCCAGCAGAGCAGCATTGTGCAGATAAAATCCTCCCTGCGGTCATATTTTAAAAGTTTTGTCAGTCAGTGGAGCTTTAACGGCGTCCTGGCTCCCCTCGGGCTCACCTCCACCCAGACCTGGAAGCAGTTCTCACCGGGCTGTTCTGAAACAGAAATAATAATTGACAATTGCTCCTCGGGCAGGATGTGGGCGTGACGGACGCGCCGGGCGTTGGGAATCGCCACAGCCCGCGGATACACCGGGGAACAGCGTGGGTTCATCTGTCAGACATGCCCCAGAAGGACATTTATGGTAGGAAGGGCAACGTTCAAGCCTGAAGTCATGTCAATATTTCTTGTTAAATGAGCAGAAAATCCTGTTTTTAAATCACAGTGAAAGATCAGCCAGGTTTGAATTGATCCTGCTCAGGACGCTGCATATTTATTTAGGGCTTGGATGGTTTGTTTAAACAAAACCACTTAATTTATCAGAACTGATACACCAGGACTTAAATACTGTTAATTATTTGCATTTTTTCTATAGTCAGTCTGGTTTGGGATAATATTCTTTTTCACGTGCACACAAAATAATTCCAACAAGCAACACTTGCTAGATAACAAACCTGGCTTTTTACACATTGTTGTGGAAAGGAATTCTAAGGTGTAGGATGGGAAGGCTGAGAAGAACAAGCCAAAAGAGGAGCCCCAAACCCTTGTGAGGGAACAGGGTGCTGCTCAGGCAAGGGAGGTGAATGGCCAGGAAAGAAGGTGAAATGCTGCTTCAGACAGGTATTGTGTGTTTGTCAAACAAAGTCACCTTCAATTTGAAGTTCAAATCTATACAGGAATAGCCTGGACACTTGATCATACTCTAATATTCTTAACAATCTAGTTTCGATTAAAAACTCACTGCCTCTGAGCACAGGAGTCAAATGCTATGGATAGACACAGACAGATGAGCTTCTTGCTACACCCAGAGAGCAATAATATCACTGTTAGCTTAGTCTAAAAATTAATTGTCCTTTTATGCTTACAATTCTTTCAGCAGAAAATCGATACTTCATTTCAGGAACCCTGCCTTCCTATAAGCATGATTTTTCCTGCATACCTGAAGGCAGGTTTAATCTCTGTTTTTAATTCACTGTTTGGCATTTTGTTTTGGTTGTTGGACTATTTTATTTCTTGCTTTACATAATGACTTTAAATCTTTCTGCTTAGCTTAGTTTATGCAAACTCCTTTATTCGATCTAGCCCTCAGTTATGGTCAAGAGACAAATAATCTTCCCTCCACACACTTGCTTTTAGCCAGTTGTAAATCACTGGATGCCAGTATTCCATCACAAGACTAAAGACATCATTTACAAGAGCCCAAAAGTTGAAAACAATAACCACATAAATCAATCTGGGGAAAGTTTTAAAAATTGCTGTTGCACAAACATTTCCTTCCTACATAGCCCCATGGCAAGGATAACATTAATCTTCATTGAGAAAAAGATGCAACATACACTTAAAAAACTGTGGGCTGCTTATAATTTGAGAGGATCCTAAATCAAATAATCCTTTCTCACTCACTTCAAGGAGCATGTGGAATTACTCATTAACAAAAGATGAAAAAAATAGATGGTTGTGCTTGGGAAAAAGTCACTGTTCAGAACTATTGAGTGAAATGATGGACAGTTGGGATCTGGAGTGAAAAGTGTTTCCAGCCTCAACTTTTGTGAAATATCCTTGGTTAAACTTTGCTGAGGTGAAAACATCTGGGAATTTTTCTTAGAGACTGGAAGTGGTCATTCAGAGGTAAAAAAGAGGGGTAGGATCAGTGATGCACTCCAGGAGTTGCTGGCTGGATACGAGGATGGGAAGTGATGCTCAAGTACCATAGACAAGGGCAGGTAGTGCAGGATGATGTTGTGATGTTGTCTTTGTATTGATGTTTTTGTATCAGTTGCTTTATAAACCAGAGGGGAGCAGGAGCAGAAAGAAAATCCAGTGCTCCCTCAGAGCCCAGCCCAGGGATTTTGCTTCCCCTCCCTGGTACTGTCCTGGGCTGGCTCATCCCTGGGGCAGGGAGCTCTGTGACTCCTGTGTGTGCTGCAGGAACATTCCTTTGGTTCCCTGTTTGTGCTTCTGCTGTGGAGAGAGAGCTGCAGGGATTGCACAACCCATCCTCCTTGCAGTACTGGCTTCCACCCTGGGGCTGTTGGGAACATTGATTCATCCTTTGTAGATAATGCCTGGAAAATGCAAAGCAATACCTGTGATATGAAAAGTTTAGATGAGCTTGAGAAGGAGCATCTGTCTGAGCAGGACCATCCTTCATTCCATGTGTATTTTGATAAGGGGCTGAAGCTGCTTTCCTTATCACTGCTGGGATTCACTGAGTGCATCCCCTTTCATCAGGGCAAGAGGCAAACGTAAAGGAGCCTCAGAGAAACAAATGGATCAGGCTTTTAAGCCAAGGCTTGTACGGTCTGAAGAGATATGATATAAACTCATTTTAATGGAGTATCTGCTTTTTAAACTCTTGGCTGTTTAAATCCTCTGAAAGGAGACAAACGTGCCTGTTGGTCCTGGCAGTTATTTCATAAATTAAACAATGACTGTTAGCCAGGAGAATTATAAGCAAAGCTACAGAGAAATTTTTCACTGCAGCAAAGCTGACAAGGAGGAAAAACGACCCATATTTTTCTGTACTGCTCTGAATTTTTTTATTTTTTTTATAAAAACAAAAGGCTCACTTCAAGCAACTCCTTTTTACACAAATATTACCTTGTGGTGGTTATGTCCAGTATTCTCTAACTTGCAGCATACCCCTCAGAGACACATCTTTTCCCCTTTCATCTTGAAAACCTACATACAGATCAGATTGAGGCTGTATCAATATTTTTTCAACTGAGGAAAAGTATTGTGGATGAATTCTCAACAAAGTAGCTAGGTTATGCCTGTGGAACTGCCACAAGGATAGGCAGAAAGAAATCATATAGCCCTGCTTCATCTCTGAATCACTTATTTCAAATCAAAAGTGAAATTCTTTCTAATAAAGGTATCTGCTAGTCAAGAAAGTTTTAATAAATGAGCAGCAAAACATCCAAAATAGTTACAGGTGGCTTTGCCATTGTAATAGTTTCAGGTACTCATTATTCCATACTGATAACTAATTCATACACTTTTTAAAATACAGGCTTTTCTCAGATACTTCAGAAATTCATGGGGAGAGGGATTTGGTCAATTAAACATAAGCAGAAATAAAGCTCAAAGTCCAGAGTTTATTTTGGCTCAAAACAAGACAAACTGACACAGGTTTACACAGGGCTTCCACCAAAGGCACTGCTCCTGTCTGTTCCATTCTGAACCAGGCTGGTCTGCAGGGGATGGTGAGGATGGATGTTTGCAGCCCATGCTCATGCACCAAAACCTCCTGTGCTGTTGCAAAGGAGTCCTAAAGACTGGATGAACGAGCCTGAGATGTAGCAGAAATATGGACCTGGCTGCACAGCAAGACATGAGGTCAAACACTGCCAGCATCTGCTGCCAGGTCACTGGGCAGAAATGGAGCCCCAGGACGAGCAGCCCCAGAGCCCAGAGACGTTGCTGGGTAAGGATGAGAAACCCTTAGAAAACAGTGGCAAAACCAGCCCTACTTAAACAGCTTTATCTCTCCCTACTGGTATGAGGAATGGGAGGAAAGAATAAGAAAAAGTTAGGGGTCCCAGGTGATCCAAATGAGTTTGGGTTGGGGCTGTTTCAGGGAGCTGAGCCTTGTGCTACGTGGGACACCCACAGCAGCTCACTGCTTCTCTTCCTCTCCAGCTGGAAAGCCAGAACTGTTGCAGCATGTTATCTAATTTCAGCTATAATTTGCCAACAGGAGAAGCAGAAATATCATTACTAGTTTTTCCCTGTTTCCTTTTCTCAAGAGAACAGTTTTTCTCTTGCTACTATAAGAACTGGGAGAATGAAAGTTGGCTGGTTTTCAGAGGCACTGAGTGCCTCCAGCACCATCTGGAACCAGTGTGAGCAGCCAAACAGCTCAACAGCACAGAAAATCTTCCTGTTTTCAGACCCTCCCTCCTTTCTGCACAGCTCTGCACATGAACACTGCACAAAAGATTCTTTTCTGATGAGGATCCAGTTGGCACCCACATAAACTACATTTTCCACTGTCTCCCAGCAGGGATGGATTGCATCTTCCTTCAGAGAGAGGCCAGATGATTTTTATTACAAATGAACCAAAACCTTGAGTCAGGACATGCATTACATTTTCCATGACAGCCCTGGCTGGAGTGAAGGCTCCTGATAAGAATTTAAAGGTAATTGAGCTCTAGCCTATAGCTCTGTAGGTAGGTAACAAATATAGCAGCCTCCAAATTTGGCATGTCACCAAGCAAGGCTGGGTGAAAGGATAAATGACCCATTGCTGAGATGAGTGAGGATCAGTCAGGATCCTGAGCCTGAGCCCCAGCTGTTCATGGTCTCTGTCTCTTGTCCTTCCCAGGACATGTGAGCAATATCTATTGTAGTAAATCAAATGTGTCCAAGGCTGGTTCTTGGCATCAAGGCTGGCTGGTAAAGAGCTGCCTGGGCAAATGGGTACAAACTTTTTAACAGGGCCTCTTGTGTTAGGATAAGGATTTCGTTTAATGATTTTAAACTAAACCAAGATCTATTCAGACACGATATAAGGAAGAAAATTTTTAAAAGGAGGATGGTAAAACACTGGCACAGGTTACCTGGAGAGGGTGGTGGATGCCCCACCTCTGGAAATATTCAAAGTAAGGCTGAGCAGGGCTCTGAGCAACTTGATCTAATTAAAAATCTCACAACTCATTGCAGGGGGCTTGAAGCTTGATGATCTATAAAGGTCACTTCCAACCCAAATCATTCTATGATTCTATCAAATCCTGCTAAACTTGGCCTCTGGGACAGATTATGGTGACAGAGCTAACAAATTAAACTTGTAAACTTTGAGTATCTCTTAGTTGCAGAATTTATTTATTCATTAGAAGTGCCAGATGGGTGGGTATAAAATGCAGTTTGTGTTTAATCAAAGACAGAGAAGAGTCAAAAATTATCTCTGAGATTGGTGCAACAATGGGCCTCTTTCTGACTGGGCTTTGGTGGCAGGAGGTGGGCAGGACACCAATACAGTCAGTACCACCACTGCCTGGCACTGAAGACTGTTCAAGCAGTGAAAAACCACCCCATGATTATCACCCTGGTTGTTATTGTTATTTCTGGGCCATGTTCCCTGGCTCACCTTTAGGTGAATCCTCAGGTGCCCATGCCCAGGGGGGCTGCTCCAGGCAGGCTCTAATTCAATTTCCCTGCAGCAGCTCTGATCCATGCTGGTGATGGCTTTGGCCATAGCTTTGTTTGTGCTCAGGGGTTTGGGGGTGACTGATGCTTTTTCATTCCCTCCTTCCCTCTCATCCCAATCTGTATTGAGGATACTCCCAAGTATAACCCACGGCCTGAGTGCTACCTGTGTTTCTCCATGTTTTTTTTCTGATCATGTACTCATGTGCGCTCTCTAAGTACACGTGCAGCCTTTTCATCACATCAAGAAAGGTCCTTTTCCTCAGCTGGAGGACCATTGACTTTTCTATAAAACCTGGAGTCAGAAACACTCTTTAATTAAGTCTGTACAGAAAAGAGCTTTGATTCCAGACGTGTGTTACAGCCTGATGTTGTTTTCTCTGTCACTGCAGCAGATTACTGGAAGTGTAGTCCTTGATTAAAAAGATTGTGGGCAATTACATTCCATCTCCACATCTTCTGCTAGATCAGTAGCTTGTCAGTGGGTCACTGGGAATCAAACTGCCAGAACCTTTGTACATGTTCAATTTACAAAGGACTGCTTCTGGCACAGCACCCAGCAGTCCCAGACAGCCAATGCCTTATTAATGCACCATTACCCACAAGGAACATTTTTAAGTGAACCTAATGTACAGGGAGCCACGAGGGCTTGCCTGAACTGACTCAGCAGTTTGGAAGATCTTTTCTCCCTTGCAGGGATCACACTGATTTCTGAATGTGCCCAGATGTCCCAAAGCTTAGTGCTCTTTTACCCCTTGTAGCCATCTTTTATTTTGGTTTTTATGGACTGGGATCACTGTGGTTTGAAAGAGAGAAGTGGACTGAGGAATAGATACCTGCCATAAGGGAGTTCTCTTTAGGATAACTAAAATGATCAAAGGGGTGATCAGTTCCTTTATAACTGTCTGAAGAAGATGGGAGAAAGGTAGCTGAGGGATCATGTTTGAACTATACAAAAATCACAGATCAGGAGAGTGGGAAAGGAGTTTCCCCTCACTTTAAAAACAGTTTTCAAAACAGGTAAACTTGGGGACACTCAATGAAGTAGTAGACAACCAACTTGTTATTGAAAAAAGGACTTCTTTATTCAGCAGGCAGTGACTTCCCAAACTTGCTACCACAGGGGACTGGAGACAGTACCAACAGGCTTTTTGAACTGGATACAGAAAATAGGTCCAGAAACAGACCCTGAGACCACTAATGAGGGTTTTCCCTGTGACTTCCTGACAGCAGTTGTGGGTGCTGGAGGAGATGTGGTGCTGCCAAATGTGACCAGGCCAACACTGCCCCTGATGAGCACCTCCCCTCAGACCACTGGGCTGCCCCAGCAACAGGTTGCTTATGTTCTTATTTCTTGGATTGCCAATGCTTTTGGGCTTCCTCTGGAAAGTCCCTTTAAGAGGAGAGAAGATATTTAAGATCTGATCAAATTTCAGATTCCATCTCTATTTGTATCTGTAAGCAATACAGCTCTAATACTTTTAAAACCAGGCACTGATCTTCGCTTCTAGTTTAGCTCTGTCTCTTTATATTTACTGAATATATTTATATTCAGTGCAATAATGAGATTCCTCAAAAGCTCTTCATGCATGAAAAGAAACTAAACTCAAACAGCTCAGTCCTATGAATAATAAGGTGAGATGTGTCCCAGTGGGTCCATGGCTGCCTGTCCATGGCTGGTGTTTCTTTATTGTCACAGGCTCGTTTTATGCTCTTGGAAGTTTAATTATTGCAAATGCAGGAAATGGAGAGTTGCTTTGCAGTCCAGGTGACTTTGGGCTAGAAGCAAGAATCCACCTAACTTACAGGAGTTACATCCCCACATCTGTGTGTGCTGGGGAGGAGACAATGACCTTTGAGCACCACCTTTCCAGACACATAGCTCAGAGCATCCAGCCCATGATCTGTACAGTTGTGCAGGGAGCAGGACATGATGACACCATGAGCATTAACTATATTTTCCTACCTCATTTGGTGTATTTCTGTGTAAAGATTTATGTTAGGACACAAACTAACAGGACTGCGGTCATGACTCAATACAGAATTAGATTTTTCTAAGGAAAATTTTTATATATGTGCAAATGCAGATCTGGAACTAAATTTTTTTTTTTTTTTTTTTTTTTTTTTTTTTTCCTAAATGTTCTTTGATTCCCCTTGGACTGTTTTCCTGCAAGGTCTTCTAGATGATCCTAGTGCTGAGCCTCATGGAAGGGAATGACTCCAGATCTCCCACAGGTTCAATGTGCTGCAGCCGAGCCTGGAGCATCTGGAAGGACAGGACACTGAGCTCAAAACAGCTCTTGCTTTTCAGTTGCTCAGCTGCAACTCTGCCTGCTGCTGTTCCATCAGTGCTGTGCTCAGAAGCTGCTCTTGCTCATGTGCCAGCAGCAGCCAGACTTCTTAGAGCAGGGTGTGATTGAGAAGGGGGGAGTGAAGGGGCAGAAGGAGGTTTGTAACTCCATCGTGGTTCAGCAAAGGTCTTCTCTTAAAAGGCAAACAAGGGCAACTGGTTTTGCCCAGTTCTGCAGCGTTTGTGATTCACAGGAAAAAAGCCTCAAATCTTCTCCCATGTCACTGCAGATTAACACAAAGGATTATCTGGATGCTGTGGCTAGGGGAACATGGTTCCCTCTATGCTAAACACCCCCTGACATTCTCTTTTGGGTGGAAGCCTCCGTGTAGGTACAGCCTGGCATGCAGAGGTGTGTGAGATGCTCAGGGTTTGTGCAGGAACAGCTAACAGAGTCACAGGGTTTATCTGTGGCAGGACAAGGCAAGGGGCCATGTTTTGTTTCAAGTTGTCTGTTCAGAGCAGGATTTTTCAAGTCAACTGTAACAGCAAAGCACAGACCTCAATTCTAGTTGAGTTTAGGAGTTAACACTTCCAAAGGAAGGCAAATAAGATCTTATGACTTCTATTTTTCTGAATTACTGAAATGAATTATTAACTGGGAAGGTGTTAAGCAAAGATACAAGGAAGCTCTTTTAACAGCAGAAACCACCAGCACTGCCCCCCAGTCTGTAAGTCTGGGCTTTGCCTTCTCTTGGACTGAACTTTGCAAATGGGGATTTCCTCCAGCATCTCTAACGTGACTGCCCCAGCTGCACCCTCAGCTCTGAGGGGGGGCAGCAATGGAAAGTGTCATAAAATTCAGTCCTTGTAAATATGCCAAGCCTCAAGTAGGAAAGTCATGTCCAGGCTGAAGCTGATGGAGTGTGGAAGGAGGCAGGGGAGGCTGCTCACACACAGCCTGATGCATGTGGTGGTAGCAGGGTCAGCAGCCCTGCAGTGACACTCAGAGTAAATAATTGCCCGTGTGGCAGGGCTGCCTCAGGCACCCTTCCTGGGCTGGAGGAACACTGCAACTGCAAACCATTCAAAAGCTGTGAGATATACAGCACTCAGCTATAGAATAGCTCTTTATGGGCACGCTAAATTATGCCCTGCACATGGCTGGGTACCTCTCTTTGAATGACTTTCCCCTGGCAGAGAAAAATGTCTGGCTTCTATTTACGTGACTGCGAGCACCCTTGAACTAAATTAGTTTGGTAAATGTTGGACTGGCAGTGGGAGGGGTGATTTCTAGAGAAATTCTTTGAATAATAAAGTGCCTCTTAAAAACTGCATTGGCTTCAACCAGGCAGACCGTGGGCAGTTAGAAACCTCTGACTGCCTCACTTTAACCCAGTGCTTTGGGGCTAAGCAAAACACAAATGGCACCATGGTTGTGGTGAATGTCCCTCAGGAGCAGGAAAATCAAGGGCAGCACTATTTACATTGGGGCTGAGGAGAGTGTGATACTCAGTGAGTGAATTTTGTGCCTCCAAGACACCTCTTTGAAACCAGTGGGATGTATAGGCTGGCAGCCCACACTTGGCATTTCCCATATTGTGCAGTGGTATGACAAACACAAACTTAAACCTCCTCCTCCCCCTCAGACTTTTTTATTCCATGTACTGACTCGTTACTGACTTTGCAGTGAGAAAGAGAGTGGGGTTTGTGCATTGCTGAGTTCATCTGAAGGTACCATCTCAACATCTTCCAAGGCCTCTGTAAAGGTCTGAGAGCTAAACAGCCCCGGGAAACCCTGCTGAACTTTCTCTCCCAGGAAAGCCTCACTGCCAGAAAGGATGCTCTGATGGGAACACTGCATTCCCAAGCCAAATTGCCCTTGGAATCACTTCCCTTTCTCTGCCAGCTAATAAAGCCCTAATTTTCTCAAAGGGAAGTTCAAGCAGAGTTTTGACTTTGAAAAATAAGTGCCAGCAATTATCTGCCATTTGATATAGCCAGTTCTATTGATATGCAATATTTAATAGGAAGTGTTTAAATATTATATAGCAACATAAAAACCTGCACTTGACCACAAAGAACAGTGTCCAAATTATTTCTTTGGCATCTACTGATGGTATAGTTTAAAGTAAGTCTTCCAGGGGTCTGATAGGCTGTCTTACAACTTAAACTTCTGTGAAGTAGCTTCCTGAATGCTGCCCTGGGGTGGGTTTGATATGGGTTTTTTTCCCCTTGGTGACCTACTGCAGTGGACACCAATTAAAGCATTTGACAGGTTTCTCATAAATATAACCTTGAGACTGTGGAGTAATGTACAGGTGAAATGTGGCCAGCCTATGCATATCTGTCCATCAAATGACCCTGTAAATGCCATGGTTAGGAAGGAAAGCAGATTTCAGAAATTGGGGGTATCCTCTCCACACACCACCCTGGTACAGCTCACACTGCAGGGACTCCTCTCCACCCCCTTCTATTTCAGGTCTCCTGACAAAGCTAATTCTGGCAGCAAGTGACTTGCATCAATGACATTCAGGGAACACAAGCATTTGTGGGCTTGGGAGTTCTTGAGTGTTGCCCTGTCTGCAAATTTTTCTTCTTCCAGAGAAATTGTAATGGTTTGCTATTTATATGTGTTTAGGAAAACTCCTTTGCTATACATTCACCTTTTCTACTTTACCACCAGCTTAGGATAATAGCCTCAGAGACCTGCTCTGTTATAGGCAGGGACTCTAAAAACTATCTTCCTTTCTGTTATGTTTTTTTAAGCTTGGGAGCAACATTGCTTTTCTAAGCCTAAAAACATAGCCTGGGACCTGGATCTAGGTTCTTTCCCACCTCATGAATCACCACAAGGGGAATGACTCTGCACTGGAACTTGGAACAGGCTAATAATTCAGGAGCCAGGAGACATCCCAGCTCCCACACACACCCTGGCCTTACATATGGCACTGCTGCATTGCTACTGGATAAAAAAATCCTACAGGATCTGTTCCAGCCAGGAAGCAGCTGGGACTGTGAATGCAGATGAGAAGCAGACTGAATTCACTCAAGGAAAACGAGGCCAATAGCAAACGAACATTATTTTCCTGTCTGTAATTGCATTTTAAGTGCATAATAAGTAGATGATGGTAACTATGTGCTAAAGGTTCCAACTGTTCTTAATTGATTAAAATAGCTTCTGAAGGCTGATCTGTTGTGGATTTAACACAACATGGATTGTACCACTGCACCAGGATGAGTTTGTGGCTAGTTATGTGTCTCTCCTCTGGGTCAGAGGGGTTTGCACAGTTCAGAGAGCATCACTTGGCACTGACAGTCACCTGCCTCTGTCCCACTGACCTCAATAGAGGGGAAACTGCAATATATCAGCACCAAAACCCTGATGGCTCCCAAGCAAGCTCAAAGAGTCTTTTCCAGTGGTTCATATAATGTTCAGCATCTAGAAATAAGCAGAGATTGGTGGTCAGACATGCTGAGATGAGGGCATTGTGCCCAGCTGTTCTTTTCTTTATTTCTTTCCCTCTACCCCAATGGCAAATCTCTGATATAAAACTCTGTGGTGTTTCAGTTTGAATGAGTTGATAAACTTCCCCCTCAATAACCAGAGCAGGCCTGGGAGTGGGCACAGGATCAGCCACACTGGCAAACTGCAGGAAGGGGACAATGGCAGAGGGTTTGGGATGGACAGGTGGGAAAAATCACTTATCCCATGCCGGTAGGATGAGGAGGACCATATCTGGTTCTACCCTGGCAAATATTGCATTGACTTAAAGAAGCATGGTGAGACAGGAACTGAGTTTTTCCTCTGTGGGAACTTCAGACCTGGGACTGCATCTGTTTCTGAGTCTTATATTTCATATCTCAGAGATGGGGGGGGAAAAGGGGAGTATTTTCCCTATAAGACAGGAAAATCAAGAGTCTCTTTTCTCTGTACAAGGAAGATACTAGGAAAAGTAGTTTTCTGTAGGGTCCTAGAATGAAAACATTATTCATCCTACCAAGGATTTTGTTCTCCAGCCAGAGAATGAGGAGTGCAATTCTGAAGTGTCTTGAAGTTGGCTGCAGTACAGGTTGCTCAATATTAATTAAAAAAGAAATAACAACAGCATAATCGTTATGGCCAGCCCAGTGTTTTATTCCATCTCCTTTAAATAGACTAAATAAATCACTGACTTAGTAAATATTTTCCAAGAAGTAGCATGGCAACTGCTCCAGTTCACTGGCAGATAGCAGAGTCCTGGCAGCACCTGAGCACCCACATTTGAAGGCAGCATCTCTGGGCCTTGTCTTTAATTGCAGAGCCTTAAATCACACAGCCCATCTTGCTCTAGGCTCTGTGTCTAATCTGTGTCTTATGTTAACCTGTTGTCAAAATAAATTTGATTTGCAAATATACAAGAGCTGGGCTGATACTTTAATTTTAGATCTCTTATCTGAATGCAGTTTTCATGCAAGGATTTAAGCACATGCCTGGCTTTAAATAAGTACTAAGGGCAGACCTGAGAATAAAGCAGTGAGGACAAGATATATAATTGCATTTAGCTTCCTGACTTCTTGTAAACTTGTTAAACACTTCACAGATTCCCAGCATGTTCTGTGCTGGAAGGACCCACGAGGGTTATTGAGTCCAGCTCTTGAGTAAATGGTCCACGTGGGGATTGAGCTCACAACTCTGGTGTTACCAGCACCCTGCTCAAACCAGCTGAGCTGACCTGAATGAGAACAGGGCTTTCTAGGAAGGATTCAAGAACAAATTTATTCCTGTGCCTTTGACTTTTAACCTGAGCCCAACTAATGCTGTCAGATTTAGAGTTTGTGCTTGGTTTGCTGGATGGCACCTGGAATTGCCTGCACATTGCAGTCTCTGTACTGGACATGGCACCTCTCCCAGTCTCCACCTTAATTATTGAATGTTGAGGCAGAAAATTGAAGCATTGCTAATTAAAGTAGGAAGGAACTTTTCAATTTTAAAAATTAATGCATTTATCTGGAATTCTCCCTGGAATTCAGTTTCCTCCTATCTCAAGAAAGAGTAACCATCTCTTTCCTGCAGGTTAATGTGTATGAATTAATTTTAATCCTGTGATAAGTGATATGAGATTTAGCTGAAAAAAATCATAAATCTGTGCTGACTGTGCATATTATTTTAAAAAAGGCTCAAAATAACTTGGTTAGTAAGCCTTTGACATCATAGGTGCTTCAGACTCACATCCACACAGCTGCTAAAATGGAAATTTGTCATCCCAAGTATTAAATGGAAGGAAGGTCAGAGAAATTAACTAAACAAATATATAGGAAGCCTGACCTAGCAGTCATTAGAATCTCAAATCAATGGGTATTTGTCTTGCAGGACAAAACCATTACTGCTTACAGAAACATTAAAGAACCATGGACTTGGACCAAGAAATCTATTTTGGAAGGCTTTTCTTCCTAGCACAGGACATTTTCAAGAGCATTTAATTGCACTTTTTCATTTTGGAACTGAATGGTAAAATCCTACACCACACTGACTGAGACCAGAGCCTCACATAACCCCTGCAGCAGCACTTGCCTTAAACAACAGCAAATTTGTCAATGCTTGACTTTATTAATATGAAAGCAAGAGTTCTTGTAGCAAAGAGAGGGCACCCTGTACAACAGGGTTGTAACAGGATCCATTTTAAGTTTCAAACTTCAGTGATGTTATCAAATGGCAAAACCAGCCTTGGCTGCTGGGATGTGCTGAAGCTCATGAATGGCAGTTCTGTCACTGCCAGAACTCAGAAGAGAGCACAGGCCAGACCTCTGGGAAACATCCTCTGGATACCTGCAGTTCCCTATTCTTATTTGGGAGACATGCAGTAAACAACACCAACACATATCCATTTTTAACCTGACTTTGCTTCTTGGTGAGAGGTTTCTGCCAGGTTCAGCCATGTCAGGATGATGCCTCCAGTGCCTCTGAACCCTTTCCAAGAGTGGCAGCAGTCACCCCCAGGCTGCTGAAAGGGCTGGGTATCTCATGTTATTGCTCCTCAGATCACAGGCTGCCCTTAGGTCTCTGAATGATTTCTCTCTTTGAATTTCAGGGGACACAACCTTGGTAACTGCAGCTAGATGTTTCAAGTGGTAATCTTTTAAGAAGAAAAACTATTTAGCTCTCAGATTTATTAGCTTATGGCCTGCACATTGCCAGACTCTAATTGTAGATAAACTTCACCAAATGCTGGACTTGGTGACAATAATATAATCTGGAGTGTTCCACTGGAAGCTCTGAGCAGTGACTGGGAATAAAACTTTCCCTGGTTGATGTGGTTCAGCTGTAGATAAATAAGCACTGTGTGCTTTGGTACGTTCCCTGTGCATTCTGCTTCAGTGGTTTACTTCCTCTTATTTTGATTTAATTTTTTTTTTCCTGGCATAAACTTAACATAAGACAGAGCTGTGCAAACTTGATAACCTTAAGGAATTATTTGGGACACAGTGATCTAGGCATAATTCTCTCCTCCTTTATCCCCACAAACGAGGAAGCCCATAAATCACCTTCCATCTGCTCTGGCATGCAGTGGCACTCAGGAAATGCTGTGCAGAGCTCTCCATCATGCAAATCTAGGCTGGGACCCTGTGGCCAGTGAAGTTAACAATGTGAAGACTTATTACCAAACAGCAAGCAAAGAAAAGCACAAGACTAATTCTTGATTCTTCATTCCTATCCTGTGGCAGGTTTTTTTTGTTTGGTTTGGTTTGGTTTGGTTGGTGGGGTTTTTTTGTTTGTTTTTGGTTTTGTTTTGTTTTGTTTTGTTTTTTGTTTTATTCAATTTTTTTTAATAGGGGGGATTTTTGGGGTGTTTTGTTTTGTTTTGTTTGTTTGGGTTTTTTTTGTTGGTTTTTTTGTGTATAGAAAACAATCCAACCAAAACAATGCACGCACATACTACAGCACCTATCTATTGGTCTGCCTTTACCTTAAAATCATCCTTTTCCTCATTTGACAACCTCTGACCTTGGTGAATGTTATGAATCCTGTTTTAAAATATGGGAGAATTGAGCTGTGTATAATGCCAGCTTTTTTGTTGAGGGGGGATGGGTGGGTGGGGTGTGATTTTTAAGAGAAAAGCTTCTTTCTAAGTGTTTGAGTCCAGATATCTAAAGTGATTCTCCACTCTGAAAATGTGCATGCAGAAACTTTGAACTACAAACTGTAATATTCAGATGTTAAGGCAGCAAATTATGTGAGCAGGGTGTTTTACTGCTGTGATTTGAACACCTTGGAAATGCTGAGGCATATTAAAATATTTTGAAGGCATTTAATGAATAATAAATGTTTTTATTATTGCTATGCCACTCAAGCAGGGAAAACAACATCAGCTTGCATAAAAATACGTTGGAAACTGCTCTGCAGCAAACAGAAGTTGATTATACACAAATCTTTCCTGTGGCTGGGGTAGAAGTATTTTCTTGAATGCCTTTTACACATCATTCCTCCCTTTTTGCAAAGGAGAATTGTGGTTTTCCCTCTTTGCATGCACTTGCACTTCCTTGCCTTTTTTAGTTCCAGCAACTGGAAACTATTTCTTCCTTCTCCTTTTTTGTAACCTGGTGAAAAAGTGCTTTTATTCCTTCACAAATTCCTTTTCTAAACAGCAGCCAGCAAGGGCTTTAGGGAGCAGTGATTTTCCCAGCACCCTTTCAGCGTCCCTGGAGTCGTTCTGCTGTACAAGCAGATGCAGCAGATTTTTGAGAAGGATTGAAAGTAAATGAATTCAGGTTTTCTGCTCTGTGCTCACACCAGTGTTTTAAGCACAGCTTCTCAGAAAGTTACTGAGATCTAAAAATATATCTAAAAGAAAGAGGTATATGGAATCATCTTTGCTACTTTGATGTGATTATTATTCATTCAAACTCGCCTGCTAAATGTACTTTTACAGGACCTTTTGTGGTTATTTAATACCCTGCAGGTTAATTTGTTTATGGGCCCAATAAGCAACATGTTAATGAAAGTTTATATTAGCAAGAGCTGTGTGGGGAAAAAAAAAAAAGGAAGTGCTAATACAATGGGAAGAAATTGTAAGAACAGGAATCAGTAAATTTTGCTCAGCAAATCTGTTTAGAAGTAGAACTCATCCTTTGTATTCAGTTCTTGAAACAAAGTGGGAGGAAACTTTAAGAGAACCTTACAAAGAGATCAAATGGGGCAAAAGAAAGTGCAGTAGTTAGCCCATTAGTTATGTGATAAAAGTAAAAAAAAAAAAGAAGGTGGAAACTTGATTGTTCCTCTCCTTTTTACTCTGACATAAATTGCAGTTAGAGAATTTACTGACTTTTATCTCATGATAACATAAATATGGGAAAGAATTTAGTAAGTACTGGACCAAATCCCACTTTCCTCACTTCTACATGTTTGATCTTCTAATTTTATTCCTTATTTTAAAATTCTCTTTGATTTGGCTTTCAAGGTGAGGAGTATTCTTGACAGCAGCAGGACTGGCACAGCAGCAGGACTGGCACAGCCACCTGAACCTTTTTGGAGCTGCTCCTGCTTCCTCCTCTCTCTTACAGTAGCATTTTGCAAAAATCCTTTCTTTTAGAGAGTAATGCTTTAATAATAGAGGAAAAACAGGTTTAGAATAGACTGTTGTTTGCTGCTATGAAGATGGGAGATTAAATAATAGAACATGTACAGGGAAGGTTGAAAATTAGTCTAATCACTCAAAAAATCTGAAGGAACAGCCATTCTTATTTTCCCCTGCTGGTTATGTCTCTGTTTTATGGTTTAAATTGCTTTTAAAAATGCTGACTTTCTCTCTGCCATAGAACTTCAAAATATTTCAGAGCAGTGCTATTGGGCAGTTGTGTAATAAAATTACTGTCTGCTTGCAATCATATATTCTGCTGCTGTCCAAAGATCATCTTCTCTCAGGACACCCACAGAATTTAATAGAGCTGGGGGAGAAATTTTTCTTTTCCTGATCAAACTTATCACATTTCCCAGACAGTCAATGGTGGAGACACTTTGATGGGTTGTGTGGGGAAGAGGGGGAAAAGCAAGGAAGATGTCCTAGCCAAGGAGCTCTGGTTTGGTTAGACACAGCTTTAGAATTATTCCTTCCACACGCCCCTTTCCTCCCTGAAGAACTGAGAACCTTGGTGGTGCTGCTCTAGCTCTGGGTGAGGCAGTCCTGGTTTTCCTGCAGAAAACAAAATTGAAATACTGTATCTGCTGTGTTGGTTATGGACCATGACCTTTTCTCAGAGAAGCAGTGATGGCAATGCTCTTTGAGAGGTTCCCAGAGCTCCTCTGCCTCTTCTCCCCCCATTCCTGAGAAGGGAGACCTGGTATTACCTGCTGTGAGATTTCTGAGTTAGGGTTTGCAGCAGCACACACCTGGCACTTGGAGAAGATGCTTTCAGCTGGTGCTGAGCCCTTTTGAGGAGCTCTGTGTGCCCCCAGACAAGGTCACTGGGCCCATCTCAGATTCTGCCACTTCACTCCCCTGGATGTGCTCAGACCCTCGGTGTCCTCCAGACACGCAGCTCCTGCTCTTGCCACTGATAAATATCCATCATTATCTCCTTAGAACAGACCTAACCACGGTGCAGACTGCTTTGCATATCATGAACTTGGTGTGAGCAGATGTAACTTGCAAATGGAGGAAGAAAGATGTTGTTGCGGGAAACATTTTTTTTTTTAAAGAAGGAATAAAAAGTAGGTGAGGCAGCACAGATTCCTGTTGTTCACTGTTTTTCTCTCTTTGTGGGGTGACTTGTTCCATTGCTTCCTGTTATGTTTACTAATGTATAGCTTAAATTGTCAGTTAAGCTACCTCTCAATTTAGCCAAAGGTTTTGATGTAAGAACATAAGGAGATTACAGGAACAAATTGTCAGGAGAAAAGAAAGCTAAAGACAACGGTTCTGATCCCTACACAAATAAGGAAACAAGACTTTCTTTACATAGAGTATCCTGTTCTTACCAAATCCAACAGAAAAAATTCTGCTAGACTGCCAGTGTTATTTCCTTCTCTGCTATTAATTTTAAAAATGCGGTAGGCATGAAAATTTTGCAGATGCTTAGTTTAAGATACAAATAGTTGTCCAAATGCAAATAAGAAAATACAATATTTTTTCTTTCCCAGGAGATGGAAAATCACTTGGAAAATTCTTCTGCACTGTGTCCAAAATATCAGCAAAGCATTTGTGCACTTCAGTGTCCCAAGGCAATGTTCTGAGAATTATGCCAACCATCATTGATTTCCATTTCGGAAAGATTCCTTTAAAAAAGTGTTTCAGTTTGAACGACCAAGAGCAGGCATAAATTATTTCTTTTCTCAACATTGCCATGCTCATTCTCTGACAACTATCCACGTAAAAGCTTTATCTTTGGTGGGTGGGTAGTGGGGAATGCAGAAAACCACAGGTTAGTACAGAAAGGGAGAGGTGTTTATTTTGCATGGTGTTCTCTGACAGTGTCTAACACTGCCCTCCCCACACAGGCTGTCACTTCAGCATCACTTCAGCATCACTTCAGCATCACTTCAGCCCTACACCTGAGAAAGGTGGGCTTCAAAACCACGACAAGTTCAGCTGGCTCAGAGTTAGACCTGGGATTACCCCTCTGTGACACTAAAATGTCAATAATGTATGCACCAACCTTGCCAAATCTCTCTCTGTCCTCTGCTTAGAAAGCGTTGACTCCACAAAACCTCCTTTTAGATGCCAAATTCATTTATTTCAATTCCTGTGCTGGAGTCAGCTTCCAAACAGGCTCCACAGCAGTTTGCTACAGCTCCTGCTTCCAGTTGGCCAAGCTTTGAAGTGCACTAGAAAGGCTCATATGTTCCTGGAGATGAAAAGTTTCTCTTTACTTCATTCGCCCAAAGAAATGGCTTTCAAAGCTGTGCTAGAGCTATTTCCAGCAAGGTTCATGTTGATGTGTTTCTGTTATTACTGTGGCACAGCACATAACATGGCCATAACTGCAGATGGGGTAGGGAACTTCAATAAAATGTATTACTTCCAATGTGGTAGGGTTATTTTTATGTTTCCAAGACAGCAAGAAACCAAGGTCATGCATCTTTAGAAGTTACCACTTGTCAGCTAAGACAGAGTAATACACTGCCTATGAGCTCTAGACCATCTCAGAAAACCAAATAAGTTTAAATCACTGAATCACAGTTCATAAAAAAAAACCCTCAGCCTAGGTTGGTTGCTCCTGTGGTTCCCTTACACGGCCAGTCTGACCCTTTCAGTGTTAAACTATAGCTGTGAATTTTAACTAAGACAAATTCAATGTGGTCCTCTGCTGCCAAACTGCCCAGTGAAGTCACTGGAGCACAAAGAAATGATTTTGAGGGCAGCAGGTTTACATACACACTTAGACTTTGAAAATATGGGGCCAAGTTTCTCTGACAGCAATGGCAAGTGCAGGGTAAAGGGTGAGACTGAACCCTTTTTGCAATGTGTGAGATGAAAAGTTTCACCTACCACACATGCAGCATGTCCAGGCATTTGAAACCCAGGCAAGCATCACAGAAGAGTTGGTTCCACAATCAGCAGAAGGACATTTCAGTGCTAACCAAAAGGAAAAAAAAAAGGCTAGCAGTCAGCTGAGGTGTTGACTGATTAAATATCACCTGAAAACATAACATCACTTTTAAATCAAGGTCCCAGGTGCAGGGGAACCAGAAAGCTGCTCTGTTCAGTCAGACAGCACATTTAGCTCAATCTCTGCTGTATTTAATCTGTGCCTCCCTTGCCCACGGGCAGGGGTAGGGTGCACTGCTTGTAAAGCGCTTTTCCTCCAGGTCTACAGGCTCAGGGAAGGAAATTCAGAGTGTTAAAAATGAAAAACAGGGATACAAAAACTCCGAGCTTCTTTTGTTTCATGAGAAACTTGGTATACTGTCTTCATAACTTAGACAAATGTCACAAAAATCTTGAGTTGTCTGTGGGCTCCAGTGGCTCCCAAGCCCCTTTTAGTGAGCAGCAGGTGGAAACCCCAGAGATGAACCCCACGGTTTGAATCTATGTGTACAGTTGTTGCATAGTACACAACTATATTATATGCTATATTGTACACAACTAAAAAGTAAATGCCCTCTCTGTATTTTAGTGCTACTCAGCCTCTTCCTCTTACAGACAGTGATGGTTTCTGTGCAGATTGTGCTTCCTAACACCTCAGGAGTGTCCTGTTAAGTCAATCCCAGCGTAGTTTTGGACACAAATACTGGTGTCAGCCATTCCCTGACAGGCTGCTGCACAAGGCTGTCCAGTGATGCCAGAAATGAGGCAGCACATGGACACAGCCCTTCCCTGGCTGCTGCTGAAACCTTTGGCTGCTCCGTCAAGAGAGACAGGGGCATCCAGCTGGGACCTGCTGCTTCTGCTCTCACATCAGGGACAGAAAATGCCTTAGCTCTAGATACTGCTCAAGGAAACCTACTGTGGAATATAGGCTGCTTGCATTTTCTTTCCAGATCTTGATTTATTTGGGGTTTTTTTTGGGTTTTTATTCTTTCAGAGAATCTGCTTCGTTTGTATGCACTTATTATTTCTCACAAAAGTCTTGGTTTCACAGGGATTATGTGAAGGAAATGCTTTAAATATAAAAAAGAATTACCTTCCCTTGCTTGTATTCTCTACGTTTTGAGATCTAAGGATGTCCAAAAGGCTTTTAAAATCAAATCCCAAGCTATGCAGTATTATACAAAGCACCCTCCCTAGGTGCAGTATTTCTTCATAAGAAAAGTTACTCCATCTACTTTAATTCTATCTGTAACAAATTTTATTTGTGCCGGTAATATGCTTTCATTCCTCTTTTAAAATATGATTTCCTTTGTTCTGCACATAATTTAAATCAAGACAATATTATAAAACAATAGGATGACAAAACCTAAGTCTATAACAGCCTAGCTATGAATGTTTAATGTGTGGGGGACTTTAGGCAAATAAAAGCCTTTAGCGGAGCTGGGTGTTGCTGCTCACCATGGCCAGGGTTTGTAAGGTCATGAGCTCCTACACTTCTTTTTTTCTGCATCATAAACACCCCAAAAATACTCCCAATATACCTTCCACTGAATAGGTTCTGATGCAGTCAGTGGGAGTCTCCTCATTGTCTTCCGTGGATGTGGGATCAAGACCCAAAGCAGAAGGCAGCTGGGGAAAACACTCCTTCACAGATGCAATTCTGAGTTTGGTTTGGTTTTTTGTTTGTTTGTTTGTTTGATTGTTTTTGGTTTTTTACTTGCTATTACCAACCTGTTCCTGTTCTCCAGGCAGTTCTTAAAAGAGCTCATTACTAAGATGTGGCAGAAGGAAAATGATATGGAGTGAAAGCAGGTGTTTCCAAACAGGAGAATCTTCTTTCAGAAAATACCCTGAGTGAGCCCAGAGATGAGAACTGTCAGTGCTGTAATGGTGTGACAGAGTCTGAATGGGAGAGAATATAATGCAAGTCATCTTCAGGGTGCTGACCAAATATAGCACATGAAAAGAGTAAGGAGAGATATTTCTGAATACTTTTACAGCTGAACAAGAATTGGATCAGCTTTACTTGGGTATTTCCTGTCTGGCTGCCTTTTGCTTGCAACTTGCAAAACTGCAGTGATGAACTCAGAGGCAGAATATAATCCAGAAAACATCATTTTCTGGTGGTTTGCTGATGCAGATGGTAGAAAATCTCTTCATTTTTCTTCCTGGGAAACATTTCTGCTGGCTGTAAGACACAAAGGTGGTCATGTAATGTAAAAAAATTAAAACAAAACAGAAGCAAGGAATGTTTTGTAAAGTTGTGATTCTCAAAATAGAGGTTATTTAATTTTTGCCTTGTGTGATTTTCATATGTGGTGATGCTTTTGAAGCACTGCTGAGGTTACTCTGCAAGGATATAAAATTCTTTATTCTAAAATGCTCTCATATGCTTGAAGATGAAAGCTTTGAAGCATAAATCCTTAAGAATACCCAAAAATGGAAGACAAAATGAAGGCAATGTTTATTACTTCAGAGTTCAGTCTTTTTGGCTTGCTTATTTTGAGTTTTTTGACTTTGAGTAATTATGAATTGTCATTATTTGGACTTCTAATAATGGGAGAAAACTTCCTGATAAAATTGGCTCTGACAAAAAATTGGCTCTCTCTGTGTCAAGAGCTGAGGTTTCCTCTTCTTTTCATTCCCATTATTTTTCATGATCACTGATGTGGCTTTTGGTTCATAGCTCTCACCAGGCTTTTTAAAAATCACTTCTCTGGAAGTGTTCAAGGAGAGATTGGATGGAGCTCTGAGCATCCTGGTCTAGTGGAATATTCCTTGCCCATGGCAGGGAGTTGGAATGAGATGAGATTTAAGGCCCCTTCCAACCCAAATCACTCTGTGATGCTAAAATCCATAATCTATGATCTCCTCTCAGCTGAATTATGCTCAGGCTGAGGGCTGAATTCTAAACTAAACTGGTGAAAATCCAACACTTCTGCAACATATGGAGTGATATGGTTATTTGGTAGATATATTTGGTAGATATATTGGTGATACTGACAGAGGGAGTGGGAGCTTGAATTTGAATGTGGAAGAAAAATTGCATGGGTGACATCAGCTGCCTTGGACTGGTTTATAAGACAAACTAAATATGTGAAGCAGCAAATTCTCAGTAATCATGAAATCAATCAGATTGGGCAGGGAGAGAAATGGAAGGCTTTTTACCAGGTAGTTTAAATTTGCTTGGGCATGTGATTCTTTACAGCCATCAGTGCTGATTGAAAGTCTAAAGCAAAGCCTTGAAGTAAAACCTGTGATTTATGATAAAAAGAAATAAATCATTCCCTGTTTCTAGCAGAAGAAATGCGAGCATCTGTGTTTTCAGCAACCTTCTGTCTCATTTCCTCATCTTTCCCTCTGAACAAAGTCCTGACTGACACTGGGGGATACAATGTTCTCCCTGTCTAGGAATCTCTCTGGCTGACTACTGTGAATTCTGAGTATCCATGGACAGGATCCCCAGAGCCTTCGTCTCCCCAGGGCTGGATGAAACAGATTTGAAACTCAAATGCCAAAATAATGCTGAGAATAGGTGTGTGTCTCTTCCAGCAAACCCTTGTTTAGTTCACACGCTGTTTCCTTTGTATTTATGTCTAAAAGGAAAGAAAATATCATTAAAGCTTCCATGCACTCACGAAGATTCAGAGATGAGAACATGGCATTTGGATTTTTGTCCAGATGTTTCAGTGAAAATCAGGTACTGATAATTTGCAGTTTGCTGCTCATGACTAAGTTTGTCAGAACACAGACTTCCACAGCCTTCTTTTAAAGTTCAATATCTTGAATTATCCTCCAAAAAGCCAGATGCCAGAATTCTTGCCTAAAGCTTTAAGGAATAGATGCAGAAGGTGACGGAATCCTGGGCCAGTTCTTCTGCACCTTCTGAAGGTCACCCTGCCTTACCAGGTGCACTTTGGAGATACTTTGCCAAACATATCTTGTGATCTTTCTAGCTCTGCATGGTTTTTGTGTGCATATCTGCACCATTTGAATAGCTCTTGGGAAAGGCAGGGACATCATTTTTGCTCCTGTTTTAAATGACAGCTCGGGCTGCAGGCTTTAGGAAGTACTCAATCTTAGTCCTTTAATCCTCCTTGAATGCCACTGCACTGCTGCTTCACTCACAGTAGGTTCTGGGGTTTGGTGGGTGTGGAAAGTGAGGAGAGTCCCTGTGGCAAATGAAGTATCCTGAATTGTAGCTATTACAGAGTATTAAGTAATTGCCCTTGGAAAGAAGTGATAGAAAATAATAGCATATTCATTTCACTGTTGAAAATGGACTGTCTAAGCATATATCTGAAAATCCCAACTAAATTCAATCTTGCTGCTCACAGCAGATAAGTATAATGAAGATTCTAAGAGATTTTCTTTCATACATATGAATAAAATAATTACTATGCAGCATATCTAAGTAGTTGATGCCATCAGAAAGTCTACCCTTGAAAAACAAGGAAGAAAATGTCCTTTCTTTGTAGTCAGAAAGAAAGTATTGACTATGTATGTGGCACATTTTGGATGCCACTGGCTGTAAGATGTATTTCTTTATAAACATGACAGCCTCACTCAACGTGGTACAAAAATTCCCTGCTCGTGTACAAACACAGCTAAAGTTATCTTTTTGAGCACATTCTGAATATTGTGTCTTTTAATGCGACATCATCTGCACCATTGGTTCCTGGTGCAACAATGACACACACTTTCACCGGGCTTTGAAATTATGCAGCATGTTTATCCACACACTGTATATTCTTTTATCCAGCTTTGTACTGGAAGTTTTGCCTCTGGTTCTTACATGACAGTCGTATTTCTTACTGCCAGGGAAAGCTGTCTGTGCTTCTGCATGTCAAAACCTGGTGGAAATACAGTGATGCAAATTAAAGTTGCTCAGGTGACTACAAATGTTGAGCACCTACTCTTCATTAATTAACTTGACTTGCAGCTCATTACTGGCAATGTAGGACAAAATTAGTAAACTTCCCTTTGCGTGTTTCTCGCTCAGGTTGCAATGCAATAAAGTGAACTTGACTTCTGAGGCAAGGCTCCTGCCAGAGTTGCTTACAGACAAGATGAGGTGAAAACATTTGTTTACTAATATGCCTATTACGAACTGAGAAATTAGATTTTACACCTAATGTTCTCCATTTTACATTTGACATGAACAATAATATTTGGCAAATAATTCTGAGGTTCCAGTTCAGGAAACACATTTTGATTAAAGACTCAGAATTGCATGAAAGCATAAAACCAGACATAATCTTTCTTTTCATCCTGTGATTCTCATTATGAATCCAGTGACTTTTCAACATCCAACTCTTTCTTTGCATTTCTTTCCCTCCCCTGTTTTGTACCTCAGAGGAAATAATTTGAAACAGTAGCTTGTTAAATTACCAGAGTTAGTTTACCTGAAAATATCTGTTGATAATGTAATCAAAACTGTGTGTCCTGGGCACGTTTTAGTTACAGGTAAAATCCCTGCTCTATCCTCATGATACATACCCCAATACTAGATTTGTAATGCTCAGTCAGAGATATAACAAATTCTCATATCTCCCAAGATTGCTACTGGCTTTGCTGGAAATCTAGATGGAGAAAACAGAGGCAGATGAGGCACCCAGGGATTGGGAACCTGTGACTGGAAAAATTGCACTGATCAGTTCTTAAATGCACAGTTCAGGTCCTTAAATGCACAGTTCAGGTCCTTAAATGAAATAAACTACAGCACTTATTGAAGGCTCATGAACAGAAGGGGAGAAGTCAGGGTGGGAGAGAAAGGGAGGAGGGGAGCAGATCAGATTCAGATGTGATCCACCCTCCTTGTAGATTTGTCCATCTTCAAAGTTGTACAGCTAATGAAGAATAATTATCACTTATTAATTTTGCATTATCTTTGCAATTGCAACTCAATAGCACCATATGTCACAAGGCTTCTCCTAGATGAAAAGGAAAAAATTCTCCTGACTGCAGTGCTAGAGGAAATATCTTTTTTCAGCACTTGAGCATTAATCTCAAGGGAAAACTCCAAGACACGCATGTTGCACGGGAGTGAAAGGTGCCATAACTTCCAGGGTGGTTTTGGGTCTCATCAGCTGTGCCTGGGACTAAACATAACGCACATCTTCAGAAGCATCTCAGCAAAAACTCTTTTAGAAGAAGATTAACTTTATTTGCCTAATTTTTTAGAATTATCCCTTCAAATTAGTGACGTTACAAATTTTGTAATGTCAATTTCAAAACTAAAATGACAGATATATCAGAAGAATATTTCTTTCTTCATAATGTGACTATTTTACAAGAACTAAATAAACCCCAACCTATAAACAAATATTGAGTGGGAAAACCAAAGAATGGTTTCATTAGTGCTGCTTTACAAGAGACCAATGGCTATTTATTATTGACATTTAACTGAGCAGCAAAACCTGAATCCCTAACTTTTGGCAGTTGCATGTACTGCTCTCTTAAAACAAAAAATTCACAAACATTGCCTTAAGGAGTTAAACATGCCTGAAGCCCAAAATGGCAGTGAGGCTGAAGGCAGGCAGTTATCCTAAAGCCAGAGCTCATAAGTCACTGAAGAAGCTGTACCAGGAAACCAGAGGAATGAAGCTTGGTATTAGTTTCTATGTAACAGAACAAAAACTGTATGGTTAAACTTGCTTTAAATGCTGCACAGTTCTTTCCAAAGGCCTGCAATTACTGCCCAATGCTAATTTTGCAAACACTTTCAAACTATGTAAAAATCCCTCTTCATATAAAGCAAACTTTAACTCATGCTCTCCCTCTCCTACTCAGTGCAAACAGAAAGCTGCTGCTGCAGAGTACAGAAACAGAACATCAGAATCTGAAGAAAGCCACAGCTACGCTGTGATAAAGTACTGCTTACAAACATTTATCTACCAAAAAAGCACCTGCAATTCCACACCACAGTGAAGAATTTACCACAAATTAGAAATTAGCCACATCTGCTGAAGTGAAATAAATGTATTACCCACCGTCAGGGCACCCATTCACATAGTTTCAGTCTAGAATTCATCATTACCCAAAGGCACAGCCCTGGTAAATCCAGCATCAGAGTACCCAGTACTAGTAGAGAAAATAGTTTGCACCCAAGCACAGGAAACAAGCTGCATGATTAAGGAGAACACAAATGCCCGCTGACATTAAGTTATGAAGCAGCAGCTCTGCCCAAACACTGAAGAGATGCCCACAGAAAGCCCCCCGAAGGCAGCAGCCCTAGTTCAGCACAGGACACACAGCCAGCGCTGCCCTGCAACACCCCCACCTCCACACAAAGCAAACCCTGTCCCCGCACATCCACTCCATCCCTTCGCAAACAACACAGCACCCGTGCAGCCCTGCTGCTCCCGGGCCGGGGCTGTGTCTGTGGCAGCAGAAGCTGCAAAGGCTCCGGCTGCCGGCCGTGCTGCTGCAATAGCCCGGCACTTACTGCATTGCTCCTCAGCGGAGCGGCAGCGGCGGCTCCTCCCGGGCACACATGGCTCGCTCAGCCCCGGCGCTGCTCGGCGCGATCCAGCCCCAAAGTCTCTGCATGTGCGGGGGACCTCGGAACCGCGGGGTTCTGGCTGCAGCGGCTGCTCGCCCTATCCATTGCCTCTGGTGTATGCTAAGTGAGCAATCCCCTGGGTCTTCATCAGGGAAGGATGAGGAGTCACAGCTTTGGAGAGCAGATAAGGTGTTCTGCCGAGAGCCTCCGGGCTTCCATGGCATTTTAAAGGCAAAGGGGCTGGGGATGCTTCATCTTGCTTTACAGCTCTGTATCGTGCAAGTTGTCATATTCTGCAATTTACAGCGGAATTCTCAGCCGAACACTAATTTATATGTTTCAGAGAGAGCTCGAGTTAACAATAAAAATTCAAGCCAATGAATTTTTAAATGTTGGGGAACGCGCTCTGTCAATCGAACTAAATCTATTTTTCAGAAGTACAAGTGAAGGGGAGGGGTTTCCTAGCTCTGAAATGCACTGTTCCAGCCCTGCTGGATACAGTCAAAAAGTCTAAAGTTTTAGTAGCCTAAAACTTCATGGATTAACATCCCAGATTTAACAGGCTCAAAGCACTGCTCTAGTCTTGAAGGAGGGACTGTCACCCTTGTCCTTTGTCTGCAGGGCGTCTGTCACTTCTGGGGGCTCCTGCATGCAGATGGGGCAGAATTAATGAGCAGTAATAATAAAAAGGCAGGATGACCAAGAGCCACGGTGCCACTAATTTCTCGTTAGGGACCCTAATTTTTTCACTGTACTGAGATGTTTGACCTGGTGCCTTTGGGAAGCCCTGGGGGAATTGCACTTGCTCTCCCCACAACCCGCTGGAGTGAGATGTACAAACCACTGCCTGCTCCAAGCCTGACCTTCAAAGGGGCTCTCAGGAGAAAAACCCCATTTTGGGGCCGTGCTTACCTGTTACCCAGGCCTCCTGCAAATGCTGATTGTGCCTAACCATGTGTGGCGAATCCGTGAGAACAAGTACCTTGCAGTCCTGTGGGCAAAAACTGGGATATTTTTTCCACATAGGCATCCCCAATAGACAACACAGCAATCATTAATTAACATTTCCTAAGAGCAGGTGCTGTGTAAGGTGTAGATTCGCCAACCCCAAGGGCTCTTGGGGAGGGGAGATTTTCTCTGCCCCTGATGGGGGTATTAAGATATCACGAGAAGAGCAGCAGCTTTTTGTTGGTGAGGGAAGGTTTTGACCCCCTTAGCAAAGGCTTTGAGCATCCCCAGGGGTTGATTATCCTTTCAGATAGCACAGGGAAATCCCAGCCACCAAAACAGTGTGGCTAATAAATTTTTCAGGATGATTAATTGGATTCTTTAGAAAAAGGGCAGTCAAGGACAGGCATCTAGAAAGAGACCATTTTCCCTTTGAAAAGTGTTTTCTTTGCTAGACTTCCATTTCTTCTGGAGCTTCTATAAAAATGCAGCTTTCTATGAGACCTGTCAGCACCATTGGTCCTATACCTATTGTTTTCTGTGCTATAATTTCTGCCTGTGCAAATGCCGAAAATATTCAGTCTTCCTGGCTGACAGATGTTGCTGGGAAGGTGCTGCTTTGCACTTTCACAAAAATAACACCTCAGAAGAGAGGGGAAACCAGCACATATCAGTGTCAGTACCAGGGGATCCCTGTGAAATGGGAAGAGAGTTCTATAGTAGCAAAACTGACCCTTTTTTGTCACTCTTGTTCTCACAGCTGTGTTTAGCACCTCAAGGTAACAAATTTGTTGAGTCATAGAAAGCAAAAACCAACAAAGCTGCCTTGAATTTTAAGTTTGTTTTGTACAGTAATTATGCATTATGTGTGTGTCTTTACTTTTAAAATGCAG
The DNA here is from genome assembly GCF_021018805.1 of Prinia subflava. Classification (NCBI taxonomy): domain Eukaryota; kingdom Metazoa; phylum Chordata; class Aves; order Passeriformes; family Cisticolidae; genus Prinia; species Prinia subflava. The sequence goes on from NC_086261.1 coordinate 8,170,321, forward strand.
ACAAAGCACAGGGAGTATCCAGTCAAGTCAGACAAAATGATGCAGATGTATCAACCAGGACTGCCAGGTGACAGCCTTGATGCAAACAAAGCAGGAAAACCTGGATGCATCTGGGAGCTGCAGCATTGGTAGCAGAAACAATTAGCTCACACTGAAGGGTCTCAGCCTTTATGGGACCCTGTAGAAAGGTGCTCCAATTTTCCTCTTTATTCCTGCCTGATCCTTTTGGAGTATATTGATCCTTCGAGTAAGTCCATTTACTTTCCTTGGTTGGGAGATAAGATATAATGGATTTCTTTAAAGTATGAGCTGGACAAAAATATTCAAGTCAGCACCATAATCAGGTGTGGACCTTCTCAACAGTCCAGGAAACACCAGCCCTGGCCATGGGCAGATAAGTGGTTATTCTAACAAGCATTATAATCTCATGTTCTGGAGCTGTGGTGAGGGAAAAATTACAGATTTCAGTGACTATTTCCCTTTGGTTTTCTGGGCTCCTTGCCTCAGTTCAGTAATGCAGGAACCTGCTATGCTAACACATCACTTCACTTTCCGTTGGTACACAATATTTTAAACCCTGAAAACAAAGAACCAGGCACCTGATTTACTGGGGAGAGGCACAAAGGATGACAGCAGGGACTCAAAGCCTCTAGGAGACATTGAAAACCTAAAAAGCAGGGTTGTGCCCTCACCCAAAACCCCTCAAAACAAAAAAACCCCACAAAAATGTCTTTGCAGTCATTTCAATAAGAGACAAATATGTTGTAAAATCACTCTCCCATTTAAGGACAGACCAATAAATAGCCTGGAAGTGTGGGGCTGTCAGGTTGTTGTTGTGTAGGGAGGTACCAGTGACTAAGAAGCAGTGTTGCACAAGATGATTTAACTGAGGAGCTTTTCCAAGCCAGCTGGAGAGTATATTGTATTTGCAATAAAGGAGAATTGAATTTTAACCTTCCTGCTAGAGAAATATAAAGGGTTTATAATTGACTTTGGACGTGTAATATTGAAGAGAGCCAGGTAGTGTAGAGTGCCTGTCTACGAGAAAAATAAAACAGTACAAGTATGAATTTATGTTTGTTCTGAATTTATTAATTTATTTGTCATAAATATATAAATATCTATACAGTAATGGTATAGCTGTGTCAAGAACATGCTCTGTACACTTGAAAGAATTTGGGAGCAGTCTGAATCAGTGTTGCAGGTTAATTGTGGCTGCATGGAATAGCCCTGGGATTATCCTGGGATAACTTGTGGTAGTTACTGTACAGCAGGTGAAGAGCATGGCCTGCACAGTGGGAAGCTGAGCTGCAGGCCAGTGTCTGCAGGGACATCACCTTGCCACTCCTCCTTCAGCTGGGCAAGAGAAAAATGGGGAGAAAGACACAAGAAAAGGCTGCTCAAGGCACTTGAGTCCTCAGGGGACTCAGAGAGGACAACTTCAGGGTACAGAAAACCAAGGGTGTTCTGTGCCTCCTTTCAGTGTTAGGCAAAAGCTCATCCTTTTTCCTAAGATATTTAAATAAACTGTGCAATTTAAATTTGAGTTATCCCCTTGCTTTGTCCTCTTTCAGCTGTCTCTGAGGTCAGCTGCTCACTGCAACCTATAGAAATCAAGGACTACAATAAGGACTTCCTTCCTACACATCTCCTGACAGTAATTAGAGCAAAATCTGCCTGATACTGTGTCCTAAAAGAAAAATAGTTATAAAAAATGGATATTTGCACATTAAGGGTTAGGACAATATTAGTTTCTGTTATGTGTGAGACCAGATTTGCATTCACTGAATTAACTTGTCACAGTTAAATTGTGTTTAATGTGTGAGAGGGACACAATTTCCTACCTTTAGTGCTGATGAACTGTATTTTATTATTCCAGAATAATTTAACCTAAGATGAATGACAAACACCTTAATTTTCAACATAAGCATATAGCTACAAACTAGTAATTTAGGAATCTACTTATTTCAGATGAATTTTCCTGAATATGTCTACATAGTCAGACTCTGCAAAAGTGAATCCATGGGAATTATGCTTGTCTTCTCTCACAGGACATTCCCAAATCTTTCTTAAACTGATTTAATTGTATTCCATTTGAGATATTACAGTTCTTGAAGATAAGGAGAAAAAGGAACTGAGTATTTAGCCAGCAGAGCATCTCATTTGAATTAGAGACGTGCTTTCTAATTTAATGGGACACTTAACTGTGGGCATCAATATCTTAATTAGCTTATATTTCTCTCTTAAATTAGCAGATTCTATACTCTTCTGTAACCTGTTTCAGCTTTTCTTCTGTAGTTTCTCTGGGTGCTCTTACTCTTACTGTGCAAATAAAATGCATTATTTAATTCACAACTTCTCATCCATAATGTTTTTCAGTTAAACCCATGAGTTCAACTTTACTCTCCCTACTCTTTCTACAGAGTTGTTCTCTCTCAGGTCAAGAATTAGGAGAAATCCTCCTGTCACACAAATCCAGGTATGTTCCCAGAAAAACTGGAAGTGGGATCATGGAATTTGAACCCGATCTAATGGAATATTTTAGATCAATTTACATAAATGGTAGTCTCTGTGCCCAAAAATGCATTAAATCCTTCACAGCTGATGAGAGGGCAGGCCCAGCCCTAAAAAAAATCATTCAGTTTGGAGAAGATGAGTGCTCTGAGAGGATGTGCTCTGGAGCCATGGGAAGCTGGGGGTTTGTATTTCAGGATGGGAGGGAAAGGAGCAGAATGTTACTAGGAAAGCAGATGATGTCAACAGAGAGGTATGCAGACAGCCCCAATTGTCCATGAGATCAGAGAATGTCTTTTCTCCAAACACATTTTGCATTTGGATCTTGCCACTGGAATTTTTGGAGAACAGACTCTGAAGGCTCCTGTGTTAATTTTGGAGGTGGGTTTGACTTGAAAAGATTCAATCATAGGCTGAAGGATGGGTTATGTGATTCAGTCTGGATTTTGCCAGCATGGGGAGGAGAACTCGAGGCAGCTGAGGCAAGAGCCTGGAGCTCCTGAGAGCCCTGAACAGCAGCTGAGGAGAGGGCTGGGGGTGTGGAAGAGGCTGGTTTAGCCCTTGGATATGCTGAAATAACAAGGCAAATCAGACCTGGAGTGTGTGAACAAAGCCCAGCTATCCCAGAGCATGGCAGGACAGGGGCTGGAAAATCACAACGCTGACACAGGTCACAGGGTGAAGCCAGGACAGGCCACTGGTCTCTTACTGTTCTCCTGTGATTGTTATTCATTGCACAGCAGTGAGAGAAAATGAAGTTTCTTTCCCATTTGAACAGTATTAATTCTACCTATCAAGCTTCCTTTGGTATTGAAAATTCTGAGGAATAAAACAAAATTATTTTATGTAGCCAGTCCCCAAAAGCCTCCAGGAGAATAAAAATTGAATGGGATCCTCTGATTTTTTTTCCTCTTTCTCTTGTGTCTTTGGGGAAATGTATGATCTGATGAGCACTTTATCTGTGCATCTTTATTCTTATTCTCCTCAGAGCTGAAGTCAAACATTCAAAAGCCTGGGTCAAAAGAATTGCAATAGCAGAGAAAGCAATCTGGCTGAAAATGAAGGAGTTAGAAAAATGGGGATTTTATGCAGCCATCTTCTACAAAGAGAAAGGCAAGTGCAGTGCCTGTGCTGTCCCATTAATGTTCTCCTCACTTAATTTAGTCAGGAGCTGGGATGAGAGAGGAGTTCAGGTCCGAGGGTTCATAATGCTCTCTGAAGCTGTCTGACATGGCTGATGGCTGTCTTGTGCCAGTAATGCTTTGAAGAATCTACAAAGAAAAATTTTATATTTTTATGTATATCCATTATATAATTGGACCATCATATAATTATAATACTATATATTTTATATATTTTTTAAAATATATAATATGTGAGTTACATTCGCGGCCCAGTGTTGATCCAGGGCAGAACTGGACTGCTCCTGTCTTTACAGTCTGTGTGTGGTGGGGCTGGGAACTCAGCAGAGTTAATGAACCCTCATGAAAGCAGAGAGCTCCTGCTGCTTTGCAAAAAATGTGCTCAGTCTCTCAGTGGAACAGTCTAAATAAGTGTGGTTCCTGCTCTGGGAGGTTGGTGACCTGGGACTGACTTGATGGTTCAGTGATGGGAAGGACTCATCTGTCATCTCAGAGGGCGTCTGTGGGCAGACACTGACTATTAGAATTTGTTTCAACCCATGAATTTTAGCTTGTTAGCAAATGTCTGAATACATCAAGTAGTTAATAGTTGGGCGTGAATCTGTTTTTAATGCTTTGTATTAAGCAACAACTTAAAACTTGTGAATTAAGATGTCTGGGGAGCAAAACTAAATCAAAAAATAATTACAGCAAGTTGAACCTTCTTAAGAGATGGGAAGAATCTCAAGCCAAAAATAGGTTTTAAAGGATGGATCATAAGACTGTGGGTAATAGGGTCATACATTACACCAGGCTCCCTTCAAGTGTTTGCCATTGTCCATGGCAGGCATCCTTGGAACAGCATGCAGGTAAAAAATGCATCATATCTGGAATGTGTAAGTCATAGATGAGGAATAAAAGCTATGAACGATCTCATTCAGCTGGGCATAATTTTCACATTATGTTGTTGTTACTCAGCATCACAAGACATTTATGATCGGGAGCACCAAAATGGAAATATGGACTTGGAACACAAAATGGTTCATCATGCCAAATGCAAGCTGTTTGTTTTGGGGATTTTTTTTCTAGAGAACAAATCATGCATTCCTGCCATGGATGCTTTGGAGTTTCTGTGCAGGAGGCAAGCATCTTGATAGAGTTCAGAGAACTGGAAAAATATCTTCAAACAAACCTTCCAGTATGTCCTACTGTCAAAGGGAATATCCAAAACCTAGGATGCAAATGGAGAAACCATAAACCCCGAAATGACTGGTTGTTTTGGAATGCCCTGCAGTGGATGGGATGCTCCTCTGGAAGTGGAATGAAGCCAGGAACTGGCCTTGAGTTAGTGAGCTGAGAGGTGATGGGCTTTGGGTGGGACATGTCTCTGTTTTGCTGTCATAGTCCTGTTTCTTCTGCAGAGCATTTTTTTTTGTCCTCTAAAAGGCAGCACTTAATACCACCAGCTTTTTTCATTAGACAAAATAATTTTCCAGGCTCATCCTCTGTGATTTCCAAGGGGTGCAGTAAAACAGTATGCCAAGCCCAATTTAGATAAGACCTATTATCTCTGAGGTTTTCTAGCTGATGTGCTTGGTAAGATACTTAAATTGCACCTGTGGGCTTATTATCCAGCCACACCACAAACCTCACTGTGGGCCTGAGATGAAGCTGCAGGAACAGGATTTTTATTTCACTCCTATACCCATTATTAGTCTGTTCTATAACTCAGTGCTTGATTTGGCACAAATGATCAGCTCTGATTAGAGCTGCAGATGTAGAAGGAAGAGCAAAGTTACCTCTGTATCTTGGTTTACCTACTACCTGTATCTCCTTATAAAACATTACATCCTTAAAAGTTCCCAGGCAGTGCAGGGAAAAGCTGCATTGAGATAATGAAGAGTTTTCTGAGAAATGCAGCTCTTTCATTAGGACCTCAATCATTGCACTGTCATAGCAAAAGTGCAAGAAAACTTTCAGTTATTAGTTCAAATAAAATCAGCTCAGCTTGGGAACAAAATAAATCAACCTCAGGCCTCAGGCATACGACAAACAACAGTTCCAGTTGAGACCTCCATTTCTTTCTGATGAGACTGTCAAACATTATTAAAAAATCATGAAACAATTTTTTTCTGTAAATAAAGAACACTTCATTATAATATCTGCCAGCTGATCTTCTATGTCAGCATATATCAGCAATGAAAATTAAATGCCTTTCCTTGAAAAATGAAACAGAAAATAAAATTAACTGAATGTAGGGTTTTTTACATACCTAGAAAATCCTGGTTATATTGCCTGTATATTTATTCTGTTGCAACCATCTTTTTTAATCAAAATAAATCTCCATCTCTCTTTTCTGTTTTAGGAAAAAAAGGTCTACTCCAGTAAAACTGAGCTCAATTATAACAGTTCATTACAGCAAACAAAAAACTCAGTTCCCTAGAGAAAAATACCATTAAGAATGATGAGTTGTTTGCTGTTTTATGACCAAGTGTCTGTGAATGGCTCAGTACTGAACAAATTTCTTTTAATTTTTGCTCATATTGGAATTATCTGTTCTTTACTAAAATAGCTTTTAGATCTCTGCCACAAGTTGAAAGACCAGAAAACAAACCTAGATCTCAGCCTTGTTATTGTAATACAATGTTTTTTAGACTTCTGAACTTTTAGTATTTTAGTGACCTGCAACTTTTTTCCACATTTGAAAATACAAGCGATGTTTGTTATCTATTTAGTGCTGCTAAATATTTCAGTATGATGAAAATACAGAGTTCAGAAAATCTGAGTCCTATCCCAGTGAGTGTGAGCCTGTCTGCACCACTGTAGCCATTGCAGTGTGACTGATGGAAATCTTCATGGGAATCCCTTCACGGACCTTCCCATTCACTATTCAGCTAAAAAGGGAATCAGAGCTTGTTCTGACCTTTCCAGAGGAGCCTTTCCCATTGATAATAACAACTTTTCCTTCTTTCTGCTGCTCATCCCACAATGATGGATTTTTTTCGTCATCTGCCAGGGAAAAGAGAATTTCTGTCAATGAGTCCCATTGTCTAGGATAATCTGAAGACATAGGACAGACTAAAATCTGTTTCCACATCCTATCCCAAACGTTTTTCAAGAGAAAATCTTCAAAGGCTGGAAGAGGACTTTCCCCTGCCACAGTGCACAGAAATGGTCCCGAAACTCTGAAGTGCTGCAGTTCTCATCCATCTCTTTTGTATCAAGACAGCCCAGTTCACCAAACACCCGAGGCTTCCAGCTGTACCAGTGCCAGGGGCTCAGTGCTGGGCCTCATGGGGGCCAGAGGATGAGCAAGCTGTGCTGTGTGGGAGCCAAACTCCATTTCTTCTGCAACAGCAGAGCCGGGCTCCAACCCTTGTAACGCTGCTCACACCTTCACACCGTGTCTCACACCCACCCACTCATCCTCAGTGGGGTAACACTGACATTCCTCCAGGAAACAATGAGTTCTCCAGAAGCTCACCACTGGGATGTGGGGCTGTTCACATGCTGAGTGCTTTTCCTGCATTGCAAAGGAACATTTCCCAACCCTGCAATGGGATGCTGCATTTTATCTAGCAGCTGCATGCTCTGTCGGGGTGGATTTTGTAGTGGTTCCAAAAGTTTCTTACAAAGTGCCACAAAACCCCTGCTGCTGCAATTCCACCTCAGTGCTAAATTTGGAGAAAAGCATTACCCTTGCACCAGGCATGAAGAGAGCCCCAGGCATTTGTGGAAGTTGACTCCAGATGGATCCAGGCTACTTATGGAAGGCTTTCTCTCATCATCACCCTCTTAGCAGTGCCTGGGGATACAGGCATAGTCAAAGTTTCCAAAGACACAAAAGATTTTTATACAGTGTTGTGTGGGCCTGGATAGGGTGGAATCAATGATGGTGCAGCCTCATCTCCTTTTTCATTTCCACTGCAGTTTTCTGTAGGATCATATCAGAGGTGTTCACCACACAGACTGGCTGATAAATGACAGTTGATAAATATGACAGATACACTGATTGAAGCTAGATTTTTCCAGAAGAATGGAAATAAATTTTTAAGTTATTTTTCTTATTCCAGGGATTTATGTTCATTTCTTTAGGTTTCAAGTGTATGCTGTTCTAATTGTAACTAGAAGAAGTGGGGAATTAGACAAACAATTAAGATGCAGTGTTTTCTGTTTTCAGTGCATTGCTCTACCCACAAACAATGTATTTTAGGAAGCCTTGAAAAATATTTTCCATTTTCTCCTAGGAGTTCCCACCACTTTTTAAAAGGAATACAAACAAATTAAGAAGCCTCAGGCTATACTGCAAAAACATTCCATGTATAGAATGGTTTATAAAAAGAAGTGGTATGAAAATATGAGTTGGAGAGGAGGTGAAAAGAAAGATAAGGGAACAGAAGTGTTGGAAAAATAGAAAATAATAAACAAAGGGACAGTTTTAGCAAGTGAATGTACAAAGCATGAGAGATCTAGTTGCTAGGAACTTTTGGAAGGAAGATATTTGTTCACATAATACAATTCAGGTGGCAATTCACCTACTCCCTCAGCTTCCCATCCTTGTGAATAGCTCAGAAAACCTACAAAGGAGAGCAAATTCAGCAGTCAGGGACTCTGCAGCACAGAAGCCTTTTCCACCACTGACCTAACCTACAAATCTGGGAATTGTTAGTATAACGTTCTAGATAGCTAATCCTAACTCCTGTGGTTTGGAGAACCTGGGGAATTAACTGTACTGCTCTCACAAAGAGTTTATGTGCTCCAGCCTGTGCATGTGAAGATTATTTACAGAGCTAAGTCCAAGAAAGCTGTTTAGTCTGGGAAAAGATGGAAACCAATGGCCAACAAAACAGTGATGGAGACATGATACCTGGGGTAAACAACTTCAAGGGAGTTAAAATAACAATAATTCAATAATCAGCTGGGAAAATGCTGTTTTCCAGGCCACGGGCAGTTACACAGCTGGCTTGCCAAGTCTGAGAGCCTGGAGATCAAAAAGAATAGGAATCTTAAAAGGATTGTGTTGGAATAAGAAAGGGAGGAGTGAATTGTGAGCAGCTGCCTGGGGATGAGGGGAAGAGTCTGAAAAAGGAAGGGAATGCAGCTGAGCCCAGAGATGCAGATAACTGAACAGACAGGGAAAATGTGGGCTGAACCCTCACTCCTGCAGAGATCTTCTCTCAGCAGCAGGTGGAAGTGAGTCCTAGCACACCTGGGCACACAGTGACCAGAAATACCTGACTGCCACAGGGATTTGCACTGATAACCAGGGGTCTGAGGGAGTTTGGTTTGCACTGGAAGAGGACAAACTAAAACTGGACTTTGGAGTTGAAATTCCCTTGTGGTTTGGAATGCACATTTTTATGCAATATTTCACTGATCTAGTGAGACTGTTCTTTGCACACAGTGGAGAAATTTCTTGTCTACTGAAAAGGATCTGTAAAGTGCTAATATCTATTCTCATCAAGGAATGTTCACCACCCACCATGTGTTCGCTGAGGTGCAGTAATTGGTGTTTCTATCCATTATTGGAAAAACAGAAGTCTTCAAGACATGCTTAAATTAAGTAAGTAAAATAATATATTTAATTGAATCTTAATATATTAAGTTGAACTTCTCTAGATACCATATTTTGTTTGAACATGATTGTGACAAACAAAGTGTTGTTTTCCCCTCCCTTTTTCCTTCTTTCCTTCCTCTAACACTGCTCCTATGCCATACAGGCCAAGACAGGCCACACTCATCCCTCTGGTAAATTGTGATCATCCACATGCAGCACTTCCCTGCAGTCAGTGTCACATCTCCAAACTCATCTCCTGGCAGATATATTCAGAAACAACAAGGTTTTCTACTGAAAACAAAAGCTTGTTGAGACAACAGCATGTAAGTACAAGCACTGTCTGTGTGGGATGAGAGTTTATGTTTGGAATGACTCTTTTATCTTTGAAGCCTTGAAAACCTTAATAAATATTTTGGAAGCTGTTTCCCTGACTGGGGTCTGTTTGGGATTTTTTTGAAATCCCATCGTTCCTGCCTCCCACCCCATCCCACAGATTTGTGTTGTCTGTCTGCTGTGGCTTGTCAGCCAAGCTTCAGGCTCCATGGATTGCCATTATCTTCATGTTTCAATCAGCTGGCCACTGCATGCTACAAAAATATTTGCTGTAAAACAGTAATAACAGCTCATCCAAGTGGTATTCACTTAAGTATTGAGTTATTGCTTTTGAATTTGGAATTTCTTGTTCAGATCTTCAGGAAAATATTACATTTTCTGAGAGGAAATTCCTCTGCAGTAAACAGCCACAGCCCACAGCAGAACAGGGGCTACTGGATAGTGACTTCCATGTTATGCTGCTAAACTGTGTCAAATGATCAGCATTTTATATTGATTATTTGATGAATATTGGAATACACATTGTATTTTTATGGGTGCTTAAAATTCTGCCAGTGGACCTTGCAAACAGCCCCGTGGTGCAGCTGCCCACAGGCCCCTGTGGTGTAGCTGAGTCCATTCCCCCTCTCCTCCACGAGAGTGGAGCTGTGTCAGAGCCAAACACCTGCCCCAGTTTGTGCAGGGTGCTCTCCGTGCCCAGCTCCACCCAGGATTGATGTTAGTCTGGAATATTGAGCAGTGCAGGAGATTGGGTTTTTCCATCTCTGTGGAGAGCTGGCTTAATGTTTCTACTGAAGATAAAACTATGCAGCCTGTGCAGCAGGGGATTATAAAGTCTATCAGAAATCCTGTGCCACTGAGTTTTCCTTGTTCATCTGCCTCCTCAGAATTAACATCCACCTGAGCAACTCTCTGCATCCTGGCTAAGGGCCAAGCATGTTCTCAGCCCAGGACAGGGAAAAGGAAGGCTCAAAGATGCTCCCAAGAAAATGCCATCACAGTGGAGGCATTGACAGCCTCTGAAACCCCGGGGAAGGCCAGCTCTGAAATCATCACAGATTTACAGCTTTGATTTGTTACTCAACAGGATCTTCACTGGAAGAAACGTGGACTGGGAAAAAGGGAACCTTGAAGCGTGACTGAAAAAAAGAGAGAGTATGAGTGGCTGTGGTTCTGCACAGTGCTCAGAGAGAGAGGGAGAGCCTCCTCTGACCCCTGCCCTGTGTGTGCAGGGAGTGGGGTGGGCTGTGGGGTCACCTCTGACCTTGGTATTTTAATACCCCAATGCCCTGAAACAGCAAAGAGGCTCAGAAGGCTCAGGGACCTTTGTCACGAAGGCAGAACATTTCTGCCAACGTGGGGATATCCTCTGCAGCACCAGTGGCTCCCAGTTCAGGGCTCTGGGAACTGGGAGCAGCACCCCTGGTGTCAGGGCAGTTCATTGTGCTCTACCAAGAGCAATTTTCAGGATTTCTGCTGCTATTTTGCTTTGACTCCAGCTCTTGACCCTTTCCCATGAATTCTCTTGCTTTTTTCCTACTCTTATTCTGCGTAACAAGACCGAGCATTGTGTTTAAAAGGCAATGAATTGTTCAACCTCACCACCTTCTTCCTTAGGAAAAAAGGAATTACAAATAAATAATGAAACATTCTTAATCATCAAAAATGCTCAGCACCTCTGATTTGATGTCATTAGAATCTTCCCATTGACACTGGTATCATTTATAGATGGATAAATCACAGGAAGTCATGCATTATGGTTAAATATACATTTTTTAAACAATCTGTGCCTTGTTGAAAAGTGACATAGAATATGGGAGATAGGTAAAGATTAAATAATTATCTGAATAGACAAAATAATGGTAATGTGCTTAAAAATGTAGGATGAGTTATCAGGAACTTCAAACCACCTTGCTGAAGATATTTAAGACTCTCAATCCACTCAAAATTTTAATTTTAGGTTTTGGCAAGAGGAACAATATATTGTCCAGGGGACAGCACATGATTAGGACAATCTACTTTATGTTTCTTTGCCTCCCTAAACATAGCACCATGATATTAATGAAACAAAAATTTCTTCATTATGATCTCTAATTCTACTGAAGGACAGAGGGAAGGCTGCTCCCATGAAATTCTGAAGTATCTTTTCACACAGGTATCTAATAATACACACAGTCACTGAATATCAAGGTACAATTGTATTTGCTCTGTCCCCTGACAGTCATTCTCAAAGAAGATACTCACAGAAAGCAATTGCTTTCATCCACTTAAACTATTTTGACAGTCTGGCTCCCTATTTTATCCCCAAATGGTTCTAACATGATCCACAGGATAGAAACATGGTGTCTCTGTATCTGTCTCTGATTTTCCTTCTCCCAGTACATATTTCAGTAATCTTGTGTGATAACTAAATAAACCCAATAACGAATATTATTACTTCTTGCTGTTCTGTGTCCACTATCCAACAATACTTCATAACCCACTGAGTTTATTAGGGGATTTTTAGAAGGCATTTCTGGAGATGCTGGTCAGATGTAATTCTGCTGGACTGAAAAAAATATTTTTTGTCTTTGTGCAGTTGTGTGTCAAAGCCAAATTCATGTCTGGGTAGACATTCTTTCTTTCTTTTTCCAGAGTAGACAGTGATATAACAATACCACTGTGTATTCCTCATATTCAGGGATCACTGCTTCACCAAGCTCTTACTAACAGGCAGATATTTGTCTCCAAGAAGCATATGAGAGGTGACATAACCAGCGCCAGAATTTACTTTTGTGGATCCCAAACTCTTTTTCATTACAAATATGAATTAGTGATCAGTGAGAAATCTTTGCTCTGGCACTGTATTTACCATTGCAGCTTAGTTCTTTTATTTGCCTTGTATTCATCCTTTGTACCAAGGGTACAAAAATTGATGTAATATTATCTTTGGGTGATTTGGTTTTCTCAGAACTCTTGGCAGTCCAAAGGAACTGATCCTGCAGACCTCCTTGTTCAGTGAGGCTTGGACTCTGTCCAGTGCTGCTGTGAGCTCCAGTTCCATCCTGCCCACAGGTGAGTGTGAACTTTGGGAGAGCCACACCCCAGCCTGCCATGGCACAGTTTGGCATTTCATCCTCACACTTGATTATTAATGAAAGCATTTCATGGCATGGGACCCTGCAAGCACTCGTGTTAACTTGCTTTAAAACTGGTCTATGAAGTCTTCTTAATCAGCCCTTTAAAATGACAAATCTATGCAATTTTCTGGAACCCGATTCTTCCACTTAAGCATTTCCACCTTGTGTTCAGAGTAATACCTCCACTCCAGTGCTCAGCTGGTGGACTAATGAACAGTCTAACCTGCAGTATCTGGGCATTCATTTACACCTGTACGACACCTGTATAATTTAAATAACCTCCCATGACCCCTGTGTCAATGCTAGTGTTCATGTAATTACCAACAAAAATTATCTTGCCCATAAACTGAGTGAACTGTATATAAATCCTTGACGTCAGGGATAGGATTCTAAAATGTAAATTATATATAGAAGGAATATAACGTGCAGAATAAATTACTCTTGCCAGAAAAAAGATTGATTCACTGAGTGCTATTTGGCTTTTAATTTATAACAAACTTGCCTAATCTCAGTTTCTTTAGCTTCTGTTAAAATATTAAATAACATTATTACATCAAGTACATCCCCTGTGACATTAAAGGAAATGGAAAACTTGGGCATACATTAATTGCATTCCAAAATGTGGCACAGCCCTTAATAAACCTAATTTAAAGAACCTGAGAACAATGACATTTATGCTCTAATTAAAGCAAATGAAAGCTGTGCTGCACCCTTTTACGTAAACAATTTTTCTTGTGGGACTCAGCCTTTCTGGCCAGGTACACATTTCCCTGCAGCGTACCACGTGTCAGTCTTCTTCCAGAGCAAAACTTCCTTCCTGGAGATGGGCACAAACCAAAACACAGCAGTGACAGCACTGTGAGAACCAAGCACACAGTACAGGCAGCCTGGAAGCTCTCTCCAAACCAGCCTGGACCAACCCAGGAAAATGAAGTGAGTTATTTCTCTTTAAGGAGAACACATTAAAATGGCCAGATATGCACCAAACCCAACAGTAACAGTTTAAGATGATGGCTTTTTTAATGATCCCCATCACTCTGGTATTCTCATCACAGCACATACGTTTGAAATGGAAAACATCCAAATCTGCAAAAAAATGTTTGACATGAGACTAAAAAAAAAATCCAAAATCAGATAGAATAATAGATCTAATTTACTTTAGAGGTATTCACCAACTGTTACAAAATCCAGATTGGCCATAAGACTCTAGGATGTCACCATATGCACCTCACAGGTTCTGTGTTATGTTCCTTATGCTGGCAAACTGACTAATGAGTTCCAGGCTGTTCCCCAGACAAGAACATGACAATTTGTGTGCTGTGCATTAGAGCACTTGGTGCTCTGTGCACAATGAAACATAAATTTTGCGGAAGAATTTAGATGTTCTTTCACAATCTGCTCTGGTAAAAAGGAAATTGTGCAGTAGCTTAATATATATTTAAAACTGAGAATCTCACTGGATGCAGATGAATGATGTAATGCATATACTGCATTTGTATTCTACTTTTTTAATCTTTTACTGCTGTTGCTACAATCTCAGCATCTCATTATTGTTCAGGTCTTCATATTGATAATTTCTGTAGACCCTCTGTCTGTTGTCTCAGGAATGTCTGCTGTTTCTCTGCAATTAGAGTTTGGAGGCACCTGGGACCAATGGACAAGCAGAGCAGCCAGGTAAACAGCAATTTATTGTTTACTCTGAAACCTAATGGTGCTAATTAAAAATGTCAATAATCTCAACAATTCAATAACACTATCAATTCCAAATATAAGCATTTGGAATGACAGCCAAAACATTATTTTGAAAAAGCTGATCATAAAATAAAATTGCAGCTCCTCAGGCCATTGTAGCATCTCTAGGACTTTACTGAGTATCAGTTTAAACCCCCTAATTTTCGAGGGAGGGGCTGGTGTTGCAAAAATGCATTCAAGTCCAGAAAAGTCTCATGACTTGCTTCATTTAACAGGACAGAAGGATTTGATGCTGACTTTTGAAATTAATGATTTTGATAGGACTGAAACAGAACTTGTGAGTAAAAAATGCTTCCACTTTTTTGCAAAAACCTTTTTTTGGGGGGAGAAAAAAATAAGGCAGCTTGTTCCAAAGGAATACTTTGATGAAACTGCAGATTCTGGAAAAAGCTGTTGCATTGAAGAAATGTCATCAACCTCTGTCTTGGGGCTCATTCAGGCAATTTAATGAATACAAAAGCTAACACTTGTAATCAAGAAGGACTAGTGATACATTTTTGAAAGGGAAATTAATTTTGGAAAACACTAGAACTCAAACACCATAGGAGCCTGTGGCATCATGCCAAGTACTTGATATTAGCTGTTAATTGGCACTCAAATTCTCATTCTTTACGTGGGCATGTATGCCTGAAAAGTGATGGACCCAGGGCAGCTCTAGGCAGCACTGGATGCTAAAGGAGCCCCTTAAAACCATTCCTATAAATGGTCACACCTCGCTAGCAAGAGGCACATGTCCATCATCCAAATCCTGGTAGAACAGAAGCTCAGAGTTCATTAATCTTAGACTGTAACAGCCCCAAGCATTAGCAGAAAGCCCAGGTGGGCAGAGAACCTGTTCCTGTGCTCCTTGGGAAGAAAATGATGATGCTGATGAGCTATGCAATGGATGTCAGGAGATTTAGAGGCAAAGCTCCAACCCCTTGTGATCCTGCAGTGAGGGAAAGACAAGAATTTTCTGAGTATTATTTCTTCTTCCTGGCAGTGAAGAGAGGAATAAATGAGCAGTTACTGATGAGTTCTCCTCCATTTAAATCCTGTGACATGATCCACAGCATCACACTTAAGAATTTAAAAACACTCAATCACGCCTTTGAACTGTGAGTACTTAAACTTTCATTTGACTGTGGCAGAGATTTGTTTCTGAAGATACAATACAGAAAACCAGAAAATTTAAAGTTAATCTTTAGATAAAAATGTGAAGTACATATAGTGTGAGTGCCAGAAAAATGATTGATATTTTAAGAAATTCTTCTTCTTCCCTGTAACCTCCATGGTGTTGTAGCACAACTCAGCAGAGTTGACTTTGCATGTGCAGCTTTGTGTTCCAAGAGATGCTTAGATGATTGGTAATACAACATGACCTTGACCTCCATCACCCACAGACTAGTAATCACACAGCTTATTTCTGTTTTGCTATTGCTTTGGGCAGGAGAAAATAGAAGGATTTGCCTGCTTTGTGAATACCTTAACAGCAGGGCTAATCTGGTTCCATATGGTAGTAATAGAAGTTCATTCCTTTTTTTTTTAAGTATTTGAAAAATGTCTGAGAACAGCACTTGATATTAGTCATGGTAGTATGAAAACATTGTGTCAATATTTTTTCCATGGGAATTACTGCCAGAAAAGATGCATTTTGCAGATTCTGGTCTTCAGGACACATTCCTGCTATTCAATCACCTGTGCTCAGGGGTAAGGCAGTGAGAGGTACAACAAATATCTCACATACTGAAGGATGTGTTCATTGGGAATGAGACACAGAGTACACAATTCTATTTTTAATGACTGTCTTTCATTTCAGGAGGGGATTCTCAAAGACCTGATTTGCACAGGCCTTTTGAAGACTGTAAATTCAGTAAGGTGTCTGAGGGCCAATAGGGGGATGCAGAACTTACCCAATCCACATTTTGGCACTGGAAAATGTCTAAATTAACTTTCTCATTCCCAGATCTTGACCAGGGGTGACTCTAGCCACGTGCCTCTGTAACATTCAGCAGCTTTCAGGCAGTCAGATAATGACTGGGAAGTCTTACTGTTCTCCGTGGAAATAATCTGTTTCAGGCAACAGGAGCAGCAGAAGGAAACATTAGACTGATGCTGAGCATGATTAAAGGCAAATTTAGACAAGGGCCAGACCATTCCAGCTGGAAGCACTGGGGGAAGTGTGTTCCTGTGATCTCATACTGTTGCTTGTGCCCTGCCCAGCCACATTTCACAGCTCCTGCCTGCACCTGCTCAGTGCTCTGCTCTGTCTCCATCGTCCTGCCATGGGCTCTGCCCATCTAAGTGTCACACCAGGGGAAACCTGTGGCCCTGTCCACACAGACAGAGCTGCAGAGCCTTACCCCTCCCTCCTGGGGCTGGCAATCAGCATCACCTCTGGGGTCCTCTGCAGCTCCAGTGCACCAAGGGCATTTCTGGAAAATCCTGTTCTCTGATTTTGCCTTCCATCACCGTTCAATACTCTAATTGATAGATGGTAACTTTGAGGTGAAGCACAACGTGCTTAGAATGGAAAATCTCTGACAAAACCTGTAAACATCACATTAAAAAGGGTAGCTCAGGCTCTGAGGAATCAGGCCCCAACCCACCATTCCTCTGGTCATTTTGGCTTTGTCTTTCTGCCTCACACCAATGGGCAGAATAAAATACACCATGAAAGAGGCAGTATGAAAAAACTAGTATCCTGCTTACCCCTCACCAACAAAGCTTTAAAGCTGTGTCCTTTTCAACTCAGCTGTGAGTGTGCAGCCCTGCAGTGAAATCCATGTGCACTGAGGGAAAAATGCTGCAGTAAGTGGCTCTTCCAGAAGTGTGAATTGTCCCACAAATCAACCAGGAGAAGCCCAACACAATATCCCAGCCCTCATCACATTCCATTTTGAAATATGGAGACAGCTGTGAAGCAGCTTACTACTTTTAATTCTTGTTTTCTTAGAGCAAGATGAGTGGGAAAAGAAGATGCTGATTTCCCAGCTTCCAAACACCCAAAATTCATTTGCCTAATATTGTCTTGGAGTCTTATCCTCAAAATTCTGTGGCTGTGAACACTGATGTTGTGAATTGGGATGAGATGAACACAGTAAAAATGCATTTGAACCTCTGGATACCCAGGATATTCAGTGACAATTTTTTTCAGTATTTTGTCCAGTTCAAAGCACAGACCTCAGGCATTGCTATTCCATAGCCTTTTCTTTATAAGCATTCATCTCAGTTGCCTTGCAGTGCTATTTGCACTGTACTATTACTTCCTACCCCAAAAGATGCAGCTACCAAACAGGAATCTGTGTGCCAACTCTATCACTCTACTGTTTAAAATCCTGACACTCAGCCTCCTGTTTGAGAGGAATCAATACATGATCTGGCCTGGATGGATAGGAATTAATCGATGTGACATTTTACAACAAATACAGAGCACTGGGCTAATGCTCCAAGTGGATTTCTTTTGCAAATGAAACCTCCTGCTGCATGAATTCTTGTAGTTGCAGTTTGCTGGAAGCTGCAAAAGTACAGCAGAGGGAAGTATAGCTCAGTATTTGCCTTGTCTCTGCTTTCTTTCCTCAATTGTTGCAGAATTAGTGGACATTGTCAGAAACAAAATGCTCAGCCAGCTGCATCTTTGGTCTGAGTAGATGTTATATGTTGGCAACTTATTAATATACGTATATACTGATACAATATTTTTTTTATATATTAGCAGATATGGGAAAAGATTTTTATTATATTCAAGGTGATCTGGAAGAACAGATAAGAAAGAAAAATTGTCTATGGCTATATATCCAGCTATCCAAGATGGTTGCTCCTTCTTGTTAATGCAACTGCAAGAACCATAAAGCATATGGTAAGGGATGCTCCATCACTTTTAAAGAACACTTGAGCTAATGTAGAAATTAATTATGCTGCATTCCATAATTGAGGGATTAGATTTTTGAACACAATTGAGCATGTACTGCCTGGTCTTTGAGACACTGGTACATGTGTTCAGTTTTTCTGTTTCAGAAATAAAATCAGGTAGTGAGCTACCAAAAATATTTTGTGCAAGCTCTTTAAATAAAAGGGTCTACTGAGAATTTGCATAATGTCTTACTTGTGAAATGTAAAAACTGCTATAAATCATTATTCAATTTATAAGACAATTAAATGCATGTGTTTCTGTTCTCTTTTATGGTTCTTGGAAATCATTATCTTGTGCAGCCGGAGAAAGAGGGGCTAAAGGAAGCAGAGAAGAATTAGGGTAGAATTAGCATTAGAACAGAGGGCAAATATCAGACAGTCACTTCCTCTCCATATTTGTTTTTTCTAGCTGTCCTGAGCTCAACTGAAATAGCACAGCATGCTCCACATTCCTCAGAATTTCTTATTTTCCTTAGGACAGAGGTTGCTTTCTGTGTCTTATGAGACTCGGATGGTTTTGCTGCAATTAACTGTGAGAGATTTTCTGCCATTGTACTCTCTTTGCATCTTATGATACTCATTAAATATCTCTTGATGACATAAAGAAAACCCTGTAAAGAGGATAGAATGTTGTTTATAAAACTTACTGAAACACTCTTCATAAATTCTCATTTCAAACAAGGCAAAGGTGTCCCTTAAGCTAGCAGCAATATTTTTCTTATGTACCATGTTCTTAAAGTATGATTTTCAAACTGCATTGCCATAAATGTAAAGGTGTCCTGGTCCTACCAGTGGTTTTATTGTGTGTCAGAATGTATCAGTCTTTTGTTGGTTACAAATAGATCAAGTCTAGAAATATTAAAAAACTAGAAATCAAAATCAAGAAATTAAAGACTTTTTTTAAGATGTATAGTGTGGATGTTGCTTTACTTGAACCTTTAGATTTTACTACATTCACAGACTTTGCAATAGAGCAGATGGGGCAGCAGGAATCTGGGAAAATGGCACTTTGGTCCCACACTGAGCAGTGAGAGAAAAACGCTCTTTCCCCTGCAAAATCCCAGCCCTGGTTTTACTGCTCATTTATACTGAACTGACTGATCTTTTACTCCAGCTAGTATTATAGCACTAGTGAGTAGGGTGATGTCACACAGTAGCAAAAGTATTGAAGAAAAAGCCTTCACCTTATTGGAGCTACTATGTGATGTGCATGCTTTTGTTTCTGCAGAATTTAGTTTCTTATTTCTGAAGGTCAAAAGAGATAAAGATGTTCAAGACACTCTAGTGATGTGGAACTCCATTTCTGTGTCTCTAATCCAACAGGTCTTCATGCTTTAAATCATTATATCCCAATTAAAGTGTACCAGAAACACTTCCTTCAGAAGAAAAAGCTTTTAATTCAACATGAGATATATGGCATTTGGGGGAAAAAAAAGCCTGACTTGCTCAGTTCTCATCTCAGCTGCTGATTCAGTGCTGTTTCTGGGATATATCTTTTTTGCTCGTGTCTTGGGTTTATGTAAGTAGACCAATATTGTCTCTAACATTTTGGTTTCTTACCCACTGGCTTTACAGAATGGATTCAGGGATATAATTAGGTATGCAGAGTGAAAAGTGTATTCCCAGATGCTTTGTGGTCAGTTCTGCCTGAGGTAACCACCAACAGCTTCTCTCAGCTTAATGATGTCTACTCTTGGCAGTGCTTCTGCCAGAGAGTGAGGTTAATGTCAGGAAATGAAATAAAACCTGCTTAGTAAACACTGCAAAGAAAACAGGTTATGTGTTAATGTGCTTGCACCAGCTATTCGTCTCTGAGGCTTTCTTTTCAAGTTTCGTTGTCTAAATTTTGGCTTCTCACACGTGGTTAAATTTATACAAACTTTGAAGAAAGTCAAAATGATAGAGCTGAAATTAAGAGGTAAAAGATGTCTGTCAGGTGTTTGGCTCCAAGTCCATACTTCCACTAGCATAGGAACACTTGTCTGATCTCAGTTGAATTTCTTAGGTAAGAGACATCTGCCACACACATTTCACCTTTAGAAGGGTTTCTCTAATACTCAATGTCATTTTCCCTGGAGGAAAACCACTGCAGAATTTAACAGCAATAGCTGTAGAGAACATCACAGAAATTACATTTCTATACCTGCAGGACTGAATAGAGATTAATATAACTTACACATTCCTATCGAGGAGTTTTATTGCATTTTATAGGAAGAATACAATTTTCTCTTAAATTATATGGGATAGTTTAAAGAACAAGGTTGTAATTTCCTTAACAAATGCTTTTAAGACCTTCCTATGATAGTTCACGTTTTAAATTTCATCATTGTCTCTATAGCTTATTTAGGCAAGTGTAGCCACCCATATGTGACGAAACAAATTAAAAAGGGCACATAATGTCCCAGTTTCAAGTACTTGGGTGGATGGGGTTGCTTAATATACATATATCATACCCTTCCAAGCTATCAAAGACCTTTGGATGAATAGGGTGCAATATATTAACTCAATTACAATGGAAACACAGATCAAAGAATGTAGCTGGGAGGTCTTATTAAAGCATGAGACTTCATTAAAATGTCACTGGTTTTGATTATACTGGATTAAAGTGTCTGAAATTTCACTTCACTCCTTCATGTCCCCAGAAAAGAAAATTCTGCTGCGTAACTCTAAGTTCACGGTTTCAGACCTTGTTACTCAGTGTTGTTATTAAAGTGGACCTTTCATAAATTGGTAAAAAACACCAAAGATATTTTTTAATAATTTCTGACATTGAATACATAATCTCATTTGCTTCAATTTATTTCCTTTCTCGTTGCTTATATTTGCTGCTGACTTTTACTAATTCACATCCATCTTGGAAAGATTTCGGTTTTTCAAAGGAAATAACAATAAAAAAACCCTCCTTTTCATCCATTTAAAAGAAATAAAATCATTTAGAAATTGCTAGTTTGCATCATAGGATGAACACAGAAATGTAGCAAGTCCAGTTTTTTCCAAGTGGCAGAGCAGTGCTGAGCTTTCCAAGGAAAGCTGTTCATGGGGAGCAGTTTCTGTGCTGCAGTGTTCAGCTGATCTAATTCTGCCTCTCCAGCCAAGAGACTGAACACACATGAATGCTGAGCACTGCTATCAGTGGTAATAGCCCTTTAAATTGGAAACAATCATTGTAAAGACACCTAACAGGCATTCTCTGGTACATAGTAACAAGATTGAGATAAAAATCACTTTTCTTAATTCGTTTATTTTCCTGTTGCTACACATGATGTCAACACTCGTTTGTGATTTTAGTAAAATGATGACGCACCCCCTGTTGTGACGCAGGAACAGTGAAAAGTTTGCATATTTCTATTTTGCATATGCATCATATTTTGAGCTTGATATTGATACAGCCCTGCTTAATATCTCTGCAAGTACCAGGGTAGAGTCCAGCCCTGTCCCTGCTTTTGTTGTGAGGAGCCCCATTCTGTAGGATTTTGGCTTTCAAGGTACACAGCTCAGCATGAACTTGACAAAACATGAATTCATTCAGTAAATAAATTGATTTCCTACTTTGCTGCGTACGTGTTCCTTAAATGACAGTGAAAGTAAAACACAGAGTGTGCATTTCCACCATAACTAGGACACAGTTTTATGAGCAGTGATGGTTTCTCTCTCCACTTGCCGGTGTTATGGATCTCCCCACAGATCTGAAAGGCTCAGGATGAGATAGCAAGGAAGTAGTGTATTATAGATAAACAGAGAATAATTCCATTCATTTATGGATTGTTTCAGGGATTCTGAAAGACTCCACTAATACTGGCTATTAAGATAGAGAAGATGGGGAGGAGAGAAAATCAATTCATTTCTCAATCTATTTAAGAGAACAAAGAACTGCGTGTGAAACTGAACAGAGCGTGTCAACAAAGCTCACACCAAACAAAAAAAGCAAAGCAGCTTTATTTTGCATAATTGCGTCTGAATCACGGAAGATTTGACAGAACCTGTTCCATTCTAAGCCCCAAGGTCTTATTTAGGCAGAGCACAATATCAAATACCCTGTAATGTGTTTTTTCTGGGCTAATCTAACATCTCACGGGATATCACGCAAGGGGACAGCACAGGCAGTTGAGTGGTTTCCTTGGTTTATATTCAGTCTTTGTAGGACTTATTCCATCTGTCTCTTGAAAGCTACGACAGTGCACTGTCAGATCTCTCCCGTTTTTTTAGGGTGGCTTCCTTATCTCTAAAATAGGAAGGAAATAAGAAATATTAGTGCTTTTCTGGTAAGAGAGAGATAAGGTTTAACCTCTGAACACTTGTAAAGGTCTTCAGAGGACACTTCAGAAGTGCCTAATGCTATAAATTCTGGCTTTATAAGGTATTTTACTATCATTAGATTATTAGGAATTTGACCTTTTAACCTTTATGCACATATGTAACCTGACATAATGGTGGCTCATGGAAAAGCTTTCATGACCAGCATAACCTGTGCAATCTGAACACCAGACTTTGCAGAAGCCTAAAGGAATTGAGATATGACTCTGCAACAAGGTAAGTCACTCCAAATTTTGCCTTCCTCATAAAAGGTAAGGGTCTAGAAAAACTGTGGCCAGGATTCCCTCAAATCACAATGTTTTATCTGAACAAAAATAAGTTGCATTTGCAGAATTGCTGATATAAACAGTCTAGTATTAGCAGGGTAAACACCTTGAGATAAGAATTAAGATTGCCTGCTGAGCATCCAAAACTCTACAGCATCAGCAGGCACTAAAGCAGTAAGACACTTGGAAAAACAGCTCCACATCTGATAGTGAAAAGCACAATAAATCAAAGATAAAGTAAACTTTCTAGATAACTAGGAGCATTTAGTGCCATTCTGATTAAACTCCTCTACAGGAAATGAGTAAACACAGCCTCCATGCTTTCCCTGTCTTTCTGCCCATTTACGTCCTAATGGATAAACTGGTTCAGGTTACTCATTTGGCAAAGCAAGGGACTGATTTGCAACTTTTCATTTTGACTGTTCCCATCAACTTCTGCAGGGCTGTTCAGGGCAACTGAGCACAGCCATGGGCAGGCACTTAAAGATTAACAGGCCTTTGCAGCATTCCAGGGGGATGACAAAGCCATCAAAATATTTCACACACATTTAAGGTGATACAGAGCACCTCAACCTTCCTGCTCAGTGCCGGGGGTCACGGACAGCTCCCCAATCTTCTCCCTCAATTGAAGGGTGATACAGAGCACCCCAACCTTCTCCCTCAATATCAGGGTGATGCAGAGCACCCCAACCTTCCCTCTCAGTGCCGGGGGTCACGGAGATCAACCCAACCTTCTCCATCAACTGAAGGGTGATGCAGAGTACCCCATCCTTCCCGCTCAGTGCCGGGGTCATGGACAGCTCCCCAACCTTCTCCCTCAATGTCAGGGTGATGCAGAGCACCCCAACCTTCCCTCTCAGTGCCGGGGGTCACGGAGATCAACCCAACCTTCTCCATCAACTGAAGGGTGATGCAGAGCACCCCAACCTTCCCTCTCAGTGCTGGGGGTCACGGACAGCTCCCCAATCTTCTCCCTGAATTGAAGGGTGATGCAGAGCACCCCATCCTTCCCGCTCAGTGCCGGGGTCACGGACAGCTCCCCAACCTTCTCCCTCAATGTCAGGGTGATGCAGAGCACCCCAACCTTCCCGCTCAGTGCCGGGGTCACGGCCAGCTCCCCGTTTCCCCGCTGGTTTTGGGGGCGTTGGGCCGCACCCCCAGGGCCCCGCGCCCCCCCCCGCCCGCGGGCCCCGCCGGCCGCCCCTGGCCCAGGGAAGTTCGCGCCCCGGGGCCGCGGGTTCGAGCCCCGAGGGGGGCGGCCGCTGCGGGGCCGTGTCGGGGGCCGCCCCCGCCGGTTCTTGCGGGGGGTCCCGGCCGGGCAGCGGCGACCGCGGGCCCAGCGCACATGTGCGGCCGCCCGGCACATGCTCACTGAGCGCGGCGCATGAGCAGAGGCGGCGCGGGGCCATCGGACATCTTGGGGCGCCCCGCACGGAGCGGGCAGCGCCGCCGGTCCCGGGGCGGGAGCAGCCGCCGCCCCCGCGCCGCCGGCCCGCCCGCCCTGGCGCCGGCTGCCCGCCCCTCCCGCGCCTTCCCCGGGCTGCCCTGAGCATCCCTCCGCCCCTCTTGCATTTGTCTTAATTCTTCTCAGAGACAAGATGGCAACGCCGGCGGCGGTAAACCCTCCCGGTGAGTAGCTGCCGTCTCGCCCCAAGTGGCCCCGCCGCACAACACGCCCCCGCCGCCGGCTCCCCCCGCCCGGCCCGGCGCGGTGCCCGCAGCCCCGGGGCGGTCCCGCCGCTGCCCCCGCGGGGCCCCGGGCCGGGCAGAGCCGGGCCAGCGGAGCCGGGAGCCCGTGGGGGCTCCTCGGGACACGGCGCCGCTGTGGCCCCGGCTGCGGGCGCTGGTGCAGCCCTGCAGCGATGAACAGTTGTGCAGAAGCATTGGCGGGCAGCGGAGCAGCGGGGCCGGGCAGTGCGGCACAGCCGTGCCTGCCCTGCGGATGAGTAGGAACATTGGCTTTCCCTGCCTCGACGTTTGTCAGCTTTATTGTCGAGAAGCCCAAACAGGGTGTTGAAAGTGACCAAAGGCACCTCGGCGTGTGCCCTGTGTTTGTTTGCATTCCAAAGGACGCAGTAAACATTTGCTGGTAGTACTTAAGTTATTGGCAAAAGAAACTTACCAACATTTTCCCATTGAATTTTTTCGCGAGGGAAGGCATTCCCCGACGTTTCCTTACGTGTCTGTGAGATGTAACATCTGTTCTGTTCACTGCGTGATGGAATAAAGTGAGTTTGGATAAAAGGACAGAATAGTATTTTGGGGATGTACTTGGGTCAACTTGGTGTGGATCAACAAGTATCTGACATGAAAAATAAGTGGGACAACGGATCTTGCACTGTGCTCAGTGTTAATGAAGAATATTGCTATTAAAGTCAATTCCAGTTTTACGTGTTTTAATATGTGCTTGCATTGTGTCGTTTTTTGTAGAGTCAGGTTGAGTTCTGACAATTAAAGGCTTGCTTGAGTAAATGCCAACTAATGTTTAAATCTTGTTCATTAGATTAAATCCTGCTGTAGTTGGTAATGTCGTTGTCATGCTGAAAGTAAATATTATGATATAAACAATGAATTTGGTTCAGTAAGCGCCAATACAGTACGCAGAAACTGATATTTGTCAGATTAGGTTTTAATATCAGAATTCTACATATTTAATGAAAATCAATATTTAAAGGAAGGTTCTGAAATTAATACCATTTAGCTTCCAGGGCACCATGTTGTGCATCATAACAGAGAGTTTCACTGCGTGCACTCATAGCTACCATCAGTTTTGCAGACAGAGGAGGATACAAACAGCATTTTTGGCTTGGGTTTGCTTTGCCATTCTCCTGTTGGCTCTCCAACTTCTCTTCACACTGAAGAACAGCCCTGTCCACTCAGAGGTCAGTGCTGAAACTGCTGAGTTACAGCAGAGCCCAGTGCCCCTTTTTCATCAACCTTTTCCACTTTCTGTAGCCACCTGCCTGTGGCTGAGCCCACAGAAGGATGTGGTTTCAGGAGGTATGAAATGCATGGACTGCTCCTAGCTCTGAGCGGGGCTTCACCATTGCTGTCCTGTGACCACTTCGTGAATTGAGGGAGTGTGATGGCATTGTTGAGGAAATGTAAAAAAAAAAGAAAAGAAGAGCCAAGTGTGTTGTCTGTGTGCATCTCTGTGCACGTGACACAGTGAAAGTTGACTTGCAGTGTGCTCCTCAAACGCTCTGCAGCACAGATTGCTGGTCTGGGGGAAGGATGAGGAAATGTGTTGGTTTCCTGAAGTGAACCGAGATCACCTTCTGCAAGGCTGAGGTTACAGAGCATCATCCTGCTCCTGTCTGAGCGGCTGGAGCGGATCTGAGCTGAAAGACGAGCTCGCTGCCTGTAGTGATCCTCCCACGTTTTCTGTGCAGGAGCGTTGCTGTGTCTGGCACGGAGGGGCGAAGTCAAAGTGGGGAGCTGTGAGGAAAGGAGACCCTCTATGTGCAGCACCGTGCTGCCTTTGCTCTACCACGGACAGCAGAAGATAGAGCCTCTGAAACACCTGAACTTCTACTGTGGCTTTTTAAAATCATAATTTGTCACTGTTCTTTTTTTTTTTTTTTTTTTTTTCATAAGTAACTGCAAACCAATGCAGAGAAACAGTCAAAATCTGTAACAAAATGATTTTAATCCTGTTGTTTTCTCTTGGGGATAGATCCTCAGCTGGAGTACGATGAAAGTAGCCCTATTAGTATTGGTGAAGCTGTGCCACCTTGCACCAGTTGACTTTCTGATCTGCAATATTAGGGGAGCACAATAGAAGATTAACTTGTTAAGCATCTTTAATGATGATTAGAAATTACAATATGATTAAATTTTTATTAAGCAATTGTCTGGGGTTCTAATAGCAGTTGGTAATTTAGGCAGGACATTAACTTGCAGCTACCACAATACAAATACATGTGGTTTTAGTCATATTCCAGATAGTGGAATGGGGATTAGCAGAGAGAGAAAAGCTGGGTGTTCTCTGACCATGTGAAGTCTTTCAGTGTGGGATCTCCTGCTACAGAACCATGCACTGCTCTATGGCAGCATCTTCTCTCTTGTGTTAGATGCAGATTTATCCTTTTTCCCACTGATCTTTTTTTGATGGGCAGTTTCAGTTAAGGAAGGTCACAGGAGTGGGAGCAGTTTGCATCTTTGCATCCTTTCCCGTCTGAGGCTCACAGGAGCTGCAGCGTCAGGGACCAGATTTGTGGTGGGGTAAGGCTGCCTCTGTGGGCTTCCTGGGCTGTGTTAGATGTACACTGATAACTCTTTTTGGTGGAGGTGTTTGTGCCCAGCTGCAGCTGGACATCACCCTGACACAGCTGGGTGGGAGAAGCTGCTTCCTCTTGCTGCATGCTCAGCCTTGGAACGGGTCTGGTTGGGAGCACTGTGTTGGTTTCTCGTACTCTGGATGACAAACTGAAGTGTGAAACAATACAGGTGTGTGGGAAGCTCATCTGCATTGGCACAAAGCATCACAGTTAATTTATTTCCTGCTGAAATAAGATTGGCATATTAAACGGGATTTAAGAACAAAAAAACTGTGGAGGTGTAACAAGCGTTTCGTAAATTACTGCTCGCAGCGAAGTAACTTGGTGCCTTGTCTGTTTTAAATGTATTATTTTTGGAATGCAAACTTTGTCCGTAACTGTTGCTACTTTGGGTTCAGATTTTGCTTGAGTGCCACACATGAAGTGGGGATTCTTGTATTAGCCAGGGTGGGATGAAAATGGAAAACTCTTCATGAGTTTAGGAATTTCATTTTCCTGAGACGTGACCTGGTTTTGGGTGATGAGTTCCAGTCTGGTTCAGTCTGAGGAGTGAGCAGAAACTTTCTGCTGTGGTCAGGTGATGAGAAATGAGCTGAAAGGCATCCTTTCAATTCTTCCCAGTGAGGTACCCCTGAATGGAAGGTGGTACACGCAGATGTATTGCCAAAATGCCACGAAGTCAAGTCAAGGAAAATCCTGATATTTTGGAGTTTATCTGGAGTTACTTTAGAGGGAAGATCCCACAGGATGCATTTTATGATTTTATGAATCCTTAGGGTTGTATTTTTGTATTTAATTGAAAAAAAAAAGTAACTGAGTTGTTCATGTAATCTCTAAAGCTCCTTTTAGTGATTTCTTTTTAAGCAAAGAGCCTCAAACACAAAGGTATGGAGACTACATGTCCTCAAAAGGACATCTACTAGAAATGTGTAGAAAGAGATGATGGGACATGAGAGGAGTTGCTGGGACTTAGGACATTACTACTGCAACCACAGCAGCTTGTGAGGGGTAATTTCAGCCTATGACTAATCCAAAACATTAAAAAATGGCATTTTAACTTAAAGATTATTAAATAAGCTCTCTTTGCTTTCAGTTTGTAATGAGTTAACAGCAAATTTTCTGTCATATTCGTGAACACTTGTAACTCAGCCCTCCATCTGGGCTCTTGGTTTAGGTAAGTGCATTGGGTTCTGGGAGGCAGTTTTGGTTTTTGTGTGTTTGTTTAACTTGGGAGTTAAGTGGAGATAAATTATTCTTCTATTTGAACTAGGTATTCTGAGAACCAAATTATTTGTTATGCAGTCCTACATTTGGGCTGAAGTTTCTAAGATGTTAAGTGCTGTGGAAGAATTTTTTTGACGCTGCCCAGTTCACATTCCCAAAAGGAACTGGCTTTCTGACAATCTGGCCATTCTTTTCTTTGGATTTCGAACAGCTTTGAAACTGATGATTAAAAAAAAGAATCTACTTCAGTGTTTTAGATTTCAAAATCGTTCAACTAAAAGCCCAAAAGTTGTGTTTTATTGCTGCTGCTCTTCCCTTCATTACAATACAGACTATCCAGTAAACTAAAAAATCAATTTAACAGCATCCTGGAGTGTTGTAGTGATGGAGGTTATAATGAGCTCTGATGTTTCTGGTATGCAAAAAAGTACTCATCATTCTAAGATAAAGTTAAAAAAAAAGGGTTTCAGAATTAGAACACTCATTAGCTAATGGGAGGTTTACATTGCAGATCTTTTTCTTCTTGTATTTTTATAGCTCTTGTACTGCAGAATTGGTCCTTAATTCAGTCAAACTGTGGTATGAGATGCCAATGCCTCTTGAATTGTTCTGTGATAATGTTTTGTCCTTCAGGACTGTCTACTGAACAACTGGCGTTCTTCAACTGGCGTTGAAGAAATGCTATTATTTTTATATTTCTACTATATAGATATAGGGCATACAAAAGATTTCATCTCTTCTATCACAAAATAGTTATTTAAAATTTGCCTATGTAGCTTGTGGTTAGTTCCAAATATTTTTTCCAATAGAATGATGTTTCCCTATTCCTCTAATAAAAATGCAAAACAAAAGAGATATTGCTGATTTCTGTAATACCATATGGTGTTGCTTTGATATTTCTTAGCAGTAAGGAAAATTGCAATAGAGATGAGGTAGAAAAGAAAAAAAATAGCCTTTTCGAAATAGTCAAGGCAAAATAACCCTGTTGATGTAGTGATTATTGTTATTAAGAGGACAGAAATGGGGCTGTCATTATGAAGATGTATTCAGAGATTATGCTTAAATGGTTGTGAAGATCAGATATGTGTGTCGTTCACAGTAATTTTGGGGGGCTTACTGCTTCATAACTGACAAGCAAGAATGGAAAATGTGTTAATTCAGTGCTACCTGCAGAAATTACAATGTTATTAAAATTTGCAGTAAAAAAGAGAAAGAAGGGTCTTGAGTTAAAGAGATGGGAATTTAGATCACTGCTCTTGTTGTAGATCTCTGGCAGATTTTCCAGTCTATCTATAGCAGAGTCTTTGGCTGGCCAGCAGTGCTCAGAGAGGGATGAATCAGCCCAGGATGAGCTGTTCTGTCTCGCCAGCTCTGGGGAGAGCAGAGATGCTCCCCTGGCTGCAGGAGTGTGCAGATACCAACCCCAGCTCCTTCTCTCCCTGTAGGGTGTGCTCAGTAAAGGTTGTGTGGGAAACAAATCTGCAAAGTCAGAGATGCTCCTTCACCATTCTGCAACATATTTCATGCAAAACATTGCATTTGCTGGACGGCACAGACAAAAATGTGACATTCCAGAGATCGTGGGTGGGTGCTTGCTCTAGAAACCATTGGTACAGTTTACTTCTTGCTAACAGTGTTTTCTTTGTTCAGCTCTAAAGCATTTCCTGTCACCCCATCTGTATCAATCATTCTGTCAAGTGAGGAAAAGAAAAATTTTATCAGGCTGCATTTGTACATTTTATTTGCCTTCTGATTATAACCCAAGTAAGATAGATGCAAAGAAAAAACTTTAGAAAAATAATCCATCATCTTCCATTGTTTCAAATAAAAATCCACATGAAAATTAATTGATGGAATAAAGCCCCATGGACCATGCATTTTCTGTCTGTTCAGGGAAGAACTACTTTGTCACAAAATGTTACAGGATTTTGGCAAGATCTGGCCTTTAATGTGCAAAAATTACATGGTTTGAGAATGTAGGATGAAATGGAGAATGACAATTTTTTTAGCTAGAGCTGATTCCGGGTTTATTTTGGATAGTCAGAATTTCAAATGGATCTCAGTTTTGTTGTTGGCATGGATTAGTGGCCGTAGTCACGCGATGTGTAACGAATTAGAAGCTGTTTTCAAGATAGATGTAATTTCCTTTTTTTTGTACCCAAAGCACGCTGGTCTTCCTTGAGTGAAGCCATCTGCACAGGGAGAAAGAGAAATCCTTTCTTTTGGATACTCTACATATTGATGAATGTTTCTAAACTTTCTGCTTCCTCTCTCTTTTTTTTGTCAGCGTTTATTTCCATTTTGCTTATCTTTGGTGTTTCTATCCTGTGGTTTCAATCCTGCTTTTCACACTTAGGTGTCTCTGCCTTTCTCACAACTCCTCTAACTCCTGTATTTTCTCAGTGCTGAGCTTTCTATTGACTTCTCAGTGTTGTTGAAATGTAAATGAATCCTGGCATTGTGCTGGTGCTACTCCCAAGTCTTTCAACAGCTTATAAATTCAGATGCCGTTCTGTAGGGAGCATCTGAAGTCCCCTTAGAGAAAAGTGGTACTTTTTCTGTTCCCAGTAGCAACTGGGCAGCCTTCCCTGCAGCCCAGCAGCTTGAGGTGTGATCAGCTGGGTCAGCTTAGGAGCCCCTCTTAGCTTGCATCTGCCCTGGGTGTGTGTGTGTTGGTTTTGTTCAAGGACAGCTCATCGTATTCATTTCAAATGCTGAGATCTGGGCTGCTGCAGGTTTTTCTCATCTAAATGTCAACTGCATGTGACAAGTAGAATAATATCAAATAATTGTAATTTTTTCTCTAATCAAGCACAAGGGGTGTTGAATTGTTTATTACTGGCTTTGCCAGCATGCAGATGGAAAGGCTTTTCAGGTAAGTTGCTCACACAAAATGCCTAAAATGGATAGTAATTAACAACTGGCTCTTCATTGGTATGTTAATTACGCTGCCATTTGTCCTGGTGCCTGTCGTTCTTTAAATGTTCAGTTACACTGAACTGAAGCGTTCCCTTCCTGGCAAACACAGAATGTATCAGAACAGTTTGACTCCCAGATATATGCAAATATTTTATGGGAAGAGGCATGCCAGTAAATCACTGAGCTGCAAAGAACAAAAACACTGCCTATTGGTATTCCTCAGAGGTAAAAGCAAAACCTGTTTCTGAGGAACCTGCAGGCCTGATTTTGAAAAATGGTCTCTAATACTTTCCTAGTACTAACCCAGAACACAATTCCACACCAGTAGGTAATTTTAGGAACTTGTTTCTGCTGGCTGTTTCTATTAGTGAAGATAGGTGGACGTCTGGGTGCTGTTAAATGCCCTTGAAATGCATATATTTTAAAACTGTTTTGCTTATAATATCTGGAAAATTCAAACTGAACTGGAAATGCTTTTAGATCTTGGGATAGTAGTGATTATTTTCAATGCAAGAAGAGTTAGAGTAACTTATGGATAGATCACAGCAGTAGTCTCAGATCACATTCAATTTACTGTTTAATTCTTTTGAGAGCAGAGATTGTCTCCTGTATTCTGGACTGTTCTTTGCACAGCTCCTTCCCCAGTCTCTATATATTAAGTGGAATAATAAGTAAAAACAGGCTGTCTCTGGTGTGTCTCCAAGCCATCCAGCAGTGTCCTGAAGAGGGCCAGGCTCATACAGTATGTGAGTGTGAGGCTGGTATTTTAATTTGCTGAGCTTCTGCCCCCTGGAAAGTGCTTAATGAGCCCAAGACACAGTGACCCTCAAACATGACAGACTTCAGCCCTGAAATGAGGTGCTGATTGGAACAGGAGCTGTGGGAAGTGGATTATAGTCATAAAATTAGCTATTAAAAGGCACTTGCTACTGTGTCCTCTGCCTCATGTTTCATCCTTCCATGGACAAAAAATGGTGTTGCTGTTAGTGCAGCCAGGCCGTGGCTGAGCTGGATTTCCACTGTGTTGTGTCCAGGGAAGTTGCTAGCAAAGTTCCTAGCTCACTTTTGAGTCCAGCTTTAAGCACTTAAAGTAGTGATAGCTAGAAAAGCTGAGTTTGAAATGATGAATTCTTGTGTTCCCAGTCACTGAGAGGTGGCTCATTTAGCATCAGTCCGTGGATGTTACTGTGAGTCACATTCATGTCATAGTATATGAGACAACAGTGTTTTCCCTGGATTTAATTTATTTTTTTAAGCACCTTTGAGATACCCTGGTCCTCTGCATATAAATGTCTCACCCTGAAAAAGTTTTGCACCTTCTGTAATAAGTAGTGGTTTGACTAGTAGAAAACAAGGCTGTATAATTAAAACTTCCTTTTATTGTAATGAGATTTTCAGTCTGTAGGAATGTAATGGCAAATTATTGGAGCTATATCAAGATTTCATTGTCTCTGAGATGAGTTCCTCTGCTAAGTTTGATATGTTTTCATCTAAAATAGGCAATATTTCTAGTTTAAGGGAAAAAAGGGAAAAGCAAGTTTATTTGGTGTGCAGTCAGGTTTGTGGGAACAGCAATTGCAGTGTATTTTTGCTTACCAGTGAAGGTTTGAAATATGCATTTTCATTGTTGAAATTAAAGTAAATGAACCATCACTAAGAAAAGTATAGGAGCATTTTCAAACTCTCTTATGAGGACTGGAAAATAAGAATACTTTCTAGCTGCATCTCCAGCAAAGGGGACAGTGTACTACTGGAATTAAGAATATCTTAAATGAACATAACCATCTTCCCCAAATGCCAAGTGTTGAGGCCTACAGAATCCAAATTTCACAGTTTTCTGAAACAAGTTCTTAAAAATGTGTAATTCTCTGTGGATTCTCGGCCATCTGTGAGTTAGGGTTGGTCCAAGCGAAACTATTTCTCTGGAGCTGGATTCTCACTAAGAACAAAATGTTCTAGATCAGACTACATGGAACCCCTACCAAAAATAGCTCATTACTGACACTTAAAAATTAAGAATAAAATTTCCATTATGAATAGTTACAGAATAGGACAGCAGTAGGGAATTTTTCTTCCTCCTTTGTTGTTGTTGATCATTATGAAGTACTTGGGTGTATATGAGTCTTTGGTCTTCATGTAGTTTATTTATGACTATTTATTTAAGACTTGAGACTTGGTTCTTGAATGATCACAGATGTTGGATTGTTTTTCTTCTAAATAAAACCTGAGTGTTCCTGGACTTTCTGTACTCTGGTCTGTTTCTGATACACTCAATGAACATGTGCCTTTCTGAAATGCATTAGTCTTCTGCGTAAATATATCTTGATAGTCTTTCACTCTTCAGGCAAGCTCACATTATACATTTCCAAACTGATTCCTGACTCAAGACTTAATCATATTTTGTTTTAGTGGTGTCCTCCTCCTGCTTCAGAACTCTTTGGTTCTGAACTGTAAATGGGATTTAGGCTTATAATGGTCTTTAATGTTTTAGAGGAAGCTGCCAATCTCACTATCTTTGCTCTCCAAAGTGTTCCCTTCTGCCACCTGTGTTTCTCCCTCCAGGTTCCATGTGTGTTTTAAAAAGAGGAGGCACGTAAATATGTAACTAATGTTTGAGGTTAGGCAGCTATAGGATGGCACTGTGAAATGAAATCTTAGGGCTGGTGTACAATAGCTGAATTAAAAGGTGTGTGGTTTTACTTGTCAGCATTTTGGTTGAGTACTATCAGCTGGAGATGTGTGAGTGGGTGGAAAGAACAGTAACGTGGAGTTCATGCTGAATTATGTTTTGCTGGAGGAAAGTTATTCATTAGTCTCATAGCTGGCACATGCCTCTTTATTCCTTCTCTAAAGTAGTATCTGACGACTTTGATGAAAAGGTTGATATGACATTAAGGAATTGGTTCTGCCTCATCTACTGATGTGCAAAAGCCTTTCTGCCCTTGGCAGCGCTGAGTGAGACACAGGCAGCATGCCAATCCTCACTTTGCTCTAGGAAGGGCATGCATGTGGGGAATGGTTCAGGCTTTGAGCAGCCCTGGCTCCATCTCTGCGCGTTCCGTGTGGAGGTTAATGATGGTGTATCCAACTTCGCCTCCGGCTTCATCGTGTCTCCACCTACGCCCCTCTCTTGGGTTTTCAGGATGGTCCTAAGGATGAAATACTCTTTTGTCATTGCTGAATTCAAAATGAATGTGGTAATTATGAACAGGAATTCCAGAGACCAGTAAATTGTGGCTGTGCAGGAAAATCCCTGGCTGTTGCACGCTGGCTGCACATTTCTCGTGTGTCGCTCTCTGAGAATCGACCAGGGCAAGGAGGCAGGCTCGTGGTACAGGGCCTGGACAGGGCTCAAGTTTACTACAGGCTTTCTACTGAATCACTGACAAATAGCATTCACATGCCACTATTAAGTCATCTGACTTTTGTTTTCATTTATCTTACCACCAGTTTGCAAGTCCTGTTTATAAGACTGCGTAATTTGAGATGCTTTTCTCATATTTGTCAGTTGTAAAAATGACATATTTGTAAGATGCCTATGCTGGGACAAGCAGAGGATGTCTTTCATTGTGATGTACTAATTGATAATGTTTTATTAATAGGCTTTTATTTTAACCACGTTTATGTTGGATTAGCAAAA
Organism: Prinia subflava; assembly: GCF_021018805.1. NCBI lineage: Eukaryota > Metazoa > Chordata > Aves > Passeriformes > Cisticolidae > Prinia > Prinia subflava. The sequence goes on from NC_086261.1 coordinate 8,205,251, forward strand.
GATTTCCTCCCTTTGGGAGGAAACAGAGAGAGAAAAGGAAAATATACGGCTTCTTTCTCTCTGGAAACAGCAGTTAGTATTTATTCCAGGCACATGAATAACCATTAATTTTTATTTTCTTTACAGAGTAGGTAGGATATTTGGATAAAGTGCTTTTTAAGTGTCTTGGCAGAATATACACATGATAGATAGTTATTTCAGTGCTGAACTAGCAACAATCCACCTGGCTTTAAAGTATTAATATAGGTTTTGCAACTTATATCTTGTTGTCTTATGGTTGCTTTTGACACTTAAATTTGCTGTTGAAAATGCATTAGTTTATTCTCATCCAGTTACAGTTTGTATTGAGAGCAAAATGTACATTGCTTATACTCCAAAGAGATGATCAAACTATATGAAAAACAGATGCACTGAGTGAAAATTATGAGATAATTTTCAAGTGTTCATTGTGTATTTGCAAGTTAAATTTAAAAAGCAGGAAAATGTATTATATGGGGGTATTTGGTTAGTGGGTTAACTCAAACTGCCCTTTAAATCAAATCAGTGAGCTGTCCCTGGAAGTAAATACATTTTCAGCAATGAAATCATGATTCTTTCTAATGTTGAAATGTTAGGATAAAGTATTTGTAGTGATTTCTTGGTAAATGCCTGTGGCTGCCCCTGGTTGTTTGCTTTGTTGTGTGGAGTCTCTGTAGTAGCCCAGATTGCCAGGTTTGGAATTCAGACTAATCTTGTGTGTCCTGTGTACAAGAGCCTGTGCTGCTCTTCAGTCAGCAAATAGCAAAGCTAAAACCTTACTTTGGTCAATATTTACAGACAAACATCAGCTTGTTTTTTGACAAACATCCAGTTTGTTTGCAGTGAGATTTTTTTCTGTATCATTCTTCACTTTTGCATTTGATATATGCACGGAACTGTCTGTATGCTTTTGGGAACAAGCGGCTTGTAATGGATGTCAAATCATGTTTAATGTGAATATGGGGACATAGAAAAATAATGCTTTGTTGTTCTATGTTGTTTTCTTTTTTTCTTGTTTAGTGGTTCATGGGTAGAACATCCAGCAAATCTTGTATTCTGTAATTCTGAAAAAGCAAGTAAGAACCATGGTTCTTACTGCTGATCTCTTCAGAAAGTCTAGCACAGCCTACATGGAAGCAGCATTTCCTCTTATGTTAAAACTGGTAATTTTAAAAAGAAAGCAGGGGTTTGGTTTTATGAAATATGTTCGGAAAGTAGCTCTAGGAAGAAGTAAAGCAGAAAAAAGGTGTTCCAAAATTAATGACAAATTCATGGGAATGTAGGAAACTAAAAGTAACACTAAGAAATATTCTGAAGCAGAGCTTTGTAGTATTTTGTATTTTCTACATGCCCATGAAGGTTTCCCTTGTGCCATAACATTGGGGTGTGCCATTTAGAACATTTGTGGGAACGAAAAATTCTAGAAAGTAACAACAGCAGATACAGTTACCTTTGAGCACTCAAAAGCTTGTGAGCTTCTATTATTTTTTTGTTATTTACAGACATGATGTATATAACATGTGAAATTACCTAAAAGGAAGGTAAACATTCCTGACATTTCATTTAACATAAATGAAAAATATAGTGAAGTGAAGGGGCAGTAAAAAGTGGAATAATCATTAAGACCTTTATTTGAAATGTTGGGGTTTTTTTGCTTGCAGAAAAATGGGAAGTTTGGGAAACTCATCTGCAAAGAGGAGGGTAACTGCTAGTGTGGGTTGGTGTGTCAGATTAGTTAAGACATCAGAAGATGTTCTGAAGATTGTCCTTGTTGGGAGGTTAAACTGAACACATCCAGATTGGTGACAGGTGCCAGATGAACACTGTGGGAAGGCTGGTGCACTCTTTTCAGGTGCCTTTTCAAGATTCAGTTCAGTTTGAATCTGGAATTTAGTTATCCATAGCCCTCTTCCCTGTCTGAAGGCTGGACTACTGTGTTTCATAAACTGGGCAAGGAGTTTGAGAATTAATGGCTGGATTACATGAGCAGCCTGTTCATTTGTACACCCTGTTTGAGTCATATTTTTTGATCCTTCTTGCTACTCTGGGAAAGTGAGGTTGGCTGTTCTCTTCAATCTTTAGAGAAAAAAAATTAATCAGAAAATCTCCTTTGACTTAAAGGAATTTCAGACAGACTTAAAATGGACTGAGTATTTACAATGCTCAGGCTCAGGCTGGATTTTTGAAAGGGAGTTAAATGTGGGGTTTTTTCCCTGCAGTTTTTAGGCAGAGAATGTTGTATTAGAAATCATGAGAAAAGGATGAAGTACTAAACCACACCCTATATTTAGAATGTGTTTTTGACAAGGACTGATATTCTTTTTAAGGTGTTCCACATAAAAATTCTTATTCTTAATAATGAATTGGGGTGTGAAAACACCTGAAAGGCCAATTAATTATCATAACATCAAATAAGCATCATTTGCTTGTTGATCAAGCAGAACTGAAGTCATTAGTGCTATCAATAGAATGCTGTTTAATGAAAACAATAGCATTCTAATTACCCAATAGTGCCCAAGGACACTGTAAATTTACTGATAATTAAGTATTTGGTAATGCAAGTTGCTGTTCTGAATGAAATTTAAAATTAACATACCCTTCTGAGGTGCACTTAAAAATCTTCATAATAAATAATAAAGGCATTTGAAGGACACGAGTCAGTAATTTTCAATGAATAATTTGAATCAGAGTGGTAAATCCACATTTTGCATCTTTGTCACTGGACTGTGTTGCTCCAGAGCTCTCTGCAGCTGGTGGGGAGTGAATGCCCCGCTCTGGTGTGGTGGGAACACCACAGAGACCTCAGTCTGTCACCCCACAAAGACCTCAGTCTGTCACCCCACAGAGACCTCAGTCTGTCACCCCACAAAGACCTCAGTCTGTCACCCCACAGAGACCTCAGTCTGTCACCCCACAAAGACCTCAGTCTGTCACCCCAGCGTGGTCAGGGGCTTGCAGGGCAGCTTGTGGTGCTGGGTTTGGTGGGATGGAGGTTGGCAGTCAGCATTTCCTTGGAAGAGGATGGACAAAGCCTTCCTGGTCTTCCTTGCCAGCCCCTTGGCTCAGTGAAGCTCAGTAGAGGTTCCTGCTGGTGACTGCCCTGTGCTCTGTTGTAGGCAGGATAACACTTCTCTTTTGGACTGCCTCCATGCATTTTTAAATTTTTACATTTAGGGTAAATGATATAACCACTTGAACCCGTGAACTTGGAACAGTGCTTTCTCACTGAAAATGTGTTATAGGAGTATTTTTATGAAACAACTATAAGAGGATACCATGAATTTATTAATTCACTTGAACGTTTCTGCTCATTATTTAAGAAATATGTTGTCAAATTTCTTCTAACGTGAACCAAAAGTTATAGTCATAAATACTGCTTTCCATGCTGGTGAAATCTGAAAGCTGATTTCTTCTGTAATTAACAGAAAATATGGACAAGTGATGTTGGCAATGACTTTCATGTGAATTCTGTGCATTTCTGAGTAGAGGAAAAAACGAAATAGTTGAGAAAATACATTGGATTTCTGGGAAACCTAGGCTGCCCCTGATCTGCATTTAGTTAAAATCCATTTTGGTGAATGTTCTGGACAGATTTATTACTAATTAGCTTTATTTCTTTGCATTTATACTGCTATTGACTATGCTTTATGTAGTTGATAGGAGTTTAGAGCGCTGTCATCTTGTTATGATGTAAACTCTGGAGAGCCACAGTATTGATCTCAGTTTTTTTTCTTATTCATACCATTGCAAGTATTTTAATAGCAACTTCAAATGATTTCCACTTATAATAAATTGGCAGTTGAACTTGTACATGAACAAAATAGATTTGTGATCAAACACTGAAAATTCCTGAACTCTAAACCAGCTTCTGTTGCTGGAAAATAATTGCTGGATAGATAGTAAAAAGCCAGAGTACTTGATAGAAGATTGTGGAAATCTTATTTTAAAAGAAATAATATGAAGATGAATGAACAAAAATGAAGCCCCAAATGATGACATAGTGCAGATAACTATTGAGCAGTTACTGCTGTTATTATTTCTTTTTCATGAAACAGTTACATAGGAATTTATAAAGGAAATTTGCTTGCAAATATTTTTTGATGATTATAGAAGAGGGAAAGGAAACAAGATGAGTTTAGGAAAGAACAAATAGCAGTGATGGTATAAAACTAATAATCAGTGATCCAGAGCAAGGGCATACAATGGAAAATGCTTGATTTCATTGTTAATGAACTAAAGTAATAGGGGTAATTGGTTAATTTCCTGTCTTTCTTACCTTTGTAGAAGAAGCACACTTTAGAATGCTACATCTGCTGCTCCTGATGTAAAAACATTCTGTCTTGTCCTGGAAATAAAATTTTTCAAGCCCAACATGTCTTTTCTAGCACTGATCAAAAGAAGGTGCTTGTAGGAGTATAAAATCAGGGTAAGAATGTTATGTTGCTTCCCCTGGCTCCCATCCCACCCTCCACCCAGGGTGACTCTGGGGCTTCTTGAGTAGGGCTCAGTGAATTTCTTTTCCACAGCTTTGGATAGGCTCTACATAAAACCTATATAGATTTTTTGGCATCACAGATGCCCACTGTAGGGAGTTTGGGGCATCCAGAGATAATTGTGATGGGTCAGGAAAGCTTGGCAAAAATAGCAAGGGTGTGGGAAGGTAAGAAAGGTGAGAAGGGGGAGTTTCTGGGATGGTGTGACAGTGGCTGAAACACTTTGACATTGCCTTTGAGGAGTGGACTGGCTTGGGCTGACTCTCAAGAGAGGACAAGCAATGCAGTGGGAGAAGGAATCCAGGCTTAACTCTCCTGGTTTATATATATATGTGTGTGTATATATATATTATGTATGTGTGTACATATATCTAAATCTATATATCTGTGTATGTGTGTATATATATTTATGTATATATGTATATGTAGTCATGAGCAGCCAGCAAAAATTGGATGCTGTGCAAGGCAGGAGATGAGGAGTGGTTGGATGAGAGGGTTTTTCTTTCTGTGTAGACAGAACTCAAATCTCAATAAATCTTAAGAATGTAGAGGCAGATATGACAAAACACACCCATAACTGAAATCACAGTAAAGCTGATAGTATGGCCATGTGGGTTATTTTTTTTTTAACTCGCACTTGCCAACTGGGTAACTCTCAATTTGGTTTTTTTGCTTATTTACTGAGCAACAATTTTTACCAGGCCCTTTTAACAATTAGTGATAATCCCATGGGCAGGGCCGTATGCAGGTGTTTTGCCTAATTCAGGATTATTGTGCCTGGCTTTAGTGTAGCTTTAGCTGGTCTTGCAGCTTCCACTTTACCTCCTGATGTTTTACTGGATGAAATACAGCAAGTGTTCTGTATTAAAAAGGGAAAAAATTGTCCTGTACATGAATTTCTAATTGAATGCCAACCAAAACAAGCTAAATGAAACAGACTTGTTAAATGAAGAATTAATGGACTGAGCATGATCTGTCTCTGAGAGGCTTTAAAGTCCTTAGAGTTTATTATTTTTTCCTCGTGTTTGTTTGCCCAGGCTGGGTGTGTGCTTGCACAGTTTTGGTGAGTTCATTAATGGGTCAGCTGTGGGCAGTTGTACATAACAGAACAGCCACATATGCTATTTGCTATGTCTGCTACTCAGTAAAAAGTTATGGAAAATAACATTGAATGTTACCTTCTGTTTCTTGCACATAACTTATAATTATGCAGTTACTTTTGGCAAATACAAAATGTCAGAGAAGGAGGGAGAATCACCATTCATTTCAAATGGAAATGATGTATAGTTTGGGGAGCCTTGTTTTTTGGTGATTTGCTTGGTACTTTTGCCATGTCAGTAATATCAGCCAAAATAATGCCAATAAAACCAGGGCAAATTAATGCAGAGACAATGAAATGTGCAATTACGTTGTATGATTGCATTATCATGTCTATAGTGGCTGAAGACCAGGTGGGGTCACATTCAAGCATCTTAAATGGTCCTGCTGCTGTTGTCTGCTGTTTTACTGTGACCCTTCATGTAAGCTAAGCACCTGCCTCTCTTCTTTAAATAATGTTTGCATCGATCCTGAAACAGCCTTTCAAAGTCAGATTTTCATCCTCTCTGTAAACTGGCCTTTTGCAGTAGCTGCCCCACTTCCCTGCCCAATTTGCATGTGCACTTTCCCACTTGTAACTATTTATATCTGAGACATTTGCCAAGTGTTGGAGGCTCAGGTTGTGTTTTCAGTGTGAGTCTACCCCAGGTCCCTGGATTTGCTTCTGGCTCACTCCTTCATGCACTTCCAGACTTTGGATGTAAGAAATACATTTCTTCTAATGTGTCAGTCCATCGTAACCATGGTGGAGACCTGGGTTCTCTTCTGCTTGAGTTAAAACCCCCACTTCTGCAGGGGGAAAGATTATCAAATTTTAGAGACAGGCCAGGTGCTTAGGTTCAGGTCAGTTTTCACCTTCATTCTGCAGTGCAGATACAAGCCTTGTTTCAATTCTGAGAGCATTTATTGTTTTCCAAGACTAGAGACATGCTTTCAGAACAGGAGCCATTAAGGCTTCTTTTTTAACCTTTGCTCCCTGTTTTGAATTTCATCAACCTCTTCTGAGGGAAATGGTCATAGTTTGGCAGAACTTGTCAGCAGTTGGATGTATTGGCTTACTAAAGAGAGTACAAGAAATTGTTCACCTCACCCAGAGGCTGAATAGGTCATTATGAATAAGTGGAAAAATAGCCAGGGAAAAATGCAGGGGCATAAGATGCCATGCCATTTGTCAGGAAGATAGAAATGAAGAAGCAGCTACCCTTTCCCTTCTTCCTAGCCTAACTTTAAGTAGCCAAGTGCATCTTCTGTCTGTGCTTCAAGTTTAATTTTCAGTGTGTAACATTCTCTGTGGTAGGTGCAGAGGTGTGACTCCTGTCTTCTTTTGGATTGTGCTAAAGGGCATTCTGAGTTTGTTAGGTCATATATGGGTTGTGCTGGTCATTTAGGCAGTGAATATGAATGTGGTCCACAACCTTTCCTTACTCCATGATGTCTCTGGAATCTTTGTGCCTTGACCACAGGGTAGATATGGAGGAATGGAATTACCAACATGACTGGAAGGAATAAAGTGATTAACATGAAAGTTGGAAATTAAAATAAGAAGTACTGTCAAAATAGCATTCAAAATCACGCAGTAATGTATGAAATTATTTTTTGGTTTTGCAGATCATAAGATTGATGTTTCCACAGTGGGGTTTTTGGGTAGTGTGCTTTCTGCATGGCATGTCTAATTCTGGATGCTTCAGAGGATTGTGGTGTTTCGCTGGCTGCTCATCTTGCAGTGATTGGTCTCACATTGTCCCTCAAGCTGAGCACCTTGCAGCAAGAATTCCCCTAAAGAAGACCAAAACTATTTTGCCACAGTTTACTACCACTTCTTTGTCTGCATCCCACCTTCTTTTGCACACATCCAGGTGGTGGTGTTGAGCTGTGGGGCACACAAAAGGGTGTGGATTGCAGTGAGATCCCAGGGCATCCCACATGGATGGCTGCTGTGAGCACAACAGTCAAGTGTGGAGGCACCCTAGAGGCTTTCACCTCTTTGACTTCAAAACTTGCTCTTCCAATCTACTGGTGGGGCATGTGGTAAATACCTTTTATGTGTGTCAGTGACTCTGGCATCTCCTCCAGAGTCACAGCAGAGAAGGCAGGGAGAGAGGTAACTGGGTTTGGCCTCTGGAACAACAGCTAGGCCAATTTTAAATGCTTGCTCCCAGTCTCTGCTGAACAGACAGTGCCCCTTCAACTGAGCAGCTCAATCTCATCATCTCCCCCCCCTTCGAGTATGCTTAACATTCACCTGTGATGCAGGCAGAGGATAAAGCTCTGATCTTCATTTTGAAAAAGAGAATGTTTCTCTATAACTGCTCACCACATGCCCTAATTTATCTTCAGGATTAGGGGTGGGCTCCCCGCACACACCCCAAAGCACAGGGCATTGTGGTGGAGGGGAACGTTTTTAGCTAATTAGGATTTTTATATTATTCCTGTCTTAGTAGCTCTTTCCAGAACCTAAATGGTTAAAGTAGAAAATGTTAGTAATTTTGCTGCAAATAAATTGATCAGTATGCAAGACGGTTGTCACCGGCTGAATCATGGTCCACAGTTAAGGTAAACAGATCTGTGATGACATTTTCTGAGCAGAATACCAATGCTGCTACATTTCTTCCCAGAGGTTTCTGACTCTTCTTATATGCGGATAAAATTCCTCTCCAAGAAGGTTTTGTTCACGGGAAAGAAATAGCATCTTTGTAAGAGTCTTCCTAAAAGGTGGGATTTCTTATATTTTGTGATTTATTTGTAATCGTAATTCTGTCGAGAGCACGGCAAGGAATGTTTTTGCTTTTCTGCATCTCCTCTCTGTACAGTAGATGTTTTTGATGTGGAGTCTATTTAAAGTGTCTGGCAACGGAATGCAAGTAAAACAGTATTAACAGAGTTATCAGGAACAATGAAAAACGGGGTTTTTTTATATTCTTTGAGAGTGAGCTCTGTTTTATAATCTCTGTAGTTAACACGTAAAAGCAATGACTGAATATACAGCTAAATTTTTAGCATTCGTGTTTCTGTGAAATATTTTTGACTACATGATGGCTTCGTATTTTTGTTGGCATATTCTAAAGTAAGTGCTATGATATAGTTTATTCTTAAATGTCTCTGTGCTAGGCAGAAAAATCCCCCTTGCAATTGACTGCAATCAAAACCATTTAGCTGAGATGCATCTAACTCCCGTATGACTTCAGGGTAATGAAAAATACAGTTTCTGAAGAAGTTTTTGAAATCTACTTTCTTAGAATGTTTAAAAGAACATTTTGAAATCACTGTGTACGATACTGTTGATGGGATTAGGCATGTTTGTAATTCTGTGTTTAGCCTTAGTTCCACATTTGCTTGGAGGTGATTGACATCTCAGCCATTCTGTGGGTTAGTGGCTGGAAATCTGTCGCATTTGTATTGACAAAAGTAGAATTTCCTCTCGTTTAGTCAGATGTTGGTATCTGACTGTAGTTGTGTTTATTACAGTAAATGCTGAAGGATAAAGGAGCCCTGTGGAGAGCATGCTCTGTGATGCCTCACATGGAATAGCAAACCTGGAGCTGGTCCTCACAGCTAATGCCAGGGATTCAAAGGCTCTGGGAGTTGGCAAAACCATTTCTGTAGCAGACTTTGGGTTTAAACCTGGCGCTGTCCATGTCTACTCCCCTCTTAGGCGAGGGAGTATAGCTCCAGTGGGTGAAAATAGGACCCTTTGGAAGATGGACTTAGAAAGTCTTGTCATGCACAGCATTTCAGAGCCTCCCACAGGATGCATGGCTGTGGTTTGTGGAGAGGAGCAGAGCAAGGGACACCATCTCTGGAGCTGTGTGATGCTCCCTGTGAGGATACCTGGCCAAAGAGCTGCTCTTCTCTGGGGATACCTCAGCAAGTCACAAATCTGTGTCAGAGACAAGATCGAGCTGCATTTCAGGATCTGGGGTGGGGCTCGAGATTTAAAGTTTGGGCTTGAGAGCTGTGGTTTAATAATCCCCTAGCAAAAAAGAGAAGTCCAGGTTTATCCTGGCATGCTCCACTTTTCGGTAATTCTTGCTCTGATTGGAGTTCTTGTACACTTTCATGGTATCCTTGTGCAGCATTTGGCTTGCTCTTTGTGCTTTGCTTTGTGAAATGCACAGCAGCTATTTCCTTTGCAGTTCTATGTAACAGCTTGAGATGAACATGGATTTTTGGGGGAATAAATCCCTGTATTTTATCCCAGCATTTTAATGTGCATTCGCAGGTTATCTTTAATTTCAGAAACATCCATGAATATTTTGGGGTTGACCTAAATGTAGTACTGAAGTAAAAGTGTAATGTCCAAACTTCGAATGTTCAGCAGTGAAATTAGGTCTGGACAGAAATGAAGGGACTAATTGTGGATTAATGTGGCTCCTCAGGGATCCCCAAGATGAATATAAACATTAGTGGCAGGATCTGGCCTGCTCCCAGACATGACAGTGATAAGACAAGAGCTGTTACATGTTGTCCAACTGGAGGAATGTTCACTAAAGATTGTGAGTGTTGTGCTGGGTTTTGTTCTAATAAAATTTCTGTGTTCTTTGGCAGATCTCTAGGAACTCTCTAACCTCAAAATGAAATACTGCCTGCATTTTTCAGCAAAAAAATTATTGACACTAAGAAACACCTTTTGAAGATTTTAAAGAAATTTGTTAAGAATGCTGCCTTAATGGTTACAGATGATTTTAATGAATGTTCACCTTGACCTTGTTTCAGTTCCTGAGAATTATACCCTTATGTGCATGTTTTAATTTTGGATAGAGTAAAGCAACACTTTTTTTTTTTCCATTGGCAGAAGGGAAGTCCATTCTTTGAACATGGAATCTCAGAAAGAGAACACCTTTCTTCCCAACACTTGTTGCTGCTGAAACATTTCTGTTAACATCAGTGTTAGTGTGTATCTGGATGTGGATTTAGATAAACCTGAAAACATGATCTTTATGATTGTTGACCCAGCATGGCTCTTTGTTTTGTTTTGTTTTTTAAATGTATCTGTAACCAACCTGATCCTGCAGGTCTGGTCTTCCATACTAATTTATGCTCCAACAGAGTAACTGACACTGCTCTAAATTTATGTAACTATACAGTCTTAAGACTGTCTTAAGTTATTTTTTTCTTTTGGTCTGTATCTGATACATGCTTTTTTTTTTTTTTTTTTTGCTTTTTTTTTTGCTTTTTTTTTTTTCTCTACCACAGTGTTTCTATCGGAGACTCTAGTTTATGAGTGTCATTTTTCTTCTCTCTTGTTTTCTTTCCAGAGCATACATAGACAGGTAACTTCAGAGATGTTTAGTCAGAGAAGCAGCTGGTAGTTCCATTTGGCTTTTGGCTCTTCCTTCCCAGGTTGGCTCTTGTTTTTGAGATAACATGTCAATGTTTTTACTTTTCTCACTAGGCATATTTTATAAATGTAAAAATATCATCAAGATCTGCTTCTTTTTTTATATTCTCATGAATGAGTTGAGATGAAAGTAATTTGGGAAGCAGTTCAGATCTATTCCTTCTATCCAGATGTTCTTGCAGCCTTCAGCTCTTGTGAGTTAAGTTTTTGCAGCCACGATCTATTGTTTACATTTCTGCACAGCCCTCCAATGTGGATAGAGCTCCTGACACCCAGCTGGCTGCAGCTGAGCACTGAGATCACTTTGTCATCCCTGAAGTCCCCTGTTGTGCTCTGGTGTCCCTGTTGGCACACCAAGACAGAGTGTGAGGAGCTCCCCTGCTGCCCTGGCTGGGTCAGGTTCAGGGTGTTCCATGCTCCACCATCATGTTGCCCTTGGAGTTGCTTTCTTTGCTATGTGGTTTGGAAGAGACCAAAACCTCTTGGTTTCTCCAGCTGCAGAATTCTTACGTCTGTTGTGTCAGGAGAGAGAGCCTGACTGCTTTTCTCAGCAGTGGATGTGCACTTGGAGCACCTCACGAGAGCTCAGGCCACGGGTGTTGTCTCTGACGTGGGAAGCTCTGAAATGGAAGGGTGGATTGAGTGTCTTACACACTGATACGTGTGCAGGTCTGTCACAACTTCACCACGCTGCTGCAGAATGGAGAGTCTTGTGATCTGAAGGGCCTGAGCCTTTCCTCCCTCTTAGCTGAGCTTTCGTGTGGATGAGTGTCAGTGCGTCCTCTGATAAATTTTTCTTCTTGTGCTCATATTTTGGAAATGGAAATTTTTGAAGACCTCTTTTTAGAGCAGTCAGCACAATGAGCTTGGTTTCATTCTCCCAGGACTGTGAGGACATATCTGAAGGCTGATTTGTCTAAGTTCCTTTCTGTATTGCACTGTTTTTGATGTCATTCTATAGAATCAAGATACCTAAACAGTAATTCTTTATCTTACACCCTGATAAACAGGTCTGTTTGTTGTAAAATGTTTTCTTTCACTTGTTTTTGGACACTGACATAACTGAACCTCTGGTCTGACCATTCCTTAAATCTTTTTTTCTCCCCTTATAAAAAATACACACTTCTATTTGACCTTCCTACATGAATCTTGCTAGCTGCCCTTGCCTCCTATATTTTCATACATATAAGGCTAAATGTAAGTGCAGAAAAACAACTCATTCTGCCTATCCACAACCACCTAAATTGGACAGTCATCAAAAGTTTCTGCCTAGGTCTCCCTGACTTGTCAGTGGTGAGAGCAAGGGCTCTACAGAATGAGGTTTGCTCATTTTGGATGCACCTGTAAGCATGGAATGCATGAAGGAGAGGAAGGGGGCTTTGTTTCCTTTTTTTGGGTGAGCTGTAAAGTTACCTTAAAAAATCAGTTTCAGCTTTTGGACTTTTAGAAGTAGATGAATACTTTTGGCATGTTTTTTCATCATCTTTGGTTTAGATTGTGGAAAATGAGATTACAAGAGTTTCTCATCACAATTCAGTATTGTTCTTACTCTTAAAATACTGCTCAGAGATGATCTGAAATTGTATTACAGTTACTACTTTAAAAAATCTTATCTCCTTGATGATCTGTACTGAAATGTGTTTCTGAGTGACAGGGACACTTTGCAGGTAGATTTATTATTGTTTTTACCATCTGCTTTAATAAAGTACTGAGCAGAGCATTTCAAAATGACCTTCGGTTCTATCTGTGAGAGATGAGTTTGAATGTTCTGAGTGAATTATGGGCATGAGACAGCTAAGGGTACTTATTCTGGAAATAGTGATTTACCAGTTGTTTGCATGCTGATGCTTTTATTTGTCTGAAGATATGCTAATGTGCATTAATATTGTGTTCCCACGTAGCTGCAGCTTTAGCCACTGTAGAACTTTCTGTGATGTGTGGATGCAGGCATAGGTCTCATTGTTTGGCCTTGCAGACTTTGTTAAAAAATATTGGATTGCTCTGTTTCTTTTTAGTTGAAAAGGAGTTAATAAAACTAAATGTACTCGGAGAAATTCATGAAATCAGTGAACAGATAAAATGTTATTATTTGAAATGCATAATGTTGCATAATGGATGTGTATAAAGTGTGGCAGAGATGGAAGTGCTCTCCAGACATAATGAAAGAACATGGATTCCTGTTTCCGTAATTGAAGTTATTTCATACTTATCTGTTGGGGAAAAAATAGCAGGATTTTTAAAACAGATTTGCTTTCCATTAGTAATTATATTTAGCTGTAGCTCCACATACCTTGGCAAGCCTTTTTTTTTTTTTGTAAAGTTGGAAGGAAGATGCATTTTCTTTCAAGATAATTAAATGTTTTGACTGTAGATTTTGCCTCCAGAGTGAATAAAGTATATGTGCATTAGAAAAAAGTTTTAATTGCTCTTATAGTTTCTAAGAGTTATATAGAGGAAAAACATTCTTAATCCCATGCTTAATAATGGGATAGAAGAAAAGGGTATAAATATGTTATATTCCACTTCCCTTTTTTGAAGTGTAATGAACTGTTATTAATAGATTTTAGAAGTACTTGCCACTAGTGGTCTGCAAACCATTGCATGAGGTGAGCTTTTGCAGTTTCTCATATCAAAGTTTTGAGGCTCTCATTAACCTGTGGCTACACCTGGAGCCCTGGCAGAGGGGTGACTATCAGCCTGGATTTTGGGCTCAGTTCTGCTCTGCAAGACACCACACAGAAATGCAGGAAGCCTCTGAGCTCTTCTAAGTTCTTTCTGGCCCTCTGAATGCCTCCAGAAGATAAATAATAAAAACCAGTATCATCTGATAATTCATCTCTTCTCTCAACTCTTGGCCTCTCTGGCAAACCGAGTTTGTGAACTCTTATTTTTCTTGGTACCCTGGTACCATGATCTGCAGCTTCATTTGCCTTGGGAATTCAGCTCTGCATTTCTGTACAAGGCACTTTAACTGCTGTAAAAGGTTGTTGGCCTTCATCTGACAGCCTCTTTGAGACTTCAAATGAGAACCACTACGTCAGTGGAATTACAGAGATACCTGCAATTCTCTCTGTCTCCCAGGCACTGTAATGTCTGTTGACCTAGCTGGGCTTTTTCTAAAGGATCTGTGAATCTGCTGGGTTTTAGCAGGAGAGCTTTACTTTTCCTTAGAAATAAAAAGGAAAGCTTTCTCTGTTTGTTTTGGGAAGAGCCTGTCTCTAATGTTATCAGCAGAGGTTTCTCGTTGAAGGTAATGGATTTCCCCCACCTCTTCCCCTCCCTGTGCCTTTCAGAGATGGCATCAGACATTCCTGGCTCGGTGGCCTTGCCGGTGGCTCCCATGGCCAGCGGACAAGTGAGGATGGCAGGATCCATGCCTTCCAGAGGAGGGAAGCGTCGCTCGGGGTAAGCCATCTCCTCCTTTTTCAGGTCTGAAACTGAACATTACTTGTACTGTAAAAGTCAAAATGCACCTGTATATATGTATGTGTTCATTATGTAATGTTATAGTTACATAAACTGTGTTATGACATTAGTCACTGATGTTTTGTTTTTCTCTTCAATGCATCTGTTCTTCCTGCAAGATCAAACTTGCTGATAAGCATATGACTTGTTGTTTTGCTTGTTTCAAAAGATTTACAGGTTTGGCAAAGCACCCAGAATGGAGTTTGGATCCTGTGGCTGTTGTAGATATAATGAACGTGTATTGCCTGCATCTGTTTAATCTCACAGTGATTTATCAAGTGAATAAAGGTAGCAAGATTGCACATGCAGACTTACTCAGCTTCACCTGAAGGTTACACTTGAAATCTCTTAAATAGAGGCCTGTTAAAGATGTTTTCTTTATAGTTCCAGGTACAGAAATAGCACGAGCTCTCACTCTTCAGAGATTGTGGACCACATTTTAGGTCTCACTGGAAGTGCAGCACAGTCTTCTTATGGGAGAAGGGCCTGAATCAAATTCAGCCCTTACACAAGCTTGAGGGCTCTGCTAAAGAAGGAAATTTGTTTTATCTAGCATCAGAGGCTGATGTGGTATAGGGGTAGTTGGCCACATTGGATTGCTCTGTGGCAACTCATAGTAATTCTCTGTATTAGAAGGAAAGTGTAGCAGAAGCTTGAGAAGAACAGAAAACTACTCTGTTGTTGGCAGCTCCCCCCTGTTTTTATCAAAGGTTGATCACAAATAGTAATGTTCTTTGGGTGATACTTTCTCAGAGATAAGTGATCTGAGAGTCTCTTCAGAAGAGATTGATTAGTCTTATATTTCATAAGGCAGTGGTGGGGCTTAACAGGATTGACAGTGTGAGTAAAATCTTCACTGGCCTAAGGAAGATGTTATTCCTTGCAAGAGCTACTCTAGGGATTGTTCACCAAGGTCCATTGCCAGTTTTGTGTGTCTGCTCCAGTAACAGTGCTGGAGTTTCAATCTTGGAGTGAATTAACAAGGGAGAAGGTTGACCTTGCCTCGAATGCAGAGTGAGTTGGTGTGATGGGAACACTCTGGATGGTTGTTCTGAGGGGTGCTCCTTTGAACAAAACAGTTTGGATATCTCCCCCCTCTGAGAGCCTTTCTTATGCTAAGCTAACTCTATGAAATTGGTTTGAGAAACTCTTAAAATCTGTCTTTGACAGTCATCACATTTTTATTTTCAAGCTACTCAATGAGAAAACCTTTTAAACTTGCACTCAAAAGACAAAGCATTAAAATCTTTTCATTGCTACCTATCATAGATAAGGTTTTGTACTTGAGTTGCAGGATATTTGATCTCTTTTTTGATCATAAACCATGTCAGCTCTGAGTATCAGTTTGCAATTTACTGTTGCCAAGGTTTGATGCTGCTGTGACATACTCTGATATTAAATACTGACTTGATATTAATTGAAATGCTTTAACTGTTGCATTTTAAGTATTGTCATCCATTTGTGAGAAGGTGAAGTGAGGGGAAGGTGGGAGGAACATAAAATCAAATTATTTTAAATGTCTTTAACATGTTAATTCAGTGAGTAAATTAGTATAAATTCACTTTTACACCTGGATTGTGGTATTTCATCTGTGCACCATAGCTCTGAACTAATAGCCTTTCTCCAAGCCTGAGCTAAGTGTGCTTTTTTTTTTTTTTTTTTTTTAATGTTTGCTGTGTATTCAGACCTTGAGGGAAAGAATGCCTGCTGTGTCTAATTCCTCTGAGCTTCTCTTTGAACAAAGTTGCATCTAACACTTGGTCCTTTCACTGCTGTTCTGGTGATACATCTTTGTACACCTCAATCCTTGGGCGTTTTAGAAGGGAGTGTTTTGTGTCAAACATAAAGGAGCAGAGCTAGCATACACAGCCAGCCAGCTTTCCCAGTTTGGTTATCTCTGAAAATTGTTTCTTTTTTCATAATTGCTGAGGCAAGCTGGCAGAATAATTGCTGTGTGGACTTGAATGTAGATCAGTTTAAAGTCATTGGCTATCCAGAAAGTGTTTCTGCCGTGTTGGCATTTGGTTTCATTGACAGCTTGGAAAAATATTTTTCCTTTCTATAAATTATACCAACTACTTCATAGCAAAAAAGTGACAGCATGAGCTAATGCACTGCTGTGGTCAGTGACTACCTTATATTAATGCACCCTCAGATCTTTGTTTAGTGTGGTTTTAATTTAGGCTTTGCTGTATTAGAGGATAAGGGGCTCTTTCACCTTCCTGCACTATCTGTACTTGGCAGGGAGGGTTGGGGTTTTTTCCTGAGCTGGTTTCAGTTGCATTGGTTTTATTTCAGTTCACAGTGTAGTCTTGCCTTTTCTCTGAAACAGAACTATCAAAATCTGGGGAAAAGAGACCTCATCCCACCATTCTACCCCCAATGTTGTGCTGGATAAAAGGCTGTAATACAGATCCCTGTCTGCTCCTCAGCTGCATTTGCTCCTGACCATTCCTGCCTTCCCTCTTCCTACACTGTGTAATCATGGCAAGCATCTTTTGACATTTGTGACATTGGGAATTTTACATAGTAATTTTGTTATAGGGTTGAAATCCTCATAAAAAATGTCAATTTCTTTAACCCGTGCAGGTCCACCTTGTTGGAGGTTTTGCTTTGTTGGGTTTTTTAATGAAAGTATTTTTAATTGAGAATAATTAAATTTTAAATAGTGTTTTTATCTCTGTATTTATGGTAGCCCCGCATCTTCTAAGGAAAATACATTTTAATAAGTACCTCATGCATCAGGCCTTTTCACGATTGATGGGAACAGTATGAAAGAGGAAAACAAGATTTATGCTGTCTCTTCAAAACAAAAGAGCATAGTGCAGCTCTTTTTTAAAGCCTCTTTTTAATGGGAATTTTAAATGAAGATAAAAGATAGTCTTTCTGAATCTTCTGAAATGATGTCATTTGTCTTCTGGGAGGCTGCTTCTACTGTTTTGCTAATGTGCAGTATATTCTATCTAAACAGAAGATCTTATCTGTCAGGGTGTGAGGAGGTTGATGGAATATTATTTTTACGTGTTCTGCTGTGTTCTACTAAAGGTTACAACTGATTCACTGTCTTTGCCTCTGCCTCACTGTAAAGCAGACACGGTGGATCAGGCAGGACACTGGAATCAATGACTTTATACCTGAGGGTTTTTTTTTAATGTTTCAAAGGGTTTTTTTCATTTTGCACAGTGAAATTAGGAAATGTGTTATTAACAAAGATGGAACAGAGGTACATTTGCTGTTGCATTTTTTAAAAGTATTGATATTTTAAATTAAATTTATGTTCAATTTCCATAAGAAATAAAGGGGTTTGGGTAGTTTAACAAAGCAAAGGCATTATTTAAAGACTTAGTCTGGTGTAGACTGATGTTACACCCAATGCGTTCAGATTCTGCTGTGATGAGCCCACTGTAATGTGGGAGGTGTTACCTGTGGATATTAATCCATCAAGAATCTCCTAAAGTAAGAAGCTGATATGCAACCATCTAAGTAAATAGGTGTGTCAGTCCCTCATACTCCCTCTGAGGTGGTGATACAGGCAGCAGGATCAAGCCTTAATCTCTTATCATCATCTCTAATTCTCTGTATTCCAGTAATAATAAAGTAGATTAAATGCTGTACAGCTAATATTTGATTTTGGGGAAAACCCATCCCTTAGCATTCAGCTGGAGTATTTGGCTGGAAGCTAAATAAATCATAGAATCATCTCCACCAAGGCATGTGATCTCAGTGTACTGGAGAGGAAGGGAAAGAGTTACAAAATTAATCTGCCCAGATTAAAGCAGTGTTTTATAAAATCCTTGAAGAAAAGGCTTTCTCCCACAGGTGTAAATTTTTTCTGCAGCCCTTTTCCCGCAGTTTGAAACTGTTTTTCTCAGATGTGTTTCAGCTGCCAGTGACACAAGTAAGGGTGTGCTTGATGTGATGCTTTTGTGAGTGGCTTCAGGTGGAGCCATCCCAGTGCTGCCCTCCACTTGTAAACAAGCAGCTCTCCTGTAACATTGACTTTTGCATTTTCAGTGCAGCTAAAAACACAGACATTCAAATAACTGGGAAGGTTTTTCTGGAATGCCACCTGCAGGCACATTATTACACGTGGGGAGGAAGCAGGTAGGTGAGAGGAGAGCCTGGGCTATACCACAATGTGTAAATGTTGATTTTCTGGCAGTGCTGCAGGTCGAGGGGGCTTCAGGCTGCTGGTGCCAGCCCTGATGGGCACATTTGGGGTGCCAGCAGCAGCAGCAAGTGGCCCTGGGGCAGAGGGGAGGGCACTGGCCACTGGGGGTCGGTGCTGTTCTGCAGGAGCAGCTGAGGCATCACAGACCTTGGAACCGGATTTGGTGGTAAAGAGGCAAGCCCAGATGGAATTTATAGTGAAAACAGGCAATTGCATCGAAGTTAGGCAAGTTAAATACACAGCTTTTCTTAAAGCTCTTTGGGGAAAATGGTTTTCTCTTTGCTTCCTCCAGAAATGAATAATCACTGTTACCATCTGGAAAATATTATTGTGATTTTTCCAATGCCATGTCCAATTCCTGTGCTCACTTGCTGCCCTCATTCCAGTTGTACAGAGGTTGCTGTGACTCAGACACGTCTTTTATGGGCCAGTCTGTCTTGGTTGTCAGAATTTAAGAAGAAAGGCAGTGCCTGACTGGCAGTTCTGCCTCTCTGTGCTGATGTAGTTTTAGAGACTGTTTTTGCATCTTTGTTCCCACATTCTGGACATACAAATCTCAGTTTGTAGGGATCATTTTAATACTGAGATAAATATCATTGTCACTTTGAAGGGTTTTTGCCTTTAATAGGACTTATGAACAGTGTTAGAGATATGGAATCTGAAGTTGTATGAAATTTTACTGCACTGAAAGGTTAGAAAACTTAGAATGCTAAAGACATTTGAGGAAATGTTTGCAAAACAAAACTAAAATTTCCTATCTATACAAATTAAAAGTGATTGATCAAGGTGTGTATATCATATTAATTTTTTTTATTAAATACACTAATAAAATAATTGTATATGATAGTTTTATATCAGCTTGATTGTCTTATGTTTAATGGCAGAGTTGCATCCTTATTATTGGGGATATAAGTATTTATGCAGAGGTATAAAAATGTCTAAAAGGCTTTGTAAATTATATTATTGTATAACTTTGTAGTGATAATATCTATGATACAATCACACTGCCTAATACAGGAATCTAATTTAGATGTCTAAATTGGGAAGATAATCTTCCTAGTCTGTCTGTGGAAGAAGTGGAGAAAGAGGTTCCTGCTTTTTGTGCCTCTCTGGAGGAGCCAAACTGGTGAGCTGGGATTTGGCCCAAGGAGGAACTCAGCTCTTTCACAGCCCTAAGAAGGTCTGGGACATAAATCAGGTGATGAGCTGCTCCTAGGTCTGGAGAGGAGGAGCAAGCCTGGAATCCTCAGTTGTTAACACCTCTGGGCAAAACACAAATCTACCAACAGTGAGAACAGCTGGCTTGAATGTTCATGCCACCATTGCCAATGCCTTGTTTGCTGATTTGGAAATCTTGCTTTTACAGAATGGACTTTGATGATGAAGATGGGGAGGGGCCCAGCAAATTTTCAAGGTGAGCATTTACAAAAGAGTTGGCTAAATCACTGACTTGTCTCAGTGGGGAAAGACAGCTGTCTCCTTACTGATGTTTTAAAATCAATATAAATATGGGTGAAGAACTTGCCAACAACTCGACCCAAACAATAGTTACTCGTTTTATCAGCTTCCTCTGAAAATTAGGCATTCTGGCAGAAATCTGCCTAATGTAGTTATTAGCTTATAAAGCTGACAGCATGTGTGTCACAATTCCACTCTGCAGCTATATCAAATGAGAAAACTTGTGATTTTTAGCTTATTATTTCAAGTGCTGTTGATGAACTTTGGTTATTTGACATTGCTGAAGCTGTCTTTCGGCCACTGAGAATGAAATTTCATTTCTAATTTATTTCAGATGTTAATTGCTTGTGAAGACAATTTGACAGATTCTAGAGGTGGATTGTTTTTTTAAAGTTAATGAGCTCTACATTATGTACCATTAGGTGTAACTGAATAGTAAAAATTGACAAAAAATGTTAATTAACATGGAATAGTCAAAACCAGAAGAAAACAGTAAAGCCTCACTGCCATTTTTTCACTTTTCCTTTTTTTTTTTCTAGTCACACTGTTTGCATTTTTTCATTAGAAACCAAGCAGCTGCAGTGAGGGGTGTAGATATTTGAAGCCTGTGGGTAGCTGCTGATTATCCAAATTGTAATTGCAGCTCTGTAGCAGCAGCCATGTTGAAACACAGCTGTCACAGTAGGGTTTCACAGGGTTATTCCAGTCAGTCCAAAGAGAAATGTGCTGAAGATACACTGTGACACCATATCATAATTTACTGCACAAGACCAGCAGCACTCCTGGTTGGTTGATGTCATTTACAGAAAAAATCCTTCATGTTAAAACTGGTGATTTGAGGGCTGAGTCCTAATATTTGCTAGAAGACACATGCTAACAGTATTTGTGAAGAATGGGACCTGATTTGTGCCTGCACGAGCATCGGGGTTTCTGGGCACACTGATACTTGTGTCTCGGTCCTTCCCCATTCTGGTTTTGGTCTTTCAAAGTTTAGTGGTGGGTTGAGCCAATAATTCCATTGCTTTTAATGGAGAGTTAAGCTGTGCTGTGCTCAGGCTCAGTTAATTCTCGGTGTCAGATGAAAATCTGATGTTTAAGTCTTAAATGCTGTATAGACCTCAAATTGTTCTGCTTCTAGAGTGTACAGAAAAACCATGCAGAGACACTCAGGGCTACATTCAGACATCCTCTTGTAGTTGTTCCCTTCTCCAGACTGCTCACATGACTTATTCCTGGCTTGTTTCGGTCAGAATTACTCAGTTCTCAGACTGCAGTTTAAATGTTGCAGCTGACCCAGCTGGCTTTGGCTGAGGTTTGAGAAGGAGCCTGTGTGCAGAGATCAGCTGGGAGACTGGGAGGGAAAAACCAGTGGTTGGAGGCAATAACATCTTCAGGCCAGTCAAGCAGAGAAGGATGAGCAGACAAGCCCCAGGCTTGTGGGAGCACAGGAGTAGTGGTTCTAATGCTCCATGGGATCTAACACACTCTGCTTCTCAGGGCTTCCAGCTCAGCTCAGGTATCCCTGCATGACACCACATCCAGACACATCCTGTGCATGTGCTTCCCCTGTCATGTGCCCGTTCCTCATTGAATTGGTCTTTTTGCTGAAAATTACTTGGACTCAGTCTGTTCTCCAGGCAAGGTCAAGGGGAGTAAAGTGGCGTTGTCACTTGAATGTTTGAGGGTCCTGGTGTTGAGCACAACATAAAGAAATACAGCTCAAGACTTGCTTAAGCTTTGTATTCACTGTTTGAATGAGGAACTTGCATAGGTAGTTACTTAAAATTAGTTTTAATTCATTTCAGACAGAAAAAAAGGAAGTTCATTATTGATTTGTTAGAAGAGGAGAAACATGCTTATTTAGGCTGTATTAATTTTATAGCTAATACATGGGATCTCAATAGGCTCTCTGTTATAATAAATGACATCATTTTGGAAAGGTGTAATTCTAATAAAAAATCTCATTAACTGTTCTTGAGCAGTTATAATCTTCACTTCTAGAAAAGCCATTACCTTATTTTTGTGTTTTCCAAAACATACATTTTGTGTTTTGGAACTGGCAGTTTGGTCTCAAACAAATGAGTCTTTCCATAACTGTGCAAGCGAAATCCAATTTCAAATGATTAGTGCATTTTTTAGGAAAGAGAAAGAGGAGCAGCGTGTCATTTTTTACTGAAATGTCACATTCCTCTCTGTCTCTGGGACAATGCTTCAGAAACAGTGAGGCTTTAGTCCCACGGGATAAAAGTCCCATTGGTCTGGATTTGCTCCATAAAGGTGCTGCTCAAACACCACACATACCTGGCTGGGCACCCAGCTTCTGTTGATCTGTGTAAGAATGGGGTACCTGTTTACTTCTAGGGAATTAAGCCAGTTTAAATTTCACTTCTATTTACCCAGCAGTTTCACCTGCCTGCCTGCCTTCTGCCAGCCTCCATGACAGTCAGTACAGTGTCTGTACCTACAGAACTTTCTCCTGAAGGTTCCCCTGCATAAGGCATCACCTTCAGCCGTGTCTCTGCCCTCCCGTGTTATCTGTAGACCATCAGTGCCCTCTGCTGAGTGGAGGGAGCTGTGGTTGCAAGCTGGAACAGTTACATCCCGTTCACTTCCAGCACAGCAATGAATATTTCATGGCTTGCTGTGGATAAAAGCTCACTGGTGTTTTCTGTACTGGTGCTGCTTCCCAAGAAATCAGTGTATGTCAAAGTGTTTGCTTAAATCCACTGAAATGTGTCTTCTATTTTTTTAAATACACAAATGAAGTTTCTGAATCAGCATGGCTTGGAAGTATCATCAGACTCTGTGTTTTCTTTGCTGTAGCATTCTCATTCTCTTGTTTTTCTTGCTGTTATTTGTAATGGTTTGCAGTTGTGAATTTTTTTGCTTTCTGCTGTGTGTTGGCTATCATGCAATGCGTAACCTCTCCTGATTGATGTACTATCTTTTGTTTCTAGGTATGATGGTGATCAAATCACTGGTGATAAGGAAAAGTTTGCAAGGTAGGCGTGTCCTGTAGAGCTCCTCTGCTGAGAGAAAAGAGGGGGATGTTCGTGTCCAAAAAATCTCAGTACGTGTGCCTTAGCTTAGAGAGATGGTTGTTTTGTTTTAGGTGGGACGATGATCAAAGTACTGCTGACACAGAAGGGAAAAGTCGGAAAAAGGGAAGTCAAATATGGCTTGCCCAATTTTTCTTTTCTGTGATACTGCTCATACTGATCTTCTGGCTGTTCCAAAACTGCTTGAAGTCAGAAATACAAACCCTTAGTGATTTTGGATCAGCTCCCCCGTATCCCAAAATTTAATGTCCCTTTGTAATTTCCATATAAAAATAAAGTTAGAAATGACAGAATTAGGACATCATTCTGTACAAGTTTGTGAATGCCAGGGTTCCTAGGACACACACTTTGGAAGAGGAGCACAGCCCCTCTTTTGAGGATTTAAATTTGAACTAGTTTCAGGAAACTTTTGGGGTATTGTCTGCTTGAACATTTCCACAGCCAGTAGATTAAGATGCTATTACTTTCTAGCTTTTAAGATCATAAATGAAATGGACTGTTGGGGTACTCTTTTTCTCTCAGGAAGTTTTACAGTCTCTTTGTTTAGTCTCTGTAATGGCTGTTTTCAATGTCCTGAAGTACTAAAATACTTGAGTGGTAGACAATGTATTATGTACTTAAAAATTTGAAATGTATGTTGAATATGTCTGTTCTTTGTCTCCCTCTCTTTTTTTCCTAACCACCGCTTCTGTGAAAATGCTGAACTTAGAGCAAGCTTTCCTCATGTAAAAGCGCTTTTATCTCCCCCGTGTCCGTGTTTATCTGCGTGCAGCAGCTGGCATGTGCACACTGTGCTCTGTGTACATGTGCAGTGTCACACCAGCTCCTCTGCTTGGTGTGTGTGTGATCCAACTCCCCCTGCTCCCTCCTGCATCTGCGCAGGCCCACACAGGGCTGGTCCTCAGCCCGTGGAAGGAAAGGTTCACTATTAGAGTGCCCTGGACAGTGACCTCAGGCAAGGCTTGGCTGTGATTTACTGAGCAGCCATGGGCTGTCATAGCTGGATTTTCTGTGTATCACACAGTGAGCATAGCAGTAATAACTCTGCATGCAGCCCTAACCAGTGGTGTTTCTGCAGACAGTGCCTCATGCATGTAACACCTGTATGTGCAGGGGCAGCATGCCCAAAGCAGGGCAAGCCCTTGCATTCCTTTATTTCAGGAAGCAGCATACAATTCTTTCCTGCATTAAAAAAAAAGGCTTTGTAGATGGGGGCAGATAAAGATCGGGGACTAGAGAAACGAGGGTCCAGCCAACATGGTTTTATCACACGTTCTCCGCTTTATTCCTTGAGATGGCGGGTTAAATACAGACAGAATAGTTTACAAGAACAGGTGTATTCTGATAGGCAGTGAGAGTAAAGAAATATGCAAACAATCTAGAGTTAAGGCAGCTATGGAGTTTCAGTGTAATTACTCTATTCTGTGGATAGATATACCTTAACACAATTCCCAGTGCAAAACAAGCTTATCTATTTCTACGTAGGGCAAACGTCCGAGGCCTAGCAGGCCCTGGTCTAAGGCCTAGTCTGAGGCCCAGTTTGGGATAGCTCTACAAGTCATCTTGCTCCTGCTACAAGGCTTAATTTCTAAAAGTATCCAAAAGGTGTGCCAAGCCTAGCTTCTGCTTTCATGGTCAGTCTTCATAGCAGTCAGCTCCAAAGAATGTTGCAGTTTCTTTTAATGTTGTGTTATCACATCAGTCAATGCTGGTGGACTCTCCAAGTGATCACCTCTCACATCTTGTTGGATCACCAGCGATCCCACAAGACAATGCCATGCACAGCTCATTGAAATCAGTGGAAGATGCTGCTTTGACAACTGAAGCATCATCTACCTCTCGTGTACTTGTATTTAGCTGCCACCTGACAGGTACAGTATGAGAAGAATAAGTGCTGGGCACTGAAGCATTCTGGGTCCATTTGGACCATTTCAGATGTATATATTGGTGTGATTCCTTAATGCTGATCAAGCAATGGTGATTTTCAGAATGGGGAGACTGAACTCTGAGATGTTTATTTCTGAGAGATTCTGGTGGGTGTCCACTTTGGGATTTCTCAAATTTGGCTCACCACCTCAGCCATATGATTGCTCTAAAGGATGGGAACATTGCAGCCTAGCCCAACTTGGGGCAGCATCAAGTACTGTCATTGTTGCTTCCCTGCTGTGCTAAATTGTCCCTGAACATAAATTCCAGTCTGTGTCTGACAAGCCAGATGTTTACTTGCTGTCTTTCGTACTCATTTTATTTATTTATTGGGATTTCTTTTTTGGTATGTGCTGTTATCCCATATTTGGTCCCAGTGCTGCAGTCTGATCCTGCAGGCATGTAGTGACTCCCTGCAGGGATGTGGGGTGTTCCAAACAGCATTGTTTGGGATCTGTGTTGTCACTGAGTGGGTTTTTTCATAAGTCAGTGCTGACATTTCCTGCTGACCTGATCCAGTTGTTAGTGAGAGGTTTCCTCTAAAGGACACCTTTCATAAGTAGCCAAGAGATGCATCACAGTAAATTTGGGAGCTTGACTGGAGTTGGCAGATGTTAGCTCCTCACATATTTCTACTTCATTTTTATGCTTAAACCAAAGGAGATTAAACTGGTTAAGAGATTAAGGTCACAAGCCAATAAATAGAAATACAGGTTCTTTTCACAGCTATGGGCAAATCATATTTATCTGTCTGTGGCCTGGATTTTCTGTCTGTAAACTGAGGGATAACAGTGGTTGGCTTTGTAGCACTTCACTCTCCCGGGGTGCAAACAGCAAAACGAGTGTGAAGTATCACGATTCACTGCCTCCAATTCAGATTCTTACATTCTCAC
Source organism: Prinia subflava (assembly GCF_021018805.1). Classification (NCBI taxonomy): domain Eukaryota; kingdom Metazoa; phylum Chordata; class Aves; order Passeriformes; family Cisticolidae; genus Prinia; species Prinia subflava. The sequence continues at coordinate 8,231,170 of NC_086261.1, forward strand.
ATCTCTTTTCTGTTGCTTTGGTGTTTCTTTAAATGCTCAGGGAGAATCACAGTGAGATTGAGAGGCGCAGGAGAAATAAGATGACCCAGTACATCACCGAGCTGTCGGACATGGTGCCCACGTGCAGCGCCCTGGCTCGTAAGCCCGACAAGCTGACCATCCTTCGCATGGCTGTTTCCCACATGAAATCCATGAGGGGCACTGGAAACAAATCCACTGATGGAGCTTACAAGCCTTCCTTTCTTACAGAACAGGTAGAATTTACAAAAATGTTGGTTTTCCCTGGTCTTTTTTGGTCTTAAAAGGTGTGAGGAAATGCTGAGAGGAGTAGAGCCTCAGCTTGATCCTTCAGTGTAGTGTAGCAGCTGGTACCATGTTACCACTTACATATCCAAGGTGTGAATACAGATAGTTTTTTGTGACTGGGCTTGATTTTAACACTCTCACAGATCTTTCTTTTTGGAGAAGCAAATTGACATTCTTACAACTGAGGTCTGTCCACCTGAAAAACAAGTCGCTCACTGCCTCGCAGAGAGGAATTTTCATCTCCAGATCTGGGTTCTTCCCATCCTAACAAAGATTCTCCAAAATAAGTAAAAATTACTCTGGAAATACCTGCCTCTATCTCTGGGGATTAGAGGAACGTTAAAAACATCATTTAGTCTTAATGCTGGAGTTCCCAGCAGCTGAACTGGGCAGAGATGAATCCCATCTGGATTGGCTGAGGTACTTCCTTGGTTACATATCTGATGGAAGAAGGAAGGATGCACCCAGTGCTTGAAGGAAAACTGTGTTTACTGAGCACATTGAAAATTCCTACCATCTCCATTGTTTTTGAAGTCCTATGGGTCTAATGTTCATTTTTGTGGTCTGAAGTGATTTAAGCACTTACACATGGAAGTTATGGCTGGAGGCACTACTTCTTTCTCTTAGGTAAACAGCAACTGCTGCTGACCCCTCAGTGCTCATGACTGCTTACTCCAGCTCTCCTGAAGTGTGTTTCTGGAGGGACTGTGCCATTCTGCTGATGGCACACCCTAGTCACTTCTCATTGCATTTTTTTTTTAAATCTTGCAGAATTACTGAGTTTGTTTTCATCTTTTTTAATAATGTGCAAAACTGGTTATATTACCCTCAGTATAGTGTGGCCAGCTGTGCTATGAGGTTTTTTGTTTAGTCAGGATCAATGTGCTTTCTCTATAACAAAGCAGCAGAAGTTGACAGTCTGAGTTTCTTGAGATGAGTTATCCATTTCCTGGTAGTTGGCCGGATTTTTATGCTCACCCCATCAGTTAATATCTCCCACTCACACACTAACCCTGCTGAGCTATCTCACCTGGAATGGGACTCAGGTTGTCCAGAGCTCTGTGTCTGAGTTCCAGGTGCAGGATCTTAACAAGCTCTGGTGGTCACTGGAGCCACCAAAGGCTGTTCAAGCTTCTTTTCCAGGAATTGGAATGGTAGTTGTCATCCTTTGCTGTGAGAAGTTTTCAAGCTCTGTTAAAGAAAGGGAGTATTCCTGGGTGATGCTGAGGCTTCATACTCACAGGCTGGAAAAAGAAAGCAAAAAAGCAATAGAACCTTCTTGTGTAGTGGTTCCTAATGGAAGAAGAGGCTGGGGATTCTTTCCTCGTTTCCATTACACTTTCTGCCTTTTATCCAGTGCCTGTTCAATTCACAAACAGAGCTCATCCTGAGCAGGGCCAGGGGGAACCAAACTAGAAAGTCTTATTGGTTTCTTTCCAATTAAATTATTCAGAACGTTTAATTAAGGGATGAGTTTGCCACGAGTTAGAGCTGTTTATTTTCTCTGTTTGTACTCTGAAATATCTTTTTTTTTTTTAATGTTGGATGCCTATCACAGAATATGCAGTGAGTATTAGTTGTTTATTTGCCTAAAGTACATGGAGATCACCAGATGAAAGGCAATAACGGAAAATAAAATGTTGTTTGTTATTGAGATGGGCAATTTATTCCTTGCTGCAAGTTTGGTTGTATTGTTACATGAGTGAAAATTTCTGCCTGGGTTTTGATCAGCTACTAAGAAAACAAATCATCACAAGAAAACAATATTCTCTCCCAGTGACAGAGTCTGTATTTAATTCCCTTCCCTTGCTGGCATTCTAACCAAATCCTTTCTTTGGAAGGAGCTGAAACACCTTATCCTGGAGGCTGCAGATGGGTTCCTGTTTGTAGTTGCAGCTGAGACAGGAAGAGTGATCTACGTTTCAGACTCTGTGACTCCTGTGCTGAACCAGCCTCAGTCTGAATGGTTTGGCAGCACTTTGTACGAGCAGGTTCATCCAGACGACGTGGAGAAGCTGCGAGAGCAGCTGTGCACCTCTGAAAACTCTATGACAGGTGAGATCTGTCTGATGTATGGTTCTGTGTGTTCAGGATCCCTGGAGAGCTTTTCCTGACACTCAGAGTGCATGGTGTAAAAATCTGGTTAAAGTGAAACTCAGAAAGATTAAACTGTGCTTTCTTGCAGGCAGTACAGTAATATAAATCTTCTTTTGAGTGACTACATTTTGCTTCCTATTCATTTGACTTCAGTCAAACCACCTTCATGTAGCTCTGCATTCAGACTCTGGTTTGGAATCAGGACTGTTCTCAGGCTTGGTCTGGAAATCTAGATTGTTTTCATTTCATCCTCAATGAACTTGTGACTTCTTTACAAGTATGTGTTTCTTTAGGACAGTGTTTAATTTGAAGTCAAAAATCATACTTTAGACTTCTCTGTTTTCATACAAGTTCCTTGTGGTTTGCTAATTGGAATCTTGAGGGGAAAAAATCCAGTGTTTGGCAACTGAAAATACACTGGATTTTAATCGTGAGGCTCCTGTGCAGGAGTGTAAGTTACCTGTAAGTTGATTCCCTATTATGTTGCATGTAAAATTAAACGATATTCACATCTCCTCTACAATTCTGGCTTTTACAGTTCTTCATGCTCAAAGCTGCCAATAGGAAACTACCTTGTATTTAATAGGATATGTGTATGTTAGAGCTGTGAGAATTAGCTAAATCCTGTTGTAACTCAAACTTGGAAAGGAGGAAACTTAACTTCACTTTTTATTCTTAACGTATTATGTTTATAGCTGAGGGAAAAAATGTAGGGGATAATATTCAAAAAAACCCTGATGCTTGCAAAAGTCACATAATTTCTCTTTGCTTTAGTAGTTAAGATTTCTGACCTGGTTTGCTGGAAGTTTTGTTGTGTTTCATAACTCAAAGGACAGTGATCCAGTTTTGAGTGAACCTGCACACTGTTTACAGCTTCCATGTCAAAACAGTGCCAAATTCATGATTTCCTGTGGTTTGAATGTGATGTGGTTTTGGCAGAGCTTTCACGTATTCAAATTGGAAGCTTAAAGCAAAATTCTGTGGTGGAAATCCAGATGGATAGAAACCAAGTGAACAGTTAGGGGAACCTGTGCAGGGCAAAACAGCTGAGTCTCATACCACGAGACCTGCAAACGAGCACAACCTCTGTTTTTATTATGTAGCCTATAATGCATTTTAACACTGGGACCATCTTGTCCAAGAAGCAATTACTCCAGAGCCTCAGTGAACAGTCATGTTTTGACTTCCAAAAGTGCTCAGTTGTGGGACTTAACCTGCTCAAACTAGAGCTGGACTAGACAAATGCAGAGCACTTCTGAAAACCCAACTCTGTATTTTTTCCAGCCTTAGCTATGGGCTTTTCTTCTGCACTGAATTGATCTGTAGCCAGTGGAAAGAGAAGTTCAATAGTATTTATAGAGCTAAATCTTTTCCCTGGCTGAATCTTTTGGAGTTGTCAGATTGACACAGAAGGCCTGTAAATCTGATGTACATGGACAGCTGAACATTTTCCCAGCGTGAGGAAAGCAGGGTCGCCTGCTCAGCTTTTTGAGTACTTTTGTTTTAAAGGTGTGGCTGGTGAAGTACAGGAATTTTGTACACATGTAGTTCTGTCAGTTTTTGGAGCATATAGATAACCAGAAAGGTCTAGAGTTGTTATTTTAAACTGCTATTTCCTCGGCTCCACAAGGTGCCATTCAATAAGAGAAGCAGTCTTCTCTAAGAACTGTCAGTCCAGCCTCAATGTGTTTATAAACAGGGGGCAGCAGGGCTTCAGCACCATCACTCGTGCTCCTTTGAGATACTTTTCTAGGAGAAAGGTGATTCTAGAGCCCATTCAGCCAGTTAACACTTCTCTTGCTGTAACACAGGCCATATTGAGAGCTTTGGAACAAGTAGTGAATGAAATCTTGCAGTGACCTGAAATAATGTGTGTCTTAGTGACCTTTTAAAAGATGTCAAGGAGGCAAATGCATTTCCTCTAATTTGGTGTTTATTGAACCAAGTTTTCCTTGGCTTTCCAAAGGCATGTTTCATGCAGAACAAAGGGCAATGTAGAGCTTGAAAGTGATGGAAACCACAAGCCAGTCAGCTGCATCTGAAATATTGTTTGCTCCAAGTGCAGTTCACTTCAGGCAGTAGGAACATCTTCATCTTTTAGTGACATCTGGCTGTTGAGCACAGAATCTGCTTAGGGAAGAGATTTTCAAGTGAAAGTGTAACAGTATGTTATGATGTTTAATTTTGCTCTTTTCCTCATTTTCTCAGGGTCCATTTTCTCAGTGCTATAACCTCTCCCTTCAGCCCTTGAGCTGGGAAAGCAGTGACAGCATTTTGACCAAGGAGAAAATTCACTTGCCCTGCAGCAGATCCGAGTAGTGTCCTTTGGTTGTAATTGTCTTATTACAAGAGCTGATCATTAGTGTGGTATTGCTGGGATTTTCCCAGCATCTCTTAGGAGTCCTGCTACCCAGAGATTCTGCTCCAGACCCTGAGAACTTGGGAGGATGCCACTGCCAATGAGGAGGGACAGGGAACAAGCCAGTGGAGGAAGCAGGCTCCCGCTCACATTTCTGCCCCCAGGAATACGGCTGGGACTGGGGCTGTGCTCACATGAGCATTTCTTTGGCAGTCACACAGCTTATGCAATCCTCACCTCATTTCACCCTCTCCTCTGGCATTTCTGTGGTACTACATGTGAGTCACATCAAGAGGTTGACCTGCTGAAAGCTAAACTGAGCTAAAACCCCTTGGTTTTGGTAGAGACGACTCTTTGGCCCACCTTATCGTGGGGTTTCTCAAACTCTTCTGAGTGCTAACACCAAGAAGAACCAGGAATGGTTAGGAGAAGACAGGACTTCAGGAGCTGTAAAATGTATGTCAAATGAAGTGCCTGTTAACCTCAGCCACTTGGTGTGTTTGGGAGTTAATTGCTTGCTCTTCCTTGATATCTTAGGATATGGGAAAGGATGGATAGTTTCTATTTAATTTTGTGTCCTTGGAGATTTTATTCCCTGGAAATGGAACAATTGTCTGCTTGTTTGTTGTGCATTAATTGCTAACACATTGTAGCAACAGGAAAAAGCTGAACTATGAAGTGTATGAATGGTTAGAAATGATCTAGAAAAGAGCAGCTGAGCCGTGATGATGGCAAAAACCTGAGCTCCCAAGAATTCTTTATGTGCGTCATTGTGTGTGATTAATCAGAGTGGGGCAGATATTCAGAGTGATGAATTCATTTTCCCTCTTTGGTCTTGAAAATCTGCAGATTCAAATCTGGATGAAGATCAGATCCCACGGGAGGATCCATTAGCAAAGATCTCTTTGTGCTTAGGGTGCACTGGTGGGACCTGGTGGATGTTGTGTTCAGCTGCAGGCTCAGTCCCAGTGCAAGTGAGAGCCTCTCAGCTCAGACAGCAAATCCCTAATGGCACAGGGAACAGACAGAACTCAGACTGAAGTGCAGAGAAAAAACACTTTTGAAGAATTCCTCTTCTACATTAGCTTTCAAAAAAATGACTGAGCAAGTATTGTAGTAGACAGTCCTTCTGTTAAAATACAGTGCTGCAGAGCAAAAGACTGATTTCTACAAATCTGATTCTCCACGAGTAATTCATGAAAGAATAGAGTGATGAATACAGACACCTCTGTATGGTTGCCTGGAAATACTCCCAGTGATTCCATGAAGTGTCTGAGATGTGCTTGTCAGGGCTGTAAGATCCCTGCTCCTGCACCCAGCATCTCCAGTGGTGCACATGGGAAACACTCAGGTTTGTTATCTTCAATCCTGGGCTGCAGGCAGCAGGGCACATAGAAATCAGCTGTAACATCTCCCTTCAGCCTTACCATCTCTTCTTAGGCGAGGCAGGGAGCAGCATGTGCCATCCCACCCCTGACACCAAGGCTCCTCAGGAGTCCTTGCACACTGTTCCAGATGAACAGTTAAGGGGTGCTGAAAGTGCAGGGCAGTGGCTGCAAGAAAATGATGAGAACCAGAACCTCTACAGCTTTCATTTTCAAGTGATTTAAAAATGACTAAGTCACTTCACTTGCTAGCTGGCAAAGATTAGTTGAGGTTACTTCTGGACAGAACTTGTATGCCAAGTTTAGTCTTGGCATGATCTTTTATTGCCATATTTTCTAAGTGGGACAAAGTAGAACTTTATGATGGAAATGGTGACTGACCACAGCAAAAGTTGAGCTGATAGGTATCCCTTGAGAAGAAAAGAGCATTGCGTGACGATTTTCTGTGGTTTGTGTATATTATGGAAGCATCACTCAGTGTTGTACAGACATAGATTTGGACTGGGGAACCTGTCTCACAGAACCTTCTAACAACGTGTTGTCTTGCAATGATGATTTCAGCTTAGGCAGTTTCCTATCCAGCTGCAAACCCTTGTTACCATGCAGTTTGTGGACACAGCCACAAAATCCAGATGTTGTAGATAGTCACATTGTAAAAATGAGAAAACTAATGTTCAGCTCGAAAGAGGGAAGTGCCAGAGACCAGGGTGCCAGTGGAGAAGCAGAGGAAGGCATTGCACAGCACTGAACAGATGATAAATAACCATGTGAAAGAGAAGATTAGGGATAATTTTTCTCCTCAACGCATAATCTTCCTAAAAATCAGCACAGGATTTTTTGTGCTGTGAGCTGCCTTATACTGTCATGTCTGTTTTCCAGCTCTGATTTCTGCATGATCTTTCTTAGAAGGAGGGGGTGGTTCTCATATTGACAACCAGCCAAGTGAATGCAAATATGTTTTGAACTCTGACTTTCCATGAATTATTTAGAGCTCCAGCTGATACAGAGAAGAGCTGGATGAGACTTCTCTTTGGCTTCACATATAAAATTCTCCAAAGAAATTCAAAGACTGAGTTGAGGCATGACAAGAAACACAGTCCTGGCAAATACAAATCCTGTTCTGCCTTAAGGGTCATCATCAGTGATAGTAAAACTCATGTCTAATGGAAAAGTAATATATTATCAAAACAGTGGTTGAGTTCAATGGTTTAGTTCTGCACTCTATTGGCAAACTGCTGTATTATTTTCCCCGCATACACTTAAAAATTGACTGAGCCTATCTATTAAAAAAAGGGTAAAAAAGTCTGTTGCAGCTATTTGTGCCAAAAGTTCTATACCAAAAAATATATTGTCAGAAGGTCTTTCTTCTGCCTTTTATAGACATTAGGATACTTGTTGAAGATTGATACTTTTCTTCTCAGAGCTCTTAACACTCCCTGCGAAAAAAACGAAGAGAAATAAAAAATCCCTTTTTTCAGGGGGGTGTATTTTTGCTGAGACAGTTGACTAAACAAGAAGCTGTCGTAGAGCTCCTTTGGGACTTTGTTCTGCAGCCTTTGGTTCTGAAGAGCACATTTGTCAGAGGTTCATGCACCAGAAAGGTACTCTGCATGTGAAGGGCTGTTTCAACTGACAGCACTTGATTTCTTTATTATAATATTTTTTTTTTTACTTTTGCCTGTGAGCTCTTTTAAGTCCATGAACCCTAAAGAGCCATCTGTCTCTGAAACGTGCCCAGCCCAGCAGATTAGGAAGTCAGAGAACAGAGAATTAAAACCAGATCCCAGCATTTTTGATTTTAACATCTTAGTACAGGATGACTGACTAGTAAGACTGTTGCCCCTGGGCAGGTGGGGAATGAGTTATATAATATTTTGTTTATAGAGAGTTAATAGCTACTTGTGCTTTTTATCCCAGGATAAAACAGAGGTTTTCACTGAATGTCCATGAAGCACCACAACCTGTAGGGTGAAGACAAGCAGGCACCCAGTAAACAGCACACAGCAAAGCTGGTGGAGTGGGGAGGAGAGAAAGTTTCCATAGACATGATATGTCCTGAATTCTTTTATGTCTCTGCAGAACTGTCCAAGTCTTGACTCAGTTTTTTATGGGATTTTCCACCCACCCACACATACCCACACAGCCCCCACTTTGTTCCTTGGAGGGCTGGAGGCTGGAGACAGCTGTGTCAGGATTGTTGTACCTGCAATGGAAGGTAACAGAGAGATTGCTGAAAATAGTTGCTTAGACATTATGGTTGCCCTGAGAAAGAAGGAACAATTCTTGAAACATACTGTCATGTATAGAATGTATATGAGTGAACAGCATATTTCAGGTTCCAGTCTGTTTTTACTGTAGAAAAAGCCCATTTTGGCAAGGCATCTTTTTGTCTTTTAAGTGTGAAATCTGGAAAGAGATTTGCCTTGTTGTTGACAACTACCAAATCATCATGTGATACCTGTTTTTTAGTAGAGTTATGTGGTCCCACTGGCATTGTGGAGAGTGAGGAGGATGTTTCAGATGTGAGACTTTCCATCCACACCAGCCCATTGCTGTGCTGTTGTTCCAGAGAAAAAGACCTGCCCACATTTTTGTGGACAGCCTGTTCTCATAGCAGGAAGGTCACAGTGCCAGCCAGAGATGGCCTTAAAACTTGGGCAGTGCCAGGCATAGGAATTTGTGGATTTTCAGCTTTAGTCTGTTAAGCCCGCAGGATTTTTACATGCAAGATGGAGGAAATGAATGTCCTGCTTCTTCCCTGCCCATTCTGTTTGCAAATAAATGAATTAGTGCAGAAACAAGCAACCTGTGACTGCAGGGCATCCTAGAGTGCCATTCCTGCCCTTTGGCACACTAGACAGTGATACAGAAATAAGAAAAAACAGAGTCCGCTCTCAAAAAATTGGCACTTGCAAATGATCATATTTTAAATGTATGGTACATTTAATCTCTCAAACATTCCAAGAGAATTTTGTTTTCCTTTGGTCTCTAGGACTGTTTCTGGGGGGGGAAAAAAATCCCAAGTATTGGGAGAAGCCAACTATGTATAAAACAGTTCAAAAGCAACTCCTACACAAACACAGTGACCCAGTGGTCTCCCTGCTGCTGACACATTCCATTTGGGTGGATAGTACTGGAGGGAAAACCAGTGATAACAAATTGCATTTTTTAAAAATTACTTTGGTAATTATAATGGTGGTTTAAAGAGGTCAGTACATGCTTTTACCAAAACAAGGAAACAACTTTAGCCTAGTACTCCTGAGGCAAACTTACTACACCTGATTAGCATTAGGGAATGCTTTTAGGGTGAATTTTCAGGTGTTTGGACACGCACATGCAAGTGGGTTTTGTGGTTGCTGTTTCTATTCAGTCTTCACCTTGAGTTTCCCACTGGGAAACTTCTGCATTCTTGGGTCTGTTATCACAGATGTTGGACAGGATCACTTTCACTTGCTGGGTTTCAGGGGTGGTGGGTACTTCTTTAATGTTCAGTATTTGTTCAGCCTCCTCTGTTTTGTTAAACACGATGAGATATATGGAGTTAGTGGGGTTTTCTCCCTTTCAAAAATACTGATGTTTTACAAATACCTGAACAACTTCTTTGGTTAACACGTTGGTGATAAAACAGTCCAAGTGTGCCTGGAGGGTTTTGGCACTGGCAAACTTGGAACCCTCTGTGCTTTGATGGCAGCAGATGCTGGGACAGTGCAGCCTTAGCATCTGCCTTGTGCAACAGGAGTTTTGAATGTTGTGTGGTCTCAGTGAAGTCAATACAAGGCACTAAAATATTTTATTATTGGTGCTGAGTTGCAGTAGCAGCCCAGGGAGGCGTGGGGAGGAGGGCTGCCTTGTGTGCAGTGCTATTCCACCCGTAATTGATTTATGCCATGCTGCTCTCATCTCTCCCTCCTTAGCTGAGGCTCAGCTCTGTGGCAGCAAAGACAGCTCTTCTTGGTCTTTGACCCTTCCCTGGCCTTCCACCAGTGAGACCAGAGCTCCCACTTGCTCCTCTCTGATACCTGCACAGAGCTGCGTGGAGGGAAAAGCCTCCTGTGAGGCAGCTCCCAGCCTCAGTGGGAGCATGGCCTACGGGCAGTGTTCTTTAGTCTGATCTGGTTTATTGTAGTCCCTGGGATGTGAACTTACATCTTCAAACATTCTTCTTTCTGTTTTTGTAGTGTGGAGACTTTTCCATGTGATTTGTAAGTGTTTTGAGTCTTTAAAAAGAGAATTAAAAGCTGTAATGGGTGTTTTGCACCACACACCCTATTTTAATTGAAGTAAAGAAGTATCCTGTAAAAACAGCTAGACAGCATCCTTGAGCCTTTTTCTCCTCCCTCTCTTTCCCTTCTCATGTGTTTAAATTTAATTCTGTCCACAGCAAAGTATCTTACAAGGTCATCTTGTGGTCATTGTTTCCCCTAATGAACTATTTCATGGTCTGTCACCACAGCCACATTACACAACCAGACAATACTAGTATTTACTAACAAAGCATAAATCCCAGTAACTGGAGTTTGATAATGAAGTACAAATAATATAGAATACCAGGAGCTGAAGCTTGTTTGGCAAAAGGGCTTTTCAGTAAAGCCTCTTGCAGAGCATCCAAGTGAAACAAATAGGTCAGTTTAGAAGCTACTTACAACCTTTAAGTGTTGATTTATTATGCAGCTGCAAATGGTAAAAGAATAAATTACATATTCCAGTATTGCTTTGGATAGCTGTTCTATCCTGGGAGTATCTGCTGATGATGCTTTGGAGTTTCTGGGTTTCCACCCCTTTTTCTAGAAAGTCCATCTGTATTTTGAGGAGCTATTTGTACCTTGGATCACTGACAGGTGTTACTGAAATAGTTTTCTCCAGCTCAGTCTTTCCTTCAGGTACATCTGATATTTGTGACAGAAAAGCTACCCTGATCAAATCATGGAGCTGTGGACTTCATCATACTTGTTTTGGGAATGAAAACACCTGCAGAGATCACAGACAGATGTCTATTTATGTCTACAGAGTGCTTAAACACATCTGTATGGGCTTCAGTAAGCTATTTTACTTAATATTCTGAATGTGCCCCATACTTTCAGTAACCATTCTTGAGAGTTCAAAATACATTTTGTTAGTGTAATACAGGTTGATTTTTTGAGGGGTTTTTTGGTGTTATTAGCTTAACTTTCAACATATGCTTTGAATTATTTGCTCCAGTTTTGAGTCCAGTTTTTCCAGGTCCATCAGCAGAGAGACTTGCATGTGATCTGTAACACTACCCCTTCAGATAGTCCCTTAAAATTAACTGAATAGCAAGGCTCAAAAGCCCACATAGTTTCCTTTTTAATTTAATTAAAATGATGCATATTTGCCTGACACTGTGGAGAATTACATGATGCAGACTGGTTAGTCAAACATGAAGGCAGGCACAGCAGGGACCTTTTGGCCTCGTGAGCTTTTATAATAACAAGTTGTATTAAGCAAACAACTGTGTAACATGAGGGGTTTCTTATTGAAAAACAAGAGGGGGTGAGAAAGCTTTTCAATTTCCCCCTTGTGGGTCAGTGTCTCCAGTTGGTAAGTAGGGAACAGACAGATATTTAAAAATAGGTGCATTTCAGTTGCATTACTTCTTTTTTTATTTTTTTAACTTTGCTGTTGATTGGATCAACTCTTCATTCTGTTGCAGGAATGTCATAACTTGACTCTAACGCTTATACAACGCCTTTTGCAATTAGATGATGTAAACCTTAACATATTTAGAGAGGTTCAAGTAATCCCCCTGAGAAGCTAGGCTAGTGAGGAGAGTGAGCTTTGATGGTTTATATTTATAATCATGGAATAGTTTTGCTTGGAAAGGACCTTGAAGATCATCTCGTTCCATGCTCCCCCCCTGCTGTGGGCAGGGACACCTTCCACTAAACCAAGTTCTCAGAGCTCCATCCAACCTGGCCTTGAACACCTCCAGGGAAGGGGCATCCACAGCTTCTCTGGGCTCACCACCCTCAGAGGGAAGAATTTCTTCCTCATGTCTAATCTAAACCTGCCCTTCTTCAGCTTAAGGCCATTTGTCCTTGTCCTTTTACTCTGTGCCCTTGTAAAAAATCTCTCTCCATCTGTCTTGGAGGCTCCCTTCAGGTACTGGAAGGGGCTCCAGGGTCACCCCTGAGCCTTCTCTTCTGCAGGATGAACAATCCAGATCTCCCAGCCTGTCTCTATAGCAAAGGTGCTCCTGCCCTCTGAGCATCTTCGTGGCCTTTTATACTGATATATCCAGACTACCACTGCATATAAATAGGACACTCAGCCTGTAGTCTTCTCTTGGAAGCATAAATTTAAGCTGATTGTGCCCCATTCAGTATATAGGTGTCATGAGATTTATAGTGACTTACTGAGAATCACTGTGCATTATATTATTGAGTATTCTTACCTAGAATGGTTACTGAAACTATGGGGCACATTCAGAATATTAAATACAATACAGTATATTGAGAACTCCTGTCAGTCCTGTGAGTTTGGACCCTGGCTGCACCTCTGGTGCTGACTGACTGCAGGCAGGAGAAATCATTGCTTTGGGCACAGTGTCCTCACCTTTAAAATAACAATAAAGATGTAGAAGTCCTCTGGAAGTTGCTTTGATGTCTGTTAGCAGCAAATACGTGCTCCAAGCCAGTTAGTTATTTTGTGTGTCGATACATTTATTTATCAGTGTATTGCAGTGCAGTGGTGTGTGCAGTGGGGCAGGGCTATGGGGCTGCTTCCTGCTGCAGGATAAAACAAGCATGTGAGGCCAGGGAAGCCCCAGCCTGGCAGATCTAAAGCAGTCTCATAACATTTGGGTGGAAGGCAGTGCCAGCTTTGGAGCAAGAGCCAAGGAGCAAGGGCAATGCATTTTATCCCTGCCATCCCACGAATTTCTTGGTTGGTATGTGTGCAGTATAATCACAGCTGGGAAATCCTGTGTGGTCCCTGATGTTGTTCCAGGCTGTGTGAGCTGACTGATTTTACAGTTCTACTGTGTTCTCAAGGGATATCTGTATACCAATGTCCTCTTGGCTTTGTTCTTGTGGAGAACTTGCCAGGCACAAAATCCTGCATGGCAGAGGAGAGGTTTAAGTGTTGTGCTGTTGTACAGCAGGCTGGCAGGATGCAATCCCATGGGGACAGGTCCCATCCTCTGTAGAGTCAGGCCAGCTGGGAAGCAAGAATGTGAAGTATACGTGGAGAGAGCTTATTTCCATCTTCAGTGCTTCTTGGTCCTTGAAACTCCTGAAAGGATCATGATTTTAATATCATGGGAGATTTAGATTGCATCAACCATCTCCAGTGACAGAAGTGTGTTCCTTTTTGTCATTGTTCCCCCACCTCATCCTGCCATGTCCTCAGTTTGTCATAAACCAGGGATGGAGGGGGTGATTCTGGTCCTTAGTTTGTAGCTTAAGTTTGGATGGTCTGAAGTTCACCTGTGTTTTGAGTATTGATGCTGTTCCTGTTGCTCATGTGTTTGTTTTCCTCCTGATGAGGGGGCAGAGGGATGCACTTTTTGTCAGTACAGCTTTATTAGGGCTGTATTTTTTGGTGTGTACTCTGATACGGGTATCTGCATGGTAGGTAAGTCTTTGCTTTTATGAGCCTTGTCTTTATGTAAATAATAAATCCTAGAATGCTGAAAAAAGGCTGCCCACATTTTGGGGTTTTTTAAGTTTATATATTGTTCTATTTGTATACTGCGAACTTCTGGTTTATGTAATATGAGTTCCTGGAAGGAGAATCTTCAAATGCTGTGTTTGCAAAGCAGCTGTGATTCCTAATGTGTTCTGTAATTTTTTTTACATTGGAATCCACAGGGTGGATGTGTATTTATTACACTTAACAGAGCTTAAAGCACTTGCTGAGCTGCACTAAACACGAGATAAAATTGTATCCCTTACAGTTGGGAGGTGTACATTGTAAAGCTTTTTTATTTTGTTTTAATTGTTGAATTAATGTAGAATAATTACTCTATCATAAGTGTATCAAGAGTAATTTAATATAAATTGATCACATTTAGGCTATTTAGTCTTATTGGAGAGATTTTGTTTATGCATTTGTAATGCATCTGTTGTTTTGAAGGGGAGCTCTGTCAGCTGAGCACCTCGGTATAAAGCTGAATGCCCAGCTGTAGTCAGTGCATATGTGTAAACTGATAAATAGCAATTTCAGGAAGAGTTTCACCTTGTTTTCTTGAACTTGACTGTTTATCCCAAACAGTGACCTGGATCTTGATTCTCTACAAACTGTAGAACACTCAAAGATTTTTTTAACCTGATCTTTTCTGCTAATTTCTAAAGACTTAATGTACTAATACAGAACATCACCACAGAAATCCTTTGTTCTCTGACCTTTCAGTTTGAGGGTGAGCTTACATTTGGAGCTGTGTCCAGCAGCAGCAGTACTTTGACCGTCACTTTGTTTTTATTTTTAATTATTTCCTCTTGTTTTCCTCCATCTTGGTCTTGCTTTTTCCGGTTTTGTAGTAAAATAAAGATGGTTTTAGTTTTCATAAGGATTTTTGGGTGCAGTATTCCTGTGTTCTGTTTGTCTTCCTTGAGCAGCCTGTGGAGTATTTTGATGAGCACAAAGTCATCTTTTGTTATCTTGTCCAAACTAAACTTAGTTTATCCTTCATTTTATTTTGCCTGGAAGGAAATATGTGGACAATCGGTGGCTGAGAATAATTATGAAATATCTAGCTTTGTCTTTGTAAGACAAGACATTATCATCTAAAAGGTGAAACTTGCTGGGTTGCTGAAGGTATTGAGGTCAAGGTGAGAGTCCATATCTTAATTCAGACTGTTTCCCTGTTGTCAGGTCCGTGATTCTGTGCAAGACAGGAGTCCATCTACTGATGAGTTAGAGGGAAATGGAAAATCGTATCATGTACTTTGCCAACAGTATTTTTGTGCATGTGAGGCCAAACCAAATTTCTTCTGAGATCTATAAGCTGGGTTTTTCCATGCTGCAGACTGGATGTGGGCACTGTATGGTTACTTTAGACCAACCATTTCAACTTGCACTGAAATTTGTGCAGAAGAATTCCCTTGTGTAACAATCCTTCTTTCTAGTTACAGACTGCAGCATTTTTAGGAACTGGGAATCCAGCAGAGAAAGCATTTGTGGTAGAATTAGGTGTTGAAGTTTATGGAGTTTCGAACAAAAAACCAAACCAAACAAAACCCCAAAAAAAACCCCTCAAAAAAACCCCCAAATAACCCTGAAACAGTAAAAAGAGCAGACTGTGTTTGGTTACCAGGCTATAAGCCTCAGCATGCAGTGCATAAACATGCAGGAAAATTTTCTAACAGGCTGGTGCTATTGTGTGAAAGTGGATTTGAGCCAAATTCTCAGATTTGAAACCCCATGAACTTCAGTAGGCCCAGGCCAATCCTTGGCTTAGGTTCATCTCAGAACATTGCAAGCACAGAGCACAAGTTTGAACATTCTCAGTAGCAATTGGAGATCCAAAAGGGGAAAGTTTGTGCATAAGCCAGTCGCTGTTTGCACACGCAAGGGGCACGTCAGTGCCAACATTTGCCCTCTTGATCATCATGAAAATGTTTTTAGAGCATCTTTGAAAACACCCTGCAGGAAATGTTTCTGGCATGTGTCCTCAGTTCTTGAATCTGTTATCTCTTTGCTGGTAAGAGCTTTATGTGGCTTCTCGAATTCTCCCCAAATAATGAACTTGCCCATTGTCCTCACCTCTGTGTGCCAGCCTTTCCTGTCACAGCAGCTGACATCAGGTTCCTGGCTCACACACTGCTTTCCTGCTCAGAGAACAACTGGTTTATTACAGGTTGAAGCAATACTGCCTTCTGGATGGGGACTGTAGTGGGGAGATTTCAACAAATTATCAATTATACGCAGACCAGCCAGAGAGATTTATGTGGCCATTTTAATCAGCATTGTGCTCGTTTGTTTGCTTTCTGCTTCTCAGCAGAGCAGACTCTGCTTTCCTCTGGGTTGTGCAGCTGCTGTTAAGGGCAATAAGGCAGCAGTGTCAGTCCCAGCAGTGCTTCTGCACTTGCTGCATCCCAGGGTTGTGTCTGGAGCTGGAGAGGGGAAAAGTTTAACACGAAAATGAGCCACATGCAATTAACAGTTTATGGGGAAACTCATAAGGGATCCAGCTGGTGGTGGCACTGGGCTGTTAAATGGCTCTTCTGAAGAAACTAGGAGGAGAAATTAAAATAAATACACACTTGCACTGTTCAGTTAAGAGAAGTTGTCAGAGCATCCTGTAATATTTTTTATTAATAAGAATGTAATTTCCAAGTTTAACATCAGATGTGCTTTGTGTTTGTCCCATGGAGAAACCTAAATGAGCATTTATCACCAAGGATGCTGAAACAAACAGAGCTAGGAATACTTTATGATTCTGTGATAGAGCTATCATCAGGACATACCACCCCCTTGAACTGAGCTGCCAGTGTGATTAAGGGGCAGTTTATGTCAGTTTGCTTGATTTATTCTATATTATTATTCTATAATTAGATATAATTCAGTATATCTGTATTTAGCAATGATTAATCTATAATTCTTCCTCTTTTTAGTATGATTTGGTAATAAGATTCTAATAACAGATGAGACAAAAACTACTTCTCTATTTCAGAATCTGTAGTATATTGTTAGAGCTCTACAAGGTTGACATATGCATGCTGGACTATTGAAACAAGCTGCTTTGACATAATACCAGTACAGCAAACATTTCTCTGACTCACATACCCCCTGCAGCGATTTTGTAAGTCAGGGCAAAATTTAGAACTCTATTTGTTATCTGGTACATATTTTAAAGACATTGCCAAACAAAAAGCTAAATTTAAGAACTCTGACTTTTGTTGTTTGGGGTTCCAGACATTCCAAAGGAACATGTGTCAGCAATATTAGACTTAGTGGCCACGTCATTGTGAAATATCCTCTTTTTTTTGTAATAGATGCTCTTCGATGGTAAAAACACAGAAATGTCTATTAGCTGTTTGAGTTACATTCACTGTCAGTGCTTTTTGATGAATCTTCTTTTGGTATATCTTCAAGGATTTGTATTGGAATGAAAAAAGAACGTGCACAGAAAACAACTTTCTTTTGTTTGTGCATATGCCAAAGTTATTTTCCCCTAAGAGAAAATTTCTTTAGTGGTTTGATTTGACTGGCCTGTTGACATGGGCAGCCATTGGATCCTGCACATATATTCTGTCTTTATGTGCTTTATTGTATGATGCCTTCATTTGTGAATGAGTTTGCCTCCTGCCTGGTGGTATTTTCTCTCTCTAAATTGTCTGATTACTTGGGGGGATGGGGAAATAGACTGTGACTTTGGCTATAGAAAATGTAAGAGACTGTCCAGTGCATGGAGGAGAAGTGTGTTAGAACTTCAGATCCATCCTCCATCGTGGGGTCAGCACAGCTGAGCTGGGAAATGTGGTGTCATTTCTTCCCAGCTCACACCTGAATCATAGACCAGGATTTATAGCCCAGTGCTTTAAATTGAAGCACCTTTAGTTGTTGTTCCTCACACTTGCTGACTTCTTAACCATCTGAGATATGCCTTGGAGATAACACCAAATGAGGTCTGACCTTCTGTTGGCAGGGGTGACTTTCCTCCAGAAGGAGTTATCTGGGGTATACCTTAAAACTAAAATCCTGCTGCCTAGTTCCTTATCTTAAAACTATCACATTAGGATTTCCTTCCCATTTATGGATGGAAGTAAATATTTAGAGGTAGAGTAATTCTGAACTTAGTGTTTGGCAGGAGGTGTACTTCAGAACTTAATTTTTGGACAGAGGCTTTTAGGTCAGTCTGGTGAGGGAGACTTTGAATGTATTCTGCATGTTTTCCTCAATTCAGTACAGACAGAATAGGTGCCTTATATTGCTGTAAATCTGGCTACTTAGACCACAGTGAAGATTAGGCTTGTATAGTTTCAGTTGCTGAAAGATCCCCACCTTAAACATGTGGGTTTGCTCGTGGCCATTGCTGTCAGCACTGGTGGCTGTCATTTCATTGTCTGGATCTGTTCCACTGCATTTCTCTGGCCCACTGTCACTTTTGTGGCTGCATCCAGCCCTTGAGCATTGTAGAACTGGTCCAGTGATTAATTTCTAGTCTGTGCTAGGTTTTGTAGTCATCTCTTAACACTTGAGCTGTAGATGTGAAAATCCATTCTGTTGGTTCTTTGGTGATTAGGAGGATTCTAGGTGATACCCAGTGTCCTGAAACCCCTGATCTGAACTTGTCTGTAGTAATCAGTCTTCTGTTTCAAATGAAAAAATTAATCTGTTACCCTCTTCCTACCTTTGCATGCATTCCCTCTGTCCTGTCCTCTCCTGAGCTGACTTGGTGGCTGTCATCCCTTTTCCATGCTGTGCCTGTGGTGTGTGATTCTGAGGGTTGTAGGGAGCAGGGTCTGGCCCTGGACATTGCACAGGCTTGTGTTGCTGTGTGGTGAATCAGATCATCTCTCTGATCTGTCTGAAAATAAACTCTAGAAATGCTCTTGACATGTCAGTTTTTTAGCAACTTTAAAAAGGCCCCAGCACAAGGGCTGTTGTGACAAATCCTGTGTCTCATCATCAAGGAGAAAAGTTTGGCCTTTTGTGCATCTGCCCATCCTGACAGCTCTGAGGTGGTGCTGTGGTGAGAGTGTTCTGGATAGGCACAAGCACAGGGAAAGAGGAGCAGCTGTCAGGGGACTGATAAAAGTTGCTTTATCCTCAGTTCTGGTAAAGAGTGGACAAGCAGATCATGTCAAAAGCTGTGCCTGCTGTCACTGCCTTGTTTGCCTCCAGGCATTTGGCTCTGCCCTGGAAGCTGGTCCTGGGCCAGCCAAGAAAAGAAAGAGCCATCACTCTGTGACTCAGAGTCAGCTTTGCTGAAATCTTTAGTTAAACCAGCACATAACTGATCCTCCCCTGTGAGACCAGCATCAAGACTTTTTGTTGGTTTTTTTCCCCTAACTGGGCTAATGGCATCCAGCTCATGAATTTCTTGTTATCTTAGTTTCTAGTAAATGGAATTAGATTTATGTACTGAACACCAGTTGCTCTCCCTGGCATTTCTAGGACGAATCCTGGACTTGAAGACGGGGACAGTAAAGAAAGAAGGTCAGCAGTCCTCCATGAGAATGTGCATGGGATCCAGGCGCTCTTTCATTTGCAGGATGAGGTATGCACTTACCCTGTATTCCCATACTGGTTCCAGTCATGTCTCAGCTTAGACTTCACACATTTTATTGCACTAATTTGGCCTTAATTACAAACCAAAGCTTGAAGTATTTCCAGAATCCTTGTTCTAGGAACTGGAGTGAAACTGAAACTAGTCTTCCTTAACAGTGACAAAACAGCACCTCATTTCTGTCGTAGTTATTCTTACCAGTGTGGAGTGTAGGTTCCTTTTTTCAGAGAACTTCAGGACAGCTTCACCCCTGGGATTTCAGCCATTGTCTTTTCTAGTAAGGTCACTCAAATCGATACTTTGGGAACAAAGACTTTCGCAAGTGTAATGAACACCCAGCTCTCTGTGTATTTTTTCAGCAAACCAAGAATATTAAAAGAATCTTGAAAATAAACGGGAATTCAGTTGCGAACCTGCCAGCTATGTAGAAATTAACCTAAGCCTGGTATGAATTAACCAGATGTCAGCTGGCTGTTGTTAGATAAATGAGTAATTGTTAGAGGGTTTTTGATTTGCAATTTTCCAATTTCTCCTGCATTGTTTTGGGCTTCTTTAAAGAGACTTGTCCACCCAGTGATTTTTTGGGGCTTGTGAGCACTTCTCTTGTTTAAGTGCTAACAGGCTAAAATGCCTGTTGCTATTGCAATAAATTTTTGTCTGTGGTTAGGAGGGGAAAGTACATAATTTCATCTGTAGTCTGTGTCCAGTGTAAATGCTGATAACAGCCCTATAAAATTCATTACAGAATGAAAGACACAAAGCACAGTATTTGACATATTGAAGTGCATTTGGTAATGTGGTGGATTTTTTCAGTCCTGTGAGGGTGCTGAAGGTATGGCTCTGGGATGCCTTTGTAAGGTGTTTATAGATTTTATACCTGCAAGATTGGACTTCAGAGCTGTAGAACCTTCTTCCCCCTTAAGTGGGAGGGCAGAAATACAGCCCAGCAGAGCAGCACTGAGAACACTGCTTTTTCTTCCTCCCAACATCATGTTAGGAGGACTTGTTTGTGCAAAGAACACCAGGCCTAGTGTCCTGTTTGCAGTTGTAGTTCCCCAGCTTTCAAAAGAGTTCAGATTGCAGATATTTCCTGGCACCCTGATCCTGTAAACTCCAGTGCATTAGAGTGATTTTACACATGCCTGTAACCCCACTGTTTTTGTATTTCTAAATCTTATTTTAGTTGTTCATTTCTTCTCCTTGGCAGTGACTGATTAAAAAAAAATAAAGGAATAAAAAGAAAACCTTCTGGGAAGGATGAGCCTCAGATAATGTGAACTTTCCTTGTGGTTGCTTCTTTCATTTTTGTTATTATTTTTCCATTAAAAATGAACTGCTTTTACCCTTCAAACTATTTACTCAGCTTCAGATGGATTGTTGAAATTTTGCAGTTAGGCATACTTACAAATATCACAAAATACACATGAACAAGTGTTAAACAAAGTTACTTGACAGTGTAAATAGTTTGATCTTGCAAACATTATCTTAATGTCTACAGACATTGTAGCTGCTGTATGGCAGTGGAATTTTTCTGTCCAGGGAAGCTACAGGAACACTTGAGATTGGATTGTGTGGATATTTGGGGGCCTAACATATTTTTCTCTGGTTTTCACCCCTGTTTTATGGCATTTTGAAGTGTGTCTATTCTTTAACCACCCTTGAGATATCAATTTCAAATAGTCTTTTTACTGGGGGAGTGTGGAAGGGAATCTTTTTCTAGTCTCTTTTATTTTTCTAAAATAAAGAAGATTTTTATAGCACATCTAAAAAGCTCAGCCTGTGAAGCAGCACGTTCTAAGTAAATATGAATATGCAAATTTTTTGCCAAAAATAAGTATCCATTATTGTCTACTTACATATGGTAGTAAAGATCTCAAAATGCATTTTTGTCATGTGTATTTATATTCATTTTTGACCCTTTAAAATATTAATTTACTTTTAGGTGTGGAAATGCTCCTCTGGATCATTTACCCCTGAACAGAATAACCACCATGAGGAAAAGATACAGGTACTGTTATTCAATTTACCACAAAGCAGCTGTAGCTGCCCTCAGCCCTCTCCTTTGCCACTGGGTTAATGCCCACTCCAGGAGTGTTACCTGCTCCTGCACACTCTGGATCCTTTGCAAACAAAATCTCTTTGCATGTGTCACTCAGATTCTTTGTCTTACACCAGCTCCATCTCTGAATCAATCTTCAATATCTTTCTCAGAGAAATATTACAGAAAACAGGTACAGCCTGAATAGCAACATAACGCAGCTGGCAGTGCACAGAGCCCTGGGTTGATTCTTGGGTGTTTCCAGCATAACTTACAAGTACTGGTAAATCATTAGTAGTCATAGTTTGCAAGCATAAAGCTATTCTGCATGTTGATCAATGTGATGTTTTTGTGTTTCTTGTTCATTCAGGAATGGCCTGGGCCCAGTGAAAGAAGGTGAAGCACAATATGCTGTTGTCCATTGCACTGGCTATATCAAGGCTTGGCCACCAGCAGGTTTGTATTGTTCACCAAACTGTCCTTAGGGCAGCTGACAACCTGGCTCTGTTTCCTTGCTGCTAGAAAAACAGGGAGAATTTTAGTGGGGTAACTGATTAAAGCTCATCTTGAGAAGCTTTTGATAAGAGGAAATCAGCTGTTGTTACTCACTCAGGGCATCCCCAGTTTTCTGCGTGGCATTCTCCATTTCATTGTCACAGAGGAACCTGTAGGAACTGCCAGTGATGCAGGATTCCAGAAACTGGGGCCAAAAGTTTTCAACTTACACTGATAAACCAACATAAAAACGGTCTCATTTTAAGATGCAAGAAATGTGGACTCAAGGGATTATGTACCTCTAGAAAACACCAAGTAATGCTTTTGTACTGAAGTACTGAATTGCAAGCACCTATGTATGAAAACGTGCAATGTCACTTTAGACACATGGATGTTCTCAGTAATGGTGTTAGTTGAGAATGTTCAGTATTTGTGATAAATTCTGTTTTGAGGCTGTTTGTCTGGGAATCAAGTCTTGGCTTTGATCTATGGAGAAAAACATCTACCTGCTGGAACTCAGTATTACATATGGGAATATTTACCTTTGAAAAATTCCAAGAGGAGACAGTGGAGCTCATCCAGACCTCGTTATGAGCGGGGTTACTTGACCTTGGCATTCACAGGAGTTGAAGAGGTTGTTTGCAATGTGACAGCACCTGCTGGCACAAATCAAACCAGGAGCTGTCCTGCCCTTTTGTGGTTGTATGCCATGGCCATAAATCACATTGATCTGGGAATTATGAGCCCTAAGAGGTGATTTGTACCAAATGTGTGCAGATACCAGCATGCAGATGTGAACTTCTTGTTGGTTTTCTGCCTGAAATGTGGTTTTGGAAGCAGAGGAAAACTGCCTCTCTTGTTACTAATAGGATTTAATAGGAGTCAAGATGTTTCAATTTTGCTTCTATCTCAATCTGTTTATATCTTTGTGTAAGAGCAAAGTGTCTCTAAAGTGCTCTGCAAATGGCTGGTTTTTTTCTGTTTTGTTTTCTTCTACAAAAAGATTTACTTTTCTGTTGGTAATTCTAAACGTAGTTGAATTTGACCTTGATATATGGGATGTCTCCTCAAGAAGGTGCAGGTCAAATAAGATTTTGTTTAGCGTGAATGAGAGTCTTGCTGCACGTTATGGGATGTTTAAAAAGCTCTGACTCTTCAGGGGTGTGTGTTGCTGATGCAGAGCTGATGCATGAACTCATGTCAGCACTAGGTCCTGGTGTTGGCAGTGTGTGCCCTTCAGCCACCAGTTCTGCAGGACACAGCATGAGATTCAAAGGAGTTCTGGGTCTTTGAGTGCCCAGTGGCCAGGTATCAATCACACTGCAAATCCCAGTTGGCATTACTGAGGTCTTTTCCCCATCTCAACCCTTCCAAAGCCTTGCTACTTTCCCATGCCTAACAACCTCTTTAATTTTCAGTCTTTATTACTTCATGTGAAGTTTTTAATTCACTGAAGGTCAAATGGGAGTTTTCCTGCCTTGTGGCTCTGTGTCTCTCCAGTGTTCTGGTGTGTTTCCAGAAGGAGGTTATATCCTGTCACCCTGGACTTTGCAAAGACAATCCAGCCCACTTCTACTTTCCATTCTCAGAATGCATTCTCTTTACCCTGGTGACTTTTCTCTGCAATTGTTCGTGTTTTCAGTTCTCTTCTCAGAATGTAGGTCACTGGCACTATGCATTCTTATTTCAGATGAGATTGTAGTGATGGATAACACAAACAGTGTTACCTGTCTTGCTTGGCAGTGTAGGTACAGCATCCTTCTCTTTTGTGTGGCGCATTCTGCAGGCATCCTAAGATGTCTGATATAAATTTATGTCTTCCAGGTTGCCTTTTTCTCACTTGTCAACTGCAAATCTTGCTTTGAATTGTGTGATGTTTCAATTAGTAATATCAAGTTCCATCCTATTTCTGTTGCTTTAGCTTATGACTGTTACTGTTCCCCAAGTGCATGCTTATGCATTTAGTAATGTTGGATTTCATCCCATTTCTATTACTCCACTCCTCAAAATCACATGGTACTCCCTTATGATATCCCAGTGCTCCTCCACAATGTTAGTGCCTCCAAACTATAGCACAATCCTAAGGGATGTTTTTGATTTTGACAGCCTTATGTGGAATTTCATTGGTCTTTTATGTTACCATCCAAATTGTTACTCTCTTTAGTCATGTCTGAGAGCCTTTTTCAGGGCACACAGAACTAAACTGGGGCCTTTTTCATGAGTGTTCATTTGCCCTCCCAGTGTTCCCCTCTTTGTGTTGGTGATTGTCATGTATCCATTGACTTTCAAAGTTGAATGGGAATGTCCATGGGCTGAATTGTTCCCCTATATGTTTGAGTAAATAAGTGACAACATCACTGTATTTGTTCTCATTTTCCAGTGATAGTCCAACCATAATCTGCAAAGCAAATGAGATAACTGCAGCAGTAATGGAATTTGCCAAGGCTTCTCAACTTTGTAATAAAATTACTTTGTTCAAATCAGCAAGTCCTGCATGGTCTCTGGAATCTTGGGAATAAATGGGCTTTTGCTAAATCACAGCTGTTTAAAATTTCAGCAGTCAGAAAGATAATTTTCATTTATTTTTCAGTTGCCAAGTGGACACTGGTAAAAACTCTAGATCCTTTTCTTTCAAAACATGCAGTGTGGCATGTGCATTATGCAGCTAATATACAATACAAAGTGTACTTTCATAAGCAAAAGGACCAATATTATCAAATGCCCTTAATCTGTACTTAGTCTCATTTGTTTAGCACTTGGTATTTTCTCTTTCTGGGTTGAATTGCATTGTCTGTGGGCACTGTTCAATTTTTTTAGTCTCACACTGAACAAAACAATCAGTGTTGATACAGAATCATCAAGAGAAGAACTGCTTTGTATCATTGGTGTGACAGACTATTTGACAGGGCTGCTGCAGGGAGGAATCTGTGCAAATCTGAAGTAATCTGAGTACTTCAAACAGATGAAAATGAATAAGCTACAGACAGCTGGTGGCACATTTTAAGGATTGGGTTTGGTGTGTTAAGGCTCAGGTCTGTGTTCAGCATGGAAACACTTTGCACATCCAGCCTGCCTTGGTAGTTTTTCTCACTTGTGTGGAGCAGCAAGGCTCACGTACTGGCAGACTGTCTTCAGCCCCTTCTTCACTGAGAAAGGGGAGAGAAAACACAGGAAGCATCATGCCTCACCCTCTGTTCAGGCTGGGTGTTAATGGTCTGTTCATTTTCCACCATTGTGCCTAAAATGGTAAAATGAAGATCAAGTGCAAAACCAGGCATGTGATACCTGCACACTTCTGTCCCCATGGGTTATATGCTGGCCTCAGGTAATCAGGGTGTGAACTTGGTGTGGAAGTGAAAGGAAAAAGGAGTCAGATATTTCAGATGGATGTTCCTGCCAGTCATGTTGTATGTTTGGTTAAATAATGAGAGGTGTTGGATTATTTTGAATAGGTAAGAGGACCCCTTGTTTGAAACAGGCTGAGCAGCAATCCCAGCCTTTGTCCCTCTGTTCTCAGCAAAGCAGCACAGATGGAACTTGTGATCCTCAGCCTAGACACTGCTGCAGGTTCATAACCAGTCATAAAACTGAGAAGTGCTGACCTTCTCCTGGGTTTTTTTCCCGTTTTCAACTTAAGCAAGATTTGCTTTTCTTCTATTTTTTTTCCCCTCTGAATATCTCATTCCTGGAAGGAAATGAGTCTTCTGTGGTCCATATGATATTTTCCTAATAGGTTTGTTTTGCTTTTTTTTCATGCTGTAAGATTTGGTGGGGAGAGAAGATAAAGCCTGTCAGGATGTTGGTAGTTTTCTGTAAATCAAAGCCAGGTTCTGCAGAAAAGCACATAGTGAAGAAAAGAGATAGATACATGTTTCGAAAGCTTCAAATAAAAGTCACAGAATGATGTTAAATTCAGATAATGTTGAAATCTTTTTCTTCTCTTTAGTTAAAAAAGAAACATTTTAGCCTTCCAAGTCAGACTTACGGTAACGTCTTAACCACAGCATGCCAAAGCTGTTAGGTTATTTTAAAGTTTTGGCCAGAATCTGGACGTTTGTGCAAAGTACTCCCTCTTCCAATACAAAACAAAATAGTTGCTTGAATATTCCTTGCAGTGCTGTCATTTTTAAGGGGTTTTTTTTGGTTTTTTTTTTTAAGAATGGTTAATTTAGTTTTTACTGGGATTTTTCACGAGATTTTTATCCTTAGTGTGCTATCCACAGCCTTTTTTGTGAAAGTCTTTTTCCATTGTTTTGTATGAGAGATAAAGTCACACTGTAGTTCCCTCCCTGCCAAATAACTATCAGAAATGGTTCTAGTGGAGACAGGCATTATCAGAGGATTGCTAGTGACCACTGGACACCTAAATTCCATAATTCCATCTTTCTAAAGAATTATAAATAATTCCTT
The DNA here is from genome assembly GCF_021018805.1 of Prinia subflava. Taxonomy (NCBI): domain Eukaryota; kingdom Metazoa; phylum Chordata; class Aves; order Passeriformes; family Cisticolidae; genus Prinia; species Prinia subflava. The sequence continues at coordinate 8,257,452 of NC_086261.1, forward strand.
TTTTAGTGTAGTGAAGTAAAACCATAAATCCACTGATGCTGTTCTGTGTCTCGCAGAAAATGTGGGGCAGAAGGGTAGAGAAAGGAATCAGAAAATGAAGCTTTTCTGTTGTTAGAGCCAACTGGAAGCTCATTGGGAAAACGAAAAAGTTCCTTATGTCCACACCAACACATGCTGTTGCCCTGTGGGAAACTGTTTGCTGGTATAAAGGAAATTAAATATAACCTCTGACGGCACAGCATTCTATTTGTGATGCTCAGTTGCAGCTTAGCTGTGCCAATTGTTGATATGAACTCAGGCAAGCACAGCAGTGTATTTATTATTTGAGAGGGGTGTATATTTGGTGTTGAGAAATAAACCCTCTCCCAGGGTTACACATGAAGAATGTGAATGACTGAAGTATGTTTATTTTGCTGATGCCCCCTTAAAGATCAGTTTCGTGGCTGCTTTCCTCCAAGCACTTACAACATTTTTTAGATATAATGATGGCACTTGGTGACATTAAGGAGCAATGTTACATTGTGTTAAGAGCTGGAAAAACTGATAGAAAGTGCAGTGCCCATCTTTATTTACCTGTCCATACTGGAGTGTGTTCAATAGGAAGTGTGCTAAAGCAAAAGTAAATGTCATCTTACAGATGCACCCTCCCATATAAAGGCACTCAAAGTTGGATCTTTGAAAATATCAGCTGAAGAATAAAGAAAATATTTTCTCTCTATGGAATTCTGCCAGTAATAGCACCTACATTGCAGAGAAGCAGGCAATCTTTTTGTCATATATTTTCTCTAGGCACTTTGGGAAGGGGTTAACAATCCACTGGGTCACGTATTGATTAATTCCAGGCAGATTGGTTTTTATTTGTAGAGTGTCTTGTGGCATAACCCAACTAAGACATTTTCCATCATGCAATACAGACCAAATGTAATCCATCTTGGGCAAAAGGAAAAAAAAAATGAAAATTAGAACAACAGCCTCCCTTTGTCAACAGAGTGACATCAGAAATAATGTTTCTTAGCTAGGTTTAATTTTGGAGGTTGTTTATGTTACTTTAATTTTATTTGAGCAGTAGCAAGCATGGACCAAGTTCCTAAAAAGGAGAGCATTGTTGAAAGCTACAGAGAAAAAAAAGGTTATGCAAAGTGGAAGCTGTCCAGCTGTATCTTTGCTGTACTTTGCAATACTCTGTGCCACTAAGGAAATAATCAGAAAAGCTTTTGAAGTCAAGGGAGTATGCTTAAAATGTGTCCTTCTCAAATGGAAAACTCCATTTGAAAGGGACCTTTTGGTTAAGGTTATCCAACTAGAACATTTAGAATTATGTCCTTGAAACAGCACTTGTTAGATGAGACAATAATATTCCTCCTTTGTAAAGCTCTTGAGACCCCTTGATAAAATTCTAGTTATCAGTAGGGGGCTGCAAATAATGTTGTGCACCCCAGATTGTGAAATTATTGTAGAACAAATGCCAATATATTATACAAAGACATGTGGGGGGGGGGATGTTCTTTCATACTTGATGTATTTTATTTTACTGTATATTTCAGTGAGGACCAAAAAATACCTGTGAAGTGCTGTTTGGAAATGGATTGTCAGATAAGATTCAGTTGTTTTGATACAAAATAACATCCTTAGAGATGACACCAGTTCATTCAGCAGAATTTTTAGTCATTTTTCAGAGGTGTCATTTAAGAAAGTGGTGTGCTGTCATCCTTTAGACTGTCCAAAGATTGACTTGCATTGGGGATTATAAATTTAAAAAATAAAGTGGCTGTTGTTTCAGAAATAGTAGCTGTTTTGCAGTTAATTTCATTAATGCTTTAAAGTGCCTCTTAAATGATTCACTGCCTGTTATGACTGAATTCCTTAAAAATCCTTGTGAAAGAGTTTACAGATCACTTAAAATAGGTCAGTGGTGTCGCTCCTGGAAGACGTTTTTCAAGTGTTTTATACGAACTTGATATCTCAGAACTGGAGTTGGGAAATAGCCTTAACTCAAGGCTTAGCCAACAAGCAAGTAAACAATGCTAATCTGAGTGTTCCTATTTGTGAAACACTGACATGGAAAATAGTACACATGTATGTTTTGAAACTATTCCTGTGTTTATAGTAGTTACTCCTGTTACACAACTGGAACAAGCAGTGTTAGCAAAGCATCCACATTATTTTGGTCTTTCAACGTCACAATGCAGGTTTAGTCCATTATAGAGAAAAGTAATACCAGCTGTTAAATATGAGCACAGAATTAGTGATTATTTTAGGCTGTGCTTTGTTTTTAAGGCTCATTATAAAATAATTTTCACAAAGAAAACTGAACATTCACTGACCGTATTAAGTGACCCCATGGTTCCATGGCATGCTGGTGGAGCAGAACTCATGGAAATGTTACTGTCCATCTGAGTGTATAATGGAATTTTAGTATTTGCTTTGTCTTCAGAAGCCAAAATTGCTGCTATGGGTACTGTGTGTGAGGTATGTAGGATTGAGCACAACTGAGAAGGATCATCTGATCTGAACTCAGAAATAATGACTGAATCCTAGAGGAGGAAATGAGGTTATTTTTTAAGATTTAGAGCATCTAGAAAAGTACAGAGCCAGGACAGCAGCATCTCTGTTTATCCCAATTTCCTAATTATAACAGTATTTATTATCATTTACTCCAGGAATGACTATACCAGAAGAAGATGCTGACGTGGGACAAGGTAGTAAATACTGCCTTGTGGCAATAGGAAGGCTTCAGGTAATGCCAGTCTTTCCATATACAAACTATTTCTGAAAGCATGACCATTGTTCTGGTGTGTTTGCAAAAGATTTGCACACTGCTTTGCTACTAGACTATAACTTCTAACATGCCTCCAGTTTATAAAGTGCTTTGATGTCTGTGCAGTCAGTGACTTGTTTAGAACTTGTCAGCAGAGCAAAATGAAACTCTGATTTTGGTGCATGTATGTACTCAATCCAGTAACAGCAGCAGAAATGCTCCTGAAGATGAGTGATCACAGACCTGCCATTCTCTAGGTGTGTAGGGCTGGGGTGTTGGATATGGTGAGAAATGTCTCAATGCTGGTGCTGCAGGTAGTGGGTTAAAGTGACCCCCAAAGCCAGTGAAACACTCGCTGCCATTTTTCCAGTCATTCACTCTCTGACTAATCAACTACTTGAAAAACTGTGATTGCAGGAGTTATTCTGAAAATGGTAAAGATAAAGCAGTCAAGAGGCACTTCAGAAATCACAGCTTTATTCTCAGCATGTATTATGTTATGCATTCAGATGAGATGTGAGCTGAAGGAACTGGGAGAATAAAATTTTCCTTCCTTTTTGTGCAGACGGTTGTTGTAGTGCATTTCTTCCTTTGTGCCTTGCTGAGCAGAGTTCAGAGCTCTGAGCTAAAGCAGTCGTGGTGAATCTCCTTCCCCACAGCAGGGAGGACAGTTTTGATCTTCCTGGTCTGGGAATTCTGCCATGGGTGAACGTGTTTGAACCTGTTGTGTGATCCCCTGCACCCTCTGCCATCTGCTAGGAGGGGATCACTTTCACAGGTGCCAAACCCATCTTACCCCAAGTGAACAGCCTGCAAGTGTTAGCACATCTGCAGAGAGGCTCTCCATGGCCATGGCAGAGCTACAGAACTACTGCAGGATGGTTAATCATGCTTTTGTAATCAAGAGTAATATATTCCACTAATGGAAAGAGGAATGTTATGGGGGTTCATGTGTTTCAGCTTCCAAAGAAAGATGATTTCCAAGTAGCGTCAATACATCTGTTACATGAGAGGAGCCATTGTGGTATGTGAGGGAGGGCAGGAGGAAGCTCTGTGGTGGGTTAAATCAGAAAGGAGTCAGGGTGCACAGATTAAAAACTCTCAGTCTGTAACAGCAAGCTGAAATCTTGCATATGGTTAACTGGCTATCCTGAAATGAGTGGACTGCATTGTCCTCTGCAAGTCATTCATTCTTGGTTAACAGAGATAGGAACCACAATGCCTGATGTGCTGCAAAGGGAGATGAATCCAGCTGCACTTACATTCTCACTATATCCCCCCTTCTTGGGAACTTCTGGTGTGTTTGTTTCTCTGCTGTGCTGTTAAGCCTCGATAGATGCCATGGGGTAAGATAATTGCCCTTCAAAGTGGACTAAAGGCTGTTCTGTCATTTATCTGTGCTGTTGTTGTATTTTACTTCCTTCAGTTGTTAGCAGGCTGCCAGCAGATTGTGCTCTTTAGCTGTGGGGTCAGAGCTGGCCCCGGGTGACCGTGGTGTGGACTTGCTTGTCCCTAGGTGACCAGCTCTCCCGTGTGCATGGACATGAACGGCATGTCGGTCCCCACGGAGTTCCTGTCCAGGCACAACTCCGATGGAGTCATCACCTTTGTGGACCCACGGTGCATCAGCGTCATTGGCTACCAGCCCCAGGTCTGTGGCCACTGGGAATGTGGAGAGTGGGGCAGGCTAATGCAGGAAAATGAAGTGTTTGTAGCTGGTAATTCATACATCGTGCACTAAATGCTGTTCCTTTTTTATTTGCTGTCCACGCCTCTGTGTGGGGTATCTTTTTATACCTTTAGATCTGATTGAAATTCTAACAGCAGAGTGCTCTGAACCTTGCACAGCTTTCCAGTGAAGGCATTTCTGTGATAGAAAGTTAACAATGCTTGGAGAGAGTTTTAATCCTGTAGGCTTTTGATTCTGCCAATCTCTTGAACAGTAAGCAAACATGATTTGCAGCATCTATTTTCCTTTAGGCTTACATCTGCTCCTCTGAACAGGAGGCTAGTACAGGACTGAGTAGAATAGTAAATGAACCATAGCTCTCCCTCAGATAATTCCCAACAGTTGCAATTTAGAGGCAAAAGTAGTTCCTTTTCTTACTCATATTTTTTTTATTTTGATTTGCTTTATAATGAGCATTTTTACAAAAATTAGTGCCATAAAATGAGCTGCAGTAGCAGATGTCAGTCTTTTCAAGACACCATTTCACAGGTATTAGAAAATCACTTAAACTTTTTTGTAAAAACATGGAGCATGATGCCTACAAACCTTGTTTGTGTGCTTCATCCCTGATTAACTGGGTAGTCCTGTTAAGTGTGATAGATCTTGTGTTTGCAAGAATTACTTGCAGGTCTGCATGTGGATTTGTGTTATGGTATGGGTTTTTTACATAGCTTTATGTTTTATTCTAGGATCTTCTGGGGAAAGATATTTTAGAATTCTGCCATCCTGAAGATCAAAGCCACTTGCGAGAGAGTTTCCAACAGGTGCTGTGTCCTGCTCCTTTTGTTCCACACTTCGTTGTTTTGTTATTATTTTGACCACAGAAGTAGTTCTTACTTTATAGTATTTTTTCTGTTGTGCAGGAGAAAGAGCAGCAAGATACAAAATGATTTGTTGGTCAGTTGTTGGCTGGGGATGTGATGCTGCAGCTGAATCCTCCTGGCAGGGGGCTGTCACCAGGAGTGAGCTCCTGCTTCCCCTCTTCTCCCCTGCCTGCCCTCCTCCCACCTTCCTGCTGCCTTTGTGCTGGCACCGAGGGACTGGCTGGGAAGGCAGAGGCACTAATTCCTTTTGCCTGCAATTGCAGCTTTGGGCTGCTTCAGCCCCCTGAACTGTGTTCAGCCTGATGGTGTCAGTGGCACAGGAGCAGTGAGAACACATATGCTGTTTTTCAGCGGTGCCCAAATGATTGATTCCACTCATCTGTCCAAGAGACAGTGACAGAGAGCTGCTGGATAATGGCCCATCAGAGATCCGTGTGCAGTGAATCCATCCAGGGATTGCCTGGGTCTCAGCAGGGCTGTCTAATGAACATTGCAGTTAATGATTTGGCCCTCCCTGTGTTCACTGGAGGGACATCAGGCTGTGGGAGCTGCCACCGTGTCCCTGGACTCGGCTGCTGGGGACTCCACTCACTGCTAGGCATGTGCAGGAGTGATTTGCTGGATCAGGGTCCTGCATGATTCTCTTAAGGTTGTACAGAAAGACAGCAGGAAAAAATGCAATTAGGAGTGAAAGTGCCTGCTCCCTCCATCTGTGTCCATTCTGTGAAAATGCTGTGTTGTTCCCTTAGCAGGCAATGCCTTCTTGGGTGTATTTGTGTTCAGTACAGTAGCAGTGTGATTGGGGCTGGTATTCCCATCCTGCAGTAAAAGACTGAAATAAACAGTTCAGCTTTGCACCAGGTGGTTTTTATTTCCAAAGAATATAAGAAAGTGAAGTTTAATCATTAGATTTGACTTTTTTTGTGCTAGTTTGTTTGTGTGCTCTGTCTTAAGACAGTTCAGGATTTTCCCACCAGCAATCTCTTTGCTTTATATATTATTATAGAATTACTGTTTGCTTAATCAGGGTTTCAGGGTAATAGATCACTGCCATTTGTTTTATTATTGTTAGTTCGGACTTAGAAATCTCTTAATTAAAAAGGTAACTGTGATTTCAAATAAACTTCTTTTTCTTTTTTTCCTAAAACCTGAAAACTTGACACTTCTGATTTGCTGACAGTATCAGAACCAGGCTGGTGCATAACAGAGGAGGGAGGGAGGGTGGGTTTTGCAATTTTTGGTCAATTGCCAGCATCTATCTCAGAGCTTTATTTCCTTGGAAAGATAAATTCATTCATCAGGGTGGGAAAATCAGGCCAGAATAAGATAGTCTCAAGGCTAAGAGCAACAAATACAGGTTAATATCAAAGGGTTCAGCTATACAGCTCTTGGATACCCAGTAGGATACTGTTCAGATTGCACACTCTACACCAGCTCTCTGGTTTATACCCTGGGTGTGGTAGTAGAAAATTGCTGATAAAAGAATGTTGCTCAGTGAGCTCAGAAAAACCCTGTAAAAGCATTTTAAAAAGCCCCCAACAAAACCAACTAAAAGTCATTTATTTCAGTAGGATTTTGAACTTTCCTGTGCTTTGCTAAAGCTTGTTGTGTCTTCTATTTGCATTCTCTCCTATTTGCATTCTTTCCACTTAGTCCTAAATCCAGTTGATTAATTTGAAGTGCAAACCTCTGAAAAAAACAGGATTGGAACATTTTTCTTAATTTAATTGCTTGTCAACAGAGACAGAGGGCAAATAGTGGGACTTCTACTTTTAGAGAATACAGGCTGCAGATAGCTAATAAAAAGTAAATTCCAGATGTTAATGATTAAGAATCCACAAGATGTGGCATGTATTTGCAGTAGACCTTCCCTTTCCTTCCTTGAAGCAACCCTGAGACAGTCTGGTGGAAAAGCTGTAAAACATAAACAGAGATAGGCCAGGTAAGTGCCAGCAGAATGACTTAAAACCATGAAAGTTTTCTTCTGGCTTAACCCCAGATTGTTGGATAAGACATGAAATGCAGGGTCAGTGTGAGAAGACTGCTTTGCATGTACTTTAGTTGGCTGCTTCTTAATCCTCACTTGGTGCCCAGCTGTTGACTTGGACAAAACTTCAGCTACCAAACCCAGAGATCTGAATTCTTCGTTACGCACAAATAGCCTGTGCAAGCACGGAATTTATGCTATTAAAATGGACAGTGGCTTGTAGGTGTTCTCTCCATTCAAACACTGGCTCACACATTTTTCTTCTGAAAGCCAGGGGCAAGTGTTTCTTGTTAGCAATTTGCCATCCTAGAGAGTCTTTTAATATGCCTGGGGTGAGGGGGAAGCAACCTCTGGTGGTTTCTAAAAAAAACAAACACCATTGTATTTAAGCATTGCCCTAAATTTTGATGCTGGTTTATCACATATATTAATTATATAGCTGGGTATCCAAGCAGAAAAGTAGTCATCCTCAAAATGGCTTTTCTTGTAGGCTTTTGTTTAGCTGCAGTGATTGGTTTATGGTTTACATATAAACATTTAAAAGATCCTCAGTTTGATTTGTGTCAGTCTCTCGATAAGTGTTTCACATTAAAACGTTCTTAAAGTTTCTGTGTTGGGATAACAGCACACTGATGATTGTCCTGAGTCTGTATTCTTTTTATAAGCAGGCTGGAAATTGACATTTCATATGACAAAGCATGAGGATTTCATTCTGGAGATAACTGTAAACACGGATAGGATTTTGCGTGTTCTCTCCAGATTAAAAATTGTTCTGCTGTACCTGTAGTTTTCTGGAATTCAAGTTTAAAACACACCATTTGCTGCTGTTGACTATTCACTTGCACAGCAGATAGCAATCTCCTGTTATTAACCTTTCCAAATGTCTTTGCAGGTGGTGAAACTGAAAGGTCAAGTCCTGTCTGTGATGTATCGCTTTCGCACCAAAAACCGGGAGTGGATGCTGATCAGAACCAGCAGCTTCACATTTCAGAATCCTTACTCTGATGAGATCGAGTACATCATCTGCACCAACACTAACGTCAAGTATGTGCCTTGCTGGGTGCTCACCTCCGTGGTTTTGAAGGAATCGTAGCCATTCTTTTTCCCTGTAAAGCACATCCCAGTTTTTAACAGATGCTTTTTGCTTCTGTGTAGCAGTGCAGGCTGTAACAGGGTTTTGCTGCATCAGGAGATCTCCCAGTGTAGCTGTTTCTCTGTGTCATTATCCTGTGATGCTTCCAGGGCCTGGCTGCACTGGGGGGAAACATCACTTATCTGTTATGTCATTAGACAAGGCCATTGATCTCAGTCCAGGCTGCCTTGAACTAATGCAGAGCTTCCAGCAGCACAGCAGCTGTCCTGATACTGGAGGAAGGTTAGCCTGACTCCTGAGCCAAAAGAAAATTCCGTGTCCATGTTCATTGTGATCATACCAGTCTCTAGTTCTGGGCTCTTCTGCTTGAGCTGTGTCTACTCTTGTGACCTAATGAAGCTGGCAGAATTATTTCCTAGTAGGTTTGATTGGGAAGGGGTCCTGATAGTTTAGATTTGATGGAATATCCCCAAGTATGGGGGTGATCCAACTCCTTATCCTAAGTGGGAAATGAAATCATCCTGTCTTGGAATTAATATTTTCAAAAATCTTGCATTTGGCCTCTTGAGTGTGAGGAGGTCACACTCAGAGTATGGTGAAGATTGATCTCTGTGGACTGAGCAGAGATGCTTTTGGAGCCTGCTGAGTTCTCAGCCAGTAACTGCAGAACCTAATCTGGCCTTGATTGCTTTATATTGTGAGGTTTTTTAATAAATGTTTCTTCTTTCAATATAACCTTAATCTATTCTTGAAACTAAATCTGCCTCTGGTCTGACCAGAGATTTTTTGCCAAATCTTTAGCTGAGAGGATGTTACTGGATTTGAGTTCTCAGCCTGTTAGACTTTGTATCAGAAATGCTGAAGGAGCAGTCTGCTGCTGGAGGTGCCTGCTGAGAGCTCCACAACAAAACCAAACCCCTGGGGCTTTGGCATTGGAGTTTGGAAGTGCCTCTGGGCATTCCTTGTCTTGTTTCTCTGTACATGGCACATACCTGGAAGGGCTGTGCATTCACTTCATGAAACCCAGCATCACAATTGTTTTCCTCTTTTTTGTCTGCTTACTCAAAAAGTTGGGCTTAAACAGACCAGTTCAGCTCATTGAAAACAGGCAAATGTGCCTTGAAATCAGACAGTTTGTCTGCACTGTGCATCAAAATAGCTGTTTCCACATTTCTGCTGTCCCAAAATACTTCTCTAAATAATTTGTATATGCAAAAAACAGGCCTGCAAAGTAAAAAACATCTTCTGAGGTTTGTCCCAGGCTGGCTTAATTGTGCTTTGTTCCCAAGAGGCCACGGATGAAAAAGTGGGGCTGGAGGCTTATGTTGTGTTGACTCTGGGAATGGTTTTTCTGAGCCTGCACTGTACAGTTCAGCTTGGCACCACTGTGGTGAGCAGGACTGTGCCAGCTCCTGGCTCTGCTTCCATCTCTCTTGCTAGGTTTGAATAGCAACCCAGAAATGCTGACCTAATATGGAAGTTGCCTGCTGCTACTTTGACAGAGGATGTTCCCTCATCCTGTCATGTTGAAAATGTTCTGAAATGGGCAAGATACAGCCCATTATACTCCTGCTTTTGAATAGTAGAAAGAATGCATTATTCAGACTGGTTTTGTTTTTCCCCTTATTCTCTCCCAGTTCTCAGATTTCCAAAGAGGACTTACTGTAAAGTACTGCAGTTCCTGCCTGTTTCTGATTTTTTTCCCCCCCACATTTGGGGTCATGTTTTGACTTCTGTTTTCCTAGCTGCCCTGAAGAGTTGTACGTCACTGGTGATTTCCAACACCTCATTAAGCTGCTGCTGGGCCTGGTGGTTTGGCAGCAGCCCTGGGGTGTGTGGCCATCCTGACGTGTTCCTGGAAGGTGCTCTGGGTCCAGCAAGGTGCTTCCCATGGAGAGCAGGCAGGGATGCCTTGCTCTGCCCCAGCTGAAGGCACAGAGACAGGTTTGATCTGCCTGGCACTGTGGTGACCTAGCAGCCCCATAAAAAACAGGCTTGAAGTAGTTAAAAGTTCAGCATGAAATTGTAGAGGCAATGTAGCCAAAAATCTGGGTTTAAATCAGTTTTTAACTGAGGATAGTTTAAACCCACAGTACCTACACATCTCTGTGTGTGTGTTAATGGAATAGCTCTGGTTGGTCAGTAAACAGCATTTTCCCAAAAGACTGTAGAGGGCAGTGATGATTCCAGTTGTGGAGGGATTCATTGATTTTTTACTGTTATTTATTGTCTTGGTTTGATTGTTCTGTTTCTTTGTATCTTTCTTTTTTTTTTTTTTTTTCTTTTTTTAAATAAAGATACTCCTTTGGCGCTCCAGTCAAATGTCCAAACTTGTGTTAGCTACAGAAGGATAAGGAAACATCAGGTTCAAATGTTCTCTTAGTTCTTTGCACAAAAAAAAAAAAGAAAACTTCTCTCAGTTTCACTTGGGTGTAGTCATCCAAGAGAAACTTCCTGGAGAAATGAAGCATTTAACATTTCACAGTTGTGCTGTGTTGGACTGAAGAATCTCCTGTTTGACCACGTCTTCCTGTGTAGTTGGGACTGTTTGATTTCCAAAGAGAAAAAAAAATTGTTATCAGTGTTTATTTATTACAGAGATAGAGCAGTGTGTATTTGAATAAAATAATGTTGTGGTGACAGGTTATATAAAGGTCTTATATGTATATATATTTATATGTATATACATCAAACTACAGGAGAGATGTATTTTTCTGACCTGTGTGGAACAGCTGATGTCTCATTTTTGGAAGCTGCAAATCCTGTGCTGCACTGTGTGAATTTATGAGTCCTGTGGTTGTCCTGAGTCTCGAGACTTTTTGTGTTTGACAGAGCTGGCACAGGTCACTGCTGGAAGCAGCCTGCTGCATGAATCAGCCTGTGGGAGAGAGGCTTTCTGCTCTGGACTCTCCTGGGCCAAAACACTGAAGAGATCAACTGTCCTGATAAAAGTCCAGTTGGTGTGGTGGTGGTAAAGACTCTCTCGTGCTCCTGTGTCATCTGTGGTTTGTCTGATGCTGCTTTAGACAGACCCTTTTGCAGGGCTGAGTTGAGGCTCTAGGCTAAAAGAGGCAGATACTGGGAATTTCTGAAAGAGGATTTTACAACCACAGCCCCAAGGCTTTTACTGCTCTGCTTTTGTTCAAACCAGACACAGGAAGCACATGTGCCTTTATTACATAAAAATAGGTTAGTAGGGATGCAGTACTGTTGTTTCTCTCCCACCAAAGAGCCTGTTAATTTTAAAGTTCAGATTTATTTTTGTTTACTCTGATGCCTGGAAAGGGAACCAGTGACTTCAGTTTTCATAGAGAGCTTAATATCCTCTCAAATGTCAGAGCTTCCACTCTATCTTCCTTTTTCCTCTATGTGTATTTACTGAAGTAAATTTGAAGTAACTATCCAAGCCTTCAGATTTGCTGAACCATTCCTTGTCCAAGCCAAGGGCTTTCCCAGTTTCATACTCAGCCTGTGGGTCAGTACAGACAGAATCCACTGCTGACCCAGACAGTCCTCACTTGCTGTGCTGGGTATCCTGTAGAGCCAAGAAATTGTTCATTTACACCTTGAACCCCTGAAACTGAAAGTGAAACCAAGGACAATTTTTGGGTTCGAAGCTAGAAGGCAACTTTTGAGTTTTGCCTAAACTGATGATAACCCCTTGTTCTGTTTCATTTTTGCTGTGCAGCAGTTGGGTGACTGAGGGGACCTGCCCGTGCTGGCTGTCAGAAGGGTGGTCAGAAGAGATGGCAGGGTCTGAAGCAGCCACAGCAGTGGCACTGAGCTCTCCCTGGTTGGCTGCTCCATAAATTGCAGTTCCTTTCAGGTTTCAAGCACCATTTAAACCATTTATGCAGCAGCAGCAGCCAACAACAACAGAAGATGCTACCCTGGCTTTGCATTTCAGTCTTAATCAAGTGCAGCATAGCTTGCACAGAGTTCACTAACGATACACGCAACTACTGGGATTTTATAGGAAATGGATTTGGGGAGGTTGTTCCCAAAGTTCAGTGCTGTTAACACAATGTGATGTTTATATTGTACTGCAGCTTAATGAGTATTAGAGATGAAAGATAGAGAGGGGCAAAGGAGCACTAAGTTAGAAAAGTGCCTACAAAACAAATAACGAGTGAGTGCGCTGTTTGGTTTGGCTCATTTGTATGTATATGGCTGAATCAAGAAAACATTCTTTATAAGGAACAGAGGAGAGCCTAATGTGCTGTTTATTGACACACGCACCAAGTCGGTGGTAATAAAAACAAATGAAACAGTGTAATTAGCTTTCCCATTAACAACGGGATTTAATGGGTGTTTATTGTCCACGGGGTAGTGTTTAGAAACTTCCCCATAGATTCCCCACGACTGAATTGCCTCCCGTAGCTCTGTTGGAAGAGTTTGCATTTTATGCTTGTGAGCAGAGAATGTCTTTGCATTCCAGAGGTAATTTTTAGGAATTTTTCTGTTTGCTAAAATAAGAGGGAAAATCCATGGCTCTCTGAGGGCATGGAGGACTGCCTTTTTTTTTACATGTTACTTCTAGGACAAAAGTTATTCCCTCTTTATGTGTTCTCACACCTTAAGGCCTGCAGAAGGCTTTTGGCCACTTACTCAGACCTGCTGTTTGTTGCAGGACACAGATTTTTGCCATGGAGCATAAAAACTGACTAAAGTGTCTTCTGGAAAAGCTTCAAGGAATAGCAAGATCTGTTACTTCAGTAGCTTGTTTGAGTGATTCCTCACATTTCCACCAGTTTGTATCTAATTTTTCATTTGACTTTGTCTGCAAGTTTGTCTCTCAGTCCTTTGGCATTTGAAACTTTCAAAATTTAAAAGAAGATTTGGATGAAAATCTAAAATTTAAGCCTGTGGCTAAAAATACATGGTAATTTTCCAGAGTTTCAGATCCATGATCTTGCTGTTTTGCAAAACCTCATCTACTCCTGCCTGTCCAAGTATCATCTCTCTGGGGAAGGACACACATGGTGTGTAATTCCCGTTTTCTGGCTGGTTTTTCCTTCAGAAAGAAGCCAGAAACATACACAAACTGTGAACACTGTCAAGGATCATTTACAAGCATCAAATCCAAGTATTTTGTCCGTTCAGCTCCAATCCTATCCTAATCTCTGAGCTCTAGCATAATTGTGGGGGTTTATGTCTTTTTTGCTAACTGAGCTAAGAGCCTCACAAATATGAGTGTTCTACCTGTGCATCTCCAGGCCAGAGGTTTTCTTGCTTGTTGTGACCAAGCAATAGAAGGCAACTGTTAATCAGAGGTACAAAACATCTGGATAACTTTCCAGCTGTTCTGTCAGTAGGTATCTTGCTGGAGAGCAAGCTTACTGTGTCCTTCAGCAGAATCAGAGGGGGTCTGGTGTGCTCATCATCAACATGAGGAAGACAATGGATTAAGAATAGTGAATTTTTACATCTTTTATAAAGAGATTGTGTTCCATCCTCCATTACTTACCCACCTACACTTCTGTGCTATCACAGCAGAATTCTTCCTGTGCCCTGTTGCATTCCTGTGGTGCAGGTTTTCTCAGTGAAAAGCTGTAAAAACAGATAGATCTCACAGGGGAGGATTTATTAAATCATCTGAGACACGTTTCACTGGGAGTGTAAAATAGGAGACCATGACTATTCCTTTTTGTATCTTAATTGGTTTTTGTAAGAAAGTCATTTTCTCTCCCTTGCAGACAACTTCAGCAACAGCAAGCAGAACTCGAAGTACATCAAAGAGATGGGCTGTCATCCTATGACTTATCTCAGGTGAAATTTCTCAGATTTTTCTTTTTGTGCCTCTGATCATTTAAGATGTAAAACAACAGCATATTTCAGCAAAACTAAAAGTGCATTATGACTGTCCCTGAATTCCCTTTTTGTCAAACACAGTAGGGGGATTTACCTTCCTCTGTGTATCTCCACAGGTGCCTGTTCCAAGTATCCCAGCTAATGTTCACGAGGGTGGAAAGTCTGTGGAAAAGCCTGATGCTATCTTCTCCCAGGAGAGAGATCCTAGATTTGCTGAGATGTTTGCTGGAATAACTGCTTGTAAGTGAATGTCCCTGATGTTTATTTTATAATACTGTGTTACACTTGGTTATATGATCTAGAGCACAGCTTCAAGAGAATGAAGAGAAACTTCTGCGTGGCAGAGAATTTCCAAAGCAGCATCAGTCATGGGGCATTTCCTAGCATTTGTCATGAGTTGGTGTTTCCCCTAAAGATGATAGGAGTAAATTCAAAGAGGGAAGGATGGCTTTTGTGTCACCAGAGCTGCCTGGTTTGGGTTCTCTTTTCATTTCACAGGGACACGTTAGGCCATGCTCCTAGATCTTAAATATACTGAGCAGAACATTGCATTTCTAAGTGTGTATTTTCTTTCTTAAACAGCATATGTAAATTTATTTCTTTAAATAGGGACACATTTCTCTAAAGACAAGAAAGTTACTATACAGTCTTAAGATAGGCTGCAGTTTTTTATCAAATTATCAGCTTTTGTATCAATGCTTTCAGAGCCACATGCTGCCAACAATATGCTTGTTCTCTGGTCAGCTGAGGCATCTCCAGTCATGTTACCCAGCTGTGAGGAGTCTTTGCTCTTTTTCCCCACAACTTTTAAACTTGCTAGCAAGTTCTAATAGTGATAGGAGTTTCTGAAACAATATATTGTTGTATATTCCTTGGAAGTTACAGTGAGGACAGAGTCCATACTGATGCCATCACCAAAGGATTTCCCAGCCCTGTTCTAAGAGGTAACAGCCAACTTATCAGTCAGACTGATGGAGCTGTCTCAAAGCAGCCCAGCCTGTGCTGCCTGATGCCCTAAGAGACAGAAACCACTAAGACTGGCAGCTGGAGGGATCATCTGAAATATATCTGTAGGAAACCAGGCTCGTTAGTGCCATGGCTTGTGGAAGAGCTCATTGATTGTTTATTGTTCTTAACTGTCCTCACTGAAAAAGAGGAATTTTTACATTTGTTTTAAATAAATCAATGTGCAAGTGTCTTGCAGTGCAGGGAGGAAATGACCCACAGCGTTTGACTCCAGGGCTGTTGGAAGGTGACCTCACTGTTGGTTGCTTATGTCTGGATTGGCTTTTTCAATTGGAGAAAACACTGTAACTGCAATATATACTTGATATTCTGTCCTGCTGTTGCAAGGACTTCTCTGCTATTCCTGTTCATCTGTCTGTTTACTTGAACAGTGGAGTCAACAGCTGAGGCCATAAAAGGGGTCCATTAGAAGGTAGCAAGATTCCAACCCTAAACACCAGAATATGTTTTTCCAAGCAAGAACATCTTGCTTTTTGGCTGCCTTACTGGCTCTTTTTCAGGCAGCTCTCAGCTGTTTGTGGGGAGGGGTTAGGGTTAAGGGTGTTGCAAGCTGTGAGGTAGCTGGGAGGTTATGTTCTTGGAAATGCCATTTCTCTTTTCATTCTTATCAATTTACAGGCTGTGCTTTTTTTGGGACATTCTCCCTCTCTGAATTTCTCATGGGAGCTGTGATCAAGGTTGTCTCTGAATGATAAAGGATGGTTCCCAGTTAGGGATGAGATACCTTGTCCAAAACCAATATTGACAAGCCTGTGTGCTGCCTGCCAGACATTTGCATTATGTTGATACTCAATCTCATTCTGTAAGAACATGAGCTGAGCTGACACAGGGAGATTGCTGCTATAATTGCATGTAGTGGCCACACTTAATTAAACCCCCAAAATTTGGGAGAGGAAGCCTGGCTTTACTGGTTCATGCAAGTGATTTGAAGCATGGGATGATGCAGTTCTTAGAGACTCAGTCAAGAGGCAGAAACATTGGAAATGCTGGTCCTGCTGGGGGAAGGGCCATCATTGACCAGTACAGCGTTAGAGTTTAGAGAGAAACAGGTGAAATTCACCAAAAAAAACCAAACTAAAAAACCAGTGCTGTACCAAAGGTGAGAGCAGAGAATTGTGTGAAAAATCCTGAGTAGGAATACAACTGGGAGAGATGTGGGCCAGATTCAGAGGCTAAAGAGCATTCAGGGTAACTCAGGAAGGAGAATTAGCTGCATGCTATTAGTTTAGCTATTCCCTTTGTCTTAGCCTCATCCTGTGGCACAGACCCTGGTAGCTGCCATGGCAACTCTGCTGCACTAGGGGAATTCCAGTTCATTTGGGCCACTCTCAATTTTTCTGGTGAGCTGTTCTCAAATATCTAAAGCACCCGCAGGATTTTGGCTCAGTCTCTTCCAGCCCTGAGAGTTTGGTGTCCCTGCAAAGGCTGCCCTTAGAAAATGGGGCATGTCATGCAAGAGTGACATTACTGCAGAAAAAGACAAAATCATCTGTCCTTCTTCTCAGAGATGAGCCAACCCATTCTCAATTTTTCCTAGTATATACACAACTTTCTGTACACCTTGTCCCCATTTCTCTCTGTTGTTTTTTTATATATGGGTTTTGTAGCCCAGCCTTGGTTTCTATGCTGGG
Source organism: Prinia subflava (assembly GCF_021018805.1). Taxonomy (NCBI): domain Eukaryota; kingdom Metazoa; phylum Chordata; class Aves; order Passeriformes; family Cisticolidae; genus Prinia; species Prinia subflava. The sequence continues at coordinate 8,274,311 of NC_086261.1, forward strand.
CAGTAGGTAGCCAGGGAGGAATTTCTACAAATTTTTCCATTACGAAGGACAAGCAATGCCAGCTTGCATCAGTGGCATCCACACTCCCTCTCCAAGGCTCCTGTGAGGGAATTTGAGGTGACTTTCTTCTTTTGAGAGGCAAGCTTAGGTTCTTTTTAGGAACATAATATAAGAAACAACTTAGGTAACAGAGAAGAGCTGGTGTGTGTTGGAGGCCTTTGGTGAGTCACACTCAGGAGGTCTCTAAAAGCTAGGGAAAGCTAAAAAAAAATTGAACACCTAAAAAATACTTGTTACTTGTGAGTTGAGTGGGCCTTTTGTCCGAGAGCATCTTGTGAAATGAGTGGGAAACTGAAAAAAGGAAAGGGGAAAATGAGGGGGCAACTTGATTTCTAGGTCTGTCAGGTACATAGCAACAAAACCATCAGTGAGTTGCAGGATGTTTTGCACTTGGAGGGGAGATGGAGAAAGTGAATAAAGGGTGGTGTAGCAGACCTGTAAATTATTTTAAGAGAAGTAGTGGTGAGATTTCCCTGGGCTTTGGAATAATCCAGTACCAGAAAATTAAATTAGGGGACCAAATTGTTCTGTTCATCCAATCTTGCTTCATTCAATTAGAGATTGATCTCCAGTTACCACATTTAGAGTAAACTTACCAAAGTTAATGGCATCTCTTTGTACAAGTTATTCACTACTCTCATTTGTCTTCCATCCCTCTGGAGTGCTTCCATCCTATTTCATGGCTCCCCCAAGCCACATGAGGACAGAAAATTCCACAGCAGACCTGTGTTTTGCCTTGCCACAGCTCGGGTGTGCAGGTCTGGTGACACTCAGAAGCAAAGTGCCTGCAGCCCCTGTGGTGCAGGTGGGGCTGCAGGTTGTCACCCTGAGAGGAGCAGGCAGTGCCACCAGGCTGGGGAGGTGGGTGCTCCTTGGGCTGTGCAGGAAGCAGATTGTGAGCTGGTTAGGAGAGAGCTCTTGGACACCTTCCTTGGGTTCTTTAACCCAGCAGGGCCCTCAGCTGCCACCTCAGTGCAGGCAGTCTGTGCTGACAGCAGTGGGGCTGCAGGACTTTTCCAGGTGCCAGAGATGCACCCTCACCTGAGCCACAGAGGTGCTCGTGCATCACACCCTCTGCAGAGCAGGCCTGTTTGCTGTGCCATCCCTCCATCCCCCTGGGCAGACCCTCACACCTTTCTTGCAGAAAAGCTTTGTTCCCCTCTCCAGTCTGTGCCTGGGGACACCCTCACTCCCCACCTGCTGGAGCTCTGCTCTGTCCAGTCAGGAGCAGCTTCCAGCAGGTCTGACTGTGGCCAGAGGGCACAACCAACACAATGTTCCATGGAAACAATGGTGAGGAGAGTACAGAGGAGACACAGACCAGCTGTGCCTCTGCTTTCACACTCAATTTTCATTTTGTGTCCTTCCTGATGTGTTCCACAGGGCTTCTTTATGAAGCTTGAAGAAGGGAAGAAAACGTATATTGCAATTGTCTTTAAGTATTTTTTCCTTCATTATCTCATCCCCTAGGTTAATTTTTTTTCTATGATTTGTTTTTCTCTTGTAGCAGATAAAAAAATGATGGCCTCTGCATCTACAGCAGGAAACCAGCAGCTTTACTCACAGGGAAGCCCATTCCAGCCAGGACACTCGGGAAAGACTTTCAGGTATTTAGTGCAGATCCTGAATGTGTCAGTCTCTGTCTGAGAGGGGGGACTGTCCCCTTTCAGTATGGTGCAAACAAAACCAACCCAAGGTGCAAGAGCTTTCTTTACATGAATGAATTTCACTTTGTGTACACTTCACTGCTGGTGATGTTTCAGCACTTACACTGGGTTTACAAGCTGAGATGATTTGGGTATCTCTCTTAAAAATACTGGCTGGTAAATATTGCTGTGATATTGTAATTGGAAAAAAGCTGAGAAGTAGCATAAATTCTGAAGGGAAGTAACTCTGAGAAGTGACAGGACAGGGTCAGAGACCTGAGGAACATTCAACCAAGCTAGGAAGGTGCAAAGATTTGTTTTGCAGTTACAGCTGTCACTACTGCAGGCTCACTGATGTGAGTATCAAAGGAAACAGAGGGATGCTGCCTCCATCATCCCATGTGAGGACTGGAACAGGGGCATGAATACTTTCCTAAGGCAGCTTCCAAGTGCATGTAAGGTGGTGGTCTGGCATGTTCCAAGGCATTTTTGAGTTGTTCTAAGTGTGTGTCATTTCCTAAGAGCTGGCAATACAGGTTCCAGTTGCTTTTGGAGAGTGGTAACAGCAGTCTTGTTCACCTTAGTGCCTTGTGGTATCACCATTGTCTTGCTGGAGTTTCATTCTCCTGTTCAAACCAGCCAAGGTTGTGAAAGTGAAGGAACAGCTACTCAGAACCTGTCAGTTCTGACAGAAAACATTGGCAAGCACTGATTTTATTTAAACCAATGTGCTCTTAAAGTCATAATTGTTAATAATCTCAGTGAAGAGAAATAAGATCCATGTGAGCGTATTGTCAAATTAAAACCAAGTATAACTTGGGGAGATATGGCAGTAAATTAAAATATGTTTTAATTGGCTATTGTGTATTACTGGGTGACTGACTTGCCATCAGGGGCTTTGGCTTGTGTTCTGTTCATTTCCTTTGCTAATTCCTGATGTTTAACTATAGCTCTTTTCCTACTGCTGTTCTGTTACAGCAAGTAATGGCTTGCATTTCTGCCAGCACTTCCACTCTCTGTACAGTCTCCAGGCTGGCCCATTCAGTCACAGCCTGGGCAGCCTCTAGGCACTGTTCTGCAGAATCCTGCTTTCAAAGTCCAGTTCCAGATACAGTCCAAGCTCCTCAGATGATGGGACTTGCCAGTCCAGCTGAGAAGGTGTTGGCAGTAGGGCCAGCCCTCCCCAGCATCTACTGAGTGCTCCAGCCAGATTTAGATGGACTTTCTGGTCTACATTTCCCTCTTTGGAGACTCTGTGATAGTATAAAATAAAAATAAAACAGATTAAAAGAAAAAAAACCTAGAAAAACTACAAAGAATTTCTAAACGTACACTTTGCTTTTAGGCAGTAAAAAATCCAGAATAACAACTCCCATATCCAAATGCCTGCCACGTTTTGCTTACACTCTGGGAGGGATTCAGTCAGCCTTTTCTGAGGATTCAGATTCCTGCTTTCTCTCTGCTCAGCCTTGTTTACTTCTTTTCCCAATCTGCTCTCTTCTCTCTCTATAAGATTGTGAAAATAAACAATAGGGAAGGGATTGGAGAAAAGAACAAGCTGTTTCAGTGGATCCACAAAGGTGGTTTTGTGTGCTGTCTTCATTTCTATTCCTTTATATGTGACATGTAAAAAATATGGTTTTATATATAAAAGTACAGTCACAATGCGTAGATTCTCTTACTCAAGACTTCCCTGAGAATAAAATGAAGTGGAGCAGTTCCTTCATAACATTTTTCTTATAATTAGGAATTTCTGTGTATTCTCTGTAATGAAAATCAGTAAGTAGAAAACAGCTAACATATAAAGAAGTTCCTTCAAAATATCATATTTTATTATTTTTGTTAGTGTTCCAAAGTTACTACATGAGTTTAACTTTCTGTCTTGATTATTCTTTTACCTGCATATATAACTGCCTGTTCTTCTCTAGCATAAGTTGATGAAAAAAAGGAACTAAAAGCCCTTATTTTTAATATGTAGCATGTAATTCTTCATTTTCCAGGCAGGAAACAAATAAAGAAGTGTTTATAAGTATCATATTTTGTGCCCATCTTCATTTAGAATGGCATTTATGCAAATGCTTGAATACTGTTGACTTTAAGCACAAATTTGTGATGAAGTACCTGCTTGAATACTCTCCAGATTTTTAATGCATTAAATGTTAAACTGGTGTGGGGCTAAGTGTGTATGCACCATGTGGGAGACTGCTTTTATTCTTAGAAGCCCTTTCCAAGAGATTACTGAAGTCTAATTCAAAATAATTTTGCCTGCTGTGTCTATTAGGACTGACATTTAGAATGCCAGTCTGTTTCATAGTTTTGTGATGGTTTTCAGTCATTTTTCTTATCAAGACAGATTGAATAATTAGTGTTAATGTATCGTCAATATTTCTTTATGTGGGATACAATTTGTGCATTGAGAATACACCCCACAAATGAGGCTCTGTGTGTTCTGAACCCTCAGTTCATCTGTGGTGCACGTGCCTGGTGTCAATGACATCCAGTCGTCCTCCTCGACGGGCCAGAACCTGACACAGATATCGCGGCAGCTCAACCAGAGCCAGGTGGCCTGGACAGGAAACCGCCCACCATTCCCAGGACAGGTATTGCTCCAAGTGCTTCATTTTCACGGGCATTAAAGATTTGCACTCCCTGTGCTTTTTGCAGAAGTGTTATTAACCCATGTATGTAATTAATTTGTGGTTGGGGTGGAGCTGTGGCAGTGTGAGCAGCTGCCCCAGTAACTGCACTTGGTTTGGGTGGTGGTCACTGAGGTGGCAGTGGCTGCACTGGCCCAAACCCCAGTGGAAGGTTTTGTCCTGCATTTGTTTCGTGTGTGCACTGGATGAAGGAAAAAGGACAGATCTGCTGCTTTAGGATTAAGCCTGGGAATGAAATCTTTCTTGGACCAGGACCTTGCACCCAGCAGTGTTATCAGGGTGGGCAGAAGGGGCACGTACAAATCCAGGCATGGATTGAGAGCAGAGCTGCTCAGCCTGGTGCCCCTCCATCAGCACTGCCCAGTGTAGCTCACACTGTTGTGTGCTGAGCACCTACCTCCATCAGATGCACTGTGCTTGTCAGTGCTAGCCCAGAAATCACCCCTTGTTCTGTATAACAGTGAAAAAACGGTTTAAAGCTCTATTAAAAGGCAAATAATATGAAATAATCAAGTTTGATCTTAATAGTGGTGCTCTTAATCCCTCCTGAGTTCCCATTGTTTGGCAGGCTGGAATGGCATGTTGGGGTGGTCACTAAATAAATTTTCAGTAAGTGAATTGTTTCCACATTAATCACTGATTATTCCCAGCCCTGAGAGTGTCATGGTTATCTGTCACACCTGGTTAATGAAATCCAGTCGCAACATTAACTCATTTCTCCAAATGATATGGAAGGTGCTGAAAATTACTAAAACAAATTACTCATCCCTCTTGCTGCACAAATTCTGTCCAAGTCAACTGAGTTTGTATGTGAGTGTAAGGAAATTGGAATTAATTCTTCCCTCTTAAATAAAGTAAAAAGGAGCTAAGCCTTGCAAAAATGACATGTGGAGTTCCCACTGCCATTGTGGAAACCTTCAGAAATGTACAATTTCTTAGCTTGGAACTGAACTGAAGACTTAATAGCATCTTCCACATGTTATATGCCTGTTGGGATCTGCTTTCCTCCCCCAGCTCCCCTGCATTTGCCCAAAAATCATAGAATCATTAAGTTTGGAAAAGACCTTTATGGTCATCGAGTCCAATCATTAACCCACTGCTGCCAATTTCACCACTAACCCCCATCCCCAGGTTACATCTACACATCTTTTAAACACCTCCAGGGATGGTGACTCAGTCTCTTCCTTGGGCAGCCTCTTCCTGTCCTTGACAACCTTTTTGGTGGAGGAATTTTTCCTGCTGAGAAATGATTGGAAGTGGCTCAGTGAGCACTTCTGCCAGCTACCTCAGTGCCTTTGGGTGGATCCTGCCCAGCCCATGGACCTGTGTGTGTCTGAGTGGTGTAGGAGGTCGTTGACCTTTTCCCCTTGGATTGTGGGGGCTTCATTCTGCTCCCTGTCCCTCTCTTCCAGGGAAGAACAGCTTCCTTTGCATGCACTGATTGCAGTAACAGTCACATTCTTACAAGGTATCCAGAGATGTCATCACATTCAGTTTCTGTTTGTGGGATTGAGCTTTTCTTGGGACTGCTGGACTTACTTATGATGTGGGAGATGGTTTATAATCAGATTCTGTCTGTGCACCATACGTGAGCACATGGCTTTGGATGGAACACTTCACTCCCTTTAGTCTCAGTGTACCAGTTGTACATGTCTCAAAACAGCCTCTGCAGTGTTTAATCATTTGTGTAACATTCTGGGAGATCCTGTGACAGAGCCATTAAGTAGGTGAAATGACAGCAAGCTGGATTTTAGTACCTTTGAATTAACTCAGCTATCCAGTTAAAGCAGTGTTAGACTGTTTCTTCCCTTCTGCCAGGACTTGGTGATTCACGCTTCCAAAGGGTGTATTTACAAAGCAAAATAACTGCTGCCTGTACTTCATAGGCAGGGAGAGAAGGCAGCTCATGAACTTTGAAACTTCTTTGGCCATTTAGTCCCAAACACTGGAGACTCTGGTCATCTGAGACCTGCATGTGTCCTGCAAGACATTCAGATAACTGATTTTACTGTGGCACTGCAAAATCAATACACCTGGGAAGATAAAGATGAATTCTTCATACCTGTTGAGTTTGAAATTAAGTCTCATAATAGTGGTGAAGGAAATCCTGGTTTCCCAAATATCTTTGATACAGAGTGCATGTGAGCTAATCAGCAGGAGAGCTGTAAGTGTTGGGTTATAGTCTGTTGTATTCCTTCTGCAGCAGTAAGCTGGCTTGGACAGAAATTAAATATGGCTGAGACAGGAGAAACGTGCCTATTGGCATCCACAGAGTTTATTTAGTCTTTGCTTTATGTTGTAAAAAGTGATTCTGCTGTGCTGTTCCCCAGCAATAAAATTTCTTCCTTCTTTTATGCTTTATTCCTCAGCAAATTCCATCTCAGTCTGGCAAGGCTCAGTCGTCTCCCTTTGGCATTGGAACAAGTCACACCTACCCAGCTGATCCATCATCATACAGCCCCCTGTCCAGCCCAGCCACCTCTTCTCCCAGTGGGAATGCCTACTCCAGCTTAGCAAACCGAAGTGCAGGCTTTGGTGAGTTTTCAGTGGTGTAACACAGAAATGCACGTAGAAATGAAACTCTTTGGCATTAACGTCATTAAAAATCTTCCATTATTTAATCAGAAAAAGTTGATTTTTATTGTTCTTTTGGTGGGTCAGTTGGGAAGCTCAGGTGGTGAAAGGATTTTGCTTTCTGCTGCTGCTTAGAGAGGATAGAACTGGCCTGTTCCCTCCATGCTGCATCTCTTCCACATCCAACACACTTCAGAATATTGTCATTTTATGATATGAGAGAACTTCTTTATTTTTGTCCAGTAAATGGTGTCCTGAAAGATTCAAAATTTGCTTATATCACTAGTAACCATCCTCCCAAATTTTTCACCTGGTTCAATTTCTTTTTACTTCTCAGGAGAACACCTAAAAGACACAAATTGGCTTTCTTTTGTTTCATTTTCTATCTTCTTCCTCTTGCACTGAGATTGTGTATTGGAGTTTGGCTGAGAACAGGATTTATTTTGTACACCCAGTGTTACTAACCTAATCAGAGCAGGTGCCATGTTCTGAAATGGTTTTCTTTTCCTATTACATGCTGATTTGGTTGCTTTCAGACTGTGACCCAGTAGGTAACCCCTTGGTAAGTTTTCTGCGCTCCAGCAGAGGAATAATACTCGAGTAAAAAATACAGTGGATTCCATGAAAAACGTGACTGGGTGATAATGATGTGCAATCCCAAAGAGCACGGGTAGCAAATGTGTGTTGTTTGCTCCTGTCCCTGGGCAGCAGATCTGGCACAGACCTGTGGCAGACGGGCCCCACCGGCACCGACCTGTGCCTAGAAAAGGGCACTGAGGTGGAGCTCTTCCCAGGCAGCCTATTCCTCCTTCCATTTCCATTTCCACCAGGCACTGTACATTTGTTTATGAGACAGCCTTGTATTTCAGGCTTAAGCTACTTGGCAAGAACCCTTTCACTTAATGAGAAACATCTCCTGACCTACATCAGTTTGGGTGCTATTAATAACCCAGCCTTCACGGAGAGGAGTGGCTTCGACCGCCGGCTGGCAGGAGCTGCTCTGCTGAAAAGAAGCATCATTTGCTTCACTCAGTTAATTTCAATGTGTTGTTCTGAGGGGAAAAAACAAAACAAAACAAACTTGCAGCTTGCTTTGAAAGGGTAACTTAGATGAATTTTATTTTGGCTCTTAAAATGTCTGCAGGGTTTTTGAGTCAGCTGAATTACTGGTTGTAGTAATGTCAGTAAGGGAAGAACTGTAATCATCTACTTCAGATGTGATAGAAATGCATCACTACAGCCTGTTTACTTTCCTGTAAAACCTTCCCTTTATCTGTTTTGCATGGCTTAGCTGGTAGCCAAAGGGATTGGGTTAAATACGTGTGTCTCTATTTTCTGAAGTCATGACTGTGAGTAGTGGCTGATTTGACATGATTGAGTCTGGGTATCAAAGACTTGGCATAGCACAGGTGGGGAAGTTTGGCACAGGAAATTTGGCACCCTTGGCAGAGGATGCTGGTGATTGGGAAGAACCAGACATGCACAGCTTGGTCCTCTGCTGTGAGATGGAAACAGGCAAAAATGGCTAGAGCACTTATAGAAAAAAACATTAAGAAACAAGAGGAAGAAATGTTTGGAGGAAAGCATAACCCTGGTGGCAAGCTTTCTAAAATGCTAATTCTTAGAAGGAGATACTGTAACTAATTAATGGAAATTATCCAAAAATATTATAATTCAGGGGCAGTCTGTAGAAATATAGGGTAAAATGAGTCCAGCTTAGGTGTAATCTGTTACTTTACTCATGCAAAATGTATGAGTAATAGGTAACCAAATTAAAGTATAGCAACATGTTTTTTACCTGATAGAGTATTTAGAAGAAATTAATCTCCTTGAAATCATCATTTTAAGTGTATTTACAATAAAGCCTTGCTATTCATGTTACTCTGTCAAATGTAAATGGCCTGAGACTCTTAGGAAAGTATCACCATATTGATAGGATAATAATTAGCTGTGAACTGCATATTAAATAAATCACTTTGCAGATGTATCACTGGAGGACAAGACAGTCCAGCAATGCCTGTGTTTAATCAGCAAGGCTGTTGTCTGTTGATCATACTGTTTCTACATCTGCTTAAAAAAATCCTGGATCTGCTTACATGCTTCTTGGATGAGTAGCAAACTGTGCACCCACTGCTCCACAAAAATTCAGTGTTTTGAAGAGAAACAGCATTTGGATGTTGAAGTTTGGTTTTTAAGTGAAATGAAAAATACTCCTTATTATTGATTAAAAAATGATGGAGGGATGATTGAAAATTGTCTTCCAGTGCCTGGCTCGGTGTGTCACTGCGTGTTTTGCTCTGGGCAGTCCATGGCTGTGCAGCCGTGGCCTTGAGCTTTGCTCTGGGGCTGAAATTCCCTCACTTTCCTCCTCCCAGGGCTGGTGTCACTCAGGGCCTTCCTCCAAGGCTCCTTTGCAAATCCAGGCACTGAAGGATGCCGCCCCAGAGCAGGCAGACGTTTTGGAGGAGCTGCTCTCTGACTTGTGCCTTTTCTCCCCCCGCCCAGCTGAAGGTGGCCAGAGCAGCGGGCAGTTCCAGGGGAGGCCTTCCGAGGTGTGGTCGCAGTGGCAGAGCCAGCACCACAACCAGCAGAGCAGTGACCAGCACTCGCACCCGCAGCCCAACCAGACCGAGGTGTTCCAGGTGAGCCAGGGTCCCTCTGGTGACCCCTCAGCTCTGACTTAGAGCCGTGGCCCTTGAGGATCAGGGTGCAGCAGGGCCTGGAGCACTTCTTAGCTGCCCTTAGCTCCTGAGTTGTTTTGGTTTTCTGCCACACAACAGCATCTCTGCTGATGTGGAATGCTGTTTTTCCTTCTCCCTGTACCCTATACTTAGGGCTTTCATCAGAACCCATCAAGTATTCCCAAGTGGAGTGTCTTTCTTATCCTGGTGCTGGCCTCTGCCAGCTCAAGTTCAATTAGATCTCAGTGTCATTCTCTTTGAAGATCAAGCAGGAAAGTAGTCTGATACTGCATAGAAGATAGTGGACAATGATTTTTTAAAGATAAACCCAGTCAGATATCAGATAGGTGGTAAACAATTGTCTTCAAATACTACTAATTAACTATAATTCTGCATCTTGACAGATAGCAAAGTCAAGTTGCCTAATAACTTATCTATCCTTGTGTAACTGGTTTTTAAATTGGATGAAGAAGACAGTTTACAAGAAAACAATGCAGATAAATGCAAGAAAGACAGTTCAAGCCCCAAGCAAGGTTTAGAAGTGGGGCGCCTCCTTGTCTTTTGCAAAGTAAATTCACCTGCAAGACTGGGCTCGTGTGCAGCTGCTCCCAAGAACTCTGCAGAAGAACTATAAGCATGGGAATATTCCCGTGTGGATGAACCATTGCTTTCACACAAGATCAAACAGCAGAATTCATCTGGAATAACTGCCTGTCTGCGTGCTCTTAGCCCACAGCCCAGGCAGGATTGGCCTGTTGCATCTCTTTGTGTTAGCAAAGGCTAATTGCTATCCAAGAGGATATTCAGGGTAATTCCAGTGGAGTGATGACAGCATGGTTTGATGGCCAGCAGACACTTGGAGCTCCAAGCAGTGTCATGTTTATTTCTTGACAAACTTCTCATGAAGTTAGTGGAAAGAATGACCAAAGATCAGAGCTCTTGGAGGTGAGCATGCATTTGGAGGGAATTAAGAAACTTGGATGAATTTAAAGGCCTTCAAGAAGTTGCTTGGATTGTGCCCAAAGTCAGCTCTGGGTTAGGTGGGCTTAAGGAGAGAGGCAGACTCAAGAGGAGACCTTGCTGGATCTGTGCCTGAGGAGACTTTGCCACAGAGGCCCCAGCAGCAGAAATGCATTCAGAGATGGAAATGTACACAGGAGGGGGCAGCTACAGTTCCCTGTGGCTGGGAGAGAATGTGGGAAAACATCAGATAGGTGCAAGTTTTGGTCAGAAAATGAAGGCTGACCCTGGCAGCTCAGACACTGCCAGTTATGTTCACGGTCTTTCTCACCACATTGACAAGGATGCTGTGAAGATTTCAGATGGATTTTAATTGGTCTGTATTTTGGAGGAACTTCCCAGTACGCAGCAGCTCTCAGTTCTTTCACAGAACAGATCCCATGAACTTTCTTATTTGTTTTTTTGGTTTTGTTTTATTGTGAGGATAATGAGCCATCCCTGGCAAGACTTGGCTTTGTGGTAAGAGCTTATTATTGTACGGACTGACAGGAAAAGGAAACGTAAACTCTGGTTTTCCCAGCGAGGGATATCTTTTCCCTGTGGCTTCAGTCTCCGGCTGAGAGGAAGGGTTGAGTGTTTTTTGAAGCCTCCTGCAGAGACCTCGCTTGGCTCAAGACACGTGAGAGCTATTACCACAAAATCTCATTTCTCTTGGGAGTTCCTGCTATTTCCTCTGCCTCTGTACATGCATGAAAGCTGCTTGGGCACCTGGGTAGCTGGGGTGGATGTCCAGTCTTGAGTGTTCCACAGAGCAATGCCCACCTAGAGAGTGCTGGCAAGGAAGTGGGACCTTCCCAAGCCCACCCTGCCACAGGGGAGCTGCAGTGTGTGAGATGTTGTATACTCCCCATGCAGTGAAACCAGAGTCTGCTTCTCTCCATATGTAGCTCCCATTCCAAGGGGAGCTGTTTCAGTCTGGGAGGAGTGGGACGCAGCTCAAATGTGTTTTATTTCAGAGGAGCAATCCAAGACTTCTTCCCTGCTTAAGTCCCACCTCTTGTTCAGAAACACTCCAGCAAAGCATAAGTAGCACATAAACCTTAGCCCAGCCCTTCACATAGGTCTGATTTTCACCTTATTTATTTAAACTTGGTGTTTTCTGGTTTTACACTGACAAGATGAACAGGAAACAGTTTGTGTTTGGATAATGTGTTGGCAAGTGAGAGTTCACTTTGATTTCTCCTTATCATGCAGGACATGCTGCCGATGCCAGGGGATCCAACACAGGGTACTGGCAATTACAACATTGAAGATTTTGCTGACCTGGGCATGTTTCCACCGTTTTCTGAGTAGCTTGCGAAGCAGAAATGGAAGTTCTTCTTCTCCAAGGCCATTTCAGTGTAATTTTGGCGCTGCTTTTTCTGTGTTGCATTTCTGTAGAAGCTACTAAACCAGAAGACACATTTCTCACATTTCAGATAGTGGTGTAGGGCTTGCTCTCTCCTCCTTGGGGTGCATCAGTGCCAACAGAGGAGCTCCAGCACTTGTTAGTGTTCATTGACAGCTCCATTGGGTTTTTTTATTTTATTGTCATCTACCTCAGAGATAAAAATTTTGCTTGTTTTTCAAAAAAAAATCTCTGAGTCTCAAATATTTGAATGTGAATGGTACATAATACTTCCTTTGAATGGTAATTTTTCAATAGATAAAATAACAAAGACTAACAGAGAAAAGGTAAGGTCATGTCTCGTTACAGTGCCTACCGCGCAATTTCGATGCCTTGCTTTAAGCTTAAGTTTCTGAAAGCAGACACAATATTCTGTTTTCTTTGATTCTTGTAGGTTTTAGGTCACTTTAAATGTTGAGATTAAGCAACATAATGTAGGCCTCTCTCACCAGAAGATTCAGCTCTGCCTTTTCTAACTTAAACTTGAATGTGTGTACATTTTGGTACTTTATGTATATCTTGTGCTGTATGGAGTGATTTCCTGTACTGGTTTCTTTTGCCTTTACAAAGGGTCCATTCTGGAGTGTACTGAAAAGGTTGATGATGTATGTGAAGGATTTGAATATCGTGAGAGTCTCCATCTCTTCACATAGGTGTTCTTGCTTTTAATTCAGGTGGTTCTCTATTCAGAACAAACATTTACTTACATAAGCTATTAGTCTGGTTTTGCACTGAATTGAGGCCTATAACCTTGTACATTTCTCACTGGCTGCTTTAATTATTATTGTTCTCGCTTTCCCAAAAATATTGCCTCTTAAAAAATGACTGTAAACACATTGAGATTGCATTTTCTATATTAGCTGCATTACCTTTCTGTGAAGTACTTTTTTATACTGTGAAACCTCACATTTTAACAGTGCAAGGTGGTGGCCTGTTACTAGGAAATCATTCAAGCTCATTTGCTGCAAGCAGTGAGATGGTTTTGTAGTGTATAATTTTTTTAGAGTGAGTTGGTAATAGATATTGATTGGACTATTGTCCACTGCATACACAGTGATAACTTGAATTTTTGCTTGGATTCCCAAGCAAGTGCTTCTGGTAAACCCTTTTAACCTGTTCTGTTACATATGGGATTTTCAGCTTGCCAAGTTTGTTGAGGACTCTTGACTGCTCTGAATGCCACATTGCATTTTGTTTTTCCACAGAGGTAAGTTAATGGCCTTCCTCTTGGGCGAGTCACCTGCCATGTCCTCATCAGAGATGTGGCAGGAATCTTTTCGTTCAGTATTTCATATGGATGATGAGTTACAGAGGTTGGATTGTAAAGGATTTCATCCTGATCATTTCTTCTGGGATGGGAGGAGAAGGAATCACTCACAAAGCCACAAGGTCCTGCATGCAGGTTGTTCATAACCTTTGAGGTTGGGTGTTGGTAGGCAGCCTCTGCAGAGGAGGAAGGAGCAGCTTCCCTCAGCTTTTGGACATTCAGGGGCCATCTCACACCTTGAAAGAGCAGCCCCAGGGCACAGCCCCCATCCAGAATATCTCAGTGTGTGCAGTAATTTTTCACAGGATTAAGCTCCTCCTTCTCCTAGCCCCTCTGGAATTCTGGGGTGTCTCTGAGTGGGGACACAGTGCACATCACCACAGTCCATGTTTTTGGGATAACATCCTGGAGAGCAGGCAGGCCCTGCCCGCAGCCCGCCCTGGCCGTGCAGGCTTCAGGTGAGCGTGGCCCAGGGACACGGCTGGCACAGATGGGGCTGTGCCCATCTGACACTGCTGTCCCAGCCTTCTCCCACATCACCATGTAGTGTTCAGGAGCCAGGAAGAGTCCTTCGTACTATTTCTCTCACTAAATCTGGGACCAATCTCTTGCCCTATGTGCAAGTGGGGCTAGGGAGTCTTTTTTTTAGGACAGTTTTGTATATCTCTAGGTGTGGTATTGGAGAGGCCTCAGATCTCCTGGTCTCACCAAATCACACTGAGAACAAACAAAAAACCTCCTGTCTCTTCTCCCCCAGACATCAGGAAAATACCATCTTAGGTGAGCAAGCCATGTGCTTACGCACTTTTCTTTTAAATGCATGGATGTTTATTCTCTTGGAGCCATCTCCCTTTCCCCTCATACTGCTCAAAGGAATGACTGCTCATGGAATTGGAGAGGCAAAGCTCTGCAGCCTCAGAGTAAAGTTCACTGGTGTCTCTAGGAGGTGCCTGGATGCTGCACCAGTGAGTGAGGTGCTCATTGTCTGTGCAGGGCTTTGGAAAGGGCTGCTTATGAAGGAGGGAGCAGTAGGTGAGCAGTTTGTGTCTCTACACAGAAGATGCTTGACATGATAAATGTCAGTTCCTCTGGAATTTTTATAAATTTTTGCATAAAGTGAATAATGTATTCAGCAAAACTTCTGTTACTGTGTTTTATTTTACCCAGCAAACTGCTCTAAGTATATTTATAGTTTATTTTACTTCCTGAATTCAGTTGAAAAATAAGGTGTCTGAAGTAATTTTCTTTCTCCTGACATCAGCAATGATAACTTCCTCAGTGTATTGTGGGTTTTCTACTACTGGAGAAGGCTTCCCACATACAGATTTTGGTCATGCAGTTCAAAGTGCACTGTTAGAAGAAATTTAAGCACATCTCTCTTTTTCTTGTTGTTTTTTTGAAGTCAGTACGCCTGAGGGATCAGAGCATGGACTGCTTCTCACCTTGTGGACTCCTCCTGCCTTTCTGATTGGGCAAGGTGATGGCTGCTCTCCTCAGGGCAGTCTGGGTAGCGCCAGGTTTGGGTTTTCCCTCTCAGCCGTTTCTGTTGTGCCATCCCAAGCCAGCGCTTCATTCTTGGCGTTTCCCCCTTGCCCTGCTCCTCTCCATTCCTGCCATCCCATCTCCCCCAGCAGTGGGAGGTGTTGGGCTGCCCTGCCCCAGCCAGCGAGGAGGGAGCCGTGAAGGAGTTTGGCAGCTTTGTGCTTGTGCTCGAACAGAGGCTGCAGTGAGGCTTTGCTCGTGTCCATCTGCTGCTCCCAAACAGCCCCAGCTCCTGTGGCTGGCAGAGCTGGGGAGCCTTGGCTGTGCTGTACCTTGTGTTTGGTTACTAAAGTGACTTAACTTATCCTGTAGCTGCAGTTATCAGGTGCATTGGGAATGCTGATGTTTTTATTACGTGCTGTCAGTGTAGCTTCGTTGGCACTTTGGCTTCCAGTTTCCAGAATTTCATAGGTTTCGTAGATTTGTCATTCCTTTTGTGGTTTTTTCCTAAGCTGGAAATAAAGCTGTGATTTCTGATCGAACTGTTGCAAACACAGTGTTTCTTGAAACTGAATCTTTTGGGTTTTAAACTAATGGAGCAAGAAACTGTAAAGGATGGTCTGGGTGAGTTATTTCTAGGAGCAGACATGAAGACTGAGACAGTTTTAGATACTAAAATATTTATATTCGTTTATTCAGTCAAATAATCCAAGACTCCATCACATTACTTGTACAAATGCTACTGGCAGTACCTACAGTGATGCTTTAACCAGATAGTTCCATTTGTAGCTTTGTTGCCTTTTCTTTTCTTTTGAAGTACAGTATGAAACTGTAAATACTTCTTGCAGAACTGCCTTTTTAACTCTTAATTACTTTTGGCACAGTGTTAAATAGTGTTGGATTTACCCAATTGCTATGACATATATTTTTATACATAGGTGTACTCTTTTTTCGAGAATAATACAGCCATTTTGTCATTAATGCCTTACTGGTGTCATACTGCTGTTGCTCTTTGTTTGCAAGGTATCGAGTGGACTAATTTCTAGTTCAGATATTTTCACTTTTCCTGGCAGTGCTCAAGTTTGGCTTCAGGTGATTTTTTTGCCAGAGCCCCATTTTTCACAGTTGTTAACTGTGAGAAGAAGAGAATGTGGGCTTGGGCTTGTTGTTGTTAATGGAGCAAAGAAAAGGTGATGGCATCTAATTGTCTTTAAAAGGTCAGTCTTTTCCTACTCTAAACCAGAGTGCATTTCATGAAACTGATGACTGTGGGCACTGATTACTTTGTGTAGATTAATGGTCTTTAAAAAAGAAAGGGAAAGAAAAAAAAAGAAAACAACTCCAAAAATGGGCTTCTGTCATTGTTAGCACTTGGTTACGTATCTGTTTAAACTCTTCATATTGATGTGAAATTGTGCTGTGGATAAAGTGTATTTTGTACTTCTGAATGTTCTATATTTATGACTAACAAGTACAGAATCAGTTGTGTGTATGTATAACTAATAACTGCCTTTTTAAATTTCATTAAAATAAAACTGTCATGAGTTGTTGTTAATTCCTTTCTGTAAATAAGTAAAGCAGGCTGATGGGAATTGTCAAGTAAGAAATAACCCTGAATTACAAGATCCATGCCAAAAATGAGAAGATGAGGCATTGATCTTTGTCTTTGAAATCTCCTCCAGTGCTGTGTGGTTGGGGACAGGATGTTCCCCTTTTATCTGTCTTGTAAAGTCTGTCCAGAGGGAGCAGGTGAGGAATGATAGTTTGAGAGCTCAACTTTTAAAAGTGCTCCAGAAAAACATTAATTAACAGCCTGTTCTACTGATGATGCTGAGGTGTGTGAATTGCTGTCTGTATTGTAGAGAGTTTCATTAGAACACAATTGGTTTAGAGCTAATTCATGGTCTGGGGCAGTATTTTTTCACTCCCTGGGGTGGTATCACACTGGTTTCCTTGTCTACCTTTTGCTCTCATTGTTCAAAGTTAAAAATACTTGTATCTTTGCCACAAACATTCTGGTGACCTTTCAGATTGCCTATGTAAGGCACATTTGCCTTTCACTGGGGGTCTTCATTGCATTTACAGTGTTATTTGCTTGTTGACTTGATACTTTGTGAGTGGCACTTACCTCTCTCATAAATCCAAAAAACTGGTGAGTGTGCCACGGCAGGAGCTGAGGACACTGTGCTCAGGGCTTGCATTCCTGGCACGGGGTAGGTGGTGTTTCCACAGCTCACACTCCATTTTCAGGGCTCTGCCTGTGGAGAACAGGCGTGGGCTCTGGGGGTCCTGGCAGGGAACTGGGCACTGGGGTGGGATTAATCAGATGGAGCTGCCAGCCCACCCTGCTCTGCTGGGCTCTGCTCACTGCGTGCTCATCCCAGAGACACAGGTTGGCCAGTGAAAATGGGCTGTTCGTGATGATTTGCTGTGAAAATTGGCTTTTCAACAAAGTTCTTCTGGCATTTGCTCAGGTGCTGGTGAACGTCTTTGATGAATGGGCATGTGCCAGACCTTGAGCTCCATTTGGAAGTGCAGCCGCTTTCATCCTGGCAGCTCTTTGCTGCTTTTCCGGTGCTTTTTAATAGGCTTGTAGCTGCTTTTGAAGAACATTATCCAAACAGAAAGGCACACACAGAATGGGTGTTGCACCCATGCCAAGCAGGGTACAGTGTGGCTGGGCTGTTTTAACATCCCTCCTTGCACTCCTTTCATGTGGGTCATCATTAGCTGTGCTCTCACGTGCTAAATCAAGTGTACTCTGGGCCCCGTGGTGACAGCTGGGTGTGGGAGTGCTGGGAGATGCTGATTTGGGTGTGGAATCTGGGTTTGGAGATGCTGGATAGGGAATGGAGCCACGTGTTTGGTGACTGATGGTCACTGATGGTCTCAGGAGGACTTTGTGCTAGAAATCCATCCAGGCTGGCACACGGGGAAAAAATGCAGCTAAGGCTCACCGTGTTGCCACACTCACCATCTTTGCCTCTACCAACTGGCACTAATGAATCATAACAGGTAGAGTCTTCATTATGATGATAGAAATATATTTTCCTTTATTTTTCCATGGGAGCTATTTCTTAGCCACATTTCTATCAAAATGCCATCATGGTTCAGGAAGTATTACTCATTTAATTTTCCCAGTTTCTCTCCAAGTTGTATATAACAGAGACAGATACAGGATGAATTCTTCCATCCTCTTTTACCCAGTTTCAGCATATTCTTGGTTGAAAATACTTGGCAGCATTTTTCTTGAAACTTTGTGGTCTGTCCCACATAAAATGAAACAGAAATGCTTGAGCTGTATTAATGGATTTGGGATCATATCCAGGGGTTGCTAGGGCATCTTTTCATTAGCTCTGGAAAAAATTATCTTCTAATTATAGACTGGCACTAAATACTAATATGCAAAATGTGCCACTTGGGACCCAGTTGAAAAAATGTCACTGATAGGCTCACCCTGGACAATGCAGCAGTGCAGAAGTGCAATGCCATGGCTTTTGCAGACAGAAGCGTAAGGGCTGTACACACACCACTGCAGTGACAACTGTGCAGACGGAGCCTGGGGACAGAGGACAGCCCCAGCTGCAGCTTTGGAGCTTTCCCCAGTACACACACCCCTTGTTAGAGATCCCCCAGCCCTTTGGTGTCCTGCTGCCTGTTAAAGATAGCAAGTGCCTCTTTTCACTTAAGAAGGTGAGGTTTTGAATACTTGGAACGTGTTTAAAAACAAGAAGCAGTGCAATGTTGGACTGCTTTGGTGCACTCTGTCATCCCAAGCATGTTCTGGGTGGCTCTCAGAGCCTTCCCCAGTCACTCCCATCCCTGGCTGTGGCTAGTGACCCTTCCCTTGGAGCTCAGGGCACTTCTGTGTGTGGCCCTGATGGGAAGCGGCACCAGTCTACAAATTCTACAAATCAAATCACAGGATAGTTATTTTCCATTTAGCACAGGAATTACTGACCTGATAGACCCACTGCCACTGAGGAGCAAGGATTTTGAAGACCTGAGTTGCTGTTTGCTTTGTTGTCTGAGGCCTCCAATTTGCTAGATGAGTGCACAAGATGCTGCCCTGGCACTTGTGAACACAGCCCACTGCCTTCACTGCGGTGCAAGTAGCAGGAGGCAAAGGCTGGATAAGAATATTTCCCACTCAGGGAAGGAGTTTGTCCACTGGAGTTGTCTCAGCAGCAGCCCTCTCCCTGCATGTCCTTTCAACATCTCCTGGATGTGATGGACAAGGGATACCAAAGCTTGACTCACAGAGGGATTGTAAATGCTGTGGAATTCCTTCCTTCGTGTAAGTCATACTCAGGCAAATGTTACATTGTTTCTGATTCACATAATTCCGAGCAAAAGTCATCAGGAGGCAACACTGTACAGTGCTGCTGAATTAAATTCTATTTCATTTTAAAATGGGACTGTTAATGGATGTGTCCCATCCTTCTTCTGTTACCTGTTGCTGCCTTCTCCAGGCACCAAGAGAGCACAGAGTACTCTGAAAATTTAGAGCTGGTCCCTGGGTGTGAGGGACAGATGGAGTCAGCTTGCTCCAGCATGCTCTGCTCTGGGAAATGGGAATGACATGGAGCTCACCTGCATAAAGGGTACCTGGAAGCACCAGCTCGTGACCTCCCCACAGTGTCCCCTTGGCACAGCTTGCAGAGCTGGGATTGCATTCCTGGGCCTCCCCCCAGTGCTCTCCAGTGTGACTGCTCAGCCCACCAGAGCTCCTGCGTGGCTTCTGTTCCAAAATGGAAAAAATTATGCTACAGTGAAAGAAAGTCTGGGTTTGGACAGTGATTTTGTGCAGTGTCAAGGAGTCATAGCCTCTTCCATACCAAGCCCATGTGTCATCATGGTTGTCATGTGTAGTCAGGAAAAGTTCCTGCCCCGTGATTTATTTGGTGACGTAGGAAGGGATCTTTGTCATTGTACCCACAAAACTCAAACACTGAATGTTTACATCCATTCTGATATGACGCGGAAAACTGCCAGGCCCTCTGACTGAAAAATGTTTGGATTTTAATCTATGAAACCCTGAAAGCAGATGGTTGCAATTTTGTGAAAAATTTGCCAAAATGATACTTTGGTAACTTGAAGTGCTTATCTTTGCATTTGTCTGTTTAAAAACTGCATTTGGTGGGGTTGAGAAAAAAAGTAATCATTGAAATTTGTGACATTCCTAAGTTTTAATTATTGAAAAACTATAAAGGATTGTGCACTTCTTTTAAGCCATATTGATACCCCCACTGCACAGAGATGCTTAATCTAGTGGAGTTCTGAATTGGAGTTTATTTAGATTCTTCACATATTTTTTGTGACCTCTGTGATTTAAGGTCGGAAACCTCAGCAGGGAGTCAATGGAAGTTGTCACTTTAATCATTTTAGTTCTAAAGGTTCATCAGAGTTATGCGAATTGACCTAAATTTTCAGATCCTGCTGAGGGAGTGGGGTTCTGCATTAACCTGCCAGGGCTGACCTGGATATATCAGCTGGCAATGAAATACTGAAGAAAACCCACTGAAGCTAGTGTCAATTATATAAAAAAGGCTACTAAAAGGCAAAAATCTTAATCCACTGAAAGGTAACATTTGATATTTATAGATCACTACAGATCCAGATACTCAACACTTCATTGCAGAACCGTTGAGCTCAGGCTTTGACGGGTTTGTAAAATCCCCATTCTGTCCCTTGCCACCACCGTGTTGGTGAAGGGTGGGTGGATTTTTGTATTAATGTTGATAAGGTGTCAAGGCAATTTTACTTTTACAAGACTCTTTAACACCAGCCAAGACCCCAGCATTGAAAAAGAGAACTTTATTAGCAGAGGTGGGAATATCAGATAACAGATTCCTGTTTTCCTCTTGGTTTTGTGCTTGTTCTCCCATCAGGAGCATGTTTCACAGCCATTTAAAAACACTGGAGCTGGGCTTCCAGCAACAAGTCCATTAATAGTTCCGACTTCGAGGAGGTTCTAAAATTGGGTTAAAGATACCCTGAAGGCATAAATTTCTTTGCTGTTTAAGTTTGCCATCCAGGAGAGAAAATGTTTCTCTCAAAAAAAAAAAAAAAAAAAAAAAAAGAAAAAAAAACCCCAAAAAAGTTTCTAGTTATTTCAGTTGTTTCGCTGAGAAACTAAATGCTGTGTCAGATTTGTTGATTCCCTGTCACCTATGAAATTGAGGTTAAAATGGTGCTTCTCTCCACTGTGCCCAGAAATGCCACTGAAATGGTTTCAGCTTCCTCTGTTTCCTCACCAGACTGGGAGCTGGGTGGTGGAGGAGAGGGTCTGACTGCTGAACCACGGTCACAGCAGGGCTTTGCAGCCATGGCCATGAGTGTGCAGGAGGTGCAAATCTGTTATCAGAGGGTTTGTGGGGAAAGGCTGCCAAAGGTCCCCCTGTCTCCATCCTTGGACTGAGTCTCAGGCTGGGAGAGCCCTGCTTTCCCAGGAGCTCCATGTGGTGCTGTACCTTCAGTGGGGACAAGCTCTTGCAGAGTGCTCATGGATCTCAGTTTGGATCAGGACAACCTGCACAGGAGCATGTCAGATGCATCATTTCTGATTCAGGGGCTGTCTAAGCCAAACCCACCAGCAGTGAAGGTGGAGAAGCATCTCCAATCCATCCCTCCACAGTCTTTATTTGTATGTTTCCCACCCTGGGTGCCACATCAGGGCTCTGATCCTTTCCCAGCCCAGGACTAACGTTCAGATCTTCAGCCTCACGTTGTGATGAGGACGTGTCATTTTGGGACACTGACATACGTGGGGGTTAGGTGACTCTGTGCACCAAACCAAACCACTGGTGACCCAGAATTACAACGTGGGAGTTCCTGACTGCTAGGCCCATGCTCATTCCACTAGACCACACTGCCTCCTGAGAAAATATGTTTTAATGTTATCTGGCCAGCTGTGTAAACATGTCAAGAGACAACCATGTAAAACTGAACTGCTCCCATTAGGCAAGTTATAGTCTATTTTATTTGTAAGCACAAATCTTAAATCCCTCCTCTAGGATGATATTTTCACAAACAAAAAGTAAGGAAATGAAAAACAAAAGCAATACAGAAAATGTTGATGTTTGGGGCTATGGGTAGCATGACCAAGTTCATTTCCCCAGGAACAGTGAGCCTCTTCCTCTCTACCAGACTCTGCTTTCCAGCCTGGTTCCTGATTTGAGAGCTGGTTTTGGGGACAGATGGGCTGGTGCCCATATGGCAGGTAGGAAAGGCACCTCATTCCACCTTACGAGATTTCCTCAGCTGATGACCACTCACCCCTGCTTAAAAATATATTGCTGTAAGAATTAACACTATCAGTTAATGAGTCTGAGCACCCTCAGTGCTCAGTGTTGTGCTTTCTCATTCTGCCTGTATTATGACAAGACAAAACTTCGCCTGGTGTGGGACACGGCCAGCCACCCAACAAGCGATCTTTATTCTTTTATTAAAATGCCTCTTTTCTGTCTGTGCATTGCAGGGTGCAGAAGAACAAGGGATGTATTTAACACTAATGTGACCCATCCTCCCAAACGCAGTCGTAGCAGCATCTAATACAATGAATTTTTGCTGGGTTTTGTTATAAAAAACACAGGATGAGTTGCCACTTACTACCACTCTGAGGATAAAAAGCAGTGGGTTTGGGTAAGTAAAGTGCCTCAGAACTTCCGTGAGCTGATTCCTCTGAAGAAATGTTTCAGTTTGTAGTGGGACTCATGTCTTAAAAGGAAAATCTCTGCTGTACTCACTCCCTTGTTCACTGTTAAGTACCCTTCTCTGGGCTGTGTAGGTGGCACCAGCATCCCAGGACCCAAATCGCTTCCCTTTGCTCCAGAGTGTGGGCACAGCTGCATCAAAAAATAGTGACATTTCTCACTTCAGACAGTTTGGTTCTGGTTCTTGTGTTAATGCAGTTGCTAAGTGACAGCATTTCCCTGATCCCACTGCTCCACACTCTTCAGCACTGGAATGCTCTCGCCACAGGAGCAGACTCTGCCTCTCGGCTTTGCTCTTCACGTGTATCACATTGTTGCTGCAGTGTTATCAGTGGTGCTTTCTCTGCTCCTCTCCAGCAGTTACATGTAGAGCCAGGTTCCCCGCGGAGGTGGACCCATGCAGGGCTGGAGATCCAACGCTGTTCCTCTGCTGCTGACTGCACAGTGGCAACAGGAAAGAGAAACATTCACCTGCTGTGTCACCTGCAGCAAACTTGTCTGACAATCTTCAAGGTCCACAGAGGTTTTCTGGGGCTGGAGGCTGAATGACAGCAGTAAGTAATGAGCCAAGCACTGCAAAAAGCACAGCTCAGGATGGGGCTCTGAGCATTGACAAGGAATTATTTTATTCTTTGTTCAAGGGGATCATGTTGGAGCCTGCAATCCCCACTCATGCTATCATATTGGGCAGTGGATAATAGAAATCAAAACACACTCTGTTCACAGTAAAAGAAATCACAGATGATTCAGAAATTCCAGGTGTTCTAATAAAGCAGGAATGCCTGGTACAGGCAGGAAGAAAGTTTGAGTGTTGGATGTTAAAGAAAACGCCCAGGTTGGCAGTGCTGAGAGCGGATATTTCTCACCGAGCAAATCATGGGTAGGGAGTTCTCATGACTTATTTCTTATCTGGGTTTCCTGCTGGGACCATTGCTTCCACGATTTCCCCCTTCTTCCTTGCCCTTCCCTTTCCCATCCCCAGCCCTCTCTGGGCTGGATTTCTCTCCAGGGGGTGGCCCCACCCGGTGGGTGAGAAAATGCCTCTGTAGATATGTTGAGTGTGGTCCCTGCCCCACGTACAGAGATTTGAAGCTGACAACGATAGCAGTGAGGTGGATTAGCCTCTTCCCTGGCCTCAGGGCACCAGCAGAGGTGTTCTGCTCCCTGGGTGGGCAGCTCTGGGTCTCTCCCACACTCTGGGAGTGAGCGTGAGCTGTGCACCCGAGTGGAGCCCTGCACAGAGCGGGCAGGCTGGGGAGTCCTGCTGGGCTCACAAGGAGATGCTTCACCAGCCCTGACCTGAGCAGGCAGCTGTGGGCAGCTGTGGGCAGCTGTGGGCAGCTCTGTCAGGCTGCAGATGGGTCCCTCAGACTTGACTTTCTCACATGGGCTCCTCCACTCTCCCTGATGCTGAGACTGGAGGGAGAGATGCCTTGTAAGCTGTCTGAGCTGATGGACTGGCTCTGAATTCTGCTGACGAGGGCTGTGGTGGAGGAGTTTTGTAGAGGCCTCAGCTCAGAGCAGGATTTTAGCAGGTGTTGAGGTCTCCCTGAGGCCAGTTTCCGGCAGGCTGAAAGCAGCCTTTCAGCATTACCGGTGATGACATTGGATGAGAAAACATTTTTCTTTAAGCAGTAGTTTCTTCAAAGCAAGATGTGAAAAGCAAAAAGTCCTTCTCAAACTGGAATTTGCTTCCTAGAGCAGAGCACCAAAACTAATGAAAGCCAGGTGCCTTGGCCTGTCCCAGGAACAGGAAAGGGAGGAAAAACCAACCTCAGCAGCCTGAAAATCTACAGTTATAGGAACCTGCTCCAGCACCCAGCATCTCCCAAGCAATAGAAAAGCCCAGGAAGGACGTGTGTTTGTGACACCAAAACATGGTGTGTACAGGCAGTGGAGGGGACTGGAGCTGCTGCCACAAAATAAAACAGCTTCCAGGGCCCAAACTGCTTCCAGGATTTGCCAGAAGGTGAGGGAGGGTGCTGAAAGCTGCTTCAGGGCACTCAGGTGCACTAAGCAAAGCCCCAGTGAGCCCAGAGCCTGGCCTAAAGGCCAGCTGTTGCAAAAGCTGTGTACGTGTTCTGGGTCTTTCCTGGATGGGGACAGCAATTAGGAGCTGAGCTGTGACAAGCTATGTTACACAACCTTCAAACCAGTTTGGCCACCCATTGCCCCCCAGTTTCATGTTGTGGTGTCAGTGTGTAAGGCAGCACTGGGCTGGCTACACTCATTGTGTGTTCATCCTGTCCTGCATCATCATTTTGCAGGAAAAATGTTGGGAGTTGAATGCTTGCTGATGGAATTGCATGAGCATGGCAGAAATTAGTCTGACACACTTTCTGACAGACCAAGGTGACCACAAAAATGTGTGCCCATGCAGGAATATATACCTAAAGAAGGTGTATGTGCACGTATAAATGTGTACATATATGTCTGTGTGTATATGGACACTTGAGCTTCACTTGAGCTGGAAAATACCTAAAAGGGCTACAAATAATTGCTCTGATGGGCAAGAGGACAAAATGCCCCCTTTCCCTGGGTTCCCACAGCTATCCTGGCTCTGCCAAAGACAATGGCAGGAAGCCAAGGGGAAAAAAAGAGATCAAGGGGAGCAGAACCAGGCTGGGCATCCTCTGTTTCACACTGGAAGTACAGAAACTCAGAGGCTTAAGTCTTTTTTTCATGAACCTTTCATCTGGACCAAAAGTGCTTGTACAAACCTTCTCACTAGCTGTGCCCCTGGGCTTACTCACAGGACTGCAGATTTTATCCAGTCCTGCTGATTTTTCTGGGTGGAGATGAAACACTGATTTCCTTTCAGGAAGGCTCATCTCTTCCTGGGAATGGTGAAATAGTGCTGACTGCACGTATACCTCCTGGGAAGAATAAGGGAGGAACAAACCCAGCCACTTCCAGGTTTTGCAAGTGGTGCAGACATTGGAGAATAATCTTTACTAATGAGGAACTGATAAGCACTTTGTTACAGTTTATTAATTAAGATGCATGTACTCGATTGATCCCAAGGTCAGGTATTTCTGCTCTGGTGTCCTTGTTCAGTCCAGAGAAGGATGCCAGATCCAGGCAGTCCCAGGTCTGTGTGTGTGCAGGATCTGGCTCACACCGATGCTGCCTGCAGGGGTGGATTAGCACAGGCAGCATTTGGTTTTGGGAAAGCTTCTGCATATTTCTCTGTGCATCCCTCTGCACATCCCTCTACACATCCCTCTGCTTGTCCCAGCCGACTCCTCACTTCGCTGTCCCAGGCTCAGCTGCCAGGTTTTGATTAATGATTGATCCAACACCACGCAGGTCATCCAGTTCCTGCTGACTCCTGATGGCACAGAGTCCAGCAGACACATGTGTGTTATTAACACTGCAAGTCCAGCGGAGTAAACAGCTCTTCATCATATATGCTTTCGCCAAGATATTATAGCACAGTTTCCACTTCCTTGGCAATTAACTTCATCTTTACCATTCAAGAACAAGAAGCACTCTGTTCCAGATAGGCGGGTCTGCACAGTTTGGAAGTTTCCTATTCCAAGTTGAAAACTCCAGAAAATTACTTCAATGAAACATTTTTTCCGTCATTTAAACACAAGACAAAAAGCATGAGAAGTGGTGTTGCTCACCTGTCTGGGCACAGGGTTGAGTTTCAGATGACCTGGGAACAGCCCTTGACCCTTGGCTGTGCTGTGGACCTGCATACAGTGACCTTGAGTTAAGGTCCTTGTCTCTCGCCCAGCCCTGGTGTTTGTCTCACTTTGTTACCTGTGGAAATTACTAAAGGTACTGAGGTTAAGAGTAAAACCATCCATCAAATGAGGAGCTATTGGGGAGGAAAAGGAGGGCTGAAAGAGGCTGCATTTCTTTCAGCTTTGGTGCTGTCCTTCCAGGTACTCAGTAGCATCCTCCAGGTTGGGGATGGGTACATTGGGCTTGGAATAGGCTGGGCAGGTTCCACAGATCCCTGGTGGCCCTGGCTATAAAGGAAGAGCCAAGCCCTTAGCTTGGCCTGTTGGTAGGACAGGTCTGATTTATTCACATAGGTGAGTTCAACTGCAAAGGCTTTGCAGCCAGGACTGTTTTCAATCTGCTGGCTGTGCCCAGAATAACAGGAGCAGGATGTCAGTGGGAGCCTCCAGAGCCACTGCAGTACAAATACTGATCAGTGCCTAATAGATAACATTTCCTGTCTCCAGCTTTTAAGAGAGCCTCATGGGACAAGGGACTGGAAATCTTCCTCTCTGTTTTACTGGTTGTGGTTTCCACTTCAGGCAGGTATTACAGGGAAGTGCCTGTTCACTGCTTCATCAGCTCTGGATGTTCTCCAGATGCCATTGGGGAGATCTGGTGGCTCCTGAGAAAGAAAATATGCTCATGGAGGCTCACTGGAGTGATTACTAGCTGTCCCACACCTTGGGAAGCCAGTGCTATCTGTGGCTCTGGCCTGGTAAAACTGGGTACTGGCTGGATAACAGCCAGGCTTGGGCCAAATGGCCGGGCAGAGCACGACAAGGGAGCCAGGAGGAAGGAAATGAAGTCAGCCCTGTGATGCACACCAGATGCACACTTACACTTTGCTACGAGCTCATTACCCCCGACAGAACCCTGACGTGCTGCCCTGGCTGCAGATACAGCTGCTGGGGGAGCTGCCAGACTTGGCACAGACCTGGCCCATTCCCAGAGATCCCTTTTGGAACAGGGCAGCCCCTTCCCCAGGGCCCTGTGTGGAGCAGTGGTGTCTACATGAGTTACACATAACTATCCCTGCAGAGCCAGCCACAGCACGGTGTGGGAGCATGGTGATCCATAGGGGCTGGTGTGATCCTGCCCAGGCTTGCGTGGGCCTGATGGATGGCCAAGGCTGAAAATGTTGGGTGGGTAGTGATCAAAGAAAATATTTGCATTGTTTATCAGGCCATGAAAATCATGGGGTTTAAAGGATATATCCATGGAGTACAACCAGCAAGTAGTTGCTTAAGACAGCCTGCTGCTGGGACAGGCAAATCACAGCCTCAGGACAAACTGGGAAGAAGATCCTGTTCCCAGTAGGTCTGCTGGCAGCAGCCCCAATGCCCTGAACTCCTGCAGGACTGAGGTGACTCTGGTTCCAATGCCAGGGGCTGTGGCTGAGGAAGGAGGAGGCGAGCTCGGAGCTCCACAGGAGCTTCTGACACCAGGAGATGAGGTGAAAGAGTAGGAGCCTGGCCTTTTCATGACTCAGTAGCACCAATTTGTTCTAAGAAGTAGCAGTTGGAAGGAGAGGGAGCAGAGCAGATACAGCTGTGGGGTAGGAGGCCAAAGGAGAAACAGGCAAGACAAGGGAAGACCACTGCTAGGACATATGCTCAGCCAAGCCAGCTGCTCATATTGTGTTTTGGGGTTTCTTAATTGATTTTTATACTAACAGAGAAGCTGGTTTTTTTTTTTTTTGGTTGTTTCTCTAGAACTGAGTCATTTCCTGGGGTGGGGGGTGGGAATAAAGTAGCATTTTTCTCAAAGTTTTAAAACAGAGTTTTAACATTTGGATTGAGGATTCTTTCTTTGTTTGGTTATTCTTTCTTTCACTGAAAGAGTTACATTTTTAAAAAGCATGAAAAAAAAAAGCCAGTGGTTGAACTTGTGCCAGAGTTGCTCTTTGTTCAGATTGTCCATCCCAGGTAGCCCAAAGCACAGGGTGGAGGGTGAGACTGGCCAAAGCGGCCCAGCTCCAGACTGTCTTGTCATCATACTCACCCGCAGAGGTTGATGCTTTTTCCAGCTCCTGCACATGTCACTGGTATTGGTGCCTGTCTGCTCCTCAGCACAGTGACCTTTCTCTGGTTTACACATCAAAATGGGCTGTTTTGGCAGCAGTTTCCAGTTCAGTGTGAGCCACATGCCTTTGCACTGTAGTGGACATAGGGCAAAGCTGCCTAAAGGCACCAGAGGTTATGTGTTGACCTGGGGAAGCCTAGTGTGAAACAGCAGTGACTCGATCTTTTTTTTTGGCCAGAAAGTCCTAAAGACAATGTGTTAAAATTAGTTAAATCTTAAATGGACGTCTGCAATCAAGCTTATTTGATAGAGTTTAGAGCCTAATTAAAATATAAGAGGCAAATGGGCTACCAGTCTCAGAGCAGCATGCATTGACAATTAAGGGATGCACTGGCTTTTGAAAATAAACAGGAGTTAACCACCTTGAAGAAGAAGTCACACCATCCAGGAAGCTCCAGGTACCAACTTCCCTCTGTCTTGTCTTGCCTGTGGACTGGAGACAGGAAAACCACTAGCCAAGGTGAAATGAACAGCAAAAACTTCCTTGACATCAGTGGGTCCTGGACTCGTGGCGTTTTTTGTTTGTTTGGTAAGCGTGTCCTACAGTACTTGGTTTCTGGAATGTTTTATGCACAGTCTCTGGATGGAGAAGGAAGTAAACATACCCTTTCAGAGTTATTGCCTATGCATCACACAGCTGGCTGCAGAGGGACCTCTGCTCTTGGTTGAGCATTGGCGTAATTGAGCAGGAAATCAGTCAGAGTCACTGCAGTTACCTCAGATCCAGAGAGGTTTATCTCACTGCACTGTTTAGCTGGTTATCCTCCCGAAGTAGTGTGCAATGAAACCAGAAGTAGAAGAAAACTTTTAAAGGTGTACTCAGTGAATACAGTAGGAAACCACAGAAGATACCATGCAGCAGCTTGATCCAGCTCTACCCTCAGTTCCTCATGTGTTTCTTTCATGGTGGCAGTGCTCGCTAGGACCCTTAGCACACATGATGTGCAGTAACATCTGCAATTACAGACTAGCCTGGAGCACTGACCCTGGGAAGTCGACAGGCACATGGTCAGCAGCAGGCGATTGTAAAACACAGCCTGGCCCTTGAAAACAGCTTGATTTCTTATCCTCAACAGATTATATTAACCCATTCCTATCTAAACTGGTTGAGCAATGACTGAATGGTTTAAAACAAAAGGAAGCTAGAGAGTACTGATGACTAATTTCCTCCAAAAAACGTCATGTAGGTCATCTTCCTCGTGGCATTGTTTGTTTTGCTGATTAGCCTTTAGGTAGATATTCATATATCAACTATTATTTTCCGCTGTGAATTGTGGTTTTCTGCCCAGCAGCATGTCCAGTTTCCAGGGTAATTGGGAAGCCAACTCCTTTCCAACTACGCAAAAGATGAACTGTGTTTCCTGCAACTTTAATGTCTCTAATGTTAGTGGTTGAGTAATAGCCGGACACAACAGTGTCTTCTGAATGAAATATGCCAAGAGTTACTGCTTAGAAGTGAATAAAGCCTTTTTTTTTTTTAACTTTTTTTTTCTTTTTTGAAAGAAAAAGTGTTTTGGATTATTTGAAGCTGCAAAAACAGCTCTTTTCAATCAAAACTTATCCTTCACAACAACAGGATGCATTGCTCTATTTAAGCAAGTAATAATATTTGTTTTAGTCACTGGACATGCATCGCTTCCTGTTGGGAGGATTGCACAGAAAACTAATTTATTGTGTATCAGATCACTAACTCATTGTGTATTTGGAAAATGTATATACAGAGTTGGTTTTTAATACCATCTGTGTGTAAGAAATTATATCTTTGCAATAACCTGGTGTGATCTGTCTATTGGCTGTTCAACATAAAACAAAATGAAGGTAAAGCAGCCTCTGAAGGACTGTGTTGCTCTGTTAGCATTAGCAAAACCATGAGTATTTGGGGTCTCAATGCTTCAGATTTACAGTTAGAAAAAATTAGTCACTGACTGGTCATTCTAGTTGTACAAGACCTTTCACCTAAAAACTCCCAGTTGCTTAAAAGGCAATTACTGGGAGCAAAAGCAAAATTTTGCCCAAGGTCTTCTTCATTGCCCCCTGCTAATGATCTGCTGGGATTCTGCATCTCCCAGAACTTGCTCCCTTACTTTCATTAACAATGTATTTCATGGCTAACATCCCATCTTATGGAGTTGTTTCTCCATGTTAGGCTGTACTAATGAACTAAGAAACAGATTCTGAGCTCTCACCCTTCCAGGGGAAAAAGCCCAAACTTGGCTGAAATTAATGGAGTTGGTCTACTTTGACCTGGCATAAGGAGGATCCTCATCTGCATTTCAGGTAAATGCCCTGGGGGTCTCCTTTCAGCCAGGCAAGGCTGCTGACACTGTCCTGGAAGCAATTAACATTTCAATCATCTTTAGGCTTCAGCAGTGCAGTTCCTGTCAGGGTGCTGAGGCCGGGGCTGGCAGGCAATGCCCCGTGCCCCGACTGAGAGGCCGTAATGAGATCCCAGTCTTTCCCTGACAGAGGAGGACAGGCTGGATCTCTGCCCTGCACAGTCGGTGGGATTCTGGGGAAGGAAATGCATATCAAAGCTGGTGACAACTTTTCTGTGTGCATACATAAATCAAGGTTTTGCTGTGCTTTTAAAGAATTATTTTTTTAATCTATCTGTATGTCAGTAGAGGATTTCTAATCAGAAAACTATCAACATCTGCAGATCCAGGCTTTCCTACAGCATCTGAAGTCAGACTGAACATCTGTCAGCCCAGCCAATTGTTTTACCATTTTCCTGCTGAGCTATCTGCTGCTGGGAAGAGGAAGGGGGTGTTGAGCCCCCATCTAAACCCCAAGGGCCCAGTTACCTCAGCAGTGTAAATCAGGATCCTCCTTTCACTGCAGTGGGGTTAGAAATAAAATCCTGATCAGAATGGACCATGCTCTCCCCAGTGCCAACAGCCAAGGGGAAACTGGGTCACACTAAAGAGTGCACAGATGGGGAAAAAAGAGGATCCAGGGAACCTTGTCATTGAACTTCACCTTTATCCTCTGGCCGCATGAATTGTGGTCCCTGAACACTTCAGCTCAAGCTGTGTTTAGCTCCTTTATCACTTTATCCCTTTTCCATCCTGTTTGTTCCTTTGGCCAGTTCTTTCACTGTGGTTAATTGACCTGGTTTCACTGATTTCTGTGAAGACTGGCCAAGCCTCCCAAGCTGGAGAAGTGGGTCACCGTCCATCATGTACACTGAAGCTTCAGCGGGAGGTTACCTCAACCCTCTCTTAACAGAGGAGCCTTTTTGCTGGCATGTGAAGCTGCATTTCCACCCCAATTTCCCCAGACTTATGATTGGTGTCTGTAGGAGGAACACCTGGGAGGTGGTGTGAGGAAAAGGAGGGTCTGGTGACTTAACCTATCTGTGCAAATCGTGCTTATGTTGGTTCAAATAAATTTAACTTAAGACTTACTCTGTTTGAGAATCTTCAGACAGAAAAGAAACCTAACAGACTGTAATTCCCCAATGAGGGTTTTATTGCCAAATGGATGCACTGCATCAAGCATTACAAGAAACAAATGTATCCAAGAGGGAGAAGTAATCCTTCTGTTGGAAATTACTGCAAACTAAACTGCAAATATTGCCATCACTGTTGAAATTTGAACCATGAGAGTGGAATTCCATACCTCAAAAAATTGCATTTTGGTCCAAAGTGGGAGGCAGAAAGCTTTCTCTTAAAAAAAAACCCAAAATTACAGAAGCCAGGGGATCTACCCTTTAAAAACCCTTTCTTTTTAGATCAGACTACAGTTATGCTTAGACTAGTCTTTACTAAGTTAAAGTAAGTTGTAAAAGAACACAGTCTGAAAAAACAGGAAAGTTACTTAGCTGGATGTGGACAATTTTATTCATGTCAGTGGAAGTACTGAACTGTTTCAAGTTAAGCACCAGATTAAGTACTTAATCAGAGCTAAAATTCATCCAATTTCTGTAAGAAAAAAACCCAATCCCATTTCAGTGCAACCAAAGCACTGCATTGTATCAGTTTCCCTTTTGAAATATAGGCAGTTATTGCAATTTGTGAACACAGACACCTCCCTGGCTGAATCACCAAAATGCCTGGAAATGAACAGCATTCAGGTAGTGATATTTGCTGTAAAACGAAGGAACCTGACTTCACCCAAATACTCTGTAATCCTGGTGTCATGCTACTCCCTGGAGTACAGTTCCAAGTGTTTTTCTTAGTATAGTGTGAATGACTCAGACAAAAGGGTTTTTTCCTCTCTTCTCCCTGAGTGACCAATGTGCAGGAAGAGGAAAACGCTGCGTTTCACGAGGGAAGTTTTCTCGTATCTTACTGAACTTGTCAGACCTTCCTCCTCTGCTGTCCAGCTCTGTGATACTTGTCCTCCAAACCAAGAATGGCCTTGGTCAGACTGAAAAGAGATGGCGCAGTTGGACCAGCAGATATGAGCCAGACTTTGACCACCTCCCGACTGTGCCTTCACTGCAGAAATCACTTCAGAGCCAACACGAGGCTGGTCCAGGATGCAGCTCTGTCATTAGTGCAGTCACTGAAAGCCTTGCTGATGTGCATCAGGCTGAGAGCTGTGGGAAGGAAGCTTGATAACCAGTTAATAACCACCTCTTGATAACCAGTGCACAAAGATCTGTCAGCCTGGTCACAGCTCTGGAGGGTTGTGAGGCATCATCTCTTATGGCATTTGTGGAATCTGTCTTTGTTACCTGCTGACAGACATGAGCACCAAACTCCCTTTTAATACTGGACAAAGTGAAAGCGGTGAGATATTCAGATTCCTGTGGTCTTGGAAGAATAAGGAGTGTGTGCTTAGCTATAGGATGGTGCTCATCAAATTGTGACTGTCACAGAATTGTGACACCATCAATCCATATAGGATTAATACATGAAAACCCATGCAGGGGAACATATGCTTTGGGGGTTTTAGCTTCAGGACAAGCCTTTAATCTTTCCTCAAGAAATTACCATGGATTTTATCAGTACCTTGGTGTTAATTTTTATAACCTAAAGACTTCAACCAAAAGGAACTGACCATCTACCATTTTTTCTTTCTTATAAATGTAGTTGTTGTTATCTCATTAACTATTTATCATCCTGGCAGGTTCTTGCAATGAGCTGAGCTTGGCAGAACTACCAGGATTGTAACCCTGAAGGAAAATGTCATAGCTCGGCATATCTGATACACTTTGTTTAGCAGAGATTTAAAAGCAGCAATAACAGAACCATAAGAAGATATCTTTGGCAAGAAGATACAAAACAACTATTAAGCTGGTTTACATCTGTTTCCTTTTTCATTCATTTTTCCTTCTCTAATTACGTACTTAGCATCAATCTGCTATCACAGTAGCTTGGATTATTCTCTTTTTGGGTCTAGCCTCCACGTCACTGTCACTGGATTTCATTACTGCTGCTTCCCCAGTAAGTAATGAGTCTCTTTGTACTGACATACCCGGACTCCTGCAGTCAAAGTGATTAGCAGCACATTTCTCTAAACACCCCTGTCAGACAAAGGTATGAAGAACAATGAGGCTTGTTCTGTATTGCCAGTGCTCACGTGTATAGTCTGATAATCACATATAAAACAGTGTGAGATTTTTGAAGATGGGGGACAAATCTGTAGAAAGCTTTATACACATCAAAAAAACCTATCTTTTGAGTAAGCACGTATGCCCTGAAGTACCCCATACATATCTGCTGATGTTGCATCACAGGTTCAGCAAAAAAAAAAAAAAAAGATAAAACAGTTATTTTTTTATCAGATGGTAAATAGTTTCTATGGTGGTGGGTTTTGGTTTTTTTAAATTATTTTCAGGTACTGTGAGTCAAAAAAAAAAAAGTTTGTTCTCATTGGAGAAATGTGAGATTTGCTCCTTCCTGTCATGTTTCAAAGCTCAGGAGCAGAGGGCTGGCTCATGGGATATGGGTTGGGCTAAGGCTGGCACTTTGCTTTACAGCAGTTGCCCACCCATGGCAAGGTAAGGGGCTCCCAGGGAAACCTTCTCAGTCATCTTGGCTGGCCAACAGCCATGGCAGCATTTGTCCTCTGTAGACAAGAAGGGGTCTGAAAATAAGAATATTAAATGCTTCCTAAAAAGGCTGAGCTGACCTGAACAAGGCTTTGTGCTCAGCGCTGTGTTTGTTTGCAGCTCTGCAGATGCTGATTGTGTTGATTGTGTTAGAAGTGGGTAACTGGAACGTGATAAGCACAACTGTTATGGTCTCTGTGTTGGTAGGAACAATCAATTGCAAATAAATGGAGTAAAGAGCCAACAGAGCAAGCAGGAGTTCGCTGGAAAGGTATGGGAGAGAGAGAACTGCAGGCTCAATGGGAACCAGCAGTGTCATGCAGCTCTTACTTAAAAAAGAAAAAGAAAAAAGGCAAACATCATACTGGGGTAGATCAGTGAAAGTGTACAAGTTCTGAGCTCATCCAACTGTTCTACTCACCATGAGTAAGGCCACAGTTGGGTACCATATCCAGCCTGCAGCATTTGAGAATAGTTGTGGGTCAGCTTGAGAAAGATGAAGAACAAGAATGACTCAGATACTGAAGAAGGAAAAAGTAGATGGGACTGCAATAATCTGAATAAATTAGAGAATAGAGGGAATGATAAATATGTAAATAACTGCAGTAAAGAGGAAAATAAATTATTCTTAAGGTTGATTGTAGGAAAAGTAGTGGTAGGATTCTGTGCTTGGATGTAATTGTACTGCTTTTTTAGACATTAGGGACCAAACATAGAACACTTTTGTAGAAAATTTCCCCTAGACTATGAACATCAGGATCTGACCTTATGGAAACCACAGTGACTAAAAGGCAATGTGGAGGAATTGAGTTTGCCCACAAAATGACTCTGAGACAGCACAGAGCACTCTCAGCTCACTGTCTCCTCTTCTTCTGTTCTCAGAATTTGGCCTTGAGCTAAAAGGAACAATATTTAGATTTAAGTAATGGTAATAGTTGTAGGCAGTTGGTGAGGACTGAAGCCAGAATGTGTCATTTCTGCTGCCTCCTACCACTCTTTCAAAGAGAGGAGCATCTCTGCTCATCTGTCTCTAACCCTGCTTCTTCCACTGGCCCCACGTGCCCAATCCACTCCCCCAGCACTGCATGTGGTGTTTACCACAGCTGGTTTACTGCAGCAGTTTCGGTAACTTCCTCTCTTCCCTCCAGATTTGTTGTGACAGGGTACCTGTTCAGAATTTTCCCTATTTGCTTTCAGAACATCAGGGTGGAGAATTTCACGAGTGCCACAAAACTGAAGATCACGGTTGGGACAGGCAGCAATTCTTGATGCTGTGCTGTTGTTGCCATAGGAGGCAAAAAGCATCCCCCCAGCAGCACCACCAAAGAGGGAACATATAACACAGTGCAGTTTTCTGCTTCCTCAAGCACTGATAAAAGCATGTTAACAGAACAACAGGCTTTATCCAGGATTTCTAGGGAGAATAGAGGAGATAAGAGCTTAAAGAGAAGGAAGGGAGGAGTGGGTAATGCTTGAGAGTTGGGCTGTCTGGTTTTCAGTCTCAAATGTATGTTTCAGGAGAAAACATGTGACCTGCTTTTCAGATTTACATCTCTCAGGGAGTCAAGGGATGATCTCAGACTAATGATGTTTTTGGTTTTGTGATTTCAGAAAACCAAGTTTAAGTGATGTTGAAAAGAAGAAAAAAATATAGATCTCCATAGATTTTAAATAATCACCATTGGCCCTTCTGTGCTTGTAATTTTTAAAAATTAAATTCAAGCTGATTATCATAGGTTTATTCTGGCTGAAAATATGTTTCAGATTTTGGATGTGAAGATTGACATGCAGTTGGAAGAGTCCACATGCTTCAAGAAAGCATTGCTGATTTCTGACACACAGTAGCATGCAGAAGCCAAAATATGCTTTTCTTTCTTAATTACATGACCAGTACTCGTGAATGGGAGGCTGAACTCCATCTCCACTGACCTTGAAAATGCCTTGCAGGTTTATGATGAAATGAAGCATATGTTTTCTGATGATTTCTGGAAAGTGGAGAAACACAAAAACCAGTTGGTCTAGTTTTAATTTTTTTCAGGGAACAGTGTGATGCACCATCAGAGCTCCCATATTATTGCAGGAGAATTTGGCAGTTTTCCACTTCAGTTCCTGGAACATACATGGGATTTGGCAGTTGTATGCAAATGCTCAGGTCAGGATTTCATATATGACAGCCTCAGCCCTGAATAACAGGTGAACCATGTGAACAGTCATTCTGGCTCTCGCTGATAAATCAGATCATCTTAACAGATGAATTATTGTAGTGAATGAAATGTATGTCTATGCCTCATTAATGACTGTAGTGCTGTAGACATAGAAAAATTGACTTTTAATTGATAGCTCGATTATGGGTCTGGCCACAGTGACACAGCTCTGTCTCTGTCCAGATTTTGTTGAGCAGCAGCGCACATCTGGGCGAGCATTCTGGATATTTCAGCAAACTAAAAATTCTCACCATGACATAGCCTGGAAAAATGGTGGACAAGGACAAGCATGCAAAGAGAAATACATCTCTGTGAAAGTGCTCAGTGGGAGCAATTTGTCTTTTATCCCAAATATTAGGCAATTGCAAGGTAGGTGGATAAAGTGGATTTGATATGATTTCCTACAATTAGTATTGCTTTTTTTTTTTTCCTGCTCCCAGTTTTCTATTGTCTTTCTCTTTTTTTCCTCTCTCTCTCTCATGAACTGTCTTCGTATCCATGTCTGTTTTTCACACTTTTATTCCTTAAGGCTTTCACTATGCAGATTTATAACCCCTTTCATTTCCCAGGATACTGCTTACACACAGAGGGTGAAAATCAGCCTTTTCCTGCCAGATTATGTGGCCACCCTCCCTGCCACTCCTGAATGACTCCAGACTGCTATTTCCTTGAGGACTAAACTGGATTGGGATTTATTAAACCCTTAGCCCCCTGTTTGAATGATATGTGGCCTCAGGCAGTAGGCACTAAGGTGAATGCACATTGTTTCTTTGTAAAGGCACAGTAAACCACTACAGAGTGCACTGCCCCAGGCATTCCTAAACTATCTTGTCCTGTGTCAGCAAGATGACTTAAAGAACTCTCTATAGAGCTTTCATTGCTCCATTCTCCCTCTGCTCCCACCCTGTGCATTTCAATACAGTATGGAAAAGATTTCATTCTTAATTGAAATTCCTTTCATCAGCCTAGATACAGCCTGAACAAAGATACTGACAAGAAAAAGCAGTCAAGAACATATCTTTAAAATGTCAATTTGCCAGTGACAGGCATAAAGTGCAGTCACTGCAAATCAAGACTCTAAACCCTCATTGTGTATTATCACATAGCTGCCACCTCACCCTCCCCCCCGCCATCCCTCCCATAAGTTTTGATGCTTGTACATCTTTGTTTTCCTTTCCACATTCTTCTCATACTGTATTCACAGCAAATCTGAGGATAGCTGAGTCTTGACTAAAACCCTGCAGACCTAGGAAAAAGCTGTTTTAAACCCTGAAGAGTGTCATTTGTCTTAGACTGATACTTATGCAGAAATCGATCATTCAAGCTCCATGAGTTTTCTATTTTTCCTTTTATTCTATTCATTCTGGTAAAGTAATTGATACA
Organism: Prinia subflava; assembly: GCF_021018805.1. Taxonomy (NCBI): domain Eukaryota; kingdom Metazoa; phylum Chordata; class Aves; order Passeriformes; family Cisticolidae; genus Prinia; species Prinia subflava. The sequence continues at coordinate 8,312,205 of NC_086261.1, forward strand.
TTTTTGTCCATATAGACCTCTAAGCTTAATGCTACATGGGTTTATGTGGCAGAAAATTGCTACAGTCTTTCTCAGCTGCAGAAAGAGAAATAAGTAAACCAAATTCTTTCCGCTGGCACAATGTAGGGAAGGATACACCCAACAGAAAAAACATTAAGTATGGGCCATCTACTGAAGGCTGTATTTAGCTTGCTTACCCTGGGTTATTAATTTAGGTGTTATATCTTCAAGTTTTGACTATACAGAAACCAGAGCCTGAAGAAAAGGAGGCTCAGGAGAGACCTTATTGTTCTCTACAGCTGATAGGAGGTTGTAGCCACCTGGGGGTTGGCCTCTTCTTCCAACTAACAAGTGATGGGACCAGAGGAAATGGCCTCAAGTTGCACCAAGAGAGGTTCAGATTGGATATTAGAAAAAAATTATTCGCTGGGCTTGGGTTGTCAAGCACTGGGACAGACTGCCCAGGGAAGTGGTTCACCCACCATCTTTGCTGGTGGTATGTAGACGTGGCATTAAGGGACATGTTTTAGGGATGCAGTTGGCAGTCCTGGGTTAATGGTGGACTCTGTGATCTTAAAGGTCTTTTCCAGCTTAAATGACTCTGGTTCTATGATCTTCTCACTAGCTGCAGAGTGGTATGTCTCCAGGAAGTTCTTGATGCCACCCTCTGTAGCCCATGCTTTCTTTTCCAGAAAGACTACTTTCCACTACGTTCCACTACGTTTGGTTCTCTTGTGCTTGGGAGTGTCGTCTTCCATTCCCAAAGTAAATTCATTTTTCTATTTAAAATAATTCCTTCAAGCACACCTTTGTCCAGAAACTGCAAAGAACTTGACAGTGACATGGCTGATGAGAACACAGACACATATGCTCATTAATAGTGCTTCATTATTTGCCCTGCACCTGAATTTGGTGGATTCCAGTGTGATCTCTTGCCTTGTGTCTCAGCTGACAGAGCCCCTGCTTGTCAGTGCTGCTACTGCTTTAACATATCCTAGAACAGGCCTGGGATATACAGTAACTAAATTGCATGAGCAGTAAGAAATAATACTTGCACCCTTCATGCACTGTTTGTCCAGGAAATAAGCAAAAATGCTTTGAGGAACTTCCTAGTCTGAGTCTGGTGTTTGTCACCAGTCCTGCAGCAGACGATAGTTGCAGGTGTGCAGGTATGAGCTGTGGAGTGTTTATCCAGCTGTAACAGCCACACAGTCGGCCAGAGGCAGCAGGAAGTCAGGCATGGTTAATGTTTGGGATACATAATCTTCACAGAGCTGCTGCCAGGTGCCTTCTTTGGCTCCAGTCTCACTGTCTTCTGGCCTATTCTTTTGTCTATCCAGTGTTCAGGAAAAGGAAGTGTGGTGCAAAGTGCTCTGCCTTGCAATAGGCATGGTGAGGCTACAGGACGTGGAAATAATCAAGACATAACCAACTACTGTTTGTGTGTTCTGTTAATTGTATTTGCCTTTTTGGTAGCTATTTGAAGATCTTCCCTGCTCACCTGAGGCATCTTTCTAGGTCCATCAAAAATTACTTAAAGGATGGTAGCAAATGTGGTTTGCACAGCCCTTTTAGCTCGAGGAGCAAATTCTTAACACTTCTCCTTTGATTCAAAGAGGACACTTTAATTCTTGAATTTCACTACTGCAAACATGACCTAAGGAAGGGCCAGGGTGGCCCATGGGAAATACTGTCCTTTTAATTGCCTATTCTTTGGAGTGGCAATCTACTTACAATGTAACAACTTCTGCTGTCTGGCTCTGGGCGTCATACAGCCTTTGAAAGGCTTCTGAGAAATGTTAGTTTCAATTGGTGCTGATGCCCAGATTCCAGCTCTTATCTTAGTTTCGGTGAGTGTGGGGAGAGGGATGCATAGCGGCAGCACTAGACAGGCTCTTTGCAGATCTCCTCAGCCAAATCACTTCTCAGGGTATATTCAGGGTTTTCTCAGGGTTGTATCAGTCTTCCCACAGATTATCAATAGTGTGCCTTGTAACAGCTGAGGTGGAGCTTGAGGGCGGTTGTCATCCTCAAGGAATTTCACAGGGTCCTTCATTTATCTATTCTGTGTTTTCCTATCACAGCCTGTGGAGTAGGAGTCCCTTTCATCATTTCCTGACCCATACATGGGTGCATAGGCTGTCTCTGCCACCCAAAGGAACCCAGCATCGAGTAGGTGCGGCACTTTTCATTACCCTGCCTGATCTCTGGACCTGTCACCCTCCCAGTGGGACATGCCTGGGACACGTGTAATTAACGGGGTATTCTCTGTCCTCTAGAGGAACAATCCGTCCATGCCAGAGGCCACAAGCTCAAGCTGGATGGAGATAACACATTTCTCCCTTTCATTTTCTCCCTTAATAGTCAGCATAGACACAATTATTGCTGGCTGATTTTAGCATCTCTAAAATTCCCATTGTTAGCAAAACTAAAGGCTGCTGTGGGTGCAAGCTGAGCTCATTTTTGACGTTCCAAAGAAAAAGGAGTATCACACATGACCAACTTTTTGTAAACAGTTTTGAACTGTTTTCTTAGAATTGGCACATTACCCAACGAACATGAAAGGGAAGGGCATCTCAGGTTTATAACTCATGAAATGACCCCAGTCCCTGAGTTTTTGGAACTTTGTTCTCATAGGTAGCACCCAGGGTAATGGCCAGACAGTAGGAGAGCAATGCAAAGGGCTGAACACGCTCACCATGTGTAAAGTCAGGACACTGGTTGGAAGTGTAAGAACTGCAGGGAAAGCGCAGCTCTGCACAGGTGTAATTTTCCTTATATTTTCATATGGGCTATGTGACGTTTTTGGTGGTTTTTTGGTTTTTTTGGGGTTTTTTTGGGTTTTTTTTTTTTTTTTTTTGTCAGTAATCATGCAATGCTGGTTAATTAACGGGTGTAGTTAGACTCTGTGTTATCAACAGAATGTTACGCATAAACATAATTTGCCCACGATCTTTGCACTCTGCTCTCAGGGTCGAAGCATGCCTTAGAGATGCCGTACCACTTATCCATGGGGTCTGCCATATGCTCTAAGCAATTTGCTAATTTATTCAATGAATTATTTGGGATACGGATCATTACCCCGATTTTCTAAGGAAATGAGGCTTCTGCAATTGCACCATTTTAAGTTTTCCGTGGTATCTCTTGAAACCGCCGACAAATCCAGAGATCCTCCAGAGATTTTGAGCCTGGGGCGCACAGCTCGCCCGGCAGCCGGGGAGCGGAGCATTGTGCACTGCGGAGCAGCAGCTCCATTGGCATTGCTGCACAACTCGAGGAGCGATGCTCAGGGCCGTGCGGAGCCCCGCACGGGGCTGGGGCTGGCACTGTCCCCGGTGTGACCGCTCAGGGTGCCCCGGGCCGGGGCTCCCCTCACAGAGCCCTCACAGGGCGCGAAATGGCCCCCGCGCGCGCCGCCGCTCGCCCCCGGCCCCGCCGCGCACGCGCGAGGGTGGGCGGCCGGCGGAGGGCTTTGGGGGGGGGTCCCTTAAAGGGCCCGGCGGCGGTTCCTGCGTCCCGGCCGGCGCTGCGGGACCCGCTCCCGCTCCTCCCGCACCTCCCGGCGCCCCGCCCAGGCGGCGGCGCTGCGGGCGCGGCCGGGCACAGCCCCGCACCCGCCCCGGCACTTGCGGCGGCGCCGCTCCTCGCCCGTAACCCGGAAGCGCTGCGGCGGCGCGGAGGGGGAGCCGGGACATGGCCGCTGCCCGCTCCTGCCTGCGCGCCGCAGCCGGCATGGCCCTGCCCGCGGCCGCGCGCGGCTGAGCCTCGACCTTGCCTTCCCCTTCCCCTCGGGCCCTCCTCATCCTGCTCCTCGTGCTCCTCTTCCTCCTCATCTTCCTCCTCCGCGGACGCTGCCGGGGCCGGGCCGGGGGCGGTGGCGCTGCGGGGGCCCCTCGCTGCCTGGCGGGGCGTCCCGGGGGCCGGGGCGGAGCGGGCGGAGCCGCGCGCGGTGCGGGCTGTGCGGGAAGGGGCTCCCCTGGATCCTGCATGTGCCGTGCGGGGGGCCGGCTCCGGGGCTGGAGCGCCTCACTGAGCCGTGGCATCGGGGAATTCATTTTGTAAATGTGTACGTGTGGCTCATGTGCTGCGAGGGGGGTCTAGGTCGTGTTTTGGAGAGTTGCATTTGCTGTAGCGTTAGTTGTGGGGGGGGTTGAGGGCTGGCTGTAGCCCATCTGTGTTACGTGGGGTTGTGTTTTTTGTTCGTATAAGCAGTTTGCAGGCTTTGAAGAGCTGCATTGCTGTTCCTGAACTGTAGTTCTTGCAAGGTTGCCATTGTTTGCGTTCTGGGAGGGCAGCTGGTGGCCTCGCAGGAAGGCGGCAGGTCGCGTCGGAGGAGGGCTCTGGGTCGGTTCCGTGTGACTTCTTTCCAGGAGGGGTTTAGCTTTTCTCCGGCGTCTCTGATGCCAGAACAAGGCCCCAGAATGAACGGTTTCTCTCTGGGCGAGCTGTGCTGGCTGTTCTGCTGCCCGCCCTGCCCCAGCCGCATCGCTGCCAAGCTGGCCTTCCTGCCCCCGGAGCCCACCTACACCGTGCTGCAGCCCGAGCAGCAGCAGGAGCCCGGGGCGGCGGCCGCGGCGGGCACCCCCACGGGATCGGGCACCTGCAGCCTGCACCTGAGCGAGCGGGCCGACTGGCAGTATTCCCAGCGGGAACTGGATGCCGTGGAAGTGTTCTTCTCCCGCACGGCCCGAGATAACAGGCTGGGCTGCATGTTCGTTCGCTGTGCCCCCACTGGCCGGTACACGCTGCTCTTCTCGCACGGTAATGCTGTGGACCTGGGCCAGATGTGCAGCTTCTACATTGGCCTTGGCTCCCGCATCAACTGCAACGTCTTCTCCTATGACTACTCTGGCTACGGGGTGAGCACCGGCAAGCCCTCTGAGAAAAACCTGTATGCAGACATTGATGCAGCCTGGCAGGCCCTCAGGACAAGGTAAATGGATATTGGTGACAAGGTATTTCTGTATCTCCCTTTAATCCTAGTAAGTCTGCACGGTTAACCTTGCTGAGCGGAAGGGAAGGGTTTGTAAATGGTTTCAGCTACTGTGGTGGCCTCACCAGATGTTCCATGAACAGCTACAGTGTGATTTACTGGATGGCTTCATTTGCTAAAATGATGGAAAATCCTTCATCCTTTGGCTTTTTCTAGATTTAGAGGATTATTCAGCTGTAATTTGTGTTAGCCATTGCTTCACCATTGAAAATCTCCATCTTGAGCAGGACATATTGCATTGGTTGCAGTTTGAGCTTGCAGACTGCAATAAACCTGTTGTTCGACACTTGCCTGCCATGTCTACACTTAGAGGTAACCCAGGCGAGCCAAAGCTCTGACTGAATTGGGCAGCAGCCTTGGCTAGGGATTACCAGGAAACTGCTGGTGTGCATGACATGTTTGGGGTTTCGTGCAAGCTCCTGCAACATAGATGTCTTTCTCTTTGGCCTCCAAACAAGTGTTATCCAATGAGTATGGTAGTGGGCTGGAAGGAAAAAGTGTTGACGTCTAGAAGTAGAGCTGGGGTTTCTGCCAGGAGATGCCAAAGTATGTGGCATCCAAAGGGATGGAGCAAGAGTGAGAAGGCTCTGGCAAGAGGCAGCATGGTGAGTGGAAACTGTGAGCCCTTGGCTTCTAGAAAATCCTGAGCTGCTGGCTCTGCCTCCTTGCTACAATTGATGGCCGTCCCTGGGCCTCGTGCTTCTGTCCACAGAAACCATGAGCTCTTTTTGCTGTTGCATAAGTGGTTCTTAAAGTATGACCTCACAGAACATGTCCTGAAAGAAAGAGCTTTAAAAAGCTTAAATTGTAGTAGGCCAAGAGACAAGAGCGATGAACATTTTCAGTTCTTGGCTCTGGCATTGCATAGACAAACTTGGCTTGCGTGAAATGCGTATTTAATGTCTATCTTGGGGATACGTGCCAGTTTCAGAAATAGTGACAGGAGTTGTTACTAATTTAGATAATTGGCTTTGCAAGAATCCAGGGATTGGTTAGTTGTGGAGTCCAAATGCCTTTTGACATTGCTCTGCCTAAGTCAAACAAAGAGCGGGGGGAGAAAGGTGTAGGGAGAAATTATCCTTGCACAGCATGTGTTCTGTCTGCTTGGTGAGCAAACCAGATTCTGGGCTTGTTTTCCAGGACTTTAAAAAAGGTTTGTTTCCTTGAATATAAATAATATGGTCTTATGTAAAGAAGTAATTTTGATATGCTCTATGCATAATAAATTATTAAGTGCCATACAACACATACGGGTGATGTAAATAAGGTTCAAGGGAGGAAAAGTGCTATGTCTAAACCAAGCCTAGTTAATGTTCATCCTTCAGTTGCTGTGTTTTCTCTCTGTTTCACTTGATGTTTTGGTGATCATATTATTTTATTTAAACCTTTGCAAGCTCTGAAAAAGCACTTTCACATCTGCCCGGCGGTGCTTCTTTGTAGGCCCAGAAACAAGGGGTTCCTTCACTTCAGTCTTTTAAGAAACCTGGTCCAGTACATGATGCCAACACGTGCCCAACCTGCTCTAAGAGGGTTGGGCTTCTTCAATAAAAGTATGACTGAACAGGTTTGTAGTTTTCCATTAGTGTCCCTTCAGTGGTTTATACAAGATCTAGGCTCTGCTTTCCACCTTAACTTGAGGTTTGAAATTTCCCAACTCCTCTGCCATGTTTGTTAATCCCACGTTTTAGTGTACCTTGAGAGTACAGTTAGAGTAGTTATCATTGGTCTGGTTTGTAGGAGCCAAAAGCCATTGGAATTGGGTGCCCAGGGAAGAGATGGCATCACCACCCTTGGAATAGTTCAAAGGTTGTGTGAATGTGGCATTTGGAGTGTGGTTTAGTGGTGAACACAGTGGTACTGGGTTAATGGTTGGACTCGATGCTCTTTGAAGTCTTTTCCAGTGTTAACAATTTCGTGATTCTACGATTACAGTATTTTAGGTGCCCAGTAAAGAATTCGGTCACTGTAAAGTGTTAGCTTCAATAGAAAGTTAATTCTATTAACAGATGACTGTGTTTGTAACAGGTATGAGCTGAAACCTTACTCTTTCTGCTGATGAATTTTCCAAGTAACAGTGTGAACTTTACAAGACCGATCATTTGCTAGTCCTCAATCCAAGTGGCTCACGACTAAGTGAAATATTCTGCAGCAGAAATACCAGTATGCCTCTTGAGGTAAAATGTCATGTTACAGGATTCCTGCTGCAGCAGTTCCTCAGTAGCTCCAGGAGACTGTGTATGCTTTCATGCTTAATGCAAATTCCTGGCGTTTGGCCTCCAGTCATATGGTAGTGAACTGTAATGCAAAGTTAAAAGTGATGTCTTAAAATAGAGGTTTACTGTGCCATCAAAAGCATTTAGTCATCTGTGCTAAGTTCTGTGGGAAGCTGTTGCTCTTCTGAATCCACCAGACGTTCCACCTGGCAGCAGAAAGAAATCATTAAAATGTTGGAAGTCTGAAACTCTTTTCCTTTTAAATTGTGCCTCTGAAGTACCACTGATACTTTGCAATCATTAATTTATCGGTGTCTTTTGAAATTTGCCTTGAGGAAGGTGGGGATTAACCTGTGCTTGGAGAAAGCTGTCAAATTTTAGAAACGATGGTGAGCTGGCAGGGGTTGCCATGATGGCTGCAGATTCTGACTGTGTTTTTTCAAGGTCCTGGAACAAGGATCTTGCTATCACATACATGTTTAGAAATCAAACCTTACATAACAAATGATTATAAAGCTATCTGAAAATGGTGGATGAAAAAATAAAATCATCAAATTCTTTTGTTCAGTTTCAGTTATCAGCCTATCTTTGCAAACTATTCTCCATTCTTTTAGTCTTTATAAAATAAATAATTTCCCCTGATTTAAAGGAATTCAGTATTTCTTCTTAGGAGTATACTATATCTTAAAGGATAATTTTACTGTTTTTGAATTCTGTCTTTCAGCCCAGTAAAGATGTTGACATACAATTTGGTTCCCTTAAAATGAATTTTTATAGATTTTTCTTCAGAGGCTGTAATTGTAGATTTGATTGTTTTCATTCCAGTATCAAGTATTGATCAGTAATTCAGTCTTTTATATGTATTTTTCTCCACTTGATTAACAAATTTCCATCTGATATCTCAGTGTTTCTCAAAAAGAGTTTTCTGTCTTATTGCTGCAGGTCATATTTTTGTAAGTGTTTTATTTTAGGCAGATTGGACTGATTTTGTTCTGTGTCAAAATCAGAACCAAATTGGAGAGAATGTGTATCAGACTGTCTTCTCTCATTGTCCATGTGGTTTTAAGTTGCTGCTTTTTGTTCAGATGTGTCTCTTATCCTAATATCTGATTGTCTTAATGCAACATCTGTACAAAATGACTTGATTGTTCTCCTCTTCCCCCCCTTTCCTGAATCCTACATGGGAAGGCTGAACTTTCTAACACTTTTACATTAAGACAATGTACAGTACTTAAAAACAGGATGCACATGTAGGGCTTGGGTTCAGTGCAGAAGAACAAAACCGTGGCTGCTTTGTCGATCACATGCTATTTATATTAAAATCAATTTGTATGTTCCCTAAAAATTTGGAGAAGGTTGGTGAAGTGTTTTAAAATCCCAGTCAAAAGAAAGAAGGCACTGCTGCCCCACTCCCTCTTCTTCTGTAGTAAAATATCAAAGAGCAGAACCTGTTGGTCCATCTTTTGGATCCTGAAAGGAAATGAAGAAAATGTAATTAATAAATAGTTTAGAAGAGCTGTTCTTGTTGCATTTAACAAGGTACAGCTTAATTTGTTTTTCATGGTGCACAATATAAACTAATTTTTAAGCTTTTAATAAATGATAAATGTTATTGTAATGTTTAAATCTTTAATTCTCAAAAAAGGTGCATTTGAATTTGTCTTTCAACCCATAGGAGAGCATTGGTTCAGTTTTAGTTTCCCTAATGCTTCTTGGTCAATACGATATGATGAAAGGAATTGAATTGTGAAGTTTTGTAGTAAAATCCACAGGCTTTTAATCACTGGGTAGCAGATAGAATGTTCAAATAGTTTTTTAAACTGTTTTGCCAAATTTAATGTTAAAAGAAATGCACACCAAAACTTTTATTATGCAGGAATTTTGTTCTTTGTGGTGCTGATTACCAGATTATTGCTGTTTCCTGTGTGGGAGCTGGTGGAGAAGTCTTACATTGAGTAAAATCAGGAAACACACCTAATTGGATTAGGCCAGAGTGATAACTAATCTTCTGAGGTTGTGTCAGTTTAGTTGTCTCCATTCTGATGTGATGAGGCGCTTACAGCTTCCCAGGTGAATGACAACTTCGGGGTTTTTTTACCTTGCCTAATCAAAACAGTCAATTTCTACTTTAACTTTCTTTGCAACAGAATCTTCTTTCACCAGCACCATATTTTGTGCATGATCTAAGCCAAATTCTTTAGATTAGATGCTTAAACGTTTTTATCAAAAGTTTCCAACTGAATCCTGACGTGACAAAGGGCAGTGCTTGGCAGAGTCACAATTAATAGTCCTTACTAATAGGAATTAATAGCGTTTCCTTTCTTCATGGAGCATCACCTGGTAGATTGTGCAGTCATAGCAGCTTTTCAGTAATGTTGTTACAATGTCTCCAGAGCATTGTTTTAAACTCCTATCCTCTAAAACTTAACTTACTCTACCTGCTATGGTCAATACTTCAAGAAAGGCTGCATATAGCCTTGAGCAAAAATAGATACATACACAACCCTCTGCTTTTTAATCTCTGCAATGAGCAGAGATTCATTCAGATGATGAGCATCCTTGGGACAAATACCAACAACTGTTCAAAACAGGTGCTCTGATGTTCAAAGTCATTCAAAATGTTTACTGAGCTTTGGTGTTGTATTACGTCTTTTAGTCACTGAAGTAAAAGTAGTTTTGTTAAATATTTCCCTGTTTCTGTCAGGACTACAAGATCAAAGCTTGTTTAAAAAGGAAAAAAAAGAGGAAACTTTTCACTTTCAAGGATGTTTTACAACTGGTGTTATTTGGGAATTAAATTAAGCTGCCAAAGAGCCTTTGGCTAACAGTACATGCTCTCCTGAGTGTGGATAGTCCTGAAATTCAACTGCCTGAACTGGAGAGATTGGTTTACCCTGATGTACAAAGGTTGTAGGACCTGGTTCTCAGCATCATCAGAGCATTGAATATAGAAGATTCCTAGAGGAACATATTGTTAAACCCTCCATGCTGAAGTAACTGCTCTTTAGCACTAAATTACATGAAGTGCACAGGAAAGGCATCTTTTCCTCTCTAGATAGAGAAGTGTCACTTTTTGAGGCTGAGCTGATGGTTGCTCTGCCTTGGCTGTTTGACCTGTGCATGTTGCTGGTAGCTCTTAGATTTGTTCAGTTTGTTCTTGACAGGGGAGTGTGAGCTGGACTGTGTGAACCTCAATGGCTTTGCTCTGAAGCCAGGGTCAGCCTCCAGTCCATCACAACCTCAAAAAGAAAAAAACCTTCCAAAATTCACTCTTTACTCCCTGTTACTCTGCTACTTAGAAACATTCCGAAGTGCTGCGCTAAGTTCACGCTGGTTCATTAGTTGAACGTAAGTAAAAAGAACAAGAGAAAAATGTAGCAGTGCTGCCCAGGACTGTGGAAATGGCTAGGTGGAAACCACTTCAGGGTAACAAATGGTTATCTGCCAGCAACTGGCTTTGTGGGAAAAACTGACAGTCAGCAAATGGATATTGCTCTTTCCATACTGAAGGAAGAAAACAGGTCCTTTGCAGTGTTTTGGGGTTTTTCAGTCCTTTGATGTTTCTTCATGTGGAGATGGACTAGTACAAGAGCAGTGGCAGGTATTGGCTGTTTGGAGCCTGACTGCTGGGACTAAAGTCTGAATTTCCTATTTCCTTTTAATATGATGTGTCAACGTGATGATACTAACTTTTCATCCCTGCCCCAAACCCACAAGTTCCACAGTTGTATTCTCTGTTGGTTTTAAGGCCAACAGTCTCAAGATTATGCAGCACTAGTAAAGAAAATAACCAAAATCCTGTGTTATTTGTTCTTTTTTCCTGAAAGCTGATAATAAATTTAATGAATAACTAAAATCCTTTCTGGCCCCCTTCACAAATTTAAATAAATTACAAGGCTGCATTGGAAGCAGTTGAAATGAGTCACAAAACAAGGTGCAGATGTGTTGTACCTAGCGTGCTTGTATACATTCAGGCTTGCTTTTGCCAAGTGCACATAAGAAGATCAGAAATATTTTCCTGTGGATTAGGAGATAGCTTCAGTTGCCACTGAACTTGAGAGGAGTTAAAGCCTACTATGTACAAGATGATGGGTTCCTTGTGTTTTCCTGACTCTAGGGAAAAACATCTTTTTACAATTTTTGAATGCTGGTGGCTCTTAGGTATCTGAAATGAAGTGATTAAGAATTAGTTTTTGTCTGAGTCTTAAAGCTTGGGTTTGTATGGCCTAAAATACAAAACCAAACCAACTGATAGACAGTATCTCCCTGTATCTCCTGTGTCAGTTTGTGGTGGATAGTTGAGATTGCTGCAGACAAGCACTGGTGAATTGAATAAGCAGTTTCAGTGACCCGTTTGGTACTGCTTCATCTTGACTGCCCTGCTTTCCAGTTTTTGGATGAATGACTTATACTGGTCTTGCATGCTCAGCCTGACATCTGATGATGAAGCTCAATTTCATTCCTGACTAAAACTGAGTGTTTTCTTGGCAGTGTGGGGTTTTTTCAGTGTGTCAGGTTTAGGAGCAGTGGGAAATGTGGGATTGCAAACCCAGGAAGTGCTGTATGAACACAGTAGAATAAAGATGCTTTTAACAGAAGGCTGAGAATGTGGAATGGGATGGATGAATAGTGCAGTGTCAGCTTAAGGACAGAGGAACATCTTTGCATTCTTTATTCCAAGGGCTAATTTGAGAAAAATGGGTTACTGTTATTTGCACATTAAGCTCTGCTGCCCACAAACAATCACAGAAAGGTGCAGGCATAGGTCAGTTGTATAATGACAGAGTTATACTGGCATTATCTGTATCCATATCTTTATATTTTTAGCCAATTTGTTAGCTTTACAGAACAAAGGTTCTCCTGTTAGAATTCAACATTGTGGTTGGATTTGCTGATTATGAGACCAAATAATACAAAGGCACAAAATTGGGCTAAACAGCTGGATCTGGCTCAATGCCCACCCACCTTCCCACCCTTACTTTGATGTCTCCTGATAAGCACATGCATGTCTTTGGGAAAATCCCTATAATCATGAATTAAATCTGTAACCTCTCAACTTTCAAAAAGGGGAATTCCATGTGGGTTAACAAAAAAAAGAATGATGTTGATGTGGAAGATGAGGTTTTAAGTTAGTATACTTGCCTTGAAGTCTAAAGGGAAAAATTTAAATGAGAGGTAACCTCAAAGTATTGCTTCTGGTTTTTATTTTGTGTTGCAAATTTGTTAGAAGACCTTCACATATGCTTTTCTGACAGTAATATTATTTATTGGTACAGTCTCTTGAAGTTCTTTCTAGGTGTACCTTCAAGATGAAAATTCTGTTTTCAGCTGTTGTTAGGGAATTGATTGTCACGTTAGACAGTTTGGGCTATGTTTTTAGGAAGATTAGTGTTCCTGTGCCTTATTAAAAAAAGCCTGCTTACGTATAGAAATGTTACTTTAAGAACTTTGACTCATGGGAGCCTTATTTATCAGCCCAGGCATGCTGCTAAATGAGCTGCATAGCTCAGTGTCTGGCAAGTGACCCTTCTTAAGGCATGCAGTGCCAGCTAGAAGCTCTAAGATACTCTTTTTATTATTTTTTTACAGGATACTGCTACATTTCTTATGATCCCAGTATGTTACACCAGTAAATTTTAACTCTGTTCTATGGCATGGCCATTTCTTTCTGTGTGCAGCAGAACAACTGTGGGATTATGGATAATGGGAGCCAACAAAATTTAAAGGTCTAATTCCAACTTCAACACATTTCTCAGGAAAGCACTCTTTAATAGTATGGCTTGAAATGTTTCTCCTTTAATAAGGTTGTTTATAATGGGCTTTGCTCAGATTAGAAAACCTTTCTAAACATTCCTAACTTTTAGTTAGCTTTGCTATGAATGTCCTTACAGGGCTGGAAAAATGGTGTTCAACATCAGCAAAGGAGCAAAACCAGCTGGTTTTTTTTCCAGTATGCAGATAAACTGAGATTAGGTTTGGATTATTTTAGTATTATTCCATGCATCTTAGTCGTTCTTTATAATAAATTAAACAAGACATTTTGTCTTAACTGCTACACTATACAATACATTGCAAGCCTTAATAATATGCAAAATTAAAAAAAAGCCAACAACAATACAAAGTGAACTTCTTTTGAGCGCTTTATAACCAAAATGGTGTGTAGAACTATTTACACTTTAAAGGAAAGTTTGAGAAGTTGACTTGCTGCCTTAAGCATTGGACCAGTTTGGGCAGAACTTAATCATTGTCTCAACTCTGTACAAATTTGTCTTCCCCAACATCTGATGAGTTTGTTTAAGTGAGAATTTGGCTGTAGGACAGCCTGGAGAAAGTGACATCTTTTAAGAAAATGCTCTTGGTATTTTTTGGTTAGAACTTCATTTCTCACAAAGGTGTTTGTATGTTTAAGGGTTGTTTTGGATTATTTTTTGAAAGAAGTAGCTAAGTTAGTATAACATTTACTTTGGAGGTGTTCCCTGGACAATTCTTACCTCGAGGCAGCTACTCAAGAGCCAGTCTGTTTCCTCCTTCTGCTAACACTCAAATGTACCTCAGCTTGCATATTTAAGTTGTAGTACACATTTTGTTTGTAGTATATTTTGTTGTAGCTGCCTACTGCAAAAAGCTCGTCCTTTTCTGGTAAAGCACGGGCTTTAATGTGTGTTAATGTTACAGAAAAAGTTACTGTTTCAGTCTGGGTATCTCATCAAGTGCAACAAACTGTAAAAGTGCCGGAGTTGTGGGAAGAGGCGGGGTAATGTTTCAGCTACAGTTTTGCTATTTTTATGCATAGGGTTTATGAACGTAACCTTTGCTCACACTGGTTAATAAATACACTGGGAGTGAACCATGTGTTGCAGGCAGCGCTTTCTGATGCAAGAAGCAGCGCCCTTTGAGGAGTCAGTACAGCAGTTGAAGATGTTAAGTGGGGTTTTAACCTTAAGCCTGGCCAGTGAGCCTAAAAGGTTTTGACTTGCTGTATCTCTGCCAGCTTCCAACCTTCTGTTTCTCTGATAGCAAAACCCTGTGCCCTCTGCCCTGAACTCCTGCTAATTATTCATGTAAGGTGATGTTCAAGTCTAAAGACTGCCGTGCATAGGCCCAGTACAATTAGTTCTTTATGCCCTCTTTGAAATTTATACTAAAAATCAATCTGATAATGCAGAAATGACTATCTGTAAAGGAATACAGGCACAAAGTTGGCTTTTAGAAAAAGAAATTGTTCTAATCTGTATTTACATTAATAAAAAATGAAGATGACGGAACATACTTGAAGATAATTTGGATCTGAAATTTTTGATAGATCTTGAAAGATAATATTGTCATAAATCCTGAATGTTCATAGAGTTTTGTAGAGAGCGAGTGGGTTGTAAAGTCTCCTTGATTTATTGAGTTCATTTTTTTCCTAAGATGAAGGAATCTGGTGCCAAATATCCCACCCTTCCAAACTGGATGTCCTTCTGTCAAAGCTCACCTAAGATCTCTAGATCATTTTGTGTAGAACATTGAACAGACACTATTGACACAAATAGGATCTGGCACCTCCCAATTATTTCAGGAAATTACTCTTTCTATCCAAAAATCCACTTTAATATTCATAATAAAGAACATAAAACCTAAGTACCATGGCTATTTCTTACCTGGATATAGTTCTACATTTGTTGCATTTCAGCAGCAGATGAAATTGCACTAAAGATTATTATTCTCTTTGGTTGACTTTCACAACAGTATTTTATTTTTCTTTTTTTTTAGTACATAAATTTGTGTGTTAATTTGAAATAAAGGTAGCAGTGTTAGCTTAAACTTAGCTCATTTAATTGCTGAAATTTTGAGGGGCAGAGGAGGATTTAGCAGGCATTGTTTGTTGTCTGCTACTCTGTTTTTCATCTTACCACTATTCCTGGTGTTTCTGGGCCATGTGAACTGTGTTCTTTCCTGTTCTTCTCCACAGAACTGGCCAGACTTCCTCCTAAAAAAGGTTTAAATTCTCATTCCCTATTTCTCTTATGCCTCTCTCTTGGAAACTTGTTGGTATTAGGAGAAAGGAGAACAATATATCCATTGGAACTGTGCAGAGCAAAATAGGAAAAATGTGGATTGGGGGAGTAAAGAGTAGTAGCTTGTAACAGCAAGTGTCCATGTTGTGAAATGGTGAACTGCAGAAAACCTACATGGCCAAATGCCAATTTGGGTAGTAACCTAGACATTAATACACTTCTTTTCCAAGCACTGTGCTGTTATCTGCTATTTCAAAAATAGAAACCCCAGCAGTACAAGACTTCTTTATACTGTGCTGGTTTATTGGGAGGCATTTAAGTGCCGGTGTGGCATGGACTGGAATTGCTAACATTTTTTCCTGCATAACCAGTTGTTCTGTGGTGATACTGCATACAGTCAAGCAGGGGGAGGCTATATGTTTTACAAGGGCTGTGTCAGAGACACAGGCAAATAGGAGCATGAATAAGATCCAGAAGCTGCTTTTCTTCTCATTTTTATTTTTTTAAATTTCTAAGATGCAGCTGCAGATGGGTTTCTACCTTTAGCATCAGCTGAAATAATGACCTTAAGTGATTGCATTAACAGTTGTCCTTCATCCACTTTGAGGTACTTCTGCTTCTTGTAGCATAGCTGGCAATTGCTTGGTAAGCGTCCATTTCTGAGAGCAAAAAGTTAACTAGCAAGAAATCTTTCACTAAAAACACTACAAAAGCAGTTGGCTCTGCTAACACTAGGTGTGTTGGCAGAAAACAAAGTCTCCAAGTCTGCTGTTTGATCATTGTTAAAACCTCTTGATTTTCACAATCTGGGCAAAATGTCTTTTACTCCAGTGATCCCAGATAAGACAGCTGCATAAGCTGAACATGTGTATATGACCTGGTTTCAGGACTGAATTTTATCATCTGAGTTTCAGAAAGCTGGTACGTTTCTAGGTGTACAGATGTATTCTTCCCATTTTTTAGAATAAGATTTGTTACTTTAGGACCGATTAAATTTACTGATGCTTAATCATTAAAGCATTACTGATGCTAATATCATTAAATGCAGATATGTTTCTGTAATAAATTACTTTTTTGGGGCTATCTTTTCACTTTCTTAGCACAAGTCAGATTTTATAATCACTTCAACCAAACAGAAGTACACAGAAGAAACTTCAACTCTGTGCTGAATTTTATTGTACAGAGTTCTAAGTAGTATTTACTGGGAGAAGGGAAGAGGGATTTAGTCCCTGGGTTTGTGGTGATAAAGACTGTGGCTAGGAAATTTGATTTTTAAGCTCTGAACTAGTTATCAGTGGTCTGCTGTTCTAAAACATATGGCACTGTTAATCCTGGTGATTGCTATATATTTTTTTAATCATCTTAGGTTTATATTGACTGTTACTGGGGGTTGAACATTGATTGTGCTAAAAGTTCATTAAAGGAACATGTGCAAGATGAGGATGCTTGGAAAGAAAAGAATAGATGAGTCTGATTTAAAAGTCAAGAGTGCCAATATAAAAATGGCACAGAAAAAAACAACACAGAGGTTTTCTTGTCTCTGAAAAGACACTGGATTAATCTTTTCAGGTAATAAACTGCTTTCATGAAATGACTGTCATCTTCCATTTGTCACGTATTGTTCTTGATATTTGCTGGAATATTTAACGAATCCACTTGAAAATGGATAATTGAGCAAGACAGAGACTCGTCAGGAGAGTTGTGTTTTTCTGCAAGGCTGTGAATTTGGCACTTTTTGAAAGCAGATGTTTAAACATATGCAGATTCACGCTGTGACAAAGCTCAGTGTTTTGAGCAAATAAAAAATTGGTATGTGTTTTCTCCACTTACCATGGGGTGGGGAAAAATAGAGGTTACAGTGTCATTTATCCAAGCAGGATTTTCTCCTATTTATAATTCACGAGACATGTCATTGCAGAGGAAGAGCCTATTGTTTTGATTCTTAAATCAAAAGAAAATACTGTCTTTCTTCGAGTCTGTGGAAATGGTTAGAGTAACTCAGAGAAACACCAAATGTTTCCAGGGAATTGAAGGACTGTCCAAGCAGGATGTACGGCCTCCTGGATAACACAAACCATGCCACATTTTTACTGGGCTTCTCTATAGAGTCCTTCAGTGTTTGAGATACTGCATTTCTCTGAGAGGAGCTCATTCTTACCTAATAACTTAGTTCTTCTACAGTGCTTAAGCATGTTAATGTAAGTCTATAAAGGAGACAGAAATCCTACTGCCAGCTGAGTCATCTTCATACAATGCTGGCTGCTAAAAGGCTCATGTTCTGCGGACAGATGCCTTCATCTGCTGTTGATTCTTTTTAGGAACATTGGAGCAGTTTGCTGCCATGGATCACTTTTGTATCACAACCTCTCTGCCGTTCTTGTTCTCCATCCTGCCTTTCTGCTCTCTCATCTCTTTTTTGTTGGAGACTCAAATCATTGCCTGAGCTACTCTAATGCTTCTGCGTGGAGGAAATGTTGTATCCAGTTTGTCTGCTTGCATTCCTGCGAGGTCTTATCCATTCCAGCTCCTGTGTAATCCTCTTGGACTCCAGCTCTGGTGCTCTGTGGGAGAGACAGCATTCAGATTTGCAGGGGTCTTTGAAGAACAGTGTGAAAATGTCGGCTGTAATAGGATTTTGGATATGAGCACCTGCTGTTTGTGTAGACAGTTCAATTTTTTCTTTGTTCTCCTCTGTTAGCATTATGGAGGTAATACTTGAATCTTTTCTCTTTTTACCAGCTTGTGTTTTAGATACAGCTACAGTTGTCTGTAAGTGATGTAAGGAAAATGCTGTATCAGTGCCACATATTTCACATTTAATGGCTTGTCAGCTATATTAAATAATCGTAGCAAAACCAAGTCATTTAATGTTGCTAATATTTGAGAATATGAAGTTCTTAGTAAGACCTGTAGATGAAATAGCTTTTACTTAAAGACTGAGACACAGACAAAATTACAATAAACAGATAAAAGAGCATGCAAAAGGAAGGCAAGAATGGAAAGAAGCACAGACAACAAACAAACTACAAAGCAGAAGCCCTCCACACAAAAGAAAATATTTTGAATTCAAAGAGCAGTAGAATTTGTTACCTGAACAGTTCAGGGGCCGAGATCTATAGATATATTTGAGTGCTCTGCTTTGTCTTTTTTTCACCTAATCTTGCAAATATTAGTCTCCAAAGTATTAATTCCAGTGTGGGTAAACCACTTAATGCTGCTATAGCATCCAGGCAACTAACTGCCTTCAGCTGAATTTCCAGATATACGTCTAATTTAAGATCCTTAGGTCAGGAATAGCTTTTTTATGAAGTTACAGTGTGACTAACCAGCTGTGCAAACCTGGTAAGACATTTTTGGTGAGCTTTGCAGTTTGATCCATTCCAGCCTAGGTTAGTCTTGTTTCATTCTATGCTTATACAGTTCATTTTCACATGATGACACATTGAAAGAAGACTTAACTGGAGCCATTTCTTTTTGTCTTGACTGTCCTGGTTTGTGCACAGTTATTCCCTGTTTTGTGGGCAGCTGGGGTGTAGCTGGTGGAGGGGGAGAAATTCAGACATGGGTGGAACAAGCAGCAGGTCTGGTCAAAAGCCACCCTACTCCTCCCATGAATAATCCCAGCTCATGAGTCAGAGCTTAAGCCTTGCATGGGTGCAGCTCATGGCAATTAGTGCCACAGCAGGGTGGCCTCACCTCAGCGAGGTGCTTTAGGTGCAGGGGAAGGGAAATACACCCAGAAGTTGGTGTTTGATGTGAGGAGTCCTGGCAAGAGCAGAGACAGAGGTCGGAGGGGCCTCAGTGGAATTGGAAATTCCTCAGATGGAAATACTAGCAGAAGAAGAAGACAGTGCTCCTGAACAAAAATGCTTTGAGAACTGTGGAAGAGCTGCAAGATTGTTTCCTCCAGGCTTGTAAAGCCTCAGTTTCCCAGTGCTGAGCCAAGGCTGGTGAGGAGGGTTATGTGATGGGCTTGGGAGGTGAGCCAAAATGCATTGGCTCACTGTGAAATTTCAGCTTCAGGAATAAGGCAAGGCTCTCCAGTTTGGAAGTAGTTGAAATCAAAGAAACAGCTATGAAAGCACAAAACTTGTGGGAATGTATAACCAGTATTAATATTTGCACTCAGGTTTGCTTAATGTCTCCTAGGGAATCCATTTCTGTGTTAGTTGACACAGACTTGTTTTAACTGAAGTCTTTACATTAAAAGATAATGGGTTGATGTACATGGATATCATTAAATCTTTCTTGTTTTTCATAGCAACCCTTACTAGGTGCACAATTTTAGGGAGTAGTTTACCTTATTTTTCAGGTTTTGAGTGTAGGATGCCCCAAAAGTGCAGCCTTTTTGCAAAAGTAAAGATGATTGAAGTTTTAATGTCACCTCAAGTGTTGTGAGGAGTACACTCATCTATCTTAGCTCTGTTATATTAGAGCATAGGTTATGTGTGCAGTTGAAGTAAAAATACCTCAGCAAGAGAGAAATGAGATAGACACTGAGGGTGAAGATATTGGATTCCTTCAGAAGCTACTGTAGGAAGAGCTGCTCTGTGAAAGTAGCTCATTTTTTTTCTACTGTGTCAACTTATTTAAATGTACCTGAGAGAATGACTGTATAGGTTTTGTACACTGCTTACAGTAAAGAGTATATACCAGAAGTAGCTGGCTCAGTATTTGTGCATTATTGATGCTGTGGTCATAAAGATAGTGCTCAGTGGCCAGCAAAAGTTTTAAGTCTTCTGTATTCCAGGTTTATTTGCTACAGAGCATGTTAATTAAATGCAAAATACTTCATGAAAGTTAACTCCAGTGCTCTATTTTTAAAATAACTGGAGTAAAAAATTCATTTTATATGCCATTTACCTGTTGTGTCATGGGACTAAATGGTGTGAATCAAGATTGGTCTAAGAAAGCACTTTGGAAGAAGCAGGAAACTGTGATGAGTAGAGAGCTCCCATGTTTGTTCAAATTCAAAGCTATAATCTTGGACCAGTGCTGTCTGCAGAACTCCAGTTGATTTTTGAGGGTGCTAAAGCAAAGAAAGTTTGGGGCAGTGAGAATTATGTTTGAATATATCGTCGTGTTTAGGTCCTATTTTCATTAGCTTCTTGTATTTCAACTTACAGTAGGTTTGGTTTGTATTTGCTCATATGATTAGAGAAATAAAACAACCCCAAACATTTAGAGGTGGTTATTTAGGAATTAATTTAGGAGGGTGCTCACTCTCCCTCTCATTGCATGAATGTGCACTGAGTTTGGAGTGTTATTCTCCTTTTGTCATAAAGCAGTGGAATAGTGAAGGTAGGAGTTCAGCAGGTGGCTGAGCCACATCATTGCTCGTTTTTCTTGGATGTTTTACAAGAGTCCTTTTTGCTTGTCAGTGGCCTTCTTGCTTTCACTCAATATGAAAGAATTAATGCTTGTAGGAGTTAAATTATTCTATTACATCAGCATGCCTGTGGCACAAGTTCCTGCTGAAATTTCAGTGCACATTTAATGAAAATTCTGTTTCCTGCTTCCCTGCTATCTAGGGAAATAAAAAACCAAACAAGCAACCAAGAAAAAAAAGCCCAACAAACTCTCAGTCAGACAGAAGCAACTGTTCCAAATCTGTTTGTTGTTTATACATAAAACTGCTAGTTTGTGTGGTAGATAAATGAGAAATCTATCATAAAGCAAACACCAAAATCGGTATCCTGGGTTATTGTGGTGGAGAAAAGTTATAAATGCAGTTGAGTCCTTAGTATAAGAGAAAACAAGGGAGGTTTTACTTTTTAGCTCCTTAAAAACATAAATAGATGTGCAAACACGGGTTGCCTATCTTTTGCCTGGGGGAAAAGGAACTTCCTTGTAATGGTGAAGCTGGGGAAAAAAAAGGAAGGGAATGGATTTACTGTTCAAGAGCACTTGGCTTGCTCTGAGGCCTGAGCAGTTTTACTTCAGTCAGAGAAGGTGTTTCCCACTTTGAAACATGACAGTTTCAGGAGTCTATGTTTGAGGCACATGAACAAAAGGTGACTTAAAGCTGTATTTCAAAGAGGAACAATTTTTAGACAAATTAGTATTATTTGGATTAAAAAAAGAAGTCGCCCAGCTGTCACCCCAAAGCCACTCAGTGCAGATTAGCATAATTCAGTTAATTTAAAAGGTAATCTCATTACAGTTTGTACTTGAGAATGCCATGAAATACCATTTACCTTTACCTAGCCTGGTTGTTCAGGGCAAACTTGCAGTGGCTTCACTCCTCAGCAGTGTGTAGATCCCTGCTTTTGTCATGAGCTCTCCAGTGATACTCAATATCCTTGCCAGGACTTGGCTGAACTGTGAGCACTGTTCTCAGTGTTTGATGACAGATTGCTGATTGTCACAGGATAGTAATCAAGAACCAGTTGCAGTGATTTCATGCTTTGGTATAATTAAGTTACTGCAGGGCAAATCATCCTCCTTAGAAGTACCTAGAAGTTGCTTTCACTTGATTAATTTATTATTGATAAGAAAAGAGGAGCTGGTACATCACTGGATTAGTGCTGCAGTCACAGAGTCCAGCAAGCCTGTAGGAGTGTGATATTTACTAATAACTTCCAAAATTGGCTGTAAGAGGACATTTTCAAGAGTCAGAGGTTCGTTCTGTAATTCCACTATCACCTTATATTGGTTAGCCCTGGGGTTTCTCCATAGCATAATCAAATATCTGGTGCAATAGTAAAAATAATAGTGATATAAAACTGTGGTGGATTAAATTTCTCTGTCATCCATTTAAATTATTTTGAGAGTGAACACATTTGTGGAATTAATTGTCTGTTCCTGTGACTGTGTGCTGGGACATACGCCAGAAAAATTGGTCTCTTTTGCAGCTTTATAAGCCAGAATACAACCCATTTTTGGCTCCTAGCACCATGAAAATGTGATGTGAAATAGAGTGTGGTGTACCTGAACTTGAATTGCATAGTACTTGTAGGCCTGGAGAGGAAGAAGATGAGAAGGAGGAAATCTCATGATTTAAAGAGTCAGTGTCAGTAAAACCGTAAAGAATTTTAGACCTATGTTTGTGTGAATTCAAGGAAACTGGAGAAACTGGCACAGGGACACTTTATGTGTGCCAGGGTTTCCTGTGAATCTCGAAATCTGATTTTTCTCATTTGAGAGTTGTTACGGTTAACTCAAAAAATCTTTAATCTAATGTCTTCCTCTCAATTTAGTGTTGGCATTTAGACTGAAAATCTGCTGTAATTTCTCTGATATTTTGGCTGACATGCTGGAGTGGCACTTGCTGAAGCACAATGCAAAATTCAGTGTTTTGTTCCGATGTTTTAAGTTTCTTGCAATAATCATTATTGAGTAAGTTGCTGGTGTTGACTTATTTTAATGTAAAAGTCACATGACAAAATCATAGTCAATATATGCAATTTGCATGTGTGACTTAATTGAGGATTTTTGTTTTTCTTTCTACCCCCCCCCAAAATTAGATTTTTAGATTCATACAGGATTAAATAGCCACTTTTTTCTGAAAATATACATGGTTATCTTATTTATGATTATGATGCTAGAGAATACCTATCTGTGGTTCTTAACAAGTGATCTAAATTCCTCTGGATTGTTAGAGATAATGCATTTTGAAAAGATGATAAATAGTATTTTGTGACAAATGGGTTTGTGTAAACAGAAGGAAACAGGCTTGAATAGGTTATGAAGAGCTGAGCACCTGTATGTTCCTGTAAAAGTGCTCTAGAAGTCATTATTTCCTCCAAATTGGGTCATGATTTGTGTTATTCCTGATGTATGCTGGATTTTCTTTGTGTCTTGAAAATAATTTATTTTGTGGATGTTTGCTGGAGAGGGGGGTGCCCAGTTTCAGACTCAGTCCCCTTGTGAGAATCCAGAAGCTGGTTACCTCATTTTCCTGGCCTTGTAAATTCATGTACTTTGTGTTGTAAGGAGGAACTCGCCCATCAGTCCCTACCTTGGTTTAGTGGCAGTCAAACACTAAGTCTCAGCAGTGTTATGGAGTGGGGTTTGTGCCATCAAAGTGCTCTGCTTAAGCAGTTTCTGAAAACTCATTTATTGCTGTTGCTGTATACAGGCTGCTCTCTATGCTTTCCTGTTCAGGTAAGGGATAATGGGACAGCAAATACCGTAAAAATTCAAACCGAAAATACAAGGTGAGGTTAACTTCATGGATTCAGTAAAAAAAGGAGTGGCCTCATTAATATGTATTTGGCACTTTTGAGGACTGGCAGCTTTGGCTGTGAATGTTGCAGGGGTCCAGCTGTGACACATCTGGAGTCCTTGCAGCAGCATTCCACTGGCGCTCTCCACTGAGCAGGGAGAGAGTAAAAACAGCAGTGGTAACATTTCTAGCTCTGTGGCTCAAAGCTGGAGCCCTGGGGAGAGGAGGGGTTCAGAATCTTAGGCTCACAATTAAAGATGCTTTGAGATAACACATAGTTTGCACGTGGTGCTGTCATCCAGGAAGTCTGAGGTGCTTTGCATGGCCATTGATCATCGTTGATGTTGTATGAGGAAACTGAGGAGGGACATGGCCCGAGCCACACCCAAGCTGGGGAGCTGGAGGTAGTGTCTCATCCTCCTTTGCTGTGCTCTGTCAGCAATATTCCCACTGATCTGCTGGCATGACTGAGGTCTCTTATTACTCTGTGAAGGAGTAAGTCAAAGAGTTGGGGTGTGGATTCTTAATACTCAGCTTCTGTGCACACAGCTCATGCTAGCATGGGGAGACCAGAATTGCTGGTTAACCTCATTTGTATTTACTGAGGCAGTAACACATGGGGAAAAACACCCAAACTACTGTTATTATAGACTGTGGAGTGTTTGGGGGCCTTAGCTGGATCTGGCCTGAAGCTCCAGGTACAGAGAGCTGCCCTGCTTGTGAAGGTTGCTGGGGTTTTTTTCTCCACACATAAATGAAAATGTGTAAGCCACACCGTGTGCTTGTGGGTTATTGAGACTAAAATAGGCTGGAGAACTTTGAGCTTTACCACCTGTGTTTGTGGGTAAGGGAGAGCAGAAGTGCTTGCACCATTTGTACAGCAGTAGCTGCACATCTCAGTAATGGAGTTTCCTTTGGGAAAAAAAGTATGCTTGCCCTTTTTTCTTCTCTTTTTTCCCCCTTTGTGAAAGCAGAGTTTTGCATATGGCCATGGTAACTGAGCTGTTTCCTGCTTTGGCTTTGCTGAAGGCTGGTTTCCACATTGCTGTGTTGCCCTGCCTGTTTAGAACTCTCTGATGGGGCTCCACCGGAGAAGTGCCCAAGCATATCCAGAAATTTTCCTTGGCTCTCCTGCTCCGTCGGATGGAGCTCTGTTTCCACAGAGACCAAAGCTTGTGTGTTTCAAGGAAGTTATTTTTAGGAGCTGCTGTTTAGCTGGTGGAAATACTTTCTTCCTTAATAGGAGAGCAGACTGTAACAGGATTCCTCTTTTTCCAGAGTGTCTTTTGCCTTCTTCTGCCATGTTCTTTCCCTTTTTCTTTGTCACCCAGTTTCCCTGTCATTGCCACCTTCTTACCCATGTCTGCTCTTCCCCTCTTCTCTTTCACTTTCTGTATGACTGCTCCTGTTGTGTAAGGGTCTAATACAAGGAAGTTTGCAGAGAGCGAGGGAGGGACCCAGCCTCTGCTTTAAGAATGTTGTGTTTTACAGATAAAGCCCCCAGGTGGGTTTGTACCTGGGCTGAGTCACCACTGGGCAGCGTTTGTGAGGACAAAGAGGATCTCGGAGCCAAGCCCTGGCCCTCAGGACCTTGCACAGCTCAATTATTCATGACCTTCACTCATGGGTTGTCCTGTGTCCTTTGGCCTCATGATAAATAAATATTACATGTAGCTGTTTCTGCTGATGTTTGTGGTAAGCTCGATATCTCACTTGCTGAGTGATGACCTAATGGTAAAGGGTTTCAAAAGATAAATCTGTTACAGTAACTCTTCTGCCTTGAAAAGGGGAACTGCCCCTAAATAAAATAGCCCCAGAGATTATTTTAGTTGTCAGCCAGTAGGAATGTAAAGCAGAAAAGACACTTGCTCTGATAGGCCAAAAGTGCACTAACTCATATTTTAATACCCTTTTACAATTATTTGTTTTGTCCAGATTGTCACGTTTCCTTTCTGTGGAGTGGGATATTGAATAGCTGTAGTGATGAAGGGCTGCTTTAAGTTTAGATGTATCTCTGGGCTTTTTTAATGATGCTATAGACTGTCTCTGACTTTACCTGGCATAGTATGAAGCAGAGTACCTATTGCCACAACAGCAAGGTACTCCCCTTACAAAACGAGATGTTTTCAGAAACAAAATAGCACCAGAAGGAGGGAGTCTAAAGCAGATCAGTGTTGGAGAAAATTGCCACACTAAGGCAATTAGATGTGTTGAATTCTCTTGCTGTTCTATGCTGTCCTGTTATCTTGTGATTCTCATTCAAACATCTGTTTCCACATTCTGCTTATATTGTAAACCTTTTAGAAAGGAAACCTCACATTTATCACGATACCACGGGTCAGGATGGCATTGCAAAACCTACCAGCATTAATATCATTCCAAGCCCACTGAAATGCCGTGTAGGTGATCGTGTTCCAGCCCTGTCTTCCTGTATATCCCTGATGCTGATGCATTTCTGCCTGTCTCTAGTATGATGCAACAGCTGGCAGATAGGCTGGATGCATGTGGTGGCTTTGGGGTGCATGCCTCCAGCCCTCCCCATCCAGCAGCTGGAACAAAGTCTGGGATGACAAGACCTTGTTCCAAGGTCCTGTTAACAGAGTCAACCAGGCCCTGCTGTGTGCTGGACCATATCTGACACTAAGGGAGAAAGAAAATCTGCTAAAAGAGCTGCACAACATCTCTTTAAAAACATCAGGCTGTGGCTGTGGTGACAGACCACCAGCATCAGCTGCTGCTTGGTTACCAAGAGGATACAATTTTACTCCTGAGAGATATTTTTATACAGTTGCTTATTCATATAACAGTAAATGCCAAAAGCACCCTTATGCTCAGCAATATAAAAACACTAAGAAAACTTCAGTTTCACAGAGGCTACAATCCAGTCTAGTTATACTTCATCATGAAACAAGGCAGTCTTGACAGCCTGTAATTGGACGATTAGTAGTGGATTATTCTTAATTTTAATTATTAATTGATCTTTCTTCTATTGTAATTATCTCTTTTGGCACTTAACAAATAATTTAGCTGCTTGAAAGTCAAGTACTCTCCAGGCCTGCCATACATCTTGCAAGCAGCTTTGCAAGGAAATTGAAACCCTCCAGGTGTACATGGGGTGCAGCCTAAGCTGCAGGGTTTGCTTTTTATTGTCACAGCAATGACCACAGGACTGTAGGTGGTGTAGACTGTCAAAAAGACGTGTTTTACACAAATAATTTTCTATTAGAAATGTGTTCTCTTCTGCATTCCATTATACAGCTTGCAATGGGAGGTGGAGTTAACAGAGAGAAATCTTCTGGGTAAATACTTTATAATTGAGTAACAGCTTTGATTTGCAGCTTTCCTAACAAGTTCCGGTGGCCAAATACTCTTCACTTTTTCCTATCCACTGTCACCTCCTCCTGTGCCCCTTCCAAATGCCTTTCTATTTTGCATATATTAAATGAAAACTGAATTAGTCTCATTCTCAGCTTTTTTTGCAGTGTGAAGCAGCACACAGGCTGGGAGAGTTTCATAAACTGGATGGGAATATTTGGGAGCCATCCAGGACTGGCTCTGAACCCTGCATTTTATGGAATGATGTATTTTTATAGTTACAAAATAACCTTGACATGTCTTAAACTGGCAAAGAAAAATGAGGAATATTTTAAACTGATCAGTGGCTGGTAAAATGAACAGAGCTGTTGTCTTTGTGTCACTAACAAGGCAGTTTTGTCTTCTTATTCCAACTGCATGGAATTAAAGGTGGGCAGAGGAATAACTGTCTTGTTTAATGGTGGAAGGGCTGTTAGCCTTAGGACATCCAGCTGAAATTCCTGAGAGTGACTCTGGGTAGGGGGGAAGTCTCATTTATAATTTGCTGTGCTGTGGAGTGAAAGACAAGAGCTGTTCCTGAAAAGGTGAAGATTAATGACCAAACTGCCATTCCTTCTTTGAGCATAGCTCTTTTCAGCCTGTGTAGCATTTGGGTTGTTTAATTTGCTGGACTATTTAAAATTTAAACTTGTAAGTTCATGTCTCCTAGGAATAGATTTTAAAGACTCACAATAGATAAGGAGGAATACTTTGTGTTTTATCCCTCTCTACTTCTGTTGGTTTGGTTTCTGCATCTGTGATGTGAGATTGATGTGAAATGCGTTGTGTTATGGCTTTTTTGTTTTAAAGGGATCTTTCTTTTCTCTGCAGGTATGGTGTGAGTCCTGAGAACATCATCCTGTATGGTCAGAGCATTGGTACTGTCCCGACTGTAGACCTGGCGTCTCGGTACGAGTGTGCAGCTGTGATCCTCCATTCTCCCCTGATGTCTGGGTTACGGGTAGCTTTTCCTGACACCAGGAAAACCTATTGCTTTGATGCTTTCCCCAGGTGTGTATCACTGCTGCACAGGGGGTTTTTATACTCACTGTGCTCTGTAGGTGTTTAAAAGGGACTGGTAGTGTGAGTAGAGACTTCTATTTGTTTCTCCCTGGTGGGGATCTTGTAGGAACCTAATTTTGCAACCAAAACAAAGTTCTCCCCCTCTCATCTTTAAGATATTAAGCTTGTTTTAAGAAGCTCTAGAAAACTATATACAATTGTTTTAAGATAAAATGTTTTCTTTTATAGTCTAGTTTTCACCAGAAAAACAATTGCAACAGACCTGGAGTACCCAAATATTTGGGAATGGTAGAGGTCATGGGAACAGCAGATATTCTGGGAATCTTTTGGAACTTCTCATTTGGTGCACTTTAAGTTATGAAAGAATATGAGAGGGGAAGCCATTCTCTCTATAGCAGGGCAGTGGGAGAAGCACAGGTAAAAAGCTTAGTGGTCCATGGAAGGGAGGAGATAAAACAGATGCTCACTAAAGTCGTGGTCAAAATTTGGCTTTACTTCAGAAAGTCATGCTTATAATAAGTATAGTAAGGAATATTCATTGCATTTCTGATTTGTTTTATTTTGGTTATAACAGATTAAAATTAGCAGCTGTGGGAGGCCATAGGTATAAATCTGTATGCCAAAACAGCTGGAAGGAATGATGATGAAGTAATAGTGGCTCTCACAGTCCCCATGTTTAAAATCCTTACAAATAGGTTATTAGTTAATTAATTAACTTGTTGGAGGTGCAGACTGAATTTGAAGCACTTATACTCCAGCTCATTCATCATCCTCAAACCTGAAATCCAATATTTACAAATGCATCTGCGAGAGAGGAAAAAACAAAGCCTTAAACATAGCTCTGATTACAGAAGTAACAGTGATTAGCTGTTACCAGCCAAATCAAATAACATTTTTAAAAAGAAAAGTGGGAAGGGGAACAGTGACAGCAGATGTGCTGCAGCACTTGAGTGTTTTGTTCTTGCCCTACTGAGCTGTTCACTGCTGTCAGTCTGACTTCCCTGGTACTGGGAGCAGTGAAAATAAACAGCAGTGCACTTTCTGAATGTGTGCAGCTCAACTGTCTGTCTTCACAGTGGGAAACAAAATAGTTCTGTGTGCACCTACAGTGAGTTGCTATTATGTGCATTTTATGTTGGGACTCCACAAGAATTTGGTCTCTGTAGATTTTCTAGCTGCAGAGCTGTGTGGCTGAGAATACTAAGTAAGGCTAATGTGCAGTTTAAATACTGCTTTATGAGTCGCTGAGTTGGCAATGGGACACCTTCCAATTTTCTGCAAAATATAAATATTAACTGGCTTAATGGTCTGTGAATATATGTGAAAAAAAAATTGTTTCATTATATGAATACTGAAGTGAAAGGGGCTTCCTACAATAAACGAGAACTTAGTGTCTAGCCACAAAAATTATGCATAAACATCTCTGTAGCTGTATGTAGCTGATGGACCTATTACACCAGACCTTTCATGGGCTTAAAACTTCAGTTTATACAGCATATTGATTATAAAGTATTTACATTGGGCTGTGATACTAATTTTGGGATGAAAATTGTGGGGAAAAATAAAATTTGAATTATTCTGATGTCTCTTTTATGTTGAGATTTTTTTTTTTAGCATAGTTGCACACAGCTCAAGTTCCACACAGGAAAAGTGAAATGAGGCTGCATTTTAATTTTAGATAGTACCTTAAATGGCATGATACCTGAGGGGGTTTTTGAGAGGTATAGAGACAGAGACAGAAATGTGTTTACACTCAGCTCTTCACTGGAGTACCAATGGTAGTTCTCTAGAATACTAAATGCTGAGGTTTGTAAGTATGAGGCTTAGTGCTTCAGTTTACATCTTTTTAGTTAACTTTATATTTCCATAGAACTTTTTTGAACCTGTTTTTAAGTCAGGGTATGCTGGCGTCTGTATTTTTTAAATAATTTCAAGCTGTCTTGATCATTTTATAAAATCAATGGTCATGCCAAGCATGCCTTCTTGGTCTTCATGAGCAGAAAAATCCAAACACATTTTATTAGCTACCATAAAGAAATAGATTTGTCCTCCCATAAAACTGAGTATTACCAGTACTCATTTTTCCACATTCCTCCATTTGCTGATGGAAGTGGAGCTGGTAGGAAGCTGGGAGTTCATTAGCACGCGGTGTCTCTAACACAGATTTGGAATCATTGGTAACTACCAACATGAAATGGATGTCTGGAAATAAAAGCTGGGGCCTGCAAGAGGAGAGTCAGAGAAAGCTGCTGTTCACTGCTTGCAAGTTCATGTGCTTCATAATTGGGGTTTTATGGCGTGACCTCTTAGGTGGGAAGGTGTTTTTGTCACTCCTCCCTTCCCTCAGAACCCATTTTTCTGTAACAGGTAGTCTCAAGCTGTATTGGTCTGCTAAAGGTAGCTGGACAAAAAGAAAAATATTACTCTAAGGCCACTTTGCAGTCACAGCTGGCAAAGGGACTGGTTACATAAAGTAAAATCTTGTGTGATTTCTGTGGTTTGCAGTTAAATATCCCTGTACAATGCTCTTCTCCCACAGTTTTCTATTCCATTGTTTGAACTTAAACAATCAGTACTTAAAACAGATTGTTTTCCTTTAGCTGAATCTGCCTGATTTGGGATTTCAAGCTCCATGAGCCAAGGTCTTATTTTGTTGGTGTTGTTAATGAAACCTTATGACTGGAATGTAGTTAATTAGTTCCTAAGCTGTTAAATTGGAAGGTGATAATGTGTCATGTGAAAAGAGCCCATGCTTGCAGAAGTCCCATGGAATCTTACTTGCCTCACGGTGCTTTGTGTGATAGATCACTGTGTCACTGTTTCAGTGGGCTTTTTGGGTGCCAAACTTTATTTGCACGCTGCCCACTCAAACTCGGTGTTGTTAGCACTGGTGGGATGGTGGTGATGGCAGTGCAGGCTCCTTTTTTACATGTGTGGTTTGGGAATGAGCCTTGTCCTGTATCACTTGTGCACAATTCCAGTTGTCTGCAGCCATTTGAAAACACACAGTGGTAACTGGGTTATGTGTTAACAGTTAAGCTTACTTTATCTAAAGTGAAACTGGAAGCCCCAAACTGAGCTGTGTCTTTCTTTTCCTTCCCCCAGCATTGACAAGATCTCTAAAGTGACCTCTCCTGTGCTGGTCATCCACGGTACCGAAGATGAGGTGATCGATTTCTCCCATGGCCTGGCCATGTACGAGCGATGTCCACGAGCAGTGGAGCCCCTCTGGGTGGAAGGGGCTGGGCATAATGACATAGAGCTTTATGCACAGTACTTAGAGAGACTAAAACAGTTCATATCTCATGAACTTCCCAACTCCTGAAGAAGCCTACCTGATTTTACCTCAGTTACTGTGAACGGAAGAAATTACCTGTTTTTGCACATGCTTTAACTGGATAGCTGTAATAGCTTTATACTATGAAGAAATACCCTGTCTTGAGGGTGTTCTAATCAAACATCTGATGAAATTTGTCTTTTCTATCTGGAAATGATTCTACTAATGCACACAAATATGGTCAACTACTGTAATTCCAACAATTTTTAGCTTCATTGCCCTGAAGGAAGTGGGAATCCTAGCTGCTTATGGGGACACTTTTTACCTAGTGCTGTATTAATCGAAGATCAGTTTTCTCTGTCTCACTTCAGATCATTTATAATTCTGTCCTACAAAGACTTTTTTCCCACCGTGTTCTCAGAGTGGAGAACACAACTGTTATGAGCTACAGCTTGTTCAGAACAATCATGGGTTCAATCTAAGGGAGTACTTTCTCTGTGAAGTTTCTAGCTGTGGTATTGTAACTGGAAAGTTATTGTGATGAAGTTCCCTCTCCTCCCTTCTAGTGTTCTTTTGTTAACTTACTGATCTTCCCAAGTAAATTATTTAAAAACACTTTTACCTGAAAATAGGCAAACTACTATATGGGGCTAAACTCTGTAACGACCTCTCCATTACTTGTATAAACATAACTGGAATATTCTTAAAGGATCTAGGGACAAAACTGCTTTTGTTTAAAAATAAATGTGTAAATTTACTACTAGAAAACTCATTTTAATATTCAGATTGTCTGAATAATAGCCATAACAGACATTTCCTTCTGTAAAGCATTCCTGTAGACTTTTTAAAAGTACTGTACATATTTGAATTTACATTGTGCATAGATTCTTAATTGGTAGTTTTAATTTAAGTCTAGTTACAATAAACTGCAAAATTCTGGTTTGTATATGATTGAATACATTTTGTTAAAATATGTTTTTATCCCTATATTATTTTGCTATTAAAGTTTTATAAAGTTTCCAGGACAAAAAAATAATAAAATTTACACATTTATGTTTTGATGAATTATGTAACTAAATTTTCATTGAGCTGATCTTTTTAGTTTAGAAGTAATTTGATTCTTTGACACTGGAATCGCACAGATTATGCATCAGAAATGCAAAACACTTAAAAATTGTTACACTACTAGGATAGGTCTAATTTTTCCAAATTTAAAGGCCTTAAATGTACTGTAAGCCTCAGATTGTTGTATAAATTGATCGCGATTGATTGCAGTTTGTGTCCTGTTGCTAGAAAGCAACACAGTGATTGTAATGGAATAAAGGATGCATGGATTAGAGCTTGCTCAAGTTTGGAATCTTATTTGGTGCATAATTTTCATACATGAGGAAAGTGTAAAAACATTGCTTGATGGAGTAAGCTGGGTATGTAAATCGAATGTGCAAGAGGTTGTGTTTAAATGGTGTTCAGCTGGTTCTAAGTAATGAAAAATCATGATTCATTGCCTGGAAGAAATATTTGAACATAATTGTTATGAATTCCTATAACAGGCCTGCAGTTAATTTTCAGCGCTGCAAGTGTGCATGGTCTTTGATTATTGCCTTGGTCCTATTTACTGCAAAAGGGGAGAAACTTGTATTTTCACTTCCAGTGAAATGGGGACATGCATCCTGGTCCACATCACCTAGGTCCTTAGACTTTAGATCTGGGCATCAGTGTTGTCTAGTTGTGACTTTTAACTGTCCCAAGCAGCAGGGCCCCCAGCAGTCCTCTTGGTGACTCTGCCAGCCAAAATTGTCAGGTTTTGCCTAATCCCCACCTCAGCTCAGCAATTCCCTCCTGTATTTTAAATAACTATTGAGATACTTGTCTGATTTTATGTGTATTTAATATACCTTCATAAATCCACAGTGGTTTTCTTCCATTCCTATATGTATTCTTCCTGGGACTGTAGCCCTGTGGAAACCAAGCTGCTGTGTGTGGTACAGGTATTAAAGGTAATGTTAAAAGGGTCAGCCTGTCCATGTAGTGACTTGGGGGATTTTTACCTAATTAGCTGCTTTTTTGTACCCACATTGAACTTTGTGTTGCTCTGAAACCTCAGCCTGCAACATTTCTTCTCCTCGTGACCCTCTATAATTTCCCTTTAACAAACTGATACTTCTAACATTTTCCCTATAAATAGATTTTTTGATTACTACTTTTCCAACTCCTGAAGTAATTTTGTGACTTGTCTTTGCATTTGCTTTGTTTTTTGCCAGTATTCATCTGTTAATGAAAACCGTGAATATGAATTCAGCATTGTTATTTATGTCCTGTGGTCTCTGCAGTTGTAGCCACAGTTCACAATGTCCTGGCTGAATATGGATTTCCACTTGTGCTATCTTTTATTTGCCTGAATTCCTGCTTAACTCATTCTCAGAGAGGCCACGGTCTTCTGCCTTCTGCATTGACTGGTTTGGTTTGTGAAGTTCATCTGCATTAAACTATTGCAGATGTTTTGCTCTTAATTAAAACGTTAATGATCTATCATTGATCCACTGGTATGGATCTTTCCCCCTCTCTTTTAATTCAGTAATTTGTTTACCTGTTTGTTCCCTTAAATAATTTTCCTTGTAGTCCTGTTCTCATCCAATAGTTCTTGAGTGATTTTTTTATAATTTTCTGATGTATGCTTTCCACAAAATAAATGCTAATAGTGATCTGCTTTGTATTGTAGACTTGTACCAAAGTTTCAAGCATTTCCAAACACTGCTGGTCAACCTTGGAACTATTAGTTGAAAAAGTGTGGCCAAGTCATGAAGATGCAGTTTCATCCATGACAGTGAATTTTAGGTCCTCATTATTTTAAAGGAAAAAACATTTTAAATTTTTTTTAATTAATTTTTAAATTATGGGAAAGGGGATAATGTGAGGTTATGAAAAACAAATTTTGGGCTTAAAAAAGTAGTCTGTTCCAGCAAACTGCTAACATGCTGTAATTTAAATGTACAATGTGGGCCTTTACAAGAACTTGTTATGCATATTTTAGAGCTATCAAGGTGTCACTGTAAAAATGGCTCTGTGTGCCTGGATAAATCATGCAACGGGTCTCCCAAAGGTGTGAGTTAACATTTTGTTGTTGATGGGATGCTCTGTCCATTTTTCCTGTGTGACTGACCATTTTTGTTCATGTAGTGCAGCCACAGGTGATGTACAGCTTGTTTGCAGGAAGGTAAGATGTGGTACATCTGTTCACTATCAGTAGTTGTCTGGTGTTTGTACTTTGGAAAAGCCAGAAGAGAATGTTTGTTACAGCTTCAAAGGTGTCATTTTCTGAGGAGTCTGATATGTATCCTTTTAAAATTTATGTAACTGTTACAAATTTAACTTGTGCTCACATGGAGGCCTGTTACCTGTGTCACCTCTGCTGCGGTTTTGTTCCTCGGTTCTCCATGTCACTCCTGTATTTTGTGCCAGCTCTGCTCAGGGTGCTGACCCTGGAACTCCAAACCTGTATTTATGCTTGGCATTGTACACATCTATAAACTCTGTATCGCATTTGCTTTTTCTAAATGGTGCTAAACATAGAAGTAGAGACCTAATGTACTTGCTTCCTCTGGTTATTCGTTCAGCCGTAAAACTTGATTGTTCTCACTCAGAAAACGTTTTCTTCCCCAGGTCTGTTCTTATGAAAGCAGACTAATGATCTCAGTTAAGCCCATTTAACTCATTTCTGTATGTCCTTGTATATGGAATTTTCCAAACATTTCAGCTCTGAAATTTAGCTCAAATGCAGTCGTTTGTACTCCAGCACTGGGTGAGGGTTGGGTGGCTCTTTGGTGGTGGGCACTCCACTGTTGGGAATGAGGTCAGGCACACAAACTCCCTGCTCGGTCTGTGTTGCTTTCCAAGCCCAGTGGTAATACTGAGGTCAGCTGGGTGTGAATTTCAAAGCAGGAGGTTGTACTTGGTTCTCATGGCTTTGGTACAACAGTAAAAAGCAGGAGCTGGTCCTTGCAGCGGGAGAGTGAGCCCCGCGCCTTCCACTGTGCCGATGTCTGGTTTTGCAGATGAGTTTCTGCAATAATCAAATTAATTTTGCAGAAGGTGTAAGGGTGACATGCCTCCTGTCTTAAAGAAACTCCAAGAAGACTCCTACACCATTAGTAGGCAAATTATAAATTACCTTCTGGTTCCTGTAAGGGTAAAGGTGCTTCGGTCTGGGTTTCCTCAGGGCCCGGCGCTGGGTGGGTATCAGGTCGCTTTCTAGAGTGAGATAATGTGCTGGCTGTCCCTGCGGGCTGAGCTCGCCCCGCGGGGGACGGGGCAGCTCTTCCCTGGCTCCCGAGGCCGGAGCATCCCCGCAGCCCCGGCTGTGTCCGTGGGGACCCGCCCCGGCCCGGCGCCCGGCGGAGCTGGGGCTGCGCTGCCCCGGCAATGGGCGGGGAGGGGCTCAGCGGGGCCGCCCCGCTGCCGCTGCGGGTGAGGATGGTGATGGTGATGGTGATGGTGATGGGCTCCAGGGCCGGGGCAGCCGGAGGGGCGAAGGCGCTGCTGCAGCCCCGGCGGTCCGAGCCCCTCGGGGCGTGCCCGGGGCCGGGAGCGGCTCCCGCAGTCCCGGCACGGGAGGCGCGGAGCCGCTGGGTGTGAGCCTTGCTTTAGGAGGAGAAGCAGCGGAAGGAACACACGCCTCTGGATTACACTTCACTTCAAGGCGAACATAGGTGGCTTGGTTTGCTGTGTCTTTGGAGGTGACTGCATGCAGCGGGCCTTTCGTTTATTTTTTCCTTTTGTTTCTAGGCCTTATTAGTCTAAAAACTAAGAAGGCATTGATGCATAGTTTTCCTTGCCCTAAATAACGTTTTTCATGGCAGTGTGTTAGTGGAACTTGCAGACCTGCTAAAAGATTTAACATCTCGTTTCCAGTCCCTTGGCTTTAGCAGTGCCATTAGGAATGCTTTGGATCTGCCCCAGACCCTTTTCCCTTGGCTCAGACCAGGACCAGTGGGATGGCAGCAGTGCCTCCTCTGCATGGCCCATCTGTAAAATAGAATTGCTAGGACTATTACTAAGCTAAGTAATACAATGTTATATTCCAGGGATGAGTTATAGCCACGAATTTTGCATTTTGATACATGAAATTCACACCTTTTTGTAGAACGCTTAACTAATACCAATTACAATAGGCAAGGAATCCTCTGGACCCTAAGTCATAACTACTTGAAGTTGATAACTTTAATCCTGACTTAAATAAACAACAAACCTAAAGCTTCTCAAACATGCTGATCTGGGATGCCCCTCTAGGAAATAAAAATACAGTCTAAATTTTTTTCTCTGCTGAGAAATGGAAGGGAAGGCTTCAGGCACATTCCAGGGCTCCCAGGACATGACCTCCAGCCTTCAGCAGTATGCTGTTACATTAAAAAATTCACCATTTCAAACACTCTTGGCAATGTGCCACTAAGTTTTGGGTTCCTTGTCCCTTTTAATTATCAGAGCTTTCTTTTGTGTTTGGAGCCCTGCTTATCGTGAAGTCCCAGCCTACTTATGTTGCATGTAATTGCTTTATTGATCCATTCCCAGAGTGTAAATTGAACCTTTGGGCTCAGCCTGGAGGAAGGAAAGCTGGACAGGGGCACTGCCTTAGAAGAAAATTTAAGCTCTGTAGAGTCCCAGTTGTCCCTTACCAGCATCTTTTTATCAACAGGATGAAGTTGCTGTGGCCTTTGAGCAGCCACAGCTTCACCTGGTTACACCAGACTAATGGCTTTAATCAGCAGGCAGAGACAAAGAGCAACTAGAAAGCAAAACTGAGCCTTTAAACCCAATTTATATCTGTTGGAAAAATATCTGTGCTGGACCCTGGGGCTGGACCCAAAGTGCAAATAGCTCAGCAGTCAACAGGAGTGTAAAAGTTTCCTTCCCTAATCAAGCAGAAAAAAAATCTTTAACAAGAACAACAACTTTAACAACTTTCAAAAATGTTTTTCAGAAAATTAATATGGAACAGTAAATTTTTATTTTGGTGATTGGGTTAGGTGGTGTTTTTTTGTGGGGGAGGGGAATCTGTGCAGTCTTTGCATGTTTGTATGAATAATGAAGATAGTTCTCCTGAGCATTAAAGAGTAGTTAAAATGAAAAATTATATATAACCGTTGTTACATTTTAGTACCTAAAACCATCTCTCATACATCTCTTGATTTGGCCTGTTGGAATATTCAGTGTTTGTCAAAGTGGTGCAGTGGTCTGTAGCCAGGGCTGCAGCAGAACATCCATAAATGTAGTTATGTACACATATATTCTAAGGAAAACTCTCTGGGATTCTTTGCTGTTTATTTAATAGGTTTCACTGTATTTATAATTATTTCAGAACATAGCCCAAATCCCAGAAGTTCTCTGTGGGACATGGATTATGAAAGACTGTTGCACAGTAAGAAAACCCTTCCTGGGACTGTGGGCTCTTACAAACTCTCCAGCCTGTTCAGAAGCAGCTCTCTCTTGACTTATCACAGGGGAAGTTTGCTAAGTCAGAAGCTGGGCCAGAAGCCACCAGAAGAGCACTTGTCCTGTGAAGTATTCCTTCATCTCTTCAGATAGATTTTCATGGGTACTTTTGGACCTAGCTTGGCCTGGAATCTCTCTTGGTTTTGTAGCTGTGATCAAAATGCCAACCTGCTCAAAATTCACATCAGTGCCCTCAAGGTGATCCAGCACAAGGTGAAGCCATTCTTGCTGTACAAGATGCTCCAGCTCCTCGGGAATATCGGAGTGTTTTCTCAAGCCCAGCAGTCCAAGGCCTTGTCTCTGCTCCAGAAGCAAATTATTAAACCAAGAAAAAGGCTGTTAAAGCCCAGAGATGAACAAACTGCTAGGTACAGAAGGAGATGTGGGTTTGGTATCTCAAACATTTTCTGCTGCTGGCTGATAGGGATGTGGGGCAGGTGAGGGGTGGGCATTGCTGGGTGCAGCCCGGTACAGGGAGTCCTGTGCTGTGCCAGGAACTGCACTCAGTACTCAGGCTGAGACACAGCCGGGCTTGGGGCACTCATCGCTGGCAGGACCAGAGGATGGGCAGGACCGGAGGAGGATGGGCAGGGGCGACGGAGGATGGGCAGGGGCGACGGAGGATGGGCAGGATCGATGAAGGATGGGCAGGGTGGCTGGAGGATGGGCAGGGTGGCTGGAGGATGGGCAGGGTGGCTGGAGGATGGGCAGGGTGGCTGGAGGATGGGCAGGGTGGCTGGAGGATGGGCAGGGTGGCTGGAGGATGGGCAGGGGCGACGGAGGATGGGCAGGATCGATGAAGGATGGGCAGGGTGGCTGGAGGATGGGCAGGGGCGACGGAGGATGGGCAGGATCGAGGAAGGATGGGCAGGGGCGACGGAGGATGGGCAGGGTCGATAGGGGATGGGCAGGGTCCCTCCGGCCGCGCGGGCTCCGGCCGGGCCGCGGGGCAGCGGCTGTGCAAGGGCGCCGCCTTCCGGCAGCCCGCGGCTCTGTAGGGACAGTCGCTCCCCCCTGTCCCCTCCGTGTCCCCCCCGTGTCCCGCTGTCACCCCTGTGTGTTCCCCCTGTGTCCGTGCCCCTGGGGGCTCCGGGCTCGCACATTTGGGCTCTGAGCTGGCGCTGGCCCCGCTGCCCGCCGGGCCCGCAGTGCCGGGGCGATCCCGCGGCTCCTCCCGCACTCCGTGGGAACGGGGCGCTCTGCAGGGGATGCTGCCTCCGTTCCTCTTTCCCTTCTCGAAGGAAACAGGAAACCGCCCAGCGAGGGAGTGTGCCCGGGAAAAAAATCACGTACAGAGCAGGAACCTCCCTGCACTGGTGTGCGAGGGCTGAGTCCTTGGACAGAGATGTCTGTGCCCTGCGGGTCAATTCCTGCACTCAGATTAGCTGGGTTCTCTGCCCTTGCCTCACCGTGAAAATCTCAGCCATCGATATTTGGTATTGAACGCTCCAGCTGTGTTTGTAGGCAAGGCATCAGTCACTGTGCCAGGACATGGGACGGTCGAGGTTGTCTGGTCCCCGGCAGCCCATTACAGAAAACGACCCATTTTTGTTTGTTAGAAAGCAAAATGCAGTTTACAACCCACGCCAGCACTTGGAGGAGGGCTTGGGCTGGTTATTTTTGTGAGGAACAGTTACACCAGGCGTATGTGGCAGGCAGTGAGCATTAGTCATGATTTCTCATTTGCAGGTGTGAGGTTGTTCGGGAGTGTTCTCACGCTGTGGATGCATCCTGTGACAGAGGGCTGTGGTGTAAACTCCATCCTGGTGCTGCTGCAAGACAGAAATCAGCTTGGAAAAAATGAAATCTAAAGAGTGAAAGGGAAAGAGTTTATCTGTCAAGCACCACTCTACAGATAGTAATGGGTGCTTCTACATTTACTTTAAAAAGAGACAGCAATCTTTAGAAAACAGGGTGATATGTTCAGTCGCTTTTAGTCTGAAATTTTCTTCCTCAGGCCAGTGAAAACTTAATATGGGGTGAAATGGCACTGAAATCTTTCACCTGAGAGTAGTTAAAAAAAAATCAAACCAGACTGTTTATGGCTACAAAAGAGAAAATGCCTTTAATGGATTTGAACAGTATCACACCCTCAAGATTTTGGTTGCTTTTGCAGGAAAAGTTCCAGGTAAGCAGGAGTGACTTTGGCTTTCTTTATTGTTCTGTAAGGCCTGCACAAAGCTGAATACTAACCAAAGTGGTTTACATTTATCTTTACTGTGTTAGATTAATTATTGATGCCTTTTATTTAAACTGTAAGTCTTGAAATCTTTTGCATGAATTAAATATTTTATATAACAGTATATGAGATTTCTAGGGCCCTGGCAGATACAAAAGGCTCAGGTCTTCCTCAGATTTTGCACTTCTACAAACATTGAGTTCAGAGAATTTGGTGTGTTTTAAGACAATATACTCTTATTTGTCTTGTCTTGCCTGAAACTTCCACCAATAGATATTTTTTCCTTAAAAAACTGAGTAAAGCCTCCTGTACTTCTGGTAACAGCTCTGCGTTCTCATGACCTGCATTCATATGTGTCATATTCAGATAAGGAGGAGGCACAACGCTGACTAATGCTGCTTTTTTGGAAGGAAAATGACAAAAGCTATTTGAGACAGGAATAGAAGTGCCAGCACTAAATGACAGATGAACAGCTGGTAGCAAAGGTGGCAGCTCTAGCATTTCCCTGTATTTACGCAGTATTTAAACAAGGCAGTGCTATCTGGATTTGTTTTCCTGGGCTGGATGCTTATCTTCAGATTCAGCAATCCTCTGGGTCCCAGAAATGTGTGTAAGAGAGTGGATGGGTATTGTTTAGCACAAGTGAATGTTGCTCCTTCACTAGAGCTGCTGCCTGGAGCATGGGGCATGGCTGTGCTCCTCACCCACCCCCTCTGCTTCCAGTCTGTTCCCATATTTTGTCTGACAGCACTTGCTCCTTATTAGCATGACTATAGCGTCTTTGTACCCTCTGTCAGAAGAAATCCTGCACCAGAATAAATTTCAGAGGTGACAGATTGGAACAGTTTGACCAGATGATGGCACACAAATGTCTCTGAGACCGACAGCACCTGTGGCTCTGCACCTCTTTGGCTTTGGCCCTGGGCAGGGCTGGTGGCTGGAACCATTGCCTACCCACTTCTGGCTTGTCCTCTTGGGATGTTTGGCTCCATCTCCATCAGTGGAGATGAGGGATTACGACCCTGGGGGAGAGAGGCTGTGGCTGCAGTAAAGCAGATACTGTATTTATGTGTCATCCAGAAGCTCATTTGTGCTGTATTTTGGAGTCTATGAAAAAATGTGGTGTTGGGGTTTATGGAAAACAAACCAGAGTGTGATGGTCAGTGCCAGGCGTGATGGTG
This sequence comes from Prinia subflava, assembly GCF_021018805.1. Lineage (NCBI taxonomy): Eukaryota > Metazoa > Chordata > Aves > Passeriformes > Cisticolidae > Prinia > Prinia subflava. The sequence goes on from NC_086261.1 coordinate 8,353,075, forward strand.
TGACAGACAGTGTCCACTGAGACTGGAACCTTCCAAGCCAAGAGGGCACATGAGGTTTTTGTGTCTATGTCTTGTCAGAGCAGTTTCTAGGCCTCTTCTTCTCACTGCAGACTCTGAGTACAGGTTGATGGGAGGTGAAGTGGAAAATACCTCTCTCCTCACCCACTGTTTAGGGAGCTTTTGCAGCTGCTGGGCAACAGTGTCGTCCATAGATCTGGCAGATACAGGACAGCACAGGTTGAAGCTCCCCCACGGGAAGGTGCCAGAGGGGTCAGCTGCCTCCCAGGAAGGGCCAAGGCAAGCCAAGCCCCAGTTTAGGACATCAGGAGCTGGGCTCTGGGGTGCCTCAGCCCTCTGCCCTTGGAGAGACAGCTGGCACCCGGCCGCATCCTTTGCACGGGGCTGCAGAGCCCCGCCGGGGGCTCAGCGGAGCTGCACAGACCGCGGGGAGCCCGGCAAGGAGCGCGCTGTCCCCGGAGCCGGGGAAGCCCTTTCCGTGCGGGCAGCGGGGCACCGGGGCGCCGGGGTAGATATACGTCCAGGCTGGAGGGAACGTCCCCGGCTGGGAGGAGCCAGCGGCTGAGCCGCTGTAAACAGTGCGGGCACCGCCAGCGGTTGGGAGATGGATATAAAAAGGGAGGCGGAGGGGAGGCAGCCGGAGCGGCGGAGCGGGAGCTGCCTGAGCCTGCCTGCCCCTGCCCTGCCTGCCCCGCCAGGTGCCCGGCAGCTCCGAGAGGCTGCGGCCAGAGTCCACGGTCGGCGCTGTCGGGACAGGTAAGTGTCTGCAGCGAAGTTTGGAAGCCGCCGGTGCCGCTCGTCGAGCAGCCGCTGGGTTTGCTCCGCGCCGGCTCCCTCTGTCCGTGCTCTGCTGCGGTGCTCGCCGCCTCCGGGGCTGTGTGGAGCGGGGACGGGGTTCTGCTTTCGCCGTTGCGACGTTAAGGAAAAAAAGGGAGAAAAGGCAAAAGAAACAACAAACCCACAACGAAACCATCCATCCAAAGCAAAACGTGCCTTTCGCCGGCTCCGCGCAAAGTCGCGGCGCACGTGTTGCGGGCGGCAGCGGCCGCGGGCTGCAGGTAGCGGCTGCGGGACCGCCCGGGACGCGGGGACTGCGGGGAGCCCCGGGGAGCCGCGGCTCCTCCTGCCCTTCGCTCCGGACCGGAGGCGGTCCCGGTGGCGGTGCCGCCGAGGGACGCGTCGTGGAGCAGCGATCGGCAGCAGCATCAGGTCGGTACCGCGCCTCCCGCTCCCCCTGGCCCCGCCGATCCCGCCGCCGCTGCCGCCGCCCGTTTCTTGCAGGGCCCTGCCCGGATGCAGCCCCGCACCTCGCCCCGTAGCCACCCGGCTCCGACACCCGCCGGGCCGGGCCGTGGGCCGGCCCCGCGCCCCGAGGGCTCCGCCGCCTTCCACTCCCTCGCCGTCCGCACGGAGGTAAGCGGGGCCGCCGCCCGCCCGGGGGATGTCCCGGCTGCTGCGGAGGATGTCCCGGCACCTCCCGGCCCCTCCGCTCCGCTCGCCACCCAGGGCAGCGGTGTTCGCCTCCCATCACCCTGCGGGCACGGCACATCCTCATCCGCGACGGCGGGGAGATGCACACCGGCTCGGAGCTCTGCCCTCCGGCTGGCGGGCCACCACCCCGCTGTACGGGCCTGGAGGGCTTCGGGCAGAACTTCTGGCTTGGGTCGCGACGGCATCCTGGAGCCGCAGGGCCGGCGGCACCGCTCCCGGAGCCTCCTGCACACGGCACCGCATTCCGCTGGGGCAGCCGGACGGCGGCGCGGCTGCTGCGGGGACACTTCCACAGCCACCTGCAGCTGCTGCCGGGACACTTCCACAGCCACCTGCGGCCGGGCCAGGCCCGGGGCTCAGCGCCCTCCCGGCCGGGCAGTGCTCTGGGGCCGCCCTGGGGATGCGGCTGCCCGCAGCCGGAGACGCAGCAGCGGCTGCGGGAGCGCCGGGCAGCGGCTCCATCGTCCGCCTGCGCTCCAGGTGAGGCGGGGGCGGGAGCGGAGCCACCATGGACAGCTCCGAGCTGCCGGGGGCTCGTCCCGACCGAGGGGCGGAGCGGGGCTCGGCCGGGCCCGCGGAGGGGGCGGCGGTGCCCGGGGGGATGCTGTGGGTACCCGCGGGGGAAAATGCACCGGGGTACCCATGCCAGAGGGAGGGGAGGTGTGCCGTGCTGCGCGCTGCCTCCCGCCCAAGTTCTCTGCGGGGCGGAGGGCTGGGAATGTCACCGGTTTGCTCCTTCCCTGTCTCCTTCAGGCGGTCCTGGGCGCTGGTGGGGTTCCTCGGAGGGGATCAGCTTTCCACAGCAGAAGATAAGCAGGAGTATCATGGGAATGGAACCACAGGATTAGCCAGAGCCCAAAGAGATTTCCTCAGGTACGACTGCACCCGTTTTACTGTTATGCTTTCAGCAGATGGATAAAAGGTGCAATTTTCCTGAGAATTGCTCGTTTTCTCTTGCTTTGCTCTGCTTTTCCTGGCTGCAGTGAATCTGAACAGTGCAATGATAATCACACCATAGTCTTTGGCTCAAGTGGACATTGACCAACCTAACAGGAGTACTCTCTCAAAGTAACATTTCAGCTTTCTACAGAGATGGCACTGACATATTTAATGGCTAGAGCACTTCTATCATGCACAGGGTTATCTAGATCAAAATTAAATCAGTATGCTCTTCATCTTAATTGCATGATTCTGCCACATGCAACTGTAAAAATAATTGATTGCTTAGTTTTCCAGGCATTTCTTGTAATGCATTTAAAGTGGAAGTGTCCAAAGGAATAATTCTTCATCTGGTAGATGAGGTTACAAGTTGGTTACCTGGTGACCTGGTATTGTCACTGCCAGTACAGACTATTCCATGCATCAGGCTGAAGAGTTTAATCTCCTTCCTTGTCCAAGGAAAAACAATCAAGTGAAAATTGATGGTACGAAATATTTTTTACCAGAGTACTCATTTGTGGTCAGTATTTACCTTGTCTTGTCTTTTAAGTTCTACATTTACTTGTCTTTTTAAGTAGTTTTTGTCCATAAACACAAAGGCACATATGAGAGCTGAAGGCCCTAATTGTATTTTGGGGCTTGAAAGTTTTACCAGAGGCAGAAGTCCTTTGCAGCAGCCTCTGGGATCAGATACCAGCAACTAGCATGTCCCCAAGCTTGGTGATTGCTTAAAGGCAAGGTGTGTACTAGCTCAGAACAATTCAAAAATAGAGATGCTGTGTTGATCCTGAATAAAAAGTCTTCTGGTTTCCACAGGCACCCCACTTTGTCTTCACATTGGAGAAATCAGAGAGGGTGTTGATATGAGGGCAGAGGTTGGTTTTCTGACCAGAAATATACTTATCCAAGGAAAAATGGAAGACTTCTGTTATGGACAATATGAATGCCAGTTTTTCTCCTTTGAAACATTTGGAGAGCACATTAAAGTGAGTAATTTTTACTGCATTTTCTTGTAGGTGGTTTTGGATAGTTCCTTTCTGGTTTGTAAACAAGTGATATAAAGCATCAAAATTACTATTGTGTGTGTAGGAAAAAGTATGTTTGTCTATGAAAAAGGGGGAAATTTGTCAGCCTGTCTTGCAAAAGCAGATTTGCAAGGAGACATTTTCTTCACTGTGTCTGCAAAAACATGCCCTTGTAGGGGATACCCTTCGAGGGGATTCTTTGGCAGCATTGCTCTCAGCAGGGCTTGTGCAAAGTTAGTTCTTGAGATATCACTGAAGAAATTGTGGTTCCTCAGAGCAAACCTGCTCCCTCCCTGGCTCAGAGCAGTGCTGGGTCTCACCCTGTCGTGTTTTGCCTGCTCTCTGTTGTCTCACATGTTCTGGGTGGAGGTGCGCTGTTGCAGGGTTTTTGTAAAGTTGCTCCTGCACCAGGCGGTGGAAATGGGAGCTGTGCAGGTCTGGGCTAACATCACTCTCCAGGAGAAGCTGCCAGGAAACAGAGCCTGGTGGCAAACGCTCCCCCTTCCTGCAGTTGGCAGGAGCACGGTGTCTGTCACTGCTCTTGCTAAACACTGCACATGCTGCTTGGCAGCTGCTGCCTGCAGCCCGTGCCCGTAGGTGTGCAGCTGCTGGCACACGGCTCTGCAGGTCCTGAGCTGCTGTGGGAGGGAACAGGGAACTCACACTTCCTCCTGGGACCAGACCGTGTTTCACTCTGCAAAAGTATTGCCCAATGAGAGAGAAAAGAACCCAAACCTGTTTTTGTTTTTGTGTGTGTTTCTATTGTAGCGCGTTACCCGGATATACATTTGTCTCAACAGATCCTAAGGAATTTTAGCTCTGTTCACATGGCAGGAGCAGAACTAAAAAAAACATGAGGCAACAAATCCTGAGCAGTTCCCTGTGCATTTTCACCTGGCTGAGGATGTGGATGAGAGAGCAGGATATGAACACCCAAGGCACCTCGATAACCTGGCTATCACCAGTGCGCCTCTGGATGTGTTGCCATAGGTGGAACCCATGGCCTTCTGGTACGAGACATATTTTATTGGTAACAAGTTCAGTTCTTTGCTTAGCCAGGGCTAAATAGCCAAATTTATTTGATCAGATGCAAAGAGAAATCAGAATATTGAAATAAGGCATTTTCCCCAAGATATGTCCTGACTTCTTCCTTGTTTGGGTTAGGTCTGTTCCTCTGGTAGTGCAGCTGTTTGAAATAAATGTCAGGTTCTCAGCACAGCCTAATTAATATCATTAGATCAGATATAGTGTGATCAGATATAGGGAAATCTTTGCTGTGGTAATTCTGGACAGTTTGTGATAATGGGAACTTTCACTTCAAATTAAAGCAGTGAAGTATAAATGGAGTTGACTGAAGCAATGGGCCTTTAATTCACAATTAGATAAAAAAAGACAGGGCTTGTTCAAGTCAGGGCAACGTGAAATATATCCCAAAATGTTCATATGACAAAGGAGCTGAAATATGAGCAGAACAGACCCAAATGGTCTCTTCAGTGCCAGGAAAGTTCCCAGGAACTTGGCTTTGACCTAGATCCTCACAAGGGCATTGTGAAGAGGAACTTAATAAAAAAGGTCACAACAAAAGCCCTACATGTCCCAGCTGGAAAAGAGAGATTCCTGCTCCAGCCCCAGCATGTCCAGTGGCTGTGTGCTCTGCAGGACCCTGGGTGAGATTTTGGTGTCTGTGAGCATTTCCTCATTCACTGGCTGGGTGCTCAGGCAGACACTCCCTGACCTCCTGTGTTTTTCCTGACAACTTTTTCTCAGTCCTCTAAGGGCTGAAAAAGCCATGTAAGATACAAAATAGAGATGTGCTCCATGTGTGAAAGGATCCCCTGAAAGAATGTATTCATGAAAATGCAGTACAGGACCTTTACAACACAGGAGCATTCTTCATGTATTCTAAACTTGATTTATATTGTTCAGATCACTCACAACTTTTGATTGCCTTCTCATATTTGTGATTTTTTCTGTCTGTAGAGACTAATTCTGTGTACAGAGTCCTTAGTTTGACAGGAAGCTTATCCAGTATGTGTAGATACAGTTCAGCTTTCTTTCTTCCCTTCTGGTATTAAACGTCTGGAATTGAAATATTGTGTCTGGGATGAAAAATAAAGCCTTATGCTAATAATGATCCTTAGAAGAAGGGTGTATGGTCTTGCTCTTTATCAGAAGGGAGGTAATCAAGGGTTTATCTGGATGTGTGGGGTGCAATGGTGCAATCAGGAATCCTAGTGAGAGCCAGCCCTGGTCATCTGACCCTGAGGGCTTTGAGCAGTTGAATTAGTGAGAAGATTTTATAGTAAAGATTAAATATGTGACTCTTTGAAAGAATCATGTGGCTTTGATCTATAGTCATTCAAATGAAGAGTAGTTCAAATGTAATAAAAAGCCTTGCTTTAAAAGAATTTAAAATCATTTGCAGTTCCAGAGAACAGCATGTGTATCAGAGCAAGGCAGTTAAATAACACAGAGAGGTACCTGCTTCAGCATCAGATCATGAAATTCCAGCCCTTGAGGCAGAGTAAGCCAGAGAGAAGGTTCCCCCCTCCCATCCCGAGGTTTTAGAGGATGTAATTTTAGATGTACATTGCCAATGTGGTTTGTGCTCCACAGTATGCAGGTCATGCAGAGCTGTCTGCACTCCCCTTCTCCATCTGCTGCTCTGTGCCAGGCCTGTGCTGCTTTGCAGGCCAGCAGCAGCTTGGGTTCCTCAGGAGGCTGGGAGCAGGCTGGGCTGTGCTCAGTGCTGGGCACATGTCAGGCGTGTGCTCACTGCTGGAGCCTTTCATGTCTAACATTGCAGTGCATAAAGGTCACATATATTGTGTTGCTGAACTATATATAATTCAGTGTTTAGAGACACCTGAATCATCTGGTGTTGGCCACAGCAGCAAGGCTGCAGCCTGTGCTGGGGACAGTGTTTCATGTTGGCACATACAATAAAATGCCACTGTAACAGTGCTGCAGGTGTGTGCCTTTCCAGGCTTGGGGTTTCTATCAGTGATACACTGGAACTGATCACTTATTGGGGTTTTGCTCTGATGGCATGGACCCTTACCTCTGAGTGCAAATGTAAGTGATCTTTAAATCACATTAGTCCTGGTCACAAGAGGGATCACTACAGTTTTGTGTGTGTAACTTTTCAGGGCTGCCATGCAAGCCTGAAGCTGGGACTAATCACATTAATTGAAGCTAAAATCTGGTTTCGGGTACAAGCCTGGCTTTTCATGCAGCCATCTGAAGCACAATTGGCCAAACTGCAGCTGAATGCAGAAGAACGAAACTCTACAGCTGAAATGCTGTTTAAAGCAATGAGCAGTTTGTTGCAGTTTTCTGTCCAAAACGAGTCCTCCACGGCCTCCTTAGCAGAGCTTCTGCCCATCATTTGGGAGGGTGGAAATAGCCAGGCTTACTGATCCCAGCAGGCTGGCAGGGACACTTGCATTTTTGTGTAAATCCATTTCCTATTTGTGTTCCCAAGGCTCAGCTGGCAGGGAGGGACATGCTCAGTGTCAGTTCTCTGTTACCTTCCCTGTGGTCACTCCAAGGTGTTGTAGGGTCCTGGTGGATTTCCAACACTCAGCCAGTGGGAACTGGGTACCTGCTTGTGTTGTGCCTCACTTTTAACTCTCTTTTGGAAACCTCATTGAGGCAGAAACGAGAGCAGCAGCAGACAGGTTTGAGGGGTGACTGCCAGGAAAACAATGAAATCCAGCAGAGCTATACCTATGGGGACCATACTGTTTGTGGCTCCAGATGTTATGTGCAGTTGCAGCCCATCAAGGGGAAATTACAGGATATGATTCCACGAAATGGATTTATTTCAAGTATCCCTCTGTATACAAAAATAACCAAGTAGGTTAATATTAGTTAATCTTGCAGTCTTGCACAGACATAACTGACGTCAACAGGAATTTTGTATGCCTGAAGAGGGAATATAAATGCTGACAGGGATCATTTGAGTGCAAAAGTTAAGATTTCTGTAGGGTTTAGTAAAAAATAGCTGGTATTTTAACTGGCTTCATTTAGTATTTACATTTAAAAGAAGGATTTCTAAATTTCTCTTCATAAGGCTGTACATCAAAGGAGGCTTTTGCTAAGTCCTTTTGGTCAAATTAGGGTTTAATGCAATATCCCTGAGCACGTCAATTAATATTAAACAGACTGAAATAGTAAAATACCATCTCTACCCACGATGATCATTACAGGAAAGAAGTGGCCCTGCACCCTCTGAGAATGGAGGAGAAAGAGGAATCTCGTTAATATAAATTACTTTGCATGGTGCATTTTAAAGTATATCTTATTTAATTTTGGAAATGTTGCAGTCATAAAAATTTCTAGATTAACCATGCTGATCTGTTGGTTTATCATGTAAGACATATTTATCTTTATGCAGATATTTACTCTATGACACTGCATCAAATATTCTCTCGGAGAGCTGAGGGTATTTTTAAATCCAGTATTTTGCAATTTTCCCCTAATTATGCATGTAATCTTCCTCAGAGTAGTTTTAGGATCAGTCCACAGTTATGCACACTGCCTGTAGTTTGAGTCAGCTCCAGGACTGCTGGAGGCATCTCTCACAGTGATAGAAGGTTAGCAGTGTTTTTATACATGATCTTTATCACTTGCAAAAGATGTTATCCAATGAAGTAAGACAACAGATGACAATGTTTTTATAGTTATATCCAGCTTCTGTGTGTACCACTGCTGATCTTCCCTCTGAAGAAAAACTCCTTACTGGGACAAACATCAACATTATAACTCCCTGATCTTCTTAATGGCCCATCTGCAGCTTGCAAGGATATTTGTTTTGTTTTGTTCATGTAGAAGCTTCATAAACTCGTAGAGAATCCCCTAACTCCTGGCATTGCCCCTAAAATTTCAAAAAACAGACCAGAAGTTTCACTTTTCAGACATTTTGCAAAGCTTCTTAACATAAAAAAGCCAACCCAGCCTTTGGATTTCCTTCAGCTGCATTGAACAGAACATGGATTTTGTGTTAACATTCACATATAATTTACAATAGGTTCAGCATGTGGCTCCATAAATGACCATGTCTGACATTACTACATGGTTTATTTTCCTTAAAGAGTGTCATTAAAAGGTTGTGTGGAGTTTTAAAGTCAATAGGAGAGTTGTGGCTCAAGTCCAGGGCAGTGCTATGAAAATGTATCTCTTCCTGTTTGGTAACTGCTTAGGATCATTTTGATTTTGATTTTTTAGGGCTGTCAGCACGTTCCGGATTGGAAATCAAAACAACAACTTAATAGAGAATGCAGCAGCTGGTGCTCAGGTAAAACCATTTAATGGCAGAGCTATGCTTAACCTCCACTTCCCAAATATTCTACACTTATTTATTGATGTCAAAAGCAATATGTTTTTAGTAAGACATAAAATGTGGACATGTATTTTTGCAACATTTGTCTCTATTTAGAACAAATATTTGCCCTCACTTCTCCACTGATTTCTCTCCCAGTTGTGCCTGGAAATGGTGTGTTATATCTCTTAGAAAATATTGATTTTTATTAATAGTTAATAGTTAAATGCTCAATAAAATTTTATATTTCTATATATGAATACATGCTCTCTCCTTATTATTATCTCTCATGTTTGCCCAAAACATGTTTGTGTTTTATACACCTGTACAGACCTGGCTGTTTTCCAACAAACCATCTGAATTTCACCTACAATAAATGCATTTTAAAAACCCTTGTGTGTGCCCTGGGGACCTACTGTGCATGCCAAAGGACAACCTGGGAGTGTAGGAGCTATGGGCTGCTGTGTGTCCCCCAGGACCCACATGCTGGACAGGCTCAGGTTAGAAATCTGGCCAGCACAGTGTGAAAAGCTGAACCCCCAAGGTGAGCTGTGCCATGGATTGCAGCCCCTATTTCTCCCTTTGTCTTTTAGGATGTTGGGATATGGTGCCTCTTCCACTGGGTCCCCACCAGGCAGTCTGAGGGAAGATATCCAGGCTGAGTACACCCCCTTGGGAGTGTTTTACAGCAGAGTCCACTCCAATTTCAAGGCATGTGGAAGGTTTTTGTGTTTCTGTCAATATGATGGCATGGCACTGCCTGTGTGTGCTGCTCTATGATGGTTGGGTGTATCTCACATTTTGATAAAAGTTCTTTTTGACACAACTTTTTGGGGCCCTCTTTGTTCTAAACATTAAAGAGGGAGCTGAGGAGAGTGGAGTTCCCATTCCAGGAGCTTCAGTTGGGTGGCTGTGTTAGAGGGAATATGCCCAGGCTGTGAGTACACCTACTTCTAAGTGAGATTTAAGGAGAGACAGGCAGGATCCTCAGCGCTGCTGCTGACCACAGTGATGCCAGAATGTAAGGGGATGAAGAAAAGTAATATGTGCCAGTGATTGCTCATCACCTCTGGAAAATGAGACCAAAAATTCAGGGGTAGTTCCAAGAAAAACACTTTTCCCCAAATATACTGCTGATATGAAAACATAACCTGTAAGATATGAAAAGCATTTTAAACCTATTTCTCAGTGTCCTAGACTGAATTTGATTTTGTTCTCTGTGCTTTGTATATTTTACCTCTTGGTCCATGGCAGCTGCTGCTCTAGCCCAAAGCCTATAAGTTGGCTGCAGCAGCTCATGTTCTCTTTTGACTGTCGGGGGACTCGTCACTTGTTATTTAAAGCCTTAATTCTTAACAACACTCTTTTTCCAAAAAGTTATCAAGAGCTTGGCAGGGTCCCTTATTGCTTTCTGCGAGGGAGGGAGAGTGGGAGTTCAGAGCCTTGCTTTGGGTCAGAAGAGAGCCCAAGATGCTGATGCATAACATATGGCAGGGCAGGCTCTGTCCTGACTTCAGCGTGCTACATCCTGTGCTAATGTCGTGCTGAGCAGTGCCAAACACCACGAAAAGGGAAGAGAGAGCCCTGGCTGCTGGTGCTCCTGTGCCTGCATGCACTGGCTGCCCATGTTCATTGATAAAATCTGGGATCTTGGGTCCCTGTTGAGCGATCTGTTAAAGTAATTGGAGGCATGTGCATTTCCAGGCTGGTTTATTTGTTGGAAAAGGAGTAAAGACAACGAGAGCCAATGCTGAAGATCCCGGGGAGTATCCCACTGTCAGTAATGCCAGGTAAGCACATGCTGCATGGCTCGTGTTTTGGATAGTTGTACTGCATCTTGGCTTCTGCATCGCATTTAGCAGATCATTAATGCCTCATTATGGCTGGAGCATCTGAAAAAAACCCCCCACTCTCTCTCTGATGTGCAGAGGCAACTATTCCATAGCTATGCACTGGATTGTTTGTGTTACTGCTGGCCAAAAAGGACACCCATGCACTTGAGGTAGTGAGGACTAAGCAGTGAAGCATGTGGAAGGGGATCCGGATCCCATTAGTGCATTAGTGGGTTTGTAAACTCTTAACATCCATTACTAATTGCTTAGAAGAACTTACATCTGAAAGGTGATGTAAGAGGCTGCTGAGACTGGTCTGGGATTAATGAGGAAAATAAGTAGCCTCAAAGGTTTTTGTCAGCTGCTTTGATATGTCTGGGCTTCCTTTGGCAGAGTGGAAGCAGGTAAATTAAGGCCATTTTCTCCTTCACTGCAGTCCTAGGGGTCTGTGTGAGGAAGCTGAGATAAATCAGCTGCTGCTCCTGCTCAAGCCTTGGCTTTTTCTCTCCTCCATCATACCCTATGGATATGATGTTCCCATAAGGCTGAAAGGAAAGGATGGCTGTGTGCTCCTCGTGACACTTCCCTGCCAGGGTCACCCCCTTGGGCACCAAGGAGAAGACATGTGCCTTCCCTCCTCAGCTGGAAGTAGGAGGTGAGGGTGGACTCAGAAAAAACAATGGTGATCTGTGCTGTTAAGAGCACAAATCTACCTCTAGCTGTCAGTGTGGCAAGAAATAGCCTGCAAGTTATTGAGATGCACCCAGTTCCCTGGGAGAATATTTTTGCTTTTGGCAGCTTCTCTTTCAGCAGACACAGAAACATACAGGGTTTAGGTGTGTACATGCAAGGAGAGCAGCTACAATTTCTGTTATCTTTGTTGAATGAGATTGTTGAAAGTGTCTAATCGATTTTCTAGCATCAACAGAGGGATTCTCAATGGGCCCTGTAAGGACATCTACAAAAGGATCTGAGTGACTTGGGAAAAATGTTTTCTATGCCCCTGAATCACACTGAATCAAATTAAGGAGTAGCCGTGGGCCCATTGTTGTCTAGTGAGAAATCACCTGCTCACCTCACCTGGGCCAGAATTTCATCCTTATGAATGTTTCTTGTTTTCTGCTTTACACCAAAGCTCAAAATTGAGATCATGCTAACAGCCTGACTCTGATTCAGGGAATATCACTTCTTTAGACCCACCATGCCTATAATTGGAAGCCAGAAAAGATCTCCTGGTCATTACTGCCTCTGTCTGAAGTTGATTCCTGTGTCTCTTGTGCTGCATTAACTAAGATTCTTTCTTCAGGTTTCACCCACATCAAGATCCAGATCCTGAAAAGCCATGAAATCCTACCATGATTGATGGTCTTATTGGTTTTAAAAATAATGACCATGGGGCCTGGGCCAGGGCTGGTGACATTATTTTCCATAACTCAAGGTAGGCTACTGTTACATCATTCCCCCCACAACAGGCAAATTCACTGCAGACATTCCTCATCATTTACACCATTGTGTTTCCTCTGTCCCAGGTTTTCAGACAATGGAATTGGACTCACTCTGGCAAGGTAATTTCTTAAAATGTGTCTTCTTCCCATTTTTTCCCCCAGTGTAACCTGCTCAAGAATGGAAACTGAGACACTCCCTTGCTAATTTGTGTAAGGAGAAAAGCTCACATTTCCCCTCTGGACCGCATCAAGCCTTCCCTGGGCAGCCATAAATACAAGGGGCAATTTAGCCTTTCACTCTCTTTGTCCCAGCACGCCTGGGGAATCCATAATAATTGCTGAACATTTCCTCCTGGGCAGGAGGTCCTGATGCTCAAGCACAAGCTTGTCACTGACTTGCCATATTTTAGAGCAGGCTGTTACAGTGGTGCATGCACCTTTCTCCAGATTAAGGACACAGATTCTACCATGTCTGTGGTGTAATTAGAAGTGTTAATTAATTGGTGTGCTGTGCTGCATATTTACGTGGTGTTTCTCTGCTTGTAGTGATGGGACTTCCCTGACAGACGACGGCTCCAGCTTGGAGGTTACACGTTCCATTTTTGTTGGAGAAAGCAGCAACTTTGGCTCCCAGGGAGGCCAAAACAGCTACTGGGGAAAAGGGGCAAATGGAGAACACAGAACACTGCCCAGAAACAAGTGAGTTATTCTTCTGCCGTTTCTTCTTGGCGTTAGCTTAAGGTAGAAGAAAAGCCCCAGGAATTAGTGCGGCTACCAATGAGTAATTTATACCAGGTGCTTAAATTATTGTTCAGGCCAGAAATAATAAGCATCCAAATAAACTTAGTTTTTAGGCCAACAGCTTGAGAGAATTCTTGACTGAATGTGTTTGATTTAGTTTTCTTTTTAGTTTATTAGTCAGTGGAGAATGGATTAGAGAATCTGACTTATGCCAAATGGCTCTTGTGTGGTGCTTCAGTGGTGCAGCATCAAGGTGAGAGTTCAGCTCCCACACACCAGGACACCCTTCCTGCTGTGGGCAAACACAGCCAGTTTGAAAAGGGAGAAACCATTTTTCATTATAGCATCTTTTTTCTTTTTTGGTAACTATGTGTTACTTTCTGTTATCAGCAGACAGCCTCCTCTCTAGCAACCTCAGTGCTTACCCACATCCTCACAGTAAACTGTGCTGCCCTAAGCCTAAATTTTACTTTAATATATGTTTTTGGTGAGGCTTAACAATTATTAAATCTTTTATGAGGTGTAAAAAAGTAGGTAATAACCAGTAGTAATTAGACATGTCATGCACACAGCTCTGGACGTACACGACTCGACCATAAGTGACAACAGGAATGGGATCTCTCTAGGACAGCAAGAATACTCAAAGCTATCCTCAGTTATTACTGGTGTTATTTAAATTGAAATTGCAAAAAACTCCTTTGCAGTTCAGATAAGCTCTAATCATGTTATTAATCAATGTACTCTTGGGGAGGAGCATGGCAAAGCACCTGATATCTGTCCCTTTGGTACTTGCTTCCAAGGAGACTCTTGCCTCCAGCAAGTCTGACTGCTGCCATTTTTCCAGTCATGCTGATGTTTTCCTGAGAAACCATCTGTCCTGAGAAGGGATCTGATAGCAGTGCTGCCCCACTCTGCCCTTTGGCTCCTTCTTGTGGTGATGATTTCCTGGGTGGCTGAAGGCAGGGGCTTTGAAATTCTTTACCCCAGCTTACAAGTTTTAGGCAAGATTATGAGAAATTGTTTTTGGCTTTTGAGTCTCATCCTTCAGAGGATGTTCAGCAGAATTTCATCTTTCACATATGATGAGTTTTCAGATCCCAGTTTTGGGAAAGAAAAGGTGGTTTGGCTACTTGTTAATGTCTTTCTATGGTGTCAGAAGACATGGAGTTTGCCCAAGCCTTTTATACAGGACTGTGTTGTGTTTAAATCTCCTAGATTCCCTATCCATGGCTTTCAGATTTATAATGGGTCTGTCAGGATGGCAAGATGCACTTCCAAGAAATTCACCCTGACCCTTGACAGATACTCAGGAGCCATCGTGTTCAAGGAAAACCCCTGGCAGACCAGCCCCCAGAGCAATGTGTCACAGACCCTGATGGAGAAAAACGTAAGTGAGAGAAGCAGAAATGTTTGCTGCTAGATGTGAAAGGTTTTGATGTTTTTAGCAGTGGTGAGGGATCTATCCTAGAGCAGGATTTCCAAGCAGAGGTGCGTGTTACATTGGTGCATACCATCAATTAATTTTGAAACCCTTTTCTTCTTACTAATGAAGGTTGTTTATAAGCAAGTAAAATGTGATGATAACTTATTCCTGGGCAGATATCTGCATTGGAGAAAGGTTTCACCTTGTAATCAGAACACCCAGAAGACAACTCCTAGGTGGTGCAGCACTGCCAGCTGCTGAGGACCTGGTCAGGACCTGGCCTCAGAGGTTGAGAGGGTCACACATGAGATATCAGGAGCTGCAAAACAATTCTACAGAAATAGAAAATGCACTGAGAAGCAAAGCCATGACCCAGTTTCTGAGATCAGCTGTGAAATTCCTGTTCAGCACAACAGGGATTCCCTTGAGCTGTGACAGCAGAATGGGGCTCTGTATCTCTGCCTTGGCAGAAGCTGTAACATGCTGAGTAATTCCAGTCCTTGTCCTGGATTCCTGCAGGGATCACGACTCTGGACATTGGCTTGGGAAATGATGGATTCCACCTGGCTCTGTCCCAGGAATCATGACCTCTCCTTAGCTTCCTTCAAACAAGGTCCATAGTTGTTAGGATGTCCATGAACTGTAGTAACTTTGGCTTGAGGTTTGGCTTTATCTTGAGGAAAATTTCCATTGCTCTGAGACTGACCAATATCACTCCTTCTGGCAAGCACAGAGTTTATCTGTGCCCTCTTTGGTACAGTTTAGACCAACAACCAGGGGGTATTTCATGAAAGGTTGATGGTGATTGCAGTCACTTGACTGCTCCTCTAAGTAGAAAACACAGTCTCTGTGCATTTCAGTGAGGAGGTCTTAATTGCCTTAGATGCTTTATGGACCTTTGGAACAGGAATAGGGGTAATTTGCTGTACCTTCTTCATGTACTCCCTTGGGGAAATGGTTATAAGCTGGTCATGGGGAACATTAACAAGAAAATCAACATGGAACTGGGGAGGGGAGCTTAGAGAAAAGATGTTTGATCAGTGGAGTGGAAAAAACTGGAAAATTTCCTCCAGTAATGGCTGTAGGACTGTCCACCAGAATGGTTTCAGAGAGGTGATATCTATGCACGTTGGCAAAGGGTTGATTATACCTTGAATGGCAGAAAATGCAACTCTTCAATACAGTCACAACATCTGAGGCCAATGAGCCTGCTAAATATGCAGCATTATCTGTTTGAAAGGCAATTCAGTACTGTAACACATTTAGGATCTAAGGTTTTCAAAGTAAAAATGGTCAGACGATTTCCTAAATAATTCTGCAGAGCAAATTAAACCAGTGCAGTATTAAGCCTATTACAAAAACAAACAAACAAACAAAACCCCAAACCCAAACAAACCCTTAATGACATGATCGCAATAATTATTTATTATTTGTGTATTTCCAAGAAAACATCAACTTCTGAAGCTAGTACTTTGCCAGCTTAAAAACCCTGTATGTTTGTAAGCACCTGCACCCCAGCAATTATCATTTTGATTCTATTTTATCTGGATTGAACCCAGATGTGCTACATCTGATTTCATACTTGTAGGACCACAGACAGTTTATTATTTTGTTGTTGTTGTTGCTCATTGCTATATGGAATAATATATCTTTGCCTAGTTAAGACAGAGCCTGTCAACCATTTTAATTAATTTTCCATCTTCAGGCTTCATTTTATTAGTTTTTAAAGGATGGCTAAGTACTAATTCCCTGAAGTACAATAATTTTACTGTTATTCTTTAAGAAGAAATTAAACATTACAGCAAGCTGTACAGTGATGACAAAACTATTAGTCATGCTGAAGGGTAATTGTGTAATTAATCAGACTAATCAGCAGATTGGTTAGACAAAAAAATAATAAAGCCAGTTGGGTCTTGTTTAATTCCAGCATAAAAAGAACAGTGAAGCAGAACAGAAGACCTAAACATTGCACTCCACACAAAGGAGTGTAGTTGTCTATCCATTGACAAAGCTGAATCCCACATATTATCTATTGCAATATTATTGCTGGGCTTGTTTGTTTGTTTTGAAAAGAGTGCTTTTAAAAAGTTATTTCAAAGCAGTGGAGGCAGTATTTGGCTGTACCCAGCTGAGGGATGGCTGAAGGCTGTGGTCTCTGTCAGTCAGGAGGACCTGGAGAGCCCAAAGGAGATGCTCCAGCCAGAACCAAGCCATGTGCACACACTGGTGCATCACTTCTTAAGAAGACCTGGCACATCACTTTTGAGTCATAAACCAGCCCCCCTTTGACCCCTCTGTCCCCCTGAGGCACAGGGGGAGGGGAGCAGCAGGAGCAAGGTGCTGAAGGCTCCCAAACTGTCCCAGCTCACACCACTGCTCAAAGTCCCTCTGGTCATTTTGTCCCTGCAGGCAGGAGCTCAGCGTGGATTCCATCCTGTTCCACCCCTACCTGTGCCAACTCTACCTCATCTCAGGGATTGCTTCTGCCAAAGAAATCCCAGTGATCTGGTGGGTTTGTGGTGCCCAGAAGAGCTCACAGGGGCCAGTACTGACCCCTGGCTATGGACTAGCAACTCCCATGGGATTGCAGTCCAGCCTAGCCAAGAGATGGGCCCTTGCTAATGTTGGCTTTGCTATGTTTAGCCTGTGTTGTTTTAGTGCTTGGTTTCTGCATCAAAGCACACATTTGCAAACAGCTCATGATGGGAAAAAGAAAAGCAGACAGTGGGTTGAAGTCTGTTATTTCCTGAAAGAGAGAGCGGAAATAAACCAGTCCCAACCCTAAAGAGACTCCTGACCAAAGGGAACTTGGCAGGGTGAGGGTTTGCATCACTCCAGCAGAGGAAAATCCATGGGGACAGAGACCTTGGGTGGTAAAGAGAGGAATAATCCTGCTGGATGAAAATGGTTTTGTTGAAATGATAACAGTGATACAGTGAGATGTCTTCTGTTGGCAGCTTGTGCCAACACTTGAATGTTAGAAGAAGTTACTAATTATTACAATGATTTCCAGCACCTTATTATGTTTTCATATAGAAAGTGCAGTCATCAGGGTTCCCTGCAGGTGTGTTAGGTGTGCTGCCTTGGACAGGTTGAGTTAGCACATTCTTAAGAGGTTACAAACAGAGCACTGTCAGGCTTCAGACAATGTAACTCAAGTAACCTTTATACCATATCACTCAGAGGTAGTCCACACCTAGTGAAAATTGGGTGTCTGAATAGTGGTGTGGTATCCAGAGATGAGCTGTCTCTGCACCTCCTTCTGGCTCCTCCCTAGCTCCATGTGGACAAACCTGAGGAGCAGAGTCTTTGTTCCTGTGTGTTCACACAGAAAAAACCCCACATTGCCATAGCTGTAATTGCAAACTCAGTTGCACTCCTATCCCACAGTGTACCAAAGGAAGGTAACCTTGAGGCTTATACAAGAAGTGACACTGCTCATTAACATTTCCACTTTAATTCTGACTTTGAGACTTTTCAGAGGAGAATGTTAGAGATCAGAATAAAATTAGCACCAAAACTGTCTGCTGCTGGATGGAAACACTGAGAGTGCTGATTAAATGTAAGATGTACTGGCTGTGCCTTCATTTGGTTTGAAGTGCAGCTGACTTTGTTCTCCTCCCCAGTGTTTTCATATGCAACTCCAGAAGTGCCATCACAAAGTATTTGTAAAGGAGTTTTGAGCTACTGCACAGTGTTTACATTTTTTTAATAGCTCATCTTTTATAAATAAAACTCAAGAAAAAAACCCACAAACTTTTGGATCCTCCTAGGCCAAGGCCAAGAAGCCTTTCGGGGAAAAGCTTCCTGTGGTGCAGCAAGAAAAGATTTTAAAAGACTCAGAAAGGCACCTTAAATTTCCAAGGGTTTGAGCCTCCTTTAAAGGAAACTGCTTCAAGTATTTATGACACTCATACTTAGACAAAAAGGTGGCAGAAAAGGATTCTAGGCTTTAATTTCATTTTAAAGGAATAAAGACTTTTATTCTGCAAGTAGTTGTTGCTGCAGGGTTTGGGTTTTTTTAAGGTGATGGACTTCCCATCCAACTCAGTCACAATAACCCTCCTATTCTCCTAAGCCGTTCTGTTTATTATTGTTAAAATAAAGCCTTTAAAGCCCATAATAAACTTTCAGCCTAATCCTACTAACCCTAATTCATGTGCACAGTCCAATTAAAATTAGTTGGGCTAAATGGAAAAAATGACAATCCTTTGGATCGGCACAATCCCGTTGTTATTTATGCTATCTGCTTTTATACACATTGCTGCTGGATTCATTCAGAGTGCTTGACCTGTAGTAATTATTTTCTTGATTACTTTGGAAGTTAATCTTCACACCCTGTAATAATTTCATCTGCAGACATTAAAACATTCCATGCTTTTTTTGCTGAACATCTGCAGTTTCCTTGCTTTGATGTATTTTCATATCAGGACAGATATTTTTACTTAGCTACTGAAAAATCTTGAGAGCAGAACTATGCACAATGAGGATAATGCTTCTTCCTGTTATTTCTCTTTCCTAAAAAAAATTTAAAATTATGGGATATATTACAATGTGCATGAGAGCCAGTTCTGAGAATTTAAAACTTTTATAAGTTTTATGAGGGTTTAGGAAGAATGACTAGAAAAAAATGGCAGTGACAGAACCACTTAAAATAGAAATTGAAAAGATATGAGAAAATTCCCCAAATAGCTAGGTGTTTTTTTATTAACAGCTGCGATCTTCCTCAGTAAATTTCATAATTATCCAGTATTTTCCTACACTTTCAGTCATCCTCTTCTTTTGCTACCATCCAATTTATTGCTGGGTGATTTCAAGCAACACATGGTGGTGTGGGTGCACTTCAAAGAACCAAAAGTCTGATTTTTGTGGAAATATCTCCTGAGAGTAAGAAATGAGAGGGAGAACCATCATGGCTGGCACTTTTTCTAAATAGAAGAGGCAAAACAAAACTCTGCTTGGACAACAGAACTTCCAAGTTCCAACTCTGTCAAAACACTGAGAAGCCGAGTCCTTGCTTTGAGCTAAGCAATTTTTCACCTTATTTTCTCTTCCAGGTTGGACTGAAAGTGGTTTTTGGCAGACTGGGCCAGTGGTTTGGAAGCAATGGCAATGAAAATGTCCATCTTCCATGACGTGGATGATGGGGTATCCAGACACCTTCAGAGGCAGAGCAGAAAACTCCCCACTGCCTCAGTGTCCTGCTGGAATGGGGTGATCTGTCCTGGGAAACCCACACAGGTAACGGGGCAGCCCCAGATGTTCTGCTGAGGGGGGAGGCAGTGAAGCTCCCAGCACTGCTCTCACAAAGGGGAACAATGCTTTTGGTATAATTTTGCTGCAAGCTGAAATCTGTTTAGGAGAAAATTCGGTGTTCTCTTGTTCCAGGCTTTGTCCACTCTGTCGTGGGGCTCTAGTGGATTGTTCTGGTGAGCCAAGTTTCAGTAATGGGAAGCACTACTGCTCTGAGACCTCCTGGTTGTGTTTAGGATGGTGAAATGGGTGCTTGAGATACAAACTCACACCTATTGCTCATTTCCCAAGCAGAAATCACAGGCTGAGAGATGGCCTTAAACCTTGCCAGCAGTGAATGTCACAGTCAAACATGGAGCATGCATGTCTCCTTAAGCTAAAAATGTTGCATGCATTTGCTCTAGTTGCACAGCAGAGAGCAGGAGTTGCTATTTAAGTATCTAAACACTGGAATTAAAAACCCTGGTGTGTTTTGGCTGGGCAGAAACAGAATTGGGCTTCTATGAAACAGTCCCTTTGAAGCAGGGTTTTGTCCTTGGCACTTAGTTTGGCTCTGTGTCTCTAGAGAAATAATTGTCCCTGCTCTGGCAACCTAACAGTTAAATCCAGAGTTGCAAACAACTGGGCATTTATATTTTTATTTCTATTAATATCCTCCTGGTTATGGCACTCTACATGGTGAGACAGTTTTTCCACCATAGAAAATTTCCTTGGCTAGGTTTAGGCAAGCATAAACATTTACTTCTCTGGGATCCATTACTTACCAGCATTTTTCAACGAATAAGCATCCAGCAGGATGAGTAAAGGTCATATTAAATGCTTCACTTTATGGGTTTTGGGGAGGGAAATATATGTATGTGCAGGGTAGAAGAAATTGGTCTCGTGCCACAGGGTTTGATTAATTTAAAGAGGATAACTGTTAGAATATTTCAGCCTCACTCTGGTTCTCAGCAACCTGACTAACTTATGACTTGTTTGTCTGCTAAATTCTGAATGTCATACTTCAGATCAAAAGCCCAAAAGAGTGAATCCAATTACAGAGAAAGATGGTTTGCTTTGATCTTAACAACTTTATTACAAAATCTGTTTTTCTGTTCTTTTTCGTGTAGCTCTGGTAGACAAGAACTTGTATTCTCCCCTAGTGCAAGCAGGTGAAAATATCCTTTCAGCTGAAGGAAATAGTGACTCCTATGTTACTGCTGAATGGAGCCCAAGATAGTCTAGGGATGGGCTACTTGGCATAGAAAACTGAGATCCAAGTCCTTCAACTAACATTGCAGGCAAATCCTTTCTGACCTAAGTGCCTAGAGTACAGTTAATTCCTTTCTGCTTGGTTTCTTTCATTCCCATTTCATGCTCCTCTTCTCCTGGATGTAATTTGCCCAAGAAAGGAAACGCCTGGGGAAAAACAATTCCTCTGGCAGTGCTTCTAGACCCAAAAATCCTGGGGATGGGCTTTCCTGAGGGTGTTTTTATCTGGCAGCTCAGGCTGATGTTCCCCCCCTCTGTGGTGGGTTTGTGGTCTTTCCTCCTCAGTGCCTCCAAGGAGCATCAAATCTCATTTCCCCTGTGGTGTCCAAGGGCTTCCTTCAGCAGGGAGCACGAAGTAAAGCTTCTTGGGACCACCTTAAAATCATAAAATTCACTAAGCAAAAGCTATCAGGTGTTTTAGTCCTGCCTTTTTGATTCTGGAGCCACAGGGTTGTTGTTGTCCAAACAGGACCAAGCCTTTGCTCTTTAATGACAGCCGAAACTCTCATGTTGTAATGTAAATAAAGCAAGGCTTCCAGGAGGAACACCAAATAGAGGGAAGCTCACAGGGATATCACAAGAGCTGTCAGTCCCCATCTTCTGGCAGTCTCTGAGTCACTCAGACCTCATCATCAGGGCACCAAGGTCCTTGGTGTCCCAGCAACCTGACTTTCAGCTCTTGCAAAGGCCAAAAAATAAAGAAAAATGTAGGGAGAGACTTACTTCATAGTTCTCTCTGTGTAAGTGTGTGAGATTTCCAGTGGCACTGAACTGGAGACTCCTTGACACCTGCAATACTTGTTGCAATATAAATGAGATTCCTAAACCTTTCCTGATTTTTATATAAATTATGACAAGTGCCTTGGTTCCCACTGGGCACTTGAAGCTGTGCATTTACTGTCTGCCTGCAGACTTCACAGCAACTCATCAGGGGAGGCTGTGAAACTTCTCTTTTTTGGTATTAGTCTTTATTAAAATAAGCAGAGTTTTTGGCAGTATGTGCTGTTTTCTTTTATAAGCTTAAAAATGTGTTAGACAGTCATAAGAGACTGCCACACAGCCAAATTAGTGTCAGCTTTGAATAAAAAAAATCAATGCCCTGCAATTCTAAAATACTCTAGGAAATGCTGTTGATTTTACACCAGTTTACTCAGTCACCCCTTCACTGCCCTTGGCTGAAATAAAAATGATTCCATTTGTGTTAACTCTGTTCTTGCAGTGGATGTTTGTGCTGATCCCTCCTGCCTGGGTTTCACACCTTTGGCTGGGTCTGTGGCCTCGGTGCCTCTGTGGCTGGCTTTGGTGCTGATGCTCTTAAATGTAAAGCAAGCAGGGGATGCAGGAGGTGGTGAGCAGCGGTTTTCCAGCCACAGGAAAACTGGACAGTCCCAGGATACCTGTGGGGCTTGAGGATTATCAGCCCCTCACAGACTGGGAAGAAGGAGAAACCTGAGAGATGTGGTGTCTGTATTTGGATAAAGAGGTTCAGTTTGGATCTCTCATGTACACCAGTTGAAAATCAAAGTAGTTTTCCTGATGCCAGTGACATCCTAGCATGTCTTAGAGAAAGAAAGCTACACTTTTTTTTTCTTTCTGCAAGAATTTTAAAGCCTCCACTTGGAAATTTCATCCAGCAAATGTTTTCCCCTAAGATATTAACATTTTTTGAAGTCAGTCAACCAGAAAGGGAGAAGGTATGTTTTGATTTTCTCATTTTTAAGGTTTTTTGGACCAACATGACAGCTGACAGCATGACAGGAAAAAGCAAGAGCAACGAAACAAGAAAGCAGGAAAACCTTTTCTCAGATATCAGGATTGTAATTTCCAATACTTGGCATGTTGCTTATCTTCATACTCGCTCTGCAGTTGAATAGGAGATATCCCTGAATTGTAAAGAACTTATCTTCTCACTTTCACAATCTCCTTGGGAAAATTGCCATGTAAGCATGGGGGAATCTGACACATCTCTTCAGCATGAAGTGTCAAGCAGCTAAAATGACAACTGTGTCCATTAAACCACCCAAGCAATTAGAAGGCTCACATTTTATGTTTTAACCAGCTCTTCTTCTCCTACCACATTAATCTGTCACCACTCCTCTTATTTTAAAGTCTCTTTGTGACCCATTTTGAACAATTTTGATAGAAAGTGGATGAATTTTTCATTCCTGTTGACTTAGTGATGTTCCACATGGGCAAAAGTCTGTTCAAAAGTCTCTTCACATAGGATCTGGATTTCTTGATCAGGGCTGTAACCTCCTTTAGTAAGAAACATGTTTATAGATCTGGTAGATACTGTTGTATTTCTATGAGACTGAAAATCTCTTGCTGTCTTGCATTTCTGGAGGGCATTCACTCAGTGGCCACTGTTTGTGTTTGCAGGAGACCAAATGACACTCTACAAGTCATTTCCAAATAGTTTACAAATGTTTCTATAATGCATATGTGGCATTTTTCCTTGTTCTAGTTATTACCATATCATTCTTCCAACTTAATGTCAGACCTCTGACTTAGTCCCTACACACCTGGAGGAAAATGCTGCCAACAAATCTCTGACCTCCTTTCCTCATCATCAAGAATTCTGTGAACTATTGCAGCACTTCCTTGGGGTCATTAATAACAGCAAGCAGCCTAAGCCATGCACAGCTCTCTCACTTTTTTTTTTTTCCAATCTTTACACAAATAGCTTAAAGCACATAGGAATCTTTTGTTTTTGGTAACCTGTAGTCTAGGAATCTTTAGGACTCATTGAATGCATCTCCTTCCTTTCTTGGCTTTTCATTGATGCATTTCATTTTGCAGTAAGTGCAACATAAAGAGTTCCTTCCAATTGGTTTTTATGAGAAAATGCTTTTTGGATAGAGAACAATTAATACAATGATGGGATTTCAGGTCTGAATGTACCTGATGGATCCCCTGCTCTGACCTCAGCACTACTCCATCCTGACAGGGCCAAATGAGATTGAAATGAGGGTTATTATGTTGGATGTTATTGGTTTTCCAATCATGGTTTGAATGTGAAGGCAAAATAGGTTTTCCTTCTTGATTTCATAGATAAAAAAGGCTTTTTTATCAGACTGTACAAATAATTTAGTCTTTCTTGATCCATCAAGAATGAGCAAATGGGTTGCTGCCCAGAGATTGTTTGGAGTGAATTACTTGATCAATAGTTTCAGCCATCAGGAAAAATTTATGTTAATGTCATTCTGGGATCCACTTTAATCTTCCAGTATCTGCAGATAGCACTCAGAACAGCTTCTCATCATTGAAGTGTAATGGTGTGAAAGGAGGAGTGGACTGAATATCCAGGAAACTTTCACAACCACTTTTGGACTGTTCCTTTGGCATGAGACCCAAATGTTTAATTTAAGAATTCATCATGAGGTTGCTGGATCCAGGGGTGAGAGGAGGGGGAGGCAAATGTGGTCCATCTATCGGAGATCCTTGGGAGCTCAAAATCAACACCAGGAGCAGGCAACTGCGAGATCCTTCTAAGCATGAAACTGGAACTAGGGGCTGGCTGAACTCACTAGAATCCCTAACTAAAATAACCCCACATACAAACCAAAGAGAGATAGTCTGCTTTTGCAGAGCTTTCAGCTTGTGCAGACAAGAGGAAGATAAGCAGATCTGGAGATGTGAGTGCCCTGCATTAGCAGGCAGATATCCTGATAGATGGAGTCTCAACCTCTCTGCTAGTCTTGGCTGCACTTGTGAAATTAAAATCTGATAAGAAACTTCTGCTTCCATTTAGATCTACCTCAAAGACACTCAAATTGAGTTTAAAAATAATTTTGATGGATGGATGCTCATGTAGAAACGTAGACATTTCTGAGCTACCATGGATTTCTGTGTTGGAAGTTTTAAGTTCTTGATGCAAAGAGTGTTATTCTACACTGTAGGAGAATGAAGGCAGCAGGATTATAGATGTCCTCATCTGTCCTTTGTGCATCTGAAACCCTTCAGGGAATGTGACAAGCTGCCTGAAACAGCCCTGCATGCACAGACAGATTTGTATGACTAGCTGTGCATCCTTCTTTTGCCCTGGAATTTCACATGGTGGAAAGCAGGGGAGCATCATGTGTTCAGCCTTAAAACTAATATTTGCCACACAAATTTGCCTTTGTTTGAGTGATGGCAGGGGAGAAAAAGCACACAGCTGGAGTGTGGTTTTAAGATTGAT
Source organism: Prinia subflava (assembly GCF_021018805.1). Lineage (NCBI taxonomy): Eukaryota > Metazoa > Chordata > Aves > Passeriformes > Cisticolidae > Prinia > Prinia subflava. Next base: position 8,377,996 of record NC_086261.1, read on the forward strand.
CTGTAGAGCTGAGCTACAGGTCAGAGGCACCTCTTGGTCCCTGCAAGAACAGATTTGCTGAAGCCCTGGACCTTGGTATTTAGTCCATAAGATCATATAGTCAGGACATCAAGTTTTAGCCCCCAGATTTTTAGCCTAGTCTGCTACTTGAGAGCAAAGATGTGGATTGCATTAGATAACTGGACCTAGTCCAAAGCCCATTGAAATAACTTCAGTTTTCTGTATTTTCAGTGGAATAAGCCTGCTTTTAAAGTGCAGTGATTCGAATTCATAAAAATAGAGTTACTTTGTGATGCTTCCTTGATTACCCTTCTCCCTAAAGATTTTGAATAGTGAACATTTTTATGGCACTGTACATCCCATATCTCACTTCACGGTGTCCCCATGGATGGCTGCAGATGCTATTTCTGGTTTACCTTTTTATGTGAACTGGAAATGTTTCCGTGACTTTCCAAATGCTCTGAACTCTTCATCGGCAAAAAGCATTTACAGGCAACGATGATCAAATGCACATGTTCCGGCTGCGCCTGCCTGGTTTAATGGATGTGTTTGTCATTTTCCTTTCCCCCTCAGCTTTATATCCAGGCCAGATGCCCCAGGAGCCTGACCTTGTCCTTTGCCAGAGCAGCATTCCCTCCCCACCCCGTGAGGCTGAACGGGGGAGCCGCGTTCCAGCAGTGCCAGCCCGAGCAGGATTACATCCTCCAGAGAATGGCAGAGCACCTGAGCAGTCATCCTGGACCCCAGCAACTTCAACAGGTACTGCCCTGTATTGGAGAAAATGTTCTGTTTTCCAAAGGTCTGGAGCTTTATCATTTTCCCAAAATGTTTGTGAGTGACCTTTTGAAGGTCTCAGAAATTTCTGACAGAGTGGAAGCAAGGATTAAAGGTTGACTCTAACCGATGCAGCGAGATGCTTCTGCTTTTACTCTATTCCAGCTTTTTTCATGTGCAGAGAGGTTTCTCTTTCCAGAAAGTTTTGAAATAGAATCCAAGTAAGTCCTGGCCTGCTGTCCTTGAAATCCCTCCAGAAGAGCTCTGGCTCTGGTTCATTTATTTGTACTAGTCGCTGCACACATAATTTATCTCCCATATATACAAAGTGCAGAAATACATCAGAATGTGCACAAAACTTTGCATCTCTTGTAATCCAAACAACACTGGAATTACTGCATCTTTCTAACTAAAGCTTTAAAATGTTGGGTCTCAGCAGAGCAAGACTACAGGCGGTGCTCTATTTATTTCCCACTTTTTCTTAGCATTGCATAAAGACAGGGTATATCCATTTTAGATGCTGCTTTTTCCCTTGCTATCTTCATTTTGCTTGATTTCATTTCTGGTTTTTAGTGCTGTTCTTACTCTAGTGAAATTACTTGTGCTTTGCACTGGTTCCACTGTTAGGAGAGAGTCCTGCAGCCCAGCTCAGCTCAGCAGGGGTGGGCACTGCCCTGGCCTGCAGAGGAGATGCTGCAAGGGATGAGCACCACAGGAAAGCCTGGCCATCACCTTGACTTCTGCAGTTTGTCTGAGTCCTTGGTTATTGTTAAAAACACACTGTGGTAAAAAAAACCAGAGGTCTGTGAGTGAAACCTGACCTGATTACACACAACAGAGGCTCAGGTTTCCAAAGCAGGTTTGAGATAGTTGGCATGCAAGGAGGCAAAGGCACTGGGGACGTGAAGCAGCACGTTCTGCTGGTAAACCTGGAGGGCTCCCAAGTCCCTCCAGTGTTATCCACCAAAACCCCACACCCATCTGCTGCTCCTCCAGCTGAGAGTCCCTGCTGGGGGTTTGGGTAGGATAGGTTTGAGCTGGAGCTCTATTTGATTCCCCTGAACTTTGGAGCTGAAAAAAATCTAAAGATCTTGTCCTTTGATCCCATTATGAAGGCCTATGAATGCAGCTGAGAAAGGGAGTGTTTCCTCTTTGTACATGCCTGTTCCAGGGACTGGCACACACCTGGGGCTCTTGATTTAAAGATGGATTAGCTGTAGTGCCATGACTGAGTTGCTGCATGATGGGTGTTTGGACACTCCTGTCACAGGGGAATTGCCAGAATTAAATTGCTTTATATATCGTATTAATATATCTTTATACACTTCAGGGAAGAGGAAAACCTACTAGCTGCTTATGGACAACTTGAGTTTTGCAATCATTATCTGTCTTAAATGGTGAGCTCTCTCCTTGCAATTGCAAAGCTAAACCTTCTGCCAAGTCACTGGTGGCCAGCTCACACTTGCCAAAGCTTTGGCCCACGAACTTCAAGCCTGAATTTAAATTTGAAGGCACCAACAGGGCTTTGGTAAAGTTCAGCTTTAACTTTAGCTCTCGTTCAAGCATCAATTTAATTACATTTTACTATTGAAAACCACAATGTGGTTGTGGTTCCTTTTGTCTTGTGTGAAAACAGTTATTTGAACTGGGCAAAGGTTTGTAGAGTTTTCTGATCCAGAAACAGTTGGCAAGGCATCTGTTTTGAAGAATCATAAGCAAGAAATATACTGTAACAAAGGAAAAGTACAATTTTACTTAATTTTGTTTAGATCATCTTGCTAAGAAATAATTGGGAATGAATTGTGGCTGCTCTGCCTATACCTCAAGTATGCTGGATGCTCACTAGTGTGAGACCTAAGACTGATGCAATAGAGAAATCTCCAGACTGCATGGAAAAACATGGAGACATAAGATTTCCGTGGAAGGTGAAGGAATTAAGGAGAAAAAGAGTTTTTAGGAGTTTGAAGGACAATAAGAGCCTGCTTAAGCAATTTCATGTATGACCTCTACTAAGCACTGTATTCCAATGATTTCTGGAATGAAAGAAATCTCAGACTGTGGAGCCCAGAGTAATCAGAGATAGAAAAACAGACTTTTACCTGTCTCAAGTGGCTTTACGTTTTATCTGTTCTTTTGAAATTCAGAATACTGCATAACCTCCAAAAACTGATCTCTTAATATATTAATATCTATACCAAACATGAGAGGCAAACCAAATCAGGTTTGGATGAACTTTAGTGACAATCTTCTAGGGTTAATGATTTCAGAAATAACCTGAGTGAACAGTTAAAGTGTTTTCAGCCCTGGCACTGTGAGCTGATGGATGGCCATATCTGGGATGCTGCCTTTGCAGGCTTCCAGAGTGATCTGCACTAGGCTGGCTAAAGGAAGGTCAGAGGGGAAATAAAGAATTTGACAGGGAGATGAGTACCAGTATTTGGATAGCATTAATGTTGAACACTTGCATGATTAACACTCTCCCTGCCTCTGAGGCGCTGTAGAAAGAGCCAGTGGATCTTGTGCCAGTCCAGACATCTGTTAGAAGGCTGGAACGCCCAGATTCCTGGGGTGGGCAGGAGCTGCTGGGGAAGAATTCACATGACTCAGCTGAAACTGGCAGTGCTGTGAGCTGAAAGTCCTGTTCATGAGCTCAGAGGCACCGCTCGGGTGGATTTGCTCAGAGGAGGAGGACACCAGTCATAGCCAGCCTTCCCTTCCCTTCCCTTCCCTTCCCTTCCCTTCCCTTCCCTTCCCTTCCCTTCCCTTCCCTTCCCTTCCCTTCCCTTCCCTTCCCTTCCCTTCCCTTCCCTTCCCTTCCCTTCCCTTCCCTTCCCTTCCCTTCCCTTCCCTTCCCTTCCCTTCCCTTCCCTTCCCTTCCCTTCCCTTCCCTTCCCTTCCCTTCCCTTCCCTTCCCTTCCCTTCCCTTCCCTTCCCTTCCCTTCCCTTCCCTTCCCTTCCCTTCCCTTCCCTTCCCTTCCCTTCCCTTCCCTTCCCTTCCCTTCCCTTCCCTTCCCTTCCCTTCCCTTCCCTTCCCTTCCCTTCCCTTCCCTTCCCTTCCCTTCCCTTCCCTTCCCTTCCCTTCCCTTCCCTTCCCTTCCCTTCCCTTCCCTTCCCTTCCCTTCCCTTCCCTTCCCTTCCCTTCCCTTCCCTTCCCTTCCCTTCCCTTCCCTTCCCTCCTTTCTTTCCTTCCTTCCTCCCACTGATTCAAACCAAATTCACAGTAATCCTTCCATTTCTTTGCTTCCATCAAACGACGTGGCTGTCCCAAGCAGGGTTCCTGTGTCCCCTTTGTGTCCCCAAGAGGCTGCTCCACGCCTGCCAGTGTCACTCCCAGGGACAGATGGACGGGTTTGTGTCTGTCAGGGGGTCTGGGCTCTCCCTGGCTGCTGGGCAAACACAAAGGCGAGGTGCAGACCCGCAGGTTGTGTTTTCAGGCTGCTGGGGAACACTGCAGGCTCAGCAGAAATGCCTGATTCAGCTCCAGATAAGAGCTGCCTGTCTGATGCCTGGGAGTCTCCATGTGAGGATGGGCAGGAGGATGGATGGGTGTTGGTGCTTCTGGAAAGGGGCAGTGCAGGACAAGAAACTCTGAATGTTTCAGCGAATGAACAGGAGAGCGCAGGCTGGAATTTTAATGCCTAGGAATGAAGTGTGCTCCAGAATCAGTCCAGATCTGCTGAGGGTTTCTTTCAGGGCACAAAAAGTGTGTGCAAAAACTTTATGTACCCTCAGATCCATTCTCCATGGGTTTTGTCTCTTTGTTGGAGTGGTTTCCTTGACCTTCACCCTCTCCAAGCTGTATTTTTCCTTTTGTTTGTTTGGTTGATTTAGCTTTATTTATTTATTTATTTATTTATTTATTTATTTATTTATTTATTTATTTATTTAGTTGTTGTGGAGGCAGTGTTGGCTGTGTGGGGGTTTTTGTTTTGGTTTTTTTTTTTTTGGTTTGGTTTGGTTTTGGTGGGTTTTTTTTGGAGAGAGGAGAGCCGTTGCTTTTTTTTTTTTTTCTGCTTTACAGAAGATTGAGAATTATCTGTAAGACTTAGTTAAGGGCTTTTCTCGAAATTATTGTCCTGAAACACAAAGGCCCATAGAGAACATCAGACTTGTACAAGATGGAGGAGAGGCTGGTAATCCAGGAGAAGAGGATGGAAAACATTATTTGGTTGTGAGTAAGTGCCTTCTCTTGGGTGCTGGAGAACAGTACAAAGATTGGCACTTCATCCAGTAATCAAAGTCAGAAATTTAATCCTTCAATTTAATGACCCAGGCTTTGTGCCTGTGCAAATTTTCTAATCACAGAAGCAGCAAAGGCAAATACTATTATCAAAGGCACAGGGCTGTTCAGTAAGTCAGCCAGGCTTCTTTGTGCTATCAGCACATCTAAAGATAAGAATTATATCTCCTCAAAGCACATATCTGAAGTATAGTGTAATAAGTCATGTTTTAGAGGCAGCCTGAAAGCAGTGGCAGTTAGATTAAGCATTCCTTACTTTTAATGAGAACAGGGAAATACCTTTATACATGGTCTGCTAAGGCTCAGGGGGAAGGGTTTTCCCTAGTTAGAGCTCTCTGCCGTGGTTTGACAGGGACAATTCAGGGAAATGTGCCTGGAGGTGTACACTGAGGCTCATCATATTGGTGTTCCTTGGTGCCTTGATGAAGGAGTTGGATACTTATAAGAGTTTTATAAAGAAAATTTGGGAGGGGAGGGACAAATTTCTTGTCAACAGCAAACAAAGGGGTAGATGCCTGTCTGAGTGCTCAGTCATATGTTCAGCCTTCCTCCTGCTGTGGTGTTTGTGCAGGGATGGGCACAGGTTCATTGCTCAACTCCTCTATTCCATGGGCTGTAGGCCTGTGCAGGGGATTGTTATCATGTTCACCAGTGAACAATCTTAATTATCTGAAAATTCAAGAGCCCAAAACGAGCTTGTGTCTAAACTTTTTAAAAAATCTGGACTCTTTTGACCTTGGGGGACACAAAGGCTCCAGGAGGCTGCAACCCATCCAAAGGTGGAGATAGTGCAGGGTAATTTCAGCAGTCCAAGCCTGCACTCAGACTCTGGGGGACTCATTATATTTGTATTTGCCAAGGTTGTGTAGGTAGATTTTTTTCCTATGGCTTATTATTCAATGCCAGTCTGATTCATACTTTCAGCTACTTGTCATTTTTGTGATTAAATTCCTTAGCAGTGATAAGGTCTGGAGAAAAACAAAGATAACAAGACAAGGCTAGAATGTGCTTGTTGCAGTCTTGCCCAGTTTAGAAATATTTCCTAAATTGTTTCTCTTTCAGATTAGTCCCAAATCAGCTTTTCCTCTTGCTTCCCACATTGATAAATGCTCAGGAAGGCATAATTAGTATTTCAAAGTGAAGCTCACAGTTTAGGGCTGTGAATGCTTTCTTGTTCTTGTACGTGCATGTGTTCTGACCCCTCCATCCCCTAGATCTGGATGCAATACAAGGAACACTACCACTACTTCCAATAATAATAAAGTAAAGTGCTACTTGGGCTTCATAGCCCGCCCCTCCTGATAGCATCTGTGATTCAGAGTTAATCATCCACACAACACAGAAGTCAGCAGAGATATTTGAATTCCCTTCTATCTATTTAAATCCCTTCAACTGCCCACAGATCAACTCATGGGTGAAAGCCACAAGATTTATATACATTTGTTTTTATAATTGGAGAGAAGCTAGAACACTTGCCAGAACACCAGGTTGCAGGTTGTACCATTTAGTAGAGTTGGGTGAAGCCAGTGCTGGCACTGCTGTGTCTGAGCCATCCCAAAGCCCTGGAGTTTTCTCTCCCCTTGCTGCTCTCTGTCCTCTGCAGCTGGGATTAGCAAGGTGACTCTGAGGAGACACTCCCTGAAATGATCACAGTACAGCAGGAACTGGAGCAACCTGAGCATCAGACAGCCCCAGATGGCTGTGGCAAACCAGACAGCTCGGCACTTTGCAGCCTGGCATTTGAAACCTGAGGGTTTTTCCCTGCTTTTCCCCCTCTCCTGGCTCAGGGATTGGGGCTCGGGGGTCTTTAGGGAGCGTCTCCTGATCTGATGGGCACCCAAGGCAGAGCAGCAGGAAAATACAAATTACACAGTAGTCTGTGATGGTGAACTTGGGAAGACGTTAAAAAGATAGGAACTGAACTGGCGTGTGACTCCTCCATGAAACATGTAGGGTGGGAAAAGAGATGATAAAATGATATACTGTGTTCAAATGCAGGAAGTTCTTGCTTTTGCTTGAATACATTTGTCTGCAAGCCAAATACTGTCTGAGTCAGACCTTGGTTTCATGAGGATCAGCAGATCTGTACCTCAGGGCAGGATCCCTCCTGTAATTTGTTGAGCTTCACAAAACCAAAAATCATTCTTTTTGCCTAAGGAGATATGGATGAAAAAATTAATTGATATTAAGATATGGCCTATGCCTTTGAATTTTTAATGGCATTTCCTAAATAGCAGTATTTAGGAAAGGCATTTAAATCCCAATGCACCTGACTCTAGTCAGCTAAACACACACCTGACTTGTTACAATCCCTCCAAAAAGCACTCCTCCAGAAGAGTCTGTCCTCAGTAACAAGGCCCTGTGAAAATTGGCTGGATGTTCACCCAACAGCCATGCTTGTCATTGTGGGGGTTGGCTGTGTTTACTGGACAGAAAACTTAAAAAAAAAGCCCAAATCTAAGAAAAGAGGAATGAGTGACAGGTGCAGGGAGCTGGTGGGGAATGGGGGTTCAAGGAAAACTAGCTTGAACTGGGAGAAGTTGGCAGAGACATGGCCAGATCCTTTGCAGCCCTTTCTCTGCTCTTCTCAGCACCAGTGAGATGTGGTCATTTCTCATTCCTCTTTCCTCACCAGTGTTGCAGACTGAAGATGAGGTGACCTGTCCTGAAAGCAGGTTTTGTGCCAGAGGAGATTTAGCCAAGTGCTGGGCCAGTTGTTGGGAGGTTGGGAGAAATTTTTTTTTGAGAGAAAAAACAGCTGTATCCTGACTGAGAGCAAGAAGCACTGACCTCCTGTGATTTATTCTTGGGATGGGTTGGAGGCTAAATAGGGGCTGTGCCTTTTTTTATGGTCCTTTGAAGTTTAAACTTCACTCTGTAAGAGACAAACTTAGCAAAGCAGCATGTGGGGATTTCTGCTTGGTTCCCATATTAAGAACAGGAGAGTTTTAAATTCCCAGTTCTCTCCCTCCCTTTGAAAGTTCAGCTCACGTAGATGTTGACCAAAATGTCAGAGGGGTTGTTTTTAAATAGGAGTAATAACAGTTGGGGGAGACTGAGTCACTGGATGGAACTCTCTTGTTTTTTCAAGCCCAAGGAAAAAAATATGTAATTTTCAGTTGTGCTCTATGGCATTCCCTTGTTAGTTTACCCCAGATTTTCATCAGTGAGGTCAGGATTTGGACTTCCATGTTCATCAGCTGTGTGACACACCATGTCAATAAACATGGTAGGGCTGTTTTCTAGAAAAATATTCATCAGCTTAGAGGTTCCCTTTACTGAAACACAGCCAGGATGGACATCCAGGATAACCAGAAAACCCAGCAGTAGATGATACCCGTCTGCCCAGGACTCATACTGCAGCTGATGTAGCCAATATGGTGTGTTGCTCACTATACTGAACAAGTGTTATTCATCCTGTCCCAGGCAGGCAGAGCCCCAGACCTGCCCTTTTGTGTGTTTATTCCAGCCAAATCTCATCTCCAAGTTACGTGACTTGCTTTACATCCCACCACTCACAGAAGTCTCCCCTCCTTTGCCTGCTTGATCCCATTTCTCTGAGTGTCTTTGCTCTGGAGAGTTCAGGGTTGAGCTGGAGGTGTGTTCTGAGGGTTGTAAATGAGGAATGGATGTGTGTACGTGCAGATCTCTATCTGCCACATGCTCAAGAACAGGAAACCTCCTGCCTGCTTTCTTGCCTTTCCCTTGTCCTTTTTATGCTTTTGCTTATCCCAGGAAGCCTCCTCATTGCCAAAACAGAACACTTTTTAAACACTTTGTCTGATGTTTTTGCTTTACCTGAAAGAGCCAGAGCTGCAAATGCCAATATCTTGGTGGAAAAAAAAAACCACCCGAAGTCTTCTTGGGTTTGTTTCATCCAACCATTTCCAAATGAAAACAAGCAGGATAAACACAATAGTAAAAATGCAGGAACTGCACTGTGGGAGATGTTGAATGACAGAGGGCAGAGTAACAGAGGGCAGAAATGTCAGGTTTTATACAGTCTGGTGTCAGCAGGTCCTCAAAAATTTTCAAAGTAACTGTTTGAACTGTTTGAAGCAGTTGGGACCTGCTAAACACTGACTTTTTGCTAGTGTATATTAAGCTTTCCTCCTTCAAAGACCAAATTTTTTGGTAAAAACATTAAAAAAAGAAAAGGTTGGCCTGACTAGGAACACAAACGAAAAAAAGAAGAATGTTCATTATTTATAAAATGAACCTTTCCACTAGAAAAGGTTGTGAACACAGTTACCTAGTTTTGGGGTGCAAATACCTTAAATAGTTCCAGTTAGATTTCTACACATATTAGTATGACTTTTATTTAGACTGGAAAGTTAGAATTTCTACCTAAAAATATTTTCATTTGTTTTTCTTGCAAGAAACTCATAAGAATGAAAGTAGAAGACAAAAATGTGGTCCTGTGTATTGCTCCACTGGCATCTTATTTATCAAGTCTGACTTCTGTGGCTTGTGTTGTGAGTGGATTTGTCTCCTTTGTTTGTGCTGGTTTTTAAGCATGAAAGCATCTAAAGCTATGTATGTTCCCCCAGCCTTCAAGTAGGGCTCTAAAATTACTTTGAATTTGTAGTTTGGGGTCTGAGCATTGGGATTTGAGCATGAACTCAAACTCAAACTCGTGTTTTCATTCCTTGCCAGTGCTGTGTGTGTGCACCTGTGGCACTCCTGATCTGCCAGTACTGAGAGTGCCAAAACTAGGGCTCTACAAGATCCTCTACAAGCATCTACAAGATGCTTAGGCTGGCTCAAATTTTTCTTATTCTGCCTGCAAATATACACCTCAGAGCAGCAGCTGCTGAATAATACAGAATTGAGAGGTTCAAGCAGAGAAATGAAGCAGGACCCACAGTTTATTTGCCACCCTGACAGAGAAGAAGGCTTCCCACACTTGGGACCAGCCAGGAGGTCCTTGGTGGCTGGCGCAGTGGCTGGGGAAGATACAGACACATCAGTTTTACTTTAAACTCCATGCCCCAGACAACCCAGGCCTGATTACTGCATTTCCTGAGGCTGCATCTCTCCCTCAGTTTTGGCAATGGCTGGAGCACAGGCATGTAACCCACAGCCTGTGCCCAGCTGCCAGGCTGGTCCCAGGAACTGTCCTGCAGCGGTGCTGACATCTCCTCCTGTGCTTTTCCTGGAGCTGCTGCAGCCCAGCTCAGCCACAGACAGGTACTTTGGAGAGTTTACAGTGGGTTTTGAACAAGCTGAGGAAACAGAACTGAAGTGAAGAACTAAATAGGAAGCTGTTAAATACCACTAATTTAAAGAGAAAATAACCCCCTTAACCTTTCCAATATTTACATAGAGGATATGTTCTAATACCTTTGTTTCTCACAACCCTTTCCAAGCCCTTTGTTGTGGGGAAGAACTTATTTCCATCTCTTCCTCCACAAACTCCAAGTAGGTGCTTTTCATTTGATCTTTTCAATCCTGCTGTAATTTATTTCATTGCTTCACTCAGCCTGCTCACATGCACCCTAGACTGTAGCACTCCTCTTCCCAAATGACCTGACAACTCAGGATGGTCACAGCTGTGGTTTCTTCATTTTTAAAAAATTCTTTCACTCTCTAGTTTCCTTTCCTAATGCCTTTTTCATTCCTCAGGGAGGTGGCAGTCAGTGTAGCACAGCACCAAAGCTGGTTCCCAGCTTCTGGGGGAGTGACAAGCTCTTTTTGTGATGGTGACTTCAGGGGATAAAATGTGCTAACGCAATGCAAATCACCCTTATGAAACAGCCAAATGTCTTGGGACTCCATCCTAAAAATATTCCAGGAATATGGCTCTGGTGCATTTCTTTCATTTCCTCTAGTTGGAGGCCAGATCATCTGAAAATATATCTGTTTTTGAGCTGTCCTGTGTTATGACACAGCTGGAGTTGGTTAACATCTAGAGGGCAGTATCTGGATTAAGCTGATGGGTCTTTGTGTGGCTTTGATTTATTCTTTTAGAACAGGCTGTCCCCTCTTCCATCCTGTAGATAGCTTTGTTTTGTTTTAATGAAAAAAACAGAACAAGGCTGAAATAGCTTTCCTTTATTGCTGTCCATGTGTAAAGCAAAGCAAAGGTCCAGGCATGCAGATCCCCTGATTTCACCAAAATGAAGTGGTTTCCCCTCGTTTATCACTCTGCAGGCAGGCATGGGTGGTGGGTCACTTCAAGGAATCCTTTGGAAAAGTTTTGACTTCCTGAGCTTTGTAGGATGCAATGAGGCAGACAATGAAGGTGGTGTTATCTTTTTCTAAGCCAAATATATATTTTCCATTTTTACCAGGAATGCAGTTAGTTCAAAGAATACATTTAAATCCTGGAAGGTTTTGGTGACACAAGGAAAGCAAACCATGGTTCTGGCATCCTGGTGTTACATGCTGAGCCACTTAAGAGGGGAAGAAGGAGAAAAAGCCCAAAAAGCCAATTATCTTGATGTTTAGTTTTTCTTTTCAAGTGTAAACTTCATTTCTGCTTTGCACAGCACAAGTGGCTCTCACAGACAGGAGTGGGTGTTGGTCTTTTGTGGGAGAACCTTTCTATCAGTATAAGAGTTGTGCTATACCTGCAGCTTTGGCTCTGAGGCTTGTACCAAAAGTTTCTAGTTTGGAGCCTCTTTTTCTCTGAAAGAGGGTGGCAATGAGGATCATAGGATGAAAGAAAGACACGGGGCAAGTTTTTTGTAAATGCATATGCCAAAATTTGGGGAAACAGGAGTTAAAAGATGACTTAACTTTATCCTTAGTTATTCTAAACTGACACTGTAGAAACAGCCAGGGAGAAGGAGATTTAATGGAAACCATAATAATAAACTTTGCTGTAAAGTGGAGGAAGCAGGTCTCTTTAGTCTGTGGCTCTGGTTCAAGTCGGAGATTACTTTCTAATTCCTGAATCTGTGCCCCTGGTGAAATGTCTGCTGGATGCTGTTTCCCTCTCCTGCAGCAGCTCTGGATGAACCAGCTGCCTCAGGAGACACGAGTGGGTATGTGACTGGTGGGGCAAGGAAGGGAAAATCCCTGCTTTTAAGCCATCCTGGCACCTGCCTCAAAGTCCTCAGGGGTCAGCCGGGGTCCCTGGATCAGACCTTCGTAATAAGCAGCCGTTGTTTCCAGACAAAGCAAAAAAATCTGATTTTCTTTGGCTTTGAGGATTTGTTGTGTTTTTTTAGAGCAGAAAGAGAACCTCAAAAGACATTTCTTTGTTTTCCCCTGAAGACTGTGCTCTTGGCTGCAGACCGTCTCTCCTGTACTCAAGCCCTCGAGTGCATTTTTTCCCTTTGCCCCCACCTGCCCTTTCTGCTCACAGAGGAGGCTGGCTGCGTGTCTCCCTCTGCTGCCCCAGGGAAGCTGTTTTGCAGGTGGTGGCAGATACCCCAGCGAGGGACAGGGACAGTGCAGGGTCCCTCCGGGGCCAGCCCTCCCCATGGAACTGGGGAGCAGCTCCAACAGGGCTGAGCCTGATGTGCCCTGGGTGGGCACCAAGCCCTCGGGGTCTTTTTCTCATCCCAGCACCTCCCTTCTCACAGTTAAAATCCAGGTCTGTCTGCCTTGCATGCTCTCTTCACTGATTTCAGGCCAAAATGGGTTTCCAGGCTGGAGTTCCTGGGGTAGGTCTGTACCTGAGCAGAGATTTGCAGTGCTGCTCAGGAAAGGGCTGATTTCTAGGCTGGACTGGGCTCCTTGTGCATCCCTGCTGCTCAGATTGCTGCAGGTGTGGGCATGGTGTAAATATTTGTTTAAACCCATTGTACTCCAAAGGGCCATGAGATAATCTCCTCTTGTGACCAACACTGAGACAATTTGTGAAGCTTCCACACCTTCATATGGTCACAAATGAGATTTCTAAAATAATCCCACTCTAAAAATCAGATTTTGTGAAAAAAGGTGAGCATCAAAGCACACCTCTTATTTTGGAGGCATGAAGACTCCTAAAACTCTTGCACTGTCTTTGTGAGACTTGAGGACACCTTTGGTTAAAAAAACATATTACAAAACTGTTTCTCAGTCAGCTAAAATAGTTAGGAAGAAAAAAAGTGTTTTGTGGTTTAACCATGAGTCCCATGATGCTTCACCTGACTAAGTAGCTACTTCAGGAATCAATCCACAAATGCCAGATTTGAAAATAAGATGGAATATATTTATTCATTCAACCATAACACATGAGCAATCGAATCCCGGAATGCCTTCCCTGCTCACCAGGCTCCTTGATGATGGCCAGGTCTCTCTCATCACAGGAATTATGAAACACCAATTTGGTAATTAATCCTCCTTTTAAAAAAAAAAGAATAACAAAAAAAGGTTGCCCAAATTCTGTAAACAGGTTGTTTACTACTAAATGGCAGGAAAAATGGTCACACGTGTGGGTCTGTGGGGGAAGAGCCATGAGCTGCCAGCAGCCACCAGGACCTGGCACATGCAGACTGATGGGTCTAACCTAACTGAGTTCTGGCAGTGTCAGCATTCTAGTTCTCTGTTTAGTTCAGCAGTTATTTTTTTAGCCTTTCAGAGTCCAGAAGTTATGGGATTGGCTTTTTTCTTTTCCTGTTGTTGTTTTTTAGACTATTTCATAATGAGTGGGATGTTTCCCCTTCTTTTTTTAACCCCACATGCTGGATCCTTGGAAAGGAACCAAGCTTACTCATTCTTTCTTCCAGACAAATAGAAACAAATATTTAGTTTTAAAAGAAATAGAATGAAGAAGCTCATGTATCTTTTTGATCCCAGAGCTGAACTGAGCTGTTTATATAAATTCCTCAGCCTGAATTGCAGAATGGACAGGATTGAAATCATACTTTGAACAGTTAGAAATAAAAAATGAACTCCAAAGGCCAGAAGATCTGGCTGTCTTGGAGCTTCTGTCATGCATGCTCTGCAAAGAAGTGAGCTGATGCTGGTAACTCCAAGGCAGCCTGTGTCCCTCTCACAGCAGCCTAAGCACAGCTGCTGCTCCTTCTCTGGAGGGATGTCTCCATGCCTGGGGGCAGCAGGGCTGCTTGGGGCTGGAGTGGGGTGTGCCTGGGGGTATGGGCTGCAGGTGCTGCAGGTCTCATCACACCAGGAGGAGAAGGGAGCTCAGCCTGTCATCTTGCAGGATTTGGCAATGGATGTGCCACGTTTACCTGTTAGAGCTGGTTTGTGGTGCTGGGAAATGTGAGGGGTGGTGCAATTTAGCAAGTGCAGCTCCAGCCTGTACCCAGTTTATCCTCTGAGCACACGGGGGCCCTGATCCCTCTGTTTGCTCCCAGTTGTAGGTACCTGTTTGTTCACCTGTGAGCCTGTGGAGCTTGGAGAGGACACGGTTACAGCTCCCAGCAAGGCTGTGAATGGATTAAAATCATGGCACACAGTGGCCAGGGCACCCCTGGAGGTGTGGCCCCAATCCCTTCCCAGAGAGGTCAGCGGCTGTCCAGCACCCCATGTCCATGTCCAGCACCCCATGTCCATGTCCAGCATCCCATGTCCATGTCCAGCATCCCATGTCCATGTCCAGCACCCCGTGTCCCTGTCCAGCACCCCATGTCCATGTCCTGCACCCCATGTCCGTGTCCAGCACCCCGTGTCCATGTCCTGCACCCCATGTCCGTGTCCAGCATCCCATGTCCGTGTCCAGCACCCCATGTCCGTGTCCAGCATCCCATGTCCATGTCCAACACCCTGTGTCCCTGTCCAACACCCCGTGTCCATGTCCAACACCCTGTGTCCCTGTCCAACACCCCGTGTCCATGTCCAACACTCTGTGTCCATGTCCAACACCCTGTGTCCCTGTCCAACACCCCGTGTCCATGTCCAACACCCCATGTCCATGTCCAACACTCTGTGTCCATGTCCATCACCCCGTGTCCCCCTGCCAGGCGTGTGGGGCTCTGCAGGTACCGACCCTGCAGGGTGAAACAGCTCCTTGTGTTACACAGTGTCCATGCAGACAGGTGAGGAGGAGCTGTAGGGAATTCCCACTCCTGAGTCTGCCCAGCATCACGTAACCTGAGTAGAGAGAAGGGTTTTGTTCTGATTTTCTGCAGCATTTTGTGCTGTGCTTCAAATATTGCCTCAAAGATAATGCTCAGCTAGAAGCATGTGGGTGAACATTCATGGCACCTCTCTCCCCCATTTCTTTCTTTTAAACCAGAACAAAAGGACTCTTGGGAGGGCTTATTTTGGATTAGCTTTGAGTTCCAAAGAACAACACTGCTGCTGTGTTTCAAACCGGGAAGTAATTCTGGTTAACAGGAATCACTGAAAAACTGGAGCCAGATTTTCCACTCGTTTGCTGTAAATTCACCCCACTCTAAATCCTGCAGAACTGTTTCAGGCTCGTACAGATCTGCACTTGATTTTATAGCCTGGCAAAATAGATGAAATCCATACTCAACTTACTTCAAACTAGAATGTTTGTCAGAGGATCCTTCAAGCTGCATTGCAAGAACCCTTTTATAAATGCTAATAATGAATTAAACATGAATCAGGATCACAATTTGAGTAAAGGATTCTTGCTTTGGGATCTTGTACATCTAGGTATTGATATCCAATGTCATTTTGCTGATAAAAAACAGTTAGCAAGCCAGTTTTTAAGGTTGTCTCTGATGTAATTGCAGGTTGCTATCACCAGCATATCCTCAGTGGAGTATATGAGGATCCAGATCCAGGCTCTTGGCAGAGCAGACATACAAAATCACGTTACATCTGCATTCATGAATGTATTTTGTGTTTTATTGCATTTGAAGTAGTGGTTAAATAGAGGAAACTTTATCTCCAAGGAAAGTTACTGCAGAATCCTGATGAGCCTTGACAGAAGGAAATGGGAAGTTCCCTTGGAAGAGGCAAATACATTGTTCTCCCTTACAATTAACTCAATTAAAGTCACTGGGAGTTCGTATTCTATTCAGATGAGGGTTTGAGCTCCTAGAGGAAAAAAAAAGGCCTTTTATCACCTCAGAAGAAGAATTAACACCACTACTCTAATGTAGAGGAAGGGGAGGAAAATGCGAACTAGAAGCCATTGTTTACAAAGGATGTGGAGGAAAAAACAAGTTTGTTTTTCTCATTTTCTTTGCTGGCATTGCACTAAAAGATAAAAATAACTATATTTCACTGCTAAAGAGGTTTGGAACTGTCAGATTCACATGCCTTATATATCTGTTTAGACAGAGAAGGGTAACTGAAATAATTCTTGCAAGGACACTGCCCAGGCTTACATGCCTGCGTGCTACTGAATTATAATTAACGCCAACAAACGCCAAGCAAAGCTGGTACAGCATCCTTAGGGGATGTGAGCAGCCAAGATTTCTTGCTAGTGCACTGGCTGCATTGTCAAAAATTTATTCAAAGCCATTAGCAAGCAGGTGTTAGTGGAGGCAGCATCCTCCCTGTGGTGCAGCACAGACACCTGTGTGTGCAGCGCTCCTGGGACAGGTGTGTTATCCTCAAAGCCTCTTTGTCTTTCCTAAGGCTTTAGTGCAAAGTGTTGTTTTTCTAAGGAAGTTTTAATTTCAACACATGTAGTCCCAGCTGCAGTAAAGGCTGGTATAAGCAAATGGTAAAGGTTAATCTTTAAAGGGGGATTCTTACCCTAAATCTTGAAAGGCACAGAAAATTTGGAAGATTAAGAAAGACATGTTTTGTTCTTGTTTTGCTGAATGAGATGCAAGGTCGGAGATGTTTTCAATTTCTGATCCAAGCTTCCCCAAAGGCTGAGTGAGCTGGCTCTGGTGTGCCCTGCTGCAGGTCCCACAGGGCTGTGTGCTGGCTCCTGGAGGGGTGTGCAGGGTGCAGATGGGGCAGGACAGGACAGGACACATGTCACAGCTGCCTCTTGGGCACTGGCTCCCATGTGGCTCTGTTTGCTTGGGTGGTTGCTCTCTGCTGTGCTTGCAGACTTTCACATGCTTCTCACACTTTGTATGGTTAAACAGCCAGGACAGGCAAAAGATTTTGTCTGTGTTTGCTCCTTCTCTCTCCCCTTTGCCCACCCATGGCCTGGATATTCATGTTTCCCTTACTCTTGGCCCCATATTGCATTCAGCACCCTCTGACTTCTTGCAGAACTCACTTTTTAACACTTGGCTCCCACATTTAGTGGCTTTATATTCCCTGGAGACATACATGTTTCAGATTGATGGGATGTGAACTTCCTGGTGCCTGCAGGCTTTGGAAAACTGCGTGCATTGCAGTCTTGTGTACCCTGGGTTCAGAGTTCTGACAGCCTGACCTTGCTCTGCTGTTGCACTCCTTGGTGGAGGTTCTGTTCTTTCAGGATGGGCTGTCCCCAAGGTGTTGGGGGGATACACCAGTGCCAGGCTGCTCAGAGAGCTTTTGGCTTTCTAAAAGTAAATGCCATGGCACATCTTGAGATGTGCAACCTGGGGAAGGAGTTCTTGCTGTAGGAAAGGAGAAGAGCAAGAGCTACTTCTGCTACAACTTCTTTAAGGCAGTGGGACAGGCCTTCCAAGAAGGAAGAGTTTGGTTTGGATATTTACATTTTCAGGAAAACAAACAAACAAAAAAAGCATGTGTTATTTCTATTTCCCCGTCTGCTGTCTCAGCACCTCTCCCTTGCTCCGTGGGCAAATCTGCTTCGTCCAGTGACAGTAATTTCCCCCACATGAAAGGAAACTGTATTAAGGCTGAACTAAGCATTTTACCCTCAGGATTCTTGGCTTCCTATATGTGCCTTACTAATCCACAGAAGATGCTGATGACCTCATTGCTCATGGTTTTGTACACCCTTGAGAAGCAGTTTTGCCTCTTCCTTCCACTGACCAACAATCAATGATGTCACTTCATCTGTACCAACAATACATTTAAAATTATAGCTATTTTTCAAATGTAGATATTTTCCTTGCTTGTAACTCCCTTATGGAGGAGCAGGCTCAGAGTTTAAGGCTCCTCAGCCTGCCTCTATATAACCCTCCTTTGCTTTTTTCGTTGCAGATAAATGGCACAGTGCTCCTGCTCACCAGCACAGGGATATTCCTCGTGGTGCTGGATGCATGTTCAGGAGCAGGGGTGGGGAGGCAGCACTCTGACACAGTTACCAGTGAAAATGTTGCCCATGCAGTAACTCAGTGTTCAAACACCCATAAAAGAGAGGTAAGAAAAGTGCTGAGACTCCACTTCGTGTAGCAACCTGTGCCTGATAGACAAAGAAAGGAAAATTATGTAATTTCACAGTCAAACCTGTGCTCTGAAGAAATCTGACACAAATGAAACATGTACAAATCCAAGCATCAGCCAGATAAGAGAAGCAGCATTTCTCTCCCAGGATTGTAGAGACTAGAGCAGATAGAAACAGGTTTTCTAGAAACCTGACAATTTCCTCTAAATGAGGCAGTCATTTTCCAGCATGGAGCAGATAAGATCCCTGCAATGACACTTGCAATCCTATGCACCCATCCCATGTCCAGACACTTCCTGGCAGCCAGTGATTCAGTTTTCCATTTTGGAAACAAGTCCATTTCTGTTTATTCTTACTGATTGTTTTTACCTCTTGTGACAGATGAAAACCATAGGTGTGCCAGATTTTCCAGTGGGGCTTTTCTTGGGTGAGCCAATGACTGGTCAGTCCTGCCTGCCTGCTGGCTCTCCTACCTTGTGTGGGTCCTGGCAATGGTCTGGACCATCTCTGTTTGTGTCTGTCCCACATTCCTTGTGGTTTTATGTGTTGCCACACAAACAGTGAACAACAGGGATGGATAGATATATTCTTGGCTGCTGGTAGAAGCAGGTCAAGTAACCAGAAAATAGATTTTCAGTCCAAGGCCTTTCTGAGCAGTTGATGAGCAAAGGTTTGAACACTGCTGAGTTATTACATCTGCATTTCTGCACATGAGTGTGTACATGTATCAGATATGCACAAAGTGACATATATCCATGCAATGCCTGCACATTCAGTTTGTTTTCCTGGCAAGATTTTGCAATGAGGCATTCAGCTAAATGTGACCTTTAGAGGAAGGGGAGGAAAAAGCCTTCCTTTGTGCCTGGAATTCACTGCAGGTGAATTCAATTCACTGCAGGTACAACTCATTGGGGGCTGAAAAGATGTGTGAGGACTAAAGGCAGGATGAAGATTGAAAATCAGAGCCAGGATGTTGATGGTTTCAGAGTCTCAGCACTGCACAGCAACTGAGTGTCCCTCTCCCATGAGGGAGGGATGCACTCACAGTCATTTGGGCTTGTTTTGATTCTGTGTGAAGCACAGGTTTAATCTAGGACCATTTAAATGGAGGTTCAAACTTGGGAAAGCTTACAAGGGATTGGAATTAAGGGGCTTTAGATGTTCCTAAAGTCAAGTATGCTCCTACATACTTTTCTGAATTGGAGCTTAAAAGTCTTGAAGATCCTTAATGAAATAATATTTTGCAATCATGCAGTAATTACTGTTCTTTTTTTCAGATCACTTGTCCTTATGTGCTCTAGAAACATCACAGATGTGCTGGGCAGCTCTGAAATGTCTGTTTTTGTCAGATCAGGTTCAGCAAAACCTATTATCTTCCACAAGGGAGGTAAATATATTTATTCTATGAGATTTCTTTTGCTTTTTATTGCTTTCCATGTTTCATTGCTTTTTAATTAGGTTGGAAAACACAGCAGATTTACTGGTGTGTATCCCATCCAAAAATGTACATGCAGATATACACTGCTTATCAATGTATGTCCCACCACAATATGCCAGTGTAACCTCTTGACTTAGGGATGGTGAGAAATAGGAGAGTTATTTCAGGATATTGACTCCACTTTGCCAGTGAGAAGTTTCATGCTGCAAATTTTTCATCCTAAGGGAAGCTTGTTTTTCTAACAAAAAAGAAAGGAGAGTCATTTGATAGAGATTCCATCTCTGAAGTTCCACTGCTTTGTGAGGAAAAACAATCATAACCTGAAAAGCTGATGAAAAAGAAAGCAGTCTGCAGTGAGATAAGAGCTATTTATTGTTTTGGATAGAAGGATGGTGAAATCAACAGTTTGGGAGAGTCCTTATTACAATTTTACCCTGCATTGCTGCAAGAAATCCACTAGTATCATTGATCCAGAAAATCTATGCTGGGTTTCCTACTGGAAAACTTGAGGCTATTGAGTCCAGGCTTGGATGAATAGTATGAGTGATAAGGAAATCAAGAGAACAGCCACCTAACTTGATGCAGATTTCAGGCCCTCATGCAGAGATCAGATGGAAAATGGACTGATTTCCAGCTTCTTGTTTTTTGGGATGGAAGAGGGGGAGTGGGTTACAGGGGGTTGGGGTCTTTTCTCCCAGTGCTTTACTGAAAATCATATCAATTCCTGGCTGAAGTTTCAAAGCTCTTTGCTATGACCATTCCAGGGCAGGACAACACAGACTGTACAGCAGAGGCAGTGATTTCATTTCAGTGCATGTTTGATTCCTGAGAAGCTGCTTCTTCTTTCATCTTTTGAACAGCAAAATCTTGAGGTTTTCTTTTCTGTTTTTGTCCTGAAACTTTATTGTTCCATTCTTTCATCAAAGCCCCGAATACTTTTGAAAGGAATTTTTTTATTAAAAAGGAATCTTTTGTTTGTTTGTTTATTCTGCCAAACTTTGTTCCCTGAACCACCTGTGCCATCCTCTTGGCTGTTTTGGGAGCTTGGTTCAGCCTCAGCTGCTCCAGGGGCACAAAAAGCAGCAGGCAGGGCCAGCAGCATCAGGGGACACTCAGTCTTGTCCTGGCCCTGCCACATCAGTGGGACGCTGGGGACTGGCAGTGGGACTGAGCTGCTGCTGGCTGATCACAAGCTGCCCCTGTTCTGCCTTTCCTGAGGGCAAGGGTGCTCACCCATGTGCCTGCCCTGATTTCCAGTCTGGGTAATTTTGTTCTGCTCCAGGAGCTTGCTCCTGCTGGTTCAGGTATTTGGACTATTTGACTTCCCAGCTCCAGGACTGCTCCGTGCTGGGGGGCTGTGTTTGAGGGCAGGCTGGAGCATTTCTCCCCAGCACACATTGCTTCTGCCAGGGATAATGTTAAAAAAACCCCCAATCCTCTTGACCCCAGCAGGATCAGGATTTAGGGTCTTGTTTCCTGGTTTTACAAAACCTTATTTAAATTAGAAGTGTTTACAGGAATAGTCTTGATCCAGCCAGCTGCAAATAGCCTTGGGAGCCTTTGCAATGAAAAGCATAATATAAACACAAGACATTATTATTAAAATGGAAGAATACATAATGCCTTTGTACTTTGGGACAGCAGAGGACCAGAGCAGAGTCGACATGAGGGATAGTTAAGGCATAACAGGATGAAACAGATGTAAACTAATAAAAGAAGGATTCAAAGTGTCTAACCATTTTCAGGTAGTTAAATAAGAAAAAGTGCCAGTATTATTTTAAAATAAAGAGTAAAACAATATTCCTGCTAACTGACATCTGGGCACCTGGCTTAGCCTGTTGAAATGCCAGCAGATCCATGATGCAGCAAGTTTGCAGTTTCAGTGAGGCTCATTCCCACTTCCATCCCCCTTTCCTATATATTCTGCTATTTTAATTCAAGAGATGAAAGAAGGGCTAAGAACTTTCCCTGGTGTGTGGAGGGCTCCCAAGCTGTGCTGCTGGTAAGTGAACTGCCACACCCAGAGGGTCATTCCTCTCCTTGTGTCTGTTTTTCAGGGAGTTTTGCCATGCTTGGCTCTAAAGGACAAGCCAAACCATCCTGGATTAAATTCTTTAATCATGCTGATTATCAGAAAGCTGCTTCTTTACATGATGTTCCCTTGAAGCTGAAAATATATCAGTGTCCTGATAATACTGTTGAGCCACTAAAATCTGCTTTTTCTCAGACCTGCTGGGAGCACATCCCTGCAAAGGCTGGGGCACCCCGGGGTTAGCACTGCTGGGGAGCACCAGCCAGGCAGAGCCCAGCACCACCACCACCAAAACCTGCTGTTCCTACAAGATTGTACCAAACCCACGGTGTTCATTGTATATTTCATAACCAATAAACATATTCTCACCTCACCCTCTGTGGTAGAGTTTTATTTTTCAACCAGTGCCTTACAGAGCAGAGCAGGAGCAGTCTGTGGGCTGCCCTTCCTTCACCAGGGGAAGTGTTTCAGGATATCTGTGAGCTGGTATCAAAAGGTAAGTTTTAAAGGTAAGAGCTGCTCTGTGCTAACAGTAAGACTACAAATGAAATTTGGCGTGGAAATTTAGCAATTTCAGGGAGACATGAACTTAAGCAAAGGTAGGGAATTCTCCCTTTCTTCCTGTTTTTATCCGTTAATGTCTGCTTTTTTAAAAAAAGTGTCTGCTTTGGCATCTTAGGTGAACTCAGCAACACCTGCTTGGTCAGTGTGCAGTGACCTCGTGACAGTGTCTTCTAATCAAACTGAACACAGAGCACAACAAGGAGTTATAAATGTGTTTCTGTCTGAAGCTGATGACTAGTCAAATGATGTTTGTCTAACTGATGTGAACATTTAATTAAAGACCTACAGGAATAAAACCCAGGATACAGTATGTGCTGCTTAGGGTAAATCTTGTGCTCCTTTCAGGCACTGCTCATATCGACTTTTGGCTCCCATTGAGGACTGAAATATTGTCAGTATTAGTGGCTAATTCTCTTTGCTTTATGTCTATGCTGCAGTTGTTTGAAGTAAAGACAAAAACAGAGATTTATATGCAAAGTGAGAAAAAACTGATGACCTCACTGACTGCAGTTAAGCACAAAGTGACCCTGAAATGATGAAAGAGTCACTTGGGTTTGAACATGATGCTACTTGGTGACAACAGTGACAGGACAGGTGATTTCAGATCATCCCTGTCACTGGATAACATGGGCTGTTCAAACAGGTAGGTGAAGGTTTTGTAACTGCTGCCCTGTCATTTCTTTGGAATTCTCAGAAATGGCCAAACAAGTTGCTACAGGGGAAGGTTAGTGTTTTGTTGGCCAGACATTTGCTCCCTGGTGAGTGAGTTGCTCTGGCATCCACGTGCTGGCCAGCTGACACTGAACCTCTGACTGGGGACTGAGAGCCTTGGATGGGTCCCTTGCCTCTGTCAGACCCATTCTGCCCATGGTCCTTGGGTTTGGGGTGAGAGGACACCCAGGAGGTTTACAGGCAGAAGAGGAGGCTGTGGCTCCATCCCACACCAGGTAGGAGAGGTGAGAGCTGGGCTTGGCTGGGAAAGAGGTCCTGGCTTGCCAGAAAGTGAAGAAATCAGTGATGCTGCCCAGTAAAGGTGAGATCAATCATGATGCATGAGGCATCATGGGGATGAGAACTGGTACAATAGCCTGAGCAGCTGGAACTGACCCTCTAGGGAGATCCCTGAAGTCCTTCTGAACTTCTACTAATACCTAATTGTTATGATTTCTGATGCTGTACAGGGGAAAAAGAGCAAGATGTTTTTGGCTCATAAGCACAAGCCCAGCACTGGAGCAATTACTTACAGAGCAAGCTTTTACTTCTTGGAGATTTATTTGATAATCTGTGACACGTCCAGACCCTGGATCCCAATAAAACTTTGCAGAGCTCTAACCCCAGGCAGAGACTAAACAATTAGCAAGGGAAGATCCTGGTGAAGGAAGGAGAGGAATGTGCCTAAACCTCTGAAAAATCTCTATTCCTCCTCCTGCCCTAGAAGGAGAGCAAATGGCAAATGTCCTGGAGAGGAAGGCGTGGAGTCGTGGCGAGCCAGATGCAAACAGTGAAGTACCACAAAAGCAAAAAGAAAAATATTTACATCCTGATGCAGTTATTTGGGTAGTTAAAAGCAGCAGTTTGAAGAGGATTCAGGATGCTGTGATACTCTTCAGCCACAGCACTCACTCTCCTTACCTTGGGAGGGAAAAGAGCCTCTAACCAGGGACGCTCTGCAGAGGGTACAGCTCCTCCAGGGACTGCTGTTTGGACTTGCTGACATTCAAGGGGATGTTTGCAAAGGCTGCTGCTGCCTTGGCGTGCACCAGGAGCCCGTGTGTATGAAGCTGTGGGGTAAGTGCTGCGTGAGCGTTGTGTCTGTGGGAATCCCCTGTTCCTCCTGGGATTTCCCAGGGATATCACCTCCTGCTAGAGCCCACAGGGGCTGTGCCTGTCCTGGTGGACCTGCAGCCAGTCCAGGTATCTGCAGCACATCCCATGCACTCAGGGTGTGTGGCCACATCCCCAGTGTGTTTCTGCAGTGGCTCTGGCACCCCCTGGAAGCACAAGCTGGGCTGGCAGCAGGCACGGCAGGGTCACTGTCCCTGAGCCTCAGCACACGGGGCTCAGTTCCCCCTTCTCTGGTGCTCTGAAAACTTCATGTGGTGGAGGAGGGTTTTTAACTCAGGGAAATGCTGAGCACTTCAAAAGCATGTGAAATTGGGAGTCATTCAGCCTCAGATGGGTGGAGTGATGGGAATTGCAAATGATTTTGTTTAAACAGAGCCAAAAAATTGCTTTCTTTACTCTTCAAAGTATGTAAGTCTCTAAAAAAAAAGTAAATTCTTTAAAAAAGCATAGCTTTAAAACCCCTACTTTCCCCCTTTTATTTCTGTCTCAAAATAGTTTGCCAACATTGCAACAAATTAGCAAACACCTTAGTTTTCTTTAATTTATTCATTGTAAAAATTTCCTCTAACTCCTGCTCCTCATTCAGAATCTATTTTTATGGCCATCAGGAACCAAGGAGCTCGCAGTGATGTTTATACAGAATATGTGAGCAGAACCTTCTTGTTAGGAAAGTTATTAGATAAATTTATAAGAAACCAAGGTTCACTGGGAAAACAGTCAGAATGTTGCTTTTGACTCCAGTATTGATTCATTGAGAATTAAAGTCTGTTCCTGAGTTTAATCTTCCTCCCCTTGCTAGTAAAAACGAGCAGCTGATGTGTGGGTGGCAAGCACAAGAAAAAGATGTGGAGCAGAGGCAGCTATGCTGCTGCCATGCACTGGGACTGAGCAGCATTTCCATTAGCAATCCCCAGAAACTCCTGTGTTTATTTTCTGAAGGCTTTAGCTGTGCCTGTGGCTAGGTGTGTGAAAATCCCCTCTGTATGTCACTGTAGCAAGGGCTGGCATGTTCTCGGGTCAGGAAAGCAAACGTGCACCTCAAATCCATCTTCCCAGCCGGGGCTGAAATGCGAAATTCCATCAGCAGGGCGAGGGGTCCTGCTGCCATGCAGTGTCAGCAAGGAGGGAGCAGAGGCGTTAATTAAACAGCTCCTCCCTCTCTCAGGATCAGCTTCCAAATCGATGTTGGCTCCCTGCATATGCATGAGGGCAGATCAGCAAGGCTTCAGACCTCGCTATCAGCTGCTGCACCTCAGCATCAGCGCTGGGGGAGGCTCCGGGCTTGGTGCACCCCGGCCCCGGCACTGACCCATCTCTGGCAGCATCTCCCAGGCAGAGGGGCCCCTGGGGAGCAGAGGTTTTGCTCACAGGTCATCCCAAGCACTTGGGCAATGTCTTGTCTGCTGAGAGTTCACTGCCCATCGGGCTAAAGGCACCTGTGAGCTGTCCCTGCTCTCTGGGGGTGGTGCTGGGTCCCTGCTTTGCCCCCATGCAGGTTGGTGGTCTCTTTCACTGGGTAGTAGCAGCGACAGAAGCCACATGGTTTGCTGCCCCCGTCTGACGTCTTTTTCAGGAGAGATCAGGTAGCTGCTCCTTTTTCCAGCCTCATTTTTAATGGGTTGTGAATGATCCCATTGTGCCCTGCTTGACATACTGAAAGGAGCTGTCTCCAGCAGATGCTGAAGGTACATCCTCCAAAGACTGTCAAGCCAGTCTTAAAAAGCACTTCTAAACACCCAGTATTGGGAGTAACTTTTAAAAATTTTGTTGCCAGCTTTGGGTGGTTGGCCCAGAGCTGTGCAAGGGGTGAGTCACTGTGTGTGCTTCCTGAATGGTGGTGGTGTCTCCCCTGAAAGCTCCTCTCTGACCCTTCAGATTCAGGGTGCCTGTGTGACCCCACCACCATACCTGTGACAATCCAGCTTCCTCAGAGCATTTCTCCACTGTTTTGTTCTCAGAATTGTCTGCAGTGTGTTGCCTCCAGCGTTAAATCCGTGGGAAGGGCGGTGGGTAAAGATTCCTCTCTGCTTTCTAGTACAGCATCGCTGCTGACACCTGCAGTAGCAGCCAGCTGAGGACTAATGGTTTCCTGCATCTACTTTTAGCATTGTCTGCTGCTATTGTTCACTCTTTGGAGAAGTTCAGCAGCTGGGAATCATTTCAGAGAGCCTGCCTTGCCAGATCCAAGGATATGAGTCCCACTTGCCATTGCTAGGCAACTTTTAATGGCTAGATATAAAAGCTTTTCTCACCCAAGAGAGAAGTCCCAGAGGGTATTTGAGAAAGGCTGGAGATGATAGGCTTAGGCAGCCACTTGCACGGACCCTGAGTGTGCAGGGGGATGTGCTGACACTGGTGGTTACATCAGGGCTGGAGCCAGGCTCCTGTCCAAGGCTGTGCTGCATCCCCACACAGCTCCCAGCCGGAGATAACCACTCCTGAGCACAGGGATCAGGACAGTCACTGCCTCCTCCTCCTCTAATGCTGAACAATCAAACCAGACACGCCACTGCTTGCGCCCAGTATTTGGGAAAGGTGCTTAACTGAGAGGTTTTGAAGGAAAATTCCTGAGATTATCCTCCGGGCTGCATTTTTCCAGCCCGGTGTTAGTCAGAGCTGAATCAGAGGAGTCGGATCCTCTTGGCCCTCTTGGCTCCCAGCCTTTCCAACCCGAGTGCCAGTTAATACTAACACTGCAGTGAACTCGGGCTCGGTGTGAGCCGAATCAAACACCCTACCTCAGTCACAAAATAAGCAGGATATTCTTTGGACTGGGGCAGATCAGACACTGTGAAAACATTGGAGCCCTGGCACACAGCTGATGCCTCTGCAAATGACATGTCTTCCCAGTGTCTGATGGCTTGTTTTGATCTCTGCTGATGAGGATGGATGCAATCAGGGAAGCAGTCCCTGGTGAGCAACAGGGAATATAAAACCAGAAGCCATTTACCACAACCTGATGGTAAGTACTGTGCAGTTCTTGGCTCTGCAGAAAACAAAGGCTGAGAAATTTCTTGATTTTTTTCCTACCAGTTTGCTGCAGGTTTGTGTCAGAGGTAAGCTCATGAGCTGGACAGAACAGAGATGTTCCTCTGGGGTTTTAATGGGTCAGAACAAAGACATTGCTTTGCTACCGACACAGCAATAGGAGAGCAAATGCATGCGACTGTCAAAAAAACAGTCCCTTCTTTTTATTCCTGTGAACTCTTATATCATCTGAATCTATTTTATGACCCAAACCTCACTGGTTGGAATCAGGCTCAATGGAGCTCTAACACACAGATGAGTCCACACTCTGAGAAATGCTGGTTATCTGCACTGACCATCCTGTGGTATTGCCTCTAGTTTAGTTCTTCCTCGATGCTTACAGCAGAGCCTAATGACTGGGTCTGCAGATCAGGCTGTGTAATAATCACTAATAAACCCTGGCATTTTAATGGTGACTGCTGTACTTCGGGTGTACCTCTAATAATGTTTCTTTGAAAGAGCTCTGCCTTATCCAAAGTTGATGGCTAATGCTGTTAAAATGTCAGACACGTGCAGCCTGGTTCTGGCACAAATTCCATGGCGACGGCACTGCTCTCTGATAATGTATATCATTCAAAGTTATAGCTTTGCTAAGTGCATTCCTCCCTTCCACTGCTCTCTAACAGCATTTCAGCACCTGATAGACTCTACAAGCCCTGTGTCTATGCTGCTTCCAGAGCTCAGGGCTGTCAAATACACTGGACCAAAGCAAACAAACATTTCCCTGGCAAAATATTTCCTGTGAAATCTGCTCCTAATGCTATTTTTAATGCAATCATTGGATTACATGTGTTTTGAACCTATTATTGTACTTTGATCTGTGTCACCTTATGAACAGGACAGATGTGTTTTACATAAACACTACAAAAATTTGCTCAAGAATAAATCCTGGCTTCTTCCATTCTTTTCCTTGTGTATTGTCGTTGTTGTTATTTAGCTTCTATTAACAAATGACATGAAAATAACATGTGTTTTTGACCTAAAGAAATTGGGGTACTCTGGAATTGTTTTTCAGTGGTTTTATTGTGTTGAACTAAACTGTGTGATGCATACATTTATCCTGTTTCATCAGTGGGATGTGACATGACAGCTACAAATAAATGTCTTTGATATTCCCCAGACACTGGCTTATATGATAAAACCTAAAGACTCCAAGGACAACACGTGAATTTTAAAGAGTGCCTTATGAATACAGAAGTGGGTGTCCTTGCCTCCCTGTGAATACACATGTCAATAAATTGTCATGAGCCCGGGGCAGAGCTGCAGAATCAATCACTGAAGACCAGAGAGAATCACATTAATTCTAACTTTGACTTTCATGACACTGCTTGTTTGTTTTTGCTGGGGGTTGGCTTCGGAGGAAACAAAAACAACATTAGGTAGACTGGTTTCAAGAGCAGCTTTTGGTTTTGCAAGAAAATTCTGAGCTGGCACACTAAATAGACAATATTTTCTTAGATCTGAAATCTAAGAAACTGCAAGCTTCAGGTTGGAAGTGTGAGTACGGTTTATCTGGGGCTTACAGAAAACACCACTGCTAAAAATGTGTGGGTGCTTCGGGGGGAGAGAGGTGACCGAGAGGTTACTCTGTGAAAATTTGTCACTCTGCAAACGCCTGCTCTGTTGTGTTTCATTACTTTTTAGCACATGTGAATATGCAGCCCTAGAGAGTCCTGACACTGGATGTGTTTATGCCACATTCCTAAGGCGTTTTTGGTTACAGCTGGTGGCTGCTCTCTGAGTGTCTATTTGGATTCCCGAGTGGGTTTATCCTAAACCAAACAAAGGGTGAGGAGCTGCCCATGGCTCCTGCTCTTTTCAGGCTGGTCCAGAATCACTGCAAAGATATTTTCAGCCATTGAGCTGAACAGGAGTGGATGTGGTCTGGCATAAAGCTGATTTAATTTTTTTTTTTTGGTGCTGTGAATTAGTTGGGGAAAAAAGAAAAAGTGACATTTTCTTCCCATTCTTTTCTCATAGTTATCCACACGGAGAATTGAAAATCCTGAAGAATGGCTCTACCTACCTCCAAGTGTCTGGCTGGAAGTTTGGGGTTTTTTCTGTTTGTAGCCTCTTCAGTAAGCACAGGTAAGTTTTCTCGCCATGGATAAAAAGGGTATGGTTTTTAATGCTGTTTTTAATAGGTTTAAATGGTCCAGCTTTTCAATCTTTGTAGAAAAAGAGTCAAGGACAGAGTGAAAAAACTCAGGAGAAAAGCAGTTTTCTGGTGTGCCATTATTCCCAGCCAAGAACAGCTGGAGTGGCAAAGACTGAAATTTCTGAGCAGGTGTAAGTACCCTCAGCAATCCCTCAGACCCTGCCACACATTCTTAAACCAAACTCAAACCCAACAAACTGCCACAAAGAAATAGCAAAAGAAACCTCAAGTCCTAATAGCGGTGGCTGAGGGAGGTGAAGGCCAGCATTTTCCTGCATTCCTCAAGCCCAGATGTGGAGAGCAAAAACCTCTGGCCTGGGACATCCCTGTCCCTTGGGTTTTGTCTCTTCCAAGCAATTCTTTTACTAAACAGTTTAGGAAAGGGGGAAAGGGGAGCTTGATTTACATATTCTATATACAGCTAATTTGGAGGCTTGTATTTGTTTGGAACAAAGAGACCATATGTCCTGCCCCAAACACTGCAGCTGCATGAAGCAACCTCTCATTGTCAGGCTCAGGCCCTTTTGGTCAAGAAGCAAACATTCAGTTAATTCCTTGTGCTGGGTAGAATTTCCACTTTTATTTTAAAAATGACAATGAAAGTAATAACCAAGCTGTCAGGGTAACTGGTCCAGCTGGCAGAAGATGCTCAGCCTGATGGTGCCATTGGCACAGCAGATGCTGGTGATGTGCAAAGTTCCTGGTACAAATTGGTTAATGAAATGGGGAATTTGGGTCTTCTTTTGCTGCTTGTCATCCCAAACACCAGCCTAAATTCCTCTTGATTTCCCCTTAGGCTTCCCTGTGTGCCTCTCTGTTGCAAAATAATCAATTTGGGGACACAAGTCACCTTTTGAGACTGCAGGAAGCTCCTTGCATAGTACCATATTCAAATAAATGGAAAAATGAGCAAGGTTTTTATTCTTTACATTTAAATTGATTAATTAAGGTTTAATTGATTAATAATACCTTTACATTTGAATTGATTCTTTTGGTTTTATGTCACTTATCATGAGCACAGTTGTCTATTATCCCTATTCTCAGGGAAATAACAGCTCTCTTAAAAAAAAAAAAGTTGTTAGTGTGTATTGCAGTTATATTTGAACATCTATTTACGCTGCAAGCCCCATTCCCATTCTGAACTATTTATCTTTTCTAACTTTTATTAATTCTGTGTGGCTTTTGGTAGGAACCAAACACCTGCTTGTTTTTCTCAATTACTGTAAATCAGAGAGAGTGCCTCTGACATTACCAATACAATTCCAGCTTCCACCTGGCACAGTGGTATCAAAATCAGGTCCTGGATGTTTACCTGTATCTGACTTGTTGCCTGGTGGATTATTGGCCCTCTCTGATTTACTTCATGTATTTGGGAAAAATTTGCAGAGAGACAAGGTCTATGCAGCCCACATGAAACATCCCTTACTCACTTTGAAAATTAGTATTCATTTGGGCTCTGGAGACTTTAAAGCCATGGCTGATCCAAATCTATTGTTTTCTTAAGACTTGAAAATGGTGGAGGAATGTGAGGGGAAACTGAATGCAGATGGATAGATTTTTGTTTCTGTTGAAGTGGGATTAGAGATGTCCCTCAAGTTCCACAGTGGCAGCACAAAACATCTGCCTGTCGACTGCACCAGCACCAGAAAATGTTTCCTTGCTTGGATTCACATATTGTCAATTCCATTAGCTGGAGGCATTAGTATCTGTGGGACAAACCCACCCTTCTTTACTGTACCATGTTCCAGAGATATAACCCTGCTGAGGTCAGGGGATTTATCCCATGCCCATCATCACTGATTTGTTGGTCCTGTAGTTTTCTCCATGGTGTTTTTGTTTTAAGGGATAAAAATTGGAAAGCTGGTGAGAACTCCCAGCCCTTTCTGAAGGCAAAGGGCTCATTGTTCAAACTTCCACTGACCTCAGCTTCCTAGGATTAGAAAGGGTCTACCCTCAGAAAATATGCATTGCACGTGAGACTCTCACTCACAATTTTGTTGATTAGAGTAAGACATGAGGCTCACATTTCAACTGAGGTTGTATCAGGGAAATATTTTATCTTAAATAAATAGTAGCAACATGAGACTCTTGGACGTGGTATGAGAGCTGTTCAGACTAACACGTCAATGCAGCCCATCATCAAATCTGTGTGTGGAGACTGGAGATGTGTGATCCCAAAGTGAATGAATCCTCATTGCTTCTGCCTGGAAAAGTTCACAAACCCAGACACACTTGTGAGGTTCCTGCTGCTCTCTGTTTCTGGATGTACTGGTCATTGCTTGGTGCTTGGTGTTCCCATGTTAGCTTGATCTCTTTTTCTTTCTATCTCCAGTGAAAATATGTAATACAAACATATTTTAACATCTTTATATTAAACAAAGCAGGTATTTTGGGGGCATTTTTAAAGGTAGTAGCTGTTTTATCCTTCTATCAACACCGTCCCTGGGCTTTGTGTCTAGATGACATGAACAGGGATAAATGTCACTGCAGGAAGGGCTCAGTTAAATTCCCTTTTCAGCAGTTTTCGAGAAACTTCATCCCCTGCAAGTCTCCTTTGCATTGGGTTTTTCCATTCTTCCAGAAAACAGAAAACCATACAGCTTAAGCTGTTGTTTGTTTTCTTTTGGTCATGACCCACACGTACCCTGCTGCACTGAGGTGTTGCTGTGTTCCAGGGAGTCAGCCAAGAGGCCGATGCTGAAGGATACTGTAGAGATGCCCAGGTGCAGAGTTTCTGTCTCACACCAAACAAACACTGACTGTCCTCACTCTCCATCTTTGTCCAGCAGAAGCAGCTGCCACATGCCCTGACAGAGACCCTGAGTTAGAAGTCTGGAACCCGGGTCACAACGAGGAAAACCGCGTTGAAATCCGTGATGGCAGGAAGGTGCTCCTCTCTTCCTCTGCCACTGTGCACTCCATCCACATCACTGATGGAGGTAAAACCTGCTGCTGGCAAGGCTGGGTGCAGCCTGCTTTCCCTGGGACTGTTTAAATCACTGTGGATCATGCTGGAAGAGCTTCTTGGCTCTTGCTGAGGGGTGGGTGGCTACTGGGCAAACACAGCTTTACCTCAGTACAAGGCTGGGTGGTAGCTGAGGTGCTGAGACTCTTTAGCCATTGTAACCAGCCTATTTTCTGTTCTGACTGGAGAATTTACACAAGTAGCTCAGTGTAATGAGCAATTCTACTTCTGCAATTTGCTTCAAAAACATTTTTTTTACCAAACCACAGGCCTGATAGCATAGCATCATACTGCAGTACTTGTGTTATCAGGGCCTCAGGACAGAGCAGATGCTTATTTTCCTCTTTGTCTCCAAGGACAGAGCCATAGTGTTGCTGGCATGAATAGCTTTTATTCATCTGAACTCTAAATTTCTGTCTCAGTTTTGAATGCGTCCTCTTCCATACAAATCTTAATTGCACTCTTCAAGAATTGGACTGAACAAAAACCAGTTTTCAGGATTTGTCTTGAGAGCTTTTTTGGGGTGTATAAACAGATTTTTTCAAAAACTGAGATGACAGCCCAGCACTGGGTTTAGCACAATGACACCACAACCTCACGTGAGTTGCTGTGTGATAAAGCAAATATCATAACCTTCTCTGCTTAGGGAAACTGGTCATCAAAGACGATGTGCAGCCCATCACCCTGCGTACAAGACACATACTCATTGAGAATGATGGAGAGTTACACATTGGCAGTGAGCTGTGCCCTTACCAAGGCAATGTGGTTATCATCTTATATGGGCGGTACGTGTGCATGATAAAATATCACCTTAAAGCCTTCTGGCATCTCTCTTCCACATCAGGGAATGAAAAAGGTCCCTTAAAATTACATGTTATCAGGTGTATTTATCATCAGTGCTCTGTGGAAAGTTCAGTCACTTTTTAAGCAATTTAAATGACGCACAAAAATTGATGCTGGTTTGGGTTTTTTCCTCTTCTTCTGGGATATGAGTACTGGAGTGTTTGGGCATGCCAGAGAATCAGCATGCACCTTCCCACAACTCAAACTGATTTTCCAGAATAGGCTTAAAACCAGAGGAGTTATTTTTTCTGAAAGTTCTCCTCTCTAAACATTTTTTCTTTCTGTATGGGAGTTATGAGCTCAAGGATAATATGTTTATGTCTTGCAGATTGGTACAAGATCTCTTAAAATTTCAGGGATGCTAAATTCATATTTAACAGCCACCGGACCTCTTAGCTTCTGATTAGGGTCTTGCTTGCTTCCAGAATTCAGAAACACAGATGTGGCATTCAGTCTGGGCTCCAGGCCTCCTCTGGCCTGGATATAATGAATATAGCATGTGTAAGCTGTGTTCCAGATTGCTTTTGGTCTTCTGTAGCTGCTATTATTTTTAAAAATAATTTATTTTCTGTACAATGTGGGCAGCTCCTGATTCTTGGAGTACCTGAAAGAAATGCACTGCAAATCATAAGACTTCTCTCCTCACAAGGAGAGAGGTTCCTTGACTCAGACACAAACCCAAACCTGGTCCCTGTCCTCCCTCCCTGCTTCAGAGCGGATGACGGCAGCCAGCCAAACCCTTACTTTGGACAGAAGTACCTTGGAGTCAGCAAAGGTGGCACCCTTGAGATCCATGGAAAGAAAAAGCTGTCCTGGACTTTCTTAAACAAGACCCTTCATCCTGGAGGCATGGAAGAAGGTGGATATTACTTTGAGAGGAGCTGGGGCCACCGAGGTGTCATTGTGCACGTTATTGACCCCAAGACGGGGGCAGTTGTCCATTCGGATCGGTGAGTGACCTTTTGGCTGCCTGCATGTGAGGATCTTTGGGAACAGGTTGGGAACAGCACCTCAGCAAGCTCAAACACACACATCCTAGCGTATTGTTCAAATGGGTGTTATTGCATGTCTGTACAATTCGTCCCAGGAATTCCTCATTCCTCCAAAACCACAGAGTGAGCTGTGGTATCCTTGCAGATTGTCAAACTAGACTTTAATCAATTTGGCTTAACAGAACCCCCTAACGCACCCCACTGGACAAATGCTTTTGCAACAGGGTAATACTGCAGTGAACATCACAAAAGAGTACTTTCTTTGCTTTTCAGTACATAGAGACATAGTGATGACTGCAGTAAATGTTTACAAGTGTTTTTTTTAATCATTTCAGGTTTGATACCTACAGAGCAAAGGAGGAAAGTATCCGCCTGGCTCAGTATTTGGGTAGAGTTGCAAATGGCATGATCCTGTCAGTCGCAGTGAATGATGAAGGATCCAGAAACTTGGACGACTTGGCCAGGAAAGCAATGACCAAACTGGGCAGCAAGCATTTCCTCCACCTTGGGTTTAGGTATGTGCCAGTCCTGCCAGTTCTCCCTGCACAGAGGCTTTATTATGTTCCTGAGATGTCCAAATAGTTCCACTCTTTCAAAGTCACAAAGTTCTTTCACATGGGGAAAAAAAAATGAAAAAAAGAGGGAAAATTCTCAATGTGGAGTTTTAGCAGTTAATTAGATAGCTTCCCATGCTCTCAGAGTCTATATTGGGTATTTTTATTAGCAGATTCAGGAATAGCATACGATTCACATTAAAAAAGATGGTTTTCCAAGATATTGTTCCCAAAGGTTGCTTATTTCAATTTATTTTCAAGTCATCCCTCAAAGATATTTATGCACACACAGAGGATTTGATGGGCTGAGCATTAAGGAGGGTACAATAATTGCTGTGTAGCCCTGGCTGCATACATCCAGACTCACACACAGCACATTCCTCAGCTTGTCCAATGCAGGTCTGGGGACTTGTGCAGCACAGAAATGGAGCAAACATGGATTTATGGTGTGGACTGTAAATACTCCTGTGGCCAACACAGTGTCTGTGTTGGCACACACACTGTTGAGAATACTTGCTATTTACCCAACTGTAGCCATTATATTTTTTGTGTTTATCTGAATTTATGTAGGCTTTTTTTATGAGGCACTAAGAGGGTGTCTGCAGAACACACACACACACACACACACACACACACACAAAATCTGCCTTGTAGGGAGAAGTGCCTCAATACAGCAGTTTGTGGAAAGAGACATCTGTCAGCTGGGCACACACAGATGGAGCAAGATCTGGGGTGGTTGATTAAGAGGTTGTGTCAAATGCTACAGGGGCTCCTGGGCACCAAACAACACACTACAAAGAATCAACAAGGAGGGCAGAAATGGTCTCTGAAACCAGGCTCCATCACTGCAATTCTTGCTCTCAAATCTAGACCCCATATTAGAGCCCAGTAGCCTGCTGAGTTTTTTTTTTTTCAAATGCAGGAATCAGGGAAACAGAACATGATTTTTGAACATTATACTTTTTTTCCCCTGAAGTTGTGCTGCAGGAAGGAACTGATGATTTTTGCATATGTTTATAAAAGTAAATTGAACTTGATTTTTTAGGCTGCTGTGGTGTTTCAATGCAAGCTTCTCACCATTTTGCCACTGATATTTATAATGGAAATACTGCACAAATTCATCCATGGAAGTGTGACTTTCAGCATTACTATTGTTTGCAGTCAAAAGACTAATCCTTGCCATGCTGTTATCTGAAATACCACAAAATTACATTCCATTAATTACAGAGACATGTGGATAAATAATGAGGTACTAATTGGTCAACACTGGTCAAGAAATTTGTCTTCTACCAGCATATTGATGTTTGGAAAAATATCTGGTGCATTATTTAGAATAACATATTTGTGGGAGTGTTTTCAGAGTTTAAGTTCATCAGTTCTCAAACCTCACATTGTCTGGATGGCAGCTGGGGCCAGACTTAGAAAGGCAGTTTGATGGCACAGTGGAACACAGGCAGCTTTAGATGTATCCAAGGTTTTCCTCTAAAGCAAATTGAACTTCCACTTCAGTGTAACAAGATTTAGACCTAGTGGTTCACACTGCAGATACATCTATAACTGTGAATAAGGATGTATGCACCTGACAGGTGCTTTTTAGAAATTTGTTTTAGTATCTTAGAAAAAAATGTTCGGAATGAGAAAATTGCACACATGTGTTCCCATTTTACCCTCTGTGGCCAAGACGGGCTCTGACTGAGGAAAGCAGATGGATTTTTCTTTCTAACCTGTCACCACTCACTGCCCAGCACTGGGGCTTGAATCCTGGCTCTCAAATCTTCTCAGCTCCTGATGATGGCTGGGGATGACCATGGGCATCCCTGAGAGAACAAGAGCGTAAGCCCAGGCTTGGGAAATTTCTTTGCATTTTGAGAGGTACTACTTGAGTCAGGATATTCAGTCCTAGGTTGTGTTGGTTTCTGGGGTGTTGGTGGGGGTTATATGGGCAGATTCCTGCCCATTTCCAGTTGCTCCGTATTCAACCAGAGTGTAAAGTTGTGCAACTCCCCCTTGCTGTATCAGAGCCAATGCAGAATGCTGGTTTATTCAGAAATGTTCCTGTGCTCCTGGCAGCTCTTTTAATTGTCTATTTGCTGAGTCCAGAACATTAGGAATGAAAGGAAAATCTTGCATTCCTGTCCTATTGTTTTCCTTCTGAAAAGTGTATTTACTCTTTCAGTGTGAGCTATTTTTTTTCCCCTCCTTTTACTAATAAATGAAGAGAAAGCCTTTTTGCACTTGATGACATAGTCGTTCTCTTTGGAATTCCACACAAATATCTCCTGTTTGGCTCTGGACTCACTGGTCGCTTCATTTCATACAGCCCAAACAGCTTGCATGTGTCCTTACGTGTCAGGGTTGAAAGGCTTTAAAACTATTTTTAGTGGTAAAATAACTGGGAGAAACAAGTATTTTAACACATGAGATGGGGCCAAACCTTGAGTTGCAGAAGTGGATTGCTCCTTATTATTTAAATTATTGTCGATATTATTTTTGAGGCATCATAATTTTTTGTCATTTGTTTCAAGTTTGGTTTACCAAAGCAATAACAACAACAAAAAATCTTGATTGCTGAGTAATAAAGTGTCCTTCCTGCTCCCATCCCCCTTCTCTCCCTGGATGGAGATCACAGCCTGTCAGTGCCTTCAGCAATTGGCACGCAGGCAAATTTTCCAGCAGGAGCATCTGGCAGGCTGGCAGGCTCCAGGGCAGTGGTGCTGGCAGCTTCCCCTGAGCCTGCCCAGTGCTGGGGCTGAGGACACGCTGCTGGGACAGGGTCCCCTCCTGCAGCCACGTCCACTGGGGCCATGGCCCAGCGTGGGCTGCACCAGTGCTCACCCTGAGCCTGCCCTGCTGCTCCCAGAGCAGCAAATCCCAGGAAAACCCAGCTCATGGCACCTGTGATTTGGGTGTGTTTTAGTGGCTCCCTGTCAATGTCTTTATGTGTTTTATCCTGGAGGCCCAGAGTGGTTTGGAACTTCGCTTGCACCAACGTAAGGTGACCTGCAAGACTCCTGATGTAATTGAAACGACCAGATGTTTATAACTACAGAGACATGACCTAATCTATGGGAGTTTTTGCTAAAGTCAGGACAGCCTCCCTACCACCCTGAAAGCATATTTTTATTCTCTTAGTCATTAAGAGCAGATATACCTGAACTAATTCTACTTTGAAGACAACATTCCTCCCTGACCCCTACTAATTGGTTCACCCTCAAGGCTGGGAGGCACTTTCATCCCTGTCTCCATTGCTTTCTCACCCCTGTGGTCATTCTCCAGGGTGGCTGACAGCTACTGAACCTACCTGATCAATAACCATCAGATGGTAATGAACTGAATTCTGACACAGCATCAGATCTGAATAGACAATTCAGAGCCATAAACCTTTATCCTTGTTCAGTGTTCAAAGAAGGAAACTAGATATGCAGAGACTATCGAAGCATTTTTATTGTCCTTTGCCAGCCAGTCTGTCTATTAGAAATTCTCACGGGTCATTCCAAAGACAATTGCTATATACAAGGTTTCAGCATGAGCTAAATTTATTTAAGCAGAAGTGGTTTCTTTTCATATTCTTCAGTGTATACACATGTACACACACACAGGATTTATTTGTAGGCTCCCCAAGGAGTTGCCAGTGTCTCTTGGGTCTGTCATACACAAGTTTCTTAAAACACTCATTTAAAAAACGAATACACTTGTTACAGGCATGTTTTAAGTGGGGATTTGTCTTCAGAATTCCGTCTCTTCTGATATATTTACTGGAGAAATATAGAGTGTTAAGATAATTTTAACTTTAGCTAAGCTGCCTGTGACACTAATCAGATTGTTTTGAATGTGGTGCCTCTGAGAAATCTAAGAACATTGGGCTATAAGAAATATGCATCTCATACTTGACATAACTTGATCATTTCTCATTTTCATTTTCCAGACACCCGTGGAGCTTTATTACTATTAAAGGAAATCCCTCCTCTTCTGTTGAAGATCACATTGAATATCAAGGTATTTAATGCACAAAATTCTGTCTTGATGTGGTCTCTGGAAGTTACTGGAGTTATAGAGCTGAGATTAATTTGGTCAGTGTTTTTTTTACTTCCTGTTGCATTACACTGAAGCTATGAGAAACTGATGGTTTGTCACATTTAATTGAATACTCTCCTATATATTTTTTCTTCCCACTAATGTCTCTGAGGCAGCTGAGTGAGGGATAGCTTAGGTTATCCAAACCTTTAGATAAAAAGTGAGATCCTTCACCAGTGTAAATCCATGTAACTTCACTGAGCTCAGACATTGCCTCTCTTTAGACACAAATCTGTGGAACAGACCCAGTTCACACCAGTTGAAAATTTAATCAGTGTATCCTGAATTAGTAGCCTCAAATCCTCCTGTGAAACTGTTTTATTGCAAGCTGAACACTGTTGAGACTGTCTTCTCCTGACATGAACAAGGCTTGCTACAACATTAAATAAAAATAGCAATGTATGACAAATGACTGTGGGCTTTATCCTCTCTTGATTTTTGCAGTTACAAAATCATCTGAAGCCTCATTGCAATATTAGTAAATTTTTCTGGAAGTTGGGCAGGGCTAATTTTGAATAATGTTGTCTAAAAAAAAATGCAAATACATACACAGACCATTACATTTTCAGTTCTTACTATTATCAGCTGCATCCAATGATTTTACCAATTGATTTCAATGATTTTACTAATACTTGGGTTTTTTTAACAGGTCATAAAGGGTCAGCTGTGGCCAAAGTATCCAAACTATTCAAAGCTGAGAATGGAGAATATTTTAACGTCTCTTCAACAAGCGAGTGGGTTCAAGGTAAGGGGTCTGTGGACTATTTCACTTGGTGGCAGACAGCTGACAAATCATCCTTTTTACTGCAATCCTTTTCCGTTTGGGAAGAATGGACTTGCTAGCTGCTATTTATGTCATTAACCCAACTAATGAACACCCACAGATTCTTTCTCCAGTTGTCTCTAGGAGCCTCTGAATAAGTGGGATCCTTTCTCCTTTTCTGCACTGGGTATGAAATTCCATCTCTGATGGTCTCAGAGATCACACACACAACCTCTGACTTCTTTTCACTGCACAGTCATCATTGCCCATGCTTCAAACACACAGTAACTGGTGCAACTTGATCTGAAGATCAGAGAGGGCAGCTAAGGAAGACACAGATCCAAAACCTGCATCTATTAATGATGCTTACAGTGCACATGCCAATTATGAAGCTTTTAATAACTCTGCTCTCCCCTGGCTGGTTGCACTTCACAGCAACATTAAAAGTGTCTGACAGACTGGCAGGAAGAGGCACAAATCAGATCACCAGTGAAGAAACTTGTGAATAATATCTGAGATCATATTGTGCTTCATGCATTTTTGCTGCACTCATTAAGCTTGGCTTTCAAATGACTGTACCTGTTTGCACTTGTCTCCAGATGTAGAATGGACAGAGTGGTTTGAGAGGCCTGACAAAGCGAGATCTAAGGACATGGAGAAGCTGTCTGACTTCAAAGCTGCTCACCCTGACAAAATCTGCAGGCAGCCCATTGACATCCAGGTAGGCAGGCTTACCACTCATTTTAGAGGGGCAAGTCTTCAGACT
The DNA here is from genome assembly GCF_021018805.1 of Prinia subflava. Lineage (NCBI taxonomy): Eukaryota > Metazoa > Chordata > Aves > Passeriformes > Cisticolidae > Prinia > Prinia subflava. The sequence goes on from NC_086261.1 coordinate 8,418,148, forward strand.
GACACTGAGCCCCCCAAAATAATTGTGCTTGTCAGTAATTTTTGTTTCCATATAAAACACACCGATTATTTTACCACTCTAATATGTAACCAACAAGATCAAGTCTCGTATTGTTCTGAGACAAATTTGATAGAATTGAGCTCCTTTCAGTAAATTCTGGCTCCTGGCATGAAAAGGTGTACAGATGGGGACATGGACAGCACAGATGCTATCATGAAATATGTGGTTCCCTGCTGGAAGATTAAAAGGAACAAGCACATGAAAATTTCAAAGGTTTTAAATGGTCCTGGAATGGATCCTACCTAAAAAATTAAATCACAAAATGTAACAAGATAGTGTGACTACCAGCTCTAGCAGGTTATCAAAAATATTGGTGAGCTTTCGTCCATTTCTTGGAATCAGTTGTTTTACCTCTGTGGAAAGAAATTTGAATTCTGTTTGCAGCTAGACATTATAATTATGCCATCAGGCCAGCATGCTGAGGAGCACTCAGATACCTTTTCTGACACAGCAAAAAGTCTCTTTAAGGACAAAAAAATCCAGCAAGAAATGAGGGTATTTTTTTAATATATCTTCATCACATATTTTTTATGTCTACATGGTAAAAATACTATAGCAGAAGCATTGCCTAGGAAAAAACAATAAAATCCTTCACATCTGTGTGAGGCTGAGCCTAAGGTTCGTGTGTGCTCTGAGCCAGTAGAGTTGTTCTTATCCACAAGAATGTGGCTATTGAAGTAAATGGGAATGCTGACTGTATGAGTGAAAGTTTCCAGGGCTAGATGTTATAAAGAATCTCTCCTGAACAGAAAGGAAAAAACTGCCCTATAATTTTCTGCCAGGTCTTACCAAATCCACATTCATTTCTGCTTCCATATACTTGTAGGAGAAGTGACCAATTAGTTCACAACAGGGGTCAGATGTTTTTTTACAATACATCCTCTTCTAGAATGCATGTTAAAACAGAAAGAAGAAAGATATTCTTCTGTTCCAGAAAAAACTTTTTCTTTCCTCTTCTGTGAAATAAGTTACTTTTTTCCCCCCATATATATTAAAAGTGAGACATTTTTCAGTTTATCCTGCAGATCTTAGGGCAAATCCTCACGTGGTGTAATCTGGTGCTGCTCATTGCTTTTATAAAGCTACACTGATTTATAGCAGCTGGCCTGCCCCAGCTCTGGAACAGGAGAGAATTGAAGATATGATGATAATCACAGAAGCACAGCACAGCCAGAGGCACATTCCTCCAGCTGACAGTGCTAATTCCACACATGGCAGCAGGGTGGATGCATCAATAAGGAAACCCTGCATGAGTGAGAGAATCAGGATCAGACCCTTCATTGAAAGATGTCTTTTCTCCTGGTGCCTTGCCAAAATGCACGTGGTATTTGGATTGCCCGACGCAATGCACCACATTTTTGTGAAAGAGAGAAATGCCAGCTCTAGAGACAGAATGTGGAATTTGACATGACCCTGAGACGTTGCCCCAGCAGGAACACCAGAGAGCCTACATATCTCACTGCTTCTTGGCATGATACAGCCTTTTATTTCAAGGCAGCTCTACAGGCTGGTACTTGCCTGTGAGAAAAGGCCACTTCTCCTTGTTTCTTTTGGAACAGGCAGCAGTATTGCAGCACTCCCGGGGTTTTTTTGAGAGACTGATCCATGCAATGGAGGAATAAACCGCCTACCCCCTTTCTTCTGCAAGGTTCAGACAGAGTCTAGCCACAAGCAATGGAATGAGTGAAGGGCAGAGGCTTGAAGCCATGAGTTCATCTGGATGCAAGCATCCGTGTTCAATGTTTCCATCTGCCCTCAAACCAAAGTCAAGAGAAAATCTAGGGCACCGAGGCAGCTGTTTGTGAAGCTCACAAACTCCTCCCAGAACAGCCCATGGTCTGAGCATAGACACAGGAGGAGGGCGTGCACCTGAGCAGCAGCTGTGTGTGAGCAGCAGCTGGAAATGCTGCCTGGGGAGCGCAGTCCCGGGGGTTTGTTGGGCAGCGCTTGTGCCATCACCCAAAACAAGGCACAGCCTCTTCTGATGGCTCAGATGTGAAATGCCTTCACCTCACAGCAACACCTGAGCTGTATTTCCATCCTCGTTGCAGGCAATGACCCTCGATGGAGAGGATTTAACCACTGAGGTGTTCTACAAGGGCGGCCACGATTACCAATTCCTGTGCCACGGCAAGGACCAGACAGGCCAGGGCTGCCGCAGTTACAGAGTCAGGTTCCTGTGTGGCAAAGCTGGTATGTGCCCATCACTGAAAAGCAGAGCAGAGAGCAGCAGAAACCCTGGCCTCCCATGACTGCCTCCTTCAGGGTGTCAGAACAACTTCTGTGATTTTTCCAAGCTAAATCTTTGGCTGGGCTACAGACACGAACTCAGACAGAACTGCAGATTTATCTCAGGAATAATTCCTGAGCACTAACAGAAGCAGCAGGGTGGTTTTTCAAATACCCAGCAAGGCTGTGGGAAATATTTGGCAAGTTCTTTCTGTAAATTCCTTGTCTTTTACAAAAACATTTATGGATGACGTAGGATTAGTCAATCAAAATGTGTGAAGGCAACAGGGTTTGAAACTTAAACTTCATTTTGTAGTTAATCATTCCGACACCGCTGTCCTTAACCTGGTCATTAGGCAGGTCATTAGGAGTTTTGGTGCTGGCAGGAAGGGAAGGGTGGCAGACCGTTGTTTTGCTGGAAAAAACCCATCATTAGGTTAAAGACCACTTGGCTGCTGTAAACAACAGCACCCAGCGCCCACAAGAGCTGCTGCTAAGTGGGTGTGGTGAGAATGAGCCACTAAGAGCTACATTTAAATTTGTCCTGGGGTTAGTGGAAAATCCACCTGCCTGCAACGAAAGAAAAATACTTTTCCTGTTTTCTTGCTTGCCAAGCCAAAGCCGGTAAAAAAACATGTTTGGAGGAGTTAACTTTTTTTTTTCTTTTTAACATGAGAGAATCATAATTTTTGGTGGCACTCCAAGGAGGGGTGTGGGGGGAAGAAGAAAGAAGGAGTAAGCTTTTTCTGATAAGATTGACTGACTCCTCCACCCTTGCACTTTGGGTTTTCAGTGAAACCGAAGCTCACGGTAACAGTTGACACCAACGTGAACAGCACGATCCTGAACCTGGTGGATGATGTGAGCTCCTGGGAGCCTGGGGACAGGCTGGTGGTGGCCAGCACTGACTACTCCATGTACCAGGCAGAGGAGTTCCAAGTGCTGCCCTGCAGAACCTGCAGACCCACCCAGGTCAAGGTAGCAGGTGAGGTGCTTCATCTTATCCCTCAGGCATTGCAGTTCACCAGTTCTGTCATTTGCACTGGGGTGACTCCAAGAAGAATTGACAAATGTTGAAAGACACCTGAATTTGATGGCTGGTTGTAAGATGCTTTTGGGATACATAACTTTCGTGCTTGAAAATCATCTAACTTGATTTTGGTTCCTTTCTGCCTTCTCTTTTCATAGCTGACCCCATTTTTATCCCAAGCATGTTATTGAGTGGGTGAATTTACTTAAGAGGAACAGATATAGGTTATGTATTGGAGAATTTCAATAACTGTATTTGAAATACCACTTCCTAGAAAGCAGATGAGCACAGCTGATGTGAAGAGTGAGCTAGGGCAGGAGCAGACTCTCAGAGATTATAAGGCTATGAAGTAATTTCCAGCTGGCTGCTTTCCTAAGTTTTATTTAACGAGAGCAGTAATCTTACATTTTAGAAATATTGTTTTGTACTAGTGAAGCTACTGTTTCCCGTTTACTGTGTCTCCAGAGAGTATTGCTTAGAGGTGATGTATTAACCAAATATTTCTGGTGGCCAGTGAGTTGTCCTGAGCCTCTGCCCTGGGGAGATGGAGTGGCAGGGTGCTGCCAGAGCAAGCCTGAGAGGGAGGAGTGGGAGCCTTTGTAGAGCCCCAGCATTTTTCTCTTGCAGGTGACCAGCTCAAATGCAAAACAGATTGCTTTTGATTAATAGATTTTGTAGTCCAGTGATTGTAGAATGGCCTCTGGACACTGAATCCAATTAAGAAGCATAACCATGATGAAGCACAGACTATTACCAGCATGAGCATAAAACTGAAATCCAGAATGGAGATTTTATCTTGAGTCTGTGAAGCTGTCTTTCCCTTCTAGCACCTTGTTTTGGCACACTCATAAACAGAGCATGAAAACAACACAGGAACTGCCCCTTATGTGAATAGATGAGGATTTTTTCTTTGCTTCTACAATTTAGAAAAGCAAACATTATTTTGCAGTATAAAAGTCTGTAGTGGATGAGGCTGTCCTTCAGAGGCAGCATGTGCCTGGTGGTAAATCATGCCTGTGACTTTATCTTTGCTTGCACACTGGCTGTTGCTCTAGGCACAGGTCTTGTCTGCATTTACAGTAAGAGTTCCTGAGAAACCATGAGGGCACTTGGAACATCCAATGCACCATGGAGTTCACTCAGTTCTCTGAAATGAACCACTTCAGCATTATCTCTGATGCAATTTCTTCTGGAAGGTACCAATGTGCTTCCTTTGGCAGCTGCCTCCCCACAGAGCTTTGGCCATTCATTGTTGGAGATGTGCATTAGGCCAAGAAAAATGTTATTCACAGTCTGGATGTATCATAGTCTTATGATTTCAAATGTCTAGTGCTTTCAAAGAAGATGCATTTCCAAGCTGAATATTTTTTTCTTGGGCAACATTTGAGCTGTTGAACTCAGACTGGTATGATACAAGTCACATCATGAAAATGGTCTTGGAAGATTGCCAGTAAAAATAAAGATGATGTAGGAGTCTTGGGCTTCCCATAATCTAATGGATCTGTGGAATTCACGCAGTTACATTCATCTTGTGCAGCAGTGACAGCTAGCTTAGTTTAAGGAAACAAATAATGGGTTAAAAACAAAAAAAAACTTTCGTGTGAATTTCAAGTAAAGAAGCAGTGGAAATACTTGTTAAAGCAATTGTGCTCTTGGTCTCCGATTGCTCTTTAGGAGAATTAGACATTCCTTTTATTACCACAAATGACAGGAGCACCAGGGCCAAAGTCTCTCCTTTCTTATATCCAGGCAACTCTACTGACGTCAATGGGATTTCACTGATTATATAAATCAAGGCAAAATTTAGTCCAGTTATAAAAATCACTTCCAACTTTCTTGTAGCAAAAACACATTCACACTAGAAAACAAAGCAAAATCTGCCTGAATCAAAGTTCAGTCTAGATGAAATAGAACCTGGCAAGGCTGAGCTGTCCCCTGTCGGGAGGTCCCTGAGGTGCTCTGTGCCTGGCTGTGGTGTAAGTTCATGCACTGCCCTGTGCTGTGACATGTCAATAACCAGAATAAGGATCACTGATGGCCCCTGGTCTTAGCACAGGTGAGCAGCTCTGGCACAGCCTGGCCTTGTGTGCCTGGGCCAGGCTTGTAATTGGATGTAGAAAAACACTCATCATGAATGCCTGCCTGCCCTTTGCTGTGGAGGTAGGCAAGATTGCCTTGCTCCTTCTGAGAAAACCTTCCACACAGACATTTATAGCCAGAGTCTCAGAGGGATGTCATTTGTAATAAGTGAAAAGGCTTAATTTTCCTAAGAGGTTTAGTTTAGCAGTTGAGAACTCCAAAAGTTTGCCCTTTGAAAGACAAATGATAAAACCATTCCTACCCATGATGATTTATTTCCCTTTTAATCTTTATTTTTTTCCTTTCTATTTATTTTTAAAATGAAACCTAAATGTCAGATCTGAACTACTTAAGAGTCTCTTTGTTATAAAAAAGGCAGAAAACCTCTGCTTTGTGGACAGCCAGTTTGGTGTGGCAGCCACTTGGCATACCAAGGTTTAATGTAATTTATGCTCTCATAGTTTAATAGTATTTTAATAGGCATGGTTTAGCATATTGTGCCAAATAAGTCAAACTCATTAGTTAGCTCATGTCCTATTTATATTTGATACTTCCTGCTGAAACTCATACTTTCTTTACTGGCTAGAAATGGATTGATTAGAGCTTTTCAAAAGAACTTAAGGGAGTTAATACTCTCTTGCCATCGGGTTCTAGGAGGATTTAGTTATTTAACCATGGACATCTGCAAATCTCAGTGTAGAAAGTGAGGGAGGGCACACAGGCTCTGATCTTTTGCACTCTTTTACTGGGTGCTAAATGCCCTAATGTAAAAACTGTGGCTCCCATGGGTAAGTGTGGTTTGCCTGAAGACCCAGATCTGCAGGTCCTGATCCCAGTCAAATGGTCACTCACTGAAATGGAACTTTTTCCTCCACTTGCTTGCTTTGTTTAACTCTTTTTTTTTTTCACTTGTCGTTCTCTTGTGCCTAGATTATTTTCACTGTGGGAACAGATTAAAACTGTTTGATCTCCCAACTTCACAAGGTTTTGGGGAGGGACAACAGTGCAGGGCAAAGGGAGGGAGGAGGGAGGAAGGAAGGAAGGGTTGTGTTGTTATGATAGAACTGGATAGTAGGAAAGATCAAGTATTTTGTCTAGTTTCCCTGGGAAACAAGGCTTATCTTCATCTTGGTTGCTCTGTGTGAAGTTTCTACTAATGCTGATAAGTTTCACCATGGAACAGAAATGATGAAATGCTCTTTTGTGCTCATATATGCTCTTGATAAAGGATGAAAAAACTATTCGTGCCTGGCATAATTACTCCAATTATCCCACATACTGGTGAATCTATGAATTCAAGCACACATCCCTTAAATCCTGCTTATTGGGTTGCAAATATTAGAGAGATAAGAAGTTTACTGTGATCTTGTTCATGAACAGAACTTTGGATTAAAAGTATAAATACGTAGTTGTCTCACAAATTCATAGCCTGTGTCAGCATTCATCTGGTGCTGTAAGGATGGGAGAATTTACTCCACTATCAAAATCCAGATATTTTTAGAGATTTAGGGTGTTCTGTTTAGAAGTTGGCATCATTTGGGCTGGAACTTGCCAAAAGCTCCTTTTTTTTAAGGCTATCCTGGTGCTTGAGGGCAGGGCAGGAAATCAGGAAATCTTGTGAAGTAGTCCTTTCTAACAGTCTTTCAGAGCTCCTTCTACTTTTGGGCATTGCCTGGGAGCTGAGCTGACAGAATCTCATTCAGGTTTACATAGAAGTTCATAAGGGTAGAGTTTGTGCCCAATTGCTGTGTGTCTCCTTGCTGAAAACTTAATTTTCCATGTAAGAGTTATGAATTGGAGGAATATTTGTTGATTAGGACATCAGGCTGTGCTGTGAGCCAGCTCACCCAAACCATGCTGTGTTACAGGTTTGTGGCTTAGGGATGCAATGGCAAACCCCATCAAGATAATTCAGAATAATGAGGATTTGAAAGATGCCAGTGTGAACATTTGCTATTAAATATAATCAATAGGGTATTACCACTAGTGATGACAAATGCTTGGCAAAAATGATAAATCTGTCAGATCTGGGCTGGCTTCTGCAGTGAGTTGAAGTGACTTTAAAGATGCCATGAAGGATTTACTATCACTAGATCATGTGAGTTGAACAGACAATTTGAGTTCAGCACTTCCCTTAAAAACTTGATTAGGAAACATCAAAAGACCTTAAGACACTAGGTCTTATCCCTAGAGATCCCAAAAGAGAAGAAAAAACCCTTAGAAAAAAAAAAAAAGTACTCCAGGAGAATCTCAGCTTTACTTTATCTTCACCAAATCCAGACATTCAAGTGCTGGGTTCACTTCTCAGGGGGAGATTTAGCAGTTGGGGCCATTTAGAACCAGGGGATTTAGGAATGCATGAGTTTTTCTGAAGGTTTTCTGAGAGATCTAACTCACCAGATCTGAGCACTCTTCCACATTTGCAGGAGTTGAAATAGTTTTAAAATCCGACCCTTCCCAGGTCTGATAAGGCCCAAGACGCAGGTTTTATAACTGGGTTCACATGTGGCAGGTTTCCTTTGCACAGTTTGGAGAAGTTCTGCTTTGAATTGCTTTGTTGACATAAGCATGCCCTTGATGAGTGGATCATCTATGTTTATTTGTATATTTCCTTTTAATAATTACCTTGTCCTAACCAACAACCGACTTCAATAGTCACTGTCTTGAGTAATAAACACGGAAATGTGCTCATATTTTGCTGAATCAGGATTTGCACCAGGCAAGCCCACACATTAAGGAAGTTTTCCCTGTACATTTGCATTTATGCTAACTGGAGGCACTGCTATGACACATGCAGCAGCAAAGCCAGGGAGTTTTTCCTAGTCTGTTGTGGGGAGACATGATCTGTGTCAGTGCAAGGCTGTGTTTGGTTTAGATTACAGTATGGCACAAGCCTGGCAGGGCAGTCTCTATCCATGAGGGATGCAGCAAACCCTAACCCAAAGGAGGAGAAGGTGAATCAGAGGCCTCAGGGCTTGTTAGTGGTTGGGAAATCACAGCACTGCCTTTGATGCTGAAACAGCAACACAATTCTCCCACTTTCAAAGCACAGGGTTTTCCTTTTTAGTATCAGAACAAGTCAGTGCCCATTTGCAAACCCCTTGCCCCTGGTCAGTGCCCAGGGTCCCAGATATCCTGGCTGGTCTCTGGGAAGGCTCCATGTGCCAGCTGTGAGCAGCAGCCCAACTTCAAACTTGTAGCTCTGCAGAGTGAGACGCTGCCATCCTCATGTGAACTCCCTGAACTCACCACAGAGCAGACTCTTCTGTGGGTTTTCTTCCCTGCCCACCACCAAACATGCCCCAGGCAGCTCCCTGGCAGTGCCACGTGTCTGTGAATGCCCCTCACAGTGCTCCTGGTCCCACGGGACGTGCCCAGTGTTGTAGTGCTGGTTCCCAGCAGTCATTTACAGCACACAAGGGCTCCCATGCCAGGCTCTGGCTCCCACAAGCTTCTTTCAGCCCCTTTGCTGCAGGGAGCTTGAATTTCTGTCTGCCTTGAGAAGTGGTTTGTTTTTCAAAACCCTATTAAAGGAGCTATTATTCGAAATCCGCTTTTACTTTGGAAGGGGATTGCTTTCCGTCTCTGCTTTTATCTCCAAACATGTCAAATCAGCAAAAGCATAGAGTGAAAAACATGCACCCAAGAAGTTATATTTAGAAACTGGTTAGTCCGTATTTAACATTCCTGTCAGTGCTTACCCTGTTTTGCATGTCTGGACTGGTGTTAAATTAAATTAAATACATGCAAGCATGACATTTATTATTCTAGAGCTCAGTGCAGGAATAACAAAACTGCCTATCTAATTTCACTGCCACAAATCCTGGAGATGTGGCTTCAAATAGTATGTTCTTATGATTATCTAAAATCCTTCCTGCATTTCACTAAATCAAGGAGAGGTCAGCTCTGGGGAAAACTGAAAAATAACAGCTTAAAAACAGTTCCATAAGGAGAAACTGTGCTCCTTCACAGACTCGCCCAAGGCTCCAGCATGGAGTATCCTCATGGGGAGGGCACTCACTGCAGTGGCTTTTTTCATGTCTATGAATAAAGGAAGCAAAGCTGCTGGTTCTTGGATGGGTTGAGTTTGTTTTTGGCCACACACCTGATGAGGTTCACTGGCTGCAGGGCAGCAACACAGGCATGGGTAAGCCCAGGACTCTCTGGGGAGACAATTGCAAAAGTGGGTGAGGTGCAAATCCGGGGTCCCTTGCAGCCCTTCATTTCTGTGGTGAGCATGCAGCTCCCTGGCCATCCCCACTGCTCGAGTTAACAGAGAGTGTTTTTCACAAGATCAGATGATTTTGGAGGCAGAGGTGCCAGGGCAGAAGGCAGATGTTGTGGTGTGAACCCTGTTCCCACAACGCAGCAGTCTCAGGGCAGGGCAGAGCACTCACCCTTCCCAAATCCCAGTATTGCCATCCAACTACACTGCTTGCAGCTTCAGGAGAAGAGGGAGTGAATGGTGTTTGCTTGTCTTTTTTATACACTCAAAGCATCGTGTTTTGGTTAAAAATAATATTGTTTCAGTGTTCAAAATCCTCCCTTTGACTTGGCACTTCTGCTTAAGCATAGAGAGCTTTGCAGCCATAGCCGGTCTTCAGGCTTGCCATTTGTTTCTAATTAAGGATTTGAATGATTCCATGGAAATTAAATACATGCAAGTGTAGCATTCCTTAAGGTTCAGTGTTTACTTAAAGAGTTTATTACTTATTTTTACTGGAATAATACAGAATGGAATCAGTAAGATGAACCTTTTCCCAACTGACTTTTCTCCGCAAAAACCTGCGGAAGGAAGGAGGTAGTAGGAATATGTTTGAATGAAATTACAACAAAGAGATGCTTTGCTTTCTAGACATCCCCACTGCTTGGACTTCCCCCCTTTCTGGTCAGGCCAGGGAAAGTTTTCTGTGCTTTTAACCCCCCCCCCCCCCCCCCCCCCCCATGGAGGAGGATGTGTGTGGAAGATGTTATGAGCAACTTGGCTTGGCAAAGGGAGGTGTGGCATGGGGTAGATGGAAGATCCCATTGTCTCTCACTACACCAGGGCAGGAGGAAGCCTTGGGAGCAAGCTGGAGACATGAGGGTAGTTCTAAAATGGAGAGGTTTGGGAGGACAGGGAGTCAGAGGTTTTACAGCCCAAAAGCTTGGTGGGGGGCTGTGATTGTCCCAAGCCACAGTTCCTATCAGGCTTTCTGCCCACTCTGCTCCTTGCTTGCATCAACAGCCATGGCATTAGCAGGATCTGACTGATGCTTGCCTGAGAGTAGTGCTGTGGGGCCTGAGCAGCTCCTCGTGTCCTGCTATGGGAAATGCTGTGCTAACCTTGGTGATTTAGACTTTTCGGTACCTGCATCACCAGGGTTTTTTTGCATTGGGTGTTCATACACAGCCAGGTGTAATCCAAAGTACGCAGTTCTTTTTCAAGGTAGGAAATGTGTTTTGTCCAACAGACTGTTGGTTTAACTCCCTGAATAAATGAAGCAACTTAAGACCAAAAATCCCACTTCCTCCACTCCAAATATCTCAAGACTTTGGGTGTCACCTGTGCTCCAGCCTTCCCTCCTTTGAGGTGTCAGCCAACAGTTTGTGCTGACACGGTCGCTCCTTTCATCAACCCGCCAGCCCCACCACAGGCAGCCCTTGGGGAGCCAGCAGCCCTGGCAGAGTAATCCTGAACCTGGATCTGGTTCCTTTAGGGAAAGCCACGTTCCTGCACATGGGCGAGGTGGTGGACGGCGTCGACATGCGGGCGGAAGTGGGGCTGCTGAGCCGCAACGTCGCGGTGATGGGCGAGATGGAGCAGCAGTGCTACGAGTACAGCAGCAAGCTGTGCTCCTTCTTTGACTTCGACACCTTTGGGGGACACATCAAGGTAAGCCTGGGGCCCTTTGCTTGTCCTTTCCTCCTTCCAGCTACACCTTCACATACCAAGGAACCCAAGATGCAGGAAGGGAAAAATTCCTCCGCAGCCATTGAGCAAATAAACCTCTCCCACAGAACAGCAAATCCACCCTCTGCCTGTCCTTCAGCTTTGAAGTGCCTGTCATGCCCCTGCAGACATTGCTCAGCCAGTGAGGCCGGTGATCAACACACCTGAGATAAAGTCTCCACGTCCCAATCCCAGTTTTCCCTAGATTCTGGTGGTGCTCAGCTCAGGAAGTACAATTTGAACCCAGCTGGCTGAAACCCATGGAAAATGAGAAATATAAATTGCTTTTCTTCTACAGTTAAGTTAAATGTCCCTGTGGCAGCAGTGGGGAAATCAAAGAGCAGCTCTGGTTTTCTCAGCCTCCATACACAGATACAGATACAACACAACCCTTCCTATGCCTGTGTTCCCTCTCCTTGCCCTCAAAAGTCTTCTGTGTTTCTTGACTGCTGTACTTTTGTTCTCCAGATTGGTCTTGGTTTTAAGGCTACCCACATTGAAGGTCTAGAACTGAAACACATGGGCCAGCAGACAATGGGGCACTACCCAATTCATTTCCACATGGCTGGAGATGTGGATGAGAAAGGAGGCTACAACCCTCCAACATATGTGAAGGATACCTCCATCCACAACACCTTCTCCCGCTGCGTCACCATCCATGGATCCAATGGTTTACTGGTAAGAAGCTCCAGAGTCTGCCTTACAGATAAAGACAGCAGTGAAAAAACTTCCTCATAGCATGAATACAGCTTAATTCTTGCAGAATTGTGTGTTTTATTGTTAAAACCAACACCTGACTCTTCCCACACTGGGTGTTCAAGGAGTATCTCAACCTGCCAGTGTGGCACTGAGGGCTGTGTGTGACTCGCAGTGGGCAGAGCATTTGTCTGGGTGCTGCAGTGTCTGCAGACCAGCCCATCTGTAATGAGTGGTTGGATCTTTCTGGGGACACAGAGTTTGCTATTTAAAGAGGATAATCAGAAGTTTTAAGTGTGCCTTGTCTTTCCTGTAATAAAGGGTTGGGTTTGCAATGCCAGTCATAACATTAGGCACTCGCAGAGCTGTGATTTGCTAGAGTTGTGCTCCATAACAAGAAATCCTTTTGGATAGATCTCTAGGATGACTGATGGATACCAGAAAATTACAGCACACCAGAGATGTCAGGAACATGTTCAGATTCTCCCCAGATCTAGAGGTGCCTTTGTTTTTGGGATAAGGATGCTGGACCTGTTGTTTGTGAACAGAGAAGAACTTGTGGGTGATGTAAGGGTTAGAGGCTGTCTTGAACATAGTGATCTCAAATAGCAGTTTTCTATTCTTGGAGAAGTAAGGAGGAGGATAAGCAGAACAGCTGCCCTGGATTTCCAGAGGGCAGAGTTTGGCCTGTTTGGGAACCTGGTTGACAGAATCCCTTGAGAGACAGGTCCTGAAGGGCAGAAGAGTCCAGGGGGACTGGATGATCTTCAAAGAAATCTTAAAGGATCTTGCAGGATTTCTCTAGGCAAAGGACTCTCACCCATTCTGTGCAATGGCAGTGTATTCCAAAAGAAAGAAGTGTATCCAAGCCCTGAAGAGGAGAATTTGTACTGTCAAGGGTCCTGCTGCTATATATAACAGAATTTTAAGTGGAAACACATCATTGGGAGTTGTAACCTGGCTGGTCACTGTGCATTAGGAGTTCATACCTCTAGAAGTGCCAGCATTGGAAGGGAGAGTCCCAGGCATAATTAAAATGCACAGAAGTTGAAAAAAGAGCACTTAAGTTGCAGTTCCAGAAGCAGAACAGCTTTTATCTGCTATTTATGAATCTGAGGTTTTGGGTTTGACCTCTGTCCTTCTAAGTTTATAACATGATCTTGAAAACTCAGCAAATGAACATGGCTTCTGAATTAAAGGGACATTTTACTGTATAAATTATATAAGTCACTCGGGGTCAGGTGGCATTTGCCCAATCTGAAGCTGCCAGTAGGGGGGCTTAGTACACAATTAATGTGCAGAGTGGCAGGGCAGCCCTGCAAGTTTCATCTGTCACACTGGTGTCACCAGTGGCACCATAAACACATCCTCTGGCTAGACAGCTGCTGATCCAGCCTCTGAATCTAACGTGAGATCTTCATTCCCTGTTGCCAAACCAAATACCCAGAGCCTGGCATTTTTCTTATCAGTCAGATGGACGGGTTCATGCAGAGAATTTGGAAATAGTTTTGTCTCTTGTGCTTTCTCTGGGCAGCATGGGGGATCCGTGGCACAGGAATCTGTGGGCTCAAGCTTTCCAGCCAAGATGGCAGAGTGAAATTTAGACAGGTTGATGAAAGCAACTTGATTCTCTTGCTGTTATTGAACAACGACAATTCCTAAATGATCATACCTTTGCCTCTATGACAAGGCACCTAATAGAAATCTTATGATTTAGGATAGTAGTTAGTCAATATAATCCCTCTTGATTTTCGTGTATCAAAATATGTAAATATGAAGCTCTACCTATACTTGTTTTGTCTTGGTTTTTTTAACCTTATCATTATTGCTGATGGCTGAAAAGAAAGCCCTAGTGGACTAAAGCAATCTGATCAAGTTTGTTTGGTTGCATCACAGAAAACATGCTCCAAATGTTGCATCACTAGCTGTTGTTTCATGGCTCTGATTCACATCTGCAGTCAGCAGCTCCATGCCTTGCTTCATCAGGTGATCCCACCACAATCTCCTCATCTGCTTTCTGACTCTAATTTCCTTCCTGTCCTCTTCCTTCTCCCCCAGATATATTCAAAGACACCCACGTGGGTCTCTGATGACTAAAGCAGTTATTATATACATTTCCCAGTTGCTTATTATCTTTTTAGTTGGGCAGCACCACCTCTTTCTACATGCAAAAACACCATTCATGCAAACAGAGATGAGCTCTGTCTTTCCCCAGGTAACATTCATTCCCTCTGAGATCAAGAGGGATTTTGCTGGAAATTTGCCTTAATGATGTACACAAACCACACTTTGGAAATAGCCATAAAAATTCTAGCTGGACTCTTAAATTTCAGCATAGCACAGCATTTAATGATGTCCTTAACATTAAGCTGTTGATTTCAGAGGTGCTTCTTGCACAAGTATTGTAGAGCACCTGTGCAAATGTTTTAATAAGTGGAAGAGGGCCATAAGTTGTTTTTTACTGTCATTAAAGCAGGCAGGTAATTTACATACAGACTCTCCTGCTTGCTTTGCTGTCACTTTTCTCATGTCACTTCAGAGATACTCATAGATACTGGAAAGTCTAGGAGAAAAGAGTGTCCAGTTATTTCTGATGACAGGTATTTTTCTGTGGCTCTGCACAGCCTGTTAGAAGTAGCTGTCTCAATGTTAGCTCACCTCATTGATGGGTTATTCTGCACTTGCATGTAAATTCATATTAGCTGAGAGGCACAGAGGGCGCTTCTGGAAACAAATCTGTAGAAATGAGTTTCTCACCATAATTATTGTTTTAAAATGCAACAGTTACCCAATGTTTTCTGCAATATATTGGCAAAAACCCCCACCTAGTTACACCACTGCAATCCCAGGGATGAAAATTTGCTCTGATTCCCACTCTCTGCTTTGGATCCCAGTGTGCAAGCTAAAGTAGAAAGAGCCACTGGGGAAGGGAATTAAATGGGGGTCACTAAATAGTCTGGCAGGATCCAGGGGAGACCTGCACTTCATGGAATAAGAGGTTGTGCTATTTAACAGCTTCAGTGGTATCTGCTTTTACTAATCCAGCTATACTTCACAGCAATTTTTTTGCCAGGAAGGCCATTATCTGGCTCTAAATTACTCATGGTTAATGTAAGATTATGGACTATTAGCAAGGTTTTAATCAAAGAAAAAATTAAATGCATTAGAAAAATGATGTTGGAACAAGCATCTCGTTTGACATCCAGGCATTTCAGTAGTGGGCCTGTGCATGAAAACAGGCACTGGAAACAAGTCAGAGGTGACTGAGATGGCTTACGGGGACATAATTAATCAAAGAGAGCGTGACAAATGCCCAAGGGACCAGGTTCCTGGCTGATAACCAGCTTGGTCTGTGGGCTTTTAGGGATGAATTAGGAGAGCAGGCTCTGAGCCTCTCTGCCAGCTCACAGCCCTCTGTCACCCTGCTCCTGTTCTCTCTCACTGTTCTGGCAGAGGGGATCCCCTGGGATACTCTCTCATGCCTGGTCCAGATGAGTGGTCACTGCAGATGTCCATGGCCCTGTCCATGGCAGTGTTGTGCCAGCTGGAAAGATAAATGGCTGAAGTGGCAAATATTTCTCTAGGGAAACTGCTCCCATCATCTAAATGTCCCAACACTATGGCTTATGTGTCTTTTTGGTATTAGTGTCCTGTGAGAGAAAGCTAATAGGATTCAGTGGCAGTTTCTGTGGAATTCTGATATCTCTGTGGTTCCTCTACGTGTTGGAAACCTTCTGAATGTTGCTCACTCTCCTGAAATGTTCTGTCCTGTAAACCTTTATTATAACAAGGCTGGGATAGGTCATTCTTCTGAGGGGGTACAGTTTAGTACATATGTTTTACACCTAAACAAAGAAAGCTAAACCTTGCAAAATCTATCATTTTATTAGACCAGGGAAGTTAGCAGTGAATTTCAGTGACAAAGCTTAATGGAATGTACCATTTTGCAGGTCATTTCAGCAGTGCTTAATTTGCTGTGATGACTTGTGCTCAGAGATTTGAGTATTTACACTGGAGCACGGATGCCACATAACAGAAGTCTGTGTGGTTGTAAGCTGGTAATAGGTTTGGCAAGCAAAGTGTTTGTCCTTGTGTGAAAACATATTTGTAATCATTTCAACACTAATCCTGGGATTTTATTTGAAATTGGTGCTCCTTGCCTCAGGAACGAGGCACGAAGGTAACAAGGAAATCTCAACCTGTTTACGAAAGCAATTCCAACACTTGAATGCCCAAGCCCTTGGTCTCTCAGTGATACCATGATGAACAGATCTTCTGTGCAGACTGACACTGTCCTTTGTCCCCTCAATTACTGTTTCATCAGAAGCATTTAGAGGAACACATTTGTGGCAGGGTAACCTTTGCTAGGGAGGTTTCCTGAGTCCGGGTGATTGATGGGTGGTGGCTGAGAAGAACAGCAAGGAAAGAGCCCAGGAGATCCAGACCTTCCCCGAGTCAATGGAGACCTGAAATTAATTCTCTATATCCCAGATATATCCACTGACAGCTGACTTGCTGGACACACTTGCTACATGTCCAAGGGCTGCTGCTTCCCATCTTGTCCTGTCCTTAGGCTTCAGTCTCACATTCCTGCTCTCAGATCTTCCAGGGGAGTGAGGGGTGTTCTTCTGTCCAGCTAGGGCTGTCCCAATGTTAACAACATCCAAACCAAACCAGAGCAGCATTGATTAACACCAGCTGATTTGTCTCAGGGTCAAGAAAAGCTTCTGTCAACAACTTGAAAACAAAGATCAGGTCAAACCTAAAACAAGCCAGCCTGTCTGGAAAACAACTTTCTGCCTCTCTGATAGCCTGGAAAAATATTTTTTCATCTCAGCTGCATTTTTGAGTTGCATTTTATGTAGCTGCTCATGTAACTCCACATCAGATGAATGAGCCCAGATGTGATTTGAACATCTAATTCCTCTCCTCATCCCCCACCCTGTGTTTTTTCCAGCCTCATGCTAAGACAGTCTCTGATTTCACAGGCAAACAAAAGAATGGAATGAGCATTTCCTAGGTGATGACAAATTCTAATTAAGTGTTAGAGTTATTGCTTAGACTATAAGCTCCTAAAGGCTGAGAGGGATCTTGCTTTTGGTTTTGGTTGTAGATCCTGAGTTCCAAAGGGTGCTGAGGCTCCTGTGTGCCATCACACTGAAGTTTGCTCTAACTGTACAGTGGCTGGAGCATAAAACCTTAACCCTGCCCTTTGTTTTGTACCCACAGGTGAAGGATGTGGTGGGTTATGATGCCCTGGGCCATTGCTTTTTCACGGAGGATGGGCCAGAGGAGCGCAACACGTTTGAGCACTGCCTGGGGCTGCTGGTCAAACCCAGCACGCTGCTCCCCTCCGACCGCGACAGCAGGATGTGCAAGCTGATCACAGAGGGAGCCTACCCGGGCTACATCCCTAAGCCCAGGCAGGACTGCAGGTGAGAGGGAGCCTTCCTTTTCTCTTCCTTCTCCTTGCAGCACTCAGCCATAACAGACAGCATTTTGTCTATGTGGTTATGTAGATATCTGTAGGGGTCTGAGCTGTTTGCCTCAGATTTGGGAGAGCAGTTTCCTTGGGGTCTTTATCCTTGTGTTATTCAGTTACCTACAGACCCAGGGTGTACTTTTAACTTTTTTGCAAGTCCATTGAGATGGTTCCCACCTAAAATATTGTAAATCTTTCTTTCAAAGTGCACAGCCCTGCTTGTGCCTTGTGGAGTTATGAACTCCATGGCTCAGCAAAGAGTAGCTGAGTTCAGAATGGGCCAGGTTCTGACATTTGTGCTTATCTCAAATGGCAGTTGATTTTGAAAAGATTTTGGTATCATCCATTTTGTCCTGAGAAAAAACTGATGTTTTGTTCAAACAAAAGTATTTTTAACTTTTTAGTTTGGCAAGAGAGAGAGGAATTCATGCAATGCTCTTTTTCACATCTGTCTTTCTTTGTAAAATATACCTGATGTCCCCATTCTTAAAATAAGGGTTAATTAGCCATTGTGCTCATTTTCCACTGATAATTCATTTAATAGACATAGGGACATTTTGTGTGTCATTTTGAAGACTGTTACATGAATGAGCTCTTTCTAATGGAAAAGTGCTATGGTACTTTGATCTGCCCTCTGTTCCTTTATAAAAGAATTCAAGGTCTGATCAGAAAAACAGCTCAGCTTGTTTCTCACTGGGCTCATCCATCCTGGAAGTGCATGAGTACACCAACACTAATCCCAGTGCAGGGACAGGGGATGAGCACCAGCTGTGGCTCCATCAGCTTGGGAGAGGCAGGCAGGGAGCTGCTGCTAGGAATTAAAACAACAGGACTGTGCCAAATGACACCACAACCTGCCCAATCCATGTGGCTCTGAAGAATGGGATTAGGCTGAAAGACAGGTCACTGTGGAAATACACTGTCCTTGCCCTTGCCTACACAACAGGAGGTGGTCTATAAATAATCCAAATTTGTTTCTTTCTAGGCCAGTCCCACGCCCAAAATAGAAAAATTTTGCTATGTTTTCATGATAAAGTCAGACAAACGGAAATGCATTAGCAAAATCAGTTGGCCTAAAACTCCTGTGAAGTTCCTCATGGCAAGATTAAAATAGACATAAGGGTTCCATAGGTTCATATCCTGCAGAAGGACAAATCTCACCCAGAAAATTTAGGGGCCAGTCTGCTGGCTGTGAGTGCTGGCTGTTTCCCATGCCTGTTGGTTAATGAATTCTGTGTGTCACAGGGTGGACTGTGATGGATGGATTGATCTGTCCTCCTTGATGGGAATCTTTCAATTAAGAGTCTTTTATGTGCATTAGACAAATGGAATGCTTTTGTCCCAAAGAAATGTTTAGGAGGGTGGGAGCAAGTAAAGTTAATCAGTCACAGAAGCTTTTGGAAAAGACAGGTATGGGGGTACACTTGAAAAGGCCTTAATAGGAAATTCATTAGGTTCCTCAATTAAACAAGTCTTTAATGAACCCAAGGGCTTATGTGGGGGCAAAGTTCCTTTCTGTCAGTTGTGCAACAACATATTTACCTTATCATAAAACATGATTGACATCTGACAGCTTCATAGCAGGCTTGGAATTGCAGTCAAAATTCCTCATTTAATACTTGGTGTTTTAAAAGATAAGGCCATGTTTTCTGTCAAACCACAGAGGACATGAGGTATGAGACAAAACACATTCCTCTTGCCCCTAGGCAGGGCTCCTTATCTGGGGAGGTATCAGCTCTGCCCGCACTGGGGAGTTTATGGGTGACTCTGGTGTGTGCTCAAAGCATCATTTTTGTGTTGTTCTTTGTTTTCCTGACCTGCAGTGCTGTATCCACCTTCTGGATAGCCAACCCACACAACAACCTCATAAACTGTGCAGCTGCCGGATCTGAAGTGAGTGCACAACCTTCTTATTTGGTAACAGCTCAGGCCAGTGACAACCCTGCAAGGCTGAGGGAGGCTCTCACTGACACAAAATCTGGTTTTGAGACACAGTCATTTTTGAAGCTGCTTGATTGAGACACACATTAATGTGGCTGCTGCCACCAATAAAAATAATGGTTTTACTTTTGCTCCACGCATCTTGCCACTTGCTGTTTCTAGAGCTGGATTTAACAAAATTCCACAGGGTGCAGCCTGAATAAATTGAATAAATGTGACTGTGGAGTCACGGAGAAGTCTTTGGCAATGATATTGTTGATTGCAGTACAGTAATGGTGCTCTGGGATTCCAGTCAGCCCTAATGCTAATTCCACAGGCATTTTTGGTCGCATCAGGAGCCCTTATTGCCCTGAGAAGACACAAAAACAAGAAAATCAAGCCTAAAACAGAGAGTTGGGGCCTTTCCAAAGCTTCCAAACCTTGAATACCTATATTAGGACCCCTTGATAAATTTTTAGGCAACTAAATAACAATTATTTGATTTTTAAGTTTGGAAAGTCTCACTTCTGCTTCTGTATTGATACCAAAACTCATCCTTAGGCACGCTGAGGATCAGGATGGGGACTGTCAATGTTCATGTGCCTTAAACTCTTCACTGCAGAGCGTTACACGGGTCGATGGCTGTGATTTGTCTTGAAATCTTCCAGCGTACGTCTTGTGGCTTTGCTGAGCCCTCCTGGGGCTGGAGCAGAGTCTCAGATGTGCCTTCTCTCTCTCAGGAAACAGGCTTTTGGTTTGTCCTGCACCACGTGCCCACGGGCCCCTCGGCGGGCATGTATTCCCCCGGCTACTCCGAGCACATGCCAATGGGCAAGTTCTCCAACAACCGCGCGCATTCCAACTACCGCGTGAGTCCTCCCACGCCGCCCTCGGAGCAAACACCGTCCCCTGCTCAGCTCCCCGGGCCTGCAAGCTATCAGTCCCTGTGCTTTCCATTTCCCTGGGAGCTGCTGCACGCCTGTTTGTGTCTGCAGATAAGGCGGCTGGCGCGGAAGCGCTCTCAGGCAGCCAGCACCTGCTCTGCTTGGCTCTTGGGCATCCAGAGCGGCTCTGCCCTCTGCTCGGGCTGCTTCCCTGCCTCTGTGCTCCCAAAATGCTGCCTGCAGGAGCATCTGCTGGCAGCTTGTCTAATTATACACCTCGACTGCCAGTGCTGGCAGCTAACGGGACGGCTTCTAGAGGGATAAATACGGCCGCTGTGTCTAATCTCCTTCTCTGCTTATTTACTCCTTGGCGTGCCGTGTTGTGGGGCTGTGTGTTACTGAGGGCTTGAGGCTGAAAGAGAAGCTTTAGGTGTATTGGAATGCATGCAATTATGAGAAAAGGAAATTTTCAGCAATTCTGGGGGATATGTGCAAGTCTGGATAGTCCTGGCAGCCCCTCTGTTTCACGTGCTATTAGCAGAAGCTGTTCTTAGCATCATGTGGGTGACTTGGGCTTAGAACAATTGGACATAGAGTCTGGAGATGGACAGAGCTGTAAAATTTATAAATATACTGTGATAATTGCATTTCTGTTTTCCTTTAGGCTGGAATGATCATCGATAATGGTGTTAAAACCACCCCAGCCTCTGCCAAGGACAAAAGACCTATCCTGACACTGATTTCTGGGAGGTAAAGTGTTTTGCATAGTTTGATTTGGAAAAGGTTTCTCTAAAACACTGACTGAAAGCTATGAAATTTCCCCAAGGAAGCTCACAAGAATCATTGCAATGCCTTTGGGGTGGCTCTTTTTGGGGAAAGGTCTTCACTTAGATATAACTGGCCATTTCTGACTTCATCTCTCCATTCTCCTTTATAAGGGATCCTTGACACCCACATCCTTCT
This sequence comes from Prinia subflava, assembly GCF_021018805.1. Classification (NCBI taxonomy): domain Eukaryota; kingdom Metazoa; phylum Chordata; class Aves; order Passeriformes; family Cisticolidae; genus Prinia; species Prinia subflava. The sequence continues at coordinate 8,439,423 of NC_086261.1, forward strand.
GGTTTTATCGTCATTCTTTAGCACTGAGCTGGCATGGATATTACACCTCCTCTAGGGTGTTCCATTGATTTTTGAATTTTTTAGATAAGGAAGAAAATTCACTGCCTGGTCAACACTCCCTTTGGGCAGAACTTGCTGCAAGAGTTTCTTAGGAATAAGACATTTAAATATTTCTTGGGAATACTGTTGCTTTTGCTGATTCTTTTAGACCCTGCTTGAACAGGGAGTGTTTATGTCATGGAGCTCATGCTTTGATTTCAGGTTTGAGCCTAGTTCCAAACCTGACACTGCAGTAACAATCACAATTAAATACACAATTAAATGAAGAGTAATCCTTCATTTCTGCTGCTGTGCACAGCCTCTCTGTGGTGTAATGGAGTGATTTAAAAAATAATGGAAACCTCTCTATAAACTGTATCATATCAGCAGACCTACTGTGGTCTGGTGGCTTCTGAGAACCCATTCTTTCCCCAGAGCTGGCCCCAGAGGAAGGAGGCTGATGAAAGGCTGCACTTGCACTCCTATATCTCATTAGAGGTTGAGTCTGGCTCTTGGTTACCAACCCCCAGACATGTGAAAGGACTTAAATACTCTCAAATTCCATAATTCCTTTCCTAACAGACAAATGGCCTCCAATTGCACCCTAACCTGCATTCCCCTACAACTTCATTTCTTGACAGAGGAAACCATGTAAGGAAGAGAAACCTGCTGAAAGCTTCTGCTCAGCAGGGGAGAATGACAACTTTGTCTCCTTCTTATTTCTGGGGTGTGGGTTACCCAGACTACTGTAGCCATGCACTGGGCAGGCATTGCAGGGGTGGGATCCATTATCCTTCCTGGGGGAGCCCAGCCAGGAGTTCAGATATCAGTTACCCACATCACCCTGGCACCCTGGCTAGCAGCTGATGCTAAAAGATGGTCAGGAGTGAATTTTATTTACATTATTTTAATGCTCAGTTAATTCAAGTGATGAATTCAATGGTAAAAGTAGCTGCTAAAAGAATAACTTAAGAGCAGCCTGCTCTTGGGAGCCTGATGCTGCTTTTCCATGCAGCTGAACACGTGCCTTGGGGAACTGCCTGCTGCCACAGGCACAGTTAGTGGTCACAAAAGGCAATTTCTCCCTTGCCATACAAGGGCAGAAATGGCTCTTGGAAGCCAAACAATTTGTAATGCAGTCATGGTTGTGCTTGGGGATTACCCACCAGCATAAACTGCAGATTATTTATTCCATTTTCCACTTTTCATGTGTCAAGATTGAACTGAATAAATGACTGAAGTTGGGCTGGCTGGAGCAAACTGTGAGCTAGGCTGGACAATGACAGGGTTGGAGAGATTATTCTGCATTCAGTTACAGCATTAAATGTCCAAGTCAAATTCTGGACTCTGTAGTGTTCCTCCAGTTATCATGGATGTGAATGAAATTGGAATCCATCTCAAAATATCTGTACTTAACAATGCCTGGGGAATTCACGAGAGCTGATACTAAATCTGTCTCTGGAAGTAAATTCACAGTGATGGAGCTGCCAAAGCAATATTCATTTATTGGAACCCTATCAGCCTGATGCTCAGTTTTAGATTGATATGATGGCTTATTAAGCAAAGCAAAGTGCTATTGAATATCTGTTAGCAATTTGACAGCTTGGCCTCACTAACCATGGTGAGGGATGAATTTTAATCTCTGGACCATCCGTTGCTGGCACTGAGTTGGATACTTGTCTGTCAGGTCTTGTAAGCTGTGTAGTGTGATGGAGGATGCTCCTCCAACAGCAGAAAGGAGCGTGGTGCCTCAGGACAGGGTAAATGACAGCCAAGCTCAGCATCACCTTGCTCAGATCCTGTGGCTCTCAGGGGGCAGCTGAGGGCAAACTGCTGCAGTGTCTGCTTCAGTTTCTGCTTATGCCCTTTTTTATTTATTTATTTATTTTACCAAATTAGGCCAGTATTTCATCATACTGAGAACTTCAGGGTTAATAAACCTTGTACGTGTGTCCTGTGCAGTGGGAGTAGTGAAGGACATACTCTCAGCCCCTCTCCAAGATTTTTAAATTCCTTTCCACAGCAAGAAAGGCTTGGCAGTGGTACTCATGGCCACAGTATAGCCAGAGCTAGGAGATAAGAATGCTCAAAAGGGAAAACAAAAGGATATTTATCTAAATAACAGGAACATGCTAAAGGATAGCAGTAAGGGATTAAAAAAATATCTGGAACTTTTGGGAGCAATAATAAACTTTCCATGCTTTCAGCAATATATCAGCAACACAATACCGGAAAGGTGAAAGGAAACTTGGAGCAGGTCTTTACAAAAACTGCCTTGCCTGGACCTTCCTTCCCTTGGCAGCTGGGTCTGGCCACCACAGCTTGAGCAGACACGCTATGTGGATGGACTGTGGTCCCAAAGCTGTTCCTGAGTTACCAAAAACCAGATGTTTAGCAGGGCCATGCAGGCAGCAAGGCCACCTTCCCTCGCCAACCTTTCCTCTCTGCTCTGGCTGCAGGTACAGCCCACACAAGGATGCTGATCCTCTGAAGCCCAGGGAACCTGCGATAATCGAGCGCTTCATTGCCTACAAGAATCAGGATCACGGGGCCTGGCTGCGAGGTGGAGATGTGTGGCTGGACAACTGCCAGTGAGTTTTGCCTCATTTCAACCCTCAGAGCTCAGCCTGGTGTTTATGGCGAGCATAGCTGTGGTTCAGACTATTTATATCGCTTTGCACCTTCCGCAGGGCCAAGATTGAAATGAAGATGAAATGTTCAGCTACCACAAGTATTATTTTACACAAACAAAACCTACTTTGTCTGAGCTGAGGATCCCTCAGTTGTTTTCTCTGTGTGATGCTGACCAGCATTCATAAATGGTCACAATACACACACAGACACACAGATGCTAATAACGAAAAATAAAATCTATTTTTTTAATATATGAAAAATGAGGTGCTTTGAAAAGAAAGCAGTGAAATGCACCACCTTTCCTGGCTCAGCCTGGTCACAGATCAGTTTTATGTGGTTCAGTGAAATGCTGAATAAGCAGGTACTGATGAAGCAGACATAAAACTATGCATCACAGCAGAAGGGAGAGAGTCTGGGCAAGTGCGTGTTGTGCTCTTTGAAGGCCATTTCCTGCACTGGCCAGAGCAGATATTTGTTTTGCACTTGAAAACAGACGATCTGCTGAAGTTTTGTTTCTGAGCCAGGCCCCTGATATCAATCCTAGGGAAGAGGAGGAAAAGGAAAAAGCCCCTTTATGGGCATATTGTGATAACCCTGGTGGGAATGGCTGCCATGCTGGTATCTTGTGTCCAATTCCCAGCCAGAGCTGCCTGACCCAAACCTCTTAAAGCAACCAGTGGGATAAGCTGGCAGTAGTGATCTGGTGAGAATGGGGCTGTAGCAGAGCACTCAGAAATGTCATATTGAGCACCACAGTTTGTGTTTCTTATGACCCACAAGAATCCACCCCGCTCCTCTGCCAGCAGTGTTCTCACAGATCCCACACAGGTCACATTTGTATTGCTGATGGAGCAAAGGTGCTAAAACACCAAGTGCTGCATCAGTTTCCAGCAGCAAATCTCAGAGTGTGTGTGAATTGGAGGAAGCAGCCATCAAACTGTAATTGTCTTTATTGCCATTTCCATTTCTATTGCAACAGAAAGACTTATGTATCCCATTAACAGGGCCAGCGTTAATGTGGCCTGCAGGGAAGCAAGGAGGCGATAGGGTGGGAAGGGCTGCCACCTACAGACAGCAGCACAGTGAGGAGATCTGCTCCCAAACCACTGCCAGGGTCAGTGACAGGCCTGGGAAGTGATGCCGGTGTGAAGACACCACCAAGACTGACTCAAACCATCAATTCTTGCAGCATTTCTCTAAGCAGGAGTCAAGGACCAACATCTGGGATTTATCTTATTTTGAAATTTCAGCAAAATAGAAAGATACTCCAATTTTTGTTTTTATTTTTGGTAAAGAAGCTCTGATCTCTGTATTCCTGTTGAGGAAAGAGAAGCCAAGCTGCTCATTTTTAACCCCTTGCAAAGCTCTTTTATGGAAGCAGTTTGTGACAGATGAAAACAGGGAAGCCCAGTGTGTAAGGCAAAGCACCATTAAATAGTAAAAGCTGGTTGGAGTGGGAGATAAACATGATTTTTTTTATCTACCAGACAAAAGTGTGTGATCATTAGGCAAAGGGATAAGACTTTATCAGGCAAGTAAACTATGGCTAGTAACCACCATCTTAATCCCAGCTGGAGCAACCAGGTGTGTGTCTGATGCTTCATGTGATCTGCGTATTCTGCAAGATGTGCCAAAAGAAATCTTCTAAAACTGGACAGGGAACAAGTCTGGAAAACCCTGAGCTGCCCCTGAGCAGTGTACAGTAATTAATTCCTGCTGTCCTCCACCATTTTGGCTGTTATAGTTTGCCATGATAAACCAAAGCAAGCCCAAACCTCTTGTGAAGCATCTCTCTTCTCTTGGCAGGTTTGCTGACAATGGCATTGGCCTCACCTTGGCCAGGTAAGTGTGGCACGGGCTGTGGGGCTGTGGTGGGCACAGCAGTGGGGCTGGGCAGCCCTTTCACTCCAGCCCTTTCTCCTCAGTGGTGGGACCTTCCCTCACGACGACGGCTCCAAGCAGGAGATCAAGAACAGCCTGTTTGTTGGTGAGAGTGGGAACCTGGGCACCGAGACCATGGACAACGAGATCTGGGGGCCTGGAGGTCTGGACCACAGGGGGAGGACCCTGCCCATCAGCCCGTAAGTGGAGCTCAGCACATCACAGCACTCACAGCTCCTGCTCCCAGCACAAACTCCTGCCCAGTGTGCTTTCCTCAGCACTGCTCTGTTTAATAACCATACACAGAAGGGATTTCATTTCATGTCTCCCAATCCCAGAGTCCTCACTGTGCAACTGCTGCTGGCAGGCACATCCTTGCAGGCTGCCAAGACAGATCAAGGTCCTCTTTCCTTCCTCCTCCCCTTTGCAAGGGGATTTGAGAGGGCAGCAAGAGTACTCTGTGCTAGCAGGGCATCTCTGTACGTGTGATCAGCAGTGCTGAGCAATGAGCTGAGCTCCATCAGCTGCCAGGAAGGGTCACAGAAGCCCCTTCCCAGGCTTGCATGTGGTCATGGGTGTGCTCAGTGCTGCTGTTACTGTTGCTCCTGAAAAGGACTTTGATGCCTTTGTTAAGGAGTTTTGAAATGGCCAGTGAACCTCACGTGTGGCCTCCTCCCAGACCTTAGTCCTACAGATTGGTTTGCAATGCTTTTGCTTCCTAACAACACAGTTATCCTAACAGCAGCCCCACAGTGAGCAAACAGCTGATGCTTTTCTGTCACATTTCAGGCCTCGATTTTGCTGTCAGCAGTGATGCTGGAGACTTATTATAAACTATAACAATAATGAAATCCCATTCTGTTACGACTCTCCTAATATCCTTTACACATATGTATGTGTGGACATGTCTTGGATGTTGTATGCAGAAACTCAGAACAAATGCACTGGAGCAGGCAGGAATCCTCTAAGGGATCATTCAAGGAAGGAATCAAATTTTGTTACCATAAGTGAAATTTGGAATGTCTTATCTTAGCCTCTTAAAGACCTTAAGCATCTTGTTCATTTAATTGGTGTGAAAATGGCATCTTCTTCACCTTGCAGATGATATCAGAAAAGGCTCATAAAGATTAATTAATCTGCCCCTACAACTCTTCTTAGCTCCATAGATTGTAGAACCTTTCCTTTCTTTTCAAAAACATTTTTTTATTGCAGTTGATTTGCAATGCTTCTCTCCAAATCCCTTTGAAAGATGTGGTGGGACTTCTTTTAGCTCTGCCATTACTCAGCCCGAGGAGTCTGCACAGCTCTGCTGAGTTTCAGGTTTCACTGCTGCAGAACTCATTTCTGATGGCAAACACAAATTTATTCATCTTTAGGTCAATCCTTTGGCATTGCTGTTACTTCCTTCCCTGGAGAAGTACAGACTAAATAAATATGATCTGTTCAACATGAGAGAACTCGAGCTGAACTTGCAAGGATAAGAGGACTTTACAGAGCTGAAAAGAAGGGAAATCCCTTCTCTTCCAAAGCAGGAACCTAGGAGTCATCCTATGGGCTGCAAGAAATGAGAGCAGGCACAAAACAAGCTCTGTGGGACTGTGTGTGTCTAGAATACATCTCCTCCTGATGCTAACGTGTGTTGTTATTGTTTATGGATGGCATGAAAATAACGCCATGACTCTCAGTTTACAGCAAAATGAGAGCAATCTTTATTCTTCTAAATTTTTTTTTTATACAGTACTTTGGTACGATGAATATGATTGGTCATTCAGAGCCTAAACCTCTTTGTAAACATCTTTGCCAGTAAATAAGTTAGAGAAACACCACCTGCTGATGGTTTTTCACTTCCCAAGGATTGTTTGGATTCCTCCTTAGGATTTTCCCGGGCCAGAATGAGAGAGTTGCTCGCTTATCTTTCACACAGACTCCAGCAGTGCCTGAAGCCTAAAATCTGACCACTGTCACTACCCCCAAACGTGTCCTGACCGTGTCTCTCTGTCTGCAGGGACTTCCCCATCCGAGGGATTCAGTTCTACGACGGGCCCATCAATGTCCAGAACTGCACATTCCGCAAGTTCGCGGCGCTGGACGGGCGCCACACCAGCGCTCTCGCCTTCCGCCTCAACAACGCCTGGCAGAGCTGCCCCAACAACAACGTCACCGCCGTGCGCTTCGAGGACGTCCCCGTGAGTCACCCCCTCCCCAGGGAGCCCCCAGCCCTGGGGTGTGGGCAGAAATGGGAGAGTGTCAGATCTTGCCTGCTCTCTTGGCCAGAGGTCTAGCAACGAAAGGAGAGAGGAGATGTGATGGGTGCAATAACAGGGAAATCCAGTTGTCTGTCAGGTTTGCAGCAAAAGAGATACAAGCATCACTTAAACATATATATAGAGAGAGAGAGAGAGAGAAAGCAACATTGAAGTGAAAATAATGTCCATTTCTGTATGCACCCCGAGCCCTGGGGTGTGGGCAGAAAGGAGAGAGTGACAGATCTTGCCCGCTCTCTTGGCCAGAGGTCTAGCAACGAAAGGAGAGAGGAGATGTGATGGGTGCAATAACAGGGAAATCCAATTGTCTGTCAGGTTTGCAGCAAAACAGATGCAGGCATCACTTATATATATATATAAAGAGAGAGAGAGAGCAACACTGAAGTGAAAATAAAGTCCTTTTCTGTACGACTGAGAAACTGAAGCATCAGCCCCCCTTTATTTTCGACAGTGGTATAATATTAAAGCAACAGGAGGAAGTCTGTTCTGGAAGGCCTGACTGACCTAGAAGCAGAAAATACTGATTTTGGGGAAGAGCCAGGGAAACTGAGCTGATGCAGGATAATTCTGCAGCCCTGCACACCAGGGTAATTCCAGACTCCGGTTCAGCAGACATAAATGAGAACAGAGTCCAGCCAAAAGGGGTTTGCCAAATTTTGAATTACAGTATGAACCTCTGGGTGCTGGTCTGAACCCGTCCCGGGGCCTGTTCTTTTGAGTTATTTTTGTATTTGCCTGCACAAATACGTGCTAACTGTTTCACTGAGGTTCACCTTTAGCAGCTGTTAAATCCAGCTGCCAAACATTACAAACAAACGAATAAAGAAAGTGGTTGGGCTGAAATGATTTGTGTTGCCTAATTTTCAAAAAATTAGCAGCCTTGCTCCCAGGTCAGGAAAAATGCTGACCAGTGCCCAATATGATGGGAAAGGCAAAAATCCCCTAAAAGTGTTGGTTGGTCCCTCTCACACTGCACGAGGCAGGCTGGTGACATGAGATTTATTTATGCTGGATAAAAATATCAGTCAGAAGTTGCCTGAGCAGCCATTTCCCAGGGCTGACTGTTTCCCACATTGGTATGACTTCATGTGGCTTGGAACTTTGAAACTGTGTTAGCAAACAATGAGTGAAGTGGCTCTCATGAAATTGCCCCGTCTCCTGAACCTTCCTCCAGAATTTTAAAACAAACCTTCCCACTGGTGAGGCTGAAATTGTGGTTTTTTCAGCCTTCCCCCCATGGTCAGCAGGGAAATGTGTGTTTCTTCTGCCTGACAAGTCAAACACACCTTTTAAGTCAGAAAATGGGTAATTTGAGCCACTGTAGTGACCAAGGGCATCCTGTTCTTGTACTCTGAAGAATTCCTTTCTGGAGAGGTAAATTTGTTCTACTGTTTTGTTTAGATTACTTCAAGAGTCTTCTTTGGAGAACCTGGCCCATGGTTCAATGATCTGGATATGGATGGTGACAAAACATCAGTTTTCCATGATGTAGATGGCTCTGTGTCAGAATATCCAGGCTCATACCTGATCAAGGAAGACAACTGGTTAATCAAGCACCCTGACTGCATCGACGTGCCCGACTGGAGAGGCTCCATCTGCAGCGGGCACTTTGCACAGGTAAGGCTGCTCACCTTGCAGTATCATCATCACTTTGGTTTATTTGAAATTTCTTGGCACTTTAAAGCTTGACCTGTAGAAATGGACTTTCTGCAGAGTTCTCAGTGTTTATTTATCAGCATGTCTGCACAGGTGTCTTTGAACATGAGAAATATTGTGGTATATTTTCTAAAACCTTGGCCTTGGCTGCTGACAGCTCCAACAACTTCTGCCTGAACCCTCCTGAGAGCTCCATGGGCATTCACAGATTAATATTCATAAATCCATGGGCTGTTGACGAGTTATTTTCCCCTGATTTATGGAGGGAAGTGTTGCCCACAGTGTTATGGGAAATGTGCTGATGAGTTGAAATTAGACTTCACCTTTCACAGTCTTTCATCCTGTGTGTGACCACCAAACCATTCTTCCCACCACAGGAGGCCTGAGTGCTGCTGCCATGAGAGTCCTCACTTTCCTCTGCTGAGAGTGCCTGGGTTTGTCCTGTGTGTTGCAATAGTTGGGGGGTTTGTGTGTAGTGCCACTACAGCCAATTTCTAACCACTGAGCTGGGTTTCAGGCCTCTGAAACCCAGACAGAAGGATCCTTGTTCAGCACAAGTCAGATGTCTGAGGTAGATACTGTCCTGCTGCTGAGGGTTGCAGGATGCTGTGGAATATCTCAGCCCTGCTACAGCCTCTGGCACAGGCACTTAAACTCAGAGGATGAGGAAATGAGGCTTTTTTTTTCCTGAAAACAGTGTGCTTTGTTGAAATGGAAGCCTAAGGAATTGAACATAAGTGCACAGTCCACAGGCCCCTGCCCAGCACACAGGACTTGCACCAGCTCACATCTATTGAGTATCTGAACCTTCCTCTGTAGTTCATTAAATCCTTGGTGATCTATTTTTGGTTTTGTTTTTTTTTTTCCCATCTAGATATACATCCAAGCCTACAAGCCAGCCAACCTGAAAATGAAAATAATAAAAAATGACTACCACAATCACCCACTCTACTTGGAAGGGGCTTTGAGCAAAAGCACTCATTACCAGCAGTATCAGCCAGTTATAACTCTGAGGAAAGGCTACACCATCCACTGGGACAAGACAGCCCCTGAAGAGCTGGCCATATGGCTCATCAACTTCAACAAGTGAGTGAACTAAAGCCCAGCATTCCAGTACAATCATGTAGCTGCACATTTTTAATGGGTGAGGTCAGCACCTCATGAGCTCTTCCAGAATGAACTTGCCTGTTACAGGAAGTCCATTGAGTTCACCATCTTTTCATGAGCCATCTCAGGTTCCTGTTTCCTCCCCCAGGAAGCTTCGTAAGATAACACAGTTCATTTTTGGAAGTTCAGAGCTAATTCATTCCTGCTGCATGGAAGTCACAGGTGTAGAAGTCAGGAGCAGATCTGCCCTGCATTGCTTAACTAACCCACGGTTGTTATGTCTAATTAATGTTGCACTGATCCATTCTAAACCATGAAAATTTTAGCTGGACAGGAAAAAACTTATTGTAAATTATTTAGTTCAGCTTCTAGCATGCCCAGGAAAATAATAGTTATGTTATAACTTTTTAAATGTGAGTCTTTGCTATTTTTAGGAATGACTGGATCCAAGTGGGGTTTTGCTATCCTAGAGGGACGACATTTTCCATTCTCTCAGACATCCACAACCGTCTCCTGAAGAAAACATACAAAACTGGAACCTTCTACAGAACCTCCCAAATGGAGAAACTGGAGCACAGATATCCCACCAAGGGATACTACTACTGGGATGAGGACACTGGGTAAGATAGCAGGCCTTGCTGGTATGGACACAGCTTTGGGAATGCTGCTGGAATTGTGAGCTGTTTGGCTAGTGCCACTAGTGGGGATCACAACAAAACCAGGAAGGTTTTGGGAATGTGTTCTGGGAATGTGACCAGGGTTTAATTTTCCTGGGACTCCCAGGCCTGCCAGTCATTCACAGCCTCTGCTGCACTGCCAATTACTCTGGGAAATGTTTTTTCAAGTGAATACCAATTAGAAAACAACAAAAAAAGACAAAAGCAAAGTGCAGACCATGAAACTTAACTGAAGACATGCACAACAGTCATTGTTTTGAACAATAACTATTTATAAACACCATGACAGGGTACACACAATGAACAGGAACTGAGTGTAAAGCCTGTTATTTTAAAGGATTAAAATAATGGGAAAGAAGGAAAGGAAGAAAGGAAGAAAGGAAGAGAGAAAGAGAGGAAGAAAGGAAGAAAGAAAGACAGACAAAGCATGTATTTCTACATATATATTTCACTACAGAATAGCAGAAAGTGTTCAGGTGCTGTCTTATTTCTCTGTTTTACTTTCCATGAGCTCCCTGAACCATTTCTGAGATGAGTGTTCCCTTTTATTTGCATGAGGGATGTTGGGCACCAGAAAACACAGCACCAAGGGCTGCAATGAAAATTATTGCTATGCACCCAAACTCAGTATGCTTTTGCACAAAAAATTGAAGGACGCTGTTTGGTGTTTTTTTTTCTCCTGCCTGCAGGCTGCTGTTTCTGAAACTCAAAGCTCAAAATGAGAAGGAGAAATTTGCTTTCTGCTCTGTGAAGGGCTGTGAGCGAATAAGAATCAAAGCTGTGATCCCAAAGACAGCTGGTGTCAGCGACTGTGAAGCCACAGCCTACCCCAAGTACATTGAGACACCAATAGTGGAAGTGCCAATGCCAAAGAAGCTCTCTAGTGCACAACTGGTAAAGCAGCTGATTTCTTATCATAGAACCATTGCTCTTGTAAATCTAGCATATATTGTGCACATAGACACAGAAAAACTTTTTGCCAGGGTCAGGATATGCTGTGCCTGATATTTTGAAATGATTCAGGCAGGGGAAATAATATGAAACAGATTCTTCCAATGTGTGGAGAGCCATTGCAAGCTGTATATTTGGTCTTTTGGGGCTCTGATGTGACATGCTGTTCTTGAAAGCACAGGGTGAAAACTGATGAGCTGGAAGACAGGTTGGTCCAGGGAATGTGATTTTGGAGCCTGCAGCTCCTCCAGGCTGTTAGAACAGCAGTAACAGGCTGAATAGTAGAGTTGAATTATTCTCATTTATATAATGCCTAACACAATCTCCCATATCCAGTCTGGTTCTGGGGGGAGGAAGTGGAATATTTTTTGTTATTTGGGTTTTTTCACTCATCACCCTTGAAACAGGAATACACAGCAAAACCTTGGAGAATCATGTGTCAGTTCTGCAAAGTAAGAATCACTCTGCCATTCAGTGAAACAATTTAACTGGTGGCAGGATGAGCAGAGAGGGTACCATTGTACCATACCATTCATTAGCAATCTAATTTGGCAAGTCAGTGCTTATTATGTAGCTTCCTTGTTGATTGAATTTCAAGGTTTGAAATGTTTTCATTGAAAATGCAGCATTCAGGTAATGGACATTCTCACCAGAAAATCTGTGGTGTTTTTATTTTATTTATTTATTTATTTAATTAATTAATTAATTAATTTTATTTTGCAAACAGAAGACCAAGGACCACCTAATCGAAGTGAAAATAGAAACGTACAAGAAACAGTACTTCCACCTGAGGGATGACTTTGCATACATTGAGGTGAGCAAATCCTCTCAACCAACTTAATGGGGTGCAATTCTACACCGCTTGCTTTATCTCCATGGAAAACTTGCTTACAAAGCTACCATGAAGAGTTAAATTCGGGTCATTTCTGTTTTGAATTTTGAAAAAAAAAAAAAAAAGTGGGGGGGGGGGCTGCTGCATCTTCTCCTGCTAGGCAGGATAGCAAGACCTGGAGTTCCGCCCTTTGAAGGAAACAGCAATCCTGTGACTCAAGACTATCAGAGCTTCTTACAGTGGGTCATTTGCAGTTGTGTTACTGTGAGAGACCAAGAATATTTTATATTTTTCCCCCTGCCCAGGTTGATGGTACCAGGTTTTTCCTCACTGAAGAGGGTATTCAACTGGTTGTGATTGATGGACACCAGGGAAAAGTTGTTGATCGAGTAACGTTCAAAAACTCCATTCTGCAAGGCATCCCAGCACAGATAGAGAATTATGTCAACAACATCAAAGACCAGTGAGTAAATAATCTGTTCTCACTAAGGTTCAATGTACAAGAATGCTGCATAACACTCATCTTTTTTCTTGGATTTTATCACCCAACATGGGCCAAACACCCAACAGCAGGGCAAGACACCCAATGTATTTTTGTGCCTGATGACTCCAAAAAAACCCAAATGTGTGCAGGACATGCAGGCAGCAGCAGGATGCACACTCTCTGATTCAGGGACTGATTGAGCCCCAGATAATCTGCAAGGCTGCATGTGATTAATAAACTGCAGAGATACATTTATGTTGTGGGTTATAGGCAAACTGCAGACTTAATTCACAAAGTATTTATCCGTATGGATGCACACAGCTTGCATTTTTTACTGCATGTATGTTTTCTCAAATTGCAGATAATTCCACTAATAAAATACATTCCCCTTTGTAAGTTCCCCTGCCCAGTCCTAAAGGCTGGATTATTTTGTTTTTTAAGTATGGCAGCTAGGAATGCAGAGTTTTGGAAATAGGTGGTAAGCAGCCAAAAGATGTTCCTGCATCTTGGAGGACAATGGCTTTTTCTGCTGGAATAATTGGAACCACATCAGAAATCCATTAACCAAAGGGGTTGTTCCCACATTAGCTTGTGGAGTGCTCGTGGGAAGTGAATATATTTAGTTGTTATGAAATCTGTTTGGGTTTGAAATCTGCTGTGTAACTTTTAATACAAATATGAGTGCTTTGTTGACAAACCATCTGAAATAGCTGTGGGCAGAACAACAGGATATTGTTCTGATATTTACTCTAGAGACTTGGGGGAAGCTTGTGCAGAGTGCCATGCAGGTGCAGTCAGATATGTTTCTATTGTCTTAAATAATTCTAGAGGTTTTGAAGAATCACATCACATAGTTACTTCAGGGAAGTATGGTAATTTTTCACTTTTCTTTCATATAAAAATAAGAAGTCTTTTTAGAGAAGCCATCATCTTGCTTTACAAAAATCTCAATCTGGCTAAATCCAGTTCCTGATCAGGAATAGTAGTAATAATATTAACTTTTTAAACAGAAGCACACTGAAAGGAAAAGCATCAGGCCAACAAAAGTCTCAGAGAAGTGAATTTCTTCAGGTTTAATCTGCTAATGAAAGAACAAGAAATTACTTGAGACTTGCTAAGGGCATCCCAGGGAAAAAATGGGTCTCTCTGAGTAAAGCAGGATGGAACTGCAGGTTGGAAACATTTAGAAAACCACCAATAGAAAAACGTGGCTTCTGTCTGCTTTCTAATGGCCTTTGCATGACTGGAAAAATAATCTATGACCAAACTGTTGGAAAGCATTGGAGAGCATTACAGCTGAAGCCACTGTAGTTCATGGGTGTGTGAACACACAGGCAGGAGTTAGCAGTGCTCAGGACAAACAAGTGAGGAATGTGTTCTGACTCTCATTTACACATCTCTCTGCTTCCTTCAGCTCCATAGTGCTGGTGACATCCAAAGGAAGATTCATTTCAAGAGGACCATGGACTAAAGTACTGGAGAAACTTGGAGCAGGAGAAGGCTTTAGGTTAAAAGGTAACCAGTTTTTAAAAACTCATTTCTGACCTCCCATTATTCCAGTAAAGGGACCTTTTTTCCGCCTCTAAACTTTGCCTTGCTTGTTTCTATTAGCATGTGTTCAAACATCCTGGAAACAGTAATTTATTTATTGAGAAAGGTTGTATCCACTGCAGCTTTGGGTAACATGCTCAGTTTAAAACTGTAAATAGAAAAAACACGCTGGCAGTTTTTCTTAGAAGTAAATAATTCAGGGGATTTGATTTTCCAGATTAATTTTCTATAAAAAGACCTTTTAATAATAGAAATATTGAGCCTTTTCATCCACTAAATGCCCCAAAGCAGGATTTTTTACTTGTCTGAACTTGTTTTTAGCTGGTTTTCTGTTGAAAAGCATATTGATTTCAGAGCATCACATATTGCATTAGAATACAGTTCCATGTGCACATTGCTGCAGTCAGCTGTACCAGCTTTTTGGCATGATTCCATCTGTGTGTGCTGTGGTGGCTCTTGTGCACCTGCACCCCTCCAGCCATGAGGTGTGGCCATGCACACAGGTGGGTTTCTGTCACAATAGGACATGAAATGAAGGACACAAACTCTAGTTCACAGGGCAAAAGAGCTGACTTTTATTATCTGGCCCTTATATATATATAGTATTTTCACCCAGACCATGGATTGGAGGATAAGGTTGCCACCTCTCCAACTACATTGGTCAAACTAATAGTCCATCAAATTGTCTCCTCCTCAAGAGAAGAATGAAAAACATACTTGTATTGATATAAACATTATTTCTATTTATAACACTCGTGTGAGAAAGAATTCAGAAACTATCAAAACCTCAACAGGCTGAAAAATCAGGGCTACAAGTTTCTGGTGCAGTCCTGGCACACTCCAAACACGTTTGCTCTGATTTGCAGAAAAAATGGCTTTTGTCGGCTTCAAAGGCGGCTTCCGCCCCGTCTGGGTGAAACTGGTCACCAGTGAGGACTCAGCTAAAATCTACCAGGCACTGCCAATCCCTGTGGTGAAGAAAATGAAGCTGTGAGGACACCCTGCTGTGCCTGCTGGCCGCCAGCACTGCCCTGTGGGACGGACGGACGGACAGACAGATGGACTACTGACTGCTCTGTGCAGGCCTCGCCCACCGGCGCCACCGGTGCAGCATTTTGTTGTTGTTGTTGCTGTTCAAAAAGAAATCTCACTGTAAGTAGCTAGAGTGGCCACGTGTGACAGAAAACCCTCCTGTGGGAGCAGCGTGTGCCCCGCGGGCCCGTGCACCGAGGGACTGGCCAGGGCTGAGCTGCTGCTCCAGGCGCTGCTTTTGTCAGCGCTCCTGGGACAGACTGGTGTTAGTGCTGCTCTGGGAGGGGAGTTCTTGGTCTGAAGACCATCGAGGATTGTTGTTTCTACCAGCCTCTAAGCTGTCTGAAGACTTTTTCTTTTCCATAGTGTAACTAGCTGCTCACGTAGACGTGGAATGCCAGTCCAAAGACTGGTTGACAGTCTGGGGTAGGAAGAGCGGGTTTGAGTGATTACCTGGATGCTGGGAAGTGTAACTGGACAATAAGCATTTCTCCTAAAGCTTCTGTGAGGTTTGCTCAAGCTCTTTGGGGTGTGTGTTGTACATGCAGCCCACGGCACATAGTTGGGGAAGAAATGACTGAAGGAGTGGACAAAACATGCCAGCAGAGACTGATGGAACCACCACCTATTTCTGCTTCCTCAGAAATCTGCATTTTTCCTATGGATCAAGGAGTTTTAATAGTGGTTGTGCAAACAGGAAATTTTCCTTCAACGAGTAGCTGCAGGCTACAAGGAAAGCAATGTCAATTAGCACATGTATTTCCTCAGCCTTTCCCATTCAGCCTTTCCCTCTGTATAACAACATGCAGGATCAGTTTATGGTTGCCAGCTAAACCCATCCCAATTCAAGGCTTCCAGTTTTTGACTAGGAATTCTGGGACTTACCTTATTCAGCATCAAATAGGATGAACTGCCCTCACCTTTCCCAGGACATCAGAGGGAACAGGATCAGACTGCTCTGCTGTGTGTTGCTTTCTAATCCTGTCCTCTTAAGCTGTTATGTCTTGGTCCTCCTGTAAGAATTACAGGAGACGTGGATGAGTTCTTTCCAGGTGGCTGCAGAATTAAAGTGAGAATCCCGATGCACTAGTTGGATGTCTTGTACCTCCCTTCCCCCTGCTTCAAACCAATTCCTGGGCACTGAAGGCAGATCAGAGTGAATCAGGACGTTACAGGGGCATCTCTTGAAGCTGGGAAATTAAACATTATCTTGTAAAACACTGAAAGCATTCCTAGTGTTCAGTGATGTTTCTGTCAGTTGCCCAGAAATACCACAAAGGCGTTTCTGGAGGCTGTGGTTGTTCTAACAAATCTAAGGGCAGGGGAGAAGTGTGAAAGACATCATGACAAGCTTTTTAAAGAATGTCAGTCTTGCCAGTAAGACTTGGGTTTGTTTCCCCACTTTATCTCTGCCTGTCCCCATTGCCGCATAAATTATTCCAATTGCTGATGGCTACTTTGTTTATGTAATTAAGTTGTTCTTTTCCCACAGTATCAAAAATGCTACCTTGAAGTTAGACTGAAAAGCAAGGATTTTGTGTGTCATTCCAAAGGCTGGGCAGATGCTGGTTTAGATCAGTTGCTCTGAACGTCAAAGCAAGCATGAACAAAATTTAAATAGTACTGTAGGTTATATTCCCTTCAAGCCTCTCCTGGGTTTTGAAACTGGAAATGTTCTTTTCAGACTTACTACAAAATTGTTTTGAATTCACTGAATGTCATGTATATTGTATTAAAAAAAGGAAAAAAAAAAAAAAAGAAAGAAAAAAAAAAAGAAAAAAAAAAAGAGCCAAGCCTTCCCTCCCAGCTTCCCAACAAGAGTCTGGTAATGAATGCTCCTTCAGCATTTGTGCCATTTACAGAGTGAATAGGCAACATTTGTAAAAGGCAAATAAGGTGGGTTGTTTATTCCCCAAAATTCTTATGATAGTTTGGGTATTTCACAAATTATTCCATGAAAGAATCTGTCTCACTGGTGTTTCAACCATGATCATCCAAAACATTTATCCGATGTCCCATGATGGCCAGAACGGTGCCAGATCCATGAAGTTAAGGGAAGAGGCTAACAGGGATCCCTTGGGTCAGTCAGTTTGGCTTGTCTAAACCTTTTCCTGCCCTGAGCCAGTGCTGTTGATGCCATTGCAGCAGTGTGGTGGAACACCTTTGCTTCCAGGAGATGGACCAAAGCAGGAGTATCTCTTCATGAGCACTCTTGGCAGATGGTGGGCAGAGAAGTGAGGCTTGGGATGTGCCTGGAGTGGGATTTGGCTTTGTGCAAGCTCCAGTGCTGGGGTTGCCCTCTGCGGTGCTCCAGTGGCCACAGCCATTTCCCCTCTCCTGCTCCTCTAGGTGTGTAACTTCCCCGGAGCATCCCACCAGCTGGGACCGTCCCCCAGGCTGCTTTGCTCAGCCTCTAGCAGCATGCTGGCTTGGTGCTGAAGTGTGGCTTCTGATTTTACTGTTTTGGGAATTCTCAGGGTGAAAGCATAAGACTTGGCTCTAGGAAAAGCCTTTTTCTTTTCCTTTCCTAAAAGATCTCATCTTATTAAGAGAGAAAACTTCAGCAGCTTGTCCTGTGATGCTGAGCTCGTCACTTGGGGCCAGTTTTGGAGCTGGGGAGGGTGTCCTGCTGTGGATACAGAGTAGGAATCACTTCAGGCTGTCAGCCCGAGGGAGAGCCGAGCATCGTGGCCCCGTGCAGGGACAGCCACGCCGGGGAAACGCCCGGGGCTCTCCCGCTGAGCAGCACCGGAGCATCCCTGTGTCCCCCGGAGACACAGCAGGGCTGGACCACCGCCAGGCAGAAAGAACTTTGTGCCAGAGGATTCCTGCTGGGGCTCTGACTGTTCCAGAAACTACACATGCACATTCTGACCAGAGAATTCCCCCACTGCTCATCCCCTGCACGGTCCCTGCACAAGCTGCAGGGACTCTCTGTGAGGTTTTGTTACTGCAGATGTTTCCCTGTTTGCCTATGCTGTTGCCATTGGTGGAGTGGGTTGGTTTTTTTGATTGCATTTTGTTTGTTTGTCTCTTTGTTTGTTCAGATGTTTGGGTTTTATTGCCTCTGTTCAATTGCTTGTTTTACCTGTCGCCGAAACAGCTGGTCCTTTTTCGGAGTTAGATGTTTGTACATTTTCTTATAGACTTTCCAATGAAAAAAAGATATATTTTCTATTAATTTATTACAATGGCACTAAGACAACTAAATTGCAGACATATGAAGCATTTTTACTGGAGTTGAGCATTGTCCAGTTTGTTAAGGAGGTTGGCAATGTGTCTTTTCTGATAATCTGCTTTGCACTTGAAAGCTCTCTATGTCCACAGACCGTGGTGGGGCATTGACTGTCGGGTTTATGATGACAAGAGCTCTTAGGACGTTGTTTCCAAAAGATTGTGGCTTACAACTGAAATAACACGTAGTTGTTTGGAGTTCACAATGTTTATCAAAATAAATATTCAGTGCAAATTTTGTATTTCATTTTTGTCTCTCTACTTATTTCAAAAGACAAAACCCAAGGGGGCCAAGCAGCCCCTGTCTGTAGTTGTTGGCCAGTTCACAGATCACAGCACCTTTCACTGCCTGGTGACAGCTGCAGGATCTGAGAGAAGGGGACGGGAAGGAGAGGGGAATGGGAAGGGGGATATTCCAGCCATGGGAAAGGCGTGCATTCAGGGCAGGTGAGGCACTACTGGGTGACAGGCCAGGAAAATGGAAACGCACTCGACTCCAGGGGCTCAAAGAGAGACTAGGGATGATTGAGTGGATCTGTTACCTAAGACTGAAAAGCATAAAAATATAACACAATTAATTATGTTTAATAAAATATATCATCTTTTAATATTTAGATTACACATTATGAAAATACTATAAATCCTTAAAAGAGTATTATAGACTAGAAGAGAATAGAATCGTTTATCTTGGAAAAGACCTCTAAGGTCATTGAGTCCAATGGTCATACCCAAGCATTCCAAAGTCCACTGCTAAACCACGGCCAGAAATGCCACATTATAATATATTTTAATTTCTTTTATATGTATGATAGTCTAGAATAAAGACTATTCTATTCTATTCTATTCTATTCTATTCTATTCTATTCTATTCTATTCTATTCTATTCTATTCTATTCTATTCTATTCTATTCTATTCTATTCTATTCATAATAAATATTTTTAGCTGGCCAGGCCGTTCTATTCTATTCTATTCTATTCTATTCTATTCTATTCTATTCTATTCTATTCTATTCTATTCTATTCTATTCTATTCTATTCTATTCTAAATAAATATTTTTAGCTGGCCAGGCCGTTCTGTTCTGTTCTGTTCTATTCTATTCTATTCTATTCTATTCTATTCTATTCTATTCTATTCTATTCTATTCTATTCTATTCTATTCTATTCTATTCTATTCTATTCTATTCTATTCTATTCTATTCTGGTCTAGTCTAGTCTAGTCTAGTCTAGTCTAGTCTATTCATAATAAATATTTTTAGCTGACCAGGCCGTTCCCTGTCCGTGGGCGCCCTCCCGTGGCCGTGCCCGGGCTCGGCTCCCGGCGCTCCCTGGTCCCGGCAGAGCCGCGCTGTTCCTACGGGTCTCTGCCGGGCATCCCGCGTCAAACCGGGATGTCACAGCTCCTGCTGCCCGCTGCGAGGTGTATGGATGCTCCCTCCGCTGCTTCATCGATACTCCCCGGTCCTGTGGAGCACAGGAAACTCTGTTTGTCCGAATTAAGCGTTTTTCATGCGGCCCTTGCGGACGCCTCGGGCAGCAGCTGAAGCCGCAGTGATGCGTCCCGGCTTTTTCAGCCTGGAAGGGCGATCCCAGCAGCTTTCTCAGGGGCTGTTCTGCCACCCCGCGTTCTGAACAAAGGATGGGGAAGGGATGTGTACAAACCACGGCTGCAGCCACACCCTTCCTTCTTCTTGCGGGGCCTCTTCACAAACACCTGCAGGAGCTCCACCCTGGGTGACCCCTGAGCCGTGGAGCCGAACCCAGCTCGGAGCCTCGCTGCACAACACCAACAACAAAACACCGGGACAGCAAACGGATCTATTCGCAATTTCTGGGTGTAAGGCTCAGCTGGAGCGTCTCGGCACTACCAGGACATGGTAAGGCGCCTGTGATAAGCGAACAGTGACAGGATTCTACAGGAAATTCTCCCTACAATAAGTCTCTCTTCCTTTGCCAGAGGGTGTAATGCGAGATCACAATGAAATTACAGCCCCACCATAACCCCATCTCCTCTCCTACTGTGTTAGTGTAGAATGAGCAGCACAGGATAATGTTTCTTGAAGCACAGATACCTCACCTGAAAGCAAAGGGCCTGTCAGTTGATAGCAACACCTAAGGAAATAAATGCAGCTCATTTATTTCTGCTTTCCTGTAGACCAGCTCCAGCATTCAAGTGTTACAGCTACATCTCTTGAACACGGGCTGCTCTGATTACAAATCCAAAGTTGATTTTCTCATCCCAGAAAGTGAGAGTGTCCTGGCTTATCACCACTGCCAGAAATAACAGCTTGGCTGAAACACATTTCAGGCCTTAGTTGGGTTATCTGAGAACTGAGCAATGTGGCTCAAATGGCGATGCTATGTGGGAACAGAGGCTGAGAGGAGTGGTGATAAAAAGGAAAGTGGTCTTGCCCTCATTAGGTTTCACAGCTCATTAGTTCACAACAAACTACCTGGTACCCACATTAAAGGCAAGACAGTTGTTTTTTCAAGATCTTGTGCTCAACTGCTGTCTTAAATGCCAAAGCATTTGCATGTCTGTGCTGCCATTAAGCTCCTGGCAACTCCATCCTATTATGAGTGCAATTTTCTAAAGTCCACACAGTGATTAACATGCTGTACAGCACCTGAAAGACAGCAGCTATCAAGGGTTGGCAAGGCACAGGGTATGGCTGTGGATACAACCAGCAGGATGAATAATAAAATACTCATATAAAAGTCTCACACCATTTCAAATATGCACTGTTTTGGACACTTCTGAATTATTTCAGATGAGGGGACAAAAACGGAGTGATTTCTATTTTTTTTTTTTTTTTGCAAAAAGAAATTGAATGAAATTGAGTTGCCAGAAGGACAAGCTTAAAAAATCTCAAATATACAAGATGGCCTGCAGGCATGAATCTCAGAAATAACAGCAATGGTCACATTAAATACACCCATTAAACCCTTTTGCTTATTTTTATATTGACTCAGCACATGCTCAACCATGATCTTGTTTTGAAAACACCCTTGCACTACAATTATTCCTGTACAATTCAGTCTTCCTCACTACAGAGAACACTTTATATGTTACAGCAAGATCCAGGTCACTTCATGGTGCTGTTCAATCCTTGCACCTTGCAAGCAAATTTCTGGGTCTTGCTGTTCACCTCTTTCCAATGCACACAGAGACCTGATGGCATGTAACTCTGCCACCAATTAAGGCAGCCAAGCTCATTTAAATATTAATGATTTAATGAGTGTTCAGTGCTCTGGTCAGTGCTTTCCACAGAATTAGTGGGCAGGGTGCCAACACAGAAGTCCAGCCTCTGTTCAGACTCAACTGATAATTACCTTTAAAAGCAGCAGATGTTACAGGCAGTAAAGATGGGCCCACTGGGTTTTTTGAGGTATCAATAAATTACCTAAAGAAAAAAAAGTTTGGGCTATAAACTCCATGAATTAGAGCATTCCAGTTCCTCTTCTGTAAAAAAACAAGAGTGTCTTCTGTCCCACTGCAACAGACACAATTCTGGAGTAAGAAAGAAAAAAGGTTCTGTTTCTGAGAAGTTGTAGCCTTTGCCCATAAGACAGGGAAGAGGCTGAAGCTCCTTTAACTGTCCCATTTTCCCCTCCCAAAATACCAATATCTATGTAGTAATAAATAATAATAATATTAATAATAATAACCACCACATAACCAACACCAATCTCAAAATAATTACTTATTACCATTATTACTGTTAATTTAAATGGTGGTTAACAGATCTGATTTTCCTATCACACAAACAGTTGATTTAATGCCACTGATAACCCAGCCAGTATCAACACTGGTCTGTTAAGTAGCATCACACAGGAAAAGAACAAAGCATTTCCCATCTGTCCCTGGCTGAAGTCTAGCACTGTGCAATGCTTGATTGTGGTGTGTTACAGAAGCTTTTTAAATGCTAATCAAAAACTGTTCTGCACAGAGCTCTCCTGTGTCAAACCCCCTCCACCACCTGACTACTGCAGGAGAAAAAAACCCACCATCTGAAAATCCAAGTAGAGTGATTTTCCTTCTTCTTTTCCTTCCTGGCAGTTTGGTACTACCTGACTTCAGTGGGATTTGTCCTGTTAAAAGGGCACAGTATAAAGGATAAAAAATAGTGACATTCAAAAATAGTTCATTTTATCTCAGAGTTAGAATTATCAAATAGCAGGGTATCAATGGACTAAGTAGGATGGCAATCTTAATAAAGAAAAACATGACACTACCAACAAATTAGGCATTTTAAAAACAGAGGCATCCCCTCTATTCAGGCATAGGTTCTTTGAATTTCTATAAATATCCGATGCAATTAAAACAAAAATCCTTTGGAAAAGGCAGTGTTACTCCCTGATTAAAAAAGGAAATGAGGCACAGATAAAAGAATGGAAATAATTTATAAGCTTTACCAGAAACCCATCAAGAACAATGGCCAAATACCAGATAAAAGTAGATTGTTCCGTATCTTTACAAAATGGTGTTTTAATTTATGATTTCCTTTTAGGGACAAAATTGAAGGAGTTCAGGAACAGTGACAGAAAAGTAGATTCTCTTGGAAGTCAAGGCTGACCTGACTGTTCAGAGAAATGCTTTGACCCCTCTAAGTTAAGATCAGAAATCCTGGTGTAGTTTTTGTCACAACAGTTTAAAGAAAAACCCCGTATCAACAAAACCCAGAATATTTTTTCCAGTATTTTATTACATAAAAAGTTGATTGTCCATTGGAAATTTTTCACAAAGTGCAACCACATCCTGTGTAGCATCACTGACAAACTCTTTCTTCTGAGTAGGACAGCTGGGTTAAAAATCTAACAGTAGCTCAGAAAAGTTAGTTATAGCATTAGAATAGAGAAATCACTATGCTGGGAGGAGAAAGGCAGCAGCTGTTTCACTGTCATGAAAACAGATGATTTTCCATATACCTCTGTACAGAAAAAAAACCAAAAACAACTATAATTACCATCCTACTGGTTAAAATTAGTTTTAAAGGAGATATCTGAATGTCCTGTATGTGGAACCAAAAAATCTGTTATTCAAAGCCTGATAAGCCTCCAAAGGAGACTCCATCTTCTGAGGTACTCATGGAACATTCCTGGTCTTACACAAATTTTTGAGGATATTTATTTTCATATATATATAAATTCATGTGTGTGACAGGGTTTGGGCTTCTTAAATCATCACCAAATATTTGGTTATGTAACACTATCCCAGGACAAGTGCAACTGTCTCAAAGACTTTACCAGTTTTAAAAGGCAATTCAGGTTATTCTTGAGTAATGAACTGTGATAGCAGAGAAAGATTGGCTGGGGTAAAGCAGCTCCTGCCAGACTGCAATATTACACTTAGTGGTAAAGCATGGAAGAGGGAGAAAAATGGAGGAGTAAAAGAAACTTATTTTGTGAAGGCAGCATTTTGTTTTTTATATCAAAAAGCAACCATCAAGTCATGATACAGATTAAGAAGAAAAAAAAAAACCCAAACAAAAAACCAAACCAAAAAAAACCCCCAAACACTTTGAAATTTGATTAAGCTATGTAGCACAAGACATACCTGCATTTGGCATGGGCAACTGACCCAGAAACAACCAACCAAAAAAAAAATAGTGATCAACTGGCTGGTTCAATTTCAACAAAACTCCTTTTAACTACAAAGGGGACAGACCCAATCTACTGTAAATGCAGGTTTATGATTGACTGAGTTATCTATACTCAAAAGCTGGGCTATAGCTATAGTGTAGTAATTGTTTCTCCAACAGTCTCAAACCCAAACTGATCAAAAAGGAAATAACATTATGAGGAATACAAAACTGCACTTCATGTCCTTCTGATCAAAATCTGAATTATCACCTTTATACCGTAACTTTGAAAAGCAAAAACTTATTATTATTTCATTTTTACAGTTTCATCTGACCTTTGTTCTTCCCTTGAGATGAGAAGCAATATTGTTTCCAAAGGGTGGTGCTAACCCAGAATATGTGACCAAATGATAAATCAGTTATGCACAAGAATTGGACTACACATCTCAACCACCCAAATATCTACTGAGACTCCTCTCAACTCCGCTGCACATCTGCATTAATAGCAGAATATAAAAAGTAATAGTTAATCCTGAAGAAACAAATTTTAATTTTCCACTCAAACAGGTACAGGCCTGTTGAGTGAAGTGTAGCTGCAAAGGTTTCTTTAATCTAAATTCATACAAATATAATTAAAATTAAATAAAAGGAATCAACTGGAACCTTCATCAACATCATTTACAGTCCTTACATACAGAAACCAAGGATGAGTTAGTCTGCCTCTTGAATACACTACCAAGTGCAGATCTATTTAAAAGATTTTACTACTCTTCAACATTAAGTTTAGTGACATCTTTTATTTTAGAACAAGGACTCATACTTTTGATACCCAAGTATTCCACATGATCAACCATTATGGTTCAATTAGGACCTTTTATCCAAAACACTTGGATTTTAGCACCTTAAAGAAAAAGTAACACCATACCAATATTGAATGGAGACAGTTGATACTGTGCTCATCCTCTGCAAAATGATGTGGACCACACTACTCGGTGCCTCTAGTCCCTAACTGGCAGTAAGGCAGAAGGGAAACAATTCTAAGCAAAGCATTTGACTGAATACAATCTGAGTATAATAAAACCTCCCCAATTATACAAAGTATTGGCTCCCATATGTCCAACTTCATAGTATTTGAATCTAATGGTCATTTACAATCAACCACGTCAGTCAGGAATCTGTACCAAGAAAAAAACCTACCAATATCTAACCAGATCAGCATCAGTGACATGTCTAACTCAAAGTTTAACTCTGTGCTGCAATTAGCGTTTTCAAATATTTAAACAAACCATTAAATCAGAAAATCAAATTAACTTCAGAGTTAAAGCTTTTCCTTCCAGCTCACTGCCTGAGTAACAGGGCACATGGAGCAGCTGCTTCCACAGGCACAGTCCTTTGGCAGGAGTGCTGAATGCCCTGGACTTGTCTCCACTTTTCACCTGACACTGCTCGTGCAGGTGCTGCATTTCCATTCACCTCTGAAGGGCACAGACTGTCCCTCCTGTACAGATCTGGGGTGCATTACAGAGCTCCTGCCTGGCACCCATCACTCCTGAGCACTCCCACAGCTTTCCTGGGACACAACGGGTTGAGCTGATTTTAAAGAAACAAACAGTCTAACCAAACACATCCTAAACCCTGTAATTTCAGGCATCTTTGGCCACTATTCTTTGCAACTTTGGACAGTTTTGTGCCAACTGTCTCTATCAAACCATCTTCCAAGAGAATCTTTTCACACTGCACTTGGCTCTCTGACAGCAGCTGTGAATCCATGACTTGCATACCCAAGATGGACACAGCTACTACAGATGAACATCAGTGTATTCTGAAACAATAATTCTTCTTTTCCACTTAAATTAAGTTTGCAATGTTAGACACACAGATTTGTAAGCTAGTTTTAAACAACAACAAAAACATTAAAAAATTACAAACCAAAGCAGTCAGTTGCTGGCATGAAGCGGTACCTTCCCTGTAACTAAACAAATGGCCAACAGCAGTGAGTAAACTGGTGAATTTCAAAATAAATTTAAGCTTCAGTAGTCTCTGCTTCCTTCCTCCCCAAAACCCAGGACTCATCAGCAGATTCCCTCCAGGGAGCAGCAGAGCAGGATCAGTCTGGGTACCATGGCTGTCATAGCTCCTCTCTCTGGTTGGTTGCTCGGTTGTCCTCTTTGACGCCGTTAGATTTCTTCTCTGTGTCTTTTTTCTTCTTTGCTTTTTCGGGTTTTGTTTTGTTTTTCACTTTCTCATTTCCATCTGCTCCTTTGCCAGGATAAACCTGACCTTCCAGAGTAACATCTGCACACCTTTCCTGATTTATCAGGAAGTCTTTGATCTCCCAGGCGTAGCCACCATCCCGCAGCATAAAGATGGCTCGATTGGAGCCAACAATAAACCTAGAGGAAAAATCCATATATTTTTCAGTTAACTCTGTGCTTTTCAAACACTCCAGCATTTGCTCACAGAGCCTTCATGACTGAGGCACATGTTTAAGAGCAAGAAGCTGGTCTAGTTGTTGCCTGGGGATGGGGACAAGAGTACAATCTTCTGGGACATTTAAGAATAAAGTGTATGAAGTATGTCAATAAGTAATCAAGGAAGTAAGAATAAGGAAACAAATTTAGAACTAATTTGGCACCATGTAAAATCCAGTAATGAGCATTAAATTTTCTTTATACACTTATTGCAACCCTTCTCAGCCTCAATACAAGAGCACAACATTCTTCTGTTTCAAAATGATGCTCAGAGAGAAAAAGAAGCACATTTTTAGCAGGGGGACAAAAAGCCTTTTGTGGTGACAAGTCTGCAGAGTGTGATCTTTTCCATCAGGCACATAGAATCAGCTAGAACTGATAAACAGCTGAACCACAGTGAGATAAAAAGAATCTGAGCTATACACACACATGGTGCATAAGCACTGAAGGGTTTTCTGCACACACCACAGGTCTTGTCACAACTGACAAAGAAACAGAGAAACAGTGATGGGTGATGGAGGTGGAGAACAGCAAAGCATGAACAGTTGAAAAGGTTTTCAGGAAGAACGAAAGGGTTCTGCAAAGGTAAGAACTTTATCCTTGTGCACAATAGCTCACCTTTGCACATCATAGTTTGCGTTGAAGAGACTGCCCTGCCACAGGCTGGTGATTTCTTCTGTCTCCTTTTCTGTGGGATTTCCTGACACTGTGACAAACATCATCAAAGTCTTCCCCTTCTTTGTCAGCTTCAGGATGCTTTCAGGCTTGCCTGGATCTATTTTTG
The DNA here is from genome assembly GCF_021018805.1 of Prinia subflava. Classification (NCBI taxonomy): domain Eukaryota; kingdom Metazoa; phylum Chordata; class Aves; order Passeriformes; family Cisticolidae; genus Prinia; species Prinia subflava. The sequence continues at coordinate 8,466,600 of NC_086261.1, forward strand.
AGAAATCTATTGGTGCTGAAGGCCTCTTGTGTTCAGGGAGATCTCCCTCTTCAATGTCATCATCTTTCTGTTTTGAAAACAAGGAGAAAACATTCATCTAATATTGCTTTCAGAGGTCAAAACTCACTTCTGAGAATCATGTGATTGCTTGAGAATTTAAGTTTCCATACTATGTGTCTTTAAACAATTAAACCCACAAAAATTCAGATTTTCTGTGTGCTTATGCCACAGAAAGACTTTGATTAAAGGTTTCATGACTTTTCTAATGCACAGATGCAGCTCACAGCCTGATGACATAATCACACAGAGTAAATCACTCCTACAAAAAAGAAAAAAATTAACCTCTTGATGTCTCTGCTGAGGCTGACAGCCATTTAAATATTTGGAAAGGCACAATCAAACTGCTGCCCCCTTAAAGCAGCTCACAGTTGTGAGCTGAATACGATGACAACTTACATTAAACCAGAACCTGATTTCTGAAATAGTGTTTGTATCGTAGAATTAAAAAGTAAAAAAACCAGAACAACCCCCCCCTAGAAGTCTTATACTGGCATCCACCCAAGCACCACTAAATGAGCAGGAATTAAGACAGATATTTTAGGTGTTGTCGTGACTTCAAAATGCATCACTCCATTGGGAATATGAACTGTAGCAGTAGATGAAGACATTCCCCTTCAGAGGCCTCAAAGGTCAGGAGCTGAGCTTGTTTTCCAGATCTCAGAATGCATCTCCCTCACATCTCTGCACATCTTATACACAAACCCAACATCCTCCTACACACCCATGGGGCATCCCACACTCCTCAAAGGCTAAGGCTTCATACTAGTGACCCATGTTCCTTCCCCAGCTCGTTTCTGCAGTTTCCTGTCTTTCTGACAAGAGTTTAAAGTTTAGGCACCACAGAGAGAAGCTGTAGGAGCCTTATTTCATCCTTTCTTTCCTTACTATGTCTTTGTTTCAATTTTGCAAGTCTGAAACACGCTTTCAAGCAGTTCACACGCCCTGAAGTTTCTGAAATGAGTGAACCGGGAAAGAAAGGAGAGCCCAAGGAAAGTCCCTGCCATCACTAAGTGGGAACATTATTTATCTTACAGGAAGCCAGAGAATGGTAAAATTTGTAAAGTGAAAATACAAAATCTCATGTGACTGAATGAAAAACATTCTGCATAATTTAAAGCAAATTGAAGATCAAGTCTGGTTTGACTAGAGCAAAGACAGCTTATTTCAGTTTAGAAAGAAAAAGACAGAAAGAAACATTTCCAAATACTCTGTATGAAATACAGAAACTGACTTTGGATTTAGTGACAACATGAGCTCCTAACATGTATTATCTACTTTTTTATTAACAATTCAACTAAATAAATGCTCCTGAAGTTGTATTCTTACAGTTTGAACAGGAATATTATCAGAAGATGCCAAGAGCTCCCCTAGATAGCATTTACTTTCTTATTTTCTGTACATACTGTCATGCAGCTGTGCTTAAAGCTATCTAAAAGGTAAAAGAGTGAAGGAAAAGTGTAAGCTTTTGCTGTGAAAAATCTAGCAGACTGTCCTGACTTAGGCCAGATTTGGGAGGAAATTTCCAAAGGGGTCCCTCTAGAAAGCAGATTCAAGAGGCCCCTCCCCAACAGGTTCGGGAAAAGATTTCCATGGAGAAAAATGGAAAAAAACCACTATTTATTTAAAAAGCAAAGTATTCATGAGCATAAAAAATGAATAATAATAAACAATTGAACCTCTCACTGTTCTGAAGAGATGGCAAATTTAGAAAGTCCTTTCCATGGGGTGTAGCTGGGCTTGCTCAGTCCCTTATCAGTCCCTCCTGTGCTAGAAAATGCCACGTCCCAGGCCCTGGTGGGCCACAGCTGTGAGCTCCTGGTGTTTTTCTGGGATTTTAGTCCAGAGCAGGGCTGATCAGTTCCAAAAAAAAGAAAAGCCACAGTCCAGGAAACTTCTCTGACTCAGCTAGATAAAAACTAACTGCAAGCAAAGGAGAGCTCTGTCCTGCTGCAGACAACACAGTTTAGGAGAAGGAGAGCTGAAGCTCTTATCTCTATGTTTTTGAATACAGCCACCTCAGACATTCCACTACTTCTCCTTCTCCCCTGCTTTCCTCTCAGTTACAGTTTTAAAGGTGGAAAGCTTATTTCTAGGCTACACAGATGAACTGGGATACAATTCTGCATCATAAAGTCACCCCAGGACACAGATTCACTCACCTGAACAGTAACATGAGGTTCCAGAGCGAAAGCATTACATAGACACAGGAAAAACTGCATATTCCTTCACTTGCTCCTCCCCTCAGCTCCCATTCTCAGAAATTTCTCATAAATGCCCTGCATTTTGATTTTTAAAAACATTAGTAACACATGCCACTTAACTGCTTTGCCAACTCAATGATCAGAGTCAAGCCTAAGAAGCCCTGAGCCTGTAACAGTATTGAACTATTTACAGCATCTGACATTCCAGTAACTAAGGGACCTCCTGCCCAGATTCCCAGTTGTGTCCAGCTCCTCAGGACTCCAGACAAGTCCCTTTCCACAAGGAAAATCCCTTGGTGGCTTCTTCCAAGCTCTAGTTGTGCAACTGAGCTGCTGAAGCACCTCTGCCTCTTCGCCCTGTTGCCCATCCTTGTTTCCCAGCAGATCACTCTCCCGGATCACCAGGCAGTCATGCACATGGTGCAAGGGGCAGCACCACATCCTGCAGAGAGCTGGCTGCTCCTGCTGGGAAAGCTGCTGGAGCCACAGACTCAGGCTTGTGGGAGAACCCCAGCATGTCACAACCACCACCCTCCAATGATTTTAGACTAATTGCCAAGGAAATAAAAAGTATTGGGAGTAATTTCATTCAGTTGAAAGTAATGACATTTGATTCTGTACAGATCTGTTCCCTGTGTCTCCCATTCCCAAGCACAGTTCCTGCTCTCACCCGAATTCACAGTGGCCTCTTTGTTTCTCAGCCCACTCCTTCAAGTGCACTCATGCCCTTTCCTCTCCTCCAGCCACCATCCCCCTCAAGCCTTCCATGTTCCCTGTGTGTCCTGACTTCCACCAGGCAAAATGCCCTGCAGCTGGCCATCCCAGGGGACCAAAGAACCCCTGATTGCTGAGTCCTGCCCCAGTCCCTGTCTGCTCTGTGTGCCTCTCCTCGGGACACCCCCAGCCCGAGCAGTGACTCCCCTGCTGCTCTGCCACATCTGATTTGTGCAGCACACCAGGACCTGGATCAGAGACCTGCTCCAGCTGAAAAGGGAAAACCCTCAACAGCCTCCTGACCTGCCCACTAGGGCTGGAGCTGAATATACCAAGAGCTACAACAGCGTTAACGTGAGCCTCCCTTTCAGCCATCTCATTAAAGAGATGCTCACCTTCTATGATTTTTTTCCTACAAGGCCAAATTTGGTTGAAGTTGGGCAATATTAAGCCTTGATTTTTTAGCAGCTGGGCCTGCTGGGTCCTTGGCTGATACCACCAGCAGAAAAATGAACTTTAAGCCTTTTGCTAATTTTATTTAAAGTTTCAACTCAATTTTCTAAGAACTTCCCTTCCTAAAGGGATACATGCAGTAACAACTCATGGGATGAACAAGTCCATAACGCGCCCACCAGGACCAAGGCAGGCATCCGTACTTCCTGTTATTTTATCTAAAATTCACCTACAAAACACATTTCATCTTGATTTACAGCTGCAACTGGTGTTATATAAAACACAAGTTTTCTCTCTATTATTTTCTTCAGGATTTTTTGCAAAATATTCCAGGGAAAATCCTCACGGGAAAGAATAAGTAACAGTGAGGCGCGCTCTGGCATTTATCAGAAGATGATGGAACATAACATAGTGAAAAGAATCTAACAGTGGCATGGCAACCACATGGAGAAGAGAGTGATGGGAAACCGCCAAGGAAAGTTAAGGCAGGGGCTGATAAGGATGAAGGCGACCAGAGAGAGCTGGAATTAGAAGTTGTTACTATGAGGAAAGATAGGAAAGAAACACCAAACCAAAACAGCGACGTATCTACCCTGTAAACGTGAAATGAGTATTTCTCCTGGTACCACCCCTTTGTCACATGTGTATCGCTCCATACTTCGAAAGAACCCAGACTTCTCAGCCAGACGAGGCTGTGGCAGGCACCGAGCACCTGGCTGGGCGCTGGGGCTGTGGGGAGCCGGGACAGGGCCAGCCGGGCAGGGCAGGCTGAGGGCCGTTCGCCCCGACTTCCGAAGTCCCCCACACGGACCCAGAGCTTCAGAGGAAGGAACACGGCACTGGCCACCCTCCACCAGGCTCGGGGATCCCTCCCGCCCGGTGCCGACCAGGCCCAGGGATCCCCCACCTTCCCGGGACCGGGCAGAGCGGCCGCTGTCCCGGGGAGCTGCCCCGGCCCGGCCCCGCCGCCCCCCGGCAGCCGCGGCGTTCCCTCCGCGTGGTGCGGGCGGACCCGCCGGCCCCGGCGCCTCCCGCACCTCCCACTGCTCCAGCAGCCGGGCCATGTCCGCGTCGTTGTAGTCCCGAATGTCCTTCTTCTTGGGCGGCCCCTCCCGCCGCTTCCCCTCCGAGCCGCCGGTCGCGGCCGCCGCGCCCAGACACAGCGCCAGGGCCAGCAGCGCCCAGCCCGCGGCCGCCGCCATCTTCTGCCGCTCTCGGGAAGGCGGCCCCGGGCGCCTCATGGGCGGGGGCAGCGAGCCGGGCCGGGAGGAGGAGCGGGAAGGAGAGCGGGATGGATGGATCAGCCGGGAGGAGGAGCTGGAAGGAGAGCGGAGAGGGATGGATCGGGCCGGGAGGAGGAGCGGGAACGAGAGCGGGATGGATCAGGCCGGGAGGAGGAGCTGGACAGGCAGCAGGATGGATGGATCGGGAGGAGGAGCTGGAAGGGCAGCTCGGGCCGGGAGGAGGAGCGGGAAGGGTCGATGGGGCCGGGCTGGGCGCGGCCCCGGGCGGGTCCCCGGTGTGGCCGGGGCTGGCGGGCACTGCCGGCTGCCCCCGCCGCCTCCCCCGGTGCCGCTGTCCCCGCACGAAGCCCCGCTCCAGGCGGTGCAGCCCCGGTGCGGTCCTGCAGGGCTCGGGCAGCGAGTGAATGCTGGGCACTGAGAGGTTAAAACGAGTAAATAAATGCTGGGCCCAGCGCCTGGGATCTAAACTATGTGGTTGGTTCTTGTTGCTTTCTTTTAAAAACAGTTGGGTTTGCTGATCTGTGTGATGGGAACTGCATGAGTCTTCTGATTTTGACTACTGTCTCAGCGACATTAGATTTCTAGAAGAAAACTATTAAAATTAATGCTGTTTGTTACTAAAATACAAGTCCAGAACATCTGACCACCACAAAAAAAAAAAAAAAAAAGTAAGAGATACGGGTTTTTCTTTGTACAGGCTGTTTTTCCATCATCTAAACCAAATTACATGCATGCATGTCTGCAGAGCCGTATTTCACTCCAGTCTTCATTTTTTCCTCATGGTAGCATTTTAATTACAAATAGCACAATGTTGTCTTCTACCTTTCACCTTGGATTCCAGTAAGTTCAAACTTGGGAATTCAAGGAAGCATCACTGTTACTGCTGCTGGTAGATATTAATTGCAGTCAGGCTGATTAGTGAACAGGCTGCTTTTCCATTCCAGCGTTGAAGGCAGACCAGGTTCAAAGCAGAGGAACTAATTCTGTTGAGACAAGGCTTCAACACCAATTTTGTTACTGTATCATAGAATGCTGTAATCATAGAATGGTTTGGGTTGGAAGGGACTGTAAAGATCATTTCATTTCAACCCCAGATGATCCAGCTCAGGCCTTGTGATGAACCAGGAGCCCACTGCATTTATGGGCAAGGTGTGCAAATACAAATCATAAGCAGTCAGGGGCATGGGTTTGGGGAGGTCCCCAAAGCCTGGCCTAACTCTTGAAGTGACCACACACTGCAGGCCACGTCTCTGGTGAACACCAGACCTACCATGAGAACAGCAGAGGAGAACGTGGGATCCAAGATTTCGGCACCCCCACAAACAACCAGCACGGGCTGCAGCCTCCGAGAGTTTTATAACATTTCAGACACGCTGCCAGTGCCTGAGGAACAGGAAGCAGCCCAGAGCTATTCGTGGAGCTTGTTAAATGTACATAACTGAAACAGGGTTTGGACAAGTACTTCTCACAGAGCTGTCCAATACCAAAGCCACTAATGAGCACATTTGCTCGGTGATTTCTCATTAAATATAATGAACATCAGGTATGCTGTATCAGATTGCCATGATTAATGAGGTTTTACTAAAATAGGTTTCTGCTAGCTCTTGTTATTACTGGATCATGCATACATTCACTGGAAAAAAAAAATTCTATTTTGGAATGCTGGACTTGAAGCATAAAATATTTTCATTGAACTTCTACTAGAAAATATACTAGAAAATATTTTCTTCAATTTTTTTTTTTTTTTTTTTTTTTTTTTTTTTTTTTTTTGTTAGAATAAACCAAGCCAACTATCTTTAATGTCTGATACTACGTTCAGATATGGATCTCAAAAGTAACCCGAAACCCTTTGGTAGGTGAACAAGTTGCTCAGTATACCCAGGACTGCACCAAACAACACTATACATTTCCTTGTCGTGCCAATAAAAGCTTCAGTTTGGAAAGGAGGTAGTTTTCATGCTTGGCTCTGACTTTGCAACTGTTCAAGCAAAATTCTGTGTCTGGGAAGACTCGTTCAAGTCTGCTGCTTGTGGGGTCAGCTGCAGGACAAACACCTGTTCAGCCCCTGCTCTCTGCTGTTCCTCTTTCCCATGCAAGAAACAAACGCAATGCAGCACACACCACTGACAAGAGCAAATTAAATTGCATTTTCTTTTTATTGAAGCACACTGTCTTTTGATCAGAGCATCTATTGAATCGTGCCAATATGCTGCTTTTTATAGCTTAAGCGTTTTCACATTTCTTAACAGTTTTTATAGTCTTAGCAGCTAACACTATTAGGATTGCAATACAGAATGTATCAGATAATACATGGCTACTTTCACTGTAGATTGCAAGAGGAAGGTGGTAAATGCTTTACCTTGTAGATAAAAGTCCCATGTAGTCATGCCAGGGATGGCCTCAAGCCCTGACTGTCATTTTTGCTTCTGCAACCCTCAAGCTTTATTAGTACCTTTAATTATAAAGTTATACCTGATCAGAAAGGCAAATCTACCTTACCTTGTAAACTGTTTTCCTTATTGAGCAGGGCTGGGTCAAGCTGTAATATGAGACCATTTAGGATGTTCTAAATTTCTGTTAATGAACTTTAAGATTCTATTTTTTTCCATTTTTGGAACTCTATTTGTGGAAAAAGTATTTTCCAAACCATTCTTTCTTATGAGCTGGGAGAAGAACACTAATTTTTAACTGCCAAAAGGTCTCTCAAGTCTTTGCTGGTGGTGGAGTTTTATATGCAATTTTCTATTTTAAAGTGGATTCCTATTCGTCACATTTTACTTTTCTTTGCAAATACAGTACAGTAGAATCTTAAAGCTTGTTCCTTGACAATCCTTGGAATGAAACCTTAGAAAGAACAAAGAACTTGACTACATGAAATTCTGATTCAGGTACTAACATCAAAATCCAGATTCTGACTTGAGTTTTGAACATAAAATAAATCTTTATCCTGAATTTGTGTTATCCTGTGCACGTGCATTTTATAAATTAAAATTTATTTATGGAATGGAGATGTTTGACAAATGACATCCCAGCTTTGTGTCATTTCCTATCTGCTCAGGGCTGGGGAGGGGGTATGATGCCTGACTGTGTAGTCAACTGCATTAAAGCTATACAGTGTGATCCTTAAATTCAGAAACACCACAGAATGTTCCTCTTAGTACTCATCTTACTGCAAGATTTGCTACAAATCTGCACTGGTTAAAACTATGTACTGGTTACACAATTTAAAGTTACCCTATTAAGAAAAGAATTACATTAAATCAATGTCAAAGAAGATTTACACAGTTCCCACAGGAATTCCATTTATAGTCTAATTTTCACAATCTAAACGAAATTAATTTTGTAGTCCCAATTCCATTTTAGGTTTACAGGTCAGTTTTGGCACCTACATTTAATGTAAGTAATACATTACATGAACTTCAGATGAATTAGAGGTGGTAGGCTTAGCCCTGCTCACAGAACACAGAGGCACAATGAGAGCAGTGCAGGATCAGAGATTCCTGTGAAAACATCTATTAAATTTCTCTCATGATACACATTAAAGGAAGGCAGGGAGAAACCCAAACCCTTCTGTGGAGTATTACAGCTGCAGGACAGAACATACCACCAAAACTGCAATTCAGGAAGGGTGGGCCCTTGCACATTTTGTTCAAAATACCATGTTCTCCTTTGATCTCAAAAAAACCCAGACGTAAGAGCCTAAGGGAGGGTCTCCGATTCCTGTTTATGCTGGACCACTCTAACCAACAGCATTTGACATTCTTCCAGGCTGCAAACCTGCCTCTGGCCCTTCTCACCTGCTCCAGGGAGGGAGAACAGACTCGAGGAGCCACACAGCACGTCCTGGGCACCAGCCCCATGACACACGAGGTGCAGGAGGGATGTCTGTGTGTGTAGATGGAGGGCAAGAACAAGAAGCAAAAAGCCACTATTCACATAAAATATGGCACAGCTGTCCATTCAGTGCAAGAGGAGTTTTGTAGCTGCATTTTCCTTTTCATAAAAACGTGTCTCTTTTCCATATCGGTGTATTAAATATCCATGGTAACAGCAGGGGACAACCAATCGATTATATACAGCAAGTGGTGAAAACAGTGCAATAAATGGTGAATGAAAGGACAACAAAAGAAAAACCTCTCCTGCTGTATTACCTTTCAGCTGAGAAACAGGAGCTGACCAGCATCCCACTACATTACATTAATGGTGTCTATGTAATAAATTAGTTCTTACCTTTGATACTGTGTTTTTGACTATGTCATATTAAAAAAAGAACAAACACAAACCTCTGCATCAGAACACCAAGGTTAATAAACCTGCATGTGAAAGCCCACCCACTATTCTAAAACCTATTTATTTATAGACAAAAGAGGAAAACAAAACTTGTGGCTGCATTTGCACTTTGCTGTCTCAAGTTATCTGAGCTGCCTAGTTAACTGTTCCTCCAGATCTGTGTTTTTGGCTACAAGCAGACCAGTTCTTGGGTTGCATCCCCAGTGCATCAACCATGCCCTGAGAGAGCCCCAGACCTCACAGTTTTAGTTTCTCATGAAATAATGGCTGTAAGTACTGACCACAAAACATTTACTCAGGACCAAAACATTTAAGACAAATAGATCTTAAGAACAATAAGCTGGTCAACACACTTGCCTTTCCTTCTGTGTGACTTACACTGCTGCAGAGAAGAAGGCCCATCTTCATCCACCCTCTTCTGCAAAGTCTGCCTTGTTGTGGAAGTATCTCTTCCATCACTCCCTGCCAACCTTATCCCCCTCTGATTTTTAGTTTACTGCCCGACAAACCAGCTGCATCCCTCAGAACTGGAGCTATCATTCCTGTAATTGTCACCTCATGGGTTTAGTCACATACAGCTGACACAGGGGAACCAGTGAATTGCCTTTTATTCCTTCATCAGCTAGCTCCCTATTAGGTTAGATCAATACATCTATACAGGAAAGTAATATAAAGAAGCACAACCCACTGTATAGTAAATTCCTCTCACCAACCTGGCCACATACAGTGCTCATGAAATTATTACAACTTGGTATTCTTCAGCTATTACTCAACAGTGGCTACACTGGCAAAAATCAATTCCTCCTTCACAAAAAAATATTTTACTAAGCAATAAAAGGGCCAAGTCCTGTCAGATGATTCAGGAAAGAAGACTTCAGCCTCCAGTTTCTGTTGTACTAAGCACAATGCAAAATAAAGATCAATGTGACAAAAGAAGAGCTCATACAAGTAAGCCAATCTTCTGTACACTACTAAGCCACATTTAAAAGCCTTTTAATCCCTTGTATCTGACAATGCCTGCTGGTTTGAACCCCAGAGAGTTAATTCATTCAGACTCTGTCAGTGAAATCTTTTTAAAGCCAAGCATGGCCACCTGATTTTCACATCTTCCAAGTTTTTATAACAATTCATGAGCTGCCCAAGTCCTGTGGATCACCTTTGCACTCAGCAGCCATGAAATAAATGGGCATGAACACATTCTCCTTGACAGAGATGTGCAGAAGACTTATGAAAGAAATACCCACCCCAAACATCACTGGGTCCAAGTTTCCTCCTCAATCACAGAGATGCATTGGCACTTCAAAGCACGTACCTTGCTGACTCTCAGCTCTGCTCAGGATGCCAGCCCAAGAGAATCCACCTCCAAGGCTGCCTTTCAGAATGAGACTGATCATGGGAAACACACACTAGGAGGGAATCCAGCCAGGCAAGGTGTACCTAGGCAGCAACCCTGCAGTCTGTAGGATGGATCTAACAGGGAGCTGCTTCAGGAAATGCCACTTCCTTGGTAAAAATGACTAATGAAAGTGGTATTTTCTACATTATTTTTTCAAAAAGCAAAAGCCAAGTCACTCCTCCCCAAACATTTAGTATGCAGAAAAGGTAAACACCCACGGCTACTATGGGAGAAGGATGGCATTTGGCAAGGCTTCCTTGGACACAGTCCACATGCAACATCTACTACGGGACAAAAATTACCAGTTTTCCCCCTTGCTAATACTGAGGAAGATAAGGACTGGATCAGTCTTGTGGTTGGGTTATAAGAGCTAGAAAAATACTTGCTTTATATTGTAGCAGTTACTAAGAGCTTTGGTGGCCCTGTCAGCTTCAGTTAAGGCCCAGCTGGGTTTCTGTGGAGGGAGACTGGTGGAGGAGGCACTGCAGGACCTGTCCAAACCAAGGATCTCTCTGCTTTGTCCTTGGGGAATGGCACAAATCACACACAGCATCATGGCAGGCAGCAGCATCTAAAAATGGAAAAGATTATTAGGTCATGTAACACCTCTTCTAGCCAGGAATGAGACCTACGTTTTCTTAAATGAAATCTTTCAAACCCTAATTAAATGTAGTCAATCCTCATTAAAGATAAATTAGGTTAGTATTTACAAGAGACATTCCTTGTGCTGCATACTATCTCACCTCATTTAAGGACATATCTGGAAATACTTTGAAATACAGTTCAGCTAGTTTCTTCTGCCCATTGATTTTTATTTCTCAGAGTACTCTGAAATCATTCCTATTTATACTTTTGAAAACAAGTTGCTGGCAGTAAGCCAAAATTGTTTAGGCCCAAATCATGACCTTCCTTGAAACTATAATCTGACTCAAGTAAACAGAATTTTCCTCACACTGTTTTTGTGAGGAGGGATGGGTGGAGAACTGCCCTATTTTTGACACACCCATAGACCAGCATTTACCCCTTTCCTCAAGCCTGGCTTTATGGCATGGGCTTCCTCTGCCCCCCAAATACGTACACCCTGTTAAACCCCCACTTTCACATCTGTGTTCATCCTGCTCACGTCCTGCTCTACAAGTAGAAGGCCAAAGGTTCTTCTAGCTAATGGCTGAGAATATGTGCAAATAAACTTCTCTAAAGCTCTTTAAATGCAGGGAATCCATGAGGTGGGCTCTGTTTGTGCTGGGACATCGTTAGATCTGACCTGCAACTGCAAGTGAGGAATGTGGCCCAATTTCCATTTATTTCAAGGTCACTTATACCCCTGCAGTAGTAGAAATGTAGCAGGATGTTAACTGTGAATTGGGACAAATGTACCTCTGGAGGTCTGTAACCTGCTAAATGCATTGTAAATGCCTAGAATTAGTAGGCTGACTTTAAAGGAGAACTCTGATTGAAAGGAATAACGTTCTTATTTAGCTGCAATTTAAGCTACAGCAAAATATGTAACAAATGTAAGATGTGGTTTCAACATGGGCTTTGATTAATCAGAATTATATTGATGCAGATACTGTGCAACAAACAGGCCAGAATCTGATGTGTGCCTCGGGTTTACCGAGCATAGCATCTTGCTTTTGACAAGAATCGTCTCAAAAAGTTCTCAGGGTGCTGCAGAATGGAAACGGATCAGAGAAAGTCTTCGCAGAGCTTTCAGAACACAGCAGTGTCGGTTTACATTTTCCCTGCTCAAGTCTAATAAACAGTAACCAGCGTTCAAAAACAGCGGCAGGAACGGGAGAGCAACAGACCAAATTCGTCTTCATTGGTTTAAAATCTGGGTCAAGGCCAGTGCTGAGAGCACTATTTCTGTGTAAAGGAAGCTGCACAATCCCCCCTCCCGCGTTTCCAGCACTCCTGACGCCCAGCCCGGGCCGGGTGCCTGGCGCTGCCGCAGCCCCGCGGGATGAGCAGCGGCGGGCCCGCGCTGTCCCGGGCTCTGTCACTCGGTGCCGCCTGCCACAGGAACGGGTTCTGCCACCCGGACCGGGACAGCCCGGCACGGCGCTGCCCTGCGGGCCGGAGCTCGGAGCGGAACGCCGCACTCACCTGGCGGGCTGCCCGGGACAGGGCCGGGCGGCAGCGGCTCCCGGGCCGCCGGTGCCCCGGCGCTGCGGCGGCTCCTCGCTCTCCGCTCTCCGGCTGCTCCGTGCGCCGCCGCGCTCCGGGCCGAGCTCTCCGGCTGCCTCTCGCCTTCCTCCCACCGGCCTCTCCCTCCGGCCTCTCCCGCTGTTTGTTGTTCTCGGAGCCCCTCCGGAGCCCCGCGCGGCGGGGACGGGCGGTGCCGGCGCTGCTGCCCCCTCCGCCTGGGAGGAGCGAGCGGCGGCGGGCGCGGAGCGGCGGCGGGGGGAGGGCAGGATTTAAACGAAGGGCGGTGACACCGCACAAAAGATTTCGATAGGCTCAAGTGAGGTTACAGCAAAGGCAGCGGGGCGGGGGAGCTCCCCCAGAGCCGTACAGTGTCTGGCTGGCAGCGCCGTCGCAGCCGCCGCTTCCCAATAGTTTGTCTGAAAGCCTGAGAAATTTAAACGAAGATTTCCTCCCCTCCTTTTTTTTTTTTTTTTTTCCTCTTTTTTTTTTTTTTTTTTTTTTTTCTTCCCTTCCCTGGGAGTTGGCTGCTCAGCCAGGGAAGATGGCAGGAGGAGCGCCAGGCCGGGCGGGTCGCAGCATCCGCGGCTGCAGCCCGCGGCCACCACCCTTGTTTGCGGGAAGAGCCTAAAGAGCCGAAGTTGTTGCGGCGGCGGCCACCGCGGGAGCCGGCGAGGAGGGCCCGGGGCGCAGGGGATGGACCGCGGCGGCGGGGAGCGAGCGCGCAGCGGCCGCGTGAATGATCGCGGCAGGAAGGAGTGAGGCAGCGGCAAAGGAAGGGGAACGGATCCGCCCGCCCGCCCCAGCACCCGGATCCGGTGGAGGTTTTTTTTTTTTTCCCTCCTCTCTTTCTTTTTTTTTTTTTTTTTCCCTTCCCCCCGCGGTGCCCCGCGTCCCGGCTCCCCGCCGTGCCCCTCTCCCCTCCCGGGCCGGCTCCCCGCGGGTGCGCGGCGGGGCCGTGCGGGGCGGGCGGGCCACACCCTCCGCGGCGCTTCCTGCGAGCCGGGGCCGCGGCGGGCGCCGGGGGCGGCACATGGTGCGCAGCCGCCGCCCCTCCGGCCCCTGCGAGCTGCGCCCGGCGGGCGCTCCCCGACCGGAGGCGCCGGGGCCGCGGTAGCAACTTGGAGGGCTGCGCCCCTGCCCCAACTCTGCGCGGCGGCGGCGCGTCCCTGAGGCACCGCGTCTGGTAAAGGGAACTTCGCGCAGGATCCCGCAGCCGGGGAGCCGGACGAGGCGGTGGAAGGAAGGGAAGCCAGCGTGCGAAAAGGAAAAGAAAATAACCAAACCGAAACAAAACGTATTTTTAGCTAAAGGATGCCAGACCGGGGCCCCGGGGCGCCCGGCGAGCGCCGCCCCGCCGCGGGAGCGCCGTAGGAGCGGAGGCTGGCGCCGGAGCGGGGCGGGCGCCCCGGCCGAGCTCGGTCCCCGCAGCAGCGGCAGCCCCGGCGCCCAGAGCCTTTTCTTGCCTCCCGGCGATTAATGGAATGATGTTGCGGAAAAGGCAGAGCGATCCTGCCGGGCTCAGTCGGGACTGCTCGGGCGGCGGCGGAGGCGGCGGCAGCGGGGTAGCGAGCGGCATGCGAGTGCCCCCCCGGCGCTATGGCTAGCGGTGGCTCCGGCAAGTCCAGCAGCGAGGTCTCCGGCGGCGGCATCCCCAGCAGCAGCTCCCTGCAGAGGAAGAAGCTCATCTCTATCTGCGACCACTGCAAGATCAAGATGCAACTGGTGGCCGATCTGCTTCTGCTGTCGAGCGAGACCAGGCCGGTGAACACCGAGAGCCTGTCTGTCTTCGGTGAGTCCTTTGAGAAGTGCAGGGACACGATCATTGCCAGGACCAAAGGACTCTCCATCCTGACCCATGACGTCCAGAGCCAGCTCAACATGGGACGCTTCGGGGAGGTGGGAGAAAGCCTGATGGAGATGGGGGAGCTGGTGGTGTCTCTGACCGAGTGCTCTGCCCACGCTGCCTACCTGGCTGCAGTGGAGACTCCGGGGGCCCAGCCTGCCATGCCTGGCTTGGTGGATCGCTACAAGGTGACCCGATGTAGGCATGAGGTGGAGCACGGCTGCGGGGTCTTGAAGACCACCCCTTTGGCAGATATGAGCCCTCAGCTCCTGCTGGAGGTTTCTCAGAACATGTCCAAGAACTTGAAATTCCTGACAGACGCCTGCGTGCTGGCCAGTGAGAAATCCAAGGATAAATTTGCTAAAGAGCAGTTCAAACTCAGTGTCAAATGTATGAGCACCAGCGCCTCTGCCCTCTTGGCCTGTGTCAAGGAGGTGAAGACCTCACCCAGCGAGCTGACCAGGAACCGGTGCGTCTTGTTCAGTGGACCTTTGGTGCAGTCTGTCTATGCTCTGGTGGGCTTTGCCACTGAGCCCCAGTTTTTGGGTAAAGCTGCCACCATTAATCCGGAGGGCAAAGCTGTGCAAACTGCCATCCTAGGAGGAGCCATGAGTGTGGTATCTGCTTGTGTGCTCCTGACCCAATGCCTCAGGGATATAGCCCAACACCCCGAAAGTAGCACCAAAATGAGCGATTACAGGGAAAGGTTGAGGAACTCAGCTTGCGCCGTCTCGGATGGCTGCAACCTGCTATCTCAGGCACTAAGAGAAAGATCTTCACCCAGGACTTTACCGCCAGTGAACTCCAATTCTGTGAATTAACCCCCACATCTTCTGTTTAGATCCCAGTCATTGCTAAAGGAAAATAATATCCCACCTCCTCACCCCTTTTTTGTATACCAAAGAATTTGCTTGGATGAGCCCAATCCTTTGATTTCATGTGGTGAAGAAGCAGAACATATTCAAATTATATGTACTAATAAAGGTAGCCAGTTTTGGCTTCTTTTTATTTTACTTTAAAGTTAAGCAAGTATCTGCAGATAAATTTTCCTTTATTCAACAAGGTCTTCACACAAGTGGTAAAACTGTTTCAAAGTTTTTTATATTTGGGGAGGTGGGGGTATCTTAGAAAAAGGAGAAAAAAAGAGCTTTAATCGCGCTGGGTGCGGTTTTTAAAGTTTGTCTTGTCTTGTCTTCCGAAATTTCCCTTCTAAATTTTGCTGTTCGGTTGTGCAGGAAAAAGGTTACCTCAGTTCTTACTCATTTAAAAAAATGAAAAATCCCAACACATAGATGATGGATGTAGCTACTATTTTGTTTGTTTTTGTTTTGTATGACTTTTTTTATTTTGCATCAAGTGTTAGGTTAGAAGTGCATTTGGTGTGTAGGAGTGGAAGGACTGGAGGTTGTGATTATGTTTTCCATGTGTCGATTTCCAAACTGGGGGAAAAGCTACTGTGAGTGTTTAAACAAACAAACAAAATTACACTATAACAAAAGTGATTTTTAATTTTTTTTTTCCAATGTCAGTTTTTATCTTGCATGTACTGGAGTATTTATTTCATCTATTAAAATGTTATGTTTCTCAGATGCTTTTCTGTGAATCTCTTAATACTTGAATAATTGAACAACTAGGCCTGTTTGTATTGTATGTCATTTCCCCCAGGGAATGGGTGGTACAAACGTAACTGTAAGTTCTAGACAGCAGCATACAGGCTTCAATTCAGTTCTTTTATTTGCATAAATACTGTCCCTCTCCCAGTGCTACCCCTCCTCCTCAGGAGCCTCTGACAGAGCTACTCCAGTTGTGTCTGTGGGCAGCTGGGCAGTGCTGCATACACTGGGATTGCTGTGCACTGGGACTGCTCTGCAGCAGCAGGGCACAGCCTGCCTTTGTCTTTATCAGCATTCGGTGTTACCTTATGAGAAGGTTTTGTATTTTAATTCTTGCAGATGTTGTGGGCCATCTGTGTGTTAGATCTGTGAGTTTCAGTATTCTTTCTTGAAAAACGTAACTCTTTAAGTTTAACTTAACTCTTCTCTTGGTTAGCCCGGCGTGTGCCATATGTCTTCTGGGGGGATTGTGAAGGCTTGTTTGAGTGGGTCCTGTAATTCCTCAGGGGTTTGTGTTGGAGCTCCTCAGCAGAGATTTCTATCAAAGCAGTTTGAGTTTTGTGTTGTAGATTCCAGGAGACCATGGGTAACTTTGGAGGTGCAGCCGACCTCCAGTTGAATTCCTTGGGAGGTGGGAGGGGGGGCTCAGTGCATACTGCAGTAGTTCCCAGAGTTGCAATGACGAATGTTGTCAGCCTGGTCTTTGTGGCCCTGTGAGATCTGTTGCCTTCTGTATGTTCTGTTAGAGATAAATAGAAGAGCAGGTCTTCGGGAGAGGAGGTTTTGTTTCTTTGTCCTGTTCCATTGTGTAATTATGAGGTTTTCTTACAGGTCTGCAGATCGAACCATGTTGAAAGCTATTGGAGGAAGCACGTTAAAAATGTTGTTATTGTGGCTTAAACCTTTACGAATACCATCCTATTTATTCCTTTGATGAAGGAAACCTTTGGGCTTTGGGTATGGAATGGACCTGGAGTAGTGAAAGGTCTTTGTTTTATAGCATTATTGTTTCTCTTGCATATGATGCTTTACTGGAGTGAAGCGTTACTGGGTAGTGGGCAGATACATCTGTTGGAGGAGATACAAGCTATATCCATATCTTCAGGGTTAGAGAAAAATAATTCCTTGAGTACTGTGGACCTCTGTGTTAGGTTTTGTTTATATTTAAGTGGAACTTTTCTGACTTCAGTGTATTGTATGGACAAGACTCTTCTTTGCCCCAGTCAGCCCAGGCTGCGCTCCTGCGGGGTGTGATGTTCTCACCATGCGGTGTGTGCCACAGAGGCACGGGTGCCCACAGCCATGGGGGGAGGTATAGAAGTCCTCTCACTGTTTTTTAACAGATAAATATGTGCACACAGTGTTGTAACTTTGACCGAGATGCCTCCACAGGTACTCCTAAGAGGCTCTCCCATGTGCACACAAACGTTTTCCCATCTGTGGCAGCAGCAGCTGTCGGAGGCTGGAGGGACTCGTGGGAGGCCAAGGCCATCTCCAGGGCGGTCCCGTGGCTCTGTGCTGGTTGC
Organism: Prinia subflava; assembly: GCF_021018805.1. Lineage (NCBI taxonomy): Eukaryota > Metazoa > Chordata > Aves > Passeriformes > Cisticolidae > Prinia > Prinia subflava. Next base: position 8,484,088 of record NC_086261.1, read on the forward strand.
GGATCTGCTCGGCTGTCCTTCGTATCTCCCTCCCTGGCGGGTGTCTCCGTGGGAGCTGAGGCACCTCAGAGCGAGCGTTCCTGCCTTCCCCGTGGCTGTGGGAAGGAGGAAGAGGGGCAGTGCAGGATGTGCTATCTCCTGCCGCAGACAGGAGCAGAGGAACCCGCTCCACCCTTCCTGCGCGGATCCTGCCCGGGCCAGGCTGCGTGCGGGACGTGCAGGGATGGGGCTGCGGAGCTGCAGGGCACAGGTACACCAGCATCCTTGGCTCCAGGTCTTTTCACTGTGACCTACATCGGGGAGGCCTCCTCCTTCCAGAGACAAACCAGAGAATTCTGAAGGGCAGCTCTGCAGAACCTCTGACAAAAAAAAGTAACGTCCCACTGGCTCTTTTGATGTTTCTACTTAATAGCTTTTGGTGCTGCTGGTCTAATTAGATCCTTTTTGATTCATTTACACATTATTGAGGTTATATGGATCACAGTACAGCCTCCTTATTACCTCTGCTTATGAAAGGCACTGTATTATTAACAATGATAATGCTGATTTTTGTTGTGGTAAGATCTTGTTTGAAGTGGTTTAGTGTAATTTTTGTTTTAACAAGGTTACTGTAGATTCTTCCTCTCCTTTCTTATTATATTTTTAAGCGAGGTACATGCATACGTATATAAATAAGTACGTATCATCTTCTTTTTTTAATACTGAAAGAAACCAGACTTCCCTAGGTCTTCCCTTGCTTTTGAGCTGTGTGAGTTCTGGAAGGATTCAGTTTTATAAATAAAGTGGGAAATGTTGCCAGGCTATGATTTTTTAACTGATTAAAAAAATACATACACACAAATAGTAAATTCATCAAAGTGACTTCCTGTAACATTTTAAAACAATAGTAATTTTAACAGTTCACAATGTTCAATCATTTCTTTTGAGAGTACAGCTCGCTCAAAGGGAGGCACACACTGCACCCTGGCCAGTGTATCTGCCAGAATCTGTGCTACTCATGTAATTAGCACAGCAAAGTTGAAAAAGAAAGTTTTGATGCCAACAAGCACAACTTGCACATTGTGGCTGAAAAAAATTTGAGTCTTTTTCACATGCTACTAAGTTGGAATATATGTATTTTAAATGCTGTAGGGCCACATTTATAAAGAGTTAATGTATCTTGTGATAATTTCTTTGGAATTTATTCCTATAGAATACTAATTCTGACACAAGACATTAGTTCAGTGGGTAGATTCATGTTGTTTGTTTACTTTGTACTCTCTGGGCCAGAAAAAATACAAAATGGGTGAGTTTTGAGGGTGCACTTGCAGGGCCCATCGAGGTCAGTGACTGGCACTGTACTTAGGCCCCTGTTCCCAAAGGCTTCCACAGCATTTAAGCCAGCTGGTACTGTGACTATTTCAACATGGCCTTACACAAGCATGAGATGTCTTTTGATGTGGAGTCTTGAGGGGAAAAAAAAGTTTTAGGGTTCTTGTATCACATATGTCATAGACTACTCTAATAGTGCATTTAATAAAATGGTTAACTTATTTCTAAAGACATTATGCAATGCACATTTGTAGCCAAAAACAACGCTATCCCCACCACAAGAGAAGTAAGCTTGTTTTTTAAATGTACTAATTTTTTAACAGGGAAGAAGCTGACACCTTTGTATTGTCTGTAAATTTGATACTATCTTGTGGTTGCTGCTTCAGCATAGGGAAGGTCATTATTGATGTAATACAGCAGCAGAGTTGGAGTTTGAGATCAGAGCAATGTGTTTTCTGATTCTAAAAAAAGTAAGTTGTGTAAGGCAACCAGTAAACCAGCAGCAAAATGCCATTGGAAAGCAAGTACACTATTAAAGGGAACTTGCAAATGTAAAGCCATGCTATTTTTCAAAACTAAGACAGAGAAAAAAAAAGACCCTGGGTCAGATAATTCCCTTCACTTTTTACCACAGGAAATGATCAAAGTAGCAGAAAATCTGCTCTTTTTGGCCAAACTTCTGTCAGAGACAGAAGGGGTCCAGCCAACACATGGTGTATGCAGCCTTGCAGTAACAGGGGATGTGGCTGATGGGAAAGGAGGTGGGACCAGAGAAAATCTGTAGGGTAATACCTCTTATTAAACCCACAGGAATTTTCCTATTCTAGATTAAACAGTGGCTGATCCAGTAAAGCAGATCTAAGCACAACCTTTCTTCCAGGGCCGTCAGAGGGCTGGGAGTGAGGACGTGGGGCCGGGAGTATTTGGGATGCTCTGTGTTCAGCAGCTGTGTTTGCAGGGAACCAGAGGGGCTCTGGGGTGGCCCTAGACATGTAAGAAATACAGGCACAACGTGTACCTGCCAGAAGAGTTTGGTGGGAAATGAAGGGGTTGGGGTTTATCTTTCTTTGCTTTCTTCCCTATCGGGCTCTTTGCAGACTTCACAAGCAGAAGCAGATGGTAGGGGCCAGTACATTTTACTTCTTTGTTCTTGCTGCCTGTGAAAGGTGCCAGATGGGCAATGATAAAGATAGAAATTCTCTTCCTGTAGCCCAGGGATAGCGGAAAATGCAGAGCTTCAAGGCTGCCCTATCCTCACAGGATCACCATAACATGTTTTTTTGGGCCCACTGTTTCACTCTTTGATTTTTTGCCAAGAAACTGCCAGAAAATCCCAATGGCAACTTAACAGGGGCATTAAGGACCAGTTAAATATTTCCCATATGACACCAAACCACCACCAGGTCTGGATCACTCACAAATGATCTAAAAAGTAGGTGGGCTAGGTATGAAGTGCAAGACCAGATCCTTCATATGAATAATTCAGAAAATTAAATGCTGTATACTCGGAGGTGTTTACTTACTTGGGAATTTGAATTAACATATTTTTTTATATGTAAGACTAGTTCAAAAGTATATTTAATTTACATATTTAGCAGCAGTACTCAGAATCATCTTCTTAATGAAGACAGACATCTATGGACATGAAGGGCCTTGTCCATGACTTCAATTAAATACTAATGTTTTCCAAACTATGTTCAAATGTTAAGCGTTGTTTTTTGTGTGGCAAAGTAAGGAATTACATATTGATTTTCATTAATCTGAATATTTTCCTAGAGCTAGTTTTATTGTACTGGAGTCCTTTGAACCTAAGAGGATTTTTTATTTTGTTTTTTTAAAACCACGCAGAGTATGATGCTATATTCCAACAAGTCAAAAGCAGCATTTCAAGATTAATGCAGAGATTCCTGGGGTCTTTTGTCAGCTTGCCAGGCTCTTGTTCCTGTTCTAACGTAATTCTTTATAATTTCCTTTTATGTTAATAAAGACTTCTTGTGGCTGTAAAAGTTGAAGTTGTCTCACTCCATAGACAGCCTGGTTCTTATGTAGATACTATTTAGATAATTTAGAAATCCTGCTGGTTGCCAGATGGAGCTCTTCTGGGTTTTATGTTAAATACTTGGAAAGCTAAATAGTTTGATTTTCCTCTCCTCCCTCCCTCAATAAAAGAAACACTTGAAAAGTGATTACTAACAACTTGCTTAAATTCAATTTTAAAATCAAATTATTTTCAGGTGAAGTGACTGGAAGTATGAGATGTCTCAGAGTAGTTGGGTTTTGGTTTGACTTACCTGGCAAGATCTTAAACGAGCAGTTTTTCTGCAGTTTTGTTTGGGCAGCAGGAACCTGAACTTTAGTCTGGGGATAGAGGACACAGCCCTGAAGCCTGTTGGGCACTGGCACTGCTGAATTTCTGTTTCATCCTGAATGCACACCAGGTGTTCCCCCAGGTCATGCACAAGCACTGGGAGTCAATGTCCCACTAATCATAATTCTGTTGTTGTCAACTTAGAAAATGTCAGGAGAGCAATTCTGGCCCTCAGGGTTATGTTTTTTAAGTACAGAGTAAGAAATTGCCCTTTCCCAGTCAATTTTTTTCTGTATGTATTGATTCTGTCTGGTTCACATTACATATAGGAAGTCTCTCAATTGGCTGTTCAGGTGCACTTTGGCCCCTGTTTGCATTCTGAACATGCACACGATGGAAAAAAGTGAGAAAAGTCATCTCAATCTGTATGTGTAGAGTGACAAATTATAGGCCCTGCAGCACTTCTGAATTGGCGTGCAGTTAATGCTCTGGTCTTATTTAAATGCTTCAAATTTAGCCAATGTTTAAAAATTTACTTTCTGTTTAAAAATTTACTATGAAATCAATCTGTTCTGGCTATATTAGATTCATAGTTCAAAAACTTTATCCTGTTTCATCATCCTAAAGTAGTCATTGGTCTAAAATTCTTCAGTCTCTGGGTCTGGCTTAAAAAACAAAAAGAAATTGAGTCCTGTATTTCAGTTTTAGTATTTTTGAAAGCTTTAAAGCTAATGAGCTGACCTATTTTTAAATTACAGAGCATGGAAAAATAGTGGGTGTATTCTTTTTCATGCTGAAGTGAGCTATTGTTTCTCTGCTCATAATTAAAAACTCGCTTTTTAGAAACTCAGATAGGTCCTAGGCACTGCAAGAAAGTCTGTAAGTGAAACTGCCTGCATGAAATTTCCTTAATACTGAGTTTGGACATGGATCCATTCAGGATCTGTAATCTTGTTGTGTCTTGAGTGGGCTCAAGAGCAGTTGTTGAAGTGAGCACTGCATGCTCCAGAGATTCCAGCACTATCTCTCGATCTCCTGATGGCTGCTGCAGGTTGTGATACTCTCAAGAGTGAAATAGAGGACTGAAAAAAGCTATGACCAAGAGAGGCTCAGAGGGATGACACAATTTAGGGTTTTTAACGGGAAAAATGGAGAATATTTGGTCAGAACTGTAGGTGTACTTAGGGGCTTAACTCCCACTGATTTTCAGTGGGAGGTGTATGTCTGCATGTTTTGTGGGCCTGGTCATTTGTGATGAACTTTGAATGCCTGTGGTTTTAAATTAATTTAGGATGTTGGGTAGACTTACTGAAGCTCTAGGAAGCTAGGGAATTTGCAGTTGAAGTACCAGCATTGGCCATGATCGTGTTCCTGCCATGCTGACCCTCCTGCATGGGTTACAAGTCTTGTTCTCCTTGCAGGCCCCCTGGCTGGCCACAGGCCAGAGGCCCAGCTCCACCTCACGTGTCATTTATGGCTGCCAGATGCCAGCACTGTGCATCTTTCACATCACAATCGCAGATTTCATCCCTGTGCCTCCACCCTCTGCCCCTGGTGCAACACCCAGATGTGGAAGAGAGATCCCTTTGTACTCTGTGCACGTTATCCCTGTAGAGGGGATAGAGGATAGATCCTGGTAGAATATATCTACCAGTAGATAGATCCTGGATAGATCCTGGTAACCAAGGGCCCCATGGCATTACAAACATTCCTGTTCTCTCTGGGTGCAAATTCCAACCACCTCCATGCCAGTACATCCTCTCCAAATGTGTCTGGAGGAGTTGCCCCAGATCTGTGTTCCCTGGATCTGCATTTCAGATTTCTCAGAGCTCTAAAGCTCCTCAGAAGGAAGGGTAATCTGCCTTGGGTATTTATGAGGTGATTTGAGCTGGGGGGGAGGAGGGGGAGCTGGGTAGTAGGTTAGTGGCCAGCTTAAAGGTAGAGCCCTTAAGAGGTGTCCTTTTGGGCTTTTGTATGGCATTTTGTGCTTCTATTTTACCTAACTCTGCTGTTTGCTAACCTTGTGTGTTGAGCTGATCTGCAGCTTTGAGTTCAGCAAGACAGAGGAGGCATCTGAATTTACACTGCTCTGTAATATCTATTTATTGAAGACTCTTCTATGACTTTCCTATATTGGACCCTGAGGCGTATTTTCTTATCTTGCCATGAGGTTTTTGTTTATGAAAATTACCTTCAGTTTCTCTCCAGCTGAAGAAAATAACTCCAAAGGAAACCCTATTTAGTGTATTTATCAAAGTCCTTACCTATCTTCTTTTTATGCATAATTTCAAGATAATTAGATGAAAATCACTTTCTTTGAGAAAGTAATTTTACTCCTAAATATCAAAGTCATAGTCTGAAACTTGTGAGCTTTTTCTTTTGTATGTGATTAAACCCACATCTGTTCACTTGGGTAGAACAGAGGAAGAGCCATGTTTTTCTGTCTTGGTATGTAAGACAACAAAAGACCAAATGTTCTTCTTTAGTTCACTTTCATGACTGTACTGTAGTACACAGAAATGTCTGGCTGCATCAACAGTGCTGGTTTGGACACTGAGTGTCCTTTGATTACAGGCCCAGCACTTTGCAGACACTTGTTTTGGGGGGAAAAAGAAAAATCTGGTGAAGGACCATGTTAGTACATTATATTGTTCTGTATTAGGTTTGGTTTGTCTAAAACAAGAAAGCTCAAATCAGAATTATGTGCCAATTCTTTATGAGATCCCACTCATTTGGCAAATGAGTTGCATTAATTACCTCTTGTTTTCTGTACTGTGTCATTACAGAAGAGAGAGCACATGCTGCACTTGTGAATGAAATAATTCACCCACATCTTTGAAGCCTTTGCTGTCTTTTTCCCCTTTCCTTTGAAAATAATGGTGGTCTGTAGAAGACTTTCTCTGGTTGATAAATACACTTTGCAAATGTATAGTAGTGATCAGAAAGAAGCTTCAGTAAAACAGACTTCTAAAATCTGGTAAATCTATCTGATAGAAACATTATAAAAAAAAAAAAAAGAGTCAAAGTACTTTTTAAAAGCTCTTCCCAAAGGTATTACCTCAGCCATAGTTTTACCTGGGTTGCTGTTACAGTCATTTACTGTTACTGTGGTCATCTCCTCCCCATGAGATGATTTTAGAAGATGGATGGGTTTCACTTATGGAAGATGCAGTTGCTCACTGGGTTTGGATCCTTTTTAGACTGTGATCCCTGAGATGTTGCAGGTTCTTCCTTGTGAGGCTGCATTTTAGATCTGGGGTTTCCATGAATCACTGATGTCCAAGGAAAATCACTCCTGTCAAGAGAACAGAGCATAAAGAATGTTACAGTACAGCTGTAGGAAAATGCTGTAAGATGGACACTTCTCCTTCAATAACTCTGAAATAGCCCCTCGACCTCAGGACTATTAATTCCCAAATTTAAAGAATTTCAGCTGCCAAAAAGCCTACATGATTCACGAAAGCCTTCCTTCATATTTTACTCTTTTTAAAGTCTATTTAACAAAATAATAACAGGTTAAATATTGGGGAGTTCATGCCAAAAAATAGCAGGTTTTTTCTATCAATGAGGAAAAAGCAAACTGCTTTAGTTTTCAAAGTGGGTTGCAAAACAGTATTTCTTTTATTCATTAAGATGCTCTGTAACTAAGTTATTCTAGTTCTTACATTGTTCTAAAATATATTTTTACTGTTGATTTGCATTGACGTTCTATAGTTTTATTTTAGAGAAGTGCTCAGCTTGTTTATGTGCTTCAGTGATAGCAACTATATAAATTTGTCCTCAGAATCAAATAATTCTGGTTTAGTGACAGATTGAAATTATATTAAATGTATTTCTAAGGGAAAAAGCTAGCACTGTGCCAAAGTCAGATTGATGATAATTTCAACCTAGTAATTTTAAATGCTGCTGTATTTGTACTGGTGTTTGAGGACTCTTGTGAGCCTGAAACATATAATTTTCAAACTGTTTAATTTCACCACTCCAGAAAATACAGAATTCTCAGACCAGTGTTTGAGGGGAATTATAGCCCTTTAGAATGTGCTCAGCAAAATGTTCTTTCTTAGGTCCAGTTTGCAGAGTGAGTCCTACCTGCAGATATGAAACTGGGATGTGCAGGTTTAGCATGTTCTGAGAGAGGTTGTTGTAATGTTAGTGAAGAACTGCATCACCTGAGGTTTGGGTATTTTGAATTTTCAAAGAAACACAGATTTTTTTATTATTATTATTTATAAGCAACCTTTTAAATTAGTTTTTTGATATGAAAGCCCTAGAAATGTTTTATTAAATATGTCACCCCTCTTTAGTTCTTGTCAAATAGTTCCATTGCTTATATATTTATTTAATTATTTTTTAAAACACAGCACAGTACCCTGTGCAAATAAGAAGTGTTGATGTTGGCAGCAAAGCAGTTTCTGTTTTCAGTGATGACAGAGTTTATACCATGGTTCTTCTTCACTGGATAAATTCTTTGTGTCTGACATCTCCAGATAGACAGCAGGTCTACCAAATTACTACTAAATACTCATTAAATACTAAGTAATCATTAAATTGCAAAAAATCTGCATCAGAACTAGCAGCTACTTCAGAACTTCTGTCTATAAGCAGGGACCTATATGGAAATATATTTGGCAGTAAGGTAAATGCTTATCATGGTTGTGCCCTGCCAGTGATTTTGAGTCTCTGCATGTTAGGACTGGGAAGAAAAGTGGAAACTTGTTTGGTCAAACAGTACAGCTCCGTTCTCAGGGAACAAAAAAGCCCTTGCAGAGTTAGCTTGGATGAGCTGATAAATAGGGAGCTGGAGCTTGCTGATAACTGAGGGGGTTGTAGAGCACATCGAGTCACAGGAGCTGTTAAGGACAGTTGGGCCAAGTCTGCTCACACTGAACCTTTTTTCTTCATCAGAACAAAAGCTGTATTGTCTATCCCAGGCTGTCATGTATCTTCACCCTTGAGGACTGTGCCTTTTCTAGAAGCACAGATAAAACACAATGCACCTGTTTCCCATGAGATATGTCCCAACAGACATCACTTCTTTTGTGTCTGTCGTGGTCCTGAGGATGGCAGTATGTAATGCTGTCCAGTGATGCTTTACTTTTTTCTTGCTTTTTACACTGTCACTCACATATTCCTTAGTGCACATCATCAGACTAGAAGCCATAATTCACCTCTGTTTCTATTTCTTCTCTAATGCTTCCAAAGATCTCTTGTACTGACTTATAAAAACAGCTGGAGCTGCAGCATCACTCCATTTCAAGCCCTGAATTGTGTTAGCCATTACGTTGGTTCCACACACTGCTTGGGTGGAGACATCAGCTAAAATTCCCAACACGGCCCAGAATTCCAGCTTTGTGTAAGTGGTGGTGACTTTCTAATTTTTAACAACATTACACTAAAAAATAGGATTTTTCCCAGAGCAATTTACCAAGAGGGGAAAAATGGAAATACTGTTTGAGAATGACCTTCCCCCCAGTGATCTGGGGTGACGTTGGCTGACGTCTGATACTGCTCAGCTTCCCTGCCGTGGTTTTGCAGTGGTTGAGTGCTTTGTCATCACTACTAAACAGAAAAACTGCTGAGCTCACTGAACAGTTTGTGAGGGGTTTGGGAAAGGGCAGGAGGACTTATGAATGCAACTGCAGAACAAAATATTCCTGAAGTTTACCTGAAACAAACATGGGTTCTATTCAACCAGATTAGAATGCATTGATTCTAGCAATTTCTTCAATCTGAACTGCTATTCTTGACCCCAAGATCCTGAGAAACAGAGAAGGAGAGATAAAAAAAAGGAAATTACTTTGCAGCACTCCAGCATGGGAGCAGGATGTTTTGATTGTCTCCAAAAGAGAGGCAGTGCTGTAATTCTCTTTCGTTTTTGTCCGCAGAACTTGAAAAGATTTTTCCTAGAAATGTGTAATGGGACTGTCAGAAAACAGACCCCTCCCCTTCCCAGTAGTTTCCTGCTGAAGTCATTTAAGGCCTCTCAGAGCTTTCATCTGTGTAGGCACTGAGAGCTCATGGGCCAAGATTTTTATTTTTTTTCGAAGGGAATACTAGCAAAACTGAGGCACTTTTTAAAAAGTTAGGAACGAAAGTTGGAAGTTTCTGTGCATGTGAAGCTGGCTCTCCACTTAATCAGTTTCTCATTTCCCTTCTGTTTCCGCCAGTCCCAGTGAAGTGGCTGTAGGTGTTTTTCTTGTTTTAGGTATTGCTAAAAGCATGTATGTGGGCTGCCCAAAGGGGCGGAGAGGGAAGTTGTTCCTGACTTCACTTCTGGGACTGTCTGTTCAGAGCTTTGCACAGGAGGTGACTTGGAAAGGCTTGTGAATTCCATTTACTGTGCACTCAGACCTGATGATCGCAGTAGGCTGAGCACACAAAACCTGCTCTGCAGGCAACAGCCCTATGCAGTAGCTATTTAGAAAAAAAATCCCTTTGTGGAACTGGCAGATAGCCTGCATTTGCAAAGATGGGAATTTTTGTTGGTTATATATACTACGTTTAACACAATGATCAAGGCAATGTGCTCTTAGAAGAAACCATTACTACTCTGAATAAATGGATGCTACTCAGCATGCATTTTCTGGTTGGACTGAATTCAAGCCTCCCATTCTGAAAAGGATGGCTTTTTTGGATCGCATTCACTTGTCTCTCAGACAAATCTGTAGAGTGGATTTGTTCCCTAGATGAATGATACACATTTCATCCGGTTTCTTTCAAGTTGAATTCTGCCTGGCACAAGAATGATAAATGTTTTTTTCTTTCACCTTCTGTTTAGAAGACCATGTTGTATTGTGAAAGATGAACTTTGTTCTCAAGAGAGATGAACTGCATTCAGAGGTGGATTTACTGGTTTGTGATGCTACAGCAGTGCCATAGGCACCTCCTCAGACAGGCATACATTACATTGGGGTAGTCCTGAGCCTTAGTCACACTGCACATATGAGCTCTTCTGTAAAGCTTTAATTGGAAGTTATATGTCCTTAAAGCTTAGAGGAGTTTCCTCTCTAGGGAGTAAATTTCCCTATTTTGTTTTTGGAGGTAGTAGAGTATACAAGTATAATATACAAGTATTTCAGCCTTGGAGAATGAAGAGCTTCCTGATGTCAGCTGGCTATTATAAATTACATATGCATTGAAGAGAAGAAAATGCTAGTATTTAAGTAGGCCACCAGCATGCTGTGAATGCAATCCACTGCATTCATATGATATTTAAAGTGTATATTTGCATTTGCCATGAAACTGTGCATACCTAATGTGTAATTTTTGGGGCTTTCCTTGATCCAGTGGATAAAGAAGGTCCGTGAGCTGAGTACAGCCTAAAGAATAAATTTACTGCTTTGAATTAAACTCCTGATCAGATCCCAGGATGACATTTGGAACAGCTGAACTAGTCAGTACACTTGGAGAAAAACTAAAGTTCACTCCCAGCATCTGACCCTTATCCTGCAGTGCTGGCAAGCCCTGAGCATCACCTGTCCCTGTCACCTCCCCACATCCCATCTGTCCTTGTGATGAGACCATAAGTTTGAGGCCAGGCAAACGAGGTGTTCTGTGGCCTTTTTGATGAGGGCTGATGCAGCCTGAAGTGAGAACACGGCACTTTTAGAGAGTCTGGATTCAGGTTGTCTGCAAAGGCCACCTGGAAAGGAGAAGGTTATGTTGTGGCTCAAGACCTGATTCTAGGAGGGGCCATCTCAGGTACAATTTAAGCAAACCTGCTTAATTTGCTATGGTTCTATTTGTGCTGAAAGCTTACCTTTCCCAAGCTTTCCCAAGGCTTTAGATCTTTACCTGCTTGCTGAGGTATTTTTGTTTGTCTGTCTTATTACTGGAATTATTCTTGTTGCTTAACTACAGTGTTGGCAAAAGTTCTTGTCATACTGAAAACAAGATTTGAACTGAATCCAAAGACTGTGGAGTGGGTGCAGCTGTATGATGGGGAGGAGCTGGCACATGCTAAGATTTGAAACTATTAACCATGTATTCAAGGAAATGGCATCTGAAATGCCTTTATTTCAGGTGGTAACTGATAATTTTCACCAAGTGCAGCTTTTGATTTTTATTATAACTTTTTCTGTCAAGAGGCTAAGACTAGCCAACCCTACTTTTGTGAGTTAGCAGTGGTAATTAGAGATGCCTGGTGTACTGTACTGTGATATGTACATACATTGGTAAAGATTGATAACAGGAAAGCTGTCACTCAGAAACCATTCTGCCAAAATGTCTGTCTGCTGTTTGGCCCCTTTTGTAACGAATGGTGCCAGTCACCACAAGTCACTGGGGGTGACCTAATGACCAGTCACCACTAGTCACCACCTAGACTCAGGGCAGCAGCATTTTTATACAGAATTCCTTTCTGTGAATTCCCTTCTAAGAACCAGCAGAACAGCTGGCTCAGTAACTGAGGCATACAGTCTTGGTGACAAAAAGCTGTACAAGCAGTGTAAGCCTTCCTTGTGAAGAACAGAACAGTCAGAGCTGCTGGCAGAAAGTGATAAGAGTGTCAGTGGCTGCCTAGGTTAGGGAAGGATTGGGTGTGTTCAGTGAGGGGACAGTGTTTGTTTAGGTCTTTCCTCCTGGGACTGCTTTAGTATTTCAAGCACGTTTGGGAACTTTTCCCCCAGTGGTCTAAGATGTGAACTGGACAGTGTGTACAGATCTGAGAGAACAACACTTAGCAACGCTTCAGAAAAAGCAGTTGCATATCCTATAATGACAGCTTTGTTTCTGGGTGCCTGTGTAGACTCAGTTTTTGTTTGCTGGCTTTTCTTTCAGCTTAAAATACACAAGAAGATGCCTGTTGGAGCTGAAAAAACCTGAAGATATACAAAACTGTAGAGTAAAATGGAGCTGGAACCAGCCCTGTCTGGGGAGTCCCGATGTGTGCTGTATCAGAGGGAACAGCTGGGGTCTGCTACTGACACCATTATGAAACCCACATTACTTTCCACCTGACTGTAAGCTTAGTGTGCCTGCCCTCTCCAGCAAAATGGAGAGCTGATGCTTGTCTCCTTTTTACTCAGTGTCTGTGGGAAGGTCATTGAGAGAGCATTGCCTGAGTCACTTTGTCACAAGCCCATTCAAAAGGCATTTGCTGTACATAAACTGCTCAAAGATGAGGAGCAGACAAAGGGACATGTACAAGTTGCTATTCAGAGATCTTGAAACATAAAAACACATAGCTCTGAAGGAAAAGGCCAAAACCCTGAAAATAACTGGCCAGGGTAATGGAAACTGTTAAAAGAATGATGGGGAGCAGCCACAACCATTGCCAAAATCATTACATTCATCAAGCTGAAAAACGAGCCCGGTGGTAGCTGTACATCCAGACAGCCAAGACATCCAAGGAATATTGGTAATTTATCCATTTGCCTGGCTGGGATCTCATCCACACACCAGCTCAGGGGACACTCCAGAGGGGCTCCCAAAACCCCAGGCACTGAGCTGAGTCTCTGAGCAGGACTGGGGCTCCTCAGCAGTCAGAAAGTGTCACTGAGGAAGTGACAGGTCCAGGGGAGCTCTGTGTGCAGACCTGGGATGGTGATGTTAACTTGGCTTGTACAGGGCACTCCAGAGCCTGGGCCTGAGCCCTGTGTGTGCTGCCAGTGGGGCTGGGTGCATGCCAGAATCAGGGACCCCCGGAGGTCTCTGGAAATGGAGGTGCAGCCTTGTGCAGCTCTCCTTGCAACACAGCTTTTCCCAGCAGAGCATGATTGCTGTAACACAGACAGGGAGCTTTGCTCTGCACATGCTGAGTGCCCTTACCTCTCTCAAGTGTCCTAACTAACACAATTAGATTAAACTAAGAGGAATTGGGCCTAATCTCATCTCTGTCTTAGATTCTGCCACTTCTTTTCAGACCCAGAGAAAGGACTTTGAGCCCAAAATTCTGTCTGTTATTTCCAATTAGACCAACTGGTCCAAAAAAAGATTTTTTTTTTTGTTTATGTTCATTTTCTACAAACTCTGTTTCATTCTTGCTACAATACAATTGTTAGTTCCATCCTGGAATGATTGGCATGTTTGTAAATTGGAATAAAAGGATCTGAGCTGAACTGTTAACTAAACTGGAAAAAAAAAAAAAGCAAAGCTATGCATTAATGTAAGAAAGCTGTCATTAAAGGGGCACTGTTTTTAATACAATTAAAAGTCAAATATTATGGTTACCATAATATCAAGTCATTCTCCCCACAATTCACCTCTTAATTAGGACAAAACTTTCCCCCTAAAGTATTTACTTTCTTTTTAGACAAAACTGTTGCTATTTAATATCTAGCTCATTTTAAAAACTACTAGCAAGGTGGAGTCAACAGACAGTGGCATTACAACAAACTCCACTTTTTGGGGTTTTTTTGTTTGTAACCTTTTGTATGATATTTATATTACGTTATGATTTCTTTTTTACACTGACCAGCATCCTCAGATACAACTGCAAAGACTTGATGAGGTAACAGTGAACACGAGAATATCTGAAACTATCCTGGATGTCCCCTTGCAATCCATCAGAACTATGAAGTGAGGTCAGTGTCACCTGCATTAGCAAAGTGAAGGGGACAGGGACAGCTTCTCACTTCTTCCATTCAAGTAAACATTTAAAAGACAAAATACTCTCCAGTGTGGAACTGAAATGTATTACAGAATGATTCACATCAAATAAATAAATGCTTTTCAGTTGCAATCATTCCCTATTGAGCTGAAGTGGTATTATGCTGTTTTAATCTCATCAGTTCCAGAAAGCACGCACAAATGAAAAGAAGTGATTTTAACACTGTAGGAGGGGGAATAGCAGCTTGCACAGAGCATCCAGCCAAAGGAAGAGGAATAATTTTACAATGACTGACCTCAATTCTATGCCAGTTTACAGATTCTATTACAATTATTTTCATTATAATTTTTCCACTTCATTCCTGATGAAAAATTAACCCTGCATGGTAACCCATCATTCTTTAACCTATCTGCAGTTTCCACAGAAGAATTTAAAACACTTATAACCTTTTCCCAGTTTCATCTGGGATCCCACCTTCACAGAGAAATTCAACTTCTGCTGCCATCTGCAACAATCAACCTTAGAGGGTATCAACAAACATAGGCAACCACCTTTTGAAATTGTCCTTTTGGGCTCAAATGCACACACAGGAACACTCCCTGCCTAATGCTGGAACACAACCACCTCTTTGGTGAGCAGCATAAGTAATATGACAGCTTGTAGAAATACTAAATAATCATCTACTTACCCTGGAGCAAGAATTGAAGCAGTGGGAATGTATAACATTTGAATCAGCATTTGTTGGAGAAACATTTCTCTTGTGACACAGAAACCTTACTGGCTGCAAACATCCAGAAATTTCATAGTGCTGTACCTAAAGCTGGTAAATTCTGCAAAAATTACTTCAGTAGTCTTGTATCTTGTTGATAGCAGCTTTGCACTTTTGGAAAGATGTCTTCTTACAAACACCAGACTTCTTTGGGAAAATTTTCATTCGTACAACAGGAAGCTCCAGTCCTGCAAAAATACAATATTCTGATGAAATTATAGTTGGAGATGGTGGAATCAATACTCATGACACTAATTTGTCATGTACAGCTAAATGTTCTGCTTGAATAAATCCCTCCCTCTTTAGACTCAGCTCTGTACTGCAAACACTTGGTTTGAGGACTGAATTTATTCTTTTCTTTAGTACTTCAATACTCCCAGAGAGCTGATGCTCCTCTTCAGGTGGAATAGCTCCTAATTTCCCAAGGTGTCTATTGATTTGAACAGGATCATTTGGTATTAGACATGCCATGGAGCTGTTACAGATAGCATTTCTGAGGTTTGTCTATGCTGAAAAACAGTTCTGCCAAGGACTTTGCTCATTAAAACAGCAGTTGAAAGCAAATCTTGGTGACACCTCAGTGCATTTAAATTTTTTTTTCCAGTATGCTTAAATAACAGCAAAAATATGTAGGTGATTTTCCTATGCTATTGGTAATAGCACAAAGGTGTATTTCTAGCATCATTTAAAGTTCAGTTTTTCATTGGTTTTGGAATGTCCTTAATACAGAAAAACAAACAAAAAAATCTCTATTTTCCCAGTGGTGCTCATTACAGATGCAGACTTGTAAAATTGCCATTACAATGCAGAAAGGTACACAAATCAAAAACCTTCATATAATGGAAATTTTAAAATTTGGCAAGCAGAATATACAATTCATATAGTTAAAAACACAGAGTAGGCACCAAAAGAATGGAAATACCTTGTTGGCTTAAGGGCTTGTTATTACAAGAACATTGTCTTGAAATATTATTCATAGATACTGCCAGGTTATCTGAATTCAGTCCTACCACCACAGCTGCCTTCTTCTTGGAAAAAACACATGCTAAGCCATTGTAATTAACTAAAATTTTTTTGTTGTTAATTTGAAAGCTGCACAGAACTAATCGCAATTGTAACATTTCAGATCAAATTTTGTTTAATTCTGTAACAAAAAACAAATATAAAATTAGCAACTTTGAAAAATCTAAACAGATCCATTTTGATAGTAGCCAACTGCTCACTAGTAAATATGGTCCACTTCTCTTCTAGGAGGCAGCAGATGAATTCTTGCAATTTTCTTTATAACTCTGATCCAAGTTCTCAAGCCAGTGGAATGATTTATATTCAAACAGATTATTAGATCTTCATTTTCCATGTTTGTCTCACTGAGATGAGTGCTTATTTCATCTTCATATTTCAGGGCTTCCAATCTCAACTCTACAGTTTGTCAGGAGCTGGTTTTTCTTTTGAAACTGAGATAGTGTATTAAAAAGAGCACTATTGGATAGCAACAGACATTTGTTGCTGGTCCATGGCAAGATACCAAATTGTATCAATGCTAAGAATATAATTTCAATGTATTTTGAGAGAAAAAGTCATACTGACTACACAAAATATCCTTAGGTGACACCCATAATGAAGAAGTCACTTTTGATAGGCAGTTCTTGCTCTTGCAGGTGTACTCTCACAAGGCTGGGAAAGTCTTTATTTTTGGGGGTTTCCATGGTAATGCTGGCAGTCCTAAATGGAAACAAAAATATTTAAAAGGAGATGTTAAAAAAAAACATGATTCCAATGTGACTCAAGTATGTATTTTTCTAAGAGTAGGAAGCAGAAATGTTGTATATGGGTTTAAAAATTCTATACAAATTAAATTAAAAAAAATCAGACATTTTTATAAACTCTTTTGGGTTTGGCATCATACAAGACTCTTCAGAGGCAGCCTTTTAAGAATCTGCAAAAACAAAGTGACTCTTTTTATGTTTTTTCTGAACCAGACAGCCATTTTCTACAACCAGAATTTCCATACAATCCAAATAATCTTTGCAAGGGTGAAAATGCTTGCTCCCGAAGTACATAATGCAAAAGTCCAAGCAGATTTCATTGATTTTTAGAAACAGTCTTTAGGCACTTTGAATGATTGAAGCAAAACTTAGGCTGCCATCATAAAAACAAGTGTGTAACACCAGAGAGATTTTTAGATTTACTTTTTGCTGCTGAAAGCCTGAGTGGCAGGGCAGAGCCCAGCGGGTGCTCCCTGCCATGCCTGGCCATCCTGCAGCCCCTGGGATGTTCCAGGAGGAAGGAGAACAGTTCTGCACTGTCCCCTCCAGAGCAGAGCTGGAGTGACAAACAGAACACCAGCAAGCCTGGGAAGGTGGCACAGACCCCCAGAGACCTCAGGGGGGACAAGGGACATCTCCTCTGTGCCCCTGCAGCAGGCTGGGAAGGAACATGTTGTGTGAGCCTTTGCCTGTGTTCCCTTTGCCTGGAAGGTGCACACTCAGCTGGCCCAGAGCTCAGAAGTGCAGGGACCTGCTGGCACTGCTATTTATACACCCTGCTTGAAAAAGAACTCTTGAAAGTGCCTCTGTTATAAGGTCCTAGTTGTAAAAAAAACTCCAAACAATTCCGCATCTGTGAAAACTTCCAAAAATTGCTTTCCTCAGTGTAGAAGCCGGATATATATTTGTTGAATCAGGCTCTTAATTAGGTAGGACACAAAGGGCTTTCTCCCCCTGCAATACTTCCTGCCCAAGAGTGTTCCCCCTGCTAACCCTGTGAACATTTCATGGGCGACTTTTTTTTTGGTTATTATTTATTTCCACAAAGATTTATTTCCACTGTAGCAATCAGAATCTGAGCCCTTTTCTCCCCCCCTTCCTCCAGCCCCATTTTAATTTCAGGGTCTTTTTCAGGCCAAATTTCTTCCCACTTACTTGGTCTGGTCTTTTCATTAAAATAAGTTCTTCCAATGACCCCCCAATCATTTGCCCTTCCTGTCCATTCTTGGTTATGCCAAAACTGTTAGTTCACAACAGGAAACCAATAGCTTGTGCTATCAGGAGACATTTCCTTCACAGCACAAAATGTCTGAATAATAATTTCAAGCAAGGCTTCACCCATTTCCTGTGAATGGAGGGAAGTTTGCCTATCCCAGTCCCTCAGAGCTCTTTGTTTCCATCCCTGTGTGACGTAATGCTTTCTACATAGGGAGGATGGATCATTTTCCCTTACCAGCACTGAATTCAATGTCCTGTGTAAAGCCTTGATACAGCTCTTCAGCAATAAAATATGCAACATTTACAAATAATAAAAAGTTAAGCTCTAGTTTATACTTGTGGAGTCTCTTTGAAAAAATAAACTCAACTTTCGGTGTCTGGAAAATATCTATAATGAAAACACAGAGGCTAAACACAGTCTGGTTTATAAAATGTTTTACTTGCAGGCTATTTAGCACTACAGCTCTAACTACTGAGTATCGTCCCAGCAGGTAGGAGAGCCCACCTGGCATCAGCTCTTTCTCAGGACCAGACTGTTCCAGGCTGAAATGTCCATTGTGGCACAGCATTTCCAGAAATCCTGCATTCAGATAAACTGCATCATCAATTAAACACTGCTTCGTTTCGTCCCTGTATAGCAAAACAGGCATTGACCAAATAGTGAAGAGAGACTGACTTTTTAAAGTGATACATCAAAGCCTTTTTATAAGGGCAATGCTAAATTGCAAAAAGGGGAATTTCAAGCAATACATGTTAGCTCTTCAGTGCTGAAATATTTAGGATGAGTACTTTTAGGCAACAACTGTGTCAAGCTATTCTTTATCTAAAAACACAGACATAGAAAATGCTGTATGGGAGCTCCTTTTTCCCATTGAGCCCTACCGTGGTGCTTCTAAACTTATTTTTGTTAAATTATGCAAACTAGAATCAGAATATATATTTTATTTTATTTCTACTTTTTTGAAAACAAGCTTTATAAGGGCTTGCAATTATGATTTTTTTTTTGACATAATTTGATTTTTTTCACTGTTGAGGGAAACAAGAAAGCTTAAAAGGAGAATTTTTCAAAGAGTTTGGGAACCTTAAAAATAGCTCTTGTCACACTTGGTTTTATTGTCTTAATTACAGCATTTTATGTCACACAAAAACCCTAATAAATCTCCCCACTATTCTGAAAATAATAAAATTTTTATTACGTTTGTGTCCTCTCTGTAATTTGAAATGTTCAAGGCAACATGAAATGCTACATTTCTTATTCCAATTCACTTGTTCCCATCAAAAGACAGAGCTGAGTTCTGTTTTCATCCCTCCCTTAGCCAGCACTGCCTGCTGCCTGTCTCCTCAGCTGGGATGCTGCAGAAGGCAGGCACCTTCCTCCTCACAGATTCTAGTCATGTTTGTGCTAGGTAAATAAACTGATTTAACACCTTTGCACAAGGAGCTGTGTTTAAGAACAGCAGCTTTGTGTTTCGACATCTCTTGCTTGAAAACAGGAATGTAATTCTTTTGCTGCAGACTGGCAGAACCTCTGCATCTTGTGTTTTCCAGTCCATTTCCAAAAGTGCCTGTGTCAGTTATGGACCCAGGCAGCAGATTGCACCCACCCTGAGCACCTTCAGGCCTCACTTTCCCCATCAGTGACTGTAAGATGTGAGATGATGTCAGTCTCTTTGTATTTGTTTCAGAGAAACTATAAAGATGAATTTTGTTTCATTTCACTTTGGGGCTGAGCAAAGAGTTTCCCTCTCAATGTCTTCAACAGATCAGAAAAGTGTTTCTGAAGGAAAAAAAAAATCTGCAAGATATCATTCAGTTTTTTATCCCATTCTTCAACCTTAAACATGGACATCTTGTTGAAAACCTCCTTTGAAGGTGATACCTCAAGACTATTGCTGCATTCTGCTTTTCTTTTTTTCCCTTCCCAATTTTGAATTTCCTTTTATCTAGCCATTTAATT
Organism: Prinia subflava; assembly: GCF_021018805.1. NCBI lineage: Eukaryota > Metazoa > Chordata > Aves > Passeriformes > Cisticolidae > Prinia > Prinia subflava. Next base: position 8,503,966 of record NC_086261.1, read on the forward strand.
GTGTACTAAAACCTCAAGTGGTTGTTCATTCAGTGATTTTAGGGCCAAATCTGGAAACCCTTTCCTTGTTCTGGCCATCTGCCTCCAAAGCAGAATAGCAGGTGAGCTGGGGAAAAAGCAGTGCAAACACCAATGCCCAAAGACACCAGCTCCTGTAGGACTGGACATGCTAAATATGTCTAACTGTGCCTAATGGCAAGTAAAGCTAATGGCAGTGTTATTCTATTGGCTATTAGAAAAGTAAAAATGCCAAGGTAAAACCATGTATACTTAAAAAAACAACAAAAAAAATCAGGCCAATCATGAGAGAAAGCTTCCTGTCAAGCCTATGTTTTAATGCTATGAAAAGATCTTTTTTAGCAACTGTGGGAACACAGTGTCCTTTTCAGCTTGTAAAACTACATTTGCAAAGCATTCTGAAAAGGTCTGTGGGTAATACCTCAAACTGTCAAGAAGTGACATCTTTCTTCCTATTATTAACTTGTATAAGACTCTAAGTACTCAAGTAAACTTCACTAAAATCCCACATGAATGGGAGTTTGTGCAGAGTATTTCTGTTTTGCTATGGAATAGATCTCAGAACTCTGTCCATCCATCAAAACATATGAGAAAATTATGCTTAATCCTAATTCTCTAGTTGGTGACCTGAGACTTGGAAAAACTAGGGAACTTGATAAAGGCTGCACAGGGAAAGAAGCAGCTCACAGTCTGTTAGCCATCACAGGGTCTGCAACTGCACATGCCAGCTTTTGGGACACATCACACAGTGTCAATGTGCAGAAGGTTCTAGAATTCTCTATATAATACATATTAAAACTGCCAGAGCTGTCTGATGCCCTCAGTGCAGCTGCAATGGTGCTGTCTGACGTGGCTGGAGGGGAAGGGAGCAGAGGTGCTGCAGAACAACCCTGGCAGACAAGGCAAGGCCAGTAGCTGGGAATGATCAAATGTCCCTGTTAAACTCACAGGGCTGCAAAAGGAGCTAAGAGCTGATACTTTTAACACTGGAATTTTCAGGAAAGTAAAATCATAATTTTATCAGAATAGTGATATCAACATTGTATCATATATAACTCTTGGCTTAAAAGTCCTTGCAGACAACAGAGCAGTCCTGGAAACTAGATACCTTTAAAATCCATGTCCCTTAAATAGGTTAAATCCCTCTAACACCTTTCACAGCAACATTTCTTCTGCTTGAAACTCAGGCTCTCACTATGTCTGACATTTTATTTCCACTATTGAGTTGTCTTTTCCTTGTTTTTGCTCACTCACGGGACATACTGGCCAGCCTACAAAAAAGTAATTTGAATGTTTTAAACTAGACTAATATATTTTGACTGTATCCTCTCTGACACAGAGGACTGTAATGCAGCCAGCTGTTCATTGTTACTATGTTAAATAAAGTAGAACTCCCTTGTGGCATTCCATATGCTAACAAATGATGTAATGAAATTCTGGTCATGTGAAAATTCTATCATTGTACCACTCAGCTTCCCCCATGAGCAGTCAGAGGTGAACAGACTTGCCTGAAAAACCCCATTAAAGCATCCTCCTTACAATACAAAACTGCAATTGGTTTAACCTGGTGTGCTGCTTGTTTTCTATGTGCTACATGCCCCAGTAGTACAAGAACACTTTTCTTTGTATTGGTGAAAAGATGCACAAGACATAGACAGAAAACTTGGTTAACATGATGTTCACTTTGTATCTTCTGTAAATACGGGGTGTGAGGAGCTGATTGCAGGAAATGTGATCTACAAGTGGCAGGTGGGACTGCTCAGGTGGGCAAAGATAGAGAAGGAGGGAGAGAAAGCCATGCAGGGAGAGAAGGAAGGTGCATCCTCTAAGAGACCTTGGTGAAGTCAATTTAACAAACTTGTTCTCCCCTTCTTCCCTTCCTCCCTCCCTGCCTCGATAAATGTTGTATCATTTCAGTGATCCCATTTCTAACACAAGCCCACACACAGTTGTAGGATCACAGCTAAAGAAATCAAGAAATGCTGAGTGGGAGTGAGACCAAATGCCAACTGTTAAAGTTTTACATCAACACTGAAACCAGATTTCATAGAGCTGTGCCTGTAAGTGTGAAAAAAGAAGCAAGGATAAGAATGAAGGAAAAGAAGTAGATGCTTTACCTTAGAAAACATGGCTACAAATAGAAAATTTAACCTTGATTTAGGTGATTCTGGGTCACCTCTGTACTTACATGAACCAGGATGGCAAGAAGTACAGTTCAGATGGGCTGGAGGCACCCGAGGAAGCAGGAAAGGAGGCAAAAGCAAGCAGAATGCTTTTACCAGGGGAATTTTCAGACAAGAGAAACCAAATAATAGCAAACAGAATTTAAACTTTTAGAAACTGCAAATGAGCGCTCAGTTCTTCAAAGTAAAATCAGCATGTGGGGTACATCCAGCCAGTAACATACTGCACAGGACACTTGGTTGTGGAGTTGAGTCCCTTAAATTGGCCAATCAGCTATGGAAATTGGGCACTGCAATACTGTACAAAGCAATAGCCCTGGGAATTCTGTACTTCTATTACATCTGAAACATGTATCTCTTGCCCTCTTCAGAGCCCATACAACACACCTTTGGGCAGCAGATGCTGTCTGGAAAGCAGTAAGGTGGAAAGGGGAAGGTTCTGGGCTGGCAGGGGAGCTGGGGAGAAAAGGGCTGAGCCATTCCCAGTAAGCAGGAGAGCTTCCAGGACAATCCTGCCTGATGTTGGGCTATTTGATCATCAGAATAGGATCTCCAGAGCAAAACCAGGAGCATTGCATCATACCTGACTGTTGGATGGCAGTCTCTTTTATCAAAATGAAGATATTGGGAGATCCCCAGCTCTTCTCATTGCATGACCATAATTCAGCACTGCTAGCAGCAGTGAGGGCTGATCTATCTGATCTGAAGAATGTGAGTTTGTGAGTTTGTCAGTTTGTCAAAATGAAAGGCAAAAAGGAGCTGAAGCATTTACAGAGACTAAAAAGTTTGAAATTATAAGAAATCCTAAGCATGTCTGAAGACAGCAAAGCTTTGTGCCCCACAAGGCAGAACTGTTTGAGAGTTAGCTCTGTTCTCCTGCAGCAGGACTGTACAGCCCAGAGCGTGGCCACAACGAGGTAGCAGCACATGACAAGCAGTTTTATACAAAGCCCCACAGGCACAGCTGTACTGGTTCAGGCTCTGGAGGAAACTTGCTTGTAGCCAAAACAGGTATCTCTACTGTGCCATGCAGACATACCCCAAGAGCCACTATAAACAGGTTAAAGCAGCCTGGGTGCATCTCTGACAGCACTGGGATATGTTTCTTTCCATGATTCACAAAGGACAGGCAGAAATAATAAGTCAGCAAAGACCAGTCCCACATAAGTTTGGCCTGATTAAGGTTTCCAGAGGACGGATGAAGTCTCATCTGAGCTTGAGCCTGGCTATGCTGCAGTTTTGTCTTGGTGTTTATCTGTTCTTTCCTAGAGAATTCAATGCAAAAATGTCAGCAGACTTTCACTAGCAAGGATGGGGAGGAGGAAGAACACCATATGGCATTTCCCAAATATGTTCACATGCCTTTCGCATGTTTACATTTCTTGACCATGGTCTGAGTCCAGCCTCAAGGTAACCTTGAACCTTGCAAACTAAATACATCCCTGCTAGTGCAGCTGGAACAGGTGAGAGAGCCAGATAACACTGAAAGACCTTAATCCAGAGTCTTAAGAAAAGAAAGAAAAAAATACTCCTGAAAATCTGTGTTGCTAGAGCCACCCCTCTTGCTACACTGACAACTTTTTACTCTGGAAATAGCAGTACAGTATGTTCACCACCACATATCATGGATCTGAATGAAAAATCTAACAGTTTCATTGCCTAAACAGTGCTAAGGATAAGGACACCTTAAGGACAGAGACAGACTGCTGACTCACCCACCCTTGCTTCCAGCTGAGCAATAGCCTTGGGGAACTGTGCAGCAGAAAAGCCATTATCCAGAAATGCTCCTACTCTGTATTCTGCCTGAAGAAAATAGATAAATATTCCCTTCCACCTGGATGGTGTCTGTGAGCAGTGCTGAAGCTGTGCAACTCCCACAGAGCCCCATCTATGCCCCAGCTCCCAGGAGAGCTGCTGACCCAGTTGTGGCACCTGGGGAATAATGTGTTAAAATTCCCATGGGAGGGCAGGACTGTGAAGCTGTGGGCTGTGATCCAGGGTCTGAGCCTTCCTGAAGCAGTTTTATTTCTGTAACATAATTAGCAATGTACATGAATTAGCACTGAAACACCAAGAAAACTATTCTTAATTCTTAACAGGGCCTCAGACTGTTGAATCATAAAATACATGTCCTATAATACTTATTTTCTTTTTAACTCACTTAAAAAACCCCAAAAACTCCTCTCCCCACTCCCTCTGGAAGACAGACAATATTTTGTGAAGTATTTTGGCAGAAGAAACAGATTATTGTATTTATCGGTGACATCATAATGAATTAAAGGGGGAAAACTAAAATTACAAAGAGGTCAAATTCCAGCCATTTGTCTGGAGTAAGGTTCAGTTTTGAAGTAATTTTTCAAAAGAGATTTTATAGTTACAATTTATAATGAGGTTAATTTGAAACTGAATATGCTAATCATTGGTTTGATACCCTTGACACTGCAAATGTATTGCTTCCCTTGGTGTGATAATGTTACTTATCATCTTTCTTTTGCTACTCTGTCAAAAGAATAATTTCAATTTCAGTCAAATGCTCTTTCATATTCATGGAAGATTTTGCTGTTCCATTATCTTAACACTGGAAAAAACCATCTCTGGATGAATCACAACAATTGGAGTTGGTAAGGATGGAAAATAGGATGCTGCCTGCTGAACACTTCTCGTGCAGGGTTGCTGTGCATAGGCTGGGAGTCTTTCCAGGGAACTGAGCATGAATTCCACCTTATCTAAGTTGTTGGTTACCTTCTTTGGGGGTTTTTTATTACTTTTTTTTCTGTGACTTTTCTGGTATCATTTATAGAACAACTCTCAAGAAGTAATGAGTTTAAATATTTTCAGAATTTGCAGGTTTCATCCCCTGACTTTGAAACCACATGAATTCTACAAGGCAGAAAAAGTGAAAATAATGATTTACCTTCCACCTGTAGGCCACTGAGCTGAATCATGCTGCCTTGTAAGTGTTGTTCAGCAGCACACTTGAGTGGTGCTTACACCTTCAATACATTTCCTAACTTAGACTTTTTAACAACATCCAAACTCCTCTTCTGCCTAGTCCTACACAGCCTGAGTCCTCTGGCAGAGCTTAAAAAGAGAGTGGGAACTGTGAGAGGCAGCAGCCCTAACACAGATGTTTACTATTCAATTAATTCACTCTGTCACTCACTGGCACATACAACTCAGAGGATGGAAACATGCAGGGAACACAACACAACAGAAAAAAATCCCCAAAATGAACCCATTTCAATGTTAATTGGGCAGAAAATAAAAGGAAGATTTCAATCCAAAACCTGTGTGCTCTGCCCACAACTCAGAACTGACAAAATTACCCTGCAATATTGTGGTTTCCATGTTTGCTCTGAAACCCAGCACACACAGAGGCACTGCCATGGATAAAGTCCTGTGAAGACCAAGGGTGAACAGTGCTCCTCACCCTCCTCACACAGCTCGGTGTGTGTTCCTTCTCACAAGGCTCCACCACTACACGATTTCTCTTTTCCCATTCCTGCCCAACTCACAGGAACCTGTGACCACCTATGAATTAGCCAACATCCCCTTCCTCCCACCTCTTTTCAGAGGCCTGGTGAAGCTGGAGGAACTGCACTGTTTTCCTGTTGGGTGTTTTATTGTCTGGACCAAAGTGTTCCAAGCTGCTGCTTCTTAAACAGTGAGAAAATGGCTAATGCAATACAATGGATATCTCCACCCTAAAGCCTGTGGTTTTCCAAAACCACAAACTGACTACATGGCAGCCAAGTCCCTACTTTTTAATATATATTTATGGATATATGTATATATTTATATTTATAGACTTTTATGTGCATTACAGTGTATTTATACTCATTAAATGGATAATGAATGAATCTACTGAATTATACACAGAAGATGTTGGTGTAGGCCAGTTTGGATGCAGGATACAGTTTGGATACAGAACTCCAAGAATTTTGTTGAGAGGAAAAAACATCAAAAATATCTCTGTTACATAGTTAAACACCCTTCTGAACTCTGCCTAACCAATTGCTTTTGTACATTGGCTTGAAACTACAGCTGCAAGCTGTATAAAGGAAATGACGACAGGATATAAAAGACTAGGGAATAGTCAATATTTACTAAACAAAGATCTTAGTTTGAGCATGTGTTCAGTCATACCATAAGTATTTGACAGAAACAGCTCTCTGTGCCTGGACAGTTCAGTCATTGCTGTCATTTTGCAGTGCACATACAATAACTCACCTTGCATTAAAGGTACATGCAATAGCTGACTTTGTCCTCCCCTCTTAAATTATGAATTCAAGCCAGAAAGGCTCTGGCAAGCCAAAAGGCATTGATAAATATTAGAACAAAACCTGGAACCCTGAAAGGCCATGAACATTTTGAGCAATTCATTTCATACCTTAGTTGTTCAAATGAACTCTCTTCAAAGGAAGAATTTCCAAGCTCAAACTTGAAGACAAGGTTAAAATCACACCAAGTTGCTGAAAGGGATTTTACAACTTCTTCTGACTTCTTGGGTGACTAGAGAGCACTTCAGAACATTTTTAATATTACCAGATGAGAGTTGTTCCTTTAACACAATGTGTTACGTCTTCTCCTTGGGAACTGAAGAAAAGGGCTATTGTAAAACATTATTATTTATGAACTGTGTTATGGTGTTTGCCAGATGACTGTGCAAGGGGCCCCATGTCTAATCAGGCTGTACAGAGCTTAGGCACTGTAGTGACAGGCTGCCACATTTTGGGAGCCTTTAGTCTGCAGAGGCAACAGAGGCAAAAGGTCGGAGCTGATCACCCCTGCCTGAGATGGCCAACAGTGATTAAATTACGTGTCCAGCTCCAGAGACTGAGGTCTGCCATAAAGCAGGAAACAAGCTCAGATCTCCAGAGGCCCACGGTTGCACTCCTGATGTGCTGTGACTCACAGTTAACTCATGGTTGATTAACGATAATTAGGATTTCACTTAGGAGGGATCACCCATCTCCTCTGCCCTTCACATCTTCCAGGACAGCTTAAGTGGTCACATTTTACTGGCACTCTTTTTTGTAGAAATTATTTTGAGGCCCAGATATTGAAGCACCTGAAGACATCCTGGTTCACAAAAGATGATAAAAGACATGAGAGAAGACTGATAATTCCATGTCACTCATCTGAGCCACTGTGAGCAAGCAGCAGGCCCAGTTCTCATAAGATTTATATGAAAAGACCTTTGATTTGTCAGCTATAAATTCGGGAAAACTGTGATCTCTTTGCAGTAGTTCTTGATAAGAATAAGAGCTATAGTCCTAGAATAAATTATTTGCTAACTCCTTCAAAGTAGATGCTGCTGGAGGGGGAAGCTCTGGTGGTCCCACGTTTATCCTTGAAGATTTTCTGCTCTCATTTCATCAGGCTCCTCTGCATCTTTTTATTTCCTGAATTTTCCCATCGCTGATCTACTTTTTTTGTTCAGATATGTCCCTACTTCTTTTTCCTGGTGCACTGCTTTTGCAGCAATTTGAGCAAAGTGTTAAGCAAACTGGATCACTATAAAAAAGGGTTTTTCTTTCTTCCTAGCTGCTAACATGGGTATGAGATTGAAGAGACTCACAGAGACAAAAGAATAGTGGTAAGTCCAGCTTTTTGCACCTTTTGAAAATCTTTGTAATGCATCTTGTTCTCCTTTTACCTTCACAGTTCAATAGTAAACTAAGAAAGAGATCTCCCTTGTTCAAGTAAAGCCTGACTCCTAAGATAACAGTGAAGTTTTACACCCCTGCACTTCCCATTCATTCAGAAACACTTCAGCCTTCTCTGAGCTGGCTGCAGATCTTCCTTCCTCCCCCACCCTCACCCAACTGGAAGTTGCAGGGCAAAAAGTTGTCATATTTAGTTACCCTGCAAGTTTTTTTTAGTGCTGCTTATCTCTGGAAGGGGTTTGATCTTTTCCTGCTTTGATTAGAAGATGACTCAGATGGGAAGGTACAGTTATTTTGTGCCATCAGCAGCATTATAATTTGTTCAAGTTGACAGCCCACTAGATTCTCACTAGGCAAGGATTTATTGTAGGAGGCCTTAAGGTATAGAAAGCAACAAAAATATCTGTATAGTAGCTAGCAAGCCTCACCAGAGTAATTTGCTTCATTTGCTTGACATTTCTGTGCAAGGAGCCCAGTCATTACTCCGTAGTTAACTTTCTCTTCTATAATCTCAATTTTCCTCCTAACTGTGAAAAGGGAAGAGTTTTGCTCAATCCTAGCAGCTTGTTCCAAAGTCAGGGGAGACTATATCCAATACTGAACAACATGTCAGGGAAAATAAATGAAATGGCTTTGTGGTGTCAGTTTGGGAAGAAATGAGATGAAATATTTTTTCCATGTGTTGAATGAGCCCAGACAAAATCTGTCTAGATACTAGACTCACTACAACCTGCTTGTAGCATTTTTGGAGGAATGAACAGTCTATTTTATGGCAGACACTCAACCATGCTACACACTCTGAAAAATACTCCCTTTTCTCAGAATAAAATTCCTTCATCGTTAGATAAAACAGAGTGGAAATTATTTGGTAGAGTCTTCTGGAATGGCAGAACACATTAGCTGTGATTCTATACAGCACCCATATTTTTTTCTTCATTTCTAATTCCTCTTGAATCAGAACTAAATGAATAAATCCCAATAAAAGGAGAATTCAGAAAATCGAGATCTTGTTCCAGGTGACCTCATATGTTGGAGAGCAAGTTCTGGGTGACTGTGGGTTACTGGAAGTCTATTCTGGCTGGAAATATATGTGATTTTTTTTTCTCCAGGGCCAGGATGAAGTTAGCTTAACTTCTACTAAGCTGATTTCAGGTAAATATGGATTATTTAAGCCTTCAATTTTCAGTTTACAGAAAGTTCAGATTGTTACTTTCTAATTAAAAACAAACAAATCCAAACAACAAATACACAACAAAAACCCCAACACTCCCCTCAAACATCAACACACACACACAAAAGAACACCCCAAAACCAAAGTCCAAGTTGTTCCAGGGAGGATTATCCACATGTAAAATGTGCATTTCTGTCTTTGACCTTCCCACGTTCCTGTGAATTTCACTGACTACTAAACCACTGTCAAATAGGAGCAACAGCATTTTCTGTAACCTGCAGCCAATAAGTCTCATTTTAAACACTGAAAATATCACAGTGTCCAGCTTAAGTACAGCAAATTGAGCATGAAAAAGAAACTTTCTGGATAAGCTTTATGTGCAGAGTCTCACAGTGTCCTTGGGGGCAAAACCAGTATTTTAAAGAAATACTTTTATTTTTAAACAGCCAAGAATTCTTGAGTTTTCATTCACAGCTTCTAAAATATAAGTACATTACGCTCATAAAACTGCTTATTCCATGGCTACTTTCCACATACTAGAAAGACTGTTTATTCACAGCAATGACTGAAAGCACCACCCATTCTCACTGTATCTCTCAGGCCACAATCACTGGTGTCAGATGTGTTTTTACTAACGAGACTGTGAAACTGGTAAGCACAGAGCTTTCCCACCCTTCCCTTCTCCCAAGCATTCGACAAGCTGCAGTTTCAGGGTGGCCACACCCTGCTTGTTATTGTTAAGTTGAAATATTAAAGGTGGGTTCTTTTATATTTTCCTTAGCCTTTCACCTCTGTTTAAAATAGAGTGCATTCAAGGGACATCTGTGTTACTGGCAACACCATCACATGAAGGAGCTTCCTATAAATAGCACCACTACTAAATAAGCAGCTGAAGCACAGCACTCACCAGCACCACGAAGTCAGTATTGTATTATTTATTCCTAGCAGATCTGATGGCTGATGAATAAAGTATACATTAGTTTTCATTTTGAAATAATATGGTGAAAGTGCAAATAAAATTATAAAATAAAAGTCAGAAGATGTATTGCCAAAATTGCTAAATTTCTTGGGACACACTGGCAAAATGACTGATATCTGCATTCAGAAGGGGCTCCTGAATTTTTACACTTACAGTTTCTAGAGGTCATTTTTGAAAGTGTAATTTCTCATCTCTCTTATCTCTGTTTTCAGCTGTAAAATGGGGTTAATAAGACTTAACTAGTTCACAAAAGTATTATGATGGTGAAAATATTCAAATGAGTAAAATGCATTAAGTTTCCCTGACTGAATGAGTCATTACTATATAGCAATGATTTCAATTTGAGATGTTTGGTATGTGAAGAAGCAAGGTAAATACCAAATCATTTTCTCCTGTTCTCACAACTGAAAAAAATCACAAACTTCATAAAACAGAGGCCAGACTTTCAAAGGGCTATGGAAAAATTTATCCAATTATACATTTACAGCTTTATGTAGACATACCTCACACCAGTCCTAAATTTTCCTGCTAAGGATTATTCAAAAATTTGTCAAATCTGTGATTTGCTGGTGAAATTCAGGAAATTACTCATTCCCTAAATTACTACTTTTAAATACACTAGCTAGGTAAACCTAGTTTGATTGGTTGTGCTCTGAAGATATGAATGCAGTGAAGACAATCTAATTTAAGCAAACAACATGATAAAAATTAGGTTTGTCTGAGAGAAACAGGGACAAGAAAAAAATCATAAAAAGACAGAAAATGGCAGCAGATGTGATTTCACCAAGTGGACTCAGTAACAGCAAACCAATTACAGAAGAAAATCAATAGAATTTATTACATTAGTACATAATGCTTCTATTCCTAAAACATCCTGTGTAATGTAAGGAACATGCTAAAAGAAAAAATGATTTTTTTCCCCATTATATGAAGGAGCTAAAAGAGCTTCATAAGCCACATGTAGAACAATATTAAGTATACAGACTTTCCAAGCATAAAGTCTACAGTCTACATTACATTTCTATTTTATGCTAGAGGTTTAAATTGTATATGGCATTTCTTTAAGGAAGAAATCCATTCAGTTGGAAGTGATGAGCATTTTGTTAGAAGATTTGTATCAATGCACAGTCCTTGGAAATACACGAGTTGAAGTAGAGATGCCTGTCTGAAAACTGGACTCACCATTCCAAATTATATAGCTCAAAATGAAATCTACGTGGTTTCTGAAAAATACATGAGTAGTAAGGGTATCTAAGTCTTACTGTGCTTCAAGGTTTTCAAAGTAGACCCAAAATACTGACCAGATTTCTGATCTTTTTCTTTCCAAATCACTCAACATCTCTCAGAATAAATTCATATGGAAAAGCCTGAGAAAGAATAATCAGGAATGAATAGAGAACAAAACAAGAAATAGATATATTTTTAAAAAATACCACCATCCAAATACATATAACTTACCTATATCCTATAGTACTATGTGCAGTTCTGTTTGCTCTTCTTCTGAATCAATCATTGGGAATAATGCCATGTGTCATTAACTGGAAGTGATATTTGTATTACTTTTCAGGACTGATTGACTAAGATCTTAGGTATTTTTTATTGAGATGCATCGTTAAAATATTGAATGCTGAAATCAGTAAGGTTGGAGGAATACAACTGCCAAGTAAAACAAATCAGAATTAAATGTACATTTCCACTGCAGAGCTCCCATGAGTTGGTATATGAGCCTTGGGAGAGAAGTAGGCAGATTAGGTCTCACAGAAACTTGTTTTCTTTGGCTGGCAAACAGCTAATCATTTTTTAACTCGGCTCTTGTTTCATATATCACATTCTATATGACTGCCCTTATGTTCCCCTCTTTTAAGTGTTCTGAGTTTCTTTCATATAGAGCAAGATCTTCTAATTCAATATCAGTTTTTTCCTTAGAATAAGAAGGCAATCTGCTGTGTAGTATATTAAAGGGAAACCAAATATTTTTGGTGACAACTCAACACCTAAGGGTTCAAGTTGACCTTACACTAATGATTGTTATCCTATCCTATATTCCCCAACCCCATACGGATTTTTAATTACATTGCAACCACAGCCTTGCATAATAAACCAGTCACTACAGTAAAACACCAGTAATGACACAGTCAGACGTGACTTGTGCTGCTCAGCCATCAGTTAGAATCCACAGGGAGCTGCAGTACCCCAGGGCAGAAGGGTGAAGCAGGCACTGTCTCTCTTCCAGAAGAGCCCCACAGAACTGAGGACAACAAAGCTTGCACCCTCTCTTTTAAGTTAAACTGACTGACTGTCAGCTTGTTCTCTGGCATGACTGCAACAACTGACTAAGAGGCACTCAGAAAAATGTTCAGGAGCAAAATTTCATGAGTTACCTCAGGCTGAGAGTACAGGCTCCAGCTGTGATTGAATTTTGCAACCTTCTCTGGGGTGCTGGGCTGTGGTGAGAAGCTGGTTCTCCTTACCTACTCCCAGAACTGAACATTTTCAAGAATGCTGGTCTTCTGAGGAACTTCAGTGGGATAAATCTGCAGGCTAGCTAGGAAAAGAAGGTGCTAAACATTTTACAATTTGCTTTTCCAATGACAACTACCCTGTGATTCTTCTGAACCCCAGGTTTGCTGGCCCTGGGCACCTGTACCCTTACAGGCTGAGGACAGGTCACAAGCTTAGAATTTTCACACAGCTTTCTTTAGCCAACATACAGAAGCTGCAGGAAGTTCTTCAGGCCAAGTGCAACTTGATGGTGGGAATTACATTTTCAGTGCACTGTTTGGGAGGTTGACTGCACAACCTGCATTCATAAAGAACAGTATTAGTGCTTTTTCAAAGCATTTTGAGGGTTTATAAATCAAAGTAATGAAATGCCGCTTTTGTTGTAGAGCAAGAACAAAATATTTTATTTTGCACATATTTATATTTCTTGATTAAAGAAAACAAAGTCAGATCAACATTCAACTACTCTCCTTTTACAACAGTCAGAAATTTATGTCTGACTTTAAGAGAGGTTGTCTGGACTCTTACAGATCTGATTCCATACAGGAAACATAAAAATTGCAGGAGGAGTCAAATGATTGCTTGACAGGGCAGTCAGGTCACGAAACAAAAATGCACCAGGACAACTTTGCCTTCAACAGCAGTCCCAGATCAGCCAGGCTGCAATCACACTCAGCCTCAGAGGAAAAGTACACTGATGACAATATTATGCTCAGGACAACTTATTTAACTACTTATACAAGCCTGTTTTTGACACAGTTCTAGCATGTGTATCTGACACCATGCATGAAGATTCTCAGTTGACATCTATTACCAGTGCATTACATCTACTTTATGGCTTACTACAACTTGGAAAGGAGCAAACTGCCTTTGCTGCTGTTATACAGCTATTTCTGCAGTTTAACTTTTGGATTGACCCCAAAACTTTCACAGCAGCGAATCCCAAAATACTTACAATCAAGTACTGGCTCATCTGGGAGCTACTGAAAAACATTATTGTAAATAAAAGCACACAGAGCTCAGCTAATGTTTGTCAGTCTATCAAAATATTTCAGAAATATTAGCAGAAACAAGAGAAAGAGGAAGGATTGCCTTGGCATGGCTTTACCTACCCCAGTGTTCCTGGACCTGTAGGGTCTTTGACTCTTTAGACCCTAACCCTAATCCTAAGCCTAACCCAAACCCTAAACTATTAGACCTGCTAGCATAGCTTGTCTTGATAGAATCACTCACAGCAAAGCGAGCAATGATTCTCCAAGCTCAGTCTTAGACTACAGATAGGACATTGTGGGCCTGAGGTTCTTACCCCCAGGGATGGGTTTGTGGTGGGTTTATTTGTTTGGCTGTTTCTTAGGGGAAGGGGTTACATCTGCATCTTAGGGCTTGGATTGATAAAATCTGGTCCCTTATTCTGGGATAGCTGCAGTGTGTCTTCCTCTGGCTCCTTCTCTCTCCAAGGATGCCCTACTAAGAGGTGTCACCTTAGGTCCTGGAAGAGACAATGTTTCATACTTCCAACCAACCCTGCTCATAAAAACACGGCAGAAATTTCATATTCAGAGTGCTTCTAAATGCTGATGGTTTAGCAGCCATTCCAATGTGAGCTGTGCCCTGAGTACCAAAATCTCTGATGAATTTTAAATTCCTTTAAGGCTATCTAAGTGTGAATATACAATCCTTTGTTTTCTGCCTTTTATTGTTGTTTCTTTTTGTTTTTCTTTAATTAAAATACTTGGTGTTTAAAACATATTAATATATTTTATAGGAAATTATTTTTGTTAGTGTTACAGAACTGCATTGCTTGCTTAACTATGGATTGATCCCATTGAACTTAAGCTGGCAGAGCTCCTATCAGTAAGGCACTTCTGGGAAGTTCTGTTGTCTTTAACTACATCCAAACCAGAGGTAAAAAACCCAAATTATTTTCTATTTGGACTTAAAAGCAGAACCATACTCGAATCCACATTGATTATCAAAAATGTGGGATGGAAAAATGGTTCAGAGTAGGAGGCTACATCTCAAGTTCCCTTCTATTTTTAAGTAGTGTTTGCCCTATTTGCTTCTGTCAGAATGGCAAAAACTCAAACACAATACTCACATCGAGGTCACAGTTCATCCCTCTAACTACTGATTTGTGTGAGGGAATGCAAAGAATTTAATACAAGCTGCAAATTGTTCCATTTCCCTTAATTATTTTCCCTGTGTCAGATACAGTTCTTTGCTGGGTGTTTGTTTTTGCAACCATAGTGATGAGATATATTTGCTGGCTGCAGTCAAAATAATTCCAAACATTTATCTACTGGCATCATTTTTTATTCTGAAAATCCAGACATTTCCCTGCTTTACACCCAAATGGTGGGAATTCGGAGGCTATACCCCCCAAAATAATGCTTACATTATTTTTCAAAATCAGAGCAAGAGTTTTGAGGATTTTTCATGCATTCCCACAAAAAATCATGGTCACTATTCACACCAACACAGAGCTGCATCCATTTAAATTTTTCTTATTCCTTTCTTGAGAAAAATCCCCAGATGATCTCATTTAAATCATAAATACAAATATTCTTCAGAGCAACTTCCCTTATAACATGTGTGCAATAAATCACTTTTCCCACAGTGCTGCTCTGCTACTACTCCTCTTGGTGGGAAGAACTCACAGTATTTGATTTGACAAACTGCTGACAAAACCAGCTTCATTTTAGAACCATAGGGGAATCAAACTCTCACCAGGAGATGGTAGTTAACAGCAGAAGTGTATTTAAAAGCATGTGTGTACATGCATGTAAATACACATTGGCTAGTTGACTTCACTGACCTTGGATGCAAGCAATGCTTTTGACAGATCCATACTGGTGACAGCTCTGAAGAACAGGGTTTAACCCCCTGTGATTAGTTTGGAGGCTCTGATTACAATTTTTGCTGGAGTTATGCTGTTATGCTAGCAGGACATTGACCTTTTCAGCTGCTGAAGTCAAACTCCACAAAGGACTGTGAGTTGGAGCCTTCAGCAACTGCTGCTCACAGGACAGTAAAAATTGAACTTTATGGCTGCTTGTTCTGCTACCCCAGCCTGGGTGTCTCAGGGCAGGAACACTGCCCAGCTGCCACCCCTCCCACTGGCCTGGCAGCATCTAGGAGAACAGGCAGAGAGCTCAGGCAGGAATCTCTTCAGTTATGCCAGCATGAATTGGCAGAGTTTGGGATTCCAAGCACGTAGTCACATGAGCAGGCCTTATTCTCAGAGCTGGAATAGCCCTATTGATTCAGTGTATCCACAGTAATTGGATTATGAAACAAAAGTAAATTCTGTCCTCCTGTTTTCTCTACATCACTTCCTCTTTGCATGTGCTGCTTTCAATTCTATTTTCAAAAAGAGACCATGGCTGCTGTATAACTACGCTTAGAGTGTAACCACCCAGTTAACAATGCTGAGAAGCTGTGGGCTGTGGAGAGCTGAATAGGCTGGTAGAAAAGGAAGGAGGTACTTGATTTGGGACAACATCAGTGGTTAATACTGTTTCAAGTAATTCTGGGCAAGTACCCATCTATTTGAACTCAAAAATCATCGCAGAGCATTGGTTATTTTGCCAACACTTTCCAAGGAGGTGCTCTAATTATTGGAAGTAGTAGAGGACTTAAGATTCAAATTTTTGGTCAAATTACAATATGAGATTGATTGTTGAAAGGAAACTAGGGCATAATCTTGCTTGCATAAACTGGAATCAACAAAATACTCATAGTCTCTGGCACACAGTTTGAATCCAAACCGAGGGCAGAGATGATTTCAGGGCTTCAGTCAGTTCTCTGACTGACAGCTTTCCAACATACTCACTTTCTGTCATGAAGAACGTGCCGTCACAATGACTCTGAAGAAGCCTTTGTGCAGGACTGAGAGTAACAATACACCATTGTGGAAGTAATTTGTTTCCTTTTCATTAATGAAGATGTATAAGACATGAAGTACTGGTCACTGACTTTTCATCGTTTCTGTTAGAGATGGCATCTGCTGTTCCCAATTTAGGTAGGAGTTGAGATGACAGTCACAGCAGTTGATGTCCTCTAGGATGGGTGTTGCTAGAGAGCATTATTGTTTAAAAATAGTTTCTAAACAAAATGTTGTAGGAGGATAAAAGTTCAGTTGAAGTTGGGAAGTGGCCAGCTGGGGTTTCACGGAGTAATTGCTAATTGTGTAAGCTCTGCCCAATGCTCTGTTTACCAAGGATGTTTTGCCCATTTTAGCAGAGGTGGGGCTCATTTCCTTAACAGACACAGAACAGAGCTGCAGTCTGCTCTGTATCCTGCTTGACAGAGCATGCTCAGATCCTTAGGCATTCATAAAATGTTAAAGTTACTTCTCCCTCTCCCTACTAAATAGTGAGCTCACATAAAAGGATCAAGATGTCCCTCACATTCAATATTTACTTTTTCCTACTTGTGTATTTCAGAAACATTCATGGTCAAGTTCAAATCAGTGCTTGTCCCAGTTAATCCTTGTTGTCAGGCTTGGTTTAAATGCAGCCTTCCCAGTATTCCATTTTGGTCATTAGGGCATGAGAGCAGTGTAAGAAACTGCACAGTCCTTGACTCGAGTTTGTTCAGTAACTCCTCACAATTACCAGCAGTCCAGCAACATATGTGGTTGCTGACATGAGCAAACCTCAGTCCTGAGTGCAGTCAGAGGAAAGCTAAAATTTATTTAGTAACAAAACTTGCTGTGGGTTACAAGCTCAATGGTGGATATTAGTGCATTCATAAAAGTGATTTACCTCAAATAACAGCCACCAGCTTCAAAAACACAGAGTAGAAAAGCATCAGTTTTTTGTTAATGAGTTCTTGTCTCCTTCATTATAAAATTAACCCAAGGCTGAATCAAAGAAACAAGTTTTTATTAAAATAACCTAAAACTTAAAGCATGTGGTGTATGATTGAAGGAATGGTTTTAGAATGCTCAGAATTCTCTGCCAAGCATTCAGAAACTACAGCCACAACACTTCTGTACATCAGTGCCAGATGAGAGGATTATAGTCATTATTTACTATAATTATTCCTCTCATGCCACATTACACTGGTAATTGCTGCTACAGTTGCAGTTAGGGCACCCACTTGTACTTTCTTATCTTGTAAACACCACATTCTTAAGAATTTTTCAGATAATCTGAGATATTTATATTGTCCCATGCTAAATCAAACACACTCGAACAGTTAAATTACTTGAACATTAAATCAGATAGTTGAACAAGTATCCTGAGCCTGTTACAGGAGCTGGGTGGGCACTGCATGGCCACATGGAGCTGCAGAGCTGCATTACATGGAATGGTGCTGCAGTTAATTAATCTGCAACAGCAGTCCTAACTCTGGATTCCTCAGCCTTAGCCAAGTTACATCCAGAACATGCAAAACCTTGTATGCCTCTGTTTGTTTTACAGGAGTGTGATCCACATACCTCACCCTTATAAACAAGGAGAAAAGAGTTGAGTGTGTGAGTCTTTCACTTTTAACAATGACACGGAGCTGGAGAAGGCACCAGATACCAAATAAAGCAATTCCTCGCACCCTGTCCCAAATCTGAGTCATAGCCCTTGGGATCTCAAGACCTCTGAATAGTATTTCCTTTGCCTGTTGTCTTTAGCTTATTAGCACACCCATCTGACTGAAGGAGAGTGCTACTGATTGTGTACCACCTCCAGCAGTAAGTCAGGGTGTGTCCTGGGGGGAAGGATGTTTGAAGTGCCTTGGAACAGAAACCCTGCAGCCAAAACTTTGAGCAATACTGTTCCCCAGGGTTTAAACTCACTGAACTGCATGTCAGTGCTTGAGAATGCAGCGCACCTGCTGAACAGAGAGGACATCCAATTGGGCAAAATTTGTAGAAAATCAAAAAAACCAATCCTACCCTCCAGGAAAAGCTGCATTCTCTGAATTGATGTTCACAGCCTTCAGCATAGCCCTGGCAAGTTCTATTTACAAAAGGTGGCATGTTTTGTGTTTTGGCCAGGGTCACTGCACAAACTGATATTACACTTTTGTTTCCATTCTTTTCTATTCCTGCACATTACAGTCCCACAATTCCCATACTTGGCTGCCATACTTTGCAAGATTTCACAGACAGTGAAAGCTACATGTTTATTATAAAATACTTCAGTGCTTCTGGTTCATGTTGGAATTATCGAGACTTCTCATATTGGCTCTACAGGAGGCTTCTGTGCTACTGCCCAAAAAACATCTGACTTACTGCAAATATACTCTGTGTCTGTTCTGAAAATGTAACATGAACATATCTGGAATCTCCAATCTGCACAGTGCCTCCGCCTAAGCTACTGAACATCCATAAATCCTGGACAAACATAGAAACAGCTCAAATTCCTCCAACAAACAAATTTCCAGATGGAAAAAGAAGACATGGACAAGGAAATCAGACCCATCAGACTCTAATTCAGAGATGCCTTGCACTGCCAGTGCTTTCCCTTGTCAAGAAGGATGTGTGCACACAGTCTTCTCTTTCTCTATTCCAGTCTTCTGATCCTTCAGTGCAGAAGTCAGTGTTTTAAAGGCACATGACATGCAAAAGTGCCATTTAGATGAAGAAAAGACCTTGCCTAATTAACTCAGCAAGTATTTAAAAAGAATGTTTGCTATAAATAGGGCAAACAAGAAGCACAGATACAAACACAAAGCATCTCTCCATGCTCTTCCACTACCTATTGCTTTGACTTTAACAATGAAGGATTTTCCAGTTACCTGAATAAATATTTCTGTTGACCTTCCCAGATAAATCACGACTGTATCTCATGGTATAGTTTCACAAGAATCTGAGAAAAACAAAAAAAAATAACAAAAAGGGTAAGATTCTGTTTCCATTCTCTTTTATGCCATTCCTCCCTTCTTTGCTGTGGTCCCGCCCTTGCTACTTGCCCAAACCACGGCACTAATCACCTATCTTTGTGACTCAATTCAGTTTATTAACTCAAGAAAATCCTGCCCTTTTCCTGCAGGGTGAACAGGTTCAAGTGGACTCTCTCAAGGGCTAGATAACACACAGAAAGTGCAGGGTGTGTTAGCTGGGAGCAAAGGAACAAGATTATCCTTTCAGCAGAGGTAAGCTACTAGATCAGCTCACCTTGCCTCATGAAACCACTGGCTCAGAGGTTTACCTCAAAGGTTTACCTGGAGCCACGCAGATAATCCACACCTGACGTTATTGCAGGGACTCTGGGGAAAGAACCTGCTCAGCCAACAGCATCGTGCTGCTCTCTGGACCCAGAGCAGCAATCCAGAGCTCCCTGTTCTGCCACTGAAGGAGGAGAACTCCTTCTTCATAGCACCTCTTGTACAGAGCTCCAGACATGGCTGCATTTACATCACAAACACCAGTGGGGACTGTTCCTTTGGTAGACATCCAAAGGGAAAAGAAGGAGAAAGAGAGGGGGCGTTTACTATTCTCTGCTTGCTTTCTTTTTCACTCACACACTTTCCCAGACCAAAGACCATTCCTTTTGCATGCTAACAAAATTTTGTTTAATTTTTTGAGTTTGGTTGGGGGTTTTTTTGTTTGTTTTTGTTTTTTGTTTTTTAACATGGACTCACATTTGCTGAGGTAAATCCTTTCAAATGTCAGAATCTCATCTATTTTAGTTAAATGGAAAGCAAAACTGCCTCCCAAAACTTCGTTGAAATTAAAATATATGGAAATAGAGGATTATCTTTCAGCAGAATTTATGGGGAAAATATGCTTTTGGCCATAGCCATGTAATATATTGGTACAAAGTAAGATCTAGTTCATTACAAAAGGCTGAAGCAAGTTTTAATACCTCTAATGTCACTTTAGAAGTATCACAGTATAAATTTGTGGTTCGTGCAGAATAACATCAGTTATAGGCTAGTACACATTGCTGACTGCCTTATTTCTAAAGCTTATAATTTCTAAAATTATGTTCCATAATTAAACCAAACAATACTATAATATAAGAGCATTAGTTTAATGAAAACCAGTTATGTATCAGTCTTCAGATTAATTTGCTCTTCACAGACTCCAAAAATAAAGGGATTAACTATTGCAAATCCTTCTGGTACTTTACATTTGATCACAAGCAGTTTATGATAATTTATTCCACATGTCTGATGCAACTGAAAAAAATTTGCAAATAAAGCTTGCTGATGCCTCCAGGAAGTGAGCTTTCATTCTGTTCTAATATTAGCAGCAGCCTGCACCAGTGTAACATGGAACACTCACTCCACACCCCCAGTGCTGGCAGCCATCGTTTTATGCACGTGCAAAACCAACGAGTGTTTGACAGTGATTGGGCTGAGCAACATCTGCCACATGAGCACTGAAAGGCCATCAAGAACTAGAAAAGAAACTTTATTGATGTTTCAATCCAATGGTAGAAGAGTGTCAGAATCAATTTGCTGCTTTTTTCATAATTGAAATAAGGTCTCAAACTGAGAAAATACTTTTAACTACAGCATATGTTTTCCTGTCTTGATACTGCACATCCCCATAGTGATGGTTTGTTTTTCCATTTTATTTAAATCTGCTAGATTCTTGAAAATCATAACTTTCTATACCAGGATGCTGCAATAGAGGACTTGCCTTCTAAGGTACTGTCACTTTTGACTGGCCAAAAAACCCCTTGTATGGCAACCAGGGGCTCAAGCAGGAGCTCCTGATGAATTTCATGGCAGTGAGAACCTCTGGACTCAGGATAGCTCTATCCTGACTCTGGATGAGGCCAGGGCACCTGGCTCTCCTTCAATTTACTGTTCAGAATTAACCAGGAAACCTACTATTGGCACACACAACTTCTAATTTGGGAAAAGAAAATACTGTCTGGCAAGCTTGCAAGGCTGCTGACCCTGGGTTGCTGGAACAAGGCAAATCACACTGCTCTGTGCTGCATCCTGAGCTAATCAGTCTTTCTTTGGCTTGCACAAATCCATTGAAACTGGTCTGTGGGAAGAGGAATCTGTGTAAAAGATCCACCACTTCTCTCATCATTGTATAGCCACCTTTAGGAGTATAAATTGGCATTTGATGTGATTTTTTTCCTGAGCTTTTTAACTCCCATATGAAAGCATGACATGGAAGCAGACTTTTTTTGGACCTTTGGGGTTCTTTTAGGCAAACTAGCACTCCCTAGGAAATAGTGGCCTGTCTAGAGGCTGCCTCCATGGCCTCCAGCTCTTATTTGCATCAAAAATACTGTAAAATGAGTATTTAGATGGCAGAGAGAGGCCTGGTTGACATTTAGATTTAGATACTGATTCAGCTGACATATAAATGACTATTTTTCATTTGTCCATATTTTGGGAAGAGTTTCAAGGCTAGCCTTCCCCCCGCTCCCCCCTTCCTTCTAGAAACATTTGTTCTCTATCTTCCTCACCATAGCTCTTCCCTAAAGGCTGTAAACCTAATTATGAGAGGACTAAAGAAACTGATTAATTTCCCAGTAGCACCATGTCATCAGTCACCATGTGTATGTCATTAAGCAAGACTTTGTTTTCTTAGCTTGCTGTCTTTTTAAAAACACTTTCTGGCCTGCAGAGCCAAGCAACAAAAGCCATCTTGACACAAAAACTACCACTGACCTTGAAATTCAGATTATTAATTCACTTCAAGCACTTGTTGCAGAGCATTATTTCTTCATATTATATAACATTTTGCTATATGAGGTGGTAGGATCCAAGCTAGAAAAAAATCATAGAAATCCTGCTTCATTAAAGGGTCTTCTATCGTTAATAAGTAAATCCCTTTCTTGAAGCTAACTTAGAAGCACAAAGTAGGTTTAAAAAGCTGGAAGTCCTTGTGCCACTGGGTAACAAAACATCAGTTCAGAAAATTTTAAAACATCGGGTCAATTTTCTTTTTACAAATATAGCAAGCAAAAAAACAGGGAATTAAGTTTTAACAATCAGAACTTTGCCCAGAACACTGGTTTTGTAATCTGACAGATTACACACCCAGAAAATTTGGAAATAAGGTTTAAAATAATCATTAATTTTCATTAGAAGTAAGAAAGAGTAAGAGCTGGTTGGTGTGGCATCTCTGTATGATTCATCTGGCTTTGAAAATGAGCAGCATTTTTACACATCTGATTGGGAATATTACAGTTTAACAGCTCCGAATGCAGTGGGTAGAAAGAGAAGCTTCTGTGCCCCCTGCAATCAGATTAGGTAGCATTTTATTGAAGTTTTAAAAATAAAATCCCTGCTATTTTTGTCACCAGGGAAAGTTCTCAGACATGTAAATCACTAAAACTGCCCCACGTGTTTCAGCAGGATTCATGCCATGTTTACAAGCAAATTTAAAACAAGGAAATCCTTCCCAGATACAAAGGCTCTTACTGCCTATTGTTTTCCCCAGATTTAAGCCCTGCTTCCTGTTTTATACCAGAGTTTTTAATGTTAATCCACTACTGACGTGTCAGTTTTTATGGGCATTTTCAAAAGCTCAAATGGTAGCATGTTTATCATTTTAGCAATTCTTTGCTCTCAAGCAGCTCCTGTTTTCTTTGAAATCCAAAATATGCAACAGAAATTACATGAGCAAACACACAATTCTGTCATATGAATGATGATCTTTGAACACATTTCAGGAAAAAGTGTGTGCTGTTCTAAACAGCATGAAAAATAGCTTCTGTGCAGACATTGATTTCTGCCCAGTGGTATTTGTTCTGTCTGTGTAAATGAATCACCTTTACAGCATAAAATGTGAGGGAAAACGATGAGTAGGGGAATGAGTGATGTGGATGGGAATCTCAAGGATGACACAGTTCCATTGTGTCTTTGCCGTGTAAATCTTTCCAGCTGTAAGGTTACAAAATAGCTCAGTTCAGGATTTTAGGGCAGGTTTGGTATGTCCTTCCTTAAATCTATGGTTGGGTGAGGATTCAGAAATCTTTCTACTGGAGACTTTCTGCTAAAGAATAAATCCAGTTTGCAAAAACAAAAGTAGCTGGTTTTTTTCTACTAGAAAGTACAAAAGCACAGGTTTGGCGTAATTCTCAGAACAGAAGATAAAAATAGATTTGAATAATTGTCAGTTTGTCAACATATGTTAGGTCTGCATTAGTAATTTGGGCACAATAGTAATGTGTTGGCACATCAAAGGCCTTTGTGCTTACACAATGTACTTTTTTAGGGTTTCTCTTCAGACTAGATTTAGTCCTCCCCCAGATTAAATCTCTCTCATGCACAGTTTAACATCAGCCAAAGGATCAGTACAGACTTCAGTAATATTCAAGAGAGAGGTATAGTTGATACAGTTTAACCACTGTCCTCAATAAAAAATTAGTCTAATTAGGGTGAAATGGTATTTTATTCACTAAGAAAACAGGCATCCATCATAAATTCCTTTCAGGCTAAGGCATGATGACACATTTGGCATTAATTACATTGTGGTGTTGTAACACTTATTTGCAGGTCTGACTGCCACTGAAAAACATTTTCCTGTTCCTACCTTCAGGAAATTTCTAGAAATAATCAGTATAACAAGCAGAACGAATCAATTTCCAAGGGTCAGAGTACTTTGGAATATCTACTGCTAAAAACAAAAAAGCACCAAGGCATTATTTGCTCTTGACCACATTGAGAAAAATCATTTTGTCTCACTGCCTCCTCTTCCTTCCTGAAGTTCCAGCCTTGTTCTCCATTGTATCCACAAGGTTGCTGGAATTATCATTTGCTTTGCCTGACACTCATCATGTTTCATTCCCTCCTTGAATCTCATTTACAGGTTTCAACTGCCCCCTCCAAACTTCCTGACTTTACCCTTCATGTCTACACAACATCACCTCCAGTGCCTGCTCTGGCTTTGGATCCTTGTGCTGCCCAGACAGCCAAGGTAAAAACTGCAATGCAGTACTTTTTAAAAAAAATATACAAATATATTGTTCAGGATACTACTGTGGCAAAGCCCAAGGATTAGGACAACACAGAAATACATGAGAATAACTTGCTGCTGAAAAGAATGGTAAGGTCACCAAAAGATTCCATCTGCTACCAACAAGCTGCTTCTAGTGACAAGCATGAAAACATTACAGATAAAAGTCTGGACAACAAGAACTACCATAAGGATGTTTTTAATTTCAGTGCTTTGACCTGCCTTTTTCCTTTTGCACTAATGACTGGTCATAAGCATCTAAGCAATCTTACTCCAGTTAACCAGAAAATATCTGGACAGCTCTGGATATCACCTAGCCATACTGCACTGAAATGACCGCCTTAAATCATTCACTAATGATGCATTCTACTTGAAGAAAATTGTCCTCAAAATCTCTTTTTTCTCAGAAGTTCATTTCTCTTTCCAAGCCTACAAGCAATCCTAATGCTGAAGATGGTAACACAGAAGAAGATAATTTATTATACCTGGCAAAAAATTGAAAATTTCACCGGCCTGTCTCAACAATCGTTGTAATGATTGCCAACAAAAATCAGTAAAGTGAATATTTTTAAATGTCTCCCAGGGATATCATGTGCTACCCAGTGTATCCATCACCCTGGTTTTGTCTAAGATGTGAGGAACTCTGAAGCATGAGCTGGAAGTTTTTGCAGCTCTAAGAACTGACATTATAATGTACAGATGACAATCCAATTGTTCCTCTATACCACTCAGCCTCAGTTTGAAAACACCAAAATCACAGAATCATGGGATGGTTTGGGTTGGAAGGGGACCCTGAAAGGCTTCTCTTTTCCAGGCTGAACAATCCCAATTCTCTCAGGCTTGCCTCATAGGACAGGTGCTCCACCCTTTCCTGGATGAAAGCTCAGAGAACACTCATGGGAGTTTGGTCGAGATGCATTCTGGAGCACAGAAATAACTATAAGGATAATATTTTCTAATTTCAGCTCTTTGAATTAAACACAGCTATGCATTATAAGCAGATTATTGTTGCATTTATCTGCCATTACAGTGAAAAGGATATCACAGTCAAATATCTCCTTTAGTACTTCCTGAAAAAAAATCTAGTTCAATTTTTGTTACATTTGATAACCTTTGCTAGGATTAGCAGTTCACCAGCTGGACACAGGCTAACAAAGGAATAAATTAAATGAGTTCATGCCAGGATATGTGAAACAATGAGAACAGTGAACCTTAGTAGCAAATTAAGCATGCTAAATTGGCATGCAAATACAAACCTCTTACAGGAGCAGCAGAAGTTATTAAAGCAGCAAAGCTAACCTCCAGCTTTCCAAATTTAACTGGAATCGTGCAGGATTCATAACAGCACAAAAGATGTCATACAATAAAAATTAAGAAGCACAAGGCTTCCAGCATATTTTCTTGCTGTAGGGAACAGAATCATCCCTCAAGGTTTTACAGACTGGAGCTCATTACTTTGATCAGCTTAGGCTATGAGTTTGCAATAGCCAGTCTATTTCTAACAATTTATTTTACAGGACTTGGTTTGGCATTCCCTAGGAACACACAGAGAGGAGAATCAGCCATTCTCGATTGCAACCATTTCTTCTTTCAGTTACATGTTTATTCAGTTTGTTTGCTCTCCCACACTTTTTTTTTTTTTTAATCCTTTGGCAAGACTTCACAAACATTTGTGAGGAAGAAAACAGATTTAAAAACCATTATCATAAGTCAATGCAGACTGTATAATAGAAAGACTTTTACTGAAAGTAGGAAAGTGTATAATCTTCTTATGAATAAAAGTAGCCAAGCTTCACACAACCATGACATGTACCTGCAATTTGGGAAAGGTTGCACATCTAATTTCCACAAATCATTGTTGCTTTTAGTCTCTTTCATACTCCATAATACGGAAGATGCAACCAACAGAAGATGCTTGCTACAGATATAGTGCTATAAAAGCACTCCCAAATAAGATGTAGTTATAAAAAATATGTCAGAAGCCATAGGATTTTCAATATAACTTTCAGAACAGATCAAGGCCCCGATGTTTCTTATTTTGCATTGTCACTAATATTTTGACATTAAAGTCTGCATTGTCTCACTAATTGCATATTTGTATCCTAATCCTTGGAACTTGCATCCCTGCATGACCATCTCCATTCAGAATTTTTTTATCTCAAAGTTGACTCTGCTGAATTATTTACATACCCCATTACATCATGGGAAATCAAGCAAGTCTTCTGTAAGACACCATTGCTGCTTTAAGTTTTGCCAAAGACTGCTGCCAAGATCAACAGAAATTAAAAAGTTCTTTGTGGATTTAGTGATTGTTCTCCACAGAGAACCCTATCACCACATGAATTTTTTAAGAGAGAAACAGTTTTTGATGCCAAAAGACTACATAAAATCAAGACATAAATGGAAATGCATTTCCTATTTGATAATCATCTTATGCAAATATCAGTCCACTTACATCAGTGATGTACCCTGCAACAAGAAGAAAATCTATCAGCTTTTCTCTTTTTGAATAGAACTCATTAGGTTTTATATCACTAATTTTGTCTTTCCTGTCTTGTTTGCTGTAGCTATTACTGCTTAAGATTGCTCAGATGTATTTGGGGTTTCTCTTTCCATGTGAAAGCCCTAGTTAAAAAGATAAATAGCCTTGACATTTATTTGATATTTCTTGCTCCTCAGTAACTCCTATCAAGATGAAACAAACTTTCTTAGGGAGTAAGATATGAATAAATTGTATGGATTATGATGACTCTATGCATCCTCTATGCATTCTTCATCTTCCTCCCTCTAAGATGGATTACCAAAAGTTGAAATAATGGCAATGCTTATGGTCTGGTGATCTTCATAATTAGTTCTGATTAGTTCGGATTTCAATATATTATTGAAAGTACTTTCTGCTGCCACAAGCAGGGAGAAGGGAAAGCTGCTCTTTGATTACCACAACGAACACAAAGAACACATTTTAAACACATTATATTCTGAACTTTAACCAAGAGTTCCCTATAGCTGTGAGTTACCAGTGCAATTCTGAGCTGCTTGCAGGAGCTCCCCTAAGAGGGGAGCACAGACCCCCCAGTGCTGTGGGATCAGAGACCCCAGGGGAGCAGTACAAAAATACTGTTCCTGCAGACAGTCCAGATACTCTGCCTCCTTTGTAAAGAGCTCAGCCCTTGCTTTTACACTAATCCATTTTGTTTGTTTTTAGGAGGCTTCAGTTAAAACGCAGATCAAAAATATCTTCTTCTGTATCATTCCAGTGCACTGAAAAGTTCACTCTTTCCAATAGTTAAAAGTTATTTCAGCAAGAAAGTTATTCCCTGCAGAACAGGTGCTCATGGAATGAATGGTCCAGCTTTTCAGTTTGGACTAGCCAATACACTTTGTATATTGTACATTGCAGTGGCCATTTTAGTAATTTCCTTATTTATGACATTATTTGTGCTCTGTCTGTTTGTTGCATCCTCAACATTACATTGCAATACCATTGCTCTCCCAAAGCTCAAAGAAAAGCCACCAACTAAGCAGTGCCAATTTACAAACCTATTGTGACATAGAAATGCCAAAATGTTCTGAGCCTCAAATAAGAACAGTTGCCAGAGTCTTCAGACATATAAAATATTTTCTGTAGGCCGTGATGTCTGACATAAATACACTGCCAGAGAAGGGTCAGCCAATTCAAAACCATAAATAGCAGAATGGTGGCAGAAAATGTTAAAAACAATTACAATACACATGTTCTTTCCCCCTTAGGACAAAAGATTCTCATCACGTTCCTTTTTACTGTGCCAGAAATATTTAACTGATTCATGTTTTGTGGTATAAATACATAAATCAGTTTCTGTTCCTGTTTCTAGGCAGTTCATTTTATGTAACACAGATTCATGTGAACCAAAGTACTCTGATGTCTATAATTTCCTTATCTCTAAACCTTAACTACCACAAATAAGCTTCCAATGGGGGCCAGTGGGATACAACTTCTAACAAACAAATTTAGGAAAGGTTTGAAGACAGACTGACCAGTATCTCCAGTGTTATTTGTATACATCATTACTTTGCTTCAAGACTGGAGCATATATTTGCACCATGGCAAATGAAGGGAACAAACTGGTTTCTGTGTTAACACTATCCTCACAGGGAAGTAAAATGCAAAGGAGGAATGTGACATCACAGGGCACTGATTGATCCAATAGGCAGTTCACAATAAAGGAGGGGAATCATGCTGCAGGCAAAGCTAAAAAGGGAAGCAAAGACAGCCCTGAGCATATCTATAGATAGCCCTAAAATGGGAACAGACAGACTGCTCTGGGTCACAAGAGGTCATGCAGAAATGTTGCCTTCCAGTTTCACGAGCAGTATGTTCACATTGGCAAGACTTTATGCCTGAACAACCCACACAGTCAAAGTCGGCTTAAGTCATGGAGCTTAGGGCAATTTTTTTTCTCTACAGACAATCATGCTATTGCTTTTTATATAAAAAAGTTCCTAACAAAAAGAAAATTTCAAAATCTCAGGCATGAGTATTCATGGAAACTAAAATTTAAAGAGATCAGTAACCATGAGAGACAGTGACCTGATTTCCACCTGCTATAAAAGGCCCAAGCCTGAGCCACAATGATTTTGTGCCAGTGCCTGTGGCTGAGGACAGAACTCTCAGTTCAGCACATGGAATGGACCTTGGAAGTGGGTGAACAGCACAAGCGTCTTCAAGTAGGTCCCCAGCAATCAGTTCTGAAAAGAAGTCAGCAGAGACCTTTTCTTAGCCAATGCCATGGCCAATCTCATTGTTCTGGTCAGACACCTTGGAGAAATACTCCACAGCTTGGAAAATAAGCATTTTTAAATTGCCTAAGGATAGACATACATAAAGCACAGTCCTGTGAAGAGATAAATGTAAGAAGCAATAGAGCTTTGTTAATGCTGCTTCTGCTCACATCAAACTATTTTTTGTTGATGGAAGTATTTTAGCTTGTTCAGAGTTAATACAGACCTCTGAAAAATACAGTGTTATTTCTTGGAGACATGCTTTAAAATGTCTATATTCTTTTCATAAATTACTGTTTCTGGAATGACAATATTTTTCTGAGAGATACAGAACTCTAGTGGTTTTTCAAGTCCATCTACTGAATGAAATTCAGTGAGGCAGAGGAGAAAATCCTCAAATAGCTGGCACAGTCAGTCATGATGGAACAACTCAATTTGAAGAGAAAATATTCATTATACAATTTCTCTAAAGGGAATGTTCTGTACAAGTCTAAATTAGAAACCACTAGAAAACACCACAGAGATATGGATAACTCAATCCAAACTAACTGACAAGTATTTGGTGGTCTTAGGTACATCGCAAATTATTCCCTTCCCTCTTTCTCCAGCAGAATCTTTTGGTTATAAAACACCAAATGAACAATAATATCCACTTGGATGTTTATAACCAGATCCCACATAGGGTGAATTTCCACTCATGTACCTGTATCAGCAAACTTACTGCCAATATGGCACACAAGAATCCTGCTCCTCTTTCTTGTAAAAGGTTGACTGAAAGGTCTGTTTAATGGATTGCTACATTTCAGAAAATAATACACCATGAACAGGTTCACTGCTTGCCAGCAAAACGCATTACAGGAAAATTCCACACTGAATTCACAGCCAAAAGGGGAGGCATCCCCACAAAACGCAAAACAACAATCCTTAAATCACATCCCATAAACTACTTCATTCCTTTTGTTCTGTGAACAGAGGAGTGTTTGGGGCATAGGTTAGAATAAGAAACTGTAGTTATATTATTAACAAGTAGATTAATCACTTTAATTGCCAGAAACCTAATAACAGCAAAGAGAACTGATTCATAGCATATGTCAGAGTAATGCTAGTGTAAAATAATAACACGAAAGGAGACAAATTGTCCCAGAGAACATTTTACACCTGTGCAGTATTATTTAGTCTGTATTGTTAATCAAATTTGGCATACTCACAATTTTCAAAAGGAAAAAGAAAACAGGAAGAAAACCCCATAGACACACTCCCAAGGCAGAAAAGGAAGGTATTAAAAACATTCTCATTCAACATGTGCGTGATTTGATGAATTATTTTTAGTACTTTTTGCTCTGCCTTTCTCTAAGTAAGATCAAATGCATCTTTCATGGACTTAATATATTCTCACACCCATTCACATCTTGTCCTTTTAGCCAGATTGGACCACACAAGATAATTTGTAATATACCAATGCATTTATAATTTAAAGTATTTAAAACGTGTTCTAGCTTACACATTTCTGACAAGCTTAAGGCAATTAAAAGTCTAACCAGCCCAGCCTTTTATGTAAACTAATGGCTTAGACAGCTCTATGTGCTATTTGGGGTCTCCTCAAGCATCTAGTTATCTTTCATTAAAAAAATAAAAAGAGAAGATAAAAATGCTAAAAGATCTGTAACTCCAGACAGTAGGAGAAGAGTCTCTGAAAGTAGCTGGCTATAATTTTACCTAACAATGACTTAAAAAAAGAAGAAAAAGACTAATACTATTGTTTTCAGTAAATATCACAGACCTTTAATTCTGGTTGGTTTGTATTCTGGCATAACTTGACACACAAAACATAGATCAATTCTTTCACAAGCACAGCTTTTCTCCACACCATTTAATAAAGCAAACAACAGTCAGGAGTAAACACAGATTTTATCAGCACAAAAGGAAACTGAGCTGAATTGAATAGGGGCCTGTAACCTCTCCTGCAGGGAAGATGCTCGATTTTCAAACATCTTTATAGGGAGCTCTCTTTTTTTGTTTACAGGAAATATTACAAAAACAGAAATTAAATCCTTCCAGGTGACAAGGATAATCCTGCTAAGAGATGCTTGGAGATATTTCTGTACACAGTTACATTTTAGTACAAATTCTTCTCTCTGCATCAGAATGTATAAGTAACTAAGTACAGACAGTGCATAAGACTACAAAACTATGGAAGTTTGCTGTGAATTCTATGTATTAGCTACATGCTCCAGTAAGACAGTGCACCTGTTCTTAATGACTTAGCTACGTATAATAGATGATTTTATAACAATGATTTATCACTGAATATTGATTTAAGTGGCTTAATTCTGAAACAAGAAAGAGGTGTTTGGGTTTTGACATTCTGCTGAAATGAACAAAGTTTCTTCCTTATTTTAATTACAGTTTCAGGACTGCTGACACCTGAGCCAGATGTAGGGAAGTGTCATTTACCACAGCTGAACACTGAGTGGTGCTATTTGAACAAAAATGGATCGTATTTGGTCCTTAAAAGGTTTGGGATGTGCTACATAACTTTCTGAGTATTAACTTTTGGGTTAAAAAACAAACAGAAAAGAGCCAAGTTTCGCGTGAATTAGTGGCCAAACTGCCTGATGATAACGTGTACCCCAGCTGTCCATGCAGAAAAACATTTTCTTTTAATCTTTATAAGTGGTCCATCATTGAAACCTTACAATAGCAAGCAAACGGTGACAGTGATAAGGGATTAAATGTAAGATAAGGATCTACACCGTCTCTGAAGATCACTGGCTTAGCCTGTCTGGAAAATAAACACAGATGACCATGGCATGGTCACTTAGCTTAACTTGCCACGTAGATTTCAAACCAGGATAATGACAAAGCAAAACATTTACAATCAAAACATTCAGCTGATGCATTCACTGACATAAACATTAAGAAGTTTTTCACAGTGAGGGCGGTAAAACACTGGCTCAGGTTGCTCAGAGAGGATGTGGCTGCCCCAGAAATGTTCAAGGCCGGGTTGGATGGGGCTTGGATGGTCTGAAGGTGTCCCTGTCCATGGCAGGGGAGGGCTGAAACGAGATGATTCGAAGGGTCCCTTTCAACCCAAACTACTCTATGATTGTCAGTATTCACCAATAGCGCAGTGATAACGGAGTGAACTCATTTGTGGTGTTAAACTGATGCACCTTTTTGTCTAATATGGAGAGTAAAGGGCAAGTGCCCGAGGAGGGGGACTCGATGGACCTGAGCTGTTCTTACTGCTCTGCAGAAGAGACTGAAGTGTTAAGTGGTAGAACAAGAGCAAACAGAAGAGCAAACAGCCTCAGGTTGCTCTGGAGTTCAGACAGGATCCACCGTAAGGACTCTCAAGCACTGGAACAAGGTGCCCAGGGCAGCGGAGTCACCGCCCCACCCCGGACGTATTTAAAAGATGTGTGGATTTGGCACACGTGGAGCTGGCAGTGTTGGATTTACAGTGGGACGGGACGATCTGAACGCCGTCCGCCCCCATCAAGCAGGCCAGGGGTGACTGCCCGCCCCTCACAGCCCCGCCCCGCCCTCAGCGCCGCTCAGGCCCCGCCCCCGCCCCGGGCTGGCCAATCGCGGCCCCGCCCTCCTAGGCTGGCCAATCGCGATCCCGCCCCCATTCCGGGCTAGCCAATTGCGGCCCCGCCTTCCCCGGCTGGCCAATCGCGGCGCAGCACGGTCGCTATGGCGACGCGGGACGCGGCCCGGCCCGGCCATGGCCTCCTACGGGCTGGGGGTCCGCATCGGGAACTGGCTGGAGGACGAGTACGCGCAGCAGGTACCGCCCGCCCGCTCCGGGCCGCCCCCGCTCTGTAAACCCGCTGTAAATTGTGAGTGCTGAATAACACATCTGCTCCTCTCTCCTTTGCCAACAGGACCTCCTGAGGGATTTTATCCGTAAGAGAGAGCAAGGACAACTTTTAATACAGAGATTAGCCAGACTTAAAGAGAATATTTTCAAGAGGGTAACTTTTAAAGAGGGTTGTGTCCCTCTCCCCAAGACCCCGACAGAGTGGCATGACTCTCGCTATTGTTGCATGCACTAAAAATGATACGAAACTTATATACTAAAACACTTCTGATGTTAGATTCAGATAACTCTGAAAAATACTATGTAAATTCTAATTTAGGTAGAGCTGTCAATATCTTCTGATGGATTTGTTCACTTTGGAGACACCGTGTTGCTGATGAACCCAGACAACAACAAATCCTCGGGTTTGGAAGGGACCTCGGAGGAGAGGGACCCCGAAATGTGTGGGGACGTGACTCTGGCTGTGGACATGGAAGAGATGTCCCTGTACTCGGACCAGCCCCTGCAGCTCTCGAGTGGACTGAGCGCAGTCAAGAGCGTGGACCCCGTGGGTCGAAATGCTTTCTGTATTGTAAGGTCTGCTGCTTTATTCTGAGTTGGTTTCGATGATTATTTTATCTTTAGGTATCTTGTTTTGAGAAATACGCAGCAAAGTTTGCTAACGTACAAAGGAATGTGAGTAATTTATTTAAGAAAGAGTCTTCAGTCAGGTATTAAGCTTGATTCTGTGCTGCATATTACTGTAATTAATTCCAAGGAGCTCTAAATCAGCTTAGATGTGAAAACAAGATCAAGTTCACTGTATCATTTGGTAAATTCTGCAGCTGTTTTTATTCCAGTTGCAGACAAAACATGTCCAAATCTCACTACTATTAATATTCATTCTCCTGCAAGCAGAAATATGTGTCATTACTTTTGCTGTCTATGAAGTGAACATGGTTCTGTTCTAAAAAACCCACCATATTCTCCCTCTGAAATAAATATGTATTTGCTGCTGTTTGTTGGAGAAGGGACAGAAGAACAGGGTCATGCTTAACAGTCAAAGGCTCTGCCTTAGGTTAAGATATTTTACCTATTTTAAAAGGTAAACAATACACAATGTTGTTACAAAGCAACGTCTAACTGTAGACCAAAATAGATAAAAATCCCCAAACAATAGTGAAACTGATGATTTGAATGTACCTTTTTTCCTTTTTACAATTTTGACAGTGTTGATGGAAGTGCAGTGGGAGAACCACTTAGATACGGGCAAAACTTTGTTCTTGGGACAAAAGGAGGCGTTTCTGACAAACTGGTAAGGCAATAAAGCTGCAAATGGCAGTGGTAGCATATACTGATAATGTACATTAAATCCCTCCCCAAGAATAGATATATCAAGTTGTACACTGGTGCAACATCTTAGTTTTCCAGAATAGGCTCAGAATCATGCATAGATCAAGATGAGTAATACCTAATTAGAAAGTTTATGCTACTTGCCTGAGGTCAGGTGTGCAGACCAAGGGGGCTGTTAGCCAGAATGACTGAATAAAGGAAATCTAAAAAAGGAAAGAAAAATAAATCACAATTAGCTCGTGAATCATGAAAGAATTCTTCAAGGAGATTTTAGGGAGTTTTCACCTTGGGCGGGTTTACAGTTTTCACTTAAGAGTTGGATGTTGGATCCTCATGGGTCCCTTCCAACTCAGAATATTCTGTGAAATTCCAAAATGAGAAGATTTCCTTTCTTATTAAGATAATCCATAGTAGGAATATAAAGTCATGCACTATTCTATCATTCTGAGGAAGCAGATTTCTATTAAATGGTAACAGTCTTTCCCTCTGCAAATTAAAAGCAAATACAGCATTACATGTAGGTATCCATTCAAAATAAATCACCACAACTTTGGAAAAGTTCTCCTTCTCAACAATCACTTTGGTGAGATAAAAACATTTGGAATGTAAATTCAATTTTAAATTAGTATTCACAAATCTGCATATAGAATCACTACTTAATGAGTTTATCAACATTATAATATAATATATATATTATCCTGTGGGGTTTGCCTGCATAGTTTTTTAGCTGGGAAGATTGATTTATCAGGAGCCAAGAGAAAAGTTTTTTGTTCAAAAACATGTTTTAAAATTGCGTATCTTGTTTCTTTTACTGCCCTTAATATATATATTTTTATTTACAGTTTTATTTGGCAAGTGACCACAAAACATTTAAAGATTTTGCTAAAAAATCCCGCCTTCAGAAAGTATTTTTGACAGCTGAGCTTTCCTATTTGACTCTCTGGCAAGCTAAATCCTTGGATCCACAACTGCGTCTTGAGCACGAAGGATTTCCAGTTCCCGTAAGAAATTAAAACTGTAGGAAATGATATGAAAATTTAATTGCAACAGGTGGACTACTGAGAAAAAAATGTTATGTTGATTTTATTCACGTATTTCCCTTATGCCAGTTCTGACCTCTACTTTTAGGAAAGGGGAGAGGGAAGGAACAATCTCTTTAATTAGGGAATCTGCTTATACAAGTATTTGTTTCTACTGTTCATTTTGAGATTGACTTGTTCAGTTTTTCTCATCAGAAAATTTCAAAGGTTGACATTATCATGTTGTGAGGGTGCATTAGTTACCTGCTTTTCAGGCCTTTTCAGACAGTAAATTCCATTTCCAATATTTGGAGGTGTTATTAAATAAGAGGTCCTGTACAATTAATGTCTGATAAAATTCTCAAGGAATCTGAAAAAGTGAATGATTTTCCAAATGTTTTCAACCTTTTGTAAACACAATGTTTTCCTGTACCAGATAACTACTAGGCTTCCTGAGGTGCTGGTGTACAACAGAGAATCACAAATGCAACTGTTCCTTTACAGCCTTGAACTAAGACTCATTTACATGAATAAGCTCACTAATAAACACAGTCAAAATTAACTAATTGTTAAAGACAGTCTTTATTCATAGTGTTGGTTTAAAAATGTTTGTCAACTGTCTTCCCTTGTTCTTTTTTTTTTCCAGTCAGAAACTAAAATTATTATTACTCATTGCTACACCAATCGCAACTTAGCTGTCCCAAGGACCTTCTGTGTGTGGTAAGAATAACTTACAACTGGCAGGGGTGTGCACAGTGATGTGCCAACAGCAAGAATTACTGTGAGGAGCAAGAAAGGTGCTTTAGGAACACACTGAGGAAATGGAAAATAATGCAGAATGCCATTCTCCTTTCCCTTATTTTACTTCTTGACTGTAATGTGCTGCTGTGTTGCTGCAGACATTTGGATTAGATTTAGTTGTTTGGGGTTTTTTTTTTTCATTTTTCATTTCATTATCATATCATGCTTTTAGTTTTCTCTAGTTTCTTGATGATTCTCCCTTTGAATATTTTGAGCAATGTCAGTTGTTTTGTTTACTTTTGAAGGAAAAAAAATTATATACTAAGAAGTGTAAGGAACGAGGGGAATAAAACCACGCTGCATGAAACTCTATATGTTTATGTCCATCTGAATCAATATCTCAACAAATTGAAGTTCATCCCTCAATTCAGTTAATATACATGCATTAAATTAATATTGATTAGGCCCTGCTAAGGAGTATACCAATGTTTCCCATTAAGTTCTTAGTAAGACCTGTCTGAGGATTTGTGTAAGGTTTTTGAGGATGAAGTATCTGAAAGTTTGAAGCTGAAGAAGTTATTAAATAGCCAGAATCCTCCTCAGTCAGAGGGAAGTGGGGATGAGGGCCTAACCAGCATTTACAAATCAAGTTGGTGTATCAGGGCTTTATTCTGCTGGGGTTGCTTTTAACTCTGAGGCTAGAAAGGTGGCATTTATTTTAGATTTCAAATTCCTAAATTATTAATTGGAAGCAAAGTGGGTTATTGTGTTCCTTGTAAGGGTCTGGTATTTGAAAGTGCATAGTGATATTTCTGAGTAAACCAAGAGAAAAATGAGGAAATCTCAAACAATTCACAATGAAGATTTGCTGAATTTGTATATATGTTAATTCTCCCTGCCTATCCCATCTCTTTTGACTTTTCAGGTCTCATTTTGGAAGAGAATTTGAAGTCATCTGTCACAATTATCTGGACTCCCACAGAGTAGAAGAAGATAAGAATTACTGGGAGATAATTACAAGAAATCCTGGTCCTGAAGATGGTACAATGCTTGAGAGACCCAAAGCTTTCCCAGAAGGGTATAAGAATGAATGAGTTTCATGAAAAGACAGAGAATATAAAAGCCCAAGACTACAGCCAGGAGAGGTTGATGAGATGCTGATTCTTGTTTCTTTCTGTTTAGATTTTAGAGATGTTTATTTTAAAAATGGAAATGCAAGTCTGCCATTAGTAATATTGCATAATCTCATTAACTCATCAAGGTTATAATGGGCAAAAAACTTTTAAAATTTGATGAACAACACAGCAAAAATTGTAAATCATGAAAGGCTCCTTTTTCTGCTTTCACCTTCACTAATGATAAAAGTTGTCAGAACCCAGGCAACATAATAGATTTTCCTTAAATTACTGGCTCTCGGAGTATATTTAACCAATTCTTCCAAAGCCAAACCAGTGTCATAATTTTTAAAAGGGTGAGTGGACAGTTTCCAAAACACTGAAAACCAAACATACGCAATGTTATCATGGGATGCTTTGACATTTAAAGTTCATCTGAAAGAAAGTTGATTGTTGAGCTTATTCCACCCTCCATCTAGCACAACATTGCCGTTATTAAATCACAAGTTAAGGGTTTTTTATCTTGAAATTATCTTCTAATTCATGGATATAAATTGAGTTTTTTTGTTTTTATCCATGTATTCTAAACACTTTAATATCAAGTAATCAAGAACTTGAGCTCAGTGATACAGACTAGAGACTTACAACAGCCTTTTCAATGCCTCACCATGTTCCGTTTATCTCTCGCCTACAGCATTTTTCCAATCCTTAGTAATTTCTAACAAATTTGAGAGTAAGATGAAATTGTCAAAGAAAATTTGGCATCCACAATTTTCATGAAACTAAATGCCAAAGCAGAAAATAAATACGACATGCTTTAAGTTTATCCAGTAAGAAAAATGTTATCTTTATATATAAGCTATATATCTCTATATATCAGCTTTATATAGAAGGCCTTAAACCAAAACCATTTCTGAAACAAAGCTCGGTGTGAACTCCTGCAGGAATGAGGACTGTGTGGGCAGGGTGCCTGGGCTGGCCATGTTTTGGGTAGGAGTGTTGGTGTGTGCATTTGAGTGGAAGGAAAGCACTGCATGCTGTACAAACACAAGTTTTGCAAAGACTTAGAGGAAAAACAAAGAGCAAACAGATACAGAAATGAGTACAAAAGCAGGTAATGTTGGAACTGGGTGCTGATTAAAAGTAGTTTGCAGACGTGTGTGTTTTGATCACTCTGTGCTCATTGGAAAAGATTTCTTGAGCTGAAAATAAACAGGATTGAATCAATATTCCTGATTTCATTAGCAGTGTTAAACACACAGATTTGTGCAAAGCTATCATATCATATCAATCATATCCATATCATATCATATCATATCATATCATATCATATCATATCATATCATATCATATCATATCATATCTATTTAAAATTCATCTAATTCACGATAACAAATACAGATTCTTAACTAATTTGCTGGGTTTTTTTGCACTTCTTAATATTGTCCACATGATGGAAGCACATGTTTCTAAACTGCACAATTCCTGCCATGCCTGTAAAACAGCCTGAGATGTTTAAATCCAAATGAGTCCCTGATACAATGCCACAGAAGGACACCAAGTTAAAACAGACTTGAATTGTAGGCTAGGATATGTCATTACTGTTACATTGTGTTTTTGGAAAGTAACACAAAGGTGGACAGGACATTGTGTATTGCATACGGTGAACTTCTTTATATTAATTGGAAGATTAAAACCAAAGCATAATTAGAGGAAATTAGGAGCTTTTTCTTTCATTTTCTGTGTAAAGATATGAAACTTGATGTGTGACAAGAATTTTATCGGGGTATTTTTATTGCCTTTGCCAATTTACAAAAATTAAAATTATGCCCATTTTCACAACAGATTGGCACAATTCTGCTTTGATTCTATAGGTATTAAACTAGGAAAAAATCAGAGTAGAGTGCACTACAGAGAAAAAAATCTGTGTAGAGTGCACCGTAGGATTTTTAATTTATCCATTTGTCCATAAACACAGGATTTAATATAAAGAATTATGGGATTGAATATTAGTGGAGATTATGAACAGTCCTGCTATTGCCAGTTAGAGTCACAATCTTTCTGGTGGATAAGGAAATGGAGAACTGAACCACACCCCAGCCCTGACCATTGTGTTGCTTTTTCTTGCCCTGTGTATCATGAAATATGGGCAGTGATGCTTCCCTCCTTTGCTGTGCACTTTGCTTTTTGTTGGTGTATGGCACAGTTATCTATTAAAAAAGCTTTCAATGCTTCTTCCAAATTCGACCCAATATGGATAGTTCCACAAAGTACATTGTGGGAAGATAAAACTCACTTTTCCTCCATTCCAGACAGCTCAAACGCTGTTAGCATGAAGCTGATCCTGAGCTATTAGTCCTTGCTGAGGGGCAGGGTGCATTAGTCCAAATTTAGTGCTGTGTTACCATTGCTTTTCACAGGCCTGAGGCACAGAGAGTGCTCATATCTGCACATTTTGCTGTGCATATGTGTGTTAGCAGCATGATATTGAAGTGAGGAAGAGAATTCAGAGTCAGCAAAGAAAAGCTGACTGGTTAACACACACTTTGGTAACACTGGAAAAATGAAAATCCAGTTTAAATATGCCTTTTCACTCCCCTGTCTTTTGCATTCTTCCCCAACTCATATTTCACATCACATGGCTTCTCCTCTGCCATGTTGTGTAGCCCAAACTTACTGATTTACTGTGGTTATAAAGTGCTCTTCTAGCACTCAAGTTCTTGGCCTCACACCTAATCACATCAGTATCTTCAGAGCTGCTTTTCTGTTCAGTGATTGTCATGAAGTATTGTTTAGCTCAGATATCTGATAGAGGAGGAAGCCATATGCAGGTTTAGAAACTGAATAAAACCTCTGAGGGGAAAAAAAGGCACAGAGAACATTACAATAAAGTTCCACACATCAGTGGAAGAAAATATCCAAGCACTGGAAATTTTGGTGGAGCTGGCAGGTAAAAGGGTGATTTTGATAACATCTGTGCCCACTTACCCTAAATTAATATTGCACATCTGTTGTAATTTGAGCAGGGTGGGTATGAAATGAGCTTTTAAAACCATAGCTGTTAAATCTTCAGTGCATGAAAATTAAACTAAGGATGCCACAAAATAAAAAAAAAAAAAGAAAATATGCAGATGTGATATGCAAAATACATTAAATACAGGTGGAAATTTTGAAATCTCTGTGCCATTTTGTCAGCTACACTTCTCTTCTAATTCTATTCTGTTTTAGGCTTTGTCCCAGGTCTTGTTTCCCTTCTCTGCCTGACCGGCCTCGTTTTCTTGCCCGTACACAGCACAGAGGGGCAAACCTTGCTCTGACAGCTCCCTGCTTCATGCTGGTTTGACTTAGCTTTCAAAGCTGTGAAAGGGAATCTAATCCTCAACACTCGATTCTCCTGGCAATGAGGAGGAGTGGGAAAATCTGTCACCTTGCTAGATGTGTGCTGTTTCAGCAGGGATATGAGCAGCCCTAAGGATACCAGCTACGGGATTTACATCATAAATTAGCATTACTTATAAGAGGAACAACTTGGCATAAAGACACAGGGACATCCCTGCCCTTTGGGGGGGGTCTGGGGATGTTTTTGGTCAAAACAGTGTGTAGAGGGTATGTAATAAAACAATTGACTTTTTTCTTCCCTTTTTTTCCCACTGCTGGGCTTGTACAAGACAACATCTTTCACTCAACAGAAGAGAATCATCAATATGGTGCTAGAAAGTATTGCTACAGCTGAGGCACTTTCTCCTGAGAAGTTTCTATATTTTCTGGCAAGGAAGACTCAAAGTACAGCAGAATTGGCACAAACATTTAAAAATGCCTGATGACACTAATACCCACATTCAGTGATGAAATTAATTCATACACATGAATCTCTGCTCTAAGTTTATATGAGAAGCTCAGAGAGCTAATTTCCCAACATCTGTTAAATGCTGCTTCATACAATACGTCAAAACAAAACTAAACAGACCATCCAGTTAGAGGCCAGCTAGAATACATGTTTCTATAATGCTGGTCTTGTTTTAATTATGGCCTCCTTGGGGCAGGGACCATATCTTCGTCTTCATCATTTTTTGAGGGTTTTTTTCCAAATACAAAGAACTACAGCAGAGAAGATCCGTAAGTAACAGCATAAAGCTGTTATTAAAACTGTTGGTAAGATGACAAGAAACTGAATTAAATCTGGTGCAAATAACCAGAGATATAGGCATATGAAATGTGCACATAAAGCAGTGCCAAGCAGCAAACTCTTAGTGTGAGGTATGAAGATTCAGCTGCCCAAGTAATTCTGATTTTAGTAGGAGTTGCTAGGAGGAGACTCCACAAACCACATTGCTGTCCCTGTAGGTCCGACAAACCCAAAGAGGGGAATAAGAATTATCCATGGTAGTATTTATTTTTATACACATATTTAGTTTTTTAATTATATGACATACTAGTTAAAAATACCTAACCAACTCTTAGCATAAGTCCCATTCGCAAAAGAGATACCAGACCTGAGAAACTGTAGAGCTGTTTCTTCAGTTTGTTCATGTTAAAATTGTCAGGAATTATGTTGTACATATCTTTGGAGATCTTAGTCTGAGAAAATAATTTTCAAAAATCATGTTTAAATGTTCCTGAAAACATTACAGGTACAAATTATAAAGATATTAAATTGTTCAGCAAAATGAAAGAAAGAAACTAGTGAATAAGCAGAGCACCGAACTGAAGTTTGAACTACCTCTATATTCAAATCTTTTATAACTCCTAAAATGCTCATAACTGTGGATAATTGTTTTAGAGTTTCTAAAAGATCAAACACAGAGGTTTGTGAAATCCATGTCAGACAGAAATTTCTATCCTTCCTCCCTGGTTTCCTACTGCTCCTCTTGCCTGGACTTTCTGCCTCTTCCATATCCTGAAGAAACAACTGAGCAGCTGTTTGGGGAAAAGCTTAAGGTTCATCAGCTTTTCCGGTCTTTTTGCTGACAATTTTGGCAGCATCAGTCTAGCCAGAACACCCAAGATGTATTATAGTCTCAAAAATAACCAGTGAATGTAGCTGTGCCATGAAAATAAACACGTGTAGAGAAATATAAATGAATGGCTGCTATATACACATACACACACTGGGAACTTTTATGCTAACACAGAAATCACATCCAGGCTGGCATATGCAGAAGAACAGTCTTTCCTCATATAAGAGAATTAACTGGTTTCTTGTGAAACTACCTGAAGTAATTAGTTCTTTCAGTGTAATCTATAGTGGTCAAGGATGTATTCAGGTCTGATTATGAATGGCTCCATGGCATGATATTAAATGACCAATTTATCCAGACACAAGTTCCCTGGATCCTGTATATTTTCTCCATGTTCCTTCTTCAGAAAAAAAATTACCATTTGTTAAAAGGAATGTATGTAGCTATCTCAATAATTACATGACCCCTGTATGGCATCACATGCATGACCTTTGATTCAACATAGCTTATTGCTCTCATTGTTTGTTGAAAATTTTGGTGCTTCCAGAAGTACTTGAAATTCAACATTTTTATCTGCCCCTTGCTAATTAATTTCTAACCATATATCAACTGATTGTGCCATGTTGGGCGGTTCTGGAATTTTGACTGTAAGTGCTAACTGATTTTAAACAGTGCCACACTTTGGGACTACTGAATGGTTCCTTCTGAACACTGGGCTTTATACAGCATTCAGAAACACCAACACAAATTCCTGCTTCCTATGAAATTAGCTTAACAAGGATTTGGGGAGTAACCATTTGCACTCCACGGTTGATGTGTGCGACCTTTTCATCCAAGCAATTATTTCTGAGAACAGAATGTTCATTCATCATGGAAAGGATTGAGGCAAAGTCAATTTATACCACACATTTGGCCTGTTACATAACACAACCATTTGCTGTTTGGTTTTAGAAGTTAAACACCATGTATAATCCAACAAGTGGTGAAGGTTTTTTGGTCAGCCCATGTAACCTATAACAATTATAAGTTTTCTCCAATAATATCAAATTGTTGTTATAACAAAATAGGTCAGAATTGGTATAAATGCCCAATTATAATTTTTCAAATATATTTGAAGGTATTCTACAAAAGAGAACTTTTTATCATGCCAAGGTAGGTCAGCAATTTTTGCCAATGAGCAGTGTAATTAAGTGAGAACAATCCTCCTGTGTAACTGTCATGAGGAGAGCGTTCGTCACCTGGAATTCTACATGCTTCAACACATGGCTATGAGAAGTTTCCTGAGAGTGGGACAATGATGTTGAAACTGAAATGATAAACAATAAAGGAGTTCTTAAAGAGTTCAGAAAACACATCCATGAAACGAAATTTACAGAGAAAGAGAAGAACACAAACTAAATCTCTTCAAACCATATTTAAACTTGCAGAACTACCTCTCCCTGGGGAGAATCCAATATGGTATTAAGCTTCTGCAGGTGAACTTAGGTATTTTCCCCACAGAAATAAAAAATGATCATTACAATTTAGTAGACAAATATAGCCATAGTTATGTTCCTCAATAACAGTCCACAAAATTTTGTGTTGATACATTTCTACCTTGTTCATTGAAGATAAAAGATTTCTTGAAAGAGCATTTGAGATCAAAGAGGATTCACCTTTGCCATGGTGAAAAACAGTTTGTCTCA
The DNA here is from genome assembly GCF_021018805.1 of Prinia subflava. Classification (NCBI taxonomy): domain Eukaryota; kingdom Metazoa; phylum Chordata; class Aves; order Passeriformes; family Cisticolidae; genus Prinia; species Prinia subflava. The sequence goes on from NC_086261.1 coordinate 8,547,803, forward strand.
CACAGTTCGTGTTACTGCAAAAACATTCTAGCATGATAAAGCTACTGGTTATGGAATAAAAGTGTATTGGGTTTCACTCTCATATTTCATTAAGGTACGTAACATCTGCATGTTGAGTACAATCAGGACAACATATAGTAAGTTGCAATTAAAAGCTTCACTTAAGTAAAGAGAACAAACTATTAGTGAGATTAATTCATTTCACCTGATCTTGCCAATTACTACATTGCATTCTTCCAGTCCAGAACATTAAGCAAAAATATGAATGACTGGGCAGGCTTTTGATAAAAGAGCTAAACAGAAACATAGCTCCCAAAATTGATTGTGAGAGTATTAAATGTTGAGATAAGATCAGGCCCTTTGCCAAAACCAGTATATCACTGCTGTGATAAATTGCATATAGCAGAAGAAACATTCCAGGAAGTTCTAATTACCTTAATGATGAACTTTTATGTAACCATATTTGTGATTCAAGTACATCTGCCTGTGAATTCTGCCTCATGACTGTACATATGCAGACTGCAACAATCACATTGCAACAATCTGCTGGAAGAAAATGAAACAAATTCTTTAGTCTCTTACTGAAAACACACTCCTCAGACTTCTTATAATGGTTTTCCGAACTCTTCCCACCTTGTTGCCATCTGTGCAAAAATGAGTGGATGCCAGAATCGGACATGGAGTGCTCATTTAATGCTTTATTCAGTAGTGAGGATCCTGTTCTTCCTTGATTCTTTTTGGCACATGCCTCCATTTTCAAGGCTGCATCCAAGACCTCAGTGAGGGTGGGTGGCCTGGGGATAGCTGGAGAAAAATGTTACATCCTCAAACCCCACTCCTGTTCTCATTTCTCTTTGCTTGAGCAGTTTGAGAGCAGAACAAGCTGTTCCACTGTGGCCATGGAGGCAGGGAGGGGAAGATGGAGAAGTGACTTTTGGTGCATAGAAGGACAGGCTGGGGCTCAGTGGTTAGACTAAGAGCACCTGGGAGCTGCTTTTATGAATTCAGCTCTGAGAGGATTGTTCCACACTGCTCTGGAGAGATTGAAAGACTCTTCTTGCAAACTGAGATTTTGATTTCCTCTGTCCTGCTATTCTGCTCCTCTAGGTAAACTCTAGCTTTGACTTTAGCTACTCTGGCTGTACTTGTCCCTATAGAGTTTTAACAGCCAATTGCCATTAAATTCTGTAATAAAGACATTAGAATAATGGATAAAAGTATAATTTTAGGGCTATAATCAAGGTGTTTATTTTAAATGTCATAAAATATCTAAGGGTAAAGAATAGCAGAGGACAACAAAATATATTACGACTCAGAAAGATGTGAAAATTATATTTAAAAATACAAGCCAATGGTTATTTTGAGCTGGGAAGGATATTAACAAGAGGAGATCTTAAGACCTACACCAAAACTGGGGTTAATTTAATCTATTTGCTACTCATCTAGAAAGCAACCTTGCAGAAGCAGAGACAACATAATTGGTTATTATGTGATCTTCTAAAAAAGCCACGACTTAAAAAACCCCAACAGCAAACAAAACAAAAAACAAAAGCCTAAAAGAAGGGGCCAAAAAAAGATGGTAGCTGAAATTTAGCGTAGGCAAGCATGAGGTAATGTGTACTAAAAGGAACAATTTGAACTACTTATATACACTTGATGGTTTGCAAAATCACTCAAGAAAAAGATCTAGGCGTTACTGCAGACAGCTTAATGGAAACTTCTACTCAGGGCACAGTAATGGTCAGAAAAAGCAAACAAAATGTCAGGCTATATTAAAGATGGATTGAAGAATAATACTGGAAAGAACAACAACGCCACCAAATACATCAACAAAGTGTTCTTCATCTTAAGATCACAGTATTTTGCTTTCTTTATATGAAAATAAATGGGAATCACCTGAAAAAAGAAAATAGCATTTAGGGGCATTGATAAACTATAAAGTGAAAAATATTTAAAGGGTATCAGAATGATGACATCCTTCAAACTAAGGGGATTTTTTTTTCTGAAACAACTTCTCTGTTTCTCAGCTCTTGAGTTTGCAAAAAAGGTTAGCAGGAGCATATACATCCCTTTGTCATATCTACTGAGATAAGTGACATACAGACTGTGGATGAAATGCTTTTGAGCACGAGGCCTGATTGTAATTTCCATGCTGCTCTAGAGAAAAATGGAAATGGTGAGTTCCCCACAGAACCTCTCTGCTCTTCCCAGCCCAGTCTGCAGAGCCCAGTCCAGGGCTGGGACTTATCCAGCTTAGACTCAGCTGATGCCTGCACCCAACACCTTGTGTTCAGTCTTTACCCACTCGCTCAAATCCAGCCTAGCACCCTGAATTCTTTCCTCCTTTGATCCCTTCCTTTCCTTCAACCCCTGCACTCACATCCCCAAAGTACCCTCTGCTGTTTCCAGTCTCACACCAGTTACCCTCTGCTCCCCTGTGGTGTTTTTCCCTTTCTGCAGGCACACTCCTTAGTTCCCTCAGTGTGTGCTGTCAGGATTATCAGCACTGTCAGACCCTCAGCAATTCCCTCTCCTGCAGGACCAACAGGAACTTCCCAGGCTTTGCAGACCCCTGAGAGAAGCCCATGGTGCTGTTAACATTATCAATTACTCTTCACAGTAAAGAAGAATTAAAATCAGAGGTTAATTCACAGCAGAGGAACACCTCCTTCCACACCTCCTCCCCCCCATACACCACCCATACACCAACCACCACCCCCCCATACACCTTGGGGCTTTATCATGCCTCAGTGCATAAATTGCTTAGATATTAATTAAGTCAGGAAATTTCTTCTAATTACATGACATGCCAGGTTGGGAGCTGGCCTGTGGATTAAGGACAATGATATATGCCAGCCTCTGTGGTTCTTAGGGTAGAGTGCCTGCTATAAATAGATGTTAGAATTGTAAATTTAACATTGTTTAGTCTGAGGATAAGTGAGGAAAATGGGAAACTCATTTGCTCAGCAGTAGCAGGGTGTGGAGTGTTGTTTTCTGCTGAGGATTATTTTTATTTTTATTACTAAACTCTTGAGAGCCTAGAGATGTCACAAGGTCCTTTTGCTGTTCTGGGCTGTGAAACCAGGAGAGGAAAATATGAACTTATGCAGTTTTATATAACTTACAAATGTCTTTAGCACTTTCTGTGACAGTGAAGGCAGTCAGAAAATTTAACTGTTTCCTTTGTGAACTTTATTTTGTTTGTCTGGAAGTTGGATCTGTTTTAGAGCAGGGGCAGGACATTTTCCTTCATAAGAAAGATAATGTCTAATGACAATAAAAAGGGGAGGAAGAAAGAAAAACTGAAGCTATGCTGTGAAATGGCATTATTACCTCTCTAACAGGAAGCATATGGAATAGTAGCATGCACATAGGTCTGAGAGCCAGGAATAAATCAGGGCTAGTCTAGTCATGCTGATTCCAGCTGTGGTCCTGAAACAAGCTGTTAGGGCTAGAACCTGATTAAGTGTAATGTCCATCTGGAGGGGCTGATGAATGATGGCAGAGAAACTGTCCCATCAGAGCTCTTGGGAGAACAAGGGTTACCCAGTGCAATCCCTTCTGTGACAGTGCCTGGGTCCACAGGCAGCACCAGAAATCAGGGTGGTACATCCTATGGAGGAGGATAAGAGTGCCTTATCACGTAGCCCCATTCTCTGCATTAGAGAAAAAGAAGCAGAGGAAATGTCTTCATTTAATCCTGTTTTCCACTTATAGTATGGCCCTCATTTATTGTTCTGCTTGTGCTTTCCCCATTGCGGTTATAATCAATGTGGTTGACTAATATTTATAAGCACCCAGAAGATGGAAAGCTTATGTATTATCTATTTAGGGTAATTACCTCACTAAATAAATATTGATACAATTCAAGAGAGCAAGGCACTACCCTCACAAAAAATACCTCCTCTCTCGTCCTCCCTCCGCTCAAGTGACTCTATCTCAGTTGTTCACATAGGAATAAATAACATTTTTACCTCCTGTACTATTATCTTATTTTCTCACAGCAAAGGGATCCTAGTTTGTCTGCTTGCTGTAGCCTGAATTCTGTCATCCTCAGACAAAACTCTTCCCTCCACTACACAGACTTTATTCACCAAAGAAAAACCTCCCAAAGCCCTTACAGAGCTTATGAAAGACGTTTTCACTCACTTGGGTTAAACTTGAGCACTGTGTGTTTTCTTTCTTCCTTCTTTTTTTTTTTCCTGGGGGTGGCGTAAAAAGAAATAAATGAATCATTTCAACTTTGGGCAAGAAGTTTAGGTGTTGTATTTGTACCCTGCAACTACATAAACACAGAAGGAGCCAGTTAACCAATGAATTGCAGGAATGAGAAGCAATGAGATGATCTAAAACGCTTTAACACATTTTCCATATATTAGTGCTCGGAGTTAGTTGTGTTTTGCTTTCTTGCAACAGACACAAGTCAGTAAAAGTCCAAAAGGAAAGTCTGAGGTTTTATATTTCTGTTTGTGGTACAGGAAAAGGGTTACGATCTCAGTGGTTGATTCAGTGAAATAACATCTCTTTTATACACATCTGCCTAGCAAGTAGGGCGGTAGTTGGAAATACCCAATCTAAAGCATTAAAGATTTGCTGGCAAATAGCAAGGCATTTTCTGCAGAGGAAAAGTTGTTATACTGAGTAGTCACTTTGAATGCTTAGGAGTTACAGTCAAATATCCAAACACTGTGGACTTACACTGCATTTATTATTTTCTCAAGTATTTACACACTGGGAATGGACTCTGCTGCGTATTTCATATCCAAGAAGGCATGATAATAGCAGATTTAAATAAGAAGATACTTGGCAATGTCAATGGTAAGTGCTATTTTTATAGCAAATTATTTAGGCATCATGCAGTCAGCTCTTTTTTACATGTCAGTATGTGTTAGTTTCAACTGCTCTAATTTCAGAATTTGAAAGAGAAGAATAAGCAGATAAGAGGTATGTCACAAATTACATTTTCTCTGTCTGTTCACCATTACCACTGCTTTGTCTTTAAATTGTCTGAGAAATTTGAGGCAAATTATTATTGTTCAATGATCAGGATTATGAATTAAACAGAGATCCTTTTCATGGAAATACCTTAATTTAGGACACTTCTGGTTTGCTGTAAAATATTTCTCCTCTTTGTCTTGATATATATAAAAGCCTGCAGAGTGGACCAGAGACTTCTGTGAGTTCACAGCTTTCTTCAGTTTTGAAGTCCTCTATATACCTGCAGTCTTATAAGAGGCAGAAAAAAATCCAAAATCACAGATCAAATTATTCATTATCAGAAACATTTTAAAAACTACAAAATATCTAATTGGCAATTAAATTTCATAAATAAGATCAATTAATTTCAAAACCAGATGGAAAGGAGAGGATATAGGATTTTAATTTGCTTTTTTAAGCTTCTGCTAAGTCCATTTTTTTCAGAATTTTCTCTAATCTTTCTACTCATTTCCTACTGTGCTGTGTAGCTGAAGGCTATATTCTTTGAATATTTTATATTTCTTTAAAGAAGCAATACAGAAAAACATATTCCTCCATGAGAACTAGATAAGGCTGGTATCTAATAATCTGAAAACAAAATTTCAAACTATTTTAAAATTAAACAGTAATATGATTGTCTACTACAGTTCCAGAGCACAGATCCAAGCAAGACATTCAAATGCAGTATTTACTCCAATCTCTGTATGAACTAGCCTATACAGGAAATCAGTAAATTGCTCCTGAGTCTGAGTCTCAAAGGGGATAGGTATTTGTTTAGTCATGTATTATAAATAACATCTGTAGACTTGAAACCTTGCCAGCATTATTAATGCAGGGTTCACTTAATAGTATCCTTTATTTTGCGCCTCATTAGTGACGGATTGGAGCAGCCTGAGCCCACAGAGAGAGGTGCAGGCTGCTGCAGCCAGGGGTGTTGCTGCTGTGCTGTCCACACTGCCAGTGCAGCCTGCCTCGCTGCAGCTGGGCTGCCCTGATTTGGGCACTCAGCTCCTGGCCAGCAGAGCCTGGGGACACGCAGTCACTGCCCCTGCTGCTCCTCTGCAGGGGGATTGCTCCCAGGGTGGGGACAACACTCTGTCCTCGTCCCCCAGTGCCCCTGGGAACAGATGCCATAAAGCTGTGGGGCTGTCAAATTGCCTCCATTTATGCTGAAGGACTGACCAGACAGACAGTGGCCTCCTCATCACTTTCACAGCTCCTTGCTCTTCGAGAGCACCAGGGATGTGATCTGCTGCTTTATTTGCCTCCTGCTGTTATGATATTTCTGCTCTCTGTATGTGGCACATACTGCACCCTGTGAGATAGCTTGCATGCCTTATCATATGGAATAAGCTTCGTATGCAATACATTCTGCTTAATAGGAGATGGGTTGCAAGGATATCATGACTTGACAATAGCAAATTCTTGTTGTTTTCTAAGAGTAGTTAATTATTTTGTCCATTGCCCCATTAAAAAAAAAACAACCCAAATGACAAACATTTAATTATCTTCCAGTACTTTTCATCAGAGAAATTCTCACCCCACACCCCCAGGAGAGAAGGTGACCACAAGGCCATAACCCTCTTTCCTTGATGAGGACAAGGTTTCAGAAGAGAGGGAAAGCAAACCTTGGGTCAAACCAGCAGGTCACCATCAGAGCTAGAAGGAGATCTCCAGACTCAATTAGAGTATTCAGTCAAAATTGAGCTGGGGCAGATTTTTACTGCTTTATAGTGCATTAGATGTGGGTGGTAAGATTGAGTTATGAGTAGTTTACTTCTTTACCCAATATTAATGCTGAGCCTAAACTGATATTGTCAAAGTCTTAATATTTTCTGATACCAGTTTTATGTACTTAGGGTCCTTTCTTTAAGATAGAAATAAGAAAAAAAACCCTCAATTTATACAACCTTTAAAGTTTATTTTTTTCATTTGAGTCGAGTCTTTAAAAATTCAGTCAATGAATAAAAAGACAAAATTTATAATCAATTTAAAATGTGTTGACATAGAAAGAAAGAACCAGCAATACAAAATCCTGGGTAATATTGCTGGTCATATTTTTGTCTTGGAACATGATTTTAGACAATTACTTGGGAGTTAAATCCCAGAAGAGGCTGCTTCTTTTGGGAAATCCAACTGAGACAAAGAATATACCATCAGTTCTTATAGAAATCATTATTAGGTGTTCTCTGGATCGAAAAAGAGCATACACAAGAAAGGATACCAGATGATCCAGTTTATAGCTGTTCTCCCATGGCACCTCTCACTCCATGGTCCTCCTACTGGTGTTCATAAAAATGCTGGGGAAGTGATCATAGGTTTTTACTGTGCCATAACTGCCAAGCTCTTTTGGGCCAACACAGAGTAAAGGCAAATGAGGACAGAGTGGTGTTTAAAAGAAGTGGTAACTAAGCAGCCTAACAATCTGTCTGAGTTTATAGCAAGTTTTCCAGGCTGGTGCAATAATGTCTTTACATTCAGATTTGGTGCTTATTTTAAAAGATAAACTTTAGCTGGAGTAGGAATTATTTTCATCAGTATAGGAATTACAGGTTAACATTTTCTCTTCAACAGATTAATCATACTAGCTAATTAGAACAATAACTTCTGGGCTTGAAAACTGATTCTGTAAAAAAATCCAAACCCAAGATCAGGAATCTTCAGCTGAGATCTCTCAGCCACTAGCTCTAAACTACTTAACATTAGATACTGCTCTGGAGGTGTAGGCTGATTTCAAAATGTGGAAGAAAAGTAATCTCCCACAAACACTAAATCCTAGACTGGCTGGGATGCTGCAGCTGACCCCAGCACCATTTGTCACACCTATGACCAAGGTATCATCAGCTCTCATGAAGCACCAGAAACATTGTTTTGTGCCTTACCAGGGACCTATTTATGTGTCAGATTATACTGTTTCCCTCATGGGAAACCTGTAAAATAACCTCATTTTTCTGTCAACACTAATGCTGGTGACTGATGTACGTGGTTTGCACTGGGACTAAAGTCAGTGTTAAAACCTACAGTATTGCCAAAAAACAAGAGAGCTGCCCCTGGAACTTTATACTGTTATCTTCAACACCACAAACAAAACCTGTCTGCTCAGCTTCATTCTGATTGTCACAGCCTTAGAGATAAGGTGCAGCAGCAGAAATGTGAAGGGTCCTCAAGACTTTTCTAATGCAGACTTAAGAAGCAGCCTGTGTTAAGTAGCTTTGCCTCTGCCAAGCTCCAGGGATGACAAATACTCAGAAATAGCAACTGCTTAAACCTTGTGCTTGAAATGACAACTCCACAAATGTGGTAAAGTCATTTTACTCAGACACAAATATCCAAGAGAAGAGGTTGAGTAATTTCTCACCAACCACTGACAAAGCTAACTGAAAAACAAAGAAACAAACAAACAAAAAAGCCCAAACCAAACCATAACAACACCACCAAACAGTCTGCAATACCTTCTCCCCCTCAAAAAACCCACACAAGCAACCCAACCCAAACCAACAAACCCAGCCACCCAGAGAGGACCATGAAGTTATCTGTGAAGTGCTAAAGGATAACAGTCCCCTGCCTCTGGTGAGCCTGAGATCAGGCTGCTGGAGCAAATGGTGCCTGGAGCAGAGTGTGAAATATGGAGCAAATTCTGCCCCTGGTTCTCAGGTAGACTAAGCACATTTACCTTTTCAGCACTTCCATTCATTTACATCTGGCTGTTCAAGGAGTAAAGAAGGCAGCAGCAACAAATATGAAAAAATCCAACATGGATCCACAATGACAGGTTAAATAAAAGGGCAGGTCTAAATACACATTTTAACTGAACTCATGAAAAACACAGAGAAAATTTTAGTATCATTTTTGAAGGTAGAGTCAATTCAGTTTTCTTTTGACGTTTATGTTTTTTTCCTCATAAATCATAGTTTGGCTATTGGTAATTCTCCTTTCATTCAGCCCAAAGGGCCCTTTATGTCTGCCTACAGTTTAGGGAACTATAAATTAAAGAAAATACCAACTCAGATGAAAAAGGAGCATTATGTGGAAAGAAGAGCTAAAGTCATAACTTTTAAAAATATTTGTTTAAATTTGAATGACACCATACAGGAGAGCTCACATAATGCTTTTACTACTCTGGTACTGCATTAAGTTATAAACTGTGTGTTGGTCAATGGCCTAAAAAAAAAAAAAGATGGACCTTTCTTTCAGTACCAGATATTTAGCAACTTCATAGCTGACATAAATATTTAATGTTTCTCAAAGCCCAGCATAATGTCACACATAGTCTATGTACACACTATAAAATATTTAAATAACAATACAGCCCACAACACTTAGCTGAAAGGGTACCGTTCTTGCCTCATCACCCCTCCATGGCTGCAGCCAACAAACTTTACACTCATAGTGCTGTACTTTTTCAATCACACGTTCTCAACACAATCACTTATGTAAATCACATGGGCTACTTTGCCTGTAAACTAAGCATTGTGTGCATAAAGTAACATGTTCTTCATGCAGTTCAAGGATATGTTCTCAAGATGAGGCAAAAATACTTTTTATGGGTGTACACTTAGCATTAGACCCTCTTGAATGGAACTATATAAGCAGTATTTTACTGCTTATCTCTGGGGCACTGCAACAAGAGAGGTTAGTAATCACAGAGTGGGAGTGCAAATCATGAAACACAAATGTTTCTGGCAAGACAAGGTCTAGGAACTTTTATTAATTCACAGGAAAGCAATTCACTTGAAAATAGCCTAGGAGGTTGCAGAGCTGGATACCGTCATAAAATAGTCAGGTAATAAAGTTCACAAGCGGAAATGATTTTTTTTCAAAAAAGATCTGAAGCAAAAGGAGTTTCAAACATATGAAAGCAGTGTGAAGCTGGAAGGAGGGGCAGAAGAAAAAAAGATAAAAGTATGCAGAAGATAGAGGATGACATCAGTACAGAGATCAATGACAAAAGGATTCCACAGAGATGTGAAGATCAGAATATTTTTCCTAGTACAAGAACCGAACAAATCTTAGAGGCAACAAATTTCAAACAATTACAAGGAAGCACATTTATATGTAACACGTGAAACTCATTGCCAGTGGATACTCTTGAATCAAAAGCTTAATGGGAGCCAGAAATGGATAAATTACAGTTCTATTACATAGGATTCATTTAATGTGTAGAAGGGAAAAAGCATCTTTGTGATTCCTGGCAAAAGTTAGGTACTAAATAACGAAAGGAATTAAAAAGAGATTTACCTAATTTGACATCATACAATATTTATCCAAGATAGGGCAGCTGTAACTTCTGCTAAAACAAGACATATCATATCAATCATATCATATCATATCATATCATATCATATCATATCATATCATATCATGATATATCCAAGCATTTTGGAATAATATACAAAACCTCATAGTGTCAGTCTACTCTACCAACAAGGCACCCAGAAACTCTTCCTGAAAGCAAGCTCTATCTTGATTTTTTTTTAAATGAATCCCTTTAAAATTGCTATTGGTTGTTGCTGGAGAAGGATGCTGGATTAGCTGGGCTAATGTGGTGATTCAGCCTGCCATGTGGCTGTGTTTTCATGGATGGAAGGGCAGTGTGAAAGTCATGAAACCAAAGATAGAGATGACTAATCCAGGCTGGCTTAGCAGCAAGGAGGGGATGGACTGTCCTAAGCAACAAAACTGGAGCCTGGAATATGGCAAACGTGAAAATTGTGGCTGTATTTAGGGCAAAAGTAAATTATCAGTTTGCTGAACAATGTAAGGACAGGACAAAAACTTTTGGCTTTCTTTCATAGTAACACAAGCAGTATTTGGGGTTGGGTGGAGATCAGGACTGAGGCTGTTCCATCATTACTTAGATCTGCTTTGCCCAGTACTAATGTCCTGTTTAAATTTATACATTCCTTTTAGGAAAATGTTATCACTAGTAGCAACAGGCAAAATATTTAGTACTACATAGTCTGCATATTTGTCCTCTAGAATCCCAACCTGTGTATATGGAAAATAATTTGGAGAAAAGAGGGATCAGCTCCTGTATCTGCTATAGTTCCAGACACATCCTGATTTTAGCCATGCAAAAGAGAAGAATTGGCATAACTATTCAGTTTGATGGCTCTTCTCTTTCCTTAACCCTCCACCAATAGACACTAACTCCAGACATCAGAAGAGTTACTCCATTTTATGGTAACTATCCCATGGCAGGAATATCACTCTATCTGTAAACTGCATTGTTTGACTTTCATCCTGGAGCAGGAGTTGCTGCCCCTTCTGCATGCTATTCCCTTTATCTACAGATATATATTTTCATCAATTCACCTCTTGGGGTGAAATCTCCGTCTGACTGAAATCAAAGACAAAACAGCAAACTCCAAAGTGCTTGTGATTTCTGCTGCCTTCTTGTTCCACACATTCATTATGGTTTAGATTTTAAGTATTCTCTTTTATTTGTTTGAACACTCTTTATTTTACCACATTCTTTTCCTGTCCCTCACATGAGAAGGAAGTAAAGAAACCACACTGATTTGCCTTCCATTTCCTATTATCTAATAAACTTTTTTCAATGCAGTTCTTTTCTGCATAGGGGAGTCCACATAATTTCAATTTCTTAATACAAAATTCCAGCCTCTGATCAGTGTTCATTGCCCTTTTCCTGCTACAATACCTTTGAGCTAGGTAATGAAGATTGACCACAGTATCCAATATCAAAGCCTACCCTTAATGCAACAAGGCAGGCACAGTAGAAGTTGTTTCTCTCTCTCCTTTTCCTTGTGGCTTTTAAAAACCTGCTTTCCTGTTCACCACTGGGCACTGAACAATTACTGTACAGAGAAGATGGAAAAAATTGCAAAAGGTTAGAGTAAAGCAACATGAAAAAACAGCCCCTCCTTGTGATATTTATGTTTCTGCTGCTGGCCCTGGCAGAAGTCCAGACTTGGAATGAACAAAACTCCCAGTGGCTTGGGGACTACATTATTCAGCCCATAGTCAGGAAATGCAAAAGCATGTGACAATGGGAAGAAATAAAGCAACCCTTCCAGTGCTTTTGAGCTTCCAGCTCAATCAGCTTGGATCAGACGGTTGAGATTTTGTGTGAATGAGTTCTCTATTGCTAAACAAAAACATGTGTGTGTTGTAGTGAAAGACAGTAAAGTGGTAAACAGTCTGTGGCTTTGCTTCCTTGTTGATGTTTCTTTTTTACAGTACTAGCACTACATATAAAACCCAATTTTTTGTACAAGGCCACTGTCCTCTCTCTTCAAATACAGTGACAAACTCTTTCCCAAAATACAAAGTTAGCTTCCCATTTCTCCTCCTTTCCAGGAAAGCCACCTCATAACTGTTGATCACTACTCTGTGCCAAGACTTGGTTCTTCTGAGAGTTGGGTAATGTCCCATGTCATTTGTTAACCAGTGAGTCAGGTAGGAACTGTGTCCTTTAGAGATGGTTTCCTTTGGTGAATTAATATCCTAAAAACTTAGATGTTAGGAAAATAATGTCAAATTTTCTTGATAAATGTTTAAAATACAGAATGCCCACAATTACATTATCAAGGACAATTTTCCAGGATTCCTGTAGACGCTGCATAGAGCAGAGATTTCATCTTCCCTTTTTCTCCCAGTATGGGAATCATTCTCATGAGGCAGATGTTTGTCTTTACAGTCCATGTTCTACCTAGGACCCATAGGATCACTAAACATGAGCCCCTATCCGTGCAATATTTTAAACTTCTATAATTCCTCTCCCTCTTTTGCAAGGTTAGTGACCAAGCAGTAAAACCAGAACCTTTGACACACAGAACACAGAGGACAGCAGGTACCTAAGCACTGTCATGTTGACCATTTCCATGACCAGACAGGACCAGGTTTACACTTATATTTTTCTGAAAAGCATGACATTTATGGTTTGTGACAACACTCTAAAGAGCCTTGACTACTTCAATAAACTAGCATTAACTGTTTCAGATACAATGTTTTCTTTTATGAATTTTTTTCAAATTAAAAAACACCCTATGAATCTTATCACACAAATTCATTGAGAGCAAGCAGGTTTCTCCAGGAAGATTGTTATCTCTCTGTCTGAGCACAACTGAGGATCAACAGATGGGGACTGACATGATCTGTGTGATAAACAACAATTTTATGAGTCCTTAATCAGATGGGATCACAAAGTTACAGACTAGCCCATAAAGGGGAAAGTATTTAAGAACAGGTATGTTAAAGAGATTGTGTTCATGCTGAACGATACGGGGGTCTGGCATTCAAAAGTGGCACCTATTCTGTTTAGCTTCTGGAGCAGAATTTGTCTATGAAACTCATACTAGCTTGATGTTAAAATATACCTGAAAAATACAAGAAACATGCTTGCCATCTCAGCCTCCAACAGAAGACCTTCACTGGATCACCACAGGCTCTGCTGTTGCCTCAACTCCCCTCAGGAGGCTTTAACATGCCTGAATCCCATCAATCCTTGGGCCAGAGGGCAACGGGTGAAAACAAATGACACCAACTCCTTAAATGGTCCTGCCATCTCTGGGTAGCTGGGAGCCCACTGGAAAGAGTTTCCCCAATAATGCATCCCATTGCTTTTGTTTATCTAGCCTTGCTGACATTTTCTGCAATTAGGAAACAATAGCTCCGTTCCAATGTACTGAGCAGAATTACTGAAACTGAGTCACGTGGCACCAGGAGAGTGTGTTTTCAATTATTCACTCTGTCTTTTTTTGCCAGGCCTATGAAGAGGAACAGCCTTCTGCAGGAATCAGGTTTGTCTGCCTTGCTGTTGTAAGTTCCTCCTTTTGAATTTTTATTTTACCATTAGGGGTTTTTTTAATTATTGTTTTTTAATGCAACTCTCTGAGAGTTTCTTATTATTTATTAGAAAACTTCCAAATCTTTAGCTCTTCCTACTGTGGGGAAACCCTAGCCATCTGCAATAATTCAGTGCTAATAGTACTGCTCAGTAATGAATGTAAGTAAGATCACAAGATCTAGATTAAATTAGGATGCAAGATCTAGATTAAAAGAGGATGCTGCTAGCACTTGGTAATGTAAAACTCATCTTGCTCTTGCTAGTAAAGCCCTGTCTTTCCTATTGCCTGGTTAACAGCAGAGCATTCGCATTCAATCTGGGAGCTACACCAAATTATTTGTATCTTGTAAATGCTCGGTTTAATATCCAACCAAAAATTTGAACCAAATGGCCACAGCTCAGATCATGCATTTTGTTTGTAAAAGACAGACTGAGATTGGGCTTTTAGGATTTAAAGCTGGAAAAATAAAGCTTGGGGGGAAAAAAATGAAACAGAAGGAACATTTGGTTTGCATTACAAACCACAGACAGCTTCCATCAGGCAAACTGGAGGTATAAGAATGGCTAAAGAAAATGTCAAGCAGTGAGTGCACTGGAGAAAAAGATGAATGGTTTGGAGAATTGACTTTGAAGTAACTGTCCATGCCATCAATATCTTGAATTAAATTTGGTGGAAGATGGCAATGAATCATAAAGCTTCTCTGGCACTTGTGATATTGTATGCTGTGTAAAATAACATTTCGGGATATTTTTATTGGAAAACTCATAGATTATGTTTTTGGTACCTCCTATATTTCTGTCATTTATGCAACCCTGAATCAGCAGCTCTGGAAAAAATGTTACCTCAGTTAGGACTTGTGATCTAATACTCGAAGCAAGAGAAAGTATTTAACTGGAACTCTTCAGGTGTAGTGGGTTTATTTTCATGTCAGCCCCTGTCTCGCTGTGAGATTAGGTAAGTCATTCAGGGTTAAACTTGGTCTTTGAGTGGATGGAGCTCTCATGGGAGCAGGGGAGGAGGAAACAGCTGATGGAGCAGGGCAGAGTTCTCTCTGCATAAGATAAAATTCCTCAGGAGCATTACAAGGGAATGGGAAAGCAGAATGCACTTAGACCCGTGTTTCCTTCACTGTTTCAGCAGTTGCTTCTATGTGTCCCTGCACCCCAGATTTTTAGCAGGGCCAGAGAGGCACCTCTTGGACATTTAATACTGATGGCAGTTCTCCCTTAAGCTCAACAGCTTCAGGCAGAGCAAGAAAGGACTTCATTCTAGCATGCCAGTCTCCAGAGAGCTGCATTCTGACCATTAAGCTATCAAGTCCCCTGCGTATCCAAATGCTTAATAGCTTTTTAAAATTCTTCCTCTTTGAGAAAAGTAAGAGTGTGTTTAATGTTTGTGCAAAATTGAAATACTTGAATCAAAAGTGTTCTTTCTTTTCGTTTCCCCACATAGGCAGACAGATTTAGGTTTGAATGTGCATCTTGGGTACATTTGTGATGGTGTTACCAGTGTCTAATGGCAATTGCCAGTATCACAGAAGGAGCAGTGATCCCCATGGCAGATTTTCGAGTGATGTACATTCCATTCACCTCCAGCTCTGGTGCTTCCTACCCAAGTGCTGAGAGTAGAGACTTGCAGAAATTCCCTTCACCCCAGCCATCCTTTCTTTTTCAACTCCACATTCTGGTCTAAAGGGCCAGATTGCATTTTTACCTTCATTTAGACATACAGGAAACACAACATCATAGGCTTTAACAAGATTAATTTCCTGATACAATGGAGATGCTAACAGGGATTTCCAAGTTCAAAAATTTAGTTCATTCATATGATGGTAGACTAAAACTTTAGGCTTATCAAAACACTTAATAGTGCCTTTTTTAAAAGTAACAAACAAGATCTCCAAACCTTACATTCGTGTGCTCTGTGTCACAGGAAGAGAGGGTGGCTGTGCCTCTGGGCAGTTCTCAACACACCAAACTTGTCATTCATTACAGAGGCTACTCTGAAAAAAAGAGAAAAGTAGAATGTTCAGTGAATTGAAGGGAATGGAGAGTATGCAAGTCCAGTTTGACCCTGAAAGCTTCCCTCATGCCAATATCAGCGAGGCTGGGAGCCCAGTGACTGCCATTCCTCTGTTCCAAAACAGAGGGGTCAGACTCCCACAGGAGCAGAGAGGATCCCAAAGACACAGAGAGAGAGGCAGAAAACACACCAGCTTTGGGGATCTTGACATATTCGAGATGCTTTCTACCTTTGCCCTGAAATAGCATCTTGCTAGGAAATCTCAGGAGTTCCAGTGATCAGGTATGAGTTTCTGAAGTGTTAGGGATTTTGTTTTTGAAAAAGATTTGTAAGGGAGCAGAGCAATTATAGGACTGGTGTGATAGAAAATAAGTAATGATGGAAAGCTGTAGAAGCATTACCTATCAAAAACACCAGAAAAGACTGCACAAATAAACCTCCTTCTCCCTGGGACATCTCCACTGCACCTGAAAATTGTTTTGTTTTTACAAATTCAAGCAAATGCAGAATCATGCTGAACTGTGGATTTCTCCAGCAATGCCATATAGTTCCTTTAGGCAGCTGCTCAGTGGCATAGTGTTTATCATCTGCTTTTGTTTTTCCTCTTTAACTGTATAAGAAAAAAAAATCAAGAAAAACAATCCTGCAGCTTTATTACAATGCTGACTTGTATTTATTATCCAAATCTGGCTTGGTCTGAGTTGGTAGTCCTGTGTTTATTGTCGTGGCTGTAAGGAGCCTTTAGGAAATCTGCCTTCTTCCCTTCTGTATCATCAGTGGAACTTCAGGTACAAAGTGCATATACATCTACCTAATTTTGCATAGAAACAGGGGAAAAATAAACCCCCAAACCAAACACAACAACCCAGTTTAGAGCACAATGGACAAACTTTTTTTCTCAATAGGATGTCTGAGAAGTGCTTTTCAAATTACACTGATTTTCAGTTTTGTGTGTAACACCTACAATATCTTTGATTTATGCACATACTTCAGTTTCAACTGGTATTTTCTCTAGAATGGCAACATTGGTATCAGTTAGGTTCTGTGAGGAGAATAGAAAAGTTTGTGTAGTAAATATGATGATAAAACTTAGGTGAGAGAGTCAAAGTAATTAATTTAGATGTCCTCTTGTTGAATTTTCAGCACGGACACATACCTACCAAAGCATTTCCAGAAAGCTTTTTCTGAGAGAGTTGTAACAGCTCCCCTTTGTTATTTTAAAATGCTCATTACATTACTCATTATACAAAAGCTCCAAATTTTGCTATATTTTGATTTTATATATTTTTTCCAATTTATCTTCATTTTATATGCTGAATCATGTGCTGAAACAAACTATTTCTGTAATAGGACACTTTTTGATTGATGTACTGGAGCTGTATTCCTTTATAGAATTCAATCCCTAATCAGATATTCACATCTTAAGTGCTTCACTGGATCGCTCCGTTACTCTTAAATGCACAGTCTTAAGTGAGTTCTGGTTTGCAAAGGTGGAAGTTTTATGGCAGCCTGACATTCCTTACTCTCTCAAGGCTAAGATCTACTTTTGCTAAACCACTTACAACTCGGATGTGCCAGGCAGAGAACTTAGAGTTGACAATTTGATTAATCTTCTTTGAATTATAGTGGTTTCATGAATCAAACTTCAGAAGGAGCTTCTTTCCAAATATTATTAGGAGGATAGAATAATGCTTTTAAAGTATCTTCCTTTTCAATTTGGGATTTCAACATGCAAATTCAGCAGATGCCCAAAGCAAGCAGACAATGGCAGCATCACAAACATTTATTAAAGCACTCCACTCTGCTTGGGTAACATGGCAAGAGAATGAAAAGGTGAAGGAGGATCTAGGAGAGCTCTGCACAGAAGCAGAATTAGCAAGTCATGAGATATCACGTGGCTGTTCTCAGACTGAAAGGCTCTGTTGATTCGATTTATTCATTAGGGTTTTCCAGTAGCGTGGGTTATTAAGTAGGAGAAAGTGGGGTATATTACAACTTACTTTTATGTTTCCTTTCCTGGAGGACATTTAGCACCACAGAAGCAGAGAAAATTATTGAAAGTATCATGCCACATAAATGGGAGAATGATAGGAAAAAGAGCAGCAGCTCTCTGAAGATGGATCAAAAGAACAATGCTGGGAACAGGAAGTCAAGAAAGTTTCGCTCCATTTCGAGATCGCTTATACTCTGCAATTCCAAAACCAGTGATGATGGGTCAAGTCCCGATGAGAAATGCCCTGATTCCTTGGAGATCTCTACCAGCTGGGGTCAAGAGGATTTTGACTGTTGTCCCAGAACACAGCTGCCATACACATCAGAGGCAGAGGACAGCCCACCTGATCCTCCACGTGTGGTCACCAGCATTCTCCAGTCCAAAGCGGCAGCAAATGAGAACTGCAACAACACGAGAAGAAAGTTCCTCATCAAGGTAAGCAGCTCATGCTGTGTATTGTAATGTTTCCCACTGCAGTAGTTCCTAAATGGATTAATCAATATTTCTCAGGAATTTAGGGTTCTACTTGGCTTTTCAGAGCCTATGAGCCTGCTGTGTTCCTGCTCTGCATAAAAGGCACGAAAACCCCTGGTTTCCCTGCTGTGCTGTTGCACTCTGCTGATGCACAATCTGCTGAAATCAGTGCCTCTAGGCCACTATCAGTGTGCAGACAAGTACAGCTGGCGTGCTCTATCTGCAAGAGACCCTTCAGGTCAAAATATAAACCTGTCACTGCCACAAAGTGCACTTTAGTGTGATACTGTGATATCTCACAAGCCATGCGAGCATGAATTATATTAATACTGTGTCAGACACAGCAGAGTCAGTAGACAGATGCTCTTTCCCTCTGATTCAGGAAGGTAATGATGGCTCTAAAACCACCAGAGATGTCACATTTCCAAGAGATGTGAAAAGTCTAAGAATGTCATATTACAATTATTCTTTATTCAGCTATGTGAACCCTAACAACCTCAACAATTTTTCAGTCTGAGCAATGTATTTTAAATGGCTTTAGAAAGTTCTTTCAGTAGGATAGTGTAATTTTTCACCTTTCTCTCTACCTGTTGCTGTGAAGTGTAAAAGGGACCTCACTGCAAGGGTCATCCTGGCACCTCCTTTATTACATGCCCTTTATCTGTGCAAATATGTGCTTATGTGAAAGATTCTTTCACCTAAATAGTTTCCTTGTATATTCTATTTTATTTTATATGAAATAAAATTTTAAAAAAATGGCTAAAATTAGATATCTATGTCTAAACAGTGGCACAAGTGCAACTGAAAATCAGAATCTCCCCTCAGCCCTCTTAATGTCCACAGCATGCCTAGCATTGCAAAGGCTGCAGCAGGATGCATGCGAGGTGTTTCCACCCTTGGCCAAGTCCCAGCAGGAAGACAGAACCAAACCAACTTGCTATTGCATTCTGACAGAAAACAAGACCCAAGACCCCAAACTCACTCAGTCCCCTGCAAAACCATACCAACCCCTGCTTTTTGGAAACAGTCCATATGCACCCTGCTGATGTCTCTGTGAGGGAAGAAGGAGCTGGCCTCTGTGCACTCCTCCTCCATCTTCTCTCTTCCAAAGTTGAAGCACTTAGGTGTGTGTCATCTGCCACAGTCTATTTCCTTGCACATCTCCTAAGTGTGCAGGGCTCCAATAACTGCTGTAATCCGTATCCATATGCAACTACTCAATATGTTATTGCAGACTGTAAGTTTAGATTGTTTGCTTTTATAGCTGGCAATAGGGATCTGGGGAACAGAGTAAGTCCCACGATGCCTCTGGACATGTAAAATAGAACTGCTAAGGATATAAATCCACTCTTAGGCTGAAGCATCAGTGTCACTAAGAACATGTGTCGGATGCTGACATAAATTAGTCAGCAGCTCAGTCCCTCACAGCAGCATTTGGGTTGCTTAGTGCTGCTGTAGACTATGAGTACAATGAAATTCCCACTCCAGAGTTCTCAAAGCAATCTAAACCTCTTCAAATGCTACTTGCTAATCTTCCAGACCTTTCCGAGTCATGGATCAATGACTGATTCTAAAGTTGTATCTTGGCTTGCTAAGTAGGATAAACAGAGGTAACAGCCACACCAACCCTGTCCTGTGCTGCTGCTGCTGAGGCTTTTCCCCTAGAGTATGAAAGCAGTGATCTCCACCTTCTATGGAACAAGCCTGTCAGAACAATCTTCCTGTACCACATCTTACAAAGCTTAAGCTTTCTCTCCTTAAGAAGTCAAACAAGCATTTTTTCATGTCCCAGTGTAATTCTTTCTCCATCTAAATGTGACACTTCAGAAATTCATGATGTGTGACTCAAAGCTGAAGAATCCTTGTCTTTGTTCAAGAAAATTGATTCCATTCTTTCTGTGGTGTTCTTGAGGATATTCCACTATTATTCTGCTTCAAGCACCTCCAGCCCTAAGTGTGACTCTGAAGGTGTTAATAACTCCCACAGAACCGAACAACTTAATATTGCTGTCACAAGGAAGGAGAGAAGAATGCTTAAAAGTGCTGCATGATTTAATGATCCCTGTGCATTTCTTCTCCAGAGTAAGGGGGAACCTGTATCATCAGTATTCAAAATGGAAATTTCTTTTTTTCTGTTGAAAACCCTAAGTGCCTCTCTGAGCCATACTCTACTGACTGCATGGGATTCACCATAAGCAATAAACCATTAGTAAATCAGTGTTTCAGGACTAAAAACCAGAAGTGGTTTTTTTCCTTCTCTAATATTCTGTAAGCAATGAGAGCACATGAACAGTCTTTTAATTCATTTGGCTTCTGTTACCTACTATTCACTTGCAGTGACTGCTGCTTGCTGTGTCTAGAGTCCCAGGGTTACCCTGGCATCATTTGCTCACACATTTTCTGAGATGAGGTGTGCTTGGTCTGGTATGGTGGACTGCCAGCTGGTCTATGTATAAACAAGCAGATCTCCTTTACAGTTTGCTTCACACCAAGACAGCAATCTTCACATGGCCTGAAAGAAAAGAAACTAATGAAATGGTAAGCAATATCTATACCATGAGCACAGACACAGCAAACACTGGGGAAGATGTCTTTGCCTGCTCAGACTGAAATCACTCCAGCTGCTGAAGAACTGGGCAGGAATAGATGATAACTCCTTCAGAGAACAGCAGGCTCTGCTGAGTGTGAGGCTGCTGCAATTCTACTAATCCAAGAAGCATTCCATTATGCTTTCCCAAAACCCCAAAACCCTGGGAAGCACTGAGAGCTACCAGTGGGGCTGGTAGCAGGGCTCACATAGATCTAGAATAAACTAGAATAGAAAAGGGCTGACTTCTGATGAAATAAACATGGGAGCTAAGCTGAACTGACTGCATGGCTCTACTTGGTTCTAGAAACTTCTGCACCTTTCTTCCTTTGGTCCCTGACCCTCTGCTTGAAGGAGAGAAAAGGCAAAAGGTAATTTTTCTCCTTTGGTCATCAGCAGAATATAATTTTATTAACTAGTCTTGATGCAAACACCAGTTAGCTGGCCCTTTGGTACCAGGACAAGTGCTATGGCAACAGACTGTAATGTCTCAAACACAAGCCTACAGGCAGGATGGAAAACCAAGGCCAAGAGAGGAGACTGCATTTATTTAGATATTTATGTGTTCTCCACAGTTTTCATACTTCTCTCTTTCTGTCTTCCTAGCCTTCTTGCTTTTGCTGCACATCACCCAGGTCATCCTCAGAACAAGCTGGGAAAGGGGCTGTTCCATTAACACAGAGTGTGCTGCAAAATGCAGGCCAGCAAAGGCTCCCAGAAAAACACACCAAAGGGCAGATGATGGGTGGAAAGGTCCTTCTGTAACATCTGACGTGCTGAATTGTCAATCTAGGGCAAAGCTTGGTCTCATGCCCTGCTCCTCGCATCATCCTTGCTTTCCAGCTTCTGCCATTTTACTGGTTTCAAAGGGAATATGCTGCTGAATTACATCTACTATAAATATTTTTAAAAGACCAAGGCATTGGGCTAGGGTATGTCAGAGCCAGCAGACTGAGTTTATGCCAGAGAGACTCTGGCCCTTTCTCTGTTAGAACTGATGCAGAAAAGAAATTGCTCCTTGAAGAAAATCCCCAAAGATCATATCCTCTTGGAAATCCCTGCCATTGCACAGTCATAAGACCAGAAAAGCTAAATATTTTAATACATTATTGTACAGTTAGATATATTTCTTTTGCTTTTATTTTTTTCCTTTTTTTTTTTTAAACCAGCAGTCAATTAGCTCATTGTCATGCCCTTGGTTAGCTGAGTCCAAGACCTTACTTGAACTAGCCTTGTATAACATTTCAATTCAGACAATCTAACTACTGTGTCTTACTTCAAGAGTGCACAAAAGTTTTTCAGTTTTCTACAGATGCCATGGTTACTCTTATTTCTAAACAACATCTGGAATTAGATGTTTTGAGATGAGACTCTGGGCTAGAAATGTCCAATTGAAAGCACGAAGGAAAAAGGAATCTTTTAAATGACAGATAAAAAACATCGTCAGAAGCTTTGCATTTTGGATGACAAAAAAAAAAAGAACAGGAAGTGAGAGTTGGTCTGGATGTACAAATTGCTTTTCCAGAACTAAACACGAGAAAAGTTAATCTATTCTCACCTTTGGAAAATTCAAGAAGGCTCTTAAACTTCTTTAATTTTTATCTTTCAGCCAAGCAGACTCAGTTTAAATATAAATTTTGCTGTCAGTGAAACTTACAATGCAGATGAGTTTCCCCAGAGTTTTGAAGTGCTGGGAGACAAAGCAGAGAGTTTATTCACTGGCAGCAAATATATATTTAACTATGTGTTCTAATAATGAAGAGACAAGATTGACCTGGGATCCACCTGCCTCCACATCAAACCTGACAACTTTCTTTTAGCAAATTTTCAGTACTCACTGTATTCAGACCTATAAATCACCTTTCAAAACAAACAGGGCACTTTTAAAAAGAAAAGAATGCAAAAATAAATACTGTCTTTACTCTTGGAACCACCAGCAGTATTTCTGTGTATAAAATAATCACAGAGACAGGAAAAAAATATTAAAGAACTAAACCCAAAGCAAATTGACAGTGGGCACAAGAATTGGTCAAACGTTTATTTTTCTGAAGAACAGCTTTTGTTAATTTTCTGTCATGTTGCAATAACTTGGATATGAATATAATGATCTATATCCAGGATCCAAAAAATACAGATGTTGACAACATACAGATATTTGCCACATGTCCATAGACCAAAAAAAACTTTGGTTTTTTTTTAAAGTAATTCACCTAAATGAATTGCAGCAATGATTGAGACACAGAGCTAATTTGAAATGTAGCCCAACTGGGTAAGATGACTACATATCTAAACAAAAATTGTTCCCAAGTTTTTTCTGGAGTGTACAAGGGATTTAACCTCTACTTTTCTAGTGACTAAGTGCATGCAACTTACTGTTCTTGGAAAAATCTTCCTACCAGTTTGGATTAGATGACATTTCACATGGATGTCCCAATACAACCCAGAATTTCCAACCTGGCATGTGTCCCATTGTACAAAATACAATCCCTTCCCCAAAGGACATACATGGTGCTGCAATGAAAAACCTCAGAGCCAAACCCTCTGCTCTCTGTGATGTCCTGTCAAACTGGGCAGAGACACATCATTTTTGGACAATTAATTCTGCAAATATTTATAAACACTGCAGCTATATACTGTGAACAAGCTATAGCAAAGGTGTGACTCAGCTTTTAACTGAGATAAGTTGAGGACAGTCTGAAAAGGCCTATGAAAATCAATAAGAAAATGAAGCGTGGAGGACAGCTGTGCAAAGCTGTGTGTGTGTCTGACAGGTGTCTGTGAGAAGATGCATAAATCTTTCAGGGAGCATTTCACAAGAGTAGCAACTCTTAAGAAGAGAAGTTAGCATGTCCAAATTAGAATTCTGACTACAGGAAAGAGAAAGGAAATGACTTTTTTAAACACTGAGTTTTTAATACCATTATTCTTTCACAACAAACCCAATCCACAAGCAGCTGACATCTCAGAAATGTTCAGCCAAATGGCAGAATAATTTCCTACCTTTAATATCTATCTTGCATTTCTCGTATTTTACAAAAAGCACATCACTTTATTGAAAACCCTGTGAGTTTTAATGGATGTTCCATGTAGGCAGAATCTGACCTGAAATGTCACCATCATACCCAAAATAAAGGACAGTGCAAACAAATAAAAAAGAGAACTCACATCTTTTGCTACTCAAGATCTCAAATTTTAAGGCATCAGAATGTTAATCTTTATTTTGTTACCATGCTGAAATCTTCAAAGAACTGCCATAAGATTAAAAAAAAAAAAAAAAGAACATAATGTAATCCTGATTTCAAGTAAGTATTTCCCAAGATATTTATCTTGGGTGAAAAGTAAATATAAAAGCTCCAAAACTAATATTAGAGTTCAAGCCAACTGGTTTAAGATACAATTCTGTCCATGCTTATATCCTTACCAATATATTACTCACTAGAAGAATTCTTCATGAGCAAAAAAAGGCTTCATAAAGTTCAGACACTCCTCATTAAAGGCAGACAATCTGGAATGTAAGCAAACCCACAGAGTTAACGAGTCAGTCAATACAAGTAGAGCCCTTATCCATTACCTACTGAATTGAGCCTGCAGTGAGCCCAGGGCCCCAAGTTAAATATTTCATTCATTCACAGCCTTAGATTTACTCTGGCAGGTTTCAGAATGGGAGCCAGGCTTCGGCAGTCAGCCTGAAAGATAATGACCTTTATTGACATTGCTGTAAATTTGCATTTTGTGTTTGCTGTCAGTCAGGTATGATGTGATCCCTATTGATTTGTGGTGAAGGAGCACAATGATTCTCATCCTGGACTGGATGAACTCTGCCTAGGGCAGAAATGAAGCCCTGCTGATGGTGAAACTGGCTACAGAGCTTTCCTTGTGCTCTCTGAGGACTGCACATTACTGGAAATAATTTATGCCACTTTGACCAGGGGCCCTGGAAGCAACAGACAGTTGACCACTGTTATGTTTTGTGGCCTGTCCTAACATATGAAATTTGCCTCCCCTTCAGAAATCTATACCTCAGTCATACAAATCTCTTGGGAACAAGCCTGGATCCAGGATACACTGAGAGCCCTCTTCACTTTGTGGAGTATGGAGAGGCTGGCGAGGGCAGAGGAGGTGGGTTCAGTTGGGAGCAGAATGAGTGAATACTTGAATCAGGAGAAATACTAAGCAAATGGAAAAGAAATTGTGTGCTAACTTTCCAGCTTTCCTTGTCTGTTAGGTGTTCATATTTGTGCCACAGGAGTGTATTTCCTAGACAAATGTGTTGTGCTTCATGTGCTTAGTTGCTCCATTCTTTGCTTTCCATATATGTCTCAAGGCACTACTTCTCCTTCTGAATGGCCCTGTGTTAATGATTCATAGCTGCATTAAAGATATGCTTACAATTAGTCCTCCAGATGCAATGCAGACTACAGCAACTTCAACCAGTCTGGAGTGGACAAAGAATTTTCCACTGCTGCAGACCTCTCTGGTCCCCTGCCCCCACTTAACAAGTCAGCAGCAGGGGTGGAGCTTCTAGTGTTTTGTATACACTTATTTTACTTATTTTCCATACAGACCTCTTCTGTTTTCCAGAGCACTTAATTTTCTGGCATGTGTTTATTTTCCTCCCCGTCTTTTCTTACAATAGTTAGCATAGGCAAAGTTTACCCAGTTACTATGAAAAGTCTGTTATCTGTTCTCTTTCCCTCATGCAAAGGGACACTGTATTGTAATTCTTTCCTCTTGTAGCCAGAAGCCACTGAAGTCCCAAGGAAAATAACTTCTGTAAAACACTAACTCTGTAATACTATTGGGTTTTTTTCTCAAATGGACAGTGTTAAAGGCTCCTGTTCTCCTGGGAGGCAACCTGGTCCTAAGCCTTTCTTAAAAAGGCTCAGAATAAATGTAAGTAACTTTAAACAGCTTTGGTACATTTTCACTCATGCAAACTTTCATCTTCTGGATTAGGACAGCTGCATCTGCAGGCTGTGTTCAAAATCAGGGAACAGCAGCTCAGGAATCAAGCCCTCTAGGACTCCGAGGTGTGCGTCTTTCTGGAAAGGGTTAACAGGCAGCCACATTCCTGCTGAAGGCCCAGCAAACAGGTACAGTACACGTGGAGTTAGCAAGTTATTACAGAGACATTTGCTTGCACGGATTTTGCACAACCAGCTTTTTGTGACAAGCTCTGCTTTGAAGCTCAGTTCCACAGAAAAGAAGCGATGTCTGGGAATCACTCTTTACATTGCTTCTAGTCAGAGACACAGGTCAAGATTCTAGAAAAATAAAACTGCAACCGCTCAGGAGTCTAATGCTGCTCAAATACACCAAGAAATAAAGCCTGGAAGAACGAGGGAGTGTACAAACCATCAGTTTTCCAATGGTGATGCCTTGTTAAGGGGCAGTGTAGGGTGGCATCAGTCCCACAAGGCCACTGCGAGCAACTGGCAATAGGAACCAAGGTTCCTGGCAGGGAGTAAATGTAGGTTTTGATCAAATTTTGAGAGCAAGACGGTGAGAAGGGAGGAATATCTTGCCTGAATGTTAGCTGTGTGATCACCAGGCTGCCAGTGATCACCAGGACTAAGCAGAAGACAGCAGGAACAGGAAAAAAATTCCTAGCAGGGAATGGAGTGTATCACACATCCAGGCACCTCATGGCAGCCCAGGTCAAGGCAAAGGGAAAACATCAGTGAGACAGTGAGACATGGAACAGGGCCATATTATTCTGGGTGAAATAATATGCAAATGTTTCTTTTTTTCCTTTAAGGGATAGCTGCCTGAGCCCAAGGGATGAACTGTTAACACTAAATGTACAATCACTGAAAGACCTGTCTGGAAAGGAGGCTGAGTCTCTCATTCCCCCAACGACACAGCTGCTGAACCTCATGATGGCTCACAAAGTAAGCATGAGCAACTGTGGGGTGATTGGACACTGACTTTAGAGAGGAGGGGAATTTGTTCATCAGATGTTTGAAGAACATGGTTTTGCCTTTCCTGACAAAACCCAAAACCTCTTGTGGTCAGACTCTGGTGACTTTCAGCATAGCTTTTTCCCAGATAAATAGAGGCTATGGGGAGGCCAAGGCCCTGGGAAACTCTAGCAAGGGCTGTTCAAACCCTTCTTTTAGAAACACACAGCTTGCCAATGTTAATTTTCCATTTAGAAGTTGAAGAAAGGCAGAAATGGATTTAAGGGAAGATCCATGAATCCCAGGGAAGCCAGAGAGCAGTCCCTGTAACGAAGTAGTTCTGTGGATCTAGGATCTATGGTTAATGGCAAAGACTTTTCAAGCTAGCTAGCTGGGTAAGAGAAACACTGCAAAATAATTTTCAAAATTCATCTTTAAGGATCTAATCTGTATCTCTTATTCTGAAGAGTTCCCTAAGGGAATGAGACTGGAAAGCCCTAGCAGGATTTTGCTACTTGGCAATACCCCCACCTGCTGTCCAAGAGGAAAATTAGCATTCCTTAGGTCTCGTATCTCCAAACAGAACTCCTGAAATCAGGATTTTGAAACAAAGTGTTTGTCTTGGTTGGCTCCAGCTAGATTAGAACATACAGATCATACTCTGACTCTGCTCTTGTGGCTGTCTCAGCTTCTGCAGAATATCACTGAGGAAAAATTTGGCATTTTGTTTTGTTTATATCAATTTCCATACAGTGTCTGTATTTAGTAATGTCCTTCCTTTAACTGAGATTCCCTCAGGATCAAAATAATTGTGTCAGAACGGAACAGGATCAGAATCAGGGTGTGCAGGAACCATCCAGAAATTATTCCTAACATCAACTGTTATTCAGATGTGATCATGTATTTATTTTCCAACAGTTCTTTCTGCATTTAGAAAGCTGCATGTTGTACCTACAAGTTTTTAAATGCCAGAATTAGGGGCCATATTTTCAAAAGCAATGGGAGATTACAACTAGAGGGTCCTGATTTTTTTGAAAACTCTAAAACTGAGTCCTCAGAAGTCTTTAAATGCTCAGAGTGTTTTTTGACTAAAAAACATCCCCCTGAATCAGAAGTTAGACACCTATCCACCACTGCATAAATGAGCTTAAGAATTTTCCTCTTGAATTTAACACCTACCTAAGGTGCTTGAGTACCTGAAAAGTATGAGCTATCTCTAGAAATTAGATAAGCATGGCTATATCTCACCCATCCATCAAACTATTAATCTGTCTGGACTAACTGAGGATGTCCAATTAATTTTCTGTTCATTTTGTCTGAGGACCTGAATCTATTTCTATTTTGTAACTTCGTTATAATAATTTTTAGAGAAAACTTTTCAGCTTCATTCCTCTTTATCCTCCTATTTATTCTAAATAATTTTTTTTGCTCCATTTTTTTTTTTAAATTCAGACCGCAATCTATGGAAGCAAAATTAGAAGAAATTTGTTTTTTAAGAATAGATCACTTTGGAAATTTCTTGCGTAGCAATACGTTTTGTTTGTTGGGTTTTTGCTTTAGGAAATACCAACATGTAAGGAAAGGCCTTTGGAAATACAGAATGGTTTTCTGCACGGTAAGGCTGCATGCCAGCGGACTCGCAGTAACTCCACCAGTAAGTTGAAGAGCAATAATCTATTTTCTTGTAATACTCAGGGAGTGCAGATCACAGGCCCCCATTGTGTGGTGGTACTATGGTGCTAAAAAAAAATGTTGTCCAAATTTATTCTGGAGTCCTTAGCTAAGAATTGCTGATGTATATAATCACCATATAATCACCAGCTTCGGTATTCACAGCATCCTGCAGCCAGGTTGGGTGCATAAGGTTTGCATTTTATGGTCTGGGGGTTTTGTTTGTTTTTGTTTTTTGTTTGGTTTGGTTTTTTTTTTTTTGGGGGGGGGGTTGTTCGTTTGTTTTTTGTGGTGTTGTTTGTATATTTGTTTGTTATGGTGTACTCTAAATAGGCCAATACTTTTTTGGTAGGGAATGCTTGCTTTTTACTATATTTAACATTAATGGCTATCCCCAAAGTGACAACTGAAAACGTCGACCCCCTCACAAAGAGATTTACAAAGGGCAGAACACTTGTAAGTTCATTTAGCTAAGCTGCCTGTCCGGAGGTGTGCAGCCCCCGTGAGGTGACCGCCCTCTCTCCCCGGCAGGTGTGAGCCCGCCCTGGGCCGGGGCCGCGCCGGGCCCGGCGCCCCTCAGGGCCCGGCCGCCGCCCGCCCTCCAGGCCAGCCGGAAATCGCTGTCGCAGCAGCTGGACTGCCCTGCAGGGAGAGCCCCGGTGAGTGCTGCGGGGACACCCACAAACACACGGCGCTGTGCCCAGCGGGGCTCTCGGCATCACCGCTGTCCTGCCAGGACCCATCCGCCCTGCAGGCCGGGCCGGGGGTTGCGGGCACTCTGCCTCCTCTGCTTTCTGCCCCAGCATCTCCCCTGTGAGGGCGGGAAAGGCTCCTTGCCAGCAAACTCCCATTTCTCCAGGTTCTCCCGTTGCCCAGCAGGTTCTACGCTGTGTCTGAATTCCCAAGGGTGCTTTACACCACACGCCAGTGCCACCAGTCTCCCCAGCCATGGCCACAAGC
The DNA here is from genome assembly GCF_021018805.1 of Prinia subflava. Taxonomy (NCBI): domain Eukaryota; kingdom Metazoa; phylum Chordata; class Aves; order Passeriformes; family Cisticolidae; genus Prinia; species Prinia subflava. Next base: position 8,577,197 of record NC_086261.1, read on the forward strand.
GGGTGCGGACTCAGCGTGGCCCCCACCGAAAGAGACAGGTTTAAATACCCTGTTAAAGGAGCCTGGCTCCTGTGCTCTCCAGATGGACGCCAAGTGATGCATCAGGGCTGGGGTATTTATGGCCAAAGGTCCTCAGGCTCAGACCTGGAGGAGGAGATGGAGGCAAAGTGTGGGGAGACAGTACTAAAGGCAATCTTGCCTCTGATATATTGTAACTGTGTTAATTACCCAAGAGTGGGAACAGCCTTGCCCTCCCAGCTATGGATGTGATAAAAGAGTGATTTGCTGGTTGCAGCCGGTTGGAGTCTGCTGGCTGTGCTGTGAGGAGGAGGGGACAGGATTGTGTGAGGGACAGACAGGGTGAGACATTGTACAAGGGACAGACAGGGTTAGGTAGCTGTGCTAGGGACAGGAAGGAACCAGCTGGAACTGCTGAAGGAAGAGAGAAGAAAGAGCCAGAGCTGTGTGGAGTTGCCCATGGGAGGCTACATAGAGAAGGTATGAAAGACATTCAGATAACAAGGAGCTGATGCTTGAAGCCTTCTGAAATTTTACCAAAGCACTCTGAGTGTTGTGGCTGTCTCTACTACCACAGCAAAGCTCCTCACGCTCAGCTCCCACCTCCCTCCCTGCTGTTCCCTGCCTTTTCCTGGCCTATCACTCACCCAGAAGGACCCAAGGCTTTAACAGGAATTGGGAGGCTGCAAACCAGAGCACAAACCCCAACCAAACCTCACCCAAGCACACAGACACATCCTCAGGGGTTCACTGGGCTTCCTTCTCATCAAAGCTCCTGCATGGCAAGTGCTGCCTGTTTGAAGAGGCTCCTTGGCAGCATCCTGGCTTTGGGTATTGCTACCCACCACAAACAGAATTATAAAATACAGACAGAAAAAAAAAATACACGTCCTCACACAGAAGCAAAAGAAATTTGAAAATTTTCCATTTCAGGTTCAGAAGACCCATACTAGAATAAAGTCACCCTGGTCTGACAGATGAATGCTTATTGGAGAGTGTGCTTTTGGTGTTGCACACCTCTTTACCTCTTAATCCCATTCCCAGTCCCATGTTGAATAGATAATCTTGTTCTCATGTCAAAATTGAGACTCTCGCATATGCAGAAGCCAAAATTTTGGCTGATTTTCCACTTTTTGACACCTGTTAGTTTCACTTTGCTGCATTAAAAAAAAATCGAACTCTGTGTAATGAGTACAATTAACTCTGAGCCTGCTGAACTTCATGCACAGTTAGCTTTGGGTAATGACTTCTGTCAGTGCTTAAATTATCTTGTAATATGCAATTTCATGTTGAAATAGGAGGTTTTCATCAAACATTTCACTAAATATTTCATTAAAAGTTCATTAAAATGGGGCAAATCTCAAGAGGCTGAATTTAGGAAATCCAGCACAAATTCATATTTTGGGGGGAATGCTGAAAAGATATTTGGTAGGTGCCACTATAAAGTTTTTAGTCACAAGATGAAGGAAAGATTTTGAATGTCTTGATTCTAGTTCAGTTCTTGAAGGCAAAAATGATAATACTTGTTTATGTCCCATTATGACCACATATGGGGTTTTGGCATGAGAACTCAAGCCAGAGCACAGATATATTTTTCTACACCCCTGCATCACTTTAAGGACCAACATCCTATTTGTTCTCCAATTTAGTCCCTACAGGACTAATTCAGTCAGCAGCAATTTTCTGAATAACAAATGGCTTATGAAAATTAGAAATATTTTTTTAAGAAAAGAATTTTTAGTACCATCAGTTATATGGAAGAAAATTTCAAATCAACAAGTTGCTGCAATGTATGTTCAAGAATTTCTGCTTATGCATAAAGGAAAACTGTGGGTTTTGTTGTTTTTTTAATGTTCACAGGCAATTTCCAGGCCATCTAGATCCCTAAGTACAGCACAACTAGTGCACACATCCTGTGGCTCACAGGCTTCAGTAATTTCAAACATTGTATTGATGAAAGGACAAGGGAAGGTAAGACTGGCTCTGTTGATTTACCTTGAGTTTTACTTTGTCTCACAAATGTGATCTGCAAAGTGCAGAGAAGTGACTGCAGGTATTAACATTGCTAATTTTGGGCTGCCATTCATATCCAAGGAAAAATTTAAAAAAAAAAATTAGACACATTCCTATGTGCATATAATAGTGAATTAATTGATTGGAACAAACAAAAAGCAAAACATGAGGGGATTTTACTGAAATTCCCATTTACTTTTACTACAGGAATGGGATTGACTGTTTTTCCATGTATTATATTGCTCCACTAACAATACTGCCCATATAGGTAATGCAGAAGGAACTGCAAATGAACTATTATGAGAATTGAACATGGGTTCTCACACGCTTTTTTTTCCATAAATTAGGGTTTGGGCTTCAGTATTGTTGGTGGTAAAGACAGCATTTATGGACCAATAGGCATCTATGTCAAAACCATCTTCCCTGGTGGAGCTGCTGCTGCTGATGGAAGGCTACAAGAAGGTGAAAATACCTCTTCTCTCCCTTTTGCCACTTCCCAAAACATGACACTGTAGGACAGATTGAAGCTGAAATGAGCCATAAGTGTCTTTTACACCTGCGTCCATTTTTGCATTTACAAGAGTCCTTTTGAGTATGTTATCATGTAATTAATTGCACAATACAGTAATAGCAATATAATTTTTTCTCTTTCAAAACAGGTGATGAAATCCTGGAACTGAATGGAGAATCCATGCATGGATTAACACATTATGATGCTTTACAGAAATTCAAGGTTATGAACTCCCCTTCCAGAACAACCTCTGTTTTTAGACACAATGTGCATGTAAGCTCAACCCATCCACTCATTGTCTGATCTTTCTAGCAGGCCAAAAAGGGTCTCCTGACACTCACAGTCAGGACAAGCTTCAGCACACCTCATTCTGCTTCCAGCTGTCAGTCACCCCTCTTGTGCCAGTCACTGAGCTCCAGTACATGCATAACCAAGGAAAACAGCTCTTTCAGCTCAGAAAACGCAGCATTCTCATTAAATCCTTCAAAGCCCAATGACAGGGTCATAATGGAAGTTACCCTGAACAAAGGTGAGTGTTGACATTAACTGAGCACTGACTGACAAACAACTGTTCATTTGCTCTCTGAATGTCTTTCCTCACTAACCTGATTCTTTTCCTGAGTTAAGTTTTTTTAATACACTAAATTAGATTTTGGTGCCTGTCAGTGCTAACAAGTATCTATCAACAGCAGGATTTTGAACACCATCTGTCCTCAAGAGCCAATCATTGAGGTTTTTTTCTTTCAAGCATTAGAGTCACATTCATGTCCTTCACATGAAAAAGTAAAGCTCTTGTCAACAAATGCCTCTTATTAAACAGACTGTGCAACTCTTACCCATAATTATGCAAACAGCTAATTTCACTCTTGAAAAGGCTTAAAACCAAATAAAATAAGTATCTAGATCTTCTTGTAGTTCTTTCACCTGCTCTCCAACTGTCGTCACCTTCTATTTATAAACAACCACTGGCACAATGAAATAAACTTTTAAATATGGGAACATCAGAGTAACAAACAAAGCAAAGCCTCTGTGAGGTACCAGTAATTTACCAAAAAGACAGCATGGGATCTGACATCAGTGACTGTCCAGAGCAAAGAGGGTAAACTCAAAGAAGTCTTAAGCTGTATTATATAAAACAGAGGGAGGACTGAAATTATATAGCTAATAGTAGCCATATATCCTTAATTTTAGCTTGCTTTTCCTCTTAATTTTAGCTTGTTTTTCCTCTTAATTTTAGCTCCTTGATTTTTTTCTATTCTGTCTCCTTGTAAAGGCATTTGAATTCTTCTGTAATGATAGATATATTTCAAAATAAACCTGCATTCCATTGTGTCTAACACTTTAATCATGAGAGAGACAAAAGCCCTCATAACAGTCCCATAGCAAAACAATAGAAAGGTATAGGAAAATGCAGTGGAAGGAGCAACAAATATTAAATGTGCAACATTCATGAACATGAGAGTTTGGTTCTGATTTGTGCAGAAAAAAGAATCTAATTAATTTTTTAAAAGGTTCTTCAATGGTTTGCATTGAGTGTTTCTTATGTCTTTTTTTAATTATTACTGATTGTTTCAGAGCCAGGTGTTGGCCTTGGAATTGGGTTATGTAGCATCCCTTACTTCCAGTGTATTTCAGGGATCTTCATTCACACCCTCTCGCCAGGCTCGGTGGCACATATGGATGGGAGACTCAGGTAGGATGAGAAAGGCTGGCTGTCTTATGCCACAAGTTTCTCATTGATCTTTTCTATGGGTTTATTTTTGACCTATTTGGGCAGGAAGAAATATTGATTTCTGGGCATTTGGGGTTTAAAACACATGTGCTGTTCTCAGGGTTGTAGCATGTGTCTTCAGGATATGTGGGATTTCCAGAAATATGGCAAGCCAGTGAAATCACTGCCTCTTGCCCAAGCTGAGCTGACTTTAAAGGTCTTAGACAAGGTTGTAGCATTGCTACTGGAGGTGATTTCCAAAGGAGAAAGTATTTGGAAAAACCCAGACATACGGCATAACTTGGCTTGTTTGAGCACTAGATTTTTCTCTGATACAAGCTCCTCAAATTCTATCACTTCTTGCCCAATAGAAAAACAGATTTGCTCTTGTGATCTTTAGTGAAAGTAGAGAAATTCACTTTCAGAGATTTTTGACCAGCTAGTAGTGTTGAACGTATTGAGAAGTGAACAGAACACAGCAGTTTCAGTAAGTCTTTTTGATTTAAGATTAGGTGTTCTGTAATCCTCCTCTCTAATACTTTAGCTGAAAGAACTATAGTCTTAAATTATTTGAATATTTGCATGATACAAATCAGTGCCTTCAGTCAGGCTCCTAAGTGTGAGAACTAGAGCAGAGCAAGGCAATTTCAGTTTCCATGTGAGCCAAATTTGTGTTTCATCTAGAAATCCAGTTCAACAGATTTTGATAGTTTGTCATTAGAATTTTTCTTTTAACAAGTTATTCATATTTGTAGCAGAAACATAACATCCTTTCTGACCTTAAAAAGCACTAACATAATATAAAGATATGAAAAGTGTTAACTGGGAAGGAAGGAAGTTGTAGGTGGAAGCAGCAGGGGAGCTGCAGAGAGCAGAAAGAACACCAAGTGTGCACAGCTGAACATGCAGAAAGCTCAGAGTTTGCATGCAACATCAAAAACCCTTGATGGCACATCAAAACCCCTTGACATCCAACTCATTCCCATTCCATTTTCTCTAGCAGGACAGAAAGACAGATTTAATCTGTAATCAAATTAGAGGTCCATCTTATGAATTTGCTTTTTGTCTGTTTTCACATGGGTGAGACAAAGTCAGGAGAAAATCTCTTTTGTTTACTCCTCTCTTTTTTTTTTTAAATATCTGTCTAGGTGTGGAGATGAAATTCTTGAAATTAACGAAACTTCAGTACAAAATACAACACTTAATGAAGTTTATGCTGTGCTCAGCCATTGTGATCCTGGTGCAGTACAAATCATTATTAGCAGGCACCCTGAACCACAGGTAACACAGTCTGTATTCTTTCTGACTTTCAATACTGAAAACTAAGGGGGAGCAAGTACTGATCTAACACAGGTGGAAAAATGTTGACTACAAAGATGCTGATCTCTTTATGATCATCACTGCACACAAAAAAATCTGAGATATGCACTCAAGTAGAATCATTTAAGATTTGAAGGTCTCTGGTGACAGTTTTACATGAGGTTCTATGCAATGAATAAGAAAACCACAGAAATAACATTTAAAGAGTAACACAAAACATAGTTCTTATCTAAGAAAGAATTGACAATAATAAGTAAATAATTTGAAAGAGGGAACATACCTCCCCAAAAAGAAATAAATGTTTATACACTCATCTTTCAGTAATTAAAATTTAGGTCTTCTCCTGCCAGTATTTATAATTAAATTAATATTGAAGTACAATGTTTTACTCTTGCAAGGTTTTTCTACAAAATGCTTCCTAACACCAAATACTGTATAAATTATTATCAATTTTAAATTGTTACATAAACTATGCTGTGTTGAATTACCTTATACTGGTAAGTCCAGGACTCCACTTCTAGTGAAATCTGCAAAAGAATCTTTGAAAGGTCCAATTTTACCTAAACAGCCACTAAAAACAGCACATCCATAGATATATTTCATATATACTGGGATATATACAAATATAATGGTATGCAATTAACTCACCTCATGAGAGTGAAATGACATGATATTTCCTAGGTGTCTGAGCAACAGCTAAAAGAAGCTGTTGCACAAGCTATGGAAAGCAACAGATTTGGAAAGGAGAGACATCAATGGAGTACTGAAGGTAAGGGAATAAATGCATTCACTGACACATGGTAATTTTGACTTAAAAGATATCAAGGATGAGTACATGCTGTATCAGAATCCTTGAAAACAGTCAAGTAACCCAGAATAGAAAGAAAAAAAAAGAGGAGGAAACATCACAGGACAACCCTCCTAACTTGTCTCCAATGATAAGTTACCAGAGTGATGAGAACAGACCAAGTCTGTCTGATTAACAACAAAAAAAAATTTTATGGAAACTTCCTGTCACAGTTGCTCATCCTCTCCACAAATTCTGCTTACAGCTTTTCAAACACCTGTCTGTAGGTGACAGGACTATGACAGCAAGGAACTGCACAATGAGGGTGATGTCCTAGGGGTAAACCTTGTTAATCCCTTCTTTGTGAGGAAAGGATATGCAGTCATGGCTGGAGCTATTTGTCCAGCTCAGGTATGACATCCTCTCCCAGTATTGTATTGAATGATACTCCTTTGAGTGTGTTCTCAAGGACCAATAGGTAACAGTCATCTTCAGTAAAACTATAGTGCTGACATACCTATATAAAGGGAAAATGTTATTTGGGTGTTCAGGAGCTTGGCTGTTGACTCTTGACCCCACAAACCTTCAATGCATAAACCATACCTTTGCATCTGCCGAGGATGAGATGTAGCTGCAGATCTCATCAGCTGAATCTCAGCAGCGAGCACTTTGCATGTACTGAAGAGACATTTTGAACGTGTTCCTGGTGCAGGTGCTAAGAGGCTGGAAGCGAGCTGGCACGGGAGGCACCCCTGTGAGAGGCACATGGACAGGAGCGCGGGCTGCTGCAGCCGCAGGGCGCAGCGCCTCATGACCCGCTCCAGCAGCGACAGCAGCTACAACCCCCGGGCCTCGTGTGCCGCTGCTGCTGGGCACCAGCTCACGGACTTGACAGCAAGAGTACACAGTGTAGATGTACCAATCACCCAGCAACCTGGGCTGCTCTACTCATTCTCTGCCAATAATTCAGGGAGAAATTCCCCTCCGACCTGTAATGAAGGCGGTCGAGCCTTGCAAAACACTAAGAAGTCATCAGAGATCCTTGTTAGAAAACCTAAATCATCAAAGCCCAAACCTCCACCGAGGAAATACTTCAAGCAGGACTGCACATGTGATGATCAGGGTAATGCAGGCAGAAAAGAAAAGCTTGTATCAGAAGTGGCTGCATCGCCTTCTGCAGGTGTTCAGGTAAAGTAAAATTTACAGCATTTTTCTTGTGTCTGCATATTTGTGAGTCAGGGGAAGGAGGAAGGCAAAGTGGCTTTGCATGGCGGCAGGAGGAAGGGTAGGAAAGAAAGAGAAAATGTATATACCTGTGAGAATTGGGGGAAGATGAAGCTCTTCTGTTTTGAAAATAAGATGTGTATCTTAGTGAAGCCAGTTTAGTACAAAAGGTTATGTTAAAAGTAATGTCAAAAGGCAGAGAATTGTCTGAAGAAAGTCTTCCATACAGAGGTATCTGTGTTAAAATCCCAGTGAGAGCAGCTGCAAGAATGAATCTGAGTCCCTGCCCCTCCTCGTGAGCATGTGCCACTGCTGGTATCAAGCACAATCTGGTTCCAGGGTTATGCCCTAGGCTGGGACTGGAGGGGTTACACAGCCTCTGATGCCAGCTTGGAGTGGCTGACCTCAATTAACTGTGTCAGAGTTATATCATTTATGAAGTGGTCAAGAAACAATAATTTCTTCATTTCAGTAGTGGATTTTTAATGGAAGAAAGCACTAACATGTACAGCAGGGAATCTTGGGCTCAGATACACTTCTTGAGACCAGAAGGTATTAAATAAATCCATTAAAATTGTGCTGCACATATATTTGTTGATGAGCTATAGTATTTGAGAGCAGTGTACATTTGTACATTACTTAATTTCAGTTCCCTCTCTTATCTAAGACAACAGAGTTTCACTTTTGCATGAGCGTGAAGGATTGTGAGAGCTGCATGTTGAAACGAAATTGTGGTTTGTTTAAAACTGAAACCCCTTTTCCCCGGGTTTAGTAATAGGCCAGTAGAAATGAACTGTTCTCAATGCAATGCGAAGGGAAAAGAACCCAACTAACCCACAACCCCTCCCCAAACAGTTCCCAAGCTGCAAAGATCAATACAAAATGATATAGAACAAGCTGAAGTCCACATATAATGTTAATATCCAAGAAAATTTTAGTTAAGCATCTTAGGTAAGGTCCCTTTTACCATCCCATAAGTAGAAACTGCTGCTAGAAAATCAACTTTCAGAAGTAAAATTAGGGGAATAAGTTCTTGTTGAACTTATCACTCCCTGCAACTTCTTATTATTCATACCTAGTCATTCTAAATGACAATGAGAAAAAACTAAATCTTAAGGTCAATAAAATCCATGAAAAATCAAAGTCAGTTCAGGAAGACAACCTCCTCCATTAAGACAGTCTGTATATCTGTATATACCCAAGAGAGAAAGTTTCTTGTCAGAATGTATTTCATTACGAGAAGGTTTTATTAGTGCTTTGAAATTTTTTCAACCTTCATTTTTATATGGGGTTTCTAGTTTTTTTCAGATTCGTGTATTTTTCAGACTTTTTTTCAGATTCATATATAGTGTGGTTTGCATAATTGCATTCTGACACACTTCTCTTTCCTGTTTGTTCAGCAGGAAGTTGGAGAACCAATGCTAGGGGGACATCAAACTGATGTAACCCACGGTGTCTTCACCACTTCTCCTACAGCACATGATAAGGAGCACACAGCCGCTGCTCCAGAGGGCAGAGACCAAGAAAGAAAAGAAAAATTCGGTATGTTTAATTCTATGAACTCTTTTTTCCCCAGCTGAATGTATCGTACTTAGTTTGGATTCCAAAATGGGTACTGAGCTGACTTCACTTTCTCTTTAAATGTCGTCTTCAAACCATACCAGTAAATTTTGGGGTGAACAGATGAAATTTCAAATTATTGATTAATATCTGTAAAGAAAGGGAAAGTAGATAAAAGTCAGCATAAGAGATAATTTATTGTAATTTTTTAAAATTATTGATTAATCTTTGAAAAAAGAGAAATTAGATAAAAAGTAGCATAAGTGATAATTTATTGTAAAAAACGTTAATAAACAGGTACAATAATGCTGTATTGCTTCAGATGAAGCTGCTTAGTTATACTGAATATCTGTTATTAAAGCTTAGTTTTAGCATTTCTAAAGGATATTTTTATGCACAATTTCAAGGCTCTAGTGTTGCAATGGTACAAACCACAGATAAGTTACTTTTTTGCTGTGCTAGTTAGAATTAAGGAAAATTAGTGTTAACAGAGGAAGACAATCTCAAGAGGTCTCTTACAACATAAAGGTTTATATAATTCTGTAAGTTATGGCTCAGATTATTAAAAAAAGTAAAAATGTTGTCTTAAAAAAACCCTTCACACCGAAGCAGAAAACAGTGTGCAGCTGCACAAACAGAAGTTTACTGCTGTTCAGCTCCACCATGTCTAATATTAAAATGCTTAATTCCTCTGTGAAGTAAAAAATATTCCCATATTAGAATCAAGTTTGTACTTATCAGAAAAATCAGCTGGAAATACCTGAGGAAATTTAGGGAAGCATAAATATCGAAGATCTTTCTATTGTCTTTGTACTCTTTTTAGAGTAGGATATACTTACAATGTAGAAAATAAAAAATGTTTTTGAAAAGAATTTACTGAAACACCATCTTTTTCTCTCAGCTGTAAACAACATTGCAATTTTAACTTTCTCTTTTAGTTGTTATAGCCTGCATCAAGATTTCAGCACCCCAGAATTTCAGTATTTGTAAACCCTTTAAAAAAGTAATCTCATATTTAAGTGTGCAAGAGCCTTATTTTTCATTTAATTTCAGTGTCTGGATTCAGAACTTATAGAACAAGAGTTATGAATTTTTAGAAAGTTTAAACTTTTTAGAAACTTAAGAAAATCTATCAGAGGCTTGAATGAAATTCAAGCTCAATGAATTAATAATGATGCAGCGAGAAGGGATGGAGAAGCAGATGGATGGTTGTTTATAATCAATGTCTTTTTGTTACAGGGACTCCACTTTCATCAATACAAAGGCCTGTACTTAAAAGACAAGCACGGGTAGATTATAGTCTTGATACAACAGAAGACCCCTGGGTTAAAATTTCTGACTGCATAAAAAGCTTATTTAATCCTACCATGAGTGGAAACAATGTCCAGTTAGATTTGCAACCTGGCATAGACAAAAAAAAAGAGAATCAAAATCGAAGCAGCTCAGAGACAGTTCTGAAGAAATCGGAATCAGAATTAGTCAGTTCCAAAGTGCTAAAATCAGATGAAAATGACAGTGTGAAAAAGGGTCCTCCTGTGGCACCTAAGCCCACCTGGTTCCGCCAAAGTCTGAAAGGATTGAGGAAAGCAAATTCAGATCTAAAACCACAGGAAGATCAAAGTTCTCCCAACCATGACAGTATTTCCAGCAAAAAACTGCAATCGAGCCTATCACGTGTGTCTCCTGGAGGATCATCAATAAAACAAAGAATAAGCTCATTTGAATCCTTGAGTGCTCCACAGTCACCTGAAAAAACCCCCCGAAGGTTGAGCCTGAAACCATCAGTGCAGAAAGAACCTTCTCCTGCTGCAGCAGGGGCAGAGGCAGCTCCAGTCTGTTCAAACCAGCCCATCCTCCAACATCGTGAAAACAGCCACCAACAGCCAACCGTGCCCGTGGCCACACAGAGCCTGGACAGATCTTCCTCTCACAGGGAGGGCACTGCAGCCAGCTCAGAGAAAAGCAGCAAGGGCAGCACTGAAAATTCATCAAGTCTCTTAACTCCAGGAGCCGTTGCAAACTCCCATCTTGTGTCAGTAGCAAAAGCACACAGCCTAAGGTCACGCAGCTTCCCTCTTACTGCCGCCCAGGCTTGTGAGATAATGAAGCCGTGTGATGAGAAGTGTAGCAAAATCTATTCCATCAGCAGCCAGGTGTCATCTGCTTTAATGAAATCATTGCTTTGCCTTCCTCAGTCCCCAGCATCTTCTGGAAACAATGCATGGGAAACTCTGGACACAGTGTCTCAGTCCTCCACGGAGGATGGGGCTTCCAACTCGCCTCCGAGTGAGAATCATCACCTGGACACTGGGTTTTCTCTAAAGTAAGACACCATATTTAAAACTCAAATTTACAGATCAGCACTGGTGAGGAGCTGCACTGATTCACTGACAGACTAAAGTTCTAAGGTAGCAGCACACAGAAGTAAAGCACGGACTAAGTTAAGAACTTTTTAGAGCATGAAGGTTAAATGATTCATGACTGTTAATTTTGTTTTTAATTTGTATTATATACATATATGCATATTTCAAATATCCTCCTATTTAAGGAGCATTATTTCTCTCTCCATGATAAAGCAGATTTAAGTGTCAGTGTCTTTGCCTGAGGCAATGAGATTATTCTTTTATGCAATGGATTCTGCTTCCTTTAAGTTAGCACGATTAATTTCCATTTCCCTGTGAAATGGAAATATTAATTTTTAATAGTTGTCGGAGGTACTACCTGAATTACATGCTAATAAGATGAAAAGATGGCTGCTCCAAAATTGCCTTCTGCTTTAGTGGATATGTTCTCTCATAGCTCAATGTTTCTTTTTTGCTCTTGTCACAATGGGACAGCCTCTCAGAGCTGAGAGAATACACAGTGAGCCTGGCAGACAAGGGGAAGGAGGAAGACAAAGAGCAACAGGGCCCACCTCAAGCATCCGGTGTGCTGGGGCAGTCAGTCATCTCTCTGCTTTCCCCTGAGGAGCTAGCAAAGCTCATAGAGGAAGTCAAAGCCCTAGATGAAGAAACTTTAAAGGTAAACCTGCCTCTTTTTTTTTTTTTTTTTGTGCATGATTGTCAGAAAGCTTTAGAGTAAATGCGTCTGGTTAATCTTTGCAACTTAGTACTATGCTTATGCCTCTAAGTCTCATTATAAAATACACACCAGACTTTCCAATCATTGTGACATATCTTTTGGGAAGTTCTTGACTTTATTCCTTTCTCTGCCTAGGAATTTGATGATATTCATGTCACAGTTTTGCATAAAGAAGAAGATACTGGGCTTGGATTCAGCCTGGCAGGGGGCATTGATTTAGAAAACAAAGTGGTAACAGTAAGTAGCATCTTTAAAAAATACTCCCAAATCAACGTTCTATTTAAAAATACATACCTTACTGGTTTCTACTGCAGTTTTTGGCTTTTAGATAATCAAAGCAGGTAGCTGTATTGACAGGGTTGGAAGGACCATAGTGGGTGAAACCAGGTTCTTCTGCACAGAGCTGCCTCTCCAGGTGTCTGGCAGCAGGGTCCTGCTTCTTTGGGCATATCCTCCCCAACTGCTCTGCAGGCTGAGGCAGAACACACAGCCCTCGCAGGAAATAACCAACATCTCACCCATGTGCTTATAGAAGACCATGCAGGGTGGTCTGCAGGAATGGGGTGGGTGAAAACACGACAGGGGTCTGCAAGTTAGAAAGGAGTCTCACACATCCTTCCTCTCAAGAGCACAGCACAAGAGGGGCAGAAGTAGAATATGCAAGGTACAAAGCAGGCAGCATGGCTTTAGCCATCTCATACCAGGGCCAAACTGCTCCCCTGGCTGCTTGCAGAGGGATGGGCACAGGAAAAATTCTCCATGCAAATTCATTCAGTCCTCCATCCTGAAACGTGATAGAAGCAACTTGTTCCTGGCAAAGGATGAAAAATGCACATAGTGTAAAGTGTTAACTAAGGCATTTAGTGACTTGTCCTTTTTTCCTTTTCCCCTGTGTGTGTGTGTGGTGATTGGGCTCTTCAATAGGTTCACAAAGTATTTCCCAACGGACTGGCCTGTCAGGAAGGAACCATTCAGAAAGGAGATGAAGTGCTCTCCATTAATGGGAAGTGTCTGAAGGGTGTGACTCACAGTGACGCCTCAGCAATCCTGCGGCAGGCACGGCAACCCAGACAAGCCGTTGTTGTCACCAGAAGATCCAAAGATGGAGAAAAAAATCCCAATGTTTCAATCAGCTCTAGCACATCATCAGTAGCAAGTGATGCCTCACACGAGTCTGGTAAGTTTAGTGGCATTATCTTGCAGCCCCCACCTGTAAGTGTTTACTCATCACCTGAAATCCAGGTGTTCATAAAACTAGCCGTGGCTGCATAAATCTATGAACCCTAATTAAAGACAGCAGTTAATAAAACATTCCTGAAATAGACATTGAAATATTTGAAATAACTTTATTGAAAAGGGAAAGAATTAATGGATTTTTAAAATAAAAGAACTCCTTAAAAAACCCAAGCAAGTGTGATTCTCTATGTCAGTTTCTGCAGATGTACAAAGATGATTATTTTAGCAGCACATCTAATTGAAGGTATAATGACAACTCAGTGAACAGTGATTCTTTATTCTAATATAGTTACAAGACTTGTTCTCCATGAAAGAGAATTTCAGTTTGAACAAACAATGTACTATTGTTTGATATAGCAGGTGGCTACATCTGAAACACAGCAAGGTCAGAGTTTTGCAGAATATTTCACTTTCAGAATAGTTTTTTGTTTTGGTTTGGTTGTTTTTTTTTCTAAAGCAAGATGTGGAGATCTGTAGCTTTACTTCCCTACTGCAAATTAGCAGCCTTGTAGTCAATAACAACTTCATAACTAACATGAAGTCAAATATTTCCCTTAGATTTTGTTCAGTTTTTTCTCATGACAGATTTTTATAATTGCAGAAAATGTCTTATGTTTCCAGTATCCCATTAATTCAAACATAACTTTCTTTCCCCAGCTTCCCAGAGGGCCTTAAAATGACAAAATGAGAAATTAAAAGCTTTAGTTTTCTCTTTCATTTGGCAGTTTATAGGACCTTTGCAAACAATCCAAAAGTTAATTTTTTGTAGCAGATGTTGGAGCTTTTTAGACTGTGTGCTGTCCATGCGGTAACTTTCCATTTGTTTCCAGCCACTGGAGATACAATCTGCACTGTAACTCTAGAAAAAACACCTGCTGGTTTAGGATTCAGTCTGGAAGGAGGGAAAGGCTCTATTCAGGGAGACAAACCCATCATCATCAACAGGATATTTAAAGGTAAACACACTTAACATGTTCCCAACTCAGGCAGACTTGTGGAGTTCATAACTGACTGCTGATTTATAACTATGGAAATGTTATTTTTTCAAATGCAGCATTATATTGTTTGGTGCCAGTAATTTGTTGCCTGCTGGGACCAGGTGGTTTATAACAAACCTGCTGGTGATCCATTCACTAGTGAGTGAAAGATCCATTCAAGTTTCCTCCACAGAAAGAATTAAAGGAAATTCCTTTTCTGTCCCCAGGGACTGCACTGGAACAGAGCAGCCCTGTTCAGCCTGGGGATGAGCTCCTGCAAGTGCACACAACTGCCATGCAAGGACTCACTCGTTTTGAGGCGTGGAATGTGATCAAGGCATTACCTGATGGGCCCATCACTGCCATCATCAAGAGGAAGAATCACAGCTCTGTTACCAGCAAGTCATCCAAAACCTTGTAAGAGGAGGGATTAGACTACTGCCAATATTCCGACAAAGGATTTTATTACTTGCAGGCACTTGGCTGGCACAGCAAGATACTCAGAAAGCACCCATGAGGAGTACACTGGATCTTACTGCCAGTTACAGAGAAAGCTGCCTGGGATTAACCAAAATGATTCTTATTTCAGCCTTCAGAAACAGATGTTACAAAGCCTATAATTATAAAATAATGACTTTGTTAATAATATACTGGTTGTAATAAAATATGTGACAGCTATAGTTCTCTCCTGTTTTAAGCCATTAACTTAACAAGTATCAGAAGCAGATCCTGTGCTAAATTTTCAGTGCTTCTCTCCAATCCTGTTTCCTACCTTACCTTCCCAGCAACAAGAAATGTGTCCTCAAGCCTGCAACTAAACACTGCCTTAGAGAATCAGTAGGGCAGAGAAAGAGGCTGCAGTTTTGTGTGTCAAAACAACATTCCCTAGAAAATTTCAGCTTGCTTATTAAAAACAGAACATTCAGGACAGCCAAAACCTGTAAAAATGATTTTCTACTAGCAGCTAACAGAGCCATCTCAACTGCAGCAGGCAAACACAGGGTGGAAAGGAGTTCTCATACTCCAAGGGGGAGGCAGGAAGCTGAGGGTAATGTAGTGGAAGTTTTCCTAATCTTCCTCTGGCCAGAGGTCCCAAGAGGACTACAGCAGAAGAATAACAAGGCTGTTCAGAACAAAATCTTACCTTCTAACAACAATTTCTTCTTTTAAATGTCTGTGTTAATTTTGCAAGGGAAAGTACCAGCGGGAGTAATTGTGAATCCAAGTACTTTTGAACTGAAATGTTTATTCTGGAAAGGCTAAATAACTTTGAGATACATCCATACTTCAAACAGTGCTTCCTATATGCACTGTATGGAATTCCACCAGCAGCACAGGTACCCATGGCAAGATGGGCTCACTTGGTCTTCTCTGACCTGTTTCACTGAAGGGAGGGAGAGACGCAAGGGCAGGATGAAGTGTGACTCCCCAGCTGAGAGCCAGATGGCCGACCTGGTTACTGTCCTTGGCTGTTCACCTTCCCAGAGAGGGGAATTTTCTGAACCCTTCTTCGGTTACCTAATTTCACCAGGGCGAAGTTAAGGAGCTCAGGAGCTGTTTTCCATACACTTACTTAATACAATGCCTCAAAACCAGCAATTAAGAGAAAGGGAAGGAGGAGAGGCAGGAGAAGGTATAAATTAAATCCAGGCATTCAACTTGCTGTGGCCTTTTCTCACAAGACAACTGTAAATTAATCCTTGAAAGAATATTCTTGACAAGCCATCTGTCCCCACACTTCCAAACACCTATTCAGCTGAGCTCTTTTCCAAAAAATAACCTCTATCTCGAAACAAAAAATTTATTAGTTGGGTAGCAACCAAAATAAGAGAAAAATGTGAGAGCAAATCTTATACTTTTTTGAACTAGTACCTCCATAGAAGTCTTTGCCAAAACACGTCCAACTCTAATTTGGCAGGGCAGAAGGCTGAATGTGAAGGGCTCTTAATTCCTGGATAGAAGGTGTTGAGCACTCAGAAAAGGGGTTAAGTTATTCCAGTGAAGTGTCTCACTGCCTATATTGCTCAAAGCAATAAAAAACCCTTATAAAATAGCTAATAAGAAGCCATATTATCTGCAAAAATAATTTGCATTGCTTGTAGAAATGAGTGGCAATCTTAACTGCACTTCTTGAACTTTCTGCTAATTAAATTCAAGATAATCCTGGCAAGGTTTGCCAAGATATTGTAATTCATGCCTAACAACTTCAATACACCTACAAAAATATGTATAAGCCTCTGTATTATCAAGGCCCACATCTCTTCTCAGTGAACTTGTTATTCTTCCTAAGCATAGAAATCAGCAGCTGGAAATAAACACCAACCAAGGGCAAAGAACCTTGCGGGTGAGTGTTCTCACCAAAACACCTCTTCCCTAGGCAGTGAACATCATCAGGGAAGGCTTTTCCCCTCTCTCTGCCTTAAATTCAGAGAGATGCTGGAGCTCTAAGCAGCTCTTCAGCTTCCCTGATGGCAGAACAGGTATATGAGGATCCATTTCAAAGGATGATTTCAGGAAAAACAGTAAGATGTAGCACAAAAATATTTATTTCACCACACTCACACAAGTTTTTACATCTTTGTATACAAAGGAGACTGGACTAAAAACTGTTTCCTCAAAAAACTAGTCCACAGGGTGAGGTTTACAGTGGGAAACTTATTGTGCTAGTCCATGCCCTATACCAAAGATAAAAAAAATACAGGGACAGAAAGCAGAGCATATTAACCTTCCTAAATAATCGAGTCACCACAGTAAAATCAAAACCTGCATTTAAGTTCCTCACTCAGCAGTTATTTTTACTTTTGTAATTATATGTAACCCATAGTACTGACTGATGTTCCTGCAGCAACCAGCACCACAGGTATCTCTTAAAATGGACACACCTTGGCACACAAAATCAGGTGCTGATTTCCCAATGTAGTGTTGGGAGGCAAACCAGTCTTAGAAAAAAGCAACGTTCTTATGGCCTGTCAAGGCAAACCTAGGGAAAAGATTATTTACCCGTTAAAACCTCTCACCACAGGAAACCAAAACACATTCAAATACAGTTCAAAGTGGTCATTGCATGTGCCTTTTAAAAATGGCAAGTAAAGTGCTTAATCCTCTTTATTTATTGCCTCTATGTCGGTTCAGTTTGTTTCATGACACTGTGAAACCACTGGGTTTGTATCAGAGAGGGGAAAGGGAGTGTCTGTGTTAGCCCACACACCTCTGCATTGATTAGCACTGCTGGACCTTGACTTAAAAAAGCACTTAAGGCATATTTACCATCAATATTGATGTCTTCTGGAACAAACAACTAAAATCCTCTACATAATCCCATTTGTTTTGGCTTCCACAGTTTGCTGGCTGGACCCACTGAGGCATCTTAGCAGCTCTAGGGATCTTCTTTTGGGGGAGAAACATTTTTCCACAGGAATCTACAGGGAGCTTCAGAGACCAAACACTGAGCTGATCTGCACATGGCTGTGGTGCTAAGTGGATTTTAACAATGCTTCACCTCACAGACACTGACTAAGAGTGGGCAAGAACAGATCCAGTCCATCTTCTCCTGCAGACAGTCACCACTGCTGCCTCCAGGATTCTGCCAGCCTCTGAGGTGGTATTTTTCTAACCATTAAAGTGAAGAATCTCATATTACATAAGAATGCATTGTTCTGCATGCAGTCAGGTAGAAAATGCTGTTTTAAAAATATATTGTACTCAGTTCATTGTTTCACATCATCTTTCTTTTCTATCTTAGTGGATAGAAAAGCCCTGAGGCCAACTTTGTATTTTTTATCCACAAGCTGACAGGTTGCTTCCTAACCTCAGCTGATGATGTCAGCAACTCATCTTGTCATGCTTTTAATGCCTTAACAGCTTTGGTCAGGTTGCTGTAAAATCCAGATATGCTAGATGGAAAAAAGGAATCCACCACTGTCTGGGGAAGATAGCCACCAAGATCCGTCTGAAAGAAAGTGAGGAGCTCAGTCCTGTCAGGCTCCCTGCAAAGACAATGAAAGTGATTTTATAGCCTGTGGTTTAAGAGCATTAAGAACTTTTGAGTGACTGTTACTTGTATTAAAATACATACTTCCAAGAGCTTTTTTTTTTTTTAACAGACAAATTTCAATGAATGTAGCTACAAAATTAAAGTTTATCTCATCCCTAATTAGCTACATGGCTGTCTATAAAATATGGCAAATCAACCAGACATTCATTTACCAAAAATTAAGACCATACTTGTACGTTTTGCTGAATTTCTGAATTTCAAGAGGTCAGAGAGAATTGCACTATGATAACAGTTTCTGTAACATTGAAGACTTCCCTCTAGGAAATGAAGATAAACTAATTCATTGCACAAAACTGAGAACAAGAAGAGCACTCAGTCATAATGATTACTGGCAAGGCAGAAACGTACCATTGCCAAGAAGTTACAGGTCACATGCAGCCACATGCACATAAACACACCACACAATCGATAAGGAGTGCTTTAGAATTTTTAACATCCAAAGAGATTGTTTCTTACCCTGGAACAGGTATGCAGAAACAGCCACAAGGGTAATTAAAACCTCTCACGAAATTTGGTTGAGGAGGACACAGAGGGTGTTCCACATTGGTGGCTGAAAGGAAAAAGCATTGAAGTGTCATTCTTCAAGAAGACAAGAAAGAGTCCTTGGTACTCAAAGCTCCAGATGGGAAGCAAGCTCATTATTCAAAATGTATTTAGAAAGAATTGCAGTACAGCTTTTTCACTGTGAGGCTGACAAGTGGTTAGCAAAGGTTATTAAAAGAACCACTCTGGCCTTAGAATGGGGAAATCAAAATGTTTAATTTAGAAGCAGTTGTTACTGAGCTCTGAAGGAGGAAGCATCCACTCTTTGACACAGTTTCACCAAGCCCATGCTGTGTGAGTGCACTGCTTTTCCTGAGAGGTCATTTGGTCACTTCCAACAAATCCGTGCCACACAGATACATCACTTGGCTGCTGAAAAGCTGCACTCTAACAAGTACATAAATTCCTGACAAAGCTTTTCTGGACTGGATGGGAAAATGGGACACCTGAACAGTGGAGCAATAAAAGCTCTGACTTGCAACAGTTAAACAACAGAATAAAAGTAAAAAAACAAATAAACATCCTTCTATACAGTGGCAGATGCTTAAAAATCAGCTCTATTTGTTTTCAAAAAACCAATTATTTTCACATACAGGAGTGGTACATTTATTCAATGGTTTCACTGAAACCTGTCCAGAAAATGTTAAAATGGGATTTAGCCTAAATGAGACTCCTTTTAGCAAGTTCTATAAACTGTTAATAGAACAAAAATCACAGTCAAAATACCCTAGAATTTATCAGTAAACTACATACTTATTTAATCTCAAAAACATAGCAAGGGAAAAAAACATATCCATCCTTATCATTATCTGAGTATTAAGATGATTTATACACTCTGGGAACAACAATGTACAGAGATTACTATTTTCTCTTCTGATCAAGGTCAGGTCAACAACTACTGAACATCTTGTTACTTAGTTTTATGTTTATTTCTGATAGCTTTTGTTTTATAGTTGTTTCCAGCAGCCATTGGTTATCTCCAAATACAACATGAACCTGTTCAGAACTCAAGTTCCTTACCAGCAGACTGCATTGTCCCATCTTCGTATTGCTTCATTACTACGACATCCACAAATTCCCTTGGTGAAATAATCCTCATGCAAGCTGAAGGGGTTGTGGTTCTGCATATAGAGACAGTCTGGAAATCACAGAACAGAGTTGTGTCAGTTGATGCTTTCTAAAGTACAGCAGAAAAAACCCTGTATTTTCTGGCACTCTTTTAATTATACTTTCTAAACTCCATCAAGGAGTTGTTCTACATCCTCTGTTGAACAAAAGCATTACCATGATCAGTCAAGGACAGGAAAACACCAGAGGGACAAGGCATGTTCAGAGGGGACAGATACCACAAAGGATGCTGAAATGCAAATCTGGCACATCTGTGCTCCCAGGACAGTTAAAACCCTTGTCCTCCCAGGATGCTAGCAAAGATAACTTCTTTGTGTAGTACACACACAGGATACAACTTAATAACCCAGTTTGTTACCCCACACAAATATTAATTGTCCGATATGCTTTAAAAAAAAGGAATTAGACTGCACAAATGTGGCAGTAGAAACTGCTGCTCACACACTGCTGCTCATCAGTCTGCTCAAAGTGTAACATCTCCATTTTAATAATAGATGCAAACCACTGGGTGTGGAGCCAGCAAAGGCAGGGTGTGAAGTGCAGGGCAGAGTGTCACTGCTGCCATGGTGAGAGATGAGGCCTGAATTGATGGCTGATGATATGAATGCTTCTCTGCCTCCTCTTGGCTCACTCTGAGCTTGTTAAAAACAATCATGCTTAGCTTGATTTGCAGCACTAACAACATTGTGCAAGAATCTTTGTTATATATTTAATGTTATATACATATATACGTTATATATTTGTATATTTTAAGTACGCAGTATTGAGCCAAGAATGATTTTCCTTTCCTTTCAGAAAGATAAGCTATTATCTATATACATATATATGCTAATAAAATGTATAGAATTTGTGGAAAAGGATAAAGAAAAAAAGAATAAAAAATCTACAAAGGAAGAAAGGTTTCTTATCCCAGCATCGTTCAGCTGATCCAGCCAGAAACACAGCACAACTCAAGACTCGCTACCTCTGTGCACGTAACATCAGCTGTCTCATAAGGCCCAACGCTGCATAAATCTGCCAGAACGGTTTTTAAGGAACTTACATCACTGATGGCCTCGATGACCTCGAAGTCCTTCACGTTTTGGTCCCACTTGGTCCTGAGCCCGCCGGCCACGGGCTTTATGCACTCCCAGACATTCTGCGGGCTGGCGGGCAGGATGCCCTCTCCCTTGTACCTGCGGGGCACGAAACGAACCCGAACCGCGCTGCGCTACCCTGCCTGGCCCCGGCAGCCGCGGCAGCACGGCGGGCAGGACCCGGGAACGAGCCGTACTCACAGGTTGCCAGCGAACTCCGACGAGGGTCTCCAGGACACCGCCACCTCACCCTGCGGGACGGGAGGCGTTTAGCCCCGGGCCGGCTCCCGCCCGTCCCCGCCATGCCCCGACCCACCGTGCTGGGGCAGCCCCGCCAGCCCCCGACCCACCGTGCTGGGGCAGCCCCCGGACCCACCGTGCTGCGGCAGCCCCGCCAGCCCCCGACCCACCGTGCTGGGGCAGCCCCGCCAGCCCCCGACCCACCGTGCTGGGGCAGCCCCGCCAGCCCCCGACCCACCGTGCTGGGGCAGCCCCCGGACCCACCGTGCTGCGGCAGCCCCGCCAGCCCTCGGGGTCCCGCCGGTAGAGCTGCAGCTGCTCGGCCGCCGCCTCAGCGCGCCCCACGCAGTCCATGGCGGGCGGGCGGAGCCGCCGCAGCGCCG
The DNA here is from genome assembly GCF_021018805.1 of Prinia subflava. Classification (NCBI taxonomy): domain Eukaryota; kingdom Metazoa; phylum Chordata; class Aves; order Passeriformes; family Cisticolidae; genus Prinia; species Prinia subflava. The sequence goes on from NC_086261.1 coordinate 8,599,059, forward strand.
CTTTGAGCGCCCGCGCCGCGCCGCCCCTGGGCCGATGGCAGCACCGCCCCTCACCTGAGGGTGACGCCGGCCCGGCCCGGCCACGCCTCACGGGGCAGCGAACGCCGGGCTGGGGACGGGCAGAGCCCGGGCAGCGGGGATGGCACGGCGGGGATGGCACGGCGGGGATGTGGTAACGTGTGTGGGATCGCAGGCGGAGCGCTGCTTCCTCAGAGCTGGGGCCGCCCCGCGCTCGTCACTGGTGTCAGCCCAGTCCCAGTGACACGGAGAGAAACAAGCGAAAAAGCGACCAACCAACCTTCAGTATCCAAAGGAAGTGCGAAACTCCAGTGGTGTGTGAAAAACGGAATGGAATTTACGAACTACGAGTAATGAAATGAGTCTCTTTCAAAGGCCACGGATCGAAAGTTGACCACTGAGAATCTTACCAGTCTGGTCTGAGGTTCCCAGAAAACTAATAGAGGATCTAGGATTTAATCTAGAATGACTCACGTTGTCAAATAACTCTCCTGCCCATGTGATACACTAAATAAACTCACTATTCTCTCTAGTTAACTGTTTTTCCTAATTTGTTTGGGCCACAGCACATTCAAACAAGACACATCAAGATCTACTATTAGTAGGAACTCCGTTAGCAGGAGGCTGATTCTCTGCTGAATTTATTCAGGAAGAATCTTCAGTTCTGGCTGTATCAGATAAAAAGAGCCTCATCTGATGTATTTTTGTACTGGTTTAATTGAAGTGCCCCAAGTACATGGCTTTTGATTTTCCAGTAGGCAGAGATTTTGGGTTTTGACACCATAAGGAATAAATTGGAATAACCTTCTTCTCTAAAATTTGCAACACAAGAATTGTGATATCAAAGCAAGGTACAATAAAGAGTAAAACACAAGGCTTTTCCCACCTCGAGTGGCTGCATACATGATGCTTACAAAAACTATGTCCCAGTTACTCTGACAGACCTCAAACATCAACTAAAGCAGAACTGCACATACACCAGCTCAAAACACAAGGATGTTGGGGCACTTTCTCAGACATTTGAGCACACCAGTTCGCTTGGCTCAGACATACTTAGATCAACACTGTTTTTAGATTTCTTTTTGGTCAGTTTTGCCCCAGCTTTTGGATATTTGTCCTTGGTGTGAATGACCTGGATGTACTGGTCATTGCCGCTGTTCTGCGGGTCACTGCTGGATGCAATGGAAATGGAATCAGACTCTGTTGGAGATTGCTCCAGCTTTTGCTTTGATTTTGGTTTCACACGTGGCTCAGGATAGTTCAGATGTACCTTCTTGTAAGCATATGGAGGCCTGTCCAGGTCCAGCTCAAAACCATCATCCCAGGATTTGTAATGCACTCTGGCTAGATCTTTGCCCATTAGAACGTGGCCATCAGCACGATCCCCAATGTAAAACCGAGGTGCTGGGCGAAGGTCAGACAGTGAGCGAGGGCGATGGGATCTGTTAATGAATTCTCTCTCAAGTTCTTCTTCGTCCTCCTCATCCTCACTGGGAGGAGGGGAGTACATCTGGTGTGGTGTTCGAACCACGTATCTTCTGACATGGCGTGGATACAACTCAATAATGTCTCCTGATTCCTCCTTTCTGAAATGCCTTTGGAGTCGGGAGGTAGAACGGAGCGATTTTTTGCGGGACTCGTTTTCATTAACCAGAAAATACCTGGTAGCATATGGTCTACAGCCCAAAAATACAGGAGCCCCTGCCCCAAGGGCATCCGAATTTACCTGGCGAATGGCTTTTCTGAAGAGAGGGTCAGAGTGAACATCTTCAGTGTGCTTTTTGAAAGTGACTGGTGTGTAGGGCTTTGTTTTGCACAGCTCACTCGCACTCCTATGAACAACGCTTGGGTATCTTTAGGAAGGAAGAAAGAAAAAGAGAGGAGATTTTGATATACACACTTATCAGTTAATGGAATTGAAACATATAAAAGAATTCACTGCTCTGGTAGTCAAAGACTAGGTTGAAAAAGTGGAGATTATCATATCTCCACTGTTCCAAATTTTTAGAACCATTTTGAAAAACATACCCTAGAAATTAGGAGATATATTTGTTCTTCTCTAGGAAAAAGGCGACACAATTGTCCTCTCAAGTTATATTCCCTTTCTGTTTTCTTAATGTTCTGAGAATTGTTCTTTATCCACTTGGAAAAAAACCCAACAGATTAAAGCATCCATCTACTGATACGCCGGACTGGCTGTTTTCAACTAAAGCTGCACAAGCAGAGAGTTCCTGCACTCTGTATTTGTTTTGTTCATGGAGATGGTATCCTGCACAAACTATTTTAGTTATGTGGCTGAGGGCAAGTCTAGTATTTACCTTTGCTTGAGCTGTGTGTAAACTCCATCAGCTACACTGTTTCAAAGGATTTATAATTCCATCTCTGTTAAGGATGTGGTGTCACCAGCAACATCAATAATACTCATCAATAAATCTGCTTTTAAAAAATTCCTCTGCTGTCTTACAGCTCCAGACAGTCTGAAAACACTGCTCTTTTGTAAATAAACAAGTATTGCATGGAGCTCCTGGAATAAATAACATTTCAAAATCAAAGCAGTCTTACCTGTTTGTGATATGATCATTTCTTGGTTTCTGTACACTTGATACAGAGGGAGCCGGTGTTAAAGAGGTTGGAGTTGTGGGAGTTGCGTTGGCAGGTCTCACAACATCAGCTGATGGCACAGCTTGGGGCACAGACTGGGAAATGGTTTGTATTCTGGTGCCTTTGCTCACAGGAGATTCAAAGTTCAAGACGCTGCCATTCTTTCGGGGTGTTGAGGACCGAACAGAGGACTCCTGGCTGATAATATCAGTTTCCTGCTCTGGTCTTTTGTCATTGACATCCATATTTTGGATTCTGGCTAGAAAACAGAAATTATTATAGGAACTTTCCAGGTCTCTACATTTAGAAACTGCTGTGTAAATTCAGTGGCTCAAATTCCCCCTTCAGTCAGGGATCCAAGGCCAGCAGAACCCCTTGTGCTCAGAAAAGAGAAACTGGTGTCACACTGGGAGACTTGGTGGTAAAGGGGTAGATCTTCACACTACAATAACTAGCAGATGGAATATTGGGGATGCAGAAAAGACACTGAATGTTGCACTGTAGGATACCAAAATGGGCAGCAAGCCAATTTTTCTTCTGCCTGCCAGGCTCTGAATTGCATGCAAAGTCTGAGACAATTTGAATCACACAAGTGCATCCCAGATTCCTCTCTGTTGGTGATAAAAGCAGGAAAATACCCACTCCAAAGATTCCAGGTGAACTCAGGTTTAAACTACGCACAATGTCTTTCAGTGTTGCCAAGATTAAGTCAAATTTAGCTCAGAAACCATCTAAAAGGAGGATTCTACAGGAAATACAGTTTTAAAAATGTAGTTGCACTTCCCTCTATGTGTGAGAAATCAAAATGGGGTTAGGTCCAAATGCTTTATTAATAGTGGCACTTCTAAAGGTCACCAGCTTACCTACTGCCATCTGAACCACCTTTTTCTTATCTTCAGTTCTTTCCTAAAAGACATTCAGAAGAATGAAAATCTGTAAATTATTATGGATTAGAGAGCAAATCCCCTGCTTTATAAGGATGAAAAACAGAGGATTTATTTTACGTTGTGAAACATTAGATGTGACTTTAGAGATTTAATTAGGCTCATACTTTACTGAAGACCCCCCAAATTACATGTAAAAGTGCTTTTCACCATACTTACTGTTTGTATCTTCATTCTCAGTTGATTGTTGGTGAATTTTAATGATCTTGCAATACTTTGTAGGTAGTAGATTAGCATGCTAGAAGTGAAAGGGGGGTGATATGAGTCACTTCAGGCATTCGTGACAGTTTCTTTTTGAGGCTTTATAGGTCAAAGTGATGTACAAGTTCAGCTACTTCTCTATAGCATTTCCTTATACTGTAATAATGGATTACAGCCTTCTTTCAAGCAAACATAGACGAAAGAAAGAAATTACACTGAAAACAGATTTAACAGCACTTCTGATTTCACCTGGGTTTTTTTTTTCAGGTCTTTTCATTGTGTGTGTAACCTGTGATGCATTTGTAGATGATATTGTTTGTTTGTTTGTTTTAATTCCAGACAAGTCAATTTGACAGATACTGTTTTGTCTTTTTTTCCCAGTTCAAGGTTACAGAACAGAGACACCAGAGTTACAGCTGAGTTTGCACAACCATACCAATGTAATTTTCTTGGCTGGCTGAAATAACACGTTGTTTACCCTGGCACAGATGAGATCAGATCCTGGCAGATAATGGAGTGCACTGGCTTTCAGACAACGTCTTATAGCTAGACTTCATTCCACAAACAATTACGTGTGTGCTTAGCTGTCTGTTTGAAGCAGTGAATAGGAATACTTAAATTTGTAAATATTACATCGGGACCTTAGGGGAAAAAATTACAAATAGAAAGTGTTGCTTTGGTCTTTCTGATTTGAAAAGCCACCGGTGGGACAAACTCTGCCTTTGTCTGCAGTTTACACAGGGAAAAATGGTACAAAGGTACAAGCAAAACAAAATAGAACTTTTCAGGTAAGCAAAGTGAATTTCAAACAGCTCAAAATCAATATTATTTCCCAACTGTGAGCAATTATTTATAACCCAAGTAAGAAAAGACTTCCACTGGAGAGTCTGCAGCAAGTTATATTACATTAACACTTAAGAGCACACCCTCATAATTGATTTATCTTGTCGTAAATCAGGATGACTGAATAGCTGCTTTCAATGACACACTGAGCCCTGTTCACTGTCATAAACTGAACTAATGACCATGAAGAAATGGAAAATTTATTTCTGAGGAACTCTTAGGAGGGAAGGAGGTTCTTAAACTTCCTGGAGCTATCAGCATTGCAAGCCTTGACACAATGCAGTGAACTTGCTCTAACAAAATATCCCAGAATGTGAAATTCCTTTTGACAATCTTTTTAACATACTTTCATTCCTGTCTGGTCCATATAACACACATTTGGTGAGGTGTTGGAATTGTTTTTTCAGTTATGCTTAATGAAATACAACAATGCAGTTTGTTCCTCAGGATCTACATTTGACTCTCTAGAGATAAGGCCAGTATTAATACAATCAATTTAACCTGCCTACAAAAACCAAAGTACTTACAATAACAGTAGTAGTGCAGGGAGGACAACCACAGGACTGCTGATGTAGGTAATCACTGTGTTGAACCATGTGGGAAAATCATTTTGAATCGTTTCAGAAACAATATCATATATTTTTTCTTGACCACTATAGGAGGTGTGGGAGGGAAAAAAGGTATAATTAAGTTGTAAGGAATTCTGAGTATACTTGTTAAGCAGTGTTGCACAGAATAAAAACAGGCTTGGAGGGTTCTTGAATGGAGACACAAGACAGTGATGTTTGGGAGATTGCTCAGTGACACATTAGGTTATGTAGATATAAACTAACTAAATTATGTATATAAAGCAAAACTCAGAACTTTGACCTATTCTTCTTATTAAACCTTAAACTGTAAAATATTGGTAGCAGAAAAACATTGTCCTATCAACTTCTTTTGAATTTACATTTGTAATTTGTGTATTCTGAAACATGATAAGTTTGTGGTAAGAGGGGGAAATAAAACTCATTATACCTTACCTGAAGGGGCCGCAGCTTAAGGATGGCTTATACCGGGCAATAGCAAAAATTGTTGGTAACATGCACAAGAACAACATAAACAGCAGCATGGCCAAGTAGAAATTATTGGATCTGCAAAAAGGTGGAACATGTTTCAGATTATACTAATCAGAGAGAAACCAGAGGCAACATAAAAGGTGCAAGTCTGAATCTACCTATCCAGTTCAAGATCAACATGTCTAAAAGATTAAAATCATCCTGCTATAATTAGAAAGTCTGAACAGAGCTGGTTTAAACAGACTCTTAATGATCAAAATTCTATTTGCACTGCTTTCCAGATACCACTGCTGCAGCCAGAGAGTTGCTTACTGAACTCTGACAAAGGCCCTTACTGCCAAGTTGTGTTGGGGGAGAAAAAGAACAGCAGCAGAAGTCAATTCATCTTAAAAAAAATGTTAGAAATAACTGATTATTAAGAATTAAAGATGCCCAAAATTATTTCCATTTTGAATAAACGATTAAGATATTCATCACAATTGAAGAAAAATTGGGAATTCTGTTGTGCAATGCATCAGACAAAAGCAGATACTGCATAGCTTTTAAAGAGGGGAACATCAAGATATAGGACTAGCAACAGTTAACATATATAGGTTATTGTGCTCTGTCAGATTTGTATGGAAATAAAGTATTTATGTTAGAACATAATAGCTATCTAGGAATATTCCCTGACATACTTTTTTTTATGCACATATTTTTTCTTGCACATCTTCAAATATCCTGCTTCACAAACCCTCCAGTTTCTCAGTAACTGTGCCTTTTTTTTCTCAGACCTTTGCTATCAGTGTTAGTGTGAAATTTGATTGTCAACTTTTAGACCTAAAATAATCTGTAATTCTCTTCATATTGATGAAAGATATTTCCATTGCCTGCATTTCTTTTTTTTTTTTTCTTATGTTTGATTCTCATTTTGACTCACCGAGATGCTCTGAACACCTGCTGATGTGGTACATTGCACGTGAGCACAGCCCAGCTCCTCAGGTACATGAGGCCAATCAACTTGAGCACATTGAATGCTGGTAAGCAAGGTGAAAAGAAAGCTCCCATCCTGGAAAAATCATATCATGTCAGTGCTCTGTGTTGCCAGAAGCCATTTTAGCCAGAACAGACTAAAAAAACCCCAAACCCCACACCAGATAAACAGATTAATAGCTCACTATTAAGAGATGATCTCAATATAAAAGACAACACTGTCAATATCCTACTTTAATAGGTTTCATTTAAATCATCAGATTGACCTAGCAATCAGCCAACAAAGGACAAGAAAAAGCACATAAAGACTGCATACCAGATCATTCCTTGGTTGTAGACCAAATGCAATACGTTCTCTGCAATTTTGAATTCTCCATATTCTGGCTACAAGAAATACAGTGTAAGATGAATGTCTTAATCTTGTTTTCAGACCATTTATTCGACACATTTGACTGAATCAGTTTGCAGACAATCCATAGCCTGAAACATCCAGATCAAATACCAACTGCTGGCAATTGGAACCCAGCAAAAGCTACTCTGCAGCCAGGGATTAAATGAATTTATTCCTCTTTAGTTTACTTCACATCTTTGAGGACAGAGAACATTCCATAGCTTTTCATGTCAACAGCTTCTTGCTAACCAAGTATTACCCACAGTAATTTTTTAAAGGGCTGTGTGCTGTTGGTTACTGTTTCTTGCACCACTATCTATGTTAGGTAAAGATGTTATAGCTGCAGAAAAGAGGATGTGGGGAACAACTACGTGGCTTCTGTGTCACCTTAGACTGTGGGAACTGCTCTGTGATCTTATTTTGTGTAAACCAAAAAATTTTGCACCAGAGCCATGTGAGCAGGCTTGAGAAAAGCATTAATCTCAACATTTATCCTGTATCTCCAGTTTAAACTCAGTGTGCCTTTATAGATATGTGCTACCAAGAAATTATTCATCTGTGAAAGACTTTAGGGACATTTAGTACTGAGGGAAGGAGCCTGCCTATCTTCAACTTCGTAGCTTGATAAAATAAGGATTGTACTTACAAACTTGCTTTCTAGATCCCAGCACCAGCAATCACTCAAATATCGGACACACAGTCCACGGAAGAAATCAATTAGCAGGATGCTTGCGACTGTGAAAATCATGTCGATAATTGAAAGCTTGAGCATCTCCTGAAATGCACATTGTTCACACATACTGAGTCATCCTGAAAGCAAATGGACTGCATATGGCTCTTTTGCATTTGTACTTGTATTTTTGGCTCAAGCTTAGTATTCTGATAAAATATGAATCGAATGTATAAATAATTTCCTTTTAAAATTTTTCTGTATGACTTTTCCCTTACTTGTATTGTTCTGTTAAGGAGAATAAATATAATCAAGCTTCCAGGGTGCCTTTTATTGCTTTCAGCAATAAAATTCTGGTCATGATGGTATCAAACTTTCTTTTTAATGACTTTCTTTTTAATGTTCTAAAAATGAATCTAGCTAAACTAAATTGGGTTTTTTCCTATTGCACCCATTATTTTACTAAGATGACTCTTGTAATATGTATTTGCAAAGTGTTTCACAATAAGAAAAATCTTATTGTTCAGACAAACCCACAACCCAGTGGCATAGGATCATCAAGCCACAAAAAACAGTTGTTTAGTGATTACAAAAGAATGTAGTTATCCTATATTTAATTGAGCTTTAAAAATATACAATTAAAATAGGAAAAATTCAGTTCTATACATCTCTAGGCCATTCTGGGGAAAAAAGCAAACATTCAAACCCTCTGTTTTCTGTGAGATTGTGCAAAAGGGATATACAAGAATAGAAGGCAGGGTAATAAACCTTGGCAGGGTCTTTTCCTCCTGATGTTCAAACAAGACCTTTAATGTTCCTCATTCTGGAACAGGAAGCTCAGAAAATCAGAAGCACTCAAACATGGTTCTTAATCTAGTGGCCTAGACATGAGTGTGACACTGTCAGAGACCACGGTCTCAAATGGATCAGTGACATCTTATGCATTGTTGTCGTTCAAATTTCTTTGAATGTATTAGTGCCCATGTAAGTCACAAGTAATGTACCCCTCACATGTAGGGAAACAAAAGGTGTCATATGAAATCTGCAAATTTTCTGCACCCCAAATGTGGGAAGATGGCACTGCCATCCAATGTCCCCATTTCTACAAACTGATGGGATTTTGAAACCTTTTGTTGTTGTTATTTCTCTCTCTGAAAAGGTGAAGAGCACTTGATTGTCTAGAGATTTATTGAGGCAGAACAAATAGAAACTTCTGATATTGTACAAATGACCAAGAGCACAATCTCATGTTTCAATCTGCATCTCCATCTCTTGAGGCAGCAATCTGAATCTACACAGAGTGCATGATGCTGCTTACGTCTTTATAGTCTTTTTTCTCTGTAGGGGTTAGAAGGATGTACCCTGTTAAAATAGGATCCATATCACAGATCTATACAGATCTGCCTGTGCAGAGCTGAAGACAGAGACCAAAGCCTGGCAAAAAAACATTTGAGCAGCACTAAACATACTGTAGATACTGGACAAAACCCAAAGCTTGTATCTATGGCCATAGCACTTTGCATAGTCTTTACTCTTCCTACATCATCCTTAGCTAAATTCTGAAATTTATACAAAGAAAAGTTTTTAAATTAAACACAGCATAACATGATTTTAAATTTTTTGTCAAAAGTAGATTAAGTGGAGCAAGTTGATGACAACAAGACTGTTACATACTTGACCAACATATGTCTCCCAGCACTGATCCTGTGGGTTCTGGGTGTTAAAGGAAATTGTTTGGTTAACCAGTGAGTCTGAGACTGCCAGGCCTTGGGTGCGATGCTCTTCTGATGTGACAAAGCCATTTCTTGTAATTTGTACATTAGGAATGGTCAAATTGTCATCCTTAGAGAGAGTGTTGGTTGCTAAGGAGGTGGTAGAATTACTTGCATTGTTGTTCACATCAGAGTCCTGAAATAATAAATGTCCCAAAAGCTACTTTTTAATTGTACATAGGTGCAGATGTCTGCACCTTCTACAGCATTCACACACACAGACATTTCTTCATATATTTCCAGACAGCAGTTAGGCAACTGTTAAACAGCTCTCAATGGATAGAGTCAGATGGAACAGCAAAGGGTAGGACTTCAAGTTAATTTAGGTAGGCAGAAATATTTGACCTACAGTGATGAGGTTTGTTGGGATTTTTTTTAATAGTTCAACAGTGCACAGAAATCTATCTCCTTACATCAGCAATCAAATGGATACAGTTATCCTTAAAGACTAATTAAAAAGACTCTATAAGTAGCTGCAAATAAACATTCCTATCTAAACTTAACTCTACAATCCTATCAAACCATAAATATTTTAATCAACTTCAAACAAATTTTCATCTGACTTCATATACTTCATAATAAGCAGAATTCCGTCTATGAAGTCTAGTAGTTTTACACATCAGAAAATATCAAGTTAAACTTACAGTGACACTCATACTGTCCACTTTATCTAGGAGAGCAATGATTAAACTGTAGAGGTTTCCCAGGTATAGGACAAGAACCCTGAAAAGAAAATAAAATACAGGTTACTAGCATTGGTAACCTCTGGCTTCTCCTACATTCTCTGGTTTGGCTGTACTAAAACTTGATTCAGAACACAACTCTCCCTTCCTCCTTTTCTCTCCACACATTTTTTACACTTAATAATGCCCATACCTGGCAAGCTGGAAGCGAAGAGTGGTCCTTGGATGATACATCTCCAGAGCTGCCACAAGTTCAAAAGCAGAGGGTGCAATCATTGTGATCAGTGACACAACTACACTGACCTGTGAAACAGAAACATGCGGCAGTTTTGTAGCATTTGCTGAAGGATTTCTGTGGAATTATGAGAGCTGAATGAAATCCTGCTGAGGCACATGCTTTGGCAATTGCTTTTCTTGGAGGAGATGCTTTGAAAAGTTATTACTGACATTAGTAATAACAGTAGTTATGATCAAAAATTACAGATCTGGAATACCACTCTGCAGTCTTTACTCCAGATATTGTAGCTTCAAAGTTCTATTTTATTAATTGAAATTAAAAGTTGACATGTAGGAAATATGATGCTAGCATCTTTCTCTGAAATGGGTGAGTGGCTTCTTCATGCCTATTCACCTCCTACTCTCACTTATTCCTCTGAATGGAAATAGTCACAGAACATTCAGTATCTCCTGATACTGGATCAATCACTGTTATCAAAGTCAATTCCTTTCTAGTCCATCAACCCAGTGTTTATTCAGCTGAGTCCTGGGTGTAAAAGTAGATTTATAAGTGACAGGAGAGATTAAGCTTTGTGCTCACTAAATAGGGACCTGCTAGAACTGCAGTGCCTGTGAAATGAGCACCTGCACCCCCTCTGCCCAGTTCAGCTGCGCTAGCACCTGGCTGCAGAGCTGAGGGAGAAAATGCGCCAAGGCACCTCCAGCTCTGCCCACTAATTCCTCGTTTCTCCTGGCTCATTCTTGCTATTTACACCTCTATGCACAATATTGCTACAGAAAGCCCCCAGACAGCAATCCTGCTTCTAGCACAGAGGTGGCATAAAGACAGTGTACCTCATTTTTTTCCCAAAGAGTCAATTCCTTTTTGGTGCGCTCTAACCTTTGGGATCGATCCACGACAAAGTAGATGATGTAAATACTTCCCGCAAGGGAGAGAAGCACCAGGATGTTTGCAATAATTCTTAAGCTTATGGTCACTGCCCTGGGCAAAAAAGGAAGATACAACCAATACAGCAGGTTGTCTTATGACACCAGGGGTCATTTCAAACAGGGTTTAGATGTGCAAGACAAGCAGATTAACACCGGTATCTGCATTGAAACAGTGCTTTGAAAAGTATCTCTTATCTTATATACATACAAGTTTTTGCTTTTCTTCTTTTCCTGCTCTTCCAAGATAGCTTCCTTGAAAGAAACACAACATTACCATTTTAATAATGTTCAGCAAAAATAATGCTCATATATTTCACAGAAATTAAAGTATACTAATAAAAACCCATCACGTCCTGGAGGTGCAAGCAGATAAATACCACTGTTCTCATTGATTTGTAGCACTGGTATGTGGTATTAAAAAGTGATGGAGATTTCTGAGAAACAAATACACAATAATCAGATACTGGGGCACTTTCAGCCATGCATGTTTGAGATACAATAGAAGGGTCACACTTTCAAATTTTTTGGCAGGATGTGCCTTTAAAATCTGGATGTCACTCATATAATACAGTACTGTCAAAAGTTATCCTGGGTCATTGAAATAGCTAAATATCACAGCTTATTCATTTACTCTTGGCACAATTTGAAGTAATTTTTGTTAAATGATAATGGGAATACACCAGATTGGGGGAATAAATTACTTTTGATAAAACCACATATACTCTTAAATTCTAGATGCAAAACATCTGTATTTTTAACAGTTTTCTAATACTAAGAGACCTGTAAGGTGTCCCTCCCTTTGTTATGGAGAGATGAAATAAACCATAGAATCATAGAATATCTCAGGTTGGAAAGGACCCATAAAGACCATTGAGTCCAACTTCCTGATACTCAGAGGAATACTTAAAACTAAACCATTTGACTAAAAGCATCATCCAGATGCTTCTTGGACTCCAAAAGGCTTGATACCATGACCATTTCCCTGGGGAGCCTGATTAATAGCTGATAAAATAAAGAAGAAAGAACAATAAATTGTGCAGAAAGTTATAAACCAAAGAGATATAAAACTTATTATCATGTAAAATGCATCTTCTAAAATATGAGCTGTTGTACATGGATTCCCTGAGGCATAACACACTTCCTTTGCATATAAACAATTACACCTTCTATAAATTTGTTTATTTTCCTTCCAAATCAATTGTTAACACGAATTTGATTCCAATACTCAATGAAATTTCATCACTAGCAGATTTGTTTCTAGTTTTCTAACTTCTTGTCACACATACAAGTGCATTAAATAAAATTCTCCTGAGGAAGGACACGATGTCCCCTTGCTGGGATGTCAGCCTTGATGTGCCTTTAATACCACACAGATGTGACACTGGCCCTCCCCTAGGCAAACAGATCTGTAAATAAATACAAGAAACCAATAGGAAGTGCAAAGGGATGAGAGGAAGAACTTACATGGCATACAGATTAACAAGTAAATCAACTTGAAATAGTTGGAAGGTCAGTTGCTCACCCTGATGCTGTTAACTATGGCAGCAGCTTTGCTCTCTGCAGCCTCAGGGTTTCCTATTAAATAGTCCCAAGCACAGAACAGTCTCCAGCAGAAAGTGTAATTTTCATCAGAGGCACTTGCTAAACTCATTCTTGAGTTCTTTGCCATTCTGTAAAAAAATAACAGGTATTTAACTGCTTCTGGTGTGTGAAGATGGTAACAAAGGAAGTCACTGCTTTGGTTCATGGTTTTCAGATGTTTATACATTTAGAGCTACCAAAGGCTTGCAGAAATTAGTATCACTGTTGGCAGCTTTCTGAGGAATGTAAAACAGGGTGAGGTGCAGCTCATGAACTTGACTTTACATCTAAAGAGAAATGACTCACTGTGGAAGGGCATTTCAATATTTACAGTCTTTATAACTGACAAATAAAGCAAATAAATCTCACTAGAACCATGGGCTTACACCTATTTCAGTTTTACAACCTCTAGGTAGGATCCAGCTGGAATATATCATTACTAAGATCACTGTTACAGGAATTAAGTCTAGCTTAGCATAACTAGTGATTGTGCACAAGATCTGTTTGTTTGCTGTACAGTTTTAATCCTTAAAATATACATTATTGTCAAATAGAAACCCAGTGCCATTTTACAGACCTTGGGAAAATGAAGGAAAACCCCTCCTACTCCTGTCAGGTGAGCAAGGTGGCAGAATATTGCAAAACACAGGAAATGAAATGAAGATTAACAGCTTATGAAAGAAAGGGCATCTGAAAGGACAATGTTAAAGGGGAGCTGTATACAGCTAAGCAAAGAATCACTGACCTAAGCCAGAGGGAGAGGAGCTGATCATATCTAGAAATTGTAGATGTGTAGATTGGTATGAAATGTATCAGTGACCCTTGGCATAGACCAGCAGGTAGATTAAAAATAAATGAAAAGGGAAGGTTTGACCTCAAAACTGAGAGCCATTACAGACAGTACTGAAAACGTCCCTGGACTGCACTGTGCCAGATAAATGGGTATCCAGAAGGGAAGAGAAAGCACAGCAGGAGAGGATAGAGTGACCTTGCCCCTGCTGCAAGCATTGCAAATCCATGGATTTATGGTCAGCACAGGCAGTCTTGCTTTCTCTGCTAAATAACTCCTACTCCTGGCCCTTCCACAGCAAAGAAATTATGCTTGTATTCCAGTGGGATGCCACATACCCACTAAAGCAATGCAAATGATATTACACCTAGGATTGTAGTTTTATATTTGTATTTCAATAGAGAGGAATATTAATAATGCTGAAAGCATTACACTTTAAATATAAATTTCTGTCATAGCAATAGTTATAACAGAGGGGAAAGGACTTCCATGGATGTTGGGCCCTAAACTGCACAAACACAAGGCATGCAGATGACCTCCTTTTATAGGCTGGGAAATGGAAGGGTGGAGATTATCACAAGATAAAGTGCAATCTAGAGTTGAACTCAGTCTGGCTCCATCATACCAGCAGAGGTGAGCATGTTAATAGAACTACACAGAATAAATACAGAGGAAGTGGAGTAAATACCATTGCTGATTGCCTGAGCACACAAGTTTATGAACAGCTGTAAATGGGAGGTCTTACTTTTTTAGAAGAATGATGAAGCTGTAAGCAAACACAGCCATTCCAACAAGGAAGTAGGCAAGAGGCAGCCGGTATCCAGCTTTCCCAATCTTCCTGTCACGACCGTAATAGCCATAAAACAGAACAGAGTACTGGAGGTAGCCCTGCAAAGACCAGAGCCCGTCAGTAAGAGCAGTAACCACCAATTACAACAGGACAGCGACAACAAAATAATAATGAGAGGTTTGAGTCTTGCCCCCAGTGACCAGATGGTGTCCAGGTCCTGAGCAGAGGCAATGTGCTCCTTGGGAATGGTCTTGCTGACCGTGCTGCCGAACGGGGCCCCGGCCAGGAGCTGCAGAGAGAGAGCAGGACTCAGGAGATGGGGAAAAGAGAGAAGGTCTCAGAAGGTGGGACAGAGAGGGAAAGTCTCAGGAGCTGCATGAGCCCATCTGAGCCAGGGCTGCACAGTGGAACCCAGCAAGTAGCTGCTTGCTACTCCCAGGGTAGCAAGCACTGTGCCAGCACTGCGCCAGCTTTAAAAGCCAAGCTTTCAATGTGAGCGCTTTTAAATTAAATGGGACAGTGGTTGATCTCAAAATGATAGTTCAGGATTAAATTTACTTTGTCCTTAAAAATTAAAAAATGAACGTGATCACCTTTTTATTTCTAGTGTACTTTTTATTTGTTCGAGGGGTATTTACTTTTTTTTAATTTTGTGCAGTGAGAATAAAATCAGCTATTCCCATGTTTTCCGATAACATTATTAAAGCACAGGGTAGGTGATGCAAAATAATGTTTATGAATAATTTAACAAAGTTAACAAATTGCCTTACTCATATGCAAGAACTAAACAAAGTTGTGGCTGTTCAGAACTTGTAGGAAATGCTTTCTAGTGGACAATAATTCAGAGTCTGGAGAGGGATGCTCTGTTTTTCTCCCTGTAAATGACACTAATAGGACTTGAATCTACTCAGCACCCACTATGTCTTTTAAGAATGGGTTCTTTATTTTAGTAATCAGATAAAAACATATTCTCTAAAAGCATTAGTACCATCTTGACAAAATACCATCTCTAACACTAACAGAAAAAAGTCTGTTATCCTTTGGCAGAGAAAAACCTCTCAATGGGGAATTTATTTTAAAATAATTGTACACTGTAAAATAATGTGCACTGTAAAATAATTCCTTTTACAGTGTACATTTCAAACTGATGCATGACTTTAAGTGTGGTGTTTGTTCCATTGAGAAAGGAAAGTGCAACAATAAGCATTTCTCTGTTATTATGAACTGTGTTCTTACCTCTGGTAGGACTACAAATGCTCCTGTCATTATGGTAAGGACAATATTGATTCCAAACAGCCATCTCAGGAAGATGAAGTAAGAGGCAACTCCAGACCCAAAATGACCTTAAACCACAAAAAACAGTTACCTGACCTCCACAGTCTATAAAAGCTTCTATCATTTATCCATGATGTTTTAGAATGACAGGCCAAAGAGAAAACCTCTCTTATTGAATTTTCAAAAGTTACTCCTCAACTAAGGCCATCAATGAGAACTGTGCAGTTTCTGAGGCACCAAGAAAAGATGAAAAAGCAAAGTTTTAAATAAAGTTCACTGCTGAAAATATGCATTTAACTCCCTCCCTAATATTATATAATTCAGTACATTAAAAATACACCACAAGACTCAGCATTTTAGCAAGTGTTTTACTAATACCATGAAATCTTCATACTTACTCTCAATTTTCTTTATTCTCATTTCCCAAGGAATAAAGATTACCACAAAGTTATATGCAAGTCGAATAAACTTCCTCCAGAGCTGAGAAAAAAGCAGAGAAATATAACACCTCCACATGAAAAAATCATTTAAAAATTAAGTGCTGAGTATTTTGCTCATGTCTTATCTTTTATCACAAGAATTGTTACAAACATCGATGAATAAGGTCGTCTTAGGAGGGTAATGCCTCAGAAGGAATTCTCTTAGAGGAAAAATAAGCTTTCTTATTCAACAGCAGCAAATTTAACTGCTACATTCTCAGCTCTATATATTGCAGCCAACACCTGCAGAAATCCTGTGGTTATGTTTTGTAGTTTATTCAGCCTCCATTTTTGCATGGTCAGAGGATCTTCCTGTCCACACTGTACACGTGTGGGAGAAAAAGTAAAATCCACCTGTGCAAAGTGAGAGCAGTTTTTGAGTTGAGTTAGAGCTATAGCTTTACAGTATCAACAGGAAAAAAAATTGTACTCCAGGTATTATAAATATTCTTAGTACAGCTAGACTTTAAAATCCCACCTATATTTTAGGCATTTTTAATAGTAGTATCAATATTCTATCATGTAATTTCATTTCCTAAAATTGAAGAGGAGTAAATAACATTTTAATTACTGAAAATATCAGTCTATTTGGCCAAAGTTAATTAATATTTATGATGATATGGGCATTTAATTACATGAATGGGAAATATTTTAATTAAAAAAATTTTGGATGCTGGGAACAGCATGGCAATTGCTGGGATAGCAACTTTCAGTTGAAAACAGGGCTGAGGAAGGACTCAAACACCTTGTGCCAGCTGCACTACAGATTCATAAGGAATACCAATGTATCCACAGTGAAATAAAATTTTCTAAAATTATCATTTGATATCTATCATCTCTTTTCCTCCCTACTGCATATCTGAATGGATAATTTACACTCTTACAACCCACAGTATGGGCATCTGGCTTTAATTGGAAAAAAACAAAAACAAAACCAAAAACAACTACAAAGAAAGTGTAAAATAATTGAAATTAAAAAAGAAAATAGCTTTCAAGATAGTAAAAATGTATATTAACTTTCATTTTCATAAGTAATACTTTGAGTGGATTATCCAATTGTGAACACTATGTATTTTGCAAATTTAAAAAACTTATGTAAATACTTATACAACTAGTAGCTACATTTTGTTCTCAGCACATGTTCAACTACCGAGTTCTTAACTTTGATGATGTACTGCTTGTTTTGCTGTGCTACAATTTTTGTCTCCTTGGTCACCATGCTGTTTTCTAAAAAAAAATATGTGGGGAAAAAATCTCTTCCACTTAAACAAGTAAAAAAAACCCACACTAAAAAAAGGCAGCTCATTCTATTGCTGCTGCTGAATTTAGCCCTAGTGTAAAGGCTATAGTCCCTAATTTGTGCTAGGATAAAAGAATACAGATCCCCTACACATAATGACTGGTACTAATTAACTGCTGAATTACATCCCTGTGCTGAATGTCTTCAAGCAAATACAATAGAGGCAATTAGATTAGACACAAACTTTCACTCACTGTGAGCTCTAAGATAAAAGCTTTTGGTTTTGTATAGGAAGAATTATATATACAGGCACTCAGCCAATCTCTGATTTACTAACACTCTGATTTAGCACCTTTCTTTCTAGCTCAAGTCCTAGTTCCACTCATATCAAGGACAAAAAATGGTTTATTTTAACAGCATTTTTACTTCCACTGCATTTGCCACAAATGCAATGGCAGAACCAGGAAAACTTACTCTTCCTACATTGGAAAGTGTACATTGCTTCTGGGGGCCAGCATTTCCAAGCACCAGATACATGTGCAGCTCTTCACTTGTTCACATAAATAAAATGCATGGTGTTCTATTGGCCTAACCCTGCCTTTCTGAATGAGGTTGAATTAGTAATTAAAAGTCTACTTGTTATGATGACAAAAAAAATCTTGACTGCTTAGATGACTAAAGAAGTCTTCTCTTGGTTGCTTATTAAATATAATTTCCTGCTTATTATAAATTTCCAGAAACCCAGGCCAGTGTCTATTTTCAGTGGTGTAAATAGATTTGCTAAGATTTGATTCAAATTCTCTGAGTATTATGCAAGCAAAACCCTTTCTTTAATAATGTATTTAATGTGAGCTATTGTAGGATTGTCTTCCAAACTAAAAGCTAGACACATTTTTCATACCAAGATATTGAACTGTGGCCCCAGTTTGTTGAAATAGCTCTTCAGAGGATATTGCATCGTGTTTGTTATCCCATTCCCATCACCCCCTCTAGCAGGCATCAATATTTGTAGGCTGTCTGAAAAGAAAGCTTATACTGCATTAACAGAAGGATATTCATCACTCAACACATGAAATTAGTCTGCAAAAATGTAATTACTAAAATTACAACAGAAAAAAGAAAGAAAGGAAAAAAAAGAATAAAGAAGCTTTTAACTGCTATTTTCTCCCTCTGCAGTCCTGAGTTGAAGTATTAGGATTGCACAGCAAACACACACTTCTCTGAATCAGAACTGCAAATTGTTGGAAACAAGGAATTTGAGGGGTTTAAGACAAAGCAGCTGTACCTCTGCCCCAGCAGCCTGGTAGCCTCTGGTTCTCGTGAGCCTCCCTTCGTACTTGAGCACGATCTCCTTCGCCTGCCTGTGCAAGAGGGAAGAGGTTCAGCCTCTGCACTGACCCCATTGCTCACATCCCTTATTCTGCACAAACAGCAACTACCAGAGGGGTCAAATGCTCTGAAATACAGCCATGGGCTGTGCCACCATCAGCCCCTAATCCAGGCAATGCCTTATTTCTCTGACTGTTGAGGTTTTTACTGATACTTTAAAACCACTCAGACTTTTTTCTGAGAGAACTTGCCATTCAAGACTGCAGGGAGAGTTTTCTGTCCCTGTAATTTATTTCTCTGTCATTTTGTTTCTTTTTTTAATGGTAGAACCCAAATGAGTAAAATAGCAAGATCCCCTTTACAGTCTGGTAATCTCCTGTGGGTACTGACACCTCTTCTGCAGGTATGGAGTAGTGTGTTATGAGATGCAAAGAGGTGCATGTTCATCTGGTCATACACAGCCTTTAACCTCAGCAGAAGGTGAACTGGGACCACCAAGATCTGATCAAATGGAATGGGAAAGCAGGAAGTCACAGACTCTGCTTAAGAGAGAAAAAACTCTCTTTGCTTCCCAGATTGCACAAGGGCTCTTGGTAGGGTAGGGATTCCTCATGGCTGCATTGCCATCCGAGAACCATACAGGGGTTTGAGAGAAAATGCCAGGTGAAAAGAGAAAAAAAAAAAAAACAAACTAGTATCACACACACTCTAGATCCTGAGGTGAAAGACCTGACACAGTTTAGACAGGTGGCCCAAAGATTTACTCACATGCTCTTTCATTGGAAATCTGGAATTCTAATAATTGAAATCCTGAACTGTGAAACATGTTTTTACTACACCGACCACTCTTTTTAAACTTACAGGTGTCCAGTATTTACTGCATTTACAGTATGTTGCCTGAAGATATGACCAGCTTCTCTTCTCATACCATGTAATTACCTTAAAAAGGCAGGCTGGTTCTCCTTTTTGGGACACAGTGAAACAATTTAACTTAAAAAGATCTTATGGAGCATTACCAACAGTCTTCCTTTAGACCACTGAATAGCTGACAGCCTCTTTTAGTAGTTAACAGCCAAAGCATGATTTCTTGCTCTCTTTTGTGCTGTGGCTCTCTAAAGGGAGCCACAGGCAATGCACCAGAGACAACTTCACTTACAGACTGTCCACCCAGAGGCTGCTGCCTTCAGCCAGCCCTCAACTCCTCCCAAAACCTCCTCATGGAACACTTTCCTAGCAGCTCTAAATCCTTCCTGTGCTCAAACCCTTCCATCCTAGGCTGGAAGCACTGTCACAGTCAGCGAGCTGAAAAGCTCTGCACAGGCAGCTTTACCTGAGCGCCCTCAGCTTCTGCCTCATCGGCCACGGCCGGCAGCGGATGTTGGACATGATCTCCTTCTGGTACTGGATGTTCTGGAAGATCTGCTCTGGGTCGTGGCTCTCAGCCTTCTCTTCAGCAGTGTCATCATCCGAGTTGCTGGCAGCCAGCACACAGCCCACGAGAGGAGAGGGAGACAAGTTATTGCTGTTGCGATTCCCAGCGAAGCATTGCTCTGCACAGGATCCAACCTATTGGAGCACTTTAAGAACAGGGAGCTAGGGAACTCACATGACCTTATTGTTTTAAAGTTGATTAATAATTTGGATGGTTACTCCATCTCCAGGACATAACTCTTTCCCTCCCCACCACTTGCTGGTCAGTTATAAATTATCCCCACTCCTGACCATGAATCCCAGTCTCTCTCTCCAAGCATTTCCAGCTGTGCAGCTCGTACATCATGCTAGCAAGACTCTCTGTGTATTTTTCTGCAACAAAGTATTGTCTAAACATTTCCAGAAAGAGCAGACAACATTCATTTATTATTCATACTTATTATTTTCATTTCAATCATGATAAAACATTTTATTGTTAGAATGAGGGGAGCAGCTGATTCAGCCGTGGTCACTGTTCAATCCTATTCCCTGCTGAGGGGCACAGGGGTGTGGGACCCCACATTCCAAGAATTACTTGTCCCTGTGAAAAGATTCATGTGCTTTGATGCAGATTTCTGTGGATGATTATGAAATCATCTTTTCTGATGCTGTCATTGCATTCGCTAAGCTACCGCTCTTGCAATTCCCTGTTGGTCTATGAAACAGCAGCAATATTCATTCTTACAGAGGCTTAGGTCTAAAAACCTGTGGTGACTGTTTCTCCCTGAATAACAAAGGGATCTGAAGTACTGCAGCAATCACTAGCCAGGAAGTTTCCCAACTGTATTGCTATATACTTGTTGGGAAAGTTCCCTGCAATTTTGCTGAAAAGACAGCCTTTAAATCACTTAGAAAAAAATCATAACCTAAACCATGCCATGGAATAATATTTGGGAGACATACTTCATCAGACCACTAATCCATTGGTCTGCAGTCCTGTCCCTTCAGTCTCAGGGGACATTCGAGGGAAATTCATAATTATACAGGAAAAGAATAAGAGACTTCTTACCATGCTATACCCTGAACTCTTTGGAGTTACTTTGCTTTATGTACAGGGTTTTTGTTTCACTATGAAATATGACTTTGACAAAATAAAAATAAAAATAAATATATTTTTTTAAATGTTTGAAATACATCTTAAAATACAGAGAAGGATTTTTCTTATGCTCATTTCCATGCTACCACACTATTTACTCAAAGCAGACTGCCTTCTCCAGCCTGACACCCACTCTGTGTGCACGAAAGTGAAAAGATGCCGCCGCAGTGCCGGCTGAAGCAGGAGAGGGGAGATCCCTTACCTGTGGGGCGGCTCCTGGTAGCTGTAGATCCCCGCCTGCCGCTTGGCCGTGCGCGGTTTCTTGCAGGGCTTGGCCGCCCCTCGGGCAGGGGAGCGCGGCGCTGCTGCCATGGGGCAGGGGCGAGCTCGGAGCCGCCCGGGCAGCGCCTCAGCAGCAGCCAAATGTTATTAAACAGAGAGCAGCGAGTGCTGCGAGCCCTGTGGAGCACAGGATCGCTGCCTGGTGCTCCAGCCTGGAGAAACCCGGGCTGCCGGGCAGTGCCTTAAAGCCGCAGCACACGGCAGCCACCCCTCGCAGCCCCGATCCAGGTGGGAAGCGCAGTTCAAGGGTGGCCCAGCTGCAAGCCCGAATTCACAGCTGGATTTCCCTTCTTGTGGCTGAGGGACATCCCTGTGAGTGCCATCCCAGACACCGCACTGGCCCGCTCTGGGTGGTGTTTCCAACAAACTCTGTAGGTGCTGCTGATGTTCCTGCTTGCTGTGCTTGAGACAAGGTTCTTGCTTAGGAAAAGGAAGGTGGTTTGTGTGCTGGCCTTTAGTAACACAGAAACATGCAATGTCATTTTCCCCACAGGGCTTCCAATTTTAAAGGTGGAGCATCCCCTGACACCCTTTCTATGGTCAGCACCAACACAACCTCTCTGTCAGCATCTCCGTGATCCTGGGCTTGGTTGCCAGGATAGAACAAACTGCTCCAGGTTCTGCTGGGGCCAGGGAAGTGAATTTTCAGTGCTTTTCTCCACCATAGAGGTTACAGATATTCTGGTCCCATTCTTAAAACAAGAAGCAATCTTGTTTAATGTTAAAAAAATCTTAAAGCAAAATAGACCAAAAATACTAGATATAATAGTTCCCACAGCCATAATTTGATGCTCAGAAAGTGGGAGTGAAAGGAAGAGTTTGCAGAGAGTTTTTACTTGTTCCTAACTTGGTATTTTCTCTCCTTAATAGCTCTGCACAGAGTGCAGCAACAATTTTGATTGCATAAATCAATGGTTTGTTGTAGTTAACTTTTGTTTGCAGTGTCTGACAAAAAGAACATTTAGTTCTCTCTTCTAAATTTCCTGTAGAGAGTAGCACAGGCTGCTTTTTCTCTCTGTCCTGAATTAATCTAAAATATTGCCACTTGGTGAGAAGTTTTACCTTTTTACTTTCTATTGCCCTAGCCTTATTTAGTTAGTTAACTAAAGGGCTAAGTAGTCACAAGCCTGATCTTTTGTTACGCTATTGAAAGAGTAAGTCCATTTGGTGTAATTCACTTAATTTCTGAGGTGACAAGTAAGGACCAGATAAATATGATTCTGCATTTCCAAAATGTATCTCACAATAAAGCCCAGAGTTTTCTTGCTGGTCTGGGTTTGAAGCTTCCCTGGAAATCTGGAAGTTCCATTAGCACAAAGCAGAATAGTAAAGAAAAGCCCCTATTCAGAGTTCAGCTCTATTCTGCACCACAGAACCTGCCATATACATGACGATTAAAGCCTGCTAAAACCCTCTTGCTATGTGGGTTTTTCTGTGAACTGAACTCTGAGCATCTCTTGCACTCACCTCCTTCAGCCACAATCAAGACTGAAGCCTCTGGACTCCAGTTTTCAGCTCACCATGGATGGATCACAGAAAAAGTTTACTTTTTTCTGTACCGTGTTCTATTATTTTTTATTTGAAGTCTGTAAATCAAAGGCTGTTAGAGCTTTGACATATCAGTCTTTCTGTACCAGTCCTAAATCCTCAATTCCTATTTGGCTTCCAGTCCACATGATAAAGGAAACATCCCACTACCCTCTCTCTGTCAGACCATTCATCAAGTGAAAGCAAACAGCCAAAAGGAATGGATATCAGCCCAGAAACACATCTCCATTAGAAGTCTTATCACCTCTTCCCAGCTGGAAAAACAAAAGAACTATTCTGGATTCCAGGAACACCCTTTGGAGCTTTGATGCTCGGAGAACTATAAACACACCCACATCACCACTTTTTTTTGCGATGCCACAAGATAAATTTTTAATTATATCATTTAAAAGCAGGGATATGTTAGTTCAAATGTCCTGCCCTGGCTGTAGTGATTTTCCTTTGCATCTCAGCCAGTGCACAGCACTGGGGGCCAGGCTCTGCTACCCTAGCTCATGAGGATTGGTGCCTCTCTAGTCAGACTGCTCCACCACAGTCCATTAGCTCCCTGCTTATTCCAGCTAGGTGCACAAACATTAATCTCATGTTGCAGATAAACATTCACTAAGGAAATGCCCTAAAAGCCAGGTTTTGACACAATAACAGCTTGGATTCCCCAGAAGATATAAGCTAGATCTCCAAAATCTGCAGGAGAGAAACGCAGATCTCTCTCCTTCTGTACTACCATTCCTGCCTCATAATTTTCCTTGAGATTTTAGATGTCCTACCTTTCATCTGAAGGAACCACAGTGGAGAGATTAAAATCTATCATCTATAGTTCCTAGAGATTACTCTATTTCACAAATGAAAGAGTATCCTGTAATATCATGGCATTACAGCACTATCCAACCCATTAAAACACTAACATTACTGATTTACATGGATTTAATTGGCTGGTGTGTCTTACCATGTCAGCAAGGCAGACAAATTTTGTTCCCCTTCGTTAGAAGAAAGCTGAGAGTCTAAAAAAAACAAAGGGACAGTTTAAGCCTGACATTTATACAGCTCTAATAGTGCCAGTGCTTGAGGCACACACATCATGTGAAGTTACTACCAGACACTAAAAGCACAATGAGCAGCAAGAGACTTATGAATTCTGAGCCCATCTGACAGAAGGATGCAGGGAAAACAGAAAGCAGCCTTCAAGAGTTTAGCCCTGAAGCTGGCAACATCCTCTGTTGTCCATGATGCCTGCAATAACCTCTTTAAAGAATTCAAGTGTTAACTCAGATCACAAAGAGAGTTTTGGTTTTGCTTTTAAACTCAGGCAGCAGCTCAGCAACCAGAACATCCAGCTGCCCATTTCAATATGCTCTATTGAATCCAGAAACCTGCTTGGGTTTGTTTTAGTCTGAGTGAATACTACAGGGGTTATAGATTTGATTTCAGTTGCTATTAACAGGATGTAAAACAGGACATGAGCCTTTTACTGCAAAACTTTCAGCTCTCTCTGTGTAATAGGAAGACTCACATTTGATCCACAGGATCATTTTGCATTTTCAAACACTTACCCAGGAAAGAGCTGGGCTGGTGAACTCTGCCTACTGAAAATTCAAGGAAACAGTAGGCTTTATTCTTTCCCATATACTCTATTCCCTTAGAGGTAGAGTTTAAATTTTACCCATCATTCCAGCACTGCAGATCAACTTAGGACCTCTTCAAAATCTCCCTGCTTGGGAGATTCAGAACATCACTGATCTCAGTTTCAAGGTAAAAAATTAAGAGAGGGACAAGTTTGCCAGTCATCTTTGTAAGAAAAAGAGAATATTATCCCTCCAGATCCTTAAGGACATTAAAAAAAGGGGTGGGGGAAAGCATTTGGAAACACTGACCAAGAGAGTTTGTGTATCTTTAAGTGAACTAATTATCAGTGCTGAAAGCATTCACAGACCTCGGTGATAGGTAATGATGCTGTAGAGCATCCAAGTTTGTGTGAAAACATTGAAGCTCCTCGTAGCTAGAGGATCTTTACTTGTAGAGCTGAAGGAACTAAGATCAAAAGACTCCTCAGTTAGACTTCAAAGACAGACATTTAATTCTCAAATTGCAATCTCAGTTCACCTGTTCAGTCCCCAGAGGTCACACAGATATCCAGCTGGACGTAAGAGAAGTTATGGGATTTCCAGGGTAACAGTGCCAAAGCCATCCTTTTCACTTACTGAGAATAAAATTAGTCTACTGAGCTCTGGTAAATCATTCTCTCCCCCTAAGATTGTTTGGACAGTCTAATTTCATACAGTAGGTTCTGCTCTTCAATTTCAGCATGTTCATAACTCTTGCTGACATTTATCACACTTGGATCAAGGGGAATGCTCCCACTCTAGTTCAAGTTTCTTTGTGATTTCACATCCCACATAAAATTCCATCTTAAAAGCTCCTCCTGTGCAGTTAACTGATCTTACAGCATCATGAGATGACTATTTTTATTCTTGGATGAGTGTCAAGCCTATTAAAATATACATTTCTGTGACAGAACAACTCACAAGAGAATATATTGAAATCAGGAAATTTTCAGGAGTGTTTTAGAGACCAACGCTAAGACAGAGGCTAAGGAAGAAAACCAAGGGGAGCAAAGGGGCTGAAGACAAACAGAAACAGTCCCATGCCAAGCCAAGCACCCATGGAGAGGCAGAACAGGCATTAACAGCTTTCCCAGCCAGTTCAGCTGATGCCCTGGCTTGCTGCCCTGCCCTGGCCTGCCTGGCTCACTGCTCCTGGGATTTGTGGCTCTCTGCTTTCAGGTGGCAAAAATATAATTAGGCACCATCATAAAACTGAATTTTCCAGAAAAATACATAAGCTGCAGCTTCTTCTGCTATGAGGAAATCAGTATTTTGTGCAGCTTAGCCTACCCTGCAGTATGACGTGCATCCCAGACGTGTGCATTTCACCAGAGACTTTTCTGAAAGCACTGTAACCAAATTATTTTCCAGACTTACGTGAGTCGTTACAAGCCAGACCTAGGAGTCAGTGAAAATGAAGAACAACATTTTAGACTATTTAATAAATAAATTAAAAGAAAAAAAAAAAAAAAAGAAAAAAAGTAAAAAGAAGAAATTTCTCATTTTAGAAGAAGAGAGGAAGAGTTCCAGGAACTGACAATGGCAGAAAGTAACTGAATAGCCAGGACTTTCCAGAGTGATGATATTTGGGGAGACAACATTGCTAGTCAAAAGACTGGAAGAGATGGGCTGTATCTGGAGCAGACATCCATAAAAAAATCTATCACTATCTTCCTTGGGTTTTGTAACATCCACTCAATTTCCCAGCCTAAAATCACATCCCAGTTTTAGAGGGTTTGGCACTGGAATAGTAAGATTAGTTCACCTGCATTTATTGACTAACATCTTCACAAAGGAGATATTCATGAAAAATGGGCAAGGAAATTCAGATGAGCTTAATTCACTGCATAAGGAACGTTAGTAATTGTATTACAACCTAGGAGGTTGTTTAGGTACACAATACTTAACTCATTAGCAAGCAGCAATCATCATTTGTCCAAGGAAAAACCACGAACACAGCTACTCAAATTACTGTCTGCAAAGAGAGGAGCTTATTCCTCCTGCTCTCCAGGATATTGCATCAACACTGTACTTGGGAGAGCTGGGGGTACAAGGCTGTGGTTATATGAACACCTGAATTCAGCACCTAACACATTACTTAAAAAAATAGATCTAGGAATAGACCAAGACACTATGAAGGAGAAACTCTGAAAGTGTAACAAAACAAAAAAGAAAAGCTTTGGAGACTTCAAAATATTACACCCTTGCAGAAAACTATGTTTAATATTCTTCAAAGGCAGTGTGCTAGTGGCTAAATGCTGCAATAATTCAATGCAATAAAATTATTCATTTCCTCTTACCCTACCCCAAAGACACACCTCTAAAGCTAAAAAAAATGTTCAGACTGATGTTTATTAAAAGTAGGCAAAATGTTATTAATTTTATACAGTCTCAGAAGCACTGTGCTGCCTTCTGATCTTACTAAATATCAGTTGACCTTGAAAGTGCCTGAGTCATGGGCAGTTCAAGCTGCAACCTAAACAACCCTCCTAAATCTTACCCATTGTCACGTAGTCATTATCTGGACTTTGTACTTTCCTGCCACTGAGGGATTTTCACATAAATTATACAGGAAATGAAGCAAAATGCAATTACAGTCTCCAACAGCTCCAAGGCAGATAGATAGCAAAGGCATACAGCTCAGTTCAAGAGTCAGCTTTCAACAAATGTCACCTATTAGGAAGAATCTAAATGAAACATATATCACTAAGCCTCCCACTTCTAAATTATATCATTATCTCATCACTAGGATAAGCAGTTATAAGGTTACAGCGATTTCAAATAATCAGCTTTCAAACAGATTTCTCAAAGGGACTTTTCATCTTTGCTTTTACACATCACCATTTGGACTTTCACATATACTAGAAAATTCTATTATACTATATTAAATTGAGTTATCCCAATGAAAACATCTCTAGTAAGGTTAACCCAGACACTTAATAATCCATTAGCACCCTCGCTTTTTCAACATAACAAGTTTTCTCATAATAGCTTTTCAGTCTCAAAAGGAAAAGACACAGCCATAGAACTTCTGAGTGTTCGGAATTGATGGCATTCAGCTGAACAGTGGGCACACTGCAATGATGAATAAAATCATATTTTTTCCCCTGCCTTCAGTGGATGGTAACTCAGCCCCACAGGCTTTGCTGTAATCGTGCATAGCCCAGGTCCCAGGAGACCACATGGAACACTCACATCTTCAAGGGAGGATCCTTTCTTAACTTATTTTTTAAAATGATGATTTTGGACTTTTTTGTTGCTTGCATTTGGGGGGCTTTTATGTGTGCTACCCCCAGTGCAAAAGGATTATAAAAACACTGCAAACTGCAGTTTACAAACATTAGGTAAACACTAACAAAATCTTGATACGTATATTTCAAATAGCCCTTTTTTTCCCAGGATCTCCCCATGCAAATACCTTTATCTGCTGCTGAATTAATTATCACTGAGGTTATGGACATCAAGTGTTTGAGGCCAAAAGCTACAAGAAGAGCCTCAAATCATAAAGCAGTGAAGAGACTTTCTTAGTTACTGTGGTAATGATCCTCTTCCTGCCAGCACACATTAAACACATGCTGGTTTTTGTAAGTTCATCTATTGTGTTCACTGGTCTCATGGTACATTTTATTTCCTCTGTAGGTGGAATGTTTTGAGAAAGCTCTTTAATAGCCAGCATGGGCTTTGCTAAATTAACCCATCTAAGATTTGTGATGTGCTATGAAGATACATATGGGCAGCCTCTAAGGCTCAGCTCAAGCAAAACAGTTTAAATCTTAATAAGAAAATTATGACTCACAACATATCATTAATATTTAGCTTTTCATTATTATAGCACAACAAACTAAGTCTGATTTCTTTTTTTTGCACTCCCCTTTCTTGTATTTCGTACTTATGGTGTAATCATTAAGTTCTCATTACAATATTTAATTTTCACACTTTTAAAAAACACCATACTTTCTTCTCAAAGTTTTAAGATGTGCAGTTCTTTTCACAATTTAAAAATATTTTTAAGGTGATACCTAAATGCAGAAAATATATCAACAGAATTGGATAGTTTTTTAGGTTTAACTGAGTGCAATCTTTTTGCAACTTGTAAATCATCTTAGCTGTAACTAATACCGATATCTTTAATTGGGTAACTGGTCTTAATGCTTAAAGTATTAAACTAAACCGGCTCCAAGGTAGGAAGCTATTTAATTCAGCCTGTGCAGACCTTTAGATTTGTATTGTATTTCAAAGCACATAAAGGTGAACAAGAAAACAGAACTACTGAAAATATTGGTTTATGGTTTAATTAGTCCTTTCAGGATGTGTACTTGTTTTTAAATAGATAACATATCTATCAATAGGAAAGTAAAAGTTATGAAAGTGGTGACATCTGGGGAAAAAAAAAAAGAGAAACACAAAAAGAACATGAGTTAAAGTTCTTATAACTCTTACTTGTTATGAGCAAAAAGATTTTCCTTTGAGGCTCATTTCTATTATCACACAATGAATCTTCTGCCATCACAAACACAGATGTTGCCTTAAGTCTGCCCAAATGCCAAAAGCTCTTTGTCTTAATATCCACTCTGGAAGGGTTTCTATGTTAATGAGGATGTATTAGCAATTTATTTAGTGATGTTCCTGCATCTGCTGCTGGTCCTTAGCCCTTCCCTTCCGTGTGATCCAAGTCAAACATTGCACAGGGTGAGCCTGGAGGGAGGCAAAGCACACGAAGAGCTTTGCAGGCAGCACCCCTGGGGAACAGGGGAGGACTGCACCCTGCTCCTGTCTGTAACATCAGTGTGTGAGGAATTTGATGCATCCAGGTGTGATCAGCAGGATAAGAACTCCCTCACCCGAGTGTGACAGCAGCCCAAGAGTGCAGTCCTGATGCTGCAGCTAAACTGGATTTGCTGGCCTGAATTAAACGCCCTGGTAATTAATTTCACTATTAGATGCTGCTTGCAGACCAGGGCGGGGGCAAAAGCCATTCCCAGCTCTTATTGCACGTATAATAAATCACAGTGAGGCTGGGTGCTCCCAGGAGGGCTCCCAGGACCTGCATCACCCCTGTGTGCCGAGGATGCTGCAGCCCCGCAGCTCCCGGCTTTCCCTGCAGAGAGCCGAACGCTCCACCGCGTGGCCAAGCTGCTCCCTCCGAGTTAACCCGGGGACCTTTGGGAAAGCTGCTCTACCTCCAAGAAAATTTAAATTAACTCTAGGGAAAGAAGTAAAACATCGAAAAGAAGGTGTTTTCAGCTAAAAAAACCCCTCTAAAATAAATGCTCTGCATAAAGTTATCTGGTTTAATTGCAGAGCGTAGGATGGCCATGGGAAGCAGAGATGAACCTGAGAGCACTAAAGTCACAGGAAAATGATGTGAAAGCCTAGAAACAGTTAAATTCCCACTCAAAGTCCATATCAGAGTTTAAAAATCAAAGGCTGTTCTTTTCATTTGTTAATAATGTGCGAGTAATTAATTAGGAAAAAACCTCAACCTTATATATTATGCAAAATGCTTTTATTATCCTTCTTCCTCTCTGGTATATAAACTGCACACTTTTTCACTTAGGGTTGGGGTTTTTTCTCTTTACTTTTTAATATCAGAAGCATTAAGAATGAAATGGTTTTTACTTGAACATTTTAGCTTAATTCTTCAGTGAATTTTTAAGCACTACTTCTTCAGTGTAGCATAAATATTCAGTGCCACATTAAGTGCTTAATATCTGTGGGTGACTAGAAAAATAAATATTATTGTTATTGACATTTATCAACAAAAAAAAAATCAAAAAAGAAAGAATATTTAGGCTCCCATTTAGAGAAATAACATCGGCTGCTGAAAGGTCAAATTTTCATGAGTATTTAGATGTTTTTGGTACTAAAGAGAGGTATCTGATTCTAGTGAGTAATGTTTCCTAGAAATGTGACTCCACTGTCTAATTTTCATAAAACTAATTTCTTCTCATACTGATGAATAATAAAATCAATATTTTGGAAGTGTCAGAATATAAAACAAGCTTGGAACTCAGAACGTGTGATTTGTCACATTCATGGTCCTTTTTGAAGAAGGTAAATGAAACAGTTGAAACAGCACTGATATTTCAACTACCAGGGCATACTTCTGAAATTTACTTTCTCAGATTATTAGCATAACCCACTGTTTATTTATTGTGAAAATTCTCCTTGAAGTAAAATTAAGGGGTGGTGCATTCAATATTGAGTGCTCTGCTCCTCCTGCACACCCAAAGCAGAAAAATTCTGTAAAACATGAGTTTTTAAGTACCAAGTCCAGACATTTAAGTGTTCTGTTTAGGCACAAGAAACTAATCTGATTTTCTTGTAACCTGATTTGAAATTTGTAACATGACCTAAAATGAAGAAACCAGATCAATGAGATTAGGAACCTGTACTTCTCTGAGGGAAAAAAAAAGCCAACTGAATAAATCCACAGACATTCACAGAGACAAAACAACTGGAATCTCACATGAATGTACCTGAACAAGATTCTATCATTTGAGATTACATACACTGATTTCCTGGAACATTTAACATCAATGTCGTTTACTGTAGATTAATTAGAAATTAAGAATACCTGAAAGGGAAAGATTGAAGTCACTGGATCATAAATCTTCATTTTAGAAGGTAAAAATTCTCCAGCACCCATTCCTGATTGTCATATTCTCCCTGTGACCACTGCAGCACCTCGCAGGAAATTCTGTAGTGAAAAGAAAAGTCAAGGCATGAAAGCAATGCCTAAAGCATTTGTCCCCTGATTTGGGAAAATGTGTGCAAAGTACAACTTGACAAAAGTGGGAAATGTAGGAATGCAGCAACCAGACAGCAACAGGGAGGACTGGAGGGGAACAAGTTTCATCAGACCGAATGCTGGAACCCAGGGTGCTCTGATTCACCCAAACCAGTCTGAAAGGAATCCTGAGACACTGCTGGGATAAACAGGTGTTGTCTAAATGTCCAGTTCTCAGAATATGTAAAAGATTATTTAGCAATGAGTTTCACTGGTTGTTCATGGGCCATGTGTGTTTCTGCAAATAACATGAGTCAACAGGTTAGGAAAATTCTTGAGAGATTCCTAGGAACAGAAGTTATAGGGGAAATGTTGAGATGTCTAAAGATTTTCTTTTAGTTAAAAAAAAAAATTTGAAAATCTGTAGTAAAACATCAATAATTATTACAACTCAGGTAATTACACTTCGATTTAGCTTTCATCTCATCCCACACCTCAGATACAGTTAACACTGCTTAATCAATTTATGGTGCTTTTAACACAAACATAGGTTGTTTGGCTGTTTAATCCTTTTCATTGCAAGTTCATCTGTTGGGGATAATAGTCTTTGAGCATTTAAATGAGTGCTACAATAAACTGCAATTCCCTGATCAAACAGCAAGAAAAGTTTTTTGATTTTTTTTTTAAATCCTTTTCTGTGGACACATTTCTGAAGCACAGTTGAGAGAAAATCTTCAGTGGGGGACCAAAGCCAGAGAACTTTAGAAGGCAACAGAGGCTACAGCTTCTGCAGCTACTCAGCTCTTCACAAAGCCTTTTGCCATCACCTCTCATACATTTAGAGCACAGGCACTTGTCCTCACCAAGAAATCGTTTCCACTCTGCCCACCAGGCCAAGGAAACGAGGTCATTAAGAACCAAACCTGAGGAGTGGAATCCTCCCCTTGTCAAGGGGATGGTTAAACATGGCCAGCTCACCTTGGAATGGTGGTGGTGGGCCAGCTTGCCAGGGACCTGCAGGAACTCCCCCTAAGGAATTCAGAGAATTGTGTTCAGTGTGGTGAGCAGATTTCTGCCTGCTGGGTGAACAGCCTGTGATGCCTTTGTGTCCCAAACACTGCTGAATTGCCTGGAATATTTAATAGAACCTGCTGGGGCAAAAGGCTGACTGCAATGGGATAAGCATGGTCAAAAGGCATTAATAGTCCTTAGAGAAGCATCCATGAAGTGAACGGCCTGTACCTCCATCACTTGATCCTGTCAGGACAAATCAGATTGCTTAGTCTCTGCCTTTCTGGAAGCTGAATAAACAAAACCCTCAGGAAAATGATTGCTACTTCCAGTGAAATGAGCAGCCTTTCTTTCACTGATTTGCAGAGTAAAAAACTGCCAAGAGGACATAGAAAAGAAGACAGTCAAACAGTTATGAAAAAGGAAATACCATCCCCAAGTTGAATTTGGCTGGTTGAGTTGGCAGGATGGAATCAGTGAGGGTATAATCAGAGAGAACAGAATAACAGAAAGCATCTGAGTCGACAGGAGGAGGGAACAAATAGATTGTTCAGCCTTGCAGCCTATTAGTGCTGCTGTCAAACCCAGCCAACCCTTCCAAGGCTCCTTTGGGAAGTCGTGTGCTCTGCCAGGACACAGGAGATGGAGCTTCAGCATGAAAGGGACCTTCAGCTGCTCTGCAGCCAGTGCCCCAGCCTCTACATTCTGCTCTATAGTAAGTCTGTGATGATTAGGGAGGGGGAAAACGCCCAGGATTTGAATGTAAATGAGAAATCCCCTACCAGTATTTGCAGCCACTACTCGCTGGCACATGCTGTAGGACTCTGCCAACTGTGCCCCAGAAAAAAAATCCATTGAGACAAGGAAGCAAAGCCTAGAGATGATCCTCTCCCAGGCAGGCTGTGCTGCTGACAGCCCTGTCCCATGGCTCTCGGGGGTGACAGGCACGGTGTCCCCACGAGGTGGCTGCAGAGGCTGCGGCACCGCAGTCAGCGCGCAGAGCCCGCAGCCAGGGCTCAAAGGACCTCAGAGGCATGTGGCCACTGCAAGAAGTTCCTTCTTTCAAAAAAAAATGCAAATCCTTGTGGTATTTGTTAAAAATATCAATTTCTTTTTATATAAAAACCCCTGGTAATTTAATGATTTGCCTGATTTTATTTTTTTTCCCCCTTCCTGTCTGGCATTCCACACAATTCAAATCATCAGCATCACATCATTTTTTCTTTCTTCTTTTTTGAAATCAGTCTTTTTGGGGGAAGTTTTTTTAAGCCTCTACATCTCTGTTCTGCAATTAGGCTTTTTGTGTTAATTACAGTGATGGTCAAACCTTCCATCCTTCCCAAGCTTGGCTGCCATCCGCTGCTCACGGTGCCTGTTCACTGCACCACCCATTCCTTTTCATTTTGGATTTTTTGGTAACAGGCCATGCCATTTCCTAGCTTGACACCAGCTGTGGGTCTTAAGCTCCAATTCAGCCAAGGAACATATGCATAATTCTAAACACAAGCTTGGGCAGGAAAAGCTTGGCTGGTCACCCAGCCCTGGAAACGTTGCCCTGACAAGGAAGATCAACAGCACCTAAACAGAAATCTCAGCCAAGGACTCCCACTGCCCTGAGTGTGAGCAGCTGAAATCCAACTTCTACCTCATCTGTCTGAAACACTTTTAGCATGGGTAACACAAACACTTTAGGCCAGGGAGAGCTACATGCCCTTATGATAATTGTAATTTTCTGAGGTCTGAAGGACATAGTGCTGATTTTAGCCTGGAAACCTCTTCTGTAACAGATACTAAATGACAAGCAACCCAGAATCCCTTTTTTTAGCTTATATCTAATAACAGCCTTAGTTTGGAAAGTCCCACAGAGAAAACCTAGATATAATTTCCCCAAAATCCATCTCTATCCCACTCTTGGTTGAACCCTGGCTTGTTCTCAGGTTTCTCTGCCATTCAGAATTGCTAGACTTGTTCAAATCCATTAATTATGCCAATATTGGAACAAACTTTGGCTAAACAGTAAACCAAACCCTACCTTTTTCTACCCAGTCCAGCTTTAGGCATGATTATTTACAGATTTGCATCCCCTTTTTACCATGAACCCATTTTTCAGACCGATTCTTCCAGAGTTTAAACAAACAATTGATGCTAGCCTCAGCCACAACCTCAGCATAGGAGCCAACAACTTCTGCTATTGCCAATTTTAATTTTCATCTAGGTCAACAAAGATTCCTGTTTTATCCTTTAAATGTGCCCAACCATTAACCAATGGTCTTTGGTTCTTGGGCTGGAAAAGGATTGTTTTGTCTGACCACACTGTGAGGAGAACTTGCTAACAGTCCATATGAAGCTCAGAATTATATACTGATGCAGTAGAGAATCCGGATAATATGAAAGCTAAAACTTAAGACATCACCATCACACATATATTTAGTACATTTGGGGGTTTTACATCCTTTTTTTTTTTTTCTGTCCCAAGAGGGAACAAAATCATTCAGTGTCTGACAACCATGGACCTTGTTCATCAGGAAAAAAAAAGCTCTGGTCTAAATTTCAGCCATGAATAAACCTTCATGGCCTCATCTAAACCCAGTCCCTTAATTTGCATTATTACACTGTCTGCAAAGTATGTGAGTCACACAGATATCCCCTTTGGATAAGGCCACAAAGACTTTGTTCTAAGCCCTGAATGTGCACATTTAACCTTCTGAAATCAATTCACATCGCCAATACTCGCTGTTGTTTCATGCTTGTGGATTTGAGGCTTGGCTCTTATTGTAGAGTTGATTGATTAATTTCAACATTGCAAAAGCCTCATTTAGCCAAGGGGACATTTCTGGAGTTCAATTTTCTAACTGAAAACCAACCATAAGAGTACATTAAAATTATCTAATTTTGAACCTCTAAATCTTTTCATGAGAACTTGCATGTGGACATCTTTCAAATTTATTTTTTAAAAATACTTTGTTATTGTGTAACTGAAATTAGACATGTATATGATTTTCCCCCCATATTTCTTATTCTAGAATCTAGAAGGGATTCTCTTGTAGCTTACTTGCAATTTAAAACCTCTAAAAAGGGTGACAATTAAGACAGAGAATTAAGAGACACTAAAACAAGGTCCAGAACACACCATGTATAGATTAAGGTTCTAGAACAGGGCATAAATACATGAGACAAATGCTAAACCAGGAAAAACTGTTTATTTTAGAAAGATCCCATTACTGAAGCAGAAAGGACAGTTAATCACTTTGCTTCTGTTTCCCTGGGAAACTGTTCCATTAATGGCATTTCCCACCAAGAAAAGCTAGCACTTTATTAATATTTTATTTGAAATTAAATCAAATTATGATCATTCGAAGAAAGTAATATAATTGCAATTTAATTGCTTTTCCATTTTCCCTTCTAATTTAATTCAATATGTGATAAAGAGTGTGGAAATCAGAGGGGGTGGATTTTTATAGCTGTGAGAAAAGAGTGGGTAGATGTAAATATTTGTGGAAACTTTAAATCTTAAAAAACTAACATGAAAACATGGAAGACTTTCATGTGCAATTCAAAAATCAGCCTTTGAGGTGAAACAAAGTGCACTGCAACATTCTCAGATTTTTAAAGGTAGTTAGAATTTTTATCTAGGCTTGGGAACAAAGGAAGCTGCAAAAGAAAGATTTCTCAATAAACACACAGATATGAAGAAATTATAACAGCAGATGATGTATAAGAAAAGAGTTCCTTCCCCTGGTCCAATAATTACTATTTTTTCCCTTTCACTGAAGTTCTGCAATGGTTACTTAGAGTTTAAAACCACCTGCTAAGAAAGAATTTTATTCTAGATATGTACATATATATGTATGCACATACATATATATGCAAACATTATATATGTGTGTATATACATACATACATATACATCAATAAATAACAAGCATTTTCAGATAAGTGATGAACCCAAAACTTTTGGATTTTCCAAATATTTTCCAATTTTTTCCAATTCCAAAAATATTTTCCAAATATTTTACATTCTGAAGTAGCATTTCTTTTCCAAATAATGACACATGGATTTTAAATATTAGTAGTAAATTAATATTCAAATATATTATGAATATAAGGATTGCCTTTATATCCATTTGTTCTAAACCATAAACTCTCCTGCATGTATTTCATTTTTCTAAGTGTGACATTAATATTCATGTATCTGAATATAGTATAAAATTATGGAAATAACTGGAATATTAAGATTACTATGAAATTGTATGCATTCATACCACTTACATCTGCTGTCTGAAAGGGCTGTATCAGATATTCTGAGCAAACTAATCAAGTGCTGTAGGCTTTTCTAGTTATCTCTTTTTCCAGATATTACTGTAGTCATTACAAGTGACACAACAAACTAAGCACTGAACAAAAGACAACTCTTGGACTGAAAATAAATCTTGTCAAGCTGAAAAAAAAAATTGTGCATGGAGAGCAATTCCCTCTGAGGACAGAAATGTAAACTGAGTTCCAGACAACAGCAGTCTCAGGAATCTCAGGCTTGGGGGAATCCTGGAGGGCAGCAGTGTTATGGGTGAGGAGTGTGGGATGAACTCTGCAGCACTTATCTCCTCTTCAGGTTGTCTAAGAAAGCAACATCTGTCTCTTCCTCTGACATGGACAGCAGTGCCCCAGAGGTGGTTAACTCAAAGGATCCCAAAATTATCTGTACGTGAAAAAGAAATGCCCTCCATCCCTTATTTGGCTCATTAAGGAGAAAACCAGCCTAGCAGTTTTGAGAAAATCCAAGACAAATTTAAGCATCTGGTATTTTCCACTCATCTCTTCGTTTGGGCTTTCTTGGCATATGAGCTGTGTTTTTGGCTGATTTCCACTACAAGCAGAGAAGAGAAGAAGTCAAGAAGTGTCCTCACTTTCCCACCATTCATCCTCACTCTTTTCCAAAAAAACAGTGATAAGGCCAGAGTAATCTCTATGGGCATCCCAGGCATAGTGGGACATCTGACTTTCTTCTAAAAAATTTATACTATATGCAGTTGCAATAATTTTGACTTATTTTCTCCACACATCAAATTACTTGGTGAGTCTTGACAGTTCTTTTGGCAACTCCTTTTCTCGCTGCCTCCTCAGCTACAAAAGTCTGTTTTTCTTGTCAACCCTAGTTGCATTTGCAAAAAAAAAAAAAATAGCCAGGAAGAGGTTGCCAACAAATCAGCAGAAGAATAAAAATCTTCCCCCTTTCTCTACAAATATTTTCATGTATCTACATTCTGTACAAGTAACTGTATGTTCCCATGTTTAACCAGGAGTTGCACTCATTACTGAAAAAAAGAAAAATTTTGTGCTATTTATCTTCAAAATGATGGTTTGTGAGAGGCATTCAGCCTCTTAACGGAGCGTATTTGACTTCACTTTATCAGGAACATAAGTTGACAACAGCTGATGACCAAAATAAATAAAACCTGTTTCTTGCACATGAGGAATACAGGTCTTTCACACAATCCCATTAAACAGTTCAGCTTCAGTCAAGCAAGACTACAGTGAAATGTAGTTTGGGGTCTCATGTTTAACACCAGAAGAAGAAATCACAGCAATATAAATTACAGTTTGATCTCCAACACAGACAGTTTAATAGGCCATGATTTAGCAAAGCATTTAAGCAAATGTTTAAATCCCATTGATTTAAGTGGGATTTAAGTACATATTAAGTACTTAGTTGAATTGAGGCCATACTGTGAAGGGACTCTTAGAAAAAGGAAAGCACAGTAGGCTTTAAGGATCTTTATTTACAGCTCAGATGTTTAACTTTGCAAATTTGGCTTAGGAACCTGAATAATGCAAAAAGGAGCCAAGGACAGACTGCAAGAACATTTGGCTGCCCAGGGTCACTTCAGGATAATGCAACATACCAATATGGGATTTAGTTTCTAAAATGCTTTTATCCTGAAATTTACCACATATAATTTATAATTAAGCCGACTTGCCTTAATGTGTCATTCAGCACTTCATTGTCGATACAGATTTCTGATACTGCCAAATTTCTTGTGCTCTCATTTATTCTTTTCCCATTTTTCCCTCTCACTTTTAACCCCAGCCAGAAGGTTGCAGGGTGAGGAGGAGGCATATGGCATTTGCTGTTTGTCAATCAACTCTCACTGCAGAACCAGAAACATAAAAAGCTGAAAGCAACAAGTGTTTCATCCTAGAACATGAAAATGTGTTTCCCTAAGAGGGGATCAAAACAGATATTTCCCTTAAGGGAGCTCTGTTAAAA
This sequence comes from Prinia subflava, assembly GCF_021018805.1. NCBI lineage: Eukaryota > Metazoa > Chordata > Aves > Passeriformes > Cisticolidae > Prinia > Prinia subflava. The sequence continues at coordinate 8,637,866 of NC_086261.1, forward strand.
TTATATAATTTCTCTCATAGCTGTATCAAAACTGTGCTGTGTCTATATGTACTTTGCTAAATATTGTAGCTGTAACAAAATATTGTTTTGACTATTGGGTAACTTTGAGTTATTTATCTTCTCTTCTTCACCCCAGATCTTATCTGACTCTTCTATTATCTAACTCTACTGACACTATTGCAGAAGACAGAACTATTCCTATTTATCTTGCAGAGTAGGAGTTTGCTTTTGGGGACATTAATAACTCTTGTTGTCAGTTCTTCTTTTTGGGAATCAGCTTATTTCCGGAGATGTCTGGGAAGCTTGGCTTTCTTGGTCTGATTACAACCAACAGGAAATAGAACATTATATCATGTCCAAACACTGCATTTTGTAGGGAACCAAATACTCAAGGTTTTATGGAATCACCTAATCATATATTAAAAAAGATTATTTTTGAGAGAAGTTCTTATGTAGCAGTGTACATGAGAGACTTATTAGGAATCTTCTTGGTACTGTTTATATGGCAAGTCCAAATAACAACATGATCAAATTTTAGACATCTAAAAAAATCTCTTTAATTTCACTTCTTAGGCTTGGCTTATTTCTAGTAAACATCTAGTTATATAGACAACACTGTAGAAATCAATAATATTCATAATTCCATAAATAAATAATAATGAAGAGCATTTTCTGTTAGTTAAGAGGGATGAGCAATGTTTTCAAGGCATTTAATTTGCTGTGGGGAAAGTATCCTAGCAAAACTAATCCCTGATTTATAAATTCAATTTTCAGGTTTGTGCTGAACAAGTTTGTGATAATGCTACAAGTAAATCTCACCCTTTCCTGACTCCTACCAGGTGGTAAATTTTCAGAAAAACATTTTTTATTCCAGAGAAGACACAGAGATCTGCTTACAGAACAGCCACTACAATCAAAGTACTTACAATACAGTGAGTACTTACTCACCCAGTTTGAAAACATTCAAGTGCAAGGCCAGTTTAACTACATGATAAACTGAATTTCTGTCACTGGATGCACTTTTCCCAGTAATTAAACACTGCTAAGGAAGTTGTATCGACCAGGGAAAATCCTGACCTTTGTGGGTGCCTGTGGAGAAGAGCACACAGAGCCCTCAGCACACAAACCATCAGCCCCCCCTGCTCTCACCTGGGTGAGTGCAAAATGCTCTAATTCCATCACACAGACTTGCTCTGGATTGCTCAGAACTGTGCTAATCCCAGCTTGAAACCCAGGACACAGCAGTCTCTGAGCTGAGGCCAAATGCATTTCTAATGATTAGCAGATAAATTAGGGAAATACTGAGCCTATTAAAATGAACATCCTCAGGAATGTAATTGGATAGTGAATTAAATCATTCCTTTCACACTGATTAAACCAATAAAACAGGATGATGGTTCGTGCTCTGAAAGTGTATTGCCTGACATTTCATCATGCAGGGTGTCAGAAAACAAAGGAGAACGAGTAACTAAGCTTTAGCAACAACACTCAGAACATTATGGCTGTTTAAAAAACAGTTGGTGTTTCCACTGTAAATACCTCAAAGTAAATTTTTACACTACCCAACATGTAAACACTTACAATGGAAAGAAGCTGAATTTTTCTTCATTCTCAATCATGACAAAACACATTGGTCTCATTTACCTCCTCGGCTGAATTAAATCTTTTTGATAGTAGTATAATGTGGCTACAAAAACCTACTTTAGTAAAGATTTAAGTAAACAACTAAAGAGGATTACTTTTTCAGGAAATACACTAGAGGTTTCCAATACTTTCTGTTTTCACTAGTAGTCTCTTCAAACAGTCTAAACTCCCAAGCAGTAGGAAGATAACAGCTTGTGTAGCACAGTAAAACAGTGGTTCTGTGCTGGCGGGGGAAAATTAACAATTTTTCAGTAAACTTTCTGTTTAGTATATTACTACATTGACCCAGTATCAGTTTTATTCCATATTTTTGTTGAAAGTTGTGTATCTTGACAAAGTAAATGCCAGAGGGACTGTTCTCATTCAAAAAATACAAGTAATATCCAATTTCAATTAACTGTGACGTAGGAATCTCAGGAAGTACCGTAGGTTTGAGAATCTCATGCCTGTAGAGTTAAATACTCTCAGCAGCCACACTCCAAATATCTTTGGGTTTTGTATGTTTGTTTAAATTACCATGTAAGAGCTTAATGGTTTAGGACAACTGGCAGTGTCTCTGTTCTAGAGGGTGAAATGTGGGACTGATGAGCTCTAACCAGGGCAGCTGCACTTGCTTTCAGTCCTGTGAAGAGGCTCAGTAAAAAAATATCTCAGGCACTGAGGTCTGCCCTGCATCGTGTGCTCTGCTCTCTGCAGAGCTGCCAGTGCTGCGAGTGGAGAACAGAAGCAGCATTTCAGAATGTGCCTTTTTTCAGGCCACAGGAGCCCTGAAGTGCTCGAGCTGCTGCTCCACGGGCGTGCTCCAGCCTTGGAAGGCATCCAGCACTCCCAATGGAGGGATCAGGAGAGATTAAATTCATCTGCTGCTTGAGTCAAGGATTCTGCTGCAGGGTAGAACCACGATTTTTGACCTCACCCTGGGAAGACGAGACTGTTCCTGGAGTTATTTTAACACAGAAAGGCTCCACTGCAGGTTTCAGAGCAGGCTGACTGCTCTCTGGCTTGTCTTGGGTTTGTGACCTCATCTGTAGCACCCAGGGCTCCTGGTGATGCCTTAGGTTTTAGCTTTCATATTTTCAGATTCTGTGCTGCCTAGGGGTGCAGTTCTGAGCCTCATGTTAAGTGCTATAAGTTCTCTTCACAGAGCAGGGAGACAAAACAAATCCTTTTCTACTGGGGACCAAGGACAACTTTCAGCCAACAGCACAAACAACGGTGGACTGAGAGGAGGAACAAGAAGGATGGAACCTCACAACCTGAAGCTGTAATTGGACAATTAAACCCCAATATGCAAATGGACCAAAATGTATAAAAATGTAATGTCTTGTGACCAGTCAGCCATTTTGTGACCATTCTCAGTCCATCTTGGGCGTAGCCCTGGTCAGGCTCCTGTCCTGCTCAAGGTGGATCCTGGAGGCCTTTCAATAATCACCTGCTTTATCCCCTAGCGCTGCCCAGCCTCTGTTTCAGGATTCCAAGGCATCACTAGCAGGTCACTGCCAGCAGCGGGGCACAAGGGGCAGAGCTCAGGGGCAGTGTCACCACCCCACCCTGGGCTGGGACTCACCAGAGGTGAGACCTTCAAGGGAATGTGCTGAGAACCCAGCCTGGCCTGGGAGACTGATCCAGGAATCATCCCAGATGAGAAGGGAATTTACTGAAGGAATTACCCAGATGAGACTGGAAGGCTCTAAGCAATGTAATATGTTGTTTACTTCTAGCATCCAGGGGAATATATTACCCCTCAGATAAAAACTAAACCCATAAAAAGGGAAAGTTATCTGGTAAAATCACCACAACAAACCAGAAAGGGTCACTGTATCTTCAAAAGCAAAGTTATTTTCAGGCCAAAAGAGAGACAGATTTTGAATTCTTAGCTATAAATATTCAAAATATTCCACGAAGCACTTTGAGAACCCCTTAGATATGGCCAAAAGCCCAGGCCTTAAAGTTATTCCTGTTTCTGTGACTTTGGCATCAGGTGTTTTTCTACAATTTTCCTAGAAACCTTTGCCTTGTCCTCCCCAGCTTAGGACCTTTGTAAGGTTACTGAGAAACAATGCCATAGACAACAGTTTTCCCTGTAACTTTCTTCCATTTTTATAGATTATGCTTTATGATTTGAATGTACTGAGGTAGACTAGAAAGGAAATTTCTTTCAATATCCTACAAGTTTTATACCAGAGCTATGATTCTATTACAGGCATTTCTGCTCATCTCAGTGCCAGTTGTAGCTTACTTGCACATGACAGAGTGTGTCCATCTGAATTCCTGCTGATAGTTACCTAAGAATGTAAAGCAAACTAATTTAAACCCACAATAATCTCTATAATTAGCTGGTTTTTTCTTTTTTGTATTTCCATAGTAGAGCAGCAAAAGACCAGGACTTCCCAGATAGTAAGAAGAATCAAGAACAGAAAATAAGATCAAATATCTTTGTTTTACCAACAATTTTTAGGCTCAGAGACCAGCAAGTCTGTGGAAAAGTCAATACACAGACTTGTGGGCACCATTATATAATTTCCTGTTTCTTTTCCAAGAATCCCATGATCATTTAATGTGGCACTTGCAGGAAATATATAAAAAGGAGTATTGAAGACAGAACTGCAGAAGTGTGATGACATCAATACAAATGCAAATATACACCATCCAGAGCTTATTCCAAGAATGTTATTAAAAATAATCAGCTCTATGAATTCTGGGAGCCCAGGATGGGTGTGCCAAAGTACCTCTTTGGAAGGCCATTGCCAGCAGAGTACAGAAGGCACAAAATCCAATAAATGAGGCCATTCTTTTGAAGAAATGCTGAGGTTGATACATCACCAATACCTGGAGAACCACCCAGATCCTAGGAGGCAGCAAGCAGCAGAAAGCAGGGTGGAAAACCCAGCTCAGGCTATTTTCATCAGGGTTTAATCTAGCACAGTTCAAATTGTATTAGTGTCAGCTGCTACTCTGAGATTTATTGAAAAGGAGTTTTAATGGCACCTTAAAACTGTATCCTTTGTTTGGAAGAGGAAAGGACTTGGGATTATTAATATTATGCCCAAATACACTTAAGACTCTAAAATAGGCTGTGGAAAGTAAATTTTATTAGAATCAAGTTTAGGCGACTTATTTTTAGTCTATGTCAAGTACTCAGAGGAGGGGAAGAGATCCCCCACCAAGTATTCAATTAGTAACAAGGATCTCACAATGCATTCCTGCTGCCTGGGACACTCATTACTCATAAAATACTGAGCTCTGAACACTGGCTGAAAACACTGCTACCCAGTGTGAAATAGGGCAGTGGGAGAGAATAGGGAATTATAATAATAATGACTTCTGAAAGTTATAAACCAATAAAAAGGAGTCTGAACACTGCAAGGCAGAAAGCAGGAGATGTTAGAGAAATGCCCACATGGGGAAGGCCTCAGGCTTTTTTCATGCCACCTATCCCAAAGAACTTGGAAATCCATAGGTTTTCTTTAGGATGTAGTATCCACATACCAAAATATTATAGGATGGATCAGGTACTGCTGTTCCCACCTCAGAGATTTTCAGAGGAAGGTGAGGGATTTGTGAAGGACAATTATAGGACAAAGAGGATGGTATCAAAACCTCTGCATAGGAGGAAGAATAGCCATTTCAGAACTTAACAATCCACTAGCAAATATACTCTAAACTCTTACTAGCTACTCCGACAGCCAGAGGTGTCTGCGGGATGCACATGTCCAAGAATTCCCCAAGGGCCCTCAGCTCAGCTGCTTTCCAAGAACCTCATTCTGCACCCCCTTGGAACAAATTTGTACTAACACCACACTGCCCTGGCACATCCCTTCAGCCCTCCCTGTAGTGTGTCACAGTGTGTATATGCTCAATCAAAGTAAATAATGTTGTTTCTCTTATACTCGATGATTTTCACCTGATAACTGGAGAGGGCTCTGGTCAGCAGGACTGGAAATGTATTTTCCCTTTGTCTCTGTCCGTGTTACGCCCCAATTCTGTATTTCTGCTGAAGGCAGTCAGGGACTCAAGATGGCAATAGAGAGCTGGAAAAGGCATACTTCAGCAAAGTGCTATAAATATCCCTTTTGTTGCTTAATGTGTTGTTAAACCGCTTACTAGAGAGGCCTTTAGTGTTAATCTGCCCCATCAGTCTCTCAAAAATTCCCATCTAAAATTATCAACAAGTAGTTTGGTCAGTGGAGAATGTTTATTTGCAGTTGCACAACTCTCAGTTTGCAGAATATTATCTGCTTAAAACATAAGCAAACAGCCACAGTCTAGGAAAGCCAGGACTGTGAAAATTAATTCATAACCTTATTTTGCAGTAAATTTAGTGTTAGAAGATTTAGCAACATTTAGCATACTTCGGGTATATCACGTGCCTTATGGGCAAATATTGTAATTTTTTTTTCAATGGCTATCAGTAAAAAATATTATTTTAGAAAGCAAATGTGTGTTTTTGTAAAGAAGAGGTTTCTAGTTCCCCAAGTGTGGAACCACCCTTCAACACAAACTGGATGCAAGGTTTGTGGCTTGGCTTTGAGGCTGCTGTGCAGAACTGCTGTGTGCTCCCTGCCAGCTGCTGCCTTCCATCCCAGAGGTGGCAGCCTGGAAATGATGAATGAACTAATTCATAGTCTGCAGCTGAGTGTCAGAGATATACCTAATATACATTACATATGTCTGCATATAAGGACACAAACTAAATTTGGGTTAGTAGCACCGAAGAGCCAAGGAATTGCACAATTCTCACCACTTTTTCCCACGTTAAATACCTCCAAAAAAAGGTAACATTTTTCTACGAGATTATCCTTAATTAGTCTTTGTTCCTTGAAGATCTTGTGAGAGTTTACCTCTTTCAGCCTAAGTGACTCTACTGGCCAGAGAACGTGCTGTGTGAAGGGCTGAGCCAGAGCTGATAAGGGTTTATCCCTTCACTTCTGTGGACTTCACATCAGGCCTCCAGCTCCTGCCAGGAGACAAAAAAATATGGGTTTTTTAAAAATAAAAAAGGCTAATTTATGCCTAAGCTCCTGTTTCTGATCAGAGTAAATGTTGAAAGCTTTAAAGCTTTAAAGCTGATTACAAATTAAAATATCTGTGTCCCCAAATGCTTGCCTAACTTCAAACAATTGGCTGCTGAGCTGGAGCTGCAGGGACAGGTGCTGAGAAGTGACACCAATTTCAACATCAGAAGAGGGCACTAGGGCTTAAGTTATATTCAGCATAATTCCAGACAAAGAGAGAGGGGGGGAAAAACCAGTGAAAAGTGTCAGAAATTTTCTTTTGTTATTCTACTGCTTCTCTCATAAAGTGAGAGAACAGGCAGGGCTGAGGCCCCTGGGACCAGGCTCTGTGGCAGCTCCAGCACAGCTCAGGGGGCAAGTTCTGTCACAAGTTCTGTCACAAGTTCTGTCACAAACACTCCCAGCAGAGCCCCCAGACCCCACCCTGCTCGGGTGAGCCTTTGCATGCTGCTCCTCTGCTGGGCCCTGTGCTGGCAGCAAAGGTGAAGCCACCAGGATGGCAGCTGGTGACAGGGACAAAGAGCTGCCCTTCCACCCTGCTGAGCACCAGCAAGGGGCAGGAGATGCCCCTCAAGAGATACAGAGAATTTTACACCGCAGCTTAAAGGTGATAAAAAAGCCACACAGCCCCCTACAAAAAGCCCTTTTGTGTCTTGTTCTCCTCATAGCCATGAAAGAGTAATTGCATTATGATTGCTACTGGCTGTTAAAGCTGGTGTGGTGTTTTGAAACAGCACAAAATGAATTTTCATTGCACAGGGCTTTGCCACAGATTGTGCATGTCCTGTGTTAAGGGCGTGCATTCAGTGGTGGTGTGCAAACCACACGACATGATGCAGTTTATATCAGCCAGCTCATCTGTTTTATCTCCCCCTGCTATCATTGCAGAGAGAATTACCTGGACAAAGAGAGCCCAAGGCTTCTCTTAAACAACTTCTGCATGAATATTTTTCTCCCCTTTGGCTCTAAAGAGGATTTAGGAAGAACTGCACCACATAGTAGTTAAAATGGACATGTGAATATTCACAATATATCAATAACTTCATATAAATCTGAATTGCAAGGCATACAGACAGCTGTACTAGCTGAATCCAAATTGTCTTGTGTGATAAAAGATAAACACAGGAGACTGTAATAGGAGAGTAATCAACATTTTCCCAGGTGTCCTCTCCCAAGTCCCAGCAATTTCTGGCTCAGGGACTTAAAGTCAGATGTTGTCTTTTTTAAATATCTCTGGGTAGATTTCTCATGTGTGCATTTCCTCCATCTTTCTTCAGATATGTAAGAAAGACCCAGAAGGAAATACAGTGAATTAATTTTCCTGACATTCGTTTCTGTAGTCACCAAAAAGACCAGGATTCATCCTTACCCTACACAGAAGTCAGCCCATGCAAGGCTGCTGAGGAAGGGCCTGCTGGCTAAGATTGGCTTAGAGACATGAGTATTGAGTCCATTCCTGACTGCTGAGCATGAAACCCCTGTGAATGTCCCTCCTGAAAGTCCAACCCACCTAAACCACCCGAATGGAACAGCTGGCTTTAAGCTTCCAGGACCTGGAGAAATCAGAGGCCAGAAACCCTTTCAGAGAAGAGAAAAAACCTTTAAAAAGGAGACCCTTGAACACAATCACTGTTTAAAAATACATTTACATCTTATTAAAATGGAAAAGTCAAGTACAGCACCAACATTGTGAAAGCAGGAGGACAGATATGGATGTGCTGCAGCCTTCAGAGCACAGACAACAGCTGCCCTAGCACCAGTGCAAGGACACTGTATTTTATCCTTCCTACTGGCCTTAACTGTAGCATATATTGAAAAATTGAAGGATTAATTTACTAGGAAATTTATGTCCTTAAAACATTTTCTGTCAATTCTGTAAAAGAATTATTGGATTCTATAGACTAACATACCTGAATAATGTACATGACTTTTCAATATAGCTTGCATTATGGTTAGCTTGCAATATATGTACATGTAAACAATGCCTGTATTTAAGAGGCATCTCAGAGTGAACAAAAAATTATGCATCAAGTATTTATATCTAGTGTAGACTCTTCTGTAAGCTGGAGGGAAAAAAAATTGGCTTATGCCTAGAAAAAAAGATATTCTGAACCCACTGAGAATAATTCAAATTGCATTTTATAAGAAGAAATTATGGGTACAAGAGACCATCTGTCTTTGGTTTTTTAAATGGTGCCTTTCAAAATGCAAGATCCCTAGGCTGTGTCTATTTTCTATTTAAAAATAATTATTGTGTTTTACTAAAAATTGAGTGAGGAAAAACTGAATTCCTCATGCTTCTTCTAAGATAGGGACAGAAGGGGACTGGCACGTTTGTGTGTAGATCAGGATCAACTTTATCAAAGGAATTATTAATTTGGGCAGAATGCAAAAAAAAAAAATTAATAATCAGAGAACAAAACATTTGGATTTCTGAAGCAGCCTATATTACAGCACCTCCCCACAGACTGACCCTAACAAAGCTTATCAGTGAGGTTCCCCAGTGTGTCTGAGGGTAGCAGGTCTCTGTAACTAAAGTCAAATCTTCTCAGGTGACTTGATATTGCTCTGGCCTTTCCCTTCAACCAAGACTTTCAAATCTTATTCTGCAGCTTTGAGATCACCCTGCCAACTCAGACAAGCATCTCTCCTGTTCCAGTGAGAAGGTGCTACCCCTTGTCTTCTCAAACCTCAGGAAAAGAGACACATCTGTAGCACAAATATCAGCACGAGAGGAATCCTCATGGGCTTGAGAGGAAAGGGCTGGAAATACTGAATTACAGGGAGGTGAAGCTGCTGTGCAATGGGCTTTCCCAGGAGACCTCGGCAGCCTCTGCTCTTCACCTGGTATAAACGTGTGTGGATGCTGGATATCAATTACAAATCAACAACAGAACATGCAGAATTTCTAAAATATTCGTTTGTTTTACGTGGAAGCCATTGTGAGACCTTTTTTTAACTCCTTGTACTTGAATTGTGACACCACTGAGGTTTTCTTGACTGCTATCCCAGACTGGCTATCACTTCTCTCCAAAATAATCTCCTTTTCTTTGTCTTTGCTTTTTAGTGAATAACCTAAAAATGCAGTCTATCAGAGAAACACAGTGTGGTCTTTCACATAGTCCATCCCATGCTTACAGTACATTGCCATATTTATCTAAGGACCAAAATAAGAGCCCAAATCTAGCCAGATTCTCCTTGTTGTCAGTGCTCTCACCTCAGAATTGTTCTTGTGAACACATCACTGCAATAAATTGTCTTACTGGGCAATTGGTTCTTCACAGTCACAGCCACAGCAGCAGAGGAGACTCTGATTGCACAGATTGAAGGTATGATCTCCCACAGAGATCTAAAAAGGCAGCAACACCCACCAGAAATTCACTACAGTTATGATTCAGGATCTTGCCACCAACGTCTTGGAATGTCTGGGTATTTTAGCAGAGACATTCCAGGGGGCATACACTGTCAAAAATATCCAAAGGATTTCCACTAGCCAAGAAAAAGGATAAAAATACTTAGGGAGGGTATATTCCTGACTGCAGTCAAAATTACTCCAGTGTAGTTCTTAAAATTTTGAAATTGGTCTTCCTCCTCCACCAGTGGAAGACTGGCCAGGAGAGAAGAATTCTTCATGGTGCTTTAGGAGAAATGGAAGCTGAACTTGAAATGAAGTTGCTAATTTATGGCTAATGGCTGCTAATGATAGCAGCAAAATTGTGTGTTTATTGCAAACATATAAAACTTTGAGGGCAGACATCTACAAAGGTGAGAGTCAATAGTGCCTTCATAAAGCTGGAAATTAAAAAGACAGAAATGAGTACTAACATTATGTTTAAAAGGGAAAAAAACAAAGTTATACTAATGCAGATGTAGAATAAAAAACACAGCAATTGAAAAAATAATTAGGATAAAAGTGTGGCAGTTTAGTGGGATTAATTTGCTCTTTGAAAGTCAATAATAAAAAAATCACAGCTTTGAAAAGGAAGGACAGGTTCACCAAAAGGCAAATGCTCATTACTTTTATTTTAAAAAGCATGCAAAATAATGAGGAAAAGTTTAAAGGTAGGAGTGTATTTTGGGGGAATATGTCATACCTTAGACATTAAATGGGAATAAAGACCACATGATTTCAAATTAAGACTTTTAGAGACATGAGATACATATTATATATCTCTTGGAAAAGGGACAGTGATTTTATAGATCTTCCTTTAAATTTAGACCTTTGGTATTTTCAAGTATTGAATATACCATCAGGAAAGGTTAGGAGCAATGTGCCAGCTTCACTGATATCATCCATTTCTATCTGATCAAGCCAGTAACAGATTGGACACAGATTGATCAGGATAAATTTGTCTGGAGTTCAGCTCTCCCTGGAAGAAAGCACTGTGTGAAGTTAAACATGGTTTCATGGTATTGGGAAAAAAACATGAAAACAGAAGAGAAAAACAGAGAAATGCTTTGAGACTGTCAGAATTTGTAAATGAAGCAAGTGATAAAAATGGTGCAGGAATTGTCCTAACACCAGGCACTGAACCTTTAGGGCACAGGGAGGACACTTTGTATGATTGCTGCAGGGTAGCTGGACATGCACCTATCATTATTCCCCAGGAAATCATCCCAGCCCTTAATAATGTCAGCAAAGAGGACATGAGGACAGGACATGCTCCTTTTGGTATGAGTCTCCCCTCAGAGCACAGTGGGGATTTGGACTGAGGGTTTAATTTAGTGCCAGCTCGCACACAGCTCTCCCTAATAACCACCCAAGTGACCAGAGCATCCCAGGGCGGTGCCTCTTTAATTATAAAAGATGCTTTTCCAAAGACAAAGGAACTACCACCACCCACCCATTCCAAAATCCAAACCAGACTAGAACCCTGGAGAATTTACAATAAAATAAAGCCATAACTCATTTTTAACAGATCAGTGCTCTATCTTTTCAAGCTTTGTGTAGCAGCATATCATTCAGTTCATCCTAATTTCGCTATTATACTACAGTTTACAGCACTGTACTTGTCTTTCTGAAAAGAGATCCCAAAAAGATTCAGAAAGGCTTCTCTTTACACAGTGTGCTTACTGTGCTTATTGATGTGAGTTGTAGAATAATCTGCATGACAGCTATCAAGATATCCTACAGCCAATTTATAATCTTCTGTTTTCAGGGTAGAGAGAGCAAACATTTTCATGAAAGAAAAAAACTTACTTGACTGTATGGATTTTTAACTTTGGGGATGACAACTTTCCTTTTTGAAATGAAGACAAATGCAGACCTCAAAAAAAGAAAGGGAGAGAAAAACCCTCACAACTTCTCTGTGGAAGATATTGAGAACTATCACATTACATTGCAGTCACAAGTGTGCAGACCTGTTCCTCATGCACAGCTACACAAAACAGCATTTGAGGTGACTGAATGGAAGAGTGCACAGGCTCACTCAGTGTGATCTTTCCTTTAACCACAAAATTTGCTGCTTGTAGCAACAGCTAAGAGAAATTTAAATTGTGGTTTTTACTGGAGTGCACCAACAACTCTGCCATAAGAAAAACTGATTACATAAAGCATTGCAGCATGGCAATATACATAATTAAGAAATTAAAAAGTAGTTAGGAAATCTCACTTAGACCTTGGTGGGATTAAGATAAACTTTTACAAATTGAGGAGCCAGCACTGAGACTGGAACAGTTTTCAGAGGGGAGGCAGTGTGTAGGATTAGGTTTTGTAAGGCAGTGCTCATCCCTAACTCAGGAAATGTTTTTGGTGAGCCTCATGGGGCAGAGACAGCTCCTTCCACCCTCAGGCCACAAGTTTCACACACTACTCACAATAACCATCAAGGACACTGTTGAAAAAGAAATTAAATAAAGAAAAGAAGCAGCTTTATTTTCCCACCTCATATATTCCTGCAGTAAGCCCCACAGTTCTGAAAACATGGAAGAAATGATAGTTTCCTACAGGATAAAACTTATGGGCTAAAATAATATAACACAGATAATGGCAGCTTACTCCTTAACTAAACCCTGCAGCCCCATGAGAGGCTGGCAACATCTGTGCGAGTTAAACATCGAAATTTGGATAAAATCACCATGTGCTCTGTCCCTAGAAAGAAAAGTCACATTTTGAGAAAGGCAGCTGCCCTTGCTGTACTGTGGTGGGTCTTTTTGATGCTGGTAAACAGAATGAAAAATACTCCAGCAATGCAAAACTCCTGAAGGTGCAAACAAACCACTGCCAGATGAAGCTGGTGTCGTCTGCGTGGCACCTGGGCTGGTGTTTGTAAGGAGATACTGTGAAAACACAAGTGAACTTGACCTTGCCCTTATCTTTGGACTTGCAAAATGATCTCTGCTGGAAACTTCCTCACATTTCCTTTCATGTGCCAGATCAAGAGTGAGACCAATCAGATAAAGCAGCGTGCCTTGAAGGCTTGACTCACAGCTGTCCAGACAGTTAACCTTAGCCATGGAAGAAAAAAAATAATCAAACAATCTGGTTTTTTCACAGCCCTACAACTGCTGCATCACATGATGTGACACTGATTTCCCTACAGTGTACCCTTTGAAGCTGACAAGTGTTAAGCTGTGATTAAAAATTCCAAGTGAATGCAGGTACCTGTCACTCAGATGGGTCCCTCAGCTGCACTGGTGACCACAGGAACACAACCAGGAATTCACCTGCCCATTCATGTAGGAGGAAGGTGCTGCAGAGACTTAACTAGGGGTGCATCAGGTAACTTCCTCAGCAGATACAGACTTGACTCACAATCAGCCTAAAAGAAAAGCAGTTAGTTATTATATCACCTTTAGGATCAAGGATTAGACAATAGAAAAAAACCCCACAACCACAAAAAAACAAACAACAAATAAAAACCAGACCAAAACAACCAAACCCACTAAAATCACCACAGGAAATTTAATTTTGCACACCTGCTCCCAAAACTCACCGGTCTACTGTGATTAGTTTTATTACCTGGTTTTATTACCAGGAAAATTGCTGGTTTATCAGCTAGTTTTCATTTCTCCATGAAAAACCCCCACCAAAACACGCTCATTGTAATAAACAAACAAGAAATGTAACTGGATAACTTCAGTACCTGCAGGGGAATTGTGGCTTTTGAAGTAACCTCATGTCAGACAAAAATGACAGCTCCTCCTAGACAGTATTTCTTTCAAAACAACACTACAGCTAATTGCAAATGCTTTGAATATGCACTTACAATTAAACAAATATCTTGTGTCTTGTTAGCAGGACACAAGATTGAGCTATTTTAGCTTCTTTGATGAATCACTCATTCCAAAACCTTTTTAGAGTAATGAATTCTTTTTAAGTAAAATGCAGCTGAACTGTAGAGGTTATTAAACTGTGTTAAACAGACATTCTAAACATTAAATACCAAGTGAACACACTAAGTAGAAACACTACAGATGATTTAAATCAAAAACCAAAAGCTAGGAAGTGAATAGAAAAATTCAAAACATTTTCAATAATAGTTACAGCAAATACTCAAAACAGTTGTTTAGTCTAGATTAAATCCTTATTTGGGACATATTAGACCAAAAATGCCTTCTGATGTTCATGTGCTGGCTTTCTTTCATGGAGGAACAGGAGGAATGTGGGAGAGGAACAATGACATTTTCCTCTCAAACATTTACTTGTATGAGTAATTTTACCACATGAAGACTCCTGTTGGGTTTGCCAGGACTGTTTGTGTGAGGAGTTCCTCATGGGCATGATTGTTCACAGGTTCTCAGCCATTAGAGGCTATTAACTCTCCTCCATGGTAATAACATTATTTACATATTTATTCTCAATGAACAGGCCCAGTCATTAAGAGGAGGTAAGGAAAATATTTCACTGGACTACATATTTCTCAAAAGTACAGTTATTTAAATTACAGGTTGTCAAAGCTGCTATTAAGTAAGGAGTTGACAAAAAGCAACTTGAAAGTCACTTCCTTTTTATTCAACCCCCTTTTTTTCCCCTGAAAATTGACCCAAAAGAAAGAGGGAAAAAATCCCTGACACAGGAAACATCTACAAATAGTGAACATCCCTCTGATTATGCTGCAGAAGCTTCAAGTGCAAAACAGTTGCCTTTCCCATACTGAAAATGTTACAAAACAGACTCCTTTCCCTTGTTTTGACTTACAGAATTCCACATGGATTTTGATGAAAACGGGAGCTAAACAGTATAACATGTTACTCTTAAATTTGTAGAAAAAAACCTGTGCTTCTCTCTGTCATAGCAATTTTCTTAAGCCTTTATAAATGCCCACAGTAATGTGGGCACAGGTTTCTGTCGAGAGGATCTCTGTGTAATGTGTGTGCAGTGTCCTGGTGAATTCCAGGATGCTTTTACAGCAGTGGAGGGAAAAAAAAAGCCCTGGTAATCACACAGACCTCAGGGCCCTCTAGACTGAGAGATTTCCCTTCCCCACACCTTTTTTCATTAAACTGGGACAAGTCAGTGTTGGCATTAGATGCCTCCTTGGATTCCAGAATCCCTGTGCAGTCACCACAGCTGTTCCTAAAGCAGGAGCAGGGGTGACCTGGCACTCCAGCAGAGAGGACAGGATGGATTCAGAGTTATCCTATCTGCACATCCACCTACTGTAACTTCTCTTGCCTTTGCCCATCCTGGTTTTTGCCACTGAAAGTGATGGTTGTCCCACCCAAGACACAGGGTTATACCCATTAAAGACCACACACAACAAGAAATTAATATCTTGTTAGAAACATGACACTGAAACAAGGGCATTATAATCACTGAAAGATTTAAGGGGACATGATTATAGTAATTTATCTCTTGATGTGATTACAGTAATTTGTATCTATTAAAATTAACACACATTTTAAATCTCCTGCCATGTTAACATTTTTAAGGAAATGATATGCTTCAATTTAATGATACAAAGTTCACCCCTAGCATGCTACTTATTTCTTTGCGATTTTGTTGCACAGCTATAACACAATCACAAAAAAACAACCACAAAACGATCAGATACAGAAGGATTAAGTTACCTCAATGTGATCAGAAGGAAATTGTGGGTATTTCTGGCAGTTTTAGTGAAGATTTTTTTTCAGTTGAAGGCTCTTCTGCATAAGTGACATAACTGTTCTCTTCCCTTGACTTCACCTGTCATAAACATTGCACTAAGGGGACAAATCAATATACCTTCAGTCCATACCAGCACTCCCTCAGTCAGATTTTGCTTGTATGTCATTCAGATACATCCACATTTCCAAACTGCGGGCAAGAGAGGATTTCTGATGAATAAATATATTGAGCAATTAAAATTAATGCCCATGGTGGACTCTTGCTAGGATAATAATAGACAGTAATAAGGAATGACAGACAGGCAATCCTCCCACTTTGTGTGTTCAGAGGAATTTCAAACCAAGAATCACCTCAGCATTAGGTACTGGATATGCTCTTGCTGTTTTACAGCTGAGGAGGGCAAGTGGCAGCAACAGAGGCATTTGGAAGGAGGAAGAAATAGTTACAGGGACAAAATAAGATTAAGCACAGCTTTTCAGACACTAAAGTGAAGCTCTCAAGAGGCTTCTTTTCCTTCTTCTCTTTCCTGTTTCCCTGTGACACGAGAGGTCTCCAAGTTGCCACATAACTATGCTAAAAAACTGAGAAAAGAGTGTTGGCCAAATCTTCAGTCTGTTCACTTTCACCACTAGCTGAGGTTCAGCTGTTAATTCTGTCCAAGCACTTTCTCCTGGATTTAAATTCTGATTCCTGCCTTTGGAGAAGGATGTGTAAGCAGTGGCAAGCACTTGGGTTAGATGAAGAGGGTAACAGAAGAAAATAACGAACAAACCCCAGAAGCAAGTAAGATGAAAAGGTCACAGACCAAACAGTGCCAAAGTAAAGTGAACTTGGCAGAGCAGAAAAGAGAGGGGAAGAAAAATAGCATCAAATTCAAATTATCCCATGTTAGCACAACCTAGAGCATTCCCTTCCTGCCTCAGTCTCTCAATCAAATGCTATTGACTTTCCCTAAATTCTAGCAGATTTCAGGCAGAGGAGAATCAAGTTCCAAGAAAACAAATCAAGTGTCAGAACCATGCTACCTGTTTCTCTCTCCTTTCCCTGTTAGGTCTTCCTGGGCAGGGCAGAATTCCATCAATTTCCCATTAATCACCATTTTAATGTTTTACATTTACAGCAGCGAGCCAGAGCTAGCAGCACTTTTCCTTGCATCCTAAACTGGCATAGTTTCAAAACGTTGTGCCATAACTTCACAAAACAGGCTGGGGACACACTAAATTTATATCTGCTGTTGGCAGCAGCTTATACCAGTGAGGCCCTGTGTCAGGATGCTAGAACAGCTTTTAGAAATCCAGGAGAATGCTGTGTACAGCACACCTTTCAGTAGCTGGTTTCAAGCAACCCATGTGTAGCACTGTTACACTGCTGTCTCATAAGAGACAAACAACTCAGCTGTGTTATAGGCTGGCTTAACATCAAGAATGTGTGTATTTTTAACTTAAATCTAAATCAACAGGAGTATTTGATTCCAAATACAGGATTTGAATAACTGTATGTAACTGCTAAAACCAACTACAGAAATTATGTGAGGACATGGAAGGATGAAAGGCCAGGAGTAAGTTCATATTAAAATTCACGACAAATTTCAGTTTAAAAAACAAAGTTTTTCATTTGTCAATTTGATAAAATACATGTTTAAAAACCCTCACTCTTACCAGATATTGGTTTTTATGGCTCACTTTGTACAGGTGACACAAAAGACATGTGGTTTATATAATTATTTTTGGAAGCTTTCAAGGGTTTCCTAAAATGCTTTATTAAATTGTTAAAAATCAGGTAAGCTCCTTTAGAAGAACGAGGAGATAACCCAGGTATTGATGAATTCCCAGGTGTTGGTTCAAGACCCAACACTTCCACTTTTCTTTGCAAAGAATGTCCATGTTGTTTTCTGTATTCCCAGCTGCCCAGCTTCCCCTAATTCATCTTAGAATTTTGTGCTATTCTGTTTACATTATGTATGAAGGTATTACTTCCTCCAAAGAAGAAAATTTGATTTCTTATGATGTATAAAGTAACAAGAAGAAAGTGGACCTAAACTAATAACAGAGAATTTAATCACAGTAGATCACACAAATATTACGGATTGTGTCTTACAAACATTTAAATTGAACTGAACTGAGAAAAGTGATAGAACAAAGTAACAGCACACTTGGAAATCAAAGCAAGAAATGCTATTTCATTATTTATTTGAACTCAGGCTATTGGATATAAGCAGCACACGTGAGATACTCCTCACTTTGTGCCTTCCCCCCAGAGCAGATGCTCCTGACAGAGCCTTGTGGCCGTCCAGAGCCCAACTTCTTGTGCTGGCAGCTGGCACCCAGCACAGCCACCCCCTTGCTGGAAATAACACACAACAAAAAGAGGGCCATGCAAGCTATAGACTAGCCCTGCTCCAACCTTTTGAAAGAAGAAAATGTTGCACTACCTTTGAAATTTAGATGAAAGGACATCCCTGTATGGTGAGAACTACCCCACCAGAGAAGCTGCTTTGCCTGGATTTCTGTTCTGTTCAGCTGTTGAAGGGCAGTGCTGTAGTATGGCACAGGATTTTAGTTGCCAAAATAAACAAGCACAAGCAGCCTGCAATACTGGGATAACTATTTTCTTTCCTTTTACTCTTTTCAACATTGATCACTGGTATTTCTCAAAATAGCAACACACAGCATAAAACAAGAAATTACCTCAAGCTTCATGTTTTTCAAGATGTCTTCCCTTGCAGCTCTCTCAACTCCTCTGTGCTGAATCACAAATTCATTATACTACCACCCTTTTCCACTCCCACCATGACACCAGACAATGCCAGCAGCCTCACCATGCCAGAGACTGTAAAAGGTTCATTCTGTCTCTGAAAGAGTGACTGAGCAAACAATGAAAAAGACAGAAAAAATTCTATGAACTTGCACTCACTTTCCCCCAAAAAGCCACATCAGAAGGAAGGAAGGAAGGAAGACAACTTGACTTGATATACTAAGGAATGCAGTTAAATTTAAATTAAAACCTGATTATTGTCATAATGCATTTGTATTTAGGAAACCCAGTGAGTCACTGAAGAGAAAGTCAAAAGAAATAAAGAATGGCCTACAATGGAATAGTGGAGGCAGAATTCTTTACTTGACTAGAAATGCAGATATCTCTGTGTAAAACTGTTGTACATTTTGTTTGATTGGGTTTTTCTTGGTTGTATTTGTTTTGTGTTTTAAATTTCAAAAGGCTGAACCTCATCAGTTGTATGGGAAAAGAAATTTCAGTGCCAATTATTTTCTGTAGCTTAATAAAATATACATTCTTAATAATTCAGGTATAATGTGTTTAATTTATTTTGAATATGTAATGAGGAAAACACAGACAAAAAAAGATTGTGCTTCTGCAGGTTGAAAGGAAATAAGCTAATGTTACTGTAACAGAATTTCTTGTTGTACACATTTCATCAACATTTCTAATCTATCTGCAACTTCCTGAGCAGGTGGAATGTGTTTGGAATAAGAGCAGTATTAACTTTGCAGTGCTATTTCTGTAGATGTGAAATTCAGACATTTTCTCTGGTAATTTGCACGTGTCTGTATCACCAGCGATGCCACTAACATCTTGACTAAACCAATGATATATTTGTCAGAGATTGTGTTAATATCATCTTTTATTAAAATAGTATCAGGTAGTCATTTATTCATTCATTTGGGAATTATTTAAATGTTCTATTTAGTTGGGGTTTTTTTTAAGGAGCCTACAGACATTTATATGATATTTAAAAAATTAAATAATAAAGAAGCAGCTTGGACATTTATATAATAAATTTCTCTTCTAGGTGAGGCTGACCAATATTTTTCCCTGTCACTGCAAGTGAGAAATAGGAGCTCAAAGCAGAACTCAGTCTCCAGAAAGATGAGTTATGAGATGACCAAGTACTAAAAGTCCGGAGGTGAAAAGTAAGTGGCATGACAACTTCTGGGATGTATATAAAATATACAGAAAGGGTTAAATAGCATTGGAATTTCTAGTTTCTGCGATAAGAAACAACCATCATGACCTAATTTTTACCCAAAAAATGGACTTTTTTGATGGAATCATGAGCAGTTGTCATGGTTTTCTTACTTCCTACCTTTATACTAATGAACATATTACAATACCCCAACATATTATGTTTTCTTATCTATTATAAACTCCCTAGATTTTGTTGGAAGAGGCAGAGAAAAATCGTGTCACAAGAAAGAGTGAAGAGGACTGGAAAAAGATCTCATTCTTGTTCCAAGTAGCAGAAGTGTTTTGTGAGCCAAGGATGTCATTCACATTGAGACAGACCATGCTTACCTAAAATACTGCAAAGTTGGTGGTGATTTAGTGCTTCTAGCCTCTCCAGAGATAGCCTAGCTCAGCAACATGCTGCCTGAAAAGAAATCCACTGCCTGGGTTGGAGATGTTTTATTGAAGCTTCACTAAACCCACACAGCAGCCAAGCCTCCAGAAAGTCTCTCTTCACTGCAGACCTTCAGGATGAATATTTGGGTAGATGAGGACACCATGGCCCAGCCATTACAATCTGGGAAGGAGGAGACAACAGAAAGATTCACGAGGTGGAAAAGCAGCAGCTCAGTGCTGCTCAAACCTTGGCACAGAACTCTTGATGTCAGGTGTGAGGATTGCAGTCAGGAAAAGCACCGAGAGGGAGCTGCAACAGAAGGTGCAATGACAGTGGTCAAATACCATCATTTCACTTGATGGAAGCTGTCAAATATTCCTCTCTAAAATCACACAACACTGCATCCCTCACCTGTGTGGTTGACTGTGCATCCTGTCCTACCTGTGTGACTCCAGGCTTACATATTTTTGTGTCAAAAATCCTTGTGTTTTAAACCAGCAGTCAATGGTCTACCAGATGGAGACTAGAATTTTAACATAAACACTGTGTGCAGTTTTTCTCACTGCAATATAAGACATGAGGCTGTTGGAGAGTGTCCAAAGGACTGTAAGGAAGGTGGTGAAGGGTGTGGAGGTGAAGCCATGTGAGGAGAAGCTGAGAGCACTTGATCTGTACAGCCTGGACAAGAGGAGCCTGAGGGGAGCCCTCACTGCAGTTACAGCTTCCTTGGGAGGAGAGGATGGACAGACACTGATCTCTGCTCTCAGGTGACCAGGGACAGGACCCAAGGGAATGGCCTGAAGCTGTGTCAGGGGAGGCTTAGGTTGGGTATGAGAAAAATATTCTTCACCCAGAGGGTGGTTGGGCACTGAACAGGCTCCCCAGGGCAGTGGTCACAGCACCAGCCTGACAGAGTTTCAGAAGTGTTAGGACAATGAAATTGTCTCTGAAATTCTATGATGATAAAGATTAAATCCAGCAGCCTCTGCAGTGAAGACACACAGCAGAAACTAAGTAATAAAGCCCTAAACTTGTCCTCCTTTTCTTTTATTGTCAATGTTTTTTAGGGCATTTTGTCCACCTGCTTGAAAAAAATCTCCACTATCAACGAATGTATTACAGTTCAAGAATAGTTACTCTTTAGCTGAAGTCTCATTAATGTTATATAATTACAATACAATCCTCTGATTTCCATTGCCCCGAAAAAAGGACAATAAAAAGCACGCAGCAAGTTAATGAAACAAACTTATCAAAAAAAAAAAAAAAAGATAAGCAGAGATTCACAAGTTTAATTTAGAAGTTAAATAATATTATCTCCTGCTTGGCAATGATTCTTCTCTACCTTTTTAATAAAAAGCAGAAGTGTTATAGAATATATATGGAAAAAATCATCAGTGCCAGATGAAAAGGGTTCAGGGTAAGTAGCACTCCCAGCTTAGCAAATTGTAAAGGCCCAGAGTTGTTTGAAGCTGAGACCCCACAGACAACAAGCTGCTTTCAAGTGCCAGCATTAACCCATCTCCTCCTGCCCTGGCTGCCCTTTCTGGGGCTATTTCTATAAATGTAACAAGATACTGGATTGCCAAGATCACCAGTCAGAACGCTTCAGGTCCTGACAGCTACAAACAGAACCATTGGGCCACAAACTTTCATCATTTCAGATATTTTGACCATGAAGTCATGGTCAGCATCACCCTGGGAGTCCTATTTATAGCTCTTGTGCTCTGCTGTAAGGTCTTGAATTAAAGGTAAAAGATTACTTCAGTTCTTTTATACACAGTAGAAAAGTTGTTGAAATAAAGTCAGTTCAGCTGAATTTTTAGAGCAAAGGAAATCAGGCATTCAGAGTGCTGCCTTTTAACAGTGAAAGGAGCTTTTATTCTTTTTATAAATATCATATTTTATATGAGGTTTATAAATATACTTGGCAAAGAAGTTCCATCCAAATGTTAGCAATTTCATATCTTTCATTTAAAGGGTATTGACCCAGTTGATTTTTAATTAATTGCAGGCTTTTTTCCCATTAGCTTATCGATTGAGGAGCCTGCAGTGCATTCCTGACTACATTATAAATTACAGCCATGCTTCCAGGGTACATTTGGTTGCAGTTAATTCCAATTGTCTACATTTTTCACATTGTAAGAGCTACCTGCTCTACATCTTGCCAAACCATATCTCTTACAGTCAAGAACTACAGGTCCTTTGTTTTTGTAGATCTGCTTCTATTAGTAATAAATCCAATTTTCTGCTTATTCAGATTTAAGAATGCAACAGTGAAAACCAAAAATGCCTTCATTCTCATGCTCACAAAAAAGGCCTCAGCCAAGGCTAATGAAACCTTCTGGAGGTTTGCCATTGATTTCAGAGAGCTTTGGATCAGTCCCCCAGCTGAGTAGGTTGTTGCAAAAGTAGACTTGAAGAAAATACCTTAAAAAAAGCCCCACACCTTCAAATCATTATTTAAAAATAAAAAATCCTTTACTGGAAGCTCAATAAACCTAGCGACACTATAAAAATTAAAACATTAGATAAAATAAAAGCAAAGTGCCTAGGAAAGAGGTAAATTCCAATTGTGTTCAAAATGTGGAGGCATTAGAAAACAGCATTTGTATAAGCTTGTTTTTCAGTAAAGGTAATTTCTCTTACTAAAACCCCAACTAAACAAAACTTGTGTTTAAATAGCACTTACCTGAATTCACAGTAGTGGAGTTCAGTAAAATGCATGGAAGTTCACATGTAATCCACAACCTGGATCATCTTTGGTGCCTATACAAAAGAGAAAGCAACCCAAAAAACCAAAACCAGTAAGAAATTAAATAAAAGGAAAAGTAATTTAGTCTAGATTGTGGCAGGAGAGAGCAGTATCACACCCTAAACTTTGTTGAAGGACTAAGCCAAGAGCAGCTCTCATTGCAGAGTAGAGCCATTTCTTTTTCTGTTCCAGAAGGTGAAGTTCTGAATGTTGGGTGCAGGCACAGATGTGTGTCCCCTCTGTCAAGCTCATTCTCAGCAGCCCATAATTCCATTTTAATCATTTAGAAATGAGCGGCTTTCCCCAAAATGCATCTCCTTGGCACTACAAACTCAACATCCTGAAAATGAAAGGAATTCTTAAGTACCTAAATTACTGACATGTTCAAGTCATTGCCAAGAGGAAACATCTCTTAGAACACTGGAATTATGATCCATTCTGGCAAACACTGAAGCATTGCATTTCCACCAAAACTGGGGAGGCTTCTGAGGCCAGTCACGTTTTAGAGGTCCATCTTCTCTCTCTTGATCTTCACAGCAGGATTTCTACTAAAAACCCTCCTATGGGGGAGAAAATGATGTCTTGCTTTTGTGGAAAGGTTTTCCAACAAATGAGATAGAATTAAACTAAAGAGGATAAACCCATTCCAGCTGAAAAAAGCCTGCCTCAGAGAGGGTTTCTGTGCCAGCACAGGCTCAACCAGTTGCTAGAACAGAACACAGTTCAACACCAGAAAGTTGTTTTACATTTCTTTCAGAGTCTGTGCCAACAGAGCAGTATCAATTTAAAGGCTCAGCTGCTTTTCTTCCTGGGCAGCACAGCTACATCCATGAACACTGCTCAGCCTGGGCACCACTGCATGAGCAGGGACAGGCTCCCCCACGTGCAAATTCCTTTTGAACTCACAAAGTTGCCCTTGCACCATGAGCACAGTCAGGCCCATTTGCTGCCCACTGCTGCCAAGCAAACACACACAGCACAACCAGAAAAATTATATCTGCTCACACAAATCTGCCTGACAGGGATCAAACTCCCCATCAAACCTGCTTTGACACAGCCCTGCCAGCAAACATCTGTAGCAGAGACATGGCCTAAAAGTCACTGCTTTAAAGGGAAAGGCCACCAGCTGAGCCTTGCCTTGTCTTTGATCTTTTTGAATGTTTATATCAAAGCAATCCAAAGGGCCTCAGCTGAAGGGGGTTTTGCTGCACTGAAAAGGCAAAAACAGAAACACAAGAGGAGGTGGGAGATGAAGTACACACACAGCACCCCAAACCCCCCAGAAATAAAGGGGTATTAAATAAAGGCAGTGTTAACTTTATTGTGGGTGCCTGTAACTGGCTATCTATGGACCAACCATGCTGCTTGTATAAGACTCAAAATGTCTGAATGCATCTGGCCAGGGATTATATGTCCATATGTGCAAGCAAATCATTAATTAAGTAACTTATTTTTCTTCTGCCACTCATCAAATTTCTTTCAGAATGGTATCAGTTAAAATGTTTTCACAGATGGTGGCTTCCAACAGCAAAGACTAAATACCACGTACTGCAGGCAGACAGTGTAAAACTACCACGACACTGCCTTATTTCAATCCGTGCACCTAATTGTTTCAAGCCCTTGAAGAATGTTACTGTTTAAACCATAATTTATGAATGGTCTCAGAGTAATCAGTGGGTGCAGCCAGCACAAAGCCATTGATCAGGCTGGATCCATCCCCCCTGTTTGGACAGAGGCTGACACGCTGTGTGATGAGCTGCTGGGCAGGTTCTGTTCCCAAGTGGAAATTCCACCCACTCATGTCTGCTCCTTTTCCAGTGCACCAGCTGACATCAAAGATCTGCTGAGACATGTTCTCACACAGCCTAAAGCAACCTGAAAAAAAGGATTCTTGATATCTGTGAGTGTACACTCATTATCACACAGCAATTTCTGTTTACCTAGAGACTCTTGGCTCTTTGTCCAAGGCAAGCCAGGCAGCTCCCTCAAGGACTGGTGACCTTGACACACATTAATTTGACAAAGCTACCATGCCTGCTGTTATTCCCTGGAGGAAACAGATAGTACTGACCAGAGTTCCTCAGGGCATGGGCCGTGTCTCAGTAGAGTCCTTGGAAAACAAAACATTACCACCACCAAAAGAGTGAAAAAGGGACTTTTGGAAAATCAAAGACCATACTGAAGGGGTGTTTTCTCCTTCACAACACAGAGAGGGACGAGACAAACTCCAACTATCTCCCCAGGGGAGTAGAAACTCATAATCTTTTAAAGCAAATACCTAGAAAACCAGAAATCCCCAAAGGAGTTCTCTTGTACACATTTATTAGCAAGACTAATCTTGGCTCCTTAACTCCCTGATTATGCTTTCGAAGAACAAGGAAGAGGGTTTTATTTTTCTTGGCAGCCCCACTGAAAACTGCCAAGATGAGGAACAAGTAAGAAAGGCCATTTCAATATCTAAGCAAATGGCAGAAGCAGACTACCAAAAAGTAAAACAGACATGATCTAAAATGAAATGTGCTGGACAGAATTAAGTTCTCATAGCAAGGTAAAAAAGAAGGTTGGTCCATATTCAGCTCACAACCTTTTTGCTTCTGTTACATCCCATGTTGCCTTCCATCTTTGCACCTCAACAGTCTAACACTGTCCCTGTCCCTGCTGTTCCCATTCAGCCCTGCCGGCCTCTGAGGCACAGACACACACGAGGACATCTCACACACAAACACCTCCAGGAAAACAGAGCTGAGGGTCTCCTCTGCACTGCCAGCCACTCCCCTTGCTCTGATCTATTGCCTCATGTTTGCCCCCAAAACCACTTTGGAGAAAGTGACTTTGAGATGTGGATTCATCATCAGAGAAACCAAACCAGGCTTATAAAGTCCTACACACCTGAGCTTTGATAAATTACTAGAGGCTAACTTAACCCATGCCTGAGAGTAAAATGCCCTTAGATAGCTCATAACTGATTATTTTTGTAATGAACTTTTTTATTTACAGCATCCCTACTGAAATCCTTGATGTTACACTCCTGTGCACAAACAGCAATTTTTTTTTAATTTACTGCTTTGACACAGACAAGCTGAATATCAGTGAACAGCATTAAAGCAGCCTTCTCAGCTGAGTAACAGGTATTAAGATGAAATCACAGTTGCATGGGTTTGGTTTACAAATATCCTTCTCTGGGTGAGGAGAAGGACAAATTTGGTTTGGTTTCAACTGACATCAACTGCAAGGATTGCAAACATAGTGTGTTAGGTCAAATATACAATTACTCACTAGAAAGTGCTTCTTGTGTGCTTGAAAATTAGTCTAATGAACTGTCTCAGTGGCAATGGCCTTATTTGTGCATGCAGAGCATGACAAAGGATACAGGTCAACTGCCTGGTGTTGAAAGAGAGCCTCAAAAAAGGCTGGAGGTGCAGATTGTTTAGAGATGGGTTACAGCAACGTAGCTTGTGCTGGTCAATCACAAAAACATAAACTATATTAATTCACTTTAATATAGTAACTGCACGATTTGCTCTAAAATATTTATCAGCTGGTTTTCCCTCATCCACAAGAACAAACATTTAAGCAGATCACATTGGTTTAACTGAATGGATTTCATGCAATGTTTTAGTGAGATTCATGCTTCTGGGCAAGGTGCTCCTGTTTGTAACTGTGACCCAAAGACAGTATGATTCAGCATTCCCTTATAAAGTTAATTAATTGGCTTTCATTCTAATTTGTCGTTTTATCAGAGACAGACAAATAAAACAACAGGGTGAAAAGAAAGAAAACACAAAGGAGGGGAAGAAAGGAAACCTCTTCCAGAGAATAAAGCACAATTTATGGGTTTTTTTCTTAACCAAATATGATTAATCCATGTCCAGTAGAGCTGGAAAGTCAACATACAGCATTTTTATCATCAGTGATACATGCCTCACTTCTCCAAAGGATGATTAAATGGGTGTAAAAACCCACTGGGATATTTTCAGTGTGACATTTCTGCCATGACTTTAGCCAAAACACAATCAGCTCTCAGGAAACATGCCACTTCCTAACTCAAAGGCTTCAGAAGGACTCAGTGGCAGTCCAGATAGAGCAGGAATTTCAGTGATATTTTGATCATGTACTTTGCTCCATTGGGTTTTCATTCCCTAGGATGTATCATGAGAGAAAAGTGCCAAAGTTGCAGGGGCTGTAAATGAAGGAGCAGCTTTGCAAACACAGAATGCTTTGGGCCTTCCCTTGCACACTCCCTGCACTGCTGACCAGGGGAATTTTCAGTGAGAGGAAAATGCAAGTGGCTGAATCGAGTGAGATCCTCCTCACTGCAGAGGAGGGGGAAAATAGCATTACCAAGGCCAAGGCAGCTGAAGCAGAGGGATTTCAGCTCATTATACTTGTATTATTATCTTCTTAAATAATTCCCAGAGAAGTGGAAAATCAGGGAAAAATATGACAGGCAAAGCCTGACTGCTGCTCAGAAATCCAAAAGCCAGTTTAAGCACATCTGACCTATCTGGCACAGGTTTTGTGGCCACTGGTATCAATAAATTACCTTAATGCCAAGTGTGTATTTTTTTCAGGAGGGGATTAATTACTTGAGTCAGATGATGCTTCCGTTAATAAAACCTATAGTCCATAAGATGATTAATTATTGTGACTAATATCAACAAGCTTGAGAGCCTATGTGTCAAAGACAAACCAATCATTCCTTCCTTTGCTCTTTAATGCATTTATGGTCTTGTGCAGAGGAGGAGGAAAACAGTCAGTAAAGAAGAAAGCTATAAATAGTAATGGGCAAGCAACTATAGCAATTTAATTTTTTACCATGGTGAAATAAGAGTTAAAGCAGTTAATACTAGAATTAACCCATATGTTAAAAAAAAAAAAAGAGCAGGGAGAAAGAAAAAAAAAAGGCTTCTCAATCTCTTTATCATGAACAAGCTGACCTTTGGGGAAAAAAACCTGGGTCTCTTGGAATGGGACCAGCCTGGATTTCTACTAAAAGACTGGCAGTGATGTCTTTTGTGGTAAACCATTGGGATTAAAAAAAACAAAGCAAAATTATATTCATGCTTCTTAAAGTCAAGCCTTTGCAAAACTCCTGTAAGAACACAGAACATGGTTGGTTGTGTAGCAGCAACCCGTTAGTGGTGTGAGGCTCTTTTCACAGTCCCTGCCTCATCATTCTATACATTCCTAAAAACAATTAACTAGCACAAGGATTTGTAAGCCTAGAGCAGAAAACACTACAGCAAAACACTCAGAGAGTTTAGTCAGGAAGAGTTTAGGACATTTGAACTAGAAGCATGTTGATAGGGTGGTGTGTGCAGCTGAAAACCTTACCCACAACTCAGCACAGGAGTGCTTTGTGCACTGCCCAGGGCTGAAAAATCACAATGGCATCCACCTCCAGAGCAGAATTTTTCCACAAAGAGATCTGAAAACACTCCCCCAAAGAGGGTCTGAGCCCTGACATGACAGAAATCTCACCACTACTCGAGGACAATTTATAGTTGGCAGGACAATGTCTTTACAAGAAAATGTTAAAATAGATGCTGCTGGACTGGGTTTTGCTGTAAAAGCAAGGGAACTTGACCACCAATTTAAAAGTGTATTCACAATTGCTATTTGATATTTACAGAGAACCTTTAACCAGTTCCAAACAAATTAATCCTACACAGAACAAAGAGCTCCTATATCAGCTTCACAGAGGCATATGACATGTTCTCATCATGCACATGAACAAACAGGAAAGAACGGATTTATTGTGAACTGGGGTTTTTGCTATAAATTAAAAGGCTGTTCCCTTTTATATGTCATGTGTATTTAATTTCACTCCATAGGGTAATCCACTGAGAATTCAGAGAGTGCCAAGATCTACTTTCCCCATTCCTTTTATTTCCTTAGGCAAATATCTAGAATTAGAGACAGAGAAAAGATGAAAAAAAAGGAAGGCCAAGGGAAATACTGAGGTCCAAGAAAGAAAGTAAGACCAGTCTAAACAAGGATTTTTCCTGGTCTGTGCAAGCAGCACTGATTATTTATAACAGGCAAAGGCATCTGTCTTTGATTACGATTCCGTGTATACTGAGGATGGTGGTGAGCTCAGTGTGTGCCAGAGAAGACTGTCATCCTGCAGTTTGAAATTCTAGTGAGAAAAACTAATCTCTCTCTCAGGGAGAGCCTCCTACCTTTGACTGAAGGGCAAACGGAAAGAGCTTTTGTGCCAGGAAAAACAAAACTGCAAGCTATTACAGAATGTAAGGAAATCAGATTTAATTCACAATCAAAGATAGAGTCAAAGCACACAAATTTTACAGAAATGTCCTTTGAAGTGTAACTGTTCAAAGGTATTTCAACCAGTTTACATTTAAAATTGAGGAATCCATATGATGGAAAAGATCAGCTTTCCTTTCTACAAACCTTTATGGGGGAGGCTAGAAACAGCCTTTGGTTTTGTGTTATTTGAGAAGCATATGCACAGTGGCCTCAGGGAATAAGAGCAGCCCAAAAAGGCACTAGGTAAGTACAGCACGAGGATACCCACAGGACACACATAAATCTGAGAGAGGCACTCTACCATCTCTCAACTCATGACAAGCTGCTCCAGTCTAACCATCTATTAAACTGGCATGTAAAACATTAGACCTGCTGAATCTGTGTATTATAGTGTCTTTCAGTGAAAATAGAAACAGCTGGACATCTCCAGCCAAGCCAGTCCACAGGAGGAGGGAGGCCAGAAGCACCTCCCAGGCTGAGGGGGCCTCACCTCAGACAGGGACAGGGACAGGGGTGCTGTCCCAGTGCTGTCCCTCTTGAAAGGGTGGAAATCACAACTACAATGACAGCCATAAAAACCATCAAGACATGTGACACTTTGCAGCCTGAGCCAGTGCTCTGAGCATTTGTTTCATGTTCTAGGGCTGAGAGAAGCAGCTGCCAATTAGTCATTCTTGTCCTTCAGGACACCCCATCCCTACCTGAGATCAAATGAGCAAAATGCCAAAGTCTTCAGGGCTTCCCTCTTCCCTTTGCCAGGTACATCAGCAGCAAGAGCTGCTTGTTCTCCTACTCCTTTAGAGCTAGATCTTAGGTCTCAGTTACAATCAGAAACTCTTTCCTGTCTTTTAAAAAAGCCACCAGCCACCCTAACTGTGCTACCAATAGTGCCAAAAAGGACATCTGCTGATTTGATGGACAAGCCATGGTTAAGAGTCATCTGAAATCTGTACAGTTTGTCAGGAGGCAAGGAGCTGACAGAATTTTGTTGACACATTTCCTCAAAGTAATGTGCAGTCTTAGAGATTTGATTTTGAAATAGTCTGCATTTGAAAGTTGCCAAGTGATAAGATGTCACTTACACTGAAACTACATCTTATTAGTTTCTCATCAGCTTGAACAAACTAGAAGGAAGGAGTCTAGATAATTTGTAATTATGGTGGCAGGGTAATTATGGAAGTTTAGCCACTGGAGTAGAATGCTCTCAAAGAAAAGCTGTTTTGTTGATTGATTGGCTACATCTGGTAACATATATAAAAACTATAAAATCACATTAAATTATTTTTCTTGTAGTAGCTAGTCTTTTAAAGCTTCTCATTTAACACACTCCATTAAAAGATGGAACATAAATCCCAGATAAAATAACAGAACTCCAGTCAGTAATCACCATTGGATTTCTTCAAATAATAGAGCTTGGGGCCTGAGCCTAGAGTGTTGATGTGACTGGGATTTTTGCCATTTCAGTGCCACTGGAAAGAGATCAGACTTGGGGTTGGTTAGTTACACTAACAATGATAATGAATGATAATTTCTATCAGGCAGCCTGGGTTAGCAGGGAAGGCTGTCACATTCTTTTATGTACCTGACATTGTGCTGAGAAATTACTATCTCTGAACAAGCTGACTGAGGGCAAGTATGATAAAAGAAAATGTCAAACTGAATCCAAACTATTTTCTTATTCTCCCACTTCACCTCCCTCTTTTAGAGTGTGATTAACCCCTTTGATTCTATTTTCAGACCACGGCATTTCCTAGTCCAAACACCCCTGCCATTTCTCAAACCACTCCCATAATTTTCAACTCTGAAAATGGAGAAAGAAACTGCTTGGCAGATTCACAAGGGACAGGGCATAAATACTGAAGCCAGTATTTATTTATTTATTGTCAGTGATTTTAGTGATGGATGCAACACACCCAGTAACCCAAATTTATCAGGAAAGGCTATTCAGCATTTTATGACTACTGGGTTTCTCTAAGTGCCTTAAGAATAAGGCCACAAAATTCCCAAGGGCATTAAAGTATTTTATGGAATGTCCAGTGGCTGTATGCATTGAGTTTGCTTTGCACATTTTCAAAATTTGACTTCATGTTACCTTCTTCATTGATTTCTGTGTGAGAGGAGAAATCAAGTGAAGCATCTGTTTCCTTCTTCAGGACAAAGTCCCAGCAGGAGGAATACAGCATCCATTTTTTGGAAGGCCTTAGCTGAAGGGTTTTTATTCTTTGGGTATATAAAAAGATCATTTCTCAGAGGGCACAGATGAAATTTTAAAACCAGCAGCACTGACTTCTCAGACAACAATGAACATTCTCAGATACCCCAGGCATTCAGTGTCTCTTACAGACTTACCTTTGCAAAGCCAGGTACAAATGGAGCTTCCAGGTCTAAAACCTGCAGCTGGACAACTTTGAGGTTAAATGTCAGTGTCTAGAGAAAGCAAAAGGCTTAACAGTGGTGGAGCACCTCACTCAACACCCAAGTACAATGATAAGGCTACACAAAAAAATAAAAAGGAATAACACTAATCAACATTATCAGGTGCTCTCCCATTTGACAAAGAGCAGGCAGGGAAAATTTCTCACACCTGTATTCTTACCTTGCTAATTACTTGATTCATTTTGTCCCTTTGTAATCTCTGATACTCAGAATTATTTTAGGCTTAGTAGTGTGGTGAGGCAAACATCACAAAAACTTGAAGTTACCAGCTGATATTTGGAAGGATGGGTTAAATGCCCAAACCTTTCAGCCACATCTGGGAATCAGCCCTGGGTCTCTAGAGAAAATGGATTTGTGGCCTCTGTGGACCCAGATGTCTTTCACAGTACCCCACCACATCCAAATACCTGCAGTCTTTGGAAAGCAAGAGCTCAAAGAGTTAACCACTAAGAACATTCTTGGTCAGGGTAGCAACAAGAGCAAAGGAAACATGTTGAGAGTTGTAGGGGGCATCCCCAGGCTCAGGCTCAGTGAGCTGCTGCTGCCCAGGTGCACAAAGAGAGGCTTTTAGTTTTATTTAGGCACTCAGACTCTACCACTCCACTTTCTGCTCGCCCACAACTGCACATCCTTCAGTGATGTGCTAAGGGATTTGTTACCTGCTGTGTGTACAAAAGCAGCCCCTGGGCCCCAGAGAGGCTGAAGGTCACTCCATGCTCAGCCAGGCTCTGGAGGCTGGGATGTGACAGGAATTGCAGCCTCTGCTCCCCTTCTGCCCCTGCCCATCAGTGCTCAGCACCAGTGAGCACAGAGCAAACCTGGTGACCTGGAATAAAGGAAGAAACAGAGACACCAACATCAGAGACCATGCCAGGAGATAAAGGTGTTTCCAGTCACCACCAGAGAAGCCATGAGCTCCCATTTGCTCTCTGTTACCTGGAGGTTCTCTGTGGTGGCTGTGGCACCAGTGGAGAGTCTGACACCGTCCCATTCACTCCTTACCACATGTGAACCCACTCTGGAAAGCTTACACCTGGCAAGACAGGTGTATTAGATGACAATTTTGCCTCTCAATAAATTAGATGTCCCCTCCACACTTCCCCCACTGGGGTTTTTCTCTCTCTGGAATTGCTTGAGTGAAATCTCTCCTTAAATGCTTAAGTATGTTCTTAAATGCAAATGCATGGAGATACTCCATGGGCAAATGTGAAATAAATGTGAATCTGATTCAAAACTAATATTCATTGTTACTTACAAGAACTTACAAAAATCCCAGATGTTTATATGATCATCTATTTTTATATGTTTAAATAAGCAGGCATTTCATCAGACACAACCAGAATTAACTCACTGCTCTGAGGTGATGCTTTTGATCACTGTAGCTTTAAGGAGTGTTTGCATTTCTGCTCAACTGAACACTTAAGAAAAACTGAAAAAAAATGTTGCTTGCTATGCCAGTCTCACTAGAATGGGATCTACAGTGATAAAATTTCCATTATGTTCAAAGTCATCAGCAATCAGTCAATGGGACAGAAGAACTGGGAACTGCACTTTTAAACAACATATCTAGGTTATTTCTTTTTGTCTTTAATGCAGACTTGGTGCAAGAGAGGCAAGAAGGGAAGTGTGGTTTCATCATCACAGACAAACCTGGCTTGGAACTGCAGAAATACAAAATAAACATCTGGTCAATCAATTTTAAACTAAATAATCCTATGTCTTTTAAAAATTAATAACAGCACTAAAATATTGTTCATGTCTGATTTTACTGTAACATTCAAAATTGGGTGAATTATTCTAAAATTGGGTGAATATTTGTGCATGACTCATAAAAGCCCTGCAAATCACAGGCAGCTCCGGAAAGGGTGACATAGCTACACCAGCATTTTGCCTCTGCCATAATGAGCTTTAATTATGTAATTATTTCACACTTCAAGTGATTTGCACATGTTGTTCGTGATCCTAGAAGCCATAAGTAGTAACATATGAGAAATGATAAGGCTCTGTCCCCAAAGCTAGATGTCTGCAAGTAGCAGGAACAACAGAAAATCCTTAGAAATCTTGTCAGAGCTGAAACATCATTTTCCTGCAAGATCATAACAACTCTTACCCTGTTCAATCTCGCACTTTTTGGATATTCTCTTTAAACAGGATGCACCCCTGCTGAGGCCTGAGCTAGATTAGCTCTCCACACTCAGACTGAACTGCTCAAATTTAAATTTGTGTTACTGAAAGCTGGAAGTGTATAGGCAGCAGAACATAATTTGGGGTTTAACAACAAATAGGAAACAAGGAGATGCTTTTCATTGCATTAGGCATATTAAAGACTGGAGATTTACTGCACATACAAACTCTCTGGAAATGATCAGTTGTTCCACTTAGGTTAAAAAAACCCTGCAATTGTCTTTGCAAAACAAATCATTAGATTTGCATACAATCATACTGTGTAGCCACATGAAAATAAATTATATTTTCTGCTTGCATTTCTATTGCAGATTTAATTGATGTAACAGTGCAGAAAACTGAGACAAAATTTTATTTCTTCTGCCTTTTAATTACCATCTGCTAACATAAGATTACATTTCTTAAAGTGACTGGGTCTACCTGCCAGCTGAATTTTTCGCCTGATTTCCTCAAGCTCTGGCAGCTGCCTTCGTTATTGGTGAAAATGGCATGGCAAAGCTAGCATGAAAAATGAGGCTAAGCACCTGTCACTTCATTTTTCTGCAAAGAAACAAAGAAAACACATGAAGCTCTCTGCTCTGCACCATCTATACTCAGCAACAATTTGCTGCAAATAGAATAAAGCATCATCTTGTTCTTGCACAGAGAAAGAAGCATGACATATAAAAGCACCTCCAGCAACCTACATATTTATGATAATCAGAAAAGATAAATCTCTGAATAAACAGTGCAAGGAAATAAAACAAAGAAAGTGTGCTTCTATAAATAGAACCATTCCCTAAATACCTACTGTTTGGTGATAAGAGCTTTACTATTGAACTTCACCTAACAAGCTGCAGAGTCAAGCCTCCTATTATTTCCTTCTACAGCACAAAGAGCCTCCCATTACAGCATGAATCAGCCAGGTACTAAGCACATTAAGCCCATGAGTAATCTCACTGCAATCACAAGTGTTTGGATGCTTCAATATTTTCTAGAATTGAGCCCTTGATCCCGGTGAAAGATGGCTAAGGCGTGATGGGTTTGGAGCCAATGCCTGCTGGAAAAGGTAAGCATTACATCAGAACCAGCTGTTTGAACATCCTTTGAAACCTGTCAGCTTTTATGAGTGGGAGAACTCACCTGAAAAGAACCCAAGAATGGAAACTATGGAGGAGGGCAAAGCAAAAGGCATTAAAAAGCACATTGTACCAGCTTGTTTCTACTGATTTTTCTGCTTCATCACAAAATAAGTGTGGTTATGTCAGCTGCTCTTTCCCAAAAGCAAAATAACCCTTTTAGGATGCCTGGAGCAGTGCTGACCTAGTTAAACTAAAACCAGGGCTGGATCCCCTATTTCCCCCAAGCTCAGAGTGAACATTTTGGCTAATTTGTACCAGGTCTTATCTGCACCCTCCCCAGAGTACAGAGCTACAGCAGGAGCTCTGATTGCCTGAGAGGAAAAGGAGTGAATCTGTGAGATAATTCCTTTAAACCAGTGCAAAACTAAGGCGAAGGGGTATGGGTAGATTCTCCTGTGACTGAGTCACAGCCTGGTTTTTCCAACATGTGGAATATCTAGAGTCAACTGCCACCTTGAAGAAATTTTACCTCCACTAAAATACACCAATTGTGAGCTGTGATGGCTCTTAAGAAATGCACTGCACAACCAAAAGGAGCAAGTAACTACAGAATGGACTGAAGTAATGGGAATTTTCTGGCCAAAACTTACCTCTGTGGTCTAACAATACCAGAAACTCAATTGTGACACAAGATGTTGCTGATTTTGCTTGAAGATAATTTTCTGCCAGGCAGGATTCAGAGAACAGCACTGCCTACTTTGCACAGTGACAGTTAAATCTTGCAAATCAAATCAAATCTATAGATTTGATGTTTCTGCAATTGTGTTTTCTATTGTGTTTTTCTCCCATCCATTTTCTTATTTTCTGCCAAATTTTGAGGGAGCATCTGTAAATGATTTTGCTGAAGTGTGGCAGGAACTATGAACAATCTTGATTTTACAAATGGTCCAGAAGCTGCCTAAAGGAAAGGCCTCAAGTTATCAGATGCTGAAGTTTGTTTATACAAGGTCACCAAAAATCTGTGATACAAATATAAGCTAATCCTTTTATAGAATTCTCTAAGTATTTTTCCAATCAGAAAGACCCTCATTGCTCTCATTTTAAACTTTATTTCAGTCTCTTCTTTTTTCCTCCTTAGCAGAGGCATGTAAAACAAAGCTTTATTTTATGGAGACATTTATCTTTGCTCCATGAAGTTACTATAGTCATCCTCTAATCCAAAAGATCCATGAGAAGCCAAATCACCAACTTTAAACAAAAGTTTGAAGCTATATCTAAAAAGTGTCCAAAATACTCACTCTGTGAGATTCAGTTTTTACACAAAACCGAAGTTGTCCTGTTTTCCTCTGGGAATGAATATGCACATGTCCAAAAATTGAATTTCTTTCCTTCTGCTTTGCCAAAAGAAAGGCTTTTAGAAGGAAACACCATGAAGAGATCTGAAATTTCAGTCATCCTGGAATGAACAGAAGAGTTTATGGGGTAAATATATACTCTATTTCATCCATATTTATGGAATGATAATTAAATTTTTTGCATGACAATCTTTGCTGAAATTCATTTGAGCATCTAGTGGGAAGTGTGAGGAGTCTTATTGGTCTATTTCTTTTTAAAGACACTTCTAAATTTTGTGAGACTGGGACTGAAATATCACACCAATTACTAGTGAATTTCCAAAGAAATCCTTAGCAGTGCATTTTAGCACTTACAGTGAGGACTCCAGATCAGGGTCAGATAATAGCAATGCTACGTGGGCTGTTGCTATCTTCACTTTTATTGCCACCTCTTATAATCAGTGTGTTAAAATACACATTCTAATGCTTGCAACAAAAAGAAAAATTACTTCTGTTAGCAAAGTGCCAGGCTGCAGTGATCTCACCCAAGGCAATGATGTATAGAGCTGTGTCATGCAGGGACCTTGGCCATCACACCTTCCTGATGATAAAGGGCAGGATTTGGTCACTGCTTGGTGTCAAAAATTGGCAATACAGATGTTTCAGGCAACAAGATCGGGAGTTCAGTAGGTGGCAGCCTTCCCCTGGAGTTGGTGTGGAACCAAGGCACCCCGTGCTGTTAACCCCGGAGATGTTCTGGGAGGAAGGAGATGCTAAAGAGAGAATTTTACCACACAAGGTCAAAGATCCCAAAGCCTCTTTCCACAATATCAGTGGCAATCGAGCTCCCTGTTCAAGCTGCCTTTCTGGGGGGTCTCAGCCCATCAGATTTCCTCTTGTCACACCAGCAGGGTCGGGAATTGTGTGGTTTGTGTTGCAAATGGGCAAAAAGCTGATTTTTCTGGGGCACCTGCAGCTTAGGTTGTTCAAACCAGGACAACACCAGCACATTGCTCCCAGAGCATGTCACCAAAGCTCCAAGGCTCACTAGATTAAAGCTTTAATGTAAAGAAATATTTGTCACAGCTATTCCTCATGACTAAACACATACCTGGGTGGATTTAACTTTTCCCTTTTGGCCGTACTCGCATTAGTTTTAATTATGAAAGGAAAATAAAATCAATATATTTATAAAAAGCCCTACCCAAACCTCTGAAAAAAAACCAGTCTACATTATTTTAAAGATGTGGTAAATAAAAAGCCTGCTTTTAAGAAAGAAATACTAAAACATTTCAACTTGTGCCACCAATATTGAAGCATGCAATTAGAAATGCACATAGATTTTTAAGGTGCTCTTCTTACACATTAAATAAATTGTGCACCATGGGCTAAATAACCACCTATAGGCTCTGCCATTCTTATAACCAATTTCAATATGGCAGCTTTTATCTGTAGACACATTCAGAATCCCTGAGTCTTCATGTATAAAGCAATAAACTTAGTGAACAGTCATTTAAACCTTGATTCCTAAAGAAAAGTTAGTAGAAGAAAAACAATATATATGTATATATAATGTGTACTTAATTTGAAGGAAAAATATTCACGTTTTCTTTGTGCTACCTTACTTGAAGGTAAGCAAGTGCCTGTCTGTGGCATTAAGAGTGTTTAAGAATTTGATGTCAGAAGACTCTGACTGTGGTTATCTTTAAGACAAAGAAAAAATCACCAGAATTCATCATTTCATGAGGCAGATCCTTTGAAAAACAAATAGTCATGTTTCTGAACTCATAAAAGACAATTTCTGTCATCTAGCCTTGTGAACTACCATATACCACAAGCCAAATATCCTCTCTCAATTATTTCTCGATCAGGCCCATAATTTCAGACTGGGTTATGGAAACTTCTTCAAAAGGATACTCAGACTTTATTGAGGGAAAATATTCATCCCCCTATTTAGGATAGTCTGTTGGTACCCCTGACATGAATTCCAGTCTTAACTACACCCCTCTTTATGCCACAGAAGCCAATCTCCAACTTCTTGTCCACATTTCCACCCTGTTCCTTTTGCTAGGCCTTCATTATCCACTGCTAAACCATTTATTTTAAATGTACTGTACCCTAATGCTGGCTGGGGTTTACTGCACAACTACAAGGCTCCAAAAATAGCAGATGCACTCTTCTCAATTACACAGAGCATTATTTCACACAACAGTCTTAAAAGCTCAGTAAAGAGATAGTGTGAGCAAAGGTGAATTTTTGTATATTTGGTCCTTTGACTAGATCTGTGGTTTAATAAATGAAAGAGCTTAAGATACACCCAGTACCAAAGGCTATTGAAGGACTGACCCAACACAGTGTAGTATCTTACAGAGCTCTTCCTTTCCCAACCCTAATATTAACCAAAGTTTTTTGCATTTCTTGACTCTTT
The DNA here is from genome assembly GCF_021018805.1 of Prinia subflava. NCBI lineage: Eukaryota > Metazoa > Chordata > Aves > Passeriformes > Cisticolidae > Prinia > Prinia subflava. Next base: position 8,676,399 of record NC_086261.1, read on the forward strand.
CCTGACTATGTTCACATTTTCATAGAGATGCAGCTGATATTCTGAGCTAGCAATGCACAGATAATGGAAAGTCAAAGTTTTGCCTTCCCCAGAGAATGGCCAGAGCATCCTTTGACTCACTTTCTGAAAGACAGGGAAGTCAACACTTGTTACTTTGAGGTATATTGGAAGATTTCCTTGTCTGAATTTCAGAGGATACATCACCACTTTTTCTAAGTAAGCTCCTAAATTGCAAAACCTGACCTAAAGCATTTCACTGAGGGACAAGGAGAATACTGAGGAATGTTCTGACAAATACCAGGTGCAGTCATTTTGGTTACATAGGAAATGTTCTCATATATTTGCAGAATGTGCTGAAAATGCAGTGTGAATATCAAAAAGCTGAGCAGGTCTTTCAAGTCATTTGCTGTCCATATGCAACATCATTATCTAATATCAATCCTGTCTCTCCCAAAGAAATCAATATTAGGCTGTGTGCTAAGTTCATATTTTATTAACTACTCCATAGAGCAGAAAGTGCATGTGCTCAGTTAAGCTCCCCCACTGACTGTCATTTAAAGGTGATGAAATCTTTTAGATCCAAAACCTTCCCCAACATGCTACAATTTTACACCAACTACAACAAAGTTATTGATGAAAAGGATAGGGGGAAAAGGCAAGATAGCATCGTCTCAGATTACCTGGGCAATTTCAAACATCTGTCCTGTTTTCATAACACGTATGTGGAAAGGGAGAAGAAATCAGGACTCATTTATGCACTACACCAGTTATCTGCACTACAGCCCTCTGCTGTAAAAGAATAAACTGTTTGAGGCATCACAGCTACAAAACTTTGGCAAACTGCATTTAGCAGGCTGCTGGGAGGTCTGTGCAAACAATAATAATTTGTGTCAGGACTTATGTTAAGGGTCATTGTGACTTCTTAGAGTAATGAGGCTAAACAGTGTGACTTTCTTATTAGTAGATAATATATTCACAATATTTAATAACTAGTTATATTGTGGTCCTATGACAAATTCATGACTGGGTATGAAACATCCCACAATTGTCTACTATTTCCAGCCAGCTCATTTATATTAAAGGAACTTTGGGAACTAAACTTCTGCTGTAACTCAATTTTATGGCATGATACACTGCATATTAAGGTTTATATCAAAAGTTTGCAGGAAGCTGTAGACAGATGCTCATGACTCTGCAAATCAGAATGAGATTACCTTCTAAACCCAGCTCTTTTCAGAAGTTTAGTGAAGGTCAGCAAAGACCAAGCAAATCCACTTGGCAATTTTGGGACAGGACTCTTCCTGTCTCCAAAAAGATCCATTTGCTTTTTCTTGATATCTTCCTTATGACATATTTTCCTACTGTCATAGCTTCTTTTTGCCATGTCTTTTTTCCAACTACTTCTGACCATGAACCATTTGATAACACATTGACATCTGCTTTTTATCTAAAAGTCAGTTATTCAGTCTCATGGGACACAAGAAACCTCAGACTGCAGCCTACATGTAGTCAAATAGAGATGAGTGACCAGAAGAGCACTGGTTATTTATACTCTGTCCTTCCCAAACCCTTCCAACAGTCAGCTTTTGATGATGTCCTCAAAGAGCAAAATCTATATTTGAAGTTTTTTTCTGCTTTTAGGTTTTATATACCTTTGCCATTCTTCACTGCTTAAGGCTCTGCACTTTCAACACCCTTTTTTTTTTTTTTTTTTCCCCTCAGTTTCTATGCTTGCTTCAGGCTGGCCCATCAATTTTATGCAACTGATGTAAATTTATTTATGGTCCTCAATTCCAATCTGGTCTACATCAGGATTGTCTGCAGGCAACTAAGGAAGTTCAGGAATGTGGGGAAAGTGAATCTGTCAGTATATTGTCTTTTTCTGTAGAGGAGTTCAAAAGTAGAAAGTTTTCTCTGATTCTGCTACTAGTGTCTTCAGCTAAGAGCTCGGTTTTACTACTTCACTAAACATCACAAGACTCAGACTTTACCAAGAAAGCCACAAAGACTTTAACAAAGAAAACCAGGATAAAATCCCATGATGGGAAAATCTACTTTCCTTTGCAGTGATGGATACTGCAGGTTGGGAGAAATGAGAAAATATTCTGGGTGAGAGACGTGAAATGATCTGGGAATGGCCGCTCAACCCAAGATCATCTCCGCAGACTCCCATATTTTTATCACCTCCCCTCACCCCAATCCCTACCAGAAGTTTACCACTATTTCCATATTTTCATTATGGTTCTTGCTCAGACCAGAATTAGTTTTGTCTGAAATGATCTTTATACCCCCCTTTCTTGATATTTTTCCTTCCTTCACACAGTTTAATCATGTCTTGATTAAGCACCTCTGTAGGAGCTCTATCATCAGCCAGATGCTATCAAAAGATTTTTACCTTTCCATCCTTATATTATATCTCCCATTCGTTTTTCAATCACAATAACACAAATTCCTGCAATGCAAAATATCATTTAGCACCATGTTTCACCATGGAATATGTAGAAGCTTTACTATTCTACTACTGGCTCTTGCAGGAGGTTAAACCTTTTCCCTACACTTTTTAAGTCTCTTCTATCAGAACTGCTCTGTATTTTTACTACTTCTGCTTTTAATTTACAGCTGTCTTCTCTCACTCAAGTGCAACCTTTGCCTTGCTTGCTATCTATATGCAAGTCACTTTTCACAGTTCTGTAAAGCATTATCTCATTATTCTGTCTCTCACTGTTGAGCATTTTCAGACCCTCCGTGTGAAAGATGAGATATAAAAATAAATTGAATTGGAATACATGATGCTAAGTCCTGAACTTAAACAGACTACACCCACAGTGCATATATAATTTGACAGCTACAGGCTATGCTTTCATGGCGTACATCAAAAGGATTAATGCAAGGGAATTAAAGTTCCAACCATCCTGGGTAGTCTGACCTAAACATCAGGCTCATGGCCGTGTGACCCCGGGTTGCTATTAAACAATCTGCCAGAGAGGAATTGGGGTGATTACAGCAATGACTGCTGTGTGCCAGAGCCAAACTCCCAAATTCACCTGGAAACATTCCTGTCTCCTCTTCCTGATATCCAGGTAGCATCCAGCCTTCATTAACACAACATGAGAAGGCATTTGCAAGCTCACAGACTTCTGCCAGACAAAACCAAACCAACAACAAAAACCCCAAGCAAAAGCAGGATGATTTAGAGCACTTCTAAACAGGAAACCTGTGTAGTATGGAGCTTTGAGTGTTGGCCTTGATAAAACTGGACAAATATTTTCATCCTAAGGAGGAACAGCAAAAATGAAAATACTGAGGATGTAGGTTGATACAAGGAAGAGGAAAAGCTTCATCCAGCTGTGTGGGTCTTATAAAATTCAGAGCATTTTTGCTTTCCATTGGTATTTCAACTCACATAAAATAAGAGGGACAGAGATATAAGAAACTTCATGCATCAAATCCTGTAAATATGATTATTTTGACATTAGAAGAACACAAAGTATTACATCCCATATCAATGTATGCAGATTTAAGATTTATACTTGTTTCACTTTGTGGCAAAACAATACGAGAACACACCAGAGAATCACTAGAAGTCATTCCAATTACTCTAACTTCAGTTAACTCTGGTGCAAGAGCTCTGACTTTGAAACTCACTTTAATCCCCAAAATAAGGTAGTATTAAAGTGATATGAAGAATAAATAATGAATTGACTTGGATTTTTTATTTACAAATATATAAATCACTATGATCTAATTCCATCTAGTAAAACCTTAATCTGAAATGGCTCATGTGGCTTTTGTTTAAATAAAATAATTAAAATTATTAAAAATCTTCAGATTTTAAATTGTAGACATGTAAGACACTCAGATTCTAGGCCTGTTTGAAAATTCAGTTCCACAGGACAGCTTTTCCTGCACTGACTGCAATAGGATTTAAACTTTCATGCCTGCTTATTAATCTGCTAAAAGATCAAGCCCTAAGAGAGGCATTAATTTTTCACTATAGGGAAAATTATTTTTTACTGCAGTGAAGCTCAAAACTGTAACTATATAAGGACTTTTTATTTTTAAACACTGAAAAAAACAGTACTAAAAAAGCCTTTGCATGTTCCTTCATAGTGCTGAAGCGCACAGTGTATTTCCCAAAAACAAACATCTCTCTGAGCCTAATGGGATGTCACATGTGATGTGGTCCTTCATCATTTCATGTCAATTAAAATGGTTGGAAGTTATTTCATTTTCAGAATTTATATTGTAAAATATAGATATTTTTACACATAAGAAACACCTGTTTTCACCACTTTTTTCCTACTCAACACGAGTTATGTTTATTGTGGGTTATTTTCTCCCTCTAGACAACAGTGACATAACATTGGTAAAGCTGCCTAATAATGTAGGAAGAATTTAGCCAAGAGCAACAGCCATTGTGAAGTGAATTCAATCCTTTCAACAAACCTCGACTAAAAGTAATTTTACTCAGGTAAAACTTGATATTTTACCTCAAGCCTTCATTTAGAAGTTAGTTACCCACCAGTACACAGATTTTAAATCCTCGTGGCATATATTGAACAAAACAAAATAGAATAAATGTTTTTAAAGAGAAACAAAGGAAGATTATGTACAAGCCGGCAAGTAGAAACGTTATAGGAATATTTATTGTAATTATCAGCCAACTTTACATTTTAATGATCTAAGTTTAAATTAGGGAGGAGCATAAAACACGGGCTATAAAGAAGCAATTCCATTTATCCCACTAATAAGTTGCAACCTGTTTCCGTTTTATGAGCGTGCACATAAATGCATTCAGTTAACATGAATTATGTATGCATGCCTGAATGTTCATGAACCATTTCTAACAGCTCTAGGTTATTGCCAATCTGATATCCTGAGAGTAAGTTATCCTCAAGGATGTATGGAAGTGGCAAACTCAGCCCTGTGCCCTGTTTGTCTGTTTCTGCTTGGGAGTGCTGAGGAGAAGGGATTTTAAATTTCAATTCTGGTGCTGCAGATGGGTGGCCTTTAACTCAGGGGTTGCTGTAAGAGAGTCCTGATGCCTCTGAGAAGCTGGTCCTGCCTGCTGGATTTACAGAGCTGTCTGCCAGTTTCCCACAGAGAGATGAAAGAATCCGGGGACATTTCAGCAAGGATAGATGGTCTGGGAAAGGGGCATGGTAAAAAAGCACCGTGCTGCTTGGAAAAATTATGTTAAATTATGCTTGGGGTTTGTAAATAATGAAGCACAACCAGAACTATTCAGCTTCTAGACACAATCTATTATTATTACCATCATCATTTTAGAGTTCTGGTTTGCTTATTCTGGAACCTGAGTGCTGAAAAAAGATCACTGAAATCACTGTTCAAGAAAATTTATGAATATTCCTCTCCCTCTACAATGAATTGGCAGATTACCTGAGTCTCAGTTTATGCTGCTTTCACCTTTCTCTCATCCACAGAGCTGCTCTGTCCTGCAAGCAGCAGACTGACAAAATGTGCTCACAGGTAGTACAAACCAGAGGAATACTATTGAACAACAATATTACTAACAGAAGACAAGGAAAAGAAAAGAAAGAAAGATTCTTGAACCCAATATGCAAATTATCACAGGCCAAAACAGGAATATAAAAGAGCAGTCAGGAATTTAAGCTATGTAAAGGATTGTTTGTTTGACTGGTGTGAGGGTATGATGAAAAGGACAACAGACAAGCAGAATTTTAGAAAGAAAATCCAGATGCAGACTGGGCAAATGTGGGATGCAGCACAAAGAAAATCCTAGACAGAGCTTTTGAGTCTGGGTACCAGCTGAAAACAATCTCTTGTTGTTTGATCCTCCTATGCTCAAGGAAAAGGTACTTGGCATGTCTTTTTAAATAAACAGGATTAGATGAAAGACATTTGTCTCCAACATCAAGTTCTCCTTCTAACTGGAACAAACTTGTGAGACTAAATGCTTGACTAACTCAAAACCAGTGACAATGTTTTTTGAAAAGCCTTCCAGTGTTTTCATTAACATCATATGCACCATGGCAGTGAGGTGGCCTGCATTTTAGCAGTTCAAAAAATAAAATTTCATGTTACAGTTTTACCAATAAGCTGTAAAAACACCCATTCTGAAAGTCGCTGTGAAGTTTGATAACCCATTACACTAAGTAACATTTCTGGGGGCTAATCTGTACTGATGACTCAAGACATACAATCTCTTTCCTACAAACCTGATTTCTGGCACTGGAAATAACAGCACAGCTGTGAGATATGCTGACTCCAGTATTTAACATCAAGAACTTTGAACACAAGATCTCAGTTGTAATCAAGCAGCTATATATGTTTAATGTAATTCTGTCACTGTGAAGCACAAGCTCTCCTTTCTTTGAAGAACTTGCATGAAGGACAGATCCAGAGCCATATTCTAAGGAACAGCCTGTGATACTTCTGCATAAAATGAGTAGTACAACCAAAATTCTGAATTTATGAATCACATAACATGAATAAAAGAACACATACTTAATATCACAGACTTTTCCTGAGAGGCCAACAAACTACCAGAATATGCTGGTGGCTCCATTTTACAGCCCAGATGATTTTCTTCAGTTGTTATTTTCAACCACTGCAACATGCCTACAAATGAAGTATAAGAATTAATATCAAGAACAGTCATGGCCTTAGAGAAGATTTGGGTCTAGGCATTCTCAGACAAAACACGTGACTAAGTCATTACAATATTAAGTCATTCAGCAATACTGAATGTTATCAGTTTATGAGGGCGAGACAGAAACTGCCTGGCTGAGTAATAGCAAAGGTTCACTTAATTAATTTCCAATCTCCAGCCAGGCCCATGATCAGATACTCTGGAGGAAAGGGTGACTATGCTGGCAATTTTACTGTCATGTTAAACCTCATTTGTGTGCCAAATAAAAGCCCAGGGAGTGTCCATGGCCACACAGAATCCACCTCCCCTGCTGGTCAGCCCAGGTCCTGGTTACACCTCCCAGTGGCTGAGCTGGGCTGGACTCCCAGCAGCTGCACACGTTCCTTCCTTTTTCTCAGCTTCATCTTTCTGCTTGATTTTGTTGACTCCATGGAAATGGAGCCAACTTTTCTGCCAGTTTTAAAGGATTTCGCCTTGAAATAAACAGAAAAATGCCCATCTATAATAGCTGCTAATTTAGTTCCTAATCTGTGTTATGCCAGACAGGAAGTTTCTTTGGCTGACTTTGAGGGAAACAGTAAGAAGCACAGAAATGAGAAAGGGCAAGATTTATCTAGGAGGTGGCAGCAGCTAAACTCTTCAGCTAATGCAGCTGCTGACATTTCCAGCCATTCAGAGCATTCCTCCCTAGGGAGAATAAAGCTAAAAGAAACTACTTAGTATGAAACTACTGGATGTCCATTAAAAGTCATTCTAGTGGTGAAGATGAAGAGGCTCATTGGCAAAATACTCTTTGTATAAATCTAAAAACAACATTAAAAGCCATCCAAAAAGCAGGCAGTTAAATAGATTCTCTCACACTGAGAACCAGCAGTACAGGAGACTAAAATGGATTCTAGGAAAAAAAATTACTTTTGATTCAAACCACTGATAAAGAGATTTCCCAGTCAATGTCTGTGTAATGCTGAAGAGAATGATTTTTTGCACAAAGCCCTAAGAGGTCCTAGAAAATATGATTCAAAGAACAGTTTTAGAAGTAAAATTCAAAGAAATTTTTAGGGATGGCAGATTACTTTCTTCTATTAACACATCTTACAAAGGATAACAGAAATAAAAAATAGCTCTGTTCTAATGAAGTATGGGAGTTAAAGGTTCTATCTATTCAAACACTATGGAAATTATGGAATCTGGGCTGGTAGTAACATCTGATGCTAATAAACTTTAAAAATTAATGGAGCCTTGATGATTTAAACTGATGATGATTTCCTCAAAATATCTTTAAAATAACCAACCTATGAAACAGGATTGGCAGTTTTAGGAAAAGCAACTTTCCAAGGTACCTGCCTATGATGGTATCCAACTCCAATAAATGAGAATACACCAACCATCTCTGAACATGAGTCTCCCATGGAACATTCAGTAGTAATTCCATAGCCCTATTCCCTTATGCACAAAATGTTTCTGCACAGTAACCCTCCAGGATACAAATCAAAGCCAGCACTTCAGTGCTTCAGGCTTTTTACAAAACAGCAACAATTCCTGCTCCCAGAACTCCAAACTTGCTGGCTTACCTATATATTAGTCCTGTTTCTAGTGGATAGCTCTGGGAATGGGTGAAGACCATGAAATAGGAATGGAAAATGGCTCCACAGAACTACTGTTTTACCTCCATAAGTAGATACCTTGGTCAAGTCTATAATTTATGTTCCCTCTAGACACTGAAGTCACAAGCAAGGCAATGCATTCCCTGATTTAACCTGATTTTCTAAGGGCATGGGTTTAAGTGCTGCTCACTGACCTCCCTCCTCATCCGAGTTCACTGCCCATAATGAGGTTTTGTGAACTTCACTGTTAGATTTAACACTTTTGTTTCACATTCATCTTATCTGTTCACCACCTCCACAGCTGGACAGAAAGTCAAGACATTTAACCCTTTATAAAAGCTGGCAAGATTGATAAATCTTTTACCTTATTATATAAGCCTGAAATGAAAAGCTTAAAGAGACAAAAAACTTAAGTGGGAATCTTTGTCAACTTCTGTGAATGCCATTTAAGAAAACTGAACAGAAAATAGATGTACATGGAGAAGGCGGTTAAGGAAAACATTTCAATTCATTTTCAGCAAATCTGGTTTTCTGCTTTGCTGTTGAAATGAAAGCAGAAGTGGCAACAACTCCATGCCTACGCTTGTTATTGCCTACTCAAGAATCAAGTGCTCTTTCACTCAAGACTTGATTGTTGGAAAGAAAATAAACTGTCAACCGGTGAGACTTGCTATCAAGCTGGAAAGTGAGAAAGGCTTGCTTGCTGCTGCTAGTCTTGGGATTTCATCAAAATGGCTTTTAGAAGCACATTCTTTTGCTGTAATCCTTGAAGAAGCTCTCTTAGAGGAATAGCCTGCAAGGAGATCAGAGGGAAAGAGCCCCCCCACCCAGGCCTGTTTTCCTTAGTGTCCTTGCCCCTGTAATTGAGACAACGTGGTCCAACAGAGAAAAAAAATGGGATTCAAGGGGCTTCAGTTCTTCTCTTAGTTCTGTTAGTGCCTTGTTTTTACACATAGGAAAGCCATTTAATCTTTCTCTACTTCAGTTTTCCCATCTGTAAGACACGACCGATATTCAGCTTTTAATGACACACTAGGAGGTCTCAGATGATGTCTATTTACTCAAGCTAACTTGCAACAAATTAATTTGGCATTTGATCAAACCTCATGTTCTCTGTTCTCTGACAAACAGCCTTCTATGAGTGTAACCCCCCTCCACTCTCTGGGCAGCAGTTGCTCTCTTTGTGCTGCTCACAACCCAAACTCCAAGCTAAAAATCAGTTTGCATGAAAAATGTTAAACAAAAGCTTCTTGGTCTGCTACTGGCTGTCACACAGGTGTGAAAGTCTTCTGGGAGTAACCCTAGGAACAGCTCCAGAATGCATACAGCATCCCACTGTGTCACCACTCAGTTCTGGCTCTCTAAGCAGCACTTCAGCAGGAGATTGCAAATATTGCTAATCTAAAGAAGACAGAGCAATGGGGATTGGAGCAGAAACTATTTTAAGTGATGTGACTAATAAGTCCAAAAAGATAGTAGCAGTTTCATTAGATTTCATTTATTAGTTGCTTGTGGAACAGCTTTCAATGAGACCTATACACCAGGGTCTACATATTAGTTAATAATATTTCAAGGTCATACTTACCCTAAAAAGATGTCTTCTAGATAATTAAAGGTAATTGACCCAGGTCAGTATTCTTATTAAACAGCAGCAGTGAAGTACCAAAAGATGATTTTCATAGACCAGATTAAAATATACATAATATGGGCCAGTGTCAATATAACCTGAATGGGAGAAGACAATGCAGGACAGCAAACTGGAAAAAAAAAGAGTCATAATTTTACCACTAAATTTAGCCCAAAAGACTGGTGTTTATTCACATGAGTAAATAATACTGTACATGAAAGAGTAATATATGCAGAAGTTAGAATTTTTAAGGCTAAATTGCATCCAGTTTACACAGTAGACACTTAGTGCAGGCCTTTACTGTACGGTTTAGCAAGAAGAAGCCCACATGGCATGTTAGCCAAAGATTGATTTAGCCCATGTAGTCCTGGTGCCCTGTCTTTGTCAGATGCTTAAGGAAAGGTTATGAACACAAGACAAGCATAGCGTATGTCCTGCCAATTGTCAGCAAACCTGCAGTTTTGAAATTTCTTGAGCTGGAGCCTGCCCCTATATCAGTATCTTTAATGGCTCTTTACGAACTAATTTTTCCCTGAGTTTATCTAACCATTTTAAGAACCTATTTCTACTTTGGCATCTTCAGTGTCCTGTAGCAAGAACTTCCACAATTTAACTGGGTGTTGCCTGATCACTTCACTTGTTTTTTGTCAAGTGAAAATAAATAATCACTCTCTTCACTCACTTCATGCCCCTCCTAACCTTATGTAGCTCCAGCATATCTTGCCTCCCCCTTATTAATCACCTTTTCTCAAAACTGGAGAAAGCCAGGTCACTGAATGCTCCCTTGCACAGAAGCCATCACATCCCTCTGATCATGTTGTTTCCTTTTGTACATCCACAACTTGCATCATATTCTTGAGCTGGAACAGCTGGAATTGCACAAAGTATTCAAAAATGAGGTTGCACCCTGTATTTTATTCTAAATGTGGAAGATATTAAGGACATAATTTATAACCCTTAATGCATTTATAGCATGCCCCAATTCCTCCTATTCAACAGTCACAGTATGTCTCTGTTCTTCATGTTTTGTCCTCAGCCCAGCTCTGTGCTTTCCATCATCCCTTCACCTATGCTCTGTCAGCATCACATCTTTATTCTTATCCTCAGTTTCTTCTGACCTTATCCTTCAGAGATGCTTCTCAAGTACGAGGCAGCAAATTCCCTGACCCATATCCCTGAAAATCTGGAGGATTTATGGTGCTTCCCCCTGTATCCAAGCTTTGTGCACTACCCAGACTTACATGCTGCATAGTATCTATTGCTATAGTCTGCCCATCTGCCTTAGCAGCTCAAACCAGAATTCTAGCTTCAGACACATTCCCTGCACACTTTTCAGATATTTTAAGGTAACTTTTTATATATAAAAATATGTAAAAAAGGCATTTTTCCTATAGAAGTAACGCTAAGTAAGACATACTTGCTCAGGTGCAATCCCAAACACAGTTACATAAAGCAGGCATCACAAACTGTGGGTCTGGTCCTGTGCACTTCTCACAGCCACATGGACAAAGAAAAGTTACCTTCAGGGCAGGCTCAGCTCATGCAGGGGGCAAATTATCCTTCAGAGATGCTTGTACCTCATTGACTATATTGAGAATCTAGGACATGTGTGATCCTAAAATTAACATTTCAGTTAAGTGAGATGACTCTGGAATTTTCTAGGACAAAACAACTTGGGGTTATATGAAAACAGAGCAGCAGTTAAGAATCCAGCCTAGACTGCCTTCACCCCAATATCCTAAACCTTACAGGCAATAACTTAGGTTTTAAACCCACTTTTTTCCAGGTAGATTTTATATAGTTAAAGGCAGACCATACAACAACTGTGGCCTGTGCCAAGCAAAATTCCCAGGGTGTTTGCTTCTGTTGGGAATAATGGCCAAAGGGGGCAATTCACTGAAACTTCAGCTATTGGGTTTCCTGCTTTCCCCATAAACTTTTACAAACGGGATTTCAAAAGGGTCTAGTTCACATCCAAATGTTTCTTCATGGCAAAGATTTCTTTTCAGCAACACACAGCTGGAGGTCCAAGAATAAGCAGCAAAGCCACAGCATCTGCAAACTCTCTCCTCCTTTTCCTGAATGCTTCCTACATTTGAATTGCATTTCTTGTCTTGGTTTCTCAGCCTTCTAGTGTTACTTTAATGCAATTGCCTAGTTAGTAGAACACTTCTTGCCCTCCCTTTCCTTGGAGCAGCCTCATGCTTCAGATTGACACAATAAAACCAAACCTCAAGAATCTTTCACACAAATGGCACACAGACCAATTGGCTCTGGGTGCTGCTTGCTGCATTTTTATTTTCATTTTTTCATCATGACTGTAAAGCAAAATGAACTGAAGGGAGTGAAACCACAGACACTAATGTACATGTAAGACTTCAGCTGAAGTCTCCAAAAAAGCAAGAGTACCCACCCACTTCCTCAGAGGAACCTAATCTTTCACCCACATCTCCATAATCCCACAATAGCAGAGAAAGGATTTGCTTGCAGAATTTCATCTATGGATCTGCAGTATCAGGTTTTGTATGAGGGTGAGACTCCACAGAAAAATTAGGACAAACTGTTTATATCCCACCTGTAAACAGGGAATGACAGCAAAAGAATTAAAAATACCCACCTAAACTAGTCAAAGCAGGAGTCAAGGAGCTTAGTCTTGTAATACTCCATTTTTGAGCACAACAGCATTCATCTTGAAATCAAAAATAGTGATTCAAATTGTAGTGATAATATGGAATGCTTCCAGGCAAATGTTACATGAGAATATTTACTTTCCCTGTATTTCAGATAAGGATGAACAACTTTCTTTTTCCCTCAGTTCTCTAGAACTACTTTATCCATCTGCTACTTGTTGATATTTCTTGCAATTATCATGGGCAACACTTGGTTTACTCAAGAATGACTACTACACACCCCAAAACTTAATTCATTGAAAAAAACCCTAAACCTTTATCCAGAATCATCTCCCAAATCCATTTAGGTAATTTTTTATTCTACTATCACTTTTTGCCAAGGAAAATTGGTACTAGAAAGGTGTATGAAAAAGAGGCTGTTATTCACTTTACACATGGAGTGAGCAATTGCAGCACAAACTCAACCCTTACACCTGCCCTATGAACACTCTTCCTTCAGTGCTTCTCCCACTGCCCCCATTGCTGTGACAACAAATGGTGGTTCTTCCAACAGGTGCAAGTGTTTGCAAGAATTTAATTCAAATTATCATATCATATTGCAGATGAAAAAGCAAGAATGGCAGCATTGCTGGAAAGCATCACCCAAAACTATTATATATATATATATATGAATGCTGCTGTGTCATCAGACACAGGAGAAGTTTTTTTCATTCATTTAAGCAGACACTTTTTGCTGTGCTAATTAAACCACCACCACAGTGGTATTACTTTAGAATAACAAATGTGGTCAGAAGAGAGACATGAAAGTGTGACTCCAGATTTTCTCTGCATTAGTCAGAATGGTGAATGCACAGACCAAATGCCAGAGAAACAAAATGCTACAAGCTGACAATAAAGGCTGAATCTAGGATGCCTCTGAACGGGCCATCACTGCTTTGTTGTGGAGCTTGTGTGAGCTCATCAGACCTGTGGCCTTTCCAATCAAGCCAGAAGTGCCTCAGTGTGTTGGACAGGTAGCCTGAGTGCTGCAGAGATGCAGGGAAGGAGAACTTGTTGAAGGCATTGAGATATAAGATCCCCATAATTAATGTATGATCCTCACAAATAACAGAAAAGACAAAATTGTCTCTAGGTAAAAGTATTGTCTGTGGCCTTACTGCAAATAACAGTAAAATAATAATTTTACAGAATAATTGTCAGCACATATTCTTCCTCATGTATGTGCTCTCACCTCTTGGACTCTGGCCTTCACACTGAGCAAGATGATCCCAAGGCTGAGCAAAAATAAAAATAGGAATGTTTTGCCCTTTTGTGAAGTTGGTGGGGGTTTTCCTCTTTTTCTCACACTTAACAAGTAAATAAATAATAACAGAAACAAATCCAAAATCTCTTTCATTCCAGTTTGAGCAATTCAGATGAGACTTGCAGAGCAGGCTATTTTTATGGATCTTTCTTCCTATGCTATGCCCTTACTGAGTCTAAATGCTTTCCTCACTCAGTTTTTCAAAGACTAGAGAACTCTCCTCTTTACTATTTCCCAAGCCTCCGTGTCCCATTACACCAAAACCTTAGGAAGACAGTTTGGCAGAATTTTTGCCAGTCTAGCTTTTGAAAAAAAAAAAAAAAAATTCTTCCTGTTTGCCACTTTGGAAAGGGGTGAAAGAAGAGAGCCAGGGATGGCATTTGAGGAGATGGCTGCTCACGTGGCTGTCACATAAACAGTTCCTTCCTTTGTTTATGGACCTGCCCCAGCCCCAGGATTACTGGCCAGATTTGGACATGCCTTGACAGGTCTCTGCATTCGTGCTGCTCAGCATTAGTCTCACTTCCCCCAAAACAGGGCAAGCGAGCTCATTTCCCCATAGTCCCAGACCCTTCTGGGAGGAGGATAAAGATCTGGGCTGAAACACAAACCCTGACACAGAGCCTGATGTGCTGCTCTCAAACTCAGCCCTCTCTTATCACCACTCATTGCTAAACAAAGGCTGGATTCTTCTTGACTGAAAGCAAAAATAGATTGTCAGCTCCTTTCCCCATCAATACTGAATCCAATATCTAAAAGTAGGTTTGAAAGAGCTTCTCAAAGAGAACTAATGAAAATTATGGGATTTTCTAAACAATCTATTAATTTTCTCTCTTTGTATTAAGAGGCTGTTTCAGAAGTGATGATGGCTGAATTCCAAAACCCTGCACTGGAAGAAATATGAGAAGAACACAAGAGGAGAGCTCTGTGAAAAGATTTTTCAGCTGGGAAGGTAAAAGTGTCCATTTACCAAACAGACCAAGCCTGCAGATGCAAGAAGCCTTGCTAAAATAATTGAAAATGCAAGCTGGGGGCAGAGCTCTGCACACACGCCCTGTGCAGTGATTCCAGGCACAGCAATAACTGGAGTCAGAGGAGGCACTCGTGGAGACAGGGCTGCTCCTGCAGCCAGATATTCATCCTGACCTCAGCAGGAAAGCATGTGTTTGCAGAGCTGCCTTGGGCTGCACAAAGTTAAACTCTTTATTAAATTTTCTAGTTGGCAGTAGTCAGCAACAACTTTCCAGCGTGCTAAAAAGTTTATTTTTGAAATCCAGATTTATACAGTGGAGTGCAGCACGTGTTTTCGGAATCAATGCTTTCCCCCTCCTTCCCTGTGGAGATCAGGGCTGCAATTTTTCCAGAGATGTTTAAGATTAAGAGTCTAGCCCCCCTTCCAGAAATTCCAAATTTTAACTGGCTATGATTCCTGCAGTGTAACCGTTCAGTACTACAGGCATTGTTTATAATCTTAACTTTTGGTTTAGATCAGTTTATGATTAAGTGGGAGGTGCTACTTCAGAAATGAAGGTACAAGCCAAGATTTGAGGTTAAACAGACTTAAATGCAGGCTGCTATAAATAATTAATTTTACCTTGTTTTTCTAATCATGCAAATTTGATCTTATTTGGAAGTGACCAGAACTTTTACCATGACTTTTCCACCTTCAAAGCAGCTCTTTTCCAAACACTTGAAACCCCCAAACTTTTAAACTATCATGAAATATCAAATTCAAAAAACACCGCTAATAACTGGGTAGTCACCTTACTAACTGGGTCAACTAAAAGCATAAGCTAACTGTTAGCAACATATAAAACCCATGGAATGCATGGCTTTATAAAATACAGATTGAACTTTTGAAAGCTCAGATTTAACTAGCTATTGGCTAACTGTAACACACTGGTTATCAATAAAGCCAATTTGTGTCACAATATTGATGCCATACACATGCAAGTTAACACAAAATCTGGCAACAGTGTATTTTAAAAATCATTGCCATGCAGTTTTTAAACAAGTTGAATTAAAATTAAATCTCAGAAAACATGTCAGCACCTATAAACATAGACAAATTGACCTCTCAACCACCCCCTGCACTCATTCTTGCCAAAAGAAAATTACACACAAAAAATGAAATCACTCTCAAACCTATCTGCCAAGCCCACAAGGGGAATTCAGATCACATTTTCTATCTATAAATGTCCATTTTAGCCACCAAAGCAGGAGTTCCAAATATAGAACATTTAATGCCAGTGTCAACTCTTAAAATCAACTCCATAATTTAAGACCTCTGTCACTCCTCAGCTCAATTACATATTGCAACCAAATCCACTTTCAGCTGAAACCCTGTGCATCACCGACTCCCTTTTTTAGGCACAGAGTCTTACTACTGAACAAACAGGGAGGACCATTGCTGGAGGAGAATGAGGCACCTACAGCAAGCTGCAGATTTAGTTCCACACTTTAATTTTGCAAGACAAAAGCGTTGTCTTGAAACACACAGCTTCTGTTTGCAGTTCAATCAGTCCTGACATGACAAAATATATTGACAAGGTTTTCAAGAAAACACTTTCCGTGGCTGCGCCCTACTGGGTTATGTAACACAGTGACACACTGTGAAGAGCTATAAACTTTACAACCTTTGAGGCTGGATGCTTTTCTGCCAAGCACAACAGCAGCAACACCAGCGTGCCAGGGAACAGAGAGAATTATCCCTGCTGCTTGCACGGTGTCTCTCCGGGACTGTGAATCTCCTCCGAGCCTCCCCTCCTCTCCATCACAGGGAATGTGATTAGTGTGATGTGCAATCCTGTACCTGACAGCTTAAACCTCACTTTCATTGTGCTCCAGCCCCTCAGGGCGAGTTTATGGCTAACCTGTGTAAGAGACAGCTCCCCTCTCATAGGAAAATTACTTGATGCAATACTCAGACACGTTGAGAAATAACTGAAGGGTGAGACCCCTGAGAAGACACTTCATCACCCTCCCAAGCACCATGGAAAGAACAATTTACTGGTTTCTTGAACAGTGCTAATACATTTCCTGCTCAGAATAAAACAAATCAGAGGCCCAGCAGCTTCTTTTCAATCAGGACATCCTTTAGATTGCATCAAAAAAAAAAATAGAAAAGAGCAAAAGTTCAGGTATAAACGATTAGCCACATTAAATCAGTTCAACAGCTGGAATTTGTTTCTGGTTGCATAATTGATGCAAATGGGAGACACTACCAAGCTGCTGAGAGAGCAATTTCAAGAGTCTTCAACCTGAAGCAACGAATTACAAATTTTCAACCTCCCTCCACATATTTCAACTACACATGTTTCAACAGTTTTAACTTGGTGGAGTTATAATTCCAGAGAAATTATTATTTCAAAAAAGAGAAAATTGAGTACAATTAAATTTCTACTGAATTAGGTGGAATTGTAACAGCAAGTTATGGGAAAGAAGAGAAAAAGGGTTTATATAGCAAAATTTTCTCTTTTTATAACAATGCAACACTTGTGTAGCTACAATGGAATGCTACTCCCACTAGATCTCAACTGCACTTCTGCAAACTAGCACATGCAGATAGACAAAATAAGAAGTGTTCTTGGATGGAAAGCAGCTTTTCAGTTGAAGAAACTGTGGTTGTTCATAAAACTAAACGTCAATGTAAAAAGGTTTCTGTAGTACAAACACATGCAGCTGAACTTACTGTGCTCAAATTTCAGTTTTACACACACGACAAAAGGAGAATCAAGTAAATCAGGACATTTTTATGAAAAGAGGAGCATTAGTGGTGCATACAAAGACTAGCATTTGGAATTAGCCTAAATATGCCAAAGTGTCAATGACAGTGGAACCAGTCACAGAGAATCTCTTATGCTTGTAAGGAAATATAAGGGGTTCCTAGCATTTAATTTGCAATGCAAGCTGATTTCAGAGTATTCCACTTTAGCTTATGAAAAATAATGCAAGAAACCACTGCACTAACAGTTATATTCCTCTTTTGTGTCCTTATCACTTCCTAAAAATTATTTGAAGACACATAAAACGTATTTCAAGAATGAATATGATGAAACTGGAGATGGGATCCCCTGCCACACCAAAAGTGCTTGGAAGTTCTTTTAAGAGTAAAACATCCTTCAAATGGAAGGAGAACTACCTGGGAGGTTCATGTACTTACAAAGATATTGCATCACTAGGAGGATACTGGACTTGTTGCCAGTCCAGGCACAGCTGGGTGTCCTGATATTCTCATTGCCACCAGGTCTTCACTGATCTTGAACATAGATACCAACTAAACCAAATTCAGACCCTCCCTCTTGCTCCAGGTCTCAGCAGAAACAGTCACAAGTCAAAAAAGCAAAAGAGGCCTATCAAAAGTTTACATGGAGAGTGTATGTCCTGATTAAAACAAAGTAATTGACATTAAAGGTAAGATTTAAGTCTCACTATAAGGACAGCCAGCACCTCAAAATGGAAAGAGATAATTATCTAGCAAATAACAATGCACTGAATACCAAACAAGAAAAGAACAATAAAATGGAAAATGGAAAGCCTTTCAAAATACGTAACACCATTATCTTAAAACCTTTTCTGCCTGGGAGTTGGCTGTGGATTGAACTTTGAGGAACACCCTGGGATTCACAGCTCATTCAGCTTTTTTTGCCCTTCACTGTACCTGAGGACCAGGAATGATTTATTTGCAGTGCCTTGGCTTGAGATCATCCATCTGCAAGCAGTGCTGCCACACAACTGCCAGCACCGTCCAACTCTTCAGACAAGGAAGGTTTTTCCCATGCAGTACATCTCCTTTTTACCAATAATTTATCAAAATTTATATTAAAAAGCACACACGTGCACCGAGCAGACAGATTGCAATTAAGCTAGGGGGTACAGATAAGGGCAATAAGCAATTAAAGATAGAAAGTATCCAAGCACCAGGTTTCATATTTTCCCCCGAAAAAAGGGGATTTGTGGAAAACAAAACACATAAACCATTAGTGAAATGCATGTCATTGCTGCCCATTTATCTCTTTATGAGTAACTGTTTGAGGAGGTACAAATACCACAATATTTAGGCACATTTTCTTCTTTGGCACAGGTGGCTGCTGGAAAATAGTCAAGTCATGAAATGCTCCAAGTTCTGCTTTCTGGTGGTTTAATCCTTTAATTTTTCGCTTACTCTTTATATATGCTTTAAAACCAAATTAATCCAACAATTTTGAACTAACGCATCTATGAAACAAACTGCAGAGCTGGCTCACATAAACTTCTCCAATTATCCCTATGAAATTAGCTGTTGAATTTCTCATCATCTTTAAAACACATTTTTCTCTGAAAAGATGCAGCTCCCTACTTAAAGGCAGTTCTTGGAAACTCTGATTTTTGTTGGTGTGCACATAGGCAAACCCAGCAGAGCCCGCCAGACCTGGCAATCTGCTTCTTCCAGAGCAGTTTTGGGATGAGGACAAACAGTGGGAAGGGCAGATGGCAAATGATGCAGCAGAGGCAGAGCTGAGCAGAGGCACACACCTCACCAGTGACACACCAAACCATCAGAACCCTGAACCCTGTCACAAAGAGGTGTGACCCAAACATTTCATGTTCAGGGGTGGGACAGTGCTACTCTGGAAGCCCAGAGCAGGGAAGTGTGGAGCTCAGGCCCAAGTGCAGAAGCACTGCTTGGAAAACAAGCTGTAAACTTCCTTCAAATTGTTCAAGCTTCTTCCAACTGCCAAATTCGACTGAAAGTTTTCCAAGGAGACACTTTCCAATGTTGTCACTATCAGAGACCAACTTCCTTAATGCTTAAATAGGGTGATGATGAGCAGGCTACAACATCTGAGAAAGGATTAGATGGGCCAGTCTTGCGTGACTAGTCACAAAATTTCCTTTAATTCAGTGCCAAAACCAAGAGAATCTGAGGACCAGTGCAGCCAGAAATATCACAAGAAATAACATTTCCAGAAGGAAAATAGACCTACTACTTCTCATTAAAAATGAACATACACAAAAAAGAAGTATTGCAGCAATATTTCCTAAAAGAGCACCTAAGACTGCAGACCCATTTGCTTTTAATGATTTCATCTCTTTGGTCCTCTGGGACTTCCAGACATATTGACAAACTAAACTGGTCTAACTGCTCTGGCATCTTGGCATGTAATCATTTAAAACAGAGACACTTCCTGACTTGTGCAAAATTGAAACATTTGTTTGAGAATAATTAGTGCCTTAGCCCAACAATGCTTGGCAGATTTTTCTCATTAGTTGAGAAAAATGATTGAGGCAGGCAGACAAGCAAGCAGACTTTGTCAGGCATTCTGTGAAAATAATTTGGACCACACACTTGGCTGCAGAGCCAGATAACGTATGTCGTTCCTTGCTATCTTAACAGGTAGAATTAAAAAAAAATACAACAAGAAACAACCATCTGGCACATGAAAACTGAATTGAGAGGACTTTTCAGATCTTCTAGTGCAGCTCTTCCATGTTCTCCGTGCAAGCCACAATGATCAAGTCATCCAGTGTTAGGACCCAGCAAATCACTTGTTTTCTTTTCTATTTCCTATTGTACAGTCAGAACCAGAGCTGAAAATATTCCTTGTGAGTCACAGGCTGTGCAGGTCCCAGAACAATATTTGCAGAGTATTCATGCTGGGATAGCCAACTGTGCTTTCCTTCTCCAGGGATGTTTTAACGTGCAGAGCATGCTCAAGGCAAACTGGGATCAAGGAAATATCAAATCACCACATGTTTTAGTAGGCTGTACAACTTCCAGACATGTTTCCTTTCTGAGGTCCTTCCAGAAATCAGACTACTAGCAAACAAAGACAAAGCTCAAGATGCCAGGTAACTTAACTGTACCAAACCAAATTTCACAGGATTCATTCTATAAATGTAACTATTTGCTAGTTCAAGTTAAACATTCATATATCAATACAACTAAATTAGGCACAGGATAGAAATAAAAGCTTTTTGTCATCCAGATATATCAAGAACTTCTAAAGCGTATTTTTCACTATTTCAGTGAGAAGCAAATTTCAGGTTTCAACATGAGTTTACAAAACAAATCAGCTGGTCAAACCATCAGATGTAAATTGAAATAGTGCAATGTATAAATCTCAAATTATGAAATAATTACATTTGCTAGCAACATTTACATATTTCCCATGTCTGCCTGCAGCCTTTAAGTAGCCATTTGGCCTATTATGCTTAGATAACCACCTGGAACTCCTTCCTGGGAAAGTTCCCAAGTCTAGACACTAAAAATCACATATGTTTCCAATTATAAGAAACTATTCCTATAAGGGCGACATAAATCTCCTGCATCAACAATCAGTTGCCAATTATATCACATTCCACAATACGCCTTATTACTATAACTAATTTATGGAATGCTTAGCCTAGAAAAATCAATAAAGTTAGGAGAAAAGGAAAAGTAAAAATATCAGACCTTGACATCAGGGTGAACATTTGAACCTAAACGTTAGCTTTGTACGGAAAAAAGCTGCAATGAACTGGATCAACAGAACTATAAATTGTACAATATAAAAAGCTTCATTGTGCAGAGAGAGTTGGCTGTTATCCACAGTATCCATCACACTCATTCCTGCAGCATGCATCAAGATTCTTTAAAAAACATTTAACAAGAAATTGGTAGGGTTTTTGCCTTGCTATGTTACATAACCACTACACAGGAGGCCAGAACTACAGTAAGGATTTTTGACCAATGTAACAAAATCCAGTGAGATCTGTCCTGCTTTCTGTCAGTCACTTTTAAATACTTTTACCATGGTTGTAAACAGCAACTAAAAAAAAAATCAAAAATCAGCTGATTTTTAGTAACTCATAGAACACAAAGAGGATTCAAAATGTGATTAGTGGGAAAACAGCCTTTACAAAAAGCAAACTGCATACAGGAAAAAAACCATTTTATACATAATCTATATACATATAGAAAGAGAGATATCACACATTACAGGACTAGTAAAAACACTTGTAATTCACCTAAAATATTAGAGCCTTTGTGTTTCCCACTGAGTGGATTGACTCATTTGCTTTCTATAACCAAGAAGTATCATCTTAATGTTTATGGATATCACTATATTAATGTAAGCACCATTGAATTCTTTATGAAGAATTGTGATTTTTTTTCAGTAAAAAATAGTGTAGTTTCAGTTTTTACATTGTGAATTTGTTCTGAAAATGAATATTTCCCTCAGTTATGGTGAAGAGCATCCCCATAAATAAAAAGCAATGAAAGGATTGAAGTCTTTGTTTCCAGGGCTAGTGACTCCTGAAGATTACAGCTCCTCTTTCCAGGCAAATCATTCAGCCTTTTCAGATTATAGGTTATCAAATATATTAGTTTGTTCTGTTGGCAGTATCTTACATAGAAAGCATTAATTGCTAGCAACAGAAAAACTCTGCTCTTTTTCTACTTGTCCTTGTTTTGTTCTCCCTATCATGTAAAGTTGGTCAAGATTTTTTTTGTAGTCTATCAATTTTGAAAGGAAAATCTCAGGTCCTGCCCTGATTTTGTCACTACTATTAATTTCAGCACAAAGTCCAACTTAGACTTAGTCTAAACAGGAACAAGAGCTTCAAGTCCCTCCTTTGCTATATTCAGACTATTTTGGTCCAGACTTGTGTGTATTCTACTGGAATGTTCCCCTTTGCACAAATAACCAATATGCAGTAATGGAAAAATAGATCTAACTGCATGAACCATGGAGGGCAATCTTTTGAAATCTAAATCAGACAAATCTCGTGTTCCTCTTGACCCCTGCTGCTGGAATACCTCAGCATCTTCTGTTGTCAGCACTTGCATAAAAATAAGAGAACAAAGAGAGCAAAACTCTACAAAGCTGTCTTCTGAAATTACCAGAGAAAAGTTTAGTATGTGATTGCATTTATTTAAGTTCAACAAATTCCTGGCATTCTGATGACTGAAAAATATTCTAGGGAAAATTATGCTTGTCAAATTGCTAAAAGTATTTCTTTTCCTAAGTACCATAAATTGCAATGAAAGTTGGTCAGAATCTTAATTTCAGCAACAGTTGAGAATCAGAAATACTTCTGATAAATGGAAAATATTTAACATTAAGGCTGAAGTCTTTCTCCTTCACACTCATTAGAAGTTCCTTGGAACACAGGAGTCACCTCAATAATATGTTTCAATAGGAATTATCTGTCATGAGACTTAAATTTATAATAACAAGGAATATTATCTTCCTTTATAGGATTTTCCCCAAGTTAATATATTCAGCAAAGCAATAGTGTGGAAAAAAAAGGGAATTTTTGGACAGGAGTTTCAAGGTCAGTCTTTTTTTCTCAGTATTTGAGGTCTTTAAATCTTCAAAGCATGGAGATGTCAGCACATATATTTGATTTGAGAGGTCCATCAGTAGTAAAATATGGAGAGTAGTTATCTCCTTTCACACCTCGGAAGTGATCTACATTCCAAAGAATTCTGAGCAGCTCACATGTTTGTGAGACCACAATAACAAAGCTCTCAGGTACATTGTGCAACCATTAACGCAGGAACAGTGCACATTCAATTCTGTCCTTTATTCTTCCTCTTGAAATGGAATTATCCTCTAGGTTAATGTATTTGGTTGTATAAACAGCTCATTCAAGGTTTAGCAAACAACAACAACAACAACTTAGAAAATCATAGATGCAAATGTATTGTTTTAAAGAAATTAAAGCTTTCCCCCAAACAAAAGATGGTTTTAAAACCCACAGTTTTTTAGTATTATTGTCAGATTAAACTCAATATAATTACAAACCAAACAATTATTAGAATGCTAATTTCATGGACAGTATATTAATTAATCTCTTTTCTCATTTCTTAATTATTCACCTTATAACACCAAGTTACATTACTGCTTACCTTCAAGCAATTCCTGAAAACAACATTGTTTGAGGCAGAGGAACTTTGAAGTGTTTTTAATGAGATCTTCAAAGAGTAAAAACTTGGCACTGTACTAAAAAAGAAAATTCATGCTTAACCTGAAAAAAAAAATTGGATTAAGATTAATCATTCAAAAGCAAAACACACTTGCTTTATATGTTTTAAGAACTTCATATACTAGATAGTTTTGCTTTAATGGCCTCACTTCTGTGAACAGCATAAAACTTTATATATTTTAAGTCACTCCAACTGACCTTTTTAAGATTTGTGTTCTAAAGGAAATCCCCTAAACATCCAAGGAAGTCCCTTTTTTTGACAAGTGGCCCAGTATTTCAGAATTTTTTTCCATACATATGTAGGGCTTAGTACTAATACAAAATCACTAATGGCTAAATCCCATTGACTTCCAGTTAAATACATAATATAATAATACTTCCTACTTACCAGGGTTACTTTTGAAAGTATACAGATATCCAAAAATACAGATCAGCCACTGCATTTCCAAGAGTATATAATGGTTTAGACCATGTTTCCTACACTCCTATGGAAACTATGGATACCTGGTTAGGTCCTTTTGAAAATGCTGGAAAGTGTCTGCAAGTAGGAGTTTAAATCCTGATCCTTCCTATCCATGAGTGCTTGACTTTACATGCATTACTCTTTGAGCAGCGTCACTCATTTTTTATCATTTAAATTTTTAAGCCTGCAGTTGAGATATCTGCATACGCTGTACTAGAGCTGTACTAGCTAGGTGCAGTTGATTATTTTTTAACAATATGAGGAATTAGGTTATGACTTAAAAATAAAGCAGCAAAAATCTCAAAAAACTTTCATTGACTTGACAGAAAGAACTGCAGTTGGGAGACTGTGAGGAGGTGGTTGTTTTGATTTTCCAAGCCCACAGAAATGCAATATTTAGTAGCAGCATGTGACAATTGCATTGGCAGCATTTCCAGAAACCACAGACGTGCCCGTGCCCCACCCACTGTGCCAAACACGACACTCAGCACTCCAACACCAGGTGGGGAAAAAGGACATCAAGACACGGAGAAATCAGGATTGATCCGCTGCCCACTGCAGGCAGCCAGGGTTTTATCACTGCACTACAAGCAGCAAAACCATTAATTGGGTTACCTGCAAGACAGAGCATGAGAGCTCTTAAAAAGAAAGGCAGGATAAAATAAAAAACAGCACTGATGTGTCAGTAACCATAATACAATCAGGGATAATTTGTGACCTAATTGAGAAACAGAGGCAGGGACATAAATTTCCCCAGTGCTGTATGAAACATTAGATGCATGCCCTAAAAAAGATGATGAGATTTGTGTCTCTAATTTGGCCTGAAGTGCACAAACTGTCCTATCCTCAAATATTTCTGCAAGTACATTTTTCAAGTCCTCAGCAAAGGAAGGAGTGCAGATTATGTGGCTTGGGATGAAATGAGCCATTCATCAATAAATGCAGCAGCAGTAATAAGCAGTGAAATTAGCTGGGATGGGACATGACTAGCAAATTGAAAAAAGAGAGGAAAAGGCAGAAGAGATGATGCTAAGGATACACAGTTAACATGAGGCAAAATGAATGATAAGCAGGGAGAGGCACAGAGTGTGAAGAAGGGAAGTGTCACTCAGCAGGAGTGACACACTAACACACATTGCCAGGCTGGATGGACTCAGGACTCAGACAAGGCACGAGGAGCAGCTGCATGTGTGTGGTACAGACAGACCTGAGAGAATCAAATGCTTATTACATCCCAGTGTGAGCAGGGGTGCACAGATGACTGATTCCTAAACTAGGAATATGGTCTGCTAAGAGAAGAAACTGAAATGCTGTAGGAACCTTATGCTCATATAGTTGCAGATGCTGTTTTAATCTAAAAAATAATGCAACACCCTAAATTCTCAATGAGAAAGAAATTACCTCCCAAACTTCTCAGAAATTAGGCTGGGGAAGCAAGAAGATATTCACATTTCTGGTTAGACATAGATCCCTCAAGACAAGAGTGGTAGTGAAACATGGAGAAGCTCATTTTTCCTAGAGCTGAATCCTCACTGAAGAAAAACACATCACATGTACCTCAGAGAGCTGCCTTCACCAAGAAAGGAAAATAACCCACCAAAATCCCACTTTTTGCAAAAAAGTAAAAGTCTAATAAAAAGCATTAAGCCAAGCTCTTCTAGTTTTCCACTCTCAAGTAAACCTCCACAGCCTGGCTACTAAAACTCACCTGAGGCAATCCTGGATCTCTTCTGCAATGCTCAGCAAGCCAGTGGAACCCTTAATGACTCACAGGATGTGTTTGTAGGGCACTGTGAGGAAAATTGAAAAAGGGAAAATCAGAGAGAAAAAATGGATTTTGCTAAGTTTAACTTTGATATCAAAACAGAAACGTATATTTTAATCACCAATGAGAAGTACAAATCTGAGAGAACAGCAAGCAAATGATTGTTTACAGCATAGTGTGCCTTTACAATGCCCTTTTCAATTGTTTTCATTGCAGTGAGGAAAATCCCACAGGCTCCAGTGGAGGACAGGTTCACCTCTCACTTTACTATAAATAGGAAAAAAAAAAAAAGTCACTTGTTACAAGCACCCAGTAGTCTGAGAAAAAAGACAGACAAAGAGCAGGGGCACAGATAAGCCAATCTGAAAAACCTCCCAGAACAAGGCAGCAGGTTTCACCTCTCCACTTCCAGAGGATGTCTAAGTCATCCTACCTTCCAACTGAGGAACCTGCCACTTCCACGGGATCAGCCAGACCCTGAGGACGTGCTGTGTGTTATTCACAGTGCTCAGACTGGAAAGCTCCTGGGAGCTGACATGAGCACCATGTCTGAGAGATCCTGCGAGCCTTGATGCTGACTGCAGGATTTTCCTGCACAGAGCACTCAGCACTGGCACATGAGCCCAGCCGGGTGGAAAAGCAAAGACACAGAGCCAAGGACCCCACTCAGAAGTGCTTTGTCAGGGCTCAGATGTGAACCCCTGCAGCTCTGGGGCAGGGCTGCAAACATCTGCCAGGCACAACGAGCACTGCTGGGAGGCAGCTCCTTTAAACTGCTCCTACAGCAAAAAATAGTTTCCAGACAAGCTTTGACTTTCTAGGAGAACTCCCCAAGGGTGGAGAAGCCACCACATGATATTTCATGGAATTAGATCAGCAATTTGCTGGTCCTTGTATGGCAATTTAGACAGGAGGATATGGAAAGAGAAAACACTTCAGTATGTGGGCAATACCTCAACCAGCTAGAAATACATTAAACCAGCTTTTATTTAGCTCTATTCTTACACCAGAATGAGACCTGGCCTGTATTTAGTTGAGTGTAAGATGGTTTACAGGATTTTTTCCTTCTACACTTGTATGGGACAGGGAGACTGAACTGGAGACATGTCAGATACGAAAGCAGCACCCTTTAGATAGGATGCACCATTATTCACCAGAATTTGTGAATGTTTTGAAGCTGAGGATGTGCCTGGTAAGAATTCTGGACATCTGGTTATGTCTGAGTCCAACATCACTGAGGTCTGAGCCACTGGGATTTTCACAAAGCAGCTGCAAAATATTGCCTGGCTGCCCTCCAGCTACTGAGCCTCTGAGGACCGTGTCTGGCAGGACAGACCAGGCAATGTGCCTCACAAAAATGTGCTGTAATTATGAGAAATCACTCACAAGGTAACAGCATAAGAGAAACAGGGGCAGACAGGCAGGACAGTGAGTTTCAGACCATATGAAGACATTAATCAGGGTAAGGAATGAGCTTCAGGGTCAGCACAGACAAAATACCAAAGCAGGAGGATCATAGCAGGAAGAGGGTAATTCCAGCTGATATCATGAACTGGGAACAGCTCTCAGGGGTTGCAGTCACTGAGGATGGGTGAACAGCTTTTGGTATCAGCTATTACACATCCCTCCGGATGAAGAGTTCCTCATCTCACATGTTCCTGTTCTAGGGATGCATGAGAATGAACTGTGGCAAACATTATAATAATCCATCTCACTTTTGAGCACACTTGAAAGGCCAGTAAAGCTAAAATTAAAAATAAATAATACAGAAAAGCCATTTTTACTCTAAATTTTACCTGCCAAACCTTTGCCAAAACCTAATATATCCACCAGCATCTGTTTAATCTTTGGCATTAAAAATGCTTCTGCAATTTTAATTACTAACATTTGAAAAATCAGTGACAAGGAACCAGACAGTTTAATTTACCCATGAATGCAAGCAGTGGGCAGCAACATGAAGGAATTTATCTCAAGCTTAATCCTAGGGGAAACATTTATATGAAGAAAAAAATCATAAATCTTAAATTACTGATATTTACTAGTGAGGCAAATCAATTTAAAATGGTTAAAGAAAAACAGTTTGACTACTATGAAGAATTCAGAGCAGTTTTTTCAAAGATAAGCTCAATTCTAAATTTCAATTTAAAAAAACAATTGGCTGAAAAACTACACCAGAAAAATATATAAAAGTTAAACTGCTTTGTCAGCCATGATCTGAAACTAAAGCATGAAGGTGGCTCCTGGCTTCATCTAAGGGGGAAGGTTAGAAAATTGATGCCAGGTGTCACAGACTGGGACAGCAGGGACAAGCCCTCACTCATCTGCTGAAGGCAGAACTGCCAGCAAACCCCCTGGACACCAAAGTCCCCACACCCTCACCAACCTGCCACAGATGTGGGATGTCTGACAACAGAGGCAAGAGCATTTGCTGTGAGGACCAGCAGAGGAATGTAAAATTAAGAATTAAGCTCTTGTGCCCACTCACATTTGTTTTAAAAATCACTGAGTGACCCACTGCGAGAGCAGGTTTGCATACTTAGCTCCATTTAATTCCATGTTTCCATGTCTGTTTTTTTATCACTGTTGCTAATTATATCCTTGAGCATATTCCTGCCAGCATAATGTTTCTGCTCATCTCCTTTTTGCCAGGGACTGTTGCAGCAAATTCCATTGCTTTTCTTGGGGATTCCTCCATTGCCCAAAGATTCCTTCTGTCTCATCCTGGACAGACTTCCTCCAGACCTTGGGACAAAAAGGCAGAGTGGGACAGTGAAAAAACAGGACCACTTCCAACAGAAGCAGAAGAAAACTTCTTGACAAGATGATCTCACTTCATTCAGGGGGAAATTGTTCCTAAAAAAACAGGAAACCAATTTCTGCTGAAATGAGCCTTGGCAAAAGCCTTACATGAGATATGTTTCAGAAATCCAGCTCCTCTGAAAGGTGAGCACTGCACTCACCAGGGCCCATTGATTTTTTGTTAGAGCCTCAGTTCTACAGAAACCGACATTTCCTGGAAACACTTATACCAAAAAATAGATCATTTTGTGGAGGACTTGGACTTGGCCAAACCCTGCAACACCTGGCTGGCTCGAATACTGAATGTTTATTGTTTGGGGGTTTTGCCAATAAGATGCAATGCAAGCATTTTCTCAGCATATCTAATATGCGCTATGTCCATGTGACCCTTTGTTTCAATGAAAATACAAAATAGATTAAAATAAAGTAGAGAATATAATTTCCTATCCCATTTGGAAATTATTCTCATCCTTGCTACTTACTGCAACAGTAAAGACAGATGTTTCAATTAGCTGGGGGGAACTCCTTGTGTGTGTGTGTGTTTTATTTTGTGTGAGGTTTTAGGCTCTGAGGGCTTTGTTTGTTTGTTCTTAAACAATTTTTGCCTTAAAAGCTGATCTGGTTGGTTTCCTGTGGCAGCAGGGTACAGCACAAGACAGAAATCTCTCTGTTAATCACAGGGCACTACTGCAGTTCAATCATGTTGTAGGATGCAGACAAGAAATGTCATAACAGCCCTCAGAGTCAGTTTATCAAAGAACCACTTAATTTAACATACATTAAACATCAGCTACTGAACATAAATTCATACTAATTTCAACCTAAATGGAATCACAATACAAATCCTCTGCCTTGTTACAGGCTGCAGAAGGAAAGCTGCAGAGAAAATAATTTGATTAACCAGATACACCACAGAAGAAGAATGTATAAAAATGGGTCCTGCTCTGCCCAGAGCTCTATGTGGGCAACTCCCTGCTGAAGATGCCAAGTGCTGTAATTACCTGGCAGACAAAAATTTGACTGAATGGACCATCCCTCCAAGGTTTCACATATAACTGGGTGGATGGTTTCCAGGTGACTGGAATCTGGATTAAAATAGACTGGAATGTCTTCATCTGATATGGTCATATTGCAGTTTTATTTGGGTTTTTTCTTCTGATTTAGTGTAGCTCAAGTGCAGCACACATCAATGTGAGTTCACACAACTGGAATTCAAAGGAAAATATTCTAAAATGCTGTAGTGGTAATACAAATTGAACATTGATCCTTAATTCATTTCAGTAAAAGTTATTTCAGAAATAAAACCATATTTAACATCTCAACCTAATTACAAAATTAAGGAATTAAATGTGTGAAATATGTTTGGAATTTCTCTAGGTTTAATCTTGCCTAGACCCTAGTGAACAATCTCATTGGAAAATACTGCATGTAACAGGTTAAAAGTGGCTGAAAAATCAGTCCAATATGTCTAATCTCTCTATGTCTGATAACATCAAACTCAATTTACCCTTTATGCAAATAATTATGAAGACACCTGAACAGTATCGCTGAACATTGTGATTTATTGCATAAGTGAGAGGGCAATAAAATCAGACCTATATTAATTAATAATAAAAAATAATGGGCAGGAGCTGGCCTATCAGGATTCACCTTGGAAAAATCCACATCAGTCTAAACCAAACCATTCTGGGTTCCTTCTCCTGTACTGAGGTGTGAGCACTGGGAACCAGCCCTGCAGACACAGAGACCTGCAACAGCAGCAGCACAACCTCCTGCCACCCTCCATGCCTGAAAAAACCTCCTGAAGGACAAGATTCCAGCAATAATAAGGAATTTCCAGGCACATGTTCAAAAGCTTCCGTGCTGGTGGTGTCGATTTGTGATTTTAATGCCTGAGAGTTATTGCAAATCATTGCATTTCTGACTTGTGCTTATTTATGGCCAACTCCAAATCAATGAAAATCTTAGAGAGTTACACTGGCTGCTGTCTGAAAGAGTAGGAATAAAGTGCATTTTATGGTGTATTAATAACTACGATCCAGTGGTTAATCCCTTGCAACACAATCACAAGCATAGCCACTGCTTTCCAGTATACTTGCCAAAGAAACTAAGTGTTAATAATAGGCTATTTCACTATTGCCTCTGGTTTAAACCATTGCTGGAAGGCAGAAGGAAGCTTTTAATTTTTTTCTTTTCACAAATTATAAAATCTGCAAATTATTAGAGTGCAAATTAACAAGTTTCTACTGTGTCTAGTTTATGTATATTTAAATCCTACTTTATTGGCTCTTAATTAAATACATGTAAGAAACCTCAGTTTGAAATACCACCACACTCTCCTAATCCCTTCATTATTTTCTCTGCATAGTCTTTTTCTGATTTCCCATTTCAAATTGTTTTCTTTGTAAGCATTTTAAAACTAGCTTTTACTGTTTCTACTTTCTAATTGCAAGAACTCTAAGATATTAATTTATCCTGTTGGAGTCTCCTTCTTTTCAAGTACTGTTTCTAAACACACAAGAACTAAGGTGAAAGGCACAAAGACCTTACTATAAACCATTAAACTTGCATCAGAAGCAGAAAAGAGGTCAGATGAAAAGGGACTTGATGGACTCTGTTTGGACAAGGAAATGAATTTCTTAGGTATAAAAATGATTTTCAAAACATTGATAAACTATATGTATAATTTAGTTCAAATTCAATGGATACCTTTGGCTGACAAAAAACATTTTAGTCAAAGGCTCAGAAATGTCATAGCCATTATTTCTGGAACACCTGAATTCTTTCAGACTGACAAACAGATGTTGGCCTTCCTACACTGTGCCCTGATTGCCCAGGCACTCCAAGGGCTGCAGTCTGTGCCAGGATGCACATCCTGCTGTTTCCTCTCTCACTGATGATTTACTCTGCATGGCAACACTTAAATTACCAGGCCAGGGGCAGAACCAGGGGATGGACACACATCATTCCCTTACTCTGGTTGTAACTGGCCCTTCAGATCTTCCAGGAGCTGCTCGTGGACATCACCTCCTAAACAAATAACATGCTTTTGCCAATCCATTTGCTTTGTCAGAAATGGAAATCCTCCAGCAGCTATAAAAGGAGTTTAATGTCCAGGCAGGGGAAAGGAGTAGCAGGAAACAGCAATATTTTCACTCAGCTGAGCTGCAGCTGCAGGAGGATGTTTGAGGATGTTCGAGGATGCTCACCTGCAGCTTAGGTACCAGTGCAGAAATCAGCATCTAAGGGGGTGTGCTCACAGATACACACCCCATTTGCAGGCCTTGTCCTTATGGATGCACACTTTTATTTTCTGAAATTACAACAGCCAAGTTTGGCATATCTGTACGTCACAACTCTTCTTCTCTTGCATTTAATGGAACTGTTTGTTAAGCTGAAGATAACTTATTTCATGAATAAAAGCATTCCTCTATCCTAAATTATCTATAAACAGACTGACTTTTATAAACTCATGGATTATTCATGCATAAAGATCCTCTATTCAGATATATTACTGCCTACAGCCTCTTTGTTTACTACATGCTGCTCTCACAGCTTCAACTATTTATGTCATACTCAATTGTAAATCACATGGTATTGTTTCTGATCCAGAGCTGGATGAATGAAAATGTTATAAAGGAGAAGAAAAATGAGAGACTTTACCATGAAGATGAAGCATTTTTGGAAGCCACCTTTCAGAGCACCATACACTTAGAGTCTCATTGGTGTAAATATAACTCAAGAGAAAGACTAAGGTAGAGTAAAAAATCCTCAATCATTCAGGCAGCATAATATCTAAATTTTTGCAATATTTTTGTAAGTCCAACTGTTTTGCTTCCATATTACAGGGAACGCATATGTTGCAGGAAATACAGTAAAACCCAGGTCCCTGCAGCTCAAATTTAAATCCTTTACACACAACAAAAGTAAAATGGAGTCTGAAATGGGGAAGCTGCAATCTGCTCTTGGTTTGCAGAAGCTTCTGTTCAATTCATTTACTGAACAGCAAATCTTCTGCACTACAGCATTAATGAGAATAGATACAAAAAGCTTTCAAACTTAAACAAAGAAATGGCTGCTACTTTAGGGTATTTTCAGGCATTTCCCAGAGATTAACGTATGAGGCAGATGCTCGAATACCAGCACACAATACTTTAATTTAGTTCAGCATCTCTGCAGGCAGTGGCTTCTCCATTACTGCTGGCTCCCAGAACACAAGAGAATGTTATTGCAGGGCACTTTTAGATTAAAATCCCCAAATAAGCTGTTAGACTTTACACACATCAATCTTTTGTAAATACAATAAGGCAGATTTAATTGGTTTTACTTTCATTTTGTAACAAATGTTACTATCTATTATATAAGAAATCTATTTTTAAAAAAACTCATGAAAGGGATTAGAAAGCAATTCCATAAGCAATAAAATAGGGGCAGAGAGTTATTATGGAGCAATGTCAGCAAGTGCATAGCTAAGGTTGTTTACTTAATGCAAAATAATCATCTTTGGAAGTTGAAATAATAAACTTAAATAGCTTCAAATTAAGTCTTGCAAGAAGTGGAGGAGTTATTGAAGCAGTAGAGGAAATTGGAAAAAAAACACCACCACATAAAATGAACCCACATAACAAATATTAACATGATGACAATGAATGTTTTATCTGAAAGAGTGAGGATGAATAATGCCTGGCTAATAATGCCTGGCCTGATCTGCAAAGCTCAGAATGGAAAGCACCTTCATGGAAACTGAGGTATTTGAACAAATGGTCTCAGTCTGAACCCCAGTTAAGCCTGAAAAAAATACAAGCTGGTCTTCTGTTGGTTTTCTGTGAATAACACTTGGAAGTTATGAATTTCTAGTTAGAAATGATGTCTGACAATACAGATGAGTGAACATGGAGAACATCAAATCTTATTTACAGCTGTGCAATTATTCAAGACTATTTTCTAGTTTTATCCTGTTGCTCTGCTAATGCTCAATATAGTATCTATTTGTAACAATACCCACACATCCACACATAAAATTATTTCTGTTCAAAGCCTCCAGCACTTCAGCTAAGGAAGAAGTTCTGCACCTCTGAGTGACCTGTCCTTTTCCCCAGAGGACCAAACAACACACAGGCAGATATATGTGTTCAGCTGCTGGGCTGCATTTTCGTCAGAGAAGTTTTAACCTTTGCTGGGCAAAATGACTGATAGTGAAGTCAGTTACAATTTCTGAAAACATTATCAAGAAAGATGGTATTAATTAAAAAAAAAAAAAAAAAGACAAACAGTCAAAAAAAAACCCCACAAAAACCTGTGTTAAAACCAAAATCATATTAAAATTATATATATACATATATTTATTGATCAACATGTTTATACCAGAAGGTTTTCAAGCTTTCTGGGAGGACTGTTACTCAGGTCCAGAAAGGGCATATAAATGATAGGACTTGAAAATCTGAGCTTTTCTTTCAGCAAAGAAGTTTCCATAAAGTCCTGTTTCACCTAATTATATACTTCAGGCCCAACGTGGAACACATTAACATAGCTCTGCAACTTATTGGACAGCTGACCTTCCACTGACCTAGCAGAGTAATAGAGTTTCAAGAGTGAAGTTTTCTGCACTCAGATATCCATAAAAATGAGTTAAATTCAGAATGTTTCATTTACCTGTGTCTATTCTGAAATCCTGAAATATTTTTTTTTATTGTTCACTTCCTGAGGGGCAACATAACACTTGCTCTCTGACTTCTGAGTCTCTGGCATGTTCCTCTCCCCACTCAAATGGGTTTCCTCCCCCTTCAGCTTCTTGCAGAGCTTACAAAGATGTCTGTGCACACTCTTCCTCCCTCTTTGGCAGTTCTGCTGGCTGTAATTTCCATAGCAGGAAACTCACCTTGCTAATAAATCAAAGAGCAGTGGAAGAGGTGACTCATCACCTTCCTGTAAGCGGTTAAAATAAAAATGGACTGTGGTCATTTCTGTGGTTTCCACTCTTCTTTTCCTTAAGCTCTAGTGCCCCCACCCCCATGCTGTAGATTTTATCATCTCCCTGAGTTATTTTCAGCTTTTAGTGCAACATATTAAATCTTCTCTGCTTGACTTTGTCGTGTCATTTGATCCTGTTTCCCCCTCTCATGTGCAGCCCTCATTGGTCTTCTGTGTCATTCAAGTCTCTTCCTTTATTACTCTCTCACCAGGGGTCATATCATGGAAGGGACTATCACCTCGAATATCTCTCTTCTTTTCTCATTACCAGATGTGGAAGTTATATGCAATAAAACCTGAGCATCCCCAATACATAGTGAATTTTCTGCCAGCCTTATGGCAGGACTGCATATGTCTCCAAACGTGAGCCTACCACCTCAAAAATGCCCTTTGATCACAAGAATCCACACCAAGCCATGCTTTGCCTGTGGGTGTGACTGAACCCTCCCACAGCCCCAGGAGAACTGGTTTTGGTCACATTACAGGAGTAGGATGGCAACATCCAGCCCTTGAGGGCATTCAGAAAAGGTGGAAGAACAAAATAGCTCTTTAAACAGAGATGTATTTAGGCAAAAATAACTTCAAGCTTAAAAACAGAAAACAAATGTTTTTGTCTTTCAAATGCCACAAATCAGATTTCCCAAACCTTCGTGATCCTGTATTGACAATACAGACCCTTGAGCTGCTTCACTATTTAACAGCTCCAAATTCTCTCAGAGTCAGGCTTTGCTACTACAGTACCATCTGCTAGTGCAGATATGCCACACAAATTCCTGAGGAAATCAGCAGAGCTGCTTCCAAGCACAAAGCCGTGTGCTGGAGGAGTCCCATGCAGCGTGCTCCGAGCTTGCACCGAGCTGGCTGATGACAGGCCCTGAAGAGGAACTTCATTAGTTCATTCCAGAATCTAGATCCTGTTAAAGCTTAACCAAATGAAACTCCAGCATATAAAAGAAAGTTTGCAACAGCACAGTGAAGATTTTCTGCTTGTTTCCTTCTACTGAACCGAGATCAGTATTTTGAAGTTGAAGAACGATGTGCATGAAAACCAAGCCAGGCAGAAGAGATGTTCTTAACAATAGAATGTATGGGCCAATCCTTAATTCTTCCTGGCTCTGCCTTCCAGGAAAGTGAAATGGATCCATCCAGCCAAGGTTTCAGCCTCTCCATGCTCAGTTTAGCCAGGACACTGCTGCCCATAGCTGTCTGTTTCCAAACCATGTACAACAGCACTGCACGTTATGGTCTCAAGGGACCCTGGGGTCTGCAGTGGCCAGAGGACAAGACAAAGCTTAGCCCTGGAACTGAACCAGCTGCCATGGCACTGCCTTGTGTCCCCAAAGCCAAGGACACACCAAACAACATGAAAATGTGTGCCCTTCCCCACACAGTGCCAGCTCCCCTCAGCCATGGACCTGTCTGTCTTGCTCCATCCAGGTTCTCTTTGCTTTGGAGATTCAGCCAGCCCTGTAAGATTTCTTTGATTTGGGTGTTTAAAAGAATCATTTCATATTCTTTTCCATCTTCCTAGATTTGCATGGTTTATATTATTTATCTTTTCCACTTGACTAACCAGCTGAAAAATCAAGAACAGTGTATTTTATCATAGTTGCAGAGGAACCCTCTGTTGTGCTAAGCTGCTATTTTAGGAACTAGAGCGGTTTGTGAATCTATAGAAGTAATTTGGCAAGCTGCTCTTTCTGCCTTTGCCTTCCCTTTTGCTTTGGACACAGCACAGAAATCTTTCTGTGCCTCTGCATGGTGAAAATTGATATAAAACAGCTTTGGTCATTTTTATATACTTTTTCTTTTTCCTGCTAAGAAAGTTAATACCATGGAAAAAACTGCTCAGGAGGATCAAATGTTTGTGCAGGACGTCATGCTGCTTTGGTGTGCCAGCTCTCCAAGAGTCTATAAGGAAGCCAGCCAGACAGGCTCTGAAGCCTGCACCCTGACCCCAGTGACCTTTTAATTTTTCAAAGTTTATCTAGCCCCATCCCAGCAGTACTTGCACTGAAACCAATCCCTCTGCTCCTGGATTTTTTGGCAGAAGGTGACTTCCTTCATATGGAAAAGTGTTTAATACCAATTTAATGGTCTGTCTAGCCACTGTAAGCCCCCAACCCCCTCCCTGAGTCTCCCACTGGCAAGAAACTGTGAAATAATATGCTTGAAATAGCCCTAATTCTTCTCCTCAGTGTGATAGTTGTTTTTCTAATAAGCAATTTTTTGAAAAAGCCATAGAGGAGAAACTATTAGCTACAGAGTTGAATGACATCTTTAATAAATTCCTTTGCATGTATATAAAATTTAATTTTTTTCATTACAAAAATTGGGTTTTTTCATTATTTCTTCTCTTATACATTTGCACAGTCAGGAGAGGGCCACAGCAGAAGCCAAAAGGTTTCCATTCAGACTTGCTAGCATCAGAAATACAAATCACATTTATGCAAATCCACTTCTATGCCAAAAAAAAAAAAAAAAAAAAAAAAAAAGAAAAAAAGTCTAAGTAACCAATTTATCTTGATTGTAAAAAGAAAAATCTTGGCACAATGCCAACAAAAATCTTAACAAAGAGGGAAATAAAAGGGAAATTGGGAGATACCATAGTTTTTCCAGAGCAATGAGTTTGTTGCTGTAAAAAATATCTTGGTTCAAAGGAAGCTGCAACTGTCCTTTGAGATAAGGCAAGGTCTGACACTTTACAGCAGGGTTGCTGTGTCAGGGGACAAAGTGCAGTCTCATACCTCCCCCAGGCAGGGTCAGGGTGGGGAGAGAAAAGCAGCAGCCCAGAACCACGGGATGGATGCAAGGACGTGTCTGGGGGTGAGCTTCAGCATGCTTTTAGTCAGGGCACTGCACTGGAACATCCTTCTGCACTTTGGGGATGCAGGAACCAAAGCTGTTCCAGCAGTGATCTCAATTGCTTTCGAGCCTTGGAGAGGGAATCCAGCTGCACCCAGCTGCACCCAGCTGCACACCCCTTCAGAGCAGAGAGCTGTGGGGATCAGCAGACCCTGTGCCTTGAGAGATGCCAGAGAAGTCCAGCTGAGGAAACGTGAAGGTGCTGCCTGCAGCCCACACAAACTCACATTTGGGCTTAAACCACTTAATTTTCCAGGAAGAGGGAGATACATTTAGATAGGAACAGTGAACAAACCCCCACAGTTTAATGGCAATAAGCTGCCCTCTGTTGTGCTGAAATGCTGCAGGGAAGCATTCTGGCTGTGGCTGTGAGGGATTCCATGGCTTGTGCTGCTGCTAAGGGTATCTCCCTTATCTCTTTGGAGCAACACAACACATAAGAAACTATGGAAGGAAGAATGAAAACATTCATGTGGATTCTGTTTATAACATTTTTTAAAGTTAGAATTTTCTTGAGTGAATAAAAAACCTAACTGAAAATCTAGAGTGACTGCTGTTTTTTCTCTTTTTAGAAATACAAGTGTGTTCAAATTATTTCAAAAGCCAGAGAATCTGGCACTGCCAGTCAAATAGGGGAAGTACTAAGCAGTAAAAGACACAAAGGTTTGTAATTCCCATCATCTCCCATACTGACACTCCACAAACATCTACAGCACCATCCTGCAGCTCAAGAAATCCCATCTCATTAACAAGACCAAAAAGTTGTACTCCAAAACATTACAAATTTATGTCATTTTGTACCTCTTTGAGAGTGGTCAAGAAGGAGAGGTTCCATATCAGCCTGTTCCACAGCAGCCCCAGGGCTGATGTCCAGCACACTGGATTCAGTCTGAACCCCAATCTCAGACTAAGGCCCAGTGATCAAAAGAATTGTTTTCTTTCAGGTGGCTGCCAGACAGGAACATTTTCAGAAGTGGAGAAATGAGAGAGATAGGAAAGGGAGGAGAACATGAAGAAAAACAAAGTTCAGATGGAGATTTCCTGGACTTTTTGATGTCTCCACAGGACATGTTCTGCGCAGACCTGCCACTCTTCACTCTGAGATCCACTGCTCTGTCTCATGGTCTAGAGCTTTCAAGCAGTGCCATCACCTACTCTTGAGGAAGGAGTTCAGACTTTATTTCTTTGGCAACAAACAGTATGCTCATCCCTAATTCCTTTTCTAAATACCACATTATGGCACAGTCTTGGAATTATGTCAACCTCAACACACCACAGGTGCTGTTAAATGGAGCACAGCTCACACACTCTATAACCACAAAGAGTCTAAAGACATGAGCAAGGGACCTTTTCTGGAAAATGGCTCCAAATGACCACAGAAAAATGCATGTTATGCACCATGATGGTGAAAGTTTGGATATCAAGATTATGAAAACACCCAATCAGCCCCACTTGTGCAATTGTATTTTTTTGCAATTTCTCTAAACCCATCACGTTGGGTAACTAATGAAATAGGAGGAAGGGGGTGAAAGATTATGCTTGGGTGTGGTTTGGAAGTTTATAGAGAATATATGTGGTGAGGTATTATTCTATGTTTGTTTAATACTTCTGAGCTGGGGTTATGGTATTATGCAATCATAACTACTCTGCTTGCCTCTTTGGGATCTCACAATTTAGCTTCAAATAGTTCAGCTGTTCATTTTCCCCCACTCCCATCCTTTCACTGCTAAGTGCTTTTTTCTTACCCCCAGAGATCAAAGAGATGTTTTTGTGGTTGGCTGTTCCATCCACATTCCTGCTCCCTCCTCTCTTCCTTCCTTCCTCTGCCCTCATGCACCACATCACCCAGCAGCCCCAGGCATTAATCACTCACACACTCACAGCAGCCACATTCAGATGAACTCATGGAGTCAATATCCTGCTCTGGACATCTCCCTGTGCTTCAACAGCTCCCTGCTCTCGCTTGCAGTGCACTGAGTTCATTGCTAGATTCACAATCCCTGTCTGGCTGTTTGTCTAATTTGGAGGTTCAATTTTGATTCTGAGTCAAATCAAGTACATTTGAGTGTTTGATAGAGACTGTGAGTCGAGTAGGTAAATGATAATTTAGGGAAATGTCTCCAGATTGCTGTTTCCCTGGACTTTGCTGCCACCTCATTCCCACAGTGCCTTGACAGGGATAAAGTTACACATTTGATTGGAACAGGGCAACAGCTTTATTTTCCAAACCAGAGAATCTGGGTCAGCTAAGGAATAAGAGGACAGACTTCATTTTACAGGACATCAAATATAAAAAACCACTCCTCAGAGCAGACTATCCTCTCCCATTAGGCTAATTTAGGTTAAGTTTTACCAAACACTAATATAAATGAGCTACAGCTCTTTTCCTGGCATGATACTGGGTAATGGTCAAGTGAGAGCTTGGATCAAGACCAGCTACATCAGACCATGACAGATCTCACCTGCTGCATATTTCTTTTTACCCCATCACACTGAACAAACTTGCACATTATTAGAAGTTTCCAGTAAAACTGTTTTGCACATTTAGAGGTTTCTTCAGAAGCATTTTCATGCATTAATCTACAGACACCTTCTGCACTATTTTGCCTATGAGGTCATACAGTCAAAAAGTAACTCATAGCCAAAGCAAAACCTGCACTGGTTTTTTTTTTTTTTCCTTTTCAGGCAGGTTGAGTGTTTTTTTTCAAAGGCATCATTAAATATTACTTGTGAACCATTCATCAAATAATCCTTGCACATGGTGCATTGCAGCATTTATTATTCAAATTGCAGCATTTATTATTCAAATTCCCAGCTATTCTGGCTGGACTCTCAGGTGCATGGTGTGTTATGGGCTTCCCCAGAGGATAAACAGAACCTTCAACTCCATTGTGATTATTCACAACTGTATCTCTCAAATTTACTGCCACAAACACATCTGTTACATAACACAGTTGAAATTGTTGTCAAAGTAAACAGCCCTGTCAAGACCTTCCCTTGCATTTATTTATACAAAATAAATTTAGAGAAAGGAACCAAAATAACAGAGTTAAACAGAGTTAACAGTTAAAAACACATATTGTAAATCTCAGAACATTGTTTTCCTGCTTTGCAATAAAAATACCAAAAAATACAGTGTGTATGAAGCCAAGGATAAATAACTCAAAATATTATGAATAAATCAGCAACCGAGTGTGTATAAACATCACCTCTCACTCCGTGTGGAGAATACATGAGGCACACTGAGAATGCACAGTCACTTCCATAGGAAGTCCCCCAATTCCTGCTGCAGGATTTTTCATTCTACAGCACATGTGGATGGCATTGTCCTGCTCGTCAGCTTGCTTGAAATTGTTTACAGTATGTTATTACTTCACGGCTAATAAAGGACACAGTGCAAGAGCCCTGCCAAACAGTATTTCTGGTCAGGCAGAATAGGCCATAATTCCAAACACATCAAAAAAAGAAAAAAATTACTGTCGAGGGACAAGGTTATTTTCCCAAAGGAACATCTGTTCCCAACACATCTCATGAAAATACATACAATAAACCATAAGTTCAAAACAGAAACTGTATTCAAACACTGCCCAACAGAAGTCCACAATCCCTGGAAAACTTCTTTTAAATCCCCAGCAACCCGTGGGCTCGAAGAGAGCCATTTCCTCTGTATACACTGCAGCCCTTCAGAACTGCAGCCATTTGGCAGCGAGTTTGCAAAGCCACAAAAGGATGGGAATTAGCCATGTCAGCATCTTCCCTAGCTGCAGAGTGCAGCTCAGTCCTTCACCCTGCCAACAATCAGTTGTAAAAGGCAGCGTGACAGCCGAGGGGAAGGTAATCCTCACCAGCTGTTTCCAGCTGAGGCCAGCCACAGCAGCAGCACACAGCAAGCACCAACATGCAGCAGCTAAAAAGCTACCTGAGAAGGGGGGGAGATGAAGTCTGGTTCCAGGATCAGTGAAGTGCCTTGGGGATGCTGACAATGTTTAGCTCCAACAGAGGCTGCAGTAACGTGCCGGCCACACGTGGCCGCAGGACCTCAGTACCAGGAATGGGAAATTCCCACTAATCCACCACCTTTGGACACTGCAGAAAAATTCTAACCTTTTGCAGAAGTGCTAACCAGAGTATCAAAGCCTAAACACATCTCAAACCTTGATTAAAAACCAGATTTTATTATTAGGTAGGCAAAAATCAGCGTTTCCCCTTTCCATTCAGTGTCTTAGCTGCTGCCTGCCCCCACATGCTCTGAGGATGTGAGAGAGAGAAGCACTGACTGAGGCACAACAACTCACCAATAATTCACACCATGTTCAATTAAACTCAGGGGCCAGCTGAGACCAACCAACCTGTCTTGTCTTTCCAGCGCTTTCGCTGATAGTAAATTTAGGGATGTCAGATCTGTTCTTACTTGTTCGCCTTAATGTCCTCCCTCACACATACTGAAACAACAAAAGAGTTCTCTGACATATGTGCAGAAATGGTGAAGGCTTACAGTTGTCATCTAAATATTTTTATTGAAGTGATAATTAACTGTTTCTAAGAGCTTGGCTTTACTACAAAGATAGCAAGGCAGAATAAGGGTATTGAATTTCCTCAGTTATCAATCAGTAATTTCTGTTCTAATGCTGCAAAATGTGCCTTTGAGGCACTCTCTCCTCCTGCTGCTGTTCTGCTCACAGGAAAAAGTGATGACTTTCTTATGTTATACTCCAT
The DNA here is from genome assembly GCF_021018805.1 of Prinia subflava. Classification (NCBI taxonomy): domain Eukaryota; kingdom Metazoa; phylum Chordata; class Aves; order Passeriformes; family Cisticolidae; genus Prinia; species Prinia subflava. The sequence continues at coordinate 8,718,729 of NC_086261.1, forward strand.
TACACCACACAGCTTAAGCTACATGCTCCTGCTATACTAAATGCACCATTCTGCTCATCTACACAGATAACTAAATTTAATTACATTAATAATTGTTGTGGTTTAGTTTGTTGCCAAAATTTACCTCCTAGCTTGTTAGACCTACAATTTAATTAGCAGCAGTGAATTTTAAATGAACGATATTATCTGAGCAATTATTGAAGGAGGTTTGCTGTTGTTGTTTCTGCACCACCTAAACAAAATGAACAAAATAAGCTATTTTCCTCAGTGCACTACTCAGAAGTGAACCTGTAGCCCAGACACTTGTGGCTTAAGGAAGAGATTCCTTTGGATCCACTGATATCAGTTTTGAGGGTCAGCTACAATACAGTAATTTCTCCAAGTTTAGTTTGATCTGATTTGCAGTAAATCCACAATGGTCTTTATACCTCCCATAAGGTCCTGGGCTGAACCTATATTTCCAGTATTAACACTGACCTTGAGCTTTTTGATTCTAATACACAACAGACAGAAGCCTCTGTCAGGTTCTTTCCTCCCTGATACAAGCAACTCCAAATCTCCCTCATTCATTTGAATCCAAACTAAATCCTCTTTATCTCAGACATGAAGATGATAATGTGTGCTTGTCATTCTCTCATAGTCAACACAACCTTAAGCAAACTCTGATTTTAGCCAGCTGGTAATCACTATTCAATCCTCTACATTTATTTTAACTATATTAGCTGTATTCACCCATATATTTCAACAACTAGGAATTAAAAAGTCACCATAAAAGCCTTAAAAACAAAATAAACACCAAACCCACAATGTTTCCTAATCTCATCAGTCTCCTAGGTGGATATTTTGGTGCTGTTGTTCATGAGGTGGGTTATTTGTGGGGAGTTTGGGTTGCTTGGCTGGTTTTAGGTTGGTTTGTTTGTTTCATTGCTTGGTTTGGGTTTTTTTTTGAGGGGGTGGAAGAGGGGTGCCTCTATTGCAGCTTACAGGTCTATGAATTACTTATGTCACCTTTCAGGTTAAAAAATATCTCTTCAAGATGTTTACTAATCATCCTTATGGTACTAAATGATGCTTATGAATGTTTTGAGTTTTGCAGAGTGAATGGTCTGTGGAATCAATAAAGCAATCCACCACAAAGCCTAATTAACTCTCTCTCATAACTGCACTTACAAGAACATCCATACTTGAGAAGAATTAAACCAAACAAATCAGCCTCAAGTATTTACATCAAAATACAGAGGAGCAGTGAGTTACAGCAAAGGGCAGAAAGAGTATTCCGGATACAGAAAAGAAATAGATTACAAATTGTTCAGTGCACTTAGAATGGAATGATATTGGAAAACAAATAAATATTACAAAAACAGCTCTGAAGATCTCCACCAGTGTGTGCAGGTGACATATGCCTGAACCAGAGAGGGGATGTCTCTCCTCTAACTGAGCTCATTTGATCCCTGCAGTGATAACTCAGTTTGTTTCCCAAAGTGAGACTTCAGGAGTAATAAAAGGAAGCAAAACAAATGTCCTTTGCCAGCAGAACAGTGGTGATTTCTCACCGTGCCAACATCACATTAGCTAATATTACTGCAAGTGGCTCTTCAGTTCTCCGTTGGCAGGACTGCATGCCTGACAATAGAAAAAGAGCAGAGAACAAAGCCTGAAGCTGATATGTTTGCCAAGCCAAAAGGAGGAATGTTCACCAAACTAACCTCTTGCTCTGCTTCAGCTTCAGGAGGTCTGTCATTTCTGGGGGCATTTTAAAGAACACATGCTACTTGCACAATGGCTGTTGGAGAGCATTGCTCCTGTGCTTTTTGCATGATCTCACTGTCACCCAACAAAGCTTCCTGCATTGCTAAATTAAACAGTGACAAGGACAGTGAACATCTGGAAGGCTGCAGGCCTGGCAGAGGGTTGACATCTTTTACACTTCAAGATAATGACCTGCAGTTTCTTGTGCTTTCTGATGGCCACAGCCTGATGGCCAAGGACAGAAATGCCCCAACACCCACTGCTTCATCAGCTGTGATTACAAGAGGATTACTCAAGAAGAATTTCCTCACATCAAGAACATGATTTATTGACCAATTATAAGAGAAAATAGTCTCCCCATTTTTTCATTCAAATTCAACAATTCATTCCTTAGAAGTGAACATTTAATAATGATGAACATCTGAGTTCCACAGAAATCCCATTTTCAGGAACAAATCTCTACTGGCTTTGAAATCAGTCCTTCAAAATCTCAAAATTTCAATCTCAAAATCTGGACAACCACATACCACTAGATTTTTAGGAAATGTCTTTTCTGTCATGTGATCACACTGATAAATAATTGCATTTCATTGATCTCACAGTGTAAATGAAAGGTTCATTAGTAAAATAAGTCTCAAATCAAAACATATCAGGAGTATCCTCCTTACAAAATTAAAACAGCACATCAGACCACACCCTTCTACTGCTTATGAAAAAACTGGTAACTGGGTAACAAAAAAATAGGCTGAAATTAAATGTGTCTGAATAATTTACACACTCCGTTCTGGAATTTATTTGAGCCGGAACTTGCATAAAATACTGAAGGAATGCAAAAATCACTTGGCTACCAACTGCAGGGTGAGTTTTAAGCAGGTGTCTGAAAAAAAACATTGCTAGAATGAATCATTGCCTCAAGCATTCCATTGAAGAGAGAGAAAAGGTAACCCAAAAATCAGTAAATCTCTCTTTAATGCCAGTCCCATGCTCTATATCCAACTCCTGCGTTGTTCTTGGGAAGGAGGGCATGTTTACATGTAGCCACATTCACTGTAGAGTGTCTCACGAGCCTGCCCCAAGAAGTGTGCTCCAAGAAGATCAGTCTCACTCAATGAATGTACAACTATGGCTACTAAGCCCATCCTTTACCATAAAAGCTCATCTCGAATAAAATACATTGAAAGGAATTAAAAATTTAAATCCAGATACATTTCCAAATTTAGTTCTACTCTTCTTTCTAGCCTACTTAAAAACTATATGTTGAATTTTCTTGGAATCCAGATGTGCAAACACATGTAGGAAATCCAAATCTTGCATCTTTGTTCGTTTACCTTAATTTCATTTATACGAACAAAATTGTACGAAGGTTTTTCTCTGTGCTGCACCACACTGCATCATCAACTCCTGAAATATTTAGGAAAATATTCCATGTAAAATTCAGGTTAAACAGCTACAACTCTCATCTAATAAAAGGAATTTCTTCTGTTGCAAAAATGGAGGTCTGTGTTGTTTGGATAGATTTTCTATATACCCATTAGAAAAACTTTCAGTGTTTTAAGTGTTTCATTTACCTCATGAGGTTAAAAAAAATTAACAGCATACTATTTAATTAACAAATTGTCATTATTTGTGCCTTGTCTAAATTGAAAGTAAAGCCAATGTAATGAGATTCAGCTACTCTTCACCCCACTTTGCTGATTTTGTGTAAACCATTTTTATCCTCATTCCTGCATCCCAGGGTAACAGTGCAGAGCTCAGAGATGCACAGGTGAGGTGCCACTGCCCAGTGTCCTCAGCAGTGATACAGTGGCAAAATGGGTATTCAACAGTTTCTCTGTAAAAGCAGAACAAAGAGATGATTTTGTCTGTACACTGCTTAATTAGAACCGCCTCTCCCTAGGGAAAGCACAATCTCTGACACTTCACCTGAAGGCAAATTCCAGGATCCTGTACAGCAAAGCTCGTCAGGGGAAATGAGGCACATCCTGTTTATTTTTCAGCTCACTTAGCTCATTAACATCCACGTACACAGACACCTCACCAAATCTGGGTTATTTTCTGCATTCTTGCAATAGAGGTTTGTAGCCATAATAGTTAAAAACTTCAGAGGTTTTTGTTTATTCGGTTGTTATTTAGTGCTGGGTGGTTTGGGGTTTGTTTCTTTGATATACTTGGTTGAGTGGTTCGAGGGGTTTTTTTTCAATTTAATGCCTATGCTTTTTAAGTAAGTCATTGTCTCAAAATATCTGCTACTCAAACAGATTCAATGAGGAACTCAAAGGCGCGAAGTGGATGTTATGATGCAGTCCTTTTCCTAATATCACTCTAGATACCACTGGCAATAAACACTCTGCGTGTAGCATGAATTCCAGCTTTGTTTTTTTTTTTTTTTTTTTTTTTGTAATAATGATCACACTTTCCACCCCCCCACACCACCATTTACTGAAGAGGAACAAGCAATTTAACATCACTTTTTTCAGTGCAATAAATCTTGGTTATGTTCCACTTCAAAGTCTATGCATAGCCCAAGATCTGATACACACACACAAAAAAAAATAAAAACCATAAGAGAAAGATGGTTTACTGTGTCTTTTCTCCAAAAGCAGTTGTCCCCTTAACAAGTCCTTCTAGATCTGAATGCAGGCAACAAAAAACCCAAACAAACAAACAAAAAAAACCCCTCCTTTCAAAATGAAAATACAGAAAAACAGGCAAAATTTAATTAGTGCTACAGAACTGATGCTCAGTATTTGAGCACCAGCAATTTACAGAGTGTGGCTATACCACGATCTCCTCTCTTTTCCCTTCTTGTAGCCCCATTGCCCTAATGAAACACATCCAGTTACTGTGAACAGAGCTGAGCAGAGTCACCATTCCGTTCTATCCAACAAATGAATTATGCAACAGGAATCAGTCCCCTCTTCCCCAGCCCCGTGACACATCTGCTGCCCTGCCTGGGAGCCTGGGGAATGCCCTGCCTGCACCAGGGTCACTGCCAGCTGCCAGAGCACTGCTGGGAGCCCCACAGACTGCTGAACAAATCCATCCCATCATTTGGGACTGTGTACGTTTTTCCTCAAAGCTGAATGAAAAGATGCTTTGCTTTCCCTTCCTATTAAGTTTTATTTTGCTGAGGCCCACAGCACACGCAGCACAGTCTCGTCAACAGCTGTTTTTCCTTCTAAGCTTGCCCTGTCACTTAGGGATTTGAATTTTTGCTGATAAAGTGTAATAGAAGCTGCTTCCTGCTACACCGCAGCGAAACAGATGTTTTAAAAATTGTGATAGCCCTAAAGCTGGTCTCTGTAGCAAAATCTGTCTCAGGCTAACTTTCCTTCTGTCACAAAACCAGACATTATATTTGTTTTCCTGCTGGTTGATTGAAGCAGGTATCAAACAAACATTTTAAATAAGATTTCTTTTTGGATGAGCAGGGAGTCACAGAAAACGGCAGTGTGAGAAGGAAAATACAAAGATGCATATCAAAGAAACTCGGAGAAGGTGCTCAGGTAGTCCCTGAGCTCACCTCACTGCTCCCAGGCACAGGCATCAGCACCTTTGGCACTCCTGGCAGATGTCTGTCAAGCCCAATCTCACCAAGTTCAAGTGATTCCACAACAGCCCTAAGCAATCCATTCCAGCAACAAATTATCCTGAACAGTTGCAAACTTCTCCTCCTATCTAACTCCAAATCTCTTTTGCTTTAATTTAAGCTCATCAGTTCTTGTCCTGTCCCAAGAAGACATGAAAAACCAGATTATTATCTTTCTCCAAACTGCAGTTTTTGCATACATCTCAGCCTTCTTCAACTCCAGACTACAAAACTGAGGTTGCTTTCATAGCTGGCATTTTCTTTTATTATCTTTACTGCTTGCCTCTGGTCCCTCTCTATCTGCTGTGTATTTGCTTTGCTCTGTGGCATCCCGGGCTGGACAGGCAGCCAAGCAGAGTGAGAGGATTTTCTCCTGTATTTAACACACAAGACTTTTGAAACTTATACCTTTACAGATGACACTCTTAGGGGCTTTTTCCTTTTTATTTCCATTTTGACACAGAGGGTTCAGGATTTGAAGACAGCTGAACCAGTGAGATTGGATGTGCAGCTGAGTTAGAGCCCCACTGAATATTCCTGCTCTCACTGCAGATCCAGGTAATTCATGGACCATACTGTCAGTGTTCCAAATTTTAGGATCCAAGAAATCTTCAGGAATGCTGCAGAGTAGTGAAAGCTACACTCTAAGCACACATGCTTTTATTCATATATAGCACAATTCTCTTTAATACCTTCTGTGCTGTTTGGTCCTGGCACTGGCAACAGCCTTAGTGCACTCTTTACAATCTGCAAAAATAACCATCATTTCTCTATTCCCAAGGCCTGGTCTTGAAAGGAGCTCAGCAATTGCAGCTTCTTCCTATGCAACCACACAGTCATGCCCAGTAAGGGCATGAAGCATTTTGCCTGTGGCTTTGGATAGGCACATACAATCTCACACACTGAGGAGTTATGTTTACTGACACACAGTATTTCTCCCAGCTCATGAATATTTAGATGATTCCTAAATAATTCCCCAGAATGTTGTCTGGTGAGCTGATACCACCAAGCTTTGCTAACCAATGTTTTTCCTCATCTGCTCCCCTGCATTTGCAGCACTCTTGAGTTTCCTACTCCTATTTCCAATCACTTTATCTTCCCACATAGGATTCCAAAACTTTCAGAGGTTAGACAGTCAAGGCTTGACATTTCCTTATCTTTGTCCTACTCCCTAAATTTTTGTCTACAATAAAAGCTTTGGAGAGGCTATCCCATGCCAGGCTGGACATTCTTGCACCCTTCATGTCCTGTGCTTCATCCTTTTCACTGTTACAGTCAGGTTTGTCTCTATCAAATGTGCTATTTACCCACAGCAGAACTTTTGGAATGAGTTGGAGAAATCTTGCAAGTTCTGCATGGAAAACAAAGAAGGGACACCACAGCAAAATCTTCCCTTACCAAAATAAACAAATAAATAATGAAATAAAAATAGCTGTCAGACCCAGGGTAGCCATCCATTTCGAGTGACCAGATCTCCTTATCCAAACAAGGCAACAGCAAACACCAGCCAGAGGTGGATGCCTGCCTGACTCACTAAAATAAAGGGAACTATTGAGCAGTATGATAATAATTCATTCAGCTGGAACAAACAGACATCTGGATCTGAACACTACTGGAGAAACTCCATTTCTCAAAACTATCTTAGTAACTTCGGGAAGAAGCCTCAGCTTAGCTTGCAGTGACACACAGGAGCAGAGGATACCAACAGGTCAGGGCACACTCGGTGTTTTTATGTCATTTGCATCAGTACAGATGTCCCTGCAGAGCAAAGTGAATCTTGTATAGTCCAAGTCATGCACCGGGAAGGAAACAATTGCACCATTCTATCCTGAGACAGAAATAGAAAGTAGACTAGTCAACGAGAAGAAATTCCTAAACTATAAGAGCCAGGAATGACATCTTAATGTCTCATTGGAAAGATGAGAAAGGGGAAAAAATTCAGCTTAACCTAGATGTGGGTGAACCAGCCAAGGCAGACATCTTCAAAGAATCCTCAAGGATGATCTGTTCTCCTGTTTTTACTTCACCTATTTTCCCTCTCTCTTTTCATGTTCACTGTTCTTGTACTGGGATCCTACAGGTGAACCCCTTAACCCACATATGCTGCAGGACTCAAAGCAAGGCTGCAATTTCATCACTGGCATATTTTCCAGGTATTTTCTCAAACCACAGCATGAATAAGCTTTGTGCAATCATTTACTGGTAAGAAAATTAATTTTCCTTTATAACCAAGAAAACAAAACAGGAATTCTCCATCTGCTTTCACAGGTCAGAAAAATGTTTGACTGAAATATCCATCTACATGATTCAGATATGGAAACTCTTTGAAGCCTTACTATAAAATCTGTATCACATCACACTGCAGCCAAGTGCAAAGCCTGTAAGATATTATTACCACTTTTGAGAAAGGTATTTCTATTACAGAAAGTCAGTTACCTAATACAATGTGCCTCCCCAAGAGTCCTAGTGAAACTGCCTCTTACAGAAAATAAACAATTATATAAACCTGAGAACAAAGCAAAAATCATTAGTCTAGTTCACAGAAATAAATAGTAATACAAAAAAATATTACAATACTTGTAGTTCATAACTCAACAGACATTTCTATAAAACACCAGGGATGTCTACACAGAGTCTGCAATCCCCTTCTCTGGGAAGTCATCAAGAGTTTCCATTGACTTTTGCTGCCTCAAAAGTTCCCTTAATGAAAGAAATTGAAGGTCATAAAGGCAAGATCGCAAAAAAATTCTGAAGAGAATGAGAGCAGACCAGAGGCAAATTTGAGAAAGTAGCTGTATATTAGAAGGCAGGTCATGACACAGAAAGGAAAATGCAGGCAGAGGAGGGACCCTGGGTTCTGCAGGCAACCCTGACAGAAAACCTGAGCACACACTGCTGTGGTCTGGAAAAAGAAAAAAAAAAAGTTAATAAATATGCACACAGATTTACTAATCTGTCTTAAAACATGTACTTTTTGTGCAACTAAAATGGAATGCCGTTGGCTTTTTGTAACCCTAAAAACTCGGGGAATTCTCAATTTTAAACTCACAGAGCTCCCCCACAAAGTGCATCCTTTCCAGCCTGAGGGAGCAGAGGCTGGGGCTGAGGATCAGTGCTGTCTCAAGAAGGTTATGGCAGCTGAGCCAAGAAGTCCCATTTTTGTGTAAATGCACAGCCAGCCTGTGAGCACACCAGAAAAACTGCAGTGCCCATCTCCCCTCCTTTTCAGCAGGAATCAGAAAACAGCCAGAGGCTGTGTGGCAGGAGGGAACCAGAGCAGCCTGGTGAGCGTCCAGCTGGGGGGAGTATTCCCCCAGCTGTGTGACAATATGTCTTTACAAATTACAGCCTTTCATGCAGTAATTATAGCTAAAATCTTCTAGTCTTGCTGGAGCAGGCTAACACTGCAGTAATTCCTAAGTACAAGAAAGAGCAGTAACTCTGCTGATCACCAGCCTTAAAACCCTGGGCCAATTAGAGCAGAGGGACTAACAGAGATTAACACAATTGGATCAAACTGATCCCGTGGAAAGCAAGGCCTTGCAAAGGTAACAGGAGGTTCACTTCAGGGAGCAGCGTCGAGCTGGACATAACACACAAAAACTGCTCCCTTTTTTCATTACAAGAGAGCTCTGGATTGAGCATAATGCAGTTCTAATGTACACTGGAAAAAAAAAAAAAAAAAAAAAAAAAAAAAAAAAAAAAAAGAAGAGGGGTTCTAGGGATGTTATTTATTTTTATTTGTGCACATCCTTTCTGAGTTCAGAAGGGTTTGGACAATGCTCTCAGGCATGTGGTGGGAGTGTTCTGGGCAAGGCCAAGAGCTGGGCTCAGTGATCCTGATGAGTCCCTTCCATCTCAGCATATTCTATCATTCTGTTCTATTCTATGATTCTCCCTAGTCCTTAGCCTCTTTAATTATAAGTCTATGTTTCAAGGAAATTTCAAATTATACTGCTGTAAAAATAAAAAAAAAAAATCCTCTCTGAAATGGAGCACGTATCTTTTTTTTTTTTCATATACACTAAAACTGCTTGCGGATTGTACACACACTGAAAAAAAAGGTGAAAAAATATCCATTCTATTTTGTCAGACTTTGCAAGGGTAGATTTGCTGAGAGATGCAAAGCCCTAAAGAATTAAAGGATTGCAATTTCCATGCAACAGATCCTACACACAGGATGGTAAAGAGATTTTGCTGGTACAGTAATCAATACTGGCTGCAGGCTTCTCTATTTCTAAGGTATTCTTCACCTGTTTAAAGCATTTCTACAAAGCTGGGCTTAACATTTTTGCCAGTGAACATGTTTCCACCAGTGCCAACAAGAGGAATTCCTGGAGCTGTTCTAGCTCTCCAGAAGGTGAAGGACACCAGTGTGCCAGAGAGAGCATATGTATAAAAGGAGATTCTCAGCTATCTCATCAATTATCGAGGCAATATTTAATGATAGATTAATGTTCCAGGAAAAATAAAAAATTACTAGGTATAACCTGGTTCTTTCCCAGATTCTTTTCTGTGCCACTGACAACACAATTTTAGATATTTCACGTGAGGGACAAATATCACAGTGTCTTCATGTTGCACTGGGAGCCTCTTTCTTCTTTCCAAAAAGAAACTGGCATTAAAGATTTCTTTCATGAAAGATCTGTCTCCTAGCACTGACCAGGTGACCTATAGAGGATTCAAGATCATCCTGACCTGCTTTCCAGTTTTTACACTCAATTGACAATTCCCATTTCTTCCTGACAGCAGAGAGTTCACTTGAAAGTCGTTTGGATTATCACCAGACAGGAACTTGGGCAAGCAGAATCAAAGAGGCTGATTAACAAATATTCCAGTTTTTAAAATCTGAGTAAGATATGAGTTGTTAAATTCCAAGATCTCCACACCCACACGGTGACCTGTCAACCGTAACTCAGATTTATTCAGTTGGAAAAGAGGAACAAGTGTTCTGCTTGGCACAACCAACTCCAAGCTTGTGTCTCAAGAAATTACAAGATTCTGAAAACAGTCATTCTGCCCAGACTTCCTGTTCTCTTCTGTCCTCTCACTCACTTTAAGTTTTACTCAAAATTTTAGCTCAGATTAAACAACAAAACCCAGTATTTTTCCTAAATAATGTGGACAATTCCAGTCTTCATAAATGCAATAGTGTAATACAGGCTATGGCAGCCAGGCAGAGCACAAACAGGCAGGTGCTGAACAAGTTTTCCACCACAGGCAGCTTTGCCAGCAAATATCTGGCCTGCAGTACCCTTGCTATTTCTGTCCTGGATGTCTCTGGAGGAATGACTGCCAAATGAAAAGTACCGTACCAATTTGTGCAGTGGTTTTGTGATGTGCATAAATGAGTTCTTGGATAGGCTTAAATTCATCCTGACTCGTGATTTAAGTGCAAATTTAAATTCTGGTGTGTCTAAAGGGGAAAGGTTTGCACATTGCTATGCAAGTCTGCCAGATGGCCAGCACTGCCACTTTGTTCCTTTGCTTTTAAAACTAAAACATGAAGCTTAAAACAGTTGTTTTAATATTTAGCATTGTAGAAGATCATGTTCAAACCAGTGCCCTGGAGAGAAAAGCTTTTGAGCAACTGGGGGAGACACTAAAAGTCAGGATATATAGGACACCTCAGTTGCATTACTTTTATATCTCACCTCTCATGACAATGAACTGGGAACTCTCAGGCTTGGCCAAGGACTGATAGAGAACAACTGATACTGAAAATGAAGCTAAACATTAGATATTGGGCTGAATGTGTCAGTGTTCTTTGATAAAACAAATACATGAACAAGACTATAGAGGTCTTTTCTAGCTTTAAAATATTAAAGTGATTTTAAGGTGGAAAATTCAGCTCCACATGCCAAACACCTGAAGCTTATAACTGTGTAGTTCCAGGGGCTTGTTACAGATAACTAGTCCAGCCTCTAGCTACTGAGTAACACATACCTTGCACTTATTATATTGGATACCTATGTTCCTTCTTTAGTGGTCTGTAATCTACTCCTTAAAACTGCCCTTTCTTTGGCAGTATTATCCCTCAGTTACTATATTTATTCTAATGTGGCTTTATGACCACAGAAAAGAGATGGAAAGTTCTTTCACTGCCCATGTGAACACCCATCACCCTGCTTACCAGGTTACCATAATGCCCCAGGTGATTCTGCAGCAGAAATTCAGGGATATTAGCCCTGGTCTCCCTGTAAAGCTGATTTAACACCCACTTGTGAAGCAACCAAACAGACACACAACAGGATAAAATAGAAGCCAGCTGAGCTTTCATTCATTACTTGTCAAGATGAGTAAAGCACACAGGAATCATTATCCTGTCCAACTATTGTATAAGATGTTAAAAGGCTTTAAAATCAGAGGCACTTGTTTTAAAGCACATTTAAATATTTACTGCATGCATTGTGACCTCTCAACTTGGTGCTTGATTTTCAGCTCCTGTAACAGATACAGACCTCACACTCTTGGTACCTCTGCCAGAACACAGATTCTCCACTCCTATTGAAAGGAGGGGAAGTTAGAGCCAAACCACCTCTTGGACTCCCTTCAGAGTCCTTTAGTCAGCCTGTTCTATAAACTTCCTTTAACTATGAGAAACAAGAAGCAACTAACTATTCCCCACTAGAGGGGATTTTTATTTATTGATTCATTTTGGAATTATAGTCTCATTTTCTCTCTCACTACACCAGGAACAGGTTAAATTCCTTTCACTAAATGTTTCCACAACTTTCACCTACATTGCTGTAGGTACTTTCCTGGTACTAAATTAGCATGACAAGCTGCCTTGTTATGGGCATGTTAACAGAAATGTCTATATGCTTGCTTAGTAACAAAAACCTGCCATTACTGTTATTCTAATAATCAGAAATTCCATCTTTTCCTAACCAGCTGCCAAATTTCTTCTTTCCTGAAAGTAAATAACATCTATTCTATACTTGCATATTACACTTCTAGACCCAAGCCAAAGTTCATGTCATGAAGACCTTGTGATTTAAATGCATCACGTGAGACACAGGACAGCAACAAATCAAACAGAGCAGGATAATGGGTTTGAACAGGATAATGTAACAAGCAGTTGTCTAAGAAATGTTTGGAAAAGGACTAGGAAACACACTGCTGCTAGAACAAGATCCTCTGTTGCCTTCAGCTTCAGTGGCTATTTCTGATTTGTTCCACTGTGCAAAGAAACACTGGAAAAAGCAATGTTATTAAAACACAGATGTGTGGAGAGAGCCTAATTCCTTCTAAATATGTCAACATAGCCTGAGCTATGCCATCTTTCTCACAGCCATCCAGGCAGCTGTCTGCACAACATCCACTTAGAAATAACTCCTTCCCTGGCTATGGAGGAGAAGCATTACAATATTACTCAGCTGAAGATAACCTGCATTTATCCAGAAACTTGATAAATGTAACTGATCACTTGAAAATGTGAAAAACACAAATTTGGCAAGGATTTATTTTCCCCTACCAATCTCACTGGTAAGAGCTCCAGGAAGAAATCTTTCTCACTTGAACATAAATATGTAGCAGACTTCTAAGAAAACAATCCTGTGAGCACAATTGCTCCAGCTGACAGAGAGTGGCTGGTGATAGATAACAGGAATATTAGTGAACAAGGAGCAGAGTTATTTCTGCACTTGCTCAGCACATCCAGAGCAGTCACTTTGTCTCTGCAGAGTTTCACTGTGCCACACAAGTTGCTCAGGATGAATATTGCGGTTTTAAATGTGTTTCCCACTCAAGTGCACAACCTGGTAGTTATTTGCAGGGCCATTTAAAATTGCAAGATATTGCAACACCTCCTTCAGACACTGAAATGCTAAACATGACCAATTTACTTTTGGAAAATATCATTGAAACCTCAGTACCAGAGCACATGCCCAGATAACTGGTTTCTACCTGTGCACACAAGCAGATTGTTCAGTTCATAGGCAGTGGGTGCTACCATACCTAGTCCTGAATGACAGCTGTGGGGACAGAAGGACCAAGATGTGCATCCTGTTTTGGGTCAGGAGTGCTGTGTCAGCTCAGCCAGGCACCAATGGTCCCACTCCCACTGCCAGGAGGCTCCCAGCTCACAGCCTGGTGTTCCCTTACTCCACAGAGCATTCAGGGCATTTGGAACCCCTGTGACAACCTCAAGGCTCTGCTGCTGTGGCTGTCTTTTGTTGGAGAGATTCATGCCCAAAAAGCAGGTTTGTAGCCATGCTCACATCTCAAGTGTTTCTCCTTCTCATCATGAGCCCGGGCTCCAGGCACCCTCCAGCAGTGACAGCAGTCAGGTAGGTGCCTCCAGGGCAAAGCCACAGGTTCAGCAGTGGGCAGCACCCCCGAAGGGCTGTCCCCAGCACAACCTGGGCACATCTGTAAGCCCCTCCTGCTAAACTGGGGAAAACTCCCTCAAAAACCAGTAAAAACCACTGGAAGACAATGAATATTCTAGCAGCTAACCCTGGTCCACTGCCAGCTAAACGAGTTGTTGTGCATCTCTCCTTTCTTCTTCCCAGCATCTCTAAATGCAAATAAAAAAATTAAAAAAATAAAAAAATAAAAAAAAAATAAAATTAAAAAAAAAAAAAAAAAAGGGAAAAAGGTCAGCAGCAGGAGTTAAGGACTGTTCTGAATTAAAAATCCAGCCCAGCATTTAAGAGCAGAAACTTAAGTTACCAGCTGAACACATGAAATATAATGAAATACAGAGAAGCACAAGACTTTGTGAAATATAACACAAGTAAGAAGAAATGCTTCAATTCAGTCTGGTATTTTCCTATTTCACAAATAGCTAGTGAGTCGAAAAAGCCAACAAATCAAGCCAGAGAATGACTTAAAACCCCCAAAGAATCAGAGTTACTAAAATTACTGGTAGGAAAAAATCCTAAATTCTTTAAAAGGCCAGAGCTGTTTTTAACAGCCATTTTAAAATGTACATCTGCCTCCAGTGCTCAGGTATCAAATGCTGCTTCTCCATTTTCTTTTTTTCTGACATATCACACACTTTCTCTCCCACCATCCACAATTATAACTACGAGGATACCCAGTGTGACACGCTCAGTCTCCCCTAAGCACAAAGCTCCTACTTCAAAACAAAGCAAAAATCTGATTTATCAAATACAGAACACAACAGCATTTCAGATGTCAAATCTCCTCATGCTAAAATATGTATATCCTTGACAAACTAATTGTTTTTCTGTGGCACTGTGACCTAGACAAAGCCTGAGCCTGCTCTGCAGCCCTGATCAAGGGGCTGACAGCAGGAAGAGTGATGGATGGCAAAGGCAGCCACTTGCTCTGGCTGAGCAGGCTCCACTGTACCGCCCATCCATCACCCTGACAGCTAAAGAAATTCTGTTCAAATTTATCTACAGGGCACTAAGCAGGCAGAAGGCAGAGCATACATCCCTCCAGCTGAAAGGGTAGATAACCAGAGAGGAACATTAGGCCATTTAGTTTCCAGAAGTAAATTGGTAAATCCCATTTGGCTCCGCTGGCTAGGCAAGTGAGATCATGCCAGGAAGAAACGCCATGGAATTACAACTGTGAAAATGGTAATGATGTAAGAAAAATGAAAAATAAAGTTGCTGGAATGAAGTTTTCCCCTCCTTGCTTTTATTTAGTGAGAAAAGCAAAAGAATACGAAAAAATAAAATAATGAAGTGGAGCCTGGGCACTGTGTGTGTTGTAAAGAGGAAAAAGATGAAAGGTCAAAACATAATTGAGTCCTTGAGTACCAACAACTGGAGTTTTAAATCAGGACTTGACTGACACAAAGGTTTAACTATCTCTGTCCGTTTGTCAAGCCATAAATAAAGCAATATTCTGTATTATTTGGCAGTGAGTGATGACAATATTCTCTTCTGCACATGCACTCCTCCCCAAGCTGACACAGTGTGTGCTTGTATGGTACCTGGCACATTGCTTTTGTTAATGCAATTCACCAGAATAAACTTTGTCTTATATAACAGTAATACACCCTAATGTTCCACATATAAGGATCGAATAAAGCTGACACTTCTGTTTTATACATAGAAGGGAAATCGATTTGGTTGTGGCAGGCAAAAGGATGTATTTTAAAATTAAGTTGTAGTCAAGACTGTGTTGGACAGAAAAAATTTAGAACTCTCAAAGACATCTTTTTTTATCACTCCTGCCTTTCACTTTTTCTCTTCAAAAGGCAGCAGGCTGCAACTTGACTGTACCAAAATACTCCACTGAGTATTTATCTTGAGAACTTCCTGCAGGTGATACAGTGATTTTCTGTAAATTTGAAGATTAGAGAATTTAGTACTCATGTTGAGTAAACAACTGCCTGTCAGACTTTCAAATGTTTTCCTGCAATGAGGGGGAGAACCATAATTGCCTGAACTGCTTTGTTTGATCTGTAAACGAACACCCTCCTTTAATCAATTGACACTCTAATTAGTAAATTGATGATCTTAACATCTCACTTTATTTTAATAAACTCCTGTAATTTCTGATATTACCATGCTCATGTACTCTAAGTAAAGGTTGTGATGGTTTTCTCAGAAATATCTGATAATTTTAACATTATACAAGTATTGACTCATGGATTTTTGAGTTAACTGCTCTTGAAATAAGCATTATGTATTTCCTAAGCACTTGCTTTCAATTCAGTGAGAAATACATCTAAAAACCCCCAAATAAATCTTCCTTGCTCACTCACTCTCTTGTCTATCTCTGCATTGTGTAACTTGTAAACTTCTAAACGTGTTCTTTTGACAATGCAAGAGCACAGACCCTGGTAACTCATCTCAAAGACATCTCGCACTCTAAACAGCCAAATTCCCACTGCCCCTGGGAGCACAGAGGGAGCAGCTCAGCATTACCGTGGCTGTAACAATGTGCACATCTGAAACCAAGATGTTAACTTTTACATTTGAGTACTCAAACAGCTGCTGTGGGCAATTCAAAGAATATATGGCTGCAAGAACCTTTTAACCCTTCTGGCTGGCACACTGCTAAATCCTGGGAGTCATGGGTTACTTTTCAGAGAAATTAATTCAGAAAATTAAAGGTAAATAAACATAATTGAATTCACCAAAAATAATTCAGGCCCTCTTTAGAAGGAGAATTACCAATTCTACCCAAATTCTACTGCAATCTTCATTTTGTAATTTCCCCTGAACAAGAACATAGTAAATCGGAATGTTATGAAGGCAACCTTACCAAATTTCCTTTGGCCTGTCTGGGTCAAGCTTCATTTAATTAAATTACTTGATTTCCATTCCAAAGTCCAGTGTTATTATTCAGAGTAATCCTTGCTATTATATTAATAACACCAAAGAAGCCATGCCATGCAAAAAGCATTTGGGTTAGGAAGAGGTTTTGACCATGAAGAAGTATATTCAAAGAAGTGCAGCAGCATTCAGGAGACAACTGAAAGAATAGATGTCTCTTTAATAGTGCTTAAACTATCTACTCCAGATCACAATGCTGGTGTTGTTCTTGCTTGGCTGACCATATGGAAATGAAGCTTTTCCCCTGTTCTTCACTGCTGTTTCCCTAATGTTGGCTTCTGAGCCATTTAATTACACTCTGTCATAAAAGTGGGTGCTCAGCCTGACAGGAACAAGGATCACCTAAGTGCCATTGTGAGGACCGGGGCACTTGTATAGGCAATGGAGGTGAAAACCTTTACACTTCAGAAAGGGAAGAAAATGCATTTCATCACTGGCAGCACAATGCCCCTCCTAAGCCTAAACAATTGCAAATGTCCAGGCTCTGGCCTTGCCATGTGCACAATAAGGCCATTCTTGGAGACTTTGCTGAGGCAAGTTAGGGCAAAAGGGTCAGAGGGCTGTGAACTTTGATCTATCGCTTCAAATTTGGCAGGCCTTAAAAAACCTCCTGCTTCAGTAAGTTTCTTGATTAACCTAATAAGAATTACACAAGGAGTGCTGTGATCTTAGCACTGCATCGGATTAGCTGCCTGGACGGTGTTCTGTGAAGCCTAAAAATCTCATCAAGAAGCATAATGAGAAATAGGAGATGGAAGTGTCGAGAAAAAGGTCTCGAGTTTGTGTTTTAATTGTGCAGGCAAGGAATTGAAATGAAAGTTACATGAGGGCTGCATTTTCTGAAGAAGCAGAGTATTTCTCTGTACAAACATTATCTTTTAAACTCTGAGGAAAAAAACCCCAAACAAAATTGAAAGCTGGGAAATGTATTCAAGGTGAACCCTCAGCAATTCAGAAACGATTTTTCCTTTTGCCACCTTCCCCAAGGAATAGAATCTAATACCAACATTCATATTTATGATAAATTCTAAAACTTAGTCCAACAAAAAATGTCACCATAAGCAGCACTAAAGAATATCCACAGCTACCTTATCAAAACCATGTCAAGGAAGAAAGAAATTTGAATTGTTACAAAGAAGAAGGATTAGCAATTAATTCCTGAATTAGGCCATTAGTATATTACGAATTTTTTCCATTTAATGAACTACCACTACATTAGCCCGTTTTTATTATATTATAATTTAATTTATAAAATTAATCAAATATAATTCATACTGGAATTATCAGAATTATTCCTTTTCTATGGCTGTATTTTGAAAGGCTTCATTGCTAACATAAAATGCAAATCTGAGTAGCCACAAAAAGTCTACTCTTCAGAAATATTAAAAATTTCCTGAAAGGCCTAGGTAAAAAATATTTATACTTCAGCACTTTTAGCTCATCCTTGCAAGACATCTGCAGACTGGAAGATCATTAAGTGACAAATTTGGATATATCTTTAGCATCTTTCACTGTATGCTCACACATCAACAGCAAAATGTTCCCCAGGAAACATTCCAAAATTGTTTCTTTGAAAAGTAAAGTTCACTTGTGGGTCAATGGGGTAATTATGGCAGAATGAGCCTGCCAAGCTCCAACAACAGTTTCACATTTCAACAATGCTCCTTCCCATAGTCCCAAGTGAGTGATTTCTTCTATTCCATGTGTTTCTCCTCTGATGAAAATAATAACAATAAAAGAAAGCTAATCAGTGCTATCAATTAGGAGACATCTCATAGAACAGAATTATACTCTGAACTGAAAAAGGAAAACATTTTAAACTGCATTTTAGTCACTAGCATTCATATTTGTTTTGCTGTTCTGTCCCAATGTTCCCATCTGAGTTTTTTGTGGAAGAATTTGAAAGATCCCAACGTGGTATCTTGTCTGTATATCAAGGAGCCCAGAGAACCAGGAGGGAAACTCCTCCCAGAAGCTTTTAAGACACAGTGAAATAAAACCTGGTGCCAAGACAAAAGCAGCATGTTGAGTCGAGCTGCTAAACTTGCTCAGAAGCTGTTTACATATACAAGCCACAGTAATTGCAAGATAATAAATTTATTTTTCTTCAATTAAGCAAACCTTGTGGAATAAGCTTGCATGTCATTTGTGCTGCCTTGCACACATTTTTTTTTTATGACTGTTACAAAAGCTTTTTTCCAACTGGGCCTGTTAACAGCAAAATTAAAATGTAACATGAAAAAACCATCCTTTACAGCCAATAGAGAAGAAAGCACCAGAAGGAAATAAGTGCTAATGATTAAAAAAGCAAGCAGCACTTTGAAAGGACATAAGATATGTGTGCAGCTTAATGAGTGGAGCAGTGATGCCATCCATCTGCTTTTGCTGTGCATCGAAAAAGAAAGCCATGAGCAGCAGAGACACAAAGGCTGAGTGCTGACCTGAACATACCCTTTAGTCACTTGGGACGAGGAGAAGAGTCAGGGTAAAGCTTTGGAGCACAGTAATAAACAAAAACTAGCCCCAAAAAAATAAAAATTCACTGACATGGTAGTGGGACACCCACAGTGAGAGCTTGGTTCAGCATTAACAACAGCCATGGGTGGAACAATCTCCGGGCAGCTCCACCCCAAGGCTCTGGATGTGCTATATTCCAATTCCTCCCTGGGTGTTTGACAGCAAATTTTGTGCTACCAGACCTGGCCTCCTGCAGCCCAAATGACAGGACCACTGCACTGGCAGCAAAGAGCCCAGAGTTTGGTGTTTGACCATCATTTAGGGTCAAAGGCCCAGATGTCTTTGCCTTCTACTTTGTTAGGTAAGGAATTGAGCTGACTAGCAAGTCTGGGCAATTCTAAACTATCAGCTACACAAATGATGTTTAAAACCCCCTGTGATGTTGTAGCTGAGCTGCCACCAGCAGAGAACAATAGGTCAGAGACATGAACTGCTATGCAGTGATGCCTTAGGTTTTAGCTTTTATGTTTTCAGATTCTGAGCTGCTGGGGTGCAGTTCTGAGCTTTATATTCAGAGTTAGTAAGTTCTCTTCACAGAGCAGGGAGACAAAACAAACCCTTTCCTGCTGAGGACCAAGAACAACTTTCAGGCCCACAAACAATGGTGAGCTGAAGGGAGGAACAAGAAGGATGGAACCTTACCTGGAGCTGTAATTGGACAATTAAACCCCAATACACAAATGGACCAAAACTACAAAAATTGTAGATCTCATGACTGTTCCGTAATTTTGTGACCATCCTTAGTCCACCCTGGGGGTAGCCTTGGTCAGGTTCCTGCCCAAGGTGGATCCTGGAGGCCTTTCAATAAATACCTATTTTATTCCCTAGCTCTGCCCAGTCTCTGTTTCAGGCCAGCCTTCCAAGGCATCACAGGTATAGAACAATAGAGAAACAGCTTCAATAAATATTCTGTACACCCACATCGTACCTACAAGTCTCCATAAATTTGTACACAAGGGAGAAAGTTACCAAAGCAGAGATATGCATCTGGAAACTATGCAGCAACTAATACAACAATCATATACACTTTGAAACCCAAAGCCTCCTTCTAGAAAAAAATACTAGAAACTAGCTGAAAATATTTGCTTGAACTCTCTTTGAAGCAGCACTAAAACATATTCAGAAAAGTTTAATGTTATTTACCTGGAGAATCATCTAAAATGCCTCCAGGAGAAACTACTGTGAAGATCTTTAACAAGAAAAGCAGACCAGTGTTTTTTTCCTTCATGCAGGTATGAAAAACCCCCATCAATTTAGAAAAAGATGAAGCCTATATTCACTTATTTTATTTTTATTATGACAGTACATCCAGATTTATAACTACTGAACTGTTGACTAGACTGCTTTTGTTTCTTCCTTAAGTAAATACTTTAGCCTAATCACACAGTGCCTTCACAAAACTGACACCCTGCCAAGCAGTGGAGTACAGTATCTCCTAAAGCAAGATTAATCTCCAAATAAGTGAGGATAAGGAACAACTGTGTCTAGAGTGTCTCAGCATCCTTAGGAGAACAGTTCAAATACAGGAGATACATTAGGTTAAACTGCCTTGGCAGTGCTCTGTGCCATAAGCCCAAGGCAGATGCATCAGTCATGGGCACTGTTATGTTGTACCTATTTACCTAGAAACACTCCAATTTTAAACCTAATGGCCTAATAGTAGGGCAGGAGCTATGGCTTGTAAACAGGCAGGAAATTTGACTCTGAGGAGAGCCAAAAAAAACCTGTTTCAAGCTCTGCTTTCTGCTATTTTTTAAAGACAGGTATTTTGAAAAGATTAAATAGTTGTCTGACTTATGAGAACTATACAGTGCAACAAAACTGTTTGATTTATTGCATTATCACTAAGCTTTGCACAGGCTCCATAGGAGTGTTACTAAATAAAAAAGGTTCTCAGTTTTTGGCATGAGAAATGCACTTCTCAGGTAGGAAAATATGCATTTATCAACAGCTTAGCCCATCTGAAAATATTACTCTGTTGGAAAAACTATTTCTGTCGTTTGCAGAAAGTTCATATTTCAAGTTTCAGCCACATCAATATCCTACTCTATTTATGATTACTCTTATTATTTGTGTTGCCTCTCAACTCAATGATCCCAGTCATGAGCCAAGAAATGCATGAATCCAGAACAAAGATTACAGATGCTACAAACTCACATTTGGGCTAGGAGAAGTAGGGAATAGATTGCACAGGCAGACAGGAAACACAAACACATATCAGCAACAAAATCAGAAAGTGCCTGTTTTCTGTCACTATCTGGGATAGTTCCCACAAAAATTTTCATTTAAATTTTGAAAAGAAAATTATTGCCCATATACATGTTTTCTGGTAATACTGAATATATTTATATATGTAAATAAAAGTAAATTTATTACTATGATCACATATTTATAATTGCTATCATGAAATGGTTTAAGAAAAGGCAAAGAAAACACAAATTTAAGGGCAAGGGCATGCTCAAAGCAGCTTCTTCTGCTGGATTTATATGAAGGCATTTAAAGGGGCTTATATCTAGTGCTGTGCTGGTCAGGGAGGCTTTGCAACAGCAGAATTCAAAAAGGGGTTACAACACAAAAGCTTTAGATTAGTTTTACTTACTGTTAAGAGGTGAGATAAAACAATTCATAAATTCAAAAAGATCAAGTAGGGAGGAAGATCAATGTGAAAGGAATTAGTGCCTAAGTTTTTAGATAGATGTGCCAGCATGCTGCTTGGATTTATAATTATAAAGCAATTATTACTTAGCTCAATAATAAATTATTAGCTGCCATGGAAACTACTGAAATATAAGGCAAGCTATTAAAGGCAACGAGATGGTCTGCAGGAGACAAAGGGAGGAGGCAGCTTATTCATCAGGCAGACTGTGCTTTTCCTCCAGCTTCTTATGCTATCACACACCACTCTGAGATTGCTGAAGGAGAAACTGAAAAATGCCTGAACTCACACAGAGCAAATTGTCAGGGTTTAGCAGGGCTTTTTTTTGTGTGTGTTAAGATGATAATTTGATTATAGAGTCAGATATTTTTCTGGTGTAATCCTAGGGATATCACATATCCCTTTTTACCTAAGCAACTAGTTGAAGCAGCTATTTCCAAGAATTTGTGGGGGGCAGGTAAGGCCACTGAAAAGCAGAAAAGGAGAGTTAATGCCTTCTATCAAAAAGAAGAAATTGAGGAGCAAGAAAATTACAGGCTAGGCAACTTAGCTGCAGCTTCCTGGAAAAATTAGTGAACCAACAATGCATTCGTAACCACCTGGAATAAAACAGGAAGATTATGAGCACCCAACATGGATCTGTGCAAAGAAAATTAAATCAAACCAGTCTAATTTCTTTCTGTAACAAAATAAAAGGTTCTGACTTAAACACTGAATGTTGCCCTGAGGTTCTTGTATGCAAACAAAGGGAAATTTGGTCTATGTCAAACTATCATGTGACAAACAAAATTTTGCCAGCAGATTATTGACCTGCATATTGCCAAAGTGGAGAGAAATACCAAACAGGGCTGCACAAACAACTCGAGGTGCCATTGCCCTGAAAATCCATCACTGATGACTGGTTGATGGAAGAGCACGTTCTTAAATGCAAGGAACGTGGTGTAGAAAGTCTGCCACTACTTTGGAAGACAGGATTAAAATTCAGAATGTTTACAGGGGATCCCAACATGAATATGAATCAATGATGCCTTTCTCTAGTAAAAAAACCCAAGAAAGAACTGTGGTTCTCAAACCATAAACAGGCTTCAAGGCACATGGACACACAGAGCAGAGGTTTGAGTCCATCCCTATCCCTTCTCTTGTGTGACTGACTCCAGGACAGACAGACTAGGACCAGGCAAAGAGAATGCCATTAGAATTATCTATGAAGAATGATCTATGAAAACAGATCTAAAGATATGGCTAGAATAAAACTTCAGGCAAAAAGCCTTCTAAACTAAGAACAGTTAAACTTGCAATGAGCTGCCCTGAGAAGTTCCATCTACAGAAACTTTTCCTGGAGGTCTTTTAGGGCAGGTTACTAAATTGTAATTAGCAATGTCGTAGGCATAACTGACATCATTTTCCATCAAGGAGGCACAACAGGTAACATCTTTGGGTCTCCCGTGGTCTTATTTTTCTAAGAATTTACAATATTATTTTTTCCCCATTTCTAATCTCATCTGGATGAATTGTAAGGAATTTGTCTGGGGTTTCCAGACATGAGGCAGCCTTTTCCTGGCAGAAACCCTAGACTGACTACAGACATGCATACCCTCACAGGGCACATATGCAATATATTGAATGCTTCTGCCAAGCACTGTTCCATATCCAGAAATCAACAGCACATGTGCAATAATCCATCACTTTTGGGAAGCATCAGACTTTATTGAATAGGCACTGGAACAACATTGCAATATTCAGGGAAAGTGGAGTCCCAGAAATCCTCCTATTCTTTGAATACAAGAGGGGTGAAACAACAGGAGAAATATTCTTTGGTCACAGCTCTAGACCATCACTTTACCAAATAAAAACACTCATTCTCTCAACTCATCTTCTGTTTCTCATACAATTTTGCTATTTGCACTCAACTGACTGCATCTGTGATTCCTTTGCATCTTTGAAACAAAGAAAAAAATTCAACAATCTCTGCCAGAGCTCCTCTGTTTACTAGTCTCCACAATAGCTTCTTCAATCACACACCTGAACTCTATTATTAGCATTCAAATAGAGTACACAAGGTGATGGGGTGGTATTTTTTTTTCCAATTTAACTTAAACAAGGGAAAGTGGTTCTTTAGCCTCAGAAATATTTCTACCAGCATAACAGTATTTGGTCTTATGCTTACAGAATCAGAAAGGCGATGATCTGCATCAGAAAAATCTGTAAAGGAATTTATACTAAATTAAAATAAAATAAGGAATGTTACTGGGGCTGGTTGCCACAGAACAGGAACTGTGAAAACAGTTCTGAAGAAGGAATAAAGAATGCAGAGATGGTAAAGTCATTGAAAATTCATCCTGAGCCATCCTAGAGTTATTTAGTTGGAGCAGATAAGCAAATCAACTTCTGACAATTGCCCCTCTGACAGCAGGCAGCAGCTGCATCACTGCCTTGCCGATCAAAAGCATGGGAGAAGTCAGTGACTAACTCCAGTCTAAGCACACCCACTGATATTATCATACAAAAGGATTGATGGAAGGAGCTCCTGAAAAAGGTTTCTAATTATACCAATCCCAAAATGTACCAGCAGAAATCAGTTCTGCAATCCAGCCCATAGGAACTGGGGTGTACAGCTGTGTGCCCCCCTGAATGAAGCAGGGTCTCAGGAACTCTCAGGGAAGAGCAGGACCTGGTTTAATACAGTCTTACCATATGTCTAGATCTCAATGGCCCTGGGTTTATATTTTTAAAAATATGCCTCCTGCCAAGGTATCTTGTCCAGTGTGAACAATTCCTCATGGAATTACAAGCAAAGCTTCTCTTGATTTGCCAAAGGCCATCATCTCCTGTTTACAGCCAAGCCTGTGTCTGTTTACTTCAGGTGTTCTCTTCCTCCTTTTAGATCAGCCAGCTGAGCTTGAGAACAGTAAAAAACAAACCCCAAAGACAGCTCACCTTGTCACCCTGTATCAGCAGGAGTTATCTTTGTATGAAGTTGTGCCTGCAGAGCACCATCACAGCAGATTTCTGTGTCTCACATCTGAGAGGGGCACAATCACCTGCACACACAGTGCAAGTTACTGCTCCAGAACAACATGAACACTGAAATAAGGACTCCACAGCCCTATGGCTTCTCTCCTGTTCTCTTTTGGATTTTCCCCAAAAGAAGCACCACAGAACAGGGTACAACAACAAGGAAATACATTCACAGAAGTTAAAAAGAGGGCTGAGCTGTTTCTACCAGCACATCAGGGTCCTTTGGTTCAATGTGCTCCTTTCAGCATGTAAGTGCTGTGTCATCCACAGCAAAAGAGAGCCCAAGCGATGCCTGTGGAGGGGCTGGGGATGGCTGCTACCCCCAAGCATACCCACACAATTTGAAATGCATCACAGTTAGAGCCCTGTGTGCTAGAGGACACCTTTCAACATTGAAAGGCATAAGGGGGATGATGACCAAACAAGAAAAGAGGTTCTTTCTTTCAGAAGTTCCTTTTTTTCCTGGTTATTAAATCAAATCTAACCATCTCCTAAATTTCTTTTATCAAATTTTTATATAACATTTTCCTTCCCCATATTACTTCCATTTTTTCATTATTGCTGCCCTATTTTTAACCTCACTCTTCCCAGAACTTGGCTCATAGATGTGATGCATAAATCACAAGGCTACTCTGGCTAATCTTGTAACAAAAATGAAATTTATAATCCTTTGCATAGAAAACAACAACTTTCCACAACTTCTTCAGCACTGAAATTTTAACAACCAAACATGTGAATAAAGCATGTATCTTATCTGGCTATTAGTTTGGTATATCACTTTGGAAAGATCATGATTCCTCCCTCAATAGATATGGGATAGATGAAACAAAGATTCAGTGTTGATTTGTTGGGTTAGCAGATGACCAGTCCTCATAAATCAAACAAAATCCAAGCGAGAGATAAGACAATCTGATGGAGTTTGACTCATCATTTCTTCCTGAACTCTTTATTTCACATTTAATTCAGAAGGCTATTAATTCAACACAATCCAACTCCACAGGGCTCCAAGTTCATGTCAGAAAAAAATGCCAAACATCCACAAACTTGCTGACACAATAAACAATAAAGAAGGTACTGAGCACTTTTCCAGATCCAAATGTTAATTGTCATCTTTCAGCTCCTACAGATAATATTTGACATCTCTCTTTCTTTTCCCTGAAACCATGAGAAAGAGGCGAGACATGAAAAACGTCTCTCAGCTGCTACACCCAATAATGTTTTGTGCCTCTAGGAAAGAAGTGGTACAGCTGAACAATTTTGAAAACATTCCATCCTATCATCACAGGACAGAGCTAATACAGACAAATAATTAGCTACCTTACATCTACACTGTCCTTCCAGAATTGCTTTATCTCAATCACTGAACCCTTCACAAGGCACCAGCACTCTGATTTGCACTGCCGCCTGTTTTACAAGCAAATCAGCCACATCTTTCTCTAAAACTCTTTTTTTTTTTTTTTTTTTTTTGATGAGCATTGAGTAATGTCTGTAAGACATTCTTGATATGAAAGCTGCTCAGCATCATGAGTCAGTGCCCTCCTCCCCCAGCCCCAGCAGGAGTGACAGATCCCGGCACCGATGCCTCAGCTCAGGTTTCATTTCATTTCATTTCACTACATTTCATTTCATTTCATTACACAGTGTAATAGGCCAATATCCACAGCTCGGGCAGGCCGAGCCAGGAAATTCAAACTGCTGCTGCTTATTAAACATGGTGCCATCGAATCACGTTAGGAGCATTAAAATGTAAATAAATACAGTTGGGTCACTGGTTAGACTTCTCCTTAGCTCATCCTTAAAGGAGTTTGAGAAATCTTTTTGCAAATACCTCAGCGAAGCACCAGAGGTTCTTTAAAGATGTTTGCCTTTGAAGATCCAGCTGCAACAGGATTAAAATTAATTCTGCAGCAGTCTGTGGTTACAGGAAAATATCCTCCCAGCTGGGGGGTACTGGGGTACCTAGAGTGCATCCTAGCAGCTTTCAAACCATTGGAGCCAACCAAGGCAGCCACCTTTTTTTGTATACCAAAAAGGCAAAAATAAAATGTTTAAAAAGTGATAATACTGTTGAGGTGATCCAAGTGTCCATCCTATACATAGAAAGAGTTGTGGAAATATATTTCATTTTCAGTTGTGCCACCTGGAAAGAAAGAAAGAAAGAATAGGTGCCCTCTCCCCAGGCCACAAAGCATGGGGGTAAGGGCTGTTTATTTCTCATATATTTACGTATCTTAGACATATGGTCTATGCCTTAAATTTAGACTTATTCCAAATGAATTCACTTCTACATCACATTATTTTCAGATTTTTTTTAATTAAAGAAAAAATCTAAGCCCAGGGTTGTGTGTAGGCAAATATCTGAGTGAATGGGAAACCAGGGATTGATTCCTTTGAGGCTAAAGTCCTGCACAAGTCAAGATGCAGAGAGACTTTAATAAAGTACATTATGTGGATAACCAGTGCTGGTATTTTTCCACTGCTGTTCTGACCTAGAAGTGCCCAGCTGGGCAGGCCTTCCACAGCTTCACTCATGCATGTGGAAGAATTCGGTATCAAGGTGTGCTGAGCACTGGGAAATCTTCACAATTATTGAGCTACAGTTGCTGCTCCTTAACCAACACTAAGGGCTGTGGGAGTGAGTCCAAATGTGATGTCTCATCATTTTAGCATGGTGCACACTACATTTAACCTCTGCAGAGGATTAGAGTAAAACAACTTAACCAAGTCCCCTGGATTAAAGAAATGCATTCTGACCTTGTAACAGGTATTTCACACACTCTTTAAAGCAATCACAATACATTAATTACTGTATTTAAAGAGGGGCATTAACTACAATTTCATTATGCCTCATTATACCTCTGAAATTAATATAGCTGCAAAAACCTAGGAAAATGCAGGGGTATTATTTTCATTTATTTAGTGCCTTTCTCAACTATGATAACACAGCTATGAAGCCACTTAATAATTAGGTAAAGAAAATGGACTGGAAGGAAGCAGAAGCAGCTCCAAATATTCAGCCAATGCCCAAAATGTCAAGGAAAGTCTTTCATTGACTATAATGGCTTCAGAGCAAATTCTGCAAAGAGCTCTACAGTGCCTCTACAATGTAAGTTCAAAGTTCATGCAGAGTGAAGTAAAATCATGGATCCCTATAAATTAACACAGCTTTAGTTGACCTTTACCTGACTGCCATGGAGAAGTGAACAGCTCCTCGGTTTCTATTGTAGAGGAGGCCTTGCAAATAAACAAATAGGGTTCCAGAGGTCAAAATGAAACAGAAACCTCTTTGTAGTGTATTAGCCTGTGTATTTGTTTGGACAGGCACAAAAACGTGTTGAGAAAGAGGCTGAAATAAGCACAATCTTTGGACCTGTGACATGGAATATAATTCTATCAACACCTGAATTTTTTTTTGACATTTGGCAAAGCTTTTTTTCCTACAAGCAGAACACATGGTATTTGAAATTCAGCTCTGGTAAGTAATCACATACGATTCCAGAATTTGCTTTCCATTAACATTAATGCCAATTCAAAAGCATAAATGTTTGTAAAGGGAAAACAGGCACAACCACATCAAGTCACTTGAAAGGCAATCATGTGTGTATTCAGATTGCTTTTACAATCTCAACCCTATTGCTTTTAACCATCCCATTTTGTGGTGGCTGTACTATTTCTGTTTCTGCAGGTATGCACCCTTTAATTTTCTGTCACTATCAGAATTTGTGTTAAGAATCCACAAACTTGAAGGTCCCATAATGAAATTCTCATCTTGAACACGTTAAAATGTAGCTCTGAAAGACAGCAAGACTAAATCCAGGACAGTGGGTTTGCACTAACAGCCAAGAAGCTTTGAACAGTATGAAGGAGAGAAGCTTAGAGGTTCAAAGCCAGCTGTAAAAATTTTCATTTGTAGCAGGGCTACTACAAAGAAATATGCTGCTGCCCTGGATTGCAAGTAGCCTCTGTGTTTCCACAGTGTATAGCAACAGAAGTAGAGAAAAATATGTGAAGGCTTCCCCAAGTAGAACAATGATGAAGCCACAAGGGGAAAAAACATCTACAGGAACTAGTCTCTATTAAAATTACAAAAAAAAACAAAAACAAAAACAAAAAACCCACAAAAAAACCCCCACACACACACAAAAAACAAAAACAAAAAAACAAACTTGACTTAAGCAAAGCCTGAGCTTTATTATGGATACCATGATTCTTATATCTTTATAATCCTTACACCACCACTTTTCAGCAAGACTTGAGGTGGTTGTCTGAGTCACAAAGGCCGACAAGGCTGAAAGTCCCTTGGCTTTGCCCCCTCTTACTTCACATCATGTTTAGATCTAATTTGTGACAAAAGTTTTAAGATTATTCTGCAGAGACTCTTAATATTAAGAAAGTTTCCCTACTATTATTATAACCATTTGACTTCCTAGGATACTGTCTTTAAATGTGTCCCAGGTTCTAGCATTTGCAAAACCATAACCAGGCCAGCTCAGAAATCTAAGGGAGCTCAAAGCCTTGGACGTAATCCCTTGTACATTCAATACAGTTCATGATCCTTTTATGCATGTTTATTCATTTGTTCCTAGTTTTGCAATGTTAATGAAAACCAAACCCAAGCAAGCTTTATTAGATTTTCATTGCAAATATTTGCAACCGACATGCAGTTAATTAAAATTAAAACAAAAAAATATACCTTGCAGAGCATGTTCACTATGGAAAACTATTTATGTACACTTTTCCTTGATCTCTTTGGCAAGGTCTGTGTTAAATCAGGATTTCAGAAGATGGGACTGAAATAATTTAGGACAGAACCACAAATCGGAAACTTGCTTGCAATTTTCATCATATTGTGGATAAAAGAGATCAACTCTAAATGAAAATTTAAGACATTTGTTTGTTTTCCCAACGCTGAATCTATTTAGCTGATACCAGAAACTAAAAAAGTCCTTTATCAAGAACGAGTAGCAGATAACACCAGACTGCCACAATAACACTCCTTATTCCTACAGAAAGAGTACTTGCAAAAACATTGGCACTTAACAATTAAACACAAAATTACTTGCTACAAAGGAATTTTTTTTCCTTCACTGAAGGTGTGAGTTTTTATATCAGCATTAGTGAGAACAGAAATTGGCTAAGTAACCATCTGACTGCACATGAAGGAAACCAAATCCATCACAAGAAAGCTTAATTTAGTAAAATTGCATATGCATGTTTATTATTTGCTTCCCCCTTTTAATCTTATAAAATAAATCTGTGTTCACCTGCTCATGTCTTCTTATTGCTATTGATGAATTTCATGACGTTAAAAGATCATATAAGATCCAAGGGTGGTTCATGTTTTGTTAAGGGCAGCTACACTGGGAGAGGCTCAAATCACAACCAGAGGCTGAAATCACAAACAAGTTAAAGGGACTTATTCTTTTATGTCCTGCAAGGGTGCAGTGCTCACTGGAACTAAGGACACCCACAGAAACACGTTGCTGCCACTCCACAGCGTTCTGCAGCACACACACAACGTGCCAAGGGCTCCAGCACAGCTTCCCCACAAGAAAAATGCCCCTGAAGGCTCTGTCCTGAAGGCAAGGGTCCAAATAGGGCAGACCATCTGCACTGGGGTGCTGGTGAACGAACCCCAGCTCTGAGGGACACAGGAAAACCACAGTTCAGACCTGCCCAGCCCTTGAGGGCATCATTTCAGGGTAAAAACAGTGCCTTGGGACAAAAGGAAGCACAGCTGGTTTGTGCCACTCCTTGGGCAGCAGCTGCTGCCACCCCTCCCTGCTGCTCTCCCTCAGGGTGGCCAAGGGGGACACGGAGGTGCCACCAGTGCCTGCCCAGCAGCCCCAGTGGACACCAACTGCCCATTTGTACTGCCCTGCCTGCTCCCCCACGTCTTACTTGGGTTCTGTAACACCTAAAACTGCTGCCAAAGATTTATTTTAAAAACCTTTCAGTTTCCCTTGTCCATTCAGAGAATCCATACAAGCCAGGAATCATTTGGTCCTAAACCAAATTTATCTTCCCTGTTATTTTGGGGAAAACATCCTAACTACTATCAGTTGTCTGTAGGCTTGATGTAGATGATGCTCTACCCTCAAACCTCTCAAATTTATTGTTATTTATTCTTCTTTTTCTCATATTGGGCCCATAAGACCTGATATATTTACACTAACACCTTTTCTTGCAGCTAGAGACCTCTCTGGAAATTTTGCCTCTATCACTCAGGAAGCACTTTTAATACAGCATAGCAAATCCTGTCCTGCTAGCTGCAGTTCATTGCTTTTTTTGCCTTTTTTTTTTGTAAAGTCATTAGAAAACACTAGAAATAAATTCATGAGCCCTCCAGAGTAGCAAATTTAGTTGGTGTTTTTTCCCAGGCTCTGTAGGACAAGTACAAGTCATGTTTCAAGCTGAAACAAAAGGACTGATTTAAAACCCTTTTTCCTTTGATATCAAACTGGGATCACTTCATAGGAATATGACTGTTTTGAAAAGAGACTGACTCATATTTTAAACCCTTTAAAGCAAATCACGAGAATGAAACTTTGTGACATCATTTTAAAGCAATTTAAAGGGCAAAACTACCTAACAGAAATAAACATCTGTTTAAAGCCTTCCAAAATTAAATTAAAACTTTAATTTACTGCATTTGGGGTTACATATTTGTACTTTCACATAGAGGCAAAATGTAGTGGACCTAATTGCAATACTCTACCAACTAACATGGGCTTTACTTATAGATGATGCTAGCTATTTAAAAATTAATAGCATTATAACTTTCCAGGAAAATGGCAGGCTCTCTGGAGGAGCATAGCATAATGGCAGCTCAGTTTATTTTGAAATGTTTGGTTAGGGCTGATTCTTGGAAATAGCTCAGCTGTAAGACCATACAAATGCAATCCACCAGTGCAGGATTGAGGAATTGAATCCTTTACCACACCTAGAAATGCAAAGCTTGATTCAAAACAGCTGCTTCTAAAGGTTCCATCATCTGCTCAGGAGGGTAAAATAACAAATAAAATCAGACCTTACTCTTTGAAATTATGAAAGGTACCCTTATTCCAGTAGGTGGTTGTTTTTAGAAGCTTTGCTTGGTTTCTTGTTGGGGTTCTAATACACCTTACAAGTCACATCTATCTAGCAGGATTTCTGGAGGGGATCTATCTGCCTGCAATCTCTCTTCTTTAGTGCTCAGCTCCTACTTGGTTTAATAAATTTTCTCTCAGCTTCTAAGCTTGGTGGTGCCATTTTAGGACATGACTGTGCTAAAGAGAGAGCAAAGTGTACCAGGTAGCTTAGCTAAAATCATTTGCTACTGTGTGATGCATCTGTTACAGATTTTCTCCTGGACTGAGATAAGGTTGGAGCTGATTCATCTACAGATGAATACCAGAAAGTTTAAATTGGAAGAGGGGATTATAAAGAAAAGAAAAAAATCCTTAGGCCTTTAAATGATGAACTGAAAATGAAATATGCCTCTCCAAGTGACTTCCAGGGTTTACAGCTCTCAGGATAACTTCCAAATAACCACCTTGCAGTGTCCAGTGTTTACCACAGGAAATTGCTCCTGGCCAAAGATCTGTATGTGGCTCCAGCTCCAGCAGTGTGCCTTGCACTGCTGGCAGCCTCTGAGAGGGTACCTGAGCTGCTCTGTGGCACCAGAGTGAGCCTCTCACTTGTGCACGGGTCAGGGAGTCTGAGTGCAAAAATCCCACTTGAACAGGCATCGGGAGGAGCCATGGTGTGGGAGGAAAACCAAATAAACCAAAAAGGCTGGCTGTCTGTTACAGGACAAATCTCCCTGCTGGGATATTTGCAAACTCAGGAAAACCTGTCTCCCACCTTGTTCATGGCTCCTGCTCCCACGTCCCACACTTGAAATGCCCACAGCTGACAGGAGAGCCTGTGGGGTTGAACCTCACTGTGTGTGCCAAGAGAGGGAACGGCACCCTGATGAGGAGTGTGTCAGTAGGACATAAAGCAGGTTTCAAAATTAGCCTGTGACCATCTTATTTTACCAACATCATCACTGTCTCAATGCGTATGTTTTACCTGGCATAAGATACAAAGATTCAGCTAATCCTCAAGGCATTTTCACAAGTATCTATCTTTGCTTTTCCCTTAAATCTTCAGGTCTAAAGACTGAGGGAATTGCTTAGGATTTTACTGAAAGCATGAAACCCTGTGCTCTTACAGACATTCTTTATTTGAAACACACTTTTCCTATTCAGTTACTAGGGGAAAAAAAAAAAAAAGAATTGCAGAAAATGGAAAGCCTATGCTCATTGCACCCCTGCATTCCACAATCATGGAGTTCAGTCCAAAAGAGCCTCCATTCAGAGCCCTGTGCCTACCTCACCCACTAAACTGCATCACCTGCAAGAGGATGATGCAATTTTGTGCACATTGCACAGCTCTGTGTGTACTGCCACTACTGAGATCACAGTTCACTTTAAACATATCTATACTTTCTAAGAAAGATAGGTAAAGTGTTTAAAATTTCAGTCTGATTCCCCTGAAGATTAGTCATAATAAAGGAATGTATTTCTTTTAATACTGCCATAAAGATTCAATGAGTCACTGTCCTATAGGTGCCTGGGAGGCAGCAGCCAGTGGGAATAGTTGTTTTTACAGTAAACCATAAAAATGCATTAAGTTACAGAAGTAACTATTCAGCTAAGCTGCTGAATCATACATCTCATGCAAAGTGTTCACAGTGCCATGGTCCCCTGAGAATTTACCTCTTAAGCTAGAGCTCAGATGTGAAATCACAAAACCCAACAAACTAAGCACTACAAAAATAAGTTGAAAATTGAGATGCAATCCTGCAACTTATACAGCATTTAATAGTTACCAGAATGAAAATTATTTCATGGAATCAGCTTCTCAGCAGGAGGTATGTTTGTTTATGAATCATCAACAAAGCACCACCACAGACAGGTATAATGTTTGGGACTTCATCTGAATAACAGCATACTGAACAACAAATTCCATCATCCTTTGCTGTTCTATTCATCACCAACTCACCCAAGTGGATTCCAAACACTTATTCTGGAAGCTTCATTTAGGTCTTTCTGTCATGGACTGCTCTGCAAAATTTTTGTCACTTCTACAGTAACATGGCTCCATCACAGAGGTAAGGCAAGCAGTGCCTTTGGTAAGGACTTAATCAGTGGATGTAGATCAGAAGAAAAATATTTATAAAAACCCCACACACATGGCTCTTGCTTTGAATTTTGCCTTTTGTCATAACACACAGAGTCACAAGAGCAAAACTGGCACAGTCCAGCACAATACCTGACATTCCTTTATTGTACATCCCTGGCAGCTTGCAGAAATCCTTCATAACATATTTATCATCTGCTCTTGAAACATTGAATGCTACCAGTCTCAGCTACTTTTTCTGGCAAGATTTTCAACATCTCATGAGCAAGAAGCTATCCCAAAGAAGACAACTGGGAAACTCAATTAAAGACAACTTCACTAAAAAACAGAGCAGATTTCCTCATTTACTAAACCAGCTAAATGACACAATATATGCTTTAACTAACTTGATTTTCAAGATAATCTGTGCCTGTGAGTTTGCTCTTGGAGACTCAAGCCCTGGGTTGGCTGCTGGTCTCTGACAATGGAACTCATCTCTGCAGGTATCATTGTTTCTGCACCCTTTTACAGGAATTGAAAATGTATTTTGAGATTGTGCTGAAATTCATCTAAAACACTGGTTTGTGGCTAATCATTGACAAGAAGGCTGCAGTGACAGAAATTCTCTGAGACAAAGAAAACCCTACGACTGAAATTTGCTGTAAATAAATTTAAGCTAAATGCACAGCCATGGAATGTTGTTGCTTTAAAAGTCATCAATTTTCTTAAATTCTCTTAAATCACCATTAAAACATCACTAAAGTTCAAAAAAATCGAGTCAAAAGAACCCCCCATGATAAAAGTAGCTTCTTGCTTTAGATAAGATTCTGCTCAGTAGAGAAAAATGTCTTGAGCAAATAAGAGATTCAAATTACAACTGTACACAGAAGTAATGAAAAAAATTATTTGTCCTAGAAGAATGACTTGCACTCCAATGAAATGGAATCTAAATTTACAGAGCTCAATCATATTATGAATCCCTCATCTTTGCTACAGCCATGTCTGCCTAAGGATACACTGTACTCCTAAGGGATTACTTTTAAAACACAAGAGATTTCACCCTAGCTACTTTTCCCTGAAGAAATGCTTCTAAAAAAACTCCTGCCTTTACATCTGACAACAATAAACAAGTCAGAAGGCTCCTCTCTTGACAAAATTATTAGTTACGACTTTCAAGGACTAAAGCCTAATATGTATCCCAGAAATTGAATATTTATATTTTGAGGGCAGTTAAACAGGTACTAAGACAGCAATACCTCAGAGGTATTGATAAGTCTTGTTCATAATAGGACAGAAAATGCACACTTACATCTGTATGGGTCACAGTCTTGCCCTCAATCCCCTCACTCTTACCAGAGCATTTCCCATTTTCCTACTATTAAATCATAACAGCCCTAAGGAGATCTGCCAGAGGCACAAGTGATGCTCACCCCAGGCTGATCATTCCCCTGGGCCCCTCCTGCACTTCAGGACTGTGCTGTGGGCTGGCACCTCTGCCACGGCATCACCCCTTCCCCAGGGGGAGGGAGGCTCCCAAAGGGACACCGTGCCCAGCAGCAGCCTGTGCTCAGGCCCCTGGGCCCTGGAACATCTGTCCACAGCTGGCAGCAAGGCCAGGTAAGCCAGCCTGGCAAAGGGGGAATGGCACTCCTTGGGAGGAAAGGGGTTTGGCAGGTTTTTCCATGAGTAATTGGTGTGGAGGGCTGGTTGACCTTGGAAGATCACACGGTAATAGGAGAACTAATCTATGAAATTGCACAAGGAGAGACACAAGACAGCAAGCAACTGAATAGGAAGAGGACTTGGGGCCAGTATAAAGCTTCAGTGCTTTTCTTAATGTGGATACAATTTTATTAGTGTCACTTCTTTTTCTTTTCCTTTTTTAGAGACTGATCGCTGTATTTCAGTGACTACATGACAATTCCTGCTATTTATTTATTCATTCTCATTGGTGTTATGCCTTAGCACCTCTGTCAGACTTCCTAACACACATAGATCTCCCGTGCAGGGCTTTTATACAATTTACAGGTTAAGGAGGGATCATCATACTGCTGTTATTGCCAAGAAATGCATCTTCCATTCAGTCCCACCAAGAGTTTTCAGAAAGTCTCTTTGCTTCTTCCAGCTACATGAAACCATGCAAAATCACCTCTTACCTTCTCCAAAGGGCTTTGCTTCTCTCAGATACTCACAGCCACAACATTACTGCCTTGTGACTAGAGAAAAATTTCAGCCAGCAAAAACTGCCTTGCTGAATAGGAGCAGACCCAGAAGTAGATTGAATGCAATTCCTCTTGACAGCTTGCAACTTTTACCCTCTCCTTTCTCATTGACAAGTTGTACTGTAAGAAATACAATGGACTCCTTCAGCATCTGTAAAATTACTTTACTCATTTAAGCATTTATGAATGAAATCATTTAGGAAATGATACTTTGCCTCTGGGAAAGTAGGCTAGCAAACGTGAATAAATGCAATTACTTGCTTGTTAGTTATTCCTCAAGATGGATAAAGGCTTCTGAAAAATCCTGACATGGTGTGGGAGAACAATTAGATCTACTTTTCATCTCTTCTATTACTTCCTACACAATCTTCTATTACATTAATCCCAGGAAAACTAGGGTTTTCCTCTAAGATTTTTTTTCTTCTAAGATTTCCCACCCATGCAACCACAGCAGCAAGAGTGATCTCACAAAGCTGGCCCACGCCCAGTGGTAATTGCAATAACCAGTGTCACCAAGACCTGCTCAGTTTTATAACAGCATTAAGAAACTGCCAGCACCGAGTACCCAGAGCAGAGCCCGACCTTTCTGAATCACCTCATTCAAGCTACTGACACAGAACAGCAAAGGTTTCACTTTGACTTCTCCAAAGAGTGGAACACAAGCTGCAATTATTAGTTACAAGAATACAAAACCTTAGCTGGAAAGCTCTTTAATTGTCTTTTTTTTATAAAAAACAATTTTATCACGGCAAGCAGTTTATAAACATTCCTCTTATCTACTGCTGGAGTTGTTAGATTAATTTTTTTTTCTTAAAACAATTAAGCTCTTTAGATAGATGAATTAAATCTACATTCTGAAAAATAACCTCAAGCAACATACTTTCTGCTCAAATTAGCATTTGCAATTGAAAATGGTCTTTTCAACTTTTGTTTCAAACAAAAGACATGAAACAAAATAAAAATCCTAACAGGAGTTTTAAATAACTCATTATTTTCTGTTTAGTTGATATGAAATCCAGACAAATCCTCCTTATATTGACCTCCTCCATAACAGCTCACTGAAAACACTTCTGGAAAAAATTCTGGTTTTATTTTAAAATTGTACACTAAAGCATTTGGAATTGAGAAAATCCTAACCTAATGCAGAAAGCACTGGAGCAGACATTTAAATTTCCTTACATGATCCCAATAAGTAAATTGTAAAAATAAAGCAAATCTCATGTGTGTTAGCAATATTGTAGCTTTGGGCGCCTGACCACCCAAATGTGTCTGCAAACTAGAATGACCACACAGTAAGCAACAGTACAGAACAGACCAAAAAAAGCCAGGTCTAATCTCCCAGACATGAACTATTTTCAGCCTCCAGCTCACACTGTTAAAAATTGTATTTGTATTCAAAACCCAAGTTTTTTTCCTTAATATCCTGGTCTGAAACACACACGACTGGATTGGTGAGAATGCAATGCAGAAGAAAGCATAAATGAGGCAGTGAAAGCTGTGTGGGTACTCTGTAAGCCTAGCATTGCTTGCAGGAAACAAAAATAATATGTTAAATATCAATATCACTTCAGCACATCATCTTCTCCCCCTGAGACAGAGAAGAACCCACAGAGGCCACACCACAGTAACGCATGGCCTGGCACTGGCCACGCTGAGCCAAAGCCAAGTCACTTTCTTTACTTGTGCTCCTCATAGTAGAGAAGAAAGAGAAAAATGGGAGGTAAAACAGGGAACTGCTTTTGAACAAACAAATTTGTTGGATTTAATGCCCCTTGTTACATTTAAACACCTTGGTTGACACATATTCTACCCACAAAAATGTTTTTCAAAATCAATGAGAAGGCATTCATGAGGTCACACTGGCATCACCACATCTGTTGACAAACTTAAGGCAACAATGAATGCTTTTTGATTTCTCCTGTTCATACCTTGCCAGGTTTAAAATTTATTTTGCATTTGAAAACAAAAGAAAATTAAATATACACCACCTACTGAAAACAATTCTGCCAGTCTTTAACAAAATGTAACACTCTTTTCTTCATGTGTATACTCTTTGTAAATGATTACATGTGCAAGAAATTCTTGTGGCTGGTTATGTTTAAGTTGCTGAGCCCAAAAATAACATTGTTTTTTTAATAAGAAAAAAATAAACCTCTATAGACACAAAAGGACTGACAGAAGATGAGGAAAAGGCTGAGGCATTTAATGCCTTCTTTGTCTCAGACTTTTTGAGTAAGATGAGTTGTTCTGCAGGTACCCAGCCTCCTGAATTGGAAGACAGGGATGGGGAGCTGTAAGAAGCCCCTACAATCCAAGGGGAAATATTCAGTAACCTTCCACACCATTTAGACACACACAGGTCTGTGGGGCCCAGTAGGAATCACCTAAGGGGACCGAGAGAGTTAACAGCTGGGCTTGACCTTAAAAGGCTTCTCCAAACTAAATGATTGTATGATTCCAGGGTTGATGCCACAATATTACTCATTCTTTACTGAAGACTACAATACAGGCCACAAAGCACAAAGAGTCTTCTTGTTCCTGCTTGCTTTTTTTTGGGGGGGTTGTTTCTATTTTTCATCTTAAACAAACTTGTCTTTCTCCTAAATCTTCAAGCAATGCAATAAGTTTTTCCTCCTTTGGTTTAACTTTAGAGTGGATATGTCAGACAACAAGCACCACCAGATGTAGATAATTGATTTCTTCAAAACTCTTCTTGGTCTGACCAAGCTCCAGGACACAGGAAAAAAAAAAGTCCCTCTCACATTAAGCTGTGGCATTGCAAGTTCAGCACACACCACTAACCTTGCCAAACTGCTGAACATCCTTCAAAGGCTTCCAGAGACTGCAGGGGTCTCCTACTCCCCTCCCCAAGGTGCCAGGAAGTTCATACCAGTCAGCAGTTGTGCAACCTCATTCATGCTGGATTCTGCTTTCTTTTGGAATAAAAATCTCCTTTACCATTTTAATGAAATATGTATCTCCCCCGAAGTTAGTTACTGGAGGGAAACTGTTTCTCCACACCTCTCTGGGTGTTGACCTCAGCTGAACCCTTCATGACTCACTGTTGTTCGGAGAATGCAACCAGAAACAACACAAGTGATTTACTATTCCTTTGCCTCAAGCCTTGCCCTCAAGTAGGGCACCACTTTAGAGAGTGGAGGTCGTATTTCTGACCCCACTGAGCAAAGGATGGCTCAGCTATTGTGCTGGTTTCTAAGCTGTATTTTACACCCAGATTTACAAACAATCAGTACAGGCAGAGCAGCTATGGTACACCACCAAGACAGCAAAGTCCTCTGCTCAGAATCAGGCCATCAACAAGCTTTAGCCATCAACAATTTGGAGTAAAAAAGACAGAACTGCTGTTTCCAAAATGGACCTTGTACCAAACTGTCCCTGCTGGTCCAGTGTGTTCCAAGCCTGTCAACCATCAATGCTCCACCAGCCCTGTAAACCATACTCTGGAAAAACTAAAAGCTTCCAGTTCATTTACTTTATCATTTATTTCATAGCTTCAGCAAGTTCTGTAATGTTCAGCTTTACTGGTAACCACAACTTCAGCTTTTCTTAGGAACACAACTCACTAGAATGAATAATAAAGCCTGGTTTATACCACTCCCCCCTCTTGTACAGTATTGCTCCTGGCTTTCAAGATTCTCCCAGCTCTGATCCTATTAACACACACACACGTGTGTGCACTTAGAACTAAATATAAGTTGCAAACAGGGATCATGACCCAAACTGGGCATGGAACACTCATCCAAACTTTATTGATGGGTGTTGTCCACCGTGACTCTCCAAAACTTCCTGTGGCCCCAGCTGGGCATCCATGGTTGAACCTGAAATATTTACAGTGCTCAGAAGCTTCATCTTCCCCGATCCTATGAGCAACAAGAGCACATCCACTACAAATAGCATTTCTCAAACAAAAAAACAGGCCCCATTTGTAGTTCGGGCTTTAAAATATCTAGGGAGCTTCTCCCACAGGATATACTCCCAGGGAGTTGTTTCTGTTCCGTTTATGGCCTGTTAATATTATGAGAGAGTAAGAAAAAACCAAACCAAAACAAGTCGTTAGCATACCTGAAAAACAGACTCATTATACTGCAGAATTTTAACATTCACCCAAGGAAGCAAAAACCAAACAAAACAAGAGGCTAAAAGTAAAGAGCCAAGAATCTGAATGTGCTGTGAGGTCAAAGCTGTTTTCTTTGTGCCCAATTTGTGGCAATCCACTGCAGCCATAAAAGTGACATAAATCAGACATATGCGGAGGGCATTGAAAAATGTCAACATTATGAAAAAAAAATGCCCAGTAGTAACTTCTGAGTTGGAAAAACAGTCATTTAAAATGTCTTACACAAAATAGAGTGTTCAGCAAATAAGGAGACCCCCCTGCAGTTAAGGAGATTTGCTGGGTTACCACATTAACCAAATGTTTTAAGTAGTGCCCTTATGCCATTAAACTTAAAGTGGTGTCAGTGTTCTCATCTATGCTTTAGTTTCCACATCCTATAACTACTATTAAAACCAAATACTTCAGATTAGATCTAGCCTAACAAGTTTTTGTTGTTTATTTGTTGCTGGTTTTGTTTTCTTTAAAACAGTCTTTTATGTTGCCCTGGCTGCATATATTCCAGGACAGTGTAAAATAATTTATTTCAACTGAGGTTTTATTTTGCTTTTAATATTCAGAGACATTTGAGCTTTAATTTGAACATTTATAGTCATCTCCCTTTTTTCTACTGAAAAAGGGTAAATTGCCATTAGCATGCAATGCCATATGATTGTAGCCTTTCAAAATATCATGCAGTCTGATCCTTGCCAACAGCAAGCACTTGTAATAATTTTTAAGCCTCAGAATCCAGGACAAAAGCTATCAGGCATCTCCCATCCCTTGTAATTGCTCAGCACCTTTGAGAATCAGGCCACTTTCACTGAGATGTCTAAATATAGTTTTAGATACTTAACTTCAGGAACTCAGATTTTTGAAAAAATGAGGTCAAAATGATTAAAGTAAATCTCATCACCTTTGACATTCATAATTAAATGAATATTCAAATGAAAGTAGTTGCTTAAGACTGTGTGTTCTTTCTGGCAATACTCAGTTCTGAGCATTTTTTTCTAATTTGCAATGTTTTATGGCTTTACTACCAAGACCGCCTGCTCTCAGTGCCTGAAATACAGTGGTACATTCCAGCAGGTTTGCAAGCACAGAAGCACCATTCTGCCACCTTTCTGATACAAATGACAACATTCCAAGTGCTCGAAACAGCTCAGCAGGAGCTGCAGAGCCAATATTCCAGCAGGTGAACCGATTTGCTGAAACAACTGGCAAATTTCCCCCCCTTCCCACAATAGGAAATGAGAGGAACTGGAAACCTCAGCCAGGAAAAGCTACAGACTGGGCAACACCTCTCTTCTTTGGGAAGCACAGATCCCTTTTCCCACTCTGCAATTTTCCTCTGCTTGTAACAAGGTGTGATGGCTCTGATGAGCTGATGGGTGGTGCCTTATCCTGCCCACCCCCCTGAGAAGTTTAGAGCAGCGCCTTCCTTCTCTTTTCTTTCCCAGCATTTAGTTGTAGCTCAAACTTCTGACAGCTAACGTGACATAATCATGTTTAAACTATGACTAAATGTGTCTTGCTCAACAACATCCTCTTGCCCAATAGGAGAAATATTTTACTTACAGCTCAATAGTGGGGCATCAAAAGAGCACTCATTCAGCATTATGGAATCACCTACAAATCATAAGAAAAGCACAGCCACTATTTTTTTTTTAATCTCACAGCAATTCTCTGCTGTTACTCCCACTATACGAATGATTTTAACCAAGATCATTCTGTGAAGGGCAATGTAATGCCTACAGACATCTGTAAAAATACAGTCCCTAATATACAGCAGATAAAGGAGAAATTACATTTTCCCCCTTTGCTTGCAGTTAGTGTGGATGCCTCAATCCAATTTTCCTAACTGACATTACATTACTCTGCAGTTACATGTTTGCACTTTAATGTTTATCTCCTACATCTTGAGCCATGCACTTCAGTCATGTCTGTGGAATATGTGATGCAATCTCACTAGATGTGTGTCATTAAAAAGATATAATCAAAAACCATAACCCAAAGGAGGATTTTTTTCTTTCCCAGACTTTAAATTCATAGGCAATGTTGAAAACAGTTGGTAATTTAATCCCTGTATGCAGTGGATAACCAAAGGATACAGTGCATAAACTGAAAGGGATTTCTTTGTTGAGAAAAAAAAAAGAAAAATGGTTCACATGACTGTTCAGTTTTTACAATGTGCAGAGAACTCCCATACAGGTTCTGCTGCCACAGCAATAGATTGCTGTTCCCCCTGTACATCTACAGGACCTGGAGGAACATATTTACCTCTTATTACTGTTTCTCAAGAACAAAATACTTGAGCTCACTTTCATCCCCAGTTCAACACAGCACCACAAACTAGGAGCGAAAACTTTTTCTCATTGTAATACCAAGATTAAAATATCATTAAATATGCAGCAATCTCAGAAAATGATAATTGCTACAACTAATAGTCAGGAGATTAAATGAAGGGGAAAGAAGTTTGGTCTGGGTATTGGGAATGAATTCCTGATGGCAAGACCTGCAGTGCACAACCCCAGCAGCTTTATAAGGCTTTATTTATTTATTTATGCCGTTCAACACGCACAGAGATTTTTGAAAACACACAGGGATGGAGAAGGCAGCCCAGGAGCTCCAGAGGAGAGCTTTATCAGTGCAATGGCTGGCACTGCTCCTCTGAAGGCAGCTTCTGAACGTCCAGCTTTATCCACAGCGAGCCCACGCGCTGCGCTGCAGCGAGGACACCGATTGCTGCAGCCCCCACTGCCAAGGAGGCTTGCACAAACAGCAGGCATCATACACAGGCAAAACGTGGACTTGAACAAAGTTTAGGCCCTTGTTTAAAACTCTCATATGAAATTGCTTTTAATGAGAAATGGCCTCTTGGTTTTTTAAGAGCAATTTCGAAGGACAGTTTCTTTCAAAAAGAAAGGAAAAAAATGGTTTCACTACGAGAACAAGAAGAACTACACTGATTGAAACACATTTAAACCCTCTTGTAGTAGAGTGACCAAAAAAAAAAGTGTAAATATGAATATATGCACTTTTCCCCAGTGGAGTCTGACAGGACATCTTGAGCTATTCTCTGTTTCCAGAAGTGGCAGGCCAGGGACCTGTCTGGCAGCATCCAGCCAAGCTGGATCAAGGAACCAGCTCAAACAGCAGCACAGCCAGCAGACTCCTCTTCCTCACAAGAACACCTTCTGCAACTCAGCAGCATCAAAACCAAATTAACCACAATTAGTTTTCTAATAATTCTTATCCACATCCTGTGCAAGGTAAATGTGTGTGAGAAACATTTTGAAATGTGTCTGATGGTCACATTCCTTATGCTAAGGCTACTGAAGAAAACCAAGTGTGCTGAGGAGCTGAACTGGTTAAGTTTTTGCTCTGACTGTGAGTAGCACCATCCTCTTTTCTGAGTGACATGGTCACTTATTAGAAAATGTGTCATATGAGATGTTTTACAACACATTAATATCTGCTTCTCAGCTACCAGCCATCTTATTAAATTCTCAGCGTGTTCTCACTTTGGAGCCATCCAGATAATATAGACAGCAACATTAACAGCAATAAAGACATTGCTAGATGTAATGTAGTATCTAATTAACAGTGATCTCAGTGGGGCACGGCCAGGAGAGGACAACTGAATAAAAATCATCTGCATTATTTAAAGTTACTGAAATATACAATTGATGGCAGCAGCACCCCTTTTAATTAAAACTTAGAGGTTGTGATCC
Source organism: Prinia subflava (assembly GCF_021018805.1). Classification (NCBI taxonomy): domain Eukaryota; kingdom Metazoa; phylum Chordata; class Aves; order Passeriformes; family Cisticolidae; genus Prinia; species Prinia subflava. Next base: position 8,762,739 of record NC_086261.1, read on the forward strand.
AAACTGGCTGAATCTGACACAAAAGTAATGGCCTCGATCAGGTTTAAAGCAATTACTCAATATCCAGCCATCCTTTTCTTGCCTTTCCCAATTATTTATCATTTAATATCTATTAAAGCCCACTGCTGTGGCCATCACCAGGAACTCAAATTCCATACTGAGAGAACAGAGCTCTAGAGACCTTCTGGAACCCTTACACCCTCTCCCTTTTGCATTGGCCAACCCCTGAAACAGAGGTCAGGGTTGTTTATTCCTGCAAGCTGCTTAGGACAGGCTGGGCATTGTCAGGATGAGCAAAAAGCACAAGTCCTACAGCTGGCAAGGCCTCAGGATTCTCAAGAAATAAAGTGGGACACTGGAGCCCAATGCTGAACAAAATGAAGTGACTTCACATATTAACATATTCCTCTCTATTTTCACTCCTGCTCTTCTTCAGTGCCAAAAGAGGGCTTCTACTCCAAGCTGTAATACTAAATGCTTTGTTTCCTAGTTTATATACACACCCTCAAGGGTGCTTCCCAAGTGCTCCATCATCTGTTTCTCTCATTTTTGTAATATACAATGACAAAGAGCAATGTTTTCTGTGTCAGTATGGAGGAACATTTCTGCAAATACTCAGAAGTCTGTGATTGTAAATGTTGATCTACAGTCATTCAAGTCACCCCAAGCCACTGAATCTGCTCTCAAGCAAGAATTCAAGTTGTATGATCACTGATCCTCACTTTTTTTTGGTACTCCACTCTAAGGAGATTTTTTTTTCCTCTTCCAGAGTAGCACTTCCCCCTCAACTTGTGAATCATTTCAGGCCTTGTCTTCTGTCTCTCACAGCATATCAGCTCCAACACTCTACTTTAATGAAAGACTTGGCAAGCCAGTACAGTTTTTTCACCTGTAGTTATTTAAATTAATTTAGTATCTTCTCAAGCAGCACATTCCCTTATAGCCCACATCAAGATACTGCTTCAGCCATATGTGGATGAAATCCTCTCCCTTACCTGACACAGCCAATCCAAACACAAGCAACCACTCCCAGGAAGCCACTGCTAATAACATCTTTCCTCTATTTCCTTTTTCAGCTTTTCTTTTCCATTCATTCTCCTCAACAGGATATTGAAAGCTTTCTGACCTCCAGAAAGGTCATTGCATTAAGAGATAGCAAATTCTTCTCTCAGCCTTGATATTTTTCACTTCTCAGTCTCTGCAAACTTTGCTAAAAAAATATCCTTCTCTAAGTTTTTGCTTTTATCTCCATTCTAGAACTTTATTTATTTAATCACCAAAAAATTAGCATTGTTCACTACTTTGCCTTTTATTTTTCCATTCCCTGAGCAATCATCCATCACACATCACTTTCACACACACACTCCTAATTCACCACTCCACTTCCAGAAAGGTTAAAAAAAAATCTGTCTTGGCCAGACTGGTTAGTGAGACACAAAGCACCAGCTAGAAATGCTTCCTCATCGTGGCTTTTCATTCAGATATCTACTAAACCTTGTTTGTGGAAGCTTTTATTTTTAATGGTAACTCACTAAATGGGTGTTGTCAACATGCTATGTATTTCATTTGAAGGATGTTTTCCTGCACAACACATGCTATGTTTTCCCTAGGCATTGAGTTGAAATCGTTTTTGAGTTTAAATGTTTTTGATATTTCACTCTTTTTCCTCGTTTTCCACAGTTCCTTCTTGATATTTAGTAGGCTTTAAGTTTTATAGAATCTGACAACAGCTGAATGCAATGCATTATTTACAAAACTTTTCACTTCAGTCTTCTACCTGATTCTGTTTGGAAAGTCAAACTATTCATAGGTAGAAAAAAACTTTTAAAATTTCTTGATTTTTTAAATTCTTTATATGCACAAGACATTTAAAACAGTGAATAAGTCTGTAGTCAAAATACTGGAAAAACAGTAGTGAGATCAACTGCATCAAATTGTCACTTAATCATTGGAAAAGTTTTACAGGGGCAGGCTGGTTTCTGAACAGAGTATACCCAATTTAACCAAGATAAGCCAGGTAAAAAGAATGAATTATTCTTTCCACAACTGCCAAAATAACAACTGAAGTCTGACTTGTCTTTAACAAAGCCCGGTGTCTAAATAATAAATCACCTCAGTTCAGCTTGCCATAAGACTTTTTTTCCAGCAAAACTAAACTCCTGTAATTTTAAATTTCATTTTTGCTTCCAAATCCATTCTGTCAAGTCCATGAAGGTACTGATCAAGGAGAAAACCTAAGAATCTGGGGAGAGTAGTTTGAAATCCTAGTCAGTGAAAAGGTTAAATTTTACTAGTCATTTCATGTTTCTAATTATTTGCTCTGTTTTAATTTCATGCCAATAGCTATCAGTTTAAATGCTGTCAAACTAGGACTTTGTTTAAACTTCTCAAAACTTTGATGTTTTAACACCTACAAATTTCAAAAGGAAGCAGATTTGTAAGCACTTGAAGAGGCAAAGTGAAAGAGGCCGGAGCTTCAGAGAGCATCAGGACTCTGTTTCCTGACACCTGTGGCCTGAAGGACTGAAAAGCTCCTGCCAAATTCTCCCTGAGCCCACTGTGACATTCCTGCCTTCTTCGTCTTTCACTCAGCACACATTAAACCAGCCTTGGGTTTGACTCACCCACACACCAAAAGCTGTGCAAAGGATGAAACGTGAGGAAGTGATCTCATTCTGAACCCAGCAGATCTTTCACTGCCTAACTACGGCTGTGGGGATTTCCTGCTGCTTCTGTAACTGAGGTTTTTTCTGGTGCACTTTCAAGGTTGCAGCACAGAACAGATTTACCAAGTTCAGCATGGTAAAACCATAGCAGGGTGGTGTGCCAGGGCCCACAGATGGCTAATGAATAATTTGTTCAAGAAACACTTCACCATATACAAGACAATGCTCAAAACATTATGGAAAATGTGATGTTTTCAGCAGTCCTAGGCTCAGCCCATATCTGACATCACCACTGCAACTTAAGTCCCATGCTCAGCCCCTAATCAAAGAGCAATAAGCAAATTCCCCTCTAGACTGTACATAAAACATCCCCTTCAGAAGTGATATCTAATCACCCCCACTACTTCTAAGAACACAATTATTTCCAGAATCCATAATGTATTATCTTAGAAAATTGCTCACACCAAATCCCACTGCTACCAAATTAAACTACCAGCATCACTTCAATAAAACAAAAGCTCAGGACATCAATTTCCACCTCATAATCTTTTGAAACCTTTCTAATGACAAACTGCCACGATATAAACATAAAATATTCAGTTTTCTTCCAGCTATGTATAGTACAGGTATAGCAATTCTAAAAGTAAATTAAAGCAGTATTTTTTCTTCTCTACTTGTCTTCTTTTTAAACAAGAAAAAAAGGTATGAACTGAAGATTATGTCTGAGTTTGAATTGAATTTTTTTTTGACATGTGTTGGGAAAATACTACATTCTCTCTTGAAGTGGCTTGTTTGCCATCAGTTTTGCCAATTACAAGCTTAATATCACCCTTGCTCAGTCCACACATCCAAAATACTTTTGTAACCCTCCTTGGGTCCAGCGGTAGCTGAACAGCAGCTTTCCAATGAACCTGAAGATGAACAAAAAAAACTATAAAGCAAACAGGAGAAAGGTAAAGAGGATCTGCAGAAATAGCAAGCAGCACATAATCATTTTGTGCTTTACCAGACACCTGCCTGTTATTATCCAAGTGCAGCCTTCCTTACTCCTAAAAGCAGCAACACTTTGAGTCAGACAAAAAACCACCGTGTTTTACATTTGCTCATTCTTCCTTGCAAGACAAATACAATAGTCTGTATTGTACTCAAAAATGGCTTTATGCACTGCTTTTTTAGCAAAACGAAATCACAGTAAATGAATAAGAATTCTACCCTGAATTCCACCCTGACACGCTGAGAATATAAATTATGTTTTATAAAACCGTGGTACATAACTAATCCAGGCGGGCGCTGCTCGCATGAGCTATTAGCCAGCACTTTAAAAGCTGCAGCCTAGTTTAGTGGAGATAATTTTAATTGACTCAAGGGTGTATCTCAATGGTCATGAAATTGTTAGGAAAATGTATTGCAGGGAAGGAGCATTCCCTCAGCTGTGGGGAGTGCAGTCAATGCAATCTAATAATGCGCTGGGTTTCCAGCTGCTAGATGCATTTTGAGATTGGAGGTGATTGCATTGAGGCTGTAGATGGGCCACATAAATGGAAGCTTTTATTGCTGGTTAGCATAATTACTGCCACTGTCTGCACTGTGTTTGCATCTGCTGGAGCTTGGTTAAGATTTTTGGAGAGTCGCATAATGGGAGAATAGTTGTTTCCACAATGAGCTGCTTCCCTGGATATTTGCATGAAATGCTTTCTTGGGGTTTTCTGCTTGTCTTCTGAAGAGGATGAAACATATGAAATGGGCAGGGCCCTAACACCACTACCTGGAGAGCCCACTAAACTGTGGTAAATCACTGATAAACAAGTAGCTCAAACTTTTTGTAATGAGGCATTCCCCCAGACTCACAAACATTGTCTGAAAATATAGTTAAACAAGAAAAAGGATATAATAAAAAAATCTGTTCATCTGTACTGTATCTTGGGAGTATTTAGCAACTTGAAAAAGACCTTAATTCAAAAACCCCAAATTGGAGACAGTATTTGTAAATCAATCATCGTTTTTCTCTCCCTCTCCATTTTTGGATTTTTTTGTTGTTGTTGTTGCTTTTTACTCTTTTTCTAATTTGAAACCTTTCTTACTCCTGCACTTCTTTGTCTCCTTTTCTCTCACTCATTTTTTAGGCAGTAAACCATTTCTTGATTTTAAATAAACTCCATATCTGATTTTCTTATTGAATGTAAAGCAGGGGAGTTGTGTTGCTCAGTTAAGCAAAGCTCTGCTCCTCTCATACCATTGCCATGGGTTCACTGGGAGCCACCACAACCCATCATCCAAGGACTTGGGTGTTGTGGTGAGATATCTCCCTTCAGCAGGAGTCAAACCCAAAGTTTCAGCCCTAATCTTCAAGGTCTGCATCAGGGTGGCCTCTGCCACCTCTGCTCAGTGGGGTCACCCCACGGCTGAGATCCAGAGCCACAGAGAGCAGCTAGAGCTGGGACACTCAACATCTGCAGGGGATTGTGAGGCTGGGCTGGGGCTCTCACCCCTGGAAGAACAGAGACTCCCTCTTCTGCTTCAGCTTTTCCCACCTGGCTTTTGATATAAATCAATAAGGGGGAGGAGAAAGAAGGAATTAGAAATAGCAATTGCTTTAACTGAGGATTTTTCATATGCTTTGAACTCTGATCAGTACTACCAGGAGACTGTCTCAGCTGAGAGCCTCCCAGTGGTGTGCAGATTGCATTTCCCTTTAAGGGACAGGCATCTAAGAATTCCTTTTGCCTTTGATTTTGCCCAATACCCAGAGAGCACAAGCAACCAGCAGAGGCCTCTGACAGGTTGTTGGCCCTGGTCTATGTGCCTGCAAAACAGATCAGACCTTATCGTGGCTGAGCCAGACACCATCACACCCCTGGAGGGGCCCTGGGGCCCTGAAAGCCCAGCCTCACTTGTTGAGCCAAATCGGATCTTTCAGCCTTTTCCTTTCCTGCCAGTGCTGGAAAATGAGTGTGCTAAGCTAAAGCTACTTATCTAGCTCATTTGCAACCAAATTTTTAAGATTAACCAGTCTACCACTGCTACAGCTAAATATTTAATTGGTCTTGAAACAGCCAGGGTGACATAAATCAGGATGCAACAATTCCTTGTTAGCCCCAGGAGACACAGCACCTCCTTTTACAGAAGCAAGTAAGGAGATGTGGATACCTTTGATTATATTAGCACAGATCATTTCAAGAGAAACAAATATTCCCCTCACCTCTAAGGCTGGGACACTTGCACAGCAGGTGCACTAAGCTGTGTGTGCTGCAGTTACTTTGGCACCACAGATTCAGCTATGAAGACCTTGTTTTCCAGTCTGTGGGTCAATGTATTAAAATTATTAATATTTTGTTACTTGGTTTGCACGCACACAGTTGCAGTTCATTAAATTGTATCCAGCATCTTTCATGTGGTTTCATGTAAATTTAAATACAAGTAAAATCGGAGGGGGAAAGGTTTTCCTGGGTTTTTTTCCCCTTCTCTGTCATTCCTGGTGATGGAGGTTAATGCCAGGCAGGATGCTGTGTCCCAGCTACCATGGCAGTGGTACCCAGCAGTAATTAGGGCTACTTGGGTTCACACACGTGACATGTGACTGGGAGGGCTTTTGCTCAGTAAAACCAATACAACAGTCTCAGCATTAGAGGTGTTTATCTTTACTACACAAAAAAACCCAAAAAACCCTACTGCTTGGGTTTCTTCAAAGCTGTCTCAGCAAAAAGTAAAGTCCTAAAATTCTTTTAGGCTTTACAGTACCTCTAATGATCATTTCCATTGAAAAATCTGGCATACTACTCTTATTATCAACCTAGTCAGTCAAAAATGGCTTAAAACACACTGTAGGCCTCACACTAGGATTTAGTCTACAATGAGCTTGTGCTAATTGCATCCCAAATCCTGTATATTGTGTCTCACAGTATATAGGCTACCAATGTAACAAGTACCAGGCAAAGCTTTTGTCTGAGAGGAAGTAGTAAACACCAGTCCAACCTTTCACAGAAATGCTTTCTGAAAAAAAGCCAAAGTGAATATCTCTTGGGCACTGATTGCTCTGCTTTCCACAGAGCTAGAAACACACCTTGCAGACAGCAATATACTTTTCAAGAATGTTTGGTGCATTAACCACAGAATTACATATAAATAGTTCTGACTAAAGCTTGCTTTTAAGTACCAGTACAAAGTGTGCCAGGAAGAGACAAAACGTACTTAAAGACCTATTCAAATTTTATTTGAAGAATAAAAAATGAGTCTCAGTTAAGACTTTTTTCATTGCTACATCAATGCCAAATCCTTATTTGCAATATATAGAGCTAAAGTGAATAAAGGGATCTATCAGTTCCAATCCTGATCCTTAGATACTCTATTATTATTAAGTACAATCTTTTTAAATGAATGCAAAATTACTGTCATTCAAGGTAATAAGTTCCAACCATGTAACTTGACAAATCTATCATCATTATTACCTTGCATTTTTTCCTCTCCCATTGCAATTGCACAATATTGGCTGCCTTAAATTAATTGTTATTTTAATGAAGTAAGACCAATTTAATGTCTTCAAATATGAAAAGTTCTAAATTGATTTTACATCTTCCCTTATCAACCCAGACTGCAATCCCTGTCATAAAGTACAGGCTCTTCAAAAATAATTGTTCAGGACCGAATTTAAAAGCTTCAGGGAGGACTTGATTTGATCTTCTATGTAGCCCCCAATTAAAAGAAATACACTGTAAAAATAAGGTTGTTTCAATACAATGATGACAGCACTAAATTTAATACATTTATTTAAAACCATACAAAAATATACTAAAAGTTATGGATCAAAGAACAAATGTTTGATTTTACTCAAAAAGTTCTTTCCAGATTTTCTAAACAAGTGGCAATATCCTGCTGTACTGAGCCTTGTGATCATAGGTCAACAATTGCTTCACCTGGAAAGTAATCACCTCTGTGGTAGCAAAGTGGAAATCATTATCTTGGTTTTTGAAAGCATGTAAATAAGTGCCTGAGACTGCTTGTTTCCAGGTCTACTTTGTCTGCCTATTCACACATCACTAATATTATATATACAGACATTAATGTACAAGGAAGCTTCAAAAGCTGAGTGTAACCACTCACCCAACAACCAGCCCAGAGTTCAAATAGAGGTCACTTGCTGCTAAATACCACTTTTTCTAGTATGTCCTCTTCCAAAAAGTAAACCTTTGCATAGGAATAACCTTTTATGAAAAGTAAAACAATTGATTTTAGAAGGATCAATATTTCATTTAGGATGCACATTATGCATCACTGCATAATGCCTTAATGGCTGGAAATGAATCACATCCAGAAAATCTAAAACTGGATCCTGTAATAAATATTAGCTTGCCTGTCAGGCAATCAACCAGAACATTTCTGATGAATCTCTCAGTCATATGCTTGAGTCAAAGCAGTGCCTTGTCACTCCAAGAGATAAACAGCAGAGGCTGAATCTTTCAAGATTCAAAATGGAATAGGATTTTTACACCATAATCTCCAAATTTTACGTAAAAAGTCCCATTGACAAACAGAGGCTTGGCTCAGACTCTCTGCAGGACTGTGTGCAGTGGCTGAGAGCCAAGAGAACTGAGCACTCAAAATCAGGGACCCCCAGCACTGACCTGGGCTAAGACAGCCCCCCAGCACAGCCTGCCCCTGGCTCCAGGAGGGAACACAGAGCTGCTGCTCTGCCTTTGCCCTCCCAGCATTACAGACACAGCCCGGTAACAGGGCTACACTCCCAGTGCATGGTATGTAACACTTGCTATCATGCCTTCCTTAAAATTAAGGAAATTATTTCTCTTGTATTTTAAATAATCTCTCTGCAGCTGAGCTGCACTACAGGTTCCAAGGTAAATTTTTTAGCTATATACTACATCTACAAGCATCTCTAAGTGGCTGGCAGGTAGCTAAGCACACTCTCTGGCAGGGCTCCTTGGGATATGATTATTTGATTTAAATATTCAAATCCTCTCACCTGAAGGCAACACTTCCATTCTCTTGCTGAGCACTTCCAGTCTAGATAACTTGTGAGAATATTTTTCTATTCCCATGCTTTCTTCTGTGTTTGCCAACAGCAAATTGATTGGAGGTCAGAAATAAAAGCCAAGTCACCAGAGTTGGGAAGGACACCTGATTTCTCATCTACCTCCGTGGTTATTTTGAGCATCCCACAGTGCTAATTTGGAAAGACAGGAAAACTCTGTAAGTGGAATAATAGCAAAAACCAGGAGTATTTTCAAGCAAATTTTGGGTTTTTTCCAAATGCACTCAGAATTATAGGTCAATATGAATGCTATTAGCATTAAATACCAACACTACTAATTGGATCATTAGCACTTCTAACAGCTCTGGTTCTTTGGGCTGCTAACAAACAACTGGACTCTTTACTCTCATTATATCATTTTTCTATTCCTTATGTCAGGGTCTAGCATGGCTTGTAGTCTTCAGATAAACTCTCAGTGCCAGAAGTATGCCATGCACTTTTTAATTTTAGGCTTTAAGTAAAGATTTACCATTCCTCTTTAGCTTAAATCATGGAGCATTAACATCTTCCAGTGATCAGAGGAACCACTAAACAGCATTATTCTGACATATTTGTAATATACTGCACTGGATCACATTGCTTTTTGCATTGGAATGAAATAAAGTTTTGTGTTCTGGCTGATATTCCTGCAGCTGTTATCAGTCAAAGAATTTCATTTGATGATGCAGTCTGCAATTCAGCTCATGTTGCAATTGGTTATCTCTAGACATTGGCTGGAGAGGATCATTTTTCTTTCATTTTACATAAATTGGCTGCCCAAAATATTCAGAAAACTTAAGATATTTTTGTTGATGACAATGAGCTTTTATATCAAAACAAACTCTAGCTTGTGGCAGTTGACGTAATATAACAAAGTATGGAATGACAGAAGAGAATTGATTATGTTCAGTCATTCTACATTAGTTGCATAACCAGTATTCATCACACAACGAAGCCATCCATTGACCTATTCAAACATATTCTTATCAAATGCACATTGCTCTGTTTGGCCTTTGGGGATGTTACCAAGGAACTTGGCCAGAACAGCCCAAAAAACAAAACTCCCATCTCTCCTATTGCTGTAGTTCAAGATGGATACTAGGCTATAAATCAGATAAACATTTTTTAAAATTCCAAACAATAATAACTAAAAACTGGTTATTTTTTCTTTTACATAGTTGATGGTGAAGTTTTTTTTCATAATAAATTTAGCTAGGAATTCAACCAATCAAAAATCACAGAAACATGTAGGTTGGATAAGAACTTTAACACGAAGTCCAACCACTAATGAAGAACTGCCAAATCCACCACTACATCCTGTCCCTCAGTGCCTGCAGGGATGGCCACTCCATTTCCCTGGGCAGGCTGTTCCCATGCTTGACAACCTTTCTGGTGAAAATTGTTTCGTAATATCCAATCTGATTTTGCAGTTTCACAAAACCAGTGGATATCTCTTCAAAATACTCCTGTCACATGGCAGAAATTGTTCTAGGAGTGTGGTCTAGCCTGGCTGTTCAAAACCTCCAGCCTCAAGGTGTGTATTTTTGCATTTCCACTGGTGTGCTGGACGGGCCTGTGGGGACAGTAACCCACAGCTCATTTTCACTGAGCAAACTGCAGTACAATATCAGAACCAGACACATGTTTTTTCCTGAAACACACCACTTTATGATCTGGGAGCTGTGCTTTTGTTTGGAAAGCATTCCCTGCATGACCTCAAGTGCAGCATTCCTGTCAACTTAAGCTAGGACAATCACAGGAGAAAAATTCAAACCAAGCAATTCAGCTAGATGATGCAATAGGGAACATTTTAGTATGTTGTAAAAAAAAATTATAATTAAACACAAAAATGCTAGAAACCTCCTTCTACATGAACCAGACTGTGACTTAATCACATGAGCCTTTAGAAAAACCTCAAGACATAATGGGATTTTTGCAAGAGCCTTCAGAGTTGACAAGTCTGCTAAAGACACATTCAGCCTCATCCCTTTACCAAAGATGTTTTTACTTCCTATATTCTTTTGATATGAAATAAGCACAGACTGGAAGTATAGAGCTGCTTTTTTAGCCAAACATAATATATTCTAATATTGTACAACTTTAAACTTAAACTCAACACTGACTCATTGCAAAGTGGTGAAATTAGAAAACTGTCTTGGCCAACTCTGCAATAACTCACCACCACAGGAGAGCTTCACTGAAGCCACTGGCAAAAGATTCATTGCTGCCTTTTCCTGAAAGCAGTCCTTCAGTTACTGCATTTTTTAAACTTTGCACTGCATAAAAAGGATGACCTGTGCATGGCCCAGATATTGATTTTGCTCTCTGAAGCAAAAGCCTCACAAACTTATTCATGGAATGATTCACAGCTTATTATACAATGTGTTTCACTAACACTTCTCCTCCCACTGCTGATTTCCTAAAGCTCATGAGGTAACCACAGCAATTACTTACATAGAAAAGCAATATGCTACATTTTAGAAGTAACACAATATGTTTTAGCAACTTACACACAGAGGAGGAGTCAGCATCATGCAAGTAGTCAGGTCTCCGTTGGCCACCAACAATTCACATTACTGGTTTGTGGGTTGGATTTTTTTTACTAGAAGAAGGGAATTAATACCACCAATATTTCAATTAAAGTGTGGGTATTTTCCACAGGCAATGCCCCCCCTCCTCACACAGAGTAGTGCAAAACAGTGTTACTGAGAAAATCCCTGCAATATTGCAAGTTAATCGTAACCAAGATGATAATGGCCCATTTGCTGAAAATGCGATGTTGCATTTTCCCAGAAAGAAACCTACTAGAACCTCAAGTGAAACAAAACAAAATAAAATAAAACAAAACAAAAGGAGGCTATTCCAGCCCTTTAGAAGACCAAGCTAAAAAAAGCAAGTGTGGGTAGAGAGGAGATGAAAGAAAATTATCAAGGGTGATGCTTTAATATAGTTCTGCATTTCCTCCTGAAGGGAAACACTTGGGAAGCTCTGAAAGGTCTTCCAGTACCCACGACAACCCCACTGGGCACCTCTGGTGGGCTCTGGCCAACACCACTGGTGTAATGCTCTAAGGCAAGGAAGGATAAAAGGACTGGCTACTGGTTTAATTAACATCCTTTGCCTTCTATTAATGAGACAACAAGCCCTTAATGCAAACAGCTTTTCCTCTTGACTAGAGGTCTAGAAAAAAAAAATCTCCAACATTTTTAAATTCAAGTTCTCACCATGGAGCAGGATATAATCTCAGGAATAAAGAAAAAAATTACTGAGGTCACAAAAGCTAATGAGTTCTCCCAGCAGATATTCAAAAATACTCTGTGCTACATACAAAATTTGTGAGAGATTATTCTGAAGTCCTCAAGCCTAGGTTAGCTCCAAGGGCACATCAGCTCTATACAAGGCAGAAGAGAGAGCATGGGAAGAAGCCAGGTAAAGAGTAGAATGCTATCCTGCTCTCACGTAAGTTCTGTAGAGTGAATTCCCTAAGACAACCCTACAATTTTTCCTGGGTTTTATTTATACTCATAGCTAAGGATGTGCTGGAATCAACAAGGAGACGAAGACACTGTGTCAACAGCTTCAGGTCATCTTGGCAGTAAGAGCCTTTCAACATCAGAAGCTGATTTTAGTGTCTGAGTTATTTTCATCACTACTGCCAATCAACAGAAGGAGAAAGGCAAACTCATCTGATTGATTTTCATTGCCCACAGCTAAAATCTCTGTCTTAACAGAGGTAGCAAACTTATCATCACACAACACTCTATTTTCTTTATAGAACTGTGCACGCAGGGAAATACTAGACATGCACCAGTCTCAGACAGCAATTTTGCAGAAGAAGAGATAATATACATAATATTTTACCTTTGTGTACCCTCTATAGCTGTCAAAACTAGAAAATATGTTAACTCTTTCATTCTTTTATTCCTCTGTAATGTTTACGAATCCTTATACCGTGCCAAGATCCTAAAAGAAAGGTTTGGCCCCAAATAATAAATTTCACACCAGGTTTTAGTTCATTGAAATAGAGATGAAATAAAATTAATTCCAAAATAGTCTATGCAAAAGTATTTCATGTACTTGCAGCTTAATGGAAAGCACCAGTAAAAGCAAACATTTAAGAGAGATTAAAGAATAAAAGCTTTATATCATTTGCTGTTTCACATCTAACAAAAAGGAAACTAAGTTTTATTATTCCTACTTTCTAGATATGCCTACTCCTACCTACAGTACCTCAGTTTTCCTAAGAGAAACTGGTCCCAAGAACAAAAGCTGCTGTTTCTCTGACCGTGGTAAAGATGGGCTGTGGTGGCATCGTCCCTCTGCACAGGTGTGATCTCAGAAATGCCCATTACAACTCAGCCTTGACAAACAGCACCTGGGCTGAGCTCCTCTTGAGCTTTTTAGAGACACTGACTGCTCCCAAGAACTTGTGCAGCCTAATGAGCTCCTGCTTTTTTTTTCTTTTTTAATTGCACACCTTAGACACTTTTTTGCCAGAAAAACAACCCAAGTGGGATAATATTTTTGTTCTCAAAAGTTCAAAGAAAGCTTCCAACCCAAAACAAAGCCAGAATGAAACATTGCTATGACTAAAGCCAGCTCTCTTGGGCCCCTATGAACAATGGTCCAAAATGAGACCCTTGGAGCTCTCAAGCTCTGCAGGGTCTGCAGCCATCAAACTCCCTCTGAGAGGGGCCTCTCAGAGCCAGTGAAATTCCCACATTTTCTATACTCATCTGACACCCCCACTGCTCAAGGCTCTTCACCCACTGAGTAGATGCAAATGCATCTAAAGTGAGTATTTCACTACCTTCAAGGGTAACTTTTCACAGGTACCTTGTGCACACCCTGTATCTGTGTGCATATGCTGTAACAAATGTGCCAGGAATGCTGCTCTCCTGCATTCTTAAGTACCCTATCCTTGTAAATTAGGCCTGTAAGCTGGTATTGTGGTATACTGAATCCTATACAAATCCTTTGCTGAATTGTTTAACTTAGGTTATAAATAAAGTTAAGTGTCTCTAAGTTTACCTTAAGGGCTATTAAGTTTAAATGCTGTTGTGCCTCTAGGCCATACTCCTTTCTATCCTTGTGTCTCTTCACCCACCCCTGCCTCCACATAGTGTTGGATTTATTTCAGTTTGGATTGATTGACTCTGGATTTTTGCTCACTTTTCTTTGGTGTGCCTTAATCATTTCATAAGTAGCAGAGTGAATGTTGCCAATGAACTTGGTTGTGCTGTTGCTTTTATATTAAATCTGTTCATACCAATGCCTTTGTCCAGGATTCTTTAAGCAATCTAAAAACACTCATTCACAACATAGGCCATTGTTTTCTATTTAGTTTTAAGTCATTCTGGACCTTCATCATCATCATTTCCAGTAGGGAAGCCTTCAGACTTTCAGTGTTGTAAGGAGTTACCTCTGCAAGTGACATCAAGGGTGCAGGAAAAGTGACTGGATTTCAGGCAGCAAGCTCATGTCATCGATTGTCAGTGAGCTGTGTCCAGAGAGGCACACTCAAATGAAAACCTGGCCTTACAAACACCATCCAACCCAATGCCCCAGGGAATCCACTGATCATTTGGGCTGGAGATGAAATATCTTTTCTCTTTCTACCCAGAACTCTGTAAAGAGCAGATGTTCTCGATGAAGTATCCATAATTATGCCAAGATGTTTGGATTTTTTTCCCTGAGCAGTTAATTTCACATCCAGCAACGTGTGCAAGTAATTTAAAGTTGTTCCTTCTGATGCAAGACACCTCACACTTGCCTGTGCTGACTTTCATGTGCTGTCAGACTGCCTGAACTCCAGCCAGTGACACCAGCAGGGCTGGACACAGGGACTGTGCAGCTCCCAGCTCACAGCCAGAGCCTGCACTGGCACCCATGGGTGCTGAAGCAGAAAGCTCCACTCTCATGACCATCCCTTCCACATCAGATGCAGCCTCAGCCCTGTTGCTGGGTTTGATTAGGTTCTTCTTGAGCTCCCCTCTAGGGTACATTAACACCAATCAAGTTAAATATCTGTCACCCATTTATTCTCCAATCCTTGAAGTGATCAGGAAGCACATTAAAAGTTCTGTCTTTATATGGAAAAACAAACAAAGCCATTCCATGGTTGAAAAGCAGATTCACTCCTGTTCTGATTTGAAACCCTGTCCACAGAAGGGAAAACAAAAGGAATAATGTAATTAAGTTCACACATTTCTCAACTATGTAACTTCAAAACTCGAGCATTCTGTTTTGGTTTATTTAGTCGCTTTAACCATAAAGGGATACAACACAGCCCCACTCATGCCAGCAGCTTACCCTGTTAGGTTTCAACAATATACTCCAAACATTAGGACCTCAGCTACCAGACCTGCTCCTGTGCTGATAGCTGAGCCAAACTGGTCACTATTGTCAGCATCTTTGTGCTACACTGAGAAATGCAACTCCTATAACCCCATCCTCCTACAGGCACTTCACAGGGGAGCTAAGGAATTCATCAAAGCTTTCTGCTCTATCACCATTTAAGAAAACAATGGCAGCTCTGGACAAGGGTGGCCAGCAGTGTGCAATCTCCTGCTTTCATGCTCACTATGGATAAATTAAACTTGGAGAACATTTGAAACATTTGTCCAACATGTACTGCTATCAACACAAAGCCTTTTCTTACAGTCAAAGGCAAGAGTATGCAAATCCAGGCAAGAACACAGCCAGGACACAATGTGTTTTGAATATCCTGACTGGCATCTAGTCCCTTGGGAACGACTGCCAGCAGGAACAGATGAGCTACTCTGTGCTGAGAAGGTTTAATAAACATGGCAGTTTTCAGCAGCTCCCTGACACCTCAACCATCTGCTACAGTAAGATATTATTGTGAAACAGGAGTCATGAGAGTCTGAATGTGCTTGGAGTACAGTGAAAGGAAACTCACGTTGACTAAAATGGGGTGTAACAGCACAGCTACACACTGGGAAATATCCTTCAGTGGGTCTCCCTGTCTGATGGCTGTGGGCAATCCTTTTAAGGGCAGAGCTCTGTTTCATGAAGAGAATTATTTTTTAAAAAAGGCAGAATTTTCATTCTTGAATATTTCAAGGTTCATTAATCTCTGCAGCACATGCAAGGAAATTGCAGAGGATAGATAATGGAGGATCAAAATGCAGGATCCATGCCTTAATGGACCCAGTGGAACTGAGGTGGCTTGTCACAACATCCTGTAAGTCTATTTTAAAGTTCCACAGCGTACCTGGAGAGGAAATACACTTCAGACCAACAGCATTACAAAACCACGTCAAGTAATTGCTGTGGGCACTATCATCATGCTCTGGCTTATCAGAAATCAATGTGAAACAATCTAAATCTGGGTGGCAGATGCTGAATGCCTCCAGAAATGTGTAACTCCCTTGGTATTATGACATAGAAGGACCACAGCAGAAGTCCACTTCCTTATGGCAACAACTGGGGAACTGGTTCCACAACAGCCGGTTCCCAATAAGCTTAGCTTTCCACAAAGCATCCAAAAAATGAAAGAACTTCTGCAAGAAATTAAAAAAAAAAAAAGGCCCCATCATACAACAGAAAACACAAACTAGACACAGACTTTGCAAAAAAGCTGCATTCCTTCCAATCAGTCCCTTGGCTGTATTCAGGCCTTCCTGCAGCAAGGGAAGGAGCTCTGCCGAAAAATTAATCCCAACATCAATTGAACAGCAGCCAAG
Source organism: Prinia subflava (assembly GCF_021018805.1). NCBI lineage: Eukaryota > Metazoa > Chordata > Aves > Passeriformes > Cisticolidae > Prinia > Prinia subflava. The sequence goes on from NC_086261.1 coordinate 8,779,136, forward strand.
ATATTTATCTGGTCTGTATTTTACCTCATGTTTGGGTTGCCTAACACACCTAATCAAATCCATAGGTTTGGTCCCTTCCCAGCCTCCACGCTGCCTCTCCCTATTTCAGATGCAAGACAATGTACAAAATGCATTTCAGATGGAATGATTCAACATGGAAAACATACAGTTCATCCAGAAGGAAAGATTTTCTAAATGAAAAAGTTCCAGACCTCTGTATCTGGTAACTTTTTGCTATATGTTATTTTTGCTTCCTGGCCATAAGAGATAAGAAATGAACTTTTGATTTCATAGTACAAAAGTTTCCTACCAATACTACTTAAACTTACAATTGCCAAGGAAGAACCTCAGCACACATCAGCTTGACAGGAAATATGAAAAGGCAATGTAACATTTTGATGATCTGGTGGGTCCCCAAAATTTGGAAAACAGCAAGTGCCACTGTTTACAGAAAGTCCATCTCGTCTTTAAATATCAGACAGATTCTTTCCTAAAAATTAAAAGGAATTGAAGCAGGAAATATTGTGTACTTTATCTCACACTGGAAGCTGATTTTAATAGCAGATTCTGTATTACAGGTCTATTGTAACTATGAGTTCAAACCCCACATTTCAGAGAGTTAAGCTAATGAGTTAATTTTGCTGAAACAATACAGGAGCAAATCAGAAGTCTGGCAGCCCACTATTCTGACTATCTCACTGATTTATTATGGGTTTTAAGTTGTCACCTTCACTTTGCCTCAGAAAGCTTCCACCTATTACACATTGGAAACTGAAATCTGTGACTGTCCACTGCTTCTGGGTGCAGAAAGAGGCTGTGGGCCAAAGGGGTGTTCTGGTTTGTGCTCTGGCTGTGCAATCCAGAAGAGCTTGTGGCTGTTGTACCCTGCTTTTCATAATAGCAGTTGAGATACTTTCAGATAATAACACAAAAATTTAACAGCACAGAAATTGTGTGAATACATGTTAGAGGATAACAGTGACAGGGTGCATTTGGTTTAACTTGCACAGGATGAGATCTTTCTCTTGCCTTAAAATGCTTAATTCAGAATAAACAGGTAGCAACCTTCCTTCTCATCTCTACAAACTGACAAGTTAGAAGTTCAAACAGTGCTTTTCTCCAGCAGAAATAGTACAGATGTAGAAAATCTTTACCTCCCACTAGCCCCACAGAGCAAAAGCAGGCAGTGATGTCCAGATCTCCCAAGAAAAGCTGTATTTTAGAAGATTGTTCCCTACAGCAGCCATTCAAATCCACACATCCACATATGCAGTTCCCTGGAGGAGCTGTCTCGCCTGAAGCTCAGGGAATGGCTCATTTGTGTAGCAATGGTGACTTGGCCGTGTGACAAAAACCACAAGCAACACCTTCACACAGGACCCTCCTAATGCTTCACCATGAAGCTCTCCCCATCAGTCTTGTGATTTCTTTCCACTTGCTCTACCTATTCTTTACTTTTAAGTTATTCCAAGATCAGGACAACTGAACACATATTCTGCATGTAACTCTGGGATTTACAGAATCCCATGCACAGATGTGCTACCACAATGCTGTAGTATTTCACATTAATAACCATATTCCAGCCTTCTCTCTCTCATTCTCTTACCTGCTCACATGCTTGTTGGATTATGCTAAACTGTTATTGTGTTAAAAAGCAAAGAAATAAACTGTATTAAAGCATTCCTCATATAGACCTCTGCAGTAGCAGTGAGGCAGACACACTATGAGGCCACACATAGCTCAGATATTTGCTGTGATTCTGTTTGACCAGAAGGCATCCACTGCCTTGTTATAGAGCTCTGCAGTTGCCCCCAGTGGAAATATCTTGGCACTCCTCTAAAGTCATGAAATGCAGATGTAGCAGTTTGCACAGAGCTGATGCTTTGGAGCTGTGCCATCACACAAACTCAACACATTATTAATCTGGTCACAATTTCCATTTAAACTCAATGACACTTCAAATGATGTGCCTTTACATTTAAATTATAGATAGGTTTGGAAATATTTTAATCACTAATCAATTCCCTACCCCACCTAAAAACAGATGGTAAAATGTTTCAGTTAATAGCACGAGCATATGAAGGCGAAAAGGCTTAGAAATAATACTACTAAGCACCACAAAGAATGTTTAATAAATGGGCCAGACCCTGAGCTCATCAGAGTTAGGAAAAAATACTGCCTGCACTTTGATTAAGTCAATATTGGGGCACTCTGACACATGTTGGTACTTGCTTATTTTCAACATATGCTGCATAATTCCAGCAGATGCTTTTCTAAGTATCAAAAAAAATTTCCTCTTGTCAATTTCTTATTTCAATAAACACTTTTTTGTATCAAAAAAGAAAAATATTATTGGATTACCAGTAGAAATATACTTAATATAAAATCCTCATGAGGGCAGGTTTACAAATGCAGCAATGGAGTTAATGATTTTGGGTTTTTTCACAAAATACAGTGTAGCATGTTATTACACAAAAAATCATGTAAGCAAGGGTTGTAAAGAATCAAACACCATCTAGTTATCTGATTAGAACCTCCTGTTGCAGCCCCAGTGTAGCTATAGGGAATAACAATTAACATCTACCAGCCAGCTCAGCACTCATGTCAAACTAGCCTTTGAAGGCAAACTGTTCATTCCTACTGGTGCAGGAAATTAAAGATCAACTTGTAATTAAACAAAGCTAATGTTTCTAGGTGTACTCAAAGTCTGGCCAGATTTGAGTAGGCTTATGTAGGAAGAAATGACTAGCATGATAAAAGTTAGCTTTGCAAAAGAAAGTATTTGGAAGATGATGGCTTTAAGGGGTAAAGTATTTTATGTTTTCCATCCCTCATTCTTCAACATGACTACATTAGTGTAAGTGGAAGAGTACCTCAACATAAGTTGTGGAGAAGTACACCCCAAAAGATAGAAGTCAGTGAAGTTATGAACCAAAGTGAGCATCTTATAGAAAAAAAGTGCTCAAGAACCCTGGCACCATCACCAAGCCACCTGCACAGAGTTAACCAGCCAAAAATCATCCACAACCTGGCCTCTGGCTGTAGCTTCATTCATCTCTCCTTAGTGAGAGCTTGACACTCAGGACACACACACAGATGCTTAATTTGAGAGTACATTTCCTTCTTAACCTGACAGATTTTTCCTACATCCTCCTTTGCCACAGAGCAGCCAAAATCATTACACAGCCCAACAGGTTGCCTTGTTGCAGCTTTTTTTTTTGCTGAAGGGAAGGAGCAGTTATAGCAGGAAGGTTAATACATGCCACCACTGTACAAAAGGAAGACACCACAGAACACCAATTCTCTTTTAGGACAGGTTAACTTTCTGCCAGCCAGCTGAAGAAAACTCAGTTTCAAGCCACCTCTAGTCCAAATCTGTGGGTTTTACTGAATCTTTCCAGGCCAGCCCTCAAACTAGTGTTTCTCTTGCAGTTCTGTCACTTAATAGATCCATAGGCAGAAGAACCCTATTTAATCTGTTTAATGGTTTGCAGGATCAAAACTTTTCTTTAGCCAACATTTCTTTAACCACTGCACAAACCCAAGAGGCTTATGGCTCACCTTCCAAAGAAGCTGGGTTCTAGTATTTGCTGGTTTGCAATATACTCGTAGAATTTCTGATACAAATAGCATTTAATGCAGTCTGGGTTGATGTTGTGGTTTCTGTAGCATTCTTTGCACTTGTAAGGAAAATATTTCAAGGTAGAGAGAGACACCACAGGTACTACTGCCTCAGATTCAGCTGGTTTACTGTTTTCTGCTAAAATATTTTCAAGGCATGCTGTTTGACATGATTAAAATAAGCCCAAAATCAGTGTTGAAAAAATACACTTAGAAAGTGAAATAAAACATGGAGTAATTATATACTTAGTCGTGGCTTACCACTGGATACTTGGGGTGGAGAGTCAGAAGAGGAAAGGCAAGGGAGTTTTACCACTCTTTTCCACATGAGCACCTCACGCACACAGTTCTACTTTAGTGCTGAAGAAACAACCAGAAAATGCAGCAATGAAAAAAGAAAAAAGTGAATTATGTCTTTTCTGTCCCAAAATTTTTGGCCTGAGCTTGCCAGTTTTAATTTATTTATTACACTGTCATTGTGTACAGCTTTTTTTTCTTCTTCTTCTTAAAACAATGGGTCTATGGTAAAAAAAAATAAAAATAAAAAATATTGGCATTTGAGATCCAGTTAAGAGTACACATTTCAGCAGGACCAGGACCAACAAACTGCTTTAGGGGTTAAGATCAGGAAACAGGCTGCACTTTATAACAGCATTTTTCATTTGCATGAATTTCTGAAAGAAAACCCAGAACATTTAGCATATGCTGCAAATTTATTTAGACTACAAGAAATTTTTCAGACCAATGAAGTATAATCCATTCCCTCAGGAGGCAAAATGGGTGTGAATAGGGGTTTAAAACTAAATGAAACAAAAATTACTTATTTGACTATCAGAATTCTTTTCTGACTCAAGTTTTTGGTTACAGATAGCAAAATGTTCTTCCATATCATGATAGCATCAGTATTTCTGCTATGCAGAAACACAACTCAGTCTGCACACAAAATGGAACATAAAAAAAGCAAATACCTGTGCCCTCTTCTTACAATTGATAAATGCTGTGTACAGAGCTCTCAGTGCAGCTGCTTGGGATGGAAGCATTGGAGTTATACATTATTCATAGCTGCAACAACCAATGCCTTTCAGCATCTTTTCTACTTACTTTCATTACTACCCTTTATGTTCTATGCTTTCCAAAATCCTGGGACTGCTGCTGTCTTAGAGACATTGTTGGATCAATTATAACACCATGCAACCATCACTTCAATGTTAAATTAAACAACAGCCTGTATATTTTATACCTAAAGACCATTATTGTCACACTGACCCAGTCAAGGTTATAACTCAAGGAGAGCATGTGCCATCAGTGAAGGTCCAAAGCAACTAAATTTATTTCATTAAGAAGTTGTCTACGGTCCTTGGATTTAATCTGAAGAAATCTAAATCAAAGAAACCTAAAACTTATATATAGCTCTCCAGTTCTCAGAAAAAAAATTGTACCAATACGTGTATTTTCTTCATTACATGTAAAGACAAACACTTTCATTGCCTGGAACAGTTTCTTTAGAAATAAATCAAAGCACAGAACATTGGACTGTGTGAGTCTTGCAGAACTTGGACAGTATGTACCATCCAGTGATTTCTTCATAAGATTCCAATTCACAGATAAGTTCTGCCTCCACATTCTCTACTCTGTTTCCTAAGCAGCCTGCAGGATCCTTGTTTAATGTGCTTTTACAGGCACTGGATGAGAGCTGTGTTGCAAACAGAGCACCAGCATTGACCTCTGCTCTGTCAGGGTTTGCAGTGATTTGCAGGGTGGTCACTGAGGAAGGAGTAGAACCCAGCACAATTTCAGTGTTCTCACAAGGGCACAGGACATTTCCATAAGGATGGCACAAAGAACCCAGGCCAGCAGCTTTGAAGCTGTGTAAAGAACAATTTCTCAGGATCAGGGTCAGTGCTGTGTCAGTTGCTGTCTAGGAACCGACAAATTACCTCTTCCCAGTTCTTTAATTTCCCAGATGTCTTCAACAGCTGAAGTTTCATTTGCTTTATGTTCATTAGGAATATTAAGAACTGTTCTACCTTAGGAAGCACCAAAAGACTGAAACTTAAACATTGTTGTGGCATTGTGTGGTCTAGTTCCAACAGCTGCTCTACCTCCTTGGTGCTCAGGAGGAGCCTGGCTGGCCTCTCCACCACCTCCAAAATTTTCATCCTGCAAAACTGCTCCGGATGAATCCATGCACCAGAATGGGATCCCCCAGTCACTCCAAGCAAGGGGACTTCACTGAGCTTCATAGATCTAAGCAAGCAAATGCATCCAAACATCAGCCTGCTGTGCAGGTTTAATAATCATCCCCAGATCAAGTCAGTCATCCAGTGATTTACCTCTTTGAGCACTGAAATAGATTTCTAAAAGGAGAGCAAGTTCTATCATTACAGCATTGAAGTGGCAAAATATAAAAAATTATGACATGGTAAGAGTATTACATATGCATGAAGTGTTCCTGCTTGCTAGGATAACACTGTGCATGATGGTTGAAATTAATTTTCCAACTAGAATACAATGTTATTAATAAAGCATGACAGAAAAAAATCAAATATGTTGATTTAAAAATCAAGTAATGTCTTTGTGCAGCAATCAGATATAACTTCAGTAATGAGTGTGTTATCATAACCCATGAGAGACAAACAGGCACTTTCAATGTAGAAGTGAAAGAAACCTTTCTTGACTCAGGCAAGCAAATCAAGTGGGATTTTCAGAAACAGTCATTTGACTCCGAGCAAGAGAAATTCTCAGAGAGCCACAGCCTCACACTCAGAAGAGTCTCTGAAGTTCACAGCTTATGTAGGAAACAGTAACATCTGCTGGTTTGGCCCTCATCTTGCTTTCCTGAAGAGAAACACCAAGATTTCACACCAAGAGTGGAACCAAAGTCTTTTTTCTCTTTCACTCAGTTACAAAGACCAGGTTTTATCCTTAGCTGGTCTGTGGATGGGCTGACCATCGAGTGACCCATTTACTCCCAGCACAAAGGCTGCATGCCAATGCTGCAAGGAGGTGGAACAGGGAGGATGAAAGCAAGGGAAAGATGTGGCATCACCCGGGACAGCATTCCCACCACCAGAGTAGGGGATGGCTTCAGGCAGGAGCAGCACACACCAGGAGGGCTGGATGGCATCCATCGGTCTCAATTCCCAAAGGCTGAAACAGGAAAGGAGGGCAGCTCCTGGGGATTAGGGATTGACAGAGGCAAAAACTCCCTGGAGGATCAGTCACACAATTCCTCTGTGTAGACTGCCTGTGGATTTTTCTGAACATCACAAAGAAATGCAGGCAAGCAGGTGATTTTGTTCCTGCTATCCAAGCCTTCTGTTACTCCCACACTCCTCTTGTCCTTCATTTCATACCCAGGCCAGACAACTCTTTATGAAGCAAATATCCACTCCAGCCCCAAGCATCTGTTCCACACATCCCTGCCTAGGCAGAGTTCTCAGCTCTTGCTGCTTTTCCTCCTCCCCTTCCTCTGCCCACTCTCACATCCACAGCCAACCTCTCACTTCCCCTCTTCCAGCACGGTTCAGTTCATCTCCCTGTTTGGCTGCTGCAGAAACTGCCACTCACACACTCCCAGTTCCCCAAAGGTACAGAGAGACAGTAGGAAACAGCTTGAAATAGAGCAAAGAAAAATGTTTGGGTCTTGTCCTGAAGCATTTGAAGTCTGTAGTGCTGCAATTGTTTTAAAGCAGCTTAAAATGTATTCCTAGCAAAGCCATGCATTACTGAATTTCCTGACAGTAGCTTTTAGATGTTTTTTTAACTCTCAGTACGTGTCCACAATGGTGTGCACATGTCCAATAGTTTAGCAGTTGATACTGGGATCTCCCAATAATCCAAATGGCCATTAAGTCATTAGCCATAACCTGAGCCTGAGATGCAAATGAACAAGGTGGGGACAGAGAGGATCTTTCAGATCAGTCTGAAAATTATTTCCTAAATAACCTTCGACACAGTATGCTCCAAAAGGTGCTGTGGACTAAAGCAGTCTTTACTAAACAATGCAGAAAAATCATTTGCTGTGTGACTGCTGTCAGAAACCTCTGTGCACCTCAGAGTGGGCAGACATCTGTTACATCTGTTTCAGTGAAAACCCCCGAGGGATATCCTGCAGTTTGGCACCGCAGTTGGATGTTCTAATGTCAGATATGAAGCACATAACACAGCAGGGTGTCCAGGGACAGGGAAAGGCAATCCAAAGGACTGCCCTAGTTTCTGTTAAAAATAGGTCAAAGAGCCAGTATAATCAAAGTCTGGCAGTGCATACTAATTACTGACAGCGTGTCTTACACTTGCCTTGACTGCAAGCAACTCATACACAATCTTATTAGCTAAACACACAGGAAGCCTTTTCAGACATCTAATATTTGAAACGTAAATGTAGGTTTCCTATCACTGCAAGAAATTGGTTTTACTCTGGGTGACCTGTCAGATTAATTTCCAGTTAAATCAATAACCAATGGAGACATGCTTTCCAGGTAATGATTTAAAATTCATTAATATGTACTTGCTGAATGAATAAACAAATATTTTACACTATGAATATCAAATAGCTTGTAGATGTTAATTACAGAGCATGAGATTGCTGCAGAAGTGCATAAGAAAACCCCACCTGTGATAGCACTGGCAGATAGGAAATGGAAACAGAGCAGAGAAATTTTACACATTTTTACAGGTAAAATATGACTTCAAGATAAAAATTATTCCTCAAACCCAAAAATAATGCATATTCTCAACAACATTGCATTTAAGGCTGATCAGAAATTTTTTATTGATCAGAATAAAATTTTAATTTGATCAGAAAGTAGCACAGGAGGAAAATGACAATATTATTGTGTCACTGAGATAGACCATCACCAGTTCAGTTTCAGTCACAAATTGTTCTACATATCCATGTTTTGGGAGTTGACAATGCTACCAGAGAAGGGAAAAGGGTAAGAAATTCATTTTGCAGTCTATACTAAAACAATACATGAATTGACATGTAAAAAAAAAAAGCTCTTTCAGAGGTCCCAAACAACCTCACAGAACCCCTAAATGAACACCTGCAATGAAATAAAGAAACATCTTGACTCTGAAAGTGATGTGCTATAACAATGATTTCAGTTAGATGCATCCATAACTCTCACATTGCAAAATTATTGACTTGGCTGTATCACCTCTCCTCTTCGATCTGCTCATCCTACCAGAAAAATTTAAAATAGCAACAAGATTATGGATTTCTGCAGCCTAAGAACAAATTGCAAAAAAAAAAATGCTCTCAGAAAATTATTTTTGTTGACAAATTTCTCAATTTACAGGGGTGCCATAAGAAAACAGATAAGTTTTTCTGAATCTCTCTGGAATTAGCACAATTTCAGCCAAACAACAAATGTGTTTCAAAAGTTTTTCTAGTTGTGAACAAAGGAAAAGTTCCTTCTTCCCGCTCTAATGCAAATGTTTTGAATACAGCCAATATGTAGATCTTGCTAATTGCAATTTGCTGCTCACACAGTAGAGTGAATTTAAAAACCAGAAAATGCACTTGTCCCTTCAAATGAACAGATTTCCCAATTACAGCAGAGGCCACACTCAGCAACACAAAGAAACTTTCTGGTATTCTTCGTTTCAACTTAGAAACAAATAAAAGAATCTCATTTACTTATAATCTTTATAAGGGTAATTTTTTTTTAACGATTGGGTAATTCTGTCCTTTAAGTTGAAAGAAACTCCTGTCTCAGCAAACCTCTCGTGGTGAAGAGTGCTGTTGATTGTGTTTTGCAATCAACAATGGAGAGAGAGCTGGCTGAAGCACTGTTTGCCCAGGAGCACACAACTGAACATTACTTGTCAAGAAAGAATTGTGTTAATTTAGGGCATTTAAGCTGGATAGGTTAGAATTAATGGCTGTGTTCCTCAAAGTTAATTTTTCCTATGGTATTAGAGACTTGCAAGATATATTCAGAAATAGTAATGGAGGAAGTTATCCAGGCATGGGACAAAAGAGTACTTGAGTGCATTTGGCCCTATAAGGCCATAGGAAACTCAGGCACCTTCAGTTTTCACTGGCACTGAGCATTTTTTGTGCTAATTTCATCTTGTACAAAGCAGCAAGACATTAGAGTGCTTTTGACCCATGAATTGTTGCCTCCAAGTCAGGTTCTTCTGACAAACACATCAGTCCTGAAAATCCATTCATCCACCCAGCAGGATTTTGCTGACAGCATGTTCAGACACATGGGGAAAGAAGACCCTTATTTTAATAAGTGGATGTGTATGGATGGATTAAGCCCATTAAGAAAATTTAGTAATGTGCCTGCAAGAAAGCTATCAATTTAGCAAATAATCAATATCAGAATTCTGCAAAGTAATCAGAGAGCATGTGAACTCAATAAAACCTATTTAGACTAAGTTATCTCCTTTTCTTCTACCAAGACTCACATTATTAATTTCAAATTACATAATTTCCAGCTTGTGTATTAAATCCAGACAACCAAAAGGGAAGACACAGGCAGTGCAGATGTAGCAGAATGGTGTGGCACAAAGGCTGGGACCAGCAGCATTTCCTGCACTCCATGCTAGGTCACAGAAGCCATTTGAGTGTTGGTGAAGTCTACAGCAACAGTGATGGAAACACGCTGCATTTAAGAAGCAGTGCAAATATTTCTATGAAATGGTCAATTCTGCCGTATAAATAATGGCAGCCTCTTCAATTTTCTCCTTGATCCTGGGAGGCAGGATCAGTAGGAGATTGATCAGTGAAGCATTACAGTTACACACCAATCCATCATTCAGCAGAGGTTATCTAATGCTCCTGGATGCTACTCTGTTGTAACCAGCAACCCACACAGTAACTGCTATAAATTCCCTGGTTCAAACAGTGCCTACATGGACAAATTTGGCTGTAACAACTCATTAGTGAACAGCACTGAAGTTGCTGTAATTCAAAAATCAGCACCTTTCCTAATTGCTCATCTCTGTGCTTTCAAGGCACGAGGTCCTTTACCATTATTTACTGCACATTGTAACAAGTATGGAGGAGAAAATCACATTATACTTAGATCTTGGCAGTACTCTTCAAACAGAGGATTCTTCCATGAACAATATATTATGAACAGTTTGGAGTCAATCAAAGCATTGTGTCTGTTAACTCACAAGCTCAGAAAATGCAGTCACTCAGCATTTGTTTCTCTTGACCTTAGCCACAGATTGATGAATTCTCTGCAAGCACAGCCCAGCTCATATTATTAAATCTCACGCTCAAGAGATAAAAACCCCTCAGTCTCATACCTGACCTGTCCACTGTAGCTGAATGCTGTGATGCACACAAAAATTCACTGTATAAACAAACCAGCCTGGTTTTCTACTTTAAGAGATAGAAACTACCATCAGACACTGCTGAGTACAAATTCTAAACAAGAACTCCACAACATTCAACACTTTTTTTAAAATTTCTATAACCCAGAAATTTCCACAAATGCTTTCCTTCCTAAAAAACCTGAAAACAAGAGTTGTGTCAGTTGTGTCCCATAACAAATATTATAGGAAGCTACTCTCCTCTTTGATGTGAGTTAATGCTAAATGAAGTTTCACGCATACATGATGAGCAGGCACAGCATCGCTTATGTGAAAGCTTCTGACCAAAGTAGATTTTTCTGTCTAATCCCCAAAAGAAGTAAGTCTTAAGCAATCATAATACACATGTGTGCTTGTCCAGCTATCTGTTTTCCTAGCAGCTTTTCAACACACTGACCAATTTGAGGTCTATTTGCACTTTGAGAGTATTAAAATTCTAGACGTTCCCCAGAAATTGGAAGCTATGCAAAGAAGATGAGGAAAGAGACAGATGCATAATTTTATTTTCAGGCATTTAACCCATTCCCCTACCATAACTTCTCTTATACAAGCACCTGGAGAGCCTGCACCCCAAAATGCAGGAACAGGCACAAAAGCCAAGCTCAGGGCAGACAGAAACTGCTGACCAAGTCCAGGAGCAATGTCCCCAGAGCCACCCCTGGTCACCACTCCCTCACCAATCCCCTCATCACCCTTCATGCCCCTGGGGTTCCCTCCAGCACTGCTCAGACACCATAAGAAGAACACAGCTACCACAGCCTAACCTTTGCTTACTGGCACCCACCAATTCTTGCTTGTCTTGAAATAACGTTTTTGTTCAAATATCTGAAAAGGACAGGTACAAGTTACTAATTATTTAAATCTTTTAAAATTTTTTTAAATCTTGTATATTTTCATTGAGATACAAAAAACAAAACCCACAAACTCTTCTCCAAATTATATCAATGCTCATCTACATTAGACAGTGGAAGGATGCTGAACCTGGTTCCTAACTCCCCAAATGTACCAAACCTCCCTTGTTTCAGTGCATTGCTTATTTGTGCCCTGCTTTATCAATTTTTGAGGCCTACTTGGGCAGTTTTTTGATTGGGTTCCATTATGAGAGCAATGTTCCCTCACAATGTCCCATGTAGAGCAATGTTTCTGTACAATATCTATAAAAATTCAGGCTCACTTTTCAAGTAGGGATGAGCAAAAATGAACAACAAGAATAGAGCCTTAAGACAATTCCAGAAGTGGCGCACAAAATATTGAAATTCTGATAATGTAAGTCTTAAAAAAAAAAAATCTGATGTCTCATAACTAAGTCATGAGACCTCATCAGCTCACTACAAGTCCCAGTGCCTCCTCTAAAAGCCAGGCTGTGTCCAGGGAGCCATCTTGCTAATATTTCTCAGTAGAACCTAGTCTGAGCACAATTGCCACTAATTTTACTTACCTCATTTGCTTGGTATCTCAGATTTTTATAATGGCTGGCACTTCTGATGCATTTTAATATGGTTTAAAAAGGAATCAGGCTGAATAAAGAGAAGAAAATGCTATTGTCTCCTTTCCCTGTGTAGCTGAAATCTAATTGCAAGCCCATTTTCCTGGCAGAATTACCAGTTTTTCATACAGGTCTCATTCCTGAAGATGTGCACTGCAGTTCAGCACAAGGAATTAACTGGTAGCAGAGCAGCAATTGCTCAAGAGCACAGCCAGAGCAGCCTGGGGGGAGATCCTGCCTGGGGACAGGGGAGATGGAAAAATCCCCCATCACTGAGGGCAAGGGTGTGGGTGTGTAACTGGGAGGGACAGGAGCCTGGGGGATGCCTGGGGGGAGGCTGCACAGCAGGGCAGCTGTAGCTGGACAGAACAAGCAGGGCAGAACCCTGCAGAGTTCAGGACATTCAAAGGCCTTTTGGGGGGGCATTTGTGCCAGATGGACACCAGCTCTTTCCCCTGCCAGCAGCCACCCTCCCCTGTCCCCTGGATGTTCCTGCTCCAGCAGCAGTGGCTGTGACCTCTATCACAGCAGCCTGTTCAGTGTGCTCACAGAGCCATAGGATTCGAAATTAGCAAATGAATATTTAATCAATTAATATCAGGCAAGTGTGACAGACTCAGATAAGTCAGTCTTTTCCTCAGTGGGAAATCACCAATGTTTCATTAAACAGAGCATACCTCGTGTAAAACACAAGTAATAAAACAAAAGGAAAAATAAGGCCATTTCCACAAACTTGTCTACAGATTTTTTTTTTTAATGTATAACACAGCAACATCAAGGCTTTGGTAGCTATCTAAGAAATAAAATTTAAAATCTGTAAACTATTTTAGTTTCAGACTCACTGAAAACAAAATTATCCCTTCTCATGTATTTTTTTTAAACATCCCAAATTCAGACAATTGTCTGAACCTCATCCCCTGGGTAGCTCTTCTGTCAAAATGCAGCAGTAGTCATGTTCAAACTTTGCTCATCACTCACAGAAAATGCTCTGTACCTGTTCACACCAGCACGTGCCTTCCACGAGCAGAACTGGCTGTCCCTGCCCTTTTTTTGCACCCCAGCTCAGGAATGTCTGGTCAAGGCATTGCAGAACCCGAACAGGGCACTCTCTACCACAGCCCTTTCCACCAAAACTAGATTTTTCCAGCAGCCCCTCATCCTTCCTGGGGAGGGACGTGGGAGCACATTGAGTTCCCAGTGTTCAGGCATGGCCACAGGAGCAAGTTTGGGTCAGTCTGGGAACTTCCTTCTCCACTCACAGAAATCAGAGAGGAAAAAAAAATAAAATGTAAAACTAGAATAAAATAAATAAATAAATAAATCAAAACCCCAAACTAATAATTAAAAAAAAAAAAAGGAGGCACTTTTGTTGTCTGCACATGCACACTCTGCAGGCACAATTGCTGAACCAGTTGTCGCACGGGTATGATTTTCAGTGGAAGGCAAAAATGAATCTGCTCTTCTGTCACACCAGCTTCCACAAAGCTCTCAATGAGGTTAAATTACAAGCTAGAGACACAGGTAAGGGTGGCCCATCAAGGCCATGCTTTTAAGAGTTTTCATGAAGGATACAGAACCTTGTGCAACAGCTACGGGGAGTGCTTTTCCCTCAAGTGCTCAGGGCTTTTAGCTTTTCAGAGATGATAATTGGCTCCACTCCCCAGAGTAGATTTATGTGTGCTTATTTCCATGGATCATTTTTTTATCTGTGACAGTAATTGCTGTCCATCCCCATGTGCAGTTTTCACCTTACAGTGTTAGAAAGACCGCGTGCTGTTAGAGTGCACAAGGCACTGATTTCCCAGACCACCTCCTTTCTAGTTCCAAACCCCACATCCTCAAACTGATCATGAGCTCACACAGATCACCAGCCACCTATGAGTATGTTTAATTTACAGCAGAGATGCTTTCTGCCTAAGAAAAATATCTGAATATTCCCTTTCAAGCATTAGTTGAAAGCAGCTCGATTCACCAGCAGCACCAGCAACTTTAGGGATAGTGAATGGGCACTTTGCCAGGATTTTCCTGCCTTGTCATTCTCCAATCATACTCTAAACAGCACGAGGGCTGTCAAAAAAAAAAAAAAAAAAAAAGCTCTCAGTGCAACAAAGCTGTTGTATTTCAGATCCTTTCTGGGATTCCTTGGTTAAAAAGTTAGGGCACGGTGGGAGGTAAGGAAAAATATTCATTTTCTTTTTTCATGCCTAGGAAAAACAAACTCCCATCAGTATCTTTTTCACTGGTATGTACCTTTTCTTCTAAGAAAAGAAAAAATACTCTGCTATATTTTAAAAAAATAACAACCAAGCCAACTGTCCTCTGAGGCTTTACAAATACTCTAAATCCCTTGCAGAAGCAGACTTCTTGTTCGAAATGAGAATTTGCAACCTGTGTCTTGATTCTGCCAAAACATGCAACTTTTACCCCTTTGGTTCACGTACAAGGATAAGCCATTTGCTTGGGAATGAGATCCTTCTCAGTATATAATTAAGAAAAAGTCTATTTTAGAGCAGGATAGCTGCCCTGCAGGTTATGCATTGAAATTCCTCTACTGCACAGCTGATTGCCAAGGAGGTTTCTTTTAATAAAATCTAAATTTGCCTTCAGCCTTCCTGTAAATGTGGTATTTACCTTATGTTAACAATCTTTCAGTGATTATAATAAATGCACTGCAGATAGAAAAGAAATACAATTCCATACAGCAGAGTATCTGTGTGACAAAACAATAGCACTACATTCCTCTGTGCAGTAGCATCTGCCAAGTCTGATAAGCAACTGCAAGAAAACACTTTTTTAATGTATAAATCATGATCCCTGTACAACACACGGAAGAAAATTTGAATTGCCTGGACAAAAACCTGAGCAATGCGGTGCTCTGGAATTACAACCTGGATTTTACTTACTTATCTGCCTTGCAGTGGAAATAGTATCACCTCCAAATACAGTCTTTTTACTCCAAACAAAATCCCATTATCAAATGGAGAAAAAGCTGCTTAAATCTGAGGCTATGCACAGCCTTTTGCTTTCAGAAAACAAGTTCTTTTTTTCCAACAGTATATTTGAATATGCATACCTTCCATGCAAGAAATTATTATACAATGTACCTCAATATAAACATTAAAATAACCTAGAATTCAAATAGTAGAACTACGATGAAGCTGGAAGAAAACACCCTGACTGCACTCAAAATTATGATTAGCTCCTCTGAATTGAACTATGTAGAGTTTGTTATCTAAGAGAGGAAAATACATCACAATACTACCCTCAAAATTAGGGCAAGAGTGCTTAGGACACAAAAAACTGTATTTTGTTGGCAAAATACAATATCAGCCCTGTGCCAAGCCATGGGAAGCTGAGGTGTCCTGAAGCTGATTCAGCAAGAGATCTCTCAGATGCAGACTTGGTTTTCTCCCAGGTTACTTTTAATTGTGGAGAGGTTGTTCTGATTCTCCAGAAGGAAGAACTACAGACAGCAAGCAAACTCCATGCAAACTTTAGACATATTATGTGAATAACATATCTATGTCCCTCTCCCTTCTCTGCTTGGACCCTTCTTGCCCACCACTGCAAGAAAGAGCAGAGAAGGTGAAATTTCCTCTGGTAAACCACTAAAATGCTGTGCCCCAGCCCAGACTTGTCTCTTCAGCCCTGGCAGGAGCAGCTTCATGCAGTATCCAAAAAAGAATTACCAGAAGGTACAAAAGATAATTTTGTAAGCATAGAACTTCTCAGGATGAATTCTTAGAATTTGTACTTTTGGGGTTGGTAACACTAATGCTACCACTGAAATCTTTCAGCACCTCTGAATGGTCATTACCATGAACACCTGAGAAGTATATTATACACTCACAGCAAATACTTAAACAAGCAGAAAACCAGCCAAAGAGCTCTGTTCATTTGCATAATTTGCCAGTATCTGTAATGTGTGTGCTTGCAAGTTGTAGAAATGTCAAAATATACTTTCAGTGGTAGATGATGCTGAATGTTTGATTCTAGGTCTTTAAATCCAGGATACATTAGATTTAGAAATACAGTACTAAGGCAAATGCCCCTTTCAGCTAAACATATTTCAAGTATATGGGCAATTTATAAAATTAAAAATATTTTTATGGGAATAGAGCATTAGAAATATCTTCACCTATTATGCTATACTCTTGTGTCTGCATTTTTACAGAAAACATGAAGCTGGAGGTACCCCAGCCAGGCATTTATAGATGAAGGATAGACTGATTCCCTCAAGTTAGCTGTTGGAAAATCAGTTGCTGTGCATGAAATTCAAACCCAGGAGGATTAAAGAGTTCAAATTAAAACATTCAAGTGGATGATCAGTGATGACCATGTCATTCCCTCTGGTATTGATTTTGGAAGACCAACAAGTGCCTTCCAAAGGTAGGAAGCCCCTACTTTAATATTTATGACCCAGTCACAGGAGTGCTTCTCTGTGCTTTTCTGGCCATTTTTGTTCATTTCCCTCCTGCCCCTGCCAAAACACAGCCACAGATGTGGCACCACTCCATATCTGCCTCCCCATCAGGTGGCAATGCAGCAACTCCCTCCCCTGTGCATCCCTCCCCTGAAGGCACAGGGGCTGACCACCCACTTCCTTGAATTGCTGGGAAAATGGAGTGTTATGAAAATATCCAACTAAAATAATAATAATAGTAATAATAGTAATAATAATAGTAATAGTAGTGGTAATAGTAATAATAAAAAATATTGGGTTTCTTTCTGCTTTTTACACCATCTATGTTTCTAAGAAATTCAATCTACATTTTTCTGCTTCAAATATTCCCAGGTTTGTGTGATAATGATTTCTTCCTTCATTTTGCTCAAAAGAATATCTGTGAAGAAAGGACACTGGTGGTGTGTCTGAAGGGCAGGCAACAGTCTGGAAAGTCCAACAGGGCCTGAGAGCTGGTGGGACCCAGTTCTGCAAACCATGGGAACATGAGGAGTCACATCAGTGCAAAAAGCTCAGGCAGTGGCCTCAGTTAAAACTGAAATCTCCTCCTACTCCATCACATCACCTGGAGAAGGCTTTTGCAAAGCAAGGAGCAGAGATAATCACACATCATAAGTTTCACCACAGCCTGAGGGCTCCCTCCCTGCTCCTCTGGGTCACAGGCAGATGAGATTGCTAAATCATCAAGCACCAGTTTAGTCCAACTCAAACAAAAAAGCAGATTAAAATCTTTGTTTCACTTCAAATCTGCTCCTGTTTTGCCTTGATGTCTATTTTTACAGCTTAAAAGTCCAGGAAGGGATGTTCAGGACATACAAGATGAACTTTAAATAAACGCAGGAGACGCGTCTTTTGCTTGGACACTTGGTGATTTCACAGCACAAAAGGAGAGGTGCAGGAGGCTCCTCCTCTGTCCTGCCAGGTACTTAGCCCAGCAGTAATTATAAAAACTCTTAGGGACCGACTTTTAGGACCTCCTTTCCACAAAACCCAAATGCTGCTTTCCTAAACACCACCAGCGTTTAAGCCTTAAACAAAGGCTACGTTTTAGGAGATAAACTCTGTAGTTACCTAGAAAAAATGCCACCGATTTTGGGGGGTGTGGGAGAGAGGTAGTTTGACCAGGAAATCACATTTCAAATCTGTCAGGCAGAATTGGGAAACAAGATTGTCTTTTACAGGAAATAAAAAAAACTTAATGAAAAATGTATTTTAAAAGTTACAAACGTTCCCGTTCGATTAAGAGAATACGTTTTTCAACTGAAGGAGCAACTCAGTCACATTTGAATGTCCTGGATTTCTCTTTTTCTTTGTCTTGCTTTGTTACATTTGTGATGCCAGAAAAGTAGCTTTTTAACTAAGCAACAGCTGGAGTCAGACTCTGGGAATTATTGTGTTTTCATCTATGCTTGGTCCGACTCCTGACGAGGCCACTTCCTCTGGAGGGAATCAAAGTGTTTCACATCACTGGGGCACAAGCTATGACATAGGTAAGTGCTCTGCAGGAATTCAACAAAAGCGCTTGCACATAGAAAGGGCTGGAAAAAATTGCTTCCAGTAAGTCTTATTCATCGACTCTTCAAAATTCCTGCAAACAAATTCCACATTCTGCCACTTGTTTTGTTTGTGGACTGTAACATTGGCCTGTGCATTCAGCCTGTGTTATGAAATTCAGCTGCACCCAGAGCAGAGCAGCCAGCTCTGAGGACCCAACAAAACAAGAGGTGCAAGTATAAACTCTCTCCCATCCTTCTGTGTTTTACTGCAGCAGTTTGATACCACTGATTTAGGTGAGAGAAACTGAAGATTCCAGCTTTGCATAATTTCATTTTAGAGAACAAGCACACACACAAAAAAAAAAAAAAACCAAAGAAGCACAGGGAAGTCCAGAAGTTTCAAAAGCTCTAGCCTGGAGCAGAAATCTCTGACAATCTGACCTTACAAATGAATGTGGGCTACTTAAATACCAACAACTAAACTGGAAGTTGTATCTATGTTCAAAGATGACAGCAGTTAAATTTTAATCTTTTAAAAACACTCAACCATCCATGTGGAGCACAAGCACTCCTTTAAACTCATATCATTGGAAAAGGACAACAGAAGTGTTTTAAGGGCTTTTAGCAAATCTCCCCCCACCTGTTCTGTTCCTCCAGGCAGACTCTTCATTCCAGGTCTATTTTTGGGTAACCTGGTGACTGAACTGCACCAGGACACACAATGCAATATCCCCTGCAGTCTGGTCCATATTTTACCATCACTATTGCACACTTCTGGCTCCTGCTGTGTCTCTCCCATTCCTTGCCCTGCCTGAGGGCTCCTGAAAAGCTGCACTTTCCCAACAGCTCCAGTGAAGAAGAACATTCCTCCCAGAAATCTCCACCTGATCTACCCAGTTCCTTTGCTCTGTGAGGAATGTGAATTTCACAGAAAGTCATAAAAACCACAAATACTGTCTATGATAACAAAGGGGGTTTACAAGTGAGCACACAGGTTTATCTTTCTAGGCACAATCCCTGCGTATTGAGGGAGGGATGCCATGGGCACACTGAGCACAGCAGTGAGCTCCCCACTCCCACTGTGTGCCAGGGGGACTTCACAGAGCAAGAAATGTTTGTTCCACAGAACAGTGCCCACTTGCACTGCTCCACATTCTCCTTTTCTAGCCTGCACTGAGGCACCTCACTCTCTGCCCCCTCGCCTCAGAGATTCTCATGTGTGGCCACCTGAGTGCAGCAGGACAAACCCATAGAAAGGAGTACCTGTGGCTGAGAAACCTTTACAGCTTTTCACACCTCAGGAAGCCTTTGAAAGAAAGAAGTGCCCAGCATACATCCCCACAGGCACGTGATGTTGGAAATCTGGAATCAGCAGAATGTAGGATTCCACTTTTGAGAGACAACAGCTCCTCTAAGTCAGATGGTGACAGAAAAATCGTCTGCCTGCTTAGTCATCACCCAACTGCAATGTCTAATAATCCCTAAATAGCTACACCACCCTATGAACACTGCTTTAATTACATTTCCCCCAAATAAAAATGCTTTAATGGAAATAGGTTATGCCTGCCTACAAGTATTCCCCAATTTTTTTGTCAAAGGAGCTGTAGGAGCCATACATAAGATGCTGTAATTGTTTAGTGACTGAGAAGAATAAGCCAAGTCGTGGTCAGAAATTGCATTTCAGGCCAGAACATACAGACAAAGTGAGGCAGACTCATCAGCAGTGACCATTTGATTCCAATGTTTGGTTTCTGTGATGACACTGTCTCTGAGGAGCCTCCCAAAAGTTAACACAAGCCCAAATCAGACAAATTCGTCCTTTGCTCCCCTGCCATCTGTCCTACGTCACCCAACTAATGAAGCACAAGTATTTAGCAAACTGAAAAGAACATTCCATAAATGTAAAAGTTTATTATTACAGTGAAGTAGAGCCTCCATTGTTCCATGTGTTTTTGCCCTCACCCTCTCTACCATCACCACAATAAGATTATGAAATGATGGGTGATACCAGAAAAGGACCAAAGAGTGACCTATAACACCTTGTTTAGCTTTCGTGCTTAATTACCACATGAAGATTTATACCTGACAGGGATTGGCAGCTCAATTCAGCTTACATTTACTACACTTTAAGCCAACAGCAGCAGCAGTCTATAATCCTCATTTCTCCCTGCTATAAAGAGAACTTTTTGGTAACAAGAGTTCTTAAAATTGCACATTATGACTGAACATAAAGAGATAAAGTGAAATACGTATCAGGCTTCTCTAAGAGTTTCTATAGAGAACAAAGTGCTCCTCACTGTCAACTTGAAAGCAGCCACCACCCCTGGCTCCAAGGTGTGCCTTTACACAGGAAAGGTGTGAGGACCTTTGGTATGTAGCATGGCCAAGCACACAAAGGAGCAGCAGCAGCCTGAAGTGGCACAGATTTCAAAGGCTGAGAACCATGTCTCTCTGAAGAGCTGCTCACTTTTACAAGGCATCATTTTTTAAAGTAACCATCCTGTTAAAAGTATTGCTCAAGATTAAAGTTACCAGCAAGGAAATTATTTTACTTATCACTGATTTATACATTATTGATATATGTTCATTTTTATCATCTCTAGGTTATTCCTATAGCTCAGAAAATATTACAGGCCTAATTAACCCTTCTGTAGAACAAGATTCAGATGACTGCAGGACCAGCTGGTTTGCTGGGTGCAATATTTTATGAAATTCATGCTAAGAGAGCACTCCCTAAGCAAAACACTAGTGAGGAAGTGTGAGCATTCAAAGGAGATGAGTGTAAAAATCTTAATTTTATAGAAAACACAAGTACATCAAATGGAACCCTGTTTGTAAGTTCAACACAAAAACATTACTCAGATGTTATTTACAAGGCAATATGACACTCACTCAAGCTGGAGAATTCAACCTCAGATAAACTTATATCATCTTTATGTTACCTGTGCTCAGCACACTGGGGTACCACAGAACAAAAGGCAGCTGATTACAAACAAAGCTCTATCACACTGCATATTTACCATGATTCCACGAGACTGAACAGAGCGTTAGCAGCAGCAAAGGACTATTATCCTAGGCAGAAAACAGAAAAAGAAACACAAAAATTAACTAAGCACCAGGGGGCAAGGTGAGTGAATTTAGCTCCTTGAGACAGCAAGGAACATCTGGCTCATCTGCATGGGTACAAGAACCAAGTGTGTCTGCCAAGGTGAGAGGTGCCTCAATGAGATCAGACTCTGGAGCAAGAGATATCACTTTTCAGATGGTGGCTATAGAGTATTACTAACAATCAAAAGCTCCAGGATCATGGCTATAGGGCACAAGCTCTGAAACATCTTCCCCCAGAGTGATCAGTGAAGAGCCAGGAGACAGGTCTGTCATACACCCATCCCTGTTATTGGCCCTGTGAACTCCCCCAGGCATTCAATCCCTGAGCAGCCAGATCTGAGGTTCTGGCAGTGTCACTGATTCTGGCTTTTACCTTTTACCACTGAAGCCACAGTTAGGTCTGATGCCAACATTTTTATTGAATAAAAAAAAGAAACAGAAAGGAAGTTAAGATTATCACCATCGTACATCTGAGAGAAGATTGAACAGAATTTAAGTCAAAAAAGAAATAGCATTGTCACAGCCTCGGGGCTTTCCTCTGCTGACTTCCAAAGGCTGGAGATGCACACAGCTGAGATGCTGAGCTTCTCCAGATATTACAAAAATCCTTCCTAATGGAAGAAGTCTATTCAGAGAGGTCACCATCTCTTGAGCCTCTGGCCTTGTCCTCATCTCTTATGTTTCAAAATCCTATCTGGCCCCCTAAAGAGGTAAAAGAGTCTTACTCTTGCTTTGCAGCACAGTATTTCTGGAGATTTCCACCATCCATGTCCCCAAAAAAAGTCACTAACAGGCACAGCAAGAGCTGGATCTAACAGCAATTTCCAAAAGCATTCTGCTCACTGCTTTTTCCAGAGGAGCCAAGAAACGCATTACAAGTCACTTCCAGTTCCAGTCACTTCCAGTTCCCACTGTACCCACAAGATACCCTGTAATTTAGGGTGCACCATTAAACAAAACCCTGGAGACGGCAAGATCAAAGCAGAATTCTGAACTTTAAAGCATAGGTTCATCTGCACTCACTTCTCTTTCTTTGTATTGTTAAAGCACAGGGTAATGTGGGAGGGAAAGTTGTGAAAACGTTAAGGGGAACGCAGAGGAAAAGGCGCAGCTGACAGTAAAATGACAGAGCTTAATTCTGCCAGATTGTCTGTAGGTGCAAAAGATTTTGTTCAGCTCTGGGGGAGCCTGGGTTTTGAATTGTTCTTATTAACTCCTTCCTCAGCCTATCAGGGTAACAAGCGTTTGGAGCCCAAATGACTAATTTATTTAATTTTTATTACCAAATCAAATGAATCAGACTCTCAAAAATGTAGGATGATGGATTCTGCAGACACAAAAAAATCAATTTTTCTTCTCGTTATTGGTTGTCTCTGCCAAGTTAAGACTCGTAGCAGATTTTATGCATCTGCCCTTTAAATCCTCAAACAGAAGTGTTCGCCCTGCAGAGTGACAGAGCTCAGAGCTGCAGCCGATGTGTTGCGAGCACAAAGTGCAGCTCTTTGTTCGCAGCACAATCTCGGGTGCCATCTCCCCGCTCTGCAGCAGGGCAGGCACCGGGCTGAGTTCTTCATTTCACCTATATTTTCTCAACTCCTTGCTGAAGCAGTGAACCAGATGAAGCCGGTTTGCGCTGCCTATGACAGGATATTAGCTATTGAGAGGCTGCATACATTAGCTGCCAGAACAGATGAGTGCTTTAACACTTACAAATCACGGGAGGGGAAGAATAGAGCAAGAGATCATTCACGTGCTCCTTGCTTAGATATGCTGATATCTTATCAGCTCAGCACAGACAAGCCAGATGTGGAGGTGAGGGGAATTCAAGTACAAAAAAAACCCTCAACGCGTCTGCAAGCGTGTACAGCAGGGGGGCAAACGAGAGCACTCTCAGAGGTGTTTAAATACAGCACTACAGAAATTCCAGCTGTCAAAAACCTCAATCATATATGGAAATTGAAATTCAATCCCCGAGTAAAAACAAAACAAAACAAAAAAATACATTGGAGGGTCAGGGCAGGCTCAACTTCCTTGATTCAGTGCAGGCAGACAGCTTGCCTTGTTACTCACATTCCTTAATGGCAATCCATTACTAGGGAAATTACACGAATTCTGTTTAATCCCCACATTGCTGCACATTGGTATTTGCTCACATGGGAATTTCCATTTGTCTCAGCTCTTCACAAGGTTATTCAAGGGACAGTGCAAAATCTTACAGGAAGGCTAAGAGATCATTCTTCCAGAAGCTCCTCTATAGCAGGAGAAAATAAAATATCTGCTGCCTTTATGCACTAGATAAAGGCTGAGGTTTCCCATATACACGTAATGTTTGTTTAAATGAGTACAGTAACCTTACATTTGAGGAAACACATTTATTTCTGTATATAAACAGAATGATGAAAGATTAAGGACAGCTGTGCATCTGTTTATCCCTAACATATACACTATTATCTGACTTGAGGCTAACAGACATTTTAACCTCTCCTTCAGCACCTGATCTATCATTTCTTTCATGCTAAAACGCCTTCCTGTGGGTGCTCACAGCCTGTAGAGCTGTTTGGGGGGGTGGTGGGGAATGGCCCTGCTCACATCACACACAGGCACCTGGGGGAAGGAAGGGGAGAAGCTCCTCTTGACTCCATCTCACTCCGTACCAGTTTGTTTCTTTAACGTCAGAGTTCCTGCTTCAAGTGCACTTGTACACAGTAAAAAAAAAAAAAAAAAAAAAAGGTAAGAATGGACACAAGTTCCCTTAAAGCAAATGGAAAGGGGAAAGACTCAGAATTTAACCTGCAAATCCCACAGTGACTCAATCTATTTATTACAAAGGTGCAGCTCTCGGAGCCACCATGGCTTTTTGCAAGCAGTCAGAACCCCACAGTTTTCACCTGAGTTCTCCACTCCTGTTCTTGGATGTGTCTGTGGGGTGTCTGAAGGGTGGGGAGAAAGGTCTCAGACTACACTGAGGGCACCTGGCTCTGTTTCTCCAGGACTGGAACACATCTGCCAGCACCCAGTGGCAGCAGGAGCAGGCAGGTACAGAGAGAGAGCAGGACACAGCCAGCTGAGCACTCCTAAAGCCCAAACAGGAGAGGCCTGGAAAGGTGACCATGGGGAATAATTAAATACACAGAAACTCCAGAGGAGCCAGCAGCTGGGGCTACCCTGGCATTGCTTCCTTCTAGGGCTCATCCATGAGATGTTTGGACATCTACAGCCACAGCAGTTTAAACACCAGAATAATTCACAACTTTCTGACTCGCTGCAGCCAAGAGGAATATTCAATGCCAGGGGAAGGATGAATTGCTCCACTTCAGTTCTTTCTAATATAAGATTTCAGGCACTACCAAAAGAAAAGGGTTACTTTTAAGAATAAAAATGACTAATGAAAACTGGAATGAACCGTATGCCTTCAGATAAGGTTTGTTTAAAGTTTAATGGGTTTGGACTTTTTAAAGTTTTAACTCAATCAAAAATAAGATGGGTAATTTTACAGTCAAATATTAACACAGTTCTGATATCCAACTTGATGCAAAAATGGGGGCTAAATCAGCCCTTACAGGGTAAAGAATGACAGCATGTCCCTCTCACAAGGATATGGAAAAAGTAGTCCTAAAAATCTCTAAATAGGGAGAGGGAAAGCAATTAATTCCACATTTCCCAAAACATTTTTTTGAGTGTGTTGGTTGGACTATTAAAAACACAGTTATTTATAGAAACCTGTAAGACTTGTGTGAAAGGAGACCTTGTTAGGAGAAGGGGTAGTCATTTTGGACTGGCCAAGTATAATGTGTGCAGTGCTTTTATACCTGCAGGGCATTTCCTCAGGGCAGAGCCAACATTAGAATGCAGATTTTTGCAGTATACCATCTCCCTCTCCCATATTTCTAGAGGTTAGCCTTCCCCAGGGAGGAAAGGGATAACAAAGACCTCCAAAGAATCAAAACATGGAGGCACTGACTGGCTACTTCCCTTTCAAAAGGGGAGATAAATACACACACACATAGCTGATTGCATCTGTTATAAGAAATAACCTTCTTTCTCTGCTTGAAGGGACAGACCACACATGTAGGACCCTTGAGATTTTGTCTCACTGGGGTTTTTTCCCCCATTTGTTCCATTTGTTTTGGTACCTGGCATCATTTCTTATGGCTGTTTTAGCTGCAACTTCATTTTTTCCCCTAAGGTAATTTGAAGGTAGAAAAAAACACACCAGGCTACATTTCTATAAAATATGTGCATGCTCCCAAGAGCTGTTACATGAATTTGTAGGTATAAACTTGTGAAATGGGTGTGCTTGCAGTTTTGGTAGCTGACACCCTGTAAAGCCCAACTCAACACAGAAGGACCAAGCTCAAAATTCTGTCCTTATTTTTTCAGCAAGACAAACCTTTCCACAAACCATCAGTGTGAAAGAGCAGCTTGTCTTTGTTCTCCTGACTTTACAGTGCTGCCAAAAAGAACAGATGCAGACACAGCACAAGGATGCTGGGGGACAACTCTGGGAGCAGGAGAAGCTGCTCCAAGCAGAGAGGGCAGGGATGGCTGTCCCAGCCAACAGGGAACTGCACCTGCCTTGCTTTCATCTGTGAGAGGATTTCTTGTTTCTCAAGGCACTGGAGCCTCTACACTGCTGAGAAGTTCATGCAGTTAGTAGATTTCTAGATATCAGCTTGGAGATTTATGCAAATTTTCTCTTGGATTACTTCCAGTAATTACATCTATCTAATTACTCTGGGCCTACAGAAAAGCTGAGCAGCTTCCTGTATCCAAGACATTCTCAAAAACTCAGGATAAAAAGCTGATTCTTATTTGGAACCAGAAATGTGCTAAAACAGCATCAACATGACATTAGTGGAGTGTCAAACCAGGACTCCTGTCCTCCTAGTCAAAAGCCATTTTTAAGCCTGGATAGGATGTCAGTCATTGCAGTGCAGAGCCTTTTCTTTTTCTGGTTGTTGATGTCCAATCCCACAATTTTCTGCTCAATACTCCTTCCCCTTCCACCACTTTTCTCTCCAAGTCGTTACTAAAAGAATAAAGATGCAGCCTGCTCTAATTTCTTCCAATTTACACAAAGCTCATGGAAGCTTATCTTCTTGAAGTCCTTTACACATCTGTTCAGTCTGATTAAAATTAGCCAGTAAGTGAGGTAGGATGTGGGACAAGGAACTAGCAGTAGGACAGAAAAAAAAAATCCCAAGTTATTTCCATTAAAAAAGCAAACAAAAATACCTCACTACATTCTTAACAAAATCAGGAAAACAGGAAGTAATTCTCACAGGCCACTTGGCTGCTTTTACTTGAACTCTTAATTCATTCTCAGTCAGGTGTGCACCTTTTAGAAATGTGAACTTTTCAGGAAAGGATAAAGAACTAGAGATAACAGGGTCACAATCCTGAACAGAAATGCAGATGCAAATCAGGATAAGTGTTCGACTGCCTATGACACTCCTAAAAATCTGAACTAGCAGCGGAGCCATACCCCAGGTGTCAGCAGGCACCACCAACAAGGTCTTCTCATGCAGGCCTGCACAATTATTGATGCCCAGAACCTTCAGGTCAGGAAGGAAATTGCCACTGATCAATTGGCACAGGCAGTTTCCAAGTACATTTACACTGTTACAGCCACAAAGTGTGTTACACCATTACTTTTAGCCACTTGATCTCCTGGATAATTTTTTTCTCTTAGCAATTAATAATGCCAGTAATTACTACATGAAGTTACACTTCTTTAAAAGCATAATTGCAATTTCCACTCCCAGCTAACACAAGGTAACAACCATTTGTGTGATGAACCTTGGCATTCAATGGTGACATTAATGAAGTTGGAGCAGAAATAAAGAGAGCAAATGACACACAGTCCAAGGAAATACTTGCACTATGGACTTAAACACCAAATCACAAAGTTATTTTCTTCTTCTGTCTGGGAACATACAATTATTTAGTATTCATATTACAGTGCAGTCCCATCTCAAGCTGATTTAAAACCTACATTATAATTGCTAATGATTACTCATGAAAAAGAGACTATTATATGTAAAAACTGCAATCAGCACTAATCTATTCACCTATCCATTTTATACTGATACATTTCCTAAACAAAGCTCTGCCTGAATTGCTCATAATTAGCTTCTATTCTTACATTTTTAATTGCTCTTCTCCCCCTCCCATTTTCAAACAGAACACTTTACGAATCTTCAGACTGTTCTCTTTTTTTAAAGATTTGGACTGAATTCTTAGGAGTGAAAACCTGACACTGTAGAACTTGAAGTTTTAAAATAACTCCTCTGTTGTCAAATAATAAATGCCTAAGCAGTGTTTCAGGAAATAAATATTTTAAAACAGAATCAAAATTTCAGGCACAGCATCCATATAGTCTGAGAGCATCTAAGAGAGCACTAAGGGAGAAGAGGTAGCTTAGCTACCATTTTATTTTATTTTTTTTTTCAAAAGCCAAGTGCATTCTGCCCCTCATCTGCAGGCTGTCAAGAGCCTGGTAATCAAGAGACATTTGGCACTCCAGCTGGGAAAAACACTGCATTTAAGGGTCTCTGTCTGCTGAGACTCTAGTGCTGCTATCCAGCTTTCATATATATGGCACTGAAGTTACTCTTTTTACTCCACTGCCTTTCAGACACCCAAGCATGATTTCATGGAAAGATTGTGCTGGTTTTGGCTGGGATGGAGTTAATTTTCTTCGCAGTAGCCGGAATGGGGCTGTGTTTTTGGATTTGTGCTGATAACAGTATTGATGGCACAGGGATGTTTTTGATACTGCTGGGCAGAGCTTGCACAGAGCCAGGGCCTGTTCTGCTCTTTACCCCAGCTGTGAGGAGACTGAAGCATTTGGAAGGGGACACAGCTGACCCCAGCTGAGCCCGTGGGACACAATGCTCAGCATGTAAAGCTGGGGGAAGAAGGGAGAAGAAGGAATTCAGAGTGACTGTGTTTGCCTTCCCAAGTAACCATTATGTGTGAAGGAGCCCTGCTCTCCTGGAGATGGTGAACACCTGCCTGCCCACAGGATGTGGTGAATGAATTCCTTGCTTCATTTTGATTGCATGCACAGCTTTTGCTTTACCCATTAAACTGTCTTTAGCTCAGCCCACGAGTTCTCACTTTTACACTCATGATTTTCTCCCCCATCCCAGTGCAGGGGGAGTGAGGGAATGGCTGTGTAGTGCTTAGTCACTGGTGGGGGCAAACCACAACAAAAGACAACTGGAACAGCTCACATGTGAGAACAAAGCATATTCTGCTTTGCACAGCTTAAGTTCTCCTAGTTATTAGGTAGTGCTCCTACATATTGGATGATGTGTCTTGCTTAGGAGCAACCCCTGTCAAAGTAACACTTGGAGAAAATGGAATTCAAATCTATAACACCCATTCAGGTATTTCCTTTTTTTTACTCTATGAAAATCAATTCCACCTTATATTCAGAATAATATCTCTGGTCCTCAGAGGGCAGGAGGGACTACATGTGGCTTCAGCTACAGACAGAAGAGAGCAGCCTGTTGCTGAGTGTTCTCTGCCAAATCTCTTCCCCACACAAAGTTATGTAAAAGCAGACAAATTTATCCTGTTTCAGTGCATTCAACTTGTGGAAAAAAAACCTCCAATTTTAATGAACTGTTCCTCTGCTAAAGCCCTTAAAGTGGCATTTGCTAGCTCTCGTCTTTACATCAATTTCAGCAGTTGTTGGATCAGGCTCTCAATCTGCAAGAGTCCTTCACAACCAGTTTTATGCAATTTCCAAAGTGTTGCACTAATCAGTAGATGCTTTAATCTTCATAAATGCAGGAGAGCTCTTAGGGACTAGTGCTACAGTGACTGGAGAAACTCATTCCAAAACATTTTAATCCTTTCACAGAAGCCTTGAATTTTCAAGCTCAACACAAAAACAGAGTGCATAACCTGCATGAGTTTGCATAAGGAAATATTCAGGGCTGAAAATTAGCAAATTCACTAAGTGAATAAGTCCACTTGCCAGCATGGCTGGTGAACTAAATTCATGGATGAATTTCTAGTCAAGCCAGACAGCACCTTGAACTGTTTTCATTTGCATCTGTATTTCCAAACTTCCAACAACCTGGAAAGATTCATACATATGCATCATATGTATTCATGAGAAAGTCATGCATACACATCATCACACTCATTCTGTTTCCAGTTACATGTCCCAGAAGAGTATCTGTGTTTTCACCTCAAGGCAGTACTGCCCAATATATCTAGGAAAAGTCACTGTTAAGATTTGCTGGTCTCACTGTGGATTTGGTTTAGCTCTGAACCACAACCTCCCATATTCTCAAAACTGCTCCAGCACATACTGTGTACAGCAACACATCCAAACATCCCTGTCAGCATGAACAGGGATGCAGAATGTGCTGCCTGACCTGCCCTCTTTTTCTCTAGGCCCACAGGATATTATCATAGATGAATTTAAAAGGAAATCAGTAACATTACAGTGGATGCAAGGAAGAGTGGAGAAAGCTGCTTAGCAGGACTTTTCAGATTCAGCAGTTTTCTTTCAGTGCCAGCTGTGGGCCTGGCTGGGATAGAGTTAACCCTCCTGGTGGCAGCTCATGCATTTGTGATAACATTACACTGATGATGCACCAGTGCTGTGGCTGTTGCTGAGCAGCTCACACAGCAGCAGGGCTTCTCTCCAACCTCACCTCCTCTTCCCAAAGGCCTGCAAGGCAGTTTCAGTGCAAGAGGATGGAAAGGCACAGCCTGGGCAGCTGACCCAGACTGAGCAGAGACATTCCTTAGCACTCAGCAATAAAAATCTGAGGGGTGGGAGCATGGGGAAATCTGTGATTAAAGCACATCTTCCAAAGCAATCATTACATTTACTGGGGCCCTTCTTCCCAGGAAGTGACCAGACATCTGCCTGGTGATAGGAAGGGGAGAATAAATATCCTCTTTTTGCTTTCCTTTTCTATGCAGCCTTTACTTTTCTCATTAGACTGCTTTTATCTCAACCCTTGGGCTTGTCCATCTTTTATCTTCCTGACCCGTGGAAGAAGTGGATCAAGAGAACAACTGGGTCTGGCAGCCAGCTGAGGTCACCACATCATCATGTCTATTTTAGAGCAAAAACTGACATTGCCTGTTTCAAAGTAATGTTGGGTTCTGGTGTTGCTATAAACTTGTACATTAGATTGCCTTGAGACTTTCTGTTATGCTGGCACAACAGGAGCCTCAGGACACCAACATCACACTCCCATTCATGGTTTAATAAAACAGGACAATGTTACCTCTGTCAATTTTAAAACTTCTGATCTTTCTGTGGAAGCCAAATAAGTCACATATAGCAATCTGAATTTGTAAAGCTACTATACTGCTTTGATGCAGTAGCTTCTCTAAAAAGATGCAAGTTTCCTCCTAAGATTTAAACTTTAGGGAAAAAAAGAAAAAGAGAGAGGAAAAAAACAAACCCTGCACAGCCCATCAATGCTTTCAGCCACCTGAGCAATAAGATTCTCTCTAGCTGCAGCTGTATCACCTTAAGTGTTTTCCTTGTTCTCTACAAGGAAAAGAAGATTGCAACTGTCTCACATGCCCAGAGATATCACAAGCAAAGCAATTATTCATTCTATTGTCTTATCCTTGTGCCAAGAACATGACCATCTTTTTTGAGGCTTGATTTGAATCAAAACTGCTGTGTTTTGAAGAAAGCTGTCAATGGTACTTAGGACTTACACAAGCCTTTCCCAAGACATACAAAATAAAATCAAAATCATTTAACTATCTGCCATTCATACACACTTGATAAGTTGGAAAGGGCTAACTTTCAAATCCTTTACAAAGACATGAAGGCATTCTTTTATGAAGTCTGATTCTGGCTAAAGACATAAGATCAGCTTGGAAAAGTAGAGTAATACAGTTCCTCTGACCACTTTGCATAGCAGACCCCCGCAACAAGTAAAGACTTCCATTTTGAAAGCATTGCCAAAAAGTGCCTGAAATTTTAACCCCAACTGAACAGATATTGATTACATTGACACAAGAGAACCCTCAACAGTGTTGGGTCCTGGGAACAGCCACCAGTGTTGAGTTTCCACAGAGCCACACTGCAAGAAGGAAGAGTTTGGAAACCAGCTTTAGGGCTGAGCTCCTCAGTGTTGTGTGATCCCAGCTGGCACAGAATCCTGAGGTACAGACCAGGGAAACCAGCTGAAGCTGCAGTTTCTTACTTGGGAGATGAAGTGACTAAATTGCTCTAGATCTGCAAGAAATGCAGATCTTTTCCTCTTAAAAAGCCATCCTCCTTGCTGAGGCACAGCCAGTGAAGCCCTGTCTCCTCTAAAGCATCCTTACTTTCCCTCTTGCTACACACAAGTCACCTCCACCAACTCTGACTGAACTCTGCTTTGGCCCCAGCTGCACACACTTTGATTTTTCTGTATTATTTCCTTCTACTTCCACAGTTTTTCAGCTCAGACTTCAAAAACCTCTCCTCTTTCTGTGTCTTTGTTTGTGTGGTGACATGTCATTGCAGACTCACAGCAGGCTTTGCAGTATCTGCTAGGTCAGCTGTTGTCTTCCTCTCGTGTTCCAGGGCATCTTTGCCTTTAGCTGCACAGAAGTCCTAACATATAAGAAAGATCTGAAGGCAGCAACTGGTGAGAAAAATTCTGATACATCTAAGACCTTGTGATATGTTTTTTCCCAATTTTTGTACCCCAGGTACTTCCTAGCTTGGGCAGTTTGCCAGTTCGGGCAACTTCTACTTCAGGAAAAGCATATTTGCTGTACTTACATAAATGCTGTGGACATCTTTACTCAATTAGATAGTGATATTTTAGTTCACTTTGGAAAAAAAAAACCCACACCAAACTGGGGCTAATCTAAGTTAGAATAAATTGCCTTTCCCTCAGACATTTCCCCCAAGCTGTTAACCATTATCATTAAGGGAAACAAACTCCTGCAGCATCCTTATGTTGTGGAGGCAAGTTGCTGATGTCAGCATTGGCTGGCATGATGTTAGATCTACAGGAAAAATTCATGAGCATACTTTACTTCTTCCCACATGCTGTTTCATTTTCATTTCAAAAATGAGGGCATCACTAGTCTTTTTGCTGTAGTTCAGAATCAGAGCAGTCTTAAGGTAGGTGAGAAAACAAACTAGAAAACAACTCCTGGCTGGCATATGACAGATCAGTCAAAAACCTACAGATTTTCATCATTGCAATCAAAATCAACCAAGAGGGGGTCTCAGAGTGCCTTGCCACATTATTGTCTAATACAGCATTGCCTGGTTTGTCTGTTCAGTGGATGCCCCCACCCCTGGAAGCATTCTTGATCAGCACTTTTGAGCAACCTGGTCTAGGGAAAGGTGGCCCTGCCCATGGCAGGGAGGGTGAATTAGATGCTCTTTTAGAGCCCTTCCAATCCAAAACCTTCAATGAGTCAGAGCTACACTGCCTCAGTACCTTTTGAAGAACACTGATTAGATAATTACTTTTATTGGCTATCTGTAAAGCAGCATATTTATTTTTTTTCCTTGCAGTAAATGAGGATGTTATCGTCATGTGAAAGATCTGAGAGAAAACTCTATGGAGCCTGCAGGAATTAAAGCAATAGTGCATCTCCTAAACACTGATTATGACATGATAACTGGTGCACTGACACTTATGGGGGGAAAAATAGCTGGCATAAAACACATACTTCTCTGCAGTTGGTGCTCTTCTATGCCAAAACCTGCTTATAAATGAAGCAGCAATTTGGGTATCTGAAATAAATAAGTGACAGATTCCAAGGCTCCGAGTTGCCTTATACCACATGGGGCAGCTGCTGAGACATCTCAGCAACAAAAACATTCTTGCAAAGCCAAGTGTGGAGTTAGACAGCCACAGAGCATCCCAGCAGCTCAACTGCTGGCAGACTTCTGGCTTGGTGCTGAAATGAGTTTGTTAACCCAACAATCATCTGTGGACAAGAAAGCAGCTCTGGGCTGCAGATTTTCACAAGTATTCTGTAGTTTCCCCTGTGCTGCTGCAGCATAATGACTTTTCATACTGACAGAAGAACAAACCAGTGTTTTAATTTTGGAAGTGTCATTACTCGTGTATCCAATCCTCATGAATTAGTTTAAGTAGAAGACACAAATGAATGCTGAAGCTGTGCATTTTCCTTCAGATTTATTCTTCTTTCATATGGTGACTGCAAAATGTAAAATGTATTTCTGTTCTGCCTGTAAAGTCATACAGCCAAGTTTAGCTGAATGGCATCCAAAACTTAGCAATGCAAATTTCTAAACTAAGTTTGTGTAACTATGTATTTTTATATTTTCAGCTTTCATCAAATTACAAACTTAACTAGAAATTATACAAAGTAATTCATCACGTGAATAGTTAACACTTCCTCATGTGCTACAATCAGTCCTGAAATTAAGAAACCATTTCAGATTGCAAGCAATCAACTTGAATTCTGGAAATCTCACTTAAGTACTTCTTAGGAGCTCATAGTGACTAAAAACAATGTTAGTCTCAAGTCAGGAAACATTCACACACAAAATAGCTGATACTCAAGTAGCCAGCAGGACAAAATGATAGAAACTTAAAAATTATTAAAAACACTACAGAAGTCCATGTTTAAAAGAGCATGATAGAGCTCACTGTTTCCAAAAGAATTGTTTTCACTGTACTTATATTCATAACAGATAAACAAAGACATAATAGAGAAACAGATAGAGATGATTTAATGTTATAAAGAAAATGAGTCACAAATGTTTCATGGTTCCTTAAGCAGAAATCATGAACAAGACCAAGTAGCTACAATTTTAAAGCAGGATTTGCTAACATAACACACAACATAGTAGGTGGGAAGAAACATTTAGCTACATTAATGTGCTATTGGGACACAAGTTCTACTTTTGAAGAATAAATAAAAGCTTCTGTAAGGAAAAAATAAGATTTTATTTATATTTCTGTCTAACTGTGCATTGACATATAAACTTTTAGAAGTAAAATAACCCAAAGACCTATTAAAAATTCTTGTAATGTTATTACAAGAACTGACTTATTTACCTCCTTTTTTGTTTTCCAGTCCTTGTTCAAGCTGATGCTGAATGCTGTATATCTAATCATAATCCTGCTGTTATCACAGCTGTTATGTGCTTTATTTTTGATGACTTAAAGACAGATGTTCCAAAATTGCCCTAGATTCCTGCCAGCCTTTTCAATTGCATTATACAAACAATTAAACTTTCCTGACCCTATTCCTGTCTCTAGATAAAATTCAGACGTTGACACTTCAAGAAGCAAATCATGTATGTAAATTGGTTCTAATGACAGCTATTGATGTGTAGTCATATGCAAATAGAGTATTATCAGACATTAAAATGTCCAGGAGCAGTAGCTAGATGGATGCAGTCAAGAAAAATTAACTAGAGGACACATATTCCAGATATTTCCCACAGTATGTAATGCAATTAAACAGAAGCAAAGGGAAATTCACACTAGAAACTGCCTCTCCCCTGCCATGCCTATTTATTCCCCATCATCTGTTATTACTGTTGAGAATCTCCACATTGTGTCCCAATTAAGCAAATCTCTCCGAATTAATAAGGGTTCACCTTCTCTATCACCACATCTTTAATGTTTGGAACTGAAAACATTGGTGCCTCACGCTGTATGTGAGTGTGAGCAGTTAGAATAATAACAATCGTAAGATGGGCTTGCCAAAAAATGATTACCAGTCAAGCTTTATTGCAAGGGTGTCTTGTTTAGGAGGATTTAGCACAATTCAGTGGGGTGACAGCAGTTGTCAGGGATTGATACTAAGCATAATAACTACTAAAGAGACAACTCTCTTACTGAATATTCAGAGTGCTGCACCATTGTTTGGGCATGTTTGGAATACAGATTATTTTGCTATGGTTTGTTAGTCTCATAATGAAGATTTTAAAAACATTACAGCAAAAAAAAATCTTTTTCTTTGATATTCCACCCAGTGGGTTTCATACAACCAAATGATAAAAAGATGACAGCATTCAAAATTTCCTGAGAGTGTGACAAATTCAAGTTATCCAAAGCATTTCTTGATTCTAACTTTTAAGCTGCTTGTGAGATTTCAGAGATTCTTCTGTATTTTTCTGTACATTTCAGTTGCTTCAGTCTTAGACTGGGTCTTCTACTTCCTTTCTCTTTTCAAGCCACTTCTCCCAGCTTTTTGCCATTTCCTTTCCAAATATACTGGGAAAGGATATTTTAAAAAATCCTTAACAAAGGACTCTAAGGTTTATTTCTACCTCACAATATAGGGCAAGCTGATAAGTTTAAGAGTTATGAAAGAGCTGCCAGTATTTTCCCTGCAATCTGAGCCCTCCCCTTTAAGTACTGAATCCTTCCAATAAGCACCAACAACCATTTCAAAAACCTTTTGCCTTTTATAGTCACCCCTGATGCAAAAAATCTTGAAGTATGATTTCATTTTAGAATTTCTAGTTTAATATACTGGCTCAGCACAGCTCTGCTTTATTCTTTATTTTTTGCCTTTTCTTTCATTGTCTCCCTTTCTGCACCCACCTTCATTCTGCTGGAGGAGACTGCAACATATTCAGCAGAGGGAGTTTATGCTGAAGGTATTTGTGTTACACCACACAGGCACAGTGTGATCCACAGCCACTCGAGGCAGCTGCCACCTCCACGTTCAGGCTGCTGATGTTGCACAGAGAACACTGATATTTATCACAGCCAATGTTAAAGGAAAGCAGGGATCCATTTCTCTCCTACACATCATTTCACAGAGTGGAAAATGGCAGAGAAACACTTGTGAAAGGAAGTGCAGTGAAAGAAGCAACTGGTTTGGGATCCCTCTGCAACCAGAGGAGGAAAAACTCCCACAGGAAAATGAAAAAGAAAAAAAAAATCATCACAGGACAGATTCAAACTCAGCCCGATTGGCCTCCTTTTTTCCCAGTCTAGCCTGGTACTGTACATAAATTCAGGTCAATATCCTACTTTATGTTCACCTGTGTAAGGCAGAAGCAGTCAGGAAAATTCAATACTATTATTTAACCTTTTAAAGCTAAACCATTCCATTTCTGACCTGACTTTTTCACAGGATAATTTGTACCTTCATGAGGAGTGAAGCGCAGGAAGGGAGCTTGGCCTTGATTAAACACCAGTTCAGTAAACTGGGTTTCCCTGTTTCTCCATCATGAATGAACTGGAAACACATTAAGATGTA
Organism: Prinia subflava; assembly: GCF_021018805.1. Classification (NCBI taxonomy): domain Eukaryota; kingdom Metazoa; phylum Chordata; class Aves; order Passeriformes; family Cisticolidae; genus Prinia; species Prinia subflava. The sequence continues at coordinate 8,815,848 of NC_086261.1, forward strand.
AAGCTACAGTATTTGTCCTTGTTCTTCCCTTTCTTCTTCCCCTGTATTGCTCTCCTTGCCCAAGGAATCTATCCTGGATAACACAAGCAGAGACTAATTTTTAGTGCCAGGCAAGTGACCATTTCCCTGAGTCCAGAGAAGTGGCACGAGCTCCCAGACACCTCACAAAGCTTCCCCAGGAGCCCTGGCAAATGCTTGAAGTTGAATGTGGATTCATTAATCAGGAGAAAAAAAAGTCTTCACTCACATTTCGAGAAGTAAAACTGCGAGACTGTGACAGTCACAAACTGTTCTAGTACAGAATCACTGAATATCATATGCTTTTTAGTTACTCATACTTCATCATTTTTCCTGGTCTGAAGGATGACAGAGATGAATAAACATTGCTTATTTGCCAACAAATACAGCACCTTTTCTGGCTCACTGAAATCAAAACAGATGCCCATCTCATCCATAGACAGCACAACACTAAAATTACCTGTTCAGCTCTCATGCCGCTGCACAAAAATGAACAGAACCAAAGGGAAAATAAATTCACCAGGAAATCTTTCATAGTGCACCTGCTATAAATACACATAGGGGGACAACACAGGCTTGGCTTGTTTTTATTTCAGAACAAATGTGTTCCAGTTGAATTCCTGTGCTTAAGACATTAGGTGGTATTCGCATGGGAGATCTTTGACTGGTTTGTACATACATTAAATACAGTTTTTTTCATGAAGTACTTCTTCAAGAGTCACCCTTCCCAACTGGGAAGATACGTTACAAAGTAACATCAGATCCAAGGCCAGCTGTTGAATTTAGAAACTTTGCAGGGATGGAACAACCCCTGGGATGAGGACACAGGTGCTGACAGGGGATTTTCCACTGCAAGTCTTCCCCCTTCCCTCAAGTGTTGTAACTTCAGAAATTTTAGCCACCATGCAAGCAAGACTTTTTTGGGAACCCAATTTCTTTGTTTTGTCTTAGGCACAGGCTCACTGGGCCAAAATTTCACTCCAGTCTCTCCCTGTTACCTCATCATAGGAAGTACCTGAGGGGCCATAGGGATTTTGGGGAAGTTGAGGTGAATAAAGTGGGCCAACAGACACAGCCCAGCAGATTTCTGAGCTAGAACTTAGATCTGAATTCAAGTTAATACCTAATTGCTGAGAAAAGGCAATTCTCCTGTTAAGTCTATCATACAGGTACGCACAATTATCTAACAGACTGGAAAAGTTTTTCATTTAATCTAACAAGCACTTTTAACCAAATAAAATTAAATCTTACTTCTAACAAAGCATATCACTTCTCTGACAAAGCCTTTATGATTTCAGCTTTGTTTCTTCTTTCTCTGCCCTACTGAAGGCAGAGAAAAGGCTCCAAATCAAGCTAAAAAATTCCCCCAAAATACATGTCTTCTGTGTCTGTTGTGGTCAGAGACAGCTGTGCACATAACCCAGTCAGACACATCTATCCTGTGTCAGCAAACAGGCTGGATCAATCCTCAGTTTCAGCATTTGGGACCACAAATCTGGCCTGCAGTCATATTTGCTTCCTTCACCTTTCCTCAGTGTCCACCATCTGTTACACATTTTAATTATCAGGAATCTTTTAACTGAATTAACAGACTTTAGGTCAGGCCTTTGGTGAATGCTTTTTTCTGCTGACATTCAGGGAGTTCAGACTTACAGGTCTTGCAGCTCCTACTGTTCTTTCAGATGGACCTGAATGAATAGTTCTCTTCTTTCTCTACAGATTACTCCATAGTTTATTTTGAACTACCACAAAATTCAATTATCCCAAAAGATCTTTCTTCCATAGAACTATTCATCTTTTAACTCTTGCCACATTTTTGGAAGAAAGAACTTTTTACTCTCAAACTTACTAAACATTTGCCAAAAAGGCAAGATCACGAAAATATCTATGTTGTTAAAAAGCTTAAAATCCTCACATCTTAGTGAAATTATACACAAAAATATATTTGAAGGGCATAAAAAAAAGATACTTCAATGAATATTAACAATGTGCATAAGTGTTTTCAGATTCTAAACCACAGCATCTTTGATGTTGTATACTGCAGTGGTAAAAGAAAGCTGTTCTTAAGATTAAAATAATTACCTCAAAATAGTAAGGAATGCCAGGTCTATCGGATGATAGAGCCTCCTGAATAACCAGGTATTACAGGATTAAAAGCACACATCAGAAGTACACTCAGGAAAAGCAGTGTGGGTGTATCTTCAACTCAAGGAGCATATCACATCTCAGACATACACAAACCACATAGCAAAGTACTTCCAATCATGTTTTGTTTTTTAAAGACTTTCCACAGCTTTACATAGGCATAAACTGGTTAAATGAGACTAACTATTGATCTGTGTTTATGATGAATTTATATTTGACATCAAAATGTTTATTGCATCATTCATTAGGTATATTACCCTTAATAAGGGCCTCTTATCTAAATTACAAAGGCTTTGCAAAAACTCAATGCATATTAAGATAATTCTAGAGCTCTTGGAAGGAGCAGCCTAATCTGATCTACATGTGCTGCTCTTCAGGACAGACCCCATCTAAGTCCTGTTTGATCAGAACCCTTTCATGGAATCTGAAACTAGGGAAGGTCTTCCCAAGTGTCAGAAAAATTCTCATTAAAATGGGGACTTTGGGCACAATTCTCTCACAGGGCTTTAATTTCTCACTGCATGACCACTGTTCCACATGTCATCTTATTTCAATTCGAAGCACTTCCTAATTATCTTTTTATCTTGTTAAAGGGTGAAAATTTTCCAAGTAGTACTTTCCTCTGGAGATTTGTTTCCACCAGAGAGGCTCTGTTAATATGTAGAGTCCTGTTTGCAGTCCTCTTGAATTGATCAGGGTCTAAGGCTGTTCCTTTGCTACAATCAAACAGGTAGGCTAGCTATAAAATATCATCATTCCAATATCTTCCTTTCTTCTTTTCAAATCTTTAGCATTTAAAGCTTATTTCCCCTTGCATACCTCTTCCTTCTTTACAATTGCAGTATCTCATAGAAACTTTTCACATACACTTGTACATGCTATTACTTTCACACCAGACTTTTCACTATCAGACAAGGAAGTTTTCAGGTTGAAAAAATGAAGGAAACAGCATGTAATGTGTGTTTTCTGAGTCCTAATGTAGACTTCATAGGGCCTCTGCCACAATGCTCAAAATACACAGTTCTTCAAACTGAGAAACAACAAAAGATGTAATTTGCCTTCAATATATGAACTTTATCTGGATTTCCAAAATACGAGTTTAAATCAGTACCTATAGTTCAGCCCCTGGTAAATTTCCATATCACGAGTCTCAGTACTGAGGGAAATGTATTATTTTAAAGACATACCAGACTGAGTAACATGAAGGAATTATTCAAACCCTTGCTGAGATCTCAATACAAACTACTGAGCAAATAAGCATTACAGTCTTAAATCTCAAGATAACCTCTTCACTCTGTGGAAGAATCTACCCACCAATTTGTCATCAAGCACTTTGGAAACTTTTTCTTAGTACTGCATTTGCATGAAACACCTACATTGCCACCTTACACCATGGTACAGCTCTTTGCCTGGCAATTGGCAGACCTCATGCTATGGACTCTTTTGCTTCCAGAGACCAATTTGTGCGTGATCTATTAACATTCATCCTTCGTTCTGAAACTCCAGTGCACAGATCAATTTTATATTTATGAGTACTACTCCAAACAAGCAAAAGGCCTCCTGCTGCTTTCTGCAGAATGAAAGCATGTGGCTGACAGGAAGCAAAGAAAGCTATTTCAGGATTATCCATGTGGCTCAAAGTTAAACAGGATTTCAAGATGAAAATCTGTAGCAGATCTGTAAAATAACATAACACCTTTATGTTTTTTTCAGGAATATTTAATATGCAGAACCATAAATCCCTATAATTTCTTAGCTAAAAACCAAAAAAGGCAAAAATACTTGAATTTGAGAGCTTTCTTAACAGAAGCCTCATTTCTTTAAAAGAAAGGACCTTCTTTAGAAGACAAGGATCCAGGTTAACAGCAGGTTAATATCTGTCACCTGACAGATCAGTATCTCCCCATTCCAGTGGCTAACGTTTCAGAGGCCACAACAATTAAACCATAAGAAAGCCATGACCAGTGTAATGTAATAGTTGTATTAGTCAGGCAGATCATTTTACATTGCTGGGTATTCTGAAAGATCCCATGAGGATTCCAGATGTAGATTCTTGACGAGAAAGGAAATGATAGCAGGGTCTCAAAGATTTATTTTTACTTTCTGTACAGCAGTGAGCACAGGGTAGAATAACGAGTCCATTCATCCATAATTGCAGATGTTTTACACATCTTGCTGAAACATGTGCATTAATGTGTTATATGGAGCTCTCTCTTCTGTTTCCAAAGTGCTAGGATAATTATTCTTTGATTTGCATGTTTGAAGTGTATACATATATGCATAAAGCCCTCTGAGCTCCCGTTCCAGCTATCGCTGTTACAACTCGTGTCAATCACAAATCAAATCATCTCCTCCCTGGAAGGTGGGGATGCTGCACAGTTACTGACACACAACTACACAGTTCACACCCTGGAAGGTTCTGGCAAGGCAAGGCACTGTGGGCTCCACAGTGTGAACCTCCTCAGCTGTGTTAGCTGATAAGGCACCTCACATAACATGGATATTTATACCACTGCTGGAAGATAACTTCCAGTCATTCTGGAAATCCCATAAGCTAGCTGGTTACTACACACAAGGTTTTCATGGTTTTCAAAGATACTATCACAGAGACTATGTCAAACAAAGAAGAAAACTACTAAGCAGTGAGAGAAAAGGGGCTTGAGGGGTTTTTTAATCAAGTACTTAAACTGTTTGGATTAATTTCTTTTAGTTCTACAGATTTTTTTTTATTTTTTTTTTCCTTTTGAGTCTCACCTTCCTCTCCTCTTCTTTCTCCTTCCTTGTCCTCCAAACCAGGAAAGTGGTTTCCCTATAAAATACTGTGTTCTCTCCAGGTTTATTATCAATCCTTTGTTACCCTGATCTGATTCTACAGACATTACAGCTCTAACCACATTGTGCAAAAGATTAATCTTTACATCTATTTAATTCCTGCCAACTTTCTCTACCCAAAGGTGCTTTGCCAATGTATTTGTTTATTAGTAACAATAATATCTCCATTCATGGGATTACTGCATCCCATTTCCCTAACTTCTTGTGATCTTTTCCCACAGAGATAACTTGTTTGAAAAAGTTCAACCAACCCTTTTTAAACTTGAGCACATCTGAGAAGCCACTGAAGTAGAGATGGAAAAATAAGACAAGCTGCCTAATTTTCAGAAATCCCAAGCTTTTCAGCCTCTCTTGACTGCAGTGTACATTCTGCCTCTTCAGCTGCTGAAACCAGACTCTACTCTAGACTCCAGGGCTCAAGTAAAATGCAAGCTGGATCACATCAGTCATCTTGGACTACAGAAATATTTTATCAGCCAAAGATCACCAGTATATAGAGTTTCATGGTAGGAGAGATTAATGAAAGTAGCAGTAACCCTACAGCCATTTGCAAGGCCAAGGCCAAAATACAGATACTGAACAGGGTGAAAATAAATTACTGAACTACTGGTGACTAGAAAGGAAAATGATAGAAATCACAGAATATGCTGAGCTTGAAGGGACCCGCCAGGATCACCCAGTCCAACTCCTGGCCCTGCACAGAACACCCCAGCAGTCATACAATGTGCCTGAAAGTCATCCAAACACTTCTGAAACTCAGGCAGGCTCCTGACGGGTTTTCTTTGAACAGAATAGCACTTTCTCCAAACTGTTTCGAAGTTTATTGTTTCAAAAACAGTATTTTGCCTGTGATTTCTTTTTATGTTACCACTCTAATCATAACATAAAGCCTAGCACATTAAGAATGACTGGAACTATGTGGTAATTTGAAGACCTTTGCATAACTTGCTCCAGGATTTAGATCCTGGTACACAGCATGATAGCCCCCATAGTTACATTACCACAAAAGGTAATGGTAATGGTAATTTCTTAGGAGAAAAATATCTTTTTCTCCTAAGATATGTGTTTCTCAGGATGAGCAGGGGGAAAAAAATCACTGAGATAACTAACACAGTAAAAACTCTTGAATGCTATAAGGATAATTGTCAGCCTGATCTTCACCATGAAATCCCTGAACATTCTGGTTGTGTTTGGTAACATGACAGCAGAGACACAGAAGGTCACTTGCTGCCCAACAGCCTCTTTCCTCTTGTGTTGGTTATGCTACTTGTTGGATTAAAAATCATAATTATGAAAACTGCAGTTCAAAATTTTCATGATTTAGCCCAAAAATTACCTCAGAGGAGCTGAGCTGGCAGTCCCAGTCCAAAGAACCTGCTTGGATAAAGCTACCACATGACAAGAGCAGTGGACACCAACCTGAAAGCAGACAAAGCCTTTCCTGTTATGTCCTGTTTCACACAAAACCATTTTAAAATTCTTGAAGTACTTAAAATGTTTCCTGTAGGTTGCTCTCCACTTTCTTAGATAAACAAAGAAAACAAAACCCCACATGGGTTCTTTTGGCACAAGAGTGGTGCTGCCTGATGCTCAAGGTGTCTCTCAGCCCCCGTGCCCATCCTCAGCCAGAGGAAGGGAGCATGAGGAGAAGGTGCAGTGTCCTCAGATTCCCACCCATGAGCACAGCTCTGGTGAGTAATTCCTTCAGCACAAATGGATGTGACAGTGTTTGTCCAGGTTATGTCCAATTCCAGGGAAAGGCAGGTGAAGCTGGGCACTGATGGATAACAGAGCTTCTATAAACAGAGTATGAGTCTATAGCAAGGGTATTCTGGTGTGTTTTGACTACACTGACAAGAATTTTGCTGCATGGACTGCACCTGAGGTCTTTCCTGTTTGTGGAATATTAACACATTTCTTGGTGCTTTCTGGATATTCCTTTTCCATTAAAAAAAAAATAAAAAAAATCCAACAACAACCCCCACCACCCTCACCTGTAGATATTCACCTATTCTTTTCTCATGGACCACTATAAGATTCCAATTTACTTGGATGCTTGATCCTCTCAGTTTAACCAGAGTCAGAGAGAACATATCTGGGTTTTTGCACAGACACAGAGTTGTTGTTTTCCCCATGCCACTGAGTTTACCTGTAGTCACCCTCAAAGATTACTTACAGCAGGAAAAATTATGGTTTGGGTTATTTGACCTGAAAGGAACGTGCTTAGTTACTGACGTCCCAACCTCCCCAGGAAAGGAGTGAAAAACTTATTTTGAAGTGTTCACATCAAACAAGTTGTTCCAAAACACTGTACAAAACATTTTTGAACTTGGAGTGTTTTCTAGCACATTCTACCTTAGCTGTGGACCTGACATATATTTTTATATAGTTTACATATATGCACAAGTCATCACTGGAGAAAATTCCTATTAGCAATGGGTATATGCTGACATTCTCATTCATAAATGCTGCCTCACTATTCTTGCCTGAACACAGGTAAAGTTTATTTTTACCCTGTAATTTCTACCTAGTCAGAATGAGTTAAGAGGCTTGCACTTGTAAAGTGTACAGGATACAAAATGAATTATAAGCATGTCAAAATATGAAAGAGAATTAGTGATGATGGTTGAATCTCAGAAGAGCTTCAAGTTAAATTCACAAAGGGCCTTGTTTGAACTTTTTACAAAACCATCTGAATCTGAAAATGGGGTGAACATAAAAATACCATCTGTCAGTCTCAACCCCAGTCTTAGCATTCCATCCAGGTAAGAAATACCAGGAATCTTATTTAGATTTTGGATATTTCTTCTTCACTGCTGAAGCTGGAAACTGCAGTGGAAGACCCAGGCAAAAAAAAAAAACTGTTGGCTAACAGTTGTGATCTGAAGGATAAAAAAAAAAAAAAAAAAAAAAAAAAAGGAAAAGGAAAAGTACAGAAACATTTTGGATTTGGGATAGAGAAGCCATGTGCTAATTTCACGCTCAACATACCAGGGTTTATTTACCTAAAACACATAACTGTAGTATGCAATGGTCCCTGCAAAGAATGAGAACCCAACCATAGATTGGGGGACTCAAAGGGCTGGAGGGTTGGCATGGAGAGTAAATTATGAGGCAAAAAAATCCCATGAATCCACACTTTTGGATAATTAAGCTATTGTAGATTTTCATATGGATGAATGCTCTTGGGACACCTGATATGAGCTATTAGCTGGAGCAATGCAAAATTTAATTTACACAAAGAGTAAACATCTTTTCCTTACAATTTTTTTGTGACTAAAAGAGAGGGCGGAGTACAAGAAGCACATTTGCCATGAGAAGTCATTTTTCACCCATGTGAAAGAGTCAAATTTTCCCAATATGGTGATTAAGCAAAAATGAATGATTTTGCCTGGAGGATGCATTTTTTTTTTCACTCTGTCATAAAAACATCAGCTATTGAACTTGTAGCAAGCTTTGTGTGGATAGATAATTTTTCTCTGGATTAGAAAGTAAAAAAAAAAAAACACTATGAAACCCTTGAAAACATACTTTTTTTATACAAACAGTGATAACATGAAACATGAAAACTGAAGGGGTTTAGTATTTGGGGGCTTGAAGAGGGTTTAAGATTTCTGTATGCTTTGTCTGTCACATTTATGCTAAAAAAATAAACATCTATGATCCAAAACCTAAGTTATTCTGAACATGACATTACACTAGGCAGGCTTTGAATTTTTTTCTTGAATACTAAAATCTTGTGTGTCGCAGACACTAAAGAAATGAAACAGAATCTACAGAAGAAAATGGAATTATATAGCCTTAAGCATTATGGAGTCTGCATGCTGTTCTTTGTTAAACAAGCACCATACTCTCTTGTCTGTCAGGACTCCCATTTTCAGCAGTAGATCAGCACTGCCTCTGTAAATGACACAAAGCAAGGAAAATAAAGTTTTCAATGAAGCCTCACACAATTAAAATGTTAAATATTTCACATACTATTCTGATGTCTGCAGGAGGTAAAGCTTCACAGGGAGCTGACTTATCCTGCACAGCCAAAGGAAATGAGGCAGTTTCAGCCATCAGATGGTTTTACCTCAGTGCGTGTTCCAAAGAGATTCACAGGCTTTGCATTTGTATAAAAAATAATTTAGAAAAAGAAGGTAATGGAGGCCATATTACAAAGAGAACAGTTCAGTCTCATTTGACAGGCAGTAACTATGGGTCGTACTGTACAATTGATTTTTTCAGCAGAACACTTCTTTGATTTCTATAGGGAGTTTAGCTTAAAAATTGATGCAACAATATGTCCTTATTAAAGCAACGATTTTAGGAAAAACACCCTCACCTGTTAAATATAACTCTTGTTCCCACTGAAGACTGACAAAACCACCTATTACAGCAGAACAACATCCCTTCAAGCCCCAATTTCTAGGAATTCTTAGACACAAAATCTATTTGGCAGAATAGGAGAAATACAACTGTCCACAAATAAAGTTGTGCAAGCTCCTAAGAGCTTGTAGGATTGGAACCCAAGCTGTTGGTTGGCTTTTTAGTGCCACTTTTCTCTACCTGCCTCCTCAGAGTCACAAGGAGTAGGTTAAGTGTAAGAGCAGGACGAACAAAGCAAACCCAAAGAATTTACCTGCACTAACTTCCTAACAGGGAAAGGATCCAAATTCTGCCATCCCTCCATAGCCAGGTGTCAGAGGGTGGGAGGTGAGTGGGATCCTGGCCCAGGACATGCAATCCTGTTCCTGGGAAGGGGCACACACACATCCACAGCAGGGCTGTGCCAGCGCCCAGCCCACCTCTGCTGCCAGAACCCACCAAACAGGGCTGGTTCCCACTCAGGGTTCTTGGCTTGGTTTCCCCAGGATATGTTGGTTAAGAGCCTTTTTCCCTTGGAAGCCTATACCAGAAGCAGAAGAAAAGGTTGGAGTTCTCCAGTTCAGGTTTCTCAAGGCTGTTTATTATTTCTTATCTCCCAGTTCTCTCAGCACTCTGCCAAGCTCCTTGCTGCAGCCAGAACACAAGGAGACTCCCCCAGATCAGGAGGACTGGACCTTTTGTACCTTTTCTCTGACCCAATCATCATCCACAACGTTTTTTTTTATTTACAATTAATTACCAATATCTACTGCCTGTGTTAGACATGTGTACTTCTATTCTAAACCCATACCCTGTGACCCACCACAGCAGAAGATGGAGGACCAGGACAAGAAGGAAAAAGGACAGGGCCACACCCTGACTCCTGCATCTTGCCTTCCCTGATTCCATTCTAAAAACCCCAATTCTACATTTTTCACCCTGTGACAAACTAAATCACTACTGATTTCACACTCTCATGGTCTGCAATTCTTCATGCAGTTTTGGTAATCTTTCACATGGGCTGAGATCAAAGACAGTGTCGTTTTGGGCTCTGTGTCAGGGTCCCAGACCCCTCAGGGTAGCCAGAGGGATGCCCTGGACTCCAACACATCCCCTAAGCAGGGGTATCTAAACAACACACAAAAGCTCCAGTAAGAAAGGGTTTAAAAGTGCACTGAGTCACAGAAGCAACTTGATGAACTATTTCAAATGTCACACTAACTGCTTCTTCAGTTTTAAACCACAGCAAAGATCAGTGTCCTTGCCTGCCTTTAGCTACAACTGCCTGCAAAAGCAAGGTGACATTTCCCCTTCAGGTGTCATCCAGGAGACTTTGAGTGCAGCACCAAGGCTGATGTCCAAGAGCAATTCTGCTTTGCAATTATTAAGCATTGTTTATAACTGAGCAGCATTTAATTCTGTGCTCAGTCCAAGTCAACTCTCTGTCCTCAGCTGCACACAAACATTACACACTTTCTCCCATAAAGTCCAAAAACAGAGATAAGGCAAGATCTGAAACATACTGAAGTCATGAGGGTCAGAGAGTTGGAGAGTTTAACATGACAGCCCCAAGTGCAGCAAAACGTTCCAGATGCATAATGCCTTCTCTGGAGGAAAAGAAAATAAACCAAACAAACCAAGCCCATGTCTTTGACTTTTCAAACCAATTTGCAACTCACAGAATAATTTTTCATTAAAAAAAAAAAAAAAAAAGGTTAGGGATAAGATGATGGGGACACACACATACATTTTAGAAACCCCTGGTATGACAACCATACTTTACAGTCCAGGTGTTTAGGATCCTTCCTCAAAAAGCTGAATCATCTTGGTTTACATTTATCACCAACTTAATCCAGGCCCTTAGTACAAAGAACAAAACAGATACAATGGATACTCCACTGCAATCCTCAAGGTTTCGCTCAGGAAACAGTACTCAAGTTTCCCCACTTACTTTTCTAGCCCTGGTTTTCCACACCTTTTTTTACACATGCTCAAAGTCAAGCTTTTAATTTTATTCCAAATAAAAGAGGTGTTTTTCAGGGTTTCTGCCAGAATGGCAGTCAGCAGGCTTTTGACAAACTGCAGCAGGAACTGAAGGAGTAAAGGCGAAGTGTCCCCTCACCTGGAGAGTGCTGACAAATGACAGCAACCAAGCTGGAGAACCACTTAGAACACTTAATCAGGCTGTGGTACAGATGAGTTTGATACTGCTTTTAAAGTGCTTTGAACATGAAAAGCATGACTTAATTGTTTTATCTTCAGCCCCATCACCACCACTGTGCCTCATCCTACCTAACGGCGCAGGGCAGCTGCTGAACTTCTGGGGTTACACTGGGCTGTGGTAAAGGAGAACTGGTTCCAGCAGCACCCCAACCCCTTTATCTACTTTCATGCTAGTAACAATTGATTGCTGGGTAGATATTTGTAAAAAAGTTCTACTTTTCATTCACATCAGCCCAGCTGCGCAATTCCTAATGTATTCTGGCTAAAAGTTAAATCAGTAGCTAATGAAAAAAAAATTAAAATCCATTAACACTAATAGTGATTTTCACTTTCAAAGCATCAGTAGCCATGACAGCACCCAAGTAATTAACAGGTCCCTTTGGCTTTATGAGGTTTCATATACAAACATTGTAACTCCTACAGCAGTTTAGGTAGATTAGAAAACACTGTAATCCAAAGACTGTTTAACATCTCCCTTTGAAAACCACTTCTACCAGAAGAGTGGAGAACAACCAAGAGAAACTATTTTACTTATCCATCACTGTTAGACCAAATTTGGACAGCAGTACAAATACATAGCAAGTGGTATCTTCAGTCTTCAATTAACTCTTAAAAAGCAGCATTCACTTCAAGGGATGACAGTAGAGAAAGGTTCAGACATTCTGCTGCCCAACTGCCCATTCATTGATCAGGAACATGGTACAATAATTCTGTATTAAAAAAAAATGCATGATTTTTCTTCATTCAGAGGCTATCACCTCTGGCTTCTAACTTCATCCCCAAAGACAAAAGGATAGGAAAACTCAACTCAGTTCTGCAGTGCATCAAAATACCTCAATATACAAGCAGAGCACACAGAACTGCCAGGACCATGCACATTTTTGCACTTTCTGAGGAACTGAGAATTTTGCACTAGTAACAGTCACACATCTCATAATACAGCAAGAAACAGGCCTGCTGTTTCATTATGCTGTTTAAAAATTCATCCCAGCTTTGGCTGGGGTTTTTTGTGCCTTTCTCTTTGCTGGGTGGGCACGAGGAGGTGTTGGTGATGATCTGGGGGAGAAGGACACCTTGCCTTAAGGATGTAACACACACAACTGCACTAAGGCAATTAATGTTCTGTCAGCAACAGAAAAACTTGGGGATGAAAGCAAACATAAGGAAAGAGACTGGAACTGCCAGGGTACCCCCACAGCAGACACCCTGGGCAAATACAACACGTGGCAAAGGTTTGAACCACCACCTGTGGTAGCAGGGAGAACACACCTGAAGGACCTCACAGTCTGGAGCAGCTCCTAGGTACACATTTAAACAACATATCAATCAAAAAGTGTATTTGTATCAATTTGACATGTTAAGAATGATACAGAGCTGACTTGCTTACTTGCTTTTCTCAGACAAAAGAATCAATTGACCTTCTCTATCCTTTTCCTTTTTTCTTTTTTTTTTTTTTTTCTTGTTTGGCTTTTCCTCATAACAACCAACACAAATAAAAAAACCCCCACACAACTATCATGAAAGATTATAAAGGGAAATAGCACACTTTCCTTGGAGAAACAAGGTGCAGCAGAAGGAACACACCAGCTAGCACACGGGAGCCAGAGTAAAGAATTACAAAGTTCGTCAATACTCTTGTCATAAATGCTTTCAGGCATCCTCTTAATTTGTAAATACTTCACGTAGGGAAACATAGGCCTTTATTAATTCATCTTCCTGTTGAAAGGACAGGATCCTACAGCAAAGCTCTAGGAGACACAAGACACTGAGAGAATGCACAGTAACTCAGAATTTCATTTGATTTCTATCCAAACAAATTGAATCGAGCAGATTACAGATTAATTACAATTCTCTAAGTCAAAAAAAATTCTGCAGCCTTTTCCCAGAATCTCCTTTGTGACTATCTTAAAAAATGCTAGAGGATTTGCAGTTTACACGCCTTTTTTAAAGTGGCTTATTTCATTAGAGCTGAGGGAACACATGAGCCTGCACTCCAGCCCCCCCCGGCAACAGCTCCTCCAAAATTATTGATTTCACAAGGTTGGTAATTCAGCTGGAGTGTCAACCTCAAAAAAATGAGAGAGGCCTAAACATAAAAGACTCGACATAAGATCATTCTGCCTGGCAAAAGCTGCAAGGTTTTCCATGCCTGGGAAGTCTTCCATTTCAAAACACAGGAACTTTTCAGTGGAATATCAGCAAGGTGGTTCCACCACTGCTGAAGCAATAGAACTCCTTAAGACTTACCACCAGCTTTTACATATAAACATAGTGTTCTGCACATAAATTGAGAGAGACTTCAATGGAAATGTTTGCATTTCAACACAGGTCTCCTTGGTGAGTGATCTAACTTGTCTCTAAGATCAAAGAGATGTGCATTAACATCTTCTGGCTTGCAGGAGAAAACACACACAAAACCCACCCATAACTCAAAGTGTAGTGAACTACAGAAAAGCAGCCAGGGAAAACAAGGGGAAACAGAATGGATAAACCAGATCAGCCTCCAGAAACAGGACTAAATACAGATGCAGATTAGCCTGGCAAACTGAACATTTCTAGGAAGTGCTGATATGTCACTGTATTGCCAAAATTAGAAAAACTGTGTAGGAAGCAATTAGCTACTGTAGCTTCTCCCGACTTAAGATGATTGTTCAAGGCTATATTGTAATATGCAGTTGGTCATACCAATTCAGCACATGAATGCTGGCATGAAAAATGCCGTTTATTCAATCTCAACTTCAAAAAAAAATCAAATTGAGTTGAGAGAATAACAGTTCTTTTCTTGACCATTCTGCATTTACACTTCAGTTCTATTCCCAACATGCAGCTTCGTTGTGCACATTATATGTGTGTCCTCCATAATTAAAGCTTTATTTGAAACTCCCCCCTCTTTCCACAACTCTCTTGGTTAGATCAAAACAGTAGAGACAAAAACTGAAACATGCCTGGGGTGCAGAAGAGAGCAAGAAAGACTATTTAGTGAAGTAGGCTGATGGTGGTGGGGAGGAAGGGGGCTGATTTTCACATCTCAGAACTGCTAAGCCTGCAAATATTACTGAAATCACATCTGGGAACAAAGCTCTGCTTTAAGGAAGTTCACCCATGAGTGTTGCTAAGCAATGGAGAGAAGAAGAGGGAGAGGGAGAGTGCCTGACTTTAGGATTAGGAGGATGGATAGAAGATAAAGTAAGGCTTCTGCACAGCTTTATTTATAAAAACTTTCAAGTTCTTTGTTTTTATTGCCTGTCTTCCAATCTATTTATACCATGATTAATCAGGTCTCATCCATTATCTATCCCAATGCACAGCCAGCACAAAGAGAGGTGCTGCATCCTGGAGCACTGGCACAAGCGTTTGAGCACCAGAACTGCCAACATCTGTCTCTGGATTTAACAGGTAAGAACAGGAGAAGCTGTCCTGATGCAAATACTATAGAATTTAACATCTGTATTTTAGAGAAATACTGCAGATACTTGTTTTTATGTAACTTGAATTACACATTGTATGGGAAATAAAATACTTGTGATAGCTAGAGCTTGCTTCTACTCTATTCTTATGCTGGTAGTCACAGAAAAGTGAAATATTTTATCCTATAAGATCAATAAATGTCATATCTTCACCTTACTTAAATGAAGTTTTTCATTGTCCACTCTCTACTGGCGTCTTGATATTGTAAAAGTTTCTTATTCTGCTTTAGCAAGATTGCTTCCCATCCTCAGGAAAGCAGCTACACATTTTCAGCTGTAGACAAATACATTGCCTCATATTATTTCCCAGAAAACATTTGTTGCCTTGTTCAGCTAAATGCCTCCACAAACTATAGCACGTACATTTGTAAAGCATGCATTGTTGGAACAGTAAATTGAATTCTTTGATTCATTTTTACATGGCAGCAGTATTTTTCTTTCTTTTTTTAATCATCATAAATACTCTGGAATGCTCATCTCTTCATTACTCAGAATTACATTCCATATGCTAAGGCATTTGCAGCCTCACAGGTCATTTCATAGGCATTAAACTTTTACTATATACCTGTCTTTTTAACATTTGCTAATAACTCATCTGGAAAGAGAGTGACATTTGTTGCTGAGTAACAGATGTCTGCACACACAGCATGAACTAGGAGCATTTCTCAGCCTGAGATCCTAGATTATGATTAACTACCTAGTCAGTATTCTAGTTAGAGATATTATAAAGGCCTTTCCCAAAACTCAAGATATTCAAAACTTATCACTTCTGCAGCACTCCAGCAGTGTTCCCTGCACATGGGATGCATTTCCCTGACAGGCAAATGGCATTTAACAGACTGAACAATAGAAACTAATTAAGAAGATTGAGTGTTGTAATCACATTTTTATTTTATACACCTTTAATATTTTCAACAGCTGAGACTCTGAACCAAAGAAGCATGGACACTGTACAAAGGAAAATTAAGCCACATGCTGAAAAAACAGCCTACAAGTTTTCCTCTGAAAGATGATAAATTAATTACTGAGGTTGGAAAGTTTCCCCTGCCTAACACAAAATCGGTCACCTCTTGTACTATATTTTATTTACATACACAGTCAGAAGGAAATCTATGGGCAGTTCCTTTAGATTTGAACAGGCACAGTCATATCATTTGTCATCCTCCAAGAACTCATCCAGGCAGTCTAAAACAAAGTGATCAAGTGGAAATATAGACCAGGATGGAAGAAAGATGCTGTGGATAACCCAGCAGTGACCAGTTTCATCTGGAAAACCTCTTGAAATGGATGACATGTGGAAAATGCACTGAGATCCATCATGTTGCACTGCCTAATTGACTTTTTTCCCCTTTTGCTTTTTCTTAATGAAAAGCAAGGAATGAGAGAAGAAGAAATCTTCCCTATCAGCAGCAGCAGGGGTTGCTGCAGCAAGATGATAATTCCCTCCTGCTACTCTGCTGGCAACCACCAAGCTGCACAGGAAGAGCAAAGCATTTTAATCATGGAATTGAAAAACACAGCAGTTCCTAAAGCTTCACCTTACCTTGGTTGATATACATTAATTTAGGATCAACTGGCTTTCAGCAGAATAATATTATCTATGGAAGATAATAGAGGAGGAAAAATTCAGTCTAACTTCTAGTTTCCCTGTGCATAACAGGCAAGGATCTGTGTATATAAACAGTTTTGGAGCACCTTAGATAAGCAAGAGCTATTGAATTCCTTAAAAGCACAGTGCAAACTTGAGGGCTCTCTAATTCCATAGGAAATGTTTTATAAGTGTCATGCTTTCAAATACACACTATTAAAAGGTTAAAAAATACATTAGCAACTGGCAAGTCAGGGTCCAGTCCCAGACCCATCAGAAATCCTGTGACAGAGGCCTCAAGGTTTTGGCTCTGCCTCTTTTATCAGATTATCATTTATAACAAAGGCACTCCATAAGGAGCTGCTAAGACAAATGCAAATCTTGTGTCAGAGACAGTCAGACACCCTCCAAAATTGAAAATTTGAGCACACAGCAGCTTACAGGCAGCAGCTTTGGGCATGTGGCACAACATCTGCTACAAAAACACTAGAAAGCAGACCTGCAGCAAACTGGACCAGTGCCAGCTCTCAAGATTATCCCCCCTCCAAGGCTGTCAAGCAAATGGACAGATGGCAGCCGATGCACTCACAGGATAGTTAGCTCAGTTAACAATCAAGTATGCTAAATGATTTCAGATCCACTCTGCACCAAGCATTGTACTTTCCAGTGAACCATTAACACTGTGTCCTAATAGAAATATGGTTTGGTATGAAAGAACTGGCAGATCCTGTATTTTACAAGACAGTTTCTCTGGAAAAATTTGTCAGGGAACATTAGATCTGCCTTCATGAGTAAAGTGAGAATCTGCCAAGTTTGCCAGGCGGCTTTGTTCATAATTTCAATTCTGGAGTGTTTGAAGAGTGAGGATGGAAACAAACACAAAGATGCAGGTCAGTTATGCACACAAGCTGCTCCCAGGGACGCACTCAGTGGAAAGCAGGAGGGATGTTTGGAGCACACAGGATCTCCCATCCCAGCAGCTGTGCCCTGCAGTGCTGAGGGCACACACAACCCTCCTGGACAGGACAGCCACCACAGGCAGCCTGCTGGGTGACACACTTGTCACCCAAGTGCATAGACGAGATAATTCACCCCAGAAAAGCTAATGGTTCTTGGGTTAATTGGGTAAAACCCATAAAGAAAGTTTGGCCTTCATACATCAAAAGCAGGCAAATAATTCAGTACTGAGCACTGGCACATAGCATACAGGTGGACTTTTGGCCTCAGCATTACAAGACACATCTTTAAATTCTTCCTCCTTATGGTTAGATATGAGTGTCTTTAAGGACATTTGCAGACTGAATGACAAATTTATTCTATTGATTTGCTTTTCCATAAATCAGCAGGGCAAGGATAGTCTTTGAAAAAATATGTTTGGTTCTTCTCCCACCTCCACCCTCTGCTCCTGTTGCACATCCCTTTTATCCATCCACCGAAAATCCTCCATAGCTAAAGAGGTGGTCAAAAGTGTAATAGAGTTTATTTATTATATATTTGGCTCCCATTACCATTTTATTCATCAATATTGTTGCACCTAATAAATACCCTGAGAAAATGCATACCACCACCCCTTTTCTTGCATTGGAAAAATCCTTCAGCAGAAAGCAGGGGAGAAACCCAAGAAACACAAGTGGAAAAATAGAAGGACAGGGAAGAGGGAGAACTCAGTTAGCTCTGTTGAGGGAGGTAGGAGTTGTGCCATGGATACCAGAAAAGCAGCACCTCACACTTCTTATCTGTTATCTCAGTTCCAAAGAGTAGGACTGAAGAAAACTGAAAAACCTAAAGCATTTCTAGTGGGCAGTCAACAAATTAGTCCCCTACACAGTCAGGTAAGTGCCAGCTGGGGAACAGCAGCTCCTGATGGGTGCTGTGAAGCCTCATGCTTTGGACTCACCCTGTGAGCTCTCCAGAGCACAGAGCTGGTCCTGCTGCAAGTGCAGAGCCCAGGGAAGCTGCACTGGGCCAGCGGGGGCTACCTGTGCTCAGGACAGCACACCACACAGCTCCAGAGATGTCTACAGGGCATCACCAGAGCTGTACCAGGAAAATCAGCAGCAGCAGTCAAGAATTCATATTGCCTGCTTGACCAGTTCAGACATGGAAAGGTTCCACCAAAATGTCAGAGCAGGAGCAAGAGCTCTGCATTGAGCTCCTCAGCAGCCCTCTCTGCAGCTCTCCTCTCTCTTGAGGAGGCAATGTTGTGACTCTGGAGCGTGGTCACCAGAGCAGGGAAGTCAGAGATGTGATTTAAAAAAAAAAAAAAAAAAAAAAAGAAAAAGAGCAAACTGGTCAAAAATGGAGACAGCAGCAACCTCATTTTCTGGCTCAACTTTATGAAAATCTGATTAGACCTTACTGAAATTTAATCTTTGCCTTCCAGACCTCCTGAGACAACAATAAAGATCTCTTGAGCTCATAAAGTACCCAGAGAGGAGAGATATCACTCAACTGTAGAAAAATAGCTGAGAAAAATTATTTTTCTTGGCACTAATCACCAGGTAAATCTGCAAAAAATGTCATTAAATGATAAAAAGCTACACACCACTATTTTCAAAAACAAGAATACACTTTATCAAACAAAGTAATAAAATAATATGAAAAAGACAAGACAAATTAGCTAGGGCAATAATTAGGAATGCCAGACATTCAGAAGAGAATATTTGTTCAAATTGCTAAGATAGTCAAGAGACAGAAAATTTGACTCCCAGCAATCCTGCACTGCTAACATTTCTTTTTTCTTTTTTTTTCCTACTACAAATATACAGCAAAAAACAAACCAACCTACCAGATATATTTTTATATTATCGGCCCTTCCCCAGAACAATTCTGCTTCAAAACCACTCATTAAGCTGGAACTGGCAAAACCCAAAGTTCCAGGCTTTTATTCTCAGCCAGAGGGTCCACATTTCTCCATGTCCTTGTAACAGCTGTTCCCACGTTGCCTCATCAGACAAAGGAAAATGGGAATTTTTTGACTTTCCTTGAAACATTTTCACTTTCAAGGACAGATAAGACATTGTGTTATTAGCCCGACAAGAGGCCACACCAAATGCTGCTTCTTCAATTTACAGAAGGCTCTCACTGCAGGAGGTGCTGATTTTGGGGTGTCACTCCCCCCCGCCAGCTCAGCACTGGCAATGGCACCAAAAGAAGCTTTTCTGCTCATTCAGCATCTGTGGTGGAATATTTGCCAAGGGTTTGATCTTGGCCTCTTGGTTTGTGCCTACAGTGCCCAGGATTCTCAGAAGCCTCACAGCCAAACTTTTTCTGCTCTGGTGTTGCTGAGCCCACCACAAGCCACGTTTTTCTGGCAGTGTAAAACCAGCAAATCCTACAGCACTGATGTTTCTTAGATTCTTCTGATGCTCTGCTTACAGTCCAACATGATCAGCTTTTGCAGCTTTCAGGAAAGAAAGCAAGCAATTCTTACCAAAGAACAGCAATCTGAGAAATTAAAAAAGAAAAGGAAAAACCAGATATGAACAAGTGGTAAAATTGTATTTGCAACCCTCTCCTCTAATAATGTAGTATAGCAGCCATCTCCAACCAACTCGTTTTTATCACATCATACCAGACAAAGTGATATATACAGGAAACATTAAAAAACAAACAGATACTAAAAAAATCCTAAACTATGGGTATGCAGAGCCAAAATATTAAGGACGATGTGCATGTACTAAGTACAGTTAAAAACTGGAGCATGGTAGATATATATGTGTGTGTGTATATATATATAAAAATCATCTAGGAAGTTAATTTAATTTTTGCATGCATTAATTTCCCCATGTCCTTATTGTTCCTTATAGAATCCTTCACTTCCTAATTCCATGTCTCATACAGCCATGCAACAAAAACGTGGTTAGGTTGCATATGGTTACCTAGCAGAACGTCTATGGAAGAAAGTTTGCTGATTAAAATCCTATTTTAATCATGCAATTAAAAAGTCGAAAGTAATATTGCAATTACAATACTTGTAAAATGCATCTATGCAGAGAGCTAGAAGGCTGGAATGAATATGATATTCTGATCTCTTACTATACAGATGTAAAATAATTCTCAATCTGTTCTTGCCTGGGCAAGTCAGAGTCTGTGTAACATTCAAGATTAATTAGAAGGAACACATGTTCCTCATGAATGATGCCATGTCTAGTACTATATGTAAATTAATTCATGTCAGTATGGGCCATGTTGTATCATGATTTTTTTTTTTTTTTTGGAAAAGGATGTACAATTTTTTGACTGCAATTACTGTAGATCGTCTGTTGGTTTTACAATAGCTGTTGAGAGATTCTATAAAAATAAAACATTGGCAAATACATAAGTTGGTTTTCTGCTGGGTTTTTTGTTTGTTGATCTTTGCCAACTAACTGGGATAAGAGAATTTCTAAGATATGAACACATTATATTCTGTTTGGGCATCCATAACATGAACAGAGTGGTTATCACAAAGGCTCAATGGCAGCCACTTCTCCCCAGCTTATTGCCTTGAGGAAACAGCACTGCCTCCAACACCAAACACAAAATAACATCACATTACACATGCAGAACCCAAGGTCTCAGCTTTAACTGTCCTTTGATCTTCCATAACTGAAGGAAGTGTAAACCAAGATCAAGTTTATTAACTACAGATCAAAGTGCAGCCTAGTTCTTCCCTTTCCAACAGCAATTAAAGGCTGGAGGTAAATTTCTAGAGAAAGTTATTTTGAGATATTTAGGTTATTTTTGCAATCATTGAATGTGCCTTTCCAATTTAAAAACACAACTTCAGGACACTATGACCCATATTTCTCCCAGCTCTTACAGAGATCCCTGTTCTTCCTCTGGCATTGGGGTGTTTAATTTGGAGTTGGGACACACAGCACCCTGTTAAGAGCTAACAGAACCACTGCAGTAATACAGTAAAAACTTTGAGGTACAATAATTTTAAAATGCATTTTAGCCTCAAAATACATTCTTCCAGCTGATTCAGATGTACTGAGAGATTGCTGGTACAAGGTATTTGAAAACTCATTGAGTATAAAAAACCAAATATATTTCTCCAGCCTTGGAAGCATCTCGGAAATTGCCTTCTGTTCCCAGCATCATGTGAATTCATCACTTAAGTGCACTGCAAAACAAAATTCTGTACTGCAGTTGGATTTCACTTTTAGGAGCAGTTTAGTCACCTTTTATAACCCAAGGATTGTAATTCTTTACCATAGCAGCAGCTTAAAACACATTATAGTGTCTCATTTTTTTGAAACTTAATTGCAGAACATTCTTAATAGGGCCTGTAAAATAAAACACAATCTAAGTGCCATAAAAACCTTGCAGCTTCTTACACAATTAAATTCTTTGAATGAAAAGCACTATCTTGCAGTTTTGCAAGTCAAAGCAGCAGATGTATATGCTAAAACACAACTCAGGGTAAGCAGATGCCATTAATGATTGAGACTTAAGACTGAACTTTTTTCCAAATATAAAGCAATACGAAACCAAGATATCTGTGAATTACATGCTTTTTGGGGGGGCAATCATACAGATATATCAGTCTTGAAACAGGACAGATGTTTCCATTAGGAGTTTGACCATTCCCACAGCAGTCAGCAGCAGGTTTGGGGCACAGTTTGGGGTACAGGTGTCAGGAGCATAAGAGTGGTTCTTGTAAAGCATCACCACCCTCATCTTCCACCATGCTAAGTCAGCTCACCTAAAAAAAACACATCCTAAAGTAGATTTTATTTCTTAAAATACCAGTTGAGAGACAAGTGATAACAGCTAAAACTCAGACTACGTTCTTTATTAAAAAGAACACAGCTCTGCCTCTTCAAATTAACACTTTCACCCGCTCTTCTCCAGCTCATCTCCAGTATCCTCTGCTACATTCCAGTGCCACCAGACCCTCACATCAGTGGCTGGACTGCACCCAGGGTTCATCATCTTACAGCTGGTTTCAAACCCACAAGGCAAATTAGCATCTACCCTTAGAGATGCCCAGCAATCATTTCCATGCTATATTCAGCTCCCTCCTTATATTGGCAAGCACTGCTCTGTGTAAAGAGTTGGGTTTTTTAAAAAAAAAAAACATTCTAAAACCACAGGCAATACTGACACGTTTCCTTACATTCCCAAATTAGTTGCATAATGCTGCTGCCCTTTTGTAAAGATAGATCGCACTGGCACCTCAGAAATGGCTGCAGTTTCCAAGTGATGACAGAATTTCACATCCCCGCCCTATTCCCACCGAGTGCCAGGATCCTTTCCAACGCCTGCAGCAATGCTTTGAAGTAGGTGCAAATGCAGCAAATGCAAAAGATTAAAGGATTCTGGAGTTCATGGAAAGAGGTGCAGAGCTCACTATCACCAGGAAGATTCAACTCCACATTTTAAATTTTTATTTAAAGAATTTCATCATGAGTTACACCACAGTACCTTTCCTTGGGATATATTTTACATAACTGTCTATGCTGCCTGTGACTAAATCCTTAGATGCATAGAAATGGACACAAGTTCAGCTTTCCACCATCCCTCTCTGAGACAGTGCAGATCTCACACACAGATAACAGCACACCAAGAGCTGAAAGGTTAAAAAATGTTCAAAATAGACAGCAATATTACCTCAACATTTTCTTTTTTAAGCAGCTTTCACACAGACTGCTTAAAGGAGAAGTTTCACATTTAAAACATCCTCCTACAGGGGAAGCTGCAATATTTCTGACAGACATTTTCATTTTTGTTAGGCATTTCACTTACTCAGTATCCTGTCAGTTTAGGAACTAGGAATCAGGGGTTTCAAAAAATCAACTGATGACATGAGTTCCAGTCACTGTCTGTCCCTCCAAGGTGGCTTACCAAACATTAGTTAAGGCAGGGGGAGAGGAAAAGTGAGGTTGACAGTGGTTGTTTGTTTTTGTTTTTTTTGTTTTTTTTTTTTTTTTTAAATCCTTCAGATCACAACTGTTAGCCAAGTCAAAGTTGAATATTCAAGTAACAAAGGCTTCTGCTTCAGTCACTGTTGCTGAATTTCCTGGAGTGTACCAGTTGCATACCCACAGGGTATCACAAAATATGTTTACTAAGACATTTTGATCTTGGCCTCCAGAAGACACAGTATAACACAGGCTGCTGCAAATTTAGGTGGCTTTTAGTGTAATAGGTCATAAAAGACTCTCTAAGACTTTCTGATGAGTATACAGACAGTTGAAAATAAAGTTGATCAGCTACAGTGATATTTTATTTCTGTTGTTATCTAGAGATAAGTGTGACAGATTTGGAAACAGAACTGGTCTTGGATTAAAGACCATAAACAGAGCAGAGAAGCAGAAGTGCCCTCTGTTTCTCTTCAACTCTGGGTCTGTCTGCCCAAACCTCATCCTCAAACTCGAGCTCCAGCATCCTCCTTTCCCAGGTGGCATGTCTGACCCTTCCTAGTCAGGGTCTCAACACCATATATCCCTTTTCCTCCAGTCCTAATACCACAGGTCTGTTCTCCCAGCCCACCACAAAGTCTTTCACTTGCTGCCCCCTCCATGCCCCTTCCTTGCCCCCTGCCCTGCCTGCAGATCCCAGCCCTGCCCTGGGTGATGGAGAGCAAACAGCAGCGTGTTGGAAGCATCCTACGAGAGCTGGGCCACAATAACTACAGCAGGAGGCTTTTACATTCACTGAACTCTTGGATCCACAACTCCCACAAAAGTGCATGGAAGGCACGTGAAGTGTGCTGGAACCTTCCACCTTACAGCTGACCCAAATAAGCACCAGTTAGAATTCTGTTACCAATGCACTTTCATTCTAGAGTTGACACAAATTGTCTAAATACATTTAACAAAGGTTGAGTTTGGATTTTCTCCTAAGATCAGCATTGCTGAAATGAAGCTGAAGCAGATCCAGTTTCTCTTCCTGGACCTGTGATGCGCTGCTATGGTTCCACATATACTGCTATGAAATGTTATGATGTGATACCACCACAACAGATTTGTCCTGTTTCTAATACTTGTCTCCCTCTCCCATCCTAGACAGAACTGCTGAAACAATTTACACATGGGCATTACAAACCTCACTGTCCTTGTATAAACCCCTTCCTTTTTTGTCTGTTTCCCATTGCTTTATTAAAATTTAAGGAAGATAGGAAGACTGGGGAAAGGGAGGAAATGAGGGAGTGTTAGTTACTCAGTTTGGACACCTAGAAGTGCTGCAAGGTAGAGAACACAGTGTAACTAGTAGAAATATTTGTAAAGATGAGTTTAAAGGCCTAACACATAAACAGTGCTCTGAGTTAGTGCTTTATGCTTAACAGAGTCAGCATGAGAGCCCTAAGGCTACGGCAAAGTTAACAAGCATGAACAACAGAATTGCCAACACCAGGACACAGTTTATGTGTATCCTGTGCACATGCTTTTTCAAATGTAACTAATTTTTACTGAGGATAAATGGGAATACTAATGAATGTCTTAGCCTGTGGCACTGGGTTGGAGAGGTACCACGCACAATGAAAAAGTACAACAAAGTTAAGAACTTCTAAAAATACATTAGCAGTAATAGCAATTTTTAGCTTCTTGCTGTTTTGTCTTATATTTTCAGTGAGAACCAGTGAAGTCATCAGACTTAGGCAATGAGTTAAATTCACTTGTGAAGTGCAAGTCAGGCTTTTCTAAGAGGGTCAGTGCTGAGATACTTGTATTTGATCTGTCTTCTCTACAAGCTGGAGGACCATTCTCTCTCCCCTAAGCCCCACATCACACTAGGGTGGAACATAAACTACTACATCCTCAGACCTCCCCTGGGCTTAGGAGTTGAATTTATCATTTTTCGCCCATGCAGTCACACCTAGAGGCCCCAAGGAGTGAACAGCTAACACTGTTTAATCTAGTCTGCCCCCCACTCCTTCTCAACAAGTCCTTTAATAGCCCAAAGGTGTGAAGAGATGAAAGCAATACAGCAAAAGCCAACAACTCAAAAGACTAAATAACTCTATTCCCTGACTTGTGACTTCTAAGTTTCCTTGGCCAGTCCTCAAAGGTTCTTTCTGAGACCAGGAGGCCTTATCTGATGGAGCTCAACATCAGAAACTTCAAAGTCATGCTCTGCAGGCATGATGGGGAAATCAATCCAACTGTGATACACAGTTATTAGATCAGCTATTGCCACTCAGAAAAGAAACCTGTGAACCTGCCCGTGGAAGTGTCTGCTCAGTGTTCATCAACAAAAGAAAAAAATAGTCAGAGGAACAATCCTCCAAGGAGCAGAGAGTGAAACCTAACACACCTTCCTGTGTCTGTTGCTACAAATGGGGATGGTGGCATTCAAGTTTTGTTTCACTTTTTGAAACTGTATTCAGCTCTTCTTCTAATCCCAAAAGAACACTGGGGACAAGAAAATTCTATAAGAAAAGGGCAACTATGGATAGAAAATGTCATCAACGCTGAAAGAGACTAGAACTGTGGTACTCTTTCAGACTGGGAAAAATGGGTTTTAGATGGGAATAAACTATCACAACAGAGTTTTGGAGTGTAAAACACTTCTCAGCACTGGAACACTCCCTCAAAGCACAACCCTGAAGACTCAATTTAGGTACAGATTGCTATGGGCAAATCCCTCCCAGTCTCCAGCCAAAAGGTCATTAGTGGTGGCACACAGCAGCAGAGGAAAGAATTGTACACTACTTTCACCTCCACCACCTCAGCCAGAGGACAGGACCAACCCAGGCTGCTTCAGTGTTCCTAGCAGATGGTGTGAGCCAAGAGGCTGCACAGAGCACTGGCTAGAAGCTAAAGCTGCCCCCAAGATAACCTGCAATCTGAAATCAGGGATTGTGCAGAGATGTCACCTGCTCCCCCTTGCAGTGTAAGCAATCCTCTGGATGGGAGCCAGTCCCAGGGGCATAGAACTCTGCTGCTTGTTCACACATACATGCACAAGAGATTGAATGTGTTTTTCCTAGTGCAGAATTTTTATTCCAGAAAAATAGGGTTGCTGGGTATTCTCTCACTCCCGTCCTCTCTGTAGATGCCATGTAGTCTGAAGGGAATGAGAAAAATCTGTGCCTCTTTAAAAACTCTTTTTAAATGAATTTAACTCCTTCCCCTGCCTTAGGCAGAAGATTCAAACCAGGATGAACATGTGTTTTCATACTTTCAAGCAAGTTTCATCAAGACCAGGCTTACCAATGCAACCCAGAAGTAACACAATCAATATTTCCCTGTAATATGGCCTAAGCCATTGTAGAAGGCTTTTCACGTAAGTTAATGCAAAGAGCCTCCTCATTCTTTGAAATTTAAAACCAAGAGTTTCTGCCAGAAACTGTCCAATATTTCTCACCAAACAGATTTGGCCTCCCAACCCCACAAGCTCTTGATAAAAGCAGCTGTGCTCTTCCCTGCACAGCTCTAGTACACCAAACTCTGCATTTTAATGCAGCACTTTTCTGTGACTGTCTTTGGGCATGGTGAACAGAGCCTTTTTTCAGGCCTTTGTATCACAAGGTGATTGTAGACCTCAACCAAAGCCGGTGTCCTCTGGTGTAAGAGCATTGACCATGAAGGAAGCACACACCCACCAGAACTAAACTGACACTGAACTGGATGCTCGGCTCTGTCATAAAGAAAAAGAGCAGAGTGTGTTGTTGCCTTTCTCCCAGCCTGGAAATGAAACTTGAGATAAATTTAGTAAGGAGGTGATATTAAAGGAGATCTTTATTTGGAGGCCTTCAGAGGCAGTTATGGAAAGACGTCCACAGATGCCCATGCCCCCCCAGGGGTGAGTACCTTTTATAGGTTTTATGAAATTAGCATAATTGATAAAAAGCACCAACTAGGAGGACAGGTGGTGATACACTTCCCCCCAAGTCCCGCCCCTTCTCTGGAGTCCCTCCCTCATCATCAGTTGTACTTTGTCCATGAAAATGGATCTTCAGGAGCTGTTCTTGGCCTTGGTTCCCAGGAATAACCAAGATATAACCAAGAGCCTTGTACCCCCTGGGGCTTGGAGCTCTGGAATTTGACTTTCTGCTTGAGGAAAAGCCATGGAAAAGTACTGGGAAAACCAGTCACTAATACAATATGCTACAGAGCTACAAATGTATGTGTGAAGAATACAGAGAACATAGTAAAAAAAAATAGGCAAAACTTGAACAGCATCAGTGTGAGCACAGCAATTCTCCCAGTTCATGGGAGAACCAGCTCTAAGACTTCTGTATTGTAACATACCAGTCAGAAGAAAACGTAAAGGAAATGCTTCAAATACTGGTATAACATCTATTTTCTAATTCAGGCACTGAGGACAGCCTAAAGGTTGCTTGACATTACCAGCCCAGTGCTCCAGAACTGGTCCTGCAGGTCAAACTCCAGCATAAGTTCAGCTGTCCCTCAGGCATCCTGCACCATCTAACCTGGATTTTGTGTCTGACCTCTTCCAGGAGACACCAGCTGCCCTGCCCTGGATACCAGTATGCTATTAAAGGTTTCCAGGAGTCATGACATTTAATAAATTTGAAATTTGGGTTGAGGGGCGAATTGGAGGATGAAGATGAGGAGAACAGTGGGAAGAAGCTCACGGGTGGCTGAAGCAGTGGGTCAGCTTGTACTCCCCTGGCTGGCAGCCTCCCAAATCACCGACCTCCCAAAGAGCCAGGGAAGGATCTGTCACACAGCTTCACACCCCATTAACATGCCCTGCAAAGTCTACTGTCTGCACAGGAGGAAGCATCACCTCCTGAATCTTTATACCACTCACTCCTGTTTTGACAGTGCTTGATTATAACCTATGGTGCAAAAAATCAAATGCATTTGCCTTCCTGCATTGCAGAGTGAAGATATTTAGCAGATACACGGTATAACCTTTCAAAGTTACATCCAGATATTAAATTGCAGAGAAATATTCTGTTGACTGCTTCTAGCAAAACACAGAGAATTATTTTAACAGTCTCGAAACTATTCATTACTGTGGAAGAAACCAAAAACAGGCATATCTGGAAGAGAGCAAGATCCAACAATACAAAAATACAAACTCATGACATAGAGGACAGCTGTGGAAAACAAAATTAGCAATGCTTTCACTGGTCAGAGCACATACTGAAATGATAACTAGAAACCCAGAGTGATATTATTATGCTTTTGTTATATGACCTTGTCAGAACTTCACTTGGCTGGAGAAAGTCTTGTAGTTTTGTTCTTTCATTTCACCCCTAGAGCCAAGTATCACTTAGATACATTTATTTTCTCAGCATGTCATTTTTGGAAGTTGTAATTTTACTCAATACACAAAGTCATTTCTGTGTTCTCAAAAAAAAAAAAAAAAAAAAAAAAAAGAGCCTCTATCCAAACTTGTGCATTGTGCATCTAAACAGTAAGGAAAATCATTGCACTGAGAAAGCATTTCATTACCAGCCATTCAGACCACATCTTTGTTGAAAAATTGTAATGAATAGCATATTTATACTACAGGCTTCCTTATGTTCTAAACTATGTTTTGACCACAATATCCACACTCAAAAACCTTCCTGTCCACTCTTGCACATCCCACAATTGTTACAGTATAGAGTGAAATTCCTATTTTGCTTTCAACGCAAATTTCTAAACATACACATTTGCAGCATAAGTCCTGTTAAAATGCTGGGAGGCAGAGCCCATACATTTGTTCTTTCTGTATCCACATGGCCTGTGCTGCTTTCCACTTACCTGGTTAGCAGCCCTCTCATTCCTTCTATGAAAGCTGCTGTGTTAAGTTGACCAATGCCTGGCATGTCCTCAGTACCCTTCCAGTTGCCCAAGGGAAAAGCTAAAATTGTAGATAAAACTTATCGTGGCCCTGTATTCATTAGATGTCCTGAGCAGTGCTGGACAGGCACTGGAACAGTAACACCTATCAGAGATCAGTAGAATAAGGGTCAATTATAAATAAGAAAGCAGAAAGGGCTTGAGCCAGATGACCTCTGAAGGTACCTGAATCATTCCTCGGTTTCCAGGCCATTATTAGCAAATTCAGCTATGGCAACACTGCTGACACAAGATCAGACCTCCATCATCTCTTTGGCCTTGCAACTATTTGAACTGCCTGTCTAACAAACTAATTAAACCTTTTCCTGCTAAACACCATCTGGTCAGCCTGTGTCACAAGCCACTGCGTGACAATATAAGTTAGCAGAAGGGACAAGGCAGAGGGTCATGTCCAAAAGGTCAGCTCCTCTTTGCTGCCTTTCTCTGCAGGTGCTCATAGCCCTCATTTTGCTCAGCAAACACCCACAGAATGGTGATCAGCTTTTATAGACTTCAAATACTCACACACACCTTGTAGCAAATGAATTTTGGGAACCAAACTACCACTGCAGACTTGAGTAGGGCTTGGGCAGCCTGTGCTTTCCAAGGCAAGCATCCTTCACCAGCCATTAAAATATATATAAACCAACTTCCACTCCAACTGGCCATGACACTCTGGGCTGACATCTCCCAGATAACACCAAGTTTTTGCCACAGGCTTCCTGACCCTTATCAGAAGAAGCCAACCACAGACAGAATTTCCCCATCCCCAGTGCTGATTTCAGTGTGTGATGCCAGCCATATGTCACCGACTCGACACACCTGCTTCAAGGGCAATGAGCTAGACTGTGACTTTTACCAAATGCCTTCACCCTGCCAGGAATTAATTTCTCCCTCAAGCCCTCCTGACATTTCTGTGGATCAGAAACTGTTAATTAAGCACTTGCAGTCGTGTCCTTTCTCCCGGTTTGCATCCTAATGCAACACCAGTGCAGCTGCAAGCCAGAAGCGTTCACTGCCTTGATTCCATCTGGGTTTGACTACAGCAAGGAGCAGAGCTGAACTCATCCACTCATCCTAGAACCCTTCTCTGGTGTCATAATGGACCAGAGAACCCTGACATGAACCTAGTGCACCAATTATGACACAATTAAATCCTTGAGGAACGTACAGAGCCCACAACTGCAGCTGTACTGCCATGGGCACACAGACACCATGCAGCTCTCCCCTTGCAAATCTGCAGCTGTGCTTTGTGGGCTTCAACTGGCTCACAGGGAGCCTGAGAGCTGCTGCAGATGCCTTGAACTGACACATGGGAGAAGTTTCCAGCTTAATTTAAAGATGATATTTTTCTGATAGATTTTTATCTTACATATACCAAAAAAATTTGCACTCCTGGAGGTTTTTTCCAAAAAATTGTTTCCCTGTATTTTGCCTACATGCACAGGAGAAATACTTTAAACAAACCTGCTCCTTTAACTGTTTCCTTAAGTGGATGCTATTGCAATGAATTATCTTTCTTTAGCCACAGCTGCCTCCCAATGGATTTCTTCTGTTTCTTACAGGGAATTTAACAGCAGTCTCTCCAATCCAAGAGAACTGACAAACTGCTTTAGTTTAGTGAGGCTCCATGCTGGGAGAGTCCCAGAACTTCCTATTCTTTACAAACAGCATTTCTTTTCAAAAGGTGCAGAGAGTTTGTTTCCATATGCTCAGGATTTCTCAATACTGCTGTTCTTACAAACTGGTAAATGAATGCCTCCAGCTAGCAGTAACATTTCTATCAATGTAACAGCCCAGCCCACAGGGATCTAATTTACTGAAACTGGTTAAGTGCTACACAAACATCATCTAGAGAGATTAATTGGCTGTTAAAGTTTGATTGCTTTGCAATCCCTTGGTGATGGTTGGAAAATGAAAAAGTGATCTTTTGTCATTACGTAAATACCTTAAGGTACAGTATATATGCAAGGCTTTGTGTACATTTTATAAACACAGCAAGTCTTCAGTGGGTAGGAGAGCCATGACCCATTTATTTATACTGAAGTTTATTTAGTATATTCATTATGGATGACATTTTCCTGAAGTTTATTTAGGAGCAAAGTCTTCCCAGGCTGTAATTAATCCAAATTAAAACACATTTATGCTGATCATTAAAGCAATTTGTTGCAGACAAGTTTCCATTTGATCATTTCCCAAAGTCTGTATTACTGTATTCGGAATCTTCCATTTCCTAAGTGCAACTTCTCATTTCTTCTTCTGAAAAAAAACAAAAGTAAAAACACCACAAGCCAGATACCCCGGCTTCTGGAATTTTTCCACTCAGAGACTCCCTGAAGTTATAGGGGAATTTGGTGTCACTCTTCTATTACTCAGTTTTCTCCACTTCTGGTTTGTAAAACTCTTGCTCAACCAAGAGTTTTATAACCCTGGTTTTCTCAGGGGAGAGCCCTAATCAGATGTGAGGAAAGGTGTACAGAACAGCTCAAGGCTCTGTTCACTGCCCATGCTACAAGATTCTGTGAGGAATCAGGACTAGAGACCAGCCAAAGGAGCTGTCAGTGTGACCATTCCATCCAACTTCAGCAAATGAAAATTGCTGATTTACACAGTGCAATCCCTTGGATATAAGAAACTACCTTTTCCTGAGAAATTGTCATAATTTTTTCACAAGCCACCTCATTGACAACAGGTACATCTCCAATACCTACAGGCATGCTCAGAGGGATAGGTGCCCCTCATTAGTGTTTGTAGGAATGTTTAGGATGGTGCAGTAAGGATCAGAAATACACAGGCAACAGAGAAAGAACAAGTGTTATTAAGATCAGAGTGGAATTACTGAAATCACTACGAGCAATGTGAATTTCAAAAAGAAATGTTTTTCAGATTCAGGGGACTCTGAAGCTCTTGCATAGTATGAAAAATCCTTTTTATTCTTAGGCTCAGGAAAATCTGATCAGGAATCAACAATATAAAATTCTCAGCATCCCACATTAAATTGCTTTTCCACTGATATATGACTTAATATCCATAATAGTTCAGCATCTGGGTTGCATGGAAAGCTTTAATACAGAGGGTGGAGAAAAACTAAGAACCATAGCACAGACTTCATATAAAACAGTCTTAAAATAGACTTTCCAAAGGCAGGGCATGAAGAATTTAAACAATTTGCAGATAGCAATACATTTGTAGTCTGGATATATGAACAAAAACCCACTTTGTTGGATGCTGTATGAGTGTGACAGCCCATTTATTGAGGAATTTGCACAGTTCTGAAAGAGAGAAAACTGAATAAACCAACTCCTCCAGCTGGGGTGTAGGGAAGGGGCAGGGAGTTAAATCTGTAGTGAAGTCCACAGCTTCAGAGGAGGAGGAAAATAGGCAATGGCCTTTTGGGAAAAGCAATGGAAAAATCCATGATTGTGTGCATTAACAGACACTCCTAAGTTACCATTGCAGAACAAAGTGCTCAGATACCACGGTGATGAGATGTTATAAAACAAAGAATGAGTACCAGCTTACAGAGTAAAGGCTTCTAGCAGAACTGTCCTGGACCTAGCTTGTTTAAAATGAAACAACCAAAAACCACCAAAACACACCAAACACACCAACACAGCCCCAGAAGACATCTCCTGGCAGAGGAGGTGCCTAGCTCAGTCCTTCAGAGCACCTTATCTGCCTTGTTAATTAGAGCTTTCAACTTGCCTTTGGCCATTTCATCAGATCTTGGGCCAGCAGAGGGAAGGGAGGGAAGTTTGAAGTTTGGAAACCAAGTTCTTCCAAGCTAAATGCAGATGTCAGTTCTGCCCATTTTCTCAAAAGCTGATGTACACATCCTTCCCCTTACCACCCTTCTTTTCTACCACCATTCCGTGATGCTTGGAGAGCCGTGCACTATCCAGGAGCACTCAGTCCAGAAGGTGCCACTTGCATCCAAAAGATTATCACGGGATTTGGCAAGTGAGATATGCTGGAGGCCAAGATTAGCAGGGGAAGAGGGAATTCACTGTTTGGAGCTGTTAATTATCATCTACCAAGAAAATCTTCTGCCACTGAAGCCTCAATTTGCACTCTAGGGGTGAACACACCAAACTCTACTTTAAATTATTTAAAACTATCATGCAGCTGGCTTGGATCATGTTTGTGTAAAATAGCTGACTCAAAACCTCAGATTGCTTATCCTGTTCAGACTACATTCCTCACCCATTCCTGTATTTAAATGAAAGGGTTTCAAAATAGGCACCTATATCACTTAGGAAAGAAATACACTTTAAAAGAAGTAATAAAACTGTCTCCTTTCTGCAGTGAAAAGGATCCTAATTGCCTCACGCTTACTAACACCTCCCAGATTTATGGTGCCAGTTGGATTCATCTCCCTCATATCCCATTAAGAGTGGCTATTTCCTGTCAAAGATACACTGAGCAGACCCCGTGCTCACGCTCTAACCCGCAGATAACGAGAATGGCAGCTCCCTTATTTACACTGCACTCCTCTGGCAGCAACACTGTTTGCCTTCTTTGCTGCAGCTGTGCATGTTGGGATCAGCACTTCAAGGATTTTTATGTTCACTTGAAAGTGTCTTTCCTGGGCAGCACGCTCTGGAATCTCACCCATTATATACGACACTTTAAACTGGCTCCTGCCTTTTACAGCTTCCTAACTGACTGTGCTGCAATTTATGAGCAGAAACCCCAATGATCTGCATCTCCTGTATCTAATTGCAGCCAGGGAGGCTGCAGCATTTGTTGTGCCTTTTCATTGATTTCTAGCCTCGAAATCCTTGCTGTGTACAGCATTGTCAGAGGCAATTACAGTACACGTGTAAAGCCTGGATTCCACCACAGACCCTGAAATCTGACACTACAGAGACCCTTCAGAACCTGTAATGTGCACTGATGGTTCCAATTTCCTTTCTTGGCCCCAAATCCTCTCCCTCCTCCCCTTCCCACCAAGTCTATTGGGCTGTTCAGTTTGTACAGGTTTTTGGGGGTTTTTTTGTGTTTGTTTTTTTTTTTTAATGAAACCAATACCCCATTTTCTCAATATTTTTAAGGACTTTGGGCACATTCAGTGTACAGTTTTTGTCATCTGGCTTCTGTTGAGAGCAGCAAGATAATGATAACAGAAGAGCTGCCAGCACTTTGTAATGCCCAACATCATCTCTACACAACTTTCCTCAGAGATTTCACAATTCTGGAAGGATCTGGTTGGCTTTCCATACTGCTTTGCAGCCTGCCAACTGGACTGGTTTGGAATTCAGGAGGTAAAGAGTTAATCGTGTGATATTTTTTCCAAGTGTTTTCTCATTTGGGCCATTAAAATTCACTTAAACTTTAAAACAGCTTCTAAGACTTTCCACTTGAATGACATCAAACAGTGCAGTCTAAAGTTTTCCAGTATGTTACTTGACCCCTCAAATGAAGGCGTTATATGTTAGTCACATTCTAGACCTCAGGAATCTCTTAAACTTCAAGGTTTTATTTATTTGTTTTAAGTCTGATTAAAGCTTTTAATCTCCATTTCCTTATCCAATACTGGTAACCTGTTATGTTTGCCACATACTACCTGCTATTTCTATTATCTTAAAACAATTTCTGTGTGAAACATATCTGAATGATGACTAAAAGACATCTTTGAATTTCCAGAATACAGTTACTGCACCTGCAAATCTTTCATCATAAGTCTGAAAGATTTTCCCATATTTTTTAAACATTGCTTTTTCACTGAAGGGGTTAATAGAATCCCTTGCAGTACAGTTTGGATTTTTAAATCTAAAGTAACTAAAAAGTTATTTGACTTCCACAGGCAGCCCAGTGAAGGACTCCCTTAGTGCCACAATCTAATAGCATTCACAGCTTATATTAGATTGTTTTAGCAGTGATTAGATTGAAACCATACACTGCATGCTTTTTTCAGCTATGTTATAGGAAAATTTTTCCTTAAGTTTCGTTTATTTTATAAAGTTGAAGAAATAAAATATTTAAAGTTGAACATCACAAGAGCTTATGGATATTTACTTTTACAGATCCTAACTTGGTGTACTACTTTTCTTCTGTGATGTTCAGCCTAATGCCTCCATTCATGCTATCACAGACAAACTTGAAATATCATCTATCCTCTGCTCACCCCAACAATTTGGCCTTTAATTCATAAGATATCACATACAAATGTGAAAGAGCTTAACAGCATTCCAGTCTTTTACTGAAAATTACAAAAAAGCAACACTATACTTGCCATTTTTCCACTGAGCTGCACTTTCTTTAGATCTTTTTGGTAAAGGGAGCATTGCCCACTCTTTAAAGCAACAGAGGATTTACATTATGAGAGGCTGATTCTTAAGGTCTCTGCTCAAGCAAGAGAATAACACAGATACATGGCATTAGAGGAGATTGATAAAAGAATAGGTGAAGCCAAGCCCAGCACAGATTCTCCATTTTCAGTTTTATTAAGAGCAGCACACAGAGGGTAAAATTTATTCCATTTTACCCTGGGGGTAGAGAGAAGGTGTGGGACAGTAGGGGTGAACAAGGCTACTGACCACATTTTCTCTATTAATTTCTCTGTTTTTCAACACAACACACACCCACAGATACTGTCTGGGTTGTGCCACAGTACCCTTGAAAGGAATAATGTCCTGTACACTTGCAAACAGAACACCAGATCAGAGCACTCATGTCAGTGTCAGTAAAGGGACAGATCAGTTTTGTTTTTACTAAACATAAAATAATGACAACTCTTATCATCCCCAGGCCTTTCCCACCCAATTCTCCTTATGACTTCTCAAGCAAGAGTAAGCTCATTTGCCAGAATAAGCACAAAGAGTGTTGTTACAGCCCATTTTGTTCATTTTTTCTTATTAATTAAATTCTGACACACAAAGGCCAAACTCAAACAAAATATGCACGTTCCACAATGTCAGCCATTGAAAACCTGCCTTACCCAAGCAAGCATCTGTACCTAAATATCATTAAATATTACACAGATATGTATCAACATATTGATTGCCTGCAAAAAGGGGTTCCCTCCACTTCCATGTCAAAAAACCCCACAAACAAAAAATACTCCCCACATTTGGGGTAAAGCCATTCTCAGGTTAATCCTTTGCAGAACAAAACTTTCAAGATAGACAGTTCAAATTAATTAATTCTGAGTATTCCTATTAACATTTAGAGACAAGCTTTCTAAACATGGTCCTGACAGCAATGCCAGGATTGTAATTCTAAAAGGATACACAGATGCTGATCAGCCCCTAAAACCAACAGCCCTGGCATTTTTGTAAAACAGCTGTCCCTGCAAGCATTCACCTCTTAGCACAGCCTCAGAATTATAGAATTTCTTGTCATTCCTGAAGGAATTGCTCTAATATCCTTGACACTGTGTTTGTGTGGCAGATACAGGAGCACAGAGCACAAATGCAGACTTCCAGGAAATTTCACCTGTGCCTTTATTGTCTTGTTTTCACCAGACAACTGCAAATATCCGGCTCTAGAGTTATAAATGTCTAATTTATTCATATTAACCTTACTGAAAGCCACTACTCTACTGATGTGTCCCTCTGGAGAATTCATGGCTCCAGTTGCCCAAGGTACTTTTCAGCAGTCTATTTACTGAAGCAATACTTAAAAAAGGAAAAAACAACCAGAAGATAGAAAAAAAATAGAAAAAGAAAACCAAGACAACACAGAAAAATGCAAGAGTTCTCAGGAGACTGAATTTAACAGCATTTGTAGACCATAATGTGAAGACCCACCTCCCTCAAGTGATTGCTGTAATTTCTTCAAGAAAATTACAAATAGCATTTAAATTTATTTAAAATAAGGTTAATTAAACTGAAATGCTTGACTACAGTTTCTTTCCCTTGCCTTAGGAATAAAAAACATACTCCAAAGTGAAAAGCATCAAAAATTTTGAAGACTGGTTTGTTCAAAACATTTGTTCATATCTCAGGTTACAAAGGAAATCTTTACATCATTTTCCCTCATATGGGAATATTATAAGGGCATATTAATATTCCCTTTAAATTTCCCAATACTTGAAGCTGAATATCACAGCCCTTTCAAATTACATAAAGAACAACTTGGCATGAAATTAATGTGGATGTGGGGCTTTGGTTATTTTTAACAAGTATTTCAAGCACTTTTTTCACTCTTACCATGCAGCAAGAACTAAGAACATTTCAGTCAAAGTTTAAAAAGGCATTTGACTGAAAATTGGAAGTGGTTAACATCCTGATGCAATTTTAACTGTCACGTGAATATCTAATTGGGCAATCTCTTGCCTTAATGGACTGTTTCTAAGAGCTCTGTCCCCACAGCTAATGACTGATTCGGTTTTTACAGCAGAACTAACTCAGATTACACTTCTTATCAATTCTAATTCATATGATCTTATGAGTTCCTTCAGAAAGTGTAGCCATTTACCAGGCTCCTATAAGTAGATATTCCTCACACATTCCCAGGGGGAGTGCTTGGGGGAAGGTGTGTGTGTGTGGTGGGTGATATGAGACCTCCTGCAAGCATTAGGTGCTATAAAAACCAAATAACACTTAGGTAAAGCAACTTCTCCCCAACACCCCTGCTTTATGCTTTTGAAATACACTCAGCCAAGCAGCTGCTTTTTAAATACCCCAGAAATGGTCAGGATACTACACAAACTGTAGCATACCCCATAAATCTCACTGTATATGCACTCATCACTCAGATGCAATAGCGATGGGTATATTTTAAATTTCACATCATCCCATTATCTAGCAACACCAAATGCAGACAACTGTATAATTTCCAAAGACAGCTTCTTGGCATATTAACAAAAGTTATCTTCTTACTAATAAATTAAACAACTTTCATTTTGAACCCAAAAAAAAAAAAAGATATTGCTCTATGCCAAGATTATAAATTTATGGACTCTGAGAAATTAAGGAAATGTTATCTGTTCAGAAAGAAGTCTCTGCACACAAAATAACTCCATTCATTTTCATGATCAGCCTTTTGTTCCAGTCTCCACATGAAGCTCTACAGCTTCCTCCCACCTTTTGTTCCTAAATGTAACTTTTTTTTATAAATAAGGAATAAATATGGACCCAACATCAGTGACTTCACCCAGCTTTGACTCTGACCCATTGATATTTTAGAAGAATACCAGGCAGATGGACAAATGCAGCAGCTCTGTGTCCCCTGCACTGGGGGAAGGCAGTCAGGAGTTCAGTGATGGCCTTTAAATGAAGCTCAGAGGGAGGAGAGACCCAGTGCCAGGACAGGGCTGGCCAGAGGGACACAAGAACCTTCTCAGGATCCAGCCCTAATCACTCTGCTTAGCACAAGATCATTCTCTTCATTGCTTTACTGAACAGGATCTGCAGCCTTTCATGCAAATTTGAGTGAAGAGGCCTGTAAATGTACACTGATCAAACTGTATTTACTACAGATTCAAACTCAGTTATGCTCCATAGGAGTGTTGCAACCCAAAATAAATGACAAAATAAATCACTTTTTTAAATGGCTTTGATGTGACTGTAGAAAAAGCCCCTTCTCTCACCAAGACATTTCATATTCTATTAAGTGACCTAACCTAATCAATTAAAAAAATCATTAAATGCTACCAGCAGTCACAAAGTAGAAGGACAAAGGAAAGACCAATAATTAACGAAGGTCTTACAAAATTGAAAACACTACAAGGATTCGCTTGTGCTGAACTTTAGGAGGAAATTCAAAGCTTTAGGTGTTTAATAGGGTTTTTATTTGTCATTTTTCTCTGGGTTTAGGAATTGGGGTCAAAAGTGGAATTATCGGTTTGTTCTGAGCCATGACAGTGCACTCTTACCTAAACCCCTCCTGTGGAATGCTAGATGAGTTCCACTGAAAAATAATATTTTGGAGTTTTTGTATTTAATCAGATACTCATACCTGCACCAACACAAGTTTTACAAGTTTGGGTATTTCATCTGAACTGAGGCTGCTCCTGCTGGTTCCAACATCCCAAACCCAGGGAAACAGCAGCAGAGCCCATGAGGAGCTGCAGTCATGAGCCATTTAAGTAGGCACAGACTAAGCATCTGCAGGAACTTTACACTCCAAGCTTTGGTGGTTTGCTTTTTCTTTGCACTAGTGCTTGTATTTTTACTATGTGGCAAAAATATCTCGAGGCGTAGGTTGAAGGGGTTTTAATCTATGACTTGTTTGACTTCAAAACAATAAATAAAAAATAAAAATCAATTAGAACAGCCAGGAAAAGAGAGCTGCTTTTGTTGGCTTCAAATGAAGGAGTCTAATATATCCTTTCATAAACAAACCTCCTCTCTACTAAGGTTTCTTGTAAGAACAAGGCAGGCTTCAAAAGAGGCTCAGAGATTCAGTGAGGATAGAAACCCTAAAGTTCAGAAAATTCGTTTGTCTGCAAAGCAGGGCTGGAAGTCCCAAGGGAACAGCTTGAGTGAGACTTTCTAGTACTTACCATGCCTGTTCAAGCACAAAGGGCACTGCAAAAACAACCTCTCAGGGTGCTTTTTAGGAAACTCCTCATTTTCTGCTGAACTAGCCAGAACCCAGTAATTTCAATGCATAAAATGATGAATAGAGAAGCTGGCTGCCCTCAAAGGTAAACAGAGGTCAAGGTGGAGCTTGGCAAGCAGCTAGGGTTTGGTTAAAATACCACCCCCCCAAAAAAAGCTGTTTCATGCAAAACCACTCAAATTAAAGGAAGTAATTTACATAAAGATTTTGTAAACTATTTTGTTCTTCTTCCAGGAATAATCTCCTTGATGAGTTTAATGGCAGAAACATTATCAGATCAGAACCCTTTTAGGGAAAACCAAAAAAACCACGATTTGTATGTCTTATAAACTGAAACCATGATATTCCATTGCAATGTGACCAGCTGTGGATATACCTGTTCAAAGAAGAGAAGCCTACAAATCTCCATAGATTTTATTTAGCATCAAACAAATTGCAAGTTATCTGCAGTCATCAACAAGAAAATAAGGTTAAAAATCATTAAATATGTTATTTCCTGCTTATTCTTCTCTGGATGTCAATAATTTTATCAAAATTGGCTGTTATTTCTTGAACCACAGTGCTAGATCTTTGCGTTTGTAGCACACACCAAGTTGCAAAGGAAAACAGACAAACAGTACATTCTTTCAAAATATCTTTATGCTGTTCCAAGTCAACAAGAGCCTTGACTGGACAGCCAGACCTTCACAGGCCTCAGCCAGTAACCCATTGAACAGCACAGGTGCTCAAAGGTAAGACCTGCAGGGTTCCTGCTTTTTGAGTGTATAGATGCAGTTAGTAAAACCACCAAAACGGGGGTAATGAGAACAGTTTTGCTCTTTCCACCTCCCAGGTAATCCCAGTTTAATTTCTGCCTAACCCCACATACAACTTCACTCCTCTTCTGGTGCTTAGCTTTCTCTTCTCCAGCTCCCTTTTAGCCTTAAGACAGAAGGTGAGGACTGCCAGAGGAAGGGAAGGAGGAGTGGGAGGAAATGCCCTTCCCCTGCAGCCTGGGACTGAGCAAAACAGGTTTTCAGAAATTCCCCACTTGCTCATCTCAGGCAGTGCCAGAGAAAATAACTGTGGAAAGCAGTCACCTGAACCCATGGCCAGACTCCTACATACAAACCCCACTGGCCTCTGCCTGCCAGACAGGATCAAACACGTTCCTAGCTCCAGGGATCCCAAAGTGACACTTTTCATACATCAGCCTTTCACAGAAATAGAAGGAAATCAATCACAAGGGTTACTCATCACACGGTCCTAAGGATCAGCTGCTCGTGGTGCCACTGGCTTGCTGGTGGATGCAGGAAGGGGGCTGAAGGTGGATTTTCATTGTATAACCCAAGAGATACCTATCTACCATCTTTATGGAGCAAAATCTGATCAGAGGACTCTACCTCTACCTATGGCCAAAAAAAGCTTTGCAACAATGCAAATCAAAATGTCCTTGCCTTAGACAAACATTACAAATAGATATTTTGCTTGCACTTAGAAATAAGAGGCATGTTCTGACCCAGGCAAGTCCAGGCTAGGTTGCCCCTGACCTTGACTAATCTTTTCTTGGCATGTTTTCCATGTGTATCATCTCCCCAGAGCACAGCACACAGAGAGCTTCCAGTTACTAATGCAGCTCTTCTCTCCTAAACATGCCCAGATGATGAGCTGGAATCTAGATTTTCCATGAAACTTATTGTCATAAAACCTTTAAGGGAAAGGGAAGGCTGAAGGATTGAAATGAAGATATTTAGAGGAAAATATGGGATAAAGGAGAAGAGGGAAAAATTGAGATTCAGGTTCCAAAGGAGAATGGATCAATTCTTAGAGGAGATACTAAAACAAGAAAGAGTGGCAATGCTAGGGAGAATGGGATAGAAAATAAGAAAGCATTAGTATAGAAATCACCCCCCAGGAGAAACCCTGCATCCTAGGAGTAAGTGAAAGGGGGTTTCCACAGGAAAAAAGGTGCTGTGGCTCTACATGCAGCAATATTTGCATCTGGCTCTGACCTACCCTGCAAGAGAACTTGGAATCAGGGGTTTGGAAGGGCTTTAAGCATTTCACCCCACTGTATTTATCATTTTGTGTTTTTTTAGTCAAGACCACAATATTCATTTTTGCAAAATCTAAACCTGTTAGATGTCACTGAAAGGGTGAGCTGTCACAGTGACCTGTGCCCAAAGAGGTGCCTGCCACAGAGCAGACAAAGCACTCAGATCACCCAGGTCAGTCAATCAGCAAGGAAAAGCTGGATACACAGTGCTCTAGTGCCTAAAGAAGGGGTGGAATAACCTGCCTTAGCCAAAAACCCTCATCCCTGCCCTAGAGCTATGGTTCATCAGATAACTGAATTCACATTCATACAGCAACTTTTATCCTAGGATCCCAAAACCACTTTATAGGCCATGCATCCAGCATAATTTATCTATTCATACATACTCTCCAACAGATGTAGCCACACCAAAGTAAGAAGTAATATTTCATTTTAACCAAGAGGTGAGGATGGAGTGTTTTCTTAAACCAGATTCCTCCTGCTAACCAGAGAAACACCACATGCTAAGTAATAGAATTTTCCTTATTCTGAAATAAGATTGTAATTATTCCCTAATTTTGCCAGCTCCTATGAATCATAAGGAAGAGATTAAAGCAAAAGTAAATATTGGTTCCTTGTCCTATTTACAGTAATCATCTCAAACAATGAAGCTGCTTGAGTCACTTACATTATTAGAAGGTGTATGTGGTTGTATTGTCCTCATTAAATTTGCAGATAAGTCCCTGCAAACCAAGTGTTACTCTGAAGAATTACTGAAGCCTAAGCAGCAGCTGTGCCCATCCTACCAATATAATGCAATTTTTCTGAAAATTCAAATGCAGCCTGTTCCCAGACATGAGCAGAGTGGCAGCGGAGTATTGCAAAGCAAGAGAGGGCTGCAAACCTCACAGATATCAACAGCCTTACATTTATCAGCAGCTAAAGATTTCCAAAGTGTGCTGAATAAAAAAGAATCCACCACTGCTCAGCCCCCCCTTAAAACACACCTCTGCTCAAAACTGGCTACTAAATTAATTTTACAGGAGAGCCTTAAGTATCCTGAGCAAATAACACTACTACATCCTTCTGGCAGTCCTTTCATCCCAGAGAACACTGCACACATCACTTAAATCAAACACTTGTGTTTTCACTCTTGTTTTTTCAATGAGCAGATGTTTGAGCACTACTATCAGTGATTAGAGGAGAAGCAGCCAGAGAAGCACGATGAATAGCATGACGATGAGTGGGCACCATTTCAAAAAGTCTGTGCTTTAAATCCTTTAGCATTCAAGAGGTTTAAGTGCCATGATGCTCAGTTCATTTTATCACGATGATTTAAATAGCCTGTTCTGCTACTGTAAGTCAGATAGTCAAGGCCGTGAACATTTTAGCTATAAAAGCTTGAACAGCTAAAACACTGGTTGATAATTATAGGTGCACAATTTTATGGCAATAAAGATACCTTAAACTGAAAGCCCAGATTTTTCTGCCTTTAGCCTGGCAATTTTATTTACAGAAAATTAAAGTAAGACACACTGGTTCCTAAAAAAAATTTCAGTTACAATAACGCCTTACAAAAAGATACCCAAGTCGTACTTGTGCTGGCCTTTGAAACAAAAACCTCCATTCAAGTGAAAGAAAAGCAAAACAGTTCACACACAAATACACTTGACAGTACGAGTCTTTCAAGAAACATTGGAATAACAAATACACAAAAGCATTTTGGTGTAATCTCACTCGTTCTGATCTGAATGTCATAAAGGAAAAAGCAGAAAGTTAAAGTTCAAATCTGGCTTACCTAAAGTTTAAGTAAAAACATATCTTTGACACACTTCATTATACACACTTCAAAGCTCTTTAATTGGTTTTCTCTATAAATTCCACTTCACCCTTTGCCTAGAAGAAACCAGCTCACTCAATGGAATATGCAGCCTTTAAAGGCAAGTACTTTACTCTACTGGGGAATAAATATTGGAGGAAAAAAGTGAATGCCATATTCAACCAGACCAATGAAGGAGAATTATCACCATCTTAGAGTTCAGGTACATTGAGGGCTTGCTGAACTCTCCTTTTAAAGGGAAAAAAAAATCCCAAACCAAGTCTCTGGAGTTCAGAATAAAGGACAAAGGATGGTTTTTCATCTGTGAAATGCCAGCAAGACACAGACCTGCCATAACTGCAATGCAGGGACACTGTTCTGCTCTCCAGCCTGGGGAAAACATCACAGGCTGAAGACAGCCACAGAGCACATTCTGTGTCTGTGGCAATCTGTTTTGTACCCAGGGGGCTTCTGAGGTGAAAAGGAAAAAAAAAAAGTCAAAACACACACGCACAAAAAAAAAAAAAGGAAATAAGTCAAAGAGCATGCAAATAATTGTAGACTGAGCAGGAAAATGGAGAGGAACGTGTCTCAGTGCTGTCAGATCCCGAGGGTTTTAAGCCAGAAGTATTACCAGTATGATCCACCATCCAGTCCAAAATTCCCCAGCAACATAACAAGCTGGCTTGACAGCACTGCTTGCAAAAGGTAACACTTACATAAAAAACAGACACAC
The DNA here is from genome assembly GCF_021018805.1 of Prinia subflava. Taxonomy (NCBI): domain Eukaryota; kingdom Metazoa; phylum Chordata; class Aves; order Passeriformes; family Cisticolidae; genus Prinia; species Prinia subflava. The sequence continues at coordinate 8,860,283 of NC_086261.1, forward strand.
TTCCACAAAGGGTCACACAAAGAAAGAACAAGCAATGCAACATTTTTCCATGTCATCAGCATGGAACTCCACCAAAAAGCAGGACTGAATTTTAAAGTGACAATATTAAAGTAAAAGTTTTCTGGCTGTTTCCTGCATTTCAAGGCAAGCAACAGAATCTGAGTTGCAGCAAGTTCTCCCCAGCACATTCTAATCCTTCAAAAGCCTTTCCTCTTATGCCTGAGGCTTGGATGAGGGACCCCTGCTCTATGAACAAGCTCCTCACTCCTAAGTGTCCCCTTCTGCCTCTCCTTACCCACCATGTACCACAGTCCAAAAACCTCTCTTGTGACTGCACTCAACAGATCATTTTTTGCCCCTCCTTCCATATTATTTGTCCATTCATTTCTTAAACTTTCCCAAGCCCAAGTCAAACAGCTTTCCATCACAGCTAGAAAAGACACCTTGAAATCAGAACAGCTTCCTTGACCTCCTGCCTTCACTGGTCTCAGAGAGGCCATTGGAGAAAACACAGCCTTCCACTTACCCAAGGCGTTGCTATTTTTTATTTATTTAAAGTCCAGCACTGGCATTCAAACTCTTTACTAATAGTGCAAGGGAGACCACAACAGGTACAAGTTATAAAAGACACCAGAACACCAAAGAGTCTTCCACAGATGTGTTTCTGCATTATCTTATTTTCCAGAACATGTAGTTATCTTGTATGGCACATACCAATGTCATATAGTTCCCATTTCCTAAGTAAGATTTATAAATTTAACCAGATTTTCACCTCCCTTTTTAATCTCACACTTCTTCCCAATTAATCTCTTCACTTCCAAGTGAGATTATCAGGAATAGAGAGTTTTATTTCACCCAGTTATAAATCAAACTCTGATCAATACTACCCCCAAAGTTTGATGTTTCAAAGCTGCCTTTTCAACCACTAACAATAAATAGTAGTAACATTATTACCTCAATCATGACCATTTTTGTAACAGAAATCTCCAGTCACCTAGTATTATCATATTCAAGTAATTCAAAGGAACGTTTTTCTGAACCATTTCCTTAGATGTGTTGCATTCTTAAATGCCTGTACAATGCTTTTTAAGTGACTACCAAGTTAAAGAGAAAATGGTTTTCTGAGAATCACTGGGAATGGTTATCCCTAATTCCTTTTCCATTTTTTTAAAAGGGAATTTGTAGCATTACTAAAAAAACCTACTGCAGAAACAACACACAGTTGCCAGAGATCTTTGATCTTGGTCAGTACCTGCCACCCCATGTTTACTGAAGTGATTTATGATCAGACAAAATTCACAACTCTGCATATTCCAGTCACAGGCTCTCTTTAAGGCAATTGGCATCACCATGCATAAGAAACCTTGAAAAAAAGAACCACACCACTCAGTGACAGCAGTAATGAACCTCAGACATCCCAACTTGCTAGACAGTTTTTTTCAATGCTATCTTTGCTCCTGAATATTTTGCAGCCTGAACTAGTTTGTTGTCTACACATACTAAGCACCTCTCAGCACCATCATCTTCCCATATTCCAACACCATGAAGGCTGAATTACATCAGCCTCCTGCTCCCAGCACAGCTCTAGACCCCGTGGCCAGTCCATGCTGCTTTCTAATTAACTACTCAGGTAAAAGAGGTTGCTGCTGTCATAATCAGCCCTTTCAGGCTTTCATGATGAGACTTTAAATCTCTTCAGCACAGAACAGAACAGCTTAGATTGGTTAAGAGTCAATTGAAGTTTTTTTAATAAAAAGAACTACCTTCCACTGATCTGTGCAAATTTTATTTGCTTGATAGAGCTGACCAAACTCTGGAATCAATTGTTAGTAAGTGTTTTCAATGATACAAGCATTGGGTCGTGCTGCTCTTTGACACTAATTGGTAAGGTGGTGATGGGGTATTTGAAGGATTTCCAAACAAAAACAGTTCTACAGATATGAGTGTGCCACAAGGTGCAGGATTTACTTAAAGTTACCTTAAAAATGGCTTGAATGAGCTATTTTTAACTGGACATTCAGAAAAATAATCAAGCAGTAGAGAAAAAAAACCCTCTGCCATCCATCCAGAAAAAAGTTAGATGTTGTGAGCCAAGTGAAAAGGCAGCCACCACAAAGGGATCCACCAAAAGCAGAAGAGAACAGTTAGCAAGCAGCTCATGTTGAAAATAAGCAAAACGTGCTCATGACTAAAGCAGTGAATCGCAGCTATGAGAGTAGCAAGTTTCATTTGCAATTGAAAAATAAAGGGAGAGGATTTTCCAGCTCTGGCTCCAAACAGTATCACCTTGGACTGAAACGTAACCAAAATGTCACCTGAGCTTCTTCTGAATTCAAGTATGTTACTACATCATTGGTAATAAAACATCTAAATACTATCAGTGCTCCATTCACAGCCAGCTATAATTGTAAATAATAGTAATTACTATTATTTTTTTTCCCTGCTGAGTATACAGTTCTACAAGAAAGGCTTAAACACATCTTTAGTCTGCATGTTCCAGACTACTAGTGCAGTGCTGCTCCTAATTAGGCAAAGACAAAAGTTTGTGATGCCTCAGTCCTTAACTGGATTTAGGCAATTTCCTGCTTTTCCATCCGAGGCTGGGCAGGCCTGTGCTCTAATGTAGCAGCATCCTACTGGCAGATCCACTAATGAACCTGCAGAAGCCCATCAACCCAAGCAAAACTCAGCATTTGACACCGATTTAAACCTTTCCCTCTCAGCCCTCCAAGCCCCTTTTTGTCCCACACATCATCTGAGCCTTTCTTTCCAGCACCCCTTGACTGGGTCCAGACATCTCCCTGCATTTCAAAGGGAGATGTGGAGTGTCTGCCCTGGCAGGCAGGGTGCTGATCACCAGCATAAACACCGGGAGATAAAACAGCCAGGGAGATAAAACACCCAGGGACACCTCCCCAGCAGATCAACTCCCAAATGTGTGCAGCAAAGAGCGGGAAAGAATGAGGCCAGTGCTCAGAAGGTGAATGCTGAGCACAGGAGTTGCACATTGACAGAGGAGAACCAGAGTGTTCAAAATACTTTAAAATACTTGTTTCCTTACCAATAAGCGCCAAAGGAAAAGAATAAGTTAAAACACACTTTTCTATTTTGCTTCAGGCTAAGACCAAGACTTCACTGTGTTAACACACCCAACAGGCAACTGCAGTGAAATAAAGGAAGAATGGAAGACCACAGACTGACTCTTATATAAGGAATATTATCAATATTTGCACTGAGGTAAAACCACATAACAGGAGGATGAATGCCAGCCAAACATTAAAGTCATAAAGATGGAGAAAATCACATCTTGAATTCATCAGTCTGTCATTACATCAGTCTTTGGCCACTAACAAACAACCAATTTATCTGGAAATGGTAGATTTTCACTTTTGGTGTATTCATGCCTGGACACAGAGGCAGAATGTGATATCGTTTTGTTTGAGTGTTTTGTTGAGGATTTTTTTAAAGCACAAGCACTCTCTAATGTAATCCTAAGGAATGAAGCCTGTTGTGAAGAAAAAACTGCTCTGCACTTCTTAAACTACAGCCCACCAGACACTTACCCTAAAAATAAGTTTTGACAGAACAGAGGTGAAAAGATTAATAAACTCTTTATCTTGTCCAGAGATGAAATTGGTGTTGTTGTATTTCAGTCAGTAAATTGAGTCAGTTATACTCTCTGCTCCAGTCGGTTCTTATAATAGATTGGAGCAGAGTGGATAAAATTATGATGATTAATGGTCACCACTGCTCTGCTCTTCCTTTACCTGCCTGGAAATACAATCCTTTAAAAATAAGTAAATAAGCTCCTGAGATATGCTGCTCAATTGCAGTGCCTGCTTTACAACATGGCTCAGATGGCCTCACAAGGGACAAGGGCCACACTGTCCTAAGAACTGTGCAAGCAAGGCAAAAAGACAATCCCTGCCCCAAAGTATCTTCCTGGAAGCAAAAAAAGAATTTGAGTGACAGAATCAAGTTGTAACGAACTCCTGCATATAGGCCAAATAAAAGGAAGGCTTCACTGGGTCAAAAGGTGTTCAGCAAACTTTCTGCTGAGGGATAAGTTTCCCTCTGTTAACATAGCTAACCTAAGATAAATATTGAATAATGGATGCTGTCATGGATAAAATATGCTCATAAAATTATATCAGATAAAGCAGCCTCTCATTTCATGCAATGAAAACCACTAGACAAAGTTAAAAATACAAATTTAAATGCACTCAGCTTTCATGCTAAAGTATCCTATCTTTCCATTTTAGACACCACCTATGTTGCACAACCAAAGCAGAGACAGAGTTGGTACTAATGATCTCACATCTCCAACACAACAGAGAACCCCAGCACTGATTAGGACAAAGCTGTCCCTGGACATCCTGTTCAGCTCTATAAGGTGTTCTGGGACATCTAAAAACCATGCCCTCCTCAGTGCTCCAAGGTGCCCTCCTACCTGAAGAACTATTCAGGACCTTCAGAATGTCCCCAGCTGAGCAAGGGACACTGGTCCAGAGCCTTGTGTCCACTCAGGGTTGGTTTGGAGGGCTCAAGTCAGCAGCTATGGCAGATATCCCAGAAATAACTGCATTCTTTGTGAAAAATGGAGTAACACATTTACTGGGAGCACTCCACAGTTCTGCCTGTTAGATTCAAAAACACATTACTGCATTGAACCTGACACCTCTGTAGATGACAGAAGCTGTCATTTAATCCTCCAATGAGCCTCCCCTGAGGTCATTAAGTGTTGGTGAGAGATGAGCAGCCAAGGGAGTCAGTACTGGCAAAGACTATAAATGGGCAAAGATTATAAAGTGATTCATCCTTCCACAGTTGTCTTCAGCCCATGAGGGGGGTTGTTTGTTTATTTGTTTGAATTTAGAATAACCTGCCTTTAGATTAACATAGATTAACCTTTAGCATCTCCAGTGCAACCACAACCCCAGATGGAGGCACACAGTTGACTATAACTACTCATGCAATTTCCTTAAAACTAAAATATTAAAAAGCTGTAAGAGGGTTGGTTTTTAAAAAGAAAATAACATAGTCCATGAGTCCACTGAAGGGCACTTAAATCTTTTTTCTGCCTTTTTATTAAAAGGCTCATTGCCACAACTACAGAGACCAGAAGAAAAATCATCTTCAAAAATCACAGCTTTGACTGCAGAAATAAGCAGGGAAACAGGTTTCTCTCGTTTGTGAAGTGCCAAAATCTTGATAGAGAGGTGGAAAACTCAGTCAGAATGAAACATGAGGTCAAATATTCAGAATGCAAATAATCCACCCAGACCTAGGAGTTTATATCCGGAGTAACCACATTGAGCTGTCTGCCAAAGTTCTCTAGAAGCTCAATTTTCCAGAGGGGTTGGGGGGGACAAAAAAAAAAAAAAAAAAAAAAAAAAAGGCACAACAGAAGACATTCATTTAGACTTGAAGAGGGAAGTTCTAAAACATGCAAGAACAACAAAATTTGAGTACCAAAACCTGAATTTTCTTTAGTAATGAACATCTTCCCATGAATAATAAAAGAGTATCCTCAATGTTTTATGAGGTATAGCTTAGTCTTGAAGACTGTCTGCAGGACTTACTTATGCTGATACTTTTGCATTAAAGAGATCAGTAATATTCAGCTAATAAAGGGCAACCACAAGCTACAATGACAGCCTCAGAAAGCAAAAATCAAAAAGGTCATTCTAGGAAATGGATTTGGAGCAACAATTTTTTTTTATTATTTCTTGATATCACTGCAGTGTCCAGGAGCCCTGATGAGCCCAGACCCCGCTGTGTTAGATGCTACTGTACAGCCAATTTATGAACCAGACATGCTTCTCAATGAGTAAAAGAAAGTACATGCTAATAATGTTATTACAGCACCAGTGCAGCATTATCTTAGACAATGAGAAGTGTGGAAGTCTTATATGCTTTCTTTATTGTTATTTAAAGTAGCACTGTTACCTTGGCAACTGCTGAATCACTTGGGAGTTTGTTAAAGAAACCCAAATGTTACTTATACTTGCACATTTGCAATCAATTTAGGGAAAACAATTGGGGTTTTGTTTGGTGTACTTTTTTTAAACAAATCACACATTTTTTCCTTATGACTGTGACCCTGCAAATTTCAGCATTTTTGGGGTTTCTTTTAAATAAATCAGTTCTTGGGATTTAATTAAGGCAGTTCATGTCTCATTTGCACACAAAGTAATCTGCACTTTCTTACACAATAAATTCTAATAATTCATCGAGGATGCCTGTCAGAAATAGAAGCACAGTGCACACAAAAATTCCCATCAGCCTTCTCCTGTGCAGGTACTGGGAGTGGGGAGAGGCATTTTCCCTGGGGGAGCTTGGAGGGGGGACAGGATCTCAAACCCCTTTTTTGCAGGGGCTCAGATCACAGAGCTCTAAGAGCACAGAAATGGCAAAAGGTGGTTTCACAGTATCCTAAAACACCGGGCTGCCAAACCTGAACTTGCCTGTCTTAGCTTCCGGGTGTTGGCATCCTTGTGGTTTTGAGGTTTTTTCACCCTTCCTCAGCAGTATCTGTCTGCTTTTAATGTGAAAACTGGGTGCATGAAGATAACGGGAAACTGCAGGAGGATCTGTTTGTGAGATGTGATGATTGTGTGGGATGCCTGTTTTCTTTCTAGTTTTCTTAAATACATTATTCCCCAAGTACAAGCCAACAGCAATGAGAAGCAGAACACTGGCAACTCTCAGTTTTTCTGTCAAGGAACCTCATGAAACTCAATTAGGCTGTAAAAAAGGGGGCTGATTTTGCATAATCTCAATTTTTTAAACTGAAATTGCCACACACAAGCAGTGTGTGAGTGCATGCCAAATAAAATGCCCATTTTCCTTAAAACAAACACAGCCAAAGGCCCATCAGACTCCCTTAGACTGTCACCTCTGAGGTGTACTGAGTCAACTGGATCAAAAGTCAAGGGTTTCATACAAATTCTCCTAACCCACACTGGCAGGATAAAGGGAGAATCAGGGAAAGCCTTATCACTCCCTATACCTGAAAGGAGGTTGTAACTGAAACCTACACCCCAGAAAACATGAACACTCATGAGGAAGGCCAGAATTCAGCTATAATTAAACATAACTTATTTCAGTGGGAATATTGAATAGCTACAGAGTTCCTGTGATGGTTATTGCACTAGAAACAACGTTGGCAAGAGCATAAATATAGGGCTGTTGGCACTTCCACCACAGGGCTGTCACCCTTATGGCCAATATTTATTATTGTATTTCCTATATGTCTTTAAGAACTGAATGGTTAAATTGCTCAGTGTATTCCAACCTTACATACATGGTATTCCACATTTGCTTGCATGTACATAAATCTGAGACAGTGACTCAGCCAGATACAACCTTAACTCTCAATTTCCTTTCATTTAAGCCTCTAATGAGATGATAACAGGAGGGCCTTAGGGTTTCGTTTTACAAGGTTGTGATAGAACTTCATAGCTACTAAAGAATTTTCACCAGAGTTTGTTCTTGGGGATAAAGGAGGGCAGGATGTGGAAACTTCTTTTCTTCAAAAGGTACAGCAGACAGCACCTCTGTAAATGTGTCTTTGTCTCCAAGATCACTCTAAGAAGTGGCTCACACTGAAAAGAAGTAACATAGATCAGACTGTTTTTTCACACACACATTCCAATGCCCAGACATGTTTCAGCAGGAAAACACAGAGTTCAGGATCTGTGCAGAGACAGGCATGCTCCAGCCGTGGTGAAGGTTCCGTGTTCCTCCCACACCAACCTCTCAGTTCTGTCACTCCGGGCTGACCCTCCTGTCTGCTATTTCCATGTGCTGGGGCTGTCAGCACAACGGTGCCTCGACCTGGCTTTGGTGGCTGTTGATGCCATCTGCATACACTACCAGTGAAGTTCAACCCCTCTTTCCAATCAGAACTGGAAAATTAGCATGGAAAGTGTGAACACATGGGGATGTGACTTTAAAAAGTGCCCTGTTTCAGAGAAAGCAAGCAAAAGCTTGAGAGAAATAAAAGATAGCACTGGACAACTGTGGTGGGGTACACAGCAGTGAGATACACTCACCAAACTGGCACAGACTTGAATTACTCTCAGATTCATTTTCAGACCTAAGTGACACAAATCCTAGTCAAAAAAAATACTGCATAACACAAAGACACCAAAGATTAAAAATACAGACAGCAAGGCCTGTTTTGATAAACCAAAATTGAAATAAAAACGGCAAGGAGACCTGCTCCTTTTTAATGCCCTCATTAAGAATTCAGCTCTGGTGGGGGCCACGGGGTCGAGCACATCCCACTGCTCCTTTGGCAATGGGGAGGAGGAGGTGGCAGCTCTGACACACAGCAGAGCTGGGGCTGCCATCCTCATGGGTGTGCCTTGGAACATCTCTTGAGCTCATTGTCTGAGGGGGTGTCCTGCAGATGAACTGTTTAGGTCACAGTGACTTGGTGGAGCTTCTTTGGTTGGTGGTTTTATCTTCTCCACTGTTACACCAGTCTGGGAGTACTGTTTCTAGTCTCAGATTTTACACTGGCTCATTGTCTTAAGGGTTCTTTATCTCTGAGTAGTGCCCAGTGTCCTTTCATTTGCATACTGTGTGCTATTTTGGGGAGCAGAGGCTACACCAGATGGAAAGAAAGTACAGGTAAGGGACTGTTGGTTAGGGTAATTAACAATACGGGTGATTAACAGTCTGTGCATTCATCTTGGTGGTCAACATTTGACATGGTAACATTTAACAATTAACAGAACATGGTAAAAATCGATTAACTTATAAACTCGTTCATAACAAAAAAAGGTTCAAAATTGGCACTGGTACTCATCTCCCAGAGAGGACACAGGTAAGAGGCTGCAGTAAAGAAGGGAGAGCAAAGCAAAGCCTCACTGCTGTCTGTGGAACCCAGCTCATCACTTTGGTCCTGATGGAATGTTTGGGGTCAAGTTCTGATGCAAACTCCTGCAAGCAGAAGCTGCAAACTGCAGTCCCAAGCCAGCTGCTGAGTGGCCACAAGTGCTGCCACAGTCCCCTGCCTCACATTGCTGCTGAATAAGCCTGAAAACAGCAGAAAATGTGTATACAGTTCCCTAGGTATGGAAAAGAGCCATGGCTCACCACCTGTGTAAGTCTTCTCTCAGAGCCCCTCCTGAGAGGGTTGACAGCATTCCCCCACTACATTTTGGGAGCCCCATGAGGAGGAGCAGCTGCTGTTTCCTTCTGACCTCACAGGGAAGGGGGAAGGCAAACAGGACAAGGTGGCCACCAAGGACACCCTCCTCAGAGCACTGAGCAACAAGGCAGAGGTGAAAAGTCAGAGTGGAAGAATTAGAAAGTTGCCACAAATGTGTTCTGCTTATGTTTTAGTTATTCATACTAACTCAAGTCCTATTAGGTTTGTGTTTACCCAGTTTCACATGGCACTACTACAGCACCAGAGGCAATTACCTCTGATTACAGGACATAAAGACTAAATAGCTTCAGCACACAGTACCTGGTCTCAGAGCTGCCATACATTCCAAGATCACCTCCAAAAAACAGCCAAGCTGGACACTTCATTCTGTTTCCCAGAGGGGAGAAGCTACCTTTAAAAATACACCACAATCACAGGGAGGGAAAATAATTCCAGACTTCCATACAGAGAGAACAGCTCTTTCTTTCTGCCCCATCCCTGCTGTCCCTTTCTGTACCCCTCCAAAGGAATGGCAGGGAGAAGGTCGAAGGCAAAAGCACTCACACAGCAAGACTGCTGCAGAAAGATGATGTATTTGTACACTCACTCCTGGGCCACCACATTTCCTACACAGCAGGATGCAGCACAGCAGCTCCATTTCTCCTCCAGCTTTTCTGACCCTCCTGCTCAAACTGCTTGTCATTTGACATTACTGCCTGCTACTCTGCTTTTTCCTATTCCACAAGTGAGAATGTGAATCCACACATCACCCAAGGCTGCCTGGCAGAGAAGGAACCCCATGATTAAGGAACAGGACAAAATTCTGTCTTGCATTTAAAAATAAATAAAGACAGGACAAAGAACAGAAGCAGAAGTGTTTTGCTGCATCTTCTTACAAAAATTATTCTCTAAGCTCTAGCTGCTCATGAGCAAAGCAATTCACAGCAGTAAAAAGACAGGAGAGAGCTCTTGCTAAGCAGTGAATAGCAGCAATTAGCCAAGAGAAGCAACTTGCACTTTGCCTTCATACAGCTTATCAAGTTTATTCTGCCCTGTTACATCTGTGTAATTCATATAAAAAAAAGCCAGCAGCTATTTGGCAAGATTTACATCTAGAAACAGCAATTTAATCACATATGAAAGATCAGTGGAAGTGGATGCCTCAGGACATTGCAAACTTCTCACCTCCTACTCACCTGCCTGAAACTTGCCCTGGTCATGTCAAATGTTCACTAAAAATAACTTCTAAATATCTGTTTCATTATTAAGCTCATCTCTCTAAACAGAAACATGAAATTTATTAAAGTTATCATGTGAAATATTGAATGCTTGCACAGCAGAAACAAGCAGCTTGCAAGTTCAGCAATCTTCCCTCTGCAGTGATGTAACTACTCTAACATAGCAGAATTCCTAGCAATTCCTTGGCCAGGCAGAAATAACTTGAATGGCAGATGTTCATCATGAAAAAAAAAACCTTCCAGAAGCAAAACTGTCAAACAGGACTTTACTCCCTAAAATAATAAAAGGAGGAGGTTCACATGCAACCTACATGTAGTAGCTAATCCCATCAAGTCCAAGATACCCTGCCCTGTTGTTTCATTATTACACTTCTGACATTTTAATACTGAACAGCAGCTATATTTACCAAATGCATCACCTTTGAAGCCTGACCTCAAAGTGTCCTGAAGTTCCAAATGCCAGCACTATGACTAGTTAAGTGACTAATTTCAGGCAGTCCCGTATTTATTGCTGTTACACAAATAACAGAGCTCTTAATCAACCAAGGCTTCTCAGAAGCCTCATTTCTTTCTTCTTTATAAACCTCTTTATGGGCAACAATCAGACAAGACCAGGAGTTGTTTATTTGCTGATTGGTGCTCAGAATTTTTTCTAACTGTGTGTGTGCCTGCAGTACAAACACAGTTGTTGCAACAGGTACCTTCCATGAACTCTTAAGAATTGGGGTCAAGAACAGAAGGGGTTTTAAATTAGCATTAGTTTGCCAGACATGGCACTAATCACTTCCAAATCAAAGCTTAAAGAAAGCAGGGACAGCCTGCTGAGATGTACTTGATCTGTGAGTAACCCCTCTCACTTTATCAATATTCCACTTCAGAGGACAGAATTTCATAGTTGAAAAAAGGAAAATAACTTAAATGTCCAATATATAAGCAAAGTTCTGCCCAGTAGGCAAAAAATGACAATTCTGCCACTTAATTGGAATTCTAATTAGAAAGCAAAAATACATTTCATACACAAACTGTTACCCTTCATTAAACCCCCTCCTCAGAAAAGAAGAATCTCTTTGGGAGCTGTAGCCTGGGGGATTATTTTTGTTTATTTTTTTCAACAGTCATTTATCTGCTTCTTGTAAAATACAAACAAGACTGGCACAGAGTCCGTGAGAAAATATGGAGTGCAGAAGTTAATGTACTTGTCAGTGCTCAGAATGGGGGGGCTTTATACAATTTCATCATCTGATATCTGTGCCAAGGCCAAACCTCACTTGCAGCTGTTTGCCAAACGTTGCATTATCTCACCAGCAGCAAAACACATGGGACTCCAAAACCCCAAGTTTCCAAAGCCTGCCTAGGCCTTGGAACGTGCTCCTCAGCCCACATTTATAATCAGACTTTTCTTGAAGAAATTGATACAATAAGATTCAGTCACATCTAGGAGAGAGTAAAAGATATTCAGACTAAACTGAGAGCTCAATAATCAGTGTCCTGGTTAGGATAAGCTGGAAGTAATTGAGAAATCAAAGGCTTTTACACTATGAGTTCACTATATTCCACACCTAATAAACAACTCCATCCATCCATTTTTGCAGCAGCTCAGACAATAAGTGCTACTGGGATTTTCACTAATAATTCTACAAAAAGTAATCAGAGAAACAACCTTTTTTCCCCACAAGCATCACTGAAATCTTAGAGCAGAGATTCTATATTGCAATGTTTTGTTGTTATTTTTTTTTAAATCGTGCCACAACTGACTCTTCACTCATTTTCTTTTATCTCTAAAACACAAAAGGATTCTCTATTTAAAAACAAATCTGATTTAAAACAACAGTTGTAAACATTAATAGGTTTAAACAATAATGATGACTTGCCTGCTGTTCCATCTGTAGCCAAATCTGTGCTAATTCACAGTAGAATTTCTAATTTGTGTGATGCCACAAGGAACAAAGCTGTGCTCAATCAGCATGACCAGTAAACTATCAAGACAGGGAAAAATACATTTTTATATAAACATTGCCTTTTACTACAGCAAAAATACATGCCTAAAATTAATTTATCTGCTGAAAGGCTGACATTTTCTGTAATTCAGGATATTTGGACTCAGATGCATTGCAAGAAAAGGTTGCTAAAGAAGAATCCTTTATTACCACAAGGTTTCTGTTTCACATGGAGTGAAACAGTGACAGGGTCCCTCTCAGCCTGAAATGGCCCCAAGCTTTAAGAGGCACTACCCCTGCCAAAAAAAAAAAAAAAAATTCATATTCCTTGCCATCTTAGACATGCTTACCAATTTCAATGTATTTTTTTTCCAAATCCTTTTCTTAATCATTATCTGCAGGAAGGTTTAGGAAATTTAAGTCTCAAAGGCAAAGGACCCATAAAAGGACAAAGTGCACTCTGACCTGTTAGGACAATAAAAATGTAACAGCCAGCATCACCCTTCTGCAGCCAGCTAAAAACCCTAACATGAGAAATCAGATTTTTTTTTAAATGGAAAACTTATGGATTTTATAATCTTGAAAAAAGACTAATATGCATTTTATAATATCTAAGAGAAATAGTATAATATGCAAAATTCTCCTATCCTTCTTGATAATTCTCAAATTACTTTCCATAAACATGGTCTGTTTGGCAATTTCCAAAAGATGTCAGTAATAACAGCTATATTTAATTCAGTAATGAATTAAAAAATCAAGATTTTTTTATTAAAAGTACACTTCCGTCCTGTAAACTTCATTAAGCAGGATTTCTGTCAAAAGAGTTTTCAGGTTCACAGGTAAATCTGGAAAGGTTATTAATGGAAAATAGAGAAAAAGCATTGCTTCAACCAGCTGGACCATGCGGTAACTAACAGCAGTTTGGGGAGGAAAACAATAAATATGATTTTTCCAAAGGACACAGTCACACTAGACATGCAGTGCACACTTGCTCTGAAATACTCCACATTTATACCCAAGATTATGATGTAATCATCCATGTGATTTAAATAGGGAATTAACAGCTCTTCCCTCTTCCACAGAGTGACCAGCTGATGAATGAGAAGGTGAAAATTATGGGTTTTGGTGACCTTTGAACAAAAGTCATTTAATCCACAGGAAATTAGGATCATATCTGAGCAGAGTCCTTTATTGGAACTGGGAATAAAACTCTTCATAAGATTTGCCCATGGTTTCTCTGAGTTATTCTTCCTTTCTGCTTGTACCATTAGGAGAAAAAAAATAATTAACCCAAAACACAGCCCTACAATGCACATGCCTGTAACATGTTAGGAACAAGTATAAACCGAGAAGAATTTGCAAATCAAGTATATTTTAGAATTATTTTTAAAAAGTCCTTCTGCATTGAGGGAGAAGTAATGGCTTCTCCCTCCACCCCCATCTTTCTCTAGGTTTCAGCTACATTGAACAGTTTAATGCTTTTGTGTATTTCACATGTAGATCATGCAGAACATTGACATAGCCTACCAAAAATCATTTTCTGCAGTAAATGTATTAAAATACAGAGAATGTAAAACTACAGTTCTCTTCTAAGAAAGCTATTTCAAAGTGAAACAGGCAGCATTCTAATAATTTCCTTACTTTTTTCCTGCCTAATGAGTTTCAGTCTTATAAGAATTGTACCAAACATTATTTAAAATGTCATAAGACACCAAGCAATTAGAGATCTGGTTTCTTGGGTTTTGTTTGGTTTTTTTAAGTACCAATTTAGAACTCAAATCTGTGTTTTCTAGGTTTATTTTCAAATTCATCTTGGTAATTTACCACAGTTTTTTCCAAACCTGGCCTCTAGTTAATAAGGCTTCTACACATATGGTCTGACTTTCTAAAGGGCCTATTAGGAAAGAAAGGAAAAAAAAAAAAAAAGGAAGAAAAAAAGAAAAGAAATTCCATTACTGTTTTCATGCTTTTTCATTGAACCATCACCGCATTCGCTTGCAATAACTCTAAAGGAGGATTATAAAAGTGCTTTCCCAGAATGTGGGCTAAAAGGAAAGGAGCTCCAAACCTGGAGAGCATCTGAAAGGGGTCTCTTGTGAAGTGAATTCTCCCATGCAGCCCTTTGAAACCTTTGCCTGGTGGAGCTGCTGGGCCTCTACATACAATTAGCTATTACTGCAGCTTATCCCAAATACTTTCAGCAGCCCATCACAGCAGTGATTAGGAAAACCCTTATTGCATGTGTGTAATGGATCCATTAGCAGCATCCTACTTCACCTCAGAACAAGTTGAAACAATTTTCACTTTCTTAACACATCTTCACTGCATGTGGGCTTTTGAAGAGCCACATGTTAGTTACTTCTCTGCTCTCCACCATAAAGATTCTCTCCAGATATCCCGGCTTTAGTGATCACAGGGGTTTTTTGCAGTCCTGCTTTGACAAATACGGGATGTTTTCAGCTTGTTAACAGCGTGCATGTAAAGCAAAGCTCCCTTAAAATCATTAATTTTATACACTAGGAGAAGTAAAAATAAAGCAAATAACCATCTGTGCTCTTCACTGTTAGGCAACATTTGTCATCCTCTTGTTGATGTGATTTCAAACTGACTGGCCAATACCAGTATTTTGGATAGGCATTCAGGGGAGATGGAATTAGCTGCAGTGTGGGGTAGAAGTCCTTTTGTTCTCAAGACAGCAGTGCAGCAAGTGTGTATTTCTCTACACGTGATCCCAAGTACACCATCCCCTTTGATAGTACTTATCTTTATGAGCATGTCCCAACCACCCCATTACTGGTATTTTCCTTGAACATAATAGCTGCATATCACCATCTATCCATACTATGGAAAATCCTAGATCTTTTTATCCACTTATTCATGCAAGGGAATAAACTGAAGAAAGACAGGAAACACTGTGAAATATCCACCTTGTCCTAAAGGCCATCCATGAATTAAACTATAAAGGGAAGGGAACAGGGGAACAGGGTCCCTGCAATTTTTCAGGTTTTGAAACAAAAACTTCAGGAATACCACAGTACACCCTAAGCCACATTACTTCAGGGAAGAAAAAAATAAAGCTGCACAGTTTGACAATTGCACTGCATCTAAAAAGCAGAACTGGAAAATCCACAGAGGCTGAAGAAGTGCCAAGGGAAACAGTGGAATTTGCTAGAAGCTTTGAATTGCAAATGCAAGGGGAAATCCTCTTCTGGAAAATATATTCAAACTCTATATACAGAGCACATGAATGTCAAAAGAAATCTGATACCTTTCTCTCCCTTTTCACCTTTTGTCTTTCAACCATTTTTTTTCCTGTCTCACTACTTCACCTTTCCTTATCTCTTTTTCCCCCCTTTATTTGCTGTGCTTTGTCACTGCTGTTACTTTCTTACAGAAACAATAAATCTCAAGGTTTATTCTGCAGATCAGCTCAGAAAAAGGGGTACAAGGGAAGCACCCTAAGATCACCCATATCAGCACTTCCCTCATTTTCAGATCTCTGGTGTTTTCTCTTGTCCAGTGCATGAGGCTCCACCTGTTTTCCCCCAGTTCTTCCATCTCACCCTGCAGTGGAAGGGGCACTCACAGAACAACCCCAGAGCACAGAGCAGCTCTGCTGGGGCACACCACCACCACTACCACCCCTGCTCTGCTCCTCAGTCCTAATGCCAGATGCAGATGGTTGGAAAACTCATGGAATCAGAGACAATCTGCAGAACAAGCCCCAAATTCAAGCTATGAACGCAGGTATAAATAAATGATGAACGAACCACTTATTTAGCTCAAGAGTTAATCTTACTGTCCAGCAGAACTTAAAATCAAACAGCAGACAAGGTTCTTTCCTCAACAAGATGGTAGCATATCTCCAAGTGCCATGCTAAGCTCACTGTTTTAGTAATTAGTGTCTGATCCTGAACCAGAAAAACCACTGATAACCCTCAAATAAACAAAACTAATGTAAAGATCACAACCAGGCATTCCAAAATTGCAATCCAACACAACTGCACATGTTTCCCATTTATGTCTAATGTCACCTTTTCACTGGGAAAACTAATTTGCAGGGTCTGGCCATGCTTAGGAAAGGAGGAGCAGCAGAGCTTTTACAGGACAAGCAGTTCAGTTGACCAAACATTTCATGAGCTATATTGCTCTTGTAGATACACAATTCATTAAATCCTATCCTGGTATCATTTCCCCTTGGAATGGGAAATCCTAGACAAAACCTCAGTTTTG
Organism: Prinia subflava; assembly: GCF_021018805.1. Taxonomy (NCBI): domain Eukaryota; kingdom Metazoa; phylum Chordata; class Aves; order Passeriformes; family Cisticolidae; genus Prinia; species Prinia subflava. The sequence goes on from NC_086261.1 coordinate 8,876,854, forward strand.
TAAGCTTAAACCAAGTAACTAGAGCAGAATTTGGCAGGTGTCTTCTCATGAAATCAGAGTACAAATGTCACACACTCCAATATCAGTGACCAGGAGGCTGCTTCTGGGAAACAGCAAAGTTTTCCTAATTACAGTATGTAACTACAAAGGTACCAAAAATCTGTTCTTCCTTTGCCCAAGCACATTAAGCAATTAAAAAAAACAAGCCAACCACCAAAAATGGAACAGAATTTCAATCTTGCCTTAGCAGTTGGATCTAGAGATGTGAAAATTATCCAAGAATTATATCACATACAAAGCTGGTAGGCAACTCACAGGTTGTAGCATCAAACCTGGATTAATTAGACATTATTGTTTGGCTTTTTGATCAGAAGAACCAGGATACAACTATAAATATGATAACAAAATCATATCCAAGTGGTTGATAAAGCTGCTCCTTTTGCTTTCCTAAAGTCTTAATACTACAGGCACCATAGGATTCTTAGTATGGTAGAAATTGAGAACTAGGACGACAGTAGTATTCATTTCTTCCCTTCCTTCCTGAAAAATCATCATTTCCTTGTTTTTAAGGGAGAAATACAGTTACAGAAAAGAAATTTTTACACTGTCAAGGTGAAAAATTACAAAGAGACTCATCTCTGCAATTGCTTCCCAGTCAATAATAGTTTGCAAACGAGAGAAGAAATTACTTTCCAGAGTAACAAGACACATGACCAGCTTCTCAGATCATTACATTACCCATACATAGTGCTTCTAAGCAAATATGCTCTTTGATTACAGAGTTTCCACAGCAAAGGAGTTCTAAATTTCAAGAGGGCCCAGAGAATACTCACAGCTCATCTCTTTTTACCTTGTTTTGGGCACAATTGCCACAAGTCCTTTTATCTGCATAGCTCAAGGAGTCACCCTTTCCAGAGCAAAAAGAATTCATTCAATGTACAAAGAGTTGCAGTCTGTACCCCACTACAGACCAACCTCATTCTTTACCTCTCACCCAGACTGAGAAGGAGCAGAGATTACACCAACCCACCCTGCACTTGTTCCATCTTTGGCACACAAATAAATACCTGGTGAGCAGCATGCTGGAGCCTCTCTCTCAAGCCCTTCTGCAGCAGCCAAAGACTCTCAAAGAGCCTGGCAAGAGTTAAATAGTGCAAGAGTTAAATAGTTCAGGCTGTGTCAAATTGCTCTCTGCACGCCCTGCTCCCCATGAGCAATGCAGGCAGTGCCTCACCTGTGTGTGAGGGTCAGCATGGAGGCAGGTATCAGCTCTGATTATCTTTCCTCACTTCTGTGAGGATTACACCACCCAAAAATTAATCATTTTACATTCAGTTGCACTTTCGTCCAAAGATTTTAAGCAGTTCTCAAACATCAATTAATTAACCTCCAGGTGCCCCCTGTGAGGTGTGCACAGGTCGGTAGAGGAGCAGATTCACATGGGAATTACAAGCTGCATGAGGGAGGAGTTGGGAGGCAGCTCAGCCTCCTCCTCCTCCTCCCCACACACCTGTGTACAGCCCTGCAGCACCACTGCATACTGACAATTTATAGATGACACAAACAGACACTGAGAGGTCACACATCATAAAACACACATGTGGCAAAGCAAAAAGCAGGTCAGAGTGTGTTGGGGATGCAATACTAATTAAAAATAATAAGCTAGCACCATGCTTTAACTTTCCCTGTGCTGCTGCTGAGAAGTGTGAAAATCAGACTTTGTGTTTCTGTGACCCACTCTGTTCTTGGTTTCTCCATCTCTAAGTGAGATTTCCCTTCTTTGAAACTCAGGATTCCTGAGATAAACATGTATCTGTGTGCCAAATCCTGGCAGGCAAAGTGTGCACCTGGCTGGGGTGGACTGAGTGGCATCTTTTAGGAAAACAGTGTGCAACACAGCACCAAAAGACTTTAAGGCAAGCTTAAAGCAGCCAAGTGAAACTACAAGGGTAGGGCACATTAAGATTGAGATGACACCCGGGCTGATCTACCAGTGCCACCAAAAGGGTTAACCCTTCCCTCCCTGCCCAGCAGCTGCTCCAGTCCCCTCCCTGCACTCAGCCCTGGTGCTTGTCCCAGCCCAGAGAGCAGCTCGGCTGTCTCAGCCTGCAGCCAGCCATTCTCCCACCTTGCTGTGTCACTTTGAACAGCAGTGCCCTGCTCAGGGCCTGGGCCATTCAATGAAACAGCCTCACACTCCTCTGGCCTTCTGAGATACACCTGTTTGGTAGCACCAGGTAATTACCAGTTGTCAAGATAATTGTCATTATACACTCTAGAAAGTTTCTATCTTTTCAGTCTTTGCCCTTTCTCTGCACACACCCTGGTGTAACTTGCAAATAATGTCTCTTTTTGGTTTGCCATCACATGGGGCAGGGTGCAGGTGTGGGGAGGGATTTCAAACCAGTCTTTCTGTTGCTGTGGTGCACCCCAGTTTTTATTTTGTGTTTCTCTCATCAGGCTGACTACACTAGACTACATTGAGTGGCAAATGGGACCCATACACTGTGCTGCTGTGCTATAGAAACTTCATTTCACTTTGGTTGTTCTTGTGCACCACTGTAAATGATGGGAGATGCAGGGTCCAACCAGCCCCAATGCCCAGACTGCATAGTTCTGTGTTTTCTTCAGATTTCCCCTTTCAGAAGGTAGTTTACTTGGACAAAGAGGTGTCTTTGTCTCACCCTGGATTATGAAATTCAAATGACAGCCCTTTGCCTTAGGTGCTGCTTCTGCTTTTCCTCTCTGCTTCTTTCATTTCTCCTCCCTGCTGCTACACTGGAGTGAATAATGCATTTTTTAGCTAATTTCCGTGGATTAGGCTTCCAATTAATTCAAGCCAGTCATACAGACTGCCAATTCAGGTTGCTAAAATTTAGTTGGAGTTATTGGGGCAGGGTGAGAGGGTTTCCCACAAATTTTTTCCAGATTAACTACAAGAATTCAGTGGAAACAAATTAGTTATTTTTACATGTGGGTATATACATCAGTATCTGCAGGATTTGTTTCAACCCCAACTGAAAGCACAAATTACACTCTTCCTTTCTGAAAGGCACAAACATGGTTTCACACCAACTGACAGTGGTAGTAATTAATGTGAAGGATCCCTGGGGTCTTTTAACCTCCTTTCTTAGCTTTTGATGGCTGAGACAGCACAACCTGTGTGCCATTTAACCATCTATAAAACTAAGGGGGGAAAAGCATTTAAACACGACATTGAGTTTCCTTTAAACTCTCTAATGAGCTCTAGATAAAGCAGAGAGGTTTTTACTGTGGATTTTAAGAAACACTTTTTTCCCCTCAATTGTTCTCCCTAGGGCAGAGCATTTCTGTCTCCTCGTAGGCAGATGAAATCCAGGAACAGCTCCCACAAAATCCAGGAGCACTGATTATGTCAAACAGGATTGCACAGTAAAAATCTGCTGTAGGACCATTTTACCCGTTTCATCAGCTTGGTGCAGTTTGCCCTGCCTCTATTCAGATGTAAAATTGTGACAACTCTTTTTCCTTTTCTTCTTCCTTTGCTGCAGATTTGCCAGCCACTCCAGGGTGGTTCAGAATTATTAGCTCATTCAAATAATGCAGCTTTATGACACTGCTTAAATCAACTAATTCCTGAGAGAGACAGCAAGGACTATCAGTTAGATCTGGGGTTGGGAGCTAAATTTTGCCACCAAACTGTGATATTGAACAAATCAGTCAACCTCCTCAAACCTAGATCTGTGTGTAATACCTCAGAAAGGAAGCATCCCTCTGGTAAAGCACTTCAATATCCTCTAACGATGGAGCTTGTTCTAAGTGTGGAAGATATTAAAGGACCAGGGAGAATTAGCTTTTAGATTGATTTCCAGTTCAGGGATTGCAAGTTAACAGCATAGGAGCTGCTCTTTGTTGTATATTCCAATACTTTGTACAGTAAATTATGAAATAACCTTTACAAAATACATACAAACCTTTCCAAAAGAGAAACTGTAGGTGCAAAAAGAAGCACCCATGTGCTTGAATTAAGGCTGCCAATGTCCAAGCTCTGCCAGACAGACTCCTGAGAAGGCCACCAGCAGCTGAGCCCTGCCTGTGTGTACCTCCAGAGCCACACAGCAGGAGCAGATCAGTTTTTCTTAGAACTGACATTTTACAGGAGCTGCCAAAGCAAATGAGATGCTCTGGGGACATGGGGCTGAGGCTGGGGCAGCAGGGGAGTCTCTCCTGGCAGGCCAAGGATTCAGCAGAGCCCTGGGCTCCCCCTGAGGCTCTGCTCATGGAGCACCAGATTCCCCCATCAGATTCTCCTTTCCACCAACTGGGGGAACTGCATCAGATGGAGCCAGAGCATTCACTTCACTTCTCTCCATGTTTTTCAAGTGTCTGAAATTCTTGGTTTGGGCTGGAAGTACAAGCAGGGCACAAGAATCCTTTTAAAATATAGCAGAATCTGCTGGTAATGACAACAGTGAAGAAGTCATGGTCTGAGCTTTATTCCTTTTATTTATGTAATGCTTTGATTTATCAAAACTGCTTTACAGAAAATTTTGACACAGCCTGGTAAAGATTAGAATTTAAGATCTGACATCTGAAATTAATTAAGCATATGAGAAACAGCAAGTGAATAAATCAATTTTCCTATTTTGAGGTTTAGAAAAAAAATCAGGAAAAAATTGATCTGAAACAGATCTGTGGGTTATTTGGAAGAATTCAAAAAAAAAAAACAAACAAAACAACCAAAACCAAATCAAGAAAAAAGAAGGTCAGCTACATCTTTCAACCCAGAGTGAAATATTTAGGAACATATTTGGGAAGTTTCCATTTATAAAATAAAATATTTTTATATGTTAAATGTCATCCTAATTCTATCTTTTGGCTGAAATAATTCTCCATGTTTAAACTTTTTTTAACATTTCAATCTTTTTTATTTCCCAACAAAATCACTTTATTTGAAAAACTTCTATCCAGAGAGGACTGAACTGGAATTTCATTTTCAAGTGTTAACCATTAGGATTTGAACCAATAGCTGCTTCTTGGAACAGTTACAGACCATGCCTGGGATGTAGACATTTATTTCAGGAGACCAGACTGAATTTATTCTGAACAAAAATCTTCAAAGAACATGTTGTGTGGATGCAGAAGCCTCAGCACCAACTTCTTTAGTCAGCTGATCTTCAACCACCATAGTGATTTATGTCTTAATGTAGGCATAGCATGGAACATCTCATGGTGAACATCAGAAAATGCCATCAGATCACAAACGGTTCCTGAAACTAAAAGCAATAAAAGAAAGCCATTTACAATATGAATTGATGGAAACAGGAAGGACACAGCAGAAAGTTTGTGAAATCACTGAACTTACATTTCTTCACGATAGTTTCTTGGTCAAGGCAGGAATTGATATCTCCTGAGTAAGTACAGAGATATCCCAGTCTCTTTTAGGTGGTATTAAATTATATTTTCATAGAAAACAACCTTGCAGCAAACATAACAGGAATTTTACTTGGTAGAGAGATTGCAAAACCAAACACTGTGGCTGAGACACAGAAAATGCCAGCACTCTAATGGGAAAGTGTTATTTTCCTATAAATGTCCTTTTAAGAGTTAACATAATAACTATGAATTCAGCTCAGGATTTTTAATAAGACCTCACACAGTAGTGTCTTGGCCTGGAAAAAAACTGTGATGTCATATGCAAACTATTCATTACAAATCCAGTAATTGAAAACTTAACAAAATCATTTGGAGCCATATGCTAATAACATCAACATCTCTGTAAGCAGAGTACAGATGAGAAGTTGTCATTCAGCTCCACACCAAAACATTTCTATCATAGCCCAGTCTAACACGAAAGGAAGATGATCATTTTAAGACATTAGAGAAGTTTGCAGAAGTCTGCAAAATTATCAGCTGAAATCCTGATATAAATCTGAGATCAAATGGAGGAGACATCCTGGACATTTTAGCTTCATCCAGACTTCTCAGTGCTGACCTAATGGGACACGCCACGGTGGCTGTGACACAGTCCTGATGTTCACAGGACATCAGTGGGGAGCAGAGTGCAGCAGTCAGAGAAAACAACCCCTGACAGTTCAGAAATCCAAGGAGTTTGATTATGGCTCAGCATGCAAATCATGAAAGCCTCATTCCACTAAACACCCAATCTCCATTTCCTACAACGTGTAAAAAGTGATCACAGAATCACAGCAAGGGAACTCAGTGGGTCATCTGCTCCCACCTTCCTGCTCAGAAGAGGAAAAGTTGCCACTTGAGTTCTCTTTGCTATTTCACAGCCAGTGGGATTGTGGAGCAAAAGGGATAGAAGCCATATAAATGCTGAAAATCCACAACAGTTCTTTTATTTTGATAGATCTCACCTCTTGCCATTGGTAAATGGAAGAGTCAAAATCCATGTTAAAAGATAGAAATAGAGAATGTTTAAAATTAAGTTGGAATTTAACAGATTTTCTCATTAAAACTTTTTTTTCCTTTGGGAATTTTAAGGAATGCTCCACAGGTAGATAAAAAGCTTTCTGAATCATATCTTTTTTCTTCATTCATGCTGAGTTAAGCATCTGGTGACCCATCTCCTTACAAAGAAGACAGCACCAGGACTAGATACCACTTAAGTACGATTTTAAGAAATTTAGTACTGAACAAGCTCAGAAAAATCTCAAATACTGACCTCCCTCAGAGTTTTACTGTTCCAGAAGATAAATTCTCAGGCATTAAAAAAGGGATTTTGTGACATTTAAAAGAAATCACACCCAAAAAACCAAAAATTGAAGGAAGCGAAAATCTCCCTATGCAAAGATTTGGTCTGAGCCTGAGTCTAAAGTCTGGCGTTGTCAAACAGCTGCCAATACTGCAACCATTAGCAAGAGAGTAGCCTTCCATAAAATCTGGGCAAATCAAAATTAAATGTAATCCTTCATTCCCTGGAGAACAGATAGGTCTATGCTGTGAAGTGACCCACTAATTTTTTATAATCATTAAAACTGTAGCTCTATACCAGCCAATCACATAATTTGTATAGTGATTTTTGTGGTAATTTGTGCCATTTCAAATAGAATCCAGGCTTTTCTCCTGTTGTGCCTGATAAAATATTAAAATGCAACTGTTTAAGGCCAATGACTAAAGAGATATCTGGGGCAGGGGGGTGGAAGTAGAGAAGAGGAAAGTGGAAAAGGTACCTCCAGAAGGATTATGAATAAAGTAATTTAATGGTTTTGCAGTTCTGTGTGCCAGGGCTAGAAGACTTCATGGCTTCCTGTGGAGTGTCCTGCCACCTTCCAGAGTCCCCTAATTCCCCAAGGGTGTCCTGGAGGAAGCTCCAGTTTGGGGTGGCCAGAAGGAGTATTTCAGCCAAGGCTTTAATATCAGCTACAAGAAACTTGGGTTCTTTCCTAAGTGTTTATGAAAACATGAGCAAGTGGTCTTGAGAGCTTTCCAAGTTCAAGTTTATTTACTTTACTGATTAGAATTAGATGTGCAGGGAATGGTTCTCCCATGATAGGGGTGGGGCCATGGTGTTATAAAACAGAACAGCTTTTTAGCATTTACAGATCAAACATGAGGGCTGAACCCATAACAAGCCTCTCTAAATTCCTGAAAGCAACCTTTGGTGAGCCTGCAGCATTCCAAATCTCCAGCTCATGCTCTCACCTGAAGGAATTGATCAATATTAAACTGTGAAGTCTCCAATTATTCCAAATACACTTTTTTCTTTGTGAGGTGCAATCCATCATGTGAGGATTATAGACTTTTCATGTTAGGAAACTGCAAATTTCTGAGATTTCAACACTTACCATTCTGACAGGGGGTGGAGATAGGGCAGAGTTGGGGGCTGGGTGACATTGGTCTGAAAAACCTGTGCAGTCAGTGGTGACTGTGGTGGGTGTTCGTCCTGGAGAAAATTTAATGCAGCATTTTGGGCAGACTGTTTAAACAACGAAAAGCAGAGGAGAAAAGGGGCTTTTTTGAGAAGTTGCTAGCAGGAAGCTCTACTTTGGACTACACCCCATGGCCTAGTTCACAACTGAAGAGATGCAGATGTTGATGAAACCTTCATAAACATGGAAAAAAATTAAATTATTGGAGTGAAATATATTGTCTGAATGACTGGGATCATGGTTTCATGGAGCTTCCCAAGGTTTTAGGAAAACAACTCTGTCAATCTCCTTCATGTGTGGAAGGAAACATCAATTCATTTCCCTCTGCCTGACAGATAATCAGTAAGGTGAGAAGATCCTATATGTTACAACTGATAGGCTGCAAATGACAGAATGGGCCTATATGCTAGACAAGTACACAAAATGTAGCATTAAAAATTGTTAAAAGTAAAGGTGATGGTATTAACCAGGGGACAAGGACATGGAAGCCCTGACAGAAAGAACTGGATTATTGAAAATGTGAGTTCAGTTTGAGAGATGAAGGTGAAACGTCTGCAGAAAATCTCACATCTTTCTGAAGAGGGAGGGTTCTGATGAAAAATTAATGTCTCACTGATGCAGATCCTAAGACATACTAATTCTGGCCTTTTTTAAGACCAGAAGTTTAAAGCTTAAAAAGTAGAGAATTTTCCAAAAGATATGAACCTGAAAAAGTACAGTAAATTTAAATTTTCACTTATTTATACATTTTACTTATTTCTCATGGTATTTTTGTACATTTCACCAGCCCTATAAACTTGAGGGAAAGGTGCAATTTGATGGTAATAATATGACTGATTTCCTTACTAATTTGGAAATCCGTGTATTGCACACAACACATCAGCCAGTCATGTTAGGAAGGTGGATGTGCTCCAGAGGTAGTATGAATAAATTGTTACCTGCAGTTGCCCTGGTAACTCCTAATTTGTCACTGCATAACAGAATTGTGTTTAAATAGTTATAAATCTTTCCTTGAGGCTGCCACAAAAACATCCAAATGTCATTTGCTTTTACTTTTCAAATTGCATACATGTACATGTGTGTATACATGGACATATTTAATATGAAAGATGCTTTCCAAGCTTAATTTTACCTTTCTTCCAGCTATGTAGCTTCAGGCTGTCATCATGGAAAGAAAGAATCTTCAGGCAAAGGAAGGAACACCTTGTTGCTCTGGAAGAGAAGTCCTCTCCTCTTCAAACACCAGCTTTGTAATAACAGCTTCTAAAATTCCACTTTACTGGTCTCCATTAAATGTTAGGAAGAAAATATAAAACAAACATAAGATTTTTAAATCTTATTTATCCCAGTTCTGACAGAAAACCAGAATGATTCAACACAGCTATTAAATGAAGTAAATGGTTTGATACTTATCACTCACTGACAGTGAATAAGACTTTTTAAAATATTTGTTTCATGGTTTTAAATAAACAGGAACAGATAAGACTCATTTAAAATACATATACATCTTCTTATTAAAAAAAGAAAAAATCACCACCTTTAAAGTTGCTTCTTTCAATGCTTCTTAACAAAAAACCCAAAACCGAGAAAATGTTTTCATCAAATTTAACAAATAAAAAAGAACCTAATTTTAATCCAGTGACAATCTCAAAGGCTAACAATGAGGTAAAGCATCCATAATTCTATTTAACTCTGCTTGATGTGAAGGTTTTATTTTGTGATCATTTTAGTGCATAAACCCTGATGAATAATGGAATTTTAGAAAAAGAACCCCCATTGAGCCAAGCTTCATTGACATCTGACTGGTAGTCTAAGAGCCTGCAGAGAGGGTCCAAAGCAATGCATCACAGCCTCCCAGCAGGTCATTAAGGCATTACCCAATTAGAAAGCAAGGCTACGGAGTGACATTGTTCACAGCAGAGCAAACATAATTGATTTTTATTTCAACAGGGGGGAGAACCTCCTTACTAAAGAGCTTTAGCATAATTTCTTATTTAGGGGAGGTTTAAAGAGATTTGTGCTGGAGTATTTAATTCCAAACCCTGGGACAGTCTCTGGCAATGTGTATAAATTAAGGGGCAGTTGACTTCACTCATTCATATTCAAAGTAGAGACTCGCTTGTAGCTCAAAAGTAGCATGAAGGTTTCTGAGCCCTGGCATCCAACACCAGCTGTGCAGGGGCACGGTGCCTGCACCCTCCGAGCCTTTATGCAGCCCATGTCGCTATCAGCAAGGCACTTTCCTGCTTGCAGGCTCCTCTCCGAGGCACTTTAACATGCTAATGCACTGTATGTAGGCTACAGCTCTTCAAGAGCACCATGCAGATGGAATTTGCTCCCAAGACATCTTCATCATCCTCGATCTCCTTCTCATCTCTTTCCCCACTGGTTATTTTTAATCCTGCTGGATGGGAATGTCCAGTGACAGCCTGGAGAAGAGAGGCTCCTAATAAATGACAGCTTGGATTTTCCCAATTTACACTGTTACAGTAACACAGGGGGAAATGTTAGCCTTGTTATCTCCCATCTCCTTTTATATATGAGTAACAGGATGCCTTTGTTCATTGCAAGCCATGCAAGTTAAAAAAAATAAAAGGTCCTATTGCAAGTGCCACACTTCATCTTTGAAAGCAATCAAATCATAAATTCTACAAAGAATGTTTGTTTTAATTTATTAACACTCAGTGCTTCAATGGCAACAAATAACTTTTCAAGAGAGGTGGGTTTTTTTCCAGTCTTTGCATTTAAGGTCCACTGGAGAACAGGTAGCTGGAAAATGTGATAAAATCCTCACTTTTTATGAGGCCCAAAGCAACACAACTGAAGATCTTGCTGGAAATATTTGTAGATTACTATCTCCAAACTATGTATAGAGTAGACTTGAAAAAAATTGTTTTCCTCTATTAGTTTTACTTTAGTGTGCCAAATGCAACACTGAAAAAGATTCAAAGGACTTCTTAGCTGCAATGACAACAGTCCATTCCCAACTTCAACTCTGGATCTGCACCTAAGGATCATGTGACTCATCGGTCTCTAATTTTCTATTTTCCAGCGTGTTTCTGACAAAAACAATCATTTTCAACTTGACTTATGCCTTAAACACACTTCTTAAAAAATTCTTATTTAAAGAAAAACAGGGAAAAAAATTTTACACAGCACTTTAACTTCAAAGTCTGCCAGCAACACAGTGACAATTTTATTCCACTTGGTTGTTCACAAGCCTACTTCTCTGTCTTGTGTAAGTACTCTCCTGAAATACAAGGAAAGCAAAGATATGGAGTAAATAATTTTTATGAACACTTATGTACTCAGATATATCACAAACCTAGCAGCAGCAAGGGCAATTTAGCAGTTGTTTGTCTTACCATGGCACTTAGGAGCCCCAGGCACAGATTGCCACCCCTTAGTGTTCCTCACCACGCCAACACACATCAAAGCAGCAATCCCTGACCTGAAAAACCCTCCTGTTAAAATTTATACCCAGCACCAGCTGTTTATGAGTTTATCCATATATTCTCAATTCTGTGTCCCCTTTTTAATGTTAGGATCAAAATCAATTTTTCCTGTTGTGCAGATCAACACAGGTGTAAAATTTCAGTAGCAGCAGCCATATATTTACTGTGCACTGCTGCTTAGTCATGTACCAGCAGAGTTAGGGAGGTTTTCTGAGGGCTGCCAAGGCACACCCAGTGCCCATTTCACAAAAGACCAGCATTCTCTCTTCCTCTTGTGTCAGAAGAACATTCTTCCACAGACATTTTACCACAGATAAATTTACTGTCAGTTGGCATTCAGTTATTCAAATCCACCCATACTTAAAGGACTAAAGGATTCATTGCTTCCACTACATCAATACTTGAAAAGAAACTTTAAACTAATTGTGACAAAAGCCATCAATGCATGAAGCAGCGTGGTCATTTTTGTTAGTTACTACTACAGACAAACCTCCTATACCCCAAACTCTTTCAGCTGCAGCAATTCCTGGGAAATTACCTTAACTCACAAAGAAATTCCCACCAACAGACCTGGTAAAAAGCTGCAAAAGCCATCATTAAACACATGTTTTCTAAGAAATTAGCTAGATCCACAAACACACAAAAGCAGTTCAGGATTAAGCTGATCCTCACTTCAAAAACAAATCATCTGAGCCAGTGGTTCCCTACCCTTCTCCATGTGTGGATATCTAAATGTTTTCTCTCTGTAACATGGACCCAGTACCATACATAATAACCCCTCTTTTTCTTAGGCTTGTTATAACTGCCATGTATGTCTTGAAAATAGTCACTGACAAGGAGGGGATTTTAGCCCCAAGCTGGGCTATCACCACTCAGGAGTGTGTTTGAAGTAGGCAAAGGTATTGACCAAATACCTTGAAAGCATGTTGGAGTGGGTTAAAAGCTTTGAACTCTGGAGTTCCTCACACATAGCCATGCCCTTCCTCTGCACAACTGAAGCAACAAACCTTCAGGGGTACTGTGCAGCCAGGAAACGTGGGGGAATCATGCTGAAAGCCAGGCACGGGTAGAGGAAAATGCCCTTTCCAGCTTTAAGAGGGATAAGTGAACAGCTCACATCTGGAATTAATAGGTCTCTGGACTTAACGAAAATAGGCAATGCATGTTTTGCATGCTAGGTTAGAGTGTTTTGATTTGTAATGAGGAAAGAAAGTGTGGAATATACTGTACACGTTCTCCCACAGGTGTGTGATGTGTGGGCTGGGGAAAATGGGCTAATTTTAGAACTTTCACCTTGTTAAATGTTTCTGGAGTTTAACTTTGTAATAGGAGACATGCTGATATTACGGTCCTTGAGCATTCCTCACCAGTGAGAAAACAGAGGGAAATGGTCTGAAGATTCAGTGCTTAAAATGATAACTATAAATTATGCTGTAACTTCAGTCCTTTAAAAATGCTTATTTTACTGGAGGACATTGACCAAGGCTGTGTTTTTCTCTAAGAAATGCTGCAGTTCACCACAGTAAATATGCATGCTGGCACTTAAGTACACGAATACCCATTATTTATTCTATAAAATCTTTCTCTAATATTCAGTAAATTGTGTATTGTTGAGTTCTTAAAAATAAATCTTGGAAAACGATTCAAATTATTTGATTTTACATTTTACATAGTATCCTTTAATTCACCTTCTCTAACCTTCATTTACATTCTCACTAGCTAACTGCATGTTCAATGCTGAACATGAATGTACACTGTATGTACTGTGTTTGTGTATATACTAATTGAGAGACTCATTTTCAGAGAGAAAGGACCATGGAGAGTCACTTGAACATAAAAAAGCTATAAAGACATCAATAAAGGGGCAACACAGAAAGTATCTCCTGAACAGAAGCTTCGTTTTCCTTTGGTGTCCTTCAAAACATAAAACCAAAATATCAAATGAACCAGCAAAGTAATTAAAACGAAAATTTTATGTCACCAAGTTTCAGGTCACGAGCTAATCAATGTTTTGTGTTCAAGCATTTATCCAGCCCTGTGACAGCTACCTGTGAAAAGACACTCAGAGGTTCATTAATCTCTTCAGTGTTTCCTGGCTAAAATCTTTGTGCTGAGCTGCTCAAACTCCACAGATTTGGGAGATGCAAAGTGTCCAGTAGTTTTATACAGAGCAAGAAACACAAAGCAACATTGACTATTTAACTCCACGATAAGATAGGGCACGGGTAACGAGGTGCAGTCACACAACACGAGCAGTAAGAAAGTGGAAAAACCCTCTTTTCTTTAGCTCAGTACAATACAGTCAAAGGAGAGAATACAAATCACCAAGGATCCCTTCTGATCACACAGTCAAGTCCCTCTGAATGGCACAAGCAGGTCTGTCCTGCAGCCCCATGGAAAGCAGGTGGCACAGTAATGACCTGTCCAGGGTTCCCTGGTGCCAAGGCACATCTGCCATGGGCCCTGACACAGAAACAGGGCCCAGAAAAAACATCAAGAGAAAGTGGTCAGGACTCAGATGGGGCCTTTCCTGTCAATGAACACAGTCAAGAATATGTTTGCCTGGAATGGTTTCAAGCCTAAGGAGTTCACTGAAAAAAGCCAGAGTTTACCAGAGAGTTTGTCAGAAAATGGTGCACCACTCTGAGCATCTATCTCATATATTACACATTAAAGAAAATTTTATCTAAAAGAGGAAGAGGGAGAAAGCAAGGCAGAAAACATAATTTTTCCAAATTTCTGACTCCTGCTAATTTTTCACACAACAATTTGCAACATTTCCTTTCAAATGGTTATATGAACTATATAAATTATATAAACATTTTAATCATTTACACTATAAAGAGATGGTCTTAAACAAGCATTTTGATTTGTAAAACATTTTTTACTTTAGGCTTTCCGTAAGCCCCCAGAAGTTTCAGGAATACACACAGGATGATATTTGGGGAGAATAAGTTCTAACAAACTAAAAACTGTGAAAAATATTACACATTTTTTGACTTTTGAGACCAAGGAGTGAACTATGCCCGTCTGATGAGAAATACATCATGTCCCTGAGAGGTTTCTCATTTACACCCCAAGAAGTGTTGAAAAAATATCTTTAATCTGTAAATACCTACAAAGACATTCAGAAAACTTGCAACTATGTCCAGGCAATTTACTGCTCATATATTTCAATAAATTATTCATCAGGATTTATTTTCCATAGCTAAGTATCACACATAAATTACTGATAAATGCTACTGAAATCTGACAGCTGAAAACATCTGTCCTCCCATGCTTATACATCTTAATTTTCTTTCAGCTTGCCTTTATTTCTCAAAACTAGCTATGCCAAACAGCTTAAGGATACAGTATATTTGATTGATGTCGTGCAAACCAGCGCTGCATGGCACACTATTCACTCAGAAAGGATACAGAACATCGTTCCCAAGGCTGGGATCAGCTCAGTAAGAACACCAGCCTTTTATGCCTATGGCTAATGAATTTATCTTCTGAAATAAATGTATCTTTTGGACCTGGATCAATGCATGCCTTAATTAAAACCATGTTTCTGTATAAGCATCTAACAAGAACACATGAAGGCCCTATTTAAATTGGAAGAGAACAGCATAAACCAGTATGGCTTTTAAAACTAACTGCTTCCAGGTGCAGAGAGAGTGGAAGTTTAGTGCTGTTTCCAACTTGATGCTTGGATGCCTTTGTTCTTGAGAGTGTAAGGTTTCTCTCATTCTCAGTTTTACGACTGCAGGTTTCTATGTTGCATAACACCCTATAATGGAGCACCAAAGGGCTTAGTTTTATTGTTTTGTTTCACTTTACTGACTGCATGTTTTATTCAGCTAATATGTGCCATGGAGGCAGGCAGGAACATCTCAATTACCACGCCAGGGCTCTTCCTTCTCTGTGAGTGACCAGCTTCAATCTGCACTTTATTATATTCACGTGCAGGTGTTAAAAGGCAAGGGAGGAGGGGTGGAAGATGGAGCTGAAACAGACCTTTTAAAGCATTACAACTGGAAAGGCTTTTTTCCCAGGTAATCCTCTGAAGCTAAACACATTCCAGTATATGATATTCATGCTGTGGCAAGGCACCAAGCACCAGCAACTATTGCACAGCAATGGGTGTGAGAAAGTTCAAATCTAAATAAAAACTCCTCCAGAGTTTGATCAGGGCTGGATCTGGCATTTTACTTTGCTCATTTCTACTATTGTGCATCCCTGCTGGAGAGCCAAAGAGACTTTGGCAATGCAACAAGTATACAAGCAAGAAATTGGCACTCCCTACAACTTATTCAATGTCCTGAATATTAAAGCTTGTTTTACTAAGAAGGGGAATGCTGAACAGGATGACATTAGGAGTCTTCAGGGTTCCTTTTGTAATGCCACTGGATTTTTTCATTCCCACAAGGGCAAAGAGACAGACCAGCTTAACATTAGAGACAGATAAAATCTTTTCCTGTTAATCAAAAGTATGCTGAGCTAGCAGGACAATGGGTGGGGGTTGAGGGAATAGAGGGAAAAAATGAGAAAAAAGTAATCTGGAACTTCATTAATAATAGAGAAATGAGGCAATTCTTTGCAGGTGGAGATGTAATTGAAATGAGTCAAAAAATTCTCACTTATTTTATCTGAAGAACACCAACTCTAATAATGCAGCAGTGTCAATCAGTTCAGCACATCAACCCAAGTTCTGCTAATTGACTTGAAAGTTTAATGTCTGTTTTTCTGGCCATTGATAAATAAGAGACCCAGAGATACCAACAACCATCACAAATCTGCATCCCCAGAACCAGCAGACACTGAATGGTGTAAGGAACAGCCCTTTGCCTTCCCATAGGAAGTGTCTGTGAGCCAGGAATGGATTGTTCCTGTGCAGGCAGATACTGTGGCATTTTGTAGCTTCAGACAAGGAAATAATCTTTACAGTGTTTCAGAGATTATTAATAAATACTTTACTTTCACTGCATTGTGAGCCTTCTGGAAAATCATGATAATTTCATCTTGTGTTTATAAAGAACTCAAATATTCAGTATCTAGCTCTGTTAAAGGCAACTAGAAACAGCTAGATGTATTCACAGTGATCCTTTGGGCCAATTTGACAACAATAAGAAAGAATTACTTCTTTTTAGCCTGGTATAAAGGGTAGCTTATTGCACAGACCTTTCCCTGTCTTCAAAGGGCAAGAACCTGGCTCAGCTTTTTCCAATTTCTCTCACATCCTGACTTCAGTATTAAAAGCAAAGCCATACAGCTCAGTCCAATGCCAACATTAATCCCCTATATAAAGCACTTGAAGATGGTTGCTCCACTCAGTGACTGCATCCAGAGAATTTACTGGGTGGGGAAAGACTTTGCAGACCAATCCAGCAAGATTTGTGTGCTTCCTGCAGGGTGCTACCATCCTATGGTGACACCAGGTATCAACATTTGGGCTGACACCTCACAGGAGCAGAGTATTCCCTGGGGTTTTTACCTTGGCTCACCAATCAGCCCAGGGCTGATCCTTAACTCTGCATGGAAAGTAGATGGGAAACTTCCCTGACTCCTAACAGCTCCAGTTTGTTATGTCATGCTGAGCTTGAGAAATTTTCCACCTTCCAATTCCTTCTGTCTTTAGTTCATATCGAGTACTTGGACAGGTACTTGTGCTGTAGTGTGGTGATCACTGCACACCACGCTACACCACAAGTCTGTGGCACTCTGTGGTGGCAGCTCTGTGATCAAAAAACATCCAGCTTCAGGAGTGGAATAAGTTGCCTGACCCCAGAAGGGACGACTAAAAATTACTTTTAGCTGCAGGCTGAAAACAACTCCTTCCTTTAAGATGGAGATTCCCAAATCTGTCAGGGAAAAGAAAAAGGGGGCAGGGTCCAGAATCCTGATGGAACCAGGCATGGGCCAGCAGCTGCCCCGGTGGTCCATGGGCAAAATGTGCAGGATGAGCAGCCAGGAGAGGTCCAGCAGCACTCGGGGAGGGTCTCATCCCCCAAGCCCTGTCCAAGGCAGCTGCACAGATCCTTTTAGACTTTATTGTTATTTATGATTATTTACTGAGCATCATCAGCAAGCCTGGGACTGTACAAGGGACAAAAAGAGAGCATCTATTCCTAAAAATGGAAACAATCAGGCTCTGTGTGGGAACCTTGAAATGCACCCAAATTAAAAGCTTCAGTCTCCAGGCTGTTAATTCAGCACATATCAGGAGAAGTCAAACACCGAAAAGTAAATACACTTTACCTGCAATCCTCCAGTTTCCATTTTTGCCAAAATACATTAAAATAGAGCCAATAGCTTTGATATCCTGATATGATTTCTTCCATGACTTTTATGGCCACATAAAGATACTGTCTTTGACAGCTGGGCTCGATGCTTTCCTGACCTAAATCAGTGTCACAACACTAAAGCCAATGTAACTGCATAGAATGAACCCACAGAACAATATGGACCTTTACATATAATTATTTTCTAAATGGGAAACAGGATAGGGTTTAATGATCCAACACAATTACTTCCTGCTGAAAGGAAAAAAACTATCATTCTGATTGTACATAGTACATATTAAATTATTGTTATTGAACTTTCATGTTCAATCCCCAGTAATCTGAGTTCTGCTCTGTGGTGAAAACTGTATTGCAGCTCTGCTACTGATAACATCATAAATACAGCATTACAATAACTAATGCTGCCCTCCTATGACACACTGCAAATTAAGAACATTATTAACAAAACCTGAAGTGGATGCATATTTCAAGTCATGATAGAGGAAAATCTATTTTCTCCCTGTTTTACTCCCTTGACTATATCACAAAAACACCATTTTTCAGCCCTGTACAACCATACTGTATGCTTTTAATATTATACTAAATGCAAACCTGTTATTGTCTTGTGGGGGTTGACTCTGTCTGGACCCTGGGTACCCACTTAAGCAACGCTGGCACTGCCCTCCTCAGTTACACAGGGGACAGAAAATACCACTAAAGGCTCCTGGGCTGAGACAAGGACAGGGAGATCACTCAGCAATTACCAAAATGACCAAAATGGACTCAACCTGAGGAAAAATTAATTTAATTTCTTACCAATCAAATCAGAGTAGTATACTGAGAAATAAAACCAAATCATAAAGTCACCTTTCCCCACCCCTCCCTTCTGGCAGAAGCCCCTCCTGCAGCCCCCCTCACCACAAAACCTTGCTACAGAGGCCCAATACATACAGTGGAGTTCTATGAGACTCTTCGCTCTCAGAGCAGAGTTTGAACCAAAAAAATAATTACCTCAGGTACTCTCCTCCTCCCTCTCATCCCAAAAATTGTATTTCTTATGTTTCCAGATATTTTTTTGTTTACTAATGAGGTCAGTAGTTCTTTTCTGAATGAAACCCCAGCAAGCAAGAAGAGATGTGGCTGGGGAGTTGCTTTTTTAAGAGACTATCAGAGTAACTTGTCTTGTTGAAAGAAATACAGGCTGGGAGGAGATTGTCCTCTCTTACTGGAGGAGTATGCTCTCCACCTTACACCACACACAGGCTGGTGCCTGGAGTACCTGCTGCCTGAAAGAAATATGTACACAGAGCCATCAATTCCCCTTTTCCTATGTGCTGTACATGCCCTTCAGTGGTTGGGAAAACAACAGTGCAGCAAAGACCATGCAAATGCATCATGTGAATATCTGGAGCTGTGAGCTTAATAAAAGCTCTTTACTACCACAAAGCATAGCTTATAACATTGTGCTCAAATTATTTCTCCATCAACACTTTGGGTGAATTCCTGGTCCCACCAAAGACAGTGGGAGTTTCGCCCTTCCCTTTGGTGGGATGGATTTCACCTTTTGTGTTTAATTGCCAGTTGGTAGGGAAAGGAATAAATAACACTCTGCTAAATCCAGGCACTGTAATAATCAACAAGTTGCTTTAAAAAAAAAAGCTACCATAAGAGCCTTTTATATCTAGCTGAAGCCTTAGAGAGTCCTTTCTAAGTATTCTGAAAGTTATTTTCTGATACTTTTTTGTATTCCCGGATGGTTTCACTGCATTTGCATCAAACCAACTGGATCAACAAGAAAAAACAAACAGGGAAAAGTCATTAATGGACAATAGACAAGATTTAAAAACCTTTCACAACCATCCACTTAAAAGACTGCACTGTTTAGCTAGCTTGTCCAAATTTACAGTGTAGCAAGAGCAATAATCTCTGTCAGTGCTGCTTGCAGCCCCTGCCAAGCTGAAAGCAGTGTTCCCATTGACTTGTGTATGCAGATCAGATCCTGGAAAAGAGGAGCTCTATGCCAGAGTTGGAACAGTTAGACAAATGAACATACACTGAGATGGAGATATCCATTCTCAGAGTTAAATTATTTTTCCATGAACAGGACATTTCAAGTTTGCATTGAGAAGACCCATCTGTGTTTTAGAGCAGATTAGAGTGCAGTGGGAAGCAAATGAAGCTGCATTGTTTAAGCCAAATGTTCAAAATTCCATTTGCTATTGGTGCGAGCTACATACACTGAATCTTCAGTCATGAGTCTGAGCACATTCCTGATGAGCTTAAGCAGAGTGAAGTTAATTGAATCAGCCTATGGAATCCCTACCACACCACTGCAACCTGGAGTTGCAGTTTCTATTTCAGCAGCCTTTAAGTGATTTTCATCAAGGTCCTCTGATTTCTCATCTTCGTCTCTGCACTACCTGTAAGGATTCCACTGTACTGCTTCACCACAGAGTCTTTACCTTCATTTAGACATCTCCATTTTATCATTGACCTTTACAGCATTAAGAAATGCTTCTGTTCTACCATCACGGTGTTATGAAACCTGCCTGTGCCAATGCAGGGTTCACCAACCCAATACACAAAAACACAAGCACAAAAGATTGGTCTCATCCATTCTTCCCAGTTGCCTCTCCACCACCTCTTCTCAGGATTCTGACCATCCAAGCAGCAGTTATGTAGAGATGCCAGAGGTTTCCTTGCCATCCAGCCCTTGAACATTCCTGCTGCTGCTAATGGCTTTCTCCAGGCAACTCCAGAGCCAGTTTTCTAGAGTCTGCAGATTTTATTGGTGAAAGCAACATATGCCATCAGCTAGAGAGAGGCTGGGAACATGGCACCACCTCATCACTCAGTACTGCTGCTAAGGATAATCATTCAACACGTTGTTCATGTTTAACACATCAGTTCATTGAGCTGACACTCTCATCCCACTTACAAAGGTAAATGAAAGCTAGAAGGGGCCTGTGAAAAACTCAAGCTAATGAAAAGGATGCAGCTGGCTCCAAACTGTAATTCTGGCTCTGAGGTGCAAGATCTTGGCACCATCTGCTCCTTCCAGAGCTAGTATTAATGAAGAACTCATCACACCCCTGCTGAGCCAGGGAATGCTAGCACACAGATCCCCATGGATGCACACAGCTTTCAGCCATATTTCAGCACTGCTGATGTGGAGTCCTGCCAGCTGTCTGTGATATGGAAATTTGAGCCTTATCATCTGTGTCAGTCCAGGCTGGAAGGGCTGGGCTGCAGCCCCTCTGAGCAGGACATCCTGGGGAGGAGCAGGTCCAGATGCTTGGGCAGAGCAGGCTCAGTGAGATGGATCTCCAGGCCATGAAGCGCTGCCTGGGAACGCAGTCCGTGCTGCATCTCCAGGATTTCCAGATGCTTAAAACCTCCAAAAAATCACCAAAGTCTTCAAATTCCAAACTAAACTTTCTTTCAGGTGAAAGAGGCAGCTCAGGTGGATGGTAGTCCTTTGTGAACTATAAAGCAATAAATCTCTTTTAAATCAGGTTTCACATTCAAAAAACCTCCAAATGTGTATGACCCTTTTTCTGACCCACACTCCTCTTGGTTCTATCCAAATCATGTCTTGTGGCCCCATAAGCCTACACATCCTGCCCATATTTAAGAAATACAAGACCCAGAAGCACTCAAGAGTCTGCTGAACAAAAAATAATTCTTCTGTGCCTCCAAACCCCCAATTACACTGTGCTAGCACTAACACAGGGATGGGTAACATGCTTTGTAGTAACACCAAAAAATATAGAGGCAAATAATTCCCATATTCTAGGGTTTCTCTCCAGTACTTTTTCCCACTTAAAATTTTTAAGGTATGTATTGTATTCTGCTTGCCACTGAAACAAACAGTATTTTACTATTTTACTCAAAAAAATGTTTTCATGCTTGGTCTATTTTGAAACTCTGTGTAACCAGACTGCCCAGCTATTTGCTTAGTTGCATAAGAGAGCTCATGCTGCTAAACCCTCCAAAGTTATCTTGCCCCCACCCTACTGCTCAGAAGAAGCTTCCAAAATAAAATAAATCATTGATCCAGTGTCAGGAAAACTGCCTTCCCAGTGTTCTCCTGTCCCAGAGTATTCTCTGTGGGACTGTTTCCTACAGATAGCAGGGATAACCCTGAGGCATTTTATGGATCCATACACTTTAAATTTTACACGCAGCCTTTGGCAGTGACATCCCCCTTATCAAAGATATGGGATCCCATGCCCATTGGAATTCCCAACAGACTGACAGTAACAAAATTGTACGGAAAAAATTAGATTCTCATACTGCAGAAATTTTAAGATATGTGCAGTTGATGCTTAAATTGCCCAGTTTAGAAATATATACTTTGCACAAGAAAACTACCCAGTAAGAACATTAAGGTTGCAAAGCAAAGTACTCATAATTTCAGAGATGTTAGAATGAGGATTTCTTGGCACATAGTTAATCCACTTTCTGAGTATCCCTTCAATAAGGTATAACCTCTGGAGGGCTGGCTTCAGCCCTGTCCAGTGTGGCTGAAATTGGTTCTGGTTTCAGCTGCTAAATACACCAAAGCTGTCCCTATGCAACATGTGCAAATTGCAAGTTAAGGAAATGCCTACAACTTAACCAAATGTTCATAGATTAGAAATGGCAAGAAAAATACCCCTGAGTAAAGAGCCAGACAATCCTTCCCCACCAAATTTCAGACCCTTGCTTTAAAACACTGAGATATTTTACCTTTTCAAAGTTCACCCCATTTTTTGCCAGTGTACTGTTCTCTACATCTATTCTCAGGCATCATTTTGGATTAAATCTTCCTAAAGACTTTAGGGAGTTACTTATCACAGCAAATTCCCTCTGAATTTTGTTCAACAGGGTTCAAGTCTGGCAAAGCATATGCCAATCAAACCAGGGGCTTGTTACACAATCTTCACAGTAAGAGACACAAGCAGCTCCGCCTGTAATATTTTTGCCACTTACAATTAATAGTCTGGAAAAAGACATCTTGAGAAAGTAAAATAAGTGGCACAAAGAGGAGGAGGGTTTCCAAGCAACTGCTTCATTTTCATTTTAAGCCCATGCTGCAGAAGTGTTAGCAGCAACTTAAGGGGCTAGTCTCATTCCCAGCCCTCAGGACAGTGAGGAAACTAGGTTAGAAACAGTAATTTCTTGCATATAACCTCAGATTAACATACAACAGGAGGGATCAAAAGGAACAGGATTTAAAATTATTGTGCCCACAGTTAATTTCTAGATGCAGTACACCCCGCAGTCAGCAAATGTATTTGCACAGCCGAGTTACATTCCCACTGATTCTTGCAAATCCTCTGCTCCCTAGATCTTAAAATAATAGGGAAGAGAATTATAAAGAATAAGCAAGCATAAGTGCTGCCTTTTCTTAGCAAGCACCACCTGAGGAGCTCCCTTCCAAGCCCTGTTCCCACTGGAGCTGGCTCAGCGTGCCAACCTCACACTGCCCAAGCTTCACTCGCTCACTTATTGCTTCCTGACCTTTTTGCTAAACTGCACCTTGGAATTATCACAAGCCCAGTCCCATATTTCAAAATCAGGCACCTAAAGAAATCCTCTGATTTTCTGGGAGCTGCTGTGCATTGTCAGCAAAACAGGAGGACTTGCAGGAGCCCTGAATGCCCTGGAAATCAGGCCAGCTTCAGCTGTGCTCCTGCACTCAGCTTTTTCAGATTTTCCTCCACCCAGTGGCCACTAACAGAAACAAATCACCTAATAAAATACACTGTACTACCACTCTAGTCATTGAAATACTCTATTAGCATGGCAGAAGTCTATTGTTCTCTGGACTGCTACTTATGGAACATCACAGTGTATCTCTGTTATGGCATCAAGTAGAGAATTCCATTATGGAAAACGTTCAAATGACGTGTAAGTGACAGATAGAAAACCACATTGTTTGTGGGGATGGACACAGGGCCAGATGGACATATTATATCTCCACAAGGTGTAGAAATATAGATATGGTTAAAATGCTAAAAATAGCAGTAGTTTCTGCTATTGATAGAAAAAAGTCAAAACAGATTCAAAACTTTTGCCACGATCTAAGACACAGAAATCTACATTCATTCACATAAATCAAGCAGCTGATGAAATCTCCTGACCAGTTTCCTGCTGGTACTGCAAAAGCACAGATTTCTTGACAGCTGTCTGCCCCACCTGAGCAGATGTGATGAGCTGCAGATCTGGGCTTCAGAACAGACCTCCTGCAGGACACACAGGAGGGAGGAGCCCTCTTTGGTCTGGCTACAGTCTGCCTTCAAACCCTTTGGTAATTATAGTCTAATTTTGGATTTTAATATTCAGCCAGAGAATTGAAAAATGCTGTGCTTCTGTAGATGATGAGAGCATGTTACCTGAGCCAGCTGGCAAAATGTAAAGTTGCATTTATGTTTCATTACTAATAGCTACTGAATTGACTCTGTAATTGAACCTTTAAGGGTATTTGCAAGGCATATTCCATACAGTACACTTAAAAACAGTTTTGCTAGACATTAGCAGGGCTGCACCGAAATGCAAACACACAAATGCAGATTTACCTGCATGTTTACAAACATTGACACCCCTATACTTACATGCTGGATAAACATCTCCAGGAGGATTCAGGACTAGAGAAGGGCTACCAGGTTACATAACTTACAGCTTAAGACAAAAAAAAAAACCAGACAGACTGAAAAGTACAGTATGATATTGCTTTCTGATTGAAAAGTACCACTTTAATTATGTTTTAATTGATTCAAGGTTTGGTCTGCACCTATTTGGCTGTGTCACTAGTCCAGAGCCACTGATGCTGGTGAGCTGCTCCCCTTTGCACACCAGGTGCTTGCTCTTCAGAGTCAGCCCCTTATTCCACTTTCTGACCAAAGAGGCAAAGAGGATGCCTCAGCTGGACACTCAAACACACCACACAAGTGCCCACTTTGCTCAGCACCACGAGACAGCCCATTTCCACAGCTTGCAGCACTGCTCACTGCTGCCAGGACCTTTGAAGGCTCCATTTGCTCAAGGCTCTCTTGTTGGAAAGCCCACTGCTACAGAGCATGAAGAGCAAATAAGGGCTGGAAATACAATACCACAGATTAAACCTCTCTCTGTTTGAAAAAATGATTGAGACTTGCCAGAGTATTTGCCCAGCTCTGCCCATAAAGATTTAAAGTTGTTTGCTATTTCTCCCTCACCTTGAGCCTGTAGTTTATGGCAAGGTAGGAAGGGTGGGGGCAGCCCAGTATCTCCACGGTCCTCAGAGTGCTTTAAGGCAACATCATAAAAGGGATCAGGGACAGAGCTCTTAGCCATGACCCCTCTCTGCAAACAAAGCAGGAATTACTGAGCAATAGTGTCACTGGCAGTATTTTCCCCTTGAAAGTCCCTCTGCAAGAGGCACCACACTCGGGCAGCAGCAGGCAGCTGTGTGTCCTCCAAGCAGGGAGCAGGGCCATGGGCTCACACGGCTGACCTGGCACTCCCCCGCTGCCCTGCAGGGCTGCAGACCTGCCACCAAGCTCCATGAATTATGTTGATTGAGCAATTTTCAGCGTTTCCCTGGATGACAGCAGCAGTGGTGCTCAGCCTGCCAGCTCTTGGCTAGACAAAGCAGATTTAGTGTCCCCCATCTGGTAGTTGAACTCTGTGTGCAATCTGCACTCAGCCACAGCCAGCTCTCAAACCAGGACCTCACAGGGCCCTGGCAGGGCTGGTTCCAGGTAGGGCAACACAAGGAGAGCTGTGGCAAACCCCTCTCTCTGGGAAGCAACCCTGCACCTGCGAAGAGCAGCAGTGGTGACAGAAATATAACCTAAAATGTAGCTAGCCAGCGTTGCAGAAAAGGAGCTTTAACAGCTATGCAGATGAGAAAAAGCCACAGATCTGGCAGCACTTCTGGGACTTGTTTACACTTAATAGTAAATGCTGGTTACTAGCAATATCTTGTTTAAAATACAAGGCTATTTAAGAGGCAGCTATTGATAGTTTACTGTGTTAAGATGAAAGCATTATTGCCAGAATTTTGCATTTAAACAAGCCATCATGCCCTATAAAAATCACAGCTATAGCTCTAGGCTGTTGCTTTGAATCTGGCTCAAATCAATAATGACCAAAACCAGTCACTCTGCAAGGATGCTCAGTGACATGAACGCCCTGAGCTCACAGGTACAGCCTCACTGGGGCTTGAGCATCTTGCCACAGGGCTGATGTCCACCTCTGTGGCTGTCCTCAAATGAGTTGTGTCATTCCACCACCTCAGCACCCAGGACACACCCCTGTTAGCCTGATGTCACCCTCACCCCATGTGCTGGAGTCTGAAATCACCTGAAAATAGTGTCTTCAAACAAGTCCCTCTTCTCCCCCCAAGGGTCAGTTTGTTCTATGCATCCTCCTCTACTGTACTTTGTACATGACATGCCCCAGCTGGGCACTGCTGGAGATCCACACCAGCACCAGCAACAGTTCCCTGCCCATGCCCTGCCAGTGGGGTCTCTCCAGGACCTATCTTCACTCATTCCTCACAGCAGGACTAGATATTATCCTGACGTGGAAGCAAATCAACCTAAATTAGGACCACAACCCCTTCTTCAACAAAAATGGTGCAAAATTCTGAACCTGAAGTACCTCAGAAGGCTGCCTCCCTGTTGCCACCCTTCACCCCAGTGTTCTGCACTAGGAGGGAATTTTGTTTTCAATTTGTGCAATAAATTACAAATCCCTGTAAAACTGGCCAAGCAAAACCACTGTGACAGGTCTACAATCATCCAAAGGCAGCCAAAACCCCCAAGGAAGTTTCTGCCCCTGCATTGTTACTCTGGCCTCCTCAGGCTCAGTGCATGCTGCAGCTCTCCCTGTTCGTGTTCTCGAGGCAGTGAGAGGTGCAGCTTCCCACACAAGGCAGCTCCCTACCAGCTGCTTAACCTTCATCATTGCTCCATTCAGGCCTTCCCAGGGAGCACATGTAACCTACAGGCACTTGTCAAGAGCACCAGATCTTGTTTCATCCCTATTTCAGATCTTCCAATTAATTTCACTTAATTCATGATTTTTCTTAAACTTGTCATGTATTCTACTTGGATACCCTATCAGATCAACACAGTGTAGGTGTAGTTATAGAGCAGTGTGCTGTCCTCCCTGATCAGAGCAGGGGTGAGCACAGCCAAGGCCAGGCAGCACTGGAAGACAGGGCTGAGGGCTCACACACAGCACAGCAGCTCTGGAATCCCCTGACCTGAGTGTACAGTGAAATGCTCTTCCAATTTCAGGGGTTCCTTCAGAGTCAATGACGGCCTGAAGTCTAAACACATCCACAGAAGCCAACCATTCAGGCCTCCCAGTGCCTGGATTCTCACCATCCACGAGCTCAGTTACCTGTCCAAACACTTGCTGACATCTGCTTAACTCTTCCCATGCCAAGTTAAAGCAATTGGTGACTCTTACTACATTTGCACACATGTGCACATGCATTGCAGAGCTCAGCACTCAGTTTTCTGCTCTTCCAGCTGAGAGCAACTCTTCCTGTGCTTACAAGGAGGTGTGTTTCAGAGTCCAAGGTCTGCACGAGCTGGCAAAGGCCCCCTGTGCCAGGCAGCTGGGCTGTGCTGTGGCTGTGCCAGCACGCTGGGACCACGCTGTCATTAGTGCAGCCACAGCGCCAGGCACTGCAAATCCATCATGCCATTAATCCTCTGGGAGACCAGCAGCTCAGCCTGCACTGGAGCAAGCCCACCACACAGGCAGGCTGAGAAGGAGGCAGCACTAGATCTTCCATCACTTCTTAGTCCTAATTAACTGGGGGATGGTGGCTGCCCTGTCTCTGCTGGTGCTCTTCAGGATTTAAATAGATGCTGTCTGCCTGCCATGTCTGTAGTTTTAGGCCAGCAATAATTGCAGGTATAAAAAATATCCCAAGAAAAATCTGTGTGAGATTCATAATAATAGCAAAAAATTAAAACCAAAATGGCAAGTGTTCCAGTATTCTAAAGTAAGCACTTGTTCCTTAATGTGAAACAATCAAACATTTAAAATATGCAGGGACACACACACAATTTGTATGTATAAACATACATTATTTAGATCAGCTGAATTCTCAAGAGCTGCAAATAGTCCATGAATTATTCTGTAATTTATCCTTCCCCCATCTGAGAATATGCTTCCACCAAAAGATTTTTCTTTTTCAATTAAAATTCATTATGTTAGCATCCCAACCAGGCAGCCAAAAGAGCACAGAGGGACCGCCAGGTATGACCCAAGGGCTTTGCATGTCAGTCTGCTCCCAGACATCATTTTCCCCATCAGTCCCTCCAGGCACAAGCAGAAAGCAGGCTCTGAGCCAGCTGAGCATTTCTGCTCACACACAGCTCCCAGGCAGCACCTTCTCAGCAGGCACCTCAACCACAGACCGAGAGCAGCCAGAGCCTCCCGCGCTGGCCTGACCCGAAACCAGGGGGCACTGGGATCCACTGCTCCTCACTGCTGGGACACTTGGGGGGCCAACAAATGGCTCTCACTTCTCTAAATGTGCATGTTAAGCCAGCACTCAGAACTGGTTATAAAAGTCAAGTCCCTGCTGCACATACACAACCAGCTTTACTCAGCTCTGTCTGTCACACAGTGATGGTTTCCTTCTGTGGCACGGCTACCCAGGGCTGGGTCCTGCACAACACCAGGGGCGTAGCTTGGGAAGACACAAACATCTGTATTTATTCTGGAGGATGTGCATTTTCTGCTTGTTTCACTTTTGCTCTTAATCTAGAGCTTCTGGAGGCTTCTCTTAATTTTTTTTTTTTAATAATTAGTTTTTTCTCTTATCTGTGATGTATAAAAGCTTGTGAAGGTACTAAAATATTATAGAGGATGGAAAATATTTTTATGTTAAAAAGTTAATAATTTATCTATCCTAAAAAAAACCCAAACCCAAACCTATGAAAACTCATGCAATTATAGCTGCAGAAGAAGATGAAAGAAGAAATGTCAAGCCAGGCTGGTCCAGGTCCAATATCCTGCTTTTTGCACTAACACCTGTTGAATCCAAATGCTTAGAAGAAAATTCTTCAAAAAATTAAATGCCTCTGACTGGCTGAGCCACGTTTCACTTTCCTGTCCTTAAAATCCCCAAGGAGTTGTCTAGGGAAAAAAGGGGGAGGGGAAGAGCAACAGCAGACTTAATGTTATTTTTAAATATAACAAAAAAAGAAATCTCCAAGTAGAAATCTGGGAATATGCAAAGCTTCCCAGACCTTTGTACAACATTTTAAAACCCAAAGGGAAAAAACAAAACAAAAAGGAGCGGTAGAAGCTAATTTTAAAGTTAACAGGTCACCTTTGAGATGAAGTCACAGATTTCCTCACATAATATGGTCTGAAAACACATTATTATGGTATTGATGGGTTCTTTTCAAACCAGCAGTGCCAGAAATTAAATCAGGGCTGTCCTTCTTCAAAATACTGTTGAAGTATCCAGTCCAAAGTCTCACTTTCTTGTAAAAAAATTATGAATAAAAAACTCCTATTCCAAATACAAAGGGTTCTACCTCTTGGAATAAAATACAGCTATTGCTCTTAGTCCTGCAGAGACCCTTTCTATCAGCACACATCAAGTGGCACCACAGTCCCCTGCATGGCATTTTTGGCTACTACTTTTTATAAGTATCCTAATGCATTTTGTGTAGCAGGAGCCCCATGAAGATACATTAAAAAAGCAATTTGAAGGGTTCACCTAGAAATATTGTTCTTAATTTCATATTTAAAGCCTCAGTTGAGGATTTGGTTAGAATTTCAGGTTCATTTAAAGAAAGAAATTCAGTAATTCACATGGAGCAACACAGTTACACTGAAAATACCTTCAAAATCTTGAATGTAAATTTGCACTATTACAATCTCCCTGCTATTGCACTCTTACAAACCTACTGCTTATGTTTGCCCTCAAACTGACAAGGCCACTTCACCCTACTTCCCCACTGGAACAAAATCCAAACTGTTCAGAGCCTCCACAGCTCAGCTCCTGTCCCTGTACCCCTGACAAAGCCAAAGACACCTTCAGGTGTCCCAGTGCCCCTGCACACCCCTGAGCTGATTTTCCAGCCCTGCATCAGATCAATGCTTGGCTGCACTTCCTAAGCACCATGACAAGCATTTCTAAATCAAACCAATCAAACTACTGTATTTGAAAACTATGTGGAAGGGTTTTGGGGTTGGTTCTGTTGTTTTGGGTTTTTTTAGCTCTGGCAAAGTGAGTGTATATCTCTCGGGCTATTGGCTAAGAATTTGAATGAGATAACAGAAAGCAATGCCTTGACTTGTCCAAAACCATGACCTCCCACAATTTACAGGAGAAGCCAGCCAGCCAGACTGTGAAGGGGGTCTGTCTGCAAACCCCAAATTTTCCAGTTCTTCCCTGCATAATTTTTTGTTTCCACATTCCTTTTCTGCTTTCTGAGCAAAGCAGCCTGACGGGCTAAAGGCAGTTCAGGCCTCTCAACAAGAACTAGAGCCCAAGCTGTGAACAGAAAACCCATCAATTATGAGCACCCCTAGAAATTATTTATCTATTTATATCTTTATTCTTTATGAGATCAGACATCGAATCATCTTCAAAAGAGAGGTAGCACAGAATCCTCCCCTCCCCAAAAATAAAGGACTTCAGCTCACAGCCTGAACATCTCCCTTTTATTGTGTTCTGCTGCTCCCTGAGATGGCCAGCGATGCCCAGCTGATGACATCTGATGTGTATAAAACACCATCTTTACCTGACACTGTTTTGTCTGAGGGGAGCTCTCTAAATTAATTCCACAGGCTCAGAGCTTTGACAGTTCTTTTTTGATCTTCTCTGCTGCTTCTCAGCGCTTTCAGGGATGCTTAAACCCAGCCAGAACAGCCGAAAATGAATGACAACTCCTCTGATAACACCGTCCCTATTGCCATGGGCACCAACCCCCCTTACACAACAGCCACAGGTAAACCAGGGCACCACACTGTCAAAATTAGGAGCATTGCAAGGATATTTTTTTTCCCACTCCATTCCTATCCATCTCTGGAAGATGTTGTGAGGCTGTGTGCCACTCAGCCAACTCTCTGCAGCCTTTTGCTGAAGCACAAGTACAGAACTGCAGGGCGAGTGCCACGAAGGCTGGCTGCCAAACCCCACCCAGCACAGGGCTGGGGCAGGAGAGGTGGCAGCACCCAGCCCACGGTGACACAGCCCTTCCCCTGCCAGGGGGGCCTTGCTGTGCACAGCACTGATAATAGAAAGCATGCATTTAAAAAAAAAAAAACAAACAACCAAACAAACAAACAAAAAAAAAAAAAACCACCAACTTTGCCATTGTTGTGTCCACATATTTTCTCTCTCTACCCTGAAAAGCCTTTTAAATTTTCAAGAAAATGTCTCATTCATAGAAATTAGCATATAGCCACATTTCAGATATTCAAAATAAAAATAGCTGTTTCACCCAGATAATCCTGGCCACATCAGAAAATGCTTCTTGGTGAATTAGACCCATCTCCTCTGGGAAAGGCATGAAATAGATTTTCCTGTTCCCACTTGGCTCAGGATTGGGTTTTGTCTCATTTCAGACCCCCTTGAGGATTCATTAGGTTGTGGGTGGGAAGCACACAGTGCTTAAAAGCAGAGCATTTTCCTGCTAAGGTTAATAGCCAGCATTCCCAAACTTGGGCTAGCCAGATCACAGTGGGCGATCACAGAAAATCCATGACATGCCAGAGCAGGAGCTGAAGAAGTTCAGTTTAGCTGAATTTCACACCATGTCAGAGTCCTATTTGCAGCTTAGAAAATGAATTTAATAAAGCTTTTCTGCTGTAACATGGAGTGTCAGCTAGCAGATTCTCTGACACCTGCTGCTCTTTGAGTCTGATACCATATTGCAGCATAATGTGGTCTAAAATTAGACTTCACACAACACACCAGGTTTCAATCTTTCAGAAAATAATTCTGTTCAGCACCTTTCATTCCCTAACAGGGCTTTGGGACACATGTCCTTTCTTTCCTGCCCCCTCCTGGATTAGCACTTGGAATTTTTTTAGCAAAGGTTTGAACCATTTGTAAAAAAGAATAATAAAAACAAATCAAAACTGAAATTGTTTCATTTTCACTTGATTGCAAACTATACCATGAAGAAATATCCTTGCCAATTTATACAGTTGTTTCCTACCTGCACCCCCACAGACCAGAGATAGCATGAAGCTGGAAGGCTTTCAACTTTGGGTGCAGAGAATTATTGTCTGAGAAGGAAAAATATTCCAAGCTTAAATGACAGACGGGTGTTTGAATATCTATTTCAAGACTGAGAAGCAACTACAGGAAGAAGCCAATGACAGCTCCACAGGATAATGCAATTCTTCTGTACAAATTTCACTCATTACCAAGGAAAAGAATTAACCTGAACTATTTCTTTCTCTAATCAAGATACATTTTTTTATCTTCTTGTATAATTGCATTTCAATGCAATTAAGTGGTAGTTCATTCCTTTTATAGAGAATTGAGTGCAATTAATGCTACCGTTTATTCTAAATACTAATTAGATTTCTTTAAAGTGTGCCTAGCCTTTAAATGCTAAGTTGGCTCCAAAACCCAGAGCTCAGCTAAAATTACGTAGGAAGCTTCTTTCACAAGACAAATGCCTGTCTTGTCTTTCCCAGCTACCTGCAGAATCTTTAAGACAATGTGGAGCTTTTGTACACAGCATGAATAATATTTCACTGCCAAGAAACCTGGCACTGATTGGTCTGCTCCAACACAGACATCAGTATTTTCCAAGGAATTTATAAGAGGCATAAATTTAAAATAGCTAATCTTAAGGTGTAGGCATTAAAATTTATGGAATTTACTGTGGCTGAAAAGATACAGCTTTTTGCTACCAAGAAATGGCTCTGAGACACCCAATAGAATTAGTAACCTTGTTCTCATCCTGGGAATTACAATCGATCTACTTTTTGTAGCAAAATCAAATTGCTTCCCAAGTTAGAATGCAACGCCCTGTGTCAGCTTGCAAATGAGCTGGAGTGAGGAGGTAAACAGATCACAAACACTAAACTTCACAAATATAAATAGCACACAGATTGAAGCAAATAACATGTCCAGTGGAAAAAGAAAAAAAAAATCTACCTTCCCCCATCTCAACTAAATGTCCAGAATATTGTTTTGTACAGGACACCACCCGTAAGAGTAAAACTGGATCTGATTGACTGCCTTGGCCAATTCATAAAACCTTCCTTCACCAAATGTGCTTAAGCAAGTGAATCTCCCTCCCTTGCAGCAGCAGGAGGGAGGGCAGGGCAGAGCAGAGCTGCAGTCAGACCCTGCCAGCAGCTCTGCAGCCACCTGGAAACACACAGGGAGCTGTGGCCCTCCCTCCTGTGTCCCAGAACCGTGTCACTGGCTGGCAAACAAAGACTTCAAATCAAAATACACTCTTCAAGGTATCATCTCTTCACCCCTCTCATTAAATATATTTTCATCAGATATTGCTGTTTCTATTCAAAACACAGGTAAAGACTGAAATTTCCTTCAGCACCAGTATGTGCTGTAATGCCTGTAAACTACTAACCTCTTCCTGAAAAATTACATGGGGCTGAGCAGAACCTGAAGAGAAAGGATAACATAAAACATATATACATATATCTCATTTTGTTTAAACTAGCTTCACATCTTCTTCAAAACACAACAAATACTGAAACAAAGGGACCATCCTAATGGGTACATTACAATAACAGCTCCTCCCATCAATCTCCATTTACACCCATCCATATGGAGAAAAAACCTGATAATCTCAACAGAGGGAAGCTCCTCCAAGCTTTCCTGGAGTATTCTCGAGCTATTCAGCCTATCAAATTTATATCTATGAACATACCCGTACCATTTTAGAGATAATATTCATTAGGCTCATCAAAACTATTTAGTCTCGTTTCTATGTTGGAGGTACAGATGCTTATTTATAGCTCAATTAAACTTTAAAAGAAAATTAAATCCAACAACTTTAAATTGCTATGACCTGCCTGTCTCAGAGCTGTTCTGCAAGTACTGAAAATGCTGGTGCCAAAGGCCTTCAGAAGCACCAATAATCCAGAATCTGTGTGTTTGGTAACCTGGGCTGCAGCCAAGCCAGAGTCAGCCCTCCTTCCTACTTTGCATGACCTCTTCTTCCCCCGATGTGTCTCTCTATGAACCAAGGGTATGACTAACCAGGCATGTAGGTGGCTTGTGAGAGTTCATTAATAAAAACTTTCATTTGCAAAATAATGAACATTTTCAGTACCCTGTAAATCTTCAGATTCATATAAATGAGGTCATTTTGAAGTTTGAAACTCCACACATAAAAATTCTAAGATAAGATGGTTTAAGAAAGGCACATGAAGCATCTTATCATTTGGGACAGGTTTGGGGCCTGGAGAGGAGAACCTGGCTGCACTAATTCCTGAGGTTTGGGCAGTAGCTCATTAGTTGTGGTTTACAGCCATCCAAAGCTGATGAGAGACTTACTCATAAATTATTTATCTTTTATTTTAATGTTATTTCATGAAAACCAGCTATTACATTCTGCTTGATTATGGTGCTTGCTTGCATTTGAATCTGTTTTAATAATTTCAAACACTGTGATTAAGAGAGAAGGAAATTAAGAGGGTAGACCAGGACAGGCACAAACCCTGTTATACATACCCTTAACTGATCCCAGGCTTAAATTATGCTCAGGTACCAAGGATCCCCAGAGCTGTAAGAAAGATCTCACTGTCCTGAGGAACCAAATATTTCCCCTCACACCTCTCTCTCCCAGCCTGCAGCTGAGGCTGTGCTGGGTGATTCCCTGGGATACTCAGTGGTGTGAAGGAGTGTCTGGTGATGGAGCCCTGCACAGCATCCCTGCTGAAAGGCACAGCAGAGATGGATACGTGGGGGTGGTGAGCAGAGGAAATTGTGAAAGCTATTCACAGGCATTGCCAGTGCAGAGTATTTTTATATCCCTCTCGACTCTGAAACAAGTAATACATTACTTCATGTGTGTTCAATGTTCCCAGACCCAGGAGGACCTGAAAGCCAGCCCTGAAAGAGCAAAACCTGCCTGGAGCTTAAGGCAGCACAGTGAAATCTTGCCCAAAAAATGCACCAGAATGTCCTCAAAGCAAGCCCACAGCAGTGGCCTCCAGGACAGGCTTCATCCACACAATCTCCTTCAGCTGTGGCAAAGGAGGAACCAGAGGCACTGCCCCACAGGGACGTGAGGGGTTAAATTGGCCACTTTCCTGTATTTGATAGATTTTGACAAATCATGACGTGCACATGGCCACAGAGAACACTTTCCAACGTATAAAACAAGAATTCACCCACCTGAAAGCATCACATGCAAACCCCAATCCCAGTTTAGCCCTTTATGATCCCTTTCCTGCTTCAGTATTGTGGCTGGATTCACCAGCAGTGGGCAAACCCCAGTTTAACTCCTGTGCAGACAGTTTGGATGAACACTGCTCTGCTGCCTGAGTAGTAGATGAGAAGGGCTGCTAGTAATTCTAGGCTGGAATAAAATCACACAAATTGGAGAAGCTGGGCACAGAAAATAGCTTTAACTGCAGACTCTGTGCTGTACATACAGACAGCAAATGGACCATTGGGGGCTTACAACATCCTAAGAAAGCTTTTTAGTTTTCAGTTTTGATGAACATATAGTGCTGTACCTGCTGTTGATCCAGGACTAACTGAAATTAAATCTTGTTTCAGAAACTGGATGAAGTCATGGTTATTGAAAGAAACAGATTGTGTCACAAGGGCTCTGTACTAGTACAACCGTCTAGGATAAAGCTGCAACTGGGTTGCTAAAAAAATGCTTTAACTGTTACCATTGCTACTAACACAACATGCAACCAGTTCCCATGACATAAAGATGACTTAAGCCAATAATAACTTTTTTCTCTGCTTGGGAATATACCAGGTTACAGTCAGGTCCATGGTGGAGAGAGAGAGCATTGGCATTACTAAGCATCTCAGAGCAGAACTGAGCATTTCAGACTCTGCATTCCAAGTCAGAACAAGCTACTGGTTCAACAGGGGCAGCAGAAGGACTGCAGTAAAACTGAGCAAAACCTCAGTGGTTTGCAGTGACGATTCCCACCACAGCTCTCTGTGGATTGCCCAGCCTGAGGGATACTCTAGGAATGCAGCCTGTCCAACACACACCCAGGAGGGCTCTGACCACATGCCAAGGCTCCCTCCAGGAGCCAGAACAGTGCATTCAGCATTGGAACAAGTGGGAAAACCTGAACAAGCCACACACTGTTTTTCCAAAAAAACTCCTGCCTAACTGCAGCATATGTAGTCTAAGATTTGCCTATTCCATCAAATATGAGCAGAACAATGGGAGTTCAAAGCTTCCATCCTCCCAGGGGTATGATGTATGACAGACAATAGATCTGTG
The DNA here is from genome assembly GCF_021018805.1 of Prinia subflava. Classification (NCBI taxonomy): domain Eukaryota; kingdom Metazoa; phylum Chordata; class Aves; order Passeriformes; family Cisticolidae; genus Prinia; species Prinia subflava. Next base: position 8,912,874 of record NC_086261.1, read on the forward strand.
ACATACCATACAGCTTCTTACCAGATCCACAGCAAGCTTTCCCTCATTCACTGTTGCTAGGTAGTTAATCAAGACATAGTCTAAAAAAAGTTAAATGATTTGTTAGTTCATAGTTACTGGCTAAAATGTGTTTTCTGTAACCTGGCTGTTTGCCTGGTCCGTGATTTTTTTTCTGGGATTCAGTCTATCAGGCTGTAATGAAGCCAAGATTCAGAGGAGATGTCCTCCCTTTTTAGCAGAGGAGGAGAACTCACTTCCCTGCTCCCCCTTGCCGTAACTCCCAATTACCTCGGCTTGCAGAAGGTTGATCCAGATGGTGAACACAAGACTGCAGGCAAGCCTGCCTCGAATGAATTCTCAGTGTGGAAGGGTGGAATAAGCCATATGTTTTCACAAATTAGGGGTGACTCTCCAACGCCTGAATGATGAAGTAGATCCAAGAGTAAGTTATGCATGATCCTCCCCGATGAGTGAAGAGAAATGTTTTATTCAGTGCCTCATGCTGTGAGCTATATTTATACCAAATGTATCTTTGTACATTTTAAAATATTATCTATTAGGGGATACTGCAACTGCAACAGAGGACTATGTACAGCACCACTTAAAACCCAGCAGCCACGGGAGGGATGTAAGTGGCCTTGACACCATCCAGCTGGGAAGTTACTTGTCCAGGTGACTCAGGCTAAAGACCTTAAAATCCAGCCAGCAGTCTCCCTCGAAGAAAGCCTTTTCCCTCCGTGCACCAGCTACAAAGCCTATGAAATCATCCGACCAGACGAATACACAACCAACACCTTGTTTTCTTTGTTATGGTAACCAGCCAATAGCACAATGCTTGAGAGCTTTAGTTTTTTAAATCCCCACCTTCTGAATTCCTTAGCTCATGTTACCTTTTTTGTTTTGCTTAAAACTTCTTTGAGAGAGGAAATTATACATCAAATTAAAATTAACATTCTTCTAATCTCAGAATCTTTGCAGGGGCTCTAGAAGCCTCCAGCACCAGGGAAGGCTGCTCAGGCAGCGCAATAGGAGGGAGGCAGCTCTTTGCTTGCCTCGATGCCCCTGGGATCAGCATCCAGAGGGAGCAGAACTGCACTGGGGGGGACCGGGGGGAACCCACCCCCTCCTCGGGGACTGCCCTGCTGCCTCCAGAGGCCGCTGCAGCAGAGGGGAGATGCAGCCCAGCAGCGCTTTGGCAGCAAGACTGTATCTCAGATGGCAAGAGAGTAATAGTGAAAACAAAAGCAAAGATCATTCTGACTGAAAATCCATAGCTTCTCTTAAACATAATAACTACAATCGCATTTGTTGACCAAGTAACAGAGTTAAAGCCCATAGGCAAGATCATCAGCTAAGATGAATTGCCACAGCACCATTAACTTCACCCTTTCATGCTTGATCTCCCCCACTGTGTTCCCAAAATGGCCATGGTCCTTTTCCTACCTTTATTGTACAAAAACACCAACCATTTTTAAAAGTACATTTGCTGCACAGCTTACTTTTCATTTATTTTACACCTCACTCTAATTCATTCCTCAGCCTAATCTGTATCTAAACACATGCAGCAATGCAGTCTACCAGCATCCCACTTATGAAATTCATGAAGCTAAGAGGCCACAGGAATATTTTTGAAGCCATCTCCTGACCTTTTAATCAGTTGTTACCTTCTGTACCAGAATTTCTCAAAGCTCAGCTGCTCTGAGTTCTTGCCCGTCTCATGTAATGAGCAGATGTGGCAAAGTGAGGATTTGAAACATGATGAAAGTTATGATGACAGGTCTTTCTCTGCCAGATTTTTATGTTTTTACAGCCTAACACTGAACTGCAGCACTTTTTTTTTTTAATTCAGCTTCTGACAAGAACATATAAAAAGCATATCAAAGGCAACAATAAATTCACTAAAACAGTTCTCTCAATTCAAACAGGTCTGCTCTTTACAGGACCGTGCAGATGAGGCTCTGTTTGAATTTACTCATAAATATCGACCCCAGAGTCTCGGGGTGCCCTTCTCCCACCTAAAAATAACCCCACGTGTTGCTTGGTGAGGGAAAACAAGCCGATGATGTGGAGCAATGTTTGACTGGCAGAGGTGGCAGAGCCCCAGCCCAGCTCCGAGGACAGCGGTGAGGGAGCAGCGCTGTGCCTGCCCTGGGCTCCGTGAGCATCACAAATGTCTCCACTGGGAGGAGGGAAGGGGGAGGATTTACCGAGCAGAAAATCCTCTATTTCCCTCCCCCTGTTCCCAGTGATTCCTGCTGAGCTGGGCTCTGACATCAGAGAGGAGCAGCCTCGGGCAGCTCCGGCAGATTGGCACCCCTGTCCCAGCACAGCCAGGCCAGGGCAGCTGTGGTGACCACGTCAGCATCCACCATCACCTTGCCAGGCTCACCCTGAGCTAGTGAGGAACTTCAAGTGTCCTACAAGGCCTCTGGCTGAAAGCTGAGTCACCTCTGATGCCTTGAGAGGCTGCCTAGAACAGAGGCTAGAGAGTGTTAAAGGAATAAAGTAGGGATTTATTAAAAAGGCCTTCAAAGGATGGACCTTGGGCAGTGCAAGAGCCGGGCTGAGGCTACACCCAAGATGGACAATGGGTCACACGATTTCACACTTTTATAAGTTTTGGTCCATTTACATATTGGGGTTAATTGGCCAATTACAGCTTCAGGTTATGAAGTCCCATCCTCCCAGTGTACTCCCCTCAATTCACTGTTTATACTTTTTGGGCCTGAAGCTGTGATGAGAACCTTGGTTATCAGGCTGCAAAAGGATTTTTTTATCTGACTAAACTGTGAAGAGTTTAACACTCTTTTAGAGTTATGTACTAATGCAATGCAGAATCTGAAAAATATGAGAGCTAAAACCTAAGGCATCATCTTGTTATCCTTTCCAATGCTTTTAAGCATGATCTTTTTAAAAATGACCTTGTATTCTTTTTTTGTTTTTAACCCAGGACAATTTGAAGAACATTTATGAAATTAAAATTCCAAGTTTTTTCTTAAAAAAAAAAAAAAGTCTAAATGTTCATCTCGGTGTCAACATCTCTAAGTGTTGTTACAAGTAAAATTTTGCTCAAATTATTTTGATGATAATAACACGGAACTGGTAAGAGTGAAATAAAACATTGTGATAGCATGTCTCAGGATCAGAAGAAAAGAAAGAAAAAAACATTTAAAAATCAGAGTTTCCCTCTAGTTGCAAAGCCAGCCAATTCTGCTGACACCTGAGAGATCCCTCTAAAACAGGCTGGTCGCTTCAAGGCTGGGCTGTGGCTGCTGGGGGTACACTGCAGCTCTTCACAGACTGACAAAAACTTGCTCAGCCAGTGAGCCAAACCAAACGTAATCCAAAAGGCAATAAACCTTGGCAGGATGCTGAGCCCAAGTCAAGATATTTCACCACTTTGGCCAGGTTTGAGAGCAGGGCTGTCCCCACACCACAACAGCTGCCCCATGAGGGGTATGACAGATAACTCCTGGGCGCCTGCTTTGCAAAATAGTCCAGAAACATTCTTCTAAATATATTGTAGACATTTAGAGTCTAACAATAAGGCCCACAAAGCTTAAAATACGTCACTATCCCTAGGACTACTTCCTCTAGAAGTGAAATGTCTTATTAGTGGGATAGAAAGGGAAACGGTCTGCATTGTCTCAGCGATACCTGGTTCATTAAGAGAAAAATCTGTCTACTGCTGGAGTATTTTCCTGGCTAACCCAACATATGGTTCATTATTATTTTGCATTACGATAGCCCCCAAGGAACCCAGCTCTAGCAGGGCCTCAGCCTGCTAAGCACTTGTACAAACACAGGAAAGGAGCCCCTCCTCTGAAGAGCTTGCTGTCTAAACAGAGGAGACAGACAAAGGGCTGCGACGCCGCGCGAAGGTTTGCAAAACTCATCTCACATTCAGAGGGTTCTTTCCTCCAGTTTTTGATGAAAAGAGTGGTTTAGTTTTCAAGAGACCAAGGAAAATGAAGGGAGGGACATAAGAAAACCTGAGAACAGAGAGGTTAATGAGGAGAAGTTGATAGGAATAAACATATAACATTTTTGTGTTTCCAAAAGGAAGGGGAGCATCTTTCCACCACATGTGCAGCAGATAAAACAAAGAGTAAGGGCCTCACACTGCAGAAAAAACATTAGATATTATAGAAATAAATTTTGTGGACATAAGGATGGGGAAACTCAGGGACAGACTGCTAGGAAAGCTGGAGTGACACCAACACTGGATGGCTTCAAAAACACATTCAACCTTCACTAGGCATGACTTAGACATAAGTGACTCTGGCTGGAGCTGGAGGCTGAGCTCCCTGCCCTTGCAATTGCTCTCCCATTCTTCTGGTTCCAGGAGTTTCAGCTCTATCTCAGTTTTGGGTGGGATCACTGCTCTTCCAGAATGCCTGGAGGTACAAAATGAGCACGTTTAACTCACTCAGAAATACAGCCAGAAGTGAAGCCAACTTTTTCCCCATGTTCTTGCTCATTTTTGTAATGATACCTCTCTAGGCATGAGCTATCTTGGGTCCTCAGTAAAGAGAGATCACAGACACAATGAAATGTGCTCAGAAGAGGGAAAACCCCAGTTTTTCCAGCTTCATACAAAAAGCCAAGCAGTTGCCAAAGTCCAAACTGAATTTCCTGGGAAATTCCAAAGATACCACGAGTCCACATTAGATCAAGCAGTTCACAGTCATGGAGAGACAGCTCTCAAAGGGATGGGCAGGGAGAAGGAGCCTGGGCTGGCAGCTCACCAGTGGGAGGACAGCCTTTGCTGAAGCCCTGGAACAGACCTGTGACAGGTTAGGCAGGGCTGATGTCCCACACATCCCCCTCCACTTGTGAAGGGAACCTTTCTACCCCTTCACCGAGGACAGGATGACAACATGAGATAACCACAGCTAGAAACACTGAGAGTTTGTGGTGGGAGGGAGAAAAAAATAAATACTGCTGAGCCTCCAAGTGTCTCCCTTGCCTGGTGAGGCAGCAGTGATATCTAATAGCAGGAGAGCCCATCTGATACCTCCTGTTCTCTGCTTCCACTGCACGAGACAATTTTTTCTTTCCTCCAGGAAGAAGAAGTGGGATGCCTTCTCCCTGATTCATGTTCTAGATGATCCAAAAAAACCCTGCCAACTCCCTCTGCTCCCCCTTGTTGAAGGGGAGAGACCAAGTGACTCAGACAAAAATGTGAAGCAGTATCCACTTATCCACCACTCTCCACAATCACGAACAAAAGCAAATTTAGGTAGGTCCTAAAGGGTGTGGAGGATGATGCACTGCTTGCATTCTGAGTTTGCAAAGGATAATGCCACATTTCTACACTGCTATTGACTTTCCCACAGGAGAGTCACATCCTTCAGATGTGCTTATCTGAAATACCTTTATTTTCCTGCAATGGTCTAGTTTGACAATATGTTCTCCCCTCTTTTCCAAACCCGTTGAGAAAAAACACCATTATCTTAAATGGGGAAAAGGGTCACATGAAGCCTCTTCTGGGCTTTAGGGGGAGTCTTCCCACAGTCCAGACCAACCTCCTTCAGAAATAGCAGGAGTTAAGAGCCCTGTGTATCTGCCTTCAGCATCACAGATGTTATTGTTCACAGAGCAGCACTTGGAAGGAGTGAAGTGCTCCAGAAACGCCTCTGACCTGCCTCCAGCACAGAAACCAGCTCATTATTGTTCTCCTAAAGTATTATTATAATAAAGCATAATAATATTGTTTTATTGTTTCTATTACAAGGCCTTGGGTCTCACTCAGAAGTTTCTTGTTGGATCAACCACACACCTAGAAAAAGGCAGTCTGTGTTTTACTGGATATAGGTTAATTTCAGAATTGCAGAGCTCTAGTGGTTCAGTTGCTTCTGCAGACTGAAGGATGTGGTCACAAAGACCATCCTCTGACAAACTCAAACTCCCCTCTCCATCACCTCCCCAATCAGTGCAATTAGCCTCAGCACTTAAGGAGAAATGGAAAAAGAAAAACCAAAACAAAATAAACATACCAAATCATCAGACTAAATCTTGTAACCTGAAATCCTTATTCTGTACATTTTTCCTTCACTGGTTCATCTGCCTGTAGGGAATTCAGTCAGTTACACTGCTAGCTTAAAAACCCTGAAGCTGTCCTTGAAATGAATGGCTCCATTCATTTAAGGGGGAGTGTGTTCTGGTTTTATTACCTGATCCCATATTTCTACCACAGAATCACAAGGCAAGTAAGTAAAACAACCTGTTCTCAACTGTGGCTGCCTGGTTATGTCTTCCTATTACATTAATTTCTGTTATTTTTCCAGGATTAGTTCAGTGCACTAGGAAAGGATAATATCCCCCACCTTTCCATGAAAACACAGTTTTTAAATACCTTCTGAATGATTTAGTGCCACTCAGCCCATTGGATTTCTATCTCACCAATTAAAAAGACCATTGAATTAATTTATAAACCAAGAGAAAAAAGTCTTCTAAAATAACCATTAGCAAACCTCACTCAGTGTAATGTTAGCCTTTCCTACATCTTCAATGGACTTTACATCAGATCCAAACTGCAGGCATTTCTTTCAAATAAAACAGAAAAAAAACCAGAAAAACCACAAGTGTTCACACAGCTGAGGGCTGCTTTCTCCAGCCTCCTCATCATTCTTTTGCAAGGATTTCAGGAGTGCATCTCCAGGAATGCCCTGCTGCTCAGCCCCCAGCTCAGGGCACCCCACACTGGGGCAGGGCTGGGCATGGGCACCCCCAGGGCTCCCACCCTGCACCCCTGGGTGCTGCCAGCCCCTCCAAGCCATGGAAATGATCCCACTCACAGCTGTGACCTGACAGGCACAGAGATCCTGCTCATTACCAGCTCTGTAACAGATAAACACGCCTTTTGGGCTAAATCATTCCCTAACTGCCTTTTTTTCAAATGGAGCTGGGCAATTATTTTTAAACCCTGCTATGAGGAATAATGGTTGACTTCACAGGGCTGGCTGGGAATAGGCCATAACACTTGGGGAAAGTCCAGGCTGAAGTGCTCTGTAGTTTAATGACATGTTACACAGCGAGAAAAACGCATTTGGAAGGAAATACCATTAAAAGAGGTAAGAAATAAAACGCAGCACTGTGAAATGCTTATAAGAGAGGGGAAAATATTATCTGACTATTCAATTTTCAAAAGATTTCAGAGCTTGTCTGCCTGGACTGTGATGAGTAAACTACAGAAAAATGCCCTGGTTATGGATTGAGCCAAAGGTGACCTTACAGGACCTTTTTTGTTCTGAGAGACAAACTAAGGAAGGTAAAACAGGTGCCATTGTTAAGAAAGGGATATTCAGCCCTAGGATGATTATAATTCTTCAAGCTGTAGAAATGCAGTCATAAAAATCTGCAGCAGCTTTAACATCTATTAATAATACAGAAGCATGTTCTGGCATTAAAATAATGAGGAATGCTAATTCCAGATCCCTTTTGATCCCATCTCTTTTTTTTTTTTTTAATGACATATCTATTCTTTTCAGTTTAATGTTTCTGATTGTTCAGGAGATAATTATTCATAAATTGTTTCCAGTAAAACCTGTTCAATAACCTATTTTCATTTAGCATCCCCAAGCAACACCAAATTTCTAATTACTGACATCACTGGTCACCTCTCAAAGATCACTGAGACCTCCCAGAAAAAAGTCTCATTGCAAATGTCCTTCCTGGGCTTGAAAGTCAAAACCTGCCTATTCCACACATGTGGTTTCTACAGAACCCATTTGGTGGCCACAAGCCATAGAATGCTGGCATTTCCAAGCACTCTGATTAAATACCCATTTCCTGACTATCCTTACAGGACAATTTTGCACCTGAAAAATTAGAATTCTTTTTTAAATCCTAACTGAGTAATTGATGATTTTGAAAAGGGGATAACAGATATTTTGTCTGCAAGTAGAAAGGTCACAAAAAGAATAGATAACACAGCATTAAGAGCTCTTTCAAACAATTTGAAAAGTCTTAATCAGCAATTCATGTATCAGGAGACCCATGAAACAAAACAGAGCTGTGATGTATATCCAGCAGCTCCTGTAAAACACAGGCTTGAGATCCCACTGCAGCCAGTGCCCTGTAAATGAACAGAAGAAAGAAGCTTCAGCCCAGAAAGCTCATTTCAGGTTAAGAAAGATGTAGCAGATATCATTTTATCGTGTAAGTCCTTCCAGCCTGTCCCATTGCCTGTCCTTACAGCACAGAGGGAGACAAATCCATGTGTGGGGTGTATAGGCACTGCCAAAAAAATAGGGAAAATTAAAAAAAATAAATATAGAATTCTCTTTTCTTAAAAAAATTTTTAAAACAGTAAAAATGCAGCCTGAACAGAAGAAAGAGGTGGCTGAAGGGGTGACAAGGTGAGAGAAAACATTGCTGGCTAGATGCAGTCATGAAGGAATTTGAAGGGCAAAGATGAAGAGCAGGCTACATTGATTGTCCCCTATTCACCACATATATCATCCCTTAGGTAGACATGGGCAACCTCACATTCACCAAAAACATACAGAGAATATCCAGCTGTGATAAAGATACCTCCAGTTACAGGCAAATGCTCTGCTGTTTCCTGGTAGTTGCTTCCCTAGAAAGCTAAAAGCCATCTCCTCTTTGGCTCAGCAAAGGTGTGCTGATTTCCACCTGGAAATGAGGTGTATTCCTATCCACCTGGCTAAGGGAGAGCCTGATGGAACTGGTTTCCAAGGCCTCTCAGGTTTACTGGAAGAGGCTCTGGGATAGGGCATGCAATATTTAGTAGGGGGAATTCCAAAAGTTTAATGTGGAAGAGATAATACTAACTGTGGGAATAATTAAAAGACATAGATGGCTGGTACCTGTCAACCGAAGTCCCAAATTTTAGCCTGGTTCACCAGCCCAAGAGCTGCCAGAGACCAAAGCTGTGCTCAGCAAGGACCAGCCCTAAACTCAGCCCAGCAACCTTCAACAAAGCCCACCTCAGCTGATGGGACTCAGCAGAACAGCCACTGCCCCAGCGCAGTGTGACACGAGCAGGGGACACTTTTGGAGGCTCCCAGGGCCACAGACACCAGCCCAGGGTGGCACCGTGCAGGGGCTCAGTGGGCACAGCCAGGCTCTCCAAGCACATCTCCAATGCCAGGCTGTGTGAGTGTGAGGCTGCAGCCCCTAAATGAAGATTAGTCACTGCAATTCTTTGTTAGAGGTACCGTAAGTAAAAGTGTGCTTCCAGTTTAGTGAAGCAAGTGCATAATGCTTTTAACTTACCCTCTAAAGTGCTGTCTCCTGTCAAAATCTCTTCCCCAAGCCATGATAGCTCACATCAGAAGCACTGCAGGTGCAGACTCACTGCCTCATGGCAAAGGGCTGACATTTCTGGTGAGGACCCACAGCCCTCTGCTTCTGCAGCAGCAACATCCTGCCAGAAAAATCACTACAGCCTCTGTTTGAGGAAAAGAGTTTGTGGAGATAAGAATAAAGAGTAACTAAAAAGCACATCCTCAGAGGTATACTGCAGCCTGGATAAAGGCAGACAGAACATGGCAAATTGCTTTTAAACCCAGCTGAACCATACAGCCCTGCAAGGAAGGAAGAAAAAAATGAAAGGAGGTGGAGGTGAGGGAGGAAAGGAAAAGGAAAAACAACCCCACCCCACACCTCTACCCCTCACCAGGAAGTACTCAGGCTCCCAGTGGTCCCAGTCTAGGCTCATCCCACAGTGGAAGCTCATCAAGCCATGGGGCTTCAAGAGATCACCTTCAGCTGCCTCAAAGCCCCTTGATATTCAGCTGCATTAGAAACGTAATTAGAGTCAAACCTGAGCATTCTCTGATACTGAACAAATACTGAAAATGGCATAAATAGCTTTTTTATTCAGTACCACCAGGCTAAAGTTGCCTGCAAGCTTGCACGTCGTTTTTAACTAGGTAATTGAGGCTGTTAGAGCAGATGGTACCTTCTAAGAAGCTGTTTGACTGTCTGCTGACTAGAGAAGCCAAGACACAACGTGACCAACTAACACCTCTTTCCTTCAGCTGTGCTCTCACAGCTCAGGTGACAACAGGAGAAGTACCTGCCTTAGTCCTGGTGTGTGGACTCGTGCACAGCTGGTGACAGCTTAGCGAGGTGCAGCAGCTGCACACCCCCCTGCCCTGATGTTATCACTGCCACCTCTCAGCCTGATGGCTGCAGCTTCACAAAAGGCAAGATTCCAGCCAGCTTCTTGAGGGGGTTTCACAGCTGCAGCAAACTCACCAAAATATCTCTAATAAAGCTCATGAATATGTGTGAGGCACAGGCCCACCCCTTGGTCCCACTGAAATAACACATCAGGAGCTGCTCCCTGCTATTCACCTTCACAGAAAATTAATGAAGGTCTCTCAATCCATCACAACTCATTAGCAACCCAGGACACTGACAGATCCATTATTTTATTTTTACCAAAATTGGCAGGGACAGCATCTCCTTGTTCCAATGTTTGATGTGTCTGTATCTTTCCTCCCCTTTCCATATGCTGGTTGTTCTTCCAGGATGGGTTTTGATTGAGCCAGGGTGGCACAGGGAGCCAGCATGCTCTGTGTCCAGGCACACCAGCACTGCTGAGGACAGCTTGGGTATTTTGCCACTGAAAAAGAAGTACTATACTTTATAAACTAATTCTTCTTGGGGCTCAGGGATCAGCCTTGAAGAAGGACTGGTGGGCCCAGAGCTGTGACCAGGGGCTTTCCTGTAGGAGCCAGTCCAAGAGAAGATAATCACCTTTTGTGCAAAATGTGTCTTTCTGAAATAATATTCACTTAACCTCTGTTAACCAGCAGCACAGGGTGCTCAAAAAGGAACCTTTCACAGTCAAATTCTCATGTGTCTGGTAACAATCACTGTCACCTGCACTACTATTAATCTCATTGGTTTCTGGCTCTAGTATATCACTGAAGAAGTATTTTGGGAGGTGGCATTTTTGTGGCTAACACCTTTCAAGTGTTGTTGTAGGTCTGCTCCAGCACTGAGTGCTGTTTAGTGTGAGCAGCAATATCAGATTTGGTTCATATGCTGATATTTGTCATATGTGGCACCATTCCCAGAGATATTAGAGGAGATTCTCTGAAGAAAAATCATGAGATATGGATCCTCCATTTTCTTCCTCTTCTGGTTTTCAATCCACTGCAAAGTCCTGGTGTGTCAGAAATCACTTCTGGAAACAAGATAATCAGGTAATTTGTCCTTTGCCTGACAAAGATATAAGGGTTTGAGAAGCAAAAAAAAGATTACAGAACTATAGAGAGCTTTTGAATTAAAAAATAATAACAATTTTGTGCTTTTAACAATAAAACATGCTCTTCTGCTGCCTTTTTTTTTTTTTTTCTGGTGTTGTTCATGTGCAGGACACTCCAAAACCCACTGCATACCCATGTGTACAAGGGACAGCTGACCTGCAGATATCTCAGCCCCTCTGCTTTTAAAAACCTGTCACCCACACCTCTTTTCCTACCACCCTTCCCACACATGGAGGACACTCCACTTTGTACCTGAGCCTCAAAGGGCTGGAGTCTGAAAACACAAGAAAAATTTCTCTGAGCATTACTGCTGACTCCAGATGTCCTTAGCACTCTTGTATTGCTATAGAATATAAATTAATGGTCTTACCTAGGTGCTTTGCATAATTTTGGTAAGGATGAGGATGTTACAGAAGGCCTCAGAGCTGGGGACAGGTTCGCAGCAGAGAGCAGGATGGTCCCTGCCAGCTCTGATGTGGAACAATGTGGACTTGCAGGAACGTCCTGATCAGCCTTGCAGGCTCAGGCATTGCCTCCCCCTGTGCAACTGCTGGCAAATTCTCCTTACACATTAGCATATCAAAGCATCTACCGACAATAAAATTAACAAAACACAAGAATGAAGGAGAGACGCCGAAACTGAACTGAAAAGCCAGAAAATAAGCACACCTGCCAGCATTTCCACTCGGGTGCACTTCCAGTTGAATATTAGCTGCCCTGCAGAAGCAAAATTTGGCATGATTCTGCCTTATGGAGCTTTAGCAATTCCACAGGTGACAGAGCAAGTCTGTGAATGAAGATCCACCTGCACAAAGATTTATTGCTGTGGCAATTTTTAAGGCTGTCCTCCACTCCCAGCCTGAGTGGGTATTGGTCATCCCTCTGCACAGCTTGGGAGGCAGAGTGGGAGCAGTTTACATCTATTAACCAATTTAATTCTGTAAGCACAATATCTTGGCTAAATAATAATCTGATTATTACTTACAGTGGGATTATCCAAACAGTGATGGGTATGAAAATTCTAAGAACATCAAAATGATGTTTACAAACTTTTTTTTGATTTCTCATACCTTGATTTACTGAATCCTCACTGCTTTCTATCAAAGCCAAATTGTATGTGATAAACTTTATCTCTGCCATATCAAAGCAAGAGCTAGTGCTCTATTAGAGAATGCTTTATCATCTTATATCTTTCTAACCCTATAGGCAAATAAATATGCTATTAATGAAGGCGTTGTTAACTTTGAAATAGAATTGTACCTTGTACATTTGTTTTCTCTTCATTTAATCCAAATGAAATCCCTGAAAGGCCTATTCACCCCTCACAAATGTTAACAAAAGGATGGGAAAAAAAATCTGCTGTATCAAAATAATTATATAAAACACTAGCCTCAGAAGAAAAGGCTGGGATCATAAAACCCATCCAGCTTTCAGATGTAATCTTTTTAATATGAGGCTAGATTAAACAATGTGAAGTGAAAGGGGTTAAGTATAAATCCATACAGATGCCCAAAGTATTTACAGTGTGCATTAAATAAATCATTTCATGTGAAAGGACAGTTATTGTTACTGGAAAGGTTTCCTAATTCACTTTCAGATAAAAATAAAGAGGGCTGCATCAGCTTTGTACACTTTCCCTCCTGACAGCTTTCAAGTGGCAGCATATTATTTGGTGGCTGCTACATACAGAGTATCTTAATTAAAGGTTGTCTAAAAATACAGAACATTTTCACAACCACATCTGCCATTGACTCTTGTGACATGCTGGTGCCATGGAGCACCAGAACCTTCTCCTCTCCCGGGGCTGTGTCCCACTCCAGCCCTGCCCACCCCACACCTGGCAGTGCCAGGGGGAGCTGGGCACAGCCTCCAGCACAGCCACACGGCTCTGGTGGCCCCAGGGCAGGCTCTGCTCCCAGCACAGAGAGCCCACTCCCTGCTGGACCTGGCACCAGGACACTGAGCCTGCCTGCAGCCTTGCACCACGTCCCAGAAAGGAGCAGCTTCTCACTGCCAGGGGCTCCTCTCACCGCCCCGAGGCTGTGGCCGGCTCCCAAAGCCAGCCCAGCACGGCCCGGGTCTCCCTGCTGGCTGCACCCTGCCCACTGCACATCAAATAAATGCAAAACTGTAACAGCTCCAGAACCAGCCCTGCCACCAACACATCCTCAGCCACACACACAGGGACAGGAGCTGTGCCCACATCCCAGCCTGGCTGGCTCAGGGGCGGGGTGGGATGGATGGAGACACCTCCCCACCTTCTCCACCTTGTACTGAGGATCAAATCGATGTCAAAGAGCCCAAATAAGAGGCAGTTCAGGAGTTCTGAGAGGGGGCTGCTGATTATTCAGCCAGGTTATTTATCCCAAGGGGACATAATGAGAAATAAAATCACTGAGGTTAGACCATAGGAGAAAAATCAAGCCCCTGCCCTTTTATGCAAAGGATTCATTCCACAGGCACCACTTGAGAAATCTGGGGTTTGTTCCATATGTGTGCATGGCAGAGGGCTGGATCCTCAGGTGTCCAATAATCCACGGAGCAAATTCTGCAGTTTCTCTGTTCCCTAAAGGAAGCACTGGTTTGTTTTTCCCTCTGCTGGACTGCTTCTCCTTATGAAATCTGGAGGACTGCAATATCCTTCAGCCCTTCATCTCACAGTCAAATTTGATTCAAAGCAATGTTTCTCCACCAAGTTTTATCACTGAGGAGAAGCCCCAGCACTGACCAGGAAAGTGGGAGCATATACTTCATTTCCTCAAGAAGTTTGACTAAAGCAGGACTAGTTAAACTCGTTTAACATCAGGTACGTTTAAACACGAGGGAAATACACACTGCCCACAGAATTTTCCTCCCTCATTCTGACTACTTAGTCAAGCACTGTGGATTGCTACACATAAGCTGTGTTTGCAATTATCTGCAGTAAATACAGTTCATGGTTTAAGAAAAAGACCTACTCCCCTGTGAAATTAGGGAGTACACTTCCAAGTGCCTTGTCTATCCCCCATTGCAATGCTGTGAAAATGAACTAAAGATTTCTATAACTCAGAAGACATTTTACTCCCTTCAGACTCAGCTTTGTCTGATGCCCAAGCACAGTGACTTTTTAGACAAGAACTGTGCTGCTCTCTAGCAAATGCTACACCCCTAAGACACATCCCACTGGAAAAGAGATTAATTTATGAAACATCATGCAGGCAGTTTGTTGTTATTTAGAGCCTTCTGTTTTGTTGGTTTGTTTTGCTTGCCTTTTTTTTTTTTTTTTTTTTTTTTTTTTTTTTTTTTTTTTTTTTTTTTTTTTGGTAAAACCTAGGATGCTTAAGCAACTTGTATTGATTTTTCCAAAGGTTAAAATACCTCTAGTGGATGTGCCCTAATGGAGCATTCAAGCTCAAAGAACAAGCTGTGTGACTCACCAGCTCTTAAGCAACCTTTAATGCACATGATTCTGAGAACTGCAAAGAATATAGCACTACAAAGTAGCCCAGGCTCCCTGGGAAGAGCCTGATAATAAAAACTACATTCTCACATTATTCCACTAGACAGAGACGCTGATTGGTGGGATATCAGGCATCTTTGGGGAAAAGGTGTTCCTACGAAAGTGGAACATCAAACTCGATGATTCCTTTATCATTCTGAAGGGGTTTTGAGGTAATTCATTCTAGTGTGAAAACTCACTGGAAAATTATTGTAAAGCTTACTTATGCTACAGAACTTTAGAGGCAGCACTTGGCTCCTCTCTGTCTTTGTACAGCACCTGAAACGAGCCTGACCCAGCCCCCATTAGCATTTTTCAAATAGGTGTGCTAAAAGTGACCTCTCATGCCCTCACCATTCATTTTATTCACTCACCATCTCCTCCTGGGAAACAACACTAAGTAGGAAACCAGAAATCAGCTTTGATTTTTATTGATAATGATTCAGAGCTCCGAGATGTTGAACAATTCTGAACAGCCCGAGTGACACAGAATTGGCAATCCTGGGTGGAATTACAACAGATGAGGTGAAATCCACACGAAGGGCATGTAAAATGCACAGTGGTAGGATTTGCCATGTTACATGCTTAAAGGAGGTCATGGCAGAGGGAGAATCTTCAGTGGAAAGGAGAAGGCTGGGATGGACGCCACAAGGTGGGAAAATTCAGGCTGGCGAGTTCCAGTTTGCTCTTCTTGTACTGCAAAATGCCTCCTGAGGATGCTCAAGGTAAAAACAGCTCCAATAAATCATAGTTTGACCCACCCAGCTGGGAAAGGGATGCTTGGTGAGGGAAGTTTCCCTTATGTCCTTCAGCCCTTCCACAGGAGTGTTCCTGTTATGGTTTCAAGGGGCTGGCACCCTGCTCCTTGTCCTCTGCAGACCAGCAAAACCAGGGGCATGTTACATCTGAGTTCATTATTTCAGAAAGCAGAGAAGGGAGGGAGAACAGCCTATACCTCTGCATCTCCTTGCTCTGTTATTAATGCTTTTCAGCTGTTTTAAATTAAGATAAATGTCTGAAATAAAATGGCATTATGTTTGAACTCCATTCAGTTCAATATAAGTAGATTTTAAACAGGAAACTGATGGTCCTTTTGAATGTGAAACTCTGTATTAGAACCAAATGTAGCTCTTTAATCTCATTTGGTACATATACTAAAATCATTATTACTTTATGAAACCTTTTTAAAGATTTATACATTCCATTGACTTGGACTTATATGGCAACAGCTTTTTCTTTTAGGTTTAAAATTAAAACAGGAAAAAAATCTTCAACATTCTCAGAACTGTTTTATTTCTTTCTTGGCACTGAAAGCTGTTAAATGAAGTCATTTTCTCCATTGTGCAGCAAAGCTACAGCTACTTGTATGTCAGTCAAAATACACTTTACCCAGAAAGCTCATAGCTGCTTTGTTACAGTATAAGTGAGGTTAGTCTCATTGTTCCAGTCACACAGTAACCAGATATAACCTCTGAAAAGGAAAAATAAAGTGCATACAATTGCTGTTAACCAGGTTCTCTTACTCATGCTGGAAGTCTGGCAATCACAGTGGCATTGGAATAACGTGGCTGTCACAGCCTGAGCAGAGGGTCCAAATCCAGCCAGCAGGAGAAGGCATTTCATCGTATCTGAGCAAGGAAAGACTATGCAAGGATTTTAATACATTCAGTGCCTGAAGTAGGTATTTGTAAAGGCTAAAATTATTACCTGGCAAACAACATGAATAAAGGCATTATCCATCTGACTACTCAGAACCATGCCCTGGTTTTCTAAGAAAACCATAATGTCATAAATAAGCTAAATAAATGTTCCTAGAGGTATAGAGTGAATCAAACAAAGAACACATCATAATAAAATCCAATGAAGAGAGAAAGCTCACAGGCATATTGTTTGAGCACTTGTTTCTGAGTCAGTTAACTGATTGTCTGCTACTATTACTGGGGACTGCACAGACCTCAAGCAAGATCAGGTCCCTGTCATGCAGCCCACAAACAAAGAGCAGCCCTGCCCCAAGGAGGGGTGGCAGAAAAGAAAGCTGTGGCACCAAGCAGGAGCACTGCTCCTCTGTTTGGCCAAGCCAGGAAGGCAGACACAGAGGCATTAAGTGACCCTCCTAAAATTGCAGATGATGGGTACAGCAGGCCTGGGACCTGAAATCAGCTCTGCCACAGCCCAGTTCATGCCTGGCCCACAAACCACACTGGTACTGGCTCTTCCCTTGGACTTTTCTGGTGTGATTATGTACAGCTTAAATTGTGCCAGGGCCAAGTGGACTCCCAGGTCAGTCAGCTTATCTGGGAAAAGCAGGAAAAACGGCAAAAGCTGAACCATATGGAGAGTTCCTCTGCCAGCAACCACGTCTGGCACAGAGAAAGTATAACGGGGTCAGGCTCTTTCCTGGCACCATTCACAGTTAATTGAGGGATTTTGAAAGAAAGGTGGTTTCTAGAGAGCCAGTGTGGGCAGCAAGGGTGGAAAACTCCCAGTGGGGAAACCTGAGCAAGGAGGTTTGCACAGATGCCAGCCCTGCCTCATTCCAATGGGAGGAGGGACAGGCATCCTCCAGAGAGGGAAAGGGAAAATGACATTTATCACAAAGAAAAGGAAAACACAACTGAATCAATTCAAATCTCTTATTTGGACAATTTCCTTTCACTTCAAAGAGAGCAGAAAATGAGGTTTAAACATCAGCTTATCTATAGATTAATAGGCAAGCCTACCTTGTTCTTACAGAATCCATTTTCATCCAGCATGGCTAAAAACTTCACTGATGCCATGCAGACTCTCAGGAACAGGCAGAACAGCTCCACTGGAACAAGGTACTCCTCAGCAGACAGCTGGAGGGAGAGGTTTTCCATACAGCTCCGTCACTGTCACCAATGATCATTGTATTGTTCTGGGAAAAAAAGACAATTTGGGAGCCAATACCACCCTGAACTGAGACAACACATAGCTGAGATCTGCTGTGACAATGTCTGCAGTTGTTCCTGGTGACATGAAGATGAGGAAAGCAAGAGAAAGGAGTCACCAGGAGTCTTCCCCAGCTCTCAGCTGACCAAGAGAAAGGCACCTCCAAGCAGGTCCTTGGCCACGATTTCCACTTCTCCTCTACAGGTTTGAACAAGAGCAGCCATGTGACAAAAACACACCTGGGTAAGCTCTCCTGGGAGAAACTGTAGGGAGAAACTTCTCTCGCAGTCACTGCTTCTTTTAGGGGGAAATGCCCCAAACCTTGTATTAAACATCTTTTGACACAATCACATACAGAACTGCTTGACCAAAGGTGCCCAACAGGAGACTGTGAAGCCTCTTTAATTAGTCCTACCTGTAATGAGCATGAGCACCATGCAGAGCACCTCGGGTGCAGTTCCAGGACAGCCCCTCCCTCTGGGGACCCCAGCAGGCCCTCGGGAACAGAGGGTGATCACAGCAGCATCAGGGATCCTGATGGAGCACTGAGGGGAGGAACCACAGACAGACCTGGCACCCGGGCAGTGCTCGGGGAGGGTAAAGTGTTGTACCAATATTTACAGGTTCTCTATTTGTTTTGAATTGTCTTTCATGTGTAAAGGAGACATACCTCTGCTGACACAAATATTAAAATTGGGGAAAGCCACTGAAAGTTATTGGTCTGCTCCTTTAGCAGCAATATTTCCTTATTCCACAAAACATGAATTACCTTTTTCCAATGATCAAATTTAAGTGGATCCATTTATAACAAGGAATTAACCTCCCTAACCCTTTACCATTTCACTACTGAATCCACTGAAAGACAGTTCTTGATTAAAAACCACTTACCATCATCTTTACTTTTAATGACTTTCAGTCTTGGAGAGAATAAAGAATAGCATGCTGGGCTCAGTGATCCCACAGGGGATACCCTCTGCTCTGGGCCCCTTTTGGAGCCAGAGGAGGAGACACAGAGGGAAGATGGAGCTGGGTAGAGGAAGTCTTTGACACCCATTTGGAAATCAGTAGAGATTTTCACAGCTGGCTCCAGGGTATGCAACCAGCATTGATATAAACTCAGATATTAACCTGCCATTTCAGGGGAGCTCATTCTTCTCCGTCTTGCTGTGCCAGAAACATCTGTAGGTAGCTTTTCAGAATTATAACTTGCATAAAATTTTCTAAAAAAGCATTAATATTAAGTTGCAATATGAGGCTGTGCACACACACATTTGTGGAACCTGCCAGGCTGCCCCTCGATGTGCTGAGCTCAGCCTGGGGTCACCTAAGCCCTTGCTTATGTCTAGAAAATTGAACCTCAGGGAGCTGTGCTGGTGACCTAAAGAGAAGCTAAATCTGCTTTTATGGTATTACACAACACTGTGACCACTGGATGGAGAGCACTGGGAACATTCACTTTCCCTTTGGTAACTCCTTTTAAAACAATTTATTGGGGTGACTCTGTACTGGAAGACTTTACACCAGATCAGCTGCTAACCTTGCCTGGCTCACTGTCAGCTGTCCTCCCACAGCAGGCATAAAACTAATCTGAATACATAAAGCTGCATAAACTTTGCATCATTCATCCAGGCTAATTTGACAGAAGTTTGATTGTGCTGGGTCTTGATTCAGATCACATTTATCTCACCGGGTGATAACCTGTATCACAAACAGCCCCCCATTAATGATCAGAACACCTGTGAAATTGCACCTTTGCCATGCCCCAGCACTGCATCACATCCCTTCTCTTGAAATTCTAAGGAATTTCCTGGAGTCTAATCAAATTTTATGCTAAAAAATAAAAAAAGGCAAATTAAATTTACAGCATGGAAAGTGCCTGGTTTAATGCCATCTAAGCACCAACTGATCTGATAGAGAATTTCCCACTCATTTCTAATAATCAAGCAGCATTTAGAGGGCAGTGCTGGTGGTTTTCACTGCAGGTCCTCACTACAATGATATGAATTCTACAAGGAAGGTTTTTTACCCAACATTTGGCTTTCCCCTCTGTTGTTTTTCCAGCTTTTCTTCACTTTCCCCCCTTTTCCTCTGTCTCTTACATTTATACTTCTAATCAAGCCTCCCCTTCTCCCATTTGCATGCAGAAGAGTGTCTCCAGACTGGTTTGTACCAGTAGGTTTTCCCTCAAAATTAAACTAATTGAATTTAGGAGGTTTAGCAACACCTGTTCAGATAGGTACCAGCAAACGATTCAGGTGATTGCAAATGCTCATTTCTCTGAACTAAAACACATCTCACTGTGTGACTGCAAGGTCTGGATTCAAAAGTTTTATTCCACCCAGTTCTCTTCCCTTACTTTAACTTCTCACTTTATGCCTGCAAGTTCTCATCACACTCAGTTGCTTGTCAGGTCTGTAAATGGGAAAGTTTTGCTATATTTTTGTGAGTCAGGCAGGAAAAATAGAAAGGCCATGGCATCTTCAATGTTTTCATGGGAAAAGCAGAAAAGATAATCCAGAGAGACAATTCACACAGATAAATGGGTTGGAAACACTGGTTTCTAGAAGTGAGTCCAGTACCAACACCAAGGTTTTCCATGCTGATATAAGAGAACAGAAAGAGCAAAGCAACATGAAAAGAACATGACTGACCCTTTCCAAGTCCAGGTGTATACCCAAAGATAGTGTTGGGGAAATGAATAAATAACCAAGCTTTTAATAAGTGCACTTATTAACTTGGCAGTGTCTAATGCAAAGAGGAGCCATTTTGAGACAGGCAGGCTTCTGCTCCAGAGCCAAAAAAATCCAGCAACGCATTGAAATGAAAATCTGGAACCCCCAGCAAGCCCAAAGCCAGACTCTAACTGCCTGAAAGATTGCAGCAAGAAGAGGGTGGGGGAAAGAGATGAATTAAAAAAATGTAAATAGCGATGTATCACATTGAAGAGAGACAGAAGAGAAACTGGAGGAGTTTCTTCAAAGGGCACAAATCCCCTTTCTCTTCCAGCTCATGATATTATACACAGATAACCTGAATAGGCCTCAGAGCAGGAAGAGCATGTTTCTGACAGACAACACGTGTTGCCTGTGTTCTCAGCCACACACAACATACCTGCTCCAGGTATCCTCACGTGTGTGAGCACACAGGCAACAAAATATTTCCTTGCAGTCCAGGCAGCAAATGTGCATGGCAGAAAAACCCTAGATCCACTGAGATGGACTTTTAGCTTGGGACTTTTGATACTCCAAGAGTTCCAGTGCAGCAGGACAAATCCTCACCATCTCTCTGCACAGCCTGTCTGCTGCAGCTCATCTGCACACACCCCTGAGCTGAGAGGTGAAAGGCACAAGGTTGGATAGAACACCATGCAGGAGCTCTCTGCTAAACAAGTGTTACCCATGAAAACACACACACACAAAAATAAAAACTGCACTGTCTGATAGAAATGCTAATCCAACGTGACAGTAGGTCTAAGAGTCAGCATATAGAATCCATTGGTAAGAATTATTGAAAATTACACCAGTCAAGTTACAGAATTTTTCAACAACTCAGCATGTTTATCTTGCACAAAGTATGGAGCATTTTCCCAGCTGTACAGAAGAACATCCCTGGTACAGACATGCTGCTGTTGGTATTCAGCACGGGCTGTTGACACCAGGAAAGCAATCCTGGAGTGATGGGTATGTCTCCTAATACAAAGCCATGTAGCTATTCAGCTCCTGGAATTCACTTTTATGTGATTCAATCAGCTCTAACAAGAAGAAATAGTAACACATTAAGCAAAGTTCTGAGAACACAACAAATCAAAATGCTGTTCCACTGCAGCCTCCATCAGCCCAGCTGTGGCACATTTCTTACTGGATCTGTTTTTCTGCCCCAGCACTGAGAAATTATTGCTGAATGCTAGGGATAAACCATGGTGCTAATTCCACAGCATCTAACATAACCAGATGCTTCACATTTCTATTGAGCTCTCCAATGTAGAATTTAAAGCATATTTTAATGGCAGTTAACTTATCTTCACAGCACCCTAATACAGCAAGCCAAGACTGTCTAAGAGCTAAATCAAACTCCCCAAGGATCATTTTTAGTCCCAGTTGCCCCATCAGTGCATTAAAATGGTTTGAGCTGCTTCAGGAAGGGCTGACCTGTCCATCAGGAGTGGACATTGGAGTGCTGAAGGAAAAGCACACATCTTAATATTTCTGTCTGCTCTACACTATTGAAACAAAAGAAGCTCTATTTCTGTAAGAGCTGTTGCATGCTTCATTAAAAATCCTACTAAAGCTGTGGCTAAGCTGGTCAGATTCAGCTCTCATTTACAGCAGCATCAGGATAGGGATAGCTCCTATCATTCTCATGAATTTACTCTGCTTTCAGAGATTCCCCCTACAAGGAATCTGACCAAACTGGGCTGATTTTCTCTCAAATACCCTGACTCCAGATATTTGCAATTACAGCAACGTCACCAGTGTTAACTGTGATTTACACTTGCCTAACATAATCAAAATTAGAAGCAGTGCACTTATAAGAAGAGAAGAGAGATTTAACACTAAAATACAAGGGGTCAACTCTTCTCCTGCAAATCACGGGTCCCACAAATCTCCATTTATTGATGAAAACATAATCAGCATGCATTTGCAGGTGTTAACTAGAAGATTCACCAGTTTTTCTGATTTGCCATTATTTTACTGCCACTACATCAATTACCATCCTAGCCTCAGATGTCAAGCCTTTCTGAGCCCACTGCCTCGTTTTCTGCATGGTATAATGAATTTTTATTTATTGCTTATGAAATTTCAGAGACTACACTGCCATTTCAATCTCTAATGGACCTACCTTTCAAAACCAACACAGGGCTCTCATGATTGCTGGGCTTTGATGTTTACAGAAAAATAGAGCAGAATTTATAGAGTTACAGAATTACACAGGAAACAATAAACTGATATTAGATACATATTCCTAGATACATTATGCACAGCAATACAGCAATCATCTCTCAGATAATTCCCTCCATTTCTGGAGTGCTGAAGACTCTAAACCATACGAAAACATTCAGTTCTCAAGTGGAGAGGGGAGAGAGAGGCAGAGGAGGGTACCTTCTGAGGAAGAGGGTAACTTCTCTCTGGATAAATTCCATAGCTGCAGGAATCCCAGCATGTGTGGGGAAAGAGCTGCTCATGACCAGCAAGACACAGGTTCCCTGCAAACCCACTGGGACACGAACCAGCCCCTCTGGGGAGAGCAGAGAAGGTGCTGGGGTGGATTTAACTTTAACACATGTCCCAGGAAATCAACAGAACCAAGCCCTACCACGTGAAATGCTAAGTTTAACAAGGTTTTTTCATGTGAACAGCACTTAGCTGTTTTTTAATCCCTCTGAGTTAAAGGATGCTCAATTCAGATGCTGTTGATTTAGCAGGGAAGGACTAAATCAGTGTAGCTCCCTCGGTCTGATGAGATAATGGTGCTATTTACTGTAATTAGCAGCTGCCTTGTGGAGGAGCTGATATCAGGCAGCAACATAAACCACCAGCAGCTGAGAACTGGCCTTGGTACTTTGGGCTGCAACTGGAACCTCTTGCTTCTGGGAGAAAAAGAGAACAAAGAGCATTTTGGTGGTGTCATGTTTGTTCCTCTCCACCCAGCAAAGTCATCCCAAACATCTTAAAACCAAGTTTTACCAGCTTAGTCTTTAATGTGTGCTAGTGTTAACTGATTCTTTAAAAGAAGGAAAACTTTCTAAAGGGCAATAATGCATGAAGAGAGATGTGTGCAAAGAAGGATGATCTTATACGAAATACTAAAAATAAATGTAGCTTTAAAAGATCCTTTAAAAACAGCTGTTGACGTTAGAGATTCAATTAAAATGTAATTAGTTATACATTCTCCTTTGAAATGAACAAGCATATTATAGCCTTCATCTACAATGAATTGCATTTTATGTTCATACCTTGCTTTTGCCTGTAAAAAAGGCAGGTTTTTACAGGAAGCATAAAGATAGGGTAGTTCTACCTAAAATTTTTGCAGTCAAAGAAAACATAAAATGATTTTTTTTAACCTATGGGTACAAAGCCATCTTCATTGTGCTTGCAGTGTTCATAAGATACTTCACAAGTGTTCTTAAATGCACAAAATAGAAGAAAAGATAGAGATAAAAGGGTGAGGGACGGTGCTTGCCATAAATTAGGATTCTGAATTAGGTCACTAAAGACTAAATCAATCTGACTCTTTAATTGTCATTTACCTGAAAGAGAAATGCACCACAAACTGCCCACCCTGCACAGATTTGTACGAGCAACAAGCAACCAACAGCTTTGCCTGGGGCTAATGCTTTATGGAAGCACCATTGACCTGGTTTTCTATGGAAACTACACGGATGTTTTCAATTCCAGTGTGGAACTGCAGCCTGGTCATAGCCATCAAACTCCACATTAGACATTCATGCAGCATTAGGCGTCCTGTAGCTGCCAAGGGCCACACAATGAGACATTGTCTGACCCAAAAGTCATGTAATTAGGCTGATGGGAACAACACCAGCGGATGGTGCATTGAGCATATCCTGATTTTGGATAGGCCATTCTTTGCCTGCCTGACTACCAGTTAGCTGGGGAAGAAGTGAAGCCTGCTATTATCGACAGACAACTTTGCTGCTAAGCCAGAGCAATGATGAAAGGGCTGTTTGGCTTGAAAATCACCAACGGGGAGAGGAAGGGCAGCCACAGAGCTGAGATGCTCTCAGAAACAAACAGGAGACCCCACTTGTAAGTACTGCTTGTTTTTGCTGAGTGGGTGACCCTACCTTCTGGAAGGCATCTCCCCAGCTGGAGTTCCAGCGTGTGGCTGCACTGCTCAGGGATGGCCCTGCACTCATTACAGCATCTAATTCCAAAGGCTTCAGAGGCAGCAGCCGGCAGGATGAACACAGAGCTTGAGGCAGAGGGGAGAAGTGTGAAATTCCTCTCATTAGCAGCAGTGCACATTTGTGCAGACTCTCTCCTTAAAAGTCTGACCTCCTGCACAGCCAAGGAAGAGCCTTCCAAGAGCCATGTGACTCCAAAGATTGAGGACATTTTGTGCCAGAGTGAGGTTGTAATTTAAATTACTCATAGAAAATTACATTTTTGTGGCCTGAAAACATCTTCAACTGTGTCAGACACAAAGCAGTTTCATAATTGCACGTGATAGACTCTTTTTTTTTAAAGAAGTGACATAAGTAGAGAGAAATACAAATGTTTGTGAAACTTTAAACCTCCCTGTCTGCACTTGTGTAACAGTTACAAATAACTCCAAAAAATATCTTGTGACTTCTATTTCCAACAAAAAGTGTATTAAGACATTTAGGAATGTGACTGGTCTCTGGAAATTGATACAGGCAGCAACAGCATTCACCCCTTTTGTCAACTATGTACTCAAAATTATGAGACTTTAAGTACATGTTTCATACTACTTAATTAGATCAAGGCTCAGACAAATTCAACTGCTTCCAGCTTTTTTAGAAAATATTTTTCCATTTTTAAGCGTGTAGTGTAAGACCTGCACAGTTGTAGCCACATCTTTATGGACACAGCAGCCCAGCCATGAGGAGTAAGAATGGACCTTGTTATCCACGTAAATTAAGAATAATTTCACAACATCAATTCTCTTCCAGCCCTTCCTGTGTACCACATCACTCCTCCCACCCACCCTCACCTGCAGGAGCGTCCAGCACCTGCTGGGATTCTGGATCCTTTGTAACACTAACATTTTCATCCCCATTGAAAAGGACAGCGTGTTTAAAGTGTTACTAATGTTACACCGGAGGAGGCAAGAAAATCGCAGGCTGAAGTTGCTTTTCTGTATCCACAGCAAAGCCTGCCAGGTGATACATGTATCACCGCGACCAGGTATTTCTTCTAAGTCAAGCCCATCTCACCTCTAAGTGCCATGGGAGGATGAGAGAGTCTTACAATCACCAAAAAAGATGGTTCAAATAAGATGTAAAACCAGAAATCTGAAAAAAAAAAAACCAACAAAAAAAAAAAAGAACACCCACGGATTGCAAATATCATCCAGTGTTTGTTTGCTCTAGACCAATGTGATTCCACATGCTGGATATTGTGAGCTGATTAATTAGGAAGCATCAGTAATAGCACTTTGTACTTACATCAGGACTTCCACCTCAGGATACTTCAATAATGTCAATTCATTAATCTTCACAATACTGCCTGTAATTAGGTGTCATTAGTTCATTCACAGATGGAAATCCTGAAGCATAGAAAAGGTGAAATTAATTAGCCGAGATGATACAATGAGTCAGTTAACAGAACTAAAGATCCTGAAAAACACTCCTTTTTCTAACTCTTAGAGGGAGGTGATTTACTTGCCCTTTGCAGTTAAATCATGGAAATAATTTCCAAATGTGTAACAGAAACTTCTGTGACTCTTACAAAACCACTGTTTACAGGTCATGCTCTCATTGAAGTTCTCTTTTGATTAAAATGGCTTCTACTGTTTAGCACACCCATCAAAATATAAAGAACATCAAAATGAAATAAAACTGCCACTAGATCTATAATGAACTGGAGCACTGCTACTGTTGTCTCAGGTTTAAATTAAAGCTCTTTTGTCGAGGGTAAAAGTGAATAAAACATAAAGACAAAGGACAAAATAAGAGATGACAGACTGTTCACCCATTCATGGCCATCACATTTACAAGGCAATTGCCATTCATACTAATACAAAGTGGGCCACACAATTCTACCAGGTATGAAAGGCAGAAGAGCCCTTGTACATAAGAGGAAAAAGCACTTTACTGTATTTTGTCTCCATCACAAGTGGAAAACCAGTAATGAGGAACATCAAAAATCTCTTTCTGATCTCCATTAACTAGCAAACATTTTTCTCCATAGAAAACTAACAAAGCACTTCTCTTGGTGCAATCTTATCAAAGGTTATATATTTCTTAAGACAGCTAATCAATCACATTTGTCATGGCAGAGGTATAAGATGCACTTAATACAGAAGTATTTAACTGATTGATTTTCTTAAACAATCGTCATCTTAGCAGTGGAGAGCTACAACTTGTTACAAAAGGGAAAAAGAAAATCCCTAACAAAAAGAACCAACAAACCCGCATTAAGGAGAGATAGTCCCTGTGTGCCCTGGATAAGTTTATATGTGCAAACAAACATTACTTGCCTTACTTCACGAGGGGAACTAAATCCTACTACTTCCTGGAGCCCTAAACTCAGAACAATGCAACCCAGGGCAGATACTCATGGTTTCTGTAGCCCCACCTGATTTTCCTTAAGGCCACAAAAATTCAGCTTCTCATGATGGATGCTATTTCCCAAGACTGCCCAAATCTTAAAAGAGGAGGGGTCTGTGGTGCTCCCAGTGCTGTACATGTATGCATGTGCATACCTGGGGCACAGTCAGAGCTGCACGTGCTCTGTCTGCACAGGTAACATAAAGAATAATCCATACACCAAGTGCCTGCATAGTTTTGGTACAGTTTCATCACAGCAGAAGCACATCATGATAGAACCCATCTCACTAAGACTGAATAAGCTTCTTGCTTTTTAATCAAAGTTAAAACTTAGATGAGATATAATTATTTTATATATCTAACCATGAAAGCTTCATTAAAAACCTTAATATTAAGTAATAAAATGGCAATAAAAGTTTTTCCATAATTACAGCAAGTTAACACTAATGCACTTAAAAGGGAAAGACTTTCTAATTTGTGATTTCTCTGGATGATTCTATGCAGACAGTTGTGTACACAAGTACATATTGGATTTATGATCATATTTATATATAACTCTTTATATTTCCTGAGTATGAAGCAAGAGAACACAGAAGAACACAAAGTGTCTTCCCCCACCACTCACTGCTGGACAGAGCACATATTCACCTGCAAACCCGGGCCATTGCCAGGTAGACTGTCACAAACACCTAAACCAGAAATGCAAATGATTATACAGACTGAAGCCTCCCTTGCCTACCTTAGATTTAAAATACTCTTTCTTCTCTAATTAAATCATCTCAACTCAAGAGACAACTCGAGTTACAGGAAACACAAATAAGCAGAGGCAGGGTGAACAATTCCTTTTTGTTATTTCTAGATCAATTAAAAGTAATACTCACCAGCATCAGAATCCACATTCTCTTCAGTGACAACAAAGCAGCATTTCAACTTCCAAAATGGCAAGACAAGGAGAATGGACAAAAAAGATGGGTGAGCGGGTTGGCAGAGCGAAGGGAGAAATATCAAATAAAAGCAATTTAATTTAAATACTGTGTTAGATTCTTATTACTAAATTTAAAGTTTGCTTTTAACTCTCATTTCAATGGATTCACAGGGAAAAAATCTAATGCTTAAATTTAGATTTAATTGATCATTATAATTTATTTTATTAAAATAATATAGCGGAAAGACCTTTCTTCCAGTAAAGGGTTCTGGCTTTGATGTCTGATTGTTATGCAAATTCTGTCAAGTACAAGATACGGACAGAGGAATAATTAAGCTTAGGAGTTCGTATATAATAATTCTTACATATGTAAATGTACGCTGGTTTGAGATAATGGTGTGTACACGCACTGGGAACCTACAAATGTGTTGGGAGAGCCTGGATGTGCAGGTCCCCCCCAGTGCCTCCAAGCAGGGCTGGCAGCAGGGCCAGGCTGGTGGCACGTGCCAGGGGCACCCCCAGCCCAGCAGCCCCAGAGCACCGAGGAGCTCTGAGCTGGACACCCCCAGGAACAGCTCCCAGCACCGACACACGAACGCTGGACAAACAAAGTGGGCTTTGTTCTGGAAGACAAACATTGACCATATACATCTATATATTTCAAAGCACTCAATTAGAAACTGAACTTTGCCCCTTTCTCAGGCTTTGAAATATTCTGGCCCCTAACACAGGCCTTTATTCTCCTTCGGCGTGGGCATCCCCCTTCCTCTCCTGCTCCTGCACACCATATGGCTCCCGACCCTGGGACAAATTCTGCACTGATTTATGGCCCCTGCAGTCTGAGGGACTGACCTACAGCATAAATCCGGGGGGCAGAGCACATGGGCAGCCTGCACGTCCATCCCCACACTGCCCCTGCTCCCGTGCACTCATCTCTGCTGCCAAGGATGGGGGATTTACACCCAACACTGGGAGCAGATCTGGCCTCAGGGCACATCAGGGCAACCCAGCAAGCAATGAGATGAACAGGATGGACACCACGTGTGCCAGTACACCCTGAAACACCCTCCAACAGAGAGAGAGGCACACACCAGCCCTGCCAGCAGCAGAGGGTCTGGGCAGTGGAGGGGCCTCGGGTGGGTGAATGCTGCTGAGCCCCCTGGCTCTGCCACCACCACAGGGCACCAGGTCTGGAAGGCTGGGCAAAAAGCACTCATGGGATGACAAAGCAAGAGTAATCCAGAGTGGTCCCTCTGCAGGCAAAACAATTCCCAGAGAGGAGTGAACACAATTAGTTTTTAAGCACTACAGCCCATCTTCCCCTGTTGAGACAACACACACATGGAGCAGGTAAAGGGGCTGAAACAGCGTGCAGAGGCTGAGAAGGCAGCCAGAGCCATGGACCAAGAGGGGATTGCCTTTGTTTCTGCCACAGTCTGAAAAGAAACAGCAAGTCCTGTAAGATGACCATGGACAAGGAGGCCAGTTGGATTTACTGACAGGCTCAGCAGCCAGGCTAAGGCATTCCCCAAGCTGCTGGCCAGGGGCTGTTCTCCAGAGGCTGCTCGCAGCCATCCATACACCACTGCCAACACCGGGGACACACACAGGATTGTACACCACGGCAAGGAAAAGGAGGAGAGCTCAGCTTTCAGTTTTTGTTCATCCTTTTTTTCGGTTTCACTAAGCTTGAAAATCAAGCAAAGTGATCAAATTCACTTTTTTATTTATAGGCATTTTCATAACTTTTCCCTGAAAACCACGCAGGATGTTTACACAGACATGAGAAATTGATTGACACATCTTGAGAGCAATTCCTAAACACCCATCATCAAGAAAATATACACATGGACTTAAACTTCCTGATGTCTCTAAAATAACTGATTTTGCTAAGGCTTTTCAGTGTCTGTACTGCTTATGTATTCAAACACATCTTCTCTGCCACTCTCTGGATTCTTTTCCACAGCATTAGGGCAGGGGGATTTTTCCCCCCCATCCAAACCTTCAAGATTCCTGAGACAGAAACAACACTCAGTGAGGGATTTTAACTCTATAAATCAGATGATACCACAACCACAGTTCAATGAAAGAAGCAAAAATCAAATCAAATCAAACAAAGAGATCCCATCATCCCCTGCCGCATCCTCCCTCCTCCCCCTTCCCACCCAACCAGCAGCTCTGGAGTCCATAAAGGAGATGGGAGCAGAGCAGCTCTGCCCATACACTGCTAAGCACAAAGTAAATCCTACGAAATATGCCACGCGCTCTGCGTGTCCTTTGTTTTCATTCACCCACTGAAAGGGCAATGGCAAGCTCAAAGAGAAACGTTCAGTGATGTGCAGCACCTTCTGCACTCTGCTCTAGCACGCCTCAGCCAACAGCCTGAGCAATCCCATGGATTCATTGCCATGGACCTCCCTGAGCAATCCTGGGGCTCGCCCGGTGTCCGCGGGCTCGGCGGAGCTCCCCTCGCCCCAACGCCGCTGCGGGCACCAGCACAGCCAAACCAACTGTACACGGCAGTAAATCCTCTATCCAAATAAGCTTGTCGACACCAATTCCTCCAGCCACAACTGTAAACACCAAGAAGCACTGTCAAGGACTCGGGGAGGCGACTGCAGCCCTTGCTCTGCTCCAGGAATAACAAGTTTGGGATGCGGTGCTGAGGGCCTGGGCAGGGCAGAGCCAGGAGCCTCCATCAGCACAAAGGAGCTTCCCCTGCTCCCTCCTTCAGCTCCTTTTCACTTTCCTACTTCCCATGTTTTGCCTGTCAAAAGTAACAATTCACACAAATCCAAGCACGTTTCATTACTAAAAATTATAAAATATTAGTATTTTGTGCTGTGAAAAACCCCAGCAACATAACACATATTAAAAAAACCCCAAATTTTTTTTTTCCATAAAAACATATTATAAGGTATGATAGCTGACAGGATTATTCTGGAAGCCTGAATGAGTTCCAGCAACATTAGCATGACACAATCTAAACTCCCAACATGTTTCACTGATACAAGCAGGAAACAAAAATTCCAGAAAAAACCCTAAGCACATGAAAACAAATCACCACACAGAGTACCTTTTTTTTTTTTCTGTAATATTTTATTTTATTTATATAGAAATACTTAAAAAAACATGAAGTAGCACCATTACTTAAGTTTTACTTTTATTATGTAGAACTTTAAATGTCAGAAAAATAAAACTCTTGATACAATTTCAAATCTTGTCTCAGCAAATATAATATTAGTATTTGACCATGAGGTTAAAGGCCCTTTATCATAAAATAAAATATACTTTGTTTTTAAACTTTGCTCAGTAAAGTACATTTAAGCTCAAGTAACGTCACCTACATATACATAAACAAGTGGTAAACAAATGTATTAAAATAGAAATACTAAAACTATAGTGGTGCAACAGAATTTTTGTAATTTCCACTGAATTCTATTTATACAAATGTTAGAAAGCTTCAACAGTTCCTTTTGACATATGTTTATACATTTCCATTTTTGTAATAATATAGAATAAAATATGCTTTATATCACTGAATAGAAAATATGCTGGGTGAAGCAGATTTAAAAGATTTTTTTCTGAACCTATAAAATCTCCATCCCAACAGAATACTGTTCAAAGCATTACACATTTTATGGTTTGTAATTCTGTTCACAATTGTGTGATATTAAAATAATACAGTGTTCTTTGCCATAAGGCCATACTAAAATAAAAAAGATTTAACCCAGCTACAAAAAGTTCACTGAACTTAAATTAAAATACTTGTAAACATCTTTGCAATATGAAATATAATTTTTCAAGTCAAAAAAGAATAAAATACTTCAATCTGTATTAATGCAATTTATCTTTAAAACCTTTAAACGTTTTTAATATATATAAGAGATATGTTACAGTTTTGTTGGTTTTTTTTTTTCTTTTTTCTTTTTTAAAGTCTGATAAAGCTGCAGTATCATGGTTTTTCACAGGAACTTCTTGCCCTTTCAAGAACATTCAGAAAAGTATCCACCCATAGATTTAATTATTTTGTAATAAGCATCCTAGAACTACCAGCACGTTTTACTAACAGTCCACACACCATTGTCATCATCATAAGCATCTTCTACTTTCAATTTTTTTTTCCTTTTTTTTTTTTTCGTCCGTTCGTTTGTTTATAAAAAAAGGGGAGTTTTGGAAGCTTCGTATTAAAGTACAGTGTAAAAACTAGCCTAGCACTAGAATGGAGTCGCCCGTTATTATTTATAGCATGCACCCGCTGTCACACCACCCCCCAGCCCTCCCCCGGCCGCAGCCCGCACCGCTCGGCGGGCGGCGGCCCCGGCCCCGCGGGCCCCCCCGCTTCGTGCCCGGCCCGGGCCCCCCGGCCCACGGCGCTCAGGAGAAGATGCGGATGGCCTGGGTGACGGCGCTGTGGCACACGGGGCACTGCGGCTCCGTCTTCTCGCAGATGCGGTTGGCGCACTCCATGCAGAAGAGGTTGTGGCCGCAGGGCACCAGAGCCGCGATCACCTCGCTCTCGAAGCACACCGAGCAGTCGCGGCTGCCCTTCCGCCGCACGCCAGAGGAGGAGCAGGAGGAGCTGGACGAGGAGCTGGACGAGGAGGAGGAGGAGGCGGAGGAGTCGGAGGGCAGCCCGGGCAGGTGGGCGCCCAGCCCGTTGGCGTACAGCGGGTAGGAGGCGGCCAGCAGGCGCCCGCCGGGGTCGCTGCGCACCCGGCGCGCCAGCGGGTGCTCGGTGCCGGCCGCGCTGCCGTGCAGGGGCGGGGAGAGCCGCGCCGGGGGCGGGGCGGCGCCGCGCCGGGGGCCGCTCACCAGCAGCGCCAGGTTGGCATTGGCGGGCGCGGCGCCCGGGAAGGCGGCGGCGGCGGCGGGCGAGGGCGCGGGCGAGGGCGGCGCGGCGGGGCCGCGCTCGAACTGCGGCCAGAGGAGGGCGGCCCCGGGCGGCGGGGCGGGCGCCAGGTCGAAGCCGGGCGGCGAGTCGAAGGGCAGCTCGGAGCAGCAGTCCGGGGAGGAGAGGACGTCGCCGCCGCCCCCGCCGTACACGTAGCCGTTGGCGCTGTTGTTGTTGTTGTTGCCGTTGTGCGAGAAGCTCAGCGCCGGGCTCGGGGGGCTGTAGTCGGCCAGGCGGGCGCTGCCGCCCCCCCCGGTGCCGCCCCCGAAGTAGGAGTCGGTGGAGGCGCTGCCCAGCGAGCTGGAGCTGTCGTTGCGGTAGTTGCAGAAGGGCTTGCGGCCCGGGGTGGGTGTGATGCTGGGCGGCGTGGGCTTGCTCCAGAGGCTGCCCGTGCCGTTCAGCTCGAAGCCCACGTCCGTGCCGTTGGCGTGGAAGTCGTTCTCGTCCGTCAGCTCGATGATGCCACCGGTGCGCATGGCGATGTGCGCCTCGATCTCCTCCCGGGCCCGGTCCACGTTCTCTGGCATGCCCGTCACCTCAAAGACCGGCTCCTTGTCCCGGCTCGGGGTCACGATGTACGTGTGCGTCTGTTGCTGGATGCGCTTGATGGTGGCCCCCTTGGGCCCCACGACCAAGCCCACCACGCGATAAGGCACCCGCACCTGGATGGTGGTTTGGCCGGGCAGGTTCGGGGGGCCGGGAACGGTGCCGTTCAGGGCTGTGTTCTTGTTCCGCGAGGCTCGGATCATGGAGAAGTGCTCGGCCGCAGAGATGATCTCCCTGCGGGCCATGGCCACATCTTCCTTTCTGCCCGTCACAACAAAGAGCGGCTCCTCCCCGCGAACCGGGGTCTTGATGTAGGTGTTGGTCTTTGCCCGCAGAGCTTTGATTTTACAACCTGGGAACGAGATGCGGGAGATGGAGGGCGAAGGGGAGGGGGAGGAAGGGGAGGTGGTGGGGGAGAACCGGTTACAACCCATTGTTTGGGTGCAGCTAGGGAGGGGGAATAAAAAAAGCACACCCACCCGAAACACCTTGCCCCCAACCCCAGGTGATCGCTGGCATCTCGTCCCGGAGCCTCGGTCACGGTGTAAAGTAATGTCAACCCACAGCCCTGGCACACGCCCAAAGGCATCGCAAGTGGCCACCGACACATCTGCCATGCAAACTGCCCCAAAACTACCCAACGTGCAGTTCACAGGATCGGCAACACAGGGCAAAAAATGAAATAATAAGGGGGGAGACAAAAAAAAATTTTTTAAAAAATTTTAAAAAAAATGGTGCAGGAAAACTGCACAGCCAGAAAAAAAATAAAATTAAATGCAAGCCCTACACACCCGCCAGTCCACATTCCTGCTCAGCACTTTCCTTTTGGAAAAATAAATCAGTTCTAAAGGTGAGGAGCAGAGGCTGTACCGAATGAGCCATATTCCCCACTGCGGATGCTATATTCCAACCCCATTGTTCCACTTCTCCACTCCATTTCTCTTCCTTAAAAATAATCCACGATTTCTAACTTTAAGGTGGAGGGGTGGGGGGGAAGCACCGAGGCTCCCATTTTCCTCCCGTTTCCTCTTGCAAATCTGAACTTCTGCAGCCGGAGTAAAGGACAGATCTTTATTATTTTCGTAGTTTTTTCCCCCAAATCGGCAGCTGAAAGTGCATCTCGAAAGTGATGCATAACACTCCTCGGAAACATCACGTCTGCTGCTGCACTTTCTTTGTCTGGGGGAAGCCGGCACTGGCCACCACCGCACGGCTGCAGCGTTCCTGGGAATGGCCAGTGTCGCATCTGAGCCGCCCGCCCGGCAGCGCGGAGGGGAGACCCGAGCCCCCACACCCCCTCGCATGCAGCACCCACCTTGTCTCCCCACTATCTCAGCGACATGTTCCGAGCTGGGCACCGGGACGCATTCAGTCATGTTCACGCTCTTTTTCCGAGGCTCGTTGTCGTAAATGGAGCCCGTCTCGTCGTTGTCCAGCCCCAGCAGGGAGAGCTGATCCAGGGCGATCTGAAGGGCTCTTTGGTCATCCAGGGTCTCTCCCCCGCCACCACCACCACCACCGCCGCCGCCGCCGCTCCCGTTCCTCTCCATGTCTGCAAAAAGCGAGCTGGGCATAGTCCCTGTGTGTGGTGCACCCTCCGCCTGCGCTCGGCTCAGTAGTAAGAGATCAGACACAAAGGAGAACCCAAGGCAGATGGCCAGCAGGAGAGAAGGGAAGGGAGGGTGGGCGACTGCTGGAGACCGGGGAATTGTTGCCTTTTGCTTGTATATTTTGTATCTTTTTTGCTTTTTTTTTTCCTCCTCTCAGTGCAATCCGGTTTATAAGATGTTCTCAGGACCCCCCCCACGACTCCCCCCCCGAGGTTTTTTCGGTTGGCTTTTTTTTTTTCCTTTTTTTTTTTTTTTTGTCGGCTGGGGGTGGGGTGGGGGGGGTGGGAAGAGGATAAGCGAGAGGAGCTCCGATGGCTTCCCCCCCTCGAGTTCCTCGCCGGCCACAATGCCAAGCGGCGGCAGCGTTTCTTTAAGGAGCCCCTCCCAGGCTCCACTCCACTCACTCAGCGTTTTTTTTTTCCTGCTCTCCCCTCCTCTGTCTGAGGCTCTGCTGCAGCCAGACGGCTCTGGAGAGGCGGGCGGGCGCGGGGCGGGGAGCGGGGGCCGCGCCGGGCGCCGCGGCGTAAGCGCCGCTCGCTGTCACCGCGCGCCGCCGCCGCGCGCCGCGATTGGCCGGGGCGGCGCGGAGGGGCCGGGCTGCCCCCCCGGCCCGGCCCGGCCCGGCCCGGCCCCGCTCTTTGTTGTCGGCTGCCGAACAATGCCGGGCCCCGGCCCCGCCGGCCGCTGCTTCCCCCTCCCCGCCCCGCGCCCCCGAGCGCCCGCCGCCAGCCCCACCTGAGCGCCGGCGGAGGGGGCTGCGCTTGGGGTGCGTTTTTGCGGCGGGGGGGGGGGGTGTTGATCTGGGGGGTGTGGGGGGGCGCGGTGCCCTTTGTGCGCCGCCGGGCTCGGGAGCGGCGGCGCTACCGCCGCTCGCCGGCAGCGCCGCAGAACCCCCGGCACCGGCACCGCCCCCGCACCGGCCCCGGCCCCGGCCCCGGCCCCGCGCCGGCAGCGCCGCCGCCCCTTCACCGGCCCCGCGGGCGGCGGCCGCGGGCGCGCGGAACCCCCCGCCGGCTCCCGCCCGGCGCGCGCCCCGCGCCTGCGCGCCCCTCCCGCCCCGCCCCGGCGCGCGCAGTGCGCCCGCGCGGGGCCCTCAGCCCGCTCCGCCCTGCGCTGCCTTCAGCTCGGCCCTCAGCCCGCTCCGCCCGCTCCGCCCTGCCCTCAGCCCGCTCCGCCCGGCCCTGCCCTCAGCTCGGCCCTCAGCCCGCTCCGCCCGGCCCTCAGCCCGCGGGCCCGTGCTGCTGCGGCGCCTCCCGGCCCGCCCTGCGGGCGCTGCAGCCCCGGCGGGCGCGGGGTCGGAGCCGGGGGAGCCGCGGCCCCGCCCTGCCCGGCTCGGCGCTCCCCGGGCGCGGGGTGACGGCCGTGCCCCGAGCGCAGCCGTGTCCCGCTGCCGGCCTGCGGCCCCCGGCAGCGCCTGCCGGGATGGGCGGCTCCGGGCTGGTGCGCGGTGACACCTCGGTCCCAGCTCCCCGCGTTTGTGCTCATAAAGAGCCCCAAGGGTGGGAACGCCTCCCGCACAGCTGCTCCAGCGTGCCTGCATCTTACACCCGTTTTGCTAAACCACTAGGAAATAAATCACCTCTGCCTCTTCCTTGGGCCTTGTATTACCAAAAGACTTTATTTCACCTCTACTACCAGAGGACCCTTCAACCAGCAAAACTGGGGGGTTTTGGTCAAGTACTCTGTCACAGAGACCTCCCTTGGTGGGGGGATTAGGCATGAAAGTGCCCTCACCGCTGTCCTACGAACACCACCCTCACATTGGATTTCTCTGGCTCTTCTCCGTGTGTCTATAAACATCCATACTCAGTCCTTGCCAGCTGTCAGGCACAAAACACTGATTTTTTCTGAGTAATCATATAAGCAATTGTTTCCCAGTATCAGGTGTGACAGGGACAGACGTTTACAAGTGCACCCAGTTCTGTTTAGCCAGCTGCCTGTACAAACAAGTGTAACGAGTCACAGGTAATTGTTTACACACAGTGTTTATTGCAAATTACTGTCACTTCGTCAGGATGTTTGAATGTTGTATAACAAAGCTCCAGTGGATTGTTTTCTAGCAAGGGTACACACTGGTGATGTGCTTTCCTAAGTGCTGAGGTTTTCCCATCAACTAAAAAACCTGAAGTTTCATATTTAAAAGATAACTTACTCTACAGATTTACTTCCACAGGCAGCAGTGTTGGTTTTCATAGGGTAAACAAGAGGTTACTGATAAGTGCTCAAGGACCCATAAAACTTAAACCAATATAATAATACTCTTTATTATTAAATAAAATAATAATTTTAAGAAGTCTGCTTCTTTGCAATCTTTTTAATTCAAGGAGTCTAATATCTGTGAGACAGAACATCACTGTACCCATTTACCAGACAGGGGCAGGACAGGACAGAGATGAGATGAGGGAAAGACACATCAGTGTAGAGGATTAGTGTTGTTGGAGTCCAGCAGTGAGAGTAATAAATACTGAAATGCGAAGCTATGAGGAGAGTGCTTGGGTTTTGCTGGGATTTTACCTGTTCTTTGTTTTGTTTCTTCACCTGACTTATCACTTTTTTTCTCCCTTCCCCTTCCTACCCCATCTGCTTAAACCAATCACTGTACTGTGATCTGAACGGGGAGAAAAAGGGAAACAAGTTATCTTCAGGTTTATGTTCCTCTATAGAAAAAAAAAAATCCCAAAGCAAGATTCCAGACAGAGCTGACATTATTTTTAATGTTAAGCCAGAAGCTCTAATTAAGAATGCTAAAAATGCATTTCAGAATGAGCACCATACTTCCAGGGAGCAGGAGGAGAAAAAGATGCATTTCTGGGAGACTAAGCCTGCACTGGTGTTCCAGGAGCCCCATGAATCCTGTGGAATGCTCCAACATCTCAAGCACTATTACATTTTACTATTTTGGAAGACATTTAAGAGCAAACTATGGGGAATAATAACAATTAAAAAGTTATACTGGTGTACCTTAAAACCCCCTTGCACCAGCAGCGCAGCCCCCGGGGAGCACAGCAGCTATGCAGTAGTATGTTCATATGGCAACAAGCAACGTGCTCCAGATTTGTACAAATCTACTCCCTCCACAAAAGTATTGCTTCAGAATAACTTAATCAGGTCTAAATTAAAGTGTTATCTATCTACAGAAAGCCTTTCGTTCCATAAAACCTTGAAACATGCACAGAATTAAACTCCATCTCTGGGGGAGAGACCAACCATCTACCTAGCAATTTACAGCAACTTAACAAAAGCAGGAAGGGAGGATATATTACAGGCAAATACAGGACTCGTTGCAGGAGGAGTGTAATTCTCAGTCCTTTTAGTTTCTCTCTGTTATCATTTCCCATTTGTGACAGAAGTAATAAAACTTCCTTCCTCCAACCTTTATTTAATTAAAGTGTAAGGTCTTTGGGGCAGTGAGCTTACTGTGTGTGTATATATACAGCACCCAGCATGAAGAGGTCATGAATTCATCTCAGACCTTTAAATACTCCTCTAAACACAAAGCATTAACAATAATAAAAATAGGATATAATTTTCATTTAGAATAGATGAGTCTTCTGGTTTTGATTATCACAAAGAATAAATTACATGCATCTCAGGGAATAATTAAATTAAGGGTTAAGGGAAAGTATTTCATACCAGAGACTTGTAACTGCTCTATTCTGATCTTTTACACCTAAGGACACTGCTGCCCACTGTTACAGCATTTACTCAAAATTCTTATTTGTCATAATATTACAAAATAATGTCCCAAATTCCACAGGCCAGCCCATCAGTAAGTGTAGGGGTATGGTTTATTCTGAGGCAGTGCATGTGATTACTGTGATACCATACCCAAATTAACCTTTTGCATGTGCAATAAACTGCAATTAGCAATCTGCAGACAAATGACAAGTTCCTTCGTTTCCTGTAATATGCAGCAATACACAAGCCAGATTTCCTATTGAATCCCATATTAACCTACATTTGGTGGCAGTGAAATCTCAGAGCACCGTGTCAGAATCTATCATCTTTCAGTGATGTCAGCTCCACCTCTTGACAGTTCTAGACGAGATGTTTATAAACAACTCATCCATAATCTGACCAATTTCAGCTGAAAAATGTTTATCCTTTTTTCACCAGTTGTTCCAGCCACTTTGAATGCTTTTACTTAGGGATGGGCCGAGCTCTCAAAGCAGTGTGGTTGTGTGAATAAACGACAAGAAATAAAATGGAGGTTGAGTAGTGAGTGGCTTTGTGATGCCTCTCTGAGCTGGTAGGAGGCTCAGGGGTAGGGAAGCTGCAGAAGTGCCTCTTTCCCTTGTGATGAGGAATGTCACATCAAAAAATGCAAAATGGGAAGATGATGTTTCCACATGCACTTTCATCCCCATAATTCCACACCTCTCCCTGTTACAGAATTCATTTGCAAAATATTTTTTTAAAAACAAAGATCTTCTGGGACAAGTTGTGAAAAGCAATTTTGCTGCAAACCAGAAAAAGTCTCACACCTTTAACAGTCACCATCAGTCTGAAAATGTTGAGACAGTACCATAAACCTGAACCAGTTCATAGCAGCCTTACTAAAGTGCTTGTTTCCAATGTAATAGAACAAAAAAAGATTTTTGTAATAGGCATCACAAAACTGCACTTCCTTCATATGCCTTTGCTGGTAGTGTGACATGAGCGATGAGCGTGTGCATGCATGGAGGGGATGAACTGCCTTATAAGAATGCAGTTTTGTTTAACATGAGTGATGGAAGGGAATTCAAAAAGCATAAAGATGCCTTTGTAATAAATCAGAACTAACCAGCTGGATCACCTGCCCACTTTAACTCTCTCCACCAGGGCTGCGAGTGGCCTCCTTCAGTCATTGTTCCGCCCTGACTCCCGCTCGTGAGCCAGGGTTATCGCACGAGGTATTTGAATTAAGTGGTGTTTAACAACTGTGCCAAACAGAGCTCGAGACGAAAATCCCTTCTGCCTCTCCTTTGCTCTCACACGACGTGCTGGGAGTTCATCCTCCCGTCCCTTTCCTGCTCCCTTCTCTCCCCGTCTCCCGGCGGAGCGCTGCCCGCGGAGCCTGCGGGGTCCGAGCCCTTTGTTCCGCTGCCCGCGGGCCAGCTCGGGGGCACCCACCGCCCTCGTGGGCACTGTCTGTTCAACCGGGGCTGATCAAAAAGGGACGAAAAAAAAATTATATCTGTATGTTTAGACTGAGATAACTCAGATCTGTGAGGTACCTCATAACCTTGAGTCTTTTTTTAATCAGTTCTAATCTCTGAAATAGTAAATTATAATTAATTTTTAATATAATTTTAACCTCTCAAATTGTTAATTATAATTATGGTCATAAAACATGTACAACCTTTGCTTCCTCTCTCCTCCATCTCTCACCTCCTACTCAGAGCTGCTACATGAAGAAAGAGAAAATAATTGTCCCTTTAATGGTAATTGTTGATAAACTCCTTTTCACAGAGACTGTGTTTATATACAGTGCCTGGGCAAAACCCAGGCACAAATGCAAAACTCACAATGAACGAGTGAATAATACATCCCTGACCATAATTCCAGTGTTCTCCAACAAAAGAATATCTAATTCCTGTCACAGAATTGCCTTGTAGGTTGAAGTTCAGCATATAAATACACATGGGAAAAGACTAGATTTTAATTGATAAGTATTAATCATCATTCACTGCTGTCTCTGCAGGAAGCCCCCTGTTAAAACATCTAGTTAATATACGGTATAATGGATAACCTTGAGGCAGAAGCTCTCGCATCTATCTCTATCCAAGAAAAAATGTCAACATCAGCCTTTGTTGTAGCAAAATACCCTGACATCTGAATGGAGTTGCTGCTGCTGGAAAATTGACTGCTCCCAGTGCAATCCTTCCTAATGTGGGTCCAGTGCTTAACCTAGAGATGAGGCCAAATTAAAAATCTTTATCTGTGCACACCTGTACTTAAGAATATTTGAAATCTGCTCTGGGTCAGAACGCTGTGTTTGTGGTGCATCTCCTCCTCTCTGAACAAACACATTTCTCATGTGATGCTCTCACTGCAACCACAAAGCATTAGCACTCACAAGAGCATCATTGAAGATACTCAGGCTGTTCATTGAGAACAAAGCCATTAATGATTAATACCATGGTAGGAGAAAATGTAGCAGTATTTCTTGGCAGCTGAAATGTGGCAATGTCTGTCCTACGTGCAAAAGACTCACAAATACCTTCAGCTCTTCTTACATAAAATGGTTCTTATTAACTCTGTGGGAAGGGGAATCAAACAAATCCCCTGAACTAAAGAGAAGGAGATTTTCACATGTAAAACTGGATATATACAATACATCTCTCTCTGACTGACCCAGCAGATGCAGAGATGCTTTTACATATCACAGGCATTACTGTCCCAGCAGATGCTATAAAGTTGTCACTGACACAGACGCTTACTGTCCCCACAGATCTGTATTTTGGGAGGGAATTTTCGTACCACAGACACTACTGTCCCTACAGAACCACATCTGCTGGCCGAGTTATTGTTTGACATACTCTTCTGCCTCCAGCAGATGTGAGAGACTGCCAGGACAGCAGGCACTTCTGTCACAGCAAATCTCCATCTACAGGGAATTAAACTGCAGCTTAAACTACTGTACTCCCTGAGCCCTTAGTATGGACAATACTGACAGGGAGGAAGTGACACAAACCAATGAAAATGTGATGTTAGGCACCTAGAACATCACCATTAACTCTGCCTAAATGTGGCTCTGTTTGGGGATATGTCAGGAGAAGAAAAAGAGTTACTTGCACCCTCCTCCCATGCCGCCTTTAACAAGTATTCCTTCAGAGAAACATTCAAAGGAAAAAGGGTCTGACACCACTTTCATAGAATAGATCCAAAAAGGCAGAAGTCACTCATGACTGCAAAGTTGACAACCTTAATGCCCTGTAACAGGGACCAAGTGCTAGGTCATTTTCATCTTGCTTTTGAACTGAAAATTTTCTGAGTTTCTAATTTATTAACACCAGAAGAATTGATCTAGAGGTGCAGAAATAAAGGGAAGGGCTTTGCTTTAATCCCTTTAATTTGGGCCTTCATCTTTTGAGATCTCCATGACCTCCTCTCAGACTCAGGGTCCAATGGCAGCAGCAGCCACGGGATGCTTTGCTCCTGTAGAGCTGTGCTGCCAAGCAGAAACTCTCCAGACATGAGGAAGAAAATCCTGGGCCTGTGCTAAAACAGGATTATGCCTAGCCTCTCCCTCTGGAGTGAACTCAGCCTAAGGCCCATACCAACACATGTACCTACATATAAATAATATGTATGGTATGTGAGCCTGGACTTGGGAGCTGTCTTGAGCCTTTTTCTTTGCTTGAGTAGATGTATCCTTTATGATTTGGTACCAGAGAGAAAAACCCTCCCCTGGTAATCTGCAGTAATGTAAATCCTACTTGAAGATAGACCATCTAATTTGGAATTCCCCTGTGGGGAGTCTGAACATTTATCTTTATCTGAAGCATCAAGAGCTGTCCATTGGCAAAGGCAGGACACACAAATTCCCAGGGTAATGATCTGATACAGCACAGCAAAACCTATATCCTTGGAGCAGATTGTGGGAAAGCATCAAGAGTTTGGTTGCTCTGCCAAAGCAAACAAGATGTTTCAAGCCTCATCATCTGCTGTGCAGTTCACACCCTTCCAGTGCTATCTTTTTCAGATGCCATGCCACACTGGTTAGTGGCAATGCTGTTGTCATGTGTGACTCATTCCATTTTACTGGAAATTAGAAAACCACATGCTGCACTGAAGAACTGCTTATTTATGTAGTCATATAATCCCAGAGAGAACTCCTCCTGCCATTATTTGTACACAGATTATTTCAGAATTTTGGAAATGCAGGTTTTTACCAGGGTTCATCCAGAGGACATGAATCAACAGCACATTGCTCTTTCCAGGGTCTGTAGTGCCCTTCATACTTTCCAGTATGCCCCCCTGGAAATGCAAATGGTATTTTAGAACAGAGTACCTCCGTCATTACAGGATGCGTGGGAAGCAAAACAGAACACAGGGAGCAGTGGAACTGGAGGTGCGTTAGCAGAAGAGTCTGTCACGTATTTATTTCAGCTTTAGGCAGGTGAATTTCACCCACAAGGAACAACACAATCGATTTGGTCTTGTTTATTTTCTGTTGTAATGGTGTGCCTTTATAAAGCCTCCTCAAATATTTCTTGAACACATCACAATGCTACATTTAGTGATTAGTGCTCAGTATGAGTGAGATGAACTGGCATATTCAGGACAAAAAAAACTGCAGAGATGTCAACAGTGCATTCTTTCTGTGGATTAAGAATTACTGGATAAAAACATTAATGCTTTTAACCAACATTCTATGGTGACAACTAATCAAACCGGATAATTTTGACTTCTGAAGCACAGGTCTGGAATTATGTGTGATTCAAAGAACAATTTCCTATATTATGAGTTTTTCTAGTCTATATAAAATTGGTGTTTCTAAAGCAGCAGCACTAGGATCAAAAGTTAGATTTGATTGTGTGTTGACAGGCAAAGGTTCTAGAAATTCCTAAACTAAGAGACTGCATTAGCTTTTACAGGTAGAGATAAACCCAGTCTTATCTTTAGATGAAGAAACTGTTAAGAAGTTCCAGGCACCAGACATTTATGAAGAAAGAAAATAGAAATGTGAGCCATTCTTTTTTAAAGGTTAGCATAGCTTAAACATTCCTGAAAATATTTATTATCATAACAGACTAGACCTGCTGAAATGTTCTCACTTAGAATTTGGTCTTTGACATTGTCAGAAATTCTGTTCACTTCATCAAATGGTTGCCATGAAAAGCAGAATTTAGCAACAAAAGGAAAAGATACAAAGTAGTTAAAGGCCATTTAGAAAAAGACATTTGCTTTTAATGTTACTGACTACCCCTCAGGACCCAGATTAGAGTTCTGTTATGTTTTAAAGCATTGCTTTCAAGCTTGCTGGAAGTGTCAGACAATTTGAATAGATCTCCATTTTAATTTCCAATCTAGCAATATGGAACAGCTGCCATAACTTTGTGCAACGTGGCAAATTCAACATCCTCATCCCTCAAACGACAATCATCGAGAAGGGACTCTGAAAAAAGCATAATATGCTTCCATTTTTACTGCCTTTTAGTAACTCCCAGTCAAAATTGTACTTTAGATAAAGAACCCAACCCCTCAATTGCACTTTTAACTTGCACTGTCTACACCAGGAACCAAAGGGTTTGGGTGGAAGTCGATGGGATTTCTAGAACTACTTTTCCTTCTTCCAGCCAGCGAGCTGGAGGTTTGTCCACGTCCTTCTGACCTGCACATCACCATCAGTGTTAAAGGCTCCCAGCCAGGATTTTCCCCACAGCTGTAGTGGGAAGTTCTAATGGAACA
Organism: Prinia subflava; assembly: GCF_021018805.1. Taxonomy (NCBI): domain Eukaryota; kingdom Metazoa; phylum Chordata; class Aves; order Passeriformes; family Cisticolidae; genus Prinia; species Prinia subflava. Next base: position 8,957,132 of record NC_086261.1, read on the forward strand.
AGTCCCATTTCAGCCTCACCAAATCTGCCTGTGAAAGCCCCTCAGCTTGCACAGCTCTGGCAGCGTGAGTGAGAGTGTGAACTGAATGAAGTGTGTCAGCCTCATGTCATCCTGCTTCTTAGCAGAAAGAAAATGTTGAAAGGAAGATGGAAATAACAATTCTCAGGGTCTTTGTTTTTGTCTTTTTCAGACTATGTTAACTCAAGAGGGAGAACTGAATCCAGAGGGAAAGCACTTTTAGAGTCAGATTAAAATCCTTAGCACTGGGCCCCAGTCTGGGACTGTCTAGACGAGGACAAAGGCAGTTCAGCCATAGTTAAGGGAATCTGTGTGTTTGGGATATGGAACATCTCTAAGCACAAGCCCATGTTACATGCAGTTTGAGAAGGAATATCTCTTTAGAGTACTGAAGCATGGATGTGTTGGTGTTATTCCAGGAACAATGTCCCATCTAGCTCTCATTCTGTATTCATTCATAGATTATATACTGTGTGCACTTAGGTAAAGCTGCCTCCCACTCCTCTCCTTAATTCCTAAAAGAAAACTCAGAGGAGTTTTGGGAATTATCACCACACACGGTGCTGTCACCAGTGCACCCAACAAGAAGAAACAGAAACTTCCAGGGTCCAGAGACCCTGTTGCTCCAGGATGCACTATTTGTTTCTATAAAAATAACACACAATTTAAAAGTCTCTGGCATGTCTCACTTGGATTGCTAAATTAACATCTCTGTTCTCGTTTCTGCAACACTTCTCTACTACTGAGTTTGTGGTTTCTTGCCTTCCACACGATACAAGCAGCTTCCGACCCTGAGATTTCCTCCCTTCAATCTACATTTCTCATGACACTCAATCTCCAAGCATGAAACCAACTCTCACTAATCTGTTTTCTGTTATCAGTGTACTCACAGGTATATTTATAAATTAGGGAGGACACACATGTGGGTAGTATGCATGTCTCTCACTTGAGTTTGCCTCTAGCAGTTGTAATTTAAACCACAGAAAGCAGAACAGAAATATTAAGCTCAGCATTTTCCAAAGGGGCTCCAGCTTTGGATGGCTTGCTTGATATCATTCACTTCTAGGCAAGAAAAATTATTTCTTCAGATTTTATCCCATCTTTTACACAGTTAACTTAGATCTCAAGGGAGCAGGTCAAGAACAGATAACACAGAAAGGCAAACAGGGCAGGTTAATTACATTTCACCTCTGTCCTCGAGTGGTTGGACACAGCTGCTTGGGACTGGAAGCAGGCTGCTGTGATCACCTCCAACACCTATTTCTATCACTTTGCATTTTCTTTCATTAATGGATATGCGTATTACTTTGAGAAAATAAAAAACAACCTCAAAGAAGTAAATAAAAAACAAGCTGCAACAAAGTAGAACTAGGATTCATTTAGAGATGGAAGCTTTCTGATTTGGAGGTTTGGCCAAGAGTATGCCCAAGTCTTCCTCCACACCCAGGACAACCACGGCTCCCTAAGCTCAGTGGGGATCTGCTGGACCTGACTCAGACACAGACCTCGTCTGCACAGCTCCTCTAGGATCACCAATCCTGCTCCTGGGAAGGGCCAAGGACTGATCCATTCCTTACACTCACTGCAATTCCTGTCACTGCAGCTCCTGGACACTGGTGGCACAAACACTTTAACTTCACCTGGCAATAAGCAGGTCTCTCTCAGCCTGAGTGCATGCCAAGAACAGCCTAATCTGCTCAAGAAATTATAAGCCATGCAGCTATTTGCACTGAAACCCCTGCAGAAACAGCCCTCCCCCACTTCCTTCTCTGCTAGCTTGCTCTTAGTGAAAGGAAAAACAATGAGAAAGGAAACTTGGGAGGGACAGGTTAGAAGCAGAAGGAAGAAGCAAAAGGTCTGACTCTGCAGACCGTATTCATGATGAAAAGCGTTTGCACAAATAACCTAATTGCATTCTGTGGGACTGCCGGGCTGAGTAAAAGTGCTGCAAGTGCAAGCAACAATTGCAGAGGCAGGAAACAAGTAGGAAAAGAAAGAAAAAGGAAGCCTCACATGAATCGGACACCTGCACAGAGGAGAGCAGTCTCACACACCCCAGGAAAAACAAATCAACCCAAACACTCACTGCTTTTGAGTTACTGCAGAAATATTTATAGCGCCTTTCCCGACCTCTGCCTTGCTTCCTGGCAGGCAACACCACAGAAAGAATCTTTACCACTGGCATCCCCTTCTTCTGCCAAACAAGAAAGGAATCCCTTCCCAGAGCTCTGCAAAAGCAGGAAGAGAGACCAGGCAGGCTGCAGGAGTGGTCTGGTCTTTGCCTGGGGAAGGATGAGTGTCAACCCAGGCACACACTCACAGGAGGGAGCGTGGGCATCTCTCCCTCTGTGATGAACTGGGGGAACAGCTCTGATTTTGTATGGATTACTCTCAGCAAAGAATAACACAGGAGCCAAGGAAGTGATGGCTTCCAACAAAATCCCTCAACTTTTCTAAATGGTCACTTCTTTCCTTTCCCTACAAAGAATGATGAGGCACCGAAGAGAATCTGATGTCCAGTAACTGAATTGCTCCATTTCCAGTGAGCTCTTTCAGGAATTCTCAAGATACCTTCTATGACACAACAATTCTTAGTTTATAAATCATTAAAAGAATGCATTTATTTATCAAAAGCTTTTCTCCTAAAATGAAACACTAGAGAGCAATTCACTCATTCCAATGAAGACATGCATTTGAATTCTCTGGGCTCACACTAATTGGCACTTTTCAAAATGTTTCCAGTTAGGTTTGTCCATAAGCATGAAAAGGAAAATCAAAATATGTCTCTCTGAGATGGGCTGATGTTTGTGAAACAAAACTATCAAATCAGGGAAACCAGGGACTAAATTCAAAGCAATGATAGTTTGAGATCATACATTAAAGATGACAGGATCTTTCTAAATCACCTCAAACATTAAACACTTGCAGTAGTAAGTCACAAACTTATCTGAAAAACACACACCACCACCTACTGGCAATTATTCATATATGTTATTTACATACTGATAAGTGGCAACAATATGTGCACATTTGATTTGTATGAACTTTGCTAGAACAAAGATCCTTCTTCATCTTTACAATTACTAGACTTGAAGAAAAATATATTCCTGTGGAAGTAGTTCCCATAAGAAGTGTGACTAGTTATTGTTTTCTTTTCAATAAGAACTTACACCAGAATAGCTGTTTAGTGAAACACCTCCCATTTAAGGTGGTTGTTTTTGCCAGTAATGTAATATGGGGGTTTTTTGGCTCATCCATAAGTTGGTAGCATGGTTCCACCAGGCTTACAGACCTTCCCATTTCACACTCACTGTCCTGGAAGTGGGGCATAAATTATGACAGTGGTGGTGTGGGGCCAGAGAGGAAAACCAGGGCAAGTGCTGCTCCTGGATACAACCACTCCTCTGCCCCAGTCACACAGAAGCCTGGGAAAAGGAGGACCATGGCTGGATTGAGGAGCTAACATGAAGAAAAGATGACACTCTCAAACATATTTTTCTCAGGTGATTCCCTGCCTTTTGCTGCAGTTCTTACCTTCCTGCCCTAAGGTTCACAGTAATGCCGCAAAAACATCCTGGAGGTAAAAGTGCTGTGATTTATGTACCAGAAAGGAGTGTTATTCATGTGCACACCACACACATCACCCTGGCTGAGCTCCCGTGACGTTTTTCACCTGCATCTTCTCAGTGGAGACCTCTCATGATTGCTGGGGTGGTGCTGCTGTGGATGGTGCCTAATTTTGGACAGGATCCCGAATATGAAGCTGATGCTGGGACTCTGTCAATGTGCAGCCTGACTGAGCCCTCACCTCACCAAAAAGAAAATGTGCCAGGAGAGCCAGGCCTGACTCCACTGAGTCACACTCTGACCCGCTCTGCGCTTGGTCTCAGTCCTGCTGCTGTCATTTCTTGCCTGAGATCAGCTTCCAGAGAGGATTTTGGTACGTGGGTGGCAATGTCAGAAAGATTGGCTGGCCCTGATGTAAAGGCTCCCAGAAGGCCAAAGATGGAGACTGAGGAGAATTGGCCCTGCAGTTCCAAGGGCACCTGCCCACACAACACCAGGTTAAACCCCAGACAAGGTCTACTCAAAAGTCAAACCAGCAACAGGAGGAGTTCACTGCCAGCTGTTGCAGTCCTGCAGGAAAAACACCTTTTCAGCATCTCATAAATAAACCATTCTATCCAAGAATGGCATTGTAGGCATATAAATAAATCAACATTTCAAAATTAATGAACTTTTATACATTCACAATTAATACAACTTATAGCTTAATTAGGGTTTTTTTTAACCTGAGTTGATTTTCGAAATATTTTTTTCTGTCAGCTGAATCCTAGCTAATCTTAAGCTGCACCAAGGGAGATACAGGTTGGATATTAGGAAGCAGTTTTTTACAGAAGGAGTGATAAAGTACTGGAGGTGCTGGAGTCACCACCCCTGGATGTGTTTGAAGAAAGACTGGACGTGGCACTCGGTGCCATGGCCCAGTTGAGGTCTTAGGGCTGGGTTGGACTCGATGATCTTGAAGGTCTCATCAACCTGGTGATTCTGTGATTCTGTAATTCTAATTATACAGCAGGTTTCCTGCTGGCAAGTATCAGACTAGCTCAAGACAGGCCTTCAGATACGCTGTGCTAATGCCTGACACTCAGAACAGACACTCTGCGTTCCCTTCAATATGTGCATTGCAAGTAGTATTTTAATTGGGCTCCCAATTCAGAAGGCTGGGATGAGCTCGTGAGTCATTTTTACAAGTTGACTCACATGCTAGAAAACTGAAGAACTGGGTGCAGGGAACAAGAAGAAGCAGAGGGTGGGTTTGTGGATTTCTGCACATCCCTGTCGTGGGGAAAAGGGTGAGTTTGACCCTAGCACCCAACTGCAGCAGCACAGGGGTTCAGCAAGTGCATTGCTCAGATGAGCCTTCATCTCCAGCTGTTGAAGGAAGGATGCTCTTGGGAGGCTTTTTTGTTTCCACAAAAACTGTGATAAGAGATTATATAAAGTATTATAATTTTGAGATCCTTTTCCTTTTGGAAAAGGGACCAGTCCCAGCATCACAGCATGTCTGGTTTCAGGGTGTTTCAGTGATTGCATTTGAGCAGTTCCATTTCAAGTCTGGGCAACAGAGAAAACAGGGAGAGGGCTCCTCCTCTCCCTTAGATGCCAACTCTGCGTCTCCAGTCTCAAACTGGAGACAGAGTTGGATTAAGTTCTTTTCTCCCTGCACATCACCAACAAAATGTCCCACAGCTCCCACCATAACCATATAAAACCCCTGATGTCTTCCCACTGCACTGCCTGCATTGCTTGTGTAACCTCAGAGCCTCAAACCATTTGCATGGGTGCAAGGGATGGGAACTCGGTCAGAACAAGGCAAGTGGAATCAAACTTATCTTCATTTTTGCTGTGTTACCTTAAAAAGTGGTAAACCCCACATTTATTCACTGAAGCAAGGAAGTGTGAACTTACACAAGGAAGTGTGAAGGAATACACAGAAACTGCAAAAAATCCTTTTCTTTATACTGAGGAAAAGGCTTTTTTGACCTGTCACTTTCCCTGTCATAACCACATTTTAACATTTTTCTTTCCTTATCCTTAGAGGAGTCTATACAATACACAAATGAAAGGCAAATTCAGAGAAGGCAGAAAATGCCAGGGCGTTTTTCATTGTCCTGAGGACAAATGCCAGAGCCCTTCTGGGACATTCAGAACATCTAGTCACTGTATCTTATTCAAGGGAAAAGCCATCTGTCAACAAACTAATCACTGCACAGATTCAGAGACAAGTGAAAATAAAAAGCCAATACAAACATGCAGATGAGGTTCCAGTCAGCAACTAGCCACAGAAAACAAACAAATGCCATCCACAAAGCCTGGCATTTGGGTCCAGCCATTTTTCACTGAAGTTAAAACTGGGGAGGGAATAGTGCAAAGTGATCTTGAAACAGGAACTTCCAAATCAATCAATATGACTGTGGAAAGATGGGCATGAACCAAACCTGGATCCACACCCTACCTACATAAGCCAGTAACAGCAGCAGAACAGAGTATGGACATAACAACTGAGCTGCTACTGTGTTAGTAACAGTATTAAAAGCCCTACTAGTTAATATTTAAACATTCAGTAACACTGAACAACTGAAGTTTAAGTTTGTGGCTGACTGCAGCCTTCATTTTTGATCAGAAACACTCTACCCCAAGGGAAGGACTCCAAGTGACTAATGTTCCTAGTGGCCAGGATTCTATCACCAGTGAAAAGTGAAGCATCTGCCCCATGTGTGGGCCCAACTCTCATATTTTTTTCGTGAGTGTCTTCTATGACAAGGGACTTGATGATATGTGGACTGAGATCTTTGCCAGTCTTCCTCTTGAAAAAGGACAGACTTCTCCTGGGTCACCACAAGTACACTTTCCTCTAGCACAAAGGCATGAAGAACACTCTGCAAAAGAGTTACTTGATGTTAAGGCCTGTTGTTCCTTTATTTTTTAAGCCTCACTTCAGGATGTGCATGCAAATGGCGAAAGGACATCATGAATTGTTTTGATTCTGCACCAAGTTTGTTCTCATACTGGTGAAAAAGATTGAACAGTGGAGGAAAATTGGAATATATCAGAACATTAGCATGTGCCATATTAAACAAACAACTGAGTTAGACTTCAGTTTCAGCAATGAAACATGAAAGAAGTTCAGCTTAGCACTAGCCGAAATCAACCTGAAGGAGTCCAAACTTCTGAGAGCTAAAATCATAATTGCTTCCTTAAAGGCATCGCTTGAATAAAATTAAATGCATTTCTCCAAAAGCTTCACTAGCATAGCAACTGATTGGCCCTTGAGGATTCCTATAGATACTTGTCATTCAGCATGAAATCAGGTCAGCAGCTAAAATTAAACACCCACCTCTCCCCTGCACCGCATGTGGAGTCATCGCTTTTAGTATTGCTCAGCCTCTGCCTCCCCAAATGGGTTCATTCTTACCACAAGCTTAAAGGCTGTCTTATCAAGGAGCACTGATGGATTCAGTCATTCCTGCTCCGAGATGAAACTGTTGGGAATCGGGCTGGCAGTCCCTTTGACTCCATCTGCATTGATTAGCTCTCGGGCAGCCTGCCAAGGCACTGTGCTGCCTCTTACCCTCGCCACTGTTAATCTGCCTCAGCGAGGCCTGCAAGCCCTACATAAACTGCAATTTCTCTTCATTAGTGTGATTCTGCCTGCATGAATCTGATAACATATGGGATATTATCATAAAACAGCCTATTTCACCAATTCATTTTCTCCTTTATGAAGATTATGAATGTACTGCAAGTGCATAGGCAGGATAGAACAGAGGAGTCGACTGTACAGTTTAGCTTTGATTCAGTTTCTAAAATGCAGATAGCCTTCCTTTTAAGTTCACATTTCCCAATAATCCTATGCTAATATATTATAAAAACTGCTGACTCTCTCCCCCTGATTTTCTCTAGCTCATTATGGCTGATCCACACTCCGTGTCATTTGCCTGGATTGAGACTGTAACGATGAACAGAGCCAGCAGATGCCACACAAAGGAAAAAATGGGAGCTACAGTAACTGTTTAGTCAACCCTAATCACTGCCACAGTCTGACTAAGCATGAACATGAAACATGATCACAGTTTGACTGCGGATTATGTAATTTCCAACATATGCTTTATGCCCCCTCACTTCCTGCCTGCTCCAGATAACGCCAGTCTGCTGGAACGGGCAGCTCTGCACAGCTGAATGAGCACTTTGTCTGGGAATGACACGGGTGCAGGTACATCCCTACCTGCTTCTGAGATTTATTAATTAGCACGTGTCCCCGTTTAATGAAGTCTGCGTGCCCTCTGCTGGTACATGCATGCACTCCTAGGAACATCAACACATCATTGGGATAGTCTTACACAGAGAGCTGCTGCTGCTCCTTGGACAACCTCTGTGTGTCTGTCCTAGTGTGCTTACACGTGCAATATAGAATAAAATGAAATGAAGATCCCCTTTGACCCTAAACAACACAGCTGGTTTGCCCTTAAAACAGTGAGGTTGGTTTATGCCTCTGTTTTGAGGGCATTTTCTGCTAAAAGATGCCATTCCAATTGCACAGAGCATGTCTCCTGCAGAGGAGATTTTGTATGCACTGATCCCTCAAGGAGTGGGGCTAAGGGGATGGTGCAGAGGACAGAGAACTCAGGAGCCTGCAGCAAACACAGACTTGTTCTGAGCTGCTCCCCCCTAAAAAAAATAATTCAGCTTTCCAGGATTAATCCATTATAAAATGCTACACTAACTCCTGGCTAATCTGTATCAATTACTGGGCACAGACACATGCAGTAAAGGTCATTGTAATAAGCAGTTCACTCCTTAAATTGCTTCCACCGCCAAACTGAGTCAAGATTGCTAGGGATCATTACTAGGGGATCATTGGCTTAACTCATCTGACAACCTCTTCTGCAGACCCTTCTAATATACTGCCAAACAACAGCAACAGCAGAACCTCCAAGAGTATGGAATGCCTCCTTTTTTCTCAAGGAAACAAGCAAAAAACCAGAGGATGGGCAGGGTGAGTGGCATCAAATGAAGATAAATATGCCCATATACTGCCAGCTGGTGCCAGTGCTCAGAGAGGTGCTGACAATTCCCTTCAGTTGGATGGTTCCAGGAGAAATGGGACATACCCATGCACCATTCATACATGGAAGTGGAGCAGAGGAGAAAAAACCCATCTCCCTGTACCCTAAACCATGACAAATTCCATGGAAAAAACCAAAAAAAAATCAAGACAAAATATTTTTGTGCCTGACTAATGGCAATTAAAACAGTAACAGCAAGGAAGAAGTCAACAGCTGAGTGTGTGGCTGACTTCCTGCCCTGGGCAGTGTCAGCACATCTGCTCCTGGCAGTGCCCAGCAGCACTGGCACAGGGAGCACTGTGGGACCCTGTCACAAGGGTTAACCACTGCATACCAAAGAGAAGGTGCAGGCAGGAATGTCATTGAAAAGTGGCTGGCTCAGGGCATACGAAAAGCTGTGTAAATTTTAAATGCTGCTCATGTACAAGACCCAGCACTGAGTGTGGACTGGTGACCTGTGCCAGGGAGGTTTGCCTTTGAGAGGAAGTCACTGCTTAGATGCATACCAAGGACTCCTATCTATTATTTCCTTTCCTTTTAAACTGAGCAGTAGCTATTGCAGAAATGTGAGAGTACAGACCAGTCTAACTGCTGCAGGAGACAGAAATGTCAAACAGGCTGTCAGGAATAGGAATCAGAGTTATGTTCAGTCCTGCCCAGATGAAAGCATAGCACAAAAATGACCTACAGTGGCATCTTCTCTATCATTCTGTAATTTCACTTTATTATTAAACTCCATTCTCACTTCAGTCTCATCCAGACTAGAAGAGGTCACAACCAAACATGGAAGCAAACACAGCATTAAACCCAATTTTATGCCCAATGTACTGCTATTTCAGCTCTGTTAAAGCACTGTGATCTGCCTGAGAAAGGAGGGGAGCCAAGAGACAGGTGTAGGCAGATATTTTTCAAAAGTGCTAAAAAGCATGAGTTTCAAAGCAGAACACGGCTGGAAAGGAGAGAGGAGGCTCATTAACCCACAGGTACTAATATATTTTGGAACATGACCCATTTTACAGAGTCAGAGTACAGAAAATGTCCACACTGTGGTTCTAATAAAGCCTGTGACAGCAGTAAGGGACACTGAACAGGTACAAGAAGCTGTATGTGTGGGTAGCAGGAGATGGAACCAGGCCAAACTTCCTGCCATGAACACACACGTTATTTTTCCAAATCCAGACACAAGCTTATTTATTTCTGTTTCAAGGATGTACACATTGTACCAGAGACACATTGTCAGTACCAAGTATCTGTCCCTGATTGGTCAAACCACCTCCCTACAGCTACTCCTGCTGGCTGGTGATGTCTCTGTTAGAGCTGTGTCACCACCAGTGCTGGCAGCTCCCCACAGCAGCAACCCAAACTGCACAAACAACTCATCTACGGCTAAAATCCTCATTCTGGTTCTATGTCCTCACTTAGTATTTGGTTGGACTTGAAGATGAGGTCATCTCACTTCCCTCCTTCCGCTAAGAAGATATAAAAGAGAGCTAGCAAAGTGACTCTATTTTTATCTATATATTTTTAAAAATATATATTTATATGTATAGAAATCGTAGGCAGATGGGAAAATTCTGCCTGACTCCAGGAACTCTTTTATATATATATATATATGTATAAAAGTGGTTTCCATCAGAAACAGGCTGCTGGTCCAGGCAGACCTGTGGCAGTCCCAGTACACTGGGCTGGTGGAGCAGAGGGCTGTGAGCAGCCTCAGCTCTGCCTTTCTTCCCACACTGCCTGCAGGCACAGCTGCCTGCCCTGCTGGAAAAGGTGCCCTTCCCACTGGGCACAACTGTCAGTCCAGGTTTCTGAACCAAACAGCTGCCAGAGCCAGGGCATTCATTTTCCCATCTGGCCAGGATTAAAAGCATGTTAGGTGGGTTTCCTGATTTCCTCCTACCACACTTGAAGCTGAGTGTAAAGGAAGAGGAAGGAAACAGCATCTTTAGAATGAGGTTAGAAAATAAATATCAGAAACATGATTACAACTTCCAGCCTGTGAGGACATTAGCAAAGATCTTCAAAGAATAAGATGTTGAGATTTATTTGTGCAGAAGACTGAGCAGGATGGGAGCCCATGAGCCTTTCTAGTTTGTGGCAACCTTAGCTCCTCATTACTATTGCTCTACTCTGCCTAGTAATGGGTGAACAGTAGGATCCTGGCCAATAGAAATAACCACACTTCAGTTTTAAAGCAGGAAGATACTTACCACTTTTCTGGACCAAGTTCAAATCTGGGCATTCAACTCTTAAGATTAATGTTCATAAGGTTGCCTGCCAGGTCTTCATTTCTCCTATATGTCTTGATCAAGGAACAAAGAATTCTATAAGACTGGATTTTATTCTTTTAGTCAAAACAAGTATAGAAAAAAGTTCTTCATTTCCTGTGAACAGATCTGGTTCACTTAGTGTCTTCTCATGTCTTAATCCTAAGATTACATGACCTTAAAGCTTGGCAGTTGTTACTGCATGTATCCTCACTACCAACAACCAGCAGCAACCACAGCATCCACTGCAGAATCAAAGCAAGGAGAAGGTTTCTCTCACTGGTATTTTAAAAAAGGAAATAGACTGTTTCAAGATTTTAAGAGCAGTTTCTGTAGTCAGAGAGATCTTAAAGCTGAAGTGAACTGTGAGTACTCACTAACAGAGAGCCATTGATAAGCCCAGAGAATGGAGTCCTGTTCCCATCCAAAGAGCAGATACCCTGCACAGTACAAGTTCTCCCACTTCCACCTCAGTCTTGTTCTGACGTCATGTCTAGAGCTGAGAAAGTTGTTCAGTCTCCACAGCCATTCAATCATACTATTCTTGGAATTACATTTGTGCCTTCAGGCCTCAACCAATTCAAGATTCAGTTGTATGAAGCATTCATAACACGAGACAGTCCCTGCCCCAAAGAGCTCTCCATATAAATAGCACTTTCTGAAAGCAAAGAGCTCAGAGTGAAGATTTGCATTTCTGTATCAGCCCATCCTAAGGATGCTAATTACTGCCAGGATAACTCTGGGCTCATGACGTGAAAATCTTGTCCACTGAGAATCAAGGCTCATACCCAGCAAAGCAGCCATTAGATGATAGTAACTATTTTTAGGCTACTTCTGACCTTTCAGAAAGTAAGGACTCTTCAAAAGATGATTAAAATACTATGTGAATTATGCAGAGAGTTGAATAGTCTGAGGAAAATGAAACTTCATTTAGCCTTGCATAACGCCTTTGGTAACACGGTTAGATTCTTTTGGCCCACAACAGTCAGATTTTCCATTGAAGTGTCAGGATGTAAGTTGGGCTGGTTATTGAGTAATAGAGAGGGCTTTCTTATTTGGGCAAACTTCCTAACCTTCAAGAGAACAAATATTAATCAACAACATTGAAGAGGATGTTGTCATGAGATCCAGTCATAAGATTTGTAGGGACTCCTGCAGGGGTTGCAATCCTTAAAACTGTTTTGGAATAAAATTTGAGAGATGAGGGCACATACAGAAAACATTTTGAAAATAAAATCCCACACAGTTATTAATGATGGAATCAAGGAAGTTCTACCATTGCAGTAAAGATCTGAAGAGCAGAGTTCCAGTGCATGAAGAAGATATTGTGAGGTAGAAAGAAATGCAGAGGCAGCCACCTGCTTCTGAGTTTGGTCTCTACAGGACCCAGTGGCTTTCAAAGAAAGTACTCCTCATTTTGAACATTACTTCTGAAATCATTGCCAGTGCACCTCTTCACTGGCTTCTTGTGCTTCAGGCTATTTTTGTGCTGACATGGAAGTGACATAAAGGGACATCTCTGGACCATAGAGCCATGTGGCCAAGGCCAGCATCCACAGGTACCTGCAGCTGGTGTGGTTCCAAGGAATCAGGGACAAGTTCTCCAAACTTCGAGATTGCTGATCTCACCCTACTCCACACAGATGCTCTTGAAAATGGCCTCCCAGGGAATTTGAAAAGAGGTGGGCTCTGTTGTTCACATGCTGTCTTTGCCTGAGGCCACACTGAGCTGCTTGTGACAATTGCAGCTAAAGAGAACTTGGCAAAATTTCCTGATTTAAGATGAGTTTCTGAAATTCCTTAATAAGGAAAGAAGCCCCCTCTCCTGGCTTGTCACATAAGGCAGCCTGAGACAGGGCCGGGGCAAATTTTCAGATCACCTTTTTCTGAGCTGCAAAATGCCTTTAATTGTGGTTTACAGTAAAGTGCTTAACGCTATCTAGAGGTGGTGCAGCACTGACAAGCTGAGGAGCCGGGCAAGTCCCAAGCCATGCTCATGCTAAAAGATGCCCCCTCACCTCCCTACAAAATCATCATTTACCTACCAGGCAAAACCCTCAATCATCTGAGTGTTGAAGTGTCTGAGCTTTTGCTGCCAGACCTCTCAAAACAAGGGATAAAAGGAACAAATAGCCAGTGGGAGCCATAAAAATGAAGCAGCTGAACTTAAAAGAGAGGGATTAGCTGTTTAGATAACCTGGGTGAGAAAGAGCACCAGGGAAAGCTGGAAGCAGTTGGACTTGGCTTGTACAGCTGATTGAAGAGCAAGTTCCTGATGAGGAACCAATGGAAGCAGCCACAGGACTAAAAGGCTGGGCTAGATGGAGCAGAAATGCTGTTCCAGCTGGCCTCTGCTGCAGTAAGAGCACGTAGGTCCAGACCTGCATCTTGTCTGAAAGCAGCACAAGCAGATCAGCCAAAGCCTGAAAGTCCTGGTTTCCCAACTATCCCCAATAAACTGAATGTGGTACAGGAAAGGATGGGCAAAGGCAAGCAAGTGGTCTGTGTGGAATGTTTGCCGAGTTTTCCATGGGCTGTCAGAAGCTCTTTGAGCACTTCAGAGCAGCCATAAAAACAAACAAACAAACAAAAACAACAAAAAAAGAGAGGAAACAAAAAAACCACAGGCCAAGCTGAAGGGAAAGCAGTGAGGGCTGAGCACAAAAGCCTGCAAATCACAAAAAATGAAGTGTGAAGAATCTTACTTGCCTTTGCAGGATCCAGTGGCTGGGGACACAAAGGTGTGCAGGGAGGAAGGGAAGCAGAACCCAGGCTCTGTGCCAGTGCAGATAACCAAGGGGACCAGAGGAAGGAAACCACAAAGCTCTGCAGTAAACACAGGGATTAGGAGAGGGGGTAGATGAACCAGTCAGACAAAACAACTGACCAAAACTGTCTTCTCAAAACTCAGATGAGATTTGTGTTTTAAAAATATACAGTGCTTTCTTCTCCTCCCATTTCATATATATATATATATATATATATATATATATATATATATAATTTTTTTAACACTTTCTGGTTTTGGCCAGGAATGGGTAAGAAAGTGCCAGGATACTGCTAGAAAATCTGTCTGTTCTCACAGTGTTTCTGGACAAACCAGGAGTAGGAGGGAGCTGGGACTCCCAAGAGAGAGTCTGTTTCCATTTAATTTCCAGGCCAGTTTTGCAGACTTACAAGGTTAGGGTAAGGTGCCAGACTTCTGGGTGCTGCAGAAAAAAACCTTGAGCCCGTGGAAACTTTTCTTCTCAGCCGTCAGGAGAAATATTGGTAACACAAAGGGAAAAGATTTGAGGAAACAATGACGTCACAATAGGAAGCATGGAAGTTTAGAGCCTCCCATGCCACCATAACCACCTCTTTTATTCTTTCCAAGGCTAGGTCTCTGTTCTGTAAGAAAAGCTGTATAAGCCTATTTAAAGCATTAAGTCAAAGACAACTCCTGAACTGCACAGTACAAAGCAGAGAGTAAATACAAATTATTTCATTAATTGTTTGCTGTTTCTTCCACTTCTGTATTTTACACTTTAAAAAACCAACAAAAACAGAAAAACACTTATTGTGAGCAGGCAGATGTAGGTAACATCTGGTTAAAATGCCAGAGGATGCCAGAGGGTTTGCCTGGCAAGGGGCCCTTGCAGGCTGCTCACTCACTTGCCAGAATTCCCTGGGGTGGCTGGGGGTGTTTTGGAGAGGCCAGAGAGGAAAAACGTTCAGGGGCTGACGACTGCAAGGCAGGAAGAGCCTCCCTGAGAGCGAGCAGGAGCAAAAGCGAAGCCTTGGGGGAGCTGCTGGCGTAGGTGTCACTTGTCACAGGCTTGGCTTTCCCCTCCTCCCGTGGCAGCAGAGCCTGAATCGGGGTGTTCTGACTTTGAGCTCAGCCAGGCTCTGCTCTGGTGCCCCACAGAACAGCCCTGGAAAAGCCTGGAGAGCCTTGTGATGACTCTCGGTGTCACTGAGCAAACGGTGCTGAACCTGCCGCTCCAAGGGCTTGTGGAGTCAGCACAGGAATTTGTCTGGCTTTTCCTTGGGATTAAATTCTCAGCCCTTTTGAATGTATTTGTTTTCTTTCAGCATACCAAAGAAACCACTCATTTAAAAATATTTGCTTTAAAAAAAACCTCAACACATCCATTTTCAAAGACAAATCATATTTTCTTGAATTCTGGGGAGGGAAGAAGAAAGGATCCACACTTCAGAGTTTGAAAGAAACAGTCAGCTTACCTCTAGATGCAGGTCAGACTTGTATTTTCAGATTTTTATTCTAATGAAAGGAAGTTACTTCAGCCCAACTCTTTCTCTGCTGCCAGCACCACTTTCAGTCCAGAGGAAGCTACACCTATCCCCACTCTCTGTTTACATAACTGGCACATCCAAAGCAGAAGGATTGCAGCAGGATGTCCCATACCAGGCACAGAACTACCAAGAGACAGAAAAACAGGATATAAAAGCAGCTGCTTGACTTCAGGTAAGTGATGGCCACACATGAAACCCAAATTTTGAGAACTCCAAAATACTTCTCAGCAACAGGAAATTCAGAGTAAGCTCACACTGACCTTGTTAAGACATTGGATAGAAATAATTGTCATCTCTCCTAATGTTTCTAGAGCATATTTAAGAAACAAATACCACACTTCCCACCGCTGAGTTCAATAGATACAGAAATTCCTGAAATCAACTGTATGTTTCAGAGACTTTTTTCCAAGGTCTGAGAATTCTTAACAGGAGAAACTTCTTTGAAGGTACAACCAGACCTAACAGATGTTCACATTTGCACCTGCTTTCCTCACTTTCTTCCCTACATGCATTTTCTCTCATGTTTATTTAGGAATTCTGCCCCATTCCATCCCTCAGTTAAGACAGACATCCAGGACTTGTGTATTACAAAGCCTCTCTGGAGAAATCTCCCTTTGGCTTGTCTGGCAAGGGCATAAATGCCAATGCAAGGAGCTGCTTTGGAGGTATCAGGGATTCAGCACCCGCCTGTGGACGGTCCTGCCGTGGGCATCTGCTCCAGGACCTGCCTGAGCAGGGGTGGACAAGGTCACATCCAGAGGTCCCTTCCAGCCACAGCCACTCTGATTCTCTGGCTGTGAGCCCAGGACTGTGGGTGACAGAGCACAGCAGACATTGGGACAATGCATTTTACCCACACTGACAATTTTCACACTCTCCTGTCCTCGTTTGCCTCTGCACAACCCTGTACCTCTTTTCCCCCGTGTGCCCTGCTCTGATGTCCAGCCACTTCATTCCCTCTCTACCCTACACTGTTTACCATGCAGTGAACCCTGAAGGCAACTTTGCAACAATTCACCAGGAGTTTCCACTCAGACATGGAAAGGAAAGAAAAATCAGTTGGAATTCTTTCAGGCAAGACATTTTGGAGATATCCATGGGGAGACTGTCAGGAAGGAAACACTGAAAAGCTAACAATAGACATGCTGCTTAAAATTCATGTACCTCTCCCAAACCTGGACTTGCTTGCCTAGAAGACATCCCATATTTATTTTTTAAGAATCTAGAAAGTTGCGAAAAACAAGCTCATCAAGGCAAGAGGCAAGGTGCAACCCTGACTGTGAAACACCTACAAGATTTCCAGTTGCCAGCTATGCCACAGCATCTCCCCAATCTTTTTTTAAACCACACACAAAAAAAAAATCCCTACCGTTTCTATTAAAAATTAACAAATATTATACATATGTCTGATTTCTCTATAAAACTATCCTAATCGGAAACAAAGAAAGAGTGAAGGCTAAACATTCATAAATGTTGCGGGTAATGGAAGTGTGGGCTGTTAATCTGCAGCACTGCACAGATGGTAGGACAAAAGGGCACCAATGGACATCCAAAAAACAGCATAAATGACATTTAATTTAAGCTTAATAAACATATTATAATGGTAAAGTAGTCATAATATGCATGAATGCAAAAGGTGGCCCAGAGCTAGGGGAGGCACCAAGGATGATGGTATTCATTATATAAGGTGTCATCTACTGTCTCAAAAGAAAGCATTTTAAAAGCCTCCAAAGATATAGAGCATGTTCTAAAACCAACTTTTGAACATCAGCATCTTGGTTTTGAGATTATTCAAAGTGCAGTAGCGTCTCTCACCCCCTGACTTCTGGGGAGAAGGGCAACTACACATTATGATATATAAAAATACATGACCTGTTTTATGTTATATGCTGCCAAATGATTACCAGAATCATAAAGCTAGCTTAATGCTAGAATTATTTGGTTGTGTTCAAGCACTGTGGGTTTTAACATTGGCAGAAATTCTCAAGGCCTCCAACCTCCAAGAGCACAATTTTAAGTGATAACCAGTAATTGTAAATCGACATTGTGAATGTGATTTGGTTACCCCATAAATTCTTTAGCACTGTAATACTTTTTTCAGTGCACTAAGCCTTGACCTAATGACTACCCTTAGTGACTCAAGAGTGGGGTTTATGTTTGTAGCTGCTGAACTTTAGGGATTCTTTGAGCAAAAGCTGTAAGACAGATACATAATGCATCTAACAATCCATGGGGGAACTCAACAGAAACACTAATTCTTTAGCCAGTCATGCAGCTGTAAGCTCCAGGAGATGTAAGGAAATACCCTAATTATTAAACTGCCCATTCTTCCCAATAATTTTAAATCACAGAGTGAATAACCATTCGGGCTGGTTCACTAATGACATTTACCTGTCTAGGAAGAGTTGATGGACACAACAGATGGACTTCCCCTGGCCCTCCTGGAACCCCAGGGCTGGCAGGCCCTTGGCAGCAGCAGCTGCAGCCTTGCTCTCTGCCTGCTCCAGCTCAGCTGCCACATTTCATGTCAGGACACATGTCCCAGCACAGGAACCTCTCCTGGCCCAGCAGCTGTCTCTTGTCATGGACTGCCCAGTTCACTGTTCCAGACATCAGCAGTTCCTCCCTGCTCAAATTCTCCCTGCTCAAATTCGTGCTGTTTATGGTTCCAGTGTGCCCTGGGCACAGAGGGATGCTCCTGTTCCACACCATCTCTGCTCAGGTAAGAATCCAGAGTTGTTCTGTTCTGGCATTCAGGCTGGAGACCAGGTAATCTTGTGAGTGAGCTGAACTGGTCACAGTGGGGAGCTTTCAGAGAGAGAGCACTTATCATTTCATAACAAACTTCAAAATCAATATGGTAAACACGTGCCCAAGTCAAAGACTCCTCTCTGAAGGATAGCACAGATAGCCATCTTCCTAAGTAGATTTTTACTTCCTTTAGTGGAAGTGAAATCGGGTGGGTAAGTGGTGGGATGTGTCCCTGAGTGAATTCACATTGAGAAGGGAGGCTCTTATCTCTCCATCTCCTCGCTGCGATGGGAGCAGGGTAAGCAAAGCCAAGGTTAGATCCTGTTCAGCTCACAATAGCAGCATGTGGTGCCTTTCAGAGCATGAATGCCAGTTTTTTACTGCAGGTGCTCTTGTGGTGTGGCCACGGGAGGAAAGCGATAACTGACATCCTTTTCCATTCAATTTACAGTCAAAAGAGTGTTTGTAAATTAACAGTTGACTGGCTGAAGCTCAGCCCATATGGTAGCTGTTGTTCAGCAAAGGAAAAAAAAAAAGTACAGTACTTAAACCGGAAAGAACAGGCAGTCTGTGCATCAACCCCAGGCTTCAAGGGGTTCTGGCCCACTTTCATTCATATTTAAATGTGCACGTTCACACTGGGGACAGGGACACCCAGCCTCATTTCCTAATATTGCAAATCGCTGCTTTACTTTAAGGTCTTGTGTGTTATACACAAAGAGGGGGAAAAAACATGAATGCAGATTTGCATCAGTGTCCCATGAGGAATACTGAACGTTAGAAGCAAAACCAGCTGGAAAGTACATAAAGAGCACAACAGACTCCGGTCTGGTTCCTTTTTCAGAATATTTCTCTCCCATTTGCCTTCTGATTGCAGCTCTAAGAGGCCCTGAAGTCATTGGCTACAGCACGTAATTCTAAACACAAAGAAAACAAAGACAAACTTCCCAGATCATTTTAAATATATCTGTGAGGTGAAATGTAATTCTGAATGGAAATGTCGTCTTATGAGGGGGAAAAAAAATCACTATTTCTTTCCTTTCAATCTTTTTAGACCAAGATAGGCTGTTATCAGTATTTCCTTAAAAACATGAAAAGAAATTAAAAGTGGCAAATATGTACCACAGAACAACAGAAAGAATGATACTAAAAATAAAATGGCAGAATGATGATTTCAGGTTAGTTTTAGCTTGGGGAGAGTTCTGAAAATAAATCACTACAGGGTACACTGGCACATGCAATCTTGCTGGTCTTTTGAGCTATATTCTACAGCTATGGAGCTTCCCAAGAAAACAAGGAACAAAGGAGAATGGGCAAAGAGGAAAAGAGGGAGGGAAGGGAAAGGGACCAAACCTCATCTCTTTCACTTGGATTTCACTACTCCAGTCAAGTTTTTTAAAACATTTATGATACCACTGGGGACCTGGAGCTGACACATGATTCAAAGGGGAGATGTAGTTATTAAAACTGTGATTAGCAATTACAAGTGCAGGGCTTGTGAAATTATGCTTTTCCTGTGCAAATGCATCCCAGAGATAGGAGCTTCACAGAAGTTGTATTTGCACATCACTGTACACACTGACAGTTACTGCCAAGCAGCTTCAATTTTTGTCTATTTGCCCTTTAGTTTAGGATAGGACACAGATCACATTACCAAGCCAAAAAGGACATGTGTCAGCTTAAAATAAAATAAAAACCAGTAAAAAGTAATTCCTACACCCTTCCAACCAGTTCCCAAACTATCTGGTGTGTGTGTATTTTGCAATCCTATCTTCTTAGGAACTGTTTTCTCCTCCTCTTGCATGTGAAAAGCCACATAAACACAACAGGAAATTGTCTGAACATGCAGGAGAAATAGTGGAAGTGACTGTACACAAATTGCTCTCAGACGCAAAAATCAGGTGAAAACTCTGCTCTGATTTGGTTATTTTAATGTCATTATATAAGGTATTAGAAATTAACACCAATAACACAGAAGACCTGGATTGCTCAAGAGGGAAAATGCACAAAAATGAACACATGGAAGGACTGAAAAAGGAAAAAAGCTTTCTCTGCTTCAATCCAGCAACAAACCATGGCAAGAATATTCAATTCTTCAGACTCTCTGCAGCTCCCACCATCTGGCACCCCCTGCAATACCCTGATGCTGACATGAAGGTATTTACTAGAGAAACTGATAGGCACCATTCTGAGGTACTTTGAAAGAACCATTTGCAAGCAAGCAATTTTGCATCCACTAAAACCCTGCTGTGTTAAATGAGAAAATTGTCTTTGTTTGTTCATGTGAAATTGGCCTTTTCTATGAATAAAGGTCATTTTGCTGTGGCTAAAGTGATATGTCTATTTTTCAGAGTGTTTCTGCAATTTAAAAGTTGGTCACTGTGAAAAAGTGTTTCCCTTTGCTGTTATGTTTCAGGCTAATTAATAAAGGTATTTAGATCACAGAATTAAAAGAAAACACTTTACATTTGTGGATGTTACATTTGAGGAAGATGCACATGTGCATACTATATGGGTTGGCATAGAATAGACATTTTAGGATCAAAAAATGATTATTCAAGGTTATACATTCAAGCTTATCTATAATTATCCAAGTTTATTACCTTTAAAAAGTAGTTTTGAGCAGCTAAAAGTTAGCTACACATCTCACAATATCAACATAAGCATTCTGTTATTCCATACTGTATTTCTGCAGGTTTCATTAGCAAGGTCAGGAGTCAACATTAGTGATTTACAGTCTGCAAAAAGGATGATGTCACCGAAATATGAAGAAGCTCAGAATCCCCAAAGAGAAATTATCGTAACAACAGAGTGAGATCATTGCATGCACTTATCTGCTCCAAGGGGCAATAATCAAACAGACCCACATGTAAAGCCTAGGCTGAGCATGAGATAAAAGCTACAGAGGCAGTACTTCCCCAAGGTAATACAGCAGAGTGCTGCAGATTTTGTTCTGAGCTTTGCTCATGAAAAACCTTACTCTGCAAGGGTCTCAATCCCTTTTTTTCCTCCTAAAATATTACACAGAAAATGTTACACACACATGTGAATAAAAAAACTGGTTCCATTTTAAATAAAAGCATTGATACCTACACAAAATTAAACAAAGGGGGTAGTTTAAAAAGGAGTTTGCCTTTGACCTTTCATGCAAGGTTTAATACACAGCTTTTCCCTGCACTGAAATTCTACAGGCTGCTCAAGACCCCAATCTGCACCAAGAATAAAATCCCCCAAAGATCCTCAACCAGAATAAATACTTAAGCTTCCCTGATCCACAAGAGCTGCTACAATGGCTAACTAATGTTAGCTAGGAAGACAAGAAAATTACACAAACTTATACTGTCTGAGAAAACATCTACATTTCCATTGTTCTACCTTCTGCAACATTTTCCTGTGGATATGGGGGGTAGAAGTTGCTATGCTGTGGTAAAAAGAAAATCTGTCTTTACAGAGCAGAGTGCTGCTAATCATGGGCAATAGGAATGAGCTGTTCATCAAAAATTAAGGAAGCTTAAAATGAATTTGTAACCAAGGTCTCCTCTTATTTAGAAGTGGTGTCAAGTTGTTAGCTTGCCTCTTTCATCTCAAATAAATATAAATTGCCAAAGTTCAGTGCTTCTGAAGTGAAAAAGATGCCCTATCAGTATATTTAATGAAGAATTGCAATGGTGCTCCCACATGAGAGAAGCAGCTTCCTGGACGTGGGTGTTTCATTTAAACTTTTAAGAGGACATCAAAACACATTTACATGAATATAGATCAGTGCTTCCGCTGGGTGATTTAAATGCATCTTACAGCTGTGGAGAACTATTTTCTCAATATTCAAAACATCCTTCTTAAAAAGAAGAATTATTAACTTCTTTCTTTTTACATACATCAATAAAATCAGCTCTACCTCTGAACCCCCATATTTCCCTAGCAGTAACCCTCATGCTCCTTCTGTTTGCCCTGTCCCCAAACTCCAACCCTTCTGCCTGGCAAACATTCCGTGGCACACTGAGTTCAGGGTGAGCTTGGTGCAGACACACTTCACACCCAGGCACACCTGCAGCCATCCCATACCCCAGCACAGAGATCCTGAGTCTGTAAAATCAGGTCTTTCCTCTACTAATCTGGGTGTGCTGGAAGAATGGCCATCAGGAGGAAACCATCATCTAGAAAACCTGCTGACTCTGGGTGTGTCTTCTACAACACCAGGATAATTTATTTTTATTTTCTTTTAAACAAACAAAGAAAACCCAAGGTTGTTTCTTTAGCTGGAATGTGAGGGTAGAAAATCAGTTTTGGACTTCTTTCCTGTGTAGTTCAACTTTGCAGCTCTCTGTGTGGGTGAGGGCAGTGATATCACCCCATCAGCTGATCTGGGGAATGTGATCCATTAGAGACCATCCTGCCCTGAGGGACCAAAGAGAGGGGATGTATGGAAGGCTGCATGAATTAATGCTGCACAGACCGGTAATGACTTCTGATTAGATAATATAATACATCCCTGAGCAATCAGCACAGAAAAAACACCCCAGATTCTGCCACCAGTTCCTCCCCTGCTGCACCATTCACAGATCATGCACTTTACCCAAGTACGCGTTTCATTTTCTAAACACTGTACAGCAAAATATGTAATGTTCAGAAAGATATTTGCCAGGGCAGAATGAGAAAATACATTTTTTACTGACTTGGTGAGTTCCTGGGATGTTCTCCCCTATTTTTGTATCTCCAGAGAAAAGCAGCATGCTCTCTGAGAGTGTCACTGGAAATCAGTGATGAGTAGCATCACCAAGAAGTTGGACACAGCAGCATCAGAAAAGGAAATGTGGCACAATAGAGGAAACCCCCATCTTTGCCTTGAAATTACACCTATAATTCATTGGATTTGGTTATATCCATGGAGTAAAAGGGATAGGAAATAAACTAGCTCCCCTTACTTTGCTATAATTCCGAAAAGAAGCTTTTTAGACTGTAACAACATAAAACCAACATAGCTCAAAGTAATGGAAAATATCTTGTGATTTCAAAATTAACAAACGTTGCAAAATTTCAATCTCTTAAGTATCAAAAAATCATTATTTCTGCTGACCTCCTCTGTAACAACTCCATCAACCTTTCCAAAATAATGTTTCTTGTAGCAGAAAGGCATTGGGACTTACCAAATTCTTATTGCTCTTCTATAATCTTACCTCTAGTTGCACAACTCTCAAAAGTGAAGTTTGCCCATTTATCCAGTAATCATCGTTCTCTCTTCAGCCCTGATAACTGCTTCATCTGCAACAGCATTTATTGTCAACAAAAGCAGAGTGAAAAGCTTATTCAATGACTTTTTTTGACATTACTTATTCAGGATGATTAAATCTGATCTGGAGTAATTTCAAATTGATTTTTACATCTGAAATATCAAACGCAACAACTTGCCATTTCTTTCCCTTTTGTTGGAGGACTGAACAATTATGTTATGCAAGACTTAAACATTTAATCTTTCTCTCTGTGAAAAGAAGAATGGTCAATGCACAGGAGCTGGTGAGAGGAGAGCTCCAGTTCAGCTTGCAGCCCCATCTGGTATCCCCTGCCCAGACCCACAGAGATCCAGCCTGAGCACTTCAGAGATGACTTGAGCCTTCTCCAGTAAAAGCACAGCACACACAAACTGGTTTGCTGAGTCAGACTGGGGGCTAAGGGAGGGTTGTATCACCAGAAAATCTTCAAAAAGTGAAATCCAATGTCTAAAAATGAAAATAGAACTAATGTTTCCTTAAACATTTACCCTGATAAAAAGCAGGGGTAACTCAGCCTACATTGAGCAAAGAGGGAAGAATCAAGACTGGCATCTTCCTCCACAACAGCTCGATATTTTAGCAGATTTACTGTCAGCTTCCAGCCCTTCTGCTCTGGATCATGCAGACTCAGATCAAGAATTAGATCTAGGGGAAAAGGCATCAGTTCAGGGACTATTAGCAGCTCTTTGTTTTATGAAGTGACCAATGTTTCCAAAGGATGCAACATCTTTTCTTTTTCAATAAGGATTTTGCAAGAAGCTTATCTGCAATGAAAAAACACACCACCAGTTTATAAAAAGTATTACAAAAGTCATTTTTACAGTTACAGTAAAAGACCACAACACAGACATTAAGAGTCTGTCCCTCAAAACCACAGGTCTTTCATTTACTTGGTGGTTTGGGGTTTTTTGTTTGTTGTTTTTAAGTAAAATACTATATTTGGGGGTTCTTTGTATGCATTTGTGTTTTTCTGCCATCCTGGTGAAGCTGCAAACATTTTCCTGTTTTTCTCTAATTTAGTGCCAACATCAAACTGGAAACTTTTTTTTTAATGAAAACCGAGATTCTGATGAAATACAAGACCTGTGGTTTTTAGGAAAAACAAAGTATCACAAGATTTGTCACAAAAACACAGGGTTGGCAACAGTGACAATCTTATGTACAGTAGCCTGCTATTTATAGGTGCACTCACGAGTCTACAGACATATTTCTGCTCTCCAGTAACAGACCTAGGAAGAAAAAAGGCTCAGCAACAATAATCACAGATACCTGTCACATTTTTAGTCAAGAACAAAATGGAAGTGGCACAAAACTCAGATCCCCATCTGGCAGAAATCAAACAGGATTCAACTGCGGTCACATCAATGACAAATTAGACAAAATGGGATTCTGGTCCTCAAAAATCCTCAAGTCCCAAAACCCAAAGGCTCGGCTGTATTGCAAAGGGCACTTCCATGTAATGGCAGCATTATATATATTATGTATACATATAATATACATTCCTTCATATATCCAGGGGCTCCTTGTGCCACAGCAGCCCCTGGCTGCACTGACGGGTGCCTCTGACACTGCACGTGTGATTTTCATGCTCTTCATGGCCCTGCCAACTGCTCAGCCTCCTTCACTGAACAGCTCCTTTGTTCCTCACAAGCTGAGGTTTAGGTTAAGATCCACCTCCAACTCTCCTGGCCCCTGTTCTCCTCTGGCTGCCTGCTCACAGGACACCCTCTGGGGGTTAGCACCACCCCACAGCACGGACTGGGGAATGTGGCTCTTTTTTTGATTGTCTAAGAGTGATTCTCACATAATATGACAACACTGCTCAAGTCCCAACTACTAATATCAATACTAAATCTGTTTATACACAAAAGGAAACCTTTCAGACATATTTAGAAGATGCAGCTGTTTGATTTTTTTTAGTTACCTGTGAAGAAATGCATAGCTTAATTCTTTCTGACCAGAGAAATGTGTTGCCTGCAAGCTCCAGAGCAAAAGCAGAGCTCAGCTTGTCAGCCACCAACTCTTTGTCTGCACAGTTAAGTAACTGTGACACAGTGATGTTTATCACAGTTTTAGTATTTCCTCTCTGGAAGAAATGATGCTGATAAGCTCAAGTGCAAGTGACAGCTATCAGAGAGCAGGATGGTCACAGGACTTCCATTTTCTATAGCCCAAACTCTGCCAGCCCAGGTTAGCAGAGGCTTTCCTCATGTGCTCTGGGCTGGTCAACCAAGAATCACAAGGACAAAAGGATAATTAAGGAATTTCCCTTAGAATATTCTTTTGAGAAAGAGTAAGCTCTCTAATTTCACGATGTTGGGCCTCCCATCTTCAGGCAGTGTCAGAACTGCATCCCCAGTGGATCTCAGAACACCAACCCTGCAAAATACACTTCATTCAGCTCTTCAGCTCCACCTGTCCCAGCAACAAGATTCAACAGAAGCCATGATTCACTGGGAGGTCCTGGCAGAAAAGGGATTCAAAAGGTTATTTAGAGCTGCTTTCTGTAGTCTGTGAACTGGTAGCCAGGGAATCGCTGCTGCTGGGAATGCACAGCTCCCTTCCACCAAGCTCCTGAAATGATGAACCTGCCAACAGCCTTTTTATTGAAATTACAGGACAGTAAAGGAGACAGAGGCTTTTGCAGAAGCAAGGCTACACAGAAGGGCTGCTCTGACTGGTAATACACTTTGCCTGTCAAGGCAGCCCATCTTCCATGGAGCACACTTGCACATTATCTATTATTGAACACTTCTAGAGCACAAAGCAATCTCATTATGCAATGAAAACACTTCCTACAAAGGCATCTATGCAAGTGTGATGGGTTTTTTTCCACAACATTTTTACATTACTCTTCCAGCCCTCCCCTTTCACACCAGCTGCAGTCGAACTACTCGCTGGCCTTGATGCTTACAATGTTGGATGTGATAGGAACAGACTAGACATTGTTTTAACACAGGAAGGTTAATTTAAAATAACCTTCCTAAGCTGTTCATCCTGCAAGACAGCAACATTACAAGGAGAAGACACAGATTCATAAGTAGGATCAGCTTTCATGCTCAGAGCAGTGGTAGCAGCACTTGTCATGAACACGCTGTGCCGGGTCTCCAGGGGAAGCGCAGCCCCAGCTGCCGCTCACACGGCTCCTCCTGTCAGTCACTCACACCAGCAATGCCAGCTTTTCCTACTGAGAGCCCTGCTCTTCATCTCCTAAAGGTAAATGCTACCACGACAAGAGATGAAAGGCAGAAAATGCTCCACAGTAAGCCTGCTACTGTATTTCAGCACCTGTTGGCTTTTGATGTATCCATATCCCCCAGCAAAGGAATCAGCCTTTGAAATTAGGCTGATTGTTATAAAATCATCATTTAAAGGAGCCTTAGAAAGATTTAAGAAAAAAACCCAGGACTCAGAGTCACACACATGTATTAGAGATAACCAAAAACCACCACTTAAAGGCTGTGTAAGTCCTGCCATAAAATTTTTTGAGGGATTTTTGTCATCTTAGTCTCTACTCCCACATGACTGACCTTGACTTTGCATCCTCCCCTTTGAACAAAGCAGGAATAATATCTCAAAGTGCTCGGGAGGTAAGTCTAGCCAAAAAGTTACACCGCCTTCAGATGCAGCACAGGATTAGAATTCCTGAAGCTGTCATGGACTTTGTCAAGGCCCCTTTAAGCATAATTAAATCTGCCTCTTCCTCATGATTGACCTTCTTACAGGTCCATAAAGACAGCATTTAGGCAGCCTTGCATGATGGCCACTCCAAACTATTTTCTTATATCCTACAATGCAAAGACTGCTAAATGTTGTTTTCCAAATGCCCTAAAAATATCATACTGAGTTTAAAAGGCCAGGGATCATTTTGTACTGCTCCCCTGAAAAGCCTGTTGCTTACACCACAGCCACCTTTTTAGTTTAACACTGTGGGCTTTTTCTTCTATCTTAAGAAAGTTAAAATGCAGAATTACTGTTTCAATGAAAATATGGCAGAGGGGAGAATAAACCATATAACTGTCATGGAATTATCAGTAAAGCCCAGAAGTTTCTAAAGCCTTGTTTTTAACTCTGAGGCCTCTGCTATAGCAAAAAAAAAAAAAAAAAAGACAAAATACTCCAGGGTAGCAGTTCACATTGGCATAAATCATTCAGAAAGCAGTGATATAACAGTGATTTGTTCATTACCTTACTTATTACAGTATAAAAGAATCATATGAAAAATTCTGGAAGGAGCTCTCCACAGATGGGAAAAAGCCAGCACTGAACTAGTGATGAACAATCTGCCTTCCATTTGTAATTCCACCTGAGAAGATGCAGATTTTAGCTGTGCTCTTTGGCCACTTCACAAAAAAATCTTGCAAACAGAACTGAATTCCCATCCTCCTCAGGGGGGAGCAAACCTGTGTGAGCACATAGGAAACACAGGGCTTCTGATTAAAGTTTTATTTTTGCTTCTGGGCAAATTATTATTTATTGTTACCCTTTTACACCAGCAGCTTTTCTGGGAGAAAAAAACACATCCAGATGTCTCGCTGGAGAACAGTGAGACATCACTTTGTAAAGGGTGAAGGACAAGGCTTTTACAAGGCCATGAAAATGCTAACAGGAAAATACTACTGAATTTTTGTTTTGTTTTGTTTTAAATTCGAAATTCCAGAGTCAGCAAGTCTTTACGAAGATAAGAAGTTTCAGTAAAAAGAAGTAAGATGGTAATAAAAATATTCCTCTAAAGAACCAGTGGAGTTGGATCTTTGGTAAAATAGGAAAAGAAGGAGGAGAGATGAGGGGAAGAAAGAATAAACTAACAAATAAATATATATAAATAAATAATAAAGCTCCTGTAGGAAAACAGCATCTGTTGAAACAGAAAATATCTGTCAAACAGCCCAAACCACAGTATTTCATGGTATCTATTTTTTCCTCCTGTTAGTCATGGTTTGCAGGAGTTTTATAACCATGGAATGATGCAGCTGTAAAAAAACCCAAACCTTTTCAGTTTATTAATAGATGCTATAAAAATAAATACTAATTTTTATCTTCTCTACTTTTGAGTAGACCCAAAGTAGCACAAAACAAATCAAAAAGCAGACAATCACAACAGAAGATATGACTAAGCCACATCAAGTAGATAAGAGACCAAACTTCAGACACGCTGCTAAATCAAATTGGTATTTATATGTAAATATTTTATCTTGCACATAAACTATTTGTCTCAACACCAGTAAGATGAGCGAGGCCTACACACACAACTCACATTAGCACTGGAAGTGTTTTCCTTCTCAGGAAAGACACAGCACATCACAGATACTGCAGATTTGAGAGTAAAACTGGTGAAGAATAACACAATATGAAAAGTATACAATTTTTATCATTATCTCAGCATATCTATGTATGGTTTAAAATAAGAGATTCTACTCCAAGGACTAATTTCAAAACATTTTATAAATATGAAAGGACTGTGTGCCACCATTACAACAGGTACTAAGAAGCCCTTTATCCCTGTTTTCATGACTGTCCCTCTCCTATACATGATTCAACAAAGAAAACTACATTCTCTTGCCTAGTTTCAACTCTTGGGTTTTCACAGGCAGTCTGGTACGTACAAGAACCTAAATGAATCAGAAGCTATGTGAGAATTCAAACTATGCACTAAAAAGAGTGGTGCTGACAAAATAATCCAGCTCATTCACATCCTCTCCTCCACACACTCTTCTGTTTCTGCTTCCAAAGGAAACTAGCAAGAAGCACAGGAAAGTTTACACAGCATTCTGAACCAAAGTTAGAGGAGTTAGAGAGGAGAAACCCTAACAGAAGAAGCAAAACTATCCAATACCTTCCCTGAAGAATTTAGGTTGATGTGATCAGGGCCAGGAGAAAAGTCACTTGAGCTCCCAATTCAAGTTCTGCTGCCAAGTCACTGTGGGAGGTTTTAAGCAGACCTGCAAGCTTCTAGTCCCATCTGTAAATGGCACTTGTCTGGCACTAGGTTTAAAAATGAAAAAAATGTTTCAGACAGATACACTTGAGGAAGCCCTCTCCAACCAGGAGTGCTGTTTTACTTCCAGAGTTTTCAAGTACAATGTACTTTACTTCCTGCATAAAGTATGGGAAGAAAATTGATGTCTAGCTTCTCATTTGTATTGGAGATACTCAGTCCCCTCATCTAGTCTGTGGAAACTGAAGTTTTTAATAAAGTTTGTCTTATTTTCCCTCCTTAGAACACATCTTGCTCAGCTTTTTGCAGTGCTGTCTTCTGGTCTCTGATTTAAAGAAGATATATTACTGCTTTAAATAACTGCTTACATGAGGAATGGAATAAAACAAACAGTTTAGAAATCCCTAATAGGCTTATATCTATTTACATACAGGTAACTATGAAAAGTATGGGTAAGAAACAAATACATTACCAAAATTCATTTAAAAAACAGTCAAAACCATTAAAGGGCTGAATTCAGTGCACGGTTTATTTGCAAGAAGGTAGGTAACCAGCTTAATGTAAGTACATGTGACAGGTCAGAAAGAAACAAATTGAATTGGGAGTTCCTAATCCTTGTGACAGGATGTTCAATAGCACATTAAATTTTAAAAATTGAGACCAATTGCAGTGAATATGCCTCTATTTTATTTCAATAAATAAACTATTTTCTCTGTACAAAAGTTGGAAAGGCTTAAGTTAACATAAGCCACAGACAAAGCATGTAAGAAAAATGGTATCAAAGAACAAAGTCCAGATGAAATTTTGCATCTGCTGCATATAAAATAATCCACCCACACTTGGCTGCATCAGGAGAAAAAGGGGGCAGATTCAGCTACTTATTTCTGCTGAGAGTTCTTTGCTTCTCAGCGTGCTCCACGATCTTCTCTTCCACATACAGCCCCTTCCTCTTCCTCACTGCATTCATGTACTTGCGGGCCTGGTTCTCCGAGTCTGCCTTCTCCCCAAAGTGCAAATACTCCTCCTCCGTCGTTGGGACCCAGAACGGGTCACTCGAAATGATCTGCAGAAGGAAACAAACAAAAGAAGAGTAAAGCAGGACAAAAGTTTATCAGCATATTTCAAGTAATCAAGTGCTGAAGTAGAGAAACAAAAGCAGAGCAGATGAAGTTGTCTGGAAAGCCTGCAATTAGCTACAGAAGCAGAAAACAAGAGTTAAGACACACTCTGCAGCTCTTGCCCTAAGAAGCCCACAATAACTTTTCAAATTCAGCTGCAATTATCTGCAGTTCATTCTAAAAGCAATTATTTCAACTGCCCATCAGCAAACAATGCCAAATAATGCTCAGTAAGTTCTCAATTTTCAAGAGAGAACTCCTTACTTAGAATATTATCGCACAACAATTGAATTAGAATTTGTCAGAACTGAAGATTTGTGCTCATTTCTGTGCCCTATGTTCTCCAATCCCGAGCTGGACAGATGGTTTAAAAATCACTGTTTCTGGTTCTAACATATTTAGCAGAGCTGTTCTTGCAGCTCTGTAGCATTCCTCTAGAACAGATTTTAAATCTAACATGATCAGAGAATAACTGGACATGCCTTTATTTCCAGTTCTTCCTGTATACCCCACACTTTTGGGACTACCACAGAGGGTACTACAAGAACCCTAAACTTGAACATCAGGAAAGGATGGAATTGACCATACAGTGTGACCCAGGTTCAACAACAAGTTTCAAAAATATTAATCTTACTTGATTGTAGATTTCCTCACAAGATGCAGTTACAGGTAATATATTTTTACTAAAAAATCTAAAGATAATACCATATTCATACATTAAACAAAATCCTCATGCAAAAAGTAGTCCAGACAAGTATTAGTTACTGCAAGAATCACGACAGTTGTAACAACTGAGAGTATTACTCTATAATAATTTCTGAAATATTAAAACTAGCACTAATAACTAACAAGGAGAGAACTAATTTTCCTAAAATCATCAATTTTAACTTAAGCTTTTTCTACCATGGCAAACTTTTTCTTCTGACAAATCCTTTCATTTGCCATATGGTACTTCAACCTACGCAAAATTTCCTAAAGCTCAGGTTACACAAACTAGCAAGAAGAGGAATTAAAAAATTATGACTGAAGATGGACAATTTTCCTCAGAAACATCAACAATTGTGGAGTCCTAATTTAACACCTCATCTTAAATAACTCCCAACACAACCACACAAAATACACTTTATGGGGAGTTAGAAGAATGACTGTGGCAGTCTAATTTGTATTAGGCAATACTGTAGGTTCAATCTTGCAGAAATGGGATGTGACGCTAAACCAACAAAAACAGTTCTAGTTTGCTACAGTTAAGCACCTGCATAGACTTGTTAAATTAAGTGGGTATTACTCGTGGTGAAAGTGACAGCCAATCTCAATTATTTACATGTGAAGTGACTACGTACAGGGTTGTCTGGCTGAAAACCAAAAGCAAGTAGAGCTTAGAAATAAACAGTCTGAAAGTCAGCTTTCCAAATTTTTCTGTGTTTATTTTTTACCATAAATGTAACGACTGTCTAACCACAGAAGAATCTGCTTGAGTCAGACCCGTTCTGATGTCTTGCAAAGGGCCTTATAACCAATGCATAGAAACTGAACAGTGATTCCTTGACAGCTTACATCAATAAAAAAAGAAAGGTCTCCACTCCACGAGAGTTTGAAGGTTTCACTGTTATTTTATGCACTGGAAATACAGAAAAAGGGCACTGAAGATTGCATATTGACTTGATGAAGTTATAGTGATGGCTCATCCTTAACATCTTAATGATGTGAAGCTACCAGGGACTTCCCCTTTCACGATCTGCCTAAAGAGCTGAACAAACACAAATGTCCAAGTCTAAGAACACCTGAAGAAGGTGATTCATGCTCAGTAGGTTTGCTTCAGACTGTACTGCTGAGGGAGCTTACACAACTACACACAGGTAAGTTAAAGATTGTTACTATGCCCTTTGATGACTTCTTTTTTCAATTGGCAAGAAACGTAACACCCAGAAATCATGCCTGGAAAGAAGCACTGAGACAGCGGTTCTCGAATAATGAACATAACAGAGGAGTCCGAAAGTACACAAAATTGAACTTGCAGATCTAATCTACCTGTAAATATTTAGATACTGTAGTGATGGATGTTTAAGAAAATCCCCAGGTTTGACAGACTGGCTCTTTCAATAATTGATGAAAGACTTGCTCTACTACAGTTTTGCACTGGATATTCCTTTCACTGACAAGAATTCTTTATGCTTCAACAGGTCTCAGGGAAGTCAGCATAACAGCAGGTTTGAATGTACTATTTAGTATTTATTAGCCAGCAAGGGTAAACCTATTTCAGCACAGGATTACAGAATCCTGAGTGAACCTTGTACCTGATGCAGAGCAGTGCTCTAAAGAGGTTAACTAGGTTTCAAAGAACTACCTCAGTGGATAGCTTGGTTTATTAACCTGCCTAAATAATTCAGCCACTACACACTGCTTCTAGAGCAAGATCTGGTGGCAGCAGAAAATTTCTGCTGGAGGACCACATCTACCTAAACGGTGCAGATCCTCTATAAAAGATGAATTAATCAGCACACGTGTTACCATGCCATGGCAAGCAATGGGACAGAGGAACCTGGGCCATCATCTTTAGGAAGTCACTGTAACCCTGTTATGACACACAGGGGTGTTACTGACACAGTGACCCAAACAAAAAAGTAGGAAGTTTTTATTTTTTCCAAGTTCTGATTCTGTGAGTGACGGCAAAGGCACAAACTAGACTGCTCCTCTTTATTCATATCATATTAATACATCAAGGCAAATGTTTATAGCAGGTGGCATCCATCATCCCCTGTGCTCTGTTAATGCAGTGCAAGCATGCAAAAGGAGAACAGTCCCCAAGTATTGTCATCAATTTCCTTACAATGGGAACTGTCAGAATGGCAGGTCTGGGTTTCCTAGAATCAGAGCTAAGAAGCTTTTTAGGTCCTGAGCTATTGTTTGTATTCATGGGAACCACACAGGGATGGTTCTGGAATTTGTAACAGAAATTGAGTTTTTGTCTGGATGAAGCCCTCAGTGATGAATTAGATTCTAAATGGACCATTCCTTCTGGAATATGGTATAGTTATTTCACAGAGGGCATTTAATATGGATCCTGAAAAATCCACAGTATCAAAGCAGAACAGACAGCCAGAAATATTATTTATTCTATGTTGCATGCCACTTTTAATTTAAAATTATTTAAATGTTTCCATACACTACTTTTTCAATAAAAAAACTAAAACATACAGCCTAAGACTCCTCTCAAAATCAGAAATGTGACAGCACACCTTGACAACACTTTTTCAGAAAGTTGTATTTTTAAACAAAAACTTCAATCAAATGAAAACTGGGCATGCAAAATTATATGCCTTCCACAAATGAAAAATCTAAAATGACTGAAGTAATTCAGTTACCTTCTATCAAAGGTCTGCCTCTCTCTGTCAATGTGTTCTGTGTCTGAGAACCACTGAGGAGGGAGGGAAACAAATTTACCACAGCCAAACCTTATGTCCCAAGGTTATGTTTTACAACAGACAGAAGACGCCAAGAGGCACTAATATTAGGAATAAGACTCTGTAAAACCAATGCGATTATGGTATTGTTAGCATTATGATAAAATACATTTTCAAATACCATCATACTGTGTGTGATTTGGTAACTGGAAAATTCAGCACACCTTTTCTCCAGCAATTTTTTTAGGACTTGGGAATTTTCCTTTTTAACAGCATGAACTAGTCAGTGGGAATTTATTACTCAACACCAGAATTCTCTGACAGGGACAACATCAGCTTTAACTGCCCACAGCACAGCACAGACACAACTGCTCCTACAAGTGTACATGACAAAGTGCTCCCTCCTTAACACAGCTGAGTATTTCTATACATCTGCAAGGCTCTTCTGAAAGACATGTATTTTAAAAAGTGAACTAGAAATTGTATTTTAAAAAGTGAACTAGAAATCAAGATCTGTGCGGTGGATCACTGGACCAGCATTTATTCTATTAAAAACAAGCATTTTCTCTAAATGCAGCCATGTAAAAAGCAACACAGGAAAATGAATCAGTGCACAGCAGCTGATACAGTTTTTAAATCTGTTATTGCAAACACAATGCCTAAATGATGGAAATGTTCCTATTAAAGGAGCATTGAAATTAAGGAACATTTTAAATTAATCTTCCTTGATTTATTTTCTAGAAGTCTTGGGTGATATAACTTATTTAAAGTATGACAATAAGCACACCCATAGAATTCCATTATGCTTAAAAGAAAAATAAAACTTCCCAGTCAAATGCATGAAGTGTGTCCCATCACTCACTGCAGAACCCACTATGGGTATAAATAAAACTGTCTATAATGTAGTCAGCTGGGATTAGGTATTTCAAAAGAAGTAAACAGATTACTTCAAATATTGTAAGGGAAGGGTTTTCTTTAGAAGAAGAAACCATTCTAAAGCAAGATGTTTCATTAAATATAACAACTATTCAAACCAACACACCCAAACAATGAAGTCTCATAAGACTTGTTTAGTAAGAGCATGCAGAGTAGCACAGGCAAAACAGATGTCACTCTTTTAGCTTAACGACTACACATTAATTATTCAAGCTATAAATGCTTGTATGTCTATGAGAGGTATCATCTGAATACCTGTAATAATAATCAACAAAAATAGAAATACTATGAGCATACTATGTCAATACTGATAGATGACAGAGTGTGTACTAATCCTGCAAATGATTATGTAAGCTAATCAAGCTTTTCAGTAAGACATGAGTTAGAGCAGACCACTTGCAATTCAAGAGGACTTGGAATTTTAAGGCTTAATTTGAGGATGATTTATTATTTGCATTTCAGTGTCACCCAGATGGCTCCAATAGTGATCCTGGTCCCATTGTCTAGTGTATTTCACAAAATGATGGTAAGAAACCGTTTCTGCCTAAGGCAGCCTAATCATGCAAAACAAAGTCTAGAGAAGCATCAAAAGCCAACAGAAGGGATCTGCCTAGTTCATCCAAAAGGTCAGGCAGATGTGGGAACACAGCCACGGTTCTGGTAGCATCTCCCCTACTGGTCCTTACTGTCTGATGAAGACAGAAAATTTCTTTTTGAGCCAAATATCATCATGCTTTAGCTGGACCATGAACAGAAAGAGCAGTCTTACATTGTCTGACGGAGATTTTAAGACCAGCAAGCAACATCATGGTTTTTGTGAACTGCTCAATAAGAAATCCCAAGAAACACTAAGGTCAGTGTGACTGGGCACTACCACCAGCAGCCATTAGAAAGCCATTAGAAAGCCATTAGCAGCCAAAGAAAGGAAAAACATTATGGCACAAGTTCTTCCTTGAGTTAAAAAAAAATAAAATAAAAAGAACTTTTATGCACAATTTCAAAGACGATACGGGCTCCAGTGGATCAGAATCCTTTCTACCTTTGAAAATTTGATGGCAGAAAGGTATTTTAAGAGAATTTATGAGTGGTGTCACAAGTTCAAGTGGTGTCAATCACCTAGTAATGACAATGACATAGACAAAGACTATGCAACTGAAAAAGGTACAGCTGATATGCACGTGTGAGATATCTGAAGTGGCCCTGACAAATAAAAACCTTTAGGGCAAACTTACTTTCAGGTAAAATAGCAGAACCTTGCAGAGGTGCATGTGAATAGTTACCTGCCGTTTTTCAAGAAAATCATATGTGATATGCTGGGTAATGCTGCACAAGTGATTCTGCACTGAGCATAGCCAAATTCAAGGCCACTTGAGTACTGGCAGTGTGCCTCCAGAACAGAGAATACCCTACACAAATGTACTGGATGTGTAGATATCCTGCAAGTAAAAGAAGCACCCAAATCTATCCCTCACACTATAAAATTGGGACTGTCAAGGCCTGAAAATGCCTGGTTAGATACAAGAACTCCTCTTCCAAGAACTACTGTAATAATGAACATTTACACAGTTAGCTACAAACTCATACAAGTTTACTTTGGCTCAGGAGCATCATCCTTGTTTGTGTCTCAAACAGCGACAGCTGAGCTTTAGCCTTGACTTCAGCAGGAGCTGTTAATGGGAATTTGGTAACTGGAAACAAAAAAAAGGAGATGTGTGGTTCTACAGCTGCATTTTTTCCTATTACTTAAGAAACATGTATTGAGAAAGAGAATTAAAGCCACACCCTTACCACTTTTATTTACTGTTTCAATTAGGTTCAGAGGTCCTTGCCAAAACAATGAGCTTTTCGTATTTGAAAGGTTCCAGGTTACTCCTCGAATTCATTTATGTGCCTTAACTGTCACTGGTGCAATAATGTATGTAAAATTACAGTTCAAACCTAGAATAGATTCTCTCTCATTACCTCAGCCTGCTTCCTGTTTAATGCAAGCCTAACAATCTCATCCAGCAACTTCTATATTAAGCCCCATCTTCCGAGCTGTAAAATGACTTACAATTCAAAAGGCAGGAATTAAAATTCAGAATATAAAACTGCCAGATTCAGAAGTCTCATATTCCTAGCAATTATTACACACAGCCCTTCTCTTACCTTCCTTCAGAGCCCTGAGGCACATTCTCAGCACTATTCTACTTAGAAGGGATAATGACAAAGAATTCTGATTAAATGTGTTTACAATTCACTCATGCCCCCTCAAGAATAAAAGTATGTTTAATAGCTAATCTTCAAGCTATTTAAAAGATGTGATTTAACAGGAATACTATACATTTCACAACTTTACAACTAGTAGATGTCTTTGACAATTTTTGCTGAAAATTCAATCAGCACCTGAATAGAGCCAGATGCATTATTTTTTTTTTTACTTTTAATACCAATTTCCCAAATGGGATAAGAGTTCCATTATTCTAAGGATTCTGCAGTCAGAAATATCTTCTTGTTCAAAACTTATGATTAAGATAAAATAACATGACTGAGTAAAACATTTAATTGCAAAGAACTGAGAACAAAAGAAACAGGCTCAAACAAAAGCATACATTAACTGAAAGTGCATTATTAATTCAAAGTTTTAAAAAAATACAACTAGTTCATAATTACCCCAAAGTTAAATATTTTAAATTAACAATTAAATAAGGAAGTTTATATTGAAATCTAAGAAAGTACTGCCAAGTAAATGCAACACACCTAACATTTCCCTAACTTTTAAAATTAGTTTAATCTAGGACTAAACTGAAAGCTAATGGTTACTAATGGTAACTTGGTGCTGTCCTTTACAGGCAGGAATAAATTGTATAAGCATGCCAGAAGATATTAACAAAAAAGGAGTATCTGACAAGATAGACCTTGATATATGTATTGCTCCATCCCTTGGGGCTGGAGCAATCTGAACTACACAAGATCCATTCATTAACTGAATTTAAAAAAAAAGGCAATATCATTTCCACAGGGACAAAAATGGTTTCATTTAAATGTAGGCTCTACCACTGACCTTTCTGTGTTTAGAGTCTACAAATCATGGTAATGAAATATAATAGAAGAGTGAACTCAAACCTCAATTCTTTAAACATTCTTTTTAAACTCTATGCATGAGATTTCCATGAGACAAAGTGTTTGCAGCTTAAAAATCTCCCCAGTTGTCTATTTCACTTTGTGTAAAATGGGGTTAACAACATATTAGAAGGAATTTGTGCAGATAAATACATGACCCAGGTACTCAGCTGAGCACACAGAAAACACCAGCAGCACTGAGTTCATTCAGAACACCAGGGAAGGGTTTGGAGAGTGTGCAATTAAAGCAGCAGCCACACTCTCCAAATACAGTTTATAACACTAAGGAAAAACCAGTTTTAAATTACACAAAGTTCACATGGTGTATTCTTACACAATGATGCATTGAATAGTAGGGATCCAAATAAAATGCTGGTGTTTATCATGTAGATACATATACTACAATTCAACAGTTAAGTGACAATGTCAAAGTCATGCACAACACTTCATGCAACTTTCTGCAGAATTCAAAGAGAAGAAACAGGAGCTGAGATACAAACCACTTCTCATGGTCTCTCTGTCATGCTAGCACTAGAGATTCTGAAAATTGCATTTATTTAGAAATTGCCTTGATGGTGTGAGAGTAAAATGCACTTCTTCTGCCATCACTGCACACAGATAACATTACTAGTAGCTTAGTAAAAGGCTTATTTTATCACAAAAGTATGTGAGCATGGCTTTCATGGAGACAAAAAACCCAACCCTCCCCCACTGACAGATTCCCCAGGTGG
This sequence comes from Prinia subflava, assembly GCF_021018805.1. Classification (NCBI taxonomy): domain Eukaryota; kingdom Metazoa; phylum Chordata; class Aves; order Passeriformes; family Cisticolidae; genus Prinia; species Prinia subflava. The sequence continues at coordinate 8,995,590 of NC_086261.1, forward strand.
AAAGGTGACTGGCTTACACAGTAATTTTCCTACTACCAATGCATTTAACATACTAGCTGCAATTATACTCTCTTGAAGGTCAATGTTAGAAAATGCTGCCATTTGTTCAAATCTGCCTGTCCTATGCACACCCATAATGATGTGTGAACATTTTCTTATGTGAAATTTGTAGCATCTGAAAGTGAAGGTACATGCCAAGGCTTAGAAGGGGAGGCCTGAGAGCCACAGGGTTCATGTTTTTGCTTAGTGCTGGAGCACAGAAGCTACAAATCCTAAAGAAACTGGCACAGAACAATGGTTAGCTGGAATTGACGTCCTTCTGGCTGATATTCCTCTAGGGCACTGATGTCAGAGGTTCAGACAAAAGACCACTAAAGCCACAAAACCTCACCAGCTGCACTTCAGAGGACAGCATCCAGAACTGACAAGATTACTGTACACAGTACAGCCAACACCCACTAGTCTGAGGTACCTGATCTGTAACTGGCTGTAAACAAGATCCAAAATATATAACTATACTCAAAAGACGCAGTTTACCTATTTTTTTGTGTGTAGGATTGTCCCCTTTTTTTTTCTTTTTGCATTCTGTGCAGCTGTTTTTCCTTTAGTGGTTCTATGTGAAGTTGGACTTAGTTACAAGAAGATTAAATGAATAAGGGAGCACAGCTGAGTCCTTGGTGCCTGCATTTACTAACACCAGTAAGGTACCACTGCCAAGCAAGACATAACATGCTTTTCAAAGTATACTGCTCCAAGTACTCTTTCAAATACTCTTCCCAATCTTTTCCATTATCATCCACATAAAATTCCTGACGCAGTTACCACAGTTACTAACAAAGAAATCCAGTTAGTGGAGTATTTTACAGATACTACCCGGGGGGACAACTCAGCTGTGGATGAAGAATCCACACCATGTGAAAAAGCAGCACATACTCCAGGGAAACATTGGTAAGCAGCCCATAGCTGGCAACTGCAGGGAGTGTCACTGACCTCAAAAATCTACAGTTGGTTGTACTCAGAGACTTGACATTTGAAGTGACAAAATAAATCAGAAGATCAAACAAAGATTTTTTTTCATCCATTTACAAGATTCTGTTGTTTTCTAACACCAAATAAAGGACCACTTGACCAAAACAAACAAACAAACAAACAAACATCCCCAACCAAACCCACAAAAACCTACACTTTGAAGTTATTTGAGAAATTTAAGGTGAAAGGTTTATACCCACTGACTGCTGTCCTTGAAGCCACTTTTAGCTTCTTCAGTGGAGTCTTCTGAGGAGCCCAACAATGCAGGTGTGTTTGTCTTGAACAAGGAGCTCTGATTTACAGCCTTTTCTTTTTCTCCCTGAAGATCTACTCTCCACATCACAGGAACAAACTACGTTGGACTTTCAACTGATGACACTCCTGATCAGTTTTGCTACTTCCTACTTGCTTTACACCTTTGCATTCAACTCTTTATTTCTTTAAGTGACAAGGATGACCAAAAGGAATGATTTTAAGGACACTACTACTTAATATCAACAGACTTAATTTTGAAAGAATGAAATCTATTCAATTTGTCTTTTAAGCATGAAAATTTATGTTGGCTTAGAATATGGAAGGTGTCTGCTAGACCTTAAGAGGTTAACTTTCATGTGCATTAGATTTACTGATACATTTATTTTCTGTTAGTGGTAGGTTGAGACTGTTTTGTGGTTTTGATTTTCTTCCCATTCCCCAAACAATTTTACCAGAGAACTCATGAAAAAGGGCACATAAATTCAGGAAAACACATCTATAAAGAAGCAGTTTCATTTATGAAAGACTTACTTTCTACTGAAATAAAAAAGCATCCCATCTAAACAAAATACAAATACATTTCTGAACAGCATATCTACACAAAGAAATAATTTAAGGCTTTTTTCCTTATTTCAAAAAGGAATTAATAAAAAATCTTGACCAAAACTTAACCTTTTTTTGCTTATTATTCCAATCTGCCACATCTACAGGAAATAGATCACCAAAACAGATGGAGTGAATAGATATTTTTACCTCCCAGTGGCTGAACACCAGCTGTGGACTGGCCAGGCCACTGGTTCTCTTCCTGATTTCATCAGCAAAGCCGAAGCTTTCTGCTACTGGCAGGACTGCCTTAATAATGAACACATCCGTGCCCTCTTTCATCTCCTCTTGCAGCACTCTGCCTTCCCTTTTGGACAGCACAGCATACACACGACCTGCAGAGACACAATCCCCATCAGCTCACCAACACTTGCACAGCCTGCATCACTAAGAGAAATACATCAATATTTGTTTAAGGAGGTTCAGCTTTAAGTAAAATGACTAATTTTTTTGGCTAAATTTCTTTTTTGTAAGTCAATCAATTAAATGGACACACTAAATTCAAACAACATATTCTGCCATACAATGTGCAATCCAATATTCTGCATACAATGTTCAGAATTAATAACATTTAATAAGTTATTACTGCTGGATGAAACCATCTATGTCTATTTCATACAATCATAGGACTGTTTGAAAAAGGCACTTTGCCAGATTATGTGCCTAACTTGCTTTTTTCTTATAACCAAATATTTGAGAATCATTACTATGAAATACTATTGTGTTTTAGGAATTGTATCCAAGCTACTGTTAGAAATTTGCTTGGGTCACCATATCCCTACATTGTACTTGTCCCAGATAGTGCAGTGCTATTCTAATCACAAAAAACTAGTTTATCTGAAATACTACATATTTATTATGTTTAATGAGTTCAACTGGTTTGTTAATAAATTCAGTCTTAAGTTAGTCATGGATAATTTCAATTTTCTTTCCCAAGTTAATATTCAATCTATTGAAATAAAAAACTGTATTTGTCATGAAATATGTCATATATGTCATGAAAGTAGCTGTGAAAATGCCCATGTTTGACTTCATAGTAGGTATCGTGTTTTTGAAAGTAATTTACAGCTAAAAACTATCAAATACATTTGTGTTGATCAAGATAATAAGCACACAAGAAAGCCACTTAAAAACACTGCTCCTCTCCTCTGCTTCAGCTGGAGTTATTTTCACTGTCAGAAAAGTCTGATGGAAAAAGTTTTATATTCTGAGAACAAAGAAGACCTCACTTTCCCAGGAAAGTGAGAGAAAGTGAAACAAAGACCTCACTTTCCCCATATTAGAGACAAGCAGATCAATATGGAGATACATTAAACTTCACAGGGCATCGATGTACAGAATGCCAAAGAAAAGAATAAAGATACAAAAGCCAGTGGTTTGACACATGTCAGCTGCCAAGCCTGACTGGGTAGAAGGCCTGCTTTTCACTCCTCCTAATGAGGATGCAATTTATTAGCTTAAGTTTGCACAATAAAATTAACCCCATGAATTTGTAATGAACTAAGTGCATGTCCATGGCTATTACAACACAATTCACATTCATTAGACTGCACTAATTTGTCTGCATGTCTGAGTCCTAAATTACACTCATTAAATATATATATATGTGCATTAAAAGCCATGTTTCCATTTGGGTTACAGCACAATTGATGAGCCAATGCATGTTTATTACTTCACTGTAAACAATCATGCTTTTTGGGTAGTGAGATTTGGCAAAAGAGCAATTTATACAGAGTTTTTGAGGTTTAAAAATTGGTACCTTGCTTATAGCTTGATATAGAGACTCAGAAGTACCATGCCAATGTGAACAGCAACAAGGAACAAAACAAAGTCCAGTTTTGACAACTATTAGTAATCCTACACATTAGAAAAGAGTTTGAAATGCCAAAGTTCCCTGTCATAGTAGGGGATGTTTAGGGTACTGTGCCTGTAAGCCCATGGCAGCACACCCTGTACCAGGCCTGCTACAGGGTACCTACAGCAAAGAACAGGATCACGAATCTGCACAAAACAGTTGCTCACTCAAAGGCATTTCTTTTCATTACAACTGTAATTTTTGGTCTTTGGGCTGCTATCAGTATGACTGTGTGGACAACAGCTGAGATTTTTTTAAAAGTAACCAAGCATTTAATTACTGTATGTGGGATATGCTGTAATTTGATGAGTACATGATGAGTACAGTCAATGTAAAATGCTGATAGCTTAAATGCATTGGAAGCTAGTTTTAAAGAAAACCTCGGTGCTTTGGATCAGATTCAGCATGTAAGCAACTCCCATGGAAAACTCCAAGAACAAATACAGTTAAGTGGTGTCATAAGAAGGTGATAAAAATAAGTCTCAGTAGGTGTAAGTGGTAAGGTAATATAAGTGGCACCATTTGGCATGTGCTGGGTTCAGCAACCTGCATACCAGAAGGATACAGATGCTACTTAAAAACACAAGATCACCAACTGGACTGCAACAACAATTTGATATTCCTTTTCCTGATTTCATTTCGGTATTATTGTATTTAAGTATCTTGATACAGCATTTGCTAAGATCTTGCACTCCTTTAATAAACAGGAGAGATCTCCCATCTCTTCATGGAACTTATGCCTAATTATGAGGCACACTTGATATTCATGGTTACTGAAGCTGGTCTTACAAAAACTTCATAGAAAGGCAGTATTTTGTATCTTGTACTTCAAAAAGGTGTAGCATTGTTCTTTATGCCTGTGTTCAGATAAGCAAGAAGAATGCTGAATTCTCATTCAGAACAGTGTAAATATTACAGGCATGAGAAAGTCATTGGAGAATCTGTTGGAGAACTACAAAAGACCCCTGACAAAACCTTTAATGAAGTGATACCTTCTGATTCAGTCTCATTTATAAAACCTCACCTTGGAAATCAGAAGGCAAGTTCTTGGCAAAGGTTTACTTTCCCAGTCTTACCTAAAACTTCTGCAGTGGCCATGATTTCACACGTGTACATGGCTGCCATGAGTCTCTGTGGTTTGGCCTGCAAGGCGTAACGACAGGCTTCCTTCATGGTGGCAATCAGCTGCCCAGAGAAAGGGCCATAACAATCTGCAAGCAGGGATTCTCCTTTGTGTTTACTCGTTTTCTCAGGGGAGTCTGTGACACTTTGCTTCCTGTCCTGGGGTTCATTTGCACTGGGACCTTCATCAGTGCAACTGCTTGCTAGAGTGTTATCTTCATCTTGCTGATGTTCTGTGGCATCAAGCTCCCCTGAATCCTCCTTACTACTTGACAGAGTATCTCCAGCTTTACTTATTTCCCATTTTTCCACTGTAAAACAAACACCCATGAGAGGCTCTTCACACATGGGACCTGAAAGTGTAGCCAGCTGAAATCCACTTACTATGCTGTTGTCAAAGTCTCTGTATTTACCTACTTCTTTCACAGAATTCCCAAGACACTGCCACACAGACCTTTTATAGCCCCCAAAATTATGTAACAAAATATTGGGCCCACACTTCCGTGGTCCAAATGACCAGATCTGATCAACAGCATTTCTCCACTTTCTTCCCTGAAGACTTTTCTCCAACTTTTGCTTGAATTCTTTGATTCTATCAAGAGTCTTCTGATTTATCTCATGTGTTTTTTTATCTTCATTCAGAGATGTGTTGAGTTGTTCCATAGTTCGAATTAAGTCACTGTTTTCCTCAAGAAGCCGAGTTACCTCCTCAGGAAGTGGCATTGCTCTTACACTGAGAGTAGCTTGTTTATTTGGAGTATTAATTGTAACAAGCCCGTCTGAATCAACCTGAACTCCTTCAGGAATTTTATTTTGGTCCTCTTTTGTTTGGTGTATGACAGCAACTTTCTGCTGTTTTCCTATTTCTTCATTCACCATATCAACTTTGGGAGGTCTCGTTATGGTCTCTCGGAAGGGTATAATAGGAGCAGATACACTAATCTGCACCTTTGCAAACCTGCAAAATAAAGTTCAAGGATTAGTTTAAAATCTTGAAAATAATTTTACACTTGGGGGTGGGAGGTAAGAAAAGGGCCTTAACATGAAACAGATGTCCATGAAGAAATCTGATTGCAACATAGGTAATGCATTTCAAACTCAAATTTTATGTACTTCAAAAAAGAACACTGCCTTTTATGTCTTCAAAAATACTTGGAAAGGAACTCAAGAAAATAAAAGCAAAAGTATTGCTATTCCTCTGCATAAATCACTGTTTCACCCACATCTTGGAAACTATGTGCTGCTGTTCTCTGCCCTCAAACAGGACTAGAAAAAAACTGATTATAAAGATGATCAAAGGAATGCAAGCACAAGAAGCCTTCAGATGTTCAAGGGTGCAACACAGACCTACAAAACCACGTGGGGCATGGGAAAGGCTGACCAGGATTAACTGACAACCAAACCACAAAGGGCGCTGGACTGAAAATAACAAAGGCCTGGGAAAGCATCACAGTTACTCCAATTTTACTCCTCCTATCCCTGCTGTTGGCCACACTGCTCAGACACAGTACAGAGATGGACACTTGGTGTGAGCCAGCACATCTGCTCCCATAGGGAGAGGCTCAGACAAGATGAAGCACTGGGAAAGCTTAACAGAGCTCTGTCTGTCACTATTATAAAAGGTTAGTGCTATAAAGTGATAATTTAAAGTCAGGTGAAACATTTTAGGTATGTCAAATGTTGTGAAGGACAGCAAGAAGAAAAGGAAGAATTATTTATTATCTGACAGATTCAAAGATCAGAGCTGTGTATCCTTCTTAACCATCCATGAGTTCTGAGCAGGTTCATTAAATGACAACAGAAGGACTAACCAAAATTTCCTATGCTCTGGTAAAATCTGAGAGGATGGGACTTCATAACCTGGAGCTGTAATAGGACAATTAACCCCAATATGCAAATGGACCAAAACTTATAAAAGTGTGAAACTGTGTGACCCATTGTCCACCTTGGGTGTAACTTCAGCCAGGCTCTTTCACTGCCCAAGGTCCAGCCTTTGAAGGCATTTTTAATAAATCCCTACTTTATTCCTTTAACACTGTCTAGCCTCTGTTCTAGGCAGCCTCTCAAGGCATCACCACAAGCTGGTGTGTGAGGGATGGCAACTAGGATATGCCAAATCCTGAGAGATCTAGAAGAAGCACGAGCTCCATAGTGAACACAACCTGCTCCAAACGCCTTTGGGGAGCTGGTACCCACAGAGAAATCACGACCCACAGCCAGGCAGGATGATGCTGGGAGCCCTGCCTGTCTGTGTTTCCAGGTGTTTCTTGTATCTGCTCACAATGCCACAAGCACAGGGATACAAAATGGTCACTTTTGACATGCTATCATTCTCTTAACAAAACACAAATTAGATGACAACTCATAAAAACCTCCAAAACTATGTGTGTGAAACAAAAGGTTAGGAATGTAAATGTACAGAAATGTATGTAAATAAGTCGTACTAGCTGCTCACTATAATCTCATTACCCTGTCATGGAGTATTATTTTATCTTTTTTTTTTTCAGATTTGGACCACTGCCAATAACATAATCCTATGCAAACTGCAGCTAAAGACAAGCAAAACCAGTTTTGCTTAAACACATTACATTTGAGCAAAAAGTATCAATAAATAATACTATGTTTTTAGAAGCGGTAAAAATACACTGCACTAAGTTGTAATGAGAACAACCATTAAAATATACATCTAGTTTTACAAGTGATCCAGTCTCATTTTCATAAGAAATCACAGTTCTCTGATATTAACTGAAATGAATATGGGTACAGTAAGACAAACATTCAACCATTCATCAGGTTTGCTCTTTGGTTTAGAAAGAGAATGCCAGTTAATGTATGTGGCAGAAGTATCAGAAATGTTTCAGTAAATGAAGTTACAGGAAGGGATTGTTTCAGACATCTGTTCTTCTGCCATTTGAAGAAACATTAGAAGATACTAAATATATGCATGTGTGCTTGCAAAAAATACTACTCATGAATGAGAACAGATTAACATTTGAAAAAAAAGTCAGTGAGAAAAGGCATAGGATAGAGTGTGCACATACAATTTTGGTCTTGGTGCTTTGTAATTTTTCAGAGTTCATTTATAAGACATGATTCCCCTCAGTTTTTATTTGTATGTACAAATGCCACATTACATTCTTAATTAGCCTCCTGAAATTACCACAATTTGTAATTTCTAGAAAGTGCCCTAAGTGTGTGTTAGATGTACAGAAGTGGTAAGCTAGTGGCTTCTGCCTGACTGCAGATAATTTTATAGCTACAAAAAGGTACATTTATGACTCAGTGGTAAAAACTGTTTGTGGATAAAGCTCTATTTTACCAGAATATAAATCAAAGATATTCATCTGACAGAGAAATACAACAGACACCTACTGAATTAAAAATATTTCTTCCTCCTTGCCCCTCTAACCTTTCTTTCAGGTCATCCAAGCAGCGCTGAAGATGAACTTCTCCTGCTGTCACCAGCACATGTTCTCCTGTCTCCTGGATTAAAACTTGCACACATGGATCAGCTTGGTTTAAAAGCTTCATCCCTCTGACCAGCTGAGGCATATCACCTGGCAAAACAGGGTATAATTAACAAAGGAATACTGGGAAAGAAATACTCAAAATAGGACAGACTTAAACTGAGAAATAGTAACACTCATTTTCATGGAAGCCTGAACACAAGCAGGTATTTTAGGAATACACAAAAACTTTCAGTGGGCAATTTTGTGCTTATGAGTCACACAGAGCAGCGTGGTTTAAGAGCAGCAACTGAAAACATAAGCTGCTCTCAGAACTTGTCACCAACAATTTATGTACTGATGAGAAAATGCACATCATACAGTTATAACCATATAGCACCACACTTCAGTGGATTGCACGTTTTTTGTTTACACAGCTTTACAGCAGGCTCAGTAGAACAAGTCACCTATTGACTATGACATTGCTTCCTATACAAAATTAACTTCAGATACAGCTCATGAAGAGCTCACACCCAATAAAACCCCTGAATTTTATCAAAATGAAGTGATTAAAAATTCAAAACTTCATGCCTCATGTTCACAAATTATCAAATTATAACCTTTCTTATCTATTACAACTTTTTAAAGTAATCGTTGAGTAAATACTTTGATTTCCTTGCAATCTTTCATAACTAAGTGTAGCAACTTCTAAATTGCTAGTGCTTAAAATGCTCCAAAAACATAAATAATAACATTAACTTTACTAAAGTAAAAGTATTCCATATGGATTACTTAGAAGGCATAACTGCAAATAAAGCACAGGAAGGATTCTGAAGTAGCTGTAAGCCACCAGAAAGCTTTAAAGTAATTAAAATCTGAAAAGAGGAGAAATCAGGGATGTGAGAGCTTTTCAGTGAAATAAATCACAGCTGCCCCTAAAATGAAGGTGTTTAAAAAGAGCTGTCTTAAAGTTAATGGAGAATGAACAAGCACAGCTGAGTCAAATTTGGCTAGATTACATCAAAGCTATGCATAAACACCTCATGTCAGCAGCCTTTCATAATGAACACAATTTAAAGAAATTAATTATGAATTCTTTTTTTATTTTACAGACGCAGTAGAGAATACCCCAGGGGTTTCCAGGAATGTATATTCATATTCAGAAGGAAGAGTGACATTAAATTTGTCATTCACTTGGAGACTATTAAAAGAAATATGATATTGTTTATTTACTGCTGAGCTTTAAGGGTGTAATAGAAAAGCACCCATGAAAAACAAACAAAAAAATAAACAAAAAGTGGAAATACTGCAGTGTTGTTTCACATGGCTAACACAGCTGAACAAAGACTTTCAACTCTGTCTCTGCACTTAAGCTCACAGAGTGATGAGTAATTTTTTTTTTCTTTTGGAGCTTATGGCAATCATACAGGAAGATTTTGACATGAGTGTGAAGACATGCAGTAATTTTGTCAAATGTACATAAGGAAATAGTTTATATGAGTCATTTTTCCACTTAAGCAGATGCAGTTTTGAGGCAGGTCTGACGTGGCAGTGCAATGCACACTTGGGACAATGTGTGAGGGCCACCTCAAGACTACACACAGCTCTCTGGGCAACTGCAGTGGCCACATTTTGCTTGTCTTCCTGTTATTGCAAGCAACAGTGGATTTTCAGGAAACTTCTGCATGTATAACCACCTTTTAGGCTTCTGTGCCCCTAAAGATTTCGTTCAGATCATATATTCAAGTTACTGAGGAGGAGAAATTAAGTAATGGTGCAAGAATGATTCAGATTCATTTCTTAAGGAACAAAAAACCCCTAACTGGTCAGTAGTTCTAGAATTACATTCCTTTAATATTTTAAACTTAATATTACACTCAGCAGACCCAGTAATTTCCAATACTTTCAAAACTGCTTTAACAAATATAGGATGTACAATATATGATTATCTGTTACTCAAACACATGAAACAAATAGCTGCCAAGCTGTCCAATATCTAAAAAAACATGTAATCTTAGTGTTAGAGTATTTTGCAACTGAATATAAAGCCAGTTATTTTGGTTCTACCAACATTACAAGAACAAATGGAAATTGGGCTGAAATTCAAATAATGCCAGAGGTATCCCACTGTCTGTTTTGCAGGAATTGTGGTGGGGGCATCAAGGAGAAGCAGATCTGCACCACAAGTTTAATGAGACACATAAAAGAACAGCAGCAGATGTGGAGAACCCACAGATGTGCTCACCTTCACAGTAAAGGAAAACTGAACTGTTAGCCCATGTAGGGTCTGACTTGTGAACAGCTGTCACAAAAGGGCACAACAACTTCTCCTGTGTCTCCTCACCTACTGAGCCAGGAGCGGGCAGCAGGAACAACTCCCACTGCCCTCCAGGCAAGCTACACCTTATTTTTTATTGGGCAAGTCTCTGATTCAGTGGGTAGCTCATGAACTAGGCAGACCCCTGAGGGCTGGGAGCTGCAGTGCTGCCACACTGAGCTGGTGTTACCATCCCCATTCTCCTTGAGGCTTACTTGGATGTTTTGGTTCAACAGCTACTCGCACAATCGGGGTGGCTTCGAAGTTGAGAGGTGTAAATGGTGGACAAGCAGGTGATGTTGACAGTGTTGCAGACTTCAGCACAAAATCTTGCAGGCCTCCTATTCCTAATAGAAATTGGGATAGAAAAAAAAGGTAAAACAACAAAAAAGATCACAAACTGTCATATTAAATGAGACTAAAAACATCATCGTCAAGTTAAAAAAAGGTGAAATCATTCTAATTACAAAAGGAGGATTCAAGAATTCCTCACTGCTCACATAAAGTATCTGTTAAGATACTTGTCCATGAACTGGGTTCTTAAGTCTCTGGTGTGACATTTGATATCTAGTCTCACAGTTCCCATTGCATTCCCTCAGTATTTTAAAAGGCATGTTTATAGCTCTGAAGAACAGAAAGGACATGAGGACTTTTTTCCCTTCTAATACGTCCAAGCCTTTGTACAGCTCAGACTTAATTCTGGTGATTTAAATTTAGAAAAATTTAGACTGCACGAGGCCTGCAATGGTGATCTAGTCCAACATCCAGGCCAAAGCAGGGCGAACTTCACAATTAGATCAAGTTGCTCAGGACCTCCTCCATTCAAGGTTTAAAAACTTTTCACAGTAGAGACTGCACAGCCTCTGCTGGCAACCTCCTCCAGTGCTTCATTATTATTATTATTGTGAAGAATGCTTTTTTTTCCTTCCCACCCCCTCATGCCCATTTGGGATTCACTTTTTTCCAACTTGATTCTTGTGAAAATGAATTCATCCCATTGTAAGCTATTAATTCTCATTCTATATACATTATAATGCTGACACGTTGAAGAAAAGTGAGAATAAATTATAGTGATAAGAAAAAATATAGAAAAAATATTAGCTATAAATCTGCAAAATAGCTGCTGTAAATGCATACTGAGTTTGGCTGGCTGGCACATTTAAGAGAATGTAAAATTATTGCCTTCAAATTCCTAACCAACTGCACATCATTCATAATCTAGTCAAAGCTATTAAAACACGACTAGAAGTATGAGAATAATAAAGACAACAAATAAAGCCGATATCAACTTATATAATCACTTTTCCTGATGCTCCTTCAATCATAAGCAATGAGCGTTGCAGTTCTAATGGAGTATAAATTAAATGAGCATGTGACTTGTAATGCTATGAGAAAACTGAAACCTTCAGCTCATAATCTGTATCTGCTTAAAAATTAAATTCACATTGTAGACTGCAGTATATTTGTGCCCCTTCCTCCTTATTGTCTCCTATATGCCCAAGGAGTTCTTCCCCCCAACTCCCAGTTATCACCCTAATACTTTTCCAAGGTTTTTTTGTTTTTGTTTTTGGGTTTTTTTTCGGCTTGGCTTTCTTCATTTGGAGCCAGAAACAAAGAGGGTCAGCTTCCACCCTATGAGATCATGCAAGAGTTTGACTTCTGGAGAGCAAGTCTGCTGCAGCTTCATCTGCACAACCAGACTGTTCCTCCAGCTCTGGAGGCTGGATGCCTGGCCAGCAGGGTAATCCAAAACCCAAAATGTCATTATATAAGAAAACCTGCCTCAAAATAACTAGAAGCAGAACAACATTCAATGGCTTTAAATGCAGGACTGCAGATGCTACAAAGAAAATAAATCTGTATAAACTCTGTATTGCACCTGACCTATGACCAGCATGTATTTCCTCTTTTTCACTTATTCAACATGTGGTTTGAGTGAAAAACAAACGCTGGATCATCAGCACCACCAGGGACTGAGAAAAGGGATGGGTCCATTTTATTCTGATCTTCTCCAGCTGGTAAAATGAAAATGATTTAGAATGGGAGGTGAACAGCTTCTTTGCACAGTGTAATGTGAACCAGAGAAATAAAGTTAGCAAATCTTACTTCAGACAGACTCACTCTTTTCTTAACACGTTCCTGTACTCCTACTGTCATAAAGAAAAATTGAAGCTTTTTGCTCTTCTGCTTCACATTTGAAAGTAAAAACACATGAAATGTAAATGTTTGGCACCAGTAACACACTAAAAAGAAAAAACTTTGTCAGTTTTCATGAAAATCTGTTAGGCTTACAACCTGAGTGTTTTAATTGCTGAAGTGTGTGAATTAGCTCAGAGCAGTGTCCAGCCATGTTGAATCTATTTAATTTAAAAATTCTTAGTAACAAATGTTGGAAAAAATCTAAAGGTTCTTGGATACTCTTTTTGCATAATGTGATTACTAAGTAACTGCTAATGTGCTTTCTGAATAATTTTAGAGGAAGAGGTAACATGAACATTCCAAAGTACCACATGACATATCAATGGAAGAATTCCACTAATTATGATGATCCATAAATCTTAAACTTAGTTATTCTCCAGACCACTGAAATTTGCACATGCTGTTTGAGATCACAGATCTCAAATGTGTATCAATATGTTATTTGAAAGGTCTTTAAAAAATTACTCCAAAATTAAGCCTTAATAAAAGCCTGTGAGATAATGGTAATACCTTCAAGAGGTTGGTGGTTTGTGCTTTTAAAAGTAGACCAAATAATGGTTCAGGGAGAATTATTACATAGGTGGTGGAGTATGAGATTTACAAAAGTTCTTTTATTGACTCCCTTCTCTGACTAGCCTCAGAAGATAAGAACACTAAATCAAGTATATACCTACCTTTATCACCAGATATTAGCATATGATAGAAGCTAAATGGTAAAAAGAGATAAGAACATCATGACTGAAATTTTCAAAAGGAGTAGGAGTTTTAAGACAAGTCTCAATTTACTTTTCACTTCTATGTCTTGCTGGTAACCACTACACCTTACACAACAATTTGCTGCCTTTAAAGTATGCTTTTCCAGCTCAATTCAGCTATAAAGATCTGAACACCTAACAGATCAACTTCAAGGTAATTAGTTTCTCTTGATGTAGAAAGATTTAGGCATTTAATGTTCTTTCAAGTTGCAAAAAAATGAAGCAGACACCACCATCATGCTAAAGTTTTTCAATCAGATAAGGGAATAATTTAGTTTGCAGTGTGAAAAATCAAACAAACAAGAATGAAAGCTGTTTAAATTTTAACTTCTGCCACATTGTTACTAGCCTCAGCACATTAGTTCAGTTGATCTTTATCTTCTCTCACTGATGATATCACCACTTAAGAATCCAGGGCTGCTTTGCAATGGAGACTTGTCAAGCTTTGGACTAACACTGTAAGGAGCTCAGCAAAGAGGAAAGCTAATGTTAATCTTCCAGTAAGGCTCTGTCTCCACTGAAATCTATCATTTCTTATCAATGATACCTCCTTCGAAAGATTAAGACCTTACAATATGGAAAGCCTCCTGGTTTAAATGCTCCATGCATTTCACTATTGTGTCATGAGGACCATGCAAGCTCCAACATAATTCATGTGAATTATGTAGGTGTGATGCAAACTTTTGTAAATCTACACAATCTGAAATCTCAAAGTTAGCATGTGCCTGTTGTTTCAACAGGACTGTACAAACACAATGACACCTCTATAATTTTCTTTGAGCAGTAGTACAAATACTTTTATTATGCCCTGTGAGAGACATTTTTAGAGAAATATCTTTAAAAGGTGATTTAAAAATATGTATGAGACAACAAATTCACAAATCCACCTTAAAAGTATGATTGGCTCTAGATGTTTCCAGCTCATTCTTGAAGTAAACAGGCTAAAGGCCAACTAAAACAAACAGAAGAACAAATTGTATTTGCCAAATAATATTAAAATAATTAAAAAATCAAGGAAAATGCTTCCATATCAATCATTATTCTTCCTCAAATCTATGCAAATAATTCTCCTTTTCCCAATATCTAGCTTAAGAGTACAAACGATTATACCATTAGCACACTGTCACCTACTGGGTGACTACTATTGGTTCACTGTAGCCAGATAAACTTTAAGCATCAACCTCCAGCCATTCATTACTGTCCCTAATTGGGAAAAAACAAACAAACAAACAAACAAAAAAAAAAAAAGGGAAGGAGAGATTCTATAAAGGGAAAAGTGTCTTTTGGTAGGATTAAACTCATTTACAGCAGTCTGCCTTTTACATTTGAGGAATCTTAAAAGGTTTTACTAATCACTGGGATTATATGCCTGTAACTGTAGGGACAAGTGGCTACTACAGTTTAAGTATAACTTGTATCATACATTTATTACCTCAGATTTCAAGCATGTTTCTCTTGAGAGAGACATCTGAGGGCACAATTTGACCTTTCTGTACTGGAAACTGTTTCTAGAAGAGAATGGAATCAAGACACAGACCACGTTCTAGCAGAGATCTCATCAGCTTTTTTCCATAATACACACCACACGTTAGCTCAGATTGCTGGTGAGCCTCCTCTTCTCATCTCGAATTGTACACCCTCAGTTCCTACCTGTTTCTGAGGTAAGTGAAACTGCTTGTATGGAAAAGAGAATACTGTACGGTATGTGCCTGGTTTCAGCTGCTCTCAATTCCAATTATTATACTGAAAAGTTAATTCAATGTTTTCTTTTTGTGCTTTCCCAACTTTTTCTTTAGCTGAAGATCTAAAAATCACCAGTATCCAAAAACTATTTGTCCCAGTTTCTTCCTATGTTTCCAAAACACAGGTTATATTTGAGTATGCACTGGAGATTAACATGAACTCAGTTCCTCAATACAAAGGTGCTCAGGTGTAATTTTATTTACTTTTTGGTTCACAGCAGTTGGAGGGGAAATTGAGCCTAACTTTCTGATCAGATGAGAGTAAACTTAGCCACATTACTAATAATGCTACAACGAAACTCCCTCTCCCCAAGGGGCACAATAGTGGTAAGACAGTGAACGCAATAAGTGACACAAGGAGAACTCAGTGCTTTACTACTGAATCTTCAAGAAGTGAAAGATGAAAAAGTGCTGGAGCACCCCACTGAGTTCTTTTAGGAAAAAACAGCAGTTCAAAGAACAAAGCTGTCTGCTTCCAGAGCTGGAAGGAGGCAAGAATACAGTCTAACAGCACGTTCCACTAAAATATCCTATTACTAGATTATAGTTTCTAGAAGGTCTGCAAACACATATAATGAGTAAACAAGTGCCATTTATCTTTTGCTGAGTGTCTTTGGGAAAAATACCATATATTTCATTAGGCCCTTAGACTGCATAATAACACACATTTCCTAAGTGTTGACTGAGCTGACAATTCTAATTATGAACATTCCTATACGTTTTCAGATAAGACTACAAACAATTTCAAGGAAACTGTAAAAAAACCCCTTTACATTAAACAGTGATTTAAACATCTTCAAAATGTTCAAGTTATGGCTTGAGATCTACCTTCACTCAGTCTGTTGACAAAGCTGACATCAAAGGTGAGTCAGAAATTTGCTTGCTAAAATATAGATTTACCTTAATGTAAACAGAATTAAACCAATATCAGTTAACATTCCAAATCTGGATTTACAAACTGTTGTAGTCAAGATGAAATATTGATTTCCTTAAGCTGCTTAATGAGACCAATAACTACAGAAGATGAAAGTATTTCAAATAATCATGTTTCTCTTACGCTACACAATTATTTCATTTATCATGCCATACTAATTTTTGGAGCTCAAGACTAAAGAAAATTATCCCAATTTTTCAACATTTATGTTCAAGTGTCATTTCAGCACAGAAACCTAGGAATTTCATACTTAGATCTGCAACAGGCCTCCATCTATCTTTATGTATTACAAAATCAGAGCACTTATAGCTCCACAGGAAAAAAAAAGGAAAAAAATCTTTACTCCGATTAAAGCGACTTTAACCTTTTAACTGTAAAGCATTCTTGATAAAGGCACTGAACAGCACCTTTTGTGGTTTTATAAAATGGTCAGTAGCTATCCTCAGTAGTATATACATAATATATTTTGCCTGAACCCACACATTAAAATTCCTTTCCACACACCAGCTCAACTTGACATCACTTGAAAGCAGCGATAGTGAACAACAGTAAATAAGTGGACAGATCTCTGTGCAATGTGGCCACACAGGCACTGGAACTCAATTCAGTTACAGCCTGTATGTCAAATTAATGATTCCATTACTGCACGTGGGAAGCATTTAGCACCATACAAAACTCTGCAAGGGTTTCTGAAACACAAACCAAATTTTAGATTTATAATTACTTTAAATCAATTAATTTAATTTGACCCGACAGCAACACATCTGAATTTACTCAATTTTTTTAAAAATCACAACCAAAACTTCAGCACCAGTTCAGAATGGCTACAGTTCCAAACAAATGGAATTTAGGCATTGTACTTTCAACATATTTACTTTGATAATCTAAAAGTCTTTTGAAATGCTGATTTGTTGTTGAGTGTGTTTATTTAGTAATAGTAAATGTGCTTTTATAAATAAACAAAGGAAATTGCATGTTGTACTGGAAAACAGATCAGCTGAATTCCTATGGAGCATCCTATGCAGGGAAAAAATCACCCAGCAATCCTCCTGTCTTTTAGTCAATAATGCTTTAACTGCACTCTCTGAAGACTTTAGGTATCTTTCTGTGAAGATGAGAAATATTTCAGGTGTAGCTCCCTGCATTGTTCACACATGCTGGCCATCTACTGCTGGCTCCAGCTGGTAAAATGAGAAAACTACTAAACAAAAAAACCCAAAACACCAAAACCCCCAAAAACCAACAACAAAACCCTCATCCACCAACAAAACTCAAGAAAACACCAAAGTGTTTGGTAAAATACATTAGACTTAGGCTTGATATGAATATCTAAGTTTGCAAAAGGAACATATACCAATAGATCCAAATTTCTTCCCTCAACCTAGCAGAAGAAAAACACAAATTCCCAGAAGTCATCTCACAATGACCCATATTGCTATTTGGCCTCTAAAAAGAAATTTACTTAAAAACAACTTCTCTGGCTAGTTACATTACAAAAAAGTGAAATAATCTTTCACAGGACCACCATCAAAACATCAGCTGTGCACACATACTCAATTCTGGAAATCTATTAAAAGAGGATTGTGTGTTGTATGATCATGAAGAGAATAGATACCAGAAGGATTAATCAAAACAATCACTTCTCAATTTATTTCAACATTTTTTTCAAATATTTCAACTACATTGAAAGGTATGGACATTGAGAAAGCAAAGGAGAGGGAGGCTGAGGCTGAGAAGGGAAGCATGGAATCACTTGTGCTCTTTCCAGTTGAGCACAAAAGCTGTTTATAAAAGAAAGGAGATGGAGGCAAAACCTTTCTTCTTGAAAATGTAGCAAAGTTCAGTATTTATTTCTAACTAGACAATGGGAAGACATAAACCCCCATATAATATTTTACTATTTTTATGAGAGTACTGGAGGCAAGATGCAAATGAACAAAGATCTAAAGTTCATTAGGGTTTTCAGCACAATAGAAAACTTGATTCTTTTAATTTCTTGACCAAATGCTTCCTGCAACAGAGCAAAATAACTAACAGCTGATAGATCAATAATATCAAATTATTTCTTCATAAATCAGACTAGTTATAGCATAGCCTACAAACCACCCAAAAAGCAAATGCCTTTTTAGGCATTATTCAGTTTTAGTGATGTCCCCTGAAAATGGACAGACTTCATGTATATACTGTTTTCTTAAACTGAAGATTGTAAAATATAATTAACATCTGTTACTTCCCAGAATCAATTATAAGTGGTGTTAAAATTAATGAGGCCTTCAGGCACTGATCTTGCAAAGAATTAATTTTAATCTGTAGAAGTCTTGGAAGTTTTGTCATGTTTGCCTAGAAAAAGCTACACGAACATATTCCTACAAATTCTGCATTATATATCCCAGGTACACAGGGAATTTAGAATCTACCACTGGAAGTGTCAATTACAAAAGACAATGGCAGTTAGTTTAAAAGCTCATTAAATTTTGTCCATCCATGTGCTGATTTATGTTTAACTGCAGAATCCAAATATACGTGAATTATATTTCATTACTTAGAAAAAAGAACATAAGGCCTTTATCATTCAATACATCAGATAAATGCAAATACAGACTAACCAGTTATGAGGATATTCCAGATAGCACAGGCAGAAGCAGCACACAGATCACCAAATGTGTAAAATATCCTGTGGGAAATGCCTGAGCCATTGACCATTTATCCTGTTAACTTGTAAGACATGCAAGGAACTAATTAAAATTCTATTTTCCAAGACCTGACCCAATGCCTAATGCTCTCTTTTAGAGGCAACCTCCCCATCCCCCAACACATCTGTCTATAAGTGATTTATGCTGCCTGATTTTGCTGCCTTGGGAAATATGGCTTACAGTCTTCCAAAGCACCATGAATAATGACTGCTTCAGTCTGCATTATGCAGAATTGATGTTTACTTTAAATACAATAATTTTCAAGACGGATAAAGAAGAATATAGAATTTCACTTCAAGCTAGAAGAAACCTTTAAGTAGTTAAACAAGCAGTAATATTTTGGGAAATAATTAATCAGAAGCATTCTAACCAAATAAAGCACCTTTCAAATGTCTCGGATAAGGACTATTTGCCATAAGGGGTGTAAAACAGATGGCATGAGAGGGAACAGAGATGTCTTAAATACACTTGTTGTATCAGCAGCTTAGGAAGTTATTGATAAGGAGTTATTTATCACATGCTTTAGTTTAATAGATAAAACTAATTGAAAAAAATAAACAGAAAATGCACTCAAATTATAAAAAAAAATTGCTGCCACATGAAAACCTGTTATGAGGCCATGAATACTCATCTCAGATTGAAACAAATTCTTATTTTTTCATAAAATTATATTTAAATAATGGATTTTACAAGCAAGTTCACTTTAAGAAATACTGCTAGTCTGCCTCTGAGTAAATGAAGCATACCAAAATCAAGTATATTTAAAATGTAAAAAAACCCTAAAAGGTTGGAATGCTATTTATCCTCCTTATCCCCCCAAACCTTTTTCCCCCAAAGGAAAGAAGACTGTAATTTTCGCCCTAATTTCTGATTACTTCAGTTAATGTATCATCGAGAGTTATTACTGTAATTTGCAGTCTGCATAATTTTGACTTCCTAAAATATTGCAACGTATTAACTTCCATTAGCTCTAGGACAAGAAAAAAATGGGAAAAAAATTCACAGATCATTCCTATGGCAGAATTCTTGAGACTAGTACAGAGGACCATACCATTAAACTGGGCTTTAAAACATTCCTCTATTTTAAAATTAAGATATTAAACAGAATTAATCTAGTTTTTTAATGCCTTGTTGTAAAAAAACCCCAAAACCCCAAAAAACCAAGTATTAACATTACATTTTATTTACAGCATAGGAGTCTATATGCATTGAGAATATGCCCAACATGGCTGTCTTAATTTACTTAGTAGTAAATGGCAGGAGCCTCACACTGACAAAAGATACCAGGGGAGGAGCTTGGAGCTTCAACACCTCCTCATCTGGAAAAACCTGAGTTTTAATTCCCTTTTTTACAGTAATATCACCAGTCACTGACCAATTCATTTGCATCCAAGCATAAGAGGAGAGCCCAGCCCAAAAGGCAGTCTGAGAACACCATCTCAAATACAGCTGGGATGATCTCCAGCCAGCTGCCCCTAAAAAACCAAGCCTGTCCCCACTTCTGGTTCCCCAACACCAGCATTTGTCAGACTCTGTGAGACAATTCAGGATAGTCTAATAAGCAGAGTAGAACTAATCTAATAAAAAGCAATTCTCCATTTCACCCAATTTGCACTCCTTTAACTATCAGTGCATTAAGAGGCTCCTTCTGACATTTTGTCCAAGAACAGGCAACTCAACACATTAATCCCACTGAAGCCCCAATGGCATGATGACACCAACCAGAACACCACGTTAAATAACCAGCATCTCCAAAAACTACTTGAGAGACCTTTCCCATCTAAGTAGAGGGAGCAGCTAACACCTCTAGGTTGTGAAAAAAGTTAATTTGTCTCCACGCCCCACCTCTGTGCCCTCCCAAAGGAGGTCAGGCTGGCTGACATTGTGCTGCCTAAGCAGCAGAGCCCACAGATGAGGTATCGAGTGTCACCCACAGGCAACAGCAGTGGCTTGGCGGCTGCCTCAAGACAAAGCAAAACCTTAAAACACTAAAAAAGAAAAAAGCCAGCTGCTTTTCTGAACAGGAGTAACGTGGCCATTTGCCACTGCTCTGTATCAGCTTTAAACGCTTTGGAAGGGTTCCAGATAGATAAACTGTTTTCACTAAAAATGAGAGGCATTTCTGCTAAGAATGCCTGAGCACTGAAATGACTCTTTTTGGTTGAGAGGCAAGGCTTTCAACACAGTATGTCATACTTCCTGGTGGGATTGCGGACACAAAAGGATCTGTTAAAAATGGAGTGTTTTTAGTCCCATTTCCAAAGTAAACGCAACTCCTGTAATCACACAGGCTCTCCTCAACAACTTTTAAACATGCTGTCAACTTCCACTAAGTTCACCAGTGAGAGAAAGCAGAGGGTTCAGGTGTAATTAAGTTTCCACAAGTTATGTAAAATCAATGGCTAAGTACTGAAGGGAGACCAAAATTGGTGATCTCAGTGAAGAAAGGGCAGGCAAAACATGCTCATATATCCCTGCTGGAAGCAGCTGCCTGGCCATCAGCACGCGCATCCCGGCGGCCAACTGGGACACAACTGCAGCACAGAGGGGAGCTGAGGATTTTAAGGACATCAGTCCTTAGGAATCCAGGCTTTGTTAGCAACACTGCTCAGGGAACTTTCTTTTTGAACAACACAAAACAATTAGTCTTTTGTGCAAAAGCTCCCAAAAATATAACCATGAGGAATCCAGACATTTTACATCCCATTTTGAGAGCTTCTCAATCATGTGTGCTTTCAACTGCCTGGTCCTCATCAGCTCCAGCAGGCTAAAGAGTAGGGAATGGGTGTGAATGTCTTTGTGTAAGGGCAGTAACTGATGGAACAAGAACTACCAGCAGGTTGCATTTTCATTTACAGTAACGGGTTCACATCAGTTGGTGACCCAACTTTAATACTGTACAAATCTTAACATATGACCCTTGGAAAACATCAAGTCTTGGGATGAATATTTGTTGCTCAGTATTATGTTTCAGAAATTCAGTTAGTCACTGAAACATACTTGTATCAAAGCTGGCATTTCCCTGAAGCTTACAATGTCAGTAACTAACAGACTCACTTATGTCCCATACATTAACTTAAACAAATGTAAAACTTGCACACTCAGAGTGGAGTTTTTCTATTTTTCCCACCAGTACATTGTCTTGGCACAGGTCTGGCTACATTCAAGACAATAATAGTGCACTTAAATCAACATCAAGTGTCTAATAAAAACTTCTCAATTTCAAATTTATTGGGAATAACAGAAATTACCTCTATTCTGTTGGAAAAACTTTGACTCACATCACAGCTGGGGTCCTTACATTCACTGCAATTTTCCTACTGCAATCTCACTTTTATCACACAGACAGGACCAGAAGCAAAGATTGCAATGTAAAATTCTCTCTGCCAAATAAGGTGAATTATCTACCAAAACATGCATCCTCAAAAGGTTACCAAATGTAAAACTCCACAAAAAACATCAGCTACAGTCCATGACAGTCATGAGAGAGCAGCAGCCTTGGAAAATGGAACTTTTAATTTTTAAAAATCACTCTTGAATTTTGCCCCTATAGATAACAGATCTCACTGGAGGGATTTAGGTACTAAGGAGCAAGAAAGTTTAGAAAAGAACCTTACTTCTTTTAGTCTTAATTAGATGCAAAAAGGTATCTAAATTTGGTTCCAGGCATTAATGACAAATTTCAAAATACAATCAAGTAAGGTGAGCAGGTGTTCTGCATCTTAAGACATGAACTCAATGTTAACAGCCCTTCAAACATTATTTCTTGTCTATCTACAAATTGGAATTTAACAATTCTTTATACATAATGTTCTTACCCATTCAGATTCTGAAACATATAAAACTAAAAGTACTACCCAGGCTTGCTCTTTTCAAATCATACCGTTTTGACAATGAAATTACAATGACTTTTTACTAGCTAAATACAAATGGTGTTGAAACTTACACTGCTTGGTTTGCAAACTGCAGAATACTTCTAGTAAATATCAGCTTTTCCAATTATTTACTAAATCAAAAAGCTCTCCAAACAATCTAATCTTTAAGCCTGAACTATCCAGTGCTGCCCCTTTAACAGTGCTGTTTAGCAGTGCTCCACAGTTTGACATCAGTTGATAATCCTAAATATAGCTCTGCCTTAAGTCCCCCCCACAGTTCCCAACCCAGACAAAGCCAGCTCCATGACTCATAGCCCGACACAGGCCAAACAACCCTCACAACACTTCTGCAATTTCATCCGAGACACCAAACAACATCCAAATTTCGGGAAAATATTTAGAAAATAAGTCACTAAAACACAGCCTTTGTTAACAGTCTCTTGACTTTTTAACCTTCCCGTTTGTTAACACAGGATTGTGTTTCTCTGTGAATCACGTTCCCTCAGTGGGGTTATGT
Source organism: Prinia subflava (assembly GCF_021018805.1). Lineage (NCBI taxonomy): Eukaryota > Metazoa > Chordata > Aves > Passeriformes > Cisticolidae > Prinia > Prinia subflava. The sequence continues at coordinate 9,018,932 of NC_086261.1, forward strand.
GCAAAAATTACTCCAAACTGGTCTTCCCCACTCCCGTGCCCTCAGTGCAACCTCTCACTGCTTGTTCTGAACTCCTTGAAGAAGCTTCGGTGACAGCAGACAAGGGCAGCAAAGCAGAAACACTCAAAGGAATAAATGAAGGCTTCTGTGGCTGGTTCAAATGTAGAAGCAGGGGCATTTCACAGCCACAGAAGGTTATTTATGGTGAGGATGCTGTGTATTACAGGCACCAGGGCTACTACAGAGTAAGAGGAAGACTTCTCCACACCAGGTGTGAATGCAGGTATTCTGCTCCTCTCCCCCTCTCACAGAGGCCTGGCTCCCAGTAGGAAGTGCTCCAGCAGGAATTTAGAATACATTTCAGTAAATTGCCCCCACAGATTAGTGGCTTTGCATAAACAATGCCAGTTAAAAGAAGAGCTTTTTCATTTGCTTAGGCTATGGCTAACTAAAATATTCTCATATAGTCTTACTTTATTGACATGGGATAACTAAGGTAATACAAATTAAAAGTAGAGGCAAAATAACAGATAGAAATAGAGAGAGAAAGGTGGACTAGAAAGGGAAAACAAGAGGTTAACATTAAGATTTGGGCTGGGCAGCTTAGGGGGAAAAGGGTCAACTTCAGGGCCACGTTAACACTCCAAAAACAGCTGAGGGAGGTCCAGCCGAATTTCTACAGTCCAGCTATTACTCTGAGCAGAAGGTAATTAGTGTAGTGTTTCTTTAATGAAAGTTAAAGAAACATTCAGAAAGGAGCTCTTTTTCATATGAAACAGTAGCTTTTCTCAGGACAAAGAAAGTGTCAAAAAAAAGAAGCTGAACAAGAAGTTTTCACGCTAGTGGCTTTACTTAACACTACACTGCCTCTGAAACCTGTAAATTTCCAACTTGAGCTAATAAGTAGGAACCATGCTGATTGCAAATTTTTGGCTCTCAGACTACTCGGTGAGATTAATTTAATTTAGAGTCAAAACATTTGTAGATTTTCTGCATGAAGAAACGTACAATAAAAAACCATAATCCAAAGTTTTCACTACACTGACAGTACTGTGAATCCATAGACCTTCATCCAAAGTTGAAATAACAGCATTTTTTGTATTGTATGAAAAACAGTGCCCTCTGGCTTCACATTAAATGGGAGTAAGCAAACAGTTTAAGGACAAAACAAGTTAACTGGTTCCTATAGCCAGTTCTTGTAAAGAAACATGGAAAATTAAATGACGATTCTCTAACTACCCTAATTTGTCAAGGAATCATCACAACTCAGATGCCCTGAATATTGAGATATTTGATATGCAAATTAAAATATAATCCTTATCAGACAGCTGTACATATGTTTCAAGAAACTGAAACTCAGTGAAAAACAGAAAAACACTAAATTTGTTCTTTAGAACTGTTTTGTTCACAAGATACTTGTTTAAAGCATAAAGATGGGAAAACATCTTATTCAATCAAATCCACATAAAGGAGTTTCAATTTTGCAGAACCTATGGAAAGATTTTATATAGAAACAGACAAGATTACAAATTCTTGTACACCATCACAGTAGCAAGAGAGATGTATTTTCCATAAATAATACTGCAAAACCCAAAATCCTTTTAGAATAGAACTTCTTTTCTGCATTGGTAATTGGCCACATCCCTAAACAGATTTGATTTATGGTGTCTTTTTCATGTCTGAATGACTATACGTGAATTTACATGCAGAAAGGAATGCATTTTCAAACTCATTTGTGCTTAGAGTGATTATTTTATGGCTATTTCTGAAATGACACTGAATGTTCTCAGTTTGAATTTTAGAAAACACATGGTCACATTAAATAAAGAAAATGTTACTACACAACAGGTTTCTGAAAGTTTGAGTTCTACAGCAACAACTTCTGCAAAGGCAATTCTCTAGCATATTTAACTCAGAAGGAAGAAAAGCCTGATGCCATTTTGTACAGAAGGATAAAAGGTTCAGTTATACAGTCTAAATACAGAGCCTTGTTAAATCAGATAATTTACACCTCTGTTAAAAACTGAGTCTCAAACACTAACTCAAACGAGGCTTGTTTGCTGAATCTCTTGAACATTTACTCTCATGCCCTGATGTCCCAAACTGATGTTTCTCACTCTTGATACAGCATTTCACAGCTGCACTAACAGGCAGGATTTTCTCAGAAATGGAAAGTTATTAACTTTGCATACAAAACTGAAGTCACTGTGGTTCCTCTATTACAGATCCTCATTTAGTAATGGACACAAAAGTCTCTTCAGAGAATTTCCACCAATCAAGGCAAGTTAGATGGCTTCCCTTAGAACCACATCAGAGGAAAGGAGGGAGCAAACAGCTACACTACAGACACCTACTGAAAAATGCTGACATTCTAGTTTTAAAGAGGATACTGGCTTTAAAAAAATACAACATACCAAAGAAAAAAAGCATGCTCCAAGCAATTTTTATAAGCAGACTAAGGGGTATAGCATTCAGGCTCTTCAAATGCAAACATGAGGTCATTTCCCCAAATGACCACTGAGGTATCTCCGTGTGCTGTAAAAAATCCCAAATGCAACACTGGAGATGTGAGCTCAGCAAATAATCTCAAAACTTCACCTCAAGATTTCTCTTACCATTTTACACTGATGATATTAACTACTTTAACTCCTTCTATTCGTACAGTATTGAAAAAGAGGTTCATTAGCCAAGTAATAAATATGGCTATTTTCTGTAGATAACTGTTCTCACTTTATTTTTACATGCACTTTCATAGAGAGAGACTGAAAATAGCACACTGATGCTGACTTAAAGACAGTAAGTGTGAAATACTGGGGGAAATCCCTGTCTTTTCATTTTAAAGAGACTTGCAAAATTACACCCATCCAACCACTCACAGAAGATTTGGAGATTTAGGAGGTAAGCCAAGTAGAATCTGTGACCTAAACCCACAGTTAGGTATTTAAAAGCTGAGTAGCACCTGCCCAGGGGCAGTGACTACAGAAGTCAATTGTCCACTCTGACACAAGAGGAGTCACAGGCCCCTCTGACACTGGCCCTGGATTATGAACAATGAATAGCAGTGTGATAATAGCCACTGGACAAATTTGAAGTCTCAGGGCCACGAATCACTTTGCAATAAACACCGGGGTGATAAACAGACACTGTACACTCTATTTGTAGATGTCTGTATGAAGTAGCTGCAGAGCACGTGCCTGCTGCTGGGCTCTGGGCTCCTTCAGGCAGCAGTGGTATGAAACTGTCTTGATTCTTGTTAGTCCCAGTGCTGCCCACAGGCACAAAAGCAGCAACAACCAACACCGACAAGTCTGGGCAGTTTTCCTTCTGGTATCATTTGGGAAACCTCAAGCATCAGCAAGTAGCTGTCTGCATACAAACCCCAAAGAATCAGGAGTGCTTGACTCACATACAGGAAATTATATAGAAATCTAATTTACATTCACACATAAGCTCAGCTTTTACAGTTTATAAAAACTAAGAGTTGCTATAAAATGACATAACATGTTTCATTGCTTTCTTCCCTTTCCTCAAAAACATAATCATTTGCATTTTTTGATATTATAATCCAGCAGGGCTCAAGAGGAAATTTACAGGCATTGTTGGGTAGATGAATGTATTATGACTTTAGCTTAAATAATCTTATACACTTCAAATTTTTAAATACGATTTTAAAACCCCTTGTATTTTAGTGGCAAGACTAAAAACATTTGTAAGATCTCATCATCAACTCCTGAAAATTAGAGCAGAGAACATTCCAGAAGCACTAGAGAATTTAGAAGTGTTTTTCTTCAGAAAGGATTACTACACTTATGATTTCCTTTTATAGTCTTAATAAGCTGCAGTCAGAAAAACAGAAAAAAACACAGATACTCAAAAAGCAATTTAAATTCTCAAAAAAAACACCTCAACCAAAAAGACCGACCAAAAAACCACAAAACAAAAAGGGCTTTATAAGGAAACTATTAACTGTTTAAAGTAGCCTTCAAAAAATTTAGCTGAGTTAATAAAGACTCATGTCAGTGCTATAACTCTGACCTAAGACATGGCATAATTTTTTCCTCTCAAGTGATATCTTGATATTGATTTGAAAACAAGGTAATGAATCACTTATTTCTTGTGCAATAAAGTTTGTCAAGCCAAAGCCCCCAAAATAAACCACATGAAATGGGTTAATTTGCAAACAGGGCAAAGGAAACTCAGCAGATGATCAGCAAAATACACTTTTAATTTCATTTGGTGCTAGTTCATTAGATGTCATGTTACGCTGCCCTCTAAGCAATAAAAATTTCTCAGCCTGCCTTGCTACAAGCACACACAGCAAAATGCAAGAACTGCAAAGGGACTAAATCCACTATGGCAAAAACAGAGTTAAAGAAAATGGTTTCAGTTTCCAGCTCTAAAAGAGGCCAAACAACAGATTAACTATTATGTCTTTAGCTCAAAGAAACAACTTGAACATATTCAATTTTTTTCAACAATTTAACTATTAATAAAACACTAACTGGGAAGGAAAATAATATAAATACTATGGTGTCAGGTAAATGCAAGAGTACATGGAGATTAAATATCATTCAACAACAAATTCCATTCAATTATATACCTTTTCCTCAACAGTGCTGGATTACTAAAAACAAGTCAAAAAGGCTATTTTTAGCCTTAAAAGGCTATTTTATAAACGTTATAAGATGGCAGTTAGAGATAAAAATTGTAAGTATTCCAAAACTGAAGACAAAGGTTTGAGTTTTCTTTGTTTCATTCAGTATTTTGGGCTAATTTCAGTAATATTCTGGAGGAAGACTGCCCTCCTGTGTTCACAGACCACAGCAGGCTGGGATCAGACAGCCCCTGCAGCTGGAATCACTTCAAGCTGGCGATTTTATTTATTTTATTTTTTTTCTTAAATAATCACATTACTGATTCAGAGAGTGAAATTAGCCCACCAAATGTTTGCACAGAAATGCAAGGCTGGTGAACAGCAGGCCTGTTCCTAGTGCTCTCACAGAAGGTGGTAATGCCTGCTAGTTGGCATCAGGCCTAGAAAGCCATTCTGGGCCTTGAAAATGGCATTGCTGCTTGCAGCTGCTCTTTGCTCTTAACAGAGGCTGCTTATTAAAAGCTCCTAAATTGTTCAATGAAGTCCTAAAGGAATAAAATGCTTGTTAGACACCTTGTAATGAGGTTAGCTGTACTCCTTTACCCCAGCTCATCATGCTACTGCAGCTCTATGGCACCTATCTTCCTAAAGACACCAAAAAATCCAGAGGTATGAATCCACCATCAATCACATGTCCTGTGCCACATTGTTCCCATGTCAAGAATCCTGTAAGTGCTTCATAAATAATTAAAACATGAAAGAACACTGTATGGGAAAACTAGCATTTCAGAAATGGAAACACCAGGGTACACAACAGTATGTCATGTAGGAAGTCTGACAGAGAGCTGGCAACAGGAGGGACTTCCAGATTCCCGCTTTTAACAATGTAATTTGGTACGTTAAAAAACAAAATGCTAATTTTGTAGAACACTCTACAGTCACATAGCTAACTGCATTTGAAAAGGTTCAGGAAATCATCTAGCCCCCTATGAGCCCTACACTAAAGCACTACAAATCTAGTGGCAAGGGAAAAGCTTTGCTTTTAACAGTATTCAACAAGACACAAAAAGCACTTCAATAGCTGCATAGGCAGCTCTAAGAAAAATCTAGTTTTTGTACACTAGCAAACACAAGTCCATTGTTATGGTACTTGGGCATAAAAAGCAGCACACAGATCAATAATTCTGAACTTGAGTGTGTGCATGCCCAACATGCCTTGAGACAAATTTTATCCCAATTAACAAAAATGTATTACATCAATTATTCATTCAGGACAAACATGAAACTGAGCCAATTTTTAAAAAATCTCACATGATTATTCACTTGCACAAGTACCTAAACCAGTGTTTTCAAAAATGTGTGCTGGTTTTCAGATCAGCACTTGTTCACATTACTTAGAAATAGTAATCAGCATCCAGTATGGGAGTCCTAAACCCTTCATCTGTGCATGACATGATCACAAAACAAACACTACTTTCCCCCAATTTTTTCAGTACTTTTTTACACTACCTCCACAACCCTTTTTTTTGCTGAGAACAAAAAAAGGCATTTTGTTTTCAGTTATAGGACAGCAACAAGAAAAATAAAAAAAAGGGAGGGAGAAAAAAGGAAGCTATTATTCTGTGCATCTGGAGGGCATGCACTTGTTAAATCTCTATTTATGAGCCCAGACTACTTTTTTCTCACATATTGCCTCATGTTTTTTCCTTTGTCACTTCAGGGATCACTCAGTTCCTTTTATAGTCCTCAACCAGAAGAATTTCCCTAAAACTGTTACAAAGTGATGCTTTTCCTGTAATTGTACTTTTTCTTTGACTGATTCAAGGAAATAAATAAAGTAAAAAAACAAACAAATAAATAAATGTATTTATATACATAAAGGGAGAGAGATTCTTGCACAGGAACAAGTAAATCAACCATCCCATCTTCTTGCATTCCCCATAATTCAGACTTATTAATAGTTCAAAACACTTACTGCTGTGAGACAGAGTTTTAATTTAGACTAAATATTCTTAACATAGAAACAGAATTGAAATTATTTTAAACTTGCATATAATAATCTCCTTTGTGGAGCTTTCAACAGTTTCAATTTAAGTTATTGTTTTGCCTCCTTGTAAACAAGCAACATCTTTTTTCTTTCATGGAAAGACCTAATAAGTGCTGCTTCCCCACAAATTTCATTAACAAAAAAATTAAAAATAAAAATTGTTTATGGTAGTATTAATTCTTCTACTTGTGTACCTGCATTATCAGTCTCTACAGCTTGTTAAACAATACTTAACACCACTTAGCAAACAGAAGGTCTTACATACAACATGCAAATTAAATCAATTAATGTATTCTAACTGAAGCATTTCTAATTTTCCTTTGCAGAAAAGAAAGTAAGCACTAGTAAGAAGAGCTATGATAATCAAATTGAAAACCAATGGGTTTCACATTCCAGCCAGGGCTCACTTTGGTCACATACCCTTTTTAGCTCTCAGAGAAAACAACAATCCTTCTAAATTACAGATTCTGCAAACTGGGTGTATTTGTCTAAGACAAGGATTTTATTATTTTCATAGAATAGTCCAACAAATAATTTTTAAAAGATTCATAACAGAGACTTTATTACCCTTGGTCCCTAAGAACTTTGTGTTTTCAATCATATTTCTGCTCCTACTCAAGGCCTACAAAAGTGCACAGTAGTCACAAGTTTGCAAAGAAAAATTTTGAATTAGAAACAGCTACATTGAAGGGGCTCTATTTTGTATTTGCCACATTACTCGAAAATAACATACTGCTTAAAGTTTTTTAACAAATACTTTTGGCAAAACAGTCCAGCTGCAAACTTGCAACACAAATTAACCACTGCAAAACATTTTGTCTCTCCTAACTTCCAGGAACTCAAAATAATACCAGAAAATAACTTCTCAAAGTTTCCAGAATGGCTACACATATTAGACAAGGACACAGTATCTCTTTCCAGCCTGATGTTCTTGACTTCTATTTGTCACTGCTTTGCAGTTCAAACTCACTATGCTTCACTGCCCGTTCTTCTTGAGGTGTTTTGCAACCTCAGATTTTCATCAATTAAAAGGAGAGTAGTATTTTAAGGAAACATTAATTGAGCAGAAGGAATAAGGGATTAAATCTTCCCATCTTCAGTAAAACAACCTCTGTATTAAGCTTTGTCTTTGATCACTAAACCTTTGCATAAGCCAGTATAAAGGATAAAAAGGTCGCTTACTTGGACCAAGCAGATCCTCCCTTGTAAAAAACAACATATAAATAACAACAAAAAACCCCAAACCTCATGAAAAAATCTGAAAAAATCTATATAATGAGTCTTAAAGTGGAAATAGGCAGTCATGATTAACTGTGTATTCCTTATGGCAATAACTTAATTATACAGACTGAAACCACAGAGCTTTCAGAAAAGCTTCTTTAATTTACTGGATAATCCACAAGCAATTTCCTTATATGGCTGGAGAGAAATCACTGCTATGTGCACTAAAGCTGGAAGACAAATGGCCTTACAAACAGAAATCACTGTTACTAACTGGAATAATAAAAGTCTTGCATCACCATTGTTACACATTCCTTTCATATAAATGCATTGCATTCTCTTCTGAGTGTGATAAATCATGGTCAAATCATTACACAGTTTATTGAATTTATGTAAATTAACAGTGCAGCCTTACAGGGAAATGGGAGAAACAAAGGAGAGGCATTTAGGATTTTTAGTCTAAAAAAAAATCTTTAAAATTACATTAGATGTAAAAACCCAACATACAGACTTGAGCTTATATGCTTCAGATAAAAATGAAGACTTGCTTTGTGTGATCACTTTACAATGACGTGATGATAAAAGATGAAATACCAAACATAGTCTGGCTAATATTGACTGTGAATTCTGATCTTAAAATTCTAATGAATTCCTCTAAATATGACCATTTAGAACTTTTATTACTCAAGTAAACTACTTTTCTTTATGGCAAAGTTAGACCCCACTGAAGAGCAGCCTTCAGCACCAACAAATTCTGGTAGAATTTGATGGTTACAAAAACCTTTCTTAAAACTTGGTCCAACTCTTAACATTAAAGACATAACAAAATCCTCACAATGTATTTTTCTTCTGCTGGAGGCAGCTCCAGGAGTATTTACTGTTTGCTATGCACTTGAGAGGCTACATACTTTCATTTTTACTGCAAAGTGTTTTGGGATGGGTTTCTCCATTTTTTCCCAATTCTTAATCATCTTTTGAAGTAAACAGATCATATATTTAATATATTTTCACACATTCACTCACATAGTTATAAACACTCACACTCTCACAGTTACACACACACTCACCATTTTCATACTGCAAATGGTCAACTACAATCAGACTACAGTAAAATATAATTCAGAATTTTAAAATCTCAAGCTTCTGAATAAAACTAAATCAGCTGCTTATGTTCTGAATGCTAGGCCCATGATAAAACAGACAAAGCATGGTTAGCTGCCTGAATTTAAAGATTTCCTCCCTTACTGATACACCTATTTTTCATTTACTATGTATGTACACCATAAATTTCTAAAAATCAGGCAGTACTCATTCTAAAGCAAAGCAGCTCAGAATCTGGCACAAAAGAGCATAACTCAATGATTAGGTTGACTTTTACAACTTTGTCTATGGAGAAAGTGAAAAAATTGCCACAGCCATAAAAGAAGTAATTTTTAGTACCAGGGTTCAAACAGACCCATAAATAAAGCTACACTCATCCACATCACTAGAAAAGTCACAATAAAGAATTTAAACTATTGGGAAAATATTATAAATAATCCTTGCAATCTATGAAATATGAGAATTTACTACTGCCTTTGGCAATTCCTGGCAGCAATGCTTACCTGGCAATCATCCAACTTGAAGATAACAGGCTAATGTAATCCCTATTTTTCTTCTATTCAAAGTGTAAAGAAATCCTGATTTAATTAGACTGCCTTCCTTTTTTGCACATACAACATGCTTAAAAATATTCATGGATTTAAGTTTTCTTACTTATTAATCACATCAAACCAATTTCAGTGTATTTTGGACGACATAAGGATACAGGCTCTAAAAAATTAAATCCTCGTTCTTACCCAGAACATTTCCTGCAGGTACCTCCTCAAGATCTTCAAGCTCTCTTCCCATAAGTAAGTAGAGGTTCTCCAAAGTGCAGCACGTCATATGGGGAACTGCTGGCAGATCATCTGTGGCACAGCACTGGGATGACAGCTACAAAGAGCACAAAACCAGCATCTGGATGTCTTTCACTTAGCTCTGATAAAAACTTCTTCCACAAAACCTCCTTGCATTCCAAAGCAAAAAAATACAACCTAAAGCATTTTCATCTCAAACCTTAGATGTTAGAAAGCAACACACACTCCCAAAAATCCAGACTAGAGGCAAACACGTGAATGTTACCAGGAAGATAAAAAATAATGCTTTCTTTGGCAAATTTTAGGTGTGTACTACTTCTACCTCACTTTTCATTATCACTGGAAAAATAAATGTTTTGAAGGAAATTCAGAAGTAATGAACTTCCTTGATCAGAATCTCAAAACTTTTAACACCAGTTTTTCCCAATATTGCTGTGCACCTTCTGTACCCTAAAAGAATTGCCTTTTCTTTCATTGTGGTTTTTTTTTTTTTTTAACAAAATATACACATATTGCATTTATGGTTAGTTAATACAACACTGTACTTAAAAATGGAAATGTTACGGTTTATAATGAGTTTACAGGCGCAATCAGCTATTAGCACAGTTACCTAAATTACTTTGATACTTTTTAGAATTATTCACTTCAACTTTTTTATCTCTTTTGAGGGAGACACATGGAAGAAGTTACATCATCAGTGTTTCAGAAGAATTCCAATTTACTGCAACAGTTCACAGTCACCTCTTACCTTATGCAAAGACTCAGCAGGATCATATTTTGGTCCTAAAACAAAGATTTTTTGCCCTCTTTTCACCACGCCACTGAACACTCTGGCAAATGCAATGAAATATTCCTTGGCTGCTTCTTCTTTCACTGCCTTTGAGGTCATGCTGTCTTCTTGACTAGTGAGCTGTTGCTCTTCACCTAACCGGTCAGAAAAAATATATTAAGCATTAAAACACTTTCTATCTCATTATCTAGAGGAAAAAAAATAAATTGTATATTATATTGTCACATGTGGTGAATCACAGAATTTTTCCAGTTAAAACAGACCTTTAAGGTCCTGAAGTCCAACCCAGCACTGCCACAAACCCATGTTCTTTAGCGTAACATGTTTTATAAATATCTCCAGGGACAGGGACTCAATGACTTCCCTGGGAAGCCTCTTCTAATGCTTTATACTTCTGGTCAAGAAATTTCTCCTCTAAATCTTCCCTGACACAAGCTGAGGACATTTCCTCTTGTCCTACCACTTGTTACTTGGGAGAAAAGACCACCCCTCACAACTGTTACCCACAATCCAGTCCTGTTGTTCACACCCTGCTTTTTGTACCAGTTTTGGCTGTTTGGCATGGAAAGTCACTCAGTTTTTAGCAGAGCATCTCCTTGAAGCATCATCTCCCTTCAAAGACTCAAAGTACCAAGATCAAGCACATTCTCAGGCCAAGGAACATCGATCTGTGGCACTATTTCACCATTTATGAACTGCCAGCTTTCTCTCAAATCCCTCCTCACTCTGCCTCAGTTCCATGTATTGCACTTTGAACTGGCACCTGGATAATTCACAATATGAATTTGTCAAGTGCCCCTTGGCAACGCCAAAACACCACAACTAAACATTTTCCTGGACAAACAGCTATTAAGGTACCACACACCTTTGGTATCACCAGCACTCCCAGATACTTCAGGTGAATTTTCACTTGGGGGCTTCTCTGACTGCTCCTTCCCTTGACTTGCTGCCAATTTCTCTGCGTGCCTTCGTTTGGCAAGTTCACGCCGATGAGCAAGTTCTTCTTGAGTTAATGGCCTACATTGTATTTTAAAACATCAGTGTTTGGTAATTAAATTAAATAATTTAATTTTATAAATTAAATAAGAGTAATTAGAATACTATATTTGACATAAGTAAAAACTCATGCAGAATGCCTTTTGTCCCCCAATATTCAGCTAAAATTAGCAAACTCTTCCTCTACCATATTTAGACTTTCATTTTTCTTGCAAATACATAGAGATCAAATACTGTCATTTTTAATTACTCATGTTATCTTTATTACTTTAAGGAAATCTTTGCAGCAAGTGCTCAAATGCAAGGAAAAGTCTCTGCTTGTTAAAAGCTCCCTTTCATAAAGTGAATAAGTCCATTAAGGTACAAAATCTAAAACTGACAACAACAACAAAAAATAATTTTAATAGTCTGATGCATCCATCTATCCACTGGTATACCCTGTCTTAAAGCAAAGTCCTTCAAAGTATGATTCAGAGCAATAAATAAGATAAATAATATTATCAACATTCTCATGTGAGGCAAGATAAAGAGACTTGTTTGTCAATGCAAGCATTTTAAACTGCAAAGTGTTATTCATTCATTACACATATATGAAATCTTTCAGCATTGCCCAAAACTGTCCACTTGATTTTTAAATCTGGCCCTAAATAACAGTATGTTATATGATGTTATCTTCTAATTTAATCATTTTAAAAATAGAAAACAAATTCAGACACTAGTCATCTTCTCTTTTCAGTTATTTCTGTTTCCACTAATTTCCCATGTAAATGAGGGGAACCTAATCATTACAGATACATCTATGAATAATCTATTCTGTTTAGCAATTTCACTATCAACATATTTCCAAGTAATGTGCTGTTAAGTGCCTAAATTAAAAATAATCTTTAGTGCTGTAACTTAAAAGCAGAAGAAATAATTAAGTTATGCAGACATTATTTCTTAATGGAACCAGAATGCTTTCAATGTTGGTTTTGTCTTTTTTTCTTTTTTTTTTCCACTGGAAGCCATGGACCTATATTGCTTCCCAGCACTAATAAAATTCCAACATAATAATCAATGTATTTTTTATATTATATTAGTATTCTTAATGAAATTCTAACTCCAGAGGAAAACAGAAGCCTATCATAAAATATGCATTTCTACAACACAAATGGACAAACTAATCACCAAGTCTCAGACCTTGACTTCAGCTGAAGGAGGTGAACATAATCCCACAGCAACACCTCACCTACAGGAATTGTCCTGCATTTGCTCACATAACAGATACAAAACAAACAGTCCTTAGTGTTAAGATGGTTTAGGATTTTTTCAATCAACTGCATCAAGCACACAGCATTAAAACAGAAAGTGCCCCATGAGCAGTTTTAGCTCATTAAGTAGCCTTGGACAAGTCACTTCCCCTCTTCCACCCCCACATTTACAAACACAAGTCAAGATTTCCTGAACAGCAACAACAGTAATGAATGATAAGGGGGAGAAAACCACAGGAAGCATTATAGCAGTAAAGTCATCTTTGTTTACAGAAGAACCATATAAATATGATCTCTACTAAAAAAAAAAAAAAGCACAGAAAAATGAACTCACTTTGCTATATCAACTATTGCAAACTTTGAATAGGGAAAACCCCTGTTAATCACAGGTCAAAGGTTTAATGTGCAGTCAGTAGAAAGAGTTACTGGACACCTATTCTGCTCTTAACTGGATTAATTAGGGGCAGGAAGTCTTGAACAGATTACATGGCTGAGATCAACTCACTGCCAGTAAGATTTTTATTTATATCATAATCAGGATGGTTTTCTGCATAGAACACCTTCGGCAGAGACTTAATTTAAAAAATGAGACACTTCATTAATCAAAATTCTACACAGAACTTGAAATCACTGGGAACAGTTGCTTATCTTGAACCCAAATGTTCAATTTGAAAGAGTAAGGAAACCATACATAAGTTAAAAATCTCTCTAAAAATTACCTAAGAGAGGCCCCCAGGATAAAATGTCAGAATTTGAAGCACAGACTTTTAGAACTCAGAATCTGGGACAGACACATTGCATGTTATAGAAAAGGAGAATGCAAGACAAAAATCACCACTTCAAACTTCTTAGCAACTTAGGTGGTTTTTTTTAAGGAAAAAACCATCTCTTAAACAGTCATGACAGAATTAAGAATATGTTTCTCTAAAATTTCAAATACTGTGGTCTTTCTGCTTGCCTTGTTTATTTTACTGCTAAAGAGAGTGAGGCTTAACAATACAAAATGCAAAGCAGATGGTGGAGAAGAAAACTTTTTCATGATTTTTTTTTCCTGAAGGCAGCTGTTCGAAGTTATTTAAAGGTCTGGAATGTCAGAAAAATTTCTAGAGGAGATAGATTGATAGGGAAAGTACAGATCAGACTGCCAAGGGTGTCATAAACAGTCTATATATGATGACATAGTATACATACAGGGACTATGTATGCATTCCAACACATCTGATTGTCCAAAAATACTTTCCATTTTTGTAAATAATCCTGAGAGTAAAAGCAAAAAGTTTCTTTGCTTTTTTCCACTTTATATGGTATTTCTCAGAGTATCACTGTATTTAGGTGTCAAATAACCCTAAGCACAAAGATTAAAGGTACCTTAAGATTCTGAATGCACTGGTCTAAGTTGCAATACATATAAACACACTTAATAATACTCTCATTTTGATAAAAAAGCAGATTGAGTGTAGGTGGGACTTTAACTAGCAGGTACAACCTAGACTTCCATCGTGGTTTCTGTCACCACCAATTTCTACAAAATTAGTCACTCTCAGTAGTATCATTAGAAACTGCAAAAAGAAAATGTTGTCAAATTCCCATATAGAGTTGTAACACCATCAAGCAGAACACAGAACAAGATTAATGCACATAAGGCACTGGATTTGCAACAAAACCAGTTTCAAATTATACCCTGATTTATTCAATTTTTCCAGTTAGCAAAACCATAGCAAAACCAATCAGAAGCAAAAACAATTTTGAAAAGCTGCCTACATACACCAAAAGAAAGATGTTTCTTCTTCCCCCCTTCCCCTTTTTCGCTCCGTAAGAAAGAAAAAACAGCCTCATGATATTGGCAGAAAAAAAAAAGGCAACATGCAGTCAAACAAAAACCAACAAATAAAAATTCTGTAGTAGAAACAGATTCCCTGATTCCAGAGAAATGCTACAGCACCCAGACACTGGAACTCAGCACAAGTAATGGAGCTTGCACAGAAGGGTGATCACATCATTAACAACTCATCTTAAACTCAAACATGTGGTAAACAAATGCTATGGAAATAATAACATGGGAAAGGGTATAATACACATGCTATTGGCATTTAATAGATTGTTGATTAAAGGCATTAGATTTCAGGTAATGTGAGCAAGCTCCTGCTGACTACACTTCCATGATTCCCACACTCCCCCAGGGCAGTACATTTAGTTCAAACTGAATGACAACTAAACTTCCTCATGCAATCAATCCTCTGAACATGACAGCTTCTCTACTCTTTCACATTATCAAAGACAGACTCCAATCGAAAGCAGTTCAAAAATTCAGAGTGAATAATCAGAACAAAACTGCCAAAGAAATTTGTCTTTGATTGTTGAAGTGTTATGTTTATGTTTTTAACCTTCAGACCATTTTATAAAGGAAACACCACAGTCAAAACATCCACTGATTTCCAAAAAACTAATAGTACTGCCAACAAATGTCTGTGATGCATCTCTCATGCCAGGAACAATGGTTTTCAAGCTCTGAGAATGCTTTCTCTCCATACAGTTTTTTCCAGTTTAAACTGCATGAGCTCATGGACAGATGTTTAACTTCACAAGGTGTGGATGGAGTAATTTCTGATAACATCTTTAAATTCATGTGATTTATAGAGAATCCTATTCATGACTCTGCTTTACAGAATTAAGTTCTAGTGAACCATTGGCTGCTGCTCTGCTCACCTGGCACTCAAAGAATCCTTTCAACAACATCCCTAAGGACAGCTACATTTCAGCACAGGGTATGTCCAGTGGTCTCCCTAATCCTTTACAAGCTCATTAATTTCTGGATTGAACTTTTTAATGTCTATGGAACAATTCCCATTCACAGACTAATGTACATCTACTAAGATCATTTATTATTAGTTCTATTGCAATGGGACTGGTACACAATTCACAGTAGAAATAAATGTGTTAACACAAAAGCAACAACTGAAAATTATCCAAATCACAACATACATAAAATTTCATACAACAGTCTTACAGGACTCTTTCAGCAGGGAATACTCAACTGTTTGTATTACATTATATAGCAGTTATCATTCATTCTGAGACACGTAATGAAATAAGGTATCAATCCCAAGCTGTCAAACTCTGCCTGGAAAAACACTCCAGACTAATAAAGTGATCTCTGATTTATCTCACATGCTGCATGTGAAAAAAAAAAAAAAAAAAAAAAAATTTGAAGTAAAACTCTTCCACAACGTTACAAGCTTTACTCACTTAAGCTCACCACTACACAAACTATAGTATGTCCAGAGATTCAAATTTCAGCCATTACTCTGTATTTTGCTCTTGGATCAGTTGCCAAGCTCTTAGCCAGATTCAAGTGTATATTATTACTGAAATCTATTTCATGATAACCATAACGGGTGTTAATTTTTGAAAAGCATCTATTAGTTATGCAACTGGATGCCAAATTCAGATGCAAACCTGTAAATCTGACAGCCCATTCAGATGATACATGCCCTATTCATTTCTAATGCACACACTACAATTTAGAACAAACTGCAAATGAAAATAGAACATGATGGATTCTGATCACACTGAAGCCGCTGCAAGTCATATTGCCTTAAACATAGAAATTAATTTACTTGCAAGAAGACAGTAATTTCTTACAGAGCTTGGAGCTTTATACAGGTTCTCATTTTGATCAATGTCATTTCAGCTGAAGATTTGGCAAAAATCACAGTATTTTTTTCCCAATACACTTTTTATAAAACATTAGAAAGAAAAATGAAGCACACTACAGTCTGTTTGTTTAACACATGCTAACAAGCTGTAGCACAAAACAATGAAACAACTATCACCGTAATTTCATGCAGAATTGTATGGGGAAGTGTCTATTTCAGCGTGACATATAAGAGAAAAAACAGTCCTGATTTCAAGCTGACTGAGGAGAAAGAACCTTTCATATTATCTGGAGGAAAATAGGAGAGGTATTATAGCTTTTATATCCCCCAGGCAGTAGTGAAACATAATTTTAGTGCACTGTCTTATCTGTTCAACAGACTTTTCTTTATTACCACTAGAAGGAAGAAATAGAATTTCTTCTGTACACTTTTATTTACATTATTCAGCCTTATAAGATGGACTTGAGGTAAAAAAGGATTTGCTTCCTGTTGCTCACGTGGCACTACATGACTGAGATCTACACATAAAGCTTCACTAAGTAAGTAGATGAATTCATCATAACAAACATATGATATTCAGTTTATATTTTCTAACATTTTGCATTAAATACCCTTAGGGATTAGTTGGAAGCAATTGCAATTAACTACTAAATATTTCTCTTTTACACTGGGTTATATAAAGATAGAATTCTGAATCTCAAGAAAAGCAAACTAGTACATTTATATACCCTGTACCTAAATGCCAGGCTTGGCTTTTATTTCTACATCTACACTCGAGCATTCTGTCTTAGACTAAGGTTCAATATCACACACCAGTAGAAATGAGAGCAAGAAACAGCACATGATGAATGAACACCTAATATTGCACACAGAAATACAGAATAAATAACCACAGGCATCATCAAATAACCATTACATAAAGCAAGTGGAGGAGAGGTCCTAATCTGTTCATCTTCTCAGCCCAACCAACAATTTACATTTGTGCCTGACTTGGTGTGAATTCGCAAATAATTTCAGAAGATCAGACAGAAGAAACTGGAAGACAAAACACTTGCAATTTTCATTTCTTTACAAAACCTGGTAAAGACTAATGACATAGCAGTACCATACAAAAAGTCAATTTTCAAATCTTTTCAAGGAAAGATAAATACAAGCTGACAACCTGCTTTAACTTGACAATGAACAATTTTCCCATGTATTCTGCTATTTAAACAGTAAAAGCAAAATCATACAGCTTTGGTATAGAATCTATTAATTTTAAAGTGACCTTCAAGGAGGTATTAGTTGCCAACAGCAGTCTCAAAGGAGGTTGTTTTAATTAAAAATCCATCCTTTGTTATAATTTACTGTACACCCTGGACTTAGAAGAGCTTTTTGCTTTTCCCAACTTATGCTTAGTAAGTATTACAAGCAGATGGCAGAAATAAGGCAAACTATTAAAAATTACAAAGTCAGTTTGAATCTTCTAACAAAGTTACGAAAAGGTAACCTTACCTAGCACTACCTCACAAAAAGAAAAAAGATATTAGCATAGATCTACATTGCTTCCCTCTGGAAGTAGAAGACAAGTCTTGCAAAAAAAAAATCTGGAGAAAACTCTTAGATTTTTTTTACAGGCTTTAACAAGCTTAAAATCAGTCCTTCCCCACTCTTAAGGGATGCAAATAACCTTAGGTGAGCCCAGCAGACAAACATCAAGATACACTAGAGCACAGTTATGGCTCCTCAAAATTACCATGTAAGTGAAACACACAACATTGTTCATGTTCTTCAACAGGAAAATGGGAAACAATTGCTAATAGACACAGTGTAGATATTCTCTGTTTCTCCCCATGTTCAGGCATTCTTATGGAGCACCCTCATGGAATGCCAGTTTAAATACTGGATCTCACATGCTCCACTCAACCATCACGCAATTCTGTCAAGCACAATCTTCACTGAGTAACTGCAAATAGCACACAATGACCAATACAATTAAAAATATGCTCAAGAACCACAGGTACACAATGCTGTGTTTTTAAAACACTTGGATTTTGTTCCCTGGAGATTGCTTTCCTTCATTAGAACTAACCTCCTTTTCCAATTTCTTCAAGAACTGGCTACCCTGATTAACAAATCAATTATTGAGAAATACACATTTAGCTCTATTGCTATTTTTCAATTAATAGAAGCCAACTGTCACTTCAAAACAAATCTTAGACATTACCTAATCAGCAAAAATCACACACTACTAATAATGACTAACTCTCTCAAAGAAAGACACACGTGATTTCATTTTAATGTTAGCTAATTAGCAACTAATTGAATTATTTCATATGAAGGCCAGCAAGAGATACTTTTCACACAAACTACAGAGCAAGACAGTAAAATTTTCAATGCACTGAATAAACAGGGACAAAGGAAGGAAAGTAACTAGGATACTGAAAATTTCTCTGTCTGGCATATGTAAAAACCACCTTTGCCCCTATTTCACATACTCATCACCTCAAAGACTCGCGATTCTCCCAACAAATAAAAAACCAGGTCATTATCAGTGACAGAAGAGCCAAAAAATGATGGCTTCGGTGCAGCAGTCTCTGCTAACTGGAGCCCACCCCCAGGAAAGGAGACAAAGCAGGAATGGCGCTGCCTGCCACACCTGGGAGAGCTCCTGGCTCAGACACTTCGGGACAGCGCTGGAAGCAGAACTGCACCACCTAGTGCCGGCTGAGCCCTGCACACCGCATCCCTGCCTCGGTGCGAGGGAACAGCCCGGGGAGGAGCTCTGCTGCAAGGTCTGCAGCAGATAACCCTGGTAAGAAACACCTGAAATCCAGCTAGCAAGGGTGATAAAAAGCTGAGGTAGTAGTGAAGTTTTCAATATTACTACAGTAGCAGAACTGGTTTTTGCACAAAGATTAAACACAGTGTAATTTAGCAGGAAAATTGTCATTTTCTGTATTACTTTGCTGTACAATGTGACAAACCACGAAGTCACAATCCCTCCCAACATGTAAAATGGCCAGTTAACATAGAAGTTGCTGACTGAAAACACTCCAGAGGCTTGGAGGGATGAAAGGTTAAGATGAACCCCATTCTTGTAAACTCATCAGAAAAGTACATTTCATCTGCAGAAAAAGCTGGTGGTTAAAGCAGTACACTTAAGTGTGCCAGGAAAATGGGATCTAGAAGGACCTATTCCTCAAAGAAAACAGGATGGCTATTAAACAACAAAAAGCTGTAACAAAAAATCTTCCAAATCTCCCAGAAAAAAATCTTTGGAAGTGCATTAGTGCCCTTCAAATCACTGTAAAAAGCCAGTCAAGATTTGCACTACTTTAATCAACTCATTGTATTTTGCTGTTGCAATGGGCAGGACCATCACTGAGCTGCTGTGCCCAGTTTCATGGGAAGTGTTCCTTGGTACAAACACAATCTGCTGTGACCACCCCAACACAACCTTGCTGAAAAACCAAGCACATTTTACAAGCCCATCATTTCCACCAGACATCCTGAAACTGCTCACACTGCACGCATTAGGACGATACCTTTGGACAACAGTACTATTCTCCAACAGATTTGCTGTATCTTCTAAAAGTATTATGATTAAACAAATCACCCCCTGAACTCATTCAGAAAATCTTTACTTGCAGAAAAGACTTGACTGCATTTCAGTAATTCATTAATTATTTTCTCAGGTCTTAACCAACTTGTCCACGCCTTCAACATAATTTTTTCCCCAGAAGCAACTAACACAGATCAGAAAGTATCACACTGCATTTTCCTACCTTGGTTTATTCTGTGGCAATGCCTTTGCATCAACAGGAAACATTTTGGAAACAAAGACAATAACTGGGGCTGTTTCTTCACTACTGCATTTCATAAAAGCTGAAAAAAACCAAATGGAAGTTATTTTCATATTTTTTCCCCAAAAGTATGGACAAAGCTTTGACTTTACATTAATTTTGTAGGCATTACTGTTTATTTCCAGTTTCAATAGATGATATGCTAAGGACAAACCAACAGGAAAAAAGTAGAAAATTTCTCTGGCCTAACCATTTGATAACGGTGCCTGTATCTTCAAGTATGTTTTGTAATAAAATGAGCAAGACTTCAAAAACAGAACCCTTGATAAAAAAGTATATATACCCAAATTAACCAACTTGAGTTTACAGGCTGATTTAGATCATAGTGGAAACCAGGGAGCAGCACAGGATTAAAACAGAACACTATTTATTCAGTACCTCAAAGTATTCTCCTTGCTGGGAAACAATTTCAACAGCCTTTCAATTTGATGCTCACATCTCATTTTAATTCACATTTGATACCTCATCCTCTTAGATTTCTTGAAGCTCTCCTCAAAACGCTGCACTATGATTAATAATTAATTACTAAAAGCTAATCAATACACTTGCAAAAATTAAATTCAAATTCAAACCACTGCTGGCTAAAAATTAATGATTTTAATATACAAGTTAGCAAAATATTCAATTCTCAATTGCATAACCACTTTTACTGTTGAGAACTAAAAACACGTATTAACCTTGTATTCTTGTAGAACCCCCAGTTTCAGAGTCCTGGACTTTACATTACCTGCAGCTTAAGCTGTCTAAAATCCAGGAATATATGGGATGCAATAAAAATGCATGGCCATAAAACTATGACATGTCAATGACAAATATCAGCAAAGTTACTGGAAGTGGAATATTTATAAATTTACATGCAGATTACTACACATCTTTCAATCCAAAGACAAACAAAACCACCAGGACCACCACCATTACCCTTCATGTCAGTGGGAGAACACCTACTCACCACTTTTCAGTTCCCGAGTTTCTGGTGGCAAAGAATCAAATGTTCTTGATCCAACACACATCAGCTTTTCCACCCTCTCTGCTGTGATGTCCAGAGGACTGGGAATTTTATTACACACCATGGCTAAAACACATTGCTAAGGATACATATTTGTATTTTCTTACTGAATGCCACCAATAACACAAATGCTTTCAATGCTTCTTTAATTGAGCCTCGTACATGAACTGCCAGCAGCAGCAGATCCCAAATCCAGCTGTTGTCACAGTGCACTCAGGTCCCTCTCAGGCCAGCAACAATTTTTTGCTATTTAGGAGGGGTGGCCTGTCCTAAGGGCAGCTGGGAAGCTAAAAACAGCACCACTGGGGCAAGATTTACAGAAGTAATTAGTATTTATACATCAGTAATTTGTGCACATCTACCATAATATAAGATAGATCACATTATAAACAATGTGCAAAGCTGACAAACAGCAAAGGCTGATTTTGAAATAAGAAATTGTCTAATTACCTCCAGTTTGTTTCCTTAAAATAAGATATGCAAAAACAAAAAGTTGGCAGAAATGTAAAAATAATGGTAGATACATAACTTTTAATGTTATAAGCAAGAAGATAGGTCCAGCCAGCTTAGGCACAAACATTAAAAAAAAAAAACCAAATTATACCAAATCACACACTGAAATATGTGAGCACACTCTGAAGTCTGGGAATGGCCAATAGAAATAAAAATCAAATCTTTTTTAAGGATACAGAGGATTGCATCAGATATTGGTAGCCACTGGCTACAAATGGCATTTAGATGAACTTTTGGGTCTGCATGCCGGGACTCCCGGGCACCAATTCTCAATCCCAAAGAGGTGACTATCTTTTCTATTTTTTCTTTGTCTCTGTAAGAAAAATAATAAATAGATAAAAAACCCACAGAAGCAATTTATAACCAGTATCTATTATTTCTGAGTATTTTAAAAAAACACCAAAGCACATGGAAAGAGACGCCTTGAAAACTTTATAGATGTCCTCACCTTTTCATAACAGCCTCATACAGACTCCAAATGTTGTCCAGCACCAGCTGCACAAACAAAGGTTTCTTTCCTTTTGACTGGTAGAAGATAAAAACAGCTCATTACCAGCAATTCCTCACTTCTTCAACAGGCTTAAGACTGCACTTTTCACTATGAACATGTAAAACTTTTATTCAAAATCAAGAAGTCTGACTTATAAGAATGGTATAAGGCACAAAATAAACATGAAATTTGAAAGTGGAGTACAAGGGTTTCAGCTTCAAAAAAAGGACCTGATAAATATGGCACATGACTACCTTGAGCCTGCTTATCAACCCTTTTATAACTATTCATCCTCACCTATGTAAACAGCAAAAAAAATCACAATTACATGAAAATACAGAAACTAGTCTCTCTTCCCTTAACTTTCAATGGTGGAAATGTTTAATGTTAGAGAAGTGTAGTTCTCAGACCAAAGCTTCAGTACAGCATTCACTGGAAATTCCCTACAGCAAAAAAGTTTGTTTAAATCCTAAATCCCAAGAAATGTGAATATCCTAAACCATTAGCTGTGGAAGAGCTCTTCACAGAGACCCATTACCCATTACTCTTGTCTCTACACTGTTAATCTTCCTTTCATCTTGTGTGTTTCACTGATGCTGAAACCTTGAAGCCATGTCCCTTATTTAGTGAGCATGGTTAGATGAGATTTCCTCCAGGCAGCATTTGAGTGGTCAATTTTGGAATGTTTTATGCTCCAAGAGTTGTTGCAAGGCTGTCCCAGTGACTTTACACCTCCAGTAACACTGAGTCAACAGGCACTGAGGTCAAGTTTCAGAATACAATAAGGAAAAAAAAATAACCCCAAAATGAAAATCAGGTTATATTTTTTGACACCCTCCATACCTGATCACCTTTCATTATCTTCTTTGCTTTTGTGTTTAGATAATAATCTCCCCATAAAGTCTTCAGAAGTACCGCAGGCTTGATTCCAATTTTTTTGCTGTACAGTTTGGCAAAATGTTCAATTCTAAAAGCAAAGAAGACATATCTTGAGGAAGTGCAATGTTTTTTACAACAACAGCTTATGTGAAAATCACATAAAAATCTCAAATCCTTGTTTTACTCCCACTTTTCCAATTGTCTTCACTTTAGTTCACATTGTTTAACATTTACACCTGCAAAAATATTGAGTCATAACAGATCAAAAACATCAACAGTATTTGAATGGATTTGTTTTGTTTCAAGTCAACTTCAAGGCTTTACTTGAAGTAAACATTTGTGTACTATCCCCTCATCAAAAACCAAGATGTTAAAAACCAAGCATTCTTTTGAGTCACACTTGAGCCTTTAGATGGTGGTAATTATTTTTAATGAACCACTTATGAAACTTCTTGTTGTTTGAATCATAACTTTAATAATGAGTAAACCCAAGAAAATTATATAAAACTGTAATGCCATAAGTGTGCTGTAAAGCCAATTATGCTGTTCAGCAGTCCCCATCAGTTAACAAAAGCAGCCTGCTTCAGCCCAGAGAGGGAGTCCTGAACATGTTATGGCTTCCTTGCTGAAAATGTTTAATGAGCAGGAATAGAAAATATTTCCACATATCTGCTCCCTGTGCATGCAGGCAAATGCACACAACCGCAACAATCTTTTTACAGAACAGAGCTATTTGATAATCTTTTCTTTGAAATTCAGAATTCTTGAGTTTTTACACAGCTAAAAAAAGGACCTGTCCCTGTTAGCAACACATAAGCTGTGAGTTCTGAATTAAGCCCAAAGAGATTTTCCAGAAACTACCTAAACTCTCAATTCAGGGAGAACTTTCAAGATTCTTGTGCCAGCAGCTCCTGTATATACATTAATGGCATTTTTCAACACTTGAGGATTATGAGAAAAGCATATGTACCTGCCACACTGGATGAGGCTGGCACTGCCTAACAAGCTAATTTTTTTCTGCTAATACCTTCAGGAAAAGAACTCACAACAAAGAAACAGCAGTCAAGACTTTCCACAATTAAGAAAAAGCTTCACTGATTCATATTTCAGCACACAGTACTGTAGCTGGCAGTACAGAAGAAATTCTTGTAAGTAATTAAGTAATACTTTCTTTCCCCCCTCCATTGTATGATTTTTCAGAGTCAGGGCCTGACAGTTCATCAGAAGAAACAAAATAGTCTTGAAAGATAATTAAACTAAAATAGCCCATTTTGTTTTCCCTCCCCTCTAAAGTGACAAGAGCTGTTTGTGTTGGACAACAAACTACACATGGCACCTGATTTACAGTCTGACTTTGATTTAAAAATCCTGGAAATCATTTTCTTTAAGGGCTCTGCATACTCGAGACATTCCCTGTGTCACCACCGAGCGAATCACTCCAATTCCAATTCCAGGATGAAGACAACGCCTCCACCTCGTGGCCAGCGACCAGAACACGGGCACTGCTCCCAGCCTGCTGCCCTCCAACCCAAACAGTGAACCTGCACCAGCCCCTGCCCGCCTGCAGCTTCTGGCCTTGCCTGCTGCAGTCTATCCAACAGCAGCAAGCAAGAAAATACTGTTAACCAGGCTAGGCTGGACCCTACTGTGGACTCAAAAGCTCAAAACACAGGGATCCCTGTCACTCAGATCATTTATGCACAGCTACATAATCTAATAAACATCTTTAGAAACATTTCAGACACAACTGAAATACTTTAAGATTAATGGCAGTAATCAAATTTTTTAAAAAGTCAGTAATTAAATCTCAAACTTACCCAAAGCCCCAGCCATCAATTGCACTGGCAAACACCACATTTCCATGTTCTGGTGAAAAATAGAGATGTGAATCATCAGTGTCTTCTAATCCAGTGCTCCAGTCATAAACTTGATCTCCTGGGGATGTGTCTGAAACGGTTTCACTTTCTGTTTCTTTTTCAGCTCTTTCTTCAAGCACTTTGGAGGTAAAAAGTGTTCCAGTGACTGCATTGATCTAGAGAAGGGTATGTAAATTCAGATTCATTCACTCTTTCACAACCCTTGCAATTAAAATATAATTTTCCCACCCTCAAAAACATAAAGAGAGAAGATTTTTTAACAAGGTAGCATGCCTGGCAATTAAAACACACCTAATTCTACACATGTGAAGACCACAGGAGTTTATGAGGCTGATGTTCTGACATAAACACCATGCAGTTTCCAAGTCAAAGTCAGCCACACCAGGACTGAATCACACAGAGTATCACAGGTAACACACTCTGTCTCTCACAACAAGGAATGGTGAAACAGGAACTTGTTTCTGCCAACAAAGCAAACAACAGAGGGCAAAGGGAAACCAGGCAGATAAATGCTCCCTACTGAACTCGGGGGAAAAAGTTTGAGAGCAACTTAAACCGTGATTTAAAAGATGAAACAACTTTAGTCCTACACAAATCCATCAGTATCAGGAATCGTCTAACATTTGTTTACTTCCAGGAAGTTTAAGTAATTTAACAGAAAAACAAAACATTCAGCACATTACTTCTAGAAATGAAGACTTTTCCTGGTGACCTGTCAAGAGGCATTTACTGCTCTTTTCTCCATCACAGGCACTCTGAATGAACCTCAAAACCAGCCAGGAATAAGATGCACCTCAACGTTAAAAATCAGACTGGATGTTACACGATGCCACAAAATCTGCTGTGTGAAATGACCCCTCAGCACAAATACCTGTTCTAAGATATTCTTAAGGTGCAAATATGCTTCCTGAGGGGTGAGCTTCAGCTCCACAATCAAGCGGTCGATTTTGTTGATCACCAGGACCGGACGGATATTTTCCAGCCACGCCTGCCGCAAGACTGCTTGAGTCTGAGAAGGAAAGAGTTTTAAATAAACACATTACAGAAAGCCTGATAGTCCCAAAAAGACAGAACATCAAAAAAAATTCAAATAGAATTCTAAAATTCAATAAACATATAATGAAGGACAGGTTGACACTCAAACCAGAAATTTGACTCCCATGGTGTACAGTGTTAGTTATTGATTAATTCTGCAGAACAGTGGGATTTCATGGCAAAAACACCCATAATAACAAAAAAAACTATTTAGGAAAGTAAGCCATGAAAAAAAACCCTCATTATTTTGTATATTCTTTTCCAAACCCTGAAAGCCCATATAAATATATGAAATTATTTCCCTTAAGACTTTTCTCCATCAAAATATTACCTGAAAATGGCATACCCACTGTTTCAACCCTGCATCTCTACACCCATTCACCAGCACTGTTCAGTTTTCCAGCACAACTATGATTTTTACTACTCACTCTTATACCTCAGCTGCATTGTCATTCATTAAAAGTTTTGTAAAACTTCTTAGACAGCTCATCTTTTATTTCTACACAACCCACTTCAGACTTTGTCTACTCCACTCTTTCTCTGCTTAACACACTTTATTTCACCTGTGGACAGACTCCTTCAACAGCATCCACCACTATGATGCAACCATCACAGAGTCGGACAGCAGTAGATACTTCTGAAGAAAAATCCACGTGCCCTGGGGAGTCTATTAAATTGATCAGATACTCCTGATCACCTAGGATCAAACAATAAATTAATATTTCAGAACAGATTTCAAAGATATTTCTTCCAGCCACCCAGTTATACTGCTTCAGCTATTATTTTTTAATGTCCTGACACTAACTACACTATAAAAACCCTTACAGCACAATGTTACAGGTACCTCAACCAAGCAGTAAGACTGTAGTAAAACTTGTGTTTTTTTGAAAGAAGGACTTGTCTTCAAGTGACATTAATTCAAGACTTAAGATCAAAATATACATATTTATACCTAAAATAAAAGATAAGGCAACTACTCTCATGGCCTCCACTCGGAGATATGATTGAAGATGTTTTTCCTGACCCTGAGATGGAACTCAATTATCCTGGCTGACTTACTGGCCTAAGTGTCTGCAGAATTACAGCCTAACACTGAGGAACACAAAAGTAAAAGCTGCACACAAAGATCACAACAGTTACAACAAAGAGACAGGGAAAATCAATGGAAATATATATTAAAATTTATATGTGCCAGCATCAACAACTTACCTTTTACAAAGTGCAGTGAAATTGCACTAGATTTCATTGTTATTCCTCGCACCTGCTCATCTTCCCTACTGTCGAGGTATCTCAGCTGAGTACAGAAACAAAAGAGAAGATCATAAGTCTGCAGAAACATCTTCACAATGTCAGAGTACGATGGTGAGAAAACGAGGTTTAGCAGGACTATAGATGGAATTTCCTTAATGATCAAGAATTCACAGTCCCAGCATGTACACACCAGAATTCTGTTAAAAGTGACAGTGTAACGCTACCTTTCCTGCCAAGCGGCTGGAGATTATCCCATTGCTAGATATAAGGCAATCAGCTAGAGTAGTTTTGCCTGAAAAGAAAAATAAATTACTTAGATTAAATGAATACAGACGATGGGAAAAGATTCAACATACAGTATTCTAAGATATCAAGATTAATAAAGACTATAAAACGCCATGAATAGTACAAATTAACTTTCAAAAAACAAATCCAATTACTCCTGTTACATGCACACAAATTCATTTTTGAAGAGTGGATGCAAAATTACCTATCATGACCAGAAGAGCAGTTGAAATAGCAACCAGTATATCAGAACCTCTATAACATGCAGTTAGACACAATATTTGTGTTCTAAAAAAAGTGCTTACTATTTCTACCTATAAAAGAAACTTCTTCTATTAAGAAAACATAGAAAAACATTAATATGCCTTGCAAACATATATTAAATTCATGCCAAAATTCACTATCACAGGAAACATTCCATTTCAGCTATTTCAAATTATTACAGTGTGATGCTCTTTTATGCAAGACAAGTTGAATCAGGCCAAGAAAAAGGTATATAAAGCAGATTCGGTTTTCTGAATCACGTTCAGGACAGTTTAAAGCTAAATCCACAGAAACCTACTACTTTATAGCAGTGAATAAAGTATCTCACCACCGCTCCAACACTCGGAGGTCTCCTGGCCAGGAGGAGACAGCAGCACCTGCCTTACCGTGATCCACGTGGGCCAATATGCAGATGTTCCTGATGCCCGACGCCTTCCGCTGGAGGCCAACCATCTTTCCCACGCTTGTGAGCACCATTGCTGGCTAATTCTGCGAACGGAGCGAAGTGTTTTACTGCGGAGTCAGCCCGAGAAAAGACTTTGGTTTTTAATTGCGCAAGCTGCGATTAGAGCGACTCGTCGCGAAAACCTCCGGCGACACGTGGAGCGCCCCAAAACGCTCCGCCACCGCGGGGACACCCAAACCCCGGGCCGCGTCTGCACCTAAACACCCTCAGCACCCGGCCGGGCAGCCAACACCGAGCCCCCGGAGCGGCACGAACGCACGGCTCCCCCGGCCCCGCTTCGCCCTCCCCTCCCGCCGCTCCGGGCGGGCGCTGCCCGGCTCTGTCCCGGGAGGGGCACAGCGCTGCCCTCTCGCCCGCCCGCGGGGTGAGGGTCGCGCCGGGCCGGCCCCGCCGCCCAGGCCCTGCCGGCGCGGGGCACCCGCACCTGCGCCCGCTCCGCCGCCGCTCCCGGAAAGCCGCGCCCGGCCGGGCCGGGCCCGCCCCGTGACGCCCGACGGAAGCCGGGCCGGGCCGGGCGCCGCGCGCGGAGCGTCCCTGGTTACCGGCCGGGCGGCCGAGCGGGCCGGGCATGGCGCCGCCGCGCTGCCTCTGCGAGATCTGCTCCTGCGGGTGAGTGAGGGGCACCGAGCCCGCCAGCGCCGCCCGCCCCCGGCACGCTCGCCCGTCTCGCCGAGCTGGTGCCTCTGCCGGCCTGCGGCAGGGGAGGAAGGCTCTGCAGAGGGACCCGGACGGGCTGGATCCGTGGAGTGATGCCCGTGGTGTAAGGTTCAACAAGGCCAAGGGCCGGGTGCTGCCCTTGGGTCACAACAACCCCACACAGCGGTACAGGCTGCGGCGGAGGGCTGGAGGGTGCCCGGGGAAAGGAGCCGGGAGCCAGCCTGTGCCAGGAACGGCACCGGGCCCGTGTGGGAACAGTGGGGCCAGCACGGCCGGGGCAGCGATGGTCCCCTGTACACACCTCGAGTGCTGTGCCCGTTCTGCGCTCCTCAGTCCGGGACGGTCACTGAGGAGCCGGAGCGTGTCCAGAGAAGGGCAGTGGAGCTGGGCAAGGGTCTGGAGCACAGGTGTTGTATGGAGCGGCTGAGGGAGCTGGGAGGGCTCAGCCTGGAGAAAAGCTCGGGGTGGCCTTTCCACTCTGCAGGGCATCACAGCCAGTGGGGCTCAGCCTCTGCTCGCAGACCAGCAGTGAGAGGACGAGAGGACACAGCCTCAAGCAGCACTAGAAGAGCTTTAGGTTGGACATTAGGAAGAATTTCTTCACAGAAAGGGTGTCTGGGCACTGGAATGGGCTGCCCAGTGGTGCAGTCACTGTCCCTTGGGGTGTTTAGGGAGAGACTGAATGTGGCACTCAGTGCCATGGTCTGGTTGTCACGGTGGCATTTAATCACTGGTTGGACTTGATAATCTCAGGGCCTTTTCCAACCTCATTGATAACATAAGCAGCAGCTCAGGAGAGTAGGACCCAAGTATGAGCACGTTCTCAGTAAATGTGAAGTAGTGTATTTACATTTAAATAAGGTAAGGGCAAAAGAAAGTCTTAAACAGTCTAAAATAGAACAGAATGGAGACAGTCTTTAAAAGCCACGAGACTACATCAGAATGGCTTTTCCAGAAACCAGAGCCAGCTCCCATTGAAGGACTGCACCAAAGGAACCTTCGGAAGAGTTCTGGCAACCTTGTCAGAAACCTGGGCAAGCACTACAGCCTTTAAAAGAGATTTAATGTATCTGCCCTTCTGCCACCTCATCCAGTAGCACTCACCACTTTGCTTTAGATTCCCTGATCCCATAGAGTGACAAACAGTTCATCATTGTCCTTTAGCCTCTTTGACCCAGGGAGGATGGCACAAGAGGACACAGGAGGCATTTTTTAATGGAAAATTACAGGTCTATAACCAATATTATCAAAGCCGTAGGTGGGAAAAAAAGAGCACAAATCAAGTGTCACAAAACAATAAGGGACTTGGACCTTTCAAAATTCAGGTATATATTTACAGGTTGAAGTCACAATATTTTCAATTTCTTATCTGTCGACTTTAAAAAAAAATCACAAAAATAACCACCCTACGATTCAAAGATTCGGTTAATACTTAAAAATCTAGCAACTACATACAAGACTATTCATCCTAAGATCACAGAGGTGCTCAAGGTTTTTTGGAAGTATAGAGCAAACCCTATGGTTGCAAAGTGCACCATGACCCACAAGTTTCTCAATGTCTGCAGAGCAGGCACCCTCTTTGTGTGTCTGTGGGAAGTCTGTCTATCTGTTCATCAGTCACTTTTTTTCATCTGTAGACAGAGGTGTAAGGCAGGCACTGAGTAAAGCTTCTCATGTTCTTTTTGGCCAAGCCTGTGGTGAATTCTGCCCCATAAATTTGTTTCTTAAGTCCTAGATTAATGAAGAGTTGGAACACATTGTTTTCTTGATGAGATAACAACCCTGGCTCGGCTCAAGTAGAAAGATGGTGAGATAACGCAATGAGACAGCACAAAATGAGGTTCAATTCAACCAAAAGTTCTCAATCCAAAAACTGAGTTCAATAATATGAATAATTGAATTAAATATGCATAAAGCTTGTGGTTTAAAATAAACCTCACTGAAGTTTTTACAGTCAATTATCTCTTAAGCCATTATTGGTTTAGGCAGCACATTGTGTTTGCTTCAGTGTACAGTGTTTCTGTTTTCAGGGAAGGCTGCTTGGTCACTTGGCAGTGTTACCTGGATATTGGAATGTATACACAGCTTAGCAGAGGCTTCAAAGCAACTATAAATATCTCATCATTTAGCTATTTGCAGGAAATTTTATGGAGGTATAATTACTGCTTAATTCTAAAAAATAAAATAGAAGGAAACAATCTCCCCTATCAACAGAATTTTTAAAAACACTTGAAAAAACTTACAGGGGAGCAAAGCCAGTAAGAGAGAACTTCCTTTTGCTTTCTCAAATACAGGATGTTAAATCTGGCTTCCAAAGAAGAATAAAGCCTGTGTGGTAGGTGAACTTTCTGCACTCAAGAATGCTATTTGTCTGCTATAAAAGATAATCACAGCCTAAAAAAGCTTAAAAGTTGTTTTGAGACACAAAAATAAACTACTGCTTTATCTCCTTCCCAGTCTGTCAGCCTTCCCGCATTTCTTGCCCTTCATTATCATAAAAATCTGTATTCCTGAATAAATGCAAGTTAAAAGGAAAGAAGATTTCTCTGAAATATGGGTTACTTAAGCTGTCATACTGACCACATATAAATACAAACCCAGTAAAAACTACCAGATCTCCTGTCAAGAACAGGAAAGGACTCTCAAAAACAGTGTCCATCCATCATTCCTGTCTTCCAGACCATAGTGTGTGTATTGGCAAAAAATAAAAAGAAATTAGAAATAAAAACTTTGAGCTGTGTTTGTGGAGGGGTAGTAAGTTTTCTATTATGACAAATATTAAGCTTTTCTCATTATTAGTCAGGAAAATGCTTTGTGGTGGAATTTCAAGGGTTTTGCTATCATTGTATAAAAAAAAGTATGTATGGCAGGCCTTAAATAAGTTAAAATCACCAGCATTCTACTAAAATGACCAGAACAAGAGCATTTGGCACAAGAGAGCTGAGGTATTGTCACTTTTATTTAGCTGAGGTTCTATTCAAATGTTATGCAAGACACAAGATAGTCTCCCACAGAGAAGGGAAAGAATAATAATAATGCATCAAAACAAGTGCCAGTCAGGCATGGGAAAAGGGGTATTCTCACCAAATTCATCTGAATTATCAGTAATTCTGGGGTGAAAATTAAGATAAAGACAAGGAAGAAGTTAAAAATAAACAGTGTCTCAAGGAGTGCAGGCCAAACTCTCAGCAATATATTTCATTTATTGGAGCTGTTATCTGTCTTCTCTGATGATTCCTAGCACTGTGATGCCTTATACAATTAGCTTTATAAAATTATTATCTAAATGAAAAATTTTGGTTTAGCAATTGGGCAACATTCTGAATTTGACAACATCCTAAAGCAGATTTATCAGTCAACCAAAAAAACCCCTAATCTCTTCTCCAAGTCAAATTCACGAGGTAATTTTACATTACCCTTCAGGCCAACTGAAAGCACTTTCACAGCGCAGAGTATGATGTAGAAACTTCCTCAACAATCTCATCTGATTCCAAGTAATCTCATGCACAGTTAGAGTGTGTTCAGAATTATTTTATACACTAGAAATGAGTGGTTTGGAGGACACTTTTTGATGAACAATGAATTCTAATAAAATTGCAACCATCTCTGTCCTTGAAGAGGTAAGAGTGGATTACTTTCCTCCTTGTTCTGTATGTACCAAGAACTACAGGCTCACTCTGCAGTAATTATTTTTTCTAGCATCTATTTCAGTTTGTAGCATGTCCATTCAGCAATACATGGGATATACTCACACCATTGCCTAAAAATATTCAGAATTCAGTCCTTAAAGAATAGTGACCCCAGAACACAGGAGGTGTTTTGTTTGGTGGTTGGTTTGCTGGACCAGCTTATGGCAAACTGAACATTGTCGAAGTGAAGCTTTTGCAGATGAAGAATGTTTGTTTCCAACTCCTTTGAATTGTATGTCAGAAAGTATGTGAAGAGCATTATAATTTGATAACCTGTATTTCAACAGGCTTTCAAACCATCCATTCAATGTCTTTTGTTTCTGCTTCGCTGTTACTTTTAGATGTTACGTGACATAGCATGTGCTGTTTGTACTTGCTGAAAAAACATTACTAAGGTGAAAGTGAATTTCATGACAAATGTAATGACAGCCAAACACTAGTGAGAAATAGCACACACTTACCTCCTTGTTTTCCTGCCTTTCCAGTTCTTTCCCTCTTCTTCTTTTTTCCTTTCCCTACTATGTTTTGAAAAGGTCTCTCAATTGTTAATTGGCTTGATTGAAAAGGAGTAAACACCTGAGGCTTTGAAAGGCTCTGGATTCTTAGACAGGGCTACTTTATTTCTCATTTTTTGAACTACTGAGCTGGCAAAATCAGGCAGCACAAACTAATACCAGCTTCAGGATCTCTAGCCTCCAAGAACTTCTTCCAGTGTTTTTTGGGTTTTTTTTTTATTTTCCCTCCAGGAGTCTTGCATGTCTGTTTTTGTATTCTATTTTACCTTGCTTTAATTTATTATTTTCGTTTATGGTATTCAGTCCTAGCTAAAATTCTCTCCAGACCTTTGAAATATTCTTTGGCTATTTAGCTTCCTGAAACTTGAATTTATTTGTACTTATTAAGAGCTGTACACTCTTACCCTTCCTAGGGTTTAGATATTTTTGCTTTTCATCACAAGATTTTACAATACTTGTTTATTTAAAAAATTATTTTTTTCTCTTTGCACTGCAAGTTGTCAGCCATAAGTAGAAGAAAAACCTATCTTTCTATATTTCCTTGAGGTCAGCCAAAGATGCACATTGTGCAAATTAGAATTAATATAACAAGATTTTCAAAACAATAACAACATTTAAATTTTAATTTCATGGATCATTAATTGGAAACAACAAGGTATAAATAATAAATTGTCGTTATATACCTCCCAACATCTTTTTGCACAATGGTGTTGTTGACAGAGGCATCAATGGGAAGCAGAAGAAATTGAAATAAAACCTGTTAAGAAAAAGAGATGTCTACTTTCAAATAAACATGTGTTTTGGATAGAGAATTTAGTCAGTCTAAATTGGAGTAAAAAAGGTTGAACAGTCATAAATGGCCTGCAGAGCACTATAAGTGCTCGTGAGATTTCACACTACTAAATTTTTAATCAAAAAGTATTAATCAGTAGTGGTGAAAATAAGTGAGATGTACAGAAAAAAAAAAAAAGTGATGAGGTAATAGCAGTAAAAAAGATGATATGAGACAAGAAATGAAGCATAGTTAGTTATTTTTCCAAATAAAACAAGTAATAACATTAAACTTTACAGACAAGAAGAAAGTGCATCTTGGTGATAGCATCATTTAGAGGACTGAGATCAACTCTGTCCATCCTTTGTACTCTGCACCCAGGACTAACTCCCAGCTGATACTGCCTTTATTACTGTATTAGTATGATGTGCTCTGGGACCTCTGCCATCAGCACAATATTGTGTGGTTTTATCACTCAGAAAAGACTTTAAACAAAAACTACTGGCATTGTTCAATCTTCCCCAATTGTTATTCACTCCCAGTAGACAGAGTGTGAGTTTTCCTCTTAAATGAAACGATTCAAAATTCTCTGCTCTGATGTGTTTGGCCCAGGCGCCATCGCTGCTGCCACAGACCCACGAAGTTTTATGATGATGGAGTGAATCCGAGCAACAAAACCGAGTACTTGGAGAACTACCCTGGCTATGGCAACGTCTGCCCTCCCGAGAGCTGCAAGCCAAAACCAGAGGCCCATGAGGACCGGGGCAGAATGGACGGCACCACAACATTCAAGTAAATATTTTCAATGTTTTGTAATTAGTCTGTAAAGTTTTTCATTCTTTGTTTTTTTAAGTGGGGGTTAAACGTATTGCAGTCTTCTTAAAATGCGGTCATTGCAACCTTTGCACTTTTTGCATATCTGAAGTATCAATGTTGAGTATAGAAAGACAATTACCACAAAAAGCTTGTAAAAAATAGCAAAGCATGCATACAGCAAGATTTGCATTCTTTGCAGCAGCCTTTAACCTGTAAAGAGAATCAAATATTTTTGTCTTGTTTTCAGGCTGTTAGGAAATTTAGGTCTTATGGAAAACCCAGTAAGCTGGGGAACTTTATGTAATACATATATGGAATCCCAAGAGAGTGGGAAAATGAAATCTTAAGAAAAAAGAACTGGGATTCTCTTACTGATTTTTTAAATTCAGATTATTAGTTTTAAGAAAAATATTAGTTTTAAGAAAGCAAACTGTAAAGGGGTTCAGTATGTCTGTTCTGTCTGTGCATTGACTCTAATTTTAAGCTTCAGAATTGAAGAGTGTCTTCCAAAGAATTAAAAAAAATATCACCCATTCATTGTTAGTGATGTTACAACAGCATCAACTTTTACTTTTTCCATTATTGTTGTTTTCTTTTAAGGTGTGAGGGCAGCAGGTAAAATTTCTTTGTTTATCAAAAAAAAAAAAAAAAAAAAAAAAGAAAAAAAAAAAAGAAAAGAAAGAGACATAAATAGACAGGCCAAATGCTATTCTGCCAGACTGTACTTGTATGGACTATTTAAACACCCACATATGTAATATACATGCTTGTAATGTAATGTGCCCATACATAAACAGTGAAATGCTGTTTCTGATCTTATTCCATTCTCCTCATGCAATCACTAAGTGCTACCACTTGTAGTAATTTGAGCTTTGCTCTACTTCTGCTTTCTGATCATTTCTTTGCAAAATTACAGCAACTTTGTAAGTCTCCTTTCAGATACTTTAAATAATATTGTTAAACTGTGAATGGGACTCGGAGTGTTAAAAAACTTACTTCACTTTACCTTTGAGTAAAGACTCTATAATGCATCCTAGATTTATGTACGGTGTTTTTCTCTCCTTTGTGCTATCCCTCCAACATATGGTGTCTGACAGATTTTTCAGAGTAAACATTTCGTTATTTTTCCATATAGTGGAAAAATTACAAAAGTGACTTCAGAAGGAAGAAAAGATTTTTTTTGACCAGTGTTTTCTTTCCCCCAATTCAGATCTGATTATATACCATATGAAATTCTTGAGAGACCTTTTCGGCCACAAGAAGAATACAGACCAAAGTCAGGGAAGATTGACCTGGGGACCATTTATCGGAGAGATTACAGCCCTCATAAAGTGGGACCAGTGACATTAGTGAGGCCTCAAGAGAGGAAACACACTTCAGATGCAAAAGTGGACACCATCCCAACCTATCGAGGTAATAATATGTGCCCCCTACAGAAAGAGAACCAAGATGAAGGTGGCATTTGGAATTACCTATGGTAGAAACTGGATTTGTAGTAAAACACATTAGAAAGCAGGTGATGGTGCCCTAGAGCATTCAGCACTCCAGTTGTTGAGGGGAGACCTGTTGCTTCTAAACTAAAGGCCCTCTCTGAGGTTTGCTTGACTACAAGGAAATTCCAACATGCACTTGGTTAGGCTATCTCAGCAAAACTGGATGGAAATAAAGGTGCAGTGAATTTTTCAGGTAGTTTTAGTTAGTGTGACTTATTTTTCCACAGAGTAGGTCAAAAGTGGAGTTTAGGCTTCTGCTTGTGTATGGTATAACTTACATATACATCATCCTAGTAATGATCTGTCTTGACACAAATTATTCTGTCAGGATGGTCAGCACACAGATGCTACATCTTTTAAGTAAAATGGAAGATACTGTATTTAAAACGTGTATAAGGCTCTTTTCTGTATAGTTTCTGTTGAGCAAATAGTCAAAACAGGGCACCAGGTACAACTTTGGGGGTCTGCTTTTATCACACAGTATAATAGAAGACAGCTTCATTAGATCACAAACATGCAGATAAAATTATCATTTTCACTTACATCCATTTTCTTTGTTTTGCAAGATTCAATACCAGAAGATTTTGTCTTCATTTTAAAGGAACGGTCTTAAGTAGTAACATCTGTGTGGTGGAATTTTGGTTTTGCCTTACAGATGACTACAGGTTATGGAAGGGTGAAAGAGCGGAATCCTGCAAGGTGGAGCGCACATACGAGCCCCCTTCGGAGAGGTTTGGAAATCCTTCTACATTTCAAGATGATTACTTCCCTAGGCAACCCAACCCCGCCCAGAGCTGCAAGCCTTGTGACACCAAGCTGGCAGCAGGGCCTTTTGATGCCAACACCATCCATCGCACCGCGTTCGTTGCCCATGAGCTGAAGCCCATGTTCGTGAGGCCGAGAGAAGAGTACAAGCCAAGCGACCAACCCTTTGAAGATCTCACAACCCACCAGAGAGACTTTAAAGGGATACCTGGGGAACAAGCAAAAAGCTGCAAGCCTGAAGTTAGAAAACTTGGATCTGATGATCCTTTTAAAGGAATCACTGAGTTCCAGGATCGCTATCAGCCGTATTTGGTCACTGCACCCGAGCTCCGCAAACCAAAAGAGTACGTTCCACCCACAGACAAGATGGACCTCAAATCCTCAAACTGTCTTGATTACATTTCACACAAGGTTGCTCCTAGAGCCCCCATAAAACCAGCTCCCAGGAGAAAAAGCAGTGCCCCTTTTCAAGGGAAGACTACTACAAAAGAACACTATCAACCCTGGAACGTCTGTCGTCAAGAGCCAATTAAAAGAGAAGAGGAAATTCAAAAACCCACAGGAAAATTTTCTGGTTTAACCACATTCAGGTCCCATTACATACCACATCAGCCCAACCCACCTCAAAGTTTCAAACCTGTACAGGCTGTTGCTACCGGAGTTCCTTTTAAAGATGAGACTTTGTATCGGACTGAATACACTCCAAAGAAGCCAGAGATCTGCCCAGGACATGATCCAGATGCTCTGGGTTATGTCTATGTAAACACAGATTCTCAGGGTCACAAATTCTACCGGCAGCTGTCTCCAGAACCTTCCGAGCCAAACTGTAATCCTATTCCAGAGGAGGTACTTGCCGTGTCATAATACTTACATGCAATATTTCAAGCACCTTGGTTAAATAACTGGAAATCAATTTGTTCATTTTCTCTTTAAGTAACACTGAAAACAAATGCTGAAGATTTTGCTTTTAGAAGTTTGAAGAAAACCAAAGCCAAACCAAAGTTTATTACAAGACAAATAAAGATTTGCCAAATGCTGAAGGAACACTACTCCCTACATGGCATCTGTCTGTTCTCTGACTGTGCATTCTAGTTTCCTTGACTCCCCAGATTTTATCGTGCTCCATCTCAAGCATATTTATAACACGTTTAATTATTTGATATTTTCTGCAGTCAAATTATTGTATTTGTGAAATAGCAAGTGTCTTTTGCTGATAAAATATTTTGCACAGTAAGCAAATAATGCTATTTACAAATAATCTAAGAAATCAGTAATAATCTCAGTAATCTGTAAGACTTTTTTTCTTTATATTTTACTGCCCAGATCACAAGATAGCATGCCATGACACCTAGGCATTTCTAAATACCTGGTTTCAGCTTCAGTCATCCCTGCTTTAACCAGTCAGCCACCAAAAGCAGGTCATTAGACTGTTTCCTAATTTCCCTGATGGTGCTCTTCCAGCCTTACTTCCAAAGGAAACAAAACTGATGCACCTTGGACACACTGACACACTTTGTGCATGTGTCCTCCTCAGCTGAATCACCTTTAAACCCAGTGTGCAAATTTAATCAAATCTCATTATGAGGCTGCATAGGTTTACAGAAAATAGAGCAAACTCAGGTAAAAAAAGAAATACCAGCTGAGATGCAGAAACCTGTAGGCAGCCTGGCTTCAGTCTGTCTGCTCTTCAAAGAATTGCTTGTTCCAAATACACAGACTCCAATTTTTTTACAGAAATTTTATATGTAATTGCCTCTGTATGAAATATTTAGTTTTCTCTATCTTTTGCTGATTTTGAGAAATCCAGATGAATCAATTTTAGTTTTATTACGTTCATGATTTAAGCAAGTCCCAGTTACTAGTTCTGTAATTAACAGTATTGTCATGCTCTATCACACTACTCAGTATGATTTTTTCCTCAGTATTGCGTATCTTGCACCCATTGGTGTGGAACAGTATTTGGGTTGTGCAGAATCATGTGGCTGTACTTCATAAACAAAGTCTCTTATAAAAGGGCTAAAACCAATGATGGGAACATTTTTAAAGCAGGAACTTGGTCATATGAAAGCAAAAAAAGCTGAACTGAGCTAATATGCTGTGCACAAAAACATTGCGTGAGAGGGAACCAGACATTATTAGAGCATCAGTCACTTTTACAGAACTTTTGTCTTTGTACTGTGTTTTTGTGGCATCACTTACTCTGGTAATGTCGTGGCAAATCAGTTTTACTTGTCTGTCTGAAAATTATTCACCTCTCTCAGATTATGAATGAAAAAGGACAATGTAAATCTGTGAGATCCTAAAAGCAGGACAAGAAAATGTCCAACTGATTGTCATCTTTCTGTAGCACAAAAGAAAAAAATACACTCTGTTGAGTCATTTTCTGTCATGCCACAACTGAGGAAACAAAGCCAAAACTTTGCACAGTCACACCTACCCAGGTCCACATCCTGTACACAGTCCTGGCACCTCTGGAGCTTTTTACAGAAGCTCCCAATGCCCTCCAGCTCTCCTCTCAAGGGAGGGAGAAATGCAGCCTGAATCCATGAAATTACATGTGCCTGCATGTTCTGCTCAAAATGGCTCTTCTGCTGGGTCTGTGAGGGAGCCCAGATGCTTTTTTAAATTTTCACAGCTGTTTTTTCAGTTCTGAAGTCACTTCCCTCCCTTAAGTTATGGAAAGTCATTTGCTGCCACCTACCAGCACGGTACAAACATTTTGAGAGGAAGGGAAGTGGAGGGCATATTCAGATACATTTAACAGTTCCTCTGCAGATGTGTTTGAAGGCTTTTTTAGGGTGGAGGGGCATATTCCCTTTCATTTTGTCCTTAATGTTTTCCCCTAAGTTTAATAGTGAAAGAGAGAAGCCTTTATTACTTCACAATTGAAAAAGCCCCAACACACTGATTGTGCTTCCAGGAAAAGCATCAAATGATATTATAAACCTTCAGACACTATTCAATACCTGACGTCAACCTTTTCATAAGCAACAAATTACTGAAATGCAGACCAAATGAAGAGACGGCTGGAAAACTAATATTTTTCCAAAATAACAGCTGTTAAAAAAGCATTTTATGATGTCATGCTAAACCAAGATGTAAAAGCAGAAAAGTTATTCATGCGTTCAGCTGCTATTCTGAGAGTGTTTTCTGTGCACTCTGCCATCCAGCAGCAGGCTCCACAGCACTCCTGTACAGAGCCTTTGCTTTTTTAAAGATTGCACAAATGGAATTGAAAAGGAAAATTAAGCCTTTGCCAATATTGTTATCTAGGATAACTCTGAAACACCATCATTACATTGTTAGACATTTCTTTTCTATTTAATAAAAAAAATTGTAAGGCTTTTACTGTTCATATTGTTTCTTAGACTATTCACACATAGTGATTATTCTGAAACAATTTCTTTTTCATTCCCATCACTCACTAAATACAAAACATGGAGCTGTTCTGTCAGATCTAAATGAACTCTGCTTGGTGAAGGCCCAGAAAAGAAATGGAATTTTATTCCACCTTTAAAGAATCCTCATTCCATATTTCAGTGAACCACAGCTGACATGTGGATTTTGGCAAATTATCTTCCCACTTTTTCAGTCAGGTCACATCTATGTTGTCACTTAATAGCAGTGCAAAGCAGACTGCAGTGAAGTTGACAATATGTCTGATAGACTGTTAAAAATAAGAACTAATCTGAGGATTTGAAAAAAATCCCAGAGTTACAGAAAAAGTAGGTTGAAAAAATAACAGAATGAAAGCACGGTTACCACGCACATCATGGTAATAAACAATCTCAGGGTAATCACAGTGTTGAATAATCAAACTATACTTTATTTCAGAAATATCAAAACTACGTTCAAGAAGCTGAGACCTTCAGTTACTGGAGAAGCAATAAAATAATCCACAGAGGAATGTCATGCCAATTGCAATCACAAACATTTACAGCACTGCTTTGGTATAGCATGCATACTTAACCTAAGTTAACGCAACAAAAAATGCTATGTGTTAACATTTGAAAACTTTAAATATAAAGGGAAAACATGAATAAGAAATTTTGGTAATAAGAAAAAATATATGTCCAAAAATCTTTATTAAACACTGTACAAAAAAAAATATTGCACTTTTAAATCAGACAATAAATATCTACAAAAGTATCTTACAAATGTTTAATTTAAAAAACTGCTTAAACAATCAAGACCCATTGCTGATTAAAAAGGTAATGATCAGGAATATCCTCTCCTTGCAGTCAGCCTTGGACATGATAGTCCCCCCTAAACATTTTCTATACAGTAGTGCTACCCTAATTCTCAGTGATGCAAACCCTCTGTGCAGGGTGCTGTGTCTGAGCTGCCCACGGCACTCCCAGCCCTCTGCCCTCAGCTCAGAGATGAACACAAGAGCCAAGTCCAAGTAACCATTCAGGCCTCCAGTATGAGCAGTAGTTTAGAAACTACACAAGAATACAACATCTATTTTCTGCCTCCTGTGGGGCCCTCTCTGCTTAAAGCCCTAGTCGGACAATAGGCGGTATGGAAGATAATTTACCAATTACCAGTTGATAATTTATCAACTTGCAAATGATTCAGATGGTTAATGGTCATGATGGAAAAGTCATCTTGATGGAAAAATGCTCAAAACAGATTTCTTGCACTTGTCTATCTTGACAATTAATACTTCTTCCTTGGACATTTTTCCCCATTAATGGAGGAAAACAGAATGATTACTCAAGACAAGGAATCTGACAGCTATTTTGGCCAGTTACTGGCTTCTCATTTGACTTGATGTGCAAGAGAACAGCGCTCACAAGTGTTTGTTCACAGCTCTGACAAGGAAGCTTCTGTCTCATTTAATATCAGTAAAAAAGTATAATCGTGCCAGAACTTCAATTGTACTTCAGAGACTGGAATTTGAATAGAAACAATAAGAAATAACACCTCAT
Organism: Prinia subflava; assembly: GCF_021018805.1. Lineage (NCBI taxonomy): Eukaryota > Metazoa > Chordata > Aves > Passeriformes > Cisticolidae > Prinia > Prinia subflava. The sequence goes on from NC_086261.1 coordinate 9,060,936, forward strand.
TTCTTCAAGAGAGATCTATTGCTCCTTTGAAAATTGTACAGGGATCTATAGTTTCTTACTGCATACACAGAAATACAAGCAGGAAAAATTCAATGTATTTCTGTGTATCCATCTGAGAGCTAGTATCCGTAACGCATATCCTGTGAGATCAATCCTTAAGCTTGAGCTGTTTATGAAAATGAAGCTGCTGCCAAAATTTTACAGCTACAAGCCACAGCTTCTATAAATTTAAAAATGGTGTTAAATATGATGAGACAAAACTAAACCAAAATCCGGGAGTCAATAGTTGCTGCATTTTCAAAATTTTTGAAGTATTTTTGTGACCCTTCCTCATCAGTTGAGGACAGTAATCACTATTTGCTGTTTTCAGGTAATGCTTTTTTTCACTGATGAAGGTATAAATGATGGCCTGCAAAATTTTACAGATGGTACGCCATGATATTATCTTGCTAATCCAGACATGTTTAAAACATTAGAAGTTCCGTTGCAAAGAATGAAAAATGAAAGCTCCCAGAAACACCACCTTATCCAGCACATCAATCCACAATACTGTGTTTTCATTAGCCCCGTGTTGCCATTTAACTGTTACAACTCATGTCTCATTTACAAGAATATACTTCAAGCAGGTTAGTTTAATGAACCTCTCTTCTCATCTCTTCACTGCAGCATCATGGATTTGCCATAGAGGACTTAGATTTCTTGACATGATTGGCAACATCTTTTTTTGTAGGTGTCTATCAAGCATCACTTTAGTTGTTTTACAAAGGCACAGTAGGGAGTTGTATCCTTGCATTCGCCTTCTGAAAAATATATTTAAACATTACAAGGCTTTATAATGAGCAAAAGAGAATTAGCAGAACTTGCCGTGATAATTGTAAACAACTGATGGGTTCCTGCTAGCTTTGTAATTATTTTAGTGTGTGTTTCTGGCAGCAGTGGAGTCAAAGCTGAACAAGGTCACAAGTGAGAGGTGTGATCTCACTGCATTCATTTACTCATTGTCTGTTTCAGAACACTACCCCATCCTGGAGGCATTAACAGCTCGCTCAGAGACTTTTGAGTCACAACTGGCACAGTCATGTAGGGAAGTTTGCAAAAAACTTCCTAAATATCCTGTTTCTAAAAGTGCTTTTGAGGCTTTAATATCAAACTGGCCTACTTAGAGAAAAGAAACCGCAGGATTACGAAGTGGTCCTTGGAGAGGATAGTTTTACCTTTGATGTACAATCAAATGCTTGTAGAATCAATAGTGTACAACTGTGAGTCACCTTCTAATATAACTGCTACAAACTATTACTATGCTCATATTTAAATAAACATTTACATACTGCCACAGGATGTGACATTGCAGTGTTGCCAGGTCACTGGTCTCTTCCTCCCTCTGCAGAACTGCTCGGCCACGGGCTTGTTGCTCTGCCTGTGCACGCAGGACACTGGTCTGGACTGGAACCCACTCCCACAGCCCACACTGCAGGGCCTCCAGGGGCCCGGCCGCCAGTACACATCACACACCTCTGAGGAACACTTCCTTCTGGCAGGAGGGCTGAGCAGGGAAAGAAAAGGGCAGTTAAAATTTGCTTTGTGCTAAACCCTTATTCACACAACAACAGAACTGATCAGCCCCACACCCCTGCTCATAGCACAGCCAACTAAACCGGGATCCTCAAAATTGTCTCTGTGTTTTGAATATCTCCAAAGACAGAGACAGAGATAATCTTTCTGAGTAACCTGTTTCATTTTTTCTGATATTTAAGTTGAATTCCCTTTATTTAATTTTGCACTCACTCATCACACCTTCTCATTCATGAGAAAACACGGGTTTACTTAAACCACTTTCTTAACCCTGGAATAGAAAAGGTATTTTATCTTTAAGAAAACTTAACTGACCCTGAAACACTGCATACTGGATACTGTGTATTCTTCAGTCATAACCTTTCTTGAGTTCCTGAATTCATCCGGTGTCCACAAGGGGATGACTGTCTCTACCTTTTATCCTTTGTTTGACACAACAGAATTTGCCTACTTGGACTGCAGTGACAAGCCTGTACCTTCAATTTCATCATCTAAAAAATCTAACTTGTAACTTCTTCACACTGTTTACCTTTTTCTTTCATCACAAGAAGAGTTTGGCACTGAAGATCCGTTCTGAAGCTGACACATAAACTGACGGTGCTGGGAACCTGTGGGGTGGCCCACACAGCGACCAGAACACTGAGAATTGAGAGAAAAGGGTGAGGGGAGAGAAAAAGAAACAGCCAAGTTAGTAACAACAGAATTATCCTCCTAGGGAGTTACCCAGCTACACAGCCCAGCCACAATTTTTTGCATCTTGCCTTCTTGAGTCCTGTCACACCTCAGTTTGGATAAGGCCTACGTATTTTTTGTTCTCTCTGTGCAATTTTGCCAACACTGACTTTCCTGCCTGTTCCTAAAGTTAAATCCATTGTGTTCTCTCATCATGCCACATCCCTTCTGCTACAGAATTCTTTTTGTAGCTCTGCACATTACAAAGTTGCCTTGCTAAAACCTGTATTGGGAATGCAGCAACAGCAATTCTAATTAATTACTTTCCACGTTGAACAGTAAATACAAATCATATCAAAATGTGCACAAGTTTGCCTCATGAAGGAAGAATCAGAAAATATAGGAAAACAGACATCTATGCATTCTGTGAATTGAACAACTTCTTCAATGTGTTGTTGAACCACATTCATATATCTTTTTTGGGGACTTCACAAGTACAGCTATCCAACCTGTGTACTAATATGACTGCAATAAAAGCAATAAACTAGCTTGGGAAATGGAATACATCATAAGGGCTTAGCTTATAAAATACACTGAAGCTTATACTCTGGTTTCAGGTCATGTCTTCAACAAAAGAAAAGTGCTCAGAGAGCATGAGATGAAAAAACAAGATTTCTAATTGGCTGGTCTGAAAGATAGTTACAGCCACAGAGCTCCCGCCTTGTGCAAGAGGACAGATGTCAGCCACAAGGGGACAGATGGCAGCCAGTGGCACGATGGCACCGTCCCACTTTTCTGACACCAGGAGATGGCAGACAAAGGCTGTGACTTACCTGTGTTTCTGCCCGTGTCCCCATGGGACAGGGGGGCCCCGAGCAGGGTGTCCTGGCCGCGGGCCGGTGCCGGTGCGCGCAGGCCCCCGGCGGCAGCGCCGGCGCGCTCCCGTTGGCCCTGGCCTGGTGGCACCACAGCTGTCGGTGCCGGAATCCGCTGCCACAGGATGCAGAGCACTCAGACCACGGCCCAGCCACCCACCTGCAGGAGGACAGACACGTTTATGGCGATCATTGCAGTCCTCCTGGGAGCTGGTAGCGACTGTTTGCAAAGAAAACGCAAAAGAACCTGTCCTTGCAAATTTTAGATGTGAGAACAGTCAGAATCAGCTCCTTCCTCCCTTGAGCAAGGTCTTCTAAACGTGGTTAACTGATGACAGAATATTTGCTAACAGAGGTTACAATGCTTGTTAGCAGAACCTGTTACTGGGTGAGCTCTACAGACCCTGCTGGATGTGACATTCCAGGAGGAAGGAGAGTGTACTTTTCTATGGCTTACCAAATGGATGGTAATGATTTAGTGGGTACTAAAGTGACAGCTGCCATAACTCATCCAAATTTATTACATTGAGATCTCACCAGATAATGGCTCAGGCAGAACATGCTATTTATTGATTAGAAGCCGCAAATATTTAGTCTGTCTTGGCAGCTAGGAACAATACTAGGGAGGCAGCAGGTGGTAATACAATCAAGTGGACTTGCTCTTTGCATAAATCTAGGCTAGAAATATAAAATGGACTTTATGTGTACCACAGCAGTGATAACAGGGAACAGAAATCTATTTTCTTCATTTCTTCATTTTCTTACACTCAAACAGCTTATATCCATTCAAGGAAGATTAATCTTTTACATTCTGCACCCTTGTCTTTTTCTCCCTTTTAAAGCTGAAGTACTTTTGCAAACATTTGGTGCAGTGCATGCACAGAATGCACAAGTTAAGTAGATACTCAAGCCCTTATATTTGCTTAACTGTACCTCTCCACTGTGATGAAGTGATTAAACACATGCAAAATGCTTTGAATAATTAAGGTCCCATGCCACTGACTATACATCCAAAGCCTTTATAATTCTATGGATGCTTTCTAAAGAGCTGCCATGAGTTGAGAAGATTGTGCAGCAATTAGTAAGTGGGAAAATGGGAAGGGAAGTCTGGACATTTTGCACTTCCCTCCCAGGTCAGTAATCACAGGGAAAGACACAGATTAGAGGCACCAAGAAACAGATACAGGGCTATTTTCCAGGCATCTGGGATGCTCTTCCTGTATAGAAAGCATGGAATATTTCATAACAGAAAACCAATTTGTATGTTAGCATACATGTATGGCTCAAGGCAGAGTTAATTATGTTAGTATACACACAACTGCCTTCCATTGGTGATTACATAAAGCCAAATTAAAAGCAGAACAAATCTAAGCATATAAAAAGACAATTCAGTTCGCATTCTCTGTAGCCATATGAAATAACCTATTTGTTTATGTTGTGAATACTGCAGGGCCAGTGCTAATCAGATTATTTAGTCATGCCCTGCAATCCACTGAAAGGCATGACCTGGCTCTCAGGAGCCCCAGGAACTCCTGCACCCTCCTGTCATCTGCTCCAAACGCTGCAGCTTCAGAGGGAAACCTGCAACTGAAGCTGTGTTTCAAACTATTCGTTTGATTTCAGTATTTTTCTACTGGCAAAATGTTAGCTTTCTCTGGGCTGACTGGAGTTCAGTATCACAATTTAAGATAATCTGGTTTTTGGCTGCTAATGATGAAATATAAACAACTTCTCCTGATACAAATCTGTTGCTAGGTTTTCTACGTTTAGACCAGAATTTAGAACATATTGGCAAGATGCACTCTCACAATGTCAGCTAAAGTCTTAACACTTCCCTGCCAACATTTTCCAGTGAGAGACAACTCCAAAGTGTGTTTATCTCTCTCAGATTTTTGCTGATAGTGATGGTCAGTTCTTTAAAACAATAAAAACACTTGCTTTGAGGATCCTGTGGGGTTTCCTGTTGAAAACCTGGAGAAACACCCTGTTGATCTGGAATGCTCAGTGCAACTCAAATAGTCTAGAGGTATAGTTTTGGCCTTTGGAATCAGATGCTGTGATACACTTGTCTGTGATATAAATATTTTCAGCCCCATGATCCCCAGTTGATGCAGTGAGCAAACTGGCAGGGAAGGATGTTTGAGGAGCACTGTGGTGAGGGGCACTGGAGAAAAATGAGGAATTCCACTAAAAACATCTCACTCAGAGCTCTGCTGGCACAAAGTAGAACAGGTGAACACAGAGTTACACTGGACACTAAACACAACGAGTTTTCCCTCTGGGGTGGAACAGATTCCACAAAACTGCACATCCCAGTGTCTCAGAGAGATCTCCAGCTTAGCTTTTGAGGTGTGGTGTGGTTGCAGCCAGACTTGCTGCAGCAGCACAGAGACACGCTCAGGTCTTATTTATTCAGCTGAATCAAGTGTTTCCCTACTTGCTTGTGATCCATTTCCACATCTCTCATGCTTTAAGGTTCATGATGAAATAAACCCCACATTTCACGCTCAGAGCATAAAGACAGAAACAATTTCAGGGGGTGGTGAGTGCATTTTAATACACAAAGAAATACAGATGGAAATGGAGCAGAAGGGAGTTTACCTGGGAGGGCAGTCCTCTCTGTTGCAGGGCTGGTAAACAATCACTGGCTTTTGCAGCTCTCTGCACTGTGACTCATTGACTTTCTGTTTCTCAGCATTCATGCACTGTAGGCTCCTGGAGCGGGTTCCTGAATGCCCACAGGTGGCAGAGCAAGGACCCCACTCAGCATATTCCCAGGTGTGATCTAAGAAATACAATTGGAAGCAGTGTGAGAGAGGCACTGTACACTGGAACTCTGTCCCATTTTGATTGATTTGGCAGCACTCTCAGTAGGCTGGATAGACACCACATCCTCTGCAGAAAAGCAAATATTTCAGCACTGTGAAAAGGGACCATGGCCAAAGTACAATTTCGTTCTGCTCAGCTTTCCTTCAAGTTTAGCCCTTACCTAAGAGCACGAAGCCCTCCAGAAGGCAAATGAGATCAGCACATGAAGGGCAGAACCTGGCTCACAGTAGGAACTGATGAGCTTCCTTTAAAACCTTCATAACAATTTTTTATACAATGAGCATTAAAAAGAGGAAATTGTAAATCAGGCTCTCTAGGTTTCCTGCTGTTCTATAGCAAGTTTGTCCTGAAGAAAACTCATCTTACTCTAGACACCTCACATAATTTCAGGATTTAAGAAAATCCTGTCCTAAACTACAGAGAAGTATTTAATGTAAAAATAATTTGCCACTGAGGCACCTGGCAAGATGAAAAAGGAATTTGTTTTAAAGAGCATTTTATATTAAAAATCAATAACTTCTAACAATTACTGGCTTTATATTTAGTCAAAATTCCACACTTACCCCTTCCTCCACAATTTTTTTTGACACTTGGTAAAAGATGAAGTACTATGCAATGTTGACAGATTTTTATGTGATCACAGAAGGAGTCAGGTTTTTCTATAATAACCAAGAATAATTGATAGCTACCAGCTGTGTCCACAGACTCACTCTTGCAGCACATAATGAATTCTTTAACTTATTGTTTTTCAGTGTTTCCTTATTACTTCTGGATTCCTTAAAATAATACAAAAGGGCCTTTTTCAAAGTAGAAATAGTTAAATTTACTGACTGCAGCTATGATGGAGAGACTGTATTGTTTGTTTAACTAGGATGACACTGCTCAGAAGTGCCCTCAAAATGCCTACTGTGCAAAAACCACCAGGGGAGGTTTTACAGCCTCACAAAAGCACGGGTATGGTAGTGATGAAACATCTACTTAAGTGCCAATCACAATTAAAGCTCAGAACTTGAAAATGGAATCACCCCAAAATACTGCCCGAGCTGACTGGAGAGGGGATTGCCAATCAAAAGGCAGTGCAGCTGATGGCTGCAGGTGGACAGTTCAATAACTGGCAGGAATTGTAACTGTAATGAGATCTAGATTAAAATCTAGGGCTGGACCTAGTTTTTGAAAAATTCTATTAAGGTATTCTCTGATTTACAATTGTTTTTTAAAAGTAAATGTTTTGATCATAGATGGGTCTCACTAAGATTCCTTTGCAAATGTAGCTTCCCTCATAACCTCAGGCTCTCCAGAGCCCTCTTCATCCATAAACAGTCACCAACAACATCAAACAGAGCACAGGGGACCTGATCCTACTGCTTGAGTCCCTTGCAGATCAGTCATAAGCCAAATCAAACTGAGAGGTGAAGAGATAAAACATACAGAAAAGCTCACAGTGTCAACAGATGCTTGTTTTTAAATCTGAGTTCCTAATACAATTACATTTTAAAAATGAGAATATAATTATTTTCTAAACACTTAAAATGTTTAAAACTTGACAAAATGTTTGCAGATACAGCTGATTGTCCTGATGGTGCATATGCAAGGTTCTTTTAAAATTCATCAATTTTGAAATTCAGTTGCACATTTTATAAATTACTGATAGAAATGTGGTTTTGTGCAAGTGCATTATGCTGGGGAACCTCACAAGACATTCTTGAGACTTTCAGATGGAAATCTATGAGTGTGCAGTGTGCTCTAGTACAGAGATGTGATTAAGGGTATCTGCAGTAAGATCATTACCATATTAAGTGTGATGATGCTGGAATATGACAATTACATTAAAATTATTTTTATTATAATGAAGGTAATTCCAAAGAGGACCTCAGAGTCAATTTTGTTTCAGTTTGGTGGGCTACCATGGAGAAGTTTGTTGAAGGGTAGTTGATAAAACCAGTCTGATTTAAAACTGTTTAAGCAGGAAAACACATTCTCTCAGTTTCTCAGATACACAGGCAAGAAATCAGAACCCCCACACAATATTTGGATACACATTAATTATTATATCCAACTCTGAGTATGGGCTTTGCCTATTGACTTAAGTAAAACCATTCCCATATGTGAAGCTAAGCATGTATTTCTGAATTACTTTCAACACAGAAAAAAAGGTTAGTTATTAGAAAAGTCTTTACAGAGCAAAAGAAGATATTTTAAAATTCAAGAATTTGTCATATAATTTTCAACAAACCTTCCTTCTTGACATTTACCCAAACTGACATTAGTTTTGCACTAGCTGAAGTCCGACATTGGAATTGTCCAGCGAATTGAGCAGAGCTGGTGTTCACCTCTAGGATACGACCCCCAACCAGGGTTCTGTATTCCAGGGTCTTGACTTCCTCAAGGGGGCTATCTCCAAAGAGCCACTGGACTGTGTGTCTGTGACTGGGCAGCACCGGGCAACCTAAAAATCAACAGCATTTTAGCAGGTTTTTCTCAGCACGTTGAAACATCTGTGAACAAGTTCATACGAGTGTGATTCTACATAAAGAACATCACCATTCTAAATAAAAACAAGAACATGCATCAACCCACTGAAGTCCAAGATATGATCCCAAATCCTGACTTCCCCTTGAGCAGTATGAGCTCTGTAAGCTGATGTGTACTTACCACACTTCATCATTTCCCTTTCTGTAAGTTCCTATAAACCTACCTTCTATAGGAACAAAATGGAAGGGGGGAACAATGATTTAAATAGAATGAAGACTTCATCCCAGGCTCTAAAATATGCAAATAGGTCTGTAATTAAAGACCTTCTATCTGTTTGGGAAAGGAGTCATAAAAGTATTAAATGAAGTTGCTGCATTTTCATTCCACAGGGCAGGGATGGAAACAAAGGCACTCATTTAGATGGGAAAAACCCACAAATATAGACCCCAGCTGAATCCCTTCCATTTTTCAAATGAAGCTCAAAGAGCAATTAAATAGCTTTAGTATCAGAGTGACTCATCTCATAATGTCTTAAGGAAACCTATTTTTTGAAAAGCTGAATAAAAAATATGATTGCATATCTTAATCTAAGGCCTCCTCACTGGTAATTGAGAGCTGAGCTAGAGTTAAGAAATCCGGGTGGTCACCAAACCTGGACTCTTGGGAATTGCACTCATATTTTCCATGGGGGCCCCTCTATTTCAATACAATAAATAAATAATTTGAATGAAAAAGCAGAAAAGACAACATACCTATTCTTAGTGGATCGCCAGGTGCCACACTGACATTTGTACCAATCCCAGATGCCATCAGGACACGCTTTTTTCTGTTTTCCTTCAACAACTGAGTGTTATTCTCTGTTAGTCTTTGTTCTGTAACACAGTGCATAAGATCTCTTCTGAGCAAGAGCTAAATCATGATGCCAAAAAACATTTCATATCAAAATATCCAGCATGCCAGTTAAGAAGCAGAAAGATAATAGCAGCTTGGAATTCTTTAGGAACAACTTCATTTATACAGTTAAATTATCTGTCTAAGAAATAAACTCCATGTGTATAGGGAACCAGAAATTATTTATGTTTATGCAAGTTTCTGAATTAATAAATCAATACATTTATTGAATTTGTTAGAAAAATAAGCCTGTAACAGGATGCATTTCCTGTTTTTCATGATGGCGTTATTTATTATTTCATTGCATGCAGAAATTGTAAGAAAAAGAATTCTCTCAGTGGAATCTGGCCAATTCCTCTGTTCCATTAAATGGAATTATGACAAAGTGTTATAATAGAAAAAAGAAGAACATCTTTTAAACTCTAATTATGCATAGAGATATCATAATGAATGCCGAGTCAAATGCCCATCACTATAGCAACTCCTCCTTTTTATCATATGCCGGCAGAATAACTGCCAAAAATGTGGGCAATCTGTCAGTAACACACAGTTCTTACCACTTAGTCAACATTTCTGTTTTAATGAATGTACATAACATCTATTCTCCTTCCAGAAGGGTTTCAATCTTTTGCTGTATTCTAACTTCCCTGGGTCATTTTACATTGGCTCAACATTTTTCCTCAGTGTGCGATTCCTGTGCAATCCCTTCTGCCTGTCTGTAAACACCAGGACAAAAAAAGTCTCCACAAAACCACAGTGAGGCCAGTTCCACAGGCAAAGGGCTGGTTGCCTTGTCAGCCCTTAGGGAGCTTTAGTGGAAAGGCTGCACAGACTTTGTGCTACTGCTGGACTGGCCCTGATCAGGCAGCAAGTCCTTTAGCCAGGCCAGAAATCTGATGGGATATTTCAGACAACTCTGAGCCACTGCAATCTGCAAGTCCCGACAGCAGAAGTCCTCCCATTTCACACAGCCAAAAACTTGGAGAATTTGGCCTTTTCCTATCCACTCCAGATTTATTTAAACTAATGTCACATGATGAGGAACAGAAACAAAATTTAGGCTCTTGTGAGCAATCTTCCAGTCACGTCATTATAATAATATTCCTCTCTGGAACATCTGAAGTTTTGATGTACTCGAGGAAAGCAGGAAGGCAGCTTCAGTCACACTCATCCTCACACAGAGGCTCCTGTTATGTCTTCAGAACGTCCTCCTCGACCAACATCCCAGACCCAAACATGCACAACCTGCCCAAGGTGTGTGCCCAGCAAAGGGATCTTTGTGGCAGGACTGCTCACAGGGAGCTGTGCTGCACTTTGCACAGCAAAGGGGTGAGACATCTCATCTCTAGAGCCAAATGATCCATTGCAGTGATTTGCAAGGCATGATTGCATTATACAGAATTACATCATTAATCTACTTACAGCAGAGGTTTTTCTCTACATCTTCTACTCTGAGAGTTCAGAGCTCATAATCAGATTTTTTCCTTTCCACTCCTCTACTTCTATTTGTCTCCATAATTAAGAAAAAAAATGAACATCAAACCCCAAAACCAGCCTTTGCTTTCATTTTCCTGCATTTCCCTGAAGATTTCCTGAATACTCAAGGCTGTCCTGTGTCTCTAGTTGGAAGCACTGGGCCCACTGTAACGTGACAGTGAATTTAATGAATCCTAATGTTTAAGGTGGTTTAAGGGCTGATTATTTGTCACCTGGAAGCAAGAAGATGAAACAACCTTGAAGTCACAAGTCAAACCACCTGTACCCAGATCCACATTAAAGGAAACACAAAACAGAGCACAGATCCAAGGGAGTCAGATATAGTCAAAAATTTCAAGTTTCGAATAAAGTGTTAAATAAGCCCCCAACTATTTTATGGTTAAACTTTGATTATAAATCAGCTGACTTTTGTTATCAGTAAGGAATTCTCATTTAGCACTTACCAGTTACGTGGAGAACAGATGCAGCCTCAGCTTTTCCAAGAGCATTAGTTGCTCTGCAAGTGTATGTTCCTGCATCTCCATAGGAAACATTCCTCAGAAATAAAGAGCCATTCAAAACCAAGGAAGAACTGACTTGTAAAACATCTTTCTTCTTCAACCATGTTACATTTGGTTTGGGAACGCCTTTAAAATGAAAACAATGAAAACATTTCTTGTGAGAGATAAGCCAAAGGGTTTATATTGCTAACTGCTACCATATCATGCAAGAATCCTGACTTCCTTTATCATTTCACAGAGTGTGAAAACCTAAGTAACAACTTTGCAGTAAAACAAGCAGTTTCCACACTCACAAGAAAACCTCTCAGTTGTGAGCCCTATTAATAATTCAGCATCCCACTAAGAATAAAGATCAAAGTTAAGCACTGCAAGCCCAGCTCAAAGATAGCTTTACAGACTGCTACCAGTCCTACAAAAGCAATGTGCTCAATATCTCACTGAAAGATGTGACACCACCAAACCCAGTCAGGAAAAGCTGATGGAAAGAGCTGCACGGTACCTTTTCATTCAATCTGCCTCCCACAATGAAGGAAGGACTGAAGGAAGGAAGGAAGATGAAATTTTTTATCAAAAATTGGGGCAACAATATTTCTCTTGAAGAAAAAAATAGATTAGAAAATACATGTGGCCAATTTGTGCCAAAACAACTGTGACAACTTCTTCAAGTTGCAGATGTGATCTGCACAGCTTATAATGACAGAGGGTGAAGGGAAGGGAACAGAAAGAGGTATTAATAATGAAAAGAGGGGTTCTCTTGTTAAGCAATCTCATTTACTGTGGTACAGAAACCAAAGATCTATCATCATTCCTGCCATAGTGCTTGAACTCTGAGAGCCTCAGCTCTTGCAGACAACCTGTCATTTTCAATTTTAATCAATAAATTATTTTGAACACTTATTTTTAATGAAATTATTTTTCCACTGGCACACTACCAGTGGGAAGACTTTAACTGTTTTATTTTCCTCAAACACTTGCCTTCAAAAAGAAATTCTGCAAGTTGGCAGATCAGACACCTCTGGTTGAGCTGCTGCAGCAGAAATGCTCTTTCCAAGTTCCAAAGTCCTGGGGGAAGTCACTGGGTAAGTTGGCACATGTGGCACATTGAGCAGCCACAAAGGAGCAGGGATGGGACAAGTCACAGATAAAGAAACCTTTCACCTGAGCCCTTTTTTCCACTAAATAAACTGGTCTGTGCTCACTGAGGACTCCTCAACCAGGTTCTGCTACAGGAGCTGACCCGAATGTGGGACATTTGGAAGCTCCAGCCCCAGTGAATGCTAATTCAGTCTCCTCTCCTCACAGATCGTTGTGCAGTATTACTTTACAGATGATGTCTTCATGATGTGGAATGGCCTTTAGGAACAACTTTAACATTTCAATCACGGGCTTAGCACTTCCAATGCACACCTCAAGTTTTTCCTTTGCTGTAATAGGAACCAGACATATTTTTTGGAACCTGCAATTTCACTGAAGGGAAAGCTCCCCCCGCCATTTTGTCTAGAAAGGCAGTGAAGAGAAACACTCTCTGCATAATCACAGGTTTTATTCTAGACAATTTAGCAGCTGTTCTGTGCTTTTAAATTCATGTAAAATTGTGTTTTACTGAATAAAGCTGTGTAAAACACGATCTGCAGAGTGCACAGGGGTCCAAAAACCAGGTTGTTTTTCAAGTTTCTAGAAGAACCTTTATGCCACCGTGTAAAATCCATCTGGAATTAGGATGAGGTCTTGGTTTAAGGGTCTTTTTTCCATTTTACCCAGATTTCTGGCTAAAGTGTATAATTCTCAGACATTTTTCCTTTACAGTGTACTTTCCACAGCCATTCAGGCATATACACTTACTCTGCAGATGGGCTGAGGAGGTGGTGTGAGGATCTGAGCTGTTTCACTCTAAGGCTTGGAGGTTTGCAGCCAGACTACCCTCACTGGCACCAAACCCCAGCAGGCCAATCAGAGCCAAAAAGAAGCCAGAAGCAGCACAGCAGAGATGGGACTGAAGTAAAAAGGTTTAAAGTCAAATTCCACAAAACACAAAAACGTTTGGAATGGCTCAAATTTAAACTTTTAACCTGAGCCTCTATCAAACATCAGCCCAATATCACCTCATGATAGTCCTCCCTCTGCTCTCATGACAGCATTTAGAAATGTAGCTCATTCCCAGGATTTAACTACAGTCAAATATTTTTCTTCCAAATGGTTTATATCCTAGAGCTATCCCAGAAAAATTGCCATGTCTCTATTCTTCTATGTGTGCCTCAATCAAAGACATGTAGAGCCTTTTAAAATGTGAACTGGAGTTCAGTTTGCAGAAGACATCTGCAGAATAGCTTTGCCACTCATTCTGAGTTCAAAACTGGGTATCTGTCACACACCTTAAACTCAAGTTAAAGCAAATGATTCCTCTTTCTTTCTCCAAAGAGCTGTATTTGTTTCTCTTCAGGGAAAACAAGTGAGTAATACCACACACACAAGTAAATCAGGCCATTACTCAAGTGGATAATGTGAGCACACAAACATAAATTGTAGGTCTGAGGAGAAGTGCAGACAGAGCCCTGCAGCACAGGCCAGCAGCCAGTCCAGCTCTCATGCACCAGGAATCCACCCAAGCCATCCTAGGGGTGCTGGCAGCAAGAGATAAAGAGTGTGTGAGGGGGAATCCGTGGAAAAGAAGCAGTTAAACAAAGCACACTAAACCACCACCAGTGCTTTACACAGGGGCATTGCTGTTTCCCAGCAGCTGATGTTACAGGGATCCCTCAGGGTGCACCCATCAAGGGGAGCTGTTTGAGCTCAAAACAGCAGTGGGAATAGTCACAACACTCCTGCACAGTATTTCACCCCAAACTATCAAGGAGTAAGATTTTTATCTAGGAGTTAATTATTATTATGTGAACTGTGTGCTGAGCACCTCTGAGCTGGCCTCTTCACAACCCTTCAAGAGGACCCTTCAAGATTTTGCATTTCATGGTTCCATTTCTTTTTCCAGCCTTTGTATTCCATGGAAACCAATTCACTGAGAGTGAGGCTGGGAAATATTGGACTATGTGCTTAAGCACAACTGGTATTTGCAATCAAGCTCCTCCTCTGACCTCTTCACTGGCTTTTGGTTAGGTTGCCTTTAATAGTATTAAGGAAAATGCTCAGACTGACTCCTGAACTAAGGAAAAAAAAAAGATTGCTTTAGAAAAGAATTCAGGGACCTATTACAGACTGAGTAGAACATGAAGGGAGGAGAAGAGAGGAGGACTCTGCATTCTCTGCAGCCAGGACATGGCTCTATGCCAGAAATCAGGGGAACCCAAAACTGGAGGGCAAAAATGTGATATAAAGCTATCAGAGTTGGGCATCCAGAGAGACATAGTAGAGAAACCACTCAGAAAAAAGGCTGATATCTCCTAATATTCACCATAGAAACAGATTAAAGAAATAAAACTGGAGAAAAAGACATCCCTCTAGTACAGTTCCTTCACATTCTTGGGCAAAGCAGCACATGCATTTCAAGCTCTTCTGGACACCTTCACTTTATGTTCATATGGCCAGTGAAAAATCCTTTTCTGCTGTATTTCTCATGAGAGACATAGTTCTTGTTTATATTTTTTTTTCTTTATTCTTTATTCAGTTCTGGAATTCCTACCAGGAGAAACTCTTACTGTTAGAGGACACTTAGAAAAACTAGTTTTAGGCGTGCATTTCATTTTTTGCTTAGGAGTACCTTGCATAAAACTCCATCTCATTACCCATCACAACCCCAGCACGCAGTCAGCATTAGCACATTTCAGGTGCAAAACCTTCCATCGTGCAGATTTTTGGTGTTTCTTAAGAAATTAGACTCCAAATTTGCTGCTTCTGAGATAAGATTGCCCTGCCCTGCTGGTATGCAGCACTGCACACTGAGCTGAGTCTCATCTAGGGGCTCTTGGGAGAGAGCAGGTAAAATACACAATTCCCACTTTCCTCTTGTGACAAGGCTCTCCCAGTTTCACTGTGAAAAGCACCAATTTTCCTACACAGGAACTGCAGGACAGAGTTTGAGCATACCATCAAAACCTAGAAGAAGTTCAAATTTTTTTTTCTTGGCAAGTAGTTAAGGCCTAAAATCTCTGCTTTACCCTTTAGAACACATGTAAATAAAAACCTAAGACTTTTAAGCAGTTTTCTCATCCAAGTAGAAATTAAACTACGCAAAAATAAGCCAAAACCAAGTTGTTGTTTTCTTTTTACTTTTTTTTTCCTTCCCTTAAAGGAGCTGAAATTACTCTTAAGCTTTGTGACATATATGTAGGACTTCATGGAGGATTTTGTCCTGTACACAAGGTTGAATTTTGCTGCAGAGGCTTGACTCTAGCTTACTTAAAGGTTGATCTACACAGGGACTTTAAATGAACAAAAATAACTTTCACACAGTCTTCAGGAGCCTTTTTTTCTTTACAGAATTGTATCAACAACACTTATAAGCTGAATAATTCCTGATTTGATCCCCAGACAGCAGGAAAAGGGGCAGGAGGAAGAGGGAAGAGATGACCTGTAGCCCTCTTTGTTTCCTTCCTGCACCATCTCCACACAGATGCAGGTGAGGATGAGCCCAAAGATTGAACTCCCCCAAACTGCCAAAGGCTCAGAATCCCTGAGTGCAATAAAGATCCCAGGGATTCAAATGGGAGATCTATCACTAGAACCAGAGAGCAGCAGAATCAAACAATTATATCCTACAGCTCCAAGTCAGGAAATCACTTAGGCACAAGACTAAACCCATCCCTACCAGGGAATACAATTAAACACCTACTTAACATTCAGGATAGCTGGAATTGTCCTCCATGAGCAAAGATGCATTCCTGAACTCAGGCCTTCCTAGTCTTAGAAAAGCCTTGAAAATGCAAATCTTACTCTTGCAACGGATCTAAATCCTCTTAAAAAGTTCTTCTATAGACCTAAGTGGCTATAAAACTTTAAAATTAGTTTAATCTATTTTTCTGACCTCAAACACAGGTTATTTTCCGCTAGCACTGAACCAGCTCTACAATACTCAATGTTCCATGAAAAAAGTCATTTTCCACCATGAGTGGCCCTGGGACAGCAAATGTTATGGAAAAAAACTCTAGCTCCAGATGGGACTCCAAAACACGTGTTTAAAAAAAGAGAAAAAAAGGAATCTGCACTATAGGGTGTCCTTAAAATATTCAGTGTTCAAAAACAAATTTCCTCCAACCTTGAAAGCCCTGTGAAATATTACACACCATAAAAACCTTGGCATACTAACTACTTGCTCTAAAACACTGGATACGTCTTCAGAAATTTTTCCCCCAGCTACGTAGAATCTCATAAAGTATTCTGAGTTTCCCATTCAAGAGCAAGGCAGAACTGTGCTGGCACAAAGCACATTTTGCTGCACTTCACTAGAACTTTACCTTATTGCAGAAGCTAAATTTGCATGTCAGCTTTCAGAGGTAACAATTCTGGGTCAACTATACACCCAGTGAATGTCATCTGATTATTATTTACCCTACACCCACTAACACCTCCAGTGCACCGAGCGTAGCCTACAAAGCAGTTGCTTCCACTGGTACACGTTCATATTTTCTCCAGCAGAAATCTCAAGCTGCCTTTATATTCATCTGAATTACGCTTGGGCAATCAACTTCTAGTGAACCCTAAAAAGCCTAAACCTGCTGCTACTGAAATTACCCCCCTGAATCTTGCCAGCTTCACCAGGAATAGCAGCCCTGAGCAGAGCAGCAGCAGCAGTGCGAGATTCTGGCGCTCGGTGCGATCCCCCACGCGCCCTCTGACACTGCCCCTTCCCTGGCAACCTTCCAAAGCCTTCCAACCTTCCCTCTCCTGCTGCCTACCAGCCACGCAGCAGTCCCTCTTCCTAGGTGGTATCAGCATCTGGCAGGATTTAGGTGTTCCTCCCAACATCTGGCCACCTCCTTAGACAGGTTCCCAAAGCAAGAGCTCTTCCCACCCCACTCTTGCTACGGCTCTGTCAGGTTCTGTTTAGCTCTCTGGCTGTCAAAGAGAGCTTAATCTTTTTTCCAGCTGTAGAAGTTTAAGGCTAATATTTTTCAAAATCAGGCATTTTTAAATAGGGCAACTATATTTAGCAGCTAATGACTGCTGGAGTGAGTTCTGCAGCTGACCCCCACCAAAGGCTCCGTTGGTGTGCATTAGGGCACCTCCACAATTCAGCACTGTTAGCACAGGCTGGTTTACCCAGCTGGTGAAATTATACTTTCATTTTACTGAATAACGGTGCTGCATCACCAGGGACCACACTTTATCACCAGACATTTATCACCATAAAAGTAGATACATACACAAGGACCTCAAAAATATAATTTTATCAGAAATCAAAGCACTATACAAGAATTGCTATCCTGAAGTCCACTTAACTCTGCACTTTCTGTCGAACAATGGGTACCTGGGGATGTGTAGGCAGAGTACAAAAATCATGGCATTTATTGAATAACCATTCCTCAACATACCTTCCTGCCTTCTAGGACCAGAAGCAGCCTTTAGATCATGCCTGTTTCCTCTACTGCTCTTCTCTCTACCTCTTCTAGCTCTATTATATAATTTTTGAGATGAGATCAGCAAGTTGCCAACAGGATTCACCACAGCTTTAAAGAATGGCCAATTTTTATTTCCTATTATTTCATCCATTCCTCTGCCATTAGTTTTGATTTGGACAGCACCCAGCAAGTGTGCTGGTGTTCCATGGAACTGAGAACCATCTCTGACTGTCAGTCCTCAAGGGACAGCCCCATGCACTTGTCTGCCTTTAAGGTTATTTGTTCTATACGTGCATTTATTCCACAAATATCAACTTTGAACATCCTTTGAGCTCATCTAGCTTTTAATTGCTATTTGTGTGATCATCCTGCACTAACTGATCACATTCCTTTTGAGAACTTTTATAAAAATGTTAAGCATCACAAATACCAGAACAGCCTTTGGGGCACTCTACTCTCTTCACTGTAAATTTAACTATTTTTTCCTCTCAGTCATTTAAGCTGGTGCTAACCACTGAAGCAACCTCTTCCTTTACATAATTAAAATTTGTTAAACTTTGCCTAGGCAACTTCTCAACAGCTTTTTGCAAACTGAAGTAGGAAGTAATTGAAATTTTACCTTCCTCTAACACAATCCATCTTAACCCTTCCTGAACCAGGAATTTAAAGGACATTTCTTTTCAAATTAGCAAAGCTGTGAGAGAAAAAAAAAAAAAAAAAAGTAATCAATTTTGTAAACAATCTCAATTTATGGATTTCCTCCCACCTCCCTGAGGCTCTATCTGCCTCAGAAAGCAGTGGAAGGTCCCAGAAATGTGTTTCTATAGAGATCTAGAAGGTACCAATGCCCCAAAAGACACCCAGGGTGTGTTTGGGTGAGGGTGCTTTGGACTGTGCAGTCAGCCTTGCCTGGACCCTCAGCCACACCGCCCATTAGTACTGGCAAAGTACCAGGTACAGACCCCAGGCACAGCCTTCAGCTTAGTTATAGCCAAAGGGATTCAGCTTTCAGGTTCCCAGACTGTTACAAGACACAAAGCAAAGCACAATTCTGAACATCTTTCAGTCCTTCCTGCTTAAGCCTGATCCAAACAAAAACTCTAATGAGGATGCACTTACTTTAAAAAGCATAAGAGCAAAAGATTTTCCTTCTATTATACTAATTAAAAATACTGTCATCCTTCCTCATAAAATAAATCTGTACACACTCCTTTAGATTTTGAAATCTATTATTAATATCCCTTAGAACATACAGAAAACCTAAAAAAAGGAAGAGCCAAAATCCTATGTATTAAACTCCTATATTTCTTCACTCATGCCTTCTAAAGGGGTTAAGCATAGAAGACAAAGAACAGCACCACAGTTACATTTGGAATAGTGTGGGTAAATGAAGCAACAGATGGAAAATCAAAAATCTTCATTTTTCTGGACCTGTTTCAAGTTCCAACACTGACAGCAAGTACTTGATCCACCTTAGTGAAAATTCTGTGCAAAAAGATACAACAGGCTTTGTGTATTTCCCACAATTTTTTATCAGTATGTTATTATTAGGGGGCCAGAATGTACTCGTAGGAATGCAGAATTTGGATGAAGGTGCAGATTCTACTTTTCAAGGCCCGTGTGCCAAGATATTTCAGAGCTGCAAAGAGAACTGTAAACAACCTCAGCTCGGTGTGTTTCACTTCCCTGCTCCCACCAGCAAGGGGCAGACAACGCACATTTTATTCATATTTCCACTTTTCCGTCTATTCCACTTCAACTTAGAACTTTCAAAGTTTTTACAATAAATGGAGTCTGACAGTTTTAGTTTATTTTAGCAATAATCACAAGACGTTTTTTCTGCAAATACAATAAATGTTATCCAAGAGCAATTTGGAGCAATCAGTATTGATATTTATACCATGTGTGTTGATAGAAAAGCTCTTGGCTGTAAGAATGGAATATGAATCTATCCAGAATGTATGAATATCTTCTAACGTATGCTCGTGTGGGAGCTATAAAAGGGAGTTTATTATAATTAGTGGAAAAATAGTCTTGTTATAAATGAAAAAGAGAAAAGAAAGAGATACCATCACTTTGTACAGTTCAGCTAACTTTTCTTATTCTGTTCTTTGATGCCCTTCTGTTTGCTAGGATACACTGGTCTTCAGCAATTCAAAAGGCTTTTTTCAGTCTCAATATGATTTTTGGAGAGAGGTTTTGTGAGAGAAAGGCTTTCAAAAGGATAAAAGAACCAAATCAGCAACAACGAAAAGGAAAAGCTTGTACCCAAAAGGCCAACACTGCACAAAACATTAAACTTAACATCTTCAATAGGTCAATTTCTTTGCAGAAGAAACTACAGATTGAACAACTCTAAAAACATCTTTTAGGTTATTCATTCTACAGAAAAAAACCCTCAGAGGTCACTGCAGCCAAGGAGTTTAAAAGTAATTTAAGAATTCTACTACTGACATGGCACTAATACTCCTCACACACACGGGCACTTTGTTCATGAGATGGTTCTTCATGTGGAGAACTATTTTGGGGGCTAGCAGGAGCCCCAAGGACCAGATGTGACACCAGTGAGAAATCTGCATGAGTGATGTCTGTGTAGAAGGATCCTGAATGAGCTCCTGGCAGGACATGGAGAATGCAAAGACTTCTCCAGTGATGTTTCCCTCAGTGAAGCTCCCAGGGCAAACACATCCTCTGCAGAGCAGTCAGGAGCAAGGGCAGTGAGGAAGAGGAGCTGCAGATCCCATCAAGGTCTCCCTGACTCTACAAGAAGGGCTCTCTTATCATTACTTTTGCAGGTCTCATCATTCACATCATGTTTTACCAGCATTCACAACAAAGTTCTCACCCTCCTACACTGCAAATGGACATATTTTTGGGTCCCACCTATCAGACAAACATATCAGCATAAGGTGCTATTAAATTCAGTCTTCTGAAGTCAGAGGTTTATTACTTTCCACTAAGGAAAGGAGAACAGGAAAACTCTGCTTACATCATTGCAAAAGTTTTTCTGCTTCTAGACTTAGTGACATTTTAAGACACGCAAGCTCTATTTTATTCACAAACAGTAATACTTACTTCCTTGGCAATGACAGGAAATAAAGCAATTAGATAAATCATTTTCTAAGTCAACACTGGTGTCTCAGCATAACTAAAGTTTGGCTCACCGATATATACAATTCTAAAGCATTTGGAAATCTACAGTCCCATGTGAAAATATTAATTTATATTTAAATTGCTAACTGCTTACCCATCCTAACAATATTAATATTAACAGTGTGACACGAACTCTCTGCTGAATTTGAGATGTAGGTCAGTTATACATGGAGTTGCCAAACCCTAGCTGGAAAATATTACTTCATCAAAGAATTAGCCTTGGTACAACGGTGAATAGCAGAGCCACATGTCCTAATATATGTCAGCCTGGCGCCACCATTGTATGCAGAGCTATTTGCATATATATATTTCTATCACTACCCTGGTTCAGTATCAACACCCTCTGATATGTATTTCCCAGCACATAAATGGGAGCAGCAAACTGGCTGCTCTGAGGTCGTTCTCTGCACTCACTTGCAGCGTTCGTGGTTATTTGCACTTTCACACATCATCTTCACAAAAGGCTGAGCTCAGCTTATTAAATGTTTGACAGAATATTGCTGCTGTGACTGAAATCTTACGCTTTAAACTTCACAGGCAGCAATGGGAAGATTAAAAAGAAAATAACTACCTTTCCAGCAAAGGGTTAGAAAATAAAATGAAGCTGTGAACTGCTTAATGCAAGTTAATTCTGATTAACATAATTCCTCCTCCACAGATGTTGAGCTAGAAAATATCTATATTCTCTCAAAGCTCGGCACTTTTCTTTGTCTCCTCACTGCAGCTGCAGACTGATGAATCTAGAAGGTGAGTTTACTTCACCATAAGGTTTAAAGTTCTATTAGGCTGTGGCTGGAGATTTCATTTTCAGTTTTAACAATAGTCTAGACAGATGTGCATCTCCAACAGGGATAAGGAAATTTCTTTGATGAGCAAGTCAGCTGGCCATGCTCACTATTGCAGAAAGATAGCCTTGCACCCTGGTGGGCTTTAAGCTCTGCAGTAGAGCCCTAGACCACTTCTAGGAAAGAAAGCCCATTTAAAGGAAACCCTGAACACACAGATGTGTATGTAAATGGAAGTGACAGACAGAAAATAAATAGGACTGGTGTGGGTGACACGCCTAATAAAAAAAGACTAATGATCAATGATTTTCTGCCTTCACTGGTAATTTACTTCAAGATATAAGGTAAATTTCTGATTCCAACATTACAAGAAACGTCAGTGTGGTTCTTACTCACCTTTCACTGGACATTCAATCAAAACATTTCCTCCGATTCTTGCCACGATTGTGCCTCCAACAACTGCTGAGAAACTGCTGCCTTCCAGATTTGTCAT
The DNA here is from genome assembly GCF_021018805.1 of Prinia subflava. NCBI lineage: Eukaryota > Metazoa > Chordata > Aves > Passeriformes > Cisticolidae > Prinia > Prinia subflava. Next base: position 9,083,184 of record NC_086261.1, read on the forward strand.
ATTTAACACAGAGGACAAGATGACAGGCACCTCTTTGAAATTAAAGGGATAGTAAGTTTTAAAAGCTTTATTTAACTTCTAAACACAGATCTTGTATTTAAACTCATCATGTTTGGAATAGAATTCATTCTGCAAAGAAAGCAGCAGCCACAAAAGACAGGTGGGACAGATACAGGCAGGCTGAGTTCACACCTGTTGTGGTTTTAGAGCAACAGGACTGTCATACTGCTGCCTATTATATCAGGCAGAGTTGCATGGGTTGCCAATAAAAGAAACTGTTTCCCATTGCAGTGGGTGTTTATACACATATATTAATACACACGTGTGTGTACATGTGTATGTGTGTGTATAAAAGCCTGACTCTGTGCAATGTCACTGTTTTACCTGCACGCAACAGCAGTGATGTCTCCATATCAAAACCAGAGTCATTAACAACCAGGCATCCATAGGTACCAAGTTCCTTTTGAGTAGGATTCTGAATCTGCACTTTTCCAGTGGTGTCCAGGATCACCCTGCACAATAATCAAGGAAATACAGGGTTACTACCCTGGGACAAACCCAGCTGAGTCCCCTTGCAAGAGTTACAGATACAGCAGCAAAGCTCCTTTTTAGGCGTTTGCAGCTCCAGAGCAGCACAGGCAGGCACAGCTCTGCCTCCTCTGTGGTGACAGAAGGGGAGCACTCAGGGATGCACACAGGGAGGATTCAGATCTCCTGCTCCTACAGGGCTGTGTCCTACTTGCAGCCCTTTAAAGGACAGTGTGTTTGCTACCACAAACCAGGATCCCCTGGAAACAAAAGTGTGAATAAATCAGAATACCACAATTAAAAGTATTACGCTTGGCAAGAAATTGATCTCTCCAGAGCAACTTGGTTTTCAGCAGGACTGGGGAATTCACAAATCTATGGCCTGATCTGACTTTCAAATTACTATGGGGTTGGGGTTGTTGAGGCTCTTTTTTTTAAATTTAATATCACCATTGAAGCTAAAATCTTCCACCAAAACCTCACCAGTGTCTTGAATATCTTGCCTATCCTCCAAGGGGCAAGGTATTAAAGACAACATCACAGGCCCGGGAAGAGGCTGAAAATAAAACAACTTTTCTCCTCTGTTACCCTTCTCAGCACTAAGTTACATGGCTCAGCACATCCCAAAAACCTGCAGCTGATGTTTTCCCACACTCAGTACATTTACATAATAGATTAACAAAAAATGATATTAAAAATACTTGTGTCTCAACAAAACAAACCACTTCATGCATGGCTCAAGTACAAGTACATTATCCTTTACAAACCCAAAATATAAAGACCATTTACCTCCTCACACTCTTTCAGGTGCAATGCTATTGACAATGCTATTGACATCACTTTTGGGTCCCCACACATATGTATGAATTTGTGTATAAGAAACCTTACTGGGAAAAAAAATTAGGAAATAAACCTACTTTGTTAATATATGCCTTAAGTGCAATAATATCATTCTGGGCTAAAATTAGGAAGCAAACATACTCATGAATAAACAAAACACCACCATGTTCACAAAAATCAAAGTATCACTTGCTACAAATTAATGGAAAATTATGCGCATTTCACAAAATAAATATAACTCGTGGGAGCTACATGGTTCCAAAAACATTTGCACTTTTTAAAATGGCTTAGTTTGGGTGTCTCTCCTTTAATTGATAGCCCTGCAGAAGTATATTTTTCTTGGCAGTGCATTTAATCAGTTAAATATGTTGAGAAATATCCAAAAGCACCTTTATCATTTCAAAACCAGTTTTTTCATTACTCAAGAGCTAGCTATAATTCCAAGAGGCTCACACACAAAGTTAATGTTAATATTACCAGGTGAGCTTCTAATTTATCAGCACTGAAGTAGAAGTATTTGCTCAGTCTTGAGCAAATATCTGATTGTAACAGCTTGCTGTACTCATTTGTCAGCTCTCAAATATGATGGTAATACAGGTTCTTTATTATTTTCATTTTCTCTGTCCTCAACAGAAATATTTTAAAGTACTGAAAAACATCCATAAAAGCTCACATTTTTCTTTTTCAAGTGAAATTATGCAGCTCCAGTAATACCTAAATAGTGTGTTGAAGAATGGTGAGGGTACCAGTGATATTTTCCCTTTGTTAAAATGAGTAAGAGCTAAGATTTCTTTTCATCTATACTATGGCAGATGTTTTTAATGTGTTCCCACTGTATTTAGTATCTGAATGAATCCAATAGCCTCTCTAATTTGAGGGTAAATCTGCTCTTTTTCTGACAAGCTGTAATGATTAAAGCACATCAAAAAATACAGCCAGGACATCCAAAACACTTCACCTTATAAAAATAGTCAATCCTCCTATGTAGTATCCTGGAAATGGCCAAATACTTGGATGTCAGTAAAGCCAAACAACGTGAGAGACACTTGAAAGAATAAAAATAAATTGCTTAACCAAAATGATGGAAGGCCCAGTGGCCATGCTTATCTCATTTTTACAACAGTATGTTCTAATATTGCACAGCAGGGTGGATTTTTTCCGTCGATAGCAACATAATAAGTCATTCAAAAGTAAAAGAGAAGCTATTTACTTACTTAGCAGAGGCTTTTAATGTCTCGCCATCTTTTGTCCAAGTATATTTCACTTCACTAATACCAGCTGTTTCACACAGGAGATTGACAGCATGAGTATTCTTGGTCAGAAAAACTGTATTTCCAATCCGTACAGTTACTGTTTTGTTGAAGGAAACTTGAGGAATTTCCTTTTGCCTCATAATAACTGGAACCTTCTGGTCAAACATTAACTTATCAACCGCTTTTGTGCTGAAACGTTCAGATTCGTTTGGCGATTTGCCCGTGAGTTTTGAGGCAACTTTCTCATCCTGGGCCCCCTTCCATTTTTCAGTAGCTGGTTGTGGAGGCCTGGATAATTCAGCAATCAAGTGGTAGATGAGCTGGGAGGCCAAGTCATCGCTGACCTCTCCATCCTCAATGAGCTGACTCATGTTGCGCACGAGCCCCTCGAAGTGCGCGGTGTCCATGCTGTAGGCGCCCCGCAGAGCCGCCGCCTCCAGGCGCTTGTCCCGGAGCTGGTGGGAGCTGAAGCCCTCTGCTGAATTGCTCCCCAGGCTGCCAAGGCCCCGCAGCAGCGGCTCATCATTCACTTGCCTGTCACCCAGGTAGAGCTCGTTCTTCTTGCTCCACGCCTGCCACATTTTGCTGACCTTGTGCCACTTGGCCCCGAGGCTGCTGGCCTCGTTGTGGTCGGGGTGGGCGCCCCGGCTGGGCGGCCCTGGGGGCGCCGGCGGCTCCAGGAGCCGGTTGTCGGCCCCGATGAGTTTGAGCACGAAGGCTTCCTGCGCGGGGCCCGCGATGCACCGGTACACACCGATGTCCCTGGCTTCCAGACAGTGGATCTTCAGCGAGCCCGACTTAGTGATGCCAAGCCTTTTGGACTTCTGTAAGTGCTGTCCGTCCTTCTCCCAGCGGATAAGGGACTTCTGGAACCTTCGCACGGGGCACTTAATTACCACAGATGTTTTTGGGAGTAGGTAGGCTCGGCTTCCTATGGTAAAATTGATGCGCTTCTCTGTCCTCGTCTGAATATAGACTCGGTGAACGCTGACAATCTGAGGTCCGTGGGCAGAGAACTTTGCTGGAAGCTTGGGCTTGATCTCTGCAAGAAAACAAAGTGTTGAAAAGCATCTAGTCATTGGCAGTCATGCTTACAAAATCTGCTTTTCACAGAATGCTTGAAAGAGCTTTTCCTGACTTTGTTCGAGTCAGACTGCAACACACAGAGCTTTTATCTGAGTCACAAAAATGCAAAAATATGAACAACATGAAACCATAACATTCCCTTGCTTCGGCCAAGAATTCTATTGCTTCTTCCCCAAATCTCCTAACAATAAAAGGATACAGACAACATAAACCTATGTGAAGGACGTAGATAGTGCACACATATATGAAAGGATATATATATATGTATTATATATTGCTCCATATATATGTTCCTATCACAGTTATATTTCCTACTGCTGCCTCAGAAAGGCTAGGCACGTTGGAAATGAAAAAACTGAATTAAAAAAAATGTGAACACATTATCACTTTCCCCACATTTGAGCACTGTTGAGTGCAGTATGACCTAAACAAAACAAAATCTATCCAAAATGTAAGGCTTCCCTCGACTCTTATTTAAAATGTTGGCTGGCTCTGCTGGTTGCCTGAGTCAAGCCAAACTGATACAGCACAGGAGGTGAAAGAAACAGTCAGTGAAGACACAGTACATGCAACAGGCAAAGCCACCCTGTAATCACAGGCTGAGCGTAATTCATTAGAGTTGAAAGATGAGTTGCTGACAGTGTTGTGCCAAGAAAGTAGAGAGGGAAGGGAGGAAAGAGAGAAATAAGGCATCATTTTGAGAGGGTGAATATAGTGATCAGATGAATTGATAAAAGCAGGCAACAACAGCGTAAAGCTCCGTGCAGGCTGGGTATAGAGGCACTGGGTATTACAAAGCTCCTCCTGCACTGAACTGCAGGCACCTGGATGCTGGAAGGTTTCTCGGGCGCTGCCTGGATGAACAGCACCAGGGGCAGGTTCTCCCAGCAGAGGAAAGGGTTGTGTTTCCCAGCAGAGCTGCAGTGTTTGGGGTGCCGCTGCGCTGGCTCACGGCAGCAGCAGCCCTGCTGCGATCCACAGAGCTCACCTGGCCGAGAGCACCGCGCAGGGGGGAACAAAAGGACACGAAACCCCCGAGCCTGTCCATGCCAGGTGGAACTTTCCCTCTTCATAGGGAAGATTATTCATCCCTTATTCCGAATTCGGGAATCAGGGATGCTGGTGCCAGGAAAGAGCACGGCTGTGTTTGGTGACCCAGTGATTTGGTGCGTGACAGAGAGCAAAGTCAGCCGGCAGAGCTGATGAGCCAGGAAAGGGACACACAGATCACAGCACTCTTCAGCCCGCCTGAAGCTGAAATCAGTACTGCTTTTCCACTTGGGAGGTACATAAATAAAAATGCAGCTACACTGATGGCACACAAATGATACCCAAAAAGCTGCATATGCATGTGCTCCAAATATGCTGTGAAGAAATAGGTGAAAAGCTAAATGCTTCAAGCATTCAATAAGTGTGTTCACTAGAGGAACTACACCCCGGAGTGCGTTCTTATGCTTATAAAACAAAATGGTTATTTTCAATGTTTTGGGTAATGAGTTCAGACCTGTGGGGATATCATGGTTTCATAATTACACAGCTTTCAAATTGGGATTTGTTATCCAGATACAAGGTTCCCTCAACCATTTCACATGGTACAACAATTAAATTGTTTTAGGCACTCCGTTTACTAAAATTATTGAAGTAGCATCCTGTTTTTAATAAGTTATTGGGCCCCAAATATTTATTTTCAGGGAAGCGTTCCAGTATTATATCTTCCATTTCCAAAATCCAACTTACAGACACAGTAAGTGTAACTTTAAACACACAAATTAAAATACTTCAGGCTGTGGTCTGTTTACACTAGTTATTCCAACTTAGAATTAAACCCAGTGCATACTTATAAATATGTTAACAAGTCTCATCTATTTCATTTCTTTAAAAAAGACAGACCACTAACTCTCATTAGCAGCTCAACACTAAAGGGTGTGTGTGTGTTTTTACTGGTGACTGGTGAGCAAGGCTGAGAGTGAAACAAAGTTCAGAGCTGTGGATGGCAGGCCATATAAACATGTAAGGTCATATGAATGTATGAGGCCACATAAGCATGAATTCTCCAGATCCTTCCTGGGTCCTGTCACTCAGTCTTGCAGCTGCTGAGGTAATGGACTGCTTGGGAGAGTAAAGGTAAATCTCAAGGAATATGTGCTGGAGCCATTGGACCTCATTATCACCTGATACAAATCCATCTGCATCTGTGACCTGTAATGGTCCTGAACAGCTTCAGCTGGGCTGCAGATCCTGGTGACCTCAGGGCTAGACTGGTGTTATTTCCTATTTCTCACAGCCCCGAGTCAGGAATGTTTCTACTTAATAAGCACTACTAAGTCAGAAAACAGCTATGATTACCAGTCTCAGGGTAAAAGATCAAGTCTAAAATGACTCAGCATTGCCATGAGACGGTAAAAAAGGCACTCATCTGAGCCACAGAAGCACGACCTTGAGGAGGGAGATTTAGAAACTGCTCTCTAGGGCAAGAACCCCCAACAGCATTCACACCATGCTGCTCCTCACCCATCCACATCACTCCTTGCCCTACAGCCACGCTGCTTTTACCTCCTACTCAGTCCCCCTTCAAGGCAGCCTCATCCCATAGCTGCAGGAGGAGGAGATGCCTCTCCTGCATGTTCCTGGGAATCCAAACCTGCTGCTGTCCCAGCCCTGGCTCCTTCTGCATGACCCAAACTACAGCCATGGACCAGCCTCACACCTTCCCCCGCCCTCCTGCTGCACTGTGGCAGAATCACCAGGCAGATCTGAGCTGCAGAGGCTTCCTTGCTCCAAAGGGTGGTGAAAATGGAGGGAGAGGACAGTGATTGTCTTTATGAGTTTGATCTGCACCCATTCTGGTGCTCCCTCTGCACCCTGTGTGCTGCTCTCTAGGCACTGTCCTGGAAGCTGACATGCTAACATTAATATCAGTCTGAGCTAAGCAATTTGCAAACCAGTTCCACTGCCATTCAACTATCCACAATTAATTAAATTCAGATAGATATGCAGCTCAAAATATTTTATTAAACCTTATGCCAAGGACATTCCTGAAAGTCCACGGGGCTTTATTTAAGTGGAGTTTTGAACCTCAGGATTTTGGCATGTTAATCTGAAATGCAGGCCAGGAAAAGAAGTTTCATATTATGTATGAATCAGTAATTATTCTATTTCTTATTTTGTTTTGTGAATAATATCTAAAAAAAAGCTTCAAAATGTATAAAGTAGCTATTTCTTCACAACACTATGAGTTGGGTCAAAACATGGCCATGTCTGACCTGTGATCAGAACCAGGCCATTGATAAAGGCTTTTTGTTTTCCCCCAGCTCAGAACTAAAAGCTCTTTTTTTTTCCCCCTGGTCTTCTCAGCACTCTGCTCCCCAAACCTGCAAACCAATACTCTCCTCTATAAAGGAAGGGTTCAGACATAAGGAACCTGTATTTAGAGCTGCCTATTCTAAATTAGCTTATGTACATAGGATAATACATATCAGAGAGGTTTTTCCATAGCTGTTAAACTCACAATTACTGCAACTACCATTAGTATCATAACTCAATTGTGCCCAAATTGTACAATTTCCATAGAGAATCCTTCTGAAAAGATTCTTATATAGAAAATAATAAAACATCATATTTTTTTAGTGTCTGTACTGTTACCACTCCCTGTACAATTAACGAGGCCAGGACTCTAATTTTTACAAGGAAAGATAGAAATTATACCTAAAATTATCACTGGCACAGAGTTTCAGGTTTTGAATTCCACCATGTTAAGCAAAATGTCCAGTGTAATATAAATGTACAGTGAAAAGAAAAGGCAGCAGAACTGGATTCTTATCTTTTCTAATGTCCTTTGTAATTTATGTTAAATTTATGAATGCTTCTTTTTTTCCCAGTTGAAATAATGTAAATGATAAAGGAGAAATCAGATCAAATTGTGCATAAGAGTGAGGGTGAGAGGTATGTACCATAATATATATTCAAAAACTCTTCTTGAGATCATAACCTTTGTTAAAATTAAAACCAATCCTGTTGTTACTGGTGTAATAATTATGACATTCAGTTTGTGCCAAGTTATGTTGTGATAGGATAGGTAGATGAGTGAATTAATGTTCCTACAGATTTCTCTTTATAAATAGATCATTCAAATCAGCAAGGAACCAGATAAAGTCACATACTTACTGTTGCAGGCATTCATCTGACAAGACCTTACAAGCAGTGAAGGAGACAGACCACTACACATCGATCCATTTAATGTGACATATTGGCCCTTTGCTGTTAGGTTTTGGCAGGCAAGTTTCCTTCTCTGGATTCCAACACCACAGCTTACTGAGCACTGTAAAAGGAAGCATGCAGTCAAGCTAGACTGGGGGCTCCACACCACACATGTTAATTTTAAGCTAGTTCGTTTTGTAGTAGTTTTTGTTTGGTTTTTTGTGTGGTTTTGTTTTTTTTTTTTTTTTTTTCTGAGAGAGTACACACTCTCTACTTCTTAGGAATCCCTGTGTTATGTAGTTGCTAGACTCTAACATTAGTTATTAAACTGTCTCCAGTTTTCCAGTAAGAATATAAGACAGTTTTACCAGCAAGCCAATCATGAACTAAAAATAACGACAGCATTAATGGCCAGCCATGGGCAAAACAGAGCACTGAGATCTGGTACCTGACAGAAACAATTCAGGAGGTTCTAAACAGTCACTGGCAAGTTTCTCAACCCCCTCTCTCAGGTTGTATTGCATGAAACTGTAATTGCAGCTTCTAAATTCAATTTTCTAAATCATTTTGAATGGGAGTGGTAGCAAGCTTGCATTAAACAGGAAAGGAGGAGGATGTATTCCAGAATAATGCAAAGATTTGCTTTTTGGAAGCTGTACCATGAAATCATTGATAGCTAAACGTGTCTGCATGCAATGTCCTTCAGTGGCTGAAGCACTGCCCAGGAAGGGGGGCTGTCATCAGTCTGGCTGCAGGCAGGGATGCACAGTTTAGTTCAGTACATGCCTTGTGACAGCTCCAGACAGCTCATCCACCCAGGCAGAAATCTTTAGAGCTTTTGTTGCAATGGAGGGGTTTGGTTCAACATTATTGAGGTTTGCTCACCTTGGACCATTCTCCAAAGACCAGCTGAGGAGGACAATCAACTTTTGCACAAGCTTTACTAGTTGGCAATTTGGGTTCCTGGCAGGTGCCATCAGGGTGTTTCAGGAAACTTCCATCTGTCAGCAGCTGCTTACAGGACACCCTGCGGGTCTGAATCCCTCCTCCACAGCTACGTGAACACTAAGGAGGAGAAGAATTAAATACAGCATTTACACCTGCATGGACATCCGGGCTCTTGAAAAATGACATCTACTTTCAGTGAAAAATCAAGCAGCATGGAAAATTCATCTGTTAAAATATTTAATGTATTAGAGATGGGGAGAACTGGAGTTCAAATGTCAAACATACCACCTGAATGCATGGAAGCAGTAGAAATCTTAGAGAAAATCATGCATCTCATACATATATCTGTGTCCCTCACCAGTTAATACATAAAAAAGGAAAGAAAGGAAGGGAAGAGGGTTTAGAGAGCATAGGGAGAAAGATGATGCGTGCAATAACACGTATCCAGCCTTCTGAAATCGTATCAAGGATTTCCACCTTATCCTGTGACTGCCCATTGGCACAGGAGTCTAAAGCAGAGTCTTTGGGTTAGTTTGTCCTAGTGATGGAAGCTGAAATCACTCAGAAGGTCGGGAGCTGCCTTCCATGATGGCGAGTTTCACGTCCCTGGCCAGAGGAACACATTTAAACTCTTTCTGTGACCCAGCCATACCTGTTGCCATTCCTCAGCGTGCCAGGCAGGGGGACAGTCGATCTGGTTGCAGGCTTGTACAGAACGAGGCTTGGGGTCTTTGCACAGGGGGGCAGCAGGAGCAGAGTCCCCGGGCTGCCGGCAGGACACGTCCCTTGTCTGGATCCCCACCCCGCAGGGCGCCGAGCAGCGGCTCCAGGGGCCGCTCTGCCACCTGCCCCAGAAACAGCCACAAGATCTTTAGAGACCAGAAACAGCCACAAGATCACCTTCAGAGACTGCCCTCAGCCTGGGGAAGGAGCATCTTATCCAAACAGAGCCCAGCAAACAGCACAGCTGCAGGCAGAGCTACTGATCAATGGCTAAAACACACCTTTGGTTTGGCTGGAGCACAAAGGTATGAATTGGATTTATAAACTTGCAGGTAACGAGCAAGTGCAGAACGTATTAACAACAAAGCAATAAACAATCATTTTCACACAGATTTTACTCCGGTATTTACCTTCTGAGTGGTTCTCTTAAAACCAGCCTGTTGGCAACCTGCTAATGTTTACATTGATAAATGTAAATATGTAAATAGATCTTTCTTATATTTATAAGACTTTCTTTAAATGTGTATATGTTTTCTATAAAACATCCTGTTCCTGTTAACTTCTTCCCTACATTTAGCAAGAGCAGGTTTCTGCAAACACATAGAAACAATTTTCAAAGGATCTGGGATGTCAGAGATCAGAAATGGGTAAATAAGTCAGCACACATCAAAATTTCACATACGGCCCTTTCAAGTGACCAAATGACCTAGGGGTTTTCTTGGATTTAGACTGGGTTTGTTCTTTACTCAGAATCTCCAAATAAACGTAAGAAATATGTGGGGCTACTAAAGAAGCATTAAAGTAAGGTGCCTTTAAATTATAATTTCATTTTGTTTTCATTCAGCAAAGATAAAAAGCAAATATTCTCAGCTTTTTTGTGAAATATTCTTGAAATTTTCTTTATACCATATATATATATATATATATATATACATAAAAGAGTTAAGGCTCTTTTTCCAACTCTGGCAGATATTCAGCATGGAACAGATTTATTTCAGAAAACGTCCCCTATTTCATCAGTGAGATATGAAGAGTGGAAAAGGAGTGAACAAGACCAAAAAAACACCCTAATCCCAAAACCTTGTTGAAAACAGAAGTAGTGAAATTCCATCCCCAAAGCATGACCACAGCCCTGCAATCTGAACCCTTTCTGAGAAAGCCAATGTTTATTTAAGCCCCATTAACCCTTCCTTTGCCAGCACAATTCCATTATTGCAGGGTACCTCGGGGGGCAGAGCTTCGTGTTGCAGGTCCGAGTCATCGGGGGTGGCCTCTTGGAATTGTCACACAGGGTCTCGTTGACACCTTGTTTTGTGTCTACGTGCAGACACTTGGCAATGGCTTCCTGTGTGCCTGCATTCAAAAGGAAAACGCCCATGAAACAGTGAAGATGGAATAGATTCCTGTAAAGCTTGCTCTTGATTAATGCTCAGCAAAAAAGCACTGAATTAGATAGCAGGCTTAAAGGTAGCGTCTCAAGCAAAAAGGAATGCAGAGACAGTTTACGTATTTAATACTCAGAAGATACTTTTGAATTGTATCTTAACTTTACTTCTGTGATATTTAAAAGTCTTGATTTGTCATTCTACTGCTCAGAAAACCAATAAAAACCCTTCTTTTTCTGTCAAACTACTACCAGAGGCTGCATCTACTGGTTCTGTAATGATCCTAAACCATGACCTCCATTGCCAAAATTGAGGTACAAGTGATTCCTTCTCACTTACCTTGCCTTTAATAAAGAGCTAAAGATCTGCAAAAATTCTTATAAAAATGCAGAGAACTTGCAAAGCTATAGTCAGGAGAAACCTCCTATGTTTAGTCAGCCATTCTCAGTGGCCAAGAGATGCAATGGTTTTGCTGAAGGCAGCAAATCCAACCCAGCCTAGAGCTTTCCTCACTCGTTACCATTCTTGGCACCTTCTGATCTGCAGCTCTTGCTACCTGGATCTTATTACTAAAGCATGGAAGATTAGTAATGCTCAAATTTCTATGAGCAAAATGAAAAGTAATATAAGTTTCCTTTAGAACAAGACAGCTCAGTGAATACACATTCAGTGAACTACTTCTATTTTAAACTTCTGCAATTATCCAATTTTATATATCATATATTTTACTATGAAAGCCTTGCTCAGTTTCAAAGCTCACTCACATGCACATAAAATACAAGGTGGTTGTGATGTGCCTGGGGGATTCTGTGTATCTGGGATGTTCTGTACAAGCAATGCTAATGATTCCAATCCTATAGAACTAAAGAGCTGAAATCATAAAATACCTTTATTGTTTCCAGGTAAAAATGGCTCTTGAAGAGTTATAGTTTCATAGAGTTTAAATTCCTTTCCTTCTTATCTTTCACTTATCTTCAGTGATGTTGCAAGGACACTGCTGACCACCAGCCATTCAGGTGGGCTGGAATACCTGACACAGGAAGTTCCACCTCCAGGCCAATATTTCTCTCCTATATACTGTGATTTTTTTTCATAAACCAAAGATGTCTCCTCCATCTATAAACAATTTTGACTCAGTCCAGTGTATCAGCCAGTCCAGGCCACAACCCCATTTGAGCCAGTCCAGCTACTTCAGACACCTCAGTCAGGGTAAAGCAGTAGCGATTTTCAGAATAACACAGATTCTGATTTCTTTTAGGCTCTCTGGTACACCTCGAGATCCCCTCTGGGACTCATTTGCAGTTCAGAAAGACCTTGTTATATAAATGTTTTGACTACATCTACAAAGTGATGAATTTTTATAGAACAAAAGACCTGACCTTAAATATGATTGACAACCTATTCAGTTCTCTTGTATCAAAGTATTGATAATTCCATAACATAGAACATGCACATCATGGGAAAACTATTCTAATAGTCAGGCTGAGAATAAATATTTAACAAAAAATACCATAACTGTAGTACAGACATGAAAATGCCCAAAGTTGACAAAACAATAAATATGTTTTTTGTTATAGAAGTAGGGCAATCAAAACCCTTCTTTCCAGTTAATCCTCATGTGTTTAACAGGAGCAGGTTCCCTTTTCCCTCACCTAGAAAATGCACATATGACTGTCTGCAGGAGGGAATGAAGCATTTAGAGCTGGGTTCTGACAGAAACAGACAAGTAATCAAATCCATACCAAGCATCCATATAATCTATATTTTAGGCCATAATCTACCCTATGGCACCAAGATTTACCTTTGCTGACCTCCCTGTGCTGCTGTGAGAAAAATGTGCTTCAAGGTGATGCTGCTGCTCTGGAACAGGTTGCAACACAAAGAATCATCTTAATATCTCCCACAAAGGAGGGGAACGAAATGAAATTCCCCTCAGACCATCTAAATTGGCAATAATGTCATGAGAACTTTTATCTTGGTGTTATGTAAGCTGAATTGGCCAGCCAAATGAACAAAAGGCATGTCATACCAGGTGATGGGGTCTGACTGCAAATTGCCACCTGGAGTTCATTAAGTTGTTCCTGCCTTGCAGCAGGACCTGCGGAGCTTTAATCACATTAAGAGAAGAAAATGTTGATATGTGGTGTGTTTTTCATTTGACTGAAGTACAGTGTGCAAACTGCATTAGCAATTCTTCCCCACAGGGGCCTCAATGAAAGAAAACTTGCACTCTGTTTTGATGCTGTAAGTACAAAATGGATACTAAAGAGTTGTTAAAAACCTACCACGAAGTTACTTCCTGTTCCTTCGTTCTCAGTTCAAGAACTCTATTCAATAAATAACTGCACTTAATTGATGTTTAATTTGCTTGAACTTAACTGTCAAAATGTCTTCACAATTAATCAGATTTCTCACCCCAAACTATAATTTTCCATTAGCTGGGAACTTCAATCACTGATAAACTTATCCTATGTCGATTGGAAAATGGAAAAATCTATTATTCAAACAAGCAAAGTTTTATATGTATGACTTTCTTGGCTTATAATATAAACATAGTAGATAATTTAACTAAAACATTATGTATGCAGCAGGGAGCATTAAGTATTTTTACAGTAATCTGATGCACTATTGTAGTAATTACCCTACTATTCAGTGAAATAGAATATTTTCTATTTTAACCCAGATTCAAACCACATACATTTACATACTTTTACAATCTTTTCTGTGCGATGAAATATACAGTGCTTGAAGCTGTGTTAAAAGATGAAAATGCTTGAATTAAGCCCAGAATTTCTGTTCCTGCATTTTTAAAGTATCAAGAAAATGGGGGTGGAAAGCTGCTGTGCAAACATTGAGAAAGTGGATCTGTTCTCTATACCTGGAAGAAGAAGGACATTTATTTTCAGCAGATGCTCTCCGTTTGGTGGCTTCTTGAAAATACGTCCTGTAAGCTGAAAATAACTCAGAAGAAATGCCAAATTCTACATGGCCTTGAGCCTCTCTGTGCATCAATTTTATACTTCTGTAAGAGAGTGAACAACATCTGCAGCCAATGAAGCAAATGATACGAGTGACCAGTTATCAAGGTGACTCCAACACGAGCTGAGAGCAAATTCTCTCAGCTTTATATGTGAGTCTCTGAATGGTCATTGTTTTTCTTAGAGCCCTTGAATTTGGCTAGCATCCATTAATATTCTAAGAATCTCAGGTTTCTCATAAATAAAATGGTAAACTTTTAGCCCTTATGGTCCACACAAAAGCCTGAAAACACAACTTGACTGCACTCTGAAGTTACCAAAGCCACAGAGGAAATAACAGGAAGTGCATACGTTATTTATTGCTTAATGTAATTGGTTTTAGGCCAATGTAATGACTTTAAGTGGTTGAAATAATAATTTTTGAAGCATATGGAGTATTATTATTATTACTATTATTATTATTATTATTGTTATTACATTTAACCACCAAAATCTGCCTCTTGCAACTAAAGGTATATTTAAACAAGAAAATGTTCAGTGATTTTTAAAATGAAAAAACTTCCCTTTAAAATATTGTTGAGTCGTTAAATGATTGACAACACTAAAGAAATGCTATAGATTACAACAAAAACATTTCTCTTCAGGCATATTCTTTATTCTCATAATGATTATTAATTCCCCACTGATCATATTATGTAAATTAAACTTACATCTGGGACTCTCACATGATGGCCAAAGTTCTTCAGATTAAAACAAAAACAAAAACAAAGAAACCCAAAAAAACATTCAGGGAAAATGAAGGCAAACTCTGAGATCCCCAAGCACACAGCTTAATTTCAGTTTGGGATTTCTTCAGGCACTGAATTAAAAACCAGATCTTTAGATTTCAGACTGGTTACAGAGCTTCCTATGGGTATTAAAGGTGATGTCTGCCTATGACTAATTGGCCTCGACAAGTTTTATTTACACTCATGGAAAGACTGATGAAGGAAGCATTAATTATGCTAAGAGGCATGAAACAACTCAGCTGCTCTCAAGACCTCAAGTTGTTTGGCTCTTCATGTGCTGTGTGAGAAGCCACAGAGGTTCAGTGCAGAAAGCACACGAGTGACCCGAGACTGGTGTGACTGCTGCTCTAGAACTGGAAAGATGAGGTTTGATAACACCTTGCAAATCACTCTCTGTACATGTAATACCCAAAAAACCCAATGTTTCCATCTGCATTTTTTCATCTGCTTTGCAGAGGGACCAGAGGAGACTGAATTACAAGTCTAGTCTGTGTGAGGATTAAAAAAAAGGTGCAAGTGACAAGCTCTGAAAGAGAGATTCGGACTTTGCTCAAATAGTGGCTATAAAAGCTTCCAGCCTACTCACACCCTGCAGAATTTTCCCTCATTCAGAAAGAGTTAAGCACTAAGAAACAGGGGTAGTGAGTTCTGAGGGTACAGAAATCCACAGGAATTTGTTTTAACAGCCACTGCTAGATGCATACATCCTAGAGAAAAAGTACCTAATATAATTTACATTGCAAGGGGTTATTCCAAACTCAGACAACATTTATTTCTTATAATGAAAGAGTTCATCTAATTGAAATGAGATTTGAACATAAAACTTAGCAGAAATGGATCAGCTCCTTTGAACTACACAATGGAAAAATAGTAGACAGTGAGATCATTAGTTAGTACATTGCAGTGAGCTGGAAACAGAAGAGATGTCTGGTTCCCTTAAAACTATTTATCGGCAGGTAATTTTTGGTCTGTTTGAAAGCCTTTGCCAAGGCAGCCAGAAGACCAGAGCTGATAGAAAGGAAAAATCACCTAAACCAGCACAGCAACGTGGGGGCTTCTGAAGCTGTTCATTGATAAAATACCCTGACAGCATCCCACATTTCCCAGGAGCATCATGTAAGGAAAGTGTCTAGACACAGTACCAGTGATACCACAAAAGTCTTAAAAGCACAAACAGATATTGTCTTTCAGACTTCTTGAAGTGAGTCATTTCTGCTGCATAGCAAACAAATTGTTAGGTTACTGTGAACACCTATAGGACAATTCTGGGTCAGAAGTCAACAACAGAACTCATACTTGGCTCCCTCAGGAACAAAATTAAACTGAGCACAAGATTCTGCTCATCAGTCATTTTGAAGTTCCTTCCAATGAAACTGTTGTGTTCAATGTAGGCTCCTTAAATTACCATCAGCCTGCACACCAAGGGCAAGTTTTTATGGGGATGCTTTTGCAAGGATAAACTCACCCTTGAAGATGAAGAATGCAAACATGCACATGTGCAGTAGCAGACAAAGACTCTGAATTATTCCAGCCTACACATCTGATGATACCCTCAAAATTCAAAAACCTTGGAGTTTTAGAACACTTCTGGCACAGACACTGGCTAAAAAGCAGTAAAGTGGATTTAAGATGCAAGAAAATGGTTGCATTATACAAAAACCAGTTGAGATACCAGAACTACAGATTTAGAATTAATGAATGGATTGCTTCTGCTTTACGGTACAATTTCCTTATTTCTAAAAACATTTCTGTTACTAAAATATGAAGCAGACACACTCAGCCACAATAGCTGTCACTACCATCTCATGCTTCTACAAACATACTTGCACCACAGTCTCTCCTCCCTAGCCAGTCGTGATGCAGATAGTGCAGGGAATTAAATCACCAGCTTTGGTGATCATAGGTGCTGTCATTCCTATGGATCAACCCTCTCAGTAAGCAGCAGTGATAAATGATAAAGGAGGCACTACCAGTCACTTACCATCCTGCTGATCCCATCCTGGGGCATCCCTCCCAGCCTGGAGCTGGTGAACAGCACAAAGGGGGCTGCTGTCTGTGGGCTGCTGTCTGTGAGCTCTATCTCACTCCCCGCTTCCAATTGTTTCTGTTTTCCCTTCTTTTCTACATTTTTTATTTCTTCTGTGGGTACAACTGTCTTCACTTCCCACTGATGTCAGCAGTCCTGTCACACGGAGGTGTGTTCACAATCCCACTGCCTCCACTTAACACTTCATAACTCACTTGTGCTCGGTCCCCAAGTACAGTAAGTAGCAGCAACACCAGCAGCCTTGTCTGGTAACATGTACTTACTACGACAGGGAGATTCGATTACATCCAAGGAGGAATGTGCCTAACTACTTGCAGACAGATGTATGGCACAGAGCTCCTCTGCAGTGATACAGTGAGACCCAAACCAGCTCCCGTTTGATCCTCGCGCCCGCCGGGCTGGAGGCGAGTCTGGCTAATTACAACTCTGGATTCCTACTGTTCTGCAGAAAATGGCAGCATTTTGGAACACAGGGAGTAAACATGGGAATTTTTACTCTGAAACCATGCACTTTTGGTTCCTAGGAAAAGGTAGATTGTCTAAACGTTTCCACCACTGATGAATCAAACATACTGGTACCACAGACAGCCTGGCAGCTGACACTCCTGCAGCAGCAAGGCTAAAGCAAGTTGCTGTATGGACTTCCTGCACCTTGCTTAGCCCAGTAAGTGTTTGCTGGAGGAAATAAAGTAGTTTGAAATACTCTATTGATAGCCAAAAGTATGTTAAAGCAGGTTTTCCTACAGATCAACATAGTTACTTTGGGGTAACACTGACAGGAGATGCAACAATACCAAACAATGCCAAATTCTTACAACTCAGGATAAATCAAGAAAAAATAAAAGGTACCTCCAAGACATGTGGCTGAACATGGAGTGAACCCGATATATTCCCAGTCATAAATCACACTGCCATCTTCAGCACGAGGAAATTCTGGCGTGTAGGGGACAGGATCACTGTCACAGGACACCTGGTGACAGACCCGTTCTGTTGGTGGCTTCTCATCTTCGCATTCCTCCTCAGGCAGCTCCACCTCGGTCTGGGTAAAGGCGAGAAGGATCCGGCACTTCACATCTCTGACCTGGACCCCACTGCCACACGTGGCACTGCACGGAGACCAGGGCTCAGGAATAAACCTGCAGAGCACCACAGCACTGTCATTTATTCCCTGTGATTGTGTCTGTGGGCACGGCTAAAGCACAGCCAACACATGTAAATGTGTGTTTATACACAGAGCAGACAATACAATACACTGGTGCTTAAACAGAACAAATAATCAAGTATCTTAACTCTCTCACGTAACTCTCACATCTCAGACCGTCTACCAAAATTCACACAGGAAGATGTAGAAAAAGATGAAAAAGGATTGTGAGGAACAGGGAAAGCTGTGTCCTTTTCTGAGGAAGAAGGAAAACACCTAAATCTTTTCTCAGTCTCCTTCAGCTGGGAAAAAAGGAGAAACTCCAGGAAGATGTATCTGTACAATATAAAATAGCTCCCCAGGTACACAGACTTGGGCATATGCCAAACGTACATTTGCAATCTGCTTAAATCTGAGAGCTCCTCACTTTGTCATACCAATAATCAGCAACCAGAGGGAGGAAAAGCCCTTTTCAAATGGAGGCATATCCAGTGCACACCACTGCAGGCTGCTCTTCAGATTCAATCTTGCAAGCAGCCTCTCATCTTCAATAAAGAGCCTACAGTCTAACCAGCCTACAGTCCATCACTTTTATTAGAAAGCTTTTGTGCTCCTGATGAACTGCAGTAAAATCTTATTTTACAGGTCAAGAATTTGTTATAATATTCTCTGACTCTAAGGGTGACATTAATATCTGATAGTAATTTTCAAAATGGCATTAGAGCCAAGGGGTTGAATTTCATCAGTAAAGTCATCCTGGGTGGCTCTGGGGTGTACTTTATAAGAAATCAAATACAGAATTTCCTCAAACTTTTTTCCCATGAAAAGGCAGCAGTTGCTCTTTATTATGTGTCCAAATGTAGCTGATGATCAAAACACCAGTAGGAGATATAGGAAGATAATTTGACCAATGTTAAAAATGTATTTGGAAAGAAAGATCCAAATTAGGATTCAAAGATTTGGCCCTTATCTTGGATAAAGAATTATCCTTCCCTTACTGCAGGAAAGCTGCCCTTACAAACGTAAGAACAGTTGTGTAAGACAAAAATCAGTATTTACACTCTGCATACACAGTAAGCACAGAAAAATGTCAACAGTGTGGTTTGATTCTGTGCACAATTTATCATCCTGCTAATAATTTCTTGCCAGTACACACAGAGGAAGAATCAAACAGAAGAAAGGAGAACAGATGGCTGGATAACCTGTAAGGATACTCTAAGTCAGTCCTTGGGATAGTCACTCAGGCTGTGACTGGGGCAGACCTCAAAAGAGACTTTTTCCTGTGGAAAAGGCTATTCCCATTTCCAGCAGAGGTTAAAAGATTAACTGGTCATTCTTTAAGGAGGTAGTAATGAAATAGCTTTACAGCTCTGCTACAAAGATAAATATATCTAAGCCCATCAAATTGTCCTTTAACTGTCTCAGAACTTTTGTTAGAGCTCACTGGTCCTCACCAGACTTCAGGAAAAGGCAAGGCTGTCCCAGCTCCTCTTGACATTGAGAACTCCCAGTGCTCATCCCTTCCCAAGGCTGAGCACCATCCATGGCCAGATGGATTTTTAGAGGAAGGATACTATAAAACAGCAGATGGCTGTGTCCTACAGTGATCAAATCTGAGCAAGTGCCAGGTTAGGAACAACCTAAGAGCCCACTGAGTGTGACAGCACAGCTGGGGGGGGGTCAGTGTCCAGATGCTTTGATAGAAATTCTAATGACTATTCTGTGGGAAAAGCTGCAAAGAAAGGCCTTTTCTTACCCCAACAGACAGAATCAGCTTAATCCTGGAACATCAGGTCTCACAGTCTTTTCAAAGAGAGCCACGCAAACTACCTAGGGTGACAAAATCACCTTCATCCAATGAAATGCTTAAGCATGAGTCCAACTTAAGCATATTAGCTCTGCTTTGAAGTCAACAGGATGACAACATGTTCAGAGGGAAACCTGTGCTTAAGTGCTTTATTGGATCAAGGCCAGTGTGCATAGGCCTAACAGAATGATTACTTTCTTCTCCTTCTGTGTAAAAAAAAAATTAGGCCCATTTATACTTATGTACCTAACTGGAAAAATAAAATTGATGGACATTTACAGCTGAAAATAGTTGGTTGGTCTTCCAGCCATACCTAAGTTTATAGGCTGAAAGTAATAACTTTTTTTGGTAAAAGCATGACAGCAGCATACCAGAAATCAGTGTTAGTTTTGTGTATTGTTAGATGAGTGCATTTAAACACTTCAAAAATAACGTATTTCAAAAACATTCTTTTGAAATTCTCTATAAATTAAAGGAAATTTTGAACCACAGCAATCATTTCACTCAGCAACCAACTGATTTATAAAGAAACTCAGAAAATTCTAAGCAGTTTTTTCGTTGACTACTAGCAAGCCTGTATTAGAATTGAGGTTTTTGTGTTGAATATTAGCATCTGGTATTTTTTGAGTGAAGTGCAAGATAAAAAAATGAACACTCAAAATACTTTTGATTGTACCTTGGCATTTGCTAAACTAGTCATGTGACTATTTAGCAACCAAAATCCTAAAGTATAAAACTTCTCCAAGGATGATCATTTTCAAGTCACACTAAGCACTTTCAACTGATGCCAGTAGAGACTGCTAATATGAAAGCAGAGCAAAGAACTGACTGAACACTGAGAGAGCTGATTTTTATCTAAAATTTGAGTTCAGGCAGATTTTTTTTTATTTTTACTTTTTCTTGAAAATGCAAAACCAAAGCCTGTGACTGTTCATTAAAGCAGACTCCATCAGCCTCAGATGTGAGGTACTTTGGCATTGACAGCATGCACATGGCAATGCTTTGGACACAATGCTTCCCTGAAATAAACTCGGTTTGCCTTCAATGGGCACACTCAGAGTTATCTCAGGTCAGCATTAAGGAGCATCAAAGTGCTTGTACTACAATGCTTTGTAGATCATCAGCAATTTATAATGGACAGAAAAATTGAAATTTTCTGAGATCTTTAAGCTCGTAGACTAGACTCCTCTTTTTTTTTTTTTTAAAAAAAAAGGCAAATTTGAGCAAGTACAACTTTTTATAATCATTTTTTTTCACCCAGTCATGCTTCTCAATGCTACATTGAACTAAATTGCTCCTATACCTGTCTGAGCAGGTATAAATGATGACACTACAGATGCAGCAGAGGGCATGTCCACACTGCAGTGTTACCAGTCTGGCACTAATGGAAATGTGCATTCACCTGGCACATGCTGTAAAAGCAAGCATAGGATGACCTGGGAAATGAAGCACTGACCTAGACTAGTGATGATAAAACTGGGACAGAGCAGCCCAACTCAACCAAATCAAACCTGAACTGAAAACTGAACTGAAAACTGAACTCAGTGCAGCCCTCTGCAGTTTACCAAAGACTTGGAAAACATGGTGTCTCTGAATTTTTTATTTTCGTCATGACCACAATTCTCGCTTTCAGTTAAAACAGAAAATGCCTAAATAATGAAAAAAAAAGGCAACTCTAGAAATATTTCCAGTCCAGTCCTAATGCACCAAGAGTCCTGGATAAAAGCCTAAAGAAGCATCTGAAATGTTGGCTGTTACTGAGCAGCAGTTCCACGGTGCTGGCACCCTACTCCTCCCTGTGGCACCACCCTTGCCTGCTCTGAACAGTCACACTGCTGGTTTGATCAGCCTCAAGGGTGATGTGCTGGACACAATCAACAGCCCATTTTCAGAGAAAGAGCTGTGAGAAATGGATAATTCTCTATCACCAAAGGCACAGTGGGGACATGTCTGTGAAAATGACTGCAATGCAACAAGTGGGAACCTTTATGAGAAACACTGCATTTCACATCACTTTTTAGCTCATATTGCTGAAAAAATATACCAGTTTTTGAAAGCATTTTAGTTTTTCCCTAAGCAATGACAGAGAAAGGCAGCTGAGGTGTCTATTTCTTTAACTTAGGAGTAATAAAAAGGATGCAAAAAACTCGCTGGAGCTTCTCTGCGAATCCCACTGTAACTAAGAAGGCTCGAGGGAAGAACATTTAAAATAATGATTGGTATCAACTGTCATCACATTCCAAAACTAAAAACTAAAAAGGTCAGACCTACATTTTTCTTGGCCTCACTTTAAGGACAGTCATTTTTTATTTTGCTAATAATAAAAAAAAAAGAAGCTTTTGAACATTCTCCCTCCATGTAAATTCAGGACACCAGCCGTGGTAGACCACAGAGGCAGAAGTATTTATCTTCCACAAGCTACTTTTGGCATATCCATCACTTGTGGGTTCTAAAACACAGCTGCATTTATTCTCTTATTCATTATCAACTAAAATATCACACAAAAGCATAGAGAGAAAGTTGTCATAAAAGGATGGACCAGAGACTTCATTTTGTGGTTTAAATTTGGATGACAACAGAATAACTAAAATTAAAAGTGATGGCATTTTACCAATGAAATAATAATTCTCCTGCTAGGCAGAGGTGGGATATGAGTTATCACTCTGCCATGTCTAAATTACAGAAAACAAAGTTAAACAGATCTGAACCACAGGGAAATCTTGTTATAATTTATTCTGGGAGAAGTAACAATTTATTGTCACAGTTTCCTTTTAAATCTTCATTCCTGACCCAAAAATCTGACGCTAACTAGAAAGGACCAGAGCAGTTTGGGCACGAGGTTTAAAGCACTGATGGAGGAATTCTCTGGTTGCAAACCATTATTGCCCACATGACCAACAGACAATTTGCAAAAAGGAATTAAGTCAGGCATCAGTTATTTCTTATTTCTCCTTACCTGCCACCTTCCTTGGAAGACTAAAGAGGGAGCAGTTGGCAGCAGAAGACAGTGAAGTGAAACTAATGGGGAATCTGGCTACAGTGCTAGAGCTGGGTGCCAGAAGAGCCCAGCCAGGGGAGGCAGAGCCCCCCAGAGCCCCCCAGCACAGAGGGGGTGGTGAGAGGAGTCATCAGCAAGAGGTGGCTGGAGAAACCTTTCAGGCTTAGGTGGAGATGCCTCTGGAAATTGTGAAGGAAAGTCTAAGGACAGGATGAGGCTCATGAGAAACATCTGTCTCCAGAGTGAGTGGAGAAGAAAAAGGCTGCAGTGGAATATGTGGGTCACAGCTAGGAAGGAGGAATAATGCTGTCATTGTCAGGACAAGGCACAAGGCAGCCCATGACAAAGTTTCTGGCTCAGCTCTCTTACATTCTACATATCCTCTGAACCAGCAACGCTGTGTACTCTCTGATTGTTGTCAGACTGATGCTGAAGGATCCTAAAAAACCCAGAAACTGCATTAGCTCATGGTTGCCACAGCAGGATTTTGTGATGCTGGAGATAATTTTCTTTATAGCTTCATGCTGAATCCTCTCTAGAAGTGACCTCATATACCTTCATTCTGATATCCTGACACTTAAAAAGCACATTTGATTGCATCATCCCCCTTTGACAATCACACTTTATTTTTATATCTTTGCTACTACCCTGCCTGAATTCAGGGCCACTGATGTGGAGAGTGAAATAACCACTCACAGTAGGTTGACACTTGACTTGAGAGGCTAGAGCAGTGAAAAGTTTAAACTACAGTCACCATAACTATATAAACACCTGTTTGGCAAGAGGTTTCTTCTGTGAGTCATTGCAGGTGTAAAGATTTTATTACTCATGGTCACACCTGTTGCTGCATGTGTGCCAAAAATCGGGAATAGCTCGATGGAAGAAGAAAAATAAGCATAAGGTACTCTCCTATACTGCTATCAGAGCAATATAAATCCAAATAACTTCATTAAACTCATCTAAATGATTTCAAACTGACATTACTGCAAAAGAGTGCAGAATTCAGCAAAGCACAATAAAATAGTGTTCAAAATCTCACCATATACAAAGTTAATACTTTTTAGAAATTTATACACTTCAATCTATTCAATCTATTGAATATATTACAAATATAAATATATGTGTATATAAAATGTACACAAGGGATATAAGGAATTGCCTGGATGCCCTAACATACAAGGGTCAGGAACAAGTGTAGCTGGATTTAAGCTATGTTTGTATCCCCAGGACTTGCAAGGCTTAACCTCATCAGTTTTTAAGAGGACTCACAAAATCCAGATGTTATTTCACACATATACACATGTAAAATGGCACAACTTACCCCCAGAGATGCAGCTAAGCACAGAGATCAGCAGGTTTTTCTCACTTTATGCATTGGTCTCACCCCCCAAGGAAATCTTGGCAACCCTACAAAGTACCTCTTAAGTTTTAATACCACCACTACATTCTTGAGGTAACAGCTATGACCAGAAGAAAACTGAAGTTTTTAATTCATTTCTGCTGAAGCATCTCCACATGCATTAATTAGGGCTTAATGAGGCTAAATCAAGATCCCTTTGAATTCCAGAATGATACAGGGGCACTGTAATAGTGTAGTTCATTGTCATCCAGAACAGGAGCTCCAGAAGCAAAGTTACTGAGATGGAAAATTAGGAACAGCTCACCCCAGGACTCATCTCCCATGGAGGGCCAACTGTCAAAGCAAACTGCATAGCAACAATCATTCCAGAGATCTGCAAAACACACTGGAAATGTTTCCTCACTGTAAAAGGCAGTGTACTTACGTGGGCTCTTCTGAGACTGTTATGGTCTCTTCCATTTCATGGGCCTGTTTAAACCATGGCAATTTTGCTTCCACGGGACTTTTTTCTGGTAGAGGAAAAAAACCCCAAAACATTCAGTAATTTCTCCAAAATCAAAGCAATATGTAGATGTTAGCATTAGTCACCTTAGAACTTCACAGTTTACATTGCTTATTGACCTAATGCTTTTGTAGTTGTACGGGATAATAAAACAAAATTTACTAGAAAACATCATCATGCTGTTTGAGCTCCATTCTTCATTTTAAATATGCAGAAATGGAGAAGGAAAAAGGACAGTAGTTTGAGTATAACTTAATGAGCTGCTGAGTCACACTGATAATGTTGACACATTTAATGAAAGCAAACAAAAAGATCGCAGGTACATACATATGGAGTTTCGTTCCCATTTCAAGTATTATTGAACAACCTCCTCCCTGTGTTAGGCTCATTAATTCTGGTTTTCCCAATTTGACCAGACTGTACAGATTTAGTTGGCACATTCACCTCAAGACAGTCTGGCCACATTATCAGGGAAAAATATCAGCAGGGCACTTTTCCCAGCACCAATAATTAAAGTGCTCATTTCTGCCAAAACCAAAAAAAGCCCCAGTAAATTCCAGCTTCTGGCATTTCTGGAAAAAAAGGTTACCAGGGGCTTTTAACTCTCTGAACAAAACTGTAAACCAATAACAGACGCAGACAAAAGCCCAGTCACCTTTTGGCTTGTAGCAGGGCGTTGGCACGATGCACTCCTCCTTGATGTGCAGCTTGAGCTGCGGGTTGCAGCCCCCGACGTGCTGCCCGCGGTGGTCGATGCACAGCACGACGCGGTAGCGCAGCCCCCGGCCGCAGGTCACCGTGCACTGCAGGAGACAGCACACACAGCTCACCCTCTGCTCTGCTCTGCTGCTCTGCTCACAAGGAGCTCACAAGATACAGAGGAGTGGTGGACAAAGTCTTCCCACCGAGATGTACAAATTTGTCTCTGCGTTGCTGGGTCAGTAAGGGGAAGTCTAAGTTTTGGGGACGCGAGCGATTTCTTGGGGTTCTGTGCTGCTTGTCTGACTGGCAAAAGTCTGAAACAGAAGTGGCTGTGCACTGAGAATGCACTCCCTTACAGGGGTGATTTTCAGTGCAGGCCAGGTCAGGGGAGCTGCATTTTCTGCACTCCTGTGTCACTGATGTCATCTGGATGAACCAAGGAATCACAGGAGTGCTGACCTGACTGTATCAGATAACTACAGCCAGGAGAAGTTGGCTCATGCTATTGTTCCTATAATGAAAGGTAAGAATGCTGGAAAATCACCCTTGCAGACTTGCCAGCCCCTGAGACAGACATGCCTTTAACTATTACAGCCAGTGAAATACTACATTTATCAAGAACTGAGACATAAATGACCTGACTGCAAAGGGACCTGACCTCTCTCTCTAACTTCTCCTCCATGCAAAGCAGGAATTCAACCAGCACAAGGAACTCTACATACATTTTTTCTCCACACAGACACATTAACATTTTGGTTATCAGGCAGAATGGCTTAGAGCAAACTTTTCCCATTATTACAGGTTATCTTTCAGGGCTATAATTTTCTAATAGTCCTGTGCTAATAAATACATGGTAACACAAGACCAGAGGCCTTCTTTAGAAAACAAGACTGAAGGTCCAAATTACTTCTCAACTTACTTGAGACCACTCCATTGCCACCCATTTTGGACAATCAAACAGATTGCAGGTCTGGATGACTTTGGGCTTTGGGGCATACATGCATTTCCATTCCTCCACTTGCAGTATCTCTCCATGAATGGTCTCCTCTACACACACAAAACTTCTCCTCTGAATACCACCTCCACAGGAAACTGAACATGCAGTCCACGGGTTATGTTCCCACCTGGAAAAAAAAAAACAACTCATAAGGCTCTTTCTTATTCTCCTAACCTCTATTAAAAATGCAAAGCATTGAGTCCAAGCTTAGTGTCAATTAAAGCTCACTGGTAGTTTGGTTGCTGCATTCTTACCACATAAAAATACATTAACTCACAGGCCTACCTTGCATTATTCCAGGCTTAAATTCATGTGCAAAATCATAAGTAGGACTGCAAATGTAAGTATATTTCAAACTGAAAACTCTTATTCTCATATGTAATTTAGAAGTTGTGATTATACTGAGTTTGATTACTGGAATGAATTTACTTTCAAACTGTGTAAATCACCTAAATGGAATATTTTTGACAATTAATTTACATGATCATATAGACACTTATTACCATTGCCAGAGATGAAGAAGTGTCTGTATTTAAGATCCTGTGAAGTCTGAAAAACAAAGCCAAATCTGGCTGCCCTGATTGAGGGTGTTATTACTTACAGGCTCATCACTGCTCACATCATTCAGACTACCCTTAAAAATCTGGTCCTGAAGGAATTTTTATGGGATTTCTTATACTTTGGGTCAACCCAGCCACCTCATACCAAATTGCCTTCATCCATAAGGGCTGTGATGAAATTAAATTGTGGCAGGTACCATTTGACTGGTCATGACTGCAGTTCTACAAGAGTTTTCCACCCTCATTAAAATGCCATTGAACAACTTTGTATTCACACTTTCCAGCTTGCTTCGAGCAAAAGGCAGCTGCTCATCCATCTCAGCTGCTTTGGCAAACTCAGCTGATGGCTGCTGCAGCAGGGCAATGCACAGATGAAGGAAAATTTAGGATTAAGAAAAGCCCATGAATCAGCAGAGCTCTGGGCTAGTAGCCTCCAACAGAGGCTACTAAACAATCTGCTGGGAAGGAATATCTTCAAAATGGACATCTATTCACAATCTCAGACCTAACTACAATAAAGTTGTAGTGAGAATGATGTGGAGGTTTTTAGGCTACAAACTCAGTTTCATTTGCCGCTTAGCATGAATGCACATTTAAGCAATCACCTCTCAAAAACCCTAACTTCAATAATGCCCTGCTCCTGTCACATTTAGAGATAACAAGCTTCTATCAAAGCATTTGTCTGTAGGTTCCAATGACCACCACACAATATCTCCTCACTCTTTACCTCCTATCTCTTGCTTTCTTTCCATCACCCTCCTGTATTTCCAAGCCCTTGGAAATGATTGAGTCCTGCAGTACGTCTTAAGGTTCATCAGTGTCTTGTTAGTTAAATCTCATCTCTATTACTGCAGAGGCTCAGAAAGGATCATGAAAATAACTATATCTGTTCTGAACAATGGCCTCAGCAAGTACTACAATATCCCACCAAATCAAGAGTAATCAACTTGACTATAATAAAGGAAGTGATAATATCAGACTCAATGAAACAAAGGCCTGTAAATCAAAGGTAAATTTAAGCAATCTACTTTTTATGATGCAGCAGGTAAATCACGTATACTTCCTATTTTAAGCAATTCATTAAGCTGCCTACAAAAACATATTAATCATGCTTAAGCTCAACAGAAGAATGAGTATGAAACACAGAGCAAGCCATGGGACATTAACCATGGAGCATCTACTCAAAAGCATTCTGAATAAAGCTGTGTGCTGAGATACTGATATATCACAATAACAAAATGCATTTGAAGAGCAAGAGTTATGCCCTTCTTCGACTTAAATGAATGGCCAGTGTTAACTAATTTTCTTTTAAAAAATCAGGAACTAAAGAGCAATTAACTATTTAAAGAATTAGCAGCTCATGGATTTATATATGTAACGCTCACTGTGCTGTATGTAATATAAGGTGTGCAAGCGTTTATGGTATGAAGTTTTGTAGTTGTTTTTCTTTATCTCATCAGTTTCAAACACACTCCAGATCCCGCACTCCCACAAGCATTTTCAAGATGGAGTGAGGTCCATGGCTACTGGGGAAAAGGGGGGTCTTGGGCAAGCAGTCAAAGGAGATACTTTCCAGAACCCACAGCTGTCAAGGGATCCTCAACAGTCCAACAAGTCTGAAATAAATGGAGGCATTCCAAAAGCTTTAAAAGAAAATTTTCATCCTGGGAAATTTTTCTATTTATTTCAAAAGAATTCTCCATCTGTAAAAATATTTCAGTGGGGCATTTACAACTCTAGCCACAGGAGAACTCTTTCAAGATCTTGTGGTGTGCACCACGACTTTCCCACAACTTCCTTGTGTGAATGGGAAAGCAGTGGCAAACACCACAGGACTGCAAGGCAGCCTCCACATGGCCCTCGTGTTGTGCAGGAGGTGATGTAGGACTGCTGCTCGAGGGGAAGGGGTCTGCACAGCTTTGCTCCAGTGCATATCCAGTACTCTGGTTTTCCAAGTGCTTTGCAAGAACAATCCTGGGTCAGCATGTGAGGAACAGGTAAGAAAAGAAAAGAAAGCAGAGCCAGCACAGGGTAATGCATTCCAGTTCCTTGCCAGGCAGGAGCACAGACAAATCCTGCTGCACTCAAGCAAGACTTGCATCCACACTGGACCAGAGACCTCTCCTGATGCAGGTCAACAAACTTTGAGCTGCTCTTTTCTTTCAGCAATTCCTGCATGAGAAGGTGTTTCTACATCTTGGTGGTGTTTCCTCAGGAGCCCTCCCAGTACAACACAGCCCATTTTCTCTCTCCTCTGAGCCCTGCTTGGCCGCCTGCTGTTTTACAGCCCTGACTCTGAGGCATCACCCAGGAAGACCATGATACTCTGTGACAGAGCACACCGAGGTGCTGAAAGGAGGTGGGCTCTGTCTGTAGCTCCTAGTGTTTGAAATGAGAGAACCTGCCCACAGCTTTATCACAGATATCATCTATCTCACCACAGTGTCGTGCAAACGCGCTGAGCACAGTAAAGCACAGAAAGGGGGATTAAATTTCTCTTCCAAGTGGTCTCCAAGCCCTAAGTGGTTCAGAAGATGAAATACTCCTGTAAATACATTAAGCTGAGTTCCAGGAGAGATCTGAAGTACAAAGGCATTGGCAGAAGAAATGGAAAGGGAGAGACACGGAATATAATTAGAGAACTCTGCAGGATAAAGCTGCAGAGGAAAAAAATCCCCATCTATGCATGAAAGCCAAAGTACATCACAGGACAGCAGATCCACAAGGACAAATTGCTACAGAAATAAACTATGACATTTATATCAGCTGTAATCGGTAGCTCCACTAAGCTGAGCAAGTCTATGATTTCATTCTTATTACTTCATATCTTTACTTCTTTAGAAAAATACACATTATTCATTACATGACATAAGAAAGCAGAGGTTCAACTCAGATAAATATGCAACTAACTCATCAACTATAATTCTTTACATTAAAAGCAAATGTGACTCAATTCTGTTTAATCCTAACATTCTTTATAAAACATCTAGGGGTTCCTGAGAAGTTTTAAATCCTTGTAATTGATTCAGGTGTTAAAAAGAAAAGTAACAAACCGTTTTCTGATGACCTAATTTAAGGCAACAGATATTCCAACAATTTGCTATCTTGAAAGTGACATGTCATTTTTGATGTCAATAAATAGACTGTAGATTTAAAGAGGAGAAGGATCAGACCTCTCAAGAGAAAAAGAATTTCCAGAATCCTGTACATAGCAAGATCTGTTCTACAAAATCTCACGCCCTGTCAAAAAAAAGCCCTTTCAAGACAAGAATTTATACATGCAGTTTAAAGATGATGCTCTTCTCAGCACTACAGCCAGAGAAGGCTGAGGGGGACAACTGTTTATTTTAAAGACTTCACATTGGTATTTTCAAAAAGAGCATATTAACCTCTGACTGTTAAGCTAATCATCCAGAGCACACTAAAATAAATCACAAGCTTCAGAGATGTTTACAGGACTGTTGTAAACTTACCCTCCTGTATAGCAAAAAAATCAAAATATGTTCCATTATCTTAGTACTAAAACAGTATATTTGTAGAGAAAAGTGTGCTAAAGCTGACACATATGCTATCCTGATTATACATACCGAGGAAGTGGCTGGAAATGATCATAGGGCATGATTTCTTTAAATCCATCACTGTCAAAAAAAATAAATATTGCATCATTATTTCTCATACCGAAGACTGCACATCAAGTACATACTTTTATGTGATCATGCCTGAAGTAAGCAATTCCCAATGTGAAATGCAGGAATCTTACTTCATTACACAAGAAATTATGGCAAACCTTATGACTTGTATAATCTTACCTTTTCTGCATGGATAAAGAACTATTCACCATACAGCTTCTCTATTTCATACCACCATAAAAATACCAAATGAGCAAGCCTCCAGCAGAGAAACTTATTATCAGTGACCCTTTAGGCTTGTGTGACTTCATTAACAAAAAAATATTCACATACTTGTATCTGTAACAAAGTCTGCTGAGGGACATGAGTGTCAGTGAAATAAATTCATCACAGGATTCATCCTAGATAGGTTCTGAATGCTGCTTGGGAACCTTCTAGAGCTGTTTATTTGAACTGCATAGTATAGAGCAGGCATAAAGCCTTACTTCCAATGCTAGGAAATATGGTCTTATATCCAGCAGTACTTTCCTTTTCCTGGCTGTATAAACTAAATTTGCAAGGTTAAATATAATTACCCCCTTTCTTTCCCCTAATTTTCCCATTCCAGCTTTGGAACATTTGGCACCCGTTGCCATCAAGCATTACTGAAGTCTTTCTGCTTTATACAGTGATCAGCTCTCCAGGAAAAACTCTTGAAAGTCTGCACATCTAAAACTGTTAGAGGTCACTATCAACCATTATGTCCAAGAGGAATGAAAGGAAATGGACAGTTTAGCTGTAGGAAATGAAATCCATTGAGAGTGTTTCCTTTTCTTGCATATAACCCTAGCTCAGCCAGCTGGCATATTAATGTGAGGTTCTGGGACTTGATACTGTGATGTTATTTTAAGATTCTTTAGCACAGCCAGGAAACCTCACCAGACAATCCAAAAGTTAGTTTGAAATACTCTAGTGCAATTCAATACAATTTATGTGTACTATAGCCTTTACAATTTGGCACTAATATTCTGTGGCATTTGTACCACAAGGATATTTACTTTGAATGATTTTTTTTGATGCCTAGTTTTTAAAAACCCCAAACAAATAGACCCAAGCTCTAATTATTAAGTTGTCAACACTACAGCACCAATAAGAATCAAACTTTTATGGTAGGCAAGTTTAACCATATGCAAAACTTGCACTGACTGGAGCTTCTGTCTGGCTGTTGAGATGTTCTGAATGGCAGCATCAATAAATCCAAAAGTAGGCAAAGATCTTTCACAAGATCCTCCTACTAGTGCTGTACTACTCAGCAATAGACAAAGCAGAATCAGCCCTTGAACAAACTGATATTTACAATATCCCTGTGTGAGGAAAATCTGTTCTTCAACACTGAAGAAGTGCCACACATCTACCGGCAGAGGTATCAGCGTTTAACACATGCAATAACCAACCAAGATTAAGCAGCCTTACAGACAAAAAAGAATTGAAATTAAGTAAATACAATTCCTTCCTCCTTAGTAACTGCCTGTGTCACACACAGATTTATTTGCCATACAGACCTGGAAGGGCAGGGATCCATGTTGCACTCTTTCAGCTTGGGCTTTGGTTTCTTGTTCTCTGGATGATAATGGCAGTAGTGGTCAGGAACAACACGCTTCAGACGGATGTCCACACATTCAGCTGAGTTGAGCTGATAACCTAGTGCAGAAGCAAAGTTAATGTTTGTTTGTAATGGAGATAAGGTAAAACAGCCTTAGCTCCCCACAGAATTAATTTGCTGTCTTACTGTTTTTTGGTTTGCTTTTAAACAAGGAAACACTGAGCAGGAAATGCACAACCAGACCTTCATTCAAGGCAATTCAGCACAGCAGTTATATTAACCTGTCTGAACACTAGATCAGCTTCCAGCTCTTTATTCCACTAATATTCTAAGAGTAAAGGCACACATATTTCCTTGGGATGCAGGAATACTTGTACTGCACCAGCTCACCTGTCACAAGGCAAAGTATGAAGCCATATGGTTCAAGCACATGTTCCACAATTTATAACTGCCCTCCTCCAAGGAGTTACCAGAATGTTGGAGAGCTATATTACACAGTCATTCATGCTAAAAGAAATAAATACTTGAGACAGAAAGCCAGAGGAATTGAAGATGAGATCCAAAAACATTGCTAAGGAACTGTAGAAAACCAAGAAATAGGTTCAAGAACATTCCGAGTTGAAGAGCCAACAAAAGAGGACTTGAACTAACTACTCGGTGAAAAACAAATAATAAAATATGTGTGGAGACTGACTGCAAGAGGGGATCTGAGTTTTATAAACCACTAGGTTATTTTTTGGCTAAGAAAAAAAAGACTCATTCAAAAAAGCTTACTTGGACCTAAACTGAGGAGAGGATGTTCTGGTATGTGCAAAGAAAAAATTTTTAGACCACAAGAATTAAAATCAAACCAAGTCAACAAACTAACAGCACAAGTCCCAGGGTCTACTGAAAATGCTAAGTATCATGTATCAGTGGCTTGAGTTGTGTCTCTTGGCTGATCCAAAGTGTCATCATACATGAGAGTGATAACCATAAAGAACTGTGCAGTTCCAGTGCCCACAGCATCTATGTTTCAGTTCTTGTAAGCACTGAAAGGACCCAGAAGAAATGTCAGTTGCAAACAAGAGGAAAAATTTTTAAACACTCTTGCTCACTCAAGCTTGACTGCGTTTTCTGAGATGCCCCTTCCAACACATGGAGATTACAGAATTAAAGATAAAAGCAGCACCCAAGTGACGAACGGCAATGCACGAATTCCAAACCTCTGTTGTGAGGAACCTTTTCTTTTACTGCCAGTACGAGATGCCAAACAGACAATCTGAACACTAAATCCACTTTAAGATAACAGGTTAAAGCCAGGCAGCTGCAATACAACTTCCCTGCATGCTCAGTAACATGCTGTTCTTAACATTACTACTGTCATGACTGAGCAGCTCAGTTTTCGTGCTTCTTCAGTTCCTGACCTCCCTGAGGACTGCCAGGCCCCTCTGCTAAAGGTACCAGTTTTATATTCTAGGCAAGCAGCCACAAAGTAGGGCTTTGAACACTCTGGATGATTTCAAAGAGATTGACATGTAGCTATAATTTTCAAACCATAGCAGCAGTCTGAATAAGGCTGGATTTCAGCCAATACCTTTGAAGGTAAATATGTCCCTTGAGCTATCCAGTGTTTACATGCAGCCCTCAAAGGCAACTGTGATGCTTTATACTTCTTCTCTTGTCAGACAAGTTAAGGAAAAAAATTATAAACACAGTGTGATGGAATCATCAGAGGATATGCATTGCCACTCACAGCCCCAGCAAGAACCACACTTCATGAGGCCAAGTATCTCGTAAGATACAGTAGTTTCCTGTGGGACTGCTAATCATACACATATACTGTCTGCATTTCAGATTACAGGGAGGTGCAAGTGCCAAAATGGATGGTCCTTCAAAAGATCCCCAGACTCTGCTTGTGCTTTAAACATCTCTCACTCTCTTTTTTCATGTCCCAAGTAACTATTTAAACCATATTTGCACTCTCCAGAAAATCCCTACGTCGGTATCACCAGCATCCTGGTCTGTTTTCCAGGTGAGCTGGGAAATGCTAGCTGGAGGGAAACTGCCATCTGCAGTGTCACACACTCCTCCTACCATGAGCTCACACTTTTTTTGCAGAACCAGATGTGACAAGCAGTGGGCTGGGCTGGATGAGCTGTAGCAGAGCAAAGCTGCACCTCATCTAAGCTGCAGTGCTTAAGCCAGGAGTGGATGCTTTGGTACCACCTGTGCTGCTCTAGCCACCATCAGGACTAACTGTCTAAGATCAGACAGTCAAATGTACTGACAGCAGATGTTCTTTAAATTCTATTTACTTATTCTGCTTTCTGTATAACTAATTTCTCAACTAAATGTTCTAAAACTCTCCCTCTTGTATACTAATGAGGCCAGAAATACTCCTTCATGTCTTGATTATTCTTAAGATCTCATCCTGTTTCTTTGCTTTCTTTCCCCAAATATCCACTATGAGTTGCAATTTTCCATTTTGAATGTCATATTTTTATTTCTTAGTCAGTGTTCTTACTCAAATGAACATCTGTTTTGAAAAAACACGTCTTCCAGTAACAATACGTAAAAACCCCTGTGCTGGTATCAGCTTAACCAGCCTGTGTAGGTGCTATTCTGTCATTTATTTTTCTGAGGAATTATGCAGAGAAACACAAACATCTAATCACTAAAAATGCAGGTTGTAAATCAGCTCCTTTTAATCTTGAGCTGTTATCACTCCTGAAGAATTGACATTACTCACCTCCTCCACACGTCACCGTGCAGGGGAAGAACTCTGTTTGTCTCCACTGATGACTGATGGGTTGATAGAAGAAGAATTGAACCACACTCTCTTTTGATCCAGAGTACCTGGTCTGAAGAAATTTCCATTACAACACACGTGTACATTGTGCTCAGCTGCTCATGCCATTCAAAACAGAGTTCATACATAATGGCAGTGCAGAGTAGGATGATAACAGACATAAAACCTCTAGAAAGTCTAGAGCAGCCATTAAATTTAAGTTCAATAGTCAAACATTTGATGTTGCTTTGTTTTTCAAATTATTCAAGGCACTATTGTGACCATTTGAATATCTATCCTAGAATAGCAAAGTTCTGAACTGTATTCTTTCAGTTTATCTCTTTGTTAGCAAAAATTTTAAAATTTGCTGCAGAAAGAAGTGTGTAAGTGATGAGAGCACACTGACTCATAGTCAGGCAAGCCGAGCTGCACATGGTACTGGAGATGTAAAGGGACAACTACAGAAATTCCATTTCTACAATGTGACAGGTAAAGCCAGGCAGTCTGATAACACTGAAACTTCTGTCACTTCCAATGGCAAACTGTATGAGGGTTTTCCTCTGGCAATCAAATATGGGTATGCATCTACTTATGAATATCTTGATGTGTGATAGCCACTGGTATGTGCTCTGGACAGAAGAGAAATTTAAAAGGATTGGAGATGGTCAGTGAGTGGATTAGCAGTGTCAGAGGGAGATGGTAGGGTGCTGCTGGAAGTAGTGCTCAGGTTCAGTAGGTGGCAGTCTGCAATTGGATTAGCTCAATCCACTGCACAGGGTCACACTGTTATTCTTCCAGCAGTATTTCAAACAGAAATCTTGGCCATTTTTACCATTAAAAATCCTGTGGCACTTTCCACCACAGGAAAGACATTATTCCTGTAGCATTTTAATTTGTTTGGATTTTCTTAGCATAAGTGATCTCTGGACTGTAAATAGGATTTCTTACTTGCTAGCTAAAAGATTTTGTTGTATTGCTACAAGCTGATGGACAGCCACCACTGTGTTGCACGTACTTGCAATAACTTTGCAGATTTGTACATTCACACAGCCCACCTTGATAATGAAATCTGCTCCAAGAGGCCCCTGGATCTTTATGATTTCCCTGTCTGTACTCTTCTGAAATTCAACAGTTGTATTTTCAATGACAAATGTTCCAGGAGCATTGAAACTGTGCTCTCCCTTTTCTCCTTGCAGTGTTTTTGACTCTATAACTAAAGAAGAAACATGCAATTAGTAAACTTAAACAGGTTTTTGTTTTCAAGAAAGTCAGAAAGTAATGTTTACAACGTTGCCTTGCAAGTACCAGCTGCATATGAGCAGTAAAAACACACCCAGAGAATCTGTGAGAATATTAACTGCTTCAGATTATAGGCTGATAGATAATTGCAAGACGAGTCAACACAAGAATATCTGTCTGAACACATTATTCTTTCATACCAGAAGCACTTCTGAGACAGTTTTTCCTACACCAAATGCTCTGCAACACTCTGTATAAGCAACAGCTTGAGCAGGAAAAGCTGAAAGAAACTCAAAACTGATAGAATCAATATAGAGAAAAATACCTCATACTTCCATGCAACTCAAAAGCCAAGCAGTCTGAGCAATCAGCCTCCAGAGAAGCCTGAATGCTGTCAAACCCACCTGACACTCACCTCAATACCTGTGTGACTGTACCAAGAGCATTAACTTGGCTTTGAGTGTTTCCCATGTGAGGAAAAAGCAGGGCCAGGAGGAGGGCAGCTGCAGCCAGGGGAGGGATGGCCCCTTCCCAGAACAGGTGGTGATGAAAACCCTTTCTGAATTGTTCTCTATTCCTTGGAAACAGATTAAACTAACAGCCCACAACCTCCAGAAGATGGATGAAGCATTTCAAGATTAAATCACTTCCAGCAAACTGACTGAACTGTAAGTGGACAAAGCTAAAGGAAGATATTCATAAGGAAGGTAGGATTCCGGGCTCTGTGTAACACAGCACAGAGGCAGAGCAGGATGCATGGCTTGAAATACACTGGTCTGGTTACAATCTACCAGAGCACTGCATGAGAAAAGCACAAGTCTCAGATGAGCTCAGGGCAAGCTCAAAGGAATCTTTTGATGAGCTATAAATACCCTCTTTCTCCCACTGCCTTGCCTTTTTTGGTACTTTAAACAAAGTTACCTAAGTCAGGCTAGACCATTTAGGTTAAAAGCATCTGGTTTTACCTGCACTGAAAACATGCCTAGAACACTGCAATCCATCATTAACTGTTTTCTTCCTTCAAAATTTTTAAACAAACATGCATTCTGGAGCACCCCCAATAAAGACAATAAAGAAATTATACAATGAATTCAGTTCCTTGAAAACATATCACCATTATCCCAAGCTTCTAAGCATTAGGTTCCACTGTGCTCACAGGTATAACAAAGATCACATACATGGCTGGAAGGAAGTTTCAGGAAGGATTTGTTTCTAGGAAATGACTTTATGTTAATCACAGGGTATGAATGTAGTGGTGAATAAAATGAACTTTGTGAAAGAGCAAAAAAATAAATCTCTGGGAATCAATGTGCCCCCACTGTCCAACACATTTCCATTAGGAATAAATAGATATAAACTAATCCCAGAAAAAAGCAAGTATTTAGATAATTACTTTTTGTCACTTTTATGGAGGTGTCCTTTCCTGATTGCATTAAAAAATAACCCTTTAAAATATGTGGAACTCAGAATTCTTGGATTAAGCTTCTGCAAGCCTTGATCCCAAACTTACTGCTTGGTCACAAACACTGCTTTAAAGTAAGTGATAATGCATGATGCCTATTATTGTCTCATTTTTTTAAATAAGTGTAAAATCAAATCTCAAGTACTTCCAACTCTAAATACATTCAGTAGGATCCTCAGGAGTACAGGATCCCTTTGAAACTAGCATTTAAGATTACAAGGCAAGGCATCCAGCTGGTGCAAAAAGATGATGAAAATGTTTATTTGGTGACCTCAGCTGCATTTCTGAACAGTCTTTTTTACTAATTTTCTCAACAAAAAATACTTTTGATGTTTTTCGAAGCAGAGAGCAAGAATATTGTTCAGCAACCATGAGACAGTAACTCCCTGAGAGCTGACACAGGTTTACATTAGAGCTGCACTAGATGTGTGTGTAAATCATGTGTTTATTTGCAAGGCCCAGCTCTGGAACCATGACCTGCCCCTCTGGAGGTCACAGCACTGAAGCTCAGAGCAGCTGCTCAGATTTTCCCTGTCTCACACAGGGAGATGAGAGCTGCTCCACAGCACAGTGGATAACCTCTGATGCAATACATTCCTGCTCAGCAGTATCGAGTGCTTGTCCTCAAAGGCCTCTAAAACTGAGTGACACCAAGCATTTGGTGTATTTAACACATACATAACATAATGATGCTTATTGGGGAGCAATTCCTCCCTCAAAAACTGTCCATTTATCAATTTCAGAGAAGTAGCTGAGAACAAAGGTTTGATCAGCTGATTTCATGACAAGGTTAAGAAAATAATTCACCAAATATTTATTTGTTCTGCAGAGTCCTGTTATGCTAAAGATCTGGGAAGTTTGACTTCAGGTGTAAGCTTCCCATTCTAAATCAGTTCTTCGAGACTCCAGTTGGGCAGAGTCACATAGACAGGGAATTCCCTTGAGTGCTCCCCTGTTTCTGTGCCTGACAGGACAATCACCAGTGCCAAAGACCTGTAACTATCCATGTTCAGTTACTTCCCCTCCCTTGATAAAAAATGGCAAACGCCTTGCCCAGCTGTGGACACCACCCCCAGGGCTGAAGCCTCCCACGCTCTCTTGGTGGCAGGGAGGAGCAGGGCAGTGTGGCACAGGAAACCTCCCTGTGCTGAGAGAGGCAAGGAAGAGCTCCCAGGGAAACAGCTGCTGCTCCCAGTGCAAAAAAGAGCAAGTATGGTGCTGCCCAAAAGCTGTTTCTTTTCTGTGATTCATTTGGAGGCAGCACAATACAAAACATTGTTCTCAAAATGCAAGCAACAAGCAACACTGTGCTCCTCTGAGCATCTGTCAAAGACAAACCCACAGCTAAACGCTGTCACTGATGCAAATCACTGTGAACAGAGAAAAAATTGACAAAAAGAAAAACAATTCAGTTCCTTTCAGTAATGTGTAACCTCCCCAAGTTCACGAACTCAGTTATCTAGCATTAGCCACTTGTAAAAATATTAGCTTCTGGTTTTCCTGTTTCTTCTGCTGGAGGATTAATTTCAGGGAACTTTCAGTCTCTCTCTTGATTCTAATGTTCTTAAAACAACTACTATAAAAGACATAATACAGTCCAAATCAAAAACAAAGCAAACACAATGAAACATTTTATTCAGACCCATTTTTGTGCTAATTGCTTGGTTATTTTCCACCAAATCCAAGTAGGCAGAAGTACGGGGGGGCATATTTGTTAAAAACCTCAAGTAACATCTTGGCTCTCTGAGGAATCTGTTGCCTGTTTTAAAGTGCCCACAGACACAAACAAAGTACCTATTCTAACCAGCTACAAAGAAAGGCAGTCCTTGCTCAAACACTAACTGCTGGTTGCAAAACAATGCTCAGAGCATTTGATTCAAATCTGTTGTTGCTACATCTCCAGCCACATTTCCATTTTTGATTAGTCCAGCAGCTGTGCTCTCCTGGAACAAGCCCAGATCATAAACCCAGGATGAAGCACCACTGAACACAAGATAAAGGGAAAAGTGCCAGACACTCCACAGTGCTCTTCACGTTTTTGCTGTTGCTGCTGAGTCCACTTGAAGGACAAATATATACTGGCAACAGGAGGCAGTATAAAATTTTAACAATAGTAGTTAAAGAAGTAGTCCCTGCTTCACCTGTTAAATTCTACTCCTTGCAAGCCAGGAAAAACATCTCTGACAAATGAACCTGCAATAATAGGTGATTTTTTTTAAAATTCTGGCTTTAACTACACTGAAGCTGATGAAGTTGCAGACCAAGGATCATTTGGTATCCTCTGTTAAGTGACAAACACCCAGGAACACGCACAGCGGGAAGGTGGAGAAGCACCTCTGGAGCACCAGCTCTTGGGGACCTGGCTATGAAGCCAGAAGCTATTGTCACCTCTCTCCCCACAACAGCTCTCCATCTTTTTTCACCTCTGCAATTTTAATTTTAGGTAAAAAATGTCTAAATCCTCGCAGATTTGCAAACAGATGTGCTGGTGGAAGTGGTTAAAGGAACATTTCACAATTCTCGTCCAGCTAGAGAGAGAACTAACAAAGGTAATGCCAAGCCACAGCTCCTTTACAGAACCACCCTGGGTAGGAAGCCAGGAGCACTCTGTACTTAGTTACTGAGCTGCTGCTGCTGCATTCCTCAGGAGCTTTCCAGAAATCCC
This sequence comes from Prinia subflava, assembly GCF_021018805.1. NCBI lineage: Eukaryota > Metazoa > Chordata > Aves > Passeriformes > Cisticolidae > Prinia > Prinia subflava. The sequence continues at coordinate 9,123,371 of NC_086261.1, forward strand.
CCAGGAGCCACTCAATCTAGTACTTTTTCCTCATACAAAGCTGAAACAACAACTTCCTTCTGCAGAACTACTTAAGAGAGTCCAAGAATCCTGACCTGAACTGGTCAGGATCACTCCTTCACACATCCCCTGCAATAGTTTTAAAGGAATGTTATTTATTTCAATATAAGTTCAGCTTTGTACATTTTTTTATATAAGTAGTATATCTAGAAGTTATTGTCACTCTGGAGCCATTCTGAAAAGGGAGTTTTATTTCAGTGTTTTTCTTTGAAAGGATGCGACAATAAATTTTTTGAAAGAAAAAAAAAAAAAAAAGAGCAATTTTCAAATAAAATGCATTTTTACTTCTGTTTACATATCTCAGAGCTGAAGTTCTTATTTCTATGATCCAGACTTCATTGCTTGGTATGGCAGCACCACTTACCATTGAAACTACTAATTCTCCATGCAAACTAGGCCTGTGGATAAAGAAATTGCTACAAATACTGCCATGAGCCTTAGAAAAATATACTGGATAACAATTGTCTTACAGAATAACAAACTGTTTCTCTGGTGGTATGTAAAGACTAAAAGAATGACAAGGAAACAGGACTTCTGTAGTGATTCACCCTACTTCATTTGTACCTCGATCCCTTGTCAGAGGCGTCAACAGAAACTGATGCTGAGTTATGCAAGGGTGGCCAATTCCACACACAGTCCTCTGGAAGGTTTTTTGCACGTTGTTTAAGAGTGTACTGTATTTGAGATCCCTTATATTAGTTTAAATGGAAGGAATAGAAACCACCACCAGGTATTCTGTTTCCTTTTACCAAAAAAACTTCCCAGTGTTCTCTAGGACCATCTCCAGGCTGGATATCAGAGATGGGAAGAGGAATCAAGGTGTCGAGGTCATGATCTTACCCACATTTTCCAAAGTTTGGATGAGTTCAGATGCAAGGTTCTGTTTTTATCTTCTGCCTATGTATAAATAGATAAAACAGCTCAGTCATACCAAGGTGTGCTGGTCCTTTCAGGGTAATTCTCACACTGCGACTCCCATGTGGTACAGCAATCACAGTTTCTTCCCCTAGGAAAATTGAACAACTATTTTAGAAGTTATCTTTCAACAGGGAATTTGTACATCATGTAATTAGACTGAAAACTGGCAAATGTGTATAAGAAAATATCTCACAGCTTTCACTTTTTTTTTCTATTTAAAAAAATATGTTATTTTATTAAGTACAGTGTACTGAGTTTGCTACGTTGTGCAAGTATTAAGACCTACAAATAGACTTGTAAATCTTGCTTTCTCTTGGAAAATAATTTGCTATTAACAATAACAATTCAAATGTCAGTAGTGTATTAGGAACATATTTACACTCGGTTGTCCTAGTTTCATTTTCTAATCACTGAATTGACATAAGGAATCTGCTAAGTAGTCCTTCCCCCTTACAAAAATCTGCAGCTGCTCAGTCTCATTTTGCCCACACCTCATTTCCTGCTGCAGGTCACAACTTCAATAAGTGGCAGGACTTACAGGAAATAAATCATCTACTTAACACTAACCCTTAACCAATTACAGAGCAGTTAAGAGCAAATATATAATAGCTATAAGGTAAATGTTATAACGGTGTCTGCATCTAACTTACCATATAAGATCATTTCTTCCAGTAAGAGGCTCAATTTAAAATTAACTATAAACCAAAGCAGCCCCCAACAGGACACGTCAATACAAAACAGCTCCTGGCTGCCTGGAAGGCCTCTTCATATATAAATGTGCAACACACTTACTTCAGTGCATTTACAAAGGCAGAAAGTTATTACTTCTCATTTCAAATGTAGGAAATCTGTGATTTGCCTGAGCAAACTGAGTTACCAGTCAAATCAACAGGCTAGAGACCCTCATGCCAACAAAAGCAGTGCCCTCAGGAAAGGGTATCCAAAGGGATAGCCACAAAAGGAAGAGAGAAACATCCAAGGAGCTGTCACCATTTCCATCGTGGCCCAAATCTGGCCCTGCCACGCGTGCCCTCTGCAGCCACAGCCTGCACAAGGTGCTCTGTTCAGTGATGGAATTCATGCACATTCAGTGGCTGCTGCAGAGCAAGCTCCTTTCTGCAGATTTAGAAAGTAAAGTGTGTTGAAGGTCAGTGATGCACTGGCTCCAGAATTACCCATAAAATATTTAGAGGAAGAATAGTTGAGTTTAGTTTTAACAAAAAAAAATAGTTGAAAAATGTTTCTTTCCACTTTAAACTGGACCCCTTTATAGTAGATGCTAAATTATCAGCTTCTGGTTTACATCTCCTTAGCATAAGTACGATTTCCTGCCAAATGTTCAGAATACTTCAAGCAAATACTGCAATTATTTTTTCTGAAATAAACACCTTCTTATGTTACAGTTTTTATATCGTCAATTTCTAGGAAGGACATTTAAATATAACAATTTATTTTGGATGTAATAAAATATGAGCTTTATTAATTTCATTCTTGTGTATTCCACCAGAGTGAAAAATACTACAGTAAAACAATAATACAACTAAGGAGTCCTGGAAAAAACATTAACTACTGAACCACTTAATATCTTTTTGCATCTTGGTTTTTCATCAGAGGAATTGCTAAAGATAGCCAGGAGGTAGTGGGTGTGTGTATCTTTAAAGAAAGGAAATAACTACTGAATTCACATGTGCACGACAGTATTTGAGGGAAAGCAGGTTTGAGGGGCCCATCTGTCCTTACTTGGTCAGGAACTGAATCCCATCCTGATTACAACCAAGGATCAGTCACAGCACAAAACCTCAAATGAAAGTCAGGTTGGGAGCAGCTCAGAGTGCAAGAGCTGCTGCTCTGGGGTGGGAGCAGGGGCACAGCCCGGGTTTGCAGATGTGCACACATGTGCAGGGCTGCTCCTCTGGAGAACACCCAGGGTCGTCCTGCTGTGCTTCCTGCGCCTCCCCACAGGCAGGCCCTGCAGATCCCTTCTCAGGATGCCTCACATTCCTTTAGCAGTGCTGCAGACATTCCACCCTCACCGAAGCACTCTCTGATATGGTCCACAAGTCTCATGGGGGTGCTAAATGTGGTGTTTCTCTGCGGCAGAGACAATCTTAGCAGAAAGGGTTTTATTTGCGTTAGAGATGACTCAGCTCACCGCCACAGCAGCAGTCAACCTCCGCAGCCCACAGACCTGCCAAGGAGTCTGACAGCAGGGCAGTTTTGTAACCTGACTGAGACAATTATGACCCAGGGCAGTCTTTCCTTGAGATGAAGGAAATTACAGAAAAAAATACATGTGAGATTTTTGGACTTCTGAATAGAGATGAGGGCTTGGAAGAAATGGGACAGAACTGACCATAAGGGACTCCTTCTCCTAGGGACAGCTTTGAAACAACAGTTATGGTTGTCCAGGTCTGGCTCCAAAACTATATATTCCAAAGCTCTCTGGTTCTCAGCTGAATGTAATTTATATTATTAAAGAAACACAAGGCTCTGAAAACCCATTTTAAATGGTTATGCTGTACATTTCCCATTAAATCAGTGGGGTCACATGGCTAAAAGCAGTGAACTCTTAGGAAGCCATAAGGGAAAACTGTTACCCTGAAATCCACGCTGAGAATTTTTGATTACCTTTTTTTTTCCTATCACAGTATTTCTTTGAAAGTTAATCGCTGACCTTTGTCTAAAGTGGAAAACAAATTAGCCCAAAATCATCCGGAACATACAGAAACACGAGACTGACATCTGAGCTCCGATTAAGGCTCACCTGAGCCTTAAAAAACTGAGAAACAGGTGAGATATTGTCTCTCTATTCTAACACTGCTTTCAGGACAGGGATTCCCAAAAGCAGGAGAGTCATCTCCCTCCACCCTCACCCAGAGACTCTCAGCAATTGTGTGCACACTACACACAGCACTTGCTGATTAAGCTCCTGGATTGCTCTTACTTTAGATGGCAAGGTTTGGTCCTGTTTCTATGGTGTTAATGTGGATTTAGATTTTGGATCTCAATGAGAGCAAGATCAGACTCCCTGCTATGGTAAGACTGGGAGCTAATCCCCAGGATCAAAATAAAGGAGCCACATTCCTAAGCTCAATCCAATTCAGCAGCTTTTATTTATTTTTCCATGTGGGCCATGGTGGACCCATTTGCTGTTTCACATATGGGCCAGTTGGGATTTTTCCCTCTCTCCTCTTATGGCAGTCCAGAGGGTTTATTTCAGGTCTATAAAAAGTGTTTCTTTCTATGTATTTGCTCAGAACTTATTTGCTGGTTCCCTGGTTCTGATCGAAGACCTTTGTGCTCTCAAAGTACAAACAATAATCCAGGAACAACAACAACTACAGCACAGAGGAACTAAAAATCTCAAAATTTTGGAATCTTATTGCAGTGGATTCCATCATCCACTCTGCTCAGGCATAATTTCAGAAGGCACTGCTGCTGACCTGCCTAATGAAAGCAAAACCCAATACATGCACTGGAGAAAACATAAAAGACATACAGCAAACAGCCCCTCAACAGAATGGATCTTAAGGAAATGCAGTGCAAACTAAATAATGAAATAGCCAATGATCCTACACAGGAATTTCCTCAAGAGGAAAGGGACCATGAAAGTACAGAAGGAGGGTTAATACTACCTGTAACAGTCCCAAGTAAACCAATGAAAGTAAAGGGATGTCTGGAATAAAACAGTTGGTTCTGAAGACTCAGCATCCACACTACAAAATTGCAGATGCCTCTTTGGGACTAATTCTAGTCTGATCCCATGCACTGGATATCCTGTAGCTGCTGGACACATCGGGTGCTTTTCTGGGACACATCTTCTGGTTTAGCTTCATCCAAAAAATTCCAGTTTATGCTCTCCAAGACCACTCTGTGATACGAACTTATGAAGAGTATGTTAGAGCCATGATGAAATTTGCTTCAGAAAACATGCTTCTTATCCATACTGGAACACTGCTGCATTGGCATTCTATCCCTCCCCACACACAGTTTTCCTGCCAAACCCTCTCAGTTTCTTCTTCTGGCTCCACACAAAGTTGACTTTTCCCCTTCCTGTCCAAGCATTTTTGACTCCATCTCCTACCCAGATTCCTTATCTAATCTCAGTCTTCTCTTCCTCTTTTCCTCAGCTCAGTATGTCTGTACAGCCAGTCCTACATCCTCCACCCACCTTCTCACATCTGCCTTTCCTTCGCTGCATGAACTAACAGCAAATTTTTCTGTTCAGCTCATCTCAGCTTTCCCTCTCCTCATGTGATCTCATCACTCCCCATCACAACTCTGAAGCTCAGGAGATTAAAGGCTCCACAAAATCTCTTCTGAATGCCTGAATGTGAGGTAGGAGGCATCATAGAGTTCATCCCTGGCACCTGGTGGCACCTGGTCCACACTGCAGTAAAGCAGAAAGCAAGAGCAACCTCAAGGAAAAAATTTAATAGTTTATTTCTGGAAGAGCAACATGTTAATGTATTCTAAGGAGGCTGCACACATGTGATCTGTTCACAGTCAGGACTTGTAACAAGCTAGAGAACACTTAAAAGGATAAGTTTTCAGAAATTTCAGCTGTTAACATCCAGGAAGATTCCACAGAAACTGAAGGAAAAGGTTGGGGATTTTTTGTAAAGGTTGTAGTAAAATATGTGTTGATGTTCACAGACATTGCAAAAGACTTATCCATGACCAGAAGATCATTGCCTGCCAAATTTCAAATCCCTGATCTGTGATCAAGTCCAACAATGGGGGGATGTTAAGACATATTAAAGAAAAGGTTTCAAGAATGTTTTGACAGTGGGAAACAACATGTTTTTCTCCTCTATGTCCTTGGAATATGCTGAGATGTTTTGGCTGAATTTTCATCAAAACACACAGCACCTGGCATGAGAAGTTTCTGACACAACTGTCTAATTTTGGCAAATGATCCTTCATACAAAATGAAGCATCAGGCAATCTTGACAATCAAGGCTGCTATTGTATATGCTAGTATATGCTAGTATATGCTAGTATATTGATTCCAAAGAGGGAAAAAAATGTGAGGCAGGAAGTTGTCAAAAGTTTGAGCTGGCTGATGACACAGAAGAGGGAACTATGCCAAAGGCCTCTGTTTAGATAAATGACCAAAGCAAAATTAGATTTTGGTTCAGCATGGTTGGGGATGATGACGTACATCACGTGAGAAGAAGTGACCAATGGTATATTACACAAGTGCCACAGGAAACAAAGAACATGGCAAAAGGAAATTCAAACAAAGCCATCACCAGTGAAAGCTTTCATAAGAAGCTCTTCAGCAAAAAATTAAGAAAAGCAAAACTTGCAAGTATCTTGCAGTTTGGGAACCAAATAGAACCAGACTGGGACAAGTCCATGCCTGCAACTTCAACAGTGCATGCCCCATTGAACCAACATCTTTTCTTCTGTGTTGGTATCAGAACCAGAACACTTCCCACCATTTCTTGCCAACAATGGTGCAGAAAGGAGATACGAGGGCCCAATCCTACAATTTTCCACGTGCACAAAGTGCAGTAGAGTTAATGGGAGTTCCATGCATTTAGTACTAGAAACTTCAGGCCCATGATGTCTCATTTCCCAGTGGGATGGTACATTTTACAACCTATTACACTTTTTGTTTGAATATCGTTAGTCAAACCTTTAATCATTTTACCAGAATGTTAGAATCTGGCTTGCTGACAGAAGTTTAACTTACTTTGTCTTTCAAAGGCAATTAAGTGTTAGTGGAAAAAATAAACTTTTGAAATAACTGTTCATTTCATATTTGCAAAACAGTAAGCTCCCTTTCACTGCTGTTTAACTTTCTGATCAAAGACATTAATTTAATGTAAAAACATATTAAAAAGATAATAAAACAATATTAGTCCTTCATGAGAAATTATTTGCTATCACTGCCTAAATTTCTTTGTTTTAAAATAAGGACTAAGATAACCAAGCTTTTATTTTCCCTTATGCTTCTTTTTTATACTGAAATCTTTGGCTCTTGCTTTCCTTCCAGTTCTTTAATTTGCTTCATTGAACAGTAAAATTTACATCCTGCTCACAGCCTTAAGCACCCTGCTCTATGCATGTCTGTCATATGTGGATATTTTCTCAACACCAGTTCTGAAAGCTTCCAAATGACTCTTTGGAAGATAATGTGCCTCCCTTCACTGATATTTTACCACAAAGAAAGGATGGTTTTATTTCCACATTTCATTCACACACAGGATGTTTATCTGGAACTCATTGCATAGTGTTGAACAGTTTGACCCAAAAAATATTTTGGCACCATCACAATAACTAAGAAAAACACCAGGTTCTGAATTTAGTAGCATGTGTACTGTTTTTGCTTATGCCAGTGGTAATTCATTCATATCATCCAGTCTACTGCAGTGCAAGATAAACCCCAAACTTGGCAAAACTGACATCTTAGAATAGTCTTTCTTGATCTTTAATATTAAAGGACTCTTAAAGAGACACTGAATTCTGACAGAGGAAACAATGAACAATGGGCATTCCTCAAAACCTTCAAGGCAATGGGAGACCTTCCACCAAGTGATGTCAGCTGTAGTCAGCTCCTACCTGGGCCAGAATACTGCAAGTGAAATTAATATTTTCTGTCACAAAATGACAGTTTCAAAACCAGATCCCTTTTACCACTTTGTCTTTACTGTACTTCCATCCCAAGCAGCAATTAAATGTGAAATTTTTTATTTCACTTATCATGAACTTATCACCAATCAGAGTCACCAATCTAACAAGTTTATTTGGGCTGCCTTAGAACTAGCTACGGTGTCTCCAGGAATCATTCTTCTCCAGGAGAATCTCTGTTGTGGTAAAACTGTAATAGACAACTCAATTCTTTGCAACTCCACCTGACCTTCACATCAGAATGGGAAAGAGCTACTTTGTGCATCTATATCCCTATACATCTCTGTCTATCTATATACAGACACAAAACAAATACAGCTTGGATACACTACAAAAATATTTGCTTTATAAGTGCTTGCTCTGTGCTGACCAGAAGCTCTGAGTCTTTGATATGGCAATTGAATAAAAAGTGGCCCCCCATAAAAGTCCCTTTTCAGAGCTCATTGTAAGTGTTCGAGATATTTTCTCAATCTTTCATGATGAAAAAGTTTATAAATTACTGAGCTACACTCTCCCATCAATAAAGATGACCTCTAGTCAAAGCAAGGCAAAAGCTAACACTGATAGACCATATAACATTAAAAAAAGGTTCTTTGATTTGGTAAAAATTATCCTATGGCTTTAAAAGTTGCTGCCACAGAACCAGTCACTTTTAAACTCAGATTGCCTTTGCTATGCACGTGTATTGAATTACAGAAATTATGCACCTGAACTGTGGTACCCAACACCTTTGCAGGGCAGTACAAGACACCACTGCAAAGCAATAACCATTGAGAGAACAAATAAACTACTCCAAGTTACATCCAAACTGAAGCACACTGCAAACAGTGGCATTAAAAACCCCATGGGAATAGTTATATATACTGCAATAAGATTCACAGCATGATTCAATATACAAAGCTCTTTCAAAATCAGGGCACAACTGAAATCTTTGCTGGCTGAAATACAACAGTATTAAAATACAGGCAGCTGTCAGAGGCAGGTGCTTCATCCAGTAAAAAGAAAACCTGGTTGCATTTGAACTTTGAGCACTGACTTTAAGAGCACCCTTCTATCTGGTGACTTGGCAGGAAGGTGATTAACCCCAAAGGCCCCATCCCCATGTGACAAATGCTCGTGACAAATACACACTGTGAGTTCAGGAAAAGAAAACAATATGTGAGGCAACTATTCATATGATAAACACACGGGACATATGCTGTGAGATTCCAGGGAGCATCATCTGTGAGGGTGGAGAGCACCAGTGTCAGAAGGGAGTCTTTGTATGGAAAACCTTGCCTGCATATCAAAATAGCCAGACTCTTCAGACTCCAATAAAGGGTCTATTTCTAATATCCTGCCTCTTTTATATTTTATATTTTCAGTATTACTGAGACCTACAGAGCTACTTCCAATAAGATGTTAATTATTTTGAGAAGGAATGGTGAAATTTGAGTCAAATGCACAAAAAAAGAGATGGAAGAATTAGTCCCTTTCACTTTGTGCTTTTTGTACCATAGAAGTAGCAACTTGCCCCTGAAGATAACTGTCTTCAGACACAACAGCAAACAAACAAACAAACCCCACAAAACAAAAAAAAAAACAACAAAAACCAAACAGAAAAAACCCATCTCACACACACACAAAAAAAATCAAAGTTAATTTGAAAACCAGGTGCTTTCAAGCACAGGCCACTATTTCCATAAAACCATCTCTAAGATGTTTCCATGATTTAAAAACTTTGCTGCAGCATCACATATACTGCAACATGAGGATACCCTCTAAAATAAGATGTGCATCTTGATGGTTATTCCTGATAGAATGAATTGAGTAGCTCTATTAAAAAATGCATATCTCAAATTCTTTCCTAGCTATAGCCTAATGTGTGGTATCCCTCATGGAATTTCAATAGACTAATCTAGCACAGACTTTAGAATAAGTAGCTTTGTAAAACTGCAAACAAGTATATGGTTAAAAGGTCACCAGTATTCATGCTGATATACAAGCAGAAAACAGAGTCAAGGAGAAATTACCATAGGATCAATTTGCAACCTACTTTTTTCTGGTGAGACATGTGCCTTAGCTTGTCCCCTCACAAGCCTGCACGTGGAGCCATCTCCTGCACAGATTCCACAGTTGTCTTCCTTGGCATTGCTCCCAAGTTGTCGATCACAGCCTACTGCCTGCCAACACCAACACCACAGTCAGAAGGAGGGCAAAGCTGCAGTAGACATGCTCAGGTTTCTGGAATTTTATTTATTATGTTATCCTTTTGATTTTATGAGTTGGCCTCATTCTATCAAAGCATATCTTGCCATTTAGGATTTTAAAAGCATGCTGTCATTTCCATGACTTTAATGATGAACCACAACAACTGATATATGAAGCTATTCAAGCATAGGAAATACATGAATCCATTTCCCACTACTTATGTGAATGAACCCCATTGAGCATCACTCTTTCCAACACAAGGCATAACCATGTCATTTACAATTTGGTTTTCATCACCTGTTTAATTATGTCTGAGAAAGGATAAATGCAATTAAACAATCCAAATTAAATATTTAAAGGGTACTCAGCCTTCAGTTTCATTGACAGGGAGTTGAGGGCAGTGTTAACATTCTTGTGTCTTGGCCATTCAGAATTTAACTGGCATTTGTGTAGATCTATTTGCCATTTACATCAATGTCAATTAAACACACATTTGCTAACCAGCTTTTTAAAAACTTGGACAACTCACTTCTCACCTTTTGATTTTTTCTGGTTTATGAATATAAGACCCATTCTATAAAACTTTCCAATGATTATTATAAAAAAACCCAAATTTAACACTGCCAAAAATTCAAAAAGCAATTTAAAAGAGAAAAAAATTGTCAACTGAAAACCCTCCAAATTGTAATGAAAACATTTTTCCAGGTTTTTCTTTTTCTGCATATCAGTCAACTCCACAAGAAAGATGGGAGTGAGAATGAAAAGACAGAGAATAGACAAAATTGATTAAAAGGACCTTCCTGATGAATGGAAGATAAATATTTGGCCTCAGCTATCTTACTCTTCACCATTTCACAGAAGAATTTTTCAGGGGGTACCAAATACTGAACAATGTGGTAAAAAGCTGATCTCCAGCTTCAAGTTTTCTCAAGTCAGCCTGCATGCCTCTTACAGTCACATATCCCTGACAAGGGCAGCTAATTTGTCTTGGGTGTATATACTTAACAAAAATCCAAGCTGACAAATGGATAGAAAACCCTCTGGAAACTCACAGCTAAGAGCAGTGCTAGAATTCTGAATCTGGCCAGCACACGCCTCTTCCTATATAAAAATGCTGGGAAGGGGCAGTCTCAGCTGCCAAGGCCCTCTGCATCTGTGCTGTGCCAAAAGTGACACACGATCCCCGCGGAGAGGTGAGCGTCGAGCCCACACCTTGGAGGCAGGGCTGGTCCTGCAGTCTGACCTAACACAGACACACAAATCACACACAGCCACTGCCAAACACGGAGAAAAGCAGCCTCAGAGGTTCACATGTCTATGGAAAAGAAAACAAAGCAGCCCCACCTCCCCCTTCTGCCCCTTTCCCTTATTTTCCCAATGGCCTACAGCCTGAATTCCCTTTAGAGGAGGGCACAAATGGGGACAGTTTACAGTACTGCAGTTGGGAGTGAAGGCATCTCCTTCCTAAGGGCTTCAGATTTACCAGAGAAACCTACCTTAGCAGCAGGAAGTTATTTTATTCCTGCAACTGAAGGGGATCTAAATCCTATGTAGCCCAGCAAGAAATTATTTTTAAAAAGAAATAAGCCACTTAACACTAACAGTATATCATTTCAGTTTTAACAAAAACTTAGTTGTAAAAATAAAGCAAATTTACACACATGTGAACTCAGACCATCTCAGAACAGGTGCTTATTTACCACACAGAAGGTGTGTGGAAACACTGTACTGTAATTTAGTAATGGAATACAGATTAAAGTATTTGCAATTGAAGTTGTCTTTAGCATTAGCTCTGGGTTCATTATTGACATCCAGAAAAACACAAAAAGAAAAAGGTTGTAAATAAATGCCTATAAACAAGTCTATTTTCACACTTTATAAACAATTAACATTGAGAAATTAATGAAAACACCCTTTACAAAGCAGAACCTGACTGGGCTACTCTGTGAATCAGAAAGCAGATGAAATTTCATGGGATATAATAATACAGTGCTCGACACATTTGCCTCAGCATTGACAACCCTTTCAGTTCCCAGCTCCACAACAGACTTTCTTTTCTGACCTTTGAAAACTCCTGTGCTTTTCCACCCCAATCCATGGAAGGGCCCCAACTGCAGATCCCCAGCTCACTGAGAGGTTGCATGAATTCATCTCCTAAACTTTGTGCAAAGTTAGGATGCTGCAGTGATGGAGACCACGCCAGTGGCTGAGAGAGTCTGCATCTCTCTTTGGAAGATTTTCAAAGTAGTTACTGCTCTCCAATGATTCTGCTGTCCTTATTCACATAAAGATATTACTAGAACAAGGGGGCAAATTGTATTACTGCAAGTGTAATCTCTCCACAGATGTCTCAAACACATCTCCATTTCATACTGTAATCACCTTTTCTAAATATTAAAAATCTGTTTATTCGCTCATCAACTAATTTCAAAGGGGATAAAAAGCTGCACATTGTGATACCCTGCGTGGAAAAGTGCTGTTTTTCTTAGTTTAAGCTCTTTTTGGGGGCTACAGATATTTGTGGGCTACAGATGCTGCAAGTCTTTAGTGGGAGAAGGGCAAGCAGAGCAAGACCAGCCCATTAGTGCCCAACATGACAATAACAAACACACAGACTGGGCTCTTACCCACAGCCCCCGTGAAAACAAACTCCCATTGGGTGTAACAAAAATCACACAACTGCGCAAACAAAAAGCATTATTGTGTCCTTCATGGAATGCAAGAAAAGAGAATCAGCACAGCACCATACTTTGGAGGACTGTTTCATAGAGTATTATTGCTTATTTTTTAATAATACACGACTGCCACAGAAATAAAACAGGAGTGCTAGCTGCAAGGGACTTGGATGTGGGAAAAGGTTTACAGCTCCCCTGACAGCAAAGGTGGTGTGCTCAGCTAGATGCATTCACCCTCTGCAGATTTCCTTCCCAGGTTGTGTTTACATCAGCTGTTAAAAATATGAATATCAAGCAATGATATCCTGGAACACAATTTAGAAAACAACTCAAATTATAATCACAATTTTGACTTGAAGTGAGCACAGAATCCCAGATTTTGTTTAACATGAAGCACCCAAAAATTCCACAGGTTTTAAGTGGAAAAGTCACAAATTTAAAGCTAATTCAAAAAGGACACTAATGAGTGAACACTGGGGTGGGACATATTTCAAAGCTCAGAGTCTAGAGCCAGCCTTTTTTTATCTGTTTGTAAACCCTTAATTGGGTATTTCTCAGGTGAGCTGAACAGCCACAGATCTCACCAAAAGAAGAATAAGCTGTAAGATATGGCCTTGGAAACTGGGTCTCAAAAACATATGGCGTTGTGACACCAAATATTCTGAATTTAAGGTATTCATATTTTAGCCAACAGCTACTGGGGGGAAAAAAGGTGTTTGATGGAACATTTTGAAGACAGTAAATTTGGTTATTTGCAATCAAAGCTGCAACAAAGACAAGAAAATGATAAATGGTAACAGCCTTCCTCTGCTCATGCACCACCTCAGCCAGCCAAAGGGGCTGATGATTTTCACAATTAAGGCATTTTGTAGGATTAATTTACCCCACATTGCTTGCTGTTTGCAGAGCAAAGGGATCAGCTATAAATATTACAGTCAGGCTGGGAAAACATCTGCAGGCTTTTAGGGCATGGTCAGAAATAATATTAGGTAATTTTAACATAGGCTGAATAAATGAAACAAGTGATAACACAAACTGTGTAATGGAAGGATTGGGACTCCATGAATTTAAGAAATTTGTAATCATAAATATTATCATCCCAAAAAAATGATACAGGTATTGTAATGTCCAGGTTGTAATTGAGCTCCTCAGACACCAGGGAGAATATTCACCAATATGTAACAAAACAAACAGCAAGTAGGAATTTAATATTAAAAAGAGTATTGAGGAAATGAGCACTTTGAGAGTTTATAAAATTGTCCATGGTGGGGTATCAATGAATTTGGATATGGCAGGATTATTTTCAGAAACAGGTCTCCAATCCATTAAAATTTTTGGACAGAACTTGAGTGTGTTTCTTGTCTGCTCTTACAAATTAAAGAAAAAAACAAAACAAATATTAAAAAGAATTATATCATTTATAGAATTATGAACAGTTTTCTCACAGCAGCTCCGATAGAAAGCATCTGGTTTAGCAGTGAACAAAACCACTCGTCTGCTTCCACAAACCTTAGCATGGCAGTGCTGTTGTGAAAGACAATCCTGAAGGGTGTGAAATACTTTGTAGCGTGCTTGGAATAGTTCATGTAGGTTCAGAAAGGCAAAGGAAGAGCAAAGGTCAGGGTCTAAAACACAGTAATATAGATGAAAGGGAAGAATGAAATCACTGCTGATATGTTAAAAGTGACTGTGGAACATTACCAATATTTTTGCAAATACGGATCCAAAAATCACTCAGAAGCTCATGAAAAGCTGTTTCTTTAGGTCATATTCAATTAGTGGTGTTTCAGCTGAGGAATTGGACTCAAACAAAGAAATTAATGTAGCATGTTAATTTTGATTTGTGAAGGTCCAAGAATAATCTGTAAAATTCAAGGGGCTTCCTTTCTTAAGATGTTTATAATTAGGTATGATAAGAAAATGGACAGGGCTGCAAGGTGACAGAATTTTGACTAAAATTCCAATATGGTAAAAAAGCATCATAGTGAAAAACGAGGCAAATCCCACCCACACCCTCCCTCTCTCCTTTCAGAGAATTCTCTTAATTAATATAAATACAAACATGGACTAGAATTGCCAGTGCAGAGTCCAATATAGGATCAAGTTTTGAAATTTCAACATTTGCTTTAACCCTGCTGAACTGTGGCATTATCTCAGCTGGGCACTCACCTCCAGCTGCAGGCACTCCAAAAACAGGAACAGCACCACTTTTTGTGGAACTCATTCTACAGCAGTGAGCTGTCAGTTATAAAAACACTACATTTCAATTATTAAAAAAAGTTTCAGGAATGCCAGTGACTCAAGATTATATACTTCAAATAAATAAGTTAAAGATACACCTACACTTTATAAAATAAAAATATTTCTTTCAGAGATGAGTAAGACCAGGCATCTCTGCACAGCAAGCACCATGTAAGTGTCAAGTGTCATAATTGCTATCAAAAGCATGAAACCATATCTAGCAATACAGATAATTATAAATAATATTTCCCTTTCAAAGTGAGCTTTCCCCCTTCTAGGGTCCTCTGGAGCCAAAGATCCAGGTATAGCCAGAAAAAACAAATATTCTGAGTTCTCCTAATAGAAGCAGCCACAAAAGAATAAATCACTGCTATTTTTATTTGTGACAGATACATAAATTCTATGAAACATTAAAACTGAAGCTGCACTAGTGCCATTATTTTTCTATCTACCGTGTCTTAGACTAAGCTCTTTAGCAGACATGCCATTTAAATATTCAGCAGTGTATTTGTTAAATACTAAATCATTTTCTACTTTGACTAATAAATCTATTATTGATACAGACTCATTTATCAGCGATTGCATTAAAATGATTAGGTAAGCTTCTGTTTTGCAGTGTTCTGTGTTTACTTGAGGGACTGGCAGCTCAGTGTCAGGGAGTAATGCCCTTTATTAATGTGATTTGTACTAATAAAATGAAAACAGAAAATCAATTCAACAGTATCTCAATGTGACATAATTAGAATCCTTCTACAGCTGCTGAGAAAACCCCTCAGCTGTCAGGAAAACCCAGCTGAAGGCTTCTCTGGGAACATTTCTATTCCTGGGCTTCCACTGGCCTGGCTATTTCGAAGGATGCACAAAATGTGTGCTCCAGGAGCAACCTGCAAGTGGAATTTCAACACAAACACACAGATGGCATTTAGTGAAACTCAGCTGAAGCACAAAACCCAGCAAACCATTTATGGGGAAGTGCCCAGTGTGCTTAAAATGTCAAAGAAGTATTGTATTTCTGCTGAGCAAGGAACTGCACTGCAGAATGCACAAATGGAGGTGATAATTGTGCTTCTCACAGGAATGTGATACAGTCACTGCACAGGAGATCCTTCCCCTCAAGGGCTGAACAGTCTGTGATTATCTCAGTACATGTTGTCCAGTGGTTTTTATTTTAAGGTTGGCCAGCAGCAGATCTGCTGGAGCTGTACCCCAGTGAGGGAATCCTGTGCTGCCTGGAGCACTGATCTGCTGAAGGGTGGCAAAGGCTTTGTGTTCCAGGTGCAAGTGCCTTCCACTGCCTTCAAAATTTGTCAAGGTTTGCAAAATATAGTGTGAAAGTAAACTATTACACCAAACATATCCAATGAAGTGACCTGACTGCCCAGCCACCAGGACAGGAGTATTTGGACTGCTATAAACCAAATTATTTATTACAGGCTTACAAGAGATGAGAACTAAGATAAAAATGGAATAAGAGCATCTACATACCTCTAAAGGTTAACAGCATCACCCAAAAGACAAGACAGCCTCCAAATTAATTCTGACAAAAATGCCCTTTCCAAGTTTTGTGATTTGACTAAGAAAGTGCATGTTTTATTTCAGCATTTACTAGTAAGGGAAGAAAACAGTGAAAAACCCTGACATGCTCAAAAAGACAAATATCTATAGCATGTTTATTAAAATCACTCAGTAGGGAAAATTGAAATTTCCTCTGGATCTTCCTCAGAGAAAAGGAATTTCTATTTCCAAAAACACAGACACTCACAAAATCCAAAACTCAGAGAAATTAAGGTTGTTTCATTGCACAGTTGCACTTGCTATCACAGTACAGAGCTCTCACTGCATCCATGTCAGCAATTTGCTGCATTTCCCCCTGCTCTGCTTGTCTTAGCACAGAATCCAGCACAGGCAGATGTCAGGACTGACTGTATCCACACAACAAATAACTAATTTTAAATACAGCTATGGGAATTCATGGTAATAAAAACATGAATAAAAAACCTGTCATGTGAAAATCCTGCTCTCCCTTGGTCAATATTTTCCATGTTTCTTTGCCCTGCTGTAAAACCTTGCTGTCATTCAAAGCCCATCTACTCACAGACTTTGCAATCTCTGCTCACATCCTTCACTTTGTGATAGCTTCAGCTTGCACTTTATTCTTACACAGATAAAATATGTCCCTAGAGAG
The DNA here is from genome assembly GCF_021018805.1 of Prinia subflava. Classification (NCBI taxonomy): domain Eukaryota; kingdom Metazoa; phylum Chordata; class Aves; order Passeriformes; family Cisticolidae; genus Prinia; species Prinia subflava. The sequence goes on from NC_086261.1 coordinate 9,140,279, forward strand.
AACATAAAGCAAAAAGCTCCCACTGTCTCTTTCCCATGCTCATCATCCACAAGTAATTGATTCTGACAAGCAGAGGGAGAGATACCAGAACATCCCTCCAATTAAGCAAATTACTTCTTTCTTTCTTTTCTTTCTTTTAATTGAGTTTTAAAAGTAGTATGGAATCTTTCAAGCACCACTTTCAAACCCTAGTTTATCCTCCCTGAGGATTTATCTTGGTCTGAGTCATGATTTCTTCTCACATGGTCCTGTCTCATAACTCTTCAGTTATGTCTGAGCTAACAAAGGCCTGATTGTGGCATGAGTTCTCACATCTCTGGAATCAAACCAGCCCAGGACAGTGGCAGCCCAGACAAGCTGACACAGGCTTCAGCATGTGCTAATTAACAGAATAAAGCCCCTCCAGGGACCTCGTGCACATCCAGGGACCAACAGAGAACTTCCCAGCCCATCTCCTCCCAGCACACGGAGCTGCAATCCCAGCTGCCAAGAATGGGCAACAGCCGTGCTGGGAGGAGCAAAAATTCCTCTGTTTAAGGATTTTCAGCTCCTCACAGGTAAGAAATCAGGCAGCAAAGGCAAAGTGTGTCAAAATGCAAACCTCAGAGCAGAGGTGTAAAATAAGTCAGAATGACAGGCACAAGGAGACGCTCCACGGTGTTCAAATTCCCGAGCCATCCACACAGAGGAGAAGAATGTAAAGCAATAAAAAAACCCCACAGAAAATAAAAAAATACAGTGCATAAAATTCACTGCATGCTAAAGGGCTCCTAAAAAGACTTTCCACATATTTCTGCTGACATTTTATATCTGAAGGCAAGAGGCTAAAGAGTGTTCCACAACTCTGTAAATCCACTTCCATCAAATAAAACAAAGTGTTTCCAAAACCTTTAACTCTTACTACAGGATCTGTCACATGCTAGAGGAGCTGAGAGATTATAGGACCACCCAGCAGGAGCAAGTACCCTTTCCCACATGGTCTCCATTTAAAAAAACACACATACACACAAGCAGAGGATAGGACACAACTCCCAGTGAGCTTCTTGTTTGTGAGAACGTTTTCAAAAGAGAAATCAGTATATGAAATCAAATTACTTTGCTCCTTTTCTGACTGGGTTCAGCCAAATCTGCCTTGCTTCGTGAAGTCAGTACTGGGGGATTTGAAGGTTACTAAGGCTCTATTTCAAGGTGACACCCAAATCATGAGGTTTTCTGCTATCACTGCTCACATGATTTAGGTCCGTGCTAGGGTGCGAAGTAAAGTCACATTTGCACTCAGCTCACTAAAACAAAACAAAACTTGGCAGAGAATCACTTATGACCAAAGTAGTCTAGATAAGAAACTGGAGATCAGAAAAACCCCACTACTCATCTGACAAGAAAGGATAAACTTCCACAGTAAGAAATCCCTACAGAGAGCATTCTCCGTGAGAAACAGTAGGAGAGAGAATAAGGCCTGAAAAGAAACAGCAGTTTCTAGCAGCAGTGGGAAACTGCAAAAATAAAAACAAGTGATCCCAAAAAACCTTTTCAGTGTCTGAGAGTATCCCATTATTACCTGCAGTGTCTGAGAGCACCCTATTATTATTATTTATTACACCACTGAGTTGCCAACAACGTCATCACAAGGGAACCACTACACCAAGGGGGGCAGTGCCACTCCAAGGGGGGCAAGTGCAGCCCTTGAAGGGTGGCTCCATCATCTGCTGGCCTGGGCAGTGCCAAGAGCTTCCATGGATGAGAAACCAACCCCCTGAGGCTAGGCAGGGTGACACTGACAGGTCACTTAGGATGTGGCAGCCCCTGCTGAGCTCAGCCCATCCTCCAGTGGGACCTCTGGAGAGCCACCAACACCTCCCAGCTGAGCTGCAGCTGGGGCTCCCACTCCCAGTTTTACGGCCCCTGTCACACGTGTGCAGTCACATGGAGTTTTTCATATGTAGCTCTGAGGGCCAGAAAGTTTTGCTGGATCTCCCTGAGTGACTGCCAGCCTCTCTGGGCAGGGTGCAGCCTGCCAGCTCTGGTGCAGTAACATGCAGTACAGCCATCTACACAGGGGTTCCTTCATGCTCCAAAATGCACTTTGTGCATTTGATAATTAGTGCTACCCAGGAAAGAATGCCAGGTTTAGCATAACAGCTGGCTTGACACAGAGCTACCCCAAAATCAATTCTTCCTATGAATCACTCAAGGGGTAAAAAGAAGTAAAAAGCAATGCAGACTTTTTTTCTAATTTTTAAGTATTTTTTAAAAAAGATCAAGAGTAAGTATTAATTTTGGAAAAAATGTGCTTTTTAACAGCTATTCAAGAATCAACACTCAGACTAACATGTGTTAGAAACATGTCTGCAGTAACACTGGATGGAAAGGAAATCTTCCTTTCTAAGTCTCTGCAGACCAAATCTCCTGTGCATCTTGGGCAGTCCTTGAACACAGTTATAGGCAAAAAAAAAATGTATCTGCAGGAACAAAAAGAGAAAGCACACAAAATAAGCAGCTTGAGAAAGCAACTCTAAGGATAAAAAGAGTCATGATTCAGAAGCAATTAATAACCTGTTTAAAATCTAAGTTTAAAACACAAACAAAGCTTATAAAAAAAAAAGAGAAGTGCAGGAGTCTTCCAAGAGCTTACAGAAACTGTTTTCAATGAAAAGCCTGACAGATATTTACATGCAGCATAAGAGTGCTTTGGTGGTGAGTGATACCTACATGAGACAGAAGAGAAGCAGCATGGCAGACATTGATGGCGCTGCACTTGACATGTGGGATGTGTTCTGATGTCAGCTAAATTTATGCCATATGCTACAAAGCACAGTGTAGTGTCTGCCTTTTTTGGAACACAAACAACTTGCTGACACTAAATGGAAAGTTCACTGCAGGATTTACATCATCCTTGACCTAATTGTGACAGCCTAGGACAGAACTACTCAGGCTGCTCCTCAGGACTCCAGATTTTTTGGGTGATGCGTGTATTTGTTGTCCAAACATATTACTCCATATTAGGAAAATTATCACTGTAATCATTTCAGGTGCTGGCACAAGTCACACCCCATTCTGCATTCTGGTAGGAAAAAAGCAGCTCTGCACAAATTAAAAACAAAACCCAAGAAGAGGCAGGGCCCCAAAGCAGGCAGAGTAACTGGGTAAATGTTGCCCACATATGTGTCTGACATGCAGATGTTTTTAAATGTCTCCTCCCACATCCAGATGGGCACAGCAGGAACACATTACAAGAAAAAAAAATGTTTTGGAAGCTATGCAGAGACTAGAAAAAATATCAGAAGTGTGAAAATCCTGGCAGTGAAGTTTTGACCTGTCCCCATTTAACACAACAGCCCCAGATATTTGGGTTGGTAACAGAGGCAGGGCAGTAGCAAACTAAAACATGATGAAATGGTTTGACTGAGTTAAGCCTCAAGCAACCCCAAAATATCTTGCTAGCTTTCCCAATAAGCCTTTCCCTGCTCCACCATCTTTAGATTTCACCTCCTGTAAAGCCTCACACCTCCTATTCAGAGTGCAGCTTTGTCATCTCACAACTTTCTTTTGATGGAGCTTATTTAGCTTAATTTGCTTGATAAGGAAAGTGCAAAGGATCAGAACTGAAGCTGGAGAACAAGAATTCACCATCTTTATAGATTCATATGCTGCCAAGGTGAGAGCTTGAACAAGAAGCAGAATTAGGGATGCAGCCCTGCCTTGGCAGGAGCCAGAACACAGATGAAAGTGAAATCACATTGGGGAGGAGGGGAAGTTGAGTCAGCTTTGAGACAATAAATGAGCAGAACCAGCACCAGTCTCCTTTACAGCAAGTCTTTGGTGCTCCCAGGCACAGAAGTGAAGATACCCACAGCAGCAGTGGTGTGCTCATTTGGATGAGTTAGCTGTAAAAACTCTTGCCAAGTAATTTGCTGGCAGTGCCAATTGCATGTCGGAACCCACCAGAGGGATCTCACAGCAGCAATCGTGGGGAATCACGATTGTGCTGTCTCTCTCTTAAGAGCAGTTGACTAAATAACCTTGTATTTCTGGGAAGGATTAGGTGCCAATTTGTTTTCTTTTCCTGCTCAAACAGGAGTAACACAAAGCTCTGTGTTGGTTTTCTGAGGAAGACATCACCTCTCACAGCCCCTTTCACAAGAAACCCTTCATTCTGTCCCCAAAACAGTTTGCAAAGAGGAAAAGGTTATTTAAACTAATCTTAATTTGATTTTATTGAATTCTACTTCGTTTTTTTTAACTCAATAAAATTATCCAACACTAAATTATCAACTATATACTTTAAAATGCAAAAAAAATCAATTTGTGCAAAAATACCTCAGGCATAGCCAGTGACTTCAAGAAAATAAAGTGAAAACAGTTTATGAGTTTCAGCAATAAATTGAAAAAATTGAATAAGTTACAGCACAGGGCACATTCTAAATACGTTTGTTACAGGCCTTTTTTCTGAAGATGCTACCTCACACTGAAAAATATTTTTGTGAAATTGGAAGAAATAACTAGAAAATAAAAACGGGAGACAGAGGAAAAAAACTGATTCTCATCAACAGTGTAAGAGTTCCAGTTCCTGTTTCTGGAATGATTAATTTTTTTTCCCCTACATCATTTATTCTAAAAATGGATTATTTACATTTCCAAGCATTTTATATCATACGAATACTACAAAATGCTAAGAAGAAACATTGAAAGCAGCCCTTTTAACTATATCCCCCAACTCTTCTTCACGAAATTGGATCCACTCTGGGCAAAGAGAATTTTATGCCGTGATGGAAGAAGGTGTTTGAAGTCACTGGGAGACACTGGTAACCCCAGAGCACTCTGAGCACAAGCCCTTAGTGCAGCCTGACACTCGGGGTGCACTGGCACTGACAGCACAGGCTGCTGTAAATGCCCCTCCCAGAACAGGGCAATCTCCTGGGTAAAAGCCTTTTCACTAGGATAGGAAGCATCACTGAGAACATGGCACAAGAAATATATTATTTGGCAAGAGCTCCCAGAGTTTCTAGAGGTATATCCTATTTCAAATAGAGGGTAGCAAACACTGCTGCATCCCACAGGGAAGCAGTATTGACAAATGAAGCCTCTCTGGGAGGAATTCTTCTGTTTCAGAGGCAGCAGATGCACCGTGTGTTGACACGACTGGCATTGGAACTGCAGCATACACAGAAGTCACATAAAACCCACTGCAAGGTCCAGATCATATATTAATGTTGCTATAATCCATGCACCAGGCTTCTGCCAAATGTGTCAAATTTTCCTCTATAATAGAGCTATTTTTCTCACTGGGTCATATCCTGCATTTTTGAATCACACACATTTTAGACATTTAACAGAGCAACTACCACTTGCAGAGAAAGAAAACTAATTGCAATAACATGTCCATCCTCTATAAACTGCTCTGTTCACAAAACAAGTTTGCAATATGGCTTTGTTAATGAGACATGGGCAAGGCTAGCAAGACTCAAATATTGTAACTCTCTGCTTTTACACTAACTGTATAAAGTCAATAGCATAACTAATAAATGCATCTAGAAATCTATATTGCCATTTAAAGATTCAAACAATCAGTTCATGCAAGCACAACACATAGTCACTCACCCATACAACAAGACAGACCTGTGTACTCACATCTGCCATTATGGGCTGGATCCCATAAAATGTTCAGTTTTCTCCTTAACAGAGATTTTATGAGACTCAGAAAATGAATAAAATTAAATGGAAGGCTCTGCGATTTCATCATGTCCTCACAGATATACTAAATTTTGGAAAGCTGCAGCTCCAATAACTAGGTTCATTAATTTTTACATGCATAAATAGAAGAGTGAATGAATTTTATTGACCTTTTATTGATATAGATAAATATCCATGGCTAAGGCAGTCAGGAAGTTTTGTGTCATCCTGAAATGGTAAGTTATCTACAACCCATTTGACAGCACTTGCAGATACATCTAAACTGATAAATAGAATGAAAAACAATCCCAAAGCACCAACTGAAAAGCAAAGTGCCCCAGAACAAAGGCCCCATTTAGATTCACACTGTGAGCATACCTGGCAAATTCCACTGATGCACATGTCCAAGGATTCAGTATTGCAGCGAGTACCATCCAGCACTTTTGGGGCAAGCTCCACCACCAGGTTCTTTCCCAGAGCTTGACATTTCAGGGCACAAGGAGCAGTAGGGTCATTATACACAGGGATCCACTCGTAGAGGTGTCCCTGGTATTTGACATCGTTGTAGGCAGAACACTGTTGTGCCCTAAAATCACCAACATCTGAAGGGCAGTCCTGAAAACAAAACAAAAATATTTTTTTAAAACTAAGGAATACTTTGCATTTGCAGTAAAGTTATCTGATGAATAACCCAGAAGCTCTTCAGGCAGGCTTGGTCCAAGGGCTGATCTGCTGTAGCAAATGCACCACACTACAAAATTTTACTCTGTATATTACAAGAATTTATCTTGCTTAATCCATTGCTTGGAGTTCAGGTACAGAATATCATGCATATTCCAGCAATAACAACATAACAGAAGATAATTAAAAGTGTTAATTTTTATGACACCAGATAGTACAGTTAAAGTCTCATTTTATAGCAAGAATTAGCTTTGAAAGGAATCTACACATTTTAAGTAACTACAAGGTGATATCTGATATTTAATATTTCTCTTCTCAGTAGCTTTTCCCACTAAAGGATTTCTGAGGCCTCATTCATCAGTTCACATGTCAGAGTAATGAAAGAGATGTTAATGCTACATATAAATAAAGAAATAAAATTTGCCTAATTAATTGTTCAGTATTGCTTGAAAAAAGCACAAGATTTAGGAGGAAACACCAGAACTTTCAGTGTTTGGCCCTTTAGTCTACAAAGCACCTTCACCTCACGGAAGCAGTAAGGCTTATTTTGTTGGAATAAAAAAAACTTGGTGACAATAAATAAATAAATAAACAAATAGGTAACAATTGATTCTGTATTTCCAATTCTAATGAGACAATTCCCGACCTTTTCACAAACAGCACCTTAGCATACATAGCTGAAAGACCAAATACGAGCACTGCTTGAAATAAAACGTTCTAAAATATTTTTTTCTACATAAAGCATTGCACCCAAACAATGATGTTAATGTTAAACTATGGTGACAGGAATGGAGATGAATACTGATTGATTTGAAAATAACTTTGGTAAAGTACTGGCAAAGGAGTTACTGTGTCAAACAATTCCTCACTGCAGACTTCATTTGAAAGTATGTCCAGTGTCAAAGAGTCCATACACCAGACTGAAAGGATATTCTTCCAAGAATTCCAACTGCACATATAAGCCAGATGTGAGGCTGATTTTAGCAGTTTTGTTTTCATTGGATGAAAAAGTGAAAGATTTTGATGTGTCAGGCAAACTCATGGAACTTATTACTAAGTATTAGTTAACAATACTGATCCCAAGCACAGCTTCAACCTTATCAGTGAACTAAACCTTCTCTGAATAAAGCTGACAAAATAGTGAGTGCATTATACAGGACTGGAGAGTAAAATGTACAGGAGAAAGTTTTGAATTTCAGTCTAATGCCCCCCAGCAACATTGCACTCAGTCTGGGGTTTTTTTCACCATGGCAAACAGTAGCCTAGAACTGCCTCTGAGTTGGTTGTAATCTACATAAAATAGGTTCTAAAAATGAGTATTCTATCTACTGACCAACACACGGAGTTTTTGCAGCTGAGCACTGAGCGAGTCATTGAACTTTCCCAGCAAAACTTATCAGCTCTGTGTAATGTTATACCTTACAGTGACAATAAGTCAAAATAATACTAACACCTTTTGTATAATTTTTAATTTGGGATGGTGCTAGTTTGACCCATATTTTATGAAACTGTGCAATGATGGAATAAGACACAGGGAGTATTTTACCTCTACAAAATCCCTCAAGTGAGAGCTCCTACAAACATCAAGTACACACTGTGAGAAGCCACACATATTTACTGCAGTGTCACTCCCCAGAAATTCACCAAGTTTGCACTGGTGTAAATGAGAGCAGAATTTTGGCTCTGACTTATCTGTCACCTCTCATTTTCCACAATAGCAAGTCTAAAAAGCAGAGAGGACTTCAGAGTTCATGTGGATACCATATGGTTCCCTTCCACCGATGCAAACGGAGGAGCAAGTAACATTCAAAAAACACTAAGTGGACATTAGATTCAGGGAAAGTTAGAAGCAGAATTTAGGAGCAGTGTTACTCAGCCGTGCATGGCTACATTTTCATCACAAAGAATTAAAGAGTAATCTGTAAAGCAGGCAGAGTGGTGGCCTTCAGCTGGGGTCTGACAGGCTGTTGTTACAGTCCATTATCACTGGGTGTTGATGCCATGCCAAGACACAAACACCACAAAGTCAGGATGTCAAACCCATGGTTACTGTATGTTTCTCATTGATTCAACACAATGCAGCTCCTGCCTTCCACTCGCCTCCTGGCTGCTTCAGAGCAAATGAATTCTCATCTCCCTATTCTCTTTTGGCTTCTTCAAAGAACCCAAAGTGATTCTGGCAGCTCGATTCACATGCCAGCTCCACCTGCTTTATGTTTGAGCTCTGTTCAAAAGCAGCAGCATAGAAAGAGCATCACAGAGGGGTATCAAAGAGCTGAAATTATTATCATTTGCATTATATCAGAGTTTGGATGGCAACCAAGTCCAGATCCCAGCCTTCCAGGGAACAATAAATATTTGTGTTAAGAAAGGAGTTTAAAGAGAAAGACAACTAAGCACAGAATGAATGCAATCGAAAACAAGAGGACTTGTAAACATCAGTTTAATTCCATTAGAGTGGGTTGGAAAAGTGAAAGGGAGTTTAAAAAAATAGAAAGGAAAAGGCAGGGCAAAGATGTGAGTGGTAGGCAAGGGTGAACCATGTTCAGGAAGTGGGCAAGGTCATAATATCAGACAATGATACGGGGGACCCAGCCCTCATCCTGTTTGTGTGTCTCTGGTTTTAATCTATTTCAGACATCACTTCATTCCACCATTCCCTCTTTCCTCTCAATATTTCACTTCTTTTTTCTCACTTGTTAAATTATTTTGCTACTAATTTTAGGATTTCTCCAATTTCTTAATTTCAGCAATAGCTTTTGTCTCACACTAGATCCACTGAACCATGGCCAGGCCATTTGTAAGTTCATACACTGCATAAGGAGCTGAAGACATATCTATGAGGTCTAATACATGAAAATCTTGGCAAAAAAAATCACACCCAGACCTTGCAATGGAATGAAATGTATTTACAACATGACTTATGAACATATTAGACGGATCTGTAAAAGATCTTTAGACATGCCTACCATGAAGATTAAAAACACATCTATATATCTTCCCATCTTTTTGTGTGACAGATGATTAAAAACTACTGCATCCAAGGGCTAGCTTCTTATGAAATGTATCTGAGTTTTGGCAATGAGTGCCCTCAGCCTTTGAAAACAAAGCTGACCTGGGAAATCTCTATCTTTGTAGGCAATGTTCATGTACAAAATATGAAGGTTGCATCAGACCCTGTGACTCTTGCCAACAATTACTCCACTGAAAAAAGCACAAAAGAGAAGGCAAGAAAATTCCCAGTAAAAATGATGACACCAAAGAAAGTCTAGCCCTTTGTCTAGTTTTATTCTTTGAATCTCATTTTGTTGAAACCCAGCCAGAACTGATGAAGTCATTGTTTTGTTTTCTTTTCAAAATTAGCTCCAGGTTTTATGCTTTTCCTACACAATTTTCAGATTCTAAGTAGACTCAAGATACCTGAGCTGGAAACCGCCCCGGCTAAGGGATCCTTATGGTGCATCAGCATTATAAATATAAACTAAATAAATGAACAGATTAGAGAGAAACTATGTAACTCAAGGTGAAATACTATAGCCTAAAATCGACACAGTACAGCCAAGATTTTCTGAATGGGATAAATTAGCAGGTCAAGTGGATGCTAGGACAATTATAGATGAATGTTTTGAACAAGTGTGAGCATTTTCTGCATATCATAAAAGTTTACAATGGAATTAAACATGAGGCTATCTTTTACAAAGTAGTGTTTTTTCTGACTGTATAAGAATCACTGTGGCAAAAATATAAGTGACTTCTTGGAGCACAAGAATGTGAAATTTATGGGGAAATGGCCCAAATAACTTGCTCTGTGAATAGGACCCTAAAGGATTAACTTAAACACTTCCACACAGTGCACATCATAGCCTTAGAATGTAACACTATATACAAAAATTGAAATTTAAAAAAAAGGGGGGCAAGAAAGACTGAAAATCTCATTGAACAACATACAATGGATAGTTTATTTCTCTAAAGTCTCTGTATGAAAGGCTGAAAGCACACATGCAGTTTCAGGAAACCATGCACCTGGCCTCTCAGTCATGATAGAAAGATAAGCAGGTTATACATACACCTTAATCTTAGCAATTATTTTGTTGCTAAGACCCTGAATTAATTTTCTGATTGAAATATCACTAATATTATTCTGGAACTATGCTTGAGTTCAATGAACTTACTACTATTCCATTACAAATCCACATGAAACTAATTTTCTGGTAAAATGATTCTTGTTCTTCTCATTAGAATGACACACATATTAAGTTGTGCTTCATTTGTACTCCCCAATATAGATGTTAGTGGTGTAATGTATCATGTAGCAAAATTACATTTGCAGACAGCTTTACACTGTGTATTTATACCAAATGTCTCATGTGGTTACCAGTAATACCTATTAATATGGAAAGAAGCTAGTATAAATTCTTAGTTTTCAAACTACAATTTCACTCCTAAAGTGAGAAGACTTGATTAGAAATAATGCTTTTGGGAAAATTATATAATTTGAAACTAAACTGGCCTGGTAGTCTCAGATTTACATTAGGTGTAAAGTCCTGTTTTGAGGTTAACTCAGATAGAATATGGGGTTTGAATTCAGGGATGCCAATTTCAGAGATCAACTGTATTAACAGTGGAAATCTCATTAAATATGTTTTTCTCAGGAGTTCTTCATTATCTGACCCATAATCTAGGAAAAACCATTCCTGAGAGATTCTGACTGTATCTGAACTGAAATGGAAACCTGATCCCTTTCAGACGTGCCCCAACAGCAGAACTGTAAAGGCAGTTTCCTGTCTGGAAATTAACATTTGAATCATCATAAATTCAAACAGATTCACATACAAGGCTCCTGCCACTTATCACTTTAAAATAAGCCCTAAAGTTAAAAAACAGGCTCCAGTGACTTCAGATAAACTCTCTGGGAGTTCAGAGAGGATATGAGAATCATCTCAATTTTCTCTATGATGAAGCATTAAGTGCCTTCATTTCCATCAGATTTCTACTGCATGAATCTTAAAACGAGGAGCATCCACAGCTCCCCTGAGATGTACTAAAGGCAGATAGACCTGTGCATGGCAGCAGAAAACATGCCCAGGTGGACCTCAGCATCCTCCCTGCCTGGCACTGGGCATTCCCAGGCCTGAGCTGGAGGAAGGAGGGGCACTGGGATGACCTCCCTGCACCCCTGCTGGAAGCTGCACAGGACCCAGCAGCCAGAGCTGTGTGACTGTACACAGTGCACACAAACAGGCATTTAGATAGGCAGTGCAGCACTCAGGGACAGTTTGTTCATTGCTGACATCCTGATGGCTGCAAGTTATCACACAGATTTTAAACATCAGGGTATTTTTGCAGGTAGCATTTTTATTTATGAGCTCAGGCCATCGTGCACCAAGCTGCTGGGCCTTTTTTTCTGAAAGGGCAAGGGACAGGGTTTGTCTCCAGAATCTGATTTCTGTATAAACTGGGACTGATTCATTTATCAGTTCCCCTTGCTCTTGCCAGCAGGAGCTTCAGCTGCAAGCTGCTGTGGTGGGAAATCCACCCAGCACTGAGGAGTGTAGAGGTGTGAGCAAGCCTTGTTCTCAAGGAGGGCAGGAGCCAAGTGGCACAGCAGACACTGCAGGTGTGGCAAACTGAAAAGCAGGAATGGTCATTTCTCCTAGGAGATGCACAGATTCAATATAGTTATATATTTACTGGGCAACTTCCAGTGCCAGGCCTCTTAAGGAGAACATGTCACACTCCACAGCTGCCTGCTGCTGACAAAAACTACAGGATTGGTAATGACTGAGTATCACCTGAGCTTATACACCTTTGGGTGTAATCCAGCCCAAAGGAAATCCAGGCCTCACCATTGAGCATTATTATTAATTACTTATCTGCCTGCTGTATTTTTTGTAAGAGTACATATGACTGTCACATTGTACTATGAGGTGAGCCAAGCAAGAGAGTGAGTGCAGACCATAAACCACCCTGAATTTAAACACCACAACCATGTTTGCACACACCAGTGGTGCCACAAAGTCCTGCCTGAGCTGCTCACCTTGGACAGCCCAGACCCAGGCTGAAGGGCAGCAGTTGTTTAAACAGCACAAAGCACGGCTAAAGGCAATGGAACACGAGTCATGGAGTTTGCTGTACGTGAATGGTTTTCATAAAACCTGTCTATAAAAATGAAATGCAATTGCAGCACAGCAACAGCACCTGTATGGTCAAAACTCCAGCTTCACACTCACTCGTGGAAATCCTCTGTGCCTGTGCACCTAAATATAGGAGCTGACACCTAAATGTGCATGTTCTTGCACACAGACATATAAAGATCTGGGTTTAGGCAAACAGAGGGAATATAAGGAGTAATTATCCTGTTTAAGATCTGAAAGGGACCAGGCACGTCTTTGTTCACATGAAGAGAGTCACCATATCAGTAATGATCACAAATGATCCAGAGCTCAGTTTAATGCTTCGTCTCCAAGACAGCACCCCCAGGAAAACCACTCACTAGTTTAAGATGAGAATTGATCTGTTAATCCTCCAAAACATGTAACTCTCCTAATAAGTGATATAAAACATTCTGAATCGTAATTGGCACTATAATTTGAATAGAAAATGTCCATTTGGGAAGTCTAAATTTGAGACCTCATGGTGTCATGCAGACTGAAATGTTTAAAAATGGTGATAATGATGGAAAGAAAATTATGCACCATAAGGTTTTAAATAAAAAGCAGTATTTCTTAAACTTTAACACATTTTTTGAATCAGTAAAACAGGATTAAAGGCCAGACTCACATTACTACTGCAGGTTCTGTATCGAATATTCCGACCTTCACAGTTCCTAAAAAAAAAAAAAGAGTAAAAATGGTTACACTGTATAACAGCAAAACACAACCTTGCCTGTTTTGGAGCTACTTATGCCCTCAAAAATTAGACTTTTATTGCTACTGCCCTACTATAATCTGGACTCAAAATACAAGGTTTAAATACAAAGGGGATCTGGGGATTCAACTCTTTACACTGCTGTCTCTCTTCAGCAAAGAATGTGTGACTTTCCCTGTAAGCCAAATTTACTGCAAATTTTATGAAAAACACATTTATTTTGTGAAAAAGGCATTTCTAAGCCTGATCTGTGTTGATTGCAACCAAGCTATTTCTAATAAATGGGATGTGACCTAGAGGAGAAGATCATAATATCTGATTCATAATTTTAAATTAAACAGAATTCTTATGGACTGCATGCAAATGTGCCCAGTGCATGTGAATCCTGACATCCAGGCAATTCAGATCCTCAGTCTGTTGTTAGTAGCTGAAATAAAAGGCGTGTAATAGAGTCATGGTTATTTATTGTGGTCTCATAAATCTGGGGAGGTTGGGTTTCACACTTTTTTTAGAGATACACTCTGCCAAACTTCTCAATAACGAACCAGCAATTTGCACAGTGTAAGATATTCTTCTATGTTAAAAATGGCAATGTCAAGCCCTTGAAAGAACTTGAAATATATTTCAAAAGACTGGACAAGAAATTATAATTAAGTGGTTCCTCTAAAATCAGGAATAGTGTTTTGGAATAACCCCTTCATACAAAAAAGATGTGCCTTACATTAAAGAATGTGCGAACATGTAACTGATAATTTACATCTTTTGGGTTAAGTTTTCTTCTTGCATGAAAATTGATAACAATTTTTTTCTTTTTTATAATGTGTGAGAGGGACTGAAAAATAGCATTTGAAAAAGAAAAATAATGAATGCCTGAAGCAAATTCAGCTCTGCTGAAGGTACAACTGTTAAAGCTCAAGGTATTACAAGTCTCAGATTTCCAGTCTTTTGCAAGACTCACGGCATCACAACATGCAAATTAAAAATGTTTATGATACACACAAATGTGAAAATTTTGTTTCACATTTGTGTGTTTCCCAGACATTACTACAAAAATCAAACATAGAAAAAAACCTTTTAAACTATGCATTTGTCAAGGTATGGAAAACACATGTTTTTCACAGGGGAACACATTAAAATATTAATAAAACCGCAGTGGAATTTATACTGCTACAATTTATTGAGCTTGTTTCACAGTCCCTAACACATTGGTAGAATATCAAGGCTTCTTGCTGGAACTATTACTTTTCTCCAAGATCTTGGTGCATTTTTCACTAAAAGAAACAGGCAGTGCTTAAATCAATCATCTTTAGCTCTGCATTTCATACAGTTTGCCTTTAAGTAGCACATCACACTCCTTCTTTAAGAAAAAGTGACTTCCAGGCTGATACTGCATTTAAGTTAAAAAATCTCAACTAAATAAAAATGTAAATACAATCATCAGTTTTTAAATGTTTAAGAATAATTCAAGTAAAACAAAAAATTATGGATGCCAGCACAGATGCCTCAAAGCTGGCTGGAATCTCTTCTTGCCTGACTACAGGCCTAGTGCATTACTCCTACTTTAAGGACTGTACAACAAGTCCTACATGAGTCCAGTTTTGCTACTGAGGTGAAAGGCTTTCACTGCATGTGCTCCTCTCTTCGAGTCACACTAAGGCTTATACATAAAAACATGTGGCTGTCAGGGCCACTGCATAGAAAGGACTGGCAGGGAAAAATCAGAGAATCAGTTTGGTTGGAAGAGATCTCTGAGATCATCGAGTCCAACCTGTGACCAACCCCACCGTGTCAATTTAGACCACGGCACCCAGAGCCAGGTTCAGTCCTTAAACACCCCCAGGGATGGTGACTGCTCCACCCTCCTGGAGAGCCCATTCCAGTATCTGATCACCTTTCTGTGAAGAAATTCCTCCTAACATCTGACCTGAATCTGCCTTGGTGCAGCTTGAGAGTATGGCCTCTTGTCCCGTGCTTTCCTAGCAGAAAGCAGCATTTGATATGTCCCCATGTCTAAAGGCTTCAACTTAACCTTACGTCAAGTCAACCTTATGTCAATTGAACCTTATGTCAAGTCATGTCCAATTGCAGGCTAATTTGTACACAAATAACTCATCTTTTGATTACTGTTATAGTGTAATACTCCCCTCTCTGTTTGACCACACTAAATAAATAATTCCAGCTATTCCATTATTATATTTCATAACATGTTAGAGTTCAGAGTTGAAGCCTCAGTTGTCTATTACAAACCTGCATTAAAAGCAGTATTTCACAACACTTGATCTATCTTACACAGCACTTGGTCTCAGAAAGAGAAGCAACCAGAAGAGGACTGGAAATGTGCCAGAGCTGCAGCAGAACCGCCACACACATCAGCATGGGGCTTACCTGCCATTCAAGCATCTCCTCAGGGAGTAGGAGGCTCCTCCTCCACAGGTCCGTGAGCAATCACTCCAGGCCCCCCAGGCATCCCAGGAATCATCCTTATCTTCGTCTGAGCGGGTAGTTCTGGAGTTCTAAAGGAAAGAAAAGGAAGATGGAAAAGTGGAAAAAAATGTTCAGAATACGTTTTACTGCTTGGTATTAATAGTATCAATTGTGTTACTTTGCTGCTTATTTATCATATTTCAAATTTCCTATTTTAATGCATAATAATTAAATGGGGGAAAATCAGAGTCTTTGAAGACCCAGTGTATATGATGCGTTGCCTCCTGCCAAAGAACTGCTCTGCCCAAACACGTTGCTGTTCCCAGCTCCCCTGTGACCAGCATGCTCTGTAGGAAGTAAACAGTCTCAAGCACACACAAAAGGCATCATGTTCAAACACATGATGGGCCTGTTACAATGACAGTAAGATTTTTAGAATCCTATATTACACCCAGCTTAAGATTAAAACACCAGTTTCTCAAACCACCATGGTGATAGTTTGCACATAAAAATTCCACTAACATAAAGTAATGGCTTTTGGCATCATTACGAAAGTCAGATTGTGGATAGAACTGAGGCAATGAGCTATTTCTCTCAGGTTGCAGAGAATATTGACCAATATTTACTCTGCCCCAAAAGAATCACAACCGATAGAACATGAAGATTTAAATCAAGCTTTAATAAAACAACTATATCCAGCAAATTTTTTTATTCTCATTAACTTCAGTAGTCAACTTGTCAAAAAAAAAATTATTAGAGGATAAGCATCTCTGTTTGAACACTGAATTGCAGAAGTTGGTCTAAAAACATCAGTGGCTTCTTAACTTTCTTGCTCTTATAAATTTACAAATTTTACAATTGCTTACCGTAAAGCTTTAAGAGCACTCTTAGGCCAATCTACCATTCCAAAAACGATAGAGCCCAGCTCTGCCAAGATCCCGGAGGAATTTTCACACTGGTGCTGGGTTTACTTTATATCAGAAGCCAAGTCTGAAACGTCTGACACTGAAAATGGAACCAACTGCCTTCAGTCCTGACAAAAAAAGCTCGGCACTTCCCAAGAAGCCACTCGGCACACAAAGATAAATCAAGAAGAACAAAAGAGTCACTCCTTTCAAATTTATGGGTGCAATATTAGCTTCTTCTCTGCAAGTCCAAAGCAAATGATTGGGTTTTGGCATGTCGAGAAATTACTAAACTTGTGATATTAAGAAAGCAACACATGCCACTCTTTTTTAGAATAGCTAGTTTCTTTTGACAAAGCAGTGACAATGCCTAAAATAATCCTAACTTCATCATTGTATTAAAACCAGCCACATGATATTAACAGAGAGAATGTCATCTAAAGCCCTAAACAAAGTCCAGTTGTTCACTTCCCAAACTGCTTTGATAAAAGCCATTGTTGCAAACTGTATCTAATTAAAAAGCTGTAAAAACTATGACGATCAAAGCAGAACTGTATGCCAACAAAGCCTTCTCTAGAATCATTGACTAATTCAGTGCCCACAGTGTTGATTTAAGCTCCAGCTAGTCCAAGATATCTGTCCCATGGGAAAGAGTTAAAAGCAGCTTGCACTGCCTTAGTAATTTACTACCAAAATAATATTGATTTACTAGCTGTCTGGTTTCATAAACTCTACCCATTACATTTGTCTTCACCATGGTACTAAATTAAAGCAAAATAAAGAAAAGATCACCAACATTATGATTTACACCAACAAAGCCTTGGAAACTCATTTAGGAATTAAACTGAGAACTAATTGCAATTGGACACAGAAGGATATTACTGTACATCAGGAGTGCATTCCCAGCTTTCTGGACTTCAGTTTTTCATGTTTTTATTGTCTTCAGTCATTATTCTAACATGGTTCAGAAGTGAAACATTGGACCACATTAGAATAGTTTTTCCTTTAGTGCCTTAATTTGGCAACAGATGAGGTGCAACACATATTTTGCGTATTCATTGTGGAAGTATTTATGTGCCAGCACAAACATAAATGTGTGCATGGAGATGCACATGTGCACCCATGATGTTACATGGTGAAGCCACAAGTGGATCCAGACAAAATAACCTAAACCAGCTATAAACACAAGCTAAATGGTTTGCTGCTCTTTACGTAGAGCTGGATGGGAAAGCACATCACTGGAAGGAGTTGTACCACAGGTGAACACACACTGCAGTCAGAGCAACAGCTAAGAACCTATACAAAGTTTCTGCAGAAATCCAATGTACATGATAAAGATAGACTCAAAATATTTCATCCCAATCTAACTCATTTTGAAAGCAGAAAAGTCACAACACTAAACATGAACCTGGGCAACGATTACTTGAATCAGGGGGTAGGGAAAATAAACTCTTGAGTTTTGAAGCACTTGGTGACAGAGACAGAGCCTCAAAGAGTGAGATAACAATTTGCCAAGGCTTCCTTGGGGTCTGAGGCCCAGTAATGTGCAATCTGAGTTCTGTGCTGACAACCCTTAACTGACAGAGACACTGCTGTCCACAGGAACTTTACTGGAGTGTGGCACCGGTAGATTTGAGCAGAGGGGAAAATGTTGGTGCCAGTTTCCCTTCTTCTGTCCAGGCTCTGGTTTTGCTTCTGTCACATATGGGCACATACTGAACCCCACGTTCTGCAAATTTTTGGAGTGCATGTGCTCTCAGGCCAAACTCTCCTTTCATTGTACTACTCAAAGTAACAGAGTATAGCAGAAGTGGGCACTGAGGTAAAATAAATGAAATCCAGATGTTAACAGGGCTGATCATTACTCCAAAACAAAGGGATTTTTACTGTCACTTGTAGCACCCAGTAAATAACAACAGCTACACTGACACACATTACAAAAATCAAACACAGTGCTGTCAGATGGAGAAAAAAAGATTATTTGGCCAAACTTTTGTTTGGCTGTTATGAAGGATGACATAATTGTCTTGAATTTGGTCATGCAGACTTCAAAGGAGAAGTGGTGCCAGAGAACCAAGGTCAGTTTATGCAGTTTTATTATTATTCAGACATCTATTACATAAGGCTTGGATATGTAAATGTTTAGCGTTCACAGCTTCTCAGCAGAAATGCCCTGATACCTGAAATGTTTGTTTTACAGAGTTTTTAGCGTACGATTTTTCTTTAAACACAAACACAAGGCACGTCCGTGGTATTTGACAAGAGAGTTATGGCAGCAGTATGTGCAGTGACAGAAATGTAGAGACCCAGCAGACAGATTCTTCTGCCAGAGCCCCCAGGTGACAGTCCCTGTGCCACCAACACAAATCCTGCCCTGTGACAGCCCCTAAACACCTCCCCAGGGCAGGGTGCCCAGCTCTGGCAGGTTCTAGAAGAGATTCAGTGCAACCTCTGGGCAGCAGATGCAGCAATGTTAGGCAGACCATGCCTGGAGCTGGACAGATACACAAAAATGCTCTATTCAAACAGGTTAAAGGGATGTGGCTCAGAAAATAAGTCCTTGTCATTTCATGTCAGGACTTGGATATGGGGGAATATTTACCAATAGACCTGCTATTATGCAAGTGTCACTGCAGCTCTCTGGGTGGCTGTGCTTTTGTTTTTCTCATGGCTGCTTGCTAAAGTGGTTTGTATTAATTCACTAAGGCTTTTCAAATTCTAAAAGAAAATCATTGAAAGGAGTTACACTGGCACAGTTATAGCATATTGTTATTTATTAATGCATTTCTTATAATTAAATACAGAATTCAGGTTCTTCAGATTAAACTCATCTAAGAGAAAGAACCTGTTGAGGATTATAAACACACTTCTGTACCACTGAAGGCATAAATTAAGCAATACCCAAAAGCTCAGGGCTGGCCCTTCTCCCAGGAGTGAATTTCATCCTTGATGGTGTTTTGAACAGAGATGAAGCATTTCCTTTTCATTGCTTCTTCCCACTCTCACAACCCATAAATACTATTAACACTGTCCTGACTTTCAGAGTCTTCCAAAGCATAAGGTTATTTTGCTCTTCACTAATCTTCATGTGCAGCACTGCATGTGCCATTTGCTTCCTCTCATACCTACAACAGCTCCAAACAGAGGTAGCACAAGGAATTATGGCACTGAAGGGAAAATATCCTGCCTGAGCAGCTCTGTGATGCATTTCCCAGATTCTTGTTTCCAGACACTGCACTTGGTGGAAGATGTATCAAGTTGCACTGATGACTGTATCCATGAGTAGGAAAGAACAGGAATTTACCTGCAGATAATCACTGGATGTGCTAGTCAGCCTCAGAACTGTATCCTTCACTTTCAACTCTGGCTGTTATGTCTAGAGCTTTGCAACAAGCTACACTTGAAATCTCTTTCACTGCTAAGGTCACATACAAAAATGATTTACACCTCTATTTGGTATTCTAAGTGAGGTGTAGAATGCAGAGTACAGATCTAGGAAAAACTATTTCACTTGTGGCAGTGACTAAATAGAACAGTCAAAACATATTTCCAGACAAATAAGAATTATTAATAAAAAATCTTGCATTGCCTGGTTTTAGCTTGAAAACTCCTTGTTTCCTTAAAACAGATTTCAAGACATTTCCTGATATAATTCTACTATTGCTGAGTGCATTATATATTACCTAATTGTGCACTGTGTATGTCATTGAGTTTAATAATTCTTTTACTTCTATGTACCAAAGTAAATTATGTATTACTCCGTATGTTAAAAAGAACATATCTGGAATTTTAAAATCCTGGAGAAAAAACAATGCATCATTATTTTAGACTGATAAAAAACACCTGGGAGTAAATGCAGCTATTTTAAGCAGATGTTTAGAATTAATTAGTTTTAAAATTGTTAACATTATTTCAGTTACATTACCTATTCCTTGCTCTTAGCCTCAGCACTGCAAACTCTCTGCAAAATGGAACCTGTGCCCCATAATAACAAGAACATTTCAGAAACACAAGCTGGTAAAGCTCAGTAACAAGGTGAATCACCAGCAAGGAATCAGCCAAAAGGCAAACGATGGACTTGGTGAGCTACATGAAAAAATACACCTGGGGGCTCAGATGGACTTTAGACCTCTCAGTGTTGAATTCAGCAATATATTTTCATTCTACAGAAGTTTTGAATAAATTCAAATTTTGGAGAATAAAGCATGCACAAGTGTCACACAGAGGAAATATTTACAGCATAATTCATTTTCATACTGAACTGAAGGCGAATCTCAGCATGTTTTTCTGCATTATACTGCATCCAGATTTTTCCGTTGTCAGAGTGTTGCAAAATTTCACATTGACAGCACAGGCCTGCTCTGCAGGAGTTGTCAGGACAGAGCTGGAGGTTTTGGCAGGTGGAGCAGGGATACTTGAGGCTTTTGGCATCCAGGAAGGGATGAAATGTTGCTTGGCTGTTTGGCACCTATGAGCTAGTTGAGGCTTTTGGCACAGAAAAGAGTCTGTATCCCCTCCTTCCTTCTTTGTGAAGTAACAGAGGGAACATGGAATTTGTGGGCATGGAGAAGAAATTGTGGATCCCTCTCTAACTAGCCCAAGCAGAAAGCAGCTGCATTAAGACCTGACACCTACAGCTCTTCCTGCATCTAACTGCCAAGGGCAGCACCTACACCTTCCTGCTAAAAGGAATCACTATTGAGGCACTTAAAGCATAAATAAGTTGCTATTTTTGAATTTCGAAGTTAACTGCATCCTTCAGATGGGTTTACAAAAACTCCACACAAATTCTATTTTACTCGCTGCTGACAGGTTTGATGACCTACACCAGAGTCCCAGGGCCCCTTTTAAATCCATTGCTGACTTTGACAAGAGAACCACTTGCTTCTGGCCTCTCTGAACATCAGCAAACTGTTCTATTTTCTTGGGTGATATTCCATAAATTACTCTTTTGACAGAACAAATGTATAGAAAAGAGAGAAACCCTTTTTAAAACCCTGATAAGCACATCCTGCAAATACTGGTGCATTACATCACTGGCAATGCACCTGAAAATCCAGATTTAGTTGCCCAGGTTCACATTCATGCTTGCCCATCCAGAGCCATACAAGCCCTGTATCTGCTTATCTACAGTAGTAAATATTGGCCCACATTTGCCAGCATTAGAACATAAAGATACTCTCCTGAGAACAGGGGGGAAGGCTATTCACCAACTTTGGTGATAGTCAGGGAGGCAGACCAAGTGTCTAATCAGCTTTCAGGTCCAACCATCCAGGACAGATGCCCAGGACGAAAAATAGGAAAAACTCATCCCTGAGTTTCCAGTATTTAGCTGTCTTCCAAGATTAAAAGTACTTGTGACTACGTAGATGGAAATATATAAATCTGAACTCTCAATACATATCCATTCCTCTGAATGTGCCCCATCTGAAATGGAAACTACACTGAGAAATGTTTAGCATCACTCCAATTCCCTCCATTTCTAAGTGGTCTGGAGAATTAGAACTTGAAGATTTGCACGTGTTGCTGGCAAACAGCTCAAAATCCACAGACCCTGGAAAACACACAGAGGTTCTGAAAGGAAACATAACCAGTAAACCAATATGAATTGTAGCACACTCTGCCCACTTTCTCAGTAGCCAGCCTGAGGCAAACCCTTGCCAGAGCTTGGAAGAGAGATAAAGGCAGAATTTTAAAATGGGCAAAAAGAAGGAATGGGATGCTTTAAAAAGTTTATTAGAAACATGATATTCTTTTAAAAAAATCATTGATTATAACAATCCTAATGAAGAACTTAAAAGTTATATCCTAGTATGTAATAAAATAATTTATAAATTATCAATTAGAAAACATTCTCCTCAATATGGTATTTTAATACTCAGCCCTTGCACGTAGCTGTGCTAAGAAGACTTGGCACAGACATAACTAGAGAATTTTCCCAATACAAATATAGTAAGTGGTCTTTAAACCTTTTCTTTGCAGCTTTTTAAGATTAGGCATTACGTCCATTTTACAGATGAGAACCTGACCTCAGGAAGAAGGATGTAATGCTCTGTGAGAGGAGCACAGCTGAGAATTTTATCTCAGTGCCCAAAGGCAGATTTTCCTGCACCTTATAGAACTCTTCCACCTCCTGTTTTGCAGCTCTAAACATCACCCTTTCAAATATGGGCATCTAGAGTAGGTACAAAGAGGGAAGGGGAAGACAATCTTCAAGACATTGATATGTTAATTATCTCTGGGCCTACTTATAAATTTGCATTATATCACCAGTTCATATATTTCCTGGAGTTCATAAAATAGCAATAAAGCATGAAAGCTTTACTGAATGTATATTCAAAATTTGCACCTGGATACAGTGGCTTTTTCCACCTTCCCACAGCACACCACATGTTCCCCATCCAGCACAAACAGTGTGACAGGTCAGCCAGAGTCCAACATGCAGAATGCCTCAGGTGCACAATAGAAAAAGAGATTCCAGTTTCTGGGAAGTATATCTGGCATTACTTTTTTGAATTAACTTATTAAATGTATTTGCAAACATTCAAAATGAAGGTTATTTTAAATGCTTTCCCATGCAATTTTTAAAACTGGTCTCACTTCAGTGGAAAAACAAGAGTGAAATGAGTGAAAGGATGGGCATTATGTCTGTGAAAGGAGAGGACCATCAGCTTTCAAAGATCACACAATGACACATTGGTGCCACTGTCAAATATGCAAAATCTTTACTGTTGAGGTTTATTTTTCACATGTTTTTTCCATATTCTGATACTATATGAAATTGCAATCCTACTTCTTTGATTACATTATTTTTCAATGTTTTTAAATAATGCTTTCCATGTGAAAAACCAGTACAAACAAAAAGAAATCCTGTGCATTTCTCCTGAGGGTCTGGTACCTGTCACAGACTCATCTCCTTCTGATAAAATTCTTGTGCTAGTTAAGACTCCTCATGTCCTTCCTGATGGGTTCATTTGATCGAGACCCACTTGACAGTATTTGAGGAAGTCATTCCAGGCTAAGGAGAGCTATGGCAGGAATGTTATCAACTTCTGAACCTCTAGACTAAAATCCCTAAGACAGCAAAGTCAGAGTTATGACATTATGTACAGCACCTTCATGCACATGCTTTTGAAAGAGAAGTCACATTTTCACTATTTGGTTACAAGATTTTTTTTTCATTTTTTAAGAAAATGTTTAGAGAATTTACAGTGAAAAAAATCCACTGAAACCAATCCTTTTTCTCAGTCTCTACCTCTAACTTTTAAAAGAGCCCCAATACATACGACAACAAATTTGTTCAAAACAATTTTCCTGACTTGAGACGCTGTCTGCCAAGTTCCTGCTAGAAGCAAAATTTTATGGCTAACTGCCAAGCCTGTGAATAAAAGGAGTTTATTGGGGAAATACAGAGAGAAGAATAAACTGTAGCAAGAGCAGCCAGTATAGGAAAGTCCTTCTTGTGCATTTTGTCTATCCATAACCTGCAATATTCATAACCCCTGGATACTGGGATATTGCACTCCTGCCTGCCTCAGTTTCATACCAGAATTATCCCTAGTGCCAGACCAGTGATTTGATTATAGCTATTTATACCCTGTCACTGAGATGAGGCATCCAAACCCCTCATTTGTGAACAAGTGATCCTACTCATGTCTCCTGCCTCACCCTGTTATTTAATACTACATGTAGCACTTTTAATGGTAATATTTCTATAAACGTAATGCAAAGCAGATCACAAACCATAAGCAGATACAGCCTGGCAAGAGAATATATGTCAAAAGGAATAATATTAAATCCATATTGTTAGATGACAGCTATTATACAAATCCTAATTTCTATTTCTATAAATGGAGACAAAATCATAAATTTTGGATTTCAAAGGAATTATTTTATGTTTATGTATTTGTTACCCCTGATTTTTAAGGTAGGTATCACTTTTTGAAGAGCCATTTTAAATTAATATATTGAAGGAGAAGATTTACTAAGCCTATAACTGAAAAGCAGTCTGACTGAAATTCTGCCCAAAGTAACTGTAAAACTTGTCAGCCTGATCATGGTACTACCTCTTTACTGTGGCATAAATCAAATTTAGCCAGATGAATTTTCTTCTCAGAGAAAGCAGTTCTTGCCCCTTTAACCATGAGCTGATCTTTGGGTGATATTAAGCAACGGCATAACTGATCCAAAATCAAAATATAATTTCAGTGTTTCTTTTTGTTACTCATCTTACCTTAGGGACAAATCTAATATTTGAGTTTGCTCAACTCCACTGGCTCCAGCTGATTTCCTGGCCTTGAGGAACAGTTCCATTCATGGTTTGGAAGGGGTTGTTTTACACAAGGGCAGCCTGACTTGAAGATGTTGGGAACCTTCCTTGGTGGGCACTTGCACCATTCAAATGGGTCCATAAGCTGCTTCTGCTCCACCAGAGGTGTAATTTCTGTTTGATCTCTGGTTATTCACAGTCAAAATTCTGCCATCTCAAGCTTCCTCCAGCTATGTTGCCTCACAAGCAGCAAAACACATTTAAATTTGTCAGGAAGGGTTGTTCTTTTTTTAGACAATTTTTTAAAAAATTAAAAAAAAAAAAAAAAAAAAAACCAACCAAAAAAAAAAAAAAAAACACAACAAAAAAAAAAAAACAACAAAAACAAAAAAACAAAAAACAAAACAAAACAAAACAAAACAAAAACAAAAACAAACAAACAAAAAAACTCCCCAAACATTAAAATCTTCTGCCTATATCTCGTCTTGCAGAGGATCTCAATATGCAAAAGTTCTGAGGGCAGCTTTTGGATATAACCTATGTACAGGTTAAAAAAGACTGTTGCTGAGAAAAAAAAAAAAAACAGTCCATGTGCAGAGAACAGTTTCCCAGAAATGTATTTTATGTGGGATTAAAAATGTAATATTCTCTTGTCATTCCTTTCCACTTTAAGTCAAATAAAATATAATCCACTGAAACTCATTTGATATCTGGTGAATAGTTTTCCTTTTATTGATTTTCTAGCTTCCAGCTTGGGGAGGAAAAAACCTGTCTAGGGAACAGTTACAATGGCAGCACAGGTCTAGATCCAATTCCCAAAGAAGCAAGAGAAAAAGAAAAAGCCACTGACTTCACATAAAGGAAGATGAGGGCTTAATTACACATGTGGGGTAAAGACATATTTCTCCATTTGGAAAAATGTTAGTACAATGTGCTTTCTCTTCTGTGTCCAAGTTCCTGGCTTTTAATTCTCCAAAGACAGAATGATCCAATGAATAGCATTCATGGGAGAAAAGGACAATTCCATCTATCTTGAGTCTGACTCTGATTTCGTTCCAGATCTCTACTACTGTGTGTGTTTCGCCACAGTATCTTTAGCACTCGGCACAGGGCAGCAGGCCTGGATATGGAATATTAGCATGACTCTTTCCATATCTCTTCAGTGCCAGTGTTTCCTATTATCAGTCCAATATTTTATGGTTATTGTATTAGCTTCCCAGCAGTACCTTCTCAAGTTCTGGAGCCTGAAACCTCCATTAACAGATGCTAAATACAATAGTTGTTTTTCACTTTTAGATCTTGTGAAAGCCCATAAAAATGAGTGGTCAGTTTGTCCAATTTTCTGAAGAAATTTTCCAAGATTTGAATGGGCAACATATAAAACCACTAAAAATACTCCTGGCAGCTCGTTCATTTGGATTATGTTCCTTCTGCCAAGCCAACTAATGAGTAGCTTATTCCAAGATAGGACTTCCGCATGAATTTTTTGTAGTAAAGGTAAGAATATCTATTTATAAAATTCCCTGGTTGCTTGTATTTGAAGGGTTTGGAGAAGGGACGAGTCTGGGGGGATTTTGTGGGTTCTGGGTTTTATTATTAGCATTCAGACTGAAGGAAAATCGACATAAATAAATTAACCAATAAATTCCCTTTTCATTTTTAACTCTGCTAAACACTCTGGTAAATGAAAGATAACCAAACTATCACTGTCAGGCACTTGGTGAATAAAGCTTGATGTGAAAGTCATTGAATTTGATGGAAAGTATCTCACTCACTTTGTTGGGTTTTGTATAGGGCCTATAAGAACTCCTGAATTCCACGTCAGATAGAGCCAAACTACAGACATGGATGTGATTTCTTACACATATGGGCAGATAAAGATCAAAGGAGAGGGAAAAAATCTCCTACATACTTTTGTCAACTTCATTTCTTTTACCAGTCTCCCCTGTCTATAAAGTATTTGTTAAGAGTCTAGAATTTTGCTCCTTCAAATACCCTCAAAAACAATCCACTTAAGAATACATTTTTACACACACACACATAGATTTTAAATGGTGTTTTTTTCAACATCTTTGAAATAGCAAAGTTTCTTTTTCTGGCATGAGAAAGAGAGATATCTTTTATGTCTTCTCCCATATTCCATATACAAATTTATTTTGAAAGCCTGAAACAACTTCCTGCTTGGTCACACACATTTTTTCCACTGAAATATATAAAGCTAAATTAATTAAGTGAAGCTTTCCAGAGAGCTAGGAGATCAATAAGCTGTGCAGTCCACAACACACAGTTAACAGATTTTATACGAGTTCATCCACTGTCAAATTTCAAACACTTTTGAATGTTCCACATTTTATGGCACTACTTATTTCTCTTCTTAAAATAGAACCTCAAAGTAGGCCATTTTTCCTGAAGAAAAGATCTTGCTCACCATTGTCAGTCAACTCAAAGACCACAACATAATTATTTTATTGTATTTATCTCACTGAGCACAAAGGCAGATCAGTACCCATATTTTTTCTTCACTGATGCACTACATCTATAAATTCCATAGTTTTCCATGCACATCATTCAACTATTAAAAATTACCCGAGTAGCAACTCACAGGTTGAAAAATAAAAAACAAGCTTCTCAGCCTTTGTAGAGATGACAATGGTAAAAAACAGCTAAAGGTAGAAGTATAAATTTGGCTTGTGATCTCATTCTCCTTTTCGCTTTGTATGTTCAAAGCCACAGCAGCAGCTAGATAAGAATCACAAACAAGGGAAGCTAACAATGAGGAAATGCTGGGTTTGGAAGGCTTTGCAATGCTGGTCAATAAGTAGATTTAAAAACAAGCTAGACAAATACCCACCAGGAACAGTTCACTTGGATTTGATCCTGCCTGGAAGCCAAGTATAGCCCACGGTGCCTTCCAGAGCCATTCTCCCTTTGATCTGTACCACTCTGTGGAGGGGGAGAAGGGCTGAGGTACAGCCACTCTGAGGAAGCAGTCAGGATTCAGAACACAAAAGTAAAGAGAAGCTTCCACTGTTTTAATCCATAGGCCTTGCAATGTCTCAGATCTGGCTCAGAGACAAGGTCCATCACTCAGCTATCTGTTCTTTCCAGGATGTGTCTCCTGGTTTAGGCCTGCCAAAGGGAGGCCTCCTCCAAAACACGTTATCTCACAGTATATTTCCCACTTTAAGCAACATCTTTCAAATCCTCTAACTACCGTTTTGCTCTACTCTTTTACAACAAATCAACTTTGTGTTTCTTATTTAATGTAAAAGCAGCCTTGATGAATCAAGTCTTCTGGAGGCTGGCTATATATACCTATTCCCAGATGGTCTGTCTGAAAACAGATATATTGCACACCCAAAAACCACTTCTCTTTTGGGGCTTTTAAGCTTGCTGATGAACAGTTCCTGCCCAATTTAGATCATTAACTTAACTCCCAAATCCTCATTTGCACTATAAATACCACCTATTGTACCAATATATTTTCTCATTCTCTTGGCCGCCATGGATTAACAGCTTTCTTTAGAAACTACACATGAAACACTTGGAAACATCATTAACACAGACAACAGCTGCTGTATCCACATTCATCTTCACTTTGCTGCACCTCAGTGGTCAGCATTTGTACATGGCCCTGTAGAAGGTATTGGGCTGCATTCTGTGTGATACTGGAGAGCTACAAAGTCCCAGGGGAGAGTGAAGAGGGGTAACCACCTACCACTCATCTATTTTCTGACTCTGAACTGCTGTAGGGGCCAGCCCCTCCCCTGTCCTTCTGACACCTCTTGTTACAGAAGGTCACTGACCCTCCTAAAGGCTGCCTTGCAGAGGATCTGACCTTAAGTCAGGCTTTACATTCGTGGTGTACACAATCATAAACCCACAGCACCACTGAGCCACAGACATTTTCCTCAGCCTCAGCACTGCTTTTCTGTACATTCTGGGGCACCAGGTAAATCTGGATTGGTCCCACTGCTTTTATTTTACGTCATTTAAATAGTTTATTGCTTTTGACAACTGGGTCTCCTGCCTTTTAGGCATCCATAATGCTAGAGGGACAGTTAAATACCATCTATATGTTGTTGATCTGGGTCTTACAGTTACACAATCAGAATTCATATTAGATGCCAATAGAGGGTTTTAAAAACATAACTATGAAAACATGAGAAGGATTTTAAATCTACTTTGTGTAATTTGGCTGAAGTTATCATGTTGCAATGGGATCTATTCATAGGCAATCCTATGGGGGTTTTTTCGCCTAGTTCTCACTAGGGAATGTTTTGGAAGAAAAGTATAAAAAGACATTGTTTCCTTATTATATAATACTCCTGACTTATGCCAAGAATATTCTCATCATAAGCATGTTCATAATCTCAAAGACTGAGCTATTGCATTACTTGTGTCTATACAAATAATACACTTCTAAAAATATGATTCCTTGACAGTTTTCAAAAGGTGACTTACATATGATTAAAAAGCTGTGTGCTTATGTTTGTATTTCTGATTTGTAAATCCTATCCAGTAATTAAAAGCAGATCTCAAGTGTGTCTGCACACACACAGAGTGAAGACAAATCTAAGTCAGAGATGAACTGAGGGAAAACACAAAAATTCAATTTTGCTGGCATGTAACAGTTGAGACACTATCAACAATTTTCCCAAGTAAGAGAAAGTTCCTCAGTTAACAGTAAAACTGATCATGTTCTTAGAGGAAATCTCTTCTAAAATGATAACTATAAAATGCTAATAAAGGGATTGACAAATAAAACACCACTGAAATGTACTGATCACACCAACTGTATTTTGATACAATGCATGAACATAACACCCGAAGCAGCTAATAAATTCTCTGTTGGAAAACAGGAATAAAGCACTGATTTGCTGTTTGAGAAGAAAGATGGGCTGATCATATACTCTGGCCTCTTATAACACCAGCAATAGAATTTACTCTTCCTGCTTTACTGAGCAACAAAACTCAAATATGTTATTTCTTTCCAATTTTTCAAATGGAGAGAAAGAAGCACATCCCAAGTTGGACTTAAGGGATACTTTTCAATTGCATAGCTAACAGTTTTATTATATCCCCAAATCCTAATCCAGAGCCCAAGCTATTCTTTAGCTCTTCACTAAAATGAATCACCCGGTAAAGAAAATTTGCATGTGTCTCTGAAATGACACATTTTTTGCATTTACAGTTATGAACTCATTCAAATCTGCTCCTCACAAACAAGTCTGCAATAAAGAAGTGTTTTACTTAACTGACACAGATGTCAGGAAAAGATCTCAGTCCCTCAATACAAACCCTTTATACAAAGTGAGAGAGCTGAAAGTTTCCCCAGACAACAGAGAAATACTAAAAAAAAAAAAAAAAAAAAAAAAAAAAAAAAAGACAGAAAGAAAAAAAAATACTTTCCTGGTTTTACCACACTTAATTCAAATGCTGTCCTTGTCCACGATGCAGAATAGGAGGCTCGTGTTGTTTGATGGAGCCTGGCAAAGGACAGATTCCTTAACAAGACTCGTGACTAAGGAAAATTGGATAGGGTGTGTAGACAGTTAATAATACTTCTGGAAGAAGGCATGGCAGCTTTAGAGGTCAGTATTGTGTGCATTATTTTGCCTCTTTAAAGGAATAATCTTCAACTGGAAGAAAACGTGCACAGTTTGAACCTCGCCGCCAGTCATGGTTGGCTACCCAAGGGACAAACAGAGTTTCCAAAATGTTTGTGCTCTACCTATTCTTCTGTTTTAGCAAGACCCTGGAGTAGGGGCACTTTGTAACAGAGTAAACCTCTGCCTTCATCACTGCCTCAGCTCCTGGATGAGTTTGACAAAGAACTAAAAGATAGTTAAAGTTAGACTAATTCTCCAAAACTATTTTTCCATCCCTAGCAATGCAAAAACCTGTGCATGAAGAGAGTGTTTCAGATTTCACTCTTGCTGCAATAACCACTCCCTCATTCAGCTTCTGGCCTAGCTGAGAAACTGGGGAGCATCTTCAGGAGCAGAGCAGAGAGCTCTGTGCTGTGATCATACCACACCATGCTCTAGTAGTCCATCTCTGTTGGACAGAGCCAAAATCCCCACTCAACACTGACTGTAAACCCAGCTTGTCATAATGTTCACCTCCCAAGTGAGAAAAAGAATTGTATTTAAAAACCATGGTCCTCTCTGCCAAGCAATCCCTTTAACTGGCCCAGTTACTTTGCATAAATCCCAGAAATGCTGGGGGAAAAACTCTGAAGACGGACTACGCCTTCCAGTAATTCAAAACCACAGAGCAAAGATATCCTGTTGTAACGTACATGGCATTCCAGGATTATAATTTTTCCTTTGAGCCACCTTTCAATGTAGACCAAATGGAAGCAAATCTCATTCCTGAGTGCTATGAAGCCAGTTTTGTGTCTCTCACAATTATGTTTGAAACCATAATGACAGATTACAGGAAATGAACATATGGACAGGGTGATTTATAAACACTTTTAAACAATGTAACTTTTATCAGTTCTGCTACATCAATCACCAATCTAAGAACAATTATTTTTTTGTATAAGATACTCTCAAGAGTGGTCAGGACAGGATTTGCTGACAGCCTATCTTAAAAACAGGATTATAAATTGCCTTCACTTTCTGTGCCAAGGTAATGGCTCCATACAGATAAGGGAAATCATGTGCTTCTCACAAAGAGAAGAGCATAAGCAGAGAACCAAGAAAACTTCGCTGTGCACAGCAACAGAGAAGCAATCCTGTCAAATAAACCTGATGCCACACTCTGATACCAGCTGTGGCTGGGAGGCTTAATGGTAATTATAAAACTGTTTAACTTCTGCAGAACATTTGGTCTGGTAGTCACAACTTTAAAATCAAGGTTTACATAATCGATAATTCATATGATGAATGTAAATGAGTGGCAGATATAAAGTAACTCTTGTTAAGGAATCAACAAAGGGAATTAGGAAGTAGGTACAATTATTAATTAATAAATAAAAACAGCACTCAGTAGTCAGTAAGAGTAAGAAAATAATTACAACGGCACTTACAAATGGTGAAGCTGATTTTGAAAAGCCCCCCACAATTATGGTTGTTATATTTTTATAAATTTTTGAAAAGCTGAATGTTCAAAAAGTAGTAATAAAAATGGCCTAAGGGACAAGACAATGTCTTACCTATGGACCTTCACAAACAGAGAGAACACAGGATTACAATATTGCAAATATCTTCCCATGAGCAAATCAGTTACTAGAAGTTTATTTATATCTCTGAATTGTAGGACAGTACTGTAGGACAAACCAGCCATTGGAAGCTGAAATTGGACAAATTCAAATGAGACACTGGGCACAATTTTCACACAAAGCACAAAGAACAACTGAATGGCTTGAGACAAAGGTAAAATTGATTAATTGAATATACATAAGGTCACAAACATCACGTTAATAGTACTTTTCCTTTCAACTTCTGCGACTATCTTAGTAATATGGGAAACCAAGTCTAATGTAACATTTTATTATGGGTGTTCCTGAAAGCTAGAAAGAATCACTGAAGAAACTGAAACTGCAGGAAGGAATCTTAATCCACAGATTTTTAACACAAAGATCACTTCAGCTGGAAGCATACAGCAAAAACAGGCCCCCAAGACAGCAAGATGTGTAGGTTAATGGCTTAGAGCCTTCAGGCTTCTTTCTAGAGAACAGGAGTAACCAGAGGATGGATCTACCAAACGAACAGGTATAAAGCAAAAAAAAATTAGAGGAAAGGAGAGGAACATAAAAATCAAAAGCAAAACCAACAAAACCACAGGAACAGAATGGCCATCTATGATGCAATTCACAGATGACTTCAAGCTTCCAAATCAAAATTTTTAGCTCCTGATTTTAGGAATCTGAAATGGCCCTCTACTTCTGAATATTAGATCCTCTACGTTGTATAGGCAGAAAACCAGAAGACAGCAACAAAAAGTACTTGTATGTACATGTATATATAATCTACCTTTGCCATAATACAAGCAAACCCCATGATCTGAGTGTGAATCATGTCAGAATTTCAGAAGTGAAGAAATGTCTTCAAAGAAAATAACTTTCCATACAACCCATGTCCCTTACTCTAAGCCTTGTTACTAGCAACTTCTCACCAGGGGAACTACCAGGCCAATTGATTTATAGAAAAAAAGTACAGCACAAAACAACCCGTGCTCCTCGGACAGCAAGGAGACAGCAGTATTTTAACGGAGCAGCAGAGGGCATTGAAGCATAGTAAAGCTCAAATATCCCGGAGCAGGGAAGCTGCCTTTAGGTGACAACATCCGTGCAGAATGGACAAGGGTTTGGGACAGGGGATCCGGGATCCAGGCACCTGCTCTGATGCCTGACAAGGAGCAGCTACAAATGTTTGGATAAATAACTTTCTGACTCAGTTTCCCAAACAGTAAGTGAGATTATTTGCAACTAATTCTGACCCCACACAAGGCAAGTTTGTGTTTCGAAAGTTAATGTGGATGAAACACTTACCTAAGTAAAGAGACAGCTGTTGATAGTCTAGTTAATAACTTTTGAGAGAAAATGCTAATTAGACACTAAATAGTATCACTGCAATATACTCTAGAGCTAACACAGTCCAAGTTGCACAATGCAAACCCAACTGTACTTCAAATCATACTTTGAGTTTTACCACCTCAAGTAGTCAAATCCCAAGATCTCACATATCAGGGCATGAAAGCCAACTGTGTAATACTTCCTTTGGACACTTGCCCAGGGTGGAATGGCTTCACTGCTCTTCTCTTTTGCCTTCAGACATTTTCCAGCAACATCCTCTGCCTGTTCTGAGATGACCATCAGCTAAAGGGGAATGTTTAACTGCAGCTGAAATGGTCAATAAGAATATAGCTGGAGATGAAATGTGAAGAAAGCTGTCCTAAGAAACCTAGTTGAAGATTTGGAGTTTGGTTATAAACTTTAAAGAGTAAGCTTCTTGTTTTCGTTTTTTGTCCTAATGCTATCACATGCAAAAATCAAAATGCAAGAACAGCTTGCAGTTGGCCTGTGCTTTTCCATAATAAACCTACACACACACAAAAAAGAGTAAAATATGACAGTCTGTTTTAGCAGGGAAGTGGCTAATAACCTACACAAAAAAGGGTGAGGAGGAAGACAGATGTTTCTTATTTTCTTTAAACTGTTTTCAACCTTCTTTTTATGTGCTTTCTTGAAAAAAATAGCATTTCTATTTCTATAATGTATAGCAACCTCCCACAGAGATGGGAATCCCACAGGAAATTTCCATCAGTTATCTGCTACCTAAATTTCTGTTCCATGAACTTGATTTACTTAGGATTAATTTGCATTTTCTGAAAATGAATTATTCTGACATCCATTTTTCAGCACTCCAATCATGGACTGCTACTCTGTGGCCACCATGAGCAAGCTCACACAGCCCCAGAGCAGAGCTGTTGGGCTGTGAAGACTTTTCTAAGAGTTTATACAGTGATACAAGATGAGTTTACCCATAAATGAGGGTTGGCACACAAGCAGTTGTCACTAACTTTGTTGTGAGGCCTCAGCAGAATGGTAGGAAAACAAGCAGACAGTAGAAACCATTTTACAAGTCCTGTCTGTTCTGCTTTTCTATCTTAACTAACTCATGCTGCTGGGTCAGGAGAAGACCCCATCCTAGCCCTAAAAAGGAGATTTCTCAAACAACATAGTCAAAGGATAGCTATGTCTGCTCTCCATCATCCACATCTTCCTCTGCACTGGTAATGAGGTGAGAGAGATTTGCAGCCCCTCAGACCGTGGTGCTGAGCCTGTCTGGAGGCCTTCTGCAGGCAGCACATCTTGGGCTAAACTGGTGAAAAATAAAGCAGCAGGTCTTGCAAGATGGTGAAAACAACAAGTGTTTTCTCCATGTGTGAGGTGGGGGGCTGTAATGCCCTAGTGACATCTTGCCTGGGAAAGGCTCAGTGAGGAAAGCCTCTAATAATCCTTCCTGTGCTCGTGCTCTGAGCCACACGTCAGGGACTACACTGTTGAGTCAGTTTGCTGCATGCTCTTTTCATTTGAGAAGGGTAAACCACTCCAAAAAAGCCACTGGCTTTGTTGCTCTGCACACACCCAGAATATATTATTAACTTATTCTTCCCAAACTTCAGCTGAGCCAATTAGCAAGGTTGCTACTAATCTTTCTTCATTCAGAGGATAAATTGTACAAGGATGGTATTCAGCTCTCAATGAAAAATCAGTTGTACAATTGCCTGCAAAGTCTCTCCCTGGTCATCAAAGTAAGCAAGTGCAAAATCTAATCCCTTTTTTTTTTCCATTTTACAAAGACCATCACTGCTCTTCAAAGCATATTTTGGGGGTGAATATTTTCAAAATATAGATGCAAAACCAGTTGATTTCAAATACCCACCAATAAGAGATCATCTAAATTTTAAAAAAGCATTTTTATTCAAGAAATGCCTTTTTCAAAGAACAGTGACTCCTATCTTTCATAGAGGGGAAAAAAAGCCCACGGAATCTAAAAAGCCAACTGTTTTATTTCAGGAACAATGACTCCAAGTTTAATCAGGTGAAAAAAGGTATTTCAGAAAGCTGCCTGGCTTTATTCTAATTACACACAAAAATTGCTGTATGTAAGTGGAACAATCTGGTTTTGAGCCATTTATGGTAACCTATCAGACAAAGCCTCAGCTGAATGCAAATCATCCACAAGACAGAACACCAGAAGTGGAGATACGAGATTAAAATAACAAACTGGGTTATTTCACTTTTGTGCTGTCAAATAATGCTTCTTCCAGAAGCTTGTTTAAAAGCTGTGCCCTTAAAAATTGCTCTGGGTTATGTTCCTGATGATTTTTGGCACCAAACCCAATGTTCCTCCACATTAACTTATTAACAGTGAATAGAAGTAAATCACCAAGTTAAGGGAAAAACTACTTACTACGTATTTTGAAAGTTTATAAACCATGTTGATTCCTTCCCTTGGCTTCTCTCCAGAGAAATTTACTGGGGTAGCTGAACTGATTTAGTACCTGCAGGAGATTTTAAGGTAGGTCCAACTTAGACATAAACATGAAAGGTGTCTTGGTCTCATCACAAGAACTGTACTTGCAGAGGAATGTACAAAGGTGCTCTTGGCACAGGGAAGAAAGGCTTGAAGAAACTCCAGGAGGGGGAAGGCTATCAGCCCTGGCACAAGGACAAAGCAGCTCCTCTGGCCTAATGCTGAGGCCAGAGCAGAAAGTGTGCAAATCTCTGACAACACTGGGCTCCTCCTGCACCATCCCTGTCTGCTAGAACATGGGGGTCAGCAGTGACAGCTCCAGGGTCATTGTCATCACTAACTGTGCCTCATAAGGGGGAATAGAGGAGGAAATCAGGGGTATTATACAAAAACCTGAATTATCTTCCATTGTGAGTGGTGAGAAGGTGGAAAAGAGCACAGATGTTTAAAATAGTAAACAAGAATAGCTCTTTCCTCTGTGCAGAAGAGACAGAGGAGTGCCTGGGTCAGAGCATGTCACAGCAAGACAGTGAGTGTTACAGCTTGCAGGAATAACAGAGAGCCCAGGAAAATGACAGTATTGCCAGGTTGAGACTCCCAAAAGCCTAAGCCTATACCAGAAAGTCCATACAAGTTTCACAACTGACTCCAATGACAACAACATTTGTTTCTTAAAAGGAAAAAAATGAGAAACAGCTGTCCCTGGACTTCAGGAGCAGGTGTGATGCATCACTTCAGACAGAAAAGAATGAAAAACCTGATGGGGAAAGTTATATAACTCGCAAAAAAACCCACCAAAAAACAAAACCAACCCACAAAAAAACCTCCAAAAACAACACATCAACAAAAAACTGAAGATTGTACAGAATATTTCATTTCAACTCCATTAAGCATGTTATATTTTTTCCATTCAGCTTGCACATCTGATTCTTAACTTTTAATTAAATAGCAAAAGAAATAAACTTTCCATTCTTCTTTCAAATACACATTTTAGTGAAAATTTATGTTCCCATATCTCAGTTACAGCTTCCATAACTTCTTTATTACTAGAGTTAATTAAAATTAACTTTTATAAGGAGGATAACTTAATAAAAAAGAACCAGTGAGATAAAAATGTAATTGAAATAAGAACCCTAAGATGGCCAAGAGCACAAATTACAAAAACACAAGAATGCCGAGCTAAATTTGGTAAGCTGAACTTCAAGGTGACAGAGCAAACAAAGAACCCACAGTGTCCACAATTTGGCTATGAAAAGCAGTACAAGAGGCATTACAAATCTTTCCCTCTAACCTATTGAATTACATGTTTGTCATTCCTAATTAGTTTTGTCATAGAATATACACATGGAGAAAAGATTTATTAAAGAAAAATAACCTTACGTACACACTGGATCATTTATTCTAATTAAACAGCATTCCAGACAGAAATACAGTTTCAGCTGTAGCCCATTTCATCAATAGAAGATGAAAACAGTCCAGATGAAAGGAAAAACAGAAATATAGGCTCAATTCTGCAATAAGAGCACTATGGGGGTCACTAGAAGGAACAAGGGTTTCCTGAGCACAGCAGTGATGGAGCTTTTGCCCCAGCTGTTTCAGCAGCCACCAGTGGGTTACGGGAGGTGTTTGCAGAAAAGATGTGGTGCACAGTTATTCCACTCACATGCAGTTTGTGCCCCAGCCCAGGGACAGAGCCAGGAGCTGCTAGCAAGCAGGAAGAGGCACTTAACTGGGAATAAATCTTACGTGAACTAGGGTTCCCCTCTCCAGTATCCTCAGTATTTTGTGGTCTTCTGAAAATACTATCATTTACTGACATGAAAGCAACTACAACAACATGCTTCAGGCACATTCGTTTTAGAAGAGAAACCTGAAATCTGATCTCTGGTCTCAAAAGCAAAAATTAAGGTTTCCTGCATTTCACTATCAAGAATTTCCTGACCTTATTCAAATCCTAAACATCCCTGACTGGGGTGAAGTATTGTTCCACCAGGTCAGAGAGTGATAAGGCAGCAGCGTTGAACAGGATCTCCTCTGGCACCAAGCAGGCAGAATGATCCCTGCTCAGACTATTAAAGAGCTGCTGCTCTAATGGGCAGCGTGACAGCACCAGAAGCAGTCCATGTGCTGGAAGGCACTTGGAGAGTTAAAATAATAAGCATGCATTAGCAGGCCTGATTCTTCCGTCACTGCCACTCAGTTCTAATAAAGCACTTCTCACATGTCCACAGCTCCAGCTCCTGCACAACCTGACAGCAGGCCCTTCCAGGAGGTACTACTGGAAAGCAAACCAAAGCCAGATTATTACTTCACACTAGTTCATTCCACCTTAAATTAGCAGGATCGTTCCTTTAATGAAAGCTTTCTTGGCTTCTCTTGCACTTGGGAGAAAATGGATACAATAAGCTGGATAATACACAGCATGGTTTAAACTGGAGCATGTTACAACTTCCAGGCTGTAGTAACAGCTCTGTGAACAGAGCATCTACCAGAGGTATCTACCCAAAAAGCTTTAAAGGGCTATGTTTTATTTTTCAGTAATTGCAGCTTTGGAATCATTATGGGTCAATACAGTGTGCAAAGAGCCTAAACAGCTCTGGATGCAGCAGACCCCACAGATCCTCCTCAGCCACTGTGTGGTTGCCTAAACACTCTGCAACATACCATTAATTCAACCACTTTCACTGTGTAATACCAGTCAGGCCATTTCAAACATAAAATAATACACAGTGTTATTAACTTGGAAAATAATTAATAGTATATAATCCTTCAAATCTGAAAGGTTTTTGCTTGGTTGGGTTTAATCATATCTGTGTTAAACATTCACTACAAAAACCTGTACAAGTTTCAAAAAATGACAACGTATTGACACAAGACTTGTTAAAACTGACAGAAAGTCAACACCTAAAACTGGTGAAAAAGTATTTTTAAATACAGCAGAAGTCAGACAGCATGAGAAAAAAATGCAACTAGCCTCACTGGTAAGCCCAGCGTTGATGCAGAGCACTGTTATCAGGGCAAACAAAAATTCAGAAAGGGAAAAGTGGGTGTAGATTTGGAGAAGCTGATAAGTCGGTGAGTACAACTAAAATGCCATCTTACCCATTATATTAACAGCTCTTTAAAGGTTTTCAAAACTGGACTGAAGTTGATGATCATAGAAACAGAGGAGGAGAGGTTTTTTCCTGGTATGTCATTAGGTGTGCACAGGTTTTACTTCTCAGATGAAGACAGACTTTCACACATGTTCAGACAGGACATATCAAGGCAGAGGAGTCAAAGTAACACAATGACAAGTGAAAAGAAATTATGAATGCTGACTGTACAGATAGCTTTGTGCCTCTACTGACCTCTTTATTTCTTTTGTTTTTATTTTTTTTCCAATTCTGCACAGGTTTTTTTCCCCTCAGAAAATGCTATGTGAATGCTGCTCTTCAAGCCACAGTGCAGCATTCCCAGATTTCAGCCTTGCATCTTACAGGTAAGGCCTCCATAGCTCCAGCACAGAAATAAATAGCATTTTTCACTGCACTTTTAGTATTACTACAAATAATTATTTACACTATGCTTTGCACAGATTTGATAGGCCAGATGTGACTTGTAATCACACACAGACAGTGCAAGGGTATAAATGTTGGTATAGCAGGAGTTTATAAAGCCATGCCCACTTCAGGGAGCTGCACTGACTTTCTGAGATGGTCACACTGGAATACTCAGCTTCTCTATAACTCCTTCAGCAGCTATCTCCATTTTCAAGTCAATGTGGTCTCCAAAACTGATGGACTCTCCAACTCCCAAAGGTCTCTGCCTAAGGGGAACCATAAATACACTACAAAGGAAGGCTCTACAATATTAATGAGCTGGCCTGTCTCCTCCTATTTCCTTGCCTGGGCTCTTGCTATGTTCCCCAAGAAGCACTCACAGAGGCTGAAGTCGTTTCAGCCACAGAAGAATACTGCAAGGATGCTCAGTTTGGTTCAGCCTCAACTTCCACAGCATAATGTATAAGCACAGTATAAGCACTATTTGGCAAAACCCAGTCAACACAGATTTTGAACTTGGAACATTAGAAAGGGTTTATAACATTAAATTCAGAAAGAAAGCCCAAGGAGCAATGAAACAGTAAATTGGGATGGTGCATTTTTTCCTGCTATATGTGAAACTATTTGCTTTTGCCATAAAAGGGACTTTGCATACAGCTCATAAGGAACTTGCACACAGCCATGCTCTCCAACATGCTCCAGCCAATAGCAAATTCCCTGCAATCAGAGATGAGTCAAAGGAAAAACGCTGTCCAGAACCACGTGCCAACAGACAACTGATTATGCATCGGTCCCACAGGCTGCCTTGCAGCCAATTTCAAAACCAGCAGCATCAGAGCCAGCCAAAGCAGCAAACCAGTGCCAAGTCAGTACTGTAATTGTTTGTGTCATTAAGCATAAAGAATGCCATTGCTTCCTAATCTTATAGAGAAAAATGCAGCATGGGAATGATAACAATTACTGCATGATAAATTATTTTTAAAACCCTGTGCTCTCGTTACATCATTGCTCACACATGAGAAAAGGCATTTTAAGGGTTGTCTTTTTTTTTTTAATTCCACCCCACCCCAAGAAGTGAATTATGATGTCATGGATGAAGCTTATTTAAAAAAAAAAAAAGTTTTTCAGGGATAATTCCTGCTTTGTTTTCTCCTATGAAGCCACATATCATATACAAAAATAAAGCAGGAGTGAAACATGCATGCATTTCACCTCTGGATTTGGAGAAGGCATTCAGCCCTGCCTAATGCCAGACCCCCTAGCAGACATACTCCAGTAAGCCAGGACAGAATAGCAGTGAAGGACCCCCCTCTCCATGCAGTAAAAATACTCAAGAATTTTCCACACTACGCACAGAATCACCTGATGTGAGCTCTTTTGCCTTCTTTCTGCTCTGTTGTTACATGTACCCATTATGGGTGAACTGGTCTGTTATCCCTGTGCCTAGTGGGAATCAGCAGCCAGAGTGGGAATCTGTTACAGATATCTCAGAGTGAGGGTGTGCCTATTAGAGCATGTGCTCTGTCAAGTGAACCAAAAGCATTACTACATTTTTATATGTCTGTGAGTCTAAAACACAAACTATAAACTCTTCTCCAAAGGGAAAGATAAGATGAGAAAATTTTGATGCCATAAACTGAAGTCAGTTGTGTTACCTCAGCCTTCACCATAAACAAGGAAAATATAAAAAGAGCAAAGGGTCCTAAAGAATCTTGGCAAATTCAAGTTTCAAACGAAATGCTTATTTACGTATA
Organism: Prinia subflava; assembly: GCF_021018805.1. Classification (NCBI taxonomy): domain Eukaryota; kingdom Metazoa; phylum Chordata; class Aves; order Passeriformes; family Cisticolidae; genus Prinia; species Prinia subflava. The sequence continues at coordinate 9,181,385 of NC_086261.1, forward strand.
TTTCTTTTAACTTAGAAGTCTACAAACTCTAAGGTGACATAAAACACTTAGTATTGATTCTTCTTTTTAGCATCTAAGGGGATAGAAATCACCATCTCATTCTCCTGCAATTCTTTCAGGGAAGTACAGAATCTCTACTCACTTTGAACCCATAATTCTGGAATAAAAGACTAATCCCTATCACTATGAGTCACCCCATCCCACATTTTTCAGCAGTTAGGTGCAATACATGGTTTGGATTTTTTCCCTGTCAGTCTGTTCCACTGTCCCTTTGAAAGGTACACAAAACCTACTCATTTTTGAAAGATTACATCTTGATTCATTTCCCTGCAATGTATTTTTATAGGTGTACTAGGACCACAGCTCTCCAAGCTTCATAGTCAATGGACTTTGGAAGAGAAAGAGTTTTGTCTTTCTTCTCATATTGCAGGAAACCCTATCACACTTCTGAATCAAAAATTACAGATCAGTATCCTACAGTCTTTAATATGAGCTCCCACTAATTTCAATGGCTATCCTTGTTCTCTCAGGAGCAGTAACACCCAGTCTTTTAGGCTGAGAACCCCAGTATCAGTGCCTAGTCCCACTGCTGGAGCACTGTTCCTGTCCTACAGGAAGAGGGGCCACACACTACATTTCCATCCTGCTTGTATTAGTCTTTATTTCAGCACCTACTTAAGCTGAAATGTAGATAAAAACATTGTGTTTGCAAGGAGCAAGAACTCAACCTCTTCTGGGACCAAGTGGGGGTAACTGCATGCAATTTTAGTTATTCCAAAAACAGAATCCACAGTATTCAAAGATCCATGCCTTCCTTACTCTTCAAAGTCTTTGACAGCATCCTGTGCTATACAGAGGAATTATGACTGAATTAGAAATTTGCAGAAATATTTTGCCATCTCTGCAAATACCAGGACCAATTTGACAACACTTACTCTTGGTGTGTCAGCGTTGCAATTTTAAGTACTTTCACAATCAACCAAAGGTGATTTTCCAAAGGTTACTACCAAGGACTTCAGTGTTCAGCTGTTCCTTTTTTAAGGCAGAAAAATAGCAATTATCTTAGATGTTATTTGGGGGTTTGATACCCATATATGTCATGTACATATGCAAATTTTATGCATCTACTCAGGCTGATAGGATCACCCAGTGAAACCTACTCAAGCCAGTTAACACAGATTATCCCTAAGCTTCAAGCCACTTTCCAAAGCAAAAAAAGCAATGGAGAGCTCTCCACTGAAGCCCCCAGGTCCTTAACATACAAAATTAAGTACAGCCCACAGCAGCTGCTCTCAGCTGCTGGCCCAGAGCTGATGCCTGTTGCAATCTCCCTCTACAAACCTTTGAGCATGGGCTTTAGAACTCAAATACCAGCAGGCAAGCTGTCAGCCTTCCATGCACTCTGCAGCCATGGTACAGGGATGAGTGAAAACCACTGAAAACCACCTGAAAACCACTGCAATCCCACCAGCAAGTGAAAACCAAGCAGGAAAATAACATCAGAAATGCACAATGATCATAAAAGCCCCAAAGGCTGCAAAAGTCTTTAACTATGGAATTCCTGAACCTTAGGGACTATTTCCCCAATCATTTAAAAGTGCCACACTGGGGTTCTACAGCTCTTTCACACAAACTTTGTGTGCTCTTATCCACATATTCAAACCAATTACTCAGAATCCTTTGGTCTAAAAATAAAATTATTTTCTTTTAAATTCTGAAAGCATTACATCACATTTCTTATCTAAATTCCTTTATAAATTCAAACATTAGCCATGTCACAACCACAACATTTATATTTAAGGCTCTTTTCAGTCATAGCTTGTTCATTTTGTTATTTCAGTAGTGTTGTCTCAGTGAAAACTGACTTCACTCACTCAGTTCTCCATGAACAAAAGCTAACTATTAAAGTTTGTATGATAAGAGAGAGCTGGTTTATAAATCAAACTGAAGCCCATTAGTGAGTGGATTTGAACAAATATATGAACAGCTATGGCCTTGAAGTCAATTATTATTTTCCAGTGAAGTCAGACTATCTCCAGGTGATAGTTTTAAAAATAAATTACAGAGATAAGAGAAATGTGCTGTTTAAAAAGGAATCATGAACAATTAGGTACTCTCCTCTTCATAACACTGCAGTAAAAAAGCCCAAAATCTTACCCAATAATCCTGCTTATGCAAAACAGGCCTGCTAGTTATGAAACCATATAGCAACAAAAGATAGCCCCACTTGATTTTGCCATGAACACACAACGTGGCAAGAAAGGAAGATAGGTCTAAAAAGCTACCTACAGATCAGTCCATGGGTTACATTTTAGATGCCTTAAAAAAAGATCTTTTCAAAAACATTTGTCATTGAAACTGCTGCAAATCCCTAGAAACACACATGCACATATACACTGCCTCTGGTCCTCCAGCAAAGACTCTTAACACAAGCCTGAAATGAACTTACATCCAAGTAGATTGATATCAATTCCTTTCAGTTTTACCTGAACTCTTTGGTTATCAGACCATCCCTTGGCAGGAGGGGGTGTGTTAATGCCACATCTGTTTCTAACTGACATCTAGTACCAATCTGATATATTCCATAAAAATTTCCAACAAATACATATGAAGCTTTTAAAATATCAATTTCAGAAAAGTTAAAGACCTCCCAAGTCCATTACCCTGCCATTTAGAAACCACAGCACTTCCAGATTTATAATAAGCAATATAGACTGGTGTTTTTACTCTCATGATATAATCCACTAAAAATCTTAAAATAATGCCAAAATAACAAATATACAGAAACCAGTTCCATTGCCTTTATTTTTGTTTAATGGAGCATACATCTCTAGAATTCTTCAAAGGGCAATGTTCACAGAATGGTTTAAGTATTCTGTGATGATGTAAGAGATCTATTAACTTTGTGATGCTTCACCCAGCCCAGGATCTCACAGCACTTCACAAAAGCACTATCTAATTACACAGAGCAGAGAGGGATTAACAAATCCTCCCCTACCCTGAAGTCCTGCAGGGCTAAAGCATGTAGAGTACAGTTTACAGTTGTCTGGGTCTAAATTTGGAAAGCTTAGCATTTATCACATTACACAGGATCCAGCCCTCAAAGCTCTGCATCAGCGCATGAGATGGGTCATGCTGAATACATGAGGGAAATTTAAGTCTTACTAAGAGTCCAGACTCAAAAAGGATCTCAGCAGTGAGACACTGAGAGCCAGAGAAGCCACCCAGACCCAAACAGCAAAGGGGCACCAAGCTGATTTGCTCTGTCCATTCAGAGCCACCACCTATGAAAGTCATTTAAAGGCATTTATCTGCAAACACACAGGGGATGTCTCAAACCTGCTCCTTCTTCAGGCCACAGATAAAACATAGTTATAATAGCTGGCCAATTTTTAAGGCATCCATTTTATGACTGGCAAACTCTTACCTCAATTCAGCCTTAATAGTGATTTCTGCTCAAATGTGAACAAACACAGAGTATCCTCAGATGACCTTATCTAGAAAGGGAAGATTTCTGAGCAGAGGAGTTCTGCTACTTGTGCCAAGTGGATCATCCCTTTTTCTTCTGAAGGAGAATGTTGCACACCCCAGTAAGTTTCTGAGTTAGTTAATGATACAAAAACATAAGTATTTCCAGTTTAAAAAAATACAAGACTGTTAATAACTCTAAAGTTATCTTAAAGTAATAAGAATAGTAAAAAATGTTTATTTTCATATGATTCTCTGTTTGGCAGAAATATGGAATACCGAAATCACTCCTACAGCTAGTCAGAATTATATGAGTGCAACTCACCGGAAATACATCTAAGATTTAAAAAGGTCTTTTGTTTCCATGCTTATGTGCTACCTTTTATCTTAGTTATGACTTTAGGCCAAAATACTGCCAGGTAAAATAGAGGGAACAATTCAGGCACAGATACCTGTCTGGTAATTCTGAATGAATGCCTAATGCTGTCTCCCTGCAGTGTTATCAAGGACCTCTTCCACCTCAGAAAATCTGTTCAAAATTGGTCTCCAAAGTAAGAACAAAAGGCTTTTTCTAGGAGAAAAAGCTACTGCCCATTCTCCAGCAAGTTCAACTCAACAAAAATATTTGAACAGTTTTAATCACTCCTCACAAAAAGTCAGATTCAGCTGACACACAGCTAAGCTTTAATGTCTCATGGCTATGAGCTGTCACCCTCCTGCCTGAAACCTGGTGCTTAACTGCACCTCAGAAAGACAAGATCAAGCCTGGAGACCTCTGGATAAAAACCCCTATGGGAAACATGAAATCCAAACATACAGTACATGGGGGCAGAAGATTTAATGTAAGCAGTTTATGTCTGATATAAACCTTTCACGGCACCAAGCAGATCCTTCAGAAAGTGTAATGTGCAAAATAGAGTCTAATTGAACAGGAAATCAGCAGCGCCTCACTCTTCAGCATCCAGTCTCAGAGGCAGAGTTGAGTCAACTCAACCCTCTGCTTTCCTGGACTCCTAAGGGCACAATCCTGTGATCTCTGCACATATCAAAGGTGCAGTGCAACTGCCTTCAAAATGTGAGCTATAAAACACCACACCTTCATGTAAAGAAAGAGAAAACTCTTTCATGATTTAAATGAGACTCATTGAAGTTGTCAGAAGAATTTCCACAGTGACATCCCAATGCTTTTGCTTTCAGAAGTTTGGGATCAAATCCTTAGGCAGAAAACATCAGGCCAGACAAAACAACAGAGATGGACAAAAGGAGGGAGTGGGTGGATCTGCATAATACCGTGCTTAATGAAAGCTGGAATTAAATTTTAATAAATTATATGTATTCTCAGTACCATCTCCTTTTTATTGGCCATCCATTTTGTTTCCTGTGTGTAACCTTTAAAGAGTAAAATAAGCATTTTCTTGATCCACAATGATCTTTCAACATGGTCATCAAAAATTTACCAATCAGGAGGTTCACAAGTTGAGTTTTCTTAACATTTCCTGTTCCATACAGGGAATAAGAGAAAGTAATTGATACCTTCTCTTGTCACACAAAAAATGAATGGCTTCAAGCAATTTTCATTTAAGAAATTATATTCTCTGGACAATACTTAAAACAGCAGGAACCATCCTAGTGTAAGCATATAAACCTATAAAGTTACAGAGCTATTGCCAAACCAACTTGAACAGTATTTGGATGCATTTGCATTCCAGCTCACTGGCAAAAAGGGCTGGAAATTTTCTTCATCTATGTATGTCATCCATGAAATGCTGGGTTAATGGAAGGAGGTTTTATTTCAAACATATAAGTTAATAACTATAAGAATTGCTAAGAAAAATTATTATAACAAGAAAAAGAGGAAAGCCAAATGAGCAATGCACAAATACTTCAGCAAGTAATACAGGTTAGGGATGTCCCTGAACCTACTACAGTTTCATATATTACTTTAATAAATCTTTATTAAAGCACACAAATGAACATGCAAAAACTAGTTAAACAGTGGAGATACCATTTCTGCCCATGTGTTAACTCCAATATGTGTGCACGACCAGCATGGCATGTATTTCCCCACAACTGGTACTCCAAAAAATGCCTTTCTGGAATGTCCAAATACAGACTTGTGACAGCATCACATTTCTATAACTGACTGTGTATCCTAATGAAGGACATCAGGTTTTTGCCCCTCCCAGTTCTGCTGTTGGGTGGTGACTCCAGGACTTTACTCTAACTGTGGCTAGAACCAGTTTCTCTAATCTCCATACCAAGATTAACTGAAGGCCAATTCTGCTACTGGTGTGCCTACAGTGCCTTGAAATAAAATTGCCTCCCCTTTCCCAGCCTCAGACAGTGACAGGCAGGAGTCATGTCATCAGCACCTTTCCTCAGCCACTAGAAAAACAAAATCAACCTCTTAGAAAAGAAACTGTTCATTCCCCATTTAGGGTGCATAATTTTCTGCACGTTTTTTTTTTTCTGTACTAGACCTCAGAAATATCAGTAAGCTGAAACTGAGTTCTACATTATCTTGTTTCCAATTATTAATGCCAAAAAGAAATATTTGCCAGTGGCCCTTCTGTGCATGACCATGCACTTTGTCTTACTACTCCCATCTTCCAGGTCATGCAGTTATTATTGTGTTATTCTCATACTCATCTCTGTTGACAGTTCCTCCCAATTTTATCTTATCTTCACGTATATGAAGCCCAATCTTATTTTTTTTTTTTGTCCCACACATTACTGATACTCTAGTCCCAGGGAACTGTGTGGGTAACCTTTTCTAGGCTAATATTCCTCTTTTGGCACCATCAGTTATCCCATTCCTTATTCATATCCCACGTCCCACACAACACCACATCTCCTCTAAGGTAATTTTCACGATGGCATTTTATCAAATAGCTTTACCAAAGGCTACATAAATGAGGCCTCTCTATTCCCCACTTAAAGAAAACAAAAACAAAGCAAAAGTAGATCCAAAACCAAAATAATACAAAGAAAAAAAAATAAACCTGATCAAAGGTATAAAATTAGTTAGTGTAGATTTGATCTTCCAGATAAATCTGTTTTCTTTAGTTTTCATTTACCTTTCTGTTAATTATTTATTTCTTCCTCAAAAAGCATTCCAAAACATTATATTTTTTAAGCACTACCTAGAATTAGATTTTTTTTACTAGTATTTTGTATACCAGAGTAAAGCAGTAGATAGTAGTAGGGATTTCACTGGCTATCCCCAAGCTCACTAAGACACACTGAGTTTGGCTGAGCACAAGAAAGAGACAGTCATAAGATTTGGAAGGCAATCACTTATTTTTTCTGTTCTCCTATTTTATAACAATTCAATATTTCTATACTGTTTGTGCTATCAAGAAATGAACTGGTTATGCTGTTCTTGTTCTGCATTATCTCAGCCTCTCAAGCTTCAGTTGCACCACATGCACAGACACCTGCACCACACACACAACTTTACAGTAAGATTTTATTGTCTTTCCCACCAGCTAAACAACAATTAGTGATACTACCCTGCAGCCAAATCAGCTTTCTCCTTGTCAGCTGCGATCATTTCAGATCTGGCCTTTCCACCTCCAAATCCAAACTGCTACCAAAATGCAGCTGCAAAACTCATCTCTCCTCCCTCTCTAGGTCCATCTTCTCCTGCATTCTGCTGGCCTCCTGCCAAGTCATATTCAGGTTGCTTGTCTTCACCTATAAGATCTTGCAGACCAATAAATAATACAGAAAGGACCACAACGTGCTGAGGAATGACTAAGTCCTTTCTAAATAAAAAGGAGGAATAAGACCTTTGATTGCAGCCCTCTCCATCAGTTACAGCCCAGGCACAGTTCACACCCTCCTCCACCGCACACCCCCTTGCCCACGCTGTCACTCCCCAGCAGAAGTGCAGTTTCTCAGACTCCCCCTGCTCCAGCATCCCACAGGAAAGAGGCAGATCAGAGAGAGAAGCCCTCAGTGTCACAAAACAGAAAGGGAACAGAAAGGGAGAGCAGCACAGCCCCACACAGGGATGTTGCAGGAAGCTCTCTCCTGGCTGCAGCCTCCCCTGGGCTGGTGTGCCCACGGCAGGACACGGCACACGGCCCCTGCCCTCCTCTGGGCTGGGCTGCTCTCCAAAACCTGCAGGTTTAACCTCATTTTGGGACACACAAAGGCAGCCCCAAGGCAGAGGGACTTGCAAGCTCTGTGTGACTGGTGCAGTTACAGGGCTGCAAACAGAACTCACCTCCAGCCCATTTTCAGACCTTTCCACCAGGGCTGCTCCAAGCAGGTGGCTCTGTCCTGATCCCTGCCCAAACTTTGCTGGGCCTGTCTAGCAGCACATTAAATTACAGTTTGGAGATTAGATGACCAAAGATTAACTAAACACTAAATAGAAAAAAACCCCAGGCCTTTTGAGACATAAATCTTGCAAATACAGTTCCATTGAGCACAAGTCCAGATTCCTGAATAGTTTATTATTCTGTAAAATCTTCACTGTAAAAGACTGCTTATACTTGAAATTTGCAAAGGTAGCAGCTTAAGTTATTTCTAGTCAGCTCATAAAAATCTGTCTTTAGCACTTTTTTCCTAAGAAGAAAGAAAGAAACCCAGACATACTCTAAGCTTAGTGAAAAGATAAGACTCTGGATATAATACCAATATGACTTCACCTTTTATTTTTTAAGCGTTTGAAACAATACTGGATGAAAGTTTATATGTAAGCATAAAGGATCTGCCAAAATGAAAGTGAGAACCCAGCAAATTATATTTCAGACACCTTGACATATTATGCACCATACATGCTGTCAGCTTCACTGTCCTTTCCTTTGCTGTAGGCCGAATGCTTGAATACCAATCTTATTAAACTACAACTCTGAATTTATCCACTATATATAACATTCCAGATGTCGTACCAGCTGGGAACAGGCCCTTAGGCCATCTTTGGTTGATCTCTTAGTCGCTTTCCAGCTTTTGCCAGGCATTCATCCAAAAATATGAAGGAAAGTGCTAAAAACAGATGTCAGAGTTAATGTTTTTTCTTTTTTTTTCTTCATGGTAGGAAATACAGAAAACTTGCGCCCTACACCTATTCCATGAAATATGAATGTTGTCAAAAAACCATAAGTTAATTTTAAATTAAATCACAATGTAGCAGAGTTAATTTTTACACTGTTTTTCTGACAACAGGCCAGCCTCCATCAGCCTGTTCTTTGAAAATATTATGTGGTCACTTGGATTTTTTCATTAAGTTGGAAAATCTTCTGATGTCGTCAATCTGCAAAAATGGTTTCAAGTCCCTCATTTAAGAAAAATAATGGTTTAAATGTAAACTAGATTGACTGCAATTCATGGTAAGCTTCATGACAAGGCTGGAGTAATGGGAGTTATTAAATTAGTACACATCTGAGCTGTGCAAGGGGAAGACCTGTTGGCCCCATCATATTACAACAAACTATTTCAATTTCCACTCACTGCAATATGAGCAGGAGATGTTCAGAACTTCCCAAGAGGTGCTGTCTCTCTTTGGGGTCCTTACAGGAGTTTAAGCGTGGAATTTCAAAGAGCAGGGCTGTAAATGAGGCCCTGACCCTGCCCACACTTTGGAACCTGTGCCCCTTTACTTACGGGGTAGTTCTGACATACAGGGGAGTCCTCACAAGAATTAAGTTATGCAGGTGCCTAAGTGCCTGGGCTGTAGACTCCACGGTCTGTGCAAGAGGTAATCTATTTTATCTGCTCCAGACAGGGCTCCAAATCTTCTGTCCACACACACCAGAGTATTAACAAACATGTGCAGAAGCAATTCTCAGAAAGTCCTCGTGGTGCTTCCCCCAGAGCCTCCCCTCAGTGTGCAGGGCCTTGGTCTCTCATACAGCAAAGTACAGGAGATATTTCCATTAAGGTTACACCTTACAGGGATGATAATCTCTTTTGACACTCTAAAGACAACCCTTTTAAAATTAACTCTGGGGCAATAGCAATCATTTAAAGGAAGCCAGTTAACTGCATTGAAGAAGGACTATTTCTAAGAAATATTTTCACCCTCCTTTTCTTTGCCTCACATTCATTAGAATGCAGAGCTGAAAGTATGAGAAAAACAGACTATCTTATAGCCTCAATATTGAAGAAGCAGGAGAAGAATGAACATTAACTGGCAAGTTCACTGTAAAGTATAAAAATACCTGCAAAAAAAAAAAAAAAAAAAAAAAGAGCAAATTTTTTTTCAAATGGAATAAAAAGGGCAGGACAAGTTTAAAACTTAGCCCTAGTATTTTAATAAGAGACTTAGAATATAATTGTGATTCATACATTAGACTGCAATATTGCCCTGAATCGTTACCACTGGAGCCAGCACGCAAAGGTGGTAAAATTTCATGGTTTATAGTCTGATATTTGAACATACTTTATGTCACCTATTAATAATATCAGAAAACATCCAAGCCAACGCAATACATTTCTTTTAAGTAAAACTTATGCATTCAAAGTATTTTTTTTTAAACAGTAAAAAAAAAGGTATTTTGCCATATTCTGTGTTGATATTATGAGACATTTTGTGAGCTGCCTGAAAGACCAGAGCTTATTTCTTTTGATTTATACCCTACACAAGCATATTACTCAGACAAAGGAAGAACACTGACCTGTATGCTACATATATCAGCAAATATGTGCATTCCTGGCAAAGATTTCACAGGAGAACGGAGTAGTAAACTACATCTTGTCAGCATTATTTTTGTGATTTGACTACAACATAAATACTGAAACAGATCAAATATTTTGAACACAGGATTCATTTCATGGTATGTAAATACTTTTGCTTGTATAAACCACAGAAAATTTTGTGATCCTCACCAAGCCCAGAAGCTGGATAAAATAAAGTTCACTGTACAAGTCTTCACACATCATTTGGACACCAGATTTGAAAGAAACAAACAAACACCACTGAACTTGTCTGTTTTCAGAGAGCTGGGGCTGCAGTGATGCTGGTGCTTTACAATATCTATCCCTGATCAAACAGTCTATAATATTTCTTTGGGGGTACTTGAATGCAATCTGCCTGAAATCAGTGGCAATTCTCTTTTTGTAGTAAAAAAAATGAAGGGCTGATCCAAAGTGTATTGAAATTATTATGATTTTTGGACCAAAGCCTAAATAATCAGGTAAAGGAGAACATATCTTGTATTTACAATTGCAACCATCTCCCAAGGGCTATTTTAAAAACTACAAAAACATCCCACATCATACAGCAGCCTATTACTACTAATTTTTCTCACCCATGTGCAAATACTCTAGTCTGCTGCATGAACCTGTAAATCAGTTAAAGGTTTGGTGCCATTTTAAAAGTCCTTTTTCTCTTATGCAACATAAAAATGTTAAATGAATAAAGGCTTATACCATCAAAGCACAAAAATATCTTGGAGTATTATAACACAAACAACAAAAAAAAATTACTACCAATGAGATAATTTTATAAAGCTAGATTACATAGGCTCAAGTGGAAAGAGGTCAGATTTTATAGTCTTAACAGCATTAAAAAAGTCCAGATTGTTTCCACTTCTCAGAGGTCTGACTGCCTTTCCTTCCAGACCAAGAATCAGTGTAACAGTTGCCTGTCTATGGGAAAGTGAGGGGAAAAACACAGAGAATAAAAAGGAATGTTTGATTTGCCAATCATTCCACAAAACGTGGAACCTACAATTTGTGCCAAATACATTACAGTACTTAAGGCTAATGTTCAAGTACAGCATTACTCTTCACCAAAGACTAAACACTCAACCAAGCACTGAGCACCTTCAACCATTCCCTCAAAGCACACGCAAGCCTTTATTTCTGTAGACAGTTTCAGACATGTAAAAAACCCCACTGACATTCACAGGACATCCTGGATGCTGGAAGCAGCACCCAAAGTTTCACTGTTTTCTTGGGGGAAATGGTTTAAAGGATTAGAAAATAGCAAAAGATTATGGCCCAAATAGTAAAGCAAGCAACTGCTTTACATAAAGCAGAATAAGAATTAAGAAAAAAAAATCAGAGCTTCCATAATATGAAAAAATTACTAACAAATTTCATATACTTTTTCTTTTTTTAAATACAAACTCTCCCAGTTCTGTTTCTGAAAATCATGGACACCCTCTGTACCTTTAATCCTCCAAGCCAAGGCTCAGCAAAAGTGCTGCTGGGAAGCTACACCTACATCTGACCCACACAGCACCAGGGTGTTTCACATCAGGGGAATTAAAATGCCTCAGATCCTACAGTACCACAACTGCAACACATTCTAAGGTCTGAAAATGAAAAATACAATTGTCAGCAGTGATCCTCTCAATGAACCTACGTTTACTGTTTTTCCTGTTATTGCCACAATTGATAATTATTGTATGTCATTTTCTTCCATGTAAGCAAATAGTATCTGAAGTCTAATAATTAGTAAAAATAAGTTAGGTTTAACTGGCAGTGCTGACAGTTATTTTGAAACAGTACAGAGCAAAATAACTGTTGGAATTGGTAAAGAGATTGTCCTTTAGTTGTCCCAAGCCTGGTTCATTATGCAAATGTTAATGACCTCGAGAACCATTTAGACTATTTCTAGAAACACAGCCAAAAGATGCAAACTTTTAAAAGAAGATTTTTCACTTCATCTTCCACATTAATGGCATACAAATGGGAAGAAAATGAGGTTAAAGTACATCTCTACTAAAAGGGTCATTGTGACATCCAGTCTCTCCTATAAATAATTTTCCCATGCTGGACAGGCCTGAAAGGATAACTGTTAAGGATATGAGGAATATTATCCACATGCTCAACATTATAAATCCTATTTAAATTACCCACTGCCTTGCAAAATAATGTAATTCTATTCTAATGTAATTCACCTTAACGTGGGATGAATCATTTTATCAAGCAAGAATTTTCCTAATCATTACTCTAGGAAGAGTATAAACTGAAATCTCTTTCATTTTTTACAAAGGCTTTCCCTGCTAAAAGGAAGAAGCTACTATTAAAACTTATAGAGCTTTAAATGTCATGTGTGGCAGAAATTACACAAGAAGAAAAAATCCATACTGATCACATTCATCCTTCATGAAAATTTCAGCAATAAAATTCTGTCTTCTTATTTGTGTAAAATTTAACAGGAGTTCAAACAACTCAAGAAGTTCAAATTTAGCTGAATTATCACAAAACTAAACACAAGCTGCCCTTTTCTTGATTAAGTCCAGAGAGAAAAAACAGTTTCAAAATGTTTGTCCTGTATTAGCAAAGTGATTAATGCACCATTAGGCTTTATCAGCCTAAAACATCCTCTCATCCATGTATATCTGAAGAATGACTCTCCAGCTCCAAGCACTGCATTTCCCACAGTACTTGAAATATATCTTTTTGATTTAGAAGCTCTTCTCTACTGTATCTCAATGAACTCCTATTGATAGATGATAGCAGCACTGCATCAGGGCTGTGTAAGCATGGGATTATTTCTGTTACCCCCAGACCTCTCAGTCTTAATTTAGAAGGCTGAACCTAACTCTTTATCAATGTCAAAATTCTTGGATAAGAACAAGTGCCAACTTCTGGAGGTTCACCAGGGGCATGAGGAGGTCAGTGGGAAATTCACTTTGCATTGTATCCATCTCTCATGATTTAATCATTGGAGTCCTCTGAAGAATGTTAAATGAGCACCTAGTCTGTACAATTTAATTCATCAGGTGTCCTGTTACTAGTCCAGTGTAGCAGAATTGAGTTAAAGACTTTACAGTAGAATATTTGCCCAAGTACACACCCTTCTGTCTGCTTCTTGGAGAATGAAAGGGAAAAAAAAATTTAAAAAAGACTTTTAATCTAGTGCTAGAAACTGAAAAACGTATTTGGGAAAACCTAGAATTGTAAACATTAGAACATGAAACTGTGAACGTGAGTTTAAAAAGTTCAGTCTTTTGTGAAAAATGTGCATGGTAGAGATGCTAGAAAAGCAAGGTATTTAGTATTAAAGTGGGTTTTTCTATATAGCTCAACCTCCAACTGAATAAACATCAATTTGTGGCCTCTAAAGTATGTGTAAGAAAAAAGGAGGGAAATCAGTACCTCCTGCATAGCCTTTTATCCTCCACCAGAGCAGCCTCAATATCTGTCCAGCACCCAGGGGAGCAGGAATAAGAGAAAGAACTAAAAGTTTTGGTCCATTCTGCTTTCCTCCTTGAGAAATCATTCTGGGGAATGACCTTGCAAATGAGGGGTCACTTGTGCTACCTGGGAATCCTCTGCCAGATCCTGAGGTCGGTATTACCACAGCCACAGAAGGACTACGGACCCAGGCCAGTGAGCTTCACCGCAGAATCTGATGGAATAGGATTACAACCTCGTAGAATGTATTTGATCCAAACTGAAATGATATAAGATGTGTTTTCTGCGGAAACTGTGCTGTTACAGATTCCCTGTGAAGGCTGTTAGTGCACAAGGCTAAGACCTACTGGCTTCTGTGAGTGTGATTTACACACAGAGACCTTTGGCAGGGCTGGGACTGAGGCTGTAACAGAAAACAAGAAAGTCTGTAATTCTTAGAGCACAAAGAAACATGGACTGCAAACTGCAGTTCCACTCTTTTCTCTGAACAACAAAACCCTGAACTAAAAATAGTAGTTGGTACTTTAAAAAGTGCCAGTTCCCCATTCAGTTTGCCAATAAACAAAAGTATTTAAAAACAGTTTTCAGTTCACTAAGCAACCTATCACACACAAGTAATGATATAATTACTCGTGCATATGCTGCTCACACACTTCCAGCCAGCAATTAGCCTAAACAAAAGTATTGTTTGAAAAAGATCATGCCTGACTTGTGTAGTACCAGTCTCTCTAAGAGTAGTTTTGCCTGAAATTGTAAGTGGTTTTCATTTTCTCTTAATCCTCACCTCCTTTCCCTCCTTTCCACTCCAAATCAGAAACACATTTCACTTGATTATGGAGCTAACTTCCTTACCTCCCCCCCAAAAAAAACAACCAAAAAACATACCCTTGTAAATAGAGACCAAAATTAAACCTGCGAACAGAAACCCAAAGGTGTATATATTAAAAAAGGAATAGAATTAAAAATATTGGGGCACACCTAACATCACCTTCAGTTAAATTTTAAGAGAAATACCAAATAATGCCTTTTATCTTCACACAGCCTTACAAATCCATGTCTGTAAACTCCTTAAATATGATTTAAAACTCATTATGGATATCTGTAGGACTAGTATGGAGTACCACAAACCTGACCTAGTAATTTGTTACTTACACAAGATACCCCAGCTGAGAGTGTGGAACGACTTGCAGAATTCCAGCCAGCAAAATAAGTGTTATTCTAATATCACCAGGCTGGCTGAATGAAGACTGCAAGGTCAGTCCTCCACTTAGCTAAAAGGAGCATTTCTAACACAGTGCTGAAATCCCCACAGCCACGTATTAGAGGATGCAATTCTGGTCCTTGGATAAAATTATCAGTTCGTTCTCCAAATACACACATGAAACCACCAAGCGTTCTGTAGTGGAATGTTTCCATTGTAGAAGAATGCTTGAAATAGTTTGTGGCCACTTGAAAACAGTTTGTTTATTCAAAAAAAAATAAATCTCTAAATGAAGAGCTAGACGTTGAGATTCAGGACATTAAGCCTTTTTAATAGTTCTGAATGCTTTTTCAGGGTATCAACAAAAACGGCTTGTCAGAGAATAACACAAGGCTCCCTCTCAAATCGAGAGTACTGAAGCTTTGTGTGCATGGGTAGCAAGTGAGCCACTAACTACAAATCTTCCTTCTCGGGATTAGAGCCTGTCTTCACTGATGTGTTAATTTGTATTAATGTCCCTTGCATGACTCATCTCCAAGCCTGAAAACGTGTGGCTCCCTTTCTCTGGTGATTTAGATGCAAACTACCCTGCAAAGGAATAAAAAGGCTCAGAGAGGGAGCAGGAGCCAGCAAGCAGCTGATGCTCAAAACCAGGCTCTGTGTGTTCCAGAGGCAGAGCAATCAGCAGCAGGTGCAATGGGGAAAGAGATGAAGGAAATTGTGGAAAAATAAGACAACTTCTCTCCACACAAGAGTTTCCCTGGTGTAATGCGAAAAATCTTACAGAACACAAAGAGGTACTGCTGTCTGACTACAAATAAAAAAGTGGAATAATAGGTTCATCAGTTTATGTCAATATTAATTTCTGAAGTAATTCAGATGCTGGGTTCCACTGCATTTTTTTCAAATTAATACTTCAAGTACCATGCTCCTTTTCCCCCTGAAAATGCAGAAGCCAAGACAGGCTATTTCTATTTCTAGAAGACAAGGCTTAAATTAAACTATTTATTTTCACTATTTTGGCATTCACTTTATAGCAAGGCACTTTTCTAGCAAACCCAAAGAAAGACTAGTTATTAATTGAACTGTAGCAGCTGCTGAGAGGATATTACAACTTGCACATCTAGTTGAAAACAGACTGACCGGTTTCTACCTTACTTTGCACAGCTAAGCACTCACAAGTCTGATAGTGCAGATTTTCATTAATATTTGTTTAGAAACATTAGATTTATTTGCCAACATTGGACTACTTAGAGCCATCTATCTAATTCCACAATCACGCTATCCTTATTGTGAGTTTAAACTGGTAGACATCATAAAATTTAGAAGAAGCAAGGTCAACTAGAAAGCTAATTGGTCAAGCAAACATTTTCTCACTTGAAAGATAAACTTATTTGCTTTTTTCTTTCCTTTTTTTACCCACAACCCCAAGAGAACTCTCAGCCAGGCAGCCAATCAAAGTGGAAATGTACTTCAAACACATTCAGCCCAACCAAGTTTTCACTGCTGTCCTTCTTGGTGGTCCGTCATATGGAATGGTTTTAATACTTGGAACCAATACCTTAAGTGTCAGAAAACAAGAACATTTTATTTCTGCAAGAAAGCTTTCCAGTACTACTAGTATTTTGGAAAAGAAAAAAAATTCCTGGTAGTAGATTAATAGGTGAAAAGCCAAAAGAAATCAGAAAGAATACTAGGAAACTATTCCTTATTGCAAGGTTCAACATGTATCTCAAAGTTGGAGAAAAGGCTATTTCTTGTATATTTATTTCATAATTTCATTTATTTTCATATATTTGTTCAGTTATTTAATTATTTTCATGAATGGTAGGAGGGGGCATATTTTTTTTAATCTCAGATTTCTAATAGCAGTTGAAGTCTTTGGCTATGCAGCAAAATCTATTTGGTACCAAGTTAGGTTTAAACTGCATTGACTCAGTAGAATTTCAGAATCAGAGGATGCAAGGCACTTATACAAGACATCACTTGGTGAACAATACAGGAGCCTTTAGAAAATATTCAATTTAAACATTTCTACATTTCTGTCCTTTGGGATCCCTGAGAATTTTGTGCTTAGAATCATTGGTTTTCCCTGAAGATGCAGCAATGTCTCAAAACTATAATGTCCCACTCTACGCAGATGTCACCCCAGTGAATCAGTATTTAATCAGATCTTTAAAGGTATTTTCCTCTATAGTCATAGAAGTGGTAAAAAAGATATTCACTGAATTTTGAAAATATCTAGCCAAAGAATTTCATCTGCATGTAATTCTTAAATACACACAAAGCAACGAAATATGCAAAGAGGTTAGTGCAGTCCTGTACAAAAATGGGAGAACAGTCCTGCCAGATTAAACCAGAACAAAATGTACTATCTTGCATGTACAACATGAATCTGTGTGTAATTCTGCTGGGCTAGAGCAGAGTACAGTGTGTTCCTATTAATATTTACTCATCTTTCATTTCAAACTGTAAGCTTGTCATTTCAGATAGCAAATACTTTTGAATATTTAAGTAACAGCTAGTTCTATTTTACTGAGATTACTTACTAACAAAGGAATGAATGATTCTGATTAAACTGGCTCCCTGCTTGAAAAATATCACACACAACAGCCAAAGAAAACCCCTTTGAAACATTCCTGTGTTTGGAGGATGTCAGGAAACTAATCTTGGATCATGACGATGATGATGCTGCTATATAAAAATATTATCCATCTATCCCTGGAAATTTTACTGGCCTGGATAAAAGGAGCAGTGCAAGGGGGAAAAGGGCACACTTGGGAAAATAAGGATAGATGGTTTTCCTGCAAGTGTCTCAACAGTGGTAAGCCAAAAGAACAGAGGCTGTGAACCACCCTCTTCACCTCCATACCACACTCTCAGAACCTCTCTCCCCTTTTATTTATTCTGCTCCCTTCCATGGACATAGGAGGAGGAATCACCCCCACAGCAGACCAGACCAATATCTTCTTTTACTGGAGTCAAGTGCACAAGGTTATTTCAATTTTCCAATTTTCACGGGTACCTTGGGAACAGGAACACCAGGACTCTGTAGGGATACCCAGAGGACAAATATGGATACCAGGGAGAAGGAAAGAATGGATTTCCCAAAGGCCAGCATCCCTCCACAGTAGAACAAAGTAGAAAATGAATTCCTAAAGCTAAATTAAGGTATTGAGTTGTCTGAGAAGACGGTGCTGCATTTTTCATTTATGTGGTAACCTTTCAATACTGGTTCCATTTCCGTGTTGGATAGGTTAAAATGGGCTTTCAATGCATATATATTCCTTTCTTTTTTTATTCACCTGTGTATTCTTAGCACATTTATCATGTATCAGACATAGCCATCCCTGCTTCTAAAAATTCAGAAAATTACCCAATGAAGGATTTTCACCCTCTGGTTTTAAGACTTCCATCCATTCATACCAGTAAATGTCAGAAGAAAGAGTTGAATGAAAGATAGCAAACAAAAAGATCTAGGTTTTTGACCCAGTTTGACCATGATACAATTGAGTTTTTTATTAACATTTCAGCAGAAGCATAATTATAACTGTATTTTATCACAAACCTATGATTAATTTCCTAGAAAATCAAGGAAAATCTTTCTATTCACTGAAGAAATCCTGGTTTACTTGCAGGAAGGTAAAGCTAGAGACACGGATCAGTTCCCATCTGCATTCAATGTATTCATAACTTTTAATAAATAATGCTTAGGGGCTGAATTTTCTTTCAAAAGAAACTGCTGCTAATACAGTTGCTTTTACTTTCAACATTTTGATGTTTCAGCACCACTTTCAGTTCCAGGAATTCAAACTTAATTTCATACTGCTAAGTGTCTGGGAAGAGCAGGCTTCGAAACTAAATCACATTTATGAAAGAACAGAAGCTGGCTATATCCTAGATCCAATTCAGATCTCAATGGAATTAATGGAAAACTTTCCAGCAAATGGAATTCTTTCCATCAAATGGAATTGGGCTTGGAACTGGCTTCTGTATAGAGCTATGCTGGTATTTGAGGGTTTTTCAAGGGGATTCATTTTGTTTGTTTTTTAATCAGCTATATTATTCACATAGTCCAAACAGTCTAGTCAAAGACTCAGACTAAGCCTCTGTTATATTTGATTTATCATCTTCTCAAAAATGTGCTCCATTAAATGGAAACTATTTTGATCAAAGTGTATAACCTTTATAGTGTTTTTCAACTACTGTCATTAAATGCAGCCTGAGTTGCAGCTGCATTTTACTGTCCTGTAAGTTATTGCTTTCCCAGGTGTTTGGTCCAAGGAAGGTCTTATCCAAGAACCTTTTCTGTTGATAATCAAGACCCTCTAGGGAAGCAAAAGTATGAATTATTGTAAACATTTAAACTAAATTCAAATAGTTCACAGTGCCTCAGCATGCTTTGTATTCTAGCTTTTCTACTTCCTTTTGTCTACCTAAAAATATTGTCAGTTTAAAGGTTAAATAAACTCACCTCAATTCTCTCTTTTAGGATAGTGATGAGTAAACTATTTTCTCCCAGTAGCTCCTGCAAAGAGCCCATCTTTCAAAATAAATCTGCCCATCACTGACAGAGCCATACCTTGTGATGCAGGCAAGGCAAAGTTTGGCTCTTCTTTCACTTCTACAGCAAGTGTTTCCTGACAATCTCCCTCCTCTTACATTAAGAAATGTACTGTAAGTGTCTATGAATGTAATTCAGACAGTTTTGATGTGAAATTCAACTGACTCCTGGAACACATTGTGTTATGAGTAAATTTCCACAGCACGCCACACATTTCCTAGGTTTACTTCAGATCTTTTGCCAAGATTAACAACATTTCTTTCATGTTGCTTTCTTTACATTTATATCTATATACCACGTTTAACATAATGTTTCTATGGGTCTGGGAAAAACATTAAAAAATTTTAACTTAAAAAAAAAATTG
Organism: Prinia subflava; assembly: GCF_021018805.1. Lineage (NCBI taxonomy): Eukaryota > Metazoa > Chordata > Aves > Passeriformes > Cisticolidae > Prinia > Prinia subflava. The sequence continues at coordinate 9,201,083 of NC_086261.1, forward strand.
TTTCTTTCTAAACACTGTTTCAGCCATTATTACTCTTCCCATTTGTTTCTTTATAATTTGCCCAACTTTCCCTTACAAAAACTTCATACATTCAGAACTAATACAATATTATGACTTTTCACAGGCTGGAAAATGCAAAATCTGTCTAACACTGATTTTTTTCCATTAAATAAAACAGATTACATTAAGTCGAACAATTCACAGAAAGGACAATCACTTCTAACTCTACACATTTTACAGATGTAACTATAAACATCTATGAACACATCACTAAAATATTGCTGCTTTTGTCTTCATTACATCCTATTAATGTTTTCCAAAAGTGGTTTTACTCATTATTTAAGCAACTAAGTGCCCTAATTTGGATTTTGAGTAGTGTGTCATCATTCAAGTTGCTATAAATTTAGTGGGCCTTCAAAAGATAACACAGGCTCTCTACCTTGATCTGTTTCACAGGAATCTTTATCTCAGAGTTAGGTGAATGAACCCATCTCTATAATTTTCACACATGGCACACTGACCTGGTCATCATAACGGTACGTGAGGAACTGCTCCCCCGTGGTATCCTCAAGAAAGCTCCCCTGTGGAGAAAGTGCAAACTCAGGCAAGAAGTAGGCACCTTGGGACTGCTCTGCTTTTGTCTGGAAGAAATTCAGAAAGGTCATGTTACACCTACTACAAACACAAGTAATTTTTTTTAAAAACTATGCATATAATTACAAAATCTAGACATGAACTTCTGGAGAAAAAAAAAAAGTATTGTGTTCTAAGGCATGGTATTTCTGAGTGGATATTTTGTTGTGTTGGAGATACAGTAAATATCTAGAGAGCTTCAAACCAAAACAAGATGCCTCAGTAGCAGAATAATCTATTAAACCAAAGGAGACCATCTCTGGCTTATCAAACATCAGTGCTCAAAGACATTCGAAAAGCAACATTACACTTTCTTTTTCCATATATATGTCACCGGGGAAGTGGCTACTGCAGTTAACAGGCTTTTGGTTAAACACAATGTGTTTGTTTTTACAGGAAGAAATAGAGACAGAATCATAGATTAACTCAGAAGATATCTTGAGGGCTCATAAATAGGGTTACCTGTGAAGTCATGACACTATGAATTACTTTCCTTTCTTGCAGGAAAATATGACTGCAAAGAAGAAGCAGGGAGTGGGAATGACTGGAGTGAACACAGGCAGTGCTCCATATTAATTCAGGATGCTGTTCACAACTGGGGATGAGCATTTGAGAGCACTCTGGGAAGGGAAAGAAAAAAAGGGCTCATTTCAGGCTACAGAGTTAATTCTGTCAGAATCATAGCTGGTACCTCCAGCTGGGCTGTCTGACACCTGGGCCCTGATTAGAAAAACAGCTTTTGCTTGGAAGATCTGTGCCTGGTCAGCAATCACAGCACACCTCAGGCGTGCTCAACGCCAGCCAGGCTGGGCCAACACCACCTCCCTGCACTGGAGGCCTCAGCACCCCAGATATGCAGCAAATGCTCTGCACACACCCTCCTGCCCTTGTTCCTCCTGCATTAACACTGCCCTGAGAAGCCAACTGGTTTGCATACTAGAGAAAACAAACAATCATCTTTTGAATGCACAGTATTGAGTCCAGCTGTGTAGTGAGGGCAGGGCAAGGAGATGAACGTTACCTTCCAAAAGGTTGAAGCCTTTCAGGGAAGAAAAAAAAGCCTGAAATGTGCAAGTTACTGCTGGACATTTACCAATGAATGAACTTAATAAATAGGAGTGTAATTAAACTGTATGTTTTGACATTTACACAGCAATTCCACATGAAAGCTGGCAATTGCCATTGCCCAGTTTCTCGACTCTTGGCTACAGCTATACCAAATACAGGTGCCAGCTAACTAAAGATTTCTAAAGTAATCAACATAATTTAAACCAGTTTGTGGTGGAAAAGGAAGGCAAGTCCTACTGCACTCTCTTGCAGTAAGTTCACCTTCTGAAGCTCACAACTTATCTCACAAAAAGCAGATGGCATGTCATTTGCAGGAAGGTCTGGAGAAGCTTGCAGTGCTTTTGCTTGCTCTATTGAGAGCTGTCAGCTTCTCAGACTGCAAACCCCATCAGTCATGACAGCATCAGATTAACATACTTGGTTTAAATCAAGCAGTCTTCATATAAACTAGAAATAGCTTGCAAAGGACATGTCTAGACTAGGGTAAAGGTCATATTTCAGCATGCAAGACTGAACAAGATTGTAAAGAGGATTTTCTCATCAGGCCTACATAAGAGTAATCCACATTCACACCATATTATCATTACATTTCTATAAAGCTTATTGCAGCAGACATCTCACTCTTACACTTTAGCCAACTGACCTTATTTATGCATAATTAAGTAACAAAATACAGAGAACAAATCTACTGTTGTTGGTAACAACAGTTTCCCCATAAGGCCACCAAAGGAGGTGCACATGGTGCTTCCTGCTGAACCTGAGCTGGCTGCAGCTGATGCAAGCCTTGACATGCGGAGCACAACCCAGACATGAGAGGGGCTGACATAATCTGGCACCTTTCCCCACTGGTTTCAGGGGGCTATCGACAGATCCTGTGTGAGGGAGCATGGCAGTGATGTAATCCTATGATTTCAGCACAGCCCTAATGGATAAGAGATATGCATTCAAATTCTCAAGTGGCCTGGGTTAAAGTACTTATCATTTTCAGTTTTGCCAGGTGTAAAACAATGACAACACCTGCTGGCCTATCTTAATGGTGTATTGTTTAGTTTGTACTTGTAGAATACTTTGGAAAAGAATCCTGTTAAGTGCTAGTGATTTTTAACAGTATTTTTGGAAGATTTGCCTAATGTACAGGCAGAAGACAATCAAAATAACCCAAACATACTTCTTAGCTAATTGTATATATCACACTGCTGCCTAATTTCTCATAAACAAATTTGTCAGTAGGATATGTACCAATAAACTTGCTTGCATTTCTCATCTCTGTAATTTAAACATTTAAATATAAAGTCTTTGGACATTAATCAGTGTTATGCTTTGAATATAAAACATGCCAATATTTGAAGCTGAAATAGCTATTTGATAAACATAACAAGAAAAACTAGGGGTTTCAAACACACATTCCATTTTCTTGTGAAAAGCTAATGAGCAGCTAGGCACTTGAGGAGCAGAGGAATGCTCTTTTCAGGCAAGCAAAATCTGGCTTCCAAGCATGGAAAAATTCAGTGTAAAACATGGATATTTTATAGGGTTACACAAGAGGTTACAATGGAAACTGATTGTCAGCTGCAGCAAGAGGTACTGCTACCTGTCTGGTATAAATCAAGTAAGAAAGAATACAGACAAGCAATTAATTAAAAATAAAAAACAATCACTAAAACACACTATCAGCTGTCATGGCAAACTGATGCTGAAACCAATGAATTACATCTGATAAACAACTCAAACTGAGAAGGTGATTTTTTAAAAAAATCAAATCTTCAAGTGTTCAAAGAACTCTTTTGTATCCACTCACCAAAGCAGCAGAAAAATGTTTTTTACCCTCTAGATGCAGGCACCTTCAAATAAGCTGCATGTTCCCAATGCACTTTCATTCATACATTGTACTGAACACAAAATATAATGTTTCCACTTAGTCTATTTTATTCCCCACTGAGGAATCTACCAATGCTCCTTATGAGGCTTTTATATTTCTATGGGCACTTTGGCTTAAACATAATTCATATTTCAACAGTCTGTGGGTTTATAGTGTATTTGAGATCATCTCTGAATGCCTTAGCTAATCTGATATAAAATCATGTTTTAAAGTAAAGACTATAAATGCAAGTTTCAGAAAACAATTACATTTCATGCTAGTGTTTTAGGTCTGTTTAATGGCCAGTCTGATCTCAATAGCTTTAAATTAAATGTGTCAAGTTACAAGTACACTTAAGATTTAAAGCAGGCATTTTAAACCAGCTTTTATTATCTTAAGCATATGAAGACAGTAGAGGGTGATAACGTAGCCAAAGCAGATATAATATTAATCACTACATAAAATTCATTGAAATTAATAGATCATGTAGTAAGAAAGTATGTATTACCTACTGACAAAAAGAAAATATAAAAATTGGAAACAGATCAGTGTCTGGAAATCTTTCTAGTCAATTAGGACATGTAACTTATTGGTCAGAAACTGAAAAATTAAGGTCTTCCATGCTACATCTTTCCACCTATGTGATCAAGGGGAACTATCCTGATCAGCAGAAGTGGGAAGTGTGAAATGCACTGGTTTTATCCAAGCCTTATGCTGGAGCAGAGCTTTGATCTCAGGCTGTGGCTGCTTCCTCACTCACCACTCCCCACCTGAGTGTTGAAAGACCAAATTACTCTTCCACTTTCAACTGCACAAGACACAAAGAATTGCCTGTATCCAAGCCTCTGGTTTTTACATCTCCTTCCACCAAGAGCTGCACATTGTTTTTGCTGCTGCCCAGTTTCACTGCTCTGTGGAACACTGACTGAGGCATCTGCTTGAGTTGCTGGATTTTATCATTACATTTTATTTTATTATTGAGAGTAAGAGGAATGGTCACTGAGTGCTCCCAGCCAACACTGCCATTAGCAAGCAGCAAGGCTGAGAAGGACTGAACGCCCACACACAGTGACTGAGCACAGTAGGTGCTGCTGGGGCACAACTTCTGGTTCTGTTTGACCCAAAATGGGTCCCACTGGCATATTCTGAAACCACCAAACAATGCAAAGTACTTTAACTGCTCTTTTTTTCCCCTGATACCCAGGATTCATGTAAACTATTGCCATCCAGCTCACACACAATTATCAAATCACTACATCGTCGAGTTTTCCTATTACTAAAAATTATAAATACTAATCATTGGTCATTCCTTCCAAGTTAGAGAGTAACAATTTCATCCAAAGATTTAAAATGCTATTGTAGTTTCAGATAAATTAAAAAATCTGGTTTAGTCTACAGTTCTTAGAGGTAATTTGATACTAAGGCCAAGACAAAGCTCAACCAAACCTCGTAATTGCATGCTACTGTTCTACTTAATCGCAGCCACCAGGAGACTTAAAAGTAATTGTTCCATATTTATACATAGCAGCAGCTTTAGAAAGAGAGCTTCCTACTAAATCTGAGCTGTGAAGGTCAAGAAGATGAGAAAAAAGATGTAATGTCTCAAAGAAATTACTTGAACATAATTAGAAATAAAACATTAATATTTCAGGTACAGAAGAATTTTTAATTTTAGAGATTGTTGGCACCAAGAACCACAAGCAAGAGAAAAGTAACAACTCTGCTGTTGTGTACATGTAACACATATAAACACTACTTACACCAGTCATTCCCTAACTAAGCCTGTGTCCTGGCTAAAACTGGGAGCATAATGAGAGCAGACTGGAGTAATGCAGATGAAAGCTTCAAAATTATCTATTTCAAATGCTGAAAATGACAAATACCATGTTCACCCTGAAACTGCCTCAATATCTTGCTTTTAAAAAGAAATACAGAAGATAAAAGGTCCAATTAACTACAGCTTTACAGTTATGCACAACTGCACTACCCTGCCCAAAGTAAATTCTATAAAGAAAGAGAAATACAGTGAAGGCAGTTTGCTTTCCACAGTTTTGTGGCTCTTTTATTAGCTCTTGTTGGAAGTGGAAAATGGGCAGCTTTCATTTCCAAAATCATTGTATTAGAGGAAAAAAAAAAAATGGGAAAAGCAAAATGAGAAAAAACTATCTGCATTCTTAATTACTTGTAAATACATGTTTGTCAGATTAATATGCTCAGCAAGTCCAATCATATACCAAAATGTGTGTATTTCCATTTAATTCAAGTTAGATATCTGTCTCCTAAGCTGCTGCAACATTTGATTTACGCCCCAGGGAAGTAATATACCAGCTAAGTAGCAGTTCAGTTTAATGGATTTTCAAGGACTCTCATACAAAAATGTTAGATAGAGCACAGCACTCCAGCTTCATGACAACATGAAAAAAGTGTATTTGCAGATAAACAACATCACTTCAACAGTTCAGAACTTTAGATATCTCCAGAGCAAGCAATCCTGATGAATAAATAGTAAGAGTCAGATTAGCTTTTGTCATGGCCAAGATCTACAAAAAGAGCTTCCTAATGCTAGACACTCTGAAACATTCAAAGACCCTGCAAGGGAACTGAGTTTCCACAGAAGCTGCCAGCAGCTCAGCATTTCAGCAGACCAGGCCAATTATTTAATTATTAATATTAAACTAAGAGGCCAGCATTTCAAATCAGAATTAAAGTATAAATGTCATTTCTCCTAGAAAAATGAAGGAGGACTTGGCTGAAATGAAGTCAAGCACTTCTTCATAGAACCCTGAAAGAAGAACTTGGCTGTCAGATTTTGTCAGGGAAGTCACAACTGAGACAATCTGAAACACTGAGTCAAAAGCTCTTGCAGGGACAGAACCAGAGTGGGAGACTCAAGGATTTTTCTTCCATGCTGCATGCTCCATATTTGTTAAAAGCAGATTTAAGACATGTCTGTTTAAGCCCAAATCTAATGATTTTTTCCTCTCATTCTAGGCCCGCTTGAACATGAAGAAATAAAACAAGCTTGGAAAAATGTGCCTCTGAGTTGAAGATACATACAAAGATAAGCAAAAGACAATTCTTAAATATTTTGGATAAGCCACCATTTTTCCAACACAGTAAAACGCTGCCAGGAAGCAACTTAGAAACTGATAGTTCAGCTATTGTTTGAAGTGTCTATCACTGAAAACTGAATCTAAGCTGTAGCTATAATCATATTCACAGCTGCAGGAAAGCAACTGCCTGCATCACCTCTGCTGCTCAAACCACCCTGCGCCCATTCGAGCGCTCGGAGTCGTTCCAGTGACTGGAATGTGCTTCAGATCACGTCACCAGAACAAAAGTGCTCAGCCCAAACCTTGCTTCAGGCTCTCAGTTTGTACAATCTTAAGCCAACACTGAAGCAGGACGAACAGTGGAGATCATTAAGTTTTTAAATTAAGATCCCACCTTTCACTCTTTTCAAAAGGACATTTGGACCACCGCTTTTCTTGATTAAATGTAAATACATTTTCTTTGGCATGGCTTGGGCTGCAGACTGAGATCAACACATTTTGAAATCTTTTTTCTTTGCCCTCTAAAATTTATACTCATGATTAAGCTTTTGGATATTTATCAACAATTACTTATGTTTTCTCTTGCTATTGTCTGGCTAAAAGATTAAACACTGCATTGAGAGGCTGAAGCAGTATTTAGCCAAAACTTCACTTACTTTCAAAACTCAGCTTAAATAGTGACTTTGCTCCATATTTCTAAAAGAAATATGAACCCTGAAGTTTTCCTTCTTCCAGTGAATATTCTTCTAAACTCTGTGTTAGGCAGGCTCTGCCTTCTTTACAAAGAATTGATCAGATGTGCCTAAAATTTGCTCTAAAAAGAGTGGCACCAGCAGACTGAAGCTGCTGCCAGTGATATCAGTGGCAAAGTCCCCAGGGACATCCTCACAGAACCAGGGCCCAAATCCAGCTGCAGCAGGACAGCATCCCTTGGGATATAACACTGTTAGGTCTGTGAGCAGCACTGCTAACTCAGTTCTCTCTAGTTTTGTATAAATAAGAGCCAAGGGGGAAAATCCAGCACCCAGACAAGATAACCCCAAGAGCAGTTCACTTCCAATTACTGTCAGAAATTTAGTGACTGTGGATCAGATCCTGCTTTCAAAATATGCAATGCCAAATTATTTCCCCAAGTCTTTAGCTTAGCCTTGGGGAATGGGGAAGGGGCACAGCCATGTTTAGATCCAGCAGAAAAGCAATTTTATAGCATATAGATAAAACAATCTGCACTGGTAAGTGAAGATTCTACCTGCATGTTCCCCAGAGCTTGTGCTTTGGGGGCATGGGAATGGTTTGGGGAGGTTTTCACTTTTTTTTTTTTTGTTTAAGATTGAATCCCCTTTATCAACTCTCCTCTATGATAAAACAGGGAAAGGAAGGAATACCTGGAAATGAGACAGAAAATACTATTTCACTTAAACCTCTTTTTAAAATCTTGCAAGACATAGGTGACTGAAGTCTAAAAAGATTTTATCACCTCTTTCACCATACATTCCACTATTCCAGACAAAACCTTCTTTTTATTCCTATTTAGAAACCAAATAATTGGTAAAATTCTTGACATAAAAAAGTCCTTTCAGTATTATTGGAACATATTCTCATGGAACTCTATCTTTTATTCATTGACAGTTTCTAAAGGTTCTCATGATCTCCACAGGGAAAAATATGCTACAAGAAGTACTATGTGCATCCTTAGCAAAGAAATCAGGATAATCTGTACTATTCTTTTGAAGTTTAGTGTTGCAGTTTAAGCTGACAGGCAGCTAAACACCACACAGACATTCCCTCACTCATCCCCACAACGGGATGGGGGAAAGAATCAGGAAAAAGGTAAAACACTTGGCCTGAGATAAAGACAGTTGAATAGGACAAAAAACAAAAAGAAAAAAAAAGATGATTAAAAAATGTACAAAACAAGGGATGCAATTGCTCTGTGTTTGCTGACTGAGGCCCAGCCAGTCCCTGAGCATCAGTTTGCCATCCATCCCTGGCCAACTTTCCCCAATTTTATTGTTCAGTGAGTCCCCATCCAGCATGGGATGTCCCACTGGCCACTTGGAGTCTCCTGTCCTGGCTGTGCCCCCTCCCAATTCCTTGTGCACCCCCAGCCTCCAGCTGCCAGGACAGTGTAAAAAGATGGAAAGTCCTCAATTTGGAGAAAGCAGTGCTCAGCAACAACCAAAACATCATGTTTCTCATCCTAAATTCAAAATACCAGCTACCAGGTGGAGAACTAACTCCACGCAGCCAAATCCAGGACATTTTGTTAGTGTCCTTTATCCTGAACACCATGTGCTGAAGGGTTTTTTGTTGTTAAACTGACAAGCTGCTGACAATTGCACTCCTTTGCAGGATACTGACAACCCTGCTTGTTGTGACCATGATTGCAGGTCCAGTTACATACTGGAGGAGACTGGAAGCAGAATCTTTGAGGAACTGCAGATTTCTTTAGAAAAGGCAAGAAAGCAGCAGAGTTTAAGGCTATGTAGGATCACAGTCAGAGGCAGCTGGATTATAAAGCTCAACAAATCAACACATGCACTGAATGAAGATTCACATAGTTTAAGATGCAAAGGAAAGAACAAAATGAAATGAGAAAGGATGTAGGGTCATTCCTTTAATGGGTGGAAGAAGCCATTCTAAATGGGACCTAGGACACTCTGGGGTACAGCAAAAGAGTGTGTTAGCCACCACCAAACAAAACAGATAAGGGTGAGGGAATGCAAGACTTCACACAAGACTTAGTTCCCACACAGTATATTATACAGAACTAAAAAACACACTTAGTTCTTATATACTCCAGTATTATTGTACTAGTCATCAAGACATATTGTGTGACTCAAAGTTGTCAATATCCTCATTTACAATGGCTGCTCTCAGGAGAGTCTGGGACTTCTGACTCAGATTTTCCCAATTCTTTTTAATTTAAATTATAACCTTAATGTTATTAATGTTATGTTATGTTAGTATGATTATTTATATTTAATTTCCTTTTGAGTTTTTTTCTTTAATAGTGATATAATTTGAACTGACACAGTAACACACTTTTCATATACCTCAGTTGAAACTGTGCCTAAGGGCAGTGAAATTCTCGTCCATAAGCTGTGAGAAGAAAAAAACTCTGGCACTCAGAAGCCAAACACCTGCTAGAACTAGTGGCGGATCCAGATTTTTAAGAGAATTCTTGTTGCATAATGAAAACACAAAGAAGGGAAATGTGTGGGGTGATGGAATGGTATTAAAACCACGGCACTTAGGGGAAAAAAAAGAATCCTAAACCGCTATGCACTTCAGAGCTAAATGCTGAGGGTTTTGACAGGAAAGTTGTTCATGAGTACAATTAAAACCTTAGAGATTTAGACATTAGAAACTTCTGTCATGTGAGGAAACCTGAACAGTGACTCTTTCATATATTGCAGGGCACTGCCATGCCTTTCATTGCTAATGACAGGGAGTTTTCTCCCTGCCCTCAATCTCTGTACATCTGCTTCTGATTCAGGTGGCAGGGAAAAATTGGCAAGTATTCAGCCCCCAGAAAAGGCTGCCCTAGCACTTGCAATTTTTCTTCATTGCATACCGTTTATACAATGCTGCCATCAGCAACAGTGTGGTGTTTATCATGAACTAAACAGGTAGGTGAAACAGGTGGAACTGCTCTGCTACTGTAAATGACTACAAATTCTCATACTGGAAAATGACCTGGAAACCGGCAAACTCCCAGCCACCAAGAACTGGGATAATTTCTCAACAGGAAAATAGATCTTTGGTGCAACACTTTTTAAGATCAAATAGCCTAAAACTCAAGCAGGGGAACCCAAAGGACATGCAACAAAGCAAATTTGACAGGTCAGAAAGATAGAAAGCTGCTGATAGTCCCTATGTACCATCAAAAAGCTTCTCGATAGTGCTGTAAGTGCCACAGGAGAGTTTGGGCTAACACTGCTCTTCATCCACCTTTCTCAGCAGAGCACTGAGAGCGCCTGCTACCATCCTATCAAGATTTCTTTAAAGAGGGGCTGAGGAGGGAGGTGTATCCCAAAATTCTGCTTACAAAGACAGACCACCCTAAATACGAGAGTAAATAATCAAAGAGGTTCTCCTCCCTGTCACCTCTAGCTGATGAATCCTCTCTCACCTGGAAGAAACCAGACTGGAGAGAAATGCCCCAGCCAGATGTTCACTCCCAGGCTCACTTAGGATTTCCAACAGCTCAGCACACAAATGCATTTAACATATGGTGAGGAAAATGTGACTTTTCCACTGTTAGTTTTCCACTACTCCTGATAATTTTTAGTGATATTAACGCAGTTCTTTGTCTACTCTTCTTTCTCTATTGCATTAAGTCCCTTTGCAGGGTTTATGGACTGAGCAGCCTTGCACATTGAGTTGGTCAGGCACATTTTCACAATAAGGAAGCAGTTAAATGGTCATGGTTCTGCTGTAGGAATGTTGGTTTAAGGCTATTAATAAGGCACATGAGGTGAATGCCTTTCAGCCAAGCACCCTCCACGTGTGCACACCTGTTTCAGCACAATTTTAAAAAGAAATTCCTGAAAGAAACTGTGCATAGCACGCAGTTTCTAAGTCTCAAACACATTTCTGCAAATACTCTAAATGTTTTAAGCTTTTTGTGCTCTATTGGTGTCAGGAATTCTGTTTCACCAACCACAAGGCAAAGCATGCTACTTCATAGTAAATCATTTTCCCTAAGAAATTACTCTTGTCTTATCATTCATCTGCCACTTTGAGATTAGTGACTGTGACTTCCAGAATCACCATCATTCCCACTGATGTGCTACTGCTGAAATGGCTTCCCAGACTGAGGCCCACTGTTCAAACACTGCAACTCACTTCTCCAAGTGCTCTAATTTAGCTACACTTAAATCTGAGCTTAACTATTCCTTCAGTGCAGTGATGCCAGTCTTGATATTTATGATCCATCCATTTTTCAGCTTCCTCTCACTTTTTGCAAGGGAGAAAGGGTGCTTGTTCGAGTATATTTCATCCTTCTCTCTTGCCAGTGAAAGCATCTCAAGCTGGGCAAAGTTTTAACTGTGTGTTATACTGAGCCAGACACATATGCAGCATTAAAAATTAAATACTAACTAGAAAAAGGTTCAATAACTGAACAAAAACCAAACAATGCAACTGTGTAAGAGTACATATCAATAATTTGAAGATTGTTTCCTCCCTGGCCACAACTCATTTACCACCATTAGCTGACAGCATTTCACACGTACTCACACTAATAAGCCACTACTTAGATTACTCTGTTTTAGCAGTAAACCCCAGGGCAATTAAAAGCTCACATGACAGGCACTGCAGGCATCTGTTCACTGACAACTGTTAAGACTAATGGTCATTAGTTTAATGACTCATTTTTATTCTTCTATACAATGTGTACAGTAATGCTGGAGGACTGATACAGTGAAGGGGAAAGGGCTCTTACTGAGGTGAGAAAAGATAAACACAGGCCCTGCTGCTGGAAAGAATGAAATAAATCCTCTGAATGAACCAGAATTGCTGAAATGTTAAAAGACACAGCTGAGGAAGTCCAACATAAAATGAAAATAGAAACTGCTAATTCAGAATGGGGTGCCTGCTCTAATCAAGAGAGTTTCAACACTACAACTTTATCACTCATCTTCCATGTCCAGCAGAGAAACTTTATTAAGCAATTTTAAAATGATCCAGGTGATTACAGAAAGGCATTTAATGAACAGAGGATAAAAAATGGACAGCACTTAGGAACATCTGTAATTCAAATGCAAGACATTGTCTAGAGTTTTGGAATTTAAAAATGTATGATGCCCTGTTAAATGCTCTGCATTTTCTTTAAATATTTTAAGCACCATCTTCCTTATGACTGTTCTCATTACATAGTAATTTCAGTCTTCTAATGCTCAATATTTCAAATGCAACAAGCAACAAGCTAGTGAAACAGTTACCACAGAAGGAACACAGAAAGATGGGCCCTGTGATTGCATTCCTACCCCCTCATCTTGGATTCTCATTTGAGCAGCTGAGTGAATTGCTTCAGTCTGAGTGCACTGCTCTGGGAACTTGGCCCCCACATCCACAATCCGTGATTTGCCAATACATACCACCTGCACTCCGAGGGAACGGAAGACCTTCCTGTGGAGGAATATCTTCCCATCCTGTGTGGGTGTACAGAAGCAGATGTGTATGTACAATGGATAGTTCCCAGGACACATGAACTGAGACATGTCATAAGTCATGCACTGCTGTCCAATTATGATTATCTTTCTACAGGAAATTTAACAGAATCATTTCACTCCGGAATATCACTCTGGAGTTTACGATGGCATAGCAGATGGATAGTAGGATAAATAGTCATTTCCTTCTGTTTACCAGCAGTTTGAAAAAGATAACTGGAGGAAGTAACAACTTTTCAGCAGGTACCAAGTTACTGGCATTTCACTGAACCTACCAGCAGCTGAAACTTACAGATCTATAACTGAATACAAAGCACGAACTCCAGTTCAGCTACTGAAAACCCCTCCAGATTGAACAGTAAAGGCTGTGGAGGGACTATCTTTTATTGTTGCTGCTGGTACAATCAAATCTCTTAACAATATTTGCCTCACATGCAAAATGAGCACTCAGTTCTCAGTGCCATGGACATCCTTTACAAGGCAACTCATTTACAAGGCAGCCTCTCCTGCTCCAGCCAAGTCGAAGACACCACTTCTGCTCAGAAGCATGATGACTACTAAGGAAAAGCTTATCAAAAGCAACTTTTATATACTGAATTCTAAAAGAGTACAGCATCTTGGGTTTTCCCCTTGACCTTGTCTTTTGAAAAACTGTCACGCCTCTTGCAGGACATGGGATATTCTGCTCACTGCTTTTAAAACCAGCAAGAGCCAGGGGAAATGTGGAGTCCCCAGTACATGCCTCACGTCTAACCAGAGGTGCAAGACCATCTACTCTTGTATGTCTAGCAGCTGCTCTTTTACCACTACCATTTACACTTAAGTTTAAACAGAATTCTTGACAGTACAGTTTAATTTTAAAGATTTACAGAGGGGCACTATTCCTAAAGAATACATTTCAGCTATTGCTGAGCACTTTTGGAAGGATCTGTGGCAATAACCTCCCCTGAATTTTCTTATCCGCAGTCAGCTCTTAGTTTGCCAGTACAAGCTAATGTGAGCTCGGAGGCCAACCCTAACAGCTCAGTATCTACAGCTTTAGCATGGTTCCAGATTCTCATATGTTTGTCTTTAGCATTCTAAGACTTTTCAAAATACAGACAGAATCCAAGAACAATGGACTGTGCAAAGGGAGGGAAATAAATTCATCTGCCCTTTTATTTAATTGCAGAAGATTCCTTTTGCCCTATACATCTATAACTTCTCAGATTAAAGACAACCACGACACTAGAAACTACTGAAGCTGGAACTTTCACAATCTGGTGAACTTGCAGTGGTGTGAAATGCTCTGATCTTACTGAGTCAGTTCATCTATTCTTATCCTGCATAATTATACATTTCTTCACATTCTCTGCTGGTTTGCAAATTGAAAACAACAATAGTCTCTCTGTTAAACCATGCTGGAGTTATCTGCGGCAGCATTCTTATTTTCATTTGCGCATTTTACAGGCCTGGTTTCCTCTGTACCCTAGACAGAGTAAAATCTATAATAAGCCTAAACAGTATAAATTATAAATAACAAGATCCAAATATAAATCTTAACCTGTGTATTTTTCTGCAAGATTGGCTGTACTTGGAATTATCAGTCCAGAACATCTCTATTTCAGAGCCCAGTTCTTTTGGCCAAGATAGATGTTCTTTTATCGTGATTATAGTAAAAAAGCCAACTTGCTGGCCTGACCCAGGCTGTAATTATTCTGTGTCTTTATACAACCTTTTTATAGTTCCTGGTGGAAAGGCTGAAGGAAATCCTACATGTTATAAATGCCAGGACAATTTATTTCCAAATTCAATAATTTGGTTTATTAAAAATTCAAATCACAAAATTCAGAATCAAATCACAGAATTTTAAGCAATAAAAAAACCCCACACAAACAGCGATACCTACTTGACAGAGTTTCTCCCGGGAAAAAGAGCCAAGGGTGTCCCTTAGACACGGACCCTGGCCGTCTGGTCTCTAGCTGGGTACACGAATTCGCCCGCCCAGAGGCTCAACTTAAATACGCTTTATTCCCCCCCTCGGCAGCACTCTTCCCATTGTTTCTGTTAAGCACCGGCAATTAAGAGTGTTTACACTAAGCCCTGAAAAAGTCCCTTGGTCCATTCAAATGCTAATGTCCAGAGTAAGTCCTTGCTTTGAGTAATCTAACAGCCGTAGAAGCGTGTGATGACTTTTCTGCGCGTAGGCGATCGATCAGAGTCAATCCTTGCTTTGAGGCAATCTTCGCTGCACGTAGGCAGGGGTAGGTTGGTCAATGTTCATTGTCTTATTAGTGCCTCGTATTTTCACCTTCTATTTCTGGACCAGGAAGATCAGGAGAGATGCTCCACGGAAGTTTGTGAAGCACGCAGGTTGAGCACGTACACATACTTTTATACAATATATTACAGTTTCCAGCTTATAATTATCTATAGAACATGAATTAAATAACCCTATTTTTCACACTACACATCGCACAAGGTCTAAAATTTGTTGCCCTCTTGCAGAAAAGCATTCAAAAATGACTGTATAAGACTTATCCCTTCCTTACATGATTTTTCTTTCTTAGAGTTAAGATAATGCATGCAGTAATTTCCCACATTTTGTATTACTCCAGCTTTAATAACAAAAGTACTAACAGCAAATTGTTCTATAAAAATACAATCAATTTTTTAAAAAACCTTGATTACCTACTTATAGAAAACCCTCTAAGAAGCAGCTACACACTTTAAAAGGAAGTGTGGGACAATAATTAAATCTCCAATTCAAAAGTTCTAGGCCAAAAAGATTTAATATGGTCTCTAAATCTCAAAATAGTCCAAAATTCTTTATTTCTGCCATTTACAAACACAGAGTCATTCCAAATTACCTAAAACCCGTAAGAATCCAAACCAATACCTATTCTAAATCAGTGTGGTTTGTTCTACTGCTTCCTGGGAGGCTGGGGGCCAAAGACTTGTAGGAAAGGGAGGCTCTCTCTCATAGTTCTTTACAAGGTATAGAAATTACATCTTAAAAAATCAATAACATAAAAGGAAACCTTGTGCTTAAATCCTCAAGTCTGCTATGAGTGGACAAATAGAAAATCAAGGCACATCACTTAAATAAATAATCCACCTACTGCGATGTTGCCATGAGCTTTTTCCTGTGTGTCAAGTGCTCATAGTGAAAGAGAATGTGCAGTTTTTCTCACACCTGTTAATGTGAACATTGGCCATGTTTTGCTGTCTCTCCTTGTTTACATATTTCTAGATGGGAGGAGGAAAGGTAACGGACAGTTAGTTGGGCCAGTGGGATTGAAAGGTGGGACTTTAATCCTCCAATGGATGGACATCATAGGAGGTGTATATAAAGTTACTTTGTAAATAAACGGAGGAGTTCCTGCCTCCTGCCCAGACCTGCTCACAACACAGAAAATGTCTCCTGAGTCCCTCTCTTATCGTCAGGACAACAGCAGCTCCAGCAAGAGCAGCACACAGCAACAGCTGAGCTCCCCCAGCCCCCTGACAACTGCTGTCATTTGTCATAGAAACTCTGTGGGTAAAGAGAACTTCTGTGAGCAGCCACAGACTAAAGAAACGGGGTGTGGTGTGGAAACAGACCACAGCGAAAGCCAGGTCCCTGAGTTGGTTCCTGTAAAGGTTAAAATCAAAGATGTCAGGCCGCTGCAGGACTTGAACAATGCCAGGGCTCTGTCTCACTGCGGCTCGGAGAAAGCACGACGGCGCTCATCCAGGCGGACACAGAAACCAGTCTGCTACAAAGAGCCGCCACTCTCAAGGGTTACACGGATACCCATGAGCGTGCCCATTTCAATGCTGCATGATGCAGAGCAGCAAGCTGGCAGCTCCACAGCAGTATAAACGTCCTCAGGAGAACTTCAGAGGCCTGCTTCTAATGCGGGAGAACTTCAGAGGCCTGCTTCTAGTGAGCCCCTGAAAATTATGCCTGTTGCTTCCAAAGATACTTTGCCACCACAGCAGGATGAGAAGTCTCTGTTCCACCAGGAAGAGAGTGGCAAGAAGCTGACTGATGCAACAGTAGGAGGCTTTTCATGACTCTCACGTCTTTGGAGAGGTCTTGCGCACTACTGAACAAAAGCCCAACAATTTGCCAGCGCTTGCCTGGGAAAGTCGTACTCTTCCGTACAAGGCCGATGGGAGGGTAAAACAGTTGGTGGGTCACTTGGTGGATCACTTGGTGGGTCACTTGGCCCGAAGGCACAGTATTCAGAGGAGAAAGCGTCCCACCCTCTTTGCTTCAAGGACTCCATCTTTTGCCCTGCGTATCTTCCCGCACAGCAGTTCCACTCAGGCAGCTTGGGGTACTACTGCACATTCTCGTTCACAATGAGCACTTGACACACAGGAAAAAGCTCATGGCAACATCGCTACTAATTATATTTTTCTCTTCTCATGTAGATAAGAACAGCCAATTTATACTATTTTCAGAATAATATTCAAGGAACAGAGGAAGTTATGTACAGCATATTTTAAACAAAGTCAAAATACAGAAATCAAATTCAACTTGAGTTGAGAAAAGTTTTAAAGAAATTAAAGTTAATAGTATAAACCCTTCTCTGTAAATCTCTTCTTATAATTTCCTTTAGTTAAAGATAACAACATATTGGATTTAAGTCTATACACAACATATCAAATGCTTTTTTTTTTTACAGAGGATCTATTCATAGCAACTTGTATGTGCAACATATGCAGCAAATTATATTATTAAACACTTAATCCCAATAAAGTTTAAATTTCACCCCTAACAATAAGGCTTGTACAGTTCTTGCTCTACTTGAAATCAGATTCTAGAAATAAACAATAAAAGTCATAGGTAGGTATAATGACAATTAATAATTGAACATTTGAGATGTATTTGAAATACAGCTGGTTATGTGGAAATGTTCCGATGAAACATTAAGGCAAACCATTAATTTTTTTGCAGTTGGCAAATAAAAAAATAGAGTAAACATTATGAAGATGTAGGCAAATATCAGCTAAGTGAGAGCCTTGTAATTCAGCTTACATGTCTCTGAAAACCACGAGCTCTTGTGTGCCCCTCAGAGCAGTCAGGACTGACCCACTGAGAGCCCTCTGCAGCTCCAGGGCCCTGGGGAGGAGCTGAGCACCTCCCAACCCTCCCAAAAATTCCTTTCTGCAGCAGAGATCCCCTGTACTGACAGCCCATAGAAACTGCACTGCAAGGGCAGCTCTCCAAAAAGAGCTGCAGACACAGGTGAGCTACACCAGTATTTTAAAAGCTGAACAGAACGAGTTATCAATGAAGAGAACTGGACAAATTTCAACACAAATACCTGCACAGAGTAATAAGTTGCTGAAAGCAAGATCCATCAGAATCAAAAATGTCCCCAGAAATCTAAATTTTTTTTCTACTCAGGTGCTCCATACATTATTTCTGACCTATCTGGTGTTAATTATGCAGCTCTGAACAGAACTTTTTTCTAAGCTACTTTATTGAAAGAGTCAATTCCAACACAAAATCATGCAAGCAGGCCCCTATTGTACAAACCCATCACACCACTGCTAGGCTGAAAACCCAGAGCAGGTTTTCAGCCTAGCAAAATGCATCACCCTTCAACATGAAGCATCATTCCTCTTTTTACTCAATCCATGTTATTATTCAACTGTGCAAAAAGCTCTTGTTGTGTCTAATTTCTCAACTAAAAATAATGCTGGGTTACATCATTGCTTTATGCAGCAGCACTGTAACTTATACAAGTAAGGAAGAGTCCATCAGGAACCTGCAGGTTTTTTAACACAACTCAAGACAAAAATTGAGCTAAAGACAATCTCAGTTTGCCTGAGACTTTGCCAGTGCAATCACATGTGCTACACATGCACATATTTCCATATAGCATACACAATTTCAGCAGTGAACTGAGACATTGCACACCTGAAGCAGAGAGCTGTATTCTTCTAGGGTTGTTGAATGCTCCTCATGAAAAAATGTGCTAACTTTTCTCTGCAGGCAAAGGAATAGACTCTTCGATAGGTACCAGGTACTTCTGATTTCACCAAAAGATGCCAACTTAACTTCTCAGAATACAGATGTCTAGTTCTTTCAAATCCATCTGTCCCAGACCCTGAAAAAAGAATTGGGTCCTTCATTACAAGAACAGGTTAATGGAGCTGGCTCTCTCTCCTATTAGCTGGGGAACCCCATTATTAAAATCAGTAAATTGATCCAGTGACATGGAATAAATTCATGAAGGTGTTCAGAGCAGTCTGATTTTGGGAAGAGCTGAGGAAGAACTAGCAGGTGCAAGGATGTTGCACTTAGAAAACTCTTTCTCAGGAGACTGGATAGATTTGATGACATGGGAAACTTGGGTTGCCAACTTTCTACATAGTATATAACTCTGGGAAAATTAATTGGATTATAAAGGTCAAAGAGAGAGGCCAGCCCATTATTGAAAGACAATCTAATTGAACTTTACCAATTTTATCTCTGATATGAATGATTACTCTCCAGATGAAGAGCTAATGCCACTTTATTGCTGCTAGTCCTTTTTCTTCACTTTTCAGCTCACTTCTTTCACAGATCCACCTGGCACTAAGAACTCACATCAGTGGAAATTTCCCACAACCAAAGGGTTGGTTTTATGCAGCCAGCTAAGCTTTCTCCACCCTTAGTGCAGCTTTTCTTGAGAGATATCCAAAACTCAGCATCCTTCCTCTCAGAGTAAGGCATTCTTGAGCAGAATAAGACAATGCTGAGTGGTAACAGTGGAATCTAAAGGCTGGCTTTGACTATTCTGACCCAGACATGCACATCAGTAGTTAACGTTTGCATAATTCATTCACATTTTGTGCCAGACGAATCTTACTCCATGAGTTAAATTTTATTCATAGCTCAAGTCTACATTCAAAATAAGACTGGGCTATTATGGAAGCAAAGACTTATAAAAACTGAAAACTCCCTTTGAAACACATGCTTTCCAGTAAGTGCAGCTAGCAAAATGCAAAACACGGTCAACATTCCTACACCATGATGTCAATTTTCATATGCACAGACAAAATGCTGCTACATGTAGAAATGAGCTCTGTCTTCTTCAATGCTGGTGTACTTGTGTCTCCCTCCTTTCACTCTCAGAACTGCACCATGCAGTGGAGAGTGCAACCCCTTAAAAGGTTCAAAGACACCTTCTGAAGATAATAATTCTGGCAAAAAGCCGCCTTGATGTTTAAAAAATGAGTTTCCACCTTCTGTTTCAGTTCTCCTGAAAAACAATGCACATGCACTGTGGACCAGTTTTGATGTTTCCCTTCTTTTTAGAGGAATTCCTGCCAACAGGGATGGACCAAAACACCTGATTAAACGGTCTTCAGTGACACAAAATAAAAAAGTGACATGTAAACAAATGGAAATCACTTCAGCTCTTGCAAGTTTTATAAGCAACAGGAAATTTATCTTTATTATCTCTGCTTTTTACTTTCCAGAGAGACAGATACAGCCATTTTTCAAGAAAACAGCTGCACTCAACATTTTAAATGCCATCTGTCCTTAGCAGTAATATGATGAAGAGATGGATTGATTCACACCACACAACAGGAAATATGATAGCCAACTAGTTAGCACTAATAAAATTCACCCTCAGTTTGCTTCCTATGGGCAGGTGCTACTCCAGAAAAACCCTCTGATGTCTCAGGCAAAGTGTCTGCAGGCTTCACTTGTTATTCAAGTGCAGAATGCTGTACTGATAGTAGAAAGCCTGAATTTTACAAAATAAGGTCTCACTTGTGGCACAGCAACCTCATGAAGGATCTTTTTCAGAACTGAGACTTTGTAGTACCTGGAGTACAAAAGCCCTCACACTATCACTGATTTAAAGTGAGCTTTTGGCAGACAAGGAATGATAGCAAACTCAACAGTACAGCTGAAGAGGACTAGATCTGTTCCTCAGTGGACTCAAAGAGTGGCCTTAACATTTGAAATAGTCAAAAAGAAAGTTTATAATTCTTAAATTTTCCCCATTTCCCAAATAGTGGCATCTATGTGACACATTACAGATGGCTCACAGAGGTCTAAATTCAGCAAGAAAAATAAGCAATTACAAACAAATGCATCACTAATGTCTGCTAAGAACATAATCCAAGCCAGTTCAAAAGATCAGAACAAAATACACATGTTTTGTTATCCCAACTAAGGCCCTTCTCAAGATGGTTATCTACAGGAAGAAATTTTCTCCAAGAAAAGGTTAGTGTTCCAAGAACATTTCTGTCTCCCTTGGAGAAGCCATGCAAGGTGGGGGTTTTAAAATTGAAATTAAATTATTAATTTTTATTTAAAAGTTAAACAAATTTTTCCCTTTTATTGTCACACTGCATAAGGGAAAAGCTTTAAAAGGTTGAGTGTTAAGAACAGGTGATGCTAACAGGATATTGCAAAGGCCCATGAGACTTACAACATTAAGTAAAATGTATTTGCCCACTGATCTAATTGCTTACTAATTTTCAAATCTATTCCCACCAGATAACTAATGGCATTTTAAGCCCAGCTCCTGGCATTAAAAATACATTTATAGTTCCCTCCTAGCAGAAGATAAACAGCTGCATGGTAAAACCCCATATGTTAAGATAACGTTCTGGAGGTTTTCCTTATAGTTTTAACCAATCTATTGTGTTCTAAATTTAACTGAAAGAGGGAGGAAAAGGAAACGGGAAAAACATTTGGGTGTGTAGTTTCACACTGAGGGGAAGGCAAGTGCTCTCTCGTACAGGGAAAATGTCTGGAATATTTATGTTTTACAGAAGGACTGATCACAGAATGAAAGTGGAACTTAAGCCAAGCCATATTTAGTAAAATATATCAGAAGGTGTTTCTCTATTTATCTTCCTCAAGAAAATACTAGTGTTTGTTTAAAAACAAGATGATATTCCAGCAATTAAGCCTGAATTTCCTTGCATACCTGAAAATCATTCTAAAATTCTCACATTTGAAAAGATATCAGAAACATCCTAAAAATGATCAGGAAAAAAATTAATAACAATATTAAAAAATATTCCCAGCAGACACAAAGAAGTGCAGAATGTAGGTACCCATTTATGTTTAGAGCAAGTCCTCATGTCCAGGACAATCATTCAGATACTCCTGGAGTATGGAGCATGTATTTCTTTGTTAATTTTTAAATGATGATTCATAAGTGACACTACATCTAGAACTGGTTCTAGTTCAATGATGCTCAAGTGTAACCCCAAGGAACACCAAAATGACCTAAGAAAAGCTGAACTAATTCAGACCAAAGAAGCATCTAGTCTACCAGCTTCCAACAGCAGCCAATAACTGGATACCCAAAAAAGCAAGTCCAGAGCAGGAACGCTGCAATACTTTCCTGGACTCACCTTCCCAGCCTGCCAGTGTTCGTCTGTACAGCACTGTGAAGTGGATCTTCCCAGTACTCATCCTGTCTCCCCTGACATCCATTCAACCTTCTACTCAAAACAGATGGGAAGGAGTGCCAAT
This sequence comes from Prinia subflava, assembly GCF_021018805.1. NCBI lineage: Eukaryota > Metazoa > Chordata > Aves > Passeriformes > Cisticolidae > Prinia > Prinia subflava. The sequence goes on from NC_086261.1 coordinate 9,223,337, forward strand.
ACTATCATTACATGGAAGAAACCCACATTTCATTGTTTTCAGTCTCCCTCCTCGTAGTTTTATTTATTTGTTTCTGTTCTTACACGAAAGAAGGAAGTCACCAGCCTATCCTTTCTACCCCGTTCATAAAGGGATCTGAGCTGTATACAGTGCACCAGCACAGGCAAACCAGGAACTCCTAAGTGAAAGGATGATACTCCTTTCTTTGCCTTACACCTCCCTTTCACATCATTTCCTAATGATCAATTAGCACTTCTGACTGCTGTTCTATGAAAAGACTTAGCCGAGAATCACCAGTCTAGAGGAAACGCGCAATTTGTTAGTCACATAAAGCACCTTATATTCATATAAATAAAGTTATAAAATCAGGGGACAAAACCAGAGACTCTTCAAGCAGTGTTATCAGTTAGTGCCTTCAGCAAAATCCCATACACAGCACACAGCCCATCTCTCCAGGGATGGATGTATTTTCTGTGCTGCTTTCAACAGAAGTGTTGATGAGATCAGCTGAAAGAATCCATAATATGTGACATGTACCTGGCAGTTTGCAACGAGGATATTACCTTGCAAACAGCCAATACTCAGGACACTACTGTGCTGTTGGGTTTTTCAGCCAACATCGACGTTACTCAACCAGGGAACAGTTTAAAAGTATTTGAAGACACTAGAAAACAAAACACCAAATGAGTAATGAGACCTTGAAAACATCTAATAAGAGAAGACTCTCAAGAGAGGAAGACAAATCATATATAAGCATTTCATTTGTTATACATCCACTACAGATCCTTTCCCTTATACACACTGTAAATGTTGCTCTGTTTTGCTTGAACTAACAGGACACTGCACCCTATAAAGTTTAAGATGTTTCAATTTTTGGCAAAGCATCTGATAATAGAAAAATCACCATTACATAAGCACAGAAATACATGATTAGACATACAAACAAACATTCCACTTAAATAAGTGTTGCTACAAATCAACCTCATTAACCAGCTGGGACCTCCCACCAGGACACCAATGACAACAGTTAGCATACAGCAACAATCTAGTAACTGCAATCATAAATGCAACTTTAATATTGTTTCACAATTTTGTTGAGCTAACTTGCATTCACTGTGTTTCTAGTGCATCCAGAAGCATGACAAACTGACAATTCTTGGAAACCACATTTCTCAAAACAGGCTGAATATATTGTTCCCATTTTGCCTCTATAATGATGTTAAATCTAATACATACAAAATTAGAAACAGAAATAACACTGTTGCTAAACACTTTATGTAATATGCTGTCTGGAAGGGATTTATTAGGCCAAGTTCTCAAAAACTGCCATCCCTTTACAGATACGTGACACTTGTAATTGCACCTCTCAAATATTATCAAATATGTTCTTGAGTACTAGAATCTACACACCAAAACCCCATCATTTCAAATAATTTTTAGAGTGAAAGTTTTTGGTTAATCAGCTAAATATGATGAAAAATACTTAGTCAGACATTTTAGAAGTGCCTAAGGCACCTAATGGCTGGTTCCCATTAAGTTAATTGAAATTGACCTTGTTTTAAAAAATCCAGCTAAGCACTTACCAATGCATTTGAGTACTTAACAGTTTGTACTGGTTTGAAAGCAAAACCAGTGAGACTCCAAGTCAGAAATACAATTTAATAGAGAGAGAAGGAAACAAACAACAAAAAAGGGTAAAAGTAAAAGTATAAACACTGTCAGTGCAATTGGGATCATACTGTTTGATGTCTCTCTTTTTTCTATATTTTCGTTTTCTTATCTATGTCATGTTAGGTGTTAACAATGAGAGTCTTCTAATGCTACATGGACTACTTATTGCCTGTGTAGGGATTGCGGGCTAAACCCTGTCTCTGCAGATTAAAAAGATTTCTTTTGGCAATTGCGCTGGACTATTATGGTTGAATGGTTTGTTTTGCCTTTGAACAAGCAGTTCAATTAAGTGTTATACCTGTGCCTTGTGTTCTCACCGATTGTCACACAAACCCTTCTGAAAATACTGCTCTATCTGCATTAATTTAGCACTCCTGTGTGGCTGTCATCATCCAAAAAGGAGCTCATAGAACTGTCCTTCCTCCTACAAGTTGGAGTGAGGGCTATAGTCTTCAGCTAATATCAAGTTCTCCCCTTACAGCAAAGAAAGTTATGTGTATGATTTCAAAACCTAAAGGAGTTACTGTCTATAACTGACAATAAAGTGAGTGCACAGAGCATATCAGAACTGCAGTGCTGTAGAGTTCCTGTGTGGGTCTCAGAAGTCTCTCTGGAGTTGCCATGGCTATATCCAATGTCTCTTCTGGAATGCTGTGCTCACTATCAAACTGTACTTCAAAAACAAACCCACTCTTTCACCACACACAAACTGTCCCTGTTTTGTGGAGATTTTGCCTAATAAGAATTACACTGGAATTGTTCAAGAGTGATTGCGTTGGACTGTCAGCCACAGAATTATCATCAATATTATTAACTGTATAAAACTGTAATAACACACAGATTTGACTACAGTACAATGTTTGCACAATATGATATAACTTATACCTGAGAGTTCTTGCATAGACTTGTAATACCAACAGCTATAGAGGCACAATTATGAATCTGCTTCCACTATCACCAAATTCAATGTACTTTACTACTTGACTGCAACCCATACTGGAGCTCCTGGGGATTCAGGTGAGCATGGAGAAATGTTTAAAGCAAAGCTTCAAGCTCAAAAACTGAATATAAAACCAAATATGTGGTTACAGAAATGACAGCAAATAAAAAGGACTCTGATTTTAAAATGTATGGTTTTTTTGAAGCAAAATGCATTATTTTAGATGGCTAAATCTTGAATTCTGGATGAAGAGTAAGAGTTTTAATATCAGTACAATCAATCGTACATTTTCTGTGATGCAAAGGCAGGAATGGAATTTGGTGCACTGTGTAAAAATGTCACCTCAGTGCTGTCTATGCCCCAGTTTGGTAAGGAACATGAAGGATGCAGCTGCACCAAGCAGACTTGAATGAGTAATTATCAGTGACTAAGCATTCAAGTGTCTTCTAAACCAAAGATCATCCCAGAGCCATTCCTTTGTTTTTTGACTACTCTTTCAAGAAAAATTAGAAGCCACTGGCAGTTGTTAGAAGTTATTCCTATTCTTGAAGCTTCTCTAAGTGTACTCTTGTATATTTGGTTTTGAAAACAAAAATTTGCAGCTCTACACACAACTGATCTGAGAATTTCTGTCCAACTTTCCATGTAACTTCACAAGAAATTATCATTGTAACAAGTAACTTAGTAAAGGGGTGCCTTCATTGATGACATCTGCACTCTTGGTCCTCTCCCATAGCTGACTTTAATTTTTTATGACACATTTTAAAAAGTAAACATTCATACATAGTTTGTGTCTCAAGTCACAAGACACATGCATCAACTTTTCAGGCAATTTCACTATTGGATTGTAAACTGAGGGTAACAGCAGTTCAGATTCTATGAGCACTGGCTGAGCAATCATTATCAGTCATAAATTTAAAGCACATTCAGAAACTTATGTTTAAGTTTTCTGGTAATGCAGTCACTGCATTGCAACCTTGTCAATAGCAATGAATGTTTTAAGTCAGAATATTTGTACAGAGTCTCAGATGTGTTATTTGTCTTTAGAAGCAGCAATTCAATCTTCACACTAAGAATAAAACCACAGGCCTTTTGAGGCTGATGGCAAAACTCCAGATGGGTGCACAATTGCCACCTGCCTACAGAAACAGAAAACTGCTTCAGATTTAACTCAGGACTTGCCAGTCTCACCTTGATATTTCTGATCAAGATTACTGGAAATTTAAGAATGTTGTATGGTGTGTAGTTCATAATCTATTTTCTGGACATCAGTGTGCAATACATTCAGTGACTGTAAAACAATAATACAGAGGTTTTCCACAAAGATGGTCTCCAAGTCCACTATGTCATATAATGGACATCAGATTTTTGGCCTTGCAAAGCTCAGCCTTAAAGACATTTACTATGTTGGTAGTTTTTGGCAGATTGGTTATGGCAGAATCATTTTGAAGACAATAATGTTTTCAGTATGTATATCCTTCATTTCGAAAATATCACAGATAGTTAGAAAAGACCATAATGCAAGCAGGGATTGCAGGAACATAAATCACAGAAGCAACCAACAGTTTATTGAATGAATATATGACCTATGAAACTTTCCCTTCCATAGAAACCAAGACCTAATGCTCCTTAAATATCCAGACATGGTGTCTTTGCTGTTACTCCCTCTGCACACATTACCAACCCCATGGTCTTTGGAGGCAAAATGTACTGACTTGTAGAGGGTTTAATTTGGACTATAGGAACGGAAGAAAATATCAGTGTATTCCTGATTTGAAAAGAGCATACCAGAGAATAAATCTAAAATGAATCCATGTGTAAAATTCTTGATATATATTTGCCCGTACAAATCTGCTAGCCATCATTTCTTTCTGCCAGTAATCCATTAGTGAGACTATAAAGATATACAGTCCTACATTTTGTAACAAATATAACAGCATCTAGCTGAATGGTGTAATAAAATATCATCACAAGGTTCAGAAAGAGTTGGTTACCAGGCTGAACATCCTGCCTTTTCAATTACCAATATGAAGCAATGTGTACTCAAGAGATCACTTCAAAACAGCAGAACTGGGCTTGGACACTTCTACTTTGTTAGCTTAACCCATCTCCTAAAATCTGTAGAATTAATAGCTCTCCTGCTACAATGTGAGGAAAAATGAGGAGGCTTTTAAACAATATTTAGCAATAAATTCAAGGCTAGGGATGTAGTTAACATTCCCAAATACACATAATCTGTAGAATACACTAAGTTCTTTGTATAGAGTCATCATTTAAACCTTCAGAAACAATGAGTTATTCCATGTTGCTGCTACCATTTGATAGACAAGTTTCTTGTTTGTTTTCAAGAAAAACATACATATGTAATCTGCTTCTATTACCACTGACTTTAGACTAATGCAGTTCCATTAATTTCATTTCTATTGACACATACAAGAAAAGGTCAGCTCTGTACTTGCAAAAGCACATGGCCAAGCCTTACCCATAAGTGATCTCTTCCTGAGTGATTTATGTCACTGCTCTTGGTCACAGAGCAGATTTAAAAATCAGACATCTCAGCAATGCTCAGGGGTAAACTGTTCCCTGGGTTGTCCTAGGAAACCTAATTTACCTGATAGTACAGCAAACTAATTTGCCATTGACAGAATAATTTTGTGAAATTTGAGACACAGCCCATTTGCAAGGGCAGAGATAACTTTGGAGCCCAGCTAAACACCACACTGCCTGTTACCATGCTGTGAAGAATCAGAAAGGACGCCAAAGACCAAAGTTAAGTTCCATGGCTTCTCAGGAACAGCTACCTCTTTTTCACAACTTCTCATGTTAAAGTTTTCTTTGCATTACATTCATACCACATTCCCACCACATTCTTTTTAAATGGTCATTTTTTTATTCTGTACCTGCCTCAAGCAGGATGAAATTAATCAATTGCACATAAGTGATATGACATAGACTTGTGACCTTGCCCAGCATCCAATTGTTTCTAATTGATTAGCTCCAGACATAAGCACTTTAATAGCCAAAAACAACAGAAGTGGAAGTTATGGTACAATATTAGGGTAAAATGACTGTGTGTGGTCCATTTAGTATGGCCCCAAGCAACCAATTAAAGAATTAATGGTTATTGGATACCAAAAATGTTATGTTAAATAATATAAAATATCTTTAATGTGCCTAAAATTGTGATAAAACACCTAAAACTTAGGAGCAAAAAGGCCTCCTACAAGATTGGGGTTAAGTGCTAATGACTCAAATATGCCAAACAGATTACAGTATTTTAAAGGACAATCAAGACCATAAAATTTGACCTGGATTGAAGTGTTCATAAAGCTACTCACAATAGCCAATTGATTACTACAATGTGTTTGGGTTGTTTTTATTATAAAGAGACAAGTGAAGCTATGCCAAACCATTCGTGGAGAAGAGGAAACTATGCCACTACTGGTTCCAGCTCTGCAATAAGGAAAATGTGAAAGAAAAAATACACGAAAAATTCTGCAAAAAGGAAAAAATGGTCCCTTCATAACCAAAAGGCCCAAACCCAAAACTGACATTTCCCTTCTCTGAGCTTCTATTCTCATCTTGAACAGAACTATTAAGGGAACTTCATGAACTATTTTCTGAGAGTTTTATAGGGCTGGTTATTACAGCATCTCTCAACTGCTTGCACACAAAGATACAAGCTGAGCACACACAGCAAATCTGTAACATTTTTGTCCTTGCATAAGAAACATGCAGGCAAAAAGCAGATCCCACTGTGGCCTATCTGCTCAGACATGTGTTGAATGCAGTGTCTTTTACTGCACAATTAATACAGATGTAAATTTTTACTTTAATGACAAGTTCTTTACTCAAGTAACCAGTCTACTGGTTAGTTGCAACCATAATCCACAGAGAAGAGGTGTTCATCAGCTGCCAAATCACTCACAGCACACAGAGCACTCAGCAGTGCTACTGGGGATGCACTGGAGTCCCATTCCCTCTACCTTGAACCTCAAAGTCCACTATAAACTGAACACAGCTTATGCAGCTGTCTAGTACAGTCTCCTCAGTTCTTCATACTCCTTTTGATTTTACTTTTGCCTGTTGTATTGTTCTTCAAAATTCTCCAGCATGTATGTGTATATAATGCCCAGAACATCAGGCTCCATTTTTCAGCATTGCAATAATACAAACAATACACAACACTGATTTTGTTTAAAGATTTTACTTTTTTGTTGAAAACTACTACAATGCTTCAAAATAAGGTTCCTATTTATTTAAAAAAAATAAATCTCAGTTTATTTAGCCATCTTTTTTCTAAGGATTTGTGGCTTTGTGTGTATTTAAGACCAAAGAATCCTTGAAACACTTTGTGCTGTGGGAACTACCAGTATAGAGAATGACACACTGTAACAGCATCTCCACGGCATGCCAGCACACCATATTTCTTGAAATATTCACTTCTTGGAACTGATCAGGCTCATGAGTCAGATGGCAGCTATGGTTTTACCTCCATGGTTCCTGTACTCATTGAACACTTGGAGCAAAGACCTTTTCCTGCCACCTCCCCTGCCTTCCTACTTCTGAATGCTTTAGATGTTTCTGCCCAGGTATTTCTATAATCCTTGTCACTTACAGCACCTTAATATTTATCAGGTGCTGAAATTCCCAGGGGCAAAGAACAGCTGTGCTGCCTAGAAAGACCCATGGCATTACACACCTGGCAAGATCTCCTTTGGTCACCCTTTGGTCAAGTCATGTACAATATATTGAGCAAGAGAGCGAATAATCATTTTCCACATGGATGTCTTTGAAAGTCTGGTGAAAGGAAAACGTTCTCAGTGGGAGACTTTTAATTACAGAGCAGCTCCTCCGAGTAGTTTTCTGTTTTAAAACAGTAATGCAAAGTGTGCAGCAAGGTCACCTGACACAGGACTAGGAATGACAACAGCAACAAGTTCATTACCTACCTGTAGATGAGCACAGAGTGCAAAAGCAAGCCAAGTGATCTCCCAGAACAGCCCAGTGTCTTTAGGGCTGGCCATCCTCACGCCTTGGGGCTCTGCTGAGAGAAATTGTTTCAAGTTACAAACAAAATCAAGTGGGCTCCGCCAGACTTTCAATGACTAAAGCCAAGCGGGCCGGCCGCTGGAAGCAGCGCAATGCAAACAGCGGAGAGCTGCGCTGGCCAGGGCAGCAGGCGTGCAGCACATGCCATGAGCACAGCCTGCAGGGTGAGGCTGCTCCAGGCAGGGCACAGGGAAGGACCAAAATGAGAGGCTCGGGGAAGCTGGCAGCAGCTTGATTAACTCCCGAATGTAAGAGAATTTATGGAATTGGGAAGCCCTCCCATCTTGATCTCTAGAAAGTAAAACCTAAGGAGCATAAAATTTTTGATGTACTTTCCAGCACTTTCACCCACTTAAAGATGAAAGCCCAGCCCTGTGATTTCAGCAGTCATTTGCACTGCCTTTGAAAGCTCAGAGACTAAACAATCAGGGCTTAGTCAGAGTTTAGGAAAAAAATACATCAATTTACTGATCATCAAAATTACATGGCCAGCATGGGCTAGTCAATTTAAAATTGCCCCAAACCCCATCATGTAATAACATTATTTATTCTGTTAATTTCTTGTGTCAATGCACTTTATTGCCTTGGACTACCAGAGTCTGAGATCACTACCAGAGTGATCTTAAAACAGTGCAAGTTTTATACACCCCGATACACACACAAACAGCCCTCCCTCCCCTCAGCCACCACCCCACAAGTTTGCCAAGTCCCACAGTGAATGAAAACTTCTCCTTCAAATAAAGTACTCCTTTCTAAAAAAGCAGGCATCCCAAGGAAAACCTTCTATCCAAACAGTTCTTGCACCTGTCAACTGAACATAATTAAGATTCCTTACAGAAATACGTGTTTTCTTCCCTCCCTCCAAAAACATCCTAAAGTTCCCCTCCGTCCCAAAATCATTAGCGCTCCTGGGTGCTTTTGTCATTCAGAAGAATCAACGATGACAATAAAAGAAGGAAGAGATCTCTCTTTTCCCCCTTGTCCCTTGCCGAGAGCCCCAAGTGGCCGAGCACACCGGGCTCCGGTGTTTGCCAGGTGCCGGTGCCTGTGCTCCCCGCGCACCCTCGCCGCCGTACCCTCCCGGAGACTCCTCCAGAGCGACCCTGGCCCAGCCCCGCGGCCCCTGCCCTCCGCCCTGGCCGAGGGAGCCGCTCGGGGCAGAGGATCGGCGCTGCCCTGCCCTGCCGAGCTCACCCACCTGGAGCGGCGCGCCGGGGAGCGCGCAGCGGGGCCGAGAGGGCGGCGGGCAGCGGGCCGGGCACGGCCGGCGCACGGGAGAGCCTCGCCTGTCACGGCACCGGGGATGCAGCATCCTGCCCCGCCAGCGGCGGCCCCTCCCTCACGCCAGGCTCCAGCCCACCGCCGCGCCTCAGCCAAGGTCCTACAGGCTGCTGGCAGCGGGCCGCCCCCCCCGCCCGCCCGCCCGCCGCAGCCCGGCCCCGGCCGGAGGCGCCCGGGCGCCTCCACCTGCGGCGCGGGGCCCGGCCCGGCCCGGCTCCGGCTCCGCGGCTCGCTCGGCGCCCCCCGCGCAGCCGCTGCCTCCCCGGCCAGCAAGGGCGGGCGGGCGGCCAAGCGCGCCCTTCCCGTCCCGGCCCCCCCAGCCCCGGCTGCGGAGGCACTGGCGACGCTCCGATGTCGGGGGCCGAGACCCCGGCAGCCGGGACCAAGTGGTTCGTCTTCCCCCGAGGAGCAAAAGCTACCGTGAAGTCAGCCCCCGAATCTGATACAAAGCAGCTTCCAAAACCACAACCATCCTGTGTCTCATCTGCAAGTAACTCTCACTATACAGCTACAAATCTGCTCGCGCACCGAGTAGGGCTTTAATCATGCTGCCGTCTACAATAATTTTAGGTTTCCTACTGTAAATCTGGCGAATATGTCTCGTACGATAGCTTTGCTCTCGTTCTCCCTCTGAGCTTCGAGCTGCTAAACAGGAACGCCAAAATCCTCTACCTTCGCACTACGGCTTCCACTGATGTTCCAAGCTTTCGGGTCCGCTAAGAGCAGCACGTAGAGAAAGGGCTCTGATCCCTGCCACTGAAGTTAAAAATATGCTCCAGTGGACTAAACATAACCGATGAAGAGTTTGTTCAAATATGTTGCACTGGAAACTTTTCCAATCTGTTTAGGTTTCTCACCAGCAAGGGAAGGCGGCTCCTCTATCGCTAGGAACAGAGTGCCCTCTGCTGAAACCAGCCTGCAGAGCCCGGCGGCGACAGCCAGCGGGAGAGCCGCCCGGAGCAGAGCCGGGGCTGGCTGGGACCTCGCAGGGACACCAGCGCACAGCCAGGGCTGGCTGCGACCTCGCAGGGACACCAGCGCACAGCCAGGGCTGGCTGCGACCTCGCAGGGACACCAGCGCACAGCCAGGGCTGGCTGCGACCTCGCAGGGACACCAGCGCACAGCCAGGGCTGGCTGGGACCCTGCAGGGACACCAGGGCACAGCCAGGGCTGGCTGGGACCCTGCAGGGACACCAGGGCACAGCCAGGGCTGGCTGCGACCTCGCAGGGACACCAGCGCACAGCCAGGGCTGGCTGGGACTTCGCAGGGACACCAGGGCACAGCCAGGGCTGGCTGGGACCCTGCAGGGCCACCAGCGCTGCCGCTCCGTGCCACTGAGCTCACAGGCTGCTCTGTTCGGGTGCGCTCGGACACCTGAGTCAAGCTGCTCTTCCCAGTCTATGTGATAACAGGCTGTGTAACAGGCAAGAGTGCTGCGGAGGACCCGATCTGCTGTTTTTAATCTTCTGATTTTAATCTTCAGATCTTCTGCGTTATTTTAATACCGCTCATGTGAAAGTGCATCAGCTTCCTGGAAAGCCTGGCTTTCCATCCATTTCAGTTGCCACAGTTATTAAACAGTCCTTTCACTAGGACATCAGTTATAACCCTGCAATTCTTGTCTTCCAAAATTATATACCCATGCAGGTAGCATATACTTCAGGCTTGATCACAGGTGATTTTAAACCCAGAATTTAGTCTTTAGATCATCTAATGTAGAAAGTACATTTTCCTTTGCCAAAACCACGGAGATGAAGCTGACCCTCAAGACCTGCCATCTTAGGAATGTACCCAGTGGGCACCATCCTTACTTAGAATATCTTTTCTCTTGTAATTAATATATGCAAGTGTTATAAACATTTGTCCATCCGAAATAAATTTAAGTGTAGAAAAATTGTGTACTTGAAAGCAGTCTACATTGGCTCACATCAGATTCAGCAACTCAGACAAGGCTGCTGTTTACACACACACACCTAATTCCTCATGTGTCCTGGTCCAGGTTAGAGATTCTATGCCTGAATTTTTACAGCACATAAGAAAATGGAGATAAGCATTAGTCCTCAGGGAGATTTCAGAAAGCAGCATTACAGTAAACAATACAACTACCTTGGAAAGTAGAGATCAGGAGGGTCTTACCTCAGCTGCTAAGTGTTGTTAATTCCATTCTCCCTCATAATCCATAGGTCTGGTTATGTTACACTGAAATCATCCTTTTTGCAAGGAAGATGAGCACCCAGAAAATAACAGTATTTGGAGAACAAAAATAGCCTTAGCCTACTACTAGAAAACCCTACATAGGGTTTTGGACAGCAGTTTCCTATGTGAAAACAGGACATTTTCCTATGTGAATCCTATTCTCATTGAATGCTGGTCTGTGTTCACTTTTATCCTATTCAATTTCTTCACCTCAGCCTCACTACACACTCCTGCCACTTCACTCTTTTCTCTTTAAACTTTGAAAGCTTTGAAATTTTGACTCCTGTTGGAGGTCTTCATAACCTCTTCTGCTGAGCCAAGAAAAACTGTATGAAACTCTGGTGTCCAGGCAAGATGTGACTGAAAACAAGGACTTCAAATTTCACAGCACATGCAGCTCCATAGCTGACTCCCTAACACACCTCCTAAAGTTAAAAGGGCCACAAATTTAAAGGTTCTGGTTGCTTAATTTTCATAGCTCGAGACGTCACCAATTCTGCAAAAACTAACCACTTGAGTTTAAAATAAAACATCATTTTTAAAGAAAATATTTGACTTCCTTTTTGCTTACCCTGTCTTGTCTGTATGGATTACAAACTCTTCAAGATAGAACTTCTGTTCTTTGCCTATTTACATTATGTTTGCACATCCCTGGTCCAGTGTCAAGTGCTTTAGGTATTACCTTAGTAGCAATTTTTACCACACAGTCTTTTAATTTCCATTCACGTCACATTAGCCCAGCAGAGTCAGTATAAGATTTTTGAATAACAAATTATACCAATGCTTTTAACACTCAGTTCAGATGTATTTGGCTCTTGCTTTTAACAAGGCTTTTTTATTCCACATGTGCTTTCTTTTTGCTGGTCTCTAAAATATGCATAACTTAAATTACATGGAAAATGACAACTCTAAAGCATTTAGCATTCATAAAATTGTGAAGTATGGACATTTGCATTTACTATTTCATTGAACACATAACAGCACTATCATCCATCTGTACAGCTGGCATGGCTCTCATGAGGAAGAGGGTTAGAAACATAATGGTATTATCCTTTGTTTTAGACTTTAAACTTAAGAGAGACTTGAGACCATGTGTCTTCACTATCAAACATAACCATGGAATATTTTGCATGAATAATTTCTTGAGTTATATTCAATTGTAACAGAAAATTTCAACTTGCACTCAACAGTACAGGCAGAAGTGGCAGAGAAGAAAGATTCTGCAAGTTATAACTGCCAAAGGGCCAAACTGAAAAAAAAGAAATCTCTGGTCTGGCAAACAACAAAAAACTCTCTTAAATCACATGATAACCACCAAATTTCACTCCTTGAACATTAATAGAAAACCTATATATTGAAAAGAGAAACCCAACTCTTCTCTATTTATCTTTGTCCTGAAATGCAGGTAGACATACCTCTTCAACAGATTTCACTTTTATATAATTTTTTCCCCAAAACAAGTTCAAGTAAGAAAATCTGAGAACGTGAAGGCCATTCTTTCATTGCAACAAAAGTCTTTACTACTCAAGAGAAAGTATGTTTGGCTAAATTACAAATTCAAAATCCATTGAAACAGTGCAGAACAACATTTGGCTCATAAATCAGCATCCTGAATAACGTATAGCAAAATTGGAAGTATCCTGCAGAGGCCTCATGCAGAAACTGCATTTTGGTTCAACGCCTCAAAGTTATCAGTAATAGAGCTGTACCTGATTGATTAATGAATGCAAAATGTTAAATTTCCTGTAACTAGAGTAATGAGAACCCTGACAAAGTCTAATCAGTTCTTTGGCCCTGCATCTTATGCACACAGGGTGCTTGTTTACTCTGAAATAACAAGCCCTCCAGGGCAGAGAGCAATCACACACTTCACAAGTGTGTTATACCCTACAAAGAGCAAAGCCTCTCTGAGTATGAAGGTACAAAGTTCAGCCACAGCACCCTTTCATTTCTTGGTGTTATGGAACCCATTGCATTCCATGTAGATCCTTGCCCTGGGCTTTGGAAACAGCTCCATCAATATAGGAAGTAAAAAAACATCCTTGAGGCTTACAGAAATAAAAAATTGCTTATGTGTAGACCTAAACATAGAAGAAAAGTACTGTCTCCCTCTTGGTTTCTGTTCAAATGACTCTAGAATTAACCAAAACAATATAGGCAAATGGCCACTATTTCAAGTATTTGAATAAATGTTTGTTCTTTCTTGTCTTTCAAATTCTTTTTGGTGGTTAAGCAAAACAACTCGTGGCTCATTTGAATATTTATGATCCTATACAGTAGGAGAAAAACCAACACACCTTCAAATAGCACAAACTTACTTTTTGTCCTAGTTCACAGCCTTAACTAAAATGTTAGAATCAACATTTTGAGATACTTACAATACACTTACATGATCATTTTGTGGGTTTTCAAAATATATTTTCAAAAGGATTCAGGTGATTATTTTGGGCATAATTAAAAAAATAGGAATTTGTATAGATAAAGGTTGAAGGCAGATAAGGCAAAATGAAAAGTTTATTGCAGAGGTAAAATAATTTATCTATGCATAACTATGTGTTAACAGATATTCTTTCTAGCTTGCACAATAACATAACCCAGTGAGACTGCAGATATGGCATATTGGAGTTCTGAACTCATCTGCCATTTTCCTCTCATGCACCAGTGACAGTGACCTGTTTTTCCTCGTTCTGTGATGGCCCTCACTTCTGAGATTGTTAAAAATAAAATGTTACTGAGTGCTATGTGGAAGAGGCAACATTTGCTGAATAAACAGGGGCTCTGAGGAAATCATTTCTATTGCAAGTCATGGGCAGCAGACAAAGGTCAGCAGTGAGGACGTGCCCTCGCTGTAATGGCTCACTGGGGAAGAGCAAGAGCAAAGTAGGCGGCCTGTGTGTTAAAGATGACTTGTGCATGTCACTACATGAGCATCCACCACCATGCACACCAACATGGAAACAGAAGAGAACATAAGCAAGGAGCAAACTGGGAGAAGGAATAAAAAAATGAAAAGGTTGGAAGAAACACATGATACATCATTGGCATGAATAGTAGTGGCACACAGAGTGAGGTTACGAAAAGAGAAGATGAATATACACTTCACCTTGCACCTTCACACAGCAATCCAGGTGCTGGGCACAGCAGTACTAATACAGACTGTAAATAGCAACAGCTCTGGTGTTTGTAGCTGAGAGCAGAGTTTGGTCTCTGGCAGCTGAAAACCAGGACAGCCTAAGTAAGGAACTTGCCCGGTGTCACCTACAAAAGACTATTATCAGGTGTATTTTCTACATTTCATATTCTACCAAAGTCTATTGCTTACTTTTGCACCTGGTAAGGCCACAAATAAATTAATTTTTCCCCTGTTACCAATTTATAGGAGGCTGTTGTTCCAAAGCAGACAAAAGCCCCTATAAGCCAACTGACTTGTACTGCTTAATTTAACCAGGTAAATAGAGGCACAGTACTGCAGAGGAGGAGCACTGGTGCAGTGATATGTTCTGCAAAGGCCTTTCCCATCTCTGTGTACTGCCACCAATGACACAGAAACCACCCTTTAACTTTTCTGGTGGGTGATCTCTAATTTTCTCGTGGAAAAGTACCTACTCTGGTACCGTGGCAACCACTATCAGGCCAACAGAACTCAATTTGTCCTCATTAGCTCTGGTCACATGTGAGTCACAAACAGATCTCTGTAAACAGACTACTTAGAAAGGTATTTATTGATACAGTCCAATGCCTCAGGGTAATATAATTTGAAACAGTATTACTGCTATACATAGTAGCTCCTTAAGGTGTTTTACTGTCCAGTGATATCTTGATTTGTTTCCAGTGGGTGTTTAGGAAAAGACCCTCATGACTTACAGAGCAGAATAATACCCAGAGAAAAACACCAACATGCTACACAATTTTCCATTGTTTATGCTGATTCTGCAATCTATGCCTATATTTTTCAGCACAAATTGTGACAGTATTGTCACAATGGTCAAGCCTGACTGCTTTCTATGTACAGCCTCAACTGCATTTAACCCTTGAAAAGTAGATATCAATTCAAGCATTTTGTATTGGGTCACCAAAAAAAGTCTAAAAAGCGATATTACTATCAAGTAATAAGTATGTGCTAAGTATGTAGCAGCCATGGCTCAAACAAAGTGTCATCCAGGGAGTGGCAAAGTCCAGCTGCTTCCCAAGGGACAGAGAGACCAGTCAGGTGGGCAGGCTGCACAGGAGCCACACAGGCTGTGGCCCTGTCCCACTGCTCCTAGGTGAGGGACTCGGGGGCTAGAGGGGACAGCCAAGGGTGCAGAGAGACCAGGCAGAGCTCAGTAACCAGGCTGGTACAAACCAAGTCAAAAAACCAGACCACGGGCCACCAGAGCCCACAGCTCAGCAAAACCACAAGGGAGCATAAAGGGAGGGTTGAGGGCCAGGCCAGAGCTTAAATGCAGCTCCAGCAGCCCTGGGCACAGCGTGGGCAGCAGGCTCTGCTGAGGCTGGTCAAGGTCGTGAGGGCTGTTAGTGCCCTGGGAGCCCTCACAACATTTTGGGACCCATACGGACACATTGCTTACACCTGACTGGAATGAGCTAGAAGATACCTATAGAAAAGGATAACAAAAAGTTTACTTGATTTTTTTTCCTACTTTTTATTGTATTACTTCATTGCTAATTTTTTTTTCCACCTAATTTCACCAACTCTAGATCAAGAGCTTATTAAGATACTTGAAAAAATCAACAGTGTTTTTTGTTCCAACTTTGTGGCATCTGCTAATGTCATCTAAATCTCCCATATCTATATTTTACTGTAAAAGGACTATTTGTAGAATAATTTTTACTGTGATTTATTCTGGGATATGCACCTTTTCCTACATTTCCACCCCATATCTTAATCCTGGAACATTCCTAATATCTTTAAACTTGAAAAAGTAGGAAAGGATGGCACAAGCTTATCTCTGCAGGAATTCCTCAGCTATATTTGTGGTCTAAGCAATGCAGACTATCAACAAAGAAGTCAGAAAAAAGTGTCATGAGGAAAAGAATCAGCAACAGACTTCCATTATGCTTCTCTTAAGTTGCCTCTTTCTGTTCTTGCACAGGGAGAGTAGGTAAAGAATACAAAAGATAAAACTAGCTCGGGCTATTTTTGTACTATTTCTTTCAGCTGTTTTTGTTTGCATTATTACAAAGACTTGGCAGACAAGAAAATGTATTCTTAGAATAGCAGGTTTCTTGCTTTGTCCTGCATCTGTTCCAAAACCATACAATGTATTTGAACAGCTGGCCAGTAACATGCAATGATCAAGCATGGCAATGACACATGATCACAGTTTTCTTTGTAGAGGACTGAGGTTTCAAAGCTGAAATAAAGCCTCAGATGTACACATCTTGGTCTTAGAGGTACATGTTCAGATTTAAACCATGCCCTTTTGTTTTCTTTTTTAAAATTGAGCTTTCTATTGGCAATGAAGGACAAACAAGCACTCATTACATCAAAATAAAATGCTGGAACAGCTCTGCAGGAAAGAATGTCCTAGTGGTGTTGCTCGGACGAGAACCAGAGGAGCTCAGTCTGGCTCTGTGTTCCTCCCATGCTGCACATAGCTTTAGAGTCTTGAAATTATGTTTTGGGGTTTTATAAAAATGTGTAGAGATGCTCAGAAAAAAATATCTATGTTCTGGATTCACACCTCCATCTGTATCCTTATCTACTCTGTAACTTTTTATCCAGAGGTATAAATGACTTAATTCTTAACTCCCCAGCTACCCTCTTGGGGCAAACTGTGTTGTTCTCTTATGTTACCTGCCTGTCCACCTATAAAGAGGAGCTTGAATTTATACCTTCATAAAAAGGTATAAATACCTTCATACCTTCATTTATATCTTCCTAAAAATCTATCTTTACATTTAAAGAACTCTAAGAGGATGCCAAGTCTGTTTTTCTGTGTAGGAAATAACAGCTTAAGCTAGGATCTTAATTGACGTTTCTTGTAGCTACTACAACATGCACTGTAATTTACAGTTACAGTAATATACTGAGATTTTTATGCTCATACTGAATGAGTTTCCTACAGCATCTGCTCTCAAAAATTGAAGTAAAAAAGGGTAAATTAATTAGCCAGTGAAGAAAACTGAAAATTATCACTGTTTACATCACTACTAAAGACGTGCTGAAGCAACCTTCTTACTAAACACTGATTTTTATTAAATGTAATTAGTATAAAGCTTTACAGACTGCTTCACACATTTGCCTTCATGCAGGTTTTTTCTGTCTCCATTCTTCCTTTTGCTTATGCATCAGCTTTTAACCAGAACACTATATAAGTGGGATGGCTGACAGGAAAGCTAAAGACGCCCACAAAGAGCAGCACAAACCCGGTTATTTTCATCAGCTGAACAATTTGCAAAAAAATCCCAGACACAACAGGCAGAGCACTGACGCAGCAGCATGCTGGAGCGTGAGCATCACTGCAGCTGTCATGCATCTTCCTAAAGCTGCGATTCTGGGTTCGCCCCGACCCCTTGCACCGCTCTGTGAGAACGCAGGGCTGCGGGAGGTTTTTCCTCCTCTGCCTCCTCTGGGCAGCACCATTGGACTGATAAGATGCAGCAAGGCACATGTGAAAGATAAAGCAGGAGAGGGAAAAAAAAAAAAAGGGGGGGAGAGGGAGGGGAAAAAAAAGAAAAAAGGACAAAAAAAAAACCCAAAAAAACCCAAAAAAAAAACAAAAAAAAAAAAAAAAAAAAAAAAAAAGGAGGGGGAGGAAAAGGAAAAGTGTTTTCTCCAGGGCTCGGCCGGGCCGGGGCGGCGGCAGGGCACAGCCGAGCCCTTTAAGCTGCCCACCCTCGGCGCGGGCCGGCGGCAGCTGGACGCTATTTATACCGGGGCGGCGGCGGGCGCTGGGTGTCCTGCGCGGGGCGGTCCCGGCGGCGGCGGGGCCCGCAGCGGAGCTGCCATGGCCACGGCGCTGACCCCCGCGCCGGCCGGCGGCAGCCGCTCCGCCAGCCGCGCCGCCGAGTCCCCGCTCAGCCCGGCGCGGCTCAGCCGGCTGCAGGAGAAGGAGGAGCTGCAGCAGCTCAATGACCGCCTGGCCGCCTACATCGAGCGGGTGCGGGCGCTGGAGGCCGACAAGTCGGCGCTGCAGCAGCGGCTGAGCGAGCACCAGGAGGGCACCGACCGGGAGCTGGGCTGCCTGCGGCTCCACTATGAGGCGGAGCTGGCCGACGCCCGCCGGGCGCTGGACGACATCGCCATCGAGCGGGCCACGCTGCAGGTGGAGCTGGGCAAGATTGGCGAGGAGCACCGGCAATTGCACGTCAGGTCGGTGCTCCGGCCCCGAGCAGGCCTCCCTGCCCGGGGACACCCCGGGGAGCCGCCTCTTCGGGGCTCCTGCAGGGCGAGGGGAAGGGGATGCTCCAGGCAGGAGCCCAGGGAGGAAGGCGCGGCGGTGTTTCATGTCCGGGTCGTGCAGGTGTGATAACCCCGAAGGTGTTGCCCTCTGGGGTTGGGAGATGTCTGGATGCCTGTCCTGAAGGTGTTCTGGGGTGATGCTGCCGAGTACCTGCGGTGCTATGGGGTCACATCAGCACCTGCCTGGGCTGGGCATGGGGCTCCTGCAGAACGTGGGGTGCTGGGTGCCCTTCTGGGCTATGAATGCAGAGCTGCATGGGTTTGGCACCACGCCTGTGTTTACAAACACTCAAGATGCTGGCAAGTATCTAGAAAGTTATGGAGCAGTGGAAGCAGTGTTTATATGGAGTCGGAGTGCATCTTTTTTGGGCTGTTCAGCTCCGACTTTGCCCAGAGGGAATACAGAGAGAAGATAGTTCTGGGAGCAGTGTGGCTTACCTGGTCTAGGTTGGTACTGCTCAGAGGTTTTCCTGGTTGCCTTAAGTCTGAGATGAGCTGCCTGTGGTTTTAGCTTGACTTTCTTGTAAGCTGTGTATCCCGAGGCTGGGATCATCATCGAGGCTGGGCTCAACTAGCCTGAACAAAGGCAATGTAAGTGCTGTCCCATCCTCCTGAAGAAGGAAGAGGTGTGTGAACAAGTGTTCAATCCCAACAAGCTTCCTCTACAGAAATATACAACCTGCTAGCACTGCTAGTTACTGTAACACCCCACTGTACCCCTGTATTACTTATAGACTTGTAATAATTTGGATGTCCACAGGCCCCTTACATCTTGTTATAAACCTGTATCAGAGCAAATTTAGGCACCACCTTCTTCTTTTAATGCCTGGGGGAAGTATTGCCCCTTCACAGACTCAGTAGGACTCAGGTTCTAGTTGGGAGTGAAACATGCTTTTACTGTAAGCTTCTGTTTTCAGCTGTATAATTGTTGGGCTTGTCTCTGTCATGCTGGGTTTTGGCTCACAGATGTATTTCATAAATCTAACCAGCCACTTGAATGGACAGTGAGGAGAGGGGTAATGCCTGTTCTAAAACTTTTCTGCTGCTCTTTGTGTTTGTATAACTCTGGCTTTGTTTGTAAAGCTTTGGACTTGGCAGATATGCAATCCTCTAGACCGTTGGGTCGGGGTTTTGTTTTTTTTCCCTTTACAGTAACTACGTCTTAGAAGTGGTTAAATTTACAGCCTATGGGAAATGATACATGGTACATATTGGTTTCTGAAAGGACTAGACTGAGGTCCTAATATTAATGTGTGTTGTATCTGGGCTGCCTAACTGCAAATGTCTCAGATGACTTGGAACAAACTTTGAGGGTATCGTGTCCTTAGATTTATACACCCTTTAAATAACCTGGTGACTGTTTAACTCTTATAGAATGAAATGTCACCAGATAATTTCCCAACAGCATTAACTACTAGGTCTTATTATTCACTGATTAAGAGACTCAAGGGTTTTGACAATAAACTGATTGCATTTGGGTTTCTCTTACTACTTAAACAACGGTGACTGGAAGCAGGCCAGAGATGTTTGGGGAGGAGGAGTTGCAGATAAGTATATTGGTTGAATTCAGAGCCTCAGGAAGGTCAGAGCAGCTGCAGTAACACAGCAGAGAAAGACAAGACCAGTTCCTTTCTGCATCAGAGAGTGTGGATGTACATTTTGCCCCTGAATGTGCCAAACAAAGTGTAGCAGCTGACGTGGTAAGAATGAATCCTGTATGTCCTGCTGACCTCCTCTGGTCTTGACAAACTGGAGTCTGTTTCAAACATACCTGAACTCTTTTGGTAAAATTATTTAAATTCTCCAGATCAAGCCTATGTGACATCCTGATTTACAAGGAATGTGATTGGCAGTGCCTCAAAGTTTTTGCTTGTAATCGATAGTCTGTGGGCCACACTTAGCTCTGGAATGGTAAGTATATGGGAAGTTGCAGAGTACTGTAACTCACTGCTTACTGCAGTAAGGGGTGTAAGGTGGTGTTCTGAACCCCAAACTTGGATTAAAAGGGTAGCAAATGCTCTTGTCAAAGTCAGACTTGTTAAATTGTTGTTCTGAAAGATGAAATGTCTCACTCCAAGATTCTTTGAAAATAATATTTTTCAGGAAGGAATCCAGGAAACATGAGCCTGGCTGTCAGATGCTTACATTGGAAAGTGAACTGTTAAAACAGATACTAATGCAATTTCAGATTTGCACACACTTTGATTGCAGAACGAAATTTATATTATTGTAGGATGAAACAGACGATATTACATAGTTTTGTTGACATAGTTAATATCGTATCTAATACTGTAAATGGTAGTGGTAGCAGAGACCCCAAAAGGAAGGTGAATAACTAATACCTAGAAAGAAACCTTAAGTACTAAAACTACAGTGCATTATCTTGTTTTTCACTGGTAGTAGAGCTATGTTTCTCCTAAAGTCTGAGTAAAGAGTAAATAACTTCTAGCACAACACCGCCAACAAATGCCTCTGAAGAGCAGGGCTGAAAAGGCCTTGAGCAAACACCTGATTTAGCCACATGCCCCAGGCCTGCACTGGAACCAGCCATAGCTGCATCTATTCAGATTTGTATAACCCTTATTTTAAATTCCAGATGATGGAGATTCCAGAATATCCCCCCCAGGCAGTGTGCTTCAGTGGTGAACTGTGTGTTTCCTCTCCCTAACATCTAACCCACATATTCCTCCCTGCAATTTAAGCCCAGAGCTTCCTGTCTTTTCCACAATAGACATGGAAAACAGATTCCCGAACTCTATGCAGCGGTCTTTCACGTATTTAAAAATTGTTCTGTCTCTTGTCCCTTTTCGCTTCTCTAGACTAAACAACCCTTAGTGTTTTCCAATCTTTCCTTGCAGTTCAAGCCTTCTAGAGTTGATCAATCCTGCAGAATTACTTTGGACTCTTGCCAACTGGTCTCAGTTATCCACTGGAAAACTCACTGTATGAGTTGACACAACTTTGCCACTTGGCAGAACTGATATTGCCAAAATAAATTGAGAACTTCCTTTACTCTGTAATCTCAAATATGAGTTTTGAGCAGGGACTCTGGATAGTGGGCAAGCAACTGCAAGGATTTTAAAAGTTGGAGCAGTCTGGAGAATTATCAGAGTGTTTTTCCCTGACAGGAACTCGTTGTGGGCCCTTCTCGCACTTCTCCACTGTGGTGCCAATGGCAGCTGAAGGGTGTTGGCCATCCAGGTGGTACCTGCGGTTCCAGAGCCGGGGTATCGGTGTGGAGATGGTCTCGTCTCTGAAAGCGAAGCTCCCCTCACCCGGACCCTCCGCTGCGGTGTGAGGGAGGGGAGGGAGCTCTCGCGGCGCTGCCTGAGGGGCTGCAGGAGCCGAAGCCCGGCGGGGCCGCAGCTCCCCGGGCTGGCCGGCGGCCTCCGGGGGACAAAGCTCCCTGTGTGCTGCGGGCAGGACATCCCGGGGCGCGGGAGGAGGAGCGGCCCCGCCGGCGGCCTCAGCCGCGCTCCGCCCCGTCAGGGAGCGGCGCGGCCTGCCCGGCCGGGGCTGCGGGCCCGGGGCTCCTGAGGCGATTCCTGCGGGCTGGGGCCGCCTCTCTGCCGCGGGGGCTCCGTGAAGGATTGCCCGGCCCCGGGGCTCCTGAGGCGATTCCTGCGGGCTGGGGCCGCCTCTGCCGCGGGGGCTCCGTGAAGGATCGTCCGGCCCCGGTCGCTGAGCGTGCCCAGCCCTCCCGTGCAGCCGGGGCCGTGCTGTCCCTGCCCTCTCCCGTTGGGAATGCCGTGGAAAATAGCTGGCTTCCGCATGGGCTGCGCACCGAACGAGCTGGAAAATGGGTCAGGAATCTCGCTGGTATAACAAATGATGCTTGTTGGAGCGCCCTGTCTGGTTTGGTTTGTGCTCTCACCGTGAGCCTGACAAGCCTGTCCTGTGTTTAACCACGGACCCCTCTGAAAGGAAACACATTGAGAACAAATTCTCCCTCACTAGCTGCACTTAACAGTGTAAAACTCTCCCTTGTAGGAACTCCAAAAAAGAAAGTGATTTGAACCTGGCCCAGGCTCGTGTGAGAGACCTCGATGCCCAGCTAAATGCGAAGGAAGCTGATTTAGCAACAGCCCTCAATGAGAACCGGACTTTGGAGAACGAACTTCGTGAATTAAAGGATCAAGTACTCAGTGTAAGGCTTGCTATGGGAATCTAAACTTTGCTTTTGCTCCTGCAGTTCTTGCTTGATTTCCTCAATTAGTTATTAATATTTAAAAGTAGAGAAAGCCTGCTAACTATGACAGTGACAGGCAGACATAAAGATTTCCACGACCTTCCTGATGGCAAATGCTGCTGATAGTGGTTTCCTTAAAACTTCCACCTGTTATAGGTACCTTTAATTCTATGACCATAGGATGTAATGTTTCTTGTTCTAAAGTCAAAGCAAGATGAAATGTACTGCTACAGTCCCTGTTGCATTATCTAACATGTCGGGGAAGTGGTAATACTGAAAGTATATATTAGCTTGTCAACATAGGCTGTATTTGGAGGATTAAGTGTCAAAAAATTATATTAGAAGTTTGGAATCAGTTTTAAAGGGAAGGAATATATATGGATAGTACAATTAATTCATCAGAAGTCTACTTTGAGGAGTCAAATTTCGCTGGTGATGATTAAGGGCTGTTCTGTATTTGCCTTCTGGGAAATCTGGTCTACATAACAATTAAATAGGATTCTATCTGTTGCTGATATTTGGATCCCACTGACATAAGAATTTACACAGAGTAACCCACTTCACTCAACCAGTGCATTTTGATTGCTGTGGTAATTAGGTTGAATGACTTGTAACAAATTGTCTGCCTAATTTGAAAAAATACCTCTTAATTTTGATAACTCTGTTGTCTGTCTTTTCTAGCTGAATTTGTCACTGGAGGATACTAAAAAGCATCTCCACAGTGAAATGTTGAGGAGGGTGGACCTAGAAAACCATATGAAAACTTTGCAGGAAGAAATGACGTTCCAGAAGCGCCTTCATGAAGATGTATGTTTTAGCTTATTAACAAGGCATCTTTCTAGGTGTCCATGATCTCTGGATGCACTTAAAGCCCATCTTAACATTGCTTTTATCTCTAAAAAGGTAACTAGCACCCTGTGGCAGCCCATCAGCTCATAACATCCACCTAACTAGGAAGGCTCAAAGTACACAACCTCAACTGGGATAGCACCAATAGGTATCTGGGATATGACAGATTTCTTAGGCTGCTCTTCTAAGGATAACTGAAATCCCAATATATTGCATTTTATATTAATTTGTGTAAGTGATAGTGCATATATTAGTTACTGTTAAATGATTCCAGATGTTTACTTGAAGCCTAAAGTAAGTGAAGAAGTTAAGTCTCCTTCAAGCAACTTGTGTTCCCAACTTCCTTAACACTTCTCAGTGGTGTCTTTGTGAGGGAAGTCAGTACATATATCTAAATGAATAGTTTACACATGAATGTAAACCAGCTTCCTTCTCACTTGTAGGAATCTCATGGTTTGATAGAGAATTCTAATATTTCTTACTAACTGCTATTACTTTTTGAACAAAACAAGTGAAGTAACAGTGCTTAAAGAAACTGAACTGTATATGCATGTGCTCTAAGTAGAAAAAAAATCCTAACAGAATCTATCTAGTTCAAAGAATTAGTCTTACAAATTAAATACTTACCACATTTATTAGTTTAAGCAGTGGTGGCAGTGAGGTGGAAAAACAATGGTGAGGCAGCAAGGTGGATGTGCCAGACCTAATGGATAAATAATTAGTAATGCATAAAGTAATGCAAATAAATTAGTAATGCATAAAGATGAATTACTGTGTACTCAGTGATAAATCTGCTTCAACAGGGAAGGACTTGTGAAGCTGGTACACTAAATCTAGTTTCAAACTGTGTTTGTTTGTTTATTCTCTGAGAAATTTCTTCTCCTAGGAGCTCAAGGAGACAAAAAGGGTCCATGAGAGCAGGATAGCAGAAGTAGAATCTGGCCGTCAAAGAGAATTTGAGAGTAAGCTCTCAGATGCTCTGCAGAGGCTTAGAAAACAACATGAAGAACAAATTCAAGGTTACAAAGAGGAGATGGAGCGAACATTCAGTGCAAAGGTGAGTTTGTAAAAGATGACAGAAACAAAATTAAAGTTCTCTTCACCTTGACATAATTAAGGTCACACTGGCATAGACAGCTGATGGAGGGAGCCCCTGCATTCACTGCAGAGCTTCTTGGCATAAGCTGTTAGAGTTTCATAGTGTCAAATTTGACAGTAGGATTTCTGCAAACATTTGATCCCAAACAAAACTGGTTCAAGCATAAATACAGGGAGTGATTAGGGGAAGTTGATCATACTTCATATTTCTGACAGATTTAGGACCAAGGTGTGTTATTGTTTGTATTTAGCAATTTCAGTCTTGAATAAAACGGAACTTTTCCTACACACCAACTTGCATGCCAAGTCAGGGAATTCCTTTGGATGCCTCTGTTTCCACTGAAAATTCTGTAAGTGCCTCTTGAAGGAGTACTTTACCCTTTCTTGGGGCATCTCAAGATTAAGGTATTTGTAGAGCAATTCAAGGTTGCTTGTAAATATGCAGGAACTCTTTAATAATAGACCTTTTGGGGAAGAATATGATTTGTACACCCAATATCCTGCAGCTCTATGCTTTTACAAGCAGCTTCTAAACATATTCTCCATTGGTCTTCTGGAGAATCAATTTACTTAATATCCATACAAAGTCCTCATACATTACTAATTAAAATATCCTAATCCAGAAATTTTCTCTACCTGATTATTGCTGACTTTTTCTGGCATAAATGTCAAACTTGTGTAAACCTCCCTGGAAAGCAATACAGAGCTTTCTGACCTGAACTTTATTGGTGTCTGCACACTTCAGTAAAAGATGACTACTTCCAGCTGTAAGAAGTGAAAACTATTTGGTTTTCCTTCCTTATTTATAATACATGCTAATGTACAACTCAGGACTAACAGTGAGTTATCCACAGGTGGAGAATGCCCAGCTAGCTGCAGCAAGAAACAGTGAGTTTGCCAACGCTGCTCGGGAGGAGCTGATGGAAACACAGAAGAGAGTTGATACTCTGATATCTCAAGTTAATCAATACCAAACCCAGGTTCTGTCTTTTTTTGTATAACCTTACAATTATTTTAATTTACTCTCAATTCAAAATATTGGCCTTTTCTCTCTAATCTTCACTTATGGTTTGATTTTTTTCCCCTCCCCTTAATTTTAGAATGTTGCTTTGGAGAGCAGAATAAAGGAGCTACAGAATTTGCTGGATTACGATCGTGATCTCCATCGGAGGCGTATGGCTGAAAAGGAGGAAGAAATGGCACAAGCTCAGAAGCAGGCACAAGCACAGCTGGAAGAGTATGAGCATCTCTTAGATGTGAAACTGGCTCTAGACTTGGAAATAAATGCATACAGAAAGATGTTGGAAGGAGAGGAACAGAGGTAGGCTATGACAAGATCTTCATTATGAGAACTTGCTTCATTCAAGACCTCTACACTAATTCTTTATCATTCAGAATGCGGGGGGACAAGAAACAAGCATTAAGCATGTCATCAATATAGCAATTCAGTTACTGAAGCTTCATCTTCTGTAAATGGTATTTATATCCCATATCTACCACATGGCAAGATGAAGTAACCTCATAAATCCAGCTGATAAAATGGAAAGGTCCATTAAGCATTCCTCAACTCTCTCAGAGTTTTGTGTTACATCTTGGAGATACAGAGCATTCAAGTTCCATGAATGAAGCTGGGAACTTGGATCAACTCATCTATGCAGATGTGGTATCTTGCATGCATGGTGAGAACATGAACTCTCAATACATGCTAAGAAGGATCAAAAATTAAAATTACTTTCACTGAAGATTGTGTCTGTTGAGACTTTAAAGGAATATTTAGCGCAGTTGTGAGTCTTCTCTTATTAATATAAGCTTACTCTGAACTCTGGGGCTGTCTTCCAAACTTAACAAACCGCTTAGCTACTCTTGCCAATAAAAGTAAAATTTTGTGTTCAAGACCCCATGGAAAGCTTGCCTATAGGAAGCTGTTGGGCCTGGATGTAGTCAGAGGGTAGGCATGAGAAGAAACAAAGCACATGAGGTACTCAGGTCAATGTTATCTGCCTCTCTTCTAGGCTAAAGCTGTCACCCATTCCATCCTCACACAGCACGGCAACTAAAGCAGCAGGTCAGGGGCGACGATTCCTGCATGCGAAAAAAAGGAAAATCAAAGAAACCAGAAAGAGGGAGCATAGTGCTGCATTTAAGACTATTCAGCATGTTTCAGCTACTGGAAATATATCTATTGAAGAGATTGATGCAGATGGGAAATTTGTCAGGCTTAAAAACCACTCTGATAAGGTACTTCCATTTGCAAGTCTGCATTGTAATGTGTGCCTGCTCGGGGATGGCTTTAGCTTAGTGACACACTAGAGAGTGACCTTCTGGTACTGCAGGTGCTCTGTTCCAGGGCCACAGGAGGGGCTTTTGGGTGGAGGTGCAGGGGGTTCTATTAAGCAGAATCAAACACCTTCAGTTGTTTGTCATCAGATTCAGGCTAGCACTACCAGAAGTACTACTTACCCTTGATAAATTAAATAGGGTGCTCTAGTAAATTGGATAAAGATAGCTTTGCATTAGTCGAAAATACTTAAAACAGCTCAAAGGTTGAACAGAGTTGGTGATATCTAATCTATGCAGAGGGTTTATCTGGCCAATTAGCTAATTCTTCCACTAGTTTAGTTTCCAAATCCAGGACTATAAGAATTCATCATCAGGATTTCAAAACATATGGTTTGTAGTTTAGCCATTTCAGCCTGAAATACAGAATGACCCATGAAATTTTAAGGTGTGTGTATATATATATATATATATATGTGTGTGTATATATTTATATATATATATGTAGTTGGTAGGTGGCCACGGCAAACTTCATTTATCAGAATCTCCCTAGTAAAGAGTATCATGACCCTCCTGTTAATGGAATGTAAAAATAGCTGTGGCTTAACTTAACTAAAATTAATCCTAAAGTATAGGGAGGCTTTAATGGAAATGTGGCTGCTTCCTCAAAATTGTCAGATACTCGTATGCCACATGAGTGGGATTAAAACTGGCCCATGAGTCTGGAAGGAATCTTGTGTTTGAATTATCTGGTGTTGGTCTGTAATGCAGGGAGAGGTTTCTTGTCCCACAGGATCAACCTCTCCATGGCTGGGTGTTGAGACGACGTATTGGAACCGTGGCAGATGTTATGTACAAGTTTCCTTCACGGTTCACTCTTCAGGCAGGACAAGAAGTTACAGTAGGTATTGGGTTTGCAAAACTTCCTCAGAGCTCTGTTCTTATGTTGGATGTCAGTAGAGATTCCTGTAATATGGAAAACTATATAGATACTGAGTGCCTCAAGAGCTAAAGCTCTTGTTTTATGTGGAGATAGATATGGGGAAATTCCTTGAAGCAACCTGAACTGAAATGCTAATTACATTTGCTTTAAAGTTTGGACTGAACTTGGATCATCCCACTAGAGTGTGCTCTAATTGTAAACAGAATGATAGTATTCTACTTTTTTCTTAGGATTTCCCATACTCCTGTGGCTTGATACAAGTTGTGCAGAGACTCACACTCTTGCTAAAATCTTTAGTCTACTCCAGGTCAGCAATGCTGAGCTCATGATTGTAATATTAAACGAAATACTAGCTCTAATATCATACTCTAAGTACATGGAGATGGTGATCAAAGAGCTGAACTCTACACTTGCTACTCCAAACTGGAGGAGCTGTTCAACAGAACTATGAGAGGCTCTTGCACACACAAGTTGCTGCCCTGAGCATGTCTGTGACTGTGGCTTGGCTCTGTGACTCCAATGTTCTGTCTGGCCAACCAGGGCTACCTCTGCATTGGATAGAAGTTGTTAACAGCCCTTTCTGCACTGTTTCACAGTCTTCAGCTAGAAAAACGTTACCACCATTCTTGGTAGTCTTGAAAAAAAAACTAACTTGCCAGGGATTGCAGTGCTTCAGTTTCTCCTACTGGATGTCTTTGGTATTAAAATACTTAATAATTATATATGTTAGACTGAATTGTAATCAAACTACAGGAAAAGGTTCTTCAGAAGCTCACTGTAGATCTGTTGCAGATCTGGGGTGCAGCTGCTGGTGTAAGCCCAGGTCCTAGTGATCTGGTCTGGAAGTCGCAGAAGTCGTGGGGAACTGGGGATAATATTGGTGTTACACTCATCACAGATGATGGTGAGGTAAGTGAAATAATAAAACACTTCTACTGTCCTAATGCTAAACTTGCCTGTGCTTAATTCCTGAGGGGTCTTGGTGGCAATTCAATTGTATTCTAGGAACTCGCAGAGAGGAAGATAATGCTTGTACCCAGAGAAGAAAGTGAGCAAGAGGATGATTATGAAGAAATAACTGGAAGTGAAGCAGAGTTTGCATCTCAGGTAAGCTGCCTGAAGTTTAAATATATGCTGCCAGCAGAGTCATTCAATGGCCATTTCTTTTCTTTACTAAGTGAAAATACTGCTTCAAGTACTCTTCATATCCCACAACTCTTAATGTTTTTCTTGATGTCAGACCAAAAGAAGAAGAAAAAAGAAATGTTGTTTGGTTTCATGATAGTGGTTCCTGTGAGCATCCTTTAGCAGGTGAGATGGTGAGAATCATGCTTGTCACCTCATAGAAAACTTGCTTCATCAGTGGTGCTGCAGTCTCTTGTCCCATGTGGGATGTAGCTTGCATGGCTTCGCATAGAAACGCAACTGAAATTCTGCTTATTCTCTGAGTATGATCAAACAGTAGCATTATTTGATACCTTATTATTGACACACTGAAAATACAGCCTTTAATGTCCATTTCATCTAAATATCTATGAATTAAAGCCGTTATCCCAAGAACAGAATGTAAACACAAACTATTTCTGTGGGATGAAGCGATGTGACACCCTGGTGTCCCTGGCTTGCTTTTAAGATGATTTCAGACTGAACTTAAGGTCAATATACCTGCAAACTTTTGGCTACAGACTTGCATGGTGCAATATCCTGTGTAAGACTACCCAGCCCCTTTTTGAATGGCATTTGACTGACCATAATACAAGTCTGAACTGATGCATTTTGGATGCTCCTACTGTACTTTGATCTACTATTAGCTATCTTTAATTGCTGAAATAGTCTAAACCAACTAATATGAGGGCTTTAGGTTGGTCCTAACCAAACAATTATACTTGACTGAAGTTGGTTTGTGTCTTGACCTGAAACAGTACTATGGTACAAACTTCAAAGCCTGAGAGCAAGGGGATGCTTAGCTAAGAACTCTCTCCTTCCTGCTGACAAATTTAAGCTACAACAGCTCTTCCTAAAATTGATCCTCCACGGTTACAAGGAGAAGTCACATCTTACTGCACTAGGTTAAAGCTCCCACTACCATTTCCTAGATATTTTCAATGTATCTGTCAGAAAACTAATTTAAAAGTACCTTGGTACTGTCTTTCTGAAAAAAATGTACCTAAACAGGCAGTTACTGCCTGCTGGTTTTTTATTTTTCTGTCCTTTCAAACAGAAAATCTGGGTAAATATCTGTTACTACAATATCATGTGGCTTAAAGGATCTTTATCAGACTCCTGACTTGCATGCACATTCTTGTAATATTTTCAGTCTCACTGAAGGATGGTGAAGCCCTGGTAAATAGGCCATTGAGAAGGTCTATAATGCTGTTCTGCCCTTTGGGCTCTTAGTGATACAAGCTTCTCATACTCAGAGTAGGGCTTCTCCTCAAAGGTGGCTTCCTTTTATTTTAAAAGGCATTTTTTGAGTTCACTTACATGACTTGTTTAATAATCAGTGATGGAAAGCAAAAGTAACTTTTTTCCTTACACTTCTAATCTGTTTCATCAGCAACTTTACAATACAGTTGTGTGCCATTTATGGTAAGAATCAATTCTCATACTTCCAGTCAAATTTTAATGTCATTCCTGTTTGCTGAATTCCTATTAAACTTTTGACATTAGTACCTATATGCTTCTGCTGCCTTGGTAGTACTGAAATAGCTGCTTACTAAACAGAAGTTAACTTATTGCATGCAGTAAAATAATGGGAAGAATGCACGCTGTGCTTTAAAGGAAGGCAGAGTTTCCATGTTTTTCTTCTGCTTTTACCATCCTAACGAGGGCAGCACGTCTGCATGCACTGAGGTTCTGATGCTTGGGAGGTGAGACAGTGATGGGCAGTTGGACAGCCTTGCATTAAGGAAGGCACAGGCTTATGGATTGCATGGACTTGTGTAGGACAGTTCATGTACTGCCTCTTGAAAATCTGCTTTGCTTTTAGTAACTAAAGCTAAAAAGTGCTAAAAAGCCTACTTGCCTATACAAGGATCAAGTAGGTAACCAGCAAGAAATATTAAGTTTGTACGCATGCTAATTAGTCTAATGTTTTCATGTTTTCTCTCTGCAGCAAAATGAAGATCCCAGCTGTTCTGTCATGTAATGTGGACAATCATCTTAAAACACCTCTCAGTCCCAGGTGACATAGACTGTGTGTGTTGATATCTTCTGTAATATCTGGAATTTCACATATTCCACCTTTGTGAGAAGCATTGTCCATAACATGATGGAATTTCCTACCTTCTGATACTGGACCCTGGCCTTGGATTCAGTGATACAAAGAGCAGTAGAATACAAGCTCCATGGGAAGTTATTTTTATTTTTACTTTTACACAAGGATCTGGTTTCTGTGACCTGCTGAAACAGAGGAGGGTACAGTTTACAAAGCTTCTAAACATGTGCCCTAAAAGGATGTTAAATACTTGACAATGAACATGAGGCTGCCTCAGCTTTCTCAGTATTCTGATATGGTGTTCTCCAAAGGTAATTACTCTTTCCAGCCTGAGTGGGAAACATTGGACCCATCACACCCTTGCACCTTGAGCAAGTCTAAACTAAAACACTGTCCACAAGAGTGATGAGTGTCTGAAATGTTTCCTGCTCAGATCCTGATGCAGAAATGCATAAAACTGGTCTGGATCACTTCCCAGAGTGAAACACTTCAGAATTAAAAGCAAGTTGTAAAAATATTCCTGCCTGTTATTAAATGTACTGTTTCTGTAGTCTAGCACCTGGAAGTCTCCCTTTCAGTATTGTATATTCCTAGATACAGTGTATCACAGCAGAGCTGTGCCAGCCTTAACTTGGAAAAATGTATCCTGGAAATGTGAAAAAGCATCTCATTCTGACAGAGCAGGTAGTGTGACCAGTGCTGCTGACACAGCTTTCTAAAGAGCTAGAGAGAAAAATATCCTAGTCAAAAATCCAAACCAGGCAGCCCCAGCTGTAGTGAAACACATCAATCTCCCTGCTCATGGAGCCCTTATGTGCTACATCTCCGTGCAGGCTGCAGCTGTGTGTGTCTAATGGGACAGCAGGGGTAAACTGGTTCTGGGCCAGTGTGCAGCTCCTGTCACTCTGTGCTCCACGGGAAGCCTGTCCTGTCACCCTCAGCAGGGGACAGCCAGCCTCAGGGGCACTGCGGCCACTCTGTCTCTCCACCCCACTGCTCCCCTGCTGGCCCTGGGGAAAGGAAGGGCTCTGAGCCACATGAAGTAAACTTCCACCTGAGAGCAGGAGGGGAGCAGCTGAGCCTGCAGATTTCTCTCAATGCTGGA
Organism: Prinia subflava; assembly: GCF_021018805.1. Taxonomy (NCBI): domain Eukaryota; kingdom Metazoa; phylum Chordata; class Aves; order Passeriformes; family Cisticolidae; genus Prinia; species Prinia subflava. The sequence goes on from NC_086261.1 coordinate 9,255,565, forward strand.
ATAGTGTTTTGACTGTCTTTTAACTTGCCAAAGTGTTCAGTTCCAAATTCATGACCTGCTTTGTGTAGGATGCAGGTGTTAAGGTGAGGTTTTCCTTATGCTAGCTTAAACTCTTACATTATTTAAAAATTCTAATTTTGAGACATCAAGAGTAGATGCTGGCTTAAGACTTGGATTTTGGCAGATCCAAATTCTTGTTCCACCTCAAACAATAGAAATAGCTGCTGCTCTAACTTTGCTGTATTTATCTTTATTTCTTAAAACTTTTTTAACTATTAAAGATATTTTTCATGTATATAAAAGCAGTCTTGGATTTAAATATTTGCAGATTAAATAATAAAGGTCTGTCTGTTCAATGATTTATGTTGAGTGGCTCAAAAGACTTTGAAGTAATAAAGCTGGTGCTTTTAGGGACTGCAGAGTGAAGAAACCTTCAGCAATGCACTCTGCCCTGTTTATATTTACCACTTTACTTCAACTAGAGCTGAACTGCTCTGAGTTTAAGAGGAATCTTCAGTAGACAGCTTGCCTGTAAAGAATTCAGGTCTCTTCTCATCAATTTGTCTTATATGGAGAGCAATTGGCACAAGACTACCACTTCCTCCAGGGCTGCTCACTTTGTTTGATCACTACTATATTACTAAGCAAAGCAAGAGAAGGTAAACAAAAAAACAAAGTAATTCTATCTTCATTTGCATAAGTACTTCTGATGCCAGAATTCTGCCTTAATTTTGAGGCATTTCTGGTATATTTTTAGCTATATACATGTCTTTCCATTACCACCTCTTCTTCTCTTTCTCCTCCTTTCCATCCCTTTCAACTAAATATGAGAAACAGAAATACATTGACTTTTCATTTGTGTGTAGTAGGCACCAGTCATCCCCTGTCTCTCACTGGAATTCTATACAAACCCTGTGGAACCAGGAGCAGTTTGTGCTTAGTTCCATGGAATTTCTCTCTTTTCCTTCTGCTAGAAGAAGATGTTAACAGACATAAATGCTAAACAAGCAATAGAGAAGTAGCAAGATGTTTAAAATTGCAGTGCAGAGGTGTCATAAAAGTTATACTTTCTTTACTCATGTATTTTTTAACTTGGCATCGTTTTTGTCACTGAAAACTGATCTATTCAGCAAAAGTGGCCTCCTGCTCAAACAACATCAGTACAGAAGCAGCAACCACTGTTCTTATCCCACAGAAATATTTATTCAGTTTGATCAGTAAATTATACCAATTTTCAATGCTGAGAACTTGTACTTAGTACAACATCATCTTAATATTGACAACAACCACTTTGCCTTTTGTCAACATACAATGCAAAAGATGAATGAACTTGTTCACAATAAATTACGGTGTGATAGATGAAAACAGCTCAATGACATCAGTAACTTAGGAACTGGTTACAGTTAGCTTCACTAACAGTATTTTTTAAAATGGTTTTCAATAATAAAATCATTGCAGCCAAAGATAAAAAATAATCCACATACAATAATAGCAAGGAAATGCATTTTTGGAGCAACAGTGAGCTACCAGTAAACACTTCATACAGTGATCTTCAAGGCACAAAGCAAAAAAACTGGGTATGGGTTTTTTTGCAGGTTGACAAATCAGGGAAGGTGAAATTTTTTTGAATATAAAATAAATACATTTTAAAAAGACGCATACAAAAGTCAGTAAGTCAGTCAAATAGCAAGGCTTTCACAGAATGCCACACTGACAGAACATTTGTGAATCCATTTCAGTCATGAAATCATGTTCACAGCTCGAATGACACAATCACTGAGGCAAGGGAACTATCACTTCAACATAATTAATGGGGAAGAAGCCAGACTCTCCATTTAACATCCCCTCATACCAATTCTCATCAATCTGATTGGTCAACGTTATGATGTCCCCTTCCTTAAACCCAAGCTCGCCTTCATTTTCTGGCTCAAAGTCATAGAGAGCTTGGCAGCAAGGCTGATCCATGTGCACTGAAGAACCTGCCCCAGTGACAGAAAAAACAACATTAATTGAGCTTCACAGCTTCCCACCAGCCACTAAGCACAAAACAAGGGGTCAAAAATGTACCCCTGATGTCATGTCAACAGCAACAGCTTTTCCACTGCTTTTATTCATTAATGTTTGGTGCTTCTACATATAAAATACAAGATTAGTATTAATAAATTTAAAGCATAATTGTTTGTCCCTTAAGTTCAGATGCTACTCCTCTTTCATTCCTAGCTGCCTTCTCTCTCAAAAGCTGTTTATCTCCAGCTGAGGGCTGGAGTAATCTGTTGTCAAAACCCATGTGCCCTCTGTGGAGCAGCTGCCAGAGGAATCAGAGGGCAGGAGCTGAGGAAGCAGAAGAGTGAACAGGAGAAATGACAAGGAATCCTTTGAACAAATGGTGCTGCAGCACATTGATGCTGTGGGAACACCTACCAGAGGGCAGGGGCTGCTGGCCTGTCCTACAAACACAGCCCTGCAGCCTGAGGCAGACACCTGCATTGTCACACCACGAGTGCCTTGAGCACCCTCACCTGAGCAGTGACAGTTCTGGGTTACTGCTCCCTGAGCTCCTGTGCTCCAGTCCTTTATTTTACACTTCCCCCATCTGAACTAAGGCAAAGGCTATGGCAGGAACAAAGGCGCCTGTCAAATTATTCTAAGGATGAAAACAGTTTTCTGATGAATTATCTGGCTGTTCTTGTGATTTGCACTGTTTATCCTAAAAAGATCTTAATTCCAAATCACCCTTAAACATTAAAAAAAACCAACTAACCTTGTTAATGCAGTAAATATCTTTCTTAAAGGTATTCTCATGGAGGAGTATTAATTAGCTTGCATTTATGATACCAATGTATATGTAACATTCATATTTATGAATAATCACTACTTATTACTTATTACTAATTACTACTTATACAATATTTTATTAGAATCATTTATGTTCAAATTGTAAAGCTGAACTCTGTGGTCAGGGAATAGCCCATGGTTCAACTGTAGTTCAGCCATAACAGATTTTTTAACAACATATGTAATGTATCCAAGTAGAAGTCTGGTAATTTGATGGTAACATTTCTAAGTGAAGAACAGGAGAAAAGACTTAATGCTGCTGCCTTGTAAAGAGGAATACCACACCTTAAAGCATGACACCTCTAAACACAAGTACTTATATTACATTATTCAGGTTCTCTTACTGGGAGCATTGCAGCAATACTCAAATATTCCAGTCTTGACTCTTCCAGCTATCATTTTTTTACTGGGTAAACCTGCATGCAATTAGTAATGCAATACAGATATAACAGCTAAAATGCCAAAAATGCATTTTAATTTGTTAATCATGGTAATGCATAGGACATTATTAAAAAAATAACTGCTCAGGCATTTTCTAGATAAAGGAATTAGGAGAAGTCTCTAAAGGAAACCAGCTAAGAACCAGTGGTGATCACTCAGTGAGAACAAGAGGTGAAAGCATCTTCTTAACTGACAATAATACTATTGGGGGCAATATCTGGTGTTACAACTGGAAAGTAGGAATTGCTTTTCCCTTTTGTGGGTATATTTTACCCTTGATAGCAACAGAAGAGAGCTTTCATTTATAACAATGGGAGAGAAGTACCACAGAGACTAAGCAAACCTTCCCAGAGCAGCCCTGTCACAATGGCAGACTCATCCTCTCCCTGTGGAAGGCTCAGTGCAGTGACAAAGTCCTACCAGAACCAACTAAAGTAGAGCTCCTCTAACACACGGGTACAGGTGAAAGCTTGGTTGTCATGTATTTGCTGAAGGACTCCAAGCAGAAAAAGAGATGATGAGCCAGCTGCCCAGCAAAAATGGACTTATCACGTTTAAAAGCAAAAATGGAGTGATTGTGTTTAAAAATAGCTGAGTTATTTCCAGCCTTTGCCAAGGTAGGGCTGGTACCAGCTCTCCAGAACTGTCGGCAGCAGAAGGTGGCGATCACAACAACTGACAGAGCTCCTCGCCTTCCCCACCTGCTCTGATGGGGCTGATTTGTTACTGCAAGGCAGCTAATTCTGACAGTGAGCTACCTGATCAGACATGGATCACATTGGGTTCATTTTCAGCTCCAAAGAACTGCAAAGAAACGTCTGGCAGCCTGGAAAGGTTTTTAAATAATGGCCACAGCCAGCACAAGCGGTTTCACTCCAGGCTGAAGGATCAGTCAGTGTCTTCATTAGCGTCAGGCAGCTGCTGCTGCTGTACAATCCAATGAGACAGAGCTTCCCTGACAAAGGTGAGGGGGCAGCACTGCCTGACAGTCTGCAACACACACTGCTAAACGTCACAGAACTGCTGGCACTGCTCCAGCCTTTTGCTGTCTGCTTGCACAAATGTTGCAGAGGTTTCAGCTAAATAAATTGCACTCTTCTATTTCTGCCAACAGGGTTTATGTTAATTTGCAACTCCATATGCACCTCCTTTATTTCTCTAGTTTGTGTCGCTGTCACAGTCAAAAAAGAACTGTCATTAATTTCAGACCACTCAGATCTGGACAGCACAAAATCAGGGTCAGCAAGAATCTGTCTGTGACTCCTGGAGTGTCACAGAATGAAACCAAAATGCCATTCAATGACAGTTTGGGTTTTTTGTTTGTTTTCCCCAAAGGGAGGGTATTACTGCCTATACCTGCATCTACTCTGCCTTCTATACCATGCTGCATACATCAGGTAGCAAGACTGTACTTTAATAATCACAAACTGGAAGCTTGCTAAGATAATTAATCCCAGTCTCCCTCATAGCTGAAGTGAGTAAACACTTAGATGCTTATGTTAAATTCCAGCATGTGGCAACCAGATCCATATATTTCATATCATAGTCAAACCTGACAAACAAACAGAGTGAAAGGCATGATGTAATAGAGCAATTAAAGAGTTCTGAAATGAGCCAGATGATGCTCACAGCTGCAGCTCATTAATGAGGATAACAATGAATTAGAACTAGAGATTTTTTTATCTGCATTTACTCGAAGCAGCCAAATAACTCGCAACAAAATTAAAATTAAGTTTATGTGAATCTAGCCTTGCAAATGTGCGAGAGTCATAAGTAGTAAATAATCCTCATATGTTAGAGACTATACAAAGGAAAATACTATTTCTGCTCCAAGAAGCTGATAGCTGAAAAACTATTGTGGAACATGGGAAAAGTAATTTCCATGCTCAGAACTGTACCATGGCAGTTGTGCTGAATGTGTCACATCTTGCTTTGAACTGTCCTGCAGATCTCCATGGGTTTGCTGAATATCAAGACACTACTTACCCTGAGGGACAGTATCAGAGCAATTAAAGATCTCTATCTAAATAGGGTCAATATGGAAGCAGGGAAAATGAAGCATGGAAGTACTTATGTAGGATGGTAAAAAACAAAAAGAAGGTGATTATAATGCTATCTCCCCATCTCATGGAGACTTTAAGACATTTAGCAGTTTTTCTTAGAACTGCCTGGTTCTCATTTCTCAATCACAGGTCATAAAATCAAATCTGTTTCATGATTCTGATTCTAAAAAGGGACAGAAAGGTTTTCCTATTTATGAGCAGGGCATATTGAGCCCACTGCAGTTCACAGAAATCCATATGGACGATGTTTGAGTAGGAATAGGAAAACATAGGAAAAGAGAATGAACAGTGATTTCAGTGATTTGTACCTGCTGAGGAGGTAAGCACAGCAACCACAGCTTCTTCAGAAGGAAAAAACAAGCATACATGGTCTTCCTAATGTTACTAGCAACACTTCAGTATGGCAACAATAATTCCTATTTCTCATTTTCATCTATTTATGGTGATTTTATTTCTTTTCCATTCTGACAGCACTAAGCCAGTGAAGCAGTGACAACCCCTCATTTACTGACATGCAAACAGTTGGTGCAGCAGTCCATGAATGGAGGCAGTGAGTGGAAGTGCCTCACTCCTTCCCTATCATAGTAACCAGTGGTCATTTATTTTCCATTTTTCTGAATTTCAGCTCATTAAAATTGCAATTTTTCTTTAACTAAGTGGGCTGGAAGCAACCTGGAGAAGTCATTATCTGTCTTTCTCTCAAAGGCAGGACTGATTATCCTTAAAGGAAATCTTGGAACAACTGCTGGATGGAAATGATAAACCACTGTAATGTGGTTTGACACACTAGTTTATATACAAATGCTGAATCTGAATCTCCTTTCTTCCCTGTAAAATAGGCAAAAAAAAACCCTCCTGTATAACTTGGTAAGTAGTTGATAGGGCCAAAAAATTTTATGGTGATTTTCAATAAAGTTTCAATGTTTTTCAATATGTTTGCTATGGATTTTTTTCAATAAAGATGCTACTTTCATCCAGATGTGCTGTGCTGTGAAAATACCGAGGAGGTTACTGATGCCTGCAAACATCTCCAGTGCTTTGGATGAAATGTGTCCTTGTGTCTCAAGTCTCAGGAACGACTGGTGTGACCTGAGAGAATGTGCAGAGGGGGTTGTCTCCCTCCATCCCACATTTGACAGCGACACAAAAACTCATCTTAGCATTCAGGGAGCACAAGGAGCTTCAAACAAATCGAGGAATCAGATCTCGCTGGGTGGATTTATGCTGCCAAACTGCTGCAAATCCCCTTCAGTATGGATTGTACAATGGTTTGCTCTTGTAGCACAGTGCAGGAAAATTAACGATATTAGAAGGAGCATGAAGTTACAGCTCCAAGCTTTATTCTTTCACTTTTAGTTCTCTCATTTCTCTCCCAACAACCTTTAAAAAGGAACAAGACTGCAGGGAAGAAGAAATTGGAGAGTTAGGAAAAAAAAACAAAAACCAACAAACCTTCAGGAAAAGATCCTAGATGCCATGCCAAATACAGAAGGGAACCTTTAGCTTACTACTTGTCCTCTGTTTTCCTTCCAAATATTGTTTATAGAAAAATCTCAGGCTTTTTCATTCTCTTTTCTTTGCATATTGTCATTTGGATTTTGTTTGGGTTTTTTTGTTTGTTTGAGGGTTTATTGGTTTGGTTTTTAACTGGGGTCTTCTCATACAACGTAGTTATTAAGGAGATAGGGCAAAAGAATTCTATTCATGGGATGAGGAAAAGCTATTTCAATGAGTGGTGTAACATTACTTATTATTACTATTCACACAGCTTTCAAAAGTTGACTTTTTTTTGTGAAGTCAAAGAAAAGGGTCCTAAGCCCCCACCAACAGTACCTCAAGTACTTCAGTTCATTAATGCACAGACTTCAGTGCATAATTTAGGGGACAGTAAAGTTAGAAGACATTAAAACCAGTAAGGGTGGGAGTCATCTCTCTGAATTTTACATAGCTAGTATTTGAGATCCTGTACAGATCATTTATGCTCTGAGACTGTGGAGAAAAATTAGCACCTGGAGATACTCTGATCAAACACACCCACTGTAGACATCTGTCTTTGCAAGAAATGAATTGATTTCTGCAAGTGCCTCTCCCTCTCTCTTCCCACCCTCAGTGGCAATTCAGAGACCTAAAAGACCAAGGAGAATGCCACACCTAAATTTCAGATGGATGGGAGTCTGTTGAGAGGAACTCTGCTTCACAATTCTGTTCTGAAATCTTGGAAACAATCTGGAGTCAGATGTACAGATACTGATGCCTGATGGATCCACTGTTCTTGTGGTACAAGAAATACCTCAAGCAAAAATCTGGCAAAACATCTAGAAACACATTAATTCTGTGGTGATACTCACCTGATGACTTTATGGAAGAACTATAGGCAATCCCATTGTGCTGCTGATTATCACCAATTTCCAGAGTTGTAGTTATTACAGGCTTTGGCTTAAATTCACGCTTAGGCCGACTAGATGCTACATTTATTCTGTAACACAAAGAGCAGCAAGAGATTTACTAAGAAAGAATGAAGAAATAGTTACAGAACTCAAGCTCAGGTTAAGTGCTTTACTGTTTGAAAGGTGGAGTAAGAAAATCTTCTGCTGGTTTTGGTTGGTTTGTGTTTCGGTTTTATGGTTTTCAGTTTTTTGGTTGGTTGGTTTGTTATGGGGTTTTTTGGGGGAGAGTGTGTGTTTTTACTAAAAGCTGCTCAATTCTCATGCAATACTTGAATTTCAACAACTCCCTAATTTATTTAATACTTTGGTCCTGCTGACAAAGGCATAAAGCTCAACAGCCTGAGTTTGAGAAGTGATGAGCACCCACAGCTGCCACTGAGTTCAGCACAAGTTGCACAAATGAGCTCTCTGGAAAGCTCTGCAAATGACATATGGAAAAACATACCCAGGACAGAGGCCCAGGGACTGCATCTCACACACGGCCTCTTTATCAGGGAAAACAGGAAAAAGCCATTTAGCCAGCAAAACTGGCTAGTACCTCTTGCTGTGTGTGCCCAGCTGGGAGCTCCTGGTCTCCCTGGCCCCTGCACTGGGATGGCACAGGGCGTCTGCAGACACGGCTGCCCTCGTGCCCATGCTCACAGCCACAGCCACGCTGAGCTGAAAGCCCCAAGCAGTGTCCCTGACTCTGCCCACACCACAGTGACACTCAGGTCTCTGGTTCTCTGAGTGACACGTTAATGACAGCAGCATTTCTCCCTTTTCTTAGGCTGACACAAAGTACCTGGGCCTTTCATATGTGTGTTACAGCACAGCTCTGTTCCTGGCCAGCTGGCTGTTCCTCACTGTGCTGTAGAATTTTGTTATACCCCTTAATCTCAATAAAAACAAGGCAACTTCCAAGCAAATCCTCCAAAACACAACTCAAAGTATGCAAGTTGAAATAAATGTCTAAACAAAGGGAGGCTGTCCCTGCTAACCTCCCCAGATGAGAGACTCTGCACACACTCAGAGCTCCCTGGGCAGATCCTGTGTTCCATTAAAGTCTCCCAGCACAGCAGGAAGCTGCCAGGTGGCAGGGGTTTAAAGCCAAGGAGCTCAGTCTGGCACAAAGCACAGCAAACGTGCATCTGGGAGGTGGTGCTACAAGATCTCTTGCTTCAGTGATTTTCCAAGGCTGTGAACCTCAGCTGCAAAAGGGGTCCAACATTTTCTGAGGGGTTCCGCCTTACCGGTTTTGCAGCTTGCTCTGCAGATCCTCCAAAATTTCTGTGGATTGTTTATGGTAATCTAGTGCTGCTTCTACAAACACAGCCAACTGGCTGACTTGTTCTACCTGAAAGACAGAGAGGAAAATAGTTGTAAGGGCACTGCAGTACATTCAGCAGAAGGATAAACAAACAGATCATTTAAAACAGACCTGGTATCTCAAAAGACCACAGTACCTTGTAGAAGTTATTGGAAAAGAGCACATGTGACTCTATCACAGAAACTGCCAGTTGGAAACTGAACAAAACTGAGGTGTAACTTCTAGTTCACTAACTCAGGGCTGGGTCTTTGAGTCATTTCCTTTCACAATGTGCAAATCCCTTCTGCTTTCAACTTCCAAGCCAGCTGTCTGTCAACACCCAAGCCCAAAACATTTAATAGGACATGACCCCTTAGCAGGTGAAAGTGGAGCTTTTCTGATCAATGCTGGAAGAAATTACATTGTGACAGCTCTTATGACTCAGACCCATTAGGGTTTATTATCAATGTTTACTAAGTGCAGTTCTGAAATGATCTGGACTTACCTCACTAGATGGCAGCATTTATAAACTGATAAATGAAAGATGATTTATCTGCTTGGATTTAAAACATATTAACCAATCATTCAAAAATATAAATTATGAGGAAAGGGAGAATATGAAGGAGAAAGAAAAAACAAAATATTTTTATTCATGAGGTAACAAATAATCTCATTCCCCTAACACAAGCTGAAAAGTTCAAGCTGTATGGGGTATGGAACAGTAAGAGATATTTGTCTTCTTCAAGACAACGTTAAGAAGACAGACCCCAAGAAGTCTGACATCTTTCCATTCCATCATAATGTCTTCAGACATTGGATCATAAGAAAATATCTGAGTAAACTTTCTACAAATGTTTTATGGACCCATGGCAGTTTTGTGTTATACTTTGTCTGCTTTTACTCAGTAAAAAAGATCATTAAAAATTCTGCCAGGACTCCAAGAGAGCCAAACACTGTCACATAGCACAAAGAAATGAAATGCACAGAACCAAACCAGCAGCTGATACAATCCCATCACAGTCAGAAGAGAGCAATATAAACAGCTGAGGACAACAGACAAAGTGCCTGGGGTTTGGATGGGTGATCAGAGAAAACGGATAAAGGACTGTCCAAACAAGAAAACTGAGAGCCAGGAGAAATATGGAACAGTGGATTAGGAAAAGAGAGAGAGAGAGAGAGAGAGAGACTGGGAAAGAGCCAGAGAAACCTGAGGGACTATAAGCTACTTGGGAAGATGAACCTGGGAATGGCAGTGTGGGAATGGCAGGAAGATGCATCTGATAAGAAGTGCACGCAACGGTGTCGATGTGGGAGGTCTGGAACTGGCTGTGCAAAAACCTGACAAAGGTGGGGATCAGGACTGAGCCTGGGAAAGGCACCTGGCAAAATGGCTGGGAACCAGAGCTCAGAGAACAGACTTCAGGGCAGGAAGACCGAGAGAGGGAGACTTGGGGAACTGGAAAGGATCAGAAGGAAGTGATTGCAGTTAAGATCTCTGCAAACACAGTAAGACCATTTAGGGTTAGACAACAAGGCTGTAATGAGAAGTTTTGAGAAGACAAACAGATTGGGCCAGCACAAAAATGGAAGGGGAAGAGTTTTCTTTAAACAAAAACAATAGGAAATGGGTACAGAAAAAACTTCAGAGGGATATCCAGTGAAACCCCTCCCAAAGGCAGAATTACTTATACTAGAATGCGTAACTCATCTGTTTTCTAGTGGCTGAGCTAAACCAGCTGAATTCCTGCTCTCTTTTATCCTCAGTTTGGTGCTCTGACTAATGATAAACAGTACCTGAAACATTTCTCAGCTGCCCATGCAAGACAGAATTATAAAACACACATCCACTGCAACCAGGCATCTGGTAGAGCCTACAGTGGAACAGCGCTGGAATTGTCAGTAAGAGTATGCACCAGTTTTTGCTGCCCTCCTGAACTTACACTGGTAAAACAGCAAGAGGCTGAACTGCCTCGCACTATACACTGCTCTAACAAATGTGTCCCCCTTACAAACAGTTCAGGGGCTACAGGCTGGTTTATAACTGGGTGTGCATAGAGAGAGAAGTTGCTTGCAGTTAAATATTCCCACTTCACAGCTCCTCACTGTTGCAGTTTGCTCACAGAAGACAGCACGCTTTTTACTTTGTGTGTTTTCTGTGATACTGCATCTACAGGAGAAAAGAAAACTTTGGAATAGGCCCAAATAGGTCCGGCTCTCTTTTCCTACAATTCCATGATTACGCAGGAGAAAGCACATCCTGCTATTCCTCTGTGTGTGGACAGAAAAGAGGATTATCCTGAATGGCCACAGCTGCTCCTTATTTAGACATAATTTCATGATGGACTTGGACTCTGGGCCAAAGCCCACATACCTGAGCCCAAGCCACAGACTCACTCCATGGACTTTGCAGAGCCAAAGAGTAATAGTAATGATTTTCCGAGGTAAAATCATTCAGAGACTCCATACCAGCAGCAAAGTTTTGACTAAAAGTGAGCTAAAATTCAGACAGCTCAGAAGGTACATGCCCTTGCTTACACTTTCAGCAGCAGGTCTTGACTATACCAATTTCCCAACCTTCACCCTCTCACTGACCAAACTGCATTTTACTCTCAGTTAGTCCTGCTTGAGACCTCTGTGGCCGTCTTGTCTGAGTCACTGTAACTCCAGAAGGAATTCCTGAGTTCTTGAGTTCTCCCATTCTCTGCTGTGCATTATGTTCTTCTCTGACACGGGATTTAAAAGAAGGAAGGGGGAGAGTTTCTGCTTTCAGACCTTACCTCCTGTGAAGGATAGGACTGGCTTTAAGCAATCCCACATATTTGCCCCTCCAGGATGTAGTGCAGCAAACAAAGATGCAGAACAGACTTACATCATTTTCTAAGAAATTGAACATGCTTCTTTCAGCCAGTTCCTTTGACTCTTCAAATTTTTCTACTGCTTGTTTAACTTCTTCATCCGGTATCTTTCCAAAACGCTTCTTTTTATAATCATAATCCAAGCGGCGCCCCTCCAGTTTCTTCAAGTGATGCTAAAAGAGACAGAACATTTATGAGAAGGACCAAATGGGACATGCCCAAACAAACACATTGTGATCTAAGGAAACATCAGTGATGAATGCAAATATATGCAGACTTAAAGAAATACAAGGCTCAGAGACTTTGACAGTCCATCCCTTTGACCCAAGGCAGCACCAGGTAAATGTAGGGCCACATACATGAATGCAGTTTTAAATAAAGGGCCCTTTGGTAGCACTTGGGGTACTGGCAGCTTTGGTTTGCCTATCTTAGACATCCACCTCATGGACTTCACTAAATGTGCAACAGTACAGATTCTCTGAGCTGTTGAGAGAAGCAGGATGCAACCTAAATATTTGTGTGTCACCATATTCTACATGTAATTCAATTTTATGTCTTGAATTATCTGCAATATGACAACTAAAATTTAAAGGGTTATATTCCTCTCATAAAGCACTGCTCCAGCAAATCTTGTATTCTTGCTGCCCTTGTTAGGTATCAACTTGACACTTCTATCTGATAAAACTACACAAGCTTTTCTGTTGCCAAAAATCCTGGGACTGACAGGCTCACAGAATGGACGCAAAGTGACAGTACAAAATGCTCATTAAAGCTAACATCAAACAATTTCCTTTCAGCAGCTCAGAAGAACACAACTGAAAACAGTTATGCTTCAAAGGAGACAGCTACAGACATTACTGCAATCTTTTTGCTATGCTTTCCACATTCATTTATGTGTAAACAAATAAAAACTTTCATTTCTGCATTTCACTAGGGTATTAACTTCCTTATTACCCAAATCCATTGGAATCAACAGACTCAGACAAAGACTGTCTGGATTTCTTTGAATTGTCACATTGTAAACAAAAACACTGAAACACTTTACTCTAAAGGTTAAAAATGTGTTCCTTAGGGTCCTGTATTTTTCTTATATGGCACTTCAACATTTTATGACACTGTTCAGACCATTCTGTGTTTGCCCTGAAAAGCCTTTTTTCACAGTTATATTCATTCTCCATTATAAACAGCTTTAGGCTGACAGAGATGGTAAGATAGGATAATCACCAGCAGTAAATCACAGCCCACTCACATGTTCATAAGCATTAATAAAAATGTTCATTACCATAAAACAGCAGAAAAATAAACAATTTAATTCTTTTCACTGTGCTTGTACTGACTGTACAAGCAATATAGCAAATTGGATAAGTTAGACAAGAGAGAAATAGTCAGGCATTGATTCTAAGCAGATTTTGCCACTGTTTTGCTAGAGAGAAAATCTATTACAACAAAATTTATTTACCTTATTGCTTTCAAGAAAAATATCTCAGGAAACTAAGGTTTGATTTGATTCTGATTATTGCTAAGTGAAGCTCTACCCTGGAAAACTTACCCCAATCTCTTTTAAATCTTTGTCCTGCAATAACTGTAGAGGATCAATAAAATTTTGTTTGACATTAATATCAAGAGAGTCCTTCACTTCTGCCATTTGCTTCATGCTCTCACCAGCATCCAGTAGTGCAAGGCCTGTGGTAAAGAATAGGCATCTCAAGATATATAAAAGCAGAAAATTTGTCTTTTAAAACAGCCATTTCAAATAGGTATCTTTGTATCTGCTGCAGTCCCTTGAAGAGTAAAAAAGAAAATAATGCAAGTTATGCTTGTTTTCTATAAAAAACTGGAACTAGAAAATTCTTGTTCTGAATTTCATTTCAGGGTTTTTTTCCCTGACAGGTATCAGGGAAAAAAATTTTCTCCCTACTGTATTTGCATAGGTCATTACTAAGAAAGAAAAATCATCCAGTGTTACTGTTTATTTCTTTCTACAAGAATTTTTTCCCCCAAGTTTACTTCTCAAATTGAGTATAGTCATTTTTATACAAAGGTTAAAAGAAATAAATTGCATTTAAGAATCACCCTAAATTATTTAGGTTTGATGACTTAGAAATTAAAATGCTTAATAATAGGGATGATCAGACAGCATCAGTAACAGTGTTAACAAACCCACCTGCAAGAGAGGTGGACAAATGTGCAGGAGCATTCTATTTCTGAGCTGTATCAATCATCCCTTCATCCCTGCATTGAACTTTCCCCCTTACCTGCAGTGGCCAACTACACAGCTTATGTCAGTAGTAACCCTTTGCAAAGGACTTTATGCTGAAATATTGGCAGAGGAGATGCACAAACTCACCAAACATAGACTCATCGCCCAGCTCTCTGCCATACCGTATCATGCAGTCTCCCAGGAGTCCCTCAGTCTGGGGGTAGCCTGTGGTTTTAACTTGTCCTCTGATCTTTGACATAGTGTTCAGCATTCCCAGCTTGGCCCTGTATGCTAAGAGGGACATAGAAAAAGAAAAAAAAATTGAAGTGATTAACCAGTTTAAAAACTAATCTATTTAAAAAACAAGCGAAGTCACAAAGCTCATCTCAGACTGGTAATTTTTGTGTTGTCAATATCTCATAATCCAAAGTTGAAATAAGATTCCATTGAACAATATGGGTCATATGAAACTAGTCTTTATTCCCAACTGAAAAAGCATCACTTCTCCAGGCAAATATTCACCAACACTCACATTCCTTTGAATAGTCCTGCTTGTGAGCTCCTTGATTAGAAATATTGCACAAAGCAAATGCAGGACACAAGTACAGCCAAAGCCAACTTCCCCTCTCTCTGCCTCTTGCTAAGAAGAACTTTGCAGAACTCCACACAGAAACCTCACAATGATAACCTAATTAGCTTTTATTTACCTAGAACTAATTTCCAAGTAACAAAACAATGTTCATCGAAATCCAACACCTATTGTTCCTATCCTACCTGGATTTGGCTGAAGATACTCTGTGGATTTGGAGAGAAGCTCTGTTACAGCTTTATTAGTAACATCAATTTTCTGAAAAAGAAAAGTAAGTCTACTATGAACATTAAAAAATACATGGAAAGGCAAGGGCAATAAAAAACCCCACA
Source organism: Prinia subflava (assembly GCF_021018805.1). Taxonomy (NCBI): domain Eukaryota; kingdom Metazoa; phylum Chordata; class Aves; order Passeriformes; family Cisticolidae; genus Prinia; species Prinia subflava. The sequence goes on from NC_086261.1 coordinate 9,270,615, forward strand.
TAATTGTAAAAGCAGAAACTGGCAGTAACATTGTTTAATTTACAACACAACTCACCAGTGGACAGCAAACATCAATTTCATGTAAAATTCTGAACATGGATTTAAACTAAAAAGTACATTTTTTTACCAGGAGAAAATGTGGCCCAAGTAGTCAGATTTTTATCATTAATTTTATCAGATGCAAAGGCTTTGTGATATTTATAAAGCCCCACTAACACTGCAGGCTTCTCTAAACACCCACACAAGGGAAGGTTCCTCCTGATGTTCTGCACCCTTCTCGGAGGAATTTCTCTCCATTGTGGAGGGGGGTGGAGAGGAACCTGATTCCTCTGCTCACGTCTCTTCTCCCCTGGCTGAGCTGACAAGGCTCAAGGACAAATTTGCATTTATCCTTTTATCTTTCTGTTTGGAAGCACATTATAGGGTTTTCTCCCCCAGGTAAATCTACAATACCATTCAATCATTTGAGACACAAAATATTTTTGTTTCTGCAATAGCTTAATATTGAAAAACATGATGTGACTTTTCTTACCCTTTCCATCTCTTGAAATTCCTCATCTAACTTTGTTCCCTCTGCTCCACTTATTTTTTCACTGAATAACTGTAAAAAGATAAATTTAAACAAAAAAGGTATTGTTATTTATTTATAGAATAAATATCTCTGAGAGTTACAAGAATTGACTCCAGACCAGAAAATAGCCAGCATTTGAGGTTAACTATGCAGGACAAAAGTAAACAGTCTTAGAAGTGAAGCACTCCCTTCAAGAGACAAGGATACCTGATACAAATTTAGAACGAGCAAACAAAAACATGATTTTTCATGCTTGAAGAGTTTGTACTCTACTGGCATGACCTACACTGCAGATTTCAGCACAGGGACCAGACTGACTGCAGGTAAATCCAGAATAACCTTTTCAAGCGTGTCTCTGCAGCTCTGTACTTCTGAGTACCTGCTGGCCCTGTGTACAGTAGGTTCAGGGATGTAATTCCCATTCCTGCTGCTGGAGTTGTGTGCAATCCTGTGGAAGGAGCAGACTCGTGAAAAAGGCTTCACTGTGACTCACCTGTGAGACTGAGCACCTTTATGATCAAAACAATGGCAGGTGTTCAAAAACTCGAGGCACCAGTTTCAGATAGATTTCAGTAAACCTTCTGAAAAGGCTAAAAGTTAACCAACTTTTGTGTGAAAACTCCAGGCTGTCAGACGTGCCTGTGGTTCTCACTGAGTGACTCATGGCCAGGAATAAGCCACCATGCAGAACTCAGCCATCTGCTTCTTGCAGTGCACGATACCTGCACTGTGACAACATGAGGAGAAAGCCAGACCCTCACCCAGTGTGAAACAGCCTTTGAAGGCATCCCTCCACTACAACAGCGATTTAACACATAGTCAACATTAAATTCCTTCAAAAATACCTGGCATTTCTCTGTTTTGATGGGCTTTTATCACTGAAACTGTAACAGCATAGTGTGAAATCCAGGCCTAGCTCACTGACTGCTGCTGTTCCCCAAACCTGTCCCCAATAATGCGTTTTGTTTGTCCCCAGCACCTTCTAAAAGGGAATTCATCTCACTGAATTAGAAGGGCCTTGGGGACCTGCAAACCCTGGAAATGGGTCAGGGCTCTCAGCAGTGCAATGGTTCCCTGCTCACGGCACAGGTGTGGGGGGAGGACACTGCCCTGCCAAAAACCAGCAAGGAGCTGATGAAGCAGAGCTGGGAGCTCAGCAGTGGCTGACCTTGCATCAATATCACTGCTACCAAACAGTCTGAGACAGTCCTGCTTAAGGGAAAAGGTGAGATCAAAGAGAGACGTACAGCTAATTATTTCTATTGGCTTTACAGCAGCACTCACAATCTTCATGCTTAATATGCCAAGCAGCACACACACTTGTCAGGATCATTTCTCTTCCAGAGCACTGACGAATGAGCACAAAAGCAGATAAAACAGATGGAAGAGCCCGAGTACTGGTGAGTTCCTGTGGGTCATCATCTTGCTGCTGTAAGACATGACAGCAGAGAAGTGACCTGAGGTCACACATGGAGCAGGACACTGCCCTGGTCTCTGCAGGAATGTCTGAGGAGTCCTTGAGCAGACAGAGAGAGGTACATGACAAGGCTGCATGAAAAGCAGGAATTCCTATCAGGAATTCTGCAGCTCCTCCACAGTAACAGTTTCTGTCTCCTTTCTGGGCAGCGTTAATTCCAAAAATAATCAATGCATTTCCCCCAGCCTCACCCATGTCCTCTTTCTCCAGCAGGCAAGGAAGAGATCTGTGGTTTCCCAAAACCCTTTTCAAAGGCTGAGTGCAGTGGGGGAATCACTCTCCCCAGGCTGAAGTTACAAAACCTGTATTCAGTAGCAGCCCATAGGTGTCTCATTACAGATAATCCATTTATATGCTGGTGAAAAATAAACCTAATGAAGTAACGTGATTGCTTGACTGTGAAAGTGTAATCAATAACAGAATTCTAAATCTATTTTACAGTGACTTGTGGATGCAGCTCCTGAGAGCCAGCCACAGGATCTGCACACAGTTTCATACAGACTCTGAAGACAACCTAACACACACCTGGGGAAAAAAGTACTGATCATAAGAAAAAAAAAATTGTTAACATGCTTTCCCAGTTCTATGCAAACATTAAAGACACTGCAATTTGTAGCCCAAGGATGCATTTCTTCAATAGTATTTACCCTGAGCTCTAATGTCCTTTGAAAAACGACACTCCATAAAGAAGGATTCCTTAAAATCTGTGAGCTGATCTACCAACAATAAAAATTGGTATAAAGTTCTAATGGTTATAATTAAATTTTACACATCCACAGTTTATTTCATATTGGTATAATTGGGAATAGCTGTACTAGTCTCACATTTAGGTACAAAAAGGCTTTTGCTCTGATCATACTGAATTTAGGAGTTGTAAAACTAGCATCACCCTTCTTGCAATTAAAAGTCACAGGATACTCAATTAATTATTGAAACTGGATGCACAAAGGAGACAGCTGCTGGGTTTTACGTCCCTGAATATTTGCTGAGCATCATTTACGTGCATTATATCAAGCTGCAAACCACTTTGAACACAAATAGAGGATGCCCAGCTGAGGGGCTGTGTAGTTACATGGCAATATCTGTCAGGCTTTATGAGTCACCTCATCAAAGACAACACTGCTGCCATCACACAAGGCATGAACTCCAAGGGAGTTTGGAATTTCTTCTACAGGAAGAATCCTTCACCTCCAAATTCCTGGGCACCATGGATTCAGCACTGTTTGACTAGAGAGGGCCACAATTTGCAGCTGTGAAAAAAAAACAATTCCCACCAGGGGAGTCAGCACGTCCTTTGCTATTCCACTGCAGGTCAGAAGCTAAAGCCTTTCATTAGCCCTGTTTCTGGTGATGCTAACTAGGCTTCCTCTGGATCAAAACCTACACTCAGAGAACAGCTCTGCAACAGGAAAGATTTCTTCTTCTCTGGTGTCTGTTCAACTCCCTCTATCACACTTATATTAGAGCTGGTGAGAGAAAGAAAAAAGCAACAGAGCTAAATTATGAACATGAAATCAGCCATTTGTATTATCACCTCTCATCAGAAGTCACACGTGATAGCAAACTACCTTCAGTGGTAAAACTTGTATGATCTATATAATAGAAGACCTTTTTGCCTGAAGAAACATTGCAGTTTGTACACAAATGCTCCTTGCTTGTTACTTCTTGCTAGATCCTACTGTTCTTTTTAAAAATTGAAAAATCAAATATGACGTTGTTTTATAAACAACCTGAAAGTCTCTGGTGGGCTTATGTAGAATTTTATATGAAGAAAAATGCGGAATAAAACAAATAGGCTTTGAAAGAAACCCCTCCAGATATTATGATTTCTATTTTAGTTCTGTATATTCAGTTCAGTACAATTCAAAATGCAACCTGCAATTTTGTTACAGTCTTAAAAGACTAAATATTTATCTGCTAAGGCATTTATATTCCGAGAAATTCTCTGAGAAAAAGATTTTTCTATAAATCTAATATTGGGATTTTGTTCTCAAGACAGTTTTTTGGGGCTTTTTTCAGATAATATAATTTTCTTTTGATGTGTTTTGTTATGATGAACCATTGCCTCAACCCTGGCAGTGTTCAAAACCTGGAGAAGGCTTTGAGTAATCTGGTCTAGGGGGAGGTATCCCTGTCCATAGCAGGGGGTTTTGGGACTGGATGAACTTTAAGGTCCATTCCAGCCCCTTTCCACTCTGTGATTTCATGAACACAGCATGTGAGCAGTCTATACTTTAAAATAAAATCTACAGCTCACTAAACTCTAAACTAAAACTGTCTCAAGATTTAAAATAAAAATACTGAAAAATTATGTTAAGAATATTAAGATTTATCCCTACTGCACAGGGATAGTACATTTCTCCATAGTTATATGGATTAAAACAAATAAGCTTCAGAAAAATGCCACATTTTACTAATGTTTTGTACATCACATCCACTGAATTACACTAATTTTTCATATTTCACTACGGAAGGTTACAGAATATAAGAAGCTGCCAAAAATATCCCAGATCAACAGAGAGCTGATAAAAGTCTCAAAACAATTACCCTATTTTTTTTAATATATCCACTGGGTATTTTATAATACAAGTCAATGGGATTCTTGCCAGGCAATACTTGCACACATGCTCTGACCTTCTGTTTCCCTTGTTTTGCCCCTCCTTTGCAACACTCACTTACTCGGATTGAACCATCACAGTTCTTTTGTTGTTATTCAGCTACTGTTGAAAGAAGTGGCTGGCCAACAAAACTCTCTTGTACATACCTGTCCGGGAAATCAGCCTGTGCTATTTACAGGCTGAATGAAAGGTATCATATTCTATTAAAGGCTTAAGAGATTTAATGACTCTTTACAAAGTTACAGCATTTATTTTGTTCTGAAGGACTGGCTGCTGAAATTATCTGTTGAAACTTTAATGGAATATAAAATTCCTACATTTGTCATAAATATGCACGCTGTCAAACCCATGAGGCAAAACCTAGATTTTTTTTATTCTGATAAAAAAGCCAAGGCTATGAAAAGATTTTAAATTTATTTTCCCCTCTCTCTCTAAAAAGGAAGCAAGTAATCAACTGGGAAAATGAATAGATTCATCCCAAAGTTAACACACAGAGAGCCAGGAAATAATGTAACTGTATGGCTACATTTCCCATAGAAACAGAACTGGGCCAAACTGCACAAATGCATTAAATACATCTTAAATACAGTACCTAGTACAAAATACTACATTCCAGTATGGTTAACACATAATAGTTACGCTTCTCTTAATAAATCATTAGAAGTTCCAGCAATTTCCCTGCAGCCATGTAAGCATTTGATTTGGTTTAATGCAATGTGACAACACTAACAGGTTTCTCAAGGATCTTATTTATGCTTGTAATAAACAAAGGGAAGAATAAGGTGGCTGGCAGGACAAAGTTGAATCTCCTTGCAGTGTTCAGCATCCTGAGGGGAGGGAGAGATTTTCTTCTTTGTCCTCTTCCAGAATGCTCTATCAGATTAGAGACCAAGATTTCAGCCTTTTATCTATATCAAAAGCAGTTTAACCTCAAATATCTGTAATTCCCTGTTTTGTGCTTCCAAGTTCTTACTACAATGCTATGCATATGACTTGTTTTTCTTCTTTCCTGATTGCTATATTTCATATACATTGCTAACTCCCACAGTCAAAAAAGAAAAAGGTTACCACTAGTTCATGTACTGCAGACCACCACAAACTTGACCTACAACACAGCCTCATGTCTTACATCTTAGTAAACCTTTCAAGGAATAAGCACTGGCAGAGCCAGCTGCACAAAGCCTGCCACCATGATAGAAAAATATTTTTTTAAAAAAAGAAAAAATATTTTTCTTTACTAATTAGGTGAATGGGGAGCTATTAGGCACCCCTGTGATTGAGTTCTAGAGATTTTCTAAAGGTCTGGATGCTCAGAAGAAACAGCAGTGCCCCACACTGAGTAACTAAACTAAGATGCACATTTCTAAATACAGATCTAAACAAAAGACTAAAGAAACATAGTACTTGGCCCTTGGGTACAAAATTATCTGCAAATGAAAATGGGTAATATACACCTAAATAGATATTTTCTCCTAAAATATCCCTACAACAATAAAGGAAAAAACCAAACTATTTAAGTGTACTGGTACTTGGACCTCTTCTTTTAATTAAACTGACATAGCTCATTCTATCCTAACGCTTTGGAGAAAATACAAATCCCTCATTTTAGAGGTTAAGCACCCAACAACGGCAGGAGCTCTGGAGTCACCTCAGTACGGTTTGTTTTCAAAGAAAATAAAAATTCTCTTCTCTGATGTACTTTAAAGAAAAAAGATTTATTCTGCCCTCCAAAATAAATAGAGGGTCTACTACAAAGTGCAGATGTTTCAGTCACACAACTGCAGAGCACTCTGGCTCACCTCCACCAAATCATTGAAGTTCATCCTCAATAGGTGCTAAAGTGCTTTTCTGGATGAAGCCCCGAGCGCTCAGCACCTCGCAGTGTCAAGCTCAGAGGGTCATCAGCTTCACATGAAGGATTTTGTAACTTTTTCTTCTACTAAACTTTCAGCTAACAGTGGCACAGATTTCCCTAAAGCATTTGGTAAAATTGTAGAAGAGATTTCTGACAGCAGCAGCAGGAACTGGGGTTTTTTTGGAAAAATTAATCAAGCAGCTGAATTGGGTCCTACTGCTATTTAATCAAAATTATGGTGTGCAAGAAGCTGTGCCCTAGAAGTCAAATACTTTCTATTGCTCCCATGGTTGTGTAAGTGCTATAAAACATCTCTGAATTTAACAATGCTTGTACACAGGTATTTAAAAAAGTGCAGCTTTCTCTTTTGGTAACGGTTCATACATAATTATAAAACATAATAACATTTTGGAATTTATGTGAGACATGAACACATTAAAAATTATAATCATATTGAGGATACAAAATTCAAGCAGCAGTCTGTCAGTACCCATGGCAGAATACACTTCTACAGAAATTCAGGAAAACAAGAACATAAAACTGGATGATTCACCCATAATTCATTACCTATAACAAGCAGCTGAACCAGAACTCCAGAAAACCACATCCATGGCCAGAGGAATTCATATCCTAATGTTTCACTGAAGATGTCTATTCGCAGATATTTAAAGTAGAAACATAAAGAACTGCAGGACGTTCAAACACACTTCAAACACACCTCATGACTGTGCTCACACTATCAACTTCCTTAGGGATTTCTGATGGATCCAACAGCAAATCTTGTTCCAGCAGCCAACAAAATTAAAATACAAAAAATATTACTATTTTTGTGAAATATAAAGGATTTTAAATATATGTAGAGAAATGTGTTACATTTAGAGACACATCATGATAAATATTAAAATATTTTTACATATTTTCTAATGTTAAAAATTTCATACAAGTTATGAAATATAAAAAAATCTAAGTCCCATTTCATTTTTCAAAGCTCAGCTTTTGGTAGGAAATTCCTTTACACAAAAAAAAAAAAAGACACCAAACCCCAGGCCATCTAAAGGACACCAGGAATCTCAAGGGCCTGTTTCCCAAGAAGGAAAACATACTTTTTCTACCAAGAGATCTCTGAATCATACAAACAAAGTTTAAAAAATGCATGAGAGTACTGCCAGAGTGTTTATATTCACGAAGAACATTCTTATCTCACTAATATTTATGAACCCACTACTACTTTATTACTTGTAACTTCTCAGGCAAACAGGAGCAACAAGAACACAGATTATTTTTAGGAAGACGGATGAACTGAGTTACACAAAGATATGCCAGCTAGAGAGGAATAGAAGAGAAAGGTGTTTGCAACGTGGCTTGCCTGGGACGGGGCATCCCAGGGTGGCCCCAAACACCTTTCCCACATGGAGATGTTCTCTGAGCTGCCAGGGGAGCACAAGTTCAGCAACAAGCACTGCTGAAGGGTCCTGTGCAGATCCATGCCAAGCATGAATATTCAATCTGCTTTCTAACACGGAGCAAACTCTTCACAGCTGAGCATGACCCAAAGGGTAGAAGAGCCCAGCCAGGCAATCAGCTGAGACCTCTACAGTGAACCCTCCAGCTGGCAGCACCAACAGGAATGGTGCCAGTCCATCAGAGCTGCCCATGTGCTCCTGCAGAGAAAAGTGCCCAGGGACACCCGGGAATGCCGGGCCTGCAGCTCCCAGTGCAGTCACTGAGCAGCCGCGGCTGGCGAGCGGCAGCAGCAGGAGGGGCAGCTCCGATCTGCTCACAGAGGAGATCCAGCAGTGCACTCCAGGCACTCTGGGATCCAGCAAGCCCTGACACGCACTGGTACATACAGGAAGCTGAGCAATGACAGCAGTCCCCACTGATGGCAGAGTTTCAGCAGACAATCCAGATACATCTCACCATCCATGATGTCTTTAGGCAAAACCCCCTCAGCAACCCATCAGCCAAGGTTCTACTTTCCCACTGATTGTGTGAGACACTCAGACCTATGCAGACAAGGATTTTTGCTGCTTTCAACTCTTTTATAAACAGCTGTGCTGTACCATTTAGTGTGAACTCTCCTAACTAAGATCAACTTGTATGAATAAGGACTGCTGAAGACACCGGGGTACATATCAGTGTATTTCATCAACTTAACAGCCTTTGCTAGGGAAACCCCATTAAAGAAAAAGGAAAATGCACAGATGCACAGAGCCCAAGAACATCACAAATAATGTCAGTGGTTGAGTAATGTGTCTTTTCTTGAAGAAGGACTTACACAATCCAAAAAAAAAAAAAAAAAAAAGGAAGAAAATAGTTTAAAAGGTTAGAAGGTTATTAGTAAAACAGCCTGATTTTATGTAGTCTAAACAGAAGATTCTGCCATGTGGGAGGATTATCACAACAGAATTTTTTCAAACAAGAAGGGCAGCCATTTCCACCAAGCCAATGAGTACACAAAGATCTGCCACACATTGTCTGTGATGTGGGTATCTGACCAGAGCTCTAAGTTCCCAGCATCCTTGCAATTCTTTCTGCTGACAGGAACTCGGGATGCATTAAACAGCTTTTGATTCCTGATTTTTCAAGAAAAAGAAAACAAAAAGGAAACAGACCTGAGTATATTAAAGGTCTCGGCAGATCAAAAAATTCTGTGCATGTGCTTTAGAAACTCATCATCTCTCAAGAAAGCAGTAAAAGATATAGTACCACCTCTTGGTCTCAGAAAAGGTCTACAATCAAATAGGTAAGATGAAGTACCTGGCATTAAACAACTAAGTCATCTGTAAAAACAGGCCAATATGCCAGACATGGTCCTGCATTTTATGAAAGTCAATAATAACACCTACTGAAAGATTTATTAATCAATTTGATATTTGCTATATCTGTTTAAAAAAAAATCATCTAATTTCTTTGACAGTGATACTGACAACTTACCACATATGATACCTGTGCTCTTCCTAGTGTATTTCTTGTATGTAACCTTTTGCCAGAATTAGGCACAAAATTACATATGGCTTGGTTTGGGTGTGTTTTTTATTAATTTAGTAACTGAATTCTAGCTCTGATACCGCTAAAAGTTGTTCTACAAATAAGTCTATGCCAGAAAGAGAATTTTAAGTAGGGTCAGGAATGCTGGGCACTTGATGTTCCTTAGTCAACACTCAAAATCCTGTACCCAGCTGATTTAGTCTGCACACAATCATGCAGCCTTTCAAATTAACCTTATTAACCAAATCCAGCCAAAGTATGTGTAAATATAGACTGTTTAATCTAGACTTACAAAGAAGTCTGCACATTGAAAAGGGTGCTGTCTCTTGCTCTAAGCAAGCATGTCCTTTGAAAGGTCTTAGCATATTTCAGAATATTTTATCCTCACGATGTAATGGACAGCCTCACCCTTTCTGTGACACTCCAAAGGTCTCGAGTGTCTCATGAAAAGCAAGCCCATGCTACTTGTGCTGCTTTTCCACATGTTTGGATTCCAGACTTTCTGCTCGCAGCAAGAGCTACTTTTAAGCTGCTGCTATAGCTTTGGCTGCTTCAGGAAACACAGGGAACAAATTCATACAGGCTGAAACCACACAATCAAGCTGCTAATACAACATTAACGTAGGGGAGGAACTAAAAGACTAAATACTTGAATTTGGGTTAAACTGACCTGACCTTGGCCACACAGTAAACAACTGCTAACTCTGAAATGAGAATGCCAGAGTCCCAGATTTTCACTCTTTGCCCTGAGGAATGAAGTCTTAAATAAAATATTCTATCTGTATTTCTGAGCAGACAAAACAAGGGAGAGTTATTTTTATGGGACACGAATTGTGAGTTGCACAATTTATTTATTATGGGAATACAATTTATTTATTGTGAGAATGTAATTCCAGATTTTGTCACGAAAATTAAGAGATGTACATTCTATGCAAGAGAGATTTTACTGTACACAGTCTGTAGAAAAGTCTTTATATCTATTTTCCATGTTAAAATAGATGTGACTAGATGATTTCAAGTTTTCAAATTTTGAATGATAACACTTAAATTCTGCAAAATGACATGTCAAAGGACATTCTTTTCCTTGCAGATCAGAAGGCCCAAGGATTAACAACTTTTTCTTTTGCTTCAACAAATACAGGCAAGTAATGAAAAACAAGAATAAAACAAAAAAATTATAGGAAAAGAAGGTACAAGCATAGAGGTATTTGTGAAATAATTCAGTGGTTGGAATGCCATTTCCTGCTGAATTTTATATGCTTTTTCTTCAAAATAATAGAATTAATCAACAGCTTTTATACACACACACATGTGCATATACACACTCCCATATTCCCTTGAGTAAGCCAAGAGGTATTAAAGACCTGGATGCTTTTGAACACCCCACCAAGTGCTTGTCTAAATCTCTAGGCATGTAAATACTTCTTAAGAGTCTGACCCAAGAGACTCATCAGAGAAGCACACAGGACTCAACACTGCCAAGATATGAGCTCTGTTTCATTTCAGATTCTAGTCATAAACAGCTGAGAGCAGCTAAACTACTACTACTGCATTACTATTACTTAATGTCTTCTTCTCAAGAAATATTTTGTCCTTGAGTTTTGTCTGGCACAGCAGAGCAAAGGCTTCTGTTATTTACATTCAAAAATAATTGCCAGATAGGTTGTGGGTATTTTCTTAATCAGCCTATACATCCAAATCATAGAACCAGCAGTATGCCTTAGGGCACATGCAGTTTAGGGCAGCTGCTGTGTATGGTCTACACTCACCACAAAGAGAACACTACAGAAATTGCCAATATTTAAACTATTGCTCGGCTATGGAGTTACCTGCACATGCTTGGACCCATCACTTTCTTGCAAATTACAATGTATATGGCAAGATCCACAGTACTGGGGCCTAATACATTTCAAACAGGATTAAGAATTCTGACAATCAGCAAATACTTTTTCACAAAACTAAGCTAGATGTTTAAAAAGTACACAAAAAAGTTGAATCCTCTTGAAACAAGGTAGACTTGCACAACAAAGCTCAGCTTGATGGCTCCTGCTTGGCAGCACTCTGCTAGAGCAAATGAAAAGATAATTTTTGCAAAGAAACACTGCATGATTACTTGTAAAGTAATGGCAATCCTACCTACCCAAAAGGCACATGTAATAATATTAAATTATACACAAAAGTCCCATTTTTACAGCATCCTTTTTTTTTGCAATGAATGCACTGATTTCTTCCAGGAGTCCACTACATGCCTCCTTTTGTTACTTCTCAAATCTCAGTGCTTTGCACTTGCAAAATTCGCTCAAGCTGGCACTTCTCTCACCAGTGTGACCGGTGCCAGAGTTTGCAAAAATGAAGTTTTAAAGGAAATCATGGCAGATATTACTGCTTTTGAAAGAATATTTAATACTCCATAATAATTTAATTGCAAGTCCTATTTAAAATATTAGCACTTTAATTTCCTGTATTTCATTTGTGAACCTATTTGAATTTAGCTCTATTTTCAAAGAGGTTTTCTACAATTTTTTCTTTTAGCCTGAGGATCCCAGTTTCAGAGCCTCTGGTGAGAGGTGGCCCGAAGTTGTACCAACCATCACAATTCAGAGACTGGAGAAGAGCTACAGGAATGGCAAGCAATCCCTGGCAAGAAGGGATGGCAGCAATTCAGAGCATTCCCCAAGCAGCCACTACCAGCCGGGTTCCCAGGGTCCCAGTGACAATTTAAAGACTCCTGAAACTCCTCTGCACGGCTGAAATACAAACACTGCTTGCCTTCCTGGGAGAGAGACGGCAAAACTGATGCTCCTCTGGCCCATCAAGGTTAAATCAATGCCACAGGTTCAAATACCAGGACAAAAGCTGCTCTTTGTTAGGGTATCATCATTTCTGAGATTGAGAAAGAGTTTGGCTCAGTGCTCAAAAACTGAAACAAGAAGGGAAGGATAGAGCAAGGAAATGACTTTGCTACTGCCACTGATTGTATTCGCCCCAGCTCTGTGCCAGGGCAGTCAGCTCTGTTCAGGCTCTTACCTCGTGCCTCAGGTTTTCCTGGCAGTGCTCTGGGTGTGCTCACCTCACCTTGCAGCACACAAGGGCAGAGCTGTCACTCTCACCCATCTCTTGAGTATTTCTACTAAGCTTTTTAAGTTTTCTCTCTCACGGAGACATTAAGGCAGCTATGCATCCTGAGAAATGTTGTTTTCTCCTCATTTACTCATCACTGGTATCTTAGCACCTTTCCTTTTTCATCTTAGTCTCTTTTCACTAGCACTGCTTCCAGTTAGTTTGTTTTTCTCTCAGTTGCCTCATCCCCCATTATCATTTACCTCTCTTTGCCTTAGGTTCCTTTCAGTTTCTGTTTTGTTCTAATCTAACACTTCTCTCCATCTCTGCTGGATGCATGGCCTGCTCAAAACCTGAGCAAATCTCATACACACACACACTTTTTCCAGAAGAAGGTCTTATCATGACATTTGTCCAACGCTCAGCCCAACTCAGAGGGACCATGAATTGTCCAGCTGTTGTTTCATTTTTCTTGCATAAGGGTCAAGAAAAATCTTCCCACGGCTAGGAGCAGTGGCTTGATAAACTGTTAAGAGAAATGACACTTAGGCAGGAAATGAAACATTTTAGAATGACCAGTTACTTTGTGCATCTCTGGATGATAAAAATTCTTTCAGCCTTCCATCCTAAATATTCTCTCTCACGAGCCAGCCTCTCCTTCCCTTTTTCCTGCTAGTGTCTCTTTTCTGTTCCCATCAAGAGATGCATGTACTTTTGTTCTCCTCAGTGCTCTGTTCAGGAGCCATTTATGGGTACACTCTCATGTTCTTTTATCAAAGTACAAGACTGGTTTATCCTGGTAATTTATAATTTCAGCTCAAGGTTAAAAGAATAAAGAGTCTTAGGACAGAAATACTGTAAAGAACAGCCAAGAGAAGATCATGTACTTGCTGTTATTTTGAGAAACAGAAAATAACAAAAGGGGCAGGAAGAAAACAGCCAGAAAGAGATAAAACTACCTTTGCTTTCAAGTACAGTTGCAATAAACCTTTCCTTGAAAGCCCACTTTCTATCAGCTTTGCTTCCTATCACATAGATATGCACCCTTTATGACTTCACATTTCATTAAATTTCACCTTCTGCCTTTAAATTGCAAAGGCACTTTCCCTCAGATGCCCGGACACCTGAACTTAAGAACACAACAGATAAGCATCAGCACTTGCACCGACTGTGCACACTTGCCAAATGGTTTATACAGTACTGACTGCCAGGCTCAGAAAATACAATACACCTTGGCTCTAAACCACCTGCAAGAGTAAAGGCTTTTGATTAGAAATCTCTCACTTAGACAAAATATCATCAGCATGTATTAAACCTTTCATTTTGTAAATGGGACTTGAGTCTCCTCCTGCCTTAGACCTGTCAGCAGCAAAACACTTTTTGATTTAAGCTTCAGGTGAGACCTACAGCTCTACCAGGTAAAGTTAAATATATGAGCTAGAAGTATACAGAATATTTAATGTAATTGCAGCAGAAAATGTTTAAAGGAATGTATTCCACCACTTAATAAACCTAAAAGGCTAAGTCCTTTCTCTTATAATGCATACAGTATTTGTTTTGAGATAACTTTCTTTACCAAGTTTTGTGAGAGAAAAATATTAAGCAATCAGTAATCACATGCAGATAATTATGGCAGGACCCTCAACTGTAGTTGTAAAAAGTGTCTTTTATTTGTTTCCCATAACATAGAGCAGCTTTTCTTTGCTTCCAAATTACACATATTCCTTATTCTTTTTAACCACTAGCACAGGGTTTAAACATTAGCCACTGAACAGTGTGAAAGGAAATGTGTTGTACATTTAAAGGAAAGAAGAGCAGCTGTCACAAAGCAGACGCTTGATTCCAGCCACAGAGACCTAGAACAATATCTCCATGGCAGTGGCCCAGTGCTTGCTCCAATAAAGAACAATTCAAACACAATTCTTCCCCCTCTGCTCCCCCATGGTCTCTTCACAAATGAGCTGGACCACCCACTGATTAATGGAACTTGTTATTAACTTACCCAGACAATCTGCTGCAGTAATATCATTATCCTGAAATTGGACTTTTACCTCTGGGTCCTACAGGCTCTTAAACCAGCTGAACTGGGGGACAGCCACTGCTTCTAGGTCTGTAATTCTGAGACACACAGCGATTGTCTAAAGTCTTAAATGCTTTAAACTTGAAATCCCTATCAGACTTGGCATCCTTCCCAGGTAACTACACTGGCTTTCTGAGTGTACCCACTAACACTGCAATTTTCACTTTAACTGCTTGACCACACCAGTGGGATGAAAAAGTAAGAAACACAGGCTTCACAAAGGCACTCCTAAACCACAGTGCTTTTACACTTGATGCCTTTGGTAGCTACTGAACTTTGGAGGCAGCAAAACCACTGAGAAGCACCTTCCAGAAACTGTGTCCATCCCATGGCAAACTCAGTTTTTCAGTACACATCACCTACTCCTCATCTATAAATCCAATTTGTGGCTAAATCCAGACAAAGTTCAACAACAACAAAAATAAAATTCCTAAATAAAGCCTTCATGTCTATGCCACTGCGTAAACCATGGAGCTGCAGTTACTCCCTCTCATGCTTTCTCCAGACTTGTTCCAATTCTCTGCACAGACAGATTTCCCACTGCCCTTTGATGACTTCAAATGTGGTCCTTCCAAGCAGCACTAAATGACCTTTCCTACCTACTGCAACTGTTCAGTCATAAACAATTGTTCTGCAGTATGCCCAAATAAAATACAGTTCTGAGGCCAGTATTTCTACATATGACAAAACAGCCACTCCAGTTTGACAACTATACTTAGTCTTAAATCAAATCTAAAAAAGTATCAAAAAAGGAGAGTAAGATACTGAACCCTAAGAAAAAGGAAGCAAATGGCACCAATCAAAGAGAGCATTAGCATGAGATGTACATATACCAGTGCAATGCTGTCTATGGGCTTAAATTAGATGCATATAGATATTGAAGAAAACCAGTATCATGGACAAAGGACAGTCTTGTCCATATATGAATCAAGTACAAGACTCTAGACTCTATAATGTGATTTTGCATTTCTATAGAGAGTGACTCATTTTGCACCAGGCGGTGACACATCACACTATTACTGAGCATTTATTCCAACTTGTCTGCTACAGCTATTCTTTAGCACATGTATTGTACAACAAAAACTACTTTGTACTGCAAAACCTTGAACTCTTCCTGACAAACCTCCACTGTTTCCTAAAGAGCTCAACAATGATGCTTACACATGCATTTATACATCTGGAAATTCAAAGTCATCATTATTGTCCACATCTCTAAGGGAAAGCATCTTTGTAAGAATTCAAATGTAATAAACTAACCTATCTAAATTTTTGGACACAGACACATTATTTGCTCTGCAAGCCTACTTAAAAAATGTAACAGTGTCAGAGTCAAGACTGAGTCTGGTTTTTATTCCATGGATTTTTATTCTAAACTATGGTCCTCCATCTCATTATATTGGCAGTTGCTTGTCCAGCCAATATAATGAGACAGGATGTGCATGAGAACTGCAGACAAGTGGAGGTAGTGGGTGCCTCCCACAGAGACAGCCCATCCTCCTCAGGGTGACCAGGACAAGCAGCACCTCAGTACCTGTCAGAACCATTTTCTGCTCTCTTTCAGCATCTTGTTTCAGGTACAACTGGGCAATATTCCACCCTGTTTCCTCTGCACGGAGAGGTGTTGGAGCTGTGTTACACACTGCGTGCATTCCGCTGGCTGTTACCACATTAACACTTCTTCCTCCCTCCACAGGTTCCCAGTGCAAAATTCCACTTGGCAGCAATACCATTCTCATTTGGCCTTAAAACAATCCCCCTTTCTGAAGTTGTTCCCTGTGCTTATGAGGAAGGTGTGGTTTCCTTTTGACATATTCATATATACCCACTGCGAAGATGAGAAAGGGTGATTGTACTATAAACCAAAATCCTTAAAATCAGAGATTTAAATAATCCCTTTACACATTTCCTTTCCAAATAATAGGAGAACCTTCCTTATTATCTTCTTACTCCTCACTCCTGTGTGATTAAAGATGTTTCTGTATTGGATGTCTCTTATGACTATATTTAAAAACTGCTTTTACATATGCTAATAAGTAATTGTCAAAGAAGTCCCTTAAAACGTTCTGTTTTGCCCAGAGTATTGTGAGCTCTGGTTAATCCACCTGAAAGCTGCTCACACATTGGAGCTGGGTTGATTTTGAGACAGATAAGCTGCCTTTAACAGCTTAGTGTGATCACAAAAGCACCCAGAGCTGACTCAAGGAGGTGGACAGGACCTTACCCTGAAGGCAGAGCAAGGCTACCACAGCCTGGATTTAGGGTGATGCAAGTCCATTGAACTTTATGCTGCACCTGATGGCATCCAGCTGTTAAATCTGACTGCACAAACACTGCTCCTGCACATGCAGTGGGAAGGTGTGGTACAATGAAGGGGTCTGACTTCTTTAATGCCCTCTCTGCCCTAAATCAGTACGCTTTATGTTACCTTGTCCATTCTGCTCACTTCATACTGAGTGATGCAATTGCCACCAGTCTAGTGAAAATCTATGCTCTGCCTTGTCCTAGAGAATGCTGGCATATTGTCAGTCATAGTTCTGGAAGAGAGCACTACTCTGATTCATAGTTCCTAAGAGTAATTGAATACACTTCATGTTCCCAGAACATTATGTGACCATTTCCAGCACAATGCCCTGGAATTAAACCCAGAAACTGGATCCTCCACTCTTTTCTCAGGTTAAACTACCCTAGCTTATTCAGGAAGATGGCTCCCACTGGCTCTTGCGAAAGTTAACATTAAATACATCACTGACTGTAGCACAGGCCCGAACTCAGGAGGGTCTAATCAGCTTTCAGCACAGACCTATCCACAAACATAAAGCTGTACAAGCATTTTACAACTTACTGTAACCATACCCCAGTGTGGCACCCTGTAGCTGGGTCCTGCATGAAGTCTGACTAGGTTAGAGTTGCTCTAGAATAGTCAATCCCACTCTTTTTCTGGGAGAGTAACATGCTGTTGTTGGTATTTCTTTCACACCATTTGAAATAAACAAACAAAAAATCCTAGTTTGTCAAATAGGAGAGATCAAGCAACATAAAGATCATAGCCTGCATATGTAGAACAAGAAATTGAAATCCTTAAAACATGCAAATATTTTTTCTTCTTAAAACATGTAACTGCACTGCATAATTCATGTCCACCCAATTGCCCTCTCCCGTTTCCACCACCAGAGATTTCTGCTTATTTCTCAGCTTTACTGAAAATCCATTCAAATACAAATCAGCTGATCTAAAAGTTCTTTTTATTTTTAAGGCTGAATACATTGGGCCATCTTATTAGCACACCAACCACTTACACATCTTCAATGCCCACATGCACAATTAGAAATATCACTTAAAACTGATGTCAGAGAGCCCTGTCAAAGAGCAGGGTAAGTCATGGATAACCTAATTCAATTTCTGTAAAGGCAGAATATACTCACATCACCTTTGCTGAAGTCACACCTATTCATTTACATTCAACACCAAAGCAGTTTATTTGAGTCTTAGTAATTTCTTGGCAAATAGTTTTAAGCACCAGTGCAGACTAACTACAGGAGAAATAGCACAGACAAGATGTGGGCATTTTTAACAGTGACTTACAGCTTTAAACTCAAAGTCTATGTATTTGGGCCAAATATTTTTAAACTTGTAAAAGTTCAAGAGCTCCTGACACTAAAAGATATGTTGCAAATATTTAGGAGTACTAGTTTTAAAAGTTACTATACAACTATATATTTACCTAAAGTAAAAATTTCTTTGGCAATGCCATTTAAAGTGACAGTTTTAGTGAATCCATTACCAGCAAAAATGTGGTCAACATCATTCACTACAGTGCCATAGGTGAGCTGTGCAGAGGAAGCAGATCAAGATTGTCAACAGAAGCTGTACACAGCCAGACACACCAACAGTCAAAACTTGTAATTTTAAGTTGATTTGCTTTAGAATTAACCTCACCTTAGCATGCAATTTCTCATCACCAGGTCTGCATGTTTATCAGCAAGTCTACTTTTTACGAATGAAAAGTGACAAATAATCTGTTTATTGCTCTTTCAGAAACTACTTTCCAGACAGTAATTCCTACAGAATCCCATTCTACACAATCAAGTTAGAAATTTGTCCTGCAATGTTATTAAACTACTGCTTACGTGTTTTAGCACTTCGACAAGCTGTATGGATTTTAAATCACTATAAAATGGACTGAGAACTCCTTCTCCTACCCTTCTTACTGCACATTATTTTGATTTAAATGGCACCATTCCTACTTATCTGAGCTGCCAGTCCTGTAGCTTCCTGTGCTTTTGGTACAGTGTGAAACACCCACATTCTTCTGCCACACAGTCAGTCCCCATTACTTGCTACTCAAGGCAATCCACCTGGTTCTGCTGTACCTGGATTGCACACTTTCATTTTGAATCAGCAAGCATTGTCTGTGCTGCTTGAGAGGTTTCTTTGTTTCTTTCTTTCTTTCTTTTTAAGGCATTTTAGTTCCCAGTTTTCCCAAGTCTAAGCTCACATCCAGCATCAGAGCACTGTGAAGCAAAACACTTTCAGTTCCTGGGTCTACTACAAATGCAACTGAATTTTTAATGGTCTTAAAAGTCTCATTCCTCAAATATTTTGAAAAATCCATCAGTGTGTTCCTAGCAGCGCTGCTGAGTTAGCTAGGATCCATGGAGGCCCTTAGAAACACTACCCATGGGAATAAAGAACTTAAGATATCTTACTCTTTGCTAATGCAACCTGTGCTCATCATGAGTTGGAAAACCCAAATGGAACAAACAAGTCTCAAGCACTTTCTTACGTCAGAAAGTTTGCAATAATCCAAGCTCCTTTCATTCACTTCAGAGAAAACCTCCATGTATGACAGCGAAAAGTGAAGGAAAACACCCACAAGCATCATTTCATTACTTTGTTCTCCATGACTAATTTAGAAAGGAAGTCGCTGTACATTTTGCTTTATTTTCGTAACTCCATTTCAAAACATGCCAGTGGTTTTAGACAGCAAGACATTGTTACACACAACACCACAAACTCAAATGCAATAGAGGGTAACAACTGGTGATAACAGGGCTCCTCAGCTCCATGTCTAAGAAAGACACACACTGTCCTGAATCTCCACAAGACACAATTCTTTCTAGCAGTTAGAGCAGCACTGCAGAAATGCACCACTGACTTCATCCATGGAGACAGAAAAGAACTTCCCTCAGCATGCACACAGAATTGACTTCCACTGTTATCAAATTAAACAAATGACAGAGAAAACTGAAATAATTTCCAAGGATAACTGACACACAGAATACAGACCCCTGCAGAATTCCCCAATGAGCTACAAAGCACTAGTGCAAATGAGGTCAAAAGGCTCTGTCCTTCTCTGGGGGGACACCTGGCTTTGCAGCAAGAAATTCCTACAAAAAAAGGCAGCACATCCATCAGCAGCAAAACAAGCCAGGTCCCATGAAACAAACCTTTAACCACAGCTGAAGAGATCTCTGAAGGGACACTTAATCATCAAACTCACAATGAAAATGCCACAATTGTTGCATTCTCCGTATAAAACAAGGCATTAATATGGCCCTTTGAATCCTAGGTAGTTACTACAACATACAGAGAAAAAAAGCAAGTAGGGATTATCCAGAAGCAAAAGCCATAGAATGATAAACAGTTAACCTTAAAGGTAAATAACAGTTGCTATGTTCCAGGGCCTCAGGCAGTCATCCAAGCAGATCACACCAAACACAGAATTCATCCTAACAATGATAAAATTATTATTTTCTTTGGAAGAAATTTCAGAAGAGCAGACTGGAACTGCTGATTCTGAATTGATGAAAGGTCTTTGATTACAAATTTCCTCATTTAATGGGTCTCCTTCTCCCCTCACCCTTCACACATCTACTGTGACCCAGATGCCAAGCTGGCAGGTGCTACATTCTCTGCGGGAAAGAAAGACAAAGCGTTCCCATGTCTGTGGCATTCTCTGACCACACAGATGGCACAGGCACCAAATTTCACTTTCTAGCTCTCTCAACAGGATTGCAAAAGGCAAAATCACAATTTTGAATCAAAACACTGACTTTGTGACTCCCAATCCAACATTTTGTTTATGGCACTGAGTACATTTCACACACACACACAGGCTCATTCTCTGCCAAGGAGATAGCATTACACAAAAATCCCAGTTTCTAAAAGATTGTTTGCCCATGCTAGACAGGTATTAAATACAGTAAAGGTAATTGAAAATACCACATTCAGCCATGCTAAACTTTCAGTCAGTGAAATTACAGCACCTTTATATGGAAACTTTAAGCCAAACTCGAATCTACATTTTGCATTTATTGATATATATATGCAAAATAAATTTTAAAAACAATATCTTTTTTAAAAAAACCCGCAGTGATTGGACATTGCATTTACAGTTAAAAAGCACATAATCTATTTTTGGTTCTGCCCCTGACCAGCTTTTTATCCTTGAACTCATGTCACTTTCTAGGACCACATTTATTGGCATCTGTAAGAAAAAGAATGAGAACAGTAAGACCTATCAGTATTTGCAACACACTCACAAGGGAATAAAGGGGCTGTTACTACTTAGGATTATTGGTTTTATATTTGGACTAGGACTTGGTTTTTATATTTTATTTCTTTTTTTTTTTTGCTTGGTTAAGAAAAAATTTTTTTAAATATTTTCTCTACTTTTTCACCTTAGATCTGTAGTCTAACTGCATAAGAACAGAGACACTGGCAATCATAGAAAACAGAATTTCAGAACCCCTAATTTCCTTTGAGTGCTGATTCTTAAATCATGTTAACCAGACTAATTTCACTATAGTCATTACAGTTCATTAAACACAACTACAGTATCAAAAATCCACCTTAATTAGGGTAGTAAAGAAACAGAATTTATTCTCTTCAGAGGCTTGGCATTGTCCTTTGAATAGCAAATAAGGCCAAGTTATTTTTGTGTTTCATGTGCGCAGCTGCTGCTATCTGAGATGTTGCAGGAAATTAATGTATATTCTCCCATCAATGCTTGAAACTCTTAGTAACTTTGTTAACAGAAACATGTACACAGTGAAAAGACACTAGGGCTGTAGAAAATCGAATTGAAGGTGTAACCTGACATTTGAATAGCTCTTTTCTAAGTGGACTTGTGAAAAGCATTGTTAAAACCCACAGCTTCAATTCCCAACCAGTCATAAAACTCCAGCAGTGCCTTCCTCTCCATGAACAGAAAAGAGAGCAACAATGAGAACTCAGCACAATATAGAATTAGACTATGGCAATAAACTGAGGCGAAAGTGGCATTAACATAAACAGAAGCGTTTTGTCCCTAATAACATTATAAGACCAAGTCTGGGTTTTATATGGTTTTTACAGAAGCCATGAAGAATAGGATATATTTTATACTTGAATTACATGTGTGTTTACAGAAAGTGCAGGCGCACTGTAACTTGAAGTAACTCCAAGTGCTGCTAAAGAAAATCTCAATGCAGTGCTGCTGCTGCTGGGTTTCACTTGGCTGCTTGTTTTTGAGCATTGCAGGGTCCTCAGGAGCCTGCACTGCAATGCATTACCCAGCATGTGCCGCAGTGACTCAGGCAGCAGCAGGAGCTTGGATGGAGTGCCAGCTCTCACTCGAACTTTCAGGATGCCTGTGTAAAACTCTACAGCAAAGCCAAGAGGCTATAAAAGGAGATGAATTCAAGGAGAAAGTTCAGCTCTCATTCTATTATGCCATTCTCTATTCTTTTGTAACCAGCCATTCAGACTTCCATATATAAATATTTTATGTGTAAAATATAAATGACCTCCTTCCAAATTGCAGCTGCATCTCCGCTAGGTTTCCAAGTTACTGCGTTATGATCCTCTCTTGCAGGCTTTGGGAGCTGCTTTGTTAAAGGCTGCAGAGCACATGACCTCTACCTTCTGCTAACTTGTACATATGCTAACTAAAGCACTCAGTTTCTTTTTGCTACTGCCAGGCTACCTTAGCAGCTGATAAATACAACTGTAGAAGTACAATTATTCATTTAAAAACATATCAGACAAGAAACTAAATTGTAATGTCCTTTTCACCACAATCCTTCTTCCACAATTCTGTAAGATTTGAAGAAAAGCAAATCCAATTATCTAATAAAAACTAGGAAAAGAACAGAAGCTTTCTCTGTACTACTGTCATGGATTTGTCATACCCAATTCACACTGGCTGTGAAAGGACAGTCTCTCTAACAGACTGTATGACAACAGCTTACAGTCCTAGGAAATAAATATAGCTGGATGGAGGCAATAAAGTTTCCTTTCATGTACCACTGTCAAGTTCGGGTTGTCTTTGTATAAAGTTTACCAAAGTACTTCCTTTGCTATCAAGCACTTGTGTAATTGAAGTTTTTTGTGTATCAACTCAATGTCAACATGGACTTTAAAAAAGGTTTAAATGTTATGTCTAGGCTAGTATCTACAATATAACAGAAAAGAAAAATAGTCTAGAGAACCAAAAAAGGGGAAAAAAAAAAATCACCAGAAAACACCACCACCACCCCTAACAACAAAATCCAATCACACAACTTATTCTGTCTGGGGAACAAGGTGGTCTTCATTCTGATCTGGTCTTCACGCCAATAGATTGGATCAAAATGCCCCAGAAATCAATGGAGAAAAAGCACAAATCTGGGAGATAGGAAGCAGCATCCCTGCAACTGTTGGTAATGGCTGAAAGTTTTAAAAAGATTAAAAACAAAAAAAAGGCCATTTAAAAATGCTACAAAAAATTGCAGCACTTGAAAAGACAAATGCCATTTGGGATACATAAGAAATCAAAACACAGAGCATATTATTATATATTTATTACACTAGTTTAAATCACTTTCCGAAAGCAAAATGTAGCAACAGATTACGGTTGTTTTGGTTAGAAAATCTGCTTCCCTTTAGGCTCTATCTATAGACAATAGAACCAGATTCTGGTTCACACTCTCTTGGAGCCTCTCTTTCTTCACTGAAAATAGGAGAAGGTTTAAGAACCCAGCCTGCACAGGCTGCAGAAGCTGTTAATGACCACATTACAAATAAGACATTCACAATAATTGTGAATATTGGCAATTCTGTTTCCTCAGAAAAGCATTACTTTCCACTACCTCTGAGAAACTAAGCCTGAGAAATACAAAATGAATAAGCTGTTGAGAATGATACTACTTCTATACACAGCCTTCAGCTACAACTAATTAAAAAATACATATTTAAAAAAATGTGTGAATTCAAACTCAACAGCAGATTTCCTATGCCAGTATCACGACTGAGCTTTCAAAACACCCTAAGGGAGTGAGGTTCTGAGCTCAGCAGCCTCCAAATCCTTTGAAAAAATCACACATCTTTTCCAGGGATCCTAGCCTGGCTGCAGTTTTAGAGCACAGCAGAAATCAGAAATGCATCTGACACCTATCAAGGCTTTCTTATTCACTCTCTGCGCTTCCTGCTTTCCTAAACTCTAAAAATACTCCCAGTAAGCACCAGAAGATGCAGTCCTCCCACCACCTGGGCTATCCCACATGCACAGCCACCACGAGAACAAGATCTGCAGAACCAGCAGGCAGAGATACACACACCTACCTCAAAAGCTGTCAAACTGAAAACAGGAAAACAGATCACATCTGGCAGAGGCTCAAGTGACAGGACAAAAACTCTCATTGCAAACACAACTCCACAAAACTTAATTTAAAAATTTATATATGAAAATACATTAAGAAAAATAAGCTGAATTTCATGGGAGTTGCACATGAATTAATCAGCCCTGAGAAACAGCCTGCCCTTGCTTATCAGCCAGTGAGAGGTGGTAAGACACTTCACAGGTTCTGCTTGGTATTTAATGAGTTATACTCAAGAAATCATGACTGATAATTAATGGAGAGAATGGAAGTGATCCTCATTTCAGGCCACTTTCAATTAAAGAGCTTCAATTTAAACTTATAACCTAAGTAGAAAGCATAGTAAAGACAATTCTAATAACGTGAAGGGTGTTATCACTACGTAACAGACACACAAACTTTGAGATACATCCAAGCTTTGGGACTATCCATTCTACAACACCAGGGCAAGCAATCATTAGGGGACAGATAATGGAGTAGCACTGCAGCTTTATATATTGGAATGTACAGAAAAACAGCTCAAACTCGACTGGGGTACAGATCTCACTGCAGTAAATACAGCAGACACTGTAACACAAGAGTTGTCTTCTAGATCTCACTGCCTGACACTTCAGTGCAAACCAACAAACATGCAGTTTTCAGTGGAAAACAACCAAACAATTGGGTAAAAATTTCCAGGGGAAAACTATCCAAACACTTCTTGTGAACTGCTGGATTACAAACAGACAGACCCATGGTGACTTTTTACTACACCAACCAAGTTTGCAGTAGCTTGTCATGCCTGATTTTGGCAAGGGCATTAGTAACCATAAAAAGTTAGCTGCTGACCTTTCATAAAGCAAACACTCATTTACTTAAGTATAGGTTCAGACAAACCAAGCTGACAAGCACCAGAAAAATATCCCAGAAACCTCAACCACGTGTATAAAATCATAAGTAATTTTTGTTTTCCTACACTTAGAATTTAAGCCTACACACAAAAGTGATCACCACTAGTCAACACAAAAGCTGTACATAAAGATACACAGGCTTTTTGCAAGAACAAAACTGATAATGCAGTTCTTTTGCAGAAAAGTTTAGTCGTTTAGTAAGAGTAAACAGCATATAGAATAACTCAAGTTATTTTACTTATTCTTTTTATAACTATGAATCTATACTACTCTATATTTCATCTAGAATTGTAATTTATTTCCATTGAACAGAAGTCTATTCTAGCATGGAAATACTACATATGTGTCTTGTCACTTTTTTGATATTTATTCACATTTCTGAATGAACTGTTAAATACAGACTGTCTTAATACACTTGCTTCAGCCTTCAGATGTTTTTGTCCTTAGGTTCTGTCAACTTTCAAATATTATTCTTATTCCTCAATCACATGTCCTGACAGTAGTCCCACTCCCTCCAGTATTCCTCAATGTCCTCTGGGACATTTGCCAGTTTTTGTCATCTGCCCCCATTCTCCTTTGGGAACACTAAAGGAATTAATTTCACTCTTTCCCCAAGCAATGCCTGTCTCTGCTGTTAACAGTTACCACTGGCACCTTTCATCCACTAAATACACAAAGGTCTATGTCTCCTTAAGTGATCCCACAATACTTGGAAATTTAACAAAGCTTCTGTAGAGAAACCTCTCATGCTCTGCATTTGCTTGCTTAAGCATTTTGTAAAAGAATTCTTCTAAAAGATGGAATCCCAATGTTTCCATTTCTCATATTCCATCTTATTTTTGTTAGTTCAACAGTTTATACATCTAGGCATGGCTGTGTCACTGTGTCAGAGATAAGCAGTTTCATTGTTTAGACATGCCTGTTTTGATCCAGTATATATATGCTATTTCTTCTGTTATTTTCCCACTTGGATTTTGCCCAACATCTTATCTGAATTCTTACAGAATGAGCTCTTAAGAAGTGTCTGTTACCTTATGTATGGGGAAAAAAAATTAAAAGAAGACATCCAGTATCTTATTCCTTATTCCTTTACTAATTGCCTAGTAAACACATTTCCACAACAACTGACTGTTTCAACTGATTTAAAATTTCTTCCTCAGTTCTGCATTTAAAAATAAGTTGAAATTTTACCTTTGATGCACCCTGAGAAGGAATCTTGCAGTTCCTTACTGTATTGAATATTGGAAGTCATACCACAACTTTCCAATAAATGCAGTCAAATTCAATATATTCTACAGCTCCTTTCTGCCATTACTACTGCCTTTATCAGATCACATCCATCCTTTTGTTTGTTTGTTTACCTGACATCTGGGCAGGATTAAGTAACCTGCACTGTTACCAGTTGCTAGAGGAGAGGATTCTTGCTGTGGTTACCTCTCGAACTTCCTCAGTTAAGTATCTGCTGCTTCCTGAGTTACAAGCTCAGTACAGCAAAGGCTGCATCACTTACAGCATATCAGATGCAAAACAAGCCAAAATCTTTAATGAATTGTCCTTGGATTTGTTTACTGGTCCAGCATTTTCTCAAAGGAACAGTGAAAGTTAACTAAAAGATACCAATTCACAACATTTGTCAGGATCAGTACATTCCATGAAAGACAGCACACTACTGAAACATTAGATACAAATATTTAGCATCTCTGTATCCAAACAAAGTGCAGATTCTGCACTTGGGCTGCTGACAAGCTACATAGCTGAAGGAAGACCCAGAAAGATGACAGCCAAGCATTCAATGAACCTTTATTTTCTTCACTCTCACCAAGACAAGAGCAGTAGTCGCATTTTACTGAATAGGTTACACAGTCACTAATTTCAATATTACCATTATCATGAATGACAGCCAGCAGAAATACAGATCTCTTTGACTCAGAACGAGCTAGCAAAGCAGCTGAGACATCCAAAAACCTTCAGTGGAAGAATCCCACTGCAGCCACATCCTGAAGCCCCCACATCAACGCAGGGTTTGGCACCATCCTGCCATGGAACTCAACCAGTCTACCTGCTTGGCAGAAAGGCGTTTCCCACTTAAACCAGCTATTAAAGCAAAGCACATTTAAAAGAGAAAAGAGATAAAGGGGTCAGAAGGAGATGAAGATTCACTCTAGAGAAGATAGAGTAGAGCATCCAGAAAAGGAGGGAAAACTCTAGAAACATCTGATACCCTCTACAGGACAAATACATGGCATTCCAGGTAGGATAATAAGCCAGCAATTCGTGGAAGATCAAAACAATGAACTCTTTAGGGGAAAGCTGGTACCATACAGGCTGTAGCTTTAACTGAGGCCTCAACACGAACCCATCACTAAATAACAAATGTTAACAACTAAAGGAAAGATCTGAAGCCCCAAGCAAAAGAATGGTACGGGCAACCTTCTCTTGTGAGAACAGCACAGGAAGCTGACAAGCAAAACCACGGGCACAGGACCCGGAGGTAACGCTGAAGGAAACACTCCCCGCGGGTGCCAGGGTGATGCTGCCACAGCCGGAGGAGGGACCCGCCGCCTCGTGCGGGAGCGGGCACCGGGCGCACCGCCCGTCAACAGCAGATCCCGCCCGGGCCCCGCCGCGGCCGCGGCCCCCGTACCTGGCTGGCTTTGTGAAACTGCTTCTTGAGCCCCGCCACCGACATGGTCCCGCCGCCGCTGCCCCGCGGCCGCCCGGGCCCAGGGCCGCCCGCGCCCGGCAGGTCCCCGCGCCCGGCCCGGCCTCGCGCTGCGCCGCCCGCGCGCCGCCGCGAGCATCGCCCTCCGCGCGCCCCGCCGCCGCCGCCCCATTGGCCGCCGCCCGGCCAACATGCAAATAGTAGCGGCGACGGCGCCCGCCCATTGGCCACTCGCGGGAATATGCAAATAAGAGCGCTGGGAGACGCCCACGCTGCGCTGTCGCATGGAGACAGCGGCGGGAGCCGGGCGGGGGCTGCGCTGGCCCAGTGAGGGCACGGCGCCGGCGGGGAGCACCGCCCGGGCACCCACAGGGCACCCACAGAGCTCCCTGCCTGAGGGAAGCACCCACAGGGCGCCCACAGGGCACGCACAGAGCTCCCTGCCTGAGGGAAGCACCCACAGGGCACCCACAGGGCACCCACAGAGCTCCCTGCCCGCGGGGAGCGCCGCCCGGTCACCCACAGGGCACCCACAGAGCTCCCTGCCTGAGGGAAGCACCCACAGGGCATCCACAGAGCTCCCTGCCCGCGGGGAGCGCCGCCCGGTCACCCACAGAGCTCCCTGCCCGCGGGGAGCACCGCCCGGGCATCCACAGAGCATCCACAGAGCTCCCTGCCTGAGGGTATCACCGCCCGAGCGCCCACAGGGCATTCTGCCTGTGGGGAGCACCGCCCGGGCACTAACACGGCATCCCGCCGGCAGGGAGCACAGTCCCCGCACCAAAAGGCCAGTCAGCTGCCTGGTTTCATCTGTCTTATTTCCAGTAAAGCTGAGAATGTCTCATTATGGGTCTGTCTCATCTCTTGTGGTCCAACGTAGCATCTCTGTCTGAGCTCATTAACCTCGGGTCTATTATTGTAGGTGGTAATTTAATTATAGCTCTGAAAACATGAAAGCTCTTGCAGCAGTGCAGAGCACACCTGGCTGGTGCTGTGCACCAGGAAAACTCCACTTGGCTGTGTGACTCCATACCTGCAGTGCTGCTGCTCAGGGTTCCAAAGGGCACAGTCTCTCACTCAGAAGAGCAGAGAGACTAGAAAGAGCTCTGCTGAAAGGACGTTTTAGTTGTATGGTTGGTTGTTATATGAGGGATTTATCGATGATATACTGAAATATTACTGTGTATCAGGAATGTGCTGATAAAAATTGAAGATGTGTTTCTACCTTCATGGTAAAGCAATTCCAAGCAATGCTTAGATTCTGCGGAAGATAAGCTCTGTGATAATGCTGCCTGTAAGGATACTTGGGAGTTATGATTCAGCTGAAACTTATGCAGGGACCTGGGGAGCAGTTCAGAGATAAGCTTTGCTGGCTGCAGCAGGGCTCTCTGTTACTCACTGTCATGCTCACTGCATTTTGATTGGGTTGGGAGAGAAAGACATTTTCAGAGTGTGTTGGAGTTATTTCTTTAGAACAGCAAAGAAGAAAAAATAAAATAACTTTCATACTAGTTGTCACACTGTAATTTGGGAGAAAGGAATCACTGTTCCCACTTCTTAGAAAAAATTACTATACCACTAAGAAACAAAGTGTAAAGACAAACACATTAATGAGTTAAGGATCTGGCTGTTACTTGACAAAGGACTCTCTGTAGAGGAGAGGCAGAAGAGAAAGCAAAGAGGAGAGCACCAGACTACATTTGCTCTGGAAGACAAACTGTTAGGTGAAGTCCTTCAGGTTTTTGGAAATGTTTGAAAGAAGCCTGCCATCACCATATTATCTGGTGCCACCTGTGTCTAGGGAAAGAGCATTTTTGGCCTCCTCACAAGTAAACATGATTACACCACAGACACCTGATTTCAGCAGTTGTTTCTCCTCCCTAATTGAAACTGGCAGCAGGATATTAACTGTCAGGGCCAAATCAGTTATGGCTTAAATTAGTGACACATTTCTAGACATCTCAGGTGAGGAAATAAGGCCTAAACTAGGATACTTGAGCTCCATAAAAGGGATTAAAGCAAACTCTTACTGTTCTAAGGAATTAGGGAGACAAGGCAGCTTTGGCTAATCTTCGGCTTTAGGAACAGCTGGACCAGAGCAAAGAAGGAAGGAGTTTGAAATAAATCGCTGTGGAGGGGAATGAATGGATTATGGAGTTGCTCTGGCTGTTAGCTGTAAAATTGGATTAGATAAAGAACTTTAGTAAGGTTGTATGTCTACAACTTGTTTTAAAAAAATCCTGCTTGTAGCCCAAGGATAGCAGCCATGTTGTCTCTGCTGAAACTCTTCCCACAAGAATTTGCAAGTGACAAATGCCCTGTGGAAATTTCATTTCATAACCTAATTCCTCAGTGATACAGACAAGGTGAAAACCTAATTAATGAGCCAAATTGCATAGTCCAGGTGTTGGTGACTTGGTGGAGGTACCTTGAAAGACACTGGTATTCAGTTCAGATAAAAGTTATCGCTTGTAGCCAGCAATACACAGTGGCTAAGGAATGTCTAGAAGGCTTTATAATCACATAGTTATATCACATGGAAAAAAAAAGGATTGAATTTTTCTGGGTGATAACCCTTCAGTTTTATACAAAGTTACTGATTTAGTCTATAAAATAAGAGAAATGAGAAGTACTACAAAAACTTTGGGAAGTGATTCAGATAAATGCTGACATGATAGGGAAAAAAAGCTTCTATTAAAGCTGTTAGAAGACAGGCTAGGGCATAGTACTAAGGGCAGAGTGAAAAATGCTTCACAGAGGGGGCCTTCAGGGCAAAAGTTATAGATGTCTGGGTATTTAAACAGCAATGACAGTTCCACTACTCAAGAAACATTAAAGTACACGAGAGGAATTCTTAATGGCTCCAACACATTGCTGAATCAGGTGTGCTAAAATGGACAATGGAATTTGTAGAAACCAAGAACTCCTAACTGGGTTCAGACCAAGGCAGTGGCTAGAAAATATGCACTGCCTGCTTACATGGGAGAACTGTGCTTGAAAATTGGTCCTGCGAAATTCAGACAAGAGAGAGTCCTGGATAAAAGGTTGAATTTATAATTCACTTGCATTTCAGCGTGGTTAATACTATAGGAAAAACACTGTCATCAGAAACTCAATCTAAAGATATGGCAAACAATCTCAAAGGTGTTTGGTTTTCAATGAAGAAATCATCTTGTAACAGCTGAAATTGCAGTAGCAGCCACACGAAGTATTATAAAAGAAAACATCAAACAAGGGAGGAAAGATGAGTCTGTGATGAAATTCTATTGTATTTGATTCTGGGCCATGCTGACCACATTATTAAAACACTTTTTAAAAATATTTAATCCTTAAGGAAAAGATAAATTTCAGTGCATCAGCTTATCATGCAATACATTTCAACACAAGGCATTGGAAGGAGACTTTGGATGTACTCACCTGATCCAGGACAAGAGCAACTACAAACAACAGTGAGCAAGACTGTGATGTGATATCCATTAATGGTCGGTGAGGATTATCTGTATGTAATGACAGTGTAGATTACCTAGTCAGTTTTTATGCTAGTTATCAAAATTGTGGCAATAGGCTGTGTTTTTTGATCACAGGAAAAACAGGAAAAGAACATACTTGAAAATTATTGTTTAGGAAACGAGCATTTGGAAAAGATAATCCTCTAGGAAAACTATGCCATTTGAAAGAACAGTTGACCAATGACCCTCTGTACAAGAGCAAACTTGTAGAAAGCCTTCAAAATAAAGCAGGCTCAGATTCATCTAGTTTGACAATTCTAGAAAAAAGAAGGGATACTAAACTCAGTTGACACTGATTCTTAAGTTTTGACCCAAGCAAATGAAGTACTATAAAATATAGTGTTCCAGAGTGAAATCCAAAGGACTAGAACACTTGGTGAAATTGGTCCCAAATGTCATCCACTTTATTATTTTACAGATGTCAGGCAACAAACTTGGGAGCCGACACTGTGAAAGCATTGCCAACAGCAAATGATCCCAGTAACAAGAACAGAAGACAACCCTTCTGCAAAATATGCCCAGGAGAGTAAGGATATCTCATGTGCCTGTTTTAGCAGTCTTTCTATATCTTTAAATGAAATAATTATTTATAATTAAACAAAAAGAATAGGTCAAATGAAGATATGTTCATGTGCAGGAGCAGGCCAACACTACAATTTTGTTTCTAGAACACAACCAAGCAATTCTGCAGGTCAGCACATTCTGCACAGATCCACTGGCTCAGGTATTTCTGACAGGGCCTTACATTGCAGTATACATTTCATAAGAAATCATGAGAAACGGAAAAGAGCAGACAGTTTTCTCTGCACAGCCAGCACTGGCCAGCACTTGGAAAGCTCCTCATTGCAAAGGGACGCTGCTGGCAGTCAGAGCAGGAATATGTGACCCTGGGGCCAGCAGACACTCTGGCTAACCTACGGCCGTTGTTTAGGACGCCTATGTTTGCTCCCCAGATCTTCTAACTAAATGCAGCTAGTGAATTATTTTTGGCATATGTGACTGTTCTTCTCAAGCTGACTTTCCATATGCGTTGCTTTACCGTTATCCAGATCTTTGCTTTTCTTGTCTCCTTCCTGTGTTTGTATTCCACATGCTTTTCTGTGATACTGCACATACCTTCTGTCCTCACTTTGCTAAATCTCTGGCTGTTGTTCTGCAAGGGTCAATAACAAAACAAAAGTTTGTTAGGTCTTATGCCATTAAATAATAAAGATGGTTCTAATGATGTATTTCTTTTAAAAAGGCATAAAAACAATTTACGTGAGTTCAAAATCTAGACAG
This sequence comes from Prinia subflava, assembly GCF_021018805.1. NCBI lineage: Eukaryota > Metazoa > Chordata > Aves > Passeriformes > Cisticolidae > Prinia > Prinia subflava. Next base: position 9,303,226 of record NC_086261.1, read on the forward strand.
AATTTTTTTAAAGTTACATATGTCTGTACTATAATTAGATACTCTAATTTTAAAAACTCAACAACCTACTTTTTTATGTATCCAGCTCTGTCATTCTGAAGCTTCTAAAAATTAGCAATCCTAATCTTGCAAATTACGCCATGTGGATGGACTCCTGGACAGCTCCAACTTGGAGAGCTTGCAACTTTTAGGTGCCTATGTTGTTCCTGGTATCACTAAAAAAAGGGTTTGTAATTAACATATATCTGGGCACTCAGTGCTCTCAGACAACGCTAAACTGCTCAACAAAAATTAGTTACATTTGTAAATTGAAATAAAGATGTGACTGTCCAAAATTACTCCACAGTGGAAATAAACCTGGAGTTTCAGTAATCCAGGATACCCAGAGCACTTTTATTTCCTCCTCACTTGCAGTTTTCAACTTGATAAACCATTGGAAAAAACCTGTAGGATGTTTTCTTTTGCATACCTTTATTGCCCTAAATGGAAACATTTCCATTTTCTGACCAAATCGGAAAAAAATATCACTTAAACAGCTTCACACGGGCAGCTGCTCCGGCTGCTCGATCCCTTGGGGATGTGTTTCCTCCAGGGGGAGCCGCTTCATGGGGACACAGCAAGCCAACAAATCCACCAGGAAAGGCTGGGTTGGAAAAAAAACCCCACCTTTTTTCTATTGGAAAATACCAAAAAAGAAATATCCGGCCATTTCTGAACTGGAATTTCTTAACCTCTTTTCTGGGTAAAAAAAAGCAACGTATTGTAAAAACCTATCTGATTTAAGAGAAAAACAAATGTTGATGGTATTATCAATAAGCACAGAAGGAACATCTCTCTTTGAGGTGGCCTTTCTAAAGCAGCTATGTTCCTTATGAAAGAGTAAGGCAAAATAAACTTTTGATGAGTCATGGTAGTAATGTGGAGAAATGTTGCTTTGATTTAAACAGATTGCACCTGAGTTCTCTGTGCTGCTGATTCAGAGGTGACAAAATAAAGGTATTTTCTGCATACAGCTGCCTGTGTTCGTCAGAAAATGCTGAGACTCATGGTTGAAAACGCCAGCACAAATTTGAAGTTGAAATGTTGCTAGAAGAGTAGCACTAGCTTCAGAAAGGTGTGAAGGATATTCATAGTAATGTTAAAGTTACCGTATCATAAACTACTGTATCATTCTGTTTCAAAGCAGAATGTTGTACCATGCTGATGTAAACTGGACCACATTTGCTGTCTGAAATCCAATCTACAATTTCATGTCACTGTTGTTCAGGTACAGAGTAAAGGTTTAAGTAACATCTTAGTAAGTCCCGATCTTTATAATGAAGTTTTTCAGCAGAAAAAGGCCACACTGAAGAGCAGCACATACTGCCTTGCCTTGTTTAGAGAATGCAATGCACAAGCTTTTAAAGTTCATTATTTATTCATCTTTATCTGAAAAAAAAATATAATCATCAAGAAATCTGAGTAAAACTCTGCAAGGACACAGATTGTATGTAGTGAGAGGAGACAAATCTTCTCCATGTCTAAGTAGATGCTTAATTCTATTTTAACTTGCTTTATACTGCAGGAACAGAAAATTTGATAAAATTTTCTGTTTATCAACTCTGTGACACAGTCCTTATATAATACACAATGTGGGCATTTCAAAGAGGTTGACTGATTTTTAAAAGCAATTTGAATATCAGTAAGTATCTTGTAGCAAGTTTGTGAATATTCAGGCATACCTGAATTTAACAGAACTTTTACAACATAGATGTTGTTTTGCTTTCAGTGTAATTTAATAGGTCTTTTGGGATCTGCCGTGTTTGAACATCTGGGAAACATCACATGTTGTCTGTTGATCAATGAGGCAACAGGAAAGGCATGATGTGACACAGATGTTAAATATGGCAATACTCCATAGACCAACTGGATCACAAATGGGAATGATCAGACCTTTAAAAATCTGATTAAGATTCATTGACTGGATGAAATTCAACTGGGTTTTTTTCCCTCAGATTTCCTAACTGTTCTATAACAGTATTATAGTGGGTATTATTGTGGTCAATGAATTATTGCAAACTGGCTTATTTGGAGGAACAAAATGGTGTCACTGAAGACAAGGACTTTTACTATCAAATACTTTACAGGAAGATGAATATAACTTGCCAGATCCCTGCTGTCTCATCATGAAGATTAATGTCTACTACTGGGTAACTCTGCCACTTCTCGTAAAACAAAGAATATAGAAAGCAAATTTATTGTATTAGTTTAAGCCTCAGTTAATTGACTGCCTGCCACTATAGTAATAAACCTTTTTTCTCTCTCATATGCAAAAGGAAAATTGTGCCTATGAATTCCTTTAACTGTTACCCGGGAATGCCACCTCCTGGCTACATATAGAAACGACCTTTGAGAGGGAGAGGGGAAAAAAATCAGCTTTCATTATGTAGTTTCCATAAAACTATTTCAATTAAATATGTGTTAAAAATGTGTGAAACACAGGCATGCCTCCTGTCAGACTTCCTATTTTACTTGTTGAAATTTAAAGGTACTCAGATATTTACTTTTCTAAAGAAATGGTGTGGTTTAAAATAATAAACACACCTGACACCGACTTTTTGTAGAAACAATCTTACAGCTGTTGTATTTAAAGGTAGCAGCTGAATCAATATCAGGAATGAAAATCTGACCTTACTGAAGCTGACAGGACTTGTGCCACTGACTTCAGTGGGGCCTAAACTTTCAGCCTGTATTTTTTGAAAGTTGCTCTTACGAACTGGGTTCAAATTGTCAGAAATTTTAAAGGAAACCAGATGTATCTTCTGCAATTCAGTGGGCACAAGACTATAAAGAGAAAACTGGTTGTGCAAAACAATAATGGTAAAGGTTTTCAGTCAGAGATCTCTCCTTCCCCATGATCAGACCAGCTTAAGTGTTGCTTTTATTCCTTGAACTTGTCCAAAAGTAGACTTGTTTGGTGTTGCTAGTGCAGGAATATGTTCCTTGAAGCAATCATATTATCATGCTGCAGTGGACTCCCAAATCAAAGCAGAATTCTACTCTGGCTGCTAGAATGATCTACAGACAGCAGGACAAACAAGCCAGGGAATTTCTCTCACTTGGAAAGCAAATACGAGGCATTTCTCCAGTGCATGAAGAAAACTATTTGAGCAGACAGTGGATGAAAGCCTCTGCAATTACAGATTACTTTAACTCTACTGCATTTAGCTTCGGCCTTTTTTTTTAACCTAAATATTACAGCTATGTGATCTCTTGCAGACTTAAACTCTCAAGTTCATAGGTAAAAATAATTACAGTGAGCCCAATCATACACTTAGATGCTTCAGAGGGAAACAGGTTCTTTTTGATTCTGCCCATCAGTTTCTTTACTGTGTCAGATATAACATGGCAGAAATGGAAATGCAAGCTGCCAAATTGCTTACCCTTAATGAGGACACTGGACTGCTTTTAATTTGCCAAATCTGTAATTCTAATATTTTTTTAATGTTATCAGATAGGCTGTAATTTCAAGAATTCAGTGGAACAGCATCTATTGAAAGAGATTAAAAATAGTGAATGCTGTTGTAGCTTAATAATGGATATCTGACATGTTTGGTAAACATTTTTGTTACAATTAAAAACATTCTATCTAATACAGAAGGTACAGGATAGAAATTATGAATTTATTTTTTTTCCATTTTAAAGTTATATTAATTGTAATAAGTTTTCATAGACTGCAGATGTGTGGTCCTTCTACAATAAATAACATGAAGCTTTATCAATTTTCTTACTCCCTTCTTTGGAGTAAGAAATTAAAAGACAGATATTAAATTGAGATTAAGCTGTGTCTCTGCTGTTTCTACAGTGCCATACTTGCTTTTCTTTCCTGATGTGTCATCTTGAAACTATGACCCAGGCAGTGGGACATGGAAAGCAGGTACCCACTTAATCCATCTCTACAAATGTCCACAGAGTTTGTTATTTCTCTTAGCTGCCTTCTGAGAAAGCTGTAAGAAGCCATTTACAATTTTGACATGTATACTAAATTTTGACAAATATAATAAGTAATGGAAAGCACATTTGTGAATCCTGCTCTTTTTTTTTTCCTTTTTTTTCTTTCAACTTTGACTCAAAACATTACAGGGCTTCGAAGACTCTTACAGTACCATGCTTTTTCTTTAATGAGGGCAATTATGATCAAGGTGCCAAAGAAATAATAGTGTGTGCTGGGTGACTTTGTGGGGGTTTTTAACAGGAAGGCAGGGTTGAGGAGACAAGTGCTCAAGGGAAAAAGAAAAGACTGTTCCAACATGAATCTGTTCCAACAATTTGCTCTAACGTTAGTGATACTATCTTCTATCTGTAGATGGCAGTGATCTCCCACTGCCTGCTTCAGGAGGACAGGGGGGAATGGTGGTGGTGATGAAATCCTAAAATTAAAAACCACTGTGCAAAACAGATGTGGGGAAGAGAAGTCATAAGGTATGGGAAAGTATTTGCTTTATTGTATTTCATTCGTGTGATGAGAAGATATGTCATGCCATTTAGAATCTATAAATTTCTGTACCAAAGGATTTTGATGACAAATTCCAGAATATTGTGTTTTAAAATTTATCTATGATTAAAACCCTTTGTTGGCTTTCTGGACTTCTTGTACGTGTCTTAGACATGTTTCATTATTTTAAACATGTTTATTCAAATAATACCTGCTGTTTTCCTTCCAAACCCCTCTGGGTACTTAGCTACCTCCTTCATCAGTTGTTCAGCAGGTCTCTTACCCATTTAAGTTTTAGCTGTTTTTCTCTTGACACTTGCATTAGTTTTCACTTTAATTCAATAAAATGCAGTAAACAGTGTGTAAGTCCATCTGGATATACTGCAGTGAAGGGTGTGATGTGAAGCTCACTGAAAGCAAAGAGTTCTCATTAATTTCAGTAGGCTGATGATCTTGCCTCACAAAATCTACTGTGCTTGATGACCAGCAGCAAAAATCTTCAAAATACAACATAAAATCACTATTTTCAGTTGTGGATTGTTTTTATCTTAACAATTCTGCCTGAATAATTTCAATAGATAAATATTTTCATGAAGATCAGACTATAAAAATTACATTTTTGAAGTTCTATTTCAAGTGTCACATGGGCTTCTAGCATTAGATTTTAAATGGAATCTAGACACACAAATGCAGATGAGGTGCCTAACAGGATTTCAAACACCATCTAAATAGCATTTTAAAATTTGCTCATGAAGTTTTATAAATATCAAGGAGATTCCGGGTATTGTGAGGATGAAGATGCCTGTAATGCATGCATATGCAAAGTGGACACAGAGAAGTACCTAAGCCAGTTATTTGTTAAGAGCCATTGTTTTTAGTAGAAACTGAATCACTGCAACAAGAAAAAGAAAAAAAAACAACACCAAAATATTCATCTGCTTCTAAGGCAGCCCAGCCTTGTGTAAATGGTATGAGCATTAGATACCTTAGAGTGGCTTTGAGACATTCCTCAGCAAATCATGAGCAACTATCTGCTTCAGGTCCTTCTATTTAACGCTGAGCCATTTCATTCCTTGCTGCTGAAAGAGGTTTTGCAATATCAGCACACCTAATCTGCAGCCACTGTTGTTTCACTGCAGTCGAGCAGAGGCTTGTCATTAGTATGACCAGTGGCAATTTTGACCTCCAGCACAGAAAGCCAGCATAAATTACTGTGCATTGCCTAAATCCTTTTTGGAAAGCTTAGGGGGAGTTTTATCCTTCTGCACAGGAATGTATCACATCAGTATGTTCTGGAGCAAAAAGGGCACACACTCTCCATCCCAATTGCAGGCTTTCCATACTTTCCAGTAGTAAGATAAAACCATCTACCTGGCATCACTGTATTAAAGCTTTCTATACATGAATCCTCCATTTTCTCCTCTGAGTTTTGTCACCTCTTTCTTGCCATGCCAAATGTCTTTTCCTCTTCTGTACTGACCACACTCTTCAGTTCTTTGAAAAGCAGCAGCAGTTTCTCTAACTGATCTGTCATATTGCTAAACCTGCTGTTCTAAAAACGAATTTGTTCTTTTAATGAGTGAATGGTTAATCTTTATATTCCATTGTCAGAAAAATAATCCATTAATCTGTTCCCAGTATGTAGTTTCATAATATGCCCTCAAAAAAAACCCAAAAAAACATCAAAAGGGCAGCTAAGGAATTGTGTATGTCCTTATTGCCTATTGTTTACAGATCTACACGTGTCTATATCCAGACTTTTCCCTCACACCACTGGCAGGGCACAATACAGAAAATTAATTTTCTTTAACTGCTTATATTGTTCTCCCTCCAAAACAGATTATTGTGAGGTATTAAATAAAACCTAGGTTTAATATCTCCACTCATGCTCTAAATGCACACAGTAAGATCCCTTCTTTGGGAGTTACTTCTGGTCACTTCACAAAAATGTCAACATTGGAATTTTGCAAAAAACTCATTGACTAAGCTGTTGGCTCAGTTTGCTTTATAAACACTTCCAAGACTGGAACTTGAACTCTAAGTGTGCAGGAGTCAGTGCAGCCTCCAGTGACACTGCCTGACTTGCAGTGTTTCTGTCTATCCTTCCTCCCTTCTGCTTCATCCCATTCTCATTCTTTTGCTCCCTCTCTTCATCTTTCTAATTCATTCCACATGCCCTTGAATATGCACCATGCAAGCTGCTGTTTTGCATTCAACATTTGTTTATCCTGGGACTTATCACAGTATCTGAGAATCTCATAACTTTCACAGATTTTTATCCCCTTGAAGCCTTTGTGAAACAAGGAAGTGTGTGTCAATTTACAGGTGGGGAGTGGTCACACCGTAGATTAAGTGAGGTGCTCAGAGCCCTGCTTAGCCGTGGGAGCTCTATTCAAGTATTTCTTGGCTCCTGATCTGCTGTATAGATTGAACATTCCTGTCGAACTACATCTCCTGCAGAGCACCACAGTCTCTTTTCCAAGTGAGGACAGGCCATCACTCCAGCATTTTTGGCTTCTGGGAGATCTGAAATGGCTGGGGAGGTTCTTCTTACATTAGAACAGGGACATGAGACACAAATTCAGAAATTTCAGAAAATCCCATTGCAACTTTTCACAATCAAAATTAATGGATGGGTAGAAAAGAGAAGGTGTGTGGGAATGGGTTCAAGTGTCTGACCTACATTTCCATTCCCCCAAAAGAAACCTAAGCATCCCAAGGAAAAAAAAATCATGCAAAGCAGATACTTTAGTCATAAACAGTTAATGATCCTGTTAATGATCCAGTTTAAAATGCTGGCCTCTGAAGAAAATTCTGAAATGGCCCTAGTTGTATCATAGACTGGAAGAAAAGCACATGTCTAAGATTTTATTAGAGTTATCTTGTCCTTCTCATTTCAGAGAATCTGCTGTAATTGTAGCCAGCATGCTTTTTGCAATAAAATTCACCTACCTGTACATCCACTCAGTAAGTCTCTTAATGCTGGTTCTAAATTAATTTTTTGAGTTTTCAAAACATAGGACTGTGTATCCATGCTGTACAACTCAAAGGGGAAGCTTCCAAAGCAGTGAAAGGAAGGCTCACATAAGGACTGAGGCTGGCAACATGTGAAATTTGGGTGCCAGGTTATTAAGTATTCTGATTTAGCCACGATGTGAAACTCCACAGTGAGCTCTGCAAATAGCTCTGCTGATACTGAGGCAGTGACCTCTGAGGCTTTCATGTGACTGTGCTGCCAATGGGTTGTCTGGTCCACCGGGGTGCCACTTTCCTTTGATTTATCTTTGAGTCTGAGGAATTTTTTCTTTTTTTTTTTTTTTTCTGTAGTAGGAAAATCCTATTTCAAATTCGTTATTAGAGCTGGCCCCAGTGGATAAATCCTAGTAACTAGATATTTATTTTCCATGGATATATGTACTGACTTTAAAACAAGCTTCATGCAGATAGATGTCTGGTTTTCCTTATTAATTAAGGGAGTTGGGGAAGGGAAGAAAAAAGGGAATATATAATAGCTCGCTTACCTGAGAAAAGCTGTGCAGCTGGGTGTGATCTGTTGTATAATGCAGAAAATATGCATCTAATCAATTGTACTGTCTTGGAACCTAAAAAAAAATCGGTTTATAGCAAATGTTATTATACAAACTCAGTGATAAAATAAACATTCTGATTACTTCCACACTTTTCTGCAGACCAAGTACAGTCGGTATAAATGAAGTAAAAAAAAAAAAAAAAAAAAAAAAAAAGAGAAAGAACAGAAAAGTAACAAATTAAATGTTTGTGTAAAACTACTCTGGTAGTGAGCCTGTATCTCCTATTCTTGGGATTCAAACTGCTTTGCCTCGTGAAAATGTTTCCAAACTGACATGTAGAAAGAGCCTGCATTCTGCTGCAAGCATAACTTCCACTGAACTGTGCAAAAATAAGGCAAGATACAATGTCAACACTAAGAAGAAAAGGTTAAGTTACAGTCCTTGTAAATTTGATGGGTATTACATAAGAAAGCCTTTTTTCAGTAAATCAGTTTAGTGGGTTTTTCTGGTTTTTTTCTGTTTAAAAATATTGCAGCAAAATCAAAAGTTTCTAGATCTATCACAAAAATGTGAAAGTAGCATTTCTACAGGCTACAAAAGATATTTTAAATCTTATCCGAAATCTCATCAGGGGACTTAACCTGCCTGCTGAAATGTTGCAGAAATAGGCTCTATTGCCTCTGTGCCCAACTACCTAAAGTCACCCACAAAACTAGAGATGTATTTTAGTCTGTGTTCAATGTTTTATGCAAGAGAGACAGTAAGGAGAGTCGTGTCACCTCCACCCTCAGAGCAAGTGGAGCTGGTGACTGCACAGTCAAATGCTCAAGGAGCTCAGTCCAGGTAGTTTCAAGAATTGTGTTTCATGCTAAGCACTAAGAAAAATAACCAGTGTTAGCTGTTCATACTCTGAATATAACACAATGGCTATTGCACCTTGATGGATTTTTGTCCAAAATGACCCCCAAAATTACCTTTTGCACAAAGGAAATCAGCAATGCAGTCGGTTTGCAAAGGCTGGGAGTCTCCCACACCAAGTTAGGCTTGAGACGATGCCAATTACTTCCATGATGGGGTTTTTCCTTGTATTTTCACTCTCTGAGCAATCCTTTTCTCAACATATTTGTTAATTTATTTTTTGTTTCATATTTTCAGGTAAATAAATACATGGAAGCATTTTACAAGAGTTCCAAAGCTTCCTGAGAAGTGACTGACCCTTCTAACTCTCGGAGTATGTGCACTTAATTGAACAGTTCTCCCCTCGATATATTTTCTCTGAACAATGGAAAAAAAATCTGTGTTAAACAGAACCCCATCCAGGTATGTGTGTAAACTTGAGAGAAGAATGCAAGGGAGTTATTTATAAAGGGATGAAAATATTAAGTATTATTTATTTAGTGCCAACTGTATTCTTGGTTCATATCTGTTCTTACAAGCAGCACTCTGTTCATATATGGAAGAAGCAATTTAAAGCCACAGCACCTGAGCTACAGTAATTTTGATATAATGGCAATGAAAAGGTGCCAGCAAAGTACCTTTTATGTGTACATTAAATTTAGCTTTGGTTGACAGTGTGCCCACTGCAAAACATACACAATACCTATAGGAATGATAAACAGAGCTTTCTCCAAAGATGACTTTATTCACTTCTGTTGTAACTTAGTTATTAATGTAGTGTATAATTTAATCTATCAATTCCTTATCTATAAAAGGGATGCATCAGGACTTCTCTGAGTCTTGTCCAGGCACATTTCAATGTCTTCTGAGAGCAGCTACCCTGCTATGGGTGTTGCTCCACCCCTGCTGCTCCGCAGCCCTAGTCAAGACTGAGGGCTCAGACTGTAACTGTTATATCCAATATAATATGAAACATTAATTTTCTTATGGTAGCTGCAGGCATTAAGACTTTAAACAAGGAATAAAAAAAAATACTACTGTTTGACATATAAATAATATGAAGGAAAGAGTTCTGGAAATGCTTTAAAATACCTTACTAATATCTTCTGAAGCTCTAGACATATTTACTATGATCACATCCCTCTTTAAGTCTTGTAAGCCAACACCATCTTATTAACTTTTAATATATGAAAAATATGCACTATAGGAAATGTAATGTTACTAATGAGGTAAAGATCTCCCCCCTCACAGTTATTTCCTGTCCATCTCCGTGGTAAGTAACCATGTATCTTTGTATATGGACATGTACAAGATAAGTGAAATAGCTGCTTACCCATCTCCAGTCCCAGTGGACCTTGATCAGCCAGTAAAAAGGCAGAGGCCACATCAAACCAACGCTCTACAGAACAACCCCAAAGAAGTGCATTAAGATTCTGCCCTTGTAATGCCAGCTAGTGAGATTTTCACACGTGGGGAATACTGAACAGGACCTTGTAAAGCTAAAAGATCCTGCAACCACATTTTGTCCCATCAACTAGTAGTTCCCAGTGCAGTAAATACAAAGAAATCTGCAGTAAGAACATAGAGAAATACTCCCAGGAAATATCTCAGACTTTTAAATAACAGCAATAGTCCCCTTATTAAAAAAGCAGATTAAATGTATTTGCTTGTTAAACATTCATAAAAGAAAATTTTCTTTGCTGAGGATTGCACACAGATTTCAAGTACTTTTCTGCAAGTCAAATACATTCATCATTTTTTTCTGATATAACACACAATCCTTCTGCAACCTAATCAAAAGTTAGACTGCCAGATCCAAATGATACTTAAAAAAAGAGGTCACATTAAATTTCTAAGGGTCGTTATTAAAAACACGTGGAATGTTCCCTCCAGCACCTTTGGGATTTAATTGCACACTCTCTGGACACTCAAGGTATTCCTATTGGGCAAGGAACAAAACATGCTGATGTTAGAGGCCACTGAAAGCACACCCTTGCTTCCCCCTGACCATCCTCGTGTCCCCAGCCCTCCCTACCACTCTGGACAAACCCTAAAGACAATAAGCACAAGAAATAGAGTGATCATGGAGGAGTGCTTGAAAGTACTGTTAAAAACTGATTTTCTCAAGGTTAAGAAGAAAAACTCAAGAAAAACCAGCTTAAGTGACTGGTCCAGATTTAAACAAAACCTACCCAAAGCAGCAACCCAGGCAGAGCAAACCAGGCTCTGAATTAAAGCCAGCTCATGTGAATTTCAGGTCAACCAATGGCTAATAGCAGCTCCACAAGGATTAGAAGCACTGCCTGCTACTAAACTGAGCAACCCTAAACGTAAACTCACTCATCCAGTGAAGTCACGTTGAACATCTACTGGAGCGTGACTTAAATCAATACATGGAATCCCAAATACACTGGCAAAAATTTGTTTGGCAAATGTATCCAGTGGAATATGATTTAAAGGGGTTATGCAGATCTCCCTGATACCTCCTACTGTTTCAACTTTTCTGGAAAAGCTGACTCAGTACAAAACTTGCAGCACTTCCAGGAGCTTTAGATTTCCTGACCTCCAGCGAGTGGGAGGTTTATTGCAGTTTCCCTGCAAGTCTAAAAACATCACTTTTTGGAACGGCACATTGAGCATTTTGTCACTATGCGAAGTGCAGTGCTGTCTGTGCTGAAATTTAGATTCCATAAATGAAATAACATCTGGTAAGTGCCAAGACTATCAGGGAATGTCTATCCATGCAGTGTTACAGCATCCTTGCTCTGATTTACTGATATTTAGTTTCTTAAGATTAGCCTGTTGGAACTATCTAGAGGGATATGGAGTTTATTTATAAACTCTAGTATACCTGCTCATAATTTATTTAAAAATCATTCCAATCATTTATTTTATAAATCAATTAGCTTCTACTGATTTCCTTCCAATTGATAGTGAAATATCTTCTGCCTGTTGCTATTCTGCTTATTTATGTTGGATAAATGTCCTTCAAATTTAGTTCTTATGCTGTAGGATGAGGCCCTGGAATAATTTTTCAATAACAAATTTATTTTAAAATTTCCTTAAAAAGTTAGTAAAAGGATGATGAGAAATCAATTAGTGCCATGTTGATGAATTAGGAATTATTATTATCTTAGCTTTGCTTTGAGGCAAACAGAATAAATGTGCAAGAAAACAAATGAAAATACCATCCATAAGGAAAAAAATTAAAAGGTAGAACTAGTACCAATGTACAGACTGTTCTGTGAAATCATATTTCTGAGCTTAAGAAAACTCATTGGGACCTGGGTCACTGGGTTAGAGAGAACTGTGCTAGCAAAAGAAAGATTATTGTTTTTCTAATTTAGTATGCTGGGCAATTAGAGGAACTTGATTTCAACAAAGTATTTCTGATATTTTATAGCATGGAGCTATGCACACTGCAGCTAAAAACAAGTTAAATTCTTAAGAAATAAAGGGGAAGAAATTTAAATCTTTCCTCTATGCCCTACTTCTTCTGCCTAGGTACCACAGAGTGGGAAGTCTGCAAGGACACAATATACAAAATGCATATATCTAGGCTCTGCAAGAGCACTACATACAAACAATAAATTTAAAAAGTAAAATCAAATTTGCTTTTAGTCTCTTTTTATGCTTCTTATTTAAAAAAAAGAAATTTTGAAATCTTCAAAAATTAATGTAATGACATTGTAGAGAAAGATAAGCATACTATAAAAGACTCAGTTAAATTTCAAAATATATAGCTAAATGTCCTGAAATATTTTATGGTTCACCTCCTAACATAAAACAACAACACAGAAAAACAACAGTAAACACACTCTGCTGCCTTAACAACCAAATCTATTCATGTAAAATAAACCCATGCTATGACTGCCACACTGGATTAGTAGACATGAAAATCAACAAGTTCCCTCTTCTAGGCAAGAATCCCATGTAGTTCCATGCTAAAATCCATTGCAAAGAAATTATTACTCCCATAAGAAACTTCAGATGGCCTAACAATAGCATTGCAAGGACATTTGAAATAGGCTGAAATGGAAATTTATTCCCAATGAGTAATACTGGGTATTCCTACTGCATGGAAGGCTCTGACTTTGATTACCTTGTATTTGGATTACGATTTACCTTGCAAGACTTTATGATCTCATAGCGAACGATAACAAGCATGATTATGTGTTAAGGATGATGTGATATTTAACTCATTGTGTAGTTGCAGAATATGATCCATATTTTACCGGGGAAGGGATTGAGATACAGACTGGTTAAAGGGTTTGATCTGATCTTTCTACATCAGAAATAGGTACTGAATATCTCTCTCAGGTTCCACAGCTGTGCCTTAGCCAAATGCTTTGCCCCTGCCTGGTGTTCAGACCTCACCTCACTGACAGGATGTCACAGTACTCTTTTGTCCAGAATTCCACCCTAAATACATGTGAAATTACAGGTAAAATTCCCACTTTTTCAGTCTGCAGAGACAATTTTGTAAGGTATCTTGCCTCAAAATTTCTTTCCTTGATGTTTAAACTTTTCTTATCTTTTCCCTAGAATGGAAGACAATCCTACTTCAGTATAAATTGCTACACAGGAGGAAAGCAATAATTTCTCTTTCTCTCTGCATGAAATCACCTCTTTGTGGATATTCAGATACAACTGCTATATACTTACAGGCCTAATAAAATTACTGATATATTTCAAACAAACTGGTAAAATGATTTTAATGTTGCTTGTACAGACACGAAAATCAGATGCACAGGTAGTTCTGCTCACTACAGGTGAAAGGCTGCAGATAGGTGTATGTTTTAAAGCACTCTGAGATTATCGAAAAAACTTACAAAGATTTCAGCTCTCACTAGATCAAATCTATGACCAACAGGGTGAAACTGAAGGTATTCAACTTCTCCAAAGCTGCAGGGACACAACCACTAATGAATTATCTCCTTGTCCATCTTGGACAGCTGGGAATTTTGTAGTAGCCCTCACCAGGGCCAGCATTTTTTATGGTTTCTCTTTTCTTTGTAAGGTCCCCAAAACCTTACACATTTTGATATAAATCCAGTCCCTTCTGCATCATCTGACTTCTGAATCAGCCCCTCAAAGAATACTACATTGGCAGTGGGTACTGTGCACAGAATAATCTTTGTTCTCTGCCATATGCCCCATGTGGTATTTTAAAAAATGACTGATTGCTGCATGATTGCTCTGTTTTCCCCTGTAGCTCTTGGGCTATATATCTTCAGGTGTGTTAAGGTACCATGGTACAATGCCAGACTAAAATTTGCCTTAAACAAACTCCCAATAGCTCTGATATCACTTTTAATTTATATTATAATTTCTAAATTCTAGTTTTTCCCTTGTGACTTTTTTTTTTCCACAAGCACATCTGGAGCTGAGAAGCAGTTCTGTGCAGGAAGCAACCATGTGTATTAAATGACACCCTTCTGTGGGACTGGTGTCTCAGAGCAATCTGACCTCTTTCACCAGAGTGGCCACTTGAGTCCCACGGGTTCTGGGCAGTTCTTACTGTTTCACCTAAAGCAAAAAATTCCTGGGAGTGTCCACAAATCTGAACCGGCATCTGTTCTTTTCCTGTTGTTTCTTCTTTGAAAATATAAACAGAATGTTAATTACCTTGCCCTGATTTTATCCTGCTGCTCAGTTTGTTTCCTTTTAACTTTTGAATCTATTACCACCTGCCAATTTGTCTAATCCTCTATTCTGGCAGATGTAAGGTTTTAGCTGAGATTCCTGCAATGATCCTGAAGGAAAATGAGCCATATTCCACTAGGTCAACAAGACTCAGAAAGACAAATCTGAGTCTTGTTACAAACATTACTTCACCACTTGCAAAAATTGGAACCCACATACAGAAACTTATTTCATAATTTTCTTCATGGATGCGTTCAGAGGAGCTTGGCAATCTCTCACATGAAAGGAAGTAAGTCACAAGATTTCTGCCTTCAATGCTTTCAGTGCCCTTTTCATTTTTGTCATGTTCTGTTCTTAAGTGAATAATAAAATAAAACTTTAGATAATTTGGAGATTCTTCCCTAGTTCTCAGCACACACAGAAGAAGAAAGCTGAATCAGCGTTTTCACACGTGCTTAACTCCATAATTATGGGCTGTGCTAAATTAGAGAGCTGTGCTCAGGTTTCATATTACAAGGATTACTTTAATTCTATACAGGAAAAAAAAAGAGGAATATTTTACACTATATTTTAATAAATAATTAATATTAACCTGCATCTATTAAATAAAGGTTCAAACTTGCACAGTGCCGTAAGCTCCCACTGGATGGTGTTTATCGACTTGCAAAATCAGGACCTGGTACAATGGTATTTGGAGAGCACTTCTGTTTCATACTGTGCCAGTTCAATATTGCTAACTACAGGTGTTTAAAAAGCATGAAGTGGTCCATCAAATATCAAAAGATTAGCTTTATGCTTGCCAGGTCTTAAAAAAAAAAAAAAAAAAAATTTTGGGCTCTGCTTATTTGCCTTCTGGTTTTTGATACTCCAGGGTTCAGCTGGCTCATGTTTTCATGTTTTATCTCTAACCATAAAGGCGAGAATTCTTTTTTGATGGAAGCTAAAGTTTGCATCTACTCACTAGCCTGCAGGAGCAGACTTTAGGACAACATCAAATATCATTAACGCTCATGGGAAAATCGTGAAAATGGGCTATGCTGGTTGATAACTTACTAATTTACAAATTTTAGTAATAGACATTGGTGCTTTGAACTACTGATGTGAATTAGCCAGGTTCTACCACTTACTTAATAGTCTGTATTCCTTGTGGCATTGAAATTACTGTGCCTCAGAAACAACTGAGCTGCTCTACAGCTGAACACAGCGCTGCTTGCCTCGTGAATCTGGAACAGATTTACTCGTACAGCAGTGGGGGTTTTACACTTTATGCTGGAATAGAAACAGTATTTTAAGAGTAGATGGAGTATCTTTAGACTAGTTACTCCAATTGTTTCAGTAATGAAACTGCTGGTTTCCCCTCTTTTTATAGTTCCTTGCTTTCAACAAGAAGCTCCACAAGGTGCAGTTTCATGCCATGGATTTTTCTTGTTTGGGATTCGATGGAAGAGACATAGTCAGAGGTGTTTTGTGAGCCCTTTTTAAGACAGAACTGTAAATCCCTGAACATCTACATCTTTTGGTCTGTCTTAAATACAGGAGCTACAGAAGCATGTGAAATGGTGTAGATTTGTTGGAGGAATGAATAACTGAGTACACAAGAACTAATACACACTTGGGCTCTATTGCTGATGTATCACAACATTGCTCCAGTAATGAACTTCTCTAAAGAATTAAGAGTTCAATTTGAAGGCTCCTTCCCCTGTCATTTTTGCACCTGGCTAGATTAATTGCCTCAAGAACTAAAAACAAATATTAAGATCTAAATATTTTGGACCCATTTTTTACCCCATGTGCTGTGAGAAGAGTAACTGAGTTCCGTTCCTTCATAAACTGATTTAGGGCTTTAATTGGCTGTTGGGTGACGTAGAAAATATAAAATCTCATTCTATACCTCATGCCTTGCAACCTATGAATCTGTCAGTTCAAATGAGACTGCTGTGGTAATCACAAAACAAAATTAGCTGAGAACAAAGGGGAAAACCTTTTTCTCATTGTCTTTTAAAAATTTCTTGTGTTGCTAAGTGGGTATGGTAAGCAGAGAAGAACTACACATAAACTCACCTAATTTAAACAGGGTGGTTTTATAAATTGAACTAATAATAACAAAATGCATTTCAAATTATGAGCTAATTAAATGTCTAGATATTCTCTTTATTGTTGCATTAATTTTTACCTAATTTCAGGATTAAGAAATTGCCATGCTTAAAATTACAATTGAGGTGCCAAATCAGTATTTATGTACCTCATACTGTGACAGTGCTTTGTGAAGCAGTCTCGGTATATATTCCTCTTTTGATAGGTGTAGCATATTTGTTTCTAATGGTCTGTAATTACTATTAGCAGCTGAATAAGCAGAAAACTACTCACTCACCTAATAACATGCAAATATTTAATATTTTAAATATTAAGTGTTCCAAGTATCAGTGACTGAAACCCTGGTACATTCAGTTCATGCAGAACTGTTTCACTGAGGAATGAATAACCTTGCCTTCAGTTCCCCTAATTGCCTCTGCTGGAATCCCTTTGCAGCCAGACATCTTTAGCAAAATGTACCATGGTCCATCACTGAAATCACCCTGGAATTTCTGTTAATATCCAGCATCTTTTGTTGCTCATTTCATACTACCTATACTAACACAACTATTAGTAATTTTATATTAGTATAGTATTAGTAAGATTTACGCATCCTTCCACTATTACAAAATGTACATTTGTTCTTTAGAAGAACGTAGGGCACTTTGGAACACTTCTGTTTGCATGAAGTCAGCAGTAGTTTGGAATGGGCAGAATGCAGGTTTGAGCTTTTGCTTTAGTAGACGTTAATTACACAGGTATTTCCTGCATGAGGAGTTACTCTCTCAGAAATATAGAGCTGTGTTTTGACAGCCAGTATTTTTAAGAATTTGCTTTTTGCTTCTTAACCAAAAAAGGATTTTTTCCCCTCGAAGTTTATTTATTGCTTTGGTTTTTTATCCTCCAAAGTACATTCCCAAGATTTTGATTTTCAATCTGGAGTCCTACTGGGTTTAGAATTTCACTGAATATTTGAGAAGTGTCCTGGCCAAGAAAGGCTTGAAGAACTAGACACTTCTAAGCACAGAAGTATTTTTAGTTGCAAATATAAAAAAAATGCACTCGCAGCTGTTCACACAGCAGTGATTGGAGTGGTTGGAGTACTGGAGAATGCTGATACCTTGATATGTTTTATGAGTGTAATGTAGTTGTGCTTCAGGCAGAAATTCTTCAGAAGAATGAGGAAAAAGAACATGAAGTGAAACTGTTTAAATTTTTAAAAAAAGAAGTTACTCTTCTTTCTGTTTTTAAAAGGGACAGAAATAATACTGGAGTTCATATACATATATACCGAAATGGAAATACATTTTCATTTGGGTACACTGTGCAATTCTGCTTTTATTAAAATTATCTCAAGTCAATGCCATAACATGATAATTACATATGATACTGGTTTAGAATTAATTTTGTTTCTTTTTTTTTTCATACTGCTCATGATTATCAAGCTATCAATTATGCTCATTGAAAAAATGAGTGTAAGAACACAGGCAAGACTAAATTTTCCAGGGGGCTTAAAGAATGTAATCTGCATGTCAACTTACCCAATGCCCTCTTCCACTTTCCCTCTGGCCCATCTGAAAGGAGCACCTGCATTTCAGCATAAATGTGTTGTACCAAAACCCACCAACCCCAACAGCAACCTCGCTGTGCATCTGATCAGTGTCCCACCAAGCCCAGCAGCCCTTCTCCTAGAAAAGCCAGTATTGACTACAGGGTTTTGAAGCCAAGAAATTGATTTGAGTCTGCAAAGACCTCCTGAACTGAAGCATGCAGTCTTAGAAAAGCTGGTTTCAGATTTTAGAGATTTAAGACATAGCAGTTGGTTCAGAGAAATTTGTTAACATTTGGATACTTTACACAAATAGAAGTCTCAAGTTTAATTTATTTTTACTTTTTTTGTTTGATTTCTGTAATACCTGCTTGGAAGAAATCATGAATGTCAAGACTGAGCACAGATACTAATTAATAATTTCCAATGCCACATCAAACACTGCAGTTAAAGAAAATCTTCTGGCTTATTTGGTTTTATTTCAGGAAAAGAACACATAAAACAACTGAACACTGTAAATAAAATAAAATTATAAATTAAGATAAAATACCACCCTTTTTCTTTTTCTCTATAGCCTCATGCATTCCTTTCAAACATGAAATAACTTCTGAAGGAAGGATGGCTGTGGTGAAAATCAATATTTTTCCTCTAGCTGAGCCTACTTCAGAGAAAAGTCAGATGCTGCCTATGCCCTCTGCTTGCATCTAAAAATTTTAGGTTTCATTCCCTGTGGTAACTATCATAACTATACAGCTACTTCATACAGTATATATTGACTTTGTAAACTGTGGTTGTTCTCTGGTGCAGGGATCAGTATTCTGGACTGGGCATTCAAGTGTGGAAACAGGAAAAGTCTGACATGTTATTAGATGCGTCCTTACTCATGCTCTTTGTAAGACTTCCTACATATCCCTGGATAGAAAATCAATGGTTACGTATGAAGTGTCTGTGGTTACCTATTGGAAAGCAGCAATCTGCTTCTTCAGTTTGTGAAAGAATCTTGGCTTTCTTATTTAGCAAGGAAGCACTGGTAAAGACAAAAGCAAAGTTGACTGTAATAATCCTTAGTTAATTGCAAGAAGCACCAAAAGACACAATGAGCAGGAAGTGAAGACCTACATACAAACAGTCCCCTGCTAAATGCAGCAAAAAGATTTACCTTTGAGCAGGGCAGAACCTACTGCAAAATCTTCTGCAAAACAACAAAAAGTTAATGAGGTAATATAACTCAAGCTTAAAGAAAAGTGACTGCAGAGGAGAAGAGAATTAGAGAGAAGAAAGGTGTTTATATACAGCAGTTCTTAATAAGTCTCAGAACTTAATAGAAGCTATGTACAGTGTTTGCACTATTCTAAATCTAAAAAAGTCATTAAAAATATAGTAATTTTTCAGCAGAAAATTTAGTTAGAAATGGGGCTTTGTAAAATTATCAAATAAGAGATGATTTCCTGCTCCAAAGAGCTTCCTAAGTGTCAAAGGAGTCAGACAAAAATATATTGCTAAGTGGTCAGTTGGGTTTATTTAAAGTTCTTAAATCAAGCTGGTCTTAGCATCTGCAGGTTATCATGTACAAGCACTGAGCTCACATATAATTGTCACAGAGCTGGCAATTACAGCTTTCCAAGACAAGGTCTACTCCCTCACATTTCAGATTTAAAAACAAAGCAGAGTATGTGCCCTTACGAGGCTGTAGTGTCTAGTTGAGCAATCATATCCTAATAAATATGATAGGCCAGATTCTGCCCCTGGTTATGTGCCTTTGTCAACTCACTGACAACATTAACTACAAAAATAATATAAAGTGACACAGGGATTAAGCATTTTTACAGCTTAGAAAGCAGAGAGCTCACCTTAGAACATCCAGGTATTCTAGGCTTAAAGTAAGTACATCTTGCAGCTGGGAAATGTTCTTTCTGTAGAGGATACACATTACAAGCATGCAGGTGGCAGTCATATCCTATCACTGTTGTAAAAGCAGTTTATTAAGCATACACGGTGTGACAGGGAAATGGAAGATAGCCAGGAATTTGATCTTACCTGGTGCTCTGTGCTGCTGCTTCACGGTCTCTTGCCATGCTCAGAAGTCCTATGCTTTGTATTTGCTTCAGGCCTAGAGCGTCAAAGTGTATCAGTTCTTTTACAAAGCCACACAGCATCAGCATGACATGTGAAACTAGCCAGTTCTACAGCTCTTTACACTTCAAATGTTTTCATGATATTGAGCCTTACAAGAAGAAATGTCAACCCAGCCTGATCTTTAAGCCTTTCACCATTGAATCAACACACGTGTGTCACAGATATTTAACAGTAACTGTAGAGATGGATGAACGAGTTTGTGGAAAATCCTGACCCAGCATGCATTTGCTCCAAAAGCCCTCCCAACCTTCTCTAAAGTTCCTGTCACATCAGTGGAGTTCTTATTTCTTTGTTACTCCTTGCTAATTTCCTGGTCATCGTGCTGTTTGCTGCTGATGTAGTAAAACCACATCCATCATCATAACCAAACCCTTTAGCTGAGTCTACACAGCTTAATTATAAACCTCCACTTTGGTAAAGTAGATAAGCAAATACCTACTGTAAGGAACAACAGACACCCTGCTGAAACAAGCAGCACATGCTAGAAGTGAAGAATGTGCCTAAATACTCTGCTGTATTTTTGATCTTATATAACAAGCCATTTTTTCACAGGCAGTAGATTAACTTTGTAAAGGAGGAAAGAAGAGGAGTAAGGTGTTTTGGGAAGCATCAGTGTAATTGCTGTCATTTGCTACATTCTCTATTTTACCATTCCATATCTTCTCTCTTCCATTACTTTTTCCCCCCTTTATTTTCTGCTTCTCTCATTCTGCTTGCAGACTCCAGATCTATAAGGACTTTGCTTCGTCACTTTTTCTTGTACAGAATTAATTTAGTACTTATCCATTATTTTGTGTTATTCTGCTCTAAATGTGTGAGTTCCACTGCCCAAGCAGGAGCAAATGACCTGTGTGAACACTGGTGAGCACCTTGTTCTCTGTGGCTGACAGGGTACAAAGCCTGTCACTCTTAATTGCCACCACGGACGACCTTTCAGCTGGAGTTTTGAAGTTCAATCATGAGATATTTGGCATTTCCCCAGCTATTTGCACATGTTTTAAGTGCAGACTGTGTGTATGTGTATGCAGGCATGGGTCATTACACAAAGTGAAACCACCAGCTTGTGTGTCGTAGGCCACCGAGCAGCCACCAGCTGGTAATGACTCTCGGTTTTTACTCACCAGGGTCAAATTCATGCCAGTGACCTAGAAGAAAAGGGCTCCATATCTCATTACTAACATTCTGAGCTCTCCAGTCCCTCTGACCACTGCATTCAGCTCTTTAAGTAAAAATAAAATTAAAAAAAAAAAAAATTAAAAAAAAAAAAAAAATCAGGAAACTAAACCAGGTATTTCAGTAAAATGCATGTCTGGTATATGACCACATTTCCAGAGTGTGAAATTCTTCCACTCACTATCTGATAATGCATTCTCAGCATACAGATACCTTCTTATACAAAACAGCTAAAACCCTAGGAATTGGCTAGGAACTAGGAATTCCTATCAGCTAGGAAATGGTATGACAGAGAAGCATCTCCAGTCCGTTGAATGAATAACAGACATTTAGAGGAATCCCTAAATACATTTTTACTTGATAGCCCCTAATTTTTCTGAGTGAGTCATTCTGGTGTGCTCAGTAAATAAAAAGATTCACAGAAGCCCCTCAAGTATATTTTAACAGAAGAAAAGGCATTTCAAAGTCTTCATTAAGTCATACCAAGATAAACTGTAAAGTTTAAAGACATTTCTTTTTCTGAAATCCTAAAACATTAATTAATGGAGTGCATTTGCAAATATCAAAATAGGATCCCATTATTCAAAAATGGGATTTTAAATTCTTTTCCCCCAATCCAGGTTCTTGTGCAGTATTTTGGTTTTCTATTTTGAGATTGTAAGTAACTGTTGCAAAGTCTCAGGATATTTAGACAGAAAGGACTCAAATCTGCAGGATACCTTTAATGTGATAGTGATCCAGCAAAGAAATTGCAAATGCATGCTTCAATTCACTAAAGTGCTGATTGCCAGAACACATTTTAGGATTTAGTTCCAACAGATCTAGGAATTCAAGGTCTTTAAAGCCTAACTAATTTAAATAAATGTATACACTCAGCTTTTTACTTTCCTTAAGATGATAAACAGTACAGAATCCTGAACTCTACGTTCTTTCCCACATTATCTGTAGCACCATACAAAATATTTCTAATGTAAATGTCCTAAAGTTGACAAGATACTCATTAAAGTAGGAGAACTCCTAGCCCCTAGCATAGCAGCTATGCCACCCTTGTATTTTTAGAAATACTAAATCCTAAACTCAGGCTTGGTATGTAAGTAGAGAAATTAATTTTTCATCTTTTGATGGTTTACTATAGATTTGGATCATTTGGTTTGTGAAGAGCACATTATTCAGCTATTTATTTGAGCTTTTAGATATATTCCTTCTGTAGCAGGCTATTAGCCACCTTCAACGCAAAAACTGTGCTGAAATATTGTGTCCAAATTAGTTCATTTGCCTGAAAGGGAATGGGAGGGGAATAGTGATAGTAAGAAAACTCTTTATGTGCATTGTTCCAGGCATGATAGCAGCCTTGCCAAATCCAGGTGTTCAAAAACCAAAAGACAGTTCCCAAAACACAAAATTGGATCAAACATCACAAGATTAATATCTGTTTGTTTTTCTTTTGATTTACTTCATGGCTTCTGAGATTTAATTTTTAAATGAAAGCGGAGATTCTTACCTAACCACAGAATTTTGGAAGCTGTGAGTTAAAGAAGAAAATTATACTGAAAAGTTCAGCTGCTGCTGCTTCTGCCCACCCTCTTTGCTCAACATCTACACTAGAACTGCAATGAAGGGACCACATGAGCCTTTTCACCAGAGCTGCACCACCTGGACTCCCCAGCACACTGTGAACCCCTGGGCTGCTGGTTAATGTAGCATCAAGCATGCTTTGTGTTGAGGAAGTGATGCAAATGAAAATTAATGGCCCAGTGAGTTTGGTCCTGCAGGAATCCAGTAGCAGTAGCACCCCATCCCGAACCTAGTGTGATTATTTGGGTTATTATAATACAATAATAGATAACATAATTGTGATTACTTGGCTTATTCAGAGATTACATTGAATTTCTTCTGCAAAGGACAGTCTGTGAACTCTGAGTCTAAATTTCACGCACTTGAATGATTTTGCCTCTACATAAACTAAGCTAAAGGAACAGATGTGTGAGATCTCAGAAACTTCCCATGAGTTCAATATAAGCACCTACAAATTTCTGATCCGCCGATGAAGATTCCTCTGCCCATCTCCACAATGTCAAAATTTTCCTCTAGATGTTTGTGTAATTAGCCTTACAGACTGTTCCAGATTCAAAGCTATTTCATGATGCAGAATGTGGAAGGAGAGGCAATGTGAATATGCTGACACAAGCAGGTCTCCTTGACCCATTCCTGGGACAGCATTACTTACAGTGTTTAGGAAACTATCTGATCTCCAAATCTGTTTGTCTCCTTCAGTCTAGTGAGTACACACCTAAACAGTGCACTGGTCTAGTCTGGCACTCTGAAAGCATTACTTTGTTCCTAACCTGATCATCCCAAGCTTATGCAACCGTGTTTTCTGTCTTTCCCACTAACTTTTGAATCTATTGGCCAATCTCAAATAAATTCGATAGAAGAGCAGTGATCTCCAAGATATTAAGTTCTACCCAGCTACATGAAAACTGATGACTAGATAGATGACTGGCCTCATTAAGAGAAAAACTGCAACGTGAACTTAAAAGTTCTGTTTTGTCTGGCTCACCAGCTGGACAATCAACAAACAAGCAGCCACAGGACATGCTGCCTCTTGCCCAGCTAGTAATTAGGTACAGCAATGAGACCTCAGGATACTGTGTATGGACAGCAAGAGAGGACAAGAAAGCACAGGTGGAGCATTTGAGGTCCTGGACAGAAGCATCATAAGGTACATGAGAGGAAGCAGCTGATATTACTATTGTGGAGCCTTATAGAGACTTAAGATTGAAAGACAAATGTGTAGGCGTTGACTCATGACAACATTCTTCATCACCAGGAAGGTGTGCAGTTGGTGCTTATCAATAATGTGCAACTCTTCCTTTTTGATTTTTAAGACAAGAATGCATATCTGAGAATCAGATCTGTTAGATGCTCAGTCAGAAGTCAGTGCATCTGTATCCAACTGCAGAAAGCAAAGATGGCACGAGTGAGAGCTAAGACAATATTCTCCACAGAGCCATCATAAAGGAAATGGTCATGCATGGGATTTCTTCTGAAAATATTTCTACTGATTTTGAAGTACAAAACTGGATACTGTAGTCTCTGAATGCTCTTGAAAAACATTTTTGATACACGTCATGCTTGGGTAGACCCATTATACTACATGACTAAACAACAGGGATACTTTTCTTATGATGACTTACAAAGTTATCATCATGCTATTTTCTCCATGTAAAAGGAAAGCAATGACAGTACAAATACTTCAGCAAGAGAATAAAGGCAAGAGTTTTGATCTACATCTCTGACTCATGTTCATGAATTCATTAACCTCAGTGGACTCATTCACCTGTGTTTCCAGAGTAAAAACTATTCTCAGTGAAAGATTAGTCTGCAAATGGTAACATTTCCCCAAACTCGTGGCTGACAAAAGCCACTTCATTGTCTGGTATATATTAGAGTGCTGCTAGGGTTGCTGTGAATTCAATCCCTCTGCCATATATAACCATGTGTAACCATCAAAGGACTGATGCTCCAGCTGGAGATCAACAGCCATGCACACCAGTGACACTGCTGGAAAAACTGTAGGGAAAAAACTGTATAGGAAAAATTCTTATACAAGAGGAATTCACATCTGGAGGTACCTAGGAACTCTCTGTTCCTTTGTACCCCTGGAACAGCACATTCTGCTCACAGCTCATGAGCAGGAATTATCCCCTGATTAATTTATCCATCTCAGTATTTCTAGTGGGTTCATCAACAAGATAACTTGTTAAGAAGTGCTTAGCTGCTTATTCAGTTGAGAATTATTATTGCCATCAGCATTTCTCATGAATCTTTCAGTGAATTTACAATTAACCAGTGCACGGCTTGAATCCACAAAATCTTGCAATAGCAATGGGGGACAGGTCAAAATCAACAACATTAAACAAATATCACTGCGGTACACAAAAATCTATATTTTCTCAGAGCAGAACAAAAAGCATAACCTACCTGCTTCTTTTTATAGTTCATTAAGTTATATCTAGTGTACCTCCCTGTAATAAAAATATTATCTGGTAACACTTTCCCAAATAAATAACAGTGCCCTAAACAGCCTTTACTACTATAAATACAATGCCTGTAATGAACTTAAGAAAACTAATCATGCTGTAGCTTAAACACTAATGGCATTGGTCACTTCAGAACTGGTTTGCAGCAAAAGCATCTCCTCAAAGTGTGGAGCACCACTCCCTCTGAGCTCAGTAAGGCTGACACAGTTTTAAAACTTTTGTGTGTGTGTGGAAGAAAAATAGATCAGTCTATCCCACCCACAGCTTATATATTGTTTTCTTTAGAAAAGTTCAGCTCACAAAAATAAATATTTAAATTTGCAGGTTCTTTTCTAAACTACATTAAAGGAGATATATTCTGACATATGTGCTCTTGGTGCTTCCTGACTCTTGAGTGTTATTTTGGATACATAGCTGGAGATTTCATTTATGCAATCTGTGTTTTGGGGTTGCATAAATGAAATCTGTTAGAAGTAATCACCTGCCTTTTGCTTTTCTACATCTTGATCTTGTAGATTAGCACCATGAAAGAGAAAATATTGACACAGAACTACTAATGCAAGTGATTTTTGTCATAAAGTGGTTTCTTGTCATCAAGAGCCATTGATCTCCTTCTCTGCAATGAATTCCTGTTGCTTTCTAGATTGTGACAATCAGGGCTTGTCAGGACTATCCCATGTATAAAATATTCACGCCAGTCTTTTGCCAGCTGGCAGTTCAAACCAACATAGCTCATTGTGAAAATGTTTTGCCTGGATTTTAAAATCAGATCTAGGGTTAAACTAAAGATTGTACCAACTGTATGTCTTAAATCCATTCATTCCATCTGACCTGCAAGTACACATCTGCTGCATGTTAGCCTTACCCTGCTGTCTGACAGTGGCACACATTTGAATCCTCATCATTTTGATTAAAGACTTGGTTTTGTTAGGATGTCATGTACAGTATATCAAAGGAGATCAGTAACCAGTCTGAAAGTCAGATGACAAAGAAAACAATCAGCACATGCACAGTTAAGCAGAGTTTCATGAAAAGAAGGCTTAACATAATGAGTCATAACTTGGAAAAGTGTCTGTAAGTGGTCTCAGTACTCCAAGCTCATGGTGGACAGTTTAGGGTTTTAGAAACAGTTACTAAGTACAATCACAAGAGGTGTTGTCATGGGCTCTGTAGTACTCTGAGTGCAAATTGGTTATTTCTGATCACCAAATTGTACAGCATTCAGATTTAGGACAGGCAAAGCACAGCATATTTCAAAACATTTGGTACTAATCTTTTTTAAGTTTTGGAGATTTGTCCAGCTGTTCAGTAAATCAAGGTAGAGAAAATCACCTTTCCTTTAATCAATGGATAATGAAGAGCATTTGTCTCTTACTTGTAAGACTCTCTCAAACACTAACTCTGTCTTTGTTTAGTAAAAATATGATATTTTGCCTATCACATTTAAAAAACCTGCTGGTCAGCCTTCCTGACTGATTTCTGGTTTAAATATCTTAACGTATTATGTTTCCTATTTGTGTTTATTAGTGTAAATATAAGTGCATCTGTGTCTGTGCATCAAGATCATTATTAATCATAGTAATGGCAGGGGAAAAAAAGAAAACTTCTAAGCCCACTGGAAGAGCAATAGCGTTCCAGTAAGTTCAAGGTCTGCTAGGATTAAGGTTTGGCTGATCTGAGCCACCTGTTCTTCAAGTGAATACAAAAAGATGTGAGTGCAGTTCCTGAAGAAGAGAGCACGGATTAGCTGGTCTTAGGAAAAGACAAATCCAGATATTTGCTGAGCAGAAATGGTCAGTGTTAGCTGCCAATCCTACCAAAACAAAGTTTAGGGTCTGCTGTTTGTAACACTTTCTTTGATGGTTACCTCTCTACATGTCTTTATGTGGTATTTAAAAGGTAACATTATTTATGTAAGCTCTTTTATACATGTACTTTTTTTTCTCAAGGTATACAGGATAATTGTTTAGAAATCTTTCAGCTAACTTTAAAACTTTACCATTAAATGAACTAAATTTTTTAAAAACAGAAATCAGTTTTTTAAATGATTCACCAGTCCTTTTGTTTATATCACTCCAGGATTTCACAAGTGAGTAATTCATAATCACTTGAGCTGTCCACTGAAGGATCAGGCTTCCATCCAGTGTACATATGGCACTTGTGCCTTCAGGCTTAGGGTTTTAAAGCCTGTAAAGAAATGCAGTCAGGCATAATGTGGACTACCTGTGACCAAGAAACATGTGCTCATTAAAGAACACCTCTGCAGGAGAGGAGCAGAGGCTGGGAAAGCTGCAGCAGGGTGGATTTCCTTGGATCACTGTGTTAAACACATTTGGAAGAAAAAGAGCACAAGTAGAAAGGTATTACAGAAACACTCCTACTAACTGGAAAATGCTGATCTTGAACATACCATCAATGTATTTCCCAGGTTTCCTTTCAAAATCATCTGCCTTCTTTTAATGCACTTAAAGGCATCCTGTGTTGTATCCTCTGCACTGACGCCACCAGAAAATTTTCCATGGTATGTTAGTATTTGTGCATGATCTTCAGCAGGAAGCTCTCCTTTGGTCTCCTAAGCCATGTGCTATTTATTATAGAACTCGGATGGAGCTGATATTTTCCCAAGCAATTATGTGAATGGGGACCACGAGCTCTTTTGACTTGCTGTAAAACTCACCTGAAACATTTAAATATTTTGAAAATTTCAGCAGCTGAGTTTTGAACAAGCTTTTAAGAGTGCATGAACACAATCCTGTACTTAATCTTTATGAAATAAATATTTTACTTCTTTTTGATACTCAATCCCTTTGTATTTTAGACCAGGCTGTAAGGAAAGATAACTTATGAATTTGAGTTCATGAGGATTTTTAAACATTAATTTACATTTAATCACTGTTTCACTGTGATTCCCTTGTCTTCAGAGTCATAAGAAAATGAGGATTGCTACATTGGTGAGACCACCATATCATAAGTGATTTTTGACTTGTCTTGTACATTTCACTGCCCTAAAAAATCTCAAGTATCTTATCAGACCAGAATCTACTGATTAATAGGATGGCTGTAGTAACTGACTTTTTTGTTAGTGCTTTTTTAGGCTCTGTTAAATCATTCTGTCTGTCTTCAGTCACTAGATTAAATTTTAGAAAAACACAAATTGCTCTTATTCAGCATAGTTTTCTTTACTGAACATTGCAAAATAATTAAGGTGATCTTTACTGCAATGGACAGCATCAAAAATTAAAATACAGTTTAGGCTCCTACTCACTGTACATTCTTTAGTACTTTTCCCTTCCTCCTCAAGTTTTTGTTCCTTCATAGCAACCACAATCAGATGTCTGGTATACTCCTCCAACACATCCTCCCCCAACATTGTTTTTTTCAGGATTTTCCTTTCCCAGGCCATTTGACAGGTTTTGTAAAGAATATGTTTTTCATATGTAAGATACTTTTAAATATCACTGAAATCTATTAAAGTGATTTTGCTGTATTAATAGATAGATAAATCACAGGTTATAGTAACAGTACTTTTTTAGGACAATCTGCAGATGCAACATCAAATTTGTGTAAAGTTTCAGTGATGAACAAGAAACATGCTCATATTCTTTAGCTTTCTCATAAGCTACTTTCTTTATATCCACGTAGAACATGTAGTACTATGGCCCTACAGGTAACATCAAAAGCTTTCCCTCAAAAAGCGGTACAGAGTAGTTCCATTTAAAGAATGAGGGGATGAATCAAGCCTCCCTCATTATTCCTGGGAGGTCTGTCACATCTATTTCCATTAAAAGAACACTAGCAGATGAAAATGAGCCTTCTGAGTCTCTCCTGCCCTGTATCCTACCTTGGATACAGAGGGATGCCTAGGGAAGAGCAGCAATGAGACAAACTCCAGAACACAACACAGTCTCAATGCTACTGATGTGCTGCATCTGAAGGCAAATCTTTGCTTAGTCCTTTTCTCAGTGAGCATTGCCATTTACATTTAATCTTATTTTTTCAAATTTCTAAAGTTTCACAGCTTTTTGCTTTAGCAAACTGTAAATTGTTTTAGGAAATTAAGTTCCTGCAACAACAGAAGTGCATCTTTATCATTAGCAAAGCAGACTGACACTGGCAGAAACCAAGAACTTTGCAAACACAAAATGAAATCCACAGCATTGTGAGATAATATGCATCTATAAAATGCAGTTTTCCAATTTTCTCCTTTTTGTTTCACTTGGGAAAAAACCAGAACATTTCAGTAGCAAGTTTTGGAAGCCCTGTTACATCAAGAGGCTTTCAAAGGTGCATGCTCGTTCTCGTACCTGGTACTCAGCCAGCAGATGGGGCTATTAAAGTCACAGGAATGAACCAGAGAAACACAGTAATTTGCAAAATTAATGTAAGTCTCTGAGTACTAAAGGTCAGAATAAAGCATACTTTACAGCTTAGAAGAGATTCGAATGTAGTCAATGGTACAATAATTTACTGTATTTTTCCCAACATGTGCAGGAGAGTGAACCAAAGGTATTGCACGTATTATTTTCTTTTGTATGGAATTTTACTGTGTGTGATGAGGCCCATTTATATCAATGCGACACTTTTCAAATAAGATCTTAAAAAAAAAAGTGTCATAAATGCACACCAAGTACTAAATCAGCATAATTTCAGTGTTTTGAATTGCCATGGGAATAGCTGAGTTCCCATCAAGTTAAGTCTTGCAGAGGTAGCAGTCATGCTTCTCTTCCTAATGGTGCTACCATCTCTCCCTCCCCTGTTGACTATTGTTCAGGTATAATTATAATGTGCCTGCAGAAATCCCATTAAATGTCTAGCTTTTGTTTGTAAATTATATGTATCGTAAGGTTTATGAACTGATTTGCGTGTTAAAAATTCACAGAAGAATTCCGAGTCAAGAGCCTTAGAGTATTATTTTTCAGTAAATGAAAATAGCATGTCAGTATTTTAAAATGGAGATTTGAGCCCTTTTCTCCAGCTCAACTGAACCTGCATTTCAAATATTACAAAGGACAATTGGGCATTGCCCAAAGGCTGTCTGTTTGTGAGCAGCACAGCCAGCGAGCAATTTATTTATTAAGGGCACAGCAGACATGTCATTCAGCTGTACACTTTGCCCAAATCTAAACACAAAGATGCTGTTGTGGATCCTAAATTCTTGAATTGCTCCTCATCGTATCAAAATATATTGCTAGAATACAGTTTTTAATCAAAATTGATCTGCAAAGTGATATAAGCAGAAAGAAGTTTCTTGTTTAAAAATAAAATTTCATCTGCTCAGTGATCTGAACTCACATAGGATGCTGAAGAAGAGCATTAAAAAGAAAGCAGCCAAGGAGAAATGAAGGGATCTGTTTCACAAAGTATGAGGTCACCCTGCTGTCTCAGCAATCTTGTCTGTCTCTTTTTATCACTGTACTTAGGTATTACTTTTCCACATATTTTAGGTCTGGAAGGTTAGGATTACCACTTGCTGAAGGGTGTAGGGTCCATCAAACATTCAGACTGCCCAGCTGCACAGTAGTCTGCAGCTGAGATTTGTATTTTTATAAAATTTAAGCTAGCAAAACTGTTACCTGATTTCTTAAAGGGCAAGGAATACACATGACAATTTTAAACCCTGCTTCTAATGTCTCTCCCTCACGTGAGTTTCAAAACATTTGGCTTTTATACATCAATTAGTCTTTGTATATTGAGATGGAGAATTACATCCAATAAATCTGGAATTAGTACATTATTAGACATAAGACCAAACTCTGGCTTTTCTGTAGTGCTCTAAATTTTACCTCACTCTAGAGCTGAGAAACATGGAAATGCTAGTACTGGTACATCAAAGCATTGGAAAAATTTAATCAACGGCACCTTCAAGCTATTATGCATATCAAGTGGCAAGATAAAATCATGAATAACAAAGTTCTGCAAAGTGGTTGCACAAACAGTGTTGAAGCAATCTTATAAAAGCGTATTTCTGCTGGACTGGACATGTCCTTTCCATGGAGGACACCAAGCTCACAAAGGAAAGAACACGTAGTGAACTTTTAATGTGTGAAAGATCAAGAGACCAACTCAGGCAGAAGTAAAAAGAAGCCCTGGAAAAAAAGAAAAATTAACCTCACATACTGTGACACAGGTAGCAACACATGTGGCAAACAAAACGTGTTGGCGAGACCCATTAACATCTGCTGCAGAAAGCTTGGAAGAAAGACACGCAAGCCAAGAGGAGAATAGGGTAACTGGCAAGCAGAGAGAGTGGGAGAGCAGGAGCACGTGCAGGGAAACTGCAGAAACAGCCAGGAAAAATGATCCCAACGTACGGAAGTTGATGTCACACAAACTCCTGCTTCTTCCGTCTGCAGAACAACAGGCACCAACCGACGATGACAAATTCATGTTTGGACCTTCATGCCAACCCTTAATCTGTGGTGCAGCAGCTAATGTTATTCTTGGAGCTAGACAGAGTCTTGCTAAACAGAAGTAACCTAAAAGAGTGTGTTCACTTCAGCTCCATTAAAAAATGTGGGTGGGGTGAAATGCATGGGAAAGAAGCAATCATAAAAGCGATCCGTAAGGAAGTTCATTTCATACTTCTAAAAGGGTTTTGGCAATAAGCAATTGGGGATTTTTTGATCAGGGAAAGGTCCTTATACTCAAAAAAAGAGAGAGACCATTTGTTACAGTAGATTTGAGAGAGAAAGGGTTCCAAGGCATCCATTTTTATAAAAGAAATCATCTAAATTTTGTATTTTCTCCTTTTCCCCTGGCAATGTCTGCTCCAATTCTTTGTTACTGAGTTTAGGAGACTCTTACTTTCACAGGAGACATGAAAGAAGGACATTAAGTTCACGTCACATCTGTGAACATGTTGCCATGTCAACAGGCAGTACTTTGTGGCTTAATTATTGATTGACTCATGTTCCTTTAGGACATAACACAAGCAATAACAGCACACTGAGCAGCTTTTCTAACTTAGATACCTCTTTATGCCATCTAAGAGGTGTGGCACTTCCAACCTCGGCATGGGTATGGTCTGTACCGGAGCTTTAGCATAAAAGACCCTACCACAGCCATCTTGCATAAAGAATATGGTGGTCTCAAACATACATAATTACATTAATGACATTGATAAAGAACTGGGATTAGAGCCTTTGTCATTCAGGTAAAAATCCTTAACATGCACAATGCCAGCTAAAAAAGAGCTTTAAGAGAGGTAATGTATGGATTAGCTCCTACAATCACTCAGTCATTCAACAAGTCAGATTCAGTGACCAGACAAGTTATTTCCAGGCATAATCTGTGAAGCAAGAGAAGGCAAAAATTACAGTGCATTATGTAACCCATGGCAGCTTTTCAAGCACACATTGTTTTCCTGTGGTGGGTACAAGGTTGATCAGCCCCCTTTCACTGACCATCAAACTACCTAAACTTACCTTATGTTTACCAAGATGTAAAAGCACATACCCCAATTATTAAGCATGCAGTATCAAATACTACAAACTACCACCCTAACTCACCTCTGCAGGAATTTGTTCCTGCAGCTACATTCCAGTTAAGTGTCTGTATGCACAAAGCAAGGGCCTATAAACAGGCAGAGAGGAGAACTGAGTAGTTCCAAGAACTCTCAGTAAAGTTTGAGGGGGAGAAGCAGAATGGGAAGAGAGATGAGATATTTCAAGAGGAAGTATCTCAATCTGTTCCATTTCATAGCTGGGTAAATCAGTATTATCTATGCTGGAGTCTTATGAAGCCTCCTTTGCAAGAGTAAATTCAGATCTTGTATTGGAAGTGTAGTCAGGCAGGATTCCTAGAAACTCAAAAACAAAGCAGAAGGGTAGGGGTTTAGTTTTTGGAAAGAGGACATTTAAACTAGGAGAAAGATCTACAGAAATGCAAGACACATTTCTAATCTAAAAAGAGAATTTTTTTTTTATAGGTAGTTCCTTCGAAAATTTTATCTACCACTTAACAATTTTAAGCTTAGCATCCTGGGAAATGGACGCACAGAAAGAGGTGGGCAGCATCTTGGAACATCTTTTTGATGTGTGTGGTCATGTTCACATCTTGCTAAGCTTAATATTTCAAACCCAAGTTGCAGACACAGCAGTGCTCACACTCCATTTGTCACCGCTGTACCATTACATATATGCCAAAATAAGTGCTCCTTTCTGCTTAGTTCTTTTTCTCTAACATATAGAAACAATTAAGATACAGCTTTTATTTAGAAAGTTATATTTGAACTATTCTTACAGATACATAAGATGCTAAAAGATATACATTTACAATAAACTTTAAATTTCTTTTCTAATTAGACTGTATATTTATTTGAAGATGCAGTCACATTTGTTGACCTGGCAATATTTGCTTTTCAGGTCTTTACTGATTTTTGGAATTTACTATTGTTCCCTGTGAAGTATCATCTCCCAGTCAGAAATCTCATCTCATGACTAAGAAAACATATTCACTCATCAGATCTACTGATTTTCCTCTGTGGCTTGGATCATGTCTGTCCAGGCTTCAGAACCTCTGTGTAACCAGGAAAACAACATTTGCCTTCTGCCTTTGTTCCACAGTGTCTAGAAGGGGGCTGGGACAGTCTCAAAAAATGCAGCGTTCGGTGTACTGGGATTCCAAACTCTGTTAGAGTTTCTCAGTGCAATAAATGAATAATAATGAGCCTGTTTTAGTTTCAGAAGAATACATCCATCCAAGCCATTTATGTAAATAAGTTAACTTGATACACAGAGGTGCTGCAACCTTACAAATTCCACTTCCCCCCATCTGTAAAAGTGACAGTTCTAGCTCCTCATTGCTCTTGCTTAGAGCTACTTTTCAATTTAATGAGCAAACTTTTCTCTTGCCCCTTCACTCCCCTCTCTTTAAGCATTAATCTCTTGGGTAAAACACTGTCAAATGACTCCTGAAAATCTAAAAATATAATGTCCATGCTACACCCTATCTTGGCAGTGTTATCTTCAAAGAGTTCCAGAAGGCTAGTGAAGCATGACTTTTTTCCCTAAACCATGTGTATACAACTAATCAGACTGAAGGATGCTTTTACAAGATACTCCTTCCCCTAATCTGTTAAAATTCTTTCAAATGTCATTCCTACAGATGAAATTAGCCTGACTGGTCTCATGCCACATGGTAAGATCTTTATTAAAGAAAGCTCAAAGTGAAAGAAAGTAATGATAGAGAAGACCATATAATTTGTGAGGGCTTGACATACACTACTCGTGGAGCTGTAATAGTCAGAAAAGTCCTCATTTGGCTCAGAAAGTGTTACCTGAGTTATCATGTCATGATGACTCAAACTTTCTTCTCTCTTCTTAAACACTGGAGTTATGATAACTCCTGGCCACCTTTAAAGGAACCATCTGACTGCCTGGGCAGAGAGCAGGCCTGAAGCAATCTCAATTGTTTTATATAACCTGAAGAAAGCAATAGTCCAGAGTACTCCTTTTTGCTACATTTGTTACAGAGATAGCCATTTGAAAGGAAAAGGCCATGGACCTGTTCCCCACAAAATTCATCAGCAGAGCCAGCAGCTTAAATTCAAAATGCCTACTGTTTCCTCTGGATTGATACAACATAGACATTACTAATTCAAATTAATATCATTGAAAAGCATGAAAAGTACCATTCATTACTTAATGGTACTTAATGAAAAGTACCATTTGTTCCTACTTTCTTGTTATGACACCTTTTTTCTGCATTTTATATGGTCCACTGAATGACAAACCAAGAATTTGTGTTCCTGCAATTCCAATCTCACCCTTGGCACTCAGATTAATGGCCCCACAAAGAGAAGAATCTCTCAAGTGGCTCAAGACAGACTCTGTAGCCAGCGTGGCCTTCCTAATGAATGATAGCATAGCCTGACATGTTCACTCCTTAACAGAGGTACCAGAGGAAACAAGATGAACCACAAGTGAAACTGAGCTGTATCATTTTCAGCAGTATGATTAGATTGCTTATTTCTTTACAGCTGGAGATGTATCCTTCTTATCTACTCACTGTGCTGAGCCAAAATGCCAAAAGCATAAAACATAGCTGGATGAGGTCACAGTGGCATTAGTCAATTTTTTTACTGAAGAAAAAGAAAGACATGCTGTTCATTCTGTTGAATTTATATACTGACGCATGATAAAAATCCAACCTCAACCAAAGATTCATGTAGGGAGACTCTTCAGTGGCTGAACAGAAACTGGCACGAATCACATGATTTTTTCCCTAGTGGTTAGAAGTGTGATTACATTTGGAAATGCATTTTCCAAAGAACCTAGAACACAAATAATTTACAACTTTGCTTATCAAATGCTATAGCTAAAGTTTATTATAAAGTTACAATACAGTAATTTTTACATGAC
The DNA here is from genome assembly GCF_021018805.1 of Prinia subflava. Taxonomy (NCBI): domain Eukaryota; kingdom Metazoa; phylum Chordata; class Aves; order Passeriformes; family Cisticolidae; genus Prinia; species Prinia subflava. Next base: position 9,339,108 of record NC_086261.1, read on the forward strand.
AAGGCTAACTGATTCCCAACAGAACTACCCCTGCACCTTTTATTCTTCTGATAAGCACAACTATCCTTTTTTCTAAAGCAGTTCTAAACAAATTATGGACAAATGTTGCTTCTCCTATACGTAGTATGCAACAGCATCTGAATGACTATGATTGAGTGAAATCATCACAGCTGGAGAACAGGAAATAACCTGAGGGTGAAGGGAGTCAGAAAATCATCTGTTCCAGGGTCCAGAAGGTCTCCTTGGCTGCTGGGGTCTGCAGTGGCAGTGTATGAATGAATTAAACACAGGAGTGAGAATAAAAGGCAATGCTCTTGAAGTTAAACAACACAAACTAATGAAACCTCTGGCCTTAGGTTTTACATATCAATGTGTTTTTACTTCAAAGTCATATTTAGTCATACTTAAAGTTCAAAGACCCCAAAAAATAAAGAATACTTCATGTAGGATTGTATTTAGTATTGTGTGATTTGAATCTCTACATGACTGAAAAAAACTTCCAAGTGATTCTTGATGAAACTTTCTATGAATATAGTTCCTCACATTTCTTCCTCAGCCAAATATAAAAATGAACCGTGAAGTTTGGTTATTTATTTGATATTGAGTGTTATATTAAGCACTCCACTAGGCTCAGCTGTTCTCTCAAACACTTCTAAATGGGCTTTCTCTGCCTTATCAATTTACTGATTTAGCAGTCAATTTGTTTACTTGTGCATGTCTCCAGGTGTATGACCATGTTATATCAACAGCTGTAAGTGTTGCTTGCGGGTGTTTTCTCGGACAAAATGGATGACTCAATGCCTCTTCTCACATGAATTCAAGGCGTGGTCACCTGCTTCAGTGTGTTTCTGTCTGGAGTAGCAACCTCTCATGCCATGCAGCATAAAAGAACAACTTTTATCATGCTTTTACTCTTTCTGACCATTCTTTCACATTCCAAATATTTATGGTGTCCTATGCCAGCTACTTCTGACTAAGAATGTCATTTAGGAAGTGCTAATTTTTCAGGAATGTAATTTACTCAAGTTTTGCTTAGGAAAAAAATCCTCCTTCATCATTGTTCTTACTGCTCAGTAATCTAGATTGAACTCTGCACACCAAAGTTTTTGGCTTCTTTTCCAGTTGCCCCAGAAAAGGTATGAAGATTTCATCCTCCTCACAATGAATGACAAATCAGAATTATCCCAGTAGGATGACCCAATATACCAATTCTGGTAGTATAATCCAATATACTAAACCAAATACCTTAAGATGATCAATAATAAAAAGGCCAGGGTTTTGTTTGCCTGGTTAGTTTTATTGTTTGTTTGTTTTGGGGGGTGTTGGTGGTTGTTGTTGTTTTCTTTCTTTCTTTTCCAGAAACCCATTCTGAACAATCAAGAGTGAGCTACAGGAAAACAAAAGCCAATTCAATACAACCACTCTGAAAACATTTAAAGAAACAGGTTTCAAAACTGGTCTGGAACTCGAGTGTCTCTCCTAATCACCACTGGCTAATGAAGCTTGTGGAAGTAGATCCATTGCCTTGCTTTTACTCTGTCTCTTTCTATTAATCAGGACCCCCTGAAAAGCAGAAAGAACACACCTGGAGATTACAGCTGTGGCTACACCCCAGGCAGAGCTCTTTAGTGAGGGGATTGTGGTTGCTAGCACACACCTCTCCATTTTAATATATCCTTGTTTCAAAATAAACAGAAATGCTCATAATATATTTGCATTCCTATATATCCACATTGATTTTGCCGTAGCAGCACCAATATTCAACAAAACACTGGGGGAAAAAATGCAAGTAAGCATCTCAAACATCCCATTTTTGTTTACTTTCTTGTGGACTAACATCTGTAGGTGGTCCCAGTGTTGAATTGAGACTCTCTGTTATAGAGGCTAGCTCATAACTCCAGGGTTTAACATTACACTGCACCATGAAGGAAACTCCAGTTCACATTCCAGCCCTTTCACTAAACAGCATGGAAACTGTATACACTCATTCCAGGTATAAAATTAATCTCTTCCTAGTGCTCACTGGCCTATTAGCTTGGCAGCCTTTCAGCACCATGCTTTTAGAGCATCGACACATTTCAAAGAGCAAACTAATGTCTTTAAATTCCTGTTTATAGAATTGAAGATTCTTTGATTCTGTTTCAAAATCATGATGATCATGACACAAAACAGGAGAGCTGTGTGCAAAGTGAGTTGTCTGTAAGATCTCTATTATTCAGATGCATTTTAAACCTTCTGAATTTGAAAAGATCCATTAACTTGAAGCAGCTTAGTGAACTTCAGTATTTTGGGCATTGTATGTACACATGTACAAAAGACTCATTTAAGAGGCTTTTTCTGTTTTTATTTCCTACATTTTTACTGCAAGACCAAATAAAGAGTAGCAGTAATAAGTTCATGCGTAGCATTAAATCAATATGATGTTTTTCCCCCAAAGGTGCTTCCTTTCTGAATATTACAACAACACTTAGCATTAAAGAATTTCAGTATAGACATTATACACATCAAAAACCTCATATTATGTTCTCAGATTTCCTGCTGTAGTATGTTTCATTTAATTATTTGAACATTTTTGTCTGATTAATAAGTGGGTTCTGTAAACAGCTTCTTATGTCATTAACTGTGGAGAGTTGGTTGACACTAGTTACTGTTTCCAGTAAGACTCAATAAGATTGCAAAGGGCATAAAGTGATTAAAGGGTTCAAGTTCTATACATCATATAAGCATCTAATTATATTTGCTTGTTGCTATATGAAATCATATACAGTGGTAATAACAGAACTGTAAAGCTCTAACCACACCTAATCAAACTGATCTTCCAGAACTGTTAACAACCTTTTAGGCTGGGTAAAAAAGATGCTAGCTATTATGGCAAAAGAAGGTGGCAAAGTATTTTTCCCCCATGTTTTGTGTATATAATATGCACAAATATAGTTTGTGTATGTCACACAATGAATACTTCATAGTCTCTCTTTTATACAGAGTGATTTGTCGGATCCACACCTTTGAGTCACTATTTTTAAATGAGTTCATCTTTTTGGGAAGATAAATCAGACAACTATTCAATTTTCTGTCACTAGTGGTTCTTCTTAGCTGTGGAAGCTTCTAGAAAAAGAGAAGGAAATTATTAATTTTCTTGTCACTTGCTCAAGTTTTACCTGATGTAGCTTCGCACATTGCTGTGGGATCACTCTTCCCCTTTTCCACCGTGTTAGAAGTCCAATTCGGACCTTCCATCGAACTCTTGCTGTGCTGGCTGGAAAGGAGCAGTCTTTCTTGGCGCAGTCAAGGACTGTGCTCCTCACGGTGTCCGAGCAGTGGCCTCCTCCACGCCCGGAGCGCTGCGTCCCTGCGCGGCCTGGCCCCCGAGCCCGGCCGGGCCCCCGAGCCCGGCGGGGACCCCGGCCCGGCCCTGCCCCTCAGCCCGCGCCGGGGCGGCTCTGAGGGACGGGGCGCACCCGGGGCGCTGCACAACGCGCCCAGGTGCGGCGGGGCGGAGCGGGGTGACAGCCGCAGGTGACAACACCTGTGACAGCACCTGTGACAGCCCAACAGTGACCTGCCCCGGCCCGGGGCGGCGAGCCTTAAATAGCGAAGGGGGCAGAGCCACCCATCCCGGAGCACAGGGACAGCCGCCGCCGCCGCCGCTTCGGGTCGCCTCAGGGCCGGCCCCAGCGCCGGGTGCCTTGCGGTCCCGTCGAACATGGAAGACGTGAGTACCTCCCCGGCGGGAGGCTTCGACACCTCGGGGTTATGTGGTGTTGCGATGGGGGGAAGCTGCCCTGGACTTTCGGGGCTGGGTTGGCGGCAGCAGGGGCGCCTTGCGGGCGGGCGCCTGCCCCGGAGCTCTGAGGGGAGCGCGCCCGCGGCCTCCCCGCCGCCCGCCGGCCGCACGTGCCAGCGCCGAGGCGGCTCCGTGAGGGGCCGGGGCGGCCTCGGCCCGGGACAGCGCCTGCGGCAGCGGCGCCTCACGGGGAGCTGCCCCTGCCCGAGCCCCAGGAATGACCGGGCGGCTTTGGGCCTTAGCTTTTTGACTTGGTTTTGTGTGTACGTGTTTTTGCTTTTTTTCGTAACTGCCAGAGGGCACGATTTTTTGCCCTTTCTAATAGCAAGCTTGGGCGTTGCGCATTTAATTGATGGTTAATTGCAAGCTTGTAAAGGTTTTGATAGCAGTCAGGGAAGTGTCTTTGTGGTCGTAAGGTAATGAAATATACATGTATGTTTAAAAGCTCTCTGAGAAGTTGACAATAGTATCACAACATCATCTGAAGCCTCCTGGAAGCCCCTCTGATTCCATTTTACTCGTTCTGCTATTTAGGGTAAATTCTCAGATTTAGCTTTGATTCTTGAGTTTTCAGTGAGTTACACGAACCGTGTTTTTGTGTCGTATGAGTTGACTTTTTACGGTCAATTTCCTCCTCCATTTAAACATACTGCCTTGGGTTTTGGCATTGCCTTTTGTTTTTCAACTACCAAGAGGCTGGAACACGGTAGAGCTCTTCAGAACAAACATTCTCATACTGCTTATCACTTACAGTGAATGTGACTTTTTCTCATGTATAAAGATGTCTACAAAAAGGTGGCTCTAAAGGATGTGCAAAAATGCATTAATACCTTTTTTCCTGTACGTTTTAATACATCTGCTCATAGAACATTCTCTGCAATTCTTCTTGTGGCCAAACTGAGGGTAACATGTTACCTTCAGAAAAATTAGTCTATCTGTGAAATAGATTGTCTTAATTACACCATTTCTTTTGATGTGCATTTCTACTGGACAGTTCTTCAGCTGCCCTATGTTTGCTTTGAAAGAACAGTTTTGAAATAGTGAGTGGTGTTTTAATCTTTCAGGGATGCTGGAGCTTCTACTAAAAAAACCCCCATACCTCTGACTCCTTTATAGTCTCATATGGATAAAGGAGTGGATAAAAGATATTTAATCAGCTGTTGGTGTGTATAATGGCTGTTCTAATTTTAGGGCTTTTTCATTCTTTGTTATTGTTAAACCCTTGTAATTAGATAAAGAGCGATGGTATTAATTCCAGTTGGGATAGCAAACAAAAAATACAAACATGTGCAGGTAACAGAGCAGTCTGACAGCCATATGTGCAAACTTACAGCTGGACAAGAACCTATGGCAGATAAATCACAAACCTCCACTGTTCAAAGTCAGAATGCCAAAGATGGCTTTGGAAGTCTTCAATGAAGGGAATTCTTAGGTGGGAAAGAAGACTGGATGTAAGTTTTCAGCGTTTTGTGAATGCCACAGACCATTCCAAGTATGTGGCCATCTTGCTAATACAGAAAGTTTTGTCTGAGGGAAGGCAAAAGCAAAAGGCTACAAGATCAGATTCTCAATTTAGAAATAGTGTTTGCCTGGACAACCTTGAGTCTGTTGCTGCCTGTATTACAGAATTCATTTAGTTTTTTTCTCATTATGTGCCTTTCTAGGCACATGGTTTGATCATCTCACATAACAGGATAATGCTGCCTTACTGGGGATCTTTGGTTTGTCTTTTGCCCTCAGTAATGGGATAATCAGATAATCATACTGTTAGACATAAAACTGAATTGTAGTGCACACGTACATGCAAGTCCTTTGGCATTTCTTAACGGAATGTTTCAGTTTTGCAACCTGTTTTGTGGAGGTTTTCAATATGTTTTTGGTGTTAGTTTTCACACAAGCTAAGAACTTCAGTAAAACTCATAGAACTGTGCTCCTTAGCAATATGATAGGATTTAAAGGGCAGAGCCTGTTGAGGAAACAACACACATTGGATCTTCATTTCACTGGGCTTATTGGTAACAAAAACCAGACTACTAAAAGGATAACTGGGGAGAGAGCAGACTTCTGTTTTGTAAATGGATTTTGTAGCTGTTTGCTGACAACTTGTTTGAGAAATCTCTATTCCTGAGCTCTTTACCCTTTTGCATTGGCCCCCATCTGTTCTTGTCCTTCCTATCTCCCTTCAGATCTGTCACCTAAGTATGTTTCTTGTCCTCTCTTCCCCAGGGAGGGGGGAACTTGCAGAAGGAATTTTATTTTTCTTCTTCTGCACTGTCTGAATGTTTTGAATACGTTGTGTAAAGGCATTCATTCTCCTCTCTGTTCTGGTACCTGTTGTTACACTGGCCGTTTTCTTCAGCTAGTAGAAGTATTTTGATTAAAATTTATGTTCGGTCGTAGCATACCCTGCAGTCCAGAGCTTCTGCAGTCTCTACTCCTTTATAAATGTTTATGACTTAACCCTTGCTGTACCACTGTGGTAAGGAAACATTCATTTTCCCATACAGAGAAGAGAGGGAGGAAGGTGCACTGATGATTTAGAGGTGTGAAGCACTGGCAGGACCTGCACATGAAACCCCTGGTGTCTTACAAACAAGTTTTTCTAAGATCACAGTGGGAACTGGGCCAGGGGCTTGGATGTGTGTGTTCAGCTTACATCTAACAAACACTTTCAGAGCAAAGTGCTCAATTACATTTGCATTTCTTTCATTCTAGTCCACAAGTGTCTTGTCATTCAGAATATTGATTCTCACAGTTGGTCTTTTATTCATCTTAGTATGCATAGAATTTTTTTAGATATGCTTCTGTGCCCATTTTTTAAGTACAAGCATATTTATAAATACATGTATCACTATTTTGGTATAGACTATTTAGTAGATGATGATGTAATTAATTCTTTTTGGTCTATCCCACATTGCTTCATAATTCCAAAGTCAGTTCTTACACCATGACTGGAAACAAATGCTGCTTCCTAGTGAAAAGTAATGTATGATACATGAAGTGTCAGGCAATTCATCAGGAGTAAGGAGGAGATGGCCCTAAGGCAAACAGTTTGCTCTTTAGAATATAATGGTTACTTAACCCTTTAACTCAGTGAGCACATGTATGAAGAACAAATGGGAGGGGAAAAAAGCCTTCTCAAGAAGAAATACTAGTTCTGTCTTAAAGTTCTTGTGTATGAGAACAAACCCTCTGCCCATCAGTGCTGATATTTATGAGCAATTTATTTAAATTATAAAAACTGCATCTGAATTTGTTTCTTGTGAACTGCGGATAGTTATTTCAAGTGTTTTTAACATTATTAGTGGCATGTTCCCCAAATGAAAAATAGTTGCAGGCATGTTAATGTCTTTCTGACCAAGTCTAACCTTGATTATTGTATGTTTGTTTTCAACAAGAGCTGCAATAACTGTATCTTTCAGTGTGATTTCTTCCACAGATGGAAACCTAAAGTGTATTCTTTAAACAGCTTAAAGGAATACTGATGCTCAACTTGAATCCTAACTTACAGGAAAGCAAACTGGTAGTTTTAGGAAGTGCAGTATTCAAGTCTTGCCTTATTTTTTACTGCTTTACTTTTTTTAAGGACAAGCCACACACAAAGTGAAAATTTGAACACATTTTGCACAGGAGAAAAATGAAATTGCATAGATATCTACATTCAAATCCACAAAATAAACCTGGTGAGGAATAGGGGCGAGTCTTACTCTAAGAGCTGTGACCATTTGCTTGCTGTTTATAGCCACGGATGCTTTTACCTGCAATAGTGTACAAAGAATCTTTGACACACTTCATATCTACCATTGTTATTATTCTGAAATAATATTGATTTTGCCTTTTTATATGAAGTGGCATGCATTTATATTTGCTGATGGCTTTCAGCTGCTGTTTAACTACTGGTAGGTCGCTATGTGCTTCTAGGAATCAGTATGTTTATTTTGTTGCATTTTTTTCCTTTGGTATGATATTTACAGAGGCAAAATACTTTAAACAATGTTATTCTTTGCATGGCTGCTGTTTTTATTCTAAAGTAGCTGGTTTAGACCCAGACTGAACAAAGTACTTAAACATATGTGCAACTTTAAGCCCAGGGACTATTCACAAACTTAGAAGTTGCATGCAAATTTATGTCCCTGGGGCCAGATCAGACCCAGAAAAAGAGTTGTGGAGTTTGCCGTACGGCTTTTGGATTAGAAATCCTGTTGATTTAAGGCCTAAATAGTCTGTTTGGCTGAAAGGCAGTTAAAGGGTATTCTGATTCCAAGAGGGTAAAGCAGCGTCCTGGGTCTTAAGACATGAACATAAGATGGTTAAGAAGTTTTTAATGTGTCGTTTTAGAGATGGGACCACAGTATGGTATGAAAAAATGAGTGTTGTCTGATGCTAAGCCTTAACTTCTAATTCCTGACTTTAAGGAAATGCGAGGATGGATTTGCTAATTGTCACTGATAGCCCTTTGTCTGTGCTTTAGTTAGACAAAGTTTCTGGAAGAAGAATGTGTTGTATTTTTTCTCTCCTTCTACCCCCCTCCCTCCTCCCCCCCCCAAAAAAAGAGCAATTACTTTAAAAAGGTTCAGCACAAAGCCCTCAGTTACTCCTGAAGGGGTTAATGCAGCAAAACTCTTGGAGACATCTGGCAGAAGCTGTGGGTGTTGGGTGTGGCAGATCCCAGGGCCGTACCAGTCTCTACAAGGGAGCTGTCATCCTCCTTGATTTATCCTTCCCTAATGTCACGGGGTATGGATGTTGAAACTGTGGCTAGAATGTGAAATACGAAAAACATGAAGATTATGATTTAGTGTCTGGGGAGGCTCATTGTTGGCCTCTGTTCACAAGTTGTAAGCATTGGAGGTAGCTTGACACAGGTTACAAAATCTGGTATGTAGCAGGAAAAAAAAAAGGCAAGAATATTTTGGCGTTTGGAACTTCTACATGTGTTAGTGCACAAAAATGAGTGACGGCAACAATTAAATCAAAGACTGCGCTGATGATATATTACATTGGAAGCACACTGAAAGTGCTTGTAAATAATGTTTAAATAAATGTACTTTCTGGTCCTTTATTTGCGAATAATTATAACAGGAACAGTAGATAAAAATATAAGGAATTAACTGTCTTCAATAAAGATAGTTTTGACAAATTAACAGAGCTGAAATGTAAGAATATTGTGTTCATGGTTTAGCATCTTTTTGAATTTGACATCAATAAGCTAAGTTTTAGCACAAATTCAAATGGGGTTTTTTCATAATGAAAGTGATTTTTTTCTTTACTTTCTTCTATCCTGACACAGTTAAATATTCTATAATTACAGTGGTTGGATCAAAGTGAATACCGTGGATTTTTTGTCAAAGTATCCCAATATAATAAATGTTCACTACTGAAACGAATTTATTGCATGATTTTTTTTTTTGTTTCACTTTCTTAAAGCATAATGATGGAATAGAGCTGTGCTTTCAGGATAGTAGAATACAGATGTCTTAGTTATAGAAGCTGTTAATACTTAAGTATCAACTTACAAGTATCAAGTAATCATATCTAGTGTGTAAAACATTTTCTGATACAGCATGATGTATATAAAGTCTCATGAGTGAAGGTCTGTTCTTTTGGACATACATGTATTATTTGGTTGGATGATAATTCGATTATTATCAATAAAAGTAGTGTATTTTGAATTAAACTGCTGTACTATTCAGTTTCTAAAACAGCACTTGCTTGAAAAAAAAATCTAAGAGCTTAATGTAATACCTATGCTTGAATAAGCTGTAATTTAGCCAGTTGATGCAAAACTTTTAATAAATAAGTTCCAGACAGAGAAATCCATTTTAGTAGATTTGGGTATGAATGACCAAAGGAATAAAGGGTCAGCACAAACTGTGCTGAGGAGTAAAAACAGTGCTAAATTTCTACTGAGGAAAAAATGAATTGGGTCTTTAAAATACTATGTGTAACATATAAAATAATATGTTGTTTAAAGCCATATTTATGGGTTTTTTCCTGTTTGTTTCTTTGTTGCAGTTTGAGATTTCTTGTCACCTGGTTTGTTGAGCTTTTAGTTATTTTAAAGGACAGAAGTAGTGTTGTGCTGTTAATGAGGTACTTTAAATTGGTTGGGTCTTTGCCAGAGACAGTTCCTCACACCGACAGCTGAGAAGTTGTTTCCATCTTAATGCAATTGGATGTATGAGAAAAATGCTACAGATCAGTTTATACACTCAGGAATATCTGCGAAACTACTGGCTTTAGACGTGGTTTATCAAATGCATTAAGAAATTTGCAGGATTTTCTGAGGTTTGGAGTAGGTTTGTGTTTTGAAATGCTGCTGATGTGTTCCCTTAGAAGTTCCATAGCTGGAATTGTACTGGGATTCCACATTAACCTGCTGCAAAGCAGGAAGCTGCTTTTCTGATACTTTTGTACATTGGAGTCTGTCTTGGCATTGCTTTATATTAACTTTGCACAGATTTAGGTGATATAGCTGAGGCAGTAGAAGCTGAGGGGCAGTGAAGACTTAGGTACAAATATGTGTTACTCAGTGGATTATCTTTCTGAAATATCTCTGCAGTCTGAATCTTGTTTGGATTACCAGGTCATTTTGTTTCAGTTATAGTGTTGGAATCTTTGTATAATCTTATCTTTGCCCTCTCATGTTGTCGTGTAGGACCATCTGAGCTCATCAACTGTAACTGTCTGAAGTCTGGAATAGTAGAATAAGGAGCCAGTAAGATTTTGTTAGAACATTGTACCAGTAATAAAAAAAAACTAACAAAAAATAAGATCACAATATTATAGGTATTCTCCCTCAAAATAATGTATGTTTGGACTAGTCAGGACATCTGGAGCAAGTTTGAAGCCAGAGAAAATGGCTCAGCTGTTCAAGGCTAAATTAAAATAAAAAAAGACGGCGACATGGATTCATTATATATGCATAAACCAAGAAATGAACAAAGTGATGAGCTGTAAGATCAGATGATGATGTGCTAATAAATAATGTCAACCTCCCCTGCGCCTCTCATAAACATGGTGTGTTTATAAAAACAAAAAGATTGGCATTTTCAGAAACAAAAGGCTTTCAAACAAAAGTTTTGGTATCCTGCTGTCTGCATGGAAGGAAAAGTTTTGAGAAACCCTGTCCCAGCAGAGTCTTCTGCTTCCTTTGGTGTCTCCACAGTTGTGTGTATGAGTGGCACTGCTGTGAACCAGTAAAAACACAAACTGTTGCTCGTGTCTTGTCGTGATCAGTCAGTTGCCCTTTTTCATGTCCAAAGAGAGTTTTGCTGGTAAATACAGGTGTGGGTTTCTAACAACCAGGCTTCTCTGCTGTTTTGCATCATGCCTACCTGCAAAAATGAGATCAGCTGGCTTTCCACTTATGGATGGCCTTCATTTAGGAGATATGTTGAAACAAGCTAAAAATCGTTTTAGAGAGAAGGATCATTCCTAATAGGTACAGAAAGTCCATGGGCTCACGGTTTGAAAGGCCCTTTTAATTATAGGAAAGAATCTAGGCACACACAGATATTCAAACATGTTGGAAGTTGGTTTCCCAGGTCTTTGGATCTCTTCAAAATCACGTATTTCCAAAGTGAGTACACCATTTGAGGAAGTTGAATGCATTTATTAAGAGCTTAGTTTCAGATTATGAGAAATACATTTTTACATCATCTTTCACTGTGTTGTTTTTGTTTATTAAGTCTATTCACTACCTTACAAACTGGTAATGAAGAATCTACAGACCTAAAGTGAGGGTGCCTTAATTCTTATACCTGTCTTCATACAGATATGAAAACTTATGAACGGTGACAGCTGAGCTTTTCATTTGCAAAAATATTGCACACGTCTCTGAATCTTGCTCAACTTAGCAAAGTGTCTTTATTTGTGCAAGGAAGGTAAAATTTTTTTAGAACACAGATTTTTCTCTTGCAAATCCCATTCAAGACCATGAGAATTATTGCTGGCTGTGAATAGGCTTTCGATCATTTGAGTCTTATGAAATTAATCCTGCTTGGTTTATTCATCCTTTTTATAAAGAGACTATTTGAATCACATGCTTAATTTGGAACATCCAGTTTGGGGTTTTTTTTCATAATGATGCTAAAAACAACTTGTTTTGTTGTTGTTTAGAGTATGTCTGTGGGAAAGTATACAGGAAAGTATAGTATATAGCCTAGTTCAAGTCTAAACATGATTGCTAACGTATATACAGTGAAATGAAACACCTTCAAGATTTGAATCTAACCTGTCAGTTGCCACATTACAATAATCTAAAATCCATAGATCTTCCTTGGGCCAGTAACTATTATACTTCAGAATTTGATGTGAATTTAAGCTGAGCCTGTTATCTTTGTTTTTTATGGTGTTTTGTATTTTAAGATGCAACTTCCCCAGAACTGAGAATTCCACATTTTAGGGAATAAAATTTTGAGCAATAACATTTTGAACTTAAGTGCAGGCTTTTAGGGTCTTCTGGTGAGCCATGATGTTCGTGACCACTGTAATAAATAAGATTCAGGTTGGAAACTACTTACTCAAACTGGAACTGTTTCTCCATTAAATCAGGAAAATTACTCCTTTGAGTAGCTGTTCAGCAGTGTGGATAAGAGATTCACAATCTCTCTGAAAAACCACATGCATATTTTCCAAGAGTGTTACACATTAGCTTCTGTTTGGTCAAGCAGTTGCTTTCTCTGTAGCTAAATCCTCCTCGGTTTAAAGGTGATATTCTTTGCTTTCTGTCCTAAATATTATGTGGGAGTTCTGTCTGCTGTTAAAAAGCTCTTGTTCTCCACCCAGATGTGGCTGTATTTCAATGAAGAGGGAAATGATCCTTGTGTGTCTCTTTCCTCACTTGCCATAGAGGCGGGCAGGGGTGGTAATGAATTGCTTGTAGAGGAGTTTGCAGTGCTTACATGAAGTGTGCCGCTACGGAAGTTTAAAGTTATTTACTTTCAAGATGAATAGTTCTTTAAGAGATGAGTTAAACATTCTGGCTAATATGCAAGACATTAAGTCTCTAAAAAGTCATTGTGCATATCATTTGAAACAGCATAACCCCTCCCTCCATCTTCAGTTTATAACAATAATAAGCGTTGCAGATGCTTTTCCTGGGAATTAAGGACCAGCTGGGGTAAACAGACCTCAAACTATCCTCTTAGCCAGTCATTAATCTTCAGGGAAAGCCTTTGCTTTGATCATTATTGCTAAAATATGCCTAGTGCAGCCTGGGCTTACATGCCAGTAAAAGCAAAGTAGTATTTTGCCAAAACATGAATATTCTTTTGTTTGTCAAGTAGCCCTATGTCTTGGACTCATTTTTAATGTGTGCAAACATGCTTGTGTATATGTGTGTGCACACAAACAGACATGAGGGCATGAGTTTCCCAGTTAAATTATTCATTCTGCATTTATAGCACTCTAAATGAAGTGGGGTGTCTGACTCAATGCTGTTGTATCGATCAGCTTTTCAGTTAGCTTTGCTTTGTCTCAACTTGTGAAAAGTCTTGGATCAGGCATCTTTAATTTTGAAAATTGTTAAGAAATACTTTGCTCATTTTTGACCTTATGAAGACCTAGTTTACATTACCCCAGGATATTTCACTGCTGACCAGAAAGAATCATCATAACCCACCCCAGCCTGGCCTTTCCTGGTGCAGGTTGATTGAAAGTTGTGTTGGTGCTCAAAATTAAATAGCTGACAATTATCAAACTAATTTTTTCATGTCTTTTTGAAAGGGACTTGTTGCTGTGCAGTGTGTCCAGTAAATAGTCACAGGTTTCAGAAGTCAGCTGTGGTACGGTATTTCTGTATGCAGATCACAGAGCTGAAAGTCCAGCAGGCAGTCTTCCTGAACTTCCAGGCTTTAGATTTCCTGAAGTGTGGCAAATACAGAACTCTGAGATTGGAGGTGCTGTGAATCACTCTGCTTTCCTGATGAGCTTGCCATGTGTTATGTGTTAGGCAGTGTCCTCTAGTCAAGAACTAACAAGAAAACAATGTGCACTTCAGATATTTGCTGCTTTTTGCAAAATGACCTATATTACTTATATATACTTTGTCAGCTTAAGCCTGGATTAAGAAAGCTATTCAATGCTTGCAGTGTTGAAATATAAAGTTTCACTAGAGACAGCAATTCTTTGTGAACTTCTACAAACATCCCTGAATTTAAGAAAATACTCATATTTGTTGAAGGAAGAAAATTCCCATCTTCTTTAGTTAACTCTGCTTTTGGGGGGATGGGGTATTCTTTATTTTCTCTTGTGCTGTCTGTCAGAAGTAGAGGTTGTGTGATGCCCTGTTGCATGAGGCATCAGGCCCTGTAGCAACATAAAAGAAGGGGCATAGAGTTGAGAACGGAGTTGTATTGAATAGATCCAGAGGAAGAGAGCTGCTTCACAACCTGTGTCCTTTGCCCTAAAAGACTTTTGGATCTTCCCTGCTACCGCCAATGTTGATTTTCTTTGTTCTGTGTTCCCTAAGGGGAATCATCAAAGTTAGCAAGAGAAGGAAATCATACTTATATCTTCTTGCCAAGAGCATTTTCCCTATTTTACTATAAATGAGCACCATGGAGGAAGTGGAGCGGGGCGAAGAATAATTCTGCAGACCTTAAACACTCTGAGCAAAATCTCAGCTGTTGCAGAGTGTGAAGCTTAGGGTTGCTTTTGAGAGCCCTGATGGACCTTCTTGTAAAAATCAAGCAGCTGGAATAAAGGCTCCTGCTGATAGAGGGCTGGATATAATCAATTACTGTATGGTCGGATCAAAGATAAAAGTATATTATGTACAGCATATGTAATGTGAACTTAGAATATTTTTTTCTATGTTTAAGCTATATATTTTAAATTATGAGCATTCACCTCTGTGACGCACTGCAATAAGCTTCAATGGGCAGGAGCCCATTGCACGTCATTTGCTCTGCAGTACAGTTGCCCATGAAATTTTTCATTATTGTATGGGAAAAATATTTCGGAAAAGCAGTCGATACAGTTGCTTCATCTTGTGTCTTGGTATCAGATTTTTTTTTTTTTTCTTCACAACCCCCTCTCCCAAAAGTACAAAGCAATAAATAGCTAGGCATGGTGCTCTGTAAAAATAGGTTTTTGACCTCTCTATTTATTGGTATAAATGGTATATTGGTACCTTTAACCTTGCAGATTTCTAACAGTTTCTGCTTGATCCCACTTTATACTCTGTAAAAAGAGACATTATTGTTAGTGTAGCAGCAGTTCAGTGTTACTTTATTTTCTGAACAGTTTTTAAACTGTTTCTCATATATTAGGGGAGTCTTTAAAGGTATTGCTTGCAATTCATCTCTTCGTATTTCAACTCAGGCTGACTACTTTCTATTTAAAAACTTGTTTCTGCTGTGCAGTGTAGATGTGCAGGCTGAGAGTATTTAAATAACTTTGCTGCTTCTATAGACACTTCAACTACTGTAGGTAAGTAAATCCAAATGTCAAATTTAAAATCATTACAAAAGCTGTATTATTATTGTTTAGCTCGTTCCCATCATCCCTTGAAGTTACTTTGCTTTTCTTGTTAGTAGACATCCCTGGATGTCTCAAGCTCAAGAAGTCACTTGAGAATTCCTGTCTGTTTTCCTGTGCTGCAGGAAAACTGCCTGCATGTTCCCCAGTTCCACAGAACCATTGCCAGCATTTTTCTTTTGCTTCCTAGCAACTGCCAATTTGGCAAAAATTAATGTGTGGGACCTGGAACATTCTAAACTGCAGGAGATGCAGAAACAAGGGTCTGTTTGTATTGCATGGATGTGTTTTATAGTACTTGAATAGCAAAGAGGTGTCAGTGTCACCAGCCTGCCAGCATGATAGATCAAGGAATAAATTTTCAGGGCAAAAGATATCCCTTCTCTGTAAGAAGTGTTTGTAGAAGAGAGCAAAGGCAGCATGTAGAAACCACGACTGTGCAATGTGTGATACCATTTCTGTGTTTAACTAATGGCCTTCAGCCTGGGACAGTGTGCCCTCACTGCAGTTGGGAGCAGGGATGCAAATTTAACAGGAATGCCTTTAAAGAACTGCATTATTCAGACACAAAGTTTTCAGATAGTCATGGCAAGATAATCTTGTCACTATAAATCTGCTCACTTGAATTTTGCAGCCCACGCTCAGCTTTGTGTATCTTCCACTGCATTATTTTTGGTTTAAATTTAGTCTGAGGAGTGTTGGCACTCATTGCCAATCCCATGGAACACAGTGTGCACATGTGAAAGCTGTCACACCTCTGCCTCGTCCCTCAGTCTGGTGAGGGACGCCTGTGCTGTCTTGTGGTCCTTGCCCTACTTTTCATTTCTAAAAGGTGTTTTTTCCTCCATCCTTAAAATTGTATAGATCAGTCACTTTTTGATCAAGCTAATCCCGTTGGCTTGTTGCTTGGAAAAAAAAAAAAAGAAACAGTTCAAAACATTTGAGATTTTGTTCACTGCATCCCCTTCTCTACTTGCCTGATCTGCAGCCATTCTTCTGCATAGTATTTCTGAGAGGAACTGGGAAGCAACTTGCTCTGCATTCAGAATTCAAAACTAAATGTTCTTTTTTAGTATTTTGCTTCTTCAAGCACATTTGAATTCTAACATTTGAAGCACATGATTAATTTTTTCAGAATGTTGGAAACAAGTTATCCCCTGGCTGAGAACATAGAAAACATTTCACCCTGCAGCAACCTTTTCTGTTTAAACTAGAGTTTTAGTAAACCCTCAAAAAATCAGGTTTATAATTGAAGTGACAGCACAACCCTAATTGTAGCACTACTGGCACACCTCCACAACCAGAAGCACAGATTGCTGCCATTTTTAAGAATAAAATACAGCCCCAGTATGTTAGGCAGTGGACTTTATGCTTCCTGCAGTTTTCTGCAATTTTAGAGAAATCTGAAAATGGCAATTTGTTGCATTGAGGATGGACTATCTACAATTGGCATAAGGCAGTGATTCAGCTGGAGGCAGTGATACTGTGTAGATTAGCCTGAGGTGACAGAGTGGCATAATAAATTTTAAAAGTGTGTTTGTAACGTGTAGGGAGTTTGTGTTTTCTCAGGTGGAATATCTGGGTATGTTTGATATGTTTTGGGGGGTTTTTCTGTGTACAATAATACTGAAAGTGTCTTGAAATTTCCAGTCACATTTTGTACTAGGAAATATCTTTTCAGAAAAAAAAAACCAAAAAAACCCCACTGAGCTGCTTCCTTAACCACATTTCATGTACAACTTATCATTTCTGTGAGTTGCTGAAGAAAAATAAAAATGTTCTGTAATCTTACATCAGACCTAAAGGGCCTGAGCTGCTGGGTGGTCCCAAGGACACAATATCCTGCCAGTCAGATTTTGCACTGTACAGGGACAGATTTGGGTGAGGAGAATAGACCAGTGTCATCTTCTCATGCATATCTCACGATACTTGTTAGCATATGAATGTGCAATTCTTTATATAATCACCTGTAATTCTCTATGGTGTAACACATCCAGCCTTAAGACTCCAGGTCCTTGGCAGGCACATAATTGCACATTAGATACTGTCTGTTATTTTCAGTTGTCAGGAGTGACAAGTGGAGCAGAGTATCAAAGCAGTCATATCTTAACAAGGTGGGGGGGGAAGAAAAAGTCCTTTGAAATGGCTTGTATTCAGCTCAACAGCCAGAAGTCATGGCTGTGAGAACAATTTAGGGATCTCTGCTAACAATTCTCAATTAACTGAGGGCTAACCAGACTAGAAAAAACACCTTCCACACCTTGCCAGGACTACTGACCTTTGCCTTGCACTTCTGTCACTAAAATGTTCTTTGCCACTGCCAGCAAAACTTCTGCTGCCCCTGGTTCAGGTGAGGTGCAGATGCTCCCAGCACTGTAGGTGCCTTCAGTCCCACATGAAGCCAGCACAGGTCTAGCAGAGCTGGCTTTGTTCAGGCTGTACATGCACAGAAGGAGGTGTCCTCTGCACAGCTGCTGGAATTTGCAGATCTCCATGCCGTGTCCCAACCCTCCATCCTGTTTTTCCAGAGGTGTGCCAGGGACACAAAGGCATAGTTCTGTGTCAGCAGTTGGACACCCCTTCCTTCTCCCTGTGACAGAAGGGAAGCTGTGGGTGAGTGTTTGTAGAAGATAAATGGTGACCCTGTCTTGGAAGGGTCTCTTCTGGCCCTGACTGAGGTCGGCCTGTGCAAAGAGAAACTTGAATTGCAGACACCACTGCTTTTGTTGTAGGGACTGATAAACATTTTGTCATTTAACATCTGTTAATCTAAGACACCCCACAAGTATCCTCTTAAAAGGGCACATAAATGACAATATTAGCTAATGTGCTTAGCCCTTCAGGCAAACCTGCATATATTTAGTAGTTTAATTGCACAATTATGAATTTAATATTGCATTGCTTAACATTCTTGATAGTTATGCAGTAAGAGTCTTGCCCCTCAGATCAAATAGCTTTGTATTTCCACCACAGTCCCCATGGGAGTCGTTCAAACCATATTTGGTTCTCCCTTGAAGAGTAAATGGGGGACACACATGACAGAAATGACTGTAAACATACCAGTCTGCATCACTTCTACCAGCAGTTCTCACTGGTGTTATCTCTGACACTCAGGCTAACTTTTTGTAACCATCATGCAACATCATGAGTAATAATCTGTTGTTAACACACTGTCCATCAGAAATGTTTACTCACGGAGTGACAGCTAACACATCTGGACTACATACCATGTTTGATCTGAAATACCAGACTCACTCTGCTGTACCAATGACAAAAGCATGCCATGGCTTTGCAGTTCAAAGCATTAAATATAACGACTGTGTGATGTCTGATGTAATTTAAATATTTATAAAAGTATTGGCTATTCTAAAATACATACTAACAAATATTGTCTAAAAATTATTACAGTTTGTGACATCTCTCATAAGTGCATTTTTATGGTGTAATTGTTACTACAAACTTAGAAAAGCCTTTTTTGAACTAGGTTTTCTAAGTGTACTGTTTAGGAAATTCGCTGTACAGTAGAGCATAAAATACACATCAAGTCTTAGTGCTTCTAGTAGAGGTCTTGTGTCAAAGCATTCAGTTTTGAAGCCCAACTATGTCCATTGTCATCAAAGCTGCATTGATGTAAATCAGGGATAGCAGTTGCTGCATCCCATGCTTTATGGCAGTGAAGGCTTTTCAGACACGGACTAAATCTTTTGCAGATGTAGAGGGGGACTCTGTAGACAGCTCTTACCACCTGGGTGCCTCACACAGGGCTTTCCTGAGCTGCAGTATTCCTCAGGGAATACTGCATCCATCCTCTGCTGTGTGCCTTTCCAGGTGACTTTAGCACCCAAAAGGGAAGGGCAGCTTAGCACCAGCCTGCCTCAGTCCCTCTTACAAGAGGTCCAGAGCAGTTCACTTGCCAGTGAAAATAGCCTGTTGTGGTCTTGGACCAAACAGAAAACATTTGCCCTCAAGCCTATTAATTGGATAAGCTAATCCTGACCATTTACCCTATTCATACCCCTAGTACAGTCAGAGTTGCAGGTGCATTTTCCCCTGGGAAGGAACCATAACCTGTATCTTTCTAACCATAACCTGTATCTTTTCCAGTAGGCTGTTGTTGTATCCTACAGGATACAGGTGTCGTACTTGACTGTGTATACAAAACAGAGCTTGCCATCTAATAAGGTTTATATTTGAAGAAATTTCAGCACTTAATGAAAAGATTGTTTCAGATCAATTCATTCAGTAAACTGTTTCCTAGGGCATGATGGCTTTGTTTCCTTACAAAAATCGAAACCATTTATATGTCTCAAACTGAGAGTTTGTGTAACTTACCCGTATTGAAACTGTAAAGGAATATGTTTTCCTTTTAGATTCCTCATGAAGTTTTCTCTCAAGATTGCCTACCAAAAAGGAAAAAAAAGCTCCTAAATTAGATACTTGTTTTCAAAATGTAAACGGAGGAGATGACAGTAGGGAAATAGTAATAACTGGCATGGGACAAGATAGGAGATAATGAGTATTTCTCTGGATCAACTTCAGCAAGATGCTGTGTAATTGGGGTTTTTTGTAGGCTGAAGAAGTCTGAGATGCAGATGTTTCTTTTTTTAAGGTGAAAAATCAAAGAGTGCTTGGTGGTTTATTTAGAATGGTGCTGTAAGGCAAGAAGGAGCACTCTTGCATGGCATGTGAAAAGAAAACAAATAGGCATTTCATGACTGGAAAATGAGTACTAAAAGGGCTTATCAGACAGAAAATGTAGTTATGCAGAGTTTTCTCTCAGTTCTTCCTTTAACCATCACCCTCCTTGCTAGATGCACTCCACCTTTAGACAAAAATAATCATGAAAATACTGTAACTTATATAAAATTATCACTTGAATCTACAGTTCCTCATATGCCTAAGCATATCATTTTGCAATTATTATTCATTCTAAGAGGAAAGGATATTTGGTGGGTTTTTTCTTTTGGTCTTTTACACCCCAGGGGAGGACCTTGTTTGATTTTTACAACACTCAATGGTTTACAAGATGCACAGGAAATATTACATTACAGAGAAAAAAATTAAAAGTAATTTTGGCATCTAATAGAAATTAGAGCCTTACTTTTAAAGTGATTCTGAATTATTAAATACCAAGGAAGATACTTCAAAATTAAAAAACTGTGTGTAGGTATTCCCTGGAAGGACCTGATTCGCGTCACAGGATGAAATGAGATCCTTGAAAAACCAGAGCCCTTTTTCCTAAAGAGTCTAGAAGCAAGCAGTGTCATGGATTTCCTAATTCTAGTCATGATTGCTCTGGCAGGAACTTTCAACCTATCTGCTGTCTTCTGATTAGTAAATAGGAGAGATTTCTAGAGTGAAGGCAACTGGACTTGTAGATCCTTCTACATCAGAGGAGCAGTTGCACTCTAGGTTGTCTGCAAGTGAACTCTTTCTAGAAACTGCACCTCTTAATTGCTGTCTTAGGGTCTTCTAGTTCTGAAATTGTAGATGACTGCATGTCTTGTACCTTCTCTGGTGTGTGCAAGGAGATATCTGTGAGAAAAGCTGAAATACAGTGAACACTTTGACCTTGAAGTTCCTGTTTCTGACCTTGCAACATGAAAATGGAGCACTGCCACAGCATTTTGATGACCTCTTATTTGCTTTCTGCAGGTTATAGTGGTTAAGTAATGAGGAAGCTGAGAGATGCTATCTTTTATTTCTCTGCACAGAAGGTACTCCTCAGTTTGTACTCAGCTGTTCACTTCATAAGTAGGTGGAACTATGTATGCATTAAAGGCATACATTTGATAAATGTAGTAAACTTAAAACTAGCCTTGAGAAAATGACTGAATTCCCTGGGCTAACAAGAGTCCTCTTGTTTATGTTTTCATATATTTCATTGGACAGTTTTTATTTTAAAGCCAGCTGTCACAACCTGATGTTTCACAGCCTTCACTGTTGGAACACGCGTGAGTTCTGGCATCAGTCTGTGTGCAATATCTGTTTGAACAAATGTAGCATCAGGGCATGCCAACTATGGCCAGTTGCATTTAGTTATAGCAGTTGCTGAATGTACCTGGAGGGTCGGCATTCAGCAGGGAGTGAAGTCAATTTTGGAATCTCTAATAATGCTTTGACTTCAAAACTTGTACTTCATTGTGTATGTGAGGAAAAAATTACTTTTCTCTCAAAGATGAGATAGCTTGCCTTGGCTGTGGGACCAGCATAACTGTGAGGACTCAGTTTGCACTTGGGTCATGAAGGACACTGCAAAGGCTTAAGTGAGATGTGAGTCAAACTGAAACACTGATCCCTAAGACCACTGTAAAAGCCCCCAAACCATTATCTGCTCCCTGAGTTGTTTCCTTCTACAGATTCTTTCTACTTATAAGAGCATGTCTAAGGCAGCAGAACAGTTTCTTGTTGCCCACAATGCAATTTTGACATTTTGAGAGAGCAGTATGTATATAAGGGGGCAAATAATTTATTAGAAATACTAGAATATATACTGGGCCCAAGTGCAGTCCTAGCTTTCATAAGTGTAGAAGGTTCCCCTAAAACAACCCTGTGAGGTCACAGCTTCTTTTGTAGGAATTAATGTAACTTATGTGCTATGGCATAAATGGTCCTCTCTGAAATATGCAGTATGTTCATCTTCTTTGCAGTTGTGACTGTCAGAAGTGAAAGAATCCAATAGTCTGCACTAGACTATTTGCACACTAATCAATTTGTCATTAATCACGTTCTGAGAGAGTGTGCCCTATGTGGAGTGCATTATTGTCAGAAAACTATAAAGCACGTCCAGATCATTGTGCCGGAATAAAAAAATTTAAACAGTAACACACACTAAATCTAAAGAAAAACATGTAAAGTATTTGGAAAATCAGTAGATTCCAGTCAGTGAGTTAATGTGGGTTTTAAGAGAAATACTCTAATTAATAGATTGAACCTGCTACAGATGTTATGTATACAGGTAGGCTAGATAAGAAGTATTAAAGAAAAGGAAATATTTCCTTCCACAGATGTAGGAAGGCTGGTCCTGACAACTCCCACTGACCTTATGGTCACATTCAATGAAATAATGGATCACAGTTAATTTGGGGTCCTGTCTGGTGCTGGGAACAATATGGAGCAAAGCACCTCAGGGTGGTTCTGCTGAGTGTTGTTTGAATACTGTCTGACATTCCTGGGAAGCACAAGTGTTGCTCCATCTTCTGTCCACTTTTGTAGTTCTGGTCAGATGAAAAATTGTATGTATTTATATCTGATTGTAACACTCCTCTTGGGGTGCAAGAAGGATTAGTTTGTGTCCTTGGAAGAGTGCAAGGGCTGTAAAATCTTAACTGATCCATTAATGTGACAGAAGGCTAAAAAAAGTCCTTATTGTTTCCATTCTGTTCCAAATGATAAAGGAAAAGCCATCTTGATCTAAGCATGTTGTATATGCTGAATCATGACCATTGTCAAACCCCTGCAAGGGAAAAAGCTGAAGCTTCAAAGCAAACCATGGAATTAAAAGCTGCAGGCACTAGTCTATATCCAAAGATGCCAAATCTCCTTTATGTTCTGGCGTGTAGAAGGACCACTTACAGCAAAGTTACAAAATTGTGCACAGTTACACATAGATAAAATCTAAATTTGAATACCAATATACTGCTCCTTGATATTTGGCACTGCCTGAACCAGTTTGGAGCTGATTTGCTTTGGGGAAGTGGCATAGCTACCCTTGCATAGTTTTGTCCTGGCTTAAACCCTATGAGGAAGACTCAATGCAAATGTGACTTTACTGCTTCCAGGCTTCAACTGGTACCTGCAGCAAGGTCTGCAGAGCTCTGTGAAATCGTGCTGTGTGAGTCAGCACTCTGCCTCGTGCACTGCTATGCACTTTTGTCACAAGCCAACATTTATGTGGAGTCCATGGGCCAGGAGCTATTTTGCAAGAGTAATCCCACCACTTGTTTGCTTGACACTCATGCGCCAATCCCATCCTCAGAGTATTGTTCCTATGTGATGCAGACCTCCATAATACACCTTTTGTGAGCAGAGGTTACTCATGGAGGAAAACATTTGGCAGGATCAAGCCCAAAGACTGGAAACTGTGTGGTCACACTGAATGTAAGCTGTGAAGTGTATATGCATTTCAACTGAATACATTTCAATGTATATGCATACAACTGAAGTTGTATTGAATATGGCATTACAGAAGGAAAGCTCTGGAACACAGAGCACTGAGGTTCCAACACTCAGTGGGCAGCAGTTGGGTCTTATTTTAGTCTTTAACCTCTTTCTACATAGCTGTTCCATTGCCATGTAGAAATACTGTTTTTCATCTACAAGTAGGACAGGCCCTTAAAAATATTTATTTGCAATATTTCAGAGCCCTCTGAAATAATGAATTGTGTACACACATTGCCATGTTTTGACTGGGATGCGAGAGAGACAAGTTTTGAAAGGACTCTTTTCTGATGGATGGAGAGAGATTTCTTGCACTGCAGAGCTAGAGGATTTTGGTGGTGGATACATATTACAGAGTGTTACAGAATGGCTTATTCTGAAGAAGCAGAGAAATTACAGACACGATTATTTTTTATGTTAATGTGTGTACATTGCAAATAAAAATCATAGTGAAACTGTGATGGGAAAGTGAAGAACTTTGTCAAATATAGTTTAGATTTCTTTTGGGAGCCATGTATTTTCCCAAGTTCAAATGACAATGTTTTGTCCAAGGAGATGTCTTTAATTTTCTATCTGATCTGAGTGATTTGCATACAAAGGATCTATGGCAAAAAAAACCCCACTTAAATGTTGGTATTTTTATTGGTTTAAAAAGACTTGCGTCTGCACCCTTCATTTCAGAAGATCAACATCTCTCTCAAGATCTGTAGGTAGATAGTAATTACAAAAAGTGGTTCGCCCACACATACAGTGGCTTAACTCTTTAATAACAGTTATTTTTGTAAAAAAAAGCACATGCACATATCTCAATCAATACACTTTCATTGTTCTGTAGAATTTCTTTTTTTCTTAAGCTCTTTAGGAGCATGAGCTCATAGCAGGGTCATAACGGTGCATCTGTGGTGTTCACTCATGACCACTCTACTTGGGGAGGAAGAAGTGGTAAAGCCTGAAGAGCTCCAGTTTATTCTCTCCATATTAGTCCCAAAAAAGAAATGAGCAGTGAGTGCTTCTACAACACATAGTACAGAACAACGATGAATATCTCATGAATCGTAAGTTAGCTTTACCCTAGCTAATGCTGAAGGTTGCATATGGTTTTACATGGCTCTATATGGTTCTATGTTGGTTTTTAAATATGGTTTTATATGGGGTTTTAATATGGTTTCATATGGTTTATATTGAGGCAGCATCTATGGTTTTGTATAAACCATGAAAACAAATGCTATCATGTGAGCTTGCAATGGTATTTAGGGAATAAAGAGGTATAGTTTGTCTTAGGCTAAAAGGAAACTCAACTTGATACCTGCTATTTTGCTATGTTCTGTTGTTTCACTGCTGTCTTTTCCTTCCTGTCTCTGTTTACACTTTTGTTAGGGTTCACAAATATTGATACTTGTTTTTTGGCTCCTGGAGAGTCCAGTCTTGCCCTGACAGCCAAAGACAAAACCTTCAAGTATCACCAGGGATGTCCTGTGCACCGTTTATTTTCATTCCCTTATTAGTCTCTAATTACTCTTCCATAGGAGTTACAGCACATTATTTATTTCTCTGAGAAATAAAAGCTTTTTGAGTAGGGAAGCTAGCATGCAGCAATTATTTCACAAAAGATGTGAGAAAAGGAGTTGTGGAAAATCATAGTTCTAGAGCTCTACTTTTGTCTTTTTCAATTTCTCTTGGAACGTTCAACTGTTCCCTATTTTTTTTTTTTTTTCCCCACAAATGCTCCAGCACCAGAATCAAAGAATTTGCCCTGAAACCACTCTAAAACATGCTTTGGTGGAGGAAGAAAAGCCTCTGAAGGAAATGTCAGATGGGTGCTATTGAGGTGAAAGGGCAAATTTGCTAATGAAGACTATGGATGATGCAAAGCTGACGTGCAGAAGGTATTTGGTGTAAGGGTAGTTGCCAGAAGTCTTTTTTAGCCCAGTGTAACTTCCAGGTGAGCACAGCAATAAAAAATCAGAAAACTGAAAAAGAGAGAACCCCAAAACCCAACCCAATTAATTAAAAACTTTTTTTATAAACATAATTTAAAACATTCTTCATTATCTTGATAGGTTCAATACAGGGGGCACAAGTATGTGTGTGTGTATTTACGTTCACTTTTTTTTTGGCGTTTTACTTCTGTTCCTGGCATTGCCATCTCTTTCCTGTGTCTCTTGTTGCCTTTCATCCTGTCCTTATGTAGGTTTTGGTTTTGGGACCTGCTTTTTGTGATGGAGATGTTTGTTTTCTGGTGCAATCTCAGACTTAGTTCTGATTGTAGGTTATGGGAAGCCCCTGCTATGAATCAGTGGTAATAATCAATACTGGTAAATAGAGAAATGGGGGGAGAGGGGGGACGTGATAAAACTTCAGATATACTGTGGGTGTTTGTTTTCCCCCTTTAAGCTGGCATGAGTTTTCGTAGCTCTGTCTGTAGTGATTGCTAAGAGTTAACTTTTAAATGACCAGCTATCGTATTTTGCAAGGTGGATTGCAAGATGGCCTTTTCTTATGGCAGAAGAACACTGCTTGTTGTTTGAACTTGAATATTATCTGAAGTTGGGTTGGGTTGTTGTTTTTTTTTTTTGGCCTCTTGGGCATAAATAGAGCAGGTGTGTGTTTGCCACAGGCCACAGCTCAGGAAAGCTATGTCAAAGCACAATGAGGTCATTGTGAAACATCAGTATTCTTCCAGAGACCTGGCTGTTACAGCCAGGAATACTTAAGAAAGATCTATAGACTGGATTGCAGATGATAGACAGAAAAGACTTCAAGAAAAATCTTTGCCTGCCTAATTGTGTTTGCCCAGTGAGAACTACATCTTATCACCCACCTCTGAACAAGCTGTTTGAAGCAACTGTGTTGACAGTGAAGTGGGTTTGCACACGTCCAGTGTTGGGTTGATCTCTGAGTGCTAATGAGATCTGGTTTCTTTAAACAAATCGTTCTGCATGTGAACAAGGTGAATGTTTTCATTGTAAAGTGTGCTTTGACTTTGAGTGTGTCGGGAAATACTGTACCCACTAAATGATTATTAAATGGAAAGGAGGGAGAAGTTCCCAGGAATTATGGAGCCAGGTTCTACAGCTGGACTCCTAGCTGACACTGACAGCACTTAGCCAGGAGTGGAAGAATATGTTGTATAACTCACTGGCTCTACCAAGTACGTCGTGGTACTCTGCAAATAAACTTTCTATCAAGGTATTTTTGGACTTCTGCCTCAAACCAAGTGGATAAGGAGCATTTATGGCTCTAGCAATAAAATTCTGCAGATGTTCTTTTTTGTATGTGCAGTACTAAAAAGGAAAGCTGTGCTATGCTTTTATCAGATCAACTTGAAATCAGTACAAGTGTAGCTTAGGGTTGGGATTTATGTTTTTGCAGCAACATACCTTTTTACTCCAAGAAGGCTTTCGGTGTTTGTGCTTAAAGTCCCACATTAAGGCCCCCAAAAGTGACAACAATATGGTTTTCTTTGTGAGATTTGAATGTCTGGATTAGGTCACTTCACTCTTTTATAGCTTTAACCAGCTTCAACTTGTACTGTGGTGACACACATCTGCTGACTCGATGGATCAGTGCATTAAGCTTCAGGCTGACTGGTGGGCCATGCTTGAAAGACTTTTGGCATGTGCTGGTGCCTGCATTTTTCACCCTTGACTGAAAGCATATGCTTCATACAATTGAGACAGTGTTAGCATGTGGGTCTCAGGCAGCCTCCTACACATCTGGCAGAGCCTGGCCCTCCTTCCAGGTGAATCATCTCTCCTGGGAGGGTGGCTTGCAGCACTGTGGCATCTGCAGAGTGGCAGGAAGTGTCTGAATTCATCTGAGAGTGATTTTTATCTTCACATGCTTTTCCAATTTCATCAGGCCCCTCATGCTACATTCCAAGTGACATGATTAAACCTGCCAAAGACAAAGGGAGGCTGATTGATAAAAATTATCTCTGACCCTTCACAATCTGTCATACCTTAAGATAGTAGTAATAATAGTAGTAATGATGGAATGAAATAAGTGTTATGCAAAGGAAGTTATTATTGTTTGAATAATATTCTGTAAAACAGGATTACTTCCTTGGTTTTTGTTTCCCTTTTATCAGCCAAATTAACTTGTCATCAGCATAATAGAAGAATGGACTGCATAGAATTATAAACTTTACATTGACTTTAAGTGGCACTTTACTGTGATTTCTGTTGTCTTGGTTTTATTTTAACATTTAAGTTTAAGGCACAATAAAGATGCAGACCAACACTAAAAGATCAATTTTCACAGTGGAGGTCAGACATTTAGGCAGAGGTGTTTTTTAACAAGGAGTGTATGGATCTATTTTTCTCAATATGAGAAAAAAATCTTTGAAGGAAGGTTCTAAACATAACTGGTACCACACAGTAAATAGAATATTTTATAAGCACAGAACATAAAAATGTTTTTATTCTTTAGTCCACTGTACTAGACCAGGCACTTGGGTTATATTTCCTTCCAACCAAGCATCTGGACTGATACAGATGATCTGTAAGAAAGGAGATTAACTCTTTGTACCCTGAGATGTGTTACAGATCTGTTGCATTTGCTGTCATTTCAGTATTGCCAGCAACAAAAAGTTCTTATAGAATTATTGTCAGTCTCTCGTCTTCTTTAGAAACTACACTTTATTCTGCCAGAAGAAAATGAAAAATACTTAGGCTAAAAAGCATATAGCTGTTTTGAAGTACAAAAACTAGCACATCTGTGTAACTAGCAGTGCAAAGACAACTATGCAAATTTAGTTCTTGAATACTGTAGTGTTAATGGCGGGTAATTCTGTTGATTTCATTTGAGTTATTCTGAATTAATGTATCTAGTGAGGGCAGGATCTGACCCAGTCGGCTTTGATGTGTGCTCTGCTCTGTCAGGAGCTGTGAGGTTCTTTTGAACAGATGCCTGTGTTCTGCTGATATGTGGGGTCATTAAAAAGATCAAGATGACCAAGGCTGAGACGTTCAGATGGTTGCAGACAGCTGTGCTTTGCCTCTGCTGGCTACACGGGGTGGATTCTCTATGACTTTTCCCTCTGAGGTTAGGTGTGTGGGAGCATTTTGCATACTGACCACTGCCAAGCCCCAGCCCCATGTCTGGATGTACAAATCTGGGTGAAGATTACAAGTTCTGGCTCTTCCTGAGAAAGCAGTAGGTTCCCATGTGTCATGTTGAAGGAAATCCATGCAGGGCTTTTGCTAGGCAGGCTATGAGAAAGTTGCAGGGCTTTTCCCAGAGAGGCAAGGTAGCAAATAAATAATTGCTGAGTGTGTTGTTTCTGTACTTAAAGGTTTGGTGTTTAGTGTGTTCTGTAAGTACAGGACTTTGCAGTTTACTGCTACCACAGCAAAGCAGCTGGTCACCAAGTAGCTGAGTCAATGTTAGCCTGAAAGGCTTCCTTCCAGATATTTTTTATGGAGGAGTTAAAATTGCACAGGTTCCAAGAATATACTGAAATGATTACAATGAAAACCAGCTATCAACTTAATCAGGATATAATACTTCAAATCCTGCCAACTTGCTAACAAGATACTTGTTCAAGCCTCTGATTGTCATACCTTGCTAAAACCCAAAGGTTTAATTTTATCTGTCCAGTGTTGTTTTCATGCCTTTTTATCTCTTTACTGCTGTAATAGGTACTTTATTTCAGTATATGCTTCAGTAGATTACACCAGTGTGCATTTGTTCATTTTTTGATTTTTTTTCTTTCTTTCAAAGCCTATTGGAGATAAAAAGTGAATGATGTTATTGCTTATGTGCATATTACAAGTACATATGTAAGCAGAATGGCACCATCCAGCATAATAAATACAGGGTTTGTTTCTCAATGCAAATAAAGTTCTGCAGCTAAATTTAGCTCAAGATGCTGAATTCTTGAAATGAGTGCAGAATACAGCTGTACTTCACTGTTTGGATAGTGAAGCACAATCCGCCTTTTGTTTTTTTTTTTAAGAAGCCATTACACACTTGGGATCTTTCACAAGCATGTTTCTGGTTCATGAACTCTGTTGGTGGAGGCATTGGGATGGGGCTCTGAAGAGCAGGGCTGGACGTGGCCATCACTTGGATATGGGCTGGCAGAGCTGCTTTGCTGCAACTTTCCCACGTGAGCCCAAACACCAGCAGTGCCCTCAGCAGTGCTGGGGGGTGGAAGGAAAGGCTGTTGCCCTTTCCCCCAGCAAATCCATTCCAGCTGAAGAGTTAACAGCCCACTGATGAAACTGGGCCACATTTAAAGCACTGTGGTAGAGTCCTGTGGCAGGGCAGCTAAATAGGCTCTCATTTGGACCTGTATGATTTTCCAGAAGGGAAGGAGAAGGACACAGTTGGCTGACACTTGATCCTTCTTTTAGAAAGCCTCTTTCATTAAGTAGCTGCTGATAGGAGGTGTCATTTGGCAGTTATAAAGGCTGGCAGTTGCAGATAGGTCTCTGCACAGTCTGTAGGCCAGAGGGAGCCCAGGAGGGGAGGCATGCTGAGGCAAAGCCTGACAGGACAGCACTCGCCAGTCAGACTCGAGTGCCACTTGCCTGTCTTGTCCACTCTGCAGCCAGGCAGGTAAAACTCTCTGATCTTTAGAAGTGCTGCAGTGACTTGCTCTTATGGCAGTCTGTCCATGTAGGAGTCATTGCCTTTTTTCCCCCACCAGTTACGGTGCAGGGGATTTTTTTTAATGAGTCAGTGTTTCTTGCCAGTCAGCATTTAGCAGCTTACACAAGAATGTAAAGACATACAAGCACTGTGCTTCTTGCTTTCATTCAACAGTAATTCTCTTTGAGATAGTTGTAATAAGTCATAAACTCCATTGTGGCAGAATTGTTCTGTACCTGGAATAAAAGAAATGGAACTGTGCTTTTTTCTCTGAAAACGAATAGAGTTGTTTCAGAATTCCTGTTGCCAGTGTTCCTGACCTGACTTCGTTTTTTTTGGTCTTACATTCAAACTTGGAATCTCCATTATACAACAGCTCTTTCCTTCTTTTCTTGTATGCTTTAAGATTGTCAAGGTAAGGTATTTTAGATCAGGAAAGGTTGGGATATATACAGTTGTTCATATCCATGTGTGTAAATTTAGATGTCCAACACTACTTGCTATTAACAATGACTGTGTATTTCTTTTTCTTACTCAGTTGCATAGGTTGAGAAATGAGTGTTTGTGAAGTGACACTGTATGTGTAATTGTGAGGTAATGGAGCAAAATTTAACATTTTTGCTGTATTTCTTGGCACTTGTATTTAATTGTAACCATAACAATTAATTTGCTAAGTGCAAGGACTGTGCTAAAACTTAGTCCCCCATGGCTCTGAGGTGCCTTTGCCACTAGGCAACGGGCTTTTTCCAGCTTGTGTTCTCCTTGTCTGGTAAAAAGGTCTGACAAATAGGTGCTGGGCGTGTGTGTGTGCATGCATGCACATGTGTTTATTTTACTCTCATTTAGAGCCATTAAGAACTTGATCCCGTAAGGTTCTGAGCATTTTTATTTCCTGCCGTCTTTTCAGGGGGAACACCCTGTAGAAGGCATTTGCCCTTGATGATAACATTCACTGCAGAAGGCAAAAAGTGGGGAGAATGAGGGTGGGGGGGAGATGGAAGAGAGTCAATGAAGGCTCATGACCAAAAGCACAGAATCCACCATTTTCTTTCTGCCTGCCTGGTGTGCTTGCTGCCATTAGACTCATGGCAGCCAACCAGCTTGGAGACAGGACTGTACACAGGTTAATAGGCATGCATGGCTTTTATCTGCCACTGCCCTCTACTGAATACAATACGAGAGATAATTTTCCAGCTGTTTCTGTAATAATTTGAGTCTTGAGGTGTCTGAGAATCCCTTGGGATTGACAGTAGAGGTCACATACTTCTGGACATCTTGAATTTTTTGCAGGAAGTGATACACAGCCTTCTGTCATGTAATGCAAAGGCGTGGAGCTTGGAAAAAACATTCCTACTAATGTTCAAATCACACCACCATTTAAACCCTTTATATCCTGTGTATGTAGCTCTCAAGTCAATGCATGCAATGTATGCCTAGCTTTAGGAAATGTCACCAACTTTTGTTACATAAAAAAACACAAAGTGATAGGCAGCCTGTATGTAGAACAGTGTTTAATTTTCCTGTTCCAGTTTGTAAGAAATTACTTTAATAAATTAAAAAGAGCAGCAGTTGTAGTTTTTAATTTCTTTGTCTTAAACAGTTTAAGACAAAAACAGTATTTGTGCTTTTTTAACCTCTGACATGGAACAAAATAGTGACTGAAGCTAAATGTGGTCCAGGCTTCTCTCAATTACTGGGGAAAAACTCTTCTGGGCTGTCTCACTATTTCATCAGCTTTCCCTTTAACTAAAGCAAGGGACACAATTTTGTGGTGAAACAACAGAAAGCAGTAAGAGCTTAACAGAGCCCTCCAGGTAACATGAAAGAGTGCCTCAGTCATCCTCTGTCTTGTTACTCTAAACACCAACTGCATTGTCTTGAGTCGTTTTCCCTTGCGGGAACACTTAGCCTTACCAAACACAGCTCAGCCTTACAGGTACATTCCCACCAATTAAAGAGGAGGGGTTCCTCACAAGTGCTGCCAATGCACCCACCTAGCTTGAGCGAGGGTTGCCAAGTACAACAAACAGTGCCAAAGCGTGTGGTGGTTTTGGGCTCCGCTCCAACGGGGACCAAGATGAGACACTCAGTCACAACTTAGCCTTTACATAAAGCCAAATCTTTGTGTATTCCCCTGGATTATACCTGCAGCCATCCTCATAGTGTAAGGTATACCTGGGTGGCTTCTGGCCTCATCTGCTGGCAGAGCTCCAGCCTGGGAGAGACTGGGCAGCGCTGCATGCTTTGGGTTGAGGCTTAGTTTGGGGCTTACCAGTTAGGTTGGCAAGTCTAGTTTGTGGCTATCAAAATTGAGATTCTCTCAAGTTTTTCAGCTGTGAAGCATATGAATTTGGGGCCTTGCAAAACACCAGCCTCCCAGAAGAGAGAAAATAGGTACCTTCCAGTCTTGGATCTAACAAAGAACTGAGGGTGGGGTTTGGATGAAGGTTCAGATCTGTATTCTCTGTTTAGTTTCAGCATTGTGGTTTTGGACCATCAGTAGTGGTAACATACAAATGATTTTTCACTCTAAAGAGCACAGTAAAATGTTATTATACTTGTTAATCTTCTTTTTTATATCTTGCCAAGTAAGGACTGCTACTCTGCAGCTGGTATAGTGGAGGTGCCTGTGTTTTTGCCACTCTTTGTTCACAGGGGAATGAGGACAGTTTTCTGTACACAGTATTCTGCCTTTCCCTTAAAACATCTGAGTCACACAGCTGTTTCCCAGTTAAATCACAGACTCAATCTCACTGTACATTAAGTTGTGTTATGCAACACAGGCTGGCGAACTTGTCCACTGATACAAACTGCACAGAGGAATCTGAAGTGGACAAACTCCCATTTGTCCCAAGGGTTTACTCTTCTTTGTGTCAGTGACACTTCCATTATAAGCCCCTGCCTTGATTTGCAAGAGGTTTGGTTACCATACGCTCTGCCAAAGACTGCTTTAAGACTTCCCTAAACCTCTGTAACAGAGCCCAGAGTAAAAGATATTCCCATGTGCACACCATGACACCTCAGGCTGCCACAGCTGTGAACCTGTCTTGCCAGGCTCTCTTAGTGCTGCTGCCACTGCATTTGGACCCCCAACAAAGAGGAAGGCAGTGGGTGCTTTCCACTGCTGCTGCCTCTCCCTGCTTTGCTGGCAGAGGCCGCGTGTCCTGTTTTACATTGGCAGAAGCCAGCATAGCTCAGGGATGAATTTAGCCCTTGGCACTCCTTAGAGAGCTGACTCAGATGACTGCACTTGAAAACTACAAGCTGGTCTCTTATTTAATTCTCCTGAATGTCCAGATTTTATTATTTTAAATTTTACTTCTTGTAAAGCTGTGTTTAGTGGGACAGCCTTGCTGTTTGAATCCCTGGGCTGTCCTGGAGTTACTACAAGAATATAGTTTTTACCTATATAGCACCTTATCCCAAAGGATCTCAAGTTCTTCACAAAAAATAAAACCAACCTGATCAGTGGGCCAGATGATAGGTAATATCCATTATTTTTTATGTGAGAAAAAGGAGGTATGGAAACGGCTGGTGGTGTGCTCAAAAGGGCATAACAGATGAATTTCAAAACTAAGAAGGTAGATACCCACAGTTCCTTCCTCTGAAATCTGTGGGCAAAAGGATGACCTATGGATTTTTCTTCTGCCAGCTGCTTCTGTGAATCACATTAAGGTGCAACTAGATCAGTTTGTGCCTTGGACTTCTTTTGAAATTGCTTGATTATCTCTGAATTTTAGCTCATATTCCAAATTGAGTGTCCTTCTGGTCTTTGAGGGGCAAAGCTTGAAAATGCATCCTGAGTATAGATTTGGAAGGTATGGTAGTTTCCATAGCAGCAATTTGTAGGCAGTAGCTCTGGAACCTGCACTGCTCAGTGTGCTGCTGGCAGTGTCCAGTGCTACTGAGGGCTTGATCCACAAAATCCAGCAGGATTGGTTGGAATTCAGGCGGTCTGTCTAAACAGACACCCTGCATCTGCTGTGCGTGTGTTAGTCAGGGGTCTCAGAAATGACAAAGGAGCCCCTGCTGACAAATCTACAGCTAAAAAGGAATCCTCAGTTAAGTACAACTACCTATAAGCTTGGGAAGACTTGTGCTGTCCCAGCTAGGTGCCAGGGTCACACTGTATGCGTGTTTTGGGAGGATTATACGTTACATGTTAGGAGATGTCTTTTCAGCAACCAAATGTTATCTGTGCCTGGGTCTCCACAGAAACGGAGACTCCTTGCTCCGTTTCTGCTCACTTGCAGTTTTGTAGCATGCAGCACATTCCTTAGATTTTGAGGCAGAAAAACTGGAATTTGTCTTTCATACTGTGTGAATTCTTTAGCTTTGGAGAAAACTCTAGACAAAGACAGGAGGAAATAGGATTATATAGAAATAAATAGAAATAAAATTCTGCTGTCCTTGTTGCCATTTCCCCATGAAACCGCCTCTTGCCAACTCTGTCTGACGCACAATTTATATCGGAAGCAGAATTGGTTGGGGCAAGTTTGTGACTGTAGCTGGCATTTCTGTCATGCCTTGTGCTGAATGCACAGCCTCTCCCTGCATCCCGGGTGTCTGAACACATTAGGAGCATTGAGGGAGGAGGGCCTTGGCAGGGAGTGCCAGAGGGGCAAAGCCGCAGGCACACAACTGCACGGCCTTAGCGAGCTGAGCTCCCTGTTGCTCCTCTTGGACGACACCTTGTTAAAACTGTGGTGTACATGCCTGAGAAACTATTGGTTAAAACAATCTATAAGTTAAATCTAGCTACTAGTGTGAGATTTCTGTGAAGCTTTAAAAGTTTTTGTCTAAATTGGTTTTGCGTGCAACATGCAAGCATACCGACTCCTTAAAAAATCTTAACAGAGTAAACTGAAATAACTGGATTAGTTTGCAGTGAAGGGACTCCATTAATTCTTGTAATAACATTTGACTGAAGAATTACCCTGCTATTCAGTAGTGCTTGGGTTTGTTTCTTAATCCAATCACCTCGTGACTGTTCTTTAAGTTTTGCCCTTCCTTTTCTATTCTTAACATGCAATTAAAATGAAACTCTCCTGTATTATTACTGTAAATAACATGGAAGTAAGAAAGAACATACTTTTCAAATGTCACTGCTTTGTTCACTGCTGTTAGCTGGTATAGCTTTGATAATTTAGTTGACTTTATTGAACTTATGACAGCACATGGTTTTTCCCTTTACTAGTAGAATAAGTAAATGTTCAGTAATGAATAGATCTAATTCTGTTTGTCACTGATATGAAGATGGGTTTGCTCTTGCTTTAAATAGACATGCAGGTCTCTTTGCTACATCTACTGAAGAAGACACAAATAGGTACAGGGAAGCTGCTAAGCTACAGAAATCTTTCCTTTCTGGAAATTTCCAGGTTTCTGCCACAATTTTTTCTTAGTATTAAATATAATATAAAAGTCCAAATTAATTGGGGGAAAAAAGCTGCATTCAAAACAGAATTTCCATTCAAGCTGAGTGATTATTTCCAACCTTTCAATAATCTGTCCAATGTCATGATGCTAAAGCATTTGGTTTAGACTTAAGTTCCACTAAAACTCTTGCCATTTAGAAAGTTTTTGATGCTTCTGTGGCCTGCTTTAGAAACTTACTGAAAGTCTCTGTAATTCTAAATTACAAAATTTTATTTCTTACGAAGTTTGAACAAATGACAGTAGCTGGATCCTAGGCAGGCCACGCTGCCAAACTGCATAAATGTCTTCTGAGTCCAATAAGCCGTGACTTGGACCTCCGTGGGCTTTGGAGCAGGCTCTTGATGTATCTTTATTCAGGGCAGCAAAGCCTTTGCAGACCTCTGAATGGGGTTCTGTAAAGATGGCTGTACACTATGAAGCTGGCCAGATGCTGTGATTTTTGTGATGCAGGTAAAGATCTAGGATGAATTAGGGTGAATTAGTCCAACTACTTTTATATACAATTGCCAAGCTTTCAAAAGTGAAAGGCTGCCACTAAGCCACAAGACCCTTACCACAAGCAGCACCATGCTACTGTAACTGTTATTTAAATTATTGCAGTGGGAGGTATCTCTTAATAACCATATTAGTACAGAGTTGCTTAATGACTTCACAGGCAAATAGATAATTAAACCATTAAATGCTACAGAATGGAGAACCACGTCCCCAGTGAACTTTGAAGTTGTCTGTCTTCTTAATGGACTGTGAAAGCCAAGCCTGGGTTTGAATCACAATGTGAAGTGGAAGGAACCATTGGAGAATATAGGTTTAGGTTCTTTAGCTTGAGCCATTCTCCTGATTGGTCAGGTTTTTGAGCTATCTGCTTTGTAAACATGCCTGTAGATGTGTACACAAGCACAGCAAATTTCCGCCAAGTCTTGAACTATGAAGGGGCTTCTGTGTATATAGTGGTTTTTACCTTTGCTTTCATGGGAGAATAATATGGAGTTCAATGGGGAGATACTCTGAGTGAGAGAGAATTCTAGTGGAGTCCTGCTTCTGGACTTACAGGCACAAGGTTTCTAATACTGCAGAGTTTTTGTATTTTTTATGTTAGCTGCATTTGTGTTCTGAGATCAGGCAAAAACTGTGTTCTGAAACTGGCCCGCTGGAAGGAGAGGTGGGGGTGTCTCTGTGTGTGACACTGAGAATAGGAAAAGATGGAGACTTTAGTGAGGTCTCCAGTACTCCCTGGAACTTCAGACATATGTCACACTTTTTTTATCTTGTAAACTTCAAGAATACAAATAGCAAGAAGAATGGCAAATGGCATAAATCTCACATTGCAAGATTTGCAGTAATAGGGATTTTGTAAGAAAACAAGCCACATATTTAATCATGTCATTGGAACACACATTAATGGAAAATTTTTGTTCTGGTATATTTTTTGCAGGCTAAAATTGAGCATTTTGATACAGAGCTTTAGCAGACCACAGTGTGTAAGATTAAAAGACAAGGTCATCAGGCCACCCGGCATCTTCAGTTTCATCCTCTGAAAATAGGCAAACATATTAAAAAGTTCTAGGAGAGCTTTTATAAGTGAGTAAATTTTGCGTCTGTAACAAGACTTTTATTTCTTGTCACTTGTTTTTATTAGATATTTCAGTTTTCAAATAACGTTTTTTTCAAAAAGCCTCTGAAAAGGACCCTTGCCTGTAGCAGGAAGCATAATCTCCCCATTTCTCTCTTTCTCCTCTCTCTCTCATTATATGCTGGCATGAACACTCTGACATTGCTAATTGCCTCCACATTACACTGGCTGAATTCCAACAGTAGTGGCATAAAAATTAATGAACAAGACAGAGCTCACACATAAGGAACATATGGTGCAATAGCGGTCAATTGCATTTGAGTTTAAAATAATGTCTTGAGAGAATCATGATCAAAGCAGTTTCACAAAATGAAAAGGACCAGATTCTACTTGTGCTATGTATCTATACTACCCCACTGTCCTCACTGAGAGTGTGAATGTGAACAAGGAGGTTCCCCAAACTGTAAACACAGAATGCCAGAAAGTTCTTTCATTTGCAAATGTGGTAGGAATTTCCCCCACTATTCTAACTGTGAAAAATAGTGTGAGTGATTTTTCTGCTGAGGAGCAAAACTAGGGAAAAAATGCTCTTTGAAATGGAGAGAATTCTTCAAAGATGTTATCACTGTCTCTGCTAACAGTGCCTTCACAGTGCAAGCTATGCAGTTTACAGAAAGGTGACACAGTTATTTCCCATTATCCTAAAATGTGCAATTTAAAGTTAACACAAGTTAGTTTTATCTGTGTATATGCTTTTTGCAAAATCCAGATTTCAGGGCAATTAAGATAGTGTTAATACATGGTACTCTCAAGATTCTTTCAAGTTGAAAGCTTGCTTAAGATTAATGTTAAAATTCAGGTTTTATTCTCTTGCCAAAGTACATGCTAGGTAACCTCTTGTTAATACTAATGGGAGTTAAATATTTGCACTCAGAGGAAAATAGACCCTAGATATGATACAAACTGCTTATATTACATAATATAAATAAGCACTGCTTGTTTAATAGCTTTTACTGCCTTACTGTGGAACAAACCGTTACAATAATACTGCAAGGTCTTACAATATAAATTATTGGTTTTTATTATGCTGGTGATTTCCTATCATGTTCTTTGTCTCATGAGATTTGAACACTAACTTTAAGTTATATGGGACAAGTCCTACAAGAGTTTAATGAATGACCCAAATAAATCACTGTATCAGCGCAGGGTTCATATGCATGGAAAGGAGCTTTGTATCACTTCAGTGCCTGTTTCCTCAGGCAGGTGAGGTACCTCAGCCCATTCCCCTGGTTAGAGCAGCCTGGGTGTTGCCCAAACTGAAATGTGGCTGCAGATGGCCCCGCTGGGTCAGTATAGCCACTGGAGAGAGCTGGAATGCAGAAATGCTCGAGCCAGTCCCCAATATGACTCCTGCTACTCTGCAGGAATTTCCTTGGGGCTAACTCACACTGGCTCATAGCTGTTTCTGCTTTAACTCCTAGCAGGATAAAGAAGAGTCAGGACAGCTTACTGGGGCTCTGGGAATGAGTGGTTCTTTACCTGTCTGGATATGAGTCTTAACTGTGTTTGAATTTTTCTCTGCTACTTAAAGAAAGGGTTTCTCAAAGAATTACTGAACTATTCTTTTGGTAATGTAATCCTGAGGCAGTAATTGCATCTCATCTGTATTCTCAGAATATGATACAATGTTGATTTCAGTTGAGCTTTTATTTACTTATTTTAAGGTTAAATAAAATAGTCGATTTTAAAATTTGAGCATAGTTTTGGGTTTTGCTTAAGACACATTATGAATTAAATTTTAAAGGAAAAATCATTCAGTAGAGAGCTGAGTTCAGTGCAGTATAGTGGCTTCAGCATAACCCTTTGCATTTACAATGCAATTAGGTGCTATTCTCCCACAATTAATGGGCCAAAAGACACTCCCATTTACTATAATAAGCTTCCTGATATGAATCTGAGATAACTGAGATTGATACTGAGGCTTATGGAAATGCCCTGTTCTGCAGAGATGCAACATGGAGAGAAAAGCACCTGCTGAGTTGCTGTTTCTGCTGCTCTTACCACAAGCTCATTTTGGCCCACTGTGTCTTGGTCTATACATGAGGCAGCAGCCTCTCTCTCCTCTCCTTTTTCATAAAAGAAGGCAAAGGGTACCAGATGGCATGTGTTACAGAGCTTTTCCTTTGAGCTCAGAATTTATTTCCAAGATGTAGAATTGTGAGGATTCCTTTAGTCATCCCCCCAGAGTCACAGGTTTGGTATCTCGCCAGTGGCATGTAATACACTTCCTGGCATGCTGTAGGAGAAGTAAAATTAGTTCAGAACTTCACTTTACTGTTGTGGCTTTTTTTTTCCTGTGCTATTTGAACGTGCCTGGAAAAAGATCAGTGTTTAAGATTTAGTAACCATTTCATTTCTGAGTGAGCCATAGCCTTTCAGCGTGGTTGTAGATTTGGACAGTTTTCAAAATCTGTGAACCCTGAGTCTTGTTGATTAATGCTGCATGCAAGTATCTCTCATGCTTTGTTCTGTTTCCTTGATACAGACTAAAATATTGAGAGATAACTGGAAGTGACCTTAAAAAAAATTCTTCATTTATGTAGCTTTTTTTACAAAAATATTACTGGTAAAATTTATTTTTCAGGAGTTGAGACTTCCAGATGTGGCTTCAGGGTTGCTTTTGTAAACAAAAGACAAAGAAAACCAGAAAATTCAATTAATTATTGTAGATTGTTGTCCTTAAATTTTTCAAGTAAATTTAAAGCTACATGAAAAAAAATCTTCATTAAATAGTTATTACAACTCAGTGATTATTATGTACTAATAGACAAGTGATCATTTTATACTCATAGATATTTCTCTGGCTTGCAAATTGAGGTGCAATTTCACAAGCTGATTGTCAAAAGAAAGTTTATCTCAAGGGACTTCAGCAAAAAATTTCATGTAGGTATTGGAACATCACAACTAAATTCTTTGGCATTTGCTTGCTTTCTTTTCTTTCCATTAGACAAAATTTTTTAGTGATGTTACAGGTATGAGTATTTGTTTAATATCATGATAAAAATTATGATTTTTTTTTTTTTTGCTATCCTTCTTACACATTCCCATATCATTTTATGGTGTGCTGCACTTATCTCAAGAACAATACACATCACACTGTATGTGTGTAGTTAAGGGCATGTTTATATGAAAAAGGAGATTGTTTCTGTCTTGCTATAATCCATGTTTGTACAATTCTTTCAATGTCTTTTAATTGTTTTGAACTCTAAAATGAAATGACTTCTAGATAAAATGAGCTTTCAGCTCTCTCCTTTTGTGACAGATTCCAGAGCATCTCTACCTCAAGGCACGTTTGGTCACCATTTTGCCTTTGTGACCCTTTCTAACCTGTACCACTCAGCAGGCTAGCACTAATGTCAGTACTGTTTACTTGGGCAAGACTGATGGCATCCAGGTGGAGTTTCCAGTCCTCTCTTTTTTTTTCTTCCCTTTTCCGCCCCCCTTTTCTTTATACAGCCATGGAATACATACCCTAACCAAAGAGTCAAGCAGCAAAGTGTTTTGCAGATCTGCTAGGTTTTTACTTTAAAAATTAGTTAACATTGTCATTTTCTTTTTCACAAACACAGGACAAGACCTCCACTCAGTGGGAAATAGCATGGTTTCACTAACTTCAGTGGTGTTATACCACTCTGAGGTGTACTAAGGATCTGGCTTGTAACTCTGAATTTTTCCCTTTATTTGACCTTTTCTACATGCGTTTTCTTTACACTTTGTGGTCAGCTTGTAGTCCTCACTGAAATACTGACACCAGCACACTTCATTGAGTTAATCACTTGTATGCTGGTTTAGTGACACCAGTTACTCAAATGCCTTTTCCCTGCTTTTGTTTCATTATTTCATCTGGATGAACAAGATTGTTCAAATTAGTATAAATCAGTCCACTTACAGTTTTTGACACTTAGAATTTAAGTACTGAATTACTGTCCTTGACAGCTGAAAGTTGCACATTCCCTGAATTTAAGACTGGAGTGCAATTGTTGGCAGTTAATGATCATTAGAAACACTCCAAAAGTATCCACAACTAAACTGTAAAAGCGGCGTGACTGACCAGAATCCTACTGCGTGCTGCAGCAGCGCCTGTCAGGGAGAGAATATTTAACAGCGAGTGCTTGCCTTCCTCTGCAGCATCAGCTCCTCCAGCCAGCTTAAAAGCAGGGTGGGAAAAGTCCCTGGTCACGTCTTTGGGGACCAACCTCTGCAAAGAGCTGAAATACCATTAGTGTGGCAAACTGTGCCGGGTACTTCTCATAGTCAAGTACAGGAAGTCCAGCATAACCCCAGCGCTCAGCTGAGGTTACATTTCTTTAATGCACAGAGATCAGGAGCCTGCCACTGGAATGCAGCGGGAGGCTCCATCCTTTGGCTCCAGCTGCAGAGCTCGTGATCTTACCTCATTTCCAGATAACAGCTAATGTGGTGGCTGTTTTTCCAAACCTTTAACTGGAGCTCCATGTTGATACCTGTGTAGGTTCCTGGAGGAGATGAGCAGATGCAGCCCACTGAATTTTGGAGAGAAGTTGCTGAATGAATTATTTACCCATTCAAAAAATACAGATTTGCCAACAGGTGCAAATCTCTAAAGATGAAGCTTTGTAAACATATTCTACTTCCTCCCCTTTGGTCTTGAAAGTGATTTCCTGATTGCA
Source organism: Prinia subflava (assembly GCF_021018805.1). NCBI lineage: Eukaryota > Metazoa > Chordata > Aves > Passeriformes > Cisticolidae > Prinia > Prinia subflava. The sequence continues at coordinate 9,380,848 of NC_086261.1, forward strand.
GGAGTGGTGTGCAGCCCTCCTTCTTTCTGTGCTCACCTATTTGCTCTGCAGCATCTTTGTAACTCTGCCACTGAGGGTTTGTGCACTGATGATTTAATGCTGAGATGTTACAGCTAAACAAAGAACCCCAAAAATAACAATTTGCTGTTCTCCAGTTTTAAACTTAAAGGGAAATGTCTGAATTTGTTTCTGATTAGAGTTGCAGAGCTGTTCTACACAGAGGTTAGTCTTTCATAGTCTGTTCCACATTAGCTTAGTGGTCGGTCTGTTTAGAAGCTGAAGTTCCCTGCAATAGGAGAAAAAACATGTTTATTGTGCCTATTTTCTTGTGAAAGTGGGTCACATGTTCTTTTGTTACGTTTATAGCAGTTGATTGAAATGCAGAGCAAGAACTCATTTCTAAGGTTTGTAGCATTTGTGGGCTTGTTATAAAATACCTATTCAAGAAAATAGTCAAGATTTAAGTCTCCAACTGAAATTTATTTACCACAAAATAACACTGTCTTGTTATTAGTTGCTGTGTAGGTGCACAGTCACTCTTGCTGCTTTTATTGCTGATAACATACTAGGAGCTAATTTTAAATAAGATTGAAAGGGAATTTAAACTAAGAAATCTGAAGTTTTATGCTGTTATCTTGATATGGTAGTGTTTTCTTCAGTATGTCTGGAGGCAAGAGAGAAGGAAGGGAGAAAAGATGATGCTTACTGAAGCTAATCTTCCAAGGCCCCATGTATCAACATATCTGTAGAGTCCTGTGCAGAACTAGGCAGAATATCTGCTTTAGGCTCCTGCTTTGAAACACCCACAGAAGGAGCCTCTCCCTCTGCCCTGAAGATAGAGGAAGCCTGGACAGAATAAACTTTCAGAATATCCTCTGCTGATGCTTACTAATTGTTAAAGAAGTCAGGAAACTGTTGTCCTCAGAAGAGCTTACTCAAGTTGCATTAATTTGAATGTATGGTTTTCCGAACTTTACAAGCAGTTAAGTAATGGCACAACAGCACGAGGCTGGCTCTAACACAGCCCTTAGTGCAGCCCAAGGTATTTCTTGCTTCTGCAGTAGGGCAGATCCCTGCACAGGCACTAGGGTGGAGACAGGTATCCCTGCCTGTAGTCACACAATTGCCTGGCAGAAGATTGGGGATATGGTCTCAAGTCAGCATTCCAGCCCCATTTAGGCCAAATTCTTTGGAAAGCTGTCTAATAAATAGATACAAGTCCAAAGGTATTCGAGCTAAAACTTGCATTAAAACTTATTCCTTTGTTATGTAGAGAATCATTCCAAAAGTTTTGTAGTTGACTGCTGCTGAGGTGAGTTACATTTTTCACATGTAAGGCACATTCAGACAATGTTTCTGCAAAAGTTGTTACTTGCAATGCTAAAACGGACATTTGTTCCAAAGAGAAGACATGTCTGGTTTCATTGCTACTTGAGAAACTTAAAAAAAATAAAAAGAAAAAAATTTAAATTACACCAATAAAAAGGTCTTGCATCATGCCTAAGGTCATTAGCATCTGGCTTTGGGAAGCTGCCAAAGGGAATGAATTTCAAAGACTGAGACTATTAGCTGAGAGCCTGCCAGTCCCAGGAGGTCTTACCTCAGTCTTAGAGCAAGAGCTTCCTGGCAGATCTTAATAGCTGTGACAGTACTTTGAGTGCGAGGATATCACTTAGGAGCGAGTCTAGAACTACACAGGACTTGGAAGAAGCTTTTGTAACACAGTGAATGGCTCCAGGAAGCCACCCGAGCCCAGCAACCGGGCCATGTGCAGGTGTTGCCTGCTCACAGAGGTTCCCTCTGCTCCGGGGGAAAACAGATGCTTTTCTGCACCTGCTCTACTTTCAGCCCAGCTCAGAGGAATGCACTGCATTAATCTTGTACAGAGGTGACCAAGGCAAGGTGAATCGGCAGGGTCTCTTCCCCAGCCATGAACAGGCAGCTCTCTAGATGAGCACTGCTGTATATAAACCCTCAAGCCAAGAATAGGCAGTGCATATGTATAGCAGACGCTGCTCCTGCTCAGTCCTCCAAATATTTCTACAGCCAAAAACCCCAGTCTCTTCTAGCTGACCTGAAATGAGTCACAGTCAGATTGTTTCATAAAGTCCCCTGTCTTTGTCAAGCACTGAGGAGTGAATCTAAGGTTGCATGTTATCTGCCTGTTAATGTGACACTGCAGATCAAAATAGGTGCCCATCCTTTCCAGCAGCCTTTAACAGCCACAGTAGGATGGTCAGAGGAATGCAGGCTCTTCTGGGGTACAAACAGCTGCCCAAGGGTGTGCTTTGGAGCACAGACATCCATTTTAAAAGGAGAGTGTGTGTGTGCGTTTTAGCACATACATAAAACCAAAAAGAGCTTGGGCTGAGACATGCAGGAAGTGAACTACTAAAAAAAAAAAAAAACCCAAGAAATAAACTCCCCAAATCAATAAATGAAGCAAACCTGCATGTCAAATGCATCATTGTTGTAGTTCTTTTCCTTCAGGGCTTTGTGTCCCTTTTCCAGTGTATTTCTCTACTCAGTGTCAGTTATTGTCCATCTTACTGGTGGAAGTATTTCACTGATGGTAAAAAGAGTGAGCCTAAGCACAAAGGTTCATCAAAACCTGCCTTGTTTCACTTTCAAATTCACCCTCCTGTTTTTCTCACCTATTCTTGATAGATCATTGGCAATCCAGGTGTAATAGAAAGAAGTGCCTAGAATCACTTGCAAGGCTATGTAAGTGTACATGAGACCTTTGTTCCAACAGTGTACTGGTGTTGCAATGCACAGAGATGAAATATATCTTCTTCAAGTAAAAACCATTGTTGTTCCACAGAGAACCTGTGGCTCATCACTCTTCTACATGAGATCATTGCACAGCAGAATGAATTTCGCAAAACATAGTGCAGGTAACTCAAAAATGGGATGGATTACTGACTTGCTTTAACCTCAGTAATGATCACTGGTGTCATTTCAGTTCCCGTATGGATTCATTTTAGTTCTCACATTGTTAAAACTGGCTTTTTTGTTGTTGTTGTTGGAGGTTTTTTTCCCTGATAATTGGAATCATATTCAACAGGATCAGGGAAAATAAGGATTTGAGCGAGCTGTGAAAAGAAAACATGTTTTTCTTATAGCTGGTTCTTCAGGGCAAGATGGGTGGTAGATGAGACAGAGTGGGAAAGCGGGCACTGTCTGCAGGCCCCTCAAATATCTATGTGATTCCTTTCCTCAATAGTTAAAATAAGACATAATTTTCAATATCTGCTTGTTCTACCATAGGCCAAGTGGATTTTGTTGTATGAGTAGCCAGAGAATTTTTTGCAAGAACTAGTGAAAAACTCTCATATTGTTTAGGTTTGTTCAGTTGGGTTTTCACTGCAGGTTCAGTGCTGTCCTTTGTGCAGTTTTATCTGTAAAATAAAAATTTAAAAGTGACACACAAGTCAATTAAGTATTTAAACAATATTAACAATGTTTATGCCTAAATTTAACTTTAAAGAAACGATCTGAATCTGAAATAAAATATTTTTGATGAAGACTAAAGTTTGATCCAAAATAAATTTATGAAGAGCTGCTCAAATACCTTTTCCAAACTGTAACTGGAAAATAACTTGTCCATCTTTTTGCTGTTAATATTAAGTAAGTCCAGTTCATTGTTCTTAAAAATGTAATTATTATAATTTTTTTGATCTGGAATACTGATAGGCAAGTTAAAAGGACATCACTGCCCACTGCCACTCCTGCTGTAGCTGCTTGGGGCCAGGTACTGGCTTTGCTAATTGGGTGCGTTTTTGCCTAAGGCAGCACAGCAGGATGCGGACCTGGTGTCCCTTCCATGCTCCCTGCATGTGTGCTTGAGTGATGCTTGTGCTTCCTGGTAAAGCGTTTGATTTCAGAGAGGAGGCACAAATGCACTTTAGTATGGATGTCTTTCTTTTCCCAAGATCACTCTTACTTTATCGACTCGTTTATTTGTCAGTCTGTTTCAAAGTCCAACTGAGTGTTCAGAGCTTGGTATTTTCCAGTCCTGACTATGGTTGTTAGACACCTGAGATTTGCAAACTGCAGGTCTTTGCTAAACACTTGTTTCAAACTGCGTTTATTTAGTAGAGAGATAATAAAGCAAATATCTTCTGTCCTCCTGGTCACAAATGTTGTTTACGTAGGCTCCTTGGGCCAGTTTTTCTGATTATAACTGGCTAGGTGTGATGCAACACTTTAATTGGTACATAAAACATGCAGCATGTTCCATTGCTAATGGCTGGACTGTATAGAGCAGTTTCTAATTAGACTTAAGAAGCTCCAAATACTGGCATTGTCACAAACTGCCTTTCAGCTACTTATTTACATCACAAAATCTGTATATGAAGTAGCTTGCATCCCCCTTTCCTTGCAAACACGTGTTTCTCATTCTGTGAGGCAGACGCTTCACAATGCATGTCATCCAGGTAATGCAGTTTGGAGAAAGCATCTTGATAAACAGAGTACAAAATTTCTATGGCTAGAAATGAGTTTTTAGAGCTTTCTAAAGAAGCCTATTTTTTAAAATAGACATATCACAATTGCTCTTCTATTTCTCTTTACTGGCCAGTATAATATGATGGTTCACCACAAAGATCTTTTCCTAAGTGTATAGAGGAAGAGTTTGTAAAGGCAATACCTGCTGGTTCTATAAGCAGCAGTTGCCACTCACTTCCTAAAATGGAGCTCTGGAGAAAGTGCTTTTCTTGGGAAGAAAATGAAGCCACAAAACTGACCAAATGACAAGCTGTCTCTGTCCCAGGTTTATTGCATAATTTTGGGTAAATTATGAATTTACCAGATTGGTAAAGGGAGATAATGCTTACAGTGAGGGTTGTGATGTTTTATTGGTGGAGGTTTTTTAATAAAATGGGTTGAAATTACTTGAAAAGAATGGTGTCAAAGGTATATGAACTTGATTACAGATCTGCTATAAATTGTATTTGTGTGAACTAAACAGATTTATAGCAATGAGCATTTTAATGTATTCAGAGTATAAAAGGGTTCCTCTTAAGTAGTCTTTCTTTACTATAGGGAAAACTAAAGATCACACCAAGTATTTAATTTCTGTTTGAAATTACAACCGTTTTTTAATAGAGGTTGTGCTGACAATACCACAGCCTCATTTTAGCATGAGGGATTTCAGAAGAAGATAGCACTAAATACTCAGGTTGAATTTAGTGTTTCTTTCAGGTTTTTGTCAGCGGAGTTTTAGTGTTCCTTTAATCAGCAGTCACAGAGGCTGGATGCCAGCTGCATCTCCTGTTTGTGGAAGAGACAGTTCAAAAAGAATATTCTCTTAATAATCTGTTGGACAAGGAGCTTATGTTAGAGCCATATCTGGGTGAAGAGTTTAACGCAGAAAAATTTATGACAAGCTGGGGGCTTTGGAGCAAAGCATGTGGCCGGACTAATAAAAATGTCTCACAGTTACTGCTGGAGGGCTTGATCCTGCTTCCCTTCAAGCAAGCGACACGAGTCATGTTGGCTGTGCAAAGGCAGGATAAAGTCTTTCAGCTTGTGGGCACCCTCAGCAGGAGGGGACACCTGTCCCAGCCATTGAAAAAGGCATCAAAAGTAATCCTGAGCTGCCATTAACCCCATGCTGCTCCAGCACAGGCTGTTGCAGGGTAGTGGCCTTTACATCCTATAGGGCAGTGACCATTCAGCTCTTCTCTCTAGGAGCCCCAGGCTCCTTCTCACTGTTTATTTTATGTATGGTTTATTTTAACACTAGGACAACATAAAAGAGAAAAGGAGGTTTGTGAAAAGTCACACAAACCGTGTGTGTGTTTAGTATACCTGAAGGCTTGTTACTTCCTTGTGGTAATCCTGCCAGGCCTCCTCCTTCAATCACTTCTGTGTCGGTCTGGCAGTCAGCTTCCTGCAGATATTTTACCCCAAACCCCTGCTCCATAAGAGACTTCTGTTTTACACCTGCCACCCTTCTTATAATTGTATGATTTTGCACCTTGTTGTAGCCCTGGCACTCCTCCAAGCAGTTCCCAAACGTGCACTAAAAAGTGGTTGGTCTTGAAGCACTTTTCTTCTCCACTTTTCATGCTATGCATACTTCCCTGTTCTTTTAAACCACCATATTAATGGAGGGAAAGCCCAAGTAACCAGTCCAGGGCTTCAAAGTTATTAACAGGGCAGCTCTGGTTTCACCCTAAAATAGGCTTGTGCTTGCTCAAGTGCATTTCAAGAAGCATCAGTGATAAAATTTAAGGGACTTGGTAGCCAATACAATACTTAATTTACATCAGCTTTGTGTTTCTTGAATTGCTTCTCTGTTGCAACACTCAAACATTCCCACAAGTTATTTACTTCCCAAAGCTGCTGGCTGTCTGTGGCATCCTAGCCATTTTAACCAAGTCTAGTGTCCAGATCACCCAGATAGATACAGCTTGAGCTGGCAGTTTAGCTCCAGTCTGAACACATTTAAGTTCATAATTTCTAGTGTGCAAGCCTGTTGCTAATGCTGCCTAAATACTGGGTAGGAGAGGTTCTGTTTTTTCTATACAGTCTCCTGTCAGAAAGCTGAGATGGGGATTGGCAGCAGGAGGAAAGGGGCTGGAAAGCCTGTAAGCAGAGACAGGCTCTGTGCTGGAAGTCTGCTCTGTATCCTGGGTTCAGAGGAAGGCAAAGTGGTGAGGAGATGAGAGTAGGGGAACTGCGGAGGCTGCCTGGGCAATGGGGCAAGGCAGCACTGGAAAATAAATGAGAGCTCATGGCAGATGCCAGTTCCTCAGCCAGCTATTCTTGGCAATGAATACAAAGCTTAAAGCAAGGCAAAGTTACATTTATTTATGTATGTGTGTATGTATATGTATGTATGTATTTTATTTTTTAAAGGTTTCTCTTATTTCCAGGTTTTAAATTATTTCAGATGCTGCCTATATTGGAGGTGCCACTATAACTCAAAGCTTCACAGAGACAAATCTATTATAGCTTATATCACAGGAATGCCCAGAGGCCTCTTGTAGGGACAAAGCCCCATTGTGTCATATGTTATGGAAACATCATGTATATCTTTGATTTATAGTGGATTTTGAATCACCCTTAATAGTTTAATATTTTTTTCCCATCAGTAAGTTTCAGTTTTCATGCCTTGAAAGGGCTTTTCTAGGTTCAGGCAAAAATTTCTATAGATTACTACAGCCACCTCGGCATACAATTTCTATATACCACCATTGGCAAATAGAAACAGTAGGCAGCAAAATTACATATGAGGGATTCTGAAAATGTGTCACGGTGGTAGAGTTGAACAGTAGCTGTAAAAAGAGTAGGAAAACGAGAATTTTTCTCTTTTTTTGTGAAGCAGTCTTAGAATTGAAACGTCTCTATGCTAGCAAACTATTTAGACATTCTGTGACCAAAAATGAAGGAGGCAGAAATGTGATGAGAACACTGGATCATTTGGAAAATCTCAGTGTAACATTTTCAATTAAGTATTGTCAGTTTTATTTTTTCCCCCAGTAGCAGTAGGATTTGTCCTAGCTGTTTTTTGGAAATGATAATCTAACAGACACTAGGTTGACTGTACTGTATAAAGTTGTCCTGTTGAGCATACCAACAGTGGGATGGTTACTTGCACAATTTAGCAACACGCTCTGTAAATAATCTTTGGAGGCCACTAGGACTGTTAATTTATTTGAACAAGTGCTTCTGCAGAGTTATAGCTTTGACCAGGAATGGTAGTTTTATTCCATGTGTGAATACAGTAACTTTGAATTTGTTCAGCATAATAAAATAGCATCTGCTATGCACTAATGTTGGAAGACATTTGGACTGTGACTGCATAAAGTGATGGTTGGTGTTAGCCAGAGTTCCAACATTTTTGTTAATGCCACTCACATCATCAAGGTATTTCCAAAGCTACCACGAAGTAACCAGGCAGCTTTCACTGCAAGTTTCTCACATATTATCCTTCTGCACTCCATTTCTAAAGTCTTATCTCTCTTGTCCATAGCCAAAAGCTACTAACTTGGAACAAAGTTCAATCATGACCCAAACATAATGAAGAAGGAGAAATCACAAAAGATGGAGTAAATGGCTGCGGCTACCGCTGTGGATCCTTTTGCCACAGGCTCTGAAAGTCTGGAAAATTAATCAAAGTTCAATCAAGGATGTATGATATTGCGGCTGCTGCTGCAGCAGTGTCTGGTGTCACCTGGGAGCTGTCCATTAAAAACAGCTCACTGCAAACCGTCCTGGTATCGACGTGCTATCCCGGTTGGAGGGGGTAGTCAGATGCTACTCCAGGACATTGCTATGCCTCCTGCTTTCACTCCTGGGTAAACTTCAGAAGTTTAACACATATTCTAGACATAAAAAGAACAGGCACATGTCTGAAGTAAGTTAGGAAAAGAGACAGCTTTGAAGAAATCTACTAATGGAGGATGGGTGACGCTTTCAAGGAAGTTTTCTTGGAATGTCACTGTAAAATAGGAACTGAATTTTTCTACCAATCAGTAAGAGTAGTATGTAGATGGGAAGAACTGAAAATTAAGGTTTTGGTTAAAGCATAAAAAGAAAGCATAAGGAAAGTCTCCAGCAGAGGGGGAGACCTGGTAAATGTGCCTCTGTGATAAGGATTGATTGTCATAGAAGTTACAGTGCTTTAAGTATGATTATTAAACTCAACCATTTGGTCAGATGTTTGTAGATGATGAGCTTGCAAAAGAATCTAGAGTAGATAAATTAGTAAATTTTTTTGCAATAATTCTTCATCCAAAATTTGTTTAAAATTTGTTTGCTTTTTATTTCATTGCCTGGGAAAAACGTGTCCTGTAACTTGTTTGATGTTTACGATTAAAACTTGGCAAGAGTTGTAGGCAGGGAAAATTCATCTTTCATTTTATCAGTCTGCCACTGAGACATGTCCTAGTCATCTCTCTAATACTCTAACACTCCCATGAAACAAACAAAATTGCCACCACTGGTATTACTGCTGTGTTACTCATCAGTTATTATATGCCATGGTTTAAACGGTTAAAAACCACTACCTGGCATTACAGAACAAGAAGGACAGAAAAGAAGAGAAAATAAAAAACAAAGCCATAAGCAAAAGGAAGGAAGAGGCTGGAGGCTGTGAAAATAAATACAAATATCCATAGAGCAGGTGAAGGGTCTCCTGTATTGGTAGGATTCATCATCTTTGGGGAAAAAAAAAGAACAAAGAACATTACTGTTTCAGGTGTTATATTGCCAACTCTGCTTTCTTTAACCATGTGAATATGAGTGGCTACCAGTTTTATGGTAGGCATTTTATTCTGGCTTTGACACACCTCTGGCCCAATGTCACACCCTTTGGCCCCAGGGCACAGTCGTGGTTCCTGACTGTTCCTCTTATGACAACACCAAGTCTCTGGAATTCTGTCTCAGCCCTTTCAATCAGATAGCATAAACATGTCTGTCTCCCCATTGTATTTCTGCCTGGTTCATGAGAATGGTTTGACTGAAATTACTGGTATTCTTTTGATAAACCATTAGTGTTAGAAAGGGGGTTGAATTTTTTTTGTCAATTACTAAATCTTGGTGACAGGCAGAAACTGCCTGTTAAAACTTGTATTGTAATTTGAGGATTAAATGCTGCACCTCTGAGAAACATCAGTATCAAAACTGATTTGCTCTAAGAGACTTAATGTTGTTAGGAGCTGCAGTCTGTCAGGGTAGATTCCTTAATAACAGAGTTAGCAATTAAATGTTTTAAACTCCTCACAGGACCTGAAAGATTAGAGGGCAGTTGGTAGACTTGTGCAGAAAGGGACATGTGCAGCCAATACAGCCCCCACCTTAATCCCTGACAGTGAAAGACTTCAACTCCCATTATTTTTTGGTTATTAAATAAAAATTAGTGCATTTCACTTCCTAACAACTTTCTCATCATTGGAAATTTCTCAAAGAATTCAACTTTGCAAATTCTTATTTTTTGCTAGCACTTTCATGCAAACCCACCCCAAACTAGACTGATCATTGAAAGAAGATTGGAACCAGGAACCTTTGGGGTGTTGTTCTCGCTGCAGCATTCCCATCTCACTCTTTATGGCCATATCTCTAGCTGGGTGGGCATCTCGTACATGTGTATGACATTGTATATGGAAAAATGATGCAGTCTTTTGCCATCCATTTAGACAGAAGCTGCATGCTTCACAGCAGGTAAAAATATGAAGATTTAAGCCAGTTTTCTACCTCAGCCCAGAGTGGGGGGCAGTGGGAGGAAGGAGCAAAAAACTTTGGTGCAGACTCTCCAAAAGGATCAAATAAACCTAATTTGGAGATGTTATAAATGCTCTCAGGTCCTAGAATGAAATTGGAAGCATTCAACAGAAAGGCCCAGTTATGACAGAGCTGGGGGAACTCACCACTGTGGTATATATGAGTATGCTTTCATTAGGAGCAATAAAATGCTGTATTTGTTTGTCATCAAGTGTATGCTGAATGTCTTTTGTTCAGTGCAAAGCAGCATTGAAGGGAAGAAACTAAAACACTAGAAAGAGTGGAATAGAGTGATACTTCAAGGTTAATGCTATCAACAGTTCAAGTGGGGCAGTATAATTCTGGTGATCTTAAGATACATCAAAAAGATTTACACAAAGAGTGAATAATCCAAATTGGAGAATCAAAATACACAACTACAGAAATCATTTGAAGTTGGGGAAGGCTTAGGTAGGAGGACCATCAGCAGGACCATTTCAAGTAGTGAATAATAATAAGATATGACATGAACAAATGTACTGATTAGCTCAGAGGAGTCAGACCAAGTCCTTTGGTTTATTATGTTTCATGGTTTAAAGCTATATGCTTTAACACCAGTGTGCTCAAAAGCTTTTGCTGTGTGATGTATAATTATGCCACATTGTATAAATATGCTACTATTAATGCTGAGAGATTTGCCTTGAAAAAGGCTGTAACTTAAAAATACCAAACTTTATTAGATGCAGAAGTTATTACATAATCAAGTTTTTTGGAGGCAAATACACTGTGACATAAAACAACCGTTAATAAGAGTTAAAAAGAAAATTACTGTCCAGGCCAGTCCTAATTGTCAATTAGTTTCTTCTTCTGCAGTTTCTTAGTGGCAGCCAGTGGTGAGGCACCATTTCACAGGGACGGGTCAGTGGTACTGGTGTTGGTGATGTGTCTCTGGGTTTGCCTTGTGCAGTATTTTAAATGTTAGCATTTTGTAATGACTTGAGTACTGTTTTGGGCTATAGAAAAGTAACGCAGTGAACAGTTGGATGAAAATTAATGCTGAAGCAGGGAGGATGCAAATGCAGAGAGTATTCAATAAACTTATCTTGCTGGGTTGAATTTGTCTAATTACCCTAAAGGGGATGTAAGCAGCAAGACAGGTTAAACATTTAAACTGGTTAAACTGTTACCAGAAAACAGTTTTGGACACTTTATAGCTTAGGATACCATACAAAATCAGCCTCTGTGGAAATACTGAACAAGAAATTTGAGTTTCTCTGTTGCTTAGTGAGAACTGGAGCACCCTAACTGTCCTTCTACACATCTTAGGAAACTTTATCAAGCACTTTGTGCCTCTAGCGGGCCTGTTTGTAGTTTGACTAGTGCTCGAAACCTGTGCTGCAGCACACTAAGGTTAAATCTCTTTTCGTCTTCATGTACATGGGTTTGTTAGATTTTAAAAAACATTGAACTTTTAAGTTGTTGGAAACACACAACTGTCTTTATGTCTTGTTGACAGATTATCAGTCCTCTTCATTTTCAGAGTCTGTTTCTTCTTTCCCCTCCTACTACCTCAGAATCTTGTGTCCCTGTAGTCCTGGACAGCAATTCCTACTCCTGTTGGCTTTTCTCCCTGAGAGGTGACCCGGGACCCAGTGGTATGATCATGGGGCTGACCATTGCTTCACATTTCTTCTGAGAAATGTCTAATCCACACATCTCTCCAAGGCAAGTGAGCAAAGCATTAAATTAGTGCTAAGATCCTTGCCAGCACTGATTTAAGTAAGAGGGACGTAGTGTATTATGTGATTGGAATTCAGGCCAAGCAGGCGGGACATGGAGGTTAACGCCATTGTGCAGCGAACTCTGCGAGGAACAGCATGAGGCAGCAGCGTGTGATTGGGGAATTCAGAATTTACATGCCCATTTGCCTGGAGAATGCCGTGGCAAAACAAACCGACTCCCAGTGTTTAGTCGGTGCTCGGTTATTTTCCTGATACTCTCTTTAGAATGACTTTTTTTTTAATCAATCACCAAAATTCAAGTCATGATTGAAATTTAGTAGTCAGGAGAAATCTTTTCTTGGTGATTGTATTGCAGTTTGTGCTGTATGCCTCAGTTTTGTTTGTAGTGATTCTCTACAGTTAATACCCATTTTTAAAGTACTCTAGATAATAAAATCAGTTAAGAGCGGCAGCTTTTTATTTGTAGTCAGTTCCAGGTGTTGGAATCCTTCTCAAAACCTTGAATACTCTCGCATTTGCTTAAGAAGTTTTAGCACTTCACAATCTGCTCTACATCCCCCTACGTTCATGCTGCTCTGAGCACACAGGCTGGGACATGGAGAAGAAGGAACAGGCTGGGGCAGGTGGGAGGAGAAAGCTGCTTTCCTTGGGCTGCATTGTTACTCTGTGATTTTAGGTATTTGTTACGAGATAGGTGGAGTTCAGGCTTAGAGACCCTTTTCCTTTGCCCTCAGCACTGTCCCTGAGAAGAACATAATGAGGTGCTATCGTTTCCTCAAAGAGCTTACAATTTACATAGATTTAAAACCAAAAAAATAGTCATTCAGGAGCAAGGAAATATAAATCAGTTTAAATAACTTGCCTGAGGTCAAATAGCAATTCAGTGGCAGAGCCCCAAGTGAAGTCCAGGACCTCTGTCTCAAGGCTGGTGCCCTGTCCCAACATCTGTTTCTTTTCACAAGAGGCTGGAAGAAGATTTAGAGAAGTCACCTTCTGCTTTCCATTTTGGTCATTCTTAAGATACATCTTGGCAACTGCTCTGTACAAGTAAACATGAACTATGAATCAACCAAAATTACTAAAAAGCACTGTCAGTGTACCAGTATTCCTTTAGAGATTGACTTGCAGATAAAAACTGTGCCTTGCACATGTCGCATTATGCAAGGGATCATTGGATTCTGCTACAAGGCGCACAGGTAGTAAAACACTAAAAAACTGCTAATCAGAAATAGTGAACAGTTTTAAAGGAGCACAAATATGCTTCCATTAAATATTCATTGAAAAAGCTTGAATAATGAAAACAATGCTTAAAACAGAAGACTGTTAGTAGATCATTAATTAAGAAAACAGTAAATTGGTCCTTAATTGTTTGCTATGGATAGTTAGACCATTTAATAAGAAGTATCATCTTCCAGGCAAATGGCAGATAGCTAGTAAATAGGTTTTTCCTGGGAATTCGCTAGAGGGGAGAGCATCTCTCCACACATCTAAGTTTTAGTCACTTATCATTTTGAAGTCAATTCAGAGCTTCTGGCAGTTTATGTAATCTTAAGCTACTCTTCTCACCTTTGTTGCAGAATTCTCAATCATGTTGAGTCCTTTTTAGTTAACATCAGTTCTTATTTCATTAAGAAGGAGATACAATTTTAGTAACAAGGTGTGCCTTTGGCTTTGAGTTAACATCTTGAGAGCAGGTAGGTTTTGTACCCGTCACAGATCAGATGCTTTTAAAACACTGCTGTTAAGAATCAGTTCAAGTAACATGTTTTTGGCTGTGACTTCTTGGGCACTTTTTCCCACAGTTTACAAGGCCAGAATTAATTCATGTGTCCTGTCCTGTGTCCCCAAGAGAGAAGTGCCTGGGGCATCTTGCAGGGCCCAGAGGTGGCACTGGAGCCTCCACGTGGTGCTGTTTTGGGAAATGGACCAAGTCACCCCTGGTGGCTGATTCTTGCCACACTTGAGTGCTGTTTGCCAGAGGATCTGGCAGACCATTCTAGGAAACTACATCCCCCTCTCTGTTTTTCCATCTTGTTCAATAGTTTGGCAGGAGAAATAAGGTATAGAGTGGCGAAACCTAAGGATTTAGGAAAGCATATGCTTCCTGTCATGCTCTGTAGGACCAGATTCTGGGATCATGTTGGCTTTATCCTGGTCTGATTCCAATTATTGCCATGCACTTAACATTAACTATACTCCAGCTAAATGTGAATTAGGTTCTCCTTAAGCCTTACACATTTATCTAGTGAATAGTAAACAGGATTAGTAGAAGACAACTAATAAACCAACAATAATAATATGTTAGCTGTCTTCTCCCTGCAGCCATCTTATTTCCTGCTGCCTTTCCTATGGGATTACAGGTATTCATCAACATCGTCAGATACTGTCCTGGTATGTTCCTACAGGGATTCCCTCCGAGTTCACTGCAACTTGCTCACGTCTCTCTCTGGTTTACTACAGTATATTCCTGAGTTAGGAGAGTGCAAAGAAATTATCTACAGGAGTAAAAAGGAGAGGAGAGGTGTTTTGTCCTGAGGGGTTGTTTTGGTTTTTTAAATAGGTGAGAAAGGACTATGACAAAAATCCTGCTCTAGCTCGTGAATGCAATCCAACACCTGAATAACTAAAACCAGATTTTGGCCCAATTACTAGAAAGTAATTCTTCTCCTGTCTTTATGACCTGTACTGCTGTTAATAGGAAGCTTCAACTTCATAAAAAGGAATAAAATTCAGCCCTAACTCAAAACTCAGTTGATAAGGGGAAATGTTTTAACTTTAAAAAATACACACCCCATTCACTGAACCTTTGAGACCTGCAAATGTTTAAAAAGAAAAAAAAAAAAAAAACAAACCTGCAGCAGCTGCAATTTGAAAAACAACACCGACGCTAAAAATAAGTAATTTTTACTCTTAAGTACCTCATAGCTTATTTGCAGATAGTTGTACACTCTGAGAAGAAGAAAAAAAATTTGTAATAGGCCCTAGGTCAGCTGCATTGATTTAATGCATTACTTAGGCTGCCAGAGCAGAGGTAGAATCTCCTCGCACTGCATTAGGAGCGCCTCAAGCCTCCGTGACTCCTTTTGATCAAATCTCTGTGAAAGATGAGTGTCATGCCCTCTTCAAGCCAGCTGTGAGGGGACTGCCCTGCGACTGGAGGAGCGCGCTGGAGCACAGCACTCCGGGGCAGCGAGGTGAGAGCTGGCTGCAGAGGTGAGAGGCAGACACAACTTCGTACTGTAGGTCTGGAGAACACCAAGGGGGAGGATCTTATTTCACTCCCCTGTGCACAGCCTGAGCATACATCAGACCTTGAGGTGCTCAGAGTCAGACAAGAGTAAAGAGGCGTGTGATGGTTCTTCTGCCTTAGTACTTGTACAGGCAGGAGTGTTTCCAGTACTTCTTTGTACAACTCACTGAGGGAATGGGAAACTGTTTTATAGCTCTGGAAACATAAGCACAGTAAGAATGTCTGAGGTAAGGAAAGTTCTTTGCAGTTCTATGTGAATGTATGTTTTTACTGTGCAACTTTTACTTGTGGCTATGCACTGTGGAGATATAAAAAATGTTGCAATGGTATTGTTTTGGGTAATGAACAATGGAGATGAGAGCTGTAGGGAGCTGTGCTCTCCATTTCTTAATTATGAAAAGATACTGTAAAAGTAGAAAACTAGTTTCTGTAAAAAATCTGTTTTTTCTTTCTGCTGTGCACTGTAAACAACTGTGTGACTTTCCTGTTCTACAGTAAGTAATGCAGAATTGCAGGCTGATTATAGTAAACAGAGCCATCACTAGTGTGATTGTTTTCCAATTGAAGTATGAGCATGTAAATCATAAATACTTGACAATGTTTAATTGTACAAGTCCTCGATATACATTAATAGCAGTAAAATCTGTGATTTGTGACTCAGATGTGTTTTGAGTCAAGTGCTTTAACCAGATACATTATCATTATCATAATGTATAAATGCACTAGAGAACAGACAACAATGTGATTTCACTACGAAGTTCTTTGGAAATTACCACTAAAGTGGAGTGTAATGTATACACTTTATATACAATTTATTTTTTGCTATTTAGCACCCAGAAAATAAGGCCAGCAATTCTTTTCTTAGGATTAATCTGTTTGTAAGGGGGGGGGGAGGGGGCATGGGGGGGCAGAGGTGGGTGGGTTTAAGTGTGTGTGTAGGGGGGGTCTGGGTTTTTAAATATATTGTGCTAATTAACTGTCTAGTATTGTGATGCATTTAACTTATTTATTTGGATTTTTTTCATCCCATAGAAAAATAAACGTGGTTTAATTGTCAGCTCATACATAATGAGGTTTTGTTAGATGTGTTTAAGATACAGCATTTTACTTTCTGGTTTATTAATTGGTCAAATACTTCCAGTCCTCTGTGTAACGAATTCTTGGTTTAAAAATGAGGAGAGGGCAGATCAGCAGCCCAGGGGAGGACTACTGATATACACAGGCTGTAGTTTATCCTTCTGTAAAATCCTACGGATAAAAAGTGACATTATTTTTTTCCTTTATCTTTTCTTTTTTTTTCTTTTTTTTCTTTTCTTTTTAGATATTTTTCAGTTTGAATAACCTGGGAGCCAGGCAACATTCTGGTATTTTGGGGATGTGGGAGAGAGAAAATAAAATAGACTAGTTTTGTTTTAATTTAAAACAAACCATTGTTTGAAAGGCATTTAACAGTCAATTTTCACATCTGATCTGAAGTTGGATTTTATTGTGCTTATTTAGTTGAGATTGTTGTTCAAGCAATTCCATATAAATTTTTGTAATTCATGTAACTACTTGGCTTCTTGAACCTCGGGAGCTGATTGTTTGTCTTATCTTTTGGTGAGCTAACTCTGCGTTATGTTGCAAAACCTTGGGGCATGTTGTGTTTCTTCGTGTTCCTGCAGTCTGCAAGTGAAGTCAGCTTCATTAGTTTCATGATGGCACATCAGTACACATGGCTGGTGTTGCCGCTTCCTTCCAGCTACTCCCGGAGCATGATCTGGGCTGCCTTGGTTTGGATAAGCTTGTAAGGATTTGTCAGCCAGATGTGACAAGATTGTCAAGAGGCAAGTAAAGAAGGAGATCTGATATTAATCAGTGCATAGCTTGGAGCCAAACTTTCTCAAATGCAGTGTAGTAACATGTTCTTCTCATTTACTGCTTCTCTTTGTGGCTATAGAACTGCCACTGTCTGAGTTTGACGGTTAAAAGGGATGCCAGCTAATAGTCTTTAATTTTAAGGATACAATTCTAGGTGGGAAAAGATCATGTGCTTCTATTTTTAACATCCTTTTGGAAAATAAGTTCAGTTTGTTGTAAGATATGCAAGTGTTGTGTTAGACAAGAGTCTCTGTTTCTGTCCTTTGGTTTTAAAACAGTGGAATTGTGGCTCAGCTCTCAGTGCTGGAGGATTGGGAGGTGGGGGAGCCTCACTCCACTCCAGGTCATGGGGCAAAATGGGTCCACCATTATTTTAACTACTAACAACAGTGCGTGTAGGTTTGCTTTGTTCTAGTGATTACAATATACGCTGAAGAATACCTTTCTAATTGCTCCTTTTACAGAAAAGGGAAAAATACGGACTTTTGGAGAACGTATCACTAGATTATTTAGCATTATGTGTATAGTGCTGATAGTGGGGTTTTTTAATAATCAGTATAATTGTGCAATTCTGTTTGAATTAAGCACTAGAATTTTGAGCAGTTTGCGACTTAATCAGGCTTTTAACAATAAGTGAACGCATAAAAAATAATCTTACGGAAAATACATTTTTGATATACTTAGTATATATATGGATTTTTGCTTGATTGATTTCTTAGAAGTAGTTATTCTGATTATTCTTTGAACTACTGAACCATCAACAACCTATTCAGAACCCTAAGAGTAATGGTATCTGCAAACATATCCAAACATTTGGGAGAGCTGAATCTTCACAGAAATAGGAAAAAATATTACAAATATTGGGTCACTTCATGGGCTTTTACTTGAACTTCTGCCTGCTGAGGCTGCGGTGAGGTTTGGTCTTTTGATACCAAATGTCTTGACTTCTAGCTCCTGTGTCTGTTCGTGATACTGTTAAAAGATCTGTTCCTACACATTGAGCATGTCATTCCATTTCCAATCCAACAAGCCAGTGAATTATTTGGTTTGCAGTAATAAAGACTTCATTACAATGATGCTAAATAAAAAACAGAAAAGTTCTTGTTTTATTTTAGATTACAGCTTTTGTTACGGATACGTGTTCTAAAAGCATTTTGGGATGATTTGGCATTTAGTAAACATTTTTCATGCAGATTTGAGTTTAGGTATGGATCTTGAATTCATTATTCTGTAAAATATCTACCAAAAGTAAGGAAGAAAAATTGGTTTTGCCCTCTGGGTCATCTTCTGTCCTTTCTGGCTTCAGTGGTATAGGAGCTCTCACAGTTCCTGTGTGCTGGAAGCCAGCAGGTTTTGTCCTAGCAGATGCTACAGTTGAAGTTTTACAGCAAGTGTCATTGCTTGTCTTCTTTTTAGTTTTTATTTCTTATTATTTTGTTGCTCAAATTAAAAAAATCCTAGAGATTGAAATTTCAGTATTCAGTATTTTTGAATATATTAAAAAATATTGGCAGAATGAGGAAAATGACTTCAGTTATTTTAGTATGAAGAACGATATTTCATTCCACACTTTAAAACCATTATAGAATTTAAACAAAGAGGAAAAAAAATAGAAAAAAAGAAAAATGCTACTTTTTTACTTCAAATTTCAAATATAGATCATCAGTGAGAAATAGGTATTTTTTCGTGTGAGAGGAGCTGATGTCTGAATGCCAGGTGAAAATTTCCTTACCTGTGTTCAGTAAAAAAGAATACTGGATTTTAAATTGTGAAATTACCAATGGAGCTACACTGTTGCATAAAATATTGCATAACTGTAGCACCATAGATAGTATCGTGTGCATATGTACAAATAGTGTTTGGGTTTAAAACTTATGAAATTGCATTAAATGCAATTGTGTAACACTAAATATTTCAAAGAGCTGTTATTTCACTTTTATTCTTCAATCCATGTCTTCACTCCGTAACAGAAAAAAAGGAAGAGATTTTAAGCATGTATATTTTATGGCTTTGAGACTTAAGCAGCGGTGCGAGGAGCTGAAAAATTTAGGATTGTCTTTAAAACATTATCTCATCCACATTGCACACATGCACTATTATATAAAATAGGTAAAGAGTTAAAGACATATTTTAAAGGCCGTGCAATTGATATATTCTAATATTCCTCCTTTCTCTGATACTTGTGCATTTGTGATTATAAAACTTATTTCTTGCTAGCATTGGGCTTGGAGTTAAATATTTAATTCAACTGCAGTTCATGGATAGATCTGTAGCTTCAGCATTTAGTGTAGCATGCTTAGCATATCAGTATGGATAAGTAGTATGTAACAATTTATTTGTTAGATTAAGTAGCATCTAGTACTTTATCACATAAAATTTCACACCATTTCTGTCCAGTGACTTATTTTACACCTAAAGTCTGACCAGTTTTTCTCATTAATATGCAGCAATATGTCACTCATTTTTGAAATGCACTAATAAGAATTATTTTTCCTGTATTCCTGTATTTTTCCTTATTAAAAAGGGACATTTCTTTAATATCTTGTGATAAATGCACTGCTTAATACCAGCAAAATGTTTCTGACCTATGCAGGCTAGGGCAGTTATGCTGTGGGAACTGTAGCATCGCAGTCTGTTTCAGAATCAAAAGTAAATAACAGCTCTAAGATAATGATAATGTGATGTTTTTCCTTCCTCAATTTGTATTTCTTGTTTTCATTTCCAAACCAAACCGTAAAAGAGGCTGTGCCTTTGTCCCTGAGGTGGACCGAGCTGTCTGTCAGCACTTACCTGTTGTTAACAAGTGAGATTAATTGCAGCATAAGCCAGTCTATCGACAGCCACGCTGCTGAATGGCAAAATGAAGTTTTACTGTCCAGTGCTTTTTGTTTAGAGCAGCACTCGAGTGTGTGCTCACACTCACACACACTCACACATACACACACACATTCTTCTCTCTTTATAATTATTTTGACAGTGCCATTAACAAGAGTTGCCCTGAGGGGCCCTGTAGGGTAAGTGACATGCATGAGGAGTGATTTTCATCCCACAAGTTATGCTGTGATTAAAGTTTGGCCTTGTAGCGTGGCTGCCTTTCTCAGAAATAGCTCCTTGTGCTTCCTTCACCCGCTGCAGTGCCCGAGACTGCCCCGAGCTCCTCTCCCCAGAGCTGCCATGGGGCCCAAACTGGCTCTGATTGTGAGGCTGCAATTAGCTCAGTCTCTTCTCTCAGCTCCTCACCCCTAGAACTCTTCTCACCCAGAAAAACTTTTCAGTGAAGTGCTAACATGGAGACTGTCTTTTAAATCCACAAGAAAGGTTGATTTGACGGAGTGGTGCCATCCTGTGAAGGCATTACCTAATTTCACTTCTATCTTACTGGGCATATTCACTCTCCTTATGTTTTTGTCTGTTTTTGAGGACGTTTTAGTCGATTTTTATAAGGAGAATTCTCAACTGAAGGTGTTCAGTTGCCCGCACAAGAGAGAGATTTAGTCACATTCTAGGCCAAAATTAGTTTTGTTCAGCCCCACTGTGGGAGAGGGTAATGGGGTAACGCAACTTGCTGCAGGCTCTGCGTTTTAAATATCCTGATTATGTGTATTCTTAGGCTGTGGATGTTTAAAAGGAGGTCAGGTTTTGGTATCTGACCCCAAATAAACAGTATGGATATATACATAAGGATCCAGATAATTAATGGGTTGTATTCCATCAGCTTATCTAGAAAATGTATTCAACTCGTGGCCTTTATGTACTTCTAGAAGAAAAATCATAACATAATTCTCCCACAGAACGGGGTAAGTGGGAGTTGAGTGGTAGCTGCACCAGCCAAAATTTTCAGTAGAATAGGTGTTAAGTTCAATTTCTAAATCCCTGGTTGGCCTCTGAAACAAAAGCTTTTTGTCTGGACTCTTCAAAGGTTCTTGCACCTCCTAAATTTGGTAGGAGTAGATGGTTGGTGTGAATGAAAACCAGCCAGATTACCGAGCCATTGTCAGTTTAGGAACTGAGCTGTGAGCGTAACTTTGTGTTTAGTAGCATGTAAAAAGCAAATCGTGGCCCACCTCCACCTTTCCCATCTGTCTCCTAATCGGTCTCTTAAGCAGGGGACAATAATTTTGTTAAATTATTTTACTAATAAGAAATTTGTCATACGAATCATCTCAGGCCAGCATTTTTAATGTGTCTGAATGGAGAAGGTTGGAGCTGTTTGGTCAGCTGTTTACTCTGTTACATGTGTGTGCAACTTTACTTAATTAAGAACTCAAAATACAAAAGATACCAGATATGTTTTCTGGATACAACAAGCTGCAAAGCTGGTTTGCTTTTTAGGAAAGTTGTTTGTTGTTACTTATGTTTATTAAATAACTATTAATAGCAGCTGTTACTTTGTAAGAAGCAGGTTTTTCGATATAAGACTGTGCAAATAATATGTGCATTCAGCCTAATATAATTAGAAATCTTATAAAGACATTTTTCATATTTTAATAATCTTGTGTATCTATTTTAAATATTTCTAAGTTTTAGTATAGAAATAATAGAACTTGCAGCAACCAAGTGTAGTAGAGTAGGTGGAAATGTACTTGAGTGGAAATCCCTTTGTCTTGGGGGCTCAGACTGTGAAAGGCAGGCTGTGTTTTGTGCTGTGGTGGTGGGGATATTTCCAGGGCCTTCAACATGTGACAGAAGGAACCACCTCAGTGCTGAGCTGAACATGTGCAAGGTGTAGCATGGGCGAGGTCTTTGTGCAGAGAAACTCTCCGTGGGCCCTCGCTGTCAGACCTGTGCACATCAGTGCACTGCAGTGCACTGTTCCTCCCTTCTCCCATTCCCTGTGTGACTTCCCAGCTCCACTTCCAGGCAGCAAAGGGCTTCCAAATTCTGTCCATCCTCCAGGCATCTTGTTGCCTCTTTGAAGTGAGCATGTCAGGAAGAAGGAAATGGCCCAGAGCCTTTCCTTGAAGATGCTGCAGGGGCCCTGCTAATGGTCTCCACAGGCAGATGGGATTCAGTCTTACTAAGCTGGGAGTACATAGAAACTTTCAAGGGACAATTGGAGGTACAAGGTTCTTAATATAACAGATTTAGTACCAACATGCATTTCATGCCCAGTTGTTGGGCTATGTCTTCAACAAGTACTTACACCACCCAGAGCAGCCCATCACATTTGGGGATTGTGGAACAAGCTGACATTTATTTTAGTTCCAGTAAACTACAGAGAGCTTCACAGTGTATCAAAAATTGAAGTCAGTCTTCAGGAAGAACAGACCCAGGGGCTAAATATGCACTATAGAGTGGACAGTGGGGATACAGATACATGTGGGATGGGTAAAACTCAAGATACTAGTCTGATGTGGGTACGCTGGATTGTGATACAGTGAAAGCAAGGTGAACAAAATGTAAATTAAGATTTTTTTTTTTAATCATGACAAAACTGACAGAGAGTGCTATTTATCAGCAGAATATATCCCAAGGGAAAGTGGCAAAAGTTGCCTGACAAACAATGGACAAAGCAAAGCTTTGCTCATTGTATCATGTAGAAAAGGATGGCACTGAGAGAGATGCTTATGATGTGGGGTTTTTGATTTGTCTCTGCTTTCAATGGCTGTGCAAAGGATTCAAACACAGAAGTAATGAAATGTAACTCAGTGAGGAAAAAGGAACTTACTTTAACTCTGCAAGCACAAGAAACCTGGTGGATTATAATAAATACAAGAAAGAAATAAAATAGACCAGAAGGACAACTTCACACTCATTTATAGTTTCTGCTCTCTGTGAAAGGTGCACACAGATTTGGATTTGGCCTTTGACTTAGCCGTGGCTGTACTTTTAATTTAAGTGATGGTAAAGGTTTCTATCCCTTTACTTCCCTTGCAAATATTTTACAAGCAGCAAGCAAGAAAATACTTCAAAATAACCAGACATATGTCCCATGTTTAATTTTATTTCTTCCCCCACTATAAATCATGCCTCTTCCTCCACAAGTGTCGTTGCTGTGGAGCCACTATGGGTTTATTCTTCAAATATGGGATATGTCCCATTTCTTTCCTATAGGATTAGTACTCACTGGAGATGTACCATGGTGTGTTACATATATTCAGTGGGATTACCACTGATGATGATATGGTGAAAGCAATATCTGCTATAGCTCATCTAATAAAAGTTTCTCTCGTGTATTTGTTTCATATAACTTCTATTCTTTCTTCAAACTTGCATTTTAAACTGATAGAAATTTCTAAGTACTGCCTGCAAAATATATTCATGTAACCAATGACACCATTTTGTCGGTAACCCTCACAACAGAACAGGAAAGCTCTCAAGCTCTTCATATGATGGCAGTAGCTTGAAAAAAAACCAGCAGTTTTTAAAGCAGGGAGAAACTTTGTGCAAAAAAGGCAAGGGTTTTTCTTAAATACCAGAAGGGGCCAGAAGTGAAGGTGCTGAGCTGTGCATTTTGGTTGTTAAATAGCACCAGGGTGATCTGGGACTTGCTCCTCCATGTTACTGGTGTCTGCACTTGCAGCCCTCGCTGCGTGCAGAGACCCAGAGCAGCTCTCCAGCATGAGCAGAGATCTCCAGCTCAGTCCTGACAAGGTCTTTAGTATTTCCTTGCTTCTTAATTTATTTCCCAAGCCAAAGTGCTGTCAAACCAGAACCCACTTAACACTGAATGAGATTGGATACACTTATAGTGCCCTTCTTGTCTTGCTGCTTTTTTTTAAAACCTGTTGTATGTTGCAAGTGAGCATAGGTCCCAGGAGATTTTCTCAAACCTCCTGGTGAAATGAAGCCTGATTGTATATCCAGAATCAGCATGAGTATGTCCCATTAGCCTGGGCTTTTCCTTAGCTGTGAGGCCTGTGAGTGGGTTGCAAAGAAACATTCAGTAACTTTTGAAGCATAATTGAAGCCACATCAATATCTGGCAAAAAAAAGGATGTGAGCAAGCATGACTTTCAGGCAGCAGATGTTAAGATTCAGTGATTAGTAGTTAGATGTTTTTCAGTGACCAGTTTAATGGTTAATGTCTGTCTTGTAATGAGGGATCATTTTTATTTAAAGTTCAGCATTCAGATTCCCACGGTCATGCTGGTAAATCCACAGAACATTTTGATCAGTCTTTTCAACTCTGTTTTCTAAAAGAATTAAGAAAGTGAGGATGATAATGGCTTAGGAAAGATCCATTTGTGAAGGAGAGAGTGACTGGAAAGCAATATAAAGATCTTTGATGATAGTATAAGATTTAGTTTTTTAGACCATCTGCCTTCTGTTTCTAGAAAATGAAATTAAATAATGATGTAAATGAAAGGATTGTACTTTAAAAAATTTCCACTCTAATTTCCTTCTACATTTCCAATCCTTTAATTATAATTTTCAAGCTTTGCATCTATGCAATACTGAAAGTTATTCCTTTGTTCTGCAGAATGAAATTGTGTGTACATTCTACTTGTTGGGAAAAATAAAGCTTATTAAAAGACTTGATATAATTACAGTACCTTAGAATAGGTGTATTAAAGCTAGTAGGATTAACGGGCAAAAGACATGGGTATTATTTTCATGAAGTTTTGCTAAATTTCTTTTCAATAAAGTCTGTTAATTTGAGAGATAATCAAAATGCGTCTTTTACAAATACCCTTTTAAGTTGAACTGTGACAATTTAAAATTGTGATTCACTGATTATTTCAGAAGTTTATTTTTCTCTGTTATATATACTCTATGACTATATGATATGTATTGTATTATACGTGTTGCTAGAAAAGCTTTAGGAGACACAGACTGTGACAAGCACAAATGAAGTGAAACGCTAAAAACCTGAAAAATCGGTTGTTTCTTCTTAGGGATTCTTTCAAGTCATTTTTTAAGTCAGCAACAGATCTCTGATTCAAGGGTGCACCTTTGATATGTTAGCAGGATGCAAGCTAACTCCTTCTAGTTTCCAGAAGCAATAATGTGACTTGAGAGAGGTTCAGTTCAATATTTAGAATAGAGGGGAAACTCTATTCCCTTTGTAGCAGCTGCTTTCATATATGTAAAACAAAATGCCCTCCTTTTACTTGTTCCTGGTTTGGCATGTGCAGCCTTCTACACATAGACAGGAAAGCAAAATAAACACATGAACCGTATAGAAGAAAGCTCTTACAGCAAGCTATGAAAAGCAAAATTTGGTGTGGTGTATCTTTCTTGTCAAGTACACAAATTAAATAGAAAAAATAGTTTTAAAGGTTAGTGGTTTGTGGAACATGTGCAAAGGAAAAGGAATGAAAAAAATGTTGAAATCTCAATTAACTTATCATCATGACAGCTTTTTTCATTGTGCAGATTTCTGTTACTTCTTGCAGAAAAAGGAAGTACTCTTTTGTAATTTTGTCTGAAGGGAATGTAAAAGATGCATTTACGGAATGTACTGTACCTTACTGAACCTAGCAGGGTTGCCTGTGGAAGGGCTTCAGTCCAGGCAAGTCACAGAATATTATGTATGCAGAGAGGCAGAAGACTCAAACTGCATTATTGTTTGATGTCTTGTGGTAGAAATGAATCCGCAGTCAACTACACCTTTTCTTCCCCTAACCTTTCCATAAGAAATTTATGGCTTTTTATTGTTAGATGGAAGTATTTTAGCATCTAAGTGAAAATATATCCTCCATTAAAATGAAGCAATTGACACTGCGTAGGTTATTGATGTGTATTTTATGACTTTATGGGGAGCACAGAGCTTTTCTCAAGAACACAGGATTTTGCAATGGCTCCTTTAAAAGATTAAAGGCAAAGTGATTCAGAGATTTCAAGAGCCCTGTTGCCACTTGTTCCAATTCTTCAAATGCAGGCAAACCTCAGCATCAAGTCACTGCAGTTTGGAGATGTGCATGTAAGGTAACTCCTGGATAAGCCAGATACTGAGATTTTAGAATCTCACTCCAAATCCATTACTGTGAAGCACTAGACATCCAAATGTCATGAACATGCTTGTTTATAGTAACCTTTTGTATGCAATCTCCTCTTCTACCCTGAGTCAACCAGATTCTTCAAGTCTAAAGAAATGCCCATTGCAAATCTCAGTGAAATTAACTTTCTGCCATGTACTTTTGAGTTTAAATGTTTCTTGCATCCATCTTTCTTAATAAGTTTTTGGACAATCAGGCTTTCTTGTATGTTTTCTGAAGTGCCAGTGTGGGAATGCCATGTTTCCTTTTTTCTTCAAATCTTATATTAATTTCCTATGGGTATTTTGAGGAGTAAAAAGTCCCCATTTTGCATAAAACCTTAGGAGATGGAACATTAATGTAAAAGCAGAAAAATGCCTGCGTTTTGCAACTGCATGATCTAACTCTTTTTCTTTATTATTCCAGTGAATACTTCCTGCACATCAATTTCTTTGCTTTCCCACCCTCAGTAAAGATTCTGTTTATGCAGGAACTGTTCTCAGTGCCAGATCCAAGCAGTGCAGAATCAGGGAGAAGCTTTGTGCTGTAGCAAATCCCTCTGGAGCTTTAACTAGGACCTCCAAGTTGTCTGTTTGCCTTCTCCAGCAGTTGGGCACATACAGGAGAAATCATATATTCCAGGAAGCGAGTTTGTATCACCCCATTGATTAGGGACATCTGAATACTAATTTGATTTGCATTATAGATGACCTTGGTGAGAGTACAGCAATGTACAAATTGAACTGTGTAACTGGTTGCTCTCTGTGTGCTCTATTTTGCTTTCAAGCATTTCCCTTACAAAATGCGGTTGTTTAGTCTTTGAAGAGTTGGAGTACTTTTTGGTGAACTGTGTTACTGAGGAGCATTAGTGAACTCCTGTGTCTTTGACAGAATACAGATATTCCACATGAATTCCGAGTGTGTAAGGCATGACATCTGTGCAGAGCTGATGCACTGCTCATTAGAACTTCCTATATTGCAGTATGGAGTTCCAGCAAAACTGCAAGAGAGGGGGTCTTTCATCTGGTCTTTCAAGGTCTTTCACCTTCCTGAGAAAGTGATCATACATGAGGATCATAGCTTAGATGAATTCATAATTTATAACAATAGTTATTATGAAGGTGCTTCTGCCTAAATGAATCCACAGTAGTGTTGCTATGTATATTGTTAAATATTCTCCTTCCATATTACTGTAGTGTTTCTGCTGGTGACTTGACTCTTCCAGCAGAGGTAGCCTTGTATAACTCAGGTTTTGCCTGGATTACTTACATTGCACGTTGACAGGTCTGTGCTGGTATGTTAACTCTGTCTTCATGTGGATTTTATGGGGGTACTGTAGATGTATAACCTGCACACTCTGAACAGTGTTTATATATTACCTATCATGCTTTCCATTGATCTCCAGGCTATCCGGTGCACTCTCGTGAACTGTAGTTGTCAGTGCTTCAAACCTGGAAAAATAAATCAGCGACAATGTGACCAGTGCCGGCATGGATGGGTAGCACATGGTAATATTTGTTTTTACAATCTATAGAAAACCATTTAGGATCCTCATAACTATTATATGCTTTTTATGTCACTCCTCAACCACCACCCCAATATTAGTTGCATTCCATTTTCTTTCTTGGGACTCAAGTTCATTTACATCTTGTGATTTTTATTTTCAGCCCTGAGCAAACTAAGGATTCCAAACCTCTACCCATCAAGCCAAGTAGAAATAGTTCAATCCAATGTTGTCTTTGATATCAGTAGCCTCATGTTGTACGGAACCCAAGCCATTCCCGTGCGCCTTAAAATTCTGCTCGATCGGCTTTTCAGTGTTCTGAAGCAGGAAGAGGTGATACAGATTCTCCATGCTCTGGATTGGACACTGCAGGATTACATACGTGGATATGTGCTACAGGTATTTAGAGGGGCTTTTAAAATAGAAATACGAGAGTTAAGTAGTTTTCTAGCTTTATCTTCTCAGTGGTTCACAATGTGTTAACAGTGTGGCACATCTGAAACGCACTAATAGACCTGTACGAGCTTAATGCCATAAAAGAAAGAGCAAATTTCTGGTGATTGCTCTCTTCTTTAGTGGGACTTAATTGAAATCTTCCTACTTGCCCAAAACTAACAAGAAAGGTAAGCAAAAAATAAAAATCAAAAATTACTGGTCATGTATCAAAGTAAAGGCTTTAGAATTGGTTCCAGTATTATTTAAACAGTGAGTTTGCTTTTATTATACAGCAGAATAATACATCAAGAAATAAACTTACCTTTATTTAAAACACCAGGGACAATATTCATCTTTGGTAGTGCTACCAACCTTACTGGAGTTGCAGCTAGAGTGTATTTGGCCCTATGTGCTTACGCTGATGTTAGTCCTTGCTGCTGTGGAAATTACCTTTTATGTAAAGTAACATTATGATCTTACATTATGACATGAATCAATATTTAATGGTCTTGATAATCTTGCTTTTTAGTGTTAGGATTAAAAATATGGAATCAATTACCTTGAACCTCTATCACATGAAAAATTTATAATGTTACGTTCTTCATCATCTTAGAAACTCTTACATGCACTGTGAAAAATCTCAGTAGGCCATCAGATACATGTTCTGTGATAAAATATTTATTGTAGTTATTGGGAAAAGTTAGGCATAGCTAGAGTTTGAAAGAACTCCAACACTAGTGTAATTACAGCTGTGCTCTGTGAAAACTGGCAATAGATCAATATAGGTT
The DNA here is from genome assembly GCF_021018805.1 of Prinia subflava. Taxonomy (NCBI): domain Eukaryota; kingdom Metazoa; phylum Chordata; class Aves; order Passeriformes; family Cisticolidae; genus Prinia; species Prinia subflava. The sequence continues at coordinate 9,409,560 of NC_086261.1, forward strand.
CATTTGTTCTCTGATCTTAGTTGCTTGGAAGATTATTAAGCTTGCAATGAAAGAATACTTGACTTAAATGAGAAGCTAAATCTTGGTCTGATTGCTCCATCTCTGCTGTCTGTGCTTATAGGATACTATCTGTTGTTTAAATAACGTGTCTTAATTTTTGTGGAAAAAAATAGTTTTTTGAGAAGTATTACTGTCAGTTCAGGAAGAATTAATATCACCCATGTGTTAAAATTTGGATGTAATTATCACGGAATTTTCATTCATCTCATTAAATGGAATGTTTTTCATTTTTTGCTAGAGAAGAAAGTCCAGTCCCTGAAAAAAAAGAGATATTTGAGGGGAGGTGTTTTTTGTTTGTCTTAACTAATGTTTAACTCATTTAAATATTTTTGTCTTTAGGATGCTTCAGGAAAGGTGCTAGATCACTGGAGCATAATGACCACTGAAGAAGAACTGGCTACTTTGCAGCAGTTTCTTCGCTTTGGAGAAACTAAGTCCATTGTAGAGTTAATGGCAATTCAAGAGAAAGAGGGGCAGTCGATCATAATACCACCACCAACTGCCAATTTGGATATTAGGGCATTCATTGAGAGCTGCAACCCACACAGTCCTAATTTTTCGGCTTCCTTGGACAAAATGAGTCCCACCAACATTCATCCCTTTGAGAATATTGTAAATAATATGGCTTTCATGCTGCCGTTTCAGTTTTTCAGTCCAGTGCCTCCACCTTTGATAGGTTCACCACCAGAAAGACATTTGATTGAGCAAGGTCAAGACCATGGCAACGAAACCAAACAAGATCTTCAGATACCATTTTCTGAAAGTAGTTTCTTAACTTCTAGTTCTGCACCATTTCAAGTTGAAAATGAGAGGAGCATAAATGGTCCAGATGTCACTAAAACAGAGGATGATGCCCTTTTAAGTGATTCCAGTTCACATAATACAGCAGCCAAGCTTGAAATGACAGCACTATCTCCAGAAAACAGAATGAAATCTGTTGAAAAAAATGCTGGGCCAAGGAAAGGGCGTGTCTTCTGCACTGCATGTGAAAAAACATTTTATGACAAAGGTACTTTGAAAATACATTACAATGCTGTTCATCTGAAGATAAAGCACAAATGCACCATTGAGGGCTGCAATATGGTGTTCAGCTCACTGCGTAGTCGAAATCGTCATAGTGCAAATCCTAACCCCAGACTCCACATGCCAATGAACAGAAATAACAGGGATAAAGATCTAAGAAATGGTTTGACCATTGCTGGACCTGGAGATAGTAAAAGGACAGAATTTGCAATTTTAACTCCGGATAGCAGAACTATTTCCAGCTATGCCAGCTCCTGTACAGATTCAAAAGGCCAGGCTGGATTTTCCAGTATTGGACATAACGGTGTCCTCTTTCCAAACCTGAAGACAGTACAGCCTGTTCTTCCTTTTTACCGTAGCCCAGTCACACCGGCTGAGCTTGCCAACACTCCAGGTACTCTTCCTTCTCTGCCTCTTGTTTCTTCCTCAATACCAGAGCAGCTTGTTTCCAATGAATTGCCATTTGACATGCTCCCCAAGAAGAAATCTCGTAAGTCCAGTATGCCCATTAAGATAGAGAAAGAAGCTGTTGAGACACCCCATGAAAGTAGCGATGTTGCCAGCTCTGAAGATGATTCACGTCTGCAGGGGGTAAGCGATGGAGAGCTTGAGACCTGTGAGCATAAGATAGAGAAGCGGGTGACCGACAGGGTGGAAAAGCACCCCCATTCAGGTAATTCATGGAAATCTCTCTCTGGGGTAGAGGGCCCAAAGTATTTTGAATCTGTCTTTGCGCCAAATAACAAATACATCGAGGAGATCTCTGAGAATGAAATGCAACACTGTGAGAAAGAGGTTAAACCAGAAGAAAACCAACCATTAAAAATAGTTTCCCATGAGATTATATATGAAGATCCAAAACACCAGCACAGTGATGTTATAAAACCAATGACTGAACCCCCCATGTATATTAAAGAGCAGTCAAAGCACAGGATTCCTAAAAATGACTGCCCTGAATTGCAACACCACTTGCTGACCGGGGGCTTTTTCAGCACTTTGTCAAACAGGGGTGCTGCCATTCCTTGTTTTGAAGACTCTAAAGATATGGATCATGTCAGTCAACATGCACTAGGGATTCAGAAGGAAGAAAGCCGCTTTCATTGCGACATCTGTAAGAAGACTTTTAAAAACCCTTACAGTGTAAAAATGCATTTCAAAAATGTACATCTCAAAGAAATGCATATTTGCACAGTTGAGGGCTGTAATGCTGCTTTCCCTTCTCGTAGAAGTCGAGACAGGTAAGAAAATTATAAACAAAATTGTATTTATTTTACCATCACAATGGAGCCTAATTTGAAATTAAAATGAGTGTTTGAGGAATGGAGCCTGCAAATATTTTCTGTGTATCCTCATATAACAGGTATGATAACTTATCAGAACGTTCTTGAAATGAAAATCCATTGAAAGAAACATTTCCTTTCCACTAGACTACAAGGTATTAAATAAAGCCATGAAAATTTCATAACTGATAAAGATTGCAGTAGTTGAAAGACTACTTTAGTACATAAAAGGAAAGCCATAAGGGTATGAATTCAGCAATTTTCCTGTAGATGCATGTGTAGGCTTACATGTTTAATATGTACTTCCATGTGTATTTTAGTGTATACAGTGTTTTTTAATGAAAAAGCAATGAGGTCAATTCAAAAAATCTTCACTTGCCCTTGTCCTTTCTTTACTCAAGGATTTGGAACAGGCTGGTGACAAAAAGCCCATAAGAAAAGCTAGATTAGTCTTTGTCAGCCCAAAATTAACATTATGCAGTGGTAGTCAAACTAACACTATCTGGTGTGTATCCACATCAGTAGTGCTTTTCTGTGAGATTAAATACTCATTTCTCAACTAAAGCATGAGCTTGATTCAGTTTAATGTTCATTTCAGTACTGTACTGCTGTAATTCATTTTATTTCAGCCTATTATGCACATAAACTGAGAAACAAGAGCTGAAGCTTTATTGTTGACCGTCAGTAATGTATCTGAAGTGATAACAAACGTATTCAAGTGCAACGAAGTGTTACAAGTCTGTAGCAGTGTTAGAGCAGCTTTTGGCTGCAGGAAGCATGCCTGGATAGTAGTTCAGAGTGACACGAGGTTTAGATTGTCTGTAATCTGCTAGGAGTGCTGGAGCCAGCTGATGCAATCCAGAGAGAGGATGAGCTGGTCTCTGAGGACTGGCCGCTGCATCTGAGATGCACAGATTCATCTGCTGCTGGCAGGGCTTCATCTGCTGCCTGCATCTTCCCAGATGTGAATTCCTCTCCACTGTAACTGTGATACGGGCCACAGGAAAGAAGGCCAGCAGTAAGATTTGCATTCACATGCCACAAATTCCTTCCCACACCAATATGTTGAGATAAGTTTTAACATAGGTGTTTTTGGAAGATGTGTTTAAAAAAAAGACAAGTGAGCTTGGAAGACATTTCACAAGCTTTGTACAAAAAAAAAAATATTTGGAACAATGTTGCAGAAGTTTCTAGACTTTAACATAGAGTGACTACAAGTGCTAAATATTTCTGTGCCTTTTTGAACAATTCGTGGTTCTGATTAAACCATGATGGGAAGGAGAAAGACAAATGTTTTGCCAGTATTAAAATAAACTCAGCCTTCTAGACAGAACCTGTAAGTTCCCAGTGAGCTGATTGATGATATTCAATGAGGAGCAGTGATTCTGTATGTTTTGGTGATTTTAAACTGAACCCAGAGATGCCCATTTGAAAACTGTGAGTTGCGTATAATTCAGTGTTCCTTTTTCAAGGAAACTCCTGTCAAGAAAAGGGTCTGTACTGACGTGTACAGCTGCATCCTGGACATGGGTACAGTACTTGAGATCATCAATGTTTTTGCAGGCTCAGGTGTCAATCCTTTCCTGCTTTGTCCATTGGGAAAGAATCTTGTTTCTTACCCACCTCAGTCCAGTCTCTGATCTCAGTTCTGTTTAGTCTGTCTCACACCTCTTTTAGGCTTAGCACTAGATCTAGCAGAGCAGACTGCTATCCCCAATGCAGGAGAGAATCTGAAACATTGATTGCTGTAGAGTTATTGCATAGAATCTGATATATGCCAGTGGAAGCAAGTTCAGAAACCCAGTCACATGTGTAAATTGTCCATGTGCACTCCCAGTGTGGCAGCTGGTCAAATCTGAAGTATACAATTCATGCATGCTACTTAATACTGATTTTCCTTTTCTTTGTTTATGATCATTATGAAAGAGCTGTTAAGTGAGGTGAAACACTTTCTTGCTAAGCTTGTCTTTGTTCTTCTAGACATAGTTCAAACCTAAATCTTCATCATAAGCTTCTGACTAAAGATACACTGGAATTCAACAACCATTTCAATGCAACATACCTCTTGAAAGACATGGCTAAGGAGTTCTGCCAAGATGTCTCTTTAAAACAACACGTTGGACATACTTCTGTAATCTTCAAAGGGATGAACAGAACAGGCACCTATGTTTTTCCAATGAGCAAAATTGCAGAACCCTGTTCTGAGAGTTATGGATACGATCCATTAAATGATGGAGCTGTTCTGGATCTAAGCACTACTTCCAGCGTTAAATCTGAGAGCAGTGCTCATTCTTCTTGGGATTCTGATGGAGGAAGTGAAATATGCACCATGCCCTTGGATGATAGTGATGAAAGCTGTGAAGGACCCAGCCTAATGCCCAATGATGAACTCTACCAAGACTGTACTTTAATTGAGAAAGCAAATCAAAACTTCATAAATTTACCTTCCAGTTTGCCAATAACTTGTCATATATGTCAAAAAACATACAGTAATAAAGGAACTTTCAGGGCTCATTACAAAACTGTGCATCTCCGCCAGCTCCACAAATGCAAAGTCCCAGGTTGCAACACAATGTTTTCATCTGTTCGCAGTCGGAACAGGCACAGTCAAAACCCCAATCTGCACAAAAGTCTGGCTGGGTCACCAACTAGCTTACAGTAAGATCAGACTGATCTTAATTTATTTCTACTAAGAATTAATCATTTCAATTAAGGAATGTGTTAACATTAGTTTTATTTAAGCTCATTTGACTTCTAGCTCAACAACCACAGTCAAATTCTTTTCTCCTGTGTGTGCTCTCCAGTTTCAGTTAGCAAAGCTTGGTGCTGTAGTTTTTGTGCAATTGTTTGGTTTGATGTTGAACAGCTAAAACTTCTGAAAGGAACAGAAAACATCTTAGAAGTGGTGGAAATATGGAGACATTAACTAAAATGTTTCTGATACTTGTGAAGTAGTACTTGCCACAGTAGGAGCTTCAAATGAGAATCATCATTGCTTATGTTTACATGTTAAATGGGTTATTGTGTTGTGTAAGAAATGAGTAATGGTTGGGGTGAGTTTCCTCTGGTTGAGCTGAGAATTTGGAGGCTATCATTTCTTTCTTCTTAGTCTGAAGCTGACTTGCAGTAGTAGAACAGAATATATGTAATTAACTATATCCCAAAATCTAAAAGAGAAAATACAAATTTGGGAAAGCTGCATACAGTCCAAATCTTCTGAAAATCCTGCAGTCCTCACTGTTTAAGTTTGCATTTCACTTCAGTAAAGATTACAGTATTTTGGTTTTTGTGGAATTTAATACCATTTGCTTTGGAGCAAAAGGGGCTACTTAACTTGTTGGCAAAATAGCCTGAAAAAATCTGAGACATTCTGGTAAATTGTAGTGGTAGAAAAAATAAATAGGTTAAGCTAAAATTTCTAAACTACAGCAAATGCATCCATAAAATAGGAGAGAAAATAAGCCCTTCAATTTAAAATGCACTTTTTGAGTTCTACTTTCAGGAAGAGAAAAGTTTAAAAATAAGGGAAAAAAAAAAAAAAGAGGAAAAAATCCCATGCCAAATATCCAAACTGCTTAGAAGTTTGAGGGTGCAATTCTACGCCTCTGAGAGAAAGAGATAAAATGGATGCATTAGACAGATACACCTTTTATGATGCAGCATTTACTTTCTCTTACAGTGGGGGATAAAATGTGTCGATTTCTGTAACAATAGAAGAATGGTTATTCTCATTCACTTCTCTTTTTTTATAAGAACGTTGTTCAATATCTGTTGAAATGTTTCGTATCTTTGTAGTTGCCCCTGTAATTAACAGTATTCTGCATTACGTTCTCTGCACTTAAGAAGACTGGCCTTGCATTGTATTTAAAAACACTTTAATATTTAATTTGTAGTCACATCATAGAAATGCTATGCGTATACTTGTGCCCTCTTTCAATCACTTGCAAAGAGGAAAAGAAATAAGAAAGCAAGTCTTACAGTCCCTTTTTTACTTTATTCCACCAGTGGGAATCTGTTGATCAATTCTAGTATGCAAGCATGACATTGACAGCACAATCTGTACATATTATACCAAAGTGCTTACAGTATTTGTGGTTTCTAGAACGAGTCTAGTTTTCCAGTATAACTGGATCTTAGTCTTTATTCATTTTTGTGACTGAATAAAAATAGACTAAAATTCAGGATTTCAAATGTATGTAGAAAGAATAGTACAATGCTATTGCCATATGTCTTGATGTTTAACTTATTCTAAAAAATCCTATGGTATTGTAACCATTTCATATTGTATAAAAGAAACAATGTGGACTGAATATTTCACCAATTCTTTTGAAAACTGGTTTGTGTGTGAGTATGGGTTATGCAAGGAAAAAACATGACACAGTTGTAAATGTTTATGCTCACTAGAAATGGTTTCCATGCATTGTGTAAAGTAATCTTCTATTTTTTTAATTTACTGTAGGTTTATGTGATATTTAAAATAATCCATTTGTGCTTGAAGCCGTCAGGAAAAAATACTAGTGTGCAGAAAATTGTGCCATTGCTTTGAGGTTTTGTGTTCTGGGGGAATTGGTGTTTTGGTTTTTTGGGGGGAGTAGGGTGGTGTTTTTTTGTTGAGATTTTTTATTGGTTTTTTCTTTGGATTTTTAATAGAAACTCCTATCAGTGGGGGTTATAGTTTAAAAGCTAAGGGCACAATCACAGGAGACGCAATTGCTCCAAGCCTTTTGATAGTATAAATCAATTATTTGTTATCCAGCTATTTCAAGCTCTTTTTTTTTATACATATATATATAAATATAAACCTCTTTGTTTAATCATTAACTGTTTTTTTGAAACAAAATGTGATGTAAACAAATGTTGTCATGCCCATTTATTTCGTTTTCACTGTGTCAAAAAAAAAAGAAACACATTTGTATACCCTAATAATTTTGTATGTGTTAATAAAAACTAATAATAATGCCTCTGGTTGATTCAGAAAAGTAGGCTTTTTTGCTTGAAAATACTGCTGTTCTTTATTTTTATTTAAAAAAACCCAGCAATTTCTGAGAACACAGTCTGTAGAGAGCACTGGTTTGACAATGGTACTAACTTATTCCATAATAAGGAAGTGTCATTGTTTTAATGAGCCATTAGAAGTAATGTAATAAATGTTGTCAGATATTTTATTGATTTTTTTTCTTTGTGCAGTAAGCAATGGTAGAGGTTCATTTAAAAGCCATCAGTTAAGCAGAAGGTAAATATCACATCATTGAGAACTACACTGAAAGTTATTTTGTGCCCTTTTTATTCTTTATACTTTGGAAGGGTTTGGTGGGGGCTTTTTTGTTATTTCTCAAAAATCTGGACAGGATGGGAGATTTCTCAGAATAGGCTTAGTCCCCTAACCCTTAGTACCCCTGGAGCAGCATATGTATCTCATGAAGCTTTTGTGTAGCTCCCTCCTCCTAATGACCACAATGTGGCTGGACCAAGCCTTGACATCTCCTGTTAGTTTTAAATACGTGTGACGCTTATAGCAGCCCGTATCACATATTCACCACAGATGTGGAAGGAAGTAACCTCACTTCAGAATAGTAGTACTGTTATTTTTGGAGCTTTTCAGAGTCGGTCTGGAAAGCTGAAGCAGCTTCCCCTGGCTGGGACTCAGTTGCAGAGATGTTCACATCTGTGAGTATGTCTTTGCCTGAGATTTAACTGGGCCTGGGCATGCCCACCCTTGCTACTCGAGTATGTTGCTCCTTTTTTATCTTTATCTTTTTTCTTCTCCCTTAGAAAACAAGAACCTCAAAAACTAGATCCTGTTGTCTCTCTGTGACTCCAAAGGAGAAGGCACGGGTGCACACTGCAGGGTAGCCACTCCGAGCATCCAGTTTCAGAACAAAGGTATTTTGAATAGTTTGTGGTAGCAAATCTATGTTCCTTTTGGAACAATGAGTGTCCTGGTGCTTACAGGGGTATTTGCAGAAATCTGTTTTGAATGGAGTGTAAGGGATCTGTTTTTATAGCCCCAGTTTTCTAAGTGCTTTGAAAAGAACTGTGGCAAAACCAGAGGCTGTTGTTTCTAGTGAATCTTTACTGAAGTTATACGCTGCAAAGCACAGCAAAGTGGAGAAACAAGTTCTGAAAATACCTGTCTGATGCCTTGCATTGAATAGGGAAGACTAAAAAACAGCTAAATTACTTGGACTTAATCCAGGGATTTTTAAGTAGAGTGCCAGGTCCTCCTTGAAAAGGGTTTATGAGCAATTTCTCATTAATCAGCAAGCATAGATTTAAGAAAAGTGGCTAAACTAAAAACACCTTTAGAGTTTGAGATACAGCCCATAAGGATGGCATTCAGCCTGCAAGTGAGTGTTCATTTCCAAGCTGAAATGCGAGTTCGAACTGGGAAGGAGACCACAGTCTCCTTCAGTAAGAAGCAATAAGAAGAGGAAGGTTGGATCAAAGGTTTTTTTCAGAGCAGCATTTACTGCCAGTCCCCCCAGTTTGAGGGGAGGGTGAGACAAGGTTTGAAGTAGAATTAGGTACGCCTAGCATGACTGAGTCAGCTTTGAATGACTTGGAAAACTTTTGGAAAACTCTCGAACAGATTGCTAGCTAGAGAGACTTCCACATAACCTCAGCAAGCATGTTTCTGAAAGTAGACTGGCTTTTAATTTCCCCTTGCCTTCACCCCTCACCCCCTGGCTCCCCTTGCCTTTTGGCAGTCCTTGGATTATGCGAGGTCACTAACTTGGAAATGTTCTGTTGAAACATCACCCTGTTAAACTGTGCTTGTCAGCTCCCTTCCCTGGGAGCACCCTCCAGGTTTTATGTGTGGTCTGTAAAGAGGCAAAGGAAAGGTAACACCGTCAAGTGACAGTCCCTCTCTGGTGAGCACTTCATCTAATTCTGCACTGGTTTAAAGCTTTGTGGAAGCATTTTAGCCTTTTATATTGTGTCTCTGTAGTTCCTGCCCTAAACTGGTAAAACTGACTGTGAATTACTATCCATTATTGCCTGCAGATGCTTGTGTTTAATAAGCAGAGAAGTTACTTCGCTGAGTGCAGCACTGAAAGAATTCGTCAAACTTGTGCTTGCCAAAGTCTCTAACAAAACTCTCCTTAATTTGGACTGTAAGGAGTACCATATATCAACATCATTCTACAAATTTTTGAATTTTTTTTTCTTTTCAATAACTTAAGGCCAATGCAAACATGTCTTAAGTGTGAGCTGATTCTTTGCTTCAGTCTTTTATATCTTTGGTTATTAGTCTTCTTGTTCAGTGGTTTGTCCTCATTCAGTGTAGGGACTTCCAAAATGTTTTATTTTGTGATATTGCTGCTATTGTTAACTCCTGCAGCTGCCAAACTTTAGAGGCTTGCAAATTTAGGTAGAGGTAGTCATTGACGACTGTATGCTCTGCATGTAGTTTCAAGTCTGAGAAACTGTCAGGGTTGGAGTGTGGAATGAGTTGCCACTTTTTGGAAAAGCATGTTGATGACTGCTTGAAAAAAGGTCCAAGATGGACACACCGTGCACTAGAAAAAGCTCAAACCTTCCCTGTCATATGATGATATGACAGAGAGATCTCTGTACTTTTGAAGCTTCCTTGCCGTTTTTCAGTCTTTGAGTCAGACTGAAAGTTCTTAAGATGTGTGACACATTTCCTATTCACTCCCTGTCTGTACATCTCCTACCACAGACCAGTATTTCTCAAGACCAGAAGCCCAGTCTGCCCTTCTCACCGAAGCCTAAAGCCAGTGAGGTGGCTGTCAAAGATGAACTGAATTATCCTGGATTGTTCTCGCCTCCTCTTTGTATCCCTTCAAATTCAGAAACAGCTAGTCCTAACATTTGTTCAGTCACAACAACAAACTGCAATGGCTTCCTGATTTTTTAAGAAAGAGGATCCCATAGTTGCAAGTAATATATTATGGTTGAGGTATGTACTGAGCAACTTGCACTGCAATAAAACTAAGCAGATGAAAAGATTTCAGTCTGAGTTCTCATTTTAATTCCAAAATTATTATTTTTAACTATAGTCATTATACAAGCTGTTTCCTAGGAAAATATCTTGTTTGAATCTGCTGATTTATAAGAATGACAATATGTATATGCACTCCATGCATAGGTGATTTATGCACACACATATATCAATACATAGTAAAATATGCATAGGGCTGCATATTCATGTTAAACCTAATTCTGTTCTCATTTATGGTAATGTAAGTTGGGAGCAATTTCAATGAATTCAGTAGAACCAGGCTTATAATACTGGAATCATGTCTCAGCAAGGATTTAGTTTCATGTGTGAGTAAATAGGCCCATGCTGTCTGCTTACAGTGCTTTGTAACTGCTAACTTACTAAAAGAGGTCAAAATATTGCACTATGAAAGAAAAACCAAGTTTTTACTAATTTCTATGCCCCTGTCTCCACTATAAATGATTCCTTTGCAGGCAATATTTCTACATGACCAATGTAACAACTGTACTAGTGTTATCTTTGCTGGTAAGAGAGCATGAAACAGATCCTGCGTAGATATAAAACACTAACTCTGAGTGAGCTTGGCCAGTTTAGGCAAGTTCAAAATCTGGACAGATATGCCTTATGACATTTCAATAGTCTCCAGCCAAAAATTCTCAAAGAGAACAAAATGTGTGAGTGCATGGCGTATAGAGATGTGGAAGAACCAGGAGCAGCCAGAGTGACTTCAGAGGAGACGCTAGGAAAACAACATAACTTACTGGAGAGGAGACATGTTATTGCTGCTCTGGGAAGCCAACATCTGCACCTCTGTGTGGGATGATATAAACCTTACGTTGGATTCCTGAGCACAGAGAGGCCATGTGCAAGTGAGAGGTACACGCAGGCTGGGAGCAACTCCAAGGGAGCGTGCCCCAAGCCAGCAACTTGCCTGATACTATCCTGTGCAAAGTAATGCAAGGCTTGGGCATGATATCTACAAAAATGGAGGCTTCTCTCTCTCCAGAAAGTCAGTGTGCAGAGCTTCCACCTTTCGCTGATGGTCTGTATATTCTGAGCCCCTTTGGCTTCCTTAGCATGTCCAGGAAAAACTGCTTTGAGTGAAACCATCTACTTAGCTTTCCCAGCACTCTGCTCTCCCTGCTTTAGCACAAAACACCTTCACCCTCTGACTCCAAAGGGCAGTGTAGATAGAGCTTCTGCTGTGCCCATCCTTATCCTTCAGCTGTTTCATCTCTTTCCTTTCCAGGGGAGGTGAGGGGTTGGTGGTGCACCTAGGTTTTTCTCACTTTTGAAGAGTTTGACGAAAATCACCAGTCTCTGTGTTCCTTTCTCTCTGTTTTACCTTGCACAAACAAGAATGAAGAAGAGCAGTAGCTGAGCATTAAACTGGGGAAATTTATTCTGGAGAGCAGCCACAGGGTGTTTCAAAGGGGGAAGGAGTGGAGAGTAACCATGGAGCACAGTTACTATTGTGGGTGACATTTGTGCACTTCTTTGGTTACCACCATCCACAGAGAGAGAATCTTTGATGAAGAGCTCCTTCTTGAATATTATTTGTGGCAGAAAGGGAGAAGATCTTTTTTGTTGAAGAAAACATAAGGAACTGAATGGAGAAGAACCCATTTTGGAAGGTATGCAGGCATGAACTGCCAGTGAGTGGATGATGCCAGTGCATGGGAGATGAAGCAGAAATGGAGGAGTATCTGCATGTTGACATGAATGGGAAAATTTGTGTTTTCTCTGTTCCTACACTTGTCCCTGTTGCATTTGGGAATGCTACTCTACCTTCTTTTTCCTGTATTCTGCCATGATTGTATGAAGAAACCTCTTTAAGGGTACAGTTGGAAAGCAGTCTCAGCTTCTCACCTGTATCTAACCTGTCTCTCTGTATCTTTATCCCTTTATGGAAAAGGGATAGGGGTTTCCCCCTTATTCAGACCATGCAGTCCCACTGGAAACAAAACTCCAAAAATCAGTGCCTGTTCTCATGTGGAGCTGCTAACACTGCATTACACCCACTCTGCTCTCCTGCTAGTGCCCTTGAGCAGATGTAAGATGAGTCTGGTGCATGCTCTCCGTGCAGAGGAGGGGAAGGCTATCTACAGGTAACTGAGCTGGTTGGCATGAAAACTCCAGCCATAACTCTTAACTTCTGTTTAAAATTAAGCCAAGATCTGCAGATGCATTTTACTGCACACTCAGAGCAGTAGTTTTTGACCTCATAAGAAAACTGTGAGAGTAACACAAAGGCTTGAGTGTACACTGTGATATTACAGAACATTTAAGAATCTGGTTCCATAAAACCCTTTTTGTGTCCCTATGGAGGATTATTGCAAATGCAGTTTTTGCATGATGTTATATTCCCCCAGTCTTTAATTTATTTTTAAAAAATCTTCAGTGTTCACTAACAATCACTTCTTCCATTATTAGTCTTTTGTTTATAGCAATGTAAATTACTGGGTTTAGAGTTAAGGAGCAATAGCCACTGTTTTGTCAACTGTCCTCTTCTTTCTCTTGCCCTTTTCTGTGACTGAAATAAATCAATTTGTTGTTAACTGGCATTTATTTTGTTTTACATTTTAGGCTATTATTGTAAGGAATGGGTGATATTTAACATTTTTTTGGCCATTTTCTAGGTCTGCCCTGTGAGGACATGTTCAACACAGGTATATCCTGCTGCACTCTTCTGGCTGGAACTAGAACTGGCCAGAGCAACCTTTTCATTTCTAACAGCCAGAGGTGATGCTGGCTCTGCCCCATGGTAGATGCCTGTGTAAAATCTAACAGAGGGATGCTTTAGAGAACTAAAATCTAAATTTTCTTTCCTTTTGTTTCAAGTGGTTCATAGCAGTAATACCCCAGGCAATGCCTCATTGACATGGATTCTTTACAGCATCTTGCATTTTGTCCTGTGCAGCCTGTTGGTCAGTGTACCAGACCAAGGTCATGGAGTGTGCAGCACAAACCAACTGTTACCCCTCAAACATCGGGATAATAAATATACATGAGCATGTTAAGTAATGGAAATACATCTAGTGTTCCACATCTGGTTTCAGGGATGCATTAACCCAGACAAAAACAATAGTCAAATAGGGAAAGTAGAATAATTTCCAGGTCAGTAATAATAACTGTTCACACAGCACTCAGGGGAAATCAAACACACATACTTGCATTCAGATATGTACCACAAACACAAGAAGTCTCAATATCCTTCTTGAAAAGCATGCCAAATTTTCTTTGAAAAGTTGTTGTTTTAATCACATTAATTACATGTTGGATTTGGGCAGAAGACCACCATCATGACATTACATCAACAAATTTTGCAGTAACATAAATACCACAAAGAATCCTGCAAACTGAAGTGAACACACTCTACTCTGGCAATCTCTGCAGAGCATGGTTTACCAGAGCATATGAGCAATGTCACCCTATTTGGCACACTGCTTCTGAAATTTAGGGTACCTTATGAAGTAGTGACGCTTTTCTAGAAGAGAAGATTTCTGATTTCCAGTTTCTCATTTTATATTTACAGTTCCTATCTTCATATTAAATCACAGCTCTTTCTTGGATGTATTTCTCTTGTGCTTTAACATGGATGTAAGTAGAAAATCCTCAAATTGCACAAATTCTGTGAACAGCAAAGAGTGCACCTTTTTCCTAACTTATATCAAAGGAGAGTCTCAGGGCATTTTAAATGAAGATAAAAATGTTTAATTCTGCTTACAGAAAATGCTTTCAAGTGAAACATACATTACAAAGAGAATGCTCCCTCCCCAGAGTTTTGGCCTTGCAACCTCTCTGAAGGCCCAGGACTGAGTCACAAGGACAGTCTGAATGTTGTTTTGTTGCTGGTTTTGGTATAAATAAATATGAATAATGAATAAATTATATGGTACCATGTTAGCAGAAGGAGGTTACCATATGGAAGAAGCAGCTGGGGGATATTCAAGACAGTTGTCAGCTTTATAGGAGCTGTGTTTGACCTGGAGGACAGTCCAAGTGTTTGGATCCAGGCAGGTCATCCTGTGTCCATCCTGGTGCCATTAGTGTCTCCATCCATTGGTGTCTCATCAGTCAAAAGCTTCAAATTCACACCAGCAGGTAACTGAATTAATGGAACTCAGTTTTGTAAAACAGTTAAATAATGGCTGTATTATGCCCAGTATCTGACAGATGGAATAAATATGAATTCTGTTCTTCTGAAAGTATTGAAATATTTGCTGAGATCTTAATGTCTGTGGCTTCAAAAACTGAGAGTAAAGAATTCTAATCTCATTGCTCAAACATTTCTCCAAATGGTTTGACAATGTTTTTGCTATTGTTGAGCGTTTTTCCTTTTGTTTTCTTGTACTTTGTTAAAAGCTGGACCACATTTCAAGTTTAGAAGTGAAGATCTTGCATAATTTGTGCACTTCTGTCTTCTGTTATTCTCAGATTCTGCTCTCACGTAAGTGTGTATTTCTGCTGAAGTCAATATCTAGAGAGAAAAAGTATTTTTTCCCAGGCCAATAGCAATCTCTCTCAATAGAAGGACATTTCTAAATATTTTGCTTTAGCAGATGTAAAGCAAAAGGACAGATGTTGGGAAAAGATACATGGTAAGATGGGTGTGAACCTCACTGCTATGAAAGAATTTTCATAAAATGACCATGAAAAAATACTCATAAACTCTTCTCACTGGTTGGATTATGCTTCATCTTCTGCTGTGTCCCTGGTCCATTCTGGCCCTATTTTATTTTCTTGAAGGTAGCTGCAGGCTACTGAAAGGCCATAAATTTTAGAGCAGCAGGAAAGGAGGGACCTAACTCTTATTTAGAGACTAAACAAGGACAGAAAGTTCCTCCATCTCTCTGCTTCTTTCATATGAAGTGAGCATAAGAGTCTCTTTTGGACACAAAACAGGACCAAAGCATCTTTCAGTTGATACATTTCTTCATTCTGGTCCATCATATGGGTCAAAGCTGGAGAATTTTCAAGCTATAATGAAATAGTCTTTGTCATGTTTGGCCTGAAGGAGAATATTGTTGTCCTTGGATTTAGAGAAGGGAAGGACTGTCTTCTCAGATAGAATCGCTGATAATGTTGTGACTTTCAGATAATATTAGAGATTCTCTGTGTCCATAGCTTCAAATTAAATCTCTGTGTTGTTCCCAGACAGTCCTCTCTCCCTCTGTAACTTCTTCCAGGGCCTTTCAGTTATAACATGCTCTGGCAGAGTACAAAGAGGAGGGAGTTGTATCTTCAATGTCTTCCAGGCCTGCACCAGCTGTGTAGGAGGAAAGAATCAAACTGCAAAGTATCAGAACAGGAATTGAACCCTGAGAGCCAGGTCTGGCTGTCATCTCCCCATTATCATAACCTCAACACATTTCTTCAGCTAAATGCAAGGTAGAAGGAGAGGTTAGATAATGGTGCATTCCCAAAAAAATGAACATACCATCTTAAGTCGGAGACAATACTCACAAAACAAGGATCAGCTTTAGGTGGAATGTGGGTATTTGCTGGAAAAGAGTCAGTGAAACATGAACCAAATTCTACCCAGAGTTTGCAAATCAAAAAGCTACTGAATTACAAGTGATTTTTTCAAAGGACTGCAAAAATTTCCACCAGATTACCAAGGGACTTCTGTCTCATGGTGAATTATAAGCAGAAGACAGGTGCAGGCATTGATTTGACTAAAATATTTCGTTGGAGACACAGTGGAACTTTCTGCTGTTTGGTTAAAATTCCTTGTCCTAAATCACAAGCAGTTCCTCCCCTCTCACTTAATCCCAAAGGGACTGTGGACACTGAGTAAGTGAGCACATTATCAGTCTGTTCATCCAATAAATACCCCTTCTGCTATCTGTGCATGAACAGAAGGGAGTGAGTCAAAGCTGAACAAAGAATTACAGTGCTCTTGGAATTCAACCTGCAATCACTTCCATATAATGCCACCTTAAGTCCAGTATGAATTATGTTGTTGGTTGGAGTAAATTTTGCTCCTTGGCTAAGGTAAGTTGTAGGCATTGAGCCAGGTGTTGCAAAGAGCATTAATACCTTTTCTCATCTTGCAACTGTTGTTTGTTGTGTTCTAAGGCTGAATTTGTTTTCAGTATTGTTCTCAGTGCAATATTTACAGCTTCCAGTACTGCCTCAATGCCCCAACTTGTAATATTTTGTGGAAATGAAGGGGCTGAGAGCATGTATGTATGTGTATGGCATTAGCATATAATAATGGTATGTTTTATGACATGACTAAAAGCTGCTAAGAAATTGGCTTGTAATTCTTCAGGCATTCCCCACAAAAACTGCTGCTGTGAGTCCCCCCACTGAGATGGGTAGGATCAGACCTTGCACACGCTCCCATGTACTTGTCCATTGCTCTTCTCTGGAGAGAAGCTGCTGGTGGTGACACAGATGAGCTGGACTGGTCACTTGCCTTGTTGCAATTTCAGATATGGAACTGTGGCTTTTGAACAGCTGGAGATGAAAGGAGTGTGACCTTTCACATCTCAGACTACGGCATGATATGTTTGAGATGATTTCAGGGTTAGCAGCCATCAGCAGCATTTTATTGTTGTGCCACGTAGACTGTAATGTGCCACACAAGCAGGTGCTGTGGTGGTACTGTACTGTGAGCTGGGGAAATCGTGGTGGTTCTGCTGCAAGATTCTCATGTCACACCATCCTCTGCCATAACAAAACACCAGTAAATAGCTTGGCACAGAGAAGGGTAAGGTTCTTTCCTGAGGTGAGGGAAGGGAACCTGCCCCACCCTGATGATACTGTTTGAGCTTCAAAAGAGCCTCTCTTTGAGACTTCTTAATTTTTCTTGCTGCACAAAGCAATTAGAGACCAGAGCTCAAGGCAGAAATGTTTAATCCTTATTTTTAGCACCTTGCATTTTTTGAGTGCATCTCATAGAGTGAAGTGCATTAGTAAATAAAATAAAGACAGGGGAATGTAGGCATAAAAATAAATAATTTTGTCATAAGCAGATGGTACACTTGTATTAAAGCCAGATGAGATGCAAAGATATTGTAGCCTGAAAGTTAATGTCTCTTGGAGCAGTTCCCCCTGAGCATAGTTAGGTCTTAAGTTGGGGATCACAATACACTCTAAGAAGATAAAAGTTTCTTTTCCTTGCTTCAAATGAACCTACCTGTTTTGCATCCAAAAGCATGATATTTACAGTTTAATAATTCTCTGAGGAAGCTCTCTTAATTCTTAAATTAATTAAAATGTTGGTTTTGATAGATAGGCTACACATGCTCAAGAGAGTTATTTAAATAACTTATATAAGGATACCTTTCTTGAAAATCTGTGTATGTAACAGATGGGTATTAATGTCCTGTAAAGTAAAAGATGATTTCCCAGGCACTCGGATTTGGGAAATCTTGGGTTTGTTTCTTACTCCTGTGAAGAGACAAAGCCTAACACTGACTTGGGAACCTTGCAGTGCACAATCAATCCTACCAGACTGGAATTATTAGCAGACAGAGACCTCTGGTGGAAATTGTTCAGTACTTCAGGGAAATACAGATCTCTGTTTTGGAACAAAGCTTGGAAAACCCTCCTGGTGAGAAAGGTCAGAGGCCTTGGAAGGACTACATTAACAGCAGCATAGATATTTTTTATGTGCTTTTCTCTCTGTCCTTTCTAGGAGAGCCGAATGACTCTCTTTAAAGAAAATAAACAAACTAACTTGAATCTGTAGACAAGTACAACAATGGCAACCCTTCAAGCTGCCTCTGGGAAGCAGCACTCCACTCGATCCAGCAGTGCCTTGGCAGGCTGCAGTGTGTCCATGGTGTTGGCTACAGCCATGCTGGGAGTGCACCCTTGGCTAAGGCAGGGACCCCAGGGACAAGAGAAAGCCCAGGTGGCCAAGTCCTTCTGGCATCTGCCATGGTAATGCACCAGCACGTGCTGAGGAGCTTCAGAGAGAGCCATTACCTCCATCAACAAATGACCAGCGAGATGCTGAAGCCACAATTCCTGTGCTAGTCTGTCCTGCAGAGGCTTCCTCATGGATATTTTGTTTTATTAATAGTTGGACACAATAGTTGCTTTTGGACACAATGGACAGCTTGGCAGTACAGCGCCAGTGCCTCAGTTCACAGCAGGTTGAATAAAGCTAAAGCAGGGCTTGACCCAATAGTTTTACCCAGCAGGTTGCAAAATTTGGGAGCTGCCATAAATATTGGCTTCTCCTTTCTGAAAAGGAAACTGGTTTTGCTCTGGGACAGCAGGAGAGCAAAAAAAACCAGCAAAGCCCCCAGGGTTCAACAATTGTCCACCACACACAATTCTGAAGAGTCCCAAGTTCATTCATCTCTTGACAGCAGGATTCGAGCTTAAAAATACAGCAACACTTCTGAAAATACAACTTGCAAGCATGTGCTTCTATTTTCTCCCCAAATCTCTAAGAATTCACAACAAAAGGTCTAGAAGTATAAGCTGATCAGTCTGGTTCAACATTGGTCTGGTATGGTACAGAGCTACAAGCAGTATAATCAATGCAATTTGGAGTAAATTATGCTATAAAATGGCCACTGTGAAAAGTTTAGAAGTTAATGGAAAGAATTCTCCTGCCTTCATGTTTTGATTGTGCTCAAAGAGAGCATCTCCACCAGCTGCATAGTACACATACATTGTAGATGCATTTCAGCAGTTTCCCTGGGTATTTACAACTGCAGTTTTCTCTTTTTCTTCTTCTTTAAACTCAGAAGAGTGTAGCTGGTGGCCATGTGTACAAGGAATGGTAGTGTACTTTTCAGTGTGAGTGACAGTTTGACAGACATTTTGTAGAGATTGGGATATTAGTTTCTAAACTTAAGCTTCCCAGTGGAATTCCCCTTCTTCTTCCAAAATAAAAAAGACCAAAGCCCAGTTAAGAAATCCCAACTTGTTAGTATTTTATAGTTCTCTTGGTTAAAGTTTCTACCAGTTAATTTTCATACAAACACATTCTTGCTGGTACTGACACAGTCAGTACTAAATACTTGTGAACTAGTCCAGTTCACACACGTCTTCATTTAAAAATATACCAAGGGTCACAGACCTTCTGCTTAAAGAAAAAATCAGATAATCTTGGCCTAAAGCTCTCTCATTCAGCAGCCAACCCCAAAGTCCAGCCTACATATGTAATTGCTTGTTCAAAATTCCTTCTCAGTCAGTTTTCAGGCTTCAGTTCTGCCTCATTATTTGACAAACCACTTCTCACACCAATCCTATATCTATCTTAGGATTACCTTGGCTGCTTGGCTTTTGATTTTCAGAAGAAACCATAGGTCTTATAACTTTTTTCTTACACAAAAAGCCCATTGACCCAGTCACTGATGTTTAATTATGTCCTCTAATACCTCCTTCCTAAAACATTATTTGACTCTTCTTGGATCTACACTAACACGAATTTTCTGTGGTAGATAGAATATGCAGCCTGGAATACTTAAAATAAAAAGAATGTATTCCCTAAAATACAGAGTTGCATTCATATAGATTAGTTTTCCTGTCATGCCAGAATAAATCACTCAAAACTATTTTACATTATTTCCTACTAGTCATAAATAAAATTCACACTGGGATAATCCTTGCTGTGATATTGGGCCTGAATGTTGTTCATTTCTCCAGATGCCATCAGTTTTTGTAACCTGTCTGTATTTAGATTTTGTGACAAACATTTGTCACAGATATAGGCTTTACTGGGCTATGTGCTAGACATGTGCAGAACTAACAAAGTTTCTGAATTTTTCATACACTCCACCATAACATTTTCAAAACCACATCTTTACTGTTTTGTATTGCTTATTCCTGTGAGCATTCAGATCTCCAATGACATTTTTGGTAACTTAAGTACTCTGGTGGCCATTTTAGTGTCAGAGAAAAATTAATACATATATAAGATGTTCTGAGAGTTTGGTTTCCATGTCATCCTCAAAAATATTCTGAAAGGTTGATTAATTCAAACTGAAAATAATTTGAACATTTTTTGCATTACTATCAATGTTTATAAAGAAATCTGTGTCCAGCTTAGGATAGTTAGTACAAAGTTGCAAATTGACGCCATTATTTTATAGAAGATCAAACACTGGGCAAAGGTTTACTTACATTATTGTGCTCAACTGATGAAATAGTGGAGATTGCAGATGGAAGGAACATGTAGCCCATCAAATCCTTAAAAATACCCATTGTTTTTATTAGTATTTTTATCTGTTATGCACATAATTAGCATTGTGAGGAAAGTAAGCGTCATAGTACCTATATTCCTGAAAGTAAGCCAGCTTTAGAGAAAGCAAATATTATCTTCCTTTCACCCTACAAGTAAGAGGATTAGAGGTACAACAGAAAGCAAGAATATTTAGAAAGTCTTGGAGGCCACTTTATAAAAGCATTTGTATGTTACAAATAATCACAGAAGTGAATATTAGAAGATACATAGCTGAACTTCGAAATTGTAGAGGTTTTGGCAAGCAAATAAGAAGCCCTTTTCACATAGTGTCATCTGTTTTTACTTTTACACTAAAACAGTCCTGTGGTATCCTTTTAAATAGTGCAGGAGCCCTCAGCTGGGCCTCCCTGACTTGTAGTGCAAAACCCACCAAAACGTAGCAAAATCTTACCCTCTTAATAGCAAGAGCCATGGGTCAAGAGTGCATGTGTGTATGCTATAGTATAGGGCAGAGTTGTGTGATTTGTATAGATTTTACAGACTAGAAATTAAGCCATTTGTCACCACATTGACACCTTTTAGATGATGAATTCAGACAGCTCGAAAACAAAAGCCCAGCACTTTGAGTAATCAGCTTTAAAATGGAATAAATTAACATTTTAAAGGAAAACCATTCCCAGCAGTTTGTTAGCCAGGAAGGGAAAGACTCCACTAAGACTAAATCCAGTAGAGATTCAGCTGCTGACACTGCCCAGGCATATCCCAATGCGTGGTGACACAAAGTCGAGAGATGGCATCTTCAGCCTTTTGAAGTGAGAATGTCTGGTTCGTCTCCATGGGCTGTTTCCTACGGAGATGTCTCTACTACAACATTCGTTCTACTCAGTCATTTATTCCTGGAGTTTCCTGCAGGACATCTGAGTGATTCAGTCAATATGTGGATAGACAGTAACAATACAGCTCCAGGCCTTAGGAGCATCACAGCATAACCTAGATTCTCATCAATTGCAGTAATAATTGTACATGTTCTGACTTCTGCTCATTTGTGCAGCAGCATCTCCAGATGCCGCTGCCCATTCCATGGAAGACTGGAGCTGGCCATGCTATGTGCTGGGGCAGTAGCCTTTGACATGCCTAGCAATGAACATGCCATGAATCTGAAAGCAAACATTTAGGGGCTCCAAGCCTTAGTTTTTAAGTGTTTGAATCACAAGCTTCAAACAAACGAGCTTGCAGGAGTGCTTCACTAAAAAAATGAGGGAAATGGAGCATTTGTCCTTAATCCAAACCAGAGTGATTACTGACAGAAGAAGGACACTTGTAAAGGATCAAAGCTATTGCCAAAAAAAAGGGGGTAGTTAAAAGAGAGGGTACTGCAGTATCCTCATTCCTACAGATACTTGCCTGTCTGCAAAACACTGAGAGACTGCACATAAACATTTTTACTGTCACATCACATGATGGTGCTGCACTGAAGGTGATAGATTTCCTGGCACATGTTTGTGTGGAAAGGCAAACATATGGCAGAGTGATCTACTATGAGACAGCTCCTTGGACCTCATCAGCCCCCCAGGAATGCTGAGGATCAGTGAGAACCAGTAGGTTCCTTACAGTGTGTGTGTGAGAACGTGTGTGAGAGGGAAAATGAGTTCATACTCAGTGAAATAAAGGAGTGTCTGATGTCTGAGGGTTTACATTTGTGTGTGTACTATGCTGCATACCGTTTGACATGATATATGTACACAGTTTAAGCAACATGTAGTATAAATTTCATCTACCAGTTTTTCATTAGTCGTCTATAAATGTGCAGAACTACATAGTATTTTTAAGACTGAAATTCTGTCCAGAGAACTCAAAAGCAGGATCTTGCTGGTCTTGCAAGAGTGCAGAGAGCATTTATGGGAGCTTTACACTCGGCAGGCTGGTGTGAGTGTGTTTCCTTTCATTGCTACACCACATACACAGTGGCCAAATTATTTCTTGTATCGCCGTCAGCAAAGCTGCACCAAGACAGGGCCATTTGGTCTATTGACCTTTATTACAACTACAGTTACTGTAAACTACATATTTGCTGAGAAATTAATTCCCTGCTTTAATTTGACACTTTATTAATCTGAGGAAATTAACACAAAATAGAGCCATCTTTTGCCTGTTCATTTAAAGTCCCATTGCTGAAACAAACAGGCAAACAAATTGCACAAAGTTTATATAATGGCCAGTGCTAAATGTAAAATAACTTACAGCTTGTGGTTACAGAACAGCCTGCTGTTACTTGTTTATATTACTACCCTGAATCTTGATTCTTCTTATCACCTGTTAACAATACTAATTTTATGTTATGTGGGCAATACTGATATCCGTGTAAATAGTTCATATTGATTTGAATCCTTCTGCATTGGATGCTGAAATCTACATCCCTAAGCTACCACTGTAAGGTAAAAACAGTTCTGGAAGACTGTGAGTAAGAGGAGGACACTAAATGGGAAGGCAAACTACAGCTCATTTCAGTTTCATACTATTGCTATCTGAGATTTATCCTTCCCACAGGAGTGTGGAGAAGTAAATCTTTTCCTGCAGCAGGTCCAAAATAATGTGTAGGTCCAGAGCTCTGCTTAAACTGAGGCTTGTGTGACGGCACAATTTAACTAAAGGTCTGCAGTGCCCAACCAGTTCTAGCCATGCTCCAGAAGTTCACTGTTGGTCACTGGATGACAAAAAGCAGCTGTGAATGTTCAAACTATTTTTCCGCTTTAGGCACCATGGCCCACTTGGCAACAAACTGTGACTTTTATCTTCAGAGGGCCAGCATCTGCCCAGCAGAGAAGCTGCCAGGCCCTCCAGCTGCCAGGCCCCATGAAGCTGCACGGGGAGGATCCAGTACCAGCAGTTAACAGAGGCATTGCATGAATGGGCAGAGGATTTGGGTATGACTTTTGGTCCCAAAGTTCCTGCTCAGCTCTGGACTGGCATTACGCCCTTTGAAAGTTTTAGTGGGAGGTTTGCCTGAGTAGGGCAGGACAATCATGTCCAGTGGGAGTAGCAGTCTATTAATACCTCTCCCTATCCCTTGCCAATTCTGTTTGGCTGCTTCGTCTCATGATATTCACTTTGACTTTCTTAATGCTAACCAGCCTAAATATTTTATGCTTGTCTTCTAGCAATATACTACATCCTTTGCTGATGCTATTCAGTGAAGATAGGTTAGAATTTTTCCTCTGAAAACGTTTTTCTTCTAAAACACTGTAGTTCTCTGAACTGCAGTGGGAAGGTTTGAACTGGGGTTCATGTTCAGTAAGATAGCATCCACTTAAACATGACAGCTAAAGAATAAAAACAAGTGGACAGAAACAAGCCATTTCCTTATGAAACCTCTTTGTTCTAATTACACAGTAATGCTGTCACTTCTCTAGAAATATGTATGTTTCTTGGCTTATAATGATGTTGCTGCAAATCTCTACAAATAATACACATCTACTAGGATGTGTATTATTTTGTAACATTTATATTGGTTTTGTAACTGCGGTTGCAAAAAACTTACTGTGGTTTTACATTTTAGCAACTCACTTTTTCAGTGATACAAATCAGGGGCAACTTCAGTGCATCAAAGTAGATAAAGCGGCACAAACAGCAGCAGAAACAGACCTTTGACTTCTAAGAGACCTAGTGCATACTGGCTGTTTGCTAGCAAGTGCAGTAGCCCTGGGTTTTATTGTAATATTTATTATTTATAAACATGTAACTTTCCAAACTCAGAAGAAGAAGAGGCTGCCTTTGAAGAGAGCAGTATTGAGAAAAACAAAGTCAGACTGTGTGGAAAAAGATACATTATACAACAAAGGATCACTGAAACACTGGGCAAGGTAATATTAATTATACATTTTAATCTTAATTGTTAGTAAGCATGTTAACTTCCTTTCCTCCTCCACAACCTACTCCTGACCTTTTCTTTTCAGCCTCTGTACCACTTAATTCCAGGTTTCTATGCTAACCCTCACTCATTAGAGGTGTGGTAGACCTAATCAGCTATCCTAGGTTTTCTAAACGGGATGGAGTTTTGAGAAAGGAATTCAAAAGAAATGAGGTTACAGTTCTTAAAAGGACATGTCATGAGCAGCAGTACAGGCTACAGATCTCTGAGAGACAAATAGGTGTGCAGGATATTAGGTCTGGTTAATGGAGAAACTATCGACATGTGGCTGCCACATGACAAGATGTAAGTAGGAAGGGGCAGACTTGCAGGCCATCACAAGAAACATGATCTGGAGGTAGAGGGTATGTGGAATGTGTGAAGAAATGTGCTTTTAAGAAGTTCTCATGGGAGGCAGCTGGAACCAGTTTTTGCATGGTGCGGGGTGGTGTGCTGATCTTTAAGAGTACACCACGAGGTTTAGGTGGTAGTATGTCAGACCAAGTGTGGTGGTGGTGGATTCAACCACTTTGGTCCCTGCATCCCAGTTTCCCATCATGCCCTGGAGAGGAAAGGAATGGCTGCCCAGAGAGCTGAGTCCTTATTTGTTGGGAATGATGAAGGGAGAGAGGGTAACTTGCCCTGTTTTCTGCCTGATCAGCGATGACTTACTTCCCCTGCAAACCATCAGGTGTAATATCATCCATATCCACTTCCCCAAGCCCTTCTTCATCCTTGTTTTCATCCTGGTACCCAACATGGTCATCACCCTCAGCACCAGCACAACCACAGAGCCTGAGGACTCTCCTTGGTGCTTCAAACCCAAAAGTATCTCAGTCCTTACTCCCAGGTCCCTTTGAGGACTCATCATCCAGGAGCCATGGGGATGATGGAGTAAGTCTGGGCAGGATGGGGGTGGTAAGATGAGAAAAAAACTTCTGGTTTGGCTGGGATATAGTTAATTTTTCTTTACAGTAGCTCATATGGTGCTGTGTTTTGGATTTGTGACCAAAGTGGTGCTGACCACACAGGGATGTGTGGGACTTGGCTGCTTACTGGGTTAACCAACAACAAAGCAGCAGCAGGACACTCAGCTCTGTGAAGCCAAGGTGTATAACACAGGTATGACAGGGAGAGGATGTTTCCAAGTGACTCTTGAGCAAAGGAAAGTGCTTATAAAGAATGGCCATATCCTCAAAGTCACTGCTTCACATGAACTGGAGAAAGAGAGCATGTGTATGGGAAAGGTCAAGAAAGATCTACAGAGGTCATATCTAGAGAAAACTGCCTTCACAGAGGTGAAAAATGCTCACGGAGAAAGGAAGACAGTGAGGTTTGGATGTGGCCTAGGTAAAGACATGGAGGGAGATGGGCATAAGACCCAGTGTAGTGATAGGAGTCACTGAGAGTTTGGGGATGTTGCCCATGGAATAGAGAAGGATGATCTGAAGAAAGTTTCAGAGGCGACGTGCTGAGAGTTTTTTGCTGTTTTCAACACAGTTGGGATGACAATCTTGTGTCATTTAGTTTGACTTCTAGCAAAGTCTTGCTGATGCCAACCTATCCAGGAAGAAACTCCTGACAGAATTTTTTTTCCCTATGATAACACTTATGCATTAGACTGCAGCACAACATGATGAGATTCAGGGCTTGGGTTCCAGAAGTGTGAATTCTTGAGCAATAGGTAACATCCCATCATCAAACTCTGCTGCTCTTGAGAGAGGTTTTATGGTACAAAGCAGCAGCAATCTCCAGAAACTGCATGCTAGATGCATTATTTCTTTCTGTTTCCAGGCTTCTGACACTGCCATTCAGGTAATACAAAAGTGAAGTTACAAATCTCCTTAAATAAATATGTTCTGTTGTCCACGTTGGGATGTAATTATTCATTAAGTCACATTTCAAAAGGCTTTTTGATGAATGTACCAGAGGGCATATGAGAGGAATCCTTTTCTCCAGTATTTATGAGGGGAAACTACGATGGGGTAAGTGTCACGAATCTGGCACTAAATTTATTGTTCTTGTCAACTCTCAACATGCTTCTCACCCAATAAATCTCTGAAACTTTAGATGACACATCTGAAATATTTCTCCAGAGGAGAAATATCTGTTGCAGGTTTTCTTTCTTAGGTATTATGGCTTTATAGCTTTGGAGGTGGAGTTTCTCACCTGGCTATTTGAAGAAGCATTTTATAGATTAGCATATCAAATAGAAATGAGAGTCACTAGTTTCATTGTAATGAATGATGTCTATAACAAACACATAAAATCATGGGAACAACAAAGTAAATTGTGCAGCTTCTGTCCATCAAGATAATCTTCATATCATGTGTAATGTTTATGAAAGAACTAGATTTTGATGAGTGTCTCTCAATAAATGGCTGCTAAAACATTTCCCATGCCACAAGAGAAAATTCAATCAGTGACATTGCAAAGTCAGGTAGTTAATGTTGTGAAATACTCAGGTTACTGCAAAGGTTTGTGATACAATCTTTAAAAATTTCCTTCTAATTTGTTTTTTTTCCCTGCCATAGAAAATCTCAGGCTGGTTACTACTCAAGAGACTGTTAGGTCATAAAGTGCAATGCCTTTGAATGCAGTGTGGATTTCCACATAAGCTGATGAGCTGACAGCACAGTGACAGGTCATTAGACTTTGTATGGAGAACTTGCCAGCAGAGAATGAGATGTACTGGGCAAAAGAATTTTGTTAGATAATGTGCAGGTTTTCTTGATTTATGCTAAGATACTCTGAAATCTTTATCTTCTTATACACGTCTGCTTTTATCTCACTTTCTTAATCCCCTTCCTCTTTCCTCACATCCTTTCCAGGCTTTAGTTCCTGCTTCCCTCCCAGCTTTCCCCAGTTCTCTCACAGGGAGCCATTTTTTCCTCTCATGAGCTTTGCTTCCACAGTTATCTCCAGCATGAGCTGAATCACATTCACTTTAGCCTAGAGCGTGTTCAGTCCGGGCAGAACACGAGGCTTGTTTATTAATCCCTGTTGAGTGTGTACAAATGCTTTTCAGACACTTGAAACTCAGCTACGTTTATATGGTATCTGGAAATTCAGTAATTTTACAATTATTTCTTTTACTGTCACTGTCAGAAGAGTTTCAACTCATTGAAAATTTCAGTTCTAATGGTTAAATTATAAAATATATGTGCAAGAAACTAGAAACAGAGGTTTGAGTTGGAACATGTTAAGCAGCAGTGACTGTAGGCATCTTCTGCCTGCTGTAGCTTTAGCTGAAATGCCTGTAGAGAACAAGGAAAGGCAGCAATGCATACTTGCTAATAACATTTCCATCCCATGCAAACCTTTCCAGCTTAGAGTGGAAAGCTCCCAGCCAGAGAGAAAGTTAATTTTAACTGAAGTGCTTCTGTCTCTTCTGCCTCTAGGATACATGTTCACACCTCTGCAACATGTAAAGCAATCACCTTAAAGATTGTCTAATTTAATATGATTAGGAGTGTATAACATAAGAAGATTCATGAAACTGAGTATAGATAACTTGCTCCAGCTATGATACACACCCTTCTCCCTTCTAAGCTTATTAAAGAGAAAGCTTGAGATCCCCTGGTGAGCTGCTTATCTCCAGTAATTAAGAATATCCTAATGGGCATGGTAAGTGCCTTTCTATGCATGTTGGGATGGACATAAACCATCATGGCCTCTTTGTGCCTGACATGAAGTAGCTCTGTGATTTCAGACAGTGCTCTCAGACATGTCTTGCACAGGGGAATGGCTCAGTTGTGATTCAGAACAATTTCCTATTAAAATATTTACCAGAGAAGCACTAATTTACTGTGGACATAGGCAAAATACTTATCATGGTAATTATTACTGACAAATTTTTACATACAGGAAAAGGAAATGCAGAAGGAACAAAAATTATTTCAGCCTATATTATACTATACTGATATAGTTTGATATATCAAACTGTATCAGCAGGTAAGTAAAAGTAAATAGTTTTATTTCATTATCCAGCAGTAAAGTTGATTGTACAGATGGCCATGCTGCAGAGTATTCAGAGTCTGATCTCAGAAGAGATTTCAGCAGGGAAAGCAAAAATTGTAAGGTGGCCAGGGACAGAATGTTAGAAGCAAATGTAATAATCCATGTGGCTTCAACAAACACAATATAGGCAGCTTCTCAAAAAATGGCAAGTCCAAGATACCAGCATGAACAGGGTTCACATTCCAGACTGTCTGCATGCAAATAAGTGTGTGCAAAACCATGATCATGGAGTCTTTAATGCAAAACTTAGGTATGTTTAAAAATTTATTCAGGACTTTGGAAGGTTCTTTTGAAATTAGGCCTTTTTTGTCCACATGCTCTCTTCTTAAATATTGATTTACACTTTCAAATCAATGAAATCCTTTCACTATGAAAGTTTTCAACCAGGAATGTGGTTATTCTTTTTCTCATATGAATTGGGGAGAAATTATCAGAACTAGCTAAAAGCTGCTCAATATCTTAAGAACTGTTTCCTGGGAATTATTGAGAAAGCAAAATTCAGTAGTGTGGTGATGACTTCAGAGCAGTTATCTCGGACTCCGTCTGTCCTGGGTGACTCAGGGTTTCACTGCTGACCACACTGATGGCCCTGCCACCTCCCTTATGGTCTTGCTGGGCCTGTCATTGCCATGTCCCCTGCTCATACTTGTGTGCACTGCCCTGCTCTGGGAACACAGCACCTGCCTGGCGGGGGGAGAAATGCGAGAGAACTTGGTATGTCATTCTGGAGTTCAGGGAGAAGGAGACACCCATCCCTGCTGCAGGTCTCCCTTGCTCCATAGGGACACGGCTGTTGCTGCCTCTGTGACCTGCTGATCTTTGTGCCCAAAGCAGCCACAGCTCTTGGCTCCTCTAGCCTTAGGCCTGTGTGCATGCAGTGCATATCTCAGCAAGCCTCTGCACCCCTCCACTCACTGTTATGATCTGAAACTGCTCTGGAAGTGTTTGGCAGAAACTCTCTTCACTCCTCTTTTCCACTTCTGTATGGAAGGAGTAGATGAACTCTCCTTTGTAAGAGAAAGGAACAGAATACAGGTGACCTAGCAGGAGATCTCAGGCTTTGTAAGCTGTGATGAGTGGCTGAGGGGGTTATGCACACTACCAAACTCCTTTGCGTTTTGTGCCAATGTTCTTTACTTTCCTCTTAATGTGTGGAACATTTGAGTTGGTTTTTCATTTGTAGGCAAGGGAATCTGCTTTTTCTTCTCCATCTTTTCCCAGCATCTTAACAATAGCTTGATGGAAGAACTATCTGCAGAGTGTTTTAAGAGTTTTCAGCTGGCCAAACCTGAACAGAGTTCTTACCTTAGCAATTCATTTATCCTTTGCAGTCTATTCACAAGGAAAAGAGAGCAGCATCCTTGCATTTCCACGGGATGAGTTTGCTTTGGGGCTCTAGTATATGATTATCTTCACTGCAGACCAGAAACATGATTAATTCACTGCATTCTCTGCAGACACCGGTGTTGGGACAAAAGGAAATAAAAATGTGCACATTGCAATGAGATGTTTCAGTTCTGTATCTAGTCACTTCAAATGTTGCTATTTTGACATTAGCAATACATTGTTGTTTGGGTGTGTACATAAAGTGTAGAGTTTCCTTTTGCAAGAAACTGACACACATCCTGCTCTTTCTGATTTAAGGTCACTAAATAAGTTACTAGATAGAGCTGTTCACATCTGAGATGAAAAGCAAACAAAGCATTAAAAAAAAAAAAAAAGGCAGCTCCACCTCTCTAGTAAGTATTCTGGAGGGATGGTGGTTTGGTGGTTTGGGGAGGTAATCCTATGTGTGTAAAACAGCACATAGGATTATTCTGGAGAGAGTCAGATCAGAGTCCCCAGCTCCCATACTCAGAGATTTTATATTACTTTTTTTTTTTGAAGGGAATTAGGTATCAATTTAAGAGGATACAAAATCCTATTTGATGTGAAAGAGAAAGTGAGCTGTTTGGCCCCATGTATATACTGCAGGTGGCTGCATTGGCAACCCTGTCACTGATCAGTACTTCAGAACAGGTAACAGCACTGAGCACAGTGCAGGCTCATTACCTAAATGTTTATCCAGCTTTTTGGAATTCTTTTGCCATTATTACCCTGCTACTGATACCTGAGCTAATGATTTTACAGCAGTGCTTCCACTAGCAAGGAAGTGCTTATCCTTTTTTATGACCCAGAGCGAAAACTTTGTTGAATTACGTACTAGCAACAGCAGCATTTGGGCTCCAGAGCCACATCTGGGGGCACTATAAAAAGCAAGTCTTCTTGGTCCTGTGCCAGCCCAGGAACAGGTGCTAGACGAAGCATTTATTTATCTTTTTTTTCTGCCATTACCAGCCATTGCAGACTGGCAGTGCTCTCTGTGGTCCATCTACTCCCTCCCCAAAATGTGACCCTACAGTCTTCAGCCATCTCTTTCCTTCTTCATCAGCAGGAACTGCCTGTGGCCAGGTGCTTTCCTTGGGAGTCAGGGAAGCACCAGCCAGAACTGTCTCCCTAAACCCAAAGAGGACAGTTGACATCTCATATGTGGGAGTGGTTGGGGAACCTATTGCTAGTTTCAGCCAGACCTGCAGAAAAACCCTTCCTAAACTTCGCTGCTTGTGACACACCTTGCAGGTGCCTATCTAGTTTTATTAGATAAGGTACTTGAGTATAATAAATGTCAATAATAATTGATGTTTGAACATTGCAGCTGAACTGATAGCATTATGGCAAAAGCAGCACTATCTGGGATTTGTGAGTTGCCAGGGCTTCCCTTCCACGGGGAAGAACAGGCATCACCTGGCAAGCAATAGATCCCAAACACTGTGTGTGGGGATGTCACCATTGTGCAACTCCAAGGTCCATGGCTTGGTGCATGTGGGTTTTAACTGAGAAGGCAGGTGGAGTGTCTGGCGGTGGAGAAGAGGCTGGGTACACAAATTGGGACAACCTTGTGCTTAGGGGCCAGGCCGTTGCCGAGGGTCTGCTCAGGCTGCTTGGCATGGGGAGGGCTCGCCAGGGGCGTGCAGGACCCGCAGGAGCCGGTCCGTGCTGGGCCTGGCCCTCCGTGACAGCGGGGCCAGGGCGCTCCCAGGCCCGCGGGCCGGGCGCCTTTGGCCGGGGGCAGCGGGCGCCCCGCTGCCAGCACCGGCCGGCGACTCCTCGCCGCCCTGCCTCCATGTCGGGCGCGCATAAAGAACCATGTCATGCTTCAGCGGGGAAGGGAGGGCCGGGCGGGACTGGAGCGCTCTCTGCTCTCCTATTTTCATAGAAACCGATCTGTGTACCTAGAAAATAACAGGAAGGGAAAGCGCGGGGGGAGGCGCGGGCGGGGTGGGGGGGGATAAGAAGATCCTGTTTTCGGTCGCTGCCCGAGGAGTAATTCGTCGGAGACGGCTCCATATTCCCGGGGCCGCGGCGGCTGCGGCGGGGATGGAGCGGGCGGCGCGGGCGGCGTAGCCCAGCGCGCACGGGGGGGCCGCGGGCAGCGCCGCGCCCGCCGCCGCCGCGGGGCGAGGGCTCCCCGGCCGCCCCCGCCCGGCCAGCCCGCTCCCTGGTACCGGGGGCTGCTGGGGTTGTGTCCAAGGCCTCCCCCTCCCCCGCGTACACACTCACACACACAGACACACGCACACACACTCACACTCACACACACACCCCATCTCCTCCTGCCGCCGCCGCCGCCGGAGAGATCGGGGATCGCCCGCGGCCCGGCCCCGCTCCCGGCTGCGCCCCGTGCCCGGGCGCATCGCACCCCGCGGGGGCTCGCCCGGCTGCCCCCGGGGCGGCGTGCGCGGGGCGGGGGGACACACGGCGGCTCCCACGGCGGCTCCCGATGGCTCGTCCGCGGCCCCGAGAATACAAGGCTGGAGACCTGGTGTTCGCCAAAATGAAGGGGTACCCGCACTGGCCGGCCCGGGTGAGTACCGCGGCGGGGGCGACCGGCCCCGCGCCGCCGCCCCCCTCGCCCCGCGGCCGGGCAGGCAGCGGCCGGGCCGCGGCCAGGAGCCGCCGGAGGCCCCGGCTCCGGCCCCGCCGGACGGGGGGCCGCGGTGCGAGCCCACCCCGCTATTATTGTGCATCTTTTCTTTGATCTGTAGATTTCTCCCCGGCCCCCCGGGAGGAGGAGGAGGTGGAGGAGGAGGAGGAGGAGGAAGGGGGAGGGAGGGGGGCGAGCGCGGGCTGTACCTGGGTTGTTATCGCGGGGAGGAGGCTTGGGGAGCCGGCAGCCCTGCCTGCATGAAAACGATGCTGTTTATTATGCGCCCTCCCTCGCCCCGGCCCCCGGCTCCCCCGGGAGGCAGAGGGGCCCCGCCGCCCCCCGCGGCCCGGGGCAGGGTCAGGCAGGGCAGGGCAGCGCGGCCCCGGGACAGCGCTGCGGGCCGGGCCCGGCACCTGCGGGGAAGGGGCACGGCCGGGGCAGGGACAGTGTGCAGGGGGCGAGGCCCGGGCCAGGCTGGGGGTGTCCCCAGGGCGGCGGGCTCGGGGAGGTTGGGTGAGGTTAATCGGGGTCTGGCTCTGTGGCAGCCCCCCAGCCCTGGTGCCATCCCACTGCACCCCGGATTTTTGGGTTTCCAGCACCTCCCGCCACACCTTGCCCTTTACTGGGTTGACTTCCTTTCATAGGCCTTTGTCATTTTTTGTTTTACACCGCCTTGATACAACTGAGGTGCAAAGGCACCGTGGTCATTTGACGGTCAGACAAACGCTGATTGTGCTTGAACATCCATTTCTGGTGCTGCTACAATAACGCAGGGCAGAGCTTTCCCTGGGGGGTCTGGTACTGGCACACTGGCATGGCCTGTCCCTTCCCTCCTCTTTGGCCACTGTTGTGTAAACTCACCGAGTAACACGTGTTGTGGGAACTCTTGGCAGGCATCAACCAGTGAGTCTGTATTTACTTGTCTTCCCGGCCTTGCTGGGATGATTGGGAGTGCTTCATGCCATCATTCACTAGTCAAGGAAACTTGCAGTTCTTTGTGGACTGTAAAGAACATGAAGACAGTGAAGAGTTGTATGTAACCTGCAGGGAAACATGCATGAGCAGGGCAGATAGAGATGGACTGACATTTAGCACTACCCTTGGCAAGACAGCCCTGGAAAAGGATGGGTGTAAGTGCTGGAAAGGTGTCCTGAGCAGAACTAGGAAGCAGAAGAAGTGTTGAACAGCAGACACTGTACAAGGAGGGAAGGCCAACACAGCAGTCTTAAGCAAAGGTTGGTGAAAAAAAATAGCGACAGGGTTCTAAATATCCAGAAGCCTGGTAATGAGGTGGTGCATGCAATTATTTTGGCAGAGCAGGCTAAAATTAGCATGCAAAAGGCTGAACATAATCAACAACGGGTTGTGGTTTTGTAATTCTATCATTATACAGGTTGGTGGATATACTACCTAAAAAATGGCAATTTATGTCAGCAGAACAGCATGAGCCACTGAAAATTGACTTCTTTCTTACCTCTGTCATGGTTTAATTTACTGTGAAAATTTTAATGTGAACAGTTGAGACCATTACCACGTTGAAGCATGTTAATCCCTTTCCTTTTTGAGCTTTTGTAAAAGTCCCATTTGTTTACTCAGAAGCAGAACAGGGCCTTTTGTTTTAATGGCATTTTCTTTCCTTTCAAAAAATCATTATATTCTATGCAGCTGGTCATAGCTTTTGACTGGGTTACTAAACAGTTACCTGAATGGCAATAATATCCAACAAAGTACATCTTGACTAGGAAAAAATAGGTGTGCAGTTCACATAACTCACTTCCTTTGTGCAGACTAACAGGATGTAAAGTTCAAGTGAAGACAAAGCGGTCTCTAGTGTTAACATGACTTAGCAAGTAGAGGTAGAACCTGTAGAGAGCCCAGAGTCTACCATCAGGTAGGAAGAGAGCTGGAAAGGAGAGGGGAGCACTAGTACTGGGTGTTAGTTCAGCAGAGGGTGCACAGAATGTGCTCCTGTAACTTGTGATGCTGTTATGTACAACTTCATGGTAGATCAGGCTGATGTCTGCTTGAACTTTGTTAGTTACTGTTCATGCCATCTTTGCTAGGACTTTTCTTCATCTTGGCTGGCAAGTTTTGCCTGATGCACACTTTCTTCAATGAAGGAAAAACCTAGTGAGAACATTAGTCTTTATTTTGCTTCTCAGAAAACATAACGGCATACAAATAAGGAGAAAAGAAATATTTGAGTTGAGAATGCAACTCAGATACTTCTGATTAACTGAATGCCTTTTATCCAGAGGATTCGCTTGCTTCCCAGTCCTTGAGTGGTTGCTAGCTACTTCTCTATTCATTATGCAATTAGTGTGTTTGATCTTTGTATTCTCATAAAACCTTATATATTTCATGCTTATATGGTGGCTTTAGTAATACGAGTAACAATACATTTAAATGTCAGTGTTACTGCCCCTACCAAGTGGTGTTTGGCATCAATGAGACCTTTGGCATGAATTTCCTGTCTAGGGACAAACTTCTTAAACTGTGTTTAATAAACCTGCGAAGTGTTAGAGCAGGACAGAAGTGACCTGCCTGCCCTTTAATGAAACACACAGACATAACTGACCTGGCTCAGAGTCAGCTGTGTATTTTTGTGCACCTGGGTAGTGTCAAGCAGAGGAGGTTCCTCAGATCCCAGCGGCTCCAGCAGCACGATGCAGACGTGTCCCCAGCTCAGTGACTCCTGCCTCTCACAGGGACAGTGCCTATGGGCTCAGCCAGCTCCACGTGCCACAGACCAGCACAGGCAGCCCTCTCCATCCCTGTGTTAGCTCCCCTCTCTTTGGAGCTGTGTTGATCCAGTGATCAGTGAGAACAACCCTGACAAACCTGACTTCCAGCCCTGTGAGTAAAGAGAGAAAAACATGCAGAAAGTGGCAAAGTAGTGATGAAACGCCAGGGCACCGTTGGAAAATTGTCTTACAACTGATGGAGTGCTCTAGCAGCCCAACTGCATTTAACGTTTCTTTGTGGATTGGTCTAGAATTCATTTGAGAGTTTGCCACACTTGGCCAAAACAATAATGCCCAGGTACCTGATGGTGACAGAGGTCACTTAGGTCTTATTACCTGGAAGAGCTACCTTGCATTTTGGTACCACATTTTGTTGTGCAAAGCCAAAATTTCCTTTAGCTTGACTGAAAGACAACAAATAGATTCAGAATTGAAGTTTAATAATAATGGTAAAGGAAATTCAGTTTGGTTTAACTTGGTTTTTATGTTTGTCTGTGATGTCTGTTGCCTTCAGATGCTCATCAAAAATGCAGAATAAATACAAACTGGCCAGGTCATCAATCTAACAAATAAGCAATTTGTATCCAGAGAGCATGCAAAAATAGAGGGAAGATGCCATTGTGATTAAAATGAAGAAAATAAGAATTTAATTTGTTGTACATTCAATGAATGGTCTTTGGCTTTGAAGCACTAAATCCCCCTGTGTCTTACTTACTTGTTTGTAGAAGACAGTTAACAACTCTTGCCACTTTAAAATGGTGTTGTGGAGACAAAATCCCTAATGTTTATGAGTTTCTTTGATACTGCTGTGATAGGAGCTGTATTAGCACACATAGACAGAAAAATCTCTTTCTTCAGATACCCTAGTTTATCTAGGATAAATGTCCTGGTTTATTGAGAAATTGCCCCTTGAATAGTCACTCACATGAGA
Organism: Prinia subflava; assembly: GCF_021018805.1. Classification (NCBI taxonomy): domain Eukaryota; kingdom Metazoa; phylum Chordata; class Aves; order Passeriformes; family Cisticolidae; genus Prinia; species Prinia subflava. The sequence continues at coordinate 9,445,614 of NC_086261.1, forward strand.
TAAAAGGGAAAAACTAGTGGTAGATTCAGAAAGATCAATAATGGTGTTTGTTTTATGAGTGACCCTGAAGAAACAATAGGCACTCAGTTGCTGAAATTAGCTGATGATTTAAAAATAGGAAGGAAGCTGTTAATGCAACTGTAGAGAGCAGAGAAGAAGTCTGGAATGACCTCAATAAAATAAGAACATGCCCAAATAAATGGCTGATGCCATTATTGAACAGAAGTTTAGGATTGTGCAGCTGGAGAGACAAGAACTGTGTTTGGATAATCAGCAGGAGTTTGTGTAGGGATGGCAACATTTATTTGGGATAATACAAGAGACCTAAGGCAATGTATTTTAAGGTAAAACACATGGATGTTTAAAGCTGTTTAGAACATGTTGTGCTGGGAGGAGAACACAGCCTTCAAAGTGTTGGTGTCACACCATTATGAAGGTGTATTTACTATCTTGTCTGGGAGAAGTTCTTATTTGCTGGACTCCTGTTTGTCTTGTCCACTTCCTTTATTGCTACCCTGAATTAACACGTACTTTAACTCCAAATTTGCTACTTAGCTGACTATATTCCTATGAATGCCACTGTTAAAAAACATCTGCCAATAGCAATGGCAGAATGGGATTTGAGGCACTTCAATGTATTAGTTGCAAATGGATGTGAAATTTTCAGTATATTGCTTAGAGTAATACATAGTAAATGCTGTCGTTTTAATGGGAACTAGTGTCAGAGGCAGCTGAGCCATCATAACATAGTGATTACATGGTAGTTTTTAGCTCAGTATTTTCAGTGGTGTTGACTGTGTCCCCCCTCCAACAAGGCATGAAAGTAAGGCACCTGAAAGTATGAACTAAAATAATTCAAGGGAAGGGTTTAAAGGTAAGATTCTGCCTAAAGATTTTGTTAGATGACAGCCTAGAAAGGCTCATAACACTATGGTATTGTAATGTAATATGTTGTTAGACATTTTTTTAAAAAAATACTACTACAGAGTAGTAGAAGATATTCAGTATCAGTAAAAAAAAATTCAAAAATATATTCTGGACATCCCTATGCATACATTTTAGTAAATTAGCCTCTGTCATTTACTTCAGCGAAGCCAGGGGGTTGATTTTGGTGCAGCTGTAGGTGTAGGACCAAGGCTTGTGTTCTGACATCATTTTATAAAGTCCAAGGTACAGAAACAACTTTAGTCTGTTATAATGGCCAGTATGACAGCTTGCAAATATCGAACTCTCCAACACATCACAGAAGAAAGGTTCTGTGTTTTAAGTGTTTGATATTTAAAACAGACCATTTGTTTTTGTATTAATATAAGAATAAGGGAAGGTGGGTTTTTCCCTGGCAGGGTTTATCTTTTTTGGCAAAGAATGACAGACAAAAATCAGATTAGATCCAGAAAACTTCAAAGGGTCCATCGAAATAGACAACAGATCTCGCTGTGTGTTTTTCTGCCAAAACTTGGTCTGCAGTCTTTTGAGCTTTTCTGCTTGGCCATTTGGGACCTGTCCAGTCCTTCACCATATGCTTTTCTCCTTTCCCCCTTTTGGTTGCTCTGGTTTATGACCTCACTTTTGCCATGTTAAATATGAGTCCCCTGTGACTTCTCCTTTACCAGCTCAGGGCTTCTTCAGCCTCTCTCCCTCTTTAATTATGTACCTCACTCGTACATCAGTCCCCGGAGATGTGCAGGCAGTTTTTCCTGGCGGGTCTCTGTTTGTTCCTTTCCAACATGAGACATGATTTGCTGATCACTGCAAAGGTCTGGCTGATCTAGGAACTGATGGTGAGGTCGTGGCTTCTTCAGGTAACACTTCCATGAATTCTGCTCTGGGGCATGGGAAAAGAGCACATTTAAGGCAATAAATCCTTTATGGAATTGTTTGCACTTTCTAATTCTTCTGCACAACATTGACACATGTTGCTTAAACTTAAAGCATTTAAACTTATTTGCAGATACCTGGTCATAGCCTAGAGTAGGGACGAATGCATTTTCAGTGACTTAATCTGTTCATTGAGTACTGATTCCTTCATTTCCTAAAACAAAAATAACAAGGAGAGAAGTATTCTCCTACTGTTTGGAAAGTAGGGAACTTAAGTAGATGATGATTTTTTTCTGTCCAGCTGCAATCAGTTTTAAGTGTGAATTAAAAAAAATCATCTGAGGATTACAGCATAAAATGTCATCATTTTATACATAAGGTTGAACCATAGCTTACAGTAAAACCTTTGCTCATGTTTGGCAGATGAATCATTTTGGGGCCAAGATGTTCCATGTTTGTTGTTAGCACCGCAGGGGTATATGAGGAAACATCTTTAAAATTCAGTTCTTTAAATCTCTCTATTGGATTTTTTCCTCTTTAATTAGTTTAAATAATTAGCCCCAAATGTGCAAGTCTGATCTTTTTGTGTAGATGACAATAGATGAATACATTTTGTCCTGCAGTGTCACAATTTTAAGTCCAAATGAAGCTAACACAGAATACAGTTCTCAGAAGTTTTGAGGCAATAAGCAATTAAAGTTTTTCATACCCATATTCTATAGACTTTTGTTAGATACTTTTCCTTGTTACTTTGAAGCCACTGAATAATTTTCATCAACTGATCTCATGGAAATCATTGGATATGTATTTTGGATGAAGGAATAGTGCCCCTTTCGGTGAAATCTGCAGCCCATCAAGTCAATCAGTATGTTGCTACTACAGGAAGATAGGAGAAATATTAGTTTCCCCTCATTAATTGCAGATCTCTTTTTTTATTGGGTAAAGAACCTTTTAGGACCCTCAACTAGAATAAACTTTTTTGTAGACAGCAAAATGAAGACAGAGTTTCCAGGCTTAACTCTTCATTTCCTGATTTTCCTGTCATAATAACACATTAACAAGTCTTCCTGCATTTAGGGTAATAAAAATCTTCTGAGCAAGTGATTGCTGACAGTGAGTATATACAATTGTCATTTGAGGACAGATGAAAGGACTTCGTGGTAATGTTGGAGAAGTGATAACAGTGGGGAGAGGTTGGACATTTTAACTGTTCCAAATGATGGTGCCTGGGCAGTAAAAACCTTTCCCCTGTGTACTTGAGAGGCATAAGGGAGAATGAGGCTGCCTGAGGCCTCTCAGTAATACTGCAATTTGAGTGATAAATATAGCAACAAACACTGGGAAGGAGTCTGTGTGGAGCAGGCAGGAAGAGGTTGTGGAGATGGCTTTTTAAAGGTGTTGGGAGCTAGCTGAACATCAGCACTGTGCTGATTTTTAGGTACCTTGGTACTTTTCAAGGCTGTGCCATCCATCTCTGATCCCTACCTGCCGTGGATGTGCCCGTGTGTGTGCACAGGTACACGTGTTCCCCTGGAAAAGGGCAGAGGCTCAAAACACAGGAGCAGCACGTGGGCAGGGCATCAGCAGAGGCAGCACCAACAGGCAGGAGTTTGGCTGAAGCACAGTGGAGCAATGAGAAGGAACCATTATTTGAAAGATTCCAAGAAATATTTGGCAAACAAGACAGTATCATGAGGTAAAGCTTTTAAAACTTAAAGAAGGAAACAGATCCTTGCTTCCTCCTCTTGGGAAGGTCTCTGCAGTACTGGCTCTGCACATCTGAGATTGTTTCATTCATTTGTGAAGCAGCCAGTTCTAAACCTGATCCTGAAATTGGATATAAACTGCAGATTCATTTCGTTTTCCTTTCTTCTACTCAGACTGTTTGACATGACAGGCTTGATAACACTTTTGCCTGAAGGGTATGTGAGACCTGGCTGGGGGGATTGGTTTTGTTTGTTTGTTTGTGGCTTTTGGTTCTAGAAAACAAAAGGAAGGTAAGAAATTTGAGTTAATATTGCACATCTTAACAAAACAATGAACTTTCCATGTTATGAAGTAGTTCCTATTGCCCCAGTCTGAAGTACCCCATCCTTCAAGTGGTATCAGGTCAACCCAAATATTATCCTTGGCATCAGTGTTTCTCCAAAAAGACTGTAATGTCCTTGAATTTCAGAAGGATTTTATCTCTTCCTCCTGGCTCTTTGTAAAGCTCTGCTGAAATCTGAAAATGCCTTCAGAGTCAACATAAAGGGAGGACATGACATACTCTGCTCTGGGCCACAGAGAGCCCGACATCAGAAAGGACAGGTGTCCATAGACTTTGGTCTCTGCCTTAGAAAAGTACATTTAAATCTCTTTCAGCTTTCCATCAGCAGATTCAAAGGTTAATTAGCATACATCTGTAGCCCTGACAATGCAAACTGGAAACAACTGTTTATTTTGCCTTGCAGCAATGTGTCAAAAACCTAGAGAGAGGATGTTTGCCAGCTCTGGTTTGGCTGCTTGAGTAGAAGACATCATATAACAAAAGAGGAAAAACAGGGCAAGGAATATCATTCACCAAAGAATTTCCTTAAGACCATCAGTTAACAAAACATCCTACATGCAGCAGAGTAAGTAGGGCCAGGGAGGAAGGAAAAAATTCCAGGCTGTGGGGACCTTACAGATGTCACTGTGGTGTCACTGGTGTCAGCTTTTAAAGTCAGGAACTTCATCCTCCTTGGGCTTGGAAGGCACCTACCTATGAAGCCACTTAAAATACAAAGAGTAAAACTACACCAAAAGCAATGAGTAAAAGAAACTTTAAGTCTGGGAGAGCTCAAGATACAATTGCACAATAATGCAAACCATTTCTGGGAACCAATCCCATACCAGACTGGATTACTGAATGTACTAAATACAAGTACGTATTGAAACTTAATAATAACACAAGGAGTGACCTTACAGAGATGTGTAGCATCAGTCTGGAGATGCAATCCAGGTGGGAGAAGCAGGAAAGTGCAAAGAGAGGAGCAAAAGCTATGGTTGCAAAGAGCAATTCTGGGGTTGCTGTTATTTCCTTGATATTCTGATATGTTTTGCATACAAAGTCACTGGAAACAAGCAACTCTTTTTTGCTGGTTTTTCTTCAGCTTCACAAAACTTATATTTTACAGCATTCACACCTCCATAAAGGGTTAATGTCAACCCTTTCTTTTAATTCTTGGAGGACAGTGTATCCTCCTCATCTGGAATCTCTTCCACGTGTAGAAAACAAGAATACAAGTCTCCATTCCTGCCTGTTACCCTGGTCTCTAACCCATTGTTTGGTTACTAGGAGGCAATTCCTGCAGCTCCTCTTCCACTCCATCCTCTGGGAGATGTTTGGATGTAGGACACTTAGAGTTCACCTTTCCTGTGGCACTGTGGGCATCTTCTGTGGGATGGCAGCAAGGGACGGAGGTGCCATGGAGCAGTGTTTGGACTCACGTGTGCTGTGGCTTGTCTGTCCTGACACAGCAGCATGGGGTGATGCCAGAAAGCAGAGCACTGTGCCTCCAAAGGGGATTTGTAGCCTTCCTTCTCTTGACTTTTGCTTTCCTCCTTCCTGCCTCTGCTTGTGCAGAGACCACCCAGGCACGATGGCTGAGGGGGACCCCCAAAGCCAGCAGAGATGGAGGGCTGTGTCTGGCACCCCATAAGAAAGCAGAGCTGTCCGTGTATGGCCTCCTTCCTCTCTTGGGATAGAATTGGTCACTGAACACTAAATCAGTCCCACCAGCCCCACTAATTGCTTTTGGTGTGTTCATTGCCCTAAGTAGTTGTGTATTTTTCCTGGGTTTCATTTAACACGTTCCCAGGGTGTCCATGCATGTCCTGCACAAGGCTGGATCATTCTCCAGGTGCAGTTGCCCCCTGTGGGGCTCTGCCCACGCTGGCAGGATGTGTATTTGTATTTGGGATTGCTGCAGACTGCCATGACCTTTGCAGCACACTGGTTATTCAAATGTAACTTGTGGTCCACTATTGGCTTCCTGTAGTATTGCTGCTTCCAGCTTTCTCTTTCTGACATTGCCAATCCTTTTTCCCAGCTGTGTTGTGTTTTTCCTTCTGCAGACTGAATTTCAGTTTCCGTGCAGTTTGTGTTTCTCACAGAGCCAGGACTGTGAGTCAGTTGTCACTGGGATTACAATCACCGGCTGTGGGGAATTGACTGCACATTTCTGCATGCACACCTACAAGCCTGAGACTACCTTTGAATATCTGCAAAGGTTCCCAACTTTTGCTGTCCCAAATGCCACTTCCAGAACATGGAAAAAGGTGCTGAGGGAGGCAGATCCTGGCAAGAATTACACCTAAGCAAGGCATCTCGGGCCAGGCACTGTGTCCTACTGTAGTGGCATGTTTTGTCATCTTCTTCTTAAACTAATTAGTTGCTTGTTGGTTTTCAGCCCAGATGTCATAGTTTCCATCTGAGCCAGTGTAAATTTATATTTCTGTAAGGATTTATTCAGACTCTATTATCTGGAATCCAATTAAGTAGCGTTCATTCAGGATTAATCACATGTGGAAGTGTTTGCAGAACTGAGGTTCCTGTGTTCTTAGCAGCATCCTATTACTGCTGTATTTCATTATCCCCCAGTAGGAAAGGGCTGGGGAGTTTCATGTGTTAGTTGCCCTGCACAGATCCACTGCCTGGCTGTCCTGAGTGTTATGGAATAGCAGAAGGAAGATGATACCTTATCCCAGTAGTTTGCTCTCTAAAGACCACGTCCCAAAGGCAGAGAATGAGTTTGACTACATAAAGATTCCTTGATTTCAATAAAACTGCTTACATGTGTGCTGCCATGCCTGTAGAAACATAAAGGAGGGCCACAGCCTAAGGGAGAAGGCAGACGTTCATCTTAAAAAAGAAAAAATAAAATCTGACATTCCTTACTGCAGTGCCTCTCCAGATACCAGGACTTTTGAAAGATATTAGTGGTGCAGCAAACTCAAAAGATAATTCTTTTCATATGGTGTCTGGATCAGGTGACTTGCATATGTGCACATTTTCAGGTACCTCTTTTGCTGCTTTTTATCAGAAGTTCTTTTTCAAAATCTTCCTCTTGTGCAAATTTTATTTTCCTTTCTCATGGTCAGTATTTCTATCATAGCTTGTAGAAGAAGGTAGCATAAAGCTATTAAGCCTCATGGTTAGAATTTTAATGTCTGCAAAGTAGTAAGTTTGTCCTAACTGATAATATTTTATTTTCTTTGCATTTATTTGTGTGACTCTGCTTTGGAGCTTTTTAATGTCTGTAAGGTAATGGGTCAGTTTTGTGAACAGATTTTTTGAATTGGTGCTTCTGGTAAAATGACAACTCCTTGCTAAAGATGAAATCAGATTAGAGAAGACACATTTGTCAGATGAGGCTCTTCAGCATTAAAATGCTGTGAATGTTTGCTCCTTATCTTTTAGAAGATGCTTTATGCCATCATCTCCTGCCTTACAAATGAATGGATTCACCTGTGTATATAATTGCCGTGTTATTGTGCTGGATGGGATCTGATCATACAAAGACAATGGCTTTGTTTATGCTGCCAAACTGTATGCCCAGCTGTGCCTGCTGGATCAAGCCTGTAGCTGTTAACTTTCTAGAAGACCATAATAATAAAGATTTTAGTGGCAATATGTTCAGAAGAAATGCCAGCTTCTTTAGCAGATGTGGGAGCAAGGGGAATAATTTTTTAATGAGAAGTTTAGACTTTTTCTGAAACATTTGCTGCTAGATGATGGTGTTAGTTTGCTTGTTTGTCAAATGCCAGCCAGGCAGTGACCTGCTATAATGACAGAGGTGTCAGGGTTGGAACCAAGGCAGATTTATTGAAAATGATGCCATCCTGAATGCTGCATGTGAGGCTGAATTGGGGATCTTGACAGGTAAAAGCAGTGTGAGTAAAACGCTGTGTTTGTGGAGCGTGGTTAAACACATCATGTGTCATCACCATTGCATCAGAGAGTAAAGGCAAGTGACAGAATTAAAATTTTCAGTACTGACAGAAAGGCTTTTGGCTGGATTTTCTTGATTTGTATGAGGTCTGTATAAACACCCAGTCTGGATCCCAGTATAAATCTGTATGTGCAGTGTTCCCTCATGTCCTTCCTAGTTCCAGATATGTGTATCACTAACCAAGTCCTCTTTTATTTGTAATTGCCTTTTCCATTTATTTGCACAGTTAGAATAATATCCTGTTTCTTTATAGCTGCTTTATAAAACAAAATAGCAACCTGATTTAAAACGTGCCTAGTGTGGATACCATCCCTGATTCATAGGTTTTAAAAATTTAATATTAATGTATGTGGGAAATAGTTCGTACAGTTCCACACGTGTAATTTGTTCCTTGACAGCCTGGATCCTTAAAATTAATCTTCTGGTTATCTCTCCAAGTCTGGGAGAGAAATGAGCAACAGTGATGGCCAGAAGATATAGAGAGGGAAAATTAGAAAAGATCAGAGGAAGAAAGTGGGTTCTGTAGTAAACTTGGTGACATAACTGCAGTTGAGTTACTGGGTTTTGTAGGAAACTTGTGTTCATGGCAACACCATGTTCTGAGAGGTTCTTTGAGAGCAGCACAAAACACTGACACATAATTCATGTGTCTTTCAGCTTAGCATATTGGATAGAAACAACGGATATTAAAAAGTAACTCTTCATCCTACACAAATATAAACATATAGGCAATTTCAAGCCCATGATTAATCCATGTGAATTAAGAGAGTACTCATGAGCTTAAAACTCATATTTAGTGGTTTTGATGTGAAATATATTCTTTATAATGATGGGCTGCCACCCTAGCAAATCTGATCACTGCCATATTGATGTTTTCATCTTGTCTCTGACATTAATGACACATTTCTAAAAATACATCTTTTTGTCTTTCATGTTTTCATTCTTTCATTTGAGGGTTTTTTTTCCTAACATGGTTTAGTAATTAGGATTTAAGTTCATAGGTCTACAGTACATAATGGAATGCTTTGTATATTTTAATACAGTTTTATTCCTGTAAGCTGCTGCTTGAGTTTGGGGGGCTGGGTTTGAGGAAAATGTTGATTTTAATAAATAAGGTTGTTATTCTTTTAGGGACTATCTAAGTAAATTTCAGCAAAATTATACTTAGAGTCAAAATGAAATGAAAACTCTCGTTCTGAGATTTTGGAAGCAGAAAAATGGGCAGGTGGGGAGGGGTATGACTTGACTTGAAAAAACTTGTTTCCGAGTCTCTTTAGGCAGGAGGATTAAAATTCCTGAGAGTTTAACCTAGACTGGGGGGCTTTGCAAAGAAAGCATTTGACTCCTTAATGGCAGCTCCTGGAAATAGGAGCAGAGACTGAAAGCAAACCCAGTAAAAACACCAAAGCTGGGTCCAAGTGCTGCACAGAGACCACTGTGACTCCATGAACCTTTTATCATTCCATGGCTTTAGCACCCCAGTCAACACAGGCAAAAGTTCCATCTCAGCAATATAGTTTGGGGGTTTAATGGCTTGTTTTGTGCCATAGAGGGTGGCTGAGGCTGGGGGAGTAATGGAAACAATTACAGACAGTTGTTAGGTTTAGAGTGACCAGGGGCTTTCTGAGCCCTCCTGCAGGTACCAGTTTGCAGATTGGCAGCAGAGTAGACAGAAAAACCTGCCTGTGCAAAATTACTGCAAATGACTCCATTTCCTCGCCTTGCAATTAGATTTCATTGCTCCTCACTCCCCCAGCTTGCGCACACGCTGTTGTGTCTTACGTGGCACTTGCATCACAGCAAAACAACTGCCCTGTGTGTCCGGGAGATCAGAGCATCCACAGCCCCAAAACACAGACTGAGGCCTCTCGCAGTCCACCCTGAGCACCGTGGGTGCTGAGCTTTGGTGCTGTGAGCGTGGCTGGGTCAGCCCCAGGCCGTGCAGCCCCTGCTGCAGCCCCAGTGCCTGCAGAGGATGCGCTGGTGGCTGCGGCGCTGCGTGCGCAGCTCAGCCAGCGCGGGCTGCCTGTGCCTGCCAGGGCACATCGTGGGCCCAGGAAACAAAGCCTCATCTCTGAAGGAGTGCTGCCATCCTGCAGATAGATGTTCTGCTGTGAACACATTAAGACCACGAGTCTTTATGTTCTGTGGGTCCACAGAGAGCAGCATAATGAAGACAGATGCATGCTTGGCTGTGTCTCCGTTCCCTCTGGAGGACTGGCAGGACGCTCGTGGTCTCATCTCTGCTGCTGCACCTGAACCTCAGAGGGTGGCAGGATGCTAAAAATCCTCTGTGTTTTCAAGGAACCGAGGTTTTGTGTTGTTTTCCCAGGTAACACTAAGCATTTTCTGTATGCAGGCACTTTTCAGTGGCCAGGAGTGTTTCAGGCCCTGATGTTTTACCCCTAAGCAGCAACTGAGGGTGAGAAAACAGCTCACGGAGGAGACAAAACGAGGGGTTTCTGTACTCAGAAACCCAGATAATAGTGAAATCTCCAGAGTCAAGCTTCAATCCCCCCTAGCAGGAGCCAGGGGCTGCAGTATGTGAAGGAGGCTGTTCCTTTCTTTGTCTCTGGTGTGTGTGTGTCCCATCACCAGATGGAGAGTTGTTCATGTTGATCATATTTCCTTAGCCACAAGTTGTAGTGTCATTGGGGTTTTGTGTATTTTTTGGGGAAGCTGGACCAAATACTGCACAGGGATGTTCTGTATTCTTCAGCCTGGAAATGTTGTGTAAATCCAATTTTTTCAACTGACTTTTTGGGGTAGAAAATGATACTGGAAAAGAAATGGTAAATTAAGCCAGCCAAGTCTAGGAGAACACAGTCTTCTGGAAATTTGCTTACCTTTTGGCTTTACGTGTGCTGATAGGAGTTTAAGGTCTAGCAACACTTCTTTTAATAAAAGCTTGGACAGTGGAATATGGAACTTTGGGTGGAACAAATGAGCCGAAAGTATAAATTCAGTTGTGTGTATTTGACCAAACGTCAACGCTCTAGGCCTGCTGCATCTAATTCAAAGTGTTTTGATCAAGTTAACTGGCAAATAAATCCTACCTCATGGATATAACATTCTTCCTTAAAACTAAACAAAATCAATGAAGTAGTAACATTCTAGTGTAAATACTGAGAAGCAAAAAAATATTCCTCAGTCTAAAAATTTTTTATACCATCCATGCTCTTCTTTGAGCAGATGAGATCTGAAGGAGGCAGGGTTTATCTGAACACCTTGGGGAGGAAAGTTATAGCACTTTTCATGTCTCTTTGGTTTTTAAGAAGAGAGCAGGAGGACTGAAATGCAGTGTTTGTGAATGTCCAGTCCCTGAAATTTCTCACTCATTGATGTCTTGACTGGTTAATTAATTTTTATTTGCTGTATGTCTTCTAAACACGTTTTTATGTGTACATTTCTGGAACACTTGTGTATTTCAAGACAAAAATATTTGTGGTAAGATAGTAAACTAGTATAACCAATTTTTGTCATCAGAAACTACTTTCATGAGGTGTGGGCTCACTCTGGTTTGCTTTGGTGGATGTACATTGCAAACAATATTTTGATGTCTGAGGAATAATTCAGATGAAGGAGAACCAAGCCCTCACTGTGCTTAAAGGGAAGAAAAGTAAATGTTATATACCTCAGAGCTGACAATATTTGTTTAAAATAAACAAGATTTCCCCACCTATACACAAGCAAAAAGTAATTTAGTGAGCCATGAAACTTAAGAAGTTTATTTTTCTCTGGCTTGCCTTTGTGTAGACTTCCCAGTGCCTGATGTTTTGATTCAGCCTGCGTTGCAAGCTGTCTCTCAGCATATGGACTGCTTGTCTGCCCATCTTCTGTTGGACAGCCTATTTATCACAAAACATGGGGAAACTTAATATCTCTCTGGCCTTTCTCCTTTTGTCTGGTTTGGCAAAATTGCCTGATGTGTCCCTGAGTTATTGCAGGTAAGAGTCAGACTGAAAACAGTGTGATCACATCCTTTTCTTTCCTTAGGGAAGAGATGAGGAAAAAAAAAGAATCCTAGTGGTAGCACCATTGCTTCATTCACAGTAGCAGGGAAACACTTCATTTGGAGAAAACAGAGCATTTCTGCTGCAGCCTTACTTTGGGGTGCGCTCACTGGGGGGATTACAGTTTGGTAACCTGAAATGCAGCTCTGACAGAGCTGGAAGTGTGCATCACTGGGAATTCCTCTCATTTTAGCAGTGGACTTCAAGTGCTTTGTAAAGAGAACAGTCCCACAGTGCCCATTCATAAAAGTGAGGCCAAAGGAGGTGCAGTGATTCCTGTGGCCAAGGTCATCCCAGGGGGCAGTGGCAGAGAGAGGATTTGTCTTTGTATCCCCTGAGTCTCCTCCTCTGGCAGTCTTCTGTCCACCAACCCCAAAAGTGCAGAGAGGACTTGAATCACATGAACAGATCAGTTATCTACAAAGTCATGCATATAGATACCAGTCATGCAGAACTAAGCTCTGGCCCCATTTTCATATTGGAGATTAAAGCAGCTCTGCAGAAAGTGTATTTCAACTTTCTGTCTTAAAAATATGCTGCTAATTAGGGATGTAAAGGGGCTGAACTCAGCTACAAGACTGCTGATCTTTCCTAGTGAGACATTGCTGCCAGCATTGTTTGGACTCCAACTAACCCTTCATTGTCTTCTATCTCGTTGAGGTCCTGAGCATGCACAGAAAAAAAAGGAGGATTGATGTCTTTATATTGTCATTTCTGGCTGTCTGCAGGATACCCTTCAGCCATTTTCAGCAGTGCTCAAAAGTATGCTCTGCTGGTTTTAATCTTGTTTTGCTTTCTGTTTTTGCTGGTGGCACTCTTCCATGCCCTGAGACTTTTTTAATTTTTACTTTTGTAGCTGTGCAATTCCACCTTAATAAGTTGGATTCTGCTTCTAGTCTCACCCTTCACAGGGTTATCTTTTTTAATGGGTGAAAAAGTGCATATGCCAGCATTTCACACTACGAGTTCAGGTATGTGATGTACATTGGGGAGCAGTGCTCAGCTTCAAATACCAGTCCTGATACATGAGAGAAAAAGTCAGCAGTCTCCAATCAGCTTTAGTTGGATTGCTCTTCAATTTAAGCACTATGGAATTTGAGTCACAGTTTTTAGCTTGAAGCAGGTTGGATTTTTTTAGAATTATTTTTTTTTACATTTTAGGATCCTCTGGGGGTAAAAAAAATTAATATTTTACATCTTACAGAACAGTATTTTAAATAATGGTTTAGAAAAGATACTGCTATACTGCTGACTCCCAGTAGCATTAGCTATTAAAAAGCATAATAAATCCATTGGAATAAAAATGTTGTAGCAAAGCAAAATATCCTATTTTAATAATGGATTTTGAAGAGTATTGCTTTTATCCATCTACAGTTCTGCTAATAAGCTAACTGCAAAAGATCAAGCTGCTTGCATGTGTTGGGCAATAATAAGCAACTTGAACCACTTTCCAGCAAATATTATAGGCCTCTGCTGTGCAGTGCAGGGATTTCAGTGGGAGATAAGGGATCTCGGCAGTGGTTCTGTCTCTTTTGCCAATCAAAGGCATTTACACTATGTCAAAACAATCAGTGCTTACTGCTCTGCAGTTTCAATTCCCTCTTTTTGCAAAATAAATGGACTTGTGGTTTTGGTACCCACATCCCTTCATGCTGATGTAAATTTATCTTTTCTGTAAATGGGGACCTGATAGATATTTTTGCATAATACCTCTTTTTTTTTTCATTTTTTTTCTTTTTTTTTTTTTTTTTTTTTGGGGGGGGGGTGGGCGGTGTAAAATTGTGTTGGAAAGCAATAGGGACAGAGTCTGGTCGAAAGCCACCCTGACAGCCTGGAATGCCTGCACTGAACAGCAGCTTCTCCACAGCACAGAGGTTTTGTGATGCCGTCAGACACGACACCTGCTGCCCCTGCAGCTGGCGGGAGATGTCTCCGGGATGCCCTTCCTCCCCGGCGGGCAGGGCAGCCCTTCCTCTGCAGCAGCACCAGCCTGGCCGAGGACAAAGCGCGCCGCTCGCGGTGCCTCGCAGCCATGGTTCCCGCTCTGCAGGGAATGCAGAGCTCTGCAGAGCACCCGGGAGGGGCTGCAGCTCCTCCGCCTGCCGGGAACACGCCGCGTTATCCCACGGGCAGCCTCGGGGAGGGTTGGTGCTTGCGGGAGCCGCTGCTGCTGTCCTTGTGCTGGGCTCCGCAGCGCCAGCCCAGCCCTCCCCGCCAGCGCCTCGCTCCCCGGGTCCCCGAGCTGGTGGAGCCGGGGAGGGAGCGCTGCAGAGAGGGACGAGCGCTGCCAAACCCGCCCTGTGACCGCCAGCCACAGCGAAACACTCCCCGAGAAGTCAGCGACTGCTCGGCACCACCGAGAGAGCAAAATACTTGGGCTGCACACACATCCTCACCAGTGAGCTGCAGTGGCAGGATCCTGACAGAAATCCTGACGGGTTTCTGCCCTCCACGTTGGTAGCCACTGGCAACACGGTTTGATAAAGCCCCGCTCTGGCTGAAGAGCACCGAGCTGAATTTTCTGTTCAGTGTTCTTGACCCTAGAAGTCCGGCATTTGTTTACTGGAAAAAACCTCGCAGTTAACATCATTAAAGCTCTGCTGCTCGGTTGGCAAAGAAATGCTGGGCAGCGCAGCTCTGCTGAGGTTGTGCATAAAGAAAGCAATTGTTATTCATTAAGCAGATGACAGCAACGGGAGCTGAGGGGATAAAACTCGAAATCTGAAACCACCTCCTTTAATTTTAGCCATAATTGAAGCGGCTGCCCGTGGTGTTGCTGATACAGGGATCAGATTTGCACGCCATGCGCCGCTCACGCTGATTTCTGTGGCAGGAGCTGCAGCCCGCCCTGGTGCAGGCAGGGATGGAGCTCCTGCCTGATTGCGGGTTAGAGCGGGTACTTGAGAATCTGTTTGTTTCCATCCAGGAGCAAAACACAGGCGCAGTCTGGCTCTCTGATAGACAGATGCTTTAGTCATTAGCGAGGTTTCTGTGACTACAACACTGTGTTCTAGTATGGGTGCTCTTCCCTCTTTTGTTCCTGGTTCAAGGCAGTGATGCTTTTTTCCCTCTTGTGCTCATGCGCTCACTCTCTTCCTCTCCCTCCCTCTCTCTCTGTCTTTGATCTTGCTGATATAGGGGAAAGTATCGGATCCAAATCTGCAGCATATTTAACCAAAACATCCTGTAGAATGGGAATAAATTGCGACTGAGTGCAGCAGCAGGAGATTGCAGTATGGTTGCTTGTACTGCTTGCTTTCTGCTACAACAAAACAGCAGCAATCGCCATGGAGTGCCGGGGTTGTTCTGCAGCTAAATGAGCACGTAGGGACTCCACATTCACAGAGGGCTAAGGTGGCTTCACTGGGTATGGGGAGACTGGGGAAAGCTCTCCTCTCACAGTCTCTAATGCAGGGATTTGTGTGAAAGAGGTAAAATGGGAAGAGATATTTTGTAATGGCAGAGAGGGTCTCATCCTTCACTAAATTCCCTGGAGTTTTTGCCACAGAGTTCAATGGCCCTAAGATAACACTGTCACTTTATATCCAACCTTGTTACAGTACTAGCAACATAAGCCCCAGAGCTGGGGAGCTCACAGCAGCATCAGTGAAGGCAGGAAAAGTCTTGACCTCAGCTGCAGAGTGAAATGCTAGAGTGGG
The DNA here is from genome assembly GCF_021018805.1 of Prinia subflava. NCBI lineage: Eukaryota > Metazoa > Chordata > Aves > Passeriformes > Cisticolidae > Prinia > Prinia subflava. Next base: position 9,461,079 of record NC_086261.1, read on the forward strand.
AGCATTAACAGTCTCTCCTTGAGCTGCTTGGTGCAGATTTATACTGCATGTGTTTGTATGTGTATGCCAACTCCCAAAAGCTATGAAAAGCTTTTTTATGGTTTCCTGTGATGATACATAGTCAGAAGGGATACTTGGATGAATAAAGAAATATGCCACGAAATGGGGAGCAGGTGAGCTGCGTGACAGATGTGTGTTCTGTCCTTTGTTGATTTGGTGCTGCTCCTTAGCTAACAGTATTAAGTGCTGGGAATAAGACAGAAGGCTTAACTCCACTTGGGATATTGCTTAGGAGATCCTCACTGCTTTAGAGCATAGCACATTGTGTGATGTAAGATCCCCAGTCCCTTCTGATCAGCATTCCCTGGTAAGCATGTCTTCATTCCCCCCTTTCCTGATCATTTACAGCTGTTTGCTTTATTTCAAGAGCGATCCTGAGAGGGCTGAGGCAGTAACTGGGCTGTGCTGCTCTGTAATGCAGCCCAGAGCTGGCGCCGTGTTTCAAGTGGCCAAATGAGATTTGCACTCGAGTCCCAGCAGACACTGTTTGTCTCAGTCACAGGAATCCACATTTTTCTGGGGTCTGGTATCTGGACATCTTCCTTGTCACAGTAAAGAGGAGGATGGCTATGGCACCCAGACAGTCGAGGTGTGTTACCTCTCCCTGCACTTGGTAAACTGCCAGCACAGCCTTTTTTGCTCTGACACGTCGATACTTCCATCTTTAAGGAGGCATAAAATGTTTTGCAGACATGTATCTCCCTGACTTGCTATCTGTTTGGAAAGGGAGTTGCAGTGTTTCTACCCTGCAGTCTTTTTATCACTCTCATAATAAGTGTAATACCTGTATTTAAACAATGAATTGTGAGCAAGTAGCAACATTATGGACACTTTCTTAAAAAACAAATAGTTAATGTCAGAGCTCTCAAGTAATATCTTCGACAGCCTTTCCTCTCTGTACTCCTGATGATAAAGAGGACACCAAAAAGCTGTCATGTTTCAGTTCCTCCTTTCACTCAGCTGAGCTAAAAGTCAGTGCACGTGCTCATCATCCACCAGTGCGTATTTTCCTTCTGTGTGCATTTAAATAATAGATTCTCCTTTTATTTATCAAATTATTAGCTTCGTTAAGTACAAGAAACAGGTAATTTCTGTGCCCACAAGGCATGTGACACCTGTGACAATCCTGGATTGTCTCCTGCAGACTGTGCTGGGCAGTGGGTGCATGGTGACACATGGCCCCACCACACACACCCCTGAGGGAAGGGTTTGGAAGGGCTCTCAGATCTCCAGGTTTTGGTGCAGCTTCAGAGCATGTTCCAGTTAGACCTAAAAGGTAGCCATCCATTTCTTCTACAGAAAGGAGCCCTGTGATGTTACAGTTCCACATGTGGCTCTCGTTTCTCCATCCCCAAGGGGTGTCCTTGCAGAAAGAACAAAATGGTTTGAATTCTTACAAAAGCTCATACTCCTTTGACAGCTATGTAGCCAAGCAGATGCTTTACTGTGAAAGAGGACATCCTTTGAAAACAATCTGGTGCTTATTAAACAATAAGAATTCAGTGTTAGGGGTCCTTCAGCAAGAATAGAGAAGGGAAGCACATGTGGGTCTGGCCTCCTGAGTGAAAACCTGCAGGTTCCATCCCTGTGCTCTGCTGAGGAGCAGATTTTGTATAGCACTGTTATGTCAGCACTTTGCTCTCAGTTGCAGTGACATTTGGCAGCATTTGATGTGCTTATGTTGAGACTGAGTTACCTTAGACCAGGCACCAAGCCATTCCCCTGCTCACTGGTGCTGCCCTGTAGATATCTAGATTCATTAGGCTCTCTCTTAGCCAGAGTTCTCTGGACACTTAATTTCACACGCCCACATGTGCTCAGAAGGGCCATTTCACGGAAGGCAGGCTCTTAGATCTTATTTAAAGCTTTGTTATGTTTCTGGTTTATGTGGGTAGGCACCTGGACTCTCTTTTTTCTGCTGCAGAGGACTACAAAATTAGACATAGACATAGTCCTGGGCCTCACAACCAGTGCTCTCACTCAGACATGAGAGAAGGGCTCTGGGCAGTGCTCAGCCTGAGGGGTTTGTTCCAATACCACCTCTGTCTCAGGAGAACACCCTCAGCATCCCTCCTTTCACTGCTCTGCAGCTGTATCCTGAGCAATACGAGGCCAGGATTGAAATGTGAAAGAAGGGAGAGGGTAGAGGTAACCAAAGGCAGTTACCAAGGTGCTGCAGGGGAAGGAGAGTCCCTGGCCCTCCTCCCTGGCATGCATTGCACATTTTACACTCTGTACCACCATCACCACAGGAGCAGCACTGGGACTGTCCAGTTTTCCAGCTGCAGGGTCTCAGAGATACCATCTGTTGCCCATTTGTTGCAGAAGTTATTGAGGGCTCTGTGTGAGACAGGCAGGATTACCCTCTGGGCTTCGATGCCTTTGATGAGGCAGCATCTGAAGTTAACACTTAAATTAAGCAGACTTGATTTTATTGCCTTTGTGTATTACAATGCCCATGAAATCATTAAAACTTTGTGTGTGCTCCTGAGTTTTCTGCTGTCTCCCTGCACCATTTCAGTCAGATGCTGACTTTGTGTGACCTGCCTGCCTGAAGAACCAGCAGCTGTCTTCCCTTCCCAGCCCAGCACACGGTGGGACCTCCCAGGGCTGCAGGAGACCTGTGCTTGCACCTCCAGGGCTTGGGAGGGATTCTTGGATGAGGGACCACTTTTGGGAATAATCCTTTTTCCACTGCTTTCTGTCTTACAGATTGATGAACTTCCTGAAGGAGCCGTGAAGCCTCCAGCAAATAAATACCCCATCTTCTTTTTTGGGACTCATGAAACGTAAGTGAATGAACATGACCTGTTCCTTTGAAAATGTCTTTTTCCACTGCAGCTAACATCATTTTTTCAAATTTTATTGGAACAAATCCTGACTGAAGCCATTGGGAGCCTAGAGATAGGTCCTGCAAGCCCAACTCATTTGTATTAGCAAATGGGAGTGAAAGCTGAAAGTAGTTGGGAATGCTGCTGCCTTCATGGTCTGCCATGAGGTAAACATAAAAGCCTGTGTTTCCTGTACAGAAATGTGTTGGCATGATTTCATTAAAGGGTCTGAAGAAGCCCTGAAGGCTGAAGCAGGAGCAAACATTTTTCCTTGGATGTCCATGACAGCAGAGATCAGGCTCTTGTGTTTGGACATGTTTGAGCTCGTGTCCTGTGTGAGAACTCGTTTGGTAGTTTGTGATAAGAAAGGAAGCAGACCCCAGAGTGTCAGGCAGTCCTCACAGAGCTTTAAAATGTGTGTGCATTCCTGGGAGGTTTGTGCTGGGGATATTGGAGGATGGAGCTCACAGAAGTGACAGAAGAACTGAGCTGGCTGAGCTGATAGGGAAAGAAAGGAATCAGAGCACAAGAGGTAAGTTAGGTCTCATCATAATTGCTACAAAGTACAGAATTTCAAGATTATAATGTACATGTCTCTAGTTTAAGCTGTGTCTGAGGTAGCTAAAAAATAAGTCACATTCCATTTTACATGAAATATTTTAATTTAAAAACTTTTCCTTCCCCATTTGCAGGTAACATGTTTTCTAGAATTCCTTTAAAACTGGAAAAAATGAAATTCTGATGATATTCAAAATTCAATCTTAGAGGCTTGAAGCTTTATTAAAAATTTATTGTTTATTTTTGAATTTTAATAATATTCAAGAATATGATAAGCTCCATAGCTCATACATCACATTTTATTTAAAAAATCTTTAAAGGCAGTTTCTGTTTTATAAAATTCATATTAGCCTCTCTTTAGTTAAAATAGTTCTTCCCATTGCTAGAATGAAGCAACCTGAAATTTTGATATATTGTGGTCTACTAGTACTGTCACAAAATAATCTGAAAAGAATAAAGCTCAAATAAACCTATGATGCTTTCAAATCAGAAACCAAAATGTAATTATTTTTTGAATGGAAACATCATTTTTGAGAAGCATTTAAGAAAAAAACTGACCACTTTTATTCCAAAATGAGTATATCCCAAACTGCTAATCTTTTGTTTTGGATTTTGTGAGCTCATGATCTCACTGTAGTAATTGAAACAGGAACACCATTTGTAGTTCCTACCCTATAAATGTAAAAGCCTAACTGTTAAAAATGAACTGTAGATTGCAGCTCCTTAGTTTTATAGCAGAGCAGTAGAAACTGATACTCTCCCAGTGGCAGTGAATGTATTTCAAGCAAAGATGTAGCCAGTTTTTCAGTGTTTACTTTACATAAAGGGCTGTAGAAACATTTCCATGCATTACTGTTGAGCTAAGGTAGCTCATACAGTTTCATACAGTTTTCCTTTGTTATTTGTGTTAGAACTGTTTGTTTATATTTTTGACAACAAGGAGACATCTCCTGGTATTAGCAAAAGCATAGATAACATAATTTATTCAGTGTAGCATTTAATATTAACATGACATCTGTTAGTTTGGAAATCACTGTTTGGCTTTCAGGTAGAAATGCATTCTTAGCTTTTTTAATTATATAATTAAGATATTTCTCAATATCCAACTAAGTGTGGATCCCATGGTGTCTCACGTGGAGCTGAAGGAAGCTCTTTCCTCGGGGACTTGTCAGCTGATGCCTTTTTAGCAACCAGTTGGCTCTGCATTGGCAAACTGCTTGGCCACTGGGATGATTTAAGTGAATGGAACTTTGCACATTCATAAATGCTGGGCATAAATCAGGCATTAATCTCAAATAATGATTGCAGAAAGGAAGAAATATGATCCTGTGATTAAGGTATTAGACTGAGACTGAAGAGAGCTGGTCTTTCCTCTGTGCTCTGCCATCAGTTTGAGTTTGACCTTGGACAAGTCTTTGTGCCTCAGAAGCCCATCTGCAAAAAAGGGCAGATTCCCAATGTGCTGGTGAGGTTACAACAATAAATGTATTGGACAAGGTGGAGCTCCACAATCCCACAGTAATGGAGCCAGAGAATTAACATGAATTGTGAGGATCATCAGGAAAGTAGGACACTGATTATGGCAAAGGACACTGGGACTTCAGCTCTGGCCATTGATGACACAGAAACTTTACATGTGGGAATGGAGGGGTCTTTTTGCCTTCATTGTTTTCATTTAATTTGTGATTACAATCTGAATGTCACGATGCAGAATACAGGAGATGTAGATACCCAACAAAAAGAAAGTTATGCTTACTTCAGTTTAAAAGTTAAGAAGGAGTTTTACTTAATGTTTGTAGAAAAAGCAAGACAAATCATCACTCTTCCTTTTTTTAATAATTATTTTTCCCTGCACTGTGGTGCTTCTGCCTGAAATTAGTTGGCCCAGTGCGTAGCTGACTTAGGCAGCAGCAAAGCACAAAATCCCTCCTTTGCTGTGCTGTCTGAAAAACTATTTGGCCACAAGCACCCTGTGTGTCTCATTGTTTCCTTGTATTACTCATCTGCCTATATTCATCCATTGTTTTTTGTTCTTATATGAAATTATAAGATTTTTGGGAAAGAGCGTTTTTATTGTGTTTGTGCAGAATTTAGCATGTGGGGGGCTAATTCCAAGAAAGCAGCCCCCAGGCTTACTGGCAGTATAGATAATAATAAATGCCACTGCTTTTTCTATCCCATAGTACAAGGGATCCATTTTGGCTCATGGGTCCTAGGCATTCCTTACATGCTTAACTTTTCCTGTGGCATTTTTTGAGGCCTTTCTGGATTTATAACAGGATTGGAAGTTTGGTCCCTTGCTATCGCAAGCAATGACATCATAAACTGTTTCATCAACTTCTGTAAACTGTTCAAGTGCCAGTTCCCAGCAGCAGTTAATAAAAGAGAGATGTTTCAGTTGTTTCTAGAGGTACCATGATTTTACTACATCAAGCATCAGGATGGTGAGCCAATCCATTAAATCAGACTCACAGCAGTAACTCAAAGACAGTGTGAGAAATAAATAAAACTAGAAAAGAAAATATGGAATGAGCAAAAGGATAGGGAAAACATTTGCACTGTTAATGTTTCTATTTTTTTTGAAGAGGAGAATGATAAGTGCTTTTTTGAATGTTACCTCTGTTAAAATGCAGCGCGTTCCTGGGGCCCAAAGACCTTTTCCCATATAAAGAATATAAAGATAAGTTTGGGAAATCGAACAAGCGAAAAGGATTTAATGAAGGCCTGTGGGAAATAGAAAACAACCCTGGAGTAAAGTTTACTGGATATCAGGTAAATTACTTTCACACCTATTCCTCTTTCTCTTTCTTGTTTTCTTCTTTTACTGCTTGTCAAAGTGAGCATTTTAAGAGTGATGTGTAAGGTTCTGGTTTTGATGGAGCAAGAAAGTTTCACAGCTCTGGTAATTGTGCAATGTAAAGACAACTGTGGTCTCACACTCTGTGACAAATGGAACTTTAATCATACTGCAGAGCCTTTTGCTTTCTATGATATTCTGGGGTGGTGAAGTGGAAAATTCTGCAACACATTTAGTCAAATTAAAAATGGATGGTTTTATTTACTCCTGTACAAACATGAATAATTTCTGACTACTTCTTTCTGTTGTTTATTTTTATGTCAGGCTCTGTGTATTTTACACAGACCTTAAGGTCACTGCACTTTTGATTTTTACATTGCTAATGTGTAACACAGTGCCAAAGCTGAGAGGAGTGAGGATGTGGAGGGTTAAGCTGCTGTTAGGAGACAGTGCTGCTGTACAACAGCTCTCCCTGTTGGGTGTCCAGAGCAGAAAATCAGTGAAGCTACAGGGGGAGAAGAGTAGTTGGTGGGCTGTATAAAACAAAGAACTTTTCTCATTAAAAAAATGTGGTCCTTTGAAGGCAGGAATCACCTCCAAAAGGAGGCAAACACCTATTACATTATTATCACAAAAGCCTACAAGCCAGAGATACAGACCACCTGCAGAAAAGCTGCTGCCTCTCAGTTCCTGTTTCATATTTTCAGCCCTACACATGTTTTGCATACACTTGGGGATTTTTAAAAAATCCAGTGAATAGTCTGTGGGAGATGGGCTGTCAAAGAGTGCTCAGCCTGCTGGTCAGGGTTTGCTTTTCCAAAAAACAGAGATCTTGCCCTTTGAGGGGAGTGTTAACAGCCAGCTTCTCTCACAAAAACCAGTCTCTCCTATTGCAGCCAAAGTCTAAAAGTTTCAGTATTTTTTTCCAAAGCAGAACATGCCAGGTCTCTCCACTGAGCAGCTCTTACCTCTCCTGCAGCAAACACATTTTTGTTATCGGATCTTCTGTTTCTGTGTAAACCCTTCAGAACTATCCCAGAGTCTGCATCTGATAGCTGAGTTCAAGTGGTGACTGAGAAAATTGCCTTTGCAGCCCTTTTTCCTGATAATTACAAAAATAACCCGAGCTCTCCCTAACTACAGCTGTCCATTTCCACTATTTCTATCTTCAATGCAGAACAAAAATCAAGTAATAGGTATTAGTGATATGTTTATTGTTTATGTTATTGTTGGTGTTATTTTAAAGGCAATTCAGCAACAGAGCTCATCAGAAACTGAAGGAGAAGGAGGAAATACAGCAGATGCCAGCAGTGAGGAGGAGGGTGATCGGGTAGAAGAGGATGGAAAAGGAAAAAGAAAGAATGAAAAAGCCGGCTCAAAACGGAAAAAATCCTACTCTTCAAAGGTTATCTTCTGAGTTTCCCTGTTGTTACCCGTGGGCATTTATAACTGGAATACTGTTCACCTCATGGAAATTTCTTCTTCCTGCTTTAGCACTTTGATTCTGATACCATAACAGTGGAGTTTAAACAGGCAAAGAGGAGTGCTCTCACTTTGTGAGCAGCCTTGGTGAGACACCAGGTGAAACACTCTGCCCTGCTCTAGTGCCCACTGAGAAGAAGGTGAAACTGTGGGAAGGAGATCAGAAGGGCAGGAAAGAACACCCATGCAAAGATGGATTGATAGGTTTGGTCATCTCAGGTCTCTCCCCAAGAAGAAGGAAAGAAGCCTTAGAATTGGGCCTCCTGAGAGTCATGAGTTCAGGTTTGGTTCCTGCCCAGGAGAATTGAAGGTTCCCTCTCCCATCTCCCAGAAAGATCTGATAGGGTCAGATGTGCTCAGCTGCTCCTCTTGTAGCTGAGTGTAAATACTTCAGTCCAGGATACAGAATGGGAAGGAGGAAGAATTAATTCATTAAGCAGGGAGTAGGATGCTCAATTTGTAGATCTAAGACCTGCACTGTAGTACCTACCAGCCCTGTTAATGTCTTAAGTATCAGTGCAGATCAGGAAGCTAAGGGTAATGAATGTGTCTGTCTCACAGTGGCTGGTGAACACAATCCCCTGAGAAGTGACACCTTTGGGCTCTCACTTGGCACCTGGGTGAAGGGGAGCAATATTGTAGTCACTTCCTCTGGTTCTGCGTGTGCCTCCAGGGCTGCACTTCACCTGAAAAACTGTGGAAAGTATGGCAGAGTCAATTTATTCACATTCATGTTATTCTTCTCTGAAAGTAAAAACTAATTGAAATGAGAAGAAGCAAGCAAACAATCTGATCCAGGCACAGTTTGGGGGAGAGTGTGAATTTTTGTGGTTGATCCACCAAACAAAATGTATTTTCACCCCTTTTGTGTGTTTTACATTAGAAACTCAGGTCTGGTCTACCATCTTCTTTCCAGCAGACTCTGGGCAAACAGAGGATTATGAAAATGGTGGCTTAATGCCACAATTTATCCTTTTGTACTGTAGAATTGCATAACATAAAGGGAACAGAAAAGATCTATTGGTTCCACATGGCTCTAATGTTAATATATTAAAGCTGACAGCACTAAAAAAAAAGTATGGAAAGCAGCTCTGCTAATGCTACTCTCATTTTACATCTCTGTATTTAATCAAAACTTTTGTCAAGCTGGCACCATCTGTTTCATTAACTAACAAAACCTACAGGTGACCCAACACTAATACCCAGCTCCTATTACTGTGTCTGTCTTTCAGTCAATTGAGCTGCCAACCTGTGCTGAACACAGAATTTCACACAAATTTCCTTCATTGGTGGCAGTAACTCCAGCAACTTCACCTGAAAAATGCTTTTCACCCCACGTCCACCCCAATATTCACCTTGAACAGGGAAATGCATGATCAGACAGCATTCCACATACATTTCAGGAGTATCTTTCTATGGCTGAAGCTCAGGTTTTAATTTTAACTTTGTTGTTGATCATTTTAGAAATCCTCCAAGCAGTCACGGAAATCTCCTGGAGATGAAGATGATAAGGACTGCAAAGAGGAAGAAAATAAGAGCAGCTCTGATGCTGGGGACGCAGGCAATGACACAAGAAACACTTCTTCAGATTTGCAGAAAACCAGTGAAGGGGTAATCTTCTCTTCCTGTCATTCCCTTCCCATGCAGTTTGCTCCCGGGGGCTTTGGAGCCAGGGGTGACCTGTGTGTACCACGTGCCACCTTCTTGGGTTACATGTCAGTGCTCAGAATGTGTCTAGAACAGAAACATGGACTTGGTGCCTGCAGTGGTACAAATTTTGCTCTAGAGACATGACTAAAAAAGAGCATTATTTTTGTTCTGACACTTGGATAGATGTCAGCTGAGAGGAGCTACTGAAAACCATGAGCTGGAATGATGCAAAATTGATGTGAGAGCAGAATCAGACTGTTTGCATAATGCATGTTGGCTCACTGACAGGGGGAGCCTGCTTACCCTTTCACACTTGTTTAATTTGTGCAGTCCCAGGGTCTTCTTCAGAGTTCACGAGGGTTCATGAGCAAATTGCAGACTCTGCACACTGCAGGTTCCAGGGCAGCTGCTGCCCTGGGCTGTGACCTTCCCAGGACAGGATATACAGTCTGCTCCAGAGCAGCTTCATGCAATCTCCTGGAGTGTTTGTGCCAGTTGTGTGTTCATATCAATATTTCTGTGTTGTGGACACAACAACGAGATGGGAGGGCTGCTGAGCAGGGGGATTAGCATGGCAGCTGGTTCCTCAGCCACCTTTAACAACCCCAGCTATCCCTGAGCCTTTGGAGCAGCACGAGCCTCTCTGCTCCAGCACTTAGAGCTCCAGCTCAGAGCCAGTCCTTGTGCAGTTCCCATGCCAAGGCTCTGCCACGTGGGCAGCAGCCGGGCTGGGCTGTCACAGGAGCTGAGTGACACGAATCCCCAGGTGTGAGGGGAGGCCAGCCAGCACAGGCTCTCATCTGACACTGCTGAGGTGTCCTGGCACCCAGCTGCGTGCTCAGCCACAGCCCTGTCTCACAAAACACAACCTCTGGGGAGCTGCTGCTGTCTCCTGCTAAAAAACTCCTCCCAGAGCTTCCTTCCCCCATGTCTCTCTGCAGTGCAGTGTAGTTGTTTTGTGACTCTGCTTTCCAAAGACCTTGGTAGGTGGCTCATGGGGTCACAAGGAAAAAGTGCTCTGAGTATCTCCCGTTCACTCTGAAGAAGCTGCTGGCTGGAGCCAGAGACTGATGCAAGGAGACACTGCCCAGCTGTGCCCTCCCAGCCTCGCACCTACAGAGTGTCACAGGCCACTGAGGGTGGCCCACGTTCTGCCTAGTGAACCCTGGGACACTTCCATGTCTTCAGACAGGTATTTGAGTGAGAAAACTGTCTGTAAGATGCACCTGAGGTAGCAAAAGGTTCAGCAGGGCTTGCTGTGTTTCCCATGTTTGTGGCAGTGACAGGGGATATGTATGTGAACTTCAGGCACATTTTCCATGTAAAGACAAAATGCTTACTAAGTTAGGTCAGTCACAGACTAAGTGGCTAAAACTTCACACAGGATGTTGGCTTTGTGGCTGTTGTCATTCATGTGGCTCTTTCTTCTGGGTGTGACATGCTTGTGACATGCTTGGGAGGTAGAGTCCAGCATGCTACAACATCGTGGTGCTTCTCAGCATTTTTAGGATTACAGATATTTTAGCCTCTGTGCTGAAATACTGAAATACTGAAATACTGAAATACTGAAATACTGAAATACTGCCAACAGTCTCATCCTTCCTGCCAGCACCAACTTGAAGAGATCCTCACAGTCAGCAGTGTCATACCCATAGGGTGGTGACTCTGCTCTGACTTCTGCACCCCCAGCACTCAGCCTTGAAATCACACTTGAGCAACCAGTCTGTTACTAGCTCTTGGATGCTTTTCATATTATGGAAAAGGTGGAGTTTTAGTAATATGGATTAAAGAGACAATGGGGATGTGATTTTAAGGGCAACTTGAGACAAAAGCACTGATAAGTTTGGAAAAGTTCCCATCCTGATCCACGTATTTCACCTTGGCCATTTCTGGTGCAGAATCATCATTTCACACATGAATCTCTTCAGCGTTTCGTTGAGGTTTTGTCAGTAGTGCAATTCTCTTTGAGGGCCAGGAGGGGACACTCCATCTCCTACTCAGAGCCAGACCAAGTGTCATTTCAGAAGACACAGGTACTTGGGGGAAGAGTAGCAGGTTCTTTTTCAGTTGTTAAACAGCCAGTCCGGATTGGAGCTGTCCTGCTGGACACCCAGACTAAGGCTCTGCTGCAGAGCATTGAGCTCCTCCAGCCCACACTCTTGGACTTCTCTGCTGTAGAAAGGAAGGTTGAGAAACACCGACATGTACCTGCAGGACTGGGATATGATCCTTCTGTTCACACACATGAATTCAGAAGAATGTCTTGATCTGCTAAAAGACACCACCACAGATGAGATAATGGTCTCTTTGGAATCACTTAGCTGGTGAGAAGAGCCCTGGGCCAGCAGCAGGCAGTGTGAAGAGGATGGCCTTCCTCCCCTGCAGTGTGCAGGACCCAGCACTGTCCCCAGGACATTGGTGTGGCTGTGGGATGGCACCAGGACCCTGTGGAATGGGCACGGGGAGCTCCTCAAAATACGGTGTAGAAAGATACCCTGAAGGCACAGACAAGCAAAACAAGGGGTTGGGGCCCTGATTTCAAGGACATCCATTCCCTGTTTCATTCCCATGGTTTTGCCACGGTGACTTGAGAGCTGCCTGCTCATGGAGGCTGGGCCACCTCTGGAAGGAACAGTTGGCTTGGCCACCCTACCCAAGGTGCTCCCCAGGGCTGAGAGTGCCCTGCCCTGCCCCTCCCAGGCCACAAAACGTGCAAGAGTTGCCTCGAGGAAACAAGATTTCTCTTAATAATACTACTAATAATGAGGTAGTAATGACCTTTTATAATGCCAGGACTGTAGGCTGAAGACACATTTCCTCAGATCAGATGCAATCCTGCCTTTTAATCACACCCTTACCCTCAGCATTATAGGGATCTTCTTGAAGGGCTAACAGCCAAAGTCAAATGATTGCAGGAGCACCTTCACCTATATTTTTTAATGAAAATTCTAACCTCCAGGTGGTAGAGGTAAGCTTGAAAAAGTGATGGCATCCTGAAGACTCAAACCCAGAGCAAATAAAAGTACTTTCAGAGCTATTATATTTTTTTTCAGTCAATTTCATACTGTTCGAGGGTTCAGCTTGTGATTTCCTTTTTATCCCTTGGGTAGACAAAGGTGCTTTCTTTTTTTATCTCCATCCCTTAGTTTCTGAGCTATTCTTGAGTACTACAGGCCCTCTCAAGAAAGAGACATTTCCTCAGTCCCAACCATGGTTGGTAATTGTGTCCTGTCACTGCCTGCTTTTCAAGCTCTTTCCCTAACTGCTGTTCTTTGATTCCTTCCCCAGACAGATGCAGAGCCTGAGCCTCAGGGTTAATCATCCAATATTGATTAACTAATAGTGTATTAGCTAAGACACCACAGAGTTTGCTTAAATCTTGAGTCACAGAATCTCCCCAGAACTGTTCTCTGCTGTTAAATACCACATTGTTTCGACTTTCTCAGAATACCACGTAAAGAGAATTTTCTGGTGGGAAGGTATTCCTGGCTCTATGTTGTTTACTTTATGGTATTAAATTAGCTCATAAATCAGTGAATTCATGGCAGCAGATTTACATTCCTCATTTAAATCTCTGATGACTTGTATCTTTGTTTCTTGGCTGGCACATCTCTGAATCTTTGTAACTGAACACCTTAAATGCTTTTTACTATTACTTTCTGGATGGTCCCGTACTCATGTTGGAAAGCTGGCTGTGGTTCTGGCCTTCTTAGAGAGTGTTTGAAGGTCAGGGTCAGCACACAGGGTATGTGGCAAGTTTTCATTTTGGTATTCACTGTTTTAGTGACAGCCTGGGCAGTGTGTTGGTGAAGGAGGCATTTGTTTGGTGTTCAGGTGCAGGAGGTGAATGATTTGACTGTCTTCAGAGAAAAACAAATTTGCTGGAAATGAAAAACATTTTCTTGCTCCTGGTACAGCCTGAATATTAAAATGGAGTAAAGGGCTGTGATCCTTTTACTCACACTGACAATCAGTTACCAACTGAGTCAGTGGATCTATTTGTGGAGGCAACTGCCAGTATGAATAAGGGGATCGAAATCTGGTCCAAAATGATTGCCATCTGACACCATTGCATTTGGGAGAACATATTTAAAACAGCCTGTGTCCACACTTTTTTTGTTGTGGAGTTCTTGTGGGGTGGCAACAATCCCAGTTACTGCTGTCAAGTACAAGTGTAATGACCAAACACAGGTTCACTGAGTCCTTCTGATGTGGTTGGGAGATGTTTGGTTCCTTAGCTCTTCTTTACTTACCAAGAATAACATTGTTCAGGCTGCATAACAGGTTTAGGGGGTTATCAGCACTGAAAGCATAGCATCTAGGGCTCAGTTCAATGTAAAAGCATTTTGTACAAAAAATGAAAACAAGTATGTTTTTCTGTCTTGATTTTCTTTTCCTGCAATTTCAGGCATGCTAAAATCTACCCTTCAAAGCAAAAGATAACATTTGTAAGAATGTGTCTAATTATTACACAGTAAAAGATTCTATGTTAAAATCAAATAGTGGCATAGTATATGATGTAAAGAGTTGTGTTGTCTGCTGCCTTCCAGTGGCTCAGGATAACAGCACTGCTGGCTAAGGACGTGGGACATAATTCAGAGGAAGCATAAATGTCTGAATGCAAGTTGAGATTAAAGCAGCCAGTGCAGATGAAATATCTGCAGCTCTGTGTATATCGAATCCTGTAACCACTTTGACCTCAAACCAACATGGAATAGCAACTGCTGTGCAGAGCAAGTAAACAATGATCCTTCTACCCAGGCAGTTTTAAAGTACAGGATGGATGAATTAGTTGCCAGACAGTGTTAAGGAAGAAATTTGCAGTCCCAGAAAAGCAGACGGCAGTGCGTGGATTCAGTTTTGTTCCCCGCTCTGTTTTCTCTGCGTTTGCGCTCACATCAGTCAGACGCTGCGCTCTTTCCTTTGTGTGCAGCAGCGCTGGGCAGCACGGCACACGTCGTACCGTGGCGTACAGTGAAGCTGAGACTTGTTCAAACAAAGATGAGCGCTGATCTGTTTCTGGAGAGACGCGAAACCATGGAGACCGCGGGCTGTGCCTGCTCTGCGCATCCCGCCCGGCGCCGGGAGCGGGCGGAGCGGCCGCGCTGCCCCCGGGGCTCTGCCCGGGCACTGCTGAGCCCTGCGCGGAATGTGTGCCACGATGGAGCCTGGCACTGCGAACCGTGACAACCCAGAGCATGACTTGCATCATCTTTGTTGTCCCTCCTGTGCCACGCTGTGGCCCCACAGCTGTGACTGTGAGACAGTGTGGAGGGGAAGGGATAATGTTCTCAGCACCCCATGGAAGTGATCCTACCCAATCTTCTGGACACAGCCCAGAAGGGAATTGTGGTTAATAACTGCAAAGGTTTCATACTCCAAAAGGACATCTTTCTGTACTGGATCAGAGAGTTACAGCATGGGAACCACTGAGTTACCCCATCCTGGCTGTCAGTGCTGGGCAGCAGCTTCCAGGGGGAACCTCAGCAGAAGGCAGGGTCTGACTGATCACGTAGTGGTTTTAATGGTGTCTGAGTGTGAAGGGAAAGGAACAGCAGTGAACCTCCCCAAGCAGCTCTAAGTATGATCTCACTGACTGCAGCCAGAGAGAGGCCTGTGGTGTGCTGGATGGGCAGCACATGGTTGCACCTTTTGGGGGAGTCAGGGCTCTGGTAGCTCCTGTAAACCCTCCTGCATGCCCCAGCACTTGCTAATAACCCAACTGTGTGTCCTTAGTCAGGATGTAGCAGCACCTCCCACACGGAAGGCACAAGTTTCCATTTTTACTGTTCACAAGCCACTTGTCACAGCAGAGAGCTGCACTGACCCAGCCCAGGGAAGATCCTGCAGTGCTGTAGGAGAAGGGATGCCCTGGCCAGGGCTGGGTGCTCATGGGGCACTGCACGCTGTCATGTTGCTGGCTAATGTAACCTGTCCCAGGGCCATCAGGTGAATTTTGCCATCTCTGCTCAGTTTGGGGAAACTGAGACTTGCAGATATTTATCATGAGGACGATCTGATCCTGGTCCTGCTAATGTCAGGGAAAGCAAGAGCTGACCTTGACTCAGCTGTGGAAGTGGGAGTTCCTTCCTTTTCTGTCATCACCTTACAGTGAACTGGAGCCAGACTGTTTCCTGTTCAGAGGCAGCATTTGGATCCCTTAGTGATGAAAATGTTTATCTTTGCTCATGCTTGCTAAGCTTTCGTGCATTTGAACAAGAACATTTGTTCTTGTGGCTGGACACCCAGGAATGCAGCAGTACCTGAGCACCTCATGAAGCCCATCAGTGATTTAGTGCAGTGGAAAAACCCAAAATTTGGTTGTGCCTGAAGTGTCCTACAAGGTTTGTAATGGAGTGGCTGGGGGAAAAACCCACTCACATACATCACTGGAGCTGCTTACTGAATACAGCCCTAAATGTTTACTTTAAAACTATGCTCATTACTGTTTTGTAGTGATATGTTTTGTTGATGTAACAAAGCAGTTTTCTTTAGAAAAAAAATTATTTAAACAGACCAGGTGGTTACTTGTACCTGTGACTTCGAGGTGTGGAAATATGACATCAATTTTATCAAGTTTGATGCAGCATATTATTTCTTACATTAAATGTGACTTTTTTCTCTTTCTCTTTCAGACTTAACCAACATAATGACTGCTGAATATTAAGGGAAAACACAAGAAGGTTACATGTTTGGTTGTCTAATATTCTTGGATTTGATATGAGTCACCACATCTGTTCATTAGTACCATCAACAGCATCCCAGTTTGTATGCACATTATTCACATTCCTATCTGTTGTGTTTGCAGAAATGACATTTTTACCCTTTTTTCTAAGGGTTACTTTTTGATTTTCATATTATTTGGTTGCATGAAGTTGCCCTTTTCCAGTGGCTGAGGTTTATGAAGATATTGCATACTTGAACATGTTTTAGATTCCTTTTCTAGACAGAAAAGGCATAACTCCAAATTATATCATTCTAAATCAACATTTTTTAAACGCAACTAAATCTTAGAAATGAGTCCCCTCCATACAATGCTACAATAATCTTCCACGTACAAATATAATTTTAAATTTTCCTATATCCATTCTCTCTTGGGTTTTGATCAGTTTACAACATAAAAGAAAAATTCTTCTTCAGTTGAAATCACCAAGTTCAATAATGTAATAAAATACCTTTCCTTATTAGAAGTACCTAGCTAGTTATACTCTTAATACTTCTCCAAACCATGATGTAATGTACACTATCTGACTTAGTTCCTATATGTGGAGTTAGTGAAAGTCTTTTTGTGTTTCTTTAGATTAATACAAGGATTTTTCCAATGCCAACACAATTTGAAATCATTCATTTGGATGCTTTCCATTTTTAAGCTTACTGTGATATACAGCCCTATGGGAAACCAAAACAAAACATCAATTTTAAATAACGAAAGGCTTAAAAAAGGATGCTGTCATTCTGGCTTTTTTTTCCTTTTGGAAATAGAACTAGACTAGTAAGTAAGCATTCCAAATCCATTACTCTGTGTACATTATTGTTGCTATTGTGATAATAGAGATTTTTATTTATTTTTATGCCAGCTTTTATTGTGAAAACATATTTAGTCTGGTTTTATCAATCCTTGTTATGCTTGTCCTTGAAACATCTTTTGCGTATTCAAGGTTTGTAGTTGATGAGTTTACTGTAAAAAACTAAAAAAAAAAAACCACAAGGGAAAAAAAAACCACCAAAACAAAACAAAAAGGAAACAAAAAAAATGTATTGTTTTTACAGAATAAATTTATTGGAATGTGTATTGGGAGTAAGGTTTGAGGTTGTAAGCAACTAAGTTAGCGTCATATTTGGCTTCATACGTGTAATAATGTGAGGTATTAATGTAAGTCAAGTATTAAAGCAAAACATTCTGTTAACATGAGTTGACCATAATAGATACAAGTGCAGGTGAGATCTTTATTTTTTCTGTACTTTGCCTTTTCTGGATAACAGGAGGTCATTAAATTCACCTTGAATGTATTCAAAGTTTCTTTAAAGACATCAGCAGTAACACCAGAGGCTCAGATACCGTCTGTGAGCCGGCACGTCCTGTGGCAGCACCGGGGTTGTTTCCCTGGGAAGAGGCACTGGGATGGAGCTGTCCCAAAGCCTCAGGAGCTGCTCCAGGGGTGCTGGGTGCCAGCAAGCACTGCCTGAGCTGTGCTCTGGTTGTTTTGGACCTGCCCCTTTGGCTGGAGGTGTAAAACCTGGGGCCTCTCCTCTGACTGCTGCTGGGAACTGCACGGCAGGAGAGAGCTACAGCCTGAATTTCTCAGTGCCCTGAAGGTCCCCTCGTGCAGGGTGCAACACACAGGCATGTGAACTGCTTCCTTGTTACTGATTAGGCTTAAAAATAAAACTCTTTCAATCAAAACACCAAGAAATCAACACACCCAAATAAAGTGTTTCCAGTTAAAATGTATCAGCTAGTTTCATCTGTGAGAAAGGCACTAGGTGTACTGCTTTCAATATAAATACACACAGAAGGCATAGAAATAGCTGTAATTGCAAATAGAAACATAAGCTGCCCAAACCAAGGTCGCTGTGTTTGCTGCTGCTTGTTTCTGAGCCAGCAGCATTAGCAAAAGTAGCTGCAGAGACACAGCCAAAACCCCTCCTCTCTGGAAACACACGAGCCCTCTGTGCCCAGCCCACGAGTGCTGCTGAGCACCTGAGCAGCTGAGCAGTCCTTGCAGGAGTGAATCCTGAAGAGAATTAACAAAACTATTCACTTATCAGATACGGAGTCTTAACCATAAAAGTTGATTGCTTCTTAAAAGATTTCTTGGGATTTTTAACAAGGTTGACCCACAAGACAGACTTTTTTGACAAATAAAACATGTGCATGTGACAGAGTTATGTATGTTAATTTTTCATGCTTCACAATGCTGACCTTGATGTTGTGCAGTGGCTGTGTGCAGGGACTGCTAGCACTGCTATTCCTCTGCGTGCGGAGGCTAAACACTGACATCATTATTATTATTATTTAACTTCAGTATTTCTAAAACTGTCAAAGCAGCTCACTTAAAAATAGCTGTGGGAACTGGCAATCCACTGCCACGCAAAGTCACAATGTTGAGAAGTGGTGCTAAAGGCAGTCGTCTTTATTTTCCCCTTTTCAGTAGGATAAACAAAGCAGGCCGTGCGACTACACAGTTGTGCAATTTCACACATCTTACATTTGGGCTCCATTTGAGCAGTTCAGTTACATCCCAACCCAGTTATGTACATAGCCAAGGACAGGAGCTGGAAACAGTTCTGCTATTCTGTCTTTTCTTCTTGTTTTGGTTTCATAAAAAACTCTGGCTTGTTGACACACCTGTAAGCGAACAGCTGGGGAAGAATCCCATACATTATGTTCAATATCAGGAAAAACTCTTTTGCTTCTTCAGGGACTCTGTAGATGTAAGGAGTTCGAGCATGAAGAGAAGCACCAATATGGGAAAATTGAGCCTGTGGTGTGTATATAACACATATATTAAAAAAAAGGTAAAGTTGATGTATATTTTTGGAAAGATGGCATAATCTGCATGCAAGTCTGCATCTCCAGTGACATTTTCCAAGCCAGCCCTTATTTCAGAATTATCCATCATACTTTTGCACAGTGGTATAAAAATACAATCTAAACTAAAATCATTAATGTCTTGGTGTATGAGGCATAACAGGAACCATCAGTGGCATGGTAAAGAGGTTTGTTTATGCACATGGTGGCACTGATCTTTTCATCAGGATTCCACCCTGGCTTTCTGGATCATAACTTGTGCTACAGAGCCCATGATCCTTCCCCAGAAAAGTGGCCACATCCTGCAGAGCCCAGTCAGGGGAGGGCTCTCACCCACCTGCCTGGGAGGGGTGTTGGGAATTCAGCATCAGTGGGAGCAGCCAGACACTCACTGAGTAAAATGGGAAAGGAAAGTCTTGGAAGCTATGTTAGTTCTGGTTTGGGTTTAGATTCTTTAATCTTATACCCAGATTGCTCCAGACTGACCCCAGAGCTCCTGATGATTTCAGAAAATGTCTGCAATGTTTGGGTTTCGGGCTGGAGCCGTTCTGAAGTATAGACTGAGCATACAATGAAGGTTATAGGCACAGACAAGCTCGCTGGCCTGAAGCATATTTTTAGCATAAACAAACATTTAAAGATAGAAGTGTCAGGATAGTTGGTGTCTTTTGTTTCCATCTGTTACCTGCTATTTCAAGCCACAGCTCATTCACATTAACTATTGTGTGTCCAATTTTTTTATTACTATTTAGTTAGTTAGCAGTGGAGGAGATCTGAGAAGATAATCATCAATTTGATCATAAGGAGAGCACTGGGACACCAGGATTTTAGGAACACAGAGGAGAACACTACACACAAATCACATCCTCTGTTCTGGCTTCAGCAGGAGTAATTTTGGCCTCACAAGGAACATGGTTCTGGTCACAGCAAAGTAGAAGGGGAAATAAAGTGCAGGTGTTTCCATACACCACCCTACAAAAGGTTAAACTGAGACCATCCATCAAAACAGAAATGGAAATTGGTTTTCAGGTGATTCCAACCACCTCAACTGAATTGGGAGCGCTCATTGAGCAAACCTGAGCCAGGAAACAAAATGATCAACAAAATCAAATACAACCACACTTGAGCAGAGTGCCACTTAGCATGTTTCTGTAAATAGCTATTGCACAGCAAACAGATGTTCAGGGGCACACTGTCAGCAGCCTTTTTGCACTGGCCTGGTCATTCACTGTGTCTCTTGCAGCCCGTTTGTTCTCCCCTGCCTCAGGCAGGCCCTGGGAGGGCTCAGATCCCTCTGCCCCTCCTGGTTGGAGCCTCCCCAGCCCAGGAGCCAGGGCAGCCCAGCAAAGCCCTCCCGCAGCACAGGGCAGCAGCCTCCCGGACAGACGGACAGACAGCTGCCAGCAGGCAGGAGGTTCGGGCTGTCTGGTGTTCCCCCAGACACTGAGAGCCTCTGGGCTGCATTTTAGAGCTTTGTCTGGGGTGAACAAGCTGCAAAGCTGCTCTTTCTCTGTGGAGGATTGTGAGGCCTGTCTGCACGAGTGGCCAGCTGTGCATCAGAGTTAGTTGATAATAAATTTCTCATCATTCATTGTAAACCTTGTCAGGAGCTGTAAGGGAATGCTTCTGAGAGATCCAGAGCTCCCAGAGCCTTCAAGAAGTATCTAAGCCTTACTGTGTGGTCTTGTCTCTTACAGGAGTTGTGGCACACTAGTGAGCATTAATTGTTGTAAACTGAAAAGCAGTAACGTGATGTCCTGTCTGTAGCCTACAAAGATTTTTAGTAGTTAATGATGCACCATATAATGAAGTTATTGTTTATTAGACTTGTTTTGCACAAACACATGGCTTCTTCTTCCATTACCAAGGAGGATATTTAGGTCTGTAAAGCCTTTATGTTTTCTTTAATTTATTTGATTTGCCTTTGTGAAAATTGTGTTATGTCTTTAATCTCCTGTGTTTCTCTTCCATGACTGTTCTCTGCTGCTACTTCTTTTTTTTTTTCCTATCCCCTCTTTTTTTTCTTACTCAGAGCAGGGGATATAAGCAGATCTCTCACTCACTAGTAGCCCTTCCTTCACGTACCAGGTGGGCTGGCACCACACCCCTAAATCTGAGCTGTCAGTCCCTGCAGAGCTGCAGGAGCTGGTGCTCAGTGAAAGAAGCCTTGAGTCTGTTGTGTTACCTTGCTGTGACTGGGGTCTCGCAGCAAATAAGCCATTCCTCGGTGCTTTCTGTTACTGATCCCCTCTCCAAGTGGAGAATTCTGAGCCTCCAACAAACCCCTGAGCCTTGGGTGAGAATTCAGCCAGATGAGATGCTGCAGGTAACCTTCTAAGGTGGCCTTACATGCCAAACATCCAGCCTTTGTCACCCCCGACGCCTTGGCCACTGCTCCTCGGGCATTCCCAGCAGTTGGAAGCTGCCTGGTGCTGGATGTGGCACTGCCCAGCTTGGCAACTGCACTCTGTGTCTGCCTGCTTCTCACTGACCTGCCTGTCTGTGTGAAGCAGTCTGGATTTGGACTTCTCACAATATTTTTTGCCTTGTTGCCTAGTCCTAGGCAATATTTCAAGTATTTTTTTACCCTGCAGTTAAGGACAGAGAAGGACCCAGGAAAAGGTTAGGAGTCCTTCTTCACTCTGTGCCTTCTCTCTAAGACTGACTAAAATCAGGCAAAGACTATAACTTTGGAAGGGTTTGGACCTGGTCTCATGAGCCTAACAAAGCCATCAAATAGAGGGGGAGTAACCTAAAAAATACATTCCTTGGTTTTAGAGTCTCTGGTAGACAAGAAGCACTGCAGAAAGGAGCCACCAAAAATGGCAAGGTTATGGAAAACACTCAGAGGGAGCAGAGGTTAACTTTCTACATTTGAGAAAACAGAGAAATGGGCTGCAGAGAGTTGGTGAGAGTGATTTTGGCTAGCAAGGCTGTGGCTCTTGGTCCCTTCTCACGTGGCTCACTCACATAGGGAAATGCCAATTTCATTCAATTCAGAGGCTGTTCCAACCCTTCTGTATAGTCAAAGCTCCTGGTATTTGACTCATATGAAATTTAAAGAGCTCCTCCTGAAGTTTCAGAAAGTCTAGTAATTATTGGGTCACAACTGGTTTTGGAGTCCGAATGTTAGTAATGGAGTCATTCAAGCTGAGAGTTATTTGTAATCCTGAAAATCAGTAAATGTGTGTCTGTGTGAAAGGCTAGTAGGCACTTTGGAGGTTCTTAGTTTAGATGCATCACATGGTATTTTGTGACTTGTTTTTGTAAAAAGTACATCATAATGACAGAAATAAAAACAATTAAAATCTCCATGTTTCCCATCTGTAGGAGCAGTGTTCATTCCCAGGGAGCAGTGCCCACTGCTTCCACCATCAGGTACTTACCTTTATTGGACCTTTGTGTGTGAGAGGAAGCAAAATGTGTTTTGGTAACTCCATATGTTTTAATTATCAATTAAACAGGTGTTTTAACTTAAGGTAACAGTAGGAAAACCGTAAATGTGTTTTTTGCCTCAAAATGACAAAACACCCAAATAATCTAGAAAGAATCCTCCATTCATTCTCATATGCATTTTACATCCCAGGTTGGTCACAATTTACCAAGTCAAATCAAATAAATCATGTTCACTTGTAGGATGACTGAGGTTCATCCTGCAGTGCATTAAAGTAAAAATGACAAAAAAACCCTTCCCAAATGTCAAGAACTGCTTTTTGAAGCAAGAGAAAATACGAAGAGTGCACAGCAACACTGAGTTCTCTTAATCAGTTTCTGCCAGCCCACAGCATTTGCTGGTGCCAGGACAAGCTTTAAATAGTGAAATGGGAAATTTGGGGTGTTAGTCTAATGTGTAATGGACATCCTGAGGCGGAACCACAAAGATCAACAGAGGGGTTTTAGACTTCAACAACTAAGTGCAGCATTCATACATCTAAAAGGTATAAAGGGCTGTTAAAAAAAGTGATTATTTGTTACAGGAAACATATAAAAGGAAAAAAAAAAGCAACAAAAAAATCACCTCCAGATTGGGAGGCTGAGCTTTCTGGTAAGTTTGCAAGGTGGTGATAGTCAGCACACTGACTTCTGATTTACTTTTTCTTGTGTTAAATCTTTGAAGAAGTGGGTTTTTTCCTTATTTTCTGGGCAATTTATGGAACCTGAGTCATCTGTCAGTAGAGGAAAGTTCCCAACACAGCCTTGCCTACTTAGCTAGCTTGTGCTTTGTTGTTTTGTTGTTGGGGTTTTTTTTAAATTAGATTTTGGCCAAACACAGTTGTACAGTATTTATGATACCTTTTGATAGCGAAACTTCCTCATTAATGTTTGCCAGATTCTGTTTTGATATCACATGATAGTTCAAGATTCTCTATAAAGTGATAGAGAAGAAAAAAGAAGTCCTATTCTCTGTGGTACTGATCCCAGATAGAAAATGTCACTCCACCCTTCTTATTAGGGCAGTTATAGTAGATTTTTATCCATAATTATCTCAGACCTGAGGAACCAAGTGTTGGTTTGTGTTTGTCTCAGTGGTATTTGAATTACAGTTATTGCTGTGTCCCTATGTTGTCACTATTGTGGCAGGATTATCGTGCTTATTTTCTGAGTTGTCTGGATGTTCTGAGCTCACACATTTCCTTTCCTGTGTACAGAACAAACCAATTGTCCCTGTGTCTCATCTGTTTAATGCTCATCTGTCTGTCATAAGTCATTTAGTAGTTCCTGTTGGATTGTTTTGTTTTGGTCAGTCTTCTAATAAGCATCAGCCCCATGTAGTAATGAACTACAGTTGTTTATTTAAGAGAACCAGAACGGAATGAGTAAAAGAAATATGATCAGTCTGCCTTTGGCAACACAAACACCACTGGGTGTTGCTGTGGTTTGTGGCCCACGAGGTTCCCTGAGTTCTCCCAGCATCATCCACTGACACTGTACATTTTGTGTGACAGGAGATACTTTTTCCATTTATATATTTCAAACTACCTACTTGGCCAACGCATATTATGGAAACAATGTATTGTGCTGTTGTGTTGTGTTTGGGTTTTGTTGGGTTTTTTATGATTGACTGTCACAGCTTTAAGATGGGCTTCCTTCATGATCCCAGCTAAAGAGTGGATAGTGCTTATTAAATGAGCCCAATAAAAACATTGTGTAGAAGGAGAGAAGTCTGCTAAAGCAAGAATGTGGTCATTGGAGAGTAGATTTGATTCTTCACTCCCTTAAATTAAGGGGTTTTTACAGATACAAAAGGAGATCTGGGTTAATCAGCACAAAACCTGCATGGGAAGATCAAGCCCTAGGCCCTCACTGATTCCATTATTATTGATTCCATAGGTCTCTACTTATTATTATGTCATTTAAAAGTGAACATTTTGCAAAGAAATACCTGAGCTAGTCCTCCAGCATGAATAAGGGTCAAATCAGGCATCCAGGAGCAACCAGGCACCAGCAGGCCATACAGAGCAATCACATAGTATGGCACTGAGTAGAACATGTATGCCAGCATCTGCATTTCAAACACAAATATCAGTTGCTTTGCAGTGGGAGAGAGATGCATTTAAAAATCAGTCAGCTGCTTACTGAGAAGGTGAGACTCCTCAAAACCACACTTCTGGCAGCAATGATTCCCAGGCTGTTTTGTCCACCTGGATACTGTTAACTGGCTCCAGCTACCCTAAGCTCTCTCCCAATATTGGTGGCTGTTGTCTCCTTGCCCCATCCATATCCACTTCATCCAGGACACACATTCCTGCCCCTTACTGCCTTCAGGCCATGCCAAAAAGAATGGCCTGGCCTCACTGCTTGTGCAGGCAACACAGGGAGCCTTTCTCAGGCTCCACTGCACTCTCAGGTGGGAGCTGTGGGACACATCCATGCCCTCCCTTTCCCACACAGAGCTCATCCAGCAGGGACACTTGGTTTGGGCTCATTTCCTCCCCTCTGTGTCCTCTGACTGCTTTGGGCCCTGTCCCCAGGCAGCAGCCAGGCTTGCAAAGGAATGTCAACATCAAATACTACAGACCTAAAGCACAACATTCCCTCATCTGCTTTTTGTATGAAGTGCCCTTTTCCAAGGGTGTGTCGCTGGGGATGGAAGTGCAGTGTGAGCTTAATGAACCTTGTCGTATTACACCCCTTCTTGCTCCATAATTCCAGACTGAAAGCCTACTTTGCCTTTCTAAGGAAGGGAAATGAACATAAAAAGCATGCAGGTCTGTTCCATGGGCTGCATTAACAGAACCCTGAGTAATTAGGATGTGTACCTCCACGTAACCAGTCTGAACCTAAGTTAAGCTTATCACAACAAGGAGTTGGTATCCTACACTGGTACTAGAAAATACCCTTTAACTTGCCATGAATGATAATTCCCATATTGATCACCTCTGAACCCCATAGCTGCACCTTTGCATCACTTTACAGGTCACTCCACGGGCAGTGCTTTACCTGGAGCTTGGGGTAGGCAGCAGGATCCTTTATGTAGGGCTCGTGCAGCTGGATGTACAGCCGGCAGAGCTCGGCAGGGCAGTCCAGCGCAATCTGAGGAAAAGTGTTAAAACTTCCAGTGATCAGTTTGTTCTGAAACCAGCCTGACACGTGTTACCAGCCCCAGAGGTGCCCTGGTGGTCTGCAGCACAGCTACCCTGGAGCTCGCAAAGGTGATCCATGTGATCACCAATTAAAAGGAGAAATGCAGCCTCCTCTCAGCTCCTGCTCAGTGGGTTTGTGAGGAGATGCTGCCTGCCTGCTTGGAAGATTTTAACTGGAAGAGAATTTAGTCAGTTGGCTATGCTGTTGTAAAAGTATAATTGCTATTGATTTGCTCTGATAAATGGTCTTTGATCCCACAACTTTCCAATGGAAAATTGCTCTAAGAGTGGAAACTTCAGGATAAGCACCTAGTTTTAGGATAGCAAGCTATGGATGTAGTCCAAGAAAAGAGCTGCACTGGGACAAGGTAGCAGTGAAGAGCAATACATGAGACAGGTGTTACTTAAAGTAGTAATTTTTAATAGTGAAGGAGAGATTATTGGATTTTACATTCCCATGGGAAGAAAAAGTTCCCAATAAACATGGAGAGATTGCAGCAATAGTTGCTTTTTGTGGTAGGCCTTAAAACTACTACAAAAAATTCTGCTCCTAATTGAGCTAGCAATCCATGTGAGCAGTGTCCTTGTGGCATCGTTACTGCCTGAGCTACAGGGCTGAACAGTAACTTTTGCACAGCTTAATTTCATGTGCATTTGTTCTGTGACTCTGAGGGGGCAATGCAAATCTTTCCAGTCAATATTCCTCCCTGTTCTTTTCCAACACGGGCATCCAAGAAGCAGGTCTGAATGGACCATAATGGATTGTGTTTTATGAACTTTTGCACAAAATTATGGTTCCTGGACCTTACACAGAGATGTTCAGTTGATCTCTGTATGTATAAGCAAGTCCAGTAAGCAATTCCTGCTTGGTGAAGGAAATATATAAGGAAATTACCACAGTTTCAAAATCAACAACAAAAAAATCCTCTAAGAAATGAAGTGGGACTGCAAAACCAAGTAAGATCTGAGACCAACATTTTCCACAGGAAATTACAGGTAAACCAGCTGATTTAAGCTGTATCAGTGGTTCTCTGAAGTAACATTATCTATAAGAAATAAAGCAGTCTGACAAATTAGAAATGTTTCTGAAAGGCAAGTTTTAAGAGAAACAGGAGGTGAGAGAGGAACGTGAGCAGCAAAACTACAAAAGGACAATCTGCACTAGGTAAATAAAATGTTGCTGAGTATTTATCATCACCTCCTACTTGAATTATTCTAGATAGGATCAAATCTACAAATCAAGCAAGCAGGCAGTTACCTGAGATGCCTAAATATTTGAGCTGTGCTCACTGAGTGATACACAAGTTTCATTCTGCTTAAGACAGAAAATGCATTAGGGCTGACAAGGGAATAGATTTACCTACTATTGGATTTACTCCTGAAAGCATTTTCAGTACTGCTTCCTTCCCTCAGAAATTTTAATTCAATCAACTATTCTTAGAGAGCAACCATTTTTAAAAATTGTCTCCTGGTAAGTAGAAACAATGTGTGTTGTTCAGGTAACATGGATAATTTTTTCTTCCTTTTAGGTGGAAATGTTCTCCTCTATCTCATGCAGTGTAAGCTAACTTGGTTTTGTATATAATTTTAAATATACATTACTGCTTAGAAAAACATGAATACAGAATTAGTTTTGTTGTTTTGTGTCCATGTTGTTGGCCATAAATAGAACAACAGACCAATGAAAACAGTTTAGGTCATGTTGATTTCCTCTTGGGATGCTATTTACTGATTGTGCACCTCCTTTTGAAAAACATGCTGCACATAGCACAAAATGGAGAAGCAAAGCACCAATAGTTATCATATATAATTTATCCTCTTATATCTAAGGCCTATTTGAACCCAAACGTTACAGGATTTCCCCTGACCATAATGACTAAAATGCTTTTTCATCCAAACTCAAATTTAACAGTTCAACTGAAAATTAGCTTAAATTATTAAAATATGTTTGACTTACCATGCCCCTAAATATGCAAAACCCCGTGGCTAGAATGAGGTATGCAGCTAACATCAAATCTATTGGTCTTCTTAAGAGTCCTTTCTTCTGGACTTCCTGAACCACCTGCAACACAGAAGGGGTTTAGTGGGCACATCCTGGTTCCATGCCACGAGTGTTAACTCCAGACCAGTCACTGCACAGAGGGGGGAGTGCTGGAACACCATGAAACATCACACCCATCCACTGGTTTCAGAGACAGGAAGATTTCCACCTAAAGAGGTGACTCCAGACTTTAGAGGATATAGTGAGGAAAACTAATCTGAATAAACTCTAGGAATGGATGGATCCAACTGAAGCCATTTCAATACAGATTAGTGTCATTTCAAGCAACCTACATCCAATGAACACTAACTCTGCAATCACCTAAGGCTTTAAAGCAGCATAACTTCTTCAAAATTGTCTTTTTGTAATTGGAAATAATTTGTTTTCCTGAATGTCCCTATGTAGAAAAGCCATGGAAATGTAGGTTTGTCTCAAGCATTTGAAGTTGAATCTCGTATGCTTTGTAAAAGGACTGGGTCCATCTCATTATTGAATGCTGGTTTTCAGCAGCTTGTGACACTATTAAAATCAATGGACTATCACTGGCATAAAATAAAAGCTTTTCTGTGGCTGGTTGAGTCCTCTGCTGAGTTCAGTGAGCAAATATTCTATCTTAGTGTGCAAAGCAGAAATAATAGAACAAAATGTGTGTGTATGGAGTATGTGGAAACCCTTCCTCTTCCCCTTCCATCACTGAACGCTGTGAATTCCTGGGATGGCACTGGGGCACCTGCAGGGTCTGACTCTGATCCTGTCCCTCCTTTCCTCAGCACAGGAACCCCCTGCTGCAGGGACAGAGGGGAGGTTCACACCCTGCACACCAAAGACAATTTCATGTCCAATGGGGACGGTGGCTTGGGGGAACACAAGGTGCCTCTGCCTGCACAGTAAAACCAACAAGCCCATGGAAATAATTTGAGCTGCACTTTCTGCACTGTGCAGTCACAGATAAAGTTATAAACACATCAGAGTATCTTTCTGTAGTTCAGAGAACTTGCCCGTGTATATTTGTTACTCATTTCCTCTTCCTTTTTATTGGCCGTTTGTTGGCATGCAGACAGCAAAAGAAAAACCTGATTTCCTTCCTGTTATACACTTGTAGAATTGTCTCCAAAGTGCAAAACAAAAATTAGGTTGCAGGGGCACAGTTAAAAGCACACAGGATCAAGATACTCACAATAAAGTTATTGCAACAGGAGAACCAATCTTGCAAGGACAGTTTCTGAGTAAAAACTACAAGATCTGAATTACAGATTAACAAAAATAAGGCTGTGACCAACATATAAACCATTGCTTTCAGAACATTTTTTTTCTGATATCGTTTTAAAGGATCCTTTTCAGAAAAAAAATGACACCTTTGATTTCCAAACACAAGTAACAGGTTTTGGCAGTATGGTGTCACATGACAATATATTCAGAGTACTGGTGTAGGATTATTTTTAATATTACCTGCAAAGAATGCCTATATTCAGATATTTCTTCCTATAAAGGAAAAAGGTCACTTATGGCTGAGTTACAAATAATTTTCAATTGTAGACTACCTAGGATAATGGAATGCTGATATATTTTCTTTCCCTTTTGGACTATGTATGAAGCTTATAGATATATATAATCTCTTCAAATATTTCAATATTCCTCTTTAAATATTAAACAGATATGCCTATTTACTGTAATCACAAAGCTACAATAGAACTTTGTGCTTAGAGGGTTTGGAGACAAAGCCAGAGTAAGTAGAAGCAACCTTTGGTGCAGTACTAGTTTGTGAAATTGCCAGGGTACAGAAAACTTACAACTTTTTTTCTTTATGCATGCATGCAAAAAAAATGAAAATGCAAAGCTTAAAAAAAAAGGAAAAAAAGCAGAAGCAAGAATTTGAAAGACAGGATGCACTTTGCTGACAGGCCTCAGCTACAGAGTAGTTTTTCCCTACCTTATCTTGCCCAGCAAATCCCCATCACCCCCCTAAATTGAATTACTTGTTAAGAACACTGGCCAAACAGAGCTGGCCTCCAGGGGGTTCCCATTTCTACAAACAACGTTGAACTCTGCACAGATCTCTGCAGCCCCAGGGGTTCTTTTGTGCAGCAAGGAAGTGTGTAGGCAGCTTTGCAACTTCTCTCACTTCCAGGAAAAAGCTATTTTCCATAACTCCTGAGAGGCTTCTTGCATCATCAGTTTTAAGGAATTGGAATAATCTCGTGTGCTGTCTGTAAAAGTCAGTCCCCTTAGAATTCATGTACAAATCTGAATTTGTGTATTAATTCTGTTAAAGAATTTTAAATTACGTTAAACTTTTCTGAGCTGATCTACTTGCAGATAAATCTGTTGGGCTTTGTAAAGACTGCAGCACAGCTTGGCTTGATTCCAAATGAGGGCACAGCTCCACTCCCCTGCAGCCTCCCCTCTGCTAGAAAACAACCAAAACTTGAATTCCTCTCCTCTGCCCCCACAGTAATTATTTGTTTTTAACTAATGGGTTTGTAATAATATTACAGCAATGTATACCTTGGCCAACAGAATACACTTTGCTTCTGTTGCTTTCATGTAAGTATTTTCCTATATACTAACAATAGCATGTTTAAAATCACTGCTACATTTTCTGTCAACGCTGAATAATTATAGTTCAAAAAAGTTAAATTTTACAGCAAATTCCAAATCATCTACTGATATGTTCAGGACTTACAATGATTAGCTCACTGATTAGCAGCATTAAACACAATTATTTCCTGGAAACAATTCTTAATTTGGGACTGAAAGAGTTGCATGAAAAATTCATGAGTATTCACGTTAAGATTTAAAGGCATGCTCAGATATGGAGCATAATTTACCTGTGAAGATTATACATAACTTCTGAAAAACAAACAGCTTGGGTGGGCTATGAGGTCCCAGTGAAACATTCAAGTCTTTTTCTATAACTTTCTGGGCAAGGAAGTTTAGGTTCCAAGAAAGTATTCACAAAGAAGTAAAATGTTAAATTTTCGGGTCACCAGCTTTTCCTGCACTCTCTTTTTGAAATAGAATGTTAAGTCTAAGTTTCTCTGAAATATATAATAAATTAAAATATCAAACCTAGGTAAGCAGTTTATCTCCTTTATCTCCTCCTAGGTAAGCCTAGGAGACATGGTTGTATTTCAGCAAGTAATCAGTCCATCTCATATTTTCTATAATGTCTATTTCTGTAGTATTCTTTTTAAACTTTTCCTTTTATAAAACAGTGCAAAAACTATTAATGCATTGTTTTGATGCCTCAGTTAATCTTATTACAACCCATCTAGTTATTTCAAAGGCTAAAGTCTAAAAAGTTTTAAGTAAACATTTTTACAGATTTTTTATAAGAAATGTGTGAAGGATTTTTATATCAATTTATGTACACAGTCTCACCTATAAATCTAATATTACAGAAAGCACATACAAATATTATTAAATTACATGAAATCTGTAAGTCATCTGCAGCAGAGTAGTTTCCTGCAGTGTTTCTACAGGATTTTGTGGTGCTTTATGAAGCTGGTAAATGCCAGTATTTTCATCAGCTGAGGAACTGAGACAGAAACTGAACAGATAGAGGGTAGAAACACAATTACACCTATGAATGGGTTCTTTACTCTAGACATGAGATTCTCTTTCCTTTTTCTTTATTCCACCATAATGAAATAGTCCTGCAGTACAGATATTTTTGCAGTGTTCAGAGCCAGACAGCAATTGTCATAAGAACAATCACAGCACATTCCATGCTCCAGGGGACCTGTAAACCCCCCCCAGAACCAGGCAGCAGAGTTCAGCTGCCCTCACAGCAGCCAGCACTGAAATACAACAGAATTACCTTGACTGGAGCATCGTGAGTCACTGAAGGTTGGTTATAAATTCTGAACCCAGCCCATATGGGGAGGCAGACATATGGGATACTTAGGAAAATAGCAGGACACACTTTTCCTCCATATTTGCCTGTTAAAAAAAATTACAAGATATATGAGAATCTGTAAGATCTGTTGCATCTTTTCTTCGTCATATTTAAATTTTAGAATATCTCATGTCTCTTTACTGATATTCCTAAAATTCCTCTTTCGTATTATTACAGAAATGAACCAACACTGCACTAAAATATAAATAGCACAATGCTGAATTTAGAAAATGTTTCACAGGAAAAAGCTGGTCATATAAATAATTTCCTTACCCACAATATTTCCAGGCATAAAGACAATAATGCTCATGATAATGGAACCCAGCCAGTAGAGACCAATAGTTCTATAGCTTTGTCTGTTTACAAAAGAAAACAAGACATAATTATTGAACTGTTTCTAAAAATTCCCTACCCTATATATTATACTCATTTCTGTGGTTGTATTTTAGCAAGTAGAGGCTTTTAAAATCTGTCCCACAAGTCAAGAGTGGATTGTTGCCTCTGAGAGGGATCATGGAGAAATCCCATACTCGTGTGGGTCAAGGTTATCCCACAGACAGTACAGGCTTTGGGCATACTCAGTTATTTGCTGTTTTGTCACTCCTCTGAAGGCTGACTGCATGAGACTATAAATTAATAATTCATTTCATACTCTTAATGCTACTATTACCAGCAAGTACATTTACCTCTGGAACATATTTACTTATTCTCTCAAACTCTTTATTCAACAGCAAGAAGCATAAGAATCTCTAGAAATAATCATTTGCTCTTGAACTTCACGTAACAGGGATGAGAGATCATCATGGTGCTAAGCAATACATTATTCCTATCATAATTTTTTTATTTGAAAAACGGGATTTTTTCACACATGCTTTCAATGCACATCTTTTAGCTAACACAAAGCCATGCAGATGTGCTACGCTCTGCTGCAGGGTGAAGGCAGGATACATCTCCATGCATTTTCTGGGCTCAGTCAGCTGAGAGAAAAGGTGACTTGGCAAGGGCAGAACCCCTGAAAGTAATGAAATTTTAACAGCGTTGCTTTGGCCGACAACATGAAACCACCCCGAAATAAAAATCTAACTACTGGAACACATGGAAACATTGGAATACATGGAAAAGAAAGGCCTTTGTAGGTGATATGAGAATGCAAGGCAAGAGAAGAGTGCCCGAATGAGACTCACTCCCAAGCAATAGCTGCCACCATCAGCAGGTACATCAGGTAGTGCGCGGAGCCGTCCCAGTAGCAGATGACGTGGCCGTAGGCGGTGTTCAGGTAGGGCTCACCCTGCCGAGGGGCAGTGGGGAGAGACACAGTGCTTAGAGCAGGAGTAACCATCAGTAAAGAGCAGCAGGAAACCAGCTCAGAACAGCAACTGGGCCCCTTCAAGCAGTGCTACGGCTTCCGACTGGCAATACACAATTCCAAGCACAGGATCGGGCGTAACTGCTTGAGTTCTACATTTGCAAGGTGGAAGGGGAAACTCCTGTGTGTGACTGTCAGCAGTACCCTGCCACATTGTGAAAAGGTGACTTTTTCATATTTCAGTGCTAAAAAACTACAAAACAGAGATAGATTTAGCATAGAATAAATACAGGTATATTTAGCAACCTAGAGATCCGCAGCAGTACTGAATATATGGATGTTGACATATAACCTTGTAGGGTCCAACTCATTTCATGCTTAAGTTTATGGAATCTTTTCAATGACTTCAGTGACTTTCCTGTCAAGCTCTTACTGAGCTATTTTTGGTGGATGTTGATATTCAGCAGCCAACAGATTCTGCTGACTAGGTATCTGGCATCATAATTTTTTAACTCTGCTTTAATTCCTTTTAGTAAAGTGATTAGGCAAAAATAAAGGAGCAATTTTGTTTTCTTCTTGGTAACACATTTTGGTGTGGTAACTCATCCGCTCCTGAGTGTTATCTGTGGTTTTCTGCAATCATGTGCAGTCCCTTCAGTTCCCACAGAAGATAACACAGAACAGAGTTACTGAAGTGAAGTGTAGCAACAAGGGAGCTTGAAAGCTACATTATTTCTCCCAAACGAGTCAGTAGATTGCATGGCAATGAAGGTTTTATCCCTATCAATAATGAAGCAGGTCAACTACAAAAATCAAGAAGACTGTTTTGAATGTGTAAGTGGCTATTTTTCTGTGATAAATACTACACCAATTTATTTATAGTGAAGATTTTATTTACACTTGTAAGCCAAACTATTATTTACCTCTCTCAAGTAGTGAGTCATGAATCCATCAATAATTCCATCCTGTTCCAGTCCAATTATTAGATTCACTACACTTGTAAAGGCAAATACAGCATACACTGTAATAAGAAAAAGGAAAAAAAAATTAATAAACACTTGGAATCACACAGTTGCTTCACAGTCCAATAAATTGTCAAGCAGAGATCTATTGAACTGGATGTGTCAGCTTTGAGGTCACAGATTTTGACACACGATATGACTTTCCCATATAGGTCAGGATTTTTTAATTAGTGGTTGGTCAACACAGCTCTTAGGACGCTTTTGTGAGGAACGTGAAATCCTGCAGAGCTGTAGGCACAGCCTCCATGGAAGGTCTGCAGAAAGGACTGTGCAGCCTTTCAAAAATCTTGGGCACATGAAGTTTACAGCCTTGACTATGGTCATCACTTGGAAAGGAGGAAGAACAACAGAAAGGAGGCAGAGAGGGAAACACGACTGGTCATGTTCGCAGGTGAGCAAGGCAAAGTGCACAAACCACAGCAGCCCAGAGCAAAGCTGTGAGTGAGCCAGGACAGCTTCACCAGGACGTACCATAGAACAGCGGGTCCTTGGGTGGCTTTCTCTTGACAAGAACACGAGCTGACAGAGCAATAAGGACCAGAACCAGCAATCCAACTGCAACGATTACCCAGGAACTGTAACAGGATGTAAAACAAACAAACAAATAAATAAAAATAAGATAGAATTTAAAAGAAAAACAGAATTTTGCTTTGTCAGCCAGCTGTCCTCAAACGCACATACTCATAAAGTAACTTTTAATAATTTAAAATAGAGATTTAAAAGTTTATTGCATAGTCTGCCATAGTATTCATCCTATAGTCTTGCAGAGTTTATGTGCCTCTCTTTTTGCATGTGATCAGCCAAAGAAAGAAAATATGAAAATAACTAGATAAACAACATATCCAGAAATCTAGATTTATCTGACTAAAATCAGTTTTCATACTAAAATAAACAGAAACTATGGGAAAATTAAAGGGCAATAAAAGATGAGGATCAAACCCACAGACATTTCAAGGCAAAAAAGGATCACTGGGGTCATTTTTTCTAACCTCAGCAATAAATTATCTGCTGAGGAAATTACAAATTCAAAAATAAATCACATAAGTCCCATGGAATAGGAGTAGCAGTGTGGGGCACCTCTGATGGATCTGGGCTTAGTGTTCAGTAGTGGAAGTGCTACCAGAGGGCTCTCTGGCCCTACAAGGCAGGACCCCTTGAGCAGGTTCACTGATCAGCACGGGTGGGCTCAGGCAAAAGGATCTTTTCCCTGGAGATGGAGCTATAATGTTACTGCATGTACAGTGGGAGTGGCATAAAGCACAAAAAAATCTTTGGCACAAAGCAAATTTGTCTCCTTCCCCAAGAAAATGCAAGCTAGGAAAATCAGTTTAAAATTGTTTCTGTGATCTAAGGGTGTAAATTATCTTTAGCTCTCTTTAAGGTAAGATTCTCCTCCTCAGTCTTCACTTTTGTCCTTGTGCAAGGGAAAAAAAATGGAGGGGAAAATTAGGTAAAGTCCAAAAGCATAAGCTAAAAATATCTGGTACATCATTTTATACATAGTACCACCCTGTATCAAGAAAACAAGATGTGTACTTGTCACAAATTATATTGTGACAATACCAAACTTAGTGAAACTTGACTTAAAATTATGGCAAAGAATCTGCAAGACCAAATATTTTAGAAACTATACACACGTACTTGCTAAGGATGAGCAATGCTAGCTTGTTGATTTATTTTATGCTTTGAATCTTCTACTAGTCTGTTTTCCCTGTGATGAATTTCTTCATACCATTACAGCTGTCAATATTGCAGTGACTTTTCACTGCAGTCTATCAATTTGAAATAAATATTGGCAGTTAATCAAGTAAGTCACCATGTGTTATTTCACATTACTCTAGCAATAAGAAACAAACAAACAAAAAAATCAGTTATGGGCCAGAAGGAGGAAAATGAGGAAGGAACAGATGTAGCAAAGCCCTAAAAACAAGAAGCAAATATTTGTGCAGTAAAGTTGCAAAACACCCCGGGCTGTGGAATCACAAAATACCGCACAGACCTTTAAGTGGAGCGACTTCTGCCATGAGGAAAGACTTTCCTTTCCAGACCTGCGGTTTCTCCCGGTTTTTGGCAGAGCGAGGGCACGGGATCATTTCCAGCCACACGCGCAGGCTGAGGGTGCCCGCGGGCGGCCCGGGAGCTCTCCGGAGCTGCCGCGTTCCCCACTCGCTTCGGAACAGAATCGGGATTTGCTGCCAATGTCCGGGGGAGGCCGCGGGTCCCGGGCGATGGCAGCGGCAGCGGCCCGCGGGGGCGGCCGGGCTCGCCGCATCCCGGCCCGGCCCCGCACAGGACGCGGGCAGGACCCGGCAGCGCCGAGGCGAGGCCGCCCCGCTCCGCCGCCCGCCCCGTCCCGCTCAGCCCTGCAAACCCCGGCGGGCCTGTCGCGCCTCACCTGCCGGTGGCCGCCAGGCAGTTGAAGAGGTACGTGACGGGGATGGCGGTGAGCGAGAGCACGAACACGCCGGTGGCCGCCGAGGCGCTCATCCCCGCGGCGGGAGGCGGCGGCCGCGCTGCGCGCCCCAGCGCAGCCCGGCCCAGCGCCGTGCCCGAGGCGCCGCCTCGCCCCTGCCCTGCCCTGCCCTGCCCGCCCCATCGCCGGCCGCCCCCCCGCCAAGGTTAAATCCGCCTCGGAAACCGGAGCCGCCCCGCGCTGCCCCGCCGGCTCGGGGAGCGCCCCCGCCCGCCCCGGGCTCGCCCGCTGCCCCTCGCCCCCGCCCCGCGGTCCGGGACTGCCCGACGGGCGATGCCGCCCTCTCGGGACGGGCTGCGGGTCCAGCCCCGCGGGGACAGGCGCTGCTCCGGTGACCGACAGAGGGGACGAGCCAAGGGGCTGCCGTGACAGCCGGGCTGAGCCGCGAGAGGCGCCGCGGGTTAGCTGCGGGCTGGAGGCACGGCAGGAACCGGGCGGCGACAGCCCCGCGGAGCGATCCGGGCTCGTGAGAGATGGTGGATGGAGAGAGGGTCCCTTGGTCCGGCTAGGGCGGAACTCCCTGAGAAACCCGTAAAAAAAAGTATGCCTCTCTTTTGTGTCAGTATTTAGCTGGGTTCTTAAGAGCAAGGACATCAGCGTTTTTAAAATGTTGGGGAAGGGAAAGAGTTCATTTTTTCCATTTAAGTATCAGAAAAAGATAGCAAAAACTAGGTACATGTTTGACTATCCAACAGCCTTTTCTTTCTGGCTTCAAACTTTGCCTGTACCTCAAGATCAACACTGAAGTGTCGGCGGTGGAACGAGCCTTGTGTGCAAGGCAAACAGAAATGAAAACCGCTGTTCCTAGAAGTTACTGAGTGTTTCATTCCAGAACATTGGCAAGTGAGAATGTGTTGCCTGAAAAAAACAGCAAACGCACTTCTAGCATGCCAGGCAAACTCTTTCTGGAAGAATTAGCACCGCTGTAAAAGCACCCTGTGCAACAATGGGCACAATTCAGACTCCTTCGCGTCGAAATGATACACAGGAGGACTGCCAAGGTGGCTGAGGAAACAGGGCACCTGTCTGTCAGGAAAGGCTGAAGAGCTTGGCTTAGAGTGCTCTCTGTAAATACCTGAGGAGTTAACACCAGCGAGAGGAAAGAACTCTTTAATTTGAAGGACGAAGCTGTGAGGAAACTGTCACTAGTTTTCAGAAACAGCAATGAGTAATAAAGGTTATTCTAAGTGTTTTACAGTAAATTTGGTCAGTTGAAGCAAAAGACTAATTGTTATAATACCTCTCATAGAAAGGAACTTGGTGACCCAGAGCGTATCTATGTCCTAAATATTCTATACAAACAAATTCTTGCATCATTTCAAGTGAGAAAGACCTAGAATCTGGCCATAGGTATACAAATGGGTTAAAACAGCTCAATCAAACTATCTGGTGAAAACATGATGCAACTCCTAAAAGTAATTTAGTCCACCCAAGTGTCAAAATTGCCATTGGATGACTCAGGGCTAAATTTACCACCTCCAAATGCCTACCTTTCAATGCACAGCCGGTTTACTTCTCAAGCTTTCAAATGTATAGGCTGCTTATTTGTATGCAGCTGCCACAGCGCTGTCTCAAGATTCATGTCTCAAGCTTCCCTTCTCAGCTCCTGTGTCTCTGAAGTTGAACACTATAGGGGAAACTTCTTCCTTACCACTCTGCCAGCGTATTCCAGCTCTGATTTGCATCCAGCTTGCTCCTCAAGTCCTATTTAAACTTCTAAGTAGAAAATGCCAAGGCACATCCTGTGGTAATCACACAGCAACTCAACAGTAGAGATGCATAATTTGAGTCTTTTGTGTTGAGATCTGTCCACTTTTGATTAGAAAAATAATTAAGTGCATCTGATAGCAGCAGATACCCCTGAAATGGAATATTTGAAATGTTTGTTCAAAGGGCATGTTTTCCCCTTTCATTTTCACCTTTCACCCTATGACAGAAATATCAATGAGCCTTCCAGCTCCATCGTTCCTTTCCATGTCCTGACAGAGGAGGTCCCCATGACCACCCACGACAGTGCTGAACATGTGGATTCTGATGTGCCACACTTTCCATATAAGAAATCTCATTTTTTCTCGCTACAGTTCCTTCTAATTGTGGCCTTCCTGCTCCGTGCCAAAATATCCTGGCTTCTATTTCAGGCTTTAGGAAGAAAATAAAACCACCAGCATTCTTGATGACTTTATTTTTACAGATGAAATTAATTCTAGAGAAAAAGGAAAACTTGCTCGGTTGGCACAGTCCAAAACCACTGACCAACTTCCCCAAAAGCAAATAGTTCAAAATTTGGCTTGAGTTAGAAATTAAGTCAAAGAGCAAACAATCTCACTGATCAAACAACACTCTCACTTGAAAACCAGGAGTCTTCAAAAACTAACACATGCATTTTTTGACAACTCCAAGTGTTCTTGTGGGGGAGGAAGGGGAAAGAAGAACTTCAACTTCAACTGCTTGTAACACCACCCTCTATTCACATGTACCAGAACAGTGATATAAAAATGAAGGTAGGAATAGGGTGTCTTTAACAAAACAATTACTAATCAAAGTGTTATATGAAAGCAGTGTTGATAAGCTGTTGTCACCAGAATAAATGTAACCTTCCAGCTCCCTGTCACATACTCAATTATATTCATTCCTTGATGTTGCAATATATTTTTCCCCAGATTTTATAAATGGTAACATCATCATGAGACATGTGAATGCCCTAACTTGTACAAAATCAAACAACTATTTAGCTGTTTAGCAATATCAGATATCAGGATAAGATTGAAAAATACATATATCCTACACAAACTGCAGTGAAGCTCAGGAAAGCAAAATGGAGTAATGAAAACATGAAAATGGAGACTCCTTCCCATGAAGACATTGTCAGAGGATCATATTTATTGACAAGAGATTCCTAGAGTTCTGAACTTATGTTTCTTGTGAAAGATAGTCCCTTCAGCAGTGCTAAAACTGGTGATCCTTGACCACATTGCAACATTCTTGTGTCAGAAGCGATGTAATTTCTGTCTAAATAGTCATTTTAAAATAGGCAACCCAACTCTGTCAAATCACAGGTATCAGCCTTATGCCACATGTCAGATTCCTCACTGGGAACCCTGGCCACAGCAAGAAGCCACTTCCACTTGTGTGGCCCCTCAGCTGGCAAAGCTCAACTCACGAGCAGTAAATATCCTTGGGTTGATGTGGGTTGCCTTCTTGATTAGAACATTAATCACTTCTTATCATATAGAAGTTGTTTCTCTCCAGTCTCTGTACTAAATGGTAGCAGATCAGTTCTGATGTCAGGACTGAGAAGGCATTTGTAAGTGTGCCAGCAAAAGAATACTGTGGAGAATATAAAAATAGGTAATTTATTAATGGTCAGCTACAAAGTAGGAGATTAACTGGCCATTAGATCTTTGTGTCTACTTTTAGCCTGAGAAAGAGCTTTTACCTTTAGTAACTGCCCATTAAATCATGACTACTTGTAGGATTTACCATTATATTAGAACCTAGTTTTAATTAATTTAAAATCAAAATCACAGTAATCTAAACAAACATAGGTAGCTGAACCTTAAGCAAGCTCATGAAGATCAATGCAAGGATTAAGAGACACTATTTATATCTCTTGGAAGCACTGCTCATGTGTTCACAGAGGGCTCTGCCAAGCAGCAAGCTTTCATTGCATTATGATGCCAGCTACAAAATGCCATCCTGCTACAAAACAACTTGTGTCATTCAATTTTTATGGAACTAAGCTGATACATTTTGGAGGCTCTACTTTCCTGCATATGCAAGTGAGTTTTTAAGGCAAGAGAAGTCAGTAACCGATAGTTAACCAAAGTCCAGATAAAGATGGTGGATTAAAAAGTGAATTAAGAGATGAATTAAAAGCTTCATGTTTGGGTCTTTTGTTGATGTGTTAATTTGCTGAGAGAGCATCTTAGACCACACATGACTGCCATCCTTTAACAGCTTTAAAGCCAACCTCTTCTGTTTCTGAATTTCTTGTTAGCTGAGGGTGTAACAGGTAATAAGTGATGCTGTATTGTAAATCTCAGACTGCATGGTGCATCAGAGACAACATAATGCAGCTCCCATGGCATGCACTGGGGGTCAGGAGGCCACGGGCTGATGATCTGCTGAGGATTTGGGGAGATTCACCAACAGCAATCACAGCATCAAAGAAGAATCCAAAGAGGAATTACTGATCTGTGACCATTCCATTTACAAAACTGAGAAACATTACCTCAAAAACAGAGCTGATTTTTGTGCTACAACCTCTCTATTCACCAAACAATGACATTAGGAGGAAAAAAGACATGCCAGAGTAAAATTAATAGGTGTTATATTAAAAGGGAGCATGTCAATTGTACTATTTGTCTTAAACTGGAAATGGCAAGTGCGATTTCTCAGTAATAATCTTGTTAATTATGTGGAAATTAAGCTGCTAGCAAAATACCCTGGCAGAAGCATAGGAAATAAGGATTCTGTCTGGAACACTGCTGTGCCTCAACACATTTAGCAGGGATTGAAAGGTAAATAGCTTCACAAAATAGCCACTGGTCAGTCATAAAGACATGATGGTAATAACAAATAATTTCCTCTCCTTTGCTTCTTCAGCTATGCAGTAGCAGAATATTTTTAATTCTTAAAAATATATGTCAAAGTATAGCATTTTTCATAGAACAAGCCATGTCAGTGGTTGAAATTATATGTAAAATAATTATGTGGTGAGTAGAATCTTATATGGGTTAAATAATTTGGTTTGGTTTATAATTACTTTCAGAGAAAAGATGGGATTAATTTTGCTGTTGGCCCTTGCTGTATGTTTTTGAAATGCATAAATGTGCCAAATGAGAAATGAAAGAGCTACTTCCACAACTGGAGTCCTCAAAAACTTCCATGCCACATTTGTATCAGATGTACACATCTCTAAGCCACAATTCTGAAAAATTTCACAGAAATGCTTTGATTAGCAGGAATGTTTATGGTAACAGTGTACTGTAAGCAATAATTACTACATAGGAATAGAAATTAAAGTACAAGTCATTAGTACTGTCACTAAAAATGAGAAAAGTACCACTATAATAGAGGGCACAACCTTAATACTCCAGGACAGCTAGCCAGCACACCTGAAAATGCAAAACAAAATGCTACAAGAATTACTTATAGAAATGATAGCACAAAGAATTATTATGAATTTTTAAAATTCTGAGAATGCTTCATTCTTAAGGTCGGTTTTAGAATACAGGCAAATTTACACCAGAGAAAAAATACCAGTATCTCTTATTATGGCTTTTTAAAATTAACATTATATGGGCACTTTACAAGAGATAAGAATAAAAATCCCTGCCCTTAGCGTTACTCAGATTAGTTTTCTGTGCCTGTGCTCCAAAAACTGGATCTGTTATCTGCAGACCCCACATCCCAACAGCACACGCTAATGCAAGCCAGAGAGAAGAGAACCATAACAACCACAAGAAAGAGACCAAGGATACAACATTGTTTTTGTGGTTGTTATTAACTGTAGTTATTAAAAATTACACATTTGAGCAACTGTAATGCTACTGGTAATTCAGTGGTGGGAACAGTAATATGCATGTCTGTCACTGACAGCAGTGGCATGGATCTGATGTAGGGGATTTTAAGAGTCTAATTGAGCATGGAAAGGAAAATATGTCATCAAATGGCCCCAGCCAGGAAGCTTAATCAGAAACAAATCTGTGATTTACTCTGAATTATTCCCTTCCCTCCTGAAGCAAAGAAAGGATGCTCACTGCTTATGAGAACAATTGCTAATCACTGTGAAAATATGTGCCAGCTCAAAAACTCTGATCGTAACAACAAACAGCTCCTTGGAGCATACACAAAGCTGAGTTCATGTGGGGAAAAGAAGGAAAGGGAGGAGAATTTAAATCGTTTCAGGAACAAATGGCTGAAAACAATACTCTTAGTAACCTAAACCTTTTTGATGCCTCTCTGAGAACTGGCCCCATTTCAGGGGCAGGGGAGGCACTGCCAGGGCCACTGGGCAGGCATTCCTGTGCCTCTGGGACATCCCTGGCATCACAGGTATCTCAGAAATCCCTGCAGTTTGATCACAGCATTCTTTGCTTCTTCTTCAGTACATGTAAACATACTTTGTCCTCTCTCTCCCTGCTGACAGGTGATGGAACCTCAAGACTTGGAGAGTACTTCCTTCATTAATTTCCACAGAAAAAAGGCACCAGGTCAGCATGGGCTTGCTCAGGCTT
Source organism: Prinia subflava (assembly GCF_021018805.1). Taxonomy (NCBI): domain Eukaryota; kingdom Metazoa; phylum Chordata; class Aves; order Passeriformes; family Cisticolidae; genus Prinia; species Prinia subflava. Next base: position 9,503,552 of record NC_086261.1, read on the forward strand.
TTATGTAGACCTTGAAAATTAGCTGCTCAAAAGTGTAGACACTCCCTGACCTTCTATTTTGCTGGCTAGAGATCAGGACAACCTCCACAACTACATAATATAATACTGTTGAACTTTTGTTTGTAGGCCTTGATTTGTAACCATTTTGATACATGAGATCAAACAAAAAATGTATTCTTGAACTGCTTATATATTTTTTTATTCTATACTAACTTCTGCTCTATTTCCTAGACAAAACCTGAACACACTGAGAAAGCAAATAATTGAGATGGCATTTCAGTGACATTCATGTGTAGCCCTTTTGGGAAAAGCATTGTGTATTATTTCTGATCTGGACTGGCAAATACAATCCCATGACATCACATTTAAAAATGGCTGTGATCCACCCACTGAGAGTGCCACAGAAAAGCTGGCTGATTTTTTTTTTCAAGGAAGCTATCACAAAGATTACAAGGTGAAACAAACATCTGAAGCTCATTGTCTACATGAAGAAAAGCTCAGTGTCAAAAGGAAATATGTTACTTAATATTTTCTTAGTCCTCAATTTCAAAACTGTTTCAATTACTGCATTTGGCATTTAGCTGAACAGATCAGATGGACATCCTGGTCACATTTCTCCTTTCCTTTGTCCTTTGCCTTTGTGTCTTTCCTGTTTTTATTTTTTTAGACTTTTGTTTTACTTTATTTCTGTTTCCTTACTCTCATTTTCTCTCTCCATTTTATTTCACAGACTAACACACAGGTCTTTCCATTTTTTCCTGTGTTGCAGAGCTTTGCCTTCTTACGACTGATTTCTCATCCCTGAAGCTGTCTTACACACTTTTGTCTGCCCCAGCCGACCTCCTTTTACTTCTCTGGTGTACCTTTCCCTTTTTCCTCAGCCCTCTTCCATCCCTGTTACCTTCCTGTGCAGTGTTACTGACGCTTTTTGCAAACACGGTTCTCTCTGAGCAGAGCAGTCATTGCCTTTGGCTCTCAGCTGACAGATTAACCTGTGAGTGAGCATGGAACGATAAAAGCAAAAAGCAGTGACAGAAATGCTCATTAATACCCAGGCCATCGCATCACTGGAAAAAAAAGTTCCATTTCAATGAAAATTGTCAATTTGTGCCCAAGCTGTCAGCGTTTCACATCTCTGTCCCTAGGCTATCAAGAGAATGTGGGGCTCTCCTTCCTTCCCTTCTTTGTCCACCTTGGGACAAGACAAGTGCAGAGATGATACCTTCATTCTTCTAGGTCAGCAGTATGATTTTATTTTTAAATATAGCCTCTGTGCAAAGCTAGCTGCTGCTTTCTGGTTGGTACACTATATCTTCTGATGCCCTTTCCCACTATAGTTTACCCTGCTGAAATTGCTTCCATCTTGCTAAAGGTTCTCAAAAACTCGTTCTGCGAAACGGACCCCATTTGCTTGGTCTCAGTTTTGTCCTAATTATAACCCTGAATGCAGAGCGGTGACATGTTCTGTTCCTCTTTTAGCCACACGCTTCCATAAATGCTGCCAGGTCGGGAGCGGTGACAAGCAGCTCCCAGCGCCGCCCCGCACATCGCCGCTGTGCTTACAGCACAGCCCCGGCAGATGGCAAAGGGGATCGCCTCGGTGCTGCAGCGCTCTGACAGCACTCAAACACCTCTTATTCCTCTCCTCTTTCCTTCCTAAAAGCGCAGCCCCCGAGGGTTAACCCACCTGCCCACACCCCTGCTGCAAGGGCGGTGAACTGTGCGAGTGCTGCTGCGGCCTCTCTGCTCTTACTTCTCGTAAATTAAAACACGAAATGTCGAGACACACGGGACGTGCATAAGGACTGCAAGGTGTATCTGCCTTAAAAGCCGCCGATGTTTTAGCTTCACTTCAGAATATTTAAGACAGGTCACCCCCCCTTGTTCTCCCTGCTACCACAGCGAAAAGGGCGTCATGAAAATGAGTCTGCATTTCACGTGTCTGAGCTCAATCGCTGCAGTTTATTCGCTCCCACGGGCAGCGTTATCGGCTCCGTGCCTGCGCGGCGCTCCGGGCCCTGCCCGCCCGCTTGTTCACTCCCCGCGGCTCTGGAAGCGCAGTCCCCGTGCGCGGGCGGCCCCACACGGCTTGACGGGCCTGGCGAGTGGCACAGTCCCGGGGCACATCCCGGGCACATCCCGGGTACACCCCGTGCACATCCCAGGGCACATCCCGGGGCACATCCCGGGCAAACCCCGGGCACATCCCAGTCACATCCCGGGCAAACCCCGGGCACATCACGGGCACATCCCGGGCACACCACGGGCAACCCCCGGGCACATCCCAGCCACATCACGGGCACATCCCGGGTACATCCCGGGCGCTACCTCCGGCGGGGCGTGCGCGGGCACGGGGGAGCGCGCGGGGCGGGGCGCGCACGGGGCGGGGCGCGCGCGGGGGGCGTGGCGTGGCGCGTGCTGGGAAGGGCGGGGCGTGGCGGGGCCCGCGCGGGGCGGGGCGTGCTCGGGGCGGGGCCCGGGTGACGCCGGGCGGTGCTGACGGAGCGCCCGGCGCGGCCAGGCCCGGCGCGGCCCCGAGGGCGATGGCGGCCGCGGGGGGCGGCCCGGGGACGCCCGCGGGGGGCGGCCCGGGGACGCCCGCGGAGACGCCGCCCGCCACCGCCGCGGGTGTCGCCGCCGCCGAGGCCGGCGCGGTGTTGCAGCGGGAGCCGCTGTACAACTGGCAGGCCACCAAGGGCTCGCTGCGGGAGCGCTTCGCCTTCCTCTTCTCCAACGAGCTCCTCAGCGACGTGCATTTCGTGGTGGGCAAGGGCAGCGCCCGCGGCGGCGCTGGCGGGGCGGCGCCCCCCGGGCCCGGCCAGCAGCGCATCCCCGCCCACCGGTTCGTGCTGGCGGCCGGCAGCGCCGTGTTCGACGCGATGTTCAACGGCGGCATGGCCACCACCTCGGCCGAGATCGAGCTGCCCGACGTGGAGCCCGCCGCCTTCCTGGCGCTCCTCAGGTCAGCGCGGGGCGGGGGCGGCCGCGCACGGAGGGGGCTCCGCGCCGCGGCCCCGCTTGGCCGCCGGGGCCTTTTCCTCGCTCCGCGGCCCCTCCCGGCTCCTGTCCCCACGGAGCCCGGCCTGTCCCCACTGCCCGTCCCCGGAGGGAGATGCTGGGAAGGCGCGGAAATACCCTGTGGGCTCCACGCAAGGTCACACCGCCCCTCCAAAGTGTTTTAGTCCCTTCTTGCTCTTTACCCTGCACTGTTTTCCCAAGAGAAGTGCCCTAATTCCATGGCAGCTGGCTGTCCGTTTAGGGAAACACTCGGGAGGTGTCTGGTTTGGGCTCTTGTATTCGGTATTTAGGTTTGTTAAAGTAAATGATGGAAGTTTGTGGGTCCCCTTAGTGTTGCAACTACGCAGCCACCTTCTAATAGTAACTTAGAGGGGACAGAGGCTGTTGTGCCAAGCTTTTAATTTCATTTCATACTTACCTTGAAATTTGATACTTACTTTGAAGTCTTAGTCATCTTCCTGTTCGTTTTTCTTTGTCAGCGGTGATAATAAGTTGTTATATCTTTTTGCCATAATAACACCCATTGTAATCATACTTGGGCAGAGGGGACTGCAGCAGAAGGCAGTGACCCGCTGAGTTTTGCTCCCAGACCGTCTGAGTGTGAGACTGGGAGCGCAGTGAGAGCAAAAAGGATGTAAAATGTGTTAGTGAATTCTAATTTGGGCAGAATAGGATCTGCTAGTTCACATGCTCACAAAGCTAAGGACTTTACCTACCATTTCTCGTTACTCCGTGTAGTGGCAAATAAAATTTATGGTGTTTATAGAAACAGTTACTAAGAGTTTGTTTGTGCCTCAGCCTGTGGTGTGGTAATACGATTAAACTGCATAACCTTAAGGTTTTTATCAAAGAAACCACTCTGCTAGGCAAAAAATATAAATTATAAAATATATAAAACGATTCTCTGTAATGAACATTTGGGAAACAAGTATTATTATTGCCTGAAAATAAATATGTAGTGTCTCAAAGTCTCTTGTAATAGGAAAAATTCCAAAGTCTTGACAACTTTCTTCTTTTGCTGAGGCCTAAGAGATGGGAACAATTAGAAGAGTCACCTGGTCCTTGGGTAATCACGGGCACTGGAGTCAAAGCGAGTGATGTACACAAAACCCAACAAACCCCCAGGCAGCAGCAATATCTTCCTGTTGCTGTTAGCAAGCTGTTCTTTGTGGATTTTTGTGCACAGGAGCGAGGGGTAGTGGGAAGTGTCTTTCAAGCAAAATGGTTTGAAAGGTTAAAAGTAAATGACAGTTCACATGCGTTTGTCTGTATTTATGTGGAAAAAACGCTGGACAGTGAAAGGTGGATACAACAAGAGAAATTTGTCTGGGTAAAAATAGCGACACAGAAACAGAGATTTCTAAGAGATTTCTAAGTAAAGATGAGGAGGGTGATATTTGGCCACTGTGGAAGTGAATGAAGAGATGCTGTTAGAAGCAAACAAAAGCATCTTGTGTTGGTAGGGCTGCCAGTGCGCAATGGCCACGGGACTTGCGTCACTGAACTGATTGTGCTGTGTCTTGTCTGGGTATCACCACTGCTGGAGTGCTGGAACTTCTCAGTTTTGCTGTCTGTGCCAGCTCCTCAGGACATTCTTCCATGCTATGTGTATTTCGTTGAGCTTATATTGAAATAAATATACATTGCAGTACTTTGTTAAAAACATATCTAGGGAGAACTTCTGAAATATATACCAATAATGGACTTTTTCCATGCTGGAAACAACGTGGGGTCTTTTCCAGGTGTTGACTGAAAGAGGCAAGAATGATACTGTTGGCCTCTTTTATCAGTCATTAGTAAATCACGCAGTTAATGATCGTTACCTTTCACAGGACATTTCTTTAATGATTGTAAATACCAGTTCGAGGTATATTGGCTAGAAATTGAGTCAGGATCTTTGAATATGCATAGCAAATGAGCATCAAGTAAAGGAAATGTTTCAGTAATGCAAAACTTTCTAGGCATAATTTACTAATTATTTAATGTTCCTCAGCTCATTTCCATTTTATTTACTCACGTGGTTTGTTAAGTCATGTCTGTAATTTATGTGTTTCATACAGATCTACTGACAAATGCTACTTGTAAATTAAAGGAAGAGATTTCTTTGATGAGAACAAATGAAGTAGTTTGACAGATAAATTCTTAGGAGCTGAAATAATATTGAAGTCACAAAGTTTGAATCTATTTCCTAGTGAAGCAACTTTTGTGTGTGTGTGTTTCTAACTACAAATTGAATAGGAATGATCAAGAAAATTCAAGTTGTCTCAGTAGGGTTCTGTTTTATGATTTGTATTTGCTGATTTTATTAAGATTTTTTAAAATTTTTTCATTCATATTTTACAATAAGCTGACTTGTCCTTTGATCAGAGAATAAACCAAAGTGATGATATGGCACAAGTTAGCACTCTGTCTTCCAAAAACCTTTTCAGAGAATTTTGGCAAGCAGTAAATAAAGGGGTAATCATGACTGACATGGAAAAAAAGATTCCTGTGTACTTCTATAATAGTGAAAACATTTCAGCTACTGAGAGGATGCTCACACAAGGGGAGAAGGAAGTGCTAACCTGAGAGTAGAAAAAAATAGCATAAAATATATGAGAGCCTTATACAGAGTGAATGATTGAACGGTCACTTGGAAAAATTGTTTGTTCTGATCACTAAAAATGTTCTTCCAATATGCACACACACCCTCAGCTTCCCATTCCCTCTTCCTGGATGCCAATAAAATGAGGTTGTTTCTGTCTCAAAGGGCTCCAGAGGAGGGAAGTGCTCATCAGTCCCACTGAGCTGAGTGGAGGAGGAGCAGTGGTGTAAGCATAAAGCTGTGCTAGTTCAGGCGTGCCAGAGGAGAGAGTTAACACAGACACAGCTCTTGGCACATAGAGGGATTTTTAGAGGGAAGACACACCTAGGACTGCACCCTGTTTCTTTGGAAGGTACAGCAGAAAGTAAAACACAAGCCAGATGAGCCCCTCTGGTGTGTCACTTCATTGGCTTCAGATTGGATTCACTTAAGAAATAAAACCAAAATCATATTCCAAAACCAACTTGGGATTTGTTTTTTTGGTTAGGTAAAATGCATAGTAGTTTGCATAGTAGTATTGGGTTTTTTGGAGCCTGTTAATCAACTTCCACATGGTTTGGACTCTAAGCTCCTATAAAGTCATACAACAAAAGTTATGGCATTTTAAAGTGATTATTTTAATCTTAGAATCAAAATGTAAATGCACTGTTCTAGTGCTTTAATGAAGAGCCTGTCAATTGAGTATGCAAAGTGTACCTGTGAAATATTTGTTTCTTAAGAGTAAATTTGTCAGCAGTTGTGATGAACCAGTCAGCCTATTGTTTTCATCAACAGGTAATAATAGTTCATAGCTTTCATAAATCAGTTCTAATTGAACTGTATGAAACTTTTACTTTAAAAAAAAAAAAAAAGTTAGCATTTAATTAGATTAATTCTTCCTAAACATTGCTTAAGTTAATTCCAGTTAAAAAAAATAATCTAGGGCATCTTTCAGATCTCCAAATTGGTATGCAAGCTGGCTGTTTGAGCGGACTGAAGTCTTTTAATGGTAAAATGTACCTGTATTGTGGCAACAGATTTAATGTTGAACACCATATTTAATTGTGTATTAGCAACTACTGAGAATTGGAGTTTTCTTGGAATATAAGAAATACGAACAGCTAAGAACTTCAGTTTAAACTTAAGTTCTGGGTTTATATTACTTCAGTTTCTCCATGTTGCAAGGAAGTTTAAGGAATCTGTTATTTTCGCAAGTTTCTCCTGTTAGATACAAACTGCTGATTGCTACATTTGAAAACCCTTCTAAACACACCTGTCTGTGTGTTATTCGTTTCCAGAATGTTCTGAAAAACAAATATGAAGAAATATAAAGGAAAGACTTGATTTTCGTTGTGGAATTCTTGCATTTGCTAGTGTGCCCTGGTTTATTATGTTTAATTACCTATGTGTGTTGGGGACAAATGTATTTTTGTAAATCACAGACTATTCTTGATTGTTATCTGAAAGGCTGATGAAATTTTGCTGAAATTATCTTAAATGTCACTTGTAAGGAAAATTGTTTTTAAAAAGTCATATTTTCCATACAGAACCTTAAAATAAATCTTACCTTGTCTAGTCTTAAATAGCAACTGCTTGGGAAACAGGGGTTTTTTTCCTGGTGTTGGTGGAGGCTTAGGCAAAAATCTCAACCAGTCCTCATGCCTGAGCAGTGGAGACAAGCAAGAGTATTTTACTGTGGTGGGAATGGAAGAGTCAAGGTCATCTGCTAGCATGTACTTTCCTCTCTGAATACTACAGAGGGGTAACTTTGACATAAGATGCTCTCCTAATCTAGGTCCTTGACACAGTTCACATGGAGGGAAAGCCAGTGTGCACTGTCAGTAAATGAACTTCAGGAGTACAGCCATAGAGGATTGTGCATTGATATTTTCCTGATGAACTGAGAGCGTGCATTTGGAGGTTAAGTAATTCTGCAGCTCAGCTGTTGTTTACAGCTGGGGAGCTATGTATAACTAGGACAGCCAGATCAGTCCTAGGGAGAAATACATATTTAAAACAAATGTATGCCATTAGGTTAACATAACAGTCTTCCTTGAGCCTTTTAACTTACCTTCTTTATTTATAAAAATGCTATGAGGTCAGCTGTTGCACAGTTCACAGTGCAAATCTTTGGCCTGTTTTCTAAATGCAAAGAGATTGTTGTGTTTGACTGCCCCTCTAAAGATATGTTTTTATGATCTGTATTTGTGTATTGATTTATAGGTTTCTTTATTCAGATGAAGTTCAAATTGGTCCAGAAACAGTCATGACTACTTTATACACTGCTAAAAAGTATGCAGTCCCTGCCCTGGAAGCACATTGTGTGGATTTCCTAACAAAGCATCTCCGAGCAGATAATGCCTTTATGCTGCTTACTCAAGTAGGTAAATTTAAGCTTAGTTTTGATTTACTAGGAGAATTCCTAATTGGAGGGAAATTACTAAATCTCCTTAATTATGTACTCCTTTGAGATTTTAAGTACTCTTTAAGGTATAAACACAAAGAATACTTAGACAAATCAACTTATTTTATGTCTGTACTAGAGGTAAAATGCTTGCTTTTTAAGATTAGCAGTTTGTCAACTTTATGCTCAAGATGTATTTCTTGATCTTTCCAGGCTCGTTTGTTTGATGAGCCTCAGCTTGCTAGTCTTTGTCTGGACACAATAGACAAAAGCACCATGGATGCCATAAGTGCAGAAGGCTTTACAGATATCGACATAGGTAAGTCACTCTGTGTGTGCTAAGCACGAAATGACAGCACCCCAGGATAGTTCCTTGCCCCATTTGACTGTGCAGAGTCCCAAGCACTTCTTCCCTTCGTGGCCATCCACCCCTGCAGTGCTTTCCTTGAGCTTCACTCCTGAGCTGGGTTCCACTGCAGTGTCCCCGTTTGAGCAGAGGTGGAGTCCCCGGGCTCCCACTGTGGTGGCACCACACTTAATTGAGGCCAGAGCTTTCACTTGCTGAGGGTTGTGCCTCACACCTCAGGCATCCATAGCTGCTTTTCATATGCAACAGGAGCCACACTGTTTTGTTGCCACATGATATTTAACTATTCAAAATTGCACAGATCAGGTACAGTTAATGATATCTGCTTAAAAAAATGCGTACATAAGCTGCTAGTTTCTCTGTTTAATCTTCTGTCAAAAGCTAGCAGTTTTAAATTTACTTACTCAATTTCATTGCTACTCTATGTACCTAAGATTTTACTCCAATTCAGCTAAATTGTGGGAAAAATTGACTGAAGAAAGGTGTTTCACTGCATAAAGAAATTTTATGCCATTGTTAACTTGTGCTCAGTAGGATTTGTGCTCAGACTGTGAGTGATCTTTAGTCTTGGTAAGTCTCAATCTGTTTTGACTTTCCAGTATGCTATTTTCTATAACTGCAAACATGCCTTACTTAAATTCAAGGCAGATAAAAATTTCCAAAGACAGAAGGTTTAGAATATAAAAACCCATTTATTTTTTGACTTGTATTCTGTGATAATTTGTGCATACCTGTTATTTAAAGAAGGTCAGAAGGAGTAATAAATCCAGGGTAAGTTGCTTTTTAAACATGTACCTTGCCTCAGATCTTGTGTTTCACCTTCAGGCTTTGTGGGTAGCAAATATGTCAATACTTAAGGTGACTTCCATGTATCTTTAAATTGGTTTTTGTGTACTACTGCTGCTTGTGGCTATAGTTGATCCAGATGGGCAGGTGGCTGCCTAGATGAGAATATGACACTGTCATCATGAATAACCTGGTTTTTTAGTGTCATCATGAGTAACCTGGTTTTTTAGTAGTATGCATTCACACTTTCAGTTCTGATCTTGCCCTACCAATGGAAATTCTTCCAGGATATTTGTTATCACTGCAGAGATTAGTTACACTCTTAGGTATCAGGAAGAAAGTTCATATCCTGTCTTCATAGCAGGAAAATTAATTTTTAGTTTTAAATCTATGTGTCATTGAGAGATTACTTTTTATGTAAGATAAATTATATGCAATATATGCACACACCTATAACATATAATAAGACAAAGCTAATAATCTTGTTATGAATGTTTTTAGTGTGTAATTAGTATTTTAAGCTTACGTAATAAAACACTGTTACTGGCTTGGATGAAAGCTGATCTAAAGGTGCTAACATTTTTTTCTTCAGATACATTATGTGCAGTTCTGGAAAGGGACACTCTCAGCATTCGAGAGAGCAGGCTCTTTGGAGCTGTTGTTCGCTGGGCAGAAGCAGAATGTCAAAGACAACAACTGCCGGTGACATTCGGGAACAAACAAAAAGTCCTTGGAAGAGCTCTTTCCTTAATCCGCTTTCCATTAATGACTATCGAAGAGTTTGCAGCAGGTGAGTTTTGGAGTTCTTTGTCTTACTGTTGGACCATCTCTCAATGCTGTTTATCTGTGTTTAGATGTTTAACACTCAATTCTGTTGTTAATATTGTACTAATTAAGAGTTGCGATGCACAAATGAAAGCAAAACATTCTGCAGATTATGCTCTGGCCATTGGAAAATATTGTTGTCTTCAGTTTGTGAATATGTGTGGTTTAAATACAATAGCTGGTGTGATGCTTCAAATGATCTTAGAAGTTTTATGTTTCCCCAGGCCCTGCTCAGTCTGGAATCTTGTCGGATCGGGAGGTAGTAAATCTCTTTCTGCACTTTACTGTCAATCCTAAACCTAAAGTAGATTATATTGACCGACCAAGGTGTTGCCTTAGAGGAAAAGAATGCAGCATTAACAGGTTCCAGCAGGTGGAGAGTCGCTGGGGCTACAGTGGAACAAGCGACCGGATCAGGTAGGACTTCAGAAACTATTTGAGAGAGAGACAGAAATGTGTGGGGAGAAAGGGAACAAATCACTCAACTTTGACTTTTTGGTATAGGATACAGTAGCAAACATGCTGGATCTGTTGCACAGTTTTGATCTTTTCCCTTTTTTTAATATTTTAGGCTATTACACACATAAAATACAAACAAGAATGAGGTTTGGAAGGATTGGGTGCATTCTAGAATGATTGAGTGTTATCTGTATATTTCTTTTTGAAATACCAAGTCTTGATCTGTTTTTATTTTGGAGATACTGAGAAGAATCTGGCTATATTTTGTTTAGTAATACTGAATATCTTGAGGAATTAGCAAAGCTTTTCATCTTTAAGAAAAATGCTTTGTCACCTCTAAAACTGACAAAGCATTTTTCTTAGTTTTGGATTCTAAATAAAAAATGCTATTTAAAAAAATGCAATGCCATTCTGAGTTTACTTCCCCACTTTTATGTGAGTCTTTTTCCTACTTGAAATAAGGCAACACACTCACCACTGTTGTTTGAATTCCTTTCCTGTGTCTTACCAGGTTCACAGTTAACAGAAGAATTTCTATAGTGGGATTTGGGTTATATGGATCTATTCATGGACCCACAGACTATCAAGTTAATATACAGGTACAGTATATTATGTTTAAATAGGCTTGTACACTTGTAGGAACTTGCAAAGGGAAGCTACACTTGGAGCACTTGCAAAAGGTTTGGTCTATATTTGGGAGGGAGCAATTGATAGACCAGGAGTCTAAGCTGTGTTTTGTCACAAGTGGGCATAAGTGGGTGACTAGGCAAAAGAAGAACACTGTGGAACTCTGATCTCTTTTTCCTGTATTCTTTGTCCTTCAGTCATTTTCAATGTAGGTGTTTCCCAGCATCCAGCTTTTTTCCCCTTTTCTCAAGCCTTTCCTGACAGAAAATATGTACTGATATTGTTCTTGGGTATGTTATGTCCTTGAGTAGCCTGCATGCTTCTTATAAAGATTTCATTTTTGTAATTGTTCCTTGTAGTTTCTTTTGAACAAGCTTCCTCACTTTCCTCTTTTTGAAATTTAGCACAGCTGTGGGGGATTCTCTTTTGTTGTTCATGTGGGAGTGTTGACTCTAAGTATATTATGGACACTGTTACATAGTGTTTCCATTATGAAATGTTGAATCTGATCCTGCTCATCACTCTGTACCAAATCAAGGGTTGCATTTCTTCTTGCTGAGCAATTGGTTAGCAGGCTCATGAAGTGGCCAGTGATAGCATCTAAAAATGTCCCCCTGCTTCATATCCTGATGTGACCCTTGCCTGGTCCCAGCAGGTTATTGAACACACCACTAAAATTGTATTTCCTGCTCTTGTAGCCTGTTAGATCCTTTAGCATGTTGTGGTCAGGATTGTCTTCTAGTAGTATTGATCCAGCACCTTTTTTTTTTTTCCTTTTTGAGTGTAGAATTTCAGTCTATTTGAATTCTTTTTCCTGTAGAGATTAGAATTGTTTTGATTCTACGCTTTCTAATAAGATACTAGGATTCTGTGACTGGAACAGTTTCACCCTGTGCTGTGTATTTCATATCCTGCCTGACTATAATGTCACATTGATTTATTAAGTGCATGAGAAATAAATAGTTTGTGACTTCATGTAGGGGCAGAAATTCTGTTGTCCCTATCTTTCTAGACTTCTGGCATGTGCTGAAATTGCTGTTCCAGTTCATTAGTGGACATTCTGTTTAAATATCAAATTGTCTTCTGCTTCCTATATGATGATATTATTATCTGACTACTCTGTACTTAAGAATAGGGATTTTGTGTCTGTCTCCTAAGGAAAAAATGTCGTGCCTTTCCTCTTAATGATGTTCCAAACAGAATGTATCTGGAATGACGTTTTGAAGGAATTTGGCTTTTCCACATTCCTCACTTGAAAAGCTCACTTGCAAATTCCTCTATTTGAAGTATCTTCAGTTTGGTTTTGTCAAACTATATATCCATGTAAATGAGTAGCATAGTGCACTAGACAGGATCTTCAGAACAGAAGAGTTGATTTTGGGAACCTAGCAGCTATACTAAATATACCTGGGGATTTTTGCTTCACATAAACCCTTTTTTGAACCTCTCAGCTGAATTCTTGTTCGCAGATGCAAGCATTCGGTGTGCTCCCTCAGGATGTTTGCTGGATTTATTCAATCTGAAAAGAATTTAGATTATTTCAATGCCAACCAATGCATATTAAGTGGGAATGCTTGGAAGATTCACTTGAAAAAGATCCTCCCAATTCAAACTGAAAGGCTAAACAAACCTTTATGGTTCATATTAAGGCCATCCATCTTATATAGGCTCTCTTTATCCTGGGAGTATCCCTAATAAGTGATGAATCTGAAACTTTGTCACAATCTTTTCAGACAGTTACTTAAGTCTTGTGACTCTAACTTTCTTTTTGGCTCTGCATCAGTACTAGTAACTAACTCTTCAGAGAGTTAAACATTTAAAACTTGCCATAAAATACTGATAATATATACTACAAATACATCTGTTATGTGAAAAGGACTTGAGTCTTCAGCATTATAATTCTTAATATTTCTATTGATTGTGGCTGGGGAAAAAACTAGAGTACGTTTTGCCTAGAATAAAGCTTCATCTCATGCATGGGTAATACTTAAAATTATATGGCAAGTTCATAAGAAACTATTAAAAGGGATAGGATTCTTCTTAGTGGAGTAATCACAAGAAGTGCTCTGCTGCAAAGCTCTGATATCCAACTGCTGCAAGAGGTACTGGGCAGCATGGATCAAGATTGCAACCCAAAATGGGAAGGAATCTGCTATTCCTACATTGGAACTAGTGATTCTTACCTGCCACTGAAATTGAGGACAAAATAAATATTGTTTCATCTGAGCAGATTTTTTACACTGAATCAAGATTAGAAATAAATTGTATAAGACATAACAGCACGAGTTCTTGTTTTCTTTTATGAAGGTGTCATTGACTGCCAACATTATCTGTAAAAACTTGTTTTCTAAACTAGCCAGAGGCAGCAAACGAGATTCCCTCATGTGGGCTGTGAAGGTGTACAGAGATCAGCAAACCTAAGCACAGGATTAGATGTTGTAAATGAAGGTCAGAAGTGAAGGTCTGAGCGCTGTTCTCCATCTCCCAAGCACAGACTTTAACCTGGCTGGAGCAGTGCCACAGCCCGTGCAGAACTCGCAAGCCGTCGTTCCAGGCTGCTGCGTCAGCTCCGGCGGTATCAGGAAATCACAGCTCCTTTCCAGCTGAGATTGCACTGTCCTTGCACTTAGGCTGGGTGGGGTGGGCAAGTGTTTGCTTGTAACCTTCTCACGTGCAAACAATCAGAGCCTTTCTCACGCTTGTAAACATAAAAACACAATGTTCATGCTTTTGTGCAGATAATTGATTATGAGAAGAATCAGACGCTGGGACAGAACGACACCGGCTTTAGCTGTGATGGAACAGCCAGTACCTTCAGAGTTATGTTCAAAGAGCCCATAGAGATTCTGCCCACAGTTTGCTACACAGCTTGTGCAACCTTGAAAGTAAGAATGTCTAACAGTACCGAAGAAAGTGTTACATTGATGCAAGAGTTATTCTTTTATCGGTCTTCTGATGGGAAAGTAGCTTCTAGATCGTGAGTTTATTTTAGGTTTATGGCTAAAGAAGGACATAGTTAAAACTCCACTGTAACTTGTAAGGCTGTTACATCTCTTCTGTGCCACAGCATGGAATTCATAACTGGATCCTTTGTGCCTTCCCACTTCTTTTCTTGATGTAGGAGTTAAAATGAGTTCTAATGGAAGTAACTGGTACTGTGTGGGAAAAATGTAATTTGGCAGCTCTCTTTCAAAATTTAAGTTTGATTTCCTTTATCAAGGCTATTCTAACCACTAGCTAAATTCAAGAAAACAGCTTTTTTTGATCTCCTTTTATATACTAGTGCTGAAATAATAGGTAAGAATTACTTGTTCTCAGAAAGTCTCCCTTTACTGTTGCGGACAAATTTATTTCTCAAAAAAAAATTAATATTCTTCTAAATGTAATTTCCTATACATAAATCAGAGTTCTGTGAGTTGGAAAAAATATTGCATATCAAAAGTAGCTGAGGTAGAAGACTAAGTAAGAATACAGACAACCTGTGTGATAAAGAGAAATACTAGAAAGTATTCATTACTAGTTGGATAAAATCAACTGGTTTAAGTCTGGTGTCAGAGAAATATATTTTTGTTATTTAGACATAGGGCCCGTGCTTCTGTGATTTTGTGTATAATTTATATGACGTGGGTACAGAAGTTTTGTGCTGCTAAAATAGTCCAAGTCAGTTGTGTTTGACCATCAGCAGTTTTTGGGTCTTGCCCACCTCCATTCTGTTGCTAATCTCCTGTGATGTTTTTCAGGGTCCTGATTCCCACTATGGAACAAAAGGTTTGAAGAAAGTGATCCACGAATCTCCTACTGCTAGCAAAACATGCTTTGTCTTTTATAGTTCACCAGGTAACAACAATGGTACATCAATAGAAGATGGACAGATACCAGAAATAATATTTTATACTTAGTTTCACATCATGATCTGGAATGTGTCTCAGTGGACTTCAGCTCACTATTGGCAGCAGTTTAAAAATTCTGTTAAATTACTTTAATGTGTAAAACCAAAACGATTTGGTTTGAGGGGTACCAGAAAAGCTATTTTTTTTCCTGCATCATTATCGGTAGATTGTAATTTAGTTTTTCTTCTAAATGAAATGTTAAGTGGAATAAGTACTCTGTATATTGAAAAGTTTGGTTTAAGTTTTACCTTGTGGTTAATTGCTTTGTGTTTTCACCCCTTTGTTTCTCATGTAGTAAAATTTCTTTTTTGAACTGGAAAATTCTTACTTATTATGAACAACTTGTGTATGTTTTCTCCAATCTGTCCTTAAAAGACTGTAAAGCTGCTGCTGTAGTCCTATCTTGCACTTCTTTCCAAAATGACCTTGGATTGACCCTGTGGACATGAATTGCTACTGTATTTTTTGAAGTACATCAGCAAAGCTGCATTCATATTCCCATCATCTTGACTTTTTGCAAGAGCCATGGAGAATTAATGGACTTTGCACTGCAGAGGACATCTGCAGCTGCACTGAGGAAATAAATATTAAGTCAAATTCAGCAACAAACAGATCTTTCCAGAATCTCTCTTAATTCAGAAGGGCTGTTTTGGAATATAGAACTGGTTATGCAAATAGCCACTGTATATACATATGTGCCTATAAAAATGTATAATGTGAAAATGAGAATATGAGACTTGTAATGATGTTATCATTGGATATTCTACTACTAAAAAAATTAGTATAAACCTAAAGATTGTTGGTGTGCAACGAGTTTTACAGATTGCATACAATAATTTGATGCCATTGCTGTATGTATATAGCATTCAGTGTCTTGCAGTATGTACTGTGTAGTAACAAAATGGCTTCGTGTACAAAGACGTTATACTAAAGTAATAATTTGTGATTGCAGGAGACAAAACAAGAAAATTTCCTTTCTTAAGGGGGAAAAGGGGAAGGTCACGCAGGTTTGGCGTGTCCAAAGGCCGTGTGAAGACCAAGTGTGTGTCAAGCGTCCAGCTCTGTGCACACTCCGCCAGCGCTCCCCTGTCCCTGGGCGCGGCGCTGTTCGAGACAGGGATGGGCGCCGGACCCGAGCCGAGCCGAGCCGAGCCGAGCCGAGCCGAGCGCGCAGGCGCTTCGGGGCGGGCCCGGCGCGGTTGCCGGAAGGGCGGCCCCGGCCATGCCGAGCCTGGCCCGGTTCCTGCGGGCGCGGGCGGCTCCGGTGCGGAGCGGCGAGGCCATGCCCGGGAAGGTGCGGGCAGGGCCAGGAGAGGGAAGCGGGGCAGGGGCGGGTGGTGCCCGCGGTGACCGCGCCTGTCCCTCTGTTGCAGGGAAAAGCAGCCGCCAAGGGCCCCGCGGAGCCGGGCGCCGCCGCGGGACCGGTGGTGGCGGCGGGCGGCGGCTCCGTGAGGGTTGCGGTGCGCGCCAAGCCCGGCGCCCGCTGCAGCGCCGTCACAGGTGGGTCTGCGGGCCGGGGCACCGGGCGCTGCATCGCTGCACCCGAGGAGCAGGGGAGGAGGGAGGGAAATCAGAACATCCCACCCGAAAAACAAAGCCAGGAGCTCGGGCTCGGCTCTCCAGGAGTAGCTCGCTCGCGTCCCCGCTGGGTGGCGCGGTGAGCACGGGGGAAATCCTGATCCCAAATCCTTCCGTTTGGCATCTGTGGTTTCGCGCTGGCTGTTCGTGTCTCAAGGGTCTGTGCGGTTTTATTAGAGCCGTAAAAGTTGGATCTAATAAAACGTGTGCTGCCTCTACCGCCCTGGGCTTGGGGCTGCTTTCACATCCCGCGTGTGTGCGGCACGCACGGGCTGTGGAAACCCAGGCGCCTTCGGTAACACAGGGAATTCACCGGCAGCGGAACTCTGAGCAGACTGGTTCAACAGGCGGCTTTTGGGGTTGGGTCGTGTTACATGGGCCCAAGTAGGACCACACCTGCACAGGAAAGGGAAATTGAGGGTAGCTCAGGGCAGTGCCCCCATGGTGAGAAGGCTGGTAGCTCATGACTGCACCCTGCCACAGCATGAGGGCTTCACTGCTTGTATCGTCAGGAGTTTATTTTGGTTGTACCAACTGACAATCAAGGGAATTTATGAAATGTGAAAATGGCATCACCTGCTATTCTATGCGTTTACTTGGTTTTAAAATAAAATGCTTTAGAAAGCATAAGCATTCATTTTTAGGAAATGATGATTAGATGCTTTGAATATTTCGAGCATAAAACCCTCCAACTGTTTGTTGTAGATGTGACGGCTGAGGCAGTAGGTGTAGCTATTGCTGCACCTCCATCGGAAGGGGAGGCAAACGCAGAGCTGTGTCGCTACCTCTCTAAGGTGCTCCAAGTGAAGAAGAGTGAGGTTATTTTAGAGAAGGTATTTCCTTTTTTCCTTTCAGCTTTGCCCTACTGCAGTTGAAAATCAAGATTTTGACACAAACACATTGAGTATAGGGAGCTACTCCAAGTTCAGTCAGAAAGACTCTTCAAAAAATGTGCTTGAGTTAGTGGAATGATTCACTGAGAACAAACTCAGTGTAGGAAGAACTATGGCTGATCCTGAGATCTTTTAATCAGAAGAGTTATGATAATGTCTTTCAAATCTCTGTAGTTAATATTTTCTGTGTTCTTCAAAGATTCTCTCGTTTTTATGTCAAATGAGTTCACAAAATATGTGTTCTGCCGAGAATGTGCATTCTATTAATAACTTTTCACTGTAAAAAAAATAACTTCTGTATTTGAGTCAAAAGATTCTGACATTTAACTGTCACACATAAGCAAGAGCATATGTAAGCACTTGGGTTGTAGCTGGGCCTCAAGAGTTTCTCTGTACTAGAATTTACATGTCCTGACTTTGGCGAGTGGAAACTCTTTGTTTTATTCATTGCACTGAATAAATAATTTGTTTTACTAATTCATTGTACTTGAAGTCAGTCTTTCCAGCCATTTCCATTTATAGTTTATGAGCTTATGAGCACAATGAAAAATGGTACTTTTTATTTGTATCTGTTGGTTTAATGGAGTAGTTCTAGAAGTCTTTTAAAGAGTAGTGGTAAAGGATAAGATGACCAAGGAATTGAGCACTGTTGAGACAAAATTATGAGTTCTGTTTTTCCTGAATCATGGGCAAGCTGCTTGATTTGTTTATCAGCATTTTATAGATAGCACTGTTTTCTTACTTAAAGGGTGATTCTCTGAAATACAGGTTTTTTCTGTGTTTGTCTAAACCAGGGTGGTAAATCACGTGACAAAGTGGTGAAGATTTTGGTATCAGCGACACCAGATGAGATTTTAGAAAAACTGAAAAAAGAAGCTTCCAGTTGACCTGAAACAAGAGCAGGAAATAGGAGAAAGCATCTTGGTATATGGACTGATATTCTTTCTTACTTAATGTAGTGCTGCTGAGAATGTGGGTAATGACTACAGGAAGATACTTCTTTCCCCCCTACCCCCCCTTGTTAATATAGGTGCTGAATAGTTGAAGTTTTTCTGTAGGTTTGGTGAGAAAACTGAGTCTTTGTATCTGCTTCTGTCACTACAGACTTCCTTCTGCTCTGGAGAGTTTCCTGTGGGTGAGATTTGTCCTCTTTCCTGGTCCCTTAACAAAATGGTTTAGTAAATGTTTTTCTTAGTGAAGCAAAGGTTGGTTAACAAAGTGAGAGGCCTGGAGTGACAGCCTGTGGTGAGTGGTACAAAAGGACAAATCTGGATGGCAGAGATGTGAAGGAGACTCTTCTCTCTGATATCTCACAGCAGGTACTGTGGGCACTTAGAGATAGCTAAAATAAATGTCTTTGAAGCCAGTGTGCTGTTGTTGATCACGCAGACAAACTGAAAGTAGACTCACCTGAACAACTGAAAGAAAACCAGAAGTTTTCAATATGAAAAACTAATGCAGAACCCAGTCATTGCACACGTGGGGACACTTTGTAAAAGTCTGTAAATAGTTTCCTTAAAAGTAGAGATACGGTCATATATATCTTTGCCAATTGTATGTCACCTGTAATGACTGTTTTTAATAAAAGAGGCAAAAAGTAGTATCAAACTTTGTTTTGTGTTTGTATTTTTAATAAAGAAAGAAGTTGTTTCCTAGAAGTCTCTTCCTAGAATGCTACTTTTAAACAGCCTTTTTTTTTGCAATCTTTCTTTGGTCTAAAAATGAGTAGTAGTGCGACCCCTGAAGAACTGAGCAGTCATTTGTAGAACAGAACAAGAAGTCTGAAACAAAATGAGCAACTATACTCCAGTTTCAGGGCTGATGAGAAAAAGGTTTAACTTCTCTATCTGTCATGTTTCAGAGGTCAGAGTAAGATTTAACTGACATTTCCCAAAAATGTGTGGGTTACCACACGTGTTTCTGGTAGGAGTTGGTTTTTTCCTCTGCATCACTGCTGATGACTGAAATTGTCTTGTATTTGTCCTATGGTTGTCATGTTAAAAAGAAAGTAGTGGCTAAAGGAAAAAAGATTACCTATTCTGAAAGTTTGCTTAAGGTTTGTTATAATTCTCCTGGAAAACAATATTATGAATGCATAAGCATTTGTGCAGATCATTGCCAGACTGATGCAGTACAGGCTTCATTGCTCATAATTTAACTTTTTCGTGGGCAAAAATCTTTTGCTTTTGGGAAGTCTTTCAGTGTTTTCCTAAATATTGCAACGGTTGCTTTTGGAGTTAAAAAACTGGTGTTTGGCAAGATGACAGTTCCTTCAAGGTGTCTCATTTTAAAGACGTTATGAAAAATGTTACTTTCAGGAGAAGTAAGTCTAAATTCTGAATTCTGTTTGTTTAATCGTTTGTACCTGAGCCCCTTGTTTTCTCAGCCATTTGGGCAGCCATACATTGCCTCAGTCCTCTTTCCTTACTCATCTTTTCAGTCTGCACAGGCTGATTCTGTTTTACTGTTCTGTCAGTTTTGGTTCACCCCTCCCTGCTGTTAGATCTGCTCTTGCCCAGCAGAGGGATGCCGAGTCTTGCAGAAAAATTAAGGCAAGGCAAACCAAGACAAAGTGTTAGTTGGTTTGTTGTTGGGGGTTTTTCCTCTTAATTCCTAAACTTCTTATCATAAGTAGAAAACAGCAATAAAAAGATTGAGAAATTCTGTATTTATAAATTACATTTGGAACTGGATGCTGCAACAACCATTATAAAAAAAATTTGAAGGCTTATATACTCTGTTGAAATGATGCATTTCATTACAGTTTCCTGTGACTTCAGACACAGACTGAGGGGGGAGCTGTGTGGACAGATAAAGTCTCTGAAGTACGTTGATCTTCAGTGATGATTACCTGAAATAGCCAGTTTAGTTTTTCAGTGCCCTGTCCATGTTCCACCTGGGCTTTGCTGGATTCTGCCTTGGCTTCCTCACCTTTCCTAAACACCTTCAGCTGCCGTTCTGCATCTGTTCTTCCTGATCAATGAAAGTAACTTGAATTCTTGGTAATTTTGGCAAATAAAGTCTTTACATGTTGGAAACATACAATTTATGTCATATGAGTAACCAAAATGATTTTAGAATGGTTGTATAAGTTACACTGCGGTGTTGCCGTGTAGACAACCTGACAGCCTCTTCTGTGTTTTTTGTGCTGTCTTCCAATTAGATCCTTAATACCTTGGTTGTGGATTTATGTAACCTGGTGAAAGGCCTGGGAGGGAGGAACTGCTGGTCCACTGTATATCAAAAGAGAGGTAGAGAAGAGCTAACAAACTTGTGTGACCAAACAATGCCAAAAGTGTGACTTAGGCCTAGCTCCTGCAAGTCTTGCATTGAAATCCTAACCTGTCAACTTTCTCTTCATGAACACAGTAAAATGTCTTTCATTCTATTGAAAAAATGGTGGCAGCAAATATCCCTTACTCCAGCAGAATATGTTTTAATAGAGCAGAGCTTTGTGATACTTTGTGAGAAGTTTCTTCCAAGAATTTCAGAACACTTCACAAATCCTTGCTCAAAATAAATTCTTGTTCCTGGACATTTTAAAACCAATGTGGTGCCAGTTGCTGCATAACTTTTACCTGTTGGTACCTGCTTTATCCATGTGCATTAAGCTACATGATCACTCAGCTATTGAAATCAAACACTGCCCTCTTTCCCTAATGCATGGTCTGACCAATTTCAGTAAAATCTGTCTAATGGTGATTTAATATCTGACTGCTTGAAGGCCTGCACAGTCAGTGCAATTTTTAGGTGTGATTAAGTTATTTAAACATTAGCAAAATAGAAGTTATCTGAATAAATTTATGCCAGTCTTGCGGTATAAAAGGGTCTTAGTCTTTCATCCACTCAGTTATATTTATTTTATAAAATCCAGCTTTGAAAGCCAGTTTCATTGTAATAGTGTAATATGCTAATTAAGGATATTTAATTATACCCTCAGAAACTACCTCTTTGCTCTTTTTCTTTCAATCCACTCCATTTATCATCTGCAGCACATTCCTATCTCCCCTTTTAGTCCCAAGTGATTCTAAATCCTCATTTCTTCACAGGTATCATCAGTCTAAATAATCCTGGATAATTGACAACTTTGTCAATAACTGGCAGCAGCAATTTAGCAGAAAGCATAGTTTAATATCTTCCTGCTTCCAGCTTCCAGGAAGATAAATACACCTGATCTTCCTGCTCAGTACTTCACATCTCATTCTTGTTTCCCCTCTCATAATGCTTATTTGCATGTGTAAGACTTGAACCAGCTGAGTTTTTAATTTTTTTTCTGTATTATTTCTACCTACTGTATTCCCCTCTTAATGTTTTAGTCTTTATCTTGGGAGGATGATTCATTGCCATATTGATGGGTTTAAAAATGGGCTCCCCTGTCTCCTTTGGGGAACACAGTGCTTTATCCTCCTCTAAAATCTGTCCTGGTTGTTACTCCCTGGGAAGAGGCTGCACTTGAGGCAAAGTGCTCTTAGTACAACTGGTGCACAATAAAAAAGCTGCTGATGAAACTAAATGCTTGCCTGAAAGGAGGAGGTTGGTACTTCTCTGAGCTATTGGGAATTTGTTTCTTCCTGCTCCCTTATATACTGGCTTCTCAAGTAATTGTTACTGAGCTGTGATAAATTTTCTTTCATCTATAAATGCTGCATTTATTTGTTCTTTCAAGAGCTGGGGAAGTTGGAGTGATGAAGTATCCACTGTGCCATCTCACTACAGCCTGAGGGTAAGTTTTTGGAATATTGTTTCAATAACGTTCTGAGTTTCCAGATCTGAAGTATGGCAAGTGAAAAGGGAAATATATTGAGTATCAGTTCAGCAGTTGATCACTATAGAAACATGCTGTAAAGAGAGCAGTTAGCCATGGACCCAAGGAAAAAAGAACAAACAGAGGTCAAAGTGTCATTTCATGCTGCTCAGATAAAGCAGTTGTCTGCCTTAAGAGAATAACCAGGGTTACAAATTATAATTCTGGGGTGGTTGTCATTAAGTTGTTTTTTTTCCTAATACGTCGTAGGTGTGCAGTGCACGTGGGAAGGGCTGCAGCAATGCTGTTGCTTTGGCCAGCTTTTGTTGCTGTAATGCTTTGCAAACCAGGATGCACTGAGGCATAATTTATAAAACATTTCAAAGCTCTCAACATGTGTCGGGACGTACTTTGTGCCCAGCTATCTAAGAGAGGCATTGCCAAGTTGAATTTTATAAAACAAGCTATTTGTATGGAACCTTTTTTTTCACCAGTGCTACTTTCCATAGCTTGTCTTAAAATCTCCGAAGTTCTTTCCTTCCTTTCTGCTGTTCAGAAGGTCTGTGGGGGTACATTTGATGGAGGTATCAGCACACATGGTCAGCCCCAGCAGCCACCTTCCTACCACATCTGGGTGCTCTTGCAGCCTCTCACCTTCGGTTCTGGTGCAGGTAAGTGCCCTCCAGCAGGACCAGGCTCTCTGGGGTTGTTTCTGCTCTCTGTTTGTCACATCAGCATTGTTGCTGATGCTTATCTCCTTAGATGCCACCACATTTCTTTTTCAGTTTTTTGGGCCTGACAGCCCATAGAGATGCATTGATTGCGGAAGGAGAGAAAAGACCTTGTGATACAAATCTTTGCAATCAGAGGGCAAACCTGTCCCTTCCAGTGAGGCCCTGTGGCAGCTCTTGGCAGCCTCCTGGCATTTGCCCTTTAATGAAATGTCTCCTTTTGTCTCCAGTAAATCTGACAGCAATCAGCCAGCATGTATGTGAGGTCATGTTCCTGCCAGGAGGAAAGATTGCTGGTAGCTACTCAGATACACTCCTGAGCAGGCAATTTTCTTCAGTTTCTTAACTGCCTTTTTACAATGGAAGTGCAAACTGTTACTAATAAACCTGACAGGTTTCTGGGTTTTGAGGGGATTTTTCCTTTTTGTTCAAAAAACCTGATTAAGCTCATCACTGACTGGATCTAAATGCTAATACATAGAGTGAACTAGCCAGGCAAATTGCACTTGGCTAATTTTACTTAATGAGAATGTCTGATTCTGTTCAGTCACTTCCTCACTGTGTTCAGGTTCAGCCGCTAAAGCAGACCCAGGAGCTTTTTGTTAAATATTTTTAAAGATGATCAGCTTACAACAATATTCTCAAAATCCATGACTTATGTTTGCTGTGATTCCTGTGACATATCAGCTAGAATACATTTTTCCTTTATTTAATACCATGCTGGACAATATTTCTGGCAGAAGATAAATGTGAAAATAGAATATCTGAAAACATTAATTTGACAACAGTTACTGTTAAATTGTGGATGTGAGGCAAGGTCTTTCAGTAGTCTAGTATCTGTGTGTGTAAAAACAGAGAAGGTGTAAGATCTATTTTCAGTAGTCTGAAAAGCATATAAATCCTAAATACACAAGAACAATAAAGTGACCCTGTCAGAGGAGGTGTTTATATAAATTTTATGCACTTAAAGACAAAAAGAATGTGTAATGCTTGCCATACATTCTGCCAGCTTTATGGGGCCACCTTTGCAAATCTGAATTTGAAGGGGTTTTTTCACTGATCTTGCTGTAAGGTAGGCTTCCTCAAGAAACCCATAGAAAACCTTTGGTTTCTCAGCTGCATAAAATTCCTGCTCACTTCAGTGAACTGACTTGGTCTTTTTACTTGAGGAGCAATTTAGTGAAGTGCTCCAGGTTTTACTCACTTGGCTTCCAAACTTAAATAAGCAAATCCTGTTAGCTCATTTTCAGGACTTAGCAATTTTCAGGATGGGTTTTAGGCTTTGCCCTGTGATTATCCAATGTTATCTTGATCAGACCATCTGAAGAAACAGACCTTATTTGTGTTACTCCTGGGTTTATATAATAGGTTAACCTCTCAAATCAAAAAATAAAGAAAACATCATGAGGAGGCATGGAATAGTTTTGTTGAAGGGTAATGTATTGGGCTAGGAGCAATTTTACTTGGCATGTGGGCTTTGCAGGCTTGTCCTGCGTGTCCTTCTAAAGTCTGCTGGGAAGGAAGACACAGAATAGAGGGTGTGATAGACTCTTGATGTTTTATTACACCTCCTCTGCTGTTTAGCACTCAAGTCAGAATGGGGAAAAAAAACTGTCAGTTTTTCAGAGACTGTAAATCTAATTATTTGCAATACAAATTTCACAGTTATTTCTTACTGGCAATCTGTGAATCGAGGTGGTAAAAGGATATTACCTATGGCCCTCTTAGTGTGACTCCTGAGTCCTGCCAATCTGAAATTTTCTTACAGGAAAGAAATGATAGATTCATGTGAGGGCCATTGGTGGGAAATATAAAAAGAGCATCCATTGATGTATTTGTTGTTGAGAGTTGTGCAGGTTAAAATACAAATTCAGATGAAAAAGTTGATCAACTGCTCATAGATAGTTAATCTATTCTACCACCTCATCTTAGTTAGATAAATTGGTTCTACAAAGGCAGCTGCATTTCACCAGTATTTTTTGTGTTGGTGGCTGAACTATCACCCCACACAGCAAAGCAGGGCTAACACTTTGTAATTGCTGTGAGAGGCTGGCACATCTCCTTGACACCAGAGTTGGCCAACTGCAGCTCTCAGGTCTTGTCTGATGTGCAGAGCTTTGTCCAAAGCGTTGTGAGATCTCCCATGGGTTCACCTGGCGCTGAATTGGCAGCCCTGGGAGCCTCCAGCCTTTTGCACCAGGAGGAGCTGCTGCCAGAAATGTCAGTCAGGTTAGTGGATATGGTGAGCTGGCTCTGCAGGGGAAGAGAACTCTGGACTGTATTAAAAAGTGTTTCAAAATATGAGACATCCTCTTCTGTGTCAGAAAAGAAAGCATTAAGATGCTAATTAAAGATAAATTTTAACTTGGAAAAATTCATGCCCATCATTTGCACCTTTTGTCTCTGAATTTCAGACTAGCCCTTCTGCTGTATCGATTGTCACTGCTGGGAAAAGTGCCAATACCAAAAGAGGATGACACTTCACAGTTTAAGTGAAATCACTTGAGAATGGTTAAATCAGGTTTTCTGATTAACTGACTCACTTGATAGTGTAGTGTGTGAGAGAGTGAATCAAACACTTGCTTTCCTTTGCTCTGCTGTCTGTGAACAGCGTCGAGCAGAAGAGACACCCGTCTGTCTTCTGGATTATGTGGTTTCTCCACAAAGGAGCCTTTGGTCTACTGCTACACGCTTGTTCTGTTTTAGAGGATAAATACAGCCCACGGTTTTAGAGAATAAATAAATCTGTGACTTCTTAGTTGCACAAAAAACTGTGACTGGAGGCAGGTTTGCCAGCAGAGAATAAGCTATCAAGGCTGTCACAAATGTTGGATTGGCAACTGAGGAAATAACTGTATTTAAGGGTTTTAGAGAAGAACTTGTCCTAAACAATAAGGTTTGAGCCAATTGTAGAGAGTAGGACTGCTGATTATCCTATACATCTTATTTGTCCATTTTCATGAAGGAAAGAATCTTTTCAAAAGAAAAATGTCAGACTTCTAAAGTAAGAAAATAAGAGTATATAAACAAGGTACAGCAACCTCTCTGTTTCGCCCCTTTTCTCCAGTCTTTTCTGTTTATAATAACCTACAAATTCTCATTCTGGATTAGGTGGGGGTTCTTGGAGATACACATTCCTCTGTTCCTTTGATAGAGCTCAAAATCTCTTGTTGCCCCTGTAGTACAAATAATAATATGAACATAATCAAGGTTGTATTTGTTTTGTGATTATTCTGAACACTGGAGAATAACAGTAATTATAATACCATTAGATAGTAATGGAAAAAGATTTAAGGGTGGATCATGAGACTCCTGGAAGGAGATGAAAATCTTACTTAGTTCTTTCTTCAGTACTGCATTGCATTCTTCTCTTTTATGGAAAAAGAGGAACCTAAAATGATTTCTGGAATGACAGAGGTTAAGAGTGCCATGTAAGAGACAGGATTGTGTGGGAAAAACTTAACAGAAATTAATTCCGTTTCAATAATTAAGTTTCCTGTAAATTGGGCAGTGCTCAGACACAGGAATGCAAGTACAAAGAAAACAATTCTTCCATATACTTCTACAGCTCTCACCATGCAATCTGATTGCTTTATAAATCCATGCAGCTGGTGTTTTCTTGGAGTGTGTGGATGTGAAAGCAGTATGTGATATGGCTCTGCGACCCAGATCTTTGCTCCATGGAACAATACTCATTCCCTACACCATGATTTGTACAAGGCAGTGTAAGGTGGTATTTGTCTCCAGCCTTCTTTCATAATGTGTTCACAGTGTACAGCTCCTGTCACGTTCTTGAAACTTTGTGTAATCCAGGGGATAAGGACACTGTCCATCTGGAAGCCAGCTAATAGAATTTGGAGATAACTCTCCGTGGCAGGATCCCTCAGGGCCAGAGGTGTCTGTGTAGTTTCTGTGCTTTTCATGCAGGATAGAACAGCTCCAAGGAGCCTTGCAGCAGCTATGAGGCCATTGCCTTGCCCTTGCTTTGGGCTGGGTATGTCTCAGGGAAAAACAGATTTCTTCTGTGCAGTCTAGTCTGTCTGCTTTGTCACTAGTGAGCCACAGTGTGTACATTGGGCCCTGATTATACAGTGTCTCTGTGGCTGTTGCAGTGTTGACAGTGTTCATTTGAGAGGGGGAGATGATATACATGACCCTGGTTAATGATCCTCTAACACACTGTGCTTCCAGTCCAAACTGGAAGACAGCATCCAAGGAGGAGGACAGGCTGTGCATGATAAATACCTCTCCCACTGCAGAGTCAGAGTAGGCTCACTCACAAATGTGAAAAATGGAACCTCCATTTCCTTGGGCTTTTCAATTTCTTGTTAACACCTTTCACAGAGGAAATAATGTTTTTGGCAAAATCATTACTATTTAAAGCCATATAGATCTGAAAGCTCTTTGAAAGTTAAAAATGTGAATTAAAATACCCATTTTAGTTGTTTCTTCAGTATATGATCTTTGGTTTATTCCTTTATTTCCTTCTGTGTATAGTGAAGTTTCCTGACAAAGATTCAGTGAAAAGATCTATAAACTGAGATTGGTGTAATCACATTCTGGCCTGTATCAGTATTCAGGATGTATTGCTTATCCTGATCTGAACTGATGTGTTAATTTGACTTGGAAATGGAGTGAGATGTGGACGCAGATTTACACTGATCTGTAGTTATGGTTTTGTTTAATGAATTAAATGAAATCATAGCTACAGATCAGTGATTCTTCCGTAGTGTTTTGCTGGTTAAAGCAGAAGGCCCTGCTGTTTCTGCACAGGAATCTGCAGTTTGTCAGCTGCTGTTCCCAAGCTGTGCCCAGCCCAGCTCTGCCTGCAGGCTGGCAGTGTCACAGGGCCCTGGCGTGGCACTGCCCCAGCCCCGTTGGGATGCAGATGTTACACACACGAGATCCTTCATGCCTTAGAACATTTGTTTAGGCTCTCAGCATGCTGCTGTGGACTGACTGCTCTGATATATTTATATCTGTTATGCTTATAGAAAAAATTTTGTTTATTTAGCTTAATCCATAGGAATTCAAATCAGTTCTGCTCTTTGGACCCTTTTCTTATTTTCAAGTCTGTAGTGTTCTTCACCCTGTTTATATTAACCCAGGTAACTCCCACTGAGGTGTCAGTGATTTTTATTACCTTCAGTAATTTTCTTTGTTTAATAACCTCCTCTCAGCTTTTGAAACAGAGGCACTCTTGTGTAATTTACTGAGATTGTCATATTAAACTCCACTCGTCTCTTACAAGCAATGGTAGGGGTGCTCCATAGAGATTTTGGTAGATGCTGTAAGGATCCTGAACTCGGCTGGGATCTCTGAATAAGCTGCTTTTATCCCAAGTGGTGCAGACAAAAATACTACAAAGTCACTGCCACGCACTGTTCCACAATGAAGCTGTCCCAAAATAACCAATCCATAGCTGATGATAAACAGTGTAGTGGGTGAAGAGCTCTCAGGCTTAAGCTATTGTTAAGAGAAGGAATTGGCAATGAGCTCCAGGGGTTCAAAGAACAGCTTTCAGAGGGAATCCTGAAAGTTTCTCTGCTAGTAGCAGAAAATGTGAAGAATCAAAGATTTTCTGAGTCCTGGTTGGCATGGTTAGGGACAGGTTTCCACCTTTTCAAACGTAGCATGGGAGGTGTGATGGAAGGAGACAGAAGCCATTCATCCGCCCGTGTTCCTGGCACTGCCATGTTCATTATGTGCAGCAAAAGTGGAGTTCAGCCAGAGAGCAGCTGAGTGTGTGGACAGCTTTGAATCCAAAGTCACGACAGGACCTGCTGGGATGTCTAGGATCCTCCCCCAGATCATTAATGAGAAATAGATGCCATATGGAGGAGTTCTTTTGCCAACGGTCGGTGATATGCCGTCTTTGTCTTCCAGTTCTCATCAATTACTGAGGACTTTTAAATAGATTTTTATTTTACCTTCAGTTATATGGTTTCGTCTTCTCAGCTACTAAGGACACTGACCTTTCAGAAGATTCTTTAATTCTTCTAGAATTAAAGTTTATTTCTGATAAGATACTTTTGTTGCAATGGCTGATCTAGCACTCTTTTCATTCACTGGTGCATCCCCTCTTGCATCACGCCTGACTCATCCATTCCTCCCCTCACCACTGTATTTTCTTTTCCTGTAGATGCAAAGAACAACTTTACCTTTTCTGGTTTTTGAAACTCAGATGTTTAACTATGTAATTTTAGTTGTTTACATTAACATTTTTGCATCCACTTGGGGTTTTTTTTAAAAAGCAAGTACTGTAATGCTTCTATGGCTGGAATTTTGCTCACCCTTGTTGTGACTGTATGATGTGTGTGAGAATGTTTATAAAATTAATTAAATATACATGAATAGCAC
Organism: Prinia subflava; assembly: GCF_021018805.1. NCBI lineage: Eukaryota > Metazoa > Chordata > Aves > Passeriformes > Cisticolidae > Prinia > Prinia subflava. Next base: position 9,532,797 of record NC_086261.1, read on the forward strand.
ATTCAATACTGTAACTGTCACAAGTTTTATTGATGTGAAATCTAGTTTGAGTAGATTGTCCCCTTGTTTTTAATTCAGCTCTATATAATTCAGTGTTAGCTGTCAAGTTGGACTACCCACACCTCTTAGCTATGATGAGGCTGTCTTTATGATATTTAAATTTTTAAGGCCTTTTCCACTATTACCCACAGGATTAGAATCACTTAGTGTTTACTGCAGGTCTAGCTTTGAGAGCTTCCTAGGCTGCAGAACCCCATATATATGTATGCTATATAAATATAAAGTGACATAAAGACACTGTTTAAAACAAGTCACTACCTTCATAGTACCTTTCAGTTTAAAGAAGTATTTTAAAATCAACAAACAAATGAATTTGTTCACCAGAATGTTTCTAATACATTGTGTTGCAACGTACAGACCCCATCTGGGATTTATACACCATACCTATGCTTTATATGGAGTAACTGCTGCCTGGTAGCTTTTGTAGCCAAAATGCAGAGCACAGAAGAGGAAAACAGGGCAGAGAACCACAGTTTTACAGATGGAAGCTGAGACACAAAAGCTTTAAATGTGATTTGTAGCTGAGCATGTAACACGCGTGTCTGGTTGTATTTCTGAAAACATCCTTTTCACTTTCTTTTTAGTACTGGAAGAATGACTGGAACTGTGGCAAAATTGTCCTTTGTGGATATGAATTTTAGAATTTTTTAGAATTTTTAGATTTTTATAGTAGCTTTAAGAGTTTTTGTCTTGAGAAGTGCTCAGAGTATGAGAAACTAGTAAAACAGTTATGTCTGAAATAAGTGGCCTGGTGCCAGAAGTTGCAGGAATAGGAAGGCAAGAGTTAAAACAGTATGAGATTTAAGAAAACATTTTTAGGTCAGTAGTAAGAATATGCCTAATGGAGGTGTAGAAAGTAAGATTAGGCTTAGCTTTTATTATCTAGCACTAAATCCATTTTGTCTCTAAAAATTAAAATCCTACTGGGTGGAGTCTAAAGAGCTTCTTCAATTGGATTTACCCAGACTGCAGGATATGTAATAAAGAGTGATTTGTTTATTGTCCCTTGGATGTGTCCACCTTACTTAAGGACTTAAGCCGTGCCAGTGTAATGAGCCAGCTGCTTAACTGCTTCCAGATTCTGCATCCTGCCAGCCTGTTCTATGACAGGGAGATCCCTGGAGTCTGTGGAGGAAGAAATTTGATTTGCTGTTAGAGTTTTTGTATTTGGGAGGGGTTTTTTGTTGTTGTTGTTGGTTGTTTGTTTCCCACCCTCCAGGCTGTGATGTGGCCATAAAGTCACTTGATAACCTGCAGTCAAATCTCAACACTTTCTCTCTTTTGCTGGATACATGGGGAAATAGCCATGAAAGAATCCTTTAGATCAGCCATGCTCCTTCCTTTCATTGCCAGCCCTGTAACAACACCTCTCCACTCCCATTTTCTCTTAGAACACAAAAAATAATTATTTGCTCCTTCTGATGGAAGTATCCTCTGAGCCGCAAGCCTGCAGAAATAGGATTTGCCCATGTTGGCAATTTAAGGTAAAGCTCCTTTCCATCCTTACAGGAGTTTAGCTGAGGTTTAGAGGAGCATATGTGTACCCCAGGCTTGAAGCTCCCTCAGCTCACTTCAGAGCTTGTGTTTCAAGTGTGTGGCTTGTAAATGAGTAATATGAGCTTGATCTGAGGAGAATGTGTGTCCCCACAGAGCTCTTGCACTAAACTGATCTAAACTCCAGAGGTTTTGTATGCTGTATTTAACTGCTCATACCATTAAAACCACTGAAGCAGTATTCTTAAATGTACTTTGGTTTAGGTCTCAGTGGCCTTCATAAATCAAGATGACATGCTGACTGAAAACCAGGCCTTTGCTGTGGAAAAAATAATTTTCTTGTTACGTAAAAAGAATATGTAATCATTTGAGGCTCTTTGTTTTTGACAATTATTACTGTAATTTTGTTTTTCTTGAGCATATTTTGAATAGAAAAATGTATCATTTCAAGGATTTCTTCAGAAACAAACTCCAAGCATGACTTTGGACAAAAGGCATCCCCTTTCTGATCATGCTAAACCTGGCCAAAAGCTGTGTGAAATGTCTTACAAAATAGTTGGGCTTTTAACTTTTACCTCAGCAGTACTGATTATAATCTTAAGTATTTAATTTATGTGGATATATAAATACCATATTGCCTTTCCTCACACAGAACAAAAGCAAGAAAAAGCTTAGTGTCTTGTTCATTCTTTTAACATGTAACATGTTTCCATTTGAAGATTCTGCTTGAATCCTGGAAGATTGGTTATTTCATGGATGAGATTGAGCAATAATTATCTTTGTAGTTCTCTAACAAATTACTAAGTTATTTTCATGACTTTACCTCATTTCTTGAATAGATAAAGTTTTTTCTTCAAACAATGAGAAGAAGCAGTTTTGATCCTTGTTATTGAGACATCTTTTATTAATGAAGCAAAGTTTGAATTATAAAATATACAGTAAAACCCCCCAAAATAAAAAGGGACCCCATACTTGGGGGAAAAAAAAGGCAGCTGCTGAATGATTTGATGAAAAAAAGGCATCTCTGTGTTAGGATAAAGACAACATTCATTTGTTCTCATGCTAGTCACAGATAACACAGAAGTTATGCATTGAGGATGGTGATATGATTTCTCCTGTTGTGTGTTTATTAGACTTGGAGTAAAATGTATGTATTAGAAGCTTCCACCGTTTCTTGTAATAAATGTGCATTTTAACAGGACAGGGTACTTAGTCAGGGGTGAGCTGTACAGAAATAACACTTTGGCATCGCTGTTTCACACAGGCAAATGAGGACTGACAACCACTAAGTGCAGTCCAGGCTTTCTGAAGAAAAATATAGGCCATGGTAAACACAAAAATACATTCCAGCCTGCAGGGCCTAATCGAAAAATAAGCCTCTTGAGAGGCAAGATCACTGTGCACCACCACAGCACAGTTGCCATTGACTCTCCTGGCAGTGCTGGAGCCACTGGACTCAGTTTTGATCTGTAGATTTACCTCCGTGTGTCTCCAATAAGGCTGCATTTTTCCTAGGTGCTTTCAGGAAAACCTTATCTGCCCTATAATCTTGCTTAGCTTCTGGGCATTGGAGCATCAGTGCTGTGCATAATTCAAGCAGGGTTATGTAGCTCTCTTCTAACATTCAGGGACAAGGGGACAGATTAGAGCAATTTTCCTGATTGGCAAATGAAAGGCAAAGGAGATGCAGTTTTGCCAAATTGCTCCCAAGGTGGTCAGCTCCCGCAGGGGGGAGCAATCCTGTTTTCCCTTCCTCCTTGCTTGATGTTCGTACTCCTCCCATTTGAGCATTAGAGAAGGTGTGACAACACAGTTGGACCAGCCAGAAAAATTCCCTGGTGTTGTATAATTCAGAGATTTTTGTTTTACCTAAGGAACAGGGGTGATGGCAGATAAAACCTTCTCTTTGACAGAAAAAGTTTTTTCCTTCCAACATCTCAGTATGAAGCAAATGTGGACATGTTCCTTGGTTAAGCAGAATATTTTATTAGCAAATTAATAGTATAACTCCTACAATATATTAAAATATATTTAAACAGTAGATTAAATATCTTCCTTGTTCCAGGAGTTGAATGTTGATTATATTTATATCACAAATTACATTTGTCTACCCGGTCTGAAATCTCTACTAGAGAGCTCCTTGAAAGTCATTCAGCTTCTAACTAACCTTTCAAAGCACATCTGCACATTTCTGTTTCCAGCTGCACAGACAGAATAAAATAGAGGCTGAATAGCACTGAAAACTTGTAAAACTGGATCTCACAAATCAGAGTGAGGTGTTGTTTTTTTTTTTACTGTGCACCTTATTTTGCATTCAAGTTTCTAGGGGCTTAGCTGTGATTTGAAAGCCTTTAGCAGTTTTAAAAATGAAATTGTATAAAAGCTATTGATTTTTCTTAGTTATTTGCCACAGTACCTGTAATTTAGCATGATTATTCTTCAGTATCAATTAACAATCCACACAAAATTGCTGTATGTGTTCAGGAATGGATTTAGAGCTGCTGCAAAGCCCTGTTCAGAAATTTGCATTCACACTTTTTGTAACATGGCAGTCATTTTTTAATACATAACACTGACCTTTGTTTTATTCACAATAATGATGATGTCTGAGCAAATGTCAGATGGACGAGATCTCCAGAAGTCAGAATCCAGACACAGAATTCTAATGTTTACCCTGAAATCTCCAGCATAGTTAAAGCAAACAATTTCTGTAGTGTTTGAAGTTGAAAATATTAAATTTACCCAGCTTCAGGTTTATCGCCTCTAACACACTGTAATGCACAAACTCTAATTGCAGGCAATACTCAACTGATTTTATCTAGCTGGACAGAGACAGTAAATTGGACTTTATCATAAACACAATTAAACTAAGTGGAAAATTAGGTAATATGTTTTGAATTTTATTTATCTTTCTGTCTGGTGCATGTATTTAGCAATGTATTCCTCTCCTCCCACCTCCCCAAATTAGACTCTTGCCATAATTGTTCCAGGGAAAAGTTTTGTAAATAATACAAACCCTTAAAGCTAAATTGAGAGCTCTGCTGGTGAGGCATATGGGAATCATGAATACAAAACCACAAACCTGGAGGCTGCACTGGCCTGTCTCTCTCCTGATCTCAATCAAGAAACTCAGAATAGGAGAGCCAAGACCATGAAATGTGTGATTCTAACTTCCACCTAGACCATCCTGATCTATCTGCTTCTACAATTCACCCACAGTGCTGAGGATTGCATTTGCCATTTTCTGGCATTTTTTTGGCACGCTTTGCTGCACAGCCAGCAAAGTGGGATTCATGATGCTGTCATGAAGACAGCAGAGAGCTGGAAAAGAATTTGGGGAGACCTTAGAGCACCTTCCTTGGAAGAGGAGCTCTTCAGACCTTAGAGTCCTGGAAAGGGACTTTAACAAATACATGCAGTGACAGGACAAGGGGGAATGGCAGGTTTAGATGACATTGGGAAGAAATTCTTTCCTGCAAGGGTGTGAGACACTGGCACACATTGCCCAGAGAAACTGTGGATGCCCCAGCCCTGGAAGTGTTCAAGGCCAGGTTGGATGGGACTTTGAGCAACCTGTCTAGTTGAGGATATGGCAGGGCTTGGAACTAAATGATCTTTGAGGTCCCTTCCCACCCAAACCCTTCTAAGACTCTATTCACTAGCTGAAAGATAATCAAAATAATGAAATAGTTATTGAGCTCGAGGAAAGGCAACAGATGAAACAGATCTGTTCTTTCTGCTGGGTTGCATTTCAACGTGAGCTGCTACTCCAGATGGTGGGGAAGAAGAACATCCTGGCACAGCCTGACTTCCGTGGCAGAGCTGGCAGTGTCAGGCTCTTTGCAGGAAGAGAAGCACTTCCTCCTTGGAGGGGGAGCCTGAGGTATTTGGCACTTTGCTCATGATTCTGAATTAAATGGGAATTCCACCAAGGGTACCGACTTGCAGGTTCTCCACAGAGCAGGCCTAAGAACTTTGCATGGTCTTGTATCTCCCTTTGTAAAGGCTCCACTGTATTAATGAGGGTTCATTTAATTATTAATGAGGAGTGCATTTCATCCAGGAGAACTCCTCAGAGGAAAAACAAACCTCTTGTGAAAAGATTCCTAACTGAATTCAAGGCAAATACTTCAGGGAGTAGCATACCAAAATCTGTATCAGAGCTAACAGTACTATATGAAAAGCAGGAAATAAATACTTAGCAGGTAGGTGAAGACACTTGTGTATCACAGCCTATGTAAAAGCTACATACAGTGACTGATTCTAGGTAAATACACCCTTTAGCTCTTAAAAGCATCTGATGAGCTGGGGGACTCTGCTTTTGACTCCTGTACTCTGTCTTTAAATCAAGATACACTAATTTGTGCTCCTCATCACATAATGCCATGACTTTTTCAGCAGTCAGCGGGGATGGGGCCCTGTTTCTGCACAGCAGCTGAAGGAAATGTCAAGTACAAAGACACGCACTGCTCCCTTGATACAAATTAGCTGATCACGTAAATGGGGAAACAGGGAACTCTGACCCTATTAGAGCAGAATGTGCATAGTGGATTAAAACTCCAGACTTCTAATTAATCACCAAGTGTCTCATCCTTCTGATTGCAGCTCAGTAGGCCATTCTTCCAACCTAAGCCCACAGCTGTCCAGTATTAGCTCTGATCTGTCACTCCTGCTCCTTGTTCAGCTGTTGGTTGAGTAAACAATTTTGCAATCCTGAATGTCTCAAAAGCAGGTTTCAGAAACACTCAGAAACATCCTTATATGTGAACTATACTTTTATTGTGTGAATACTTAAAAACCCCATAAATCTTAAATTCTAAGAACTGCATAACACTCTGCACTGTTTATGCTATTTTCCCATACAGAAAAAAGTACAGACCAGTACTGATCATAGTTCTATTTTTAAACATGCACAAAGTGTTTTATACAAACTACAATTGCATCAAAGTTTTACAGCTTCACTGAAATGGGAATTCCAAAATTTGTTACGCACACACCGAATTTATTTGAAGATGACACAGAATAATCTAAGTTTGATATTACTTCTCAGGTAAAGCTTATGTATCACTGAACTCCTACAAGAAGATACATATTTAACTACTTTTTTTTTAACCCAACTTTTAGACCATGTTTTAGGAGGAATACTGCAGATACATTGAAGCCATTGAGTCAACAGACACTATGCCGACCCCATGAAATATTTCAGTAATAGGATCTCTCTCCTCAGTTTTAAGGCATCTGAAATTCAAACCAAAATGAGCTTCTCACTGTCAAAAGCCAAACTAAGACATTTTCTCCACAGAAAGACGCAGTATTTTATTTTCACAAAGAGCTATCTTAAGGCAATGTGCCACTGCTACAGGCTGCATACAAACCACAGCTATCCTACCCTCCCCTCACCTGTTTTGGTTTCTAAAATGTTTCTAACACAGAGAAATCTCAGTGATGGAAGAAAAATGTGCACAATACATATTCAGACAAAAGGAGGAGATAAAAATTTAATCTAAAACCTACAGACTCTAAACAAACTCCATATAATACACTTTTGTTATTCATAAAAGGAGTTCCCTTTTTCATTTCACACTACAGAAAAACAGCACTGGACTGCAACACTGATTCTTCAGTTATCTATAAAACAGTGGAAAAAATAAGCAAACTAAAAGCTAAGTGAATTTGTTACATAGCATCACTGGACTCTCAGCCCACAGGGATCTCAGTAGGGGTGGTAACGAGGCCCCGGGTTGTAGGAGTTGTAGGAGTTGTAGGAGTTGTAGGAGTTGTAGCCGTACTGTCCGTAGTGGGATGAGTAGGACTGTCCTTGCCTGTGCTGCTGGTAGTTGTTACCCCAGCCCCTATCCGACCTCTGATTAGATCTGTAGTCACCTTGCCAGTTGTACCTGTCCCCTCTAAAATATCTGCCATCTTGAAACCTGCAATGAGAAGATAGAGCAAAGTCTGACATAAGTTATATCAAGTCTAAAATAATGAATTATAATGAACTCTTGTATTTGGCAGTTTTCATCAAAACTGTCATGTAACTGTTAATACACTCAAATATTTATATGACAAACTCATGAAAACATACCTGCACTCATCTGAGATCACTCATTAATTTCTTACCCCACACAACATTTGGACAGTCTGATTCCCAACAAAGTATTCCCAGGCATTAGGTGAACTGCTGGAAGTTTTAACAGAGACTCAAACAGACCATAAATCTAAAAATCAACCCCAAGGCACAGCTGTGGTGCATCAAAGCCAGGTTCCATCCAGCAGTTTCATGGTTGAAAGCTTTGGCAAAGCAGGCCAAAGCACAGTTACAGCTACCTAACAGCACTGAGTCCTGGGATTTGAATATTCCCTAAAATACATACTACTGCTAAAACTCTGCTACCACAGTCTCACACTCAAGACACTGTACCTTATCAGTGGTATTTAGCCATTGTTCAGTCTCAATTTCGTCTTTTCAGCCCTATCTCAATTCCTCTGAATGCCTGAGCTGCCTTATAGTAATTTTGTTTACAAATAGTGTGGTGCAGAGAAACAACACTTGCAAAAAGTTCACTTTGTGACCACAGTGTAGGTGTAAGAGTTCATCAGTTCAAAGAGACACACAGTTTTTAAGAACATCTTAAACAATCACTTGTTTGTAATCCTGTGTTTAACTTAATGACAAGCTTCTAAGGCAAGAAAAAGTTACAATATTGTCCTCCTTTTCTTCAGATAAGGCACAAATCCTATTTAGATATTTAGCTAAGGAGGTTTCCCAATTGTTGGCTGGACTGAGTTTAACTACTTTATATTAAAGGCTGATGTTAGTATTGCCAAATGTACTATATGCTGTAATTGTTGTTTTTCAGTCACTCAAAAATCTGTCCAAAATTCAGTAAAAAGCTGCAATTACATCTTGAAGAAATAATTGAAAGTATTTTGCTTTGGCAGATAACACTGTACTTGCCAGATAGATTGGATGATTGATTTTACAGTCACTTCTATTGAATAAAAGAAATACAGGCTAACCTTCTAAAGTACAGCAAATACTTAGCTTATAAATGAAATGTTTTCTGGACAGCTAGTAACAGATAATCACACTAGTAGCTTGTTCCTTTGCACATCTTCCTGCCAGTTATCATCCAGCATAAGATGGGCTGCTTAGTTTTGCAGAAATCTCATCTTTCCCCTCTGGAAAAATGTTTCTGGCTGAGCAATAACAAACCCCAGGGCAATGGGTTCAGTGGTTCCAGCTCATTCTTTACTAAAAAGCAAATAAGTTAGTACTTTTATACACAATACAAAAACTTTGCCAGTCAATACAGAGAAAAATGTAAAAACTCATTACTTTTCAGAGAAGACTATATTTCTCTTAAACATAGGCACCTAAAAAGTAACAAGGAAATAGTTCACTGAGCAGAACAGACTCCTATACTTCTTCTGAAATCAATTATCATTTAACTGTACTTGTGAAACTACAATGACTACAAAGAAAAACCAGTACCGCTCTCTGTTCCTCTGGTTGCCACCAGATCTGTTTCTCCATTCTTCAACTATAGGAGGGGGATCTGCAGGGCGTTTTAGATACTCCTGGTACTCTTCATCATCCGATGTGAATCGATGAGCAAACATCGTTTCATAATTTGGGGGCACGTCAGCCAAGGAGGTCATTCTGAAAACTTTAAACATGAACACAACAGAAGTGGCTTCAGCAATGTACAAAGACTCTCATTGCAGTAGCTATCAAAATATCAAAATATAGTGAAAATGAAGGACAAGGAAAAGTTACATTCAGATTAACACAGCTGTTGAGTTTTGGACAAACAGCATAGATGCCTCACAGAAAAAAGTACTTCAGAACATGCTCCCCATCGACTCCTGATACTGATTTTTGGCAGGAAGAAAATTCCTATAATCAACTTCAAAAGTTTGCTACGGTAAAATATGCAAAGCCTGCAGATACACCAAGACAAGCAAAATAATCAGATTTATTCACAGTAATTTATGTGTTAATAACTTGATTCAGGGAAAGGTCAGCACCTAAGAGGATGCTAAATTACCTCATAATATGCCTGTCTGATGGGATTTGTGTTTAAGGCCTTAGTTTCCTTATTTTATATATATGCATTTGCATTCAGATGTTGGTGTTAACAGAGTACTGTCCATCACCAAAATCTGGTCTTAATAGCAAATCAAAAAGGTTTTAAGCCCACTGCTTTAACAAGCCCCACATAATTTAGAGCATTTGCCTTATCTGGCTCTGGACTTCCACAATAAGCTCTTCTGCTGTCTCCCAAAGACTTGCTTGCAGGACCCCAAGAGCTAAAATATACAAAATATACACCCAAGGCTCATACACCATGAGCGGCCTGGGCCTCAGGTAAGGGGGGCGTTCTGGGGGAATCCGTGCAGCTCCCCTGCAGCAGCCTCAGACGTTCGTGTCTGCTGCCCCCAGAGCCCCTGGGCAGCCTTCCCCCGCCAGTGATGCAGCGCACACCTCCCCGAGGCAGGTGTAGGAGTTATTCCTGCGGGATGCAGGGATAACTCATCCTCCTTCCCTCTGCCAGCAGCTAACCTCGTTAGGTTTTTATTACGGGCGATCTCCAAGGAACTCCGCTCCTCACGTCTATGGCAGTCGGGGTGAGGGCGGCAGGGGTAGCACTGCCCTGGGGACGAGCCGGAGCTTCCCCGGAGCAGCTGGAGGTGCTCCCCTCACAGTTTATCCTGTTAATGCCAAATTCATTCCGCGGGGGCCCGTACCGGGGACACCCGGCACCCTCCTGCAGCCAAGGCCGAGCAGAGAGCGCCGGAGGGGGCTGGAGGTCCCCGAGGGCTCCGCCGGAGCCCGCTCCCCTCACAGCCGGACTGAGCTGAGGCAGCGCGCGGGGGTCGCTCCCGCTCCCTCCTCCCTCACGGCCTCCCCGCACCCTGCCCGCCGCCCCTCACCGCGCCTCAGCCGCCGGAGCCGCCGCCGCGATCCGCCTCTTCCGGGGCGGGACAGGGACACGGGGCACCGGGGCGGGACAGGGACACCGGGGCGGGACAGGGGACACCGGGGCGGGACAGGGACACGGGACACACCGGGGCGGGACACGGGACACGGGACACAGCGGGGCGGGACAGGGACACCGGGGCGGGACAGGGACACGGGACACAGCGGGGCGGGACAGGGACACCGGGGCGGGACAGGGACACGGGACACAGCGGGGCGGGACAGGGACACGGGACACAGCGGGGCGGGACAGGGACACGGGGCACCGGGGCGGGACAGGGACACCGGGGCGGGACAGGGACACCGGGGCGGGACAGGGACACGGGACACAGCGGGGCGGGACAGGGACACCGGGGCGGGACACGGGACACCGGGGTGGGACAGGGGACAAGGGACACACCGGGACGGGACAGGAGATACACCGGGGCCGGACACGCCGGGGCCGGACAGGGCACACCGGGGAGGAACAAGGGGCACAGGGACGGGCGGGGCACAGGGACGGGCGGGGCACAGGGATGGAACCTCTTTCCCTCAGGTTAGGGTTGGGTGCAAAGCGCGTTGGCAGGAGAAGTCTTGAGGCGCTCTCCTTCGCTGCCACGCGGGTTTCAAGGAGGCGACACCTGAAAGGTTTGGGCTTTCACCGAAAGGTGCAAATGAAAAAGGTGAAGTCAGCATGGCGTCTGTGGCTGGCTGTAATGCCATTTAAGTGTATTTCTGGTATAAAAAAGCTTCGGGATGTGTTGACTGCTACGTGAGGAAGGTATGATGATGCGAAGCTTTTTGGCAGGGAAATAACTCCGTGTAAACCAAAATAATCCTGTTCTGGCGCCTGCTCCAGCAGCACATTTCCGCTGCCACCCAGTGCTGTGGGTGGCGGTCAGCCTTGTCACCCCTAATACAGATGAGGTTATGTGTGAACCTCAGAACTTCAGGCTTGTCACCTTTAATAGCAGTCAGGTTGGCACTGGTGGCATCAAGCCCTTCCCGCCGCAGAGACGGTGTCGGTGTCCCTGGTCCCCGCTTTGCCTGGTTCCCACAGCGCCCGTGTCTTCGCGGTGCTGACAGATCTCCACAACACAAGCCCGTGATTTTTAAACGGTTTCTTGTGCTGTGTATACGAAATGGGGGGGTTGTTTTGTTTTGTTTTGTTTTTTAATAGGACCTTTTCAGAAAGCAATGTTTTTTACAAGCTCTGCTAGAGATTCTATAGCTCGCAGGCACTAGCAAAGCTTCAAGACTGATAATCAGGTAGATCACTTGAAACAAAATACCCCAGCAACAGCAATAGCAGCATCCAGCTCTCCAAAAATATTAGAACGAAGCAGTGCCCTTTGTTTGATATAAACAGCAATAATTACAATCCGCTCTCCAGTGTGATCTACAGCAGCTGTGTATTGTCACTTGCAGAATAGGAAACGATGACCTCAATCCAAATGCAAACACCTTAGCCTGGATAGCTAGTTCTAAGCCAAACAAATTGTCATTGAGGCTGAAAATAGTATCTTTTCACTCAAGTTTTCCCCTTATAATCCCTCTTCTACTGACTGCCTTTTTGAAATGGGCAGAAGTAGGATTTTATTTCTTCTCCAGACATGTTTCATTTTGATCACTGGATATTGCAGTTTCAGGTGTGTCTACAGAGGATTTCATGCATAAAGTTAAGGAGATAATTCTTAACAAAAGGTACACACTTTTGTTATTTTTGTGGCTCTAGTCTGCTGTTTTATGGGTGACATTTTTCATTAAAAGATCAAACTTAATATTAAACCTTTAATTATAGACTCAAGTCATCCATACAGTTAAGCATGTACATAATTTAGGCATAAATATAAGTTCTATTGAAGGCACGGGACCTTTGTAATCCTATAAGCTGCATATTTCACAAATTACAGATTTGGAAAGATGCTTTCATCAGCATATTTTGCATAGAAAAACACTACCTGGGAATGGCTAAACAGAGTGGCACACAATTTTATATATTAAATATTTATTTATACATTATACTTTTGCTTTGGTTCTTTTTTGTCACATCTTTATGCCTGCTTTGGGTTATACCAAGAAGGAGATAATGATCCAGGCAATATCCTAAGATTTCTCATAGGTGTTATTCTGAAATTCAAACTGCATATAAAAAAACCCTGAAGTGACAGATGATTTTTAATGGAATAAAGGCACTCAGAAATGAGTATTGTCACCGAGTAGAAGTTTCAACACCCACTAAATGCCTCACATAGCACATACCTACAGACTAGGTGCCTGAGTGCTTAAAAGGTCAAGCTCCAAGTGTTGTCAAGACAGAGAAATTGATAATCCACTCTTGCAATCTTTATGCTCACTTCAAGGCTCTCTGGGTAATTAATGTGTTGTTTTTGTGTGAACACAATCTCATAATCAGCATCTCTGAAGTCTACTGCAATGTGATAAAGCCTCAAAGGCTTTGCTTTTTTCCTGTAGATTTCATTATGTTAAATAATGTGCCGTTAGATGAAGTCTTATCTTCTACATTTTAAACTAAGACTTCTTCCTTGTAGCCTATTGGAAATTAATTAAGCTTTTGTAGAATGGATCTTCCTGGCTGAACAAAGGAGTATGTGCTAAAACTAGCAAAGTCTTGTTTGCCTTGAAACAATGGAAAATGGCAGGGGGTTTATAGCTATTTAGCCTTGATAACTCTTGCTGTTCTGTCACAGGACTTTGTATTTGATATTTTGCCTAATTCCCCAGCTACTGGACTCATGTATTTTCATTATACTCAACTTTCATTGGAAAATTAATTTCTAGCCCTTCTTATTACAGAATTACTTAAAGAAATTACTTATTTCTTGGGTAACAAGGTAAATCTACTCTACAGGATAACCAGCCTGCACCAAAGAGCAAAAGGAAAACATTGTTCAAATTTTCTTTGTTTAAAATCTCACATATATTGTAATTTTCTGTTGTCTTTAAGACTCTGTTCATTGCTCTGTCTCAGTAGAGCTTGACAGCTGTGACATTTCTAATGAAAAGTCAGCATGTGTCTATCTCAGTAGCAAGGGAAAAGGAGAACTACTTTTTTTTCTTTTCTTTTTTTTTTCTTTGGCATTTCTATATCTTTAAACAGGAGGAATTCTTTTTCTCTAGTGTTAATATCTACTTTGAGAAATCAACTAAGAAACTAACATCACTTGTAATTGGGGCCTGCCTGGTTGAGGAAAGATTTGTGTATAAACGAGCAAGCAGCAAAACCCCCATAGATGGTTATGGATCCTGCTGGGGATTTTTAATAACAAAGAAACATATCAGAAAATATTTTGGTGAAAATTTGTCTTCAAAACTCTCATTTTTTTCTTAGCTTGCTGAAACTGCTCAGTGGTTTCCTGTCAGCCAATTTCCCTCTCCCCCTGTTTTTTTTCAATGTCTCAGTTACTGTGTAACTGAAAGCCTGGTTTGTTTGTACAAGGAAACCTGATTTCCCCAGGTAATTTTTTCTAGGAAATGGTGATGTCTGGCACAGCTAGGGAGAGCAAGACTTTGTGTTCTGGCTCCAGCAGGTACAAAGGGCATGCGTGGCAGCCTTGTTATTGATTAGACATAAAGGAAAGCTGTGTTTCTGTGGGCACGAGAGGCTGTAAGACCACCAGGGGACATCTGAGCAATAATGAGCGCCAAGTGTTTGCTCCATCGTTCATTGCACTGGGAGATAGGTAAGCAGAGATGCTGTTTAGCCAATCTGCAGAAATATTGGGGGTTGTGCTCTTTCTCTAGGACCTCCTGTGCTCAGAAGATGAGTTCTCATCATGGGATTTTATTCCTTTGGCTGGAAAGGATTATTGCCTAGATGAACCTCACTTAAATAACCAGAGAGACGGAGATACAACAGCTGCTGCTGACAAATGCCTCTGAAGCCCAAGCAGCTCTTCTGTCAGATCTCTGCTTTGCCTTTGCTGTTATACTGTACAGTATCCCTGAGCTTCAGAGTGCTTTTCACACACCTCCATATGGTGGTGTAAAGTGAAGTCCATAAAGGAACAGACTGCGTGTTTCTAACCACTTCACTAAACTTAATACAAGAAATGTTTCCTTCCCGTAACAATGACCTTTAAATGTTAACTGGCTAAAAAAATAACATTGTCCTTTTTTAAAAAGGGGAAAATGCAACTCCTGATACTTGATTGTGTTACAGAATAACAATTTTGGTTCTGTGGGGCCCAATTCCTTTGCATTAAGTTTACAACAGTTTAATACTTGATTAGAAGGAATTTATTCATTTATGCCAGTATGAAAGAAGGCCTTTAATTTTCCTAAGAGCTACTTCTGTTGTCTGTCTTTTAAAACTCGGTCACATTAAATTACATTTCTAGCATATTGTTCTTAAAATCTGACTGTCATTTATCCATACTTATATACATATATACAAATTTTGAATCACTACATTTTAGCTGTCTTCTTTTATTTTCACCTTTTAAACCGACTGAGCCAGCTGTGCCCTTTGGGGTCTATAAGAATGAATCATTTTTATTATTTTTTTCTTTCTTAGACAGTAATTACAGGGTAGTATGCTGTCTCTGGTTTTTAATATTATGGTGCCATTTTAATCCAAGGTGCAACACCATTAACTTCAGCAGAGTTACACTAGCAATGAATTTGTCCCCAGGAGGCTTTTCTGAATGTTCGGCTCTTTCCTCGTGATTACCCAGAGGAATGGAGAAGAAGAAGGCAAGACAGAGGACCCTTTGATAGGAGGAATGTAGTTCAAAGTGAAGTCTTGTTTCTGCCATTCATGGTGCTCCATATGTTCCTCATTTGGGGTGGAGGTGGGTCAGACCCCGTGGGGCACACATGCTGGGGCTGGGGGGCAGGCAGAACTTTTACACGGCACATCTGGTGCACAGGTTATGTCATTTCCTAGATGTAGGTACTGTACAAATTGGAAGAGGAAAAAAAAAAGAAAAATAAGAGAAAAAAGTGGGAGGAATATTCAGGCACTTTAAGTGTACTTCTGTGGAACTGCTTGAAAGTGGAGTAGCCAAACGCTTAGATATCAAACTCATCATGATCGTCAGGCTGTCTCAACTCCAACTCAGATGCTTTTTAGATGTCAAGTAATTCTGCAAGTGGGGATGTGTGAATCAGTGCTACCATGGATTACCTATTGTTAAGACAGTAGCAAAATATAAAGAAGGTACTTGCAGAAGTTTCTAGCACTAGATTTTATTCATACTCAACTTTCTTTTACAGTTCGATATTTAATTTCAGTTTTGTTTCATTTCTCTTGTTCATATCCAGTCTAAAACATTCAAATCCTCTGCAGTATGGAAACACCAACTTGTAAGTCAAATACAATACAAATACAGTACCACCCATGTGAGTTTGGAAGGGGGATTTAGAGCATTTCCTCTTTGCTGTCAGGGAGCAGAGAGGGACAGGAGGGTGGCATGGCCCATCCCACAGCCCTGAGCAGGGCTGGCCAGGGTTGGCAACCAACGGAGCTCAGGGGGGCAGACAAGTTCATGGGGATGAGACAAGTCCAAGGCAAGGCAGAAATTCAGGTCAGCACGTGGGTCACTGCCCGGATGAACAGGCACAGCAGGGCTGGATGTGCAGCCCAGCAGAGCTGGCAGGGACCGAGGGCCCCACGCCTGGGCCAGGGGGGCCCAGGGCTGGTCACGCCAATTAAGGGCTGTCAGTGCAGTCAGGGCCCTGACATGCACATCTGGTAGCAATTGCTGCTGTGTTTAAATCCGAAACTCAGATCCTTGCAGAGCCCAGGATCTAGCAGAGGAAGTGGTTATGCCTTTCAGCAAAGGTCTAGCGTTTCTCCTGGGTTGGACACTTGATGCAGTTTGCCTGTCTCACTCCAATCAGTTGCCTTGGATACAAAGTCAAATATTCAACCTCTAAAGATGATACCTAGGTCTCCTGTTTTACTCCCAGAGTCTCTCTTCTCAGAAGGGTGACATTCTCTGGGCACTGGAGCATTGCCCTGGGGCTCCTGTGCTCACTCTGAGGCCCAGGTCTAAAACCTGCTGGTAGATGTGCCATGGAGCCCCTGCTCCCACCTGCTGTCCTGTCTGTGTGCTGTGCACGAGCACAGGTTAACGTCCTGCTAAAGGCACCAAAATAGAACAGCATTTCAAGGTCTTGTTCCCTTGCAAGGCTGAGGTCAGTGGAACTGGTCTAAGTAATGCTCCCTCCATCAGATGCCAAACATGGCTCTATCCAATTGGCTTTACCAAGATGCTGTTAGCACAGGAGTTGGCCTTGCTTCTTTCTCTTGTCTTCACATGTAAGGAGAGCTCGTGAATGTTCTTTGCAGCTCCTCTTAAGGGCCATGAGAGAAAGAAAGGGCTGAACTATAGGCCAGCTTTGTACTAACTCAAATTGAGAGTGTCTTTTTAGTGTTAAGTAACTGTTCTTAAAAGTTGCAAATCCAAATTTTCCAGACATACTAATCAGCATTGTGACCACACTGTGCTACAGTGAAATAAGGTATAAGTGAATTAGCTGAGCTGCAGAGAAGCTGCAGGATTTTGCAAAGCTGGACTGAGCAGTCTGCTCCCTGTTGGGAGCACTCCTCTGTGCATCCCTGTGTTGTGCCTTGCAAAACCTGGAAACTCTTTGACAAGGGAATATCTTTTTGGTCTATGTCTGTGCTGTGTGATGCTTGGTGCTTTTCTGGGGGTCTGGGCCAACACTGCTCAGAGCAGTAATAATTCTCCCTCCTGTTACTAAATTAGGACTTGAGATCATTCTTTCCAGCAAACAAGAGTTCCTAATCTTTCAAGAGATTATGTATTGGCTGCCACCCCTCTGCACCCCCTCCTGCCCTCCTGGGGCACCCCTCTGCCCCAGATGCAGAGGCACAGCATCCTTGCCTCCCTTAGTTCTGCTGAAATTCCTTCTCTAACTTTGCCCCAGACTCCTGTAGCAGTTTGCTCTCCTGGAACCTTTCCACGGTGCTGTTGTTCCTGTGGCCCTGCTCACCCTCCCTGTTTCAGGTCTCCCTTTCCTGCTTTCTTGGGCTGTAGCTGTTTCTTCCTTGTCCCACTTCATCCGCAGAGCTCTGCTGTGGGGACAATCAGCTGTGGTGGCACTGCTTAAGCATGGCAGTGCTCAGCTGAACTTTCTGATGCTGGGGGGGAACTAGTGCAGATCTTGCTGACTACTCAACAGTCTAAACTTAAAAAAACATAGAGATATTATCATTGAAAATGCATAGTTCTGATGGAGGCTCATTAAAAACAAGCTAGGAAAATCTCACATATAAAAGATAACCACATAGTAGATCGTGGTGATATTCTGAATATGATTGTTTCTTATTATGCTATGGCTGCCCATTTTAAGAATAATACATAGTTATTTTCTTGGTCTTAAATGGTAGTGTGGGGATATCACGAACCTCCCAAGTAAAAACTTTAATTAAAAAGCAAACATTAATCTCCAAGCAGTAGCATCTGCAGTGTATTGCAAGATAAGGCTTCACCAACCTGAAGAACTAAGCACAATTCTAATTAAATCAGGGGAAAAGATGATGAACTAGATATATGATTTATTTAAGGATAGCAGTTATATAAGATATCAAAGATCTCACAGTTGCTATCTGATGGGAAATGTTGCTGCCAGATCTCACAGACTATTTCCAGGGAGTGAAATCCTTGTTCCCCTGGTTCCAAGTACTGCTGTGATTTTGCGTTCCGCGGGGTCAGGACTTTGCAGTGGCTCTCTGTTGGACGTGGGAGCCCCCTTGGTCCTGCTGGAAGCTGCAGAAGATCCAGCAAGGAAGCAATGTGTTCCCATGGCATGAGGAACCACCACACTGCATGTGCTGCCGCTCTTCCAGTGAGGTACCAAGTCCTGACTATTTATGGTTATTTAAGGTCCCAGCACACCTTTTGAAAATTAAGTCTCTTAATCCCTGTATGCTGGCCAAAATCTATTATAAGTGGTGCCACTCAGCATTTCCTGTATTGTCCCAGATAGAGATAGTGTTGCATCCTGTTTCAGACTGCATGCTGGGCTCCTCTGTTTTGGAACAGCTGGTATTTTCCAGAAACACCACGCTGCACTGATGTGTGAAGTGAACTCTCTGTATCCCTCCTTGTGTCACAGGAATGGAATGAGGATTAATTAATTATGACCAAATCATGATCCCAGTGAAATCAAAAGAAGGGTTTTTTTCCATGGTTATCATGAGGGCCAGGACTGGCTTCTGTGTGGATGCTATCTCTTCGAGATGCCTGCACGTAAAAACAAAGAAAAATGCAAAGCATCACCTTGTTGAAGGTGTCTGTATAGTGAGAATTCCTTTAGCTGAAGAGGAGAATGCATTTTAACAGCTGTTTCCTCAAGAGTTTAGTTACTTGTCACAGCAGGCATTATTGTGCTCGAGGAAATTCTGGTTTTTTGAATGTGGCTTTAAGCATGTGGTGCTGGCTGGCATTTGTGGCTTTGCATGTCCTGTGCATTCAAAACATACTTTGTTATGCTTCCAGGGCTGGCTCCTGCTCTTTCCCAGAACAGCTTATGCTGTGGAATTGTATCTCAAAAGCCAACATATGTTCTTAAATCCAGCAACAGTCCAACTTTAAATATTGGAAAAACATTGAATACTGAACAACAATAGCTGCAGGTTATTCTCTATGACCCAGTGTTAATTATTTTGGGTAAACAAACAGGATCTATAAAAGAGCAATTCTGGATAGATTTCTAGGAGACCGCAAAATATTTCTTGCTTAGATCTTCTGTCACATGTCACTTATGATGTCACATTTAGAACTGTAAATCCACTTACAAGTTGGACAAATGATATCACTGAAAAACATTTTTGGAGGATCACCTAACTTCTTCCATGCAAATATAATAATAGTACATCTCTCATGCAAATATAGGAAAGAGTGGTCATGAACTATTTTGGGAAAAGGGTACTCACAGATGGACATAGAGAGAATATGCAGTCAGAAACAGAGGAGCAGAACAGTAATAAATATTATTAAAGGTGGGTATGGATGAAGATTATCCTATTCCTGCAAGAAAATTATCAAATTAAACTTGGAAAAATGTTGGTACATTCACAACACAAATCATGTGCTTTTCTGCAAAGAAGCAGTAAATGAAAAATAGAGGATATGTGTCATCCATACTTTGTAGTGTTGACTTCATTTTCTCAAGTATGTAGAAAAGGTTTTGATGTGTGTATATTAATATTTCTCTGTTGGCTAAAGACTAAATTGAAACAAAACACAGCTAAAAGCTTTTCTGGAACTTGTAAGTGTTCTGCTCCAGTTTGCTCAAGTCCCACAGTGTTAAACTGCATTGTTTGGTGTCATCTCCCATGGTAGTGCAGTTATCCCTTCCCTGGCTCCAAAGCCCAAACTGGACTGTAGATGAAAAACCTGGTTTAATATTATCCATGGCTGCTGCTGCCTGCCATCCTTTCTTTTCTAAACCCAGGAAAGGACTCTGGATCTAGAGAGTGCCCCTCTGAGTGCTTGAACTGCAAACATGTCTCTAAAATCTTTGGGGTTTTTAAAAAATATTTGCACTGACTAAAGTTTTGCTTTGATTTTTCAGAGTATGGATTTTATACATCCCCCAAGGACCATGACATTTCCCAAGAAAAGTAGAATCTGTGTTTACTATGAGATACAAGAACTTTATCATTTCTGTAATGTAGAATTTTGCAAGATTGAATTTAAGAGTGTTGGCAGTAGATACTTTCTGAGAAGAAAAATATGGAGCTGAAAAAAGAAAAAAACAATTATGTTTATTTAACCGATTGGTAGCATTTATGTATTTTGTCATTCAGGTATTGGTGCAGAACAAAGTAATATTGGGTAGAATTAGGAATGCAGAAACTCTCCTTCAGCTATCCAGGAAGATGCCCAGCCCAACTTGCAACCCAACTGAGGCCTTTAAAATGGAGTTTCTCATCAAAGTATTCCTGGTATCTTTCTTCGTGGGAGATGTAATCTTGTTAATCTATTGTCAAATAGCTATTTTTTACTTTTAGAGATCTGAGCTTTTAATGTAGTAAAACCAGCATGATTTATGGCCCCCTGGCTTCACTTTTATCATTGATTAATTATTGTAGTTTGGCAAGATTTAGACAAAGAGACTGGTATAAGTCAAGGTCTTTAACTTTTCTTTAACTTCATTTGAAAGTGATATAAGTTAAGGCCAGCAGGGTTTGTTGGTTTGTGTTTTGGGGGGATTTTTGGTTTGGTTTTATTGTTTTTCTTTTCTAATGCATTTTGGAAGCATAAAGACATTATCCTACCTCCTAAATGCATCTCAAATGTTTTCCATAGGACAGACTGCAAGGTGACAAGCTCAACACTTTTTTCAGAGAATGGTGCAAAATACAGCTTTTGTGGTGACAAACAGTTTTCTTCACAAATGAAAATTATCCCTGTCTGTGAAAACCACCCACAGCTGATGTCCTGGGCCCTGCCAGCTTCCAATCCCTGAGCCAGATCTGACTTCTCTGGAGTCAAGGTATTTTTCACAACTGGAGGAGAAAAACCTTACGCTGTGGTGCTGCTCGTGTCTTTAAGAGCCCAGGTAAATTGTTTGAGGTACTCACCACTGCACCTCCACCATCAGGTTTTCTAAGTAGGCTTGAAATCCTGTGTGGCTTCATTTGCTCCTGGCACTGTCAGTGCTGCTCAGCCCTTGGAGAATTCATCCAGGCAAAGGATCCACACACCTCAGCCCACAAGGAAATACATAAGCCTTTGGGCATTCCTGGAAATGAATGAGACCTCTGGTGTGCCCAGGAAATGTCTTCTCTTTCCAGTTGGGCCAGCAAGGAGCTGATTACAGGTTATAGTCCACCAATGAGTGAGTCCCAAAGAAACACAGAATGAGGTATTTTGCACCAGTCCAAGGTACAAATTCCCACAAGCAGCCAAGGCAGCAGTTCTGGAAAACTAAAATACTCTGAAATGTCTGGCCCCAGCCTCTCTCTGTAGTGTTTTCTTGAGAGACAATGGGGACACAGTGATGAGTGAGAGGTAGCTGTGGGATAAAGACCTGCCTGCTGGCACACAGGCTGTGGGAGAAGGGCAGGGGGGAAACAGGGTGACTTGGAGAAGGACAGGCTGAAAAAAGAAAAAAACCCATTTCTCACTACAGTCTCCAGGAACATCCCACATTTCCTTCTCATTCGCTCCCCTGGCTCCTGCTGCTCTGCCCTCCAGAGCAGCTGCAATGAGCCTGGGGGGAGATTTTCCAGCTCCCCTCCTCTTTCTGCCCCAGTGCAGCAGAACCCCCTGCCCAGCTCAGAGCCACAGCAGACACTGCTGCTGTCCCAGAGAGCCCCACACAGCCAGCACAGCACAGTGGGCTGATAGGGAAGGCAGCCTTGAAAATGCCACTCTGTGGTTGCTTGGAAATGAAATCCAACTTTAGTATTATTTTTGAGCTTAGATTTTTGAATCCAAAATTCCATCTGACGGAAGAGATGGGTATTTAAACAGATGTCTGCAATTTCTTGAAAAAATAGAGATTGAGTTACAGATGGTAGAAAGGGCCTGAGAATTAAAAACTCCCGAGCTACAAGAAAATTTACATGTGAGGAAAATGTTTTGCTGAAATGTATGGTCATACAATTCTGCATGTTTGAAAATTAAGCTTTTTCACCAAAAATGTGAATATCTTTTCCCTTTCCTATTATCTGCTTCTCTGCTGCAGCCTTGGCTGTCACCATCATTGTGACAGCCAAGTCGCAATATGAGATTCCTGTTTCTAACAGACAAGACATAGAGCTCTCTCCTTCTCCTTTCTCTTGTATAATTTGGCCTGCCAGGACCAACAATTTTGATCTGAATTAGTTTAAAAGAAAACTAATCTGCCCTGTTTGCATAATCGGTGCCTGATTGCCCTAACTCCCATTTTATAAAATGCAAATAAAAGGAGTTTTATGATATATGCCTGGAAGGAAACCACAGTCAAAATCTGTATTTGCAGATGAAATGGAACCTTTTTTCTTCTCTGGGGACTTAAAAAGAAAACCCTCAAAATAAATTTTGAGTGAAAAAGCTGATAACTTCTAAAGTGCCATATGAAATGCAAAGCACTGCATATTGGAAGGGAAAAATTGAACGTATTTGGTACAGTTTTGAGGAGCAAGTCAGGATCCATCTCATCATCTGGGAGACCTGTACATGCCTTTGAGCAGCTTTATGAAGACTTTCAATCATGCATGTGTGCTCAAAAAAGCAGTATTTTTTTGTGCATATGCACAAGTAAATAGACTCAAACACAGGCTGTAAGGACACTCAATGCAGTGCTCCTCACCTGCTCTGCAGGGTCTTGCTCTGTCCCCTGCCAAACCAGTTCAAATTAGCAAGATTCCAGAGCAGGACAGCAACACCCACCACACACAGAGAAAAGCTCTCAGGTGACCAAGCTCATTTCCTTTGCAGTGGAGTGGACATAATGAGTGTCTACATCAATGAGAACATTAAGGAGAATTGGGATTATCTGTTTGTCTCACCTGGGAAGTATGAAGAAGAAAGGTCTGATGAGGGAACAAGGTTTGCTCCTAGTGTGGGACCAGCCCTACAAATGTTCAGGATCAGTGTGCACTCCTGGGTGTGTCCCAAGCTGGATTTCTAGCAGACCAAAGCACACAGGATGCCCAGAGGATCTGTCCTGTTGTGCATTAATGCTGACAGATGCTCTCTGACTCTGCCCGTGGTCAGCATCTTGCACTCCATCAGCCTCTCACAATTTTGTAGCCTTCAACACCTTGCTGGGTACTCACATCCAGGCTGGAGTCCTGTGGTGACTGTAGGGCAGTGTTCTGGTTTTGCTGGTTTTCTTTATTTGTCCAGGTGTTCTCTCTCTAAGATCTTACTTAAAATTATTTTTGGTTGGCCACATTTGTCTTTATTGAGAAGG
The DNA here is from genome assembly GCF_021018805.1 of Prinia subflava. NCBI lineage: Eukaryota > Metazoa > Chordata > Aves > Passeriformes > Cisticolidae > Prinia > Prinia subflava. The sequence goes on from NC_086261.1 coordinate 9,556,216, forward strand.
CAATATATACCACAGTGTGACAGTGACAGCTCTTTGCATTTACATAAACATCTGCTTTGATTTGGTACTCACATATTTCACAAGACAACTCTTAAAAAATTGAAGTAGAAACTGGGCATGAACCTTCTATATCTCCAGTTAGACAGGTGCTTCCTTGTATTAAGTAAATATAAGGATAAACTGCAAAGAATAATAAGAGAACATGCAACCCATTTTAAACTAGATTGACAAATTGCTTCTAAATTACTTTCTCCCTTTTTTTTTTTCTTTTTCTTTTGAAGACACAGAAAGTAATCCTATTATTTTGGCTTATTCCTGAAGGAGACTGGAGACGAAAACTAATTTTTTCTTAGAAATCAGATGTCTTACTGGAGGACTTGTTGAAGGTCTAATGTTTATTGTGAGCTCTGACATTTTAATTGAAAGGACAAGAGTGTTCATTATTTTAAGCAAATATATCTTTTGTCTTAATTATTTATTAGATATCAGATTAAGTAGGTTTTAAAAACAAATACTGTAAATCAGAGTGTTTTCAACAAAATGATTTTAAATCCTTTCTTTTCTCAGTTGCTCACCTTTAACATTTTATATCCAGTGATATTATAATTACATTAGTTATCCATTTGTCAGGAGATTAAAACAGCAAATTCTCTGTTTCAAATGTAAAAATCAAGAATTCCCCCAAGCTTATTTTGGTTAAACTCCTGGATAACATTTAAAGCTAAAAAACGGTTGGCTATTTGTCACAGGGCAAAAAAAAAGGAAATGGCACAGTTCTGGAGTAAAAAAATGCAGATTTCATCAGTCTACTTGGAAAAAAGAGAAAATCACAGCACTGAATATTTTATTTAATACTATCCACCATTGGAAATAGAGAGAAAACTACCTTGAAGTATAATAGTTTTAAAAGACCGAACAGCAGGTTTTCTGCAATAAAATTACATCTAAAATAAAATAAAATAGAGTGGCAGGAGACAACAATAGTGAAAAGCAAACAAAAGGAGAGAACAGAAACACTGAGAGAGAGGAAGAGCCCAGTGAGCTCTTTGCTTTTCAGAATGCTGGGTACATAGCCACGGTTGTTATCTGAAAAGGATATCCACCCTGTATCTAGGAATCAAAAAATTGTATCTTTAGGAGGCCTGTGGGAACAGGAGAGATTTCTCATTTAAAGAAGTTAGACCCATTTACAGAATGTGGATATTTTTATTGCTCAGCTTGAATCCTACCAAGGGATCCTGTGCCTTCAGTATTTTGAGTGTTCCTAAGCGTGCCACAGCAATTTGGGCACACTTGTGAATACTATATGAGGACTGAATTACCCTCCCTGACACATCCTGTGCCTGAGCCAAAGGCACATTTCATTTCGGAAATGAAAGATCAAGTCACATATGAAGCTTGAGAACTGATTAATTGTGATAGCATATTTATAGTTCTCATTTACAGAGAACTGAAAATAACTTAAACAACTGGAATACTAAATGACACAAAAATAATGTAAATCAATGGCAACTATACACGAACTAGGACAGTGACGGTAGAGAGGTTCAAGATGGAACTGTCTGTAGAAAAGTGGCTTAATTCAATATTGTCATTGTTATAGTTTGCATGAGATCTGGGCCTTACTTGAACCCATGAGACTTTTACCATTGACTTGAAGTGAGGACAGGGCTTCATCCTCTTTTTGGCAGAGGAAGGAGGACCACAACTGTGTGCCACACTTCAGAAAGAGGAGTATCTCATCCATTTGGAGGAATAGTGGGAATTTCAGATGAAGGGACTGCACTTACAGAAGCCCAAATAGGAGCAGAAAACTGGGTTAACGTGCTGTCTGCCAGGGAAAATGTCTCAGGGTACTGGAGAAATTGGACCAAAACCCTCTCCCAGAAGACAGTTCTGCAAAGAGCATGAATGAAGTGGGAAGACCTTATGAACAAAAGCAATATACAAAATTTTCTATCACGTGAATTTCACAAGCAATTATGCTTCCATAAACTTAAGCTTTATTTTTATAAATAAAAAAGGGGATGAAAGCACAGTCTTGAATGCAAAATTGAAAAATTAGAAAATGCTAAGGCAAATGCAGTTCCAATTTCCAATTCTCATCATGACACACATAGTGAGTGCATTACCCCGTTTTGATCCAATTCCATTAGATACTTGTAAGTCTCATGCAGCACTGGTTCATAAAACACAGCTTTTGGATACTGACCAAAATGAGCTAATTAATCAGAGAGGACCAAGACAATTTCTCTCTGATGAATGGAGTATGTAATTTAACAAAATGAGGTAAATGGTGTAAAAACAGTGTCATAAAATGCTCAGATTCATGGTGAGAATTTTTTCCACGAGATTTTTAGGCTGCTGTTTTTACCTTCAGAGAATGTTACCCCTCACTGTTTCCCCTAGAAGGGAGGGATGGTCACATCAAAGCAATGTTCAAGGATGCAGGTTATCATGAACATGAAAGGTTTGTCACTTTTGCCATCTCAGAGGAAATGGAACCTCACCTTCAGCTGGCAGAACAGTACATAGGAACCTTTGATATCAGTGATTAGGTAAGGAGTGAAGTCTCCTTCAACACCCACAGTACCCTCTGAGCTTGGTAAAGAGAGCAGGTATATTGGAGAGTGTCATCCCATAGCCTTGTGAAAATGTCTGTATACCTCACCCTGCTCCTTGTTCCCCCCAATCACAATTGGAGTGTATGGCATTGAAATTCCATTTTGGTGTTCCAGACAGGAGGAAATAGTTGTCTGTCCATAGCTAGAAGGTGTTTGGTTGCAGGTTAAGTTTTTCTTTCAGGATTCCCATGAAGTCTCCAGGTATACCATACTAGGGACACCTCCACTTATTACAGGCAAAGTTAAAGCAAGTGAACATAAAGCCTTTCCCACAACTTCTAAACTTCCTTGGAAAGAAAGAATAAATCAATGTGAGATTAAAAAAAAAAAAAAAAAAAAAAAAAAAAAAAAAAAAAAAAAAAAAAGAGGGGGGATGAAAATATTCACTCTTGATGGCAGAGTATTAATTATAACTTTGTGTGGGTGAAGTTAAAAGCCTGTCTTATGTGTGAATTGGGCGTTTTTTCTCCATGAAAGAGTAAGTGTGTCTGTGTACACAGTGCTGTGAACACCCGAACGAGCAGGTCCGCGGCTCTGCTATGGATTTGTGTCCTGTGATTGCCGGTCAGATGCCAGTGTCACCCTCGTGCCTGGGTAACCATTACGCAGCTCTCCCACACTGGTCCAATTTTTCCTTCCCTGGTTAGGAACCGGCCCTCTTTTTATTTTCACTAAACCACATAATTTTGGGAACCCTGTGTGGCACAGACTGGCAGTGAGGCTGAGAAGGGCCAAAGGACATTCAATCCTCCCCACGGGATTCACATTTCTGGGCAGAGCAGGCTGGTGCTGGCTGGGTGCGGCCCCTGACCGGGGCTGCGGGGCTGGGTCTGCCGGGGCCGGCGGCCAAACGGGGCAGACACGGCGCTCCCGGCCCGCGGGAACGCGGATTCGGACCGTGAAAAGCCGCGGGGAGGGCGTGACAGTGGGAGACAATCGCCCGCTCGTGTTTCACCGGGCATCCCCCGGCGTGGCATGGCCTCCAGCGGGAAGCGCATCCCCGCGATCCGCGCTCGGGGCGCGCCGTGCCCGCCCGCGGAGCCGGGGCTGCCGGCGGGGCGCTCCCGGTGCGGGGCAGCCGCTCCCGGGCAGCCGCTCCCGGGCAGCCGCTCCCGGGCAGCCGCTCCCCGGGGTGGGCTCAGCCCTCTCGCCGTCGAGGCTCCCCGGCCGCGGGCGGGGACACCCCACAACTTCACCCGAAGTTTTCTCGCCGCCTCGTCCCCGTTCGGCGGGTGGCCGCCCCCCGGCGAGGGCACCGTGAGGTCGAGATCCCGCAGCCCCCCGGCGCGGCTGCTCGCTGCCCACCGGGGCACGACCCGCCCGCCGGCGGCCCGGGCCCGGGGCGGGGAGCGGAGCGGCCCCGGGGCGCGCCCACCGCCCCGCCCCGCCCCGCCGCCCCCGCTGCCGCCTGGCAGGGCGGCGGGTGCCGCGGGAGCTGCTCGGTGCCGCCGCCGCCCGGGAGGGAGGTTATGTAAGGGGGGAGGGAGGCGGCGGGAGGAGGAGCAGGACGGCTCTCGCCGCCGTGCAGCCGCCGTGCAGCCGCAGCCAGCCGGGGCCGGGGCGGCCGCATGTGCGAAGTGGGGACGCGGCCGCCGCTGGCCGCCGAGCGCGGGGAGCCGCCCGGGGGTGCCGCCGCCGCCGAAAGGTGCCGAGACATGGGGTGAGTCCGCCGGGCCCCGGCCCCGCGTGGGCGCCGCCTCCCGCCCCGGCCCCGCCGCAGGTGCGGAGCGGGCAGAGCGCGGCGAGCGCTCCCCAGAACCGGCGTTTTATAGCGTAATTAATTAATCACTGACGCCCGCTCGGGAGCCGGCTCCCGCCCGAGCCGCCGGCGGAGCGGGCACGCCGCGGAGGAAGAGCCCCGGCGGCAAAATCCCCGCTGGAATGAGCGGGGAGGAGCTCGGGATGTCGCGGAGCGGGGGCTGGTGCGGGCCCGGGGCTCGGTCCGTGGCCGGGCAGCTGCGGGATGTGCAGCGAGTTCATTGTCAGATCTTTCACGCGCGGCTTCAGCGAGAGCTCTGGCTGCTGGAGGCACACGGTAAACTTGCCTGAATTGTGCCAGCTGGTCCCTCATTTCTGGGAATATTTTTCTCTTTTAAATATTTTTTAACGTGCCAAAGTCTCTGACCACATGTGATGACCTCTTGGAGAATTCAGCTTGCTCTTTCCAAAAATTAGTCCTGCGTTTTTGCTATCCTCTAACTTACATGAGGGGACAAAAGCCAAATGCTGGCATTAGGGCAAGCTGTGAACGAAATATCAGGGAACAGAGGTTAAGGTTGTGCCTTTGGCTTGAACTATATATAGGTTTGAGATCCTCTCGACCAGAATGTCTTGGGGGATTCCAAACCCACACATTTAATTTACTTTATTTTTATCCTATTATGTTCTCTTACACCTTTTCCTTGCCTCTCCTCACCCCCCTGTGGCAAGGACTCATTCTCCAGTTTCTGAGCTTCTGCTGCTGCTTTCTAATGTCCAACTTCCCACTATAGATTTGTTGATTGTTGTCAAAGTGATATAATTTGAGAGTATATGGATAAATAATGAATTAAAATGACATGCACGTGTCCAAATTTGATACTCAGGAGTACTGAATAGAATAGCAGAGGGGCAGAAGGAGAAATAGGATCTGAGTAAATATCTCCCCATGCTTCTCCTCAGGAATATAGGGAGCTCACCTGCTTCTTAATTATGCAGAGTTTCACTGGAAAATAAAAGAGAAACCGTCCTTGGGGTTGGGGAAAGAAGTATCAAAACCTGTCTGGAGCAGCACTGCCCCGCAGAGTCCAGGATGATCAGAAACATCCAGTCCATGAGAAACTTGCCTCTGTCACTCCACCTGGGCGTCTCTAAAAGAAATGTTTGAGTTGCTGGCATTTTTAACTGTTTCCATACTGGTAGATCAGTTTAGCTGTGGCTTGGAGAGAACTGAGTGGAAGGTCACTGTGGTCCCCCACCCCTCCTGTCAGTCAATTGTAGTTCTGGGCTCAGTGTGGTCCTGCTCTGCCTCTGGAGCTGTTCAAGCTGCAAAGGACTTTGGCTGCAAAGGCTTTTGAGAGCTCTGATTGTGCTCCTGTCTGTGCTGCTACATGCAGTGTCAGATCATGCAGACTTGTACAGGGAGCAGGCACGTTCACTAGTCTGGTTCAATACCCGGATTTAATGTGTTTCTCAGTCATTTCTGTCTTACACTGCTGCACATGAGACCAAGCTCCCAGTGTCATTCATTCCCTGGTTTCAGCGTGGGCTGTACCTTCTCTTGCACTCTGTACAGAGTTCAGACAAGGTGTTTGGTGAATATGCATTTTTCCAGTGTCTCACATCATCATCTTGCCATTCACTTTCTGATCCAGAGAACTTGGAAGTATGTTTGTGATAGCATTACTGCAACTATGGCTTAGCACACATGACACAGGAGCAACCTCCCAGTTTTCTTCCGGTTCCATCTGTGCTGCAAATCCTTCACCTCTGCATGCTCGAGCTTTTCCTTTTATGAAATGGGCACCTCTGTACTCAGGTGTCTTTGTGAAGCAGGTTGTGGTCAGAACACAGAGCTCAGTCGTTCTTACTTGGACAAATATATTTTGGCCCAGGTATTCAAGTGGGATTTGTTTCCTGGGCACATTTTGGTGTCATATATGGGGTATATGCTCACAGAAATTGTGACAATGCCTTCATTCTTAAAATACTTTTACTTTCCTTTTTTTCTTTTTCCTGGGGGTGACCATTGCTAATGATTCATTAAATGCTGCCTATGGATTTGGCAGTGAGTGATGGTGCTATGAAACCTGATACAGCTACTTGAGCTTAGCAAAGCAAAGCTATTTAAATTGCTTATTAGCTGTGAGCTGAGCTATTTAGACTGTTGGTTTAGTTCAACTTACTAGGCAGCAAGGTAGTTTTACAAAAGCATTTTACATGTTTTTTAAAAAACCTAATGCCTGTAATACAGAGGATATGAAAACAACGTTGTAAAAAAGTGACCAGGAAAAAAAATCTGCTCCAGTGTCCATAAAAGTCAATGTGAAAGTTGCTGCTGACTGAAAACCACTGTATTTTGATCAAGCCACTGTTAAGAATCTCGCCAGACAGAAGTCTACTTTTCGCAAATCACTTCTTTCTTCTACCCAGTGTATCTGATAGCTGCTGCTACCTCAATCCTTTCAGAACTTTAACTTCACCTATTTGAAAAACACAATGTAACACATTTCCAGCTGTAGAAATCTGTGTCTGAAAATACCTCTTGCTTTGTCTCTTGATGTTGGAGGCCAAGGGCTGACACAATTGAGGAAGTGTCTCTGATGTTAGTGGGCTGTACCTACTCATCTAATAGCTGTGGTCTGACTCAGTGTGACCTCAGTTTAAGTAGTCCAAGTTAAATTTACAGTTATAAGGATGCTTGAGCTGATTTAAGAAGGTGCTGGATAGCTGTTTCATCTGTGTCTAAATTCTTTTATTATTTTCATTTCTTTAATATCTTTGTATTTCCTTATCTATCCATTACAAATAATTTCTCTTATGAGGTGTGTGACAAGTATCCAGTTTGGATTAGACCTTTAAATCTCTTCACTGCTGAAGCTGTTATTTGTATTATCTATTGGATTAAAACTCAACTGATTTAAATACCCTCTGGAATTAAAATTGTATTTTAATTCTGTTTTATAAATGATATCAAAATGACAATCAGGCCTCTGAGTGTTAGAAATTATTGCAGAAAGCTGCACAACCATGTAGAAGTGTGTGCTGTACTGGTTAATGGTGAACTAGCCCACAGCACACCTGTCTTTTGGCTGACATGAGATGTCTTCTCTTTGCTGCTTCCTCAGGGGCAGCATGGGGTAATTTAGTGCCCTTCAGCTGGGATCTGTCCATACCTCTCCAGGTGAGCTTTGAGCCAAGCAGGAGGAAGTTTGGAAAAGGCAAGTTTCCAAGCCTAGATCAGGCACTGAAGTAACCATCTTAAGGAGATTGGGGTCTTCAACAAAACTCTGTTCCCCCTGTGATGTATTCATGGAAAGGTGCATGGCGCTGTATTACTGAGGGTGGCCATATATGATGTTTTTATTATGCACTGACATTTAAGAGATCAGGAAAGTCTGCCTTGCTCTCCTCCCTTCTGCTCTCAGCAGTACTAATGTCCACTGGCCAACATGTGGCTTTATTTGGGGAGTGGAAGGCAAAAACTAATGTGAGGGTGAGGAGTGAAGGAGATAAACAAAGCAGAAGATGTGGTGGAGCTCGTGTTATAGGAAGACAGTAATTTTGGAGGGTGTTCACTTTCTGGTACCAGCAGTACTTTAGAAACCATGGTGATAAGCTTTGCCTGAGAAGCTCCGTGGCAGGGAATAGTGTTTTTGCAGAGGAAATTCACCTTGGCTCTCATCCAGCTCCCGCTGAAATCCATGGGAGTCTCTCACTGGCTCCGTCCAAAGTTTGGCCAGGCCATCTGTCAGCCAGGAAAGGGGACACTCGGGGACCCTGGGGGTGGCAGGCAGAGAATGGCACCTGGCTGGCACTGCACTCTGGGGTCCCTGCAAGCAGGGCTGGGACAACAGTGTGCCTGAATACAGCTGAGTCGGTACTGTGAGCTCAGGGAGTCTTTTTTTGAGATTTTAAGGTCAGTAGCTTCAGTTTGGTCCCCAGCATAGCTCAGGGGGACAGATTATATCCAGCTGGTGGTGGTTTTGGTGTTCAAGGAAAGGGACTGAGATCTGATGGTTACTGAGGCTCTTCATCTCGTGGGTTTTGAAGCAGCTGGCTGGGGGTGCTTGATTCTTCACAGCCTTGGTTCCTGACATAGCTATTTTCATTTTGCAGGGTAGATATAAATGGATGTTATTCTGACTTGGAGAATTCCATGTCTGTGTACAAATACAGGTGTCTGCAGAGAAATCAGTGGAGAAGTCAGTTCCAGAGAACTTTTTCTTCTGGAGAGGTATTTGGGTTCAATGAAATGATAGGGAAAATCTAGTTTCCCTAGACCTTAATAGTGTTTTGTCACTTGCTTGTGTTAAACTCATTTATGTAAGGTTAGAGAGGCAGGGAGCTTGGTGGAGAGGACGGAAGAGGAAAAAAAAGACCAAATAGGTCTTGTAATATTAGACCTATTACAATAGGTCTAATTACAATATTACAATTAGACCTATTACAATAGGTCCTTGTAATGATCTGTGAGTGCTTAGAGTTTTGGTGTGGTTGTATTCAGGTGAGTGAACAAACCTGTAACAGTGCTTTGTCCAAGTGACTTTGCCTCTCACAACTGTGTGAGGAGTTCATGGCACTGCAGACAGATGCTTGTAACTGAATTTATAAGGTCTGCTACAGATAAGTTCACCAAATTACGAGAGGAGAAATCTTCCAGTACCTCAACAAATTTGAGTGTTCTGCAAATTCCTCAGACGTTTGCTCATGTAGACTATGGACAGAAAGAAAACTGTATGCCAAGAGTCATCATAGTTAAGTTGCTTTCAGCTGCTAACCTAATTAATTACCACTGTTAATTTAATTATCACTTGAGAAAAATCTTATAAATAAAATATTCTCCACAAAGCTGGGATGTCCCTCAAGCCTTTCTTTCTATTTGAAAAGAGAATGGTGAGTAGGTCTCCTGATAACAAAGGCATAATTTGAAATGTTAAAAAGAATTATTTGATGTTCATTGCCTTTAAACTGAATCTTTTTCAGCTGGTCCAGGATGTGATCAAGTGTCTCAGACTGTTCAAACATATTCCCAGCACAACTGAACCAGGCAGAGGACAGTGAGTTTGCTGAGAACCCAAGAGCGAGGGCATCAGCCTGGTTTAGTGCCTAGATTTTCTGCAGTGCTGTGTATTCATTTTATTCATTCATTTGGCTCTGTTATTGCAGTGCCTAAGATAAATAGCCTCACCCATGAACGTACGCTTAGGGACGCGTAAGCATTTTGAATCAGCTGTTGGTTTTCCTGTTGACTTTGTGATAGGGTGTGTGCAGAGTGGGAAAGTCTTCATTCCTCAAGGTTGCTACATGGTCAAATCTCTGCTTTCACCTTGAATGCTCTCCATCTCCTTTTGCACTCTGTGCACTGCAAGTACAGTGTGTGTCTTGTTTATCCTGTGATTTGGTCATGGCTCTTTAGGATGTAAATGTGCTCAAAGGAACATATTTCAACTCTGTTTCTCTGATAATTCAGCTGTACACTGTAAATAGCTGATGATCCTGTTCTTAAACCTCAGAATGTGACAAGGGCACTGCCTTCAAAAGAAGACAGGAAGTGTTTAAGCTTGAGCATTAAAGAAGCCCTTTTAATGGCAAGAGCAATTAGGCAGGAATAGACAATTAGCATCTGGGAAGGTTGCTGCTGCGCCACAGCCACGCACCACCCAGCACAGGTTAGGGATGGTGTGAGCAGGGCTTGTGTAATACACACTCATGCAAAATGTACAAGATGAGATTGGATGATGCAGTTGATCTTTGATTGTATTTTTGGTGACACATCCTAGCTGCTCTCTGCCTGTTTGTGAGAGAGATCTGCCCGCTGCTGCCGGCTCGGGTGCTCTGTGCTGAGTTCATGTGTGACACGAGGAGCTGCCTGCTTACTCCTCATTGACGTAGCAACTATTAGAGCCTGCTGGACCCTCTGCATCACTTGGAATTGCTTCGTAATGATAATTTTGCCACTGGGGTCAGGATTAAAATGAAGATAATATTTTAAATAATTGATGCTCGAGGCGTTTTTGGATTTGTTTAAAAAAAAAAGGATGTTGCTGGCTGACATCAGCAAGCGGGACAGCCTGCTTAATGACTCATAGGGGAGCAGGAGGCTCTGCTGTGTAGGTGTTCTAGGATTTGTGGGCTTCATGTATGAAGGCTAGCAAGAGCTTTAGCTGCAAAACAACAGTGGCTTTACCATGGAGCAAGAGTGTGCAGATTTGAGACAGGGGAACAAGGGAAAAGAGGGTGATGGAGGTGTGAGCAGCAGTGAGTGCTGCTTACTGTGCAAACCTGTTCCCCTCAGTGGCACCACATCCTCCTTTCCTGCCTCCTCCATGCACTGATCTGATTTTATTTATTTGACGTGGCTTACCGAAATGCAAGATTGTAAGAATTCCTGAAGGGACAAACTGTTTCCTTTCCATCTGGAAGTTTCACTGCAGCCTACAGGATTTAGAAACTTGAACCCTTCTGCAATTCAGAAAAAAAATTTCTGTAGAAGTTGCACTTTTCTGCCTATGCATCAAGAGGCCTGAGAGAGCCCTCCAGAGCTGCCAGTGTTGTTCCCCATTAGCATTTTCATTATAATAATAATAATCCTGCAACTGCATTCTTATCAGGCAACGTTTAGTACCTCAGTGCAGCAAGACAGCAAAGGCCTCTGTGGAATACATTTAAAAATATGTAGCCAGCTTGCAAAGTATTTTTTCCTAAAGCTGCTTCTGCTTGTACTGAGGATCCTTCCTTGTGGAACTGTGAAATGGTGCTGTATGAGTGCTTACTGAATAAATACTTGTTGTTTGCTTAACACTTTGCAGTAGATTCTCCTCAGATATGGAAACACTGTATTTCTTGGGAGGGAAAAAATACAAAACTTTAATCTTGCTTGGCTCTGAAGGAAAATCTTAATTTTATTTGTGGCAGTATGAGAATTTTATTTTTAGTATTTTCAATTACCTATTGTTTCATCCCTGGAAGAAGGACAGTGTAGCCAAAGCTGGGGAGTACTCAAAGCTTGTCCTTTAGAAAGGTAGTACTTCAAGGTGCACGCTCTCCCCTCATATTAATTGTGTTGCAATGGCTGACTCAAGTTCTCTGCTGTTGGTGAGTTGCTCTATAATCTGTAACAGCAACACTTTGTTGTTGCCTTTGTTTCATTCCCTGGTTTTGTCAGACTTGTATTGCAGCTTCCCACTATGAATCTGTGGCACACACCTGTGTCTCTCTGCAGTTGTTTGCGGGAGCGTACAATGTTTGGTGATATTGAAAATGCTCAATAAGAGCATTTGAAAACAGGTGGAGAAGTTCTCTGAGATGAGAAGTGCAGAATGTCCCCAGCCAACACCCAGGGCTCTGCTGGGACACCAAGCTGCTTGGAGGATGAGTGGGAAATGTGGGGAGAGTCTGACACCTTTTTATCAGTTATTTCACAGATGGTGGTGTCTAAAGATGAGGCAGGAGCTCTATTCTGGTGGGGTGCAAAGATGGCAGCAGCATAGTTGTCCCTGTGTCTCCCAACCACCCCAGGTTCTACACATCACACAAATGAGTTTGTATGAATTACAGGTTTAAAACTTGTTCCATGCCTCCAAGTGGCAGATTTGGCTTGCAGAGAGCTGATGACAATTGCCTTTGGAGGATCCTACCTTTTGGGATGGAGCAGTTTCTGGCATGCAGGATGATGTGATGCCAATCCTGAAGGTGATGTCGTCAGTCCCTATTAGTTTAACTTTCTCCCAGAGCTGTCAGCTCAGATTTTTCTTCCACTATGTAGCATGTCCTGACATGGAAATGGGATTTCACACCTCGAGAGCCACGAGGTGGTCAGTTTAATCTCCTTCCACCTTTATACACAAGAGGAGGTCTAGCCACTTCACCCACTCTCTTAAACACTAACCTAGTATATATCCAGTTCCCTTTTTTGGTTTTGTGGGTTTTTTTTTTCCTCTCTTAATATTACTTGTGCTGAGTCTGTATCTTGTGTGGGCTGTATATAGGATGTACCTAAGCACTGCCCTTCCAGGTAAAGTCCTTACTTCTTACACCCTCATGTGGTCCAAACCCCTGATAAAAAAACCCAAAAGCTGAAATACTCCTCCTTTAGGAGGTTCCTGCCAGGCAGAACAGAAAGTGGGCAGTGCACATGGGCACAGTGTACAGCAAGGGCACAACTGTTGCCCTTGGGTGTACAAGGAGGAGATAAAATTATCTTTGCACTCAGGTCATGCTCATGTTAAATTCAGTGATTGCCGTAATAATCCCCTCTCCTCCAGCTGTGATAGGGACAAATTTATTCTTTTAGGAAATAATAAAGGAGATTTAGTTGCCTAAAACTGTACAGCACACGGGTGAATGAGAACTCTCTCTTTTTGCGATTGTTATGTTTGACAGCTGTTTGTCGCTTGTGTAGTCCATTACAGGAGATAGATCATTTTCTGTTGCCTCTTGTTTATAGAGATGTTCCTCATAAACTTGTATTTAAAGTGTCTTCTAAAAATGCTCATTCATAAAAAACCCATCTAATTTGGTTTATGGTCCTTTTCAGAAGAACAGAAACTGGCTTGACTGAGAACAGGGATCTGTCACTTCACTACACCCACCCAAATTCAAGGGAATGGAGTTGAAAGCTTGAGTCTGTAATCTCAGTTACAATGAAACACAATAGCTGTGAAGCAAGGGCCAGATCCCACGCTCCAGCGAGGGAATTGTTGGTTTAGGAGTTATTTGGGGTAGATGGAGAGGCTGCTCATCTCCCAGGCAGATCCAGAAGTGTGTCTGTATCCATGTTTCCCTGGGGAACTTTTCTTTCCCCTCTGTGCCTCTTTCACCTTCCTGTGTGCTTTGGAGCAGGGGAATGGGTGTTTGTGCACAATATGAAATTCCACTTTGTCTTTTGAGAGCTCTGAAGGACAAATAATGTCTTTAAAGTTTCCATGTGATCTTCCAAGACTTTCCCCAGACAGAAGGTTCTGAGCATGTGTTTTCTGAGACCTTCAAAATTGCATATTATGGGAGATGCATCAGCTTTCAAGGATGTGGTAGTGTGCAGCCTGATGCTCTTAGCAATCTCTCTTGCCCTGCTTTTCCTCCCCAGACTTTTCTGCAAAGCCTGTGGTTTTGCAGAGGGCTGTAGGGACAAATTCCTTCATCAGCTGGATCTAAGGCTGGGGTAAACACTTCTGCTGTGGTTGTGGTTACCTGCTTTTCCCTCTACAGGGAAGGTCTGTTCTGAATTTTTCAGCCGCAGAGTAATAATCCTGCATATGTATTGTTCAGATGTTTGCAAGAACTTTTCTCCATTGAGGTAGAAATTAGCATTTCAAATTCTATGGGGGAGAAGTTGCCAAAGTTTTTTTTATATTTTAAGCTTAGAGTTTGGAAAGGAATCAAAATATCTAATCCATTTTGCATTCCCTGCTTGGTCTTTCCTCCCTGCCTTATGAATTGGCATCCTTGTCCTTTGGAGGGAGAGCAATATTGTGCAACTCTGGATGGCTTCTCTTGTGAAATACCAAAGTAATATTGCAGTGATCTCCAACACCCTTCCCAATAACTGTTAAATTAGCACAAGTGGCATGGGGTTATGCTGGAAAGAGTTTATGCTCATCAGCTGCTTTGAAGGATGACCTCTGAATTATTGGCCAGAAGATAAAACAGACATGCAACCACTGGGAACGATTTGGGATAGTCCAGTGCTGTCTGTTGCTCCATCGAAGAACAGCTGATTTCCATTAGTTAGACAGGTGGTCCGGACTTTCCACCTTGGAGTTAGGTTACTTTTCCCCTCTTTCTTTTCTTTTTCCATCTCCTTTTTGGCACGTCTCCTTCCCCTGTAGTGACGTTGAGCTGCTGCTGCTGCCTGGGGGGACAGCCTGGCCGGAGCCCAGGGTGGCAGCAGCTCCAGACCCGGGTCAGTGTTGGCTGGGAGGCACACGGAAAAACACAGGGCTAGTCTGCGTTGTCTAGGGAGAAATGGGCAGCTTATATGTTCTTTTGCTGCCTTTCAGGGCTAGTAAAGCCTCCTAACAAACCCTGTATTTAGGGAGACCTGAAAAAGAGGCCTTTAAAATGAAGTCGGTTTAATACTTTAGGTGCTAAAGTGTGAATGTGTGAAAAGCATAGTAAGAATTTCTCACCAGTTGGCACCTTGTCCTCAGTGGCTGAGCAAGTACTTGATCCATTCTGCATACCAACACCAGGCATTAATTTTAGATCACAGGGACTGTGAAGAGTGCAGTTTCCAGCTCTTGACTTGCTGTATTTTGCTTATGGCAAATAGAGAAAACTGATACGTGAACTTTTTTCACCCCTAGCAAGGGAGGTGGTTGTTTCCACTAGCAAAGACTTTCCTATCATGACAGTGCATGCAAAACAAATTACTGCAGAACACAAAACATTATTTTCAATCCTATTTTAAAACAAACAAATGTTCAGAATTTTGCTCTGAAAGCGAAACAAAAAATCATTTAACTTGTGTGATAGGGGTTTATTATTCTAGCATAAACATCTGTGGAGAATTTGAGCTGATTTTGCTCGCATTTGTTTGGTATAAATAAGCAGTAACTTAGAGCAGAAGAGGATCAGGTCTCCTGCGTGTGTTCTCCCATTGTTCTGGAGGGTGAGTTCACTGCTGGATAAATCTCACGGCAGGGATGTGTCCCTGATGTGATCCACGGGCAGTTGGTGATCACCGAGCCACCCGCTCGGCACTGACAGCGCTGCAGAACTTCACAATGGTGACGGGGCTGGCAGTGGGCAGGGTGAGCCTCTGGTCACTACTCAGCTGGGTTGATTTGTTTCACAGGGTTGCTGGGGCCTAATTCTGTCCCCTCCCAGTTGATTTCTCTTTTGGGAGTAGACATGGGGTAGTGAAATGCATTCAGTGCATGTACAGTCATAGAATGGTTTTGGTTGGAAGACACTTTAAAGGTCATTTAGTTCTAACCTCTATGTCATGGATAGGGCACCTTCCCCTATCCCAGGTTGTTCAAACCCAACTTTCCCAGCCTGTCTCTAGATGAGAGGTCCTCTATCTCTCCAATCATCTGTGTGTCCTCTGGACTCACTCCAACAGCTTCATGTCCTTCTTACACTGGAGGACCCAGACTTACATGCCATAGTCCAGGTAGGTCTCAGGAGAGCAGGTCAGAGGGGGAGAATCCCCTCCCTTGACCTGTTCTTGGGATGCCCAGAGTAGGGTTGGCTTTTTGGGCTGCAGGTGCACATTGCCGAGTCAATCCTACTGCAGAGATCCCATGTTTAAGGTTTGGCCAGTCCTCCACTGGATTTTCAGGGGGCAGGGCTGGGTCTATGGCTACCTTTAAAAGCAGGACAATCACTTCTGTACCTTTTCAACCAGAGAGAAGAGAAGGAATGAGAAATACCAGGAGAAGGAAGTGTGTGTCTCAGTGCTGCCAGCTCTTGGGGCAGCTGGCAGAGAGTGGCACTGAACAGGGGCTGTGCAGAAGAGCTGAGCTGAGCAGGCTGTGCCCTGTGCCCACACAGCCCTGAGCTGAGCAGGCTGTGCCCTGTGCCCACACAGCCCTGAGCTGAGCAGGCTGTGCCCTGTGCCCTGTGCCCACACAGCCCTGAGCTGAGCAGGCTGTGCCCTGTGCCCACAGAGCCCTGAGCTGAGCAGGCTGTGTCCTGTGTCCACACAGCCCTGAGCTGAGCAGGCTGTGCCCTGTGCCCACAGAGCCCTGAGCTGAGCAGGCTGTGTCCTGTGTCCACACAGCCCTGAGCTGAGCAGGCTGTGCCCTGTGTCCACACAGCCCTGAGCTGAGCAGGCTGTGCCCTGTGCCCACAGAGCCCTGAGCTGAGCAGGCTGTGTCCTGTGTCCACACAGCCCTGAGCTGAGCAGGCTGTGTCCTGTGTCCTGTGTCCACACAGCCCTGAGCTGAGCAGGCTGTGTCCTGTGTCCTGTGCCCACACAGCCCTGAGCTGAGCAGGCTGTGCCCTGTGTCCACACAGCCCTGAGCTGAGCAGGCTGTGCCCTGTGCCCACAGAGCCCTGAGCTGAGCAGGCTGTGCCCTGTGCCCACAGAGCCCTGAGCTGAGCAGGCTGTGCCCTGTGCCCACAGAGCCCTGAGCTGAGCAGGCTGTGTCCTGTGTCCACACAGCCCTGAGCTGAGCTGAGCAGGCTCTGCCCTGTGCCCACACAGCCCTGAGCTGAGCAGGCTGTGCCCTGTGTCCACAAAGCCCTGAGCTGAGCAGGCTGTGCCCTGTGCCCACAGAGCCCTGAGCTGAGCAGGCTGTGCCCTGTGCCCACACAGCCCTGAGCTGAGCAGGCTGTGCCCTGTGCCCACACAGCCCTGAGCTGAGCAGGCTGTGCCCTGTGCCCACAGAGCCCTGAGCTGAGCAGGCTCTGCCCTGTGCCCTGTGTCCCTTGCCCTGTGCCCTGTGTCCCTTGCCCTGTGTCCTGTGTCCTGTGCCCCGCTGAGGGCCCAGCGTGCAGCCGGCTCCATCGATACCCGCAGGCCCCGGGGCCCACACGGAGCGGGAATCCTGGGACACAGCCCAGCCCCAGCCCAGCCGGGCCCAGGGTTGTTGTCTCCCTTCATGAAAAAATTATTTTAGATCATCTCATCGTTTTAAACATTTGCTAAGTGTTAATATACTTTCAGCTCAGTGGAAATAATCACCATATGGCTGTAAGATATGCCATCTGTCCAGAGACGCTGGAATACAATTAGTCCGTGTAGTCCATTTATCAATCTATAAGTGACAATATTCACAGTCCTGGCAACTTGGGCTGCTGACAGAATCAGCACTTGCATAGGCCTACCTGTCTGCCCTTATTACATCAATATATAAATGAGATGGAAAAACTCCCATCATTCAGCTGTGTCCTTCACCCTTGACAGAAAGGAAAAAAGTCTGTATTAGTGTAAATGAGACTGAGGAAATGGTATGCCTTAATTTTTGTAGCACTAATTGGATTTTTTAATGTCTAGTAGACCTTAATTTCATAAGGCAAAGCCAGATTTATGTGCAGTCTTTCAATCAAGAAATACCAGTAGGACAGAGTGTATTGCAGGCAAAAAAAATATTATGTCTTCTCCTATAGCAATAATTTCCAAGGCACAAAAAGCTAAATACTACAAACATGAGAAAAGTCATCATTAGCATCATGCAGCTAAGAATGTCTTTCCAAGATTTTTTGTTTGACTTCAGAAAAGTGAGAAGAGAGTTCTTCAGCAGAGTGAATATATTTTAAAAGGTCAAGGCCTTTTGGTTTTAAAGCTGTTAATGATCTGACATTATAAGGGGTCTGACTTTTGACTGCTCCTGCCAATCTTTCCTCTGGCCTGCGTCCTAGCCTGGCCCCTCAGGACTGTCACCTCCTTAAAACTGAGGTTAGATTTGGAATGGCTAATGCAGATCCAGAAAATAATTTGAATGTTTTATTTGGTTTTGCATATTACCCAAACTCATCTTGCATAATAAGTTTATAAAAGGCATGTGTGCTGTGTTTTGTTTATTCTACAAATTTTCAGCCAGCCCACACTAATTTTTGAGACTCTGCTGACAGGAAAATGTAATTTTTTAGGCATATTTGCTTTTTAGCTGTAGTTACGGATCCTGCATAGTTTGAAAAATGCTGATACTTGAAATTAAGTCCTTCCACACCCCACGCTTTGTATAACCTGTACGTAACTTACAATGTTAGAACCACTGAAATGCAGAAATTAGAAGTGCCGAGGGAACAGGTCTGTGGGAATCACAAATAGGTGATTATTGAGGTTCAGGAAATTCTGGGATAAGCTTCCCCCAATATTACCTGCAAATATGCACACTTTGCAGTGTTAGGATTTAGTTTTGTGGGGTTTGTGGCAAGGGAAGTGGTGGTTTTTTATTTTGTAGATACTGTGTTGCTCGTGAATAACCTGTTGGTTAAGTTTTTCAGGTTAGTAGTTCTCTCTGAAACTCAGGAGATTGCCAGAGAATCCTTACTTTTGTACCAAGGCTGCTGACAGCTTTTTATACCAACAAATAATGTACATATCTGAGTTCTGTACTGTAAATCTGACAGCTACAGATGGTGTTATATTTTTAAAGATCAAAGTGAATAATGTTAGCTTCTAAATGTTTGAAATTTCCTTTGTATTTTTAACTTGAAGCAGAAGAAATGTGTCATTCCGTTATCTTATTGGCTACTGGGAAATACATGGGTGCCAGGAGCTGTGTCCCCCAGTTCCTGAGAGCTGCTGCCTGCCTGCAAGCAGCAACCAAGGCACTCTGCCTGTTGATTCTATTAGTCTGTTAAAACCTCCAGAAAATGGGAATCTGCTTCTTTTCAGGTGGTCTAATATAAACTGCACTGAGTGGGCACTAAGGCTGGCTTTAGCCATGCCTCCTGGTGCCCAGCACCTTGCCCTTGTCCAGCTGCACAGGGGCTGTGCTTGCACTGGAACCTCTCTTTCCTGCTTTTAATACTGTCTTTGGTGCTCTTGACCACATTTGGTGATTTTTGTCTTCTGGATGGTTTGCTTTAGAAAGGAGGCTGCTGGGATCAAATCCATTTCAATGTGCCAGTGCTGTTGCCAGCCTGGTGGTGTTCTCAGCACAGGCAAGTCAATACATGCACTGAAAACCCAGTGTGGGCATTGCCTTGCATCCTTCTAATCTCTTACACAGCAAATTGCTTATCCTTTAATTGCTTTTCATTTTTACATCCTTAAGTTTCACTGAAGACGTGCAGCCTCGTATTAAAGCATCTGTTGGTACCCTTTTCCTTGCAGTGTCAGGGAGTGCTCAGACCTGAGGGTGCTGTCACCCCAGGTGCTGTGGCAGCAGCCTGGGTGGCAGCGTGTCCCAGCAGGGCACAGCTGTGTCCTGCCCGTGCTGCTGGCACGAGGTGGTGACCACCAGGACAAGCAGAGCCCTATCGTTTGCTTCTGACGTTGCAGCTGGTAGCATTCCTTATTTGATCCTTCAGGCAGTAGATCAAAAAGAGTTATACAACTTGTTCTTTAAACTGAACTGATTGGGCTTTTTTTTTTTCCCCTCCCCTAGTGTAAGTGGAAGAAAAGCCTCAGGGGAGAGCATTTGAATAGGGCATGGGAAAGCATATCGATAATTACATGCATGGATTAGTGCACAAAAGCACTCCCCTCCAAGGATCTGCTTAGTGCTGTGGTGTTTGAAATAATGGAGTGTTTAATCATATTATTTTGCAATACTGAGGCTTTGATTACGCCACTGATTGAAATCAGCTTTTCAGATTGTTTTGTGCGAAGATATCCTCATCAACCATGCAAATTCATATAGCATGGGAGGAGAAAAAGTCATAAAGATGCTTTATGTCATAAGGGTGGTGTCAGTGGGTTTTACGTGCACACACATGGTATTTCACTCCAGTCTTCTGTTTGTAGGTACCATGTGTTTTGATCATGCATCCTCTGACATTTAGTCTCTCCATTTTGTAAATAGACGTGAAACAGCCCATACAACCTCAAAGTACCCTGAGCCTTCTGCCATGCAGAAGTACAGAGGATTAAAAATAGTAATAAAGATCCCACGACTGCATTGAAGGAATTTGCTGCTTGTTTACAAATGCAAAACAAATTCCTCCCCAAGGCCAGTGGCATGGGGTAGACTTTGGTCCATGCAGGCATGTCCATGATCCAGAGGTGGGCATCCCCTTGTGCCCTTAACCAGGATGGAGACTGCAGGGAAGGCACTGGCAGGGAATGTGCTCCTGCTCCTGCAGCCCTGCTCTCTCCACTCCAGGGTTCACGCTTTCAATTTACAATGGCATTTCTCCCTGAAATATTACAATGCAAACATTGTGCCACAGAGGAGGCTGTGCTGAAAGCATTAACTCCACTGGAGCTGGGGTGGATACAGGGGATGTAATTTTTAACCAATCCAGAGCAATAGAATAGCTTTGGGGAGCTGCTCACGTGTTGATCCAGCTTTGTTTCACGAGGGTGGGAGAGGTGCTGGGTGCACACAGAGTACAAGTATTTTTTCCACTTTGCTGGGTTTGAATTCACACTTTTGCAAATGGGAGGCCGTGGTAACATTACTGAGGTGCAGATTTATGGATCCCCTTTAAATGTCTTGTCAGAAAAAAAACTCTGAAATGATCAGTTACACAACCAGTTTCACACACGTGTGCCTCAACTTGTTTTTTTCCAATAAGTAACCTTACCTATGGAGGATTAGTTCAGTGTCCTCTCAGTTCCTGTCACTTCTGTATGAGTGTTTATTCACAGTGTCTTGAAAGGTTAACAGACCTCTGGAGAGGGCCCCAAAATAAAGTGTGAGCTTCCTCAGTGCCCAAGTTAAGCCTTTTAATTTGGATATTGGCTTCATAAAGGTGCAGTGGTGTGGTGAGACCTCACAGATGTTACAGTGATTTTCATACTGAGAGCTTTTGTCCTGAAGATTTATTCTTTCAGATTTACTGAGCCGCAAATCATAAATGAGTTTAATTGATGTCTGTGCTTTCAACAGACAATTCTTTAGCTAGCTAGTTTTATTCTTATTTAATTTTTTTTCTAAGTAACTGGAACTATTATGTTCCCTAAAAATGCAGGAAGCACTTTTGCTAATTATATTCTGTTGAAATAATAATGCCTGTAAATGAAGGGAGCTAAAAAGATGGAATTTTTGCACAGATTTCATATATTTCTGCAGGTGAGTTGATATCAAATCTAATATCAAGTGGGCACCAGAGAATCATGACTGGGTATTTGAACGAGTTGCATGACCTTGATCTTGATTAACACTGCTGCCAGATTCAGCACTTCACTACATCTTGAGGAGCTTGGTCTGCCTGTAAAATCAGAATTTCAAGACTGAAAAGAAGGACTTTGAGAAAATTTTATTTTGAAAATAGCTGTTTGTGTCTTGTTCTCTCTCTTTTAGGGGCAGTGTAATTTTTGTCCCAGCAGGCTGGGTTTTCCAAAAGTCATTCCCTGTACCTTCCACCCTTTTGGAAGGGAATGCCAGGACACAGGGAGCACAGGGCTTGACGGGCGAGTACTGACAGTGGCACTTTCAGAGGTGCCTGCATGCTTTTGGTTTTTTACAGAGAATAAAGAGCAGCAAAACCTGGGTGCAATTGCCCCCTGCTAGCCCAGCCCATCACTCTAAGCCAGTCCTCCTATCCCTGTTTACAACTGTTAGTAAATCCTCCCTCTCTCTCAGCCCTGTGTTGCTTGGGGTTATGCCTCCATCCTTACAAGTCATTTTTGCTGTGGAAATAAGTGTGAGGAGGAAGGATCGCTTGCACTGCAGGACCAATGGGAGCTGCAGGCGGGTGCTTTGCAGGCACCCCATCCCACCTTCCTCCACAGTGTGGAGGAGCAGCTGTCAAATGCACTGAGAGCTTCTCTCTCTGCTCTGTACAGACTATTAATTCTTTTTTGTTGAGTGGTAAATATTCAGCTGTTGATTTAGCCTTTTGAATTCACATAGTCAAAAATTTCCCTGGGTAGATGTGCTAGAGAACTGCCCTGCAATGATGGTGATAGCAGAGCTGCAGAGAGGAAATGAGGTGATGTATTTTATTTCCAGGCTTGCTAGTGGCTGTGTTATCCTGGGATGCCATCTCGCTCTCCATGGCTGTTTCCTCAGGTGTAAAATGGAGCCATTACCCACCTGCTCTCCTCATGCTGAGTTTTGCACCCTTGCAAGTTAAAACAGGCTCTCATTTGCTCTGCTGGTTGTGTGCACTGGCAGCCGGCACCAGAACCTGCCTGTGGCAGCTGATGAGATCTGAGTGACCTGGATTAATTAGCATATGGCAGTTTGGGAAGGGAATGAACTGCCTGCTCTCCTAATGCCAGTTTGCTGCTACCACGTCCAGAAAATGCACAGACCGAGCATCTGCCTCTCCTCAGCTCTGCATATTGCCCGTGCTGAGTGGGCCCAGGCCACCGTCCTGGTCCCTGACCCCAGCCGTGAGCTGGCAGTGATGGGTGTGAGGTGACAGTGTCTTAGGCACTGGGCTGAGACAGCTGAATTTGCTCTTTTGTAGCACAGAGGGTTTGCACTTGTCCTGGAGTGTGTGCAGTGAGGTCAGAAGGGGTCCTTTAACTTCATCTTCAGTTATCATTAAGAAACTAATTTGTGTGGTTCTCAATTTTTCCGAAAAGATTTGATGCAAGATGGCACAAGTGTTGAATGCGAAGAGGTAACAGGTTGAAGGATAATGAATTTTAATTTTTACTTGGAGCCAGGATTAATATTGTGTGTAAACAGCAACCACTGTGCTAATTGCTGCGTGTTACACCATGAACTGCAACTTCTCCCCACAGCAGATATGTCTTCATCACAGGCCTGCCTTTACTTCAATTTTGGTGTTTCGGGGAGAGGGGTTGTTGTTTTTCAAAATTTGAGACGTGCATGTATGCATGAGTGGAGTTACAAGTAGATAAACTATTCTCACAGGTAATTTTTAGGCATCATAACTTGCCTGAACTTTCATCAAGATGAGTATTTCAAATAGAAGAAAAATTTCCATCTATGATCTAAAAATGAATACAAATGACACTCCAAACTACAATATATATATACATAGAGGATTCATTCTTTTCATTGCACCATCAGCAGTAGTAGCAATGTTCAATTCAAATAACCACTGGCACCAATTTTATCATGTTGTCTTTTAGCAAACACAGCTTTTTGTATCGTGACCAGTGATGGGGGATATATCACAAAGTGGGATTTTGCATTTCCATCTACTCTTCTTTCTTGAGACATACTCATTATCTAATACTTGTTACAGCAAATCACTGCAGATCTGCTGGCACTGTCAGGAATTATAAACTCAACGTGTGCATGGTGCTGGGCTGGAGCAGGAAGCACCACGTTCCAAAATCTCTGCGCTGATGGCTGCAGGCATGTGCATCCTCCACCAAATGGCAGATACATGAAGACGTGCTTTAAAAAAATGTTGTTATTTCAATTGATAAATTAGACAGTTAATGCAAAGTTGTCTACAGTTAGTGTGGGGAGACCACAAATAATGTTGTGCTGTAAACTAGGAATGCTTATCCCAGAAATTTCAAGCGATCTGCAGCGTAAAGTAGTGAAAGTTTTAAAAAATGTGTAATTAGTGATTTTGCATCCAGTGGAGTACCAGAGCTCCTGTCACAAATATATTTGATGTTCCAGATCCTACAAATATTATTTTGTCCCAGTTACTTCATGGTCAGTGCATCCACCTGATGTGCACTGGGCACTTGGTGCCTTTAAACGTGTCTGGGTGCTGATCCCACAGGCACCCAGGTGAGTCACAATGTTTTATTTACTAGCAAAAAGCATTGCTGCAGTGCAGGAATGTTCACTCATCAGTGCCTCATCTGGAGCTGGAGCTGGCCCCACACACATCCAGGATCTGTGGCTCTCCCAGATTTCTGCCCAGCCAGAGCTCTCTGTGTCACAGCTCATTGGCCACCAGCATCCCACAGCCCAGAGGATGCTGGCTGCCAGTCAGCAAGGACTCTTTACAGCTGAAGTGATTTAAATCACTGGTTGTGCTCATGATTCAAGTGATAAACAAGGAAATTTGAATTAAATAATTTGAACTTTTCCTAAGTGAGAGCTCATTCCCGTTGATTAGGAAGAGTAATACAAAACACATGGCTTGCAGCTAGTCACACACTTGTAAAATTTGGCATGGTTGTATATTAACCAGAAAGTGATACTGTATCTCACACAGCTGTGGAGCACTTAGTTAGCTTGAGAATCTTGCGGTTTGCTTTTTAAATTTTTCAGAAAAGGTTAATAACATTAAAGGAGAGTGGTTGTTTCTTACTTGAGATTTCACTCATACGAAGCAAGGACAGAAATTAAAGGTCGACTAAAATGTGTAAAACCATGCCTTGAAAATTGCAATTATATTTATAAAAAATACTTGCCATATTTAATAATAAAAAAGCATTTTCTGTCTTAAAATATATCAACAAATGAAGAATTATTAGGTGTGATTTTCTACTATTCATGTTCAACTTTTCAAGCAGCTTTACTCCAAGCAGTAGATGTTACTGTCAAATTGATTTTTAAACAGTTGGGTTTTTTTAAAGAGTATTTAATCAATCATTAACGACTTTGGTTAAAATTCATGAGATTTTTAAATATTCATAAATTCTCTTTGCCTTCATGTGTGGGTCCAAGCCTGGCTGGCAGTGCTGCTGCTCCTGCCTCCCAGGGCAAACTGACAGCATCACAGAACCACCAGCTCACAGGGCTCAGACCATGCAGAATGTGCTGCTGGAGTTTTGAGTTAGCATTGCTGTTGCTTTATCATAAAAGCTGATAAATCTCTGATAAAATGAAAAAGGAAAGGAACCCTGGGAAATGAAGCCATTCCTCTACCAGTGAAGTGCTTTCTTGAATGTAGAAAAGTTACAAAGGGGTAAGACAGAATAATCGTTCTCAATTTGGATCTCTGTAGGGCCGTGGTGAAGGGGTTTAAAAGTACCTAATTTAGCATTTCACTTGAAAATTGGGTGCCACAGTTTCATAGTTGCCTGTGTGTGCTTCAGTGCTCAGAGGGGTTTGGGGTGCAGTGCACCTTGTCCCCATGCTGAAGCTGTGTCAGTGCAGTTGGCTTTGCCATCCTGCTCTGGTGTGTGGGCAGGGGGTGGCACCAGCTCCTGGTGCTGAATCGTGAACCTGTCCCTTCTTTCCACCCAGCTGAGGATGGCATTGATACTGGCCTGTGAAATGAGAGCTGGCTTCAGCAAGTGACTGATAAGGGGGAAGTGAAGCAAATGCTACTCCTTGACAGCTGTAATATGACAGTCCCATTGTCATTTCAGTTTATTTCAAATAAGTATTTTACATGGTTCAGCACAGCTGTCTGTCCAGAAACCTGTAAGCCCCTGGAAAAATGGGGAAGTGTAAGTCTTGCAAAGAGAAAACCACTCTTTCATTTTCTCCCTCCTGAGGCCTTTTTGGCCTTTGCAAGTTCACTCCATCTTTCCTGAGCTAACTTGTACTCTTAAATGACTTTATCTGTTTGATATTTGCAAATTTTCCCCCCTCAATTTTAATTTAAATTTCTGGGTGTAGCTCTATTGTAGTACCATTGGTTTTCGATCCTGTCGTAATTCTGTCAATTACCTATTCAAGATGTAATATTTTGTATGGGACAAGAATATATTGAGTGGTACATTTAATGTAAAACATTAAATAGTGTAGCTTTTAAAAACCAAAAGCATGAAAATGCATATAACAACTCATAAGAGCTTGCTTTGCAGTTCACTTCTACTGCTAAACCTGGATTAAAGGTATAGTTGGTGGTGAATTCAGTTTTATGGGATTTAAGAAAGGGTTAGGGTTAGGGATATCAGATCTTTAACCTAGGTGACTTTGTATGTGTCACATTTTGTTCTTTTGGTCCTGCATCTTCTCTCCATTTCTGTGATTTGCTTGGTCACTCATTGAAGATAAAACCCCTCTATGTGTGCACAGTCTTCTTGAGGAGAAAAAGCATCCTAGGAAGGCTGGTGTTAAAGAACAGAATGTCAGGGGTGCTACATCACCCACTGAAAGCTGAAGAGGCAATATCTGTACCAGCTCTGGAGTTTGGTTCTGTTTCTTTTCCCCCCTCACTTCCCAGAGTGATTGACTGGTTTGCATCTAATGAAATTTTCATGCACATCCACAGAACAGTGGGATTCTGAGGAGACAGATTCATATTTCAGTAATTATACCATGCCTGTGTGTCGCTGGAGTCCTTGGTGCACCCACACAGGAGCCCTGGCTGCAGGTAGCAGTTCACAGGAATGTTAGCAGGAGGAAATCCAGCTGTGGGGGTTTGTTGCTTTTGGCAAAATATGTGAATAGGGAGAGAAAGAAAGAATGCTTGTGAATGTCCTTTCCTGGAAATAAATATTTTGAGGAATGGATGAGTACTGAGGTTGTTGGGGAGAAAAAAGCCAGTTGTTTCTTGGGTTGTGGCAGTAACTTTAGGGTGCTGAATGTCACTTAGTGATGCCAAGGAAAGGCACTCAAGGCTGGAGTGTGGCTCTGCAGTGTCACTGCTCTGTCTTTTCACTGGGGGATTGCCAGGTGCTCTCTGCCTTGTGCTTTCAACGTGCCTGGTCGAGGCTGGGCTGCTGGGACATTTCACCTTCCGCAGACTCATGCATCCATTTCTCCTGTCCCTCCCTCTTCCAGAGAACAGCCCATCTTCACCACCAGAGCCCATGTCTTCCAAATTGACCCCAGCACGAAGAAGAACTGGGTTCCTGCAAGCAAGCAGGCTGTAACTGTTTCCTACTTCTATGACAGCACGAGGAACAGCTATCGGATTATCAGTGTGGATGGAGCCAAGGTAGGAGGGGCAGGTGCCTGGTGTGTTTCTGTGCGGAGAGGGGTGGGACTGCCAGCCCTGCTGAACACACGGGGCTACAGGAAATGTTTATAAACACTCCATGTTTTATATCATCCGTTATGGAGGCTCGCAGTGAGAACTGGAAAAACACAGGGCACCCCAAAAGGGATTTTGCCCAGCTGAGTTGATTTTATCTCTGATAAATTTGACTTCATGATAAGTGAGCCAAGAACTTTAAGTGTGCAAATTGAGTCAGCAGCACAGCATCTAAACCAGCCACCTATATTAGGGTAGATAAGGCCAAGGCCTTTTTAGTGATGAAAATGTTCTTTCTGAAAGGAATGCGGAGACAGAGATGTGCAGACTATAGCCTTTAATGTAAATGCCAGCTGCATTTTCACTTTTGCCTGGCTCAACTATTTACAGTTGAGTACTTAATTTTCTTCAGCTTTAGCACTGGAGTTCATCAGCCTTAGGTGACAAGTTAGGCACACAGGCTCTTCTCCCAACCTTTTTTGTTAATGTGTTTTGCATTACCAGAGAGTGTGCTCAAGTATTTGCTGTGAGAATCCAAATCAGTCTGTCTGAATAGGTTGCTCAGACAACTGTTTTTACTACAAACTACATTTATCCCTCTGATTAGTCCCTCCAAAGTCACTTGATGAGTGACCACTTTCCTCTAGCAGACCCCAGTCAGAGGTATAAATGAAAACATTTTGCTCATGTACAAAAACCATTGGTCATTTCTGTCAGGGCACAAACCACAGGGTGACAAGATGAGTTTACAGCCTGTTTATCTGTGTTCCTGTTTGGATAAGGATGTTAAAATATCACTGTTTTGGGAGATAGAGATCACAGAAATCATCCCTTAATAAAGCTTTTCTATTTGTCATGCCTATTTCACATACTTGTTTTTCCAAACATCTCCTGTGCTATATTTGGTTATATATTGGCTTATAAATCAGCCATACTGCCTGCTTTAATTGATGGTAATGTTTCATTGACAGCAGC
Organism: Prinia subflava; assembly: GCF_021018805.1. Lineage (NCBI taxonomy): Eukaryota > Metazoa > Chordata > Aves > Passeriformes > Cisticolidae > Prinia > Prinia subflava. The sequence goes on from NC_086261.1 coordinate 9,583,839, forward strand.
ACAGCATTAATATCTCCCCATCACGATGGTGTCTGTGCTGGTGTGCTCATTCCCAGGAATGTTGCAGTTTGCAGCTGGCACACACAGCCCTGTGAGCTGCTGGGGGAAGCTGAGCCCCCTGGATTTGCTTGCACCCCATGGGTGCTTGTGCTCAGGCTGCTGCTGCTGGGCTGCTGCCTTTGCAAAGCCCAGCAAGTGCAGCTTCCAAGCCCAAACTGCTGCACTCACAGCAGTGGCTCGCTTGATTTGTGGGTGTGCATGCATGCATTAAGACCAATTAATGAAAACAAAGTAATTACTGTATGTGGCGGGGGAAGCTGCAGGGGCAGCGTGTGGCCACAGCCAGAGGTCCTGCCCAGAACTGGAAAATGTGTGCAGAGAACAAGCTGGGCACCCAAGCTTGGCTTTGTCACCTGCTCAAAAGACACTCAGAAGGAATGTTCCCCCCCATTTCAACATGTCCCAGAAGAAGGTGAGCTTGCCATGATTAGAATTCTCCCCTGGGGCTCCCCAAGCAAGAATCAATTGCTGGCCACATAAATTATTCCTCTTGTATTGAATCTTTGCTGATTAAGGAACAGGTCAAGAATAGATGCTACCTTCATGCTCACCTCTGGAGAGTCCCGTGACCCTGAATGTCCATTTTAAGAATGCTAATTGGGAAAAAAATCCCTGATGTTTATGCCAAAAGAAGTTAAAAGTTGCATTTTTCCCTTCAAACAACTACTGTTTAGTGTTTTGACCTACTTTTCCAGGCAAAAATGAAACTGGGTAGAACTGTAAGGAAGAATATAGACAGCTTCAGATGATGGTGTCCTGCTTTCTGTAGATCTCATTAGAATAAAGTCTTCCGTGTGTTGGCAAATACCAGATGGATTAATGTGACAGAATCACTGTGGGCATAAATTATGTCTGCTTTAAGGGCAAAAAAGCTGAAGCTCAAGTAAATGAAGGTACTTGGCCCTAGAAGGAAGGCAGTGATGAAGGATGTGTATCTCTTACAGCTCTCCATCCATGTCTGCTCAGCAAAAGGGCTGTTCTAATAGTTTATTTTAGACAAACATATATGATTCACATTGGCTTGCAGAGAAATTTCAGTTAAATCCAGCTTGTATGAAGATGGATTAATTTGGGGCTCTTTACCTTATGTTGACATTACATACTAATGATAAATACATTTTGAAGTTATCAAGAATACAGGCTACTGCACTTATATATTGGTCATCACCTGGTTGCATAAGCTTGATTTTACTTGTAGCATTCAACACATCACTGTGGGCAGTGCTGAACTGCCAGAGTGTGGAGGAGCTTGGAGCTGCTGGAGCCCTGTGGCAGAGCACGGGCAGGCTGTGCAGTGTCACCCTGATGAGTCCTTTCCTCCTGATGCAGCCCTGACCTGATGGGCTCTGATCCTCGCAGCAGTGGCTTCCTCAGGCAGCTGCTGCTGTCCTCAGAGGTCCAGACCCTCTGCAGTGCCCTGTCCTTCAGTCCATCCTCTCTTTTCCCAGCAGGCACAGCCTCGCCCTATCTCCTCCTTGTCCCTTGTCCCCACACACCTGGGGTGCAGGGCAGAGGGGAGCACAGGGATTTAGCAGTGGGCTTAAGGTGAGGATTAACTGCTGAGCCCGTGTGTTTAAAGGTGTAAATACTGGTTACTCGGTCTGTGAGCCTGGCTCAGGCTGGCAGAGGAGCTGCCTGGCTCTGCTGCCCTGTTCAGTGCAACACTGCCTTGGGGAAGGATAGGAGAGTCTGGATGCTGCACATGGAGGTGGTGAGAAAAATGGACTAGAAAGAGAGTAGGGTAAAGATAGGAAGCAGACTGAACTCAAGGGGGCTTAACTCTTCCCATGCAGAGGAATATTCAGGAGTCCAATATGCAGGCCAGACAGGACAGAGCATACTCCTGCAGGTGCCAGGTTTCTTTCAAATTCTCCCATCCCAATAACAAACCCATTAAAATACCTGGGGAATGAAGCACTGCGGAGAGCCTAGATTCAAAACAGCTTGTGCTACTTTAATTCCTCATGTTTGCAAAGCTAAAGACAACAGCTCTTCTAATTCCTGTGTCTTTCACAGGAAAACAGGTGCTGTGGACAGGAGCTTAGAATTTATAGCAAAGGATTTCACAGACACCATATGAGAATGTGCTGGATGATCTTAACCAAGATACCATGATCAAACAAGGGAATAAATTAGTATACCCTTTAATTACGTTACAATTGACTTGTATGTTGTCGAGCAAGTAATTTCATCATGTTTTAAGAAGTTTCTAGCCAGAGGCAGACTGCAGCATAATGAATGCTGGAGGAAATGATACAGTAAAATGCAAGGGCACACACTGATTCAGAGTTAAGGAGGCAGCCCAGAGACTTCACCATGTGAAAGTGCCTGGTGTTGTGGACACAAGTCAACCCTGTTGAAAAAATACAAAATATGGTGATGATGCAGGGAGGTTGTGAACCTGTAAGTGTCCAATTGCTGTGCAGTGTGTGGGGAAAACCACACACAGGGCTCCTCATTAAAAGTGACCTACATTGGCCTGCCTTTTGGAGGCAAAAAGGAAGTTTGACAGTGTGAAAACAATGCAGACCAATAGCCTCTGTCATCCTCAGGAATAATGCATGGTAGTACTCTGGTTGGTGGGTTTATTTATATTTTATAAACTGAAATTATGTGTTATCCAAACAGTATAGAGAAGAGGGAAAAGAATTTGAGATGGAAATATAATCCCTCAGAAACAAGCCTCTGCCCTCTTTTCAGATGTTCGTGTTGTATTTCTATAAAACCTGCGATTGCAACAACATCATTTTTCTCTTTTGAGAAATGAGCTGTTAATAAGGAACATAAAGCTAGCTTAAAAATTAATAGCCAGCAATAAAGTGCATAGTGAGACATACTGAGTTGGCAGCAGCAAAGAAAAGTGACGCAGCAAGAGTCATCGCAGATGCCAGTCCCCAGTTGCCTCTGAGAGATGCTTAAACAGATGACTAGGAAAAAATTAAAATCAGGCTTTAAAAGATGACTATATTGCAAAAGTAATTGTGGAAAATACATGGTACAGAAATAAAGACACTGTTTGAGAGGAAAAAACCAGTCAGCTGACACTCATTCCCAGTTACTAGCTCATTTAACAGTTTATTACCTGATCATTACCTCGAATATTGGAGATCAGCAGCTAAGTTGGGCATAAGTGTGTGAAAGTATTGAAGAGAGAACCAGGAAAATTGCTGTGCTGGGAAAGTAAAATCAGTGGGTCTGTTTCTGAAGTAAATTGCAATTAGTAGGAATAAGAATATGGGCCAAATTTTGGCAATCAGTATTCACATAGTGTTCCCCAAAGTGAATACAGTACATTATATGGTGTGATGAAGCTGTTTGATCAAGTGGCATCTATGCAGGGACAGTGTGATTTACAGAGGACAATGAAGCTGGCAGGGACACAGCCCCAGCAGCCTGTGGCAGCAGATATTTAGGGAGGTAAGAAGGGCTGATATGTAAATCTGCTAATACTTGATTTATTCCTGGCTTTCTCAGTTCCTGTACCACGGAGCTAATTGCTACCTAATTTAATAGCTGCCCACTTCTTTATGACCACGCTTTTCTTGTTGTCAAGATTGGAGGCAGGTGTCCTCACCACACAAAGAGGAAATTGAGTTCTTCCAGTGATGTGTTCAGAGGCTCAAAACAGATCTTTTTCTTTGCCCATGGAAAAGGAATTATTTTAAGACATAGTTGTTAAAAATATCCTAGAGTATTTTGCCAAAAGGTGACTCTTAGATTTCAGAATCTTTTCTTTCAAATGAAAACAATTACAGGGTATGGTAGCACAGATGAAATTCCTTCATCTGGCTGGATATTTTCATTCTTTTTTTTTTCTTCCATTGACGTAAATTCAGCAATTAAACCAATAGCAACTCTTTCACAGGAGAAAACCTACCAAGTAATTTATATATTACAATTTTTTTGGCACTGAATTATAAAAGCCTTCTGGCAGTTTTTACCTCACCAGGGGTCTGCGTTGGTGTGGCAGCATTTAACTCTGCCTCTGGGACCTCATGGGTATGATTTGTGATAATGTGTGGCAGCAACAATCAAAATATTGGCTTCTCACTTGGCATTCAGAGTGTCAGTGGGTGTTCACCCCAGTGAATTAGGTACAGTGATGTAGGGTTGTTTATTTTTTAAATGCCTACCTTTTCTTAAATACCTAAGTTTTTTAACTATCTCATTTTTCAGGTTTAATAGTTTTGTAGTGGAACTACAGAGGATGTTTTACAGCCTTGGGTAGTCAAAGATAAAAAGATGTAAAAAGTAAATGAAAAGTGACCTTACAAAGTGGTGTGTTGGCTTTTCTTTTAATGTCTATAGATAAATCCCGAAATGCTATGATTTTGAAGGTGTGGGTGAGGGTATTTGTGTGTTTTGTCAAAGGGAGGGAGATTCTTTGATTTCTGGTGTTGCCTGCCCTAGTTTTATTTATGGCCCTGCTCGTCAGGAGTGCCGTGTGCTGTACCCCGGAGGAGCAGGGTGCTGCTGGGGTCCCAGCCAGCTGCCCTTTGCCTGCTCAAATGCCAAGAGGTCCCACTCCTCACCCTGAAAATTATTTTGCTGACTGCAGCACTGGCAGGACTATCATTTACATGGGACAGGAGAGTCCCTGGTAGTATAATCCAATTAAAATAAAATATTTTTCATTCCATCTTCTCAAAGCTTTTATTTCACCAATGGGTTAGTGGGACAGAGATTTCTTTTTTTTTTTTTTTCCAAAAACTTCTGATTTTGCTCTTCAGTTTCTTCCAGGCTGGGTGGGAATTCTTTTCTGGTGGTCCCAGAAAGTGTGCCAGCCATAAAACACGGATGGGGGTGGGAGTATGAGCTCAGTATTATTTAAATGTCTGACACCGAGAACCAACATGGAAAGGACCTTTCATCTAAAGGCAGCATGTGACACTCTGATGACCTTTCCTCAAAAGGCAGCAGTGACACCATGCCCAGAAGACACATCCAGCTTAAGGGTGACACTGCATTAGGGCAAAACACTGCAAAGGAGCCCAGGTTTTGACCTCTGAAGGTCAGATTTCACTGATCCAGTGCCTGTGCCTTCTTGTCCATATGTTCATATGTTGTAAAAGAATATTTCCAGTACTGGTCTGGCTGAGTACTGTAATACAGAAATTTAAGCATATTTGTTGGCCTTTATCCCCTCGTTATCATAGTGTGTTATTTCATGAACTATTGCTGCTAATTTGAACATGACTTTTAGCACTGTGGATGATACCAGAGTCAACAGATGGAACTAATTAATGCCCTGTATAAAAATTATACTGTATCTTTTGGAATACAAAATATGGTATAAAATAGAATTTTAGTGCACAGTCCTGTCTTCCAGCAAGCATAGTTTGTGTGCATGTTACAATAAACATCTCATTGCTTTTATGCCACTGAGATGACTATTAAGTAAAAACATCAGTTGTGGGTTTATGATATCCTATATACACTGTGTAATCACAGAATCATAAAATACCCTGTGTTGAAAGGACCCACAAGGGTCATCAATTTCAGCTCTTGGCTCTGCACAGATCCACCCCAAATAGATAACAGAATGTATAAGAACAGGATAGATAAATATAATTGAGACAGAACAGCTACAGTAGTGTCAGTGTGTATATACTGTTAATCCATACTAAAGCCTTTGAAATAATTTGATGTCATTTCATCAGTGTGACCAGGTGTGTTTTGTACTTTTCCTGGTTCAGATTTCCCAGGCCTTGCTGGAGAATGATGCTCATCTGCTGGAGACATGTTCTAACACAGTAGTGCTAAACAAAAGGCTTTGTAAAAAGATGCTTGAGTAATCTCAAGGTGCTTTTTGCTTTTTTTGTTTATGGGTGCCTTTTGGTCATGTTGTTCTGTAACCAAAGAAACTGGATCAAACTGCTTTCTGAGATGCAACTGCTCCTTTTGTAGAGAATTTCTCCTTCGTTTTGTCAATGATCAGACTGAGAGCAGAACATCTCTCCTGGCCTGGGGCAAAGCCCACCAGCCTAACCTAGTCCTGGCTCCATAGGCCAGGACTTCATATTCCTCTCAAAGACATCTTTGAAGTAAGAGTGAATGAAATTAAGGACAACTGCAGTCTCTGAGGATCTGAAAATATTTGCAGTGTCTGTGCTAGGGGCGTACTTGGCTTGATTGAAGTTTTGGGTTCTCTCTAAACATTCAAATAACTTGGGAACATTTTCTTTGGAATTTGGTTAGGGAGAAATACAGCAGAAAGGAGAAGCAGAGCTGTCAGCCAAGGATGAGACTACTCACTTGCATCATCCTTTATTTGCTTAAGGTGATATCAAGTATTCAGAAGTTCAGGCTGAGGGGAGGTGCAGGATTTAATAACTGGGATGATAGTACATTGCCTGGAGTTGTGTCTGCAGGAGAGTTGTCCAGCAGTTGCTAAGACAGGTTTAGATTGGTAGAGCTGGTTATATTGGGTGCACTTGTGTGAACAGGTCTTTGAGTATTCAGAGGATGAGAAAAAATAGTGCTTAGCTGCAATAGGAGTTTCAGAACTAGTACTGGTGGAGATAAGCCAAGAATAGAAGGAAAAGTTAAAAATGTTTGAACAAAAAAAGACCTAGAACTCCAGGTGAAAAAGAGAGCTTGTCAAAAGCTGAGAAAGGGAGCAAATAAATGCCAGGAAATTTGGTGGGTCACTTGAGATTGAATCAACCAGAAATCATGATCATCTCCTGAGGTTGTGTTCTAGTTTAGAAAAAAATTAAAGTCTAGGGCTGTAGAACTCCTACCACCTAAACATTTCTATAGTAATCTCTTTCCAAGTTATTAACTTTGAAATGTGAAAAATTCTCTGTTCATTTCCTGGATTATTTCTGGAAGTAAATCCTTCAGAAGCTGGTTAGTAAGCTTAGGAGAGAAAGTACCAGAGTGCTGTCAACAGCTGTATCCTTGACAGAAGAGCAGAAGCACATCTGCTCACTGTTTGTTCCTATCTGGCTCATTTTTCTGCTCCATGTGTGGTGTGTGTGTGTCACTGGCTCTGGAAAGACCATACCCATCTGAATCCAGGAGATTGCAAAGACCTTTCTAGAAATGAAATTTGGTACTCACTAAAAAGAAAAGACACAAATCCATGCTAAGGATTTCTTGCTGCACCACTTACCAGCAAGCAGGGAAACTTTGGACTGGGTAGATTTTTCCTTTTTAAAACCCCTCTGTAAAATTACTCAGAAAAGCTCTGCCCAAACAAATGTTTCAGGAACTGGCCCACTCAGAGTGGTTTCTGATCACCAGACCTGTGGGGGACCTGAACGTGCCAGAGAGGCATGGAAACCATGGGATGTCATTGTAAAGAAACCTGGACATCCTTACCTCCTAAAAATAATGTACCTGCCCATCACGGCCATTGCTCATGCCAAGGGACAGTTTTTCCAGATTTTGGAACTAAGCTGTCCTGTTGCTGACCACTCCCAGGGTGTGTAGGTTATTAAAGAATAGAGGAGTCTTTAATGATGCTGTGTGGTTGTGCCATTCCTGCCTTTCAAAAGGGACCTTCAGGCTTCGGTGAGGCTGTTGTCATAAGCTTGAAGAATGTAGAAAATTATCAGTGCTTAAATAATTAACTTAGGGATGTGGTTATACTGCACACAAAGATGATATGCTTTTATTAAATCTTCCAAAATGTAAATATGTTTATGGGAAATTTTGTAATTTCTTATAATTGTAGTCAAAGCAGCCTTTTCCGTCACCCCAATATTAGTCACTGCAAAAAAAATAGTTTCCACTGTATCCTTCTCCCTTTCTGTGATAAGTTAGGAATCTTATTTCTCATATGAAAATAATACACAAGCATCTTGATTTATATATTTTGAAAATTGTTGCATGAAATTCCTGGGTAACAGTTTGTTCCAGAGGGTTTGAAAACTCTTGCTGTAGATTTTCTTCATGAAACAGCTGCTGGTGCTTTGAATCGTGTGGGAGGGTGGATGTGTGTGCTGTGCCTAAAAGGAAAAAAAATTCTAGTCAGATGTCAAAGCAAAAATAGGAGATTTTAGAGATTTAGGCTGGGTGGAGGAGTGGGAAGCCAACTCTGCAGAGATGTTAATTACCTTGGGAAGAAATGGAGTAGGTGTAGCAGGAGATTTACTTAATAGAATTCACACAATCATGAACCCACTTTGTTGCATTTAGACAGGTTCTTAGTGAGGACTTTACAACAGAGGTATTTTATCAGAGGAAAAACAGTTATTAGTCTTTTTATTGGGGGGGCTATTTTTACTTTTCTTTTTATGAAGGACAAGAATTGTATGGCATTTTTTTTTATTTGTTGGCTCTTGGGGTTAAAAATGAACCTCATCATTCATGGAATTATCCTGGGGATGCAAGGCAATTTAAGAGAAAAAAAGCACTATGTGCAACTGTGGCAATGGCCCTTTTCCCGATGAAACAAGCAGCAGCAGTACATGAGAGGCTTTACCCATACAAGGAGTCTCCTCTCTGCTGAGGGAGCTCAGGATGGGAGGTAAATGCCAAGGGTTGCAGCAAGTCCTGTGTGTCGTGCAAGATGTCCTGGTGTCTCCCTGTTTGCAGGAACCTCTGCAGGTCCTCTTGCACTCCCACCTCCCCCAGGAGCACCTGGTGTAGCTGTGGAAGATTTTGGAGTCCAGTGATGGTGAAATAGCTGCTGTCTTGGTTAACTGTGTACAACAGCAGCTCTTGAAGAGCAGCAGCAGGCCAGGCTCGCTGCACTGAAGGGATGAATGAAGGGTGACCAGAGCAAGAGCCTGGTGGTGGCTCCTGCCAGCTGTGCCTGCCCTGTGCCGGTTCCCCCGTCCTGCTCCAAGGGGGGAGTGGAGCAGGAGGAAGAGCAAAGTGGGGAAACTCACTGCTCTTCCTAATGTCCACTTAGAGTCTCCCAATCTAGTGATTCCACACCCTCAGCCTGTCCCAGGAAAAGTGCCATGTAGGTGTCAGGTGCAGCAGATAAAGCAAAGCTGGAACAAATGCCATTGCTATTTTTGGGTTTTGTGTCTTTGTCCTTCCCTGGCTTTACTCAGCTTGGTGGTCTCAGCAAGGGGCTCTCTTTTTTCCCTTTATTACCACTCTTGATTGACAATGTGTGTGTGTGTGCAGTGGCTTTCTAGGACTAGAAACGAGATGAGCAGTTTATCACCAGTGACATACTGGTGAAAATATGTCACATCCTGTCTAGAAGCAGAGCTAGGAAGGATGGTAGAGACTGCAAAGGATAATACAGACCATGGAAATGTAGGTGGGCTAATTCCACAAAAGCATTGCTGAATATTTGGGATAAAGGAAGAATTTCTCTGTAAATCCACCTCTGACTCCTCATCTTCACATCCTGTGTCACAAGCCCTTCTGATTCATGTCGACTTGATGAGCTGGAAGAACCTGCTGAGCCTGTGATAGCTATGGCCAGAGGATTAGCAGCTTCTTTCCTTCTGCAATTCTGTTTTTAGACTGGGACACATCTTTACTGAAGATTAGCAGCCTGGTGGGTTGAGGAAATTAAATTTCACAAGGGCTGCAAACTGGAAGCACATATTCAGAGGTGTGAAAATAAAATGGGGAGATTTTAGTATAGTCTTAAGGAGTAGATCCTATAGCTTGGAGCCTTGGGGCTTTTCTGGAGGTGTGGTGATTTCAGAGTAACAGGTAATGTGAATTCAAAGGGGGAATTCCAGAATAATTCCTAATCTGGCACTCTTGTCCCAGAATAAGGTGTCCTTTTCTGATTTAATTTAACACAGTGTGAAAATGTATTGGCCAATACATTTATTAGCTATTTCATAGCTGTTATTTCAGCCTTTTCCTGGGTAGAGAAGCTGATGGCAGGGCTGGCTGACATGGCTCATCACCCCTTGGGTGCGTGTCCTGGCAGATTCCTGCCGGTATGTTCATCCTCCTGCTGCTGCTCGGAGCTGTGCCAGTGGCTCTGCCAAATGCCCTCTGCAATCGCTGCTCTCCTCTCTGCTTTTCCCTGCCGTCAACCTGCCAGCCAAGCGTGGGGCTGTGTGCTGGAACCAGGCACGGGGCTGTGCTCTGGAGCCAGGCACGGGGCTGTGCCGGGCTGTGCTTTGGAGCCGGGGCTGTGCTCTGGAGCCGGGGCTGTGCCGGGCTGTGCTCTGGAGCCGGGGCTGTGCTCTGGAGCCGGGGCTGTGCCGGGCTGTGCTCTGGAGCCGGGGCTGTGCTCTGGAGCCGGGGCTGTGCCGGGCTGTGCTCTGGAGCCGGGGCTGTGCTCTGGAGCCGGGGCTGTGCCGGGCTGTGCTCTGGAGCCGGGGCTGTGCTCTGGAGCCGGGGCTGTGCCGGGCTGTGCTCTGGAGCCGGGGCTGTGCTCTGGAGCCGGGGCTGTGCCGGGCTGTGCCCTGGAGCCAGGGCTGTGCTCTGGAGCCGGGGCTGTGCTCTGGAGCCGGGGCTGTGCCGGGGCTGTGCCCTGGAGCCAGGGCTGTGCTCTGGAGCCGGGGCTGTGCCGGGCTGTGCTCTGGAGCCGGGGCTGTGCCGGGCTGTGCGCTGGAGCCGGGGCTGTGCCGGGCTGTGCTCTGTCTGGGTCCAGGCATCGCGCTGTGCTCTGCCAAATGCCGTGCGCCGCTCCAGCCCCGCTCCCGCCGCTTCCCAGCTGCCAACACCCCCGTTCCCTTTTTGTTATCGGAGCAGCAGCTCGGGAAAGGCTATTTCCAGGAGCCACATCGGCTTCACCCCTTCCCTGCACTCTTGTGGTACGCGGTGTGCGGGAGTGGAGCCCTTTAAACACTGGAAGTGTTCCCCTAAAGGAAGCAGCAGCTGCGTTTGTGGGCTCTGCTCGTACATTACGAGCAGCAGGAGCTGCCAATACGTTTTTCTCTTTCTACGCACTTAGGTCGTCTTGTGACCTCTTCCTTCGTGATTTATTTGGCAGTTTCTCTCCCGTGGGAAGGCAGCAGAATGGGTGTGTTTCAGACAATGAATGTTCTGCTCTACACCAGCTTATTTGCATTCACTTTTATCTGATGAATGTACCCAGTGCGTTCCTAAATGTTTGCAGTCATTTCTGGGTGAGGTAGCGCTACCTTGTGCTGTGAACATACTTCTGTGTCATCTTCAGATAAAAATTTAGATCTTTCAGGTTTGATTTTCTCCCAAAGGAAGTGAAATTAGCACAGGATTTTGCGTGGCTCATGCAGGTGTGTCAGGAATGTTTGCCATCTGATACATTTGCATGGAGGTGAGCGCAAAGGCAGATTTCTTTTCTAACCGCACGTAGACAACTGAGTATGATGAATGGGTTTATTATTCTGTAAGGTGCTTATTATATTATGTTTCTCTTTGCCTTTGTCTTTAGGGAGAACTCTTTAACCACTTCAGGGATTGATTGCATTTGATTAGAGAGTAGTTTGTCTTCTGAAGCCATTATCCTGGATGAAAGTCCACAAGTTTATTCCATCTTATGATGCAGCTGGAATTTCACTGTGTCTTATACAAATGAGGACCAAATGCAAAGTATTTCATAAGGGCTCATTTGAATTGATGAGTGGCCTTCTCTTATAGAATTATCATGCTGGATTGCAGGTAGGGATGGAAAAGAGCCTAGGGGCTCATCCTGCCTGCAGCAAGATAGTGCCCTTTTACTTCTTGCCTTTCGAAATTTGAAAATTCTGGCTCATACTTTCACAAAAAAAAAAAAAAAAAGAAAAAAAAAAAAAAAAAGAAAAGTTTCCCAGTTATTTGACCTTTCCAGTTGTGGTGGTCACAAATGCTGCCCCCTGCCCCAACTGAGACCATCTGCCAGGGGATGGAGGAGTGCTGGGGAGTGCTGTCCTGGTCTCACGTAGCCGAGGCAGCGTGGGAGTGGGGATAAGCTGGGTTACCTGGCAGGAACACCTGCAAGCCTCAGTGCCTCAGTGTTCATTGTTCTTTGAAATCACAGCACCCTTTCTTTCTCCTAAACACCACCAATGTGATTGATCTCTTGCCAGTGGAGTGTCACTGCTCTGAAATGATGGCCGGATCTGTGGGGAGGGAATGTCCGGGCAGATGGGGCGAGGATGGGCAGGAAGAGCAGGTGAATGAGTGTGATGTACCCACAGCATCCATCTCCTCTGAACTCATAGAAACATGAGCTCTGATTTAATCTGCTAAGATGCTACTGAGGTTTTCACTTCTCTGTAGGAATGCAGCATTTCTGAAGTGCCTGACTGACAGAGGAGGATTTAAGGGGAAAGGTAGAGACAGCTCCCAGGCAGTTTCACTAATAGCAGCTTATTATAAATTTAACAGATGAACTGTCAGTTTCTTGGAGGTGTGTGCTTGCCACAACCTTTCCTTGGATTCTCTGCTGGCCACAGAAAAAATTAACTTCTAAGGTGCTCAACTAATGTAGAGCATTAGCATTTCATTGCTCAATAAGGTGTTCCTTGGTTTACAGTTTGCAAACTTCATTATTCCTTTTATCACTTCTCATAATATTGAGCTGTGTTGTACAAGACAACTTTAGTGTAGGGTTTTTTTGTATGTTTGTATTTTCTCAATGATTACTGTAGGAGAAATGGAGGAATTTTTATTCTTCTCAGGGTCAGCTATCCATGAGTGAAGCTTTTGCCTTTCAATCAAACTGGTCATTTTATTATTTTTTTCCCCAGGTGTCTAAGTTGATAGGCACAGCAGGACTGAAATAATACTTTCCATGACTTGAAATTTCTGGAAATGTTATAGTTTTTAAAATGAATTCTATAACTTGAGAAGCTAGACATTTGTAAGTGGATTATCTGTCTAAGACTTTTTTTTAACAGAAATATACGTATAGCACTTTCTTTAAAGTTTTTGGAAAGCACCCTGATTTTTAGGGTTTGGTGGTAGCTTTTCCTCCTGTTCTTTTGACTCTCTGTGCCATGCAATCCTTGTATTATCGTAGTCCATTCATGTTGTCAAACCCCTACATAAAATCTCTGATTTTCTTTTAATTTACATCACTAAAATGACACTTGGATTTTATTGGCTGTTCCTGTGGCATGAGTTTGCTGGAGGAGAACACATCCAGGCAGCTTTGCTCATACCTCTGCCTGTGCACCAGCCACTCGAGAAGATGTGTTGACTGTGAAAATTGATCACAGAATCACAGAGTGGTTTGGGTTGGAAGGGACCTCAAGGCTCACCCAGTTCCACCCCCTGCCATGGGCAGGGACAATTCTGCCAGACCAGTTTGCTCAGAGCCCCATCCAACCTGGCCTTGAACACACCAGGGATGGAGCAGCCACAGCTTCAGTGTTGTCTGCACAGAGTGTGTTGGCCTGTGCTGGTTGCAGGGTCACCTCTCCCCCTTTCTTGCCCTCTTTGGTTTTTTTGCAAAGGACAATTTCAGCGGTACCACTCACCTGGCTCTCCTCTGCCTTGATCCTTCTGGTGAAACTTCCACGGGTGGGGAATGGCAGAAAATCGTGGGTTTATTTGAAAGTGGTGATGCAAAAAGAGGAAAATAAGTTGAGTAATTTTTAAGAAAGCAAATGAAAGTGTTAGCACAGTGGTCAAGGAGGGGATGGAAGCAAGTAAGGATCTTTCTCTGGTAAATTTAATTCATACTTTTTGCTAAATGTAAATGATAGCTTAGGAAAAAACTGCTTGGAATACACAGTAAATGATGTTGCCAGGATACTTCCTGATCATGTTAATTAAACTGTCCCACAGATTGGGCTTAATTACTGCATAATTTGCATTTTGGAAATGATGGTACGCATTACTAAAGAAAGCTCTTATTCTGCTAGCAGAAAGAACATTGTACATGAATTAATTTCCAGGGGAAGAAGTCGCTAGACTCATATAATGATGTATGCTCAAAATAAAGTTAAGATTTTTATAATGAACTGACATACACCTCATTCCTTTTAGCAAGATTACATTTTATATTTGTTCCACCAAGTTCCTCAGAGACTTCATCCACCAGCCCTCTTCTTGTTGGCTATTTCTTTAATTACAACAACCACTGTTGCTTTCAGGGTTGCTGGTGGTGAAGCATTAGTTAACATGTGTAAAGAGGCAAAATATTTGTTCCAAGGCCCAAATTTGATACTGCATATGCGTTGCTGGTAATGTGCTTCACCACCCTCCCAAGTAAAGTTCACTGTTAAGCTATCAGCTTCTCCTTGTCTTGCTTTTTACTGTCTGGTTTTGTTTAAAACTTCTGATATGTCTCTGACATTTGTGGAGGCCTGAGGACAAATGGAAAAATGCAGAAATATCTCTCTGCCCTCCAGGTCCGAGTTCAGGTGTCACTGGTGGAGGCTTGAAGCAGGTGCCTGTTGGGGCAGGGGCTGTGTGGCTTCACAATGCAAAAAAAGAGGATTTTGCATCTGCATTTCTGCCAGGGTAGTTCTGTGGCTCCTGACCCTGCTTTGAGTTCAGTGACGTTCCCGCAGCCACATTTAGCTGCAGGGCTGTGATGGTACTTTGAAAAAAAAAGACAAAGCATCAGAACTCCTGCAAGAATTAAGACAAGAAAAAAACTGTTTTGTTTTGGGAAGAAAAAAAAAATCTTCTGAACACAGCAATTTCCCAATTTAGACTTCTAATTGCTTTGGATGATACCGTTGCTAGGATATGCACTTCCGATGCGACTTGCACGTTTTAATTCTGGTGTTTGCTCTCTCTGTGGCCAGGTGATCATAAACAGCACCATCACCCCCAACATGACCTTCACCAAGACGTCGCAGAAGTTCGGGCAGTGGGCAGACAGCAGAGCCAACACCGTGTTCGGGCTGGGCTTCCCCTCCGAGCAGCAGCTGACAAAGGTAACAGGGCTCGCTGCAGAGGCTGCCTTGCTCCTTCTTTGTGCACACAGCACATCTCCAGGCTGTGCTGCTGCAGGGGCTCTCAGCACGGCCAGTCTGGGGTTACCCACTGTCTCTGGGTGGCACTGAGTGCTGCTGGTGGCAGGGGATGTGCTGATGGCAGGGCTTGCTGACAGAGCTGCGTTAGCACCAAACCCCTCATCCTGAACCTGGTATTAATGAAACACTTCCTGCAGGAGGGACTGGGTACGTTAGCAGGCTTGTAAAGGCCAGAGCAGCCTCTTGTTCTGAATAACCAGCACCTGAAAATATTCCCCTGTCACTGGAGTCGTGGTCTTGACAAGGGCTTATCGAGCAGCTGAGATGATTGTTTGTTCTGTGGTAAAAAGCCCTACTTATCTAACACGTACTTGACTCCTGAAGCATTGGCTGCTTGGCACTGGGCTTCATAAGTGACCTCAGCAGGGTGTCCTTGGGCATGCCACAGCCTCTCATGTTGCTGTCCTCTCCTGTGCTTTAATAAGAAAAGGGTCAGGAGAAAAAGGTGTTTCTTGTGGTGTCTAAAGCAGCAAAGGCCGAGCACTGCAGTAGAAGGACTTCCCCATCAAGCGAGTCACTACAGGAATTTATTTTAGTACATCTTCTTAATAAGCTTTTGCAATTTCTAGAGAATTGCGTTTTTGCAAGTGTTTCTTAAAGGTAAAAGTTATTTTATTTTTGATATGTTAAATTATTTTTGGACTTGGGATGCCCATAAAAGTGCCATGGCGTTAATCTGTTCTTCAGGGATGATAAAGGCATGATGTGCAAAGCTTGTTTAAAAATGAGTTGCTGGAGATGGTTATGTTTTATGATGCTTACTCAGGTGTGCAGGACTGCTCATTTCTTATTCTTCACTCCTGGGCAAAGAGGTGTTCATAGTAGCTAATAAGATGTGTGGGAGTAGGGGAGGATTAAAATGGACGTAGGTGATGCTGAGTCTGGCTCCAAAGAAGAGAGGTAAATAATATACTAAGGCACTGGATTCACTCTGGTAAGGCAGGAGGTACATTTGGAGGACTTTGCACCCTAATCAGAGAAATTTGACCATGTTCTGCAGACCTTATCAAACACATACTCAGAAGAAAATGCCTTGCTGGTGTCAGCTCGTCAGTGTTCACGTGGCCAGTGTAGAGCCAGTGTGAATACAGGGGCACAGCAGCAGCTGTGTTTCTTTCCAGGTCATTTTGCTCATTTGTTTGCACTGCATGATCTGCTGAAGAGCCCACTGCCCAAAATACAACCTTCTACTTGCACAAAAGGCTTTCCAAATCAGCAGAAAGACTTTGTCTGGTCAGAATATTGAGAGGGAGCTTATGGGGAACACTTCTGAAAATAGCTTGAGATGATCTTTTGAAAAAGAAAAGAAACCAGAACTCTGACAGTTACCTAGCTGAAAAATATAAGAAAACCTGGTTTATTGCCACCTTGCAAAGCAATGGGACATAGATACTCTTTTATTGTCTATGCTTCTCAGTTTAATTATTGAGCCATTAGTAAGAAAGATCAGAGTTGAGAGTGGGATTACAGCTGTATAAGTGTATTGGGAATAGTAAAATCAAGTTTCATTTTATATTAATATCATTATACTCTTATAAAAGATATAAATTAAAGCTTGCCTATTTTACGGGAAATAATTGAAGTGCTTAGTCAGGAATTGGAAGGGCACACTAAAACTCCCCTAAACCAGAGATCAATAGCCCTGGCTTAAAATAAATATAAATAAATAAAGCTGAAAAATGTCTGTTGAAAGCAAGGGAAAATAATGAGGCAGGAGAAGAGGTTAGCATGCCTAAAAATGCCTGCATTTTTAAGTACATTGCTTGGCCTAATAAAAGATATTGCCTCATTCTAATGCTTTGCTTCTCTTGAGATACTTAAAGCATTAATCCATACCTATAGGGAAAAGCAGTTCAAATTAAACATGAGCCATTAATGAAAACTGCATTCTGTGACCCAGTAACCTAATTACCATTCCCATTGATTGGGAGAATCCCAGGGCTTCAAGCTGATGTCCTGCTCAGGGTCCTTTTCCCCTTTTGCAGGACTGCCTGACCCCTCCTTTCCCCCCTGTGCCTCAGAAGGGTCTCCAGGCATTGTTCAAACATTGCTTCAGCCAAACTGAGGCAGGAATCACAGGAGTCTGACACTGTGTGTGGGTGTGAAAAGGCAGGGCTGGTGCTGCACAGGTAGTGCTGAATTTTGCACACAAAGTGGTTCAGGAAGATTTCTGCTGCTGTTCAGGGTGCTCTGAGGCAGCCGTGCTATATATGAGGAGCTGCAGGTAGTCAAGGGCATGGGGACAAAGATTTATATGGGTGAGAAAGCCAGTAAAGCTAGACTTTGCACATCATAAAGCAGCTGCCTGTGGCCCCTGGGAAGCCCTGGACTTTGTTTCTCCACACTCTTGCACATTTTGTGTGCCGTGTGTGCCTGTCACTGCATTGCAGGGCAGCAGGCTGGGGGCAGAGTGTGTCCCAGCACACAGCACAGCCCCTGCTGCAGCCCTGGTTTTACAGGGCTTACAATTACAAGATTACAAACTGCTGGGCACTTTCTGGGGTAAATGCTCTCACTGGGAGCCCGTGTGCCCCGTGCTGAGGGCTCGTCCTGGGAGAACCACGGGGAGGGCTGGTGTGTGCTGTGGGTCACGGCACAGCGGGGCTCCCCTGGGCTGCCACATCACCCAGCCTGCTGCAAACCGAGAGGGAGATGAAATATTTATGAGCCTGCTTTGGGTGGGAGCAGCTGCTTCATCCGATACTGGCACAATTTGTCAGTAGGAGACATAAAATATAATGCCAGACCAGGAGCTTAAAATTTATGCGTACAAAATCAGGCTTTCTAATGTATAAAATGCTAAGGAGGTCTATTTGAATATATATATATATTTCTCCTGGTGACAAACTGACTGTGGATTTGAACAGCCTTTAAATAATTTGTGCAATGCACAGTAGCATCCTCGAGTCCCCATTAAATTTCACTGGCCAAGACTCCTAATCAAGCAGTGCTCATGGCTGCAGCTGCCTGACCAAAAGGCTTCACAAGTGTTGGTAGCAGCAAATCTTCTCCATATTGCAGCTTAGTCACACAGCTTCCTGGGGCGTGGGAGACACGTCCTGTGATCCATGGTGGACTGTTGGGTCATTTGGGTTTTGGTTCTTTTTGGGGTTTTTTGTTTTTTTGGGGTTTTTTTCTAATTTTGGGAACTTTGCCACAGGGCAAGCATGGAGCTAAGGAGAAGAAACATTAGGGATTCTTGTAGTTGGTTTTGATTTAGATTTTCGTTCCCCCTTGAGACCACACTTACCAAGTTTTCATTTTCTGAACACACTTTTTCATTAGGAATTTGACGTTCATTAAGCACTCCCTTTTATTGTAATGGTTTGATAGCTCAAAGTCAACTTAGACCTTGGAGGTGGGGCATGATTTTGTGGTGTCAATTATTTGTGTTTGGACAGAAGCTGTTGGTTACTAGAGAGAAATCAGCTGTGATTTCTCCCGGTGATTTGGCCCTGTGGCTGTGCCACACTCTCAGCCAGCCTGGGGCTCTGGGTGGCTCCAGAAGCTCCTGCTCTGCTCCTGTGCAATGAGAGTTGCAGTGCTGCACAGCTGGGCTGGCACTGCCCCTCTCAGAACAGAACTTTCTAAATGCAAATGTGTCTAATACATGTGTTGGCAAACTAGAGACATGACTGAAATCATTTATGCAATGAGGTTATTATTGGGTTAGTATTGAAGATTAGCATTGCTCAATCATATGCATTTTTTTTATTATGGAAATGTGGAAAAATGTCTTTTTCTTCCCAGCTCACATAATTTTTCGCAGCAGTCTCCTGTGTGCTTTACGAAGATAGCTGCAAAATAAAATTTGATAGATCACTTCCAATTCTTTTTGTCTGTTCATATTTTGTATCATCCACGAAGAACCCTCATAAATTTTTCATACATAAGATAAAGAGATTTATCATAAAAGAGAAAGATTTATTATAAAAGACAGACTCAAAACAGCCTTATACTATCCGCAAGAAACACAAATGTGGAACTTAGAGTTGATATAATATTTTAGAAATAATCAGCTGGTTGTAGCTGCTGTGTCACAGAGCAAGGGAGACGTTTTGTGTAAAGTTGGAGTTAAATCACTAAAGGCACAAAGGTAATGTGGCTGTTCTTAACGATGTGTGGAGTGCTGGAGAGGTAATCAAGGCACTTGTGCGTGTAGTGACTGCAATGGCATCAGATGGCAGCTGCTGCCATCCCAGGGCACACGCTTTGCATGTGCAATGCCAGCTGTGGCAGGGGGAATATATATTTATACATACATACATATATATATATATATATATATATATATATATATTCAAGGGCAGCTGGAGCCCAGAGCTCCATGCTCGTGCACCAGCATCACCAGATGTGGCAGGGTGCACCAGAATGTCACTCAGCTTTTACAACAGGGGATTTAACCATGATATGTGTGTGTGTTTGTTGGAAATTACCATTTGTGTGTGTGACACAAAACACACAAGCCTCCACGTGTAAATCCAGATTTCTGTTAGACCAAATGGGGAAGATTTGTTTAATCAGTCTCTACAGTCCCAGCCTCTTACTGAGAGAGCATGCAAAATACCTGCTGCAAATCTAAAGTTAGAAGGCAAGATTACTAAATGAATAATGTTTCTTTCTATTCTTCAGCTGTAAAATTGGATGGTTTTTTTCATGCTTTTATTTACAATTTTTTCATAAGTGTTCCAAATTATCAAAGGGTATAATGGCAATCCTTTTGTCATAAACTGTGCAATAATACATCTGTTTATATTTTTACTTTTAAAACGCCTTGTCTTTCTAGCATTTCAAGTTTCTCAAAACACAGGCAAGCAAAACCAAGCAGTTTTAGCTGAAAGATAAACGTACCTATTCTTATAGTAGAGACACTATAATTTTAAAACTAAATTATGCATTATACCTTTTTTTTTCCATCTTTGTAATCTTCCTTTTAAAATTTTAAACACTATTTAAAGTGTTTGAAGCCCTGCAACCCTGACTGGCTGTGATAATACTTGTGTTGCAAAAGTGCCAGGCTGGCTTTGGCAGCAACTCATAGAGGTTGGGATTGTTACCTTCCATCTTTCCTTCCTCTCACCTCCCCCAGTTTGATGTATCTCTCACAGGAAGCATTCGAGCCTTTATCTGAAGTCTTCTACCTTTATTTTTGAAAGTAATAAGAAAATTAGAGCAGAAAAGCTGTGTTTTCATGTTTCTCCATCATACATCGAGATCTACCTCCTTCTCCTTTTTCCTGTGTCCTGATAATCCCTCGCTTGCCTCCTGCAGATGAACTCATTTGCATTCTTTAATTGAATTCACTTGCTGTTAGGAGTAAAGACATTGATAATATTTTTATCTAAACATATGTCTTTAGTACTTTTGTCTTTAATACACTACCAACACCAGGTGAAACAGAGAAGGGGGAGGAAACAGAACCAAATCAAACCAAATCAAACCAAATGCTCCTTTTCCCCCATGGGTTTTACTGTGGTTGGCCAGAGTTATAGAGATGTCCCTCTTTTAGAAACACCCCCGTTTGGAAGAACCATGCTGCCAAAGAATCAAAATGTTGTTCCTTGCCAAAACTTCTAAATTAATGAGATTAGTTGCTCACTTTTGGACATCTATGCCATATGAAGATAGCAATCTTAATGGTTTATTAGATGATAAATCATGTTAATAAATATCTTTCATGCTTTTTCTAGTTTGCAGAGAAGTTCCAAGAAGTAAAAGAAGCTGCCAAACTTGCAAGAGACAGATCTCAAGAGAAAATTGAGACCTCAAGCAATCATTCACAGGTTTGTAATTTAGCTTTAATACCTGTACACATACAGGATAAATAATTTAAAATTAAATTTTCAAATGGACTGTGCCAGCTTCTGGCAGGCAGCTTAAAGTATATAAAATGGAGATTGCTGAAGGTAATTGTCAGTTGCTGGACATTAGCATTGTCAGAGGAATATTTTTCATCCCTCCATGCCCTTTACTTTCATTTAAATCTGATTTTTTCAGCAGTCCTTGAGCTGTTACAACTTTTTTAATAACAGGGAAAGCCATACATCCTTTGATTCGTACTGTTAAACATTGTTTGAGTCACTGGCAAGCAATTCAGTGCAGTGGTTCAGCAGACAGTAAATGAGATTCATTGATGTCCTTCTTTTTGTCACCTGTCCAGCCCACTCCTGTGGGCTTTGGTTTCCTGACTTTGTGCCCAGTGTTCCCGTGTCGAGGGGGGCTGTGGGCAGCAGGGGCAGTGCTTTAGGGGTGGCAGAAGGCTGTGTTGTGTCTCTGCACAGTGAACTCTCCTGGGCAGCACCCCTGGCACTCCCCAGTGCCTCAGTGTCCAGCCAGGCTGGGTTTCCACTCACTGAAGGAACTGAGTGTTGCCCCAGTCTCTCTGCATGGTTGGCTGTGTTTTGGTGTGCACTGCTCTAGGTAAGAGTGAACCCTGCTCAGCAGGTGTTCCTGACCTGGGCCAGTGTTTGGAGGAAAGATTTTGATCAGTGAAGAATTCAGATTAATGATCAGAAAAAGCTGCTGAATGGTTTTAGTCTTGCAACCAGCCCTGTTTGTGGGGCCCACAGATATCTGAGTGGCTGGCTTTGGATAATCATTTTGTAAAGACTTTGCTCATGGTCTTTGAAGTTCACTTTGTTTGTTCTCTGTTGGTGGTCAGCACCAAGCAGTGTGAGAACAGTATGTCTTTGGAGGAGCAGTATTATTGTTGTTTGTTTGTTTGTGTAACTTTGTGTGTTGTATTGTTTCATTATCTTAAAAAAGCCAAACAACTTTTAGAAAACACAAGCCTTATCAGGAAAAAAAAAAACTTTGTAAAAGCTTTGAACACTTTAAACTTCCTTTTGTGTATCATTGTAATTTTTTCATTCTTTTTAAACAGACCAGCTTTGCAGCCAAGATGAAAAGGGTATGTGTGTGTTACCACTGTTCTGCCAGGAGAGCCGAGGTCTCAGCCAAGTGGTGTGGGATCAAGATTACAAAGAAATTGGTGTTGTGGTCTTGCAGGAGGTGCAGGAGACACCCAGTGTTCGTTTGTGTGTTGTGCTGCAGGAGTCTGGACGTGAAACTCCATCTTCCACTCGAGCTTCAAGTGTGAATGGCACAGACGACGAGAAGGCATCACACGGTGGCTCTGCTGAGGCACATCTCAAATCTGAGAATGATAAATTAAAAATTGCTCTAGCCCAAAGGTGAAGTTCCTGTAGAACCTAAATTGCATTGGAAAAGTGTGCTGTAATTATCTGATGGGTAATGATATTAACAGAAATTACTCAGATTGTAATTAATTCAAAAGGGTACTGCAGAATGGATGAATGAACAGATTTTAGCAAGTACCTCCTGGTATCCAGTTCAGAAATATTCCCCATTTCATTTATTCCTGATGTGGTTTGTGAAGAAATAAGCTCTCTTTTAATGTTGCTGATGCCAACTATTATAGCCATCTTCTTTCATGAAGTTTTAGAACTACAGAAATAACATTAAAGCCATAGGGGAGCAATTGCTGCTGATAACATGTGAAGCCAATCTTTCTTCCTCTTTGAGTTTGCTACACTTACTTTGATGAAAATAGATACGGATATTTAAAATTATGAAAGGGAATGAACTCAACCATAAAAAGTTGAAGTGAGAAGTATAATTTCATCAGAGTGCTTGGAAATCTTAGGGGATATTTCTAAATTGTGGACAGAGCCCCTTGAAATCACATTTTTTGCTATTTGCTTTGATAAATAATTTGAAAATGCTGAGAAGAGTAATTTGCAGCTGTAGTGAAAGTACAGGCATTGCAATATGCAAAGTTACAATGTTAAAATAGAATAATTCCCTATTGGGATCTTGCCTTGTCTGCCTCTTGCATGTGAATGCGTATCTGTGAATAGAAAGCAAATCTAACAAGATCAAGCTACTCTTTAAAAAGGTATTAAAAAAACAAAGCATCACTGTAAGCAGCATTATCCAGTGAGCAATTCCGAGGTTGCACATATTGTGTTTGAAGTACAACATCTCTCCTTATTGACATTTCAATAGCTGAACCTGTTTCAAACAGTAATGGTGGTTCATTCCTCTTGCTGAAGACACCTCCACAGGCAGGCACCAAGTAGCACTCAGGGAGTTTCAAAGCCTTTCTCCCCTTTGCCCTCTAATCTTGTGCTCTGTGCTGCAGCTCAGAGCTTTGGGGAATGAGTAGTTTAATTCTGCAGCATTATGTAACACTTTTATAGTTAAGAGTCAGCATTAAAATAAATTCAAATATAGATCATGTCATCCCCCTGAAATCTTCCATTGGAGCTGCTGTGGCATCTGCAGATGTGCAGAGTGGCCGTGCTGCAGGGGTGCAGGTGCCCAGCCCCAGGTGCTGCAGCTCAGGAGGTGACAGGGACCTGCCCTGCCAGGGTGACACCCCTGTGTGCAAATGGCAGCTGGGCCCTACAGCCTGCTGTGCCAGCAGGGCTTTTGTTCCAGACACAGGCCACTGCTGCTGGAGTTGGTAGTTCCCTTTGTTTTGACAGAGACAGTCAAATTAAGGCTTTTGTTCTCTGTAGGCATGTAATGGCTAAAGGCAATTACACACATCCCAGCGCTCTTCCTCTTGCTGCAACAAATCAATGGTGAACATGGGGGGGTCTGCAAACAGGTAAAGACTAAGAGCCCACAGGAGTTCAAGGTGGAACCACCTCACGGTGTCCTCTTGTCCTCAGTTCATCCAACGTGAAGAAGTGGGAGACAGAGCTGCAGTCGCTGCGGGAGAGCAACGCGCGGCTGTCCACGGCCCTGCAGGAGTCTGCGGCCAGCATCGAGCACTGGAAGAAGCAGTTCTCAGCCTGCAAGGAGGAGAACGACCAGCTGAGGGGCAAGGTACAGAGCACACCCACGGGAGAGCCCCCCTCTTTGGGGTCTCTGCGGCTTCCTCACTGTGTGTGGCAGGAGATGGGGTTGGTCTCTGGAGGGGACGTGGATGGGGAGGTCAGGCTGCTTCCCCCTGCACACAGCAGGCAGGGAGGGAGCAGAGGAGCTGCTGCATCATGAGAGGTTCCCTGCGTCAGGACTTGGGAGATTTGGTGTCAGCAGGGCTTGCTGGCTGGCCTGAGAAACCAGAAAGGTTCTAAAAGTGGGGCTGCTATTGCCAAAGCTCACTTAAATTCCACCAGAAGGTGAGGCTGTGGCCTGGTTACCTACAGGACCCCAGCCAGGGAACCACTCAGGTTCATGTTAGAAGCAAATCCCAGCAGTGTGCAGGGGAATGAGGATGATGAGTTATTTCCTCAGCACTGTGGGCTGTGAGCCCAGTCCTCCAGCATTAACACCTGGCACATCTCATCCAGAAACCTGCCAACAAGCATCATCAAAAGCCTCTTCCCCTTCATTTCTCAGCTGTGTAAGACGGAGGGTTAGCAATGGCTACAGCAAAGAACAACTCAGAGGTTTAAATCTGTGAAGTCTGGGTTTAGAGTAATCATTGGTGTCCTCTCTCAGATAATAATACTGTGAAATCTGCAACAGCCCCAGTGGGCACAGGGGATCCTGGGCACGGGGGAGGGATGGATCTTGCTTTCCATGAGCACTGCTTTTGCAGGGATATTTTCACCCTATTCATCCTAAATGTTTTTGGAAAAGCTGGATCCTTTTCCTGCTGCTTAGATGCAGCACTGGGACATTTGAAGTAGAGTTAAGATTGTATCAGTCTGGTGAGGATATTTTTTTCTTTAGTGTTTGCTTTTGAAGAGGGGAGGAATTTCATGTGTTTTTGCGTGTCAGTAGGCTGCAAGTAGTATTTCAGTGTTGGAGGTGGTTTGCGTTGTTTGTTGGCACTGCAAATCCTTGTGGAATGGAACAACCTTCTTTCTGAGGCCAATACTCACTGTTTATTCACTTGTGTCTTATGGGTGCACAGTGGTAACACAGAGATCAAACCAGAGCTGTATTAACTGATGTTACATTAACAAATTGATATTAGTTGTTACATGATTTGGGTTCCTATTTCCAATCTCTTGTGGATAGGGGAGAAATGAGAGACTGGAACAGTATGTTATGGAAAATACCATAATTTGCAGGGTAGTTATTTCCTTTTCTGTACTATTGCAGGGAAAAGTTGCTCTTATCAACACATGCCACATCCCAGTAGCTGTACCAGAGAAGAAGAGATTATTAAAACACCACTTTGCTGGTGACCAGCCAGACTGTGCAGCAATGCTCTCTGTATAATGTGCTGCCTTTCTCTGTACAGGGAGGTTTTCTGAGGTTTTCCCCAAGTAGGTTCTTTGCTCAGTGCTCACACTGCACCACTGCAGTGCCCTGGGACGTTCCTTCTCCTTTATTAATTGGGTCAGAATTTTTTGCATATTGCTCTACCTTGAAATGGGGGAAGTTACAATCCCAAAGCAACATGAAGCTGAGAATTAAAGTACATGCTTTAATGAGCTGGTCCTTCGGCCTGTGGGAAGTGCATCTCCTGGGAGCTGAGTCCAGAGCTGGCAGCAGGAGCTTTGGAGAGAGCAAAGCGCATCCCTGGGCAAGAGAACAAAGCAGCAGATGTTGCTCTGAACTGGTTCTCCTCCCAAAGTTTTGATGTTGTGTCCCTCATACACCAGCTAGAATAATAAGCAACCCCCAGGAGACTTCTTCTCCTTGTTGTCTTAAGAAAACCCATTCCTTGTAGCCTTGTGTTGGCTTCATAGGAGTGATGTGCAGATTTTATCCCCAGTTCACTTATTTTAGCAGCTCAGTGTTTTGTGCATTCCTGAGTACCTGTAAGAGAGACTGTAAGAATAAATACAGACCCAGGGTTTCCTAGTGGATGTGTGAATTGACTCTTTTGAAGGAAAGAAGTGATAATTTGGTTGCAGTGAATCAAATGCTATGATTTGGGAAACAGATCCCATATCCATTTAATCAGCTGTGTTCTGCCCCAGATTTTCAGAAATTTGAAAAAATTTACCTAATGTCTGACATTTCTTAAAGATTGAAGAACTGGAGGAACAGTGCAATGAAATAAATAAAGAGAAGGAAAGAAATGCACAGTTGAGCAGGCGTCTCCAGGAACTGGAAACAGAACTTCAGGACAAAGAGCTGGTGAGTGCCCTGAACACAGAAATGGCATTTTCATGTTTGAGTGGGACTGTCTGCTTCTCTCCTTGGTTGTATATTTATGTCATGGCTCACCTACCACCAGAAGCAGGCTGATGTCTTGGGGTGTTGTTTGTTTCTAGGTTTCCCATGTCCAGTCCCTTGTTTGGTAGTGTTTCTCCAACCAAGTTTTGTGATGTGTTATGTACTGTGACTGCACACTGTCATTTGGCAGGGGTTAGAAAAGGATGTTTTTATGTACACAACACTTGTCCTTGTAGAAGAGCCAGTGGTGAAGCTTGGTGCCCAGTGGCAGACAGATATATGCTGAGAACAGATTCATTTGACTCTCCCCATGCCAAAAATTCCCACAGACATCAGGACTGCTGTTAAAAAGACATCATTTACAAAATAATTTGACATTTGTGCAACAAGTCCTGTTTCTAGGTGGCTCATAGTTTGCAGCTTTTCTGGTTTATGGTCTCGCTCTGGTCTCAAGACTAATGCCAAGAGTGAGAATTCAGATTAATCTAGAATACCCCAGTCTGTCATTTTTGACTTTACAGAGTGTTAATTTTTCGAAGGAGGATGAAGGCTTGGAACCCCAGAACAGTGGGGAAAATAATGGGAAGCTTTTTTTCCCTTGTCACAGTGACCAAATGCTCTGTGCTGGCTGAAGAGGAAAAGCAGTGCAGTAAAGTTTGCCATGTGCCATTACTGCATTTCTGCTGGTGCTCTTAAAAGCACTGCTGTTAAGGGGTTTTGTGGTGGTGCAAGGAAATAGTTTAGGGAGATGGCTTTTGATGCACTGTCATAAATATGGTATTTTTCAGCCCTATATTTCAAAGGAAAATGTAATGCTGTCTTCTCAGCCTTTATGTTGCAATAGCATATATAACAACCCTCATTCTCTCCTAGAATTCTCCTCAAATTCACGTTTTTACTGTACCAAATGAACCAGAAAATTCATTGACTTATGAATTTTACAAGTCTGTCTTCCATTTACACTGAAAAGATACTAACTTGTTTTAAAAGCTCGTGCTTACATTAGCATGTTCTCAATTAGCTCTAAACTACCCGTAAGTAACCTTTCTTGATCTGGAATCCAAACCCAAAGTCTGCTCATGGCATTGCCATGTAAAGAAGCTGCTGATACCCTCATGTAGGAGATGCTTGTCCACCAAGGGGTTCCTCCACCAAATCCACACCTCTCTGATTTTCAAGGCTCTTGTGTGGAACAGTGTCAAATGCTTTGCACAAGTCCAGGTAGTCCAGGGGTATAGCCCTGCATTCTCTGGAGATCTTCACCTCCGTGGGCAGTTTCTGCAGGAGGGACTTGCACTTTTTTTTGAAGTCAAGTTGTCCTTATTTCCAGCAGAGACACGGATTCCTACTGTTGCTCTTTCCATTAATTCCCTTCATCGAGTCTGCTCAATTTGGGTGGTGAGGCCAGAACCAAACACAGATTTTGGGGGAGGGGGTGGGTGGTGGTTCTCAGAGCTGTACCATGGAGGAAAGCCCACAACACCTGTGTTCTGTGATGCTGTCTCTGTATGTGCAGCTGGTAAAGCCACTGGCCTTTTTTTTTTTGCTGTCATACATCATTGAAATTGCCTAATTTGCTCTTTGCTACCATCTGGAAATTGCTTGTAGCATTACAGCCATTCAGATTTCTCTGGTATTTAATACATCTTTTGCATATATATGGTTTAGGTTAAGATTTTATTAATCTAATTCATGGAATTCATGCTAGAGATTAGATTACATTGCCTATTTTAGAAATGCAAAGTAAAAAAATTTAGTGAAAAAGTGTATTCTTGAAGAAAATTAGCAATTTTGAAATGCAGGCAGGTTGTTTTGATTATTTTCCATCCAAATACTGCGCAGAGTACAATAAAATATGCAAAGCCGTTTCATCTTTTCAAATTTTTATTATGTTTTAAATTGAAGCTTGCACTAATATTTTTTCTTTTATGTTTTCAAAGGAACTGGAAGAGCTCCGAAAGCAGGGTGAAATTATACCAGAGCTAATGTCAGAATGTGAATCTGTATCTGAACAATTACAGGTACAGTTTAGCAGTGAAATTCATTTCAAAAGAGTTGGTGCCTTTCCTTTACTTTTTTTTTCTCGCAGCTGTATGCATTTCTCTCTTCAGACTTCAGCATTTCAACGCAAAAGACCTCCAGTTCGTAAAAACAAAAAAATGCTAATTACAGGCAAAATGCACAGTGCCATTCCCAGCACTGGAGTGGTTAAATAGCTCCATTGCAGAATTTGGTTTGCCTGGGATCATGTAGCACCCATCTCCTGCAATTCCAGGCTGTTCCTGGAATTCCTGCAATCCCATGTTTCTGCTGCTCTGGGCTCGTGGAGCTGCTCCTCTGCCACGTGTGTCGAGCAGCTCCCCAGTTCCTGGGGCTGATTGCTGCAGTGGCACCAGGGCAGGCTCTGGGGGAAGAAGCAGATGAGCATAGCTGCTCACCAGCAGTGGTAGAAGCTCACCTGAGGATGTTTCCTTGTACTGTGTCATCCCTTTCCAGCAGCTGGGCAATAAATTAACACAGGAAAAGAGAACAAAAATGAGCAGTCTCATCGATGAAGCAAAAATCCAATCAATAAATAAGCCATCACGCAAAGTAGAACTTAAAAAAAAAATACCAATAAATCTGAAAGTGCTGAATAAAGCAACGTTGTTCCTCAGGCAGTATTTTCTAAGTTCGTTTTTCAAGGTTAAACCACCGTAGGTAATTCTGTATGTAATTGATGGCACGGTGTCTTAATTCTGCGACTGTAGCAATGACAGAAATGTATGCACAGTGAACGATTTAAATCCAGCTGAATTTCAAGATACCAACCGAATGACAAAGTCTGATGCAAAGCATCTTTTCCAGTCAATCTGTGTCCTTCCCTGCGTGGGCTTTTAATCAGACACGCTCATGCCAGCTGCTCTCAGAGGTGCTCGTGTTAACCAGTTTACACAAGTCCCAGCAAACTCTCACAGCCCAGCTGCCATTTGTTGCTTTAATCTATGAAGTGCTGCTCATCCTTCTTCTCTGTGATTCATCTTGTTGTCTCTTTTGTCTTTAAGGCTGCTGAGAAAAAGAACAAAGATCTTGAAGAGAAAGTCAGAACGCTAAGGACAGAAGTCGAAGAGAACAAACATAGGCAGACCAACCTTAAAACTGAATTAAAGAATTTTTTAGATGTTCTAGACGGGAAGATAGATGAATTACATGATTTCCGACAAGGACTGTCTAAACTTGGGATTGACAATTAGGTGGCAATAGATCTTTTTTGTAATCTAGGGTCTGGATGTTTGATGTTTTGTTGACCCCAAACGCGTGTTTTACAAAATATAACTAGAATGTTCCACTTGTTTGCATTGGTTTTGTACATAGAGGCTGAAAATTTGCTGTGGTTTTTTTTGGTCAGTTTCTTTTTTGTTTGTTTGTTTATTTTCCAAACCAATTGTGCTGCTCACTGAATTCTGTTGAGATTAGAAACTTTCTATATTGCTGCTCTGGCTTTGTGGCTTTGGGAACAGGTAGAGGGTTCTGTCTCAGGAATCTGGAACTAGATCTACCTTAAAATGATTATGCAGTTAGTTGTTGCAGGGAAATTTATATCTTTCTTAAGGGCTGTTGCAACCATAGAAACAGAAAAGAAGTCTTTTTCTTGTCCGGACTATCAGCACTCTTAGCAGAATTGACTTTATTCCGTGGTGGAGCAGAGAGATTAGCTGGAGCCCCTGCAGTTTGTAAAATGTGGCTGTGATGAGCTGCAGTCAGGAGAATCACTTCTCACAGATACCAGTATCTTTAGGGACCATGTCAATCAGGCCTGATTCACCAAAAAAATGCAGTGGATTTCAGATAACCTCTGACAGAGGTTTCGTGTACTTGCCTGGACCTGTGCAGCACAAAGTCAACAATGCAGAAATGAGTTTCAGCTCTTAAAGTCATGTGTCTTACCAGTCAGTGAGGGCAGCTTCTCGTGCTTAGCAGCATCACCTCTCTCTGGCCTTCAGTTTTAAACCCATGTAGTTCCATCATTATGTGCATCTCTGAAAAATTCCCACCTGAGTCTGGGGACCAGATATTTCTTTTTAAAAGTGAGATGTTGCTGGTTTGTACAGGACTCGTGCCCCTATGTGTGCAACTTGATTGTTGTTGATTGACTTCTGCAGCAGTGAGGAAGGAGACATGGATCTGAAAAGCATCATAAGGTTACTGGAAGGTGTTGCTCAGAAGCAAATTTCTGCCCAGGAGACTGGCAGGGCGATGGCCACATGAAATAAAAGTCCTTTCCTATGATTTCTGCATTTTCTGGCAGTAGGGTAAGAATTAGTCACCAAGTTAGATTGTACAAAAAAAAAGAAACCTCAACCCAAGAGGCAGAAATGCTCTTTTATTCTTGAACTGATTATTCAGCAGCTCTAAGAGGGTTTTGAGAAATGCAAGGTCATGCCCTGGCCTTCAGTGAGAAGGAAGTTAAGTTCATCACAGACAGGGATGTAAAAGGGCCAGAGAGGAGAATCCAGCCCAAGCTTTGCTCTTTCCCCTAGAACTTCCTTCAGCTTCTTTCTTCCTTTCTCCATAACCTGTTTTGAGAGTGTTTACATGGGATCTTAATTAATTCAGGAGAGTACCTGTGTGTACGTGACATTGTTATTTGCTTGATTCAGACCAGCTTGGTTAAGCACTGTGTTAGTGATTTCCAGCAGTGACTGATATAAAATGGCCATGGCTTTTCTTGGAATTTCAGGGTTTTTTCTTTTTTTGGCACATCTTGATTATTAAAGTGATCTTTAGAAGAAAAGTGGGTTGTAGATGAAACATGCATTGAATACTTTTTTGCAGCTGAATATATAATCCCATGGGGGAGATGGGATCTGTCTGCAATTGTCCCTTGAATTTTCATTTCATCTGTTACTGTTACATTGTCTTCATTGCCTGTTTTTTAAAATAGACTTGGAGTATTTTTGCTTTTACTCCTTTGAAACAATGGATGTAGAGCTAGGACCTTTCATAACCATTTTGACTATTTAAGTCTCTTTTTAAAAAATTGTTTGAGGCTGTTGATATTTAAAAATAAAAATAAAGATCAGGTACATAGCATGTAGGCGTGTGAAAATTAGACTTTGCCAGCATGGAAGATTCAACAGTTGCATAATGTGGGGTTGGATCAGACTTCTCAAAATTGAAAATGACGTCAGAAACTGTGTGGTTGTGCACAAGTAGTCTCCATTTTTAGTCTTTTTATTTGATAGAAAGTCAGATATACACCATAATTTAGCAGGCAGCTCATCCTGCTTCTCCTCCCATGCTGCTTTTTGGTCTCTGCATCAGCTGGGAACCACAGGATAATAACACAATTAAAAGCAACACTGGCAGTCAAGGCCCTACTCCTCACAGTGGCTCATTGCTTTTGCATCAAGGACCCTGCCCTATCTTCCTTTTCCTGCTGAGTAATGTTAGGGCTTCTCTCTTTGTTTTAACATAAATTATGTTTTTAACATGATGCTGGGTAAAAGGATGCAAAAGACTGAAAAAATTACATTATTTGGCTTAATTCAGATCTTTGTTTTCCACTTGAGTCAGGTCTATCTCAGATCCAGATCATTAGGAATGTATTAAGCCGCTCTTAAATTGCAAGAGAAGTGTTTCCATGGGATTGCATTGATTAAACAGATGGAGTTTGATGGTGGCACATTAGGCCAGTGCATAGCTGTGACACAGGCGGTTATTTCTGGGTGCTTAGTGCCCACCAGAGGAACAATGAAGTGTCCCTGAAGAAATCCCTGCCCTGTCTCTTCTATCTTGCCCCAGATGTGTGTATCACTTATCTGCTGTTGCTCTGATGTTGAGTTGTTAGGGATGCCTGTACACAGCTTTTTGCTGTGGGAAACTCTGTCCTTCAAGCCTCCAAGGGCTTGTTATAATTGCCTTTTTCCTTTTTGCTTCCCAACAACAGTAAGTTGAGAGCTTCTATGTATGATCACTTAAACTCCCCAAAACGCCATCTCTTTTCACCTTTCCATCTCTTTCACTGGATTTTTCTCCTTCAAGAAAAAAAAAAGCCTGGCAGTGCATGCTTTCAGGAGTGTTTGGGCACCAGCTCCAGCTGTCCTCTCGTCCGTGTCCCTGTCTCTACCCCAGGGGACCAATGGTGTCACACAGTGCTTATTCCTTGGTGCTCTCTGGTGGCCCAGCACTAACCTGTGTGCCAAACTGAGAGCCTCACACTGCTCCTCTGAGACACATCCCAGCACTGAGAGGCCTCCTGTGCCCTGATGGGAGCACCAGGGCAGCCAGCCTTCCCCCACCAAAATGGACACACCGTCCTGTGCATGCACTGACCCTCCTGTGCACAGTGGGAATTCCGCTTCTCCCTTCGGGCACTCTGAGTTCAGCTGGCAGACACCTGCTTAGGGATGGCCCTAAACACTGCCAGGGCCGAGAAATATTCATCCCTGTCCAAGAGAGGATCTGCAGAGTTTGGTTTTATTTGTTACACAGTGCTGAGCTAATCCTGGTTTCCCTGTGCCTGTAGCAATGCCTCGGTCAGCGCTGCGCTTCCACCCCGCCTGAGCACAGGTTTATAGGGGGCTGTACCTCACCTTGGGTGACCCTGAGTTCCCTTTCTGGACACAGGTTTCCCCCTCTACGTGGTTCTTACAGCAGGATCTCTCCTACCTCACTGACGTGGTCTTTCCTTAAGAGAGGACCTGTGCTTGGCACTTCCCCTGTGGGTTGGTGTCAGCTGCAGCCCACGGGTCCTGCCTACCTGGCCCTCCTGGCAGCTTTAGCAAGGAACATCTCTGCTGGCCCCTGTGACACCAGGACAGAGAGTGTCTTCCTGACCTCTGCTGCCTTGAGGTGATGTTAGAGCTGCTGAATAATGCCAGGGTTTGAGGGGTTTTGACCCCTCAATGAGAAATAAACAGGAATACCTTGTATTATGTAAGAGCAAAAGTGACAATAAAATAGACAGAGTTTTATTTGCAAGGGGAAAGAATGTTCCATTAGATATATTATGTCACATTTTGGAAAAATACCTTAGTCTCATATTAGGAATAAATGATTTCAAAATGAAAAAATGGAACTTTGTTGCACAGCTCAGAATAAAGAAGGTTAATCTTTTGGGGGTTTTATTATTTGGCTGAATCGTTCTTTGGCAATTTTGATTCAACTTCACAAGTAGTTCTGTTTGGCCTAGAAGTGCATTTTCAGCAAATGCAGTACTTTGCAGTGTTCCGTCAACACCTAATTGCTGTCTCCTTTACTAAGTGAGCTCACTGGAAGAAAACTGTCTTTTCTTTAAGAAATTCAACACCACCTGTCATTTTCTGTATCCAAGCATTCAAAAGATGCACTTTCTAAAAACAGTTTTACACTGGGTGGGTACATCTGTGGCCAGAAAACAAGTGTTATTTAGACAATATCTTCTTTTCTGGACAAACACCTGATTTGGTTTTTATGTGAGCGATTTAGGGAGAACAATTTTTTAAAGCTGCTTGGTGAATTAAGGTGAGCAGGAAGGGTTTCTGCTGTTCTGCCTGGTGTCCCTGCCACTGCCATTGTCTTACAAGGGTAGCAAAGCACTTGTGGTGCTAAGGCAGGGGCTCACCTGCCCTGTCCAGTGATTGCTCAGTGGTTTGTTGGGCACAGGGAACACACATCCCACTGGCAGCAGGGCACAAATTGTCCATAGACTTCTGCTCTCTTCTCTATGCTGTTTATTTTTTTTTTTTCCCAAATGTCCATTTCTTTTCCTTATAGATTTGTTTTGCCACCTTTGGCTGCATCCTAAGCGACAGAAGGAAAATTCCCTGTCACTGTCACCACGTTGCTGTGGTGGGAGTTTCTCAGCCACAAGACCATGCTCTTCCTTAGGCTCTTCCAAAGAGTTATCTTGGCAAAACACTTCAAAGCATCAATGGCTTGTAAGGAATATAGTGCTGTCTTCCTGAGCCTATGGATTAACAAAGATAAAACCCCTGTCAGGGTGAAATGCCTCATTCAGCTTAATGTGTGCCCGATGCTGAATCTGAAGGGAAGAGGTGTAAGGGGAGGCAGCAGCAGCAATTTTTTTTTTTTCTTTTTCTTTTCTTTTTTTTTTTTTTTTGGCTATAAAAATCTCTGTTTCAGCAGAGATTTCAGTGAAAGTTGTGCTCTGCCCTTGAGTGTGGATGCGCCAAAGGTCTGGATAGCCACACCCATCCACCACCTCACCTGCCTTTGTCTGGGCAGTTCTGGAAATATCACAAAGTCCTCACATATCACACAGGTGGTGGTGTGAGGGATGGAAGGGATGTCAGAGCTCAGAGAGCACGGCAGCCTCTGGCTATGGTCAGAGCCTTCAGTCAGAGGCAGGAGAAGCTGTTCCTGTCCCCCAGGGCCTCAGCAGTGCCAGGACCTTGCAGAAGGGCTGGCGCAGCTTTCAGGAGGCCGAGGGGCAGCAAGGAGTGCCAGGCTGGGCTGGCAGGGTCTACCTGTGGGCATGATTCAGCAATGGTAACACAGAAAGCCACCCTAAGGTGATTTTCTTCCATGGATCGTGTCCGACAAGCTCCTGTGTGCCAGGCAAAGCAATGCACAGCCACAGGATGAACCCAGACACAGCTGCAGCCAGAGAGCCCCAGCTGGGCACAGCCTGGCCGGGATGCTGTGCCTGCAGCCCCCGGGGGCTGGGCAGGGCTGCAGGCTCACCCTGGGAATGTAAACCTGACACGAAGTTTGCACATCTTAAATAGCATTCTCTGCAGTAAATGATAAAGTATCTGAAGAGAAATAGAGTTAAGAGGTGAATGATAAATGAGATGAAGGAGGGCTCTCCTGCAGGCTGTGGGCAGAGCTGATCCTGGCCAGGTGGGCTTTGCTTGCATCCCTGGGGATGTTGGGTGTCCAGCCTTTGATTTTCTACTGTGTTTCGTGTTACTTTCTTTTCTTTTTTCTTTTCTTTTTCCTTTTTTTTTTTCTTTTTTTAAGCAGGTAGCCTGAACATACAGTCTTCAGATGAAGGTGCCTATACCTCCAAAAATTTTATATGCACATTTTGAAAGTTAGTTAATTTAGTTACCTAATAATAATAATGGTACATACAAGAAAGGCACTTGAGAAAAATCTGTCTGCTATTGTATTTTTGTTTGGGTTGGGTTTGTTTGGGGTTTTTTTGAACACTGGTCAGCAATAATTATTTAGCCATATACTAGCTAAAAAGACTGATATGTAAGATTTGTGAACTAAGCTTCTAAGTTTGCAGGATTTTGATTAACCTGGGTATGTGATGAGGAAGCTATGCTCAATAAAAGAGTATTTTGCAGCATTTAGATGTATTCATTTAATTGCCTAATAGTGATCATGAACATAATATTCTATAAAGCTCATCATGAATGACAAACAAAGCACATTTGTTTTTAACATGAATATATCCCTTGTAGTAGAAAGTTCTGAGAGTGTACTAGTGTGGTCTGCTATACCAAAATATTTAGATTATTATGAGATTTTAGTATTAAAGATAAACACACACCCTGTTTTTACTGTTTCAAGTAAAGTTTAGTGAATGACAATTTGTTGATATACAACTGTGGGAAAACACTGCAGTGCTCTAAATGTATATTTTTATTTGGGTTTATTATATTTAGTATATGTTTCAATGAAAACTGAAGTGTTTGCTGCAGTTGGATCATTGTAAAAACATCTCTTACCTCATTTTGTCTGCTGTAAAAAAGTACTATCCTTTTTTTTTTCTTTTTTCAAATTGACCATAGACAGTCAATGTTAATATTTAGACTCCTAGTAGCAGTAAATGCTGGGTTTTATATCTATAAAATGAAAACTTGATTTTTTTCTTTATGAATTTATTATATAACTTTGTGATTTTTATCTGATTTTATTGTAACATAAAGTTGTTTTATGTAAAAATATATAGTTTAAGTAAAATCTCTTGTCTCACTGTCTTCATTGACTTCAGAAAATTAATGTCTTTGAGGCTGTGAATCTGAACTCAGTGGAATTCTGTCCTTTGATCAGAAGAGTGTAACTCTGGTCTATATGTATAGAACTCAAGAACTCTTTTCAAGAGGTGGAGCTTTAAAATGTTTGTCTTGCTTCACTTTGTTCAATTAGTCCAGTCAGAGGGGGTGCAGGACTAGTGGTACTTACATGACTGGAAAAGTAGAACTTATAAATATTTGGAGATGAAATTTTGGATTTATTGTGTGCTGAGAGAGGCCTATTGTCAGGAAGCAGCTTTTTGTTGCCCTGTTTGGGCTATGCTAAGGACTGAAAACCCTCTTGTGACTCCTGGCACTAACGCAGCCGCCCCTGGTGTCTGGAAAAATTACCCAGGAGTCAGGATTAACCCTCTGAGTTGAAAGGAGGGATTTTTTGGCACCCATCTCCTGGATCAGCACAGAGATGAGGCTCTCTCCAAGGTCCCTGCTGCAGTCCAGGGACACTGTGCACACAGCAGCACATCCCTGGAGGGGAGCAGCACTGAAGTCCATCTGCAGACAGCACTAATAATGCTCTCAGTGCTGCTGGATTCATCACACAGATGCAGGGTTTCTGTCTCTGCACCAGGCCAGGCTTCCCCAAAGGAAATAAGAGGGTTTGAGGATGGTTAAGTGGCTGTGGCTCATTGTGCCTCTGTTACTCTGGGCTACGAGGCTGCAAATGTCAGCTTTGGGGTGAGAAAGAAACTCATCTGCCTCTGACCTTTAGTCAGAGCTTTTCTACCAGGAGCCATCAATAGTTCTGCCAAGCAGTACAGCAAATTCTTGCAGTCTCTGAATAACCAGGGACTACAAACCAGTAGCTACAAAACCAGCTGATGTGTGTGGCAGTAAAACGCAAGGAATAGTCTCTAATTCTTAGCAAAAAACACTCCCATTTATCTATTTGAATTTGCATCATTATGAATGTTAGTACAACAGAGGTATCTGTGAGCACATCCCATCACCTACAATTAGCAGAGGCAAGCCTCATTCTGTTCCTAGCACGCTGCTGGTCCCACGGTGGGCATTCCCACTCATCCGTGTGAGCCCTGGGCCGTGCACAGGGCAAAGCCTGTGCTGTACCTGTTTGGTACAGCCACACCTGGCACTTGTGCATCCTGTGTGCCTCATTGAGCCCAGGGTATGTTCTGAGCACCAGAAAGTCTCTGCTCTGTGTGAAGCGCTGCTCCTTGCCAGCTGTTCACAGGGCAAGTGACCAGTGGCTCCAAAAGAAACAGCCTGGTCTGGGAGCTGTGGTGAGTGATGCTGCCAGCAAGGATTGCTGCTGCTGTCTGTGAACCTTAATTTTCATATTTGACTGAATTCCTGTCAGAAAACTTGGGAGCCTCCTTAATGGACTGTGTCCTTACACAGTCACACATTAAAAAGTGTTTTACCTGACTGTGGGCTGCTGAGCTGTGATGTGCCACCTCAGGACATCTGATGGAAACACAAGGTGAACTTTAAATCAAATGTTTGA
Organism: Prinia subflava; assembly: GCF_021018805.1. Classification (NCBI taxonomy): domain Eukaryota; kingdom Metazoa; phylum Chordata; class Aves; order Passeriformes; family Cisticolidae; genus Prinia; species Prinia subflava. The sequence continues at coordinate 9,621,275 of NC_086261.1, forward strand.
CTGTAAGTGGATGAACTGCCCTTTAATATGTACTCCTTTTGGACACTTTGGATTCTTCAACAGCATAGGAAAAGATAGGCCATAATTTCCTTCCTTTTGGATGAAAACCCCCAGCATGGCACCGTGGGGAAGGACTGTATAAAGGCAGTACAGGATGAGATCCCTGAGCAGGAATAGGCTTGCTCTCTCCATAGCACATGTAGCTGGGGACTGGGTTGAACTTACATAAAATTCAACATTATTCAGTCCAACACACTTTTAATTTCCCACGCTTTTCATCTAAAGACATGTCTGCACCAACAGGGGAAGAAAGGAAGATATGTTAATTATATATTATTAACTGTCTCCCCACTTCCTAGAAGACTTGAGTACTTTTTCAAATTCACTGCATATATTTTCTTTTATTTATTTTTTACTCCTAAAAAGTAGCAAAAATCTTGTAAATAATTTAATTATTTACAACATTAAATATCCTTTACATAATGAGCATTGCGAACCAGAGCAGAAGAGCAGCATCAGTGAGACTAATACATAACGTGCTGTTCTCCTGAGAACAACTGAAATGTTAATGTTAGATATAAAAATGTGTTAGTGGCAGCTAAAAAAGCAAAGACAGGTGATGACAGGAGCTCGGCCTGACCTGCAGTGGTGGTGCAGCCCTGCTTCAGCCACCAGACCCATTGGAGCAAAGTCCAACCATCCTTCAAAAACAGAAAAAAAATGCCCTGCCAGGTGCACTGCCAGGTTCGATTTCAGCGAGCAGGGCTAAAAATGGCCATGCAAAGGCTCGTGAGGCAGCTCTGCAGGGGCTGTGCCAGAGCCTGCCACAGCTTCCACTTTGTCACTGACAACGTCAGGGCAGCACTGCCACGGAGCTGCCCAGGCTGGGGAGATCTGAGAGCTGGTGAATTTTAAAAGCATAGCTAACCTTTGCAAGGCAAACATTCTGATCCTCTTGCAATAATGCATTGCTAGGAACGTGTAACAGATCACTGCAGCCGAGTGGTGCTTAACTCTGACCTCTGCCTCTGAATTTTTCAAACGCAGATCTTCGTGCTATGAAATTCCCTTTGGGTCTCAAAACTTTTCCTGAACATTGAACACATTTCAATAACTTCAGAAATGTTAGCTCTTCTCAGAAGCACTGTCTGCAATGAAATATTCTCTAGATGGAAAATTGCACATTGAAAATTGGAGATTTTTGTGAGCCCACATGAGGCCCAGCTTCTGGTTTTGGGGCTGTATTCCAGTTGTACATGCTTAGGAGAAAGAGACACACTATTGAATCAGCCCTGCTCTATTCTCAACCACAAAATGGATCTTTTCATAAATACCTACCCTCCTGTGTTTGTGTGAGCAGTGGGTATATCCAGGACCAGAGCTGAATCCCATGAAGCTTTCCAGAACCATATCCCATGATTTCCAGAACCATACTTCCATATCCACGGCTGGATGCTGCAGGCAGAGGGAAGTCTTAAAACTCCTGAACGTTTCTTGACAATGGTTTGCATTTGTTTAATCAGGTTTATGAGCAGATACATCTACTGGCACATGAAGCAGTTGTTTTGAGTGTTTTTGTTTTCCTTCTGTGTCCTCTCCATTCATTAGTACTGGCAGTCTATGAAAAAGAAATCTGTGGCTGCTGTAATCAAGAGAGATTGAGCTCTTGCTTTTCTCCTGACTTCTCATCACTGAATATGATTTGTTACATATGCCCTGGATTGCACTTAATGCACGCTGGCTGGAGGGAATTTAGACATTTGGGGAATTATAAATAATAGAACTGGCAACCTTTGTGCATCATCATGTCACACTGAAACGTATCAGCTTTCAAAGCTATTTACATTTAGTCTTTTGCCACTTATTTTGCTGCTACCATTAGCCATGGCTTTAATTTTTCTCTGGATGCAGGTTTGTACTGTTCATTAGCCTGAAGATGAATGTTGCAAAACAGGATGCTGGAGTTCCCTGAAGAACGGAGACCTTTCCAATCCTGTTCATCTATAGCAGTGTTGGGTGCGTTTAGAAAGATAATCCCTGGCTCTGAAACCTGAGAAATCGCAGTGATTCACTAATCACTCCCTAATGCTGTCCCATGGTCACCAGCACACTCATTTCAGTGGGTGGGGAATGGCTTTAGGACAGGGCTGAGAGACAGAGGGATGATGTTTAAAAACCAGAAGGGGAAGAGCAACCCTTTTGTCTGCAGCAGATTCTTGCCAGATACTCACTCACCCAGGCAAAGAGCTCCTTCTGGCAGAGCAGACAGGATGCACTGCTGGCTCCTCACCCCTTGTGCCTGCCACAGTCCTCAGGACTTCCATTCCACCCGAGCATGGAAGGGAAGGGCTGGGGAGGAGGGGATGGCACAGAGCTCCCGTGGGCTGGGGAAGCGTAGGCACTGGATCCTATTGCGCTGTCACCTCTGCTTCGCAGGAAGAGACTGTGGGCAGGGCAGTGACTCACTGGCTGATGAATAAGTGATTCAAGCATGTCTCCAGGAGTAGGACAGACTCATTTCCTCACCCCCAGTGTCTGCTGTGCCCACTGCCATGGAGCCCAGACACACGGATACCACGCTGCTGGAGCTGGCAGCCTTTCCAGTCCCGGGTGAGAAGGGGACAGGATCCAGGGGTGCAGCAGAGGCTCAGAGAAATGTCTTTGCCAAGGCTCTCCAAGGACACCCGTAAGATGATGTTTAGACTCTTGCCTTGGGATAGAAGGGAGCTGCAAATGTCTTCGTGACACTGACAGTGATTAACTGATGCTCAGGTGGGGGGAACCCGGGTCTCCCAGGAGGACATGGAGTTTCTGTCCCAAGCTGCAGCCTGGCCAGCCTTTCCCCAGACTGCTCACCCTTGGGTCTGGCAGGGCAGGGCTGGATGCTGTCCCCCCATCCTCTGCACTTTAACGGGGATTTGGGGCAGGAGGGGGATCTAGTGGAAAATGAGCAAACATGGCTTTGCTAAATATGTTTTCTAAGCAGTTTGTGGCTCACTCTTACTGCAAGAGCAAAGGCTTGCTAAAGATGGCTTGTTTTACAATGCATTTTCACAAGTAACTGGGCTGTTAATGTCGCTGTTACCTGAGCAGATTTAATTGTGTTGCTTCTTGCTCTCAGCTTAGCATGACATGCTGAGAATGAAAATCACATACCTCCTTGCCAGGAAAAAAAAAAAGCCATGTTCTGGCGCAGTTTTGAGTGTTTCCTCCAGGGATACATTCACATATTGTTCTGAGCAGTTTTTGCTGCCAAGGTTTGCTGTGGCATTTATTAAAAAATGCTTTCAATACCATTCACCTTTTATCACCACCATGGGTTTAGTTGAAATGATGTGTCCCTCTTTCCTACCAATACCACGTTGTTATTGCATGTAGTGTGCAGATGTGCTCTAGATGCAAATAGAGCTTTTGGAATTAAATCCATGCTTTCTGAGTGAGGGCATGCATGGCCTTAAGTCCCATTTTCTCCAAAGGGTGCACACTCTTATGTTCCAACTGCTTCATAGAGGAAGAGTGAAAAGAGAAGCATTTCCCAGCTTTTTGTTAGTTCTAATGAATGCCTTCATACTCATCCTCTTTGTCCCTCTTTCTCCTGGTGTACCTGTGCATCTTTTTATTTTAAGGGACAAAAGATGCAAGTGATCGAAGGATGGATCATGGGTGCTGCCCTGAAAACCTTCACCACTCCAAGCCTTTCTATTCAGACCTATTCCATAGTCCCCACAGTCCCATAGGTGCACGATGTGACACTGTTGCTCAAGCCCTTAAAAGTCTGGGTCACTTCAAAGTGTTCACACTCAGATTTGCTATGCCTGACTCAGTACTATTTTGCAGGGGAAAAAAAGGTCAGTATTCAGCTTGTGGGCCAGCCCTGTGCACTGAGCTGGGGAGTTCACTATGGAGAAGCTCCATAAATCCCAAAAAGCAGCATGTCGACAGGAATGCTGACAAATCCAAGGCTGCACTGACACCACCTGCTACAGCCACGGTGCTCTGTGCCCCAGCACTGCTGCCACCACTCTTCTCTTGCTGTGATCAAAGCACTGGTGTTTCAAAGTGAAGTTCTTTTAGCCAGACCAAGTAGTCTTTGAATACATTAGCTTTAAACCTCTGTAAAATACTGGCAGCTGCTGTCTGGACTGCCCTCATCATAGTTAGAAAGATCACAAGCCACAGTGATACTGATTTATAGAAATTGATCTCTTTGCCTCGTGACTGGGATTTCCAGCAAATTTGTGCATTATTAACTCTTTAAAGCCAGACAGCTGTATTTTTTCAGTTTAAATAAATCAATTTCTGCAGATGGACAATTAGGGCAGACTATGCCCACCAAGGGATTAATTTACAAGCCCAGAGCGAGGTAATTTGAGATGGGTATTTCATGTCAGAAAGGTGTCCCAGCATTTTTGCAGGTTAATATTCAACTGGTCTGGTAGAGCTGGTTATCATGGATCCAACCCATCCAGTTTCTCCTATTCTGTCCATCAGCCCTTGCACTTTGCTGGCAGCACATGGCACCAGCAGCTGCACCAAACATATTGACGTGAAAAGGCATCTGCTGAGGCCTGAGCTCAAATCCAGATTAAATCCTCTCTCCTTTTGCCACTTGCAGGTGGTTTTCTTGGGTGCCCCACCAACCTGTGGCACTGGAGCTATTTCTTACCTCGCCTCCACAGCCCAGTGTGGTCATGGAGAGACAGAAGAAAAATCTGAGGGCGGCGTAGAAAGGTTTTTTTGAGTGTTCTTACATTTGGGCATCTCTCAGAAAACAGGCTGTGACTTTCTGCAGAGCAAACTGAGCCTCAAGGCAGGAGGACACCGAGCTCACCTGGCTCAGCTGGGCATGGGCTGCAAACCTCTCCCTGCCACAGCAGTCAGCAACACCAGCAGCGCCCCGGGGTGTTGATCTGACCTGCTTAAAAAGATTTCCAGTGACAGAAACTCCACCACCTTGCAAGGCAACCTATCCCTGCACCTCTCCGCTCCCACTGTTTGTTAGAAAGGTTTTCCTACCATTACCCTGAATCATTTCAGCTGTAATTTAAGCCCCTTATCTCCCTGTGAACAGGCAGAACAAATTACTTCCCTCCTCTTTGCAGCAGCCTCTTATGTATTTGAAAACTGCTCTCTCACCCTCTTTTCTTTAGGCTAATGCCAGTGCCTTTGGTGTTTACCTTGGCCATGCTTCTGACATCCAGGAGAATCAGTGATCCAGCAGCTGCTCTGCCGAGTAGGATCCATTAAATTTTGGTAGTGAACCAGGCAGTGAGGATTACTTGACAGAGAAGGAATCTTCTACACCAACCAGAAAATTGCAGCAGCACATTTTCACAGAGCAGACCTGCTGGCTGTCCAGCAAATGAAATGGGCTTCAGAAAACACACAGGTTCAGCAGTTTCTGAGTGAGTCTTCAAGGATATTTTTCAGCCTGGGATGTAGAGCTCTACTGGACACATGAGATCAGACCCAGATGAGCTTCAGACACGGTTACAAAAGAAACCCTTAAGCACGAGAAATCACTGCCCAGTGGTGCTGATCCTCAGACAGCCTCCCCTGGGTAAAAATGCTGCTTTAAACACACAAAAGCTGTCACATTTGCTGGAGAAATTGCAACTCACTTAATTCTCTACATACTTTATACTCTTAATTCTCTTCATACTTGATGCTGTGTTCAACACAACATCAGCAAATCAAAGGGTGTGCTGCCCTTGGCAGGAGGTACCAGCCAGGGGGAGGCAGCCGAGCCTCTGCACCCTTCTCCAGCTTTGAACAACTGAGGGGCAGGGCCTGGCAGAGCTCTCATCCTCAGCACCACCCCGTGGGTGAGCACCCCTTCTGCCCAGGGGAGCCTTGGGGAAGAACTCTCTGCTTTCACAGGACCAGATTTTGTCCATGGGAAGTGCTCAGTATTTGGGATGGATTCTGAGGGAGGAGCAGGGTGCTGTGGGCGCACTGCCACCATGCCCAGCTCCCCTCCTCGATATCTCCTTGGGAGAGTTGAGTAACACCTGACCTGTGATATTCCTTTTGTCTCTGTTTGGTTTGAGATCACTGGACAAAAAGAGGATTTTTTTTTTTTCATCCAAACAGCAGTAGGTGCTTAAACAGTAAAAAACGAACCCCCAGCTGCTGCTTCTGCTTCTCACATGAAAACTGCTGCATACATATTTACTGTGCTGATTAAACAGATCTGCTGCTCTACAGTGAAACAGGGAATTAAAGTGCTGTATTTTCAATCTTGTTACCAAATTACAATTCATAAATATTTGGGAAAATAAGGGCATTTTACATACACCATTAGTGAGAGTGCAGTTGCTGTACGGCTGCCACTTGCTATCAAAACCCAGGGTAGCATGGTATAAATAATGCTCAGTTCACAGCAGTGTTCTAAAATGACAGCACGCTGAATCCACTTCTTCTGTCAAGATATATTTTTATTGAGTCAGTATAAACTTCAAAAAAATAACTTGAATAATTTTTGCCACTATCTACCCAAAATTGCAAGAGTCTCTAAATTGAATGTAGCTGAATTTTGAAACAGTTTCCAGGCACAATGTAAATACCTGCCACTTATAAGGCCATCAGGTAATTTAAATTCATGAGAGTAGCTATAAACATGTATTGAAGTTCTCAGTGGAGAAATGCAGCCCTGCATTACAGGACTAAATCCTGAAAAATATTGTATACAATATTTTGGTTCTTTCTTTCATGTCAACAGGTCATTGTAAATGTAGATATATGAAAAACATTTCACATCTAAAAGTTCTCTATCCTGAATCTTTCAGCTAAAAAAGTAAACTTTTCAGTAATTACTGCAGTAGTGTTTATTTCAAACTTGAAACTGATTTTTCCAATCAGCATTATCAAGCCATCCATAAGTGCACTTTCTAACATGATAATAAATGGAGTATCCACATAGTTATTTATGAGTGGGCTGTATCAGACAAGCCAAATGTTTAAGAATTTCCTGGACAATGGAGGTAGGAGTGAAAGATTCCAGATTATGGTAAATTTTCTGGTCTGCCTCTGTCACTACAGCTTTGCTTCTACTTTTATCTGACAAAAGAGATTTTCAGTTATTTTTTCACTCCTTGAGCTTTGTTGTGATAGCATTACCTACTGTGTAGTAACAATCTAAATAATGTATGTTTCAATCCAGCATTTTACTGTCTTCAGATGTGGTGAAAACGCTACGTTGAGCCAGAAACACCTATTAGTGCAAGTATAATTTGGAATATGATTTATCATGCAAAAATATGAATCTGTAGCTCCTATAGAAAATCAGCAGGATTCTTTTACTTTACGAGACATTTTGGACTATGAGAACACCACACACAATCACACAGTCCTTTCATTTTGAAAGGGACAGTTTTCTACAACGTGCAAAATGAGGCACACACTCTGTTCCAGTCAGTAAGTCTGTTGTGCTGGTTAGCTGTCCCATTCCCCATTATTCTGATCGTTGTCCTCCTCTTCTTCAGAATCAGCAGACACTTTAATTCTCTGCATGGCTGCCTTAATGCTCCTCTCAAGCTCATTGGGGGATCCTCTAGTGCCATCTCTCTCAGTGTCTCGATTCACTTTCCTCAGTTTCACCCCCTGCCTTATGGCAGAGAGGATGTTGTCCTTCACAGAGGCATAGGGGTTTGGCTGTTCCACTTTGCGAAGGTGAACTTCACTGCGCTTCAGAGAAGCCAAAACTTCATCCATGGAACCTGCAACAGAGAAATCTGCTGTTACCAGAAGAATGAATTAAACAACCACACTTAAGAGGTATGAAGCCCTACCAAGTGTTCAGGGCTCTTCTTTTAATCTTTGCTAGCAATGGGAAAAAGAATGGTCTGTTCTGGCACGGCCTCTTTCAAGCTCTGCAACAGCAGGCTCTGGAATTTTAAAATGCAGTTAAAGCTTTTATATCTTGAATTGAGAATCCAATGCCTCTTCATCATTATATAAGGTTGTGCTCTAAGGAAGAAATTATACACAAAGGACAACCCTCTTTTTCATTACAACTTTATGGGCTTTCAAAAAAATTTCACTGAACCACAAAACCCTCTTGCATTCTGTGTTGTAAACAATCCACCATCCCTCCTAGCTTGCCCAGAAGCCTGCTGAGACCGTCAATTGCATTTTTGCTCAGCCAAGAGAGAAATGAAAGGATCTGAGTAGAAGGGCTTTAAAGTACACCACTGAAGTCAATGGGAGCCAGATCAGGCCCTACGTAGGCAGCTCTTTTCTGCATGGACTTAGAAAACAATTCCTATTTCACAAGATGATTTAGATCTCAGGTGTACGTTTCTGAACTTCAGACCATGAAGGATGCCTTACTGAGAGCTCCCACTAGACCTCCTGATACACACTGATTTGTGTTTTACTCCTGCTGACTTTTTGCTGCTTGCTCCGGACTGTCAGACAGGGAGGCTGTTTCCCTGGACAGCAATAGGTCCAGACCATCTGTGCCTCACAGCTAGAAATATTTTTGCCATGCGCAGTGCACACAAGGTTACGTGATTAATATCAACCACTTGAAATGTAACATTCTGCTAAATCCTGTGGTACCTTCAGAGACTAAAAAGGATCAAGCAAAGATCTGCCAGATTGCCTTACAAAGTCTACAAGTAAGAGAGTCTTAAGTCTATTACCTAAATGGGCTGCCTGTAAAAGATTAGTCAGAAAAACAAATTATAAAAGAAGCCTCTCCTGGCTTTTTACATACAAAGACATGATTAGCCCGTAACTAAAACCAACATATTTATGAAGCAGTTTCAGTAAGTTCCCGTGGTAATTTAGCAATTATTATTACAGCTACTGACATGATGGCTTTCTTCAAGAAATAGGCATAAACAACTAATCAGAGTTCTCCAATAAACAAAAAATACCTTTTCTTATCCAAAAATGACAAAGATATCAACATTAGGCTGTGAAAGGCAGTAAGTATTAGCTACCAGAAAGGCTGTTCCAATAGCAATGAGACTATTCTGGTGTACAACTCCTGTTGCTAATCAAGGCTTCTTAAGAGTATCTGTGGTAGAGTTATCCCATGGATATCCCACACTCAAGTCTGCACTGGATGCACAGTGGTTTGCCATGGTAACTCAACTGTGTCAGCCCTTCAGCTGCCTGTACTTCCCCACAGCTTGGAGAACTAAAACTGCTGAACTTCCCCTGGTATTTCTGCCTGTGGTTTGCCTCTTAACTGATAGGATACAAAGGCTGCTTGGATGTATTGTGAAGAGTTGAAAAGGAAAAGGAATGTACCACATTTAAAGACATTCTTCATTCTAGCATAAGCTCCACTGTGAAGAAACAAAAAATTGCTGCCTTCCAGCTTAGATCAATCTCTCTGACATAGTCAAAATATCTGCTTGCCTCAGAGACAAAAATAAGCCTGTTAGCAGGATGCAACCAGTGCAGCCATGAGAGGCTGCTGAGCTCTATTCTCATTCAAACTACTTCAATTGCCAAGTTCAGCCTTCAATCACACCTGCATGATCTTGCTAACAAAGCAAAGGTGTAACAGAGCAGAATTTCTTCCCTAGGAATGTATGCCAAAGCTATTCACCTGCCTTTCAAACCCTGGTTGAATTCTACTTGAATTCTTAGGAAACCTTTATTTAGAAACCAAGCAAATTGTGAGTGGACAGAAGCTGTGGACATTTAGGAAGGCAAGCAGCCCAATTGCCAGCTCTGAAGTACATAAATCATAAATACTAAAGTGTAGCCTTAGTACAGCTACAAATTTACCCACATTGGTCTTTTGATTAGAGCATCAGGACCCCGTGAAGTGTCTCAAACAGGACACACACATCACTGTTACTCATTTAACATCCTGAGCTATGGTCAGTGTTAGCGTATGTAGTTTCTTAGACTAAGCTTTCCAAAAGCCTCATTCTCCTGATCAAAACTACACAACTACATTATTCCTGCCCAGAAGCATAGGGAGGGAGACCACAAAAATACAGGAAATGCATTAAAAAGCACCAGTTGATGTAAGCCTACTTACCTATGCAATTATTTATAGACCTCCTGGAGGAGTCATCCTGTTTGTGCAGTGCAGGGCTTTCTGAGGGGCCATCAGAGCTGAGGGGAAGTGGTTTATCCTCTGTTGCTGATGGTGTTTTTAACTGGAGAGGCAGTGGGGGAGGTGGGGGCGGAGGGGGCAAGGGAGGAGGGGGTGGAGGAGGTGGTGGTGAACATGGAGAGACCACCAATTCCTCACTGTGCTTTTGTTCCTCTGTGTCACCACCAGCAACAAAAATCTGGACATCAGGGATGTCTGCTGGGGTATTCTGACATGAAGCTTTTGGTTCTTTGTCTTCTACAAGCAGAATGCTCTGTGGCTGCTCAAGGGCTGCCCTTACTCTCGATGGGGGTGCAGGGGACAGAGCTGCTGGGGCTGTCCCTGTGCTGGGGGCAGGTGGAGGGGACAGCACCACAGCCTGCTGAGGGACCCCTCGTGGCAGCCTGGGACTGGGAGGCTGGGGATGAGATGTTTTCAGAACAACGTGAGCTGGACGCTTCTGAAAAAGAAACCATAAGGCAAGAGGTCACATCTCCACTGCACTGGCCAAAACGTCAACCCCAATGAGATTAAAAGCCACAGAGTCACACTCACCCATTCAAGTAGAAAATTCAACCCTGAATAAATTAAAATTAATAAAAGAGCATTTATTTCAAAGCCACTTCCTCACCTGTATTCTTTGCAACAGAGTCCACACCTGGAAACTGTATCTTTAGGAGATTTAATCCTCTTTACTCATTATACATAATCCTATTTTAGGCTATCTAAATGGTTGTCTCTGATTGGGACCAGTGAGCTGTGGCTACTTTCTGAAGTTTTGACACCATTTAGGACTGCTGCAGTTCACAGTACTTGCCTCTCTGAATACTTTCAGCCTCTCCAGTGTTTTCTGGCGTTCCTGGCTTATCCAAGCTTTTTTCTTCTTCTCCTCCTCTTTTTGTTTGTCTCTCTTCTGCATTGAAACACAAGTGAGTGAGCCTTAGTGTGTGAAAACAAGCAGCTGCCAGACTCCCCAGGGCTGCTGTTTGGTACTCACTATCTGGATGCTGTGATGCTGCTGGAAACGTTTTCTGCTCTCCTCTGCCTGTTGCAGTCTCTGCCGATGGCTTGCTTCACACTGATCCTGGGACAAGAGCACAATTCATGCAACTCTCAGTCAGTTCACATTTCCTGTGCACCGCTGTGCCATGAACTCCTGTGCACAGCCACTAAACAGCAACCACAGCTGGGTGCTTGGCAGTGCCAAGAAAGATGGCTAAGCTCAACTAGTGTCACATGTGAGACCCTGATGGTGAAGTCTGTGGGACTCCTTCATGGCTAAAGCAAATGTTCTCCTAATCAGCCATATTTTTATTCATGCTGCAGCAAAAATGTATCCAGATGTGACCCAACCCACTGTCTTACAGTTTGGTTAAAAAAAAGAATAAAAAAAAGAAGAAAGGGAGACAAAAAGAAAAGAAGAGACAAGCTTATGCATAGACATGGGGAAGAAGGCCAGAAGGAAGCTAGCAGGGCACTACAAAAATACAAAGCTACTTTTTCCCCTCTCCCTTATTTGCCATAGCTCCCAAATACAAAAGGCAGGGAAGCAAAGGTATGGGAAGCACAATGAAAGCCTAGCAAGGGCTTTCTGTTAGTAACAAGTGCCACAGAGAAGCTGCAGGCTTCAGTATTTTCTCTGGGAGTCGCTTTTTGTCTCTGTACAGAGGGGGATTATCCACATGGCTGGATAAGCAGTTGCAAATCATGTGGCATTTGGCTTCAGTGTTATACAACCAATAGACAGCAATTAAGAAAATGAAAACAGAAGCAAAAGAAGTGTCTGCCAAGGAAGCAATTGCAAGCAAGAGACAATGATGGCTCACAAAACATTGCCAATGTAATTCCCAGTTTGTCCAGGCTACTGAGGGATAAAAGGTCAGACAGACTAGAACCTAAACTCTGCTCTCTGCCCCAGCAGAACTGCAGGTGTAAGGTAAACTTGTCTTACTGAGAAGGTCCATGGAAGTCAACTTGTGTCTTCCTAATGCTCTGCTCTGAATGGGAAACAAAGGAAAAATTGCCTTTTGCACAGAACTGAGAGGCTGGAGAGAGAACTGCAGCTGTTAAAGGTTCCCCTTCCTCCTGTTCAAAGGTAAAGTATCAGTGTGCAGGTTGTCCTATCTGCAGCTTCCTCCACAAAAGGCCAGTTTCCTACTGAAGCTGCTTTGGAAAAGGCTGCTGGGGCAAAGCTCCAGCCAGCCCCACAGGGCTCTGGTCAGGTCTAGCTGAAGGGAGAACACCTGGGTCACCCAGGTGAGTTTGTGCTCTCTTTCTAAGCCACAGACACACTTGCACCACACCACGGAGTGTGAAGCTGTCTTAAAATCACATCGCCCCTCTTTCTGCTCTCAGGCCTTGGCCCTGAGCCATGAATCATCTTGTACGCTCCACCCAAACTTCCCTAACTGCTTCCTGTCCATCCCTCACGAGTCAAGCCATCAGCTGAAGAAAATGCACATCTCCAGGACTGCATTTACTTTTTTGTTCCTGAGGTAGGCTCTCCTCGCACAGACAGTCCCACGCTTTTTCTCCAGGTGCTTTGTCTTCTGCCTCAGCACCGTCATTGCTGACAAGTTAGCGTAATGTTGTCCCATGCTCTGTTCAATGACCTTGAGCTCCTCAGGATTTTCACATGTATCATAGTAAACAACTTCATCCTGTTTCTCTAAAAAGGCATTTGGCATTTTTTAAGAAACCAAAAATTGCCACAGTTATTTAAACATTTAAAGAGCTAATGACATTTTAAAAGCCATTGAAGGCAGTGAGTTAGTTATGAGTAGGTGTAAAGCTCCAGAGCTGAGCTGGGTCCTTCACAGTCATATGCAAACATGTCACATTACTCACGAGGGTGCTTTGCAGGATCAAGTTTATGCTGTTAGCATTTGTTATTTAGCTTCCTCTTTCAAATGTTCTCCCTGTGTTTTAACTCGTACCTTCACCAACTGCAGTTTTCCTGGAAAATGGAAGACTCTTCTGATCAACACTGGGTGTCTTATTTTACTATTTACCATGCTTCAGTTATGTAACAAGGGGCAGCAATGTTTACTTCACAGTGTACATGGTAACAGAGAATTCATACGCACAAATAAGAGCACCACTGGTGCCTAACTTGTTACAACTATGTCACAAAGAGACAAATTGGAAGATAGCAGTATTCAGGTACCATTCTAGCTATAACCACCTCTTTTTGCCATTACAGGATGCATTTTGTAATTTCTACACATTAGATTAGAATAGATTATGATGAATCACAGGACCTATTTCAGCAGGTTCATGATACCCAGTTTCTGTGCGTAGATCCTGTAGCTGTTAGAGCAGCTAAGCACTGTCAATATAAATTACTCCATGCTAAACCAGGGCATGCACACATCACAGCTGCTGGCAAGATGAGCAATCAGTGTGGCTTTTTTAAAACACTTGTGTTATCAAATTAGTGTCTAATTAATCAAAAGACAAAATATCAGATGGTGCCACAGCATTAATGTTTTCCAGCAATGCTTTCTACTAGCAAGACCCAAGCAGTGATATTCCTTTTTTTTTGACACTGAAAACAGAGCAGGCTATGTCACTTCTGTGTTCTGAGTATGTGCTTAAATAATATTTTATTCTCACCTTTAATCTGTCTCTTTATAGTGTCCAACTGTACAATAAGCAGCATCTCTTCATGTTTCAATACTTCAAGCTGTACATTATATAATTCCAGCTGTGTTTCATAATACTGTATTTCCAGCTCCTCCACTACACTTAAATTCTCTTCTTGTTCACCAAGATTCTCCATCTGTAACAGAAAATAAAAAGCATTAGTAACAAAATATGCACACATGAAATATGTCTGGATGCACAAATGCCTGTAAGGAGCCTGGTCTAAGTGGCAGCTGCTTTGGTATGGAAAACAACAGAGCATTAGAAATGGCTTGGAGCAGAAACTTAGAGGACCAGAGAGCCTTATTAACCTAAAGTATAAATTTACTTTAAGTTTACAGGAGAGACTTCATTATAATCTGCACAAACAATACTGCTCCTGAAAACAATTATATATGCTACAGTACACCACTCTTGGAAAATAAATATCAGGTACTCCAAGTAGCAGTTAGATAGCATCAATTATTAATATTAAATAAGTATCTTAATTTTTCAGTGTCTTCTGAAAATAGTATCTGGTCTTTATCTCCCTAAAACTAAACCATTTCAAAGATTATTATCATAAATTCTTAAACTGTAAAAGCATGTATCTTAAGCTTTGCTGAGTGTCTGATTAAAAAACTGCAGACATGCATTTTCCACAACGTAAAACTGTGCTGAAAACCTAAATTGTTTCATAGGTGAAGACTTCAAAAGCCTACTCTTGTGACCACTTTGGTAGCTTTTGATCAGCCCTTCAAAGAACAGTGACAGAAAAGGAGGCTTTGTAAGGTCTTACGAGTTTCTGAATGCCAGTTCTCTTCTGTTTCAGGCACAACTCTCTTGCCCTCAGATGCTGAAGGGTTTCTTTTGCTAACATATATTTCAGGTTTTCTAGTCGTGGCAAAGCTGATGCCCAGGTGGTTTTACCAAATCTCTCCTCATCTTGTTCCATCTGTTTGTGCATTGCTGTAGATTAAAACACGGCAGTAAAACATGAGAAATGCAGCGTACTAATAGCTCTCGTGTGTTTCTGAAGTATTAAAAACGCTAATCTTATTAAACCATTTCTGAAGCTTTAGAAATTACAAGATTATAAGGTTGAATTTGTGATCTTATACATGTAAGTAAAAGTTCATTGCACCATGGAAACATACCCTAACAGTTGCACAGCAACATACTCTGTTCACATGCTGAAATCCTTGAGGCTGCACATCAAGCATTAAAAGCACCCATGGTTTTTTGCAGAGGTTTGCAGCAATAAGTCTCAGACAAATCAAATCCAAGTTGTAAACCAAACTGGATAAAAGATATAAATCTTAAGTGAATGAAGTATTTGTTTCTTTAGCTGTACACTCACCCGAACCTCGGGTTCTGCAGAGATAAGAAGAGCTCTCAGTCACCTAAGGTAGGTATTTACACAACCTTTTGTGTAAATGATTCTGATTACCTGCCAGACCCTTTACAGTTTCCTTGAAGTAGTTCACTGTGATATCCTGAATGGAGCACACAGCACTCTCAGCTCGCTTAGTCCATTCTTCAGCATCCTTTTGCAAAGCTGCTACTCTTCTAGGCCCCAAATTATCATACTGCAAAGATTTCTGCAAGGACACAAAATTCTCAGTTACCACCTGCTTTCCACAGAGGTGCAGCCACACTATGCTACACTTGAAGACATTTCAAGCATGGTGCCAAACATGACCTTCCCCTCACCTGTCACAAAGTGAATCACTGCTCATTCCTATTTCTTATTCTCTAGGCTAATTCCAAACCTTCATTCTCCAATCCTGACCTCACATTTGGATTAATTTACTTCTTAAAATATTTTTAAACTATCATCTTTAAAATTATGTCCAACACAAGTGTTTTTTATTGTTACTAAAAGTAACTCTTCTACGTGCAATGTTCTATTTTTCCCCACGTGTTGACAGCACATTGCACCAGCAGGTTCTCCAGTTTGGCAGTTCTTTCACACACGAACAAGGATACAGAAAAGAAACATAAGAGAATGCTTTCAAGTCCACAAAGGAGACATGAGTACAAGCCTAGTATTCAAATATGCCTAAATATCCCTTACAGGGCTTTTTTTTTTTTTTAATACAAACTTTGTTTCATTCTTTCCAATTTCCACTTTCATTTTCAGAACAGTACATTGAATATTTTATTGTCACAGGTTTAGACTTTCAGTATCCAAGCACTTTAATCCAAACTTAAAACTGTTCTGCCCTTTTTGAGAACATTAACAGCTCACTTTAATTTTAAACACACTATTTAAGGAAAATCAACATAGTAAATGGCTGTCATTTCCAGGGCCATCATAATTTTCAGAATGTGCTTCCAGTTTTTAGGTGCACATAAAACAAAGTGAATGCAGTAACAACTGGTATGTTTTCATCTACAGTTCCAGTAGGTTGTAGCAGTAATAGAAAACTTTGAGTGGGAAGGTCTGCTCTGTCTTCTACCTCCACAACTGAGTTAATCTGGTGCATCAGCATTCCTGGGGGATGACATTCTCAGTGTCAAAAACTAATCCCATGGAAGGTGGCACAATAAAAGCCACTTACACCACAGTAAATTCAGCCTCCCAGAGAGTAAAGCAGGGAGGTGGAGCCTGGGGACATTCTCCTTTTAAGTGGGACACTGGTGGGGAGTCAGCTGCAGTTCAAGTCAAGCCATTATCATGGACTCTGAGATCCCCTGAGAGCCCCTCTGCCCTAACTCTCAATTTGTCAGTCACTTTTGGTGGGCTGGCAGAGGAGAAAAAAGCTGGTACAGACAGAAGTAGGAATGGTACATGATTTGAGCCTGAACTGCTCCAAGAGCAGCTGATGCCCCACCATGTAGCTTGGCCTTTCACTTTGTGAAGGCAGCCTTACCAGGATTTCCAGTTTGTACAGTGTTGCCAGCTCTCGCATATCTCTGAAGGGCTGCAGTAAATACTGGTAGAATTGTGTTGCCATGGTGACCAAATCCTGATAAGCTTCATCTTCTTCTTCATAAACCTTCATCAAAGCCACCATTGTGTCAGCACTTTTATGCTGCTGCAGAACCTAGTGGGATAAAAGGTAAATCAGACACGGCTGCTTTGCATTTGCGTGTGCTGGATGCTGCCAGGCCCTGGTGGAAGGACCTGTCCTTCCACAGCCAAGACTCCCCAGTGCACAGGAAGCCTGTGCCAGGCATTCTGCAGCCACCCCAAATGAAAATACCTCCAGCACCATGCTGTTAAAGGCACTAACTGCTGCACATTCCATCAGGAGCCTGCAAGGAGCTTCCTGCCTAGGGCATCTATCAGAAACATTCCAATAACTCCGTGCAGATGACTTAGTTGCTGCTTTTTATAAACATAAATGGGAATCTTGGGAAGTCTGTACTGGAAGGACAAGCAAAGTATTCTTAAACTAGCTGTTGTATTGCTTCCCCAATTACTAAATGGCTGCTAATGAGTTTCTGCATCCAGAATTTCTGACTTCAGGCACAGAAAAAACCAGACTGGCATTTATTCCTGATACACCCTGCAGTTAAATTCCTTTAACATTTGTATATTTTATAATAGCTTATTCTAACCTCAGTTCTAGTGGTATTACACTTTGTAAGTCATAATTCTTCCATGGAATTACTGCCTTTCGATACACTAGGCCCTATTTATTTCCTTTTGTGAGAAAATAAAAAGTGGGGATTTCCCCTCAGTTGCATTTGTTTACTGGTACCAATAAAAGCTTCAATTATTTTTCTTTGACACTAGCTGGCAGAGACCATGGCATGCTCTACATGCCAGGATAGAGTGAGCTGGCTGAGAGAACACAGCTAAGTTCCACTGAGAAACAGACCTTCCTGGGAGGACAGTGTGTGCTCTGCAGCTCCATAAAGAAGGAAGGGGATGGGAGGGGGGTGTGTGCCACCAGTAGTGGGAAAAAGCATTTAAAAAATAAGCCTGGGTCATGTTGCAACTGAAAAGCACTGAAATTAAACCATCATCTTTATTCTTGCCAGCTGAGTCTGGGTAAGACAGCAGAATTCCCAGGTATGGAGGAACTTCCTTAGAGAAAATCTGTGGAAGTCAGCTCAAGGGCATTTCCCACCCACCCTGTCTACATGCCTGGCACAGGCAAGACAGAGGAACAAGAGAATCTGAACTGCAACATTTCTGATAATCCCCTAAGTGTAGCAGCCTCTTGGGCCTCCCCAGGAGCTTGTGGCATCCCAGACACAGTCCTAGGGCCCACCTGCAGCAATTTCACAGTCTGCTGTTGCCCCACTATGGAAGCCAAATACAAATGCTAGAGCTAACTTTCTGATTCCTATTCTAAAAGCAAGAAGTGAGGCTCATGCGTCTCCTGGAGGATGCTTAGAGTGAGTAGAGGGGAAGTATTAGTGACGGACACGAGTGTGAAAAGGAAAAAAGGATGCTCTGGTACTTCTGATTGGTTTAATGCCTATTTCTTGAATCTTCCAGAACTTGGTCTAGACTACAATATAACGACTTTATGTCCCTGTTAGGCCTGCCAGTACAACACCACTCTACAGCACGTTTAGCCATATCTAAAACACGGCTGGAAATCACAGAGCAACTGAGGCACCGAGCTGAACTTCACCACCAAGCCCCAAACTGCCAGAGCTGAACATGCTTGTGCTGCTTCCAAAAGAACGCGGTGGCTGGAATGTATTTCTAACTGGGATGTGAACTGTTAGTGACAGACACTGACTTTTGTATACAAAAAGGTACATGTTCTTGTAAACTAAAGCTGTGTTTCTAAAAACAGTAAAAAAGTAGTGTTGTTTCATCTGTTAAATACTGCAATAGGAAAGAGAAGGCTGAAGTCAACTATCATAGCCATCCTCCAGAGCAAGATCACTTTCATAAAACTTTAACTTTCAGCTTACTTTGCCAGAAAATAGACTGTAAACAGGTACTGCACGAAACAGCAGCAGCACACTGGTGAGCCTGACCTGTCTGCAACTCCTCAACATTCAATGTGCCAACTGCACTCTGTTACTACACACCACCCTTTGAATTCATGCTTACAAGAAGGGGAAAAGATCCAGGAACACAGCTAGAGCAAGAAGAAACCTAAGTTACCAAAGGAAGAGAGTGCTAACATCATCATTACTTCAATCATTAGGGCAGAATTTGACACTCAAAAAAACAACAAACCCAGACACAACTTCTTTGAATACAAACCACTTATTTGTACAGGACCAGGACTAAATTTGGTCTTAATAAAAGGCTCAGAATCCCCCAGTTACATGCATTACTGCGAACATGTAGTCTGAGACCTTCACAGGGAGGTTAGAAAATTAGCACATGATTGTATTCTCCAGTTACTGTTCCACCCATTGCCCAACACGGCTGGATGTTTTTAGCAATGTGTTTTTTGTAGGAGTGCCTGCAGCTTAAGAAAGAGCCCCAATGCCTTACACTGACTGCCCACGCGGAGCTGCCTTATTCCCCACTTAATAAAGGTGCACTTATAACACCGATGACACTTAGATGACACTTCAGAAAGTTGACTTCGTGGCTTCCAGGCAATAGGAAAGTGCTTTGTAAGCACAAATCTGGACATTGGCCTACAGCACGAGCAAGTCGGTATGAGTGACTCGGTCACCCTTGCTCAGGTGGGCCTGGCGAGTCCGCCCCGATCGATGCAGCCCCGCAGCAGCAGCGGCTGCACGGGGTGAGCAGGGGCGCCAAGCTGAGCCTCAGACAGGCGCACCCGCGAGCTGAGCTGCAGCAGCACCGAACACTGAAGTCAGCTCCACACCGAGGGGCCCCTTCTCCGGCCCGCAGCGGGCGGCGCGGCAGCCCCGGCCCCGCGTCCCCTCCGCCCGGCCCCGGGCCCGTACCCGCCGCAGGGCCTCCTTGGCCCGGGCCAGGTGGCCGCGCAGGGCCTTCCCGCGGAGCTCGTGGAGGCTCTCGAAGTACTCGTCGTCGCAGCAGCGGTCGGCGGCGAAGAGGGCGTCCAGCACCACGCGGCCGCCGCAGAGCTCCAGGGCCCAGCCCAGGTAGAGCTCCAGCGCCCGGCACAGCTCCTGCAGCTTGGCCTCATCGGGCGCGGCGCCGCCGGGGAACAGCACGGCCCAGAGCCCGCCGGCGGCCGCGCCGGGCAGCGCGGGCGGCAGCTCGGGGAAGGCGGGCTCCAGGCGCGGGCACACGGCCGACAGCTGCCGGTGGACGCCGCGCAGGGCCGGTGCCGAGAAGAGCCCGGCCCAGCTCTGCGGGGCCTGCTCCGCCGCCTCGGCCCGCCCGTGGCAGGTCACCGCGAACGCGCCCTCCGCGCCGTTCCAACCCACGAGGAAGCGGAGCCGCGGCGGCGGCTGAGGCTCGGTGAAGGCGGTGTCGCGCACGGCCACCCACCCCTCCAGGCTGTCGGGCTGCGGCTCCATCGCGACAGCGGCGACAGCGGCGCGGGGGGCCCGGAGCGAAACAGAAACCGAGCGCCGGGCGGGGCGGGGCCGGGCGCCGCAGCACCATTGGCGGGAGCGGCAGGGGCGGGGCCGCGGGGCGGGGTCAGAGGGGCGGGGCCGAGGCGGGGCCAGGGCGCCCCTCTCGGCGGGCGTGGAAAATAAACAAATGAGATGGTAAAAGCAGCGAGCGGGGCGGCCCCGGGAAAGGGCGTTTGTTACAGGGTCACGGGACGGGACTGGACCCAGAGGAGCATCGCGTTCCCACCCCTCTGCCATGGGCACGGACTCCTTCCACCAGGCCGGGTTGCTCAGAGCTCCGTCCATCCTCGAGCACCTTCAGGGATAGGGCATCCACACATTCCCTGGGCAGCCAGTGCCAGGGCCTCACCACCCTCACGGTAAAGAATTTCTTCCCAATATGTAACTCAAAACTACTCTCAGTTTGAACCCATTCCCCCTTGTCTTGCCAGTATATCCTCTTGCAAATAATCTTGCCCTATCCTTCCTGTGTGTTTCCCTCAGGTACTGGAAGGGACAAGCTTTGTGGAATAAGTCGCTATTCCTGTGAGGAGTGGTGAGCGGGGAGCACAACACACAGCCCCGCGTTTCAGCCGCTGCCTCAGGGGCGGTTTTCCTCCTGGCCATCATTCCTGTGGTCCTTGCAAAAGCCCACGAGTTGCTGCTTTCTCCAGAGCCAGGCAGACCACACACTCCTTCCTCACGCTGCCTTGAGTCAGCAGGCGAGCCCCGAGGCCCTGCGCCCACAAACAGCCAAAGGGTGCCTGTCCTGACACCCAGCTCAGCCCCAAAGTCACCGTGCTTTGTACAAATGCCATCCAAACGCTGCCTCACCGGCACTGAGGGTCACAAAGAGGGTGATTGAACAAGAGCAGTGTCACTGCTCTATTATTCAGGCCCTGCGTCCAAGGCAGAATGGAATTCACTATCCACCAAATCTTATATTCCAGTCTTTGGCAGCAAAGCTGACATTGCTAATTTTTCAAGAAATTAAGGCCTACAAGATAGTGTAACTTAACACAAAGCAAAACTTTGAAAATTAATCATTTGAAAAATTAATCAAATCTGTCAGACAGCATAAATGTTAACGTTTCAGCAAGGGCTGCATCACTTATGTGAAAACACTTCTGCTCTAATCTCACAGATGATAGAAGCACTGTTAGCGGTAATGAGATCGTGCCTACATGGACAATTAACTTGTGATTCCTCACCAAACAGCAAACAATTGCACTGCTAGAAAAGTGAGGAAATGATACCAAGATAATTGGAAAAGGAGGAAAAAGCAGAGCTGTGTCAAGATCTAATAGACATTGTCCCTTGTGGTGTCCCCTGAGCTCAAGCCATATATAATACAACATTCTCAAACGTGCTCAAAAATCTACTGCCAGCAGGGCTGCCTCGGTAGCGTGTTCACAGCAGCCTGTGCGTGCTGGGCAGCTGTGGGTTTGAGCAGATTCCCAAAGCTCAAGTGCAACAGCAGTCACAATAACCAGTGGTGATACACAGCCTGTTTTCTATCAGGTGGACCCCTACTGAGCACATACTGAAGAGTTATGTGTTCCCGTGAAAACCTCCCTAGAGGGGACCATTGTCTGCTTTCTTCACTATAATTAGCTTTCCAGAGGTCTGGCATGCACACACAGGGGGAGGATGTATGCATATGTATAAGAAGCTTATGCAACAGTATGAGGTGGTTTTTTTCCTAAATTCTAAGTTTTCTCTTTTTTTCTAATATGTGATCATGATTCCAACTCAGCCCCATAGAAAAGCTCCTGCTAATTTGAGACAGAGGACTTTCCCAGTAAGTGTCTGCGAAGAACAGAACAGGTACTTCCATGAAGTTGTGCAACTCTGCAAACACGTGTCCAGCCATGTGAGTGGTTTGCACGCTTTTTGTATCCCACACACGATACTCTGCCTAACAGCCCAGCCTTGGAAATCACACCCAGAGGCAATAAATGCACTCTGCAGTGTTTATTAATACCACCTCCAAAAGCAAGAGGGTACTCTGGCTTTAGTGAGGGCTCTCTGTAGCTGTTCTAAGTACTTCAGGTCCAGGAATGAACCTCCAGAGCCTGTTGTCGGTGTATGACACTCATCCTGGTGACACTCAAGTAGCACACTGCTGAAGGACAGCCGGGGCACATCTATATTTGTGCCATTGCTCATTGCTGGCATGCCCCTATCTGAGCAAAGAGGCAGGGTAAGGTTACTGCAATAAGTCTTCCAACTGCAGTTATAGGAAAGTGGCAAGGAATTGCTTTCCTGTGAATTAATTTTTACTAGGGGGAATAGAAGTTAACTTTGATGCCATCTGAGCTATCAGAAGAATTTATGACGTCTTAAGATAGAAGGCAAGTTTTTAGGTAGTAACATTCTTTGTTATGTATTTACGATAACTGACGGTCACGGATCTAAATGTGCTTCATGTAATTTTATCTGTGCCTGCAAAGCAAGCAAACACTGAGCAATCATCTGAAAATCTTATTTAGGCAGCAGGATTGCAGACAAGCTTAATTATGCTCATTTTAATTTATTTCATTTCATTTTGGTAGGAAAAATAAATGTTAATTCACTTTTCTAATTAGTAGTAGCTTCTAAAGCGAGTCTTATTGTTTTAATTATGGGGAAAAAAGTCTTTGCGGGAGCCAGACAACATTTCCTGGTATGTGTTAAGATCTTTTCTCTGTTTAAAATGTTAGAATTTGCATGATTTATTTTATTGCCTTTGGCGTAAATAGTATTTCTGCCTAATTTCAGTGGTTTTGTCTGTAGTAGGATATTGCTAGCTATAGAATCCACACCCATGTCTGCAGTGCCAGAAGACAAATTATGAACTTCTGTGCGAGGTTTCTTACAGATCTGTAGGGCTGGATTCAGCCAGGGATATAAAACCAGAGAGTGCAAAATATCTTAGTATTTTTCACTGGTTTGGGAAATTGCTTTCTACTAAGTCACTAATTGTGTTGACTTTGTTAGCTAAGCATTTTACAGGAAAATTAGTAAAATATATGAAATAGATTTTATGAAATATGAAATAAATTTGAGGTAATAGCAATTACTCAAAACTAAAAAGACCATAAATAGTAATTTGAAAGCAAACTCACATGAAAGCTTATCAGAAGCTCTGATAACATTCATGTCTGACCAATCTTTTGTCTTTTTTTTTTGCTGTATGAAAGTGATTTCAAAGCTTTCATATACTTCACTTACCTAGGACTAGATGTAACTACAGGTTAATTGATATTCAGCTGAAATCTTTCCATAGAGTATTTTGCTTGTGGTACTAAACTGCTGATAAAATTGATCTGAGTAGTTTTGTAGCTATGTTTCCATTCATGCTGGTGAGCAGTGGAGGGCTGCGGAGACGTTTCAGTTCAGAGGGAGCTCTGACTCTCTACTGGCATTATTTCACTGCTGTTAATACAGGCTGGTTGGAAAGAGTGGGCTCGGGGAATCAGCATTAAAGTTGCTTTTGCATTTTTAATGTTGTCCCACGTGCATCTGCTTTATCATACAGCTTGGCATGTCATCTGCACATGCTCTTTTCACACCTCCCTCCTTGCACAGATTAGACAAAATGTGCAAGGTTTGAGTTAGAGCAGGCAACTCTCAGTCCAGAGGTCAATGGCCTGCCTTGCTCCCTAGTTACTGGATGCTTTATATGTTAAAATGCATATTTTCCACAGCACATGAGAAGCCCCAAAGGGCAGCATGTTTTCTCTGTGGTATTTTTTAGAAAGGGCCCAAGACCTAGACTCAGGTTTCAGTATTAAGAACAGCAACTTGAAAAATACAGAACAGGACTCTTCAGGGCATTTACCAGAGTGCTCTGTGGCACCAGTGGTCACAACAGAGGACATTCTCATTATGCCTGACAGTTCAGAAAACAGCAGCTGAAGGGCGAGCAGGAGTCAAACCAGGCCATTTCCAATAGCACAGAACAGCACTAACTGTGCCTGAAGGACACTCACAGTGTCGATCTGAGGACAGGACTACTCCATAGTTTGGAAATCAGGTATCAGGGTCACAGGTGAGGTACCCAGAGAAGAGGATGCACACCAGAGACAGCTCTCTGCTGTGCTTTGCACTGAGGTGAGAAGAAAAGTTTCCTGTGGCTTCCCTTCAGAAGCTTCACTTAGGGAGCAAAGCTACTGGTTTTGGTCTTTCCCATACCTACCTTCAGGACCTGAGCAGTCCTCAGCCAAATTGATTCTATCTATCTACTTTTAAACAAGAAAAACTCAATCCTGATATCTAATATGTAGCTAAAGATCTTCCTTACCTTTACAAGTGTGAGACCCATCATCTCAAAAGCCTCCCTGAGGATACCAATGTCATCCAGATCTGGCAGCACGAGAGACTATGAGAGCAGCAGCCAGTCACGCCATCATTCAGCTTCCCCACCAGTCCCAGAGTCTAGTGACACTGAGACTGAAGGTTTGATATTTTACCACATGGATCTTTATGGATCAAAGGACAGGTTTGATATCTTTCCTGAAGAGCTCTCTGGTCGAGGAGACAGATCTCTGGGAGATATGAGAAGGGAATCTGCACTGAGTAGTAAAAAAGTTCAGCACCCACAAGAAGCTGGCTATGACTTGGAAAAGGAGGTTGCAGAGTTGGCTAAGATGTATGGACTTGATGAAGATAGAGAAAAAGAGCTTGAGTTTCTTGGAGGACATCTGGAGAAGGTGGAGAGCAGATGGCCACCTGCTCGCACAGAAAACGCAGGATCACAAGGCTCCATATATAACACCTCAAAAAGCAGCTCTTCACTGAAAGATCCAAGTCAAAGCACAAAGCAACAAGGACTTCCTGAGGAGGCTTCTCAAGGTGAAAATCAAAGCAAAGCCAGAGCAGATGATGAGGCTGAGAGCAACATGTGGTCCAGAGGGGGGCTAAGCAGTGGCGGCATGTCAGATGAGTGGAACAGTCAGGCTGTCAGTGAGGAGGAGGAGGAGGAAGAGGAGGAGGAGGAAGAAGAAGAGGAAAAAGCAGATGTTTTTTGTTCTACCTGCAAGATACCAATCCGAGCTTTCGACAAACTATTTGGTGAACACAAGGATCATGAGGTTGCTCAGCTCCCCGGTGCCGTGGAAAGTGAAAAGGTGAGAGTAGCACAGGTGTACTGTGGTGCCTCTAAACAGTCTTCAGACACAGAGAGAATCACACTAGGTGTTTTGTAGGAGGAGATCCATAAAAACATGTGCAAGTTGGAAGAACAGATTGCTCAGATGGAAAATGTTGCCAGCCACTTGGAGGAGATCTTCATCACTGTGGAGGTAACTCATTTTCTCTTGGGCTAATTTTATGGTAGTGGGGTTAAACAGTTTTGACAGTCATACTGGCATTCATAGTGTTCCATTGTTAATGAGGTGAGTACTTACAGTAACAGAGCACAGAGTTGGGGTTTGTCTAGACTGAAGTACTCAGGAAAACTCATCCTAAAGCCTAGTAAAACCATATTCATAATTTGCACAGAAAATTGCTTTCAGAAATAAAGTGACCCCCACTCAGGTTATCTTAGTTTTAAATGGCCAAAGAGCTGTGATCTAACTAATCCATCCAGAGTGCAACCCTTGTGTTCCCTCAGCTTCATTCACAGAAGTGTCAGATCCAGGCAAATCCTTGGACCAACTGCTTCAAGCTGATGACTTCAAGAGTTGTGCTCCCACTCTGCTGCCGTCAGTTTGGCCCCAGGGGAAGGAGGTCAGCTGGCAGCAAGTTCAAACTGAAGCAATAACTCAAGGCAGTCTTTGCTGCATGTGGCACAGGAGGACATCAGTGCCTGAACAGTGGGCAGCTGCTGGCAGTAAAGACTTGCCTGCTCCTTAAATCTTCTTTCCTAATGCTTTCTCCAGCTGTGAGTCAGGATACCAGCATTAGCTGCCCAGCTCCCTCTGCACAAATCCATGGATCCCACTGAGTTGCCATGGTTTCTCTCATGGAAAGATGTGCTTGACTGTGTTGGTGGAAATACTTGTGAGATTATGGCTAGGATATATCCTGGTTGTGCTCTCTGGGTTTAGGTTGCCTTACATAATTGCTCCTGCTGTAATTGCTGTTGCTCTTATGTCTGGAACAAAATTCAACAGTTTTGTGCTTCAGTGGGGGTGAATGATCAGAGTAAACCCCTAAAAATGGATATAAGTCAAAATTACAATTTCTGTGTACTGGTACTCTGTTCTAGTTTTGTGAATTAAATCATGACATATTACCTCTATGGTAAGGAGAAGTTTAGGCAGACCAGAGTAAGATTTTCCTCTGCATGACGTGTGGATCAGGCTTAATGCCAAGGTACAAACCCTCAAATACCTTGCAGGAAAATTTTGGGAGGCAGGAGCAGAACTTTGAGGTGCATTACAACGATGCAGTGCAAGTGCTTGCTCAGAAGTATGAAGAGCAGCTGGAAGCACTGGGAGAAGAGAAGAGGCAGAAGCTGGAAGCTCTGTATGAGCAGCTGGTCAGTTGTGGGAAACATCTTGACACCTGCAAGGAGCTGACAGATGAAACCCAGGAGCTTTTCCTGGAAAATGACAAAGCTGAATTCATGAAGGTAAAGAGCTTTAATTGTCAAAGTGCTTTTTGCTGCTTGCAACTAGTCCCCATTTGAGAAGTCCCAAGCAGCCTTACTGCTAGGGAGAATTTGGGATGCTCAGTCCATGGTGCTGTCACTGCTCCAGGTGCTTGACATGGTGGTGTTGACTTAGCAGGTCAACACAATGGGGGCAAAATGCAGAAGCAGAAGTTTTTAATTTGGATGTTCATTGATTTGTGAGTCACACTGGGGTTCAGAGAGAAGATATCTTGCAGAAATGCTTATCTGGGGAAACTCTGGAAGCACTTAGTGTTCCTTGCCTTGTGCAGGCTCAGCTCTCTTGCTCTATTCTGGGCTCACAGCAGGCAGGCTGATGTAATCACTTAGGAAGATGTTTTCTTTTCTTGCTCATTTTGGAGGAAAGTTCAGATGAAACATATCAAGAGCTCCTGCAAAGTGATGGATGAAATCCCACTCTTGAGGTGGTGTCAAGCAGGTATTTTTCTTTGGCAGGTAGAAAAATAATTGGAAAAAAATCAGAATTTTCATTGATGATGAGTGATTGCTCTCACCTCAGCTGTCCTGTGACTAAGGTGGGAGCATTTCTGTAGCACAGTGACAGTAACTTCTGAACTGGACAACAAACAAATCTCATAACAGTTCCAGTCTACTCCAGTGGGTCATTTTACTGTGACTGCAGCCTGCTGAGTTCTTCACATGAGCTGACTTTTCCCATTTCTCTGCATCTCTGGAATAAACTTACTTTCTCCTTAGCTTGTAAACAGTTTTACATCGCCCGTAAGAACCATTATTCACCAAGAAGTGAATGTTGGTCATGAGTTCCCAGCTGCTTAGGTTTCTCCTGGGACTGTACAGCTGTCTCCCAGTTATATGCACTGCTCAGGCTCCCTCCAGCACAGAAAATTTCACTGAGTTCCTTTGCCCAGCTGATTTCGGTTTTTGTTTGTGAGGGATGTGTTGGCACTTTGGGCAGCCAAGGGAGGAATTGGTTGGAAGTCTGGATGGGCAGACACTGATGACTACCTGATATTGTTCATTATCTTACTGTAAATTCAGCCAAGATCTGGCCATTTGAATAGAAAGGACTGCCTTTGTTCTCAGAGTTGGTTGAGAGCAAATCACTTTCACTCCAAGGGCTGCATTTGGAGCAGTTTGTGTAAGACAGGTCAGCAGCATGATGTAGTCTGACTCTGGACTTTTCTACCTCTAACACTTTCTTTTTTTTTCCAACAGGCAGCAGTAACCATGGTTGACAGGTAGTATCACAGTCTGGGATTTTTTGTCACATTTCTTCCTGCTAATTGGACAGGTTATTGGAGGTGCTTGCATGTTCTGGACTTTGTTCAGGCACACAAATGTTGTCTAAGTCACTACACCTATTGAAATATTTACTATTTTTGTTTTAAAGTGCATCAGAAAAAGTTGCTCTGAGAAAATGAACACTCAACACTTGTTTGGATGCAATTTCAAGAAACCTTAAAGGAGAGTTAGAGCCTGAATAAATCAGTGTTTTCAGCTTAGTCATGAGGAACTAATTTCACTGAGAAATAGGATTACTAAAGCTCTTGAAACACTCTGGATCCAAATGAGACTAAAACTGAGCTCCCTAAATATACTGTAACGGGCTTATTTATGCATTAATATAGGGGGGTAGAAAGTCAAGCTGTGGGAGCTCAAAACAGATACTGAAAAATCTTGGAGCAATTGGAAGAAGTCTTAGGGCACACTAAATCATATGCAAAAAACACCCTCTTAATTGACTCTTATTGTTCATAAAAACACAGAGAAAAGATACCCCCTTTTTCCAACTTTACAACACCTAGAGCCACGAGGCCATGAATTAGTAATAATATAAATTCAAATTAATGGAAGTTATGGAGCTAATAGGGCTCTCCCCACACGAGGTGCTGGGCACCCCTGGCTCCCCTGCTCGGTGTGCGCTGCCAGCTCCCTGCAGGAGCGGGGCACACCAGGGTGGCCCTCAGCCCAGCAGCACCCAGCTCTCTTTGGCATCCTGGAGCACTGATGGCCACCTATCTCCAAGCTATGGGCACGAGGAGGCTGAGCTTGTACAGCTATGAAAATGGTGGTTTAAGGAAATAGATGTTAATTTGGAGTCTGCTGTTCTTTTTCTCTTAGAAATAGGCATCATAGACAGGTATCTCCAACACTATGGCACTTCCAATTAGACAGTATTTTTTTCTCCCACAATTACAGGCTGGAAGAATTCTTAAAGAAAGAAGTGAATTTAGAGCTTTCAACACTGCCAGACTTTGAAGAGCGGGTCATAGATGTCTCTGAAGTTGAACAACTAATGAACTCCATTAATGCTATTCCAGGTACTCTTCCTAACTGATCATTATTTCACACCCATTTACATTTAAGTAAGGATATGTATTAAACATTACTTCTTTTAAAGAAGATCTGCAAAACAGAATTAAATTTTCCCTAGTTTTCCTTCTAGCTCCTTTATTATTTGCCTATATATACAGAGACAGTGGAAGATATTTTTGGATTTTTTTTCCATTTGTTTTCAATATAAAATTACCAGAATTATGGCTAAATTGGGACTTCCTTGCTTTTGCTGGATGATTTCCTAGAAGACTCCTGAAGATTACCCCCTTCTGTTGAGGAGTCAGGCATGCTTAGTTGGTGATAACTTCTCTTACCTTGTAGTTGCTTGAACAAAACAGAGAGGAAGCCCAGACTGCTTTAAATAACTTACACAGCTCCTCTTGGTAAACAGATTTCAGTGATTTATTCCTCTTCTATTTAGCAAGCTTTTTTCCCCCATAATTCACAGGAAACAGCATAACATAAACAAATTTTGAATAACTATAAAAAGACCTAAAATTTTAAATTTTTCTGGTGCATCACAAATGGTGAGAAAGAACATTATTGTTTTTTTACACCCAGTACTGTGTTTTCGTAATATAAAACAGCATTTGGTACTTGTTTGTTTGTGCTGATGCTCCCCTGTTGCACAGCTTTTCCCAGGCCCCTGGGGTGGCTGGCAGCAGTGCTGGCATGGCAGATGTTGGGCTCACTGGAACAGCCCTCAGAGCAGGGGAGGCTGAGTTTACAGAGGAGGGGTTGGCTGAGGCTTGTTAATTTTGTTGTTTTGATTTTGATTTGAAGCAAGACTAGTCCTCATACACCAGTGACCTCATTACTATCTGCAATTGTTCAGAGTCAGCTCCTGACTTTTCTCCGTGTGGGAGGAATGGAGGAGTATGACCCTATTCAGTGGAAGGCTTTGTGCAAACACCTTTGCGAGAGGAGAGGTACAACAAAGCATGATTATACATTCAAAAACTGACCTGTTTTTCTCTCTGCAGCTCCTTGTGCCCCTGTGATCAATCCCCAGGCTCCCAATGCAGCAACTGGCACTTCACTGAGAGTTTGCTGGAGCCTCTTCTCGGATGACACTGTGGAGTGCTACCAGCTGTGCTACAAACCAGTGAGCACCGAGAGGCACAGTGATGGGCAAGGTGAGGAGGCAGGGGACAGGGGACACCTCAGCCCTCCATTGGCAAACCCAGCTGATGCCAAAGCGCCTCTGCGTGTCTTGTGCACTCTGTGCCACCAAAACAGTCATATCTGTCACCACCACCTGCTTTGTCCCTCTTCCCCTGCCAGGTCTGCCGTGCTGCCAGCTGCAGCAGGACCCATCACAGGAGCAAAGACAGGACATGGCAGCAGCAGGGATAGCAGGAATGGGAAGGGGACAGTGGATGAAGTCACCAGGATTTCTGGAGGGTGGGCACTGCGTTAGGACACGTGCTGCATCCATGGCAAGGCACAGTATTTTTGAAGAGCAAATCATCATATCATCAGCACTCTCACTGAGACCCCCAGATGATTTTACAGCTTATCTTAGTGCTAATAATAGGCTGTAACTCCCTAAGATGCACAAGCACACAAAGAACCACAGAACCAAAATGTCCCAGCCTTGTGACAAAACTGCCTTTGCTAATACTATTCTTGCAGAACCTTCAAAAGTGGAAGCCAGTAGAGTACCAGTGGCCAGTTGAGCAAGAAAAGCAGAAACTATCCAAATCTTATAAGATGAAGAATGAGAAATGAGCAGTAAAATAGCTTCAGCTCTTGTCCCATCTGATTTATGCTGCTTTAGAGGAAGGCATGGTGAAACTGCCTGATCAAAGGGTGTGGAGCACAAGGAGCTCTCTTGAACTCAGCACCCAAAACAATCCACCCCAACTCCACTGTGTGATGCAGCTTTGGGGAAGAGTGGGCAACTGTGTAAAGGCACTGTAAATGCTTTTGTTGTCATTTCAGAGCACACACTAAAAGTCAAAGAAACATACTGCACCATTACTGATCTGTTGCCAAACACACAGTATGAATTTTGGGTCAGTGCTTTAAATGCCTCCGGCACCAGTCCACCAAGTGAAAGAGCAGTTTATGTAACAGGTAAAAAATATTTTATTCATATGACTTTGTTACCTTCATAGTGAAATTCAAAATCATCTCTGAATTTTATGCCAGTAATGCTTTCTGGGCACTTCCTTTCTTCTGATGCAAGCCTACTGACTGCATGCGAATTCCCTACTTTTATTTGGAGAGCCTATCATGCCAAATGTCCCTGTTTTAGAGTGGAAGAAACAGAAGCAGAGAGACAAAATAACTTATTTAAGTACAAGCATGTATACCAGCTGTAAATAAAGTTCAAGTTTCCTGGTTCTGCCCCATGAATCCCAGCTCTCCTTTTATTGGCCTATAGGTATTTTGTGGATTCACCTATTATTTTCTATTTTTTAACTGCACTTTAGTCTAGGACATTGTGTGAAATCCTGACATCAGATTGAACAAGTCAATGTGAGACATTTGAGGGCTTGTTCCAGATGTCTTTGACATCTCAGAGCAGAGATGCACCTTTATGAGAAAGATAAAACTAATGATAGAAAACAGTTGTGTAATCAGTCTTTATGTTCCTTCTCTGTTTAATTCTCTTGGGACCTTTATA
Organism: Prinia subflava; assembly: GCF_021018805.1. Classification (NCBI taxonomy): domain Eukaryota; kingdom Metazoa; phylum Chordata; class Aves; order Passeriformes; family Cisticolidae; genus Prinia; species Prinia subflava. The sequence continues at coordinate 9,652,934 of NC_086261.1, forward strand.
GTCTAAATGAAATCTTTAAATAGTACAGTCAATCACTCTACCTGCTGTTTATTATCCACTGGGGAAGAAGGTTTCTTTAACTATATAGTATTAGTAAACAACATTTTTCTATTTTTTTATCTTCAAAGCATGTTGTTTGGAAACATCCTCAAGCAACAACTTAGAATTGTTCTTTTGCCTCCTTTTTAGCTCCTTCACCACCTACCATAAAGAATAAAAAGATCCGAAGCTGTGAAAATGCAGCACTGGTGTGCTGGGAATCCAGAGACATTAACCCTGTTGATTCCTACACAGTTGAATTGTCCAAGCTGATAAATGAAGAAAATGATGATATTATTACTGAGTGAGTTATTCTTCTATGGAGCCCATGACCTGTAGAGATGAAACCATTTCAATTGTGTTGCATCAGATAGGACTAAGAAAGGACCCATGACCTTCTGCTGAATTTACATTTACAACCAATCCTCTTAGTAAAATTAGTTGTAAAATGTTAATCAAAAATTACTGTATGAGAATTATGGGTATGGGGAAAGGGCAGAAGCAAATGTAAAAATCTGCAGTCTGTCACAGACTCTCTCTTGCTCTGCTGATAGCTGTACAAGGTAAAATGTTTTTGATTGGTTACAAGTCAAGTTGAGGTGTAATTTCTTCTTTGTTGCTCAGAAAAATAATTTCAAAGGCCTACCTTTGTTTTCCACCCAATCATTTTCCATGGATTTGTTTTCTGTAGATCTATTGTTGGGATCCCTAACTGTGAAGTCCTAATTCACCTTGAGCCAACAGAAAAGTATCACGTCTGTGTCAGAGCCCAAAACCTGGGTGGCTCCAGTGAAAGAAGCGAACCTGTCCTGATACACACCACAGGTACTGTAAGCTTGGAACAACTCCAGCAGCCTGTTGTAGCATCTAATGTCTTAACAGAAAGATTCCTGCTGGTTTCAGTGGCCTCTGGACCAGGTTCTAATCTCTTATATCTAATTACACACCTAGCAACCTTTTAGGAATAGAAAAAGTAACTTCTTGTGACAATAAGTGCATTGCTTTAGCTCTGTAATTTATATTATTGCTGTCTGGTACATTTGATACTTGAAAGTTACTAATTTCTAAGTATTTTAAAAGACAGCGTCAACTCAACGCCCACGTATTGCCAGCTTGCAAAGTACTGACACACCAATGAGGAAAGCTGTAGTGTGATTTTACTTCAGAGATTACCACATAATGAAGCTGCTGCTGGAAATTATGGCTGAGGCAGCACTTTCTAGAGCCATTTAGCAGACATGAGTGCTCACCTTCATCACTGCTGCAATGACACTGCACCTTCACTGCTCATCTCAAATCTCCCACGCCACTCACGGATGTGTTCACACCTTACCTGTGTCTCTTCTGCCCTTACCTTCTGTAAGACATTTGAAAATTGTATTTATTCAGCAAGATGACCACACAATGTTATGTTTCATTAAAAAACCTGTCTGCCACACAGCAGTGACACCACCACAGAAAAGAAATGCTCATCCTTAAATCCCTGGAGAGGAAGATTGTCATTGTGTTACCATCATTTGTGTGTATTCCAACTGCTTAAATCAAACTCAATATTTGAAATTGCCCATTCTGTTTGCACAGCATGTGTTTGTTTTCAGCAGCACATGCCTGTAATTGCCCTGTCATTGTTTGTATTGTATTTGCAATGAAGTAACTTGCAGTTTGATTATAATGATTTCATTTGGGATTACCATGGGGAGATTTATCTTCTCGGAGTCTACGTTATGCAAACAGCTGCTGCAAATTGATCTGTGGGCTGCAAGAACCCACCTCAACACTGTCAATGGCCTTTGATCCTTTCTGGGGTGGATAAACAAGCACCAACTGCAAACAGCAGCTGTGCCAATGGTGGCTGCTCCTCAGGCCCCAGAGTGTCAGATCTGCTGTGTGAAGTGTCCACAGGAAGAAAGGCAGAAGCATTTTTATCCTGGGCTGGATAAAATCCTTATCCTTACTTCTCTGAGGGCTGGTCTGACAAGAGAGGTGCTGAAGCATGAGCGATCCTTTCTCTTCAAACTGTGCCCAGCATTTAAGTGGATGAGTGGGGCCATGGGGCCTTTAAGCCCCCTTTCTCATTTCAGTAATTAAAAATAGATTACCTGAAACCAGACAGTCCATTGCAGGGAGGATCCCCCATCTCTGAATAGCTACTTGCTGCACAATGCCTGCAGCTTTGAGCCCTGCTAGGGTTCAAAACCAGGCTAAGTCTCCTGCTTTTTACAAGGCTGAAACTAAACAGTGTTAAGCTGTAAAACAGCCATTTGTTAGAAAAACTTTAAAAATATGATCTTGTCCTCTCAATGTCACCCACAGATTATTTCTAGAGCATTGATGAATCTTTTTGTGGATCCAAAAATATTTCATCACACCCTTGCTGCAATTCTAATGTTATAAGGACTTACTGGAGTTATCCTCAGGCATTTTCTCTTGCAGGCACCTGCTTCTACCTTAATGAGGACACAGCCCATCCTTTACTGGCAATCTTAGATGATGGATTTACCATTTCATGTGATGAACTGGAAAACCCAGAGTGTGATCTGCCTGTCTATGATAACAGCTTTACAAGGTATTCAAGGGCATTTCAGTTTCTTTGGTTCTTTTAACAGATGCCAGGAAATGTCTAATGGGGCTTTTAGCAGCTCTGATTAATTTTTTGAGTTGAAATCTCTCTCTCCAGCTGCTCTCTGGAACTTGAAAATTACTGCAAGTTCTTAAATAGGATTACAGATGCAGCAGCCACAATTATGTACAAGCCTACTTACATGTCTGGCACACTGAGCTAAATTTGAACAGGTATTTAGGTGCCATAAATGCTAAGGAAAGGAGAGGGATTTAAAAACTTACCTCTTGCTGAAAGATATAACTGATACTATTTGGACCAACAGCTATTACTTTCAAAAAAGAAATAGGCCATTTGCCATTAAAGTGAGAGACTAAGCTTGCCAAAATGCATATTTCCAGACAAAACCACAGAAACACCATATAACCAGGACAGGCATCTGCAGATGCAGGATAATACAAGTCTACAGTTTACTCCCTCCATGGAAATGCAGTGCTACTAGAGGGCTCAGTAGAAAAGAGTTGGGAGACTGGTGATCCTTTTCATTAAAGCCATTTAATGTAATCTTAAATGGGCTTTCATCCCACTGCTATGGGATGCTTTTATGTTTCATGTAAACAGCCAGACTTGGCACTGAACTCACTCAAAGGCTGAGGTTTGGTACCACTATGAACTTGCACAAATCTCCTTCAAATCAAGATACTGAAAAAAACAACTCCAACCAAACAAAACAAACAAACAAACAACCCAAACAAAAACAAAACCCAAAACCAATAAAACAAACAAACAAAAAAAGCTCCCAAGGAAATTATATGGCAAACTCTTCTTTCAGCTCTTCTTTCTGAGGTTTGAGTGGTCTCCTAAGTGGCTGATGTATTTCCTAGCTGCTTCCTCAGAACAGCTCAGGTTTGTCTTGGTGGCTTTGCAGCTCTCATTATTATGGTCATGTTTTATCCACAGATGTTTACCCATCCATTTTCCATCATTCCTTTTCCTTCTCAAGCTGTAGCAACACAGCCCCTCTGAATTCTTATTTCAGCAGCAGCCTTTAAGTTGTCCCCAAGACATTTACATGCCTTTGCAATGAACTGTACACGTCCTGTAAGCAAGTGCAGCTGCAGAGGCAGAGTACAGCTATTGTGCTGTGTGTGCCCATCCTCACACAACAGGCCCTCCAAACGATGAGTGCAGCTCTCTCTCAGCATTGCCTAGAAGAGCTTGGTGTCTGCCAGCAACATCCTTCTCCTTTGTAACTTACAACTTTACACAGTACTGTAGAAACATAAAAGTTGTGTGTGTTTGAAGCCTGCTGTCCCCCTTGACAATGACAGCTAATGCACTGTGTCCTTTTCCTGAGAAAAAGCTGAGGTCTATGCTTACAGGACTCATCTTGCTCTCCTAAGAGTGTTTCAGAAGCATTTGGAGTGGGTTATTTTGCCCAATTTTCTTGCTTTAGAACCTGTATTTTTGTGGACGCATATCTTCAAAGCACCCAGTTCCTTTGACTCCAAGACTGTGCCAGTAAATCAAGCTGAAGGGTCTCTCTGTAGTTGTCTTTGTCCATCTCTGCTAAACAACTTTCAAAAGAGTTATTTTCTGCATGGTTCCTGTCATACGTTTCATGGCACATTACAAGTTCTCCTACCGTGTTCAATTCTTCCTGATCTCTCCAAACACAGTGCAGACAGGTTCCCTCCTCCCCAGCTGCCCCAGGAACTTCATGCTGTTACAGGGCTCAGTTCTTATTGGTGAGTGACGTTCAAAACCCTGAGCCCTTTGGAAAGAAAATGCAGAACCCTTTTTCCCTGCTATGCTGGGGTTCACCAGAGCACTCTCTTTTTTAACAAGCATTAACCTTCCCAGAAAAGCCAGGCACTATGGGATGCTGTTCTCCATCTTCCTGAAGTGCCCAAGGCATTTACTTACACAAAGCTACCCACAAGTAAAACCAGAGGAAGTGTCACAAAGAAACCTTCAGGCTGGGTGTCAGCTCCTCTGTGGGGATTTCATTGGAGTCAAAACTGCACACTGCACTGCTAAGGAGACAGCAGAAGTGGCTTTTGTTTATTGCTATGTAATGTCCAGGAATATACATACCTGAACACACCTTAACACTGTAGAGAGCATTATAGACAGGCCCTGCCAAAACACATATTCCTGTCTGTCTCCACAGATGTATTGCGATCCTGGGCAGCCTGATCCCGTTTCCAGGAAAGCATTACTGGGAGGTGGAAGTTGAAGAAGATACAGAGTACAGAGCCGGTGTGGCTTTTGAGAACACTCCGAGACATGGTTACCTAGGGGCAAACAACTCCTCCTGGTGCATGAGGCACATCATCACACCCTCAAGGTAAGGGCTGTGGAGGCTGCAGGTCTCTGACATGAACACCTCTTACACCTGCAGGCAGGGCAGCAGAGAAGCCAGAGATTTTGTATCAGCTCAGACCAGGCACCAGGGCCTCTGACATTCCACTGCTGTTGGAAGGATACTGCAACACTTAAGCAATTCCTCCTGCCTTTTTAGGGTGTTTAGAAGCATTTGGAGTGAGTTACTTTGCCCAACTTCCTTGCTTCAGAACTTGTGTTTTTGCAGATTTGCATCTTCAAAGTTCCCTTGACTCTGAGAGGGCGCTAGTGAATCAAGCTGAAGGGTCTCTCTTGTGGTACACTGTCTCACTGAAATGAGATGTCACACTGAAACAAGCAGTTGCAGCAATATATCTGAAGAAAATCAGAGTTGCAGAATTTAGCTGTAAACATTACCAACACCAGTGGGAAGACAGGATGTAATCGATCCATGTAATCTAGAAACTATGTATCTGGCTAAATCCAGCTATACCCAACTGGTTTTGATCTCTGTCCTGCCTATGGAAGTATGTCCTACCTGCCTGCAGAAATGCCAGCTCCCCTCTTGCCTCAGCTGCACTGCTGGCTCTCCCCTGAACACTGGTACATTAACATCACTGCCTTTGGCTCCCATGAGCAACCTGGGCACCTGTGTGCACAAAGTGCTTCCCTTTGAGAGCTGCCAGGGTGCCTTCAGCTCTTGTGCTTGTTTTTCTCACCTGCAGGCACAAGTATGAATTCCTGCACAGCGGGATGACACCTGACATCAGAATCACTGTTCCCCCCAGAAGGATTGGCATCCTGCTGGACTACGAGAACTGCAGACTGTCCTTTTTCAATGCAGATATTGCCCAGCACCTTCACACATTCAACTCACACTTCCAGCATTATGTCCACCCCTGCTTTGCACTGGAAACACCTGGCATCTTAAGGATACATACTGGAATTACAACACCCCCATGGACTGCCCTGCCATAACCTGTGTTCTGCAGCTACCACATCTATGTGTAACCTGCCCTGAGCAATGTCCTCTTTGAGCATTAACTGCTCCATCATACTCCCTATAAACCTGCTGTTTTCCCCTAGTAGGAGCAAAGAAACCCTGACCCAAACCAGCTGCCAAACCTGAGCCCCTAGGAGTTTACATCCTCTTGGGAATGATCTTAGCAAAAAGCCACTGTGCTCACAAGATCCATCAGCATCCCAGAACTGTCGTTAGAAATGGATACCATCCTTCTCAGAGGTGATGCTGGCACCACACAGCACTGGCAGCTGGGTCACCCCAACACCCACTAGGGAACTCCCCAGTTCCAAAGCAATCATTAATTCTACTCCTGAGTCTACTCAAGAGCTAAAACTCCAAGAAAAACAAAAATAGCAAAAGGCATAATCACTGTACAGCTGCTGGAGCTGAAAACACTCCAGCCATGAAACTGATCTCCCAATCAAGTGTTCTTGTTGCTACATGAAGTCTGTGACACAAGATAATCAGATATGCCTCCCCTGTGTGTGAACTGTTAGTGCCTGCATACCCAGTGAGGCTTTCTGCAATACCCAAGCCTGCACTTCAGTCTCAAATATAAGCCATTTTTACAGAATGCTTCTAATTCATTCACCCTGGGAAAAAAAAAGACAGGCTTTTTGCAGTGCTTGATTGCCCTTATAGAAAAACATAAAGCAACATTTTTAGGTGCTTCTTTATAGCCTTGCTCACCTCCACTTGGGTGTATCCTCCCTCCACTCAGACTTCTTCTCCCCCTCAGCACTGAAGAACTGCACTCCAGTGCCTTTAAAGCTTTGGGTGTCCAGTGAGGCTGGAAGGACTCTGGCACAGCATGCAGTTGAGACATCCTTGTTTGGGTTTCATTTTCAGACACCAATCAAGACAGGCCCTGCCTGTCAAGCAGGCTTGGCCACCTCTCAACAGCCTCATCCATGTATGTCAAAACTACCTGAACTCAATCAAAAGTGATTAACAGAGAAACTTTTCCACAGATTTATTGTACATTCATTACAAAAATCATCAGTTCCAGTTTCCATTCTAGGAAATCGCCAGGAACAAGCAGTGGCCTCTACAATATGCAGGGTCTCTACAAATAAACGCTGTTGGCAAAACTGAGGAGATTTTACATAGAACTGTGTGTCAAAAGCTCGTCTGTTCTTTCTCAGCTTTTAAAAAGTCTTGCCAAAACAGGCCCTTAGAAACTACAAAAACAGGAGCTGAGTATGTTGCTACAGCAGTGATTAGTACCATCTGCTCTTGGTTCCAAAAGCCTCAGAAGATGTGTTTAGCAACACTGGCTACACCAGCACAGGGTCATTTCTTGACCTATCAGGAATTAGGATATTTTCAGGGCAGAAAATGTTATGGTCACTTTGTCAGACCTGCTGTAAGCAGGCCAGAGACTTTCAGTTGCTTTGTCTGCCAGGGAGCAGAGCAGCTTGTGGCTATGTGAGCCCTGCATGGCCATCCCAGGGAACAGCAGCTCTAGGGTACAGCTCCTGTGCAGGGGACTCAAGTGGTGAGGAAGCAACATTCTTTGCTTTAAAATGTACTCCTTGACTCTGGGTCTAGCTTCTGCCAACTGGAACATGTTTTACCCCTATTGGCCAAAACCTGAGAGCCCCAATCTTATTTTCAAGTAGGTACCTGAAAGAGTGTAACATACAGGTATCAGTGCAGAGGTCTGAGGACATCTGAACCTCCAAACAGAGCCTCTAACACACAAAGGCTGCTGGTGAACCCACGATTCCACTCCCCACCACCAGCTTTCTCCTCAAGTGTTTAAACCGCAGCTGTAACCTGGCAGAACACTTTCTAACTAGTGAACTGAACTGGCAAATCCCCAGGATCTCACAACCCTCTCACTGGACTGTGCAAGGGCAGATTTTCTGAGCCAAATGCGAGGTGCTCAGTCACCCTGCAGTGGGACTCCACAGGGACCAAAGAGCTCCGTTGTTACGCTGCCAGCTTGGTGAATGTCCTGGAGATTCAGGCCGGGTGAGTACAGAGCAGTCTGCTCAGGAGAAAGAGCCCATGGTCACCACCAGGCACGGCACAGGACAGCTGGGGCACTGACAGAACTATCTGAAAGAAAGAACAAATATGCAGTAATTGGCTTCTAGGTTAAAAACAGTAAGGGAAATGAGTTTGTATGTTTCTGTTTAATAAAAGCTTCACCTGTTGGCACTTACTCAAGCTTTTCCTCCCTTAGGAATCCAAACCCCATCATTTAAATATTTATACAGCAAAGGAAACTTGACAACATGTGTTTCTTAGAACCAGCTGTTGCTCTGAGCAATCTCTACATAAATTCTTTACAGGGAGGCCACCACTTCCACTGCAGAGGTCTACTCAGCTTTTAGTTCACACCAACCCTGTGTGTCCCTGTATTCAGTTTATTCACCAGGTGTATTCAGTCTATTGGAACTCTGCGTATAGCACTCAACTTGGAGAACTGTGTTGAGCTGTTGATCTGAGATCTGTTTCTCTGCACTGAGAGGTATCTCAGATGAGGCAAAACCAGTTCTTACCTCTGGCCCGTATACAGGAACTCTGGCTGAATTACATCATGTGGTAGGGCAACAGTCAGTTAAAAATCAATTGTCCTTTTCTCTAATATTATGTGCTGTAAGCTGCATTTTTCCTGGTACCTGTTGTGGCTTTTTCTTCCTGTTCCTTTTCCTTATGGGCATTTACTGGCACACAGCAAAACCTGTCCTCTGCAAATGACAGGTGCTCATGCCTAAAGCTCTGGCTTTGGCCAGCTGAAGCCCACAGGCAGTCCTCATGTGCAGCAGGATCCATGCATCCCTGCAGGACCTGCAGCATCAGGAACTGCCAAAGGACAGGACACTGCCTACCATGCCTCTCCCAGCAGCTAACTGGGGACTTTGCCAGGGCTGCCCAAACCCCTTCAGGGCGGGCCAGAGGGATCCCTTTTTCCAGTTCCCTGTGATTTCAAATTCACGCTGTTGCCACTGGAGGGCATCACGGGAAGCCCGTTCAGAAGGCCACACTGGTGTCACGCAGGTTTCTAAGGCTGAAAACAGTTTTCAAACCCGTTACCGTAATCGAAGGCGTGTCCAGTGTCCCTCCTCACCCAGTGCTGGAGCCAGGAACAAAGGGCCTGTGAGCAATTACACAGGTGAGACATGTCAAAAGCATAAATACCAGAGACAACACAATGGCCCTGAAATATGGTTTAATGTAGATTTAAAACAAACACACCCAACCTTTTACTACAGAAACACGTGAGTTTTAACTTGCTCTCTCTCACTGCCATTGAAACACTGTAGGTAGATCAAGTAGGTCCTGGCTTTTATCTCACAGGCAGGCCTTGTTCGTCCACCATTTAATTTAGGAGGATAGTATCAGTGGAGTCAATATAGTGCCACTGGCTCCACTTTCTTAGTCCTCCAGAGGAACCTTCACAAGAAACTCCTGAAAAAAAACCAACTCAGAACAGACTGAGTCCTCCTAAAGCAGACTGCAGAGCCCAACCACTCAGCCAGGAAGGCAATTCCCTGTTCCTGTCTCCAAACTCAGCTGAATCTTTGTACTGCCCATGTTTCCCGACAGTAACCAGTATCACTGAGCAGCACACAGCAAAGCAACCAGGGACCATGCAAAGGCGAGGCTTTGCTGCTTCCTGTTCAGACTGCTGCAGTCCTGGGCCAGTCCAAAACACAACGCTGCCTTTGAACTGAACTTTTTCTCCATCACCTTTATGGCGGTGTGCTCAGTTGCCAAAATGTGCTGAGACTCAGCTGTCCTAGCCCACCTAACCTTTAAACCTTTTCCAAACAGGCCTATTCTTTAAACTTTAGTTGCTCTGATGGAAGCGATAACTGAGATCTAAACTGCTTCTACAAAATGGCTGTAAGGGGCTGCGCCCTCCGCCGAAAGGGTGCTCATCCCACAGCTGGAGCTAAATAAAAGCTGAATAAAATCCAGACGCAAAGCTATGGCTTAAGCAGCCCCAGAAAGGCTGCAGTAGTGGATCCCGGGCTACCCCACAAATTAACACGAGGAGCAGCCCCTCCCGGGCGGCAGCGGGCCCGGGCAGCGCTTACCTGGGCCGCGGGCGGGAGCGCCTCTTCACGGGGCTCCCACGCGGGACGCGCATCGCGGCGGCAGCTCCTGCACGGGGCCACAGCCGGGAGCGGGAGCCGCCCGGGCCGCACGGCGACGGGGCCCTTCCCTGTGCGAGCCAGCCCCGGAGGCCGTGCCCGAGCCCCGCCGCTGTCCCGCTGCCGGCCGGGGCCAGCCCAGCCCGCCGCGGGAGGAGCGCGGCCGGGCCCCGGCGCTGCCCCACAGCCCCTCGTGGCGCCGCCATTTCCCGCGGCGGGCGGGACTCGGCCCGGCCGGCCCTGACAGAGGGCGGGGAGAGGGCGGGCGCTGCCGGCCTTTCTTCCTTTGCTTCCTTCCTTCCTTCTTTCCCGCCTTCCTTCCGTCGCCCGTGCCGAGACGGGGAGATGTCTCTCGAGGTTCCCCCGGGCTGGGAGCTCTGTTCCCGCAGCGCTGGCCTCAGTAGCGCAGCCTTTCCCCCAGACATTACGGGCCAAGCCGAGCTCACCACGCTCGGCGCCCACTCGAGCCCTGCCTGCCCTCAGCTGGGCCATGGAGCGGCTTCCCCAGTGATGCCTCCATCCGCACACAGCTGAATTGTTGCCTCCAGCAGCCACAGTCCTGTGCAGCACCTGCTGTGCTTGTCCATCCCCATTCCTTCCCATAATATGTGCTTGATCCTGGAGACTGAAGCACGAGAATAACACCGGCTGCTAGCAAGGCTGAGGAAGAGCCACCAGCTCCCAGCAGCTCCTGGTCTCCAGCAGCAGGACTGGGGCTGGACAAAGCTGCAGTTTCCCATCCGCAGATGGGCATTCCACAGCTCCCGCATCATCTGCACGGGCGCCCTCATCCAGGCTGGGCTGGGTCACAACTAACATGTTAACTCCCTTCCCTTGGAGGTATTTTGCAGCCTGTTGAATACACTCTAATTTTCTCTCAATCTCTATAAACAAAAGCCCTTTACATTCCCTCTCTGATACTGGAAAGGGAATCACCAGGTGGTGCTTGGGGCCAACCCAACACCTCCTGCCTTGTGCCCCTGTGCTGACGGAAAGCTGCAGCCAGGCTGCTGTAATAGTATGGAATAATAACTATGTATTGTTCCTGTGCAGTGAGAGTCAGATATATTTCACGATCTGTGTAACAAAATGCTTGATGAAATAAATATTTTGGCTCCCATCCATGGAAGCATGTAGCTTACAGTGAGGATTTATTAAGACCAAAATTTCTGAGCATGCCCAAAGAAATGGCTTATATTGACATACAGGAAAGGACATCTATGAATCAGTCCAACTTCCTCACAGCCTGTCCAACAGAAAAAAAAGCCTTTGTTTCAAGTGGACAATTTAAAATTCAGCATCATCAGGTTACAACCTGTTCTGTTGCTTTGTATTCCGCTGTGCACTAACCTTAGAGTTCATATCTGGCTCTTATAAGAGATAAACCAAAAGGTCAAAGGCAGACAAAAATTACAAACACCTATATAAACAACTGTTTAAATTAGAAACTGATGGTGGGGGTTTGATTAGTTGGTTGTTTTGCTCCAAATGGAAAAGCAGACATTGGCTTTTGGGCCCTGTGGTGCTGTCTCAGTCCCTCTGTGTTTTGCACATCGCAAATATCTCATGACTGGGTGGGCACAGTGGCAGAGCAGTGACAGCAGGCCTGTGTGGGGCTTTCTCTGCCTGCAGCACAAGAAGAAAATCTGAGCTCAAGGGTGCATCTGATCAGAAGAGGTGGAAGTTGGTCTTTATTTTGCTCAGCCACAGCTCTGTGGCATTTCAGGTACACTCTATAATAATGGGACCATACATTTGCAACCAGATTTAGGACAGACTTCCTTCAGAAAGACAAAATTATCTAAGAAGTGGATCTATGGGTAAGAAGTAACACTCATGAGGCAGATTATGAACAGAGCTAAGCCAGTAGAAGTAAGTATAACTTCACCAAATTCAATGCATTGGGAAGGACTTTTACTTGTAAGTTCCAAAGTGGGGCTACTGATAGGCAGATGGAAGAAATAAAACCCCAAATTCAAAGTCCCCCTTTTCAGATCACCTTCTACAAACAGGACTGACTCTTGTTAAAACAAAAGTAACACAAATAACACTTTGTTAATACCTACTGAGCCAGACTTAAACATGTCACTGATATTTACTTAACAAACATTGTTACATATGTACTCTGTTGTGGTTCCAAGAGCACTTGTTTATTTAAAACAGCTTATTTTAAAACAAGGCTTTGGGTTGTTTGTTGTTGGGGTTTCTGTGTGGTTTTTGGTTGGTCGGTTGTTGTTTTGGTTTTTGTTTGTTTCTGGCATGATAGAACAGCTAAAACTTTGTGCTTTCTGACCTTGCCTTGTCAGAGACCTGTCATAACAGGGGACAGCACACTGGCACGGAGTCTGCCAGCGTGGATTTTGAGGGACTGGGAGAGGCTGCTCGCTTTTAGGGCTTGGTTGTCAGGTGAGGAGTACTTCACTCTGCTCTCACAATGTCCTGAAAACTGCCTGTATTCAAGCAATTGGAGCCTTTCTCCCTCACCAACCCTGAAAGCCGTGTCTGATGTTAAGGATGCCATTCCCAGCCCAGTCCCAGAGGGGTGGCTGGGTGTCTTGCTGTTCCTGAGCACTCACATTCCCGCTGTATCCTTCAGTGTCCCTTACTCACGGTAAGCAGAGCCTGAGGCAGCCAGCACCACCAGCCTGGGGACAGTGCTGGCACTCTGTGCCCACTGGTGGCATTCGGCTCTCCCAGGAGCGTCACCAAGCTCGCACACGGTGGGGTGGGAGCACAAAGCTCTGACCAGCATCTCTGAAAAACACCAGAGACAAACCCTTAGGAAGGGACCTGCTTTCTACATGTCTCTTCCCATTTTTTGGCAGTCAGCAGGATCCCGGCCAGAGCCCTCAGCAGCAGCCAGGCAGCCCCAGCACTGGGCCAGGGCTTGCCATGGCGTGGATGCCCACAAGCCCCTGTGGTTCCCTGCAGCTCGTTTCACCTGTGAAAGGGCTCTGTGGGTCTGCTTGTAAAGCTTAGGGAACTGTAAAGGAAAAATTTCATTTTCTGGGTAGAGGAATATCACAAGAAAAATAACTTTTTATTTTTAGGAAAAAAGGAACAGTTCTTGCTGGAAGTAAAAAGCAGTATTCCTCACCTGTTTTGCACTGCAAATACCAATAAAATCTTATCAAACATATTCCATTTCATCTTCAGGCTGAAGACAAAGCCATACCTCCTCCCCTGAGCTGGGGAGCTGCAGGATCACCAGGTTGACGTCATTCTCCTTGGTGATAAAACATGCTGCATGCTGAACTTGGCACTCAGCATGCTCAGGTTGAGCTAAGAGCTAATGTAATGAACTCTGGGGAAGGATTTACATCAAATACCACTCTGGAATATTAAATACAGACAGGACCAACTTCTCGCTTGAATAATTACACACTGGCTAAATTCCTTCTTTTGTTTCAAAGACAGGAATCACCTTTCTGGCTTCCTCTTGAAAATCGTATATATTGGTGCACTATTTCACTACCTGTGTAATACAAGGATGAAGTAATTTCTGTTAATTGCCATGGGCTGAACTAAGACGAGTTTCAGCTCTAGCAATGACTCTTGCCACTCGACAGGGGGAGCAAGCAACCAAGAAAAGGCATTCAAATTCCATCAAGCGTCCCCAGCTGCTTGTGCTTGCTAACAAAACCTCAAAGGCAGAGGTGCCTGGGAACACTCCTGAATTTCACTTTGCGTGTGGGACTACAGTACCAAAGACCTTGCACACATATCCCACTGCCCCAGCAGCACTGCAGTGCTCACAGGCTATTTCAGTTAACTGTGTTTGTATTCTCCTTCTGCCTGTGGATACCAATGTAAGGCTTTCAGCCATTATCCAGGCTTTTGGGTCAGAAAGAAAAAGATTTTCTTATGGTAAAAGCTGTAGTAAGCAGCAAGAGTCAGTTTGAAAGGCAAGGTTTAGTCCCAGCATTATGGCCGTGTGTTTGAGTGATGTTCAGCCAGTAGAAGTTAAAGGAAAAGCTCCTAGCAAATGAGCTAAGAAAAATGGAAGTAGAGAAGGTGGAAGAGAGGGGGGAAAGTGTAACATGAGAATACCAGAAGACTATTTCCTGGCGTAACACTTATTGTTAAACCACAGGCAGGGCTTGAAGATCCAGGACTTCAAAGATATATAGAAGCCTCAAAGCTCCTTTGCTTCATGGCTCTGGGTTCCCTGGCCTTTCCTAATTCAGTTGCCTTGCTAAAGAGGCAACTACCATTGCTTCACAGGGTTTGCAGAGCTGAGTCCACTGAGGTTTGCATAGGAAGTGTGGGAGGAAAGTATTAAAGATATTAAACAAGTGGAAAAAAGCAAAACATGAGACACTTTGCCCAACTAACCTTCATAGCAGGCACCAAGAGAAAGCATTCAGTGGAATTAAGCCACAGCCCTTTGCCCACAGAGCCAAAGCTTCAGCAAAAACCATGTGAAACTCCTGGATATCCCCTTTGTTCTGAACCAGCAGCACAGGGACATGGCAGCAATTTAAAAGCTTGTTTTCTGCATCTAAACATCATGTCAGGACAAACTGCACTCCATCCTGCTATCATTTAACAGCACCCCTGGGACCCCTGTACCTTGGAGGCATGATGTCACACATCAGCAGAGAGATTATTTGTTTGGAAGCTTGTGAATAGCTCTGAGACTTCATTTCAAAGCACTCCTTGCAGAGTCGTGACTCAAACCCTTCTGGTCTCACTGAAGGGCACAACTGACAACTGTTTGCCTGTGCTGTTTCTCAGCGCCCAGCAAGTGATTATTAGATATCTATTATCCTTTCTTCTCTTTTATGCAGGAATGGCTTTGCTATTGCTTAATTCCTTCATGTTCAAGACAGATTTTCTTAAGTGTTTTATCAATGATTTCTCTACTGACACAAGCAGAAACACCCAGACAAAAAGACACTGCAACAAAAAACAAGGCATTCATTCCATTTCAGGTGATTTTTGATTTATATAAAGCAGTATGAAAGCCATCTTCAGACCTGTGATAGGGCAGCTCTGCATACCACCTATCTGGTTTCTCCTTTTGTCAAAATAAGCAATTACTACCCCAAATTTTATACAAGGGAAAAAGATATTCATCTAGGACAATTTGCTGAGAAGTCAACATTTTTTTTACCAGATCATAATAGTTCAGATTCACTTGGAAGCATCAACAGTGATACCCAGGTTTAGAAGCAGGATTACCTGATAGAAAATATACAGCATGGAAAACAGAGGCAGTCATTCTGACATTTAATGCTGAATTGTTGAACCTTATTAAGTTTTAAAACACAAAGCTTTAAACCAAAGCCCTGGAGATGCATAAAGGACCTCTCCTTCATCATATCTACATTGGAATTTACTCTTGTATTAGCACTAAAGCAAGAATAAATGAAAAGGGCAGACACTGTGTAAGACTGCCAGCCTAACTGAAATTTGGACCATTTCAATCACACTCAGTTTATTCCAGTGCTCTCCCTTCCATGGTGAAGGACCATCAGTAAAGCCATTTCTGTCCCCAGGAAGTTCCATCACTGAGTGACCATTCAAAAAGCTGGAAAGGGTTCAGAGCACAGGGCCTGTGATGTTGCTGTGTAATCTTGGAGAATAAAGGAAGGGGATCTGGAATGGCTGAAGCATTTGCAATGGGATCCAAAGAATCAGCATCCTGGAGCAGTGAATATCAGGTTAGAGCTATTACTGCTCCCCAGCCAGGCCCTTCACAGTGCATGGGCAGCCTGGAATCACCCCACGGAGCAGGCACAGCCTCACAGGGCACAGAAGGCTTCAGAGGGGTGGCTTGGAGAGAAGCTCAGTGGGAAGAAGGCAAAGATCAGTCATCATGGTTCCAGATTTTAATTATAATCTATCCTTGGCAAATTTAGATGGACAGGAGAGTGAACAAAGCTGCAGTAGCTGAAAATCAGTGTTTTATGTTAAGTGAAATTACTGTACACCAATATGGACATAAATCTGGCTTACAGAGAGGGTTAATTAGCACGGTTCTACAGTCCAAGTAACAGAAATAAAGAAGGAGTGTGAATTTGAGGGAATTAATCATATTGATCACATCTTTTCAATGATGATGCATCAGGCATTTTTATAGCAGATGAAATTAATTGGTTTTTACCATATATTAATATAACCCAGAATATTAACTATGCTTATGAAGAAATTTTTTTTCTGGACAGTTCTGTCTAATATCTTTATTGAGGATGTGGACGAGGGGATCAAGTGCACCCTCAGTTTTCAGACCACACCAAGCTGGATGGGAGTGTTGCTCTGCAGCAGCGCTCTGTACGGGGCACTGGTGAGGCCACACCTCGAGTGCTGTGTCCAGTTTGGGCCCCTCATGACAAGAAGGACATTGAGGTGCTGGAACACGTCCAGAGAAGGTAAACAGAGCTGGGCAAGGGTCTGGAGCACAAGCCTTGTGAGAAGCAGCTGAGGATCCAGGGATGTTTAGCCTGAAGAAAAGGAGGCTCAGGGGACACCTTATCACTCTCTAGAGCTACCTGAAAGGACATTGTAGCCAGGTGTCCTGCAAAGAAACAAGAGATAGGACAAGAGGAAATGGCCTCAATTTGCACCAGGGGAAGTTTATATTAGATATTAGGAAATTTCTTTCATTTGAAGGGTTGTCAAGCATTGAACAGGCTGCCCAGGGCAGTGGTGGAGTCACCATCCCTGAAGGGATTTAAAACATGTAGATGTGGCACTTGGGGACATGATTTAGTGGTAGATTTGGCAATGCTGGAGGAACAGTTGGACTCCATAATCGTAAAGGTCTTTTCCAGCCTAAAGATTCCATGGTTTTTTACCTGCAGACAAGTCTCTGGGCCCACATGCTCATGCCCACACTTCCTCTCCCATCCTCACTGCAGCACATAAGTGGAGGAGATACTGATGGTGTGATGCAATTTTCCTCTAAGGGAGACACAGGAGCCTGCAAGGAACAGAAGAGATTAACACCAGGTAGCAAATTACAGCTGGTTAAAATAGATGCAGCATAGGGAAATACAATGTAATACTGCCAGGAAAACTGTCAGCCAACTCTTCCTGTCCTTGCACGTTCCCTGTGAAAACAGGATACTTGTTTTATTGTGCCTTCAATGAAAATACATCTGCTCCTTCAGCATTGATTGTAGAACCTCTGGAAGAGTGATTAGAGAAGCTCCTGTCCTACTACTGTCAGTGAGACAATGGCACAGGCTGGGCACTCCTCACAGGATCTGAGCCCCCTGGCTTCAGCAACATGCACACAACAATGAACTAAATGGAATTACGAAAGGGAATTCCCTGTCCCAACAGCATATAACCGAATTCTGAGTAGGTAAAGAGATCACACAAGCAGGGTAAGGGCAGAAAGGCATGACAGGAATAAATGGGGATAGCCCATCAGTCTCCCTGGCTCGCAGAGGAAGGAGGAACACAGGAGCAGGTAACACCTGGAGAGGTCACCTCTGCCTTTCTTACCTAAGGCTGCTACTGCTGCAGTCCCTGAACTGTTCCATCATCCATCTCTTCCCAGCTTCTGCTTTTCCAGGAATGGTTCAAAATGTCTCTAAAGTCCTCTGCAGTAACGAGTCAGCTGCTCTTTCAGTGCCTTTAGATGCCTTTCTGTTGACTGGGAAGGCTGACAGGATACTCCTCGAGTCCCTCATGGAACACAGCCTGACACTGTGTGCAGCCGCATGAGACTTGTCCAAGGGTGCACAAGGGTCTGGTGGGCTTGCCAAGGGCAGGCCACAAACACAGGGCCAGCTACATACCACCTTTATCACCTTTATGCCAGTTCAACCCCCTCAGCTTTTCCCTGCCCCAGACAAAAAGTATTCTAGTTATTTTTGAAAGAATTTCATGTGTTTGTTAGTCTGTGAACTATAAAGTGAATACACATTTCAAATGAAATGGGTACGACTTGACACTTCTTAAAATATACATTTTATTATTTTCTGGTAGTTGCTATGAAGGTTTCATTCAAATTGGAAGGTACACAGCCTTTACAAACTTCTTGAGTTAAAGGTTTTTGTTGGTGGTTTTATGTTCTCTTTCTTTTACGGCAGAGGAAAATGCATTGGCTATAAAATGTTGAAATTCATTAGATGCTTAGTATCACCTCTTCATATATGCTGTGGAATGCTTTGTAGAAATACTATATAAAATAAGGCAGACTTTAACAGGGAATTCAGTCATAAAATGTCATGGGAGAAGACAAAGAGCCCCAACATATTATTATTTTTATAGCCAAGAGAAGATCAGGTGGTCCTCACTGGTTTGTGGGAGAACTACTGCAGTTCTGGTGCTCAGACAGTATACAGTTCTTGTTTATTCTACTATTCTCAAGTGAGATCTTTTTAATAAAACTTATTTTAATTAACATAAATCAGACAATATTTAAACATACACATCTATCCTTACAGTGCAATAAAAATGTATCATTGTATAGTATTTTGTATTTGCATTATGAAAATAAAAGGTCTGTACATCAATTAAATGTATATTAATGAGTATGAATCATGTAAATTTATAATGCATCTAAAGTTGGCTTTGGCTTTTAAGTATTTATAAATTCATAGAAAATATTGAACATCTAACAAAATAAATAAAACATAACATTTTAATCATAGATGCTAACGATCAACCTCAAAAATTCTTGTGTTTTTACATTTGCTACTAAATTTCTTAAGGAGAACTCACTTTCAGTAGTGCTCAGAAGTGAATGATTGCACCTTCTGTGATGTGAAAAAATACAGTACATCTATTTTTCATAGATCAAAAATTCTTTCATAGACAGTTGCATTTTAAATGTCTGATTGTTCTACATAACTGTCTTAAGTGCTTATAAAAAGCATGTAGCTTTCTCATAAAAGCTGTGAGTCTCTATTAACAGACAAACTTCTAGTGACTGTCCTTTATATGAGGATTCTCTTCAAGGTCTTCCAGCTTCCTGTGCTGGTATGAAGGTATCGCAGGAGTATGTTCATGAAAAACCCTCTTCAGTACAAGTCCTGCAGCAATCCAGTGTAATTCCCCTCGGTGGCCTTACTCCATCCGAGTCCACACATGGTACTTTGTGGAAGTCAACTGCTGACCTCGTGTTCTCTTGAATGTGAAAGTTCCCCAAGTGCATGGGCTAGCTTTACTGTAATACTGAAGAGACCAAAACAAATCAGATAAAAGTGAGCTTGAATAAATATGCATCTGGCTAGTGAATGACACCATGGTCTGACTGCTATTCTGGTGGTGGTCGGAGGACTCGCAGGTTCCTTCCATCCAGTCCTTTCCAATATTTAATGTTATTATTCAGATGCTCCATCAGATTTGGCAGGTCTGCAAATGCTAGGGAAGAAAGGTCAGAGATTATTGAGTTTGCAAAACTGAAACAGTCACAGATTTTGTCTGCTCAAGTCTTACTTGAAATGTCCAGGCAACTGTGTTAAGTAGAAAAGCTTGAATCTGTCATACTGATGCTTGAAATAGTTTTGGCTGTATAGCTCTCACCACTTGTGTAGCACTCAGGCCACTGAGAACTGTTCTGTAAATCTACTTAATACTGGTATTGCAAGTCCCAGCAAAGGAACACAATTTTCCAGGAGGGGCATAGCTAATTATGGTTGTAATTATCCTGCCCCATCAAACCTTAGTCACATGTCATAATCTGGCCTTCAGGAGAGTCACATTTCTGACCACTTTTACCACGGAGGCAGCACTTGGAAGGAAACAGCTGCTCCCCCAAGCAGTTTCCAGACTGTAGAAATTTGCCTTGAAGAATGACCAATATTAACATGGATAAAATTACTGTGCTCAAAGAGCTATCAAAGAGAATGTGTTCTGTTCTCCATTTAGAGAGAAGCAAGTTTAAAAAGTTAAAGATTGCCTGAATCTAGTATATTAAAGACAAGCCATGAGAATTGCTTGTAGCAATACTTATAAGCAATAAAGACATTATTAATCTTACTTGAACTGCAGGAATCTTCCCTTTTCTCTCCCTTTATTTAGGAGCCATAAAAAAGACATTTTGTATCACAGCAGTTTCAAATTTTCACAAGATGGTCAGATCAGGAAACAGCAGAGTTTTGCTTACCATCCCAGGCATCAAACATATCAATAATGAAGTAATCAATGAATGATAATTGGGATTTGGGGATGCTGCAAGTATTTCTGTCAAAAACTGGCATCACAACAGGTAAACCTTGTCTCCTTTCTTCATCAGTCTGCAAAAAACATTAGTGATTATTCATCTAAGACACACTCTGTTAATGGCTTCTTTTAGCAAAAGATTGTTTGGCAACTGACTAGAGCATGAATCTAAATCAAAGGAGGAACTGAATAAATCTGAAACAGCAGCAACTTAATCTTAAGTACCTTGTTGCTCAGTTTCAGCAAAACAGCAGACAAATAGTGCCTTGCAGTGTTTCCCAAAAAGGATATATTTACCTTCTGTATCTGCACACAAGCTGACCCTAAGTAACTTCACATATTACCAAGTTATGACTGCTTTGGACCTAAGAGCTGCTCAACCATTTTCAGTCTCTGATGGAAGCTGTGACCTGTCCCATTCAGACATGGCAAAGCACCTTTTTTATTCCCTTGCTCCTTGCTTGGGGTGCCAGATTCCAACTTCAGTGTTTGGTCTGTCATCTGTAATAATGACTGCCCTCTCCTTTTACACATCTTCCTAAACCTTGCCTCAGCACAGTGTGCTGAAGGCTTACAGCATTTCTGGAGTGAGTGCTGCTCCCATCCACACACTAGAACCTGATGATCCTATTCCCGAGCAAAGCCAGCGTGTGGGTACAGGAGGCATCCTTGCTCTGCTCATGTGATGGGAGTGCATTTGCACACAAGGCTCAAAAACCCCCGTTCCAAACTGAACAACTTGAAAGCCTAAATTTTTCAGAAACCGCACAATAGAAGTTGTCAACTATCATCTCTCTGAAGGCATCTAGTTGTGTGTTGGCATGAGTAATACCCATCATTTAAAATTTAAAGGTTATTATTTTTTCCCATTACATAATGCAGCCTGAGATATTCTGTGGCACTTCTCCTCCCTTTTCAAGAGATGCTCACCTGCAGTTTCAGCAGGCTGTTTTAGCTGCCTTACCTGTGCAAAGTACTCCTCAGAGATGCGCCCGGCCCATTCTATGCACTGTTCTCTGGGTCTGCATGGATTGGAAATGTCAGCACACTTTATCAACATGCGTTTGATAAGGATACGGTTTTCAGGAGACCTGAGAACAGTTTTGATTGACTCTCCATCACCATTATTCTGTAACATTTAAGAATTAAAAACAATCCATTAGCAATGTCTCCATGCACTAACTCAAAAGCTGCTGTGCTTTGGGAATGCTTTCAGCACATCCTACAGGGATCAGTCCTGCTACTGGCTACCAGATTTGCTGTCTAACTCAATTTATAGGTGGATTATGAAAGGTAGCCACAGCTCTGAGCTAGCAGTTTCTGGATTCAGTCACTGTCTTTGTGACAGATCTCTTGAGCATCTTTGGGCAAGTCATCTAATCCCTCTATTCCTTATCTCCCTCCTCAAAAGTGTGGAGAGGATCAATTCATCACTACACACATAGTGATGAGTGTAGGCAGAAAAATGTAACTCTCTGCTCAAACCCAAGGATTAATGGACTTGCACTTTAAGAGTGGAATAGCTGGTTTGAGAAGAGGGACTGACCCCGAGATGCAAGTCACTCTTGGCACACAAACCCCATCAGTGTTCATCAGACCCCAATCACTCTGACAGCACTGCTACAATTCAGAGAGTCAGATCCCACGTTGCCTCCCAGGTATATTCCTCATTCCCTTCCCTTGCTGACTCTTTAAGGATGATAGGTACAGGAGTTTTCAACGCTGTCTACACAGAATAGAAATTCTTTGAAGCAAGGAACATACAAGATTTCTCTGGCACCTAACAAGGTCTTGCTCTACAGTCAGAGCAGGGAATAAGTAACTAACAATAATGACAATAATAATGTGCTACCAGTTCCTGCAGTGTTTTGTACAAAGAGGGAGATACAAAGCAGCAGAAACATTCTGACCTTTTATTAAGTCAGAATGAGCATGACATTTTTCAGAAGAAAATTCTTGTTGGGAAGAAAGTTTTTCCTAAATGAAGAAACTGACATTAATAAAAAAAATTATTTCATGGTATAGAAATGGCTCAGAAATACCAGCTCCACAATTGTCACTAAAATGAGATGCCCACACCAATTATTTTCCCTCATTTTTAGGTACGTGGAAGAGAAAAAAGAAGAAACAAAGTGAGACATATGCACCTCCAAATGCATTAAAAAATTGTATTTTATATAAATAAAGCCAACTTAAAGTGATGGAAGCTCCAGAAACACAAGTATGGAAATTAGGTATGGAAAATTAGAGATTGTTCAGTTACAGATAGTAGAGAATATCCTAGTAGATAAACCACTAGGAATCAAGAAAGGATGTTCACCCCTGAGATCTGTTCAAACCAAAGGCACAGTTCTACTTGCTGGATGCAGATGTCTTGGGAATAAAATGTGTTAAGTGTGCTTAGTCCCAGCATCCTGCTCAGAGTGCAGAGGTGTCTCTGCATGTCAGATGTTGGCTTCCTGTTATAGCTGAGGTGACATCATAAGGGGAAATGGGAGGATAAAGGATGCTGAAGCTGGAAAGGATTTTTTTCAATTTATGAAACAAAAGCAGAAAGGAAACAAACAGAGCAACTTCTCAGCATGGCTCTTTGAACAAATTTGTATAAAAATAATAAATTAAAAAAACAAGTGGAATTGTCCCATTTGGAAGAGGCAGTTGGCAGCTCAGCCTGCAAACACTACACTGAGTCACCAGCATGACTGGAAAGCAGGCCAGAAAACACACACTGCTGCTGCAGCCAGAGGGACAACAGAATTGAAAGAGGGGCTGACAGCGTTGTTCTGCTCAGCACAGTAAATAATTTGCTTTACCCACTCACACATTAAAGGCCTTTTAATAGATCTTGCCAAACTGAAATTCCCAGCTGAAAGAAGGGCAACATTTTGATTCTTGTTTTCAATAGGAATTATATATTCTTTGTCTTTCTTCCCATTCTTGGGCACCATTTGCTGTAAATCACAAATGCCTTGTGGGTAGATAATTTTCCTGCAGTGTCTGGGGCTTAAGGATCAAACTAAATTTTTGTTTCATTTTTTAATGTCCCTTTTTGTGTTTTTACTCTCTGATTGTACAGATCCAAGCCCTGTTCTTCCTCAGCATCAGCTGTTCAGCTCTCTGTAATAGGCAAGAAGAGGAGTTTGGCTCTTTGGATGGATGCTGCTGCATCCCAATCCTTGGAGCTGTAGGAAAGACTCTGCACACCAAGCCAGGCCAGTGCAGAGCCCTTCTGCAGGACCAGGAGCACTACAGAGGAATACACTCCACAGGGCCAGTGCAGTGACTCCACCCAGCAGCAGCAGCTCCCTTGTTCTCCTCCTACACCAATGCTCATCCAGAGAGGCTGTCCAGCTGGGAACTTAACATCCTTTCTTCTGATTTATTCAATACAAGCAGTGTCCTACTGGGACTTTGGCTTCACATTCACAGAGTTCCCATTAGCATCACCGGGTGCCAAGAGCAAAGCTAATTCTAGCCTGTACTCCTGTGGACAAAGGTACAGCTCTCCAATTAAGCTCCAGTCTGCTTCTCATGGGTGAAGGAACAAGACTTGTTTCTCTCCCACTCTCAGACAACAAAAAGACTGCCTTCCCTCATTACTCACAACAGTCATAAATGTGGCTTTCTAAAAAACATGGTAAGAAAATACAGAAAACCATTACAGCTCCTACATGACGTTGCCACCAATGCAAACTTTATCATAACCATTTCTTCAAGTCTTCTTTTTGCAAAAGTCATTCCAACAAAATTATACACTGCTCTTACTGGCAACAAAACTGCTGGTTGAAGCTGTTATTGACACTGGTGTGGTTTTTCAGAAAGAGTTCTTAACAGGCAATTTCTTTGTGTTCCTGGGGCTCCAGATGGTTATTGATTATGTCTATATGATACATCATGTCACTATCATTTTAAAGATTAAAAGAGAAAGCAGACAGAAACCCCATGAATGCTGCCAGGCAGCACTGGAGGCTGAGGGCCCTTATTCCCAGAGAAGGCACCACGTGCCAGCCCACAGACCTGCCCTTATGCTGCACCCCCAGCATGCCCCCTTGAGAGGGACGTAATTCAGCCTCTGCTTTGAAGCAAACCTTGTATCCTTTGCAGAAACAGCCAACAACAATGCCCACTCTTGCCACTCTATCCATGGGAGTTTCAGGGTTAATCAAAATGGCATTTTTACATGAAAACATACAACCCACGGCCCTGGCTCCAAGTATAACATCATAGCACTGTGATATTAATAGGATCCAAGTGAGTCCCACTCACCCTCAAAATGAGTGACAACTATGTTAAGCAGAAGGGGATTCAAACCCAGAGGTGGAAGATAAATCTCCAGCCTCTCTTTCTCCACATTTCTGATAAACTTTCTCAGAATACCATGTGGGAATTTCCTACTGCCAAGGGTTCCCAGTCCCTGCCTAGGCATTTTAAGGAGGACTTGCAGTGTTGCTTACCCCATTTTCTTCCAGCGCTGCCAAGGGTTTATTAATGCTGTTGACAAACTTGTTGACATGCTCAAAGTGCTTTGTCATTTCTGTTGCTAGGACCATGTCAATAATGACTTGGCGAAGGGTTCGGTACTCATTTCTGTTTAAAGAAGGAAACAATTAAGAATGCTGGCTGGGTCACAAAGGGCTGGTTGCTAAAACAAGTCTAACAAAAATGCAACAGACCATTCCTGTTTGAGAGAAGTGCTAGGGGAGAAAGAACAGCAATAAAGGCTTGGGTTGCATCTCTATTAGATGGAGAACCCTTGGTGAGACTTGTGTTCTCCAGGCATGACTGGATCTCTAGGAGAACCAGTACCAGAGCTGGGCAGGAGCAGAGGCACCAGCAGCTTAAGAGGCTGCTAGGACATGCCACACCTGTGTGTCCCCAAGGCTTTTAGCACAGACACTCAGCAGTGGCTCACTCTCCAGTCAAGTTTTCAGCAATATTTTTTGCTGTATTTTGAGAATATTGAGAACCAAGGCAATGGTCATATCCCTGCCTTAAATGCTTCTGAGGCTGCAAGAGCAACAGGTCTTTCATTATCCCTCACACTGCAACAAGGTATTTTAATGTTGACTAATGCTCTGTGGCTCTTTATCTCCTTGTTCTCTACCCACCCAGCCACAGCTTGTTCTCTACATTCAATGACACAAAACAACTCTTCTACACTTGCTCACATTAATATTTACACTCAGTTCCTTGGATAGGGTCTGCCTTTTGAGGACAGGAGAAACTGACAGTTGGGAATTACTCAGAAGCCTTTGCAGGAGAGACAGAAGCATTCCACTCTTTTAGAAACAAATTTCACAAGGGCCACGGACAGTTATCCACCAGGCACTGCCCTCGTGCAGAATTGGTTTGCCTTAGGTTACACATAAGGAAGTGAGAGATGTTAGTGGGCAGTTACCTCTCCATGTTTTTAAATATATTGCATTTGCCATCGCGGGTGGTGAGCTGGAAAGCCAGGGCAGCGTGGTGGCTCTCCAGCACGGCCGTGTCGTTGTAGAGAATGGCGAGCTCGCTGCCAGCATTGCACAGGAAAGAATTTGTTCTTCCTGGGTGATCCACATCATGGACTGTGGCAGCAATGAGAGCAGCAACCTCATCAATTGGATCCAGAGTTTGCTGAAAATAGAAGGGTGCTTAGTTTTCCTGGCAGACTCATTAGAAACTCTATTCTGTCCATAAGATTAAGCCAAGTTGCTGAGGAATAAAAGCCAAAACTCTGGAGATCAGTAAGGGTCAGATGTCCTACACAGAGCAATGGAAAATTCATTATAAGCTTCATTGAACATTGCGTGACTTCTTTGGCCATTTGGTACTCTTAAATTTTGCCTTAACCACACCTTTGTCACAGCATATCCCATTAAACAAATGTAAAGTAATAAATTAGTTTGTGTTTTCTAGCAACACTGAAACCACCTTCACTTGGAGTTAAGGTACTTGGCTTGGAAAAAAGACCAATACTGCTAAAAATTATTTTATTACCACTAGATCCCTTAATTTCCTTTGGCAATTTAATGTGTCCTAATCACGTTCCACTTACGTACTGGCTGGCTTACAATTTGAACGGAATGCTATCCATACATCCAGTTCTTTAATAACAGTGTCCTGGGGTTACAGCTAATGCATATTCTTTGGAGAATATTTGATGTTTTGCATCCACAAATAAATTACATGATATGTGTTCTGCACTTTCTCTATCACATTCTGATTCTGGTAGCATGCTCCAGTCCATGCTTTACGTCTACTTGCAATAGGCATTGCTTTATATCTGCTTTTATCTACCTTGTTATGAAATGCAGATTTATTTGACTCTTAATATTTTACACTTAAGTGTTAATTATTTATTAATAGCATAAATGAGAAGAAGAACTAAGCATCTCAGAAATATTTCATATACATTTGGAAACTAGCCTTTGTGCTGTGTTTATACTGGCATATGTGAGGGACCACAAAAAATTATATTAGAAAGTTTAATAAAATGAAAGAGACACAAGAGCAGAAATATTCCCATTTGAATGTGGGAGCAGGACAGATAATTTTCATTCCAATTTGCTTTAATTTGCAGTCCAAATTCTCTATGGGCCCTCTACTACCATTCAGAATAGTTACACTTGGTAGGCAAAAAGACAAACCCTTCTTTACACTTCCTGAAATTATCCAATGACCTGACTTTGCAGGAGCAGGGATATTATTCATTGAAGACTGTCAAGAGAGTCTTGTGGAGAGCAACAGAAGGCAAATAATTCTGCTCTAGTTCATAGTTAGCATTGTCTGAAATACTCTCTGCTGTGTGTTAGCTTCTTCCTTCTTTCTTTCAGCTGCTGCTCATGGGATTCTATTTTTGTGGTATGAAGTTAGGAGAGAGGGATTTGAGAACGGGCTCTCCTCAGAGGGACACACTGACCAGCATTGAATCTGGCTGAGAAAGACCTGTGCAGATGGGAAATGACCAGAAACATGAGAATACCTGACCTGGAGGACTGCAGCAGTCCACCTGGCACTTATTTCACAGGGATTTACAACACTTTTATACCCAACATCAAGCCAAGGATTCTAACTTTGTTACCTTAACTCCCATGGCAAAGAAGTGGAAATGATTCTGAAAATACAGCTTCAATTTGGGAGCCAGAAAATTTTCCTATGCAAGTTGAACTGAGTTCAAATTACCAAAAAAAAAATTCTTGGCATGAATTTCAGTGGCAGAATTGGGCTTTCTGTGTTTAGATTAAGTTAAACTCTGGGCAACACAAAAGCAGCTGGGCTATAGCTTTGAAAAGATAAAGAGAGAATTCTGAACTTTCCTTCTGCTCCTTCTGCTGCTGCAACAATTTTTTTCTCTTCCTATGCCTACAGAGGAATAGAAATAACATTCTGGAAAAAGAGGAGGCAGTAATTTTTCTGTGGCATTGCAATAGACCCAGATCTTGTCTATTTTTCATAGATATCCTTGGGAAGACCAGCTAAATCTCTTGTAAATCAGGGGCTGAAAAAATCCAGTGATGTTCTATCACCACTTGGCATATAGGATTTGTAAATCACCCTCTGGAAAGCACACTAATGAGCTGCAGCTCCAAATTAAAGGAATTACTACAGTTTAATGAGCTGTCAGAAGCTTGTTTACAGTCACAAACTTCTCAGCCAGGTGCCCATCACTGGTGCTATCCTTAAGGCAGGCCAATTCAGAATTTCTGCTCAAGACTGTGACCACTCTACTGCACACACACCAAGCCCTGCTTTATCCCCCTTCTCCAGTCTGGCATGTGAGAGCAAGAGCTGCTCTGATTTATTCTGGTTGTCAGTGGCTCTAATACCCCAGTGGGTGTTATGCTACTGACAAGTAATTTTTTTCAATACTCCCCTGAATGCAATCTTTAAGCCTGAGGGCATCTTCTCCAGTGGGTGATACAGCCTACTTTATGACCTATACTGTCTGGGAGTCTTTTGCAAAATGACCATTACAAGGCGTAAGAGATGGTAATTTATCATATTAAATCTGTATTTGGCATGTACCATCACAAAAATAATTATGTCATTAGCTCATCTATCTGAGAAGGTTTAACTATATGAAGTTTTACTTGAAAAGAAGGTTTTTTATTCTCCCATCAAGAACTGTTCAATTCTGTAATATTAGTAAAGAAGCCCAGTTCTTTGACCTCAGAATTACCAAACTGGTTGGCACTAGGCAGACATTTGGCTTTTGAATCTGTTTCTGAGAGATCTTTCTTTGATTGCATCTGTATTTCCCACCTACACTGTTTCTCATGAATGTGGACTCACCTTTACTCTTTCTTTAGACAAGAAATAAGCAGTAGCATGAAGTACATCTGCTGAATGAGTAGAATTATGGTAGGAGTTGGAGGAATGGTAGTTAGCCTCAATAACTTGTAACCATGACCTCAGAGTGGATTCTGAACAGTTTAGGAATTCACAGATTCCAAAACGAGCAAATATTTTGAGACCCAGATAAACCAAAGGCCTGTGGAGAAAAATAAACAGAAAGTTTTAAAATGAATGCAGCTGAAAGAATACTGTATAGCATAAACATTAGGAATCCACACAGCATGTTTAGCTAATGACATATGAAATGATGTATAAAGACTTGTTACAGAATCACTGTGTCCTGCACTAGAATTGTAACATACATAAAGTCAAATCCCCCTCAATCCCCTCAGTGTCAGACAAAGGTGTCTCCAGGTTTCTCTGTCAGGGAGCTGTAATGCACTAAAAAAAATATAATTAATTATCCTGGCTTTATTACCATATGTCTGCTTGGACTTTAAGCAACACTAGTAATATATTCATACTTGTGAGTCATTGAAAATCACTTTACTTCTCTTAATGAATGAACCGCCATTATTTAAACACAGTAGAAGCAATCATAATTATAACTACCTTTAATAAGAGAGCAGGAAACAAAGTACCTCCTTTGTCCCTCTGTGGTCTCTCCAGATGAGTAAGAACACAGACACCTACCTGGTGATCTCATGCATGTTGGCTGGGTAATTAATGAAGTTACTGCAATGTACCCATTAAATTTTGTAAATCACACAAACTGACTGTATTTTTACATTTTTCTTTTTAATTACTTATCTTTATTACTTCATTAGAAATCAAAATGCAGCAAAGAAAGAAAACCTAAAGCAAGTGGATGTAAATACATTCATTTAAAATAAAAATAATTTTAAAGAAGAATAAAACCCTTGGAGGTTTTACACCGTTTTGGCTCATAAAACCACAGTATAAAAATGAAATACATATTTTTTAACTAAGTGCTGGATATCTTTCTTAGACTTTGGCTTTGAATAATTTTCGAAGCTCTTACAGATCTGGGATTTTGACAAAGAGTTTAAGACAGTCAATTCATTGCAGGATCTGGCCTCCAAATTAGTGTCTCACAAAAGCTTTTACGTAAGACAAAGCATGATACATGAAACTAGACCCGAAAGGGGAACTTTTGATAAGCATCAGAAAATAAAACCAAGGATTTAAACAGAAAGAACAATTTACAGTCTTAGGGGGAGCCTTTGCTACTAATGAAATACAGTCTATCAAAGCTGCTGATCTGCTTTTGAAAACTCCTATGATGGAAATTTGTATCCCCTGCTTTTTATCAGTAAATGTTCTTCAGTTAAGCTTATACACAAATTGTAACCTGCCAAGATTTTAGAATAAAGACCTTCCTCTAATCCCAGAGAAAGGTAATGGGAATTCTGCTGAAAAGCTATATTGGAACTGTTCAGGAGTAAAACCTACCCAATCAAATGGGAAGAAAATAAAACCTGATCTATATCAACTGATCAAATAAAGACCAGCACGTTGACTCTGTGTGTAGTTTGCCATAACAGGAATTTGAATCCCCGCAAGAATATATATTGTATAACTTTTCTATTACTAAATAAAGGAAGGCTTTAAAAATTATGCTGTATTATGATTATACCATACAAAGATATATAACCTTCACTAATATCCACTGGGAATTTGCAGGAAATAGTGCATGATGAAACAGAAGATATTTAAGATGCATATACAACTAGAAATGATATTGAGAAAACTTCAAGCATCTGACATTGAAAACAAAATTAATTCAGTTTTAAAAGCAAAGGTAGAGAACTTAAGGATCTGATTACAGGATGACATTTAAGTCACTTTTCAGCAACTTCAGTTTATGAGCTCTTGCATTTACTGACCTTTTATGGGTGGCAGCCTCAAGTTCAAAGATATCAAAATCCCACTGTTCCTCATTTTCCATTGCCTGTGTTATCCGTGGGGGAATGTCATTGAGGGAGATTGGGGAGCTCAGACTGCCAGCGACCTGATGAGTTTCTTTTGAGGAATAAAGTTATTACTATATGTATTTATTAACAGTATATTAAGTAGTATATTTAATAGTGAGATAAAATTTTACTGAATGACCATACTGAATGACATTCTGTAGTAACACCCGGCTCAGTAATGCTGCAGAAAAACGCTTATAGATAAAAAACCCCCCCCCCAAAAAAAAAAGCTCATAAAAAAGGACATCTAATCACATTTCCCCCGTTTCTTAAATTTCTGAACATGTTTTAGTGTCTCAGTAGCTGCCAAATTAAAACTTACGTTTTGCTGACAATATGTATTCGTTCCCTGATAATCTTCGTAAACCATCCTGTTAAATAAAAGTCGCAAGTTAAATGGGGGTTATTGCACAATAGGTCTAGGAGATGCTAACACCAAGTAGTAGCACAACTTCAGAGAAGCCTGACTGCAGCCTGTCACTGTCATCACAGCTGCCTCTCCCTTTTTGTGTTGTTCAGATTCACCTGGTTTACATACAGCTCGTAACAGAGGAGGAACTGCAGGCTGGGGGATACAGTATGGACACAGGTAAAAACTCAAGTTTCTCAGGTGCAGATGGAGGTCTAGAATTGCAGCCTCACACGTGCCTCTGTCTGGCCAACATGCTCACCAGTTGTGGGTCTGTGCCTCAAAGCAGACACGGTGTGTGCACACACCTCCCAGCAAGGAGCAAAGTGGGAGGGAATGGATGGAGTCACTCCCCTGCTCTCCTCCCTGGTATTGGCACATGCAGTCACCTCAGCACACAAGAGTCTCACAGCTGCAGAGGAACAAATTACTCTGAGGCTTCCTTTCCAGCACACAGAACATGTGCTTGTTTATTCTTCAGTGCCTCCTAGGCTTAATTCTGGCATGACGCCTTCATGTGAACACTGAGATGATGGATTAAAACTAACAGAATTATGTATTTAATATTTACTTTTCGTTTTATAATTCTGAAGGCTGTGGCCCAAATCCTGCTTGCTCTTTTGAGGTTACAGCTGTTAGCTCATGTTTAGCCCATGATGTAAAAAACCACAGTGTTTAAAAAAAGAATTTATGAATGCACCTTACTAAAAGTGTTATTCACACCAAGTACAGCAGAAGTAAATGTGGATGCTGGATCTGAACATGGAATATCTGCTCTTAAAAACTGCTATATCTAATTTTTTATTTTCACATTTGTAAGTAAATGTGTCTGGAGTTTTGTGATTTAAAAGAAAAAGGACTACAACAGTGGCTGTTCAATAGAACTGCTATGACACAAATATTTAGGTCACCAGATGCTGCCTATCATTTAGAATCAAAGATTAGTTTTTAAGAGTTGAAATAGCAGGTGTAATTGTATCTAGTAAATCCATCTTTGAACTCCAAATGCCCTTCCTGCTTGAGAGTTCAAATCCAATAACATATTACGTGTTTCCTTCTCAGACATAACTTCTGAATGCAAATGGAACAATATAATTCTGTTTTCAGCAGACCCTTTGATGGAAAAATGCTTCTCTCCAATAACTTTAAAACTCATACCATGCCACATCCTCTAAAATTAATTTTCTCAGCTTTTCTTATTGGTCCATAAAAGAGCCTTGGATTTATTTTTAGTAAGGATTTTATATTTTGCATTATTGTTATCTTCACATTCGTGGACCAAATACAATCAGAACACAAATGCAAGTAAGAATCAGCAATCCACAAAAAGGAGAAAACAGACGAGTTTATGGACTCTTATGTATTCAGCAGGAGAAAAGATTCATTTCAAGACCAAGGATTATATGTATTAATATTCTTCCTATATTTTTATAGTTAAGGTAATAATAATTTTTGTCTAGTCGTTTAGTCTACTCAGTAAATACAACCCAATATGAACCATTCAGCTCTTCTCCTGGAATTTTTTGAGTCTCCCACATGTTTCTTCTGATTAGATATTTGCTGTGGTATTTTTAAAGGTAAAAATCCACATAAACTATTTGAGGATTCTGATATAATGCAAAGGCATTGTGATACTTCCAACATGAAATTATAATAGCCCAGAGACATTTCTGAAAAGATCACATTTTGTCAGCCTTTTTGCATCCAACACACTGCAGGTTTTTTTCCTGATCTAGCCTTTCATATGCAACCTACAGACTAATGAGACCAAATATCCTTAGGGCACAGGTAGCATTCATCTAAACTCATCATCTAAACCATCAGGAGGATCAGACTCCAGGCTCTGAAGGTTTGGGTTCAGTTCTTGCTTTGCTATGTGCCCTTTGTGTTCAACTTTGGGTACTATGCTACAGGTACAAATATAATCCAAGAAACAGCAACAAAAATATGTACTTTACATTCTTTTGAAAACACAGTCTTTTGATAGACTGAAAAGCCTCCCCCCAAAAGCATGTCATTCTAATCCTCATTAATAAATACAAGTGTCTGGTTGTCTTTCATTCTTCCTCTCCTATTCTTCCTAGCTTACTCAAACGAGTCACATTGAAAAAAAAATCATTTTTACTTTCCATTTTCAGCTAAACTAATGTTTTAAAGGGGCTAGTCAATTTTCTTCTCATTTTCAGAGCTACATTATTCAAGTAGGGGGAGAAAGTCCACAAAAAGAGATGTTTGCTATTTTTCCTGAAAATTTGGCATTTTAGAGGCAGACCACATGGCAGATGATAAAGATCAAGTAACTGGGAAAATCAGGCAGTGAACATTAATCAAGAGCTGCTCATGGCACTAAGTACTTACTGTCATTAACCCTCCAACAAGGTCACTTGTATGTGGATCCTCATCTTTTGTCCCCAGTTGTGGAGAGTACAATTCAGTGGTTCTTAAAATCTCCAAAGCCCGGTCTAAAGCTTCTGCAACTGGCATGGGACTGCTCTCTTGTGCAGCATTGATGATGTTTATTACCTAATGTAGCATCAGACATAATGTGAACTTAGAAGTGTTTTTAAAAAAACAGAGACACTCATTAATTACTATGGAAAACCCAGGAAAATAACAAGATCTGAAACTTTAATCCCCATGAGGGAAAATCAAAATGAAAGGGACATTACTGAAATGCTGATGTTTGCTACTGACTCTGGGAATAAGATCATGGCCTTAAAGACAGCAATCTTATTAATGACTTTCCCCTCCAAGGCACAGCCTCAAAATGTCTCTGGATGGATTTAACGTAACTTTCTCCAACTTGCCTCTTGCAATTTGTTAGAGAGCTGATTTTTGACAAATCCCTGAAGGGTTTCAGAAAGCAGTTGACAATGCATAAGTGAGAATAAGGAACTCCAGTCTCTCCCCTCTTTAAAAAGGATGATGTGATGGCCGACCCCATGGACACTCCCAAGCAGGTTTGGGAGATCTTTGTTCAGAGTATCTGCCTTTTTGAAGCTGCAGCAGTGGGTAGGTGGAACAGAGGAAGGAGCTGCAGCAGAGGCTGCTGCTGTCCTGGAGCCTCACGCCCCAGTGCTGCAGCACAGCCCAGCTGTGACATTACCTTGGTGATGGGAGCCTCGATAGTCATGGAATGGACCCTGGCCATGGAGGAGCGGCGCCGCTGGGAGCTGCCTGTGTGCAGAACAGAGCAGAATCTGTCCCCTGACTGCAGAGACAAGGCCTGACAGGAGCATCAGCCAGCAACTCCTGAGGCCTTTTCTGCACTGCCTACCCTGCTGTGCCTTTCAGAGGCAATCTACTGCAGAATGCACAAGTGCAAAGAGATGCTGGCTGAACCACGGATGTCCCTGATTAGAGATAAGTGGCTGTAACAGCCTGGCAAAATCATGGCTTTGCTTTATTATTTTAACTGATTAAAATATTCAGTAACAAACTCCATTAAAAGATTATACAGATGTGTGTGTATAAACTGGCAGGCACAGGTAACCACTGAATTTAGCTTATTACAGGATGTATCTACTCTTGCTGCCTGATGCAGTATGACAAGTCATAATGAGTCAGCTTCCAAGCTGAGGTAAATCACTGAAGCTCTTCTGAAGTGGGTACCTATGCCAAATAAAACCAGCAGAGATTCTGGCCTATTATTCATTGGAAATTTAAAAACAAATGTTTTATATCAGTTAGCAATTTTGGTTCTGCAGAGAAAAGGTCAAGATGAGATTTTTCTGGATATTGTACTACCTATAAAATGCAGACGCATCTCTGTTACTCACTGTGCTGAGCAGTTCTCAAGAAGAAGAGTCAACACTAATTTTGCTATACTGGAACATGACTGTGTTCTCACTGCCACAGACATGCTTCACGAGTGTATGCTGCCTAAACTGTGACGAGGTATGATTTAACAAAAGCATGTAAGTGTCAGCAACAGTTTTGAGTATGTGACTCATCTATCAAGTTTGGGGTGATCTAACAGAGCAAACTATAACACAGTGAAAGAAAACATTACTTTAAGAGAAAACATATTTTAAGAGAAAAATATCATCATATCTTTATCAAGGGAAGAGGTAAGAAATGTAACAATATGTGTATTGGGTTTGCATGACAACTCCAATTCAGCCAGACCCAACACGATGAGCTGTTTCACATACCATCACTCCCACGTGATGTTGTGGATCTGACATCCAGGGATCCTTTCCTCATGTCTTTGTGTCTGCAAGTCTGAGTATCTGTGAAGAAAATGATATTGCATAATGACACAAAGTTTTGCCTAAGATGTCTGTTAAAGGGACTGAAGCTCAGAAAAGCCTGGCAGGAGCTGAGTGACATTGACCTCAATGCTTCAGCAGACAACAGCTGATCAAAGTGCCTTTTAAAGCTCTTGCCCTATGCCCTTGCTCTTGCCCGGTCAAGTTCTCAGGCAGAACATGCCTAAATGTTTATGCAGAAGGAAACTGGAGAGAAAAGCTCCTCTCTTGCCACTGTGACACAACTGCAGTTGTGAACACAACTTGTGCAGCAGCCCTGAGTTCATTCAAGTAACCATTGCCACCAGGAACTGGAGGGCCAAAGCAGAGCACATGCCAGCAACTGGGGCAGTGTATCCCAGGTTCCCTGTGGGCTCCAGGATTCAGCTGTGCTAAGACCTCAGTTAACAAGTACAGCATGGATGCCAGGGATGTCCTAACTGAAGTGCTGGCATGAAGGATGAGGGTGAATGATAGTGTTGGTCATCCTCATTTCCACCCACATGCAAATTCCCCACAATGCAGCTCAAAGCAATGCAGACACAGGTGCCATGTGCTACAGCGCAGCCACAGCAACACGATGACATGACAGCATCCCTCTCATTTCTAATTCTGGATCCACCACCTACAACTCAATTGTGGCTCTGAATCCAGCAATAACACGATACCAACTTGGGGGCCTAAAGTGAGTGAGGCAGGTAGAGAGGGAGCTTGTATTTACTTTCCTGCCTTTTGAGTTGGATTCCCAGCTTATCACTAGGTAAGTAGGACTGTTCTGTGAAACTGTATTTTCAGTCAAATCACTAACAATGGCCTTTATGCTCTCCCCAGGGATGTTCTCCACTTCTTGGGACAGAAGAGACGTGTCGTACCTGTCTGAGATTCAGCCTGAATACATTCACATGTCTTCTCCACCTACAATTCAGTATGAGAAATCCCGTTAGTCACAACTTTGCCATTATTTTGTTATACTTAGGGCTCAAACTAAAGTAAACATAGCACTGTTTTCACTTACCTTATTGTTGTCATTGCACAGTCTACTAATTGACACATAGTGTCTAATCTTTCTGTAGGCAAAAAACAGTGTGTTAATTCCCATCCAAACCTCAGCTCAAATTCAGAGCTAATACTTGGGTGCTCGAAAGGCTCATTTTGGGGACTGAGTGGAAGTTGCATAAAAATCTAGACATGCCCATGATCAAAGCACACAGTGACCTCATCCCATGACAACCCTTGGCCATGAAAGGAGCACAGGAAAGTCAGCATGGAAGGACACAGTACAGGCTCTCAGTGGAACAGGATGTAGGCCCTGGTGACACCAGCATGAGGCACAGAAAGACAGGAGGGTGCACTTGCACTTCGGGTCAGAGTCCCAAGTGAGCACATCTGCATATTTGGCTCCTTTTGGGGGAGAATTAGGAGAATTTCATTTTCCCTGCACACAGCATGTAAAGTTGATTTTGCCCCAAGGAATTAAGCACAGAGGTCTAAGGCACCTTTCCTGGCATAAGCTTTCATTATTCTCAGTAGCAGGATAATCCAATATCTGCTGAAGGCAACTGAACTCTAAACTGAGCCTTCATTCAGACACAAATCATGACATTAGCTTTCACACTTACCCTCCCTGTCCAATGACAGGTAGTATCTTCACATTTTGTTGTATGCTATCTCCATTTTTCTTTTTCGCATAGTACATTCCTTGCCATTCCTGAAAAAATAATTCAAGTGGAAGAAAGTTCAGATAAACATGAAGAGAAGCTGTAGCTTCATACCTTCTTTTACTGAAAGCTCTCACAATACAAAACCAGGCAGGACTAGTTAAACTGCAGTCAAACCCTCAAATTTCTCCCCTGTAAGTAACCTGCAGGTCACTGTATTGCTGCCAATGCATGGACAACTTCCAGAGGAGCAGCCTGGGAATACTCTGATGGCAACAAGAAGTTAAATGTATCTGTGGCTAAAAGTGCTTTCGTATCCCAGCACATTTACTTTCTATACTGTCAGGTTACTATCAAATGCAGCACAGATTTATTCTGTTTCTTTTAAAGCAGAAGAGAGCCCAGCAGAATAGTTCCTGGATTCTGCCTCCCCTCTAAAAGCATTCTGGTTTTAGGACTGCCTATGTGTTTCCATCCCTAGAATAGCTGTTGGTGGTCTTTTTTAACAGATGTGTATTTTGAGCTGGACATTTACTAAATACCAAGTGATTAATGAATAATTGAATCCATCCTGCATGCTCACTTAACAAAAACTGCTCAGGCCAATTGCTGTATTTCAGCTGAGTTCAACAATCTGTAGATCAGATCTTATGTATGTGAAAATACCCTCATGAGGCACACAGTATGTATTTATTTATGTGAGACGGACAGATTTCACAGTCAAGCAGGCCAGAACACTGGTAAAGAGAGAATAGTTTTACATTTATGTTGATGGAGCCAGCAAATAAAGACTCCATCCCACAGAGAGCTGCATGGTGACAGGCTGTACAGAAAAAAATATGAAAGGCTTTTCTGAGGATCTGTCACAGAAGAGAACTATGCGTAACAAACTGTGTAGTGAGCATAATGTCTTCTGTGAGCTGCTTGAGAAATACAAATGAAGATAGAGCAAGCACCACAAAATTCAATGCACTCATAATTAAAAGTATGCACATCAATAGTTTCCTGACAACCAGGATGAGGTAGAGATGAGTAATTGATCTCTAACCCAGGTAATAAACCCAGAATGTGCACAAAGGAGTGAAGTCATAAACGCCAGATTGGATAATTCCCTCATTGAAAGCACATCCTTTTCAAGGCAGGTTATTCACTAATGTGTTCTTCTTAGTCAACAGATTGATTTTTCAACTTGTGAATTTCTAAAACCTGTGAAACTGTGGCAGCAAATGTGTTAGGGAAAAGGTCAGTGCAATTCTGAGAAACAGGAGGTCCAAGCCAAACTCTTGCTGGTAGGTGAAGTTCTCCCAGGGATGTCACTTAAACGTATTTTAAGAACACCATATGCTCTCTCGCAGAGCCCCTGTCAGCAATCCAACAGAGAAGAGCTATTCCCAAGACGTGCTGTCAGTCAAGCCCATGGTTGTGTCTGCACTGGAGCCACACAAACACCGTGACCAGTTCCTGCTGTGGGGAGTGCTGGGATCAAACAAAGCCAACATCACGCAGAGCAAAGCCCACAGTCTCACTCCTTACAGAGTGAATCAATGCTGAGCTTTCAAACTCCATGAGGAAGGCCAAGGCACACATCTATCCACTGAGCACTCTCACAGGCACAGTGAGGAACCCCCAGTTCAGCCTTCCTTTTACACTGGGGCTTCTTGCACCAGACAGCAAAGTTTAGCAAACTGCTTGCACAAAACAGAGCAAACCAAAATAAACACAAGATGTCATCAACGCAATCTCACAGAACTGAAGGCTGAACTAGAAGGTGCTGCCACAGACCTTTATCACAGAGTGTGATTGCTCTCCCACCCCCTCTGGAAAGACCTTGCTGAGAGTTCCCAAAGAGTGAGAGGAATTGCATGTCTTGTCTGCTTTATCAGGAGCTGTTCATCTCACTTCAGAAAAAGCAAAACTAAGAGCAAACTGCAGAGATCAGAGGCAGCAAGAGTTCTAATCAGAATCGCACATTTCTTCTTAATGGATTCAATTTAATCATGAAACAGAAGAATGGAGAAAAGCACAACTCTTTTTTTACTCCTCAAGTATGGATGGATGAACATTTTAGTAACATTGACTTCTGGCAAATTACAGCCGGCTGTAGTAACAAAAAATTAACTTCCAGAGATATGTTTTTTGCTAAGACAAACAACATCCTGACCCAAGAATCCCTATGTACCTTGCAATTTCCAATTTTTGAGTGTAACACCTATGAACTTCTGTTTGAATATACTGAACTTGCTCACAGCACTACGCTTGTCAGCACAAGAGGTGAAATTCTGCAAGAGTCCATCCTCCTAAATTCTATTTAAAGACAAGATAAATTTCATGCAGCTTAGATTTTTCCAAAGATCAGAAACACTTACTTTCTACTATTTTTATTACTATGTTAGTATAGTACCACATTTGTTCAAAACAGAAAATTCAAATTTGTTGACACGAGATTATCACAGTAGACAGTTTCCTTTTTTGATATGCTATAACCTACAGTAGTCAAAATATGACCTATTGCAGTGACAAGCAATCTTTTAAATTTAGGATATAAAGAAATCACAAGCCTGAAAACTACACACAGACCATGTCAGAATGATCCAGGTAACTCAGACACTTCTGAAAATGCTGTAATATCTTGACACAAATGATTTCAAAACTTCAAGTATTTCAGAGGTTGTTGCTCACAGTTAAGATCTCCTTGCAAATGATTTCTGTAATAATTTAACTGGCAATTCATTTTTATATTAACATATAAATGTAAGGTTGCATAGATTACATATTATAGAATGTTCCAGAGGGAAACACAGAACACCTGCAAACAGAATATATCCATCTAAAAGAGCTTAAGCTGTTTTAGGAACCTAAAACCTGTTCCAGACAGACAGGTTTAAGTAGGCAGTACTTCATTTGCCCTCATGGTTGAAGCCACACAGTCAGGAGTAAAATTAGTACATGGAAGGAGATGAATTACATTTAGATTTCTATCATTCATAGAGTAAAATATATTGCCATTATTAATTAATTTTTTATCAGCTCACTAAAATATTAAAAATTTTATCACTTTATATCTTGAGAATTGATGGTGTGGATTTAAAGCCTGACACATTTAATGTATTTCAATTACAACTTAATAAATACTCCCTCCTAACATCAGTTTTGTATTGCACACATTTAGTGAAATAACTTCAGTCAGGCAACAGAGGTGTGAAGCACCATAATGCAGCCCACTGTCTGTTCTTGGATCTCTTCCAAGAGGCCGGCACACGTGGAAATGAGAGACACGATCTCCTTGAAATGCACATGGAATCTGCACCCAGCTTCGGCCACTGGGTGCTGTGTCAGCTCCCTGACCTACAGAGCATGACTCACCACAACTTTGAATTTGTGCTTTTGCATCCCTGTCTAGACCCAGAGTGCCCTGATTCACTCACATCTCCCTGCTCTGTGCTGTGCTGCTTCCCACGGACAATCCCATGACCCAGCCAGCTCTCCTGGGCTTGGACCATGGAGCATCAGCAAACACAGCCCTTCCCAAACCTCTGTGTGCAACCTCCATGACCTTCTCCCTACAAGGCACTGTGTCATGTTCAATGACATCAAAACAGTGCAATGAACATTTCTAATGGAAATCCATTAGACAGCTCCCATGCCATTAGGGAATTAAAACAGATTGGCAGCTGGCAGCTGACACTGCCTATCACTTTCAAGTGATATTGCAAATGTCTCCTTGGTATTTTTACATTCTGAACTTGCAAATCAG
Organism: Prinia subflava; assembly: GCF_021018805.1. Lineage (NCBI taxonomy): Eukaryota > Metazoa > Chordata > Aves > Passeriformes > Cisticolidae > Prinia > Prinia subflava. The sequence goes on from NC_086261.1 coordinate 9,693,476, forward strand.
CTTCCACATTTCATGGTGAAAACCTTCAATATGGTACTTTTCTCATTTACATAGCACCAGATAACATGTGCATCCATCTCATTTTTCATCGGTACTCCCACACCATTTGCTATGAACAGCATAAATTATAAAGAAATGCAGCAAGTCACTTATTTTTGTAAAACAAGTATTTCTACCAAGCAAGAAAAGAGAAAGAAGCCCTTAAAAAATGCACATTTTTTACTTCATGTTCTTGTTTTAAGTAAGTTGCAAATGCTGTGTATCTGTGAAGCTGCAAGTCACAATGTGTATCACTGCTGGACTACAATAACTTTTACAGGTAGCAAATAGAAGTCATACAATGCCATTACTCACCTTTCCTATCTTTATGCAGGAATTAATAGTATCTAGGAAATCAGCTTTTTTTTCATATATAGGCACTTCTGTTAATTCTTTTTCTATTAGTTCACCTCTTTGATAGCCCATCATTGTTTCAAAAGCAGGGTTGACATACTGTGAAATAAAAAACCAAACAAATATCCATTCAACAGTATACTTAAAGCACAACAGAATCCCTTGTTTTGTTTGCTTAACCAGGAGATCTCTTTCCCAGCCTGACATAAATGTCTGCATGTACTATTCCTGAGAGAGATGTTCACATTTTTTCTTTGTGAAGCAGACCAGGAATTTCCATGCTGGAGTGTGTGCAAGTCAGCAAAGAGGGGGAAATTATGCTAACAGCTGAGTACCACATATCCACAGAGTTTAGACAGACAACATAAATTCCTCAAAAATGGGCTCTGTCAGTTCCCAAACCAATAAACCTCAAACCTACCTCAGTGTTCCTAAAAATCACAAACTGGATGGTGGAATACCATAGGAATATCACCCATATCTATTGGCAAATTCATCATCTTATTCTGTGTAAGGGCCAACCATCACTATTCCCCTGTCCAGGCAAAGCTCAGCCGAGCAGAGTGAAAGAAGTGGGATTTAATAAAGCAGGCTTCTCTCTGAAGTGAATGTTGCATTTCAGTGCAGGTTTTGGCCCCTGCCCAATAACACTGGAGGTTGGTACTGACAGCCCAGCCCTCCACGGCTCTCTCACTCGCTGAGTTACAGGCACAGTCCTGTCAAAGCAGCATCTGAATGCCTTTACAACATACAGTGTTTTAATATGAGAGAAAGGAAAAGGTGCCTCTCTACTTCTAATGATTCTCCACTAAGAGCTCCTTCCCAAAGGAACCCCTTCCTTCCCCTCCCTGTGCAAAAGCTGTGCCTGCTGAAGCTCCAGAATTTCTGCAAATGTCTCTCCTCTCATACTCTGGGGCTGTCAGCAGAGGGACATGAAAAAAATTGGCCTGAAAAAATGTATTTAAAACAACTTCAGCACGTGTTCTGTTATTTTTGTAAAAGGGATGAAGGCATATCCTTCAATGAAGTTGCCATTGTCAAGATTTTGCTCAAGAAGGTACAATTTGTATGTATGTTATAATCCCCAGAGGCTTAGACTCAAGCTCTTTACTGATAATAAAGTCACTCATCACTGCTTCATAGCTAGAGATGGAACTAACCCCTTTAAAAAGATGATGGTTTTCAGAACTGCAGAACTAAGCAAAATTTCTTTTCCCTGTCTTAAAGAAATTTCTGAAAGAGGAATGCATTCAAAAACAGTTGACCCAAAAATTCTGATACATAAAACAGTATCAGATTTTAGGGGAAAAAAAAGTGCAATTATTTGAATAGAATACCCATTAGATTTTAAAGAGCATCAAATTAACATACAACATTTTTGGAAAAGAATGCACATAAGCCAGTGGCTGCATTCATTTTTGATCTAGAGAAGGAATGAATAATTGAGATAAAGAATCAATACAAAACATAGAAACAAGAGAGTGAATCCTTATTCATTCAGAAACAACAGTCTCCCTTAAAATTTATTTGACTTACGCCAAACACTTTAAATGGGGAAAATTCTATTCTACAGCCAAACTCACTTCAATCTTTTAGAACCATAAATTTGGATTAGATTCTTGTGCTTCAAGAAAGACTAAGTGTAACCATAGACAAAACAAAATACAGACCAATTTTCTGTACTTATGACTGGAACAAACCTGTATTACATGGTCTTCACTTGTGATCTCAATGGCTTCTTGACTTTTCTCTAATGCTGTAAATAATGAATTACATGCCCTGGAGAAAAAAGAAAAAGGCATTCAAAATTTTTTTTGAACTTAAATTTTTTTATATATGATAATAAAGTATTACAACTCCATACGAAATAATGTTGTAGTTTAATAATTAATGTATTTTCTTCAAGTAACTGACATTCTATAATTAACTACTGCCCATTAAAATAAATACTCTATTAAGGATTTGGCTAAATTGGAAATGCTTTGTTGATAGTATTTTTGGTAAAATTACCTTAGTTTGAATTGTGCCTGCACCTGTCCAAATTTCAGCTGAATCAACTCATTGTAACAGGCCATCCTACTAGAATTTTCTATGTATCTCTGCAAATAAAAGGTTAGAAATATTTCATTAAAACAGATTCCTATCTGCAAGGATTTGTAGCTCTGATTTCTTTTGCTTGCTAAAGAACCAGAAAAGGAATAGATTTGTCAAAAATTAACATGCTGGGACTCGAGCGATGAGAGAAGAGTATTTTTTGGTACTGGCAAAACTTTTCAAGTTAGTGCATTTTGAAAAGGTGACAGATCCTCATGGCAATGAGGTTCAACCAACCTGTTCATTCTCTGTGATTGTCAGTGGGATCAATGTGTTTTTTAAAAATCTACTTTTAGCTTTCATGCTACTTATTTAAAACAACAGTGAAAAAATTGTTGGGTCTCAAGTAGTTGAAATTTGAAATTATTATGAGTTTCCAATTGCTAATATCCCAAATTGTCTAGATAGATGAAAATAAAATTTCCTGTGAAATATACCTTTATTGACTTTGGGGCTTTTATAGCAATGATCTCAGTACCTTTCACTTTTTAAAAAACACATCAGATTTACCAGGTATGAGCCTGAATGTTAAATCTTTGTTCACACTAAACTCCCACAGACATAGTTTGGGTGGGAGGATTGATTATCACAGGTAAGCCACCACAATCAAAGCTGCTAAACAAATTTTTCTGTGCTTTGCCATTAGCCCCATCTCCAAGGCTCTGATCCATAAATAATTCAGACCCTGTACTGAATTACTTATGTGCCCACTGGAAAGACTCTGTTCATATAAATGCCATTGTCTTCAGGCCGTGGCATTTCCTGGATTGGGACTTTACTAGAAATAAGCAAATGGGTGCAAATGGAATGTGATGGGACAGCAAAAACCTGGTGAGCACGCAACCAAGTCTTTGGAATCGTGCTGTAAATCAGACCCATTCTTGTCTGAAGGCAATAAGGTACCACTTAACTGATGCACTAATGAGCACCTTTTCTGCTCAGCTGGAATAGTTGCCAAGGAACAGATTCAATGCAATACTTCTCAGGTGCCTCCAAACAATAGCTAATAGCACTTGACAGTGTGTGAAGCCTGTTTACAATGGGAATTGGCATTTGATAGAAGACATTTCCCACAGCACATTCTGTTGTTCATTGCAAGCTGCTCTCTGGCTCTGCCACAGCCACTAATCAATTTGTCAATGTCAACTTTTTAAGGAAAGGATCATGTATTTAATCTGAAATAAATGTATGAAGTAGAGAAGTCTCAGATCCACTTCTTATATCCCCAGGAGTGTCATGTCAACGTTCAGAACTGGGACATAGAAGAATGAGCAGCACAAAAAAGATCTGCAGGTTGGAGCACTGATACAAATGGTGACTGACAGCCAAACTTCTGGAGAGCTTCTTGCATGACAATTTTGAGAAGTCAGAGCAAGCCAGCCAAGTATAGCACATACCCTTGTGAAGCCAGCAGTGATCAAGGGCAATATTGATGACTCTTCACGATCAGTGTGCCTTTGAAAAAAGGAGGATAAATCAGAGATTATTTTTGTAATTAACTTGGACCAAATTTCACAATCCATTCATCTACTTGTACCCCAGACGTCACACTGAGGCTAATACAGCTGCATCCTTACAGGATATAGGAATAAAACATATCTTTTGTACTTTTTATAAGCTTTCCTCTTTGGCATGGATAAGCCAAAATGTTTTGGTTTTTTTTCATACATGTAAATGAGCTGCTTACATCAAAAAAACTTCAATGCTTCAAGGAAACCAATAAATGAGCTAGATCACTGGACTTTTTCTGTACTGGATCCTTGTTGTTTATGCTGGCATTAGTCAGAAATGCACCTGAAAGTCTGCACAGCCAAAGTTTTAAGAAATTACTTGTTACCTGAATGTACCAAATCTTAGATGGGGCAACTCAAGATGCCTGAATGAAGATGGATTTTCTAGTCTTGCCTACCCACTGCCTTCTAGTAAGTCACATTTGGGACACATTCTCAAATGAAGAATCTGAATAATCTGGATATACTAATTGTTAAAAGAACCTTCAACATACATAAATACATACATGGCTGGAATCCCGAAGAAAGGCCATTATGTGAAGTTTCTGTCAATGAGCAGATTGATGCTGGTCATGTTTAGCAGATGGCACAATGGCTTTTATTTATGCAGGAAGTTTTGGATTTTGAAATGTTTAATTAGTGTCATTTTTTGGTAGAGACGGTAGTGTATTTTTAATGGGAAATTTCAACACCTCAGAACTGGTTTTCAGAATTAACATGTTCTGAGAAATGGCCATTCCCAAATTATACTTTGAGGAAATTATCTTCCAGTTATTGCCTTTCATTAAATATACAGATTTCTTTTTTTTTATTATTTTTACATTATTTTATAAGTAGCATTTTCAAAGGACGGGGAAGGAAATAGCATATGTAGTACTTTACTGAGATGTCATAATCTCTTTTAAAACTTCTGTAGTCAGACGATGCTTTGTACTGATCAAATTGTTCTATATTGCTTCTCAAACTCAGCATATCTCTGGTTTTTGCTGAGATTAATCATATTGAAAGGCAAATTCAAAACACAGATCTCAAGATAGTTTTGTACAGGATGTTGAAGAAGTTGTTTGAAACATACTCTGAAAGCCTGCAGTGATGGGGGGGAGTGCAAGGAGGAACCCAAAACAAAACTCAAAGTGAGATTCTTTAGTAAAAACCCAGAAATTAAAAAATCAATTTCTGTCCCAAGCCTATGGTCAAGGACAGTAAAACGCTAGTACAGCACATTATTATTAGCACAGTAGGAAGTTCTAATTCAGGTTATTTAATGTAGTGTTTACTTTTACAATGGTAAGATTTACAGTTTTGATCACAGGTGAAAGTAAAGATATGAGTATTTACCTTTGTACTACACAAATAATGACTGTATTTTCTGAGGCTTTCGTTGTTCTGATAGACCTTTAAATAAAAAGCAAACCATTTAAATTCTTTTTAAGTTCACATTTACAGAACCTTCAGACGGCACTTTTCTTAAAATATCTCTTTTAAATCATTTAACAACAAAACAAAAGTCAATCCTGAGCCTGCTGCTAAGGACAATAAATTATATCTGAGACTCCATGAACATAGATGAATCTATAACTCAAGTACTGTCGGTGGGGGAATAGCAAAAAATATCCTCTGTGAAACAGCATATAATGGACTTGCTTGAAGGGCTTGGTCTCACTCATTTAAGGTGCATTTTATTGAATTCTGGGATGGATTGGTAAAAATGGAACAAGAGGAACAGCCTGCTACCTAGTCTTGGTGTGACAAAAATCTTATCTATTTCCCTCAGTTCAGCAAGAAGGGCCTTTTCCCCACCACAGTCCCCCAGGGCACACACTCTGACCCTGCCACCCCACCCCAAAGGCTTTTCAGTCTAGACACATTCCCAAGGCGAAGTCACAGGAGCAAGGCACTGCTGCCTGTCATCTCTTTGTAGAGAGACTCACAAAGGCAAATCCTTTCCTCCTTTTTTTCATACTTTACAGCAGTTTCTAAAATTTTTTTTTGGAATCTGTATGCAATTTTGCTCTTCATAATGTATTTTCAAATGTTGTAGATATGGAAACGTGCACACCAAACACTGCCTGTTTGCATTGGGAATTATTCATAAGGAGGTGACACTGAAAAAAATTAGAACATAATTAAAGTGAATGAATTAATTAAGCTGCTTGGTGGCACTTGCTATCTTTGCAGTTGATTTAGTGGGAAAACAAGGAACCAGATATTTGAAAAAAACCTAAACAACCAAACAACAAAGGAAAACCAAAAAAATACCCAACAGTTCATTATGACAACAAATTTGTATGGTGGCTCCAAGACAGGTGGAAATCACAGACCCTAGGATACAACTAAAAATGCTGCTGCTATCAGATGTAAAGCACTGAACTAACAGTATTTGATGCTGCCAGTGCACAACTGTCTAAAACCAAAAACATCAATGCTGGATAGAGTTTATAAAAACATCATATAAAAGCAAAAAAACTTTGGTGATGTGTTAACTGTGTTGTTACGAATTACACTGAAACTGTGCTTACCTGCATAATGCTTCTGCATCGAAGTATCTGGAATGTCTATGGTCAATGATGATAATGTCATGGTGTTTGTCTAGAAAACATTCTAGTGCAGACTGAGGAGTCCTGGCAATGTGACATCGAAATCCAGCCTTGTCACACGCCCAGCGGAACCCGTTACTCTGCTCGTCTTCCTCAGCAAACACTAAAAGTACCTGAGGTGAAGACAGGCAGTGCATCATCACAAACAAATCTTACACCTACAGTAGATTCTGTGACTTTTCCCTGTTCTTAACATGTTTTTTAAAGCCACTTTTGAGGCTTAATCCATTGTTTTTAATAGAATTGCTTTCTACAGACCACTGGTTTTTTTATAGTTGTCTGTATACAGGGGTGTTTCAAGTGGGTGAAACAGTCTGCCAGAGCCATGTAATCCACATGGGAAGAACAAGTTTTGGAACTGTCTCTCTCATCATTATCTACAAAGCAAGCTTAGGCAATCAGCTGAGACAAATTGCCTGTGTTTCAGACAGTGTGCACGAACCAACAGCGAGTCCACTTCTCTGAAACTGTCTCACATGCAACCTTTTTCTTGGGGTTTATTTTTCTTGCCAGGATCATATTCCGGAAAAGGAGAAAACAAATGAAAATTAAAACAAACAAACAAACAAACAACCCCAACCAAACCAAACAGAAAACCAAACAAAAACAAAACAAAAAACCCACAACCACAGCTCATCTCATGTGAATCAGTATTTAATGCTGCTTCAATGGCATGACAAAAAGTCTGCTTTCTTTTCCATCTCATCCTGATTCCCCAAAGTACTGAATGCTGCCCACTCTGTGGGGTTTCCAGAAATTCTGGAGAGGCTGGTCAAAAGGAACTCATGGCAGACTGGAATCATAAGCAGTGCCAATGTATATGGAGTATGTCCTTGTGTGACTCCTACACAAAGCCTGCCATGGGATTTATATCACAGAAGGAGATTATCATAGCTAAAATCCAGAACTGGAGGTCAGACCTGTGAGCCACTACTTGTTCTGTCCTAACTTGCCGTGTAATTGCCAGTAACTAATCTCCTAAGCCTTTTTAAAATCAACACAATGCCTACAGACTAAAAGTATGATAAGGCCCAATTCCTTTAAAATGTATTTCCAATTCTGGGATTTAATACAGTACAGAAGATGAACAAAGTCTGGTAAGGAAGATTCACTGCTGTGATTGTGCTTTGCATCAGGATAATGTTTTGCAGAAGAAAACTTCTCTTGCCTGAAAGGATACAGCATGGCAGATATATGTTGATCTATGTTGATCTATAGACCTATGTTGTGTTGATTTTGGGGATGGCTCAGCACATGCAGCCGTTTGGGAAAGATGGGTAATTAAGCCATTGTTCTGTTGACCCAAGACACCAATCTTTCTGTAGTTGACTCAAACCACACTCAGATATCTTTTGGTCAGGCAAAGTGAAGCATGTGTAACTCACATCACATCCCACTGCTGCTTATCTTCTGCGTGATTTTAGGAACTCCAGTGCTGTTACACTTTGGACCAGGCTGGTGAAATGTCTACCAGTAAATCTTAACATTTCCATGTACTGCATATTTTTGTAAGAATGAAGGATTTTGCACACATTCAGTTCAGGTTCCTTTTATAGCAACCTGCAAAACTGTTTGCAAAAACATGTCATAGTTTGGGTTATATTTGGTGAAATTAATCTAGAATACTCCTTAAGAGGGGAAGAATGGGTTTCAACAATAGCACAGAAAGTCAGAAACCTGAGTTGTATGACTGACTCTTGCAAAAATGTGATGTTGCCTACCCTCTTCTTTCACACCTGCCAGCTATATTACCAGGATAAATCAGTAGCAATTCAAAGTGGTCTACAACTGGACAAAAGTGATACAATCATTAAAAACAATACAGGTGGCAGAAATACTCAGGGACTATTCTGATTTTGGGGAACAGCTGGATGGGGATGTCCTAAGATCTGACTTTTGATTATATTACTGTTCTAACAATGGCTCAAGATGATGTCCAACTGCAGTTCTTAAGACAGACATTTTCAAATTATTTGGTCCACATTGCTCCTCCTACTGAGGAGTTTTGCAATTACTGACTGAGGAACATCTTGGATAATTAATGGTTCAGCATGCCTTGGGATATGGGAGAATTTCCAAAGGAAGTTCCAAAAGACTCATGTATCTCCAAACCTTATGACCATCCCAGGCAAAGAGGACAAATTATATAAACCCTTTATTAATGAAGGGATAAAAGAGTATTAATTATTGTAAGTCAGTAATGAATAATTAAAAACATATGTTTTGCCAAGCTCACTTCATATCTTTTGTAATGATATTGCAACTTTGGTTGGCTTGGTATCAGTTTGATGAGATTTTGATTTTGACTACCAGTAAAATATAAAATGAGGCACAAACCAGATTGGTTACAAGGTAACTGACAGCAGAAAAAATAGATAGCTCTATTTTTATGAGCTGAGAGATGGTTGGAGAAAACAGGCAGAGTTTTTAGGATATCACATAGACAAAATGTTATGTGCTAACATCTGATATTTTAGAAATCAAGACTTCAGTTTGAACTGCTATGTTACCTGAAGTTGATCTTGATGAAGTCTCATAGGGCCAAACTGCACATCTGTTACTGGTGCCTAGAAGAAATAAAAAGGGAACTTATTAATGAATAATACCTCAGGAAGAAGAAAAATTATCTGTTATCTCTATTATCTACCATTATCTGGGGGCTATATTGCTATCATTATAAGGCTGCATCTTCATGAAGGTCTTATTCAGGTTTTGAAAATTAATATGCTAAGCTGCATTAACAATTAGAAATAACAAGCTAGTCTTCAAGTAATTTTTTATTGTTATTTTAAATGTAAACTAACAGATTAGTCATGAAAGTCTGGGAGACAGATTGTTATTTTTCTGTGTCCTCTGTATCACTCCAGCTGTTCTGCAAAACACAGAAATGTTTAAAAATGGCTTCTTTTAAAGTCCAAAAAAGCATTAAAGCTCCGGGAGAAATGCAAAAATACACCATTCTTAGAATTTCAAATGCAACAGGTGCCCAGATTTCACATGTAACAGGTGCCCAAGGGTGCTACAGAAAACCACTGATTTCATTTCTTCAAGAGCATTTTGCTGCATTCCCTGCTGCCCACCCAGCCCCTCCAGGGAAGGTTCCAGAACTCAGGAATGTGTTGGGATGAAGCATGTACTCAGCACGCAGCTCTGTTTGAAAATCCCTGCAAGGACACTGCCATACGTCATGCTTTTGACACGTCAGTGATCCCCACACTAGATCCTGTCCAAGTAACACAGTCCAGTTTGGGATGCAGGACCTCAGTGGCCACTCGGGGCAGGGCGGGTGATCAAAGAGGTGACGCGGAGCGTGCAAACGGGAGCGTGGCATGGCAGCTCACACGGGCAGGGTGCCAGGCTTCCTCCTGCTAGTGGGGATTTTAGGTGGTTGTTCATTGTGTTTTTGTTGGTTGGTTGGGTTTGGGTTTTTTTCATTAGTAATGGTTTTTACCCAATAGCTGCAGTTAGTACAAGTGTGTGTAACCAAATGGAACCCTCCGAAAAGGAAGATGCATCTGTCCAGACCCCTTCGTGTGCAGAGTGTTTGAGCTTATCAGTGGTACCAGGGGCACTGCAGAAGAAGCCTGCCAGAAGAACCTGAACAGGTGAATGATCTCCATTTACTGGTGGCCAAGCTTAGGGAGGAAGTAGAAGTAGAAGTAGTGCCTCAGTCTTTAGTGGGAAGACGGCCTGTCCTCAGGACAGCTGTCCTCCTGGGTTGTTTTTATATTCTTTGGACTCAGTGATCTTAAAGGTCTCTTCCAACCTAGTGATTCTGTGTAACCGAGCCAGGATCCCCCCCCTCAGTGGTCCCTTTGTGGGAAGGAGGGCAATGACCACAAGTGCTGTTTATCGCAACTGCTTCTCTTTTCTATCATTAATCAAAGTTCCACATGAATGACTCTTCAACTGGTATGAAACTACTTCTAAAGGAGTTGAACACATAAATACAGAGGGACACTCTAATAGGATTACACAGGTTTGGTCCTTTGAGCATTCCCATCAGGCAAGCATCAGCACTTTCGATGTACTTAAATATTTTTCACCCCTTGTACCAGAAATAAAAACTAAAAAGCAGGAATAACAATGTTCCCCATTTAAAATAGGAAACAAAGTCCAACCATTGGTCCATGGAGTCACATAGACTCTTCAGAAGTAATTGGAGTAAGAAACTAGAAGAAAATAATCTTTGCAATGTAGTAAATGTAAGACACCTCTGAACTGAAATGCTAAAAGAATGGGGCTATTGACCACAAAGGTGGCATTTTTACATTGTTCTTTTTCAAAATTAAAACCCCACTTGAAAATCAGATTTATGGCTTTGCAACCTATAATTTTTTCCAATAGGCAGTTTTAAAGAATCATCAGCACATCCCACAGAAAAATCTTTTAGAACTGCACGCTCTACTCTTTCTGTGACCTTAATGCTCCATTGCTCAGCCCTAAGAGTATGTCATTTGGGATTTTATTTATTTATCAACTTGGAAGTCATTACTGCCACATTAAATAAGCAACGAACACAAGTCAAGGAAAAATGGCAACATAGTGCCTACAAAAGCATGCCAGGAGCCAGTGTTCGCCTGTCTTGCTTAAGTGGGCCTTTAAGAGCTAATGTTAAAATGACATGGAGGGGTTTCAGATTTACTCAGTCATACTGGTCAGATTGGCTTAGTTTAAATACATTCCAGTCATTTCTCTTTTTTTGATTTTGAGATCAAAATACTCTCTTCAGTTGGAAAACTCAAGCTGCTTCAGTCTCCTGTGGTACATCATCCAATTATTCAAAATCTGCACTACAAAAAGCAAAGACTTGTGCTGATAACACACATAGCAGGAGAGAATCCAGCTCTTTGCACCAGTGTTACTGGTTTTGCAGAACTAACAGTAGTAACTACTCAGCAGAAATACCTGAAGGGCATGGAGAGAGCATGTCAATTGAGTAGAAGATACCTAAAATATACCTTCTCACACTTACTTCTCTGTCCAGAACTGTACTACAAATCAAACCTTGGACATTTTGTACACTCCACCTGCCAGCATAAAACAGCAAGTGTTCCATGTCACTGGACAATGGCCTGAGCTGCAGGTTCAGATCCAGAGCTGAACTTCTCTGGCATCAGGGGCGATGCAAAATCCCATCTACCACGGCAGCATACCCTTGGACTATCAGTCCTGGTCCAAGGTAGATTTTAACAAATGAGATAAATGCAGTATTGCCAGTTACTGCTTTTCAGATGCTTCTTTCTTTTAAGAAGTTTATGAATGAATAGCCATTGAAGTATTTAAAGGACTGAGCCTGAAAACCACTTTTCTGCCAGAAATCTGTGGCTATTGCTGCAATGAAAATACCTGTCTGTGCACCATTCAGGCCTAAGTCACAAGAAGTGACCAGATAAAATAACCTGTCTTGTTACACATTAACTTGCTGTCCTGAGTAGAATCAAAGGCTTGGTCTGCATCTCAGCTGGAAAATTTTGGTGAACTCCAGTTAATTCTTAATCCTGTTAAAATCTGTTTGAATAACTTGATTAATCATTTAAACTTTTTGTGTGCTGCAGGTAGCACTGAGAAGTAACATGCTGATTAAGTATTGTGTCAAAAATCAAGGCTTCAGCAAGGATTAGCAGAAACACTCAACTCTCAGCTATTGTTGAACTAAATGAGCTTTAAAAATACTTCTGATGCTGCAAGCTTATAACAAAACCAAATCGGTCAAAGCTCACATGTACAGTAACTGCACAAACACATCTTTATTTACTCTTAACCTCTTCTACTTCTTCCTTGGAATTTCTTTCCTAGTCAAAAAACTCAAGTACATTTTCAGACTGGCAGACAACTTGGGCATGTGACAGCCTTCCAGGCAGGCACAGATTGACAAGAGTGTCTGAGAAGACAGAGGTAGAACTAGTTGTGGGTTCCTGGAATTGCCTGTGATAGAGCTGGGTCTGTTGCCAAAGAGCTGCTGACGCAAAATCTGTAAGTGCAGCGTGTGTGACTGCGGCTCTTCGAACGCACACACAGCAACTGCAGCCATTTTACATTCTCTGATCCCTGAACTACTGCTGGTAGCACTTACTTCCCCTCAAATTCGCCTTTCTTATTTGAATACTGTATTTTCTGTCCTGTGGAACCAGCCCTGGCCCTGTCACAAAGTGGGATTCATCCCAAGGCAATGGCATAAGCCATAAGGGATTGACAGCTGTCAATGGGAAAGGTCATCCACTGACTGCTGTGAGCAGCTCAGCACTCGCCAGAAATGATCCCTGTGTTGTAGCAGCTGCATTGCAAACATTGAAATTGCTCATAGAAATAGTCCATGTTTCCAATGCCCTGAGAAAAGTGAATGTTGGGTAAATAAAAACAAGGGAAATAAGCTTTAAAAACACAGACCTACACAACTGTGACTGATCTGATTAAAGTACAACAAACTCAGTGTTGACCCGATGTAACCTGGTCAAGTGCTTTCTATGAGTCATTCTTCATATTTTACCAGAACAGAATCTACAGGAGTGGTCTGTTCATCACTGCTGGATTGTTTTTTCTTTCTTCCTACAGCTAGAAAAACATCAGATGAACTTGCTCAATGAATAAATGCAGAAAGGAATAAAGGGTGGACATAAAGCCACTTTGATTCACATGCTCCCTTTGGTGATAAATTGCCTGGCTGGTGACAGGGACAGATGCATGCAGACTGTAGGTCTTCTATTTTCTTGAAGTGGTGTATCCTGGCTTTCTCCAAAATATCTCTTACTATTACCCATTAGGCAATAGTAATTATTAGGAGAGCACACCTAAAATTTTGGGCAGAATCAGCTCCCAAAAAATCCTTTGGCTATTAATTTCCATGCAATATTCTTGCTATGGAGGTGCAAATGTGTTCCTTCTGGAGGCTGATTTTCTTAAGACACCTCTCTGCTGAAGTTTTTGTAGGATGTTTGAAAGCAGAGCCCTGTGTAGCCCAAGGCAACACTCGGCAGAGCAGCTGCTGCAGCCCTGCCCACAAATGAGCGGGGCTGGTGGGGAGCTGCTGGTGCCCAGGGGAACAGGAATGCTCCCCTGACATGCACAGTGCTCCATCCCTTCCTGTCACAGCAGGAGCTGTGCTGGGGACAGGAATGACTCCTACTCTGACTATTCCATGCACAGCCTCCTGACAGTACCTCTCCCTGAAGGGCAGCTGGCAGCACTGCTGCTCCTGCTGCTCTTCTCGCCTTTCCAGGTGAGCACAGCTTCTCTTTCCTGCACTCACTTGAACAGAGAGATGCCACGAACTTTTGCTGAATGGATTGCAGACGGAAGCTGCTGCTGGAGGGCAACATCTGCATTCAGTGGGCAGTCAGACTCTCTGACTCATTTGTAATATATGACAAATAACTGCAGTGATCAGACATATGACTTCACTGCTGGTCCTAATGGAATACAGCCAGCAAAAGTCATCATTTTCCTCAGATCAATGTTTTAAGATATCACTAAAATTTTTTATCTGATTTTAAAATACATACTTATATTTTCTACATATACTAGGGACATTACATGAATCTGCAAGAGTTGACTCATCACAGTAAGAATTAACAGTCTTCATTATCAAGATATGCTGGAAGCCACAGGACTGTTAACATAAACTTAATTCTTATAATTCTAAGAAAAACAGAGATTCATTTTACAAAGGAAAAAAGTCCTTTCTCTTAACCTACCATTTTAGGCATAGATTTCTCACCCAGAAAACAAAAGCTCAAGTGAACTGATAGATTTATACCAAGCCTTAAACTTTTATTAACTCAGGTTCTATTTGCTGCAGAAATTTGAATTCTGCATGATAACATACTTTCTCAGAAACCTTAGCCAAATCTTCCTGGGTGCTGAAAGCTGGGAAATAAACATTTACCTACGAACTGGCATGACAAAGTACAGGATCTTGTCGTGCCAGGTCATACCAGCATGGTTCCTTTTTCTCAACAGAGAGAGGCTTTGTGACTCATTGTAGCTCATACTTCTGGGCAAGAAATTCTCCATGTTCTCTCACATTTTTCTTTACTTATCGTAACAGCCATCACTTTCTGAAGTATATGAATACTAATCCAATCCCTGTTCATTTACCTATTTCTTTCTCCAAGGAAATGTAATGACTTAAGACTCAGCTTCCTATTTTCCATGTGCTTTCTGCTAGACACTGAACATCACTGTTCATGTCTTCTTTGCAGACCTTGACAACACTCTTTTGTTACCAACTCAGCATCAGTGCAAGAAATGTAAAATGCTGTCCAAGCAGATCTTCCTAACAGGCACAACTGTTCAGAGCATAAAATGAATTTTATAGTCCACGGACTGAATTCCAACCTGGTAAGCAAATCCAGTGAAATCCAAAGCAATTCCATCAAATACAAGGAAAATATACTGGATTTACTTGAGTGTAAATGAAGTGGGAGTCTGGCCCTGTGCAGCTCGCTCTTCTGTTGTTTGGAGGCCACAACGGTTTGAACAGCGAATAAGAGAGAACAAAGAGTCCAAGGTTTCTGCCTTTGCTCAACAGACTCAAGGACAAAGGTAAACTTGGCCTTCAAAGGCCCTGTGCTGTACAGAGTCAGTTTATTCTTTGCTAAAATACAAAGACATGAGTTCTGAAAGGTGATTAAAATTTACCAAAACTGCTCTTCAACCTGGATGAAACCATTTACTCCAGCCCTTGATATTTTTTCTCTATTTCTGCTTCATAAAAGATGTAGACAAATGTCATAGACTCTGAACTCGTAATATAGCATCCTGACTAACTGCTTTGATAAAATCTAGCATTTAGATTAATCTAAATTGTGTTCTCACTGATGCATCTCTCTCAACAAAACAACACAGATTTATATCTATATCACAAGGCCTGCAAATCACTTGATGTCTTGTTCTGGCATGGTTTTCCTTTTATCTATTTCCTGTTTTAAATTGATTCCTAGAAGAATTATCTACTATGCTGCCATGTAACAATACAGCAGATAGTAAGAGATGAGGTAACACACCCTCTGTTTTCTTAATCTGTTTCTTAGGTTTCAGTACCCATTTTTGAACCTGTTTTACATAGATGAGCTCTTGAGAGCCCAACTCTTGCCTTCAATCCACATTATTAGCAACACACAATTTTGACAGCTTGCAGTTTTTGTGAGAATAAAATCTTTATTGAGTGTAATGACTTGCCAGAGCTCTCACATCAGGATGCTGGCCCTTCTCCCTGGGCATGTAACCAAACATGGGACTCACTTTCTTATTCCCCATGAACTAACAACACTTTTACTCCTCCCAAAATCCAGCAACTCTTCCATTACTCAGCCTGGGGGCCATTTTTGTGTTAAACCAGGTCCTGAGGAAGCCTCCCAGGACATCTACACCCTGGTGGGACTGGGACTGCATCACAGGAGTGCCGGCACACAGAACTGAACACAAGGACTATCCGAGCTCCACCAGGGTTCTCCCTGGCACAGCTGATTTTTGGCTGTATGTTCAGCTTGCCACACATGCCAACAACTATTATATTTGTTTATTTGTTTGTTTGTTTGTTTGGCCTGGTTGCCCACTGTATTTCCTCAGTGCAGTAAGTGAAGCCAAGTTAGAACAGAACTGCAACAACGCTGTTGGGAAACCACACTTGCTGCCTTCTTGCACACTTCAGACATAATCAAGAACTCCAACTTTCTACTGCTTGTAAGTTCTCCCCTTATGCTTTACAGGAAAGTTTGGTTATCAAATTGCAAGTGTAGCACATGCAAAAGTGAATCATTCTGTTTGGCTGGGAATAATTAACAATGCTGTCCCAAAGTGACTTGTGTTATCCTCTGCACTGTGGTACGGCCTGGACGGCCTCTGGCCCAGACAAGTGGCCCACTGTGGTCAGGTTCTACAATGACAGCAGGAAAAGCCAGCCAGCAGTCCCTGCCACTGGTAAAGGTCTGAACTTTTACACAGAACAGGCTGACAAATTGGGGGACTTTTTTAGCTCCTGATAGATAGTGAAGTTAGAAAATAAATGTCATTATCACTTAGCATGCCTGTGGAAAAATTGCACAGATCTCCAAACTTAAAAAGGGAGGTTGCTGGTTTCATTTTGACATTCAGAGGAACTGAGGCACTGGGGAAGAAAGACAACCCCAGCCCTCCTTGTGCTGAGCCCTGGTACCCCTCAGCAGGGCATCCAGTGCCCCTGCTTGCTGGCCAACTTACAGCAGTAGGCACTGGTAATACTGGCTTGATACCATGAGGCTTGATACCTGGGAAACACCCACTTATTTCTGAAATTCAAAACTGTGTTGGTGATAATTCAAACAAGTTATGTCACATCTTGGTAATCACAGCAGTACTGTAGGTTTCTCAGCTAAGCAGATACAACTCCTGCAAAGCAACTCCGCAAATCTCACACTATACACTTACACAAGAGTCCTCACTCTCAATGAATCACACAGCAAAAAGGGATGGAATACATCAGCCAAGTCAGAAAAAGAGAGCCACTTACTCATTAATCCACACTGACTTTTCTGTCCAGTGAGAACAAAGTTGAATGGAAACAAGTCCTCCTATCAAAAACCATTCAAATCCAGCAAGTTATATTTGCTGCAGCATCTGATTCAAAGACGCCTTTTAGACCTGTATTTTATGCACAAGTACACTGGGCTTGAAATTCCATCTATTTCTCTTTAGCAAAAGAAATTTCATCTATATCTCTTTAGAAGAGAAAAAATGTGAATCATACACTCCAAACAAATGTGAATAACCTTAACACTGGTCTGTGCCTCATGGTTGTCATTTTGCCAAACCCTATTCTAACCAACCAGCACAGAATTTAAAGTGCCCTTAAGTCTTCATAATCTTAAGATTTGAGATGGTTCACTGGGGTCTTCATAAAGGTCCTACTTTCTGACTGATAGTGCTGGCAAGCACTTCTCCATTCAGGCCAAATACACACAGAACTCTGTCTGGAGGCTGTGAGGTCTCCCCATATTGAATCCCTGAGCTGCTCACTAAACTATAGTCAAGTATTTCTGTGTGGTGAGGGCATGCTGTGGAGCATCTGTAGTTATATCCTGCACTAAGAGAAAACCAGCAGCTTAAATGATCTAGCCTGTACTTTAGAAGAATTTTTTAAACCCTATAATAATGGTTTTCTATACATAGGTTGAAGAAATGGATGCCTTTATCAATGCAAAAAAAAAAAATTGTATGAACATTTTCAGCTGTTCAAACAGGAACAGCATGTGCAACATGCAGAAACTGAATTGCTTCAGATGAATAAAAAAGAAAGTGCTCATCTTTAAGGCACTAGCACCTAATTCCATGTCTTATTAGTTTCTGACAAAATTCAAGGGCCAGATAGAATACTCTGCACTTCAGAGCAAATGTCCTGTGAAGTCAGGCATCCCTGGTACTCTGGGCTTACGCGCAGGTAAGGGTTGTGATTGCCTCTGTGAGATGGTACCTCATGGGGAGCTGAACTGCACACCTGGATGGATATTGCAACTTGCTGAGTTTCAGCAGCTCTTCCCTTGTACTCCAGCAACTCTGAGACTCCTCTCTTTTCCCCTTTGCAACCAGGACCAGCCACACTCTATCTCACAAAATGCTTTAACGGCAGCCACATAAAAACAGCGTGCCTAGCAATTCCCAGAAGGCTGAGACTTGTTTCCTCTCCCTTTTTCCCCTCAGCTCACAAAATTCTGGTTATTCCACTGGCTGGGAGAGCTGTAACTGAGCTCTGGGGACCAAATCCCTCCTCATATGCCGGCACTACTGTAAAAGTTTCAGTGTGCTATCCTCTCTCATCTGTTGGCAGCAGTAACTTCTACTCAGATGCAAAGACTAGCCAAGTCAACAGAGAAGAAATTGGTCTGTAAGTCTTGCAGGTCATCAGCCAAGACACGTTCAAAATCAGAGCATTAAATATATCGGGGTTCACATAACTCCAAACAAATAAATGCAGCCTTTGGCTTTACCAGCATCTTTGTCTAACAGGAAAGGAACTTCTCACTCGTCTGCTGTCGCCTCAGGTGTATTAATTTTACAGGCAGGCTGTGGCTGACTTTCCATCCCCCCGCTTGAGCAGACACTTTAGTACAAATACAACATTCTTCTGGCCCTGAGGGAAATTCTTCCTGCCTGCATTTTAACAGTTGAACTGCACGGCACTCTGGAGACTTAAATATGGCACAGTAGTTCTATTGTTTAATATTATTAAAAACTGCTTGCTTTCTTGTGATTCTGCAAGATCCTGAAGTATAGCAGTGAGAGCTAATCTGTTTCCTATCTATCAGCTAGTTCTCTTTTTTCTGGTGGATACCACTTACTAGTTTTATTTTAGAGATTCTGATTACAGATGCATCAGAATACAACAGAACTCCATTATCAGTTTTCATTTTTTCCTTATGAATATGAATTTCAGTGACAGTTTTCTTTGAACCATCTGGATTTGAACAGACTCATCTGACTAAAAGGAAGTTCCAGTCTACCAGGAAGTTTTCCAGCTACTTTATGCCAGACAAACTTTTCATGGCTTGATCTACCAACACTGCAATCATCACAAACAGACCAAGCAAAGCAAGAGAGTACAGCCCCAAACCAGCATAATTCAGTCAGTGCTAAGGTTCCTAGAAGATCTCTGTTTTGTCCTAAACCTCCATTTGTTAAGGAATAAACTTGTTTTTTTATTGTCACTAGTAACACGTTTTTTGTGTGTTAACACAGTTCAGGGTTTACTGACCATAGCAGTTTTTTCTATGCTGCCATCTGTTATCTCAATCTTACAGCTCTCCAGCTTCTGCACAAGTGGGCATCCTGGATGTGCCAGTTTAGTCCTCCAGCACTGGATGCTGTCAGTATGAAGCTGCCGCCTTCTCCTCCTCCTTCCCTGTTCTCCCAGCCATGTGCCACACACAACACCTTCACACAGCTCACTCAGATGTCTGTGAACCTGCTGGACATCACTAGAATTCTTTAGGGTCCAAGAAGTGTGCTCTGCCCTCCTTCAGGATGCTCAAACTCCCCTGTGCTCTGTCCAGTACCCCGCCTGGGAACCGCTCTGAGCAACAACAAAGGTGCTGCCTCTGAGACGGGATTTTTCAGGTAGAATAAATGCAAAGTCAGTGAGACCACGACTAGTACAGCAAAGGAGAAATGCTCAATACTGATAAAAAACATAACTGTATTTTTGTCTATTGAGTACATGTTTCTCAGACTGAGTGGAACTGTCAACTGACACTTGAGAAAACCAAGAGGAGTTCTTGGCAGTCAAACCTTTTCTAAATAGGGAACCTTGTCTCCAACAAATGAAGACTTGAGACTGCAGGCATATTTAAGATGCCTTTTTAGAAAAATCTGAGGAAATTCACAGTAGTACATTCTTTTATTTCACTCTCAGGTTTAGTGTTAATTTTACTTTTTCACAGCTATAGCGAATCCAACACATTAACTTCAGGTTTTATGATAAGGAGGAAAACAGACAAAAAGGTTTAAGAGTCCTGGGCATCCCTTTCTTTGGACCACTAGGAACTCCACTGGCAGAGGAGTTCCTCTGCTTCCTCTAATACAGATGCCTCTTCATTCCTGAGGACCTACAGGGTAGTTTGAAACCTGACACTGGTTTTCTGCCTGACTCTGTTTCAGTAACACACAGTTGCTTCTGCCAGCCCACAGGGCTCGTTAAATATCACACGCCTGGGATGGGATCACGTTTTTTTTCCTTGAGTAGAACCTTTTTACAGTTATGCCAATCCCCCTAACTCTGCATGTCTTTAATAAAGTGGGATTTTCATTACAATCAGAACTGCAATTAAGTAGAATTTATTGCAACAAAGCAGCTTTTCATTCTAGTTTTCTTGTAAATATAATTTCACTCTATCTGGATTTGTAGCGGGCACACTCCATTTCATTTCATTTAAATGAAAAAATCTGTGTAATTATACTATTATCTTTGACACAAAGCAATCTCTGTATCTTCTGCCTATGAGTTATCACTTCCTTTACAAAAGAACTGCTGGATTTGCCAAAGGAGATGCTGCTGGTACAAAATAAATTATTATTTTGTACCAGCAGCACGATTTTCTCCGTAGAAACGCACACGCAATCAATATGTTCCTAACTCTGAGTAAAGTTTAGCAGGATTAAAGCTGTGGCAGGCAAGGCCTCAGCACAGGAGTCTGCCACAAGGCAGCTCTTTAATAAACAACCCATCATCAAGGAAGCCCATAAAGCACTCTGACATTGTAGTCCTTAACTAGGAAACAAATCCAGCTGGGTATCAAATATCCACTTAAGATTAAATCCTGCCCTGCTGTCCAAATATACTCTATTCAGGTACCATGTTAGCATTTCTCAAATTAAGTACACGGGCCATAATTATCCAGATAATTATCTATGGATGTTGAATAGCCTCACATAAATGATTTAACCTTGAGATTTCCAGGGAAGAGAGATAACATCTGGAGATACTTGCATCAAATACTTTTACAAGTTGTATGGCATCAGTGAAGCTTTGTCACAGAGAGCTGCTGCAGTCACAAAGTTTGAAAGACTTGCAAAGTAATGGGGGGTAAGAATAGAAGATGCAAAAACACTGAACAAATCTTTAATGTAAACACGTGTTCACCTGCAACCTGCCTAGCATAAGTGCTGTATAAACCATGAAGGATTATAAGCACACAGCCAGCAGTGGTTGAAAGGTGCATTTGGTCGAGCACATTAGGACTTTCCATGTGTCATTTGAAGAGGCATTACAGAACAGTGCTTGTCTTCCCTATAATGAGAGCAGGTGTCAGAAAATCTTTTTTCAGCAGCTTTATCAGACTCCTCAGGTTACCAGTCCTCAGACCCTTGAGAGGGCCCTTCCACAGGGCATGTCTGAACACCAGCGCCATGTGCTGCCTCTGAAATGAGCAGATTCTCTGCTCCTCCCTGCAAGGACTGCAAATTTGGAGCCAAGCTGAGCTGAGACTAGAGCAGCAAAAACAACTTCTCAAATATTAGGATGAGCCTATCACTTTCTGCACAATTTTACTGACACCTAGATTTATCTGTCTCATCTAAAAAGGTCTGATATTGCAACTGAGAGTGGCACAAATGTTTTACAATAGGAACCAGCGCTGGAGCTGTGCACAGGTGGCTCTTCTGTCACATGGAACAGAGCTTCATATGGCACCTTTCAGTCAGGCAGTGACATCCTCATTCCACTTGGATAACCATCATGAACTAAAAGAAGGAGCATTATGAAACAAGAGAGGCTCCACTTACTCATTAAATAATGAAATAGTGTCCACCTATGCAAAAGCCCCATAATTATCTGCAAAGAAAACTGGCCTCTATCCAAAATCAATCTCCTTCGAGATCTGAATTCTGGCATTAAACAAGTCTGTCTAATCTGTTTTGCAACTATCTAGAATATGTTTCTCACTTTGCTGTTTTTTCCAAGGAAAGGATGAAGCAGTCCTGGGCCTTCTATTGAGAGTGTAAAAGCTTTATGCCAAAGAACAAACAAGAGAAAATAGACATTAAAGTCCTGTCTGGCGACACCATTAATAAGTTCACAGTCACCATTTCCTTCTTCCTCCCCTGCACCAAGTGCTTCTTCCCAGACAGTGATCCAGACTGCTGATAGCTCTGGCTGGGAGCTTTTACCAGAAATTTTAGCAGGAAATGTTAATTTGCAAGCCTCAGTGTCCTCCCTTGGGGAGGATGGACACTGTATCTGCATGACCAAGTTGTAGGGACTCAGAGTTCCTCAGACCTGCCTGCAACAGGCAGAAGAGAAACTCCTCTGTATCTCCAGCAAAGCTGAGTAAAAAACCAACTGTACTCATTTATTTTCTTTTGCCTTTTCCCCCAAGCTACGAAATACTAGGAAGAACGTCCAAAGCAAACAGAAAAGTTCTATTAATGAAATGTGCAATTTAGTGCAGTTTCATGGCCTGACTCTGAGCTCAGCCAGACTTCTAGGACACAAAACATAGCTGGAAATTCATAGAACTAGAATAAAACAAAACTATTGCTTTGTGTAAAAATTATACTGCATTTCTATAAACCAGTTTAATTGGAAAGACAGCCTGTGTGAATCAGTAAATATAACCCATTACAAATAAATTAGATATCAAAGGTAAATAGTTTTTAGTATAAAGTCTAATGTCTCATATGTAAGCAACAGAAAGGAAAAACCAGAAAACTCACTTTTATATTAAGAGTTCAAATAAAGCTACAGTAAAACTATAGGTCGCTTTGAGAATTAAAAAATTAAAGTAAACCAATAAATTCACTGAAGAATGATGTAGATCTGACTCTTGAAAGAGTCAGATTATTTACTCTTATTACTCAGATATATCACCTGATTTCTTTTTCTTCCTCTATGAACATTGAGCATAAGGCTGTAATAACTTACTACAGACGCAGGAGAGAACATTGTCCTTGATTATGGAAGCTTTTCTCAATGCTGGGAAATTTCATTTGACTGGTTTTATGTGTTTGCATGTTCCTTTAAGCCAGGACAAATGTTCTTACCACATTCATATTTGTGTGGTTAGAAGCTTTTTCTGCATCTCTTTTGTCCTCATCCTCTAAAGACAAAACAAATGGTGTGCTGCTCAGTGTTGAACTTTATAATTTTAGTAATAGGTTGCAGCAGGAATATATTTTGACTAACTCTATGAGCCACTACCACATACAGTCTAAGCACCTACCACGGAACACCACAGTTCTAATTGTTTTCTTCACTGCTTAATTTGAATCAATGTCATACTCTGGATGACTTCAGAATATACTGTGAGACACATAATTTAATCCAGTTACATTCTGTAATCTAATTTTGCGAAGAACCTTCAAATATATTTCAACAAAAAAACCCACCCCTTATGCGAAACAGCAGGAACACATTAGAGGTGGCATCAAACCACTACTCCATTGGATAAATTACTCACAGCATGTTCCCCTCCAAAACAGAGTAACAAAATTTGCAGGCCACACTATGAGGTTGTACCCAGAAATACTTTCCAGATGGAACAAGCAAGATTTGCAGTGGTTTTGTGACACAACGGACAATTTCCTGCGAGTGGAGGAGGTTGTGTGGTGCATTTGCTGCTCGGATTCTGTGTCCTTGCACGTCTCCTTTTCTGAGTTCCACAGAAAGCTGAGGAGGGCACTTGTACAAATCGTGACTCCCTGTGTCCTTCCCTTTGCCCAGCTAGCCCTGAATGCTGAGTAATTGATCACCTGGGAGTTCCTTTGTCAGATAAATCCAACAAATCCAACAAATCCATTGCCAACCAACTGTGTGTGGTATTCCAGTCTCATGCCCTTCTTTATTCTTAAATATCACAGCCCTGCCATTGGTGCCCATCTGCTCTTCAGGAAGGAAGGGAGGCATGGCTTGTTTGTACCATAAATGAGTACTGCTTGCAACATTTAAGAGTAATTTAAATTTTTTCCAAGAGAAACATGCCCATGTTGAGTAAAATATTTTTCTGATACTTATAAACATGAAGCCATGGGTGTCACAACTCACACTGCACATAGTACATTTCTACTTCAGACCAAGCTTCAAGATAGAATTTTTCCAGTGTTTATGATAATTTAACAGCTTAACTGATGATTTTGCTTTGCAATTCTGCTCTGTATTTTTAGGCCATTCTATTTTTTTCTAATCTGCAGGGCACATAGAGCATATAGAATTACCAGGACTACCACTGGACTGCCTTGCTGGTTTTTTTTCCTAGAGTAAGAATAATCTCTTCGCTCTGCCAGTCACAGAAAAGCACTTTCTCCCCCAAGTTTGACTTTAAGACTTAAGCTATAGCTTTTGCAAGCAGCACTATGCAAATCAATGTTTCCCACATAAGAAGCTTTTCACGGAGTCTGCAGCAAGAAACACCTTATGATAAGTATAGACCTATTTTTTGCAGTACATTATAGCATACTTTCTTTCTGAAATGTTCCATTATTTCCACCTTTTCTGTCATACAAGATTATTTTAATTTTCTTTTAAATCTAGTTACTACTGTTCCATCATTGCAGTGCCAGCCAGTTGTTTTCTCAACTCAACTCTCCCAGTCTCATCTGGAACTCTCAGTTTCATCTTGTTAGAAAAACTTGTGTCCCTTGGACTGCAAACCACTGGCAATGGTTTCATTCATTTCACTCTCTGGTCTGCCATCTAACACAAGACTGAACAACTGGAGCCCCAAGCTGATCATATCAGCACTCTGGGAGTTAGAGGCAAACATCTGGAATTTATTTGTTAGAAATAAAATGAATGACATCTTTTCAGGAGTTTTAGCTTGCACCTGTACTTATAAATCTCCATGAGGACGAGTTATGAATAAATTTAACCAGGAGCAGGAGGCAGAGGCTCAGGTTTTGAACACTTTGGCTCAGTCCCTGTCAAGGGCCCCAGGAAGAAGGTTGGTACTAGGATGCCCTGGAGACAGAATTTGTTGAGCTCTCCTCTTGCACTGCAGGATAAGGAACAGACTGTCTTAGGCTTGCTGGGCCCCCCACGCTGGCAGAGCCCATGTGCAGACAGCTCTGCAGAGAGCGTGGGGTGCCCTCTCCCCTGTCATGCAGGGGGCATCCAGCCCTGCAGTCCACACAGGCAACTGGGAGCTTTGTCCACCTTTGCCACGGAGGAAATGTAACCCTGAAGGTTATTTTTGTTGGCTATATCAACATTAGAGGTTCAGACTTTGGCAGAACTGTGATGAGGAACAAAAAGAGCATGGGAGAAATTTAAGGGGACAGTTCTGCAAACAGAATAGTAATGGAAGGGGGGCAGAGGTCAAAAGAATCAAACACCACCACTGTTATCTGATGGGGAGGCACAAAGATACAGGATGAATCTCAGAAAACACGGAGAGGAGGGAACAGGGAATACACAGAGAGGAAGAAGGGCAGAGGAGAAACAAAGATCTAGAAATCCCTGCCAGTTGTTTGGATGAAGAGTTACCTTTGCCTAGGCACTGAACTCATTGTCTGCAGCCATCTCCTTTCCTGCTTCTTTCCTGAGCCTCCCTCAGCAGACAGTGCTTGTTCCAAATCGGAAGGTGACTGATGTGGGTCCTGCACTATGGGCAGGTCTGTACCAGGGATTAGATCAACTTTATTTTCATTTGTGCACAGTGCAAGGTTTGCACCACAAGGGTTTAACTGCAAGTCAACCACATCTTATCCAACCTGGCAGCCTGTCTTGGAAAATGTTCATGTTTAGGCATTGGTATGATTTTATTGAGACAAGCCCATTCAAAATGCAAGCCCACACCTGGAGGTGTCAGGCAGATTCATACAGGTACCCATGGCTGGGTACTGCATCCAGTCCATTTCTCTACATACTGACTATGGGCCCCATTATGGATGCAGGATGCTGCAAGAACAGGAACTTAGTATTGCAAGGGAACCCTCTTATATTCTTTTCTCATTATAACAGAAGATACTCTGAGGCAAACAGCATTTTTGTCTCTGCAGGGATCCAAGCATGAAGATGTCAGAAATTATGACAAGAACTCAGCATTTCAGTAAGGTGACAGCCCACATGCTCCACACTCAGTACTTCACACATTCAGACTATTTCCAGTTACTGCAAGCATCAGTGAGACAGTGCAACAAAACTGAATTTAGTAGAGAAAGGCAGTAAGCAAAATGTTCTGGCTGTACCTTAATAAAAACCTTTAAAAAATAAAAACAAACTCAATGCCCCCAATGGTGGGATAGTTCCTATAAATCACTCCAGCATACCCTGTAGTTCTGCCTGCCATCAGATACTCCTGCATTTTTCAGTGCTCTGCAAGTTAACTCCATATGTTCTATGTCATGGTATTTTTATTTTTCTTGCATTGGGGGGGGGGGGGGGGGTTTGTTTTGGAGTGGGTTATTGTTGGGTTTGGTTTGGTTTGGGGGGGGTTGTTTGTTTTCATTTCTTTGGGGGGTGTTGTTTTGTTTTGTTTTAATAAAGGCTCTTAGAAGATTCCTTACAAGAATTGTTTTCATGAAAAATAGAATTCCAAGATAGAGCAACACTGAGCTGGGGGGAACCACTTGAAGCATGATAGACCTGCAGAAGAGAAGGGATCACAAGACTCAGGAACTATAAAGCACACAACATGCCCTATTTTACAAAGGCTGGGTGGGTTTTCTAACAATAGGTGCTCTTGCTATGGATGACAGGAGGCCAATATGACAACGTTGGTGTTATCAATCAAAGCACCCCAAATTTTGTCTGGAGACCTGCTGAACAAATGTCTGCTCTACTAATCACTGGTGCTTGCCCAAGTGCAAGTTAATGAACCTGTGGCACTGGCCACAAGACAAGCAAACTAAAAACATAAGGGGATCAGCCTGCTGGCAGGGTGTCAGCCCTCCTGGGCTCAGCACCAGACTGCTGCTCTGGCAGCTGAGGAGTTATTGATAAACACATTGCTGGCAGCCCCTCTGCCTGCAGAACTACAGCACCAGCAGCAGAATGCTCTGAATACCTGACAGAGGTGTTTTCACACATACATCACACAGCACCACATTAGAAACTATTTCAGGATGCTTCAGGAAGCTGCTAACATAAACTCATGGAAAAAAAAGTCCAAAAGCCATTAAAAAACCCCCACAACCTGAAAAAAAAAATTTATCACTGCTCAGTGTTTGAACTGTCAGATTTATTCCCCCAGCAAGTAGGCAGCTCCAGTTCACAACTGAACACCTACTTTATTTATTTAGCTCTGCTGCATTTAACCCTACATCCTGTCTGCTGGGTGCATCCGGCTCCACACAGCAAAGCCTGAGCATAAAGTGGGGGAGCTACTTTCCACAAGCCAAAAAACAGGAAATTTGATGACATTGTTCAGTGAGCAGACGTCAGCAGAGAGTGATACAAAAGAGTAAACAACTTCCTAGCAGCAGCAGACAAATGGGCCGGAACTACTGGAATCCTGTGATGTCTGGTGTGTTTTGCATGAAAATTACTTTTTCAGTGAAATAGGGAGAGATCTTTGGCTGATACAAGTGGGAGCTGCTTCTTAGAAATCTAGGAACTACACCAGTTTTGTCTGTTTAACGTCTGTCTCCAAGTCCTTACCTCTCTGATCCTAAAAACATAGTTTTTGGGAATTCATGTTGTTGATATTCTACATATTTTGCAAATATTCTCATTATTTAAGAACACACGAAAAGTTGATTTGAGTAGAAAGGATAAACTTCAGTGAAAATATGGAAGGCAGTACCAGTAATGCAAGTCCCACTTCATTATGATCATACTACATCAGTCTTACATATACAATGGATATATACATATAGACATATGGCCTACAGACATATGACCTATAATCTTGTTTAAATGCTTTGATATGAAGGAAGCATTTTGCTGATGGAACCACACAGTAGGTATGACATCTCCCTTTTGGATTTCAGTATTTGCTTTGTGGAATCTGCTCTCCTATTTTCCAGCTATGGGCAAATGTCATATGTGATCTGAAAAATTAATCTCTCAGGTAGGTGTACAATGAAGGTTGTTCAAAGCCGGGTTACAGCAGGCAGGAAGGAAATGTATGGGAGGATATTTTTGCTCCAACAGAATACCATTCTGCCCATCTCTGAACAGTCTCTGAACTGCAAGAAGTAATATTTGACCAGTGACCACAAACACGGAGCTTCACTAATGAATTCCAATCAACTGTGTCAATAAAGATGGTAACCCCTGGAAAAACTCTCTTGCCTACACATCTACATGTAAAGAGACCACCAAGGCATGTATTTTGCCTTTTGTTCTATCCCTTTGAAAGGGATGTAGAGAAATTAAGTCCTATTCTGAACTAGTTCTTAAACTGTTGGCAAACAAGTCATACCAGGACTTAGCTGGGGCTTTATAACTTTATAATCTGGAAACATCTGGGGATCTTATGGAAGATACACAGGGATACTCCCAGGGGTATGCAATTCAGTAGGTACCAAACCCAGGACTCTCATCTCATCCAGGTATCCCCTCTAGCCAAAATCTAAGCAGAGCTGACTCTTAAGATGAAAATTAGCAGCTAAATTTAGAGCTGTCCATGAGACTGCCCTACTCTCAGTAACAGAAAGAGAAAACAACAGGAAAGAGCTAGATGCTTCTCAGCCCTCCTTGCCAAATCCTCCTCTCTTTGGAGACAGAAAATGTACTGTGTAATCGTAGGGAGGAAGACACACCAATAACCATGTCAACGCTGCAGCCAAATGACAAGGCAAACACACTGGGCCAAATCTATCTGCAATATAAGCAGTGATTTGAGCAAACTTTGTTCTTCCTAAATCCTGGCAAGTAGCTACAGGCTAACAAACAGCTAGGCAAAAATAAATAAATACATGCACGCAAAGAGCAACAAATGCCAATAAAACCCAGCAGGTCTATAAATAAAAGAAGACTGCTTTTCTCTCATCACTCTACCTACATCAGAATCTTCCTGGCTTCAATTAATGTGTTCTTTCAGCAGAGTATGAATTTGCACCAGTTCTGTCCTTCTTCCCTGACTCCTCAGTTTGAATGTAAGAATTAAGAGCTTAGAGAACAAACTCCCCTCTGAAGCTAATCATTCCAAATCCTCTTCTATCTTTGCTTACATGGTGAAATTAGAAATATATACATCACTAGCAAAAACTTTCAAGAATAAGCAAATCAGCCTGGAGGAACTCCAAAGTGTTTATTAGAGAATGACTAGCAGGTATGCCACAAAACACAAAATGTTTTCCAGTTATCTCTACGATGCCACACTGCTGAGACTGATTCAGCAGCCAGGCCACTGTTTCCTGCTTGTTCCTGTGCACCTAAGCAGAGAACTCCTTTTAACCTTCTGTGCCTGGGATCTGTCATTATGCCCCATGTTCAATTAAACTTCTACATATGATTTTGTTTCATGGAAAAGTATTTTGAAATTTTACTTCTTCAATGCAATGTAAAAGCAACTTTTAATAAGATTAAAATTAGAAAGAAACCCAGCCTGGGTTTAGAGGGGAGTGAACCTGAAAGATCACTAACTATGGTATTTCCCAGATTTCTCTTTTTTCAGGTCACTTCACATTAAATTAGCAAATGGACTAAACTGAAATATGTTCTGATATAAAAAGGGTTCTTGTCAGGAAAAACAAGAGCTCCAAGAGTTTGATGCACCTACCATGTGCCCATCCACAAAGGGGAATGTGTTTCTTACAGGATCACTGCACACTGGTAAGCTTTGTTTCTATAGAGATTTTGACATATGGCTGAAGTTAGACTTAAATTAGAATATTCCTCTTTGAATTGAGAAATGATCTTTCTGTGCAAATGAATAGTGTATTCAGTGTGAATAAAGCTTCTGCTATTGCACAGTTCATCTTATCTACTGATGTAATTTCCTCTTAGCTGCTTCTGTAATATTAATAATCACCATACAGCCAAAGAGGTCATACACTAGGAATGTATACTTTAAAATTCTTCAACATGGCAGAAGAGTTGGAACAAAAAAAATCTATGTTTCTGGCTACATGAACACTCTGAATGACTTGCAAGAACACGATGTTATGCCATTTAAAGGTGGGGAAAAAGAAACCTGTCTGCTCAGGAGAAAAAGACTCCAGACTGCAAGAGAAACACAACTGAACTTAGGAAGGAAAATCACGAATGAACAGTGAACCTGAGCTTCCTAAAAAAGGACCATAAATAAAGTAATAATGCTGATATAGGTAACAGATCACACACAAAACCACCATCATTTGATTTATGGATTCAGGACATTTCTTTAAGCTTTTCAGAGCACAGGCACTGACTTCCATGGAATTTATTTTGTTGAAAACCAAGGCTCTGCATGTCCAGCACACAAATGGACTTACTTACTTACTACAATCTTACAATTCTTACTACAATCAAGAGAATTTTTCAGTTAAGCTTGTGCTTAAGTTCTTGCTGAAACACAGCTTGATGTTGTACACAAGCAAGTTTATAATAGACATTCATTTTCAATCAGACCACCTAGCCATTGTAGGAATTACATCTTACTCTCAGGATTGCAGTTGGACTGATTTTGTCAGTCCCCAAAGAGAGAATTCCACTGTTTATTACAAGAGCTGTGATTAACTATGTGCTCTAGTAAAGACACTAGAAATCCTAGCAGGATGTAACTGTATAATTACACTTCTCACAGTCATCTCAGAGCAAAATACAAATCTCAGTTAGTGCTTACTGACACATCCAGAGCATACAAACTCATAAATAAAGTTTTTGTAGATTTACAAACAGATAGAGAAAAGCTTATTGGAAAACAACAGACTAGCCACACTTACCATACTTAAGCTCAATGAGGTTCTGGCAAACTAGGAAATATAAAGGAAATAGTTGCATAATGCCTAATGACTGCTTAAAACGGAAAAAATGTTTCTTTTATCTTGGCTTGTTTTAAGGGGATGGTCAGAGAGTACAACACTGCTTCAATATGAAATCATGCCTATGATCAATTGAAGCTTTTAAAAGCTGTGTGCATATACTGTACAGTACCAGGTTAGCTTTGAACCATGCTGGAAAGAGAATAATTACTATTTGCTAAGAAGCTGTGATTTTAACTTAATAACTCAAAAGCAATACAATTACTTTCCTGCAACTAAGCCAATGAGGATGGAGTAAGTATTCTCAGGAGACTGGGAAATAAATTTATGCATATGTTTATATCTCTAAATCTATTTGATACTGATAAATCTACATTCCATTTCTTTGTTCTCTGGCTCTCTATACATCTCTATTGCAAATTACTAGGAAGCTGTCATTATTGTATACTTCCAAAGCCAAACTGTCATTATTGTGTATTTCCCACTTTCACATATCCCAGCTTCTGGAAGGTGCTATCATTGAAGCACCAAGAAGGCAATGAACAAGGTTGTATTTTTCTCCAAGGGGAATCTTTGTGGAGAACACTCCTTGGCATTGGCCCTGCTCAGGAGATGTGACACATGTGCTGCTCCTCAGCACAGCTTCCCTGAGAGTTCCAGTGGATCTGTTTCAACAGATGCATCAGAAACAAAAAGATAAATGTAGTCCTGGGCAACATAGCCACAGCTCTCACAGTCCTGTCTCTGAGCTGTCCAAGCAGAAAACTGTGTTTTATACCATATAAAGAAGCTTTGAGTGTCTACAAACAATAAACCATAAAATTTAGGCTAACATATACCAAGATTTTCAACTTTCATGCTAAGAAAAACACCTCCAGTACTTCTAGTCTTGAATTTTGCATTTCTTGTTAACTTCAACTCCATGTCTTCTGAGGCAAAAGTGCTTTTAGTGCACCAATTTATTGCTGTTACCATCACTCAGAGAGGCCTAATTAAGGGGCATCAGAATATTATATTAATGAATATAAGTAGTGGTAGTAGCAAAGATGCTTCCAGGTGAGAACCTGACCCTTTTTACTATTATTTTGGAAGTTACATTTTTCACAGCTGCAAATGTTTCATGGCCAACAGCTTTCTACATGTACTATAAAGCTCAAAACTCCCTAACAGATGATATTAAAATTAACAGTCCTTAAAACTAAGAAAGGCAACAATGGCAACACACAGGCTCAGCATCCATCTTGTCCTCTGTTTACACTGGAAAGCAATAAAGTCACTAGTCATTATTTCACTGCTTTTGCACTAATTAATCCCTAGATTTCAAATCAATTTTAACATGGATGGTAAGTTTTTAGTACTTCAGCTCCTGCTGTGCAGCACCTTACCCCTTGAAAAGTGGGCAAAATAAAAAATTTGGCAAACCTGATCTAAACTTGAAACCGACTCAAAAGATTAATTCTGAGTGCAACTGTAGCAGAAATCCTTAACACATAACTCTACACACCCTGCAGCATTTCTAACAGATATGAATGAACAGTCAGCAAAGAACCTACTTGAGGCATGCAGGAAAGCATCAGCAGCTGTCACTGCAGCAGGCTCCAGAGAGCTGCACATTCACACCAGCAAGGGGCCCTGCTTTGAACACAACTTCCAGTTCTTGTGTGAGTGAACTGTTATTTTTTCCTTACTAACCTCACACATGACTTAGCAATTACATTTTCTGGAGTGTCCCCAGACCAGCAGGTTGCAGTTCATTGGGTCAGGACTGTGCAAACCTGTGGCAAAGCCTGTGTTGCAAAGCCCTCACTCAGCAGGGTCCCTGGGGATGTGTGAGATCCAAGAAGCCCCTGGTCACATCCAATCCTCCTCCAGCAGATCCAGGGGCTCTGCCCGTCCTCCTGCCGAGTGGGGAGGAGCTGCTGAGAGCTGGCATCTCCCAGGAGGTAAAAAAATGTGAAGAGTTCAATCCAACCAACACTTGACAGATGACAATGAATTCTACAGAAGCAGAGCTGTGGGGCAGTGTGACAGGCATGCCTGACCACAGGCTGCACTCTGGCTCATGCTGATGAAGGTGCAGCAAGCCCCAATCCCTGTGTGAGCACAGGGAACAGAACATGCCTCAGAAGCAGACTTTGAAAGGTCATCTCAAAGCCCAAAAATGCAAGATAACCTAAGTACAGAGCACGATACCAGAGCTAAACCAAAACCATGCATCTCTTCTATACTATTGACTAACAAACTACTTCACTCTATGAATATTTCCCTCAGATCAGCCAGATCTGAGCTCTCCCTCAGCTGCAGCACCCATGAGTCTCCCCTTGAGCAGGGATACCTCTCCAGGTTTGAGATTCCTTACCTAAGAGAGCTTTCCCTGCCCAAGGCAGAGAGATCCCCTTAGTAAGTGACTGATAGCATGCTGAATTCATTCTAATGAAACACTATTAATCCATGTAGCTACTCAATATTAATTAGCATAAACTTAATAGAGATAATTTCATTAAGATTATACCTTTGTCCAGGTCTGAGACTAAGACTGGCCCAGTTGCACCAAGGCTCCAGAAGGAGCTCAGAAAGCAAGGGGGTCCACTCGGGGCTCAAGAGGAAGGTCTGTGGTCTCTGTGTGAATCATACTAACCAAATTCTAATCCAATTTTCTTTTGTATGTTTCTTCCATGCAGTAATTAATAAGGTAAACTTTGCCATCAAACTTACTTTGCCATAGCAAACCCCTGTTAAATTTCACTAAATATCATCAAACTAATTGAATGCTGTCAAATTATTATTTCACCTTAATAAAACATACTGCTCCTGGCTTTTGAATGAGGTGCATTCTACTCATCCCCAACAGCCAGAACAGCTCACATTCCAGGACAGGATAAGAGCAACTAGTTCTGTGTCTTCATTCCAATGTTTCTGGACATCTTTTTGGGCCCCAGAGATTTGTCACAGGTACCAAAGGTCTAAGGCTGTCCTAAAGTTAATGCACCCCTTCTCAACTCAGCATATTCTTCACCTGGATACTGTCCCTATGACAGATGAAATCCATCCCGTTCCTTTGTTGTTTGTCCTCAGACAACAAAGAAATCTCACAAAGGGTCAAAATGTATCATCTCTGTTGCCAGCTAACAATTCCTTATCGCCATTACTCATTTATTCTGTTTATGTTTTCTTATTGCCATAGTAACAACACAGCTACAAAGGGCTTGCATGAAATAAATCAAAGGAGGCTGCAGACCTGAAAGCTGCTCAGTTAAACAATGGTTCACATTGAGGGGAGAAGGTGAGGCACAAAACCTGCAACACATTATACTGGACAGTTTTTTGCCATGCACTGGTAAGTGACAGTGTCTAAAAACGCCCTTTGTTCAAAGCCTTTTTGCTTCTATGTGCTTGTTGTGTGCTTAATCCACTTCTACAGTGGACAGTGAAATAGTGATCAAGTGGTATGAAAAAGGGCTTTAAATCCAAGAAAATACATTAAGCAGAAACACAGTAAGTCACTATACCAAAACCCCAAATGTGTTCTATTTGAAACTTTTAAATCTTCCATCCCCAACTCCAAAATACAAGAGCACAAATGTGATTGGGGAACCAAATCTCCCAGTTTTATGGTTGTCATTACACAGGTCATAAAAATTACTGACTCTGGCTCTTTACGCCTTTAATACATTAAACATAATTACAACCATGCCCTGACTGAAAAGTAATCTCACTAGTCAGCATGTGATTTTAGGGTTTTGAAGAAAAGCAACTGCTCAGCAGCACACAGAGCTCACTCATCCCAGAGAAGAGGCAGCTGCACAGCCACGTGACTGTGAGTGCATCTTACAACACAGTTTGTGTAGTCCTCTGGCCTGGGCTAAAATCCTTCATTGCCATCATTACTTCAACTGGTACTGCAAACTACAAGAGAGTTGCTTGAATTCTGAAGAGAAAGGGAAGAAAGAAGGTTTTTCAGACAGTTGGGAGGAAAAGTGGTCCCATAGACATCACTCACAGTATAAAGAAAAGCTGAACTCCCTTCAAGAAGCACATTTATAGCATGCTGTAAGTGATCTATTCATTCCTGCTACATACAGAATCCCGCAGGTACTGAAGGGGGAATGGGACTGAGTCAAACATCCAGACAAAACTTGAGGAATTTCTTCCCGCTCCGGGTGCCTTCCATTTTGAGAACCTCAGGTGACACTCCTACAGCTGATACTTAAAAGGGTTTCACATTCACTATTTATTTTCTTACCTGCCCAGGCAATGATTCTCAGTTTGGCAGCTCCACACACAGTGAGTCTGTTAGATCTGCTCTGACCAACTACAGCAAAACTTAGAGACCTCAAGTTCCTTTTTCACAGCAGAGGTTGCCTTACTTTACATCTGTTCAACTCAGCTAACTCTCATTAACACTACAATGACTACAGATAAAATTTATCTTAATTACCTTAAAAAACCCCAAGAATTTAGCCTCAATCCTTGGAATGAGAAGCTTTATTTGTTTCTGTTTACAGGTTCTGTGAAGTCCAGCTCAAAGTCAGCTCCAAATACATTGAAAGGCACCCAAATGACATTTCAAAACTAAAGCACAGACAGCCCTTGGTGCAGTCAGCATGCTCAGTGAGAATGGGATAATTCAGCATCTATATAGAGTATTTCTAGGTAAAAAACAAAATTGATCTTTAAATGTCTCTTCAAAAATCACATCATTCACCCTTGGAGTTAATTCCACATAAAAGTCTTCTCTTATTTTCTCTTAACATTTCATTCAAACTGCCTAACTGCAGGTTTAAAAGCTCTTCCATCAACACTTAGTTTTGAAAATTGCAGTAATTTACTCTCACCTGAGATCATACACAGTACTCTGCTTGTTACCTTTTTGTTACAGTGTCCCACTGTGAATGCATCAGCTGCATGAGGTGTTGCTGCTTCCATCCCATTTCAGGCATTTGCAATTTTATCAGCTTTTGAAGAAGTTGAGCTGGGCCTTGGCAGTGAAGCAGGAAAGAAACTGACTGTCAAGGACTTCCAGTGTGACAACCTCAGCAGCTTTTTGTTCATAAAAGGCTATTCAAGCATGTGGATATTTAAGGTTTTCAAAAGACATAGTTACAAAACCTCTCTGTTCACTTCTAGGTTCTTGCGGGGTTTTGTTTTCCACATGGTTCAGTATCTGGACTGCAAAGCAGATAAGACTATTTGGCAAAAATATTCACCACACTAAGCCTTTTCTGTGAGTACATCGATATTTTCATATTAACTTTATCAAACACAACCACATCAAAGGCTTACATTTGCTCACAACACGAAACTACCTATGTCTCATTTTACTGTGGAACAAAGATGTCAGTAGTATAAGCAGAAGAAACATTCTCCTTCACTTGTCAGTCAAGGTTAAAGGGGGATCCCCATGGCATTTGCATCACTTAGGCCATGGGCAATCTAGAGAGACTTTCTGTTCCTCATCCTCATTTTCTGGCTGCAGATGGCTCCAGACTGAAGCAGCAGGAGGCCCAGAAGCAGCATTCATCACCACGGGCCATGTCATCTGCCACTGTGTCTCAGGGGCTGCGTTCAGACCCAGAGCTGAGCAGCACTGGATCCCGCTCCTCAGCACCCTCCTTCCACCCTTCTTCTGGACAGATGAGTGTCTCCAACTACACAGATGGGAACTCCTTCCTCTTTAATCTCCCTCAGCATTTCCCGGTTACTCATTCTTTTGTTCTTTGAAAAATGATTGCCTACCAGCTCCTGTAACCGGGTCATAACTTCCCATCTGGCAGAAAAGCAAAGCGGCTTTCCGGCACGAGTACAGGTAGTGCTGCAGTCTGCTGACCTCCCTGAAAATCAGTCTGCCTGGTCAGCCTCAGTCTCTCCTGCTCTACTGCACCAGAGAAATATTTCTTCCTATTTCTTCCCAGCAGCAAGCAGCATGTCATCCACATGGCACATCCCTTCAGCAGATAAAACAGGTTTTACAGTTAAAGGCTGAAAACTAAATTAGAGAAGAACATAAAAATTCACACATACCCAATTAATGATCTTTGGCAAAGTATTGCTTGAACACCATGATGTGGCTTTACAAGATTATTGTTATTGTTTGGCAAAGCTTTTAACTGACTGTTACATTACTTTTAATGAGTAGTAATTAAGGGGGAGTTTGCTACTGAATTTTAATTTGAAAGACATTTTTCTTAACACATTGGTATATTTAATTGGCACACAGCAGTCCATGTGAATGCATGCACACAGCAATGAACACCTTTCCCACCAGCAACTGCAGTTATCCTAGTGCATATGGCCATAAATTTCCAGAAGAAAAAAAAAAGAAAGGAGACAAGCAGAACAGGAAAGAGACAGTCACAAGACACAGGGTCCAGCTCTGAGACTAGGCAGTAAGATCCACAGCTTAGTGAGGTCTGCCAAGAACAGGAAAGCAGTAAGTAATGAATCACAAACATCTGGGGGTAGGGGAGAGTTTTGGACTGGTTCCTTTCTAACCCAGTCACAACCAAAGCAAAGTCCACGTTGCCAGGCCAGGGGAACAACAGGAAGAGTCTGACACTACTTTGAGGCAGGAGCTCAAACGTCCATGGACCTTGGAATGACTTGCAAAATCCTTCAGTGCAGCAAACCAAATTTACCGTACCAAAAAACGCGGTCTTTGAGCCCATTCTCACCTTGTCCTAGCACAGCCAGTGGTGCTCAGTGTGAAACAGAGCATCTGCTAGCACGGATGTCTCCCTGCCCCTCCCTCTGCCTGTGCTGTACCAGCTCAGCTTGAACTGATCACACTAGGAAACAACACAGACACAAACCTAAACTTCCCTTGAAGGAGATGACTTTTTGTCTTCCTAAGGAGACCTGAGTGTGAAATAGAAGGCAGTGATGCTGTGAAGGATCAGTCCTTTCAGCATGCAGACCTGGAGGGCTGCTTTCCCCACTCCTGCAGACCTTGCCCTCCACAAGGTAGGTGAGGGTCAGCTGTAAAACAGGGAATAGTTGGGCATTGTGCCCTGGGGCAGGACAGTTCATGGGGAGATGGAGATGCTTCAGGAGAGCTGGCTCAGCAGGGTCAGGGCAGCTGAGGAAGCAAGCACTTCTCCTGTTCAATGTTTGCCATACTTTTGTTTCCCTTTTTCTCATTGTCCACCTTTTCACTCCTCCCTACCTCATGTTTCAGTGGTTTTTCCTCTTTTTCCTCTTTTTTCCCTGTCTCACTCTCACTGCCTTATCTCCCCCTCTCAGTCCTATTTATCTGATCCCTTTTTTAAGCATCCACTTGCCCTCTTGTTTCCATTAACCAGAGGCAGGTGGAGTTCCCAGCCACACCAGTAACAGCCTCAGCAGTCAGTGGCAGAGAGCTGCAAGCCTGTCCTATGGCCACCACAGCCTGTGCCACCCAAGTCCCCACCAGGCACTGCACCCAGCATGGCAGCAGGGAAGCAGCTGCTCTCACATAAATCTGTTGCATTTCACTATTTTAACATTTTGAATGCCTTTGCTTCTCAGCTCCATCACTACAGCCAGGAATCATCCTCAGTCACCCCATTTTCCTTCACAGGGAATTTTTGCTACACTGAGCAGAGCCCAGGAAAGAGGATCTATCACAAGCAGATTAAGTTGGGATTTCCCTCCCTTTTCAGCAGAGCCTGCTCACCCTGACCCATGGCTGGTGATGCTGGCAGACATGTCAGAGACTGCCACCCCTCCAGCACGGCTGCCCTGCAGCTCCTAATCCCTGTCCCTGACAGCACACAAAGCCTCCATCTCTGGCAGCAGCCCCAGTGCTGGGTTAGTTGCGGGCACAGCCCAGTTTAACACTTACAGTCTCTATGTCAGTAGCTGCAGTGGCGTGTGATGACTATAAGCTACAAAATACCACCGTACTTAGGTCCTCCTGAAGCTCAAGACTGAAATCTCCCTCCATGAATACTACACAACTCGTTATCAAGATGTAGGTTTGATTTGTGGAAAACTATTCTCTACTTATTCCCAGAGAGCACTGAAATCCTGAAAGATTTGGCTCTGAAGAAGTCTCCCTCTGGGAAACATGACCTTTGGATAGGGCAGAACAAAGACTTTTTCAGTTTCCTCCATGTGTACAAGGCATCTGCCCCGCTGGACATCAAAGAAAGCCACCATGATGATAGGAATCTTTACTTTGGCAGAAAATGGCATGTAGCATGTAAACAACATGCAGAGTGAGATGAGAGCTGGCCTGCTGGGGTCATGTGTGCTGTCTGTGACTCCTGTACATGGCTGTGTGCTGGCTCAATTTTGATTTAGTACCTCTGCCTCATTTATGTGGATTTATTTAGAAAATTCTATAAAGCAATAAATAACTAAATAGATAAGGGACCTGAGGATAACTGGACACAGAATTCCTCATTTACACCACATATTCATATTCCTGACTACTATATATGATTTGTTGCTAAACCATAGAGATTCAGCAACTTCTGATCATATTTAATTTGTCTGACAGTGCCTGTTTTGCTGACCTCTGGGGCTCCCTGCAAGGCCTGTTTTCCCAGACTCCCAGAGGGGTGGACTGAGCTGGCCTGAATGAGTGTCACATTTACTGCAGGGCTTTGCTTATGGCTGACATGTATCAACTTTAAACCTGTAATAAGGGCATTTTTAGAAACACAGTTGTCTGGGTGCTTTTGTCTGGAGCTGACTGGGCTGTGTCACCTGGACAGAGTAGGCACATGAGGAGTGAGAGGTTACATAAAACTCCTTTCTGACAGTGATTCCATGGGGCATTGGGAATTGGCTAATTAGAAAGGAAGAATCTGCACGTACACA
The DNA here is from genome assembly GCF_021018805.1 of Prinia subflava. NCBI lineage: Eukaryota > Metazoa > Chordata > Aves > Passeriformes > Cisticolidae > Prinia > Prinia subflava. Next base: position 9,733,185 of record NC_086261.1, read on the forward strand.
CACATCTTGCTAATTGGTGATTATGGGAAAGAAAGGATCAAAGAAATGCATGGCACCTAAACAAGATTTTAACACAATACTAAAGAGACAGAAAGACTCTTCCCTCAAGGGCCAATAAGCATAAAAGTGTCAGAAATGGTTGATAAGAGCAGCCCTGCCCCGCTGTGCTGCAGCTGCCCTTCCATGAACAGCATGAACAGCTCATCTGAAGTTCAGGGCAGAGGATGGACTTCAGCCACCTTGGACCACTTGGACCCCAGAACAGCCAACATCATGTCAAGAGCCCTCAAAAGTATGCTGATTTCTGCCCCACTGCACAGATGTGACTTCACATTCACATGGGATAACTCTTGGGGAGAGTTAGGGATGCATCAAAACCTCCAGAAAGCCACTGGTGCTGTGAATTCCTGAGCGGACCATGCTGACACAGTAGAAACAAAGAGAAAATGGATTACATCTCTGCACAGATACCCCAGTCAGGGAGCCTCACTCAGATTCCTCTGAAAGTCTTCTGACTTCCATGGTGTTAATACACTGACTGTGGCTTTTTCCATGATGCTACCAAGTTTTCCCTTCCTCAGGCAGATAATGTCTTTGAAGTGGTGTACAATAAACTGTGTAAAATTGTCCTTCTTTTTCATTTTTTAATCAAGGAGAACAACAGATCCTTAAAACATAATATTAGACCTTGAAAAAGAATTGTTCCATGATACAAAAGGAGACTTTTTGGCACGCAGACCAGATCCCATAGCCTGTTCTTGCACACAAAACCAGAAGCACAGGTAAAAAAGACAAAGCTAACATGCAAAACAATTAAGCAACGGTAAAATGCAGCACAGGTGAAAGCAGTAGAGACTTTTAAATTGACATCTAAGACTAAGTAGCTACAGTTCCCCTCCCAAGCTGAGTGTCAAAGTGTACAGGGCTCGTACAGCAACAACAAGAATTGTCCCAAGAGAAGATGCAGAGCCCTGGCTTTGCACCATTCACAAGCCACTTGTGCAGTGCTGTGCTGCTCACAGCATCAGCTGGGACCAGGAGCACACTCACCCCAGGGGCCATCTGTTATCCTCTGCTCAACAACCACTATTAACTCCTTGTCACTCTATTACTTATTAATACATGGAGTTGGCTTCTCTTCCTGCAAAAGAAAGCTGTTCCATAAACATCAGGACTTATTTCCAACCCTCAGCATTCAATGCTAGTTTGCTTGCCTATTCCAGAGTCTTCATTTTTAAAATCTCTTCTTGTGATACAGACTTTTAGGAAGAACCTATTTATTCAACAGTTTGTTTCTGATGAATAAAAGGATCAAATTAGTGCTCCATAAGCTTGTCAAAGTGAAGGAGGAAGATTAAACATTGCCATTTTATGACAATGACTGGGTAGAACTGCCTTCATATTCGTGGCAGAGATTTACTCCTCACCTTCCTCTCCATATTGTTATTTACTCATGCTATGTTTTTTTACAGATTGGGACCCTTGCTCATGTGAACACTTGTGCACAAGTAGCACACTTTATCTCAGTAGGATTCATTCAGAGATAAAGTCTGCAGAAATCAGGGCTGCATTTCTGCATATTGCTGCAGTATAAAGACTGTAAAAACGACACAGTGTCAACAAAACCTCCAGGTAGAGCAGCTCCCCAGCTGTTGACTGAACTGTGTATTTCTAAAGGACTGCAAATGATGCAATCACGGCATTTCCATTACGTTCCAGCAGCACTTACAACTGGAATGGCACTGGCAAAACTAGATTTGAGATAAGTCATGGTCCCCAGCACCCCTTTAAAAAACAAAACAAAGACAAATAAACTATTTGAGACAAAATAATAATCTGAGCTGACTTTGCAGTATTTGACATGCTTTCAAAACCATTTTGTTTTTAGAAAATACTGAGGGTTCTGTACTCTGTGGTGTTTCCAGCGGACACAGCTCTTCCTGTGGTATTAGACCTGGCACTGCCACAAGAACTTTGCCCCTGATTGTCTCAATGAAAACACCACAAAAAAGAACACTTTCCACCACTGACTTGAAAGCATCTAAAATATACATCTGCACAGGGATACATTTATGTAAACAGGCATGAAGAAAAAGAAGAGAAAAATCTGGGAAATAGATGAAAATGCAATGACCAATTTTACTAAAATCAAGTAAGAAGACAACAAGAATTTGGGGAAGGATTTTTGTTTGTTTGTTTGTTTTTGGGAGATTCCAGTCAGGCTCAAAAGCTTTGCTCATTTTTAGCTGGTGGATGTGAGCCAGAGCCTTTCCTTGGCTCTGACTCAACTCTACTCTATAGCTTTGATTCACTGAAATCTAGGCTGCAGCTGGGGGAAGGGAGACAAGTTGGTGCTGCTCCTGCCAGGGGCAAGCAGGAACTGGAGACAGCAACTCACCCACCACTGTCCCTGTCCCTCCAGCATGGTGTGGGGTCCCTTGCTCCTGGAACCCACCCAGCTGTCCCTTCCAGACAGAGCTGCTGGATCATCCAGCCTCACCGGGTCTTTTTTGATGTGTGAAAGCAGAGTCAAAGGGAATCAACCCAATTATGTACAGATTACATTGGGTTCAAAGAGGTTTCAGCAATGTCACACACCCCTGGGAGCTGCTGAGGATGCCCTGCCACAAGACAGGGACCTTCCACTCTGGCAGGGAGCAGGATACTCACACATGTGCCCAGACTAGAGATTGGCTTTTCCTGTTAAGTGCAAAACAGTGTTTGGCAGCACCAGGTCCCCAGCACAGCCTGCCAAAATGCCCCAGCCCTCCCCAGGAAGGGCCAGTTCCATGGATGAGAGTGTTGTTTCTTCACCTCGTGTGTTCAGGTACTTGGCTGTGGCCCTCTCCACCAAGGCTCCCAGCACAAGCCCAGCAGGGTGGTGGTGGGTAACCAGCAGAGCTGCTCTGAGCCCTGCTGTGAGCCCTGCTGTGAGCCCTGCCCTGAGCCCTGCCCTGAGCCCCGCTCTGAGCCCACTGGCTATCACACATCAACGAGCCTGCAGAGGACAGTGACTGTGCAGCACAGCCAGATATCAACTGATGATATAAAGTCTACAGCTTTCATTCAACTGTTTATTATCCAAGTCATACATTTCCCTCTGTGAGCTCAAAAAATGCATTATAGAGAAAGAAAACTGTAAAGGGAAGCAGGTCAGGCTTAGACAGACACGTTCAGTCTGGGGCACGTGGCAGGGAGGCAAGGAGACGCACACAGCTAATTGCAAATTGCTGCCATTGCCATATTAGTCATGCAACATAAATGCTGTCAAGTAACAAGCTTTATGGGAACAGACTCTGATTTCTCTAACAGTGCCAGAAAGTGGCATTGTGGCTAAAGGCTGTAAATTAAGCATTGTCAAGGTTGACAGAAATTTGCCAAGATCTGTTGACTAGCAGGGGAAATGGGCTGTGTTTAAGACCAGGCTCTTTCTGCAGGCATGGCTGACTGCTCCTTGGGATGCCATGGAGGGGAAAAGGCAGAAGGCAGAGACAGCTCAGAGGCCAAAGCACACACATAGGCTGAGACTGGCTCTGCATGCAGAAGCCCTGGAGAAAGAGTAACCAAAATCCAGTGCTGCTTGGCCAAATACTTTCCTCCTTTTGGTGCAAATAGAATCCACAGTATTTACCCACATTTTTCTCTTCATTAAGCAGAACTGTTGACTTCCCTTATGCCCCAGTGCTGCCTCAAAATGGTAAAGGTACAGCTGTGAGCATTAGGCTTGTCTGGCTTCCTTCAAAAGAAATAATTTAGAGATTTTTTTTTTCAGATTCATTTCTGACTGCATAAACAGTTGAGCTTGCTCTACTTTGCTGTATTCTGCACTAATTAGTATCATGACTCCAAAATGCCAATTTACAGCTTTTCACTCAGTAAGTCTTGAAGAAGATAGGAGTCAGATATTTTGCTTTCTGGCATTTATCCTCATCCAAAATGAATCTATTCTTAACACAGAGCCATGTGGTAATGGCAAGGAAATACAGACCCTTTCACCCCAAGTGGGTGATTTCATCAGAATTAGTATCTCTGAACCTACAGCAAACTCGGTTTTGTGCTGCTGTGAGATTCGTGGTTGTGGGACCTTTCCCAGACTCCCCAGCTAGGCTCCTTTCTGTAGTTTTAAGACATCAGTACACAGCCATCCCACTCCAGCAGATGAAAAAGTTCCAGAAGTGTCTGTCTAAAACACCAGCCAGTAAAAATAGATTCTAACAAGCAGAAAATGCAACACTGAGATTAGAGTTGCAAAATGGTGAGAGAGACCATCACTCCAGAGGGGTAGCTAAGCAACAACTGCTTTGTTTTGTTTTGTAATCTATATGAGGAATAAAAATACCACCAGCCCAGAAAAAAATATTCTCTGTTCTGAAGAAGAGCTGGGGCAATGTCAACCAGTCCAGCTGGTTTTCATGCAGTGCACGAAAAAGTGTCTTCTGTTTTAAACCTGCCATCTCAGAGCTGCTATTGGCAACCTTGCATCCGGCTGTTCAATGTGTCAGATAATGATGGGATGGCTTTATTGCAGGTTATGTGAAGATTTTTAAAAATATATTTTATATAAGTTAGGTGTGCTATTTTTGAAAAACCTTATAGGAAGTCTGATAGCTTAAACTGCATTTACTAACAGAAAAAAATGCCTCCCTTAGAAGGGACATGCTTTGAGAGGGTTAATTACCATAACAAGCACTACATTGAAACCCTATTAAACTGGGAAATTCCAAACACCCATCGAAGGAAACACTAACCCTTCCAAAGTGAAATGAACTCTTAAGTTCATTAAAAGCCAAAGTAAGTGAGTACCCAGCTAAATTCTGCTGGATGAACTCTAAAACTCAGGCTGAGATAGGTTGAGGCAGCACGTACAACAAAGAAATGGAAAGTGCTGTGTAATTGTTCCAGACAGTGCTAAAAACTTTAACCATTTCAAAGGACAGACTTCACCACCACTTAGCAAGTCCCAAGGTAATGGTCTAGCATGAGAGCAACACTCCTTGCTCCTGAAGCCTTGGGAACAGCCACTAGACCAGCTAGGAGCCACAGCACATCTGCTGCCATGCAGCAGGAAGTTCTCCTACAGAGGAGGAAACTCTGAGAAAAAGGTAACAAAAGAAGATGGGTTTAACCTACTAAACTGAAATTCCTAGATCTTAGATGAACTACACAGTTCATGTCAAGGTATCTTCTTAATTAAATCTTTACAAGGCTGAGATTTTCTTAGTGAAGAAATACAGGGATAATCTTTATGGGTGTTTAAGCACACAAAGACAGAGAGGTGACTCATAACTTCTTAAACCATCCTGAGAGAAAGAATTCATAAGATGAATATTGGTGAAAATCCCAGTTGGTGCTCACATGCATTTCAGTAACCTGTCAAAGCTTGTCCTTTAATCCCTAAACAAATAATCATAGAATGGTTTGAGTCTGAAGGGACCTTCAAGACCATGTGGTTCCAATGTTTGCTTTCAGGCATTTACTAAAATCTTTTTTACCACTGGACCATTTTGAATATTGTGATGCAACTGAAATATTGTGAAAACTGAATGAGCTTCTCTCACTTTTTCTACCTTTTACATGGGTGTAACTGTATCAGTACTAACTGAAGAAAATAATTCACCCCAACATTTATAGGCAGTATTCTCCATTTGTCAGAGGAGCAGAAAAATACAATCACATATTATTTTAACATTTAGAAACACATTTTGTCCAAATCACAGAGTTGCCCAATCCCTGCTATGTCCTGTGGTGTCCATGACACACCAGGACAGGCAGAGGTAGAGAACTCTCCAGAGAATGTGCTTTACGGTCAGGAGGGAACTCTCTCTGAGGAGGAGGACTCTGAATAATCAGCTTCTGAGGACAGCCCTTGGGGAGGCTGCACAACCCTCTCCACACTCAAGCCCCTGGCAGTAACGTACAGTGTGTAGTTTGGGTGGAATAGGACAGAAATTTCTCCTATTTCCAAGGCCCAGGTCCGTTCCCTACTGAAGTCAGACAGTGATCACTCTGATTGGCACTGGATACTATGTAATTCATATCCCAAGTATTTCTAAGTACTTCAGCCTGTCTTTAAGGGGGCAGAATCTATGTTGGAGCTCCTTAAGGGATCTTGACACAGTTGTTGTTTTCCAGTGAAGACAAACTTCTGCCTCCACAGCAAAGCAACCATCAAGGCTCTGCTGTTGCTAATGTTGGTTAAACTGAACATAGTGGAAGAAGACAATAAAATAAAATTACAATTTCCATGTGTTGGGCCCAAACAAGCAGCCATTGGGGCTATGCCCTTCTCATTCCAACAGATGGAGACAGAGACCTTTGGGTTTAAGCACCATGCCTAAATATCAAAATCTACAAATTTAGATTTCACCCTAATTTATCCATGCACTCTCCCAAACACTTTAGGTCCTCACTAACTTTCCACCAAAGGGCCAACAAGAATAAGGGGAAAAAATCAGTTTACAGAAATACGTATTGAAATAAAATGAGGACATAAACTAAATATATATATATATATATATCTATATATATATATCTTTTCCTCTCCTGTACTACATTACATCCAGCTATAGTCCAGCAAGCAGTGTTAGGATGAGAAGTAATAGGTTTGCTTAAATTGTATTTAATTAACAACTAAAAATACTCGCAACTTCTGGGAAACTGTCTCACAGTTGGAGGGAAAAACACAAGTCAGACATTTTCCCTGTTCATTGTACTTTAAAGGTTTGGGTACTCTTTGTGCTTCATATCTGCTGTTTAAGCAACTGAAGCCAGTGAGGGCTCTGAGGTGCTCAGTGCTTCAGGAGAGCATGTCACACCCCCACAGTGTTCTGGGTTCCCAAAAATAACCTTGGGAAGCTGTGTCTTTGCATTTCAGCCAACCATGGAAATGTTGCAGGAGGCCCTGCTGGTAATGCCTTCTTATGGACTCCAAGGAGCCTGTCTTTCTCAGCCATGCAGAATTCAGAAGAAACTCTTTGTCAGGGTTATGTAAGGTTACTGAACTCAAGGCACCTTTCAAAATATGAATATGATCAGATGAACATCTGATGTATTTTTTCATATAGCTCCATCTACTTTCTCTGGGAATAGTAGTGAATGTGCTGCCATTTGAACCATGACATCTCCCTCCTTTCTAAAGGCATCTGTGTAAGCATTTTCTGAGATGTTTCAACTGGCTGTTATTGCAACATGCACTTCTCCCTTCCCCCCCAGTATTCTCTATTGCTTCCAGGTTGTGACATTCACTAGCAGTTTGAGCTCTTTCCTCCCACCAAGCTCAAGTGTTTCACCTTCAGGAAATGTCCCAGCTCCTCTGGCCAATAGCAGAAAGAACATGAGCTGGTTTCTGCACTTGGTTTTAATGAAACAATCAACAACAGTGCCAAGTTTCCAGGCTGACCATTTGCAGATCAATCTAGTACTATACATGCCATATACTTCTGACCTGTGCAACAACCCATACCATAAAGAAGAAAACAATAGAGACAGTTCTCCTTTGATACATGTTTTACTCTACTTTCTGAACGTTTGCTGGACTTCATCTAAAAATGGCAGTGTTGATTAAAACATAGAAAAACTTGTTTTGACTATTTAAGGCGGGAGGACTGTTTAAAAATCTTTGCCTTGAAGCTAAAAGCAAAACTTACCGTTGTTTACCATATCAGTTTTACAAACAGTTAGCAAAACTACACAATAAATTCACTCTCTGTGTATGTCCTGTTTCTCCTCTCCAGCAGCTCCAAGCTGTGCCCTTTTCTTACTGCTAAAACCCTTTGTTACTGGGTCACCATCTTGACTGTTCAGCTTTTATTTGTCCAGCTTCCTAACCTCTAGACTTTTCACTCCACCCTAAATTGAGCAGCTAAAATCTCTGAATTTCTCCAGTGGTTTCCTGTTACTGCTGCAAACTAAAGAAGCTTCTTCCTCACAGTACTGTCAGTACTGTAGATGTTTTTCACACCATCTACATCTTTGCTCCCCTCCCATACCATTGCCCTCATTATTATTTTCTCAGCTTTCTACCCTTCCCTCCAGAGTAGCTTTTCACTTCTCTTCAGCCAGTTTATGCAAGACCTTTTTTCTTTTTGCTCTTTACTCATTAACCACCAATACTCAGATTGTCCCCTAAAGTATTTCTTCATGGCTTGATTTTGCCTCTCCCTACATTAACTTCTAACCTTTTCAACACAAGAATCCCATCCTGAGCATAATTTCAGCATTTCTTCACAGGGAAGAAAAGGTTGGAACAAATAACCACAGTACTGTAGGAGTTTCTTGAAGATAACTGTATAGATTCCAACTGGGAGTTCAAGTTTTACATTAGAACACAGAAGCAGCTCAAAATTAAAAATAGAAGCTACTCTATAAAGGCAATCATTAATATAGTTACACAGTTACAGGAAGAAATTGTGTATGTGGGAGATTTTACTTAATTGTAAGCAAATCAGAGATGCAGATCTCATATATTTATTAGTCACCATGACAGTACTTCTATTTTTTTGCCCAGGTGGAAATGGCACAGCTCTAGATGAACCTACAAGACAGCTCCCCTTCTTAAAGTGTTGCCATCCTTGAAAAGGTGATCATATCACAGGGGAAAGAAAGAAAATACTTTAATAGCTTCAGTATAAAAGTAGTTTCTTATTTTTGATTTCTAACACTAAAGTATTTTTTTCACTTGGCAATGTTAACTAATTTGATGCTCCTTTTTATGCAGTGACCACAGAATACCAAAACAATGGAAAATGACTTGAGCAAGATTCATCAGTCACAAAGAATGATACATATTCTGGAAGCTCACTCTATTGTCTTTCTTCAGCAACCAGACTATGATTTCATTTGTAAGTCTTCTTTTTTTCTGAAGGCACAGTTGAAAACTGAAGCTGAAGAAGTTAATAAAAGGCAAACTCTGTGCTTCACTAGGGACACTTCCAGCTGTCTAAACCTGCACTTGTTCTAGTGCAGTCGATGGAGTGATGACAGTTCACCAAGGAAGGCTTTTGCCTTCAAAGATGTTTATGGCCTTTTTGTTTTGCACTGTATTTCATTCCAGAAGTAGTTCTAATTTTGGCAAAACATCCAAAGCATTGTTGTCCCCTTCTAAAACCCACGTAAACTGCTGAAAAGACAGGTCCAACAGGAAAACAATCAAAGGTGAGACTAAAACCACATGACCAACTTCCTGCCAAGCAGAACCAACAAAGATAATGCACATCAAGGTAAAATGTGCAAGGTAATAAGCATCACACAGCTGTCTGAGGAACCTGCTGCAATGCATGAATAGGATGTAATGTGGCATCCTCAAACACCCCTCTAAAAGAATGAATCGTAATTGGTTCCATGTGATCGTTCACCTGGAGACTGCATCAGTATTAATCTTCTACAAATCCTCTGATTATATCCAGAAAGCAACTCAGGCAGTATTTGAGTAAGGCTACGAAATGAGGGATCAGTAAGTACTACCAAGGTGTCACACATGCACAATAAAGACTCTGAAAATACACTCGGAGACAACTTTCTAAAAAGATAACAGTAACCAAAATCAGCACTTCATCATTTACTCAATTAAAAGATAAATGGATATTGAATTGTACACCTTGGGAACACAGATGTCCACATTTGCCTTCTTTTCTAGTCACAAAATATCTGGGAAATATTTGTGCTGTTTGTGCAGAGGAGAGAATAGATGGAAACAGCCTCACACATGTCCAGAGGTTGAATGATGAAAAACGAAAGAGGAACCTCCAGCCCTTCACTGCTCACTCAACAGACTGTCAGCCTCAGTTTGTCCAGAAACCCAAGGCTTCTGGACAAACTTCACAGAGACAGCAAATACAGAGACAACCTGCCACCCGTGCTGAAACACATCCTGTCTCCCAGCCAGACAGTAACACAGGCACTGCTAACATCACACCATGGCTCAAAGCACCAGAAGGAGGTGAGGGCAGCCAGGCCCTGGGCAGAACCTGACTGTCCTGGCTCTGCTGCCCCTTCAGCTTCCAAAGGGTCATAAAAAGGAGCCCCACGGACACCAGGAGCACAGGACAGACCTCAGGTCTGTATGTGACACACAGCCCGTGACAACGACTGAGCAAGCATGACATGGAGCATGTTTGATTTTTGTGGTAAGAAAAGTGAGCACAAAAAAACATAAGAGCTGACAGGCAGCTGAGAAAGGCAAGGTTCAAGTTCCTGGTATACCACAGAGTTTTTGTGTGACCCCAGTGGAGTTGCTTATTCCTGCACGCCTGAGCAATAGCTCGGTGGGTGGTGCAGAGGAGAAATACATTAAAAAACAGGAGGTATCTGGATACAAGAGTATCCCAGAGCTCTACGACTGGCATATTTATACATACAGAGAACATTCAGAGACAGTAACTCAGACAGCATAAATGCACTGATGGCAAATGTTGAAGTAAGCATAAACAGAGGAAACTAGGAGGGGACACAAAAACAGTGATGATTTCCCTCAGCTAATTACATAGTCTTAGAACTCCAGAAAAGGTCTTCTCTTACAAATCTAACTTTGGAGGGTTTTGTGAGGGATTCCAGCTGCCCATAAAACCAGTGAGCAGAAACACACCTGTGTGCTGTGTCCTGTCTGACCTGGAAGGGCTGGAAGTGGCTGCAGAGTAAATCACGGTCACCCTGCAGCTGCAGCCAGCTTTGTGCAGACGGTCAAATGCACTGTAAAGCCAGAGAGCACCAGTTTAACTCTCTTCCTAGTGGAAACACGGGCTGGCTCCCACAGCCTCTGCCCAGCAGCTAACAGGAAATCCTCATTAATCAGAGAGAATACAAGTCTCACCCAAGAGCTCACTCGCATTTCTTGGGACGTGTCAGATGAAAAACCAAGATGAATGTATTTTATAAATACATACCAAGGGTTTTAATCTTTGACAGCTTTTCTCTTAAGTGAACAAAATATTTAACAATTACTTTTTAAATGTGAGAGAGATTTTGAGTTCAAATATTGTAATTTGCCATACCAAAAGCAAACCATAAATAAGTTTGTCTTGTTTAAGAATTACATTCTAATTGAAAAAGGGAACATTTGCTTTTCAAAGTGTACTTCTTTTCATTCCTTATTGATAGGGCAGTTTTTAAAGAAAAATCACAACTGAGAAAAATAGTACATTACTTTTTTGCACCTCTCAAAACAGCTACGGGTTTTTCAGTGAAAATGTATATCATGGTGTTAAAGGAGGGGATATTTTCCCAGTATCTTCATCTTTGTTTTTAAGCCAAAGGAACATGATGTTAAATTCTGTGCAAATATAGCACAAACCAGAGTCCTTTGTGCATGTTCTTGAACTGTTTCAAGGAGCCCTAGAGATATCACACATTATCCCATGATTCAAACCTTTAACCTTGAGGGAAAATACACAAAGCAGCTTCAGATTTTTTCCAACTCAATACAGCATTGAAAGTACTGTAACAGCTATTTGATAAACACAGTGGAAGGACTTTTAAAGTGAATATGTCCCGTTTGCCATGTTTATAGTAAATGTCTCAGTAAAGACTATTTCATAATGCAAAACATAATTAACTACTCCAATATTTTTACTGTACTGATTTGTCTGCTTTAAGAGAAATCCAAGCATGTCTCCAGTTTCAGGAATGCAGTATCATGCATAAAAAGGTGATTGATAATTTTAATACTAAATAAATTTGCGTTTAATAATCTTTGCCTGATATAAGGTATATTTTAAACAAAATACATTAGCACTAAGTACCTAAAATTATTCTAATGGCTAACAGAGTGGAAAATCTCCTACAGCATGAAGAGAGGGGCACACAAATGCACCCCCTCTGGGCTCATGCAGCATATGGATTTAAATTGGTAGCAAACTTTCCATAACTCACAACCAATTACTAATATTTGTTTGCATTTAGCAAAATATCTGATATAGCAACAAAATTTTCAGGGGAAAACTATACTGAAATACCCACAAGGAGAATATTAAAGTATTTGAAAAAGGTCCCCTAATATTGTACTGCTTTTTAATTCACTCATTTAAAATTCTGTTGCTTATGAAATATGTCTGATTCTTCAGGACTGTTAAGGAACTTAAATATATTAATTTTCATTTCATCATCATTCACTGAGGCCAGAAACGGCAAAATAGCAATTTCCCTTTTCCTGCCTTATTTTTCAAATTACCTTCCAAAAGAAGTGCAGAAGTTATGGTAAAGTCACAACCATCATACATTTGGAAAAATAAAGGAAACAGTGGCAGTCTAAAATAATCATTGCCATCATATTTTTACAGAATTGTGAATTCTATTGTGTTACTGACATAGACATTTTTGTAGAATATTTTTAGATGTCTGTCATGTAAATGTTGAAAATCAGCCTAAAGTTTTAGGGTGGTCTTTTTTTGGGGGGGGTGGGGGGTTGGCATGAGATATGGGAACCAAAATATTGTAGCATGACAATAACTTTTAAGAAACTCTTCCTTCTGCATCATTTTTTCACTACGCCAAATAAACATCTGTGATCCACATGAAGAGAAGCTGGTGGTCTCAAAGAAAAAAAAAAAAAAAAAGGCTTCCATGAGTCCAAACTCTGTCACTGCCAGCATAAAATCATCGTCTTTTAAAGCCCCAGTGCACACAGCACACACTCCATCCACACTTACCCATGTCCAGGCTGGGACAGGAGCAAATGCATCTGTTTTGTTGTAAATGTTCACCAGGTAAGAGATTCCCCTGCATGAGATACAGACCCTCCACTGCCAAGGAGGGATGGCTGCCTACAGAATTGTTTCTCCTGAAACGACCAGTGCCCCACACCAGTGACATTCCAGCAAACCAAGGAACCTGCCAGCCCATGTGTCAGAGCTGTGTCCTGGGGGCACACGTGGAACTCAGCACAGCCCTGGTGTAACAGCTGGGGCTCAACAGAGCTAGGGAAGGAGGCTGCATAAATACATTACATTTTGGAGCAAGCCAGACAATGCAGAACCACTACTGTATTTATTTCCTCCTAGAGGTATTAATAATTTACCATCTTAAAAAAAACCAAAAAGCAGCACTGGAGCTGCATCACTGCACTCTGAGCAAATTCTAGGTATTCATCCAGTTGTTTGTTTTCCTTTATCTCTTAGTTCAGTCCTGCGTTTCAGCCCCACTGGCCTTTTGTAAATCCCTGAAGATAGCTAGATGGAATGAAACCCAAGGTTTTATTAAGCTACAAAAGAAAATAAATTATGCTTAAGCTCATGTGAATATTTAGAATTTTTTCCAAACACGAGGATAAATGTGCAGGACTTGTGATGAGATACAGGAAAAAACAATTCTATTAAAGGGCCACTTATGCCCAGAGAGAACATTCAGAAAGTTGATGGGAAAGCAGATGACAGCGTGAGGGCCTTAAATACCCGCCTGCCTGTCCAGCAGGGACAGGACAGAGCTTTCCTGGGAAGTGCTCTCACCTTTTGCACAACTTGAAGTATTTGTGTGTGTCTCAGTTCCAGGCTGTGTCCTGGGTTTTCAGCTGGCACAGCCCTGAGGCACAGGGGCAGCCGGATCAGGGGCCTCCCGCCACCGTGCCCGGGCTGTGAGGGCAGGGCTCTGCTGCCAGGGCTCGGCGGGCACTGAGGGCAGGGCTCTGCTGCCAGGCCTCGGTGGGCATCGTGGGCATCGTGCAGGCTGCCCCAGGCATCCTCACCACCGCCCTGCTGCTCCTGGAAAGGTTCTCTGCAGCAGGAGAGGCACTGCCCAGAGCTGAGGCTGCTCGGAGGGCGAGAGGCAGGGCTGGCCACTGAGAGGGAGCAGCAAGGCTCCTGAGGGGGCAGCAGCCTGACAACGCTGCTTTCTGCCCTAGTGCAGCCCAAGAAAATGGGAGAAAACGAGGGTGGGGAGGAGACCTTAAAACATTTTATAGGCCAAGAATGTTTGAGAAGGTGCTACTAGAAGGATACAGTCATCAGCTTAGCAGTTATCTATACAACCTGACATAACTACCAAAACCAGGTAGTTCCTGGAGGTTCCTCTGGCACCTCACCAGGCTCCCTTTTCTGTTCACTAATGCACCTCTTGTGATGAAAAGCCAGGAGATCTGATATGTTTCTTTACAGTCCTGATGTTTCTTCTCCACTGCTTTACTGGGAATCCAGACCTTCATGAAGAAAATGGAAAGCTCCCATTGGGCTCTGCTGGGACAGAAGCAGACCCTTCCAGCCTGGTGTGCCAAGGGCCAGAGGAAACGTGTGCACCTCACTGCTCCCTGCCCACTCCTGCGGGCACGAGAGGGTGTTTGCAAGGCTGGGAACACAGCATAAAGCTTCTCTAGTGCAGACAGTGATTAAAAGTCTCAGCTGTGGAGGATTCTTCCAAACAAATCTTTTCCTGTTGTGAGATATTTATTTCTTTTTCTTAGCAGACATCAGAACTCTCTCATTTGCAAATGCATGTACAAGTCTCCAGAGGGAAGTTTGAACTTATCCTTAAATTACTGAAAGTTTATTATTATTATTTTCTCATGGAAAAAGTCACGGATGTCTTGTAATCCCTCATGTTCCCATCTTTATAATTAAATGCATCTTGACCCAGAGAAAAGCTTGGGAGCCCATTAGAATAGGAGGTGAAAGACAATTCTGAAACAGTTTACAAGATGTTCTTTCCTTCCAGACTACAATGTTATGACTCACAACTGGGTGCTGAAAGTCCCCCAAGAGCAGCCAGAAACCTATACATTCAGTTTATGAAGTTTCTAGAGGAGCAATGGGCTTTTTCTGTGTTTTGTAAAGTGATGCAAAATACTTTGTGTCAACAGAGCTAATCTGCCCAGACTCTGGCTATGTGCTGTTCAGTCTGGGGTACAGGCTCTGACAGCACACATTTGTACTTCAGAATCAGAATATCTATATTATTTTTAGGGGATGGAAAGAGAAATGGTAGAGGTTGGAAAGCAAGCAGCGTGCCAAAAAAGCTTAGTCTCGTCTGTAAAATGTCTTATATGTTTTCTTAGGGCCTTATCCAACACCAGCTGAAACTAATGGGAATCTCTCCAGGCCTGGGCTTTAGTCTTTACACTGATGTACACATCTTTAGCACTGACTGCAATTATATTCTTGTCACATTTGTGGGCAAAATGGCATGAGATGTTCTGATATAAAATACATCCATGAGAGTTCTGCCATAGGAGTTTGCTTTCCTGGCTTCTACATGGTGGTGTTCAAAGCCTTGGTTAAGAAACCAAAGAAAATTCTTGCTTTCTGTCTCTTAGAAAGACTTGAGGGAGAAACTATAAAACAGTGAGTAACAGGACCGCAGCTGATCACCAAACATGCTTATGCCAATGATATTCTGTGCCTGGATGGCAAATAATTGTGCTACCTTTACCATGACTACCATAAAAATACAGGCACATCAGCTGCACTGGTGTCCTGCACCTATTGCATTGCTCTGGAATGCCAGGGGTGAACACACATTGCCTGCAGAGGAGATGCCCCCTGCCCAAATGTGTGTGGGATGGCTGGCAGCAGGTGTCACGAGTCCAGATCCTTACAGAAAACAGGCAAAACCACCCGAGAATACAGGCTGTTCTACTTCAGGGTTAATTATTTTGGAAATGCATGATAGACTCATGTAAATTGGATGTTCTGGATCTCAGTTGGTTCAGCCTGTGGAAGAGCTCAGTATGGAGCTACCACTGACCAGGTTCCAGTGAGTTCCAGCAGTGCCACAGCAAACATTCCTGCACTTGGTTTGGGTTTGCTGTGGTTAAAGAAGCTTATGCAGAGGCTCAGAATTAGCATCAGAGATTATGGGTACTATGTAGGTGAGATCTTATCTTAGTGATATGACATCTTGTGGAAAATATGTAAATATATCAAGTTACAAGTGTACACAAAAGCATTTCACAATTACACTAGATATTTAGACAGTTGATCCCTCATACAACAAATGGAAGTGATACAAGCTCTTAAAACTGCATGAAACAAGACTCTGCTTTTCTGCCAAATTAGCTGGTAAACTAGCACAACAAGCTTTATCTTGTTCTTATTAGCCCACCTGTCTTTGCCCCTTTAATGTCAGGCTTTAAAGAGGAAATGAGTACTTAAGTGATACTGTCTCTTCAAAGGAAATATTTGCTTCAGTTACCTTGCGTTTTTAATGAGATTGTTTAGTCACAGCTTGGCATCAGTTCATAGTATGCACCATATCAAAGCTTTTAGGTTTTCAAAGCACAAAAACACATCAAGTAGTTTGAGCCAGCAAAAGTGAAATTCTTCCTGGTTGGCATAAAATCATGGAGATGTTTAACTCCCGTCCTTGGTCAGTGCAGAGACAGAATTAACAGGAGAAAGTTATTCCTTTAACAGCAATCTCTGTGCCATTTTCTGGGACCTGTTTACAGAAAATTTTCTGCAATTCAGATGCAGCTAAAGAATCACCCAACCAACTGCAATTTGCTCATGTTTAGAATGAGGGTAGGAGCTGCTAAAGCAGCCTCAGCACACTAAGGAGCCTTAATTTACTACTCTGTCATGCTAGTGAAAACTTAATAATAATTTACTCCTGAGGCTGGGTGGCCTCTTTTGTTAAAGGGGACCATAAAGACACTGTATTTTTATTTGCTCTTTGTTTTCTTATAGGCCCCAAATCAAACATTTTACTTTGGCTCTGAGTCAGCACATAGTATATGCATCTTTGACAAGCAGGGAATCTTTTGTGCACAAAGACATTTACTGACTGTGCACTGAGAACATTTACTGACTTAAACCAAAAGTACAGCTCCAACCACCATCTCAAACCCTCTCACAGTGTACATGTAAGCAGGTGACACATGAAGTCTTACACTCAAACCTTTTTAAAAAAAACCCACTCAATATTTTACATCAATACCCATGTTCAAAACATATTTCTTCTAAGTTTTGCCCCTTCAGTAAACATCAGAATGGTTTTATGAGGCAAATGATAAAAAGTACTGGAAGCTTTACAGAATGACAAAAGCTCCCCCCGTCTTTACACCTTGCCATTCAAAGAAAAAAGCTACAGCAGCAGCTGAAGCAGGGACCCTCCCTAGTATGAAACATTTTCAATTTTTTAACCTAACTTTTGTATACACTTTCTGTGGCAAACACACCCATGTCCAAGAGCCACCCCCTGCCTCAGTTCCTCTGGAGCAATACTTAGCAATGTTCTTCCTCCACTGATTGAATGGGCTTGTTCATCTGAATGAGGTGTGGAACAAGTGACATTTAAGAGGGAACTGCTAAAGGAGCTTTCAAAGACAAAATGAGTGTACAGGTAGAAAAGCAAACAAGACTCCCTTAGACACAGTGGCCACTGCAATCCTGGGCTGTTTCTGAGAAGCTTCATTTTGTTCACTTACACAAATGCTGGGAAGAAACATATGCTGACATCCTCCTCCCCTCAGAGGGAAGGCAATATACTCAGCAACTGATGTGTTAGAAAGGATGAATGAATAGAAAATACATAAAGAATTTGCATACAAATGCCTAAGTGCCTAATGGAACAGTTATGTCTCAATATCCTATGTAGCAAACAAAGTGCTAAAGGATGTCAGAATTGCTAACAAAAGAGGTTTCTCAATAAAAAACCACCAGTTTCAGAGTACTAGAGTATATTGCTTATGGCAGATTTTTTTAAATCAGTGGGTAACCCTGGAAATTTAGACCAATAAGCTTCTGCAGTTATGCCCAGCGCAGAGGCCGAAATGGTGGAACCAAAATAGCATCAGGCTTGGAAAAAGACAATATAAAAACCAAGGAAATGTTCTGCAAAGTACCCATGTTCCCACTCAAGTTCTTTGATCAGTATATTAATGTATAAAAAAACCAACCAAACAAAAATCCTAACAAATCCTGGATACTGTAGTTGTGACTTTCAAACTACAAGAACAGAAACAAAGGAGATGCACTAGAAAGAAACCATGGGCTAACTCACAATACCACTGCAGATGAAAAGGGAGAAAACAAAACCAGAGGATTAAATGCACAATTCTCAACTGTAAACAAGACTCTGTTGCATTTCATTTTGCACCAGTATTTGTGTTCAATACTTCATTTACCAGTGGCACCATCAACCCCAGCCTGGCTGTAGGGGAAGGTGCACTTTGCCTACACCAGCCCACAGAGCAGTTCCTCTCCCTCCCTCTGCCCACCCTGGCCAGGCTGTGGGAAGATGAGTGCAGTGGCCTGCAGGAATTGCATAGTATGGCTGCTCCCATGCAGGTCGAGACACTTTCAGTAGCCTCTCACAAATGCATTAGCTGTTAGCTCCCAAAGCTCCTTCAATTTGCTTAATGGTGTGTGATAGAAAAACTTAGGAAAACAGCAGCTAGAGAGATTCACATTAAATAATACACAACTTAACCTGCAGGTGGGATAGGCTCAGCCATGTGGCTGTGCCTTAATCATCAGAAACTGGATTTCAAACTCCTACCTGTTGTGTTGCCTTTTCTAGTTCATTTTTCAAGGCTGAACCAAATAAAGTCTTATGCTAAAATGCAAAGGCAAATAGCTTTGGGGCTTAATTTAACACATACTTTTATAATTGATGAAGTTAAAAGTGATAATGTGTAGCAGGTGTGTCGTGTGTTCCCCCCTGTGCCCCCACTTCAGCAATAACCACCAGAGAGTGTCCTGATGGCTGCACCCACCCTAGGTTGGACTTTTGGGAAATGAAGGGCAACTCAGTAGCAACAGGGTGTCTGGAGCAGCAACCCAGATGTTTTGCTAGTATTTAATATGACTTTAAGTCAGTTATCTCACTCTATAAAGAGTGGCCAGTCCAGGGGCTCTCCTACATGCCAGGCTCTCCCCTTGAGCAGGGACATCTCCCAAGGTTACTATTCCAGGCTGAGACTCCCTCTTGCAGCAGATCCTTGGGGAGTGGTTCACAGCCTGCTAAGCTTCATTAATATTTTATCTTAGATTTGTTGTGCACATCTAATCCTTGAGACATAAACCATTGACCAAGTCTGTGCCTAAGACTGGATCCAGCTGCACCTGGACTCCTCTGCATAGGAGTCTGAACCTCAGGGCTCAGTGGGAGGGTCTCCCTGACACATCTGATTTATGCAGTTCTCTATGCACTAAATAAACAAGTGTACCTTGCCATCAAATCTGGTTAAACCACTGTCACATTTACCACTGAACTTTGTTGACTCACTGTATCAATAAAAGGTACTGCTCCTCTTGCAAGTGAAGTGCCTCACTCCATCTGGGACAGTAGACCACCCCAAAGGTCTTAGAGAAAAATAAAATGCAAGCACAAAAGGTACAGAAAATGTTTTGCACTGATTTAAAAATGTAGGCTCAGATTTCTAATCCATTTAGTGGTAATTTAGGCAGCATTGTTGACTTCCAAAGCCAGCTCTTAGAAACACTTGTCCATGTGTGTAGCCTCAAGAGGATCTCAGCCTTATGTGTTGTAAACAACTGAAAAAACTCCTTCAGGCAAACAGAAGTATTTCATTTCCAGGCTGATGCCTAAGAAATTCCAGAATATATGTCCACAGAAGAGGAGTTAAGATCTCCCAGGGAAGCCAACCAATACTACTGCCTTACTTACTGTTAATCATTACTGCTGCATTATTCATTCTGTGATAGAACCCAAGGACCCCAGCTCTGGGCTAGACTCATTCAGCTCGGGGCTGTGCAAACACAGAAGCAAAGGTCTTTGGCCTGAACAGTTCAGTTAGTAAAATCACTCAGCTACAGACATCACTGTATAATCTTCTTCAACCATAAACTCACCTTTTAACTCACTCTAACAGTGCTGCCCATGTAACAAACTAAAGTAAGTCACTTCTGGATTGCAGTTCTGGGAAGGAGAAAATTCAAGCTTTGCCAAGTCACCCAAATCCAGATGTCTGTATACCTGTAAGCACTAAACAGGTACCACCTCAAAAAGCACTTCCATAGACCAGCTCCTGCAAAATCCTATTCTCTGTCTGTCCTTGGGCTGCTCTCTTTTTTGAAACACAGCTAAATTAGCAGCAAGCAGCATGATAAAGGGCAGGAGACAGTAGGCATTACTCAGGCCTCTAATTCTTGGTGACATTCATAATGATACATCAGATGGTTATAATTCTTTTTAAGGCTCTGTTCACGTTAAATCATTCAGCGATATCATTTTTGCAGTGCTGCTGCATTTCTGGTAACAGACTCGTGAGCACACTAAATTCACTTCAATCCTCCTCCCACCAGACCATAGCACACTACTAATTAAATTTATTTGAACTTTTTTGAAAATACTTTTCTTACCAGATAACTCATCTCTTCAGCTTGAAAAATTCTTTTCATCCCTCAGTGACATTTTTCCCTCTACACTGAAGAGTTTGTTCTACCTCCTTGCTATGCAAGCAGATTTAGAACTAAAAAGAAATTAATAAGCAGCCACATTTCCTAAAGTTGTGATCTGTTTTTAAATGCATTTCCACAGTTACCGATCCATTAAGAGGAATAAAGGTTATTTACCCATGGCACACATTCAGAGAAAGTGTGAGGGCTCTGCAGTATTCATAGGAGACAGAGCTTGAGGTCTCCCACCCGTCAAAGCTGAGACAGAAATTTTCAGTTTCCTTCAGCAACTTCCAAATCCTTGGTTTGTTATTTCTCATGTGGGGTGTACTGCACATTCCACACACTCCAGTTTTCTCCCTCCTCTCTATCTACTTTCCCTTAGCATTTCTGTTCATTTTCTGGTCTTCATTTTCTCCAGCCTCACTTCCCAGTTTTCATCTCCCTTTCCCACAGATTCCCTCTCATCAGAATACTCTTGTCTATTTGGGTTTCCTTCCTTTTTATAACCACAGAGTCCTTCCTTCACTGGCCCTGCCCACATTGGGAACTTTACCTGGTCAACCTGGCACAGGAGCCCTGGGAGATCCAACATCTTCCAAAGGGAAGAGGTGACCGTGTTTTGGTGACTGTTCTGCTTGAGTGTGCCACTCCAGACATGAGCTGACAGTGCTTGAATTGGCTTCCCATTTTCACAGCAGGCCACTTTCCCTTTACACTGGTAGGCCTCCTGCAAAGCTGAAAACTGCATCTTTTAGGGTTGTATAGACTGAAAAACCTCAAATATTTTCTGTGGGATAGAGCCCTAACTAAGGGCTCTATTCACCAGAAATATGATGCCATGGACTTCCACAACCCAGCATGTAGGCAGACTGCACTTGATAAATGTGTGTTTATCATAGCTGCAGAACTCAGCTCTGCTTTTCCAACCTCCTTTTCTCTTAAGATTAGGAAGATAAAGGTCACACTTTAAAAAGACAGGCCTTTAAAGCTTTTTTTTTTAAGTGCTAGCAGCTAAACTCTGTGTGTGAAAATATCCCATCCTTTTCTATTAAATTAGTCTGCACTAAATTGACATATTTTTAAAGATCTGGTACATTACTGACAATGGCTTGAAAACTATTTAGTTACAATGATACACAGAGGGTAAAAGAAAACCTCTGCTACTGAAAAAGGAAGCCCCAAAATACTGAACTGGAAATTCCAATACGGGTATGCATTCAGATCATATTCCAACCAAAATTCCTGTACTAATTAGAGATTGATTTTTACAAGGCTTCAAATCCTCTGTGCCTCAAGGCTAGGTTACAGAACTACCAGTTCTCTCTCTCTTACTCTTTAGACAAAGATTCCTTTTCTGCTCAAATCGATACAAAGAGTCTTGCGCTCCAGCCAACTTTACAACTTTCAAATACACACTCATACTTCATTTTAAAGATATCCAAAAGTCCTCAGCAGCACCTTTTTCATTTCAGCAAAGGCAGCACTTTGGAGTGTCACAGAGCAGAGGCAAAGCCATCCTCACCCGTGGGGGATGGAGCAGAACTTGTGTGTTCCCCACTCTGTTCCTAACAGGGGGATTTGGCTTACTTTCACCATCTCTGCTGTCCCTTTTACTAACACAAGGTGTGCTTTTTCTCAACATGTAAAATATGCTTAAAGATTTCCTTATTCTTTACTCATTCCAAGATCTCAAAGAGAAAAAATGCTACCATTAGGCAAGAGGTGAATTTTTAGTTTCTTGTGGGAATATTTGCGCAGTTAAAATGCCATCCTAATCTGCTATCACTCCTTGTTCCTCTGGATCTCTCCTGACTTTCTAAGCAAGGAATACAAGGCCAGTAACTCTGTTCTCCTGACTGCCTTGGCTCTGGCAAAGAACAGCTGAAAGATGTTTTACATATTCATGATTAAAAGATAACTGATAACCAGGATCCAGATGTTGGTCTCTGCTGGCCAGTGCACAGTGCAATTATTATTCCATTTATAGAAAGAGATGTTGTCCCGCCTTTTCCAGCCAACCAAAAGATCTTCCACAAAATGCTCAAATACTCTGAAGAGAGGCATTCAAAACAAGGAATGAAGAGGCAACGAATCATATTTGCTTCACAATTATTGCATTATAAAAATTTAACACAGCCTCGGCCTCAGAGCTCTAGCCAGTCCCACAAACTCCAGGTTCAGCGTGTCAGGGTGAGCTGGGATTCCCCTCGGCAGCTCAGCACTGGCTCCCACACTGCAGCACCCAAGCGAAAATCAGGCAAAATGTGGGTTAGAAGTGAGGTGAGAGCAGCCCCTTCACACCCACAGCCCAGGGCGGCTTCTAATGAGGTCAGTGGGAACAGGCACAAATTGTTTAAGCCAAGTGAAGTCCAATAGTGTTATTAAAGCTCTTCTCTCTCTGAGCTTGACCTTGGAAAAACTTCTGAATTTGTTTAAAGAGCTGAATAGTATTCTAATTCCCCGCGTTCCTGACAAAGAGCAATCCAGCCAAAGCATAGGCTTCTTTTTTGGGGTTTTTTGGTTGGTGAGACTCTGGGCTGGAGGAAAGGGAGGGAATAAAAGTAAGCAAGGCTGAAAGGCAGAAAGTTTTCAAAAGAGTCACTACATAAAAATTATATTTAACAGGAAGAATGGCCCACAGCCTTAACAAACACATTATAAAAACTTTAACTGTTTGAAATCTGGCTATAATATTTTCATGATTTATCTTAATGAATTTTCAGCTTATTAAGTACAGTCAAAAATTATACCACTAAGTAATACATTTTGGCTAAAAGCATCCACAATTCCATAAAGGAAAAAAAATGTTAGAGAGGTTAGAAATACTTGAAAAGTTCTGACAATCACTACGAATGAAAGCCTGTGAAGCCTATAACTTTACACCACATACTCAGACTCATGCCAATACATTAATAATCTTATTTTTCAGCTGTGGACAGGAAAATATATAAAATGTTAATCCATTATATACAGCCTTTTCCCTTGGGTATTTATAAACAATGGGAAAACAGAACTTAGTGAAGTTTAAAAATAACTTTTTGTGTACCAACATTTCAGTTTACTTTAAAAATCTGCTTCTTGCAGCCATAGAATCACTATGTATGTAGTGTCCATTTGTTTACTTACTATAATAAAAAGTAATAAAGATGAAGTGCTGTGGTTCCTATTAACATCACAGTTTTATAATTATACTGTGCATGCCATTTCAAGCATTGGTGGAACTTGACAAAAATGTAATTTCTTCCAATTCTCTTGTATATTCTCCTGTGTCAACAGTTTCATATTTCCTAAAATGTACGATATCCAGCAATTTCTGTTATGATTAAATAATCTGATTTTAATTTTTTCCTCCTGTTATAAATACTACTTGTTCCGACATAATATCAACATCATTTATATGACAGAAAAATATTTACAGCCACATCATTTAAACAAAACCCCAAAATTAATATAGAGAGCTACCCATCAAGTTGTTCCTCCTTAAAGTGCTTTTTTTTCCCCATAAAGCCTCAAATGAGTTTTAATCCTTAAGGACAGCATAGATCCATCAAACTTCAGATAACTATCAAGTTCCTGGTCCCAAGCTCTCACAGATTTTAACAGAGAACACTTCCAGGAGTTTTGCATGGCCCAAATTCATATTTTTATGACACCACTCTTAGAAAAAATGGCACTATTTTGGCTGAAGATTTTGCACATAATCAACCAGAAACACACACTACCCCTGAGGCAGACCCCAGACAAATTAAAGTCAGTGCTTGAAGTCTGATGAAATAACAATATAAAACAAAATAAAAACCCCAGAGCTTACTAGTGTACTGTGTCAGGAAACATTTACAGCAGTGACTACACACCCCACCACAAAATAAATTCCTACCCAATTACGTTTGCTTTGGCCTCTGTTAATTTAATGCAATTTCAGTGGGATCTTGGTGGTTTCAGCTTTGTCAGCTCTGTCAGGCTTTCGCAGCAGGGCAGGAAACCAGGTTGACTGGGATGAGCAGCACAGGAGCAGTGCAGGGCAAGCACTGGCTGCCCACCCATCGTCACTCCCACTGCCCCTTGTGCTTCCCACCCGCACACTGCAGGGGCAAAACTCTCCTAGCCCAGGGAAAACCCTCAGCCCAGCAGTATGTGTGATATAGAGAGACTGCAGGAAAAAAGCAAGGATTTTACCCTTCCATTGTTTCAATTAAAAAAAAAAAATAAAGAAAAGGAATAAAGAAACATAAAAGGGTAAAAATCATTATCTACATCACAGTTCTCTAACAGAGCAGAAGCTTTCGGTACTGCAAAAATATCCCAGAGATTATAGTTTAAGAAATAAAGCTCATTCATTAAGTCATTTCCTAAAGGCAGTATTTTCTGAGCATCTCCCTTTCTCCCCTTTTGCTAACATGACATTACATAACTACTTTATTACTGGTCTTATTTAAGACTTAGAAAGTGGAGTTCCGGACGGCAATGCAGTCACCATTAGCTAATTTAATGGCAAACTCTTCCAAGAATTGTAATTGAATTTCAGCCATTTTCCAAGTTTGCTGTTTTGTTATTGTCTGTATTTGAAGAATTAAATTTTTGTAATTTTTAAAAATATTCATATGAATGATTATGCAATATCTTTTAATTTTAAAACATGGATTTTTAATTTTTTTAACTCAGAAAATTCATCCAGATATCTGAATCATTTTATTTTAATGTTGGATTGCGAAATAGCTCTAAGTTCTCTACAATAAACAGAATAGTTCCAAGCTTCAGAAGGAAAAATTTAATCATTAATCATTTAATCATTTAAAATATATGCCATAAGTAGCACTTCTATTAAAAATCACAGCTTGGTTGTCTATACAAGTTTTCTAAAAGAACATCACAAGCTACTATAAATCTAAGAGTTTTGTATATTAAGAAGTTATATTGCCAGTGTGAAAAACGCTTTGTTTAAAAGAGGAAAATAAATAGTCTGTGACTTTGTTACAAAGAACCAGCAAGTCTTACATTACATACACAACTGGGTAGCTGCAATGTTTATAGAAAGACAGTCATTTAAACCTCCTCTGAAAGTACTTAAATCTTTGATGCTGACAGTTCAGAAGACAAGGAGGAAAAGGCTTTTGCCAGAATCTGCTGTTTTAGGAAAGCAAGACATTCCATTTTTGCTAAAACACTGCCCGAGTTTGTGTAGAAATATTAACAGTTACCAACAGAAAACACGCAACAAAAGATGGGGGTGATGATAGAAACAGAAAATTAATTCAGAAATGGTCTTCTCAGCCAGGTAGCATTAGCTTCTGTTTCTGATTTCATACTCCCTAAAGAAACAGTCCATCTCCTAAAGAAAAAACAACACTGGGCTTAAGGATATACCACGAACACTGAAAAATTTAAAAAATTATTTGCCCAGGGTTCCACTAAACTGCAAAAGTACAAGAATTTGTGCTCTCCCGAGGATTTCTCCTCTTTTTATCTTTAACTGTATGTTTTTCTGCACAGAGTACAATCACCTATCAGCTTCTCATGCTTAGCTGCACAGACAGCTCCTCTTTCCCAGGAGCAGCTCCTGTTTTACTTTACGTAAAGGAGCAGCCTTGTTGCAATTCCAGCCTGGCACTGCCCAGTGCCCACCACCTCCTCTGTGCCCCAGGGCACTTCCACACACTGCAGACACTGCACTGCAGCAGCCGGCTCCGACACCTGGGCCGGGGTGTGCTCCGGGATAGAGGGAGGGAGGGAGGGAGGGAGATACCTGCAGGGCTGGGATGCTCCAGGAGGAAGGGAGGGAGGCAGGGAGGGCCCTGCGGGGTAGGGATGCTCCGGGAGGGAGGGAGGTCCCTGCGGGGTGGAGATGCTCAGGGAGGTCCCTGCGGGGTGGAGATGCTCAGGGAGGTCCCTGCGGGGTGGAGATGCTCAGGGAGGTCCCTGTGGGGTAGGGATGCTCCGGGAGCTCCCTGCGGGGTGAGGATGCTCAGGGAGGTCCCTGCGGGGTGAGGGTGCTCAGGGAGGTCCCTGCGGGGTGGGGATGCTCCAGGAGGTCCCTGCGGGGTGAGGATGCTCCGGGAGGTCATTGCGGGGTGAGGATGCTCCGGGAAGTCCCTGCGGGGTGTGACCCCCGCTCTCAGGGTCACCCGAGGCAGCCGCAGCACCGGGGCACTGCCGGTGGGTGACACAGGGGAGCTCACACCCAGCTCCGACTCCCCGGGCTCTGCCTCACCCCACAGCCCCTTTCCTTCCTCCTCCTCCTCCCCGAGCCGCTCCTGCTCTCTGCTTTCTGAAGTTTATCTGAACGCAGGGATCATCAGCTAGAGATTTTTCTTTTTCCTCCCCAAATAATCAGTGTTTTTAAACTGCAGATAATCTGTAGTGCAGCTGATGTGCATGAAAACTGGCATGCTGCTGTTTAAATAATTTCAATAAGATGAATTAGCAAACAAGTGTCTATTCATATAAGGAAACTATGATCATTCTTATTTTGGATATAAACCTAGTATTTTATCAAATATAGTTTCATCTAAATCTTACTAATGCTGGATGATTGTGGGAAAAAATGGGGCTTTTTAAGTCTTAGACATTTACATCCTTATAAAACTATTTTGCTTTAAATCACAGGTCTGGCATAGAATAAATATCTACGCTGCTTGGTTACAAAAGGTATCAGCTTACCAGTTCTTCTTCTGGGTACAGTAATTTCAAGACAAAATTAGGTTTACTTAATGCAAAGGCTCAAATTACTTTAAAAGACAAGAAAAGGGATGCATTTCACAGCCTTATGTAATCTTTTTTCCTACAAGTTCACTTTCTTCTTAAACCAGTTTTTTACTAAACAAGACACCGACATTTTGCATCTCTTCTTTGTGTACATAAGAACTTCACCAAACTGCATACAGTTACAAAATGCTGCCTTTTCTTAGCGACATTTCCTTAAAGTGATAATTTTTCATCGCTCTTGAAAAGCGATCATATAATCCAGAAAATATGCCATACTTGCAAACCCTTTTGCTCCACTTGCTTCATGGAAAGGAAAAGGGCCCTGTTTTCCACCCGTGGCTGTGGTTTCCATGTCACTGAGGGCCACAGAGCTTGGCTGCACACCCAACCCGCTGACTCCTCAGAACTGGACTTGGCTGCAGAATGCCATTTTTTGTTAGATCCACATGTGATTGACACAGACCAACAATCTTGGGTACAGGGCTCATGCTAATCAGCCACATACACAAACAAGAGTACTCAACCCACACAAGTTTACCCAATCTGCATGGCCCAGAAAATAGCTGTTCATATGCAGAATGTTGATTTTTAGGACTACTAACTACTTCTTCTCTACTTTTTTTTTTTCCTCACAGTGGCTCAAGAGCCACGTTTATTTCCCTGCCATGAAACACCAAGGAAGTTTTCATTTAACAAACCCATCTTCTTTTAATACCTAGACTGTGGCACCATTTGATGAAGGAGAGTTTGTTCTCCAAAGCAGCTAAGACACCAGCAGCCTTTTTCCACTCAGCTGCAGATGACCCTAATTCTCAGAGAAAAACAGGTCTGTGGCATCTCATTAGCAATCTGCAGATGCCTGAAGTTAACTGAGACTGTGCAGCAAATTTTTGAAAATCTGCCTGTTCTTTCCCTGAACTTCTCTGTACTTGAATAGCAGTGCAAGGATCAATGTGTCTGCTGAAAGGTTAATGCCTCATCAAAAGGAAGAGCATTTGTCACACTGAGGTGGATCATCAAAAGCAGCACTTTGTCGCTGTTTTATCCAGAAAATGTTATCTCCTAAATCAGGATTGTGTACACATTTTAATTCAGTAAGTGAAAAAAAATTAGCTAATCTTTAATAGAAATAAGAGATATCTATCACCATGTACATGAAAAAGTTTGAGATATTTCTCAATACAGTAAGTTGTAGGAGACTGCAGAGCTTCTCCAGTATTTTATAATGATTTAGGACATGGTTAAAAGGTATCCACTCTTGCAGCTACCAAAAATTTTTCAAATACTGTTCCTTTTCCAAAGGAAGGGTATCAGTAATTTGATTGTCATGAAGGAGTAGTTTGCACAGAAGTATTGAAGCAGTCTGAACCAGAAAGTTTGACTGAACTCTCAGCTTTAGTTAAACTATGCCAGAAATAAATGGGAATAAACAAACAGATTAAGAAAAGAAGGCAGAAGAAAGTAATAAGAGTCATTAACATAATCTTCACTTGAGGAGTGGGGCAAATGTAAACTGAAAGGGTCTCTGTGTGTAACAGAGACCTATAAAAGGAAGACTGCTTGGTACTAAAACTGATTTGTGAATGCTTCTGAAGGAAAAAAATATCTCACCAGTCATCCAAAAACTTTACACCTGGCCTGTGAACAAGTTTGGTCCCATGAAGAGAAATAAAGAGACCCCTAAACCTCCCCTAGAGCTTCCAAATGGGGCCTTTAGAGTTGCTAACTTTGCAAGAGAACTGAACAATGGTAGAATGATCAGAGCAAACACCATTTCCCCTGCCAGACTCCCAGCCATGGCCCCAGGAGCTCAGCCTTTGCCATGGGATAGGAGATTGCTGTGGCAGCACAGTCGCCTCCTTTCACAGCTTGAGCCCAGGAACCGCAAGGGCCCTGCAGAGGGGGAAACCTCAAACGGGCAGTGTCTAATTTGGTTTTGTTTATGTTCCTGTGTTCCCTATTGATCTGCACAGGGCTTAGAATCAACAGCTAAAACCAGCAACCTCCCCAGTACAAACTGCAGGGGCAAAATAATCTCAGAACAATTCTTCTTGCTCCAAATCAGAAGAGACAAACAGATGGAGCAGCTGGCACTGCTGGAAGTGGCCCCAAAGTCCTCTGGTCTCAAGGCTCTGCACAGAGATCAGTGTGTTTCAGTTTGGTGCTGCAGGCTGGGATGTCTGTCAGTCACAGCAGAGGTCTTCTAGGCTTTTGAATAAAGCAAAACAGGCAGCACCCATGAAGGCAGTGCATCAACCCCATAATGAGGTGAAACAGGTTCTCAGGAGAACAAATGCAGTGGGGAGGAGAAAGAGCAGAAGAACAACAGCATTGAAAATAATCCTTTGGGAACAGTTTAACCCCCAAGTGACTACTACCAGAACCTCTAATTAACAGATACACTGACTTCAAAACAAGACATGGATGTCTATCCTTTAACAAGGCAGGGACTGAATAGCTTGGATATACCACATGAGAAATATCTGACAGCCACTGAGACATGCCCCACTAGAGAAGCCTTCACAAGCTCCTCAGGGGACCACAAAGCACACAATATCTGCACAATAATCCATAATCCTGCTCTCACCACATCATCTCATTTTTTCCACATATCTTAGACCCTTAACAGCTTTCTATAAATTCCAGTACAGAAGGCACAGCACATCCAGTGGTTAGAAAAGCCACTTTATATTTGCTTAAAAGGAAAACAAGTCAGCTAAGAAAGGCAAACCAAAATATCCTGCTTGCTGATTTTCCATTAGATACTTGTGGGACTACCCCAGGTCTGTGACCAGGCAGTGAATCCACCAAAAAATGCATGACATTTTGGAAGGTCTTTCCTTCCTAAATAAGGATAGTGCAGATTTCAATGCTGTCGGCCTAATTTACAAGATACAGGTGTTATTCTTTAAACAAGAGCCCTTCATACACAGGGTACCCTGCCATGTTTCATCTTACAGAGAAATCTGACTAAGAAATCTTTCTAGAGGTACAGATCACACTGCCTTTATGGAGCCCCTGGAAGGCCATATTCCTTCTCTTGTCACTTAGGAAGAAATTAATTCATCACTGAGCAAAACACAGGCACCAGATAATGTGCTTTTCAAGCACATGGTATGTGCATTTCCAGCCAGCAGGTGCCTATGCACCAAGGTATGACCATCACTTAACAGATGAATGCCCAGTATACGCACATGAACCAGGATTCTTCACATTATGGAATAACAAATGGACTTTATCCCCTTCAGAAAAGAGAGCAACGAAATAC
Organism: Prinia subflava; assembly: GCF_021018805.1. Lineage (NCBI taxonomy): Eukaryota > Metazoa > Chordata > Aves > Passeriformes > Cisticolidae > Prinia > Prinia subflava. Next base: position 9,763,437 of record NC_086261.1, read on the forward strand.
TAGAACAATTTAACAAGTCCATGGTTTGCTGCCTGTGGGTATCCAAGATCCATGAAAGCATGGACACATGATGCTGCAGCCTTGTTCCTGAGCTGTACACAGAGCTTCTGAAAGTAGCTCCCCTTCCCCAGGTCCACGTTGTATGTTCAGGATTCAGAGGCACTGATTTATAGTATTGTAATCTTTTCTATTTGTTCTTTTTCCAGTAAAGGTTTTTCTCAATGCTAACAGGAATTTATTTTTAAGATAATGGCAATGTAGGGTAGCCTGCACAGTGCATGGGTTGGCATGACCAATTCCCATGCTATCAGCACTGCCAGGAACAAGTGCCATGGCTAAACAGCCAGGAGAGATCTCTGTCAGCAGCTGGAAAAGCCTACCACACACTACTGCTCTCCAATAAAAGATCAAGGCAGCGATCAAAGAATGACTGCATCATTTAATTGCAGCAATAGCCTTCTCCAAAACTGATGTTTCATCCATACCTTCAAAGGACACTCTCAAATCTTGAATTTTATTGCACTACAAAATACTTGCCTTGTTCATTCCTAGAAGTTAGAAGTGAAAGGAAAGAATAAACCAGGCCAATGACTTTGGAAATAGATTCTGACTTCAAAGGGGCATTTGCATGTTGGTAGCTTCTGTAACAGCAAGAAAACTACAAACAGCAGGAGGCTGGGAAGACAGATAATTCTGGTGACAGACTGCAGAGTAAACAAATAAAAATTTATATATTTTTCATGTTTCTTTAAACCAAAGTTTCATCTTTTCTTGTCGCCTCTACGAAGGATTAATCATAACAGAAACTGTCTGCTGTGACTGAAGTAAGGAAATAATAGAAGTGAGAGGGCATACAAGAGAAACAGAAGCCATCAGCATTTTAATAGATCTTTAAAAATTCTATGAGGAAAAAGCGCTGGTTGATAACACATGGTTCCACTTCAGAGATTCAAATACTGGCATTGAAAAAAAGAAAGCAGAGGAAGTATGTCCTATAACACGAGTATTTTTGTTGGAATAGTCAGTAATACATGACAAGTGGCATAAGCTGCATTAGTACTTCCACAGCAAGAATCTCTTCTTCACCTATACAAGGCAATGCACAGGGGCTGAGGGTGGTAAAAGAAGCACTCAGTTGTTTCAGTAGTGTTTGGTTCAAGCTAAGTTACCAATGAAAAAAAAGAAAGATTTTTCTATACATCTGCTGTTTGGGTGATGTTTCTCTGAGACCTAATCTACTAACTTTGTGGACAAAAACAAGCTTTTACTACTGTTAGCTCTGCAAAACCAATATAACCATGGCTGAACAAGCTGGAATTTTTATTACTGACAATGAAATAAAACTCAGACAGAAAACAGCTTGATTGTCAAACCCAAGTGTGTGAGTTAGAAAGACTGGCTGTTAGAAAAAACACCTTTTGACTTGTAAACTTAGCAAAGCTTTATCAGAAAGAGACAGGCAGAGGGCAGAATCTCCTGCAGTCATTTTCACAGTTACTTCTGGAAACACTTCTGCTGTAGGGTTACAACCCGCTGCCCTCTTCCCTTTCTGCCAGCCCTCATCCACCACTCACAAGCACAACTGCAGGGGCAAGCTGCAGAGTGCTGCAGAGCTCTGAGTACTCCTGAGGTGTGCCAAGATCATACTGGGTTACTTAAAGAGATAAGAGATGTAGAAGAAAAGGTGCAGCTTCCTCTGGAGCTCTGCCCTGCTACCCTCTGGGCTCTGCCACTGCCCCCTGAAAGATTTTCCCATCTTCACAAGACCAAAAAGTGCAAGCCTAGAAAAAGTCCTTACAGACTTGCTGACCTCCTGTAAGATTCCTGCACACTGAGCTCCCCAGCCCTTGGGATTTGCTCTGGTCCTGACAGGAACTGGAGTCCTTACTGCAGGGCTGGGGGCCTGCTGTCACAAACTTGGCCAAAGGCAGTCCTTGGTCGGGCTGAGCTGAACAAAAAGGCAGCTCTGTGCTCCTTACTCATCTCATTAAAGGCTTGATCTTCTCAGCTTTTTGTGAGGAGATCTACAAAGCAGAATGCAGGGTGGTATCAAAGGTAGCTCTGACTGAGTTTACTCGAGGACTGGAAGCACTGGAGCTGCATCACCACAGTACCCTGCACACATCAGGGCTGATGCTCACACAGCTTCCTACTGCTGCTGCCCAGGTCACTCAAAACTAATTCACGTTTTTCTGGGTATTATTGCTCCATCTCTGCCCTTTAGATACAGTTAGAGATTTCTTTACTGGTTCAGATGAGGAAGAATCAAACTGGAAAAAGCAAATCCCATGAATACAATCCTCTACACCTGGATGTGAGATAAGTCTCTCCTGCCTCTCTGAAAACAAAAGAACGTTGCCACTTGGCCCACATTAAAACCTCCTTCTATATCCAGGAAACAGTTTTTTAATCTCTGCACAGCCTAAGATTCAGCCAAGAACGTGAGTTCAACAACAATCTTTTATGTATCTGACTTAATCCCAATTTAATAACACTAAATAAATAACCTTTTACCCCAGGGCACTGAGCCATTCTAAGGTCAGTGCTCTGTTTCAAAAGGAGCTGCCAGCCCCCTTATCCATCCTTTAGGGACTACTTTCTCAGAATATATTCCCATTCCAGCAGGGAAGAAAAAATTGTTATGAGAAGATGAAATCCCAACTTGGACCATATGGCTTGAGACCATTCTTTTGGATATCTTCCTATCAAGATGTACTTCAGGTGATTCCAGCACTTGCCTTAGGAGCCAAGATCTTATCAAAGAAACCCTACGTTTTTTAATTTTTAACTATTGTTTCTTTTCTAACTACCAGACCTAGCATATCAAGTACTGAGGCTACCCTGGGCTTCAGCTGTGCCAGGGTTCCCAAGCCACAGCAGAGCCCCCCGACAGGGAGCAGAGGCAGAGGGAAGCACAGAGGACTGCTCCAGCCAGCACCAGATAGGGGTACTGGGAATGCTGGGGTTAACTGGGCACCTGCTTTTGTTTCTGAAGGAATATTAGCCAGTGATTTTTTTTGCCTAGATTTTTTTTTCTCATCAGTTGATAACTTTAGTTTGATGGCTTTATTGTTAATTTCCTTTTTTTACTGTAAATATCTGGGACACCGGATGCCAGTGCTATCATTAGTTATGCCAGCAGACAAAGAAGTCATCTATTTCTGAACTAAATTACTTCTAATTGCACATTCAACTCCTGTGCTCTCCTTATGCATAAATAAGTTTATCTTTTTTTAAAAAGTGCATGTCATTACAGGGAGTGAATTGACAGAGAATTCACTTCCTGACATCATCATCACTGGTTTTGTTTTATTTTTACATTTGTACTGTGTAAGCACTGAAGTGTACAACAGCCCTACAAACAGACAGGAAAATATGAGCCCTGTCCCAGTGAGTTTGCATTCCAAGATGGGATTTCTTGTTAGCACTAATTCTTTCCACTTTCTTGGGCTGATTAACAAAAACAATTACAAAGACCTGCACAAACTATGTGTGCTGTCGACTGCTAACACAAATAAGATCTATCATTACTTGGGCTTCTTCCTAAATCCCTTTTCCACAATGCAGTATGACCCTCTCCTCTCTGCCCTCCCCAGCAACACACTTGGAACAGAAATTATTCAACTGAGCTTCATACACTGAACTCCCAGGCAGAGGCAGTCATTCCTGATCATTAGCAATGGCATCAGAAATGCTCAAACTATTGGACTGGGAAACAGTTTTTAGATATTTTATATATATTTCCATTTATTTTTCAAATATCACATTGATTAGGCTTTTGAATAGCACATTGCTTCAGCAAGATTTGGTATCATTTGGTATCATTTTTTCCAGAAGAAAAAAAATACAGAAAAATAAATAACCACAACTCAAGTCACAGAAAAAAAAAAAGCTCTTATAATTTAGGCAAAGCTAAATAGCTAAATAAGAATTTTTAATCTCAAAACCATGTGTAGTCCTTGCACCACAGTTGCTTATCTGTCACAAAGCAGACAAGCTACACTACGGCCTTGACTGACCATTATACATCACACAAAGTTAACATTTTTCTATTTGACCATCTTATCTTCCTTTATCTCCCTGCCTGAGTGAAGAGACCCACGAGTCACTAAGTAAAATATCATTTTAGATCCCAAAAGCCTTTGCCAAGGCACAATGTGACCAGTCCCAAGGATTTTTCCAAGAGGAATCTGGTGGGTTTAAAAAGATTGCTGGAGATACTGAAGGCCTTTCCCCAAAAACTCTCTTTGTTTATCCGGGCTAGATTTGCTGCTGCTAAGTTTCTTTGGGGTAATTCCTAATTCTGTGATGCTAACCTTCTCTGGGGAAGGACTGTAAAGTTTAGAAAGACCTACTTACTAGTCCTAAAAATCTGCTGTTTGACTAAGAGCAGTTAGAATCATGCAACTGCTTTCTCTAAAGAGAGGGATGTTTCCAAAAGGCAAGGAAGTTCTGACCCAAAAATGTAATTCCCAAGCGTGAAAACAACATCATGTGAGTGACATGAAAACAGGCAAGGGACTCCTGATCCCAGGGCATATGAGGACAGAGTGGACCACAAAAGACTGAGCTTGCTTAGTTTCTGGTTGGAGAGTGTTTACCCTGAAAATGCAAATGCATGATCTGTGGAACAACATTGTCATGAGCTTCAAAAATTTAATAGCCTAATGTTTATAGAGGGCGACACATTCTGGATGGATGCTATAAAAAAGGCAAAGAAAATTTAGAGCAAAAAGTAAAACAGACACAGTAATTAGAGTTTGGGTTTATTTTTCATGGGCTGAACTTGAAGATAATGAAGTGTAAAAGAAACAACTGCTGAGGTTCAACAGAGCTTCCCCACAACACACAGACCTGGCTGCAGAATGTGGGTACATGGCTCTGGTTTACTTGCAGAGCATCACTGAAATGAAATATCACCCCGCCCTCAGTGCAAGCTAGGTGAGAGTCAGGCCTCAGGCTATTCACACTACTCAAAAGAAAACAAAGAGGATCAGTTTGTAGTCCCAAATCAGAGTAGGGAGCTCCTGGGTGAAGCTCTATATGCAAAATAGCTCTTGTGGGCCACCTTTCAGTAATGGTCACCAACTTTGCAAGTGTAAGAAAGAATAGATATTAAATATATAAAAAGAAGAGTTAATTACATTAGAGAGCCAGTGAACATGACCCTATGAAAAAATTGGGAATTATGGCAGTTATTAGGAGTGTATCTGGAGGAAAAGTAACAATTTCTTTCACTCAGTCCTTGACAAAAAGAAAGCTGTCACAAAATCAGCTCGAGCTTCAATACTTTGGGAAGACATTATAAAATTCCTAGTACGGAGAAAAATCAATTTCCATTTCAGGTCAAAGTTCAGTTTGATCACAGCTATTTGTACAGATACTGCCTCTACACAGCAAGTATTTGAACTCACATGGTTACAAAAATAGATGAAAAATGCCTAATTTTTATTATGAAATTGTGTCAGCATCAGCTGAATCATATAAGACTGGGAGTCCATGATTAGTGTCATTTATGACAGTTTCTATTCATAGTTAAACAACTAAAATTCATGTCCACAAACTACAATCAAGCAATATACACATCAACTGATTATTTATGTTTTGTGCTGTGAAAAACAAAATTATTTTTCCCCATAATATTATTTTTTTCTATTAAGCAACACAAGAACACACCTACAATTTAAAATGTCAGTATGGAAAACATTTTAAGCATAGAACAGCACTGCAGTTTTGACAGCTTTATGAAAGATGAAAACAACCATTTTTCTGGTACAGCATATTAGAAATAAGTTTACTGCATTTTAGCTGAAGTTGGAGAAAAAGATTACTGGTTTGTTTATTTGTTTTTGTATACACATCTATGAAAATACCCTTCTAATATCAGATTGAGTTATAATAATGGCCCTTTTAAGGGCTATTGACCTTGGTGCAAATGATTAAGAGTACACTGTGTGTACTAAATAAAGATTTTCAGGGAGACATCTGTTTACTAGCTATGCCTCTTTGTAAGCAAGATTCTGCCATTTCCAGGATAGTGTCCTGTGCCAGAGGGTGGGAAGAACCTGGACCTTCCTCAAAGACCTTCACCCAATAAAAGTACAAATGAAAAAAAAGCACTGAAAGGAGCTGATATCAGTTTTGTCCATGAAGAGGACACACGCTGTTTGTAACCCCCCAAAATTATAGAGATATGCATTTCTGAGCATTAAAAACATGAAAATGGGAGTTGAAGGTAGAACAAAGCAGCAAAAAGAAGAAAAGGGGCTGGAGGAAGAAACTTGTGCTATGTGTGACTGAACAAGTTAAAGAAAAACTACAGACCACCACGGATGACAAAGGTTAAGCAGAAACAGGCAGTGAAATGGGGCTTTTGCCACAGAGGCAGCTGTGGTATGACAACATTTCCATCACAAATTGCCACATTTTGGCATTACAATCAAATTGTCACCAAATCACACCTGATAATTCAGTCTCTTCCATACTTATTATATATATTATTATATGTACTTGTCCCACACTCAAACATAAATCTGGAATAGTTTCATAAGATAATTATTAAAGTCAAGTCAGTTCTAAACAATGCAATTAATTAACTGATACCTCAACTTTTCCTTAATAACCTGAAGTCACAGAATGCAGAGTCACTTACAGCCTGTTCTGAAGAACAGTGTCCTATAGCAAAAGGCAAACAAACAGCAACAGAGGACAAAGGCCATTAACAATCATTTATTTGTCCTAATTCAAGGACTGTTCCCCACTCTGTTTGTTCTACTGCCTGGTCTAGCCTACAAAGTCTGGCTGTCAAAAAATACCTTTTCTTCCCAAAGGTTTGCAAATATTCACATCATGATTTCACACCTCAGCCAAACTATCCCCTGTTAGATCTGTCTGTCCAAAAGAGGAAAAATTCCAAAAAAGCACCAGTGTGGTGGCAGCACTCAGAGTGCTTGCAGAGTTCCTTGGAGCTCTCACTGCTAGCAATGCTGGCTGTAAAGGCACCATAAAAGCAGGCAAGTGGCTCACAGGCATCAGCTGCCAGAAACTATTACAGTCCAAAGGCTCAACAAGGAGCAAAAGGCTCCATGTGCTCACTTCACTTCCATTTCACTTACACAGTCCTAAATTCTTGGCACAGCTATAACACAAATGTCCTGGGAAACCTTCTTATTGCAAATGGAGCTAACATTAGCAGAACTGGTTTTGCTGGTATACTTTATACCAGTTCCTCAGCTGAAACAAGCTATTCTAACAAAAGCATTCTTCCCTCTATCCACTATCACTATATCCATAACAGAGATCTTTTCCAAAATAAAATACAATTAAAACCCAAATCCCTCACTGATATTTCATATCTAGGTAACATTCCTCTTACAGTCCTGTCGTTGACTGTACTAAGACTTCATCTCAATGTGTCCTAAGTATAGTTCCACATGTCAAGAAATACAGGAGAGCTTTTGTTGTGGAAAAACTTGTACTGTTGTATTTGTACTCTCAAATGGCATAAACTATGCTGCAACAAGCACAGTAGTATCAGTATTGCTGTGATTAGAATAGGACTTTACCCTACTTATGTCAGAAATCTCCAGCCTGAAGAACAAACCATTGCAATAACTGATACTTGAGATGAGAGGAGATTCCTCAGCATCTGAGACCCTAAAAACTTCCTTCTGTAACATCTGATGGGCCCTGTCAAGGTCATGGGCAGAAGTTTGCAAATGTCTGCAAGAGTTTTTACTCTTTCTCCAGGGACAAACTGAAGAAACCCAGCTACATGAACTGCAGTCTCCATTGACTTCAGCAGGTGTTTTAGTAGGGCTCAGACTAAATCTTCTGTACTGTAAGGAGAGAAAGGGACTCAGGACAAAACACAAAAATAAACATCTGTTATTTTATAAGGAAACAGGTAACAATGCAAAGAATTGCACATGTATGATCATTTAAAAAGACAAGTGAAAAAAATACAGTAGAACTTCAATCAGAATCATACAGCAGCTGCAATCCACTGACTGTTTTAGAGAGCTTATGCTTTTTACCTATCTAAAAATGGAAATAACTGTGAGGCTCCCCAACATGCTGGGACAGCCGGAGGCTTTCTTTAAACACTTTGCAAAATAGCACTCCCTCTTACCACATGAGCTCTTAATTTCTCAGTTCAGAAAAGCACACAGCACTTTCCTACAGTGCATAGCTGGGCAGTTCCAGGGCCTGCTTCTTCACACAAAACCTTTCAAAGATGCCTGGTAACTAAACTTGGCTTAATTAAGTTGACAATTTCACAGCTACTTTGAACAGCTCATTAACTGCAGGCTACAGCTTCTTTGCAGCCAAGGCTCCACAATACATCATACAGTGAACCTGCTGACAGGAGCTCCAACTTCCAACTCATGTTTCAAGAGATCAGATTTATTACTGAAGTCCTGCTTCTTCTAAAACCAGCTCAGGCCTCCTACAAGAGACACTGAAAACACTTTGCTCTGCAGTACAGTGCTACACATCCCTCCAGATGAACTCTGCATGTTGAAGGCTGTGCTGTTTTACATGGGCTGCCAGGCTGAGAGCAGTGCTGGGGTGAGGACAAGTGGCTGTGGCTGAGCTGCCACAGTTGAGGGTTTACTAAGTCAGGGGGTTGTATTCTACTTAAATTAACCACGAGCTAATTAGCAAACTTCCTGTACATATGAATATAGCCCTTGGACAGTCTGCTCATGTCTGTTCTAGGACAAAAGTATCTTTAGTTATAGCAATCAATTAATCTAGTTTAAGAACTTGTGTTTAAATAAATTACTTCTGCTGGCCTCAGATCATTCCTTGGTACAGAGGTCAAGGTTTCCCAAACATAACTCAGACTCTTAAGGATATGAAGACCTCTTGCAACACCCAGCAAAAGCACAGGGGCAGTGCTGTAAGCCAGAATCCCTTTACTTTGGCAATTCTCTGTCCTCTACATGATTGTTTTATTGGTTTGCCTTTAAAAAAATCATTCAGCTATTTTAGGATGGGCTAAAGGACCCTCCTTTAGAAGAATCTCTTAGAAATTCTACCTGCTGTCTTGGGATGCCCTGATGTTGGGCAACATGACCCAAAAAACCACCAAGTCCTTCACCCACATCCCTCTCTCCAAAATGGAGGTGAAAAAAGAGAAGGAAAAAAAATAGGTATGATACAAATCCTTGTACCTCTTACAAAGTGGCAGGAAGCAATAGTAAAGCATTTTAAGATTCCCAGGTAATACTTCACATGAGTATTTACTGAGTCTACTGTTCCAGGGGTAAGTGGAAACCAGATCCCAAAGTAGTCCAAGTGATTGGCCACAGCCAGGGACGCACCTCAGCTTTGAGGTGAGCTCAACACAACTCACTGCCTTGGTACCTTTGTCCTGGAATGGAACAGCCCTGGCACAGCAACTCCTAGCAAGTGGCTGCAGCTGGGTACTTCTCTGATCAGTCAGCTGGAATATCAATCAGCTGGGGAAAAAATGTAAGGGACCATTGACCAAAAGCATCAGGTTTCCTGAAGAGGGTTGATAGTTCCTCTTTGCAGGTCATCCATGGAGAAAGGGCAAGAGACTACACGGCCTCACTGCTAAACACACACTTGAGAAAACAACAGACTGAGGAAGACTGTGTCCTTGTTCAAACCTACGATGGGAGAATTTACGAGGTTCCTCAACTTTTTAGGACAAATCACTTTTCCATAACTAGGTAAATATCCCTGTAGAGACAACTGTGACTGCTGCAACTAAACCATACCTCATAGGACCTCTGAGTCTTGCAAGTGCTGGACCCCACCACTTACACTCTCCCCTGGCCTCTGGTCTTGGTTTCATTTCAGAGGGACTGACAGGGCAGAGCATCGTATCAGGGAGGCACCTCCTAACCCACAATAAATCCTGTGCACCCAATGAAAGGGTGAAAATCACAGCCACATATTGACAGCCCCAGCCTGTGCTTCCTAGCACAGCTCAAAGGCCATCAGAAGAAATGGAGGAAAACATTGCCATTCCCTCATCCTGCAGGTCTATTTCATTTTCACAGTCCTTAAAATTCTCTAGTTTGGTTAGACTTTGTAAAACAACCAAACAAGGTTACCCCACAAAGCAAAAACTACCCCATGAACAGTGGCCCACAACCTGAGCAGGGCACAGCAGCAGAGAGTTTACACTGCCCAAGGAGCACAAGAGAGCCTTGTAAGAGCTCTTAGCATCAGAACAGCCAAGATAAAGTTAGCAGAAAGCTTCAGAGCTATGTAACCTCCAAAAAGAAGTTGCTTTCAGTTTAATTGGCAAAATAAGAGATTGCAATTTCAGCTTGCTTTTTTTGACAGTCCAGCTACAAATCTCACTGTAAGTAATTCATAAGAGAGCTTAGCTTTTTAGAAAATGTGAACTTCAGTCACGCTTCTCTGAAAATTTGGTGCTTGGCAATGTTCCCATGGTCACACTGTGACCAGAGGCTAAGTCTGAGGATGTGACAAGCCTCTGGACTTCCCACACCTCCCACCAACCACTGGCAGGACTTGCTCCCTCTGCCCCACTCCCACTCAGTCTCTGAGGCTCTCACTGATAAAAGCAAACAAAGAAAAAAAACCCTTCCAACTGTGTTGGGAAAAAGAAATTCCAACTTACAAACAGTGACAGCAGAATTATATTTCTCAGAAAACTATAAGCTGATACATCAATATTTAGCTCTTGGAACCAAAAGTATAGAATTCCCAACAAAATTTATTTTTTTTATTATTTGCTGCCAAACCAGCAGGCTGCCACTACTGCCTGTCCTTCAGAGACAGACAGTCACTACCTCTGCCCTTCTCACCAAAGCCAGGAGGGAGAGGGATGGGTCAGCTTCCTCACTGAGCAGCTTCATTAGTTTAATGAGTTTTTAGTAGGATGAACAAGGATCACAAAAGCTAAATCTCTCTTATCTTCAAGAATCTGGTTTTTCCTACCAGGTACCACTGCCAGAGGCAACTGCTTTTTGGATAAAACTTGGTTCCCAACAAGCTGCTGCTCTTTAAGAGCTGTAACGTGTAATAAATTTTCAGAAAACATAAATCTAAAAAGTAAGAAGCTGCCCCACAGTAAAATATTCCATATTTTGAAAGAGATACAATAAATTATCTGCTGAGGGAAGAAGTGTCATTGGTAGGCTTAGGGGCTGTGAGTGACAGCAGTGCCACAGAACTTGAGCTGAGTGTTATCCTGGCAGATCTCAGCTCCACAGCACTGCACAGCAAGGAACAAGACCACCACCTCCAGAACTGAGCACATGCAATAACATCATTAATTGACAGTATGAGCAGAAGAGCCCTTTCATCTGAAATTCTGCAGAAAGCAGATCCGTTCCTGCCAAAGACAAAAAAGAAAACCCCAAATACTAAGTAAAGGAAAAGTTCCAGCAGTTCAATGGAAGCATGAAGCAGTGCCTGAGTTCACAGCACTTCTTCTTCCTTTTGTTGATGAAACAAAAGCTGTTTGGGTTTGCAAAACCCCTTCTGCTTGGCTTTGAAATGTTTCACTCCTCTAAAATACCAATTTTACCCTCAGGTCTTTTCATCTGGAGGACACTCTGACCCATATATGAAAAAACCTAGCCACCCTGGTCATGAAGTCCTCTGCAGAATGCAAACCCATATTTAGTTTCAATGCATGTCCCCTGTTTTCTTCTGAACTCTTTCATTGTTTTTTTGCGGTCCCTGCAACAGTATCTGCAGAAACAAATACATCAACCATTCACACTGGTGGTGTTGCAGCGGTAAGTATGTGCTAACACTGGTGTGGAAATTAATTCTCCATTCACAAATGCCCCTGAAGAGTACAGTTTTTCATTGCACTCATCAACCAAGTTTTAAGGACATAAAACTAAAATATCGGTATCATGTTACATGCCAAAATGGTGAAAAATGAAAAGTAAATCAGTATGTTCAGACTAAAGCCAGAAGAGGAACACAAAGAACTCTTCCCAGTTTTGTACCTTCAAACAGACCCCTCGCATCTTCCTCCCAAGCACACTGTGCTAGGGCTGCTGGAGACAGAGCCCTGCACACACAGACACAGCCTGGTCTGAGAGCAGCCCCTGTGCTCCTGGGCATCCACGGGGAAACACAGCGAGCTGGCCAGGCAGCCACACACAGCCAGGGAAGTCTGGACCACTGCTGCATCCCTGCTTACAGAATGATCCTCAGGTGCGAGTGAAGAACAACAAAGGTACAAGTATGTAGGAGAAAAATCCTTTGGAATGCTCAGAAATTTAAGATTTAACCTTCAAGAGTCATCACTCTCAAAGTTACTCCACCTAAAGCCACAGCCACAGTCCTTAAGCGCAAAGATCTTAGCAAGACTGAGAGAGTGTCATTTCAGTAAAAATTTGGCCCATTAATAAATCTCTTCAGTATTTGAAAATAATACTTTGCTTTGGTTTGAAAAATAAATAGCAGATATCCTGCCAGTAATCCCAGTGCCATCCACACTTCAGTACAAGCTCTGGATTCCAGTATCTGTAGCCCCATATTCTGGTACTCATCCGATGCTGAAATATTTGAGTTAAAGCTCAGGGAAAAGCGCAGTTTTTACCAAGCAGTTAAACTGTGTGCAGGACACATCACTTCTGCTTCAAGTTACCAGAGTAATAGGTGTGGCTGTCCTCAACCATTTGTGGAATTTCTCACCAAACTTATGAAAAGTTATGAAGGCAGGAAGGAAAAAAAAACCCCAAACTTAAAAATTGGAAGGAAGAGCAGACAGTATTCCAAAAAGAACACAGATGTGCAAACGAGTCATCTCAGATGAACATTGAATCTTGACCTACCTACGTATCCTACAGACATGTTTGTGCATTTAAACCTGGAATTAAAACCACTGCTGGAAAATAGAGTTCTACACCTCAGTGTCAGAAGACCCCCAACCCTGATAACTCAGTGTGAACAAGGAACATCTTTCTGATGATGCAAAAGTATAGCTACTCTTAACTACAGGAAGATTGCATTCAATGCAGATCAAGGTTCTTTTGTTGTGCTTTAATTAACAAATTAGAGTAGGTTTTTTTCAAACAAGATCCTTATAAAGAAAGTTGACTTTGCTGGTTACTTACTGAGGTTGTTTTTCTGATTAAATTTTATGAGATAACAGAACCTCAGACTCAAAGACAACAGGATAGTAAATGTGTAACTTTAAAAATAAGTTGTCTTTTAGTGGCAAGTAAGATGGGGCCTCGTTAAGTTTCCACCGTATCCCAGCAGGGAGCTAAAGGTCACTGCTAACTCCAAATGAAAACAATGGGAAGTAGAGGATGCCATTCTTTCATATTTGTCCAGTGATTCTGTGTTTTCTTTGTATGGATTTACTTAGGAAACTGGGAAGTCTAAAACACAATGAAAAGATTTCAATGTCACCATTTTCCCCATAAAAAGACCAATAATCTGTTCATGTCACTATATAAAATGTTTGATTTACAAAGCAAAATACATCTTCCTTGAAAAACGCATATAAAATGTTTGGTTTCCTATATAACTTCCTAATTAACATGCAAAATAATTCTGGTTTTGCCAAAAAAGAGTGAGTTCTCATTTTCAACAAAGAAAGAGACACATCTTAAATATGTTAAAATATTATTTAACAAACAGATTAATATATATCCTGGTTTTAAAATTTCCTTGAAATAGTATCAGTTTAGTTTGCTCAGAAATGAAAGACCCATCTAGCCATCAAAGAGATTTTCTTTACACCAGCAAAAATAGTTATCCTAATTTCTTGGGATCTAGTGCTCGAAAATTGTCTATCAGATAATGAAGTGGCAGAACCAAAAGCCACATTTCCTCCCACTCCAAGCAAGAGTGGGAACTCTTATTTGAGTCCCTCATGCTGGATTCTGTCCTTTTCATGAGCAACTAATCCCAAAACTACTTTTAAATCTAGAATATTCCTTTTTCATTCCAAGCTCTTCTGCTATGCAAGAACACTAACTCTCTACATATATCTGCAGACTACCTTTGAACATTTAAAACACTATCAAAACCCATCTCAAATTACCTTGTCTACCACATTCAAAACAGATATAACCTAATTTATGTCAACACATTTCCATGTCATAAAGCAGGTTCTAGCTCTCTTCCTTTCCCCTGGAACAAAGCCATACGTGTGGGAGCTGGCTTACAGAATGCTGAGCCTTTTACTTGATGTGGAGTGACAGAGTTACAGATTTTACAAGAAAGAGAAGAAAAGGGCCTGGGAGTTTGATTTGTGGCCAACAGTACAATTCATAGCAAAAGAGAACAGTCTGGAAGAATGCACAAATTAGAGACTCTGCTATTTAATTTCACAGCGTGTGTAACACCATCGTTTATTACATTTTGGTCCTAAAATGGGTATCAAGAAAGAACCTAAAAGGGGCTGAATGCTGAAATCTTTTTGCAAAGCAGAGGACTTTAAAATCATTTCCTTGGTGCCTTTGAAAACTTAAAAATCCGGGCAATATAACATTATATCTATTCAATTGGTATCTTGTCACCCTGTGTCAGTTTAAGTTACAGTTAAATGATGATAACTAATTTTTTTACTCAAACTACAGATAGCCATGTATAGAATGCCACGGGATCAAGCAAATTCCTACTGAACCTCCACTGGATGAATGAGTCTTATATATAAAAACACTGAAATTCACATGGAAAACTGAGCTTGGGACATGAAATCATGCTCTGTGTGCAACCTTGGAAACATTAACAATTTTAATTCCATCCATGGCTGGTAAAGCAATTTACAGTGGGGGCATATTCTATCCATACACACCACCAAAAGAGAGTACAATGTTAAATTGTTCTACATGTGCAGGTGCTTCTGTGGCCCCCTGATAAAATGACAACTTACATAAATCTTGTATTGAAACTATTTCACCTTGAGGCCAGACTGCTCATTATCATACTTGCTTTAAGTTTCTTTCACGTTTTGCTGAGACCTAATAAAAGCCTTAGCTGTCCATATCTCAAAATACTTATTTCTTCTTTGAGGACTCACTTGAAAATCAGTTGAGATTCCAGCTGCTCAAAAAGTGTAATATTTTCAGTGTATTGTTACTATTGCTTAAGTAACCTAATTCTGGAGTCCTTTCTCAATGTGACAGCCAAGAGAGGTGAACAAATTTCATATAATAACTAAAACAAAACAGGTATTTATCACTGTTGGTGGTGGCGACTGCTGGATATAACAATTTCAATGGATGTTAAAAATAATTCTCATTCAAATACTTCTTCCTTTCTTGATATGGACATGTACTTGAACATGAGGAACAAATATGCATGCAAAATGGAAAGTAAAACAGTTTCCAAACAGTATTTCTTCTTAGATTCAAATGAACCATGAACAACTTTCTTAATAGGACATTCTTCATTGTCACATAGATTGTAAGCATCCTCTGATCTACAATTCATTGAATGAGAAGTATTTACAAGTGGGTGTAACCATTTTGTATCTTTAATTTATACTTAAACTTAGCATTTTGGATGTAAAATCTGAATTGCTGGTATCTTAAATAACAAGGCAAAGCTGTTAACTTGCACTGGAATTTCACACCACATGTAATATAGGGAATGGTAGAGACTCATTAATATATCACCTCCTGTTATTCTGCCTGGCTTATAAGTATATTCTACAAGTAGCAAATTTCTCACTGTGGATGTACTTACACCTCAATCTGAGCCATACAATTAAGAATACAAAAGGTACAACAGTAAGAAAAATCTCTAGAACTGCAGAAATAAAGGCTTGGTTTCAATACTTCCTCTATCAACAGATTCAGGTGGCAGAAAAGGAAAAGCTTAGTAATTAACTACATGAAATGGGCAGGGAAAAGATGCAGAGCAAGCTCAGACAGCAGCACTGAAGAACAACAGGAAAGGCACAAGAATTTTCAGCTGAAAGGAGTTTCAGTGAAGTGTTTTTTACCAACAGTAAATACTACAAAATTCAGGGTCTAACCTTGCTCATCTCAGTCACACAAAGATTTGCCCTCAGATGCAGTGACACATTTTGCATGACAAGAGGAGATACCAATAATAATGCTTTAAAAATTGAAAACACAGCTTATGCTGTCTTTCTAGTGTAGCCATCTATATACTGAGAGTGATTTATTGTTTGGGTTTTTTCCAGTTAACATAACAAACAACAGGAAATTTAAAAAGATAAAAATTAAACCTAAATATGAGGCCAGTTCACACGTCACCACACCACTTCACTTCATCCAATTTAAAAATTAAGACTCCCATCTCTTGGAGAAAGGGTTCATGCCTTATAACAACAGCATAAAAAGTATCAGTCTGAAAGTCTGGAGCCCTAAAGACTGAGAAAAGTTCTTGTATCTCAGCGTGGGAAGGATCCTCTCGGTGGAAGCAAGGATCTCTGTACAGGAGAGCTGACGTCAGTGGAAGTGGGAGGGAAACGGGGATGGGAAGTTTGTCGGGGAAATGATTGAGGGCAGTTTCAGTGGGAACAGGGAGGATTCCAGAGAGGGTGGATGGCCTCAGTGGAAGCACGGACACAAAGTGTGGGAGTATCAAAGGGAGGGAGTGCTGGTGTGTTCCGAGGGAAAGGAATTACCAGACAGGGAGGAAAAGAGCAGACAGCTTAATGGACTAAATAACGTGCTGCTAACTGCTGAAATGAGATCCACTTCAGCACTGCAGGTGCCATAGAGCATACAGCCTATGCAGAATTATGCAACGTGGGTTTGCAGTGACTGCAAAATTCACAGGCAATTTCAGGGTTTGAATGCAGAAAACTTACTGGCTGTAGGGGCATGGATTTAAACTGGCTGCCCCACATCAGCTGATACATCAAAAGACTATTTCACATTCGCTCCTTCTGACTTGGGAGTAATTTTAATTTCAAACAAAGGAAGTTTGGATTTACTCTCTGATCCCCTTGCAGCCAAATGCACACATTTCTGTATGAAATGTACCCAACAAGGAGAGTTACTCAAGGAGAGAGGAAGGAAATCTTACAGACGTAAAAGAATGACAGAGCAAAATCAAGGTGCTACAGTGTATATTAATGCACTGGAAAAGAGCCACACACACGGGATGCTGGGATAGCAAATGATTATGAATATCCAAGCCAATTTTAAATAAATGTCCATGAAGTCCTTATGCCTTTCAGCATTTATTCCACTTATGTTATAGATTAAACAGTTGTTATTCTAATGGTGTTTAAGCAGGTTTCTATATATCCAAGTACCTTTATCACAAATTCAACTAAAAAAAATCTCAAAATCATAACTAATATATATGAAAAGGGCAGACTGTCACAATTTTGACTCCACTTTTTTGATATTTTTAGAGTTAAAACAAAAATCAGGGAAACTCCTCTTTGCAACAGTACTGTTTAAGTGTAATGTGATATTCTTTATGTCGCACTGGATAATCAAACCCCAGTCCTTGCATCCAAGTCCTGCTCATCTTTCACTAGTGCAGGGTTTCATCTGCAGAGGCAATACATTGAAATTAAGGGAAAAGTTTCCATAGCTGTTTCACTGTTTAAATATGGCACCTATTCCAAGATGCTCATAATTTTCAAATAAAAGCCACATATGAAAAAACTACTTAAGGAGGGAGATCCAGGTGCCATGACCTAAAAGAGGTCTGCTCACATGCTGTCACCATATTCATACACAACAGAAATAGGTATTACAGCATTTACCTCTGCACACACACACTTTCAGGATTACTCTGCAAATTTGGGTGGATTAACTTAGGGTTCCCCATACTAGAAAAGAACATGTCACTTTTGTAGCTACAGTTTATAAATGGATGCAAATCACAAAATACAGTATGCTCACACCACCCATCCAGAAAATGATCCTCTGCCATTTGACCAGGAGAAAGTTATAGCAAGACATAAACACAAAACTGGAGTAGAGTCAGGGGTTAATTAGCAATAAACATAATGCCATTTTACAAGTAACATGGGATTTTTTTTCTTTTTATTACATTTTCTGACTTGAAAAATGTGCGCTATAGCTAGCAAATGGATTCAGTAAATATTATTGCACAATGTATTATACATGTCTTAATAAACCTAACACTAATGCCAGCCAAAGTGAAAACATGAAATTTACACACAGGCCAAGTTTTGTTCATAGCTCTAACACAACATTCTGTTGGCTTTAATCTGAGAATATACAACAATTTAAAGTGTCCCAAAACCAAGTGAAAATGTCATTCAGGCAGAATACTGGCAATTCATACAAATTCTGGGTGACACCACCAGTACCCAAAGCACACCTGGTTTGTTGCATTTCGTGTTTGTGTGAAGGAATCCCCAGAGCCATAAAGAGTGTCCTACACACTCTGAGAAATAGCAATGGTTCTTAGTAGCACCCTAACTCCTACAGTTCTTCCTCAAATCAAAAATCCTTTTAATTACAAGACAGCACAACATCCTGCCCAATGCTTCTTTTGCCTTCAGGAATTTCAGGCTCCTGCACATTGTTTTCAAGTTTCTGACACTTTCTTTCTTTCCAAACAACTTCACTGCACTGTGAAAACTGCTCTGCAGAGATGCCTCACTCCTGCACAACCTCTGAGCCAGCACAGTTATCTAGCACTCCAAGAACTGCAAATCTGATCGTACTACACACGCTAATGAAAAAAGCAGGGAAAGAAATACCACACTGCCTGACAGCTCCACAGACTATTACAGGATTTTGCACGTGAAAATAATGTAGAAGTGATGTGTCCAACAGATTTTGTATTCAACTGATCACAAGCAGAACTCCATTTTCATTTCTCAAAATCCATCTTTCACAGAACTGTGCTAAAGAGCGATGACAAGGGCAGAAAATGTGACTGAGTGATAAAAATCTGAGTGACTGTCAGTGAGATGACAGCATGCATACAAACCAACAGCAGTCTATAGTGTCTGGCTGAATAATCCAAACCTAGTAAGAAAAATCTGTACAAAGTTCTTGAAGGTGAACAACAAAATTTAACGAAATTAAGACTGCTTCCCACACATGCTTCTGGAAACAGGTTTGAGGGATTTTTGCCCTTAAACAATCACACAGAAGACAAATTCACAGAATAAAAAATTTAAAAGACTATTTTTGATTTAGGTTTTGTAATGTGCACTTATAATCGCTGTTAAAAATTCAGCTAGCAAAGCAATTGTCAGGGCTTTGATGACAACTTAAGCTTCCTCAGCGTGGCTGCTGTGTTAAACGTGCCGTGAGCACCTCTATCGCGTGTGAACAGGGCCGTAAAGTTCATTTCCTGTGCAGTGCTGGTAACACAAAAATTGGGTTTAGGACACCACCATTCAGCTTCATGTTCTGCGTTAAGTATTGTTAATTCCTCTCCAGCTCACTACTCTCAAAGTGTCTGCTGATTTTCTAGATTTTTTTTAAACTATGAAATCTACTAAACTTTGAACAAAGATTATTAAATCTGAAGGAAAACTATTAAAGAAAATCACCCACATAACTGAAGTAAATTATTCCAGGTCAATACTCTAGAAGTCGTCTTAATAAGCAAGTAAAACCCTAAGAAAACAACAAATCATTAGAGTTTCTGTCTGCAAAACACTTGACATTCAGCTAGATCTCACTTGCATCTAAAGCTTGTATCTTATATTTACAGTGTGTGTATCTCAGTTCTTATCACAGCAACCAGAACAGATCAGCCATGTTATATAATATCCTCAGGGCTGCTTCAGTGTGATTTTTCTTACATTTGTAACTACTCATTTTTACAAAATAAAAAGTTTCCAAAAAAAAAAAAAAAAAAAAAAAAGGAAATATGTAATCCAAGCCTATAAGGTTAGGAGCTAAAGTACAACCCATAAATAAACAGTCCATCGATAAAAAGCAAACAGACAAGCAAGCACTCCACACCAGTGTCTCACTTCCAGGAAAATAATCACGAATCACTTTTTTTTTCAATATGTGTCTGTCAACTCCATATAGTCTTGTGTCGTACCTCTACTCAGAAGTATGGGCAAAAACACGTGGATAAAATGCAAAAAACACCCTATTTGCAGCAACAGACAAGGTCAACAAGTTGTTACTGTAAATCAGTACCCAGAGCAAAACACGCTGCCGCTCTCCCTTCAACTTCCCAAATGGAAGGGGTATGCAAAGTGCTCAGCCCAGCTCGATCTGCCGCTGTTTTCGGGGGGAGCAGGCACACAGGGCCCAGCACAAGCGGGGGCTCACCGCGTCCCCCCGGCGCGGCGCAGCCCCGCGGGCCAGGGACCCCCGGCCGCGGGAGCCACACCGGGCCCCCGGCTCGAACCATCCGTGAGGGCAATTAACATCGCTCTCCTTCCCAGAGTTAGGAAAACTCATTTGGTGGAGTGCAGAAAGAGGCTTGGGTGTCTCTACAAAGTCGCCAAGACACTGATTAGTTTATAAACGAAAGTAAAGCCCAAGCCAGGAAAAGCTCCCGCACAACGGCGGGGACACTCCTCGGGCTCGACCGCTACAGCCAACTCCTGTTCTGAGAGAAACCGTGCTCGTGTTTAGCACCCTTTTTACCTTCACATTGGATCTGCCGGTCTGGGCCTCTGCCTCCATGCTCTGGCTGTTCTCCCTCTTGTCTTTCTTAGAGGAATTAGTCCTCGCCTCATAAGTGGATGTGTTGTAGCATTTAATGAATAATCCTGGGACGGGGTTGCCTTGCTGCTGTTGAGACATGGTTGTGTTGGTCTGGTGAGGGGAATTGTACTCCTCAGACTCATTGCTACTGTGACAGATCACTCTGCTGTCAGAGAGGTTGGTGCTTGGAACACAGCCCATGCTTTGTGGCCACCTGGGGAATACTTCTAAATTGTATATATACACGTGTATATATATATATGTATATATATATATCTTTCCTTCCCGTTGATATTTTCCCCCTGCTTAATTTTGTTTTGTTAACAGGTTGAATCTCTCTCCTGCGTCTCCGCTACACTCTGAAGCATTGCCATCGGTCCCTTCTACACCACCAGAAACGTGTCTGTTCTCCTCGTCCTCCAGGAAACAGGTCCTTTTAGCTCAATCTCAGCAGTGGGCTGGGGAGCTGGAGGGGAGGGAAGGGGGGAAATCAAGAACCGGTCGACTTCGTATTTTCACAGATTATTATTAATTTGTCTAAGCCATCTGAGAATCTTGGTAAGGTTTTCTCTCCTTCTTGTAAAAGCAGGAAAAAAGAAGAAAAAAAAAAAGAGGGGAAAAAAATCAAAAGCAAAAATAACGAAAAAAAAAACCACCGAGCCCCAAACCACACACACCCCGGCGTCGGCTCGGCGCTCAGAGCGGCCGGGGGCACGGCACCATCTCCTCCCTTGAGCCCGGAGCGCGGCGCATTTTCCACCCGGGCTCGCTCCGCGTTACCGATTAACCCGGGACCGGGCCGGGGGCCGCTCCCCACCTCCGCGTCCGCGCTCCCGCCGAGCAGCGCTCACTCCTCGCGGTCCCACTCGGCGCTGCGCTGTGCCGGGGGTGCGCTTTGGGGTGTGCTTGGGGGCCAAAAAAAAAAATAAAAATCAACGGTTTATTAAAAAATAACAGCGAAGAGCGAAAGCCGCCCTGCCGCCCCGGGGAGCCGGCTGCGCTCCTCACGCCGCGCTGGGCACGTCCCGCGCCGCCTCGGCCGCGGGCGGGCGGGCGGCCGCCGCGGGGGTGACATGCAGGTTCCCGTCGTCGGAAGGAAGGAAGAGCCCCCCGTCAGGCGGCAGCGGGGCTCTCCGGCCGCCGCAGCGGCATCCCGGCTCAGCGCCGCGGGGCAGGGGCGGGCCGGGCCGCGAGGAGCCCCCTCGGGGAACGGGGCACGGCCCGGAGGGCTTCCCTCAGCCGCGGGGGCAGCCGGCGCGGCGGGCGGGCGCATCAAAGGGCCTCCATGATGCGGCTGATTTTTTGGGCAGAGAAGTGATGCGAAACGGCGAGAGGGGGAAAATTGCAAATCGGAAAAAAAAAAAGGCGAGAAAAATCAAAAAGAGCGAGAAGTAGAAGGAAAACGATCCTAGCGTCCCATCCCGGCGGCAAGGGCTGCAGCGGCGAGAGCTCTGGTTCCCGGGGCCGTGGTGTCTGCATCCCTCAGCAGGGAAATGCCTGGCTCCCCGCAGCCGCCGTCCCTCGCGCCGCGCTCACCTTGTTATTATTGATGTTCCTCGGCGGCGGCGGCGGCGGCCGCGGCCCCTCCGCCGCCCCGCCCGCCCCGCCCCGCCCGCGGCTCCCCCCGCGCTGCCCCGGCTCCCGGCCCGGCTCCCGGCAGAGCCAATGCAGCGCCCGGCGGCGCTGACCTCCGGCCCGCGCTGGCGTCAATGCAGATCAGCGGCCGCGGCCAATGCCGCGCCGGCCCCGCCCGAGCCCGCGGCCCCGCACCGCAGCGGCGCCCGCTCCGCGCCCGCGGGAAGCCCGGGACGCCGCCTCGGGCGAGCGGCGGCTCCGTGAGACACCTGGTGCCCTTCCTCGGAAACCGGACGACTGACTAGGTTGTTGCTTCCCATCGTTTTCCTTTTCGACTCTGCCCATGTCAATTTCTTTGAAAATGTTTTTGAAAGCAAAGCCTGTGAAAAGGGAAGATGGTGCTATGGGTGGAGCCAGGCCCTGGGGCTTGGGAAATCAACTGCAGGCAGACTTTTCCTGGAATATGTATTTAAAATAAATAATTTCTCTTTCTATATCATACAAAAGTAACTATGCTTCCCTATCCTACAGATGTGCTGGGAGACCAGATGTGTGTATGTACTTTAAGAGAGAACACACTGTATAGAAAGCCCTTTAGACACCATGCCCAGAGCAAGACAAGTTACTGCCATAGACAATTCATGTTCTAGAAGTACCAGCCCAAGTGCAGCCCAGGTTCAACACCCGATGGCATCTTCACTATGTCATTCCTAGCTTCTGCTACCATTATTCACAATGACACACAGAAGTGCTTCTCCAGGGTCCTGCCTGTTTTCCCTGGCTGAGGAACAGCTCAGAGGCAATAGCAGTTTAGGGAAGGCCCAAGCAAACTTTAGATTTAGGAACATGGTGAAAACCAAATATCAAAGACATGACTTTTATCAATAAGCATCAATAAGACTTTTATCTTCAGCATCTGAAGAGGGAAAAATGATGTGTTACATGAAACAAATGTTTAACTTACTCTAGTTTTGCACCGTGAACACTTCTGTGGTCCCCAGGCAAAATCATTGTGTTTCAGAAGGATTCAGTTCATCAGGAGAACTTCTGTTCAGGACAGCCACACTTTTAACGGCACCTTAACTACATGACAGATGCCATCAGGTCATAATTAAAACCAGAACATGCAGATACGTGCTGACTATGGACAACAAGAATGGCAAGAAGCAGCTTTTCACTCATACATGTAACAGCATCAGTTGATCCAGATGAGAGCACCTTGTATTGAGAGATGCAAAGCCAAAAGTCAGTGCTTTTGAGAAATGTGGTTTTTCAGGATAACCACAGTACTTGCAATGCAGAAATGCTTTTATTTACTTCTCATAATTGCTAACATTAAAGGCTGGAAAATCAAGTCTTTCCTTCCCCAACATTTCTGCTACTCTGCAGTTCTGAGCAATAGTCTCATAAACTTCATCCACTCCATTAATTTAGCTGATCTATACACCCTGTTAAAAGCAGAAAAAGAAGTCAGCTTCCTGTGCCCCCTCATCACTTTGGACACCCACTTAATGTAAGCATTTAACAATAAACAAAAGGAAAGGCTTAACATACTCATTTGAAACAGTGGGCACAGTTTGGAGATGGATCCCATCCTCATTCTTTCCTTTACATTAAACATGATTTACTAGATGCCATTAATAAGAACACACGTATGTGCAGCTAGAAAAACACTGTGGAAAAAGAGAATGCTAAAATTCCTGCTTGTGCCATTAAGCATAAGTGCAGGCTCCCTTCCTCAGTCCTAATGGATCTGTCAGCAAAATGCTATTGCACTTTATTTCTGGTGGCACTGGAGGAGTCAGAGACAGCAAAACTTCATTTTCAGAGCTGCACATTCAGTTTGCAGTGCTGACACCTAGAGTTAAGCTTTCTACTTTGTAAAATAAATGGGTCTGGTTTGCAGGTACATAGAGATGAAATGTACAAATCATGGTGTCATTTTAAAAAAAGTCAGTATTGGAAAAAGTCTGCTTTCCACTTTGAATGCAAACAAATTCCCACTCAACTAATACAAAAATTTACATAAATGACAGGCAAATACTGGGAGGAGGGGAGAATGCTTTGTTTGATAAGAGCAAGACAAAACAAGAGAATGTACATGTAGATAGGATGTGCCTGACCACTTTGCTCTTTTAAAAAGTTTTTCCACAACTGTCAATTGGCAGGTTATTACTGTTTTTTTCTACAGCCTAACTTCATGAAAAAAACTCAAAACAAAACAAATCCCTTTGCAAGATTTTCAGATGAGAATTCACACTGCCTTGAATGGGAGGATGAGATGAGACTGTATAATCACTTAGCAGTTTAATAAAGGCCACTGAAAAATCACTGGAGTTATTGTTACACTGATAAAAGTTTAACTAAAGACAAAAAAATGCTCTTTGAACAAGACACTGGCAGTGGAATTGTCTTGTTTCTCTACAATTTGGAAGCACTGGTGCTGGGTTTTATTGCCAATAGAAAAATACAGTTGAAAGTATAGATTTACCTAGAGCCTAGAATCAGAGAAAAGCGATGAAAACATCAAAATTGTTGCCAGTGGTAGTAATTTGTCACTGCACTGTATGAAGCGTGTGGATAAAGGGCCTTGTTCACACTTATAGCTGAAGTGTAGCTCAGGAAATGGTGGGCCCTATTACTAAAAAAAAAAAAAAATCGTGCAAAATAGCAGAGGAAGCCTAGGACTGTAGACACTGGCAGATAGGGCTGTGGGGGAAGTGCAAGGTCAGTACAGAGTCAGTAAGGGAGAGGTCAGAAGAGAACTAGCTCTAGGAGACAGCTGGGGGAATAAGAAAGGTTATTTATGGAGAATAAGGTTGAATTTCATTCAGGATTGCAGAATAAGAGAGAATGCTAGGACAGAGCTTGGAATGATTATCAGCTTCATCTCCAGACAAGTGGGTGCTGGGGAAGATCAAAGCATTTAGAGAATAACTACATAAGTGTCAGAATTCAAAAGGATTGAAAAGACACTATTTAGTCACATCCTCATCCTTCTCACAGAGAAATTTTACATTGGATCCAGCATGTTTTTGACAGAAGATTGAAAAACACACTGGCCCCCACAGCTATCCCCCACTATTCCCCATATCTGCTATTTCCCCCCAAATTTCCATAAGCAAACCCACTTCCCTTGATGTATCAGAAGTGTCCATCCATTTCACACAGACCTTGACCAATTCCCACTGCACACTGAGACTCTCCCACTGAGAGTTCACATGTGGGCACTGGGACAGTTCACTCCTGTCCAGTTACACAAAAATGCAAAGGCCCAGAGCAAAAGTTTGTTGCCAATTCTGATAATATTTCAGTACCCAAGACACAGGCAGGAAGAATTATGGAGAAGAAATGATGGACTAACATCTGCCTGAACGACAAATATCAGTGTGCTTTGGAAAAGTGTCTGTCCAGCAAAAGCAGAGCGAGCATGACTGCTGTCCTGTGAGCACAGGCAGCAGTCTTGGTAAGAGATTACTCTATGTGGTTTTAACTGCTTGCCCCCCCAAGTCAGCTCTATGTTCCAATTGTGTCTTTTGGCCTTCTGAAAAAGTTAGGCAATCCTGTTGGTCTCTAGGCCAGTGAAGGAGGCAGTGGGGGGAAGGCGGAGGAGGAACTGTGGAAAACGTGCCAGCATGCAAACAGCTGAATGGCCTCTACAACACTAACTACTGACACGTGCAAGCTGTGGCAGAGCAAGCTCTCCATCCCAAGATATTCTAGAAGAGGAAACAGGGACCATATGGTGCCTTAGCCACAGGTGAGTGTCAGCATTACACCCCACAAGGATACATCTGCTTGTTTGTGTATAAGCATCAGGTATCCCAGAACAGGGTGTTTTCAGGTGACACCACAATAAAATTTGTCCTAAGACAGCTCATCTCCAGCTCTTGGAATGTACAGAAGTACAATGAGTTAGTTTGTTTTCTGCACCACTTTCCTGATGTCCTGAAAAGCCCCAAAGCAGCTGAGAGCAGGCTGTCCTGATGTCCTGGCAGGCTGTCCAGCTGCTGCTGTTGTGTAATTGCAATTGCAGAACACAGACAGTTGTCTGTACCATTTGGAAATCAGAGCCTTCAAGGCAGTCTAAGTCAGCAACTTTTTCAACTCTAGCACTAAAGACATTCAAGTCTAAAGCTCAGATACTTCATGTATGTACAAGCTTCATCATCATAACTGGTGTCAGAACAGCTTTTGCAGCTGTGGTTTACACAGCTCAGCACTGCTCACTCAGCACTGCTCAGTGATCAGCAGGATAGGCACAGTATTTCTAGGAGAAAAGTGTACCCCCTTCTCAACTGTACCTTCTTTCTACTTTGACTACCTTCTTTGCTGTCCATCTCTCCAATGCTTCTCAAGTTTCTCAGCATTATACTTTCTCTACTTTGTTTTTGGTAGGCTCTCCCCAAATTGCCCAGGAGCAGATGCAGAGTGAAAGTGAGCAGATCTCTGCCACTCAACTGTAATGACTGGGCACTAATGCTGCTGCTCTCCCTCCAGTCCTGCCTTCCCCAGTGTCTAAGGCTCACCCTAACCCATGTTTTCCTGGTGCTTGAGCCTGGGAGCCCTGCACAGCCCAGGGGTGCAGCACCTAAGGGTGCAGGAGGCTGCCCTGCCTTTCCCAGCTGCTCCAGCCGTGCCAGCTGCACAGCCCAGCGGGAAGGAGGAGCAGCAGGAGGGGGACCTGCTGCCAAAGCAGCCTCCAAGAGCTCCTGCTGCCTGGCCTCGCCTTGAGTAGACCAAAAATTTGTGGGGAAGGGAGGAACAAAGCCCTGTCGTCCCCACGCACTTCCCTATAATTACCCTGTGCTTCACAAGCAGTATTATCTGTCTGGATACACAGTGCCAAGCAGCCAGCTGTGACCATAGAGAATTAGCTGTTCTCTTGAAGAATTTCCCCTTCTCTTCCTAGGTATTTTTAAGCCAACTTCCATTTATTTAGCATGCAACCTTTTCAGTTTTTGATTTACTAAACCAAGGATGAGAACTGGTCTTTTTAGGTGACGTGGTATACCAAATTCTTACACCCTGCAAGTGCCTGTTGTCCCTCTGCTTCCTAGGGGTATTGGATCCTTTTCTTAGCTAGTCTGCCTCAGCTAGGCTCAGCCCAAAAGTGACCCTTCAGATTCCTGAACTGGTTCCCAATGCCACAACCCCTATATTATATTGTGGCCTGCCTGGGTCCAATAAGAGAAAACAAAACAAATCAGTAAAAGAAACAAGCAACTTGTGTCCTCCATCAGGAATTCAGTTTTCTTTGGTCATCAGACCCAGAAGGACAAGCTCTTAGACTTTATTGTCTACCCCAGCAACTAAAAGACCAGTTCAGGCTAATGAGGGAATACTCACTCAAGACAGGCTCTCAAACCCACAGACTCCTTGGCCCTGAGTCTCTCCCAGGATCTCACTGTCTCCTGCCCAGCAGCCACTTTCTTGTTGGCTCCTGGTTAACCAGCAGAGCTAGTGGCCAGCATCCTTAACCCTTCCCAAGGCAGACAGAGTAAAAATGGTAAAGAGAACAACAAAACATGGGGCTAGAAACTCACCCCTGCTGTATGGCAGCAGCAGCAGCTGAAAAACTCCCTAAAATTACTCTTTAAGACTAGACTGTACACCTGCAAAACAGATGGCTTTCATGGTTGCTGAATTTATTATTTAAGGAACAGATACATCATTTGTGGTCATACTGAACAGTGATTTATCATATATTCACAATAGCAAAACCCCCCCATGTCCTGGCTGTGAGATATATGTTCTTAGATCACTGAAACTACTGAAGAATTTATCTTACAAACTTGTCTGAATGTAACACAGGAAACTGGACCTCATTTGAATACTTAACAACTTCTAGCTGTGTTCTCAAGTACAGTTCCTTTCTTTGGGTCAGAACAATACCTTTAAATAGACTCAGTCATGCCTGACTGTGTAAAGTCCTTCCCCGATGTTGAGTGTTTCTGTGGAGCATATATGCAAGAAGCTGAACCCTTAATTAACAAAGAGGGTCATACTCTACCACCAACAGGTAACCCCAGAGATGATTGTGCAGTTGAATATATCCCTTTTCCCAGGAATGTTTCACATCCATTCTTTCAGTGCAATCAGGCTCTGATTGTCCAGCCGTGGCAGAGCATTTATCCAACACTATTCTTTCCAGCTGTATTCTCATTTCTGTAAGCTCCCACCAGGGCAGTTGCAGTCCTTGTCTCTTGCCAACATGCAGCTCTGCATGCAGACAGTTGTAAGGAGGAATGTACAAGAATCTCTGTGGTGCCATGGCACAATGCCCATAGATCATGGTTCTTGTAAACTTCATTTTATAGCTCTCTGTGCATCCAACTGAGCAGCAGGAAGAGCAACACCACAAGAATTGCAAGAGGAGATGACAATTTGGGGGAGAGATAAGGAGAAACCACACTCAAGGGAGAGGGCAGGCAGAAAAACCAAGCCATGGAAGTTTTCTGGGGATAGCTATTTAAAAAGAAGAAACAGACTCAGGATGTGTCGGGGAGATAAATCTTCTGAGTTTTTGAAAAGGGGAAGGCAGTGCTTGCAGGCTCACTCAGCAGAGCCCTAACAAACATAAATCTTACTCACATGGGCACCATCCTTCCCAGCACAGTCACCAGGGCTGGCCATAGCACAGCTATCACGGAAGGATCTGTCATATTAAGCAGAACAGCACTTGGCAGCCTGTGTGAGTTATGGTTACAGCCAGCACAGCTGGGTGCTGCAGGGGTTGACAGGCTCTGTAACACAAGCACAATAGCAAGCACTAAAAAAAAGAAATCTCCAAAATGTTTTGGGAACAGAGTTGAAAAATACTTTTAAAACACATCCTTTAAATTTTCGAGAGACTTCCAAAACAGATGGGGTGAGGAATGATCTGATGAATTGGGGGGGCTGGTCTCATGGTGTAGGTCTGCCTTGGCAAGGTCTGCTGGGTCCGCACTTACTGTGCCCAGGTGGGTGGGTTCCTAGTGCTCCATCAAGAGGCTTTTTAATCTGTGCTCACTTGAAATAAGCTGCAGTGCCACCTCTGTCTCCCTGACACATCTCCAGGCACAGCTCCCCCCTTCCCATTCCTCCACATAAAGGTCTCTCACCCTGGTGGCTGCAGGTAACACTAATTTAGTGTCTATGCAGGAGCCCAGTCTCACAGCTGAAACTCTGGGTCCAGCTGTGAGGTATTTCACTGATTGTGTGACAGATGATCAGAAAGAAAAACAAATTAAAGAAGTAAATAGCAATATAGCAAATTCCATCCCTCATAGCATTTCCGTTCAAGTTTTTATTAATATTATTAGCTAAATAACCAAAACCAGTTAGTATTCAAGGGCTGTTTTGGAAGCACTCTGCTCAGAGAGAAAGTGTAGGTGTACATACTCTATACTGTACAAGGAATAGAAAAATACTCAATGTTTCCTCCTGGCAGCCCTCATCATTTCTACTTCTATCTTTTTTTATTATTATTTTCTCAGCCTTTTGTCACATGACACATTTTTATTGTTATAATATAGGGCCCTTTTGATAATATCAACACATTAAGAATTATGGTTATATTTTCCCATCTGAGGCATTTATCTGATGCTATTTGAGCTCCTAATTAGGACAGATTGATCCCGTCTTTATCCCAATGTAGCATTTTGAGTTAGATCTTTGTGTTTACAAGGCACTGGCAGCACTGGGCATCCCAGAGGCACTGGGGGCAAAATATATCAACCTTGCTCTCCTTTCCAATTGGATTTTCTGAATCTGCTCCCATGCAGTGAACTTAACAGACAAGGAGTGGAAGCAGAGATGAAGACTGCAAAAATTATATGAGTAAGAGAAGGTAAATTAAGCAAGACTTTTCTACACAGAGACTGAAGCAGAAATAAAAATTCTTTGCAGTGCTGTAGATTTCAGACAAAACCTAAATCCCCAGACCAGCTTCCTGTCAGAGTATAAACTGCACGTACTTTGGCCATTTTCTCATCAGGTTAAAGCCAGCATCATATTTGTTACAATGACAGCATATTTACTGATGACAGCACTCTGAAAGACATTTTGGAAAAAGAAACAGAATTTTATCAGACTAAATTCGCATTTCACAATGTTTTTTTCAATACATTTTTGCCCCCTGCATTAATGAAATAAACCTGAGGTAGCTCCCATATCACAATATTCTTCAAAAAAAATAAAGGCAGGAATTATCCAGCTCTTCCTCCGCTTGAGGAGAATGTGAACTTCTGATAAAAAGTTTACTTTGGTTGCTCTGCCAAGTGCTAGGCAGAACTTGGGAGGATTAATAACAGGAATGGGCTGGAGACACGTGATTGAG
Organism: Prinia subflava; assembly: GCF_021018805.1. Classification (NCBI taxonomy): domain Eukaryota; kingdom Metazoa; phylum Chordata; class Aves; order Passeriformes; family Cisticolidae; genus Prinia; species Prinia subflava. The sequence goes on from NC_086261.1 coordinate 9,793,908, forward strand.
TTAGCCTTGTTTGCAGTTCGGCTCCTTAGCAAGGTACAGCCTGACCTTAGGTGACTGTGGCTAAAAGGAACAATTATAGGGCTCAGCAGTGGAAAAAAAAAGGTAAAACAAAAACAGACAGACCGGAGCCGTATAACTGAAAGAATTTAAAGTGTTCAGCTAAATTAAGCACATTAGGTTTGAATATATTACATCCAAGCTTTGTTAATCACTTCAGTGAGACAAGAACTCCAGAAAAGACTATGGAAACCATGGATTTCTTCTAGAACAGATGCTGTACTGCTGCCTTTTATCTCTTAAAAACAAATAAAAGTAAGCCTTCTTTTATCTAAAGTTACATGGCCCTATCACAGACATACTGGAACACCTCATAAACACTAGTTGATTTATGATTCTAATTCCTTAGAGATGGGAAAATATTGAGTGATTTGCTCTTAATGACCTGGGAAGTATTTGTCACTGCCCAGAAGCAAGGCTGTAATCTGACCTTTTTCATCAGTCTCCACCTTTTGAAGCTTCAGTGGTTTCTGGGAAATCATATATCTAGGACCGTTAGTATAGCCAAGTAAAATTCCATATTTTTCAAGTGCAACATAACCTATGATTCTGCAGCAACACCTTGCCTCTCCTAGAGTTAGCACATCTTGATCTGCACCAGTGAAAAAGCTTGAGCTGACTAATGATCACCTAAAAGGTTTTAAACAAAACAGCTTTCTGATAAGAGTGCATTTCTCTGAAGGTCAGTTTGTCAGGAAAATGCCAGTAACAGTCAGGAGGGATGACATTTAGTGTAGCAGGTTTGCTCCTAGAAAGGAATGTCTCCCAGCTGTTTTACTGAGGGGGAACCACTGCAGAAAAAGGAGCTGGTGGCTGTGGAGACACATGCAGTGGGTTTATCCATATCTGACTTGTAGCTGGGGAATAACCTGACACTTTTGAGGAAGTTCAGAAACCCAGAAAGAACCTTTACACAGCTGCACAAGGAAACAATTCTCATCTCCATCTATTTTCTTAATTCTACTTCTTTAAAAGGCTTCCTAATTCTTGTTTGAGCAGGGAACTGTTGGCATTTTCTGTTCAATTCCTGCTCAAGGGGGCCTTGGAGAGCAGCATTCCTGGTGGGATGGAGAGCAGGCCCAGGGGTGTGTTCTCTGCAGCCAAATCACCTGAGTGCCTGGGTGCTGGTACCCAGGCAAGGAGCTCTTGCATCAGGAGCAACTCCTCTGAAGCACTGGAGATGATTTTGATCCTCTATGTGATGTCTTTCAAATGCTGTTTGTGGGCACAGAAAAACACCAGAGACGTGGCTTTGGGATATAGTCATCAAACTCAGGCATCCTGGGACACTCACTGATGCCCACTGCAAGCCACAGAACACAGGCCTGCTGCCTGCTGATCTGCTTTGGGGAAAATTGCTAGGATTGAAGGAATTTATTTTGTTCTGTACTTCAAGGGCCTCCTGTGGCCAGGCAGGTGGGCAGGATGCAGCTGGAGCACTCCCTCCCTTTCCTGGTGCAGAGGGGAGTCAGGCCAAGCAAGGCTGTCCAGAGGCCTGGAGGGGTCCCTGCACTGCCTGGGAGATGGCATCCAGGGGGAAATCCCCAGCCCTTCCACAGCCCAGCCAGCCAGGCAGGAAACTGGTGGGTGGCACCCATAGACCCTGCTTTTTCCCACTGAAAGAAGCAATTTAGTGCTCCTTTGAAGTGTGGTTCACAAGTGTTGAGCTGCATGAGTTTAAAATTGGGCTTAGCTAGCCACGGTGGAGGGACCTGGACAAAGAGCTCTTAAGCCTCCTCAGTGAAGACAGCTCTGGTATTTTAAGGAACAGGTTAGGACATGACAATAGCTCCTTGCACTTGTACAACTGGGTACTGACTGTAATTCTCAACAAAGATTCATACAGTAGATTCATGCAGCCATAAAATTGAATAGATTTATAAGAAAATTCAGTGTTACCAGTGAAGACAAGAAAATGCAATGTATTAGTTGGGGCTGGGAAGCCAATTTCACTGGTGCATGGCTCCCTCCTCACACAACAATCTGTGATGGAGGTCAGCTCATCCTCTTGGATATCCATCCTGTCCCAGTCAGACAAGAAAGTACTGTGACCTGATCCAACCCATCAAACCCTGATCCAAACAGGAGATACAAGGCAAAGGGCTTCTATATAAGGGGAAAAAAAGGAGCTGGTGGAGTTCAGCAAAAAAAGCAGGATCAAAAGGAGTATTTTGTAGCACAGTTCAACTTGTCAACACAGCCTGCACAGTGCCATCTTTGGCACATTATCCCACAGCACAAGAACAAAGCTAGATCCAAAAAGACAATTAAAAGGAAACCACACTATCTAGACAGGACATCTCTTCTGCAGAGCACTAATGATTAACCTTTGGAATCCACAATAATTTGTTATGGAAGTAAAAAGTACAGTGAAACCCCAAAGATCATTGACATGAACCTGAAGTAGCCTCTGGGAGATGCACTGCCTGCAGGAAAGCATTCAAATATGCAGAGGACATAGTCAGGGTCTGGACATAGCATTATGTTTTGAAAACAAATAATATTGCACCTTAAACAAAAAGGAAACTCCCATGAGATGAAACTTGAATAGTCCCTGGAGTACACCCTGAGACAGCTCTCAATATACAATGAAAGAATCACCACAGTCCAGTTTTGGGAGTCCCTCAGTAAATGCAAACAAGCAAGGTTAGGTAACAGAGTAGTGTCTGAGCTTGGGATCTCTTTGCAGAAAGCGTGAGCTCTCTTTCACTGTAAATAGTGTGATCTGGTCTGACCAGTGGCTGACTGCAGAGCAGTCTTGTTGGCTCACCTCTGGCCATAACAGGTAGTCGTCACTTGCATGGAAAGGAAAACAGAAGTTAATGGACTAATTCATTCGATCTGTGTTTAAAAATCCCTCACTGCCCATGACTCCTAAGTAAACTGTAAAGACAGGAATCTGATTCCCCTGCATGTCTGACTTTGAGCAGTCACACAATGCTCCCTGTTCACAAGGTTATCTTTGATGTAGGGCCACTGTGCACTGGCCACTAACTCTACCTACATCCATTATAGGAACCCCTTGTATAATATGCACCTTGCTTCAGTGTGCAAGACATTTGGTTCCCAAAAACACGATGGGATGGCTGGAGTAACCACTAACCAGACATGCTGGAATGCCTGAAAGTGTCCAAGATTAGTCATTTGGCAGCAGCCTTGAGGAAATGTAGCTTTACATATCCCACTCTGGACAGAAGGGTTTAGTGCTCAGGGCCTTCTGGCAGGTCTGAACCTGAGTCCTTCCCTTGCAGAACACAGGACAGCTTGGATCAGCTGTGGCTAGGACAGCTAGAGCTGGGATACAACTGCCACAAAAAATCTGGATCACTCACTTTGTCAAATCTGTCTCCAGAATACTCTTTACTTCACCAAAAGAAAGAAACCCAAACCCAAACAAACTCTTTCCTATGCTTGGCCTTGGTATTTATTTTTTCTGGATAATTTCAGCTTCTGTGTTTGTCAACTGAAAGGAAAATGCATGTGTCACATACACATGGGTCAGAAAACTGGTGGGTGTTTGTGTATTATACAAGAGATCAAAGATTAGAGAAATTTCGTTCTGACCTGAGGGCAACAAAACAAGGTTACTGAAGAGCAGTGTGCCTGCTCATCAGCTGTACAAATCCAGGCAAATGCAAGATTGCATTTACGAGCCGCAGTGCTGGCAGGACTGAGCTGCAGGTGCTTGTTTGGTCACTGGAATTTGATGCAGGACTTGCATGGACATCAGGAGGGCTGACACCTGCACCTCACTGCACTTCCAACCAGGGATGCAGTCCCCTCTGTGTAGGGTAAGCTGTTCCTGGGCCCCTTCTAGGGCAGGAATTGTGCACAGCTCCCAGCCCGTGCCTCTGAGCAGCGGCACAGCCACCCCGGCAGCCGGCGTTGGGATGGGGACACCTCCCGAGGAGCACGGCCAGAGCAGCCTGTCCTGGCCCACAGGCTCAGCCTCTCCTGGCCCACAGGCTCAGCCTGTCCTGGCCCACAGGCCCAGCCTTCCTGACCCTCAAAAGGACCTCTTCTCTTGAGCCTAGGGCTGAGCTGGGGCAGAATGAGTCCCACTGCTCCGGAGCTGAATGCTCACCCTGAGACCACAAGCCCGGGCATCACCCCACCGTGTGGGGCTGCCATGGCCTGAGCACTTCTGGTCAGGGCTGCAGAAAATGAGCCAGGTAAAACACACAGAAACCAGCAGCTGTCTGCAGTTTTTCAGGTACTAAGCTGGTGCTGGGTACTCCTGCACTCAGGACTGCACAGTGGATATTCCTCCTTCAATGTATGACATTCATGTGGCATTCCAATGGCAAAAGGAACCAACCGAATGGATGAATGGAAAAACGAATTGCTTCACGTGGATTTAAAGGAGATATTTAGTCATGCATGGGAAGGAAAAGAGAGAATAAGTGACCAAAATAGAATGAAGCAATTGGAAACAGCTGATGTTTGATGAAAATAAAGATATTTTCTGGGGTGAGAAATTTAAAAGCCTTGAGTATTTTGAAAGGGCAAATTATGCATAACTTTTTAATCCTTTATATGGTGCCAGTTTATCCAGAATCCACTCCAGAAAGGTCTCCAAAGCAGTTTATTCTAGAACTAAGCCAAAACCTTCAGCCAGCTCTGGAAAATCTTATTTAGAGTCAGACTGACATATTGTGAGCTCATGTCACTGTTGGAAAACTGCTCCAGATAAAAGCATGAGGGAACAGTTTTGCTAAGGAGCCCTGGTATTTTAGTCATTTGCTTTTTGTTTAGTTGTTTTTTGGGGTTTTTTTAAATTTGCAATAAGAAAAGGCAGTAAAGGAAATCAAAATCCTTGATAAAAAAAAAATAGAAGGGCTGAGTTACATTTTCTGAGATTCATTACTGTCTTCCCATTTCACAAAGAGTGGACAAGTTTCATGCTGTACTGGAAGTGAGGGATTTCCTTTCCATGAGGTTCACATTAGTGCAGTTCTCATACAGAGGTGAAAGACACTTCCACAGTCCCCACCCACAGCACTTTGTGACTACAAAAGGGGCTGATCCAATTGTATTGCCCCAGCCAGTGTCCAAATCACACCAATTTCCATTAAACATCTCTGCCAAAATGGCAGCTCAGACAGTGCACTCACCCCCACCCCGTAGGAATTCGGGTGTCAAACCCCACAGGGCACCACGGGTGACACTGTCATGGGCCCCAAAAAATGGATTTCACAAAGCAACCTTTTCTTAGTCTTTGTGTAAGTTTTTGGGCACATCCAAGTCTGAGGCATCCTAGTCATTCATGTTTCTGCATCCCTAGCTGCTCTTTATATGCTATGAACACTTCGCATTTTTTCAGTTTTGAGCTGCTTTTTATTTTAACTTGGCAAAAAAAGTTAGTGGATAAATGACAGACATTACCTTGTCCCTTTAGTAAATCATTGGCAGACATGGGTCAGCATTTTGAGATGAGAGGAACATGGTTTAGTGATGGAATTGTTGGTTTTATGGCTGGACTTGATGATCTTAAAGGTCTTTTCCAACCTAAATGACTTTGTAATTCCAAGTATGGACACAGGTAGGAAGCCAACCAGACAGTATATTACTACCTTTTATAATAAATGCTAATGTTTTGCTCCCATGAGTATCCACGTATTTTTAAGTCACAAGTATGCTGCAATAAGCAAATATAAAGTCAAACACTTGTGGTTATATAAAGCTATGTGGAAGAAGAAAAGAAAAGCTATGTGGAATCCCTGGCATCTGGAAAACACTTTCTACAGGGAGTCTGAAGACCGTGTACATTGCCAGCCTAGCACAGAGGACATAGATTTCCCAAATAGAAACCTAAGAAAATAAAAATCAGTAAATACAAAGCTGATCCCAAAATACAGCTGGGGAAAGAACACAGAACTGTTTAGACATTCAAGCCAAATTTGGGAAATTACTGTGGACACAAAAAAATTCAAAACAGAAATATATAGCATATTCAAATATGCTTTGAGCAGAGGAGTTGAACTAGATGATCTCCAGTGTTCCCTTCCAACCTCAACTATTCTATGGTTCTGTGAAATGTTTTGCTTTGGTATTTTCTAAATTAAATGGGTTGGGTTTGATTTTTCTTTCCCAAAATGAAAGGGGACAAACAGAAACAGCTTACAAAGCAACTGCAGGCATTCTGTTTGGGACTGAATATAAACATTTTGCAAAATTTAAGAATTTTCCTCTTAAACTTCCTCAATTTTCTCCAAAGCAACCTCTGCTTTTAGTTTCATTAGAACTATGCTTATATTTCATAGCTGAGGGGGAACAGTCAGAGAGCAAACAAAAAAACTCACCATTGATCCAGCTCTGCTCTCAACCCCTATTTTCTTATTCAGAGATAAACCCTTTCAGATGTATCCCAGTTCCTTCAGGGCTGAAGGTGCAGAGCAGGTGTCTCTGCAGCCAACAATAACAAACACTAACACCAACTTTGCATGTTTCCATGGCCATGGTGCCCCAGAGACCTCCTCTTCCATCTACACACTCCTCCCTCCAAAGTTACCTCATCATCATCTCTCTGAGGTTGGGTGATGCCTTTAAGTTTTAGCTTTCATATTATCCAGATTCTGCAGTGCATTAGTATATAACTCTGAACTTCATATGGACTGTTAGCAAGTTCTCCTCACAGTGTGGTCAGACAAAACAATCCTTTTCCAGCCCAAGAACCAAGGACACCATTGCAGCTTCGGGCCCAAAAAGTGTAAACAACAGCAAACTGAGGGGAGCACACTGGGAGGATGGGACTTCATAACCTGGAGCTGTAATTGGACAATTAACCCCAATATGTAAATGGACCAAAACTTATAAAAGTGTGAAATCGTGCCCCATTGTCCATCGTGGGGTGTAGCCTTAGCCGGGCTCTTGCACTGCCCAAGGTCCATCCTTTGAAGGCCTTTTTAATAAATCCCTACTTTATTCCTTTAACACTGTCTAGCCTCTGTTCTAGGCAGCCTCTGAAGGCATCATGGGGAAGGAGGGACAGGTCAGCTACACCCACTTACCAACAGATTTTGTAACTAGAGGGAAGAAGGAGGAGGGAAGAAAAAAAAGGCATTTCTGTTTTTTCATTCTTTTCCCACCTTTCTTCTTTCTCGGGTCTTGTTACCCATCCCATGTGGTTACTGGTGGAAGAGAAACGATGTCATTAAAGTGCAGAGAAGTAGCACAGGGAGCACTGTTGCACAACCAGCAGCCACCAGGATCCCGCTGGTGTCCCCAGGGCAGCACGGGCAAAACGGAGCAATATTTTCCGATAAACACTAAAACCACTTGCAGTTAAGCCTTGATCTGGCATGGGAGTACATGACACTGGTAGATCAACCACACCAGAGACTGACTCAGGTCCATTTGAGGTCAATGACAGCTTCAGCAAACCACAAGCTCATGGCCAGCACTGCAAAAGGTGCTGCAGAGGCTGGATGGGGCTAACAGGAGAGTGGAGGGGCACTCCAAGGAATATCCCAAGAACAGAGGAAAAAAAATCCCAGGCTTCTACTACAAGCACAGAGGAAATTTCCCATTCCTAGGAGGGTGTTTGGGATTGGTACAAATAGGGGAATAGTCGAGAAGTGAGGAAAATGCCAGCCTAAGGGAGAGGAGGCAGTGGAGCTCAGTTCATCGTATTAGCAGTTGTTTGTTCACGCAGCAACACTTCAGCACAAAGAAAAGCAAATGTCCTTTGTAATCTCTGATTTCTGAACTAGTCTCCTGTATATTAATTCCTATTGACTGACAAGTGGAACAGCACACATTGATCATCTTGTTAATCAGGTATTCTTGCAGCAATGCGTGATGCAGTTTAAATAAGCCAGGTTAAGTTCCTTGTGTACACAAGGAAGCTATTACAAGAAAATGTAATGATGAAACCACTTTTTGCAAGAAGCAAGCAGAGCTTGAGCACCTTATATGCTTTGGAAAATTTCACTTCATTTATATCATTTTTTGTGACCTTTTTCTTAGCATGACATGGTGTTATCCCCCAGCCGTGACCAGTTTGGCTTGAAAGTCAAGATTTTGCAAGCCTGACTAGTGAAACCTCCTGAGGCTCTAAAGCTCTCAGGGAACTCAGTACCTTCCTTTTGAGGGGGCATCTCTTCTATATAATATGTGTGCTGGTAGTTAAAGATAATGACCACTTTTGAGGCTATTGCTTAGATGCACAGCAGTTCTTGGCAGATGGGACTGCTGAGTTACTGTGGCTCAGAGAAAAAGGTGCTTCCTCCCCGATGGATGGAGGAGACACCAGCACTGCCACAGCACCACCAGAGCACTGCTGACAGACAGGGCTGCCCAGCCCCAGCTGCACACCCCACTGCACAGCTGACCCTGTAGCCCAACATCCCAACACAATTATATTTACAAAAGCATCTGATTTGCAGAAATAGTCCTCAGTCTCAGCTCCTGCCAATACCGGCAGAGACTACACGCACTGGGATACTGAAAAATCAGAGCGGGATCACCAGCCTGAGCTTCCCCTCTCCCACTTTTACAAGGGTGGCTCAGCCTCTTAGGGGCCATAACTGAATCTTTATGAAGCCCTTGGATGGGTTTTACTGCAAAACAACGCTGAGAATGCACATGCACGATTACACCGGGACAATAGCCTGAAGTTAACAATCTCTTCCTGTAATTGTCTCAGGCAGCCTGTAGAACCAAGAATCATCTCATGATAAATCCTTGTTGGTCATTTACCATCATTAATCTGTACTGTCAGAATGAATTAGGTGCAGAGGAGCATATTAATTACAACACAGATGACACTCCAGCTTTAATTATCAGGACTTCAAAGTAAGCAGTGCCAGTGAATCCAGCTCAGTTCGGCGGAGGCTGCTGAGGGAAAGCGCCGCTCAGCTGGCGGCACTGACAGCCCGCTGCAGGCTCCGCACTTACAAGGGTGCCACTCTAGCCTCAGTTTTCCAAATTGCTCTCTATTTCTATCCACATTAGTCAGGTCTATGGGAACACTTTTTCCACTGCCCATGACATGCCTTAAATTAGGGGTGACCGATTTTGTCAATATGTAGCCACCTAGCTTTATTTATAGAACATTTCAATATTAAACAGCAAAAGCTCTCACTGTCTTCTTATGCCTGTCGCATAAAATTTTGCATTTAACAGCTACTTGCTCATTTTACTTACTAGCTAAGGCTACATTTTTACAGGTAGTTTTTCCCATTTCAATATTATTTTATGCCATTTTCTGAAGGGCTAGGATTATGGAATAAACCTAAACATCTGGACAGTTTGTAAAGCACTGGCAGAGCAGTGTTGCAAAGGCCCTCAAATCCCATCAACCAAAGGTAGCCCTTTTGTATCTGTTAGGACCAGAGACAGAAGCTCTCAAAACCCATCAGATTCCTGCTGACACTGTGTGTGTGAATTCCAGCAGGCTGACCACTCACTCTGGCTGTTACCAGCACCAGGCTGCTGGGGAGAACAGATAAAGTTGTTCTCCACCTCTCCTGCAAACAGGGCAAGTGAGGAGATGCACTCACACAGCACAGAGACAGCGTGGTGGGAGGAAACACTGCAGTGCTGAAGCTGTGCAGGTGTTGGAGTGGGCTGCTCGGTGGGGCTGGGGATTTCCAGCAGCACAGATTTCCTCAAGCTGGGCATCCACTGCAGAGCCTGGGGCTCACAGAGCCCCTGTGGGGGCTTCACCCTGCTCTGTTTCCTGCTGCTTCACACACCTTGTGCACAACACTCAATTTTTTCCTGCAACTGGTGTACAAAATGCAAAAGCCTGAGGAGATCCAAGTAGCCTGTGAAATGTGCTCAAGGAGAGCAAACCAAGGAAATAAGGAGTTACTGAAACAAACCAATAAAGTAAAATTACTGTGGGGAATTTAATCACCCAGGAGACAGGAAATTCAAGGCTATGGTACCCATGACAACTCCTATTTGTCCACAGTGCGTGGAACATTAAGCTTAACCCCATATGCGGAAACAGAAGAAATAATGGGACATATCAGGTACGAATGCATATTTCATGCACAGGGTACTCTTTGAGGGCTACTGTGGAAGCAATAATTAAATTTCCTGACTGCAAAGCAAGTAGGTTCATGCACAAGCAGCTCTTCTGAGACGTGAGTGAACATCACAGACAGAGCTCCCAGCTCACCCCCATGGCTTAGGCAGGGAAGATTCAATTGGTCATAGTATCATCTCCTGCCTTGTAAGCTTCTGGCTGCTGTTCAGACTTAGTTTTGAGAATTGCCATGTGTTGATTTAGGAAATGTTGTGATGTTTCTTTCAGTTGTTGGGTCAACAAGGATTCTGTGTTTCTTGTATGTTTTCCTTTTGAGCAACTAGAGCAATTCATCCTTCAACCAGGCACTTGTCCAGTTCCTGCTGGGTGATCAGTTTACTTGAATGCGAGAACCAGATTGTTGCTGAGTTAGACAGCAAACAAGTTATCAAAACCTGAGAGAGTTTTGCACTTGTCTTGAACTGAATTTTAACCCCTGGCTGGATACTGTGGAGTCAGATTACTTACAGCGAGAGCCAAAACAAAAGCAGCCAGATAGACTGCAACTCTCTGGATGGAACTGTTTCAATTAAAGTTTCAATTTTTACATGATCTTAGACAATTGCTGACTGGTATATCTATTGCTGCTAAAATTTGGAAGACAAGATTTATGAATATAGAAGCAAACAGCAAAAGTATAGTGGCTGAGAAAACTAATTGCAGTCAGGTGGGAAGGAAGGCTGTTGAAACAAGGGGGTTTTTAACAATAAAAGTTATTTCTATCTTTTGTCACTGCCAAAGGACACAGAAGCAGGCAGTCTGCTTGGTTATGACCTATCACTAGCTGGCTCTGGAGGTGCCATGTGCTATTTGCTCTTTGGGCAGCCAAACCCATGGCCCAGTATCTCCCACAGGGAGTTTTTAGCAGGAGCAGGGCCAGATACTAATCTAGCCCATCACTCTTAATAAAGTGATTTAACACATCCGCAGCACCAGCCAGCACAGCTCAGGTCTGACCTCTGTCACCACTCCATGCGCAGCTGGATGATGCCAAACCCCAGCCATGCCCGTGGAGAGGCCGCTGGGGCTGCTGGAGCTGCAGTGCAGGCCCCAGGGCAGGCTCAGTGCTGTGGGGTGCTGGGTGCCCTCCCAGGCTCCCCATCCCTGCCCAGTGCCTCCCACACCGTGGTTTGGGGTGCTCTTTACTCAGTGGGGGCAAGGAGGGAGCACTTTGAAACAGGAAAACTCTCCTCCCAGGAAGCAGCATCTTCAGGCAGTACCCTGCCAGAGGGCTCCCATCCAGTAGTTTTGGACTTATTTAACCGAGTCAAGGCCACGTTTATTTAGCAGCAATTCCAAGTGAGGAGATCTCCCACTGCGGAGAAGATTGGTGTTTCTTTCACCTGCACTTCAAAATAAGAGTGCTCCCATGGCCTCCCTCTGCCAGGAAACCCTCTCAGGGCTGTCCCAGCCCACAGGCCAAGCCAAGCTGAGGGCATGGCTGGGACAAACAGCCCAAGTCCACTGTGCACAGCCTGCTTCACCCGTGGTGAGCACAAAGGAGCCTGGTTCATACGTGGTGAGCACAAAGGAGCCTGGTTCATACGTGGTGAGCACAAAGGAGCCTGGTTCATACGTGGTGAGCAGAAAGGAGCCTGGTTCATACATGGTGAGCAGAAAGGAGCAGTGCCTCTCCATGGCTGACCTGCTTAGAGGTCAGGCTTGCCCAGGGGCTCTGAACCGTGTCCTGTGGGCTGCTCACCACTCAGATATGCACCAGTTCACATTCTGCCCACCCTCCCAACCCATGCTGTAGTCCCTGAAATCCTCCGAGCCAGGCTCATGGCCCCTCACCAGCAACAGCTCACTGGTTTGAAACCCCCCATAGGACTGTAAAAGGCAGAAAGAAACCATTTTACAGGAAGGAAATAAGTGAGGCACACTTCTTGCAAATACCCACTGAGAGCAACACGAGAAGGGTGCCAGGGTTAGCCCAGCTGATCAAGACCCATGTGGTAACACCAGCACCCTTCATGCAACATCCTGCTCCAGGGAAGGAGGGGACTCCCAAGTGCAGTTTTTCCCTTTGCTCTTGGAGGAGCAGGCATGCTCCTGCAGCAGGGTTTTCATTGCAATTGCAAACCCCAGACCAGTTTCAGGAGGGCTGGGCTGAAATCACCGACCTCATTTCCAGAGAGTGGTTAATAACCTGGGACTCTTCTCACTGTGTCTTAAATATGAGCTATTCCTCATCAGGGAGAAATCAGGATTTGATGCTGCACAGAAATGAACAGCTGAACAACCCAAGTCTTGAGAAGTGGCTCTGCATATGTTTTCACAGAAGTAATGGCAGGTTCTGGACTTAATCTGGCCAGAAACCACCAATATATCTACACGCTAACTTCAGTTGAGGCAGATTTGAATACTGCTGAAAAATCCCAGCCAGTGAATGATTTCCATTTCTGAATCCCTGCCCTGCTGTTTATGGAAAGGCAAAGAAGTGCAGTGATGAGGTAAATGTGTTTATGAATGCACTACTGTTACCTTTCTACTCTGACAACTTACAGGAATTACTGTACCACCCTTACTTATTGCTAATCAAGCTCAGCACTGCGGGAGGAGAAGGAATAAATACTGCCACAAAGTTTGTGCTAAGTCATTTTATCTTCATCACACGAAAGCCATAGCCCAGTCAGGCTTATTTAAACACCGTTAATGGTTAGAAATATCCCTTTTCTAGGAGTTTGCTCTTCTTTCTTAGAAGTGCTCACATTTTACCCAGCACCTATTCCACAGAGCAGCAAAGTCCAAGAGCTCAGCGAGCTCTCCTGAACTCCTGTTTGAAGAGTTTCCTCAAAAGCTGCACCAGCTTTGCCAGCTAATCTTTCCAGCCTGCAGCTACAGAGCAAAGCATAGCTGTGGACCTGTGTCAAAGGTACATTTGTTAACACATTTCCCCCGGAGTGCTAATTAACATTTACATCAAGTACTATGAGAGTGAAAAAGCTTCAACACAAACACACACTGCAGGGAAATGTGAAGAGTAGTGTACTGTTTGCCCTTCAGGAGCTGGTGAAAATCCAGTTTGTTTTGTAATCTTCTGTTCTCTAAAATCAGATATTTCTTCAAGTTAATAACTAACCAGTTCTTTTTGATTTGAAAACCTCTAAGTGCATTTAGAATTGTATGACAGCAAGGCCCTGCTGGCGCTGGTGCAAGCCAGCCCACGTGCAGGTCTCTGTGCTCAGCCACAGCACAGGCATAGCCCAGGCTAACCACAGAAAATGACAGTATTTTATGATTTTATAATAAACATAAACAAAAGAACATCAACACACTTTTGCTTAAGATTCAACCCTCTTAAACTAAACACTAAGATAGGAAACACAAACAGAAATATTTGTAGCTGGATCTTCAATTACCACATTTTGGGAGGCTGACAAAAAGCTCTAATGAGTAACACTTGTACCCACAATGAGAGGCAGACAAAGTTATTTGCAAACACAAATTTGCACTTGAAAGATGTGAAGGCAGTTGCTGAACAGCTGAATAATGAGCTATATTCAATATTATTTCTCAATATTTATTGAGAAAAAATGTGCTATCACAGTGAAATAAAAATTTTGAGACTGCAACCAATATAACTAAATTATGCTTGAAAAAATCCCCTAGATTTTTCCCAGGGCAGGGGGGAATTTTTCCCATTTTTTAAAGGAAAAACTAGAAAATATCACAAGGTTTACAGAAAGAAAATCATATCCTATGAGGCACAAAACAATAGTATGTAAATCTTCACCTACTCTGTGAACTTTTAGGCCATGATAGAGTGCATGTTGTTATTCAATATATTCTTTCCTGCCACAGCCATGCATCCTGCCCAGGCTCCCATGAATTTAAATTTGTGTCAAAAAGCACCAATAGGCACACTTTTAGATGTAGTAAAAACTGACTGAGTACACTACTTCTAGAAATCAGTTTCTAGCCCTCTGCCTCCACAGAAATCAGGATCTGAGATGACTAATATATACTATGAAAACACAGACTTTTTGATTGCAAACTGCTCTATAGTTCTGTGAACATATTTTGTTATCGTTGTCCAGGTGCCAAATATTTGAGGTGAGTGATTTTTAGCCTTCATATTTACAAACTACTCTCATTGTTTTGTCCCTTTGTTTGTTTTTTTTAAGTGTTGCTTCTGCATTTTAACTGGATATCCAACTTTGTAAACAAAAAATAAGCGTGGCAAACAGCAAATGAAGCAGCAGGTTTTTTAGTTTTTGTTAGACATGCTGAAGTGAAGGACCCTAAGCACTGATGAGAACTGTCTGAGCAGTGCTGTGGGAGATGCACCAAGCAATCAATGCTGAGATGTTCCAACAGGACAAGGTGATTGTTTTTCTTCTGCTTGACCAGCTCTTCAAACTTACTTTAATTAGGTACAGATGTGTCAGTATTCACTAAGATTATTTTTTAACAAGTATCCCAAGCACTCATATTTTCAGATTTCCCATTTCCTTAGTTTCCAGTAACTCCTATGAAGAAAAGGCAACACTGAGCTCAAATCAAAACTGGCACATTTCTGACACCACCTCCCAAAGACTCCTTTTCCACAGCACAAATGTCTGCACTGAAATCCTGGCCTCAGCACAGGCAACAGAGAAACTTACACCATTCCCCTCCAAAACTTGTGAAGAAAACAAACCCCAGTGTTTTGGGGGAAACCAAAATGGAAATAGAATGTCCAACTTCCAAAATGCTAATCGTTTCATTTCAAGTAGCAGGATGAGATTAATATAAACACATTAACCTGTCCAAACTGGAAATCTTTCAAACGTCAAACACAGGAAACAACAAGGGTTTTTTTCAGGCAGGATGTCAGAGTTACCCCCGTGGTTATATGTGAGCCGAGGACAATGTTGCTACATGAGATCAAATTACAAACACAAGCAAACAGAAAACAATCTCTGAACGTCACTGCTCAGGATTTGACAAGAAGCACGGCTGACCCGTTCGGGAGGTTAAACGCTCTCCAGTGAGCTCTGGGGGAGCAGGAGGAGTTGCTGCTGGACACTGAGTTCCACGCAGTTAAATTGTCAATTTGTTTGCCCAAGTTAATGCTTATCCTACCCTACGCTTGCTACGGTTTTACTCAACACGCTTGACCTGCAAATCTTAAAGCAGTGGCTCTGCTAAATTTACATGAAGTTTCTGGATTCTACAAGCACCTAAGAAAACTATTTTGGTAGTTTCCACAGCACAGAAAACTACTAGTTAGTCAGATATTTGTTACTTCCAGGGAGGTGGATGACAGTCACTCAACCTCACACATTACCATTTCATTTCTGTTCCTAATGCTTAGCACAGCCTTGCTCTAAGGAATTTCTGAAGTTGTTTACAAAGCTGATGCAGAGGTTGCATTCAGTCTGGTCCAAGGGCAATGGTTTACTGAAGTCACCGGTAAACAGCAGAAAGATAATTAATTCTGTAAATGAAGGGGGAGGGGGAATAAAAGTTCTCACCTTGCACCAAGGACCATTAGAGACAGAGCTGGTTTCCAAAGTATCTGCTCCTTCATTTTCTTCCATGTCTGATTAGTTGCAAAATTTTGTTTTCCAATGAAAACCATTAAATCTCCCTCCAAGCAAAAGCAAAGCAAAGCATGCAGGCTCCAGTATCCCGGTTTGTGAAAGCCCTGCAGTAAGTCACATGTCGGTTTTATGGCCACTGGTCTAATCCAAGGTTGCAGATCCTGGTTCCGTGCTGGATTCCACAGAGCTTGGCCTTTCTTATAAGCCTTAATAGTTCCTCTTGTCAGGCATTTCTCTCCTCCAGCCCTTCCAGGTGTTCACATAGCAAATGGCAGAGGTTCACAGCTTCCCAGGCGCTGTAGGGGAGCTGACACTGAACCTCCGATCATCTCAGGAGAAGCCTGACAACGGAGTGCTCTACGTGGCCACACCTCTCTGCTGCCAGAGCTGGCCTAGACCATAAAATCAGAAGCAAGGTCACCCAGCAACCAACCATTCAACGTCACTGTAGTAATAAAGCCAACTTACATTCAACTTACTCCTTGGGGAGATAAATATTTTTATTTGACGAAAGAAGCCCAGAGAAGATGGCAGGGGGCTGACTGTTCTGAGCTGAGGTTCTGATCCATGCAAAGCTTCCAGCAGACATTCATGGGCCACATACAAACCCACAAGGCTCTGTTTGTGAATGCCACTGGGGTCAAACCCCTCAGCTTTTTTTGCTGAGGATGCATAGAGCCTGTACCCCAGCGGGCTGGGTGGGTAATGCCCACAGGATATTTTTCAGCAGAGATCACAAGTTCCCATCCAGGTGCCCACAAGACATTCATCTGCCACATGCTCAGCTTAAAAAGGTTCCACTCACTCTCCAAAATCTACATAAAATAGAGATGAATTTACAAAATGGCCTCCATTCCCTGCCAGAGTCAGTAAAAATCAGGTCATACCAGAAGACTGCCTATGGGAGCTTCCTCAAACAAATGGATTATTTTTCTCAGGAGCAACCACATACCTAAAGGAGCACACTCAGTTTAGGAAGTGACGTTTCTCTCCAAGCACACGTACGTGTTAGAGAGAAGGGCTACAATAGATATAAATAAGAGCAGATAACCAAACATCGACCCTCTTTGTTCTGTTTGCACTGTGTATCAGCCAGTGCCACTGCAGATAGCTGCTGCCCTAAAATTTCGAAACCAACTGTGATCTCTGACATCTATTCAAAGACAAACATGGCTTCATTTTCAGTGCAGCCACTTGGTCTGCCTCAGGAAAGGCCTCACTTTAAAGACAAGAAAGGAATCCAGGATCATTGGCTACTCTGGGAAATTAAGGCCACTTTTGCCTCCTCTCTGATATGCAACTTTTCTTTCTATATGGCAGGAAACAATTTTTTTTTTTGGGGGGGGGGGAGGCAGGGAATGGCAACTGTGCAGAAAGATTAAAATTATTCTGTTTGAATATAAAATATGTTAATGCAATGCTCATATTGGCAGCATCATTGAAAACTAGCTGTACAGGAATCTGATTTTTAGACTTCTTTCTGCCATTGAAGCAAAAAGTGCAGAAGGGGTTTGGTTGAGATCACATGCTCCATTCTACTCATCATTAGTCACATAGGACTTCATGAGATATTTCTCAATAGTTTTTAAGTAGTTTGAGATTACATTTTATCAAAATTGTCAGTAACTGGAAGTGTCTATCTTGTGATATAATAGTTACAGACCCTCAAATACTGAGGAGGCTATATCTGGTGAGACCAGAGCACACATTGCTTGATTACGTATTTATTTCAAGGAAGTGAAGACAAACGTGATAAAAAAGGCAAGAATAATGAGAGCATTGGTGTGTCTTTAGGGAGAGAGCAAGGCAAAATGTGAGTCCAGATTAGGAAGCCAGCAACTTAGCTTGTCTCTGACACTGATTTTGTAATTTCAAGAGGTAAATCAAAAGCCCTGTGCCTCAGTTCCCCCTCCTGTGCTGTGAGACCAGCAATATTCAGGATCAGTATCTTAACCAGAAAGCAGAGCACTTGTTCAATATCTTCACAAACTTGCACCTCTCTCTACTGACAGGCAGACTCCTTCTATGATCTGCCCACGGAAACTCAAGGAAAAGCTGGGTTAGCCCCACAGGCTCAGGTGTAACCCCAGCCCACCATGAGCCTGCAGTCCCTGGGCTCCCAGGCACTGCTCATTTCTCTGCAGCAACACAGTTGAGCAAGTTTGGTCTCTTATGAAATAATTCACATGAACTCACTATCCAAACCAGCAGATAACCAGATGAGGTACTCCCTTCCCAGCTAGAAGATTCTGCTGCAAATATTCACCAAGTTTACATGTCTCTTTCTGTGATTTTGCACGCCCAGGTGATTTTCTGAGAGCCAAGCAGCTTTCCCAGCACAGAACCCCAGAGTCTCTCAGTCCTGGCTCCTGGGGCACCCCTGGCCAGCCCTCCCTGCCCAGCTGGGAGCCAGCTCAGCCTCAGGCAGGGTGCAGGACAGGAACGGGGAGGGAACTGTACCAATCTTTGCCCCAATTATTCACAAGGGATGTTTATTTTTATTACAGCAGCTTCAAGGACTCTTTTTTCTACCATTCCTTTAATTCTCTTGGGGAAAAAAAATCTCTGATCACTAATTGCCATCTGAATTTTAAGAGAGCAAGCAAGGGGCCTGCCTGAAATATCAAATTGCTTTGCATTTTGTTTTTTCTCTGGTTTCTCTTTACAGGTCACCCATTTAGTGACATACTAACTATGCTCCAGAGTAGGCAAACCCAGCCTTCTGAAGTTTGCTTGCATTAAATATCAGGCAAAAGTGCTGTATCTCATTATCCACGTAGGTGTCCATGTTATGTCTTCTGCTTTGATGACATTCTGTGGCAGTAATTTTCACAGGTTTTTTTGGTTTTGAATTGGCCATTTCCTAATTTAAAACAGAGCAATCAAAGGAATCACTTTCCACATACGCAGCATAACGCAAGATAAACTTTCCTATGGTTGCTGTGGAGAAGCAAACTCACAAGGTTTTCAGCTTCAACCTTTAGTATAAACCAGACATCTGTTTCGAGTTGTGTCAGATCACAGGAAGGATAGCCCACAGCTTGGTTTACTCCAAACTAATTTAGGAAATCAGAACTCTCCCCATGGATGAGTCACGAGCTTCTTGGGCAATGACAGGGCAGACACATTTGTCTCTGCAGCTCGGTGGTTTTCCCTGTAAAACGGGTGATGGCTCTTCCCCCACCCAGGGGTGACTTGCAGCTGGAGGATGCAGCCCCAAGACCAAGCCCGTTTGTGCATCTGCAGTCCTGATGTCAAAGTCCACCAGGAAAGGAAAGGAAAGGATGAAAAAGAAAAGGGAAAGTGCAGAATGGCTCCAAAGATGGCTTTGAAGTACAGCCCAGGAGCGGAGATCAGGAAGTGAGAGCTGTAATTGCAGCTGGGTATCAGTTTCCTTTTTATTTCAGGATCGCCCACAGCATGCTGGAGTTCTCCCTCAGAAAGCAGGCAGGAGCAACACCCACCTCTGCAGGAGAACAGAAGCTGCTGCTAAATGGAAGAGCCACAGAGACAAAGCAGCTCTTTGCATTTCTAATGCAGAGGCAAACAGAAAGTACCTTGAACATGTCTGAAATTACTTTTACCACTTCTGGACCAGCCAGGAAAGCTAAAAAACATTTCTTGTTTTGTTTCCTAAGGAAGTTGCACTGTATTGCTCGTGGGCTCTGCCCAAGTTCTTCGAAATGGAGCCAGATTCAAGTAACTCAGTAGAGAGGAGACACCAGGGTCACAAAAATAGGTGGTCCAGCATACCAGAGAGATCCTGCAAATATGCTCAGAGTGGAAAGCTCCCAGCTGAGCTCACACCATCAGGGGAAGGCAGGGCAGAGGGAAGGCAGCAGTGTCACAGACAGGGTGCTTTTGACATCAGCCTGGGAGCACGTTTATTCCAAGCTGCCTTGAGCCTGGCAGTGCATTAGTGATACCCCAGCACTGTTGAGACCTCACCAAACTGCATGCTCAGCTGCTCACAAGGTGGGTGCAGGCATCTGGGACCCCAGATCTGACAGGCCTTTGACCCAAGCCCTGGTAAGGCTGCCCTGGCCTGGCACTTCCAAGCTGCAGCCTCAAGCAGATGTGTCAGAACAGGTTGACAGACACCCTGCTGTAACTTTAATGCTATTAGCCAACATTAAACAAAAGTTTACACTTTTTTTCCTTCTCAAGATAAGCCACAAGGCAGGGATCAGGGCTGCTGTGAGAAAACACGGACTCTTGGTGTAGTGAAATAAACCTGTTTGTTCCAGTTACAAAAGGCTTAGAGCTGAACTCAGGGGCCCAAGTTATCAAGAAAATGACAGCACCTTGAAGACCATTGCAAAGGATTTAGGTTCTGGTATTTGCTAGGCATACCTTGAGTGTTTGACCATTATAAATCTTCTCTTGTTTAGGAAAGAAGTCTCATTTTTCATGATATTGTGCTTATCTTTCAGCAGAAGCAGGGGCAGGATCTGACTATGCTGGTGTTTGCAGACAGCAGTGGTGGAGTACAGCCCGTCTCAGTTTTAGAGTGAAGAAAATGAGCTACAATTGTGAAATCATTGCCTAACAATTGATAAGGACAACTGCTGCAATCCTCTCTCTGCCTCCCCTTGGCCAGCATCCCAATTACCACATTACTGGATATATAGAAAAGAGAATGGCAATGTGGTTAAAGTACAAGCCACACACATAGAAGACAGAATTTATATCCATGTCTAGTCTGGTTTCCTTTCACCTTTGGCCAAGTAATTCAGTCTTTGCAATTCTTTTTTCTCCTTTCGTGACAATATTTACCATCTCTCTGACAGCCCTTGAATTCTCCCAAGAAATGGGGCTTTGTAAATAGGGTTGGGGGAGAAACCTGTCCTTTCAAAGAAAACCACATCAGGCACCTTGTACAAGGTGCTGCAGGAGACTCTTTTAGGAGGCCTTTGCTTTGCAGAAGAATGAGGTTTTTTCATGTCTTGTTTTAAACTGAGACAGTCATTCCCATTTCACCCTTCTTTTCAGGAACTCCCTAGGGCACCATAACACCTTGCAGCATGAGATGTCAGCTCTTGATGTCAGCAATCCCGAGAAAACCCAGCTTACCACAAGACCAAAGAAATTGGGTTCACACATCCTCACCCTGAAATGAAGAGGGATGTAAGCAATTTCTCAGTCTCCAAAATTTATGACTTGAGAAGAGCAAGCCCACCCCCCTCTATTGCCACTACCACACTGAAGGATGCAATGACTATTTTTCTCCCATGAGAGAAAAGCCTGTGGTAAACCAAATACTTGTATGCATTAAGTATTAGATAAATACTGATGAAGTGTTAATAATGATACTTTCAATGCTGTTTAAAAAACCCCAAATATGTCATCACTTCCTATTCCACACAGATGCCCCATGCTCAGTGGCAGTTGTATCGCTCAGTGGACAACTCATCTTATTTCTGATGATGTTTTGATCAAAGTCCTTTGACAGGACAAAACCTCACAAGTTCTGCATGAGTAACAAAACCTGGGTCACTGAGCTGTAGCTCCCTTGATCACAGTTCAGTATTTCAACTAGACAGGGCCAAACTCTCCCCAAGATACCTCTAAACACCAAGCAGGTCCCCCAGCAGTTATTTCAGTGCCTTGCTGACTCAGAAGTCATACAGACAAAAGAGGAAACAGAAGAGATTGTGTTTGGATTTGAATTTGCTGTTCAAAAGTGCAGCAGAAATGAGGTTCTATCAAGATGATATTTCAACTTGCGAAAGAAATAATGTGCAATTTGCAAGCAATCCCTGCTGCTGTAGAAACTTTAATTGCATTTTGTTCTAATGAGTTGGAGTTTCTTAAGGGTAATGTGAATAGATTCTAGTTCATATTAAATTCTAGTTCTTCCAAGTATATTTTGTATTTCTATGAGCAAGTGGTATATTTTCATTAACTGAAAGAAAGAATCTAGAATTAATCTGAGGGTACAGGAGCTGCCAAGATAGACCACATCATCCACACAAACCTCACTTGTATTGAGTCTCAATAAAATACCAGTATTTTGTCCTAATTGTCTGTAAATAAGGAGGCAGAACTCAACCCCAAGAAGGTATCTAAAAGAACAGGGAATGATTCCCTCTATGTGGCTTTTGGGCTATAATTTTAAATTATATGGTGCTCAGCCCATGTGAGGGTGGTTTAAAAAGGCAACAATCATCCTCATTTGGCCCTTATTTGATTTCTGACAACCTGTGCAAGCCTAAACAATACAGCCAGCCCTTAAGGAAACGTCTGTGTCCCTACACTCAGAGCCATTGTTTTCATGTGTATAGATATGTACTTTTTTGATGCTGAGAAATAGGACTTTATGTATTATCAAACAAATTATATGTATAGTCGGGAAAAATCTTGAGGTGTTTTCAAGAACTTTGATCAAAACATCATCAGAAGAAAAAGACGAGTAAGCAAAAAAAAAAAAAAAAAAGGTTCTAAAACATCTTTTAGGATGGGCTGGAGGAAAGCTATTGGCGTCACAGCAGCACCCTCTAGTGCTGCTGCCACGGGGCTTTGCCAGCACTTCTCATTCACGTATTTGACTTCATTAAGTCATAACTTGTGGCAATTTGCTATAAACTAATGAATGAACCACTAACTTGGGATATCATTCATTATCATAAAGCTATTTCCTGCCTGCTTAATTAAGCTCAGAGAATGCTCCAGCAGAAGGAAGGCAGAAGCAGACCCTGTTGGGAAGTGATAAATGCTGGAGGCTCAGGGCTGTCCTGACAGTTTCAGCACAGCTAAGCACACGGGGTTGCTCCCTGGCAAGAATAAAGTGCCTCAAATATTCTGGATTTCTAGAACAGGGAAATCAACTCTAAAAGCCTCTTTAACTACCAGAAATATAAGTGGAACCAACACTCAAATTTCCACTTGCACTGCATAACACCAGAAAAAACATCTGCAATGGCCCTTATTTCTGACCTAAAAACCAAGACTAATTTTAAATGGAGGTGAGTAGACATCAGCCTACCTTTGTTAGGCATTAGCAGCAGTTGCAGAAGTGTCCACCAGGCTTGCCACTTTGGGGTTTTAATCATACAGGTGGCACGTAGGGGAGCCAAAAGGGAGTATTTTAAACTGGACAGCAGAAACACTCAGAAAACACTGAAGCAAGAAACAACCAATTTCTGCAAGGACAGACATAGCTCAAAGCAATTGACTGGAAGAAAATATTCTTTCCCTTTGGCCCACTAAGTAGAGCAAACACCCCCCTCCCTTCCTGCAATTTGTCTCACATTGGCCCTCAGCATTGCCAACCATGAGCTCCACCTCCAAACAGGAGCTTATTCCTGCCTCAGAGACTTCACTTTCTTCCCACATCCTCTCTGGCTTGGAGCTGGTACTTTAAGAATTGTATCTTACCTGATCTTATGAAGAGTCTTTATTACAGGCATCTGTATGGCAAGGCACATGGCTTGTCACAACCAGCAAATTTACTGGAGTTTCAGCAGGAAAACCGGAGGCAAATCCCAGGGCCCTGCCCTGGTAGTGGTCAGCTAAGTCCTTGCAGCTGATTGAGCCCACCCTGAAACCCTCCCTGGGCATTGGCCAACTGATTTACCATCTGTCCTTACAGCTGTAACTGCAGCTTCAGACGGTTTTGAAAGCTGAAGCTGACCTTCTCTGAAGCAAGTATTTAAGGCCTGTAAAGCCAGTGAAAAATAATTAAGGACAATTCAAGTGCAGCCCCCGTTCAGTTTTGGTTTATTTACATGTAAGCTGCAGTCTGGAACAGAGGTGGTCAAACACCATCACTCCTGCTTCCTGTGGCCAGTAGGATCCTGTTGCCCACGTGTAATTTGGCTTCATAAAATTGCTTGTAATTCAATATCAGAGCAGAAACCAGGTCTGCTTCTCACTGCAGACTCCCATTTCCAAGTTCTTGTCTAACCAAAAGCAACTGTGACACAGGCTAACCTCCCTCTATGCAAGAATAAAAATAACTTGGAAGATTATAAGTATTACTATTATGGGGTGGCATCCACCATAACACTCTTACATATTATGTTCCCTTCATCATTCCTCTAAGGTTTTGCTGTCTCTGAAAGCCCCTTAAAGCTTTAAAATTTACCTTTGAACTTTTTTTATCATTGCATTCCACTTCATAAACTCTCTCCTATAGCTGCACAATTGTATCTCCAACTAACACTGAGAGTACAGAAGAGACTGTAAGGCAGGGCAGTTTTGCATTTGGCAGTTCAGACATGCACATCCACCCAAGGGACATTTGTAAACATACCTGTGAATCAACAGCTCCCTGCACTGGTGGGAAAATATAATTGTTCCAGGAGAGATACAAACTTTGTCCTCCCTGGTCTTGTGCTGCAGAAGACTTAGAGAGAACCCCACATTGTTCCTACAGGGTCCTTGCTTTTGTATGGAGCAGGTCCCATTTACTGTTTAACCCTCACTGTACCTCATGGAGTACCCAAGTGTAGCTCCCTTGCAATTTAACATGGAAATGGACTGGCTAATTGACTGCTTTATGGTCAGTGAAAGTCAGGGCTGAGAAAGTCCCAAAAATATTCACAGCACCAGATCCTGCTCTGTCCCAAAATGATGGCAGTAACACTTCTTTAGCTCAGTGCATTCCTGCTACTGTGTGTCTACAATCTGTATTCTGACACTGCTGCTGATATTGAGCAGGCTTCTGCTCAAATGGAACAACTTCTCTGCCTTTCATGTCGAAGCAAAAATGACTTGAGAGAAAAGTCTGTTCCCAAACCAGTCACAGGATCCATAGACTGGGTAAAAGAACTTATATTACTGGCAGAAAAAAACCCAAACAACTTCAGAACATAATGGTTGTGTTCAAGCTGAAAGACTTGCTCCAGTGTGCACAGTTAAAGATTAAAAAAATATTTAATGAGGGATCAACAACAACAACCAAAAAAACCCCAAAGAAACAAAATACAACAACCAAAAAAAACCCACAAAAAAACCCCAAAAAACCAAAACACGAAAAAACAAACAACAACAACAAAAACTACCAGGAAAAGGCTGAAATGTTTATGAAGCCAGAATGTCAGGTATAACATGATACAAAAATATGAAAATATAGTCTCCTTAATCCAGGAGACACCCAGGGTGCCCATGGCTGTCATTAATCCACTTTTGGCCAGTTTCTAGTGGTTTCAGCCATAGCTGGTGGTATCTTATGCCGAGCACAGCCACACAGACATTTTGGCACTGCAGCATGCAGAGCAGGGGGGGATGACCTGCTGTGTGTGCTGCTCTGAGCTGCCCAGCTCCAGGGCCAGTCGTGGAAAACAAAGCTGGGTGAGAGGAAGACTCAGACAAATTTCCATTGTCTATAAAGCCTTGATTTTAAAAGGAAAATAGACACCATCTCTACCTCCTTAACTGCTGGCAGCTAATTATCTCTTTCCATTTTGCATATGTCAAAGCATCCTAGATCCTTGACATTTGACCTGTTTAACCCTACCCAGCTCTAAAATATGCCCATACAGCTTTGTATGTGAGCATGTTCTGCCTGACATCTTTTCTGTCAGGGTACACTGCATTGTAATAGTGGATTTCTCCACAGTGTAGCAAGAAATATCAGAGATACTTTCCCCCATCAGTCATACTTCTGTGCAGAACAGAGGTAGAAACATGGTATATGAATAATACACTATAAAGGCTTTCTGCATTATATAAGAGTTTAAGATGTTACTTATTTTACAGGGAAAAAAATCCATGTGTATTTTGTCTCCATCCAGACATTTCATACTTACAGAATTAACAGAAGGGCAACAAAGTGAGAATGCAAAAACCTTTATTAGCATAAAAAGTACATATTCAGAGATCAAAACTCAAATTCCTCCATAGCATCAGGCATGTTTGATACATATTTCTGTATCTGCTACAGCTGAAGGAAGTCCGGGTTGTAAGATGTCAGAAGGTTGGGGAGGAGTTATTGTTGGATTTTCTTTTGTGCCTCTTTTTAAGTTATGTAAACAACTGAGAGTGAAACCTGTACAAGCAGAATATTAGCTATCATTTGTACACTTAAAAGTTAAATAAAACCCGATTTCAGCAATACAAAAAGCAATATAAAAAAGTACTCAGGTGCATGACATGCATCAGGAGAAAATGTAGAACATGGCAAGTAAGTGAACATGTCTTAAAAGTTAGATCATACTGAAAATTCTCTGTATGGGTAGACATGGAAAACATGATAAAATTACTTGGTTCCCTAAGAGATCTATACAGTTGCATCTATTTCAACTTCATTAGACATGAATATATTAGAACAATGAGGTGGTTAAAAGGAATAAGAAAGGTTTACTCAAGTTTCACATTTCAAGCTGCCTATTTGATAAAGTAAGTAGACAGAGGTAGATATCCAGAATTAGTGGACAAGCTTTTGTAACCAAGACCTTTTAGCTATTTTGTCAAGTTTTTACATTCAAAGCCAATGTGAAAAGGCTTCACAGATGAAGGATGTCTTTCAAAAAGGCAGCCAGAAAACCTGTATTGCTGATGGAAGCAGTTTCAATTAGCCTACTTAAAGTGAAGGGTATTTAAGAACAAAACATTACCAGACCATTATGAGGACACCACTTATCAAGCACTAGAGCTCATGCAGTCATTTTAACAAGAGTGACAGTGATTTGCTCATTTCCTATGCCTATTTCAGAAGCTGCCTGTTGGGCTCTTTGCTAGTCCAGGTAGGACTGCAGGGAGCCGCGGCGGCGGATGTCACACGTCCAGCAGTGGAAGCCGCCTCCCAGAGAGTTGGCGTGGCGGATGTTCACCTTAATGGTAGAAATGCCTGGAAGAAAAAGGCAAGGAACACTTTAAAATTAGATCCTCAGCTTCACATGGCAAGCTCTGGTCAGAACATTAGATGATATTTTATCAGATCATATGGCTGGATGTAAATGTGGACAGCATTTCCTACTAGTTTGTTAAGTATTTGTTTTCTCACATTCTAGGCAAAGAACAAATGGAACATAGCTGGCTTGTTTATTCTGGTGATACCCTCAGGAATACACAGTGCCTGGAGCACAGGCAGTGTCTGATGTGTTATGACCTGCCAACACTAAAAAGATAAATTCAGGTTTTGCAGTACGTGAAGAATCAGCTGAAATTCTGCTACAATATATGGTCAGGACACATTTTTATAAATGTGTGTGAGCATTTATGATTCAGACACTGAATGTACTCTTTCAAGTGCCTCTCAAGAAAAGAAGCCTTCAAGGTAGATAGCTCTGACTCCCTCTTTCTCTGAAAGGTAAAAAAGGCTCTTACCTAGGTTAAGCTTCCTACCCCTTTGTTTCAGCTGTGGCTTAGCTTATACAAAGTCCTAACAGAAGGATCAGACAATTTCTCTGTTACAGAGTTTGCCTTTTTGCTTCTCGGCACTTTCAGGAGCTCAGGAGCAGCTCAGTTGAATCTATCTCCTAGGTCAGCAGTAGTTTTGTTCCCAGCAGACCCATCTCAGTCAGTCCTACAAACTTTCTGACTGAGTTTATTTAGAACTCACATAGACTGTGAAAATCAAGGGTAAAAGATAAGCCACAATTAGCATTAATAGCCACATTCTTTAAGTACTTTGAAGTATTTTTAAATCTACAACTCTTTGGTCATGCAATAAAACAACCTAAGACTGAGCAGCTATGCATAATAAGACTTCCAGATTTTATGTTCAAATACAGTTCTGTCTCTGCATATCTGAAGGAATTCCATGCTATCATGAAGTTACATCTCACAGGACTGAGATTGTCTGTAAATGAGCAGAAATACTTGGGTTGTCTTAATTTGACATTTGAAAGTACAATGAGTTTCTAACTAGAAAAATCTGAAAGCATTTTGGCAATGATGGATTCCCAGCTCTATAAAATTCAGCAGTAGATGCACTCAACCTTTGCAAGACAGACGTTGACCTCAAACTGGAACAGTTGACAATAAAAAAACTCATTCAAAGGCATCCTAGCAATAACTTTAGTTGCCACTCACACCTTTATGTGATACAAGCTACAGGGAGAAAAAGAAGACCCTATTTCTATGACTGAAGTATTCAAGAGAAAAATCACTGAATTGTTCTTACTTGCTAATCCAGCTATTGGAGTACTTTTTCCAGTGCTGGCTTCTTAGACTACTTTAAGTGAAACCTCCATTTACCCTGGCTGGTAGCCCAATAATCTTCTTTTAAGTGTATGTAGAAGTGTGTTAGGACATACCCAGCTTTTCAAACATCTTCTGGATCGATGTCTCATTGGCATCCACCATCACTCGTTTCTCATCCAGCATCAGGACATTCATGGAGAGCCACTTAGAAGACATCCACAGTGGGTGATCTGAAACAGGAGAACAAACCTTGTACTGCACCAACTTTACTCCACATTAATAACCTTTAGAGTACTCTTGGAATCCTTAGAAAAGGAAGGGTCACTATACCATCTGGGATGAGTGGCACTGGGGGTTGAATCACAGTCCAGCCAGCCTTCTTGAAGAGCTCAATCTGGAAGAGCAATTTAAATATATTCTCAAGACAGTTCTTGGAGTATCACATTATGTCCTCTGACCTATGCCACATTTTTCCAGAATATTCCAATATGCATGACAGCCCCTGCACTCAGTTCACTATTCTGGCCTTCATTCAGGCTTCATCTACAAATCCAGCTTTCATACAACTATTTTTGAAAGTCTTTTTAGAGTTTGCATGCCAATAACATTTATTTCTATTGGTTTTATTTATGCTAAAGACAAAAGATACCATTTGCAGTTTAGAGCTTGTTAAGTAAATATATTGGTAACAAGCAAAACATATTCAATTACCATTTTTTGTGTTATTTCTTCACATATGATTATAAAAGCCATTAATATGAGTTACACTGGTGTTTCTAAAAATAAAACCCATCAGAAATAACACAAAATTACCTTTCCTTCTCGTTTTATGAGAAAATTAATACGCAGTTCATTTAACAAAGGGAACATGTAAGGGCATCCCAAGGAAAAATTTGTCTCTCTAAGATTTACACAATTAAGTTAAAATTAAGAGGAGGATAATTTGGCGAAGGAGAGTTCACTTTTCATCCTCATTGCCTGAATGGTTGGGAGGGTGTTGGGGAGTGTTCCAGCGGTACCACGAGGTGGAGCTCCAATGACGACCACCCAACAACCAGCCCGGCCTGCCAGGATTTGGAAGAAAAGCTCCCTTTCATCGGCACCATTCAAAAAAAAAAACCTTTCATCCGCACCATTCACACACACCCCCACCACTCCCCGCTCATCCAGAACTGCCAAACCAGTTTTTATGAAAGCAAGCTGTATTTATCTTTTCTATCTACACAGACAGCAGTTTTCCCTGAAAAAAAGTCACAGGACATGGGTTTAATACAAGGAGACCAAGAAGAACATCCTCTTCCAAGTAACATGATGAAAAACCGTGGAAGGGAAAAGGGGAGGAAAAACTAAGATTGTTTTTAAAATTATAGTCTCAGAATGGATGGCTATGGCTAAAGGAGGCTGTAATTCAATTGGATTGAATTACATTCATTGAAACCACCTGCCAAGAACAGCCTGAGGCTGCTTTTAGGAGCTGTGCCCTGCACATGGCTCTCAGTGTGCAGCACCCAGCTCTGCCCCTCTCATTCAGTGCCAGCTCAGCTATTCAGTGTGGTTGTGCAGCTTCTGAAGTCACAGGGATCCTCACAAAAACCCCCAAGCACCGCAGTGCAGGTAACGTGACTGTAACAGAGATGAGCTCTCACCCTCTGGAAAGCTCCCTGATCTCATTGTGCTGCTCAGCAATATCAGCTTTTTCTCAGTGTACTAGCAGGTTTTATATATCTCTCCTCTTCCCTACTCTTCAGAAGGAATTCAAAGCTGAATGCATGAGTAACAACCAGCTTCCTGTCACTGGTCCAATTAATACCAAAGAAGAGGCTTCCAAAATAGGACTAAAAAGGGAGATTTCTCATCTGCGCAGCAGAAACCCTTTAATTTCTCTTAGGATACAATTGAAGTGTTTTAAGCAGTGGAAGTGTTCAGAGAAGTAGTATATCCCAGGTGCTTGCTTTGATACATTATTAGAAATCAGATTACTTCCATCATATTTAACCATGGACTTAGGATGCAACACACTGTGGAATGTGTGGAACAGCAATTTCCCAGCAGGGAACTGACCCAGTTTTTTTAAACACAGAACACTTTCCTCCCCCCTGTACACTCTCACCTGATGGCAGGGACGGTCTGGGTTAGAGAGCACAAGACCAGGTCCAATGATATTAAAAGTGGCATCAATGTGCATAGGGTTGGGGTCCTTAAAGGATATTATGTGCACTCTGTAGTCTGGTGCAAGGTGTCGCCTCATCCATTCAATACCCATGTAGTTTGTAACCTGAAAAACAGGACAAATTAGGCTTTACTAGGCTGGAATGTAAACTGCATCCAAGTTTAGTTTGTCTAAAGTTTTATTTCATTAAATATTTAAAGCAAATATAATAGAGAATCCTGTGCCTTTAGCTAACCCCTTGCCTGGAAGGCAGTCTTATCCTGTATATCAAACATTCTATGACGAGCAATTTCTTTTGCCAACTCTTTTGTTTTAACACTGCTCAGGAATTTAAAAAGACAAAATATCTATCAATCATTAAGAGAGATACCAAAACTGTTGAAAGGAAGCTTTATTTACCTGGCTCCTTTGTACAAAGATATCTCTTCCAGCTCTAATGAAGTCAGCAGCATCAAAGCATGGCTCAAATTCTGTAGTTACAAATTTTCCCTGAGCAGCCAGTTTATGCCTGTCTTCAACAGAGTGGATTGGATAATTCTAGTTGTAGAAAAGAGAACAACTTTTAAGGCTGGAGATGTTAAAAGAAAGTTATCAAATAATTTGCTAGTGGAGAGTAACTTGAAATTAGGAAAATGTATTAAAATTGATAGCAAGTGTGTTCCTTGGAAGTGGATTTGGTTACTTCTTATTAGAACAGAAAAGAAAATCTAAATGTGAACATAAAAGTGAAAGGCTTTAAGCACATTAAAGAACAGGTCATAAGATGAGAGACAAGAGTTATATTAAGAAATTAATTGCTCTTCAGAACCACTGTGTGGATGATATTCCGACTTCATGATCAAAAGTATTCATTACAGTGGAGTTTAATACCAGTCCAACAGATCACTGCATGGTGACAGAAATACTGGAATGGAAGCTATTTCCAAACAAATGTGAACTTCTTACTTTTTGACATTTTAGCATGGAGCAGAACTTAGAGCTAGAAGATCGATCTTTATTATTACAAATTATTTTAAAATTAAACAAGACAATTCAGAACAAGTGAGATGTAAAAATCCAGCATAAATGAAAAATACCAGGTAAGTAGTTACAGGCTCTAGAAGTTTTCTAATACTGAAGGTGACTCTAAGGTAATCTTGTTTAACAAAGTCTCCTTTGTGTCACTGATGACACTGTCCCCAGAAAGGTACAATCATTTCACAATGAGTTTACTGCATTTATTGTAAATGCTGTCACCAAGGTTCTCATGCATTTGGGGGCTTATAGGAAACTACCAAAATCGTTCCAAATTATTAGGAAAAAGATTAAGAAACTGTTCACTATAATATTTGGAAGGTAAATACAGTTTAGATCCTTCACTGTTTCTTTTAAGTAACTTTCAAAATCCCAGTCATCATGCAAAATAAGGACTATGAGTTGGGGTTTTCTCTGTGGCAAAATATATATTCTTTCCCACTTTCCCACTGCACTCAGGACATATGGACATTCTCAGGGAATCTTTATTCTTGAAAGTAATCTCTGTGATGTTTTTCTAGCATTCCTTCCTCTTTAGTAATGCTCAGTTACAGCTAGTAACCAAAACAATTCAAAGCAGAGGAATTCAATAGACACAGCTTCCTGTTCCTTGCCCTCTGACTGCACACACTGAGTTTCAGCTGGAAAGGCTGCAGCATGCTTGCACACACTAGAAAAAAACCAGTTCTCCAGAGCTGTTTTGTGCCATTCCTCCTCCACAATTCTGTGAATCCTAAAAATCAAGTTGAAACTATCCAGAAAATTCTGTATGAGAACTGAAGTTCTGAAGGAAAGTTAGAACAGTACCTGATCATAGAGTTCATCTGCCATTGTGGGTTTGGGGGCAGTTGTCCACTTAGCACCACTGTTGAAATAATCTTTGATTAGTCGTCTATATGCCCTGTACTCAAAGAACCGAGCACGCCAAGCCATAGGTGCTTCAATAATTTCATTTCCCACCACTAACAGGATGTCTCTTGGCATGGCAGCATACATACCTGAAAGGGAAGTGGCCATTAATGAGACAAATATGCCTTTCTCAGCTCTTTCAGATCAGGCACTTTCCCTTTGCTTTTACCATTATTTCTATCCAAAATAATGGCAAAAATAATTCTTAGCAATGTGAGGAAGCCAGCACATAATATCAGGTCCTTAATTCTTCAGAATTTTTCAAAGTATTACTTTTCATTCAAAATACATGGAATTTTCGTTACAAAACCTCACTCATAAGATTCACAGCTAGATGAAAGCCATCCATCTCAAGCCTCCACTTCATCATTTGGCTAATGAAAACTAACCAGACCAAAGCTTATGCATTACCCAGATGACTTTAAAAAGTGTTGATGGGCAGCAAATTTTCCAAGTGAACTGCATTTCTTTATATACTATCCTTCTAAAAAGTAATAGCACAGAAGAGGAATTTGATGGAACACAGAACTAGTGCAGAAAGTAGTCCCATTAGACTTTTCCTTAACATTTTCTGTTCCTTAATGAATTTGAATTCCACTAGAAAAAAATTAATAATGTATTTTACATGAAAGAAGCCTGGGGACAACACTTGATGCTAAGCTTGGTGAGCAGTGTGCTCTCACTGCAGATAAACACAGCCATACATGGAGGAATGTGTGTAGGTAAAGGGACATTCAAATTTCCTGGACACTTTGTGAGGGTCTTCCTGGTAAAGTGCTGCCTCCATGTGTTTTGCCTTCCATAGTTTAAGATGGATCCAAGTCCAGGATCCAACAAAGAGCTATCAGGAGGGTCAGAGGGACTTCGAGCATTTGACTTCCATGTGGCAAGGAGGGGACAAAGCAGAAACATTCTACAGCCACTTTGAGGGCCATGACAGATTAGCATTTCTTGGCAGTGGCAACACAGAGAGGGCACCTGGCAAGAGATGCTGGTGAGGGAAATTCAGGTTGGGCGTCAGGAAAAGGCCTTTCATCAGGAAATTCACCCAGCACTGAAGCTGCTCAGCAAACGAGGTGGCAGAACCTCCATTCCTGGAGATCTTCCAAGTCTTAGCTACAGAAATCACTGACCTCACTTAGTGCTGGTGATAATCCTGGTCCTAGCTGAAAGCTAGACTAGATAACATCCAAAATGACTCAGACAAGAGCTAAACAGACAAGACCTTCAATAATGGAAAACCATTTACCTGTAGACTCAAAATCAGGTGTTTTATACTTCACAGACCAGTCAATTGGATCAGGCCTCTTGACAATAACACCTTCTCCCTTCAAAATATTGCACATCTCTTCAATTTCAGCAATAGCTTTTTTTAAATGGTCTTTGGGGAAACTCTGGCCTCCATACTTCTGGTAGAATCCCCAATATTTTTCATACGTGTTTGCCTAAAACAAAAGAACACAAAGTGACAAAGAATAAGCACCAGTTATCTTGGAGTGAAATAGAGGCATAAGATAGAATTCTTAATATTAAAGTTTCTTGTTCTTGATCCTAATATGTTGGAATGTGCCTTTTATCTGATTCCTTCAGTGTTTTGACTGCATTACACTTCAGTAAGCATTGAGTGACCAGTGTTACCAAGGGGCCATTTGGTCCCTATGACAGAACACTTGTGCAAACACACCAAACACTGTAGACTCTGATATTTAATAAAGCTATCAGACACATTTTTAAATGAAAACAACCTTGAGCTCATCTGCAAAATGCACACATCTGTAGTCACCTTACAACCTCACTTCAGTAATGTCACAATGGTGACATCAGAGATTCTAAAGCCATCCCAAGTACAGGTAGCATGCCTTGTTGGCCAGAAGGGGCCACACTTCAGGCACAGCAGTCTAGAAGAGGCAAAAGATGCTAAACTCGCCTGCCAAGGTTGGATTAAAACATGTTCAACATTTACAGACCTAAATTATCTGCTGAAATGCTGTGATAGCCTTCTTAAATTAAAACCAAATTCAAAATAATGTCCCAGTTCTCATGGGTGAGAAAAACCAGACATATAATCAAAACAAATGATGCTGCTTCAGTCTGATGTATCTGAGGTTCCTCTGTCACGTCAGTGTTAGCTGAGACGCAAGTGCATATGGAGCCCTTCTGGAATGACAGCAGAAGGGGCCAGAACAGGCCAGCAAGCTGGAGGGACAGCAAGGGGATGCAGAAAAACCTGCCCTCCCAAACATGAGGTTGTCTCCTGACACTGCAGTCCTGACTACCTCCAGAATGCAATATTCTCACCAAAGTCAGAGAGGTGATGTTCTTTGTGCCAGCACTGCCACTGAGCCCTGAGCAGGCAAGGCCATCCTTGATCCCCATGCATGGAGGTATGCCTGATCCCCTTTAACCATCCAGCCTGTTCACTCTATTCTCCACTATTTCTGGGTATTTGCCTCATGCTATAGAGGTAAGAGAGAGGAAAGAAAATTCAGCCTTGACATTTGCACAGAGAGCCTCAGCATGGCCATCCTGCTCCTCCAGTACTGAAGCTTCTTCCCATCCTTCCTGAGGGAATTTGTTCTTTTTCTGTAAGTAAGGTCTTGGGTAATCTGATCACCTCAAACTTGCCAGCTGGTCAGAAGTCACATGCAGATCACATGAAGTGCTTAGCATTGCATTCCTATGGAAACATGTTCTGCTAATGAGATAAATTCGTCCTGTGGGTTGAAGCTGGTTATTTCCAGAGCCAGCCATGGTGTATGTGAATATCATCCATCCCTAAGAGGTGCAGCTCCTCTCTCCACCACGTCCTCTAGTTCTGCTTTTTTCCAACCTGAGGAACCACACTTGTGTCACACTAATGGGATGGTGTAATCTTAAAGTTACAACAGAATAAAGGTTAACACTGTAGCACTACTCACATTCCCTGCCTTCCAAATAACTGGGGAAGAGGCTGGGACAGATATTTCATATCAAATCAGGGTTGGCATTTCAGCCCCTTTGGTCATAGACATATAAGTGAGCTCAGAAAGTTCATAAAGGACTGTGGATAGGACACAGAAAAGACAACATTTAAAACAAATTCTTTCTTTTCAGAAAGAAATTTAAGAGTGTTCTGTAAGAAATGGTTGTCTTTAACAAACAGCAGTATTGTTCCTTATTGTTGCTATTTACTTTAAACATTTGTCATGGAAAATAATTAACATTATCATGATGTACCTTTAACCTAATAAAGACAGTTAATAAATTTAGGATATTAAAACTTAAATTCAGATCAAAATTCTTTTTGCCTAATTCAGTGGTAAACACATGTACACACTCTCATCTTCTCACTCAAGACATAAGGATCTATGTTAATAATACTCCTCACCCAAAATGCATTATTATTCACAAAATACACTGAAGAGCATTGTAGAATACAAAGCTGTTAAGTTCAACTGCTTGACTCTCAACTGCTTCAGAAGAATATATCTCAGTTGTGGGATTCTTCATTGAAGTTTTGATTCAAAAAAGGGCATCTTTCTAATTAATGTTAAGATTTTTCAAGTTCTCAGGTACTGCATTTACCTCTATATAGCCCGTTTCAAACTCTAAAAAGGATATGCAAGAAAGTGTCAGCTCATTAATATTCATCAGAGATGCAGGGCTCCCTGCTCAATTCCTTCTTTACTCCTTCTTATGCCAAGCACATCACAGCAAAATACTCGAGTATACCAAACCCTTTTCTCAAAGCAGAAGAGAGTGCTGAACGCAGCCACACTTCCTGCATTTAAATATTTAGTAAATAAATGTGCATACATTCTTAAAACACAATCTCAACATAAGTATTTATCAAACTGTTATAATTTTAGATACATTTTTTAGTATGTCTCAGGTCCAAAGCTTTGAATTTCCCTTAGAAGTGTAGAATTCATTAGTTTTAAACTGCAGTTTTTATAACCAGTGATCCTCATGCACTTGGCAGACAGCACTAACTCTAGTTTTGCTGTTAACAGGGGCAGGAACGGGGAATTATGGCTGTTGTATTATACTGGAGCAACACACATACACACATCACCTCTTGGGCACATGGAGATTTGAACCACCATGAATCTATTAATTAATTAATTGTAATAATGTCAAGGTGGGACTTGGCTACTACTTGGATTATTCAGCAGCAACCTCCAGGTGTTACTGTTGCAGTTTCTACAGCAATATTTCAGACAAAAGCAGAGAAAATTAGAAGAAACCACATCTCAGCTGGCTCTGTTCCCATTACCTGTTGTGGTCTTGGCAACTGACATAAAGCAAATTTAAATCTTGCTTTAACTCTAAGTCATAGGTATTTGAATTGCAGAGGTAATCCTGTATTTGACATTCCTCACTGAGCTTTTGATTTCAAATGTAAGAGAAAGTGAAGCTCTTGACCTCATGTGAGTAGTTACAGCTTAGTAGGCAGTAAAACCTGTATAGCATGTGGCACTTCAGCAAGTCAGACACTTGAAATTTTTTTTCTGGTGCTAAAGCAAGCTCCTGTCCACTGCTTAGGAACTGAATTTTGCCTCATTTAATGTCACAATGTAAAATGTTAGACCTTTTTTTCCTTACTCTTTCTATACATTCATTATGTCAGACTTACATAAATGCACATACATATACTTGTATATTAGAAATGCTAACCCTCATTCACCTCCTTCTCTGAAACTGCTAGGATATCTTTGGAGTCTCTGAAAGACACAACCCAGAGTCTAAAAAACAAATATTTAGAAATATAAAAAGGGCTAAGGGAAGAGAAGCCTTCTATACAAGTACATATCAAACTTCCCCATAACAACTATTTCCAGCACTTTAAACGTATTTTTGGTATCTTTGCCATTCTTTCAATGCCAAATAAAATTATTTTTTTTTTTTTTTTTTTTAAACTGAGGTCTTCTGCTCAACTTTGTCAGGATATCCTTTAGGTTTTTACTAAGGTGTCTCAGGCAGAAGCTGTGTGCCAGCTCATTTTGTTGTGATAGCCATGGATTACATGCTGCCCTGCAGGTAGTACTGTACTGTAACAATGACAGAGAAATATTCAAGATCGTGCCCACAAATGCAGGTAACACACATACTCAACAACTTTAATGTCTAGGTGAAGAACAAAAAAAAATCTGGAGCAAGCCCACTATTTGAGTGTTACTGTTTCAAATACAAGATTCCAGAGAATAAAGAATCATTAATTTATTTAGGTTGTTGACATAATTTTAGGCACAGAAAAATCCTGAAAAACAAGCGAACTAGGTATTTCCACAAAATATTTACTGTAGCACAGAGGAGTTTCAGTAAACTACTTCAGAGCTGTCTGACATAAGAGTCCTGCTGGTCTAAAGGTACAGAACTCGATTTTGCTCAGACTACTAAGTCGAAAACTACACTTTTTTCAAGCGGTAACCCTACTTAGCTTCAAGCCAAATTAGTTTCATCAGTGCAACGAACTATCTCAAAAGTTTGTGTGTGTGCTTTGATAACATCAGGGCTATATTACTTGAATAGATTGCATCTATTAGAGTTTGTCTCTGCCAGTAACTTCTGTTAAAACAGCAAATTCAGTTGAAAGTCCAAAGAAAAAAGCACATCCCTCACCAACATGGCTATGCTGTAAAGTTTCACAGATGTAAATAACTATCTTGAAAGGAGTAAACACCACACCTTATGCATTGTAAAGCTTAGGTAACTTTTAGATATAAATTCCACATTTTCCATTTCAGGTTCGTTTTTATTGTTTACCTTAACCTCCACGGAAAAAGGTGGGACACAAGCATTTTCAGCTCTCCCCACAATGACCTCTTCCAGCGGATCCCATTCATTGTATGAGCAAACGAGGCAGTCCTTGGGCGCGGGGCTCGCAGCCTTGTCCTCGGCAGCGCAGCTGTTCTGGGAGGCCGCAGCTGCCTGGGTGCTCTGGAAAGTTCGCTGCACCCATCCTGTAAAGGCTCCTCGAAGCTTAAAATAAAAACAAGAACGAAAATTATGCTGCCCTTACAAAAGACAAAAAGCTATGGCTCAGCCCACAAATGCCTTAACACTATAACCCCAAAGCAATGTATGTTATTTGGAGTGTTAAAGAAACACGGCTTGTTACAGCCATTCTAATCGATTCACAGCCCGGCAGATGCTTTGAGGAAATTCTTCCTTTTAAGATAGACTCGGTTTAGAAGGGTGAGGGGATGGGAACACGGCACTGGCAGACCGGGGCGGGGGGATCCCGGGGGGATCCCGGGGGAAGCCCGGATCGGTCCCGCTCGCTCCCGTCACGGCCGGAGCACCGGGCGGAGGGGCCGCCCCGCGGAGGAGCCCCAGCCCCGGCCCGGACCGGCGCGGCACCAACCCTGGAGCCGATGTAATGCGCTGCCTCGGCCCCCCGGCTGCCCCCGCGCAGGCACCGCACTCGCAGCATCTCCGCCGGCCCGACACGACGGCCCGGCCCCGCCGGGCTCGGCTTTATGTGCGCCCGGCCCGCCCCGCCCGGGGGCAGCGCCCGCCCGCCCGCAGCTCCCGCGGGGCCCGGGCGGGGCCAGCCCGGCTCCCCCAGCACTGCCCAGTTCCCCTGGCTCCTCCGTTCCCGGCCCGGCTCCCCCTGGCTCTGCCCGGCTCTCCCGGCTCTGCCCGGCTCCCCCTGGCTCTGCCCGGTTCCCCCGGCTCCCGTTCCGGCTCCCCCTGGCTCTGCCCGGTTCCCCCGGCTCCCGTTCCGGTTCCCCCTGGCTCTGCCCGGTTCCCCCTGGCTCTGCCCGGCTCCCCCGGCTCTGCCCGGCTCCCGTCCCGGTTCCCCCTGGCTCTGCCCGGTTCCCCCTGCTCTGCCCGGTTCTCCCGGCTCCCCCGCTCCCGGCCCGGCTCCCCCTGGCTCTGCCCGGTTCCCCCGGCTCCCCCGCTCCCGTCCCGGTTCTCCCTGGCTCTCCCCGGTTCCCCCGGCTCCCGTCCCGGCTCCCCCGCTCCCGGCCCGGCTCCCCCGGCGGTCCCGAGGGAGCAGCAGCCGGAGCGGCCGGGCTCGGAGGCAGCCGCGGGAGACACGGCCCCAGAGCTGACCCACTCCAACACACCTGGATTTCTTTTCCACGAAGGGCTCTTCAGCAGCAGCCTGGCTTGGAAAATGTCACATTTAAAGGATTTTCTCTAAAAAGTGTACTGAAAGTGCATCATACGGTTATTTTTAGTCATCAGGTAGGCATATTCTTCAGTAAGCTTGTGGTAGACAAATTGAACTTTACCAAAAATTTACTTTACAAAAAATTCCAGTATTTTAAACCTAAAGAGTTTGTGATTCACCTAAAAAAATTTTTGAATTTCTTACTTACTGAAGGGGTGTTTCAAGAATGTCCCTAACAATTTCAAATTCTGGCTTCTCAAAATCCACACTGTGATATGATGAAAAGTCACCCTAAAATTAAAACCTACACCTAGTAGACCTGTACACAAGTTTCCCTGCAAAACCTCTCCATGATTAAAATCAACACACTTATCTTCAAAAATACCTCTCTCTCAACAGAAACAGTCTACAACAAGAAACGTGTTTGCAACCAGCTCTACTCATATTTAGTGTATCCCACTTAGTCTATTCTGCATTTTCTTTACTTTGGACATAAGATCATTTAAATAATTTTGCTTTGCCAAGTAAAAAGTAGACATAGAAAGAAATTAGTCTTATCCAAATTATTCTGTTTCAAGTTGTAAAAATTCTGTATCTTTCTTCCAAGGTGGTTTTTGGTTCTGCCGTTATCACCCGTGTAGTCCCTTGCTCAATACTCCTCCAGCCTATCCTCTGCTCTCCAGAGCTCCTGCAGTGGGGCACAGCTGGAACAGACACAATATTTAACATTATTTCTACATGCACAATTGCAGGTAGTGCTGGTGAACTCAGCATACATATCCATAGCAGGAAAGGGTAAACATCACCAGTGGTTACATATATTAAAACATAAGCTGTGGTCTTAGAATACAGCAAATCAGCCACTGTAAACATGCCTCAGATACAGAAGTAACCATGTTTTATTCTACTAGGTAATTATTCATTCAGCAGTTTGTCTTTTTGGCACAGGTAAACACTACACCTTCCCAGAACAAATAACACCGTGT
Source organism: Prinia subflava (assembly GCF_021018805.1). NCBI lineage: Eukaryota > Metazoa > Chordata > Aves > Passeriformes > Cisticolidae > Prinia > Prinia subflava. The sequence goes on from NC_086261.1 coordinate 9,833,800, forward strand.
GAGTTCTCCATGAATTTACACAGTTCTCAGAGAAAAGTTGACTATTTTAACTGGCATAGTACCAAGTGTGCATTACCCAGTTTCACACAAGTGCAGAAGTTTCTCATAACTCACTCAGCTTGTTAGGAGTCATGTGTAACATAATTGCATCAAACACTATTCTTGTTCCAAAAAGTGTACCAGAATCACTTTTTCAAGTTTCAAAAGGAAATTTTCTTGATGCTATTTAATTCCTAGTTACCAGGTTTTTGTCGTTCAATTAAAAAAAAAAAAAAAAAAACAGAAAAACAAACAAAAAATAAACCAACCAAACAACAATAACAAACCACCATGAAGTTTATGCTAGTTCTGCTTAAATTCTTGCTTTTTGATTCAGTTGATTTTGCTAAGGTCACTCTACTCACATTGACCTTCTAAAAAAATTAATGATTGGCTTGTGGTTAAATCCAAAGGTCTTGCTTCCTTTTCTGTCCTTTTCAACTTATCAGCTAGTTTTGGACCTTTGAATCATTCTTTATCAACTCAGTTTACATAGTTTTTCTGACTCTGCACAACACTTCTTTTCCCACTTACTACATAGGTCTGATGCTTTCTAGAGTCCTCACCCTCACTGCAACAAGTTTTTGCTGAATGCTCTAACATTTTCTGAATTTTTCTTCTGGGTTGCATTTTTTCTGCTCTGATTTTTTTTAGTGAAAACATTCTTTCCCATATCTTATAAGTTTCTTTATTCCTTTTTAGGGGTAGCTCCTCATGGACACAAGCCAATCTTCATCTAAGTACAACCAAAGCAGAATTTTTTTCCTTTTCCTAACTGGTACATTAGCAGTCTGACTCATGGTAAATAGCATTTTCCTCCCAGCCTTTATACCCCAGACTGCCCTAACCATCTACAATGCACCCTAGAGGTATCACTAGCTTCTGTCCTCACTTGACCATCTTCTGGATCGCTGGGAAAAAACCCTCATTTGTCTCCTTAAGCAGTTCCTTATTGTTTCTTTCCTTATAACGTTTTATTCCTTAACATCCAATACAGGTATCATCAGTTTGCATTTGTCACTCCTTACAGTTCCCTCTGCCATCAAACATCCTCTTGCTTTTTGTACAGTAGGCAGCTCTTTATTCCTCTGTTTCTACAAGAAGGACTTGATCTAGCAGTGTACATTTTAATAGAGCCACAAATCAAGGAGCACAACACCAGCAATAAGTATTCAAATTTAGAGAAAGCCAAGTTCATTCATTCAAATACAAGAAATTTATGTGAACATGTCGTTGTCTAAGCAGGCACAGAGCTTTTTGGATCAAAAATCTTTTTATAAAGATGACATGGTTAGTTTTATTACACAAAATTGCTGGAATTATTGTAACACCTTGAAAGCTCACCTCACTAACCAAAAGCTTGCCAATTATTTTTAAATTATGTGCTGATCTAGTAAAGATAATTTCTTCCTCTGCAAATGTCACCTTACTGTGGAATTTTAACTTGGAACAGAGGAAAGAGCTTCACATTGCTATTGCTGAGATTTAGCCTATGAATTTTAACTAGCAAGTTGTGATTTGTTTTTTTTAATGGGGTTCTATGCATGTTTTGTAAAAGTCTGTCCATCATTTTTGAATGGTACAAGATGCTTTGAATAGCTTATATAAAACCACCTCATTCTGACAATGAAGTAATGCATTTAAAACAGTGTAGTTCCAGCTACTGAGGAGCAACATTCTGGCCCAACAGCATGGGAGAATAAGATACTGCACAGTAAAAATCTCGTTTAAAACTACAGAACTAGAAAAGGCAACAGGAAACATAGTAGACAGAAGTCGACCTTGGCAACACAACCAGAGTTACTGAAGTTCAAAGTGTAAACTCATCTATGTTTTAGGACACTATCTTGTCTTAGCTTCACCTATCTTATCTCTAACACATCTCTATTAGAGAAGCAAAAGCCTCAATGGATTTTACTGCTGCTTATATGTGAATTTCCACCTGCCCAATAACTGAGGTTCTCAATTGTTTAGATTTGTAGTGTGGTACAGCAGTAGGAGATGTGATTTTTTAAGGCTAAGGAACACTTACCCTTTCTTACCAGTATTTCTGCTATATTACTGATTTTTAAAAATTGGTAAACCTAGTGTGAGCTAGTCTTAACATTTACATCTACTCAACAGTTTTTATGTTACTTACAGAAACCTAATCTGCCCAAAAATACAAATGTAAGAGACTTCAGTTCCTTCCTTCTACTGCCTTGTCAAGGAGACTGATTGCTAAATTCCAACAGACTATCACTCCCAGGAAGAGAATTTGGCCCAGCAAATCTTATCTGTTAGCAATGAGAAACAACGCAGAAGAATCCAGTATGCTTCTTAGAAAGCAAGCTTCAAACTTCCTGAAGTTCAAAAGTCTGAACTGCTCCAAATGGAAAGAATAAATGCACCTCAAATGATTAAAATTACTTTTTCCTCCCTCCTTTAAGCTCATAATTTTGTAGTTAACTCTGGACTCTAAAAACAGTCAAAATATTGTTACACACGATTAAAACAATTTCTCTAATTTAAAATATCTTACTTTAACTTGTGACTTGTTATAGAGCTAAAAGAGTATACTCTTGTCAAAGTACTTTGAAAGACATTTCTATTTTAATTTAATAATATAAATCTTGCTTTTTCATTCTTCACACTCAAAAGATATCCAAATGTATCCAACTAAACAAGCTACATATATAAAATGGCAGGAAATTCTTTCTCCCTAATCCCAGCTTCACCAAAAGACATTTAATCTTTAAACTTCCTAACAAACTCCACATGGCTTCTGCCTATTTATCTTCTCTAGTTATTGAAGGATCCTGTAGTTCTCCCCAAGTGCCAGTTCTGGATATTTCTTGGAAGATTTTCTGTTTCTCCTTGTCAGGACACCTTCCCTGTGGGACATGCTGATGCCAAAGTGTCCATCAGACTGGACACAATCTGCTGCAATCAAGTTTCCACTACAGAATGAAACACTCCTATGAGCACAGGAACTAAGATGAAACTGATCTCCTATATTTTCATCAAATTCATATAGTAAATGCTAAATCATAAACTTTTATTTACTACACTCACATTTACTACAATCACAGATGAGAATTCATAGGGAATCTCCATTACATGGACACACTGCTATCTAATAGCTCTGCCCGTTTTTGCTAGGGCATTTAGGGGCTCTCTTTGCTCCTATCCAGCTAGCTATTATCACGAAACTCATAGAAACCTAATGCCATTGAGACCTATGACCCTTCCCCAACTGTGCCTGAAAGCAGGCAGCAGGTTCAGGTTGCAGGGAGGGGAAGGAGAGAGCAGACACATATAGATACACACACGCAACCCATGGCCGTGTAACCTCGTGTTCTTGGAAGCAAGGCCAAAACCTTCCTTGTCTTTAAGAAATCAAACCTCTTTGGGGAAAGTAGATGACTTCTGTAGATGTTTTCTATAGGAAAGGTAGGTAGCAGTAGATCAAATATTTGTAAAATTGTAAGTCTGTTGGTATGAGGCAATTCTTAGTGCATTATTTTATTTAAGCAAACATTGCTCCTCATATCTATTTGTTAAAATGGCTTTAAAACTTAACTTCAAAATGCGATCAAAACCACATTTCAACATCTATAATATAAAATATCAATGTTAATATGCATTGCACTGAATTTCAAGCATGTCTGATAACTTAGGAAATAATTTAACTCCTTTTTTTGGGAACCAGGTAGCTGGAATACTAAAAGGATATAGAGAAATACAGGTATGTAGGCCACCAAAGTAAATCTCAGAAACTGAGCCAAGGAAACAGAACAGGTAGTAGAGGTGCATGCATAAACATGAAGGGCTGGACATCAGTCAGTGAGGAGATAAAAGTTGCAATGAAATAGAAAACATAATGACAGAGCTATGGTGAGATAATCGTTCAACTAAATTTTTGGCTTAAAAGTACTACAAAAAGAAGTTTGGAACTTTGAGCAAATAAAATAGGTCTTGTTGACTGAATCCACCTGATTTCAGGAAGATAAGAGTTTTCACTTCCTTCTGGCCAATTATAAACTATGTTACATCAAAGAAATGACTGACTTAATAATTAACTTATTTTCCTCCCTGAGTTTGCAGAAATCTACATTCTGATTTGCTGCATTGTATGTGCATATGAAGATGAGTTTCAGCATACATATAAATACCTGCTTTAATTTTAGATGTCACATTTCTATTATAGAAAGGTGACAGAGTTGAATGAAGTTCTATGAAGGCGAAGGATTTGGTGGCCATAATCCCTGACATTTTATACTCTGTCTTCTGCAGAGGCAGTGCAGTGCTGACTACTGAAAAATGCTGGAGGTTCATGCAGCAAGAGGCACATCACTTGGTGGGATAGATTTCGTTCAGCCCAGTATTTCCATGTATACTGTAACACAATCTGCCAGCATTTTCTAGGGTCACTACTGTGACAATACTTTCTCTCAGGGCTGCCAAGTGAGCTTCGTGGCTCTAGGACATTTGAAATTTCTTTAATCTCAAATATATGGTCTTGCAACACAGCCCGTTGTACATAAGCATTCAAAATTTGAAAACCGCTTCACATCTGTCTTGAAAAATATTTATAGAAATTGTTAATATAGCTTTGCTGTGCTCCTGAAATAACACCTGCATTCAGCAGTTTTCTGCTCACTCACACTAGTTAGAATTGCAGCCGTGTCACATTAGACAAATTCTGGCTCCTTTAACCATTGTGTGAGTGGCAATTGCAAGCAAGCTGCTGAGCTTGTAATTTGAAGGGTTTATTCATGTGAAAGAGGCTGAAGTACCCTTACACTAAACCTGATGGCAGAGCTCATATTCAGTGTGCTGCTGCCCAGGCAATAAGGCTGTGAGAGCAAAGCCTCTTCCCCCACCCCTCTTTCTAAGAAAACACTGTTCTTTGATAAGCACACCCTGTCATTTGATGCTGTTGTTGGCAGCACCTTGAACATTGCTCATACTGTACTGCCTTTGAAAGGTTTGCTGAGTAGAATCTTCCCTGGATGGTAAGATAGCAACAAATTATACAAGGAGGATTTGATTTGAGTGTCTCCTTCACAGGATTTAATAAATTCATGGGGAGTTTCATGCTAAATCTGAGTCAAGCTTAAGTTATTGGTTAAAAAAAACAACACTGGATTTGGACACATGGATGTCATTTATTCTTCCATCAAAAATGAAAAAAAATGGCAAAGTCAAAATTTGGTGGAAGCGAATACTTTTAAATTCCCAACTAAGCTTTCTGCTTAATCCTTACCCTTTCATGTCCCCATGGTGACTCCAGTTCTTGACAGTTCTCAGCAGAGGAGAGCAAGAGCTTGCTGGGACAGGGGTACCTGTACTAACCCAGCTAACTGAACTCTGAGCTAACTCTGCTGGCGTAGCTCTGGAGTGAGCTTCACTCAGTGTCTGTAATGAACCAACAGAATTCAAAACCTGTTCATGGGATGGAAATATTTTCTCCATGAAAGAGAATTGAGAAATGCTCATTTAGGAAGTTCTTTACAAGGAGAGGAGATAATTCCTGAGCTTTGACAGCTCCCTCCTCTGATCCTGGAGAGCACATCTGTTCTGATGAAACCAAACCATGTCTATCCAAGAAAGATGAGGATGGGCTCAGTGCCAAGAATTTAGTTACCATCCAGCACCAGGAATCTCTCACATGTCGCTGCAGAATATTGAAATTTTGTTCCTAGAATTTCATAGCAGTTGCTTCTAACACCTCTGCAACAGAAAGATGAGTCTCACTGTGACTCAGACAACTACACCTAGAATTTCTTTAGCCAGTCATAAAAGAGCAGAGAGCTAAATCTAAGCTCACCACCCAATCCTAAATAGTTGAAGAATTTTAGTATCAATAGACTAGAAACCACCTTGGTATCAAAGATACCATCCTCTGACCAGTGGTCTAAATGACAGGTCATGATATGGAGTAGCTGAGATCCATAGTTAGTAAATGCATACACAGTAATAGTATTGTCATTTCATGCTACCCTACTCACACACCTCTCACCTTCTGTGGAATGTAGCAGATCTCCTGTATGTCTCCACTTTTAACACACAAATCTGGACTGTCTCTATGGCTTTGTCCAATGAGTCATGACATGTTTATTCCCAGCCATGTTGCACCATTTTATCTTTCAAAAGCAATATCACTAACATACAGGAACACGGAAGAGCCTGTAACAGAATGCAGCAAAATAATGGCACCCTGTAACATCTACAATTCTAGATTTTAGGAGGGACCCTGGGTAATCCACTAGACCAGACTTCCTTGGAAATTGTAGTCACAGGAATGGCTTGCTCCTTTTGAAGAGACTTTTTTTGAGGCTGGTGATTGCAAAGTCTTCCAGTGGTGCCAAGTCAGCTGCAGCTGATCCAGCAAGTCAACTCACCTGGCTGTCCAACTAGAAATCCTGGTGCATTACAGATTTGTCAGCATCATCCCTCAGAAGTGGGGAAAGATGTGGAAAAGTACCAATAAATTGCTGATGTAAGCACAGTTTCAGTAGTGCCAGAGCATGTATGTACTGACCTTCATCTGCTGAACCTCTGCCAGGCATGGAGGGTGAAAATGGAATGGCTTGAACTCTGCTGTGAGCAGGTTTGGTGATTTATCTCTGCACAGACTGTGAACCTGGTTCTTACATTTACAAAAATTATTTTGGCTGATAGATACTTCACACTCCTTCCCAACTGGGAAGGGAACAGAAGAAGAATTTGAGATGTAGGCATATAGGGAAGGGAGATCAAGCTGTTTATTATTTCTGGCTTACTATTTCCTTATTCCTTCCTTTGTAGTAATCCTAGTATTGTACTAATATGACTCCTCAGTAAGCCAGTTCTGCTCAGTGATTCAACAGAGAACTCACCCCTAAAATACAGTTTTTGCTGGCTTAGTGAGCTGAATCTATCACTGAACTGTCAGAAGAGCATCAGAGCTGGAGCAAGGGAGGCAGTGGAACTTGAAGGTAAGGAGAACAGGGAAACAGAATGACCCCTTTTGGCAGCACCAATTAATTAAAGCAGGTCAACCTATCTCATCTGATTGAAACCTTAAAGAAAAACAGTGGTAAATCTGCAAATAAACCTTTAGTATAAATTGTAGTAGCTATTAATTTGAAATGTGACAGAAGGACATCTGAAACTGAAAAATGAAGCCTGAAGGCTTCAGTTTAGCAATCCTGAAAAATACCCAGCTGGGATTTTCCGTGGGAATGGTCAGGTGAAACAAAGAAAGAACAAACCCAGCTGACCTGTTACACAGGTTCACTGAAGCCACCAGTCATCCAGTGTGAGTCCCACCTCTCTGCCATTCAGCAGTAATTAGGTAAGTTGTTTTGTGGTATGATTCTTGCCCCTTGAGCTGCCTGGAACGGTGCTTTCTGCCTTGTAGCAGTACAGTGAAGGTTCCTGTTAAACCACAACAAAACAGAAAAAAGAGAAAAGGCTGTCTGCACAGAAAATGCTGCAGCCTGGAGCATCCTATGTCAGCTGGCATGAGGAGTACTGGGCTTTCCCATGCTCTCTTCCTACGTCCCTTTCTCTCAATTAACTGCACATTGAGCCTGAATCCAAATTTAACACAAACTTCCAGTTACTTGTTGCCCTCTGGTGACATCTCGTGGATCACAGTAAGATATCGTTGCCTTTTGGCAAACCCTGCAAAGCCTTGAGCTGAAAGCCTTTGTGAGAAACATGTAGCTGGAGAACAGTGGAAAATTATTATCTTAAGAAGCAGCTTAGCAAAACAATGTATTGTGCAAAAGCTGGTGAGCAAATCAAGTATTTATTGTGTGAAGATGTACAAGATTTAAAACAAATTAGCCCTGAATAAGGCAGACAAAATGTTATATTCATGATCAATAAACCTGAGGATTTCAGCTCTCCAAGCTGCTGATTACAATTCCCTTAGCGGCACATAGCAAAATATAAAAACAATAATTTTTTAAAAAGAAAGAAAAAGCCATCCTTTTTCACAGTAATGGCTGCTTAGACTTCACCAAGAAGCACTGAGCCCTGGTCACTAGGTACAGTCAGAAGGGTGAAGTTCATGGAGTTTGTTTCAAGATTGTCTGAGTAACTAAGGAAATAACTATGCTGAATTCAGTAATACAATTTTAATGTCATTAAAGTAACTTATCTCTTACGATAAACTATGGATTTCAAAGTTTATTGAAGGGTTATTTATCTCAGTGAAAGTTTATTGGGGGTTATTCACCTCTAAGGTGCCAGGTCATTAGATATTTGCATGAGCTATGCAGTGTGCCATAGGCATCATAAAACACCTTTTTTTGTTGTTGTTTACTAATTAAATAACAGGAAATATTTGTTACATTTTGCTGAAAATCTAACCATAAAGGGAAAGGGGGAAGCCCAACAAAAACCTTTTCTAATGAGGTCTGTAATTAACTTTTAACATTAACTTTTCTCAAGGAAAACAAAGGAGCTTTTGGCTTGAATTAATCATTCTTTTGCACAAGGGAACAATGGCAATCCATTAACTGACATTCTGTTAACGTGGATAAAGAAAACACTTACCTTACATGAGCACTTCAGCTGCACACCAAAAAGGAGGAGTTCTCTAGAAACCTGTGGACCTGTTTTGGGTAGTGTGAGTTTTGGGGGTTTTCTAGCCAAAATATCCTAACCCAAGCCAGGTGATGCCCAGGTAAAAGTGTTAATGTGAGTGTTTAAAGAATGACCCTCTGAAGATGCACTTAAGTTATTATCTGCACAGGGTACCTACTCAGAGGTGCTTCGTAGATGGTTTGGATCACTGCAATTGTATCAGCTCCTCCTTCATTTCAAAACCATTTTTTCATAAAATGAATGTGACAGTGGTGGAACTGCACTTAGATTTTAGTATGGAAAAAGGGATCAATTAGTCTTTGTAGCACCTTATGATAACCATAAGCCAGGACAGAGAATCATGTGCAATTTATGCACATTATTTATCTTTGCTCGGTGGTTCAGATTTCTTTCTTGAATCACTCCTTGAAACAGTGTTTTGCAGTTCCAGCCTTCCATGCTCATCTTTGACTTCTACCATCTACTGCATTGCCCTCTGCCCTGTATTTCCTGAAAGACACAGAGCCAACATGCTTATTCTGCATAAATACACATTCTAGTCTGTTGCTGACAGAAAAGTCTCATCCTTTCAAGGAAGTATTGCAAGTTAAGAAGCCAATATATATTTTACAAGATTCTTAGTGTCTAATAAAATACCATTAAATTACATAATAAAAGAAACAGGTAGAGGAAAGGACAAGAAGTGGGGAAAAAAGAGCCTTTCCAAAATTCTATCACACTTTGGTTACTCACCAGCACATTACTTATGTTTATAAATTACAAGTGTGTGGCTCAGGGCAGTACTTCCTAATGCTGGATATAAATTTAAACATCTAAGACTGGGCACAAAGGGACTGCCATCCTCACTGTGTGTTTATTGCTTTATTGTGCAAACAGAAAGATTTAATAGCACTATTAAAAGTGATATGAAACATGGTTATCGATTTTTTTAGCAGAAATAAAGTGTGAATATGAGATTGTCTTAATGAAACAGAACTATTCCAACTCTACCTCCATCTTAGCTGATGAGCTTGCTGATGTTGTAAAAGGGTCTAGACTTTAACTAGACTCATTTATATAACCTGGGAATAGTTGTTGGATCAGAGGGAAGATCCATCAGAGTGCACTGCCTTCAAGACAGGGTGACTGTAGGTGTCTGGAAACAACTACAAAGAAAGCAGTGAGCATCTAGCAGTGCCTTCCCAGAATAAACTAGCAATCACCATACTTCTGACTCAACTGTACCATCCCTAAATTGAAATCTGTCCCTAATAGATTTTTCTCCCCTGCCCAAATTTTTATATACATAAAATCACTAGCCTCTTGTAGCAAAACATTTGTTTGCTCTACAGAGACCCTTTCTTCCATAGTGCCCCTTTAGTTCTCTGTTATGAAAGATCATTCCTCCTCTCTTTCCTCGTGCATTTGTGATGTACAGGCCTTAGGTAATGCTGAGAAAGGCCACAGGTGCTTTGCAAGGGCAACTGTTTTGGAACGTGCACAAAGCCTTCCTTAGCTGATTAGAACAGATGGACTGGCAGGGCTGCTGTGTTTAACTCTGGGAAATTGCCCTACTGCAGCAAAATCTTTTAGAGATGTTACATTCTTCTTTTTGCACAGTTCAAAACTGATGTTGGCATTGTCTGCACACACAGATCCTCACATCAGTCTAGAGAGTTTAAGTCAAGTTATCAACACCCCATTCTCCCACCCCCCAAAAAACCCAACCAGTGGTACAAATAGAGACCGAAATTGTTTATCCCCTCCTGGGGTCAGAATATTTTGTCAAAGTGGTTCCAGCCTACCAGCTGGAAACTGCCCATTACCAGGACTGGTAAGGTAGAAATTGCCATTTTCTTTACCACAGTCTACAAAACAGAAAGTTTCATGTTACAGGCCTACAAGATTTATTTGACATTTTAATCTATAAATACATGAAGTTTTCACCAGTAAAAGCACAGGCATTTTCTCAGTGGTCATTGCCACAGCTTACATTTTGAACACAAGAACATGTAGTATTGCAGGTGAATAAGCCAACTTTGGTTCTCTTTCTAAGGACCAAGCTCCCTTACTCATTAAACAATGGCTTGCAGAGGACAACAAGGCAGCTGAAGGCCACACTGAATGCTACACTCTGGAAAGCTTGGGACACTGTAGAATTTAATTAGTTTTTTGAAGGCACCTTTTTTGAACATCATCATGTCTTCCGGCAGCCTGGAAAGAACTCTGGCATTTGCACGAGACTCCTTCTTGTCAGTGGCTGCTGCTTTGGGGTTACACTGCTCCAGATTACCAGTCATTGGCACACTGGTGCAGCTAAGGGAACGTGCTGTCTTTTTCTTGCCTTGAACAGATAAATAACTGAATAAAAAAGAGGTTAACTTATGTTTGGTAACATCTTGGCCATCTTCTGGAAAACAGTCATCCAGAGGATCTTCTTGACCTTTCACCTGCTGACTAATCACACATGTACTGGGACTTACTGATAATTTCTTAGGCTGAACTACTGTTTTTCTGGAAGGTGTTTTGTATTTCCCTACATCTAAACAAAGCTGAGGAACATTACTAACGGCATCAGAAGCAGGCTGAACTATTGTAGTGGGGATTCCTGCCCCATCACCAGAATTGATGGAGTCCAACCCGTAATTCTGGCTAATGATTTGGGCTGCAGTGTGCTGAATGATGCTCCAGTCCTGCAGAATATCTTCCCTGGTTGTGAACTGAGATGTCACGGTGAAGCGAATGATGAACTTGTCACGGATGGTTGCTGGAATGAGGAAGAGCCGGCCAGAACTGCTTAGCTCTTTCAGGAGTTTTTCTGTCAGCCAATTGGGACCCTGTTTTAAATATGAATAATTAAAAAATACTATAGTTAGAATTTCCAGTGACTCCAAACATATCTAAGAACTGCAATCACAAATTCTTACACGGAAGTATATTCACAGTTATTAATGTCTGGGAGACATCAGCTGTGGTCAGCTAATTCCAAAGAGATGTGCAAAAGGGACAGTCTTACCTTTAGGCGAAATACAACCAGTCCAAGATGTCTCTTGGCAGGAATTTCAAAGAGTGGGTCACTTTTAACCAAGGATTCAAAGAATTTGGCTGTTTCAGTACCCTATAATTAGGGGGAAAAAAAAGTTATCTATTTGTTTGTCACAAACCCACTGTAAGATGCTAAACTGAGTAGTTAAAAGGAATTCCTTTCCTTACTAGAACACATCATTCCAATGCATGAATAAGAGCAAACAGAAAATTACATCAAAGCTAAGAATTTCAAAGTCTGTCTCTGTGTCTCTGTTTGCCCAAACCCTTGACAATGAACATGAGTAACTGTCCTATAGACAGGGATTTTCTAGAAAGAGGTTTGAAAACAGAATGTGCCTTCTCATACTAGAGTCCTTTTGCACAACCATTGATCCACACTGTGACCCCTCATATTTACACCCCATCAGAGACTTAAGCCTGTACATTTTCATAGTGATGGGTTCAGATATTCATCACAGCCTGCCTCCCAAACAGCTGCCACATGACCTCAAAGATCTCCAGATTATGGCTCAGTAAAGTGCAGAAGGCAGTGTCTGACCAAGTCCCTTTCCATTGTCCAGTGCTGACAAGAAGGGGACTGGAAATGTTTTGTCTACACAGCAAATCTTTACACGTTATTTTAGAGTAAAACCAGCAGGCATCCAGAATTCACGTGCAAACTTTGCGTGTGAGAGGATTTGTTAGTCACCTCTGCATCCCTGAGTTTATTAATCTCACCTACCAAGAACTGAACACAACACATTGGTAATTCACACACCTGTCTGACATGAGCTTGAAGCTTTTTCACCCCAAATGAACGAAGCACAAACCACAGCTTCAGAGAACGGAATCGACGACTCAGTGGGATTTGCCAGTGCTGTGGAAACACAACAGTGCATCAGTGAGTGCAGAAAGAACAGAAAGCAGAGTTCCCCTTCCACTGCTACATCTCTTGCTTCAGGCTCAGGTCAGAAACCTCTCTTGAGATGAATAGTGCCTTATTACTGAAAATCTGCTAAGCTTAGGAAACAGCCATCAAAGAAACACTGTGTCTCCATGTTTTTCAATCATTTGCAAAAATAAGATTTTGGCTATTCCCCTTAATTTATGGCCTAGATATGCTTAGAATTTCAAACTAATTACCAGCTCATAACAACAACTTTTTGCATTTCAGAGCCTAATCAATTTAAGACGTAGCCATTTATACTTTAGGACTGACTAGTGCTCACTTCAGCTCCTGTAATTTCGTGAACATTTTCCCAAAACAGCTATAAACAGCAGGATTTGATACTGGGGTAGACAGTTCCAGACAAAGTAACACCTGCTCCAAGGAAAAGAGTAAGAAAACATGTAAAGAAATATCTCAAGGAAGCTGCACAATCACATGCAGGATCCAATTTTACCACAAGAGGGACACAATATCTTATTTTCTGTCCCTCCCTCTCCCCACTCTAGTGAAAAGCACTATTGATTTCAAGAAAACAATTATCTTTTCAGGACTAGGGTGAGATCATAGCAGAAATAATTGGCAGTGAATATTCCTTTGTATTACTGTACTGAAATCTGCTGTAAGATGTATCTGCAGTGAAATGCCTCTTAGCTCTTCTATGAATACCTCAATCTGAAGAAAAAATGTAATTCATTCTTCTGCTGTTTCAGAGCATGGGTTTTCCATTGCTTACTCCTTTCACTCTTATTACATATCAGAGATACAAGAAATTCAGCCAAAATGGCATCAGTAGGAATTACTTCATCAACACAATACACAGAAATGACCCTTTTCATTAGAAAGGCAAGGCTGGATCTCCATCTGTGTAAAAATCTTAAGTACTTCAATTTGAAAGCAATTTTATAATTAATCTTCATAACCAGGGTATACTACAAAGTTTTGCTATTTTCTCTGCAGCAGGATCTCAGTATAATTTGGCTTATGTAGTAAGACCAGTTATAAGATAAGCATTCTCCAGAATATGAGAGGAATTTCACAGTCTGTTTGAAAATTTTATTGGCAATATAAAATACCAACTTAAATAATAACTTACCATGAAGTCAATTGCAGCTCCTGAATTGGCATGTCTGAGGTAGACAGGGTTAACACTGAAGGTTTGATGTAGCTTGTATTTATCTTTAACCCTATCAATTGTAGAAGGAACAAGATTTAGCTAAATAAGTGCAGAGAAGAACTTTGCCATTTGCATGTTATCCTTTCGGTGTTGTTTGTGCTTTGACTATACTCACCAAAATCCAGTGCAGTCAAAATGGACCATCATCCACTTAGAAGGATTAAAAGTAAAGGAATCTGCATATTCAATTCCATCCAAAAACAATCGAAATTCAGGACATACAAATGCTGTTCCTGCATACGCAGCATCAATGTGAAGCCAGAGCCCCTCAGCATCACCTGTTGGAATTGAGATTGTTGTTATGTAAGGGATATAGGAATCAAAGTGCATGCTGATCTCTCCTCTCTGCAAACCAGGTGCAATGTTTTGGAGGAGGCAGACAAGCAAACCTAGTTTAATTCTAAAGGTGAGAATCCATAATGCCAAAATATAGGATAATGCTGAAACCAGGTGGACTCTGTAACAAAATTCACTATTCTATATTTCATGTGAGTATGTCTTTTTAACATTTGATTTCTTTCACCTGGTCTTTCCTCAGTACCCCCTCAGTTGTACAAAGCCAAAATAAAGACATAGCAACAAGCAAAAAAGGACCCAGAAATAGAAGCCACAATCTGACCCATATGAAAAAGCTCCTCAGGTCTTCAGCAGCTACTGGTCAGAATTTATGCTGGGATAGAATTTGCAACCATGTCAAATTTACCTATGAAATTGGCTGATATAGAGGATGTCCTACCAGAATCTATCTTCAAAACTCGTTTGCTAGATTAAATATTAATGTATCCATCGTACAACACTACCACACAGTCTGTATTTCCTGAATAACCACATTAAAGATTTATCAGTTGGCAAATTTCATCCATCTCGAATAGAAAGTATTTTAGCATCCTAATCTAAATCTTACAGAAATCACTGCAGTCTTGTACTGACTTCAGCCCTCCCTGAGACATGTCTCAAAAAACTCAGCTCTTCTTGGTTTTGGCATGAAAAATGCTAAGAGAATCTTCTAGATACTTTCACAGATCAAAATCAGGAAAAAAAAAGACACTTACAAACTGGACCCAGTTCTGAGAGATTGTCAAAAGCACAGACACCAGTTGTACCCAAAGTGGCACAAACCTAGAAAAAAACAATCCTGTTATAATGGATTTGGCTTTTTTTTAATACATTAATAAATGCAGCACTTTAAAAGTGGGCAGTTTATTGCAGACAGTCGAAACATTTTTTATTATTATTTAATAAAATAGAAATTCTTGTATACATTTGAACCTTCAGCTGATGTATTTTAACAAGAAAATTTTTATATGTAATTTCCTGTTGATATTAAGAATATAACACTATGTCAATATCCCCAACCAGAAAGTTGAACATACAAAGACTGGCAGTAGGCCTCTCTTTCTGTCTTCTGCAATGGCTTTCTTCAAAGTTTCACCTCTGAGGGAAAAGTTCTCATCCACAGGCAGAAATTTTATCTTCACAAGAGAAATCAAGCCAGCCTTTTCTACAGAGGAATGTGCCTTTAAAATAAGAAAAACAGTAAGAACTCAAGCTCTGAGGCTGAACAGTTGTGGTAAGTTATGGCTTTATGAAAAACAGTGGTGGCAAGAAATACAGAGATAATGACCTTACTGTAATCCATATTAATACAAGTCTGAAAGCATCTTCTTTGCGAGTAACTATATGAAATAGTACACTGTAATTCCAAAGAATGCTTCATTTATTTGGGTACTGGTTTCTAAAATAAAAGAATAGGCATCCTCATCTTGTGTTTGGAGGGCCATTTATCAAAACTCAGCCCTTAAAGAAGCCTCTAGAAAAGAATCAACCTCAGTTTATTCCCTCCTCCTTGCTATAAAAAGATAAATCTCCTGAAGAGTGTTTACTTCTGGATAGAGCAAAACACCTTACAAGATAAAGTCCTTTTAGTTATACTAAGAGAGAATGAGCATGAGTGTCTCTCCTGTGGCAGTTTTCCCAGGGAGATATAATTGCTCAGTTCAGGAAGCCAAGGACAGAACAAGTTTGCTGGCAAAAGCCAGCAGTGGAGCCCACAACCAGGAGCAGCATTTAGGTAACAATGCCTTGAGCATGCCTGTCTCTGAGGGGAAGGCAGCTGGGAAGAAACACGAGATGAAGCAGCATGAGATCAGCACCTCGTTCCTGGAGTAAAGCTTTGTGAAAAACAGGAAGGAAGTGCAGAAATCAGTAATGTGAAACAATCTCTTGAGGACTGCCAAGACCCTAAAACCTCGCCTCACAGTGATTTCGTTTCCCCATCTGCAGAAAGCAGCAGCAGGGAACTGGTCCTGCTTGTGAGGCATTCCTGTGTTGCTCTACAGAAATGTGACTTCACATGGCAAAGGCTGAGTGAGAAAACAGAAGCAATTTGTTTTCCTTGGAATCATAAGAACCTACTTGATCAGAGGCATAAGCGATGAGGCGAGAATTGAGCGAGGACTCATCAGTGTCTGGCTCAGAAACCTTCATCTCCAGAATTTTGTTCTTCCTTGCTGCCAGCAGTGCAACCAAGGTTGATTCACTCACAGTGCTCTGTAAAGACATTGCTCATTTACTGCATCTGCTACTTCATTGCTAATTTGCCAGGGATCTGCTGAAATCAGTGAAGTGTCCACCTCCTCTTTTATTCCCACTCCTGCTTTTCCCTGGTGCAGTGGAGAGTCATTAGCTGAGGAGCAGCTCTCTGGGCCAGCAACACAAAAACAAAGCCTTTTCACTGCTGTATATTTTAACGTGCAGCACCGAGTTCTGGGGAGAAAATAAACCATGTTTTCCTTTTGTTCTGCAGATAAAAGGTAGTATTTCCCATAAAATTACAAACATGATCAAAGCCCCTTATAATAACAAAGACGGAGCACTGATTTCAGGAACTCTTGCTTACACCTTCTGGGAGGAGGTAACGGTTCAGGCCTTGATCTTGCACCTCTCAGAACAAAAACCAGACATGAGAAAAAGGAAAATAATTTCTTGTGTGGCTAAGGACTGTGGCAGAAGGATAGTGACAAGGATTCCTTCTCCAATTATGTAAGAATCACTTTAGTGCAAAATTTGGTGATGTGAAACAGATTGAAGAAATGAAATCTGACTCATTTATCCCTAAAAAGACCACAATACCTGCTGTTTGTCCACAACACAGCACTAAAAGCAGTAGCTGTTTCTATTCTATAATCTTCCACATTTAATACTACAATTTGGGAAAATAATGCCAAATTGGGATTCAGACCCATATAGAAAATTCTGTTGGTTTTGTCTCTAGGAAAACTATCACCCAGAGAGAAATTAACTTGAAAACAAAATGTTGATGAGGTCATCTCTAATCTTCCCTACCTGTAATACTCCTCCGCCCACACTCTCGGGATGGTGGTGCAGGAATTTATCTGGAAGGCCCAGCATTTTAGCCAACCAATCCATCACATTCATTTCCAGTTCTGTACAGGCTGGGCTGGAAGCCTAGAAAAAATTTAAAAAGGAGAATCAGGCTGTAATTCACCCTGGGCACTGATCCCTCATCCAACTGAGAGCTGAGAGAGGCAATGACCAAATCTGATACAGCTACATGGAGACCACACCCACCAATTTCTTACAGGTTTGTGAGCTTCTACTTTCTTACACAGTCACACATCTAAAAATCTGGGCGACTTTGGCACTGGGGAAAACACTGGCTTCAGAAACTACTGCAGTGTGCAGAATCACAAGCAAGTAATGGTCTGTAGCTGCTGCAGGAAGATACAAAATGTGCATCTACTCTGGCCCAGGCGATCAAACAATTACTTTCAGAAGAGGAAAAATAGGAAGTGTGTTCTCTCAAAGGAGCAGGAGAACTGGAATGGAGCCCAATCTAGTCTGCAGTCATGGATGGTGGCTGCTCTATTGCTTACACTGCTTGTGTAATAGTCTTGGCACTGAGACTAGATGACAAGTAACAATGCTCACAGTGGGATATGCAAAGAATTTGAAAAAACATTTCTAGTATATTTTCTTCATTCATCTCTTACTATTAGGTAATGCTTGTTCTTATATGTTTTGGATTTATTTAATAAGTGACAAGTTTCATTTATGCAACAACATACAGTTGGTTAAAACAAATAATTATACTGACTCAGAGAACAAGAAAGAATGACTATGGCCTGCTCTTGCATATTACACACAGGAGAGAAATGTCTAAAATAGCCCCCAAAATTTACCCATGTGAATCCCAAGCAGTTAATTGCGTCAGCCAACATATCTCCAAGGAGTGAAGGCCAGGAAGTCAGAGCTGGAAAGTAGGCATGCATGTGTGGACTTTGCCAATGGACTACCTAGAACAGAATTATGTAGAAATGTGAAAATGTCACAAAACTTTGCATGAGATGTAGTGATTAGTACCTGTTTAAAGTGAGAGAAAAGATTACAGCAACATAATACATTCAACTTTGCATCTGCTGGCAGAGAGCTGCAAAGATAATATCAACAGGGGAGCAGCACTAGCAGATGATAACACTGCATTATTAATAGATAAATTGCAAATAACAGCACAAGCATTTATCTGAATTGAACAGGCAGAAAAAGATTCTGAACAGGAAAGAATGTTGTGCCATGTTTGAAAGACCAGAGTCAGAAAGATTCATCAGATTATTTATCTTTATAAAGGGAATCCTTGCAACAAAGTTGCTCATTTTGTCAAACAATGACTTGCCTTTAGCTACATACAGCAATTTTCAACTATATAAACCCTTCTATACACATGAAGGAGTTTGTGTGGGGGACACCAGCATAAGTACATGTAATCTGATTGTCTCCCCTACATCAGATCAAGTTCCTGCAAACATCTGTAAAAAAAATTGAGAATAGACTTTGAAAAAGCTTCTTACATAGAACATGCAATTTGGTAATATGAATTCCCTTAGCAGAACCTGCAGTATTTATGTACAAGAGAAAGTGGACTTTTACATTCAAAGCACAGGAGACAAGCCTTGTATGTACATGAAGTTGGGCAAGAGTTGTTTCCCCTTGCTGTGTTGAGTTTCCACAAATCTGAAATTAAGATTAAATGGTTCAGCAGGCAGAGGCATTATGATGCTAATGATTTTCTCATACTGGTGAATTTTACCTATAAGCAAATATGACTTATATACAAAGTAGTTTAAAAATACACTCACAATCTAACCCCTAAAATTACAGTTAGGAACACAACTGTGGACATAACATCTACAAGATTTATGCTACATTTTTGAGTACTTTACTTATTTAGAACAATGTTCTGCAGAACCTGTGCACTCCCAGGATTTAGTGTTCACCCTAGGTAGTAATGGCTTTTTCCTGTTATGATTATACTTTATTTCTTACCCCTGGCATAATAATCTTCTCTATATCTCCAAAGATGCTGTCCCAGCTGTCTGGGTCCATGGGGGCAGAGTCTGGCAGCTGGGCTCTCATGTAACCTGGCTGCACATCAGGAGTCACCCGTCTCTCTCTCACGTTGCTCAGGTACTGGCAAATGTAATCCACCATCTCTTTCCCTGGAAGAGGAAAACCAGTGTTTTCAATTATGGAAACACTAACTAGCAGTACCAGCACTCCACACAATCTGTCCTTAGCATTGGAATACTGCTCCCAGCTCCTCCCTCCTACACCCTACTTGTCCCATCTAATAATGTTCTAAAACATTCACAGGTTCACAGGTTTTTTTTCAGTGTCATCATTGAATAGTCCAAATGTACCTTTAAAACACAATCATGGCACAAGTTCAGTTTGTTTGGTTACGGAAAGGTTAGACTTTCTTGCCTACAAATTAACTGAAACTGCATTTCACGGGAATTAAATTTTCATAATGTCCTACACTTCCTTGTCATTATAGCAAAGCCCCTTTTGCATCCTCTGAAATCAGCTGCATAGCTCCACACCTTTTCTCCACTTTTTAAGGCAATCTCCTGCAGCCCTGGAACCAAAATTGGCTCTCTATCTCCAGAACTGTCCAAGTACCACAGCAGTCTCCGGGTGTCAGCCAGTGAAGTGCTACTGTGCATAACCCCTTAGCACTAGTTTATTCAGAATTACAGTTTTGCAGCTTTCCCACAGCATCTTAGATGGAAGACCAAAAAGGCTAAGTTACCCACAGACTCCAAATCCATTAATTTAAACTCAACCCTGGGACACATCTTTGCCTCAGTCTCAGCAGACTTAAGTCTCAAGGACAAGCACACAAATAGAGTATAGAGCCCATCCTAATTTTGGGTATCCCTCACAGCCCTACAACAGCTGATCTCCATGAGCAAATGTTACCCATTTGCAAGGGCCACGGATCACTCACCTCTCTGTCGGTACTCCTCAGGCTCCATACTGATTCCTCAGGAATGCACCTCTTCAGACCTGGCCCACAACCTCTTGGGAGCTGTGGTCAGTTTGGTCTGGTGCCTTGCCAGCTGCTTCCCCCTTTATAGCTCCCTTTATCTCTCAGACTCACACATTCTGGAAAAGGTTTAACAGGCAGGCTATTGGTGAGTGTTTATCTAACTCCTCCCAGCTGAGGGTTTGTACAATCTCTCATGTTCTCATCTGTGCTCTTTTGATGTGTAAGATAGTGTATCACTAAGAGGAGCTGCCTCTGCACTTTCCCATTTTCTATCAACCTTTCAGAAGTCTCACAGTAATTCATGCCATGAATATAAGGCACATTACCATGAGACTTGTGGGAGAGAAAAAGCTCAAGAGCTTTCAAACCAAATAAAAGCTAGCAGATGTTATACCAGCACACCCAGCCACTGCGCTAGCAGTAGCCATTAAAACAAGGTACCAGCACAGAACAAATTTCACATGGGAGACAGGGACTTTTCCTAAGAATTGTTTTGCGAACTCTTCTATTTTCCCAAAAAAAAAAGAGTATACCTACATCCCCCCAAGTTTTCAGTCCTTATGCTGTCAGTCCCATGCTGCTGGAAGGAAAGGCTTCAGCTATTGCCAGTTCTAGAACTATATCAAGCAGCAATGATCCTCTTCATGGATTCCTGCCTTGCAGATCAGAGCAGGTTACACTAAGCAGGGTGATGGTCCTCCGTGGATATCACCCAGAATTCCTCCAAGTCCTCCACCTGGATTGTTCTCAGTTTGAAAGAACAGCCTTATAGATTGCCTCTTGTTCCAGTTTTAGGACCTGAAAACACATCCTGACCTCTCTCTGGCAGCACAATCTTTGACACTACTCAATGTTGAATCCTCACCCATCTTCACTTGCTCTACACGGCACCAGGCAGCTCTGGGAAAAGAGAGGTAGGACTTGTGGACTAAGCACCAGAAATTATTTCCTACACAAAATATTCTCGCCTATTTTTGCCATACCCATGGCTCCTGCTTGGGGCTGGCCCTGCTGGAGACAGGAAGCCAGGCTAGGCAGACCCTGTGTCTGATACCTGACACAGTTTTGCTGTTCTCTCACAGGACAGGCTGCCAGGGCAGCTTTGATTCTCTGCCCAGGTACTCTAATGCAGCACAACCACTCACACAGTTCTAGGAAGTTTTCACATTGTTCTCAGAGCACACTGTCTACAGAACAGTGTGAAATCTTTCCTAGTTTCTGCTGCAAGATACTGGGGAAGGAACTGTTTCATAGATATGAGAAAAGATGCCCTGACACATACACATCAGATTAATGTACTGAAATAAAAAAACCCAAATTGTAAAAAGGCATTGAGAGAAGTGCAAAAAAACTACTATATGCATATTGATCTGTTTTATCTCATATTGCTCTGGAAGCATTAGGAAAAAAGTAACAAGCTACCCACATGTTTAATAGGAATTTGTGAACATCTCTTGGCTGTACTGTAAAATGATCCCATAAAGGGGAACAAGCTAAGAAGGGACAGGCATCAAGCACAGGACCAGCTCAAAATGAGCCCAAAGTTCTCAAAAACTCTAATTTTAGCTCATTACAAGTGATTAATATGCTAATATATATGGACGTGTTCAAAGAAACAGATGGTAGCTAACTACGTTTATGTTTTTAATTTGGAACAGCAAATAAGGAAGAGTATTTTTAACAATGTTTTCAGATCTAAACTATATGATAAATATTTCACGTAACATATACCCTCACTTCAGCTGAAAGGTGACGGTTTCATTGGGTTGATCTCTTGTTCTGTGCAGAAGAGAACAAACAGCAGGTCCTGTTCGGAACTAAAATAAAATAGCTGATAATGGATTACAGGTAGGGTAAATATTGCTGGTGATAAATAAGGTTTTGTTACAGCTACACTGCACTCAGAAGGGTTTTGTTATGGACAATGAGAAATAGAATATTTGCTCACAGGAAACACAATGAATAGAAAAGGTTCATTTCATTGTTTGCTGCCAACATCTGCTGTCACAACCGTGGGAAACTCTCCACTTGGATGTGAACGTTGCCACTATCACCACTCAAACACTGCCACTCTTATCATTATTAAGAAATCATAGAGATTACACTGTTGTTAAATTTGTGGGATGTGAGGACACAAACATTATTTTGATCACAAAATAATCAATTGGAGCAATGCCTAAGCAGCACATTTCCCTTGGCTAACTGGTTCCTCAATCTGCTAATGACATAATGGATAGTTCCTGAAATAAATTCCTAAAATAGAGCAATTTCCAGTTAACCACTTCACAAGGTTTGCTTCAAGTCCTAGTACTGGCATGATGATGTCCTTGAAAGTAAATCTTCTAAAACCCATCATCATAGATTTCCCATTTTTATCTTTTGAATATTTTTAGATCGAATTTGCCAATCAAAATCAAATTTACCAAACATATAACAATATGAAGATATTTAGAATTTTTCTGAACTGCCAAATCTATAAACCCAAGTCAGTTTTGACCAGTTTGACAAAGTTTTGTACAGCACAATGCAATCCCTTCCCCATCTATCCCTCCCTCCTACCATTTAAGGCCATTCTATACCCGAAAGAGTTTTTTCATGTTTTTCCAGATGCCTAACACAGAACAGCCTTGACCCTCTCATTCAAACACAAACCAAATGAATTGATTCTACACTATATATATGTGGAAAAGATATTTAATTGTAAAATAGAAAAAGTAGGCCAGAGTACAGTTTTAAGGGTAATTCTTCCGTGTACAGTATAGATAAACCAGACTTTTTGCTTAAGTTTATATAAACAATTCCATAAAAGCAGTGAACATGGAACAACAAAGCAAAGCACAAAGAGTTTTATCTTACAAAAAACGGATCTGCACAGTAGTTCAAAATTTAATGTAACACAGCACTGAACAATCTTAAGGCAGCTCAGTCTAAGCACAGGACTAGAAGCCAGGAACTCCTGAGATCCATTCCCAGGTGACCACAGGTTCACACGGTGTTAAGCCAGTCATTTAACACTCCCTCATGTTGCACTTAAACCAGTTATAAAATTGAGACAGTAACACTCACTTACCTGCCTCAGGCAGTGCAGTAAGGGTTCTTTAAAAGATTTAAAAATGCTCTGAAGATGTAACGTGCCATATAAATTTTAAGCATAATAGATCACTGCACAGACACACACAAACACAGTATCACAGTGAGGAACAATGATGTTGGGTAGGAAGAGCATCACTACAACATAAAAAAAAATTACTTTTGTAATTTTTTGTCCAATTGTGTAATTAAAATGCAAAAGTCCATTAAAAAAATGTATCACTGAAGTAATTTCAAGGCTATTGGGGAAAATAGGTCGATAGGGATATTCTAAAATAGCTACTATTTGTGTTCCAGTGGAGACGTTCTTTTCTACTCCTTACTGAACTTTGAAATGTTTGTACAGGAAAATTGTAAGACACACGAAATGAAGTTTCAATGCCTCCACTACCAAATTTTGCCTCTTAATATGTAAATTAGGATACTTTTTTGTTCTTCTTAATTACAAATTACATTCTTCCAAGAAATATACCATCCACAATAAAACTGGCTGCTAGCTTACTTCAAATGACCTATAGGCTAAACGTTTTTCTCATAATTTTTCTCATCTTTGCTGAAAAATACCTATGCAAGATGTATGTGTAGAAATTATAAAAACATGCAGCATATGTACAAACTGAAAAGTTTAAAAAATATTAGCTTCATATACATGTAAATCTACTTGGATATATCTGAAATTAAATATAAAAATTTCACCACCTAAAATAAAAAAAAAACCCAAAAATGGTTTTCAGAGAATCTGAGACAACTACTTAAAGCTGTACAAAGATTTCCACCTGGAAATGTCTTATTCAGAGAAGTTGAGTTGTTATCATGTAGAAATAACTGTTAATTAATTTTGTCACATAATCAAATTTCAAATTGTCAGCTTAAATCAACATCACCCTTAAAACTGTTCTGTTTTTCAGAAGTTAGATTCATACTAAAATCAAAAATTTCACAAAAACATTGGCTTTTCGTGTTTCTGGATCCCTTCAAAAAGATTTATCAACTCATTTTGAAACTGTAAAAAAACCAACTATTTACAGTATTTAATTTTAAATACTTTTCACAATTTCTAAATTCAGAGTTTTTATGTTACAAGAAATTAATCAGAGCTCACGGCTTAAGTCCAGTTATCAACTTGTAGCATCTTCTCTATCATGAAATCCCATGGCTGTACCTATATACTGTACAGTTCAAGATTGTACTGCAGGTTTTTGAAAGTAACAGGCTTTGCAGTGTGTTCATTTTTTATTAAACAGCTTCCTTATTAGTCTGGAGGCGGTTCATTGCCTCTAACTTCTGCCGATAGGCCTCTGCTTCTTGTTCCTTCTTTAGAAGCTGCTGACGGTATTTTTGTGCTTCTCTGTTTGCCTCATCCAGCTGTTTCTGAAGAGTTTCTCTTTCCTATTAGAAACAGAACCAGCAATATTTTGTCAAATAAGTATCAAATACAAGCTAAAACGGCAAATACTTTTCCTTTACATGCAGTTCAAGTGTTAGGGTATCATGGAGAAGCTGTTCAGTTCTTATTCAGGCAAACCTGTATGAATGCTGCTGTGCAAATCAGACCCAAATTACCAACCAGGCAACTCCCCACACAGGGCTGCAAGTGTGGAGAGGGTAAACCTGAGCCTGCTGAGCTGCAAAGGTAGCACCAAGTCTTCACCAAAAAAGAGCTACATGGAAAAAGTGGAAGTGTGGTAATTAAATACTAACAGAATACATTAACATTTCTCCAATTATTCAATCGAACAGGCTTGTCCCTTGCTGTTGTACTTCTAATCCGACAGTAAAAATGACAAACTGCTGCCTATCAGCCACCTGCACTGGAGAGTGTCAGGTGCCCTCTGACCAAAGCACAAACCTAACTGCTTTCTACACAGGGATTGGTACTCTGCAATCCAGAGGTCTGATTAGGACACCATATCTTTAATGAATTAACAGGCAATTAGCCAGATAACCTTTTTTTCCTTTTAAAAGCAGCTAGTAAAGAAATCCTTAAGTAACTGCAGAAATCCTGCATACAAGTTTGTTGGGGGTGGATGTAAAATGGTTTCCAAGCAAAATTATACAGGAAATACCACTTCCTCTGAAGCTGCCTCAGGAATTAAGGAGAATGCATTTCCATCTCCAGTGATGTGGGTACTGTCATTTTGTCTGATGTTGCTCTGAGCCCAATTGAAAAAGCAATTTGCTGGGAAATAGTTTTGTTTTGATCAAACATTCAATCAAATACCATTTCATTGAAGTGCATCATACTTTTATGACTAAGGTAGTATTGGATTTAAAATCATTCTTTCCACTGTAGTTGTTAAGTAGGAACAGTAAGGAAGGTTGCCAGAGAAACGAACTATCTCCCAGAAAAATGACTTCTCAAAAAACAGAAGTCCAGTGGAAAAAAGTTGTCTTTCCACCACATTCCCATCCCAGCAGTTCAGTATCACATTCCCATTTCATACCTCTAACAGTTGTTAGAAGTTTCAGCCCACCACACTCCCATAAGAACCCCTATTCTTCATCTTTGATGCACTCACATATTTTCATGGTCAGAAAAATACAAAATACTCTGCCTCCCTTCTACTTGCTACTGTTCTCAGTACTTGTCACAGTCACATTTAGCAGTCACATGTCAGCTGAATGTGCTCAAATACAGTCAGATCATTGCTAACAGCAGCACCTCAACAGCAAAAACAACAGGTGAAGGAAATGTTATTAACAGGCTATACAAAGACTAGCTAGAACACAGAACAAACTCCAGTAAGTGCAACTTGATTTTCTAAGGAGCTTTAAGAGCTGAAGGCAGCATGCTAGGCTTTGCTTCATTTGGAGCACATACTAATAAAATGAGAGCTCATCTGATTTTGCTTACTTATTTGAAAAGGAAGTTCAGCTTCCACCTCTGAAAATCTGGATTTTGATTTTAAGGCAACCTTATGGATGGTCAGCCCATGTAGCAACTAGCCTGACATATGCCAAATGAACAGCAGAACCTCCACCTCAGACAGTCTGAAACACTGAGCAGCACCAGCCAAAATGTACTGCTATTTCCAAAAGTTATCTCTGTAGTATGAGGGGACCAACAGCTTCATGGATTAGAGCCTTGGCAAACAGAGCTATGAGAAATTCCCAGGGAATTAGTCAAAATAGTTGATCCTTCCATATGCAGAAAGCAGCCTTTCCTTTTTAAGGGCTGGGATGTATGGAGCTGGGCATTATCTATCCCATGAACTGGTCTCATAAAAACCATCAAAAACCTAATACTGTCAAGACGCAAAGCTGCTCTATCTAATGACCTGCAAAGAAATAAAAACCACTGGTAGTTCACTGGCAAGAAGTCCTGTGGAGCATTACAAACAGCAAGAGGCTATCACTGCCATGGAATGTGCAAACATTTGGGGATGGAATCACTGCTGTGGAGTGGGCACACAGCAAACATTTGGAGGTGGAGAGGTTCTTGAACATTTTAAGAGTGTTTCCCACAGAAGACAGAACTAGAGCTGTGTACCCAAAAGTAGTACAGCACATTAAGGAATGGGTAAGAAAAAGCCCAGGAAAAACCCCAAGTCTCCATGGCTTGGCCAGAAGATAGAACTAGTATCTAGTACTAGACACACTAGCAATTCAATGTATCTAGATTAGTCCGGCAGCTAACAGGTGGAGTTTTTAGACTGTCACAGTCCCAGCAGACAGAAGGAGTTAAGGGGATGAAAACAACTTTTCCGTGTGACTAGGCAGTGGGAAGAACCCAATGCTTCTGGAGAAGCAACACATCTGTACTGTGGACTCAATGGTCAAAACTGGTTCTCTAACTCTGACATCTACAATAGGGAGGACTGTATTTCATCTACCAATTTAATCAAACCCAGAAAGTGTTCTTGGGACATTCTTTAGAACACAATCAGAAGTGTTCTAGAGATCTGAAGTCCTTTTGTATCACCCACCCAGATAAAAATCAAACTAGCGGATGCTCAGTGCTCTACAGAGATCTTCCATTTTACAGGGAATTTTCTTCATTACATGTAACTTTCCATTGATAATAGGAACATCTACAACTAAAATAACCAACCACAAAAAACAACACAAAGACAGAGGATATGAATCCATGAATATAATTAGTTTACAATTATGATTTTTTTTTTAGTCTAATCAAATGATTGTCCTGGTCCTAATATGTGTTACCTTTCAAACATGCAACATGGGAGAAACAGTCAAATTAAAAAATGGAAATAAAGATCGTATGTTAATGAATTATGCATGAAAATGAAAAACAGAGTATCTGTGTGACAGGGATTTTTTGCTGCCATCCCATGTTTGAAATATCAAACTGCTTAGGAAAACTGCTGTCACTCTTCAAAACGAGCTGAAATGTTTTAACTTAACAGACCCAGAAGAGAAAATTTAAAGACACCACTACAGCTTTAGTTGTTCCACAATACTTGCACAGGAAAGTTTGCCACCTCACATGGATGGGAGGATTTTCAACTACAAAAACTTTCCAACTACAGTAAACTGTTCACACACTATGAACTTAAAACAGCTGAAAAAAGTATTCAGCCTAGAATCAACTCTTTATAATGAATTAGCGTGAGGCAAAGAAAACAATAAATGTTTTCTGTATTTCCACATTCTAAAATATTTTTAAAATATTTTAATGAGGGAAGAGGTCCCATTCTCTCCAAATTTAAATATCTAGCACAGTCTGTGATGAAGAAATTTGAAGTGAACCAACTTTGTGTGCAGCTCTTTAATGCCACAGCTGCCAAGGTAAGGTAGCACCCTACCCCTGTGAACCACAAGGCCCCTAAAGTCAACTGGCCTTCACACAGTGGCAGAGGTCTGCACGTGCATTTCCAGTTGTGCAGGCAGGGACTAGAAAGTCATCAAAACTTCCACTTAAAAGGAACAGACCAAGTAACTCATCTAAACCAACTTCTTTCAATATCTGCTAAATATGTTTAACATATATACATAAAACTGGTAATCCCCTTGAAAGAATTATTGGTATTGTTATACCAATTATCTATAACTAGGAACAGGTCAATTTATCCCTTAACCAATCTGGATTTTTAAAAAAAATCATTAAACAGAATCAATAAGATACTTAAGGAAATGTAATTTCCTTTATGAATAATTCAGGCAGATTTTTAAAAGTGTGAAGAAAAGAAATGCTTTTATTGTAACAGTCATACACTTTAAAAAATGCAGCAAGAAAATTTCAACTGTCAGGATAATCTGTAATGACCACAAAGCTGCAAAGGCCAAAAGTATTTGACGCAACAACTTAGGGACACAAAAAGCAGCAAATGATGAGAGGTGGTAATTATTGTTATTAGACACGGATAACATATAGCACATACTGTATAACAAAAGGTATTCAATTAGGCACAATCTGATAACATGAACAAAAGTTGGAGAATACAACCTTTGATAAATGAAGTATCATGGAGCTGACAACATGAGAACTTACAGTCTAGTCAAAGCAGACAGCAATTTTCATAAACTTTTGACCCAAACTGGTCAGTACAGTTAAAAGTAACAGGAAAAGGAATGAGATGGTTGAACTTTTGTGGATAGCATTAAAAAAAGCTACAATTTTAAACTGAACAGCTACAGTATAAATACATTTATATTTGTCATATAAAAAGGAAAGCGCTCTCAACATTTTTAAGTCTTCTGCAGTATAGTTTTTAAAAAACCAGTGGTGCAAAGTTGTGTAATAATAAATTGCTTCAGAATTAAAAAAAAGAGGTGGGGGACACCACACAGATAAAAATTAACAAACACAGAATCTTACTGTTTCACACTTCCATCAGCAGTTATCTAGATACCGTGAATGGAAAGGAAACTTTGCTAAAAATCATCTCACAATCATGAATCATGTGGCTGTAACAGAAAGATGAGGGTACACTGCTCTCATTCACTCCTAGTGGAA
Organism: Prinia subflava; assembly: GCF_021018805.1. Lineage (NCBI taxonomy): Eukaryota > Metazoa > Chordata > Aves > Passeriformes > Cisticolidae > Prinia > Prinia subflava. Next base: position 9,862,907 of record NC_086261.1, read on the forward strand.
AGAGTCAAGTCACTCGATAACGTATCAGCACCCAGTTTTAAAAAACAGCTACTGATCTTGAAGAAAAAAAAACAAACAAACAAAAATGTTCTCATATACTTAAACAAATGTCACTTTTACATGCATGACCACAGGATCATGCAAGCAGCCCTCCTATTTTCTTTTTACAACAACTTTGTAAAAGATGAATTTCAGTTACAGGAGAGACTGAACAAGTTAAATGTTTCACACACTTCATTCTGTGATAACACAGAAATTAACCTCTTGAACAATACAAAAACCACAACCAGATACTCAGTCCTGAACACTGTTCAACACAGATCATGTAATATACTCCTTACTTCTATTTCTGCAGACTCCACACGATTTTCAACAATCTCAATGCACTGTCTCTTCACTGGCGGTTCTTCACTTATCACAGTTTCTTCAGCAATATCTGTTGCTGGGACTGTTAATACTGAAAATGAATTTGTTCATGTAAATACATTTACTCTGAATAATATTTGCATGATATAAAACTCATATTATTTAATTTTATTAAGAGCAAAAAATGCAGATACTTTTGCTTGTGAAAACATCTATATAATAAAGTGCATGATAAGCTTAGTGAAAATCTACTAAAAACTGCAGTTGCTTGTATGCTACTAAAGAACTTTAAAATTCTTCATGGTTGAGGTCTACAGTAATTAGCTCTGGAATACCACTGCCATTTTTCACAGAGTAAACAGATATGGCAGAGAACTACAGCAGAGTCACCAGTCTGTCAACTCTAACTTCTGTAGCAGACCATTTATATAATGTTTCTTAAATAACTACAAAATACAAACCTTGCTTTTGTTTTGATTAACACACCTTAAGTAATCTAAAAATCCAGTAGTTATTAGCCATGAGTAAGAAAAACAGGGTTCTCAGTAGTGTCATATTCTAATTCCTCATGCAGCCATCTGACAAATGTGACTGTCACCTCAGTTACTATCTACACCCACTCACTCAGAATGATAACAAGGTGTACTAGTTCAGGCAGACCGTGAACCAAATAATGTCTCCTGTGTACAACTCCTCAAGCTTCACTCTGGGAGTCCTCACAAAGAAACCAGAGAAAGGATCGTTTCTATCTAAATAGTGGCAGAGCATCTTTAAAAGAAACCACGCAAAGCATACACATCACAAAATAGGATTTATCACACTAGCAACTTCTACAAAGTACATATGACCCCCAAAAAATGTTGCATCACTCTGGTTTCACTAGTTCTGTCAGTGGTGCTCTAAAACTTCAGGCATGTGAGACCTGACCATTTGTCAGGTCAGTGTGTCAGTGTACTGACACTCCACAGGACTTGCACAGATTGCTTCACGCATCAGATTTCTAAATCCAAGCCTCACCTCCCCACAGTACTTCCAGCAAAGCAACAGCATAAGAATTAGAAGAAGGTTTTTGGTTTACTCCATCTTCTAATTTTTGTAACAAGTTTGCAAAAATCAAACTTACTGAAGGCAAAGCAAGTAGTTATCACTTTTAAACGTCCTGTTTATTCCACAGTTTAGTAACTCTTCTATTCTCTCTCCTAAAGCAGAGGCTCAGCTGACATGTTAACCCTGTGAAGTGCAGTCTTGTGTCTGAGCCTTCTCTAATATAAGAATTCATAGATGGTCCAAGCTATTTGCACCTATAAAGTCATTATTATTACTGTAGCTAAAACAGTTCCCCAAGCTGGAATCATGAACATGTGCACTCACCTTGCTGCCCATCTGGCATGGTCACAATGATGGGCTGCCCTATGCCACTGGTTGGAATGGAATGCAGGTTACCCAGCTGGATGCCGTCTGTGACTATGGTAATAACCTGCTGGCCTCCAGAGCTGACCACCTGCTGAATGGCCCCATCCACAGACTCTGCAGTCACAACTTCTTCTGTGGCCACAACTAGCAACAGATTAGTAAAGGAATTAAGTCAATTTATAAATGAAGCTTTTATGATTTCAAGTGCATTTTGGTATCACTGAGAAAAAATCTCTTCCATGGCTTTCAAAACCTGACCCCCTGATGAACACTTCACTATGTGTTGTATTTTAAATAGAGTCTTTCATCAGGCCAACATAAAGCACTCACATTTTGACAATACATGCAGTACCATCCCTGCTCAATATAATATTGATATACCACACTCAAAATTGATACTTTGGGTTCAGTGTTAACAGTTCAGCAAGAACAGGAGCTTCTTTTAAGAACACAAGGAACTTCTGCATTGTACACAAGCTGAAGTTATACTAATAGCAGAATAAAAAAAAATAAACTTGAAATACTACCTTGAAGCTACTTCTCAACCAATGCCTTGCCTCTGTACTTCAGGACCCAGCGCAGATTTCTCTACTTAATGTAATGGTCTTCAACATGGGAACAGACTAAAGGACCCTGAGAGAATCTTAAAGTGTTTGTCTGTACTCCATGAGTACTTCAAACACAACTTTATTTCTTATACAAAGTATGGAACGAGACTAAAGGAAAAGTTCTGCAGAGCTGACATTTTTACACCTTTGAAAGATAAAGCTTAAGAAGTAAAACAAACCTTGTATGTATATAATTTCATAGGTAAAAGTGAATAATTCCAGCTCAACTATCCATTTCAAATTCACGATTCAATAATGAGTAAAAGCAGGGAACTCTCACAGCTCTGTATCACTTCTACAAAGGAAGGTAGGACAAGGAAAGCCCCCATTCAGAACTACAGCACATACCCCAGCTTGCACTGTATGCTGCAAATGGGGTATTGCGCTACCATCCTTCCTTTTTTAAAACAACAAGGCACTGAGACAAAGAGGAACATCACTGCTAGCACAATCAAGGAAATTCAAGAACACTAGCTCTGTATTTTATTTTCAATTTATCAGGGTAAAAGCAAAGCCTTTGATTTAAATAACAGACATTAGAGTGCTCTCTATCTACAGAGATGAAATTAAAACCCTATAGACCGTGTTGTGATGTTCAAGATGACAGAAGGTAGATAAAACTCTGAAGCTTTCATCTTTTAAGTTAATTACAATATAACATACACAGAAAAATCACTCTGTAGTTGAAATAATGACTGCAGACATTGTCTTCTCAAGATCTTTATGTTTAGAGATCACTGTCCTGTATCACTGCTTAAATATCCACAGAGTGTTTATTCAGGAAACCAAAACAGCAACTCCCACATGAATAAGTGGTGCTGTATTGAACTTGATCTGGCTTCCAAGTACAGGCTCAGCAGTAAGAAAGACCACTGTCAAAAAAAAGTCCAAATTGCAAGTGCCAGTACTAGGTGCTGTGGCAAACAGCTCTGATCTTTCAGTGTCAAACTCAGTGTTGGGTTTTAGTTCTGGAAGGAAACATTGCTAGAACTTCTTCAAACCTTGAAAGAAAGGGAAGATTTTGTCTAAAAAGAAGCTACTCTATATAAAAATAGCCCCATAAATATGGTTATTATTCCTTCCTTGCTCTCCTTCCGTATCTATACCCACAGAATCGTTACTTACCACACTTCTTCATGTGCTAAAGGAAACTTGAAATTATGTACGTTAAATTTACTAAATTAGTTAAAATGACTTAGCTTTCTAACCTGGTGTTTCTGAAGAATTAGACAGTGGAGCTGATGCTTCTGCTAAAGCTGCCAACGTAGCTAATACTGATGTTGATGAATTTCCAAACTGTACAGCAGACACTCCTGTTTCATCTAGAAGAATGAAAAAGAATTAGCTGATAAATTTAAAACCAGTGAAGTCCCCTTTTCTATTTTTATTGCACTGAAACTTCTAGCACATACTTAATTTTCAGCAGCACTCCGCTGAACCAAAGTGCTATTCTGAAGTGAAGTTTTTTAAGCAAATAGAACTTGTGACAATTTATGTCTGTGAAGATTGCTGTTTTAGTTATGTACATATTTACAACACACAAAAAACACTGACGAGGAATATGGTAACTATTTTTAACACTCTTTTTCCTCAAATCTTTTCACTAAATGGGGAAAATCAGTGAAAGTACAAAATCCCAGAAGCTATCCTTCAGACATCTAAATACCTGCTGCATAGGATGTATTTGCAGGAGATACCAGACCTGTTAGGTTCACCACCCCTCCAGGTCCAATGATGAACTGCGGTGTGGCCGCGTGTATCGTCACAGTGTCCGGGCTCTCGGGGTTCGTGTTGATTTGGTTCTGCATTGCAATCTGCGACACAAAGGCAACAACATCATTCCCACTGCAGCTACAAGGGAGCTGCTGACCTTGGGTAAGAGCTGCAATTCTTGCACACTTCACACAAACAAGGAGGAACTCCTGCATTATACCCATGCAATACACATGCATCTTGTCCTATCTCCAAGCACATAAGAAACTTTTTTTTTTTGTTTGAAATCTGAAGACAGAAAGTCTGTTGGAGTGAGAGTTAAACAACACACCACTGCTTCTCCCTACCAGGTATTGTAAACAAAGAGGACAAGGCTTTTTTGCTGATATGCAATCTCACTTATCTAAAAGAGAAGTCTAAAGAACCAAGACTGCTGGGGCAGACACATGTCATGAAAAGCTGCTCTGACAGTTTTGCAATTGCCATGAAATGTACACGGCAGTCTTTTTCTCTTGCTGTGAATTATTACTAACTTCTGTTTACTACAGCCTTTCTGCAATCAGGAGGAGGCTAAAGGAACAAACCAGAAGTTCAGACATTTAAAGACACAGGGAGACTACAGATTTATACAGTGGCATAATGATATTTTTCATTTGCTTTGCATTCTTTTCTCAGTAAGACTTATCACTTTATTTGCCTTTAACAACACTATTGAACAGTGAGCATACATTTCCATGGAATTATCTACTATAATCGATTCTCCAACAATTCAATCTTAGCTTTTCTAATTCTGGAAAAATTGGCATCTCTTTTCTCCTCTTCGAACTCCAACTCAGGAGTCAGGAAATTAGTATCCATATATGAAGCTAACTGAATACTAAGGGATAATCAAAATATGCTGTCAGAGAAGGGAGTTATTTTTTACACCTCAATTGTAAAGAGTCCACCTACCTCTGTGTATTATACCCCTCAAATTTAAGAAAACAAAGAATACTTATCCCTGACTTTGTAGGTGGTGAAAATATTCTTCAACCAATTAATGTTTACTAACATTAATCTCATTTCATGTAATGAATTAGATTGGAATGTGCCATTATCAATATATGATGTCATAGCTGCTACAGTAAAAGCTTAGTTTATGATACGTGTAATCAAGTACTTTGCTGTAAATTCCCTTAACACAAGGAAGTACAATTTACCTGTAATATTTCTGCAATGTCTTCATTTCCATTGTCTACTGCAATATCTAATGCCGTTTTGCAAAATTTACTCTGAGCATGAACATCAGCTCCATACTTTATCAAGAGTTCCACAACTTCTTGGTGGTGATGCTCAGTAGCCCAGTGAAGTGCAGTCATTTTGAGCATGTCCTTCGCATTGACATCAGCACCATGCTACAAACAAGATCATTGCATAAATTGTGTCATTAGAAATACCTGAATTAAGTAATGCTGGTCACAGAATGAAGTGCAAAATTGTCCTTCTCTATGAGGAATGCCCTGTTATCTTACATTTATACATTTATTAAAGGTAATCCACTCCATCTACCAAATACGTTATTTACTTCAAAAGGATTACAGATTCCTAAAACACATCTTACTTCTAAAATCTATTACTAAACACAATATCAAATTAGAGAGTATTCTTACTTTGAGACAGCAGTAAATAACTCACCTGAATCATGATGATTTTAATGTAAAATAAATAACAGTTCAATGGAAAACAAAGCTCCCAACACACACAGTTTAACTACTCATATCATTTCAATGTTGGTTTCATGAGTAAAAGCAACTTGCAAATATTTGATCATAAACCATTGCAATAACCCCATTTCAGATTTGTTTCAGCAGTTCCTACCTTAAGTAACACTTCTACTATGCTGGCATGGCCTTCTGATGCTGCCATATGTAATGGAGTTCTGTCCACTTTGGTTCTGGCATCCCGGCTCACGCCTGCTCGCAGCAACACCTCTGTGGTGGAGTAGTGTCCATACTGTGCTGCTAGATGAAGTGGAGATGTTCCCAGCTGTAAGGGAACACAAAACATGCAGATATAACAGATATCAGTAAGGAGCATTTCTTTTCACTCTGAAGCTACCAAACCCAGGTGTCAAGCCACCACTTCAGAAGCATTTTCCCTTGCAGTCTCAAGGAGAGAAGCTGTTGGGGCTTTTACAAAATATGAACGGGGGAGGGAAGTTTGCTGTTGCTTTCTTTTTACTCTGCTTTTTCTGTCTTTTTGACATGTAACATTTCAAGGGGCTTAACCTCACTTTTAGTATTGGTCAATAGGGACCTTTAGAAGTCAATTAAGTCCAATCTCCTGCTTGAAACAGAGTTAATTTGAAAGGTCACTAAGCAGATTAAGGCTCTTAAAAGCTTGTAAATGCCCTAGGAATTTTGGGTACCTGACCTCTCTCTACAACCTATTCAAAAATCAGCACCTCCAAAAGACAACTCAGTACCCCTGTATCAGGGAACTCTCAGCTGCACATACTAGGTAGTTAGGACTGTTTTCATAATTCAGACCTCTTACTACACTAAATGCATAAACACAATAACTAGGAGGATGATTGCTGCTTTTTCCCATTAACCATTCCAAATCATCTTGAAAGTCACCAGAATGAGCTCATTCACAGTCTGTTACTAAAATCAGTAGGAGGTCATATGAAGAAACAGACAATTTTAATTTTGAATTAAACATTAGATGATGTGATTGCCGAAATCCAAGAAGAACCATAATATAAGTGCTAAATTTTAAGAATCATATTTCTTTCTTCAGGGGAGAAAAGTATGATTTACTTTTTCCACTGCAAAAGTTTTCATTACCCAGTCTGTGGTAAAAGGTGCTCCATTTGCCATCAAAATGCGAACTTCATCATCTTGACCTGCTCGTGCAGCTTCTAAAAGTTTCTTTCCCAAATCTACTAGTGACATCTAGTGAAGAACATAAAGGAATATAAAGACAAAATAATAACATTATCACTATTTCAAATACATACATGTTGTCTTTCTTTTAATTATTATTTCTGAACTACTCTGAAAAGTTCAGAAACTGGAGATGTTATTTTAGCCATGAGAACAAGCTTTATTGATTGCAATAAACAGTTTGATTTTAGAATTACTTCTGTCAGTCAAACAGGACGGACACTGCAAAGATGTCAGTATTACAATGCTGTAACTGTAATGCTGTAGCTGTAAAGTTCAGTAGAATTTAAACTGAACTGGATGCACATTTCTGATAGCAGAAGGCAGTTTCAAAGCTCTCACCTGATACTGCAACCTTCTGCAGCTCTGTCCAGCTTTCAAACACTACTACATCAGGGCTGCTATGTCATGCAGCCAAAGGCACTACATCCACTTATCCAAAATGCCTGCATGTATGTAGGAGGTACCACCATGTAAATTACTGAGATAGGTATGAAACACACCACCTTTCTGAAATCTTGTCCAGCACTATTTTTGTTCACCCTAAAATATAATTTCTGTACTCCCAGATGCAAAATGACACAATAAGCCTCTTATTGTACTACATACAACAGATACATGAAACAAAATCTTCACCTGAAAACAACTATTATTACCTGCTTTAACTGTCTACAGTTACTAAAACCATGTGAAGTACAAAGTTTTGAGACATAACTGAGAGAGTAGCTGAAAAACCTTCACACCATGATTGAAAAATGTCCCTTTTACACCAGGGTTCCATATAATACTTACAATAATGTATGTAGACAAATTACATCTGTTTCTGTTGCATCAAAGATTTGCTAGAAACACAATTTTTTAAATTCACCCCATTTCATACTTGCTATTAAATTTGTTTGGTAAAAAAAATTAGAACTAAACCATACCTTATGCTACCAACCAAAATATACTACTACTAACACTTTAGTATACCTGTAGCTATAATTTTCCACTACCAGGATGCTAAAAATGGAATTGCTTTCATCAGTTCAGTTTCCAGTCACAAAGTTAAGCGTGTATTACTAGTAACAGCAGCTGTGAGGCCTCACAGCCAATGTCCTACACAAAGTGAAGAGTGTAGCAGTCCAGGAAACAAATCCCAATAAACATACAAATCTATCATAAAAACAGTATCTTTAGAAATTTCTCTGTACCGGGCTCAACTGGCACATTGCTCAATAAACTGAAAGCTGTTGACTTTGGAAGGAACTAGAAAGGAGACCAAAATACTGCAAATGCAGTACTGAACACATCAGTAGGGCTGTGAACTAGAGCAATTACCTCTGTCTACAGAACTGACTGCAGGCAGCAATATCCCTGTCACCTAAATAATCCATTTATGTCCATCCTTCAGGTACAAGTGAACACATTGAATTGTCTCCAGTCAGAACAGTGAACAGAAGCAGGAAGGTGGCAAGACAGGATAAATACTGACAATGGGAAAAGGAAGGAAAAAAGGAACACAGTCAGATGGAGAGGAAGGGACAACTGCTGTCTCTTTTCCATAAAGAAAAAGAGCAAAAGAGAAAATCTATGCAAGATCCTAAGGAATGGAGTATGAGAAAATCTGTCACACCTGTTAAAGAAAGACACTAAAAGTCACAATACCAAACAGAAGGCAAGAGATGGTACTTGGCAAATGCAGCGGTGAAATGAAGGAATAGAGGATTCCCTTTGACTTTTTTTCCCCAGTGGGGATTGCAAGTTAAGGAAGGGAAGTACACTCACAGACAGACATCCTTCTGGTGGTCTAATACCACCACATCAAGGCCCCCAGAAGCAAAGGAAAGCTGGAACTTAATTCAAAATACTGAGGTTACAACTAGCTCAGAAAGACAACTATCCATTTTCCTTATATTTATTTTTGGTTTAAACAGCAGTAGAGCAAAGTAACTAATATAATCTCATTTTGAAATTGCAGAATAATTAAGGCTAAAGGGGACCTCTCAAAGTCACCTAGTTCAATATCCCAGTCAGAGCGAGCCCAGAGTTGGCCCAGGGCTCAGCCCTGTTGGGTTTTGAATGTCTCTCTATGGATGAACATCCTGCCACTTCTTCAGCCTCATTCCAGTGTCCAACCACCCTCATGGAAGAGCTGCCCATCTTGCATCTGTGCATTCCCATCTTCCTCCACTAACCAAAAAGACACTCATGACAACAAGCTCATACTTGAGGTCTGTTAAACTGAAATAGGCAAATTAATTAAGTCTGTACGTTTAACAGCCTATTCAGAACCCACTGCCCACATCTATACACTACTGAATGAGCTGCAAAGTTGTTATGAAAACCCTATGCAGCAAAAGTCAAGCCACCCCCCACCCCAAAAAATCAATTACAGTGACCTGCAAAATACCAGTCTCACTCCCAGATGTTAGGGACAAACTTCAGATCAACCTTTTCAGAGCCTCCCTGAACTCTTTGAATTACTGTGGAGCACACCAGTTCTCGTCTCAATGCAAAACTAAATAGCTTTATACTGCACTCAATAAATATGTTCTAATCTAGGAAAAAAATAACCTTTCATTACCACATATTCCTTACATTAACCAACACTCTCTTGGTTGACATAAAGTGTTTGTACTTTAAACAAGCACAAAGCATCACACAGGGTGGTATATGCTTCATAATGTAGAATTTTAACTTCAGTTAAAAGAGAAATGAACTAAGTTTCAGTTCTCATGGGAGCATACTTGGAAGCATGCTTGGGCCATCTAGTGGAAAAAAGAAAAACCCAGCAAAATTCCATTGTTCAACTAAAATAATAAAAAGCCCATTATACATCACTAATGCACTAACAGCAGCAAATGAAGAGGCATTTCCACCAAAACTCACACATGTTTAGTCACTTTTAAGCAATGAATACTAGTACTCACAAAATTTCTGAAGAGTAGTCAACCCAAAGCTGATTTCCACTTGGCAGCCCATTCCAAGGACCAGGTCTGTAAGAAACCCCCGAGGAACAACACACCCAACTTCCCCTTCATCCACAGTACTGGGACCCAGCGAGAAGGGTCTGCAGAGCCCCGCTCCAGAAAACCTTTCCAGCTGCTCTCTTGAGATCACTCAGTAACACTACAATAGTGCAGGGAGACTATCACAAGCAAAATACAATAATACATTTAAAATTGAAATGAGATTGCTATTTCAAAGAACACTCTGCTGCTGCTCCCCAGTGTCAAAATCAACTCTGCTGAACCGTGTTAGAGGGTTCTCTTCACTAACTGTGTCATTTCTATCAAGCGCTGCTAGCATGACAGCTGTGTAACACTTTGCATGAGAACTTTTTCAGAGAACAAAAGCATCACTGGCTCTGAAATAAAGACTTGAGACTGCTGGAATTATTCTTATGGCAATGTGATAATGTTTCCAGACTTCTAAGAGCTCCTACACAATTGTGTGAAGAGAGGGTTTTGTCTATAACTGAGTAAATAGGGAAGAGCTTCTACTGGGTTTAGACTTCTCTGAATTAACCACCTGAACTTCCACATTGCTGCAATGTATTCTGCACAGTATCACTAGCCAGATGCCACAATGAACAGGTAATTAAAAATAACATCAAATTACTATTGCTATTTTACCTATGTTCAAAAGAAAATTATACTGCTTTTTCACATCCATCCTAGATATAGGTTTTTATACACTCTATAATAAATTCTGAAGATCACACTGATCACACAGAAGGGTACAGAATAGCACTCAACAGGACTTTAGGTGGAACTGTGTGTGAAATGGGCTATGTGGGAAGCAAGTGGAGCTAAAAGCCTGGCAACTTGGGATGCCTGGGCTACCACACCACAGTCTACAGACAACAGAGCAGCAGAGTCTGCAGTCCAAATTAAAAGTAAGTTTGGCTTAAAACGTTGCAGCATCTCTCAGACTGGTGTCCTGCCCCTAGAAGCCAGACCTGTTCCTCTTCTACCGCTGCAGTGTTGATCAGCAGGCACAAAGCAGCTGCTGCTGGAAGCATGGAACATCTTTGAGCATGGAGACCTCCCAGCCCAGCGTTTGTCCCAAGGTGCTCTCCTGAAAGGGACAGCCTTACTCTAGAGGAGCATGGACTGCAGCACTGCAACTTATCAAAGGAACCCAAATCAGTACACACCGTATCTTTGATAAGGATTTGCAATCACAAAGTTCCATTGAAGGCTCATTAAACACTTTTCCCTGCTCAAGTGACAGACGGCAGAATTGTACTTAGAAGATGGCTGGAGACCCATCATCTCTCACATCCACTACATGTGGAAAGAGAACGCCCTCTCAGAATGTCTTTTCCTTCCACTACATAAGAAAAAAACGATTTAATCTGCTTTACCAGACCTGACCTTCACAAACACTACCACCCTACTGATTTCAGCATCTCACAGTATTGCTAGAAATTCAGAATAGCCATTTCCAGCTAATTTTATGTGCCTGTCCATACCAAGGTCAACAATATTTTGAAGTACGGCATAGAGTAGTTGACATCTCTTGAAGACTTTGGCATCATTTTATTGTACATATCAATTAGCAGTGATTACACCAAATTACATGGGATAAACTCAGAAAGTTCCTGTCTGCTTTCCTATGTGAATTGAACATCTTTTGACCATGATTTCATAAATGATACTTCAAATCTTAATCTAAATGTCATAGGCTTAGGCTATCCACATTTCTATCGTGATAGCGAAAATTACACCAATATGTTAATTGCAGTCAGCTTTAATTCCAGTGCTTTCAGCTTTCCTCTGACTGTTGTATTTGTAATTAAATTCTCTCTAGTTTGCTTGAGCAGCAGCATGACCTTCATGTCAGACATGCATCAGATGAAAAATACCTGAGCTGAGAAAAGCAAACATTGAATAGCTTAGTGGCAAAGACAGCCAGGCCTGTTAACATGCAGATCTGTCCTCCTGTTAGGTTCATACATTAACTTAAATAAGCACCAATCAACAGTGAACTCAATTAAATAACAGAGACCATAGAAAAGGCTTTTCTTACAAAGGAGAGCACAGATTTGGCCATGATCTATAACATCTAAAGAGTGTTATTATGCAACAAGGGTGAACCATTGGCACCAAGATTTGGACTGACACTGCCAGCAAGCTACACAGTTTTCACAAATAAATTCGGCAATAGATACCAAGAAGGTTAATTTGCAGCAGCTGTGATTGACATGAAGAACCCAAGGGCTTGTGATGTAGCTTTTGAACTGTATCACAGCCTTAGGAGGCTGTCTCAAGTTGGTTAAGCTTGAAAATACTATCAAATAAAAATCATCTCCCTCCTACCTAAAACATCCATTTTATCATGAGAAATCCTCCTCGACAGTTTCTGTCTAGCGCATAGGCCTAAAAAAAACCCAACTAGAAAACAAAGTGTTTTCAGCAAAAAAAGTGGGTCACGAACAAGAGTCTCTATTGAGTGTATGCTGATCTGCCAAATATACTCTTAACCTTACTCACATGGCACACTTATGTTCTCTTACAAATATTTGTGTGCATACAAAACTCAGCTACACTGCACAGTTGTACTAATAGTTCAGCAGTAATGAATAACTTAAAACAGGCTGAAAAACTACAGGGTGTGCATTCACAACTCTGAGCATACTTTACTATGAAGCATTCGCCGTTAAATCAAAGCCACTTGAGTAAGCAGGTTAAAGGAAAACACACAAACGCCTAAAGAACTACCACAAACTACTTCCTACAGGGGATTTCATCGACGTGCCAGCACCGTCCCACCAACGGAAACTACTTTGACTATTTGGAGAAAACAGAAAAAAACGACAATCCGTACTAACATACGGTATCCCACTTTTAAGCTCTCACCATACGCTTTATTAAGAGTCCAAAGCAAGAGTTACAGACTCCGGGTGAGGGGCACTGCGGAGGGGAAACCGCTCCCTTCCCGCCCGAGCCGCCTCTCCCCAGGGCACCTTTGGCGCCAAGCTCGCGCACGCAGCCCCGCCGCCTCGGGAGCCCGGGCCGCGGCCCCACCGGGCCCCCCGGCCCTCGCGGGGCTCGGGGCCGTGCCCACGCGGCCCACACCGCGCTGCCCGGCGGAGAAACCCGCGGGACGAGCCGAGCCCCGCTCTGCCCCTCAGCTCCCGGGTCCCTCGCCGGGCGCGTCGCGCTCGCCCGCGCCCCGCGCGCCGCCCAGGCCGCCGCCGCGGCCCAGCGCGCCGCCCGCGCCCCCCGCGCGGCGGGGTCCCCGGAAGGCCGGCCGGCCGCCCGCTCTCCCCGACAGGAAATCCTGGCTGGGCTGGGCGCTGCGGAGGGAGCCGCGGCGCCGGGTTCCGGGGGAAGTGGAATTATTTTTTACCAGCGAAGAGATCAACTTCCACATCCGGTAACAGGGCCCTATACAAAGGCGCAGACTGACCTGGAAAAGCTTGGCCGGCCCGGGGGGGGTGAGGGAGAGACGGGGCGCGGGGACGGGCCCTTACCGTGCTGCCGGCCCGGCCGCCGCCGCCGCCGCCGCACCGACCCGGGGCTCCGCAGGCCGAGAGCCCCACACGAGAGTCCGCGCCGCGCCCGGCGGAGGGACACGGCGGGCGGAGGGGAGTGGCGCGGCTCCGCGCGGCTGTGCCCCGCCGCGGGCGCGCGGGCGGGCGCGAGGCGGCGCGGGGCGCCCCGGGCGGGCCCGGAGGGGCGCCCGGCACTTACCATGGGCGCGGGAATTACCTTATTAACACAGACATCGAGGGGAAAGGGGCGCGCGGAGGGATACGGCCTCGCCGCCGCACAGCGCGCATGCGCGCTGCCGCGGGGAAAGGCGGGGAAGCGCGGGCTGGAGGGGCCCCGCCATGTTCCGTCCCGCTGCCCGCCCGGCGGGGGCAGGGCCCACCCCGCGCTCTCGGCTGGCCCGGGTGGCCTCCCTAGAGGCAGCTTGTGGAACAAGAACAGGGGTCGCTGTCCCGGGTTACTCTGTGCCACAGGGTGGCAGGGCGTGCGGTTCTCGCCTCTTGGCTGCTGGGGCTCTGCTTGTGCTCCCAGGTGAGGGTGCACTGTTTGGGCATGGACTTCGCTGCCTTGCTTGCCTGAGGCAGGGCATTAGAGATAGTCACGGAATCAATTCGGTTGGAGAAGACCTCGGAGATCATAAGATTGCGACGTGTGACCCAACACCACCGTGTCAGCTTAGACCATGGCACTGAGTGCCAGGTCCAGTCTTTCCTTCAACACCCCCAGGGACGGTGACTCCACCGCCTCCCTGGGCAGACAGTTCCAGTGTCTAATCACCCTTTCTGTGAAAAAATTCTTAATGTCCAGGAGTTGAAGAAAGCAATAAAGTTACCCCTGAGCCTCCTCCAGGCTGAACCCCCAGCTCCCTCAGCCACTCCACACAGGACGTGTGTTCCAGGTCCCTCACCAGCTTCATTGCCCTTCTCTGGACCTGCTCCAGTCCCAAAATGTCCTTGAATTAAGGGTCTGAGAATTGGATTTTGTACTCAAGGTGTGGCCTCACCATCTGCAAATATGGGGGAAGCTACTCTTTGGGATCATAGAGATAGGACTTGATGGGATGACAGCTCCAAAATAGTCTTCAGTCATTGCTGCGCTTTCAGAGGGCTCTGGCACTTCAGTCCCTGGTTGGTGCTGAACCTGACAGCTCAGGCCCTGAAACATTTCTCTCCCCATTTTGTTTCAACAATGCAAAATGGTTGTGATCACATTCTCCCCAAAGCTCTTCCAAGTCATATATCTGCTGTGAAGCATGGATCTCATAATCGTAATCCTTTAGGAAAACATACCAACAACAAAATTCCAGTCTGTTATTTTGGAGATTATAATACCCACTAGATAATCAGAGGAATACCTGTAATAACACTGTTTACAGAGCCATTATTATTTGCCTTGGACCTACCTAATGTAGCTTTGTACAAAATACAAATAACAATATTGCAAAGAGTAACCATTTCTTTCTGTGTTGTGACTTGTGGACTGGTTTTCTGGGCGTGCTCAGCCAGAAGGCGGCACTAGAGAACAAATCCAAACACCTCGGGGCTGCCACTGGTCACCTAGGCCATAGGAACCTTAAATCCAAGTTTAAGCACATTTCTCTTTTGTTGTTGGCAAGCGTGTGTGTCTCCCAACAAGGTTTTAACATGTCATGTTAGGGCTTTTCATTTACGCAGTAGCAGTAGACACAGAAAATGTTACAATGTCCTCACAGGCATATGCCAATAAACAGGAAGACTTTGTGGTCTTAGCAGCAATGCTACAGAAAAGGCAAATTTCCATATTAATGACAGTCTCTCATAGAGGTGAAGAAGTCAGTCTGCATTTAGTCCATCAGCACTGTATATCAGTTTTCATTATTACAATCACAAAATAATAATGTCTGTTTTTTTTACACAATTCACCAAAACTACATTGAGAGACATTGGATACCTGAAGTCAGAACACATTTCACATCTGTAAAGTACCTGGTTTCTATTTTACCCTGTTTTAGAAGATGTATTTTTTTTAGCTAAATAATCTAATACATTTTACTAAAAAGCACACCAATTTCTACTGTTTAAAATTATTTTCTTTCTTTATTTAATACCGTTACACAAGAACATACGTGCTGATAGAAAAATGTGTCCTAACCCGAGGCAACTATAGCATGTTATAATGTAATCAACATTATTAGCATGTTTTAACAAGCTCTGGAGTGGGGTGAAGCTAATTGCACAGGCAGCTCCTCCCCAACACTTTTCTATGTATGGCTGGGGCTTGCCCATACAAGTAAGACCAAAGATTGTATCACACATTTTTTTCATACAAGAGAAGCAATAAAAGGGATTCTCTGAGTCCAGTTTGGACAGCAGTGACTATGAGAGTCAACATTAATTTGTACACATCCCAAGCTCTGACATCAGTGGACTTACCCCTTCCGTCTTGTCATAACTTTCTGGCATCACCCACCCTGGCTAAAACACATAGCACAGGTCTGAGAAAGGCACTTACAAGAGTGTGGCGTTATTAATATTCAGTTCACCTGAGAGTTGTTAGAATCATGGACTTACTTTGGTATTAACCTTTCTGCACAATATAGAAGACTGTTCTCATTTCTTCCAGAACCTTTCACATGCCTGATCACTCACACACTCTGCAAAGTACAGATGGAGAAACTGTCTGAGCGTTTCACATGCCCAGTACCAACCAATGTGACTGTGAGGCTGTGATACAGTTCAGCTTCCTGGGCAAGGAATCAGAAGTAAGCTACATGGAGACAGGCGTGTCCATGTTTTCTAAACTTCCCTGTTTAGGCTCCAAGACCTCCCTGTTTTCTAAAGTCACTGATGGAAACTGCCCCGGCTCACAAGACATTTGCACTGCCAAAACTGAGCACCAGGTTGAAATGTATTGAATCCCCTCACCCTCCAACACATTTAGGGGACAGGCCAGGACTGCGGCAGCACAGAGCATCTCCTCCAGTTGTGTAAGACCTCCATGGCACGGCCGGCCTTTCCCCTTCTCCCAGCATGACCGTACCAGCACACCCACACATACCTGCCATCCCTGAGGTACGGTGCTAGTAGTAACAGAAGATGCACAGAAAACACTGTCATCGACAGAAAAACTGGCGTGTCCCTTATCAATCCAGTTTTTTCTAGTCTAAAAATAGGATATTTTTATAAAGAGAGGTGTCTCGCCTTTGCACACCAGACTGCAAAGTACATACAGTGAGCCAGTTTAACACCCCATACAAACGCTGGGATGCCCCACAGAATGTGACAGACCCCGGAGCCCGCTCTTAGTGGCTTGGCCACGGTCACAAATGTCCCGGTCCCGAGACGAGGAGCCAGGCCCGGCGGGGCAGCAGCCCCGGGAGGCGGGCAGGGCACGGCAGGTAACCTCGCGCTCCCTCGGAGCGCTCCCCAGGGCCGGCGGGTGGTGCTGGGCCGAGGTCACCCGCGTCTCCCTCCCCTCACACCGCCCCCAGAGCCACCGACACAGCTCCGCGGCGGGTGTGGGGCTGTGTGCCCCGCCCGAGCGAGCGCTGCCGCGCCCCACAGGGCCCGCAGGCCAGCGGCGCAGCCAGGGCCTCCCGCGGCCCGAGCCGGCCCCGCGGCACGGATAGGGCCGTGACAGTCCCCGCCCCCGCGGGGAGCGGAGGCCCGGGAGGAGGGAGGGAAGCGGGGAAGGAGGGACGCTGCCGAGTTCCGCCCTAGCAGCAATGGCCGCGTAGCGTCTCCTCGGCAGCCGCGCTCGGACATGGGCCTGCCCCGGGCCGGCGGGCGGAGGCAGCGAGTCCCCGCGGCGGTGAGTGCGCGGCCGAGGCGGCTCTGGGCCGGCGGGGAGCGAGGCCTGCGGGACAGGGGGACTCCGGCAGTGACGGGAGGGGCGGGCGCCCTTGGAGAGATCCCCGGGCCCAGCCCCGCCTGCGGGGGGAGCGGCCCTCGAGGGGCTGCGGAGGACGGGGGAACCGGTCCGGGCCGCGCGGGGAGAATCGGGCCTGGCCCGGCGGGGAGCCGGCGATGTGACCTTGGGCAGCCCGCAGCACCCCGGCATTAGCCTGGCCATGGTGAGGAGCGAGCGGGGCACCGAGCCCGGGAGCGGCCGGAGGAAGATGGCAGGGAAGCGGCGCTTCCCAGAGTGCCGCACTCCTGCGGCCGGCGAGCTGCGGTGTCATGGAGATTGCCACAGCCCGGCCGGGCCGCTGCGCTATTGACCGCCCCGCTGGAAACTTGAAGCAGTCTTCTGCCTCTCTGTCACCTCCCCGGCTTCTTATCACCTCTGCTGTTCGCCTACGCCTTACAAATGTTCATTTATCTAAATAAGAAGTTGAACTATTTGTGGTTTTACTTAGATAGATTAACTTTAAAACTTCCTGCAGAAAATCCAGTGTCTTTCTTTTTAAGAAACTTTACAGTCTTTCTTTCCCCTCGGTATCAGTGAAACTGTTGGATGGTTGTCTGTCAAAGCGTTTTCTCGCTGTGTGGAGAGGAATTGCGAGGCTTGGCAGGGAGGTTGGTGCAGGTTTCAGCAGGGTATGTGGCTGCAGAGAAACCCTTGATGTGTTACTGCCCTGGTGACTGGTGACAACCAAAGAATGGTGAGAGTTTGGTACTCTCTGTGGGCATAATGAGCTCGCCACAAGAAGCCCCAATTGTTATGATCATCCTATGCACATTAGCTTACAGTACCAAGGCCTGTAGTACTAACAATACCAGAGCCTGGAAGACAGCTAGAGGACTCACAGAACTAAATATACTGATTTATTGTGTAGTTCAATCATTGTAAAATTCTCAGTCTCTAGGCTGACACTGATTATCTTAACAAAACCAACTCTTGTAAATTAAGTGCAGACAGTAAAACTTAATTCTGAGAAAACTGAGTAACTTAATGTTCATGAGAAATCCATTTCTCATTCTTTCAAGTGTTAGAGACAAAAATAGGTAAGTGAATAATACTTTATTACATACCTGAATTGGTGATGCACAGTACTTGTGTCAGTATTTCACAATGTGTTGGTGTGTGCACTGCTTGCAGTGTAACTGCTTGTGTGCATTGTTCTTTCTGTAGTCATTCCACTTAAAGCTTACTCATATCCTTAGTAAAACTGGCATGATAATTAGATGTTGAAAAACCTGTTACCAACAGGTATGTTTCCCTGTCAGGATAAAACTATCCATTCTAAGTATGTCAAATGCCCATAAACATACAAGCATGACTTCACTTATATTTTTGGGATATTGGCCTGCTTTTCAGCACTCATAGGTATGAAGAAGGAGCCAGAGATAATACTTCAGCTGGGGGTAGAAAAAGTCCCAGGTTTTGAGTTTGATCTTAATTTTTAAGAAAAAAGTTGACAAATCTGAAATAGATTGCTTCTTCTTCCTCACAGGGTTGACTAATAGTAGGTTTAGCTATTATAACTTCTTCAGTGCCTTGTATTTATGATTTTATGATCCAGTTTTCTTTTATGTTGACAAGTTCCAAACTGTATTTGTGCAACTGTATTTTGCTGGATTCCTCCAGTGAGACTAGGCCAGTTAGGAATCTGCAAAAAATCGTGTTCAAAATCAGATGGCAATATTTATCAATGAAGGAGCTGCTTTGGATTCTGAAATTGTAGTCTTCCCAAAGCTTGCTCAAAAGTGAAGGAAATAAACCATGTTCTTTTGAGTATGAGGAAAAATTAGGGTAAAGCACATCTTAAAATTTAGTAGAAGCTTAAGAAATTGTAAGGGTCCTTACAAGCTAAGACTGAGCAGTCAACTGTCAGTCAATAATAGTCACTCTGTAGTAACTAAAATTCAGTTAGGGGATTCGTGATGTATAAACCTGAAAATGTTAGTTGCAGATCCAAAATTAAGATTCTGTATAGAAGAATTACTTAGAAACTGCAACTGAAATCTCATATCAACTTATGACATATGCTGTGTATATTTCAATTAAGTGTGTGCTTGAGAATTTTATTTTTTTTAAGTTTAGAAAATGTTATTCCTTATCCTTTCTTCCTCATTTCACTGCAGCATATTGTATGAATTGTGGTGCTGTGGGAGGTCAAAGAGTAATACCTCATTCATCACATACTGTGGTTAGTAGCTCATGTTTTGAAAAAAGGTATAGAAATTTCTTTTAATCAGAAAATAGAAATTCAGCAGTGAACTTGCAAGGCAGTTTAAAGACCTGCAGTTATAACTTAGTGACCATAGGAAAATGTGGAAAAACAATTCTTGTTTCAGGCCAAACCTCAGAGCTGGCTTTTATTTATTAGTTCTGCATTTGTATAGATGATGTTCCAGAAGATCTGCCCTTTTCAAGGTGTGTCAGCAACACTTGAGAATTTACTGACATCATTAAATGGTTCATCTTCCACATAATCTTGAGCCTTTTTTGCTCATATGCACACAGCACTCAAATGCTATGTGCATATCTTATTCAGACTGCGTATTTAGTTACAATATTCTGTCAGAACACAACGAAATGCTGCCACTTAAGATTAAGAAAATACTGGTTACATAACAGAGCAAACATTGAAGATATATTTGGAAAAGACTTAAAGCTTCAAAGGAAAAGTCTATTTACAGTTCCATGGAGAGAAAAAAAGCCAGGTAAAGACTTGCTCTGAAAGTAGAATGAGAGGAGCAATACTAAAATCTTAATAAGAGTGAAGCCTCTCTTTATGAGGTTGCGGAAAATATGTCTTTGTTTTAGGCTAAAAGGGTTTTATAAAGGTCTTCTTTGGGGCAGGGGGTGTCTGTGCTTTTTTTCTACTGCATGCAGTTCTAGTGAATTAGCTTCCTGAAAGTTACAACTGAATGTATGGCACATCATATAGAAAAGACAGTGTTTTAAGATGAGTGAGGTATGGGTTATATTTTTAATTTTATGTATAAAAGATAGTGCTTGAGAACTTTATTACTTACTTTATAGAATTATCTGGAAATTAGTCTCCTAAGAGGGGATTTTAAACACATTTTTCAGTTTTAAAATCTGATACCTAGTTGGAAATTAGCAAGTTCAGCATCTGTGTTCAAGCAGTAAGTTATTTTGCTAGATATTGTTTAGTCTGACCTTGGCATACCAGACTTTAAACCAAAGGCTTGTGTTATCTTAGTGTCTTTGTTTGATAACAGTTCCTAGACCAATAATAGTCAACCTAGCAATACTCTGTGCAGTAATACTTCAAGGAGTACAACAGCTTTGAGCCTTGCAAAGGGATCCCATTCCCACCTTGGCTTCTCATTCTGGACTGCACATGCCAACTGCTGCCCTTGCACGAGCTGTGCAGCCTTTCTGCTTCTTCAGCAGGCTGAATTGGCTCAATAAGGGGTTGGAGAGGTACCAGACCAGCATGAGAAAGAGGGAGGGGAATTGGGACTGCCTCATTCAGTGGCAGTGAGCTACTGATCAATTTGGTCAGGTGAAACTTCCCTCTGAGGTCACTGGCTGGTTTTATTGGTCACACCTGTCATGCTGGTCATCACATTGAGAGTGAAAGGGCAATGCTCTACCTTCACCTTGTCAAAAGCCGTGTGACTTTACTAGGAAATAATTACTTGCTGGTATAATTTGAGTGTCTTCTAATGAGTCCCCCTTAATTCCATCAGTATCGCTCCCATCTTAGTGTCTCACCACTTGCTTGTGAAGGAGCTCAGTTCCTCCCCTGCCACCCCCAAGGCTAAAATAGCTCACTGTGTACTAGATGCAAAGAGTTTTAGTTAGACTGTCTGCAGGAGACTTCATGGACTTCCCTGTCTCAGTGATGTAACAGGCCCTTGTGACCAAACTCTGCTTAACTATTTCATGGCAGCCTGGAGCACTTTCAAATGAAAGCACAAAGTCAGTGGCATCAAGGAGTTGAAGACCTATAGAATGTCCAAAATGTTTCAGTTGACTTTAATGGTAACAGCCTTCCTGTTCTCAGCTTATCTCTTAGCAAGACATTAGAAGTCATTTTTCAAAGGGGGTACTGTGTATTTGCAGAGTACAGAGGAGTCAGTCAGCTGATATTTGATCTTGCTGGCGTTTCAGTAGAATAAATTTGCTGGATATGATTTTGAACATTCATGAGTCAGCATTTCTTATTATTTTTTTATTTTTCTGTTAGCACCATTTTGCTGGACATTCTTGATGAATTACCTGAAGTAATTTCAAATAATTCTGTCACTTTGCAAGGATTAATTTATGCTGTTAATTGTTCAGACACTCTGTTTGCCAGCTCACACATGGTGAGATAAATTAGGTAATAAACCTACACAGGTAACTATAATTACTGTACTAAAAGTAATTGGAATATAATTTGGCTGTTCCCTTTTTTCCTCCTCCAGAAAAATATCGATAGAGACTTCTAAGAAGCTGTAACATCCTAGAAGGGACATAAGTAACAATATTAACATGCCTGCTGTGGCATCTGTACCTAAGGAGCTATACCTCTCTACTTCATTGAAAGATCTCAACAAGAAGACAGAAGTAAAACCTGAAAAGACCAGTACAAAAAGGTATATATGTTACAACTGATTTTAAATTAATACTTAAAATATTAGTGGTTCCAGAACAAATTTGTTGTGGATCTAAATTACCTTCATAATTTGTGCTAGATATAAATTCTTCAATAGTCCTGTGTGTGGCTCTGAGCTGTCACCTTGGATATGGTTACTGCCTTCAGAAGGTCACTTGGCATACTGCCAAAACATGACTTGGGCAGAGCACAATGCCCATGAAAATCTGCACACTTAGAGGAAAGGCTACATAAATGCAAATCTGTAAAAATGAGAAAATTGTTAGCAAGTGTCTGAATGCCTTGCCTCTAGCATTTTTAGACAATCAATGATTTACTTTTGTCTTACTATGACTTAGTTTTTCCTAGGAAAAAGGTTATTCTTAGAAGGGAAGAGTACCTTTTTCCATATCTCACTATGGTATTTAATTATGGAAGACATTAAATAAGGCTGGTAAACAAACTAGCAAAGATAAACATTATTTGGAGGAACATGATTGCAATTCATATTTAATGAAAGCTTTATATTAAGGTGGCAAAATCAAATGATTAATATATGAGTGAAATCTGTAAATCCTTAAGATGGCATCTTGTAATGAAAAGGTGTTTGGGGACAAGTCAACAATGATGTGCTTTACTCCTCTTCTTTGGTTTCAGTTATGTGCAGAGTGCCCTTAAGATTTTCAAGGCAGCAGAGGAAAGCAGACTGGATGGAGATGAAGAAAAAGCTTATATCCTATACATGAAATATGTGGCTGTTTATAACCTGATTAGAAAGAGACCTGATTTTAAGCAGCAACAGGTATAAAAGCTTTCTGACTGATCTCTTCTGCATTGGTCTCAAGTATGAGGAGTACAGAGAATTACACTAATGCACATTCAAAGGATCACACTGATATTAAGTAAACTGTCTCACTTATGGTGCTATTTTTTCTTTCCTGTTTTTTGACAAATCTGATGTTAACTTTTTTTAGTTTTCTTTTAATGTATAAATTATATAAATTGTCAGATCTGTGAATATTTTTTCATGGAAAGGTATTCCCGTAATTCTTACCAGTCAGACTTCTTCAGTGAGGTTGCCTTGTCTAGTCTTTATTTATTAGTGCTATAAAACAATTTTACTTACAAACTGATATTTGAATGGAAAATATTTTGATTCAAACCAGTTCCTTTTGTTGGCATTAATCTCATTATAATATAAATTCTCCATACATTAGTGAGTCTTGACATCCATAGAAGTAGGCTTTGTTAAACTGTATATTTATGTAATGTGATCCTTGTCATTTTAGGATTATTTTCATTCAATTCTGGGACCTACAAATTTAAAAAAAGCTCTTGATGAAGCTGAAATACTGTCAGACAGCCTTAAACTCAGGTATGTAATATAGTTGATGGCTAAGACATTGTTCCTTATACCTTGTGCCAAGTGCAGGTTTTCATGCTATTTAGTAGTAAGCAATTGCACTTGAGTAAACCGCAGGTACCTGAAACTCTTTAGAGCTTAAATTTATTCCCAGAAGTCTTTTACTAGAGATAATTTTCACTGCCACTCCAATAACTTGTCATTTTATACACTGTCTGCTAATTCCTAGTAACTTTGGTTTGTTGACAGTGTCTTCTAGTTTTATTTATTGACTAATAAAAAGAAACCACAAGGTCTGAAATGTATATACCGTAGAGATGATCAAGAGCAATTTCCTCCTCAACCTTTTAATCATAAGGTCATCTGAACCCAAATACATTAATGAATGTTCCTAATAATCAGATATGTTAAGAAGTCCCTCTAGTCTGGATGTAGTTTACACTAAGAAATGCCAGGTTTTCATTCTTTAGCCACACCTTTCCTCTGCCACTTGCAGCCATGTATATGGAATGCACAGTTCTGCCAGAGCAGAAATGTAAATGAGCAGATGCTAATGGGCTTTTGGGTACCTGATTGACAGCTGTCAAGTTACACATTTGTGCCATAAGCCACGAAGTTTTAGTAAGAAGTTGTAAGGTGGAGTCTATCTTTAGGTGATATTTAGCACAGTAGTTTTTACTTCCAGCCTTCTCTGCTTCTTGCATCCTTAGTGACTCTTTCTCACTCTTTTAACTCTATGTCTCTGCAGCTGGGCACATTTCCCTTCACAAGGGTCGTGTCCCACCCCTTTCCTCCCAAGTATTCTTGTGAAAGCATATTTTATGCCCTCCAAAGTGTTAAATCTATAAAATTAGTTTAGGTGAACTGTGAGTGTAGTTACCTGTATGTGAAGAGGGACTTCACAAAGATGTCTCATGACACTGTATAAAACAATGTTTAGATTTTCTTTGTTTAGATGAATCTTACAATTCAACAGAGCTACAAATTCACTCTAAGAGTAAACATTGATAGAATCAGAGAAACCCAAAATGTAGGGACTTGTTTAAATAACTTACGTCTCGTTATGAAAGGAACAGAATTTTGAAGTTGACGCAGTAATTTTTAACTACTCTGGCAAAATGTGTAAATATTTAAAGGTAACAAAAATGAAACACAACTCCTGTGTAACTACAGAAGTAGTTTCAGGGAAATTATTTGTATAATTTCTTCCCCAGGCAGTAGGCCAGCAAATAGTTCGAATGTTAATTGTTAACTAAAAGTGGAGCTGCTGAAACTTGTACAGGGGCAGGAATGCTTACATGAATGACCTGCTATGTGCTTCAGAAGTGTAAATGGGAAACTGATGGGTAAATATTTCACACTGACCAAATTAAACTAAAATCTGAAATATGCTTTAGTGTCATGAACTCGAAGTGGGAACAAAATGCTCAGTTCTAACTTACAATGCCTGTGCCAAATCAAGAAGCCTGTTTCAAAAATAAAATTAAAGGCTTTCTGCCTCTATCCTCCTAGTGGGCAATTAGTGCAGTAGTCTAGGAGGTGGAATTTGATTGAATGATCTATGTTATTAGCACAGTACTTTAGAACTGAAATACAGCTGTACTGTCATCATTATTTTAACGCTCATTTCACAACATCTGGTTAAAATGAGCACTTACTAACACAGTCCTGTGTTCATGGTTTACTTCTTGGTTCAGTCATCCAAATTGTTAGGTCAAACATTCTTTTATTGTTTTATGATACTAGTAATCCTTAAACTTCTCAGCTCTACTAAATGTAAGTGAATACTTTTGAACAATGATGTGACTGTACAAACCTCCAGTGGGTGATCTAAAAACTGTAGTTTGGAGATCACTGGCTCACAATACCATGATTGTGCTTCCAGTGGTGAAAGGCTAGGAGGGTAATTTTCAGGTCTGGGGCTTTATGGAAAGGACAGTTGTATGCAAGACCTCATTCCCCAAAACTCCTGAGTGAACACAGTTCTTGCATTGGCTTCCCTGTAGGCCCAGTGTTTGAAACAAGCACCAGGCACACACAGGTGAGCACGTCGTGGAGTCAGTTTACATTCTGAAGGTGATTGCTGTATGAGTAGTTCTGATCCAGCTTCTCAGAAAAAGCAAATTTAGATAACTGAGCTAACTTACTCCGCACTGGGTCCATTGCAAAACAAAATAAAATACCTGGGATGACTTTTGTAATATATTGGAGTTTACTTGTAAGTCACTAGTACCTACCCTCTCTGTGGAAAGTGAAAAACATTTGGAGATACCATAGCTATGCATTACCCCAGTTTAAAGAAAAAAATAGCTTTACAATCAGTGGCTATGTAACAGGACTCAAACCAAGATTTAACAATAAGAAAACCAACCCAAAAGTGGGAGAAATAAGACCACATAGTTAGGAAGCAAAATGGAGTTTGTTGGAATACAAAAACTGGCAATACTTGAACTTTTTAAAACTCTAAATACTTCTTTTAAAATTTTTGCCTGAAAACTTAGTGATTTTGAAATTAATAATCCAAGGTTAGCCAAAACCACATTATTGAAAAAAGGCACTTACTTTCCCCCAATAGGTACGAGGAAGCTGAAGTTCGGAAAAAGCTTGAAGAGAGGGACAGGCAAGAGCTGCAGAAAAAGCAAGAACCAAAAGATGATGGAAAGAGCTCAGCCAAAAACTCCTCAGAAAGTGCTGTGGATTCCAAAGGAAAAAGCCAAAGGGTAAGTGAAGGTGTTTACAAACTCTAATTCAGTGTGAATGTATAGTTTCAGTCTAGAATTTGGTCTCTACTAGTAGTTATTTCCAGTTCAGAATCAGGATGGGGGTTTTTTGAATTAACTTTCACTCTCCATAACCCTTCTTTGACATTTGTTTGACATACATGAAGAATTAGTGCAAGAATCACATGCAAGAAACCCAAGGTAATGGTGACAAACTGATGTTAAGGATAATGTCTCCATTTCAGGTGGAGGTTGACTTTTTAGCAGTAGTGGGGAAACACTTATTTCTCAACAAATACTTGAAGAATTTCTTCTGGTAGATGATGGTATCCTAGGCTGTGTTACCTTTTTAACTGTTCTCTGTTTAG
Organism: Prinia subflava; assembly: GCF_021018805.1. Classification (NCBI taxonomy): domain Eukaryota; kingdom Metazoa; phylum Chordata; class Aves; order Passeriformes; family Cisticolidae; genus Prinia; species Prinia subflava. Next base: position 9,889,343 of record NC_086261.1, read on the forward strand.
GCAGGGCAGCAACCTTAGTATCTTTTGAGTACATTTGTCAGCACATCTTCAGAAGCAGCTCCCTTGTGCTGTGTTTCTTCCTGTAGCTTAACTGTCTGACCAGTTTCCTTCAGGCTCTGTGAGTGTCATTGTTTGTTGACCACCTTAGTTCTGAGTGTTACATACTAAATTGGTTTTTTTCCCCCCTTACAATACAGATTAATGGTGAGACAAAGCATTCACTGGAAAGAAAGGATCAGCCTGATAGCCTGAGTGGTAAGAGATGCAATACTCACACAAATGGGAAAAAGGTTTCTCTATGACTGTGCACTAATCACCTCACAGCTGCAGTTCTTCTCAGGAGTTATTTCACAGTTAAAATATTTTGATGAAATTCTAGTATCCTGCATTTCAGTTATAACAAATTAGTAATTAATTAAGCTCTGTATGAAATCCTTCATTACTTCTCATAAATTCAGAAAGCTGCTGTTAAGTAATTACAGTTGAACAGTGTCCCGAAGTGGTCAGGTTAGAAAGAAAAACAGCTCTATATCTGATAGGCAGGGCTGAAATGTGACAGCTTACTCAGTTAAATATGAAATTTTTCCTTTCCCCTCATAAAATTCTGAGTTTTGTTCTTGTAACGAGTATGTGAAAATGTTCTCTAGAGTTCTTAAGAGGAACATCTGCAGCATGTAGTTCACAAATGCTTGCCTATATAGCTTGATTTCAATGAGATGACAATAAGTTAAATGTGTTTATCACTGAAATATTCAGTATGGTCTAATCTAAGAGATCAGGTGCTGATCACTACAGCAGTGGGAGCAAAAGTCCACGCTGTAATGTCTCACCTCCATGATTTTATGGGACTTTTTAGTTCTGTTTCATCTGTTTGCAGTCTTGATTGCACCAGTCAGATACCATAGCCATTCATAGCTATCTTCATTTATAATGTAGCTTCTTACATGTAATTGCTTCTCTCTTTCAAGGAGCAATCACACCTGAGAAACTGTTTGCAATGATGTCAGACAAAAATATTGAATTGCTAATAATGGATGCTCGGAAATTGAAGGATTATCAGGAATCCTGTATTCCAAAATCAATCAGCGTCCCAGAAGAAGCTATCCGGCCTGGGTAAGACATGATGTTAAATGAGAATGAAATATTTAGTTTTCCAAAAAATTACTTGCTTTTAAAGCTTGTACACCTAGTTTCAGAATCCCTGCTGTGTAGCAGTGGGTGAGATGTATCTGCACAGCTCTGTTCTTGCATGTACTGACTTGAAGACAATGCCTATTTATCCAAGCACATAAACATCTGTGGGTTATATATTGTTGGACAAAACATTTGTACATGAATCTTTAAATACATGTTAATACATTTCAGAGATACTGCTTATCTGATTGAAACTAGACTCCCAGAAGATTCTAGAGATTCATGGAAGAGGAGGGGCCAGTTCCATTATGTTATACTGCTGGACTGGTTTAGTTCTGCTGAAGACTTAAAGCTGGGAACAACTCTTCAGAGCCTGAAAGATGCACTTTTTAAGGTTGGCAAATTCCATCTTTTAATTCATTAATTAATTCATCTTAGTAAATAAGTTCTGGAAGCACTTGTATTTACAAGGTATATGGAGGCCTTAAGCTCAGTTGGTTGAGTTTTCAAAGCCTGCTTGTTTTGATAGCAGAAGTGTAGTTTGAAGTTTCACACTGTACTCTAGTAGAGGACAGTATCACTTATTAAACAGCAGAATAACTCAGCTCACCTCCTCAACAAGCAGCTCATCAGCTTAGAGTTCTTTGCTGACAAAGTTATTTGGGAAAGTACTTTTAGTCCTGTTTTCCAGGAACAATCACCCTCTCTCCTGTAGTAGCAACAGGAATTGCTGATCCCTGGGAGCTGGCGGGCAGCTGCTCAGGCCAGGGAAGGGCAGCTGCTGTGCAGTTCTGTCAGCCAGGTCCTCCTGCAATGGAGGGGCTTCAGTGAAGGAGGCTCCAGAAATATTTTGAGCACAGTTAACTTTTCTGCATTATTGAATATAACTTTTAGGTAAACAGTAATTTAGATTTGAGTTTCATCAGTGCAGGAAGCTCACAGACTCCACACTGAGCAGGTGCCCAACATTTTCAAGTCAAACTCCTGCTTATGTCTGTGTTATCCTTTCTCTCTATAGTGGTGGCTCTTGTGAAGGACTACAGATCTTTCTGTTACCTTGACGTTCAGGACTGGGGTTCAGAGATGGTTCAGACAGTTCTCCCTCTTTAGTGCTTTACAGAATATTCTCTAAACCCTCTGTGTCTTGTTCATATACTGATACTGAGGACATCAGGAGGAGGGCAGTCTGAAGCCTGAACTCTTAAGGGGTTTCAGAAAGTTAATGTTACGCTTTCTAAATCACTGATCCCTCAGCAAACATACCAGAAAAGGAACTGAAGCAAATACTGTAATAAATATACTTTTCTGCATGGAGGATTGTTATGTGAAGTAGCAGTAAGTGGTTCTTTAGTACTGGAAATGTTCACACCCTATTGTAGGCAGAGCGAGGAGCCCATCTGTGCTGGGCATTCTCCAAACACAGAAAGGATCCCTGTTTTTGCAGCCTTCTTAATTCTTGTTTAAAAATCTTAAAAACAATCTCTCCATTTAATAACTAGGCACAGAAATTTCAACAACACTAGTAAGCTGTAAAAGTTTATTTTCTATTTTTAAATCAATTAACTTTAAACTTCTTTTCCATACAGTGGGAAAGCAAAACCATCCTGCAGAATGAACCTCTAATTCTAGAGGGAGGTTATGAGAACTGGCTCCTTTGTTTTCCCCAGTATACAACAAATGCTAGAGTAACTCCACCCCAGCATGGCAGGACTGAAGCAGTGACTGTTTCTTGTAAGTATAAAGGAATGACACCCCACCAAGCACTTGTAGTTACTGCATGAGTCTTTCATGCTTTCAGGTGTTTTTAGGAAAGTCTTGTTCTGGCTAAAAACTAAATTTTGGCTTGGAATGGGGGGGTTTATTTTGCTTTTGTGGTTTTGTTTTGAGTGTTCTCTTATGGTTCCCTCCTGTGCCCTCTCCTGCAGTGGATTTTACATATCCCTCTCTGGAAGAGCCAGCCCCTGTACCACCTGTTGTTGCTGAAAATGAAGAAATGGGAGATAATTTGGAAGAGAGACTAAAATCACTTAACAGACCAAACATACAGGATGCTGCTATTCCAAAATCCGATAGTTCCTTTGTAGTTAATCCAGTGTCAGTTACAAGAAGTATCCCTGAGGTAAGATTTTTGACCTGTTCCTTTTTTCAGTTAGTATATGGTTAATCTGTTGGACACCCACCACACCCAGAACTCTAAATCCACAAGCAAACATACTCAATACATTTTTTTAAGCCTTGTACACACTCTTGGTGGTCTGTGAAGCTGTGGTAACTGATCTACAGAATTCTGTGAAACTACATACACTTAACAGAATAGCAGGATTTTTCATAAATGTTTTTACAAGAGCATATGAGAAATTCAAGGTCAGCAATTGATCGCTAATTCAGAAAGTTTATAAGTAACCTTTCTCCTTAAAGCACAAAGGATGAAATACAGAGAGGACAGTTAAGCCATGGCTAACCTTGGCTATTCCACAGGTCTGATTTCCAGCCACTATATCTTTCTTCAAATAATTAAACATTTAGGTGTTTTGTTACTCTTGGCCCAGTAGTGAAAGTATAGGAATTTGTTTCTTCCTTTCATATGAATAAAAGTTCATAAAAACATCTTTGTAGAGTTCTTACACTAAAATAATAATCTTTAGGAGACAAGGCTAAAAGCTCTTCACTTTCAGCCTTCTAGATATAGCCTTTAGTAGAGATTTGATTCAAGAGACCCTAAACTGTAAAATTTAAAGACCTTATTTCTGTTTGCCCCTGAACCAGATGGGCTTTTATTTCTTCAGAACATTCACTCCAGCATCAAGAACAACCTACTAGCCCACATCTGACCATAAGCCATTCTTAAATACCCCTTCTCACCAAGCAGATCTGCCTTAAGCATCTGCTTTGTTACATTGTTGAGAGAGCTGAGCTCAAATTAGGCTGCCTGATTGCCCTTAAATGTTCACCTTTGAAAGCTCAGAAATAGAGGGTTGTGGAAATCCATGCATAATGCTGTCCTTACAGTTCTGTAGGACTTGTGTATTAGTTCACACCTGGAATGAATACCTAATTTTACTAACAAGCAATTTGAATGAGCAGGTTTAATAAAATTGAAAGATAACTCTCTCTGGTAGAAGTCAACTTTTTATCATCTTTATTCTCTTATAAATCTCAGTTAGGAAGAGCTTAGCTAAGAGAGCAGTAATAGCTGTAGTGAATTGTTCTACTCTGTGTTCTGCACCTGTGTTACAGGTGGATCGTTCTAAAAAGCCTTCACTAAAAATGTTTGATGAGAAGAGAGCAAAACCTCCAAGTGACAGCCAGTGTGGTGAGAATGGAAGGATAGTCCCAGACCGCTCCACGAAGCCCGTGCGTGACGCAGGGAGCGCACTGACAGAAGAGGAGAAAAGCCGGGTCCATGCGGAAACTGCGGCTCTGTTAGAGAAAAACAGGCGGGAAAAGGAGCTGAGGGACAGGCAGCAACAGGAACAGAGAGAGAGGCTCAGAAGAGAAGAAGAAGAACAAGAACGAAAAGAAAAAGAACAAAAGGCAAAAGAAGAACAGAAGGAAAAAGAACACAGAGAGAAGCTAGAGCAATCAAAAGAGGACAGAGAGCAGAAGGAGAGGGATGAACAAATGAAAAGAGAACAGGAGGGAAAGGAACAAGAAAGAGCGCACAGAGAAGCAGTAGAAGCAAAAAAGCAAAATAAAAATGAACCAGAAAACATTGGTGCAAAAAGGATTGAGATTGACAAAATATCCATGGAAGAAAGAGAAAAGGGAACTCGAACACCAGAAACACAGAAACGGGTCCTGGGTGATGCATCTCAGACCTTTGTGACTGTTCCAGGCAAGGTTAGTGAAGAAGAAAATCATCATCAAATGTGAAGTAGTTGTGCACTTAGATCATTGTGAATAGTCTAGTTTTAATCTAGCAATTTGAAATACATAATTGGATGTTTATTTGGACCATTTTTTACATAAAAGTACAGGAGAGAGTTAAAACCAAGACACAAATAGATCTTTTTTGTTCAAGACAAGCTTGTTTCTTTCTTGTAAGTGGGCAGCATGAAATCCCCACAGGATAATAAAACTTCCCACTCACATGGAGCTAGAAGGGATGATGGTTCATAGACTGCAACCCTCTGTTTCAGAAATAGAAGCCTGGTGGTATTTTCTCTCTTGTGCCAGCTTGGTACTGTTATGTGATGTTAGGGGCACAATGGTGTCATGAGGAACCCTTTAGTGCCCCCAGGTGTAGAAACACTGCCAGAACAGGATTTTGTTGCCTGGCACAGGAAGCAAAGCAACACCCTCAGGATTTTTGCTGAAAATGGTCCAGTTCCAAATCTTGGGGGGAAGGGAGGAGTGTCACAGTTCTTTCTTACCTCATTCTTGAAAAAAGTTGCAAAATTTCTCAATGAACAAATCATCTGATCATAAACACTTGGGAACAGATGTCTTTAAAATCACTTTTCAAGAATGTGCATTAGGATATTTTTGTCTGCTTTTGCAATTGCAGTTGTGATTTGAGCAAATATTGATGCTTGTTTAATCCAAATGCACAAGAAAACCAAAATAAGTCTTCCTTTACAAATTTAGCACAGTCATTCATGAGTTTTTGACAGAGCAACTTCACATATCCCCAGAATGATGGCCTATGATCAACCAAATTCATGTTGGATTCACAGTTTGCCTTTTCCATGGATAGGTTTGACCAGTGAGGAGTGCAAGGGAAAAAAGCCTGAAATTTAACAATAAATTGTAAAGCCCAGAACTTTGAGGGTGGAAAGTAGTGTAGGTGGAACTTCTGCACTTTATTTCTGAGGTGTTAAAACTACAGAACAAACTGTAATACAACATTCAGTTTCAAAAACTATTCCAGTGAATTGCCTATAGCATATAGAAAGAATAAAAATTACCTGCTTTAAAATTAACTGCTTTAACCACTCTGTTGTGGTACATGCATTTAACAACCAAAAAAGCAAGTGTAACTGCTTTATCAGCATTCTTTACTGACGTGCCAAATGAAAATTGAAGCCTTCTCTCAAAATCTTTTGCAGCAAACGGGGTTTAAAGGACAACCAGACAGTGGAGCTCAAAAGGCAGGACCCCCTAGAGAGGATTCTGAACAAGATACTGAAAGACTTAAAGTAAATACAAATGTATTGTATGTAGCCAAAATAATCAAGCACAGATGCTTTATGATTATTATATGTTAAATTCCACCTCATTTCAGTTTCTAAAGTCATCATCTTAAGAAAATACTCTGCCATGTTCACATTGTTCAGTTGCTTCTTTTCATTTGTCATATTGGTGTGAAGAAATACTTGAAATTTTCATTAGAAGTCAATGTATTTCTGGTGGCATTAACAAGCATTTTCCACGCATTTGTCATCTCATGCATACACCTTCAAGTGCTGCTTTAAGAGGGAAAAAACCTCAGCCTTACGTGTTTAACAGAAGCACCTACTCCTACTATTTCCTGATTCTTCAGGGAAAAATACTAGGTTATGAGTCTGAATGGTTGGTTTGTTTTTTTGGGTTTTTTTGGAATGTGTCAGCAAAAGGATCTTGTTTAGATTGAGCAATAGAAAATACTAAATTACCATTACAATACATTGTATTTCTATCTATCATCAAGGATTTATTGCACTGTTTGCACTGAGTCATGTAACTCCATAGGCAAGTCACAGGCAGCTTGTGGCTCTACATAGGTTAACTGTACATGCTTTTCTCTTTGTTTGTCAGTCCCAGCGGGAGCCATTAATGAGAGCACGAAGTGAGGAGATGGGAAGGATAGTCCCAGGGCTGCCTGCAGGTTGGGTAAAGGTAACTTCTCTTCTGATATGAAAATCAAACTGTCTTGTGGAGTTTTGTCCTGTATTTCAGTTGTGTCTTATTTCTAAGTTAGATCTTGTTTCATTGTTTTTTATTCCTCTTTAACTTACAACATCTGAAAAACTCGTGCTGTTCTATAATAATTTATTACTAGGTAAGTTAATGATGGATTTTCACTTGGGTTTGAAACTATTTGGGTTTTTTCCCCAAGTTCCTAGATGACATCACTGGGACCTACCGTTACTATCACTCGCCAACAAACACAGTTCAGATGTACCCACCAGAAATGGCTCCTGCAGCCACTCCTCCCTCAACCCCTCCGACACGGAAAGCCAAGCCAAAGGCGGCTGCCGAGCGGGACAGGGAACACTCCAAGCTGAAGCGCTCCTACTCCTCCCCAGACATAACCCAAGCCATCCAGGAGGAGGACAAGAAAAGGATTCCTCTGACTCCTGCAGTCAATCGTGACAATAAGTATGTTTGTTTGATAAGTTAGATCACAACTCGGGCAGTATGAAAGCACAAGGGACTTTCTATGTGTTCAACCAACTGAAATTCATTACTGCTTTCTAAGTGGGTTTGAAAGGATGCAAGAGTAATTGACTGAAATTTCATTACTAAAAGTTCAATGTATAGAGCAGTCACCTTTGAAAAATCAATATAATAGTTACATATTAGGAATTTCAGAGGTCACAGCCTATTAATTGGGCGACAGTTGCTTTTTAAGTTCTGTTATTCATATTAAGATACAAAAAGACTATTCTGACAGTTCAGGAAATGCAAATTTTCACATTTTAAACTATTAAACAGCTAATTCTTTGCCTGTGAATTAAGGAAATGAAGGAAAAAAACCCATAAATCTCACAACTGACAGTGCCTAAAACTCAGCCTCATTATAGGCCAGTGTATATGGAATACTCACTGTGCACTGGCTGATTTTGATTTTGAATGATGCTGTTTGGTGCCAAGATGGTGCAATCCGGGTGGGTGATGAGGGGTGGGGTGGTGTCTGTTGGTTTATGTCCACAACTTTGTCAAGTCTGAGACTCCTAAAAAATAATTTCTTGCTTGTAGACCTGCCTGTTACACTAAAGCAGAAATTTCCAGGCTCTCGGCATCACAGATTCGCAATCTTAATCCTGTGTTTGGGGGATCGGGGCCAGCTCTGACAGGACTCCGGAACCTGGGGAACACCTGCTACATGAATTCCATCCTGCAGTGTCTGTGCAATGCACCTCACCTGGCTGAGTACTTCAACAGAAACTTGTATCAAGCTGATATTAACAGGTAACAATCTCTCACCTGCCTTTATACTTGCCAATTCAAAAAGATCATTTAGTGGGGTTGTTTGTTTTTCTAAGTAGGAGACAGATGATAACTTTTTGGCACCTTGACATTTTCAAAATTGTGTGTCAGTAAATAGGTTTTACTGGACAGTGATAATTAAAATTATGGTCACCTCTTTCATATAATACATGTGTTTTAGAGTCTCCTAAAACTAAACTGAATATTTAAATAGTTTCCAAAACATGCTGAAAACAGCTGTACCTTCCATCTGGAATATGGAACCAAATTACAATGCTGACATAGATGAAAATTTAACTCAGTCTAACAGCTAGTTTTCCTTGGTCTAAATAAATCATTTTAAAATTGGGATCATGTCTTGAATTAAAAACATTAATATTAAAACCCAGTTATTTGAATGGCTCAGATTATTTTTTTCTCTTATTTTATAGGTCAAATTTCCTGGGGCATAAAGGTGAAGTGGCTGAAGAGTTTGGTGTAATAATGAAAGCTTTATGGGCAGGACAGTATAAATATATCAGCCCAAAAGACTTCAAAATTACAATTGGGAAGATTAATGACCAATTTGCAGGATACAGCCAACAGGACTCCCAAGAATTACTTCTCTTTCTAATGGATGGCTTGCATGAAGACCTAAATAAAGTAAGCAATACACTTAAAACAAATTGTATATCTGTCAGACAGTCAAGAGAAATAAATTTTTAAAATACCTTCATATTCCATAAGAAGATTATGTTACTGCAAGCTTGTATAGAAAGAAAGATGAGTATTCAGAATTAAAGTAGGAATTCAGTATGAAACAGTAAAAGGTAGTGGAGAAGGAGAAGCCTCACTAGACAAGAACTGGATGGCTACACTGACATGTTTAAATATTCTTGTGAATATTCAATCACATGCTTGCCTATAGATGAGACTTCTTACTTATATATATGTTAATATATTGCTGTGGTATTTAACCTTCTGCTGTCCAGGCTGACAACAGGAAAAGATACAAGGAAGAAAACAACGATCACCTTGATGACTCAAGTGCAGCAGAAATAGCCTGGCACAAACACAAACAGCTCAACGAGTCCATTATTGTGGCACTGTTCCAAGGGCAGTTCAAATCCACTGTGCAGTGTCTGACGTGCCACAAGAGGTCCAGAACCTTCGAGGCTTTCATGTACCTGTCGCTGCCACTCGCATCCTCCAGCAAATGCACCCTGCAGGTACGGGGAACCAGAGAGGAGAGGAGCAGCTCCTGGAGTGCAGGCATTCCTCTGGCACCTCCTTAGCATGCTGCTTCTGCTCACCCTCTGCTTATTTGCACTGATCTGAAACATGAACAGATCTGAATCTGCATTATTTTTTAATTCTTCTGAAGTTTAAAGAAATAGGTCATCCCTTAAAAGTTTTAAATCAGAAGCATACAATAGCAACATGTATATTACTTGCTTTGGTAGGTCACATTGTAAGTATTCTGTGGTTTTAAACAAAATATTGTCTGTATATTTTGAAGGATGCTAATTAACATCTGCAGTAAAATTTGCTTCCACACATAGACTTAGGTCACTATTCCTCAGTGAAATGTAGGATGCAGATAACCGATGCAGCTTAACAACCAAATGGGAAACAACCACTTTTGTTATACTTCCATAAACACCTGCCATTCACAATCTCTGTTTGTAATTTGTTTTAGGAATGCCTTAGATTGTTCTCCAAAGAAGAAAAGCTCACTGATAACAATAGATTTTACTGTAGCCATTGCAAAACTCGAAGGGATTCTTCAAAAAAAATCGAAATTTGGAAATTACCACCTGTTCTTCTTGTGCATTTGAAACGGTAAGGAAATCGTGATTGGTGAATACTAATTAGGATGAAATGACCAGCCTTTGATGGAAAGCATAGATATATTACCAGTTGTAATGTTGCAAGAATTTTATTTTCATTTGATGCTTCTTTTATAAGGCTCTAATTCCCAAGTGACCTGTTGTTATTTGTGCTAAGAAACACATGGGCAAGCCTTAACAGAACTGGGGGCTTTAGCTGAGATCACATCCTGGTTAAAAACAGGGCAAACAAACATGCTTAATACACCTGAATAGCTTGTGAACAACCTGTAACTATTCATGATGCTTTTTAATTCTCTAGATTTTCCTATGATGGAAGATGGAAGCAAAAGCTTCAAACTTCAGTAGATTTTCCACTGGAAACTCTTGACCTCTCACAGTATGTTATTGGTCCAAAGACTTCCTTGAAGAGATACAATCTGTTCTCAGTATCGGTGAGTAACCATGTCCCATTTCAAAATCCAGCTGCACTTTATGCCAGGACTCAGAGCAGCCTGTGAGATTCAGCCAGGTTCCCAGGCTGCATTGTAGGTGAAGACTAAGTTACTTTCTAAAAAGAGTGATTGAGATTTGGTAAAATTAAGTGTTCTAGATGATTTCCCTAACTGGGGAAGAAGCCACTAATCCTTGCCTTACGTTCACAGAATCATTACGGTGGGCTGGACGGGGGGCACTACACAGCCTACTGCAAAAACGCTTCCAAGCAGCGCTGGTTTAAGTTTGATGACCACGAAGTGTCTGAGATCTCAGCGTCCTCGGTGAAGTCCTCTGCTGCTTACATTCTCTTTTATACTTCCTATGAACAGCGAGCAGTAGATATGGCCACGTAAAGGAACGTGGGTTAAGGAAACTGGTTTTCTTTCTTTCAAGAGCAAAGTAGGCCTGGGAATGCTATAAATCTGCAAAACTACAGCAGCCATAGTCACTGGAGGAGAGGGAGGGCTGCAGCAGGGTGTCTGCCAGCAGGGCTCGCTGGGGCCCGGAGCAGTGCTTAACAATCAGAGACTGGTGGGTGATGCTTGTGCTCATACTGCCATCTGTGGAACCATTTACAAGCATACTTGCATTACTCTTTATTTAAAAAAGAACTATATTTTTAGTCTGCTCCAAAATTAAATTCTAGCTTAGTCATCTGAAATCTATTAACAAGTAGTTTAAAATGTCTTAAAATCCCAAGGCATATCTTGGTTTATTTTTTTCTTTCACTGTTAATGGCCTTTTCACATTTCTAACCTTAAGCTTGATTCTACTGTGAATACTCTAGAACGATGTAAACAGTTAGGAATGTAAGTGTACATATTGATTGCATACTTGCACATCAGACTATGTATATAATAAAATGTTGTCCTTTTTGTGAGAATCTCTAAAACTCAGAGGATTGCATTTATTTGCCAGCTCTAGGTAATTGCAACACTACTTAATAAAAAAGCAGAGCTGTATTATTTTTTCTGTTAGCTTTTGTCAATATTTGTGCACTTCAGAGTTATTCTAAACAAACAAGAATTTCCTTTTTAATTTTTTAATATAAATTTTCATGTACACATGCATTAAAAACCTTAATGAAGAAATTATTTAAAAATATATCCTGTTAAATGTATGTTTGGTTTTGGTTTTTCATTCTCAGCTTGTTATGTAATGATCAAGATTGTACATAATAACAGTCTGAATCATATTCACACAGTTTAAAGGTTCTCCAGATAAAAACACCATATTGTTTTGCATAGAGCTGATTAGTTTAAGAACTTCTTTTAGTTGCATCTTATGTACTTACCTGCTCTGGATTGGAGTTAGTTTTCCGTTTCTGATTTGGCTGGCATTCGAAAGTCTTACATTCTGAGCTTTTACCTGTCTGTGTCTGTCTGTCTTGGTGATGGAATTAAGACCAATACTGATTGTTTTCTAGAAGCTTACAAGCTGCAAACAAGTTTGAAGTGCTGGAGGAACAAAACTAGCATCAGTAGAACAATGCCTTTTTCTTTCTTATATATTAATGGTCACTCCATCCTCTCTCCTGTAGCACACAGTCTGGTCTGGGTGTGTGCTTTTGCTTTGGTATCCTTCTGTTAGTTCCTGAAAGGCAGCTTAGAACAACCTACCTTTACCAGCAGAAAAACAAGAATTTCCAGGCACGTGCATCTGTGTTTTCAGCATCCTGGCTCTTTTGAGGGGTGCAAGAAGGTTGTCATGGAGAACAACCCTTGGCCCTGCTGCACATGGAGCAGATGCACATTCCTCTGTGGCTTAGAGGCTGTAACTGTCCTTGCTAGGAATCACTTCCTGAAAGACCACAGCAGCTGCTCAGTAGTGCTCATGCTCTAGTTTATTGATGAAACAGGAGTTGGCTAATGCTGCTGGTGAGTTCTAGGAGCTGCCCTACTCAGTGTTGACTTCAAGGACTAACATGGTCTCAGTAGCTTTGGGAGATGTAGAAGAGGAGGTAAGCTGTGTCAGCCTGCACTGCAGCATCTGGGATCTTGGTGACCTGGGCATCATCAAAGCTGTACCAGTGTTTGGTGACTGAGTGCTTGCAGAAGGCCGTGTAGTGGCCATAATCCAGATCTCCAGCATGGTTCTGTAACAAACAACACAGTCTGTTGAAATCAGAGTCCTGTTCTGTCTTACAGGCAAAGCTAGGAACTGGCAATTGTTTTATGTATGCACTTGGAAAAGATGGACAGATGGTTCTAGCCCCTTTTGGCCCAGGGCAGGGAATGTTGATTCAAATAAATCCTTTCAAACAGAGTAAATGGATGATGAGCATGCTTATTTATTTTGCAATTACATTTGCAGCTGATACAGGTCACTATAAGAGGGCCCCACTTGCTGTGAGCCATGTCCTTATTTAAAAACAGGATTCATGCAGGATCAGCCTATGAGTTTATTCTGAAGAGGAATTGTGTGCCAGGAGTACCTTCTTTTAAATTTGGGATGTTGGGGAAGAAGGAGAAATGACGTCTCTGTCCTTTAGTTACTGTTACTGGGTTATGGCCATGGCAGGTAACAAAAAGTGTACAAGAAAACATACATTGAATTACAAATCATTGTATGTGAAGTCCAAACCAGCACAGGCTTCATCTGCTCCATGAGGCAGGAGACTCACAGTAAGAGCAGGAAGGGCACAGCTTACCACTACAGCACACAGGCTGTACTCTGTATTGTTGTAACACGGTGTGGACATGTAGGGAGAGAGATCCAGGTCACTGAATGGGTAGCAGACATTGGTAAAGAGTTTCCTTCTGTTCTTGTCCTGCCAGGCAAACCTGAAATTAAATTTTGAATGATTTTAAATGACCCTCAACTTCATTGCTTAACTGATTTTCCTAAGAGGAGTGAAAACCAGCAACTGACTACCCAGCATGTGAAAGAAAGATCTCTATTAATGTTGTGTATTGCAGTAAACTGAAGAATTTTTTAAAAAAAGAAAAATTCCTTCAGTAAAGGACAGAAAATGCACTAAATCCGCATAAGATGTCCAGCAAGAAAAGCAAAGCTCTTGCTTCCTGATCCTTCAGTCAAAGCCTGAAGTCATATCTTTGCATCACTCTCTCTGCATCCTAACATTCTGGACTGGACTGCAGTGCCAGTGTCAGTTCTCTCATGCCAGACTCTGTCCCTTCTCTCTCTGTAACTTTGAGTATATCACTGCACTTGTAAACCAAGAGCTGGAGACCACATGGCCTTTGAGAATGTTGAGAAAAGCAGATGCTGAATGGAAAATTAAATAAGAACTTCAGATAACATGGTTGTCTGGGAAGCCAAATCATCCCAGAGTAGTTTTCTTTATAGGTGGACAGTTGTTAAGAAAATCTAGAATAAATTGAGCTATGTGTGGCTAGTGAAGTCTGCTAACCCAGATGCTCTTTTGCTCATGGACTGCTCAGTTAAGGCCTGATTTAGTAAAGGCATAAACAAAACCAGAGGGTCTCAACTGCAGTAGCAGCAAGCAAAATACTGTGTCAGTCCTGCTGTGGAAGCCAAGGCACAAACTCTCTCAGTCACCTCAGGAGTCACAGGGATCCTACAGGGACTGAATGAGCCACTGCACTGGGCTGGAGTCAGTCACTGCTTGGTGGAGTTTTTCTTCTCTCTGGAGAGATCCCAGGTATAGGAAGAAATTTGGTGGGCTGCAGTGCACAGGCAGAACACCGTGCATGAGAATTCAGAAATGCAACTTACATATTTGACAGCTGCATTTCTGTAAATGTCCTTTTAGCTTTCAGGTATCAAAAGTACTAAGCCCCCTTACTTGCAGTGATTTGTTTCCTTTCGGGCAAACACAAGTGACTGTTCTTGATGTCTCACATTACCCAGGAACTGGCTATGCCCTGCCCCACTCAGACTATACCTCTTTAGATGAAAAATAATGATCTGTGGTGCCGTGGTTATGGAGGCCTTTACTGTTGCATCTTGGTTGCCTCCACACCAGTAGCAGTGGATTTGGTTGTTCCGAGTCAGCATGTCTGGCTGGAAGAAGCATTCCAGGCAGTCCTGTCAAAGAAAAAAAACAAACATCACTTGATCAAACAGGTCTCCCCCCACCCCTGAAGGTGCTAAGCAATAAGAGATTAATTTGCTCCTCCTTCCTGAAGTGTGATACAGCAAGGTTGGCATTACAAATTTGCAAGACAAAGCAGCCAGCACTGGCTTCCATTCTCCCCACCAAGGCAGGAAACATTGGATGTCTGAAGAAACCTTCATGGCTGCTGCTGAAGGATCTCAACATCCCTCATCCCCTGGCACTCGTGAGCATTGATCCTGTAACCTTACCAGCCTCCATGGTTCTGAGACCAGCAGAGAGACCTCACTGCTCTAGGGACCAGATCCAAGACTATCCATTAGTTCCAGGAGACCAAAGTAACCAAACCCCTGCCTCTTTCCAATGACAATTAGTCTAAGCCTCTCCTCCCACAGGAAGCAGAAGGCAGCAGGAATGTGTTGTACCTGCAGAGAGCACACTCTGGTGGAAGGGATGGGCAGGGAGAGGATGGTGAAGCTCTCGGGTCTCTGACTGAGGGCTCTGCACGTCAGACACCTGATAGTGTAACTGAGCTGTCCTTCAAACAACTGTGTTACAATGGATGTGCCACTCTGACTCCTTGTGCTTGCTCCTGCAGTAGGGCTCTGTCTTTCTTGGCTTGGCTACACAGAAAAAATTAACAAAACATAGATAAGCAATTATTTGAGAAGTGCCTTCACTTTTTAAAGAGGGTTTTAATAGGTGCTGCCCATTGCCTGGGTTGATAATTTGTTAGTCTTGCCACAGAACTTGGCTTTAAAATGCTGTTACTTTACTTGATGGTTCATACATTCAGAGTAACACTGATACCTTTTCTGAGAGAAAAGTAACAAAAATCCAACAATTCAGACATTTGATAGCATTAATTGCTTGAAATGCTCTTTATCAGTGGCTCTGGACAGAGAAAGACATGGGGGCGTGGCAAATGAAGTTTTCAGGCAGGTGAGAAAGTGGAAGAACATTTAACATGGAAGGAGCAAGGAGAGGGAGAGGTTAAGCACAGTAAAGCTGCATCAGCATTGTTCTTTAGATTGGGGCTGCAATTTGATGGAGCATTAGACAAGACACAAATTAATAATTGTGTGTACATGGCTATGAAATAAAGGTAGAAAAGGGAAGTTATTTATTAGTGGCCCCATCATGGAGTTCAGGAGGACGATAGGCAATTATTGCATGGAATGCTAAGTCATGAAATGCAGAGGAAACAGCTGTAGTTCCCAAAACACCCCAGCTGGGCTCTCACCTCCTTGAAAGCCTCGTGGAGGTCATCCAGCACACAGATGAGGAATTCCTGTGCATCATGCTGAGTGCTACTGCTAAAAGCTGGGTACCGCTTCCCAAAGATGGAACGAAAAGCCTCAGGGGAAACATAGTCAAACTGTCCAAGCCACATGTCAGACACCAAACAGGCAAAGGCAGTCGCAGACTCGCCAATCTCCCTTGGAAAAAAGGGGAGAATTTCAGGTGATGTATGAAAAAATAATGTCTGCCTTCAAATGGGAGCGCAATACAGAAACTCAGAAAACAGATGCAGGTACAGTTCAGCTCTGGTAGCTGTCACTTGGCTTGAGGGACTCTGCAGATCCCAGAAAGTGGTAGGAGTCATCATGAAGATAACAGTAACAGGTACTACCATCAATATGGCAAGAGAAGTATCATGCTGAAGGACCCAGCAAGGAAAGAAGCTGGGCTCTCAGAAGGAAACCAGCTGGTGGCCAATCTGGAACTGCCTGGGAGGAACTGGCAGGAGCCTTGGACATTCCCATAGCAACACATATCCTTTGGAAGGAAAGGAGTGCCAAGCAGAAAGCTCCCAGAACTGTGAACAAACCAACTCACTCGTGCAGGGCTGTGTTCCACCTTCCTGAGAGGAAATACTGCACGAGGGGGGTGAGGCTGCAGAGGCACTGCAGCACCGCGTTCATGTAGCACGTGTTCTCCAGGTTCTGCAGCCCCGTCAGCCCTGGGGGCAGGCTGCTCATGTCCTCCAGCTGCTCCTTGGGGGAATACTTCCATTTCCATGCCATCCTCCCACTGACTGTGAGAAAAATCCACAGCAGTAGAAATCTAAAATGCTACGGTTTGTTCTTTATCAATTACGTTCACATTTATTTTGACCAGATTTATAGTGGGGAAGACTTTGCCCTCCCCACTAAACTCTTTCCAGTATAGCAAGATACATCATCATGAGGTATTATTTAAACACCCAAGGTTTCATAGTTATTCCTAAAATTCCATTCAGTCTTATACTCCATACACAGTTACTCAAAAACAACCACCATTTGTGAATAGCCATCTTTAGGGCAAAATACTTAACAGTGGATATTACATTATATTTCATTTCCTCAGGGGTACAGTACTCACCTATTTTCTAAAACCACAGGTTGCAGTTCCAGATGCTACTATAAACAGGTTGTTCTTCAGATTTTTGCTATAAAATGTTACTTAATTCATGTTAGGAAAATTTTAGTAGGTTTGTTTTCTGGCTGCACAAGTCTGTCCTGGGCCGAACTGTCCCCATCCTCAAGCAGGTGGTCGAGAGGCTGAACACAGACTCTACACCACCCACATGTGCTCACCAATGTTGCTGCTCTTTTTTAGAGGCTGATGTTCTACTCTGGGGCAGGACAGAGAACTCTAAACCTGCAGCAATCTCCATAGAGCAAAGATGAGCAGTGCCCTCTGTGTTCTGTCCCGTGTTCCATCCTGGCAGCCCAGCTACCCCTGCCCCAGCCCCTTGTGATGTCACTTGGTTACACTGGGCAGGGAACTCTGGCCAGACCTGCCTCCATCTCCTGCCATGTGCCAGCACAACAGAAAACCTCGGGAGGAGAGGGGACCTCACCCATTCCACTGAGCAGGGAGCCTTGGCCCCACACCTCTATCCCTGTTTGCTCTTCTTGTATTGGGATTTGTTATGGCCATGCTCTGCAGGAAGGGCAGTGATGACTGTGCTGACCATAAAAGGATGGAGCTACCTCAAAACGTCACACTGAATTCGTTTTGTGGTGTTCTGCAGATTTTCCTGAGGGGAAAAAGAAAAGGTATGGCAGATGGCTTTTAATTAGCTACTTTAATGCAGTTCATCTCTAAATTCCATATGCCACTGAAGAGAAGCAGTTTTTTCCTATTTTTAACAGACAACTTTTTTTCAGAGGCTTTGTTACATGATAAAAGATCCTATTTTTTCCCAACTAGTCTTTTAGAAACATTTAATAAGAACTGTTACTACCAAATCTCCAGCTGCAGTCCAAATTCCAAAGTCCTCTCCAAACTCCTGCAGTGTTAACAGTGATGGCTTTAAGTGAGATGCAACCACAAAGAATTAAAGTGTAGGAAATCACTGTCACAAGGCTTAAAAACCAAATCCCTCCTTTTCCAAATCAGAAGGCTGCTGAGCAGCAGCTAAAAAAACATCTCCCCAAGAGCTATGTATTTCTCCACAATACATTTGGGTTTTCTCTGAAATGTTCTACCACCCAAATGCTGCAATAAAGCAGTCAACAATGACTTTGGTGCATTAATTAAAGTCTAAATTATGCAGCTTATTAATTTCCCTACATGAGAAATACTTTTTAAAATACCCTCCTAGTTGAAAATTCACTGAAGCATTTCAGATTTTCAATTAAAAAATAAGGTTTGAATTATATTCCTATATTTGAAAGCTAGGTTCTAATATGCCAATACTTTAACCCTTGGATAGTTAGCAGAAGTTCCAGTTCCATCAATTTCCTCCTTTTTGGTAATCTAAAGGAAATTTAAAAGCTAAAGGATCAGAACTCTTCCCTATTTATAGAGCATTTCAAGACTGGTGAGGTTTCAGCAGAGGAGTGACACTTGATGTTCTCAAACAAATTCAATCCCATGGAACAGTTTTCCTGTTCCTGCTGCCCAACATGAGCAGGATGTGGCACTGTCCAACTCTTTTTCCTTTGCCACCACACTTTTCCAATTCCTTCCCTACAGGGTACTTGACATTTATGATTTTTTTTTCCTACAAGTATGAGGCAGATCACTTCTGGAAGTTACACATTTCTCCCCGCTCAGTTTAGGCATACACTTCTCATGCAGTTCAAGCTGTAAGTCACACAGAGTAAGCTGCTGCTCACGCCAGGCAGATGTACAGAAATATGGACAGTGGTGGCCACTCCAAACCTTACGGCATCTCCCAACCACATTTTTCCCTTTTGGTCTTGAAAAGGCTTCAGGCCTGAGTCACTGCAAGCCTGAGCAGAAGCAGCACTCCCCATGATCACTCACACCCATCACAAGGTGGTCACATCTGTTTGTTTTCCTAAGAAATGAGTCACAAGCAGAACTACTGAAGACCAATAACATGGCTAAAAAATAACTGTGCGTAGTTAAGTATTTGTCAAGAAACAGAAAGCTTCCCAGCTTTTACTTACAATTTTCTCAAAATGTTTTTCTTCTTTCATACACTGAAATCTGGTCACGTTTTCAAAACACCAGAGACTCCTCTAGAAATCTCTCACTTTGCAGAGCCAGTCACACTCACAGACTCAGTGTTGCTGTTACTTGGCATTAGAAAGGTGCAAGTACATCTCAAATATCTGCCCATTCCCTCCCAGCAACAGGAGGTGATGCAGTCGGGCACCTCTAAGAAGCAGCTCCTAATTAAACATTGGGAAGAGCTATTTTTGACTCATTTCCTCATTAATTCCTCACACGTGTTTGACAATTATGAGAGTTTTCACTTTTTTGCCTCCCTAGTTCCTGGTGTTGGCCAAAGTTGTGATACCTCAAAGGCAAACAACTGCTTTGATCCAGCACAGGAAATTCTACTTTTCTTCATAAAAAGTTACTTAATTTCACCAAAATAACCTTTCAGAGTGAGACAGAGAACAGAAGTCTGTAAACAAGAATAAATTTATTTTAGATTCTTTAAAGATTTAATGATATACAAAATGTATACAGTATTATATCCTTATAACATTTTACCTTTCCCCATCAAACATAAAACACCATTGAAACAACTATTGTGTTCGTGCCTTAGGTCTGTATCTATAAGATACACTACTGAATAAAAAATTTATAGAGCTATATACTGCCCTTTTAATTAAAAATTACAAATTAGTACCTATGTAACAAAAAAATCGCAGCATGAAACTTCAGTTGGACAACAGGTTCTTTTCTTGCTGAATGCTCAACAATATTTGGGACAGTTAAATTACATTTTATTGGCATGAAGGTGCATTGCAATCTCCCGTACTTTACACAATGCTAATCCAACCCTAGTCTCTCTTAAGTAAGTACCACAAATAACATAACATTGAAGATGTTTTCTACACAATTTTAAATACATTTACAAGTTGTGTGTACATTCGGTTTCGATATACTGGTTTTAGGAGATCTTTGGAAGGCAGAACTTCTGAAGCAGTCACTACGTACGAACAAGGGAAAGCACTTCCAACTTGTGTTCTTACAAGGCAACTTATTTGGACCAGCACAAACTAATTCTTCTATTAAATATGATTATACCAGTCTATCATGGCTTTGTTACTATTTGACAGTGACTTGATAAAATTGAAATGTGTAAAACAAGAAATTTCATTATGCACAATTCAGGCTCTATTTCACAAAACAAAAACAACCAAGCCAGGCTTTACAGTTATGAAGCTGAAAGAATCCTGATTCAGGAGACTCACTCTCTCTTTTGGAACACATCAAGTTCCTACCTTCAACTTCAGTCTATTGGCATCTTATATACACCTCATTTGGCTCTGTCCTCTTCAAAAGGCCAGATTAAAAGACACCTGGTGAGAAAATATTAGTGGAACACTTCCAAAAACACTCTTAAGAATACTCTGGCATTACAGAGGTAGGTGCTTTCTCCTGGTTTTGCTCATTGACAGTAAGACAAATGCCAAAAAGACAAATGCTTTACCTTAAAACATCAACTACCAAAATCCTTTTGGTGGAAGGCGTATTTCCCACCACATGACTACGGGAAGAAAATCCTCCACTACACCAAAATAAAATAAAAAATAAAACTTTCTGCTTAAAAAGCCTCTTTAAAAACACATCTTAAATACTTGTCATTATTCCACCTTTAGAATGATCAGCTGCCACGCTGCTCTGTAGATGGTTATCACAAGTCATAAAATCCTTAGATTATGGACCAGCCAAAATTCCACTTATAAGACAGTATTCCTTGTTTTGACTAGTCTTTTCATTCTAGTGAGGGAAAGGTAAGTGACAACTTTGTGAGGTTCCACGAAGTTTGAACGAAGCCACTGAGTTGGTCACACCATCAGAGCATCAGACGAATAGAATTGGCCGGATCGGAATCTTTGGTGCAGCTCCCAGGCTGAATTGTCAATTCAGGGGCATCGTCCTGAGGAAATATGATCTTGTCAGGTGTGTAATCATTCCTCTTCAGATCTGCACAAACAGAACAAAGGCAGAATGATTGCTGTTTCCTGAGCTAGTAGAACCAACGGGGCATGAACATCTAGCAAAGAATTGGACAGGCAAATGCATTTATACAGAGGAATTCAGGATATGCACTGTCCAAAAAGGGATGTTTTTATCACAGGTACAATCAGAAGCCTAAAGTCAGATTACAAAACTGCTGTTTATGACTTGTTCCACTTTCACAACATGCCTTGATGATTTCATTAGGAAGTGTCTCAGGAGGGTGTGCAGCTCTTACCGGGCAGTTTCAGTTTCCTGCAGCAGGAATTGCAGTGGTGCTTTGCTCTGAAGTTCTTGATTGCATCCTCTCCCAGATTGGCCGGGCCGAACACCATATCGTATGACCTCAGGAACAAAGGGCACAGAAACATCACTTGCACCTGCTCTCTTTCCAGTGAAAATTCTATAAGACTTGAAGTCTGTCTTTACCCTTACCTTTTTTCCCCAGCTTTTATCACAGAGGGATCTGTCAAATTTTCACCAACACCTTCAGACAGCACATGAAGAAAAAGTTAAATCTGATATGTTTCTGATTACATAAATATATTAATATTAAAAAGCCTTGGAATCCTTAGCTATGACTTCTCAGCTTCTCCAAGAATAAAAATGGAAAAAACCCCACACCAAACCCAACCCAAACGATACTTTATTCTCTACCCTTAGAAAACTGCTCCTGAACAAGCATTTTGTACTTCTCAGATTTCTTCCATCTATTTTTTGCATTTCCTAGCTTGAGTTTTCACCCATGAGAAAAATCTCCTCTACAGTTCTCACTGCCAGAATATCTGGCACAGAGTTCAGGATAAACCAGGTCACACCACATTGGCACTACACAAATGTGCCAAAAAATAGCATTTTTACAGCACATTTCATTAGGAAAAGATGTATATATTTCTCTCCTCTGTGTTGATGCAGGATTTAATACCATATTAGAACAACAAATCTGGTGAAGGGTCTGGAGCACAGGTCCTGTGAGCAGCAGCTGAGGGTGTTTATCCTGGAGAGGAAGAGGCTCAGGGGAGACCTCATCACTGTCTAAAAGTACCTGAAAGGACACTGTGGCCAGCTGGGGGTCAGTCCTCAGCAACAGGACAAGAAAATGGCCTGAAGTTGCACTAGGGGAGATTCAGGTTGGATATGAGGTCAAGTATATTCACTGGAAAGGCTGCCAGGAACTGGAACAGCTGCCCAGGGCAGTGGTGCAGTCACCACCCCTGCAGGGATTTAAAGCTGTTTAGGAGTGGCCTCTGGGCACATTGGGGTGTCCTGGACTTGGCAGTGCTGGATAAAGTTGGACTTGACAATCTTAGAGGTCCTTTTCAATCTTTATCATTATATGATTAAATAAGAAAATCAGATCCAAACTAACTAGAAGCAGCACTAAATATTGCTTGTTTATTACAAACATACAAATCCTTAACAAAATGCTATCAAAAGGAAAACCCACATTCACCTTGGCCCCGATGCAAGTTTCAAAGTCAGGGCATTACCTTGCAGATCCAATACCAACAGTTCTCCTCTGGTGTACTCATATGTCCAGTGGCTGAAAGCCAGCATAACCTCCTCCAACATGTTCGTTGGGATTATTTCATCACCATTATTGTTGTTATATTTTCTAAACTCTCCGGTCATGCACTCTTCAACTGCAAACCACTGCCCAGCAGAGTGGCAATATAACAGGAAAACTTCCAAGAACCTAGTAAAAAGTACACTTAATGAATTTAGTTCCAAAATAGAGATCTCTCATTACTATTAGATTTTTATTTGATTTAGTAAAAATTTAGATACTTAAAACTATTATACAAAGCCATTTAGATGATGATACTAGATTAGTATCAGTGCAGAAAATATCAGTGGAAAATACCACCAAGGACAATTGTGCTTGCCACATTCACACCAATATTCCAAGACATATCTACATAGGATTATCTTAATATATTTGATGCATCTGTTAACGACCCTGTAGGCATTCCCCTGAGCCCAAAGCATGCAATGAAATGGCAGTTGAAATGCACTCACCTTGGAGAGTACGGGATGGATTTGGGCTTCATCTGGTTGAATGCAAAGGTGAGCTTCTGTGCTGCTCTCTGCTGCTGGATTTCCTGCGAGTCAAACCCACACCCCATTAGCTGCATTACAGAACAGGAGACAGCAGAGAGCCAAGCAGGCAGTGGGAACAGTGTCTATTCCCCCAAGACAGGGTAACAGATTGCTTACTTCATAAATTGTATCTGTATTTTAAGAATTTGAGCTCTTTAATTAAATCAGCCATCCTGGAGCAGAGTTTTTAACCCTTTTGCTCATAGAGAACCCTAGACTAAACTTTTTTCTTATTCTACTAAGTATATACTAGTTTACAGGTGGGAAAATGATTCCTGTTTAACATATAATGCCTGTCTATGTTTAATAATTGACAAAGACAGAACTTACTCTCAAGCACAAGTGCAACACAGTGTCCTCCTTATAAATGCTTGACCAAGTATTCACAACTTCAGGAAGAAAAGACTTGATGATATAAAGATGTCCTGATTTCAGGATATCATATTCTGACCACGTGCAGACAACTTTGAGAGCTCGACGTAAACCTCCTCCCATCTCCTCTTTACTTAAAAATTCAATTTTAGCACAGAGGCCCAGCTGTGACCAGGAGGACATGCTGTTGTTCAGGATGCTGGGAGAACTTTCTTCAAGGCGATACACAGTGACCGGTTCACCTGCAGGCAGCACAAAAAGCAATCACTGACTGAATTTTTAAAGTTTAAAATTATGAGCACTGAAACCCTACCATTTCCTACAACAAGCTGTAGTATTAAGACATTACAAACATCTTGAATTAAAAAAAAAAAATCAAACTGCCCAGTGGGACAACCCCTCTGCAGCTTTTTTTCACAGAGCTGCAAAATTTGTCCTATTTAGACCTGTTAATGACACTGTTCAAACAGCACTAAGAACACTGAATAAATGTTTGTTTACAGTTTAAACAAGTGAAGACAATTTAAAGGAATCCTTCCAGAATAGTTTGTCATAAAACTGTTAGTACAATACTACCATCACTGTAACACCATTTCTGAGGACAACTCGATTTAAATCTACATTTCATAACCGAGTGAGTTGCCCTAGAAAAGGTGTCATACTCACTTATATTTCTGAGCCTTCTAAGACAGACACCAGACTTCTTTTAGTTCATTAAGACTTCAGTTTCACACTTGCTGTGAGAAACTGTGAATTTTGCCTTGATCCTTCTATATTAGAAGGATCAAACCAAATTAGAATCCATATAAGGTTTGCTTTTCTTCCCCATAAGACCACAGGGAACCAGCAACAAGAAATACAATTCTTACCTCTTGGAGGCACAGGAGTGAATGGAATGCTCTGTGATAATCTCATCAGGTTATTTCTTTCTACAGCTAGAAGAAAATTACAGCATTTGTTGAAGTTCAAGGATCTTATAAATATCAATAAAAATACAAAAATTAGTTCATAAGGGACTGACCTGAGTAATAGTAGTTGATATCCATGATAGGCTTGAAAGGAGAAGCAATGCCTGAAAAGAGATTAAGGAGAAAAAAAAAAAAAGAAAAAAAGAGATACTCTTGCTACTAATTTATGTACTAAAATACCACACACAAAGATCAACTACCAAGTAACTGGAGTTTGAAAAGGATCTGCAGTGAAGAATATTAAATATTGTACTTAAGTTCTTTAGTACCTCAGGGGAAAAAAATAAAAATTGCAGTGCTTAATGCAAGGCTGTTTATTAAAAAAAAAAAAATCACAGTATTGTGTGTCAAATAAATTCCAAATTACCATCAATTAAATACATTCCCATACAAGACCTGAGCAGTTGGTTATATATAAAAATCTCTCACCTTCAGAGCAAAAAGAAAACTTACCATTCAATGCATCTTCTTCTGATGGCCTGTGAAATGCCATAAAAACAACAGTCAACTTCAAAACTTACTCTGTACTCCCTGATTTTGACACATCATCCTAGGTCACCTTGTTAACCTCACAGTGCCACTTTTATCCTGTTAACCTATTTTTCAAGGGCAGTAAAGTTTCTTAATTACAAAATAGTAATGGAAAGCTGTTAAGTAATCTCATGTTTTTAGAGCTACACTTTAAATACCTCCAAGTCATGCACATCATTATGTAAAGTTTGCATCACAAGAGCTTGTTCCCACAGAGGTGCTTTAATTAAAACTTGTTCACAACAGCTTACCCTTCTGTTATCAGATAAATAAGGTAATGGCTTTAACAGTTAACTCGGGGGGTAATTGCTAACGAGAGCAATGTCTGCATAATTTCAGAGGTGGTTACACTTTGAAAGGTTGGGTAAAGACCTTTACCAGGAAGTGAGCTGCTCACTATGTGTCAACACAGTCATTTGCATGTTTTGCCCTCCACCATGTGACACCATTAATCTGAACAGAACCTGCTAAAGCACGATGAGAGCTCAACCTGACCCCCCATGAGCCCCTGCAGCCCCGGGAGCCAAGCCCTGGGCTGCATCCCCAGAGGAGGGAGCAGCAGGCTGAGGGGCTGATTCTGCTGCTCTGCTCTGCTGTGAGAGACCCCAGCTGGAGCAGTGTCCATCTCTGGGGCCCCGAGGTAAGAAGGACATGTTGGAGAAAGCCCAGAGGAGACCCCAAGGATACTCCAAGGGCTGGAGCCTCTCTGCTCCAGAGACAGCCTGGGAGAGCCTTTCAACCCAAACCATTCTATGGCAATTCTATGATTCCAGTGAATACATTTAGTTATTTATTAGAAGAAAAAAAATCAAACTTTGTGGGGTTTTTTCTCATTAAATGCAACAAAATACTGCTATAACCAAAGACAACCAAAAAGAAAAACATCAAAATACAGAGTGATAAAATTGCTCCATTAGTAGAAAGCTTACTTACATTTGACTGCTATTTGAAGGTCTGCCTTGTAGCCAATCCTTTAAAACAAAGAGAAGAAAAACAAAGAGGGCTTCAGTTTTGTAAGGAAAGCACAGTATATTCAGCTGGAGGTGGGGTGGTAATGTGTTTTAAGCTCTTGGAGTACAGCCTGTTTATTGGAAATAAACCAGGCTGTACTGAACTGCAGTTGAATGGAGAGACCCAAATACAACTGAGAAATGGTAACTACAATTAAAAGAATAAAAAAGGCTCTATATTCACTACTGTTTATGGATTATATAAGTAATTCTTTTCCGTAAAAGAAAAGAATTTTGAGGTTTTTTTTCTACAAACAGAAAACAGCACAGATTTTCATAATGAGAACATACACAACTTCTTCCCTTAGTGAAAACAGGTCTCCTGTTGCCTCCTAGAACAAGCAAGTCCACAAATCAGTATTAGTCTTTATCTGTTTCTTCTCCTTTATTTGTTCAGCTTCTAGTTCTGCTCAAGAATGTCACAAAAGGTTGATACAAACCGTCAGTAGAGCTGCTTTAGAGTCAACTTGCTGAGTGTCTTCACTCGATGCTCTCCTGCTCTTGCTGTACACTACAAACAAAGGAGATTTGTAACTGGACAAAGAATGGCAGCTGTCACTGTCACCCGTTTCCTAACAGTGAACAAATAGCTTAACGTAGCTCTCATGAAATAAGCCTGACCCACAACTTGAAAAGAAGTTTGCAGGCCTAACTAGATCGCTTCCATTTTTACAGCTCTGGCTGTCTGTGGCAAATAAAAGGTAACAGAACTGAGCTGGCATAGCTGGAACAAACACGAGAAGATTCAAGCACTACCAAACATGCAAATATTTCAAGATGATTTAACCATTTGTGTTTCCTTTGCATCTTCTTAGGAGACCCATTAGCAAGGCAAGTTAGAGACAGCATTAGGGGGCCTGAGCAGAGACCAGACTTACGCTGCTCTGAGTGGGCTGTCAGGGGGTCAGTGAACCCACCACAAGAACTGGATTGTCGCAGACCACTGTCAGTTTGAAGACCCTTAAAAAAAAATTACATTTACCATCAGTCATCATTACCATTATTGCTTTCAACTACTACTCTTGGAACACAATCCACCCCATTTTTCTTTTTAGGACTGGCCAGGATTCTTCAAAATTTCTGGATGTACTTCAAATACCTCACTGCACAGAAATGCACAAATCGAGTGCATTAATTCAGTTAAAATGCTCTCTCACAGTAGCCACCAGCTGTACCATTTTCAGGCACACATTAAGACTCCTGACCCACACCAAAAGAGTTCTTTGCAAGGGAATGCTACAATAGGATACAACCACAGGAACCTCCCTTACACTGGAGCACTACAAGCACCATGTTCAGCTCATCTATTTCTTTCCTTTGTGGGCTATCAATTCTCATGTAAGAATGTGGCTCTGGCAAAAACTAAAAAACTAAACTAAATTCCAATTTGCACCCACTTAAAATAGCAAAAAAAAATTGTAGTAAACTACTGCCAAGTAAAAACCTATGGGTGATGAATGCAATTTCCTCATGGACAAACTCCTTCACAGCAACTACACATTCTTGGAATATGTACTGAGGTGGTCAGCTTTGGACAACAAAGTACCTTTTGCAAAAAAAAAAGGAGAAAGGCAGTTTTATCACAAACTAGGACTGTGTGTAGCGTGGCATAGCCTTACTCATCTAGTAACCTGAGTGGTTACCTGAATAAAGTGTTCATTGTACCCTGCTTTTGACTCCTAAAATTTTAACAGTTGAGAAGTTGTTACCACCCTTTTCCACCCTTCCCTCCTACAGAACACACCCCACACATAAACACATGCACAGGCCTCTGTGTGTTTGTGTCCAAAATGTGTATCAGATGTGTGGCTGTGTGCATAAAAACTGTTTCTTTACATCCCTAAACACTTTACATCCCTGGAACTATTTAGACCTATGTCAAGGAGACATCCAGTTTACAGACAATGAGATAAAAACAGAGACCCATGTCTTTACTGGAAAGAATACTTCAAGTATCTCTTGAAAATAATGTCTCTAATAAATGGAAACTTTCTTCACTTACTTGAAGTCTGGTTGTCTCTATACCCTCCAATATAGCTTTTTTGAAGTCTTCCTGTTGCTCCTATCAAAGAAACAAAACAAATGGTTAACAATAACACCAAGTGATCTGTGCCAAAAATACACACAAAAAGCTTTGTGGTCACACATTATACTCATCAAAAGGTTCAGAAGAAGCAACTCAGCAGACCAGAAGCATTGCAAATGGTCATAATGCAATTCTCAGGTGTATTCTCCCCTGAATGCATAACTGCAAATAGGAATTGGTATGTACTGATTCAACAGCTACGTGGCAAAAACTAGTTTTCATACACACATATATATATTTATACACACACATATACACATACACTCACACTATAGTACTTGGAAGGCAGGTTTATGATTAATCACTTTTCCATTGTACTAATTTTTATTATTCTTTAAGGAAATGAAAATTATTCATTTTAGTTTGTGATGAGTTTATTTAAAAGCTTTTTCTTCTTGGAAGGATAATGAACAATTTTTGTCACTTTTGAAAATTACATACACTGCCATCTTGCTCTATAAATTATAATGTAAGTCACTCTAATCTCCCTAAAGGCTGACCTTGAAATTTATGAGTGTAAAACATTTTGTTGAACACTAATTACAGGATTCTTAATTTTAATCTCGATTCACAGTTGTAGTCATCCTGGCTCATAACCTCAGACCTTGTTTATTATTTCACTAGTATCCTATTATGAAGCAACAATACTTGATGGCAGTTAAGGTTACATGAATTTTCAGTGTTTTTTTTTTTTTTAAATTGTGAAACAGATGCAAAGTGCACTCTGCAAAGAACGTGGTTTTTGATTATATTGGGTCTTAGACTTTTTCCAAAAATACTGTGACTTCACAGTTTAAAAGATAATTATCCCCACTGACATATTTGACAAAGCTTTTCTTGCTTACCTCAATATCAGCACTTCTTTCCTTTATTTTGCTGGCTGCCTCTTTGAACCGCTGTAGGTCCATGCTGTCTCTGTGACCTTTGACACAGTGAATTCAAAAAGAGGATTCAAAATCAAAGGTAACCTGCAATGTTCTGACCATGCCAATAGTCTGCATCACCATAGCAAAGGGTTACAATCCACCTAAGGCCTGTGTGCCTGTTTGCACTAGAAAAGACATCACAAACACACTAAAGATCAGTGTAACAGTATCAAACTACTGCCTTTCCTGCACTGAGGTGTGGAGCACCACAATTCAAAAAGTAAAGCTAATATTTTAAATTTTTACTCAAGCGTATGCTCCTCACAGGACAGGAACAAGGCCTGATTACAGTACTTTTATGTACTGCTGGACAAATGAAGGGAAAGTAGACAGTTTCCTGGAACTAGCTTTTACAATATACCCTTCATCCTCCCAGTTGCAAGAAATACTTTTCAGAACTTTTCCAGGCATGTGGCTTTATAATGAATGAAAATCTACTTGGCTTCACAACTGAAACCTGTACAGTATCACAAGTGTTGTAAATTGTGGACAGCAAGAATGAAGGGTATGTTCTAAATGCTAGAGATGTCAGAGGAACATATACAAAAAATCTGGCTCAAGTAAATAAGTATAGTTAGTATTCAAAGTTATTAGTGGTGAAGTACATTTAAAGATTAGATAAGAGTTCTACAATCACTGTCTACAATTTCTGTTTAGCCTTGCTTTCTTTTTACAACTGCGAGGTACTTGTACACAAATAGCTAATGTAGGTAACTTCTTGAAAATCCAAGTTTCACAGCAGTAGAATAAACTCTTGTGTGGAGATTTAAATTTACACAACCTCAGCAAATCTCTGGAAAACCATGAGACATCCCTAAACAACTACAGCAAGACAACAACTCTGCAGGCAACCTGACAGTTCCAGATTACAATCTTCTACTAAACACTAAGCATACTTAAAGCATTATCTACTTTGTAGGGATCAGTTAGTAAACCCACACCTGTGTTTTGCAATGAATCTGCCACTGTTTTACCATTCCAATATGCAGGTAACTAACCAATATCATCCACCTTTTTACTGTTAAGCAGAACTTGAGAGGAAGCAAAATGTTGTATTGAATTAAAGAACTTTGGAAGCTTCCAAAATGACAGCCCCAACATAGGTTAGCCTAGGCAACAGTGGAAGATCCCAGCTGTAACAGTGCTTAGAAATATAGTATAGGAGGAACCCTCAGCTTGACACAGAAACCACAAAGATATTTGTCCAGGACTCCATCAGCCTGAGTAGTGTTCTGTAATTACGTCAAGAAATAGACAATATTTTTGATTTATGCAATCACAAGGTAGGAGCTTTATAATGAGTCACAAAAGGTTTGTCTACAGTGCCCGTACCGAGCTGTACAGCTGCTTATTGCCCAAAACTGCTACACTTAACAAGTGGATAATGTTTGTCAGAAAAATATTGTCTATGTGACAGAATTATGGAGAAATTATAATTTCAGTTAAAAAAACCATTCAAGCAACATAGGGAAATTAGAGATGTTAAATGCAAAAAAAGCAGAGCAAAATGGTAGAATAAAGTCACCTGCAACCGGAATACACCCAAAATACCATACAATTCTTGATAAGTCAAACCTTGTGGCTTAGATTTGGTCCACAGTTTATGAAGTAGTCCCATAAGGATGTTAGAACATAAATCTCGGGTTTGCAGTTCCATTGCATGGACATGCTGACTTTTGCAAAGTTCATCTTTAATATTCAATTTTCCATGTGAGCCGCCACAGTTGACTGTTGCCGTCAAGTCGCCCGTTGACAAAGAGAACTTCGTTTGGGGCTTGTTCTTCGCTAACTTGACAGGGGATGGGTGAGCACATTTGTCAACTCTGCAGCTGTAGTTATCATTAGTGTCATTCTCATCATGAATAAAACCACAATTAACGTATCCTCCATTTTCAACACAAGGTTGGGTGAAAGCAAGGCAAGCAGAGCCAGAAGCAATAGGATAAGAGCAGCTAATAACGACTTCAGGACATTCAGAATCTATTTTGTTATACTTACCCACAAATGCACCAAACTCTACATTATTATCTCCTTCTGTAGCCTTAGAGAAAACAGTCTCTTCATGCTTTGCTGAAGAATCCAGCTGACTTTTGCAACTGGGTCGAGATGGAGTGCTAACAAAGAACTTTGCTGTTGGGGATGTTACATGTGGCATGCTGTTGGATGAGTTGCCTAATTTTTTACTTTTACTAGTGGATTTTGAGATCTCTGCAGCCTGTATTCGTTGGCGAAGTTCTGGAGGGGAAACAGCATTGTAAAATAAGGCACTGCCTGAGGAACCTGCCTCTTGGAAGTTTTTTTCTTCTCTTCGGGGAACCAGAGCCAACTCCTGACCGATTGTCTTGTGTTGGACTTCTTTGTCATCACGGATTGAAATGTTACAGAGTAAAGCGTTATTGCTCTCGAGGCCTCCCTGTGGAAGAGAGCCAAAGACATTTCCAATGCTGTGCTTCTTCCACACAGATGATCTGAGAGAGCCGTCCTCAATGAGATTCTGTGCCAAATGTTTTGAAATGCTCAGTTCCCTGGTGATTTCATTGTGAACCTTGCTGGCTTCTGAGGCTTTCTGCGCAGTCAGTGTTTTCAGAGTATCCACAGTCAGAGCAGACAGATCCTGGAGGTGGCCAATCTGGGAATCTAAAGACTGTAATGACCTTTTAATGTAGTTGACACGATCACCAACTTCCTTTATCTGAATGCACATTTGATCCACCCTAAGAAAAATCAAATTATGAAGTAGATATAAAATGTATCTTTCTCAATATGCAAAAGAAACATGATTATAATCCTTTCTGCCCCTTTAATCAAGGGGAAAATCAACTTCGATTGTCACAATAATACAATAGCATTGGACTGTTTTGTAATACATTTGTACATACTTCTGAGTCAGAGAATTGAAACAGTTATCAAGAGAGGGCCTACAGCATTTTCTGAAATCTCAGTTTCTTAAAACATCATGGGAAACTAAATAATATGATTGCCTCAGTTTACTGAGTGCTTCTACAGATCAAGAAGTATCAATCACATCAGCAGTTTCTGCACAGCAATGGAAAAATACCATATAAAATTTGCATAAACACTTTATGTTCTTGAGCTGTATTCATCAGCCTT
This sequence comes from Prinia subflava, assembly GCF_021018805.1. Classification (NCBI taxonomy): domain Eukaryota; kingdom Metazoa; phylum Chordata; class Aves; order Passeriformes; family Cisticolidae; genus Prinia; species Prinia subflava. The sequence continues at coordinate 9,921,492 of NC_086261.1, forward strand.
TAAAATACATTTAAAAAACCTGTAAAAGTTCTAATTCTCTATTCAGAAATTTTACTTGTAAATAGTCTACCGTTCGAATGTGACTCGAATCCTCTCCTCACTTCCAGAATGAAATTTATCATCCTTTTCATTGAAATACATCTCAACACACAGCTCTTCAAAATCATGAAGTTTCTTCTGATCTTCTTCAGTCAGGAAGAGTTCTAAAGAGAGATCAACAGTTGGGATGACACAGATGTAGTGAAGTTGTACAGGTGCTGAAAACCAACAGGCATAACTCTACAAAGGATGTCAACAATAAAACCCCATGATAAAAACAAGAAAACAAAAAAAAAGGAAAAAACCCCAACAAACCAAAAAATCCTACCAGAGGACCACTTAAGACCCTTCCTCTCTCATTGCAAGAAAAAGTTCAAGGTCAAAGACTGATAATAAAAAAATAGTAGTTCTGAGAGGATATGTGCACAATATTATCATTCCTTACACTTCTATGCTTTTCCTTACACTCCTACCCTTTAATCCCTTTATCTCTGAGGCAGAAGAGCTGGATTTTTTTTTTCCAGTTTCAAAGAAGTTTTAGAGAAAGAAAAAAATCTTCTCCATTAGCAAAGACAAGAAATCCAATCTAAAGGTTAGTTTTACTGGAGATTTCTAGGGGCTGGCATTAAACTCTTGAGAAAAGCACAGTGATTTTCAAAAGAATTATCAATATTGAAAACACATAAAATTAAGACCCACTTTGACTTTCTTCACTATACACATTATAACCAAGGACATGGTGCTTTTCTGACAGTTTGCTTTAACCACATCAAAAACATTACTGCAATTTTTGGATAACTGTTCATACTTGGCCCATCTGAAGTCTTGTCTGTCTTTCTTCTTTTACATATACAGCAGAACAGGGAAGCCATGTGGCTGAGAATGATCAGTGGTGGAGGCAGAACAGGTTTTTCATGGTAGGCCATAATGAAATGATAGCGCTGATACTTCCACACAATGTTTGAAATTGCCTTGACTTGTAAATACACATTGCTGAAAGGGAACAGAACAATATTAACACATCAAGGTGGGTTTTGGGGTGGTGGGGAGTTGTTGGTGTTTGTTTAGTGGTTGTTTGATTGATTGCTTTTTTAACACTTTGATAATAATCTTGAATTCTGAAGTCAATTAAGAGACAAAAGCATAAACATTTTTTGCTGCAAAATTATTTTTGTGGAAGTTGGATACACGTTCAAGAGAACGTCATGATCCAGAGCAAGGACAGGGCTAAAGAAATTCTCTATCAAGTAACATCTCAGTACCTTTACTCAGACATAAATTACACTGAGATCAAATTTCAAGTGTGCTGAACAAAAAAATTAATTATTTCTAACTAAACCCAGAATTTTATATCACACCATGTTAATCCTGCTGTCTGCCTTCTTCAGTGTTCATGAGCTGCTTATGCCCATAAATCAAACACTTGCAGAGAACTATAAAAGACAACTAACTATAACTGAATTACATGAATTTAGGAACAACAGTCAATAAAGTCAAAGAAACAATTTTGTTTGTTTTCTGACTAAGAGAAATTACAAAATGTCTTCGAATTTCCTTGAACTTCTGATTCCCCTGACCTCACAGATGTGACGTGAACCAGTCACATCACACACTTCACTAACTTAGCCAAGGGCCTGCAGTGAGGAAGAGACAAAGACCAGCCTTGGAACCTGAAAAAACTTCCAGGAAATGGGATGGCTTTGATGTGGCACCAGCTCTTATGATCTTATAGCAATGAGATATGCACATGTCCAATTATTAGCAAAAATTAAGTACTATCTATATACTTACTTGAAAAATGCAATCAGGAGATTAACCATGATTATGTACTGTACAAAGAGGTAGACAGCTTGAAGAAACGGGGTCAACCATGTTCCCGGGCCACAGAGATGAGCAACTTTTTCATCAGAATTATTTGCACATACTGTGTTGGGAAAAAAAGATACAGAGAAGACATGAGTATCTTCTAGAACCTCCCAGTAGGTATTGACAAACACCCCCCTCTCCCCAAAAAAGTCACTTACAGTTTGCAACAACCAACTATGCACTGGTTCTGCAATTCCAAATGTCTCCATGCATTTAGGAACATGATAGAAAAAACACCAGAGACAATGTTTCTGGCTGATACTATCCTGTAATCATATTATTGGCTTTTTTAAAAAAGCATAGTACACTACTACAGCCAAAATTTTGTCATGATAGCTGTGGGGCAGAATTCCAAAATCTTGCTAGGAATAGCCTTGAGAGAAATGGTAATTACGTAGTTTTCATTCTAAGCCAATCAAGTTTAGAAAAGAAAATGAAAAATCAGGTCACACAGTTATACAGCTGCAACCCACATATTCCCACTGAATGGAATCAATGCCAACAGCACTGGGACTCTCAAAAAAATTGGGATTTCATAAGATCTTGAGAAGACCTTATCAGAATACGTTTTCTCTTGCTTCATAATTGCAGATCTTACCATCAATTTCATAGGCGTAGACTTCACCAAAAATCATCCAGTATGGATGAAACACAATATCTCTAGCCAGAGTCCAAGAGGGTGCCTCATCAGGATACAGTATTGCCTTCCTGGGAACACCAAAACTAAGTAGTACAAGTGCCATAATCACCACAATGTAAAACATGTTGGCCACCTATTAACACAAAAGAGTCAGTTAATCCACAAGGTCATAAATATGATCTTACAACTCTAAAAACTTTCACAGTGACAGTGTACACTTGAGAAATTCTATGTATTATATAAGGAAAAGAGTACAAGACACAAATATTTCACTCAGAAAATTTTGTTCAATAATAAGTCAAAAAACCCCAAAACTATTGAGTTCTTTCCTGTCCTTTCTTGTAATGTATTTAGTACCCTTGGCCAAAGGCAACTGAGCATATTTCCCTTTCAGCTTGGATACTACGAGGTACACAAGGAGCAGCTGACAAAGAGTAACATTCCTCCCTAAAGGTACTCAACAGCTGCACAAAAACCAGACGTAGTTTTCCAAGGGCAGGAACACAAAACCTATGCCTCTTCCAAGAAATCAAAGTGAGAAATGAGCAACTTGATGCCCTTGTTTTTCAGGAATGATCAGGTTCAATATGGTAAGAACAATTTTATAGAGGGAAGAAACACAAATGCCCCTTCCACATCCATACATACAGCTCTCAAGCCTTAAAATGGTTTTTAACATTTAGAATAGCTACTGACAGTAGAGCTAGGTTATTTAATTTTAAGTTTATACAATTTTAATATTTTTTGTGTGAGATGACAAGAAGCACAATCTATTCCCAGATTTCCACAGCACAAAACCATGAAGCTGCTGTACACCAAAGTTAAACATTTTGACCTAAAGAACACAAAGGCTATAAATTTCAGACCTAAATAGGAAGCTGAAACAAGAAAAAGGCTTCACCATATTCATTGAAGTCTCTGACATCTGAGAACAAAACAGGCCAGAGAAGGAAGATTTGCCATTTTTAAACATTTATGTAACAGGAATAGCTCTAAAAAGGAAGCCTTCTAACCAGTGCTTCTTTTGAAACCCTTTAAATTATATTCCAGCTAGCTAGTGCTGCACACCAAGTTGTTATCCTGTCACAGCAGGAAAAGAAACTAACTAAATAAAACTATTGAGAGAAGTTATAAATGGATGCAGTCGGGAAAAAAAATCAATAACAAACACAGTACTTACCATTTTCCCAATCATCATAACATAAGGGCCAGCCTGTTGATTTACAGCTAGAAAATCCAGTAATCGCACATACCAAAAAATTATATTGAGACAGTATGTTATTCTTCCAGCAACAAAGACGTAATTTTCTCTGTAAGTGTTTTCTCCAAAATTCCCCTTGGCTCCAAATCTTAACGCAAACCCAATGAAGAAAGTGACAATGGCAACTGTGTCACTGATATTGAAGTAATCACTGAACCACACTTTGATCTTCTGGTTAATCTTCCCAGCCTCTGACATAAAAATCTGTAAAAGAATCGAAGCTCAGGACAGCCCATATTTATTGCACAGGGACCAACAGTAAAATACGTGAATCACTAACACACTTGCAAAAATAGAATAGCTATTCAGATGGGTAACTCTTAAATGCTAAGCAATCAAAACCACTGTTTAACTGTGTCAGCTTCACAACAAGGAAAGGAGAGTTTTGCTCTGTCTAAACAACTGATGAAGGAATTTTGGATTTAGTGGGTTTTGGTGATGTTTTTATGTCTTTTGAGGCAGTTACTGTGACAAAAATGAACCCCACCTGCCTCCAGTTGAGCCTGAGGTACCAGGTTAAGGGACTAACTTTATCTCTCCCATTTAAAAATTATTACAGAACTTTTGTAGTCTCTTGCTGACCAGGCACATTGTAGTTATGATGGTTCTCTTGTGTCACTAAAGCTTTTTTTTTTCTATTTTGATATCTTGGTCATAGCACAGTGGGAGAGCCAAATAAACACACATTTACCCACCTTGTTTTACAAGGCCTCCATCTAGCAGCCTATACCAAGCTTTAAGATAAAGGTTTACATCATGTACTCTGATGCTTGAAGTTTCTTCCATTTTCTTGTTTACAAAATAAAAGTTTAAAGCATACTGTTTTAACTGACAAAAAAGGCTAAAATCCCAGATTGTTACAGGCATACCTCCCGAATTTTCTCAATTGCTGATGTGAAAATGTAAGCAATAACAATCCACTCCTGAACAGATGGTAATTCTTCCATTTTTACAAGAACCACAAATGTGTAGAGCATGAGGAATCCTAAGTAAGCCAACTAAAAAAACAAATAAAACATATACACATAATTACTGAAGGACCTTTATAGATGTACATAGGATATTTTGATGTGGTTTACAATAAAAGCTTCAAATAGGATTACAAGACTGTATTTACCCCTTTAAACAGAAAAGTTATTATTTCTAAGGGGATACAAACATTTTCATCTTAGAAAAGGAAAAATAGCTGTAATAAGCTATTTATTGTTAGCAAAGCTTCACTCTTAGTACAGCTATTTTCCTCCAGTACAAATTCTAGCATTTCTAGAACAGTGATTGAAATGAAGCTGTGCATGCACTTGAGACTAATACATGGTTGTAGAACTGCTGCTAGCAATTGATGAAAACAATTACTCAGAACAGAATAAAAACAAACCAGACCACAGGGCACAGCACGTGCTTATTCAGTTTTATAAAATCAAGTATTTCTCATTTCCAGCTCAGCAAGGTAAGGGGTTTTCTGTCTGCTTTTTGGAAAGTGCTGAACATTGATTCAATCAGAACTACATGTTGGCAAAATAACCCAAAAATCTGTGCTACATTTCCAAATCAAATACACACTACACAAAAAACTCACCGTATTAAACCAAAACTTCACAATTGGAGCATGATAAAATGCATAAAACTTCTGTGTAATTGGGAGTCTTTTAGGCTTTGCTGGAGTCTCCATATCATGCTTTTCAAAAGTACTGTCCAAGATCCTCACTTCTTTAAAAACCTCCTAAAATAAAAGGACTGTTAACTTCCCACAAAAAAAAATACATGCTTTGTGGCACTAAATTTCACTTCTTTGACTTAAAAATGTAATTATTCAAGTGAGGAATATTGTTTTTAATAACTCCCTCTGCCCCACATTACCATAGGTATTTCATCTGCTGCAGTCTGGAAGTTGTTCTCACTGTCATCCATTGCCATCTGATGAGCATCTTGAGACTGAGGAATGTGGGACATTTCAGCCTTGGTCTTATACTCCAAGAGCAGTATAGCAGGAGGGAGCAGAATACTCAGGATCACCTGGAAAAGATGAAGATTGAATGTAAATAATTCACAACTACATTAAAGCATCAGAATACACCAACACACAGAATAGCCTCTGAAAATATATTATCTAAATTTCACTTGCTTGCTATTGAGGGGGAAAATGTAGAAAATAGTTAGTTGTTATTACTTGTATACACACTTAAGAGCTTAGGATCACATATACAGAGTGTTTCTTGACTTGAAGACATAGGAAGTGGGAAAAACCAAGATATTCCAAAATTCAAAGCTACTAGAAAGAATGTGCTCCAAGCCTGTAGATAGAGATACTCTGTTCACACTCTGTTGTTTAATCCACTCCCAGAAACTTTGTAACAGTGTATTGTAAAAGCATATAAAAGGTTGTGGTTTATGGGGGAGAGGGGAGTGGTATATATATGTTTTGTTTTGGTTTTTTTTTTCAATTTATGATAAAAATATGAGCTAAGGTATAGATGAAGCGAGTAAGTGAAAGCTATTTACTGTCATTAGGCTGTTACAAAGCAAGCAAGAAAACAGTTAATCAGTTATCAAAGAGGATTTTAGTAGGTCACAAGTTAAATGACGCTTGTAGATCTTTTGTAGGGAGGTTGTATTTCATTATATTTCTAGCAACAATTAGTTTTGGTACCTAATTTCTCAAAGAAATATGCAACTCCCATTTTGGTTCAATTGATCTATATCAATTATCTCTGCCTAGATCAGAATTGATCTATATCACACAAAGGACACCACTGGAAAACCTGTCCCTGATTTGCCTGCTCTTGTTTGTTCTGTGCCCTGCTTTTGCTCAGTTCCTCCAAAATAGGATATTCACAAAGCTTTTTTACATCAAGTCTTATGTGCTCCCTGTAAAAAGCCAAAATGCATGAAACTACAGTCTTACAACAGGTTTTCCATTTGTTAAGGGTTGTTACTACTATGTTTTTAGTAGTGGATTAGTATTCACATGATCTCTTTAAGCCTCTGATTAAAGGCTACTTGCCTGGTTTTTGCCTTCTATATTTCTGTACCTTATTTGAAAAGATAATAGAGTGTCAAAAGAAGCGTTTACAACAAATATTCCAGTTTTGATTATGTTATAGGAGATTGGTTTACAGGATTTATTAATAAAAGCTATAGTTGTGAAAGCTTTACACTAACAGCATTTAAACACACACTTTCCTTCCCTTTAAACATAAACTCCATTGACCCTTTTTACATGAATAAATTGTAACAGTGCTTACTTTGTACCATGAATTCTTCCTCATGTTCAGCCTTCCCATCCACATATCTGATAACAACATCTGTGTGCAAGTGTGTGCTACAAATGGACGGAGCCTCGAGGACACTGCCAGCTTCAGACATGTGGAGTTGCTCCAGTTTTTAAGTTCATAAGTCAGTAATTTCATTGCCATAGTTTCATCTTGTCGGAAGGACTGCTCTAACAGCTCAACTGCCAGCTGACCAAACTCACTAAAATGAAGAAAAAAAACAACAAAATGTAGTATCTATAGAAATCACCAAGAGTTTAGCATGAATTTTCTTGCACAAATTCCCAACTTTCACAACTTGAAGGGATTATAATTTGTCCCTTCTGTACAGACACACTATAATTTCTAACCACAACACATCAATCTATGACTTCTGTTAAAAACATATGCATACTAAACCAGCTACTTAAACACTCATAGAAACTACACAGAAGAAAATGGCACATTGAGTCTCCTTTTATTTGACTATAAATCAAGACTTTTAACAGCCCTTAAGAAAGAGCAATATCTAATATAAAGCTTCTACTAGGGTTCCACTTAAACCTTTTTGCAAAACATAATTATCTTCAAGTGTACTAACAGAACAATTTGTGTTTTGTTCACAAGTAGCCCACTACTTCTATTGCACATATCAAGAAAATATTTTGAAGGATAGGAATGTAATTTACTTGGAATACTGCTTCAGTTCCTCAGAACTGTCATCAACAAGGTCGCTCTGTTTGGCCTCGTAGGCCATGGAGCGATAGACCTTGCAGGCCACCAAGGCTTTGGCCATGGACTCCTCGCCGTGCTGCCAGAAGAACAGGGCCATCTTCTGCCTCTTCATCAGCACTGCCCACAGCAGCAGCTCGTTCAGAGGATAAGCAAAACGCCTCGTCTCAGGATCGTCTATGTCAACGATTTCATCTTTGGTTCTTTTCTTTTTTCCCTCTTCTGCACCAGTGTCAATCTTGAAGATAAAACCACAAAGTCACATTTTAAGTGGCTAAGCTTGGTCATGATTTAACTTGAAATAAAATGCTGAGTGAACAAATACCAAATTATAAATAATTATAAAAAGAAAAAAGATAATTTTTGAAGACTTGAAAAGCAGTTGGAACTTTTGTTCAAAAACTTCAGTTAAGTACAATTCATTTTAATAACTGTGAGACTGAATTAATTTGAATTATAGATCAAAGAGAAGCTGTAACTAATATACCTACATACAAATAAAAAACTCATGGAAACTGCTGGTAGTAGTAACACATGGCCAAATCTTGCTCCATCTATCAAGCCATGTGAATCCCACCCTCATCACTAGAGCTCTATCAAAGATAAGCTTTTTGGTCCCTAACATATTAAAACCTATCCACAAGACTATACAGAAAGAGAAACACCCTTTACAGAATCCTGTAAAAACGCTGCACTTTAGAAAAAACTACAAAAGCAAGGCTGAAATTCTAGCTTTACCAAAGTCAATGCAATTGCTGCTACTCACACTCAGTGACACTTGGATTTCCAGCAGGCTCCCCACTCTTAGCTATCTGAAATAATCCCCCCGTGTTCCCCTGATAATCCTCACCTTTGGTTTGTACGGCTGCGCTGTTTTGATGAAATGATTATGGCGCATTTTTTCTTTCTTGTCTGCCCTGTTACCAAAAGACTCATGGCTCTTACACATCTGAGGAGTAGTGCTTGAAGGATTTCGCCCAGACCTCTGCAACAAGGAGGGGTTTGGTTACTGAAACATGGATGAACTTATACAACAGCACAACCAGAATTCTCACTGGATATTTAACATGGCTTTCCATTTCTTTTCATTATTTTTAACACTTGTTTGTTAGTGTAGTTTGTAGAAACTAAAATATCTGCATCCTAAGCCCTGGTGTATCTGCATATGTAGTGTCCATTCTTTCCCAATCAGTAGGAAAATAGGGAATCACAGAGAAGGAATTAGGATATGCTAGAATAAGGTGAGGAGAACAAAACCTGCTGTTTGCCCTCACAGCCCTTACTACTGCGTTTAAAAGAACCAACCCATTGACAAGAACAAACAAACCACCATGGATTCAATCATTCTACAGAACACCAAGGTGTGAGTTTTTCACTCTGTAACAAAAGGGCTGTTATCAAGCGCTCGTACCCGATTGTTCCCGCTGAGGCTGTTGTAGATCGCCCTGAAGCGTTTCCTTGTGTAGGTGCATCTGTAGGTTCCTCCCATCAGATACTCAATAACCAGCCCCACATCAATCAGGTTGATTTTATACCCCGGAGGAAGATTTCCCTAGGAATAAAAAAGGTATTTTGACTTTTTCAAAGTATAATAAAAAAAAAAATCCAACACAAAACCCAAAAAGCATCTATGTGGCTCAACAGTTATTTTTAAAGAAAGCCCAGGTTATACCTCCTTTTCTACAGAATAGATACTTGTTCCACTGGTGGGGGAGGCACAGGGGGTTTTTTGTCTGTTGTTTTAACAGCCAAAATTTTTCCACTCTGTGCGCATCAGCTTTCAATCCCCCCAAGAAGGAAAATAATCAAAAGCAAGATGAAAGACAACACTCTTTGGGTTTAACATCTTTTAGGCAAAAGGGCACCAAGCATACAACAGAAGCATTGTAAACTACCAAAATGTCTGCAGAAGTAGTTTAATACTTAAAATAAAATTCAATTAATAAACTGCAGATCAAATTGATAGTCAAATACAAGAAATTAACAAGAACTAACTGCTACTTTGACAGATTTTTACATGGACAGCATACCTGTTTGACGTCCCGAACAAGATGAAAGAGTGTTGGGTTAGTTGGGCCTTGTTTCTTTATAAAAAAAGAGAGGGAAAACTTGGAATGAGAAATTCATGCAACAGCAATACCATAAGAGGTTAATTTAAAAAACGAATTAAAAATATAAAAATATAACAAAACATAAATAAATATACCTCAAAGGAGGCTTCTCTACAGAGCTTTATTAGGTAAAGAATTCAATTTTTTTTTTGTCAAAAACACATAACAAAACTATTAACACAAACCTAAGCCGTATTTGTGTACTACTCACATCAGCTAATTTTTGGTGGAAGGTTCTTTGTTCTGTCTTTGGATACTGTTATCAAAATTACCTTGGAATTCTTAGATCAACACCTACAGCAACAAAATTTTTCTAAGTAGTAATTATAACTAGGCAGGTTGACAAATTAAACTCTTTTTAGAACTATTATGATGTTAACTGCTACAGACAGAATCTATCCTATAAAGCTGTAAGGATCTCAGATTCTGGGCACAAGTTCACCCACATGACTTTCTCTCGTTCTCTTCCCCACTGTGGTTTGAACACTTCGTGTGTCCACAACAGAGCTGCAATTTCCCATTTAGTGTCTACCCCTCCATCAAACACAATGAACACCCTGCTGAGAGACAATTCTGGTGCTGCTGGGGCCGTGCACAGCAGCTTCCACTTCCCCACTCCAACCTCGTGCACAGGAGCCTTCCCTACCAACACCCCACAACCCCCAGACTGCTGCCCACGAGCCAGGACACAACAGGCTGAGCAACTGAAAAACTGCTCTAAAAGCAGCTTAAAAAGCAATCATTTACTTACTGTATTATAAAGTTCCTCCAGCCTCGGAATTGTAAGGAATTTGTGCATGCTAACTCCGTTTTCAATCAAAAGTTTCACAAATGCAACTCTGTCCATCACAAGGGCATCCAGCATAGCCTGTTCCAGGGAGCCAACCTACAACAAATAAGCAAAAAGGTAGAGCCTAGAGAGTGCCAATAAAAAGGTGAACTTAGATCCTGTATCAACCTCCTTCATTTACAGGGCTGGTAAAACCTTACATGTCTATAAACATGTCACCCTCAGTTCCAAATATGTCCTGAACTTCACACAATTACAGGATGGGAGGATACCCTGAAGACTTGAACTGTTCCATAGATACTGCCTACTGAGACAGTGGGACTAAGGAGACATTTGGTTTAACATAATTGAGGTGTTCTCAGAGGCTGATACTGGATAAAACAAAAAAAGACATTAAATATCTAAGGCACAATTTGCTTCAAAGATGTCAGAACCATCATGGCAATCAATAAGCCTTACACAGTATGTTCTTCTGACTGCACACTCAGTAAGCTCATGTTTTATTTTTACAGCGATAGGGAGAAAAGGCAAGAGCCACCAGGTAGCTCTTAAATTCATTTTCAAACTACAAAAAAACAGACATTTTGTCCCTCCCTCCAAAGACACTGCAGTGCTGTCAATAGTGCATTTTACTAGATGCTTCTTAAGAACTCTCTAGGGCCATGCAACTGTAACAAAGAAAGAGCATCTGACTAACTTGAATTCAGCTTCCACCTTTCGTAATGTATTTTCTCTGCTAGTTATTCAGAACAGTTAGCATATCACTAAAATTTCTGGACCATTTTCAAATACATAATAGCAAAACAGCTTTAAGGCTATGATATATACCCAAATTAGTCTCAAAATAAATGTGTCAGCATTCCAAAGTCTCTCTCTACAAAAGTCAAGATTCATTCTTTACAGTAAATTGTGCTTCTCTCTATTAGCAATTACCATTCTGCTTAATCCAGACCATTACATACCAGCCACTGCTGCCCATAAACAAAAACGTGATTTTTGGCTATGTCAACTCTGTCCCATGCAAGTGTAAGAACAAGCTGGTCAAATGCAGATGCATTCGTGCCTTAAGAAGAAAACAGTGAAGAAAATTTAAAATTAATGACAAGATAATAAACATTCTTGCTTCCTAGCAAGGCCAAATCAAGCAATCCACCACAAAATTATGCAGTGTATGTCATCATTTATGTCATGTTACAGCATCATACAATGAGAACACATATACTGATTTGTTTAAAACCTTACAACTCCTATTGGTATTTTATAAATAATCCATCACATAAACAAATAATAGCTGGAGGTTCCAAATGGTCTCAAAAAATTAAGTCTCACCTTTTAACAATGCTGTGAGTATTGCAACATCAATGTCCTGATGTTCATCTGACCCAATATGAAAAACTGTAATCTGTTCAAAATGGCAAAGTAGGAAAAACATATTTGAAAGTTATTTTCAGGCACAGGTGATTGGCTTCAATCTTTTACATCTTTTTTAGTTCCTGACATAAAAGACACCTTATCTTCAATGCAACTTGAAGCCTGCCCATGCTCAATTTAAACATTTAGTGTGCATTCTGTTTTGTTTTCCCAAGTAGGAAACCTCAATTAATTTGAACTTCTTTTCCTTCTGTGATTACAATTCACTGCTATCTATAACTCAGTATCCTATTTACCTCTCCAGTCCATTAAAGATTATGAGATCAACCTGACAGCAAACATGGTTAGCTGAATAAGGTAATTTTGTATCTCAGAACAGCACAATGTGATGTCCAAATGAGACAGCAGTTCCTGAACTCAGGCTACACATAACCTCTATAAAGTGGTTTTGCTTTAAGCATGCAGTGATAGTGTATCTTTATTAGCAGTCATAACTAAAAGACCCAAAAAAAGAAAAAAAATCACATCATATATCCACAAATGCATGCACCTCATGCAGAAAATTTTATGGCAAGATCTACTTACAAGTTCTTTTTTTTTCATGCATTCCAGCAGTGTCTGAAACAAATGAACTGCTTCACTTTGACCAAAGTTAAATGTCTTTTTGATGGTTGAAATGATTTCAGGCTCAGCACCCTCAGGAACATTCCTGAGATTGAAACAAACAAGCAGGAGAACAATTGTTTCAGATGAACAATAAGAACAACAATGCATTTAATTAGTTTCAACATGTCCATTCAATGTCCTGCTATCTATAAGCTTATTACTGCTGCTGTGGCAAAACCTTGGGTAACCTTTAGAGAGAACTACAGGTTACTTAATCTACAATCCTATACTACTGGCTCCTAAAAGTAACTCAACTCTCTCTCCCTTTCCTTCCCATATTGAGTTTTGAGATGTTCTCAGTCAAAAGATTTTGACACACAATAATAAGCAGTCACTCCTCTGAGTGAGACCCATTTGTGATCTTACCCTTGACAAAACTGTTTGGTGTACAGCTACATTAGATCCCTGCCTCCCGAGGTTCTGAGGCAGCCCCTGCAACAAGGACCCAGTGTGTTTAAGGATTTATGCAAGCCTGACAACTAACTAGAAATCATCAAGTATTGTGGAGCCCAAGCACACCCCTTTTATTATCTGAAGCTACACTTGAAACAGGCAAGTGTTTTCTGCACTAAACAGAAAAAGGTTTTGTACAGATTCATGAAGAAATGATCTCAGAACTCATCTGTGGATGACAGACACAGATGCCATGCATCTGTACATCCTACATTTATCTGTGTGTGACAAGGACACCCTCCTGTGCCGTGTGCTCGGGGATTCCCCACTGCGGTCCCTGCCCCTGCCCCACTCCATGTTCGGTGTCACTGGCACTGCTGGCACTCACCCCCCTTCCTCTGTCTGCTTGTGAACGTAGGCCAGGATGTCTGCAGCTCTGCCCGTTCCCTCACACACCACCACGGGCACCGGAGGGCTCTCCTGCAGGAAGTCCAGGACTGTCAGGATGACGTTGGGGCCACCTTCAAACACCAGTGCCACCACGGGCACACCTTGGCCAATTCCTGGAAAACAGCAAACAAATAATAAAACCCAGACAACACTGTAAGTGTACAGTGAATGCTAAGGGCAGTTTTATGTATTTAATAAATCAGGTTTGTCCTTTCTATTGAATCAACATTAAAATACTGCCTGTCAGACATTAACTGATGGTAATGCAGTTTCAAGCACTGCCAAGCTGGTCAATACAGAAGGATAGAGCCTACAAAACAGAAGAGATTCCACATAGAAACACTCATGAACTAATGCAGAAAACTGAAGAATTTTTCTTTATGGAACTCCTCTTTCAACTTCTCCCAATAATTTTCAAATGTGACAACACATACACAAGTTTGAGCATAAGTACGTGGGAAGTCTCTACTGATGGGAAATATTGCAAAGGCATTTTTATAAGGGTCAAAACACGTGTTGCTCCACAACTCAGAAAACACCAAACTGCAAACTGTGAAACTGCAAGTGATCAGTGCCAAAACCATTCATTAATCAGACTAATAAAGTCTGACACCACACCAAGTGACTTACATTTGTTTTCACAATGTAAATAGACAACTTGATTCAAAAAGGATTTCTCTGTGGTCCCAGAGGAATCATAAATCTACCAGCAATAACTAGGGTCCAGAGTAGCTGCTGAAATCCACAATTTTAAACTTGAAGTATAAACAAAAGTTTTAATTTTTTTATTTTGTCATTCAGATGTTTGGTGCAAAGCCCTTTTTCATTAATTCATTCAACAGCCCTCAGGCGCCAGGATTACTTACTTGCATGGATCCGTTGCAAATTAATAGTTTTTTCCAGTTCTCTTCGCAGTTTAACTTCTGCTCCATACTTTCCAACTGTTCCATCATCCACCAGAATGAAATGGGAATGGAGGTTATTTAGGACGTTTAGTTTACTTAATGGATTTAACAAGGTCTGATATGGAGCAACCACCTAAGTGTAAGCACACAACAATGTCTTTTACTTGCACAGATTCACACTTGTTTCTGGGAAACTTAACTAGACACAACAACTGGTGGCTCAACAAGAAGCACTGACACATATAAGCATGCCTTGGGTGAGGATACACCAACAGCTGCAGCTCTGAACCTTGTGCAGGGAAGTAGATAATTGTATTGCTAAAGAATGCTGCTCTGAAGGGCAACAGAGAAAAGATCCTTTGAAAAGGTGTCTTTGGGGAAAATTTGTGACTTCTCTGGCAACAGGTAGCACTGAAGACTTCACATCAGAATTTTTCAACTTATTATCCTCTCTAAATGTGAATTCTCTGTAGTATTTTGGCATTTTTTTTCAATTTGATTCAATAATATCAGTGGTGAGGGGGAGGATTGCACTTAAGAAGCTCCTCCTTGTAGCATATTTGCATTTTGCAACTTGTTTACAAGTAACAATCTTGCATAAGTCACAGATGTCAGTGTATCTTCATAGCAAAGCAAGTATTCAATGATGCAAAGCGAGGGAAAAACATGCTTGAGCAGATGTGTCAAAAGTAAATGAGGTAAATCATTGTTTCAGTTAGGTAATTCATCCTTACATCTCTTCCAACAAGGTCGTTTCTGTTCTCAATCACTCCCCACGGAGCAATCCCAATAGTGCAAATCTTTCGAGATGATCTGGACGCGTGTTCTCGTAGAGCATCACCAACATGTTTTGCAACACCTGTTCGTGCACAAAAAGATTCCAGAGCGTTGAATGCCACATCTTACTAAGAATACATTCATTTAGGTAACTGGAGCTTTACCTGTTTTATTTAGATAACCAGGATTTAAGGATCTAGGCACTTAACTGACACACTACCAAAGAAAAGGCACCATGCTACAGCTACTAGGAGGAAACAAAGTCATTCAGCAAAACAAGTACAGCCTAGCAGGAAGCAGAGTTTCCAGCACATTACTGTACCTCTTTTTAATCACATTAAGCTCTTCCTTGTTTCAACAACAAAATCCAGAAAACAACCAACCAAACAAAACAAAGCCCAAAACCCAACTCCTCTATATATTGTTTCTCTTTTCAAGACAAAACAGTAGCCCACTTTCAAATACACATATTCAAAATGTATTATTTTAATTTCATTTGATAAAACTTATTCAAATTTACTTTGCATTATGATGATGCAGTGCATCCATACATTAAATATTTGGATCTTATAAAACTGCAATTCAGTTAATTCTTCGCTAGCTCCTCACCTGTGTTCACTCCTCCAGTTATAATCCAGGCTCCTGTTGTCACTGCAGCTTTGATAAGACCTTTGCCAAGCAACTGTTTGATGCGTGGGTGAAGTTCAAATTTCTGCATGCCCCCATGGACAGATATAACAAGCTTTGGCAACTCCATCTGCCATTCTTTAAGCATAAGTTGCAGAATAGCTTCAGGCTTAGTGTCATAAGACAATCGCACATACTGCAGGTACAAGAACAGAGTTAAAAGGTTCTAATGTGTAAAAAGAAGAACCAGGATGTATTTCAGGATGTATTATCCTAATCCTGGCTATGGAAACTGTAATTCACTTTCTCAAAACAGCAGATGCAATAAATGAACAAGCTTCCTTTATGTTCTCTATAGTCCAGATGAGACAGTTTTGAGAGTAAGTTTTGGGAAGCAAACAACTACAGAAAGACCGTGGTATTCCATCCTACTGGCACAGTGACCTAGAAAATGACTCCATGAAACCACTGGATGATCTCTAGATTAGATGAAATTCAGAAGTATCTATAAAAGTTCTGCCATCTGATGGGAGAGGCTTTTGTGTCCCCTGCAAAGAGTTTTACAATTGCTTGGCTTTCCTTCCCTGTTTCTGGTGGGAAGGAAACCTACATTTTTCAACAGAAAACTTATAAACTTGCAGCTTTTTAACATTCTTATATTTAACAGCATAAGATTAACTAGATGATTGATCAGCCACATCTTCAGTATGAGCTACTGAATAGAGGAGGGGACAGTAGAAATTGAACCCTTCCCGAATCAAGTTCTAAATAACAAAACAATACCAGTCCACTAAACTGGTTTGAGCAACCCCACTTGCACTCTGCAGAAGGAAGCAGAAATGGGTGTGGGCAGCCTGGTGTTTCTGTGCTCCTGGAAAAGGGTTCACAGCAATTTTAAGCTACACTAAGAACAAAGGAGGCCATACACTGTTATTAAGAACATGAAAGAATTGTGCCAAGGGCCCTTCTGTCACAGAGATGATCTGACCTGAGCTCTGGACTGTCCCTGGGGCTTCTGCCAGCTGCATAAAGAACACAGCTCCCTCTCTCAAGCACTTTGGTTTGACCACAGGAGCCACATTGTAGAAGAACTCCCTCTAACCTTTAACTGCATAAGCTTGAAATAATTTCTACCACAACTAAAAATCTTTTACAAATAGAAAATAGGAAGAATTCAAATCACAACAAAAATGCTAGAATAGAAAAGGGCACTGGTTTGCCACAACAGAAGTGCTAATATTTTCTGCCTTCAATTTCAGAAGTTAAAAGAAGCATTCAGCACCAATATGGTCAGAATAAGAAAAAAAAAGAAACAACAAAAACATCATACATGCCTTAGCCCTGTAAGAATGAGAGCCACCTTGAAAGTTGATGACACCGTAAGCATCAGTAGAGGTCTGTTCTGTGTGTTTTTCCACTGACCACTCCTCTGTCTCCTGGTTGTAGCTCTCACCCAGCTTCACATCGGAGTATTTCATGGCCAGGCTGGCAGTGAAGCACGCGTGTTGTCTGACCAAGCGGCCGCAGCAGCACCTGCACCAGCCACACACCAGGAATTTGGTAAATACCAAACACCAAAACACCATTGCAAGAGAAAAACTTCCTTGACTGATAACAGGAATGGACCAGATTTAGAAAGCAAAGATTCTAGACATTAGATAGATGTCTTTTCCAGAGTGAGCGCTGTTGTCATAAATACTTACAGCAGTAGTCAATTACAATACATATTATTATGCAAAATACTGAAGCTCACTAAGGTAGCAAGCTGGAGGCCAGGAGAAATTGCTTCTTTGAAGCCAAGTAATTTATATAACATTTAGAAATCCGTGACCTACTTATTGCAGACAGCTCTTTAAACATTAGTTGTATTTATTTTATGTCTAACCTTTCACTAACTTGTCACTCATAATATTGATCAAAACTTTAGAAAACCTTATTATGAAAGCAGTTATTTAATGAGAAAATATTCATAAATATTATAATTACAAAGACCTTTTACCTGACAAGTTGCTGACAAATCTGACATCCTGGAAGGCATCTGTAAGAAATATTTAAATATATGACTAAACTTCTCACACAATTCACACACAACAGTGAGCAATTCACCAACAACCACAGGCCATTTTTAGAAACTGAAGGACAAAATGTGGTGGGAAAGTTGTAAAGTCCATTGTAAGCTACAAATAGGTTAAACTGAAAGGGCAAGTGTTGATGACCATTCTGTTCCTTGTTAAATGCTCTGGAAATTTTAACAGCTTCCTAATTACTCTGTTTGCATTTGCAAATTTTCCATGTGCTGCAATTGTGGCTATAAATTCTTAAAGCTTCTCATGTCACATGATTTCAAGGAATGTGGTGAATTATTTACAATAATTTGAAAATTCTACAGTGTTTAGTTCTTTTTCTGTTTAAAAACAAAATACTTAAATGAAAAATAGTAACCTGCCCCAGTTTAATAAGAGATTTATAAGTATATTTTGAGACTTATAAATATATCTAAGATATAACTTTTTTAAGGAAAAGAGTGAAATAGAAGTTCTCTCAAACTCAGAAAAAAGGTTTCTGAGCTGCTCTCACATATATGAAGCTTAAGAAAAACAAGGTGATCTGAATTCCGTAATTACAATAGTAAACATTATGGGGAGATAAAACTGCCTTAAAAATAGCAATTTAAAATCTATTTTCAAATTGACTTTATTTTATCCGTGACACAAATGTCACGACTATACGGGTCAAACTCAATCACTGTAGGAACTCCTAAATTATACCTGTAACACCTGGTGAAAGTCAGTTAGATATACACCACAGTTATCACTAACTTGCTTGATTTCACACCTCTAATTTAAGATAAGGTAAAACCAGCATGTGAGATATGCAAAATATTCTTAGCCTCAGCCTCCCCTCTAGAAACATATTTCCTCATTTTTCAGCCTAGTTTTCCTTGAAGAACTTAAGGATGAAAAATTATCACATATCACATAAAATCTGAACAGCTCTCATTTATCTGTTTTCCCAAGAAACAAGTATTTCTTCAGCCTTTCTTTTTTGAATTTTTTTCCCCACCCCAATTCTTGGTTTTCTTTATTCTTCTATGAATTCTTCACCCTTTTGCCTACACTGTCAGGTTGATTTTCACACTTCACCCTACACTTACAGTGATGTTTTTTAAATTCCAGTAGAGGACATCTCTATGAGAATTTCTTATTTCAGAAATTTCTTTTTCACATCCCCCTCACTGTAAACAGATCATAGACATCAGCAGGAGGAGAGGTAAGAAGCAGCAAAGGGAACAGGGGATCATTTTTTGGAGATTTCTGCAATGCCAAAGTACTTTCAGAAAGAGAAAATCCAATTCACAGCGCTACAATGTCCAGTCATGAAAGCACAAACCCAAGACAGTATTTCATACAAAAAACCAGTCCAACACTCATGAGAATACTGACTTTTTTAATATTAAAGAGAAGCAATGAGTTCCTGCATCATTTCTTATTTACCTGTGGGGGTCTTTTGAACTTGGTATAATATACACACACTCCCTCTTCGTGAAAGTATTTTCTATCCAGGATTTCTGGGACTGAAAAGCAAAAAATTTGATAGTATTATAAAATACAAATTACATACCTTTGCAATGAAAAATGCTTTTTAAGGAAACAAGAGTTAGAATATGAAGGGGTTGCTCTCTCAAAAACTAACAAAACCATGTATGACCTTATAAAAGCATCTCACACATCTCTCCAAAAGATAACTTTTGGTTATCTCCAAAAGTTGAGATAACCAGAATCATTATGTCATTTATATGCAAATCACTTAAAATCAGAAGTAATAGTTTCCACAGCTAACATTCAAATAGCAAAAATTTCAATATGTAAATAAATATGTACCCTCCACCCCCAAAGAATATTTAATATACACTGTTACCATATCTTCTTAAGAAAGAAAATCAGGTAAAATTTTTAAGAATTACCTGCACTAAACAGAGATAATACTAATTTTATCTATTTCCCTCTTTAATGAAGTAAAATTTTCATCTTGAAATTGTGGGTAAGGAATCTTTCTAACAAGACTGGCAATCTTTTCAACTAGCAATAAATAGGTCATAACCTTTGCTCTCCATCAAGGAACTTTTCATTTCAGTAAATAAAATTAATTGGGATCTCTAAACTGCATTCTAAGGTCAAACTTGAAACATGTTCTGAAACATGAAATTAAGAATGTTCACTACTTCAAATGCTTCCTATTCTAATCACTGGACACAATTTCATTTCAGTTGCTTTAAACAACCACATTAACATTATCTTACATAATAATCCTAAGTTAGTTGCTAAACAACATCATAATGCATAGAGTCTATGTCATGTTTCAGTAATACACTGGGAAAGAAATTCAGGCAGGCCTTTTAGAAATTAAAAGCATGAAAACAAACTCAGAATGCTAATTTGCATCTTATGCAATATTATTTTAAATCCTTACTGAGATTACATTAGAATTACTTCATTGATAACAGTGATAACATTGTACTACTAACATTGATAACAATCTATTACATTTATATTTTACCTTTAGAAAAATTTGATAAATTTCACACTGTTTTATCTTACAAGAAGGGGAAAAAAGACCAATGGATATTATTCACAGGTATCTAATCAGAGGTCTGCAGAAGTGATGAAGAAATTAAGGTTTTTTTTTTCGATTATAAGAGAAGTTTAAGCAAAGATGGATTCATTTTTCACTCACTGCAACTTTAACATCAGTTTTAAGATAATACGGAGACATTATTACAATCAAGAATGTACCAGCTAATTTTAATAAAGACCCCCAAAAAACTGCTCCTGAACTGCCCACTCTCTTTCCAAACATTTCCCAGACTCAGCAGATCTTTCCTACATTATTCACCATGATCACATTCCAATATTTTGCCTTAGTGAACTCTGATGATCAATTTATCAAGACAGCAACAAACTTCTGCTCCAGATTCTGTCTTCACGTTAAGAAGGCCAACAGCCTGTTCCAAGGAGAAGGGAAAGTTGCAGAGTAAAGGCACTTCTCAAGACAGAAAGGAGAAAAGATGCACAGACCTCAGCAAAGAGTCACGGAAGGAAAAGGAAGACAACACAATGAGCACTCACACAGTGCATTTTACATCTACACTAATCCTTTAAACACCTGCAATAAATTAAATAGCCGAGGTCAGAATTTGCTGCTGTCCTAGCTCCTTTCCCTACAGACAGGAGTGAATGCTGTAGCAAAGGGAAAAGCAGGATATTGAACATTATATGCAAACATAGTGTTATGGAGGATTCTATTACACAGTTCCATTTATGGTCCTTTTCTTCTTTTTTGTTTGTTGGGGTTTTTTTGGTGTGTTTTCTTTTCCTTCTCCTCTGAAGCAGAACAAAGCCACTGACCTTTCAGAGGCTTGTGAAAGAGATCTCTTCCTCTGCTGTCCTCAGAATCCATCTCTAATCTTTTAGCAGCATCTCCTCAGTTCTTTGGTAAGGAAAGTGGAGCTGAGTATTTCCTAGGACACCCTGGCCTTACAAGATTTGGGCACAAAACAGCTCTGTCTCTTCTCTACCTTTATCAGATGATTAGCACTGCTACAAAAACAAACGTGATATGTCTATACATACATTTATACATATATCACACTAAAGGTGTGTTTTTCCATATAGTAAGTAGTCCAAATTTTTAGCTCCTGGTTAAGGTTTTTTTAAAGCACTATTAAGCTTTAGCCTTTGTGAGATAAATCCCAGTTCTGGAAGCTACTTTCTGTTGCCTGAGTCCTCACTGTTTACATGGGAATTTTTGTATTTAATTTCTTAAAACTGAGCATTACTTTAACACTGCAGTAGTTTAAGCTTAACTCCAGAGATCCTCCAGAATATAAAAAGATACAGAAGAGTAATCTAATACTTAGATGTTCCAGCCAGCTGGCTAAAACCACACCTTGAAGCAAGAGATCACAGGCATAACAGGCTAGATGTTAAAATCCAAAGAATATAAACCACAAGCAATTGCGTCAATTGCTCCACGCAATATTGTTTTATTATTAAGTGGTGATCAAAGCTAGGGACAAGGAACACTGGCTCACAATGTGCAACACTACTTTTCATAATAAACACTTCCTCAAAAAAAAAAAAAAAAAAAAAAAAGACCCCAAAATGAAACAACTAACCATTCATCAATTTTTCTCTTGAAGAATGTTGTTTTAACCACTCATTAAGGATTTCTCTCAGTTTTTCAGCACAGCATCACTACATTTATCAGTCACCCCCAGTCAGTTATTTATGGAGAAGGTCTGTAATGTTATTAAAACATATTTGGAACTTCTCTCTAGAAGCGTGCCTGTATGCCAATTAATCCTTATTGCAGAAGATTTTTTACTGAATTTGCTAATTCTAGACTCTTGTTTTCTTTTGAGAGGGGAAAACAAAAACAACCAAACAAACCAAGAAGAGAAGAGAACTGAGTGAAAGACACTTCCCATAAATGGGTAAAAATCACATTAAAAATGTAGGAAGTATTGTCTTACACGTAAATAAGAACCATTATTACATAATGTTCCTGTGATGACCAGAGAAAGGAAGATGATATGAGGACACCGTTAAGTATAAATGAGTTGCAGCAGCTACCTAAGAAATACCATGAAAGACTTCCTCATCAGCTAAAGATTAAGTTAAAATAGGAGATCAAGTCAGAAGTCAAAAATCAATAAGCAAGTTATCAGACTGTTCAAGAAAAATTACCTCCTCTTATTTAAGCTTTTTCATCATCTGAACAGGATATACAACTCCACCCCCAAGCTCTGTTTCCAGTAACAGGCAGCTCCTGTGCTCCAAGTGCTCTGTTTTCCCAGTGTATTTTTAGAAGATGCACTTTACACCATGGTTATGGCTAACATGGGTCAGGAGTCTCTTAGCAAAAAGCACAAGTAGCATCAACATATAGAGATCTACTTTTTAACTATTTACTTTCTTTCCTTTCAAAATTGCATTTTGTGAGGAAAAAAAACTTAGCTTCCTATATTTTTTCCTGTGCATTCTCCATCTGTCAAGCTAAATAAAATTTAACACTTACAAGAAAAACTTTAATTCTATTTATATTATTCCAGAACTACCTTCCATTTCTCTTCAGGTGAGTCTATGAAAATTTCATCTCTCAGCAGACAATTCTGGCAGCATCTTGTCCATACACATAAAAATTCTTAACTTTTACCTTTTTGGAAGAGGTACTACAGTAACTACTAACTCTTCATCCCAAAGAGGCCAACAAGGCTTTTGCACAGACTTCAAGCTGTAGGTTTCACTGATACCTCATTCTGGCTGTACTGATTTCTGAGCAGAGTTCACTGTGTCTTTCGGTTCTTCTGAAAGAACATCAAGATGCTGAAAGCACATAGATTTGATTCAATCATCTAGAAGAGATACTCACTCTGGGATCATGATTAAAAGAAATACTTCACACTATTTTAAGTAAATATGTCCTCTCCAAACAGTTTCACCAATGCTGAAATAATTGTAATTGCTATTTGAAAGAAAACTTACACAAGTACTCACTGAACTACAAACTCAAGAGAATATGACTAATTATTTCCGACTCCTAGAAGTATCTAGATACCAAGATAATCCCATGGCCTTTTACAACAGGTGGAAGTTTTATCACAGCCATTTTAGTATTAGCTGTGTTTGATTCAGCAACAGCATTAGCACTCCAAAGCTCCAATAACAGAGATTATTTAAATGTACCTGCTCAAGACTTATGTGATCTTTACTGAAATTCACACCAGATAACTTTAGCAAGTCTCTTTGTAGAATGACATTTTTACCACAAACTATAATTTTAGGTTTTTCATATACCAGGTGCAAAAAGAAAATTTAAAAATAAGAAACCATCACCAAAGTACCATATGAGATCAGGTCTTGGAAATAAAAGCCAATCACCTACCACTGTCTCCCCTTCAACTCACATGTTTTTAAGAGCCTCTCATCCAATATATTAAAATAAGACAATTAAGTTCTAGCAATTGATGCACAGCAATATGGGAAACCTTATCAAGGTATTTTAAAATTCTCAAAGTTTATTCAACAAGCTTGGTGTGAATTATTTTCTCTATAAAAAGTAAGCCTGCCTGCTTGGAAAGACCTCAAAACGACTTGCATTATTTTTAAGTAACACAAATATGGCAAGTATAAATAATATTTGTAGCTGGCAATTCTGAACTTCTTCATGCACAAGGGGATCCCAGTTTATTTTTTCTACTCTTTTCTGATACTGTATACTGTTGTAAGATAAGTTACAATATTGTAACAACATTTGTTACAAAAATAAAATATAACTTTTCACAGCTATATTGCCCAGGAGCCTGCAACAGTGGATACCAACCCAGCAGTTCTGACAATTTTTCAATAAAGCTCCCCACTGAATCAGGAAACTGACCTGAATTAATAAATAATTTGCCAAACTGTGACCTTTGTGGAGGGCTGGTAATGGGGATTTCAGTTACTAATCGCACAGACTGAGCTTCCAATTTAGAAATCACATCGCTTTCTACACCGTCTCATATTTCATCTTTCAAATCTCTGCTTACACCATATGGCAGTTCAATACACGCAATACCTTCTCAAGGAAAAGATCCGCCAATTTTATTTAAAAACTAATATAGACTCTATATTCTTTCTCCACTGCCTCAAATTTTCCAAAAGGTTTGTTTTCCATCTGGACAGAAGAAAATACAGGAAAGTTTCAGCAAGCCTGAAAACAAGAAGACACAGTGGAAACTATGTGCAGCAGGAAGAGTCGTGCTAGCACTGCCGCAGAGGAGTCCTGTCTGTCCCGGTCACTTACAGCCCACAAGACAAATTTCAAAACATTTCTAAGAGACACACTGTACTAAGAATGTCCTTTCGCTTGTCTATTCAAGGAATTGTTCACTGACAATGCTCTAACTTGAAGTTACTGCTTCTTATATAACCACACATACCACACACACTTTGTGACTTACCAGAGGATCTCTTATCTGAGAAACCCACTCCATTATCCAGACACGTGCTACACCATGGGACTGACCTGTGATCCCTGCCCAGACAACCAACCCCAGCCATGCACTGGGCTCCTGCAGCCACAGCTGAAAGGCACAAATCCCAGACAAACCTATATCTTATTGCTTTTATGCCAGATACATTAAATAAATCCAAACAAAGCCAAACAACTGCGATAAATACAATATCCAATTAGGTTAATGCATACCAAGTAGTTTAGAATTCATAAAGCTTCTTGTGGGAAGAGGAGCCATAAATAAAATGCACCAAAGAAAGTTTCACGTATCTTTCAATAACATTACACAGACTCCTATACATCAATAGCTCACTGAAAAGTGATTTCTAGTAGGTGCTTAAATCCTTAAGGCAGGAAGAACCACACTCCAGCTAAAGCACCTGGACTGGTTTTTAGGACAAATCAACCGAATGATACTGAAAATGTGCAGCCCAGGATGAGCTGAGTAACTAAACCCTTGTGTACAGGGTGGAGAGCTAGCCAAAAGACAGTTATGTCTATCTACCAAAGAAAATACTTGGAATTTTGTATTAAAAATACAGGACAGCACATCTCAGTTCCTCAAGGAAACATTTATCATTTGAGGAAACTCTTTAAGACTTCAACTAACTAAGCAAATAAAGAGATGGGAGGAAAAAAAAAGTTAGGTAGCTTAATGCCATATACTTGCTACCATTTGTTTTAAACTTTTAGCTCTGTCAAACCCCAGGCATTTAATTTACTAGCTTTCCCTTCAATTTAAAGTTACATACTTGTATAATTTTAGTTTGGGAGATTTTGTTTTCTTTTTTAAAAGAGGGGGGAGTAAACAAAGCATTTAGCCAGCTAGTATTATGAACTATATTTAAAAGACTCTCTGACACAGAATAACAGTGCTGACTGTCCAGAGAATGCACAACACACACAGAGCACCTACAAAACTTGTTCCTGAACCAGTATCTACAATATAAGTCAACCTCAATTCTTCACACTAACATCCATAAAAGGTACAGATATGTGCAATACCCAAAAGACAGAGGCTCAGACATTATCCCAATGACAGAAGATATTTATGCAGTGCCTTAATGAATCCCTGTGAAGAATGTCACTCTAAATGACAAGGATTGTGCTTTAATCTTAATTGTTGTTTAATCCACTACAAATGAAAATTTTAGCAAGGATATTTTACCTGCTGCATCAGGATTATTTATTAGTCTACAACAACTACCAGCTGCATCTACAAGAAGTTGGTTTGGGGTTTTTTTTCCCAAATGCATTGGGGCATCTCTTGTCACAGAATGTGACCAGCTCAGACAGACCCATCACGCACCAAAGGTGTCTCTGCTATGCTGAAGATCCTGTTCTGAACAGAACAGCTCACCAGGCTTCACTGAGCTCCCAAGAAAGCAAACAACTCCAGTTTTGTGGATTCAAAAACTTCTCTAGTGAAAATATTGTTACAGTCCCGAAAATAGATTGTTTGACAGCAAAAAAATACTCCTGGGTTTACATTAAATAAAAACTGTTGAAGCAAGCAAACGGAGAGGGCAGTGAGCCTTCTGACAATTCTGCACATGGGAAGCAGATCTCAAGTGAGCCAGAGAGCCAAGATAAGAATCTTCATCTCAATGGCTCCCTTAGTGCTGAAAACAAACCTTCAACAATCCTATTTTTTATTAAACAGTTCAGGAGATTTGCTCTGAACAGATTTCACAGCAACCCAGGTCTCTAACAGAGTAGCTATTGTTTCATCAAGTTCTTCTCTGACGTAATGAAGCCACCACAGAACTCCCTGAACCCACGTGCAGTTTTGGATGCAGAGGGTAATCAGGATTTGTCAAAAGGGATTTTTACAGCTCTCTCAAACTTGATGAAAATTATTCCAATCTGCTACTTGGAGAACAGGCTGGTCCTGAGAGAATTATTTCACTGTATTATTACAATGCACATAATTCAGCTGTTTACAGATTTTTTTTTTCCTGCAGATTCATTTAATTAAGAATACTCTAAATTCATGAACAGAATTTAGCATTATGAAGTGGTGACTTTTAACCCTGATGCACTAGAATAAAATCCACAGACCTATATTTTTGGTATATTTTTATTACATTCAAATTCAATCCACTTCACCCATATTGTTGGGAAAGTTATCTTTTAACTGTAACAGAGGTTTTTCAGAAGAAAATTCAGAGTAAATGCAGCATATTAAAAAAAAATTATTTGCTTAACAGGTTAAGGTTTGTGCTGTTCTGCAGTTAGACCAGCCATAAAATTACTCTTTCAGAAAGTATTAAAATTTGAAAATGCATACAACATCCACACAAGGCATAAAACAAATATTAATATACACCTAGAAAGTATCTTGCAATTGATTCTACAGTATGAGATAGTTCAAGTCACTATGGAATGGGCCATCAGTTGATTTCAGATGACAATCACCCACTGGTGTGATTTCAAACTGGCTTTTTCTCAGCCGATACAACAATAAACACCTTCAGAGTAAGTGCCCAATTACACCAGATACAGTAATTAAACTTGCCAAAACCAGGGACTCCTGACACTGTGTCAGCACAGCAGATGGCACGCTGTTCCTGAACACGCCTGCAGAAAAGCCATGGGGAAGCAAAGAGAGAAATGCATTTTAATTTTTACTTCCCAACTACTTGCATTGACAGAATTTGGAATTTTGGTAGGAAAAAGAAAATACAGCAGAAATGGGTGAACCTGTTTCACTGCTGTGAGCTGAATTGATTTCTAAATAGTTTACATTTGCAGTCTTCCCAACTTATGAAATACCAAGGTAAAAAATTTTAGCCCTGTTAAAGAATCTATAAATTATTTCCTCTGAGTTCACAGACCAATCACATTTTGATGCAATGCATAAGGTATTTCAAAGCATATACTGAAGTTATGACTTACAAGCAACAAACCACTGAGTTTTCAAAGGAAATGAGAACAATTCTTTACTCCCTAAAACTTAACACCATGGATGAAAGAAGAGAGAAAGAGTATGTGGTTGTAACTACAAGAAATATAGCTACAGTTTTTCAGCCAACATTTTCACTCTTAATATTAACTTTGCTCAAATGGGATTAAAACAAAACAAGAGCCAAACAAAAAAAAATAATGGCAAAGTACACAGGAATGTCTACAAGCCTGTCATACAGTGCCTTCTGCTTTCTGATAGGGTTCCTCACTTAAAATCCACTCTTAATTAAGTTGAATGACTCATATAAACCAACCTCAAATCTCTTCCATTTTCAAACACCCAGCCTCCTTTCCCTTCCTTATCCACAGTGATCCAACTGCACAGTCTGCATCCTCCTCACCTCTCGCAGCACCAGAGATTCAGCTGCACTCTGTGATCACCCTGACCTTACCAGATGCAGACTGCAAGCCTACACACTCTTAAATAGGACCAGCAGGAAGGCAGAGTCAGCATTCCTACTCACCAACACACACAGAACGATGCCAAGTCTTTTTCAGTCGGTCAAAACCCTTCTGTGGGTGTGAAGGCTGCTGCCTGTCCCCGGTCCTTTCCGCGGGGACGGATGGGATGCGCTGTGCTCGCTGCCGAAAGCCCTGCTCCTCCTGTCTCACCAGATCTGCTCTACAGCCAAGGATTCGTTTGGTTCACACCTCACACTCCTGGCAAGTGCTGGGCTTACCTTGCACGTGCCACAGAGGGTGTTCGAACAGACAATCCTATAAAGTCCGGATTTATTTTTGGAAGGAATGAGGATTGGAGCATGGTTTCAGCAGTAAAGCAACTCACATAGTCTGGATCCGGTTGCTGTCCTCCTCAAGCAACCTCCAGTCCCTTCCCCATTCCCACAGGGAATACAAGTCACAGATGCAAGAAAGGAGGCAGTGGTGGCCACCTCTGGAAATAAAGCAGTGGGAAAGGGCTCGTGTGACCAGCCAAATAATTAATCCTGCCCTCAATTTGCTCCCGCTTTGTTCCCTGATGACAAACCTCAGCTCTGGCAGCCGCTGTTCCTAGACAGCTTTACAGGCTGCAAACCCCCTCACCTCGTGGAAAGGATGTACTTCAGCGATATTTGAGCTGCAGATTTAAGGAAAGTCCTCCCTTTCTAGTTCATGAAATGCACGAACATCTGATTAATTCAGTATGTGCTGAAGCACATTACAACTACAAAAGCAAACTCGAAGGGTGGATGCTGTTTGTCCTGCTCTACCACTTTCTTAGCCTGTTCAGTTTACAGATCTGACTTATTTTTCATGTTGTACAAAGAAATACACTTCTCTATTATCACAGCAAAGATTCTGGTGCCTCCTGACTTAAGTAGGCTATTATTAACTCACTAGAGCAATGGAAACTTGTTATCATTAAGGGATTTTTGACATAGCTAGCCTCTGACAACTCCTTGAATATATAAAAAAAAAGGAAGCCTATGCCCACATTAATTATGGCAGATCAACAATATTTCTCTGAATAGCATGAGTGAGAAGAAAGAGCAACAGAACATACTAGTGGGTACATGAAATGGGAGACAGCACCTGACCACTGCTAAGGACAATGAAACTTCACAGAACTTATGTTTAGACACAGTAACTAGGAAAACAACTTTATTGTTATAATCAAAACTACTGCAACTAGGAAAGAGGCCCATCTTCAAACACACAACCAAAGACCCACCTAAAACATAGCTGGATTTTTGGGTTCTCCCTGCCTGTACACGCGTGCACACCAATGTGCCAGTATTTGTTAGGCACAGTAGAGGAAGCAAATGTTTTGGTCAACTCTTTAGAGTGATCAGACTTCTTGGGAGATTGGATCAGGCAGAGAAAGTAGGATGAGCTGGCATAAAAGCAAGCCAAAACAAGAATTTGCTATAGTTCACCTACTGTCGAATTACAAAGACTTAAGCATTTTTAAATGCAGCTCATAGCAAAGAGCTACTGGATTCAGTTACACTTGCACCGCCTGTCAAGACAAAGCAGCAGCTCTGCTCTCACAGGCAGCTCAGCCTGCAGCTGCTCAGTGCACACAAACCCTGACAGCATTCGAGAGACATCCATGTCCCTGAACTCAGATCAGAAGATAAAGCTCCCCACTAAAACTGTTCAAGTAATTTCTGTTTTCTGCTCTAGAAAAGTGCAAAGAAGAAACTTAACTGGGTTTGTTAAGGAAACGTGAAAGCAGCTAATTACTGTCTGAAATAATATACAGTGCTTATTTAGGCACTTTTTAAAATTTCCACCCTCTGTTCTTGAGGGTTTTTTCAGCGGCCCTTCTATATTAAAAACCACAAGTCTAAATAATTACTCAGAAACTAAATATATTATTTTTAGAAATAAAGTATCCTCTTTTTTTTTGTTGTTTGGTTTGTTGGGGGTTTTGATTTTTTTCCCAGGGTAGGGGAAACAACTAATTAAATGATATTGAGAGAACACAACACAACTTCACATGGAAAATGTCTTCTATTTATAGTAATTTCTCCCAGCATACTAAATTCCAGTAAAACTCACCAATGCTGAGTGGTGTGTGGCACAATGGCCTGCCTAAGCTGTACTGAACTAATACCTGGGACAGGCTCCTTCCTGGCCTGCTGGGAGAAGAGTGAAGACAGTCATTCTAGAGAAACAAAAGACACCAGTAGGGAGGTGGAGGTCCTGGCAAAGCCAAGAAACACAGGAGAAATATTTGCTTTTGCAGATGCAATTCTTCAAATTATAAAGTGAGGTGCAGTCGGAGAAGACAAGCTGAGGAAGTTCCTACTCTGCCCTCCCACCCATCCTCCTGCTACTTCTCCCCCACCTGCAGTTATCCGCCCACCCTTTGGGGAACTGATGGAGCTCCCTAAACCAGCACATCATTCCTAGGGAAAAAAAAAAAAGGCAGGTAGCTTTAACTTCAGAATGAACAGATTCAGATGCAAACTGGACAGAAAACTAAGGCACAAGAAAAAAAATCACATGGCCATGATCAGGGTGGGAACAAGGGAAGTAGGACACCTTCTTTGGTAGTAGAGAGATACTGGGTTGGCAGAAGAGCTGAGCTGATCTAAGCATATTGCCAAGGTACATCAAAATAATCCCCAAAAGCACACAGGCTCTAGGCACCCAGGGAAAGACTACAGATCTATCACACAAAAGGATTTAATTTTTTTTATGTACATGCATCCTGATACTCAGGAAGGAAAGGATGTTAAGACTGTATTTCTTTATTTCTCAGAAAGCTGCCAATGAAGCAAGAACATCTTGCCTAAGGTCACATTTTGGAGGAGCAGATACCCCTCTGCTTAAGAATATCATTCTTATCGGGCATTGAAGATTTCATCTAATTCATGGTATAATTAACATTCAACTCCTAATACATTAATTACTTAAGATTTTTCTTGTCCTACATGCAAGATCTTTGTATTTGCCAGAAAACCCCCAAAAACTCAGTAATGACGCCCAAGAGGATAGTCAAAATGACTAACCTTATCTCAGCTGTGCTAATTTTTCTACATCCTCTTTGCAGAGAGAAAAGAGCCGTTCTGAATCCCCCTTGGCCTCCACTGAGCAAGCCTGGGGACTCACTGCCTAATTAGCTCTTGTGAATAATCCTCCCCCTCTCTGCAAAGTCTACCTGTATTCTGCAGATTGCCTGTGACCAGAAAACATCCTTCTACAACCTGACAATGGGATTTTTCTGAAGGCAGAAAAGCTTCTGTCTTGCACATTTTTCCACACTGGGAAGAAAGCACAGCCCAAAGTTTACAGCCCAAAGTTTCACCATGCTGTGATGACAGCGGTACCAGACAGTTCTGTGGTGGGCCAGGAAACACCGGGCACCACCAGAGGATCCATTCCACAATGCTGTTTGTCAGCAGCCTCAGCACCCGGAGTGCTCACCTGGAACAGGAGCTGGCAGCCCAAACCTGGACAGGCGTGAGGAGCGGCTTCTGCCCTGCTTCCCTATATTAGCAACATTAAAAGGCCACATTGTTTCGCAAAAGCATTTGAAACACTTACAGAGAATTTAAAGGAGAAGAGTCGCGGAGCACATGGAGCAGTAAGAGTGAAAAACTGCATGCACACAAGTGGTAGGTTTTCTACACCTGAAAATTTAAAAATTCTTTTTCTGCGTAATTCGTTTATAAGACTAAGACAGATCAATTGCTTAATGAGGCAAAGGCATAAATCCTCATCAAGAGCATTTCTGAAGTTGCACAAATTAGAAGGGCAAAGGTTATTTAAGTGGATATTTCTGTTTTTCAGTGCCTCTGGCTGCAAAGCCAGCTGATGCCAGTTTAGGAGGTAAAAGTCCATCCCAACCTCCACATCTGTGCTGAGTGTCCCTGGCTGGGGCCAGCCGAGTGCTCACAGGGCTGTCCCCAGGGCCAGCCGGCTGCTAAACCACCAACACCTTCAGCAGCAGTAAAGGAGCAAAGAAGAGCCTGTGAAATCAGAACAGAGCCTCTCCCAACCAGTTCTGCAGCCAGAGGCACTGCCAGACCAGATGATGCTACTTCCTAGACAGTTCTCTAGGATATTTGTCAGGTAATCAATCAGTGATTTATTGTTCTTTCCTACTGCAAGGTTACTACCACATTCCTTCAGGATTAATCTCTTTTAAACTCTTTGTCCACAAGATCACCTTCAGCCACTCTAGCACTCTTCTAATGACTTCAGCTGAAGTTTTATTAAACTTGCTGTTTAACAGGATTCTGCAAACTACAGACAATAATGCAGCCAGCGAACACAGGAGAAACTGGTAAGACTCTGACATTCAAAACATCATTAACTGCACCTACCCTCGCATAGATTAACTGATTTTTATAATTGAAGAGAAAGTTGATTAACAGTTCTGTAATTACACAACTGGTATTTTTAGGCTCTAATCATGTGTCACTTAAGCACATCCATAATTTAAGCTATCCAGGTGACTGAAGTTATGCCTAAAGACTTGCATGACCTGCAGCAGCACCAGGGACAGGCTTTGAAAGGAAACAGCTTTTTCAGACAGGCTCTAGCCACAGATTAGAATACTGCATTAGACTCACAACACAAAGCCAATCCACATGCAATTTTCACAATGGTGTAGAGCAGCACGACTGTCTTTGAACCCATTCACATGGCTGCCGTGCTGAGCTCTGGCAGATACATCAGTAGAAGGCAGCTTTGGTTTCTCCTAACTCAAAGAAACAGGTTCAGCTTCCTGAGAAAGTTCAACAAGAATGGGAACAGCACTAAAAACCAAATATGCTGCATGCTAAGAACACTGAGAAAAAATCCAGCAATATTCTGTTACACGACACAAGTTTGCAGCAGTGCATCATTTGCCAACAGAAATAACCTGATGGAAGGGATCAAACTCATCTCGGTGCAGCCCAGTTCAGAGACAGACTGGAGCACAGCATATCTGGTAAAAACAAGTGATCTTGAATCTGTTAGCACACATTCAGAAAAGCAGGTCAAGGAAAAGATCCTCTGTGAACAAGAATTTAGATACAGGAGTATTCAAGAACAGCCACCATGTGCTCACAGTACAATTAGACAAGGCTACAAAGCAATTTGGTTCATATTTTGAAGAGGCCATGGAACCTGACTTGTGTTGGCACAGCTCCATCCATGCCTGTGCACAAGGCTGTGAGACTCAGAAAACATTCATGTGCCATGGGTGATGCACAGAGTAACCAAACACTTCCTAATGCAATAGCACAAACCAAATCTCAGGCGCCTTAAAGCAAACTTCCAACCCAGCTTCACAGCTCCTGTCAAGTCTGGGGTGCCACAATCCCATTTTCCTAAGCCTCTGCACATGATCCCAACCTATCTCATACCAGCACCAGCATTTATGCAGTCACATGGAAGCCGGTTCAGGGAAATGACCAACAAAATAATCCACAAAAAAAAAAAAAAAAAAAAAAAAAAAAAAGGAAAGGAGGTGACGAGAAGTTTATTCAATTCAGATCCCCTGTGACTGAGCACACAAGGAAGCACAAAGGGACAGGTGGAAAGGAGACAGACAGGGTTTAGAGGAGTTTTGACTGGATTACAACACACATTCAAGAAGAGCTTTGGCACATGTGGGAACAGCTAGCAAAGGGCTTGAACAACAACCCTTAACCTGAGGTTATTACCCTGCAACACATCTCAACCACTCCAGGTCAGTCAAAAAATAAATTAAATAAAATGCATAAGAGTGGGAAAGATTGGGCTGCTAAATAATACCAGCTCTAGGAGAGCCCCAACTCTAGAAGTTTTTAAGCAATAAGTGCTTGTGAATTTAAGTTTTCCTAACAAAGCACCTGGAAACTCATTTGCAGAAGGCATAAATGTAGATTTATTTATTAAATTTAAACTTCTAGAGACAAGTTTTTCAAGTCCACATCTCACAAAAACTGCAGCATTAGAGAAAAAATTAGCAGACATTTGGAAAAGAACCACCAGCCGTAGACATTTGCAAAATTCGACCCAGCATAAGTCAGGAGACTACAAAGTGAAAATTCATAGCAGAGGTGACAAGAATCAAGTAGAAAGGTAAAGAAAATAAGTACCACTTCAGATAGAGGTAAGTGTGAACAAAGCATGGAACAAAAGCTGGGATTCAATTACAAAAACCATTGTGCTACCACTGACTGAGCTGTTACAGACACTTTCCCAGGGTTTCGGGATTACAGAGTTATGGTGAAAGGTTGAACACCTAGATTAAATTCATTTAGAGTTGTAACTGAGAAAGTATTCTCAAGCAAGAATTATTTAGTGTAACACAGCAAAAGATATACTTCATTAATCGCCCAAAAGGTTGCCAATAAAAAAATCAAACCGAAAAATTAAAATCAGCAAACCAGAACTTAATCGCAATACGCCAATTCTCAACAATACAACTTCTTCCCTTTTTTTTTTACATCTGCTCAGTTTAGCAGTAAAAAAGTAAAGGCAGAATCCAAAGCACTGGGAGTCATCCAGACCAGGCTTAGGGAGTTATGACAAAGAAACAAAAAGTTTGACCAGACTGTTACAGATCTTGAAAAAGACCTCCAACACTCTCCAAATCAAAAAGAAGCCTCAAATTCTTGCTATTAAATTACTATCAATAAGTCTAGCCATTTTCACAAACTATAACACATAACTACACTCATTCAAACTGTGTATTGGCCTGATGCATGCTCGTTCCAAATCACATGATGTGCATTTAAACAAAATAAGTACTTGATATTGGACTGTATATGATGTAAATTAGGGCTCTCCACAGACAGGCTGAAGAGGAAGCCCCATTAAAGCTTCACAGAGGGTTTACAATAGCTGTTTCTGAAGCTGGATGATCTAAAAACATCAGCTGTCCAACTACATGCAGCAGAGTACTAACCTGGTTACTGAATCAGCCCCTAAAATTCTGATTTTGCAGCTGTAGAAAAATCAACAGATATGCTATCACACAAATCTTATTCCATCCTCCTTGAGCTGAGAACAAATGAAACAAAGATGGGTTGACATACATTAACTCAGCAATTGCACATTTGCAATACACACAGTGTTCAAACATTTCAGAAAATGTGACAACAAAATGCATGAACCAGCTCAAGTTAGAATGAGTTTGTACAAATCTTCAGGAAAAAAACTCATACTGCCCTTAATAATATAAAGATTAGATAAACTGTAACTGTGATGCAACTCTTAGGATTTTTTAAAGAAATACAGAAATTCCCATAACTAAGGTTCAATCCAAGCCTACCATTTCAGTAGGATCTGAACTTTGCTTTAAGTTAAGGGGTAAAAAATGCATAACTTGTAAAGCAAGCTTTAACACGTTGTCAGTTTGGTACCACACTTAAAGTTCTCTTGGCAATCAACCACATTTATCTTACAGAGTAATCCTGCAACATCCTTATACCATATGCTATCACACCACTTGCCACAGTTAAATATTCTGTCCTTTCATAAAGTAGCTCTTCAGAACTACCAGCACCACTATCAGCAATACAGTTATTCTACTCCCTGTATTCCCCATATGTTCAGGACACTTGTCACCCAATTTTTGGGAAGGAAAAAAAAGTCATCCACAGTTTCTCCCATTTTTTTTTTTATATTTCATTATACCATCAGAATTTCACTGACCTTTCCTTCTTGGAAAGAACACAGCAGTAAGAACTGTCCTCTGCTCACCTAACAGCAATTAGACAACCTGCGTGGTCCCTTCTTCTGTGCAAAAATTATAATGGCTGGGGAGAAAAACAAACTCACGTTGTTCTGTGGGTCCAGCACACCTGGCAGTTAAAGAAAGTGGCTCACATTCTACACCCTAAGCAAAATACAGGTAGTAAAGACTGAAAAAAACTCACCACTCCTCAAGAAACCTAGCGCTCCTTCTATCAGTGGAACAGCTGGGATGGAGACTGCTCTTGGAATCCCCACTGCTGCTCAGGGCTCCGGTCCCACCCAGTTCAGATGCAGCTGGTGGGCTGCTTAGTGACTGGCTGCTACTGAAAAGACAATTCACTCCTGCACATCCTCCCTCCCCTCCCGCACAGCAGCAGGGATGCCCGGCTAATCCTGTGCTGAGCCAGGACAGGGAGCAAAGCTGGCCACCACTAAGGTTTTGGGGTTTACTTTTTCTGTTCTTTTGTTAGATTAGTTTCCTATTACTTAAAACCCAAAAACACCTATAATTGTAGCATAAGAAAAGCCAAGCTTCCCGTAATAAGAATAACAGAAACCAAGGATTAGGTAGATCACTTCCAGTACTGGCTGTATCACGATATATGATACCATCACCTCTAAATTCTCATTATGTGAGCAAAAGCAAAGGGATTATATTTTAAAAAAGACAATAACAAGACTGCAGAGACTACAATAGAGGAAAAAGAGGGCTTCAGGCCAGAGAATACAAAGAGTGTACAACAAAAGCTCAAGTTCTACCACAGGTCAAGTGGTATTTTTTGTAGAACCAATGAAGCACATAGCCTCACTTGTCAGAGGCCACAGCTATTTGTCAGTATCAGAGGTAAAAAGCGACATAGCTTTAATAATTATGTAAGTATCTTATCCAAATACTCACAGAGAATGAGATTATTCAGTAATTTATCTGATGAAAAGCCAGCCGCTGAAATTTCAACCGCTGAAGGTAAAATGCACCAAGACATAATTACTCACAGACACAAGAAACATCATCTCAAAACAAAACTTCAATTCTGAAAAACGCACACAGTGATTTTACTACCAGTCTGCCCTTAAAAAAGTGGGAAAAAGAAACAGGACTAATGTTGCTTGTTTCAGGAAATAAACAAGGCATGTAAATATCACAGCCAATGTAGACACTGCTGAAAGAAATCTGGAATCCCAAAAGAAATAAATATCAGCCAAAAAAAAAGCAGATATGTTTCTCAGGTAAAATATTTTGACATAAGTATCACTTCTTGTTGTCTTGGTATTTCAAAGCTTTACAATATAGAAACCTATTCTCAAGTCTTTCAAGACTGCAAAATTCTTTCATGCATCTCTCTTCACACACAATTTTTTACAAGTTCTCTTGGAGATTTATTTGCAACATTCCTGGTGTCAAAGCGCAAAGCAGTATAGCCAAACTACTGTGTCATAGTCAGTTACTGAAGTTCAAAACAATACTGTTCAGAAAACGCTCATCTATCACGACTGTCCACGAGCACTGCATGGTTAACATAAATGTACCTCATGAATGGGCCATGAAAGAGAAACTTGAAAAATGTGGGTGTTGGTCCAAAGTTTCCAGGAAAGGGAAGCACAGCAAGTGGCAAAGATAACTACGAGAAAAAGAGAGGACTCTGGATGCTGCAGTCTATCACCAGCAGAGCAGAGAAAGCTGGGCTGATGTGGTAAGACAAAATGGTAATACAGCAAGACTAGCTAGGCAGAGCCTCAAGGGACAAGAAAATAAAAGAAAGTTTAAAACACAATCGAGTATGTCTCTCCTAGATGATCCATGTGGGGAGATAGATGATCTGATATGGTATCTTTAAAAGTGTGAGATAACTGTCAAATGCAAGGTGATGTTTCAAGGTGCCTTTGTATGACAAGTGAACATTACCTTTCCACTGCTCAGCTCAGGCAAGCAAAAAAAGTATCAAAGTACAACATCAGGAAACTAAGGTACAAACAGTCCAAACTCAGCCTAAACAGCTCCACATGCACAAAGGTTTCTCCCCCTCCTGCCTTGAAATAGCAAAGTCAAGAATGGCCCCATACCAGAAGGTATGAAGGATGATCTAGCAGACACTTATCTCACCCACACAGACACATTTTTAAAAAAAGACTGAACAGCCGGAATTGCCACATTGAACAACTCACTCCTTAGAATAATTCCTGATTTAATATTGGACACCATCCAGCAATTATTCAAAGTTGCTAAATAGTCATCGAGCAGCAGGGAAATTTTTAGCAAAATGAGCTTGCATAAAATGTCCTACATTCAACTCAACCAAAACACCTGTTTAACAGAGGTTTCAAAACGTTTGGTAAACACACAGCAAATATAAAACACTGCAAACACACTACACTGCCAGAAAGGCTCCCGAGTCAAATCTACAGAACTGTCACGGTTAAAACCAATCTATACATTTCAGGGCTATGTCAGCACCAAAAAAAAAAACCCACCAGAGCTAAACTGAAAAAAACGAAATTAACAAAAAAACCCCAAATTCCTCACTCTCAAAACTAAACCCAACACTAAATCACTTCAGCTGAGAAGAGCAAGGACCAAGTGGCAGATACCGAGCACTCTCAAGTCAGAATGGAAGGTTGCATTTTCAGCTTCTTCCTAGAGGAGTCCTGGATTTGCAGCTTCTAGAAAAACACAGCCCACATTTCCACAGTTCACAGATACACTCAGAAATGGAAGATTCATGAGAACGAATGCACACGGTTTTTAAGAAAACACCGTGAAATAAACGACCCTTATTTAATGTGAAACAGCATCTTACTAGAAGTTCAAGCAGACTGTAGAAATCCATATATTTAGACTTCACACTTATATTTTCAAAATTGCTTGAAAGCACTTGATGCGACAAGTCACTCTGAAATCTTTAAATATTAAGGAATACATTTATAGGGATGAAGAACCGTTTAACAGTTAGAATATAGAAGCTGGATTTAAAACTGTGTTTTCTTTGCAGACACTCATACATCTCTAAGTGTATATATGCTCCCTTATGCACAACACGTTGAAACTGCAAAAAAAACCAAATAGGCGTAAAGATCAGAAGGGAAGGACTGCTGCAGCCCGGAGAACGACACCGTGCGAATTCTGCTTTTAGACCACACCGCCACGGCGGGCGGAGGCAGCACTGGGAGCACTAACGGGGAGCGGTGCGGTGCCCCCGCCGCGGGACCCGGCTCCGCTGGGCGCGGAGGGTGCGCGGCCCCGGCCCTGCCCCGGGCAGCGCGGGGAGGGCGCGGCGGGAGCCTCGCCCGGCGGCGCGGGCACTCCCGGCCGGCAGCTCCGGGAGGGCCGGGCCCGCGGCGGGAGATGAGCGGGGGCCGGCAGCGCGGAGCCCGAGCGTTCCCTCTGGCCCGGGGCGCAGCCCGTCCTTGCCGCGGGCGGGCGGGCGGCGCAGCGGCGGCGCCGGGAGGCGGCCCCGGCGGCAGAGGGGCCGCGGCGGCGCGGGCAGCCGGGACCCGCGGCAGCCGGCTGGGACAGGTCTGATCCGGCAGCCC
This sequence comes from Prinia subflava, assembly GCF_021018805.1. Classification (NCBI taxonomy): domain Eukaryota; kingdom Metazoa; phylum Chordata; class Aves; order Passeriformes; family Cisticolidae; genus Prinia; species Prinia subflava. Next base: position 9,961,044 of record NC_086261.1, read on the forward strand.
CGTCCCTGCCCCCTCCCCGCCGGGCGCGCCCGGCCCCGCCGCATCCCCGCACCCCGCGGCTCTCACCATTCTCCTCAGGGCCGGGCTGGGTCTCGGCGCCGACTCTGGTTCTCCTCTCGCCGGGCAGCTCCTGCTCGTGGTTCGGCGTCGGCGGTGGCGGGGCCTGTCTCCATCTATCGGGGCTGGGCTCGGCGGCAGCGGAGGGCTGGGTGGGGAGCGGCCGGGCGAGGACGACGCTCCGGGGACGAAGGGAGGCGCGGGACGCGGAGGACTGCGCTGGTTCGGCTCCGCACCGGGACCCAGGGCTGGCGGCGGTCTCGGCCCGGCGCCTCTCTCTCATAATTGTGCGACTCGGCCGGCGGAGGAGCCGCGGCGCTGCCGCGTCAGCGCGCACCGCCCCCGGCAGGAGGAGGGGGCTGAGGGGGCGGCGCTGCGCCCGCTGCCCTCGGGGCGGGCCAGCCGGGGAGGTGAGGGGCTCTGCGGGTCCCTCCACACGAGCGGGGTCCCGAGATACCCTGAGAAGGCGCCGGTGGCTGCAGGCGGCCGTGCCGCCCTGTGCTGCCGGTGAGGTGAAGGCGGAGATGTTAAAAATGGAGCTTCTCTGGAGAAACCCGGCTGGCTGGGAAGGCGCGGTTCAGAGAGGGGCCCCGCAGAGGCAGCGGCTTCGCTTGGGGCCCGAGGGCACGGACCCGGCAGCGAGGGCTCACCTCAGCCCGGGCACATCAGAGCCCGCTCCTGGCCCCGGAGAGGACCGGCCTTTCTCCTTGTTCCTCCTTGTTCCTTACAGGGAACAGTGCGAGTTCGGATTAGTTCACGCTTTTCTTGCCAGCCCTGCTCGCACATGGTAGTGCCGCCATGAACACCGCGTCAGAGGCATCTTCTGAGCCAAACTGGAGGAAATTCCGTTTTGGAGGGAAAAAGGAGGATGCATTTCTTCCACTTCAGTCAGCTCAGTTTCCAGTTTAGATTAGGAACTGCCCAGGGGAGGAACCTTGTCCTCTTCAGTCCCTGTACGCAATCTTGGAGAATCAGTACCACAAATGAAAAGCCTTATACAATAATTTCTACTATTTATGTCATTATATAGCTTTTGCAACAACCTCTGTGCTAGAGTTAACAATATTTGTAAGGGAAGAAGGAGAGATTGGGTTTGGCTTAAATTGTGTTCCTTAAATTTAAAAAAAAAAAAAAAAAAAAAAGATTCTGGAAGAATCATCTCTTTTAAAAATACCATGGCCATACAAGAGCAGTAATTATATATAAACTCAATCCAAACATTCAAAGTCATTTAAAACCTTTGATTTTTCATTGCAGGGCATGATCACTTGTCAGCTGTTGTGAGTTATCCTGTGTCTCCCCTTGCTGCAAAATGCCAGCGTTAGTGTTGGGCTGAGCTGACACCTGTGTGCTCACACCTGAACCCTGGGCTGATATTCACAGGGTAACAGCCCACTCCACTGATCAAACAGGCAGGGTCAGAAATCAAACCAAGCATTAGCTCGCAGCAGACACTTCTGCTGCCTTTTTTTTAAACAGAATTTTAGATAACAAGAAACAAAACGTTCTTGCATTAACAGCCATTTAGCGGGGCAAGTCCGCTTGTAAATTCCATCAGAAGACCTTTGCTGCGGACAATAGGTGCAAATTTGGGAAGACCCAACAACTGAGGCATCCAGCACGAACTAGGGTGTTGCAGGGAGTTCCTCAGCTGCAGGGGATCTCCTAATGCTTGTTTTAAGTTAACTTCAGAAGAATTCATGCTATCTTACATAGATATGAAAATTAGGCTCTTAAGACTCAATTTCCATGGAAAGGGAAATTTAGGCTTTTGCAGGAAAAACTTAAAATGAGTTCTGAGTACAAGATCACACAACAAAGAGACTCGATTCACTCTCTTAGTGTGTAGAGGTCCCAAGCCTGCTGATCTGCCACTACTTGTTCCTGCCCAGATTCCCATGTGCTAGTTCTTGGCTTAGGGAGCAGGAACAGAAGGAGCAGAGGAAGCCCAGTAGAATTTTTTGGGAAGTGGTTCAAGAATCTTCCAAAGTAGAGAAAATGGGGGATTTTTGAATTTTTTATGGTTGACACCATAAAGCAATTCTGAGAAATTATCTCATTCCTTCTTCCTCTCTCCCTCTTCTTCTTCCCTTTCTAATTAATTGATCTAAAGCTCACATCCCACATTAAGTTAATGAGTCAGTTCTTCTATGACTAGGTCCTTCACCTCATCTCACAGCAATATTTGAGCTATACTGAACTGATTCTCATGATTGTCATGTTGGCCTCTAAGTTTCATATTTGTACATCCATGAGCTAGAAGAAGAAAGGAAATCAGGAAGAAGTAGCCAGCCTGGGCATGAGTCTCCTCTGGTACAAGCTGTTGGTTTAGAATGTGTGTAAGGTGAGGAATTTCTATGCCTTGTTTTCCTGTTGATCCTGCAAAACTGTAGAGATCAAACTGTTTGAGAGTTCAGCTGTGATAAGCTTAGTTGGAGAGAGCACATTCGGGAACAGCTTGGGACGAAAATGAAAGGAAAATGAGTCATCAACATCCTCTCTGCCTCATGCTGTCTGGGGGAGCATGAGCCTTCAGTGCTGTGGAGGCAGGACACAGCACCACAGTGAAATGCATCCCTGTGACCTGGCAGCGATGGCACATGGCCTAAGGAACTCACATTTTATCCTCTTACTACCTTGATCAGCTGATCAGACTCTAAGCTAGCACAGTTGGTCATCCAAAAGGTGAATTCTTGTACATTCAGATGTTAAATCTTGTAAATCAGTGCACAGTAGGCTAAGTATTTGCTATTTGTCATGCTAAGTGTTACCTTTCATTCACACCAAAAGTCAACTCAGAATTCCTCTGCTATCTCCTTCCAAATCAACAGCTGTCAGCTGGGAATGACAAGGAAATAATGAAGCATTATTTTATACCTTACAGCATTCAAAGAACTTTAACCTGAAGCAAGCATCTGCTATCTCACATTAAATAGAACTGGTTTAAACAAAACTCCTTTTGTTATGTGGTTCTCATATCTCATTTTTATATTTCAAATCAAGCTATCAGTCTGTCCTTGACATGTTGAGTTTATTATGTAATCATCACTAGAACTAGTAAAGTTGTGATGTCAACCCCAATAGGTCCTAGATCCCATTAAACCAACTGTAACTCGAACTCCATGTAAGTGCTAAACGACAAGAAACCTCTCTTAGGAAGCTCTTATCTCAATATTGCAATATCCTGTAGCCAAGATGCTGCTGTTTGATTGCTCACCCTCTCATGGATGAAACACTGACTCATGCATAGAAAAAAACCCACAGCATTCCTCTTGATGAGAAACTAAATGAGTTACCATTAAATGAAAGTGACCTGGTTTGGGCTTTGTTTGTTTGACACTATAAAAAGTTTTACCAGATCTGTGCTGTTATTCTGCAGTTGCTCAAAATAAGTGCTAGAGTTCAAGTAGTTAAATAAGTTGCAAATGCTAACTGATAAGGAGATCCAGTTAATGTCCCACTCAAGGCCAAACAGATTTTATGTAGAAAACATTTTTTTGTCCCACAGTAATTTGTGGCAGAAAAGAGTTATTGTTTACTTTTCATATTTTTGAAATGGGTGAATTCTCCCAAATGCCTTATTTTTTTCTTTGGCCACAGGTTTGTCCTTTTCTGATTTACCCAGGTAAATCATTTATCCAGCTACAGCTGTAGTGGCAACTCAGCAGTTTACATTTTGACTGCTACTCCTAAAAACTGAAGATGGCTTTTTTTCCACATGGAAGTTTAACATTTATCAGGTAAGGCAAAAGACATACAATGACACAGGTTAATGGGATCTGTAAGTCCCCTCCATAATTTGTGGAAGATTTTCCAGTGCTGATGTTGCCGATTTTTTGTGACAACATTTGTCCAATACCTTTCCTATAATATACCAAATAGTGTTACAATCACGTAACTTGGCAGCAGTTCAAAATATACTGCTTCGAATGGGATAAAGTAGAAACAGCTAGGAGAAGGCTTCTTGCCATTGAAACTAGGAGAAATAAAACAGAAAATGTGTAACTTCACAGTTTTTAAATTGTTTAGTAATTTTGGTTAATTTGTTGGTTTGTGGTACACCCCAGAGTCACACATCTTCTGAACAGGTCCCAAAGTTTTAGCAACCTTTTTGCATTATATGGAGGTCTCTTAAAGGCAAAAGTAGTTAGGCTATGCAATGTGCTAGCTTTAACAGCTGAGACATATTCCCTCAAAAGAAACAAGCGTACAGAAATAGGTCATAAAATCCAAGGTAAACTCAAGATACACCAGGAGAAGAATAATGTACAAAAGGTGAATTTTGCATGTTTAACAGTCATTAAACAAATTATCCCCTGTGACTGATTTAGACTCCAATCTCACAGACAATGGATGTCTTTAAATTCAAGTAACAAAACTGCTCAGGTGTTAAAACTGATGAAATAACATTGGCATCCCAGTGTAACCCACAGCCCCAGAGAGGGAAGATGGGGGTAGCACGGCTTTGGAGATAAGAGAACTGATCTGTTATCACCTGAAGGCCACCAGTGCAGTTCAGCTCCTCTCTAACAACTGCATTTAGGTGTTAACTAAGGGCCAGAGCATAAGGCAAATCAGCCACTGACTTTGCAACACTAATGCAGAAAATGGCTTGTGAGGCTTCTCAGTTTTTCCAGTGGTTTGGTGCTTTGCTGGGAATGGCAAATCCCCACTAACAGCAGGAAAGGACCGGAGGGTGGCTTTCTGATGGCAGCTCAAAAGGGCCCGATGACCAAACACACCAAGCTCAGAGTGCAAAACCAGTAACTCCAGTTCAGCTTTGTGCTAGGACTTGTCACATCCAAATGAGGCAACAGAGAGTGTGGGTTTTCCAGTTTTAAAATCTGCATTAAAGATATTCCATAGTAAGAGGAAGGAATATCAAGGTAATGAGGTAACTGAGCACATGCAATTCAGAATGTTCTTTTACATGCTCCATGAGTGCACAAAAAATAGATACAATACCCAACCCATCATCTAAAGCAGAATGTAAGCATATCCTGTATTTGGGAATATGATATGTTACTTCCTGCTCAGAAAACAGTTTGAGAGCTTAACCAACATAGGCCACAGTCTTGTACAAAACTGCCAAGGGTGTGCCTCCACACATCTCTATTTAGATGTGTAAAATCACTAACTGCCAGGAACTGTATGGGTGCATTTACAACATAATGGTGACCCTTTGCAAGATTTTATCAGCCTGCCTTTAAAAATATAACTAAAATGACTTCATCTAGGTTTCATTCCTTCTGAACTTTCTCCTCCAATTAAAACTTTTTAGAATTTCTAAAGCTTCCCTGTGAAAATTGTTTCTGCTGCAGATGGTCAGGCAGTGAGGTGGCCTTTGCACAGAGATGGTCCAGGTGCAAGAGACAGAGGTGCAGCATCTCCTTCCAGGACTGTGCTGCTTGAACCAGCATGGAAAGCAACACAGCTGAAGGTACCAGAATTTTACCAAGCAGAGTAAGTTCACAGAGCTCTGCTTCTTGATGTTTTGGGGTTTCTTGAAATCCAGGGATAGGTAACTCATGATCAAAAGATAAAATTTTAAGTGACTCTATATGGGACAGGTCTTATTATACAATTTGAAATTCTTATGTGATAGTGACCATGACAAAAATGTCCCTTTGTCCTGCAGAAGCTTGCTCTTCCATTTCTTAGAGAAGGAGGTACTAGTGGGCACACACTTGCTCTGGGTTCCATTGTTACTATAATGAAAATTGACTTTTGAAATCAGCTACCACAGAAATACTCAGCTAGATAAATATCTGTTTGCTAACTTTCTGTAGTCAATCGCTTTAAGTCCATCAGGATGGATCAATTCTCCAGCATAAGTCTCCATTACCTTTTTAAATAAATATTTAATTAAAAGGAGACCACTTTTCTTGTAGCTTTGAAAGGGACACATGACAACAAAGGTAGAAATTAAATTAACTGAACTGTTGTTGAACTTTTAAATGTATCAATCCTGTTGAATTTCCTTGTATTCCAAAGTGTGTACAATACCCAAGTTCACATCTTCTGGCAACTTTTCTGCCAGAAATGTCTCCAATATGGGGAGAACCAGCATGAGCACATTTCAGCCTCTGATGAAACTACAAAAACCCTTACTTTTTTGTTTCCAAATCTAAGCCTGGTAGGTACACCACCATTAATGCAAGCCCAGAAAGTCAGTGGGACCACAACACAGACAAGGATGTGCTGAAGATCAGCTTGTTTTAAGCTCCTGTTACTGGTGGCTTGAGCTGGTGGTCACAATGGCTGTATTTATTTTATAGAGTCCAAAAGATTAAACCTCCTCATTAATGGTCTCCATACTGGAACAGAGGAACATATTATTATCCAAGATATAGTAATGTGTGAAGACACTTCAGATCATGCTGGTACTGCTCCAATAGAAAAGAGGAGGAAAGAAAGGAGGTCCTATGTTCATGAGCAAGGAGAGAGAACAGAAACCAGACAGCAGAATACCCATGAGCACAACTCTAACAAAAAGCTGAAAGCTCTTTGATCTAAGCACCTTCTTGGTTAAAAGGTCTTTGAGCTGTAAGCAAAAACCTATTCTCAGCTATTTGATGTCCTCAGTATTCAGAGAAACAGGATCTTGCACATTCTTTATCAATAAGAGGAATTCCAGAAATACCTGAGCTTCCATCATCAACCTCTCTCAAGAACACAAAACCTTGAACTTTGATTGCTCACCACTGACAAAAAGGATCAGTCTGAGTTGCCCTCCTTCCTTCCTCAAAAACTGTAGAGATAAAGCATTCACCCAGAAAATGTGCTGTATGAGCTACTTGAAAACAAAACAGTGCTTTAGCTTCTGAAAGCATTAGAAATCCAAAGACAACTTCAAAATATATTTCAATCTGTTTAGCGTAAGTAAATTATTCCAAATTTAAAAAAAAATCTAACTCATGTTGTGGTGATAAAATTTTTGTTTTTCCATTAATTAAAAAAAACCCCTGCAGATCATTGAAGCTGGAAAACAAGCAAACAAACAAACAAACCCACCACCACAACCCAACCAGTAGAGATGGAATCCTCCATTGTAGATTGTCTAGTTCCACCCCTCCTACTCAGAGCAGACTGTCAGGCCTGTGGCCACTTGTATTTTGTCAGTCTCCATCCTTGGAGTTCCACACTAATTCCACACTCAAAGGGAAAAGCTTATTTTTGTGTCTAAATGGAATTGTATTGTAAAAATTGGACTGATCTAAACTGTCAAGCACCCCCTTCCTTAGAAGAAACTGCCCTTCTACTTGCAATTTTGAGATTTACAGTTTAGCCAATGTGTCAAATGGAGCAGCCTTAATAATGGAATGCATGGGGAACAGACAGTGAAAACCGAGTTTGCTCATTGCAGCTGTGTCTGTTCTTCTTAACTTCTACTTTTTAAAATAAATAAATTCAAAGAGCATTTTGGAGGGTTTTCTCCCCGTTAAGCACTCCATTATTATGTCTCAAAGCTACTGGAACCTCCAGTGTACAAGCAAAAGAGACTTGAAATACCTAAAAACCTGTTACACACAAAACACCGCATCCCAGGGCTGTAGGGATGTCTCAAGGATCACATACCAAGTGCACTCAGGTACAGTGATTTTTCTCTTCTCCCTTGCCAACACTTCCAACCCAGCCTGGGTTTCAAGTCTGAGGCTGGGCTGTTTCTTGCCCTCGTGGCTAAGCACCTTCAGCTGCACGATGCCTCTGCAGCACTGTTTCCTGCTGACTGCAGGGAGCTTCTTTCCATGGAGCAGTTTGCAGCTGTGACATTTCCAGCTCACTGTTTCTCAGGTGTACTTTCACCGAGCCTCAGCACCAACAGCTGTACAACAAACATTTACTGAGTCACACCAGGAAAACTGATGTAGCTCAATTCACTTCAGTTCCTCCCTCTTCATCCCAGGGGAAAAACATAGAGAAAAGCAAAGTACCAAACCCATCACACAGGCACTCACAAGCAGAATTGTAACTTCGATACATCGAGAAAAACTGCAATTACATATTCATGGGGGTGTATTATGGATTTTTAATTTACTTGGTATTATGAAGTGTTAATTGTTTTGCCATGAACATTCACAGTAGGCAGGTAAAGGATGAGTTAGAACAAAGCAATTACTCAACTATTTTTTTCCAAGTAACATTTATTAATAACATTTTTAAGGTGATAACTTAAGAGTCATAAGGAAGGGGGCTGTTGTCAGTAAACATACAATGAAAAGGTAGTAAGATTTTTCTATTCAAGTATGACTAACAAGGCTTTTAACAGTGTTCTGCTCAACCACACTTAATATTAAAAACATTTAAAATTGCTAGAAGTGTTGCAATCAGTTCTATTGAACTTAGAAAACCTCATTTCAGTAGTCAATACTAACCTACTATTTATATAAAATTTTAAACTCCATTTATAATTTTTGTAAACAAAGCACCTAAGCATTTGAAAGAAAAGAAAAAAAGTTAGTTTACATCCCACTAAACGGCAGCACATGTGTGAAACCTCAGGCATGATCAGGTATGGAGCATTATTAGGCACAGAACAAGACAGAGCTTCCACAGCCAGCTGCTGAATACACTTATGTTGCCAAAGGTCTTCTTTATTTATACTAATTCTGTTATCACTTATAGCTGAAAATTTAATAAATCCTCCATGTGGAAGATTTAAAAGAGACAAAGAAGTCATCTCACAGAGGTTTGTGAAGCTTCTGGGGGCTTTTAATCATACATGACTTTGAATAAGTTATGACTTCTTTATCTGCTTCTGAAATTTTCAGAAACTTCTCCAAAACCACTGAACTTTGGCAGATACTGGGCTTGTCAAAGAGCACACATCAGAAGACACATTTTCAGTCTGCTATTAAAACATTGAGGTATGCTGTAATTTCTTACAAAATGCCAGTTAAATAAAACAGAAGATGACCACTGTATTCTGAGGCTGTCAGTTCAAGCTCGAGTCATGGGTGGGAAACTACTCACATACAAAAACTGCTTGTAATTTCTGTTTTCTTAGGGAAGCTGCAAACAAGGTGAGTTATCTTACCCGTATCAACTGGCACCACACTCAATCTCTGTGAATGGCAACAACAACAGGCTGCTGGTTTGTTTGCTCCTGACTCTTGCAAACTGAAGTTTCAATTTGATATAAATTAGGTAAATTTGCAGTAAGCCTTTGTTAACTGCCAATACAGATTTTCAATTGTCGTAATTAAGATGCTTCCAAAGCAAATCTAGCTAAACGAGATTTAATCAGGGTAAATTTTCCTGAGCTGACATGCCCCAAACTGACTAGAAGAGTCCAGAGGTGACCTTCAAACAAAGGAGGCAGTGCAGGAAAGCCTCCATTGCCACAGCCCAGCATGTGCTTACTCAGTTGTTTTCTCCAGGGTTCTTGAACTTGTACTTGCTATAGGAATGACATTCATTTAAAGAATAGGAAAAATGTTTTAACAACTACCTGACATTAGCACTAAGTGAACTCAGTGGTCTCCCCTTGTTGCCTTCTCCAGTTTTCTTTGGTGTCAAGTGTTAGCATTACAGCTGTACAGATTTTCTATGCCTAATCCCCCTCAATTTGCAGTTTCCTGAAAAAAGAACAGGCGTCAAACTCCAACTCTTCTAAATGCAAACTAATGATTTAAACTACTTATCCTTTTTCCAAGTCTTTAAAAGCAAGAACAAATTAGGATTAAACAAACACATGCATTTGTCTCAGCTAACACAGGTACTACTAGTACTATTCAAACCTGTTTTGTCTATCAATTGCAAAGAATTTTCAAAAATACTTTAAAAAAAAGTATGGTGCAGATGCAAAAGGTAAAAAAAAAAATCTGTCCTTTCTTATCCCTCTGAACTGATCCACAGCCAAATGAAGACCACAAATACACATCTACTCTCAAACAGGTGAGAGAACCAGGCCGGTGTTAACATTTTACCCCATCCCTTAAAATAGCACTTACTGAGCAAAAAAACCTCTTGCCTTTCACACCATCTTGTCTGTCAGCTATTCCAGGAGCTGTACAGAAGTTTTCAGGACCAAGTGTAAGTACCACCCCTCTTTTATTATTTTCAAATGTTTGGAAATGTCTATAATCCAAAGACTTGCATCAAAGCTTAACAATTTTCACAATTAAGGCATAAGCCAGTGATTCCATGACATGAGTGGGGAGAAAGAGTTTACAACCCCACACTCAATTTCCCCTGTTATTTATTTTATGGCTCACAATGTACATTGACATATACATTGTTTATTGAATCACTTGTAGTAATGGAACTATAGTTTCATTTTTCAGTTGCTATAGTTCAATTACTATCCAAATCTGCATCCAAAATCTGGAAAGAAATCCTATGAAGGGTACTTTATTTTTTTTCAAAGAAACCTGACAAATCTTAATCAAAACTTCAGAAGAACACTTCACTTAAGCTGATATGGGCAAGCAACTTTTACAAAAATATACTGTATAGAAACACAGTTGGAAAATTGCATAGAAAATCTCCTTTTATTTAAATTGAAATAAGGCACGGTTTTACTAGCTATGGTTTGGCTGTAAAAATGCAACTCTATTTTGATTACTTTTATGGTATTAACAGTATTTTCCATAAAAATATAGGTGCAGGAATAAAAAACCCTTTTACACAGAGTGGGAAACACTCTATTGTAAAACTTCACCAAATTTACTGTAATTCAGCTGTCAAAAATTCAAATGCTATTTTAAATCAGGATCCCACATATTATTGTCCTCCAGGCTGTTCAGTGGCTGTTGCTGTGCTTTCTTCATTTCCTGTGTAATCCAGATGTTCCATCATCTAAAAAAGGAAAAAAAAAAGGAAAAGAGATGGCTCTTTATAAAGAAATACTCCTTTACCCCATTGATCTAAAGCATTTGTTAGCTAAGAGAAATATAATTAAACACATGTTAGAGTGCATTTTAGCAGCATACATTTAGGAGGTCCTCTATAGCTCAGGGAAGTATTTAAGGCAAACAATCAAAGCTCTATTAGCTAATGCTTTCCACTACAAAACGATTCTCCAACCAAGGACCCAAGCCCTCTACAAGAAAATAAAGTGAGTCAGAAGTATCTCAATTATTAAATACAGAGAACAAAAAACAATTGGGATTAAGCAAATTTTTCAAACGTATGGCTTGCAAAACTGGAAGTAATACTCTAGGCTCTTACCTGACATTTACAGGTAGCAAGCAATAGCTTGACCAGAAAAGACTAACTTTCTCTTTTCATGGTTGTAAAGGCTACCTATGTTACAGTTAGTCAAAACTAACTGTAGTGGTCACATTTCTTTCTAAATTTTCCTTTTATTTCAGAAAGGATAAAGGAAATGGAACTGTAAAGTCTTGCATCAGGAGAGAATCCAAACCAGATTATTAGAGACTGATTATACTTGGCATTGATGTAACTGATTAGATTGTCTGAATAACTCAAGACAAATTTGTAGTTGTCCTGACTAAAAAGCAGCCTGTTTCTGTATCCACTGTTGTACTGCTGGAGGCAATGAAGGCTCTGGTTTTCCCCCGGGACAAGGAATTAAATGAATTACAGAGGTAATACACATGTTTGTTAGTGTGACAAACTAAGACCATCAGTTTGAGGGCTTCAGAATTGAGCATAATTAACAAGAGGCCAAGAACTGGACAGTTTGGGGAGCTGAGAGCCAGAGACACAAGCCAGAAATAGTACAACTAATGCTGAAAAAACAAAATGTGCCAAGGAGCTCATATGCCCAGGGTGGCAGGATTATCAGGACAAGAGATAATGTTTTAAGCATCAAAAGGTACAAAACCCTACTTATGCTCTTCCATAGTGGCATATCCTGCCTGTCTTTCTGTACAACAGCTGCTCACTGTGTGGGTTCTGATCTAAGCTGGGCAGATTTCCACACAATTATTTCCATGTCTTACTAGCACCTGCTCAGAATCCTTGCCAAGACAAAGCCAGGCTCTGAGACTGCAGTGTTGTACACACTTTAGTGTGGCATAATTCTATGTACAGGGTAAAAAGACTTATTCCAATAACTTCTCTTCTTCTCTAGTTATGACCCAGCTCTTTGCCATGCCTTCCTTTATGCCACCAGAATTGTTTCATTGGACACAACATACCTTATAAAAAGCATTTGTCCTTATACAAGCTGGTTCACAGTCCAGCTACACCAGCATGCTGTGCAGTAAACCCCGATGACAGTTCCAAAAAACAAGTTAGTGGGATTTGGGGAAGGTTTAGGAGGGCCCAGTAGCCACAATATCAATCTGACTAAGACCAGAAAAGGTCTTTTACAACCCTCCCTTCACGTGCCAGAGTCATGACAGTAAGAACTAAGGCAGGCACCAGTCTTGCCAAGAGACTTCAGGAGTGAGTTAGGGCAGCAGCACACACTCAGTCCAGCACTGAATACCCAGCCGTTGTGCTAATGACAATTCTGCATCTGTTTCAGTAGGTCCAGAATTTTCCTCTACAGTGACCAAAAATCCACATCAAAAGGCACCCAAAGCAAAACACTCCCTACAATTACAGAACTCAAACCACCCCTTTGAATGAGGATTAAAGTATTCATTTCCAGGATAAAACAAGAACAACCTCCCCCCACAGTACCATATAACATCAAGCCATGCCATATATCTTCCTTCAACCTACAGAGGATCATCCAAGAGCTGGCATAGACAAAGTTATTTTGCTAAGCATTTTCTACAGTCTTTTCCTATTAAATTGACAAGATACTTCCAGAAATAAGAGTTAAAAGTATTTGCAATAATTCAGTGTATTCCAAAGTCAAAGATTCTTCTGGTAATACTACAACACTAAGCAGCAAAAAATGTACTTTTTTTTGGACAAATGCTGGAGATAGCACCTGTATTTAAAGTTTAAAGTCTCCACATAATAATCAGATTTTGAAGTTTACTTTAAAACCAAATGTCTTGTAAAATTCTAAGGGGGTGTGTGTGTGTGGGGGGGTGTTCATGTAAATGTTTCAAGGTTAAAAAGCCACACCAGCCCATTTTTAATCTTTCCTCCACACAGAAGGACAGCCCACAACTTAAAGCTAGGGACAACAGGTGCCTCTCTGAAAGTATGAGATGGCATTTAAGCAGCTTTGTCCACACACGTATCTCCACTGTGGATTCTGTCAGGACAACCCCCTTGTAAAAGCCTCAGCAGAAGCTGCAGGAATCTTTAGGATAACCAGCTGCAAGATGAATTGCTACAATCCTGGACAAAATTGTTTTAAACTAAGAACAAGGCAAAGCAATCTGACTGTACATTGTGGAGAGCTCATGAACATTTCTGAGGTGGAAGAGACTTAGAAGCTTTGCTCTCAAATCTGAATTTCTGACAGTTTTTAAGGGAGAGGTGTTAAGACAGCTTTGTAACTAAAACATTGCTGTTTAACCTATCTACTAGCATGGTGAACTATTAAAAACTAAAACCAGCAAACTCACCCCCCTAAAAAACACTTCCACAGAGCCAAACCAGAAATGGCAGAACAAATCTCTCCCTGTAAGAACACACAGTACCTATGCACAAAGTTGCTTGCAAGATTCATGACAATAATATTGCATTCATGGAATTCTTAACATTACCAGTTATGATGAATTTTCAAGTATCTAAAAATGTGATTATAAAACTTACTAAATAGCAGGTGCACGCTGTAATATGCCAGTGACAAATCTGTTGATTTTTTACTTCAAATACAGATAAGTGCTAAACACTTCAAACTGACAAACTCCAACAAGTTGCATCTTCTACTCCATGTAGAAGACTTCAAAGTTGCATTAGGGCACTAGATTTTCCATGATTTTGCTAAAATTATTTCACAGATTGCACTGATACAAAAACCAGTATTCTAAAATTAAATCAATAACTGGAAAATAAGTATGAAATTAGTTTATCATGAAGGCATCCATGAGGAGTATAAGCAATCCAGAAACCTAGATAAATCCTTATTTTACACTTCACAGCAGCAATAGTGCCAGTTAGGTGGCAGGAAACATTACTCTTCCAAGAAATCTCTGCACCTCAGTGAATAGTTAATGTGTTTTCTGTGCAGCAACTCATTACAGCTCAAGACTACACCATAAAAAAAGCCACACAGAGCATAACTAGAATTTAAGACTGCATCATTATGCAGAAACAGAAATTACCTCAGCTATGAACTATGGGACCTCAGAGCTATCTTGGGGAATCAAGTATTTGTCATACTTATAAAGTAGAAACTAAGAAAGTGATTCTAACAAACTTATCCAAGAACTTGAGTGTGCACAGCAGGACAGAAGAATTCTAAGTTATAAAAATAGTCTGGCCATCTGCTTTTAATTTGCACTCAACCCCTCCCACTTCCTAATATCATCTTTGGTTTATATCTAATTTCTTTATTATTAAGGCTTTTAATGAGACTTCAATTGTTGAAGTACTCTTTCTTAGAACAAAGGAGCTAATGAGAAAAGTACATTTTATTTGAGAATTTAAGACAAAGGCAGAATTCACCATCTCAAATTGTCTTCAGAGCAGACACCCTACACTTTATAAATAGAAGTGTAACTCCAGCAACTATAATTCAAGATTATATTTAAATGCCTAAATTCCACGAGAAGCTGAAATTTGAAAGCTTGCAGTGCTCTCTGCAAGCTGTGTGGACAGCAAAAATAAAAGCCATCAGTGTTAGCAGTGATGAGCTGCTGCCAAGAAAGGTCAAACCTCGCTGAGGCCACGAGAGCCGGTCCCAGTCCCTGCTCCCAGCACAGTGCAAGCAGTGCAGACAGACAGGATGAGGGACAGAAAGGCTGCAGACAGCATTACCAAAGGAAATTTATAATGCTCAGCATTGTAACAGAAAACAACAAAACTGTTGTTTAGCACTAAGCAGGTTTTCACATCTATGCAGTGACACAGAAAAATCAGGTGAAGGACTGCAATGGAACTAACAGCAACTGCAAATATTTGAAGACAGTCCTAGGGTTTGGGAAGTTAAGAGAGTAAAGAAGCAGACAAAGCCTGCCTTCAGGCTTAGGAATCACAGCTTCATTGCTACTTAATGTTATGTTTTCCTGCACTCCTTTAAAAAAATAAAAACACCCAAAAAAGACCTAAGTGTGAATAGAGATTTGTATCTTGTTTTCATTTCTACCCTCTTCTACTGAGTAATTCATACAAAATTAAGAGGTAGATACAAAAAACACTGAAAAGAGGAAGCAGAAGGGGAAAAAGAAGAAAAAAGAAACTGTAAGATGATTAATAAAGTTGCATTAAAAGAAGGCCATAATCACACCTTGTAGCAAAGGCGTCCTGGAGGAGTCCGATACCTAAATAAAATTCATTCCATTATTAAAATCATATATAACAAAAGCAATTAAAAAAAATCAGAAAAAACCCAAACTCCAAAAAGGTAACTAATGGACTATTATTATGAAGTTTAGTCACCTGCACTGTACATGCTCCTCTACCCCTATTCTTAGGACACTTTGCTGTAATAACTCTGCTACGTTTTTCTGTTCCCATGAGGACAAAGCAAACCTCTGCACAAGTCTGGCCACCCTTGTCAATGCAGCCTCAATCACTGATGTAGCAAAATATTGTCTTCTGACACCTTTCCATATCTTTTCCCCCAAGAGTGAGCATTGAAATCTGGATATTTCAACCCTGGAGCTGCGTGGGTTGGGGCTGTTTGGGGTTTTGTTTGTTTGCTTGGATTTTTTTTTTTTTTGCATGTTTGTAAGTTCAGTAAGGACAGTTCAAAATACAGTTTTAGATAAGAAGGACAACATATAAGAAAGATCAACTCTGCAGCATTTCAGGAGTGCAGCTTGAATAACACTCTCTGGGAACAAAAAATGAGTATAAAAATATTCTTCAAAAAGTTATAGAAAAATAGAAGTTAGTAAAGTTACAGAGCTCAACTGCAGGCTCAGTTACAGACAAGTCTAACTCAGGGATGGTGGAATGGGGGTTGAAATCAACATTTTAAATTGTGCTAGAAATTAAGTCATCTGACTCAAAATAAGCTGAAGTTCAGAGTAGTTTTAATCCTTCAAGAAACCAGTTGAAAGGACATGAAATAACTACTATGGCAACATAATTCTTTCAAGTATGAGTTTTGCTACAAGAAGTGCAAGAAATTTCTTGTCGCTAAGGAGACCTGCCAAATTTACTTAGGCCAATCTTACTCAGAACTCAAGTGAGGAAAATAAATTGCAAAGTGTTTTCCCCACAACAAACCCAGAGTTACTGGGCTTCATAAACACGACCTTGTTTATTTTAGAAGAGCAAACAGTCACCAATTTATATATAAATGCACGGTAAATCAAATTCATTCTGACCTTCAGAGGAACATTTCTATTCACTGGACCTATGAAAGGAGGAGTTGATTTTGTAAACAGGGTATTTATTTAAAGCTGTAATCTCCTGAGTAATTTCACACCTAGGCCAACCTCCAGCTGAAGCAGGTGTAGTGTATTAGATCAACAAAAGATAGCATTTTGCTGGTAATACTATTGGAGCTGGTGCCTGTAGTTTTACCTTTACAAGAATTACTCTTGACTTCCACTGACCCACTTAAACTTTCCACTCCAGAAGCTGAAAAAGCAGGAGCTGCTTCTATTCTCCATGAACTTGCCATCCTCCTTCCTGCAGAACAGACCGTCCTAGCTCCAAGTTCAACATGCCCTAGGGTATAGGTGATGGTGCCTCAATTCAAATAATACTGAACATAATCTCGAGACTGCTCTGTCTTATGATAAATGCCAGCTCAAGGGCTGCTGGCACACCCAGTTACTCCAGCAAGTCACATCAGGGAAAATGTGCACATGTCAACAGGTGGGATTTTAAGAACTGCAGTTCCTGGGTAGTGTTAGACATAACCAAGGGGGAAATACACAATATCCAAGGTAGTGTGCCCACAGTGTGTGCTGTGAGAGGAAACAGTTATATAACCCAGCAGTTTGTTCCTGCATGCTCCATACAATCCTGATGATGTAGGCCATCAGTGATTCATGGAAAGTTTCTGAAGTTCTAGTTGATCTCCAATTTTTTGGAACTGCCTCTAATACAGAACTACTGTAGTTTGGAGTCTGCATGCTTAGTGACTCATGTTATACCACATCAAGGTGATAGATGAGGAATGTTAAAATACAAGAAAACATTTCAAAGTAGATAGAACAAACTACTTTTCCTCCCTGACTACTGAACCAGCTATTTCATCTGCCTTGAGCTTTGTTCTGCCATGTCAACTACTAGGCTAAGATTTTCTAAGAGTAAAGTTATTAGTCCCAGAAGATCACAGGAAAACTTGCAAAAACTGGACTGCAGGTGATCTATCACCAAGCTCTCAGAGAAACATACACTCCAAGGGATTAACAACAGAATAGTCAGGGCCTCCAGCCTACCTGGTAACTGCTTCCTTTCCAAAACTTCTTCATCTCTTTGCGCCTCCAGGCAATGAGGGAGCTTGTGATGAGTGTACACGGTACAAGATAGAGAAGGGCAGGCTGCCCCATCTTCATCAACGCCAGAACGATGAAAGTCAGCACCATGCCAACAGCATAAGCTGTAAAAGGACATTCACACACACACAATCAGCAACAGGAGAATTTTTATATTAGGTCAATCACTTACTAAGACCGAATTTCTTTTTAAGCAATATTTTCCTTGTTAATATAAATGAAGAAGAGACACAATAGCTGCTCTATATTTGCAAGAGATTTCTGTATTTCTCAAAGCAACTCATTAGCATAAGGAATAGTCACCTTAAGTACAAGCAGGCACACTAAAGAGTTTCTCAAGAGATCCTTGACAACATTGAACCTGACCTGAAGAAAACCATCTAGATCTGCCATTTTAGAAAAGCTGCCATGAAATATCACAATTTACCTATTGTGCAGGAAATGTAGTATACAGAAGATGATCTTGTTTGAACATCAAATCTTCGACAATAGGCAACCAGAAGCCCTTGAAGGGAAAAAATTAAAAAAGGAAAAGGATTAATGAGATGTTTAGTCATGATTTTTTTTCTCCCCAATTTTCCAAATGAAAGCAGCATTAAAGAATTTATAGTAAGACTTCCTATTGTGGTATTTTATCTTCTTCCAGTTTTTTTTTTTTGTAAAGACAAGAACCAGTCTAAGAAATCCTACAGTAAGTCTAGAAAATCAAAACCATAATGGAAATATGAGCCAAGCAAGCTTGGAATTAGAGGTTTGGGGTTTTCAAGCAACCTAATTACATTGTGCTATTTTCAGCTTTCTAATACAGAAGTGTAACAACCTATTTTTAATCCTTTTCTTCAATAGGATTCTAATGCTCACTCTTAACATTCAGCAATTTTGCCTGCACATGCTTGAATAAAGTAATTTGCTCAAGACTCCAATTATGGCCAAATTCAGCTCTTCTGAGAAAGATGGAAAAACTTGGCAAAACATTTTACATTACCTCACCTCTAATTACATTGTCTAGGATATGAAAATCCTACAAAGTCACAGAATATTTGCATTCTGTATGATTTTAATGAAATTTACTTAATACTGACAACTGGATTTACATATGGGACTTGAATCTACTCAATCCAGTACAAGAGAAAAGAAACCTTTCACTATATAACCATTCTATAACATACTGAGCTTTCTTCTTCTACTCTGGCTTTTGTTGTAATCTGCACTGACTGATCAAGGCAAACTGCTGCATTCGATTTAGTAATTACCCTGTGAATAAACAATGCAAGTAAGCTGAGAATAAAAACCAAAATATTTACTCATAAGTTACAGTTACCAAAAACATTTGCTCACCTGGGACAATAATGTCTCCAAAACCCAACAATGAAAAGGGCAAGTCACAGAGTGTTGATGCAGACTGTTCAAGTCTAGGCACTCTAATAACCACGGGTAACTGGAAAACATTATTTCAGAAGCCACATAAATCTCATCTAAAGCATTCTGGTGTTCTGGATTTTTTTTTTTTGGTTGCTTGAATTAATAAACAGTTTAAATATAAATAATTTATCGTTAATGCAGACTTCAAAATAAGCAGAACCTGAAGTAAAAACCAGAAACAAACATAGAAAGTAGATAAAGCTTAAGGCAACTGGTAAGCTGGAATTTCATATTTACAAATAATATGCACACACAAAAAAAAAGTTAAAACAGTATTTAATCATGTAACGAGAGTAACAAATCTGGATTATTAACCTAACTATAAAATACTAATCAGTGATATCCAGGCCCTAAAGAGAAATTTGGACAGTAAGGTTTTCCCCAAAAGAACAGTCTTTTCAGAGGAAATAATTTAAAAATCCAGTATCTGAAATACAATCCTTACTTTCTCATGGGGAGCTGAGCGTTCAGCAGGGACTTCCACCAAGTTTCCATCACTCTAGGATCAAACCCAAGTCAACAGGCATTTAATACTTATAAGAAAATAGCAGAAGCTGGGTATATTTTGTGAGAAAGTTATGCTGAAAAGCACACTATGAATTAGCTACAGAGTCAGTACTGTGATGCTACACATATTACAACAACTGTTCATACCTTTTCACTGTTTCCAAAGGGACCAGCTGCAACTTCAACCATTATACTTGCCCCATTCTGAAATTCAAGTTATTTTTCAAAAGTTAGTGGTTTAATGAACCAAAACTTTCATACCACATTTACAAAACTGCTTGTACCTCCACTTACAATTTAGGATTGGAAAAATCCTGAATATCAAAGGGAATGCACTGGTATTGTCCAGTACTATACTCCATTGTGTGGCAATAAAAACATGTAGTCCAGCCTAAAATAATGTTAAAAAACCCCAAACAAGTCACTAGATGTAGCTGGAATTTTAGATAAAAACATGTCAGCTTTTTCTGCCATGAGCTTTCTGCTTCAAAATAAAAGCAGGTTAACACTTGCACACAATTCATACCACACTGCAAGTGACCACTGCAGAAAGCACAAGAGCATATTCCAGTAAATGGGTGTTTAAAGCAAAAGAAGGAAAACAACTGGAGGGCAGTAATTTCTCATGACACACTATCCCTCACACTAACTGGGCATGGCTTACTTTTGTGTCTGCCATAAAATTTAGGCCACTGTTGTCTTAGATGGGAAAAAAATGGAAATCAGCTCTTCCACTTTGCCAACACTGCACTGACCTGTTACACAAAAATACTCTCCCAATGACCAGACACTTCTGTTCTTGCAATAAATTCACAGACATACCTTTGTGATAAATGGTGTTATGAAGACAAAAAACACATCATATAGGAGGAGGAGACCAAGAAGTATTACACAGGACTGGTAAAAAAAATAAGAAGAAAATATTACTGTGGGTTTTCAAGTATCACACATTTAGATTCTGGTACCATTACTGTACCATATGTTTTAATCTGACATAACATTTGGAACAGGATTAGTTTCTTTTAACAATTAATAAAATTATAAAGATTATGGGGTTTAATATATATGTCTTGTGTATTGAAAATCTACTTCCTGAAGTAAACTTGCAGATTCATGGCAGTTGAATATTATCTTAAGGTAAACAACTTACAGTACCTTGAAGTTGGGCATTTTAAGTGTTTTAATGAAGTTCAGGCAGAAAGCAACTCCCAAAATATCTTGCAAAATCCAAGCCCACCTAAAAAAAAACAAAAACAAAAAACCAAACAATACATTTTTACAGGTTGTTTAAACTGCTGCTGGAATCTAGATTTTTCTGGAAACAGCATGGAAAATTTCTCAAAAAGCAAGAAATTAGTTTTTCAGAATTACTGCTACTAAAACCACAGAAGTCCTAGTTTCAAGATGGTCAATTTAGACCAGCCTCTGATCATAAATAGATAACTGTTTGTGCTGGTAATGGCTGGGATAGAGTTAATTTTCTTCACAATAGCTTTGTTTTGGATTTGTGCTGGAAACAGTGTTGATAACACAAGGATGTTGTCATTACTGCTGAGCAGAGCTATTCCCTATGCTACTCTGCACCTCTTTTCTTCTGTGGCAATCCTTAGCAATCAAGCTAGTTCTTCCTCATCTTCATAGGTTTTTGTACCTTCAAATTACCCCACAGCTCATTTACATTGCTTTGTTCTCTATTACTCCCATGCTCAAAGCTTCAAAATACTTTCATGACTTTTTTGAAATTGGCATTGGAGTTTAGAAGGATGCTGCACTCTAGGATTAGCTGTATGCTGGGAAGTTCATTAACACTAATTGTTCACCTTACTCTTAAGTCAGAATGCACCACTTACCTATCTTCATTTCGAAATACTGCCCAGACAACAGCTGCTGCTATGCAGAATATAGCAAGAAAAATAAGCCTCACTTCAATGGTTTTGTTGGAACATGTAATCCTAAAAGAAAATAATTAAATTAAAAGTGAAAGCCTGCAACAGCCAAGACACACCTGTGCTATCACACATCCTTAAGCTGACAAGGTGTTCTCAACCCAAGAGTTTCTCTTTTGCCCATCTGTTCTGTACAGATTCAGGTGGCATTGCTCTTACAACTGCAGCACCAATCCTTTTCTGGGCTGCACTAAAAACATGCCAAGAGGGCTTGGATGGCCTGTCCTCATTCTAGCAAACACATCCAGGAAAGGCAGCAAGCAGAGGAGTTTCTTTAATCCATTTCTGTCCTGTAACAATTACACCACCTCAGCTATGTCGGGGAGGGACAGCCGTGTCGTAATTGCACAAAATGGTAGTGGCGAGAAAAATCGATTTTAGGAAATATAATAGCAGGTTAAAAATGAAGTAATTATGTATTGCAAAATTGTGAGCCAATATCCATTTCTACCATATACTCAATTTTCTGACAGGTTTTGAACTGATAACTGAGAAGTAATGCCTCTCCTGCAGCTGACACAAAACCTGGTTTTTTCTACTTGATTACTAAGTTTGATGGGCTACTGGATCACCTGACATGAATATCCTACACTAAGTAACTTGCAAACCACATGATTCACATGGTTCCAAATTCATAAGCATTGTTCTTTCTTGGAAAAATAACCATTTGTTGCATTAAACATTCAGTGAAGAAGTGAAAATGCAGGGAAGGAAAACAGGGACACTCCCATACACCCTAATACGTGCAGGATATTTAACTCAGAGTGGCAAGAAGCAGCTGTGTGTGCACTGCTAAAAACCACCCAAGGGAGGACTGGAACCACCACTTTCTAACACGGGTGACATGAGCAATGTGTTGTCTGTGCTGAATGTTAAAAATTGGCAGGTACAGCACAGGTTAGGAAGAGAGAAAAACTCCTCTGCTGCCTACAGCACAATACTTGCTCCAAACAGGATCAAATGTGCAAGATCCTCCCCTTACAGAGATCCCTGATGAACAAAATAAGCACACATGATAGATAACCAGAATTTTGTAAAACCAAGCTCAGACAGCCAAGCAGAGCCTTTCAAATTTTATTACAGAATGTTTTCAAATAAAGGTAATGTAGCAAATCTACAACTATTTTAACTGCTGAGTATGCTGCAGATACCTTTATTTATTAAAGCAGCTTGTAATTTTCTTTTGTAACTATCCCACACAATAAAACCATACAGGAAACAATTTGTCACACTGTTTTAATATTTTCATACTGCATTGAGTAGCAAACAGAAAACACGCAGAGAAAACCTGTCATTTTTAATAAGTGAAAGGTGCACAATACCTGCACTGCCCAAATGGGATTTGTCCAATTAATGCTGCAAGACAGTTGTACAGACTCATCGCAGATGCCAGGCAGAAGACTGATATTATAACATAAACTAAAAAAAACAATGAAGATAGGAACCAGTGAAAAAAATAGAAAACAGCAAATAAATACAATAACATACGTTTGATATTTTGTGCTCAAGAGGTGTTTGGACTGGCACCGGCTGATGTGGTTTAAGGGTTGCAGTGACAGTACTGAGTAGACAGTTGGACTGAATGATCCTGAATGTCTCTTTTAACCTTGAGGATCCATGACTCCATGATATAAACTGTTAACAGTTATAGCAGTGCTAAACCACAGTCAGCTGAGGATGGAAAATGCTGAACTCTGAGTCTCTGCCATGACAAAGTTCTCATCAAGCAAAAACTTGACTCAGAGGTATCAGAATTGCTTTCTAGCCAGATCCTCACCAAAAAACCAAACACCAAACCTCAACTAGAAAAAAAGTGTTCTCATCAAGCAAACTCTAAACACTACTAGGTTGTCACTGCCATCCTCTCAAGAACATTGACATAAATCATGGATTTCTTTTGCTCATAATTAGTCACCTCTCTTCCACACAGCTTCATTCAGAACAAGCATTAACAAGGCAGTCTTTCTAAGACAGCTGGAGAAAACTCTCCTTTAAGTAGCAATTGCATCCTTTCAACCCTCAACTCACACATGGAGAGAATAATTTTAAAAGTTATATTCATTTTAGATTAGAAATCTACTTTTTTAGACTTAAACACTTTGTAAGATCATGTCAATGAAAAATGTCAAAGCAAAATAAGTCAAATGAAATTATTCATTGTTTCTTACCTAACCATTTGTAGAAGAAATAAAGTAAAACCAGCATGACACAACAGATGACAACAAATAAGATAACTGTCAAAGGTGTGAAAGTAACATTTTCTTCCTTCTTCCATCGGGTTTCTCTCTCCCCTGGACTTGCTACTGCTTTCAGATTCTCACTGTTACAACAAAACAACAAACACATTTACCTCAGATGACAGGTTATGAAAATGTTTTACTGTGACCAGAATTGATGGTTATAGAACATTTAGAATGACATGGTTTCAGTTTAGTCCTTCCTACTATTATTAGATTTAAACCCATAGAAAATGGTATGGTTATTGTTTGAATTTCTCTCCATTTTTTAATGAAGATATGCACTTCCAACCTAGCACAGATCCCAAGGAAAAGATTAACTGTGCTCCTTTCCAGTGGTGTGGTAATTGCCAACTTTAAGGGAGCATCTCCAACCAATACCCTGATCCATGTGAAGAAAAGTAGTACTACACTCTTAAACTGCTTTTCAGGATGTACACACTGAGCTCTCTATTAGTGCCTCACCTCCAACTACAAAATTTTTTGGGCTAAACGTAGACAATCTGATAAATATTACATAGTCTACATATTAAATAGTCTAAATATTAAATATTAAATAGTCTAAATATTAAATAGTCTAAATATTAAATAGTCTACAATAAATCAAAATCATAGGTATTGCACGCTCTTAAAACCTCATCTAGACATTAAATGTCTGCAAAACCCATTCAAGTTAGCAGAATGAAGCTAGCCAAGTATTAGTTCTTTTACTCTTACACCTCATAATTACAGAGTAAGTGAAAGAGAGGTGCTATAATTTGGGATTTTCACTGGGAGTAAGATTTCTGTGCATACATACTCTGTATTTATACCTCACCATGCAAAATAAAGAGACTTAAGTTGCTGTGTTTGTTCTTTGAGCAGAGAGCCCTTCTACTCTTTAGTACAGACCTGGTGCAAGCTGCCCATCAGATAGCACGTTCCTGAGGAATCCCAGGACCTACCTACCAAATGCTGAATTCAGCACTGAAGCAGCTCCCTTCAAAAGAAAATAACCCACAGGAGCAGGGCACCTTGTCAGATGAATCACCTTCTCAGAAGACATGCTTTGAATAAGCAGCTTTTTTAAAAAAATAAGCTCGCCCTAGATTTATGAAAGAGCACTTTAACTAGTTTAATAAATTACATTTAGGTATTTTTAATATGGGAGACAGCACCACATTTTGTTATTTTAGCAGTCAGTGCAGCCACACCCTGCAGCACTGCAGGGTGAAAAGGAAGCATAATCAGATCCAACCTTTAAAAAAAGAAACACACACCTCCTCTCCTTCTACTTCTTTAATCTCTTTAAAATAGCTAATTTACATAACTGTGGGAAAAAGGAAGCTGTTGTTATCACATACAATCCTCTCCTTGTTGTTCTGGGGAGCAAAGCACCAGAACATCACTGAGACTCTAAAGGTAGCAACACACACTGGCCCATTTAGCATACACAGCCACCCAAGAAATACTCAGAATAAGCCATGCTCAAAGGCCAGCTACAGCCAGTTTAACCCCAGACTAATAACAACTCTGTGCATCACTGAAAGCTGCACACCCCTCAAGGACAGTGCAGAGAGCCCCACTACCCCTTGTTTCCCCTGCCTGTGCCACATTCTGCACTGCCACTCGCTCTTCCCCCCACAGGGACTGCTGCTGCCTCCTTGTCCTTGCCCAGTCCCAGAGCTGCTGCTGCCACCACGGCTCTGTAGCTCCACCAGATAAAACACGGAGCTGAAGCAGATAAGCCAGGCTGGACTTTATCTGGAGCCAGCCAGACAACCACACTGTGCTTCCCACTGCTCCCAGTGACAGGAGTGCTGCACAGCCAGCTGGATGCAGCAGCTGTGCACATCCCTGCCAGTGCACACTCCATGTACAGTAAGTATTCACCTCCTGAAAAACTGCACTCGAAAGGTGTCACCAAAATACCTAATTTCAATCAGGATATTGGAGAACTATGATGCTAGTTACAGAGTGGTTGGTAATTTGTCAAAATGTTAACTCATGCCTCCTCCCAAGAGCTGCACTATCCCTCAGGGACTTTTACAGTCAATACTTGAGGTTCCTCAAAGACCTCTGGTGATTTTTCAGAGGTTATTCAGAGTGCTGAAACATTTCATGACAAAGCAGCTAATTGCACTTAGATCTTCTAATTTTTTAACTACCAACCTAATACAAAATAATTTCTCACTGATCATAGTGAAACAGTTTTCATAGTCAAACAGTCCATGTGATTTAACAAACTTACAGTTCTGCTACTCCACTCCAGTAGCCTCCCAGTGCCACTGTAAATACAGCAATTAGGAAGATGACAACCATACTGTAGTCAAACTCTGGCAAAGGTGGTGCATACAGAGTCACATTAACTTCATTTCCAAGCACCTGAAATATAACACACAAGTTGGTTCATATGGAGAACAATGAAATTATATTGCTTATTTTCCAACAAGATGCACATCGTGATTTCCTAGTCTTAATCTACACAATGCTGAGAGGAAGTTTCCAACTCACTGCACAAGACATGTCATGTTTGGCAAGAAGCAATGATTTCCATGCTACCTTTCAGGATGATCAGGTTTGGAAACAAGTCTATTACTGCTCCTGTGTAATACAGAGATAGCACAAGAGAAAATGGTACCTCTTTGCATTCTTTCCACAACTTTCTGAGTTGTGCCTCTAGCCCAAATGCCTCCCCAAAATATACCTAGTGCTATCAAAGACATCTGCTCTGCAGGAAAGCACATCTAATTCAATCACCTTGAAATGCAAGCTCACAGGTCCACTGAGGCATCAGCAGATCTACCTCTAGCTCTCAAAACCATAAAACTCAGTTCACATACAGACATGAGGCTTCAGAACACAGTGACAGCTCAAGGTGGCAGAAAGTTATTTACCAACAGCTTCACACAAACATTCAAATGAAAAAAAAGAAATTTCATGCTATTTAAAATATTTAAGACCTAAGGAAAAAAAAACCCAATAGCTGAAGTATGCAGAAGAAAATGGGAGAGAACACTCAGATGTAACTGATACTGAATTGTACAAAAAAAAATGAAAGCAAAACCAAGGTACTTTCATTTGACTGAAAGGTGAGATTTAAAAAACAAGAAAGGATGATAATTTGACAAGAAATGGAAAGTAGAAGGGAAGACAAGTTTGCTGTTGCAGTCAAAGTAAATCCAGACATCTAAAATAATTGTGCAGTGAGAACAAACTTCAGAGATGCAGAGAAAAGCCCCAGATTTGTTTATAGTCTGCATGTGAGATAAAAGCAAGAGAGAGAAGAACATGCCAGACAGGTTTGGCTTCAGAAAGATCAAACTGGCACTAGAAAGACTGAATGGGAAGCCCAGTAGCAGAGTGGGATACAGTGGCCACATATGAAGAAAGCTGAATCATTTCAACATCTAAATTTTCTAATTACAGATAATAACCTTTCTGCAGGCTAAAGAAGTCAGAATCATTCTTTTTGCCTGAAGTATGGAAGTTCAGAAAACAAGGAATAAAATTAAATTCTAGTGAAACACTGCAGTTGTATGAAGTGGAACATAACATTAAAGAGAAAGAAATCCTATTCAAATTACAGCATCCTCTATGTAAAAAAATTCCAAATCAACCAACAAAACCAAACAAAACCACAAACAAACAACCCCAACAAACAAACCACACACAGAAACCCAAACAAACACCACCAAAAACAAAACCAACAAAAAACAAAACCCTAAGAGGCTTATACATTTTTAGTATCCAGTTCCAATATATCTTAATCCAGTTTTTTCTTTAAGTTTCATAAATCTCACAAAGTATGATTCACATTAGAATCTAGAGCAATTGCTTCCTTTTGCTCCTATCGTTCCTCTCTTCACTAAAAACTTCCTAAGCCTCAACTTCCTCAGGGAGCACCAGAATGAAACAGACTGCATCAGGTAACAAATCTGCTGTCCACTGGCTAGAAGGTTTGTAACACTCTGCTATTGCTATCAAGACTCTGAACAAACCTGGCTCTAATGACAAAGGCTAACAGAGATGATTTACTTGTCAAGTAAAAAGAATTTTTATATGAACTACTTGCTCTCAAAGTGCTGCTGTCTCTCTCTTCTAAATAACAGGAGGAAGCTGCAAGCTTCAAAGAGTTAAACAAGAAATGCAGCTGTAGTAGGAAGCATAGAATGGCTGCTGGATTCCAAGCAGTGCATATCATTCAAAATAACAGCTGCCAGTGACAGACAGAAGGCTTTGGCAAAAAACTAGAGCAGAACCAGGAAAGTTCACTTGTAGTCTAGGCTGTGCTCCTCACTACTTTTATGAAGGCAGTCTCACTACAAGACAAAAATGAATTCTTTGATTCAGCAACAGTATCAGACATCACCTGGCACACCAAGCTACAGCAGAGGTGCTTTGCTGAGTTACTCCAGCTGCACAGAAGTGATTCTGCATCACACCATTCCAAGCATAACTGGGCAATAAAGAAGTACAGAGAAGATCCAGATCTAAGTTGCCCCAGCTCCCTTTCACGTTAGTAGGGCATCCTAAAATCACTCAAGCAAGCAAACAACACTTATCTGACTTGAAGAAACAAATCTGAAGACAGAGGACAACCTGAACTCATCTACAGTACTTATCAAGGCTGTGGCAGGCTGAAGACAGCACAAACCTTCAGCTATGTCAGTGCTCAGCAAGTACCTATCGTTAATGACAACAGTAAACAACCAAAGTCCTACAAATCCAGGCAGCTTCAGTTTGCATACTTACCTAAAACAACCTCCCATGGCAGCTCTGAAGATTAAGAGCAGAAATGGTGAAGTGAGCTTGCAAATTCAACTCAAGAAGCTAAGACTACACAGTGTCAGCCTCTGCTCTTCCCAGAAAAAACATGTGTAATGCAACTCCTGCTTAGCAAAACTATTCAATGCTAAATAAAAACCCAAAACAACAATATAATAACAACACAAAAAGCCACACCGAAGAAAAGATATTGTTTTCCTTAAAATCCTGTGCAATATTTTGTTATCCTAACATTACATGCCGAGGAAAAGAAACTCCAAATACTCCCAAAACAAACTTCCCTGATTATAAAGTGTAGGAGATACCACAGCTGTTGCATTTTAATAACAAGCATTTGGCATCTTACCACCAACTCACCAGCAGAAACTCAAACTACACTGCCTCACCACTCTTTAGCTGCTCCTGTCACATTATACAGAGGGAAATTATCATTTGGCAAAGGCAAAAAACCTGTCTTTCCTCAAGATCCAGCCTGCTCAGGTGCTGCTTGCCTGAAAGCTCTGGTGCCAGTAGCTGCAAGCTCAGCTGTTGTAGTTTCTGCACTAAAGGAACGGCCCTCTCAGGCTACAGCTCCTCATCTGTGTCAGGCACCTGCAGCTGTATCCAAGTCTACTGGAAAACAGCTTCTCTTGTTCAGCAGGAAACTCCTAAGGTTCCCCATCTCCAGTTAAGTACTGTGTGTCCCACTCTCAGTGCTGTAATCAATCAATCAATCAATCAATCTCTCTTGTTCACCTGGTTAGGAAGACCAGTAGTCCCACACCTAAATGTCCATCCTCTCTTAGGAATGAAGGCAGTATCTAAGCACATGCAAATCAGGCAGGCATCCAGACCTGACCTGAAATTAATCTATTTGTTCAAATACCTAACTTTATACAATCATAACATGCTGAAGTTCTGTTACTTACCAGCTGCATATCTACTATGTCATTATATCTTATAAGAGCAATTGGAAGAGTCACATCTTCAAAATCAGTCTTGTTATCTGAAATAGCAGACTAAAAGGAAAAGTGTAAGTGGTAAGTATGTTGAGGCTATTTACAAAGTAGGTTAGACCCCTAAAAGCAGACTATCCTTTCAATTTCAGTGCATTTGTAGGAAGGTAAAAACCAAAAAAGCTCATTCAACACCCTTTGCAGAAGTTTAATAAACATGGATGTACTTAAATCAAACCAGATGATGCTACCAACAGATCTGGATTCATACAGTTCTTGTGCTTTAATAATATTACAAGGGATAGTCAAAACTTTTTAATTTCTACACTTCTAAAACAAGATGAACTTTTGTGATAATCACACAAATTCATAAATTGTACATAATTGTACATACAATTTGCAGCTGCAATGGAGAACAAAAAAGCAATGAAATCTCATAAGACATTTTTTATTTCCAGTTTTGGATTACATTTCCCTGGATTATTTTTATCACGCATGTCTAAATTTACACAGAGTTCAGAATGCACTAAAATTAGGGAATGGTAAAGACGAGTATTTGCATTCAGAAACGTGTCTGAAGGTACAAGGAACACTTAAGAATCCAGCTCAGCTGTAGCTCCTCTGAGCTGATGTAAGCCAGCACTGCACAGCCCTGCCAGCACAGCTCTGTGGGGAGGACAAATGTCTCGTGCTGGAATCCCACACGTGGTCAGGCTCCTCTGCTTTTGGGGCTTCTCATGGGGCCAGACAAGACCCTATCTCAGCACAGAAGGAAACTTTGTTGTAACTTACCAGCCTAGATTTACTGGCAATCAACAGCATTTTAGCACCCAAATTTTGTGCAATTCTTGCTTTCTCCAAGAAAGTGCAGTTTCCTCTCATCACTACAACTGCTTTGTCTTTCACTGAGCCAGAAGGAACTTCAGCTGAACTGCAGAGGACTGTAGAAGTCAGGTTTTCCAGAGTCCCAAAAGTCTGCAGAGAAAGAGGGAGAAAAGGAATGTGATTAAAGCTGGAAATTTGATACTACAAATTTAACAACTTAATACAGATGACTACATTACTATGCTCTTTAACTGGAGATTTGCCAGGAAGAGGTGTAACAGAAAAGAATGATTAATTCAGGAATATAAAATCACAGCAGCAGTTCCTGCATCCTGCAATACTGAGGGACATTTAGAGCAGCACAGAGCTGAAATAATCTGGCTATTTCTAAGTGCAATTTCGCAGTAGCTGGTATTGCAATTTTAACATAAGAAACTGATTACACAGAAAAATCACTACTTGTAGTTCAAGGGAATCCAGTGTACACACTGTGATATTTCCAGGCTTTACAAGCCAAAAGAGCACTGATGGGTACAACATAACCAGAGGTCCAAAGTACAATACTTGTTTAAAACCAGCTGTTCAGTCTAATAATGTATTACTTACATCATCATCATCTCCTTATTTCAAAATTTAATTTCATATTGACAATTATCTTAAAATGATTGTCAGTTTTCCTTATTTGGACAAGGCATCCCAGTGGCCAAAGTGGCACAGCAAAGACATCTGGGGCAGATAAATGATTTTTACTGTGTCTTACATTGAGTTAGTCTGCGAATGAACAACATCTCTCCCAAAGACAAAGTATTTCCTGTTTATAAGAACGCCTAAAGAACATTTATTGCTGCCTCATACCAACACACTCAGAAAATATTGCATGACAGTACATTTCAGATAATCTCCTATTACACCACCTGTTTTCAAGACAATTAAACAGTACATCAAACTGATGAGTCAATATAAAAAAAGCTTCAGAAGTTCACCAATTTTGTTAACAAATAAACAGAACTTTAAGTCCCAAATATAATATCCTTAGACATAAGGATAACATCAGAAGGAAAAAAATTAACAGGGTACAATGAATACATAAACACATAAATAAACATATAAATGCAAAACCTGGTTCTAAGCACAGAGAGAGTATTCCCTTTGTAAACTCTAGAAGCCAACTCTTTAAAGGATAGAAATGTTCACTACAGATTTTTTTTTTGAGTGATTTGGGGGGAAGGGGAAAACATGAACAAAAATGGCAAATATTCAGCATAGCACATATTTAACTTAAAATTTTGAAGACCAGTTATGGTTGACCCAAACTCGTACTACATTCCAGTTTTCTTAAAAAGTATAACTACAAGCTACTTACAGCATTGTCCAGGGTTTTTGGAAGAGGTGTCCAATTAGAATTGTAGATGATGCAGTAATCCTTAGTTACTGGAGGCACTCCACTTCCAGAGGCATGCAGGATCCCCTCATCAGCAGCTACCTGCAATGGATCAGTGTTCTGAGTTACACCAAGTTCAGAATATCAATTATGGAAACATTCTTCTAAAAAGCTTAAGAAGAAAAAGAGCTCTTAGAAGAAAAGGAATGTACTCAAGTCATAATTTTACATAATGACTGATTCCATGAGAGCTTGTGAGCAGGTTGGAAAACTAGTAAGAACCTAGTTACTATATAATGCTGCTTATCCTCTCTGCAAATACAGTGTATTTATGACATGTACAGTTCATGTCACCAAGCAGAATACGAGCAAGAAACCAACGCAAATGACTTCAGATTCTCCATCTAGTGCCCTCCAAAAAGTGTGAAATTTTACATGGAAAGCAATTAGAACAGTACATGGAAAAGAGATGAAGTTCTAGAGTCTTCCTTCCTCCCAGAGTCTATAATTTTCCCTACTAATAAAGTAGGGGATTATATGTATCATGCATATATATCATATGACAATTCCCAAAATATTTTTGTCAAGTTACTGTAAACACAAAGAGACCAACTAGTGTACCTTAAGAAGAATCTGTGTAGTCAAGGAAATAAAGTTGTTTCTTAAAGATTAGAGTCCCTCACCTAATATGATTCCTGTTATTTACAAATACAGCTGAATTTTAAAACTTCTGATAATGTTAGGAATGTATACCTCTCCTCAAGCATAAATAAAGGTCAGGTAACTAAATGGATAAATTAACAGACTAAAAATTAGATGCAGCTACAGCTACAAAGCAGTGGAAACAAATAAACATTATTTGCATCTTAAAGAAGTGTCACCATAATAAAAAATAGATAATGTTCTTATTTCAACTGTTTGTCTTGAAACTGACCTCAATAGCAAGAAGCATCATCAGAATTAAAAAAAAAATCTTGCTGTAAATTTCGTATTTATATAAAAAACCACTAACATATTAAGCTAGAAGTAGGCATGGGTATGGGGTAGAAGCCCAAACAGTTTGATACACAATGCTAAGCCTTAACAGTGCTAGAGAGGCATTTCTCCTCAAGCTAAAAGATCTGTATTCTGCAGCAAGGGAGAACTGAGAGAAAATAAAAGCATGTGACGATATTGTTGCAGAGGTTTAAGTCTGCCTGGTTTGAATAGCAAAAAACCTTCTTCAGAGGAATCCATTATATCAGCCCCAGCGCATGAACATCTGCTGGGAGAACTGTGTCAAAGGGCCTGAGCACATTAACTGTTTAATACAGAACAGTTCTTCAGCTGTCAGCTGAAATAAATTGTTCCCATGATTTATGATCAGCACTAAAATGATCAAGCTTTCCTCTTAGGTGCATTCACCTAGAAGTACAAACTAATGGTGAATTAAAAGCAGTAAAGACCTCAAACAGGTGCAAACCCCAGAGGTTTACATCCATTAAAAGCTCTTTCTGCTTCACCAAATAGAATAATAAGTGTTTTCTGGGTTCTAGGAAATCAAGTGTTAATGCTACACAAGCATAAATCTACCTAGAAGGAGTGATTACTTGCTTATTTGATATGCATGTTTTGTTTGGCAAGCTTCCCTTCCCTGGGGATTAATCAGGGCACGCAATTCATCCTCACGAGGTGGAGGGAGGCAGGACCTGGGCATGACGTGTACCCACACCTATGCACTGCTGAGCTCCAGAGACAGCACTTAGAAGTTAAAAATTAAAAGAAATGCTACATGAGGCGCCTCACTTGGAACATCCCCAGGGAAACCCTCTTGCATCCAGCTGAAGTCCTGTTATTTCCTAATAGCCTCAGCACCCTCTCACAGCAGACAAGGGTTGCTGGTTTGGGTAGGTGGCCCTGCAGTCAGCTGTGCCACTGGACAATTCCTCAGTACACACACAAAGCTAACACTTCTCACCGAGCACGTTTTCAATCTTGTTACTTAAGAACAAGACTTAAGTATGTGATCACAAGAACACCTCTTGAGAAGATTAACCTGCTCCTCTAGGCTGATTTGCTCTGGCATAAGAGCATTCCCACATGGAGAAGAGGCAGGACAGCGGTCCTTACCTAAAAGGGCATCACCATCTCCTTTCACTTCAGGTTCAGTCAATTCCCAATGGCCCCTCACCTCCAAATTCCTTCCTATTTCTCACAGGTAGTTCTCTCATCATAGTTCCTTCCCTTACCACCTTTAAATTTTTTTTGTATAATTTCTTACCTTTAATCTTTTATCTTATCTTTAATAGAGATGAAGTCTCATTCTGCTCTTAATCCCGAATATTCCAAGAGAATAATTAATTCCAACATTTCAAACATGTCCCTGTCCCTACAGGGATATAGGCCTGGTTGACTGCTGTGCTTTGGAGTGCACCAGTAACCCCACCACACGGAATACAGGAAATCAGATGAACCAGTAGACACAGAGACCCAACCAAGCCTATTTTTACGACATCCATCACAATTGGTACCTAGATAAGACATACAGAAACTCAAAGATACAGACTGGAGAACAGGTAGTCTGTATATAGCAAGTGACAACATTAAACCCACAGAAACACAAAAAAGCAGGGAAAAAATAGCCATGAATAGAACAACCATCATTTTGTTCTGCCAGTGGCTGTGTGACACAGATCAGCCCTGCTCCCTTCCTCCAGGCACTGTGGCCCAGGAGAACAGGAGCCCATGCTCAGAGAGCAGCAGTGATCCCTCCCCAAACCCAGCTCCCAATGCTGCTAATGTCAAGGGACTGCTCCTGAGGCAGAATGACCTGGTCCAATGCTCACCACTGCTACAACTGCATTTGTAGAGCAAAGAACAAGGCAGGACACAGGGCCTGGAGTCTTATAAGAGGGCAGAAGCCCCTTCCCTTGTCAGCAGCAGGAAACCATTGGGTTACGGAGCAAAGCCACTCTTCAGAAAACCCCATCACATCAGTGACAGCTACGTGGGACTCAGGAAAAGCAAGGGAGACTCCCCACAGGCATTCTCAAGGTACTAACATACTGTGCTGTGCACCTGTTGCTGGGCATATCCAATGGTGCCTTCCTACATAGGAAAGAAGCATTCTGCATCCTGTCTTACCAAAACAAGATAGACTCTGTTAAAATTAAGTAAACAAAAACACCTCCACAACAAAACAATTTCGTGGAACAGCATTTAATGCATATATAACCTTTATACTGCCTAAGCAGGTTATGAAGGTTTCTGACTTCCCCATTTCACTACCCCATTTGGCAGAAGGTGGTGTGCCTGATTTCCACGGCAATGTACACCTGCGGAGAGGGAAAAGCTGCAAATGCGTGCCGTACCGAAACCAAAACTGAAGCGGAACGAGGCAAAAGTCAGGACACATACACACACTAGGAGCTTCCTCCTTCCCCGCATCCAAATTTAAACACCAGGCTTATCCACGCAGGCACCCGTTGTTATCTCAACTCCCAAGGCGTGACCGGAGTTGGCCCGGCCTGAGCTCCCCGGGCCCGGTGAGGGGAACCGAGAGGCCTCGCCCGAGGCGCGCCCGGGAGGCCCGAACCCCCCGGGCCACACTCGGCCCGGCCCGAGGCGCTCGGGGCAGGGGGAGCCCAGCCCTGCCGCCGGAGATGGGAACTGCGTGGGCCCTGCCCGCGGCCGGCGAGCTCCCGGCAACGTGCCCGGAGGATGAACCGGGCAGACGGAGCCCCTCGGCCGGCAGGGAAGAGAAGCGACAAGGCAGCGCCATCCGCCAGGGCCGGCCCGGCAGCGCGGCCCCGCGTCCTTACCAGCGGGAGCAGCAGGGCCCAGAGCGCGGCCCGCAGCAGCCCGGCCGCCCCCATCGTCCTCCGCCGGCCGCTCGGGGAGGGGCCTCCCTGGGCTCGGGCGCCGCACGCCCCCGCGGACGGAGCCTTTCCCCGGCTCCCGGCGCGGCGCCGCTTCCTGTTCCGTCCGCCGCGGCCGCCGGGCCGGTCCCGGGACGCGGCGGGCTGGGCGGGCGGGGGCGGCGCTGCCGGCGGGCGGCGCTGCGGGAGCCGGGCGGGCGCGGAGCTGCGCGTCCCCGCCCCGCGTGTCTGTGTCTCCGTGTCCGTGTGCTCCCGGGCTGCGTGTCGGGGTATCCGCCAGCAGCTCCCAGTCTTGTGGGTGCTGACGGGCTCACTAAAACTCCGCAGAGCTCTTACAATAAGAAGAAGCGGCTGCGTGTGCCCCACGTCTCCCGACACAAAGCAATCCGGGTGTTTCGCCTCGGTCCAGCTCTCCCAGAGCCATGGGAGAGAGGTGTGGTGAGGATAGCAGGATCTCGTTCGGGAGAGCAACAAGTACAAGAAACAGCAAAGTGTGGTCTGTAACACAGGCTTGAGGAAGTCGCGTTGTGTGCTCTTGAAAAAGAAAAAACGACAAACCAACAAGGGCACTCCAGAGATGTCGTCGAGGTTTCGAAAGTATTAAAAGGGCTGTGATGTATCAGATGTAGGAACTAGCAAGGATTTTCAGGAAGGACATGGGCTGAAACAGCTCCGTGATTTACCAGCAAAGGAAGTTGTGCAATGTGCCTTTTCTCCGGCACTGGTTCCGCGATCCCCCAAAGAGCCGGCGTGCACAGGAAAGAGGAAGGGGGGTAGATAAGAAAAATTGTTGCAGAAAGAAGGGAATTGGCCATGGCTGAGATGGCGGAGGCGTGAGGGAAAGGGAGAAGCAAGAGGATGAGAGTTGAGCTCCACTTCAGCGTCAGTAAATCAAAGCCTTCAGTGGGTAACTCAGTTTGAGTTGCTCACAAATTGGGTATTAGGTGTTACTACTGAGGAAGGAGATTCCTGCACGCATGGTTTTTCACCCTCTGTGCATTTAAGGACAAAGGCATAAAGAACACCTACAAAGAACATTCCCCACTGCATTATGGCAAATTGGCAAGAAGCTGTTCTGTTGCTGTTCTGTTCTGTATTTTGATCAATACCAATATTTTGATGGTAACAGGCTTTTTATTTCGCTCACTGACAATCTGTAATTCATCATTATATGAGCAACAGAACAGGTTTATGCATCTTGTGGAATTGCTGACCTGCAAAATGTGTCTAACAATTTCATTAAACAGTTAAACAGATAATGGCACACTGTGACACAGCTAATAATTCATAATCTATGCAGAACTGGTATTTAAAAAACAGGCTAGTACGTTGTCCATCTGGGTGTTTCTATTCTGGTGCTGTTGTCAGAGTAACCATGACACTTTACGCCAACTACTGTCTCTTCTGAGTCTAACAAGATCTGGATGATAAATGAATACTGATTTACTTCAGTAAACCTGCCAATTCTGTGATCTGTAATGAGCTGTGGGTATGTACATTACACTGTATTTCGGGCGTGGAAGAAGTATTTAATTTGAATTACAAGTGTGTAGCTGCTCCCAAGATCAGATTCCACAGGGGCATGTCCTGTCCTGCCACATACTAATCCTTCTCCTTGTGTTCCCCAGGAAAACACAGCTGTTTTTATTCTGTCTGCAGCTGGAAATAAAAATGGGCCAAGGAAAAAAGAATACAATTTCATCTGAATAAAAGGAAATTTCTCTCTCAAAAGTGTATGCTTGGTTTGATGTCACCTGCCTTGATGATAGTTTAAAACATTTTTTACACTAAACATGTATTCTGCAGTCCAGTGGGACTATGTTAGAAATACCTGAAAAGCTGGGCGGGGGGACTGTGCTAGGATATCAGCTTAGGATATTTTGGGGGTGGGGGGGTAGGATATCAGTGAAAACTTTATTGGCAACTTTAGTAGTCCCCAGTCTTTACCATTAGCTTTAATATGTAACCAAAACTAAAACCATGATCTATTCTCAAACTTCAACACAGAGAAAACTAGATTGTGTTCATATATGTGATTTCCATGGCCAGGCAGAAGAAATCTAGGGTATAAAGACATTCAGAAGAATGTCTTCAAAAGAAGAATGGCTTCAAAACCTAAAGGATCCTTCTCTCTTTTTTTCCAGTTTTAAACCTCAAGTTTCTTATTTGCAATGAACAGTATAACCCTACACATAATCAGTAGGATACTAAAGATCTGTACCAAGAATTATATCCTTTCTATACCACCCATCAGAGAGAAGAGCAACACCACTCTCAGAAAAATCCCTTTCCCAACCAAAACATAAGCACAGAATAAAATTTCTAACTCAACTCAGGCATTCCTAGAAGTGTTAAGGAATGGAGATGCTTAATGTAGGCATTGAGGATATTAGTTAAAAAGCAGAAACTGAATCTAAGTAACAATTAGCACAGAATATAAACTGCTTTAACAATACTAGGGATATATTGAAATCTTCCTCATGGAAAAAAATGAAATTATCCTTTCCTTCCCTTTGCAGTTTTCCATCACTTACGCACACTTCTAAACACTAATGATTTCACTCACAAGGAAAGAAATGCAAAGCACTGTCGATTCCAGAGCTGTTCTCCTAATTCATTGCATTAAGTGCTAATTTATGTTTTTTCACAATGATCAGCCTCTTGGCTTTTCAGTAAACTCATCCCAAACAACCTGGTTTTTTCAATTCCTTTCCCTGTATTTCCTTATGCAATTAAATTCACTCTTCCAGTAGCTTAACCTTGAATTATTGTCTACTTCTGTTGATTTTGCATAAAATGCCATAAACAGAAGATGATTTCTTCCTAGGTAGGCAGATGTGGAAGGGTGGTTATCATCATTAGGTATTTTAGAGAAACATTGCATAATTTTTAGAGGACTAAGATTGCAAAAGCAACTGGACTCTGCTTATCAGTTATGTCACACAAGAATCAGGACAGAGGGGATTTGGGGTTCACTGATCAATAAACAAGCTTCAAAGGGATGAAGGGATGCATTTTTAACATGTCTTAATTTCTAAGAACTAAGAAAGAACACTGACCCAAACGCTGCACAAATATCAAAGAAATTTAGTAGGCTGTAGAATAATAGGACAGAATAAAGCAGGTGATGAGGAAAAGGAAATAGCTGAACCAAAAAATATTTTACTCCCTCCTATAAAGTCTTTCAGTGCCTCGTATTTTCACAGCTTTTTGGCTGGAGTCTGGAACAAACCAGCAAAATAACCCAGTGAAACCTGTTGATTAAATGGGTTCAGGAAATATTGTTGCTGAAACCTGCTGTGTCTGTGAGACATGGTGGCGATAGGGACATGTGCAACGCCCCGGTGGGACCTCAATCTCCTGGCAAGAGACTGATCCAAAACATACAAACGACAGCATTTAAGAATTGTTTATTAATGCAAGCACATTTAGCAACTTTTCCCCATGTGCCAACAGCCTTGTCTGAACACCAGTAAATGCCAATTTCTGCAAGAAAGAGATACCCTAGTTCACTGAATATTGAACAGCAGAGAGAATAACTAATTTAAATGCATTTTCAAGGTAATGTTTAAACTAGTTGAAAGAAACTAGTGAAAGCCTTACTCATACACCATTATGCAGGAAGGCCCCATTAGCATGCATTAATGAAGCACTGCAAACCTTACTTTTGAATTGCATTGTTAAGCTTGTGTCACACCTTCAAAGGCATTGAGTCAGGTTTTAATGTTCCCTGGTGGTAGAGACTGCAAGGGTAAATGTGGGTAAGTGTATTTAAAAGGGTAATTCTTTCACCATTAATCTGCAGCTTCAGCTGATGTCGAGTCCAGACTTTCAAACTTGCATATATTAGACAAATTTTTAAAAAACAGATTTCTGACTGGAATAAATGCCATTGTTTTGTCAGATATATGAATCCTTAATAACACACAGGTCACTAATTACTGGTTATTAGGGCAGTCTTCATTCATCTTTAGACTGAGGTAAGTTATGTAAAAAGTACACTTATTTCTTCAGCACCAGCAAGATCAGATGCATGTAAATATACTATTTTATATAAAATAAAAGAAATCCTGTAACCTCTTTTTCTAGCTCTTTGATGAAGAAATATGAAATTAATTAGTCATCTACTTGTACAGGCCAATGTCAGCTTTAAAAGCACATTAAATTCTCTCCCAGTGATTTAAATGCAAATTTTAAGTCCATTTTTAAATTTTTCAGTAAGCCAGAGCAATCATACAAATTTCAGTTTAAAAAAATGGCTTCTTTCCTTACATATTACTTAAATGAAGATCTAAATATATACATATATATTAAAACAGTAAAAGACATAATTCAACATCTTTTTTTGCCTCTGAATTAGGATAGGCCCTTAGTAATAATAACCTTGGTTTTGTTCAGTTTGGATTCATATGCAAATGTCAGAGGAAGGTTAAAATTTGTTAGAATATTCTTCCCATTTACATTGTTTTAATAAAAAAAAAATAATTAAAGTTCACTGAATAAAGTAGTTTCAACACAGTTTTGTGGCCTTGATCTCATGAGTCATTCATTGTAGAGGTCTCAACAGACACCTCAAAGCTGTTGTTCTTGTCCAGCCATTACTACTCTCCTACATTAAAACTAGGTTAAGAGAACTTCTATTTAAGCTAAGGGTTTGGGTATCATTTGAGGATATTGATCATGCTAATAGGATGCACATAAACAGGATGTATGGAACAAATGACAGGCACAAGGTGTTCAGTACCATGCTGCAAGGCTTGATAAGCTGTGTTGATAAGCTGGGTTTAGGCAGTGCAGAGGCCAAGGCAGACTGTGCTGTGGATGCCCTGTACCCCTCATTCTCCCTGGAAGGGCTCAGGTTTTAGTTGTGAGCTTGTTCATCTCTAAGTTCCCAGGTGAAGACAGGAGCTGTAGTTCAGTATCAAGCACCTCAAGCTGGGAGCTTTTTTGGCACAAGAGCACATAGTAGTAACATCCCTGTCTACTCGAAGTCCGTTCACTATTTTGTTTCATCTTTCCATTCCCTACATAACAGCAGGACTAAAAGTATTAATGGAAATCTGGTATAGCCATGGTGACCTTTTGGCATGTCAGTTTGCAGGGTCCAACAAAGTGTCACCCAAACTTCCTCAGGCACAGGGAATTCTTCATGACCTTTCACTCCAACCTGCCCATATCCTCCCAATACCTGGAATCTGAATACCAGCTGGATTTAGTTCGTTTCCCTGAAGTTTTGGCAGTGTGGGGGACCACAGGCAGATACCCTTTAACTACTGCTATTTTGTATTAATGCTAGTTTTTATTTGTTTGTATTCCAGTAGGTGCAGCAAGCCTTGGCATTTAGAACATCTGCAACCTCACATACAGCAGAAAAAAAAGAGGAAAAGCCCTCTTGTCTTTCAAACAGAAATGTGACATCAGTCTGCAACTGCTGAAACCAGAGCTACCTTTGTGGATGGCTCTGCACTTTGTGAAAACAGCTTTGTGTGGCACTGCAGGAAGAGGATACTACCATTCATTAAAATTATATTGGCAATCTGTGTCTCAAAGTCCCAGCTTAGTCATGCATTTAACTGCCTAATTTCCTCCATATACCAATTATGCACATATTATGGGTATTTTCCAACTGATATCAAAGCTGTCTTGTGCACTGCAGATAAGAAACGTCAACATGAGCATTTTCTGCTCCCTGCTCCTTCCTCATTAATGTGCACCACTTTGCCTCTCTGTGGCTAAATCTCCCTCACTTCCTTACCTCATTTTTCCTGTAGTTCCTGATCAGCTTGTTAGCTCTTCAACACTTTCCCTGCAGTAGGAAGAGTTAAGCCATAACAAGGGGACTTCATGCTTTCACATAACAAAGTACAAAACTGGCTCAGAGCTGTGTGTGATGAAAAGTTTAATGCTCTGTTGAGGAAACAACTGTCCAACAGGCCAGTTCTTAGAGAGGGCCTATTCTGTACAGGATGAGAAACCTTTCACACCTACACTGTAACCACATGAATGTCAGCAGGAAAATTACTGATGTAAATACCTTGGGCCTTCTGTGTCAGCCAAATCACTGTGTATGAAGGAAGGACAGTTTATCTGTAGAAGTCCAGGCACCAACCACTTACAGCATCTCTTTAGGCACTCAGGATTCACCTTTATAGGTAAGCAGCTAAAATTTTGAATTTCAAGCATTAGCCACAAAGTATGTAGAAGCCTTGCAGGAACTCACTCACCAGAGAATGTCTTAGCACCACTGTAAAGCAGCTCTGTTTTATTCCTGTAGTTCCACAGCGACTATAAAAGGCAGATAAGATTGTTCTTATCTCCGACTGCTGGCTTTTCAGGGCAGTGTCACAGTGCTGACAGCAAAGTAAATCCAAACATGGTCAGGAGCAGCCATTTAATCATCTTTCACTGACAGACTGGAGTTTCTTTTTCCAGTCATACCATATTTAATAACATACAATGAATTTCATGAATGTGGCATTAAACATTGTTGAATTGTGCTTATTCTTGCTGGCATAGTAAGATTAAGGGTATTTATTAATCTCTTTACATTTTTTGTCTGTACATAGCGGAAGCTACAACTGCACCTGGTAGCCCAATATGGCAAGAGCCTACAAAGGAACATGTGTGGAGTACAAGTTATATCACAGGTAACTTGGAGCATAGCATTGACACCCTATAATTGGTATAAAGGTGCTCTGCAGGAGATAAAAA
Source organism: Prinia subflava (assembly GCF_021018805.1). Lineage (NCBI taxonomy): Eukaryota > Metazoa > Chordata > Aves > Passeriformes > Cisticolidae > Prinia > Prinia subflava. The sequence goes on from NC_086261.1 coordinate 10,003,127, forward strand.
GACATATTAGGTAGTGAAAAAGACAAATACCTTTTCTATATACTGACCACAGCTGTATGCAGGATTATGTGACAGTCAGTAAAGCCTAGCAGGAACATCAAGGGATAAGATAGCCAGAATTGAAAATACCTCCCCATCCCAGATTTTTTTTAACCAAGGAAGCAAACAGTGTGTTAGGACTCTGCCAGACTACATAAAAACAGTTGATCCTGCTCTGCTTGCAAGTTATTTTACTTATGACTAAAAAAAGAAACCATAAAATGGCACCAAGTCAGAGCTGTAATGTTTCTTGATTGTCTTGATGTAAGGTCTTCACAGCCTACAATGTAGATTAAAAAGTTTAATCAAATGGTATTATTTCTGTATTTTATTTCAGTCAAGCTCAAAAAACCCCACCAAACCCCACAATGGAGTAAAAGCTTGCACAGAACAGAGAAGACTTGATGTAAAACTGTGCTCTCTAGTGGAGAAATTTCATCCTGTGCAATAAAAGTTGAAGCCATGCTGATCCATCCACTTAACCTACAGGTTTTCAATCCAGAGAAAATAATAAGATTTTTTGCAATATGAAAAGAGTGCAAGTACCCAGTTCAACATATTTATTATAACTAAGATAGGCTCATACTGAGTTACATGACAGATTACAGGTACATAAAGTTTCTAAATATAGAACAAAAAATATCTAAGCCCTAAAATGTGTTTGTCTGTTAGATTTTCAAAAGTACTGACACTTTTAATGTAATAGCAAAACATTTCTTTTTAATGATGTTGCACTTAAATATGGTCCTATATAATACTATATAGTCTGATGAAAATAGGTTAGTTTCACACCAGATAGTGATACTTGGTTTACATGATCAAAACTAGGATTTTTCTCCAAGTAAGTGTTTAATAACAAATTTTCTGTTCATTTCTTTTTAGAGAGAAGAACTGAAATATTCAACAACTCCTTTATTCCTAGTTACACCACTGATTTTAAACCTGCTGCATGGGTCTTCAAGAAACCCTAACTTTTGTTCAATGTGTTTTCTTATACCAAAACACAGCCCCTTTTCTTCATGACAACTGCCCTATCACCATTTTTTCTGGGCAGGTATAGATGACTGAATGCATTCACTCTGTATAATAGTAGATGAATTAGAATCCATTCTTTCAAATAACTTGGCCACCTTTTGTTTCCTCAACATTACACAGGATTTAGCTTCTTTAAACTCTGTATCTTAACTAGGCTGTTAGAGTATATCTCAAGTTAGAAGACAGAAATGTAAAAGACTTGCAAAAGCTAAATGTACTAAATTAACTACGTGAATTTTAAAATATATTAAAATTTAGTGTGCATTCCAATTCAAGAGTAAGGATCTAGCAAGACATGGATATTAAATTTCTCTTATGTGGGTACAGAGCGTTATGATCAGCTGTTGACTGTTACAGAAAGCAATACTCCCTCTTCCTTTTTGGACCTAAAAGATAAAATATGGGGGAGGGTAAAAGGTGGGTTTTTTGAGTATATACAGAAACACAGAGCTATCATTCATATTTTAAGTTCCCTAGTATACTCAGAAAACACAGCCTAACAATTCAGCAAAGCCAGCACCTAGATTTAATCATCACAACTACAAACAGAATCATACATGTTAAAAAATGTCCAGCTATAATTTTTTTTTTTAATGGAAAAAAGTTCATAACTAATCTTCTGCCTAGAACAAGGACAGTTTGCTGACTTCCAGCATAACTTGTGCTGATATGGCAGCAATTTAAACACTCATAATTAGTTAGTCCCATGAGAGCAAACAGATTTCCTGTTTCCACAGTGGCAGTCATACAGAATTTTGAGCTGGGGAACAATTGTCAGTGATTGGGTATGAGAATAACCTAGCTCCGCTTCAGCAGTTTTGTCATGTCACTTAATAGAAAGATGAATAAGAACTAAGTCATAAACTGTAGTTTGAGTATGTCTAAATATTTATGGATATTTATTTAAATATTTATGAAGTGCTGGAACTCTGCAAAATGCTGTTTCCATTTAATACTCCTGCAAATTTTCACAATATTCTTTAAATGTGTGTCCTTCACATGGCTGTATCACTTACACCACATGCAAGAAAATATTAATTTCATATAAAACAGATATCTTGAAATTAAGGAGCCAGAAATACAAGCAAGATATCCCTTGAAGTTCTGCGTGGTTACTGTTACAGAGAGGTAACAAAGAGAGGGATCTTAAATACGTTTAGTTTAAAATTCAACAGTAGTCATGCAAAACTAACACACAGTTGTGAGCACATTGTAGCACCACTGGAAGTTAACTGGTAGGTACAATTAGCTGTGTTGCAGCAATAGCTGCCAGTCACAGCAGTGTGTGTGCATGGGTGGGAGGCAGCCCAGTCACTGAGTTGTTCTAAGTCTCATTTGAGAGTCAGAATGTTTGCAGAAGCTCCATTTTTAGACACAAAAGTGTTATCTTGGCAAGGCAGAAGTTTCACTGTTTTGCAGACTCAGCTAACTATCCTACATTAGAGTTCATTCACTATCAAAAGGCATTAAAAAATACCAAAAATTTATGCATTAGGTTGTAAAGCATCTAAAAAAACAGATCCAAAATTTATCTGACAGCTACAAGGTCGTACTTAGCAACTCAGCTTAGCCCATGTAAGAAGTGAAATCATGCAATACCTTCCAATTAAATCTCCTCTGCATTTCCTGAGAGGAGAAAAAGACAGATGCCAAAATCCCAGACAATTCATATTGACTTCCAATCCCATTTTATGACAGCTTTGAGAGGCTTTTGGGACAGAGCTAGGAAGTCACCCACAGTCACAAATTACAGTTGCTACTACAACACTACCATGACAGACCATTCTAAGGATAATTTACAGTAACTCCTTCAGAAGATATTGTGCAAAGAACACCAAAGCTTGTACTGACCTATTTATAATTCAGGTACCCTCCCTACTCCATGATAATAAGGTTTTAGAGAACATGAAAGCACAGTCCAGGGGGTCCTCATCAGACAGAGCAGACTTCACCCTTCTCTCAGTTTCTATATTTCAACAGTTGCAGAAGTGCCATTTGTGTAGCCACCTTTAGACTTCATGTGGTCCTGAATTGACACAGCCTAGGGAAAAAAAGCTTATTAGAACACACATCTTATAAATTCTGGTGGCCAGAGCAATTATTAAAGGTATCAATTTGAAAGAGCAGGTGGGCCATATGTTTACAGTGCTGAGTTCTAACTGTAGTAGGCAGATAATAATGCCTAAATCCAGCAGTGTTAAACACTATTTTAAGTCAGTGTTTGAGATGCGTTTTGCTATACAAAATCCACTTATTCTTATATCCCCCACCCTGGCACAGCTTTAACTTCAGGGTGATTTGGTTCTAATATCAAGTGCACCATAGAATCTGTATTCAAAAGGTTCTTATAATTTACACCTTCTCATGTGTAAAGATACTGAGGAAATGAGCACTTCCTGCTCAGTGTATCTCCCACAGTATCTCACGTTGACAAACCAAAAGACAGTTCTGTTCTGATGCTATTATATTGATTTTAAAAAAACCCAAACACTCAGGATTTTTCTTTCTCTAACAATTATCCCGTATTTTATTAGCTACCTGCTGTACAGGTTACTGAGGGGAGATCTGTGAATTTCCCAGAGGTGCACACTTACTGAGGAATAGTCACTACTCATCTCCCTGGCCCCGACGTGTGCGGTGTGTACAAAGTTCATTGGCTCTCCTATCATATTCCGGTCCAGCCTCCGACGCCTCTTCTGTGAGAAAAAAAGATATCTTAGGATATCTTATCCTATCCAGAAAACATCATCACCTTTCAGCCAGAAACAAGTAGCCAGGATAAAAATAGATAGCCAGAACTGACCCTTAATGACACCTCATGGCAAGCAGGCTGAAGTTTCAGACTGTTTACAGTAAGACACGATGAAAGTCACTTTTATTACTGCTAATTGAATCTAGCAAAAGCTTTCTTTACTGTTGGAAAGTCAGGGCCTGAGAACTGCAAACAATCATACTGTCTAAGTTTCTGGCAAAGAACACAGTTCAAATGAAGCTTAACAGGATTGTTTTTAGCTTTTGCATTACTTTGCCCAAAGTAATCAAAACAGCAGGATAATGAAAGTGTTTCCCACATAACTGGAAGAGAAAATTTCAAATCTGATAAATACCTACCGGTGGGGGCTGTTCACCATTGCACCAATTAAAACAAACCAGGAACTCAGTCATTGTATTTCTCAGTAGGTAATAAGGTCTTATCAAGGGTATTTCTCTGGGAGTTTGAGCAGTACAAGGACCAAGATGCAGTTCCTAGAGTGAGCTTAGAAAGGAATTGCTTGTGAAGGTTCACTGGTAGAGGTCATGGAATGCATCTGATAAGTATACCTGCAAAGAAATTAATATTTAAATTTATATTAAAATATCAACGTTTTGTAACAGTTATTGATGAATAGGCAGTTCCTAAGACTAAACCAAGACTGTTACATTCTTAAACATACCTGTAGAGGACAGAAGCATCAATTTAAAATTACTATGTTCATGTCAGAAATCAGGGTTAAGAACTCTGTGTATTTACTCAGGGAGTGTTGGAAGCTCTTTCTAGAAATGTATTCAAAACAATGCTAGAATTAAGTCAAGCCTTGTTTAACAGTCTGTGATCTGGTTGCAAGCAAAGCTAACCAATACTTATAAATTATTTACCAGTTTGTAAGAAACCAGCTTTGAACAGATTGACCAGTTAACATTTACAAACTGAGGCCTTACATATGATACAGTTACTCTACTTAGATAGGGAAGAGTTCAAAGCAAAGAGCCTTCTACAATTCCAAAGAGCCCTTAAAAGAGAAAAGAAGAGCCTTGCATACCAGCAAGAGAAACCATTCATCAGAGCCTAGAGCTTCCCAGAATGTATAAAAATTTTAACATAGCAATCCTGAACTGGAGACGCAACCAGGAAACTCACTGACTCCAAGTACCGTGGAGCCAGGAGACAGCCCAACTTTTAGTAGTTACTGACCTTTTTTGGTTTTTTTTTAATGCATCTTCCTTCAAACCTTAGGTTATAGAATAGCCTTTGATCAACTTTTTCATACCCCAGATCATTAAAACAATATCATGTTCATTTAAAATAAGTTTTGTTATTTTTTTAAAGCTTACAACTTAACAGAAGTTTAACAATATTGCTTCTTCAGTTCAGTCTTTCTGAACCCCCACTAAAGATTTCATAACTGACCAGCATAGGCTTCCTCCTTCGCAGGCATTTCTTATGTAGTCCCACAATTATGTAATTAGCACATCTATTTCTTTCACCTTTGTGGTTTTCTAACATTTCATCATGTCTCACTTCAAGCAGATTTCTTAAATTTCTGCAATTTATCTTTCAAAGCATTTGTTATGTCTGCCCCTTTGTTTTAAGTAGTCTATATGATACATTTCTGCAGAATGTCTTACATTATTCCAGTTTGTCCTAGGTGGTTTTAACACAACTCATTATCTGCCTGTATTATCATTTTTCACCTCATGCCCTCACAGTGGTCTTTATCACCACCAGAAGGGACAGTGGTCCACACAACCATAAAAACATGCACAAGTCAAAGCTTTTGCCAGCACCTCACATTAGTCGCAGATTCTTTGGTTTTGTTGCATGTTAATGAGACCACATCAAAGCTAAGATTTTCTTAAGTGTGTCACCGCACAGAGATCACTTATTTGGAAAGCAGACTGACTGATGTACACCGTGCCCACCCCAAAGCAGCAGCTGAGCGCCTACCGTGCTCCTGCCGTGCCCGCATGTGTCCGGCTCCCTGCGTGGGGCTCCGAGCGTACCTCGGCGCTGCCTGCTGCTCCCGGAGAGTCCTGACAGGGTGGTGTGTCCTCATTCGAGCGCTGGCACACACCCAGCTCCCGTCTTGGCAGCTTCAGCACATGTACAGTTCATATTCCCGGGTTATAATTAGTCCTGTTGGCTAAGCAAGAACGCTCCGCTGCGCTCCCGTGCCCTGCGGCGGCTCCTCCGCTCCGGGAGGTGCTGCACAAGTCTCTTGTGCACTTCACGCAGCCCTACAGGTGTCACAAACGCAGAGCGGAGACCAAAAATAGAGCCCTGGTTTGGCGTCAGATTTGTGCAGCCGTGCAGTTTTCTCAGCGCTCCTCATGCAGCCTGTGGCTCACTTCCACCCCTGCGGCAGCTCTGCAGGTGTCCTGCTGGCACACAGCGTGCTCAACGCCTTCCTGTTGTCTTTTACATCAGAACGCTTCTTTTCCTCTGATGACTCAGAGAATCATCCCCCAGGACAGGAATGTTTGCACCAGGGCATGGGACACCACCTTGCTCCTAGAGACTCAAGGTTTCCACACGAACGAGAAGAATTTTAAAAACATCTCAATGTTTTCAGGCTCACCCAAGACAAGTAAAAGCCGACAAGAATCCCCGAACCAAGGAGAAAACAACATTTTGTCACAGTTGGCACGCAGGCCGGGACGGGACAATATCCTGTTGTTCTTTCTCTCTGTTTTTCACCATGGCAGCAGTATCATCGAGGCGAGGAGACAAAGGGCCTGGGAATGGCTAGCACGCGCAGACACGGGTGCTGGATGTGCTGGCAGGATGCACAGCCCCGCTGGAGCCCGGGACCTTAAAGCACCCCAGAGCTTTGGGAATGTTGAGATAAAATTCCTCCAGTGTAACAATTTCTTCTACTACTGCTGTGTATTAAAAAGGATTCAAAGTCTTCATGTATTTTGCTTACAAAATATCAACAGAAAATATTGGCCTGAATCAAACTGAAAGAACCAAAACCCTGAATCTTTGCATAGAGAAGGGGGACACGTGGCAGTGTTGATAAAAAACATTATTAAATGTATTTATTCTTCCCAACTGGCCTTTAGACTCAAGGTCAGATCATGCAAAATCCCTTCCTCGAGCTGTTAGTGCAGGACAGTGAGGGTACAGTTAGTGTGGGTTGTCATAGGCTGCCACCCCCCTGCCCCAATCCAGCGTTAAACTGTGATTACTGCCGGGCCCACTCGTCATTTTCCTTCCAGCCCTGTCAATACCGAGTTCATGCAAGGAGCATTTCAGCCTAAATGCCTTTCTGAAAACCACCATGCTTCTGATTTGTTCATTATCCCTCCTTTGCTCATTTGACATCAACATCATGTTAAAATCCCCAAACAGTTGTATGTTTACATATTTGAAGGACAAGGTGTGGCAAAAGACAGCAAAACTTGTATTAGTTTTGAGCATGAAACTTGGAGAGTGCATCTTGCTTGGTAAAAAGGTGAAGAGTACAAAACAATTATTAAGACTTTGGAAGAACCTTGAGGCCAAACAGATAAAAATCTGCTGTAGAGTGAGTTTAGCTGCTTGCAAGTAGCATCCTGATTTTACCAGTGTATGTACAGATTACAGGGATGCATTCCTCAAACTATATAATAATGCTACTATATATCATAAATGTATATATTGGTCTACCATCCTGGAGCTTCACAGAAAGCTGAGAATAAAGTTTTACCTGAGCCCTTCAAATATCTAGGTGTGTAGGATTTTTAACCAAAGAAATTGGGGTATACTCTATGAGGACATCCTTCTTTCCAAAGCTAAGTAAACACATATATTTTAAAAATAACTCTTCAGAACCAAACCAACCAACAAAAAACAAAACAAAAGAAACCACTGAACAACCCCCTCCCAACCAATAATAACCAAAAAACTCCAAAGCCCCCTCAACATATAAAAACCCCCCAAACCACAAAGGCAGTTTCAAAGTGAAAATGAGCTACATGACCTTAATCTTGAAAATAAAAGTTTATTTTCAACTAAATGTCCGTTCCTCTTCACATACGAAGAAAAGCCAAGAGACCAAATTATGTGTTCTGCTTGGAAGTTAAAAACAACTGCAAAAGAAATCAACTAAGGTTTGCTTACAGTCTTACCAGAAAAAAACCAGTAAGAATCATGAAAAGAAAGCAAATGGTTGGCAACAGATCCACCACTGATAATGTAAACATGTTGAACGGATTAAGTGGCTTGTAAATTATGAAATTTAATGTTACTAAAAAAAAGCTATGATCATAAATTTCCCTTCTTTACAGAAGGGAAAAAAGGCCTTAACAAGAAAAGGTAGAGTTCCCCAGGCACAGCCGAGGAGCAAACATGATGGCCGAGGAAAAGCATATGAGGGAAGAGGAAAAGCAGAAATTGCCCTCATTTGGAGAAGGCTACAGAAGAGAATCCGCCCGTGTCGCTTTCCCGGTCAACTTTCCCTGGTCCTCCCGAGGCTCCGGCCCGAGGACGCTCCGTGACCTTGACCGCAGCGATGCTCGCGGGGCCGCCGCGCTGCGCCGGGACAACGGCAGGGGGCGCCCCGCGCTCGCGGCCTGCCCGCCCCGCCGCTCCCTCAGGAACACCGCGCGCCCTCACGGGCAGCCACGGCCGGTGCCGGCCCCAGCGTAGCTCCTCACTGCAGAACCGGGCCGGTGTCCGGAGCGGTGCCCAGCCGAGAGCCCGGCACTGCCGCAGCTCCGCCCTCGCCGGAGGGGAGTGCGCGGCCCCGCGCTGTGCCGCCAGGGCCAGCAGAGGGCGCCAGGCCCCCACCTTGCCGCCTCCGCCCTGCCCTGGCGCAGACACTGTCCAGCGCCCCCTAGCGGCCGCGCTGAAACACGGCCGGGCGTGAGTGAGGGCGCCCCAGCCAATCGCAGCGGGCCGCTCTCGTCACGCCGCTCCCTATTGGCTACGCGGCGGAGGTGGCCGCCCAATGGGCGCGGCGGAGGGCGAGGGGAAGGCGCGCGCGCGCGGGCACCGCCCCCCTTTGCGGAGCGCGCGGCGCGGCGCGGACCGGCCCTGCTGCTGCTCTGAGCGACCATGGCGCTGCCCAGCAGTTGACGTTTGGCTTCTCCCCTCTCCACCTTCTCCTCTTTCTCCGGCCCCTTCCTTCCCCCTGCCCGGGTCCCGGCTCAGGCACGCAGACGGCCGGTACCGGAGACACCGGGTCCCCCCCGCCCCTCAGAAGCAGGCAGTAGGAGTCGGGCCGGGCGGCCGCCGGACGCGCCATGAACATCATCATCGGCATCGGCGGGTGAGCGCCGGGAGCGGGCGGGGAAAGCGGCTCGGGCTGCGGGACGGGCACGAGTCTCTCATCCCGGCTCCTCCCGGTGCCGCAGTGGGGGTGGGGGGCGGACGCGGCCCCCACGTGGCGCTTCCCGACGGCCGCGCTCTCGCCGCAGGGTCACCAACGGCGGCAAGACCACCCTGACCCGCCGGCTGATGCGGGCCCTGCCCAACTGCAGCGTGGTGCACCAGGATGACTTCTTCAAGGTGAGCGGGCCCGCCGGCCCCTGCAGGCCGCGGGAGGGCGCGGGGTGACCCCCGCGGGCTTCCGCCCGCGCTGCTGGCGCGCTGCCCGCCTGCGCCGCCCTGCCCGCGCCTCCTGCGCTGCCGGCGGGGCCGTGCGGCGCCCGGATAAGCCTGCGCTAGAGCGGGTCCCCTCGGCTTTCCGCGGAGGGCTGTGCGCTGGGCTCGTGTCCGTGGGAAGATAGAGGAGCAGGCGGCTTTATCTGAGCCTCGTACTGCTGCTTTTATCTGCATGCGAAGAACCTGGTGGGAGGGCTAAGATTCCCCTTTGTAACTTCAGGGTTTGGATCTTGAGTCTTGCTTTGAAATGGGTGTTGAGCTTCTCAGTAGCTGTCCTGATCAAGCATGTTTGGTTTTTTTTTCTTGTTACTGTTTCAGCCCCAAGATGAAATAGAAGTTGAAGATGGGTTTAAACAGTATGATGGTAAGCCTTTGTTAGTGTTCTAAAAGCACAACTCAAAAACTTGAAAGTATTTTGATTCATTATGTGCACTATTTTATACTGACTGTATCATTTGATGATATTTAGCTACTGCTTAACGATAGCTGTCTGTTTTGTCTTAGTGATTAGTGCATTAGATATGGAAGCTATGATGAGTACCATAAATGCTTGGATAAAAAACCCTGTCAAGTTTGAACGTTCTCATGGAATCAACAACACACTGGATTCCCAGATCCTGGAAGACAAGGAGGGAGGAGATGAAACAGTCCACATTCTTATTGTTGAAGGCTTCCTGCTTTACACCTACAGGTAATCAATTGTGCCTTCCTACATTTTAATTTTTACATTATTGTATGTAATGGTTAAATCTCCAAGGGAATAAAAAAGACGTGTTCTAAACCAGGAATTAGCAGGGGACATTGACTACTGCCAAGTTTAGGTGTCACAAATGAAGTGACCTTCGATCTAAGTACAGGAAATGGATATAGTTTTACCCTTCTGCATTTTGCTACTAATCAGTCAGGGTGTAACCAACAGGTGTCTCTTTCAGGCCACTGATTGATGTGTTCCACCATCGGTACTTCCTTTCCATTCCATATGAAGAGTGTAAAAGGAGAAGAAGGTAAGTTTGTCTGCGTTCTTTGCTAGCCCAATAACATCTTATTCCATTCAAGACTTTGTTTCTCTGAAGTTTTTCGATGAGATAAAGGCAAATCTGGCTGCTGAGTTAAAGAGTGTAGCTTCCTTCACCAAACTGACCTGAAACTTCCCACCAAGCTGTTGTGTGGTGTATGTAATGCTCAGTTTCTGCACACACCTTTCACTAGGCTTTCTCTCCTGCTGGTTTTCCAACTGCACAGTCCCCAGGTCTCAAACTATCTGAGGTTTTACATTTGGCTGTATTGTTGCACACATACACTGTTCTTACTGCAAATGAAAATCTGAATTACATTTCAAGAGGAATAAGCAGACAGCTATTTTAGCCAAAGTTCTGCTAAAGCTTTTAAGAGTTTATTCATCAATATTTAGATCAGTCTGTCTTGCAAACTCTTTGTGCATTTTAAACACAATTAAAATTTGACTTGCACATCAAATTTCAAATTATTTACATAACTTGAAGCTTGCAGCCCTTGCTAAACTAAGTTTTGATAAGCTTGGAAACCAAACGGGAGTCAATGGGCTTGGACTAATGTGTCAAGAAACCCAATGAAGGATCTGTCATTTCCCTGAACTGTTATTAGAGTACTTCTGAGTAACAATGCCTTAATTTACAGTTCAAGGAATTACACTGTACCGGATCCACCTGGATTGTTTGATGGCCATGTCTGGCCTATGTACGTAAAGCACAGGAAGATAATGGAAGAACTTGGAGTAGATGTGGGTAAGTCTTTAATGACAAAAACATTTGATGAGATTGCTTTTCAAAGCTGTGCTGGTTAGATGCATGAGAGGAGGTGAATGAAGCAGGTGGAGGGAGTATATTTCTCTGATACCATCTAGCTGCGTGCTTTTAAAACTAGGATTAGGATCTGACAAGCTAACAGACATTTTATTACAGCTCTCTTATTTTACTTTCTTTAAGTGCATTTGAATGGGACAAAATCAAAGGAGGAGCTGTTTAATGATGTGTATGGGCAGATCCAGAATAAGATTGAAGAATTACTTAACACCCAGGTATATGTTCATGTTATAATTGCAATTCAAAGGCAAACCTTTTAAAACCTGTGTTGGAAAAGCATGAAGCTGTAACTTGAAGTATGTTCACATCTGTCTTTCTGTTTAGAAATAAGCTGCTGCTGCTGATTCTTGTGAGTGAAGATGATTCCTGTTTGTTCCATGCTGTCTACCTGACTGCCTCTAAAGTTCCAGCTTCTGTGAAGACTCAACTCTCAAATTCACCTTTGTTCAACCTTTCCCTTAAACTGAGTTCTAAATGGTCATAATTAAAAAGCACTTCCCCCCTTGTCTGTGATCCTAAACTGTGCTTCAGTCTAGTGTGTGTTCTCAGGTGACTTTTTTCATTATGTTCTTAGTGTCACAGGTTAAAACATAGTGGAAATGACGTGAAGTGGCTCAGCTATCCTAGGAGAGTGTGTGTAGCCATATGCATAGACACTGCTTTAACGTCTTTGCTTTCAAAATTCTGCATGCATTCCTATAATAATTAGGCAGCAGCTATGCACAGAAATTATTAAAAAATAAGAGAACAGGAGTTTTTCAGGCCATTTTACTAGCATTGAATCACTGTTAAATCCAGTGTACGCAGTTGATCTTGGATGCAGAAAATTCAGTTTAGGGTAAAGAAGAAAATTTTACATACAAAATAGCTTTGAAAAATACAGATTTTTTTCTAGTAATTCTTGTAGTCATCCATAGGTTAAGGCAAGGTCAGATTTCTGTGTAAATACAGAAGTGGTTTAAGGCCTCAGTTTACATAAAAAGCAGGGAAAGAGCATTATAAAGGCTTTAATCCATAGTAGGAGGAAAAGTGAATTAGTGACCGAAGCTTGATTAAAAAAAAAATTTAAATGTCTGCCACATAGTCCAAGAGGGAAGATACATATTGATCCAATGTGAGACCAGTCCACTTTGGAAGGTTTTAACCAATGCTGAGAACCAGCAGCTACTTCAAGCCCAGATGCATTAGCTTCCTGACAGGAGCTGGTCCTCCCCAGTATCCCCTGGAAACAGAGACAGTTCTTTCACATACTGTCAAAGTAGGGCTTGGGGAAAGTTTATTTTTCATATAAGATGCTGTACTATAAAGAGATGAGCCTTAGGGGGTTGTTCTGATCACAACTGAGGATGTACTTTGCTTCTATTCTAGCAAGGAACTACACCAGAACAGGTGTCTATACCTGATGGCTTTTCTTCAATACTTACTTTAGTAGTGCATTCCAGTAGAGCAGAGGCATCATATCAGCTTTCATGTGGTACATGGTCACTCTCTCCTTACTCTGGTCAATGGGAAAGGTCTCCAGAGGCTGAGCATTGTAGTCAAACTCTGCCAGAATCACCTTGTTGTAGTCTGTTACTAGCGGGCAGGAAGTGTATCCATCATACTGCAATGAAAAACAGCCACTTCTCATCATTCCAACCAAAGCTCAGGGGCTGAGGTTTTAACATTCACATTTCAAAGTAACTTCCTAGGAAGTTTCTGCATTTACAGTGTAAATATCAGTGAAGTTGGAAGGCTGCTAAGCCAGTCGTGGTTTATTAGCTGTAATACTAAGTCACTCATTTCAAATGTAGATCTGTTTAACAACATTGCTTAAATTAGACCTAACCTAGAACAATAGGGCATGATGGCATTGTTGGTTGGTTATTGTAACTAGCAGAGGAGGTGACCAGCAGATCAGGATGAGAGCTGGTGTTTACTTCAACAAGCCAACAGGATCTTTAGTGAGAATTTCCAGAGAAATGCAGGATATTCAGCAGGATACCCCAAGGAAGCCATTTGTAAAGTACAAGTAAAGGCTCAAGGATAAATTTGAACATATTTATAGGCTTAACAGCAGTAGTTCAGAAGCTTCAGTTTAACTCCTTAAAAGATCATATCCTACACAGGAGAAGCAAGTTTGCAAGAGTTTTTCTGGAGCAGGTATTACCTTAGTGTAAGTAAATCACTTGCACTGATGAAAAACCCTGACTAATGAGCCTCTAACCTCTCAACTCAAAGTCAGGGAATAGCAGTATTCATGAACTGAGCAATTCCACTACTACTCTGACATGCAGCATGTAACCATTTAGCATCACAACTGCAGAGGCAAAGCCTTTCCTGCCTCCCAGTTCACACACTCGGCTGCTTGCAAGACTTCCTGTGTAAGAATGGAGAAAACATTCAAGAGAATTTCTCTGTAAGACAAGAACTGTAAGTACCTTTTTAACTGGCATCTCATTCTTCATTACCAGAGAAAGGGTTTTATCAAGGACTCCAGACTGTGCAGCTAAATAAGGAAAAAGGAAATGTATTAAGACTTTCAGCCAGCAATTATTGTCATTCCTAAAGCAAACAGTAGTAGCCAGGTATTTAGCTAGACAATTCAGCTGTAATTGAACTTACACATAAATTTACTGTCCCAGATTAAAAAAAAAGGATTAATGCTTTGGCTTCACTGTTTCAAACATGCTAAAGCTTAATGAAACTTGAGCTGGTATTTTTAGCCTATGCCCATTCTCCTATCATAAATTATACTTGCTCAGTCTTATCAAACACTGAGGTTCTGGTACACTGTTTCATTTTGAGTGCTGTAACTGCAGACCCATTTACTGGAGTAGTTAAGTACCCCACTGTTTCATTGCATCAATAACATACTGTATACCCTGGGGTTTTTTCTACTCTATCAGTTGTGAGACCATACACATAAGGTGTTTTAATTGTGGAACCTGTGACTACAAGGCCAGAACATATGATTTTTGATAGTGACTTATCAGTTAGGTGACACATGCATGAGGAGCTAAGATAAAGCAAAAAGGTTCATTACTGAATGATGATGCAATACAAGAATACTTCATTCAGTATATGACATTCTGTGGGCACAAAAAATAGAATTAGTTCATCTGTGAGGCATCTGGAACAACAGAACTGTTGGATTAGTGGTATCAACATGGTCTGTAGTTATCTAGTCAGCCCAGGAGACTCTGGTCTTTTTGAAAGCTCAAAATTGAAGTGATGACCTCCAGAGCAGCAAACTAAACAAAAAGCTTACTGTGACTCCACTCTTGTCATTTGCACACACAAACATACACAGGCAACTTTACCTACAGCTGCAGCAGTTTTTGATGTTGGAAGGTTGGTGCAGTCTCCAATACCAAAGACATTGGGATACTTCTTATTTTGTAGAGTCTCCTTATCTACATCCAGCCAGCCGCCTTCATCTGAGACAGGACTGTTGATGAGTACAGCAGGTGGCCCCATTGGGGGTGTGACATGAAGCATTTCATACTAAACAGAAAGAAAATTCACTCAATGGTTCATCATATCTGTTGGTATAAGGCAGCAAGCACAGAGTGGAGAGAGAGTTTCTTGGGTTTGTGTCTGTTTTAGTTTTTTAAACAAGTATATCGAATGAGAATCTGCTCTCAGATTTCAAGTGCATCCTTTAATTAACATTATCAAGCAACTCCATTTGGAAGCAATTTGCCTTCCTCCATACACACCTGAGACATTCCCACTGCATACAGGACTCCAGGCATAATTTGAGACATTTTTTCTTCTCTCCACCTTGGTTTAAAAATTTTTAATATTCTGCTAAAGTTAGAGATAATGCTTTTGGGGGAACAGCAATACACAACAAAGCTGTGTTATAACAATGTAGGAGTTACTTTGCAGTACACAAGGAAAAGAAATAGAACCAATAGGGCTTTGAAAGCTCCTGACCTGATGAACTTCAGTCACTCCAGGTTTGTCCAAGTTTTCAAACACAGCTTCTTGCTTGTCTGCTCGAACTTCTATGAGGTTGCGCTTGTAGTTAACAGCAATATTCCTGTCCTTTACTACTTCAAGCAGTGCATTAGCATATTTCTTAACACCAAAAATCACACCAAGTGAGGTGTTGAACATGATGTTTGCTTTGGAACGCTTTCCTGTCTGCGGGAGGAGATCCAATTAGCCTTTTCTATTAAGAAACTGTGACAAGACAAAAGAACTGTGCTGCACTACTAAAGAGCTGATAGAACTATTCATGCAGTTCAATTATTAATGAATATTTAATTAACATTTCACAGCATGTTAGAAGGTAGACCCTTTCAGCGTGAAGTACTGAAGATACCTCACACAACTCATGAGAAGAGGCTGCGAGGCACTAAAGAACTGCTACATGCAGGTTAAATTCCTGAAGCAGTTTAATGTTAAAAAGCTTTCTGAAACCTTCACTTCCATGCATATTTCAGATACTCACCCATTAGGCAGCTCATGAAACTTAAACACATATGAAGCTGACACTTCCACCTGAAGTTGTCTTTTGCTTCCACTAAGCTTGTTTAACAGCCTGGCTAAGCTTCCTGCTGATGCTGAGACAATGAGTCCCAAGGAGCAAGCATGGCCACTTTTCAGACTAGTAAACAAATGGCAACAGGTATTAAGTACTTAAAGTAACAAGAATGACTTAATTCCAGCCAGCGTTATTTTGGTGCACGTGAAGTTATAAAACAGGCTGAGAACAGTTGTAGCTGCAGCTCACCAGCAGGACAAGCAGTTCTTTCAGTATGTAATTCTGAACTGAATTTCTGAATTCTACAAGTTTCTCTTGGATTAAATATATGCTAAATATTTAGGTATAATCCATTTACCTGCATTCCTTATACATTAAAAATAGAAAAAGCAACTCAGTCACTTTAATAATCCTGAGTCACAGCACTCTCATATGGTTTGTATTTGTTTTAAAGATAATATGAAACCCTTAGAACAAGCCTTCCTTCCAACTGTGAGAACAAGCACTGGCAGAGAGGGTAAAAGACTTACTTTTCTCAAGTATGCATCTGATAAATACATGATCTTCTGAGGAGCCCCTGCACACTTCACTGGAGTATTTGGAAAAGTGAAGATAGCATTTCCTTCCTTAAAATCCTGTAAAGCTCTCCATGTTTTCTCTACTGTCTGGACTGAATAATTGGAACCTATTTTAGGGTACTTAAAACCTTCAGGCAATCCTTTGATCTAGGAAAAGAGAAATTCAGGTTTCAAGTACAGATTGCAAAAGTTTTGTCATCATTGACAAGTATTAAATACAGACTCAGAAATGACTATATAAGAAGTTTCTGTCAAAAAGAAATTCCATACTTACTTGCTAGTTGGTATTTTTAAAAATAGGCCTAGCAATAAAACAGGTATTTCCTTTAGAATTTAGTATATAATTTAGTAGATGTAACATTTAGTGAAATTCCTTTGGTCTGCAACATCTAAGCCTAGTCTTCAGTGCAGACCCAGAACCAAGTTTTTGCAGACTGAAATTCAGAGTAAGAATATATAAAGTCACTGCCACATCACCACAAGTAAAAATCATGTA
Organism: Prinia subflava; assembly: GCF_021018805.1. NCBI lineage: Eukaryota > Metazoa > Chordata > Aves > Passeriformes > Cisticolidae > Prinia > Prinia subflava. The sequence goes on from NC_086261.1 coordinate 10,019,937, forward strand.
AAAAACCCCAAAACATGAAAATTTATAAGGTGAATGAAACTTTTCTGTAGTCAGTTGCAGATACCTGTATTTGCCTAGGGTCATTTTGTTTTAACTAATCTGCATCCAGTAATTATTTCCCTATTACTCCTACTATGACCTGAGCATCTGCTTGTGAGAAAGGAAGTTGTACCCATTTCAAAACAATGGATTCCAGAAATTCTGTGAGAATATGGAGTCACGTTACATGCACTGCAATGTGTTTGGGACATTCCATCTGCACCAGAAGTACACTGCTGGTGAAGTGAAACCATCCCTCTTTTTCAAGTGTCCACTTTTGTTTTAAAGTTACTATGAGTTTTCATTACAAAGTGTGATTAACTGTGTTACCTGTGGCTTCTACTAGTGAACACTGAATTTACTTTTATCAGCTTGTACTGAAGCAATAGATATGAAGACTGAGAGGAGGGTCACTGCACGTGCTGCAACTCCTCATTCCCCTGACCCAATCACCAGAGCTTGTTTGTGACTGTAGCTGAGACCAGCTCTTGCTTGACATGTACCTTGAAAGCTTTTCAAAGAGATTTGTAAATATATTGCCAGGTACTGCATCATATTCAGGTCAGGGTAAAACCACAAGAGTCAAATTGCTCAGGCATCCTGCCTTTGTGTTTTCCTCCTACACATCACTGTGGTCATTCTTGCACCAGAATTTTCCTCTGAGTGTCACTGTGTGAAGTATATAGAAAACACAACACCAGGGAAGGGCCCCAGGGCCTATTTAAATACAAGCTGGGTAACTCATCTGGCTCTTTCTGAAGTGCATCCTTTAAGAAAGGTGAGGGTAGGACAAATTAATTCTGCAGGTCAGATTTTACTCACTGCTCTGTATTCCTCATTCTGTTTTTAATAGAGGTGCTTCAAACTACAGTCACCACTAAGAACAGTACTGAAAAGCCATTTACTTTAATGAATGTATGTGATACTATTAAAATTAATAAAAATATGATTACTGTAAAACAAATACCTTTTCATAATGCAGAGTAATTCCAAGGGCAATTATCAGATACTTGTAAGATACCTGTTGTGTAAGGAACAAAAAGCATTTTAGACAAAGAAACCAAAGCATTACCTCAAAGTAAATTTCAATTACCTGACAGCAACAGAGTCAAAAATTTTAATTAGAAAAAGATTTTAGGATCAAGTACATAAGACTAATTGGAATTTCCCAGCCTCCTATATGGTGCAGGCCTTGCTCAATAGACAGCTCTACAGGGATCTGCAGGAAGTGGACAGACAACTCATGACACAAAATAAAAAGCTTTCTTTTCTTTTTTTACATCATTACCTTGGTATCATTCTCTAGCCAGACACAGTTCTTATCTGGATCCAGTGCTGTAACTCGAGATTTGATCCAGTCAACACCTTTAGGCATTACACTTGCCATTGGATGTGCAGAAGCTGCCAGCTGCTTTGCACCACCACCAACCAGGGTCCACAAGGGCTGATAGTAATGAGTCTGAAATAAAAGTTCAAATGGACATTTTAAAACTGTTTAAAGGGACTTAAAGGCACTTCAAATGGGACCAATGTACTCTTAACATTGTATTATTCTTAACAAAAGAAGCTGTATAAATAACCAAGATTTTTCCATGACAAAGCTGCGGGGATGCATAAATCTCATGGACAAGAAAGTGTCATACAAAACCTTTTGAAAGAAGGTTGGTTGGCTTACTTTCCCCAGTTAAAAACATGTGAGGCTGGAGAGGGATGAGAATCAGACCCATCTGGGCACATGGAAAACGCTTATTCCTCACAGTGCTTTACAGCAGAGGGACACTCACCTCGCTTGGCTCAACAACAGCCACGTTTGCTGCCCCCACTTTCCTCTTCATCCGAGCGCTCATGGCGATGCCACCAGCACCTCCACCCAACACAAGCACTTCATAATAATCCCTGGCAGCACACCTGGCTGCTGTGTGCAAGTTGAAGGAGCTCATCTTCTGCATTCCTGGTTTCAGCAACCACACACAGGAACGGAGACGGCAGCAGGAGGACACTGCTCCAACTGCTGACATCTTTCATTCAGTGGGAAGCTAGGAGATAAGGAACGGCACCAGTAACAATTACAGGAAGCAGAATTGATATTTAAATGCCTGGGTTAGTTTTCAAGGCAAAAATTAAAATACTAAAAGTTCCCTGAGTCATCAGGCAAGAATTACAGCTTTTTCACTTGTTTACTTATTTATGTTACTTACAGACAGGAATTTCAAAATTACACCAGAAACTTCAAATATTTTCAAGAAAATCTTCCAATGTTAGCTTCAAAATTTCTCCACTACACTAGATGTAGTTGAGCAACTCATTCTGTATCTTTCTTTGCTATCTTGACATCCCTCAGGTCTGTGTACCCTCAATTCTTTATAATGCCCCACTATTAATCCTTACAGTTACAATTTGGGACACAGAGGAAAAAATCTCATAGGCATTCACTGTAAAACAAATGTTAATAATTTTATTCTACAGGTTTCCAAGATGCAAATATTTTCTTCTCATCCCCTCCCCACTCAGAACAAAACACGGAACTCCAGTGTAGCCTTTAAAAGGCTGTTTATCATCTGTGCGAGCAGCTATTTAAAAATGTGGACCTCCATTCATAGATCTATTTTCCCTTTCACTCTAAGGCTGTTTGCATGTTTTTAGAATAACTCTGATTAATACTGAAGAAAATGCACTTTAAAGAAATCATAGTTAAGACCGAGCAGGAGAGCTCAGTGCCTCAGTATCTCAGCTAGAGCCCAGAACAAACACTGACCGAAGCCCGGCAGTTCCTGCAGAGGCACTCACGACAGCTGCGGTTTCTTCCTCTCCAGGGCACCTAAGCTAAGCTCCTCAGACTGCCTGTTTCATCGAATCAGTTTATTGAAGGAAGTTGGAATAAATAAAATTAGAGAAGTCCTACTAGCAAGAAGTACAGATCATTACAACTATTCGATAAACAGCTGGCCACAGCCCAGCAGTTTCAGCATTCCACGCATGCACGTGTGCGAGCTCGGCGGGCAGCGGGCTCCAGAGCCTGCGAGCCCCTCAGCAGACACCGAGCGGCCGCCGCTGCATCGCCGCTCCGGAACCCGGAGCCGAGGCAGCCGACTCCGCAGGGGAGCAGGGCCGGCACCCCGGGGCCGGGGCACGACCCGGTCCGCGCTCGGCGAGGCCGCTGCGGCCCGCAGCTGCCCCGCCGGCACGGCCCTCCCGCCGCCTCCTGCCCGGCCCCGGAGCACCCCGCTCCCTCACGGCAGGACGGGCCCCGGCCCCGCTCCCGGCCCCGCACTCACCGCTCCTGGCGCCGCGCAGGGCAGGGAAGGACCGCGCCGCCGGCCCGCGTGCGATCGGCGCCGGGAGCGGCGGGGCGGAGCTCGGGGCTCCGGGCGCTGCCCGGCCGCGGGCAAAGGCCGCGGTCCGGCCGGGAAGGGCAGGGCAGGGCCGGCCGGGCCCGGTGAGCGCAGCCGGCGGTGGTCGCGGAGCCCCCGCGAGGGGCTGAGCCGGGCGCTCCGCTCCGGGCAGGTACCCACGGCACCTACCCCGTGCTTCCCGATGTTTTGACACTCCAGTTCCAAACCTGGCCCCCTGCCAATCCCTGATCGAAACCCAGCAGTCGGTATTGGCCTCCATCCCAGGCAGCAGCCCAGAGTCCCCCTTAGACACACACAGCTGCGGGCAGCGCTGCCCTCACCTTTCCAAAGTCCAGGCACGGTGGGAGGGTGGGAGCTGCTTGTGAGCGCTGGGCTCGCACTGCCCAACCCCAACGCTCCCCTGCCACAGTTATCTACTCTGTGAGTAACTTCTAATGAAATCAAACAAAACTAAGTGTACACAGCAACGGAATTGCTCACTCTAGGTGTGCATGCTGATGCAAGCACACATTTTTACACGTCTATATTGTTAAAGTCATCCAATGCAGCATTTACTTTGATGCATTAAGACTTACAAGAGTATTTGGTAGAACATCCTATAGAGATAATGTAGTTTTCACTGAAGTAACGTAAGAATACATTAATAGAAGTTATGCAAACTGAACAAACTTTATTCTATATGTTTTTATTAATTTGCCCCCCCTTATTACAGAAAGGTTATTTAGTAAAATTAGGTCCTTATTCATAGAAAACCCACATCTTACCATGCTTTTATAGGAAAAGTTAATCAATTACATTTTTATTGTATGTGCATGTGATTCCTCAGGTAAGCACTGTTAGCTTTTATTCCTTTGATTGGAAATCATTCCAAATGCTGAAATGTACCATATTTCGAAAGTATCAATTTCTGTGAATTTCTTAGAACTCTCTAGTTTTAGTTAAAATAACCATGATTTCTTCTGAAACAAAACAAAACCCCACAAAACTACAGTTCTTTGGAAAAAACCACAGAGTTCTTGACAGAGAGAGGGAATTCCACTTGACACACTAAACTGGATTCTGTATGAGGGCATACAAATCAAGAAATATCAAAGGAATTCAATCCTGATTTTGATACTGAGGCATCTAGTTTCATGTTATAGTTTAATAAGAACAGCTTTAATTCCCAGAATCTGACTGTGAAATTACATTACAAAATAAAATACTTAAGACAATATTTAGTTATTTACATTCTGCTCCAAAAATGGACTGTGGAAATTCTTTACATTTCTCTTAGAAATACATACAAACCACAGCAGAGGCCAACAATCCACTGGCATTTAACAGCCATGAGTCAACTTCAGGGAACAATACCTGTGGAAAGTTTTAATCTAATACTGCTTCACTAAAAGTATTTCAGTATCTCTTCAGACTGCTTTAAATAGTTTGTTCTCCTTGCCCCAAAACATTATCCCAGTTTACCTTGCATGATGCCTGGGTACTAGCTAGAGTACTTCTTGCACAGGAAAAGATGACAAATATTAAGAACAGGAAATTAGGAGTTCAGAAAATTGCAATACAGAAAGTCTAGGCAAGTGTACACTGTGTGAATCATCTAAAACAGAAGGAAAAGTAAAATTGACTGTGCCCCTGTGATACCTTCCTATACATATTTTATGGAAAACTTTACATAGCTTACCATTTATCTTACTTCAAAACACATCATTTACATTATTACTTGAAAAGAAACACAATTAAAAAATAACTAGTTTGTTAGACTGTAGGAACAAATAATTTAAAGCTCTTTTACCAGTCTAGATAATTTTTACATTCATTTGAATGGGAGTTCACACCAAGTGCTGCAAGATAGGAATTACATTCAGAGAAATGAGTATCAACCTCCATTCCAAATTTCTCATCAGTAAACACTAATAATCATCAATTTGGGTGAGGACAGTGTAATAAAAAATCTCTTATATATCCCTGAAGTGCAAATGATTCAGTTGTTAAGGAAAAAACACTAAATGCAGTAGTTTTTCTACAGGTGGCTGAATTTCACATGGAGTGGAAAATTTCAGTTTTGCTTATGTTTTATTTTATCACACAAGATGAAATTACAACTTAATCCCACAAAAATATGCTTAGACCACACAAGTCTTCCTGATAAACCATTACAGAAGAAACAGTTTCCTGGTTTGACTTCAATCTTTGTGGAAGCACAAAGTCATTAATCTTTGCATTGTGCACACATCAATTTGACAATCTTTAGTGTTCTGCTTCTCCCATGCCAATCATTTCAGCTGGAACTTATTCAGAAGTCACTTTAAAGCTGTTCTTAAGTTACTTAATGATAAAAAAAGAGATTGCTTCAATGAAATTAACTTTTAAACAAATATACTGTTATTTTCTTCAGTTCATTAGAGATGGATCAAACTAAGGCCACACAAGAAATCGGTATTTATGATCAAAGACAGATCCCAACTGTATGAAACAAAGCAGTTTCAGTGAAGATGCAGCCACTGAAGTCTGGTGATGAGAACTGAACTTTAGGAAGTATTCTGCATTTTGCCTGAAAAACATGTGCCAGTCATCAAATCTCTCAGAATTCTAAACACCAAAAGAACAGAAGAAAACAAAAATGGATAGGTATTTAAAAGTATGATGCCTAGTTCTCCTATATACAAATATATAGAAAATTAACTTACATTATAATAATATCAAACTGCATAGCATTACAAAAGAAGGCAACTTGAATGGCTGAAATTAAAAATGTGAATGTTACCAACTCAATTATTACCATTCTGGAATTTATAATACCATAGGGTAGACTGTTGCTAGCAACAGCTATAGCTCAGTTTAAGCAAAGTCTGCCTTAATTCCAGTGAATGCAGAAATCATTAATTCAGACAAGTTGTTGCATGCTCTGCTTTCAGGTCCTCTTTGCAGGTTTTGCTGTTAACTGTTTCTCTCTTTCAAGTTCTTTCTCACGTTGCTGCTCTCGTTCCAATTCTTCCTTCTGCCTCTTCTGTTGCAGCTTAAGTGCCCTTTTCTAAACAGAAAAGACAAGAAAATAATTGTAAGTTTTATAGATATATTTAAGTTGGAACAACAAACAAAATCCCTTCCATTCTCCCTCTCTCCAACACACCCTCCTTATGAGTGAATGTAGCATAAACTGTTAATTTTTGCTTCCTCCCTCCCACTTTCAGCTTACTGTTCAGAAATGGGAAGTTTGTGATCTACACTGGGAAAACACAAACTGGAGCCCCTTCAGTCCCACTAAAAGCCATCCTTTGGATTTACCTTACAAGGTTCTTACCACGTAATCTAGTGCCTCCAAGAAAAAATTCTCTTGTTGAACACACTGAAGGACTAATCTTGCCAGAATGTAATTAGGCTGTCTAAATAGCATGAAACCAGTGAACTTATGCCACTGTTAAACAGAAGGAGAAATTCTTACATTTGTGACAACCTAGTTTCCATTGAAATGAAACTGAAACAACAAAGAGAACTGCTTGGAATGGAGTGGACTAAGCAGCAGAACAAGGCATTTTTCGTATACCACCTAAACATAAAGATGACACTGGAAGAGTAGTTCAGATGTGTAAGTTGCTTGAAGAACATTAGTAGCAAGTGAAAAGTTAAAAATATACATCGCTTGCAGCTACTGAAAACATCCTTTCAAGATAAATTTCTATTTAAATCAGAATTTTCAGCATGCATCCAAAATAAAAGTTGGAAGTCAATAATGTATAAGTAAATATCTGTATTGGAAAGTAAAATTATTTATCCCACTTACTTTTAACTTTGATGTCTTCTCGTGCAGCATCATCATTTCATTTCTAATATTCACTAACTTGTTGTGATAGTGTTTAGCTTCTGAAAACTTAAAACCAGTAACTGTTAAAGCAATGACTGTCAAGTTAAAATAGTTGTTTTATAAAGTTACACAGCAAAATAGCAATCAAAACCAGTGATTACCAGAACAGTTTGATAATGCAACAAACAAGTTCAAGTTTATATACAAAATTTACGTATCACATGTATTAATATAGAACACGACTACATTTCAACAGTTACACACAGTAATCTACTGAGTTAAGATTCACAAAACAGAACAAAAATATTACAACTTTTTATGCATCATACGAGTGTTTCATGCACCCTTCCTGCTAGTCTGGGGAGGTGCACAGAGCCCATGCTGGAGTTTCAATCCTTCTCAAAAAGCAGGTACATCTGCTTTGGCTGCACTCTCTTCCTGCTGCCCTTCCTATTTAAGGGAAATATGCTGGTTCCCACCCCCTCCAACGGTTTGTCCCCAATATCTGCACTGGTTTTCTTTCTGTAGGTCATTAAGAACAAGGAAAAGACACAAGCCTGCTAGTAATGCTTCAGCGAGAAAATCTATGCTAATCTAGAATTTAAAAGGCATTACTGGTACTTACCAAAGCATTGATATCAACAATGGAGTTACACTCCTTGAATTTTGAAACTTCTTGTTCTAATGTTTCTAGCAGTACCACTTGGTTCTGTCTAAAACAAAAAAAGATGCATAAATCCAAAGTAAAGCACCACTTATGCTTTTCAACCGCCCCTTTAAATAGACTTTTAATCAAAACAGTACCAATACACACTCCCAAATACTGGATTCCTCTTATGCATTGCTAGGTGATTTCAATAAAAACATGAGTAAAAGACTTTAGAAAAATCCAAGCTGCTATTTGTTGCACAAATTCAGCGGGATATCTAGGATAAATATCCCAAAAACCCTGAAGAGGCACTCTCCAGGTTGCAGTGGTTGACTGGAAGGAAGGACAATTAGCTCTTGACTTTCCACTTGGGTGCCTCTGTGCCATGATGCAGGACTAAGTTATTTCTGTACAGAACTCATGTGGATTCCTGGTGATTATTAAGGATCTCCATCCCACACAAATCAGCTCAAGTCTTTCCAGACAAAGGCTGTCCTTGGCAGGAGCATAATCACATCACGTGTAGTGAAACCCAAACTAAGGTACCCTGCAAAACCTGAGATGGATCTGTGTAAAGCTCTTTCCAGTATCTCTGTATCCATGGCAGACCTGGTCTGCATCAACTACTCTCAGTTATCAGTGAGGTATCAGTGTACAAAGAACTCTTATCTATTTAACTTCTTACTTGTATTTTTCATGTGTTTTGCAATACGGTTTAGAGACTGAACAACAAACAATATACCTCACTACAAGCTGTCTTGAATACAAACTGCATGCATTTGCATGAAGCAACATAAACCCAGCTTTTAGCACACTTTTCCACTACAGAAGTGAATAAGCATTTAAGAAATCTAGGTCTTCTGCTCTGCCTGGCTTAGGGGATTTTAATCTTCTAGTGTTACACATTCTTCAGCCATGCTGCTCACAGGCTGCACTGCAGCTTATACACCCCCTGGTACTCCCACAGATCACTGAATTATTCAGGTTGCTTGAGTCAGGATACAGAAATGCTGATCAACTATATTCCAGTTAAAGGGGAGCTGGCACATTATATTGAAAAGAGCAGCAAACCAAGTATATACGTGTATGAAGTTGGTTTCAAAAATCTGCTTACGTAAGTTCCTGCAGTGCTGATTTTGATCGCTGAAGATCAGGCAGATAGTGGGAAATCAATCCTTCAGCTAGCTGCTCCACAGCTTTCTCATCTATCAAAGGCAGATCTTCTACAACTCCTTCATCTGGAGATGCAGCACTGGGACCTACAACAAAGAACAGCAAGGTTGAGTGTGACAGGTCAGCACACACTTCAAGTTTCACCTAGAGCAACTATATTTTCCTTTCCAAAAATTAAAAGCATTAAAACACATTAAAATTCTCTGCACTTTTTCAACTAAACTGGACTTTCATCTTCCTCCTCTTCTTTATTCCTCCCTTATTCTCAGTCAGATCACAAGCTTCCTGGTAAACCGTTTTATGTGAACAGCAGCAGAAGAGTGGGAGGGACATATATCTGTTCCATAGACACTTTAAAAAAATAAAAAATAATTTTGAGTACTCCAGTCTACTGAAGAAAAAAATGGGCAACATCAGTGTTCTGACTACGTATCAAGAGTACCTAAACATTAACAGCCCCCAACCTTTGCTTTCGAAGTTTGAGAACAAGCTAGGCTACGAAAGGTCTCTGCCTGTCACCAGAAACACCAACAGTTCATGCTGAACCCCAAGAACTGAACTTCACAGCCTGTAGGTTTCGTGTGGGCACGCTGTGATTGTTTTTTGTCTGCAGTGCTCATGGAGGACAAACCCCTTTAACCTGCAGGCCCCCGCACGGGACAGCACGATGCGGGAGGCAGCCCCTGCCTCCGAGGGAGCCCGGCCCGAACACCGGGGCTGGCCGAGCCTCCCCGCTCTGACCGGGCCCGGAGGCGGCTCCAGCCTCTCCTCGGCTCTCCCGCACCCGCGTCCCGCCCGGCCCGGCCCGGCCCGGCCTCCCCTCACGTACCCAGCGAGCGCCCGGGGTCGCCCGCGGCCGCCGCCTCCTTCCCCTCCTTCCCCTCCGCGCCGCTCATCGCTGCCGCTCCCGGCGCCCTCCGGCAGGGCAGAGCAGGGCACAGCGGGGCAAAGCAGGGCACGGCAGAGCCGCCCGAGCCCGCAGCAGGCGGGTCCGGCTGCCCTCACCGAGCGGGCCGGCCCGGCGCCCCCCGGCCCGCGCCCCGCCGCCGCCGCACCATAGAGCCGCTGCTGCCGCTGCTGCCGCTGCCGCCGCCGCGCTCCGGGGCGGGCCGCGCGCGGAAGTGACGCGCGGGTGACGATGGACGGCGGGGCCGCGCCGGCCGGTGTGAGGGCCGGTGTGAGAGCCGGTGTGAGGGCCGGTGTCGGTGTGCGGTGTCGGCGCCGGGGCCGGTGTCCGGTGTCAGGGCCGGTGTCGGGGCCGGTATCGGTGTCGGGCGCTTCTCCCCGCCGCTCCCCGGGATCCCTGACGCCCGGAGCGATCGGAAGCCGCCTGCCCCGGGAGCAGCCGCGGGGCCCGGGGCTGAGCCTGGATGTGTGCGGGTTCAGCCCCGCGCAGACCTCGCTGTGGAGCAGGGCCTGACAAAGCCGGGGGACAGCGGCTGCCGGGCGGGAGCAGCGCGGCGCAGCCCAGGGAGCGCTGCTGCCACGGCAGAAAACAACTAAAATCACCGCCGGGGATTTCTTAGGGACACCCTTGCTCTTGTATTTCATAGATTGGTATTTTCCACAAACCGTGCCCACTTGACACTACTTGTAGCTTTTGTTCTTGGGAAATGAATAACTAGCTTTTGTGTCTGTCTCCGGATCTCCCCCAACAGTCTGCAAGAGCGGTAATAACTTCACCCAGAATTATAGAATATTCTGTGTTGGAAAGGACCCAGAGGGGTCATTATGTCCGCCTCTTAAGTGAGTGGTCCATACAGGGATCAAACTGCCACCTTGGTGTTATCAGCACCCTGCTCTAAGCAACTCGCAAGTATAGATATTCTATAATGAAAAATCACTGGTTTATGGTATGGTAGGATTTGTGTCTTTTTCCTCTTTTACCTATAAAGATCTTTTCTGTGAAATGCAGGTGGAACCATAGAAAGAAACTAATGAAGGACCAGTCAGAAAGTTTTTTTAATGCAGTATTTTAATACATCCCCAAACCTTTAAATTAAATTCAGACAGTCTCCCTAATGGTCTTCAGAAAGAGATTGAGGCAAAAAAAGGGGGGCTTTTGAGGTAATATGTCAACCTTAACACAAACATTTCTAACAGCAAGACTGTTTAAGTTCATTTGCATTTTCATATGCATATTCTAATTAACTTTTGCTCACAATGATGTCACTATTCCATCATCAAATAAAAAATGTACCCATTTTCTGGTTTTTTAAAGAATCAACAAGAGGAAGAGGTTAATTAACTCAAGCAGACTCAACTCAAATTCTTAATTCCAACTGGTTAGTAATTTTACTTAAAAGTTTCTTTTGGCAGGGAGGAAAACCCACTTTTGTTGGAAGTTTCACTGGGAAAGACTTCTCAGTTTCCAGATGGAATTTCTAGTAGGAACAAGTGAGATAATGACTCTGAAATAGTCTCACTTGAGATGTGGGAGTTTCAGATTTGTGCTTCTGCTTTGCCTGTTCCAGGCCTTCCCACGTGTTGCAGAAATAGACTAAGGATTGGAATAGAAAACTGGTATCTAGTTTTCTAGACAAATTAAAATTTAACTGTTTGTCAACCCAAATGTTCCAAAAAAGAGAATGATAGAAAACTTTTCCTGTTCGTTTTCTTCTGCAAAATGTTCTCTGTTTCACAGTAACTATTTCCCAAGTGCCTGTGTATATAAAACTATTAACACCACATAATCATTTTCATGATTCATTTTCATTTTATTTTGCAGCAACTGTGTTCAGAAACCTTTAATGCAACACCGTCGCATATGTATTTTGGATTTTATTGATGCAACTAATTTAAGCAGTTACATATATTGTAACTGTGCCCTACCCTAGACATGTGAGTGAAAATGGAGTTAAGTTAGCTTGAATTGTATAGCAAATAGGATGTTTTAAACCATCAGCTTTGGCAGTGCCACATGACTTCAGGGATGACAACATGAAAAGAAAACACTTAATAGGTAACCTCTTAGAGACTCTCTGTCCTCATTAAGTAAACGAGACCAGAAAGAGCAGAGCCTTGGCCATTACAATGAAGAAATTGAATGTAGCAGACTGTTCTGTTCAACAGAGGCTCATCTTACCAATGTATGAGCTGTTCTTGACAACTCTTCTGGTCTTAGTTATTCAGTAAAAGGTGAGCTGGCAAATCTTGGTGCACTGGTTTTGTGTGTTAGTCCTCCCAGCTACATATCCTTCCTCAGTGCTAGAAGTTTCTGTTCTGTAGAAGTGGCAAAGCTGCAGTGTAAACCCCAACATTTTAAGACAGTTTAAGCAGTTCCTGTGGTGGCTCCTGGAACCTGGCTGCTCGCGTCTGTGTGTCCTCACTTCTACTGGTACAAGTGGTGAAACTCTTGAAACTCAGAGTGAGTTAAATCAGCCAGAGAAAACAGAAACATTAAAAATGGGTGAACTGGAACACAGCTGGGAGCACTTTTCTAGGCAGCAAGGCTTGCTTAACTGGTTCCCATCTTTGGCTGCTCCTTCTGACTCCCACACTGTTCACTGCCCCCTCGCTGTCATATGGATGTCTGTGCAAGTTGAGATCATGGAAGCAGTCTCAGTTACACATACAAATATATCCAAATCCCTCCCAATATGCACTGTTAATTCTGACCCATTTCAGGGACTCAGTTCATTGTCTGGCCCCTGAACAATCATGCTGGTAACAATACCGAGGGAGTTGTGAGGTGGGTGAAAGGACAGGAGATGGCACCACTTTAGCCACTTGAAGAAAAATAACCTGACATTACATGCTCAGGAAAACAGCCACACTGTAAAGTGGCAAGGGAGCTCAGATAAAGCTTCATGCTGTCTATTTTTGGACTTCATTAAGAGAATGGCAATAAGCAACCTCCACCCAAGGCGGGTTTACCACAGAGGACTCCCCTGCCGGGGGCCCGTTCCAAGAAGGGGCTCACTCCATGTCCTGCAGCACTGCCCTGATGCCTAATCCGCTATCAGCCCTTGACCAGAAAAGGAGCGCCCTTCTCCAAAATCCTGCCCTTCTCTACAATTCTCGTTTTCACTTCCTCCAACCACGTAAAAAAACAAGCTATGTACCTTTTTCTGACAGGCATGGCTTCCCAGAAATGTTTATGGCTTAGCGAACTGACCAAATACAGTAATAGAATTTGGCCACAGGTACAAACTGATGCGTAACACGTGTAGGCTGAAACTCAGAAGACAATTTCTAGTAGTCAGACCAATGAGGAGCAGGAATTATCTCTCACTAAATTTGATAAAATATAATTACTCTTATGTTAGAGCGCAGTTATGAAATGAATTATACAACAGCAGGGTTTCTGAAGTTTGTTTCTCCTTACATTCCTTTAAGGATTGTTCAGAAAGGCATATGAAACTTCCTACAACTCTGCCTTAACAGAGTTAGTTAAACCATGTAAAGAGCTGTGCCGTGACAGAAGAGAAAGAGAAAAGCAACACAATGCAAACTTCTGTCTTTCAAAATCTGAAGCCAGAGCACGGAACCATGCAGTTCAGGTTTCCAGCGTATGAACACAGCTTCCTGTCTATCACAGACCACCGTACCTGCATTGTATGGCTTTGGCAGTTCCTAGCCTCTACCTCACACGGCATTTATGCACTGAACACAAACGCACGGAGGGACGGGAACAGCCCCTCAGGCCGCCCCTCAGGCCGCGCGGGTGCCCCGGGCGGGCCCCTCCGCTCCCCGAGCCCCGCAGCGCGGAGCCCCGGTCCGCGGGCGCGGCGAGGCGGCGGCAACGGGACTCGAACCCGCGGCCGTCCCGGGCGGGCGGCGCAGGCGCGGTGGCGGCGGGGTCCGCGGGCGCGCAGGGCACGCGACTCGCACCAACCGCCGCCGTGCGCGGGGCGGCCCCGGGAGCGCGCAGGGATCGCGAGGGCGGCGCGCTGCGCGCCCGCGGCGGAGCGCGGGGATGTGACGCGCATGGCGGCGGCCGCGCTCCCCCTGCGCCGGCAGGGAGGCGGCCCCGCGCCGGGCGCCGCCTGCCCGGCCGCGGCGTGAGCGGGGCTGCGCCGGCTGAGCGCTGCGCGGGGTGACCGGGGCTCCGGCGGTGACAGCGCCTCGCGGCGCGGTGCCCGGCGCGGAGGCGGCGCTGTGGGCCGGCGGTGCGGGGGCGCTCCGCGGCGGAGCCCCGCGCCGCGTTCCGTGCGGCCTGCGCGGGGCCCGGCGGGGCGATGTAGGGGACATGCCCTGACGGGACGACGAGCGGTGGGGGCGCCGCCTGCGAGGGCACAGCTGCGCCAGCGGAGCGGCCCGCGGCCGCTCGGCCGCGCCCGGCGAGGCCCCCGAGCGCCGCCGCTATGGCTGGGGCCGGGCTCTGGACGAGCATCAAGTCCCTGCTGGGGAGGAGAGAGGACCCGCTGTTCCTGAACGACTCCAGTGCCTTTGACTTCACGGACGAGGTGGGGGACGAGGACTTCCCCAGGTTTAACAAGCTGCGCGTGGTGGTTGCGGACGACGGTTCGGAGGCGGCCCCGGAGACGCCGGTGAACGGGGCGTCCCCGGGGCTGCCGTCCGACGACGAGTCCCTGCTGGAGCGGGACATCGCCCTGCGCGGCGCCCGCGCCGGCCGGCCGGACCCCTGCAGCGGCTGCAGCAGCCGGCGGGAGCGCTCCAAGCAGAGGAAGGTGAAGAAGCGGCTGACGCTCGCTGCCCTCCTCTACCTGCTCTTCATGACCGGGGAGCTCATAGGTGAGTCGGAGGCCTTCTGTGCCGTCCCTCACAGCTTGTTAGGCTGCTCTGGCCTTGGCTTTGAATGTTTTTTGAGAAAAACCATCACTCCTTTAGAGAGACCAGAGAGATGAGCTGCACGTGCAGGGAGTGAGAGGGAGTAAAGTCCACCTGTATTTTCCATGAAAGAATTTGCAACTTCCCTTACCTGAATCTCAACAGTTCCCCGAAATGGCATAAAATATACAAATTTTTCTTTGTGAAACAGATTTTTTTTTATTTCTTCTTGTGAGTTTTAAGGTGTTTTTAACAGAGAAGTGAAATGAACAGTTTCATTTGCAGTATTTTTTAATCAAGGGCTATAAAATTTTGCTGTGTTTGCAACAAGAGAAAAAGAGGAAAATACAGTTTCAAATGTGACATTTACCATAATAATGAAAGTAATACTGGGGAGTATTTGTCCTTTTTCACCAGATACAGCAATACAAACTATTACTTAGTACTGAAAAGACAAGTCCTGAGCGATCAGTGGCAATCCAGTGCAGACATCACTCTCTTGAGGACTTCTTGATGTCCTGCTGTGCTCTGGACTACCATGTGCTCCATCCAGACATAAATCATATGAGCACAGTCACTTAAAGTGATGGTTAATTTAACATTTCCTGCTACAACAGATAATAATACCAAGTAGTTGCATTAAATTGTTTGTGGTTTTTGTTTGTTAGAAGTATAGTGGGGTTTTACCCAAAAATGTGTTCCTATCTAAGCACCTGATTGTTGGTCAAAAGGATGAACCCACTGCTCAATTTCAGCTTTTATTGCTCCCTCCTAATGGCTGTGCTGTGCAGGATGAGGAGAACCTGTGCATTATACACCAGTCAGTACTGAACAACTGTGCTTTATCAAATAGACTTGAAATAAAATGTGAGTGTCCCTGAGATGCATAGATTAGCTGTTAAATGTTATGCCTTTGCCATTGTCTAATACTTTTTACAAAGCTCAGTATTTGTCTTTTAATCTCTGTTCACTTACTATGTCCTGTTATTATCTGTGTTTTGGATATATCCATGCCATGCAGTGCAAGCGTCTGCTGGGTGGAATTGGAACAAAGATATTAACCTTTGATCTCAGCCTCCTGAAAAATCCTTTAATGTTCTCATCCACTGTCCCCTGATTCGGAATTATGGGGAGCACTACTCTGTGCCAGTACATTGATACGTATGGTGAGCCAGGTCTCTCCAAAGCAGTTAATTGCTTTTAAATGTCTTAAATGTCAACATTCAACTCTGAATCAGAGCTAATCAGATTAATTAATTGCCATAATTCAAACACACACACAAAAAAATCAAATCATAAAACTTCAGTGAAGAACAGTAGCATGGGACCTACATCCTCCTCCTGACTTCTGCAATTTGAGTCAGTTGAGTCCTCGTGTGAAGTGAGCTCATGCTCTTGGATGCTTTAGCCAGGACAGCTGTGAATTTTGTTTTTAAGGCAAACTTGTGCAAGATGATTTGGGAACAAAATAATTGCTAGAGGATAACTGATGCAGTTTGAACCACAGATGTAGGGGACAAAGCCCCTAGAAGAAACGTTCCATTCTTCAGAGAGAGACCAGAATATTGACTGTGTCTGCACTAGTTTTATTTGGGGCCTTATTTCAGGAATGTGGGTTAATGGGAAAAAGTGCTTTTGCCTTTCAGCATGTCTCGGTGTGTGGCTGGTCATTAATAACACAGCCACAATACATCAGCTTATGGCCAAGGCCCTGTGTGTCAAACCTGTTGTGGGGATTTCGCTGAATGCCTCCATTTACCCCTGGCTCTGTGTTTTTTCTCGGGTTGAGATTTTGGTTCAGCATGAACTCAGGTAAATTTGATAAACAATAGTGTTATTATGTAGGCTTAGACATCCTTTAACATGAGAGTGATGTTAGTTGATTGTATCAGAGTTCTGATATACACTGAATTTGGTTCATCTGAAGGGCCTCTTACTGAATAATGCCTGAGCTGTTGGCAGGTTGATGCTCAAGTCACTGGGACCGTTTCTGTTTGGGGGTTTGAATCCAATTCATGCTGTTGGAGACCTCTCCATAGCTAGTGCAGGGAGAGCTCTAGAAATAAGAGATGTTGAGAGTAAAAATACTGTGATCACTGTCACATCATCTGGTGTTCTTCCCGTACAGTCAGGACTTGAGCAGGCTGGATTTGTCTGTACAGAGTTAGTGCTGTACTGTGGACTCATCCTCCTCAGGTCTGGGTGTGCTGTTTCCAGCCCTATTTCGTTCTTTGGGCACAGAATCAGAGAGCACTGAGGGCCAGACCATCAAATATTTAGGCATCCATCTTCCACAGAGAATAAACAGAGGGTTTGGATATCTCTGTAATTCTGTGGATCTCGACCTGAATGACTTGTCACAGGGAAAGTAATCATCAGCAGGAAGAGTAATCAGAGATACAGCCCCCAAGTCCTGGATCAGTGTCCCACCTGTTTAATTTATTTCACTCCAACCCTGTACTGTATTGTCTTTGGTTGGTTTCAAATTTACAAACTTTATGAATTGATCTGAAGTTCAGGTATTTGGGAAACTCTGATCATATAGGATATTTTAACTGACTTCCTCCTATGATCTTTGGTGTATTTGAGTTTCAGAGAAAAAGGCAGAAGACTCTATCAGACAATTATTTTTTCAGTAAAAATCATTCTGGTGTCTGTTACTGATGTCAAGATGAAGGAAATCTTGTTTCAGCAGCTTTTTTTGTGCAATCTTGATTGGCATATTTTTTCCAAACTCATTACTTCAGCCTATCTCAGTGTTTGTTGTTTAATTTGATGAACAGTCAGATAACAATTCACACTTTGGGGAAACCATTGTGCATCAAGAAAAGAAAAACTTATTGCAAGTCCTAGTTATCTTTTCTGACAGGGTTTTGATGTTTTCAGCTATGTTTAGAGATTTCTAATTGATCATCCATGAGGAGAACTGCTGTCCTTCATGGGTCACTGAAAACAGTGGTGAGCCATCAAGCTGTCTATTTGTAAAGGTTATAGATGTCTTTTTTCCCAAGTTGCCAATTGTATTTAAACAGCCCCTAGGCAATACCTTCAACCAAGCAATGAACCAATACCTTTAGAAACAGAGAACCTTTGACTTCAGGATTTTGTAAATGGCAGATATGTTTTCTTAATCCACATACTGCATTATGTTTAGCTTTAGTATCTGAATTCTTTCCTTAAAATTTTATTTTGAAAGTCTTTAAAAGTGAGAGGCTAACTGAAATGGAATTGACTCTTCTTGGACTGAAGTGGTTCTCAAAACAATACATAAGAATCAACACACATATTCTAAATAATGATATATGTAAACTGCTAAACTAACTGTCCTTACATATAAATTATTGTTTCTTTGTTCATTATAAAAGAGGCTGAGTCGCACTTTCTACTTTTTTTTTTTTTTTTTTTTAATTACGGGAGAACACAAATTAATTCAGAAAGGAAAGGTGTAACTCATTTTACTCAAAAAGCTGCTGAATTGCTAAATCTTAAAAACTCCTTGTTTTTGAGCTGCAATGGCCTTTTGGAGATTTTCAGCCTCAGAAGAATTTGACAAAGAAAGTTCTGAACAATTGAAGAAAGGGGCTGGGGGAAAGGAGCAGTTTGAAGTGTGGTGCCTTTGGTGGCTGTGCACAGCACACACAGTCCTGCAGTACAGCCGTGCTCCGTGTTTGGCTGGGGAGGAGAGAGTGGTTCTGTGTGCAGGTGTGTACATAAGGACACTGCAGCCACACACACTCAGGTTTTATGACCTGTCTTAAAAGCAATCAGCCAGTTGTGAATTCCCCTTTTGCTATTTCCTCTGGTCAGCCTCTTCACTAAGACAATTTTGATTGTACACAAAAATTTCGTTATTTGAAATGTTAATTGGAGCCTGAAGCCTGCCAAATGGCACACCAGCTGCACGCTTTGCTCAGTACAATTTACAGGCTGCAAGGCAATCTCAAGGTAAAAAGAGAAACCAAATCATAGCTGAGCTGACACTGAAGAAGTGATCTTTTCTGAGATAATGGGTTTACCTTCAAGCATGTGGAAGACAACACAGCCCGTCCTTGATTCCCCTTTGTATAAGGGATACTTAAGTGAGAGGTGCATTGTTTAAATCTCTCACTCATCCAGTAGTAGCACTAGCAATTGAATTGGAACAAAGATATTAACCTTTGATCTCAGGTTATTTGTCTCAATGCAGCTCATTATTACAAGAAAAAAATATGGCAATAAATAACAAAGAAAAATGCTTTACAAGTGGAAGTCATTGTCTGCAATAGATATTGCCAGAACTTACATGCTCCTGCCAGGATGGGGAATAATTAAGGTTAAAAGATAATGTAATAAAAAGGGGACTGGGTAAATATCCTGGTCATTGAATATTTGGAGTTGTGTTCCTGTTCTGTAATGTCAGAGTGTTGAACAGATGTAGTTTAACAAAAGAATCAGTTGATTAAACACATGTGCAGCAATAAGTAGAGAAAAGATACAAAACTGTTTTGGACCTGATCTTGCAAACATTATGATGCAAGTAGTCTCACTTAGAATATCAGGAGTGAATCCTTTCTATGTTACTCTTAATAGAAAACTCACTTCACTGCACTTATAACTATGATAACTTTAAATTATATAATGCATGGCATTTTGCTTGTAATGGCAAACCCCCCTCCCTGTTTAGTGAGCATGAGAAGTGCTCTCATGTACTTATTGCACTATTCTGAAAAGAAATAACTGTAAGCTGTGCAAGAGGATATTATGTAAAATAATTAAAAATGTCACGTGTCCTGACTTTTCCTGTTATGTTTCCAGGTGGCTATGTTGCTAACAGCCTAGCAATTATGACAGATGCACTTCACATGCTAACTGACCTTAGTGGTATCATTTTGACCCTCCTTGCTCTCTGGTTGTCTGCAAAATCTCCGACAAAGAGATTCACTTTTGGATTCCATCGCTTAGGTATGTAGCTATCAGACTTCGCTATTAAAGAGTATTTTAAGCAACAACTGTAAAGAACAGCTAATTCTAGAAGAACAAGTAGCTAGAAAGAAAGTAGCAGCAAACCTAAGAGTTGCTTTAACTGACTCTCAATGTCCTTTCACTGGTCTTTGGGGATACACTGCATAGGTTGTATTGCCACAAGAGAATAGATTAAAAAAAACCAAAAAACCAAATTTGGCCAAAAGTTGGACAGCAGCATTTCATTCACTGGGAGCAGGGCGAGTCTCTCCATCTCTGTGGGACTGGCACTTAGCAGATTCAGAGTTAAATTCTGAGTGCTTGATTCATCTTCCATCTTGAAGGGGAGGGTTGGGGAATTGAATTCATGATGACATTGTTGGTGCAGGAGCTGTGCATGTCAGCCCTTTGTTGTTCACAACAGATTATTGCCAGTGCCCAGGATTTACAAAATCTTGTTGACTTCAGCAGAATTGTGATACTGGAAAAAGGTCCTATTCAATGGGAAAAATTACATTTTAATCCACAACTAAGAAGTTATGTAGAACATATTATTAGAGAGCTCTGCCCTGCCAGAAGTCGTATAAATCCGTATTCATATTGCATTCCCCAAACCACAGAAAGCTGAGGTCAAAAAGCCCCATGGTTTGCAAAATGCAGCAAGTTACTTAACCTCTGACCAGTTTAGGTGTCTCTAAGAAGAAGTGTAAACAGAATTATGGACTAACCCTTGGAAGAATATTTTCAGGATTTATTACTTCATGTTTGGAAATGTATTGATGATAAAGGGTGTTTTCATGTGGTTGCTAACTGGATATAATATACAGCTGCAGATCTTTAGACATTTTAGCAGAAACTCCAAAATATCTTGTTCATGAAATAGATAATTTTTAGTGTCCCAGTTATGTACCTGTTTTCTATAACTCTCTCTAGCACACATTTTTCAAGGAATTTCATTCTTGGGTAGTCACTATTTGCAATTCTTAGTTTGGCTGCTAGAACAGCAGTAGAATTCAACAACTCCATCACTCCTTGTCATTTGTCATCAGTTAGTCACTAGTGCATGAATGCATAACTCTGTACACTAGCTAAGCTCTTTGGTGCTCTAGCAAGAAAGCATTAGCAATGCCAGCATTTCCCATTACAAACTTTTCTTTCATGAAGTTTTAATTTTGTGACAGGAGCTCCTCTGATGCTGAAACCTGACCTTGCAGGTATGCCCCTGGCATCTGCTCATACTCTCCAGAAGGATGTTTGTTAGCATTTATACATACTTTAACTCTATTTCAAAATAATTTGGGTAGTTTATATGTCTTTGTAACTTTTCTAAAACCAAATAGCACACACCTTGAACATGCCATTGCCTAGCTTAAAACAGGGGTTTATCTTAGGAAAAAATAAAAGAAACTTACTTAACCATTAAAATCTTACTCAGTTCTTAAAATTTTCACTGACTTTTCAATTAATGTGAAAGAAGAAATCCCTGAGGATTCCTGCCACCTCATTTTCTCTATATTTTTTTCTTTCCAGTTTACTGCCAGGAAAAATACTAGCCAAATACTAGCCAGACTGATCCAGTGGTGGTCCATGGGCCATGAAATTAGTCTGTGCTGCCCTTCTCCCTATGAGCAGCCTCCCAATTCTGCAACAATTGCTCCTCCTTTTCTGCCCCCAGTGCCAGCAGGTGGTCAAAGGCTAGAGCAGGTTTTGGAGTGTCCTCAGCTGGAACACGTGAAACCCACCTGGACAAGCCCTGAGCAGCACACTGTAGCTAACCCTCCTTTGAGTAGGACTGCACAGTTTCCAGGAGTTCCCTTTTACTTCACGAAAATTAAAAAGAAGTAGTTTTTACTTTACAGCCTTTTTACTTTACTGCCTGCGTAGCAGCAGCGCAGCTCTCTGGAGGAGGATGAGGAGAGCCTGCGGCTGGGGAGAAGAGTTTCTGTGCAGGAAGGAAGAGGAGGCGAGTCAAGGCCTTGCTAGGGACCCCCAAAGTACAGAAGATGGGATGGTTCAAAATTACTACACACAGTCTTTCTAAAAATCACATTTGTGAAATTTATTTGCCTGATTTTAGGCACCCAGTCTGAATGCTGTGGCCTGAGGGCCCAGTTTCACACATCAGTGAGTGCTGGCAATGGAACAAAGCAGTTTCTAGGGGATATCCTTATTGTAACACATTTTTCCAAATAACCTATATCTGAGAAGCTTGTCAGCAAATCATAGTGGTTCAACAATAGCCTAAATTTCACAAAAGAGATGTTAAAAATGTCAGGATGTTAAAAGTAGGGTATAGATTGGGCATGTGTCACAGAAAAAGATGTGGAGCATTTGTTTAAAGCTGGGAATATGTGCAAGAACTGTCTCATCACTGACCTGCTCTGCATTAAGTTTTAAGATAATCCATACATTCAGTAGGCATGAAAACGTTCTAATGAACAACATTTCTGGTACTTGTTGTCATTTTTGTTTGCAGAATGATGAATTTTCAAACTTATTCCCATACATGTTGCTTTGTAAAAGCAACAGACCTATTAGTTGTCTAGTCAAATTCCAGAAGGAAGTTAGCACTAATTTTCATTTATTTGAATACATAATATATAAGTTCCATCTTCAGTTTTGTTCCAATGTCAGTTGTGAAAAGGAAGCTGACAGATTCAGGAATGGGTTAGAAAAGGGAAGACAAAATAATGGAAATTGCAGTCATGTCAAAAAAGAATTAAATTCTTGAAGCCAAAAATAGTTCAGTTTCACCACCAAGTGCAGCTACCTCCTTTTCAGCAAGACACTGAGCAGATCTAAGCATAGATAAGGATCCTGGCACTCGTCCATCGCTGCAGAGACAATGTTAGTAATGACAGAATTAGACAGTCCACCGAGACCATGCACACACAGTTCATTTCACAAGAAGTGAAAGATCTCAGCACAAATCTACAATGCTGACATGACAGTGACTGTGGAAGAAACTGCAAGGAAAATACTGCTTTCCATTGCAGAAAACATGGGTTTAAATTGTAAAAGCACACTATCTTATTTCTCCGGTAAATGGTAATGTGCTATGGCTTCACAAGTTTTTTAAAAAGCATTCTGGAAAACCTTCTAAGAAATGTATTGTGTATTTTTAAGATTGTTGCCCTGAATAATCTGCCAGCTTCGTAAAGATCACTCCCATTTCTGTCGATATTTCCAGGATTTTCAAGTTGCTCTGAAATCATCTCAGATTGTGGCAGTTGCCTTTCAGAGCCTTGTTACTGCCTGGTGATGCTGTTCCTCATCCAGGCATTGACACACTACCCAGCAGCTGAATGTGCTGGTGTGAGTTTCTTCTCCCATAATGATGTTAATAATTCAGTGCATGGATCAACTGATTTTGGTGACATTAAAATTCTAATATAGCTGCATGTTTGGGTTTTTTCTGTAATAATAAATAAAATTTAAACACTTCTGTGTTAGAAAAGAGATCTGCAGTAACCTAAGTTGTATTGCAGGCTGACACATCCAAAGCAGAGGGAGACAGAATTCTCAGATGAGTTTTCTTAGAGCTATGGTATAGCCAAAGGCAGAATTTTGCCTCTACTGGGGAATAAATCAGAGCAACATGTGTGGAACTAGGGGGAAGAACAACCATTACAATTCCAAGTAAATTAATTCCACCTCTGCTCTTTGAGTTCACAGAGGAAGGCTGAGATCCCAGTGATCCATCTGGCAAGTGACAGTAATGAGCATTATGCATAATGATTACAGATTACTCAGGCATGGCTGCAGATTTATGTGCAATGCAATGGAGTGAGCATTAAGGTTTTCCCAGGGCTTTTTGTAAAGCCCTGTATTAACTTGCTTATAAGTGAGACAGTCTTTAACTGGGCTAATGTTTTCTCTGCCAGCTGTGTTACTTTTTTTTAAAATTATTTTTAGAATATGAAGCTAGAGGGTAAAGTTACATTTATGTATGTTTTAAAGCAATCTGGTGGCCCATTTGGAAATGCAATTTTCTTTACAGTAGGACCTTTAAACTGTAGTTTGGACTCATCCTTCTCAGGTTTGCGTGCTATTACCCACACTATTTCATGACTTGGGTACTGAGGCAGCACAAAGGTCCTGACCTATAAAATACTCAACCCTGTTTACCTCTCATCTGAACAGCAGGAACCTCATAAGGAACTGTAACCACTTTCAACAGATGTGAATGGCAACAGAAAGTACAAGGAAATACTAGTCTTTGTTAGTGTTCTAATTTTTGTCTTTATTTAGATATGTTTCCTTTTGAAAATCCCTGCTGATTGGATAAGATTCCAATGCCAAAATAATGGTCATAATGCTCTTACTTTTGTGAAATCATAATATTTGGTAAATATTAGATAATGTTAGGACAGCATATCACAGCATTACAGAAACATTAAGCAAGCCTTTGTAGCTGAAATCTGCCTCAGCTAACATTTAGGAACACATCTGTTAAGGAGCTTAAGAGTATCATGTGTGACAAGTTTGTACTGTTTGGTTTCTTTATCTTTTTGTAATTTCTTCTCCATCCTAAATACAAAAGGATATATAAAAATAATTTCTAAAACCGGCTTAATACTCTGGACACTTAAAATCAAGGTTTCCCTTATTTGTGAGTAGGCTGGTAATGTTTGAGATCACCTGTCCTCCTCACCCCTGGACAGGGCCTTCGCCTGCAGCTTCTCAGGAAAATGTTCTGGGTTTTCTGAAAAAGTCAGAATCATCACCTGTGCAGAACTTCTCAGAGATAACATAATTTGAGGTATATACTGATGACAGGGGCATGTGAAGGAGTGGACTAGAACAAACTCCACTGGTTAATCCTATTTTACAAGTTTTATGTGCCACACAATTTGTTAGTTTATATTATGGTATTATATATTAGTTATGATATGTATGGATAAAGTAGGTAAAACAAGGCCTGTCCACACTCTAATTTGGAAATAGAAATGGATCTGAGACACATGTTTATAATGTTTTTTCCTTTCTATTTGCAGAAGTACTGTCAGCCATCATTAGTGTACTGCTGGTCTATATCCTTATGGCTTTCCTCCTGTATGAGGCTGTTCAGAGAACTATCCATATGGACTATGAAATAAATGGTGACATCATGCTCATCACAGCAGCTGTCGGTGTTGCCGTTAACCTAATGTAAGATCTCTCTCTCCATCAACACTCATAAATTAATTTCTCAATAAGCTGCCAATTCATTCATGGCCTGTAACTTTATCATGGCATGTAATTTTGCTGGACCTCTTAATTTTCATTTGACTAGAAATTGCACTGAATATTACTACTTGAATTATTTGGTTTAAAATGAAAAATACTCAACAAATCCTCCCCATCCAACAAACCCTGAAGCCTGTTTCTTGAAGCATTTCTCTTCTTCCACTTTCAGAATGGGGTTTTTGCTGAATCAATCTGGCCACCTCCACTCCCACTCGCACTCCCACCCTCACTCTCACGTACCTCAGAGCTCTCCAAGCACAGCCCAGGGCAGCAGCCACGGGCACAGCAGCCTGGCTGTGAGAGCAGCGTTTGTCCACGCCCTGGGGGACCTGGTACAGAGCATCGGGGTGCTCGTGGCTGCCTACATCATCCGCTTTAAGGTAGGGAAGGGCTCTCCTGGGGGCACGGGGGGCCCTGGCATTTCAACTCGGGGATTAAAGTCAAAAGGGGCCTGCTTTTATAAATTACTAAAAATATGTTTTTAATTATATTTTATGATAAACTTCATACATCATGCAAAGTAAGCAAAACTGTCTCTACTACATATTTTGTAACTATTTAAACAACAACAACAACAAAATTAATGAAATTTGGAACTAGAAATAACTGTGTTTTCTGAGTCACATTTTTGTAAGTGATCTTGTTTTCAATACATCCTTTGACATTGTAAAATTTCCCTTTGCAGCCAGAATACAAGATTGCTGATCCTATATGTACATATGTATTTTCCATACTGGTGGTTTTTACAACAGTTCGAATTCTGTGTGACACGGGAGTTATTATTCTGGAAGGTAAGACCTGTGCCCAGTCTGCAGTACTTCACATGGAAAATACCAGTTTTCTTGACATCATGATCCCCATCTCTGTGTGGGTTGTGTCTAGAGACCTGTCTGTCTTGGTGCTGCTTTAGTGTAGTGGTTCTTTATGGCTTCTCTAAACTGCAGCAGTTTTTAGGTGTCTTTGACTGTGGCCAGAACAACACAAGTCCTATGTCTGCACACTTTTTACCATCAGGAGATGTAGAAGTGAAATGTACAGAACTTTCTTATGTGTCTGCAGTGACTCTCAGCTAAATCAACACATTTGCCCAGACTCCGTTTTTGACCCATGTTGATCATCTCAAAGTTTGATTTTGCCCTTTGTACAGATAAAGGATGGTGGTGGTAAGTTAGAGATGTGCTGTTGGAAATACCAAAGGGACTTGATCTCTGACTTGCAGAGATGACACGCTAAAACACAGTCCACTGCACATGGACTGTGCATGCTACATTGCATGCACATGCAGTGCTACATTACTGTAGCCTGTGAACATGATCCCAGGTACCAGAAGAGCAGTTTCAGGAGACAGGCCCTAGCATTTTATTTTTAACAGATTTTGACTTTAGAGTCCAGCCTAAGCAGTCGCTAGGGGTTAGAGGCTGCAGTAAAGTTGTCAACAAAAGCACATCATTGCAAAGGATCTAATGTTGGCTGTTGCCAGAGTGTGCATTCTGGACAGGACAGATTCCATTTGAGACAGCTCTGCAACTCATGTTCAACTTCTGTTTCCTTACCAGATTTAACAGGCACATTTCCATATTATTTTCTGTTGGTAACATGGAAGTTACTAATCACTTCCAACAGCACAAATTCTAATTTTTTGACATTGACATCTGTTGTGAAATTTTAAAGGCTACTGAGACTTTGCAGAAGATAGAATTAATTTTATCTCATGTTTGGTATCACAGGAGTTCCAAGGCACTTAAATGTGGATCGCATCAAGGAAGACTTGATGAAAATTGAAGATGTTTATTCTATAGAAGATTTAAATGTTTGGTCTCTTACTGCAGGAAAAACAACTGCCATAGTCCACTTGCAACTAGGTAAGCTGCTGGATAGCAAAATTCTAAATTAAATCCAAGTTTAGGAAAAGCCCCCCACTTCCTCTTCATATTTTTGTTTAAGTTGAATCAAGAAATACCATTCTGGGGAAAGAAAATCTATTAACTCTGGTTTTGTAACAGCAAGGAATATAACACCTTGGCTAAGAAAGACATGGTGTAAAGGAAAATTGTGCTAATAAAATGTATTCATATCAAATTGTGCAATACAGATTCTTTGGGTAGGGGAAAAAACAACACAAAATTTCTCCTCAGAAATTTTCTTACATGTTTAGGGAAAGAAAGGGGGAAGTTCTAATGTGGAATGATCTAACATGAAAAGTAAATGTTTTGCCACAACATGTGCTGATTCAGACATCTAACTATACTACAAATATCAGTTCTTAGTAAGAAAGCTCAGGTTTTTGGAGGGAAAGTGTCAGACACACATAGAGTTCTATCAAGAGAGGTGTAAAATGATAAAAGAGAAAGTACACAGTGACCACAAGAACAATAAATGAGTGTGATGAAAAAATTATTCTCATTGGTGACACTGTGATAAATTTGAGAACTTTTGCATTGCCCAGGTTTCTTGAGTGAATTTATTAATTATTTTTTCAATTTTGCAGTTCCTGGTAGTTCATCTAAATGGGAGGACGTTCAGTCCAAGGCCCGACACCTGCTGCTGAACACGTTTGGAATGTACAAATGCTCTGTCCAGCTCCAGAGTTACAAACAGGAAATGAGCAAAACCTGCGCAAGTTGTCAGAGTTCCAGTGCCTAATTTCATATGTTTTGGGGACTGCTGCCTTATTCCTTACCTTGTGTAGTCAAAGACTGAGAGCAATAAATGCAAAATGAAAATTATCCAGTAGTAACCATTAATATGTGGATTTGTACCATGGGACGTGCAGCAGGGAGAACTGGTGCTGCAAGAAGTGCAGTGGTTGCCCTACAGAACATGTATTTCACTCTCTCCATTGTACTGGTTTATTCAATTTGTTACGATTTTGAGACAAAGCTGGTTTTGGATTATTGTTTACAAACTGGAACGTGGCTCTGCAGATACCTCACAAATTACAGTCCAATACTGTCCTTTTATCATCACATACCACAAAGTAGCTGCACTCCAAATGGAGGATCAAGTATTCAGTATTTCAGTCAAAAATCTCTAAAGCTGATCGTACCAGGGTTGCACAATGTATCACAATCCCCAGATTCATTATTCAGTATTTTTGCAATAGTGATTTTCATACAGTATCTCAAACTATTAACACATACATTAAGTTGAATTCTTGTTGAACACGTCTCTTCAGAGACATTGCAAAATTCAGAATTTACTGTACCCAGAACAGAAAGTTAGCTTTAATCTGGGCATGCAGAGATCCAGACAGGAAGATCCTTGCCCAGACTTCTGGTATTTAACTAGAGACCCAACACTGGACCCAAAGTATTTTAAGTGATCAGTTATCTTTAATGTATTTTAGAATAGGATTTATACTTTAGAAACAGGTTATTTATTTTACAAAGTTTTGACTTGTAAGATGAATTTACTATTAATAATCTTGAATGTCTAAACCATCATTTGATTCACGTTAAAAGGCCAGTTGATTAGCATGCATTCTAATTGTAATTAATAAATGTCCTGTAATTGATTAGTTTTCCTTGATTGTTTTGTTTTAAAAGAAAAGACAAATGATAGAAGTGATATTTGACATGGAAATACTCTCAAATGCAATCTTCAGATACGTGCATCTAACAGGAGAGTGGAGAGCAGAAGTTTTAGAGATGCCCAATTCCATCCATCACAATCTCTGACCTTTTCATGTTTGCTTTGAGCTCAGCATGGCAGCATCCTGACAGGAATGCCACTGCAATAGCACTTCCCACTACTTACCTTATGAATAGAGCAAAATCCAAGCAAGCTCAGTAACTTAATGGTGTTGGACAACAATATCATAACAACCTACAGTGGCAGAAAGGCCCTTCTGTATTTACAGAGAGGAGGCAGCCTGAAAAGACTCTGTATTCATCTGGACAGCTCAGAGTCCACAAAGTGGAACTGTTTGGCCTCATTGTGGAACCCCTGTATTTTGAATGTACACAAGATAATAAATCTTTACACTAAGCTATCATACACCTACGAGCCCAGATTTAACCAGTTTCTGATGTCACTGGCATTGAAGAAGCTAAGGGCAGCAAGATGAGCTACAAAGTTCAGAAGATGAGAGGAACTTGGCTTCAAATATTTTTTGTTTATTCTGTACTTTCATCTTACGCAGAACTTCCACTGACAAGAGAAGTAGTTCTCTGTGTGGATCAGAAAGGAAAACTTCTGCCCAGTTATGGTTATTGTGATGTTCAGCTGTGAATACTTCAGCTATTGTCTGTTTGAAACTCGCCAGGGTTTCACATTTTCATCACGCTGGTTTGTATCTGCATTTCGTGGTAACAATTTTGGCTTCTTTTCTTCCCTTTTTGGAGGTAGGGGTCACCTAATGAATTTTTATTGATGAAAGCTGACAGCACGTTGTGAATTTGGACAAAGTGCACATAACATTGGATTGTGTTCGTATCTGTTTGGGCAAGAAATGGGAACACTCGTACAGCGTGGGAGCACGTGCAGCTCCGTGGTGGGGAAGGCAATGCTGCAATACAAACACCATCAGTAATTAAGCCATATCACAGTTCATAGAAAATGTGCATCCCATCCTTACAAACCTACAGGCAAACCCCACAAACAACAGGTATTTTGCACATACTAATGCTCAAATGGGTTTTCATTAAATTGGGGTTTACAGTTGATGTAATTAGATGTTGAAGTTCAGTAGACAAGTATTGTATTTGCAGTTTTTTAATAATTTACTATATATTTGTTTAATTGAAGAAAAAAGGTGTGTTGTTTTATTGTGGGTTTTATTAAATAGATTATTAAAGTTCACATTGTCTTATATTTATTTGTATTTCTTCAAATTCCTACAGCAATCTGATTCTTAGGGCAGCTATGTCTGAACACAGCTTTTACTCAGTTTGCAGATGCTATACATAGAATTAATTGTCTCTGTCTTTAGTCAGAATAATTTAAGACTTGTGATTTCACATGCAATAATTGCACTTTAGAAAGTATAAGCTGACAAAGCGTGGAGAAGGATCACCATAAAGCAACTGGTAAACATTCCTGAAACCCTACATTCACCCTCGAGGGTTACCTTGTTACCAAGGTCTCTAGAATGGAAGTTCAGTGAAAAGGCAACTTTTCACTGAAACTGAAGACAAAACTTGTCACTGAAGACAAAATGAGAATAAAGAATAAAAGCATCAGTAAGTTTTTATAGATACTTCAAGATCATTTTCAGTATCTGCTTAGAGAAAAGGGACATTATTATAAATAAGGTCTTGTGTTTTTCCAAGCCAGATTATTTCATGTGGCTGAGATAGTTTACACACTCTTACACTATTCTTTTCCTTTTAACAAATCCTCTGCTTGAAATGAAAATACATATACTTGACAGGACTTCTTTCCAAGCCAAAAACTTCCAGGATCTGAGCAGGTTTCCAGAACCAGTGTCACTGATTTCCAGAGCTGTGCTGGAATGCCCTTGCTGACTGAATAGATGAAGTCCTGAGAAAATTCTACCACTTCTGAAAGTCCACACTGGCAGAAGGTTTTTCCTTTCTAAATCTGTGATTGTCACCCATCCTTTTCCGAAGCACAGATACAATTTTGATGACAACCTACTCATATGAGTCAATAAAACATTTTCATATGAGTAGACTGCAAACCCTCACATCCCACTCTTCCCTTCTGAAGTGTTCTTATCCTAAGAAGAAAATTATCAGAAACATATTTTGTTTCTGAATGTTTTCCTTGCTTAATTATGTGGTTTAGTTTTTGTTTTTAACTGTGTTGACATTTTGTCTTTTCAATACCAGCAGCATTTCTTTCTTCACCAGCAGAATTACCATTTAAAATGTCATACTTGAATCTGGTCTTCAATTATCTCACTACTGTACATATCTGCTATTTCTTGCAGAATCACTCCCAAGCAGCAGAATGACTCAGAAACGCAGAAGGCTGGCATTTAAAAGTAATTTTCTGACATAGAACCAAAAACCCCAGAAGACACCCATCAAGTAATGAGTGGCAAGGATTTTATTCAGGTATTTTAGTGGGATCTCATGAGGACACTGCACTGATGCTGCACAGGGCAGGGTTGTTAAAGCAGTATTTCTCTCTGCAAATAACCATAAGAGTGTAATAAACAAAGATGGCTAGTTGGGTAAAGACATGGTACATACTGCAGCAGCTTCCTAGTCCAATAAACTAATCCATTGCCAGAGAAGTCCCCCTGGGATCTCAAGGGAAGATGCCACTGCTCTCAACTTCCCTCTCTGTTTTCTTGCTATATTCTCTCCTCTCCACAGTTTCATTAATAATGTCCAACTCTGGGCACCTGCTGCTTACAGGGTCACCAGGAGCTTCTCTCACTGCACCAGGTGTGGAACACACCCCAACAACGGAGCTGTTCAAACACAGGCTTGCCTTTGTCGGAAGGTCATTTTCTCTTTGATCAATAGATTAAAAAAAACCCCACCTTCTAACCAAGTTGCCTCCCCTCTATAACAAATCGTGCTGGGCACTGACAGTCTGTGCTCTGGAGCTGGCAAATCCCCTACAGTTCTACTTTCCTTACTCCATTTTCCACACCTGAATGCCCTAGGAAGACCCTACATGCTCCTCCATTCTCTGAAATACCTGACACAAATTTGGAAGCTACTTGAATAAATATGGATCCTTTCCATTTACTGTTTTGCAGCCACCACAGCAATCTGCTCTTAAAGCACACATGTAGCTGCCTTCTGTGTGTACAGCTGTAAAATGATGATATCCTTATCATTATATTTGCTCTTTTGAGTATTTTTGCTCTTTTATCTCTCTTTTCCTTTTCTACATTGTTTTCTCTGGGTATTGCTCAGTTTGAAAGCGACCGGTGCTAAATATGCAGGATAAAATAACTGCTTTTATTACAGTTATGAAGCATTTACACCTTTTATGGCATCAATTTGTGTAGGGGGAAAAAAGCCATTTCATAAGCAAAAGTATAATTTTATCCTTAAGATGACTGCTTCCTGATTGCCTTCTTAATACACATGGTAAAAAGATATTTCTCCAGGACCATTATCAGCCAGTACATGAGGGTACATGAAGTCAGTCAGGGCTGTCTGTCCAGACTGTGTTTTGCATTGTTTTACATAGTAAACTAAGTACTGATACACACAGGGATTTTTAGTTCAGCTGATAAATAAATAAAAGGACCCAGATGGTAAGCAGACTAAAAATTTGCTTTTATCACAGGTGCATTAAGAGCACCCAAGTCCCTGCAATTTTTCTATTTTTTTTCCCAAAGCACATACAAAAAAATTATTTAATAAATCCTTAAATAAACTGATGAAACGTGAACTTATAAAACCAGTTACCTAAGTCTAGTATCTGGCCTTTTAATTGTAAAACAAAATTTTTGAGAAAACCACTGTAAACAAACAGTTTCATAGTTAAGATGATGCTCCACATTTCAATTATTCTGCACTTTTTTTTTTACAGAGTTCTCGTGTTCCTGTTTCCAAGCCCCCTGTGAGAACAAGTCTGACACACGGACAGACTCTCCCCACCGGGAGCCTTCCAGGCCATTCCCGGCTTTTCCAGACGATGGCGCACCGCTCCCACAGTTAACAGAGACTTGTGTGTGAGGAGAGCCGTGGAGACTTCCCCAGCAAGCAAATATATTGTATTACACATTCTAGAAATGTCTTGTTAGTAAGTAAAGAAACAACAACACAACTCCAAAACACCCCCCCACCACCCTAAAATAACCCCCCACCTAACCTTCTTATTTTTTCCTAAAAAAACCACAGGGGATTTAACTTTTTAATAGATGGAATAAGAAAAGGCACGAACCTATCACAGACTGGCTAATCCATTACTGAGAAGGAGTTTGGACACTTCTTGAAGGCATATATGGGTAAATACCATGAAATGCATGCTCCAGTGCTTTCCTCCAGTTACAAACATCTAAGAAAAAATATCATATGAGCAGAAATTAGTTGAGGATACAGATATCTGAAATGTAATTAGAACAGATTATATTCATTAATGTAAACAAGGTAAGTTATCACGCAAGCCCTTTGTTTCTATGAAAAGAAGTATTCCTTCTTTGGGGTGCTGAATTCATGTTTCCAGGACAACAGATGCTTCCCTCTGAAACACTCCTGACTGTGCTTTTTTCTGAAAAATCTGAGGATACTTTCCATCAAAAACATAAACTGAAATAATTTTGTTTCAAACCAGGCAGATACAATTATAAATGGTGAATATTGTTGTGTTTACGTGCTGCAATTGCTATAACAGTGGTTGTTTTGGATTTAGTGGAACAGACTTCAGGGAGAGAAAATACAGATGAGGAAGGCTGATGAACTCAGAACTAGAACATCCTTCCCGTAAAGTCTTCATTCATTTCTTCAAGCTGTTAAGCAATTCTGTATTTTCTAAGCTATTGCAGAAGAGACACACCTTAAACTGGAAATAGAAATTGCCCAAGCAGTTACACACTGGTTTCTTTCTATTTGCTTGAGACAGAACCTTGATGGAATAAATGAGGATGGTTTTCAAGCAACCTAGCTTCCTCAACTTGCCACAGAGCAAAGTTCAAGTCATATAAAAGAAAATTCAAAGGAAAGTAACTCTGCTTATCAAATGTTAAAGGTTCACAGGCAGTTAGCTGTAAATGAAGATGTGTTTTAGATATGCTCACTTGTAAATAGCTATGCAGGATATCTCATTACTTTAGCTCTATTAACTGTCTTGGTAAATGAAAGCAGAATATTTTTCTTCCACTGAATTACTACATCTGAGATTGCTCTGAGACGAGAATCAAGAGAAGAGCTAGGTCCTAATTTTAGCTGTCAGAGCTAGAAGGAAGCTGCTCACAGAGTTGGAGTATTA
The DNA here is from genome assembly GCF_021018805.1 of Prinia subflava. Classification (NCBI taxonomy): domain Eukaryota; kingdom Metazoa; phylum Chordata; class Aves; order Passeriformes; family Cisticolidae; genus Prinia; species Prinia subflava. The sequence continues at coordinate 10,053,712 of NC_086261.1, forward strand.
ACAAAATTAAACCCTACAAATCAGCTCACCACCTGCTATGGCAGTAGGGGTATTCTTTGTTTGCTTGTTTTTTTATTTTTAATGTTTATTTTTTAAGAGTTCATATTTTGTTTATGATACAAGGTGTGTTTGTGTACGAAAAAAGGAAGGAGGGAAGAAAACATAAAGCCAGGTCATGTGGGTAGTGCAGATAGCAACTGGGAAACGTTAGACTCCATTACACTACCATGGAACCAAGTGTGGAACATACTACTGTACCTGCAGCAAATTGTGGTGGTCAGAAATGAATTCAATACCAATTTCCTTTACAGACAAGACTGCAGCATTAATTCATCTGTTATGCAGTTTAGCTAAAACATCTGATGGTTTTACAGTCATTTTTCTCCTTAACAAAAATGTTTTACCTGTCTAGCCCATACCAAAAACCTTCATTACTGTATGAAAAAAAGAATATTGGAGTGTTGCCCCCATCTCCCTTCTTTGATGGGTTGCCATATTTTCTTTTATTAGTTTAGTGAAGAGGAAAAAAGCCCAGTAGATAAAGAACTTCATTTAGCTTTTGCTTTTTGAAACTGACTGTATTTTGTTTCAAGAAATGTACTGTAGCTATACTCTGTGCTGCAATACTCTGTGCTGCACTGTTCCTTAAGGAGTGCAGGTTATACCTGTGGCACTGCCACCCAGACAATTGTGAGGATTTCTAGAAGCAGATAGAAGGTCAAACACTCTGTTTTTTTACTGAGGGACTCCATCTATGATTTTGGTGGTAATTTTGTTTTCTGCAAAGGGTGTACACCTGTGCCCTTTACACCTACTGAGAAGTGACACTGTCACCAGTATATCCTCAAACACAAACTTCCCTGTAACACCCTTTTTGTGTAGTGGAAACAGTGCCTCTGTGAACTAATAAAAATACAGGAACTTGAGCAGAGACATGCTCTGTTCTTGAATGTTTTAATTTTTCTTCAGAAGAATTTTCAAAGAACACATACGAGTACATATACACAACCACTGCAATCTTTACTGTATGAATGCCATGCCTCCCTGAAATCAGTATAAAATATTAATCTAACTTCAAACTAATGTTTCTTCATCTACTTTGTAAAACATGCTATTGTAACATGGAAATTATGGCCAAGAGTTTGGCAATGAGGCAACGACTAGAACTGCAAGTCACTGTGACCAGGATTGTGCTGTGGATTTTTGCTTTATGGAGTAAGGTGGATACTGCAGTCTTGAAGATGAATTAAATTTTTCTGACCGCAGCATGTTTCATTCAAAGCATTTGCTGAGAAGAAAACTAAGCACAGTAATGGCAGCATAATGCTTACATATTTAATAATGCTAACAGCACGGGCAGCAGAGTGCTAACATTCTTCAAAAAACATTTAGGCTTTATTGAATTATAAAAAAAGTCATGGCAGAAGGGAAAGATGCATCATTAAATGAAACAGTTTTAACATCCTCAATTAAAAAAACCACGTTTCCCTTTGTTTTAATGCAGTGAATTGGTGATTTATTAGCAGTAGATGACTTGGCTTTTCTTTGGCACAGTGATAAGATTAGGGTGAAATCTGTCCCAGGCCCTGGGCTCCCTGTGCTGTGAGGGGCTCTCCCACGACCTGGGTGAGCCCTGAAGGGCAGCACCTACCCAGTAATGGCTCTGGCCAGAACATATATACAACAAAATTATCTACAAGTAAACGCTAATTAAACTAAAGCCCTTGTTCATCTGGGCAAGGTCCAGCATGAACAGGCACAGCCTGGTGAGGGTGTGTGATCTTTGGTCAGGGCGAGGCGCGCAGGCAGAGCTGCTGTGGATGCGCTGTCAGCTCCCGGCTGTGCAGGGGCCATTGCTGCCACGGCTGCTTCCAGGGGAGAGAGCTTTGGGCAAAGGAGCCACCTGCCCCTGCTCACAGCAGCACCCCAAGGGCAGCACTCACCAAATCCACCCCCAGTGCCCAGGGCCAAGCCAGCAGCATTGCTTTTATTTCCATTTCAGTTACACTTTTTATGGGATTTCATTGTCCGTGTGCTCCCGTAAGGCAGGGATGTGCTGGACAGCAAAGGCTTCAGACAGCAAATGAAAACCGTGCCGTGTTTGTTTAACCTGAAAGCTTTTTTGGGAAGTGTCCAACACCAAATATTGCCCTGATTCAGTGAAACATTCCCATTACTCTTGTTTGTTTTCCACAGCTAGTCCCAGGGACAGCCCTCCTCTGCACTAAGGCAGAGCACAGCTATGAACCATTTCCTGCAGCGGTTGCATCAGGCCCCTCTGCTGTGAGTTACCATTTCTGCAGGAAGCCACAGCTGAAGGAACCACACAGTGCAGAGCTGCACTAAGAGCACCCTGTGGCAGAGAAATGCAGGGGGTCAGAGGAGAAACAGTGACACTGCGGCTATCACAAGGAGAGAAACCAAAAAGCTCAACACAGCTCTCTGATAACCACACCACCAGAAGATCTGCAGTTTTAAGGCCTTGAGGTCCTACTGTAATAACAAAAATCAGTAATTCATTGTATATACACTGCAAAAAGCAATGTTTTATTCTGTTCTTCCAGAAAGCTGTTTACATATAGACTACATAGAAAAAGGTAGAGAAGCATGACCACAGATTCTAATGATGGATTTCTAATAGTGATTAGAACTATTAAAACACATTTCTAATGGTTTGTAACCTACACTGGAAACTCTAACAAGCTAGTAAGCGTTTTTATTAAACTTCGTTATTAATATGAAATTTGGAAGTGATATAGCTCCATGGAAATGTACTAGCTAGGGTGAGCAAAGATAGGGATTAAAAAAAGGGTTTAAAAAAGCCAAAACCAACCAAAAACCCTAAACCAAAACCAAGAACAGAATGGAGTAGGAGACTAATGAGAGCAAAGAAAATGGAAATAAATAAGGAAGTTATTAAATTATTTCAATAGCCTCTAAATTGTTCATGGAATAAAAACTCACGGGTTTGCATGACACAGATCAGAGAAGTGCTACTATTCTCATAAACATCAGCTCATAAAATTGAACCAGTTGAATCTTTACCGTTTGTAGAACAAGGAAATAATTTGTATTTTGCTTTATGGATTTATTGAGTAGCTGATTGGGGAGATACAGTAATTGCTCTTGGTGTATGCTACTTATAAGAAAAAACTCTCCATGCAGGAGACAGATTGTTAGGGACAGTCAGAGAAGACACAACATCCTAAGAACTTTAACAATATTCATAATCTTTTTGAACTGCCAAAAGAAGTTTTGATTTCTTACACTGTGTGCAAACCCTCCCCAAAAAATCTGTATTAATAAAGAAAAACAGAACAGCTTTACAAAGCAAAACAGTTTTATTACCAGAGCTGTTATGCTTCAGGACATGAGAAGAGAAGCAAAAACCTCTTTTGTATTTAAAACAGCAGTCACACTGCTTAATGTGCTACTGGAAACATCACTGAAATGTGGCTAGATACAAAAATTAACTAAAAATTATTTCCACTTATTTTCCCAATGTTGACAGATACTTAGGTCATAGTATTTGCAAGCAAAAAAAAGAATAAACTCAATGCATCAACTCAGAGCATGGCACTTTGTTTTTGCTACAGTCCAGTGGAAATATGGAAATACAGAGAAATATTTTAAAATATTTTCTGTTTTAAAATACTTAGAACTTGTATTCCTCGGAGCACTGTATTTTTGTGGTTCTATGCTATCCAATCTTCTTGTACTGTCATTCTTAAAATGCAAGCTAAGGACTTACTCTGAAGACTAGTAGCTCCTTTCACTCCAAAAGATAAATGCTGCTGAGTCATCCTTACTAGATAAACAAATATTTATGCAACATTTAGATTTTTTTTTCTCAGCTGAAGAAAACATAAAGCTTCTGCAGCCAAGCTACCCTGGAATTCAGGAGAGAGCTTTTCTAACTGAAGTTTGTCTTTGCCACAGCAGAATAACTAAAGCACTTGACTATTACTCATTTAAGGGGACTTTTCCCAATTAGCAGTTGTTTCACTTTTGCTTTCTTCCTCACAGAAAGGATTATGAATTTTGGACATCCACTGTAAAAGAAACTGGGGAATACACTGAGGAACTGCTTGGAAGAGGGCACATACAAAAGTATCTACAAAAAGGACTGTTCTGCCATTGTATGCATTTATTGTCTTATCATTTTACTGGGAACCTGCTTGTTACATTCTTTCCCTGGCCAACCCATAAGAAAACACACAGAAGCTTAAAGAGGAACTGTCTCTTCACAGAACCATTCCTAATTTTAATCTGCTGGTTTCTATTTGCTAAAAGAGATTCTCCTAATAGCATGTAGAAATCTTCAAAAATATTGTTAATTATACAAAACACTGAAACTTGCATTTGAACAACCTTTTGAACAAAAAGAATTAACACTGTGTAGTTGTGGATAATGCAAGTTTTCTAATTTTAGTGACTTTAAAAAAATTTCATCATGAACAATATTTAAATACAAAAGAGATTACCAATTTTCATTTCCCTTCTAGCCATGCTTGACTCTTAGGTTTTGAGGTTCTAAATCTGGAGTCTCAAATACACCCTTAAATAACCTATTGGACTCCTCAGGGGGTAATTTCAGTATTTGCAGCACAACATTAGTTTTGACTGAATCTGTCCCCACATCTAACACAGACAGGAATGCAAGGGCACTTTATGGCCACATATGCTGCCATACAAACACATCCTCTGGCTGTGGCTTTGGTCTCTGTGTAACATTGAAATACAGAATAGAAAGGAAGGAGAACAGGAATCCCAATTTAGAAAGACTTTTGGGCAATTTACACGAAATGTATAAATTTAGAATTTATTTTATTAAAAATGAATAAAATGGCAAAACGAATGTATTTTAAAACAAATCCTGAAATTCTACAAAAACTAAAGGCTTTTTCAATCCATAACTACCATCTGAATACTCAAAAATTTACACCAAATGCTTATTGAAAATGAGTATTTTTAGTCAGATTTTTGGACTATGTGGATGCTCTATGCCAGCTTCTAAAGCAACATGAAACTCCTCATCCAGAGTCCAAAAAAATGTAGGCAGACCCTAAAAATGTAGCAGAAGCATTTCCGCACACTGATTTCAGTAGTCAAGTTTGTGCAGAAGTGATTCCACTAGATTCATAGGGTACCTGTTTGAGGCAACAGAAACGTCTCACTTCGAAAGCTTTTTGACTTCTTCCAGCTCTTCTATAGGCTGCCACTTCTGATTGACTGTTACCAGCTGGAAGAAATGGAAAATATGAAAGTTAGTAAAATCCCAGTGAGCATTTACTCCACTCTCACAGCCCCCATATCAAACATCAACTTATTGGTGAAGAAATTCTAGTGGCTTTACATTTTCCTTTCAGAAATACACAGTAGATGATATAATAATTTGTTGAACAGAATCACTTGGATATTAATCAAGTAATGATGCCAAATAATTTTATTTTTCCTTATCCTAAGTGCTCTGTTAAATTAAGATATTTTTCCTTTGGGCTGCAGTACTCAAACATTCTTACTCAATTCTGGAATTCAGGAACAAGGCAAGGGTAAACAGCACTTCCTCTATACTCGAAGTTTCCACTGTTATGAATAGAATTGAGTAAATGGATGTTTGGGTGGGAATGGACATAGGACAACAACCAGAAGCAGAGTATGAATTTAAGATCAGACCTACAGTATAAGAGATGAACCCCTATCATTAGGTAACAGGGTGAAGACAGAAAGGAATAAATGAAGGATTTCTTTCCATTTTTAACTAGATATACATCAACTTTACACTGGTTTCCTCATTATTTTACTAGTTCTTACACATTAAAAGAAGCGACTCATTGTGTTGGAAATTTATGCTATTTATACATATATTATATGTACAAATTACCTTCTGAGGCTTGGAAGGGTCAACAGCTTCCCATGGTTCTGAACTGCCAATCTTGTGAATACTTTAAAAGAAGATAAAACAGGTATTATGTTTGAAGGTGTGTCCTTGCACACATTTTCATATGAGCAGCCTAGAGCTATTCACTTAAGTAAGGAGTTCCCTAAAACACAAGTTTACAGGTTTGGGCATTATATTTTGAAATTTGGATAGGAATAGATTTTAAAATCTGGATAGGAATCAATGATGGTTTGCTGTATTTGCAGCTTCTAAAGCACCAAGCAAGCCAGCACTGTTCACATTGCATTGTAAGGGAAGCAAGCTGAAAAATCAAAAATGAAAAAAGACACAAAGTAAGAGGACTTTTACCCTGACAGTTAAAATGCCTATTCCAATCACTTTAAAATAAATAAATAAACCCCCAAAAGCTTTATGAGCATAGGATTTGGCTGCAATTATCAGCCAAGCCTTTGGAATACTGTATTTTTTAAGTTAATGCTATCAAACACTGTTCTTTACAAGCTGATAGCCTGGTTGCAATATACAGGCATCTCATCTACCTATGTGATTATATTAAATTCTTGACTAGAACATTTAAAACTTCTTATACCTAAAACAAAGAAAAAACATAATTATTAAATCAAAAGTTAGGAAATAACTTGGACTACACTCCAAATTAATTAATTTCCTCACTATTTACAATCTGCAAATACTTTAATCATTACCAGTATTCCCAGCACTCTGGAATATGTATCTGGAGCATTTTGTGCGTGTGTGTGTAAAACATGATGGTCAAATACTCAGCTGAATAAAAAAAGTTAGGGTAAGCTCCAAGCAATAAGTTTTTGCTTACATCACATCAGATTTGTAGAATAGGGAATAGACACAAAAAGAGAACGCCCCAGCTGCTGCCATGGACAATATTCCGGCCAGGGGAATGAGCTGAAAGATAAAACAGAGAAAAGAGCTGGTCTTATGTCCCAGCTAGAGACTCAGGAGCAGGGGGAGCAAGGGTTACACAGACCTAGGGAGGGATTACCTGTTCCTGTACATCAGCTTAATATTACTCTTTACACCACTTCACTTTTAATATGTGAATTTCACTTTTACTTCTGCATTACCCTTCTCCACACCTCACTATTAATACATGAACCTTACGCGGGTCCCATTTCCTCGGGAAACCAAGTGGCAACCCCGGTGCAGCCGCCCGAGCCCTCCGCATCCCTCGCCGCGGGCGGGTACCACGGCCCCGACCCCTCAGACAAACTTACTTCTTTTCTCGTTCTAAGGGTGTGCCAGATGCCCCTGTTCATGCTGGCGGTGGCTGCGGAGCTGCTCAGGCGTGGGCGCTCAGCGATCCTCGAGTGAGGCGGGAGAGCCCCGGGCCGGGCCCGCCCCGCGCTCTTTGAGCCCCGCGGAGTGACCGGGCGGGACAGCGCCCCCCAGCGGGCGGAGCGGGCGGGACAGCGCCCCCCAGCGGGCGGAGCGGGCGGGACAGCGCCCCCCAGCGGGCGGAGCGGGACAGCGCCCCCCAGCGGGCGGGACAGCGCCCCCCGGCGGGCGGGACAGCGCCCCCCAGCGGGCGGGACAGCGCCCCCCAGCGGGCGGACCGGGTGGGACAGCGCCCCCCAGCGGGCGGACCGGGTGGGACAGCGCCCCCCAGCGGGCGGCACGGACAGCGCCCCCCAGCGGGCGGCACGGACAGCGCCCCCCGGCGGGCGGGACAGCGCCCCCCGGCGGACGGGACAGCGCCCCCCGGCGGGCGGGACAGCGCCCCCCAGCGGCGCAGGGCGGCAGGCGCAGGGTGGCGCCCGCGGGTGCCACGGGGCCAGAGCGGCCCAACAGAGCGGGATGCGCTCTGTCCCCGTGCCCTTCCCGCCTGCCTTCTCTGTCCGTGACTGCAGCACTCAAACCTGGCTTCTCCATTTCTCCTCTGTCTCGTCTGTCCCCTTCCCCAGGCAGCTGCCCAAAGAACAGGGTATCCAGGCAAACACCCAGGTGACGACAGAGCCTGTCTCTTCAGAGCTTGGAGGTGCTTATAGTGACCAAAGGAGGAGCCCAGTGTCACCATGTCCCCTTGTGCTGCAGCAAAAGCTCAACCAGGCCAAGGTTCTCTTGTGTTCCACAGCTCCTATCACTTCCCAGTATCCCCGAGAAAAATTATTCAGGGGCAGGGTAATGGAGCTGAGAGCAGGCAGCTCCTCTACCTTGTACCATGTAAAGGAGCACAATTGCACAGGAGCACAATTTCTCCCCTTCTCTCTTGCCCACTGGAAGGCAGGGAGAGGCAGGACAGGCTGCCTTTACTGCCTGTTCTGCTCCCTCCCTGCGGGAAGGAACGGACACGACAGGGCACAATCAGCTCAGCTGGTCCTTCCAGGGAACCAGGGTGCAAATTAAGCAGCAGCATCTTTGAGGCTGGAGGAGCTGGCAGCATTTTACTGTGACAACTTTCAGGTCCAGCAATTCCAGTGCAAACTCTCAAACACTGGAAAGTAAAACAGTTTTCATACTTTTTCTCAGCACTGCTGCTGAGAAACCTTCAGGTATTGGGGAAGGTCATGAGCACTGTCTCTTTGTTGCCACCAATAAAGCTACAGGATGGTCCTTTCTATAGATCAGTGATGAAAGCCACCAAGCAGTAGGGCAGTTATTTGTATCTGAACCTTTTCCTAGGTTACAATACAGAATGGGACTTCCTCCTATTTAATTTCCTGAATTTCCTTTTCTATTTCTTCTATATTTTCGCTTTCTTTTGGAGACTTCATAACATATTTTAAATTTTCTTATTATGCCATTTTTGTACTTAAAAGTAGGAAATCTACAGTAACACTAAGCTGTTCCACAGTGTTTTATCTAAGTATCTCAATTACTTGTTTCATCTGATGTAAACCTACCCAAAGCAAACAAGATCTTAATTTATTATTCATTATTGAAATTACAGCTCTTTTCACAAGTGACACTTTACTGTATTTCACAGTACTAGAGTACCACAGTAAGTATAGTATTAAAAAGCAGAAAGATGCAAACCTTTTCAAAATCTTTGTAATATATTTAAAAATACTTATTCCACTCCTTTTTAGATTTAAGAGGCTAATTCTCGATTAGAGAATTTTTCATAAAATTCCAAGTCTTTTATGTTTAAAGATGGTTTTACAGTCTTCAACGATTTCACAAAATGTTCCTGTTTTACAACAGTTGCTTCAAGTCCATTCTCTTGTAATGCCAACAAAGCAGCCTTTAAAAGAGAAAAAAAAAACACCAACTCCTTATCATGTTTTAAATTGTAAAGAATACTGTAAGTATTCTAAAATATTTTACAAGGAACAAAGCATTAGTTAAAGCATCTGAAAACAGCATTGTATAACTTACAGTTATTTAACAATAGATAAAGATTCAAGTAAGGTTACCACAACTTTTTCATTCACTTTTTCTGTCTGGAGTAGACAATACACCCTGTATCACTTATGTATTTGGATTTTCTTACTAGTCTTCTGTCTTTTGTACAACGCAACTCAAATTCTGGATCTTCTCTTTTTTTTTTCTCTCTAGCCTTGACAGTACCTGCTAATTTCAGCTTGCAGTACAAAGAATGCAATTCACCTAGGTGTGGGCATGGATTAGAGAGGACTACATGAAATAAAGGGTAGTACAGTTCTTTAACTTCTGGTAAATTATCACAGACAGACTTTATTCTTATTTGGCTCCCTTATTTAAAGAATTAACCCTTGTTCAGTTCTCCTGTTTTAATAATTTTCTTTAGATTTTCAATGCAAACTGGGAATGAACCTATACTAGAGATGGCTCAGTAACATCTATAGGTTAGCTCTCTTTTTAAATTCAAAATTGTTATTTAGAGGTTATTTCACAGATGAACCAGGAATATTTCTTACCTCCTTGCACAGATTTTCAATATCAGCTCCAGAGAAGAAGTCTGTTAGGACTGCCACATCTTGTAATGACACATCAGCATCTAATGGAATTTTTTCGGTGCAGATTTTCAAAATGGAAAGTCTTCCCTGTAAATTGGTGCATATTATGCAAGAAAACAAAACCAAACAAACCAAAAATTTATCTTCCTCCAAAGCAGTACCGAAGTTGAAAATAGAGCCAAGGAAAATCCAGAAAAGTACCAAAACTACCTGGTTTTGGTGGAAGAATAAAATGCTATTAATGGAGATAATGCACTCCTGGTTGTCTCAAATATATAAGGTCTGTTATTCACAGTCAATCCTTGCTTCATGAAAACACAGTATTTTAGGCTGAACAGGCCTGATTTGGCATGCTTTGGGTCAACTGTTTTTTGTGAAGCTCAGGACAAATAGCTACACTAGCCTTAGGAATAGTACACAAAAATTCTTTGAAGCAAGAACAGACAACTTATTTTAGTATTTCCTGAGCTGTAGCTTGATTTTGTAAATATACATTTTCTATTTCTAAATATACATTATCCATATGCAATACTACAACTACCTACACCAGTTGAAATGTTTTTGGTGTTTTAAATACAAATAATTTTACTTTAATTTTTTTATTGTACCTTGAATTTGGTGACTGATCTCCAGTGAAACATCCATCACTTGTTAAGTTTGTTACAGGAATATGCCCCCTTTGCTCTTAAAGTATGCTGGCAATTAATATCTCTCCCTTTAAAGCCACGTATGGATGTGTAATACCTTCAGGTCTGGAGGTGGAATGTAGATCATCTTGTCCAGCCTTCCAGGACGGAGCAGGGCATCATCCAGCATATCTGGTCTATTTGTTGCAGCAACTACCATGAAATCTTTGTTCAAAGTTTCCTGAAACTCTAGCTGAGTAAGAGATCACGTAAACAAATTAGTGCAACATGGCTGAGGTAGATATTATCAAAAGGTATTAGTTAACTACTAAAGAGAAGAGGGGAAGGGCAAAAAGATCATGTCATTTTACATGTAGTTGTTTTCACTTCAACATTAGTATTCTACATTTCTTGAGGTAAAAAGATGCCTTAGGGCAGGGCAGATTACATAACAAAGAAGAAATATAGTTAGTATCTGCCTTGGCAATAAATAAAGACTTCTCTTTGACCAGATTCTTTTTAGATGCAAAAAATTGTTCAGGAAGGAACTTGTTTAAGAGTAAAAATTGTACAATTAATTTAAAAAATTACTTTAGTGTCAAAAAATGATTTTTGTGACAGAAGGTGAACACCTGACTAGTAAGGCTCCTTAGCCTGTGTGGATATTTCGTTCAAACAAAGCCTCACTGAGGAACAGTGTCTATATACAGTATCTTCTAAAAACTAGTAGTTATGACAGAGTAAAAAAGCTTCTTGCACGTTTTTTAAGTTTGAGGATTTTTTAAACTTAAAATGTGAATGCCAACAGCTAAAATTTTTGAAACAACTGGACAGCACTTCTCATTCTTCCTATAAAGAAAAAGGAGCATAAATACCTTTCTTTCCTCGTCACTTTGCTCTTGGCACTGAGCCTCAAGCTGTAGCTTGCCTCCTCTTCTCTCTGTAACTTTGAGCCCAATCCCATCCAATTCATTGAGCAGAACAGAAAGAACCCTCTCTGAGACACCATGGCCAGCTCTGCAGTGTGCCCGAGATCCCAGCATAGAATCAATCTCATCCAGGAATATTATTGCTGGAGTATTTGCTCTTGCTTGGCGAAAAACCTTTTCAACAATAGTTAATAAAATAAAACATTAATGCCTGCATTCTATCAGGTAAGGTGAAAAAGAATCCCACTTACATATACTCTGTATTTTACTTAACTTTAAAGGTACATTAATGATTCTTAAGAGCTGTTCTGGCTTACATTTACTATTGGCAAATTCTGCTTCTCATATTCCTAAATGAACTGAAAACAAAAGGCTAGGAATTCTTCCAAAGTTTAACACTGGTATAATTTCAGGGATAGATTCTCACTATATCTACATGTGAATCTGTAAGCTATTTCTATTTCATAATCAGATGAGAGCTCTATCATCTTTTCAACAACAAACTTTAGGTCTAACTAATACTCTACAAAAATCAAGCAAAAATAGACTACAGAACCTTACACAAATTAAATACTGTACCTGAGACAAAATCTTCTCTGAATCTCCAAGGTAAGGGGAGAAGAGGTCGGCACCACTCACAGAGAGAAAGGAACAGTGACAACTGGTGGCCACAGCCCTCACCAGCGTGGTTTTGGCACAGCCCGATGGGCCATAGAGGAGAATCCCCTTGGGATGAGACAGCCCCATCCTGGCAAACGCCTCAGGAAACTTCATAGGCCACTCGATACTCTGTAAATCAAAAAGGGATGAAATTCTTAGTAACAGCAATCAGTAAAACTGCCAAGTACATAATTCCCTCTCCTTGATACAAACATTAATTGGAAATCAGAGAATACTGATTTAGTCTTTCTTTATATAATGCCCCCTGCTAAAATTTTCCATTTGAAACAGAACTAAGAGCAATCCTGAAGAGACAACAGCCAAGAGCCATGCCTGGATAAATATTCAGGAACAGACAAATTTTCTGGCTACAAGTTAAGTACTTTTCAGCAATTAAAAAATGCCTATTTTCCCATGATATTACTATGCTTGGTGGTGGTATCTTGTGACTGCAAGATTTCTAACTCAAGCATTCTAATAACACTGTAATAATGTTTAAAATACAATTTATAATCAGGTAATTTGCAAGAGAAATAATTTTCATAATGCAGCATACAAAATACCTTGGAGCATGTATTAGAAATTAACCATTTATCTAACTCAGGTTAATACATTACCTGTTTTAACTTTAATTTCACATCTTCAAGACCACCAATTTGCTCCCAAGTCACAGGTTTACACTCTGTTAGTCCAACTGCACTTCGAAAAGAGGATGGTTGAATTTTTTTAAAAGCTTCTTGGAAATCTCCCATGTTAATCATGGGTGCAGTTTCAGTTGAATCCTGAAAAAAAACCCCAAGATAGAGCATATTAACAACACTTTAATGCAATACTTAAACGCTGCATTAATATGCAAAGCACTTTACACAAGGCTAAATACAACTAATAAGGAAATAAATTTCTGACCTAATGAGCTTAAACACTGCAGACACAAAAATGAGAAGTAAAATAAAATATAGCCTCTTCAACAGCAAGTTTTTACACAGGAAGAAAAACAATTTTAACAAAAATTAACGTTTCAGAGAAAACTACTATTCCCTAAATTATAGGTCCATTAGGCAGTGATCTGCAAAATCAAATAGTTGTTTTCAGGGTTAACACACATCACACCCTACAGTCTTATGAATAGAAATAAAAAAATTGCAAAATCCATTTTCATTACACACTGAAGAATGTGCTAGACTTTATCTCAGGCTATCAAATGCCACTATTAAACCACAGATGCAGTAACAGGACTAAGGTGAGAACTGAAAGGATGAGCAAAAATATTCATAATATGCTTTGTGTGAGTCTTCAACTTGCTGAGCTTTATAAAGTAAAGTATTAATGAGAGAAGGGTAGTACAAATATTACTGGCATTGCTCTTGACTGATTTGCAAGCATACCCAAGAGCTGTGGGACACAGCCTGCATAGCAGCTTCTCTGCAGAGTGCTGTGAGGTCAGCTCCAACATACCCAGTGGTCATTTCTGCCAGCTTAGCCACATCAACCTCTGCAGAAATGGGCATATCAGATGTAAGCAACTGCAGGATGGATCTTCTCTGTGTGACTGTTGGGGTCCCAATAATAACCTAAACCAAACAGAATAAACAAAAATTTTAAGTAGATAATTTGCCATACTCATTTATTTTATAAACCTAGGTAAGCAATTTTGTCTCTGCTTTATCCTGGCTACTGAAAATTTATGTATACTTATATCCCAGCTAAAGAGTTTTACAGAAAACCTATTAGCAGCACTATACAAATGACAAATATTTAAAATACCATTTAATTCCCAAGTGAACAGTGTTTGTATAAACAGTTGCTCATAAGACACTATCAGATAGTGTTTATTAAGTCCTGTAATACTGAAGTAATAATTTCCTTACGTCACAAGCACTAAATTAGACTAATATGATAGGAAAAAATAAAATAGATAAACGTTCATACATCATCGAAAACCTGGTAAAACATCACCATAAAAATACATCTCAACAATCAATAAATCTCAGAAAATAATGAAAATTATAATTATGAAAGCAACAAAGAGCTTGATTAAACTGGTGACCTAGGAGTGGGTTTAGCCAGGAAAATAAACAATACAAGCACAAGCACTGTGTGTTGCATAACTGTATGTGCTTTTCTTCTTTGGTCTACTAGGCTAATGGAAGTTTTCCAGAGTAGACCCAACCTCTGTTACTGAAATTTGAACATAACAGGTTATTAGTTCTCTATCACAATAAATTTTATCATGAAACATGACTAGAAGACATTACAACACAATTACCAGCCCCCTTCCACCTCAATAAGGAAAGAAAAGCGTGATTGTATGAGTACCAGGGTTTATTTACCTCTCTGTCAAACCTGCCAGGTCTTCTCAGCGCAGGGTCTAAGGCATCCGGCCTGTTGGTCGCTGCCACAATGACCATCTTACCCTCACTGCCTACACCGTCCAGCAGGGTCAGCAGCTGAGCAACAACGCGATCCTCAGGAGCACTGTTGGAACCTCCTCGCTTTGGGCACAGAGAATCAATCTCATCAAAAAACAGAATGGTTGGGCCCTCGTTCGACATCTCTCTGCCCTTTTCAAAGACTCTTCGTAAATTCTCTTCACTTTCTCCTGGTCTGGAACCATGGAGGGCAGGGCCACTGACGCCGAACAGATACGCACCCAGCTCTTTTGCCACTGCCTTTACCACGAGAGTTTTCCCTACTCCTGGGGGCCCAATTAGTAGCACTCCATTAGGGACAGAGAGGCCCAGCTTCTTGAAGGTTTTGGGGAAGCGGAAAGGCAGATCAATAATTTCTTTCAAAGACTTCCCCACATCATCCAGTCCTGCAATTGAAGTTTTTGCAGTGTCTTCTGATAGATGTCTGTACCATTCTAAAGTGATCACCTCCTTAATTTTTATGCTTGTTTGGGGAGTTATCAATCCAGCTCCCTCGTTCAAAGGAGATGCAGACAGTATTTCAATATACACCACGGGATTTTCGGGACTTGGGGCAACAGTGACAACATAACGAGGCAAAACATACACATTTCTTAGCAGTTCTCGGATTGTGTCCTGCAACACCGCTCTGGAAGTGGACTTCTTCAGCGCGGCGCTCTTGAGGACCACTGTGGCCGTGGCAGTCCGCAGCTGTCGGCAGGGCAGCGGCTGCAGCCGGCGCACGCTCAGCGAGAGGCCGCGCAGGGCCCGCGCCGCCAGCCCCGCCGTGCTGACGCTCAGGTCGGCCTGCACGTACCCGTCCGCCAGGTCGTGCCGCGGCCACGCCGTGCACACGCAGCAGCCGCCGGGCACCGAGATCCTCAGCGGGGCGCCGATCCTGACTCCCAGGAAGGAGAGCGCGGCAGGTCCCAAGCGGCACCGCTGGGTGCCCTCATCTCCCGGGTCCAGCGGGAGCAGCTTTAATTCTGCCGCCTCCATCGCTGCTTCCGCCAGGGAGGGCAGTAACCCCTGTTTTGCGCGGGCCCGTCGGCTCCTTACTCACCGCGCCTCGCTCTCCCGCAGGGCTCCCGCTCCGCCGCCGCCCGGCGCACCGCGGCCGTCTGGCACTGCCGACCCGCGGCGGGCGGGCCGGGACCCCCGGGCAGGGACGGGATGGGACCCCCGGGCAGGGACGGGATGGGACAGGACCTCCGGTCAGAGACGGGACGGGATCCCCGGGCAGGGATGGGACGGGATCCCCGGGCAGGGATGGGACGGGATCCCCGGGCAGGGATGGGACGGGATCCCCGGGCAGGGATGGGACGGGATGGGACCGAGCGCCGCGCAGCCGCTCGCGCGCTGACATTCGGCCCCGCGCATGCGCCACAGCGGAACACGCGCACCTCGCCCCGCCTCAGCCCCCACAGCGTCACGGCATGAGCTCGGTAGGAGTTGAGCTCGGAGATCATTGAATACAACCTGTGTCCCAACACCACCCTGTCCAGTCTCTCCTTAAACACAGCTAGGGACGGTGATTCCTGGGTAGTTCGTTCAATATCTAATCGCCCTTCCTGAGAAGAATTCTTTTCCTAATGTTCAACCTAAACCTCTCCTGGTGCAGCTTGAGACTGTGGCCTCTGGTCCTGTCTGGGAGAAGAGGCCGAGCCCCACCTGGCTACAGCCTCCTTTCAAGGAGCTGTAGGGAGCGATAAGGTCCTGCGATCAGGTCCTCTTTTTCTCCACACTGAGCCCTCTGTGCTCCCTCAGCCATTCCTCACAGGGCTTGTGCTCCAGGCCCTTCACCATCTTCGCTGGCATTCTTTGGACCCACTCCAGTCCCTCAATGTCCTTTCTGAATTGAGGGGCCCGGAACTGGCCACAGTACTCGATGTCTGCCGCCTCCCTCAGACACTGCCCTGGGCCTTCCCTTTTGAAGGGCTGTCAAAGCAATGCCTGCGAGGTGAGTGCTGTGTCCTGGAGACTTCTTATACCCTCATCCCACAGACTAAATGCACTGAGCCCCTTTCTATTATTCATCTGCCTTCTTCTCTACAGAGCTGGTCACCACAGGCCTTGTTTGCCACCCTCATTTCTTTTCCCTCTTTTTGTCTCCTCAGTGCTGCCCACTTGTTCAGCGTTCCCAAATGTTGGGCCTCCCCATTCCTGAGCCCCTGCCAGTGCTTCCCTCTGCTCCTTTGTCACCAGCGGTCACGGCTGAATCAGCTGTGGGTGCTGGTTAAAAAAACGTGTGGGGAGCCACAGGATTGGCTTGAGAAGCTGCTGGTACAAGTAATTAAGACACAGATAATCATTCAACATTTGTAAAACTGTTGCAGTATGTTGCTCTGACAAACGGGTAGTCAGCACTTTAAAAAAGTTTTGGTCCCCTTACCTTTTTAGATTATTTCATGAATTGTGCAGTATGTTTATAAAAACTTTCCAGGAGGTCTGTCAGCATTGTGGGCTACAAGATAAAATTTATTATGTGCATAATTTTATTCTTGAAAGTAGCTTCCTTTAAATAAAGTCACACATGTGCTGAATACACACAGACTTTGAGACCACAGACATATAAGGATTGAGATCTCAAATGCTTGATGCTAGTCAGACGCAGTTAAATTCACAGTTAATTCCACAGAGAAGGTGGTTTACAGCACAACTACAGTCTGTCCTGCATTGTATTCTGAAGGCCTCAGAAGGGGCACCTTTGTGATGGTGTCCTGGTTAATCACGTTCCTTACTGAACCAAGGCTGTACACAAATATTTCAGTAAGCCATATGAATAAAAGCAGGCCGTGTTAAGAAACCAGTTCTTAATGATTTTAAATGCTGAATAGGAGCTCACAAGAATTTTGTAGGGCTGCACAGTGTGAAAACCAGCAAGCCTTCTCTTTAAGCCTAATTATATGCAAAAGGGCCTGTAATATATTCTCTTTCAACTCATGACCAAATTTTCTCATTTCAGTGTTTATTTTCTATTCCTCTACTCCTGGATATCTACTTAATCTTTCTTTTCATAGCACAGTTCTGTACTGCACACATATGCAAATGTTTATATGGAATATGCTTATATGGAATATGTAGACTTACCAGGTATTTGGTGTAGGACATACTAATGTCTGTCCAAAGAATGTACAGACAAAAGATTATAAGGAGCTTTCATTCCAAGAAGGCAAATGTATTTTCAAGCCAATGTCTTATAAACATGTTCTCTTGTTTTATTTCTTTCCATCAAAGGTTCTCATAAACATGAGTACCCTCAAGTACGTACTCAATTAAACAAAAAACATACTCTGTTTAAAATGGCAGATTTGTGTTTTGGAGTTTCAAGCTGTAAGTGGTAGACCCTCTGCTTGGTTTTAGAAAGTTGTGTTTAGGAAAGAAAAGTATGGAAAATTGAATATTTGCAATGAGCTCTGTGGTTTATATTCATATCAGTGGTTCCTTCTAACAGACTTATTGTAACATCTGGAAATTCTGTTTTCTTTTGAGAAGGAAAACACCTGCAAATCTAATCTCAAGTAACAAAGTAACAAAAGTTGTTGCCCAATATAAAAACTCTGCTATTGTTGCTTGATGAGCACATTTCAGTACATTTTAACTTAAACTTCTTTAAGTTTTTACTGTATTTTATTGCTGTAATGCTGATTATTTTACTTTAAGACACTGATAGTTCAGTTCTTTTTAGTACAGTGAAGTGAAGCCCCCCAAAAAATAATATGTTGTATTGAAAGAGCACAGGATTGGCTTTTTTTGAACAAATTGTGGAATCACATATATATTATTCATATATTTTCTTAGAAAAGTTTACTGAACGACATTGCTGTCATTTCAAATGCATACCTTTTAGTTGCCATGCTCCTGAATAATTTACACACCCCAAAATTTACAGAGACAAAGTGGCAAAAAATATTCGACCAAGAATCTGGTTTAAATTGACAAAAACCTTAAAGTGGTGTTTTAAACAGTTTTCTCACCATTCACTAGATGGCAGCTGATCTTCAAGAATGGCTGTATTTCTCCTTTCAGATCTGATAATTTGGAGGGAGTAGTCAAGAGTTCTTGGAGAAATCAAATGTGGTCCAGCATTGTCTTCACTCCATTTCTAATATGAAACTGAAGAACAGGCACACTGAGTGTTCAGATAATTTTCAGCTTCATTACTTTTTCTTGTTGAGCTTGTTGCTCTCTATTTTTGGGGAAGAATGTTCCTTTTTTTTCTTCTTTTTTTCTTCTTTTTTTCTTCTTTTTTTCTTCTTTTTTTCTTCTTTTTTTTTCTTTGTCATATTTAGTGTGCCAGATTAACTTCTTTTAAAGGAGAACATACAAGTATTAAAGGTTCTAAAAAGGAGAACAATATTTAATTGTTCTTTTTTTTTCGTTATATATTTATTGGGTTTTGGTGGACTAATGTTCAAAATTCCCAATTATTATAACTCAGGAAATAAAATAATTGTGTCTTGTCACAATGCATAGAAAGTAAATAAAATATTAAGCTGCTTCTTTTTTTAGTAGGTTTTACCCTATCTATTACTGGAATGGAAATTTTCATATTAAATTGACAAGTTAACTCTGTTTTTTAACATAGTCTTTTTCATGGTAGATGGATTTGAAGATGTGGTCTGATTGTTTATTAATCAAATAAGGATAGTTCAAAGTCAGTAGCTGGCATATATATGCTTTAAGGCAGGATTTTAGTATTTGTGGAGGTTCTTTGCCTAAGTATAAATGCTGTATTACACTTAGGCCAAATACTGCACATTTCAAACACCTGACTTTATTATATTGAAACCCCATAAATAAATAGTAAAGACATGCTTAGAACAGGAGTGGAAAGAGCTTTTGTATGTCTGCATGTCTTTCTGGGAGGGCCACCCTCAATGTGTTTACTTAATTTTCTAGTGACCATCCAGTCTCGTGGCTTTACATGGAAAAAGTTCCCATTGCAGTTAGGAATTTCAGATGGGCAAGGCCCAGGGGATGGGTTAGGGCCAGGCCTTACAGAGTGGAAAATCTCTGACTGCTGACAGCAGTTTGGGTGAAATCTCTGCGCTTTAGGTGGAACCACTGATGCTGCATCTCTACCCGGAGTCATTGCCAGCATGGCAGATGCAGCAGGAAAAGTGTGTGCCTGCACCTGGAGCCTTCCAGTGCAAACTCACTTGTCTTAAGTTGCCAAGGAAAGGATTTTATGCTAAGACTCTACGTTTCTTTGGGAGTGTCTGGAGTCCCAACTGCACATTCCCTTGTCTTGAAACTTTGGGGTGAAAGCTTTTCAAAGAAGGGAGAAGGGACAGCTGCAGATAATTTAACAGGATATGTTTTTCAAATTGTCAATATTTGCCTTTAGCACCTTTTGATTACTGCTTAGGGATGCTTGGTTATCTGTTCAACAAAATAGATAATCCAGTGGTTCATAAATCTTCTTTTGGATATGGAATAGTGGGATCCTTGTGTGGTGTTCAGTATAGGAATGAGAGTAGATTGGTTGAGAATAAAAAGAAAGGCCATACCAGCCTGAGGGACTTAGCAGCAAAATGGGATATTAAATTGAGTATACATCTATGGAAACAAAGGGGAACAAAGGAAAGAGCAATCAAAGGGAAGGGCCACTTCTACAGCATCAGGATAGATGATTCCATGGAAATGTCAGCTCAGTGCTTGATGTACAAAAAGCAAATTGTTAGCCTTAATTTAAAAAGGAACTAAGAATATAACAAAAATTATCTCAGTGCTGTGGTGTTTGTGGTATCCCTGTACTTCAGATAGTGTGTACTTCAGATCTCCTGTCCTCAAAAATATGTATTAGAGCTGGGAAAGGTTCAGAGAAGGCAGCAAGACTTATCAAAGGTAAAGAATGCTTTCAGTCCCAAGAAATGACTAAACATAGGTTATGTCTCCTCAAGACAGGAGAAAAACTTTGAAGTGGCTGTCAAAAAGGTTTGTGAAATTGTAATTTGAACTTAAGAGGCTTTAGGTCTGAAGATGGTTGTTCAGTAAATCTGTTTTCCCACCTAGAACTTAGCTTGAAAAATGTTTAACAATTTTTTTTACACTTCCCTTCCTCCACACCACAGCTGTGTGTTGTACTTTTTTCTCTCCTTTCCTCCAGTTCAGATAGGTAGATTTTCTTTTTTATCTTTTTCAGGTTTTGTGATAGGCCATAATGCTTTCTTCAGAACAACTATTATCACCTCCTCACACAGTCACAGATTATTCATGTTAGACTATGGCCTAGACTGATTTATAGAGCAGAAAATTATATATCATTGAATCTTAAAAACTCCAGCAACATCAGGTAATTTTCAATTTTTATTGACAGGAATCAATAAAAGACATTGATCTACAAACAAATATTTTAATATAGAGATAGCACAAAGACTAAATACTAAATCAGCAGATAATTATAGTAATTAAGAATAAGATATATGTGAAACACTCTATTACCCTGGCCAGCATCATCTGCACTCAGGTTATTATTTTTTTCAAGTACTTGTTTTGCTCATCCCACTTGGCTTTGGCTCCTAATAATTGTTTTTTATGGTGAAGTTTAATGCCCTTATTTAAAGTATTTTTGTGAAATTTGAAATCCCTTCTCTTTGGAGACTGTAAAATTAGGTAAATGCATTAGCAATTATCATGTTATCATGGGAAACAATCAGCTTTTAGGAGGGGAGCTGAGTGCTTAACTATGTTAGAAAGCCTTTGGTGCACTTGTTTTGTTTCCTTTTGTTTCTGAGATGGCCTGAGCTGAGTTTTTGTACTCAGAGCTATCTCTGGAGTTCCTGATTTGTCTTTGGACCTGCTCTTGTTGGCACAGGTTTGTCTGATGGCCTGGACTCTTGGGCATTGTTCTTAGGCCTGTATTGTTTGGGCTTAGGCTTCTTAGGCTGTGCCTTGCTATCCTTATCAAATTTGGTTGCTGATTTCTGAACTGTTCAAGAGCTGCTGCTCCTTGTTGTTCTCCAGATCTGTTTTGTAGCATTGCTGAGGTGGGGATAGTTTGGAGCTAGTAGAGTAGTTGATAGTATGTAGCAATGTGTACCCTAGAACTTCTCTTTACATACATGGCCTTCCTTGTTTGGGAACTGTTTCCTTGTAAGGTTTTAAGTTTTACTTGCACCCTATCCAGGCTCTCAACAAGCCACTGTCACTTGGTGTGGGTTTCTGAAACTGTTAGAGTTTTTGAGTAGTTACCACATACTGTCATCTCCTGTAAGTTATTGCTGTGGTGTCCTGTTTGTATACCTTTATTCAAAATTTAATTATCTAATGGAATGTAGACTATTTTATTTCATTTTAAAAATAAGGGAACAAATACATTCTTAAAAGTACTTATGATTAAATGTTATTATTAGTATTTTTGGAGAGACCCTGATACTTGTGTCATTTCCCTAGAGCAGAGTCCTTACAAAGTATGTTAATACTTGTCATAGTAATCTTTAGTCTTTTATTTATGCTTTTATAGTAAAATAAGTACAAGAAACAAAGCATTAATGTCATATTTCTCCACTGAGAACAGATTTTGTTATGTAATGGTCATAGCTGTTGCATCTAGCTCATAATTTTGATTAAACTGGATGGGACTATTCTTTACTTATTAGCCAGTTCTCTTTCTGTGGAGAGATATATGAGCACCTTCAATTTTCTGAGACATCTGAGGTCTCAGTATTATCTGAGAAATCCTGATTAAGTTGGCAAAATCTGACTTTACCTTAGCACCAGTAATTTCATACAGACATACCCCATGCAGTGGTAAGTCTTGAATTGTGTTAGCTAAACTATTGTGTTCTCAACTAAGTGCAATCTATTTGTTTTGTCTGCTATAAAATGTGTTTCAGGCATCAAAAGCACTACAGTATTTATAGAAGTCATCTGTGCTCTTTGAGAGGAGCAAATAACAAAGTAGAAAGGGACTAAGCAAAAAAAGGTCAGGGACCTTGGAGTAGGTTCCATGAGGGCAGTATAAAGTAGGAAAGCAGGCATTCTTAGAACAGAAACCTGCAATGTCTCTGTCCTTACAGTGATGCATGTATTCCTTATGGAAATGTGAAATGATTCTACAGATGCTTTTGAGCTGTTATATATCAGAATAATATATCAGTGTTTTATCCATATTTATGCACATCTCTTATGCTTTAGCTGGAGAGGTATTTTTGAAACTTGGGAGAGACAGTCAATCCAACTGTTGGTAAGAGGAATTGTCTTTGAGGAGTATAATAATTTTAGTTTCTGCCTTTGGGAGGAGTCCTATGCCTTCAGCATTCCTCTTTCCTAAAAAAATATCTTAGAACAAAATCATGCCCAAATATTGACATTCTTTCCTTGTCATCATCCCTTAATCAGATTAATTATTCTAAATTTGTATGAATTTTCACTTCAGTGTCTCTGGTTTTGCATTTCTATTTTCAAGCTGCCTTGTCTCATCTATTAAGGCTTTAAAATATTTAAGGCTACTGGAATGAGTTGCCCTTTGTACTTTCCACTCCAGTCTTTGATGACTGATCCTACTGGCGTGAAATGGTTACGACTTAACCAAGGGAATAGGAATGATTTCTACATTGTCAGAAGAGTTCCATACCTCAGAAAACATTACAATGCAAAATATTTCACAGCATGAGATCGTCTCTTGTAACATACTGACTTTCAGATGCCGGTGGTTAAGTAATGCCACCCAAATGCTGTCATGAACAAAAATGGAAGAAAACCATAGCAAGAATTTTCAGTAATTGACTTCCTTAGCTTCTGACTGTGGAAGCTGGAAGATGTTTATTTTTTTTTTCTAACAAGAAGAGGATGAAGATTTACACAGAAATAATGACAAAGTCATATTTCTAGATTCCTAGGTGTGATATAAAATTCCTTAGACTGAGCCTGAATGGAAAAGGGTTCAGTTATCGCTCATGCTGCTCTATCTTTAATGTCATTTTTCCCATTTCTTCTCTTTCAAAGGGTATCAAGAATGGCAGTTCCTCAGTACTTGGGTTATGTTGCTTAAAATTAATTCCCTGTTACCTTGGCGAGTGTAGTGGAAACTGAATAGAATTTATTAGCTACCAAAGAAATGGAAACAAACGTTTACGTTTGTAAATCAACACTGTCTGTGGATATAGAAAATATATTAAAGGCATTTGGACTAACATGAATTCTGTGTATTTGTTTTTTTAGCCTTCAAGAGGGCAAAGCAGATCCTGGAGAAGGTTCTCAAGATCAAATGAGCTGCATGAGTAACTTGGAGGCACTGATGATTGTAAGGCATGAAGTTTGCAATTAGTTTGAATTTGCATCAGTGTTTCAGGTGTTACCAAGGGCCACCCTTGTTCTTTTGTAAGAACTGTAGCAATGTATTAGTTTGAAAAATTGCAATAAGGATTTCTTTTTCCTAATAAGGGAGTATTTTTTTCCTTTAATTTTTCCTGGTGGAAGAATTACAAACTCATTCTGTTTATAATGAGATCAACTTAGTGCTGTGATGCAGATGTTGTAATTAGACTTTGATCTTAGCTCAAGTAGCTTTTTTCATTCAAGTAACTAAGCAACATCCTTCTGATGGTGTCTGTTTGGGGATCTTGCCTTGTTCTTTAGGGAGCTGGCTGGCTAAAACTGCAAAAGATGATTTAATTCAGATACTTGCATTGTTGTTTTCAAATTTCAACCTCAGTGTGTATTCAGGTAGGCATGGAGTTAGCAGAAGTGAAAAAGGGGATGGCTAGAAGCATATGCAACAGAAATACCTTGTTCTGCAAAGGTTTAAACATTTTTAACTGTGCAATGAATAGTCCCACTGAAGTATTGAGTCAGAAGTTTAGGAATGCTCTTCCAAATTCATGCTACATGGATCATTGACAGTGGAAACTTGTTCTGTACAAACAGAAATAGAGGTTGATTTTTCTATTTCAACCTATCAAGCCAACAACGTGACTGTAGGCACAGTTTGTTACATCATCCAGACTGATGGGGCAGCTTGAAAAGCACCACGAACATCAGTAGCCTGAAGGAAATGTCGTTTTTCCAGAATCTTTTCCCAAAGGAGGTTCTTGTCAAGTATAACTTCATTGTAATTGAAAATGATGATTAAAATTTGTGAAAGATTAAAGTGAATAACTAAAAATAATAAAGCCGCTTGTCAAATTGAATCTTGTTAATGGTAAACAGCTGTTTGTTATTGTGGTGAATGTAGGTCTGTGAAGCAATATCAGCGAAATAATTAACCTGTTGAGTTTGGTGCAGTTTCATCCAGTCACAGCAGATTGAATTACGACTTCAAATGTCCTTGTTACATTTGATGATTAGCAGAGTATGAATGTTTTCTTTTTTAAAATGCAGTTTGATAAAATTTAATTCCTTTTTCATAAAGGTGTAGCTTGAAAAGTGGGATTCTTTAGTTAGGGAAATCTTGTTGTTCTACAATTCCAAGAAAGAAACTATACAATATCTCAATTATTCTCTAAGGAAACTTTGAACTCTTTCCCATTTTGGGAGTTCTATGAAATCAGAACTTCAGAAATAAATTAGAAATTAAACTTAGCTTTCACATGAATCACATTTTAGAGCCAGAGCAGTCATCTGATGAAGCAAGATGTAATAATCACTTATAGCTGAGTACACTGTTAGTAATTTTTAGTGCAAATGTCCAGGAGGTATCCCTAAAGCATGTTAAGTCATGTGAATTGTGACTAGGGAATTAAACTCACGAGACACGTGATGGTTTTCTCCCATAGATCTACGAGACTGAAAGTAACTACTGGCTAAATATATCTAAAGAAGAATTCTTTCAAAGACTAATTATTTCTCTCTGAATGTTCTGTGTAGACCTGCTTTTTGAACAAATGCTTTCATAAACCTCAAGAGTCTATTTCGGTTTTTCCAAGCTGTTATGAAATTAAACATCACTAGAAACACTTTTCCTCAAGTCATGCAGTATGTTTTACCCACACTGCTTTGATCCTTAGCTTTTTTTGACTTTATTTTCTCAGCTGTTTTTCAAAGCTGCTAGAGGTTGTACTATTTTTAAGATCTTCATTTTCACTTAAGAAATTTAGAGATCAGGCTGGATCTCTTCAAAGCTCTAAATTCACTTCATTGAAGCCCAAAGCTGCATAAGCCATAGCTGTTTCCTACAAGTTTAATGAAAATAAGAGGTTCAGTAATAGCTTGCTTGTAGATTGGAACCAGCCATTGGCTGTATTACCTTTACCACTGCTAGCAAGAGGTTGAGAGTTAAAGTCCAAATTTGGAGAATTCTGTTTGCTCATTGTATGTAGACAGCTTTTTTTTCTTAGAAGTAGCTCAATAGGGGATCAGTTATCTCCCAATGAATTAATTTGAAAAATCCCACTAAATATTATGGGAGTTGGATGGAGCCCTGACATCCAATTTAGGAAAAGCTGTACTTTGCACAGAACAGAATGTAACTGTTCAAAGCATATTTGTGTGAAGCTTGTGGAGTTCTGCTGTGGAAGAATCTGTGTAACAATTACTATATGCATTTGTTCCTCAAATAAGTCTCTGCTGATCAAATTATTTTTCACTTTAAGAATACATTTTTAATTATTTACCTTGCTAAAGGCCTCTGTTCTAGTCTGAGATTTGAAGGCTAAATGCTTCCAGCTTGTGAAGACACTAGTAATCATAATTTTTCTTTTCAGTTTCTGTAAATGTGTTCTCTTCCTTTAGTTTATTTTTTTTATCTGAAATATTGCCTTTGCCTTCACAAAATGAAATAATTTTGAAAAGAGTGCAAACAGAGAGACTGAAGTGATTAAAAGATTTTCTGTATTTGTTTTTAAAGAGGGGCTGAGGACCTGCTCAATCATGTGACATCTCTCCACTAGAATGACACTGAATATAGGAGGGGGAGTAAGGAGCTTGTTGGTACAAAGCTATTGCAAGGCTGCCTACCCCGATATTTGCCCATGGTTTTGTTACACCCAGGCTTGACAAAGTGAGTGGATTCAGATTCCCATTGAATACCTGTAAGGGCACTTAAAAAAATGAAATTACAGTAGTCTGAAATTACAGCGGATAATGCATAGCAGAATCATAAGATAAATCAAAAGTATGTCCTAAAAGGAAATAGAAAGGATGAGACAGCTAAAAATAAAATTTTAAAATTGGAATTTATAGGTGTTGTAGCAGTTAAACTAAAGTTATCCTGTAAAAAAGTTATAATGAATTTAAATGATTCATAAAGTGCCTTTTTGTATGGGCAAGAGAACCTGTGCAGTTTATGAAGCTTTGCAATTCTTTCAACATTCGTGCCTTCTCTGCACCTGCCTTGCAGTGACATCTGCTGGGAAAAAGAGGAAGCCTTTATTGTAACTACAACAGTTTGAGAAAAGTTAATCTGAAATAAAATGTAAGTATAATTTTTCCAAGCATATGTATATTTCCCTATGCAGCAATCTGGAATCATGAAGAGATGTAAGTAATCTGAAGCATTCTGATATTAAATTTTAAATGAAACTCAAAACAGTTACAATGGCTGTTTTTTGTTTCTAATCTACAGCCATATGTATTTGTTGACATATTAAGGAATAATTATAAAATACCCATAAAACTAATCTTACAACTTAAAATATTTTAATTGCCATACTGATGTATGTCTCAAAGAAATGCCTCCCCTCCCCAAATTTAAAGTTGACATAACCCCATTTTTTTTTCTAAAATATATTTTGATATTTCTTAATTAACTAATTTTGATCCGTTTCATATCTGTGTAGCTTAACACGATGCTTTAAACAAAAATCTTCCATGTTCAGTAAGTGGGCATTCAAAGGCTGTTTATAGATGACTGAATAGACTCTGAGTCCTTCTGGTATGTGCTGGTACTTGTGCCAAATTAACACCAAAAATATTTGAGAAGTAGGGAAAAAATCTAAGAGATGTAGAGGAGAAACTGCCTCTTTTTTTTTTTTTTTAGGAGAATTTCAGAAGTGAAAAATGCCATGTTTGGTAGTCAAGCAGTGTGTTGAGATGGAGACAAGAATTTGAATGGTCTCTGTCCTCGAGTAACCTGATGAAATTATGGTGGTATTTTAAATAGTGGAAATGGGTGGGTACTGTAAAGGGGCAAGTGCTCCAGAAGATGATAGTTATGAGTCTATGAGGTAACATTATGAAAATACTTTGAATATTGCTTTTATCTGCTGATGTTGGAGCTCTGCAGATATTTTTCTGTCTGATGAAAGAGATGAGTAGCATAACCATGAGTGATACCCCAGAACTGCAGGTTTGGATTATGCAGCAGCTCAGGGCAGACATGTGTTTGTTGCGTGATTTAGCCCCATTAGAGCTTCACTTGAACTGCCTGAAGGTTACATGTGGCTCAAGAACCACAAATTGGCCATGTCTACATTACGTGATCATATTGGAGCTTTCTGGACTTTATATAAACAGATAGCTCTAACTTGCTCCAATTTTAAAAAATGCTTGAGATTTTTAACAACTGAGATTGATTTCCCCCCTGTTTTCTCCTGAATGCCTCTGAAAACTAATAAAATACGTAACAAACCCCAGCAAGATGTAAGAAAAATCAAACACTTAAGTTATTAGGAGGAAGAAAAAAGTCTTCTGTCCATTCTTCTCTGTTTATAGGGAATTTGTGGTTTCTCTTCAGTGTGGGTAAATCTGTTTTGCCCATGGTGAGAGACAAAGTAATTGCTCTTGGCAGCAAGACAGGTAGTTAGGAGTTGAGGTCTCAAAGGTGTAGTATGAACAAACACAAATGCGTTTTAATCTTAGACAAAATATGTAAAAGTATCAGGTTTGCTGTGGCAGGATAGAGCCCTGTAGAGTGCATGAAATGAAAGCCAGAGACAGTTCTCTGTGCCACTGCACACAGGCAGTGTAGATGCCCATGAATTTCATGAGAAGCCACCTAGTCTCCAAAGCCACAACTTCTTTTAGAAAGTTTATTGTTCAGTTTAGGAATTCGGCTTCCATAGCTACATTAGAGCTTTACACTAACAGTGCCTACTAAATAAAATTATATTGGCTTGGAACGTTTAATTTGACAGGAAACTCTAACAAGCTCCCTTTGTTATAGTTGCAATGGGATCAGTTGTTGGTGTACTTTTCTTGCATTAGGTAGCTCACCATCATAGAGTTTAATATATCTAGCATGATTATTTCAGTGCAAAACTGAAATATTGAATTGATTTTATAACGTAGGCTTCCCTTAGGACCTTTCAATGTACCTGCTGGGGTGCCCTGGATAGGTGAAACAGCAGCATTTTTTTCTTGTGCAAGAGGCAGGAAAAACACACACATGGAAATACTGAAGTTGGTTCTGTCTCTGTCTATGAAGATGCTGTGTAAATGTTGCAAAGCTCCACAAATGACAATCCCACCACAGAGCATCCTTCTGAATGCTATGTCCTGAAAGAAATACTGCAGCTGGCAAGCCTTGAGGTTCAGGCTTTGTGTAAAGTCACAGTGAAATGTTATCATCTGAGAGCTGTAAAGGAACACTGTGGTGTGAATCATGTCAAAACCAGGTTTTCTGACACATCACATTTAAAGTATTTGCGGGGGATTTGAGCCATTGGTTTTGAGAGAGACATTTAATTGGGAAAAAACCCTCAATAAATTAGAGGAAGCCATTTTCTTTCCATTTTTAAAAAGGAAGACAACTGATTTGAAAAGCTGGGTTGCTTTCCATTTTGTTGATGTGTAATTGTAATGTAGAGAGACTGACAGTAATAGATTACTTTGGGAGCAAAAACTTGTTTTAGCAAATGGTTTCTCAAAAATAGTTATTTTGTGTGTGCCAGCTTCAAAGAAAGTAATAAAAATGTAATAGTTATTGGATGTTGGGCTGAGAATTATTATTTTCAAATAAAAAAGGTATTGACAACATGCACGTTAGAAATGGAAAAAGCCTACTGTAGCCAAAGAGTTCAAAGAATGCTGGACATGGTTCTTCAAACTTAGAAGGAACATTATATTTATTTAAAAATAGGCTTATAGCCTGAATAATTACAGGCTTTAGCCCTTTAACCTGTAACTGGGCTGTAATGATGAGTGGGAAACTGCTTCTGAGAAATATAAAGGGCTTTTTTGAATAAAAGTGGTAACCTAGTTCGGAAAATGTGGTATTTAGTATGTTTTTCATAGCAAACTTAAGTTGTGATCCAAACACTTGGCTATAGGTTAATTAAATGAGAGATGTTTTTGATGATCTAGAAAATACTAAATAATTTTATAGAATACTAAAGTCCTTAGGTTTATATTCAGAATGAACTCTTTTAATCTCATAAATGGGGATGGGATTTCCTGAAATATTTTTCTTACGCTCACTTATCTTCATGATTAGTGTTGCAATTTTGCCATAAATGGATAAACAAGTGAAGAGCTAAAAATCTGAAGTGTTCATTGGTGACAATATTGCAGCTAATGACTTAATTTTCAACTATAAGCTTATTTTGCCAGGTCTGATATCTGTTTATTTGCATTTTATACTGTTGAGTTGTAAGTTTGTAATTTCAAGAGGTGTTTTCTCAGTTTTAATTTTGAACAAGTTTAGAAAACAATTGTGCTGAGAACTAACTTCAGGTGATTAAAATCCAAGCTCTTTTGGTTTATTCAGTTGTTTCTGTGACACTCTTGATTGCTTCAGGCACCTCTCATTATTGTGTATTGATTTGGTCCTGTGAAGCTACTGCATTTTTCTGTGTTGTGTATAACCCTACCTTGTTCCCTTCCAAAAGATAAAATCATCCAGATTTTTTTTCAATATATACAGCAATGTAGCTGGTAGTGCTTGGCTTTCCATGCTTATATAAAAAGAAGATTAAACTTATAAGGCAGTTGATGAATTCCTACAAAAATGAGTTCACAAACACAGATGTGTGTGGTACAATGCCCACATTAGCAAGTGCCATGCAATGATAAAAACCCCCCAGATTGTAGTTTGGGAGATAATTCACATCTTGCTGATCTTGTGACAGTCCGCATCTAACCAAACATTTTATATGTGCACCTGGGAATTATTTTTTTTAAGTAAACTTTGGTATTTCAGTGTGCTTTAAACACAGGGAACTTGTAAAAGCTGCGCAGCAAACTGAGAAAGGTATCATCAGTCCTTTTTCAGCTGTACTTGATTTTCAGTGGCTTACATGTAATAGTGAATCATATTTGTGTGGGTTTTATATATAAACTTCTTTAAATAGAGGAGGTTAACACTCAGAGCATTACAGTCCATGGTATTAAATTTGTAGTCATTGAAGTCTTTATTTTTCTTCTATAAGTCAGATATAAAAATAAAACAACATACCCTATCTTAATTGATATTTAGGAAGCTGTAGTCGTGCATCCCGATAGGAAGCCTGAGTTTAAACATAAACCAAAATTACTTTCGTCTTGTAGTGATTTATGTGAAACAATGTATCCACAGAGAATTCACAGAAGTCCTAAATTTGTATTAGTGAGTAGAATTTGAAGCTGTTTTTTTAGATGGCCCAGTTTCAGAAGCAGACTAAAATTTGGCCTCTCAGTCACTTGACAGTAACTGTTGTATGGCCAAAGCAGATGGACTGCTTGATGCGCAGCAATTTTTCTTGTCTCTCTGATGTCTTGCCCTTAATCTTTCACCACTTGTACACCACATGCAGCAGACAAAGCATCCATCAATGCAGTTAGTCATAACCAGATAAGTGAGATCAAAATTCCTGACTTCAGCTCTGCTTTATTTGCAAAATTTTTCTTATAAACAGATGTTGGTGGTTCTTGTTCAAATCTTCCCTTAAAACATTTTGCCCAGCATACTGTATTAAAATCATGCTGTTGTTGTTATTGACGCATGCAAGTCACACACTGAGCAGTAATGAAAAGCAGTCCAATCAATTTTGAATTTTGCATGCTGTCATAATTGTAATAATATTCTTTGCCTCATACAAGTGAAATTGGAATAAATAGGATCCTTACTGGGATGAATATTGTAGACAGTTTCTAGTTTGAGACTTTTCTTTCTTTTTGAGTGTTCCTCAAACATCTTGTCTAACAGATTTGACAGAAATAGCAACACATTCACTTTTTCATTAGCAACAGATTCTCTTCTTAAATAGTTTGAAAATTTAATAATAAACAGAGCTTAGATCCACTGTCCTTATATAGCAAATGAAGTGGGTAGCTCTCAGTCTTCAAAAGCAGTTTTATATGTGAATGTATCTGAACATCTGTCACATGCATTTGTGGTATAAGTGCATCTGCCCTGTCAAGACAGAATTTTTTCTTTCTAACTTGCCTCTTATTCAGCGCACAAAGTTAATGATATTTTATAATTTTATTAATTTTAGCTTTTCTTATCACTCTGATATCCATCTTAGTATTATGACAGGTGTGTGATAATCTGAGACTGGCTCCCTTTCTGTTGAGCCTTTTTCCCGTAGTGAGGGGATCTATCTGTGTGAAAGCTGCACTGGTGCTTGGCTGTTACAATGAGGAAAGATTTCTCTCTCTTTCATCCCGGTCCTCTGTGTTCCTCCATGGGGTTTGCACAACTTTATACATGGCAGTGTGTTTTTAGTGCCCTGCTGGTAAAGGATTCTCTGGGATTCAGAAAGGCAGAACCAAAACAGAATTACTGATGTCTTACAATACTTTGTGTAATGCCAACAAGGTAACTGATCATTGACTTACAGAAATAGTACTTCAGTTTGCACAATTAAAGTTCAAAATATTTTTTTTCATGAATGGGAATGGATTTATGATTATGATTTCTGATGTTCAGTATTACTGGTTTAAGGTCATCTTTAGTTTTTAATCAAAGTATCTTAGAAACTTAAATTTTACAATGACCTAGAAACAGTGCCAGAACAAAATACCTTTTTTGGCAAACAAAGATCCTTTGTTCAGTTCACTTGAACATTAGATTTCACATGAAACTGTCTGCTGCAGTATTATAATAAGCTTTGTAATCACAAAGCAATCAAGTAAATAAAACTGCATCACTGGCAATACCGAAGATTATGCATTCTTTGCATCTGAAGAAGAGCCTGCTGGAGACCATGAACGTTTTTATAAGGCATCATAATATAAGAGATGCACAGAAACAGTTCTGTATTTGGAAAAGTGGTTCAGCAGTTTCTATTCACATGGAGGACTTGATACCGCCTAAAATAATTTTGACTACATGGGATTTATTTCTTGGCTATCAGTGGTGTACAACCACTTAAAGATAAAAATGAAACTCAATAGTTTAAAAATTAAACTCATTAGTCTCACTACAAGATCTTGTACAGATATGTGCTGCATTTAAGAGTCTCTCAGAATCTTTCTCAGATCTTTTTGTTTCCAAAATTTTCTTTAGAGAGTGACCTGAGGTGGTGCCTGGTTCACTTCACCCTAATATGCTCAACATGGGGAAAGAATTCACTCAAGTAACTGGGCAAAGCTTCCTGTGGAATTGCCTAAAAATTGTCGCACTGAGGGCATATGTGGGATGAAGGGTTATTCGTATTAGTTTCCTCAAATGTTTGGGTTTTTTAAAAAAAAAATTAATTAAACCACAAAAAAAAATTTAAATATCTTTAAGATTTTTTTGGCTTTCTCTTAATTAAGAACCCTAAAATATTAAAGGATTTGATTAAAGGTTGTAGGTTTTGAATTATTAAATTCAAATGTTTGATTATTAAAGGGTTGCAATTTTTGAATACATTTTCTAGCATTAAACTTAATTTTTGTTCTTTAAAAGATAGGTTCTTTTACAGCCATAGCATAACTGGAAATTGCTACCCTTGATCACTTTGTGTATGGGTTAAAAGTTTTTCTCCAAAAAGTAATATTGACAGTTTTGAGTATATTCCTGTAATCATCTCTCATAGGTCTTCTGATAAGCTATTCATAATTTTATTTTAGAGTTATTTTGTCTCAGTACACAAATATTCAAAACTTATAGCTCAGCCTTCTGACCCTTCAAGTATGCTCAAAAAAGAAAAGCTGAAGTACTGTCCTCTTGATGTCTCAAAGTCAGAAACTTTGTACAGTGCCCATTAAAGGGCACCTGGCATCAAAAGGAAATTAGGAAATGTGAGAGGATTCAGTCTGTAATTGGATACTGAACTGGTAAAACTTTAATTTTATTTAAAACTGAAATATTTTGTTCAACTGCTATTTTGTAATTGCCATAGCTTTTTTCATGTCTCAAACATGACTGGTTGCAGACCTCTAGGGTGCTGGACTCCTTGGGACTCAGTGTGCCCAGAATAGGTTCTCTTGCACTCATACCAGATGCCAAAACCTTTCTGACTTGTCCTGTTTCATACTGAAAGGTCCAAGCTGTTCAGCTGCCTTTAAGCATTCCCATCCTTCAAAAACATTTGATTCCTTGCTCTTGTGTTGGTAGGACTGGGATGCCTGATAGCACCAGTGCTGCTTTGCCTGGCATTACGTAGTGAGGCATTTGACTTGTCCAAAGTTTGGTTGGGTTTGCGGAGGTCAGTTCATTGCCTTTTTTCTCCTCTGACTGTAGGGAAGAGCGTGATTTTGGGAGAGACAGAATCCTTGTCCAAATGTGCTTGGTACACAGGATGAAGTGTAGGGGGCAGATCTCCAGCTGAGGATTTGCTCATTGGAATCTTGATGATATACAGACAACTTTGCTGATACTTTTGGGTTTTCTTTGATCCAAATTCTTAGCTCATGAGACATCAACACTTATTTCTCATTTTCATGTCAACTGTTATGTTTTCACTCCAACTCCCTGACAGCTTTAGACTGGTTATGCTATAGGAGGAATGAAAATAACAGCTTTATCATGGACAGAATATCACTGGTACTGTCTCCTACTGCTTTTCCTGTTTCTTTTGGAATGGAGGACCTATTTCAATGGTTTGTAGGAGGGCCCCAGATATCTTTGGGGAATTAATAATAAAACACAGAAAATATAACTTGTCTTGGAAACTTAGGAGAAAGCTGTTTTATTATATGAAAGGGATGCCTTCTCTTGTAAATTTGAGTCCTTCTCTCTTGCTGTACTGAAGTAGGTTTGCTCAGAGCTATAGGAGGAATTGCATTTGTAACACAAATTAAAATAGACTGATTAAAGTGCACGAAGCCTTTTTATAATTTTTACCAGAAAAGGAATGAAAGATGTTTCTACATACTTTTAATTTTCTTTTACATGCTGGAACATTATAATTTTATGAGCATTCATGAAGCTGTGTTTTGCTTATTGTTACTTGCTAGTAGAAGTTTGGCTGGAATAAACAGTAGTGTCATTTGGGCTATAAACAAATCAAAGTTTTAAGAGCTGGTCTGCTGCATCTATTTAATAGGTATACAGCTAGTTAAAAGCTATAAAACTATTAGAATGAATGAGATTTTATGGAACTTATTTGAACATATTCTCCATGTTCTATGGATGAGGAAGTGCTTTTAGTTTGTTATGAGTCCATTCCATTTAGGAATGGAGCAGAAGGACAAAAAGTCTTCTGGTATCGTTAGTGCCCCAGGATCACAAGTGCAAAACAGTCAAAGTATTGTGTTGCAAAAGGTTATCAATAAGTTTACCAAGCTAACCAAGGGAAAAATGGTAACTTTACTATGAATAAAAGGCTTTCATAGTCAAACATCCTCTTATTGGTTCTTTTTGAATGTTGTCTGTCATGTTTCATGGTGACTTACTTCTTCCAAGGAAGGCAGTCCACAATTCAGCATCTTCATATAGGACTGCACCAGGATTGTGCTTAATTTCTGTATTGAGCACAATTTGGTACTCAGACACTTTCTTTAATTGTTTATTCCATACTTAATAGATGAATAGTAGATTGTCAAGACAGTGTCATCTAGATCTGAGTGAGCTATGATATATGGCATTTGCTTGGGATATAAAACTGAAGACTGTGGATCTGAGATCCCATTTAGATTGCTAGTAAAGATTAAAACTTCCATCTTGAAACTTCTATCTTGACTGGGCTTTGTTCTACAAATTATCTGAAGAAATAATACTGAAGATAATTACATTTCCTACAGCTGTTTCTTTAAAGATTATCCAAATGCATTAGCACACCTGTAAAACTAAATAAAATTAAGTTAAATATGCTGCAACTAATATATATTTTCCCACTTAAGATAAAGTGCAGAAGACAATAGAAATGGAAAACGAGTGCATTCTGGCTCTCGATGAAAATGCTGCTCTTGAACTGTTTCCAGAACAACATGTACTTGGA
Organism: Prinia subflava; assembly: GCF_021018805.1. NCBI lineage: Eukaryota > Metazoa > Chordata > Aves > Passeriformes > Cisticolidae > Prinia > Prinia subflava. The sequence continues at coordinate 10,089,318 of NC_086261.1, forward strand.
TCGGTATTAAAGGGAATTATTGTGCATGTCTAAGCCAAATGGCCTAGTGCATTGATAGTGCAGAGCGTATTTCACAGTTAGATAAATACCTAAACTTTTTTTTTCAGTCTATAAAACAAGTAAATTAGAATTTAAGCTAAAAGTAAAGGAAAACTGTCTGCCTTAAGTACCTTTGTTCTGAAATTGACTCCAGTAGCTGCCATATTATTATTAGAGGGAAGCATGCTACTAGCTTAATGATTCCAGGAAACAAGATCTGTGACATGCTCCTCTATTTGACATTAAAGTGCCCCTCAAAGCTGCATTGTTATACTCACTGTGCCTTTAGGTAAAAATGTCAATAGGCTTCCACTTCGTTTCAGTTCTTAAAGTAATATTTAGCAATGAACAGGTCTTTCCTCCATTATAATGAACACCAATAAGAAGATCACTGCAAGTACTGGCAACAGGAAATATTTTTCAAGGAAGTGAAAAAGACTGTTGTCTCATTTCTGCTTTCGTTTCACTTATCTACATCTTTCACATGGCTTTGCCTGTTTTAATTTCCTTTCTCTGTCAACCACTATTTTTGCTCTGTGCTCATGCATGCAGTGGTTTGTCAAAGACTGTTTTAGTCTGTATAAGTCACTGAAGAACCTTGTGGAAGAAGTTAAACACTTATGTCACCAATAAAGGGATGAAATTTCATACCTTTGTTTAAAGAACGCTGTTAATAAATGAGCAATATTGATGTCAGTAGAGGATCTGAAGCACCCATTTTGTACTTTTGCACTAGATTTTTGTACTACTGTAAGTTTAATAACTACCTCTAACTTAAAACATTAGTAATTGAAATTTTTTTTGTTACATAGGTTATGGAATGAAAAAAGAGGAAAGTAAGGGTGACATCATTAAACATCTATATATGTAGTAGTGCTTGTCGCAAAAAAATTATCAAACACCAATATGCTCTAGATAATTTAAAGTCTTGAAAGTGTTACATGGATGTGTAAAAATGTGTAAAGAGAACTTGCTATTATGTTTAGATCTACCACAAACAGGTAAGAAAGGCTTCAGGTCTGCTCACAAACATAGCAGTCGCATTTGTCACAAAATCAGGGTGTCTTGATAAATTGGTATCAGTGATGCCAGGTTTTGGCCACATCTTTACTCTAGGGAAATATTTGTTTACTGACAGCATTTTCACCTTATTTTTCTTTGCTTTCCTTTTGGTTTTCCTTCTGTGTTTTTTTTTTTATAGCTCTGAGTGAAGGTATGATAAATGATTTGAAGTATTAAAAATCCCTTTTATTTTTTGCTTAACATGAAACTTAATCAGTCTTCTCTAGCAGTAATTCTTAAAAACTTACATCCTAGGGTATTGTGTTTTGTTGTAGTTTGATAGTTCGACATGAAATATTTACAAAATAATGTTTTAAAAATGCAATAAGCTTTTGGGCAATACTCTCAATACGTTCACCCAAAGAAGGGATTGCTTTCAGCATTAACACTGGAGGATAATAAAAATGAGGAGTTTTTACACATTTTATTCCTTTCTATTTTTCTCTGCCTTAATCCCCCCATTTGTTTTCCATTAATGATCAAAAGCAACCTTTCCCTGACTCAAAACAATCCTGAGCTTTAACTCTCTGGCTCTGACAAGAAATAGGAAGCAAACTGTTCAGCTTTCACTGTTCTAAAGAGTCCCCAAAAAGCACCACAAGTGCATTTTGAAATATGATTTACTGCCCTGTGAACACATAGGATTTTGTTATCATAATTTAAAATGTTAAAGCAATATTTTTGTTAATCCTTTGTCTTCTTTGCTCACTCATATTATCTTCTAATATTTTGTAGAGAAACAGTGCAAACAAGAAACATTTAATTCTTACTGTAGTTTAAACTTTTGGAATGTCTCAGAAGTCTAAGTGATAGTCTTATATTTGTTATATGTCTTCTTGAATATTTCTGGAATGCTTGGTGACCTTTTACTATAACTACATTTAATACAAGTAGTATTTATTACTCAAATTTGGAATGTTTTTAACTCTAAAGAGAAGCAGTTCTTAGGTCAGAGCAGTAGTCAACATTTTTGTCATTGGACAAATTTACATTTTGTATTTTTTTCCCCACAAAAATGGCATAGTATTTTCCAGACTATACAGTACTAATTTAAAGTTATCACTGTTTGTATACATTATACTGGAGTACAGTTATACCTCACCCTTCCTTAGTATAAATGCAAAATTATATCACTTGACTTCCACAATAAATATTTCATATATCTTATCTGCAAAAAATATGGTGGGTTTTTTTTCAGGTAGGGTCAAAACTCTTGGTCAGGACATCGTATTTTGATTGAAAGAATTATTGTGTTCTCATGCTGGTTTGTTACACAAACTCATGCTGATATGAATTTATATGATATGAACAAATAGGCTGTGAACATCTATCCTCAGTTAACCCATGGCATATTAAACCCCATCTAGCCATGCTGGCACAATGTTTTTTGGTATAAGCAACTTAATGCCTGATGAAGGCAAAACTCTGTGTGATCTATCTAGAACAGAAGGGAAGGCTTCCTCTAACAGAAGTTGTACCAACAGAAGGTGATATTTTAAGTCTTCAGAGATGTGTTTGGTACCTTCCTTTAGGAGAGGAGGAGGATTTCTATCAAGTCAATTCAAATGAATAAATGAAATCTGCTTAGGCTTAAAACAGTCTGTCTGTAGCTATGGCACAAGTTTGAGCAGGTAGATACCTTTAAATGTTACAAAATTGTGGCATGCTGCTTAATCTGTTTATTTCCACTCACTTGTGTATTTGATAAACGGGGACAGATACAGTTGTTTAATAAACAGTCACAGAGGATGTAGTGACAGAACAGTGTGGCATAAGCAAGTTATAAATTTCATTTGAAGGATTACAGTAATCTGTTATATGCTGATTATATTTATAAGGACTTCATTTGATTATCTAGAGGAGTTGAAGTTTTTGTTATTATGAATATATAGTAGCAAATACAGACTTTCTAGGTGCATTTTATTTCATTGTTTTGGGGATCCTTGTAGCTTGAATGAAAAGGCTTTTTTCCAGTGTTTTAGTCAAAGTTGTTTGATGTTAACTGGGATGGACTTGGGGGAATATTACATTTTTTATTGGAATAAACACGTTTTGTGGGAAGAATATTCAATTATTAATACCCAGACCTGTATGCTTTGTTTTTAGGATTTACTGATCTAAGTCTATGCTGGCCAGTACAACGGCATTTTCGTATGGTATGGTATAATGGTATATTTACATCCTTTTAATAATAATGAAAATATGAGTTTGCTATCTTGAATAAATCTCACTCGTTGATCCAGAAAAAAGTGTAGTTTTTCTGAAGTAACTTATACAATTGTTAAACTTGTGCAGATGCTTTTGACACTGGAACAAATATTTGTAGTGAACTGGAATTCATTTCTTTAGTCTTTTATTAGAATTTTATAGGCATTACAATTTACCAAGTAAGGGAAATCTAAAAATATCAGAAGCTTCACATACTTGGATATTACTTCTGTATGAAAGTACAGTATATGCCATTGTGCATTTAATACAGTCTTGCCTAGCAGTCTGATTTTTGACTGTTGTTGTGATCTGTTTTATGTAACTTATGGCAAGTTTACATATTTTCATGACTGTTAATACTAAATTCTATACTAGCAAAAGGTTTAGAAGTCCTTTACAGGAAAACATCCAATTCCATATGGTCATTTTGACAATTTATGAAATGGAAAAGGAGAAAAATAAATAGCACCAAGCCTGACAGAGTTCAAGAAGTGTTTGAACAATACTCTTGGGCACATGGTACAACTCTTGGGGATGGTGCAGGGCCAGGAGTTGCACTGGATGATCCTTGTGGGTCCCTTCCAACTGAGCACATTATGTGATTCTGTGATCTGCTTAGTGAAATATCCATGTTTTATACTTAATTCTCCTGATACCATACATGGCTGGAAGTGTATTTGTGTAAAACAGTTCAAGAAGTGACATAAACAACTTTGGACTCAAATCCTTGTTTTTAAAAAGGAAACCATAGCGGAGACAAGCTCAAATGGGACTTTAGCAAGATATTACTTGTAAATCCCACTATTGTGTCATCATCCCTGCCTATTATCACCAGTCACTGGGGTGTTTTGTGCTCTTTTAAGTGACATGGATGAGATTGGATAAGTTATATTTTGTTAATGTCCGATTCCCTAACCTGCAAGAGTTCATAGTTAATTCTTTGCTTTCCTATGGTAAAAGCATTTCACTTATGTGCAATGTCATTTGAGCTCTATATAAAACCCTCTGATTTTGTAAATGAATAATATAGAATGAAAAAAGGTAAGGTAAGTTGGTTGTGTAACACTTCAGAGGAACAGGGATGAAATCCAGGAATTCTAGCTTGCAGTCAGCTCAATGTAGCTGTGAACAGACCCCACTACATTTATTCTGCTATACTTTACAGTCTTCAAGAGTTCAGACCTCAAATTACTTGTTTTCACATAATGCTGATGTAAAAAGAACCACTGAAAAACTGAGATTTTTGTATATTAAATAGCATTTAACTAAGGTTCTTTTTTTTTTTAGTGGGACAAAACTGAATCTTTAATGTGACAACTGAAATTAGCCTTGCTGAGGAGTTAGATGCTCAGTCTTGCCCAGCAATAGCACAGTGAAACCTTTACAGGCTTTGAGCTTTATCTTTACAGTAATTAGCCAATGTAAATTTAAATAGGTGAGAGAAATATATTAACAGGTTTCCATAGCACAGGCAAATAGGGAAATGATAGTCAAAGCAGTAGTCAAAGTTCATGTTTTTCGGACTTCACTTTGCCTCTGTAGATTATTTTTCTGGTCAAAAAAATCAAGACTCTTCCAAAAAATTGTTCAGTGCACTCAGCTTAAACACGATCTCTGAATGTAGTTCTCCAGAGGAATTTCATTGGTTGTGAAAAGGAAGCCTGTAATTCCCTTATCTTTGAAATCTGATTTAGCCAGACAATGCAGATGTCTAAAATTGAATGGTGTTGCATAGAGCCTGAAATGAAAATTCTAAAGCTTGTGTTGTATATTCATTTTTGAGTGTGATAAGTGTGGTACACATAAACAGTGTCAATCAAATGGACTACATAGAGTTAAACTTAAAAATACCAACCAGATAATCCTGCTAAAAGTTCTTACTCATATTTATTAAACAGTTATGAGAGTTATGTATTTATTAATCTAAGTATCAGCTTTAAAACACTGACAGTAGTAATAAACAAAATAAGTAAGCAGTGATGTACCTATAACACAAAATGATCATGATAGAGGATTTTTGACTGTGGAAAATGTGAAAAGTGAAAACAAAATCCACCAGTGATTTTTAATATGAAAGAATTTATATCTATCTATATCTAAATTAAACACATATTTTGAGGGGTGTGTGAAACCAAATGTGCTTCAGATTGTCTAACAGGCAATTATTGCACATAGAACTGAGCTGCAAACTTCACCAACCAGTTAACTGGTGTTATCCAGTACAGTTGACTTTTGACACTTTCTATTGCCTTATGCTTGTCAAATTTAGGTTATATGAATTAAGGACAAAGGCTTTGTTAATTTGGAACCAGTGACCAAACTTGAGGTACTTAATTAATGTCACCTCTATACATGTGGGTGGCCAGTGACTTCACACTCAGGTCTGTGCTCCTCCTGCAAGCTGCAGGAAGCCATCTCTGACACCATAAAGAATTGATTCCAGTTGGCTGCAACAAGTCTTTGCTTTTGTCTTGCATCAAAAGATGTCCAAGTTACTGTTAGTGGCATGTCTTCAGAATATCTTGCCATCTGCTGCACAGGACTATACGTTTGCTGGTTTTTCCAGATTTAAGCATTGACTAATTAGGACCATGGAAAAAATTAAACAAAAGTTGAGGAGGGAAAAAGTAATGGGACAGCTGAAAAGAATCACTGGCCTTCCAATACTCTTTAGATAAACACAAGCTGTTTCGTGCACTGTACTTGTTTTGAGCCTTAGTTTTCTGTCTGCAGTATACAGCATTCATCTAGGAGATCTTATCTATTTATGCTAAAACATTTAGAGAAATAAGAAGTGTTCTACTATAAAGGCTTTGAAATTGCAGCCTGACTTTGTAACACAACAGAATTTGGAGCTTGATCACAAGCAAAATATCAGAAATGTGATTTTAAAAAAATCTTCCCTTCTATTTTCTTGAAGATGAGAATATTTCACTCTGAAAAGGTTTTAGGGAAATGGTTGATGGGTAGATGTCTCAAAGGACTGATGGTATCCTTGCAGTCTCAATGCTGTCCATTTGATCCCAAGAGCAGCTGAAGCAGCAGGTTTTTAGTTACTGTGGGAGTAGCAGGTTTAGTTATTGTGAGAGATGAACAGAGATGTTTCTCTAGGGGCTAAACCATCATCAGGTGAGTCTGGAAACTGAGCTCTAAAGAATGAGACAATCTTTGCTATGTGTAATCTTCATTAAAATTTTCTGTTTATTTTTGTCTGCGCATTTAACTAGAATTCTTTTTTTGCTGCCTAGGGCTGTCTTCTCTGAACCAACCAATGCAAGGAGCCTAGGAGGTACTCCCAGGAGTCAAATTTGGTACCTGATGTAATCATTTAAAACTGAGCTAGGAAGCCCCAAAGTCTTGGGAGTGAAAAAATACACTTGGGCTATTTCTGTGTAATAGCTGTTTTTAAAATTGGTATGTACAATAAAAATGCAATTAGACTTGGGAGATCAAACAATCTTTAAAAAACCCCAACAACAATGGCTAACAGGCAGGGTTTTTGTTTTAAATTCTCATCTTTTTTGTTTAGAAATCTCAGTGATCAGACAAAGCTCTGTTGCAAAGGGACAGGTAGCACTGTATTTGAACAGCTTCATCCAGCAATGGGACACCAATGTCTTTGGCATCCAACTGTGTTGGTGTAAGTGCTTCTGCTGGGGATACTGATCCAAAAACTCATTAGCCAGTCAATATATTCAACTTAAAATAGAGGTTTAAAATATCATGTGGTTTAAATATTCTTCTTAATGTAAAAATATGCATAAATGCAGGAGGACTTCTTGAATCAGAACTAGAATGTTTTGCTGTGAAGTTAGACAAATCCAAATTCTGATTAGAGAGCTAAATCTACTGAAATAAAATGGATTCTGAGGTTTTGTGCTAATACTTGAAACATGTAGAATATCTACATTGTGCAAATAATCCATATCTCAGAATTTCTTGTTTGAAATCTGTGAAAGTCTATGAATGTGAATACAAATAATCCAGTTTCATGTTATTTTAAGAAGTATGCTCTCTGCTTGTTTTCAGCCGTCTACCTTAATATGAACTTAAATAAGAATTTTGCCTAGTTTTCCTTTCTTGCTTTAAGAATTCATGTTCCCTGTAAGTGTCCATGCCTAATACAAACCATTCCATGATTTTTAAAATATGTCTAACATAACAAAACCATCATAACATATATTTAATATGGGTTACAAACATAACTATTGTTTTCCTCTCTGTAATAGAGCTTTCTTGGCTTTCTTATAATCCTTTCCAGAAGGCCAACATGTTTTATATGAAAACAAAGTTGGAATCATAAGCATCTGATTTTTTTTAACATCTCCTTAGATGATAAAACCTTGACTTTTCATTCTTCCTCTGCAAGGTTAGGTTTTTGTGTGTGGCCAGGGTGCAGCTGCTGTCTGAGTAAGGGAACGAGCCATTGGTATGGCTGAGACCCCAGTGCACTGTGCAGCACACACAGACTGAGTTAGATGATGATGCTGCCAAGTTTTGTTCCTTTAAACTCTTTCTGTCAGGCTGCACCTGTAACTTCAGTCAGTGTCTCTCCTTTTTCTCTCTTCCCCTCTCCCCTCCTCCCTGCTTTTCCCCCTCACACTTCACATCTTTTTTCCAAACAAGTAGATTCTTTCCTTAATGCTTCATTCATACAGTTACAAAACTTTCTTTGTAGTTCCTTATTTTTTTATTTTTAATGTTCTTTTCATTGTAATATCTTACTTACACCAGAATCTATGGAATAATCAAGATACATTGTTGTTAGTGGTAAAGCATATAAGAGCCTGTTTTGTTGTGGTTTAAGATGAAAAATATTTCTGCAAAACCATTTCCTCCCTTTTAGCAAGAAAATTCCTCATGATCTTTGCACTTTAAAGACATTTACTCACTTGAAATTTCAACTTATAAGTACAGCAGTATATTTTTCTTAATAAAAATGCCTCGTGTAGTAGAGTATGGTAAAAGCACAATATTTGAATGCTACCTCACATATACTAATATTGATATTCAAGAAATAAGTTATCTGAAGTTTTTGAGTTCAGTGGTATTTTAGGACTTTACCCTGTGCAACTGAAATGAACATAGGTCTTTAGGACATCACAAAGGATAAAAATCATATCACATCTGTTTCTTAATATGTTTGGAAGGCTTGAAATTTGGCAGTAAATTATATGTATTTGTGTACTGGCCAATTTTTACATAATTATATCCTTATTTTTCTAGGTGTTAACGAAAGCTCAAAATGATCTTGGGGGCTTATGTCAAGGAAAACATAATTGATTTGGCCATAAAACAGCAATATGGAAGTGTTGTAATTGCAGATTATTCTCCAAGCCTTTGTCAGTGCTTAAATGAAGTTTGCATTCTACCTCTGTCTGAATACAGTACGGAACTTCTTGTATACAAGTTTTGTTTGCAATATGCTTGAAGTATTAATTTTGAAAGATAGGACAATTCCATGAGTGAACTGTGGCTTTTTCATATAAGCCTGTATCTCTAGGAGTGTACCTCACTTACAGCAAAAGAAAATTGAAATGTGAGGATTGTGATGAAGCCTTATTTCGGGGTTGCTGTGAGTGCAGTGTCCCTAACACAAGCGCTGCTGAGGTGCTGTGTTAGTCAGTGCTGAGCGCTCACCCTGCGTGGCTGCTGTGGCTGCTGTCTCATCATGCCCGGGTGCTGCCCTTGTGCCAGCCAGGCTGACTGTGGGTGCAGGAGGGCAGACTCGGCTCACCTGTACACACCGGGGCTGCAGCACCTACAGTCGATTCTGTCTGAGTGTCAAGCACTTGCTGTTGGCTGCTGAGCAACTTTTGGACTATTTTAACACCCTTGAAAATGATGGTGTGCTCATTTGTTTGTTGGAGATGGTTGTGAGTGTTCTTGTCAATGCAGATGACATTTGAAAAGTGACAAAGGACCACAAACAGATTTCTAGACACTGTAATATTCAGCTTTGTCATGCCTAACAGTCCAGCAGCTTTTTAACAAGCATCCTGTGCATACACAAAGAACCTCTGCACATTTAAAGTTATTATATTGATAATAGATTCCTTTGGACAGCCCGCTGTCAAAGCTGTAAGGCTCAGGAGTACTCAGCACACTCTCCACATCTTGTAACCCTTCAAGCATAACCAATCCCTTACTGGCACACAGTTTACAGAGGTTTTGAAGCGAACTAAGGATTATTGCGTTTATTGGTAATACTATAAATCTACAAATGGAAAATATGTACTTGCAAGAATTAATTTTCATTTCTTGTAATATACACATGGTATTGACAACATTGTTATATCAAAATGCATAGTTTAGACTGTGAAAATCAGTTTTGCTAAATCAATTTTACTGTTTCATAATTATTTGGAAGTGTTGTGTGAACAGATTTTAAAATACAGGAGGAAAACCTAGCATGAGTACTAATCATGGAAGATTAGGACTTCAGAGAACATATGGTCAGAATTAGGTAAGAACAATATAAAATTAGTCTTTTTCTCTTGAAAATATATTCCACTTTTAGTTACCACAAAGATCGGTTCTACATGCTGAAATATCCATCTCAAACTCGTTATTAGTGAAAGTGCATCTTCCTAGGGTGTGAGATTACTTAAGCAACGAGTACTGCAATGTTATCTGCTTATTCAAGACTGGAAATACGTGAACATTTTTAAATGTGGTTTCTTCCTTTGGTGCCCGTTGTGTCTCGAGCAGTGTCCGACCTGTCCCTCACACGCAGGGGTGGCCCCGTCCCCGCTGTGTGAGCGGCGCCCGCGCCCGGCAGTGCCCGCCTCGGCCCGCAGGGGGCGCGCGGGAGCGGCAGCGCCGGGCCCGGGGCGCGCCCGCGCTGCGCTGCGGAGCCCCCGAGCGCTGGAGGGCCCGGGGTGCGCCAAGGGAGCACAGCCCCTGCTGCTCTGGGGGCAAAGGGAGCACAGACTGCTCCTCTGGGGCACAAAGGGAGCACAGCCTGCTCCTTTGGGGGGCAAAGGGAGCACAGCCCCTGCTGCTCTGGGGGCAAAGGGAGCACAGACTGCTCCTCTGGGGCACAAAGGGAGCACAGCCTGCTGCTCTGGGGGGCAAAGGGAGCACAGCCCCTGCTGCTCTGGGGCGCGAAGGGAGCACAGCCCCTGCTGCTCTGGGGCGCAAAGGGAGCGCAGCCCCTGCTCCTCTGGGGCGCAAAGGGAGCGCACAGCCCCTGCTCCTCTGGGGGGCAAAGGGAGCACAGCCCCTGCTCCTCTGGGGGGCAAAAGGAGCACAGCCCCTGCTGCTCTGGGGCGCAAAGGGAGCGCAGCCCCTGCTCCTCTGGGGCGCAAAGGGAGCGCACAGCCTGCTCCTCTGGGGGGCAAAGGGAGCACAGCCCCTGCTCCTCTGGGGGGCAAAGGGAGCACAGCCCCTGCTGCTCTGGGGCGCAAAGGGAGCACAGCCCCTGCTCCTCTGGGGGGCAAAGGGAGCACACAGCCCCTGCTGCTCTGGGGCGCAAAGGGAGCACAGCCCCTGCTCCTCTGGGGGGCAAAGGGAGCACAGCCCCTGCTGCTCTGGGGCGCAAAGGGAGCACAGCCCCTGCTGCTCTGGGGGGCAAAGGGAGCGCACAGCCCCTGCTGCTCTGGGGGCTCCTGGCCACTGCTGCTGCCACCATACAGTCTTGCTGCTACTGCTTTTGTGCAAGCTTATTTTTTGCATTGTTGCCTGAACAGCCTTCTGAAATATGTATAAAGTTTTAGAACAAAGCATCAAGAAATCATCCGTGAAGATAGCATCTGCCACGTGTTGTGGCCATTTTAGAAGTTGATATGCTGAGACTAGTTTCCTTTAAATCTATATTAAAATTTTAAGAAAGTACGCTGAGTAATTTCTGGAATAAAACCATCTAAAATAAAGTAATAGGTATTAGTAACACCTGTTAATTATTTCAGTACTACAGTTACTAGAAGTGCAAAAGTGGGGTAAAAAGATACCAATTTAGTCTGATGATCTCCCTTGGGTGAGGTATATGAGCACACTCAGATGTGCCCTCAGCCATAATCTACCTTATTGCCCACAGAGTAGGTCGGCTAAAGTGCTGTGCCAAAACACTCCTAAGATACTGTTATGCCATAGGAATTAAGATCTTTAGAAAACACTTATTTAAAAACCCTCTTCGTGCATGTCCCATCTGTAATAGTGTTCTATCTAAGAAGAGCTTCTAAGTAACACTTTAGTTTGCACCGGTGCCAATACAATTTTGGTGGGTGTGAGTTGTGGTCGGTTTTTTTTGTTTGCTTGTTTGTAGTTTTGAGTTTTTCCCCCCTCTAGAACAACTCAGCAGTGTTTCCCTGGTGTTGGGAGAGAAAACTTCCTGGGCAAAAATGAGACCAATAGGCTCAACACGTTCTCAAATAAGCTCATGTAACAAGAGTGCAAAAGGGAAGCCAGGACTCATTGTGTTACAAGTCTGTCATTGGTATTTAATTAATCCCTTAGCAGTTAATGATTATGGTCTGGTAAATAGGTTTATCCTTATTATTCTTCCATTCCCACTGCAACTGTGTGTGTTCTGTTTCAGGAATGACAGGTTTGTGTTGTGTTTTTTTTTTTCTCAGAATGGCTTCAATCTTAAAAGAAAAAAATATTAAATTTTTAATGAAAAGAAACAAAAGTAGTATTCTGTACAGCTTTTAAATATAAATTTTACCAAAGAGGGTCTTGTAGTCAAAAATGTTTCACATAATTCTCTCCATTCCTTATTAAAATGTGCCATTGCTGCTATTCAGTGCTTGTGTGGGAGATGCCACACAGGACCAATGCCAATTAACTGGAGTTTAGGTAAGCAGACGTAGTGCAACTTTCTTCCACATTTTTGTTAAGAACAAATCTTGTGCTTAAAATCATTACTATGTCAAATTAATGTCACTGTTACCTCCTTAGTGAGTTTTCCAAACACCAGTGTTTTACGAGAGTGCCAAAGCAATTTGATTTGATTAGAAAATCTGGTTCCTCCTGTAAGAACAAGTCTGTGTTCCTTTTATGTACTTAGGGTTTGAACTCTTTAACAAAAAAATCTTTTTTTTTTTTTTTCCAAAATAACTTGATGGGGCTCTGGGCTTCATTCATGAGGATGTAGCTGCCTTAGAAGATACAGATAGCAGTTCTACTCTCAGCCTGTTGTGACTCTTGACTCTGCAATGCATGCTTTCCTCACTTCTGAGCATTTTTCTTCATGTTTCACTGCCATATCCTGTGATTTACAGCATTCCAAGACTTCTGATGTTCCTATTTTTTCCTTTCAGAAAAATTTGCTCTTTATATTTCAATGTAATCCTTTTTAGGATAAATTAAATCATGTGATATATATGCAGGGCTAGAGAATTTGTGTTCCTGGCCACATTGTCTGTGTTTAGCCGTAGCATTAGATACAAATCCTGAAGAGGATTGCTGGAGGTTATGTAATGATAACTTCAAAAGTTACAACAGGACATTCTTCCAAGTACTGAGTCAGAAAAACACATTCCTGTACTAAATGCCTATTGAGTTGATAGTTCAATTTAGTAAGTCTTTGTTTACTCTTTAATCCTCACTGTGTCAGCTGGAAAACGGAATGTTTTTCTCTAGTAGCCAAGTCAAGGGAGTTGTTTTCTTTTTAGCATTTAGTAGGTAAAAGTGAAATTGGTTTTGCAAGAAAATGTGTTTTATAATCTTGTTTGTGTTGAGGTAATATAGGCTATGTATGTGTCTATGTACAGATAAGAGGACAATTTGTAATGTTGAATAGGATTCCGTTGCTTAAAATTCGAATTTGTTACAAAAGAAGACACCCTACACATTAAATTCCAGGAGTGATCAACATCATATTGTTTTATAATAGTTACGAAACCAACTGAGTTACCAAAAGTTTTCAGGCTCTTGCTACTGAGGCTGATTTGGAGAAAATTCTTTGAACTTGACTGTCTGTGTCAAAGTGTGCCTGGTTGTTGAGTCCATCCTTTAAAAAATGCGTGAGGCTCACAGCTGATTAGGAAACAGGAAGGCAGTTACTTTGGCAATAGGAGATAAAGCTAATGACATCAGCATGATCACAAGTAAAGGCAAATTTAGAATTTAAAATGTCAATACAAATTATGGTTTATTAATGGATTTGTATTTATAGCAGACCCATTACATTTTAATTGGAAGAATTACTTTTCCTTTTATGGAAAAAATAAGACCTACTCAGATCAACCTTTATATTTGGCACTTGAAAGGAGGTATGACAAAGAAATAAATTAGTTTGTGTGGGGTGAACTTAAACTAAGTCAAACCAAGGTCTAATCCAAGCTCCTATCTTTAGCAGTGACCAAGAGCAGATGCTTAGGAAAGAACAAAGTAAGAGGACAACCATTCCAAGTTCCTTGTGTATCTTCCTCCAGTCTGAGTTTCAGAAAGATGTGTATTTTCTTTTTTTACTAGCTCTTGATGGGGTGCTTTTGTCCTATAATTTTGGTCATGTTTTATTTTAAAACATGGTAAATTATAGCTCCCACAGAATCTTCCAAATGGTTCCTTTTAACTGCCATCCTAAAAGCTTATCTTTTCTTGTTCTTTAAGGAGGTCTTTTTGGTTGAAAGTGATGCATCTTTTGCTATTAGCTGAAATTTCTTTCATGGCTTCATTTTACTCACGCCTGTGTTTTAGGAATAAAAAATAATCCAAGCTTGTTGCACAAAGATGCAGTTATTTTTCCCACTGTGAGCTGAATATTCAAATGCTGGACCTGATGGAACTTCCACTGTTCAGGGGCAACACAAGCCTCAGAATGTAGTACAAGATATCTGTCTTAGGGCTCACTTAGTCACATGCAAGCAGCTCAGAATTAATGCTTCAGGAAAGCAGAGGACTATTATATTAGTCATTATGTTTTGATAGTCTGTAAAATTTCCCAGCTGACTGATGTTCATATTAAGAACACAGTGTGGTGGGATTAGAATATCAGACATTATTAAGCATAGAAATGATTTATGCTTAGTTAATATTTGTAACTGCTGTTTATTTTACTGTCAGATATGTGGAAGATCCTTTTTATAGAACAATAGCTACATGAGACTATACAGTAACATGCACCTTTCTAATTAATTGATGGGCATTCTTAAAATGATATAAGATGACTTCATGATGAAAAATGGCCCAGGTTGTTTGCTTACATTATTTCATCTTGCTCTTACTAGCTTTGCCCTATAAATTAGTCAGAACCTCAAATTCCAGCAGCATATTGTTGAAGCAAGAAAAATGGCAAAATAGGGCTCCACAAAATATTCAAGAAATTGATTGTTCTGTTATAGTTGTATTTTATGTTTTTCTATGGCCACCTAGGTCTGGAAGGAGTTATAATTAGTATCAAGTTAGGTTGCATTTTCTTATCTGTTTTGGTGGGAAGAAACAATGCAAAGGGGATTTAAACAGGATGTGTAAGGAAAGGAAGAGAAAGTGGCTTAGACAAACAATAATCATAGCAATAAATTATTTTACATAGGTTTCTTCTTAACCATTGCTCATGGGATGAGAAGGACTGTACAAACTAAGTCAGGAAGGCAAGTGTTGATATGAACTTCGATGAACACTTCTGGTGCTTATTTCAAATTTCCTGTAATCTAAGATAATGTTTTCCATTGACAGTAATTATATCTATTGTCTGAAGCTGTCTATGCAGTAGCTTAATACCCTGACATCTGGTTTTCAGCTGTTCAGTAGAAATGTTTCCTCTCTTGGCTTGCAGGTGTACACATAGGAGTTGGCATCCGTGGCTAGGAAGGAATAGAAGCAGCCTTGGCCAGTGACTGACAGCCCAGCCCAAATACCTCCAGAGGCTCTTGGAGATTCCTGGCAGCCATTCCTGTTTGAAAATGTGCAAGTTCTTACACTTTCTTCCACAAAAATTTTGCTTTTACGCTGCTGTGTTTCTCCTCTGTCATCTGCGACTTCTTTACTCAGATTTGTTTCAGATTTTTAAGTTTATAAGTAAGCAAAACGGTGACTTGTACTCTTTAGATACCTAGAAGTTACTGTGAGTCTGAAGAATGAGTTAGGCAATCTAAATATTTGAGTACAAGTGTTTTGGAGGTTACATAAAATAATTGTTTCTTTTTCTTTTTTGAAAGCATAAAGTATGTCCGACTGCAGTTACTGTACTTAATGATCTCCTTCGTTTTCCCAGTTTGTTGAGACATACTGTTTTCATGTGTTATAAACTTCTGCCTTGTACTTAGAAAGAAAAAAGAACCATATGTTGTGCTTTAGTGGTAAATCCCAGGGATTGTCTGTGTGGTTGTAAGGGGTGTGTAGATAAGCCATGACAAAATTACTGCCCCTATCTAAACTACATCTACCATAGAAGATATCCAGTAAGTAATTCTGTAATTCTACTAAAGTAAAGAGCTCTCTTGATATCTCATGCTTTTTAGAGATGGCCTAGGTTTTTTCGTACTTTTTTTTTTTTTTAATGCTTGCTCTATGAGCATTTTTATTCAGGAAACATTAGGGTAGTGATTTAAGAAATACTGAAGGAGTCCAAGAGTGGAGTCCTTGCAAAGTAAACATCATGTTTTAAAATCAATAGCATGTTGAACTGGGAGACTTTTATGGGAGACCTATGGGAAATATTTAATCAGAGTCCCAAACTTTATCTGCTGAGCATTTAAAAGGTGTTTTATGAGAGTGATGATGTAACCTCCCCGTTTTTCAATTTCTTCACTTAGTGATATGTAATATCAGAAAAAAACCCCAATATTTAATTAATTAAGAAAAACCCCCAAATTTTAAATTTTGTGTGCAAGACATGCCTATATTCTAAGCAAACAGGGGTTTTGATCTGTTCCTCATAAATACTTTGCTGCTCCAAATCTTTCACCTCTGTTTAGGAGCTTTCAGTAGACCTTAATGGTCATATTAGCCAGTCCAATGACCTTGTATTTCAAAAGTCTATACTAATTAGTTATTGGTATGTCACTTCTGTGACATAATTAATTCAGTTATGGACAATTTTCCTCAAAGCTTTTTGATGACAGTATAACTTTATGGTCCTGGTTTCTCCTGTTCTGTGATGAATGGATATAGTACAGACATTACTGGAGACATTTTTGGCATGTATGAGATGTAGACAGTGAAAACCATCTTATCTGCTAGTGTTAAACACAATCAACTGTTAAGAAGACATAGTTAAGGATTTTTTTTCTCCTTGTTCATATTTAAAGACATTGACTGGTAAAATCCTGAGTAAGATCTGCTTATGCTTTTTCTTATCAAGAGCACTATGGGAAACATAACATCTGGAAAGAATAAGTATGTCAGTAAGTCACATTTATCCTCAGGGTTATTGGGGACCATGCAGAACACCACTAGTGTATTGATAATTTACTTAAGGGAACAATAGAGATACTGAATTGTTCTAGTATGGACAGAAATGTGAAATGTTGAGTCTGAGGAAAACCCCCATTTTTTTCTATTTTTCAGTTGTTTATTTTCTAAAGTATCTTCAAATGTAAGAAATAAAGTCTGATAAATAATTTGGCCCTTTCTGCAGATTAAAATTTTCATCAAAATTAATGTGAATATACAAGGAAAGAATTCAAGTGTTTGGTAAAGTTTTTCTGAAATTACACGTTTGGTTATTAATTGGCTACTTGCACTTTTAAAATAACTCCATAACAAATTCCTTTTGTTGTATAAAGCAGCTGCTCAGGATTAATGTCACGTCAGTGTCTCAGGCTGCAGGAAGAGGATGGATGAGTAAAGCTAAACCTCAAATGTCACTGAGCTCTTTATTTTTACAACAGAAGACTTTTGCAAGTGATCAAAACAGCTGTCGGGTTAGGTGAAGAAGAAAACCAATGACTTGAACACTCTATTGCTTTACCAGTGGTGCGTTGGTGGTGGGGTTTTGTTGTTTGTTTATGTTTTTTTTTTTTTTAATCTTCTCTTAATGGCACATTAACTGATTAGGAACTGATTGCAGTAGCAAGGATTGATCCTTATCTGCTTTACATGCTGAGCACCTTCTGACATCTAATCCGGGTCTTTGACACTCTTTTCTTACTCCGTGTTGCCATACACAAGCGACATGCAAGCAGTGCATTTGATAGCAAAGTAACATGCCTAATGTATCTCTAGTGGGATTATATTACTGGCAATTCATGGAACATTCAGGACTATCCACTGGAATTTTTTTTGAAGGGTAGTTGTAACATGAAAGAATGGAAGGGGAAAAAGTCAGTTCCTGTCTTGGGGAAGGGAGAGAAAGCAGGTAAAATGTTATAGATAAGTGAAGTTTAGCTCAGTTCTGATAAAAAAAAAGTATTTGTAAAAAGAAAACCCAAATCAAGGTGATTAACAGTCAGAACAAATTTTTCATGGGGAAATTCTACCAAGCTGGTTTAATTTTTGTCTGCCAGGGCATTAGCCCTTCTCCTCTGTGATTAGAGGAGAAGCAGTGTGACATTTATCTCAACTCTGAGGCTCATATAAGTCGGCTGGTAAAACTTAGTCTTGATGCATCTTCTGTCAGGTGGGTACTGGTGTATTTCATAAGAATATTTGCAGGTAGCTGTCAATGCTTCCTTAAGTGGAAAGTTAAGCTGTCCATGATACTAACTGAAGGTTTTTTTGCCTACATTGTCTTATCTGTTGTCTAAAATCTGAATGCTTTCCACTGAAGGAAGAAGTCAGTCTTACAGGTGTTGAATTAGCCTGCAAAAGCATTTTCTTTTTAACTTCATTTGAAGAAAATGAAGTTATTTGAAGAAAAATATACTGGTGTGGCTATGTCACATATTCTTTTTCTGGAAAAAAAAGAGGTTATGTAAGCTTATTTAAAAATACAGTAGAACTGTGTATTCAGAGAATGAGTTGAAGGCTTTTGGAATTAGGGAACTTAGTCCAAAGTAAAAGAAAGCAGCTAATTCTATTTTTGACAGATACTTCTCTTATGATTTCTGTAGGCTGTCAGTTCTCAAGCTCATTCAGATGTTTTGGTGTGCAATGGAACACATGAAATAAATTGTGAAACTGACATAAAAGGGAAACTTATAGAGAGTTTAGGAAAATTGTGCTCAATTTTTTCCACAATCAGTTAATATACTAGTGGTGGTTTAAGGAAACTACCTCTGAAGGAGCAGAAAGATGACGTTTTAGAGTAAATAAATCTTAAAATGTAGGTATCAGGCAGAATTGTAGGAACTTGATGTCACAGTAGAGTCAGAGTTTTATGACAAATGTAAGATGAATGCACTAAGCATGCTATTTGTAAGAATTTATAAGAAATCGTTTATTTACTCAAAGTCCTGTTGGACTGGATGCTTAATGTATTTGAACTCCTAATGAGGACGAAATGAGGTCATGAATCTCCCTAATAAACATGAGTGTATATATATGCTTCCACAAACATTGCTGATCCAAAGAGCTTTGTTTTTTAGCTAATTAATTATAAGATGATTTGAATTGGAATCATTCTTTAAAGATCCTCTAGTCCAACCCCCTTCCAGGGGCTAGATCAGGTTACTCAACCTGACCTGGAGCACTTCCAGGGATGAGGCATCCACAGCTTCTCTGGGCAACCTGTTCCAGTGTCTCACAGAAGTGCTTTTTCCTCAGAGCCAATCTGAGTCGATCCCCATTCACTTTAAATCAGTTTTCCTTTGTCCTGTCACTGCAGACTCTGACGTGAGTGGCAACAGAGCTTGCAGGAGGATTGTTCCTTGATATGACAGTCAGCATTACTGACATGAGGCTGACTGCCTGGTAGCTCAATGGTGATCCTCATTATCCTCTTTTAAAATGGTGAGATATTCCCACTTTTCCAGTGACTGGGACTTTGCCTGATGGCCTTGACTTTTAAATTATGACGGAGAAATTCCTTTCAACTGCACCAGCTGATTCTTTCAGGACCTTGGGATGCATCTCATCAGGTCCAGTAGACTTGTTTATGTATTTAAGCTGTTGATTAAATAATTAATGAGTTGAGATATGTGGTCATTCATGGAGTTGAAAAGAGAACAAAAATTTTAGAGGATGTTCCTCCTCAGCCTGTCTTTGTCTGTCCCATCTAGCCTTCTTCTTGGCTTCAGGTTGAGTCTTTCAGTATCTTTCAAGAGCGTTAATAAATGTACTGTACTGGAAATTTTTGAAGTCAACAACCCCCCACAATCTCTTTTCAATTTGACCTGTAACCTACTAAATTTACTTCATGATGCTGAAAGATTTATAACTATTGGAATGCAGTTTTCCAAATGAGGAATTAGTAAGAAACTAATTTATCTGCATCTACTTCTAGGAACATAGGGTATGAGTTCTGAAGTGCCTGCTTTCTATACCAAGGGTGATGCATGCTGCCTTTAAGACTCGTGTATGTGGTTCCAGAAGATCATTTCCAGTATGTTGGGCTGAAATAATGACTCTGACACAATTTTGTCACTGTGATGCCAATAAGCACAGGATGAGTACGTACGTCTGTCATTCCAAATGTTGTACTATTTCCTGGTGAATAATGTATCAGCTAGAAGTTAAAACACTCATTTGGCCACTGTAATATTTTTATCTGGGACAGTCTTGTGGCAAATAAAACCAAGATTAGGAGTCTCTGCAGAGATACTACAGCACCTATCTGCAAACTTCTTTCAATTGCATAATTTGCTCCTTGGTGAAAGCTTTTTTCTCCATTACTTGTTTATCACTGTGATATTGCAGTAATCATCCTTGCACTGTGAACTGAATTAATTGGTATTTCTCAACCATAAATGCAATCCAAGCAATTGTTTTTGTAATTAAACTCAGTTTCCAGTTTACTTTACTTTGCTTACATTATCTGGTTAGGCAATCATTGTCTGGAACATAATAAAATAATCTAAATTGCTGTTCTTGTAAGAATAAAACAAACAATAATTAATATCGTTTTGCTTCCTTAGGGACATTCTTTGAAGATTTCAATGAAAAATTAGAGAAAACAAAGAGAAATCAATAGAATATGGGAATTGGGTTGCCATAAAGGCATATTTGAGAACTTCATTTCATTTGAAGCGCTTAGGGAATGTTAAACAATTAAATAAAATGAAAAAACTAAAAGTTTTCCTATGGCAGGAAGCCTTTGAGGCAAAAGTGTAATGAATCATGTGAAGAGTATTGTTCAAGTGCAGTTCTTGTTCTTAGAACTGAATGAGTTAGACCTCTACAAAACTGTGGTGTTAAGTGTGTATACTTTGTGTACATGTGTGTGCCACTTTTTTTATTCAGACTATTGGAGGGACAGTGGAACTAGATTAGCAGCATTCTTCTCTGTAATCCATAGTAGACTTCTGCAAGGCAGAGTAAATACATAAACAACAGCCTGCAGCCAGGCTTGCTGCCACTGACAGATACACTACTGCCTGGTTTTGAGGTAGTCACTAGAAAGCCAATTGTGTGACTACCTGTAAGTCTAAACATTTTTCATAAGTCTATCACATTAATTTCTGCTCCTAAATGAGGCCCTTAAATCCCTTGTTTTGCAGATAGTGACACCCCTGCAAACAAATTTAAAAAAACCGCAAAAACCAACAAACAGCAAGAGATGCTAACCAATCTCTAAAGCAGACTGCAAAGCATTTCATACTAGTAATGCTTCCATGTTTAGAATAGACTGCATGGATTGTCATGATTGAAAAGATGATGCCTTTTCTTGCTGTATACTCCACCTGTATGGAAACAAATTACAAATGTTCTGTGCCTCATTCTATTCCTCAAATACATTTGCCTTTCCCCTGAGAGCAGTGGCAAACCCCTGAAGATTATCTTGCTGAATTGTTGGATACCTACTGTTCAGCTAGGAAAGAAAAGGAAATATGCTTTAAAAATGCCTTGCCCCCACCTTCCCTCACAAATACTTTTGTGCTTTGCTGGTTTTTGCTATTAATTCCTCAAGGAAGGGCTATCTTTTCCTGAATTCCTGGAAAACTGTTAGTATATTCTGTGAACAGCTATGGACTAATAAAACGGGTGTTGTGTTAACAACTGAATATCTGCTATTTTAAAAAGGTCTCTTGTCTTATTGCAAAATGTATTGCTTTATCCAGCAAACTTTGACCTGGAGTGGGATATGTGTGTATTTTATAAATATTTTTTGTCCCAAACAAAGCTGTTGGAGTTCCTTTAGGATATAAGAAAACATAAGGATGTAGTTTAAATTGCTGCCAGCTATATTGAGACTGAGAAGAGCTGTGGAAAATCTCAATTTTCTGGAGCTGGTTAGACTTGGATGCACCAAATACTAGTTGCAAGGGGATTTTAAACATTTAAGTATTCAACAGATACTGTGTCAGAAAGGAAGTACTATAAATTATTTGACTGAATGCTCAGTCTATGATCTGTGTGGAATGAAGCAATAAAACTGGTGCTGTTATTACTAGGAAAATGAATGTAGATGCAGAAAGCACAGCCTACTGAAACCAAAGGTCCAAATTCAGCAATGTGCTGAATTATGTGGGATGCATACTACATGTGAGACAGCTAAAGATGATTTTAAAACAAAGGAATTGTACAAATGTTTTTCAGTAATTTACAGTTATCTGTCCTTTCTCAGTGGAAGGACATTACACTTGTGTTCAGGAAAATACATGTAACTAATGAGTTTACTGACCTGCAGGAAGGAGCATGATTGTATACCATGTATATACACACTAAAGTGTTTGCTGGCTCATATTCTTCATGATTTTTAAATTTGTTTTAAGATGTAAAGCATGCTTATTCAAAACTATTTACATAACTAGAATGTTCCAGGACCATAAAATTATGAAGTATTCCTGTGGTTTTGCTCATGGCACCCAAAAAACATAATCCATTAACCTATTTCACATCCTAGTTAAAACCATAGAATGAAGAAGTGTATCTGAATTCTTCAAATGCTGTAGCAAAGTTTCCTGCAATTATTCTTTCTGCTCTATAAATGGAAGACTTAAATTTATCCTATGCTAATGTTAATTATCTTAGATAAGCATTCAAAATTTAAGTTTTATTTTTATCAGCTCATTTTTTTTTGATGTAGTGACTGTAGCCTATTGTATTTGTACCTAATAACACCCAGTGTAACTTTGACCATCTGGTAAATGTGCTCAAAGGAGGGTCAGGCCTAAAACAGGTAAGTTTGCAAGTGAAAGGTACTCATGGGAGCTCATGAAACTCCAGATTTAGACAACGTCATGTTTCATTACCAAAAAACTTGAAATGATCTCCAGCTTTGTGAAGGAAACAAAGAGAATATAAGAGAAAGCAGCAACATGCAGCTTCAGATCCCATTCTGGCTTGATGACAGCCTGTCATTGAGTTTTGAATGAGCTGTTTGAGTTTTAGGTTATTGATTCACGGTGCTGAAGAATCACTTTTTAAACTTTTTTTCTTTTGGGGACAGCTACATTAGTAAGCTTAGAAATATACACAGGTTTAGGGTGAGAATAAAGGTGTTATAAAGACAAGTTTACTAGAGGGGAGAAGTATGAATCTGAAAAATATCTGTTTCACAGACTTGCTCTCAAGCTAGTCTGCCAATTTTTAAAAAAGTCTGATGGAGATTTGGATCCTGTTGATTCTAGGTCTGCCAGAACTTTTACTGCTTTTGCATATATAGAGAGAATAAAAAAAAATGACCTTTTCTTTCCCCCAAAAATGGCTATGGAAAGATTTGTATTAACAGAAATAGTAGCTTTAAAGTGCTTTTTTATCTATTCTGCACAAATTTCTGGAATAGTATTTCACTTTTGGGCAATAGTGTTTGTGACTTGCATAGTATTGAAGCAGTGATAGGTTGTGCAAGAGATCTGAGGATTAAGCCTTCTTAAATTTGGTATATAAATGAAAATGCCATTTCCAGTATAAAACTGGAATCTAAATTGAAAGACCAGATGCTGGTCTGTAATGCTGTCATAACATCAAAGAATGGAAGTTGATATAGATGACGTATAGAAATGACTACAGACCGAAGGCTAGACCTGAAAACCAATTCTTCCTATATTGTGCAACCGGCGTGCAAAATATAAGAATGTTCTTTTGGACTAATAAATAAAATGAGAACAGTGCCTTTCTGTCTGACCTTAGAAGAATCCAGACTACAAAAAATTACTGTGGGTTAAATGCAGGCAAATGGGTAGGGATTAGAGGGTAATTTTGCTTTACTTTACCTACTACTCCTTAGGCAAGCAGCTGAGATACTGCAAGTGCATTGTGTATAGTAATTGCTGATAATGAGGAATTACTGCCCCTCTCCCCAAAGACAGGAGAGAGCTATTAGTTTGGAGAGTGTATCTGAAGTTGATTACATATCTTCTCAGAATTGTAGCAAAAACCTACAATTTTTCTGTGGTACTTCACAAATAAAGGTTTTCCTCTTTACTTAAATTTTTTTTTTTCTTCTAGTTTTTGCCGCCTTAATGGCCTGAAAATATCATGTGCACACATGGAGAATAGAACTGAGATTTTTTTTTGCAGTGAACTCGTTATGACACTTTTCTTTGTAGAATTATAAATACTGGCAGTTATTTTTTCAGTCAATTAAAGTTCTTATAGTTGTTCCCAGCTTTGCTCTAATGCCATGTGTATATCTTTTAAGCAAAATGTACTCTGTACTAAATGGCTTTGTTTAGAGTGTTTCTAATAGAAATGTCCCTGCCACATGTATCTGCTTGGTCTGTGTAATCTCTTGTAGAATGTTTTCTGGCATTGAACTGACCGTATGTTTAAGCAAACATACTTCAGTTTTTGCATCTCTGTTAGTAATTAATATAGCTCGGGGTATCCCCAGTTAATTACGGGGACAACCAAGTTCTATGGAGATGTCTGTAATCAGGCATTTAGTTGTATATAATATTTAAAAAAATTACAGAAAAACCTTTGAAACTATGTGGGTGTGGTGAAACATTTGTTTCCTTTTTTAAAATCATTCCAATTTGGGGCTAAATGTCAGGTCCACTTGATGTTTGTGAGAACATTCATGTTGAATTGTACAGAAATAGTACTGAGATGAAACTGAGTCAGCTTCCAAGCTATTTCCCTTATTTTCTGTGCTTACTATTTTAACTGACACCATTGGATTTTAAGAGTATTCTGGAGTATCAAGCCATGTAGGTAAATTGAAATAGTTCAGGGAAGCAGAATGTAACCCTTCAATCACTCAAACTCTGCCTTGAAATCACAGGCAGGGTTTTGGTGTAGTAATGTCCTTGAACCAGTGCTCAGCACAGGGGAAGTGTAAAGCTTAGAAATCCAGTTTCCTTGAAGTCAATGAAAATCTTCACTGACTGCAAGGGTAAGGTAAGGACAATAATAATAATCTAGGATTCCTCCTTCTGTGGATCATCATGTGTAGTACTTACATGGATATGTAAGTAGAATCAGACACATATATTTATATATACATATATATAAAATGTTTGTATGTATATATGTACTAAGGAGGAAGAGATGTTCTTAGTCTGCTTCACAAAGAGGCTTCATTTCTTTTTTAATAAAATGCACTTTATTCACATGCAAGCCAGGAGAAACAAAGTGTCCTTTCCTAATCCTGCATTCTTGTTATTGGTTTTCTCACCTCATGTGTGAGTGGAATTGAGGTTGTCACCTCATTGTGGTCAGTTCCACACCTTTTTCAGAGTAAACAGCATGCAAACTTGTATAAGCAGCATCTGAGCCAAGGCCCTTTTACAAACCAAACTTTAATTTGTTATTGTTCTGGCATGTAGGAATGTGTGTGAGAGACCATGTGGGCTGGCTGTGGAAGGCACTATAAAAACTAACAGTGGAATGTTCATCTGGAGATGTTCTGTATTATTTATGAAAACTTGGGGCCCAATCCTGCCACCTTCTCTCACGCTAACCATCCCACTAAGGTCAACCAATTCTTCTCTTTAAGAATAATATATCTGCATAAAAGTTGGATTGGATGTATGAATGGAACTTTCAAACTTCAGAGAAACTGTGTCTGCTGACATCCATTGGATGTTGAAATTTGTGCCTTTGAAAGTAAATAAAACTAAATATGATCTGGAAAGGAAAAAAGCCTTTGTATTTAGTTATATCTTCTGTTTTAGAGATGTTTACTATAAGAACTTAATAGTGAACATGTATAGTGTGGGATTTACCAAAGAATGTCATGGTGAGAAGTGGGTTGCACTGTCCTCCTGGTGCCTAGTCCTTGTAAAACATCAACTAAAATTGAAAGTGGAACATAAAGTTGACAAAAAGCAAAATTTTCTGCTGAACAATGCAGACAAGCCAGGTTAGCAATTAATGTTTGCAAACTATATATAATTAAAGATAAGTTAGTAATTTGTGAATAATGTAGCTTTATTTATTCTTAAGACTAACTTGTGTCAACTAAATATGATCATCAGTTTAGAAACTATAGCAATTTGAGCTTTAGGGATATTCCCCCATTTTCTAACTTCACCTTTACACAAGCAGATCTAGAGAAGTGGTTTTGACTTCTTTCCCAAAAAGTTGAGCTTTTTTTTTTTTTCAGGGCACATGTGTCATGTGTTTTGGGTTTTTTCCTGCTGCTTGAACAACAGTCTTTCTTTTTGTGAAATACATTATACACGGCCTAGGATCTATAGCTATTATAGGTATAAAACAAAGCTAATTTTAGTAAATCCATTGAGACATATGGTAAAAAATTCCATTGACAGCATGATAAATGTGTCTTATATTTGGCATAGCTTTAACATACCACTTTTTATTATGTTTCCATAATAATCTCTCACGTAAGTAGGGCTGTAATCTAAGACTGTTTGCAATGGGAAGTGTGAACCGATCACAACATGCAAACAGGACTGTCTGTAGCCTGAAGTGTAACCCTTAATACTGTCTCTGAAGCTACTGTGTTTATTTTGAGGCCTTGCCCCAGGGACAGTATGAATTTGGTAAAAGAATTTGTTACCTTCCCAAAACTGCAGCCTCTGACAACTAAAGGTGCAAAATTCTCCCTGCTGGTTTTGAATTCTGGCTCCCCACGTAGTATCACATTGCATTGGTGGCCAAACAGTCAAGAACAGTTGTCATTCAATATAAGACACATTTTGAAACAATTCAGATTTGGAACTGATTTCAAAGCCAGTAAGATTTCTATAAGGAATTCATTAAAAAAACCTGCCAGACACAAACAACTAGTTTGAATGCTGAACCAATTATTTATGTACATAGGCTGCATAGTGAAAGGGTTTTAAATTTGAACCAGTTCATGTGAAGCAGAATCAATTTGGTAAAGGTATCAAACACATAACTGCTTCATTAAAGAAGGCATTTTCCCTGCCACTTGCTGCCTTGCCACTGTTGTATCCATAGATCATCTGAAAAGAGTTTTTCATATAACTGTGTATGAGATAGCATTCCCCTGTGGAGGTAAGAGTGAATGTAGTCCTCTGTGTTCCACATCATGCATAACAGGCTGTAGCAAAGTAATTTTCTGCATTTCTCTTCTGCTCTCTGTATAAAGGAAAAAATTAAGTGCTCTTTCATAGCAAAGAGGATGTTTGAGCCCATCCCTGGGCCATTCTGCTAAGTGTGTGTGTATATGTAAAAGAACAACTGTTTCTCAGGATTTTTATTTACACAGAAACTGTCCAGGATTTGGATGCCTTAAGTGTTAAGGTACCTTGATTAAGATACCTTGAGAATCCATAACCAATGAGCTTAACTTTTAGTGGTAAATTGTTCAATATCTATACTTCTATGATAAACTTTTCTTAAATTTTAATGAGCTTTCAGAATAAGTTATGTCTGGTCTAATGTTTTTGATTTTCTGGTGTCAAGATTTCTCACATCATCCCAATGAGAAACCTCACTTGGGTTCAGATGGAGCCAGCTCTATGCAAATGGTGGCAGATCTGGCCAGATCAGCACAATGGTGCAAAGCAGTTTTCTGTGACCCATCTGCTTGCAAGTGGATGGAAGGAGGTTCCTATTATGTATCTCCCTGGTTTGACCCTCCTCACTTTCAAAAAATCATAGGAAACAATCTACCATTATTTTTTCCAGCATGGAGGGAGACAGTGGGGTGTTTGCAATGGAAAGAGCCTCATGATCTACGTTGGGGCCTACATTGCATGTTCTTACCTTATTAAAAGCGCTATTCTTCTTTTTTCTTGATGATGAAGATGAAGCAAAACAAATCACTTTTCATGTAGTCAACCACAGTGAAGTTAAGGGGAGGAAAAATTACAAGCCATGATAAATGTCAGCAGTCAATATTGTTTCTCTTTACAGAACCATAAACAAAATCATGCAACTAGTCTCTAAAAGGTCTCGATGACAGCTCTGGTAAATTTAAGCAATCTGGCTACAAAGATGAATAGTATTTTCCTGTTGCACATTCTCTCTCTCTCCCTGAAACTATTTAAATCTAATTAACCTAGTGTCAAACTCTCTGATTTCCATCCAATGTTCTAACACAGGGCCTTAAACAATGTTGATTTTTTTAAAATACCAACTTCTCTTAAAATATTTGGTTTTAACATTTATCCTTTTATTTGCCTGTGTACCAAAATAAATTATTACCTCAGTTATATGGCTATGACACTGAATCAGATGGTACCCACAGAAGAAAAACAGTTTTTTCTCTAGTACAGAAAGCATGTGTATACAATGGCTGTCTTGCTCTGGCTCAACTCTTGTTTTTGCCAGTCTTTCATTTCCTTCCACTGTGTGAAATTTCACTTCAGTAAAGCTAGTAAAAATTCTGTTATTAAGTTCAGTAAGGAAAAATTATTATATGCCTTTAGCTACAAAATATTAGTTTTCTAGGGTTGTATGGGAATTCCCAGTATGCCTGCCTATCTTCCTCTGCAGTACTGACAGTGGACTAAATTCTCTGCTGTCTGTAACCAAGGAGTCAGGAGAGTCGCCCTGGATGCACCTTGCTTCAGCATTTAGATCATTGATATGAAATTGGTTTTGTGTTTGTTACTCCTTTTGGGATAAAGAGGATTTTACTCCCTTGCCCCGTTAAGTTTGATTTTTAAGCTTTGAAAGGAGTAAAAGGTTTAAAGTAAGAATAGTATAAAGATGATAACTGGATTTTCAAATTGTTCCATTTTTGTTGAGTGAAATCTCGAAGTTGCTTGGCCTTTAATCCAAATACTATAAAGGACTGAGAAACCCATAGTTATCTGGTTTGAAAATCTTTTGTTGACAGAACAAGCACAAAGCAGCTGCAGCTCTTATTCAAATTACTACATACCTACATAACTCTTTCGAAGGAATCAGTAATTTTTAAGGAATCAGTAATTATTTTCTTAATTCCTCAGTGAGTTAAAAAACCCAACAAGAACTGCAAAGAAAACATTCTACAAGTATTAGATGTTGGAAACAAAAAAGCCTGTAACAAAAGTATATTCTAGTGGAGTCCATGTAGCTGCACAATGTTCACACAAAGCATCATTTTAGTGAATACTTTTGGGGCTCCCTCCACTTCTTCAAATGAGGAACAATAAATTGAAAATAGTTTTGAGCAGTAACTTAGTGGGAGAGATGCATGCTACTTAAGAATTCTTGTACAATTTAACAATGCAGGCAGTCTCTGTTTCAAACACATTTCCTTTTGAAGCGAGCTGAAATGTTGGACCTATTTTCCAGTTCACGTAAAGTCAATGCCCTCCTTTACCAAGGGGATCTGTGCTGTAAATTCCTGGAATAGCTGTGAGAAGCCCTCTGCACTGTCCATATTATGTGCAAGGGGGCTGGCAGTCAAGTATAGGCTTGTCAGCTGACCCACAGAGGTAAAGAATAATTCAAATACTGCAGTTGCAAGAAGCACTTTATCCTGTGAGTCACTACTTTTCATATACATTTTTTTCCAGCATTTGTCCTCCAACAAACATTTAAGTTTCAAGCCACTGGTATAAATTTTAATTACTTTTGAATGTATTGTTTGAAGATTTATTACTTTATGATGTCCTTTATGCTGTTGTTAAGAGACTTCTGTTAATTATCTAATTGATTTGGTTTATGGATTTGGCTCTACCTCTTTAAGTTGTGTCCTGGCATCTGAACCCTAGAGAGTGACATCCACAATGTTATTTTATCTGATGGTGTCACAACTTATCTCCAATAATATTTACTTGTTATAGGTACAAATCAGTAGTGCTGGCATTTAATCACTTTGGCAGAGATTTTACTGGTCAGATAGTGACAGCAGAACAAGTTTCTCCTGTGAAAGTACAGTTGCATTTAAAAAATAAAATTTTGTACTGTAAAGGTAGACTACTAATGTAACAAGGCAGTTCAGCTCTCCCAGATGACCTTTCCAAGAGATACCAAATGGCATTCCTTGGGATTTTCTTTGGGTTTGCTGTTGTGTACTGTCTTTAGATATTTAAGCTACCCTCTAAAAATTTAACTGCATTTGAGTATTTCTGCATACAGAATTTATTTGACCAGATCCTTTTAAGACTTCCTTGAGGGCTCAGGACTAGATTCTTCCCAGGATGGTCCCAAAAAAGATATTTTACTAGACCTGCTTCTGCTTGGGCAGGACATCAACATCAAGGACTTCTGTTTGCTCTCACCTGCCTTAATACAGTGCAGCCAAGGGCAATTGAAATTTGTAGTGAATGTATTATGTACATCTAAATTCAATTATTTTCAGTGTAGATAATCCATTGTCACATCCCGCTTCAGAAGGATGTTCACTGGTTTTTAAAGGACCTTATGCCAGTCTATTTCTTCATTCTGAGACTAAGCCCTGCCCTGTGGTTTCTGTTGCAGCATACCTGTCAGGATTTATAGTTAAGAAGAGCTACAGTAAAGGAAAGTATTTGCATAACTGGACAAATATTATCAGCATCCTTTGCTATCAAAGTCTGAGTTAAGGTCTATGTCCTGTGGAACAGAAAAGTGCCTCTAGTCATGTCTTGTTTAATTGATTTTTTTCTAACTTTTTTCTCTTATTTTCCACATCTGGTCCCTTTTGCACAGATGACCACCTGCTCTTATAGACCAAACCAGCTGTTTAACAATGTTGTAGTGTTGAGATAATTTTTTTTTTTATTATTATTTCTCAGAAGAACTTTACAATTTTTAGCCTCTAATGCTCTTTAAAGTTCAAGTGCTTTTGAAGATAAGGCATATTGCAGACACAGCATGTGATGGAATAAGTGAACACAAAATGCACTTTACTCTCTGTTTGATCTCTCTAGATGCTGATAATTGGTGGTGGCATTGCTGGGCTGACTGCAGCAGTAGCTGCCAAAGCAATGGGAATTGCTGTCAGGGGATTTGACACCAGGTGGAGTAAGAAAATATGGCTTAGAATCTAGAACACTGTTAACACTTTATAAAACATTCTGGTTAAAGTTCTGCTTTGCTTTTCACTGAAGCAAAACAGTGTCATTCCAAAACAATCTGGAAGGTTTCTTTCTGTCATGGGACTACAAGAAATTTTAGTTAATTCATTGCTAATTAACACAAAATTCAAATTATTGATTTCAATATACAGAAAAAGAGAACATCATTTAAAATATGCTGCCTCCCTACTTTCCAGGTCCACCTTAAGAAAAACATCGTCTTCCCCTTTCCTTCCTAGACTCAACTTTCCTCCATTTTCCCTGCATATTATACCCAGTCCCTTTGAATGTGGGGTTGTGTGCAACAGTTTGAACCCCACCGCTCATGGCTGTCCCTACCCCCAGCATCATCCCTGGGCTCCTGTTCCCCACGCAGAGAACTCCCCTTGGTGAGCAGTGCCTGCACCCAGCAGAGCCCCACCAGCTGCTGTCTCCTCAGCACTCCACCTGTGTCTGTCTCTTCCCATCTCCTGCCTTGGCAGCTGACGTGTGAGCAGGGCTGCCCTGTGCGGGGCTGGCTTTTGGAGGGTGTTGATGTGGGTTTTGGAGCCAGCTGGGACTGGATGGCGCAGCCCTGCTCACACATGAACAGAGGAGGCCCTCATGTAGCAGATATGGCTTGCCTGGTACGGTGTTTAGAAGTGGTGCTGGTATTAGTTCAGATCTCATTCCAGATAAGATTCTGCTTACGGCATCGGAGAGCTCAAACATCTGTTCCTATTAGCATAAAATGCTTAGTGAAACATGCATGCATCTAGATATTTACTGAAAACTATTAGTGAGTAATGGCTTCATGATTACATTTTACCTGTTTTTATCAGATTTAGAGCATTTGCTTTGCTAATGACTTCCTAGTAATTTTCAATTCAGACTTAAAGTAGTTAATTCATTATATTTACTTCTGAAAGCACCCATGTGTATGACATACCTCCCTATTTATCTTCTCTAGTAAGAGTTACTATTCCTAGAAAGAGTTATTAAACTTGATTGGTTTGCTTTGTTAAATGTGAAATTGGGGAAGAAATCTTCAATTCTAAGCAGTAGGAGTATGGTGGAGTCAACAAAAGAATGATCAGTAATTATACAGAGCTGAGGCAGGGAGTAAAGTAGAAATGACTCATCCTGCAGAATTTGACATTTTTCCGGTGTAGATTATACCCAGCATTTAGAAATAACTGATGTGCAGGGAAAATACAAATAACATCAGTGTTGCTCTAACAAATGAGAAAGTAATCAGCATTACAGTAATAAAGATTGTCTTTCCTTGAAGTTATTGCAAGTCTGTCACAGAGTTCTTAAAAAAGTGTTGTGGGGTAATAAAGCAAAGCCTTTCATAAGTAATGAAACCACAAATTGGAGTATTTGTCAGAGATAGTTCTCTCTGTTTTATGTACTCTGACTTTTATAAGCATGGGAACATCTTTTAAAACAATGACATCCATAA
Organism: Prinia subflava; assembly: GCF_021018805.1. Lineage (NCBI taxonomy): Eukaryota > Metazoa > Chordata > Aves > Passeriformes > Cisticolidae > Prinia > Prinia subflava. The sequence continues at coordinate 10,121,367 of NC_086261.1, forward strand.
ATGCTTTCAAACTATTTCCTTCATTAACAAGAATTTTGCGTGTTCAATTCCAGATATAGGAAAAGAAAAACCAATTCAGAGATTTGCCTATTTTCACAATTTTAAAGTAGTGGTATAGAACAGTTTTTAATATGAGTGTTAGATTTTATGTGATTACCATTAAAATTAATATAATTTTTAGATGAAGACTAAATTCCAGTGTGATGTGGAAAAGCAAAGTCATGCAGTGTATAACAGTAAGATGATATAAAGGTGCAACTCTATGTTTGTAAAGACCCATTAGTGGAAGCAGTTTAAGATGTTACCATTTCAGTATTTGTGGATTTACCCAAGAAGGATAAGTTTCAGCAGGAATCAACCTGGGCTGTGGGCTGTGAAGCAGAATGCTTGCTGCCACTGTCCCCAGGCAGCAGATCACTGCAATGGCCTGTTCTGGAGAGCCAGGTGAAGGGTTCAGCTACAGTATTTCAGTTTTACCTTGTATTGGCGACTTCTGGGGCTGCCATACTTCATTATTATGTTATAATTTACTCCAGGATGGGTATGGAAGCCAACATGTGTGACTTCATATGAGATAAACTGGTGAGTTTAATGTGCAGATGGCTATCCTGGAATGGTGTAATGAAAGAAAGGAACAAAAACTTAGGGTACAGTGTTCAAGGTCAGAATTCAATGTAAATTGTTTTCAGAGCATGGCATTAGGATTTGTTTGAGGTTTTTTGATGTTCTGCTTTCATAATAATACTAAGGGATGTTAGAGACATGGTATTAATCCAGGTGTACTTGCAAGGAATACAAGTTTTGAAGGTATCACTATCTTCTTGCTTGGGATTGTCTAGAGTGCAGTTAATCTGTGAAACACATTGTGCAATGTGATTCTTATCAGACAATCATGAGGTGTTTTTTCATTTGAAGAAGTACTTGATTTCTTCTTCTCAAAAATAAGCACCATATGGTTTTGTAACCAGTTCCCTGACTGGCCTCCCAGCTCATTTAATCTCTGGCTTCCTGACAAAAATGCTGAATTTCTTTGGTCATGCATCAGAGTAAGCTATTAGTTTTACACAGAAACCTTAACTTGTAAAAGAAAGCTTTAGTAACTCATGTCTGTAGTAATATGCAAATTTGATTTACTAGCATGTATAAAGCAGGCATCAAATCTGTGGAGAACATGTGAAAAGTTTCCAACACATAAAAGCTTTGACAACTATTTATTTTGCTTTCTCATCAGGGTGTGGTGAACACTGGTTACAAGGACTTGCCAAGTAGAATGGCTACTCAAGCCAGTAGCCTTTTTTCCAGCAACATCTTGAAATTATTAAAGCTGTTTCTCCTGAGAGAGAATATTTTCACTTTGAACAAAAGAACGATTTAGATTACAGGACTATTGATCTTGTCATTAGAGGAATTTGGGTAATAAAGGTGAGTTTCAACACTAAAGCATTTTTGATAAAAAACATAAAATGTGTTGTCTGAAAGCAGTGATTTTGTTAGGGAGTTTAGTCATTCTGAGGAAATGTTATCATTCAATATCTACATGATAAAGTTGGGAAGAGAATTTCTTGCTTGTTTCAAGCAGTAAAATATGGGGCAATAAGACTTATAAAAATGTCAATACTCTAAAATTGCTGCTGTCCTTTAAACTCGTGCTTTTAAAGGATGAGTTTTGAGAATCAGCCCATCTCCTGAGCTCCTGAGCTCTGCCTTAGCAATGGAACTCAAGTACGAGAGTTTATGGACTCAGATGAGCACGTATTGACACAGGAGCAGATAAGCAGGAATAGGTGAGCTGTGTGTGATACACGAAAGGACTTCAAGTAGTTCAAGAACTTCAAAGGCCAAATGGTCCGCTCACACTTATGACATCTTTGCCCCAAGGGCAGGAGAGGTGGAGCATTGCTGAAGATACAGTGGTTTTCTTTTGAAACAACCAGGGATTTAGCCTGAGAATATCAAATCTATTTCAACCCTGATATGACATCATTAAGTTATACCCTGTGTAGTCTCCATTGTAATAGCAGCAGCCCTCATGCCTTTCTATATCCTTCAGCCTCTTCTTTTGGAGGAGAAAAGGAACTAAATACACACTTAAATTAGGAGATAGCCTTAAGATCTCTGGAAACTGATATTACTTGTGTGCTGACTGCAGTTTTTGTATGCAAGATGTTTCTTGAGATAAACTGATTCTTTTTCAGTCAAGTTTATTTTGGATGTAGTTAAGAAAAAAATTAATTTCTGTAATCATGGTGAATTAAAGATTGACAGGAATCCATATTTGCCTGCAGGTAGCATTAAACCAAAGTACAGTTATGCAAAATATTTACATATTGGCAGACTGGAATTACTTTTCAGCTAAGGAAGAGAAGCATATTCATGTTAAGCTTTTAAGGAACAGAGTCTAGGATATAGGTATGTCATCTTTTTTAACGTTCATTTTCTGTGCTTTCTTTTGTGTTTACTTTGTCTTTTTCTTGAATTTTTGTTTGATTTATGTTCTTCCCCCTTCAGTGGTAAGTGTATTGCATCTGAAATCTATCAGGCCAAAACTGTTCTAGTAGAAGTACAAAATTGTTTTTTTTACAACTGACTGCATTTAGTGGTTGGTGCTATTTTGCAGATCAAAGGTTATAGTAATCAGTATAAGGTAAAGGCCAAATCCCATTGTATTTACTCATGTGAGTAATCCCACTAATTTCAGAAGGATAAATAAGTCATCATGACAGAACTTTGCTGAAACAGCCAGCCCATAATATAAAGAAAGGTAAGATACAGTAGGAATCTATCATAATGATTTTTTTTCTGCAACAGGAAGGTGTAAGGCATTATTTCAATAACCTTTGCCAGGGACAGCTCCCTTTTCTGTTAAAAAACAGATTAGCACAAGATCAGGAAGAGTCATATCCTTATAATCTAGGAAAATTATGATCACAATTGGAATTTATATAAGAGCTAAAAGAGAATTTATCTATATTCTTGTTACTGATTGGCATTATGATGATGAGCAATGCTAGGAATAATTACGTAAAATAAAATGAGCTTCTGAAAGGTAGTGTGGACTAACATTGAAAAGTCACAGACAATGCTAAGTCAGGTTTGCTAATGTGTCCTGTTGCTTTCCAATTAAATGAAAGGCTAAAAATTCACTTTTCAGGGTCCTTGGTGAATCACCATATGCCTTTTGTTACCAATAAATTTCCTCTGATATTAATTATGTATGAAATAAAGAGCCAGTATAGTATATGTTGGGAACCCAATCCAGGCCCAATGGAAATGAACATAGGCTGTTCTCAAAAGCTTTGGATCAGGGCCTGTGTATACTGCATAGCTCCAGATGTCATTATCTGTGTTGAAATATATGTATGGAATGGAAAAATGAATCCCATAGCAAGGTTTTGATTATGTTCAAGGGTATTCTTCTCATAAACAAGATTGTTATGCGCTTTACATTAAAAATAATGATGGAATGAAAGAATAATGCAAATGATAATAGAAAAGGATATGTATAGCACAGTTTTCAAGGGTTCACTACCTTCAAGACTCCTGTTCAAGTTGAATGAGTAACAGTAGAAATATCAATTGGTTCAAGGAAAGCAAGTTCTGGCAGTATGAAAAGTTGATTTTAAAGGAGGAAAGCAGAGAAGGAAGTCTGTTTCACTCATTCCTTAACGCAACTTTGTACAGCAGCTGAAAGTCTTCCCTTACTGTCTTCTCCCAGGATCATGGACTTACCATGTTTTGTCCAAAGTATCAACCTTGTTTGAAGATTTATTCTCCGTGATTTAAAGCGGGCAATTTTGTATATACGTTTCAAAGTTTTTGTTAAAAAGTTCCTTAAATGACAGTACAACTGAAAATTAAAGAGTCATTTTAAGAGTTTGGAATATCTTGCTATTTTATGCTTAGTCTTGATCAGGGAAATTCATTCTGTACATTGATTTGCTCAGAGCTTACTTGGGTATATTTAACAAAACCTTGTGCAAGTGATGACAAAATATGTCTCCAAGTAGAATATCATATTATCTTGGATTAATTAAATGATCTGGTCTTTTCCTAAAGAGGGAAAAACATTTCCTTAAACCACTAACACATATGGTCAAAAAGACTAGTACTGGAAGCAATAATATTTTCTCCCAAGGAAGTATTGTTGAACTCTTTGTGTGGTCTGCATCTTTTAACAATGTTCAGATGCTACACTGTGGTCTGTATTTCTACTAATGCAGTAAAGGTTGTGAAAAGCCACTGGGGAATCTATGACATATTTGATTTTGGAGGTTTTTTTGGTGAACCATTTCTCCATATTTGCCCAAGTAGAATATTTTTTTATTTCATAAATTTAGTTTGGCAGTCCCATGTGCATCTACTGAATCCTGGGGTACACACTTCGCTCTCACGTTGGCCAAGAGTCTATTATTCCAAAATTAGTTTTCTGGCAAAAACAATGTACACAAGTTATGCATGCAAAAGCCTGAGCAGGAAATGCCTTCTGCTATCATGGGTGTCTGTGACAACTTCTGTGGAAGAAGGGTTTGGGTTCTACGCCTGTTTTTATTTTATGATTAATAAAGAAAAGTGGTTTTTTCACTTTTCTGAGTGCATAGTTTTTTCTTTATAGGTTTGGCAGGTATTTTAGGATTGATGCTTGTTTCTCCCAAACCTTTTTTTAATGAAATAGTGAGAAGATTTATTCTTGCTTGGAACAGTGGTTATCACACTATCCAGGGAGTCACACCTGGCCTTCCTTTGCCTCTCATACCGGAAATTGTGTTTATTATTCCCAAGTGTTTTGTCTGCTGCCTTCTTCTCTCATATGCTTCACTATGACAGACTGAGTTCAATTTCATTAAAAGGGACCTATAGGAAATCAAAACAAGGTTAATGACTTCTCCAAAATGAGATACAAATGAGATTACAGTTTTAGTTCCTGCCTCAAAACTTTTACTCCTGGCACTAAATGATTTTTTTTCATATTTACTTTAAATTCATGATGCATATTCATGCACAAATGTCTACTGGAAACCAAAGGATTGTATAATCATCATATAGGAATGCCAACATAAGCATCAACTTCATGTTTATACCCATTGTCTCTACAGTAAATATACATAATTTTGTGAGTGATGACAAATGAAGAAAAAGTCTAAAAGAATTAATGGAATAGTGAGAAGTGATGATAAATTTTGATGTAGCCTCAGGTATGTCTGTCTGTATCCTTTGCTTTTTCTTCTGCATAGGACCAGCTCCTTTCTGCCTGATTAGTCCAAAAACGAATACACTTCCTAAATAAGGAGAGTGTTTCATCAGTTGATGAAGCTACCAGGTTAAATCTTACAGCTGAGGATGGGTTTGTCATGCTGATTTGCACTCTGTAGTTATCTGTCTGTAATTTGAGCAGATGTAACAGATTTTTATAAGCTATCTAGCTGCTTTCTGAGTCCTAATTTGTGTTGAAAAAAGAGACCCTGAATCACAATTTAATATTTTCAGTGATTAAAGATAAGAAACCTTCATACCAGCATTTCTCTAAAATATTCCCCAAAACTGCATGTAGAGAAAAGAAAGAGCTGGGAAACCTATGGAATAAATAGAGCTTACAGCAGCAGGATGGGTTCTGTTCATTGGAATATGAAAGGCTATTGACACATTAAAGAGATTATGGGGTAGTTTTCAAAACACAAGACTGGGAAAAGCAGATAAATTTGATAACATAATCTAGCATAAAGTTCTGTAGCTGTCAATGTAAAACAAAGGTAGAATTTGTTCAATAGCTAAGTGACCCAAAGCTAGGAGGGTGGTCTTGGGTAGCAAAATGAGTAATATGAGCAAGTAAAGAGCTGGATCCTGCTTGAAATATTAGTGCTACAAGCAGTGAGGAACAAGGGGTGTGTGCAGAATCAGGCCCTCTTGAAAAACAGCCCTCTAGGAAAGCCATTCACTTATATGGGCAAATATTTGTCATCCTTCTTCATTAGATCATGGAATCTGTTATCCCTAGGGCCAGGGAAACAATTTTATAGCCTTTTTGTTTTCTATTGTCCTTATTTGAGCATATTCCTTTGACTGTGTTATGTTTCATTCAAGAGAAAATAGCTTTTCATTTCCAGTTCTATCATGTTCAGTCAGTTACAAAAGCAGCAGCATTCACTGAAGAACTTAATTCCTTTGCTCAGGTATCAATCTCTAGGTAGTTTTGAGTATCAGAAGACCATGTTTACCTTTATTTGCTATTTTTAAATTCACCCTCAGATGCATTTCTTTGCTATTTTTTAATCCATATCCAGATTCATGTGGTGTTCAAAACTTATTAAAACTGAGGTATTTCTTATTAGAGGTAGAATACAACTGGCCTTCATTTTTACTAAAGACAGAGAAAGGAATTATTTTGGGAAGGCAAAATCTGAGAGTAATTAGACATGAACTGGTTTTTTACCTGCCCTTAAGGCTTCCAATATCCTAGAAAATTATTCTACACTTACTGTGGAAGAAATAAGGTGTTGAATTTCATTAATTCTTGAAAGTTTTTCAAACAGTACCATCACAGGGGGAAAATTTGAATGGATGTCCTGGAATTTGTCAGATGGTTAAAGATGGATAAAAGATGTCAGATGGATAAGGTGTAAAACCACTGAAGCTAACTTTTTTCAGTTGTCGTACAAATGAGTATTTGAGAGGTGTTCTGGGAAATATGTGTTGCTTCTTGTGTTGTATCCTTTCCACAGGCCATAGTAAAAGCCACAGTGATACAGTTACTCTGTTTAACCCCAGATTTCCTCAGGGTACAATATCTATAAACTTGCTCCATCTCAGGATTGTTCCTATCATTATGTGACAGTTTCCCTTCTCTCAGCTTGAAGCCTTGGGGCTTAGGCTCCTGAAAAGCCCATAAATATTTCTTGCAGATACCAGCCAACACATGGTCTTTGGCCTTTGCAAATGTTCCAAGAATGTTGTTGAATGGTTATGATTTGAACATCATGGATTTTTCTGACTGTATTGTTTTGGATCATACTTTCAACTCATTCAGTGATGTAGGTTAAAAGATAGTGTATTATTTAAAATTGTCACCATGTGCTCTTCAAATATCAGATGGATGACTGCATGTTTACTAAATGAGGTCATGTAGGAATTTCAGAGCATTTTTAATATCAAAATATCTAAAATCAAAATGTGAGAGAATCAGAACTTCATATTTACCTTGATAAAATATAAAAATTTTACCCATGAAGGATATAATGGCCAAAACATTTTTAAATGTGCACAGTGCAGGGCAGGATTAATCTAGAAAAGGTATCTTTTTCATCTTTCAACTTGAACTAATGTGCTAAGTATTTTTCTATAAGGGCAGAGTATTAAGAAATAAGCCTGAAAACCATAAAGACTAGGGCAGTAATTGAGGCATTTTAAACTAATATTAGAAAACAATACATCAGTGTTGATGATAATTGAAAACATGTACTCAAATATATGTCAATGGATCCTGCAGCTGAATTGCTGGGATGCTAATTAGTTTCATAGTTGCTTGCTGAATTGGTGTCGTAAAAAATACAGAAACCAGAAAATGTTAAGAGAGGAATGTGCAGAAGTCTAATAATCAAAAACGGATATTCACTCGCAACAACAAACAAAGATGAAATCTTGCATCTTTAAAGACAAACTACTTGTTCTCAGTCCTCCTGGCAATTATAAAATAGTTTGAAGTATATCAATACTACATGGTTGATTTTTTTCTTTGATTTTTCTGGTTTGTTTTTTTTTTTCATCTAATGTTTTTCAGCTCAGTTGTGTGCTGTGCAGGAGGGATGGCAGGGCTGTCGGCTCAGAACACTTCTGGGTCTGGGAGGTATCAAAGCTTCAGGAGCAAGCAGCAGTACAAGCACTGAAACCTTCAGCAGAAGTTCTGGCATGGCTCTGGGTGGCACAATGGGCATGTGCACTTCTTGTAAGGTAAATGTGCTTAATCCACAGCATCCTTGTTATTAATTTACTGTTCTTTGAGAGGATAGGAAAATATATAGTATGAAGACAAATTTCTAAAGGTGGCCTTTCTATCTAAGGGGTGATAAAAAGTTTGCTCAAATCAAATATTGTTCTGAAATGAAAAATTGGTGTTTGAAAAAGCACTGATCTAGTTAGAGGTTTTTGACACTTCCCATTCGTTTTCTTACATGAAACAATTTTCTTGTTATGAATTTACCAACTGCCTCAGTTGATCTAAATTACAAGAAAATTATGGGAAAAGAAATATTTGAAAATTTTAAGTAAGTTTTAATGCTGATTTGTTCAGGAGGATTTTGTATCCAATGTGGATGCCAACAGAAATTCTTGTAAGTTGAGCCTGAAACTTGGTAAGGGAGAAGAGGGGAAGGCGCTACTCTGCCAGTTTGTCACTTAGATTGAGGCAGTCTTCTAAAGGATCCAGAGCTGCTTGGCCTCCCTTGATCCTCTGTAGGCAAAATGAGTTTGGAAACTCTGGTGGGTACATCCACACAACTCTCTCCCATACATGAGAAACAGTAGGAACTGCTTCAAAGGAACTGTTCTGGCTCTGTTTCTTACAAGTTGTCATCCTAAAATGTTCTAGCAATGTATTTTTGGAAAAGACTTAAATTAGGTTAAAATTTCCTATAACTATTATATTTCTAATTCATTGTATGAAGAGCAAAACAACATAAGTAAATAGTCCTTTCTTGCTCAATGGTCTGTTTATGTTTTGAGTATGAAACACAATGTAATATTTCATTTTGGATCAAAATAATTTAATTTTGCAGGTCTCACCATTGCAAAATGAATTGAAATCTCTGACCTTCCTCAGCCTGTAGCTGCATTTCACAGTCTGGTTGGTTTGGCAGCAGCAACTCTTACATGAATTGCCAAGTATGGAATTGAATATCCATACCTTGATGTTCCCCCTACTGCCAGCGTTCTCAAAATTGCGGCATGTCTGGGCACTGTATTGGGGTGTAGTTTCAGTGCTTCTTTAGTGACTTTTGAAATTGCTGGGTACTCTACTGTAGTCTGTCATATGAAATTTAGAATGCAGTTCACTAGAGGCCCTCTTCTGTTTTCCTCAAAATCCAGTTGGCTCCTAGGAGGAGCCAGGGCGTAATTATCTTAGGCCCTTTACAAGGGAAGCAGTCTTACACAATTTAGCTTAACAAATTTGGTAGGCCTGGAACACAAAGAAAAGGAAGTTAGTGACTGTGGCTTTTGTGTTTATTAGGAGAGATGCTGGTGTTGGGCTCAAGGATTTTTTTTCCTGGATTTGCCAAACAGTGTTCAACTGAGAATCTGACTTAGATCCCATAGAGCTTTACTCCTAAGAGACTCATGTGAACAACTGTTGGCCAGAAGAATTGTAGTAAGAGATCTTTTAGGTCCCTAAGGAGAAATTATTTCCTACTATGAAGTTATAAAGCTATTCAAACTTCATGTTCTGTGTAGCTGCTCTCCTATTTGATATTACAAAGCAATCATACCAAACTGCTTTTGTTTTCTCATGATTAACAAGGCTGATAGAAGGAGTCACATACTGTGACAGGAAAAGGAGCTGGAGCACATCCGCTTCTGAGAATTCCTTCCAAAAAAATTCCTAACTTTTTGTCTTCTATCTGAAGTTGGTGGATCTTTCCTTCAGCTAAACTAATCACCAAGGAGACCAGTATCTGGTATTTTTATTCTGTACCATACCCTGTCTTAGTTTCTAGTACTTTAGCATTAAAAATATTTTAGTGCTAGAGGCAATACAGCATTGGAGCAGCCACGCTCACTTCCAGGTGTGCTGAACTCGGAACCATTTCTTCCTTGGGCACCACTAGCTGGCTTGCTGATAGCATCCATGGCTAGTATGAGCAATTTTTGCAGTGGGTCCAAGCTGCACCCCTGGATTAGTACACACTCTTAGTGTTACAGGATTCTCCTCAATTATGGTAAAAGTCTCCAGAGAGCAATTCTTGAACTGTTTCACTGCAAATGTAAGTTTTTTGCACGCACATCCAGCACTTGCTGAGTACTCTCCACAAGGCAGTCTTGCATGTCAATGGAAAAAATTGGCATAAACTGTGAGAAATCAACAAAGCATTCTGCAGAATGTTTATCTAGCCCCATAGAAATTCCTTAACAAGTCTGCAAGACCTCGTAGGATCCCACAAACCAAAGTGCAGAGATCCAAATCTTTCTAGCCAGCAGCAGTGCTGTAAAATAAGCTGTGGATGTTTATCTAGTCAGATGTATATGTAATCCCAGCCATTGCTGTAATTGTGGACTGGTTTTGGAAAGAAATAAATAAGAGTCTTGTCCTGCAAAGTAACAGATGATTTCAGCTCTTATTATGCCTGTATAATCTTTGAGCAAATATTCTAAAGGCATATTTGCTTACGTGACCAAACCCAACTGAGGTCATAGGTAACAATCTTCTGCTTACTGGGGGATTAAATGAACTTTTATTTGCTTTTATTTCACTTAGTAAATATTTTAGAAATTATATCATTTCTTGAAATATTAGTTCAATTTTCATTTCCCTTATGTGGGAATACTAGATTGTGGGGGCTGACAGCTGTAGGTGGAGGAGCTATGCCTGTTACTCCAACACCAGACAGTCTCTCTGGCTGAGCCTTGTGTGCAGAAGGTTTTCTTGACACCAGTCTTGACAATGGTGGGTGTCTTGATTGGTTCCTCTGGACGGAGCTATCTTGTCATGCACTGTGTGTGCAGTAAGGAAATTCCATTAGTTTTTCCTCTTTTCTGTGCGAAAAAAGAGAAAGGCATCTACTTAAGAAACTTTTACAAATAAGCTGTTGCAGGAGATTGGATGACTGGACTGGCTCCATGACAGAATTTTGTTCATATTGGTAGTATAAAAAATGAACTTATGACAACTGGATATAGATGTCTGGTGGGCTTTCTAGAATTAAAATTTGGCAAAAAACCTCCTAAAATGCCAATGACAGCAAAGAAATAAAAATATGTCTGGGTTGTATGATGTGTAACACTGTAGAGATATCCAGCCAACTGAAGGATTGCAAGCAATATATATGTGCTAGGAGAGCTCTTCCTCATTTTTACCCTACTTTTTAGTAGCTCCTTTACCCAGAGCTCCAGCACTTCCACGTGGCACTTCTCTGAGCAGTGTGACTGTGCCATCAGCACAGTTCTGGCTGAGCACACCCTGGGTCATGACTGGCACCCACACGTTGGCAAGGAGTGCAATCCAGTGGCCTTGAGACAGTTGATTCCTTCTGATTGAAGTGGTGATCTTATGCCATAAGAGAACTTGCACAAGTTCTAGCCCTGCTGTATATAAACAGTTCCTAGTACACTAAATCTGGCAACTGAACTTTAAAAACAACTAGAAAAAACCAATAACAGCAATGTGATTTACTTGTGAAAGCAGCCGTGTAAGTTAATATTTTATAAAACACTGAATGGCCTTCACTGAAAGATCTCACCCAGCAACTGGCTTTGAGGGAAGTGCGAAATGTGCTGTTTCATAACATGCAAGATGGGAAATGTTATTTAAACAAAGAACATCTTTGTTTCACTAGTGAAAAATGTTAAGGTAGTTTAGGGAGGAGAAGAGAAATAATTAAAAAATGTCTGAAAAACAAAGTTTTCTCCAAAGCATATCTGAAAATCAGTTTGAAATGTAATTTTTATGCCAAGTGGGATCCTGAAGCTTTAAAAAAAAAAAAAAGGCAATGCAATATTGAACTGTTGAACCATTTCTGTATCAGCTTCACAGCTTGTTAAAGTAAACTTTAATGAGCTGAAAAATAATGCAGTCTGACTTCCCAAACAAACTACATGGGAACTTACAGCAAAAGAACAAATGAACTATTTATTTTGGGACTCTTTTAATGGAGTTGGAACTGTTGTTTTGACCAATATACTCATTTAATATATTCACATTTAGGCTTGATCTTTGCCAAATGTCACTTTTGGGTGGATATGACACAGCATCTACAGCAGGAAGGAAACCTGTGGAAATTGTTGCAACTTGCACTGAAGCTGGATTAGGCCAAGTTATTGAAGAGATAAAGGAATCTCATTCTGTCATTACCCTGGGTGAAAGTTCAGATATTTGCTGTTCAAATTACTCAGCAGCAGGCTTTCCAAACTACCTCATGTCCTGAGAAACTGAATATTTCACTGTTCATTTCACATTAATCATGTCAAAATCTTTTTCCTGCTTCCTTTGAATCTATCCAATTCACACTTGTAATCCAAATACTAAAATTTTCAAATACCTCTTCTCTCCTTATATGCCACCTGTATCTCATCTGATGTTAGCAGTCATTCCTTTCTTAGTTTTGCCCATAAATACAGACCTTTACAAATACTAGTCATCTTCAGAGCATACATCTTGGTAGTACTACAGTGCTCATTCTTCTGTAATGATACAGCACAAGACAGAAGGGTTAATCAAGGCCCTAAAACTAATTTCATCAGGTTTACACAATTTGTCATATTGTGAAATTTTGAGGTTTTGCAGTTGATGTATATTCCACCTCAGTCCTGTTTTTCATGATTAGACCTTAATGAATCACTCACTTGATGTCTGTGAACTCTTCTGGAAGTTTTCCTCATCTTAAAAAATAATGAAGGCCTTCAGAGCGGAGCTGGGGATAGTGGAAATACAAAGAATTGGCCATAAACCTAAATGGTTTTGGTTTTTTACCCTTTGAATAGTACTAGTTTATAGCAAAGAAATGTGAGATGAAGTCACTGAAGTTACTTTACTGGGCCTCCCTCACTGTGTTAATTCTCATTAAAAACCCCTCCCAAAGTTGCTTTTCCTAAAAATGGGTAACCCAGAACTGCCAAGATTTATGCAGGGTAATCAGCTATTCAGTCTGAAATTGCTCTAAGAATGGCAAGCTTTGGCCAACATCCATTTTCAATTGCAACAATAACAAAAAAGTTTGTGTCATGGTGTTTCAGAACAGTTTAATTTCTGTAGCATAAATATACATGGAAAATATTAATGGGAATCAGGAAACAATCAGTTTTCATGTATCCCATCTACAGCACAGTATAAGGAACTAAGCTATAAAGTGCCAGCTAATCATTCCTCTTTCATTATAAATAATTGCAAATGCCGAAGAAGGCTTGTGAACAAAAGACAATGGTTCCAAATATGTAGCAGAAAATCCTTAACTATAATAGGTTTTGTACACTGCATTGCCTGAAGCAATTGAGCACTTGCTATGTAACCAGCTGCAATGTTCTGCACCTCTGCTGAAACCCGAGTGGAAGCCTGGGTCTTCTGTGCCCTCAGTCCCAGTCGTTGGAGGGGCTGTACATCCCCACAGCTGGAACAAAGCCAACTTCTCCAGCTGACCCAAGAGTACAGTTGGCTTCTTTCAAAGGCAGCTGCATGCAGCCTGTAGCCAAATGGATGGGTCATCACGATGAGGGGCCTCTGAGAGGAGAGGGATTTGGAAAAAAAGGAAGAGAATTGCCAAAGTGCCTCCCCCAGCAAAGAGGCTGCTGTAGAGAGTAATGTTAAGTGCAGTTCATTTGGTATAGTCACATTAAAAAAATCCAACAGAAAACACTCAAAAAAATTGGTTATTAGTCAAGATGTTGATATACTCTTCCCCTGAAGATTAAAGAATTTTTTTGTTAAGGGTCAGAGGTTTTACTTGTAATAAAATAGTGAATTACAAGTAGAATGCCGCATTGTTAAAAATATACACATAAAAAATTTCAGTGTTTAGGGTGTTAATGATTTGTGGTTTTAATTTTCACTCACTTAATGGTCTCTTTTGGATTTTTTTTGGTATAAGTCCTAAATTTGTAGGGATGGCAAATATTTCCTAATATATTCAACACTGCATAAGTAAGGAATGCTGTAAGAGCTGTGATAATTTCTCTGGAGATGCCTATGAGCTGCAGCATTAGGAGGAAAGGCAAAGATGGCTCTGTACTACCTCTGTCTTTCATTTCCTTCTGAGGCTGCCAGCTATTAGAGACTATATAGGCCATAGGCAGGTGGGGATCTGGTAATTTCAACAGCACCTTTTCAGATCTTTGTATCCCCTTGCATTTGTGAAGGACTCTATTTCCCTCATGGAAGAATTCTTTACTGCTTTATCTGGGTTAGAGCTGCTTTGCATCGCTAGACCCAGCTTTCACAGATGGGCGTCAAGCTAGATGATTTTGTTCTAAGCAACTATGCAGGAGATAGCTCATAAAGGAAGATATACAAGATAATGTCGGTACCAGGGGATGTTGAATTTACTGTGTCTAGAACACTCAATGTCAAATGTTTTCAGCTGACAATCTTCAAATGTTAGACTCACTCTTTATCCTATAAACTTAAATTGGAAGGACAAGATTATGTATCTGTGTTTCAGAAACACCTGACACAGGTGTATCTTCATTGCTGTCAGTGAGGATAATCTGCTTGCCTTGGTATATTTGATGCTGTAAATTTGTTGACATTGCTTTTGCATGCACTTCAGGAACTTGGAAACAGCAAGAAAATCAGACATATCTGTATTAGACTGCTTTTATTCCCTTCAAGGCTCAAAGCAGACCTATGGTTGCCTAGACCTGGATGTTGCTCTCCAGGTAACAGTACACTAAATTCCTTTGGCTCATGCCCCTCAGCCACTTGGAGGGCTGTTGCAGGAGAAAGAAAAAATGGTACAGCCAAACATTCTCTGGTTGCCAGGCTCCTGGGAGGCATAGGCAGCCCTGTAGTTAGAAAGGTCAAGAGAAATGGAAGCTCTAACATGGTACTGATTTTAATACAGACTCTAGGAGACTGAACAGATGTACAGACCATTAAGCTTGACTTTACTGGGCAAACTGTGACCAACTTTGAAAAAAAAATGGTAGGCGCATGGGTAAGTATGTTGGGCAGAGGGATTAGTGCTGCTTGTGCAGGTATTTCACAAGCCTATTAAGAGTTCCTTGAAGGATTCAGTGAGCATGAGGAGGACAAGGGAAATCTATTTGATACTGCTGGTGCTCAGGCTCTAAACTAAACCCTGTATTTTTATCAATAGTGTTACTCTAGAAATATACCTTTCATGACCAGCATGGCTAGAGGTTCTAGGAATTACAAGCAATTTTTAGAGCTGTGTTCTACTATCTTAAGTGATGCAATCTCTTGAATTACTAAAATGTTCATCCCTGGTGCTACAATGGATTGGGTGTGAATGGAGTGTTTCTTGCGTGCAGAGCCCTGGAACTGAGGGGCTGATACTGGACAGATACTGGAGGTTTGGCCTGTAGGGAAGCATGTTGAAGTACTCTGTGTGGTATAACATAATGCACATCATCCTCAGATCCCACACATGTGCTCCATTTAGTGACCTCACCACAGCCTTGCCTAACGCTGCCTCTTAACTCTTAGGAGTATTTATATTTATGATATCTTGCATAGAGAATGCATGAAATTTTTTTAATAGTTTTCATTAGCACATGGAACTGCCAAGATTGGATTCTAGGTTTGAACACCAACAGATGGATTTAATTTTTTCATTCAGATGAAACAACAAACTGTCATCATTTATTGTATGCTTGATTAATGTGCTTTGGTGTTGTCTTGATAACTTGAAGTAGTGGCTTTTCCTTTCATAATAACACATTTTGTAATATATTTCCTTTTTGTCTGAGTCTTGGCTCTGGTCACTGGTGCAAATGACACTAGTACTGAGTAAACTCAGCAGTACAGGAAGATCCCAATTCTGTTATCAGTAGCATGCCAATCTCTGGAAAACAAAACAAGGTACAGAAAGACAGTGAGAGAGTTTAATTCTGAATTAGATATATTAACTTCTTAAGGAAAAGTGCCAACTTACAGAAACATAAAGAAATGCCTTTTCTAAATCAATGCCTCAAAGATGAATATACATAGGCACATGTTTAGCTGAAAATGACCACTGTTTATATAAAGAGGGTAGAACTTTACAGAGGCCTAGAAAAGCAAATCCTGGCCACTGCCATCAGACCATCCTTATGTTGAAACAGTTGAAATATTGCATGCTACCTGGATTGCTTGAACCTACTGTGTTAGTTTTCATGGGCTTCAAAAAATAAGTGGTTTTTTGTATCTTACTCCATTCTTTTTTCAATGAAATCTTTTAAAATGAGCAAAATCAGCTCAGCCATGCCTACTTTAGAGAGCATTCTGCATTCAGCAGTTTGACACCATAATTTTGTTGACCAGTTCCCAGCTGCTTCAGGCATTGATTTTAAACCAGTTTCCTGGAAAAAGTAAGCCATATTCAAAGAAAAGAGGAAGCTTTTGGTGATGTAAAGGTTCTTATGTTATCTTTTTTTGCCAACACAGTCACGACGGAATAGAATGCAAGCACTTTTGTATTCTTAACCAAAACAGGTATCAGATCAAAGCCAATATTGTAACCACACTCGGACATGTGTGAGGTTAAAAGAGGAAGTAACGTGATCCAACTGCTTCAAGTAGACTGAGGTAGTTACAGGACACTTCTGACAACTGAAGCTGTATCAAGTTGCTTCCTTGTCTGCTGTAAACATGAGAAAAGAAAGACTGTAGCTTTGATTCTGCCTAAAGAAACGTGTGAACAGAACTATACTGCCTGTTTCAGCTGCATAGACAATTCACTAGAAAATGAAGTTTCAGGTCAGCTGAAATTCATGCTGCATTTCACAAACAGTTTAGTCCTGAAACTGAAACCTCAAAAATAATTTTTGAAAGAAATAAAACATTATGATGGTCTTGAAATACATTTTTTTTATTTAACATTAGGAAATGAAATGAAGGCTGAGTTTCAGCTTGAGCAAACTTCTTTTGCTAGAACCTAAAGTATTGTTCTTCTGTAGAAAAAAGAATGCTTTTTTTAAAATTTAAAGGAATTTGATTCTCTTCAGTTCATTAGTATCCATCTCCAAAGCACGCAATTTCAGAAATTGTACTAAAGCTTTTAGATTTCATGCCAGTTAAACTGGCTTATGAGCCCAGCTTCATAGATAGACACTTTTATTCAGAGGTAAGGGAAGCATGGTGCATAGAGGATCAGAGAAGGAGCAGGACTCAGTCTGGGGTATGTTGGTGGAGCACATTCTCTTTAGTTCACTCTTCTGTGGTATGTTTCTAAACATCCTATTGCAACACCAGTGGTCTGAGAAGTCAGCAGTAAAATCATGTGGCAACCGCACCAGTATTGCTAAAGTGAGACAAAAATTTCCACTTTCCATGAGGTGAAAATACAGTCTGCTGTCTGTTTTCCATTAGAGAACTGGTTCCCACCTCTTACTCTGGAACTTCTGAATTATTTGAATTTATTTCTGGCAGATAGGGGTGAAGAAATCACACCAATATGAGTTGTTTTACTTTAATGTGATATATTACTTTCAAAATTCAACAGCATCTCATTTCTTTTCTTCATCTGTATAATGCCAGCTACGTGTTATCTTTCCCAATAAGTGAACAGGAAGAATGTGGTGGATTGTTCATATAAACACTTCCTTTAAATGTTGGTATTACTAAGTTTGACCAGTCACAACTAACATTCTTAATGACAGCATTGGAATTTTACTAAAATGGTGTCCCTCAAGACAAGGAGTAAGAGTTTAGGAACTATGTTGAGTCTTTCAGTACCTTAGCAGGTGACCTCATATTCTGTATCATTAGATCAGGAGTTTAACTGCCACATATTCTGATCTTAGTGGGAAAGCTTTCCTGTTGTAATGGTGCTGCAATCACCATTAACTTTTGTGTCCCAGAATACTCTGAGACACATGTTAATGGCACCTGTGAGTATATTAACTGCATTACAATAAATGACGGGAAATTAATGGGAAGTTTCCCTCACACCCTTCTTCTTTTGGCACTTTTGAAGGTAGGGGTAGGTAGTATGGATTTTCATATCACAATACATTTTATACAAGTATGCTGTAACCATCATTTACGTAGACTGATTTTTAAAGCATTCAGGCAAAGTACTGAGACACAGTGCGAGGTTAAGGTAAGAACAGATCCATGTATTACTCTGCAGCTGGGCCTGAAGAAGGCTATGTGGAAAACCAGATGAACTCCAAAATTGCAAGAAGCAGTAGCAAAGGATTTAAATCAGGTAAGATTACAAGTGCTCTGGGAGGTTGTGCCGTAGATTCCAAGTTGGCATCTCTTTTCCATCTCAATGTATCTTTACCCCATGCACTGACATGACCCTTTATTCAACCTCGGCTTGGATGACATTTCTGCTACCTTCCAGGAAAGGAATTGTTTTTTGCAGCAGCTCCCTCTCTTATTCATTTTGAGAAAAGGATTAAATACTCCCTCTGACCAAGCTTACAGGCATGCTGAAGTGAAGCCACTTCATGCTCCTGGCCAAACAAAGAACAAAAATACCCACAATAAGCAAAAGCAGATGGCTTCAGTGGCAGGAAATGAATGAGCCAGAGTGCAGGTAAAATGGTTCTCCGAACACATTGCGGAGTTTTGCACTGACAGGTTCTTTGTTATCTGGGGCCTCCCCACAGAAGGCCAGATGTCTTCTGTTGTGAGAGGAGATAGAGATGCTCTTCCTTTTCCTCCCCCTTTAACTTATGGCTGTTTAAGTTACTGCTAATGGAAGCAGAAGCCTGTTTTTCCCTCTTGGTCTCTGATGTTTTTGGAAACAGAAGAGATAGTGAAGGGGTATTCTGATATGAAAGAAAAGGCCCAGAACTGGCCTTTACCTCCCCATGACCTTCAATTTAAAGAACAGGGAGGTCAGTGCTGCTAATTGCACTTGAAAGGATTAGCCACTTGATTGCTTTCATTTAGTGGAACAAATCTTTTCTTTAGTCTCAAAGCTGGGGAAGTGTATCAGTGGTACTGAGATGCTTTCAGTGTGAGATGGATGATTTGGTTTGGCTTCTTATACCAACATCAAAATTAAATACAGGATGTAAATACTTTTATATATATATGAGAGAAGGGGCAACTACATCTGCTCAGACAGGACAGATTTGCAGCAGAAGTGACAAAAACCTCCTTCCTGCCCCCATAGAAGGTTATCAGAGGAATAACAGGAGACCATAACAAATTACAGATATTAGGTGTGCCTCTGTCCCTTGGTATAACAAATGACTCGTGCATTACACTGAGGTTGCACTGGAAGAAGAAAAGAATCTGAACCCAATTCCTGGACACAGCGAGCCAGATTTAAAATCCTTTCTGTACATTAATTTCATCAGAGAGTTAAAGCTAATTTTCTTTTGGAAAAGGTTTTTAATTCCCATTGTTCAAATAAAGTGAGGTACACAAAACTTAAATTTGGAAACAATTTTTCACCTTATGAAACTATTTTCCAAAAGTAACAAAGAACAGCTTATACAAGCTTTTATCTGACCTCTGCTTCTTAAATAAAAAACATGTTTTCAGGGAAATGTGTCTTGGAAGTAACTCCCCCTCTCCCCCCAGATTTTTCTCTCTGGTTCTTGTAAAACATTAGGTCAGTGGGTTCATTTTATTTTTGTTTGTTTAAAGTGGGTGAAAGTTTCCTTCTCAAGCTATTATACTTGTGTGATTAGAAAAAAAATTTACAACAATCTTTGTTTAAGAAATACAAGACCAGATGGAAATGTCAAAAGACCATCAAAATTCATACCAAAGGAAATAACATTAATCATTTTAAAAAGCCAAAGTAACCTCTCAATAGCAATAAAAACCAAACGAGTAGGCAGTGTTGTTTCAATAGCACTGAGACAAGACTGCTGATTTTTCTGATTGCTTGGCACATGAACTCAGTGTATAGGTAGATATAAAAATTATCTTTCTCATTCTGACTTCAAGTCTGTGTTTCCTGTGGTGCTGTTACAGTTCATGCACATTTCACGTGCACACACATAACATAACCACCATTTTGTTCTGCAAATGGGGATATGTTTTTGTTGTCCACCGAAATGCATTTTTATATGCACTTGTGCAGATAAGCAATCAAATATGAAGTATGATGTAAGAGAGTGTATTTGTATCTTGTATTTGAAACAATATTAAGATTTCAGTAACTTGAAGCATTAAAAATGCAGTACAAACCAATTGTTTGAGCCTGTATGGATTGCTGTGGAAACATAAAAACATTTTCTTGATGTATTTTTCAAGACACTTTCTATGTACACTAGGGTGAGCACCCTCCTAGAGAGTATGCTACAAGTGATAACAAAAACTTGGATATTTTGTTTAAAAAATAAAATTTTGTAATTTTTCAGTCTGTCACTTTGACAAGAAACACTTTGTCTTAAGTAACACATTTCTGAGAATATTCAGAAATATTTATCCATCTTATATTGTACCTCTAATGAAACATTTTTTCTACCTTAGGAGTACAATTTTTATCAATGTATGATATAAAATATATTCATATAACTCTGCTCTAAAGTTGTAGCTCAGGTCTATTACCTCTGCCAACACTGCCTGTGCTGGTACAGCTTGGCAAAACTGCATTCCCACGTGATGACTCTGAGAGCAGCACTACACCTATGACAGAACTGCCATCAGCACAAAGTCTTACCCTGTTCTAATCTGCCCCATTACTGCAAAAGCAAGGAGCAGATTCACAGCCTGCCTCATTTAAGCCTTGTCAGAAACATTGTGGTCAGAACCACCATCTTTTATTTTCAGTGCCTACGATATGCCAGTGACATTTGTTAGGTTAGTGCTTCCCCAAATAATGGTATTATACAACAGTAACAAAACTTAACTAAATTTGTTTGAAGAAGTCTAAAATTACCCAAGAAGTTGAGAATAATCCTAATATAACAGGAATGATACTACAGAAACCATACACTGTATAACAGTGTTTCAAGAGACCACTTTTTTATTACTAGAAGAATTTTCCAGAATTAATCTTGGAAGTATATCATTCATATTCAATTAACGTGCTCTTTCATTCTGTATTGCTGCCACTTGCCCCAGCAACTAAACATCATCTGCTCATTTCAGTAAGCCTGTGATGCCATGAAGGTGAATCAGTATTGCTGTGTAAACCACAAAGAAAACGTCTGACATAAGTATTAGTAACAATGAAATGCCAGCATGCTAATTCCTTCTTACAGTTAAAAGAGATGACTCCTTATGGCAAGAGGGGTCAAGTCCTCCACTCCCATCTCAGGAAATGTGCTCATCACAGTGAACACATCAGGCCTGTAGGTTGAAGTACAGCAATATTTAGCAAAATTTAACTGTTTCCTAATAAGTGACTCTAATCAGACTGCTCATATGAAAAGTTCTACAACCTCAAGCATGCAGGATGAGGTCTGCAGCTCACTTTTGGACATTTATTTAGAGTGCAATCTATTTCCAAAAAAACTCCCAGTTATGTTTGTGCAGTTTATTATTACAAAAAAGAGCAGTGTCATGCACCAACAGACAGCTTACTCTTTTCCTGCACAACACTTGGCATCTTTAATCAATGTATACATAAATGAAAAGAAAAAAAGCAGATTATCATATTGTCCTTTGTAGCTCTCTTTCAAAACCTCCTGATGATAGTCCACAAGAAAATAATAAATTGCTTCTATTGTGGAAAGGTATGTATCTGGTTTTCCCTTCTGATGACGCCAAAAGCAAGTTTTCCTTGTCTTCAACTCAATTTGCAGTAACCCTGTCAAGGAAAAAAGATGACCTAGATTAGACAACGTGGATTTGTGGCCAGAATGTCGAACAAGATTTTAGTTTTGTTTTCTGACTTTGCTGCTCAGTGCCTGCATGAAAATAATTTCCTCTTCCCGTCCCTCCATTTTTCATCTGTGAAACTGAGGCAATAATTTTATCCTCCTTTTTGGACCACTTTGGAATTTGATGAAGTGCTCCAAGTCCTAGGTTACAATCTTCATATCTGCAGTTAATCACAGGTTATCTTTTCATTCAAACAGCCACACAGCCCTCAGTAAACTGCAGTCGCTTCACATGGCAAGAGTGAAACCCACACCTACCCAGACACATCAATCTTCATAAAATTATTATTTCATCTTTTGCAAAGTAGATGCTTTTCAAGTGTAAAACAGAATCCCTCAGACTGTTAGCATTGCTGAAGTGAGGACTATTTGCAAGAGCCAGGAACTTTTTGTTTATGCTTGTTAAGTAACTGAAATCTCACAGAAATGACTCAGGAGTAAGTGTGACAGCATCTTGTAATTAACTTTATTAGATACTAAA
This sequence comes from Prinia subflava, assembly GCF_021018805.1. Taxonomy (NCBI): domain Eukaryota; kingdom Metazoa; phylum Chordata; class Aves; order Passeriformes; family Cisticolidae; genus Prinia; species Prinia subflava. The sequence continues at coordinate 10,143,499 of NC_086261.1, forward strand.
AGCATTCCCACTTAAGATGAAAGAGGAAATTTGGTGTCTGTATGGCACAAGAAAATCTTTAATCTACTTAAGCCTCTGTAACTATTCTATTACTCAGATTAATTTTAAACATGTATCTTGGTTTTAAAGTTTCCTAAAATGCACAAACTGTTCAAAACTGACACTACCTTAATGTGTTATCACTTTGTAAACAGGATGGGCATTTGGATCATGAAGAACAGGGTACACACCTGTATATCAACAATATCAGAAGCAGATTGTAAAGTTATCTTTTTCTATCACAATCTGATACTCTGTCTCATGGGACAGTTTAGTACAGGTAACAGTAAAAAAACCAGTATGATCTAAAAATTGCTTGGAAGTTATGGACAGGGAAATTTCAGTAAGGTCCAAGTTAAGGCTAGAGCCTAGCACTTGTAATTCCACACTTTTAACCTACAAACTGTGTTTAATTCTTTTCAATGTAATTGCAAGAGGGATTTAGTTGTTTGCTTTGCAGTTAGTAATGTATGGTATCCTGCATTGTGGAAGAAATCTCAATCACAGCATTAAAAAAAAATAAACTGTACAGGAGAGTCTGTCCCTGAATTTAAATGTTACTATTAGCATTCCAGAACCACCCAGCTTCCACCCTAAAAGCAGTGAAGTAAATCTCAGGGATGATTCCTCCAATGTAAACTCCCTCGTAGTTGTGGTTTGAACACAAACAGAAGTTCACTGAAGGCAAGACCATGGACACTACTGAGCTTACCACAAGTGCAGTACCAGTTACTTCCAAACAAAAGATTTTAGGACCTTTCATTAAAAAAAATAAAACCAGAGGAGGTTACGGATAAAAGTTTACTGAGGATGTTTCATCTGCAGTGTATCTGTATACAGCCAAAGGCAATGTTTGCTTACAAATATGCACTGTTCATATGAAACCCCACAATATTAATGTGTAAGCTAGTAAAATATTTGGCTAATAAAAAGCAGTTCAAACTTACAGGAAAAAATCTAAAGCCATCAGTTTCTTTAACAATCAGGGTGATATTGCTAATAAGCTCCATCACTCCTGTGAGAAAGTCATCATTGACATTAGATTCAACTGTTTGTTGTCTGATCTAGAGATTACTTTTAATGAAGTAATCAATCCTAGACATTACCAACTCTCATGTATTTCTTGTCTTAATGATTTAATTTTGTCTTCTAAAGATATATTAAGCACTTTTCCAAGACATAGAAGTATTTTTTCTCCAAGTTCTCTCAGCTTATTTTAAGATTGATGTACTCATTTGCTCTGTCTTGCAGCACAATTTACTAGATTTACTGTCTATATAAATGTAGGTTTACAAAACACAAGGCTTTTCTTTACATTTTCTTGGCTTCATTAATGTTTTCATTCAGTATTTCTTGTAACTTACTCTTAATAAGTATAATAAGTATGGCAATTACTTTTTATTTGGAATTATGAACACTCCTTTCTGAACTTTAGCATATGATGAATATTTTGTTGGATGATGACTTCATTTGCAATTGAACTGAAAAATAAAAACAGTTCTCTATTTTTCATGTATGTACAACATAAAAATGTCATCACTTTATGCCTAAGGAAACTCTGCCCCATTCATCTTGGAAGTGAAAACTTCAATCTCTAAAAGGGGTATTAATGCAATTTATGTTCTTTATGACAAGTACTAAGGAAAGCAATGCATGCACAGGCTATGCACATTGTTACACCCAATGTGTGGATGGGTAAAATTCTCCCATACTAGAAACTGGCTTGCATGACACTGTTAAAACCTCACAGCAATCCTGAAAGGTGCTCAGGAAGCCAGGGGGCTGCGAAACAGCTGGAACCGAGATGTTCTAGAAGGGAGAGAGTATTCCACCAAATCAGCATTGCCATGGGGAAACTGGAAACCATTCATGAGCTCCAAAGTAACAGCAATTAGGACTTTTTGACTAATACATGCATAGGCTCCCATGGAAATTTTCAGTTCCCCTGGCTGCCTGTTACTTTGCTTTAATTCATCCTCTTAAAATAAGTTTCAAAGGCCTTACATTTACTTGCAACATGTAATTCCTCTAATCTTTACAGTAATACTTCAATGAAGCGGATAGAGTATATTTTGTGTTAAATTAAATACTTGTAACAGGATTTTAATTCACCAATACATCATACTAATATGTGGGATTCTTTAATAAACTGACTAAACAGCAAGGCAACATTCATTACCTATGTAAGAAAGTCTGTGAAATTCCTTGTAGGATCCAGTGCAAAGCAGTAGTAGTATATATGTATGTATATATATATGTGTTGCATGTAAACTTGACAACCTGCCTCCCAGCTAAGTGCACTTTTTGTACTAATGAAAGTATTTTCAAATTCCTATTCATCTTAAAGGAAATGGGATGCTATTGCTAAATTGTTTTGTCTTTTGTGGTTTTAATTAGAATGCTTAAATGTAAACTTCTTGTAAGGAACCTAAGAGAAAAACTTTTTGCAGAATTACAAATTTCTGCTTTCAGAGTTGGGAGGGTGTTGAGGGCAAGCACCCATTCCCTTTCTGTCTGGAGTAGTGAGATCATGGAAATGTCCATTAGCAACTTCAGGAGAAAGAGAACCCAAGCAATGGCAAACCTGTGCTGAACCTCCTAAATCCCTCATTTTCCTTCCTGGGGCCTGTGTGCCACCAGCATGTGCACAAATGGTCCTGTGGGTCTCTGCAAAGCAGGCAGCCATCTGCAAAGGAAATCTTCTGGCTTCCTTCAAAGGCCATTCAAACTACTGTTCTACTGTCTAACGTGACAGCTCCCATCCTCTGAGACTGAGGAAAATTGCTCCAATAGAGAAGGGAGAAAAATTAATATAAATGCTTTCTTAGCACTAGGATTATCTTTTTGTAAAATAAATTATATGACATGAAAAGTCCTGAAGTCTCTGGCACAGAAAGTATTCCACAGCCCTGGAACAGGCTGCTGAATCCTTCATATACACTCAGATATAGGGGTACATATAAGCTTACATTGTGCTCAGGTCTCTTATATGTCCCTTAATCATTTCTGCAGCAATAACATCGCAGTATCAACTTGTACTTTTTTTACCTTGAAGTCGTTCATCAGTTATTATCTTGTTAGTCTGATTCCAGGTACTGTCAATAAATATTATTTTCTTCAGTCTAGTGCCTTCACTTCTGCTGCTTGAGATGCCTTCATTGGGATTTGTTTTTTCTTCAGGCTCTATTTTTGCTTGTTTAAGAAGTGGCTCTCTGGAACAGTCATCGTCACTAGCACAGACGCCTTTCTTGGTGTACTTTTGGAGATGGAAAGTGATATCTTTTACTGAAACTGAATTGGGGCCAGGAAATATGAGTGCTATCTAAATGAAGAAAACAAAGAGATCTGTCAATAAAATCTAATAAAACAACAGGAATTGTTGCATTAAAGAACAGAATTTTTTTACCCTGTCTATAAACACTTAAGTCAGGACAAGATGAAACAGTATCTCTTAAAAATATTCTGTTGTCTAATATAGTGTTAAATCCATGTTAAAAACATGTTAATGAATTGAGATCCTTAACAGAGATTTTTAATAAATGTTACTTCCATGCCTCTACTACCGACTCTAACACTTCTGTATAAAAAGATTTTTCAAGCCAAGACAATGGTTGTCAGCCTGAGGAAGTTCAAACATCACTTGTCACTGCAGCATACGGGGCAGGAGGGCCAAAAAGAAGAGCTTGCCATTTAAATGAACATATATATCCAAATTCACAGTTCCATTTTTTTGTGCTCTATGCTATGATACACAATAGTTGCATTTTAGTTGTTTTCCTCTGTCACAGTGAATGTTAAAAATTTTAAGGAGGTTTAAATACTGCAGCTGCTAAATATGAGCACAGCATTCAACTGCTGTTTAACTTCCTCCAAGTAGAATACTTTGATTTTTAGGCAAAAGATTTCTTCAGGTACAGAGTAAATCCAATTCTCTATTATGGGAGGTGATGAAGATACAAAATTCAAGGTGGTTAAGCAGTGCTGTAGTCTTTCTCAGCTTTGGAGAAGGGGTTCCAGTCCAGAACTCTGTGTTTGCAGAGCTAAGCTTTGAAAGAGCACAGGATGGACTGCACTAATGAACAGCAGGGCACTACCACTGCAGGAGGAAGCTGCACCTCCCCAGAAAAAGCCTGGCTATCTCCAGAGAATCTCTTACTTCGTGTCTCTTCTCTTCATACTCTGGAATGCAAGGGTATTTGTAAATTGTAACATCATCAGGTGCCAGGAGCTTAGCATGCACAGCAGTGCTTTTGCCGTCAGTTTCATTTGGGTGTTTAATAATGTCAATCTTCAAAGGTAACTAGAGTAAAAGAAGAAAAAAGCACTATTTATCATCATATTTATGAACATCTGTACAAAAACTTACTCAAAATTCGGGAGAAATTCTTATGGGTGTGTAACTAAAACGTCTGATAATTTTTGATAGGTTTAGAACTAAACTAGAGACAAGTTAGAAACAGCACCTTTTACATTCAATTTATGCAAATACCTAAGTAAGCAATGATGCACTTTGGAATGCTGCCAGAAGCAGTGTGGTAAAATCTCCTGAAGTAGAATCAATAAGGTAAGCTGGATGTGGTCTTAATTGAGCAATATAATGGTTCTAAATATGAATGCTTATCTCTTTTAGGTATTCACCCAACTGTGAAAAGGATTGTTTCAATGAAAATTCATCCAAGTTTGTTAGGTCCAATTTCCAAAGTATTTCTACAGTATTTTTATGATGCTTTCAAACTCCAGTGTCTTCAAAATGCATCTTAGACCCTAACTGATTTTGCAAAATGTCTCAGTCCTCTCTGATAGCTTCCCCAAGTATCTCAGCTGAAAGGCATTACACTATTTATATTTTAAGAGTAGTTATCTGAATTATAGAACCGTGACATATAGGAATGTCTTTTAGGTCACATTTTATGTAAAAATCACCCTTGCTTATGGACAAATTTTTTGTTCACAATATAATGTGTTCTGGCCAGAGTTATTAGAAACTGAAGAATGCGCAAGAGCACCATAAAGAAACTTTCAACAACTAAGTGAAAACACAGTTGCATGAGAAGCTGAGTGACTTCAGCCTATATTCTCATCTAGGAGATGCATAAATGTTTATGTGAGGATTGGAACATTTTCAGTGTTTGTACATGTAATTCCTCAAGTAAGAACAGTAATTTTATCTAACTGTAGTTTATTCGTACTTATAGCTGTGTTGAAGTTGAGTGTTTGTAAAGAATGAGTCAGAAAAGAAATGGCTGCAGACAGACTATTCTGTCCACAGTAACTAAAATTCAAAAGATATTATTAAAAAATCAATAAGAAATATTAACCTTCACAGTTGGAATTTCTTTGGTAGGGACAGTTTCAACAGGAACAAAGCATGTATAACAATAAAACATCCTTGAACTATTGCATCGGGGGCATTTTGATCTCCCACTCTTTTTTGCCTTTTCCAGTACTTCCTGGGATGCTAACTGCAATTGTTGAAGTGGATTATCTTGAAATGATGATGGAGTCTGCAGCAGGCTTTCCAAACACTCGGTATTTCCTTTTGCTCCTTGAGCATTTTCTTCATTTAAAAGTGTAGATGAATCTAAAGACATGGTTAGCTGAAACAGAAAAAATGTTAAGTAAAAATCCAATTACTGTGAACTTATCTTGTATTATCCCATTTAATAAAAACATCTCATCAAAGAAGGTATTTCCTACAACAGAAAGAATAATAAAATCATCTAATTCAAGAGATTTCAGGAGAGCATGAGACAAACAGCTGGAAAGAACCTGAGATCTGCATCCTTAATGCACAGATGCACATTCTTTATCCCACTCACTCCTGCAGAAGACTATTATTTTTCTGTTGTTAAGATCTGTGCCTAAAAGTTTATGAAAACATTGGTAACTAGTGTTTACCTGGATGAGTAATCCCATTAGCCTCCAGTATGACTACTGAGAAGAAGTTATATGCCTACAGGATAGAAATTTGTAAGACAAAAGTTAATTTTGCAAATTTAGATCTCCATCCTAAAATTTATTATGTGTGGGCCAACCAAATAACCTGAATGAAATCCTGCTTGGATAGAACTTTGTGAAATAGAAGAAATTTTCCAGGAGAAGAGCTTGAGGCTGAAAAGAAACAGCTAGAAGAGGGCTTTGGTGCCCCATGTACCAGAAGTCCTGACCCAGTCTAGACTTCTGCAAGTTTGTGTTTATTTAGTACCATTAATGGATTTTTTCAGGCTTTTCTCAGGACAGCTGTTGTCTCACCCTCTGCAGCTGGCACAGAATTTTCAGCATGTACTGTGAGCAAGGCATGAGAAATATGACCGTGTGCCCACCCCAGGACAGACAGAACTGGAAAGTAACAACCCCCCAAAATCAGCTATGTTTCCAACATAAAATTAAAATCAATCCCAGAAAAAAAATTGTTTTCTGGTAAAATTAAACACTCATGCATGCTATACCTTCCCCTCCCCCTCTGCGAAGATCTAACTTTTGAAAGGTCGGGGATGTCCACTCAGATAAACACAAAATCTAGCATGCATACGAATTTTCTAGTGCAATCTGCTTTCAAGTTTCTCTGAGATAAACCAAGTATACTTTACATCTCAGAGTAACCTGTGCTATTATCGAGTTTCCTCGCGAAGCAGAGGGCGAGAGGCCCTGGAATTGGACATGCATTCCCAGCCTGCAAACCGATTCTTTTCAGTGGAATGTCTTTCACTCCGTGGCGCTCGGCGGTGACACCCTGAAGCACTTTTGTTATCGATACTGACGAGGGATACGCTGTGGCCTCACAGTTATAGCTGTGCCCAGGCTGCAGCGCTGTACACACAGTACAGTACACTTCAGAAAATGACAGACTAGGATTCTAAGACCCAACTCTCATTTCAGACGCGTATTTTGCAGACTAAATAGAAACTCCAGCTGCACCTCATCTCCAGACCCCTGGTAAATCACTGCCGGTGGAGGGTACCCTCCGCACTCCAGCTGCAATTCCAGGACAGCTCAGAACGCCGGCCACTCACGCCGGCCCCTCGGGAGGTTGTGTAAAGCTCAGGGGGTGCACAAACCCCTCTGTGCCGCCACTCGCTGCCATCAGCCGAGCGCAGGCCGCTCCGGAGCGCAGCGCTCCGAGCCTCTGCGGGCGGAGATAGCGCAGGGCGGGCACGGCCCTCGGCCGCTGCCTCTGCCAGCGGAACAGCAGCGCGGTTCTGCCGCGGCCCCGTCCCGCCGCAGCGGCACCAAGGCCCCGTGGGCGCAAAGCCGCTTCCTACAGCGGGCCGCCCGAGCCCGCCCCGCGCAGAGCGCGGCCCCACGGCGCTCCCGAGCCGCGCTGTCTCCTCTCTCCTGCCGCCACTCCGCGGTGGGGCGGGAGCTCCTCGGCCGCTCTCGCCCGGCTCCCGCCCCGCCGCGCTGCCCGATCCTCACCCGCCGCCCGGCGCGGCTCCCGCGCGGCCCTCGCAGGCCCCGGAACCAAAGTGCCGGGCTCGGCCGCCGCGGGGAGGCGGGGAACGGAAGCAGCCCGGGGCTGAGCGCGGTTCCCGCGGGCCGCCTGTGCGTGAGGGGTTTGTGTTTGTGTGGGCGCCTCACGCCCTCATGGGCTGTTCCGTGTTTTGTGTCACAAAAACTGCCCTGAAACCACTTCCAGCCACCTGAGCAGGGGGGAGAATCCCACTGCTCCCATCTGGGCCCGCGCCAGGTGCGTCCTGCCCTGTGTCCCGTGCCCAGCGCTGCGCCCTCCCTGAGGCGGCACCGCCTGGAAGCCGCTGGGCTGTGAGGCTGCGGCTTTGTCTCCTGTGAGAACTCCAGGAAAGATAGAACAGTTGTGGTTTTTTTTTTTTTTTTTTTTTTAAACCCTGTATTTTCCCCCACACCCATTAGTATCCTTAGTACATACTTATTGACCGGGAGAATAGTGCTGCTGCATTCTTCTCTGCTTGTTTTGCATCTCTCACGAAAGGGAACGTGGGATCTCTTCTGTGGGGTTCCTTCGCCTGGTTGAGGATGCAATAATCAGCCTTTAGGGTGAATTTCGGCTAATCTGCAAACTTCACAGAGTTTCCATCTTCTAAACAAAATACTGAATACCTAAGAATAGTGGCAGTTTTGTCACTTTTTCTTCAGAGTGCATTTTAGAAGTACATGAATAATAGTATGTTGTGGACGTAGTAAGAAGGAAATAGAAGTTCTGTCTTTGTGATTAAATGACTTTACACATCTTTTGCATATTTGGTATGTTTCTTAACATCTGAGGATGTGTAGCAGTATTTTGTGTATTGGAAGAACCTACAATGAACATGCTCTCAGTTTTAGCTGTCTAAAGTTTAAATATTTACCAATATATGATATGTTATCTTAGGGGTTTTTTAAGACATTTGTGTGAGAGCAATTCTTAATGTTTGTCAGCTGAAAATGCACAAGCTTTCTTTTATTTTTGAATAATTATTTGTGTCTCAATAGTTGGTGAGTCCATTTGGCTGTTGCTTTAACTACCCATGTGCATGGAGAAGTGAACACATAGGAGTCAGGTCCTGAGCAAAACCCTATGAATGTAAATAATGAGAATTGAGTTTGAATGTAGATTGTGCTTCCAAGATCCTTGGGCACTGCAAAAGAGCTTTGTAGAAATGCCAAACCTTTAAGAGAGCAGCCTGTCTGCTGTTAAATTTCTTTTTTCTTAAAGCTATACCATGGAGGAAAATGCCTGCTTGCTGTACAGCAGTTTTCTGTGGTTGGAACCGGGCTTGAGTGATGAGACTTTGAATCAAGCTTTGTTTAAAAGATTTGGTCAGGCCATACCATTACTAATACAAGAGAAAATCCTGAACCCTAAGGCAGAAGGTTCTGGTGAGGATGAAAGGGGGAATAGTTGGTTCTCATTTTACCTTTCTCTCTTTTTTTACACAAGTAAGACTGATAGCGAAATCTTTGACTATAGATGCCTTTCTGGTTTGTTGAAGAATTCAGTACAATGTGGTTACCAGTGCTTTGTCAGAATAACATTCTTTTTGGAAGAAGCAGGATATTCCTTTTGACCTGCCTACGTTATTTGCAATTATTGATTGGCTCAAATCTTTTAAACCAGGAAATTTGCTCTTTTGAGCTTTGAACCAGAACTTTTCCCCCACTGGAACAAGGAAACAAAAAATGTTTGAAAAGATGTGGAACATTTAGGTATAAAATTTAATTTTTAAAAAAAATATACGTCTAGGAGGAGGAACCTGACATAAAAATGGAAACACTTTAATTTAGGATAATATCAAAACAAAGTATTGATTGCGTTTTTAAATTAATGGTTTAACTTAACCATTTTTCTCTGAAATCACAGCACCACAGAATGAGCATGTGTATATTAATAGTTTCAGTGCAGCCAATAACACTTCACTGATTTACTTTTCTAAAGAAATAATTTATCTTGCTGCCCTGCTATTAAAATAGAGCATATCAACATCCTTCAGCAATAGCAGAGTGCTTAAAAACACACTGATTAATCTGTTCTAATGCTTACTAAGTTATTTCAGGAAAGGGATCAATTTGATGATCAAGTTCAAACAACTACCTTTGGTTCCAACAATTTGCTCAAATATTTGAGCTGCTAGTTTAAATTCTTTGCTAGATCAAGGAGCAGTTTCCTCCTGTGCTTCCAAGGCTGTTCTCAACAGATGGAAGGCATTACTGGCCTTTCCGAGAACTTAAATTGCACATGATTTTATTTGTCTCTTTAGAAACATAATGACCCTTTTTTCTTGAGTTATCTTCTTCTCTAACTAAAAAGTTATAGTCTTTTTAATTACTCTGTGTCTGCTGTAATGGGCCTCCCTGGTCTATTTCTGGTTTTCTGGCTCTTTGAGATGATGTAATCCTCTCTGAATGCAGTACATGAGAGGAGGAAAGCACAGTCTGCATGGCAACGTTGTCACAATTAGAGATTCTTACACGTAAAATGCATTTACATTTCTATTGCAATTCTTTATGCAAAATCAAGTTCACAGATTACTTAATTTAATCTTTGTACTTGTATAATTTTCTGAAAAAGCTGCTTTTACAATGAACTGATTGCAGAAGGAATGGCTGAGTTGTATCTCTCTTGATGAGCTTTACTTTTTGGTGGATAAGTTACAAAAAGATTATTCCTTTAGCGTTATATGTCAATATCTGTAGGAACATCAGACCACTCTCAGACTTGGAAAAGAGAATAAACACATCTCACTGGAGCACAGAAACGTGCTCAAAAAGTGTCCTCATGCCAGTGGGGCCCAGTGTATCTAGAGGAACATCTTGCTGCCCTTGGACAGAGCAGGCATTGGCCCAGGTAAGTGTTTACAGCTTTCCCTTGGTCTGTGACTGTGAAGTGTCAAGCTTAGAATTTGAAAAGGCCCAATAAACTTAAGTCCCAGTTCTGCCTGGGGTTTAGGAACATTTTGTTTAGGCCTAAAGAAAGTGCAGGCAAAAGTCTGTGCAAGCATGTTCTCCACAGATCGTGGTGTTAATAAAGGAAATAGCCTAAAATGGTAACTTTTAAGCCTTCCGGTCCTTCCAGTGATGCAGGGGACCTGTACAGTGTGTTAAGTTTTGTGTGTAGACATATTTAGGTGTAGATCCAGATATATGTAAGGTCTTTGCCTGCTTGGAGCTTTTAATCAATAAAATCCTCAATTGAGCCCCTATTTCTTGCTGAACTTGGTGAGTTTTTAAAGACATTGTTACTGAGCAAATTACTGCAGGGGAAGCTCTGACTCAGGTAGATTAGACATGAGTTAAATGGTTCATATAATGCATGTCTTTCAGTTCTATTCCCAATCAGGAACTACTTCAATATACTCAAAACTAATTAAATGCTTAGAAGTTGTTAAAATGTTTAGAAGAACGCTGTGTCAAAGAGGGCACTAATTTAGGGATAAGTGTTTCAGTGCTGTTCCTGTGTGTTGGCAGTGCCTCACCTCAGAGAACTGTGAGCTTTAACACTGTTGTGCATCACTGTTTTGCACACAGCAATATCTGAATTTATTTACGTATCTTTGCCCTGATTTTTCCCCCCTTTAAAACCTAACCAAGAGCACTTGTTTGAAAGAATGGCAGATTTTGTGGCACATTTTCTTCTTGTTCCCAGGGATGCTAAGATGCTTTTTCTCAGGTAAGAGTACCAGTAGCATTTTCAGTGATACAGGGGTAGCTTCTGCAGTTTAGCACATAAAAGAGTTCATGTGGCACATAAGCCAATGTACCTGCATCCAGCTTTTGGCTCTAGAAGACAGCTGGAAGCACGTGCATGTACGTACCTGAGAGAGAGAACAACCACAACTGGTGAGGGAAAGCTGGAAATTATCATGGGCGATCATTAAAGGGATTTTTTTTGGCTCATATAATATGTGAATAGAAAAAATAAATTATAATATTAAATGATGTGATTTTTAAAAGCTTTTTTTTCTCTAGCAGAATTTTGTTGTAATTGCTACAGTTCACTTGAATATTTTTACATTAATTAAAAAAATTATAGGATGAAATCTCTAGACTTATTTTGTCAGGTGTATCCTGATTGGTTGTCATGTGTCATTATGTTGCTTTCTGGGAAGTATTTCCTGAATCTATTAAATATTTTGATAATGACTTTAAGGAGGGATTGGTAGACTTACCTAGATTTCCAGTACCCTGGAAAGGAATCTGAACTAACTATCCATGGCATTATTTCTCCTTAAGAAAAACAAAACTGGATCAAACATCCCAAAATGTTTTTTGCAAAAGCAACTGTTTGTGGGTGGCCTTGAAGGTATCTCTCTATAAAAAAGAAACACTTTTTACAAATGTTCTTACAGAATTCAGACTATACCTGTCCTAGAAATTCCTACTAAGTAGTATTATATTACCATTAAAGGAAGTAGTATTATATTACCATTAAATATCTGCATGTTTTGACAGTAAAAGTTTATAATTTTTAGATTGCCTATGTCATTTGATATCCATTCCATAACTTAGATTTAGAGCAGATTTCTATCTTTAATGCTCACTTATTTAGATTTCATGACAATGTGGATTTCATTATCTAGTATGTTGAAACTGATTGACAAATGCAATAGAAATATGTTTTTGAAGTAGATGTAAAATACTGAAATATTTTCTCAAAACCTTTCTCTGTGTCAGTCACTGTTTGTTGGGCAGAATTTTCTTTTTAGTTACAGACAGAGAAAATTGTATGTAGAAAAAGATCACCCTGAAAAATTTAATTTAGAGAAGGTTTATATACATCAAAGTTATACATGCTCCAAACTCCTAAAGGGCCTTTAACTTGGAAGAGCTGGATAAGCCCACAGCGTTCTCTGTAATGTGTAACCACTATAAACAGATAATGGATGGATTTAAGTGAAATTTAGTCAGACCAGAAAAAATCCCAGGACTCTGGGAGACCACTGCTATGGCACAGATTCTGTGTCTGCATGAAACTTACAGTGTGGGAGCTGTGTGAAATTGTACTGGAATGAAGGCTGAAAACCACGGAATAAAGTAAATTAAGTATTGCTGCAAGAGTAATTCGCAACCTCAACAAAACCTATGCAAATGTATTAAATTACCAGAACTGGAACAAACACACAATATTCACCCATGTGCAAACCCAAGCAGAAGGCAGACAGCAAAAACTGTTCGGATTGACTTTAGGTATATGAATATAATTATTTCAGTTAACAGGCTTGGATCTCATGCCTAAAGTTGACAGTGGCATAAAAAAAAATTTGCACATTGGAGACAGGAAAGAAAGCAATTTTAATTTCATTTGGGGATATTCATAGAGTGATTTTCAAAATTCACATAAACATTTTTCTAAATTAAATTTTTTTAAATTTTAGGTCTACAACCAAGGAAATATGTGTGGAAGAAATGGAATCTCAAAAGCCTTAAGGCTGCCGCAGTAAATCATGCTAGTAAAGATGCTACTGCTAAAATACAAGCTAGTGCATCTGCCAGTTCTGCAGCAGCCAGTCAGTCTGTAAATATTTTAAACACATAATGCATGTGACCATAGATTTTGGAATAAAAGTTATGGTACGGTGCAATATCTTAATTGTCAATATAAATTATTACTAATATTTTCAGCGTATTTTGCACAAACCCAAAATGTCAAAGCAATTCAAAATGAATTGTGAATTTTGATCACCTCTAAATATATATCCTGCCAATATATTGATAATATTTGATGAAGCTCTAAACAATATTACAAAGTATTTATAGAAGCTGCTGATACTCCATCTTGGTTTGATTTGTCAGTTTTCTTATACTAATGACAGCCACTCTTTTTTCTACTGCTTTCTCTGGTATCTGGATCCCATTTTCAGTATGTCCTGCATTGTAGCATCTTTTACTCCCATGTCTTCACTATCCCAATGGATCAGACCTTGATTTTGATTCTTTCAGTCTAGCCTTCTGTTCTTTCTCATGGCCACTGTTTTAACTTCTTTTTCTAACCTTCTTGTGCTGATGTTGTTTCTGACTTGCCCCCTTTCTGAGTGTAATCCAGCATTTTGTTCTTTCAGGGTGGCCAGTTTCTTCTCTCTTCCCCTTTCCTGAAATTGCTGTTTTCATTCAAGCATCTACAGCCACAATTTTATGCAGCCAATGTTCTCTTAATCCTTTTTGTCAGTCTGCTCAACCATAACCATAATTTTTCCTATCCTTGCCTTTTTTCCCCCTCATTTGTTTTGTTTTCATGACTTTTCTGAATTTGGATCATTTTCCATTCATCAAGGTAGGAAAACCTTATTTTTGTTGCAGAATAATTCAGTGGAAAATATCTGAGTGAACACTTGTAAGTTTGCATTCCCAGTGCCCAGCCCCTACAGTTTCCAATGGTGCCACTGTGATGTGTTTTCTCCAGTTAGGTTAAGTGCTTGGGAATTGGTGGAGGGCTCTTGTGTCTGCTAACGCTGAGGACAGGAGGGTTGGAACATGCTGTACTCAGAAATCCTGAATTAATGAGGTGCTGCAGACACGCCAGAGGATGGGGAAGAGTTCTGTCATGTGCCATCATTTCCACAAAGCTTTCTCTGGTAATGTGGATGTAAAAGAGCTGTGTGGGCTATCTATGCAAAGGGGAGAGTTCCTCTTGAGACCTAGCTGAAGGATTTAGACTCTACAAATGGATATAGCTTTACAAAATCTTTGTATAGATTGGCTATGCACAGCTGTGACTTAATAAAGTGAACTGCCTTATGTATTGATGGTTATCTTTCCTGAATAATTTTCATTTTTGCTTTATTGTTTCTTTATAAGTACAATCAATGTGGTTTCTTTAAAATTGAAAGTCTGTGTTACTGTCATCAAATTACAGTCTTGAAAGGAAATTCTTGTTTACAGAATCCATTTTTGGTGTGTTACTCAGTTTGCAATACAGTGTTTAGAAACAGAAATGTGTCTGTGTTTTTGAACACAGGAACATTTGGGTATTTTTTTAAACCCAAAAATCTAAACCCAGTGGAGACATTTGCCTGATTTTTATAAAATCCAGTGGTTTCATTCCAGTATAATCATATTTCCTTTCAAAGCTTGGTACTTTACTAGTATATAGAAACAAGAATATGAAAACAAGTAGAAAGTGATTATTTGTGAAACAGGTTCAATAAATCACCTCAGCTGTTGATTAACACTTCTCACCTCAGGGAGCCTGTTTAATGCCAATAATTTTCAAGTCACTGCAGCTGTTATCTTGATGTTTTTTGCCAAGATTTAATGACTTGTTTTTTCCTGTGACAGTAAAATAAAAGTGAGAAGCCTTACTATTTGAGCCCTTCCAGTAGTGATCTACCTTATTGCTTTAGGCTTTCAAGGTGCTCAGAGTTTTGTTTAATAATCACTTGTTCTCTTTCATGACCACTGAGAAGTTAGTTACTTGTTCAGATCCACTTTTGTGCCTGGGTTTTGGTGAAATCAGTAGGAATAGGGTGCCTAGGCAAGGTAGCTGAACTATTAATGTATCTTACACAACTGTTGAATGTCCATGGCTTTCAAATGTTGCCTTTCCTCTAACAACCTCTTCCCATTTTCCTGTCCTGTGCAGAAGCATCAGAGTAACTTGAGATGTAAACAGGCTCACTCTGCTGGGTGAGCAGACACTGATCTGCCTGTGGCACAGGAGTGTCCAGATAGCAACAGAAATCACTGTGAGTGTGGCTACAGAGAGCTGCAGCTCCTCTGCTGTCCTGCTGGGATTAGTCAGGTAATTTCATTAGTCAGGTAATTTGTGTATGTTTGATGTTTTAGCAGTGTGTACCAGACTCAGACCTGTTTCTCTTACTTATCAAATAGGACACTGAAAGTGGCTTGCTGAAAGTTATATAAGAAATCTGTAGCAGAGTGAGGTTTCAAAGCCAGCAGATGAACCCTGAAGACTCAGCAGTCACTAGCTGAGGGTTGGATTCTTGTCCATCAAAACTGGTGCTGTCCAAGGTAATAGTGAATTGTGTTTATGTTTGGACAACCAGTAGTAATTGTAAAGGCAGTTGGTCCTGAATTCTGATTAAAATTATGTGTTATAACATTATAAAAACATAAAAAACATTTCTAGGGGTGATAAAGATATTACTGGATTAGCTGGGAGAAAAGGGAATTGATTGTTGTGCTCTGCTCAGTGCTGGTGCCACACCTGGAGTGCTGTGTTCAGTTCTGGGCCCTCAGGACAGGACAGACGTGGATACAGTGAAGGGCAGAGTCCAGTGAGGTGGCACAAAGGTGGTTCAGGGCTGCTGCATCTCTGCCATGAGGAAGGATGGGGAGCTGGGACTGCCTGGATTGGGGAGAAGGCTTAGGGGGAAAGCTAGCAAAGTATATAAATTCCTGAAGGGAGAGGTGCAAAGAGAACTGAGCCAGACTAACTTCTGTGGCACTAACCCTTATATGACAAATCTCTGCACCTTCATTCTAGTTCCTCTACTTTTCTGGTTAGCTGAAGTGAAATAATGGTTTTCATGAGAAAGTAATTTCATCTGAAGTGAGTAATTTTGGTTTTCCTTCTGTATTGGGTCAATCTTTTCAAGTGCCAGGCCTGTAAATAAAAGAGAAACAGCCAGTCTTGGTAAGCTAGGATTGGCCTTCCAGGCAGAATTGAAGAAAATCTCCCTTTTTAGGCCTGGAATGTAAACAGTTATGGAATTCCGGTGTCTGGAATGCCTGAGCTTTACAAGCTAGCTTTCCTCAGACAGGTATTGTTATTTACAGAGCTCAAGACTTAACACTTAGTAGTTTTAATACTATATTAAGCCCTCACTCCCCCAAATATTTAAAATTAAAATTTGTTGTTTTATGAATTTAAATGTATGATGTTAAAAAGCTTTTTTAGACATTTTGGTGGGGCAATATTTATAAAGTTAGTATAAATGTCATGTTAAAAACCTTGTGCGACTCTTTTAATATTTTTCCCATCTAGTTTCTGCTTTAAGTACAGCCTTAATCTTCAAAATTGTCAGCATAGAGAATTTAGCTTCTTTTTCTGCTAGTAAATTCCCCTTCGTGGAAAGTCATCTAACCTGTCACTTCCTTTTTCTACATGTTAAATGTTATGATATCATGATGGTATTTGAAAAATTAGTAGTGAGGAGATAGATTTCATAGGCTTATGAAATATTTGGACTACTCAATACTGGTCACTGAGTGCAATAAAATACTGATGTTCTCATTACTTTATTGATTTAACGTCAACTTACATCTTGCTTCAGCTTATTAAAAGAGAATATACATATTTTCTTGAAAAAGTAATTTAAAACACAGACAAGTGTATTTTAATAGTTAATTGATCAACCATTTAGTAATGTGATTATTACACATGCTATGCAGAGCCATGTTTTAAAGTACCTGCAACAGAACTAAGAGTGACATTGTATTGTATCATATCATATATTCTAAAGGTCATGGATATTGTCCAATTGTCATTTTTATTGTGTTATGGAAGGTATTTACACCATTTTACAACTTAAGAGACAAATTTCTAACTATCCCCCTAACAAGGAAAATGTGTTCTGTGTAGTTGTTTTGGAGGGATTGTTTCAAGAAAAATAACCTTCTTATGGAATCCTGGACTCATTAAAGTAGGAAGAGAGCTGCAGGTCTCTCGTCCAATCTCCTGATAAAATGAGGGCTGACCCTGCTGGTCCTGGGCTTTGTCCAGTCAGATCTTAAAACCCTCCAAGAATGGAGATCCTGCAGTCTTCTCTGAGATTCCTCAGATGAGATTTGCTCATTTGTGTCCCAGACTGTTTATCAGCAGCAGTACAAACGTAAAAAAGTAAAACCTTTCTAATTCCAGGTCCTGTGCAATGGAGCAGTTTCTGTGAGATGTGAGTGGCTGCTGTAGGTGGCTGCTTTGGCCACAGGAGTTGTATTTCCCTTCTGAACCCCAGTCTGGACACACTGGGAGGTGTCAGTGGGAAACAAAGAAAAAAGCTCCAGGACAGCCAATGCCTCTGAAGAGAAAGCAAAGAAATTACACTTGAGTTGGCTTTTGTAACCCTCTTTGCTTTGGGTTTTTTAGTATTACACAGGGTAGTAATGAGCCATTTCCAGACAGGTGTATCAGTTTCTTTATTTATAGACATACTTTCCTCCTACACATTATATTGTACGCTGGTGTTAAGATTGCATTGGATTGTCATGTAATTGATGTACGAGGTTTTTGTGAAGATTTCTGACATCTTTTTTAATTCCTGTTAAAATCTAATAGATTCTTTTCATTATCCTTGTCTTTTAATAATTTGCTACTGGAGATCATTGCTATAAATTTTCTGATTACTGTTCTCTGGTTTTAGCATGAAACTTTTTTTTAAATCAGTATTTAGGAATAGATTTTCTAAGGTAAAGATAAATTTAAAATTGTTCAGTTGTAAGGACATACGAGTGTGGTGCTGATGAATTGCAGCATTTGCAGTCAGGTGTCTTTCTGGGAACAATTCCCTCACAGAACACATTTCAGTTGTGACAGCTGTAAAACATAAAGCAGCCTTGGCTTACCTGAAAATGGAGGTAACAGTGATTCATTATATAAAGCATTTAGCAGTAAGGGCTAAGTACAATTTGGATTCAGGATTTGTTCAACTGTATTTCAATTTCTTTGAATTACATAAACAAAAGATTGTTTAAAAGAGCCTGTCTTCATCTGGTTTTAAGATTTTTTACATATATATTTATATATTAATGTGCAGACATACATTTTAATTAAAACTTCAGTAAAGCTCTTAAGCACAAACAATCCTAATGGGATTTTGTTATTTTCATTTTTATTTCAAAGCTTCCACTAACCTTTTTTAGATATAGAAACTTCTGCTAGTGTGTTAATGTTGATCAAAACTGTGAACTTTGTTTCAGTGTTTAAATATTCACAGAAAGTAGTGCAGAGTGGCACCAGCAAAAAAGCTTCTTTTATAGTACAGCCTGTTGTGTTCAGTGAACAAGTAATAAATAAACTAGCAAAAGCACAGTGAAGGTGTACTGATACAGCTGTATTGACAAACTTTTTTGCATGAATCTGTTTATATCTTCTTTAACTTGCTAATATCATAACTCATTTTCAAATGAGACTATTTGTTAAACAAGATTTTTTTTGAAAAAAGAAATATCTGTCAAATGAAATTTCCATTTTCTGTGAGTGCTTTTAAAATGATAGCGTTTCATGTAGGAAAAAAAGGTTGACTCTAGACACCTATTATTCAGTGTAGAGCATTTAAGACCATTTTTAATTAATTTGACTCTATCCCAGTCATGTCAGCTGCTTTAGCTAGTTTTTGGTGATCTTTATGTAAGTGCAATTATCACAAATGCAAGAGAAAGTGTAGGGAAACTGAATTAAAAGATACAATGCATAAGTCAGGTAAGTCTTAGTTGAGCACTTTCATTACTAGAAAATGAAGATGTCTTTTGTTCATCAGGTCAAAGTGATTTTAGCTTTAGTTTCAGACCAGTCCCGCAGGCTTGCACGAATTTCTGTATCTGTGAGTGGAGGTTCTACCAGCTGGGGATTATTTCCAGTGCCTGCTGGAACTGTAACCTTCTTTTACCTGGCATAACTCTGAGCATGCCAGTAATTTAATTATCAAGAGTATGTGGCATAGATTTTTAACATTTTTGCATTGTTTCTTTTGAGATGTCCATTGTGTGATTTGCTGCAGGCTGTCATTTTTGTCTGCCATCCAATGTATGTTGGCAGGATGGTTGTGTACTAGGCTTTGTGTCTGGTCACAGAAAAAAATTCATGCGTCTCAGCCAGACCATTTTGTTATTCCTTTAGAATTAAAAGCATATGAAACAGATGCAGCTTAATAAGTATCTTTTTTATAAATAACATTTAAATAACTTAAAACAATAAAGTTCAAATACAACTTAAAATAAAGTTTAATGCTGTAACAACAGAAAAAGCATGTATAAGAATGGAAAAACAATATTGAAAGCTGTATGCCCTAACAGGAATTATACAAAAGATAGGATATGTTGCATAAAAAACCTTAATATGTCTGAATTTTTGCTTCATTGTTATATAAAATGTTAATTTGTGAAAAGTGAGATGAAGTACATTATTTATTCCTATTTTTATTTTACATACACTATTTGAAACATCTTTTAGAGCAGCATTAGGTATTTGTTTCATTAATAGATAGGAACATTTTGTGTTAGAGTAAACTTAATTTTTCCAAACTAACTCTCTTATCTGAATACAACAATAAACATTTACAAGATTATATTTTTTTTGATCATATAGTTTATGTATAGGATATCAGTTTCTTGGGGGAAGTATTTAAAATACTGCTCAGCCTCCACATTTTCTATTGACTTGATAATCTGACAACTCATCCCAGCAGCCTTAAAGTCTGACATATTTTACACAACATTATCATCTGCTTATTATTATTATAGCAGCCATATTTAAGAAGCAGATAGTTCTTTAAATAAAATATTATCAGATAATCAAGTAATGACTTATTCTTCAGGGTAAATTAATTTAAGAAACTACCCAGTTACAATGACTAAGATAGTGATTGTACAACTCTTTAGAATTTTTTACAACTTTTAGTTAGTAAATCTGGTTTTGTGTATATTTTCAAATCTTTTTCATGTAGTCTCTTAAAAATAAAGATAAAAATGCGCAAGTCCAGCTTGTTCAGTTTCTCAGTAGTATTCCAGCCTCTCTTGGTATCTTGTCAAACAGTCTTCTTAAAATTAATCTTCCTGCTGGAACTAGTTCTTTATAGATCATTTGTGATTAGGATATTGCCAGAGGAAGAAAGTGGGACGCTCTGTGTTCTTTCTTTGTTTTTTTACCTTTCATTGGAACCCCTTTATGGTTTAGTGTGACAAACATCTCCTTCCCTTTGTGTGTCCATTTTGCAGAAGCGTATGTATTGTAATGGTTTTCTTCAATCAGTTCGATGAAGTTGCAGTCCTCGTTGCATACCTTCTGTTGAGAGTAGATAATGAAATAAGGTAAGTACAGGTGTCTTTTTGAATACTTAGAATAGGGAAGATGGGAGAAGAATATGCATTATAGACTCTGCATCTAATGAATATTTTAATAAATAAATTTGACTTATGAAATCTGAGTATTGAAAATTTGAGCTTTGTCTATTCCGTTTTGAAGAAGTATGTAAGACTAATCATTGAATTTATTAAATGGACATAAAAGTCTAATATGGGGTGCATGGGATAAGTCCAAACTACATTTTACTTAGTTGGGAATCCATCTTACAAAAAACTGTACAAATGCTGCATCTCAAAATACCTCTGAGGTTGTAGGGGTGTACACATAAGAGAGGTTTGCATCCGTACCTTTCCATAGAGTCGTCCTGACTTGTTCATGGCCAGGAAATATTCACTTTCCACTCCTTTGATTGCCACTATTCCAACTGCCACCGTTCGGATTTCTAGAATACCTGCAAAGGTACAAAGCAAAGGCTCTTAAATGCCTGGTTGTTCTCCAGTTAACTTAGAAGGTTTAGTTGAACTAATATGCTGTAATATTTCCATGTTTATTGAAAATCTGTGGCAATCATTATTTGAAAAGAGGAAAATTACGTGTATTCATGTGAAGAAAGGGCTAGACTAAAAATTCTCTCTGTGTGATCATGTCTGCATAGAACCACTTTAATATTGTATGGTGGTAATTTCTAAGTATATACTGAAGTTGTGATGTCAGTGTAAGTAATTTCACTATTTTCAGAGAATCAGTGTAGCTTAGAATTTATCAGGATCAGGGTTTCATTTGGAATATGTAGTTAGCCTTCAAGGTTCACAGAATTTGTGTAAAGCCTTTATTTTGAAGTCTTATGTAGCAGTATCATCCCCTGGAGTGTAAACCTTAGAACTTGTGAGTGATAGAAAACAGACCACAGTGTCTTAAATAAGATAAAGTATTTGCTTGACCTTTGTGTGCTTTAATGACTGATTGGAGCTGTAAAGATACGTGTATTTGAAAATCATTAAAGGCTGCCCTGAAAGCTTGTTTATTCAAAACCAGAAAAAGTTTAGTGTTGTTTTCTATTAACTGCTTGATTTTCATCTCACTGATACATATCAGCAATACTTTCTGTGGTCACTGCGATACATTTAGGTTACCTGCAACATAAAAAATATTCTTTTGTTAATATAAAAAAAAAAAAGTGAAGGCAGGGTGATTATGCACGTTATCAAGGAACACCAAGTTGTTTCACCAAGCTGAAATATTATTAATGTGTTAAGTAGTAGTTTAGAGTTACACATCTGAGTTTGAGCTGTTCCTTTCCATATTGAGTCACTGCCAGAGTGACTCTGCCATAGCAACTGCACTGTGACTCCTTCTCCCAAACGGGGCCTTTCAAAGGCAGCCACTCGAGGCAAATTGCAAGAGCTAAGCACGAGAGAGACAAGTGAGGAAGGTGGGAGAAAGGCTTGTGTTAGATTATCACCTGAATTTCCTCCTTAGCAAAACAGTTCCTTTTATCGCTTTCAAGTTGGCATTGACTTTTCACAGCCACACAGTAATAGTTTTTTGTTAGGTTTCTAAGAAAGACATTAAATATCTATGATATTTCTCCTTCCCTATACTTTTTTATATCCTCTTGTCCTTTGCTTTCTTTAATGTTGTTTTGCTTTTCTCCTTGATATTACTGATGTATCAGTCCTTGCACATACAGATATTTTTCTTCCTACTTGAGCAGAGCAGTTCCCTCTTCTCATGGTGTGTGCACTGCTGGGCATTCAGCTCAGAGATTTTATACTTCTGTACTCCCTTATAATGCTAAGCCAGCTTTTTTTTAAAGTAAAACTCTTAGAATTCTTTGACAAGTTCCACTCTGCTGTAGGCCTAGCAATAGTTCTAACAAAGGGCAATTTGTAACTGAAACTTACAAAAATTACATTAACTTTCATTTAAATTTCACTTTAGAAAAACCACAGTGAGGCTAAAAAAGAGATGAACATCTACATTTAGCCTAACAAAGAACATAAGAGTGGAAGGGATCTCTGGGTCATCAAGTCCACTGCTCCGCTTGCCTGGGAATTGCATCAGATAATTCTCTTTTCATAAACTTTGCCAATACTAAATTGGAGTTGTTATTTCTTTGCCCCCAGTGTTTCTGCCGAAGGCTGTTCCAGAGTTTGATTTATTTTAATGGCTAGAGACTCTGTAGTAATTTGCAATCTGCATTTCTTCAGTGACAGCTTATATCCATTTGTTCTTTTGCCTCTGCTGGCCATTAATTTAAGGGGAGTTTAAAAAAAAAGATCTATGTTTGAGTTTTCTATTTATACAGAATTTTAAAAAATGAGAGATTCAAAATTACTTTTTAAAACAAGTCATGCTAAAAAGAATTGAGATTTCCTTGAGTAAGCTGATGTTGGCTGAAGTTACAGTAGTAAGAAATCCTACTACTTTAAAAAAGGAAATGCCAAAAGGTTTTGTCCAAAGCAATATTTTTATTGTTGCAATTTTTGCATTATTTTTTTAGTGGTTTTTTTTTTCCTGAAGTAGATTGTGACATTCATACTAACTTGTTGGAGTTACATTATTGGGTTTGGGGTACTTGTTTTTCTACTTTATTCACAGTTGAGACATCAGTGTCTTTCCTTGTCTTAAATGAGCAGGTCTACTCTTACGTGCTTCCTTTTAAAGTAAAGGGGTTTAATCCTTTCAATATCTATTCATGAAAAGAAAAAGGTCACTAAGCTAGGACGGGAAAGAGAGATTTCTTATACATGGATTGTTTCATTGAAATACTCTTGTCATACTCTAATAACCAGGATTGCTTTAAAGGCATGCTTAAATTAATGAGATGTTGATGAGGAAAAATTCAGAAGGTCAAGCTTTAATAAGGTCTTAAATATCACTGATTTAAAAATTAAAATGTAAACTATGTTCTTCAGTTGCTTTATCTAAAGCATCCTCAGAGACTTTTGGAAGAGGTTTAAGAGAAGACTTGAATATACCACTCACTAAGTAACTGGGAAAGAAATCAGATTGAAGCCAGGAAAAGAAAAAAAAAACAACCTAGAGATGGGCATCCAAAATTGAAAACAACTGTACTTTCTATAAAATCAGCATGAAATTCCAAACAATTTTATATGGTTGTATGGTCAGTGTATCAAATGTAGTTTAAAATTCGTGTAATGAATGAAGTTTCCTGCAGAGCTGAAATTCCTCTGGTGTATGTAAAAGACACTCAGCGGAGATGGGCTAGAGTTTGTGTTCAGAAAAGAGGCCTATGGATGGCAGCAGTCTTTGTAACCACTTGCTGCAAATTAAATAACACACAGTTGATATCCAGTAGGAAAAAGAAAGTAAAAAGAAACAAAGCAAGCTTTTAGGCTGACACAACATTTTTAGTGGGTGAAATATGTATCAGGTTTTGGAGAAAATTTATGTCATAAATGAGGTGAGTTTCCTGGCATTCTGGTCTAGAATGACAGTTGCTCAGTACTTCAAAACCAGACACTTTTATGTCTAGCCTTACTCCGTAACCATAGCCTGAACGACAGGACAGCACCTCAGGCTGGAAATTTCGGGAGAAAAATGGGCATTTATTTATATCATTGACATAAAATTGAGCATTGTCATGTGAGATGATTCTTTCCTGGCAAGTGATATTTGATCATTTTTTTTAATCACTTGATATTAAGTGTTTTTTCTGATTCGATTAATATATTCAAATCAGCCTTTTCATCTTCCTTTAATTTGTTAGACTTCTTTTTGCTTTCACAACACACTGATGTTGTATTTGTTAAAACAAATCCCTGCTTTTATTGTTACATAATCCATTTATGGATCCAGACTATATTAATTTCCATCAGTATGCAGGCATAGTTGTATAGGCACTTTCTTTGTGTTTGCCCATTTACAGTTATCCTTAGATAACTGTATCTTGTCTATAACAAAGTAGCAGGAGCCTTGTGATTTAGCAGAATCAGGGCATTTCTCTTTCATCATTTATCAGCTAAGAGGCTGAAACAGCAATTGCAACTTTGGCTCTGAGAGCTGTAAGGAAACCAGTAAGTGCTGCTGGAGCCTGAGGATCCCTTGGGCAGGTATAACCTGTCCGGGCTGGTGGAACAGGAGGGGCAGCAGAACCACAGAGGGAGAGCTCTTTCCACATGCCAGGGAGCTGCCCAGTGTGCCGGGACTGATGAGGAAGAATCTGTGAGGCACACACTGTGTTCAGTCCCTCATCAGCTGCCTCTGTTTCCAGACAGTTCATACATTGCAGGTATTCCCTCAATGTCTATTGCATAAGGTTTCTGGTCACAGCTCCTCAATTTGCCAGTCACAGTTTCTGTAGACATCCATTCAAAGAGACATTTTGACATCTGTTACATTTTTCAGAAAGCTGACAGCAATTTCATCCCAGTACTTCTCTGTTCTGCCAGGTACATGTGTTGTGAGAGCACATGTGATATGTACACCACTTTTTTTCTTGTGGCTGTGTATGCAGTGAAGTTAAAAAAAAGCAGTCTGTTCTTCATTTTTATGGGTAGGGAGGCTGGCACTGACAGTTCAGTACTTGGGAGGAATGTGTTTGTGAAACACCCTTTCCTCGGCAGAATTGTCTTTAAAAATAAAGTGTGTGAAATCTTAAATAGGGACAGAGGAGCAGACAAGACTTGGATGGAAAATGAGTCAAAACAAAATGTAACTTCCAAATTTCACTAACTTGTGTTTCTCATTAATTGAATTTGGAGCACATATTTATGAATTCAAATGATCTTTGCAAATGATTCAAGGCCAAGGAAAGTGATTTTGTCTTTTCTTAGAGGACACTGGTTAATGATATCTAATGTAATTTGTTCTTTTGTTCTGGCACTTAATAAGTTAATGTTTGTGCCTCTTAAAGCCAGCAAATACTATTCATGATGGACAGTCTTGGAAAACTTTCATTATGCTATTGGTAGGTGTGTGCTTTTGATAAGCCAGCACAGTAAATATGTGCATTAGCTGGTGTGTTACACTTAAATGTTTTTCTAGAAGAGTCTTATCAGTGAAATGAATACTTTTATTGGAAAATATTTGTGCAGTTAAGTTATTTTGAGTCTTAATATTTTTAAATGGAAGCATCCTGAAGTTCATTTTTAGGTAAAACAGTTTTTGTGCTCATTCTCTCTCAAATATAAAAACTAGCAGTAAAAAAAAATAGCTGCAAATAAAGGTATTGATTTAAGGTATTTTTAATATGACTTAATTTTTACTTTTCCCAATTATTAAATTAAAGTTGATAGAAAGAATTTGCATTTGCATTGAGTACTTTCCTTAGCAAGAGAATGAAGGAGTTCCCTAGATGGCAACTCACAGAGCTCCTGTTCATAAGCTTTTTAAGTAGAAATACATGTACAGGTATATGTTATCATGCCTTTCAAAGCAGGAGATTTCTCTACCCCAGGAATTTTGTCTGTGGATATGATTTTAATTAACAACGAATTAACAGAAACAAGTTGTTATATCCGTTCACTACCACTTTCTTCTATCTTCTCCTTGTGGTACTCAGAATCTTGATTTATGTCATAAATACATATATGTTGTTATTTACAGCATAGAAGGGTAAAAAGGTTCTTCAGGGGCTTTTTGCTGTATCCGTGTGTGCATTTGCTGTGCATGTGTAGACTGTCTGAAGCCTTTAAATATGAATATGGCTGTAAAAATGCACAGAAATAATGGATCTGTCAAGGGTTTTCAGGAGAACAGTTGAAGCTACTGCTTCAGTAAGGTGCCAGACATCTGGATATCATGGAGAAATACTCAAAGCACTCAAAACTCCTGGGTTTGTCCTGTGTGCAATTTGCAAGCAGGAAAAATTGTAGTTGTCTGGGGAAACATGATTAACAGAGAGGTATTCCTTGAGGACTTGATGCAGCCTCTTGTTCAGCATCCTCAAGCAGCAGAATTTGCTTACAAGGTTTACTCCGTGTACAGAACATTCAATTAAGCATAAGTAGCTGATGTTTAATTACCCTTTTGCAATTCACTGGGCACAAAACCAGGAGATATACTATAATAAATCAACTAAGTGCTGAACCGAAGTCCGTTAAAGTATTTTTTGTACTCCATTAGATTTTCATTTAAATTTTTCTTTATTTGACATTGCCTTATCCATAAATTTCTCCCCTGTTTTCCAGTCATACAAACTAATTGATACATGCATTGCTAGATGCAACAACTTTATCATTAACCATTGTCCTGGTGATACCCAACAGCTGACAGGTAAGTTAGTTGTGGAATAGGAGCCATGTCAAGGTTTATGAAAGAAACTGCTAACTTGATAACTCTGTGAAAACAGTACAAAAAAGGCAAGATAAAAACCAAGCATAAGAGGGAAGATACAACAGGGAACTAAAATGATTGTTTAGAAATGCTGTTATGTTACTTACAAGATCTGTTCTTTGCATGTGTACTTGGACTTGTGGGTGTTTACCTTTATGACAGAAAAGGAAGGGGTAAGCCAAGTTCCACTCTCAAGTCTGCATTGTTCAAAGTATTTACACAGTTTCTTATGCATCATCAAATGTATAACCTGCCCTTCCAACCATGTGTGGCTGATGCTAAAATGTGAAGTGAAAAGCATAGTTTGAACTTCCAGACTGATGTTTGAAAATACACCTTCCTTTTTACTTTAAACTTAACACGTTTGTTCTGCAGTGGGAAATATTAAAAACTGTAATATCTATTTTTAGTCATTTTTCAAAGTGAATAAATGTAATGCAGTGCTCATCAGTTTACAACACTCCGTAAAGTTTACTCCTCTAGTGTAGTGTAGTGAGAATTTCACTGACCCTATTGCAATGAATAAAAAAGAGAAAGAGGTAAAAAGTTAAAAAGGTAAAGAGAAATACCTTAAAATTTTCAAGTGTTTTTTCTTTATTGTACAACCTGTTTTGCCTCAGTTTTGTATTGACTCTCTGTTAATTTTGGTGAGTGAGGAGATAGTTTTATCAATCAAATGTTTCATTCTTCATTGAAAATGGTGGCATAGTAAGAATTGGTGTAGAATATTCTGACTCTAAACTGCCACCTTCTGTGCATGGCTTTTTGAACATTAACTATTCAGACCACTCCATTTCCAGTATTTCTCTTGATTTGCTCTTCAGAACCAAAGGGTGTGACATTTTTCACTGAAGTAGATTGCAAAGTTACAGAGCTTTTCAGTTTAGAGGTGTGACTTGTGCATAGCAGTGCATAGTAACAACGGAATAACATGCTGCCCCAGGCAGTCCTTCTCTTGGGAATGTCTCATTAAACTTATTAGAAGCCTTTACTTCGTTGATCTCCACTGCTTTATATAAATATTTTCTTGATCAGCCCCTTAGACAGCATGTAGTCATTTCTCATTTTTGCAGGAAACTACATTTCCCTTCAATAAAAATTGCCCTGAAGCTAAACATATGGTCATAATGAAGAATAATATTATTTTTTAGAATTAATACTGTCATGTAAAATCCAAGTCTTAATCCTCAGTCTGAAAAAGTGCTTTCTTATTACAGCATTAATAATTTACTGATATGAAAAATGGAAAAAAAGTGTGGAATGACTGTTTACAAAATGTAATTGTTTCCAAGCAGTAATAAAATTAATGATTTAATAGTTTAGAGCTGAATTTGTACAACAAATGCTTTCCCTACAGCTCAGATGAAGGCTATTTCTAGTATTTAAATATTTTGTGCTGGTTTTGCTAGAATAAATGATGTTTTCAAGCTCTGCAGACTTTAAGAATGTAGCCTCAAAATACCAAAGGTAAATGTAAAACATTGCTTATTAACTTTTTCACAGCAAAATAAGATATATCCAACTAGAGGTGCAAAACTATTCTGTTTCAGTGTCTACAGCTATTTTGATTATCTGAACTTGGAAAATTTCACATAAGACCAAAGCCTCCTGTTTTTCAAATTTTTCCATAATGCAAAAGTCTTTAAATAGATTACTTTTTATAAATAAATGGTCTTTTTAATTTTTTTTTTACTATGCTGTTTTGTGTTTTCATCTGGTAATGAGCTGTGTTTGCTCCTTTCCCCTTTCCTGAGTTAGTGATCACAGTTGACATAAAATAAGCCATGTCATTTCTATGGAAGACATTTTCTTCTGTTTTTCTATGAAAAAAGGAGTGCATGTTAACGTGCCTTTTCCATGTGCAAGTATTTCATTCTCTGAATTGAGGAACATTAAATCCAGGTGCATTTCCTCTCTATCACCTGTATGAACTGGCTGCAGGCAGTCACAAAATCAGCCTCAATATAATGTGGCAGTGGGTGCTGGATTTATTCAGCTAAACGGGACAAGAATAGATCCAGCATAGAATCTGCTCCTTTTATATGAAATATTCACCGAGCTCAAGGCCTTGCTGTTTTGTTCTGCATATTGTCCTGTCTCCAGCTGTTCCCATGGCAGATTTTCTGTTTCCTGAAACAGGCTGGACCAGAGGAAGAGCAGAGCCGTATTCTGGGGACAAACTGAATCTAAAACTGCCTTTCTGTGTTCTTTGAGGATAACTTAAAATTATACATTGTTGAGAAAAATTGCGAAAAGCAAATATTAAATGCCCGTAGGTTGATCATAATGACATTCTACAATGTGTTATCATTAAAATATATAGTACAACACATTCTAACAGGGAAAATGGTCCCAAAAGTAGCTAATAACCAAAATTATTTCAATAAGCAAAATTCAGAAAGTGGTTGTATAAGAAAGAAGATGAGTGCAGTATTCCAGAGCTTGAAGATATCCTGAGGGGCCTATGGCATAGAAGCAAAGAGTTTGAAATGGTTTGAAAATTTAGACGGTAAAATTTTGTTTCACATAGTTAAGAGCTCGTTTCAGTCATAAACACTGCAATCCCTATTGAAGAGAGACATCTTTTCCCACTCTCAGTAGTCATGTAAAAGGTAGGGCAGTCACTACCCAACTGAATAGTTTTTAGTTGCATTTCCAGATCAGATCTGCTATTTTGTGCACGACAGCTGAAGGTGGATATCTAAATATATCAACTACAGTGTCTAGAAGAACACAAGCAGGCACTACGTAATTCCTTCCAAGGTACAAAATGCAAGAAACTGCTAAGAAAATCTTACTAACCCCTTGGTGCCTTGCAGAGTGGGAATTGATAGAAACCAGCTGGCTCACTCCTGCCTTCAAAACACTACTGGACATATATTTATATGTATGGCCTCTCAAATTGTTCTGGTTTGTTGCTGACAAATAATTTAGATTTAGTTGAACTTTCAAAATCTGTATAAGACTAGAGACTAAATTATAAACTAATAGAAGGAGAAAATCAAAACCCCATCAAAATCAAAACCGATCTAATAATCTAATTCCATTCTGAAAAATAATTCAGGATTTTGTAGCAGATGTTTCTCCTGTCTTGCTCAGTATATGGATCAAAACGTGGCAATTACCCTACCATTGTTGTTTTTTCAAATATCTTAGATCATTCCTTGTCTCAATTTTGCCTAAAGTAATTATTTCCTTTTAATTACACACTGTTTTTATCAGTCTAAAATTTAATCCTGACTGGAAGCCTGACTTTAGGGAAATCAGTAGAATGTTTGCCATTACACACAGGCAGCACTTTGAAACCTATGTGTTTACATGACCAGATATTTGTAAATGTGTCAGTGTCATCCAGTTGCCATCTTTAGTTGTTATCTTGCTTTACAATTCTATACCAAAACCGAGAAAAACAGCAGCATCAGCACCAAAAAAAATTGTTCCTCTGCTGCAGGACCAGTTGCTATTACCAGAGCAAATAAATGGTAAGAGCTGCAGTGAAACTTTTCTTTTGTTCTGTATTTATTTGTGTGATTTTTAATCTGCCTTTTTAAATTCAGCTTAATTGACCTGGAAAATCTGAACTTCTTCTCACTTTTGACTGCAAATGCCAGCATGTAGAGGAAATCAGGTGTTAACCATTTAAATCTGGTGATAAAAGGATCCAAGCACACTCTTACTTTTGTCCATGTGCATAATATCAAGAAGTCAGTGAGAAAATTATTTCAACTAGAATCTTGTAAGCATTTTCTATTTTCTAGAGTTCCACAGCCTTTCTGTGCTTTGCTTGTTTAGCATTAAATAGGAGTAGTGGCGTCACTTTTCAGTGACACTTACATGTACCCTGAAAGTAGAAATCAGAGCTCTAGAACTCACATTCCAGCGTGCTGTGATAGAATAGTGTGATGTTATATTATGAAAAGAAGTGATCACTCATAGCTAATGTGGATGGAAAGTAATGGATAAGTAATAAGTACTGAACAATTACTAGAGCATAGGATTAGCCAAATTAAATTATGTTTCTTTACATGTTTAATCAACTTCAATGCATTTTTAGTATATTGTTGGTTGTACACAATCCAGTTTCCTATTGCTTTTGTTCTGATTTTTATATCTCCGCGTGTGAATTAGTGCAGTTATATGTATTTTAATTAAATTATCAGTTTATATTAGCTAAAGATATATTGAGGAAACATAAAAAATGGCAACTGTGAAGTTAGAAAGCTGCCTTGTTTTCTTACCCACTGTTCCTTTGCATTATCACCAAGAACCCCACATAACGTATTCTCTCAATTAACCAGAGGAGAGTATGTAAAATGTGGTAGAAACCACTTATTACCCTATTTTTACCTTTACTTTTACCTTTCCTTTTAACTGAGGAAGGTTTCCTGTGTCCCTGATCTGCCTAAGGAAGGATGTGAGCTCTCCTGTGCCTGTAAACTGCAGTGCTTCATTTTCTCAGCTCTCGAAGCACATGGGTACTGCTGTATCACCATACAGTGACTGTTTGTAATAAAGATATCTGTGACCAGTCTGTTAAAGGATTTAATAACTTAAAGTCAGATCCATTCTGGCATCCATATTGTTATATTGGTAGAATTCCAAATTTCCATCTCTGACAATAATCAACCAACCTGTTTGATAGACAGCAGTGCAGTGCATTGGCATAAGTGTAAAGACATACTTTTCTCTTGACCTTGAGACAAATGGCAGATTTCATACCACTCAAGCGTTAGAGAACAGCTTTAGTCAGGGGCCTTTAAGAATATTCCACTTTTTGATTTTTTCTCCTACAGTTTGTTCTTATATGTAGTGGTGTCATGAAATTTTGATGAGCTCCATAGAAGTACTACATAAGCAACCTGTAGCAGAATATATGGTCCCCTTTGAAATCTGGGAAACAGCTGGTCTGTGAGCTGTAGATATTTGAAAACATGCATTTCAGTAATGGGCTTGAACAAGGAGCTTGTTCAAGTAGGGAAGAATAAAATGTTCGTTATAAGGAAGCAGAGTAAAATGAGATTTGTTCCATAGGTTTATAAAGTTAGACGACTCAGGTAATGGTTGGTGGGGTTTCAGTATAAGAATCTGGACTGGGTAGCAGATGCTGCATGTGCAAATAAGGGGTTTGCAACTCTTATATTTTTATTTTGTGGTGGATTTGCATTAAGCTTGCATAATTCTGTGATTGGCAGGCTCAGTTTGACAGCCTTTTTTGATTCTGCATTGTATGTATGATCATTTCTTCTCTTTATGGTACTGTTCTCTCCTAGTGTTTGCAACATAAAAAAATAGTGGCTCCATAACATTGATTTTAGAAGGAAATTTTTGAACTGCCTTGAAGAGTGTATAGTTAAAAGAGCACAGGGCTTGGCTGTGCCCGTAATGGTATGTTCTAAAATATATAAAGAAAACCTGTTGTTAGTAAATGATTTGCTATGCTTTTTGCTCTGACTGAAACAATTATGGCTATTCCAGGCACTTAAAGTGGTGAAGAAACCTTTTCTTTCTTTGCATAAAATATCTGTAACTTGACCTGTATTGAAACAGAGAGTTGGAGAAACACTAGCAAGTTTACTGAGATGATGATTGTTTTTTACCACACAAAATGAAACAAAGTAATTCTGCTGTTCTTAACTTTGTCTTTTTGTGCCACCTTAATTCCCCCATGAGTATCAATATGTTCTTGATTCATATGTAAACTAATGGTAGGAAAAATCTTACAAAATGAGATTATACTTCTACAATTGAATGTATATTACTTTAAATAATGCTATCAGTTTTTAGTCAGTATAGAAGTGTGAATCTGTGATTTTAATATTCAGAAAACACTAGAATAAACTTCCAATTATATGTTTCATATATAAATATAAATTTGCACATATATTTGAGAAGTGATAGCTAACTATTTTTCAAGCTGAGTATCCTAAATTTGGTATATTCTGATGTACTGTGGTTTTCAGACCATATCTTAAGTAGAATAAATAGTGATAGCAGCATTACTCCTACATAGATATTGGTAAGATAGAGAAGTCATTCTGACTTGAAAGTCAGGAAGAGATTAATAGTGGAACAGGAATTTCATTTTTCTTTATGCCCAGTGTTTATTACCAATGTTATGAAATAGTATCTTAAAATAAAAGCACATGGATTTGCAGAAGCAACAGTTATTATTTGCCATATCTTTAAATAAATTCCTCAGCCATGGGCAGGCATCAGTAACAAAACTTTTACTGATTTCAATAGAGCCAGGCTTTTACAAATGGCATGTATTTGTCTCTTTCCTAATATGGATCTTTCAACTCTTGAGCAAACTTTTCCTAATGAATCACAGGGATAGATAGCTTTTTCCACTCGTCAGTAACTTAACTCCTGCACAGCTGTGCAATATTCTTTACTTTCAGCAGCAGCTATTCAGACCATCAGTGATAGTTTTCCATTGTTCATTTCTAAGTCAGGATGAATAGAAAAGCCATATTTTGACTTTTTGTTGGAAAGAGCTCATGCTGTACTTCTTAGCAATTAATTTCTCACGTTGATTACATCTCTGTGTTGTTGAGAATTTATTTCAATCAAATACCATGCACACAGAGAGGGAATTGTTTTTTCTACATAGAAATCAATGTTAATGAAACAAATATGGCACGGTCTGACAGGGCTTAAATCCGACCTTTTTGTACAATACCACCTGTGATGTCGATTGCAGCACATGTGATCACAAGAGATGATGTGTATAGAATTCTTTAGGGCTCCACTGGCAGAGCTGGTTTGGGGTGCAGCTGCCGGATGGCTCTGAAGAGGAAAACAAAGAAAGGAACCGTCCTGCTGTGACGGGTCTGGGGTTGGAGAGTGGACTTGGGAAACGAGCACTATAGCAAACAATTCTCCTTCTAAGCCCAGTTCGGCTGAAAACACCCAGAACTGCATTGTTGAAGTATGAACAAGACAATATAATAAATAGTGATCCAAAATCTTCAGTATTTACAGTGCTATATACAGACAGAAATATTGTTCATTTTTCTACATCACCTTAGAAGAGGTGATCACCTACATTCTAATTTTGGAATCTGGGTAATCTATTGGGGAAATAATTTGTACAAAACTAATATTTATTCAATTTTCTCATAGATGAATAAGGATCCCTAAACAAAATTATATCACAGACAGAAAACAGTAAACAGCAATGTGAAGAGGAAGAAAGGGGAAAAAGATTTTTGTAATGGCAGTCATGATTTTAATTGAGCCCTAGCAGGAGAAAAATGTCTGTATCTTATGTATACAAGATTATCACTTACAAGTGATTAGGATGAAGTCAGAAAACAAGGATTCTGTTATTTTTGTCTCACACAGCTGCATAACAGTGGCAACATGCACATTTTGTAGATACCACCTGAAGTGATGTAGAAATGTAAGCACCATTTATGCTGTGGGGTTTAGGCTTAAGTATTGCCCTTTTTTAAGGTAACTTGAAGTGTCCCTTGAGTACTTGCCAGCCCTTTTAGAGAACTGTCTCTGGGTTGTCTACAGATCTTATGTAAAAAGGACGGTGTACAGATACCTACTTGTGTTTATGGAATATTTTGTTATCTAAGAAGAAATAGTCTTGTTTTGACAAACACAGAAGTACATTCCATTTCAAATGTTGAACAGTTCTGAATAATTCTCCAATAATTTCTCACTATAATTATGATAAATATATTTTATCACTAGATCATTTTCTGCTTAAATGATATAGACATTGTTACATATCAGTTACTCTTAAATAATCTGCCTGGATCAGAGTTAGGCTGTTCATCACCAAGCTAAATTAGGGGAGTTTGCCTTATATGTTAGGAATAATATGAAAATTCTGCTTTTGGTCTAATGATAGTTTTATGGTTTTGGTATAGACTGGTTTTGCTTCCAGTGTTCCCTCTGGATGAAAGTGCCATTTCAGAAGTTTTCATCAGAATGTGTCTTAGAAGAATATGACTAAATTAGAGGAATTAAATTCAAATCACTGGATTACTTACTTAGCTAAAAAATCAACAGAGCATGATTTCTGCGAAATATGTGGTAATAGTTTCCTAGAAAGATGTGGTAAATTTTTTTTTTAGTTTAGTTGCATGATGGTTCTCTTCACTAATCTTGACTGAATTTCCCAAGTCACATAAGGGTGCAATCAGAAATGAAGGCATGCTAAGTAATTTTAGTTTGATATTTGGTAAAGGAGGCTGAGCGCCAGTTTGCTAATATAAACATTCTGACTGAAATTGGTGTATAATAATCTAAAAGCTTGGTTTTATTAATAGCTGTGTTATTTTCATTGCTCAACTTAAAAGGCATTTAAAGGGACAAGTATAAGTGGCCTAGGACTCTTGCTGTTTACTTTATAACTTGAGCAGACTCTCCTAAGGCTACTCTCAAAATTGATGTAACATTTGATTTCCTTTGAAGTAATAATATCAGCTACAAAGTCCAACACAAATTCACCCAAATATGTGGCTGTTGCACTAAGAGAACATGCCAGATTGTCTTTCACAGCCTCAATAAGAAAACTTTCCTGGGTGCTGAAGCAGATGCTCAGAGAGAATGCTCAGCTCTGGGGAACAGTGCCAGTACTGATGGGGTGGCAGGATGCAAAACAGAGCAAGGGACCAAAAGGACCTGTGTACCTGATTACAAACTAGTGAGAGGAAGGAGGGCAGAGCCAGGCCCTTGTTAGGAGAGGAGGAATCCTTACAGGGAAGAGGCTCTCCACCTCTTTCCTGCCGGGCTTTTCTCCACAGTTCTTATGTTGTCCCTTACCTTGTTTGGTAGGTGGTATTTTGTTTCCTGAGTGGATGAATTGTCTTTCTGGAATCATAATTTGGGCATAAAGAAGTTTCTTTTCTTCTGACTGATATCCAGTGATTTCGAGTGCTCTAAAGAACTAGCTTGCCCTGGGAATTATGTACCTTTTTATTTGGTTTTGGTTTTCAGTCTTTGTTGGAAATACTAAGCAGAATCTCCATGCTCAGTAAAACATGTAAGAAGTTTGGTTAGAAGAGTGAAGCTTACTTAAATGGGAAGAATGGCTTTTTGTCACCAGTTAGTTTGAAAGTACTTGTATACAATTTTGTGTTTGATTAGTAGCAATGTTAGTAGGCAGAGTGCTGTGTGAGTTCTGTCACACTTGTGGTTCAGATGTGGTCAGAGATGTGCTGAGCAGCCTCTGATGGCAGAGGTTTCTTTCTGTGCTGTGATCTAGTATGGTATTGCAAAGAGGGTGCTGAACTAACGCAGGCACTACTGCTGTGTGTGGGATTCAGCTGGGATGAGTCTCACTCTGTGCACGGGTATTTGTCCCTGTCCTTATGTAAAGGTAGTATTACAGTTTTTTGCTGTAGCATTGGGAATGACATGGCTGTGATGACTTTAGGACTTCTCAGCTGCAGTTTTCCCACAAGCAAACATAAAGGGCTGCTGCAAAGGGAGATCTTGTGCTGGCCTTTCCCACAGCGTAAATCTTTCTTGTTGTAAAGCAGCACTATCAAGCAAGTTTCATTATTTGAATCACTCTAT
This sequence comes from Prinia subflava, assembly GCF_021018805.1. Classification (NCBI taxonomy): domain Eukaryota; kingdom Metazoa; phylum Chordata; class Aves; order Passeriformes; family Cisticolidae; genus Prinia; species Prinia subflava. Next base: position 10,179,809 of record NC_086261.1, read on the forward strand.
GCTGGATTTACATAGCTAGTTCCCTAAATCCTTGTAAAATGTCACAAATAAGCGCTCAAAAATTGCTTGGATTTCTGTGTATCATCTTGCATATTATGTGCAGTTCCCAAGCTGCCTGGGCTATTCCAAAGGAAATAAATTAACATGGTGGAGTTAAAGTTGCATTTGAAAGCTGGTGAAAGTTGCAGTTTCCTATTATGTTAGTACTGACTGCACTCTCCAGGATTCAGTTATCCTTTCTGGTTTACTTCAGAGTTTCTGTCAGGAAATACAACTCTTGTTGTCACAAGGAGCTACACAAACACTGGAGGGAATCACTCCACTGTTTGCTGCCTTCTTCCCTTGACTAGATCAGCATTTTCTCCCAAATCCATCTGCTTAGTGATTAGCTAGAGTCTGAATATTGCCACCCTTAGAGTTCATGTAAGCCACTCAAAGGACAAGTCTGCCATCACCATATGATGTTGTGAATGTGTTATACAGGAAGCCAGCAAGCTCTTGCATTTCCACATCTGGCGTGTAAAACTCCACGTTTCCACTGCATTCCAGCTGTGCACACAAACAGCCACTGAACAATGGCCCCACTTCACCTGAGCAGCTCAGGGACTGCAGCACAGATTTACATACAACCTTTTCCAAATTTGATGTTGATTGTGGTTAGTTTTTCCTCTAACCTTTTTCAGCTCTAGATAATATGTGTGTTCATCAAAAAGAATTTCTGTGTTTAACAGTCATAAAGCTATCTCTTTTTTTTTTCTTTGCTGTAAACATTTAGTTTTGATTGAAATATCAAATCCCATGGGGCATTTAAAGGTCATAATAAAATATGCAAAATTAGCACAGGTTATTAAGGAAAATGTGCTTCTTTTTAACAGTTGAGGCTATTTTTTCTGCTTTGAAATACCTTACCTTCTAGTTAGACAAATATTAAAATTTCAGGGTATCAAAATAGCCAAGAACAAGTCTGATCACCTTCTTTTTGTAGTCTATAGCACCTCCCAGTGTCTGTTGACACATTTAAAAGGAAGCAAGCCAGCTCACCAAAAATGGAAGTACTAATGCTACGAAACTCCTTCAAAAAAATCCCCCAGGTCATGGGAGTATTCAAAAAGTGTCATTATTGAAGAGATGGAGATGAGTGGTGTGTGTTGATCCCTGTTGAAATGATTGTAGTTATTAATGCCATGGAATGGTCATGTTTGCTGTTTTCATTTATAGTTGTGAGTTGATCTATCCCTATTCTGACTGGGCTTAATTCTGAAAACCTGGACACAGAAGGAAGATTTCAGTGTTTTGAACAGAGGATCTAAACCCTTTAGTAACTTCAACCTGGTTTTGTTCTTTGTTTTAAAAGCTAAATAATAGTCAAAAGAACCTATTGATTGCATTGGTATTTTTATGGCTTCCTTAGTGCGTTTTCATGAAGTTGTGGGCCACATCTTGAATATCCACTTCTAACTTTTCAACACCAATTGTTACAAAGAATTTTTTCCATTTGAATAAATGATGTCATGTGTTATGAAATTTTTAAAGTGTGACAATTCAGTGCTATGATTGTTAACCTCTATTATGTTACTGCCATAAAAATTTTCACTATTAACTTTTTATTAATAATGCTTCTACATTGCATACACCAGACGGCTAACTTGATCTTCCTTTCATATCCAGAATTAAAAGTAATGTCAAAGGTCAAATAAGACAATTGAAATACAGTTGCCAAATATAGTCATAGACAGTCAATTATGCAATGAAAGCAGTGTGCCACCCATGAAGAGTAACAGCCTACATTTGCCTAAACTTACTCTGTTTTATGAGAATTGTGTTCAAAATATACTGCTAGTTGATAGATCTTGTAGTGTGGAACAGTCTAATTACATGGTTTAGGATGTCTTGGTCTTCCTAAGCTTCAAGGAAGATGGAGAGGAAAGCCAACTGTTCTGTATTCCTACATTCCTAGGATCCTAGAAATTGGAACCAATCACTTCCAGATACTCAAACAATACAGAAAATTGGAAGCTGTGAAAGGGAATATCTGGATTTAGGCTTTGTTTTGCAAGACTGACTGTATAAGGTATTAAATTTTATACCAAATTTTATTTGCCTGTATGGAAATTGCTTCTTCAAGATTCATCTGAGCTCTGTGTTTTTCTGTTTAGCTACTGACTTCAGGACTTCTAGTTCATTTTCTATTCATCAATTAATGTTCTATTATCAATTTATTTATTATTTATACTATAAAACACAATTCTTTTGTGGTTTGGAAGTTTTTTCACTAATACTTTTTAAAGCTCTTTACAGAGAGGTGAATAATTCTTTTTCTTAGAGGCACAGAGAGTCTGAAGAATTTTCCCAAAGTCTGTAAGCAAATTGCTTAGAAGTTTGGATTAGCCTCAAGTCTCTTGAGTCTCAGGTCAAGGCCACTTCAGCACATTTTCTTCAGGATGGAGCAATAACATACTTAATGATACAACACTGAATTTTTTGAAGATTCAGAAATTGTAAACGCTGTGGGGGGGAAAGCTGTGGGGGAGAAGGAGCTGCAATTTATCTTTATATGTATCCTGTAACTGCTTCTGCAGTTGGGTTCTAAATTTGATTGATCATTCTATAAAAATACAGTATTTCTCATTTCTGATGAATTTCAGTATTGAGAGATTCAGGAAAACTGCTGAAAATCACAGCTGAGCTGTGAGGGTGTATCAAGGTCGAAGGAATCAGTAAGGACAATGTGTACAGACTCAGATTGTTTCACTGCTCAGACTGACGTTAGCTCAGTTTGAAGCTCCCCCAGGCAGGCAAAGCCCTGTTGGTGTGTGTTAACTTGTGGAGCTGCTGCCTGGGCCTGAGCCCAGAGGTTTGAGTTTCCCCCCACAGAGCTTATGCAATCCTTTTTGTTCGTGAGAGTGAGAGGAAAGTGAGTGGAAATTGCTACCGTCTGGCTTTACACATATTTTTCAGCTGGCAAATGCCCAAGAATAGAGAAGGTGATGAAGGTTCAGGAGGTAAATTCAGAAGTTGTAAACAGTTTTAATAGTGATCTGTGGCACCCCTCTTACACTATGCCAGCTAGGCAGTGATCTGGATGTTGATATGTGAGACTGAAGAGTCTGGGTGCAATCACCCTGCTTCCTTCTCACCTCCCTGAAGGCTACACTCACCAAGAAAGTCAATAGAAGCTGTAAGAAAGGTATAACTCAGATAATTCTGTTATCTGCATCTTTGCTAAAACCCATCTTTATCAGCAGTTGAGGGTGAAGACCTGGGATTTGATAAGGTGTAGGCTGAGGGACAGGCATAGATCTCTGCTGGCTGACGCTTGAGGGTACCCCTAGTACCAGATGAAGAACTGAAGAGGCCACAGGGAAATCTGGTATATTAGATTTGATTAATTACTGTGGGGGAGAAAGTCATCCTTGGTGCTGTGGGCTAGGTTTTGAGAGGACGTGCATTTCCACTTGAATCAAATCTTCCTGTTATAATTGAAAAGATCAGCAGAGTCCAAATGTGAAGCAAAAACACTTTCATGTTACTGAAGGTTTGTCTTCCCCTGGCACCCAAGTGTTGGTTGAACCAACAACCTCTTGAAAAACCAAGAATGCAGTTGCATAGACAGGCTTTCTGTTTGTCTGGAACACACATAACCCTTAACTGAATCTGGTCCATCAATAGCTGATTTTCAGAAGCTGAATCTTCTTGGCTCTCTATGTAATATGTATTTAAGCAATGTGAATAAAATTTGTGCAGTAGCACAGCATACATACATTTGTTTTGTGCTAAGAAGCTTATATAAGATGCTAGTGGAAGTAATTCTGATTTCTAAGGAAGTCAGAATACATAACCTCTTAGATATGTAGAAAGTGTATTTTATCATCAGTTACGGTTTACATTTGAGCAAAACTGAGTTTAAGTTCATTTAATATTGCTGAAAACTTTGCCTTGTTGGATTTTGGTCAAAATAGAAGTAGTTTTCCAAGATAAAATTGTAATCAAGATTTCAGCCATTTTATGACAAGATCTCACTAGACTACTTTCTCTACTTTTTGTTGTTGTTATTGTTGGCTTTACCCACTGAAAAAAAGAGGAAATAGGCACTTTCTGGGTTTAGAGCACACATGGAATATGATAGGATCAGACATCTTCTGATTCAGGTTCCAGGAAGGCTTTTCTAGTAACTAAGAGACCCTTTGAAGTCTTAAAAATGAGATTCCAAAGGCAACAGAGCATGGAAAGTCCTAAAGCATCATCCAGTCATAGTTAAAAATCCTCTTGGATAGAGTCAAAACAGTCTCTGATTTTTGCTGCCTTTTTTCTAAGCAAAATTAAGTAAATCTGGCAAAATTCTGAAACACAAACTGAAATGAAGGAAGGAGTAAACAGTGACAAGGAATGATTTATTTTTCTGTTAAAGATTAAGAGTTAGCAAATCGCCTTGTTATCCCCAAGATTTGTTCAGTCAATATTACGTTTTACAATCATGAATTCAAGAAGTGTGTTTTGTGTGCCCACTTAGATTCTTTTCCTTGAACAAGATGCAGAATTTATTTTTTGTTAAAAAGGTTCAGGCTTTGGCAAGTTATAGTAAGCTTTTGTCAAAGAGAAATTTTTTTATGAATAATGACAGGTCTTTCTGGGTGACCTAACCTCTTGGCTGCTGCCTAATTCTTGCTTTAGTTTTTCAGTGAGTGACTCTCAGTTCTCGCTCTGCCATTTAGTTTTCAGATTGAAAGCAAAGCTGTCAGGTGCAAAGTGATTTCCCCTGCTTAGTGGAGATCAGTGTCCTCTGATTTGATTTGTTCACTCTTGAGTTATCACCTTTATGTCCACCAGAAGGATCTACTGCTTTCTGAAGTGTGCACAGATCCATATTCTTTGGGTACCTAACAAGGTCAGCACTGTTGTAAACAGGATTTGGCTTTCACTGAGACAGCACACGTGTATTTCTTTAATGAAGCAATTAAATTCTAATGTTTTTTGAGGCAATTGAATGATAAATACAGATTATTTACAATTGGTGAGTGAGGATTTGGTTCAGTATTTCGTTATGTCATGAAATTTCAATCCACACACATTTAATACAGTGGGTATTAACTAAAAACCTTAGAAATTTTAACACTTTCACTGTTCGTGCTGCATACATTTCATAGTATGTGTGTGTATAGATGTTTTTGTTCTGTAACTAGAGAAATTTGAAATAAAATGACCCTAATTCCTCTCCATCTAGGCATTCTTATAGTCCCAACTGATAAGAGAACCTCTATGAATTTTGGCACTTGCCAAAGCTGTGATGAAGTTATCCTTCTACAGACATTTCTCCATGTAAAGATTGTTCTTCACAATATTCATGCTTCACACCTCATGGGCTGAAATGAAGTAGTTCATTTGATCTACAGAACTGTCAGGACAGCTTCCTTTATGAAGCTAAGTTATGATAGGTAAAAATATGATTTTTTTTTCTTATTTTGTTTTAGTAGCACAAGATAGCGAATTCAAAAGGGAAAATAATTCCATTGTTTGTTTTTTATGCTTTTTTCCCCCTCATATAATATTATTTTCTTTTTGGTTATTGATTGTAGCAGAGATCCATAAGCACATCTTCAGAAAGGCTGTTTACATCTTTTGTTGAACAAAGGGTATGACAAAAAGTGCTCCTATAATAATGCTACAGTACTATTTTTTTTAGTTTCTCAGAAAATCCAGATTATCAGTGTTCACATTTTTCTAGTCCTCTTTGTCTATATTTGCCTATTCTACTAGTCCAACAAAAGCATTTGGGTCTTATTCCTTAAGATACAATAGATTAATTAGAGTATTAGACTTAAGATGGTGGGAACTTCTTACATACTTCAGCCAATTTAAAGATGGTTCATCACAGTGCCCATCAGTTACCAGATAACCATTACAATTTAATTTTTTTTTTCTCCTCATACTCATTGCATTTACCAGCAAAAGGATTGATTTTGTTTTTTCTACTGCAATATAAACGTAAGGGTTTAGTGGCTCCAGTTTGCCTATCAGTAATTTGTAATAGTTACCATCACTAAATTATCACAAAGTGTTCAGAAAACTGCAGGAGACAACGTCATTGGCACAAGAGGATGTGGTGTTCTCTAATGGGCTCACTGCAGAATGTTTAAAGGTGTCATTATTGTGCAGAATGGGATCCTTCAGAGAATCTCTGCTTGAATTTGAAATGATGTCCAATTGCTAACAAAGTTTTTCTTAAGCATCATGGAACTAAGAAAGCAGCTCTATGATTAATTACTCAGCTCTAGATTCTGTCATAATGTGTTTGTAAATAATAACAAAAAAAAGTTGGGTACTGTGAATATTCACTTATCTACATTAATTCAGAAGAACCAGTTTCAACAGTCAGCAACATTTTTTCCAGTGATTTTTATGGGAACAACATTTCACTTCAAAACTACTCCTATGGATCTCTATTGTAGCAATGCCCTCCTGAAACTCAAAGGGAGTCTTCTTGAATATGGACCAAATAATTTAGCTGGCTGCTGGCCATGTGTTGTCTTTCAGAGGAATATTCACTATGTAATAGTGTAGAAAGAAAGGAGACATATGGAAACAAATTTTAAAAGAAACAGTAACATTACTCAATGCAGTTTTAGCCACACAAGTTGCCAAGAACTTAATGTAGTCGTGAAGTAAAGAAATAAATTCTGAAGCCCACTAGGCAGGCGCGTAGCATGCGAAAGTGCTGCTCTGATAGAAAACAAGCACTCAGCTTCAGCTGAAGGCTGAAACACACTAATACTTCTTGAAGTTTGATTTATGGATTTCTCTTGCTGCTGCTGTTATAAAAAGCACACTATTACACACAACAAATTAAAACTTTTTTAACAGCATTCTTGGAAATGTATTTGTCCTCTTATTTGTCTCTAAATACTAGACCAGCATGTCCCTGGCCCTTTTTCATTATAATTTTGTTTTGAAATATGTGGTAGAATCCTATGTATTTTCCTGTTGCATCTTAATAATATCTTTTCAAGCAGATGTCATGTTTCTCTAAATAAACAATACATTTGTAACTACACAGACAACGTGGCAAAAATAGTGACTGTAAAAATTGATGTCTTCAAATGTAAATCAAAGATTATAAAGGTATTTGTGTGGAAAATGCATACTAGTACAACAATTCTTTTTCCAGTTCAGAATTTGTATTTGGTACAGCTTCATAAAATATTGTATGTCCATTGTCTCTAGATGAGTCATGGTTTTGGAAGAAAGGGGGAGAATATTTTTTCAGCATCATGATCATTGTAATAATGAACTGCAGAAACTATAATAGATTATGTTCCTGGCTTGGCAAACTATCTGAAAGATTTTGCAAGAGAGTTTACATAATTCTTTCCATTGAACTTTCTAGTATTGCTATGTTTTAATTGTTAACTCAAACACACCAAACTTTTAGGTAGTTTGTGCACTATATAAATGTGGTTTAAAGTTTCAGGAGTATTTTATGAGCAGAGTTGGTGGTTATACATTTTTGTACATAGAACCTTAGTTCACTTGTTAAAATAGGCTGTTTGCTAATAGTTCCCAGCTGTAACTAATACATTAACAGATCTACAATGCAGTATTTAAAATGACGCACTTCAAAATCAATTGCAAATGTCCTGCTGTATGATTAATTGGAAAACTTGTTTTACACAATGGTCAGTACGTGATACAAAACTCTTTTGGAATTAGGGTAAATTAAATAGGAAACAATGATGTGTAAATTTCTAAAAACGTAGGAAAAGCAAAAGTGTTACTTACTGTAGTTGTTGTTTGCTTCTCTTGTCCCTTTCACTTTGCCTCGCTTATCAATCCTCATATACCACTGAGTTCGACAGAAAAGTCTTCTCACTCTTACATCCCCCCCTTCCATATAATCATAGCTTCTGGTGTGTCGCTCAGGGCTGGAACAGTTCACATTTGTAGCCATTTGCTCTGGAGTCATGTCATTGCAAGCTAAAGATATAGTGCCCATTAGAAAGATAATGTAAAAGTATGATCTGTAGAGCAAAATTGGCAGGATCCATGTCAGTATCCATTTGTGCATTATAGTGCAGTGTTCTGGGTGTTCATGAACAACATAATGAAAATTAAATCTCAAGTAGACTGTCGCTCTTAGGTCACCGACCTGCCTTCTGTCTTTACGAGTTACAGATTCATTTAAATGAGATTGCTCCCTCTTCTAGAATTCTGATCGTTATTCCTTAATAGTTAGTGGCGAAATAGAAGAGCTTCTTAAATATCTCTTCAGTCAGAATATCCTTTAAAGACACAAGTTATAAAAACCTTTGTTGTTGTGACCTTCTTTGCTACTTGAATTTGCTGCTTGCACTGAAAGTAAAAGATCTGTGAGAAAAGGTGCATGTGTAAGTCGTTATGCTCAATTGTTACAAACGTGCAAGGATACATTATGCTAATGAAAAGTACTACACAGAAATACATGACATGCTAAGCTTATTTTTAAAAATATGCTAATGCATATACAATAGATATATCTCATACAACTTTTTACATAACCAGACATATACCCTGATTGTAAACACAGTTCTCCTTCAGTTTTAAGTCTTTCCAAAAATCTCCTATTGATTAATTTCAACTCTCATGCATGATCAAATTCTCCTGATTACTTTATATCTCTATATTTACTATTAGCACAATCTATCATATAACTTTTCTCTAGTTCAGGTTTCAAAACAGACCTCATGGCTTTAGCCCTGTGTTTTTATTCCTACCCTTTTCAGATTATTAGTAGAAACAGTTTTCTTAATTCTTTTTTTATCATCTAGCATATAGAAATAAAGATAAGTTATTAGCTATTAGAAACTGTTGAATGATCTCGTAAAGGACAGATAACTTACTTGTTCCTGTTGATAAGAGCTGGATACCCAAGTACTCCATTTCTGTTGTCTCCTTTTTGCAACATGAGACACTCTACTGTAGCTACAAACTTTCTCAGCTCAGAAAGACTCCACCAGAATTATAATTGTTTCCATAAATCAACAGGCTGCAGAGATGGTGTGTATGTGCTTATGCGTGCGCGTGCATGTGTGTGTTGAGCCTGTTGTTCAGTCCTTTTCGATAAATACCTTTGCTGACCTCACTTGGAAGCAATTAGAATTTAACCAGTCAGCTGTCAGTTGAGTGCACGAACAAAAGTAAAAGGAGCCTTGCATTGTATCGTGTCCAATGGTCATCAGAGGGAGCTATGTACATAGTTTATGCTTTAAATCTCCAAGAATCTTCTTTCTAAAAACGTATATTTTGTGCTGCGTGGATAGAATTGTTTCACATGCTGGTTAGTTTTTCTGTGCTCTGGTTTAGGTCAGTATTTTCCTGTCCTTAAAAAATTCCTCCTCCTCTCTTTTGTACTCACATGCTTATCTCAGTGTGCTTTCAAATCTCTTCTGCAGTTTGGTGGATTCATAGTCTGCTTAGTGCCTTTCTGAAGGATATATGAAACGTGGGTCTGTTAGATACCGTGGAGAAGAGTGTGCTGTAGCCATTAGAGATCATGAGGTATATTTTTATATCGTGGATTTGAAAAAAGGGACCACTGCACTGAGGTTTTATTTGATCAGCCACTAGGTGAAAATAAAAAAGTATATTTGGATGTTTTGAAGTCTAACATTCAAGCACAACTTTTATGAGCTTGAAGGAAAAATTGCTACTAGGGAACAGCCTTTCTTAGCATACGTAGTTAGTTCTGCAAACTCACAAGGGCAGAATGAAAACTGGCAGCAATGTAAGAAAACCCCTAACACTGCACACCAAGCAATGGGCTTAAAAGCTACAGAATCAAAAAAACGGGTGGATAACACCTGGTCTTCTGCTTTTGTGTACCTATTTCCCTCTCTGACACCAGCCTGCCCATGTTCCATTTGGCCCTAAATTCTGGTGAGTGTATTTGTAAAACACACTGAAGCAGTTTTCAGTAGCTCTTTATCCTGTTTAACTGCCCCACTGTTGGTGTTAGTACACCTCAGTCCCTTTAGAAAGTAATATCAACAAGGAAAGTTTGGAATTAATCCAGTTATTAAGAATAGTTTACTTATGTTTTATAGTTTATGCTTGATAATACAATGCAGTTTATCATTCCATGCTTTTATCCCATCTCCACTCCCTTTCTCCCTCTATAATGGGATAGCAGTTACTCATTAAAAATTAGGTGAATTGTAGAGGCAGTTAAAAATCTCAGGGAGTCTGTATGTGCCACCTTGTGGTGAGTGGGGCATAAGTTAACAGGGTGTTTCACTGGACTGATCCAAAATTAACACAAAGGTGCACCAGGCAAACTTGCAGTACTCAGCCTTTCCTATACACAAAGAGAATGAGTAATTTCCTTCCTTAACATCAACAGCCTCCTTGTCAGCACTCACATGGATCAATCCCTTTTGTCACTTGCTTGGCATTCTTTTTTAACCATTTTCACACATAGTCCAAAACTGATAGATTTTTTCTTATTACCTCTATTTCAGCATATTAGGCTGTTTTCTATGTTCTGTAGCTCAGCCTAATTTTCCTACTTCAGCAAAAAATTCATTAGATGCACCTTTCTGATATGAAAGATGTGCTGCTGAGAGATTTCAAAGGCTGCATACCTGCAGCTGATACACAAAGAAGTGGCTTTCATTAATTAACTCTTGTAAACTGTGATCACAGCTACCTCCAGTTTGACCTTTGTCTTGCCAGCCCATGGCCACCATTCTGACAAGAAGTGGGGACTGAAGTGACTTATCCCAGTTGTGGCTTTTGCAGTACATTTGCTGGATTTATATCAGCATGTTCTCTGACCCATTCCACAGTCTGAATTCAGAATGATAGCAATGAAAAAAATTTGTGGTATTCAAAAGGTTTATCTCTTGTGTATTATAAAGAAAGCAATCAAGGATAAAAGGTAATTGTGTTTTACTCAGCAAAATAGGATGCAAGTAGAAATGTTTTTGTAAATATTCTGGGTCTTCTATGTCCAATAACAACCTGCACTTTCAGATCTATACTGAAAGTATTTTAATTTTTCTTTTTCCTTGCTACCTTATTGTTTCTGACAGTTAGTGCCAGGAGAAAAAACACATACCTGAGGTTTCAGTTCCAGAAAGCTGGAGCTATTCGTGGTCCAAGCATAGGCATGTATTTTTCTTGGCTCTGAAAAAATAAATCATTTGGTGTGAGTTTTCATAAGTGGTGCTTCACTTCAAATCTCCGTAAACTTTTGTAGTTAAGAATAAATGAAAAGTGGCTGAGATAAGGCACTAGTCTCATTTTAGGGAACAATGCAGTTACTCTTTAATTATTGCTGAAAACATCATATCCTTATATTTTGTAATTATAAAATAATATCTTTCCAACATGCTTTAGCTGCAGTTTTCTTTAATTACATATTTTTATGTCTTGCTATGCAACATAGGTCTCCAGTTAAAATAGACTTTAATTAAGTTTATTCCCGTTTTCCTTAGATAGGAAACTACTTTTTGTCCTTTCAGATGAAAACATGACCATAAGGACCCGTGTTTCCCTCATCTCCAGGCTGACCTGCTGCAAAGTGACTGCTAAGCATTCATGCCAGGCATTGGCTCATGAATGTGATTTTTTAAAAACCTCCATTTTGCCCTTAGGGCAGCACATCCCTGCTAAGAAACTTCTCATTCTTGTCCTCCTTGTTCCTTGATCCATTTAAAATTTGCTATAGAACATCTTCTAGAGCTTACAGAGCTTAAGACAATAGGAAAATAAAAATCTCTATATCAGACTTGTAAACCCAAGATCTTGGGTTTTAATGCCCTGCAGCAATAGATAAAATGGGATTGGAAGGTCCCAGGGAAAAAATACCATAGATGTGAAGGTGCTAAATATTCTTGTGGTTAAATCCTTATCCACAGTTTCCAGATCTCAGAAATCAGGATCAGATCAAGGCTGACTGTTATCACATGCAAAAGACACAAGAAAAATGCTACAGTTTGAGCAAATCTTTGGTCAACATTGCAGTGTCTGAGAAACACTACAACATGTGTGGAAAATAAACTCAACAAGGCAGTAAAAACAAGAGAGACAAGGAATATTGCATTTCAGTTTTGATTTATCTTTTCAGGTTGTAAGGCTCAGATTAAAAACTATAACTATGAATCCTTTGTCTCCCTGACTATAAGAATGTATTTTTTGGTTTTGGTAATTGGTATGGGTTATTAAAATCATATTGAAAAGACAACAGCAATTTTTTCCTAGCAATTTTCAAAACAGATCTCTTCAACATCATTCCTTTTTTTTGTTTCCTCCTATTCATCCAGATCATATTGAGCTGATTTAAATCTACAGGAAAAATTGAATGGGATGCAGTAGATACTTGGAAAAAAACCCCTTCAAACTACAATTTTTGGTGGATCTATGAAAAAATAGAAAACTGAGAAAAATGAGAAAATACTGAGGAGACCCATTTGGGTCATTTAATTTATTACCAGGTATGATGTTCAGAGGTCTCTCTTCTCTTTCTGAAGTGATCCATACACTTGTAGTTAAATTTTTATTTTACCAAAATACTTAACCATGCAGTGATTTCTTCTGCCTGACTTTAAATATATTCTTTTTACAAAATAAAAATCTTGTAGCATCTTTTTATATACACAGATGGTTGGATAAGAACCAGCTTTAAATCTGGATTTGAGGAATCTGTGTTCTTAGAGTCACCTTCTACGGCTGTCTCCAATTAAATAGGTGTGATACATCCAATATCTACTGCTCCTGTTGCATATTGTAGGTGTCAAAATACTCCTGTGATTGATTCTAAAAACCTGGGCTCACACTGAAACATTCTTAATGCTGTAAAATAAAATACTCAAAAGGCACAAATTCTAGCTCTCCATCCCACCCATTCAGTCAGGGGGGAAAATCGTGACGAGAACAGTAATGATAAAACTCAGTCTGTATCATAGAACATACTCACATGCTCAGCCAAACCAGTGTTTATCAAAGTAAACTCTTGGCATCTCTATATAATTCAGTGAGTCCAGGATTTCACCCAAGGTTTAATGTAAATTCCTTCTTTATGGTTCTCTATTATTTACGAGTGTCTTAAGGTTGAGATTTAACTAGACATTTTTTCAGTGGCTTTTATCTGTACAAAGGCAACGAAGCAGGTTGGTACAATCAGTGCAACAAATACGAAATGAAAGATGGGACTGTGTGTGGCAGAAGTGCTACTGGATTACTGCTGTGTATTTATTATTTTATTTTGGGAAACAGCTGGAATGTAAGACCTTTCCTAACTTTCAGCTATTATATGGACTATTGTTACATGTGTTCTAAAAGCAAAATAACATAGGGGAAACTGCCCTACTCCCCTCTAAAGCTGTGGTCCTTGTAGAGTTCAAAACTCACCAGTTGACTCAGAGTAAGACCAATTCTCTGTAGTGATTGCTTTATTTATTACCCATCTGTCAGAGACAGGGACACCACTTAGTCCCAAAAATGTGAGGTTTTCCAGCTGTTTGCCATTTGAATGGTAGATAAGCATTTGCTAAACTGAGGGAATCTAATAAAAGGGTGTCATTCCTAGGGAATCTGTGTTAGTAATTGGCTTACAGAGTGAACTCCACCACATTTCCTCACTTTTTCCATTCCCTCACTTACTGATAATGAAGTCCATGATATCCTACTAAATCCTATGTAAATTCAGGCCAGAATAATCATTTCATAATCTGGTAAGGGTGTGAAAGAAGGATGTGAAGTGCTAGGATCTGAGTGCAGTTCAGCATATCAAGTGCAGGGTTAGAACAAGCATGTCAGCATCATTCCTGAGGCATCTGGTGTGGGCATGGACTGGTGAGCCAGTTTTTCTAATTATAAAAGGAAGAAAAGAAAGTGTCAAAATACCTTTGCATTCAAAGGGCAAATTGAGGCTATGTCAAAACTGCGTTTTCTTTCAGAGCTTCCTCTGGAGAGTTATGCAAGAAGGGATGCTATTGATTTCAAACTGGCTGTAATTTAAAGATGCCTGGACTGAGGGTTACCAGATAGTGCTGTTTATTTGCAATATGAACCATCCTGCTCCTCTGTACGTATAGTTTGTAGATTGCAGGAGTGATCCCTTCTTTCTGGGAATAGCTGAGCTTCCAAGAGTTGAAATGCCTGCCAGTGCAGCTGTTGCTCTGTTAGATGGCTATTTGCCTGGCTTGTGGCATCAGCAAGGATTGAATTTTGTCAGTGTCTGATGAGGGTCAGGCATTAAAACAGATTGTTATCAGACTTGATGTTGTGATCTGCCTCCCTACTCCTAGCTTACTTTGCTTGCCATAACTATCACATTACTAAAATAATTTCTACCCCTTTAACAGTAGTGCCAGTTGCTAGTGTTTCACACCTTTGACAAAGACTGTCCACTGCAACTAAAGTATTCTCCACAAACCTAAATATTACTGTTCTGTGAAGCTGGAATGTGGAACATCTGGGAGGTGATAGAGTGGGGTAAAGAGCTGGGACTAAAGAATCTGTGTATTCCTTCCTCCTCTATAAAAGAGGAGGGAAAACTTGATTCTCTGATAGGAATTTGTCTAGTGTAGTGATAAATTCCCTTTATCAGCCTTTTATGATACTGGGTTGAGTGCAGCATCTGTCTAGTTTGTGTACCTCTTGCATCTCTGTTATCTCTGCCGTGCTTGACAGTGGGTTATTGCAACAGAGGCCTTTTCTGGAGTAGAAAACTTTTACTGACATAACTTTGTGAAAACTTTTCCACACTGAGTATGTGTATTGGCTCCAGTGCTGAAGTCGCTGTGTTAAACTCCACCATGCTGAAGTACAAAGTGTGGTAGTCCCTTGACACTGCAAGCAACGGAACAAGTTTTTGTGGGTCTTTTAATCCAGTGGACTGAAAGCCCCAGAATAAGAAGATATAAATATTAAAGGGAAGTTACTGAAAAGCTATTTTTTAAAGAATTTTGACAGGCAGTTTTTTGCTAGTTAACCATATTTCAATAAAATTCCTCTCTGAAGATCATGCCATTGTTTGTTTGTTTCGTAGCATTGTTAGACATGAACAATGAGTTGGCAGTGCCTGGTATGAATTCTTGGTCTCTAAAAAGTCTCTGGTGAACGGTTTATCAAATTGAACATGTGTTCTGTAACCTTAAATTAGAGATTAGGTTCTTTTCCTCAACTAAGTCGGCTGTGCCCTTCCTCATTATTCCTAATGGTGACTGACACTTTTTATATCTTTTCTTAATGAGAAACCTGGGGAGAAAAAGACAGCTCTCTCAAAATGTCTTGAAATTTAGGACTTGGTACAATTCTAACTCTTCTGTGAGGATTGTGAGGTTTTATCAATATCCCTAATGCCAACATGATTTTGATAGCCATTACTTCAAAAGCAAAAAGAAGGTATCGTTTATAGGAGTCTTGCATTATACAACATGAGGAAAAAAAAGTGGTAATGCAAAGAAAGATCAGCTGTGTACACACACAAGTTGAAGAAAAGCTTCATGAAGAATGTTAATTCTGATGATTCCAAAATTCAATGTTTGACTTTCTGATCGTAATTTTCTTCTGATATTGGAGTAATTGACAGTTGTAATTTCTGATTTACACAGTTGGCACCAGCATCTCAAAAGTAGCAGGGGATGTCTCAAAAAAGGGAACTTTTTTCCAATACTGTTCTTTCAACATCCACTAGTGCTGCTTCTCAGGAAGGTTATTGTCTGAGTACAAACTCTGTAAACTTCTGCATGAAGGCAATGATGGGTTTCCTGAAGTATCTCAAGGGGCTGTTAATGTAGGAGCAGGTGCTGGCATGTGGAAGAGAATGGAGAACCAGCTGTGGCAAGAGGAAAATTAGGAGCATTATAAATTGTCTAAGAGAAGAAATGATGGACAAAAATTAGTGAACTCACAGGAAGAGGGGGAGAGATACCAGTAAGAACAGAGAAAAGTAACAAGGTCCTAATGTGTGCAGTATGCCAGAAGAAATGGGAGCTAGGAAATAGGGGAACCTTGGAAGTCACTTTGAGAAGATGCAGGAAGAGATCAAGGAATTTCTCATACAAATCCTTTCTTCTTCTGTCTGATGCTTTTTCAAAATATATCTAAGAGAAATAACATCATTTGGCAAATCAAATATGTATTAGACTGTAGTGCATGAAATCTTTCATTTCAAAGTTTGTATTTTGGGTTTGGTAACCTGCAGTGAAGGTTCTAGGGATGGAATGATTATTGTACCACATGGTGACGAAGCTTTGTTCACCCCAAAAATAAGATGCTGACAGCTAAAAGAGAGAAGTTATTTCTAAGTTATCCCTTCTGCCTTTATATGGTGTGCTATTTCAGTTTTGCAGGCCTGATTGTGTGGCTTGTGCTTTTCCCATTGTAAGTGACCCTGAGCTGCAGCAAAATGTCCTGGCACAACTGGGACAGTGCTCATTAGAGTTGGTGCTGAACAGGGCTAACCCAGTCTCTCTTCTAGTTCTTTTGAAAACAGGGTAGATATGTGAGAGATATTTTTTTAAATCTATTTTTAAAAATTTTGTTTTATCTACCCAATGAAGAAATCCCTTCTGTTCCATGCTTGCCAAAGGAGACTGCCACCCTCTTCACTGGTCTCTGGTTCCTGGCCTAGATCTAAAGGTGCAAGGGGAAAAATATGGCTTCAGTAAGGCCACATTATCTGCTGTAGAAGCTGTGATGTTGAGGAGTGGTCCTGTATTTTCCTTTGTGGTTTGTGATCCCTGTTCCTTTGTGATTTGAAATTTTGTTCTTTTCTATTCTGTGTAAAGAAACAGATGGTCTACTCTGCAAAACAGTGCCATTAAGTCATACTTAATCTTCAAGATTGCAGATACTGGCCTGTAGTTAGCAGAAAAAGAGCTCCCATCAGGATTGGCACAAAGATTTCCATTTTGTGCCTCTCTGGAGTTGAAGATTGATATGTAGGTTCCAAAAAAAATTATCTTACTTACAGTCCAGCAAACCAAAGTAGTATTCCTGTAAAACGCCGAGGTCTAAATATAAATTAGTCTTTTTCCTGTGAGCTTTATTTCTTGTGGATTTATGAGCAAAACTGAAAATAGAGATTTTTCTTTGCTTTAGTGTTGGCTGGTACACCCAGTTTTAAGATAATGGTGCATTGGAGTATAATCAAAATAGGTGTCTAAAGAACTAGATTGCTTCAGGGTTCTTAGGGAATTTTTTTGTGAAAGAGGAGATTTCTGGGTCTGAGTGTTTTTCAGTTCCTACCCCACCCTTCTACAAGATACATACACTCTCCCTCTTCAGTTTCGAGAAACACCCCCAGGGCATCCTTTTTATTTGAATTGATTTTCTGGTTGTTTATCTTTTTCAATCTGGTCATGAAAAGCACATCTGGTTCCTATTTTAATCAGTATTCCAGTGGGAGCAACATCATATTATAGAAGGCTAACAATGCTAAAATAATAATCTGTAATGATGCAACTTCTGGTAATTTAAAACTGTTTTATCCACTGTTTGTAGAAGTGTGTTAATGATGTCGGCCAACTGATCTCTTTGTATATTAAAGTCACCCTGGGTCCTCATAACAGAGAATATCTGACATCCACGTAGGAGAACCCTTCGAACTGTCAGCAATTCCTGAAGTGCCTGAGCACTTCAGTACTTACAGAAAGTGCAAAACTGACAGTTGTGCAAACTGAAGCAATCACTTGACAAAGAAGTTGGGTAAAACAACCCCAGTGCTGGTTTAGATGTAAACCACTTCTGCCTTTTATTTGACATAGTTCTGCCTCTAGAGGTGACAGAGTTGGATGGAGGTCTTGCTCTTGTTTTTCTTCACTTTGTTAGTTGATTCAATACTCAGCAGATATGGTAAGACTGCCAGAAAGTGACAGTGGTTATTTTATTACAAAGCTGCGTGCTAGCAGATAAACTGAGATGGGTTGCCAAACAGCCTTCAAGTGGTAGGACTTGTTTTTTTCTGTATTTCCTGTCTTGGTTCAAGCCAGCAACAAAGAGGAGAGACTTCTACTGTTTATCTAACTAATGCATATTTAGCAATTATGTAAAAGCGAAACTTTGTATCCTTGCAATTCCCACGTGAATGGTCCAGCAAAGCAGCCACTCCCAATACTTCTGCTGACAAGGTGTTTGTTGAAGTGTGGACCTCTCAGTCACGCTCATAATTGCATTGCCACTTTAAAGTGTATCATTCTGATGCCATCTCCAGACTAAAATTCCACATGATAACAGAATAAACTGAAGAGGCTGTCCTTTCAAAATATCTTTGAGAGGTGAGGAGAACATACTCCTGTTTGTTGAGAAAGAATCCTCTGTTATTAGAGCTATCTAAAAATTTCATTCAGCCTTCCAAATATTTATTGGAATTGTCTCTGATATACACATGCTTCTACCTTGGCTCTTCAGCAAAGTTTCTCAATGGAAAAGGTTGTAGCGTATCTTGAATTGGGAGATAAATTTAATACTGGTATGATCAAGTAAGGAGTGACATTCTTGACAGGGTGATGGAGTTACACATTAATTATTTTAGAGACTAAATTTACAAGTGATAGTTGATGTTTGTGACCTTCTTTTGCCTCTAACGTGGTGTTAGGATGAGCTAAAGCCAAAATGAAAAGAAACATTAAAATTTTGCAAAATCAGTTTTTAGATAGGAATGGTTATGTTTTGGAGAACAATAACTGCAGTCACTGTTAGTGGAATCCTCCTAAAGGTCCGTGTTCTTGGTAAGAGAGTATGGAGAAGCTGTACAAGTGAACCTCAGCAGGAGGTTTCTCTAGTTCTCTAAGAAACTCTGCTCTTAATTTGTTAACTTACTTTCCCATCTTAAGACGACTGAGCAGGATCTTAACACTTCCATGGTTTTATTCTGAATAAAACAAGTCATTTTCCTCACAGTTCTAAGAGAATTCTATAAAACATCAGAGCAAAACAATGCAAATTTCAGAGGAGCTAAGCTTTTGAAACTCTGTGTCTGAACTTCTGTAAGTAATCTGTGCTCAAGGTCACAATATCAGGTCAGGGATATCCAATGACTGCACACTAAAGCAGGGGAGCTGCAATATCTCTCATCACTGAAGTTTTTGGTTTGCATTTTTAAATAAACCAGGAACAAGTGTAGGGTATATATAGTATCACAGCCTTATGCAGGCAGAGGGAATCTCTCGAATTATTTTATTCCAGCATCTTGAAATATGGAGTTGGTTAAACTGGTGAAATGTATTTTCAGCTACCCATTTACAAGAGAGACTCTCCAGAAGATTATCAAGTGATATTCCTTGCTCTCATTTGAACTGATGCCACATTCCTGGTTGCTTTTGTGATCTGGATTTTATTATTTGTTTTACTTTTTTTCCTATTTTGACACTGTATAATTTCAGAATTTAATCTGTATTTTAAAAACTGTTCTCATCTTTAGAATGTTTCATTTTGAAAGGACTTTCAAAAATATTTTTGTTTCAACTGAAGGAGGGGTCGTAGAATCACTGTACTGTCCCTTTGGCACATTTAGATTTCCCTGGTAGCCAATTTCAAGCTGTGGATACTGAAACAAGTTTCCAATCCGGATTGCTTTAGGTGGTGTGCATTGTTTCTGATGTTGAAATTGTATCCTGAATACAAACCAAATTTCTCTTTCCAGATCTTTGGTTTAATTTCTTGTGGTCTGAGTGCCTCCTCTAGTATATTTCTCGTATATATCACAATTTAAGTTCTGTGTAAATACTTTCAAGATACTTGGGGAATAATTTCATAAATAATGAAAGTTTCCTGTATTTAGATATATGATTTCTGACATTTGGTAGTTTTCTTCAGAAAGAGTGTCCTGACTGCATAGCAAGAGGCATATGCAAGCAGCAGGCATTCTGAAGAAATGACCAAGTCCTTGTAACTGGATATCAAAGCTGGGGAAAGGGAGGTACAGAGGGGAGATGTACATTTGCCATGGCTGTGAGGTGATGTCGCCACAGATCTTGGAGTTAAGTGCAGGTGGCCTCACTGCAGGAGCTTTCAGAGCGAGATCAATTGCTTGGGTTGTATCTCAAGTGTGCATTTTGCTTTCTGGTTTTCCCCTCCTGTCATCATATTTTTCCTTTTTTTGGTACTATTTACAGAAGAACATACCTGTTCAGTTTTCTATGTACATGTACCTAGGAACAGCATAAAAATTGTTAAATAAAACACGTTTCTAGAATGGGATAAAGACTCAGAAAGTTATGAAGTCGTGGAACTTCTGCGACTTTTAAGAACTAATTTATATCCCACTTCACCCCCAATATATTGCTCAGCTGGTTGCAGCTCAAACATGTAGTTTTTGACTTCATTGTCAGAGCAGATGTTCTTTTTGCCAATTTTTTTTCAGAATAATTCCCCTCCTTTTCTCCCCCATGAAAATCCTTAGCTCCACCTTCTATTTTGAAAGATGCTACTGTCTTGTTTATGGAAGCCAGTTCAATTTTTCCTTTGGCTCAAGAAGTGTTTGGTTTCCTAAAATTGTTCTTTCTGTGTGCATGGTGCCAATTTGGAATTTTGCTTAATAAATGAGTAAATAAGTTGTATGGTAAGTAGAAGAAATACTTGAAGAAGTATTTGGTGTGTACTCACTTTCTCTGAGTAGATACTGTGAAATATAAATTTAGGGTTAGTTTATAAAGCAAAATTTCTCATTTTCATATGAGCAATCTGTTCATAAATCAGTGGCATAATACAGCCTTTTCTGTTTCGTTGGTTTTCTTTCACGTTCTCGTTACAAGTAAGAGGATAGTGGATCACATAATTCCTCTATTCTGAAACAGAAAACCCACCTGACTTCAATGATTTCCCTTAAAACTGATGGTGTGATAAAGTCACTCTATTTAACATCCAATATTATAAGATAAGAATATTAAGAGCAGCTTTATTGTACAAAATGAAAGCAGATAAATTATCTCTGCTTTATCAAAGCTTTACACGTTTTAGAAACAGATGCCTTTTTAAACCGATACAAAATTCCTAGATATTAACTTTTCAAACACTAGCAGCTGTTAGAAATCAATCCCTTTTGATTAACTACTCTTGGAATAGGCCAGTGTTGTTTTAAAATTAAACACTATCACAGAATGACTTTCTAAAATCAATGTATTGTTTTCATACTTAGTCCAAGGAAATTCATGTTAATTCAGAATTCATTGTATATTTAGCCAGTATTTCATAATAACAGAATTCTTTTGTAACCTAAGTTAAAATGTTACTTTTGCATTTCCTCACCATTTAAAGGCTGTGTAATGCAGCTTTCCTATTTAATTGTTTATGGTTGTTTTACTCTATTCATGAGAGGGGCAAGGGAATTAGGGCTGGTATGGATTCAGTCAGTTGTAGTCCTTGATAGATTAATTTTTTGTGGCACCTTCTTGAAGAAATGAGTCAGTTTTGGAGTTTAACTTGGCTTCTTTTTTTTTTTTTTAATATTGTTGATTGCAAACAGATAAATGTGTAAATTAAATATTTGGAGATAAGTTTCAAGTTGTAGTAGAGTGCCTGGTGTCACAGAGCTGGACTCTGGCCCGATCCTCTGCCACATGCCAGTGTACACATGCAATTCCCTGGCCCACTGCACCTGTTGCAGCTTTTTGCTATTCTGAGAATACATTTGTGTGTGTGGCCACGAGGCAGCTTTTTAAATGGAGATGGATTTCTGGTGCCTCTGGGCAAAAGTAACCAGTGTATTCAGAGACTGGGATAGCATCATGCTTTCCCAGTCATGATGCATTTTAAAGGGAAAAAGTTAATGATCCTTCCTTCCTTCCTTCCTTCCTGCCTGTCTGCCTGCAATTTTAAATTAAAAGGTTGTGGGAATTTGGATGTTCTAATCTATAAATTGGTGGTACAGTTTAGTGAGCAGTACTAGAAATGGTATTCTAAGCTGAAATGAAAATGTATTTCAAAGCTGAAATGGTATTCTATTTAAAACCCTCGTTCAAGACAGTGATTTCTATTAACCAAAATCAGCTTCCTGCATTTCAGGTGATCAAATGCAAGATGCAGATTTACATAAAAAAGAGGGGAGTCTGTGCTGTATTGTCCATCTTGGGGTGTACAGCAGTTCTAACTTTTCCCTCCACTTAGAAGCAGCAATAGCTGTATGACTGCACTAATGAAGTTGCTAATTGTCACTGCCAGAGATACTGTCATTTGCAGGGATGTAAATCTTTCCTGATTAACTTAATTACAATGCTTTTCCTTTGACACTGAAGACAAGAACAATCCATATTTATTTGACTTCTCGTACTAGATTCAAGCATGGAAGCCAGTAATAAACCTACAGAAGTACATGCTATCATTGCTCAGATGTTGAGTCTGTATCCAGAAAATAATTGAGTGTGAACTAAAGTGTCAAACTCTCAAAATAATATAATCAAGTGTGATTAAATTTGTGTTCAACTTGGATGCTTCCCAAGAGGGCATATCTGTAATGAACTGTTCTTCTGGTGGTGATCTTCTAAAAGCCCTCAGATTGCTGTATTAGTGGCAATAATTATTAATGAAGAGTTAAGAACTATAAACTATCTTCTGGCATTCAGGCAGACAGGGAGAAAAAACCCAGACTTTCCGTTACTGTGCAAGAAATAAAGAAGTGTGGAAAATCTGGTATTATATGTTGGCACTTTCAGGAAAGAAACATTAAGTAGTTTTGGGTGTTTGCACAAAGAAAAGTAGTTCTTAGAAAGATTTGAGTTCCAGCTACTGCGCCAGTTCTTTTCTGCTTCTGTCTTCAAAACCTGGGGAATGCATTAAAGTGTTACCAGGTTCTCATCACCTGATAGTTGTTCATTCAAAATTACTGTAATAATTAGAAACAGAATCTTAGCTCCTTCCTTTTTCTAAGCCTCAAATAGCCCCAGAGAACAGAAAGGCCTTGAAGTGTTCCATAATTTAATGAAAAAATGGAAGCAAGCTGAATTCCTAAAGCTTCTTGGAAGTTGCTCTTTCACTCAAAAGTCTCTTGAAATCTGAGTGGCAGTAATGGGGAACAGCATTTCTGTACCTGTTTATTGAGGTGTGGTTTTTTTTATGTATGCATATTTGAATGACCAGGATATCACTACCCACTTTCCAAGATTCCTATATAAAAACTCTTGCCACCATGTTAAAAATTCATCAGATTTCTCTTGCCAGTTCTGTTCCTGCTGTTAGTCAGAGGGTTACATGTAGCATTTAATCAGAAAGAAAGAAACAATACACATACCTTCTACTCCTTTTATTCTTGTATCATGCAAAAATATGCAAAGCTTTATATTGATTGCTTCAAGGCCAATAAAGAAAAGAGAGAGCAAATTCATTTTCTAAATTTTTTATTTGGACTTAGCCTATTTCTCTACCCTAAAATTGCTGCTCTAGATTGTTGAAATATTTTGTTAGTACCTCCCAAGCTGAAAACAAAGAGAGACTTTTTTTCCTGCCAGCATGCAAGTGCTGCTTGGAGAGGTTCTGGAAGCATTCATCCACCGTGTAATCTCTCTGACAGTGCACACAGTGCTGGTGGAATTTCCTAGATAGGCATGCAACACTCATTTGCCTCATGTCATCAAAGGAGCAGGGGAACTTGAGCCATCAAAATTGTCATACTTTTTTGACTAGGTAATTATAAATAAAGCCTCACTTTCAGTTGTTAATAATTCCTCATTTCTTACTTTCATTTGTGGTTATTTCATGGCATGCTGCAATAACTAATGACAGCCTAGGTACTCTGGTTTTTAAATCAAAAACATTTTTAAGAGTTAAATGCTTTCATTTAAGTTGGAAAAATCCCAGCAGAGTAAAAGCTTATATAGTACAATTTGTGCATGATACTAGAGCAGACTCAGAGTTCATTCTAAGTTTCTGCATGCTAAGCATCTACTGAAATCAATGACAGCTGCACATGAAGAGATAGTGCAGAACCCATCCACAGCTTAATGATAAATAAATAGTAAGTATGAGATAATCTGACTCTACTTCATTTTAATTAGAAAATTTTGATTCAGAATTTGGGGTGAAATTATACCTAGACTTCCATAAGAGTTTCTAAGATATGAATTTACTTCTGAATATGTCCTGTACAACAGGATCAGGCACTCATCTCGAGCAGTTTGTGACTTTTCCTCTACACCTTCAGCTTATAAGTCTGTTTTTGAAATCAGCTCTTTGTACATATGAGATATTTTCAACAAATTCCTCTGAAAATTTATTGTAGCAAAAGTGATATTGTTTCCAGCTGTTTCTATCCAGAACTGATATTAAATACTGGAAGATAACACAACCAGATCACTTTCTCTATCACACTTTGACACTAGGTCATGGAAATTAATAATGTTCAAAATATATCTCAGATTGGAGCTGGAAAGGCCAGTCAGAGATATCAACCAGCAGCAGATGTTAAAGGCACGATCTGATCCAGTTATTACCTTGCACTGCAAAGGAGGCAGAACCTTCAGGAGGTCAGTGACAATGTCTGGTCTGTCTGGGTGGCCTGCATGTCTTCTCTGCAGCTGATCTAGTCCAAATATCACTCAAGATGCTTTCAGGTCATTCAGATAGGAACACATTTCGTTCCTTCCCACCATGCATTAGGATATTGGTGAGATAAGAGGTGGGTAAGTATCAAGAAAGACACTCTCTGAGTTAGTACCATCAGATCGTTTTCCAAGTTTTTAATCTTACTGTCATATTTTGTTGGGACATAATATCACTGTAGGTCAAGTTTCCATACTGTTTCCTAACTGTGTGTGGGAGATAACCCTAGGGGTGATATATTAGCAAGCAAAGCACTGAATGCCAACTACAAACTTGAGATGCGCCTCTGGTTGTTGCTGATATTTCTGGTGTGCTGAAAATACCAACAGCCACTAATATGTGTCTGATTAGACATTTGATCATGAAGTAAGGAGTAGGTTTTGTTCATCTCCAGCGGATAATTTGCAGTGCTTTAAGGCTTCAGACTTAAAGAACCCTGTTCTGAAATCACTGTAGAATTGAGAGCAGTGCAGTAGCTGTGCCACTGAGATGAAGCACACCTAAAACAGCCTGCTCAGAAAGATTTCCCAGACTTGCTGGGAGGCAGAGGTTTTTTTTCAAGGATCAAGGTGATCACTGAACTCCAGGTGGTTTTTTTACTTATTATGTGTTGCACAGTAAAATTTGGCTTCTAAGAGACAAAGTAATTGAGGGGAGAGTAAATCCTTGTGTTGATAGCACCAATATTGGGTGTGTAGAGGCAGAAGTCAGGGCAGCAGTGGTAGCAGCAGGAAGATATTGCACTGCAGGAGCTTGCACAGAACATTCTAATGGCATTGGGTTACTTGTGGATTGAATGTACCTGAAGGCCAGGTTACACATTGACCTGTCTGTAGAATGGGTGATTTTTGTTTGGCTAAAAAATGTAAAATCATCTCTCAGAAAAGTATGGTCTAACATCAAAGTATTTGATAAAAGTGCTAATAAAAGTTTTGTTTATAGTTTTGTTTTATATATATAAAAACTCAGAAATACTGACAGCAGAAAATGGAAGATCTCTATTATTTTGGGACTATTAAATGAACAGAATCAAGAAAAGGAACCTGTAATGAGGAACAACTTTTTGTTTGCAAGATATCTCAATATACAAAAGTCTTCAGCTGTCTATAGCAAGATTTTATATGTTACAAGAAGTCCTCTGATTATTCCCTAATGTTCAAACAAGCAAGATTACCAGAATACCAGATTAAACTAAAATAAAAGAAAAATGTATCTTCATACAATGTTATTAAGCACCAAAGGACACTGTAGATATTAAATTTTTAAAAGTTCCAAAGATTACTGAAGTAGTTTTAAGAAATTTGTACAGAGCTGTCAGACAGAGTCACTGCCTCTGCTTCCTGAGCCACAAAATGCTTGTGGCCAAGAGAGATTTCTGTGGAAGTATCACTGTGTGCTTGCCATGTTTTTAGTTTTCCTTAGGCGTCCGATGTTGGTCAGAGATAGAAATTGGATCTTGCTCTCTGTGTACCTTTGGTCTGACTGAGTACAGCTATTCTTGTATTCTTCTGTTGTAACAGGAAACAATCCAGATATGTTTTATTTTTTGCTCTGCTGAGAGAAGTCAGATTTTTTTTTGTAGAGAAAAGCAGATGCAGCATTAAGCTCCCTGGTGACACTTAGTCATACAAACTCTCACTTTGTTAATTTTGATTTTTAATGTCTTCTAGTCTGCTGATGAGCAGACTTACTAATCTATAGAATCTACATTTTAATAAGAAGGAACTGATAGCAAATTTTATTGATTTTTAAATTATCTAGATCCACTCTTACCCAGAGCCTGCATGACTTGGCTTCATAGGCTTGTTTAGACAGCCATCTTTTTCTCTCTTTTTTTTTCTTAAGGGTTTGAGAAGATTCAGAGGAACTGAGTGGTATCTGATGGTTGACCAGTTCTTTTGCATTAGAACTGTGTTAGAATGATGTGTTGGTTATGTTGCAAAATATCCTCCCATCATTCGTTTCTTCTTGGGAATCCGATTTTGAATGTCCAGCCCCTGTTTGATGCTTTGTGATTTACTTATTCTGAACTTATTCTCTTCAGTACTGAATGTCTTTCCCTTTAATATTCCTTGGGTCACTAGTTCTTAATTCTTATAACAAATCAATGTTTCTCCAAGACTCATAGGAGCTGCAATGTAAATAATTTCAAATAGGAGAAATTACGTTTGCATCATGTTGCATTTTGTGTCCCTTACACAGTGACAAAAGGTAAACTACCCTTACAGAGTGAGGATAAGCTCTTCAGCTTTTTTTGTTGACAAAAGATTTTGGATCTTAATGTACTAAAATAGGCTCTCATCTATAGAACCCTTAATACTTGTTTAATTCTATTTATGTAAGTTATTTAGTTAGCCCATCAATACTGCTGTTTTCAAATTAATTCTTTTTCTGTTGGGAAAGTAAGGAGTTAAAAAAGGTGGCTGTCCAACCCTAGTCTGACAGTAGACTCTGGCCGGTCATGATGCAGAAAACCAGATTACAATTTCATTTACGAGCCTGTCATGCAAAAGAAGCCTTTTGGTTTGGGACACCAAAAGGGTGCAGATACATCCTGTGAAAGAGTTTATATTTTCCAAAGCTGCTTTTACGACTTTTTTTTCTTTGTAAGAAAAGTTCTTGTGAGAAGTAGTGACTGCCTTTGGTTGAGTCTGTTCCATAATGGGCTGTGTGAATGAGGTGTCTGTGTGAGGCAGATGCAGCTCTCTTTAAAGCTGACCTGCTTTAATTTTTTTACTTTCTTTTCAGAATGGCTTTTGTCATCCTAAAGAGAACTTTTTAACCTTTTCACTGAGCAAACCATTTTTTTCTTCTCCTTTCATTCAGCTTCTTTTTCCTTGTTAGGAACTGAGTCCTGTTGAAAAGAAGGCACTAATCCCTTACCAGTAAGGAAGAAATCAGATAAAATGAAAGCCTGTGAGGCTTTTCTCCGTAGGATGACAAGTTGTAAAAATACAACTGTATGCTGAAAAGTGACTGTAGAGATGGCATCTTGGGAGTGAGTGGGGGAAGGTTATGTTTATTATCTGTTAATGACTTCCAGATCAAGTTTGCTCAGTTTGTGAGTATAAAAAAAACCCACCCTTTTTTAGCTGCCTTCTCTGCAGACTCAATTTGGGATTTAAAAATCATGCTGTGCTAATTTTAATCCAAGTATTACTGTCAGTAATAAAAAGGTTCTTCGGGGTATATTGTGCCTTTAGTTAAACTGTCCATCACTGTATTGTGAGTGAATGTTAATGCTGTTGATGAGAAGCTTATCAAAATCAGGATTTATCTTGTCCTGATTAGTCTTGATTAAGTCTTCCTTAATTAAGTCTTATTAATCCTTTTAAATATGTCTGTTGTATTCGTTTCTGGACTCGTCTACTGTGGAAGAATGTAAATAGAAGAGAAATAAACCTCAGAGCTGTTATTTTTGCATTGCACATAAGGATTGCTGGGTGAGGTCATAGGAGTTATAAAATAAGTCCCACTGACATATTGCCATCTTGTTAAGTTTATATATCTGAAGGATTTGAGTATCTAGTGCTCATATACAACACAAATGAGAAATTTGTGGGAAGAACCAGTATTTTAATTAAATCAAATGATGTAATTTGAAATATGGCAGCTTTCAGACATCTAGGTCCTTCTTTAAATCCAATTGGAATAATCATAATTGGAATCATGTTATCAGTTAAAGAGCCAGCAATCTGGAAAATGTTGGGGTGCATTTAAGTGTGGCATCTGAGGGTGCTTTGATGGCACCACCACAGAGCTTGGTGGTTACAGTAAAGGAAAAAAAGGAAACCAGTGGCGATCTTGCACTCCTTCCTCTCTCTGACAGATATTCAATGATGCAAATTGTACCCAAATCTTGTCAACAAAGACCTCCTCACTGGCTTGTCCTGCTGCAGGGCTCAGCCGTGCTCTGAGGTGTGACTTTGGCACTGCTCTTCTCACTGGAGTGGCACACGGGCTGGATGCTGCCTCTGTCTGTCTCTCTCAGCCTGGTACACTGGGACTCTTTCAGGATCGAGGGAGGAGGTGAACGTGATCATCTTCGTCCTACATTTCTCGTTTTGTTCCTGTCAGATCATCTGGCACTCTTGGATGACAGTAGCTTTCTTTAGCCTCATGTTGATGGTTACTGATCCTGTTCCATTCTGTCCACTTTCTTCTTTCCAGTGAGAACACTGCTGCACAGCAGGAGAGCACTGCAAGGATTTGAGATCACTCCTGGTTGTAATAGGCAGTAAAACTTCTGTCCTCAGTACTCTGTCAGAGGAGTTCTCATCTCTGTTGCTGGTATGAGGGTGTTTCCTCCTGAGCTGCCTGCACCTATGACTTCTACATTTGTTGTTCTCCTGTTGATCAGCCTTTCAGGCCCTGCCTGCCTGCTTGCTGCTGCACCTTTCCATGGAACTGGTTTTTTTTTTGTGCATGTCACTTCTGCATGCAGTGGGAGGTTTTTGTGGAGCATATGGATTCCAGATAATGTGTCTCCAAACCCCACATTGTGACCAAGGTTAGATTATAATTCAGTCTGAGTCAGGACATTATACTTTTTCTTTCCTAAACTCACATTTTGGAGTTAAAGAGTTTCTATGCTTATGGGTTTCAAAAAGTCCAAGGCTAGATTTGGAAACTCAGGCCTTTTCTAAGATCTTTCTAAGAATTCAAAATAACTGATTTGGAAGTGCTTGGTAGCTCCTTCCCCCTCTTGCTAATTTTCAGCAATCTGGAACATTGTTCTCACACGTATTCTTTTGAGTATATAAATTGTTTTGAAGCCCTATGGGATAATTGTCATTGCTGGAAAACTTTTATTGAATGGTGTTTGTCTGCCAGCATCAGAACTTGAGGAGGTTATTTCATCTTGGCTTTCATTTCAGTTCTATTTTAGCAGTTCTTTGTCTTCAATTCCATCATCTTCTCTGAGCACTGAGCTGCTGTGTTCAAAGACATTTTTTGAAATAAAATTCTTCATTTTGTGGTTCTTTTTCAATGATGTTATTTCTCGTTTTAGGAGCCTTTGTATTTCTTTAAGGCAAATGAGACATGTTAGTGGTTATTTGTAATTCTTTTTTGTTCAGTGGATTTCCTGTTATGCAAAAATGTAAAGCTTTTCTCACTGTTCTTCCAAACTTTTGTTTTCCTGTCTTGATAGTTTGTACATCTGTGTCTGCTTTATAACCTGTTGCTAAGATGTACTTGCCCAGTTAAGATCTAGCTTTGTCTTTGTGGATGTGTGACAATTTACTGTAAAAATGCAAGTTAGAACTCCTGCTTTTCTTTCAAGACCTTCAAGAAGTGAACAGCTTTGCTTTTCTTTAACAGCTTTTCTGAATGGACACGAGGGTACTGAAGATCTACATAAAATTATCAGCATGTTGTGCTTGCATGCCATGTGTCCAGTAATAATTTTATTCCTTTGTAACTGTAAAAAAGAATCCCAGGGGAAGCTTTAAAGCATTCAGCTTTCACAGGGACTTGTGCACTGCACAAAGTGCCATGTTTGTTTATGGAGCACAGGAAAAATCACAGAGAGACAGAATGGTTTTGGTTGGAAGCAACCTGAAAGGTTGTCCAGTTCCAACCAACCATGGGCAGGGACACCTCCCACCTGCTCAAAGCCCCATCCAGCCTGGCCTTGAACACTTCTGGGATGGGGCATCCACAGCCTCTCTGGGCAGCCTGTTCCAGTGCCTCACCAACCTCACAGGGAAGAATTTCTTCCTGTTACCCCATCTAAACCTGCCCTCTTTCAGTTCTAAGCCATTACCCCTTGTCCTGTGACTTTGCATCTTCCTAAAAGGTTCATCTCCAGCTCTCCTGCAGCCCCTTTGGACACACCTTTGCACACACCTCTGCTTTACAGTTATTTTTCCCTTCACGGGCAGGTGGGGTGGGGACAGACAGACAGAAAGACACCCACCATATGAGACTGGATAAATACTACTCTTTACCACCATAGAAATCCAGGATTATTAATACCACTCTGTCCAGACACAGTCTTTAGAAAACATCTGAAACAGATCTAAGTATCTCTGTTTTATTGCTAGTGTTTTAGTGGATCAAATAACCTTCTTAGCACCATTTTTCATTAACCAATTCATTATCTGTAGTGAAATCTCTTTGTGTAGCATTTTGTCTGGCAAGGAAAAAAGTGTACTAAGGGGAAAATGTACTAAGGGGAGATTTAATTTATTAACATTTCACTGGAAGGGTGATGTGTATCCTTAAATACCAAGAAAATTTTAAGTATGGTTTTTATATTTTTGTTAGAAGAGGATTAATTTTGTAAAAATCTACCTAACAATAGGAAATATATGGCAGATGAAGAAATAAGTGTATGCTGTGAACATATAAATACTATGCCAAAGGAATCTAAAGCCATAACAGGTTTGCTTTACATATTTCTGATATTAAAGGGATCATACCATGGGTAATGTGCTAAGAAAAGCCTTGATTCTGTCAATATTTATAAACTAGAGGGGAAAACAGCAATCCATGTAACTGAAGAAAAATTCAGCAACAAAGTTTCTTTTCTATACTGACTTGGCGGTTGAATATTTGGTGTGATATATTTAAAAAACTAGGCAGAAAAGCCAGAGGTGAACATCATCTTCAAGTTTATTGTGTAGGTTATAACATCAGAGGTTTTGAACAGTGCTGTTGTTTGGACTTTCCCTTTTATAACTGGTATTTGTGCTGGTGGTTTTTTTACACATTCTACATGGGTTCTTTTCAGTTCTCCTTTCTAAAGCTTTCAATGTTCACAAAAAGAAAATGCTTTTGTGGAGATAAGAATCAATTAGATTAAGGTAAGGGCATGATTGTAGTAAACTGCAGCTTAAAATGTGCTACACTAGTTTAATTCTTGATAAAACATTATCACACACCTTGATTCTTCTTAAATAGCTGTACACAAAAGTCAGCATTAATTTTTAAAATAACTCAGGCTTGCAGGTGTTTGTGTTCCATGCTTATTGTTGCCTGCAGTTTTTCTGCTTGAAATGGAGAATGGTATTCTGTAACATATTAGATCATTGCCATCAATCTTTGCCAGAAATTCTGATCCCTTCTTATACTGGTATCACCATTAACTAGTACAGTACTTCATTTTGGAAAAAAAAATCAGTTAAAAAAAATCTCAATATAAATATTTTGTAATATGAATGTAGAATTTCTTAGTCCCTTCTGCTAGTCTTCTCAGTTTGATAGCATCCTTTATGGACATTTCTCCCATTTTTACAGCCCTCTTGTTCTGGCTCAGAGTTGAATGCACCTCTGTGCTCCTCAGTATTCGGTGGCCAAAGTCCTTTATCTCCTCCTTTCTTCATGCCCACAACACTGATAGTGCTGTGTCATATCCCTTGACTTGAGGAATAATCATACTCAAATTTACAAACAACTACATCTTTTTGGACTCCCTGACCAACCTGTGTTGTGTTTAAAAACCTTTCTTCAGAAGTTTTTGCCAAGATGGTTTAAACCAGCTGGGGCAGGGAGGAGAAGAATGCATTACTCAAGTCTCACCCATTTATTTTGTTTCCTTTTTCTGCTATGATCCACAATAGCTGGGACAGTTTTCTCTTTTCTAGACTGAGACAGACCACAGTAATGCAGACAATCTCAGCAAGTGGTTTGTCTAAAAGACAGAAACTTAAAAATACAGAAAAAAGGTTTGATTGGTTCCTCATCTTGTTATCCTTTAACCTAACATATGATTTAAAATGTCTGAAGTGAGACTGCACTTCAGCTTGGTTACTTTATTTCTGTTCGATTTTTGGGGAATAAGACTGAATGAGAAACATAAATCAAACCTCCCACAATGTACTGAAACTCCTCTCATATCTGGATTCTAGCTTTATATATGGACTTGGTTCTATTATGGCCCTGACTTATACTCTTTGGATCCAGACATCTATAAATCTTCAGGAAGCTTAGAGTATTTTCTGAATTTGGCCATACTTCTATCTGGCATGTATCCTTCTGAATGTAGAAAAGACTTATCTGTTGTGTGGTACAGATATTCAGAGCCCTTTGTTCTTTTTATCTTAAAACAAAGAGGTTTCACAAGCAAAGATTTGCTAATTAATTCAATTCCTTCTCTGACACACATAGAACTTCTTTAATTACAATGTTTCTGGAGGATTTAATGAAGACTTACTTGAGTTTCTCTGAAACCTTTTCTCAAGGGATTCCTAGCATTTTGGTTTTCTGTATATTGAAGAGTTGGCACACAACACATTAAAGGAAAACCAGTTTGCCACTGCTTTTCAGCATATTCAGCATAGGGACGACTCAGCTTGCTTGTAAAATCCCAGCAGCTTCTGTTCCAAGGGGACAGCCCTTGTACAGTGAATTCAGAGGTCAGTTTGTGTTATGGTAGTTTAACTTCACTGACTTCAACAGATTTCGCAACATCATATAGAAGAGTGGAAAACTTCTCTTTTTTTCCAACTTTCAGTGTGGCATTTTTATATTTGTCATTGTTTTTATGAACTTCACAAGGACAAATTGTAAAACTTGTTATTAGGCTGACTAATGGGATAAAAAGAAAATTTTAGACTTCTTGTGAAACTGATTATGTTTTTCTCAGCAGATTTTAGGTGACTATTCGCATTATGAGCACAGTTCTGTCTAAAAATAAGTTCTGTCCACTTCTTTATGCGTTTATTGAGAACAGAAATTTCCACACCATTCTCCCTTTAATGTGACCACAATGGGTAGTCATAATTTGTCCATTTATAAAAAAGAATAAAGTAGCAAATTGGCCACCATAAACTGTTAGTATATCCACTTTTGCTGACATGTTTATTGTAGTTTGCAATATGCATGATGTTGATTTTCAAAAATGTTCCATTTTCTTTTTTGAGAGTATGAATTATAAATTCATGAATCACAAAAATCAAGACTGTAATACAATTCAAGAGTTGGAAACACTACATAGAACTCATCTATGTCATCCTCAAAAAATGGGGACGTCGAAATTTTCGTAGTTTGAATAAAAGCCTAAAACCTTCTATTCATCATACAGCTGAAGCCAAGCAGGTCAGATAGTTTTTTTATGCATTTATGTAACGAGCAAAAGGCAGCTAATGAACATGTTAGGAAATGTTAAGGGAAAACCTAGAAAGGGACAAATATGGGAATTTCAGTGCCCCACCTGAAACCTTATAGAATCTCATAAAATAAACCTGTCACGTTGCCTAAAGTCTGAAAGGATTTTGAATGTTTTGTTTTCATGGTATGTTTCAAAGGAAACGAACTTGACTCCAAAAAACACATCTAGGAATTAAAGATGGCCCCTAATGAACAGACAAAAGAACGAAAAAAGCAGAAGCCTTTGCAGCCTTAAAAGTAAAGTTCAAAATATTATCCATCCCTCTTACAAAACATTTCCTGAAAATAGGCTTGTGGAGCACAAAAGTCAATTCTGGAAACGCGAGAACTATGAAAGCAAGTCCAGTAGTCGGCACTTTCAAAAATAAATAAAACCATCAGGCAACAACTGTATGCTAATTGCATTTAAGA
The DNA here is from genome assembly GCF_021018805.1 of Prinia subflava. Taxonomy (NCBI): domain Eukaryota; kingdom Metazoa; phylum Chordata; class Aves; order Passeriformes; family Cisticolidae; genus Prinia; species Prinia subflava. The sequence goes on from NC_086261.1 coordinate 10,213,844, forward strand.
AATAAAAGACCACCTACATAGAAATAAAATAAATCTCATTAGTGGAGCTAAAGCAGATAGTTGAGATTCAAACTCTGCTAACCAAACCCTTTAGGATGGCCAGAAGGAGTTTGTGAAGTCACTGCCATTTTCCTTGGGATGGGGCAGAGCTGTGCTGACTCCCCCTGTGCCCCTCACTCGGCTCCAGTGGCTGCTGTGCATTTCCTGTCGTAGCTGTGCCCTCACTTCCAGAGCAGCCAAGGATTGTTCTTGCTGGATGAGCACAGCTAAGGCAGGGAGAAAGGAGAGCACCCAGAGCAGGGGTGATAGCTGAGGGTGGCACTAAGAAATCCCACAAATTGTGACAGTGTTGTTCTGTCCAAAAAAAATTATTTATTTAACCATTTAATTTGTTTTATGAAAAATCAGCTTTAGGAAGGCATACCACTGCAATCTTATAATCAAGAAAGTTAAACATTTTATGACTTTTAGGCAGGACAATAAATTCTGAAGATTTTCAGTAACAATAGCGAGAGGCCTGTAGGTCCATCTCCTGCAACAGCTCCCAGAAACCATCCTATTCCCTCTAGAGGAAGTATTGAAAGTCATTTGTAGCCAGTGACCCCTCTCTCCCCGCTGGCCATCATCGGGTTATAGATCTTCAGAAACAAAAGCTGCCCAGGCCTTCACTCACTCTCTCAAATGGTCTTCTGAAAATAAATGAAAAAAATAAAATATTTTAAAATCAAGGCTATTCAAAGCTCCTCATCTATTTTGCTGCTGACATAGTTAGATTGGCTGTGGAAAGATTGCAGAGGAATTTGACTGGATATATTTGTAGGGCCAAGGCCTGACCATAACCAATTTGAAAAAAAGCCCAATAGGTATTTTTCCTTGACCTTTAACCCTTTGTCCTCAAATTTTTTCATTCACAGTTAGTCTTTGGCTCTGACTAAGTTTATGATTCAGCTGTGGAGCTTTAACTTAATCTGAGAGAAATTCTGTGAATCCTTGCTAGATGTTTTTGGTTCTGATTTTAGCTCCTGTTTTTGGTTAGATGTTTTAATTTGGCTATGAAAGTTAGAGCTTTATATTCCTAAATAAAATTAGGTTCAGCCCTTCATAAAAAAACTTCTTATTCTTGCAGCTGTTATAGATGTTTAGAAGCAGTGCTCTGATTTTTAAATTTTTTTCCTTCTAGTACTGGATCTTGTCTGAATTATTTTCTAGATAGAAGCCTGAAAAGGAAGGAGACAGAAAAGAATGTTCCCGGAGAGAAAGTCAGTAGAAAATGCTTCAGCATTTAATCACAACAATTTAATTCTGTTGATAATCGATCAGTAGAGCACAATTAAAAAATCCTGCTCAATATAAGAACAGCTCAGCCAACAAAAATAAATGCATGTATTTGTCACATGAGGGAAAGATAAGAAACCAGGAAATGTAGCACAATGTGAATAAAACCTTCCACCATATGGAATTTGGCAAAAAATAAGGTATTTAATAATATTCCTGAGGAATTGCTGTAAGAGCTTCATACAAACCTTCTTCAGTGTCCCTTGAAAAATTAATTTGGATTTTAAAAAAAGAACCCCACACATCTGGCTTGATCATTGGCTGATAGAATATATTTTTATTCCCATCCCAAATCACACACAGCTTGGCTGGAAGGAAGACAGCTGCTTGGGCACCAGTTATGCTTCAGTCTGAAGTACATCTAATCTTTATTGAGTTATTTGATCTTCATGTGCCAAGTGCAGAAAGTTGTGCTTTAGTGGGAAGAGAATTTTTTTTTTCTTTTAATATTAATGTGTAATTTTGGCCAACAAAAAAAGGTTTAGGAGATGATAGCAGTTCTCAAAATGCATTAGACTTAAAATCCAATAAATATATCCAGTGTTCTGTATGAATGCTCATCAGTTTGCTGCTTCTACAGGAAGGACTGCTATTGGAAATCAATCTCAAGCATTTTAATGATCAATTAATTCTGAAAGCTCCTTCATGTCTTCTCATCTGAAGCTTAAACATTTTTTACTTTTCTACAGTTTTTCCATTATGAGGTCTGACACCTATGATGAATTTGGTCTGAGTGCCTTAAATTACTCGTGAGATTTGGGCGCGTTATCCCCATGTGCAAACTCTCACTGTTTGTTATTGTATTGCTTGAACTGTTTGCAGGGTGTACAGGCTGGGTAAATCCACATTACACTGAAACCAGTGACCAAACCTGCAGGGGCTTCAGGAGCTTCAGAAAACATCCACCCACAGGCTGGACTGGTCAAACAGTCGTAGGTGACCTGAGCAAAAACACGCGCTCAAGAAGCAGCAGTTGGCAGTGCAGCAGTGCAGCTCTGCCCTGCTGGCCCAGGCAGGGCAGCACTGCAGTCCAGGGCAGCACTGCAGTCCAGGGCAGCTGCAGCTCTGCCCTGATGGCACAGGCAGGGCAGCACTGCAGTCCAGGACAGCTGCAGCTCTGCCCTCATGGCACAGGCAGGGCAGCACTGCAGTCCAGGGCACGGGGAGGCTGCAGAGGAGGTGGCTGGGCACAGTGACAGCTGTCTCTGTAAACCCGGGGCTGTCAGGGGAGGCTGTGGTCCGTCGTGTCTCAGAGAATCTCAATTACTTGTGACACAAGTACAAAAGCACTGGGCAGAGTACAAGAGATAAGATCAGTACCAGAATTAATCTCTTGTCTCTATTTTATGAGATACTGAATCTCAGAAGAGCATTTGATGGAAGAGCTGGCTGAACTGCAGAGCTGAGGGAGGAAGGATATGTCAGCAGCATTGCTTGGTAGTGCTTCTTCTGCCAGTTCTCTGTGCACTGGGAAGATCTGTCAAACAGGGCTGTAACACAGTGAGCAATTTGTGTGTTTTACATTCCCCACTTTAGTCCTTTCTGCATTGTGAACTAGTCTCCCTTATCAATACCTAGCCTTCAATCTCAATTTAATGTGCTGCATGATGCACGGGCTTCATGACATTGTCTTACCAGTCCGGTTTTCATGCCACTGGTACTTTTTAGTGTAACAACTTTTATAGAGTTTGTTTTTCTTGATGAACCTTATAATAACAAGAATCAGGGAGCACTACTGCAGTCCAGCCCAGAACAGCTATAATTCGCAAGGTATCTTTTTTTAGAACAGGATACTCTTGTGAATGTTTGGTATAACAACATTGTTTAACTAGACCTGGTTGGGATTTAGCACACAACTAAGGTTCATAGTTAGCTGAAAATACAAATCTTTCACTTGACTGAAGCTGTAGTGCAGCAGTTGCTCCAACATATCAAGATGTTATTAAAGAGACACATGGACTCAGAGAGGAATTTTAGAAGGATTATACTGACTAAGTACTCAGCAGTTGCTAAAATAAAAGTTGGCATTCAGGTCATATTAATTAGAAAGCAATATTCCCAAAAATGTTATGTAAGTAATTGTTATAAATTAGGTTGCCGTGTGTGTGTGTGTGTGTGTGTGTGTGTGTGCTGTGTCCAAGACAGCAAACGTCAAAGGCATGGTCGTGATCCCCTCCCGTTGAGTGAATGGTAAAATTGCTCTCATGCTATTTCAGAGGTTGAGCATGATCCTGGTACACTCAGCAAATGCAATAATGAAGATGTACATGTCAGTGGGATTACCATAATACAGAGTATTAATATGGCACCAGGCAATGATGCTGCACCCGGATGTTTAACAGTGTCTCCATTCCAAATCCTTTTTGGAAAGGTTTAGAGCCCTTTACTGCACACTAAGATTAAACTTGTGCTTGAATGAATTACAGTCAGGCCCTAAGATAAAATTACACTCCATGGATAATCATAGCTTGTGCTAACCTTTATTGGGTGCAGGGGGTAACAGTGACAAAGGATGAGGAAACGCCTGAGGTACTTAAAAACTGAAGCAGAGAAGGCATTAATAGCAAGAGCAGTTGTTCTCCGGGTACCAAACCCCCTGAGCTGGAGGAGATGGACAGGGATCAGAATGAAGCACTTGTAATCCAAGGGGAGATTGTCAGTGACTTCACTGCCACTTGACTTCCACACTCACAAGTCTCTGGGGCTGGATGGATCCACCCAAGGGAACTGAGAGACCTGGTGGAAGTGTTCACTGAGCCACTTTCCCTCACTGATCAGATTCACCAGAGGAGGTTTAGATTAGATAGTGGGAAAAAATTCTTCATGGCAAGGATTGTCAAGCACTGGAACAGGCTGCCCAGGGCAGTGGTGGATTCACCATCCCTGGAGGGATTTAAAAGATGGAGATGTGGCACTTGGGGACACGGTTTGTGGTGCACTTGTCAGTACTGGCTCAATGGTTGGACTTGGTGGTCTTAGAGGTCTTTTCCAACCTAAACAATTCTATGATCTGATTTACCAATTAGCATTACTTTAGTTATAGAAGAGATTTTTAAAAGGTAGCCAGGAAAAGCTACTAAAGATACAGACCTGCAAAGTCTTGCTTAGGCAATATGCTCTAGACTTAGATATTTTCATCAAAATCAAAATCTTCTTGCTTTATTGCTAGAGATGCTACTAATACCTTTGCCCATTATAATTCTCACACTCTGATCATTGGGGAGTTTTACCATTATGTAGAAGTATTTCTTTAAAGGTTTAAAAGAAAATAAAAAGAATCCCAAAACACCTTTTTGTTTGTTTAAAAAGAAACATTTGCTTCCTATATATAGTCAGTAAATAAAAATGCCTGAGTGCCCTTTTTATGTAAATACTTTGAATTCTGTAGGTTTTTCCATGAAAGTTATGTCTAGAGTTTCCTGGGAAAGAGATTCATCAGAAAGTTTAGAACTTTTGGTTTTATTCTTTATACTGTTTTTCTTTTATATCTGGTTTCCTTTTGTTTATTAGAAGATAATTTATAAGATTCATTTTCTGAATCATAAGATTCAGAAAAATTTTGAAGTGTCAGCCTGTGTGTTTTGGGGAAGATTCCATGACTTTGTGTGTCATGCTCAACATAAAAAAGAATGAGAAAAAACACCATAATTTTTTTTATTCTGCTCAGACACTGATTACTGCTTTTATGAATCCTGCTGAACTAAAGTTCTATGCAAATATTTTAATGAAAAGACTGGTATTTACTTTATTCTACTCCATTTTGATGACAGGATAATAAATAGGAGCTCACTGGAGTAAGCTCAGGATTGTATTTCATTAGGCAGTTGGTAACAAAGCAATGGCAATATTTTCCTCAAAATATCTGTGGTTATCTTAAACATTGTTGAAGATACTCAACTGATTTTTACTTTCTGGGGTCCTATATTTGCAAGTTTATTTGAATGCACATTATATCTACTGTACTTTCCAAATGGGTTACAAGATATTAAATTTCAAAGATAGCAATAATGTTTAAGATTAGCCCATTCTATAATGCTGCTAATTGTTCAGAACTGCTTCCCCTCTCCTTTGCTTTCCCCTTCTCACATGCATCCTTTTAGCTGTCCTCCCTCTGAATCATCTTTTCATCTACCCCCTTGTGCCCAGAGCCCATCCTTTTTCCTTTTCCTCGAGTCTTTGATTTACTTGACCCAGGCACTCTGTTCCACTTTTCCTGGTTGTCAGAAATACGAGTTCTTCTCTACTGACATTACTGCCATGACATTCCCCTCGGAAGTTCCTGAACAGATCTGGTGGTTTGCATTGGCTGTCATTCATCTCTGTGCTCAAATTTGGCAGTCTTCTCACAGAATCAGGAGCCTCTGAGAATTTGGGTTTGGCCTGAATGGGTAATGCATGGGTAATGTACAGAAAATCCGAGAGCTCTCTAATTTGATGCAGACTTCTGGACATTAACTTGTGCTTAGCATCACAAAAACGCCCAGGGCCAACTCTTGCTGTGTCTTTTATGGCTGCAAGGACTGTGACACAACCAAATCTTCTCTTTGGTTTTCTTTGGAGAGAGCAGAGAAGTAGAAGTTTGTGCAAGAGAGAGGCCACAGGAGCCTGACTTTCCCCTTGGGAGCAGGGTTAGGACATCTTTGGGAGAATCCTGATGTACAGTCCCCTTTCTGCAATCACATCCATTTCTCCTGCTGAGGAGGCAGGTTATGACCTGTGGGCCTGTACTGCCAGGGCAGTTAAAGGGGTGGCAGGAGCACAAAGTGGGAGCAAAGTCAGAATTTGTCAGTAATGTCAATGACATTTTCCCGGAATCCTACCTAGAATTTATTTTTGCTTAGTACAACCCAGTAAATTCTCTCATTAATTATTCCTTATAAATGTTAATAGGTTTTTTACATGGTCAGTGGATCATATTTACTCCTTTATAAGTGTTTTGCATAAAATGTAAATGTTCTCTGTGGTAGATGCACAGCTGGGACTCAGGCATGAGAGTATGGTGTTTGGATAAATCAAAATCCAACTGGGCTTCATTATCTGCTTGTTCACTTAGGTTTTCATATCATACAGCTCATGAATAGTACTCGTTTTTGTTGAAACTTTCATACCTGCACAAAGATAGTTAAGAAATATCACTAGGAGAAAAGTTGTCCTGCGTAATACAAAGTATTGCTAATGCTTTACTTGGCCTGCAGGTGCTCCTCCAATATTATCACTAATTACAACAGTTAATTATCCTACTTGTAGAGAGTAGAAAACTTTGAATGTTTAGCAAGGTCCTTCCAATCTTTTGAATGCTTCAGTTTAATCTTCCTTTTTTACTGAACACTCCAAACAAAACAATGTCCAGGACCTGAAAAGAAAAAGCACTGAACAGCCCTGCAAGGTCCCCTCCCTCCACAAAGGCAGCTCTTTGCTCACCTGGTCTCTCTTTTTTACAGTAAAGGTAAAGGAAGAGCGAAACACTGTAGCAAATCATCATCTTTATTTCAGTTTCAGTCTTCCCTGTCAGTATGTTTTAGTAAGTCAATATTTATACTGAAAGATATATTTAATATGGGAAAAAACTTTTATAATCAAAGAGTTTTCTTTTAATTGCTTCTTTAGAAATATATTTTGATAATAGCAACTGCTCATTACAATACAAACCAGAAAAAACATTCATGTACTGTGGCATGGGAAGTACTGCCAGTTCTACATGCTCGACATAGTTTCTTTAAAATTTTTACGTTCTTTAGGCCTCAACAAAAACCAAAGCTCCTCTTCCAGGTTTGGTAGCAAACAGACTGTTATTCTCCACTGCTAACCTTTGGCCATCCGTTTGGTAATAAGCTTTTTTTACATTTTTCAGGAAAGAGTTCAGCTTGTCAGTAGGCACCATTGACACAGTGCAGCCACCCCATCCAGCTCCAGTCAGACGTGACCCAATGGCCCCAAATTGCCTACAAGAAAATAACAGAAAAAAAAAAATCATGTAAAACAAACCAAAAAGAGGTACTTTCTCATATATATAAAATTTTTATAGAAAACTCAGATTGTTTTGAGTATTCCCATGTCATCAGACTTTTCTGATGTTCGCTTGCTTGTATGTAACACTGCAGCAATTTGCAGTTACCCTTTTGGACCAAAGAAAAGTGCTGATGCTTTCAACTGCAATATAGTAATTTCTATCAGTTCCAAAAGTCCCCCTGTTTTGTAATGCTTCAGCATCAGCTGTTCTTAGGATCACAGCGCAGCTGAGATGAAGAAAGCAGGAGAAGAAAGGAATTGTGTTAGCAACATTCATAAGACATCAGAAGTGAAAACAGAAATACATGACAAAAATAACAAAAGAGGGTTCATAAACTAATTGCACAGGATGTAGGCATGCAAGCCATTTTCTAATGTGGCAAAGACAAATAGCTCTATTCTTCCAGGACAGATCTAAACCATGCTGAAGATTCACAGGCTTCTGCAGGACTGCTGAGCGTGCCCCTCAAGAAAGGGAGAGTTCAGAGACACTCAAAAAGTCATAGAGTCACCGCACTCTGTATAAATAAACTCACATAAACTTCTGTTCATGCTGAATGGACAGAGTTGGGTATCTCTCTTTAGAGGAACCTCATGAACTGAAGACTGACAGCAGTAGAGGTAAAGTATGAATGTAGTCGCAAAAGAAAAAAATACTGTTAATGAGGAGTGTGAACAGAAAGAACAATGACAAATAAATGACATGCAAAATATAAACCATTCCCAGCCTCAAGATACTGCCCTGCTAGAAGTGTCCTAGAGCAAATCCCATGCTGTTATGCTGTAAGACTCAGATGCCATCTCATTACAATTTGGAATTGTTTTCAATGGTTTGCTTACCTGTGTCCCTGTTCTTTACTTAGCAAAACTAGGAAATACCCTGTGATAAGTTACTCTGGGGCTTTTCTAACCCAGTGAGCACAGAACCAGTCAGATTTAGAAAACTCCTCTGAGATCTTATTGTGGGAGATCTAATCTGACTTACAAACAAATACTTTTGATGTGTTTCCAATAGCCATGCACAGAAAGATTCACTAGCCCTAGAATATGTTAGAGGGAGAGACATCATCATGTGAATAGCATTGGAAAATGACAGCTCATTTGGAGTGGGCTGTTGTAATTTTTCATGTGTGCATTTTATGTTAAATCAATCTGGTGTAGTGCTGAGTTAGTAGAGGTTAGGTCATATTTCAAGCAAGTACTTGCATATGTGTTTGATTCTAAACACACATCTCTTCTTGAACACAAACACTTTCTTCAGTGTGTCTCTGTGGTGCCACCTTTCATATTGACTCGATTTTATGTTCATTCTGCATTTCCTGTTGGTGTTTTATTTTACTGTTTTTATTGTTATTCCTGTAAGCCACTCATTCTCTGATGCAATTTTGGTAGGTTCTAGTCCATGGAGCAACCTCCTAAAATGAGCAGGATCCAATCCAGTCTCAGTTGCAATCAATAAGGAAATTCCCATTGACTTTACAAGACCAAATCCACTTTTCAGAGTCTGTTAAATCTACTGTCAGTACTCATTTGGTCTGTTACCTTAGATGGAACTTCATATTTCACATGTTGTCTGGCTTTTATTTTGGTAGGCAACTGAAATCCCTTCAGAATTGTTCTGAACCTTTTATTGATTTCATAATTCTCTGTGGTCATGCTCATGCCTCAATTTTTACTGAGTCATTTTTGAATACTTAGTTGAAATAAAGCATAAAGTAGACAGAAAATATGCTTGTTGCAGAGCTGAAGTCACTGTGTTTCAAAATACTGTGGCTTAACAGTGTCAAATGTGGTGATAGCAGCCACTTGGGGCTGCTGAGGAACCTGATGGGCAGCACTGCACCATCTGAAAACTGGGGACCTGGAACTACACGGGTCCAGGAGGGAGCTGCTAATTCAGTGTCTGCAGGAGATGTGGTGCCTGGGAGGTGTATAGGTCAAACACAAGGAAGTTGTCTTTGGAACAGGTCTGAAACTGCCTCATTTAAGTTTTAATCAGTTCATTACTAAGCTGGACCCCTCTGGTAAAGCGGGGGTCCTGGCCAGACACTCCTCTTGTGCACTGGCCTCTAGATGGGTTTTTGAAGAGGAGTCTGAGCAGACAATGCTGGGGGCACTCAGCTCCCAGTCCCTGGTTCTGGCCTTTGCTTCTGCCAAGTGTTTATGTATCTCGTTCCAGTCTTCACTGCACACAAAGGGAATTAGCTTATGGGGGTGTAAATGAGAGCAAAACTATGAGTACTGCAGCAAAAGAAAGAAGAATAAAAGGAGGGAGTAAAAATGGAAATCCCATAGTTTGGTATATGAAAAATAGGTGAGACATGGCAGTAGTACATTTTAAAATAACAACTGTGCTTTTAGGAGGTGAAAAAACCCAGAGCAATATTGTTACTTTGACAAAATTATGAAGTAGCTTTTCTGAAAGTGTGGCGTTAACATGGTAAGATTTAAATATATAAATGGGAAGGATTGTGCTTATTCTGCTTTGTAGCTGAGTTTGTATTTGAATAGCAGCTTTAAGCATTTCTGGCTTTGTTGAAATTGCCAGGATTGCAGGCTCTGCAGCTTTAAGAAAATCACCAGTGGAAATGTAAGAGTCTTGATAAAATGCAGAATTGTGTTGGCCACCATAATGCATCTGGATGTAATGTACAATCTGTATCTTTTAAAAGTGGTCAGAGAGGATTCAGCTGTCTGTCGTGTACAAGGCATAGCTGGGAACACAAAAAATTATCAGGATTTGTAGCACCAAAGATGGAGAATAAGAAAACGAAAGTAAGTTATGTGCAGCACTAAGGACTGAGAGATTTTCAAGAGTACCTAACTTACTCAGGAGCTCACATCCTATTTTTTGTCCCTTAATTGTTAAGTAAATGTGCTGTGTTACCTGCTTTAGAAGAACTAACAGGTAAACCAGCTACTAACAGCATGAGGTGGGTTAGAGAAAGCACAAGTCTTCAATCTTTGCAAAATGAAAAAAAAACAACTGACCAATTCGTGGTTACAGTTTTCAGCACTACAAACCACAGCAAGTATGGATCCCTTTCTTTCTTGGCAGAGGTTATACAGTAAAACATAAAGATCTAGGCAAAACAGAAAACATCTGGATATGCAGATGATTCTTCACAGTTTAGACCTTGTAAGGAGAGAGCAGCAGTAGACGCAGGCAATTCTGTGGAATGTATTTTTGGAAAAGCTTTTGAAAGCTACAGGGCGGCTGTATATCATCGTAAGTAAAGAATGTGATTTATGTAGTTCCTGGCCATTTCTATAATCACATCAGCCAAGTCTTCCTAGAGTGACTAGTGATTTTATGTCCTTTAGGTTTTTTAATGTTCAACTTAAAAAAAGGGTTTTTTCCAAATTAAATGGTGGCTTAAGCTGCATTCATCCGGAATAGCTATACACTTTTAGAAATCTAATTACTGAATCAGAAAGAGATTTAATACTAAACTTCTAGAGAAGAAAGATGCATGTCTTAGGAAATATTCTTAGTGGGACAAGACTGCAAAGAATAATGAACAAACAACTTACTTGTTTCTGTGCAAAGAATACAATAAAAAAAAACCCAGATGAAAAAATTTCAATATGTAAATTTGAAGTCTTTCCATGTGAATGACACTCCACTGTGGTACTTAGCTCTGCCCATCATACACTGTGGCCTCTTCTGCTGGTAAATCAGAAATCTGATGTAACATGAGCACACACATCACATTTTTTCCTTTCCTATTTATATTTTGCTTCCTGGAACAGAAATGCTCTGATGAATTTTAATTTAATTTAGAAAAATCCTAACTGCTGCTTTCCTTTTGGTGCTGTGGCTGTGCTCCTGCCTGCCAGCCAGCGTCCCCCTGCCTGAGCTGGCTGGAGCTGTGTCACCACGGAAGCACAGAGCTCAGCCCAAATGGGGAACACAATTTCCATTGCTGTGCTGAGCTTCCTGCTGCAAGAGGCTCTCACTGCCATCCTCGCTGCTTCACTGCAGTGTGGCACAGATAACTCCACGCTGCAGAGCACCTCTGTGGGATGTTCCTGCTTGTTTTCCCCTGCACAGGGCAGGACAGTTTCCTCCCAGCTTTTCTGAGAAGAATGGATTCCTCAGGTCTGCCAGGCGCAGTCACTGGATGCCACTGACTGAGGCACCAGCCCTGGGCTGGTGTTACTGTACCTAAGGCAAGGCAGATGTTCATTTAAGGCTCCTGCCCCGCCAGTGGTGCCTCAAGAGCTGGCAGTGCCAATGCCTTGCATGGGATCAAGACTTTGTTGCCCAAGATCTTTGATAATTCAGCAGAGCTCAGTTTCTGTCCAGCTGACCCTGGGGATGGTTATCCCCTCTCACACAGATCAGCGGCTCCCTTTGAGCAGCTGGGATAACTCTGGTGGAACTGCCCTGCTGAGTGACTGTCACAGCTTATTGTACAATGTGATCACTGTGTGATACAGCAAACTGAACACAGCCTGGGAGTTACACCCTGGACTGGGTCCCAAGAGAAGAATCAAAACTTGTTCTGCTCTGCTGGTATCAGTCTGTCCAGTGCCTATCAGGCTACTTTGTGTTCTAGCACAAGACAGCACATGTATCCCACATGCAAAATAATCTGTCAATGTCCAGAACGGTTTTTGTACCTTTCTGCCTCAGAGGCCGTTCCGTCTTGTCTGCAAACGAAATGAGACTCACCTAAATAATCATAATTTATACTCTATTGATTTACAAACCTGATAAATGGGTAGTGCAACTTAAAAAATCCATGAGTGCAGAAAAAAAAGGTGTATGGTAAATTGCATGCTTTTAAAATTCGTATTTTCATTCTAAGCCAGACTAATTTCTCATTTATTAAAAAAAAAGCTGGTAAAGGTGGTAAGGTATTAAATATTTAATTTTTTAAACTTCAAATTGAAACCATTCATTTTCTTTAAGACTGAAAAGATGTAGAGAGAGAATGGAATATCTCCTTCTAAAAGACAGTGAAAACAACAATTCTTGACCTCAGGCCTGCAAACACTTGTGTCACCCCATATTTCTCTTCTGGCAGGGCAGTAACGCTCTGGCTAAGGGCAGTTTCCCAAACTAAGGACACCCTTCTCCAAGGAGAAGGAGGAACAATTAGGGGCACAAGTTAGGAGGGTGGCAGCACCAGGGAGCCTTTATGGGACTGTGGGAAGCAGCTGGACAGGATGGCTGGGGCAGAGGCAGGGATGGAGTAAAGGTGGGACAGCCCAGGTGGACAACTGCTTATTTCCCCCAGCCACTGTTAAAATAATCACCAACCACTAAATTCCTTCTACAGGCACTGAATTTAGATCCAAGTTAGCATCAGATGTCTGTCCTGTGATTAAACAGATCATGAAAAGAGAAATAAAGAAGGACTGAAATGTGTACATTGTTTGATGCTGACCCTGTGGGAGGGATGAAATGCTATGTAGGATGTGAGTACTGAGTGCTTGTTTTCAGTTGTGGATTAACACACGGTTGTACCAGATCTCATCATCCCCTGTAGCTGAGTCGTGGAAACAACAGCCTGAGACCACAAGAACCTGTGTGTGGGAGAAGAGAAGGGACAAAATGGCACTCAGGGAATGCACTTTGGAATTGAGATTGTTCCCTTATGACCAAACTGAGTTAGAAAGGGATCACAGCTGAAAGAAGAATGCTGGGGCAGAGATGGGGACTTAATTATATGTGGAAAGCTCAGACAGCAGAGAGAGAGGCAGAGTGTCAGCCCCTGTAACAGTTAGCACACTTGTTTTTTAAACAGTGTAATGCTGTCCAACCCATGTGATATATTGGACAACTTACTTTTTAATTGAAAAAATAAAAATAGCATTTCACTACATTTCATTATAATTTCAAGACAACCTACGATTGTAGGACAACTTGCTTATGCTCTGGAACTCCTGTGGCAGCAGTACTGAAATGGTTAAGAAACATAAAAAAGGTAGATTAGATATTGGAAAGAAATTCTTTCCCAGGAGAGCTGTGAGATACTGGAGTAAGCTGCCCAGAGAAACTGTGGATGCCCCAGCCCTGGAAGCATTCACAGCCAATTTGGATGGGGCTCTGAGCAACCCGGTCTGGTGCAAGGTGTCCCTGCCCATGGCAGGGGAGTTGGAACACGATGATCTTTAAGGTCCCTTCCAACTCAAATAATTTTATGATGCTATAAAAAAATAGAGAAAAAGTAACAGTTCAGATAGAACAAGTAAGATGATGTTTTAAGAAAACCACTTATGACTTCTTCTGCAACTTCAAAAAGAGTAGCCGACAGTCTAACGTAACACTTGTGACGATGAGTCAGTCCAAAAGCAAAATCTGTAATAAAGCCATAAACCGTAGCTTTCATCTGAAAGTATTACACAGATGTCAGCAGGGAAACAATTGACCATGTAATGTCCCTGCAGGAGATTAATTTTGTAAGAAGAGACAAGAATACTTTCATTTTAAGATTGCAATAGCCAAGGATGTCGTATTTTCTCCTCAATTCGAAGTGTATTCTCCACAGACGATTACTCTTCCTTGTGGTCAGAACTTACAGGCAGATGTCGACCAGGCGATCCAGTTCAGGACAGCTGCACTCATACATCTCCCTGCAGCTGATATGGCTCTGCTTCATTAATTCTCCCAGCAGCTGGAGTGCGTTGGCAGGTGCTTCACTGCAAATCTTCTGAAATTCCAGCACTCTGGCAGCCTCACTGTACACGTGCTTTGCACGCTGGTATAACTTAAAGGTGGAAACTACACAAAAAGAAAACTGTGTTATTATTCACTACAAAAGCAACAGATGAAAGCATAACAAAATTGTGGGTTAGAGCAATTTATCCTTTATATGAGAACTCTCTAGGCTGAAATTCTTCCACAAAAGTTCACCTACATCTTCTTTGAAAGCCCTAATAAAAAATAATGTTTAGAGGTTGTCAAAATGCAATGTACACATCTTTTTTCGTTTTGACAGCTTCATGCACGTGCTCTGGTTATTTGCTGTGCCACTGAACAGGCTCAGTCTCTGCTCTTACTTTGCAGAGGCAAGGTAGAAGTGCAAGGTTTGGCAGTGACAGCGTTATGGCATTAATCTAAAGCTTTCAGGTTTTCAAATAGCAGCAAAGCAGAGGCAGGAGAACACCTGGGGAGTCCCCAGTGCCCTGCAGGCAGCTGTCAGCCAGCACCTGCTGGCCCAGGGCCTTGTGTGTGGCTGCTCCAGGCCAAATCTGCATCAATTATGGAACTGTGCAGATGGACCTCTGCTTGAAAAAAAACCAGTCACCAAACCACAAAAATCACCACCCACTTTTTTTCTTTTTTTTCTTTTCTCAACAAAGCAGGCTTACTGCGACTGTAGATAATACTGCATTAAAGGTACAGTGAAGAGAACAGGTGCTTTCACTTTGGTTTTCAGGGTTTATTTTTGGTACAGGCTACTTGCCAAAGCATTAGTGCTGCCTGTGTGGATGTGAAGAGATGCCAAGCCCAGACAGGTATTGATTAGTACTGACCTACTGAGATCAAAGACCAGTGCAAGGATTTGGGCTGAACTTTTTCTACTGTGCCATAAAAATGCAATTCTGCTAGGAAGGGTCAGGGGGATGTCCAGACCTGTGTGGCTGTCAGAATAGAGACCTCCATCAAGCCTGAATAATGGGGCATAAAAAGGAAGGAGATGGTTGTGGTTAAAGACACCACAAGCCACCCACAGTTACAGGAAGGTTTGGTTTGCAACTAATATCTGACAATTGATATGCTGTTCCCAAGCCTGTGCTGTAGTTCATTGTTTTCTCTCCCAATATAGTTCTGTTTGCTTTAATACCATGGCTACTATTTAGGAAGTATTGTTCACCAGAAGCATGCATGACCTAATTTAATTTATGACTAAATTGGTTTGTGTGAGCTGTTTGGGTGGTAAATATTAATGGACTTTAACCTCTACATGGAGCACCTACTGCACTGTTTCCTTATTTTAGCACAGCAAAGCCTTGCTAGAGCACTTCAGAACATCCTTCATCTTCTTTCTACATGTAAATTCTCCTTTAGAGTGAAGTTTCACTCTCAGTTCAGCTCCTGATCTCTCTTGCTTTCTAAAATGGCTGATAAAACACTCAAATAGAGGTAAAAGGAGAAGCAAGACCAGCCCTGTATTTAAAATAGAACTTGCTGTCTGACTCAGACCCACAGAGTTCCTACTTGGCTGTTCTTTGGAGACTGCCAGATTCTGGAACCACTTCTGACACTTTCTGTAATCTACATTTGCAAATACATGTAGAAATCTTCCTTGAAAGACTGGAAATAAAATGAGGTCCAATATGAAGTCTCTCATGTTGTGCACTCCAGGCAGCAACCCTTTACAGACTAAAACTTCATCAGCACCTCTATAATGCCTTTTTATTTCTCCAGAGTATTTCACAATTGTAAATGCTGAAAATAGTGCTGAGACACAAGTAGTCTAAAATGAGACAGAAACATTTAACACAGCAATGTTCTGCTACTACTGATATTGCTTCTGCTCCTATTTATTTTGTAATTCTATACAGCCTGCTACTGAGAAACCCTGTGCTGTTTGTCATGTGAACAGGCCTTCTGAAAGCATTTCAAACTAGGACAGAAATGAGAAAATTGAGTGCCCCCCAGAAACATGGACTTGAGAGTATCACACAGGAAGAGCATATTTTGGTTTCTGATATTGTTGCTGCTGGAGTTAGTTGCACTGTGTTTTGTAAAGTGGTGCCTCAGTATTTTTGAATGCTGAAGAAAGGCAGCTTGGCCTATTTTTAAGGGTGGTTTCTCTTTAAATATTCTTTTCTTATGAGGCATTGTTTTAGAGCAAGGAGATTTCTAAATGTGCATTCGTTTAGGGAATATCTAAAGTTGCGTGAGAGATTGCCATAGCTCACACTCTCTTGTAAATCACCATTGAACAGTAGTAACCCAAAGAATGAACTGAAAACATGTCTGGTTTCAATTGTCGGGCCACAGACTTGCCAAAGGCTGTGATTGATTCGGAGACCACCCTTTGGTAGAGCAATGCTCCACTGGCCAGATTACCTTAAAATCTCTGGGCTCGTGTTGTGCTCGTCGTGTTGGGGATTGGCAGCTGCGGTGGGCGCTGGGCTCTGGCTGCCAGCCAGGGGAGCTGGGCTGTGTCCTGGGCAGCGCTGGCTCCCAGGAGAGCCTCTCCATGGAGGGGGAATTTGCTACCTTGACACAGCTTCCTCTGGCCAGGAACATGCTCCTTCCAGGCAGCAGAGAGTGGCTCTGTGTTATCTGCAGACTCCTTTGTGGACCTTTACCAGATTAGTACCGGCTAAAGCCTGGGATCCTGGCATTAGCTATTGGTCTGTTATAGGCAGCATTTAATTTCAAAAAATTATGTTTAAGAATTTTTATTATAGCTTGCCTTTCTTCTCAGGAAGTTTTCTTTTCAGGCAAAATTACCTTCAGGACAGCAAACAGCTCGGTACTCTCTAAGCCTTATTCTAAAATAATGAAATGATGCACGTATTTTCAGCTTTCAACACCAAATACCTCTGGTAATACAGAAACCTTCTTCTATCTCTTTTGTGTGGATGAGTAGTCCTAACTGCTAACCCTCTCTGCCTAACTGAAGATAGAGTACAGATGATATTTCTAAAAGTCACATCTATATTCAAATCTCTTTGCTAGATCACAGCTTGTGTATTGGCTCCACTGATTTCCTAAGCCATACTCTGTCATGGTTAAAAGAAACAAATCCAGAGAGCCCACACCTGATTAGTTTATATCTGAGCCAAGGCTGAAGTGCTCTAAAAGAGGAAAATATGAAGCCCTCAGTGAATGAATCTTGCAGGATGGCACAGAACTGGGTTATATGGTCTCACCCTCTGTGGTGCCCAAAGGAGAGCATAACAAACAGGGTTTAGGGAACTAATGTCAGATTCTTAAAAGCATGTGGATCCTTAAATCTACTATAATACATGGAATCAGGAAATTAAT
The DNA here is from genome assembly GCF_021018805.1 of Prinia subflava. Taxonomy (NCBI): domain Eukaryota; kingdom Metazoa; phylum Chordata; class Aves; order Passeriformes; family Cisticolidae; genus Prinia; species Prinia subflava. The sequence goes on from NC_086261.1 coordinate 10,231,146, forward strand.
TAGACCAAAAATGTAAATATACTTTCCTAATCCACTCAACTATAATAAAGGCCTGGTTTCTCCAACTTAATTCCGAGTTCTCTGAGCTGTGTTCCTGCAGAGGGTTTCTGTCAGGTCACCCATGAACACGTAAATTCAGTTCACTTACAAACCACCAAATGCTCTTGAAAGAATGGTGCCATTCTCCAGGGCACTAATAGATTGTACTGCAGCAAGAACATTCCAAGTTGCTGTGACCCAGCAGACTAATGTTAATGAAAGCTTGTTCAAAATCCATATAAAATCCTTTAACAGACAAAAATCTGGGCTATTAGTCCCAAATAATTGAGGGTTAACTAAATATAACAGAAATGTTTACTGTGGATTTTCAACTGTATGGTCATATTTTAAATTTTAGCTTTACCAAAATTGTGCAAACCTGTCCAGTCCATTTAAAGGATTCTGGATTCTTTTTTTTCTGTATAAGTAAACGTTGTGGCTTCTCAGCAACTCATACTATTTGTTACAACTTCAACTTCAGCAGATTCCTTTCTTTAGAGGCTTCCTGTACAATTCTATCTGACCTTTAGCTAAAGACCAACCTCTCCAGGCTATATATTTTTTTCTAGTTGCTTTGGCAGCTTCTAAAGATACATTTCACTGTAGATTAATGAGCTACACATGGCTGATGGGACTGTTAGAAAATTTACAACCGGAAAAACTCACGGACGCGCAGTTGTGTAGGGGACAGTTTCTAGCACCATTACTCACGTGGAATTGTACCCTTCTCTGTTAGGCATCCTGCTGATTGAACATGATGAGGGTGAAGGTTTCTGGCTCATGATGTATATAAGAAAATGCTGCCAGATGGCTTTAATTTGAGCCAGATTGTGAACCCCCTACTTGAAGTGGGGAACAGTTACTCCACTGGGACTGCTCAAGTTTGCAATCTGGCTTTCTGAAAATAAACCAGGGGACGAGTCATCGCGGGATTCGGTGACACATTTAGCAGACACCTGTTTTGAGATTATGATAACTACTGGGTTAAAGTGATTTTTCCTCCAGAGGAATGATGGCTTTACAAGGCTTTTGCCACTGACCTAGGCTAATCAGTGCCTGTGCCTAACCTGTGGCACAACCCAAAAGCCCCAACCCTCTGCGTATGGGATCTGCCTGGAGCAGCCACGTCTGTTTCTGTGGTATGTCCCAAAATTTCTCCATGACATGGATCAGGGCAAGGCTGAACTAGGCCCCTGGACCCTTAAACTGGAAAGTACTCTGAGGTCTATGAGTTTGAAGGTGTAACTTCTGGTCATGCAGGGCACCTACTGATGCACGGAGAGAGCTCTTTGTACCCCAGAGCTGCCTGACAGAACACTCGAGAGCCCTCACCCACACCAGTGCAGGGAGTGTGGAAACTGCTCCTGCACTCAGATCACCATCAACGCCCAAGGACGGCTGTCCAAGCACCACCCGTGCAATTTGCAGCACAGATTTAGAATTCTCTTCCCAGGGGACAAATCAGAGTTAAACAGCCAAATCCACACAGAAAATGGATCCCTGCTCCTCCCATGGCAATTTCATTCTCAGGTTTAAATGTCAGAATTAGATTAAATTTTTTTATATGAAAAGGAAAAATGGGTTTAAAAAAATACCTCATTTAAGAAGAAAAACATTTCATGGTTAAAGGAATACACTATTTTACAGGAGAATATCCTTTTGTGGTGAAGCTTATAAATACCTAATGTCCCACAATCACCACACACTGTGTGTTCTGTGAAGCACTTGAGTCCAAGCCAAAATTATGGCACAGTGCACCTTAGAAAGTGATAAATATTATTTTTCTAGAGATGTTCAGAAGCCACAAGTGCAATCCATGTGTAAACATTTGCAAGGGAGCTTTAAACTCAGGATTTTGAGTTGACCAAAGAACGACTGCAAGAAGTTCAGAGGGGCTTTACACACCATCTGTACTTCTCCAAACATGGGGAACAAATGGGGAACAGTGGGGAACTGCAGAAATCCTTGAATACTTGCTGTAAAAGGGATGCAAAGTTGCTGTGGGCTTCCAAAGGCCTGGGACTCGACCAAAGCCAGTCCATAGAACGTTCCTTTGAGACGTGGAGTTTTTATCTGGTCATCCTTACACATTGATAAAACTTTGTGTAAGTATACAGTACTGTCACTGCAGGAGCAGAGGAAGGGAAGCTGGACTTAAGGCTAAACTAGTACGTACAGAGCACTTTTAGATCCTTAAACATGAGACACAATGCCAGTACAAAACATTATTTGTAACCATCTCGGGGCATGAAAAGATCCCCTAAATGTTATGGTTTGTTCTTCATGTTGAACAAAGAGATTCAATGACACTCTGAAATTCTCTGCAGAGGTTACTTATTTGACAGTAGGTTTTCTCTCTCTCATGAAGAAGCCAGGCATTGTCATTAAATCAAAGTGGGAAAGTAGAGGGGAAGTAAGAAAAATGTTTTCTTCAAACAGCCTCTGGTGTTCCAAAGCCAATATAACGTGTAATTTGTACAGTGTGTAACAAACCCAGCAGATTTAAAGTCTTTCTGTGTCTGTCTTGTTTCTTTTGCATAGGTTTTACAGAAATGTTACCTGATTTCATATTGTACATGCAAAAAGGCCTTCAGCATAATCCTTTTTAATTGGTCTTATCAAATGAAATCACAGTCATGCCAGTTTAAGAGATTCTGTTCAGCAAACATCTGCAAATGGTATTCAGAGCTACAGTATAAAATTTCCTTTGAGTTTCTTTATGGCTTTTATGTCTAAATTTTTCATCTAGACTTTTTTTTTTTTGAAAAAAAATCAAGATAACCTGTATAAACAACTCAATTTTGCAGAACGGTAGAATTTTGTTTTATAAACTAGGTATAAGGAGTATAAACATCTGTAAGTTAATAGTCTTGCCTTGCTTCATGAAGGGGAGAGTGCAGGGACAGTGTAAGATTTATAGCCTTGCAGTTTCCCAGGAAAATGCTGCAGAGTGCAAGTACATGGTTCATATATTCCTCATGTATAGACAGCACAAAGTTATCAAAACTCTTTCTGTGGAGATAAAGAGCTGCCTTAAGATATCTCATTCCATCCTGGTATCTTCTGGCAGTGTAATTAGACAATAAGATGGTCTCACACTGTCTCATACCAATGGGGTGCAAAACAGAACCTGTTAAAGATTCAGGACCTGGTCCTTGGTCAATATATAAAATTTACAATCACTCCAGATTATTTAAGTGTCAGTATAGGTAGATATGTTACAGATCTATATAAATCCAATGTACACATTCCTGAAACAGTCTTGGGAAGGACTGACAAGGATGTAATTTGACTCCAAAAGAATACAGATACTAATGCTACAGAATGGAAACAAGGAAAAATATTCTATGTAGTTCTTACAGAAAGATTCTGATCTCAATTGGAAACCTGTTATGAAAGCAAATGAATTATTTCATAAATTTTCTATTATTTGCTATTATTAGCAACCCTACTGTATGCATCCAGGATACATTTCATGTGTGACAATGCTCATGATTGTGTGGTGTAATCCTAAACAATAATACAGGGGAAATACTTTAGATTAAATTTAGAATTTAATAAATTGCTCATCTCCACCAATATCTTCCTAAAAGAAAAAGAAACAGTAAAAGTGACTCAGGAAAGAACAAGATGACTTATTGCCCAGTGCCTGTTTTAGGAAGTGATCATGTATTTATCAGTTAAGAACAGAAGCACAAGCGCATCTATGCTGGTCTTAAACACCAGTTAAGTGATCTGCTATTTTCATCATTTAGAAACAGTTCAATCAAAATCAAAGTTTACTCTATTTTAAGTTAAAAGTTAGAATGAAAATATCAATTGATGATGGCATCAATTCTTTCACTTCCCAACCAAGGTTCCAGCCAAGTATTCTGGCAAGACTTGCACTAGTTATTAATGCATAACAATTTTATATAATACAAACATTGTACAGTAAACCCCACCATTTCATATATGCTCACCATCTTGCATGTTTTGACTAAGGATCTGAGAGCGGAGCTCCTCCAGGCTAATTCCCAGGCATTTACAAATTTCCTCTGTGCTGTAAGGCTCAGGATGTAATACCTCCTCGACAATGGTCAGCATTTCCTCTAGGCTAACTCCTAGCTTGGTTTGCACATCATAGAGTCTCAACATTTTTCTCCACTCCAAACCTTTTGACTTTGACAGAAGCTAAAATGAAAAAAAAAAATCAGAAAATATTGTGCTTTCCTGTTTAAAACTATTAGTTGTTTGTAAGTATCTTTAATGCACATTATCTCTTTTCACTTCTTAATTGAGAACCATCAGGACCTACTTTCTATCAGTACAAAGCAGTCAATACTTATATTTATTATTAAAGGTCTGTGAATGACAGATACTCTGCCCTCAAATCAGATACTGTCTGTAAAAGCCCTACTGGCATTATTTGTGTGATATCAGATCAGTGATTTATCCTCTTCCACGGACTTTGTTACTTCAAGCACTTACTAACCTTTTACAATCCCATCTGGACAACTGTTTATACAAGTGCTATGATGTTGTTAACACTAAAAGTCGTTAAAAAGTCTGTTTCCATACTATTAGTATTTGCTCTAACATTTCAGTTTGACATTTCCAATACACTCCTGGAATTTTCTGATGAACATTTGAGATTGTCATTACAACCATTTCTCATAATAGCCTTAAAAATATGAAAGTGGTCATAAGATTTGTGGGGAGAATAACCGTAACCTTTCTCAATCTCTGGAGTTTTAAGTAAAATTTAAGTACCTTCTTTAAATCAAATTTAAAGGAACTTTTGAGCCTTTACAGGAATGGTGCAATATTGGTCTGAATCTCTTCCATTCCTACCTGGTTGCTGTGATATTCATTAGTTATAGATGGATCTGCTTTCCCCACTCCTGGCAATGATACCATGCTTTGTGTATCTTTGTGATGTTTCGGCAGTATTACTTCAATACACCAGAATCCTGAAAGGCAGAATGTCCAACAGGCTTTTCTCTGGAAGGTCGAAATATGTGTTGGTGCTCCCATGTGTCTAATGAAAGTAGCAAAGCAGCTTTCCTCATAAGGTTATATTTCCTCATAAGGAAATATTTTGATGTTATGAATTACAGAGGAATAGTCAGTGGTGACTGATATACCACCTGTAATTTCAACAGATTACAAAGTAAAACAAAGATTAGCAGGTACACACCAATGTCACTTTACTGTGTTTGTAGGCACATGGTGTATCTCCACTGCTGCACCATTTAAATTGCATTTAAAACTTCTAGGTCAAGCTGGAAAGAGTTTAAATTAGTACAGAAAGACCAGGGAATGAAATCCTTTTTCTGTACAAATCAGCATTCAAACATTTTATCAACAAGGCCAAGATTTCACTGAGTGTGTTTTATTCTTTTCAATAAGCTCTGGGTTGGACTAAGATTTATTTGAAATAATTTGTCTTGATTCAGCTAAGTAATTTCATTTTCTAGGTTTAAAAAGTCATGGGATTTACATACGTCTGGAAAGTAGTTGCTTTGTTTTGTGCAAAGTTACAGCATGAAATTTAAGCAGATCTGCTGCCCAGCTATCTGGTGTAGATTCTCACTCTCCCCCAACAGTGCTTTTTATGCAGGGGCTCTTCCAGTTTTGCTTTATTGCAGTATCTAAAAATTAACTAGTTTTGGTGCCATCTAGTGACTTGCTGAGATTTATGTGAAGCTCAGAAGAGCAAAACAAACAAAACCATATAACTTTGTTGCCATTTAAAACAAAATTTGATATGTTCAGTGGTAGAGAAAGAAGCAAAATTGTTTAGTGCCTAGCGCAGAAATCAGCATGAGAGAATTTTTTCTGTAAAAGACTGGTTAAGTCACTTCTGGCCTCCTTTTCAAAGGCTCTGAGTACCTAGAACTCCACAGCCACTATGTAATTTGTATTTTAGCTTACTTACTGATAAGTTAGAATAAAAATTACTGCTTCTTTTTACTTAAATATGTTGTATGTTGGTGCATCCAGATCTTCTTCAAGGTGCTAAAGGAATGGAAACTATTTTCCTCATGCTTTAATCCCAATATTCAGCATCCCCTGGACTTTATTATGAGAAGTTAAACAGAATTTACAGACAATAATATTCTATAAGGCAACAAATTTTTTTCTACTTCCTTTTTAAATAAATAATCCCCTGCAGAAATATGCCACATACATTGTCACATCTGTTCCCATTTCTGTGCTTCAAGGGAGATGCTGTATTCCAGGCAAGCCAACTGTGCTGGGGTTTTACAGGTCAAATGTTCCAAATGGAAACTGACCCCATTGGGCCAGTGCGCACGGCTTTGCTGCAAAGGTCTGTCCTGCTTCTAGCAAAGTTTTCATTCTAACAGCACTGGGAAAAATATTATGGGCAAACAGAAATGGTTTTTGAAAACAATCTAGCTGCAGCAGCTCGAATTGTAATGGACATGGAACAGAAATGGGAAAAAAAATTCCATCTCTTTAATGTACAAAAACGAATCCCAATACTTCTCCCACAGCTGGATATTTTCTTGATGATCTCTGACTAGATGGATTAAAGATATGGACATCAAGCAGCTGGCTCTTAACTGCCAGGATATAGAATCTCTGGGCTTTTTGTTCTTTATTGTTCAACATAGGCACACTGGAGAACTAAATAACTGAGAGGAAAATATACTTGGTAAATGACGAGACAAATATAAATACAAGAAAGTCTGACTAGGAGTAAGTCCAGGAATACTTTCACAGCAACATCACTCCCTTACACATAACATTTCTGTGATGCCATCTGAGCATCTGTGCCCAGGGGCTGACACTGCTGGCCCCACAGCACCCTGAGGAAGAAGCAGGGCCAGGGTGATGTCCCAGCCCCGCTGTCCCCAGCCGTGACAGCTCGCAGCGGTGCGGGACAGCTCAGCTGCCGCGGGACTGCGAGCGCTCGGCAGAACGGAAACGCCTTCAAACTCACTCTGACACAGTGCAGGACAGCACTCAGGGGCTGCTACACGGATAGGGAAAGGGAAAGAAAAAGGCAAAAGAATGATTCTGCAGAGGGAAGGGAAGGAAAATAATCTAAGAAAGATAATTTACCAGGATGATCAAGAACTCACTCTAGGGACAGACTGATACCAAAATGTTCTACGCTAATGTTAGCAGGGATATGTTGTGTTGGCATCTTTACCTACATAGTAAAGCAATATGAAATTCTAGAATTACCTAAAGCAGAAAAGGGGGAAAAAAGCCTATCCTAAGGCACTTACAATGAGAATTTCTTTTAAAGTGTTATTGCAAGGCCCAGCACGTTAGTTCATAGTTCCATTAGCTTAATGGTGCTTAAAAGACTTCCCTGTTTCCACTTACATACCTGCCCTCCTTCACCCCACTGTGACCTCTTCCTAAAGACAATCTTTTCCTGGCTCAATGTATTTTTATAGCGTGTGCAGCTTTCCATCTGGGTAGCATATGTTTAAAAACAGACAGGTGTATGTTGTTAGTCTCCTCAAAATCAAGCATCTGCTAAAAGTACATTTTTAGAGATTGCATCATAGCTAACAGGAATGTAAAAGAAAATATGTTTCCTTACTACCTCTTCAGTTTACTGTACAGGATTAATAATTTAAAGCAATTTAGAAAACTGTGATTCAATTCACGAAGTCTGGTATATGGAACAATAACTTCAAAAGCTCTGACAGTTTAATGCACTTGTTGTACAGTGCCTTTTAGAATAGATTATCTGTGAAAGCTCTCAATTCCTTATGTAAAAAAAAAAAGGAATTTACAAAAGAAGCTCCTCTTAAAAACATATATTTTGTCAATTAGCAATCCCAAATTAGAGATTTATCAGTTAGAACAGATATAACAAACAGACAGGTCCTTCATTTTCTTAATGGCTTAAAAATCTTCTTAATTAACTTCAGTGACAACAGCTTTAACTGAAGTCATTGATGCTATTTTTTTACCATGCCTTAGATACAACTGAAATGCAACTATTCCTTTTATACTTGAGTTTAAAGCCTATTTAAAAAGTCATCTGAAGTTTAGCTTCCCTCTTCAAAAAATATCCCAGCATATTATTTTATAATAAATTTTTTTCAGTGTCTGATCAGATCTTCAACTATTTTTTTAGCAGTAACTAAAATTTGTAAGAAACTATTTTTTATGGAATCATGATGCCAACAGATGTTCAAAGTACTTTTGAATAATGATCAGATATTGGTCTAATGTTCTGTGGCAAGGAGTTCCACGCTGCATTTTTCAAAGCTTTCTTCCTGACTTTGTGACCCACATTCTGTTCTTTTCCACAGCATCCTATGTTGGGTACAACTGCAGTGAACCTTTATCTTACTCTTCATTTACTCTTATCAAGGAAAAATACACTGTCTTCCCATAAAAAACTCAAACCAAACTCTACGTCTACATACTCCTGAACATCCAAAATCCAGAATTAAAGCAGAATTTAGATTTCCCCTGTTCAATTTCCATACATTTTACAGATAATTTCAAACTGTAAGCTGGCAGTACACCTTAAATGTTGGGATTTAATTCAAGCCTGTTTTTAAACTTTACACTGACATACATGCTGCTATTCAGCATTTCTAATATTACTTCCAGGCCTTCAACTACTAGCTTGGATGTTCTCTAAATCCTAGAAAATACACATCTATTGCCATATATACATATAAACATGTGACCATACTGGTTGCTTTCCATTATTTGTCATCATTCACCTTTAATTAGAAACAGTCTATCTTATGTTAATAATGGGAATATTTTTGTTCTGAAAAATAGACTTATTTCCTCCACTGAAATATAATAAAAAATAAATTTAATAGAACTAAATCACATAATCTTCTATATAAGGACACAGTCCTTGCACTTCCATTAAGCTCAGCAGGAGTTCTGTTCCTGCAGATGGAAATGTCTAGTTCTGGAAAGAAAAATTATACTAAGAGTAGCACCTAGCCAGGTGTTAAAGACACAACTGGTCCGAAGTGGAAAAAAGCACATATTTAGATGAAGGTTTCATTAGAGTTTGACATAAGCCATGCATTACCTTTGTAGCCAGCCGACACTCCATTACCCTAATATTGTAATGAGAAGTTGCTGCTTTATTCATTTCAACACAACTGTTAGCAATAACAAACGTTGCTCCACTTGGAAGTCTAACATCAGTTGCCCTCAGTGGACTGAACTCTATCAACTTGGCCTATTGAAAGAAAAATGAATGGTTAGTTTTAATTTACTACTAGCTAACAGTGCACTTAGTTCTATAAATCAAATGCAAATTTGAATGTTTTTTCTCTTGAAAATCCAGAGACAGTTAGGGAAAGAAAACTGACATGAAACAGCAAGAAAAGAGGTTTAACCTCATTGGTCAAGTTACACATACATTTCCAACCTTTCCCTGTAGCTGGATTTTAAAATGTTTCCATTAAGTCTTTGGGTTTTTTCAGCAGTTTACAGAACCCCACCCAACCTATTTTTCTTGCCTGTTTAAGACAACAGATTCACTTTGATCTGCAGAGAAGTACCAGGCCTGGCTGAAGCTAATGTGCGTGCCACTAGAAACAAGGGGCTTTGCATTCCCTGCCCCTTCATCAATGTCCATCTGCCCCTCTGGCTTCTGATTCTGCACTACAGCGAGATTAGGTCACTGAGGTACAGTGTGGTACCAACATTTTAGCACTGATTTCAGGCAGTGATCATACATACAGACAATCAAACCAAGAAATGAAATAAAACTACATGTAAGAATGTAGTTACTGTTTCCTCCTTTCTAACATAAGAGACTGCCTTGCCCCACATATGCTTACACAAGCTGTATAAGATGTTCCCAACATTTGTGACCTTTTCATGGAATAAGTTAGGCATCCATTAATTAAATAATTCAGGATGTAATGTAATCAAGAGATTAAATTCACATCTGGTTTTTCACTGGGATAAGTTGTAAATCATGTGCCCTGCTTTGGCTTCTTAGAATAGACTGTAACTGTGCAAGCAGGGACGTCTTAGGGGTTTTGGCATTGTTCACCCCCAGAGAGTCCCTTGAGCAGCTAGAGTGCTAAATAAACAATGACAAATCCGCTTGTACATTATGTACAGCGTGTGTGTTACTCCCTGCCATTGAGATTCTGGACCCCATCACAGAATTACTATCAAGACAGACTTGCTTACATTTAAATAGACCCTTTAAGATCTGCTACATTAGACCAGAGTGTACCACTAAGCTGGTCTAGTGTCCTGATTCTGACAGTAGCCATAAATGGCTATTTAGGGGGAATATAAAAACAGAACACATACAAAGCAATCTTTTCTTGGGGTATGTTCTTCCAGATTCCCATAAGCAAAGATTACAATGGATATACTTACACTGCAAGAAACATCTGATTATTATGTTAAACGGCTACATATAGTTTAACACTCTATTAGTGTATTGACAAAGGTCTTTTTTGAATCCTTTTTAAACTTCTGTCTTCCACAATGTATGGTATTTCTCAATTTAACAATGAATGCTTTGGAACAAACCCCAAACTTCCTTGTTTGTTTTTTACAAGCTGCTTGCTAATGTCATTGTGTTTCTATTAGTTCTTCAGTTATGAAAAACATTGAATCCTCCATTTACCTTCTCTTTACTTGTTTAGGGAATTAACAAACTTCAAAGTATCACCCTCAAAGCTTTTTGTTTTCCAAGCTGAAAAGTTTGAAATTATTCATTCACTGCTCTTATTAAAAAAAATTGCTTTGATAAACCTGAGTGTCCTTTACTGTACTTGGTTTTTTTTTAAGACGGGAAGCTAGAGGTGCATTCAGCTGCAAGTACACGGAAGCAAGGATATTTTCTGATTTGTTCACTATTTCTTCTCTCATCTGTTCTAATATCTTCTTTGTTTTTTTGGTCGCCACTGCTATATATCTGAAAATATATACTATTTTCTTCCCCTTACATAATCATCTCTGTATATGGCAGGAAAATATGCTGCTTCTTTCTTCCATTATTCATATAGCTGTGTTTTTACAACTAACAGTGTAAACACGAAGGAAAAGTGGAGAGTAGGTACAGATGATGTGAAATTGAAAATACATATGTCTCATGATGGCATTAAATGTTTGGTGTAATTCTAGGAAATAGATTCTTTTTCTGTGTAAGTTGATCCAAGACATGTCATTAAGGAACAAAAGCTGTAGAGATATAATGCCACAATCATAAGGAAATGAAAGGTTGTTATGAAACACTACATTTATTCCAATAAAAGTATTTTATGAGCCTGAGGTTTGAACAGTTGCAGTCCTGTGCACCTTCTGGGACAGCAGATGAACCTCACTGTAAATTCCACTGCAAGCACTCATGCATAACTTGGCAGGTCCTGTTTATCACAGCTAGTTCACCTTCTGTCACCACGTTTAAGACTGCTAAATGCCTTCTACATCAAAATCCAGCCACAGAATTGTCTGGAATTAGCAAAACTGGTGAAAAAAAAGGTCTCCATTGTCTTTGTAACTGAACCTGGCAAAACTTCCTAGAACTGTTTGGTTATAAGAAGCTTCAAGAAAGCATTTTTGTAATAATTATCCCATTTGCACTGAATACAAGGCATGCCGACCATTCACATTTCATTATATGGGGAACATTCTAAGTTCAGCATGAATTAGTCAAATAGTGGAACCTGGTGCTCTTCTAGAGTACATACTTTCCCACATCTTTTCCTGCCTCCTTGCTATTTCTGATTTTCCTCATCATATTCATTCAAACTTGTCATACTCAACTGTACCCAAGTTTGTATGTTTAATTCCTGATTCATTTGTATATCAATGATGCCTATCCTGCTTACTAAGGTATTCCAGTTTCTTACCTTGTTTTTCTTCTAGATACCAATGAAGGTATTTTTTGCTTACATAAATTAATATTACATTGTTAGTTTAGATTACAAAGGTACACATACAGTTCCTTCTTCTGCCAGAAAAGAGATTGACTGGTCCATTCCTCCACCTTCTGTGCCAATATAACGTTCACTCTTTGTGCAAATTTCTGCAAGTTCCACCTGAAAAAATATTAACATGTGAACCTTCAGCCACAGTTAAGGACGACACTTTTATTCTGTTTACATATTAATTAGTGAGAAAACACAGGAAACAATGTCAGAGTTCTGAAACTATTATCTCTTACATGTCAAAAAACATAAGCTGCTATCAACCCGGATGCTACAGGGCCCCTTTTCCCTTTTGTTCTGAAGCGAAAAAGAACCAACTACTGAGCCTCCAGAGGACCCACAACCAAATGCTTTTCAGAGTATCCTTGTTTAGACACTTAACTCTTGTAGCTGTCCTCCTCCCACCTTCCTTGTGCACTTCAAATCCTTCCATCCCAATAGCCAGTGTTTTGTTGATGTCATTAGATGAATCCATCTACATGTGAATCTTAGCTTAGCAAAAAATTGCAAGTTATTACTCCATATTGTTTTAATGTACTGACTCCAGAATCAGAAATTACTCCAAAACTGTTTCTCACTGCAAATATTCAAGTCAATGATGCTTGTCATGTCTCCTTGAGACCCTGTAATCTGTTTATCTGAACTAATTTGTAACTATATGTGATGTGCATTCCTTTGTGACATTTTAGGCATATCTTTGTGCATTCTAATACCTGCAGGTCAGAGGATACTATGGGAGGGTGGAATATCAATGTCATAACTGTCAAAAATAATAATTTACAGTAAAGCTTTCAGCTATCAGGCCAAGTGAAAACAGAACACAAGAGAAACCTTGGAAAATGGTCAAAGAACACAGACTAGTCAAAAAGAAGTGGGTCAAAAGGAAAGTATTTGTGTCCACCTACTACAACCCTTACCAGTTTGTTTGTCTAAGCACAAGGTAACCACAGGGAAGATGGGAAAAGAACTTTAGAGAAGCCACAGGCCGTTCTCCAGTCCAGTGGCAAAGTCAGATTCAGATTCCACAGTAAGGATGCAGCACTGCAGGACTGAAACAAGCTAAGCAGCAAGACAGGGACACTAGCCAGCACACAGCTGTAAAAGGCAGCAGACAGAGGCACTAAATCACGGTGCTGAGAGAGGTATGTGCAGGGTGCCTGCCTGCTTGCTCGCTCAACTCCTGTAATGGCCCCACTGACACAGCTGTAAAATCGGTGCTTACATGAATGTAATCAGGCTGAACTGTTTGCAAATGCACTACCAACCAATTTACTCAGCTCACAATGCCCTTGTGGCCAATAAGCCTTAGAAAGATAAGCAGAAGTTATCAAAAAACATTAACAAAGTTACTGTAAAACTATGCAGAGTGGATCTCTGAATCAAACATGGTAAACGACCTCTTATGAGAACAAGACCATTAGTGAGAGAACATTGAAAATACAATCAGTAAAAATACTCTCCTTTTCAGCACCTTTGTGTATTTTGAAGATGAGCTGAAATAATGTTTCTTTTCTTTTTCTTGAGAAACTATAGCAACTTTCTGTATTTTGGTACTCTTTAACAAAAACCATTTCCCAGGTTCATGAAAATTCATTTTTCCTCCCTGTCCCGTGCCCACTCAAGTCCCATTTCCAGTTTGAACCTCAGGTCTCTTCATCCCATCAACGAAAGTTTAACATCTAATTACCATATCTCCCTGCTCCACTATGAGCTGAAAATAATTTTGAATGAAATGCTAATGTACATAATGATGCCTTTTGCCCATTTAATGCTAAAATACTCAGCATCAGCTCCACAGAAAATAACACTCCACACACAGCAGTCTCTAGGTGCTCACTCCTTTCTACATATGAAGTTGTGCCTATTTACAAACAACTGTTGCTGTGACATGGGAATGCCTGCATGTTTCAGCCAGTTCTGCTGAATCTGCTGTACCTGAGAACACAGCAATATCACATCCCTAAGTTTTGTTGTTACTGGCAGGAGCTTTCAGACTGTTACTCACTGGACGAGAAGATCACGCTGGCAGATGGGCCACGTGTGCTCAAGCAGGAGCTGTGGTGTGCAAACCTGCCCTGCAGTACAGCTCCTGAAGTGCTCAAAACATAAATTCCATTCATGGGCACTGCTACCTGAGGCATTACTTCACCTGCAACTGCCAGAAAAGCTTGGCAAAGTCAGAAATTAGGCACTGCACTCGTCACTTGGTCTGGCTGCATCTCTATCTCCACATACACATCAGCTACCACTGGATTGCCTAAACTGTTTAGATTTTATGAGCCTAGGCTTATTAAACAAGTATCAGTTGAAGTCTTGCAGAGGAGCAGTGTTAACCATCAGGACAGTGCCACTCCCTGTGCCTGTACAAGGTCTGTGACCTGTGCCTGTTGAGCGCCGGGCCTCGCTGGGTCGCGGCTCTCCAGCTGTGTGTGTGCCGGGCACGCAGCGCTGCTCCTGCTTGAGCAACTTCTGTTTTGAAACTTAGCAAGGATTGGCAGGACCACCAAGCAGTAACTGGCAAGGGTTGCAAAAAGCCCTCTCCACAAGACAGCCCAAGGCATCCCTGAAATATTATTTGGTTTCTAATTTAAACGGGCCCTTGCTGACACAGGCTGCCCTTTAATACCAGGATGAGAAGCATGTGAATGGAGAGGAAATTGTCATCTGTATAGAGAGCAGTTTCTACTTACTATTGAGACAAATGGGCAGATGTTTGCCTTTTTGCTAAAACAAGTGAAAGGGCAAAGTTTCACTGGAAACTAATGTGAAGACTAAACTGGAGAGCCTTGTGTATATATTTGATACTTGGAAAAGGATGGTCATATGACTGAAATAGTGAACTGAATTTCAGGAGGTCTGGGCTCAATTTCTAGCTCCACATAAGGTTTCTTGTGAGTCAGGGAAAGTCTCTAATTCATCATGTCTCTATTTCCTCAGTAAAATGAGGAGTATCTTCCCTCTCTTTCTAATTAGTAATTGCTATTTGGGATTCTTACATGATAATGCTATAAATATGTGTGACTTCATTACTAGAAAGTGAAAAAACACACATTTTACTACTCAAGTTCTTAGAGTTTAGGCTTCCACAGAAAACATCTCTAAGGAAAAAGTCTGTGAGAACCATGTAATAAAAGGAAGTAGCTTTTGCCTATGTCAGAGCAATGCCCATTCAACCTGCAACACTCTTTAGGGCAGGGACTGTTTGGTTCATCTGCTATTTATATCTTTTCAGTGCATGTCTGACCTGTAAAAATACAGAGCTTCTTGGATACCTGCACAATTTGGCAACATCTCAAATGTCTGTCTGAACAATACCTGGGCATGGAATGCCTTCCTCTGGATGCACTGCAGTTCCTGCAGAGGAGGAACTCAGAGCATCCTCACAGTCACATTTAGGGGGACTGCACCCAGGCTGCACCACGGCATCACCTGTCAGGCTGCTGGGTTAGAGGGGGCCTCACACTCCTTGGTAGACTTCCAGATACAATTGGTTTGTGTATAAAATAAACAATTTTGAGTTCTGAGTTCTGCAGAAGTTGTAGAACAGACTTTCTCACTGAACTCAGTGAAGGCAGATATTTGTTCCTCATGAAGCACCACGACAAATACAGAGAAGGAATAAACCCCATCTGCACAAAGACTCCACTTGCATCCCACACATCCTGATTCATATGAGAGATCACTTTGAGCTAGCCACAAAATAGCTAATTCTATGCAAAGCTATTCTAATGCAAAGCATTAACATGCTTTTCCATCCCTAAAGCAGTATTTCAAAAATACTAGTAAATCACAATTTAAATCTTCATAGAATTTTACATAGTTTACTTTAAAAGCATTCCTATAAGGCTGCTGTTATCTTCAACTTAGAGACAGCACAGATACTTACATGATTTGTTCAAAGTCATGTGAATCAGTCACAAAGCTGAAATGAGAATTCAAAAACCTCCCTATTTCCAGCATTGTGGCTTATTCAGTAAAGAATACAGTCTCAGGGGAACGCCTGCAGGGTAGATTTAAAATCTTATATATGATGGTAATGAAAAGTGAAACAGAAAAATACTAAAATCATAGTTAAAATGGGTCTGAATACAAAATACAAAAAAATCTACTTAGATAAATTTAAAGTTTTCTTAGCTCACCTATTGTGAGGTCTACATGTTACTGCCCTCTGATTTTCTGTATTACTGTTTCCGGAAGTTGTTCCAACAGGACTAACTAGACCAGGTGAACTGTAACTATCATGCAGCTGGTAAATCCTAAGCTGTCATCTACACTATTAAACAAGCAAAGGGATATATTTAACATAGTAATTCAAAAACCTCAAACATCAGGAGATAATTCCTTTGATCTCACCCCCCTGCAAAAAAACCCCAAAGAACCCAACAACCTAGCCAAGAAGGGAAGTGCATAGAATTCCAGAATATCCTAATGTGGAAGGAACCCCCAAGGATCTTCGAGTCCCTCTCCTGGCCCTGCCCAGGACAAGTCCCAGAATCCCATCATGTGCCTGAGCACAAGTAAGGGTTTGTCAGCTATATAAAATTCATTAAAATACTTCAGTCACTATAAAAATATAGGATATATGAAGATAAAAGCAGCCTCTGTGGATCAGACCAATACCACTTCTAGTCCTGTATCTTGTAACTGAAAGTGGGCTCTTACAATGGACCAGAGGCCAAGTAAAGATCTTATTTCCCCAGGAGTTTATATTTTGATGACTGTAACATGACAGCAGCAGTAACTGGCAGGTAAGTAAAACCTTGAAGTCTCCCTGGTGATCTGTCAAGAAACACTAAATATTGCAGCTTTTGAATATCATCCATGCAAACACTACTTTTATAGCTGTTGGCAAGTAGCCGTGCCAGGTTGGCTGAGCTTCTGTGGGAATGTTTAGAATCAATGAGTTTCATGATATATTAACATTGGGGTTTTTGCTGTTTATCCAATGAAAAAAGATACAACACAATAAATTAGAACCTCCATAATTAAAACAATATAAAGCCACATCACCAGGAGAAGAATCTCAGTACATAGAATTCACTAACAAACAATAAGCACTAAGAAATTTATGTAAATTACTTAAGGAAGCATCCGGTTTAGATGTTAGTTGGAGCACTAGGAAATATCTAAAACTAACAGTTTTCAAAATGTGTTTTTTAGCCTGTTCATTTGCAAAGCTTAATTCTAAACTCTGTCCAGACTGTATGCTACTGCAGAAGGAAACACCCGTTTGTCTAGCAGGCAACTGCCCCCCCGTGCAAACCTAGGCTAGCTTTTGATCTAAGACTCTACTAACTACCCCTGCTTTTTGTTTGAAACAATTTAAGGTTCTCCCTGATAAGGAGCAAGTCAGTCTTGGGTTACGAAGAAAGAAATTACTACCACTAAATCCGTTTTATCTTTGAGTCACAAGATTTCCTATCCAGTATGCAGAAAGGCTAATCTGGGAAATCATATCAGTGGAGATATAATTTACTCTGACAAAGAAAGGTTGTGATTTTTTATTATTAGTTGCCTTATATGTAGTTATTCTAGATGGAGAGATTGCTTATAGTAAGAACTCATCAGTAGCTCTGCGTCATGTTACATTGTTTTGGATTTTAATGGAAAAAGTGATTTTTCAGTAAAATGATACTTTTCACTAATATGTGTTTTTTTCTACTTATGTTTCAATATGAAGCACCTCAAATTCAGGTTTAGATTTACAACTGAGTATTTCTGGTCTTTCAAGTTGAAGAACTGATAAATTATTACCCCATTCAGTTCACTTGATTCTCTGTTGCTTATCATTTATTTTAGTCTCTATCCATGTGATGTTAGTGATAATAAGCATGAAGACCTAAATGTAGAAAGGTATCTAGATATCCTAGAAATAATGAAAGTGAACAGATGATCACTTAATTATAAAAAAATATCCTAGAAGTAGAAACCTAAAGAATTATCTGGGTGAGCACAGATAAGGGAGTTTCACCTTTAGTAGTCCTCCTGCTCACAAAGAGGCCAAGGGCCGACTGCTCTGATTTTCCCTCATGCAATAATGGGTCTGGACAGTGTGTAAACTGTGACAGAATTTGTCCCTATATAACTGTCACTGTTAATATGTTCCAAACCAGTGATCAATCCCTTTCAATCTCACACAGCCCTTCAAAGAAGTGAACTTGTGTAAGAGTAAACCCCTTAAAAGAGTAAGACAATTAGTGAATAGGAGACAGGCAAATATTTGTTAGTAAAACAGAATTAGGGTTGCTTAGTATTTTTTTGGAACGGCTCACCCTACATTACACAGAAACTTGATATACACAAATCCAGAATGACAGCAGCCAAAATCAAGCAATCTTCTCCATAAAATGATAGTATTAAATTACATCTGCCTCAGTGGTTTAATGTAGTTAATTTTGGCCCAAGTTAAGTTTGCTAAATTTTCTACATACTACAGTGCAGTAGTAATTGTAACTAAGCTTAAATAAAAAAAAAAGCAAACCGTTTTCTTCTTGTTTTAAATTTTATTGTTCACAAACAGAAGCTCCATGAAGAAAATGAATTTTTTAATATAAGTTATTTTTAGCATGGTCATTTTCAGTGCTTCAGACTTCTCTTCAGCATTCAAATGTGAGTAACTGGAGTATTTAAATATCAATTCAGTCAAAAGTGCTGTGCATATATTTATTCCCTCTATGGAAATAGAGTAATGGTCCCCCAGTGAACATTCCTTAACATTTCAGCAAGTTAATCTGAAAAGTCAGACTCAGTCTGCTGCTTTCCTTTACAGCAAATAATGTTGGTAATGTAATGGCAAATGTAGTGTAGATTTTCTATTAAATTCTACAGAGTTTGCTCACAATACACAAGACTGAAAATGCAGAAGAAACATTTATAGATAAAAATGAGTGTTTTACAGTTAGAAGGAAACATTCTCCATCATATAACATATTTCAGCTCTAGCTAGACTGTCATTTTTTTCCCAATCTGTGCATGTTTTATATATATGTAGGTAGATATAAAAATAACTTCTGAAATAAAAGGTACTGTATTTCATTTAGTAAGGTATAAAATGATGCCCAAACTTTTGAGGTTATTTTTACCACCAGGGATGCCTTTATTTTTAATATCTCATCTTGACTAGGTTGCTGAAAGTTACCATCTGCTTTCAGTTTGCACATAAAATCCCAATTAGCTGAACTTCATATATGTTTTGCAAGGTAATTATGCTTACTTTTTTCCAGAATGGGAATATATTTGTCAGATAGTATCTGGATGTCCTCATAAGCACAGCAATCTTAGTTTGACTTTGTCTGCCCCCTAACATGCTCAAATAGAAGGTTATCAATTTGGTTGATGAGAGATTATGGCCTTTGATTACCACTGCTCTGAAGCACTCTGTTTCCCCTTGATTACAAACACACAGTCAAGCTTAACAAGAACTCTGTTTTTTCAATGCCACAGGGAGAAAAGAACTTTAGGATTTCTCTGTATTAATAATAGATACTTTAAAATACAGTATCTATGTGCCACTTTTTGTGTAAACAATTTGGTTTCCCGTATAATTAACCTGAGCATGCATCTATCAAAGATTTTTGACAGATCAATAAAATAAATTATAAAAAGAAATGTTTTTTAAAGAAAATAAAGTAAATTGCACTCCAATCCTAAGGAGTATTATCAGCACAAGTTACTCATTTCAAAGTCGCACTATCAGTATGGATACTCACAGGATTTCTTGCCACACAACTATGGATTAATAGTGGTAAAGGGTTCAACTCAAGCACTTCCCTTACTTTATAGAGGCTTCAGAAACAACGTAGAAAGGATTCCAGATGGCCTATCTATTCTCCCACTGAAACCAGTGACACTAGCAGGTATATTAACTGTTGAAATACTATTTAAAAATGTTTAACATCCACACTCAAATTCATCTGAGCCATAGTTTGGAAAAAGTGAAACCAATGGACACTGTGCCATGAGAAATTAGATTTAGGTCCTTTATTTACTCTGTCTGATTTAGCTTTTTCCCAGTCTAGATAAAGCCAAATATGATTCCCCTTCCTATGCTCAACATTTCACATTAAATTAGATAAATCCTATTCACTTTTGATCTCTTCTTCCCAATAAGTATGTGCACAGCTACCCAGCCTTGAGTAACAGAAATAATGTTGCAGTGGCTGAACAGACCTTACTTTCACAAGATCTAACATTTGGATAACAACATTATCATCACATCCTTAAGTACATCTAGTTACTCAGTCCTAAGTGATTTTCTGTGCTCATTAATTCCTACCACGAAACACAAAGCTTAGAGCATTATGAGGGACAGTTAGAGGGACAGCTTGGAGCATTATGATGTTTCCTTTACAAAAAGTATCATCTTCTGATGAAAAGTTATACAAAAGATTGATTTTGTAACAGTGAAATAAAAATCACTTTAAAACCAAGAACTGTTACTGCTGAGCATTGCTGCTGTTTGAGTGATGCCAACCCAGCCTTAGAGTGGTATCCTGTTTGGAGGAGAAAAGTGGATTCTTTTTAAAGATTCTACATTTTCCATCTTGTTATTTGAATGCTATTGCACTGCTGCAACTGGTTAGCACTGCACATCTGGCTGAATTGTCTTAAACTGCTGTTTTCCCTAACTATTGTGTATGTGTATGATGGGTTTTTAAAAAAAATATTGTATGCACACTGAAACAATGCCCTATTGCAGACTGCTACGCACAATTAGTGAGAGCATTTTTTTTCTGATTTTGTTTTCAATGTCAAAAAAAAAGCTATTTTTAAAGTTAGCCACCATGAAATTCTAGCCATGCTTTTACAATGTTTTTTAATTTTGTGGGGTTTTGGCTCTTAATCTCATAGGCCCAAACCTCACACTGGAAGTGTTATCTCATAAAAGCTCTACATTTCAACAACTTTTACTCTACAGCAACTATTTTAAACTTACATTTATCAGGAAAAAGAGCATATAACTAAAATATTCTCATAAAAATAGTTTCACAGAAACAAAACAGATAAATGTTCCATTCAGTAAAAGGTCATTTTTTCATAACTTTGGCTACAGAAGCCCTACGATTCAGCCAAATTTGATTCCAAAGCCAAAAGTTTCCTGTCTTCCTGCTACAAACCATCACACTAAGATTTTGCAAAGTCCATCAGACTAGTGAGGGG
The DNA here is from genome assembly GCF_021018805.1 of Prinia subflava. Taxonomy (NCBI): domain Eukaryota; kingdom Metazoa; phylum Chordata; class Aves; order Passeriformes; family Cisticolidae; genus Prinia; species Prinia subflava. The sequence continues at coordinate 10,252,253 of NC_086261.1, forward strand.
CAATAAGTCAATATTTTCTCATAAAATTACCATCATAACCAAGTATTGTTACTAATAAATACTACAATTTACAACTTTCACAACTATAAAGCATTTGGGAAAAAAAAAACGGATGGGAGGGCTGAAGTGATATTTCTTATTTAAAATAAACACATAAATATCCAGAGCCTTACAAATGCACAGTCCTCGATTGCTTTCTAGTAAGAAAAGATCTGGAAAGCCCCTACTTGTGCTCAGCTAAGAATTTCCCTGCCACGGGGGAGCTCCCTGCTGACACAGAGCCAGGACTGGATCCTGCACAGATCCCATCTGACACCAGCACAGGATGCATTAGGAGCTGGCAAGAAGTGGCCAGAGCACATTTGATACTTCTGAGGACTCACATGCCTGGATTGCTCTAATTTATACCCAGACTAGCCCTGCCTTATACAAGGCAGTTCTGCAAGGCTAAGCATAAATCCAGTGCAACAGAGAGTCTGGATTTAGCTACATGTAAGAAGTCTCTAATGCTAAATCATAAATTAGCCAAAAACTGAATGAGTTTTTACTGTCCTGTAAGATTTGGGGAAACTTAAAGCCTGGACAAAAGCAATCAGTCTTCAGAGCAGTCACCCTCTCTCCTAACCATGACAACCAGGTGCCCTGGGCTACGCAAGCATACAAAATCTTGGATGTGTTCTTAACTGCTCCTATGGTGGCATTGAGAAGTCTCATCTGTACATTAATTGCTCATTTTTCATCACAAGTGCAAAATATCTGGCTGCAGACAGCAGGGTTTCCTGACAAAAATGTGCAATTGTGTCTCTTGTGTTTGTCCAACTGTGTTTCAGGCACAAGCTTAACTTTCAGCACATTTTTCAACTAGCAGGAAGAGGATTGAACAGGATGCATTAGAAGAAGAGACATTCAGTGGAGTCTGTGTCTTCCTTCTGTTCTTCCATAATTTTCTATGAAAATGACAGGAGTTCTGCACCTTTCTTTACAACAAGTCTGGCATCATGCCGGCCGGTACTCCCAAGCCACACTGTATCATTTGTTCTCTGAAGAACACTGCAGAACTGGAATAATGAAAACCTGGCTTCTGGTTTTCCAGATACAGATTTTTACTTACTAGTAAAATTTAGGCTTTCTGACCTCTGTCAGTTTTATGATTGCGCAGATACCCAAGTTCTGAACACGTGCACTCCAGTGATTTTGATCAGTGGTTCCCAAGCTTCACTCTTGAGGTGACCACCACCAGAGACGTTGCTGACCTGTGGTAGGACCATCTGTGCAAAACCAGAAGCTTCTTGTCAGGCCAGGTACACGTTCTGTCACCTCCAACCCTTTAACTGCATCTCATTCATCCAAGAAAGATCCTCAGTTCCATGTTTTCATCCACCACTGCTCTACACAGAGCCTCTCTTACCGTGTTCAGTCCCTTACTGACCTCTGATCACACACCAACACAAGTCGGGGTGACAGCAACTGCTGCCACATCCTCCTACATAAAATGCTTCCCTGCCCCACCAGCCCTGCTCCTTTCTGCCTGAGCCCTGCCTGATGCATTCACTGCTGAGCATTCCTGCAACTGCAGCCTCACAGCGGTCAAGGTCAACAGATCAGCAAAAACCTTCTGTGGATCTGTTCACCTCCTGGCTCAGAAGCGCTTGTTAAAAGCACAGTTAACAGCTGCCATCATCATGTGCCACTTTCAGTTGGCTTTCTACCACAATTTGGGAATGTCTGTCTTAGACAATAGGCACAAATACGTGTAACAGTCACATTTAAATCTGTTCTTTTCTCCTCCTGACAATGTTCTAATTTAAGATCCTAGTTTCACTTAACCAGACATTCTTAATGGAGAAAACTTCGTTCCCATATGGCACCTTCAAGAAGCATGACTCCTCCAGAAATCTGTATTACACAAGCCAAACAGTGCTAACAGTTGTACTGCTAACAGGTCACATACTTGGGGTTTGTTTTTAGACTAATGTTTGTTTAAAAGTGAGGAATACATTTTGGATTGTAAATATGTTCATTCCAAAAAAACTGTGAAGAGAATAAGGAGAGTCAGATGGAAGAATTTTACCTCTACTTTGTGCTGATTACATAATTTATCAAGAAATTGTTCCACAGGCCTCCAACAGATGCTCTGCTGTTAAAGCCATGAAAAGTCATTCAGGGAGAGAGTAAAGGCCTCGGGGGTGTGGACCACATGCTTCAGCACATATATCCTCAGCCCTGGCCTGCAGATAGCACATCTGGTCCAGGCATGGACCTGATGCTTGGCCAAAATACAGGCTTACAATAATGCTCCTTTTTTCAGCTTTAATGTAAGCCTGTTTTCTTGCCAAATTCAAATCCTGCCAAAATTTGGCCAAAGATGTTTGCTCAATTGTGCAATATCTTAAGTTTATATCCAACAACTCTTTGCAAAAACAATTGCATCGTGTTTTTAATGTTTACAGGCATTAACAATATTTAATTTTAAGTAGAATTTTACTGCTGACACTCTTGTGTTTTACAGTAAATTACCTTAGAGAGGGTTTTTCCATTAGCTCTAAGTGTCACGAGTCCTGCACAGCACACCAAAGCACTGGAGCTAGAGAGACCAGAACTTGGAGGGATGGTTCCATCTAGCAGACAATTCATTCCAGTTGGGTTATTAAGACCAAAATGTTCCTAACAATGAAAAAATAAACAATCTCAGTTTCAAGTACAGACAGGCTCAGGCTTGCAATTATCTGATACTTAGAAAGAGAATCCTTCTGCTGAGCTGCTGGAAGCAAGGACCTGCTTCTGGTATCTCCAAAATAAAGCAAAAGCAAAATTTTCATTCTATTCCTTAGGAACAAAGCCAATGGTGGGGCGTCAGCCAAAGGTATGTCTGCAGTTGCTGTACACAAACATATAACCACCCCAAGCAGAACTCAGGATGGGCTGCACGCCCAAGAATTTACCAAGCTTCGTGGGTGGGTTTTGCAGCAACTGGCTCTGCTTTGAGCTGCCGTGGTGACAGTGTGAAGTTACCAATCCTTTCATACCCTACTTTTGTCCTTTTCTCGACAGCTCTTCATTTTAGGCACCACAAAGAACCGAAGGTCCACTTTATGCTTCATTTCCAATGCTGGCATGTGGTATTAGGGAGCCACACGAGGCTGAGGGGAAGCAGTAGCCATGCAGCTGTTTTAAGAGCCAGATGCTCGTGTCCTGAAGCACCCACAGGACTGACACTGGGAAAACCACAATGGCTCTTAAGGAGCTCTGTGCTTTGGGGTCACAAAGACACACCTACCAGCGGGGATGGTCTCTGGCATGCTACTTTTTGAATGAAGTTGAAAATATTCTAACATACATCATAGATATCACAGCTAATACATTTAATCCAGAAGTCATAAATCCTCATGTACATAATCTTTTAATTATTTTTTAGTTTGTCTTTTTATTTAGAATCACTTTTATATAAATTTCTCTCTACTATTAGTTTGAAACATGCAGTACTTATTAAAAAATCATTGACTGTATATGGGGGGTATATGAATAGCCAACTTCTGATGCAATTCGTACGTCAATAAACTACATTACAGTGGCAATAATCAGAAAAAATTACAGTATTTTCATAAAGAAATGTCCTCCTTCAAAAGATGTCTACTACTTCTCCTGAAGCATCTTCAACCATAAATACCAATGGTACAGATCAGCAAACACAAAGAGCCTCCTTTAAATTCTTCTACCATCACTTCAAATTATATTTTGAATTTCCTGTTTCACAAATAAAGGAAATTCATATCTAGAATACTATTGCTGCCCATGCCCCTTCATGAAGAACACTAGACAGGCTTGTTCATAAACAGAAAATGCTTGAGTAACCAGAAACTGATCCACAGTTTCTGGATTGTCTTGAATGTGAATCAGGCTTGCAGACTTATCACGCGATGTTTAAATAGAAAACGTACTTCAGTTTCAAAAATGAAAATGGACTTTGCCAAGTTCTGCAACAGTTCTGTCCCAAAAGGATAGCATGTTCAACTTAATATAAACAGATTATCCCACTGGACCCTCTGAGTACTTGTATTTCAGAGTTTCTTAAGTCTGTAACATTTATGCTTATTTTCTGCCAGTACTAGAGTCTGCAAACCTGCTTTGCAAATTAACCTTCAAGTATGAAAGCTTGTCCTTAGGAAACAAATCTCAGTAGCAGACTGCAAAATAAATAAAGCCAATTGGTCATGCAAGCCTTAATATAAGAAAGGATATATTGTAAAGAAACCTAATCTATATCTCTACAGTCAGTGCAATTTAAATGCTTGTGTTACTGAGCAATATAGAATTGAAATACTCGTGTTACTGCACACATAAGTAATTTATTTGGGTCTATGCATAGGAGCAGGGGGCTGTTCAGGACCTGTGAATGGTAATAAAGTGATTTGTGGCATGGATAGTTCTGAATATTGTATTTTGAAAACTGCAGTGGCAGGTCTGGGGTAGACTTTTCAGCAGTCTGCAGTCCTTATCTATTGGATCATCCTGTGGGGTGACCTAGATGGCCTATCCTGAGACAAACCTCATGTGCTTTAAAAAGCATATTTACCCATAATTTGGGCTGGCTGTGGTGACCTGTTCCTGACCTGCCATCACTGTTACCTGCCATCACTGTTTATCCCCTCTGCCCTTCCAGAAATATCATTTGATTGACATTAAGAAGTCACTTTTTCTCTTTTCCTTTCCTTTTTTTTTTTTTTCCCCTTCAAAGGGCCATGAATTCTGTGAATTCTGGGCCTCCCCTGCAAACAGCAGGTGACATTTCCTGGAGCCTCGATGGTGACCCAAGGCTGCCTGCCAGCAGCACTGGTGACCAGCTCGTGCTTTCACAACATTGGGCTGTCAGGTGAGCCTGGAGAGCTCCCCAGGGGGATCAGCCTCCAGTGGGCAGGCAGGAGAACGTCTGTGTGTCTGTGCTCCTGCCTTTACCGTAAGTGTGCCCCTTCCTGCAGAGCTGCCCTTTAAACTCAGGATATTCTGAAAATCCCATTCAAATTCCAGACCCTGAAAACCAGGATGAGTAATGGTTCTTAATGGATTATTTCTTCTGTATGCTGTTTACTTGACTTTTGCATTTTCTTTTGCCCACTGCATGAGTCAGCTTCACTCAGCTGTTGCACACAAATTATAGGTTTTCAGCTTTAATGGAAGTCTATGTTTTTTAAATGCTTGCATAGAAAGAAAAGGGCTAAGATGTGGTCTTCATGTCCTGAAAGACAAACCTCCAAACCTTTTAAAAGCAGATTTTAATTAAATAATTCCCCTGGAAATTCCTTTTGACTTCAACACGCAGAAATGTCATCCTGCTAATGTTTGATCACGACTTTCCTGAGCAATTATTTGCTATTGTAATTTGTTTTATAGAGATAAAAATAGTGCTCTGAAAATATTTTAAAGCAAACCCACTCATATCTCCTCTTCAAGTTTCAACATAAAAATGCTTAACTGTATGTTAAAAAAGGTATAGAATGTAGGGAAACATTTTGAGGGTAAACAGGTATTCTTGTTGTATTTTACTTATACATTAATTTCATAAATTAAATGGATTTGGCTTACCTGAATACCCTTCAGTCCACACAGGAAGTAGTTATGCCACTGAGGTTTGGCTTTGTTAATCTGAATGTTATTAACACTAGTACTGAAATCCCTGCAAAAACAGAAAAACCTTGAGGCTTCAATTTGCATTAAATTTAGTTTGAAAAAACATGGCTTGTTACTGCCACCTGCTGATGGACAAAACTGGGTTTTGATGGTTTTCAGTACAATGTGTTCTGGCTTGGTTTCTTGTTTGACCATTTCACATATCTTTTTTATTAATCATTTCTAGATGGTTATTGTAGATGAAAGCATAAGAATTATTGATTATATATAAAGAATATATTAAATCCAAAAATTAAGCTGCATCTGACATCCTTAATTAAGGCAGGATGCCTTCCATCATGTATAAGCATGCTATCATGATTTCTTAGAACTGAAAATTTAAATAATTGTTATCTGTCAAATTTTGACTAGAGCCAGATAAACTTCAGGCTTTCTGGTAATTCCTGCTCAGGATTTCACCTTCATTACCTTTGCTCTGAATGGCACTTCACTAAAACAGGCCTAATGCTGCAGAATTATATTATGTATGTTACAAGACAAAAATATTTAGTTTAGATATTATCTGTTTTACCTATGGAGAAAAAGTTATACAAATATAAAGCATCTTTACTATGATATAATTCGCTCATTTTGAGAAGTCAGATATTCTCTCTACACATACTTCTCAATTACAAAGGTGTTTGTGAAGGGGAGGTATCAGGAACTTCAAAAGAATGTAAGTTTTGAACACCTTTTTAGTCCAAATAACATAAAAGGCATCAGATCAGTTGAGATAATTTATGATAAAAAACAAATAGCTGTTTTTTCTAGCAACCTGTTCTCTGTTCTATTTCTACTAAAAGTTAACATGAACTGTCAGAGTGGAAGAGTGCCACAGAACTGTTCCAGTTTACCAGTTCACAAAATAAGAAATAGTGATTCTACAGAGGATTCTGGTTAGTCCTTGTTCACCAAAGGCCTATAGATATGCATTCACCACAGGCATAAATCTACCAGTGTAACAGGCTGGGAGAAAAAGACATACTGTCATCAGTTTTGTTATGTGGTGTAACATTCAAAGTGTTGAAAAATATTTCTTTGTTATGAAATTATGGGCATGTTTTAGCTTTGTTTTTAAGCAACAGTGTCTCAACAAAACCAAGATGCTTAATGCTGTGTTCTGAGATCTTTTTTTGGTTTATGGCTTCAAGTATATGATTTCAAACTGAAACCAGGGCAGATGTAAAAATATACTGTGTGCAATTTAAATTCAAAGGCTATAATTCTACATTTGGTGGAACTGTCCTGAGAAGGCCATTTCAATTGCAATATAATGCAGCAAAGCTTGAACATATTTACCTTTTGACTACTGCTTTACTTAGTGTTCATTTTAACAACTTTTCCTAATCAAAACTATTTTAATTCTGAAGCTATTGTCTCTTGCAGAATGGTTTTGCAACACAGCTTAAGCCCTGGTGGGAGGTTGCTGTGGAGAAAGGGAAGGGTCCCACACACACCTTCCATTTCCCTTCCCTGTTCACCAGTGCTTGTTCCCACTGCTTGCCCCAAGTCAGCTTTAGTGCTGAGTGCATGGCAATTCACTAAAATGACAGAAAATTATCCAAGAAAAAAATGGGGCAATAGTGCACTTTACCTTAAGATCAAACGAGTACCCTACACCTGCTAAAAGGCAGAGGCTGAGGTGATCTTAGAAGCAGGTACAGGGAGACTGAAAGGGGTAAAAGATGCCATTGCCTTTTGGCAGTGACAAACTCTTAATTCAGCCCAGGTATAATGTGAGTACAAACTCCACAAAGTGAAAAATCTCTGAGTATTTATACTGAGCATGGAAGTACAAAATCCTTTCGACTGTCTTAGTCACAGGCAGCAGTTCAGAACATGTTTATAACAAACTGAGTTTTAAGCAGGAATATGTGCTCAAGTATTTCCCACTTTTGACAGTATGTTCCTGACCCTGTGCTGCCACACACTGTGCTTTCAGGAACTAATTTACCAATTAAACCAATGGCTCAATAAAAATGGCTTAAACTAAGCTTTTGCTGATTCTGATTTTTGTAAAATATCCACAAAAGCTTATGTGGATGAGTGACCTGATCTGAACTGCCATGCAACTACACAAGTATCAGTCTGTTACAAAGAGGCAGAAAAACGTGCCTGAAGTTGAAAAGAGAGATTATTTCCCTATGTTCAGCACTTGTGAGACCATAGCTGGAATATTGCATCCAGTTTTGGGGTTTCCCAATACATGAAAGACATTGGCAGGGAGTTCAGCAGAGGGCCAACAAGATTATTTACAAGGATCTTCAAAAGTCCCTTCCAACCTAAATTGGCCTATAATTCTGTGAACAACAGCTGTGGAGGAAGTGGAAGCAAGGAAATACAGATTTTTTTTTAGCAAGTATTGGTGCTAAAGCTGTTGTGCTGTGAAAACACAGCCCCAGGTTCTCCAGAGCAGGGGAGTGTTACCTTACTTTTGCACTAATTGATTACAAAATGTTTCACTCCCTTCTCCAGGAGAAACTGAGCTGCTGCCAGTTATGGGGATTATATCAAGAAAGATGAGATAAAAGAGGGGAAGACAGAATTGCACTTTTAGAAGGATTGAAAAATCAGAGGCTTTACAGAGTAATATGAACAAACAGGTGGGAGACAGCAGCTGCAAAGCTATTGCTGTACTAATACATAACAGCATGGAGTCAGTCTGTGGGATTCCATCTGCTGATATAAATTGTTTTACACAATCAGACTCTGTGTTGCAATGGAAGCCTGTCAGATCTCTGAAAAGGTAAACTGTATTGCAATGCATGAAGAGGTTCATAAAAATTAATGAATAAACAAAGTAATTACGTACAAGTACGAAGAATTGATATTTGCCAGTTGCACAACTTGAGTTTGTACAGGTTCTACTGCAATCAGGATATCTTGTTCTATGGCCATTGGGAGCACAGCATAACCACAGTAGTCTATGTGTTCTCCTAGCAAAGAAACAAAGAAAATACTTTACAATAATTCTTTCTAGCATAGCAGTAACAGGGCTTCTACAGGGCTTCAGTGTTGTTTACTGGATGAGACAATTTCTTACTGTAGTTTCAACTCTTATTACCTAAAGTTTGGGGTATATTTCCTCCATTTCTTATTACTTCACAAAAAGTTTTGCTTTCCTTAGTGATTTTTATCTATTGCACCTGTTTATAAATGTTCATGTTTTAACGCTGGCTCACAAAAATTTTAAACCCGCTCCCCCAGAATGTAGATTATTGTTCAAGATTGAGAACTGTCATACACATACAATTTCTGGACCTTTTTCCAAGAAGATAACTACTACATTTAAATAATCATTAATACAGTTGCACACAACACATAAAGTAAAAATCAAATAGAAAATGTTAGTAGTAAAAATCCTCTCCCTTGGGAATAATTCCCAGTTACCATATGCTATTTAGTCTATATGAGATGTTCACACAACACTGAGCTAAAAATTAACGTCAACTGCACAATAAACTAGTTGACTTTTACAGCTCTGTTTTTCAGGATCCTTATGCTACATCTTCAAATGCATAGGATTATTTTATGAATGCATGCAAGAAACTCAGCTCCAGGGAGAACACAATCCTAACACAGACAGAGAAATCTCAAAAATAAGACTGCTACAGAAATGAAAGTCCTAAACACAAAATAACTGAGACTCTCTAGTCTGCCAGTGAATCACACCCACTGTTTTAAGTTCTGTGGACACATTGCTATGGAATAGTAAAGAAGAGATGATGGCAGAATCATTTCATGCTTTATCATATGCTTTGCTGTGGGGCTGGTTATATTTGGTACTTTTAATTCATTTTAAAAAACCATAAGCTGGCAAGTTTCTCCAATTTTCAAAACCATCACTACTGTCCAGCAATGGTTTTCTCCAAACTCTTGTAGAGTTGTTTATAAAAAGATATTGTAAAATCTACTAAATTATATACTATTTTCCCATTTATCACAAGAAACGTCTCTGAAAAAATAAACTTAAGAACACTATTTTCATTCTATGTTTTAAACTACTAGACTTCCATGATGATGGATGAAGTAAAATAACACAAGGTTATTTTTTCTTTTACCTATTAAGTTGACTCGTCCTGGTGCACGAGCATAAAACTTGGGAGCTGATCCAAACTTTGATATAAACATCTCCTTCAGTTTCTGCAATCTGAAAGACATAGAAACATTTAGAAGGACTGTATTTGCATAAAAGACAGGAAGTTTCAATGCTTCTTGAAGCAAATTCAATTCAGCTTCCTGAGGTATCTAGAGTTTTCTCTGCTACATCAGGAGTGACATTAAGCTCCTTATTTCTGGTCTTCACATAACATTGAAGACTCTACTTAGATCTTGATTTTTATCAATTTTCATATTTGACACTACCCCATCTTTGTATAAATTCATACACAGAGAACTGAAATTCCAAGCCTCAGATTATCCCCATGACTTATGACAGTATTTACTCCACAGGATTCCAGCAAAAGTACTTCAGGTTTTCCATTTAGAGGTGCCTGATGTGCTACTGAAAGTTCAAAGCAAATAAACTTTGTCATACTGCTTTATTTCCTGCAATATTCACCCTGCAATATTTGTCATACTGCTTTATTTCCTGGTAAAGGTACCAGCCTTCTGCCTGATGTTTGCAAAGCTGGAAGACTTTAGTGTGTCATGCAGTAGGAAAACGAGGGCTGAAAACAGATGAAGCCATTATCTCAGTGAAGCTTAGGAAACTTGATAATAATTCATTTTTAAACTACCTTAAAGCAAAATTTTAGTTTACTGACAAAAATCCAGTAACAGGAACCCTGATAAGGTCTCTACATTTAATCTAAATCTAGAACTGGAAGCCTAGTTAATGCAAAGTGGAAGTAAGAAGACTGCAAGGAGAAACAGATGTTAAAAAATTCCACAATTATTTGGTTGGTACATCTTTGTAAAGGCTATGTTACTATTCAGCTATATATACTCAAATGTTCAGATTTTTATAAGTGGAAAGCTACAAAATATGATTTGTTGTGACATTTTTTAACAGGTCTTTCAGTACCTTTCTTTGTGCCTAGGTATAAAGGTGTATTAGGCCTATGATTTCCCCTTCTTATAATCTCCCCTAGTACTGACTGGTACATCACTCTTCCAATTAACAAAAGCAATTTCTGCCATTTCATTGTTCAGTCCCTTCTCTAGATCACATCAATAATATTATAGTCCACGGGGGAATCTGTTGGCAGAATTCTAGGTGTTAACTTTATTCCTTTTTGTGACAGTATTTAGAATGCCGCTTTGTTTCACAGATATTTTTATAGTAGTGTTGGTACCAAGAAACAACAAACAAAGCAGTCATGAGCGCATGTTTATCTGAGTGCTGATTGATCTCTTTTTTTAATGTGGGTTTTACAAGCAGGCCCGATGAAAGGCTATTTACAGCCTTTGGCCTGGATGTTGCAACACGCACATTGCATTTCAAGCACCTACATCAAAAAGAAAATTGTCAGAAGCCTTAAAGCAAAGGCACTCCTCATAACTTCACACTTCCAAGTCTGGAAATGTTGGACTTGTCGTTTCCGTGGGATTTACGGTGCAGTCGTATGCAAGTACGATTTTTAAAGTACAGCGTTTAAAAGCGCCCCTTCTGCGCTGCTACCGCAAGCAGAAAGGTTCGTGTGTGTGCGTTCCAACTGCACACACCGAGAGCAACTCCTGGGCAAGGAGCAGCTGCTGGCACATCCCGCAGCCATTCCAAGGACGGGCCAGCGCTGCTCCAGGGCCTTTTAGATCAAAAAGGACGGGAGAATAATCAGTACTCCCCCAAAACTCTGGGGGAAACATGATGTAGGCGAAATGGTGAATGAATAAACGAATGAATGAATGAACGGTTCCGCCTGCTGCCCCAGCGCCACCCTGCGAGGGGCGTCAGGGCGGGCCGCGCTGCTGTGGGTGGGAGCAGGGGCCGGAGCCTGGCGGGCCCCGCGGGGGCCTTCCCGTTAAGTCTTTCGTCTGTCAGGGGAAAACCACGACGCTCCGAGTCCGCACCTCCTCGCACCTCCGCCCGAGGCATGAGGACGGGCTTACCCAGCCGTCCTCCCACCTCCCCCGGCCGCCCGCTGCCGCCCACCCGCCCCGGGATAAGCGGCGGCGGGGCCGGGGAGCGACCCACCCACCTGGGCTGCTCCACCAGCTGCACCGGGACGGCGCTGGGGCCGTCCCCCGCCATGGCGGCTCCACCGCGGGCCCGGCTGAGGCGGCTCCGGCGGCACCGCGGTCACGGGGCAGGAGAACGCCGCGTCCTTCCGGGCGGCAGCGCCGGCGGCCCGGCCCCGTCCCGCCCCGCCGGCGGTGCTGGGCCCCGGGCACCCCGCGGCCCTGGGGCGGCTCTGCCCCCGCCCGCCACAGCCCAGGTGCGACAGGGAAGCGACGTGCCAAAGAAATGTTTGGGGTTTTCCGGTATTCCTGCCGATGCTCCTGCAGAATGCACGGGCAGTGAAAATAATAAATGGACAGTCGGATCCCTCATGGCGTGGAGGAATGGGTATCTCTGTCCCCATGTCTTTTCTGGTGTGTGGTTCCTCCAGCTCCCCTCCCGACAAGGCAGCCTCGTGGCTCCTGTTACCCTCGGATTAATGGCTGCAGATACTTGCAAGGAACTGAGCATTTCAAAAGTGTTCGCAGGCTCACTCACTCAGTGTTTTGCTGTATGTCTTTGTCCATTTTGGTATCCATCTTATTGTCCCTCACCCTATTCAGGGAACTTTAAGTGCTCAGACTGAAGGAAGCACAATGACAAATTTCACTGTGGGTTTTCTGAGGTAAAACATTTATTTCCCCATTAGTATAGTTACAGAATACAAACACAGCTTTCAAAAGACTTGGCAGTAGCTGTAGTGAAAACAACAACAACAACAAACCCACTGTCAGAAACCATAACAATATAAAATTACCAACAACAAGAAAACCTGGAGACCCAGTAAATATTGCAGATGCATCTGGGTGTCTGTGAGAACCCCAGGCCTTGTGGAGATGGGGAGGCAGAGCTGCTTGGTTACGGTGTTTACTTCACTCAGTTGAAGGCAGCAGCAGAAATTAACATGTAAAAAATTTTATAAAGCCATTGCTTTGCAGGGTCTGTGGATTTAAAGAGTTCAGGCATTTAAAGAGTTCAGTTTAAAACTACTGCTGTGGCATTATGTGCTTATGGTGAATGCAGCCGAGGGAAGTTGTTCAGCAGCACTGAGTAAAGCAAAATGGAGCTGAGCAGTGATGCCAGTCACAGCAACAGGCCGAGCTTTCACGGAATGTGTCAGGTTGGAATGGACTACTGTGGGTAGTCTGGTCCAACCTCCCTGCTCAGGCAGGGTGATCCCAGAGCACACGGACCAGGACTGTGTCCAGACGGTTCTGGAGTATCTCCGGTGAGGGAGCCTCCACAACCTCTCTGGGCAATCTGTCACTTGCACAGTAAAGTTCTTCCTCATGTTCAGGATGGCCTTACTGTGCATCCCTTTCTGCCCATTGCTCCTTATTCTATTGGATGGCACCACAAAGAAGAGCCCGATTCCATCCTCTTGACCCCCACCCTTTACACAGGAGCTCCTCTCAGTTGCCTCTTCTTGAGGCTGAACAGGCCCGGCTCCCTTAAGCCCTTCCTCATGAGAGATATCTCCAGACTCTTGGCCAATTTGTTAGCTCTCCGCTGGACCTGCTCTAGGAGTTCCTTATCTCTTTCGTACTGTACAACTCATAAGTGCACACAGTACTCCAAATGCGGCCTCATCAGGGCTGAGTAGAGGGGCAGGATCCTTCCCTTGACCTTTCCAGAGATGCGCCAGTGCCCAGACTCGCAGCCTCCGTGGGGGATCCGGGCTGGCGGCGCCCACGGCGGACACACGGCAGGCGGCCCCGGCGCCAGCACGGCGCGCTCCGGGCGGCGGCAGCGCCGGCTCGGGGAGGTTCCGGCGTGCAGCGCCCAGGCCCCGCCCGGCCGCCGTTGCCAAGGGCCGGTCGCTACTAGGGGGAGGGAGCCGGCGACGGGGCGGCGCGGATTGGGCTCCGAGCGCCCCGGGCCGGGGGCGGGAGAGGCGCGGGCGGCAGCGGGTTCCGGGCGGAGCGGAGCCACATTGGGCAGCGCCGCGCGGGGTTGTGGGAGAAGGGGCCGTCCCCGCCGCCGCCCCCCGCCCGTCCTCCGGCCAAGATGTCTGACATGGAGGATGATTTCATGTGCGATGATGAGGAGGACTACGATCTGGTAGGGCGCGGGGCGGCGCGGGGGCTCAGCGGTACAGCCGGGGGTGCCGCCGGCGCGGCGCCGCTGCGGGCCGCTGCCGGGGCGGCTCGCCCGCCGCAGCAGCCGCCCCGCCGGGTGCTGCTGCCCCGGCAGGGAGCGCGGACATCCAGGATGAGTTTCCCTCCCGGGGAGGAGGATGCGGGCAGGGGCTGCGAGGGCCGGGTGCTGCTGTCGGAGCAGCCGCTCGGCCGCCTCTCCGCGGGGGAGCAGGCCAGCTCCGGGCCGGGCAGGTGGATAGGCCCGAGCCGGAGCCCCGGCCCCAGGCTGGAGCCCCGGCCCCGGGCTGGCCCCTCGTGTCCCCGCAGGGCTCACGCTGAGGGGAGGGCTCCGGCGCGTTCCTCCTTCCCTCTCTCGTCCTGCCCCGGCCCAAGTGTCGGGCACGAAGTGAAGTGATAAAGTTGCCCGCCCTTCTCCCCACCCGCGGCTGCGAGAGGCCCTTGTGGGCAGATAGTGCTCGTGTGCTGGTGTGAGCACAAACGGAGGAGAAAGCAGGGGGAAGAGAAAGGGGAGTGGGGAGAAATGGCCTCACGGCCGGGTTCTGATCCAACGCGCCGAAGGGTCCACTTATTTCTAACTTTTTGTCTTTATAACCTTTGTACCACTCCGTTTTTGTTTTTAATTGTAAGGTTTGGAGTTTTTCGTGTTACATTTAGTTAAATGTTAACGTCAGGTTTTGTCCTAAGCTTTTTAAGTTTAAAAATTGCTGCTTATCTGATTAATTATAATTATGTTACACTTACGTTATATTGGAGCTTGTGGTCTACTCGTTTGGGTTTAGTTTGGTTTTTTTTGCTTTTCTGAACTTTGATTGGGTTTTTAGAACTAGAGACTTCTTAAAAAAAAGCTGTGTATGATAGAGGCTTGAGAGTCTTATTTCATTCATTTCAGCTAAACCTATATTAACAGTATTGCAGTTTCATGTAAAAACTCCAGACACTTGCCTCTGGAAGACTTGCTTTCTGACACATTATTTGGTAGTCGTTGCCACTTACGAATTCACTTAAAATGTTTACCTGATTTTATTTGGAATAGTTTCTGGGTAGTTTTTGTTAGAAACTGCTTGGAATGGTTGGAGGACATCAGATACAGAATAACAGCATCTACTTTTGGTTTTGAGGGTTTTTTCCATTTAGGTAAGAGTGCTTGTCTGACAAGCAGTGTCATCAAAACTCTGTGAGCTGCTCGTGTCACTATGGTAAAAACTGTTTGTGTTCCCCTTTCAGGCTGTGAATGAATTCACATAATGTAGAGACAGGGTTACTGAAGGAAATACACAGAGACTATGAAAAACATTTTGTTCCAAAGTTAATTTCCATTAATTTTTATTAACATTAGAATTTGTGTCCTGATTTGAAACACTGTGGTGGTTTTTTCCATGTAATACAGTCAGAGGAATATTAAACACAGAATTCACGTTCCATATCCTTCCACAACATGAGAACTGGACATGTAGAGAAATCATTAGAATTACATTTTTCAATCTCTACAGATATGAATAAAAGTGCAGCTCAAACTTACACTGCTTTATGTCAGTTTTCTCTGGGAATAATTGGTCTAGTGCTTTTTCCTGTGTTTTTTCCTTCTGAAGTGTATTATTTCTCATTGGAAAAACCTTCCTGATACATCTTGCTTGTGGCAGATTTCTGCTTTTGACTATAGTTACTTTTACTGGACATTTTCATTCTCATTAATTACCCTTAGCTCAGACCTTTCAAAAATTTTAAAATACTGCTTGTAATAATTAGCAGCATGTTCATTTGGGTTTTTTTCAGTATGTAACTCCCATGTAAGGCATCAACTAATACCCAGATGCTTCAGATTTTTAAAATTTAATTTCAGTTCGTAATTTGTGGGGAAAAAACCCTCAGAATTGAAGAATAAAAATACTCCAGCGAGGTTAGTTTCAGCATTCTGGGACTAACAAACCATGATTGACTGTTGTTTTCAAAAGTGCTTGAGACTGTAATTGTAGTGTGCCACAGAACTGTTTCAGGAAAAGTTAAGGGCCCTGAAGATACTGCCTGATTTCTTCCTTTCATATTGACATCCAGTTAAATTAAGGGAAGACTGTAAGGGGATGCAGGAGTCTCAAGTCGAGCCTAGCAGCTGCTGCAAGAGTCTTTGCAACAAAAGGATGCATACAAGACAGAATACTCATATCAGTGCAGAATTGAAAGTAAAAGAGCACATGTGAGTGCTGTGAGTACTTTTTTAAAGAACTGGAGGAGAGGCAGTGATTACAGAAACAGTCAATGAAAGAAGTAGCTATTTTGTCAAAATATGGTGAAACTAGGTTCAGGTCTCCCAGGGTAGCTGCCATCATAACAATAGCCGTGAAGACTCCCCAAAAAATTAATTTTGTCAGCTTTTATTAGAAGTGATTATGGTGTTCCTCTTCATTGTGCACTTAACCTGCTGATTATGTGGAGCCAGTCAGTTAAATTTCCTTCAGTATGCAAATACTTCACACTTGAACTGAAATGTGAACAGATATTCCAAAGGCCCAGATCTTTCCCAGCTCCACCATGGAATTTTATATAATTAGAGTAATTACTACACTGTTAAACAATTGAAGACTATCCAGGCTTTACTGGATTGTTTCTGTTTAGTTTTTCAGTGGGTAAAAAGTCAAAGTTTTACGTGTAAATGACATCAGCCACTCCTACAGAAGTTGAGTTTATTCACTGGAGTCTTGATATCAGGAAGAAATTCCATTTATATTTGTGGGTGGATGAACCTAGATTCACAATTTGCTAGTAATGTGCTGTGACAGCTTTGATTATAACATGAATTATTCCACTTTATGCTTCAATGAACAGAATAATGTTTACTGGTCATTATGAAAGCCACTCAATTTTAATTTCTAGTTTGGTGCTGCTAGGTGCCTTACATGATTTCAGTACAAGTTTTCACTAGATCCAGCTTGAGAGTGGAGAACGACAAAGAGGGAAGGACCATCGTAAATTCCATTTTTGTTTTCGGTCTGGGACGAAAGACTATATTTGGAATTGACTTGGAGGCTAAACTCAGCCTTCCTCCAGAAATTGATTCTTCCAGGCACAATGACAACACATTGACAGTTGTTGTAGTACATCTACTGGATTTTCTTTTCTTTTAAATAAATAAGGAATCTGTGGTGTTCCTAATAGTCATCTTACTGTGTTCTGAAATTCAACTTTACTTAATCTGAGGAAAGGTTGGACAGATACATTTGCCGAGTAATTGGTCTTTTTACCTTACGGAGTTGTATTGTTTCAGTGGCTTGTAGAAGATCTGTAACAATTCCAATGAACAGCCATCAGTTTGCACCCTGGTGAGATGGCTGCAGGTTCATGAGGATTGGCACAGCTCAAATACAGGGAGCTTCCTTCTGATTACTGAGGATTCCCCATTTCAGGATGTGGTGATATTAGGAAATAGGCAGTCTTACTACTTATTTCAAGCTACGTGAGTTGGCTCTTTCTTTCTTTCCAGCCGAGTGAAATACAGTCCATTGCAAAAGGAATTTCTGTGTGTTATCAAACTTCATAAGCAATCTCATAAGTAGACAGAGACATTGTTCTGTCTTTTATTGTTGGATTTTAATATATACAGTTGAAATTTGGTGTGGATGTTGTCTCCTCTTCCCAATTGCTCGTATTTCACTATTATCATCATTTTATGAAATACGTATATGTGCTGGAGACAAGAACATGGTAATGCTGCAAAAACAAGTATTCACATCTAGGGAAGTACCAAATCAAGCAGCTCCACTTGGCCCTCTTCTCTTTCTTAGTTAAGTTTAATTACAGTAGTATGTGATTTAAAAAAAGTGTGCTTCACAAAGCACGTAGGATGTACTGTTCTCTGAATTCATTATTGTTTCATATTTTCTATGGATTCAGCATGTATTGTGGTATTTTTATGCATTCTCTTCAGACTCATCTTCAAACACAGAATTAATATATTTGAGGCTTATTTTGCTCATTACCATAATGTCTCAGAAGGAAGTGTTGAGGCAAAGAGCCTGAGGATAATTAGTCAGTAAATTCTTTCTATCTAAACATTGATGAGTGTCAGTAAGTTCTGGTTTTGGTTGGATTCTTTGGACAGTTACTTAGGGCTGTGTTCAGAACGGTGCTCTCCAGGGTCTGATAGGCAGTTGGGTGTTAAACAGACGTAAATTAGATCTAAGTTATGCTGAAAACTGGACTTTCAGAAAAGGATACACAGAACTACAGGAGAGCTGCACAACAGAGGTAGAAAGGACTTCTTTGCTGTTCTCTTTACATCGTAATACCAGGTTTTTCTTTCTGCAGTCTCCTGTCTCATTTCTGTGCATTTTCCAACTGAAAAAATAAATAAAACAAAGGCAGAGCACTGTCTTTGATGGAACTCTTGTGACGCCACTGCAAATCGCCGGTTTCACAGACTTCTATTCCTGGTGTCAGCCCTGGTGTGCGCCAGCAGGCACTGGATGACTTGCAGAGTTCGTGGAATGTGGAAAAGAAACCAGGACTCGAAGTGCATGGCTGAGCAGGCTTCTTACACTCTTGTTTTTACTCTCAGGCTTTGCCTCTGTTCTTTTCCTCTTTGCTCTTTTGCATTCCAGTCTGATTGCTTTCTTTATATTCATGTGCCTGGATACCAGCTGGCAAATGCACATAGTGCCTGGTAGCTGCTGCTTGTCCTGGTGCCTGCAGGTCAGGAAGAGCAAGTGCTAAGAAAGTTGTGCTTAGTAGACCTCCTGAATGCCACGGTTATGAAACAAAGTTAGCTGAAGTAATATCAAATTTGTACCAGACTTCTTCTCAGAAACAATTGCACTTCATAAAAAAATAAATTGAGTCATCCAAATGGTTGAAATTTGGTAAAATCACCAGCAATTGACAGTAACAAGTATTTCAATAATGTCCTTTTAAGGTAATTTTATACAGAAGTAGAACTCTTTGTATTGTCTTTTTTTTCTGGAAAGTTGCCTCTATATAGCTACCTTCCTCCTACTGCTTTTTTTAAAAAATATGTGCAAAGTAGGAATTCAGTTGCTGTAGTGGTGGTGAATGATAAACAGAGGAGCACAAGTTCAGGTAATCACTCCAATTTTGATGTAGAACTTAAGGAAGTGCTTCAGGCAAGAGAGGAGTTCAGAAAACTGGTAAAAACAGCAGTTTTCACAAATTATTGTATCTTTGTTTTTGTTCATGTAGAACTTTAGCAGGTCAGTGTACCGCTCTAACAGACAGAATGCCACACATCTGCCTTTAAATGTCACTGATACAGTGTTACGGTCCCCGTGTCCCTGCCCCGCGTTCCGGCCCTGGGCACAGGGCTGTGCTTCGGGACCTGTGATCTCTGGAGGCCACATTGACAAGGCTCCTGCCACAGCTCTGGGAAGGCAGCAAGGAACAGCACAAAGCCCTGGATGCAGCAGGGCTGGGAAGGGCAGCTGGGAGCAGCCAGGGGCGGGGAGGAGCTGCGGGCGCTGGGCGCTGTGAGCGCCCTTCGCTGCCGGGCACACGGCAAAAGGGTGGATGCACTTCTGTGTGTGCTCGCTTCAGAAGCTGAGGCTCAATGTTTTAAAGCTGTTTACTAGATAAAATTTTATGAAAACTTAGTATGTAATGTAATAAAGACTTCTTAGTTAAATTGGTTTCTTGATACTAATTTAACTTTTATTAAAACTATTTGGAAGAATGATGTTCCAGACAGAGTAAACTCCATCAGAGGTTTTATCACTGTTGCCGTTGAGCTATTTCTGTTCCTCCAAAAAGTGATGGGATGGCTTAGGATTGAATATAACAGACTACTTTACAACATGCAGATTTTCAACATAACAATGCCTAAATAGTATCCTGACTTACTTAATTGCATTTTTTCAAACTCTATCAGGGCTTTCTAATTTCTTGAGTAATGATAAAAACTCCATTTGTTTGTTTTGATGATCATCTGAAAAAATAACAATTCAATGGGTTTCAAAGAGCAGTTCTGTGTATTCAGACTGCTCTTTTTTTAATTTGTTCTTATAATGTTGATGTTCATTTGAAAAATATCACCAGAACCTCAGTGTTAAAAATTCTTAGGCCTTTTTTAACATCAGGTAGAGATGGATTATATCATCCAGCTGCTTTTATATCTCAAAGTTCTAATTAAGGATGTTCATCACTATGCAAATTGGTAGGTCTGGATGCTGTAGTGGAGATTTTTAGAGTTACGTACAAACCCTATTTGTAAACCATATATTTCCACCTAATTTGCAGCAAACTTCCTATCCAGAAGGTTTGAGCTGGGGAAGTTGCTCAGGCAGGAACCAGGGGTGTTAAAAATGAGGGTGAAGAACAACTAGGCTTTTACTCTCTGAATTTATTGTTGTAAGAACTTTTCTGTTTTCAGAACTGAGAAGGAAATTAATCTTTTTCTTAATTGGAACTTTGAGAACATAGCTTTATACTTTCCTCCTTTTATACTCTTGGCAGAAGCTTAATGTTCTCACATTTGTATCCTACTGCACTAAGCCATCTCTGCATCAAAAGCAGAGTGCTTGTCCTTCTGAATTTATCAGCACTGGCATAATTAGCATCAGTGCTTGAAATAAGATTCAGTATCTACATGGCTGATTTTTTTTTTAATATTGTCTAAAGATTAATGGCATCAGCTCATACTTAGTTTGAGGTTTTAAAGTTTTCTTCACAGATATTAAGTCTAAATGAGTCTTTTTTAAAGTAAACCACCATACATTTTCTGGAAATAGGAAAGCCTTATCTCCATTACAGCTCTGAGTCCATATCATCATCCTAAGTCTGATGTGAGGCAAATAAGCATCAAGTGAAGAAAAAATGTAGCTGTGAAAACATAAACCAATACCTTTAATACATTTCAACACATTTCCACTGGGGATAAAAAAATAACACTAGACTTAACACTTCTTTAATATGTATTAATATTATGAAAGGATCTTTATGGGATATTAAGTAGCATTGAGAAAAATTATCTGAAAAAAGGCTTCCTGCATGAATCCACATCCAGAATCATTGCCAGAGCTAAGATGAAAGTTCAGATATTTCTGGCTTGAGGCTAACAGGGCACATTGTCTCCTAAAAGGAATTAATTTAGTTTGCTTTCCTTTTATCTTTGCAAATAGACCCTTCTGCCAAAAATATTCCCCATTGTCCAAGTTAAGCATAAACAAGACATCAGCTGATTACACATATCTTAAACACTGTGTTAGTTAATTTTTGGCAGCCTGTGTGTGTAAGGTGCCTGGTATGGCTGCTGCCATCGTGTCTGTGTACCCATAGCTGCTCCACTGGAGTTGGATCAGTAGGATAAGGAGTTTACAAAAACAAGCTAACCAAAATGAGAGCCTGCACAATGAAGTAAGACACTTGCTTCCTGTTTTCTTTGCTGTTTTCAGTATCACATTTTTATAGTTCTGTGGGAATTCAGAAAACAGGTTTGTGGAATTCACAAGACTTTTCATTCCATTCATTCTCACTAATGACTGTACTCTGTTGGGTGAAAAAAAATACTTACCTGGGCAGCTTGCCTACATGTTACAAATAGAAACATTAAAAGGTAGAAGGACAAATGTCTCAAGTACCACATTCAATAAAAATTGGTTTGACTCTGGGCTTCCATAATTAATTTTTGCTTTAGAACTTCAGAAAACTTAAACTTTGAGAGATTGCCTGCAGTGCAGAGAGGAGAGAGCTAATTTAAAGCTTTTGCCTCATCTTTTTTCATTCCTTCCCATGGTTTTGGAGGAGTCCATTAATAATAGGAATATACAGATGAACAAAAGAATAAATGTGCCTGATGAAGTACAGCAAGAGTAAAATCCACACTCAAGGAGGGGACCTGCCTGTGCATTGCTTATGTTGGTGCAAGGGAAAGTCACTCTGACAGCGGTAACTTTGAGATTTCAACAGATTCTATTAAAACAGTTCATCTCCTAATAGCCAAAATCTGTTCAGAGAAGTTAGCTTAAAATGCAGAGGTATGAAGTGGTTTAGAATTGTGTAAGCATCAAATGAAATTATTATTTGAGCTTTGTTAGTGTTTGTAATTTGGGCATGCAGTATTGTCCTTTATCAAAAGAAGATAAAATATGCAGGGGTTTTTCATCAGAAGGAGTCTCAGAGTACTTCTTAAAAAAATTATGTAGTAATTGTTAGAAGTAAATACTTCAGTTTGTTTGACACTAGTAAACATGATGGATAATTATTTGATTAAATTATTGTGCCTATGCTACACCCCAAAATCTTTGGCAGCATTTTTAGCATTTTTTCAATCATCTCCTGCTTCTCAGTGCAGAAGCAGCTGGTGTTACTGTCATTACTCTTTTTTTAAAATTTCCTTAGACAAGGATGAATCGTTGTGGCATAGAAAGGCAGATTATAGAGACTCATGGAAGCATTTGGTCCCCTCCATCGCTGAATCATGGCTTGTGTGGCAGCTCAGCCAGAGTCTGTTCTGTGGCTGGCAAAGCCTGGTGACAGAGTGGCTTTAGGAGCACCCGTGGGCAGCGTGTTCTCTCCCCTCCCAGCAATGACATGTGCTCTTGGGCCTCCGTGCTTAAACTCCAGCACGGGCAGAATTTCAATAATTGATTCTGTACTTGTCATAAAGGTGAAGTTGGTGAGCAATGAGTTCATTAATCTAGAAAGAAATCTGCTGACAGGCAAAGGCTGGTGGATGGCGAGTCTGGCCTGGTAAAGGGAGAGAGAGAATATCATTGTACAGGTCTATACCTGTAACGTGCTCTAAAACCAAATGCTGCCTGTCAATACACAAGCATTCCACACCACTTAGAGTAATAGATCTTCCTATTTACAAATTTCAGCAGATTATGAGATGTTCGGAACCCTTTTTTCTCTCTGATTTTTTTTTTTTCTTAAAATGTAGGAATATTCTGAGGACAGCAATTCTGAACCAAATGTGGATCTGGAAAATCAATACTACAATTCCAAAGCTTTGAAGGAAGATGACCCCAAAGCAGCATTAAGCAGTTTTCAAAAGGTTTTCTGTCTTTATATTCTAACTCTTCTTTTTATATTAATTCACATTTTAAAATATTAGATAACATTTGAGTTATTTTCTGAAATTTAAGAGTAGTATTTAACTTTTAAATTACTAATGTGCTAAGTTTATTATTCAGTATTTTAGTCTCCTGGCTGACTGCCTTTCATGATCATTCTTAGGGATAATACATAGGACATGATATAGTCTTATCACAGATCTGACTTTTTAATTTTCAGGATTTACTAAGTTAAATGAACAGTTCTAAATGTGTTGTCATGCATCAACAATAGAAACCAGATCCGTTTGGGTTTTTTTAAATGAAATGGTGTTTTCCCCAGTGTCTTATGTAACATTATATTTGCTTTGCTATCTGATTCCAAAGCTTTAAATGTATAAGTACTGAGTGACACGGAGTTTCTTTTCTTCATCTCAGTTTTAAATTACTATGAGAAAGCAGTATGGTAGATGCAGCTTTTAAAAGAAAAAAATAGATTTTTGCATCTCTTAGCTCATTTAGAGAGTGTAACAAAATTATATACATTACTTTCAAAAAATAACTCTGTAGCTTTTACTTACAAAACATTTCCTTAACTATGCTACATTAAAACCTAGAAGCGTTTCTCCCTTTTGAAGGAACCATACTAATTTAGAAGAGCTTTTTAACTTAATTTAGTCAAAATTTAGTTGACTCAGTTTTGCAGGAGGTGTTACAACTATTTTTGCATATGTGTTTATGGAGTGGTGTTTAAATTTAGTGTTTGGCATTAAAGTGTTTGCTGTTAGACAACAACAGCAACAACAACAGAAATCATGTTCACCCTCCCTACATCAGCCAAGTTGTGAAAACTGATGAGATACACTCTCAATTTTTCAATAATATAATAGGAAATATATATAATAGGAAAGAATATATAATAGGAAAGAATATATTATATATATATATTAGGAAAGAATAAAATTGAAGAACAGGGCAGAGTCAAACATTACTTTATAAGGAACAAAGAAGGGGGAAGGGCATGCATGGGATATGTGTGTTTTAAACAATTTAAGTTTGAATAAAGCTTTTATAAATATCGTTTTAAAAATTCTTCTTTTTCAGGTTTTGGAGCTCGAAGGCGAAAAGGGAGAATGGGGATTCAAAGCTCTGAAACAGATGATTAAAATAAACTTTAAATTGGTAGGAATTACAGCTATCACTTGGGACTAAATGGCATAAATATGTATTTGATCCAGAGATCTTAAGTTACTATTCTTATTTATGGCTATGAGAACTAAATCTACCAGAACTTGTCTTTTGCAGCCTTTAATGGCTACTACAGATGTGGCAGGGAAATGATGTGGTGTTTGCAAGTCAGAGGCAAAATGGATGCAAAATAACTGCTGCAGTCAGCTGGTGCTCCATGGAAGTGTGAGGCTCAGTCCTTGCTGTGCTCAGGTGTCAGGCCACTGAAAGTGGTCACGTTGTGTGTACTGCACCAGGGCAAAACAGTGAAACATTTACATGCTATGTATGTCACCATTCCAAAGAGCTGTATGGCTAGCTCAGTTTTCTTCACTGAGATAAATATTTTAAATTTGTGTTCTGTTCAGTCCTGAAGTTATTTCTGATTCTGCAGGTTATGAATAAAGTGGTGATATGAAAGTTCTAACAGCAGCCACTACTGCATTGTCTTTCTTTATGCTTTTTTTCCTGTATGTACACTTGCAAGCTATATCAGTTTTAATAATTAAAACTAAAATTATAATGTGATTTTGTTTTTCCTTTTAGACTAACTTCCCTGAAATGATGAATAGGTATAAACAGCTATTGACCTACATACGGAGTGCAGTTACAAGGAATTACTCTGAAAAATCCATCAATTCTATTCTTGATTATATCTCTACTTCTAAGCAGGTTGGATCATCAATTCTTTCATCTTCATAGTTTTCAGTTTTGCATTTTTTAACCATGGGCATTTTTTGTGTTTAGTTTGGGCTTTTTTGATCTTAATAGAGGAATTCTGAGTATTCATTTGCTGTTATATGTAAAAATATATTTCCCACATGTAGTGGATTCTGTTAAAACAGATAAATTTTCATAAACTTGGCCTTTGGCAATATTTACCTGGAAATTCTATCTTAATAAATAAGACCTTTTTTTTAGCATAGCTACACAATGCAAGTGCCCTCTCAAATATAATTTTTAATTAAACAATGGGGCGCTTTTAATTTTGGGGGCAGGGAGGGACTCTTTGCAGCGAAGTGTTGGTGTGAAATGCTGCCTGTGCAGTACACTGTGCAAGGGAGGTCCATGTCCATACACAGCCCAGCTGCTTTTGTGTTGTGTTGTTGTAGAAGCTTTAGAGAGAGCAGGCAGCTCCCCTCACTGACTGCCTGAAAGTAGCACCTTCATCTGGAGGGTCACTGGTCTTTGGTGCTGGGTCCTTGGTCATTGTCACAATCCTTCCTGTCCTGCCACTCTTACAAGTGGAAATTGGATGCTGGGTTACTCCTAAGGTCTAAAGGATTCTCTTAGACTGTCCCTTCTTGGCAGAGATCAGTGTCTCTGGTTTGTAGTTGGGACAGTCTGGAAACCTTAACTTGATGTACAGTCACAGATCTGTTACCCCCAAAGCAACAGGGGCCATGAACAACACTAGTGCACTCTTTGGAGAGCCCTTGTAAAAGGTAACACTCAGCACTTGGATTTCCATTTCAGCTGTTGTATTTTTGGGTTTTATGCAAAGAAACAGTTTGATGTGCTCAAGAGCTTTCTTCCACTCGGCATTACTAGTCCAGAAAGAAGAAGGCATCTTTTCCTTTGACCATTTCCCTCTCTTTGTAAAGCATATTTTCTTTTTGATATGTAAATTATTTTTATTCTTTTAAGTGGGAACAATATTGCCTTTGTTTGTTACACAACATCAGAGTTCTGTTCCTTGGTTATGTAAGATGGGTTTTATAAGGTAGCTTTCATTTTTCACAGATGGGTACAAACCTTAAAATGTGAATACTTTTTAATTATATCTGTTTCATATATTAAAAGACAGTGTACTTAGTTTGCTTGCTTTAGAAACTGTTTGCAGTTTAAATGCAAACACTAAGTAAGATGCAGATACCTTTCTTATTTTGAAGTTCAAGCATGCACTTTTAGTTTGTTCAGATTGACTTTATTAACAGGTACAAATTTGCTGTTTACAATTATAGAATTCTGATTTTTTATGTCAGATGGATTTGCTTCAGGAATTCTATGAAACAACACTTGAAGCTCTGAAAGATGCTAAGAATGATAGATTGTGGTTTAAGACAAACACAAAGGTAAAATATGTAGCTTCCTATTTTTTTGCTTTTTTTTGACACCTTCTGCTAATTGTTTTAAATTATAATTGGGAAGTTCTATTAGACCTCAGTATTTTAACTTTCTTTTCATTACAGCTTGGCAAATTATATTTAGAACGAGAAGAGTATGGAAAGTTACAAAAGATTTTGCGTCAGCTGCATCAGTCATGCCAGGTACCTTTATATTCTAAATCCCTGTGGCTTAGTAAACAACATTGATGCATTAATTTATTTTTTAATACATCTGTTGTTGGCCTTTGAGGCATTTTGCTGAGCTTTAGTACAGAGGGAAGAAATACTGTGCCTCATTTTATTTGTTATCTGCTTGTTAATATGAACAAAAAACACTAAGTGCTTTATTCCTTCCTTAAAGATGAGTTTTAAAAAATTAGTCATGGCTACTGATTGGGTTTCTCTTCAGGTGCAAGGATGAGAATCACATATCAATAATCCATAATGCATAGACATTTATTTTAAAATATAGCAAGGATTACAAGTGAGCTCTGTTCAAAACTGAAAGTACAGTTGTTACTTTCCCATCTGGAAGGGGAAAAATAAATTAGCCATGCAGTCTGCTGGACTCGTTTGTGACTCTTTTCCTCCTCCAGTGTGAAAATAGGTTACAGATATCTGGGAAATGGTTCTGTTAGAGGCAGCAGGAGACTCATGTGTTACCTATATATATGCATTTGTGTCAGTCGTTGTATTTATGTACTAAGAGTGTGGTTTAAGGAAAATGGAATAGAATTAAGGTTAAAGTTTTGAGAAAAACATTTAATTGAAAATACTGATGTTTTAAATAAAGGGCTTCAAAATGTAGTCTGTGGTAAGTTCTTTGAGTACTATGTTTCCTGCTAGTAGTTACATCAGAATTTCAGAGTTTCAGGATATTCTTGTTTTTGACAGGCAATTACTGAGAGTATTTGGTTATCAGTGTTTTACTAGTATAAAACTGAAATTGCTGTTCTCTTAAAATTTCACAGTATTTATTACTTAATCTGTCCTAGACTGATGATGGGGAAGATGATCTAAAAAAAGGTACTCAACTATTGGAAATCTATGCTTTGGAAATTCAAATGTATACAGCACAGAAAAATAACAAAAAACTTAAAGCACTATATGAACAGTCATTGCACATCAAGTCAGCCATTCCTCATCCACTGATCATGGGAGTTATCAGAGGCAAGTTCATCTTGAATTTTTTATTTGTGTTCTGTTGCAGAGATTTGTTAATGAAACTGATAACTAAAGTGTTTTTTTCCAGTTCCAACTATAAAAACAGAAGCTTCTGTAGATTCAGTCTCATAATTTTCTTCTTGAAGGACTTCAGCTCTGCAGTTTTGGTGGCCAAGTACCAAAGACATCTGCAGAGCATAAAAACAAAGGCTTTACAGGACTGCTGGCAGAAGGGACTGCTGTTCCTGCAATCTCTTTTTATAAATTTGTGTCTCCTCTTGCTAAAACTCAGCAGGAACCATCAGGCTTTAGATGTGCTTGGGAATATTATTTATTATCTGCAATAATAGTTGTAGTGGAAACGAGTCGTGTGTGTTGGAAAAAAACAACTTTCTTCAGAACACTGTTATGCCAGACAATCAGGCAGCAATGGGTACTTCAGAAATAAATGGACATAAATAGTATTTCTCATTTATTTTGTGCAGTTTTGCTCAACAGATAGGGAAAATTCCATAAATATACGAAGTCTGTTGCCACTGAAATGGAGATAAATTCTATCTCAGTTTTTGCAGTATTTAAACATAATGGTGACATAATTATTGGCTATGAGGATTAGTGTTCTTTAGGTTTTATGGTGTGGGTTGGGTTTTGTTTTTTCTTCTTGGGAAGGGTCTATTCAAATGGCAGTGCTGTATGCTAGGGCCCTAATGCTTTTTTTTCCTGGTGATTTCAGAGAACCAAATGAAAATGACTTCTGAAAATGTTTCAGTAATCTATTTAGAAATAGCATGGAACTTGAGTATGATTATTGTAGTCAGCAACAAGCACACAGTGTTCCTTTTCATCTGTGCTTTCTTTTCAGAATGTGGAGGCAAAATGCACTTAAGAGAAGGAGAGTTTGAAAAGGCACATACTGATTTTTTTGAAGCATTCAAGAATTATGATGAATCAGGGAGCCCCAGAAGAACCACTTGCTTAAAATATTTGGTCTTAGCAAACATGCTCATGAAGTCTGGAATAAATCCATTTGATTCTCAGGAGGTATTTTTTCATTTTTCCTTCACACTCCCCATCCCACCCCATCCCCTCACCCTTTTCTGAATATATAGAGAAATTACCCAAAGGATGGAAACGAAACCAAAAAAAATTCTAAACTTCCATATTATGCTTTCTGTTCTGTGTAGGCTAAACCATACAAAAATGATCCAGAGATTCTAGCAATGACAAATTTAGTAAGGTAAGATTTTCATTTTTCTGGAGAACAAAAAGATAAAAAGAAAAAAGATCCATTGTTCAAACCTGAAAGGGAATATTTTTAGAAATGGCTTTTTTCTGCACAGTTAACACAGTTATTCATAAATATTGGGCAAATATTTGAGGACTGTTTTTCTTTAGAAACTTCCAATGAGAGACTACAGTATAGATACCATACTATATAGGGTTACAGAAACTGTGTACTTTTGTCACTTTATGGCGTAAAAAAACCTAATTTCTCCCCTTAAATAAAGTTGTCCCATCTTGTACTGCAGCTGGTCTTTTTAGGCTCTGGCTGATGACATAAGAGAAATTGAGTTGAGTGACATCTCACACCAAAGCAAATAGAATAATTTGCTGCATGGATATGTAACGATTTCCTAAATTAGGAATGTGAAACTTAACTCCCAGTGATCTCCTGTATCCTTCAAACACGTGAAAATCAAAAGAAAGCCTCATTACCTCTTCCAGGCAGCTGTGAGAACTTACAGTGTGTGAAGGTCCTTAGGTCAAGGAGGGAGGCAGGTTTTGTACACTGGGTTTTGAACCTCCCCTGCTGTATCCTCTCTGGCCTGCCTCTGCTCCTTTTCCCATCTATTTCCCCCATAAGAAGTTATGTCTGCTCACATTTTGGAGCAGTTGATCCTGTGTTGGACAAACTGCTGTGATATTGCTGTTGTGCTTTACCATTGTATGCGTACAAATTGTTTCTGAAAGTGAGGATATTCATCTATTATTGACATGCTGATGGAATAAATTATTTGGCACTTTATTAAGGGACTATTTCCAGCAATTCTTTCCACTTTAGATGTGTTTTTTTCTAATTCACTGTCATAGTTTCATGTGAATTTGAGGCAGAAGGAACTCCAGATGGCCTTACCCGATCTGATGTTATTCATATTTCTAATTTATACCTTTTATCTTGACATTTGAGTATAACTCCTTCTTAAAATTAATAATGCAATTAAAGCAGTGTTGATAAGAAATATGCAGAAGATAAAATTAATTTCAAAAATTACAATTATGTTTTTATTCCTTCCTATACTCTACACTGGGAGCTTGCATGCTTTACATATGATAAAAAGAGACTTCTGAAATAAACAATAAAATACACTGAACTGAAAATCCTTTTATTATGAAGTAAAATTTACTGTTTTCATGTGATACAGTCCATGTCACTCACATAACTATTTATAAACTGCTCAAGTTCTACCTTAAACTTGACAGGTCTTTTTCTTGGTCTTTTTCTTTCTATTCATTTTAGTAATGGATGAATCTTTTCTGACCAGTTTCAAAACAATTCTAAAACATACAGAATATGAAGGAAAAATAGGTGTTGTTAATAGAATGTTTGATGTTGGTATTAAACAGAAGTTGAAAGTTTTGTTTTGATAGAATGTTTTTCAAGAAAAAGGTCTTTCTTCAGAGACTGCAGCACTTGACGTCTAAGTGATGCTGTGGTGGCATCTTCTTTTTGCAGTGATTTCTCAGATGACAGGATTGACTTGTGAAAGGATATATACACAAATAAGCTATAAATAAAAATCCTAAAAAGTACTATTATGCCAGAATTACTGATGAATAGTGCTGGAAGTCCATATTTCTTTCATCTTCCAGTATTTTCAGCATTGAGTTAAGCTGGACACTGTAGAGACAGCAAGAGCCTTGTAGACTCTTTTTAGCTCATATTTGTGCCATAAAATATGACTTCATGAAGCCAAAATTCATGTGATGATACTTTTCAAAACTGAGTACTTAAGAATAGCTTCTGACAGTACAAAAGTTTTGAAACTAGAGTGCACTTGTGGAACAACTAAATGTTCATACTAAACTTCAGTAAATGCTGTTAAAATAGAAACAGGAGAAAGGTCATTTCTGCTGCATTTCATCTTGAAAGAGTTTTTGCTTATAAAGGTTCTGAACATATATTTTCCCTCAATGCTTAACACGTGGTTTTTTAGAAATTGTAGAACATAATCTTATGAGTCTCTTTAATTTTAAAATTAATAACTCAGTCTCTTGTTTTTTTCTGAAGTGCCTATCAGAATAATGACATCACTGAATTTGAGAAGATTCTGAAAACAAATCACAGCAACATCATGGACGATCCCTTCATAAGGGAGCACATTGAAGGTATTTTGAAGGCTATTGTAATAATTTTTGTTTTCACTCCTTTGTAAGCTCCTTTGCTTTTCTCTTTCCCCCACCTTGGTTTATATTTATTTTTGGCACTAAGAGTTCCTTGTAGTTACCGGTGGATGATTCCTTTACAAGTTGTTTAGAAGTTCATCAGGGCTAACTTGTGTTCATGCATGTGGCATGACTGCAAAGATATGCAGGATTGGTGGAGAAAGTTCTAGAAGAGTGGAAATTGTAAAATACCTATGGTGGTGTTAAGACACTTGAATATTTTGAGTATTGCCTTTGTTTCTTCTTTGCCCATTGGAAGAGTGAAATGAGAGGACCCTCACCTGTAAAGATGGTTTGTATCAGTCTCATCCAGTTTGATGTCTGCTAGTTTATAAAGTTAATTTACTGCTTCAGGTTACAGACAAAATACAAAGACAGTGTAATGAAGGTTACACTAATAAATATGTAAAAAGATGCATGCTTTTAATTTATCCTGTAAACTTGGTTGGAGTCATAGTACCTCTGCTTAATAGAATGGGAACACATTAACACATGCCTTTCTGTTCTGTTAATGTGACAAGATAAAATCACCTCATCCATTTTTCCTATATTTGAGAATTGAAGAGTCTCTTCAGTTGAATATAATTCTGAGTTCTTCACTTGAAAACTATTATTTTCAAGATTGTGGCAGTGCAAGATCATTTAGCTGGATAGTTACATGAAAGAAAAGAGTTAAATCCAGAGACCTGGTTTTCTTATACTTGTTTGTAAAAGAGAACAGGGCAAACAGCAGGGGAAACTAAATATAACCCACTGCTGCTGTTCCATGTGGACTGCTGGTGAGCTGCAGAGTCTTGGAGGGAGACTTGGTGAGATTAGAGCTGGATGCTCATGGAGGAAGGTGTGACAGAACTGGAGAGCAGGAGGAGGAAGCTGAATGAAGGCACTGAAGAGGATTTGAGTGTCACTCCTTATATGCTACTGATGTCTCTCCATTTTCACTCTGGAATGACACACAACATGTTCATGGCTATGTTTACATACTCTGCCTCATTGTTTTAATCTCCATGGTTTATTGAGACACATAATGTGGTGTTCAGATATTTTATTATATAAACAGTCCTTGTTTAAACAGGTAAAAATGGATCTAGGTTTCTCTGTTAGTTTATAATTGTAATTTATGCTTTCATTTTATCCCAACTGTCTTTAATAATGTAAAATAAAACAATGACTGCATCATTTTATCTAAGCAGAATCAGCCTCTCCATGCACACCATTTTATATGACTTCAGTTCCTCATTGTAATGACACCATTAGGCCCTGACTTTTAACTTTAAATGTGAATATTGCCCATGAAATTAAATGCACAGACATTTTAAGTTGCATAGCTTTAAGAATATCCCTTTTCACTTTTGTACAAGGCAAGCATTCCAGCCATAAATTAGGGGGGCAGACATACAGGCAATGATCTCTGATTTATCCAGTTAACTTGAATAAATAATTTTTTTACCAGAGAACATGTTGCTCCATGTTTGAACAGTTTTCAGCTCTGTCTGTCCACCCTCAGAGTTGAATATTGCTTGGATCCCTGGAAAAGGAGGGCCCTTGTTATTTTGTTGGGCTCCCCACTCATTGAATTACTACCTTCAAAGATCATGATTCTCTTATATTCTTCCATATAAAAAGAATAAACATTCCTCTTGTATGAAGAAGTATAGCAGCTTTATTTCAGTACTGTTGTTTTTACAGTGTTTATGTTTCCTTCTCTTGCAGAGCTTTTGCGAAACATCAGAACACAAGTGCTTATAAAATTAATTAAGCCTTACACAAGAATACATATTCCTTTTATTTCTAAGGTATGTGTCAGTAGAGCCTTGCATTTGCTTAAGTAAATGATTAACTGTGAATAAAAGCTTTTAAATAAATACAGTGCTTCCAGAATTAGAACATCTAAAATACACTCTAAACCATAAAGTACTAATGATGCAATGCTGGCAGCTTGGCAGTGCAAAAATGTAAATTTCAAGTGTCATCCAACTGCTTTTTATAATATGTACTATGATACACTTCTAAAATACTCAATTACCATATTCTACTTGGTGTAGAAAATCACATTTCTTAAGAAAAGTATAAAAAGTGAAATTTGTATAATAAAAATGTAATTATGAACATAAATTTTATTAATATAAAATTAATTTTAATACATTTTGTTCATAAGCTATTTTCACATTTTTGTGTTGTACAAGTTGCAGAACTGTGGTAGTAGAACAAACCAAGTATTACCATAGGATCACTGATTTCACTGCCTAATCTGCAAAGAATTCAATAAAAACCCAGTGGTAATATATGACTGTTTCCATCTCCTGGGGGTCTGTGATTCTGCCTGCAACAATTCACAGCATTACAAAATAAGTCATGAAATATTAGGGATGCCTATTTTTTATGCTTAAATTCTCTTTAGAACTCTGTATGCTTTTTTTTAAGCTAGACTTAACAATTGCAGAACTTGCTTGAGCCAGAAATTGCAATTACGTCTCTAAATGGTTTTGAGTGCAGATCCATTCTTTTTTGATAATTATTGTTTTATTTCATTTCCTGGGTTTCTGTGGTTGTGGTTTATTTTGTTGTTGTTTGGTTTGGGTTATTTTTTATCTGTTTGTGTTTTCAGCAAGTCAGTAAAGGAACTCATTTCTGGAGCTTCTAAAATTCTGCTTTTGCCTCTTCAGCTTTTTCTGAGAGGTTTCTGGTCTCTTGATTCTTGCCCATGTGTCCTTTGGGTGGAGGTCTTTTGCTTAATAGATCATTATTGAATTGATATTTATGAACAGTAAGAAACAGAGCTTAAACCAAATTCTGTGTATGAAAATAAAGATTGGAGGGTTTTAATGTTGCAGAACATAGTAGCAGCATAATGAGTTTTCTTTTTGTTTCAGGAGTTAAACATAGATGTAGCTGATGTGGAAAGCTTGCTTGTGCAGTGCATATTGGATAAGTATGTACCTGATTCTTGAGTATTGATCTCTGATTACTTTAAAATAATCAAATTATAGAAGAAGCAACAAAACAATATTTGGGGCATTGTGATAATAATGGTTGATTCTAGAAGTGAAAGGTAATGGTGCTGACTGTGGATTTGCTTGGTTTCTGATCAGTAAAGTATGTTTGAAAGATGGGAGCCAAGAAAATTATACAGGGAGATTGTGTGGTATCTTTTTACTTAAATTCTTAATTACATTATAAATTCCCTGAATTATTATGAAATTATGAAAGTTGTTATTCTTAGTAATTGCTGTTTACACTCATGTATATTTTTGAGTGCATTTTCAAGTTGACAGATTGGTAGTCTGCTCTCTTAACTAGAAAAATTTAACTCCAATTTGTAAAACCTATTTTTCTGGAGGGTAACTTGTTATAACTACTACAAAAATATAATCCATATGTGGGTTTGTATTGTTTGACTTCTCTTCATGTTAATCGCCATTTTTCACAATTCTTTGACTTTCAAGAAGTGTTTGTCATATTGCTTCAGCCTTTGTGTGGGGTCATAGCCAAGCAGATGAAAGATGTATTGCCCAATGAATTAATTAATTTGATTTCCAGTCACGATGACAGCTTAATAGGCAGTACTGCCCAGGACAGTAATGATAAAAGTGTTGAATTCTGAAATGGACTTTGTGCCTCTCTTGTATAAGACCTCTTATTTTACCTCTGATTTTTTTTTTAGCTCCCACTTCCATGTCCATCAGTAATTCATAGTTCTTATTTCTTTACTTCTAGCACTATACATGGCCGAATTGATCAAGTCAACCAGCTCCTAGAACTGGATCACCAGAAGAGAGGGGGTGCACGTTATACTGCGTTAGATAAATGGACCAACCAACTAAATTCACTCAACCAGGCCGTAGTCAGCAAGCTGGCCTAACAGAATCCAAGCTTCTACAAACGTACTTAAGGCAACAGTGCAGTGATGTAAACCTTAAAAGAACTGGGAATGGCAAAACTACTGTCGGTTGGTGTGCCCTGAAATTATTGGAGTTATGGCAGAAGTGCTTTTTTGATCAGCTGGTTTGTGTTTTGCTGCTGCATTTATCCCAAGAAAAAAACAGCTTTAATCTCCAGAAGAAAACCAAAATGCAACGGGATTTATGCTGTATTGACATCTTGCCCTAAACATACAACATCCTAGTAATTTGTCAAGGGGCAATTAATGACCAGAGAGAAGATTTTTGTCATGATTTTAAACACACTGACACGTTACTGTTGGTTAAATTTAAACATGTTTTACCTGCAGAAATTCTCTCACAAAAATAACCTGCAATAACTTGAAATGCATCCCCTTTTGAACACTTCCTTTTCTCATGTATAAATTGAAATGTTTGCTGCATTTTGCAAAATGTCAGTTCTCCAAAAATGTGTCCATATATTTCTGTACCTGCAGTGTAGTAAAGGTTTAGAAGAAACCCCATAATTATAGTGGCATACTGTCACTTAGGTTTCAAGCAGCAAAATAAACAGTGCAGTTCAGAAATTGTACAGTTTGTTTCTTGATGTGCTTTCATTATACTTGAATTTTACTTGTGTTATTTTTAAAAGAAAATAGGTGTTACTTGATCTCATGACATTCGTGAAGGACAGTATGGAGATTCTAAGTGTGAACCCCTTGGTATGTGTGCTGTTGATTTTTCTTTTTTTTCTCCTTGACATAGTGAAACATAAATACTAAAGAGCTGACATTTAGCAGTCTTGCTAACTAACTTGTAGCTTCAAGATGCCAAACTATTATCAGTCCTGTCTAGTTATGTTGGTGGGTATTTGGCATCTCTCAGGGATATGCTTGGTTTTTATTTTGCTCTTTCAAGAGTAGAGATTTTCCCCACAGCTCCATGGGAACAGAGATGCAGACCCTGTGTTCTTTTTGAGCAGATTCAGTGTGACAAAGTGACACTGTGTGCATGGAGTGGGGACCAAGAACAGTGACCTTGGTAATGGAATCTGTGCTGTCCCAAGTGTTGGAGTGTATTGCAATCCCTTCAGAGCTGCTGCTCCCTACCACGGTACAGCCACGTGCCTTTTGTGTCCTGAGATTTTGAGATCATCAGATCATTTTAAGATAAATACCGTGTTGACCACAGCAAATTTTATTCCTGTAGCAGATTAGAGCTGACAGAAAAATTCTCTTGCAGGTCTCAGAAATGTAGTGAAAAAGGTCAAATTTTCCATAAATGCAAGTATTCCAGTTTAAAGCTGAGAGTAGTGTGTGATGGTGCACAAACAGTGCCACACAGAGACATTGAAAAAACAGAAGGAAAAAATTGTATGTAATTAACAACACCTCAAAAATAATGAAAAGCCTAATAAATGATAAATGTCCATCACATACATGCAAGGCAGCGTGGTAAACTCAATGTTCTAGGGCAGGATTTAAATTGGTAACAGGGTATAATTAAATAGGATAAAATTAACTTCAATCTGAGGAATACTTATGTCCCTTAGAAAATTATTTTGCTCTGCAGTTGTCAAAGCAAGTGATTTTTTTTTCCTAGTGTTTACACCATAAAACTTACGTGTACTGTGAGTAGCAGGATGTTGAATCTTGAGTGAGAATTTCTTCTTCACTCATGTATTCTTTTTACCAATAGGTGTTTTTAATTTATCCACTTACTTAAAACAATAGTAAAATTTAAATTTTTAAGCAAAGTTTTTTTTCTTTGTAAAATCTGTATATAACCTTTGACTAAAGCACCTTGTATTTTGTTTCCTTATAATACTGTGATGTGTAATGTAGTTTTTACTTTGAAAATTCCAGTAGTACCTGATGATGTGAACTTCACAACAGTGCAGAGTCATTGGGACCCTTACCTGCAGATCCAGAGACTTTATTTTGGATAGCAAATCTTGTAAGGTTCTTCCTCCCATGGGGACAAGGGATTGTCACAGCTATTTAAGGTTCTCCTTTCCATGGAGATAGGGGACAGTGACAGCTATTTATTTGAGTAGGTTTCCTTTCTCTGCCATTTCCTGCCACCCTTGCTGTGGGAAGGAACAACTCCTCTCTTCTAAAGGAGGGGGGAAAAGAGAACTGTCCATAAGCTTACAAGCACTGAAAATAAAAGTCTTCTTGACTTTGTCTGTTGTACCTGATGTAACCTTTTCCATCCCAGCTATGTCTGCTGGGGAGGCATTTTGACATTTCTGGATTTTTTTCAAGAAGGAAATGGGAATACTGCAGTGAATCTTGTCCATCTAGTTCCCTTGCTTTATCCTTTTGTTCTGAAGGACTAATTGTTGTAGGACTAGTCCTACTATTGAAGGACTGTCAGTCTGAACAATGAGGGCTGGCAATGTTTTTAGAAAAAGGGTCAGTCTACCTCTAAGAAATGGTTGTGTGTTTTGGCATACTTCAGCTCTTACTCGTGTGTACAGTGCCTTAGCATCTGTGCTTTAGGCACATGAGGAAGATTTTTATAATCCCTAAGGGATTCTACCCCTTTTCTGAGTTCTCAGAATTCTTAACCTGGAAGATGAAGATTTTCTCTGGGGAAATCCTGAGGAGCTCTCTTGTCATACAGCTGCAGCAGAAATCACCAATAGCTGCTAAAGCCCACCTGCAGTCCCTGGTAGATCTGGTTCTCATGCAATTTCTGTCTCCTCAGGATAAGTGAACGAGTAATCAAAGGAAGAGGGTGAATGATTTTTTTTTTCAAGAAACACCATTGCACTGCAGGTGGTTTGAGAGGTGCTAAGCAGCCTCACTTCATTCTCAGTCTGCAGTCCAACCATTAAATTTTTGCAATTGTTGTTAATTGTCAGACCCACACTTGTCACAACTTCTTGGGTGTTTGTATACACCTCTTGTTGCTGCTGGTACAAGACAAACTGGCATTTTAGCTAGTTACCATAACACTGTTTGCAAAAGAACATTTTAATGGCTGTTGTAATCTTATGTAAGATTACAACAGTGATTAAGCTGTGTATATATAAACCCTTCTTTTGAGTTGCTGGCAGCTTATGCATTAAAACTGAACAACAGGCAAATCTGGGAGGATGTGGCTGCTAGGTCTGCATTTTAGATTTTTATTATTATTTTTAATTAAACATACTTTGAAGGAATGTGTTCTTTGTGCATCTCAACATCCTAGTCTAAAAGATTGGATTTGAAACAAATTTGATTTCCTTTTTCTTTTAAATAGTCCTGAAAATACATTGAACAACAATAACAAACCCCAGAAAAATGGCAAGGCAGCTGTAAGATACCCAGTAGAATAATAAAATGAAGTTATTTCAGTTTTAGTCTGTAAATAAACTCTGATTTTGTAATTACACAGGAGTTGTCAGCTGTAAAACATTATGTCTGTAATTGAAGATTGTGTTTTCATATTTTTTTCTTTGAGAGATAGTGAATTAATTTGAGTAGAAACTGTATGTATGGAGTAGGGTAAAATGATATCACTTGGGACAGTACCCCTTGCTTTCTCAAAAATACAGCCTAAATACAGAACTACATTTCCATATATAGATGGTAATATGGATTTGAAATATAAAAGTGTAGCTGTGTGCTAAAAATGTATTTTAGAACCAGGTCAGTGAACTAGGTAAACTACATTACAAGCTAGTCAACTATTTAAGTGTTAATTAAGATATTAAGAAAGGATTATCACCATCTTAAATGCCTCTAACTGTGTGGTAAGGTAGATTGCAAACTAGCTGTGATAGAATAATTGCATATGTAGTGCTAAATTTTAGATGTAATATGTGTAATCATTACAGCAAGAGTAAAGGCTGATCCCTTCCTGGCCGTGTCAGAGGAGCTGCACGGCAGTTCTGTGCTGGCTGCCTCTGCTGCCTCTGCAGCTGCTCCTGGTGGGAGTGCTGGGCTCACTGTGGCTCTGCCAGGGGTGATCGCTGTTGGAATCGAGATTCTCAGGTTCCTGGAGCTCCCAGCTCACCTTCCCACTTTGGTTCCAGTTCTGTTCCCTGCTGTGGCTGCCTGTGCAGGACTCCACATGTCACATTGCAGATATGGTTTTATTTGCCAAGATACACTTCATTTTCTGTACTTGTCTTTTTCAGTAATTACGCTGAAGATTTTAGTCCCAGGCCAGTAAAGCTGTCCTTGTGGAGTCTGCTGTGTTCCTGCTGCCTTTCCCATTGCTCACCGTGGCAGCCTCCAGCCCCACTGGTGCTGCTGCAGTCCCTGTTCAGGTGGGGCCTCTGCCTGGAGCTCAGGCACAGTGAGTTACTGAGCAACCCTTATTTCATGCTTCCATGCCAGTGCCCCTGCATATGTTCAGGCTTTCCATGGAAGAAGCTGCCTTGACTTCAGTGAGCCGGCTGTAATCACATCCTTGTGTTTTGTAGGACCTGTACCCACCAGATGTAACCAGAACCCATGGAAGGAAGGGTGTGAGTAATCTAACACTTGTGCTGTTAGATTTGCTTGTAATCTTGTGATTTAAATTCTGAACATTACCAAGTGATTTTCCATATTGCTGAGATACTTTGGTTTAGACTCCCATTTTTTATTTTTGTGCTGACCTAGATTTTCTTCTTAATTTGATCTGTGTGCTCAGGAAGGGTATCTCCACTACCCAGTAGATGCAGCAATAAAGCCAAAAACTTAATAGTAAAATTGCAGTCAGCACCTGCGGAGTTCAACCATCATTTTTACTTATGAACTATTCACTTTGTGTTGCAGCAAAGAAGTAGCAATAATTGATTACCAACTGCCAGGGACAATTGAGTATTCAAAATCAGCTACCAAAAGTGTTCAAATTCAACCATGTGCAGCTACCAAGTGTTTTAAAAACAGGGTTTTTAGATTTTTTTGGATGGCTTCCTTAAGAGAACCGTGACATTGTCAAGTTCTCTTACACAACACTCGATCAAGATGATGTTGTAACCAGATACCTTGGCTTCTTTGTGATAGCTGTGGATAGAGGATCTAACATAACTGGTTCTGAGGGCTTTGGTTTGTTTTTCTTTTTGGTGATAACACAGTTAAATTTTATGGGAGAGTTGAGTTTTTTTCACCTGAGTGGCCACTCAGATCACCCAATATGACTTTCTGTATTATGTATATTGTATAGATTTATGTAGATCTGGTGTCTATTTAATCACTGCCCAATTTAGATCTTGGACATTCCTGTTATTTGAATGTGCATAACAGCCCTTTCAAGTGTGACCTTTCTGTTGGTATGTATCTTGGGGAACAAAAGAAGAATTTCATAATGGACAGCCTTGCCATAATGAGTCATTATTTTTTAAAAACACAGCAACTATCTTAAGCAAATGTCATAATATATATTCCATGGTCAGCATCAACTTGAACAAATTAAGCTTCATTCCATACTGAAACACTGGTGTGCTAATACAAGAAGACGATTGTTCTAGCTGTTTTAGTGGGATTTTTTCACTGTTTTCTGTCCAGTCAGGCAAGTTCTCCCACATTACTTGGACATGAAAAGTGACTAAGTTTGAAATAAATCAACCTAATTTCACACAAATAAGCAAAACACATTCAGCTACTGGGAATGAAATGCATTTTTCTCAGCAGAGATTTGTTGTTTAAGTGAGATGAAGTTTAGGTAGCTTATGTTTCATCATTATTTATCTGTAGATTTCCATCTCATATATAAGTTCATCAATTACTGTTGAAATGCTGTACCATTGCATCAGCTGAAAGCTCTGTGCACAACCAGCTTAATACCCAGTTTTACTTTCGTGACTTCTTGTGTTGAAATAACAAATCTCATTGTGTAAAAGCCCCTGGGAACATAACCTCATAACCTCAAATTAGTCTGTCTTACCACCTTGAAATGGCTTCCCAGTATTATAAACATTTACGTGAGTTCTGCTGACCATTTAATCCTGTCAAGAAAAGCGCTGGGATACAGAAGTGCATATAAAGCATTTACCTGCTGCAGCTTCTCCAGTTCAGGTGAGGTTTCTGTATCAGAGCACTGCAGCAGATCTCCTGTTCTCTTCACTGGTAGTAAAACACTGTCCTCACTAAAGTTAGTAGAAACCTGAAAATTAAATTTAATTGGGATTACAACCTGGCCCACTCTCTTTCCCATATGCTCAATGGGACTTATGATTTTGTGTACTGTGACCTCATGAAAACTTAAATCACAGAACATACGAAATGTTGCAGACATCTCAGCAGAAGTTCCACTCGGATGGTGATCCTGCTGATGTAGATGGAATAGCACAGAAGGCAGCGACAGGCTGCACAATTCTCTGTTCGTGTCATCTGTTTGCAAGATGAGATCTTGCTGTGCAATGCAATGGCCCTCTTCATAAT
Source organism: Prinia subflava (assembly GCF_021018805.1). Lineage (NCBI taxonomy): Eukaryota > Metazoa > Chordata > Aves > Passeriformes > Cisticolidae > Prinia > Prinia subflava. The sequence continues at coordinate 10,293,355 of NC_086261.1, forward strand.
CCCATATGTTACATATGAAGTGTTAATGGTCAAGAGCTACTCCTAAGAAAGTACCAAGGGATTATGTGGGTTTATCCAAGAAGTAAAATTTTTATAAGGCAGGAAAATTGTTACATGGTATCATGAACATAAATGTGGAAAGATTAAATAATTATAAAGTAAAGGTTCCGTTTAGGGTGCTATAGCAAGATTGCTCTGTCAAGACATTCTTGATAGCTTTTACTGCTGTCAAATTCAGATATTCAGATAGAGGCTTTCTTACTTGTTTCATTACAAAGTAAGCCATTTATTCCTCAAAAGAACATCTATCAAGCAGGAACCTGACTCATGCATTAATATGTAATACATATATAATGTATTTCACCTGGAAGTGCTCAAGAGTCTGATCCGGGATCTCTTTTGTGTATTTCTTTCACAAAGGTACTTAGCCTAGTTCTGCCTTTTTTTTTTTTTTTTTTTTTTTCCTTTGCCATGAATCAACCAAGTTGTAAATAAATCATGCCTCATTTCCATTAAACCCGAGGCAGCGGGCCTATTAGCGTAATGAAATGCGGGGACATCCCCTGCGGAACACACGTAGGGATCATGTGTTGTTATGCAGCACCAGCTCCTACATGCGCTTCCCCTTCTGCAGGCTCGGAGAGAACACGGTCTCACGGATTTCGCCGGCGTTACTCACAAGGAACCACATGTTAAAAGCGGGGCAGCAAAATAAAGGAACGTCACACAACCGTGCGAAACCTCTCGTGTCAGAATCTCCCTGCCTTGCTGCCGCCCCAGTCCTGCACACGCAGGACCCGCTCCACAGCCCAGCCCCGCACTCCAGACACTGGTGCGACATTTTTAGAATTCTGCCTCTAAATAAATCACAGCGGGTTTGTTTTTTTTCCCTCGGTGTTCCAGATAATTTCAAGGACACCGTGGGCCTGAGCCTCTCTCGGTGCCGCCCGCGAGCAGACGGGCCCGCAGCGCACCTGCCGCCCTCGCCCGCCGCCGGCGGAACGGGCTCGGGCGGGGGAACATCGCTCCCCGCGTTATTCCCGCGGGTTTCCGCAGCCTCTGTACCACGGCCTCGCTTGTTTTCGAGCAGCCGGAACGCGGCAGGGAACGCCCGCCGTGGGGGGAGCGAAGGCGTTCCCGGCCTGAGCCCGCCCGGCTTCCGTCCCAGCTGGTCCCTCCCCGCCGCCCGTCCCGCCCCGGCCGTGGCGTAGCCGGTCCCGGTTCCCGTGATAACCGCGAGCGGGGCCGGCGCCGCTCCGGGCGTGTGCGAGCGCGGGGGGGAAGCAGCGCCATGGGGGAGGCGGCCCGGGCTCTCTGCCGCCCTCATTAGAGCCGCCGCCCGGCGCAGCTGGAGCCATGGACAAAGCGGACAAGGTGCGAAGGGACCGCGAGCAGCCGCGGCGGAGGGGCGGCGGCTCGGCCGTGAGGGCGGGGAGCGGAGCGGGCCCGGCCGTGTCAGCCCCGGCAGCGGCCCAGCGGCGGGCACGGCACGGCACGGCAGGGCAGGGCGCGGCCTGCGGGGCGGGGGGCGCCGGCACCGGCCGTGAGGGGCCGCCCCGCCCCGGCGGAGAGCGGCCCTCGGGAGGGCAGGCACGGCGTTCTCCGCGCTGGAAGCGGGAGCTCGGTGTGAGTCCGCCGGCGCCGTCCCCTCCCCGGCGGGAGGCGTCAGGCCGCGCCCGGCCCGGCTGTCCGGGGAGCCGAGAACCCGGGAGCGGCTCCCCCGGGAATTCGAAACTCGGTTCTGTTCTTCTCCTCCTGCTCATTCAGGCTTTGTTTCAAGCTTAGGGAAGTATTGCAGTTAGTGACATTTAATTTAAGCCTGCGTGGTCATTAGTAGAGACTTGGTTTCTTGAGAAAGGAACAGGTTTTTTGAGAACTTAGCAACACAGCTGAGGTGTGACTCTTGGCGAAAACCTGTAAATGTCACGGTCGGGTTGAAGTTGTCAGTGATAGGACACAGCTGATGGTCTCATGGCTGAGTGGGTGTAGCTCACTAATTCCACAGGTCGCTACATTTTTTTTCTTCCGTATTAAACATGGTTTTGCGAGGTAATCAGTTTGCATTATTCTTAAGAGCTTTTATAATGTAGGTATGAAGAAACAAGCAGGGATTTAAGATTTTGTGTGATTGTTACATATGTGTAATAAAACATTTCATCATCGGGAGGTAATTCTAAAAGATGTATCTGAAATGAATGATGTCATCTGTTAGAGCCCGATTTTATTTCTAAGCTTCTGTTTCAGCAAAGTGTATTGAAAATTGGTGATTTAAAGCTCTTTGTTTCCTAGTTTTCAGCTTTAGCGTCTCCAGGGGTTCTAATAGTAGGGTTAAGGAATAAAATAACACGGGTTCCTGTAACAAAGTAGATAATGACTAATAATGCACTCTCTAAAGATACCCTACTTTTCATTCTGTATGTATATTGAAGGAAGTTTGTGAGCAGTGTGTCTTATTACAGTATGGCTCCCACTGTGGCTTCTTCCTGGGCTTTCTGGTGTGATAATGATTTTAACTTTTTTTATTATTTTTGTTTGCCTTCATGTAGAAAACCTGATCTTATTTTGTAAAATTTACGTTAGTCCAATATGTAGTACTTCTTACTTTAAAATCTTGAATTTTAGCGTGATGGGGTTTTCTTCTCCTTTGTTTCATCTGTAATTAGTACTGCAGTACACTTGTGAAATATTTATTCCTCGTTGCTTGAGCTCTTCAGTACTGGAGGTTCACACACATCTTTATCAAACCATTCTCTTTTCATCTGTCAAAATAGTTCATGGAAACAGAGTTGTTATGTTATTTACAGTATAAAGTGTTGACTCTGAGTGATTGTCTTAACTAAGTGCAGTATCTCAACTTGAAGGTGTAGTAAGCTCTGAAGCAGGAATTATCTTGTTTATTATGTTTGCAGCATATCTGGTCCTGTTGGTTCCTTATCCCCTAGTAAGGCTTCTAGGCAGACAAATAATTAATACCTGATGAGTTTCTAAAATGATTCAACAATCTTGTTGCCTTTGTCTGCTCATTATACAGTAGCATCTTGATTAGGAGGCTCCTAGATGCTTTGGGTCTGAACCTTTTGTGCTGGAAGAGCTGAATGTAATCATTGTTACCAGTGTAAGTGTTTGGTAAGGTTGCATCAGTTTTGGGAGCCATTTCATGTTTTCTTTATTTGGCCTTCTTTCTGTGCCTGTATGACATCTGATAAAGGAATATTAAAGCCTACAAATGTGTGTTAGCAGTACTCATTCTCTCCTTCCTCTCCCTCAGAGCTGTCTCTCAGGTGCAGTGTAGTAACTGTGCTTGTAGGAGTAACTGCTGTGGAATTAAGGGCATGAGCAGCTGGGACTGTTGTATGGTGTTAGTGTGGTATTTCAAGAGTAAAGGAAGATCACAAAAGTTTTTGATGGCTAAGCAGAGTTTTGTGGTGTTGGTTTAGTGAATCAGTATGAGATTTCTTTTTGCAAGATCGTTTGGACACCTACTTGATAAAAAAGATATTTCTTTTGGGTTGCCTTTAAGGTTTCTGTTACCTAAATTCCGATACAACTTGTTATAGTATGCACAGTGATATTTTGGCAGCTGACATAGATGAAAACAGAATAAAGCTGCTTAAAGCTTTATTTATCACTTTATGATAGGAGTGGTTGTGATTTTTGTAGTGGGTATGTAAGTTTACTTCTGTCTACACCAGAACAAAATTGTTCCCATTAAAAAGTGTATGGGTCTCAGCAGTGAAGTGTAGGTTGTTTTGCTACAAGAGAGAAAACTCAGCAGGATGACCTCTGATTTGTTCTTTTTGTTTAAGCAGAATATAATAGAAAACCAAAGAGAAACAACTTCCTCTTCCAAAGGTACTGCTGTGCTTTGACTTTTCTCAGTCTTATACTTTGTCTTGCCCTGTGACTAAGACAGTTGGTTCCTTTACTACAGTTGAGAAATCAGGTGAAGTTGCAAAATCAGTGACCTGTGTTTTGTTAGTATTGCTTAAAGACAGCCTGTTCTGCTTGCCTTTGCTATTCTTGACCACTCAACAGGTGGCTTGATAATATGGTTGCCATGGAAGTAGATCTAGATCAATGTTTTGTGCTCTTTTATCCTGTCCAGTTTCCTTCAGTGTTTCTTACCCATAGCAGATTTTTCACCTGAGGCAAGCTGGAAAATGTCTGGTTTCCTGTACGGTTTGCATGTTGCTTTCTTTGGAGTCTTGAAAGTGCAGAACAGTTTTGGATTTTATGAGTTTAGTATTGTCTTATTTTTAGAATATGTTCTCTGGTGAATTTAAATGTTATTGGTGTGATTGCATTGATATCTTAACTGTCTGAGCACAAAATTATTTATCATTGACTAGTTTGCGGAGATCAGGAAACTGCTTTGCATGAGTAGTTTGGATTAATCCTTTTAGTACACTGTTTACAAAGCACTGAAATATTACTACTTCATTTGGACAACATGACTTTAGAAGTTTGTTCTGTTAAGCACTAAGTAAAGTAGGTGAGTGAAGAGGATCTTTTTGGTAGTTTTTTTTTGGTTTTGGCCAAGCTTTGTGTAAGTGTAAACATTATATTTTAATTTCCCCCCTTTTTTTCTTATAATATTCTGGCTTTGGGTTTAAACATGCCAACTTGTCATGTTGTGCCACTTGCTTGTTTTCTATATATAGGTAAAAATGTTAAATATTTAGCCTTGTTATGTTCTGATCATTATACTTAATCCTTTGAAAGGGAAGAGAATTATGCATGATTCCTTTTTTATGAGCTGAGGTAAAAGGGAAAGACTCATTTCATAGTGTATTTGCTTTAAGTGTTGTGTTGAAATGACTATGTTAAATGTAAATAGGGAAGGTTAAATTTTGTGCGCTGGTGTTTCCAGTTGGACTGCATATTTACCATTCCCGAGGTATCTGCCATTTAGCAGCAACTAATTATAGAAACAATGACTTCCATATTTGTAAAGTTTATCTTAAAATAGATGAACTGTGACTTGCCTTACTACTAACACAGCGTTTAAATTATGAAATCCAGAATTCAGAAACAGGATTGTTTTTCTTAAAAGAAAACCCAAAAGTTTTAGCTATGTTTTTATTTTACTTTGGGATGAGACTTCTTGTTTCCATACTTTGAGACAATAAAACAGCTGATTTTATTATAGCCCTCTGAGATGTGGCATCTGTGTCTATTTTCTCACCCTGTAAATGGTGAGATTGAAATCTAAGCATTCTCCTCTGAGAGCAGGATGACAGAGATCCTATTTAATGGAAAATACTGAATGACATTAGGCTACAATGAACAAAAACTTTGCTAAGATTAAACGTACAGTGCTATAACTATAGGACAAAGTTTACCAGTCTGTTCCTGCTTGTGTCATCTTCTGTCTTTGCAGCTGTTGATGACTACAGTAGCTTTTATACAGGAAACAAAGGAGCTCTTCAGTATATATGCTGTCTTGAAAGACTTGTAATTGTTGGACTGAAATATGTAATGAGCTACTGCAAAACGTTTTGTAAATTGAAACTAGGGGTATCTACAAAAGAGGCTTCTGTCTAAATCTTGGTTTCCTTGGAAGGGATGTGTTTCCATTAATAGGCAGCTGATTGAAGATCTGATGTTTCAGCATGACTTAGATTTATATTTAGAATTGAGTTTGGTTATCAAAGGTTGATTTCAAGAAAGCTTTGTTTGGTTTTGTGATATGAAAGGTTGAATAAACATGACAAAGTTGCAGTCAAAATAAGTTCAATCTCGCAATATTTTCAGTGTTTGCTTTTAGATGGCCTGATCAAACCACATTGTGTTTTGTATTGAGGTCTGACCTGCATTTACTGATGGGGTGGCAAAGGGCTAATTTGCTTTAGAGGATGCGGACTAGAATAAATCTCAATACTGTGAGAGCAATTAAAGCATAAGCTTGTATCACAAGAGCTCTGTTGTAAGGATTAGGGAAAGTGTAGCAGCCTTCTTCCAAATCTTTTAGTGTTTGACAAATCTTTCTTGTCTGTGGTTACAAACCAGTGGCATGATCTGTCCTGTTCGTGTGCACTTGGCACTCCATTTGTACTGTGTGGGTGAAATCTCTGAGGAATTGTGTTCACATATATTTGCATGCACTTAGTTTTATGCATTTTCTTGTTTGCTTCTGAAACAAAAAGGGGCTTGTCTTGTGTTCTGGAGTTTATTCCATTTGTTATTGGTTGTGTTTTCCACTGAGTCTTAAGCATATCAGTATTGAAAAAACCAAACCCACCACCAGACTGCTTCTTTGGCATTGTTGTTTCTGTAGCTCACTAAAGGAGCCTTTCCTATTAGAAGAAATAACAAGTTCCAGTAGGAGATACCTTCTGCTTGCCCAGTGCAATGAGAAATTTGCAGCACCTTTACTTGACAGTAAATTGATTGAATTTTTTTTTCTTGTTTCAGTTTTTCTCCTTACACTATGAAGGGAGAAGCCATTTATCAAAAAGAGGAGTTACTTTGCTGTCTGTCTTCACCAACATTTCCTCCTAGCTGAGAAATCTGTTGTCCTAAAAAGATCTGCTGAGATAACTTTGGACCAATTACCTAGCCTTGCTATTTGGTTTCCCTCACTTGTCCAGTGAAACCACTGGCCATCTGTGAAATGTGCTGAGATGTCTGGAGAATCACCCTGGAGAGTTAATTCTGTTTTGGTTTGGTTAGCAGTCTAGCCTGACTTAATGCATTTATTTCCCCTTTTTGCTTTAAGTTTGGCAGGTTTGCTGCCGTCATCTGAAGACACAGGCTGTGTAACACAGAACTCTTGAAGTCTTTTTGAAAGACTGATAAAATGCTCTAAGGAAGCAATATGTTGAAGTTAATTTAGTTTAGTTGGTAATACACTTGAGCTGCCTTTCTGTTTTGTACCCCAAAGTGAAAATAGGGCCTTGTTATCTTATGAGATGTGTAAGTTATGTGTAGATTGAATGTATTATGCTTGCAGAATGATTTTGAAACACCTCTACTGACGTTTCTAGGTTTTCAGTTGCTGTTTTAATGAGTTGGCATATGTGTGTGTGTGTGCATTACAGAACAAAATGCAAAATCCGAAAACAGAACTTTGCCCTAAATCCTTTGCCAAAACAAATTTCTTGAAAGGATTAAAAAAACTCAACTGCTGTAAACCAAGTAAACCTGTAGGTGCAGGCTAAACTGCGCAAGAGAAGTATTTAAGATAAAATGCATGTAAGAGGTATGTGAAATGCAGTTTTGATTCCTTTAAATAACAGACACTCCCCAAGTTCTGTAAGCAGAAAAAGGATTTAACTTGCAAATGCACTCATATGTGTTTATGATTACAAGATCTGCTGTATCTTTATTTTACCATTACAGGTAAGCTAAACTTGTTTTGAGCTGTGCAGAAAATGATAATTAAATGTATCAGGCAATTACTCTGTCATAGTAATAGTAATCATAGCCTGTATAAGAGACTGGGCAACAGGAAAGGAAGAATTAAAGCCATCTTTCTAGTCTGGGCATCTCTGAATTGTTGGAACCTAATAAAACCAAGCAGAGTAATGTGAATTATTATCCTAAAATCATAAGATTACATGATAAGAGTGTTGAGTCTTGTGGAGATCTTTTAAATAAATTTAAAATGAACAAAAACCTCTACATACCCTTTTTTGCTGGACAGATTTAAATAAGTCCAATTTTATCTACCTTGGATGTAAAAGTAAGGTAGGGATTATCTTTGAGCATTGACAGAGATATTTTGCTATGGCAGCCTTGCAAGTGGGAATCACTCGTTTCCTGCTTGGATCAGTTTCAGCTCTGTTTTTAGTATCTGATGTGAAGGACTGTTCTCTCATAATCCTGAGCAGTGATGTAGTACAATATCACAAAAATCACTGCCATGAGACCATTCTGCAAGAGACTTGTCAATAAAGAATGATTTTTGTCTTTTCATGTAAATCACCCAAATAAGGGAAAGAGCAGACAGCCACATAGGCAAGATCCTTAAAACGGGAAATCTGGTGCCAATGTGAGTGACAAATAGAATGTTTTGACTATTTTCTGAGCCAGTACTGGAGTTTATTTTTAGTATCTTGGCCAAAGTTCACTTGACATGTTGTGGTAGGACAGTGACCAGCAGGTTAGGAGTAGTTGTGTGACAGTTTTCAGTGTTTCCTTAGGAATATCACTTTATAGAGCACTCATCGTGGTTTTACTCTTGCGTGTTCTGTGGGTGAAGCACCCTTGGTTGTTCCTTTAGTGTTTTGATTGCTCGGTTGGTTAGAGCAGGGTGCTGATGACCCCGAGGTTGTGGCTTCAATCCCATGTGGGCCATTCAGTTATGAGCTGGACTCCATGGTCCTTGTGGGTCTCTTCCAATTCAGAATAATCTCTGATCTGGTTTTGTAGGCCAGCCCATAAGTGAATCTATTCTTAAGCAAATATTTTTGCCTCACAGTCTTGAAATAGCATAGAAAAAACCCTCAGCTTTCAGGGAGGGATTTCAGTGTTGGTATTTCTGGTACTTATTATGAGTTCACTGTACATAAACACTTTAAAAATATTTATGAGAAGTCTTTCTCTTGTGTTGAGGAGAATGCCTTGGAGCTTTGCAGAGGGGTAGGCGAGTCACGGGGCAGCTGAGGGATGTGCCAGAGGCCAGAGAGGAAGCTCTGGGCACAGCCGGGTTTGGTTTGTGTTGCACGAGTTGAGTGCTGCTGCTGCAGCTGCCCCACAGCTTTTCCTCTGAATGGAACTTGAGGAATTAGGAGAGTTACTGTAGAAGAAAGGAATGTTCACCCTCTGCTAATGATAGAGAAACCCATTCAGTTGATATGAAGGTGATTGTTCTGCTGTAATGCAGACGTTGTTGTATAGCCAGAGTGATACTTGTGTGTCTGTGCTTATAGAATCAGATTGCCCTCATTGGAATGGACCTTAAAAATCACTTGGTTCCAACACCTGCCATGGGCAGAGACACCTTCCATTACACCAGCTTGCTCAAAGCGCCATCCAAGCTGGCCTTGATGCCAAGGAATGGGACATCCTTCCATATATTATACTGCATCTGTATCTATATATCCATATTATAGCCATAAGCATTTTCAGAGTAGTCATTAAAAAATACTTGCCTGCCAAGAACAGTGCATCTTGTCAGTTTGAAAGACATACTTTTTTCATTGGAACAACTGTATTTTCAAATAAACATTTGGACTTGCCCTTCCCACCTCTTCCACTCCCATGCTGCTACACCAGTATGGGATTTTATTTAAGCAGAATAAGTTTTGGGGACTTGGAGATTCAGATATTGGCTGGGAAGCTGTCTCTGGATGGATTGTGGATGTAACACAGAGTACAGGCATGGAGTGAGAAGTGTGTGGTAGGCATGGGACTACTTGCTGTGATACTTCCAGAGCTCCTATTTAACTGTTTCAGCTTATGTGGATGTTCTGAAGGTAATAAAAAGGATAGAAGACTGTCCTCAGCAAACCTTGAGGATTTTGTATTTCTACTGTAAGAGCATCTACTCATACAGGTTATGTGTTAGCTTAGAGATTATTTTGTAGACATGTGGAAGAAAAAAATGTCTGGAGACCTTGTCTGCTTTAGAAGGAATCTTCTTAGGATTCGGTAATCCATGAGGTGGTAATGTGAGACACATACAATTAAACTGGAATCTGTGCAAAAAAAGATTATTTCCATCTGAAATGTAAGTTATAGTGGAATACAGAATTTAGGGGTTCTTTATTTCTGCAGTTGTCTTATTGAATACAGCATTTTTCATTGTTCAAGTGTAAGATGAAGCTATGTTGTACAAAACCAAAAATGTGAGCAAAACCATCTTAAACTAAGGATACCTTCAGGACTGGGGGAGATACTTTTCTTTGAAAACACAGTTTAAAACTAAGCCTGCTTTATGACAACCTTAATCATAATCTTAACACTTTAAAGTGTGTTCAAGTTGTGCAGATAGAATGTGTGGGGAGGGTATTTCTGTGGTGCATCATCTTTTAGCACTTAGACTGTGGTTTAGTGCTGAAAAGTCTTTTCTGTAATTGCCTAGAAACATGGTCAGTTTTGTAGAGCAGGCCAGGCATTACTACGTGTTCCATATGTTGGTTTCACTTCTGAGAGCCTACACCACTGTGCTCCACATACAGTGCTAATTTGGTTTTGTTCTGTGCTCCGACTCAGAGATCCTCTGCAAGATCTGAGCTTCAGTACCTTTTAAATTAATTAGTGCTTGCATAGCACTTGTAAAGGTTAACACAAATGCTAAATGTTGGTGATCTACATTACACCCTACATTGATTGGAAGGGTGCAATAAGCACTTGCCAACTGTTTTCCCCCTCTCTTGGTTTACTGCAGAAATCCTGTAGCCTTGTCATCCATTCGCCTGCTGTTCTTGGTACTTTGCGTACAACTTTATGGATCTAAATTTTCCCAAGCAAGGGATGATTGTAATTAATGAAGATGTTCTTTCGTTTCTCTTAAGAATGTCAAGCTGTCAGCTGAAGTAGAACCATTTATTCCTCAGAAGAAGGGTCCAGAAACACTAATGATCCCAATGGCGCTTCCTAACGACAGTGGAGGAATTAATGGCATGGAACCAACTCCAATCCCCAGCTACCTGATCACTTGCTATCCGTTTGTACAGGAAAATCAATCCAACAGGTAATAAGTGGTTGTGATCTTCATAGAACATAGTCTGTTTTTAAAGAATTGAACCGTGTAGGCTTGAGAGGAGCCAGTGACTGTGGGCTGTATATTCAGTTTTTTTGTTCACCATATTTAACCCTTCATGTATGAGGAGGAAGTTTTTCTTCCTCAGTCTTTTACCTATTTCCTTCCCTTTGCTTTTCTCCGTTCATATTCTTTTTTCCCTGGCTATGAAGGTCTGGTACAAATCCCTCCCAAAGTCACCTGCTGTGCTCTTGGGCCTTCTAGGGCAGTCAGGAGTTTCTTTATCTGAATCCCTGTTGCTTCTCCGAACAAAGCAAAGCTTTGGGTGTCCAGCTTGGGTCCTGCCACAGTAAAACATGGCAGGTGGTGAAACATGGCATGGTGCCATGTAGCTGATTCAGTATTGTGTGGAGCTGTATCCAGTTTTCTTCCCATAACTAGTTAAAATATGTTGAGTTTAGGAGCTTATTATAATGGAACTGTGGTTTTTGAAGGAGTAATAAAGGTGTGAATTTTCTTTGAGAGGGAGAAGACTTACTGACCCATTTTCTTTCCTTTTGTATTCTTTTTTTTTTAATAGACAGTTTCCATTGTATAACAACGACATCAGATGGCAGCAACCCAGCCCAAATCCTGCAGGACCATACCTTGCTTATCCTATAATATCTGCACAGCCACCTGTTTCTACAGAATATACTTACTACCAGCTGATGCCAGCACCATGTGCTCAGGTCATGGGTTTCTACCATCCTTTCCCTACGCCCTATCCTGCCCCCTTCCAAGCAGCAAATGCTGTAAGTACAGTCACTACAGAATGCACTGAGCGTCCCAGCCCGTCAGGCCAGATCTTCCCGTTGTCCACTCAGCGGAGCAGAAGCAGTAACAGGGCACCAGTCATTCAAAAGGTAACTCTGCTTTTGAATAGGATAAGTAGAACTGTATAAAGAAAATGTCTTTGCACAGGAGGCATATATCTCATTTTTTATCAACTTTTTTTGTGTGTGCGGCAATGTTTGAAAACAGCAACAGCAGTTACAGATGCACATAAAAAATAAACGTCCTCCAGTGAAAAATGTCGCCACTCAGAAGGAGACCAGTTCATCAGGTCCCGAGAACAGATCAAAGATTGTTTTGTTGGTTGATGCATCACAGCAAACAGGTAATTTGTTTTTTAAGTTCTGGGTGTATGAAATAATTAGAGCTACATGTCAGTTGTCATCTTTTCTGAAAGAGGGTGGACCTGATTTAGATGTAGCTTTTAAGAGAAGTTTCAGCAGCTCAAAAGGATAATGAAGAAAAGGTGCTAATGGTTGCAGATAGCTACTCAGTATGTCACCTGGTAATGTTGCAGTGACATGGGACTCTTGCAGAGACTTTGACAGCTCTTGAAGGAATTGCTTATCAATAACCAATATCAGTAACAGTTGAACCTAGACATAATTAAAATTCAATGCTGGTTTAATGCAAAGACTGGCTTTTTAAGTTTGTTTTTATGATGTGTAGTTTTTCACGTCTGTTATCAATTCCTGCACTAGTAATTTTGTTTTTATTGTTTCTTGAAGACTTTCCTTCAGACATAGCCAACAAGTCTCTTTCTGAGAGCGCCTCCACGCTGCTCTGGAAGTCGAAAGGCAGGCGCAGGAGAACCTCTCACCCTGCTGCAGAGTCCTCCAGCGAGCAGGGCGCCAGCGAGGCTGACATTGACAGTGACAGTGGCTACTGTAGTCCTAAGCATGGCAATAACCAGGCTGCAGCTATGGCTTCAAGAAATACAGATTCCTGTGCAGTGAATGTATGTAAGCATACCTGAGTAGCTTAACTGTATTTGTAGCCCACAGACTAATGAAAATTACTAAAATAATTTTGTTTTTCCTTTTCAGGTTGTGGAACCATCGATAAATACAAGTAAGCGTTGTCTTTACTGGTGAGCTGTTTAAGATTTGGCTGGGTCGTGTTTGTACTTTTGCCTTACATACCTCTTGATCTACTTCAGCATGCTGCTCTTACTGATCAGATACTTCTGAGGATGTATCTTTACTGTGACTTGCAACCACCTCCACTAAGACACCTTACTTGCTGAAAGAACAAGTGTATAGCCATCACTAATAATTTATTAACAGCTGCCTTTCTTTAATGGGTTAAAAGAAAGTTAGAGACTCCAGTGGAGGCATTCAGACAAAACTGTGCTCCTGTTTAGTTTGTCCTCAGGCTTCCTTACCCTTTGGGGCTGCAGTTCATACCTGGGTACATACAGAGCCAAGAAGTTCTCATTCTTTATCTCAGAAGCACTGATACTTTTTAGAAGCTTTACATATACCATGAACAAATGGTTTGATTAGTGTGGTAGTAGTAGGTAATGCCAGGAACTGCTATTTATGACTGAACAGAAATTGGTACGGATGTGAACCTGAGCTTTCCTTTCTTGCTGCTTTGTGATGATCGATTCTTGGCAGCTTGACTGTTCCATAAAGGTGGCTGCCAACATCTGAAAATAGCTGTGGAAGTAAAATGTTGTCACAGGAGAACAGACTTTCTCCAAGAACTTTATTTGTATCAGGATTGTGTTCCTGGCTCTGCTGCCATATGAATCATTATGAGATGTTCCGGGTACTAATTCAGTTTTTCATAGACGGCACTTCTCTTTTAGCTGGTATAGGTTGGACTAATGTAAATTCCCAGGCAACTCAAAAAAAACCTTGGATTGAAAAAACTCCGACCTTTTCTAGAGGTGGAAGACAAGCTGAGCAAAGAAATAATCCACAGGTATGCTGTCAGTGGTTCTCAACTGAAGTATTTGGGGTTTTTTGTAATATGGGAAAATGAGGAATTTGGAGGGAATTATAAAATTAACATATAAAAAATACTTAATATAAACAGTATAGAAACTCAACCTTAGAATCTAGTTGCACATTTGCTCATTTGCACATTTCTAACTGGTATGTTTTTTGAGCTAGCTCTATATCATATATATATATGTATATGTATAATTTAATGTCCTTGACAGTCTTCTGCCTATAGCCTGTGCTTTATATGTATCTACCTAGGAAGAGCACTGCATATATAAAGCAACCTGTGAAATGATGACAGTGTGGGTGCAGAAAAGTTAGTTCAGTTTTTGACCCATTCACACTTCAGAAGAAAAAACATTCTCAAACTTTCTAAAGAAAGATTCTGACGTGTTGGTGAACTAGAATCCTGTGTTCTCATTCCTGTTGTCTTCAAAACTTTCATTTTAAAATTCACATTAGCATACCATTTTTGGGCACTTTTATTATTTCTTAATGGCTTAAAATTCTTTTATGATAAAGCTTGAATATCTTTCTGTGGGACTTCAAGTGGGACAGGATTTCTGTAATTGTCATATGAGGAAAAGGAGAAGATGGCCTTCCTAATTTTGAGAGATGTTATTGGGGCAGATGGTCCAGAGGGGTACAAAGAAGGCTGAAACATTTGCCTTTGTTTAAACACAGGTTTTGCATGAACTCTGTTATTGCAGACAAGAAATCTGAGCTCCATGTGGGAGCTTTGTATAAACATGCCTGTTTGTGCAAACATATGTGAGCCAGCTTGGCCTGTTTAGGTTTCTAGATGGAATTGTTAAATTGTCTTGAATCTTCCTGTTTGGTAACTGTGAGTTTATTATAGAAAGAAGCTTGTGGATGCCTGGATCTGGCAGTGTAGCAGTTCTGAGTCTTTTTATAATCTGTTGTCAAATCAGAGGCTTTAGAAGCCACTGTTGTTTATGGCATTGGGAGAGTAGGAAGAACCAGGCTTTCTCTCATCCACTCACAGTTTGGACTCTGAATCTGGCAGTTATTTTAGATATTTAAAAACAAAGCTGGCACACAAAGTTTTAAATGAGGTTGTCTCAGCCAAATTCACCGTACCTCAAGGCAGAATTGTCCTAGAAACTATTTTCTGTTGAAACTAAATTCGTATGAGGTCTGTAGGAAATTTTCTTAAGAAATAGGTAAGTATAAATGTGAAATTCAAGTCATCCACTTGTTTTTGCCAACCAGTCTTGCACATGGGTTTCCACCAACCTGGCACATAATAAACAGAAGAATGCTTATACCACTATTCTGCTGTCTGTGGCCTTTAGAGAACTGTGTGCATGTGCAGTGTCATAAAAAATGTGATGAAAGGGCAGTAACTACATGCAGAATAGTTATGTAGTAGGAGAAAGTTCTTTGCAGTGATTGTGGTTACAGACAGTTCCTCAGGGTTGATGGCTGTTAAAATCACCAGCAGCTCCTGAGATTTTGTGTTTGGCCAAAAGAAATGTTTTTATTTAAGTTACAAATTTAAAGGTGAATTGTCTTGAGGAGAAGGAATAATCTGGTACTGTCTGTAGAATTTTTGTGCAGGCTTTGAAGAAAACAACAACCAAAAACACCCAGCAGAGAGCTCCACAAAAAAAAATTCAGAACACCAGAACACAATTTATCCTTAAAAACTGTACCTAGCTGCTAATAAGCAGGCATGTGCATGCACATACATAGCTTGAAAAATTGAAATTACAAAATGCCAATCACATGTTTTTTTCAGTCTGGTTTCAGATGCAGAGCCCACAGCACATCTTCAGAAAGAAGGCAAAGTTTGCAGAAACGACACGAAAAACCTTTAGCTACGAGCCAGGCGAGCAGAGCAGAGCAGAGTCCTGAACCTCTGTATTTTGAGGTACTGTTGTATGAAAACTCCTTCCACATAGTAGCAATGCCTGTTGTGTGTGGAGTAAGTGATGTTCTCAGTGGGAAGTTACAAAACATCTGGCTCCAAGAGGAGTACAGTCAAGGCCACTAATTTGTTAGATGATCCTTTAATCGTGTACAGAACGAGACTTGTATTAGGGTGTTGTGTGAAGTGCAGTAATGTAGAACACTGTGGTTGAGGGATTAAATAAGCAGCCTTCAAGTAACTTTTTCTGTTCATTTGTGAATAGAAATGAGTGTTTGCTGGTTTATCCCCTCTAATTGTAATAGGGTATTTTTGTGTAAAAAAGAAAATTTTACTTTTTATGAAAATACTATTTGGATACAGAAATGCTTTCCTCATTTTTTGTAATTTTCTGTTAGTGTCACTTAATCCCTTCTGGCTTACGTGGGACTTAGGGATTCAATTTGTTTTTCTACCTTAAGCAATTTCAGTCAATGCTCCTCAGGTGACTTTGGTTCCATCCTTCTTATTCTTCATTTCTGTATTGTTCAGGATGAAGATGAATTTCCAGAGCTAAATAGTGACAATGGCAGCAGCAAAAGTAGTAGCATCCAGCAAAAGATTGCACCCAAAGTAGTAAGTAATTGTTTTATTTTGCAAAGCATTGTCTTTTTAGACTATTCAGTTTGTGTAATTCTTTTATGAATTTCTGCTACAAGACCTATATTGCAGTAATTTTGATGATCTTGGGGTGTGCTACCAGCCTTGGATGCTAAAGAAATGCCAGTTAAGATAAGTGGTGCAGGGAACCCATGTTAAAGGAAAGACTTCAGGATATTTTTCTGCTAATGAGATTGTAAGATAAATGTTACAGACTCTCAGTATCACAGGCTGTCTCAAGTTGGGACTGCTACATCATGATGCTTTCATGCAGACATCTCTTAAAGTTGTTAAATCTAAATTAATATAATTAAATATGTAGTAATGGTGGCAGTTTTCCAAAATAATTACAGTTTGTGTAGCTTCTTCAGCTTCAAGCTGCGTCTGCTTTAAGGCTGTGGAAGCGGTTGTTGGAAAGGTACTTTTTTAAGTATGTGATCTACTTAAATATTTTGTTGCAGAACTGTGCCTATAGACTGCTTAATCTATTTGGCTGCTTTCCAGGAAAGTCAAGTCCTATGTGAAATCTTGAGGAGGAGGAAATGCTTTATTTAGTAGTCAAACTGGACAACCTTCTGAAGCCATAACTAGAGCTAAATAGAATAGCTTTCCCAAACAAAAACAAAATATAAATAAGTTTTATTAACGTGTTTCATGTAACTGTAATTAACTGACATAATCAAAACCTTGGGTGATTTGGTTTCTGAAATGCCCCATATTTGGAGCTCTGGAGAGAAAGATCTTTTAATTGTGGAATTTTTTGCGTTTTGTTTAAAATTCTAGTTGGATGACTTACCAGAGAATTCTCCAATCAACATAGTCCAAACTCCAATTCCCATTACAACCTCTGTACCAAAGCGTGCAAAAAGTCAGAAGAAGAAGGCCTTGGCTGCAGCACTTGCAACAGCTCAGGAGTATTCCGAGATAAGCATGGAACAGAAAAAGCTCCAAGTGTGTAGCACCCTGCCCACCCCAGCCCTTGGTCAAGAGGAGGATCAGTTACCTGGTGCTCCTCTGGCTCTCTAATAGCAGCAATCCCTTTGTAAGGAATGTCACAGGCACATTTCTTTGTATTTATTGTATGCGATGTTCCTGTTGTAGGAGGCTTTATCAAAAGCAGCTGGAAAGAAGAGCAAGACCCCTGTTCAGCTGGATTTGGGTGACATGTTAGCAGCTCTTGAAAAGCAGCAGCAAGCAATGAAAGCTCGTCAGATCACCAACACCAGGCCTCTCTCATACACAGGTATTCCTCATCTGCCTGACAGTGGTCAAATACATTTTGTGCCAACATGAACGTGATTGATCTGAGCATCTTAAGTGTTTTTCTTTCTGTCAGGTTTTAGCTTTTGAATAGAAGCATGATAAAAACCTGGAAATCTTATTCTTAATGCATTTCTCAGTAAGTCACCTGTGCTATCATCCTCTGAGCTGCAGTATGCAATGGTGAAAATCCATATAGAACTGAGGCCAAAGGTCTTTTAGAAAGACCTGCTATTCAAAACTCAGGATTTGTGTCCTGGGAGTAATTCAGTGCTGAAATGAATACATGAAAGGAGCATCTACTAAAGATGTTATAAAATACTCTTTGAAAGAGAGGATCCCTATGATTGTGATCTGGAGGGATATGTCCCTTGGATATTCTTACCATTTCTGCTCTTTATGGTTCAAGGTCTCCTGACCCAAGGCTTTCTCAAATCAAATTTGTTTCTTAAACTGCCCATTGTTTCTATGTTATGCTTTTACTGTCCATAATGTCCCATGGCAATGAATCATAACTTTACTACATCCTGTGTGGAGAAACTTTTCTTTCTGCTGTGTTTTTTTGGGGTGGAGGTCAGTATTGGGTTTTTTGTGCTCTAAATCAAAATTTTTTTAGCTTTCACAGCCTTTGTATCACAAGGACTGAACGTCATTCCCTTCTTTCCTCTTCTGACTCTTAGATGTCTGTCAGGTCTCTGTAGAGTCCTGGTCTATTTAGTTATTTAATTCTGGAAGTATCTTTTCTGAGACTCAGTATTGCTTTTTCTGTATCTTTGTGCAGTTCTACTGTATCCTTTTAAAAAGAGGATCAGACACAGAATATTAGGTTACAGTTCCATCATGGATGTATAAAATGGCTTAATTATGCTTTTTTGCTATGTCTGTATCAACACAGCATTAAATTAGCTTTTTTTTAGTACTTGCTGCCAAATACAAAATTGACATTTTTGTAATTACTTATAACCCTGCCAATCTGATTCCTAAGCTCTCGTATGTAGCCTGGAGTCCATCATTGTGCACATAGTTACCATTTTTCTTCTGGTGTGTTGGTTCCTTTACCTGCTTTGAGTTTCAGCAGTGTTCAAATATTAATTCAAGTTGGCAAGGTTATATCAAACAAAGCTCAGCAAAGAACTGTTGGCATTTCCATTGGAGACAGCACTTGTTTTATTCTTTCTGGCAAAAGATCCACTTAACTACACACTGCACTCGCTCATCTGTTTTGTCCTGTCAACTGTTCAAATCTTTAAGAACTGAAAATCAATGTTTGGATAAATATTTGCAATTGATCTTACCATAATCATCCAACTAATAAAGCTACATGTAGTCATTTGAGAAGAGACCCCTTACCATTTATTAAAATAATTCCTGGAATTCGCAGTTTCCTCAAACATAAGGCTAAGTTGAAGAAAGCTTAAAACCATCTGGAAGCAACAATATCTGATGATGTAATTTTCCTGTCATTATGAACTTTTTTTTTCCAAGGAAGGAAAATCTACTTAGAGAATTCATCAGTGGAAATTCTGAAAAGAGTGTTGAAATAAAGCTGATATGTCTTTTGGTGAAACTAATATCTATCTTGTATTTAGTTGGCAGTGCTGCTCCCTTTCATACCAAAGAATCTGCCAGCAGAAAGTCCTTAACGAAGGGACAGCCATCTATGGGTTGCCTTAATCCTTTGGATTCAACTGCCCCAAAAGTGAAAAGAGGAAAAGAGAGAGAGATTGCAAAACTGAAACGCCCTACAGCACTTAAAAAGGTAAATGTGCCAACCTTGGAGTGTTTGGAGTGACCCACACTCGCAGTTCAAAAATAAAAAAAACAACCTGCTATTTTCCTAGTTGAGCATAGGGCGAGGGAGTTGGGAGCTTCTGCCTCCAGTTCTGCTAAACTGACGCCCTCTCTTTGGATCTAGACATGTAACATAACTTGTATATCCATGCAATCAGTTGAAGTTAATAACAATGTATCTCCATACAGATTGCAAGGGTGTTCTCTTTTCTTAACTGCAGGCACTAGGACACATGGGAAAGCTTCCATGCTTTCTTCATGTGGCTGGTTCCTAGTCTGTAGTGCAGTGTAGTATGCTAACCTTAGTTTTTCCTGCTCCTTTTTATAGAGGTGGGTAAAGAACATGAAGCAAACCCACAGTTTTTGAGTAAACTTAGAAATACTCAATTGCTTTTATATATCTGTGTTCATGCAGTCATAAATTAGGTATGTGCAGAAGGAATGGAGTATATATATTGAGATCAGAAGTAAAGTACAAAAAACTGAGCCCTAAAAATGCAGGCCTTTTTCTGACCTGTGTGTCATCTGAATTAGAGGACTTCACCTGTTCAGAAAAGTTTCCAAAACTTTGTTGTCAAGGCTTTTATGTTGTTGCTATTAAACATTGTAGTAACACCAGTATATCCATGGCACTTACCTTTGCATTTTGTTTTATAGAAAGGATTGTCTTTATTGAAGTGCTTCATAAAGATGACTAGTAGGCCTGTAAGGTATTCTATTACAGGCATGGGGATGAGGAATTGGTAATAAGTGAGTGTTATGTATCAGAAAGGAAGCTGGGAAAGTACTTAAACTGTTGAAAGTACTATTTATGTAGAAGTGTGTGAGTATTGAGTATACCATCTGTAAATGCTGCAGTGAAATACTCTTTGTGATCAGAGAGGAAACTGAAAGGATTTCCAGCATTTCTATCCTGGCATGAGTAGGAAGGTTCAAAACAACTTGCTTAACTTTGTGTTATGTTCAGTGAAAGAGATGTTTTCTTTACAGGTATCTCTAATTTTCAGATGCTGACAGCTGTTGGTTTTGTTTCTAGATCATTTTAAAAGAGAGAGAAGAGAAGAAAGGTCGTTTATCAGCTGATCACAGCCTTCTGGGCTCTGATGAACAGAAAGAGGCTCATTTAAACTTGGCTGCTGACCAGTCTCAGGAGCTGGCCTCTCAGGAAGGTTGGTCTCTGTATCTCTAGACACCCATCACTCCTTCTCAGCTGTACTAATCTGCTTATTTTCATATTTTGTCTCTCTTCTTATGCCACACAATTTATTGATGTTATCTTTTAGCTTTTTTTACTTTATTAAATACTAGCAATTGAAACGCTCTTCTGTAATACCTTGTCTGTCTCTCAGCTGTGGAAGGCTCAGTGCACTGTGGGTTCTCAGTACATGATCTCCATACAGCATTTTAATTATCATCTCAAAGAGGTGCTCCCACCACACATCTGAGTTTGATAGTATTTTTGATAAGCAAGCAAAATGTGACCTCTTCTCAACCATGCTGTGTTGATCAAAGTACTTTTTAATGATGGCCATACTGAAAGGTTTCCAGATACAGAAGTTCCAAACTGTAAATTGGGTTTTCCAGATTGTTGAATATGTCAGTCAGCTGCAATGTCTCTGGGTTGTCAATTTTTCAGCAGCAGTCCTGAGCAACTGAGAAACTCCAGAGAATTTTCAATGTCTTCAACTTGTTTGGGGCAGTGGGAGTGGGGGAAGGAGGCATCTGTCAGGATTCCACATGTACTGCTTCATGACTTCTGAATGACCTGTCTGACTAGAATGGGAAAATCCTAGACATTCTAGGAATAAGTTAGTTAAGTATTTTATATATATAAATAGTAAGGAATTATTGGAAGGAGTAATAACATTTGAACAGTTTTTTTCTTTTGTTCTACTGATTTCCCAAAGAAAGCTCAAGATTTTTTTTTAATGTGTATTCAAATACTGCTTATTTATCCAGTCCGTGCCGAGTAGTGGATGCATTCAGTTTATCTCCTCTTTGCCCTACTCCTCCAGAATGCTTAGTGTTTGCAAAATGGAATTTGGACAAAGTGGGGGAGCAATAACAGAAGAAGTGTGGTTCTGTTTCTTTTACATAGAAAATGTATTTGCATTCTCTAATGTTTAAAAATTGCCTTTCAGAAACTGGTCTGAGTATGCCTAGTGATACTTCGCTTTCTCCAGCAAGTCAGAATTCTCCGTACTGCATGACCCCAGTGTCACAGGGTTCACCTGCCAGCTCTGGAATAGGCAGTCCAATGGCATCTTCTGCAATAACCAAAATTCACAGCAAGAGATTCAGAGAGTAAGAGTTTTGCTTTATTAATATAAATTCAAGGCTTGCACTTCAGTCACCCTTGTGTTTTAAGTGTGGGTAGATTTAGTAGACTTAAGAGCTTAATGAACGTAAGCTTCCCTTTCAGAAATAGAAGGTTCTGCAAGTATTTTCTTTTTTCCTTAAATGGATCACTTGTGTTTGTACACAAATGTGTCTATATATGTACACACACTCACTTGACCCTTTCTTTGGTTGCCATAGCAAATAAGCAAGGTGGGAGTATTCTCTGAAAAATATTTTTTGAAGGAAGGCTATGTATGCTTTGGATGGCAAAGGAAGGAATACGTAAGAATGTTTAAAATACTGTAATAGTACCTCTTAATGTGTTAGGGCCTTTTTATTAATGTATCTTTTTAATGTACTAAATTAAGTAGAAGAAAATTGCTTGAGGCACTTATTGCAGTATTTGTTTGTATTTTTAATATTAAATTTTTGATTGGCTTCTTGAGGTAAGGGATATTATTACAAATATTTTAAGGATGTATTTTTAGCTTACAGTTTGCAGTCTGATTTCTAAATCCTTTTAATGAATTAATCCTTTAATAAAAGTTAAATAACTGTTTTGAGGAAGTAAAATTATTTTCATTTGCAAAAAAAAGCCAGGTGAAACCTCGGTTATTCTAATAATTGTGCAGTAGCAATGCTGACACTTGTCAATGTTGTTTTGGATTGACAGATACTGTAACCAAGTTCTAAGTAAAGAAATAGATGAGTGTGTGACTCTGCTATTGCAAGAGCTTGTCAGCTTCCAGGAGAGGATTTACCAGAAGGATCCCACGAGAGCTAAAGCGAGGAGAAGACTCGTGATGGGGTTGCGTGAGGTTACCAAGCACATGAAGCTGAACAAGATCAAGTGTGTAATCATATCCCCCAACTGCGAGAAAATCCAGTCAAAAGGTATAAATGATAAAAACAAGTGGTGCACTTGGCTTTTTTCAGTTTTCTTGCACTGATTAGAAGTGTTAATTAGCGAGGTTAGAAGCATTTGTTACTATGTGTGATGTTACAGTCCCAGACTCCAACTGCGTAATTGCCATTCCACATTTATTCTTTTCTACTCCAGTCTGGAAGAAACTCGTTCATGAGGAGTGAGAAGGTTAAAGAAAAATAGATATTGTGGAATTGAAATTTACTGTATGTTACTTCATTCTGTGTTCAACACACCTTGCAGAGTCCTGAGCTTTGGGTGCTTTTTAGGAAAATTCCTTAAGAGGAGTGTGAATTGTTAGTTAGCCAACCAACACGTTTTGCCACAACCAGAGTGTGAACAGAGGCTTCCTGAGAAAGGAGAATAGCAAAGCTCTGCTTAAGAAGAGACCTGTGAAACTCTGGTTTGTGTGCAGGACTAGTAGAGAATACAGAATATCACCTTCATCTGTACTCATTCACTACACCTGAAATGTATTGTGTGTTATCCTCTGGGCCATAGGAGCTGCTGCTGTGTGTGTTGAAGTTTCTCTGACTAATTGCATTGAAGTGCATTAGAGAGTTATCACACCATATAATGACTTCAGTTGACTAGATATCTATCTAAAATTGCTTTCTTCAAGGTGGACTAGATGAGGCTCTGTATAATGTAATAGCCATGGCACGGGAACAAGAAATTCCTTTTGTCTTTGCTCTTGGCCGCAAGGCTCTTGGCCGCTGTGTGAACAAGCTGGTTCCTGTCAGTGTTGTGGGCATCTTCAACTACTCAGGAGCTGAGGTGAGTAATGCCAATCCTGTAAGTGGCTGCAGTAAACAGTTACGTAGTAAAGAATTGATTTGCCATCGAGAGCACACCTAATACACCTTTGAGCTCATCTATATTTTGGTGTCTTTTCTTTGAAATTCAGTTTTTATGGTACTGAGAGACTATGCGGAAACACTTTGGTTGCAACATCTCATTGTAGGTTTAGATTTTAACTGTAGTCTGAAATTCTCTGGAAGGCTTAAGAATGTAAGAAAAACAGTATCCTAAAATATGTCCACCTCCTCAAAGTTGCATAAACCTGAAGAGGTATTTTTATTATTTAATACAGAGAAGAGCTAATTCTTGAAATTAATGTATTTGGTGTTAATCTTGAGGCTTATATGTGGTATACCTTGGACTGAAAGGAGTAATGTAAAGGGAAAGCTATTACTAAGAATAACTGCTGATTAAACTGCCTTTGTACTCAGGATCTGTTTAATAAGCTGGTGTCCCTGACTGAAGAGGCCAGGAAAGCCTACAGGGACATGGTGGCTGCAATGGAACAGGAGCAGGCAGAGGAAGCCTTGAAGAATGTCAAGAAGGCCCCGCATCACATGGGCCATTCTCGTAACCCTTCTGCAGCAAGTGCTATCTCATTCTGTAGTGTTATTTCTGAACCCATATCGGAGGTCAATGAGAAGGAATATGGTAAGTAGGTTAAAGCTGACCTTTGTACATGGAAGCTGGGGTTTTCCAAATGCTGCTTGTTGCGAAATGTAGCTAAAGATGCAGTCCTTCTTCCTAATTTACAGTATTCTACAATATCCAGGGGTAAGAAAAGTTAGTCTTCAGTTAATTTCATAAGTATTTTTTTTCCTCAGAACTATATAGAAAGGAATAATTTCTAATCCTCAGAAGTGTTACAGGTACCTAACATCAGTATAGGTGGCTTCTCCAGTTTTACTGAACTGTTTTAAAACTGATAGCACAGAATTGCTCATAAGACTGAGGAAGAACTGATGACAGCAGGAACTAAAATATGAGGTCTCTGAAAATAGGACATGTGGCTTAAATTTTTAAACTTGAGTTGGCAGTGAATGGTTCTACTGTGAGCAAAAGGCGAGGTCATTTATGCAGTTGCTTAAGCCCAGATGAAAAGGAATATAAAAGGGAGACTACTTGTTAGAAGTCAAAAGCCTTCTCTTTTTTTTTTGTCTGAGAGTGAATTAAAGAGAATGCTGCCTTTTTAGTGAATTCTTTTGTGGTATCTTGAATTCATTTCAGGAGTTAAATATTTTATAAGGAATCTGTAAATGAATGACTTAAGATGGTGGCAATTTTCTTCTTTTAATTTATACTGGGAAGTAACCTCTTTGACAATTCTTAGTGCTACATTTGGTGTTTACACAGGAAACTAAGTGGCACAAACTTTCTAGTTTGTAATGTCTGCTTTAGGGTACTGTAAAAGCCAAAGTAATTCACAGCTTTTTCTGCTCTCTTCTCTTCCCTTCTTCCTCTTTTTTCTAGAAATTTTTCTAGAAAGCATGGAATAATATTTTTAGCTTCTTTTGCTATTTAGGTTGTTATTGCATGCTCAGGAGAAATATTTTTATATACAAGGAATTAATGTTTCCTACTTAAACTTCTTTTAAAATTTGTAGAAACAAACTGGAGAAATATGGTGGAAACATCTGATGGGTTAGAGACATCTGAAAATGAGAGAGAATTCGTGTGCAAGGCTGCAGTGCCAGAAAAAGCTGGTAATGGCCAAATGGAAAAAACCACTCTTAATAAACAACCACCTCTGGCTACAACTGGTGCTACCTCAGCAACAAATCATGGAAAATCCACCCCAGGGGACAAAGAGGAGGTGAAGCCAGATGACAATCTGGAATGGGCCTCGCAGCAGAGCACAGAAACAGGATCCTTGGATGGCAGCTGCCGAGACCTTCTGAATTCCTCCATGACCAGCACCACCAGCACGCTCGTGCCAGGAATGCTGGAAGAGGAGGAGGAAGAGGAAGACGACGACGATGAGGATTATACCCATGAACCAATTTCTGTAGAAGTTCAGCTTAATAGCAGAATTGAATCTTGGGTTTCAGAGACCCAGAGAACTATGGAGACCCTGCAGCTTGGGAAGACCCTTAGTGGTGCTGAAGATGACAATGCAGAACAAAGTGAGGAGGAAGAAATAGAGACTTCAGAGCAGGCTGACCCCATCACTGATGGGGAGGAATGGACAAATGATAAGCACGCAAGTAACCCTCAACATAAACCCACCATCTGCAGTTCTTTGAATAAAGAACACACAGATTCCATCTATATGCCGTAAAGATAAGCAGGAACTCAGGAACTTTTTAGAAATTATATTAAAACTAACTGTTGTAAAGGTTGCAGCCATTATTCCATATGCTTCATCTCAACATTTTGCACTGTTAAACATTTAATACGTGTATTTAATTCACAACAATATTTTTGTAGCTGTCTGTTACTTTTTTGATTTAAAAACTAGCTTAGCTCTGAATTGGTATTGATTTCCCAGATTAGTAACTGTGTGGAAAAGTTGTCAGTAAGCATTCATTTGATCTTTTGTAAAAGGAAACATCTTGTAACCGACCAGTTTTAAGCAAAATTCTTTCAAGTTGTGACTCTTAACCTTATTTGCAAACAGGTAGCCTGCATTAACACTGACACCAACAGTTCATGTTGGTGCTGTGGTGTTATACTAGGCATGTCAGTGTACTTGGCCGTGACTTTCTAGTTCTATCTCGAAATAAAAGGGAAATTTTGATTCTCTTTCATGAAAAGCTAGAAAAAGCCATTTGCAGTCTTAATGAGAATTAAATAGTGGAGAAATTGTGAGTGATTCTTATGCTAAGATAAATGCAGCTTTTTAGTTGATCTTGGTGAATGCATCATTAAAAAGCTGCTGATAGCTGAGATGGTTACAATAAGCTATAATAACTTTGATTCCAGAAAAACTTTAAACCAGAGGGATGTAATTAATGTTTTGCAGGTTTTCTTTACAAGGTAGAAATACTGCATTTAAAAAAAGCCAGGAAAGAAAACAAAAATTCCCCATTCTCTCTGCAGTTGCTGTCTGCCAAACCACACTAAGTGACTCATTAACCATAATCCCTATTCAGAGCTTTTAGTAAACTGATGACTTCCTCTCTCTCTCCTGTCACTTACCTCAGGAATGCTGTTTTGCATATTGTATTCTGCATAACACTACAAAAAGCAAGAATAATCCTTTAACAGCAAGTGTGAATGATGTGGTGGCTATCTCTGCATTCACCTGCACGCTGTGATCCTGGCCAGGATGGGTCTTATGAACTCCTGCTGAAAACCTGACCTCTTTGTCTCTTCTTGCAGTTGTAACAGTTTTAGGAGTTCACCTCTAGATAGAGAAGAAAGTAGTTATTCCAGGAAATGAGGAAGTGCCCTGTAGTTTGGGGAAGTATTTCAGTGGTGTAGAGGTAAAAGAAGCAAAAATATGCCCTCCCTGAAACCTAGGTGTTGCTAGAGAATTGTTCCACGTTCTGTTCTGAATACTGAAGTGAAATGCATTAACTGATGGTGAATTTGTTTCCGACTGAGGATGGGATGTGTGTCTAAACCCTGCACGTCAGGAGTCTGTTTTCCATCTTTGTCTAGGATTGGCAAGGGATGTACTGAAGCTGCCAGCAGCAGGAGCTTCACTACAGGAGTAGCCAAAGAGTAACTCACGTGAATTACACTTTCACAGCAAACATGTTTCTTTTAATTTCACTTTGTTTTTCTTGATCACTTGTCTCAAAATGCATGAGAAGCCTCTGAGTAGGCTGAAAACCACAGGAAACTGAAGTTAGCCGAGTTGGGTGTTCAGTCCACACTTAGGAACATGGGACCAATGTTTATAGCAGTAGTGATGCTGGTGTTTGAAGTTGCACTGGGAAAATAAGACTCCAGGTTTAGAAGTCATATAGCCCTGGGTTTTTGGATGCTAATGAGAATAATAGAAACTGTGTATTATGTAAATAATGCTTTGATAGCTCTAGGCATAGCAAATGCTATGTAGATAAGCAGTGTCGAGAGCTGCTGTGACAACTGGCTGTTCTGTCACGTTCTTAGCTCCTTAGTGTAATCTTCCTAGGTGTTAGAACAGGCGTTTCATAGGAAAACAAAGACTAAGGAATGATGCCTCCTGAATGTTAAACCTTGTACTGTCCCTATGGCAGATTTCTACTGTCTGTGTTTTAAGAGTTTTTGCTTTAGGACATGACAGGTGTTTGAACTGCTGACAAGCAAAACTCGCCCTTGGATGTGTAAGCGCATCTCAGCATGGGTGAGATCAGTGCATACACTGAGGGCAAAACTTTGCCAGAACATCAAAAACAAAGGTGTTTGTAGTTCCTCCTTTTGCTTTTTCAGTGCCAGTGATTCAAATAACTTTTGATCTTGAAGTATTAACATCAAAGGCGCATCTTTTTATATGTCTTTTCTGAACTTGGACTGTCATTTTAAAGTTTTCTGACATTTATATCAAAGAAGTCTTGTAATATTCAGCCCGCTGTTTAACTGCAATTTTGCTACAAGTTTAATAGAATTCTTGAAACTGATACAGCACTTAAAATTATCTCTCAATTTGCCAGCAAATAAGGAGCTAGTCTCTTTTTAAAATGTGGCAGATCACCCTTAGGGGAGCAAACTGAAACTGAGTAAAGAAAACTGGGTTTAGTGCTTCCTTTTTGATAAGCTGGGAATAAGCAATAACTGTAAGAATGAAATTGCAATTCCTTTGGGAGTGATCCATTTGCATCTGAAATTAGGGAAGTTCCTTGCCACTTGAAGCACTTAAGGAGAGTATCTCACTGTGGTAATTTTGGTTCTATTATCAACAGAATTTAAGAAGAAAGCATACAAATGTTCTACAATACCATGATTTTTTTAAAAAAGTAGTTGAATTTCTATTTCAGTGTAAAAGTGTGCAGTTTATACAGGTTGTTACTGTCCCCATGAAAAGATGTTTCTGTAGTTATAGGTGTATAGATATTTTTGTTGTGAAAATAATTATTTGGGAAACAAATCTACTTTTCTTAAGGCATTGTTTATAGAAATTATTTCACCGCGTACTTTATCTGGTAAAATCAAAAATAACGTATCTGTGGTAGGGGTAGGGATCTTTAAAGCTGATAGAGGTGGCTATGTATACAACCTATTTATATAAATACTCTTAAGTATCTCTGTCAATAATAAAACATGGATTACAAATCTGTGAAAGGGAAAAATTCTGAAGAACTTCTGTTCTTAGTTGGACGAAGTAGCAATGTCTGATTAAGGCTGAGGCCCTGATCCTGCTCACACATACTTCAGAGTGTTAGTGCCACTGGCTTAAATTGGTGGCCTCTTTATCTGCTTAAGTTGTGTGCAGGCTGTTGTAGGATTGGAGCTCAACAGTGACAGAGTATTGACCTGTGTTTTAAAAATTCATTATAGAAAATGTTCAGTAATGCACTTGTTGGTGTTCTTCTGGTAAAGCTAAGAGGTGTCTTTATGGGTGGGTGGGAGCTTACACAATGTGGTTCTGTCCAGTTCTTTAACACAAGCTTAAATTTTAATAATGTTACTTTAAATATGTATGTAAAAAAGTATTATTGTTTGAAAAGCTGCTGTTGCTGAAACTGTCATTAAGTATTTCTTGTGAAGTTGTGCCAACTAACGAAACTGTTGAGCTGATTTCAGTGTCAGCCATTTAAAAATTAGACATGGCAATTTGTTAACAGAACAAAACCCAGCAGAAACAAGCCATAGAAACCAGGAACGGGGGGTTTCTACTCACCCTGCCACACAAAAGGAAACATGAGAATGTCCAGCCCAAAACCTCCTCACCAATGAATGGTAATGCTGAAAGTAGAAACCCAGTTGGCACAGCCCATGTTCTAAACGTTCATAAATAGTTCATATAATTTACTTTTTAAATAGATTCTAATATGGAAAGCTGTTTAATCTTTAATGTCTTAAAATTTATAGTAATACTTAGGTTAAAGCAGTAGAAAAACCATTATAAAATACAATATGAAGGGGTTTGTTCATTTCTTTTTTGCTGTATGAAGGATAACTGTTCTGTCTACCGTACATTTTGGAGTAATAACAGCTTTTTTGCACTATGTAAATACTAGTGGGGGTTCTTCCATAACTAATAAAAATGATTGTAGAAATTTATGGCTGTATTACAGTGCTGTGTTTGTTCACGACTCTGATGCTGGGTTGATTGGCCAGGGCTGCCCTGGTGCTGCAGGTCTGGGACAGGTCTGTGTCACCCTGCGGCCCCAGGGTGTGGTGGCACTGGGGGTGACAGCCAGGCAGGGAGCTGAGCCCCTCAGCCACAGCGGGGGGAAGGCAGCATTAGCACAGGGCTCTTCACATGGATCCCAGCCCTCTGGGACACCAGCTGTGTCACTGACCAGAAAAATATCAGATAGGAAAACACACCTTCTTCAGAGACCCTGGGACTGAAGCAGGTCCACAATATTGAGTTAGAAATAATATCTTACTTAAGAGGAAACGAGCAGGGATAAGCACAGGTACCTCCAAAAGCTGGGATTTCTCTCTTACTCTGCTGTACATTTCAGTTGACTTGCCCTTACTGTTGGAGTGATGCATGAAGTCAGCTTGGGAAAATATCCTGAAGTTCTCTGCCTGTTGTCCCCTCTAACTGCTCACAGCTCTGAGGCAGTAACAGTGAGCTGTAACCATGTCATTAACTGGTTTTGCAGCTCCCAGGTGTGAAAATATTTGTAGCAATTCAAATAGGATAAAGTTTTGTCCTGTAATTCTGAAGTTTCTATTTTTGTACCTTCATGTTTCAGTTCTGCTGTTTCAGTTGTCTTCTGGTGGAAGTGCTTCACTTACAAACCTCACTTTGGAGATTCTATGACATGCAGTCAGAATTACTGCTCACATCTGGGTTCAGCCTCTGTCTTCTCAACCTGATAGGAGTTTTGGAAAGTACCAAAAAAAAAAAAAGTGGGTGGCACAGTGTGACCTGGGCTATGGAAGTGACGTTAGTTACCCTCATGCCTTTACAAACTGAATTTTTTTTCTCCCTCTTCATTTCTTCATCATTTAAGAAACACTAACGTTGAGCAAATTTCCTTGCCTCTGGTGAGTTTTTAAATGGTGCTTTGCACTTCTGCACATACCAAGAAAAACTCCACAAGAAAAGAATTGCTCCTGCTAAATTCCATCAGGCAGCAGTGGCCCTGCCTGTGCTCCCACACAGCCTGAGCTCTCAAATTCCAGGTTTATTGGGGTAGGGCTGGAATTCCCTGAATCTGTGTGTCCACACTGTGTGAAAAGACCCCAGTCAGTCAAACTGCACTAAGCAAAAATAACAGTTCCTTGGGCTTGTCTTTTAGATTTTTAGGATCATTGTGAATAAACACACGGCTTTATTAACTTTTTTGTTTATTGTTGGGAATTTTTAAAGCACAACTGGGCAAGACCAACCCTCACCCCACAGATGGCAGCTGCAGGCTGTTTACCGTGGGGGGTCTTTTATGAGTTAGCAGAGGCAGGGGAAGCTAAACTGGAATGCATTTCCCAGCCCCAGCTGCAGCCCCCGTGTGCTCGGAGCTGTAGAAGGAGTTTTCCTCGGAGCCTGGGGAGCTCCCACGCGAGGCAGATGTGTGTGGGGTCTGTCTGGGCACCATGAGAACACCCAGCTCCTTCTGGGATGTTTTCCAGGGATACAGCCGTAGTAGGAGTGAGGAATTTAATCATCATGTAATGCTGATAGCAGGCTTGTTCTTCTGCAAAGGGGCATGAAATAAACTGCACAGTTACCTGTGTAGAGCTGTGTTTGTCCTTGGCTTCCCTGGAGCCTCTGGAGGCTGCAGCAGCACCGCTCACACCTGCAGCAATTCAGTCTGTGTTTACAGGGAAAGTTAATGTGTGCCCACACCAAATTTAAAACAACTTCATGCTTCTGTAAGGCTTTGTACTGCTGTGGTAGGTTAGTCATTTCTTGTGCAGTTATAAAGCAACAATAAATGTTGTCACGCAAAATATTTGGGGGTTCTGTACAGTTTTTGAAAAAAATTGTAGTAAAAGTCTCCCTGTTCTGTGGCATCTCTTAGGGAGAAGAACTCTAAGTGTATGTTTAGAGCATTAAACTCCTTACAGTGCTTTTCCTGCGAGGAAAGGCTGCGTTTTCAGATGGATTCTGCCCAAGGGTGCTGTTTCAAGCTCTGGGGGACTTCCTCTCTGCAGCTGAGATTGTAAGTGTCCCTTCTGCCATGACTGGCTTGAGGAATAGGGTAAGCACCAGAGAGGTGGGGATGTTTGGTAAAAAAAAAAAAAAAAAAAAAGCAAGTAGCAGCTCTTGGAAAGCTTTTCTTACCTCAGTGTTTCCACCTAAGCAGACACTGGGAGAAGTTCAACCCTGTTGTGGGACTTAACTGTTTTCTAATATGGGCTGGTGGATTGCCCTACAAAAATACAGTTTTAAAGATAATTGCAGGAAAGGATGGTTCCCTGCCTGCTACCACAAGGATTCCTAAGCCCTGTGATGCCACTAAAGTGTGACTGCTCCCAGCTTCCTTTGGAGCTGACAGTAGTTTGGTGATGCTGTGGCTGAAACTTGTTTCCTGTGGTGGGTAATTCTGTCGAGAGGAAGCTTTAGGCTACTTTAGGCTGAAATTTGTCTCTTTATGTCTCCTGCTGTGGGCTGTGCTCAGAGCTGAATTCAGTCACCAGACTCTTAATCTGCCCTTACTTTGAAGACTTTGTGGTACAGCAGATAGCAGGTGATGCTGGGTTTTGCTCATGGGCACTCGGCCTTCTTGCAAGCAGTGCTGAGGGAGCCCAGCAAGTGCTGCTGGATGTGTGTTTGGGCTCTCAGCCTGCAGATCCCTTCAGAAAGCAGTGGTTAGGGCAGTGTGGTGTTTTCTGATGGCTTGCAGCAGCTCTCACTAGCTCCTCTGCTTTGGGTACGTCCTTGTTGAATGTGCAGAGGTTGGCACCATCCACCTTGGGCAGGGGACAGCGGTAGCACAGGGCCCCCATGCTGTGCTCTCCTCCCATGTTCAGCTCTCACCTCTGTATCTTTTTTGGCTGCTTTCCTTCAGAGCTGCAAGGACTGGCTCTGTGCTGGCTCTTGAGCAAAGTTTAGACTGAATTTTGGGCTTTTGCACAGGGCTACCCATCTCGTTTCTGCTCCCCTGAGCTCTGGGACTGTCCTGGGGGAAAAGACAATGAAGCCCAGCAGTGTTTGAGGGAGGAGGGGGTAGTCCTGCAGGCAAGGAGGGTATAAAAACAGAGGGATGGAGCACATCCAGCTCAGCCCTGTTGCACAGCAGGCTGGGTGCTTCCATCCATCCTGCCCAGCTGCAAGATGTGAGCTTTGCCAGGTGGAGCAGGCCTGCCTTCTGCTGTCTTAGCGCTGCAGTTTTGGAGAGAGCAATGTTGCTGTGAGTGGTGGAACTGGGCTGAGCTAAACACAGCTTAGTGCCCAAGGAGGGAAATTGCAACTTGACTTTTTCCCCCCAGAACATGATTTCTGGGAGTAGCTAGGAGAAAAGCACTAATAGTCTGATCTCTGATTTTTGTATCCAGGGCCCTGCCTTTGTCCTCAAACCCAGTAGCTCTGATCCCTGTGTTTTCAGCCCAAGCAAACCCTCTCTGACTTTGCTGGAAAGTAGGAGGGAGGGACTGCGGTTGTCAAATACATCTGGTTTTATCTCATTTAGAACAGATAGGAGATAAAACAGTGAGAATGATTCAACATGTGGGAAAATAAATTTCTCTCAACTGAAATGAAACAGTTTCTGTGTGTGACTTTCTCTAGTGGGAATAAGCTGCTTCAGGGTTCCCAGAGGTAGCTGCCACTGTGTTGTTACCTGCCACAGGATTTTCCTGTCATTCTGTAAGAATTTGCTGATTTCTGCCAGGATCAGCCAGGCGTGTCAATGAGGAAGGAAGACAGATCAGCTTGGTGCACCTCAGCATGAGTTAACTCTGTTGTTGCTATTTATAAAGGGAAAAAAGTCCCTTGTTTGCTCCACATTCTAACAGAAAGGCCAAGCTCTGTTGCACTGGTTGCGAGCAGCACGTCATGGCTTCCTCGGGGCTCCTGCAAGATGCAGCTGCTCTTGGGGAGTGCTCTGCAGGTGGGGACAGCTTTCCTCCCGTGCTGCCCCCACACTCCCGGTGTGAGACTGCTGAGCTTCCTCCTGTCCCTCAATCGGTCCCCAGCTCGCCGTGAGCTCTCCTGTCCCCAGCGAGCGCTGTGTGCGCCTGCCCCGGCCCTGCACTTCCAGGACAGGGTGCGGGGCTGGCACTCAATGTCTGCTCCAGCCGGGATCCCACAGCCCCAGATCTGGAACGGGGCCACTCCCAAGGGTGCCTGAGGCTCCGGCTGACACTGCTGCTGTCCTGCCTCCTGCTCTGCAGCTCTTTCAGAGGATGTTAGAAGCGGCTGTAGCTGGCTGGCTGCTCCCAGGTGATGGTGCTGCCCCCTCACTGTGGTTACACCTGCCGGAGCTCCTGTCCCCTCTGACAATACTCGGTTGGGGCTGCTCACTGCAGTTCCTCATGCAGCATATTTGAGGCTGAGGGATTGTCTGGGGCTGTAAACAGGGTGTGATGGAGGGTTAGGGTGTGATGGGTGACACTGATTGAGGGAGGCTTCAGCTCGTAACTGTGCGCTGTTAGGGCATTCCCATGTAGCTTAAGAAAACACGAGTGGCACAGCCCTTTGTCAGCAGCCATGAGAGGGGAAAAACGATTTTTCCCTGTGTCCTGCTGGGGCAGCAGCAGGGGCGAGCAGGGAGCTGGAGCCCTGAGCACAGTGAGCACCAGGGAACTCGAGCTGTGAGCAAGAAACACAGGCTCCTTTTAGACAAGGCTGTAGGCTCAGTTTCACCAGTGCTTAAAGGAGCTTTGTTCTCTGTGCTGGTGAGAGGCTGATTTCCCAGTATCTTAAACAGAAATCTTGTTTTTAGCCTTGAGAAAAAAAGCTTTTGAATTTATAAAGGCATGGCATTATGGCATTTTTCTTTTCCCTCCTCTCCCTCCCCACAATGGCTGGTATTGCTTGGACAATGCTGCTCTTTGCAGCATTGTCCAAGGGGCTTCTGCTCTTGAGCTTGTATTTCTTGATCACAGCTGAACACAGAGCTTGTCACAATTGCATTTTTCTCTAGAACCTGCAGTAAAACAACAGCTATTCTTCACCTCCCACACTGTGATCACACTTGCTGGTGCCTGTGAGCAGAGAAATGCTGATTTAAGTACCAGCCTCCCTCGCCTCTCTGGAGAAGCCACCCTGAGCCCCCCATGGCACCTTGAGAGGGCAACAAAGCTTTGGCCAAGGGGCAGCATGGCTGGAGCCATGCAGGGCTCGAGACACAGCTCATGGGTGATTAGTGAAGGACAGGCTGTTGCATTATTATTTCTCTTTCTTGGAAATGTCCCCTTTCACCACACAGGTTTAAAGCCTGCCCTATTAACCCTTTTCACCTGCCAGCTCTTGTTAACTGCAGGGGGATGTGGAGGGGATTGCATCTGCAGGGACCCCACCTGCCCATTTTCTTCCTCACACAGGTAAAGAAGGCTCAAATTACCTCCTGAGGGAGAATGAGCAGGCAGGTGGGCTCAGGAGATGAAGAGCACAATGAAGGGCCACAGGCAGCCCACAGCCATGGACTAATCTTACCCAAGGCATGGAGGAATGTCGTGGTCACCAAGTCATATTTTCCTGGTGCTGTCTTCTACGCCAAGGGGCTGCTGTAAAGCAAGAAGACCCTTGCTGTGTGCTCAGAGAAAAGGTAGGAAGGATGGTAAGGCTGATCTTGCACAAAGAGGAAATTTGGCTTGTCTGCATGTTTTTCATGACAGTAAAAAAAAAGACAAATCTGAGAGGTTCTCCAATATGGAAGCCTGGGGCAGCAGCATCTCCCTGAATTCTGGTCCACTCATGGAAAGCTCTGTTTGCACTCCCCTCCAAGCCCTCCTCCTCAGCAGCGTGGGCCCCAGGGCCTCTCCATCCCAGTTTTCCTTCCAGCCATGTTGATGTCGTGTTCCAGCGTGGCATTGAAATTAAAGAAAAACATCCATGCTAAGAGAGTTTCTGCGCTTTATGTACAATCAATAGTGCTGCTAATCACTTCTGAAATTCTCTATTCTTTTGTGCTCAAAGCCATCATTAAAGCTTCATGAGAAATTAGTCATTCTTTGTAACTTGAGGCTGGTCCAGGTTTTGCCTTTGGGTTTGATTTTGTGAGCAGTCTGAGCCATCCTCACCAAAATGGGTTGATTCAAAGCCACTTCCTCTTTGAGCCACATTTCACTAAAAGAGTCTAGACTGGGTTTTTTCCCCCCCTACCTTACTGTATCCACTATTGCATCTTTAGGATTAATACCAGCTTTCGCACACGAGGTAAAGCCACGGAAAGGCTGTGATGAGCTCTCTCTGTGTGACAGAGAGGAGCTGTCATGTTCTCCGCCTGTGGCAGGCCGGGCAATGGGCAGCGCGGCCTCCCCTCATCCACCGGCGGCTGATTCACAGCCCTGAACGCGGGCAGAGAATGAGGCCGGCACCGCTGTGAGCATGAGCAAGGTGAAAATCGAACATGCAGCGAGCGAGAACGCCTCAGCCAGCGGCGGGAAGCGAGGCCCGCGGCTTTCCCCTCCCGGCCCGAGCCCCGCGGTGCCGAATTTCCCTTCCCAGGTGTCGAAGCCCCACACGGAGCCGAGGTGACTCGTGCGGGGGGCCCGGACATTTTCAGTGACTCAAACAAACCCGTCTCGCTGCTTTCGCTGCCTGAGGTAGCCGCGATGTCTGAGGGGGGATTTCCCCCGGGGCTGGAGCGGAGCTGCCGGGCAGGGAGCGCCGGGACAAGGCTGCCCTTTCCTTGGGGCCGGCCGGGCAGCCAGGGAGGCATCGCAGCCCCGGCTGCTGCCGGGCCCAGCCCCCGGGCTCTGCCCGTGCCGCCGCGGAGGGGGAGCGGCGGCAGAGCGGGGTTTGGGGGGCTTTGGGGGGGTTTCGGGGCATTTCGGGGCATTTCGGGCACCACCCCGAGGGTCCCTCGCGCCCCCTCTGCCCCCGCCCCCCGGTCCCCGCGCGCTGAGGGCGCGTGAGCCGGCGGCGGGCGGCGATTGGCTGCGAGGCGCCCCCCGGGGGCCGCCGGGCCGCGGCCGCGCGCCGAGCGCCATTCACGGCGCTGCCCGCCCGCACGCGCCGAGCCCATTCACAAAAACTTCATTCATAAAAGCGGCGGCGGCGGCGGCGGCCGGGCTGCGGCGGGGGCGGCCCGGGCGCTGCGGAGCTGCTGCCCCGCGGCGCTGCGGGAAACGGCCCCGAGCCGCAGGGATATTCGGGTGGTTCGGGATTATTATGGTGCTGAAGGACTTTCCAGCAGGAATTAGCGAGACCGGCGCTGCTCAGTGTTTTTCGAAGAATCCTGGGTTTGTGCCTGACAGCGGGGCAGGAGCTGCAGCGCAGGGATGCTCTTCGCCTCTGGGGCAGCGGCGGTGGAAGTGCAGAGAGCCCGGCACCTTACAGGGTTCCTGCCGGTCTGAAAATACGTTCGGGCTTGTAGCTGTCTTGCTCTGCTTTGTGTGGAATATGCTTGAGCTTTCGCTGCAGCCAGGACTCCGCAATTATTGATGCTACAGCTGTGAGTCTTCAGAGCTAGGTGGGATTTAGTGCCTGGCCGGAGGCAGGAATGAAGGCAGGTTTGGATAGTGGCTCTTCAGCTTAAGCTGCTTTACCACCGATGTGCTTTCCTGTATGCTGCTTTTATTTCTGCTTACAAAATGCCAGATGTCCATGCAGTTTGAAGCCTTGTTCATTGAGGAAAATAAACCATTCAAGAGGGAGTCAGCAAAAATATCCAATAGGTTTCTGTTTTGAAAATTGTTTGACTTGCTTGATTTCCATGTAATTTATCTACAAGAGCCAATTTATGCAAGAATATCCAGTTACAGACCTGCCAAGGCTATGAGAGAACGCAGCCAGCAGAGCCTCGGTGGACACGTCCTGTATGTAGGGTTATTCAGACATCCAGGAATGCTGCACAGGGCTAAGTACAGCCGATTCAGGAATGATTCCATAACCTCCCTAGATGAAGGTACACAAAATACATCTTTAAATATCAAGGGTTCTTCCTCCTCTTCCCATTCTTCAACACCCAACTTACTGACAGAAGATGTCTCCTTGGGGCCACAGGACACCTGCACCACGCTGTGCACGCTGATCCCACGGATGGCCAACATCAAACTTGCCAACCCATCAAATCTGCCGGGGCTGAAGAGCTTCTGCCTGGGAACCAAAGAGGTGCCACGGATTAAACTCACGGAATGTGTCACCATCCCCAGCAGCCCGACCTCTCCTGAGATCAGCTGCCTGTCGGCCTCGTACCCCCAGCCCGAGCTGGACAGGCTGGGCCTCAGCCCAAAGGCAGCGGGGGACGGCGCCGTGCGGGGGGCTGAGGAGGCCACTCCCGGGGACAGGCAGGACAGGGGCCTGGCACACAGCACTGACAGCACGTACAGCCAGGAGCCAGGAACCACCTACAGTGTGAGGGTGAGTACTTCTCCCTGGGCTTCCATCCTCTGACAAAGCAAACAGCTCAGCTGGCTGCTGAGTGACCTCCATTTTCCCATCTGGAGTCCATGCCCCAAACCTGGGGTGTACGTAGGGCTGTGGCATTGAACTGAGGGAGCTTAAAGCACCCCAGCTGCTCCCAGAGGTAACACAACATCCAGTTCCAAAGGACTGTCTGTAGACTCTCTGAGGGGTGCTGCTGAACTGCAATTAAAATGGGTTGCTCTTCATGTTGGAGGGAAAAGGAGGCCCAAGAAAAGGCCTCCCATCCCTCACAGAGCAACTCAAGGCTTTAGGTGCATTCTGGCCCACGCTGCTGACATATTTGTCAGGGAGGCTGTGGGGCAGGCACTGCCCAGGTTGTATTTCCAGTATGGCTTTCTGCTGGTCTTCCTTTCATGGGCAGTATCTCAGAAGGGGGTTCACTGGCAGGAGCCTCACAACACAACAGGGAGAGGTTTTTCCCTTCATCTTCCGGGTTATGTTGCTCCCATGGCTGTGGGCCTGCAGGAACCAGCCCAAGCAGAGCTGCAAGAACATTGCCGACATCTCCTGGCCACACTCTTGGTGTTTTTTTCACCTAGCCCTTTCAGTATTAACAAGCATGTTGTTGAATCAGTAGCGTGGGGGTTTGGGCGTTTCAGCATCAGAGGATGAGCAAGGTACTCATTTCCCCAGAGACCACCAGACATCTGCAGGAGCTGGTGGTGAAGCCTCAGATGGGCTGGGAAGTGGCCAGGGCTGCAGCATGGCAGGAGTACAGTGCAGAGGGCTGTTCTCACCTGGAGGCAAAGTGGGGCCAAGAGACCAAGGGCTGGGCATTTGGAGCTGCTTCCAATCCTCACCCTCTTGCCCTGGCCCTTGCCCTCCCTCCTGTGTGTTTGGAGGCATTCACTCTCCCAATGCAGCTTCTTGTTGGGGTATGGGATTGTTGGGATCTCCACAGAGACCCTTTTTGGAGGCAGGTCAGGTCTACAATATTGGGACTGTTGCTGCCAGAGATCTTTGGCCTAACAGCTTAATCAGAGTCTGAGGAGGATTCAGCAATTACATGGAGAGGATCTACAGTTATTTTAGAAAGGCAATAATGTGGTGAGTTAAGGAAATGCTGTAGGGCAGAAGCTGTCCCCTGGAGACCGGAGAGAGGCAGAAATTTTCTTGGTGCTGTTTTAAAAAGAGGCAATGCTGGGCTCATGGCATCCCCTGGGGAGGCAGCTGTGGCCAGGTGTGACTGGTGGGCAGGACACCTGTGTCACAGCCATGTGTCACCTGGACCTGGTGAGGAAGTTGAGACCCGTAACAGCACCTAGTCCCCCCAAATGCTCTTGTAAATAACAAAGAGCCCAAATATTAATGCTTGTGTAAATAACAAAGAGCCCAAATATTAATATTTTAAGAGGAGCCTGGACAGATCTGTTTGTCACGCTGTTGTGTTTCAAAACGTACTTTGTACATGAATTGCTGCAGGCTTTACAAGGGGGATATTTACCATGTTCTTGCTCGCATTCTACTCATTAAAACCTTCCCACAATGCTGTCCACCTGGAGCTGAGGTTGTCTCTAAATGGTACCCATAGTGGCCATGGCACTTATTTTTCCTGCTGGTGTTATGGCAGTGACGAGTATGAGGAATATTCCAAGAGGCACTTGCCATCCTCACTCTTGCTTGTTGGGGAGTGCCAGGGATGTGGCTGATGCTGAGAAGGAGGATAAGATCTGTCTCTCAGCACTGTCCTGCATCAGTGGTTTCTCTGAGAATAGCAAGGAGGATGTTTACTGGACCTAACATGGAGTAAGGCTCTGCACCTGAGCTTAAATCAAAGCATGAGTCTTTGAAAGATGATTGGTTTTAAAAATGTGCTATTTAACTAAAATATGAAAAGGAAATACTATTGCCAGATATTTCATTATAATACCATTATACCTTAAAATAATATGGCAAAGGTTGTTTGCAGCATCCTTTGTCTTAAAGGGCTTTTACCAATGTACAGGTTGATCCTCTGCTAGTGGTGTGATGGTGAATGCATACAGGTATATGCCATCATACATGTCTAAAATCAGTTACATGTCTCTAGATTAAAAGGAGCCTGACCATTTCTGACGTGGCAGTTCAGAATTCCATGAACTGCACGCTGAAAGCACACGTGGGCACCAGTGCCCTGCACAGCCCTGCTGCTGTCCGTGGAGGATGCGACAGGTCAGCCTGGAGCAGTTGCTCCCTGCCTCTGTGGGGAAGGGGCTCCAGAGCAGCCCTTTCCTGGCCCTAGGTTGCCACCAGCGCCTCTCCCATATTCCAGGCAGGGAAATATTTGAGCTGCAGCCACTGCCCTGGCGCGCAGCACCCCGCCAGTGCACCCGGAGAGCTGCTCTGCATCGCCCGTCGTAAATAAATAACCCCACGCGTATGCACAGCCGGGCTCCCGCAGGAAGGAGATGGGAGCCGGTGATTCATGGCTCCAGAGCCGCAGCCGTGAATCATGAGCCGGGGGTGCCGGGGCGGTGCGGGCTGTGCCGAGCTCGGGGTTTGGGGTTTGGGGTTTGCAGCGCCCGCGGGGGCGCGCCTCGGCCCACGGGAACGCGCCCCGACACCCCGGCACCGCCTGCGGGGCACACGCGCCTCTCCGGGAATCGATCCTCACAGGAACACGCGTGTTTCCAGGCCATTTGCTTTATCACCGCCGGAGAACGGGGACAGGGGGGGTTGGAACAATTCTGTCACAGACCTGGCCTGAGTGCGGTGCTGCACTCAGGCTGTGCAGTGGTTTTTCAGAAAACAAAACACAAAGAAAAGGAAAATATTTCTATATGTCTGTAATTATGATTTTTCATGTTTTTTCTTTTTCCTCAGAATCTATTTAAAAATTGAAAACCTGTGAATGAAAGGGTGAGACTTAAAAAAAAAGCTGTTCTTCACAAAGAGCCCTGGCTTGCTGCCCTTAGGGGAGAGGCTGTGCTGCGTGGGCACGAGGAGTGGGGCAGACCAAGGGCCCTGTCTGTGTCTGCACCGCTGCTGCTGCAGGAGGGAAGATGAGAGCAGGGCAAGCGTGAGGAGATAGGCACGCACTGGGAGGGGGTGGGTTGTGCTTAATGATCTTTAATGGGCTCTTTTCATCCTTGAAGGTATCTAGTCTGCTTTCTAGCTGGTTCTGCCTGGATTTTTTGCTGTCTCACAGGTGCCCTGGGGGTACCACCCACGTCTGCAGTGGTGTGCACTGCTGCTGTGGGCTGCCTTGGCCTCTCTGCTTCCTGTGGTGGGGATGGGAGAGCTTCTGCTGGCTTTGCTTTTGGATCTGGATGGGGCTGGTGGAAACCAGTGTGGTCCAGGCTGAGGAATGAGCTGATTGAATGTCCTGCAGGGTGCAAACCTGGGCCAAAGTTCTTCAGCCTGACTGGTGGCTGCTAACAGCTTTATGGAGCACTTACCCCAGCCCAGTCAATCCTGCTGTGTGAGGCAGGATGAGCAGCTGAGCTGACTGGCACTGTGGAGTCTGTGTGCTGGCAGGAGCAGTGCCACTGCCAGGGGAGCTCTGGTGGTCTCTGCTTTCCAGTGGACACAGTGACTTTCTAACCCCAAGGCTACCACAGGCAGCATCTAAGGAAGGGCTGAGAAAACTTCCCTACCAAAACTACAGTAATCATGCTTTGCTCCTTCCCCACATCCCTGGCTTGCTCCTGGTGCTGTCCATGGAGGGAAGACAGCACTTTACCTTCCTGCTAGGGTGAAAGCAGAGAAATCTCACAACAGGTTCCTGAGCCTGGTACTCTGCACTGTCCTGCCATGTGCTGCGTATTCACATGGGCCCTGCCTGGTGCCTTCACATCTCCTCCCACACACTCCCTCATCCTGTTTGCAGTCACTTTCTGTCATCTCATGTAAATAGATGTGAAAAGGTGTGTACATCTTCAATAACTGCTGGTTTCTCCCACCACCTGCATGCCATCCTGGTGGTGTGGGGAAATGCAAGCCAGCCCCAGGTCACCCTCTGTACTCAAACACCAAGGGACAAAGCAGTTCCTGGTGGCAGTGCTCTCCACAGCCCTTTGCAGGCAATGGGATATCTCTGCACATGTTGCCATTCCCTTTCCAGCAGGGGCCAGTGAGTCTTTCCTTCCTAAGAGCTGCTGCTTGTCTTGGCAGGAGCTCTCCATCCTGCTGCTGACAGAACAGTGGGCTCAGCATCCGCTTTCATTAGCGATGTCAGGTCTTCAGAGCTTGGCTTGTTTCACTGTTGCTGTTTGTTTTTCTATAGGTAGCTGAATTCTGCAGTTACATCTGTGCTTGTTGCCCCAGGCTGGTCAGTGCACCCTTGGGCCTGTGTCCAGCCTCCCCAGCTCACCCAGCAGCTCAATGAACTGGGCCTTGCCTCTCTCTCTGGGCTCCAGAAGATGCCCCTGCTTGGACACCACCTTTGGACGTGGTTTTCACAAAAGCACCTGGTGAATAGCTTGCACTGGAGCAAGAGCTGTGGGCTGCTGTGGCTTCCTCTCCCAGGCACCTGTGGTTGCTGCCCTGCTCGTGCTTTAGTTTAACCTTCCCTGCAGCAGGGAAGATGGAGTTGGCCTTGACCCTGCATCATCAGAGAAGCCATTAGGTTTTCCTGGGAGGTGCTGTCTGGGGTGTACAGGACAGGGAGCAGGGGCACCACCTGAACTGGAGTTTGGGTGCAGACATCTCTGAGACAAACATTATCCTTCTCCCCTGCCTTCCCCTTCCTCTCATGCATTGGTTGTACTGCTTCTTATATTTTGCTATGGAGGGGTTAATATTTATTTTAATTGTTGTTTTTTTTTTCTTCCTTGGAGAGTGTCTTTTGTTTTCTTGAATATGCTTCTGGTATTCCATTGTCCTTTTGTGTGCTCCATAGGCTTCTCCCAGGCTCTGTGACCCTGACTTGCTCTGCCCCAGCCCCACATGGTCCCCCTGCCCAAGGCTCTGCTGGTTCTCTCTACCCTTGTACTGTGAAGTGAAGGTTCAGCCATTTCTAACTGTGCCAGTTCAGATAACCAACGACAGCTAAAATAAATGAGAGATGCAGTGAGGTGCCATGTTAATGCACTTCCCTACTCAGGCTTTTAAAAGGAAAAAAAAGGTCTTTTGTGAATCATTGATAAGTTCAGCTTCACTCAGGGTCACTTATGCAAAAACCTAATATTGATTTTTCATCTTTGCTTAGAGTAGCTTCCCACGCATCTGTTCAGGATGCAATGGGGACTCACTTGTCAGCATATGACTTACCTACTCCTCTGAATTTTTCTTTTTTCAAGGAGAGAGGAGCAGCCAACCAGCTCACAGGACACTTGACCTTATACTGTGGGATCAGAGGTTGTTGCTGTGCTACAAGCTGAGGCTCTAAACATATTTTCCACATTTGCTTTGTTCCTGTTAAGCAGGAATATCTTTAACAAGGCAGATAGCTCTCAAAGTCATTAAATGTTCATTAGGGAAGCAGTTCTGCCAACCTTTCAGATTCTTATTGATGTCCTTCCAGGTCTCTGACCTAATTCTGGAGTTCTCCCAAGGGTTACATTGCTATCTGGAAAGAAAGCAAAATAGGGATAATACAATTGTTGTGGAATCCCTGACTGCACATATAACATTCTCTTTTTCACACACTCATTTCTGAAAGTCTCCAAAGCTGAAACGGATACCTAACCCCAAACCTCTCTGAATGGCCCAGCAGAAAAATTGATTTACAGGCAATGTGAGGCAGAGGAACTAAATATGGTACCTTCCTCTGACACAGAATTCATCCTCCATCCACTCAGACAAGGGGACAGAGTATGCATGTCTCTTCCTGGGTTTTCCCAGTTGTCTCTGTGTCCCAGAGGTTTGAC
Source organism: Prinia subflava (assembly GCF_021018805.1). Lineage (NCBI taxonomy): Eukaryota > Metazoa > Chordata > Aves > Passeriformes > Cisticolidae > Prinia > Prinia subflava. The sequence continues at coordinate 10,336,806 of NC_086261.1, forward strand.
TTCCTGCAGGAGAGGTCTGCACAGGCAGGCTGTGACTGCAGCCCTCAGGCACTGCACTGTGAGCACTGCAGGATGGTCCCAAGAGGAAACATGAGACACCCAGACCTGTGCCAGCCTGATGAATGAAGAGATGAGACTGCTTCAACAACAGAGAGATGGACATCCATAGAAATGCTGAAGGATCAGTAAGATATGGTTGGGGATATGCCATCACATCCTTGGTATTTCTAAGAATTAGTCTTAAACAAATCCCAAATGAGTATAGAAAAAGCTGTAGCTCTGTCTCATACAACAGCAGTGTGGCAGTCAGCCTTTAATTTAAAGCAGGTCAGTTTATAGTGTAGGCTCTTAAGAGCTGTTGCTGTGAGCTGGAGTTGCAACTTCACATCCTTCATCTTCTGCAGAGGTTATTTGTCATCAGACATGCACCAGTGTGGAGCCAGTGGTTGTTGTTGTGGCCTGTAATGCCTCCCACTCTCTGAAGGGACACTCAGCCATTCTGCACGGGGGCTCTGAGTGCATTGCTCTGTTCCTGAGGACTCTGTTCTTTCCAGTATTTCCTCGTGTATTCCTCCCAGCTCAGTGTCACAGGCCAGTAAGTGAGAGTAAGCAGAAATGGAGAAAAAGGAATAATTGGATTTTGTGTCCCCAGAGTGCTTTGCCTTTTTTTTTTTTTTTTTTTTTTTGGTGCTATGGTGTTTAAGCTATTGGTATCTTTATTGCTCTTCTCTACACTTTTAGTAAAACGAGATCTATTTAGGAAGCAGCTTTAGGATGGCTGATTTGATTTTCCATTTAGACTGAGGTTCTGCATAAACTTAGTGGAAAATAATCACATTTACTTCCTCCTGTGATCCTCCTCTTACTTGTGCACCAGATATTAACAGTCCTCCCTTTTCTCTGTTTTCTGCAGTACATGGGCTGTATTGAAGTGCTGCAGTCAATGAGATCCCTGGACTTTGGCACACGAACACAAGTCACCAGGTAGGTAGTATAAAACTGAGATTCAGACCACAAATGAAAAGCCTGAGTGCTAATTTTTGTATAAAGCTGAGGGTGCGTGCCAAGCTCTGAGACAATTTTGAATAGGAGTTTGCATGTTTTGTTTTTGTTTTTTCCTAAGTGATGATTTGAATTATTTGATCATTACAATGGGCTATTTGCATTGGAAAATGAATTGTTTCAGGCACAGATGTAATTTCTCTCGCAGTTCTTGCTCAGGGAGCCTCCCCCTGCAGTGGCAGCCCAGAGCAGACAGCCCCAGGCAGCTGGGGACAGCAGCAGCCGGGCGCTGCACGTGGCTCAGCGCTGCCTGCACGGCCGTCCCGAGGCACAGGGGAATCCACTGCTGCTGCTGTGCCTGTGGGTGCCTGGCCAAGGTGGAGAGCCAGGATCCTCATGGATCTCTCTGCCACGCTGCTCCCCACCTGATGCAGAAAGTGCCATCAGTCCCTCGATCCAGCAAGGCCATCTAAGGAATTTTTATCAGATGTGTGACATCGCTTGACCCCATCTGCACCAAGACCAGGCTCAGCTGGAAGTGCAGTCACAAGGAAAATGTGTTGAAATACAGCTGTTTTCATCTGGACTGCAAGCCTAAGGTTTTAGGCTACAAATCAGAAAAAGATAATTATTTCATTCTCAGATACAACTGGGGATGTGGTTAAATATTTTGTGGTCTTTTGAGAACTTTGCAACTTCTGTTGCAGATTACTGCCAGTTTCTGGGTGTAGATTGTTAGTACCCCCGTACCTGTGGGCTGGCTCAAATGACCTGTCAGAAATAGAAGAGCACAATTTTATTTTTACATTAATTCTTGTAAGTCTGGCAGTGCAGGTGTGTTTGAGTTTTCAAAACAATCACCCTCAATCCAGCTCTGAGTGCTGTGTGGTGCTGCAACGTGCTCACGGTGCAGCAGTCAGGACTAGTGCCCTTCCAGGCAGCCCCAGCAGCCACCCAAGAGCTTTCTGGAGAGGTGGGTGGGTGAAGGTCATCTTGACCTGGCCTTAGACATGTTCCCTTGCCCTCTCAGCTGCTTTTCTGGCACAGTTAATGCTGAGGAGGCCAGGAGTGTGGCTGAGGCTTCCTGCGCCTGCCCAGCTCTTCCTTCCTGCCGGAGGGAGATTTTCAGATTCTGTTTTGCTTCCTCAAGTTTCTACCCAAAAAGTCATGGAGAAAGGAAAGCAATGTGAATGGAATAGTGTTACATTTATACCTGTTTGCTCCCAGGCTTACCAGCTGAAAGGAAATGAAAAACATGAGTCCTTAAATGCCTATAGAGTTCACTTGAAAGCTGTCCCATCTGTTTTATATTCAAAATCAGCAGTTGTTGACATTTATAACTGGTATAAGCACACATTCACCCGGTTCCTGCATGTGTGTATGAAGAAGATGCCTGAGATACCAATACACCTCCTTCAGGCAAATCCTTTACAGACTAAGAGCCATGTAATACACCCAGCCCGGCCGCTGTGTTCTTCACAGCTCAGCCAGAGGGCGAGGTTATCTCCTGTTTGCAAGAGGTGTGTGTGCTGCTGTGCTGACAGAACAGGGCTTTGCATGGTTTGTCTGGAAAATAACGAATATGAATTACTGCATGACAAGAGCTTGCCAACTTAAATTTGGGCAAGATAGTAAGGTTTTGTTAAGCAGAACTATGTCAAAGCTTAACAATGGAAATATTTCCATCACCTAAAAAAATACCACTGCTGACCTTAACAGGCTCTTTTGTGCATGAGAAATTCAAAACTTAAACTGTTTGCAAACCAAATGCTGAAGTGCTGAGCTCACACATGCAGACTTTAAAGTTCGATCGATGACAAGCTGACTGGAGCAAAGATAACATTGATTATTCCCCCATTGTTCTCTCAGGGGAGTAAGTTTATAGACACACGCACAATGCACCAACCAAGGAGCTGCTGGAAATCATCCCATTTTAACCATGCCTGTTCTCTGAATTGGGGTAAAAAATATTTTTACTTTGATGCCATTTCACTAAACAAAGAGGCATCTTCTCCTTTAAAGTGATGTAGAAAGGGTCTCTAGTTATGTCTGTGCCTTGCCTTGCTTTATGTACATGTACATGCTTAGTTACCTCATGGTATCTAAAATTGAAGATATTATTTACCTACCTCATGAATGTTGGAAAGATCAGCAAACTCATGTTTGCCAAAGTGCAGTGAGGAGTCTAAAGAGATGAAAATGGAGGATTTACTTTCTGTTTTCTTGCTGGGCTTGCATTTTCAGTTGCTTGGCAGGTCCATGGTTAGGGAGGGCAGAAAGTGCTCTCTCTGGTGCTATGAATGACTGTGAATGCAGAAGTGCCAAATGACCACAGCAAGACATGGGCCGGGCACTGAGGTGTGATTTACCCTCAGGGGCTTTGGGGTGGGGATGTTGGCAGAGGAGATTCCACTGCAAGTTTTCCAGCTCTCTGCTGCTGCTTGCCCATGACCCAGCTGGTTCTTAGGGACATCCCTTCCACTTTGCAGAAATCTGTGATCTTGAACTCCATGTAGGTGACAGAAGTAACACCAAACAATAAGAATAAGAGATTCTTTGAGGGTCTTTGTATTTTTTTGCACAGGTTAGCCTGTGCTTGCTGCTCTGGATACAAGATGTGTTTGGGTTGTCAGCCTTCTTCTGTGGCAGATCCTGCCTTTGCTGGACCCTGATGTGTGCTTCTCTTGTCCAGCCCTTCAGCTCTTTCCCTCTTACACATTTCCCACTTTTGTTAAATCAGTCTGGTTATTAGTCATCAAATTTGGGCATTTCTGGGAAAAGGGATTCTGTATCTTGGATTGAGGCTTTAACTTACAAACTCAAAAATGGTCAGGCAGTGAGGGGTGAAGGGTCTGAAATGTGCAGCCAGGGAGGGCTGCTGGAAGAAGGCTGACTTTGTTTGGAAGATTAATTTCAACTTTGTTGAGCCACATAATCCCTTTCTGTTACATGGTGTAGGCAGGGCCCTAGATGCTTAAAAGCAAATCCTCAACAGCATGCTTGCTTGCTTACATCAGCCCATCTTTGGTCTTTCACTCTCATTTGGGGGAACAATAAACAAAGTGGCTCAGTGTTACTGCCCACAGGCGCTTTCCCGCACGGGCACGCTCTGGGAGCAGCAGGAGCTGTGTCTGCCACAGGTTTCACTCCAGGGCTGCAGACCTAGAGCAAACCTGTGGACTGTACTTCTGAGCAGGCCTAAAAACCAAAAAAAGCTGGTTTAAAGGCTTATGGATGCCAAAAATGGGTCATTCATTTCAGTTTATCTTGGATGCATCCAGAGTTTCTTTTCTTCCTTGTGTATATTGCAGTTTCTAGTTTGTGGAAATGGCTGCATGTAGGAAATGTTCAGTTGTAGCAGCAGATGTTACCAAACTCCTGCTTTTCACAACTTTAAAATAATATTGGTAAAGTCTTGTTAGATCACTTGGAAAATCACCCAGAGGTGTGCAGCAAGAAATATCTGCACAACATTTCCCCTACCAAAGAGAGGGAATAGAAACTACAAAGTAGAAATGGTTTGCTACTTTTTGCTTCATTTTTATTGGACAGTTGCTTCAGAGCATGGTGAAGTGGGCAGCCACCACACTGGCTTGTACAAGAACATGCTCTGTGGCTGACAACTCTGCCTACATCTCTTGATTTCACATGAGCTGCCTGACATGTGCAAGAACTCATTTGTCACCAAAAGAGACAATTTCCCTGTTTTTCCAATTTGTTCTGTATCTGGTTTTCTTTCTAGGTAAGGCTAGACTTGAAGGCTCCAAGTAGCCTTAATGTCTTGGCTCTGATTTTAATTTCCTTTAATATTGAATGAGAAGATGAGTTCTCATTTTCCAAGCTGATTATTGGAATCTGCAAGATCATCCTGCAGGATGCCTTCCTCTTTTTTTTTTTTTTTTTCTTTTTTTTTTAATGTTTGGCCTTCCTCTTGGTAACAGCTAAATAAAACAGGAGCTAATCAAGAAGGGTATCAGGAATTTGCTTTTAAATGCCTTTTCAGTTGTGTAGGGGGAAGTACTTTGCTTTTAAGTGCTAAGAAGGGTCAGTGTTCAAAAGGCTGGGTTTCTGACCCATCTTATGTAGCCCACATTGAGGCCCCTTTTCTTCCCTGCTGTTTTCACTCAGAAAATATTAATTATATTCTGCTGTGAGGTGATGTCTCCATTCATTTGACAGCATCCAGGTTGAATTTCTCAGGGTGTTCCCTGGCAGGGAGCCTCAATGTACCTCACTGATCTTCAGTGCTCCAAGCACGTGGGGCACTGAGCAGCGGTGCTGGTGTTCACCAGTGCTGGGCTGGCTTTGCCTCCTCTCTGACCTGCAGGGTCCTGAGGGGACCACACTTCTCACTGGGCATCTCTGCTTCACGGGACATACCTGGCTGGAGCCTCTTGTCATTGTGTGGTCTCCTGATACTTTCAGCCTTTCTGAACCACAAATTTGTCAGGAGGTGAAAGCCAGTGGTGTTTTCCTCCCACACACATGCCAGGATCTGGAAACAGACAAACTTTCCTAACCAGCTTGTTTCCTAATTAGCTCTTTGGATAATAATTCAATAATACAAACAAATAATTAAACAAACTCCCTTCCCCTTTAGAACCAAACAAAATCCCAACTTTGGAAGATAAGGCTGAATTCAGCCCCAAGGGAAAGGCTGAGGTTTGAGGTGCCCAGTATGGGACCCTAAGCCTGAGAAGATGACAGGCCCTGTGACACAGGGCCAGGGCAGCTGGAGATGCCGGGGCTGTGCCTCCAATGGGGATGTCCAGGCAAGGTGACACAAACTTGCTGAGCCCATCCCAGTCAGTAAGGCAGCATTTTCCTGCTGACTTCAAAGCAGTGAGTATCAGTGAGGAAAAGCCTGTGGCTGCCAGCAGAAAGGTTTTTTCCCAGCTGCTGTGCTAACCTTGACCAGGGCCATCAGTGCTGCACTGCATGGCCAAGCCAGTCACTTGCCTGAGCAAAGGCCACAATTTGCCTTGTTCAAGTGTGGGAAACAGGCACAGTACAGCACTCTGTTATCCTGTGTGTGATTCATCTTTGATCTAGAAATGAGCACTGTGCATGCTTTATGCCTTACCCTTCTTGAACTGAGAGGAACCTGCAGAGGAGAATGGGTGGCTAGAGAGAAGATCCAGTTTGGGAAACTCCTGCCAGAGATGGAAAGATGCAGACTGATAGCTCTGAAAAGAACTGGAGAAGCTGCTTATACATCCCCACCTCTCCACACTGTTGTTTGGGTTATTGTGTTTTTTGGTTTTGGTTCTTTGTTTTGGGTTTGATTTCTTTTTTTAGGGGGGGTGTTGTTTTGGTTTTTTGGGGTTGGTTTTTTTTTTTTTTGGCAAATGAATCCCAAACTCCAGAAAGTCAATCAGAGCACCCAGCTGGGCTCACTCAGCATGCACCTGCTGTGCTAAATAGGAAGGATTAAGCAGGGAGGAGCCCCTCCTGTCAAGCAAGAGACCTATCAACCATTCTGAGAAAAAGGCTTTGAAGGTATTAGGTTGTTTGTCTTGTGGTTAATTATGTTTGAGTTTTTTTATTAAACAAATTTTCATAAGGTGAAACTGACGTGTTTGATGAAGAAAAAGAATCAATCCAAACCAAGCTGCTGAATCACTGTATTTTGTTAAATAGTTCTATTGGGGTTTTTTTGGTTTTTTTTAATGGTGGGAGAAAAGAAGAAAGAAAAACAACTGTGAAAGACCTTCCAGAAGATTTAAGAGTTTATAAGTGGGCCGATAACAATAAATTGCAGGGTTGCTGACTCTGTTACAGACGGTGCATGTGAAATGATCCAACAGTTTGTGCTGTATTTTTTTACTTGCAGGGAAGCAATAAGCCGACTATGTGAAGCTGTGTCAGGTACAAATGGAGCTATAAAGAAGCGGAAGGTAAATCCCGTTTTAGCTCAGCAATTATTTTTCTATATCTGCTTTTTATAAGCTGGATACATGATTCCCTAACAGGCTTCAGTCCTGGAATTAGGGCATATTAATCCATCTGAACTCAGCCTGGATAACATGGAAGTGCTGGTAGCAGAGTGTTTAGCCTGTTTGGTTTGGGACTGAGGCTATGCCCTACTTTATTTTTCTCAGAATTAATGCTTTGCCCAGAGTTCCTGCTTCTACCAGCCCTTACAGTGTGTGGTGCTTTATGACTTTTAGGTTTTGGCTGCTAAATTATTGGGATTTTTTTTTCCCTTGCAAGAGGGAGCTGATTCACGGCAAGTTTATCTGTGCTTATTTATATATACAAAAAAATTAAACACAACTCAAATGGCAGTGTTTAATGGATTTTATTAAGTAACTAGGATGCAGTGAGGGGCAACATCAGTGGTTACTGTTGGGTGGTATCCAGTGGAATTTACTGATTTCCTTCTGTAACTGTGGAGCTCAAGAGGAATGAACTTGCTCCTGAAAAAGGAATACATGAGAGAATTTCTTGCCTTACCCAGAAACACTTCATCCTCTGGAAACAAAGAAGAGTTCTGAAAGAAAATTGCACATTCTGAATTACTGAGCCAGCTACAACATTTAGGTCACTGAGATTTTTATTTAAAACATTTTTTTCCCATTATTGACATAAAACTCATTCCTGCCATTATTGCATTCAGAGCTGATGTTTGTTAGAAGATCTATTTGTTTGATCAAGCCATTATCCCTGCTCCATTGAAAGTCTCAATAAGATACCATAAAAGCTCCTTGACTTTGATATGTTTCTGCCCCTCACAGACTGGGCTGACAGCCTCTTTCTTTTGTTTCTTTGTACAAAGCCTCCAGTCAAGTTTCTGTCTTCTGTACTTGGCAAAAGTAACCTTCAGTTTTCTGGCATGAACATAAAGCTGACCATTTCAACAAGCAGTCTCACTTTGATTAATGCTGACACGCAGCAGGTAGGATACATGTAACAGTGTCCTTTTCTCCATGCTACAGTTTTCTCCTCCTTTGTGGCTGCTGACTGAAGGCTGTGCCCTCCAAAGGGAAAGAAAGCAGCACCCTTTAGCAGACCTGTGTATGCCTGGTGAAGCTGAATTACATGCTGCCTCTGATTTTAAAAATTAAAGCACTTTGGAGGAATTGACATAGCACAGGTCCTTTTTGTTCATGATGGTGTGTTCTGTGGGGAGGGATCCTTGAGCACTTGGTAAACTGTTTCTCTGGGTGTGTTTGCCTATAAAGTGCCTAATAAACAAGGCACTAGTCCTGACTGTAGTTTCTGACAAGTCCTAGGAGGAAAAAAAATTGATATTAAGTCAGAGCTTGGCTTTGGTGTCATATTTTACAGCTGGATAATACATGTGTACAATCAGTTATACTGTGGAAAGTCTCTAGGCTCCATTGAGGTGTGTTCCTGAGAGCCTGGGTGTGCTTGGAACTGGGCTATGCTCCCTTCCTTCTTGGCAGATATGACAAGGATCTTTGTCCTGCCCACCTAATTCCTCCCTCAGCTGTTGGTATCAGCCCTGGGTGATCCCACCCCGGGCCAGCAGCAGGGTGCTGGGGCAAGCTGGGGCAGGGGAACATCAGGGAGTCATTTTGGCTCACTGGCTCTGGGCAATGCTGCACTGAGCTGGTGCCATGCTGAGCATCAAGGAACCCTTAGGGGTTTGTCTGTAGTGCAGAGGTCTCCTGTCCATTGCACATCTATTCCACGAGGGGTTTAGGACACCAGGTTTCCCTTCCTTCTGGGTACAATTAGAAATTGGTGGTTAAATTAATTCTGAAGACCCTTTAAGGAAGATTACTCAGGGATCTAGACACTGCCAAACATGAATGGGCAGTCTCAAAAATATTCCTATTTTTATCTCCTTCCTTCCTAAATGACACATGCATAAAATAATAAATGGGATTGTTATGAATTTACTTGCTTGTTCTATGAAGACATATGTTTCGATGTCTTGTAATGTGGGGCCCAAGAGCATGTTTAATTAGTCTGTTATGCTTTTCAGATTATTGCCAACCACCACATGCAGTCCATCTCATTTGCTTCTGGAGGTGACCCAGTAAGTATTGATTTATAAAATATACTTCTGCAGGTATAACGAACTCACATAATAATTGTTACCTGCAAATATTTCATCCCTTCCTTCCACAAGCACTGAGTACACTGCACTTCTGGATCATGACCAGTAATACAAGAAAACTGGGGGGCTGACTTTGAAAAGGAAACATGGAATAGTAACTCAGTTTAATAGATACATACAGCTAACTTTCCTGTTGCCCATCAGTGAGCCTCAGTCCATTCAGAAGCCCTCCAACTTGGGGATCTAAAAAAAAGAATGTGAACATAGGAATTGATCAGTTCAGTGGTCCCTGTGATCCAACATCTGTCATAAAAGCCATCAGCACTGGCACCTCTAAATTTTTAGATTAATTTTGACTCAAGCAAACAGCTTCTATGAGACAGATGTGGCATAGCCGCCTTCTTCCTGCAGATAGGGCTGTGCTTCCTAGTGTGACAGCCATGCAGTCATGGATGTTTTCAAGTCAGAGGTTTTTTATTCTATTCCAAACTCTTTACTGCAAGGATTGAAAGCAGGAAATGTCATCTATCTGGGTTGGATAAGTAATTCCTTAGGGCTTGAGTGTTTTTTCTGTTATTATCCTGCACTGGTCTTGCACAGTGACTTCAGATTTCAGAGGCTACACAGGGCTGGGTTTGGTCAGTGCTTAATGGCAGGGCCATCAAGAGATGTGCTTGTGCACAGATGTGCTGCTGGAAATGGGCTTGGTGGAGCAGCTGCTGGCACTTCTTACTGGGAGGATGTGTAAAACAGAGGTATTGCTCATCAGTGGTAACTATAAATCTAGTGGCCCTCCACATAAGGGGCAACTCCATTGTCTTGTTCAGGTAATTTTTTCCAAATTCCATTTACATTTAAAATGGGAGGTAGCTTCCACAGGACCTGTCTTTCCACCTGCCCCACATTCAGGGTCTAAGTGAAATTCAGTGTTGCTCTTGGCTATGAAGGAGTAGCACTATTCTGCCTGGTAATTTAGTCTGTTCTGGCTTTATTTTAAAGCAAAATCATCCAGGCATCTACATAAACATTAAAAAGACATAAAAAACAGCAGGTATTGCTCCAGTTACTTTAGTTTCTATTTGCTTCCTAGATCTATTTTAAAACACCTATTCTAAAATATTTATGAACTATAAGAAAAACTTCAAAGGAAAAAAAGGAAATTGAGTTCACTAGACGCATAAGAAATATTTAGCTTGCTTTGTTTTAATGATACTGAGAGATTTAAAAAAAATTATCTAGGACAAGTTCTGCTGGCCCTAAGACCTGCCTCTCGTGTCATTCATTGTGAATTATTAAATGATTGTTCTTGTGCATATTGCAAATGGGGCCTTGTTTCCTGCCAGCTGATTGCATCTTCCCTCAAGAGAGCCATGCCTTTAAGCTGTGAATTGCATTTTCCCTGTCCCACCTTCAAGATCCAAAATAACAAAATGTATCTTTAATAATTAAAAGAATGTTATTCATTACCTCACCAATTTGACTATAACACTGAATTATCAAGCCACTCTTTGCTTTTGCGGTATCATTAGAAATGTTAATTTTTCTATTCCAGTTCCCTTTTCAGTTTGACCAGAAAAAGAGGATTATTTCAGTGCTGGCTAGAAAGAGAATCAGAAACAGAAAACTGATTATATTGAGGTTGTCTGATCTCAGCAGCAGCTTTGAGATCCAGGGTAATTTAACCTGATTGCAGCTAGACTAAAACTGAGCAGGAGCAATTGAGATCAGATACCCATTTTATTCTGCATAATTTCAAAGTTTAACTTTTCTCTAAGATGAGGAACTTCAAAACTCTATCTTATGGCTACAAATTGGGAACATTGGAAACTTGTCCTTTGCAGTATATTAGCATGATTTTATCTTCCACTGATTCTGGGAAGGACTGTCCCAGTCAAAAGCTGTGACCAGCAGTCACACAGCCCCGATGTGTTACCCAGGAAAGGCTGTGAGCTCCATGGGAGCAGTGGGAGGAGCAGCAGTGCCTGCTGATGAGGCACCAGTCATGTTTCTACTCCTGTTGCAGAACTGGAATTGAATACATGGTTTATTGAAGACCCAAACAATACCAAATGGTCTAGTGCATTTTTAGAAGAAAAAAAATATGGGACAATTACTGTCTTGATATCAGTGTGTCACTGATATCTTCCTTGGGTCACTTTGCTAGTACCTCTGGTTATTTTTCCTTGAAAGAAGCATGCATTTTAAAGCTAAAAATGTATCTATCTATATGCAATGGCTGTGCTGTGGTGGTAGGGTTGTTCATAATTACAAAGCTCAAGACATTTCTTGTCTTCTTTCCTGTAGGATACAACAGACTACGTTGCATATGTAGCGAAAGACCCTGTTAATCAGAGAGGTATTGAAACAAGTTTCCAATTGCTATATGTGTTTATATGATTGCTTTATTTGTATGTAACAAGAAATTGTTTGAATTTGAAAATAAGGAAGCTACTGAACAGCTCAATACTCTGTACAGTTTCTGGCTTTGCTGTGTGTATAGTATGCAGGCTGTGGCTTTAAATGCCATGTTCTTTGTGCAATGAAGTGGGAATATGCAGGTCAGAATAAAGCTGTACTAGCTGCTGGCTCCATGAAGGGGTAGGAGCCTTGCTTTCCTGCTATAAGCAGTACAGCTTGAGTCTCTACTCTGGTATAAACTGCATTTACTTAATTAAAGCAAGGTATCTCTTTCCAGCATGCCATATCCTGGAATGTCCCAATGGGATGGCACAGGAGGTGATCAACACCATAGGACAGGCTTTTGAGCTCCGGTTCAGACAGTACCTGAAGAACCCATCTAGCCTGGTTACACCTAATGAAAGGTCAGCACATTCTCAGTCACTTAATTGGCAGTTTCCTCGTCTTTAGTACTTTTCAGGAAAACAATACACTACAAAGAATGATCTGTAAGTAAGATGCATGAATATGCTTTCTGGACATAGGATAATTCTAATATATGCCTGTATGTGCAGTGTATAAGATACCAAAATTAGCTTATTCCAGTGAACTCCATTGATTTTTGTGACATTTGTACAGGTGCTGAACACAGAATTAAGCTGTATTGTTCCTCAGATAAAGCAGCCTTATTTTAAGTCATGCAAGTTGAACAAATGTTCAAATTACTCTGCCCAAGTAAGTTCAGGTCTATAAATAGCAGACACACACACACTGAGGCTGAGCTCAGTCCTGACCTGTGCCAAGTTTAAGCTTGCTGCAGCTGTGGAAAGTGTGTGGTGGGGAAAAATCCATTTTAATTCACCTTTCTGCTATTCTGCTCATGTCCTGGCAGCAGGTTCAGTTTTCACCTGGCATGACTTACATCAGCCTCATGAACTGAAATAAACACAGCCACCACCTGGCATTTTAATGTGTGAAGCCTTGTCCTCTGCACATTGCCCGAAAGACAGGGCCTAGATTAGTTTCTGGACCACAATTCCCCATTTCAATTACCCTTCTTCCATTGCACTGGGGACACAACTCTTGCTCTAATTTATGGCTCACCTCACAGATTAGCCATGCCTATTTTTCTCAGGCTTCTTTTTGCTGTAACACCAAGTGTGATTGCCTGTTACTTCCCATGAGTGGGTAAAGTCGTGGCACTGCTTACCTGCACCCTGAGCACAGGAGTCCTGAGCTGGCAGTGTCGCTGGAACAGGGCCTAATGCATCACAGCAGAGCTGGTTTTATTACACAAATGAAACTCTAGTTTATATTTATTTCAGAGTATATGGTTGCTCTTGCCATTCCACTTCTAAAACTGCTCTGGTTTTCCTGGGGAAAATAACCAGAGGAAAAACCTTTCTTTCCTAAGAAGCCCTGCTAGGTTATGTCAAAGTAGCATAGGAGCAGGGAGAAATGGAAGAGGGTAATTAGATTTCCTCCTTGAGCATAACCCACAGGCAGCCTCGGAGAACGGTCCTCGGGCAGAGGAGTCGGATATTGCTGTGTGAATGAGTCACTCCCTTCCAAACTACTATGAATCACATAATCAAATACTTGCACTGCATATCACATAATCAACTACTTGAACTTTATCTCTTTCCTGCTCATGGCCTTTTATCCAATTATACTCTTGTTAATCAGAGAAGTAAGATTGAGATGAGTTTTTTTTATTTTGGGACCGGAGACAGTACAGGAAGCACCTAGTTGTTTTGCAGTGTATCAGCTGTACATTTAAACTGTCATCATTCTGGTTTAGCTCAAAAAAACCATTCTGTGCTTTTCTTTGTGTCAGTGTTCTCTTCAAGCTGAACCAGAATAATGATTGTGGTTATTAAAATCAGGATAAATGCCACTGAGGAGAGCTCCTTTTTTTTTCCTTTTTTTCTTTTTTAGCAGTATTTGATTTTCTAAAAGTGTTGCAGGCTTGTCTGACTAAATGCCATGAGGTTTTAATTTTTCTCTTGAAGTCTGCCTGCCCCCCAGCAATCTCTAAATTTATAGAGTTCAGTCAAGAAACCACAAATATTAGTTTTATGGTCAACATTTTGGATACCTTAATGAACAATGCATTAGAATTCTTAAAGTTTCAGTAGTTGCCTCTTACCTTTTCTTTGACTTGAAAATATATCTGGGCTGTGTGGTGCTAAGGAAATGACTGTACCTCCCTTTACCCCAAACTGTCATGACTATTTTTAATTCAGGAAGAAGTAACTGGAAAAATAAACAGCTCTGGATGTTCCAGCCCAAAGCCCTTTACAGCCTCCATATGGCGGATCTGTGTATTGTGTGTTGTGCAGACGCTGGGGATGTTTGCCTACACTAGAAAGGAATTGATTACATCAGAAGCTTCTTTTTCCCCCCCACCCCATATTTTTTTCAGCGAGGCAGCAAATGCTAATGGATCAGCTGGGAATTCACAGGAGAGGGAGGATCATGAATATTACAACGAAATTCCAGGGAAGGAGCCTCCCACCGGTGGCGTGTTAGACATGAGAATGAAAGTGCAGACAGACCAAAGGGCTAAGTGTGCTGTCCAGTGCAAAAAGCAGTATTGCTCAGTAAGTACAGCTTCTGCTGGGATAAATATTCACTGCCTATTATGAGAATTAATAATAAAATGTTTCTGTGGTGTTAAAGCATGGCATTAACATCAGAACCAGGTCCTGATTATCCTGGGAAAAGGGTTTTTTTAGGCTAGATTTAATGATGCTTAGTACATAATTGAATCCCAAAGCACTTTCTGAATATTAACTGGTTTGTCCTTAGAGTACTTTCAGGAGACCAAGTAATATTCCCTTGTTCACTCATTAGCTCTGAGAAGAAAATAGATACCAATTTAAATGGCTTGTTGGAGAGAACATCTGCAAAATCTGGGACCTCCTGGCTCCTGATTCTGTGATCTAATAAATATTTTATCCTGTCCATTATGCCTTACAACTTATACATACAACATTGACTGATTGCAGTATATATACAATATTCATTACTCTTGGATTGTTTCAAGGTCTGTTAAATCAGAAAAAGATATCTGTGGCTCTTGTATGGAATAGTGGGAAATAAAAACCAGCCAGTAAGTAAAACAAGGCAAGTTCACACTGGCTGCACAGATTTCAGAGCCTTCTGAGCCTTGGGAGCACCATCCTTTTCCCCACACAGGAAAGAAGGCACCACCACTTCTCAGAGGGAGCACACTCAGATGTGCCTGCTGGAATCCAGTTGGTTCTGTCTAGGAAGTTGCTGCTCCCAAGTGTTATTTGTGTTTGGTGGCAACTGCTCCCAGGCTGCTGTGTGTTCCTGTGCTACTGCTCCACCCATTTTTTGCTAACATGAACCATACTCTGCATATCAGGTCCCCACTTCCAGAACAGTTCTCTAATTCTAAAAATGTTTTACTATATCCAGAGTTTGCACTTGCTCACCAGTGTTGTTGCAAGGAGTTACCCTGCATGTAAATGCAAATGCCTTTTTCCTATGGTGTGTTACTTTTTAGTTTTCCTTTCTCTTTCAGTGCTGCTCACACAATTTAGTAACCATCTCACTTTCAAACCATGATACCTGTAGTTGATTTTGTGATGAGGGACATTTATTAGAAAATCTGAGTTTCTTACCTAGGAGTTATACTGTATATATACTGAACATTAGATGCATAACTGGGCAGTTCCATGAGGTTGGAGTCCAGATGTGACATCTGAAGAAAGAAGAGTATTGGTGTGAAATATTATTTGAGGAGATGGGAATTTTTTGGTGAAGAACTTATTTAATTACATGTATGCCTATTAACTAACGCAAGGATGTTTTGAAGGTACCTGAGTTTGTCTAGAGGATTACTTTATGTGACTGATTTCAAAATTTTTCTACAGACAGGCAGCCCAACATTCATCAATATATATGAAAATTGTCCAGAAGAAAACAAAACTGTGGGTATGTACTCTCTTTTCCTTCTCATGCATGTGCAGAATTAGCCAGGGCAGGCTGCCTGGAAGAGCTGCCCCTTGGCTTTCAATACAATGGTGAAAAGTGTTCTGCTTAGTGGGTCATTTTTAGTTCCCTAGATGAAGGGCAGACAAAAAAGCCTTACAGCTTTTCTAAAGGCCACTAATCTATCTTCATGTCTGCTGGCAGACTTACTCATTTTACTTCTCATGATACTGTACAGTAGCTCTTTGTTTTTTTTATTCTCTTTTATACTCTTTGTTGTTTTATTCCCTTTCTTCTTACCATTTGAAAAAGGAAGATACTTCATTACTTATCAGTCTCTGAATATATCCCTTCTCCTACAAATGCTCAATGAGATGCGTCAGCACTGAGTTGTTCCAACAGAGCCTGGCCCCTTGGTTCTGGCATCCCTGGCTTCTCAGTGTGACTGTGCCCTTCCCCTGCCTTAGGCAGCTTTGTGTCCAGGATCAATTTGCCTTTAGCCAAACCTGCTCTCAGGGACCCCAGGAGATCATCAGCCTCCATCCCTTTCTGGACTTCCTTTGCCGCAGCTGATGCCCTGAGCACATTTCCTCAGCTCCTCTCTTTCACTGCACAATAAGGTCCTTTCTGAATTCCCACCTGCACGGCTCTGAAGCGATCCATTACATTGTCTGCAGGGGATACTTCAGTTTCTTGTGTTATTTCCAATTCAAAGAAAGGACAATCTAATGGTTTCTGCAAAGAGAGAGTGAACAAATAAAAGAATGAATGAATAGATCTATGAATAAAACGTTTGTTGAAGAGCAAAAATATGCCTGCTATTTGGCTAGCTGAAGTGCTATTATTTTCATACCCTGCAGGGGATGTTCTGTTAGCCTGTTCCTAGGCTTGGATCCTAACCTGTCAGATGTGGCTTTGGCTCTCCAGGCAGAGCCTCAAAGCACCAGTCTCCTCCATCTCTCCCTTCTCCACTAGAGCAGCAAGAGAGAGAATTGTTCAGCTTCCCACAAGCTCTTTTTGTGGTGCAGAGGGGAAGGAAAGGGTTTTGCAACAAATAACATATATGGTTTGTGTTTCTGTAGAGGCATATGTATTAATTTCTTTCCAATCTGTGGGGGGGTCACTGCTGACATTGACTGAACTGAACTGGTGCAGAACATTCCTGAAAACTTCGTTCTAATTAATTCTGGACCTTGTGCCCTCTACACATACGGAAAAATAAGATCATTTGCATTTTTCTTTTCCTTATGAATTACTTTAGTGGACTATAAAGAAGAACATCATTCCTATTTCAGCTTTTACAATTGCTTAAAGCTGACTTTAAAAAAAAAAAAAAAAGGAAATCTGTGCATTAATTATACTAATTGCAGGTAATTGTGATGAGAGATCACAGAAGACAATAAAAGAGGCAACCTCACTGAAACCTGCCTACAAAGCAGATCTCTTTGATGATCCCTGTTACATCAACACGCAGTCCCTGCAGTCTGCAGCCTGTGCAGCCCGAGGTCCAGCAGCGGCACAGATCCCTGGGAGCCCTCTGCGCCAGGCCAGTAGGTCCCCATTGCGATGCCATACCTGTCTGAGCACTGCAAGGAGGGGGGCTTCTCACCTCTCTGCATGGAGAAAGATTTGGGTTTCCCATAAGAAATACAGCAAAGGTGGGGGGAAGACATCTATCCTGGTTGTTCTTTTTCTTTGTTAGATTCAAGAGAAAGGAGATTAAAGAGCAAAAGTAGTGACGGTAAATAAGCAGAGTAACCTTTCATCTTTTGTAGTTGATTGATGACAATGAATAGAGTGGCGCAGGTATTTAAAAGAAAGTCTTTAGGATGATTGGAACTCAGGACTGCACATTTCCTCAAGGAAGAGGGTTCTCCTGAATGTTCAAGGTCTTAACCACTCTAAGGTGGAACTGACCTCAGATGCCTTTGCTTCACAGGCAGCAGCATGCAAGATTAAAGTGGGATTATTGTGACTGTGTTTTCTCTGTTCTTCCATAAGTGGCCATTGAATCTCATCCATTAATTTCTAAATTAAACAATTTGATCTATGGTATCAATTAAATGTATGTCAAAACTTGATCGATGGACTCAAAGTGGTGGAGATCCATTAAATGATTATATAGTTGCTACTGATTGTCCTTACTATTGAATATACTTTATTAGCTTTGCCTTTTATGGTTTCCCACTGAGTGTTTTCTCTGTCAGAGATGACCCACACAAGAAAGTGGAAAAAGGACTGGACAATAAAGGAAAAACACAATAAAGAAATCTGTGACCATTGAGACATTTCCAACTTGGGCCTGTATCATGCTCTAAAAGGAACTGCCTACATCCTGAGGAGCCTTAGGTTGCACAATTCCATTGAAGAAGTGGTATCCTCTTATTTTCCTTAGAAGAATCTTGCCTGTGAATCATTTGCAGTCTGACTGGCTATATCCCAAACCACTCAGTTTTTTTAGTACATTTGGTAATTGTTCGTTTTTTTAACAGCAAATGCATCATGCTGTAATCCTTCCCTTCTGGCTACATTGGCTATGTTGTCTTACATTCCTGCACATAGCTGGAGCCACTCAACATGACTCTCCCAATGATCTGTGACAATCTCTTCAGAGCTTGTTAAGGAAGAAGGAAAAACAAGATCATAGGAGGAAAGAAAGCTAAAAAGCCAACAAAAATCTTGTTTTTACATGGAAGATTTTACTTCTTAATACAAAGAAATAAAACCCCAAACCAGTACAGCATCAGAAAAATTCCTGTTTCTAATCCCTGTTGCCTAGCGACCAAAGGCTTTCCCATGTAAGGTAGCGGAAGAGGTGGTGTGATAATTTTGCCTAATGCACTGGACGGTCATGAGCATTCATGTGTGCATATTCTTATAAGTCTATAAGGTTGGTTTGATCACAGCTTCAACACTGAATCATTTGAATTGTTTATAAGCTATTAAAAATATTGGCTTGGATGCTTTTAGGATGAAGTTTTAGGTGAAGTGTCCAATACATTCCCTTTCATTTAATTTTAGAGTTACCGGAACCTGTTCAGCAGAGTGCCACAAGCAACACAGCTGCTCTCTGTGTTCTGCCACAAATAAAGCAACAGCTAAAGAATGAAGATTGTTACCATGGCAAATTGAACAGGAAAGCAGCAGAGAGCCTCTTAGTCAATGACGGGGATTTTTTGGTACGAGAGAGCACAACGTCACCTGGTCAGTATGTCCTCAGTGGACTTCAGGGAGGGCAGGCAAAGCATCTACTCTTGGTGGATCCTGAGGGCAAGGTATGAATATTTCATATAAAGAATTCCAGTGCTGCTCAGATATTTCAATCAAAATGCATGGGTGCATTCCATGAAGTGGAACTGATTTGATTCCATCCAGGTTAATTTAAATATAGCCAGTGGCTGCAGTAGGTTTGAGAGTTCAAAACCTTATAAGCACTGAAGTACCATAGAAGTAGCAGTGAGGGACTTAAATACTGTTAGTCAAGGTGCTGATAATTAGTGGATACACTTAACACATCCTTTGAAGTGTTAGTGCTAGAAAAATATAACCCTATCCTTAATTATGAATTTCTGGATACAGAAAAGGTTTGTTGTCACTTCAGTTCTACTTTCTTCTGCTCAGGGCTAGAAGAGCAGTCTTCAGTGACATTTCTGAGGAGAGAGTAAATCAGAAAGTAATCCTCAGTGGGATTAAGGGAAAAATATCTCTCTTCTGTGGAGAAAAAAAAAGGTTATTGCATTCCCCTGTGTAGAATCAGCCCAGTTTGGCATATAGTCTCTTTACTTTTCATGTGAGCTAAGGGTGAGTCAAAGGGTAGGTCTGAATTGCTGTCTCCAGCCTAATGATCCTGCTCAAGTGAGCTCAGTGGCTTAAGTCCCTTTTGGCTTTAATGTGTTAGGCTCATGTCCAACCAGTTATAAGCACAATCTAACCTGAAATATATTCTTTTGCTTCTTCCACTAGGTGAGAACCAAAGACCATATATTTGATAGTGTGGGTCATCTTATTCAGTATCACATGGAAAATAATTTGCCAATCATCTCTTCTGGAAGTGAAGTGAGCTTGAAGCAGCCTGTAAGAAAAGAGAATAATATGGGACACATGCAATATCACAAATAATCCCTTGGATCTCACAAATCTCAAGACAATTCATACCTGAACTTTCTATTATGAAGACAAGTCAAAAAAGTATAGACTGCACTTTTTGCTGCTGTTCCAGAAGAAGCCCTTTTTGTGTGTGTATGTATGAATATATGTATATGTGTATATCTATGTAGATCTATAGAGATCAACAAGCATAGTTATATAGATACATATAATCTTAATCTTAACAAAATTACACCTTCAGAGTGTGAGATTCATTTGTGAGAAGGTATTTTAGACATGCACAAATGTCACTTTCAAGGTCATACTGAATCAGTAACTATTTAAAAGCACAATTAAAACTCTACATACAAAAGCTCACTTGAAAGAACTGCTGGAACATTAGTATGTGCCTTTTAGCATAGAATTATTGAAACCAATATTATTTATACTGAATTAGTTTTGGGTGGTTAAACAAACATGTCTAAGCTTTTAACTTTGCCAAAAACAAGTACAATTTGAATATTACTAAAATGCCATCTTTCAATAAACACTAACAATTTCATTTTGCTTGTAACAGCACTTTACTAGCAAGTAACGTTTGAAATGAATGGCATTCACAATACAGAAAGGTGGTCCAGTTTCTTAATATTTTTTGTCACTGTCTGACTACTTAAAGATTTGAGATTATGAACATTTACAAAGTTGAAATTAATATATGTAATATAATTTTGGAATAGAACTTAAGGGACAAGCATGCTAGATCTTAATATTTTTGTCTTGCATATGATTTTACTATTATTATCAATTAATACTGAAAACATCTTTTTAAAGGTAGGCTAAATATATTTTCATTGATTACATAGTTGTTTACAAACTAGAAAAGCTGAACAGAACTAATGATACATTTTGGGAGAAAGCTATTTAAAAAATGTTGGAATTTGCATGTGTCCTTATTCAGTGTTCTTTCCAAAACAAGATAGTTTTCCCCTCTTCACATAGAGTCCATTTGTTCCTAAACATGGAAAATTCTTTTAAAAGAAATCTATTAATTGTTTTGCAACAATAAATATTCTAAACATGAACAATCCTATATTGAGAGTGAAAAGTGATTTATTTGGCTTCCTGTGGAAGAAACAGTGATTTAATAAGTGACAGAAGAAAGGCAGGGGAGATTTGGGGAATGAACTGGCAGTCCAGGTGATGGCCTGAGGGAAATTGTGCCTTTAAGACAAGCAATGTCCTTTGGCATGAGCAGACATAATCCTGTCTGTCTCCCAGCCCACCGGCTCAGCTCCTAAGGCAGACAATTGTTGCAGAGTTCAGCAGTTGCTGGAAATCTTGACCGTAAAAAAAATACATTCTGTTTGCCAGTGTTCATGATAAATGGGACACAGTAATATGAGCTCTTTCCTCTAGTAAACAAGAGGAGAGGTCTTATAAAATTATGGAAGACAAGCTTCCTTGGAGGGGAAAATACAATGTGAAGAGCCACACTTAGAGCCTACTAGAAAATGTGTATTTTCATCCTCAGCTAATAGCCATAAAAAGACAGTTCATTCTTTGATGATAATACTATGATTAAATGACTCAATTACATATACTGAAGCAGTGAGAAGCTTTAAAACATTAGTAGTTGATTTCCTTGCTAATAGTCTGGCATTTTTGATACCCTGAGCCTTCAGGACCAGCAGCCCAAACTTATGCCCATTCTGTCCTATGTGAGGTGCTCACCTGTGAAGGCCTCCAGCAAGAGTTCATGCTGGAGCTCTGTGCCATGGCAAGGACAGCTGGCAAGGAAATCTCACTGGGATATCAACCCCCTGCATAATATCCTTCCTATTCTCACATCTCGTCAAACTTCGGAATGTGCTTGATATGACTACGGAGCAAGCAATGAAGCAAACCCAGTGTCATGTCAAGTGGAGAGAAAGACCTGCTGTTTTGATTTTTGCATCAAAGCTGAGTTTTATGACAGGTCATAGAAGGAAAATGTGCAGAACTCCATCTCTATTTTTAGTACAAACGAAAGTTACTCAGGACTTAAATAACAGCATTTGGAACTGTGATAGTATGAGATCAAAGTTTTTTGATTTTGCCAGTCAAGATGCTGACTCAGGGACTTTTTTCACTTCATCAGTTTTCACTTTACCAGTGAATAAGAACAGCCAGAGCCAGTGTGTGATGTTTAGATCACAGTATATTGTAGTCTTGTGTCTCTCTCTTTGAATATCACTAATGTAAAGAGTTTAAAAGACCTGAATCTTTGTGCTGATGCTCCTGCATATTTTAAAAGTGTCTGAAGCAGAAACGTGAAGTAAAAACAAAGGAAAGGGAGATAATTGAGTGCTAGTGCAATGAAGAAGTAGATCAAAATCTTTTGATGTGAAAGCAGATTATCCAACTAATTACAGATAAAAATCAAACACAACACATCCATGCATTTTCCTAGAATAAAATACTTTCATTGTTAGGTTTTGGATTTTAGTAATTACTTCATTTAAGCTACTACTGCTGCTCTGTGGCCCAGCTGTCTCGTGTAAAGTACATTGTGTCTGCTCCTCTCTGAAAGTCTCAGAAATAATCATGCTAAAAGGATATAGTTGTCTGAATTTTAGAAAGTTTCAAAAATCTTGTTCTTGAGAAACTCAATATGAATAGTCAGACACATTTAAGGACTTTTTTGTACTTGTTTGTGTCATTTAATGCCTGTGAAAATGACGAGAATTGGTTAATCTCTGTTGAATGGTTACTAGAATCCTCTGGGAAAAATGGCTGATTTGGCCTACAATGTCACATTTACTAGATATAGCATGTTCGTTCCTTTTCAAACTTCTATAAATTCCACTGAAACACATGAACTGTTTGCTCCCATCAATAAAAATCCTCTAACAAATGACCCACATGTCTCTGCCCCGGGGTCTTTTCCCGCTGCCCGGCAGCGCTATTCGGGCTGAGGGCAAGGCACCAGGTGGGGCTGCTACAAACGGAACCAACTCTTTGTCAGAATTGCTTCCTGCCGCGACTCTGCGCAATAAATCTGTTCCTTCTGGTTTTAATTTTTTAAAGAGAATGAGCTCTCGCAGCAGAGCGGGTTCCCGAGCACCAAGCGAAGGCTGCCTGGGGAAGGTGCTCGGACAGGAGAGGTTCCCGCGCATCGCCTCAGCGCTATCGTGACACTCGTGAGGCGCAGCTCGCGGGCGTGTGACGTCACCCCGCGGCCCCGCGTTGCCAGGCGACCGCCACGTCCCGCTGCGAGATGGCGCCGCTGCCCGCCCGCAGAGACCCCGCCCCTCAGAAAAATCGCGCTGCCATTGGTCGCCTGCTTGGCCAATCAGCTCGCCAGGCGCCTTCCCGCGACCATGCGCGCCTGCTTTTAAACAATCAGCGGGGGCGGGCCAGCCCGCCCGAGCGGCTGGGCGGGTCCTGGCCGTTGGTTGGTGTTTGGGGCTGTCACTCAGCACTGCACGGGGCAGTCCTGGTCGCTGGTTGGTGTCCGGCACTGTCAATCAGCGCGGCGGGCGTGGGCTGAATGTGATGCGGAAGAGCGGCGGGCCCGCGCCGGTGGTGGCTGTGGAGGGCGGGTGGCCCTGGCGCCTCAGGTGGGTTTCGCTGTTCGGGCCGTGCTTTGCCGCCGTCTCCGGCCCCGGGGGCCCCGCGGGAGGTGCACTGGATAACGGCAGCATCGCCCCCGCCGGCTCCTGAGAGGGCGGCGGTGGCGGCGGCCCAGCTCGCCCCGCGCCCTGGAGCTGCCCCCGGCCCGTCCAGGTCCGGCTCTCCGGGGCTGGTCGCGGCTCTGGCGGCTCTGCACTCTCGTCTGGGCTGCCCTCGCTCCCGGGGCTGGGGAGGGCCCCAAGGAAAGGGAACAGGGACGCTGGTCGTGTACAGCTGATGCGGTGTGAGGGAGGGGGGTGCCTCAGAGCGGGAGTGCACAGAGACAGGAGCCGCCTTGTGAGGCCTCCTGCCAGCTCTGTTCAAGAGTTTCCTTGACCAGCAGTGGGCAAGGAGATCTTTTAAATGTGATGAAGTGACTTTTAACTTAGAAATAATACTCTTGTAATGTTACATAAGACCAAGTGAAGACTTCAGTATGCGCTGCAGCTGTGTGCCCAAACAAGGGTCTCTTGAACAAAGAGTTGCTTATCTTGTAACCAAACGTGGACTTGCACTTACACAAAGTAGCTTTCTGTGAAGACACTGCTCAGTGTGGGCAAGCCTTTGGGACTTGAGACTTTTCGTTAAGCAGTGAAATCTGGAACCGATGTGATACATTTCAGATTTCCGTGATACTTTTCCCATTT
Organism: Prinia subflava; assembly: GCF_021018805.1. Classification (NCBI taxonomy): domain Eukaryota; kingdom Metazoa; phylum Chordata; class Aves; order Passeriformes; family Cisticolidae; genus Prinia; species Prinia subflava. The sequence goes on from NC_086261.1 coordinate 10,360,581, forward strand.
TTCCTTTTGGAGCTGTTGTCCAAATGCACAAGGAACAGCTTACTTTCAGTTTTTAATACAAAGTGTACTTATTCTCTAGAAGACTACCTAGCAAGATGTAGAAGTGGATGTAGATATCATCATGTATCACATCATATGTATATTAAACAGCACTAGAACTGGCAGAAATATCGTCTGGTTGTAAGGGAGCATCAGAAATTGTGTGATGTCAGCCTATGAAAAACCCAAATACTTGTTTTAAGTGCTAAATTCTTAGAAGTGAATAGGCTTGGATAGATGAGAAACAAATAAGTAATATGCAGTGACTGTTTAAAAAATTGTTTTTTCGTGCTAAGTAATTCAGGTGGTGAGGGTGGTGCTTTTGGATTCCTCTTGTATTTTACTCATGTGTGATGTTTTCCTGTCCTGTGGTAGGTTTTGCTGGATACACAAAATCAGCTTTAGAAAACAATGTCCCTTGACTTCGATAGTGGAGCTCTACAAACTCAACATGAAGATGAAGACTATGACCAAGAAGATTATGCAAGAGAACAAGAGGTGAAAAAGAACTAAGTAGTTTAATCTGAAGGCTTGGGAATTTAGCTTCTTCCTATCTTTTCAGTGCTTAGAAAGAAAGAAAATGATTTATGTGATCTGGTAAGAGCAAAAGAGGGTGCAGACTGTGCCACTCTTGAAAAGCATAAGAAGTAAAGTTCAGGTGTGTTTTAGTTGTGGTGTTTTTCTCTGTTTGTGTCTAGTTGCTTGGTCCAGAGAAGACCACTAATCATTGCAGTGATGACTTCTTGAATATAGTGATACTGACTGGCAAGTTCTTATCTGGATTTCCATTTAGACCTCTCAGAAAGAGCATGTTGTGAATGTCCACTACTCCTCTTGCCTGGAATTTAGAGAGGAGAAATCCTGGCATGATGGGTTTGCAGATCATTCTTTGAAATTAGTCTGTCCTGGGACATGTCTACCAGGTGGCATTTCCCTTACCTATTTCTGGTGCAGCTCTTTTCTTAACAAGAGTTTGGCAGAAAAATGTTTTGGTTGCTACTCAGGTCCAGTAAGCATTCTGTTCCATAAGTCCCTTTGTGAATTCCAGCCTTGTGAATTCTTCCTTGAGGGAGAAAACCAGGATTTTGTGCAAGTGGCCTACTTTGCCACTGTTTTTGGGCTGAACTTGTATTAATTTTCCTGAAGAACATATAATGAATGTTGTTTCTTCTGTTTCAGTTGCAACAGTTGTTGACAGACCTCCCCCATGACATGCTGGAGGACAGTGGAGACCAACTCTCCAGTTTCTCAGACTGCAGCATTCAGGAGGCTGAGGAGCAGTAAGGCATTTGGCACCTTCTGTTTAGTATTTATGTTGTGCTTTCAAGAATAGAGCAAAGTCTGAATTGATGAGGTGTGTGAAAGCCATCCAAGTAAAAGGGGAGCTGTAGTGCAATTTGCAGTAAACTAGATGTGCCTTAATTTAAGAAAAGATGGTTTGTTTTTTCCCTGAAGTTATGAGTACATGGTTAAGCTGCCTGTGTCTCCCTAGGTCACCTGAGCCTGGGAAGCTTGATGGAAGGTGGAATGATCATCCATTGATAAGTGATCCTCCAAATGTAAGTTTGTATGAGCAGAGGTGTAATTACTGCTTGGTCATAGCAACATGCCAAATATTGTTTAAATTCGTTAGAGAAATGCATATAGGTGGTGGGTTTTGGAATTCATTTGAAGTATTTCTAACTGGAGGGCTGGTAACCTCAGAAAAAGGAGGGTGGGGTGAAATCTGAGTTTTTAGAGAGCAATTCTAAACCTCATATCCATTCATAGGGCTATGAACAAGGACAAAACCTGTTCCCTGAACAATTCTTGTGTGACCAGCAAACAGACCACATTGAAAAACATGGGAAGAATTGGAATGGTGTACATAATGATGAAGAGAAGAAACGTTTATATGATGTTAAAGAAGATTACTGTGGCCAGGCTGGCCAAGATGGTCCAGATGATGTGTTTCTTGGTGGAGATGGGTTTAACTCTCCAAGTTGCTACCAAGAGAACAATGTGTATCATCTTCCTGAAAACTTCAGGCCTTATACAAATGGCCATAAACCAGAATTTAACAATCAGCAAAATAAACCAATAAATTTTTCAGATGATCCAAAGGAACATCTTAAGGTATTTTAAAAGCTGTCACATTCTTCTGTCTCTTGGAAAGTTTCCACAGGTCTTTAGCTATTGGTAGTAATATTTCTAAATACCTTGAGTCTCTTACAGTTAGTTCAAACAGTAATAGGAGGGTTCTGTAGCCTGTTTAAAAAAATGAGATATTAATAACTGAATTTTCATACGTTCATGTTATAATTTTTTTTCTTTCTTCTGTTGCCTTGATAGAATTCCATGAGTTAGAATGAATGTGATACACTTAATTGTGTGCTTACTCTATTTAAGTTAACACTTCACTATTTCTCTAAGGTGGAAGCTTTCATGAAAAATTCTGTCATGCTTAAATGGAGCCTGAAAATGAAGAGCTACTAGAACTCTTCTTAATGTCAACCTGTAAAATGAAAAATATTTTCACTGAGCAAGAGTACACTTGTAGTTTTTAATTTGTTTCCTCTTATATATATATTGTCACAACAGCAATTTGTTGCATCTGATGTTGTCAATGGCCAGTCACCAGAACCTTACAAAGTGACTTATAAACCATACCAAAATGGCATTCATCAAAATATTCCAGGAATCCAAGAAGGAAACAGAAGAAATGAAGTGTTTGAAGATTTGCAACATGAATTCTTGGGCAATGATGAAAGTAAGTGTTTGATGCTTAGGCTTGAAATAAACTTGTGTAAAAAGTTCACTGGAAATCAGTGATAGAAAACATGTTGATTTCAGTAGTTTTTCAGTAAGAGGACAACTAAAAGTATGTTGAAATATTCTGTCTTTTATATCTAAAAATTATCTCTTTTTGCTCAGGGTATATGAGTTTCAGGCATTAAAAATGTCATTTTGACTGATGAAACTGTAAAATTATTTCTGATGGCTTAATGTCAAACCTTGTTTATGTTTTGTCTCCTTCCATAATATGGGAAAATAATGACTCAATGTACCTTAGGAAGTGCACTCTGAATGATGCCTCATTGGGCTTTTCTGTTAGGTAAACTTCAAATGACAGAACTACTTTGTTAGGCATGTTGTAAATTTGTAATGACCACGAGTCTGTGAGTTCACAGCATGTAAGCTTTTATCTGAGCTTGCTGTTAGGTTGGAATTGTAGCTTGCACAATCCTTGAGCCATTCCTGCCAGAGCAATTTGTGTGATGCAAATCAAATGTGGATTAAAAAAAGAGATTTCGTGCACCAGCAATGAACTTAGCACTATTTTAAAAAACATATTTTGGAGCAGGAATTACAACGATGACTTTCTTGGTATTTGTGCTAATTTGTCTGCATGTTTGAAATTTGGCAGATTCTTCAGAAAATATGCAGATTCTTCAACTTCAAGTTCTAAATAAAGCAAGGGAAAGACAACTGGAAGAACTTAATGAAAAGCTAGAAAAGAGTGCACAGCAGATTAGGTATTTGAATCATCAGCTTTCAATGGTCAAAGGTAAAATAATTTGTGCTAATTCTTAGATTTTTTTCATATCTAGCAACTTTTTAATTCTGACATTGATTTAGAAAGTGTCTTTGAAGGTGTTTATCATACTTATAAACTTGATTTGGGACTATATGAGCCTAAACCTCTTTCCCCAAACATTTTTCTAAGTACAAGTCTCTGGATTGGTGCCTGACTGTGTAACTGTTTTAACTTTTACATTTTCAAGACCACTGTTGTTTTCCAGAGCCCCCAGTGTATGGAAAAGTGAGAAGTTTGCCAAAGTAGTCTTTTAAAAGTCAGGGGGAAAAAAGTCAACACCAAAACACCCAAACCCCAACAGGAGAAGTGGACAGCTATGGATTATTTTTTTTTTTGTGCTATCTGGTTAACAGGCCATTTCATAGACTGTATGTAGAGAAAATCTCTTTCAAAAATTAGAAAATCTGTGGTGGAGACTGATGATTGTCTTAGTTTCCCATTTCTTATAGGAGCAGACAAAAAAAAGGTAGTAAACTTTGAGAATTAAGACTGTAGTTTTCAGATTGCAAAAGAAGCAAAGGAGAGAGAAAAGTTCAACTGTCAACCATTTGGCTGTGCCTTGGCTGTTCCTCCAGAGGAGCCTCCCTTCAAATGGTGTAAGGGAAGGGTGTGAGGGACTCTTGCTGCCAGGATGGGGCTTGTACCTGGTACCCTACTGGAAACAGTGGAGTGCAGTGGACTGAATGTTTCTGTTCAGTCTTCTGTTGTTGTCCATGGCCTGAGACAGTGAATGGTTCTGTAGAGCACCCACTGAACCACTGTGTTGCATGGAGTTCTTGGGTGGCTGGCCACGGTTCTCACACTATTATGTCTCCTTTTTCAGGTGAAAAGGATGGTTTGGCTCTCAGTCTTCATGAGTCTCAGAAACTCTATCAGAATGGAAAGGAACGGGAAATGCATCTTGAAGGTCAAATCAAGGCCCTTGAAACTCAAATTCAGACTCTTACTACCAATGAGGAGCAGGTACTGTAAATATTTTTAGACTGTTTATTGTGGAAGACCTCTACAGTTAATTGTGTGGTGCATTTGCATTAAGCAGAAGTGCTGGTCTCATGAAATGCTGGTCATGATCCTTCCAAAAGCTAAATACATGATGGATGGATAGGATTCATAGGAAAACACTGTGTGTGAAAACACAGGCATTATCTGAGGACTTGTGGCAACTCTTGCACAAAAAAAATGGAACTGATGTACAGAATATTGGAGCAAGAGTGAAATGTATGTGACTAGGAAGTGCTGTAATGCTGTTTTACAGATACTGAAGCAGTCCAAAGTGGCAGAGGTGGCCATGGAGAGCATGCAGAAGCAGCTGCTAGAACTTCAGCGGTCAGATGCCCTCCAGCGAGCCAGAGAACAACATGAGGCCATTGTCTCTGCACTCAAGCAGAAGTATGAACAGCAAGTACTGTCATTAGAGCAGAAACTTGATACTACACAATCTGCACTCCGAGAGCAGGTGAGAAATCATTTTAGGATGCTGAGTACTGTTCTGGAGAGACTGTAGAGCTCCCCAGGTTTCCCAAACTGCATTTCTTGACCTACAATTCTAATAACTCCTTCTTGAAGCTACTAAGAAAATGGAAACGAAAGTCTCAGCATTATGAGCCATATGTGGTGTGTTTTCATAAACATCTCCAGGCAGCTGCAAGTTCAGATTGTGAGTCTGTACACAGCAGATGCAGAGGAGGCAGGAATTCATTGTCTTAGTTGCTCTCCTGAGCTTTCCTTTTGTGCACAATCTTTTTTTGAAAGAGTTCTGCAAATAACTCTGGGAAAGAAAAGGACTAATTAAGAAATAATGTGATATTCTTGCAAGAAAAAAACAAGAAAAACTTTTTATTGAACAGTCTGTTGCCATGATTTGGTCTCAAAATGCTGAAGGATGACTAAACACTCAACAGTGACTTCACTTTAGAAGTAAGGATTTAAAAGTAGAGCAGTAAAAGGCTGTCTTTAAGATGGAGTTTGATATAGGCTGTGGCATATGGTTATAGAGCTTACTGAAATTATTCTACTTGAATAGAATGTCATAAGAATCAATTCCACTATTAGTAATATTCAAGTAATGTATTCCAGGCAGATATTAATAAATTTTCCTCTTATTTCACATAAAGAAAATAAAACTAAATTTCTGTAATTCTTGTCTCAACATATAGAAATAGATGGGTTGTATACTTGGAAAAGTAACTCCTACTTGCTTCTAAACAAAATGCACTGCTACATTTTTGTCTATTAGTATCACAACAAATCTTATACAAATCTCTACTGTAAAATACATGGTAGCATGTTTGGGGTATTTAAAGAGGGAGAAGAGAGAGAAGTCAAAAGGTGTCAGTGCAAGGCACTGTGCCTCCCAGGTCTGTGTAGGTAACTGAGTAATGCCATATAAATGTCTGCTTTGTATATCCAGAGAAAAAGAAACTACAGTTCCTCTTTTACTGAGTATTGGCACTTGCTGGCTTGGCTTAAACTCAGTTAAAATAAACTGACTTAAGCTCTGGCTTGATGTAATGTGAAGGCTTGATTTTTTTCTGCAATAGACTAAGTGTATGTGATTAATTGCAGGAGATAATCTGATGTGCTTAAAAGTAACTGCCCTAGGAAATATGAAATGATTCTCACCCATGTATGTTCATATATGAGTACAATTACTGCCTCCCAGTGAGAACTGAACTTTGATGCTGTAAGAGGTCACTGGTCAGCCAAGGATAGTGTTTGATCTGTGATTGATTTAACTGTCCTCTACCCCTTTAGGTATCAGATTGATTATTCTTCTCCTTTATCCTGTATATATTGACTTTTTCTGTATCTGAAACTGTTAAATGTTTGTTAAACGAGTAAAAATACTCTCTTCCTAGAAAGAGCTTTGCAAAAATTTAGGAGAGCATGTTAAGCAACTTGAAAAATTGCTGGAAGATACTAAATGTGAAAAAACTGAAATAATAAATCGACTGACAAGAAGCCTAGAAGAAAGCCAGAAGCAATGTGCAAATTTACTGCAAACAGGTCAGCCTTTACACATACTATTACCTGTCCTTGCAGAGATGTCTTCAGTTTTTCTAAATATGAATGTTTCTGTGGAAGGTGAATCAACATCAAGCTGTGTTCTAGACTGTTTCTTATGCAGTCAGACTTAACTTTAAGTCTAGACTAAGATGTAAAAACCAAATAGAAACAAAAGCAAACACCATGTCCAAACCCCAAACAACAATGATTAAAGTGTTTTCATATGTATTTTGTGCTGCATATGTGTAAACCTTGTTCGATACTTAATTTTGTTACTTAATTTTGTTACTTAATTTTGTATCAAGGTGCTCGACTTGAATTGCCATTCTAAATGCAAATCTTAGTGAGAAGAATTGTTTTGGGATCTGGAGGCTGTTTCTTGGAAACCTGCATTGTAGAAATAGATTGTGAAATGTTTTGCAATTTGTGTGTTTCACTTTTGCCTGCCTTCACACATTGAAGTCTTTGATAGTAATGTATTTAGTAGCTGTTAGTGAGCTCAAGGAAACAGAAACAGTAATGTCTGTTGCCAGAATCAACATTGCTATTTTTAACAGAGATCTTTCTTCAGATTGTGTAGACTCTTGCATGTTTATGACTTGCTCTTTTTCTCCCTTTTCTTTCCTGCAATAGGCTCAATGCAGGAGACAAATCAGTTACGCCTTCAATTACAACAAGCTCAATCTGCACAGATGATAAGCAACAACATGAACAAGGCTTTGCAGGTTAATTTTATTGAATATTTTATGTTTGAATAAAATGTTTTCATTTGATGGGGGGCATTATAACTAAGAGGTTGGCAGTTGAAACACTTTAAATTTTGGGGGCAAACAAGTACATCATCTCTGACTACTTCCTGTCCCAGTGTTGCATGTTGGACTTCTTCCCTCCCCACCAATTAAAACAGTGGGGCAATTGTATTGGCACAGATCTGATCTCATACTTCTGTCCAATCTGCTTGTGGAAAAAAAATGAATGTAAATTCAGTGTGCTGGAAGTCTTGTAACTTAATGAGGAGATACCACATTCTGAAATTTATCTTTTGTCAGCAAAAGGGAATGCTAGAAAATCCTCTGTAAAGCATGAGTGGAAGTGTGTGTTTCCAATTCAGTTCATATACTTGACTTAAATCTGTTGTCTTTAAACTATGAATCCTACTAAGCACTAGAGTAATAGCAGTTTCTCCAGGTATGTACTTTTCTGTTGTCATTCATTTTGCTATACAAGTACTACAGGAATGCACAGGAGCAAAAGAAATAATACTTCATAGATGGACTGTAAAAAAACCAGTAAGGAATATTTCTTGTATATTTTTACAAATTTGTAGTTTTAACATATGCTTTGCTAGAGGTATCAGAAGTGAAAAATGAAAGTATAAGTACATTAATGCTAGACAATTCAACTAAATACAGCTAAATATAACTAAATTTAGAAGGAAGATGCATTTGTTTTCTTTGGAACAATTATCATGGGCCTGATATGTTGGCTTGGAGGCTCTCTGGTCAGTGTCATTATTTTTCTGTCTCTTCCTTTTAGGAAGAATTAATGGAGCTGAAAGAAGAAATAGCTTTGTATGAATCTGCTGCCAAGCTTGGAGTGTTTTTGAATGATGCAGGTGGAGAGCGACATATGAGCCTGGGTGATTCCTATGTAGAACTGGGAATTAAAAAAATCACAGGGAATAAGCCAAGATTCTGCAGGTATTGAGTGATTCTTGTTGAAAGAAAAAATTTGAATCCTCATGAAATTATGCAAATTATGTATAAAAAGAGGGTTCTGCTGGATCAACAGGTAGGTTTCTGATAGATATTTGAAATGCTGCTTGTATTGCCAGGTAATCTGAGAAACAGAAAAACTGTACTAATACCATAAATTGGTTGCCTAATTGCTGTTTAATAAGTCTTCAGATTTTATAGGGACTGTTGCTGTTCCTTTAATTGTATGGATTCTGTTCATGGATAATTCTTTTGCTCAAAGACTCTACATAGTTGCTGAAAGCTAAAGCTGACTTTTACATCAACCAGTTGCCTTGTTTCAAAACTCTTCACATGGTGTGAAAAAGAATCTTTTGAGGAAACAGCTGAATTAACAAGTTCTCTGTAAATTAATTGCAACTTGATGAAAAAGCTTTGATACTCATGTCCTTTTATGCCTTTTACTATTGCATCTTAGACATCCTGGTATTTCTGACAGCATTAGTTGCTCTTCTCTTTGCTACTACTGCCTTTCAGATAAATGTGTTTTGTCTTTTAAATACTCAATTGGTTATGTCTTTCCTGATAGTGCAACACAGAACAGAGACATGGGCAAAGAACTGTCTAAAGATGAAATTATTGTGGAATTAAAAGCTGAGCTGGAACGTTTATTGAGCAGTAATAAAATGAAGAGAAACCAGATTACTCAACTACAAAGTAGTCTTAAAGATTGCCAGAAGACACTAGAGGAATACAAACAGTTGAAAGCAGAAAAAGCATCAAGAGATTCTGAGGTTTGTTCTTTTATACTTTAAAAATCAAATATTCCTGGCTTCGGTGAACAAACTTCTTATGAGAATAGATCAAAAATTTATGCATAGCTGAGTAGTCATAGCAACTCTGGTTTTGTATCTTTGGCTGAAAAGAAAGAAAACAACTGAATAGCAGAACCTGGGCAGCATATGCTTTATTAAGTGAGTCCTAATATGGTGACTTACATGCTTGAGAGTTCTTAGTGTCTGTCCTCCTTTTGTTAGAAGTAAATTTCATTGGAAAAATATGCTTTTCTTTAGCCAAACGAACCTTGTAATTTCTCCAAGAGAGCTGATAGTACAGGACATTTAACAGATTGCCCGCAGAGGGCCTTCATGGTGTAATTTGATCAACAAGGAATCTCCTTGGTATTGATCTCTCTTCAGCCATTATTGCCTTCCCTCAATAGGCTGATCAGCCTCGCAGTGTCTGTGCATGACCTGGATGTGGGATAGGGATACACTGTATTTGAGAAGTGTGCTCTCTGTTGGATGGCTGTTGTCATTCATCCTGCAAACACAGCACTGAGTGTGTGCTTCTCCAAAGCTTCATTATACTGGGTTTTAAGAAATCATCTAGAATAGCAGTGATACTTTGATCTTGCAGTGCAATAATTTCCTGGTTTTTTTTAAATTTTTGAAGTACGATTTTTATTCAACAACTCTTAACTTTTTCAAGCATTAATTGCTAAATCATTTCTATCCTGAAAGATATCACTGTAATTTTATTTATTTTTAGCCCATCACAAATTTGAAGGATGCCTCTGATAATCTAAAAGAAGAAGTTCTGAGACTCAAAAAGGCTAATGAAGTTTTGCTGCAGGAAGTTGAGGTAAGACAGAGATGCTGCTTACCACTACAGGAAAAAAAAAATCACAAAAAAAACCCACCCTGTGCTAAAACCTGTAATTAGAAAAGATTCTTACTTGACCCTTGTTTGTCAGGCCCATGCTTCAACTATTGAAGAACTGAAGGAAAATGAGGAAAAGCTGAAAAGCTTAAATCAAGACCTCTGTTGTCAGATGAGAAAGATGGTTCAGGATTTTGATCATGATAAGCAAGAAGCCATTGACAGGTAAGTCTGTTAACTTAGTTTAGTTTCATTTGTGGATTTTCACCCTGCACACGTAATCTTGTTCCAGCTATCAGGTACAAGAAGAGGTCAGTGTTAGGAAGGTATTTTGGTACAGAAAAGTTGAACCTAGGTCGTTGAAATCAGTTGGTTATTTTTCCTTTCTTGAAATTGTAGGTGTGAAAGAACTTACCAGCAACATCACGAGGACACCAAAGCACATTTTGAGAAAGAACTGATGGAGAGGTTTGCTGTGGAAAAGCAGCAGCTTGTTCAAGCTTCTGAAGAGACAATCTCACAGTTAAAGTAAGACTTACCATTATTTCCATTTTTACTGCAACTTTTATGTTTCCTGTCTGACCTTCACTCTAGTTACACTTACTTTAAGGCTGGCTTGCTGTTCTGTGAGGCCAATTGATAATAAGTAATCTGTCCTTTGAAGGGATAATATAGAGGAGCTGAACAAAGAGATCACTGCAGTGAAAGAATGTTACATTGGGGTTTGTCGGGAGAAGGACACCGTGGAAACTACTTTAAGAAAGAGATTTCAACAAGAGCAGCAGCTGAAGGAAGAGAAGGTACAAAGGAAAAGCCTATAAACCATATAATTTCATACTGTTTTCAAGATGTAATGTTAATAAGTGTGTTTCATTTTGTAAGTGTTTGTGGAACCTACTTGGAAGAGATGCAGCTGTATGAGAAAGTTCATACATATGACTTACTGGCTTTTAAATTAACCTGGTGTAGTGTCCTGGGCTTTAGAATATTGTAGAAGTAACACTTTCCAATAGCTGTTTGTTTTCATGTAGTGAATTTCCATAGTTCTGACTTCTGAGGATGCTTAGTCAGCAGTATGAGCTTTTACATTCATAAGACATTTTCACAAAACCCTGACTGATGATACAAGTTTACTTCTCCCTATATAAAACTGATCCAAAAAATACTGTGTTTTTTAGTAGTAATAAACTCAGACTGATTTGATTAAAAACTTTGCTTTTCTGAAGATATCAGTGTGCAATGACTGGAGTAGATCAACTGTCTGGGTAAGGAAATGTAGTAAAGAGGTGCAGCTCAAAGTATGAGGGGAGTAGAGATGCCTGATACAAAAACTTATTTTACAGCAATAGCCTATAATAACCTCTGGTATAATATCTTGAAACACCTTTTTTGAGAGTTGAATCCCTTGTCTAGGTGTCATCAGTAAGATCAGTGCACAGCCTCTAGAGAGTCAATCATGTGTCTCATGCATTCCCATCACTTTGTACCAGAGCAGTTGTTGTGTCTTGGAGAATACTTCATTTATTTGTTTTTGGTCTAGCTCAAGAAACAGCTACTAGAAGAAAAAGAAGTCTCCCTTAAACTTCTGAGGACTGAGCTTGAAGAGGAACACATCAGGTCTATGATAGCAGCAAAGAAGCAGTGGCTGGAAGAAAAAAAACAGCAGGTTCAAGAGGAGATTGCATTAGCCAAAGCTCACTGGGAAAAGGAAGAAAAAGAGGTGGGAAACTTAGAGCTGAGAATTTCAATTTTTGTTGTTGTCGTTTTATTGTTTATTTTCAGGAACAGAACTTTAGATTTATGTGCTGTTATTCTGCCACTGGAAGTGGCTGTTAAAGATCTGTCATTTTAAAAGACTCTGAGGAACTCATTAGGTATTATACGTGCTTCATATTTTTAAAGAAACTTAAAAGCTAGATCTTGCAAAGTAACAAACAGAATACCCTGAATGTCACAGCTGGTAATATGCTGGAGTTTTCCACCCTGATCCTTGAGTGAAGGTTATGCTTTCTGTTGTTTCACTCAGGTGTCATGTAGAAATCCTTTGTGTATCCTATCCCATAGAAGAAAGCTCTGATGAGTCACCAAACTCTCTCCTTTCTGTCCATGGTTTTGCTCTTTTCCTGTTAAGGAGGATCATTGGTGTGAACAGTGTTTCATTTGCTAAACACCAGTCAAATCTATTTATTTAGACACTGGAGAGATTTTTTTAAAAAATATTTTTTTCCTTAGAATAAAGAACAAGTCTTTGCCAAATTAGAAAGAGAATGGCAAAGTAGGCTGGAAGAAATGAGAAGAACTGTAGTTGAATGTTATGACTGCAGCTGCCAAACTGACCAAGTTACAGCTGTGGATGAAGTTTCAACTGAAGAGTTAGAAGGGACTGTTGAAGACCAGGGGCTGCACATCCAGAAGGCTCTGAAAGAAAATACAGCCTCTGAAGAGGCCTTAAAAGAATTTGAATTAGAACTGGAAAATAAATATTGTAAAAATCTTGCCAGCCAGGTAACAAATAATTATTCTGTCTGCCTGGAGTCTGTGAAACTGCTATGTCCAATTAAGTCACCTAAAAAAAAAGGAAAGTGGACTCCTCCACTAACTTCCTCTTAAATTTAGTATTGGTATTTGCTGTATTAGAAATAGAGGTTTTAAAAAACTTCTGAAAAAACTGTAGCATGTGGTTTGTTTTTCAACCTTAAAACTTTAAACAAGTTTTGCAGGAGTTTTGAACAAAACTGAGCAACACTGACTTAGATTTTATACCATTTTGTTAAAAATAAATTTAATATTTTTAATTTTGGCATAATTTTTGCATCAAGAAATGCATGAAGTGCTGCTGGTCTGATTCTTGTGATTTCTGTAGACATGGACAGTCCAAACTGAAGTCTCTTCTTGAACTGTTACATGAAAGTAATAATAAAAAAGTCTTCAGTGTACCTACCTATCTACTGAAGCAGGTTTTTTATCTGTTTAAAGGTAGATGCAGCTTTAACCCAAGCTCATGCCAAGTGGCTGCAAGAGTACAAACTAAATTTAAAAGTAGAGCGAGAAAAATGGGAAAAGGAGCACCAAAAGACTACAGCAAAGCAGGTAGCCCAAAATACTACTATATGTATGTTGATAAGCAGTTAAGTCTTCCAAATCCCATTTATTACTGAGGAGTGGGTGTAGACATAGGCAGTCACTAAGGAAATACCTTTCTTGTGTACTCTGCTCCACACTCATTTCTTTTGCCTGTATAGGTTTAATTTTTATTACATAAATTGAAAAGACCTCCAACAGATTTATAATGACCCAGAGTTACATTTTGTGTATCCAGGAATGTGTGTCTGTATTTCTAATGACTGTGTTGTATGTTTGCCAGTTAGCGCTGGTTCTCTCAGCTGCCGAGGAGAAATGGAAGAAAGAATATGGAAGTACAGAGAGATCTGAACCAAGAGTTAAAGAACTTGAAGAAAAGATAATTTCTCTGAGGAGGGAATTGGAGCTCAAGAAAGAGGAAATCCCTGCAGCTGTCAAAGCAGAACTAGCAAAAGCCCGTGTGCAGTGGAACAAAGAAAAGCAAGAAGAAATTTTGCAGATACAAGAGCAAAATGAGAGAGACTACCAGTCGTTCTTAGATGATCATAGAAACAGAATTAAAGAGGTCCTTGCAACAGCCAAGGAGGACCTTGCAAAGCAGAAGAATGATCTCTCCATTCAGAAAGAAGCAGAAATAAAGATGCTACTAGATCAAAAGCAGCGAGAATGGGAGGCTCAGGAAGCCAAGAGACTGCAGGATGAAATTAGTCAGTATGAGGAGAAGACTCTGGTTGAGCTGGAGTATTGGTTGAGTGAAATTCATGAAGAACTAGTCAAGTGCACACAGAGTAAACATTCTTGGAAGGACAAGTGTTTAGACTCTCGTGCTCAATTAGCCAGTCAAGGCAAAGACAAACTGAAGGCTTGTTTACAGAAGGCCTATAGAACCACAGTCTGCACAATTCTGGAAAAGAAAGAGCAAGAATGGAAAGAGGTAATATTTCTATAAATTATAACTGCCACTCAGACAAGGGATTTGAGAAGTCATTCAGGCCTGTTTTCTCCCATGAAATATCCATGTAATTGTGATAAATAGAAACTTCAACATTTGTGTTCATTGATAAGTGTACTCTAAAACTAAAAGGAGGCTAAATCTACTATTAGCAAGTGAAAAGGGAAAGGATATAGCTTTGACATCTTCAGTTTTTAAAGAAGAGAAAGTTAGGTTAGGAATGTAATTTATGCAAAGACTTGTAAATTCAGGAGATTTATCTACCTGCTTAGGGTTGGGAGCCTGTTGAAGGCTCCCTGTAATCTCTTAGATGGGCTGTCATGACAGAGCCCATCTCAGATATTTGCATAGCTGCAAAATCCAGTTTGCAGTTGTGATTGGATAGTGGTTGTGCATCATGTTATGCTTTTTTTTCCTCCTCTTTATACAAATAGAGATGCAATCAGTAAATCCTTTTTGCAAATTGCCTGCAGTAGGTCAGTTAGTTCTTCCCTGGGAATAAGAGTCTTGCCTCTAGGAAATCTTTTTCACTGTGTCTGCCCAAATGAGGAAAGATGTCTTACCCTCTTCTAGAGGAGTTTGGGGCTAAATCAAATTGTGTCCCAAAGCCTTTGTTTCTGTTGTTTTAGCAGATTCCTCTTCTTGCAGTGCTAATGCTTGTAATAAGTTTTTTGCTGTGGGGAGCATCCCACCGGAAATGCCATTGCCACCCAGCATTTAGTAGCTGAGGAATTATGTGAGAATAGGACAGAGAAAATGTCTTGTTTTTCAAGAGGAGATGGGATGTTTCCATTTCTTTAGTGCTAATATATTTCTGTTCAGCAAGGGGGCCTTAAATGTTTTCATGTCACAAGTTACAGTCACAATAGTAAAGAGAATCGGAAGCTTTTTTCCTGTGCCTTATGCACCCTCTGCAGCAGAAATGAAATGTCTCTTGGTCAACTGTTTAATATGCCTTTGAATCTCAAAACATTGGTTGGCTTGAACCACCTGATCAAGTGAAGTCTTTTTAATTTCCTAGTAATGTTTTTTTCTCTTTAAAAAGCAAGTTATCTTCAGCTATTCAAACATGGGGTATAGTTCTGCAATATTGAGGGCTACTGACATTTCCAAACAATGCTCAAGATATTCAAGCAGTGCTGTTGCAATGATTTATGCTAAATAAAACTTCTGTATCATAGAATAGATGTTTTCTTCATGATCTGACTTGTAATCTGTGTTTCTACTGCAGGTTTAAAGTGCCTGTGTTAAAATTACTGAAGCTACTTGGTGGCCAGGGTTGCTTGTGGCGTGGAACTTTTTTTTTGCTGTGTTGGGTTTTCAGGAAATGTTTTTCAATTGCAGAAATACGAAGAGCTAGTCAATAATGCAAATAAAGAATCATACCCTCACCCACAACATGGAACAGGAAACACTGGGGATGTGGCAAGACCCCCTGTGTACGGTGTTGGACACCAGGCAGAAGCACAAAGGAGACTGAGAAGACAGACACCCTTGCAGGAAGCTGGGACAGACAAAGGTATTGGGTTTGATCTTCATCTGGCAGATTGCATATCGTTAAATTAAGTTTGTTAGTAGCAGTCTTTAATAGTCAGTATCCTATTGATAACCTCAATGGAAAGCTAGTTAATTAGTAAATATTTGGGTGATAGAGGAAGATACAATTCTTCTGACTGTAAGGTTGTATAATATTGCATAAGCTAAGTTTAAAGTCACAAACTGCAACAAATGGTACTGGTCTCCATTTAATTTAATGCTAGGCTTTGAGGTTTCATTTTATCAAATGCTAGTAGCTTTCTGCTTTTTAAAACCATTCTTCAGGAGGAAAAAAAACAGCTCTCTCATCTGCTAGAGATGTGTGTATTCTTTGGGGGCTGTTAGCAGTAAAACCTTTGGAGGTTATTTAGACCAGAGCATGGTCTAAACTGTGTTTGGTAGATGGGTAATTCTAGATTGGAGATTCAAAGATTGAATTATGCTGCTTGCTCTTGGCATTACACAAGACAAGGAATTCTGCATTCATGTAAAAGATACTATTGTGTCAAGAACTTGCTTGACCTGGCATGGTAGTCTTCTCTGGTTCTTTTGGTCAAGAATGTAGTTGAAAAAAGTGTGAATCCCTGGGTGGTTTCTCTCTTTTTTTGTTTTTCCCCTTCTTCCCTTTCCCCCCACTCCCTGTGCCTTGTATGTTCTTTAGCACTGTGGCTCTTCCCAAGGCTGTCATGTGTACTATGGCAAAACTGGAGCCAGTGTAGATGGGAAAATCTTCCTGGGAGGGACAAATATCCCTGGGGCTTTCTGTTTAGTTTGACTTCTTACGCAACTGAAAAACATAAAGCAACAAAACCCAAGAGAGTTTCTGGCTCTGTGCCTGTAGTGTGGCTTGAATTCCTTCAACACCAACATAACAAACAGTCTATTAACACAGAACAATACCAGCACTGCAGTGCTCCTGTCTCTAGAGCGCCCTGGCCTGGCTGTGGGGAGCAGCCAGCGCTGTCCTGGAAGGAGCCCAGTCTTTGTGTATCCCTTAACCAGGCTCAGAGCGTGTGAGGCTTTCCAGCTGGGACAGTTTCCTTCAGCTGACTTCAAAAGACCCTGCTTGGCTGTTGGTTTTAAAAAAAAAAACCAAAACCCTAAAAAAATTTTAAAAGTGCTTAAGCATTTAACCTGCAAATCTTTTTGCTGACTGAAGAACTCAGGAAGTGCATTAAGGCTGTGAGGGCTGTATGAGTTGATAGATGCTGCTGCACCTTCTGGAACAGCCTCTTGTGATTAGCTTAATTGGGCTAAAATATTGCACACTTTCCAGTGAGAAGAGGACTGAGTGGAACACTGAAAATAGTTTGGGCTTGTTTCTTTTTTTTTGGCCCCATTTTGATGTATAACTTCTAGCAATTACTGTTGTAAGTCAGAAATGTACAAAAAGGAACCTTGGGTCTCAGGAAGATTTGTGCTGCAAATGCTGCTGCCAGGAGCTTGAAAAAAAGAGAGGCTGTGCCAGGACTTGAAAAGAGAGCTGGAGATGCCCGCAAACATCTTCAGCTTGCTGTGAAGGAATATGAAGCTAAGTCAGAGCAAATCCAAGGTTAGGATTGTTAGTCACCTAAAGACAACTCTGATTCTCTCATCTGTTGGATCATTTAATTCTCAGTGGATACTGGGGGTTTGGTTATTAACCTTAAAAGAAACAAACAAAAAAACCCTCTCACCACAATAAAACAACAAAACCAACCAGGTTTTATCTTGTATATTTATATCTCGAAGGCACAGTTGCTAACCCACAAATTAATAATTCTTTGTCAGTGTTTGTCAGACCACCCTTCTTATTTTTTTATCCTGTCCTTTCTCTCCAAGTACTCTTGATATCTCAGTTTAGTGTTAGTAATGGCATATGAAGGCTTTAGGTTTATTTAATTATAGTATGAGTTGATTTTTATGTTCAGACTTCATTGAGTGTGTTTGGATTGATTCCTATCTGCTTGTTACTGCAACAGCTAGAGTGCAAATAATGATGCTTTGGGACATTGAGCTCTTGTGCCAGAGGCAGCAGTTATTACAGAAGCATCTCTTGAACTTGAATTTAGAAAAATGCATTGAATTATGGCTCATCTTTTTTTAATAGAAAATGAGAGAGTTCCTAGAACTCTAATTGCAGAAAACTCTGACATGGATACTAAACTGGAAGACCATGGATCACCACCAAGGTATTTAAAAAACAAAATAAAATTATTTATTATTTCAGAAAGATATAAGTTGGTTTTTTGTGCAGTGTGATGTGTATGCATTTCAGGTCACTGTTAAGGGGAGGCGTCTCAAAACCTTGTGCATCCTCTGACTCTGTGAAAGGTCTGGAAGAAATGCGTGCTCACTACATTAAAGCTTTGAGCAAGATTAAGTGTAAGTACTAAAGCTAAGTCTCAGCTAAAAATTTAATGGAGGAAAACAAATTGTTTTGTTGCTTCTTCCTCCAGCCAGTTGGACAGGACTCTGACAACCAAATCACATGAGAAGTAAATTTTTCCATCTTACTAGAGTAACTGTGAGAAATGGAATTGTCACCCTAAATTCAACGTGTAATTGTGATGGGCAAAGCCGTGTTTTACCATCCTTGCTTTGTTGTACTGGAGTACATCTTTTAAAGTGGTAAAGTGTACTTTGAGAACTGATCTCGTTTCTCCAGAAGAAAACCTATCGAGCCTGCAGCTTGTCCTGAGAGAAAATCTGCTTTTCTCTTGTGCTGTATCCTGCCTTCTGGCTTAGCAGCCTTCTGGGTGAGGAGAAAGGATTAAGTGTAGCACCAGGTCTTACCTGAGTGCAGCAGGTTACCCAATCCAGCTGCATGGCCTTTGAAAAGTTTCTAGGCCTATATTTCATTCCTCCCAAATTCCTGTGCCTGCTTAAGATGCAGAATTAGACAGCTGAATTCCTTTCTGATGCTTTGTATTGACCTGCTGTGGTTTGCGCTGGGATTCATCCAGTAGGCAACAACTGGCACGAGGATTTGGTGGAGTGTTGGCAGGTAAATCCATGTCCTTGCTGGCTTCTTCCACATCTGCTAGACAATCCCAGTTTGTGGTGTTGGCTTTTTCCTCACTGTGGGGGAAAACTGGTGCTAATGAAGTGTGTTTGTAGGTGATATGCTTTGTTACATCCGTGAGAGTAAGGAACGAGCTGCTGAAATGATTAAAGTGGAGGTTTTAAGAGAGCGCCAAGAGACAGCACGGAAAATGCGCAAATACTACTTGACATGCCTTCAACAACTGCTCACTGATAATGGCAAGCATGAAGGGTAAGTTCAAGTATGTTTGGAAATAACTCTTGGCTGTGCAAGAGGTGTGTAGATGTTAGTCTGGTGTTTGTCCACCTTGGAGCAGTGTCTGGCCTGAAGTCTTGCCAGGCTGCACATGTTGGTACCAGGTCACTGCTGAGCTGCCTGGCACACTGTCCTTTCATTCTCTGACTCTCAGTAACATTGCCTGGAAGTAAAATGTAGAGCTAAATAACCCTTAACCTTGTTTTTGATTTTTTTTCCTCATGTTCTGCAATTCTTGACAGAGCTGAGAAGAAAATAATGGACGCTGCCAGTAAACTTGCTACAATGGCTAAAGGACTGGAAACACCTCTTCGGCACATTCCCCAGCGCAAGTCTGCCCGCCCAGGTGTGCTGGTTCTGTGCTCCTTCTCTTCTTGATCAAAATGATTTAATATATGCAGTAATGAAAATGCTTTTCTTCCAGTATTAACAGTATCTTCCATTATCTATCTCTTTCCCTCCTCTCCTAGCTCTGCATTTAAATTCTGATCCTGGAGGTGAGTGCTCCAGAAGAGATTGTGTGCATCGGACTAGGTCACAGCATATGGAAAGCAAATCATGTAGTGAAAGCAGTGCTGAAAAAGCCACTGGTAAAGCTGTCCAGAAGTGTGTTCCACGTGACTTGAGACAGCAGTTTGATGCATCTCAGACCAAAACTCCACATGTGCTTTGTGAAAGAGTGACTTCAGATATTCAGAACAGGAATTATTCTCAAAATCTGGATGGTGCTTCTAGAGGTCTTCTACCAGAATGTTACCCAAATGAAGATGGAAGAAGAGAAAAATACAGCCCTGTTGCAAATATAGACAAAGGACCTTTGTGTGCTGCGGGTAATGGCGTTGCTCCTCCTTCTGCTGGTCAGGGAACACTACAAAACAGGCAAGTACCCAGTGTTACAAATGGCCACACCAGCTCTGGGCCAACTCATCATATGCTCAAGAGCAAGAATGGAAGAACAGGCTTGAAAGAAGATAATTGTATCCAATCATGTGGCAAGTGGAAAACTAAGTCTAAGAGAACTCAGGAATTTGATTTTAAAGACACTCCAGAAAGAGATGAAGGAAGCAGCAGTGAATGGAGTTCTGGGAATGGAAGCTTGCTTCTGGATTGTGGTGAAATGCCTCTCTTGTATCCTCAACAAAAAGCCAATACTAATGTTCAAGCACAGACTGTGTACTGTGAAGAGTTTCCTCACATCAGGTCATTTTCCTCTGCAGATGAAAATGTTACTTCTTGGAGAGACATTTCTAGTGACAGTGACAAGATTCTCAGTACAAAAAGTAGCACAAAAGTTTACAGTAGAGGCCAGCAGATGACAAACCCAGAGCATACTTCATTCCTCAACTCTTGACAAATCAAATTCAACACCCACAACTCAACGCAACATCAGATTCAAATGTAGGAAAATGCTGCTACAAATGCTGGGAGAAAAATGGTGTGGGATCCCCATTCTCTCAGCAAGATAGTGGTTTTTAATTAGCCCACTCTGACTTGAACCAATACCAGCAGTCCTTGTTTAAAGGAAAAAATTAACTTGATGTTTAAATAAAAGTGTGATGATTGAGGACAGCCTCTTCTACTGTGTCCATTTTGTGATCAATTTTACACTAACAAATTTTATCAAGCTACTTGAAATATTAGTGCAGACTTTTGTTTACCTTTGTAATAACACTTTCATAAATGTTTATAGTGCACTAGATGCAAATTTATTAAATAGAATCTATTTTTATATTCAATTTAGCCTGCAGTGTTTATCTAAAACCAAGCTACTGTAACTTGTGGTCATTTTTTAAATGGTTATCAAAATTCCTTCAGAGTGTAATGAGAGATGTTTTGGGGTTTGTTTGAAGATAGTATTTTAATTGACTTTTCCATTTTGCAGGACCTCCTGTAACCCTCTGTTTGTGTTCCCACAACAAAAGCAAATATGCTTGCATTTTTCCATTAAATTGTCATAACAAATTATATTTCAGTTATTCTTCCCTTTGATACAGCAAAAAAGAGCTTATACTGGGTGTAAGAAAGGTATCAATGACCATATCCTCTAGGTGTTTCTTAATTTGTATAGGTTATCAGGGTAAACTGGAGATGTAGCAATTTGCCCTGCTGATGCTTAGAAATCTCCTATTTTAAAGGCCTGCTCACATTTTAAAGAGAATTTTAAAATGTATTTTTTTTCCCTAGACTTTTTCATTTCTTTGGGATGGCATTTCATTTCCAGTGATCCTGTAATGAGCAGAGGATTTTGCTGCTGGCTTAGGCAGGGGATGATCAAATCATACTTGTTGCAATTAATAGTTATGGGCCAGCAATTCACAGCCACAGGAATATGGGAATTCTAAGCCAAAAAGGTTTTGGTTGCTATTGTTGTGTGATATTAGAAGAAGAAAGTCTGACTGTTCTCAAGGCTGTTTTGTATGCCTTTCATATGGAACAGCTTATTTGTTAAGGTTGCTTAATTGGTTCTTTTGGAGTTGAACATCACAGTTCAGTTTGAGAATCGTTTGAGTTTTAAGAGGAAAATAGTACAGAATCTGAAGACAAATGTGTTGAACTTCTTTTACAAAAAATGTCCTGCATGTTTATATTCCAGGACAACTGGCCAGGCTGGATGCATGTCAGCTCCTGGTACGAAGGCCTGGGTTGTGACTTGAGACTTTCACAGGCGCTCTAATGAGAGACTTCTGGATTTCTTGGTGGCTTTCACGTTGCCCATAAATCCAACCCCACTTCCTCTTTAATGAGGTGGGGTTTGTCATCGTCAGTGGGAGCAAACTGAGGCCATGAGAGACCACTGGTGCCTAAACAAACACGGGCCGTGGTTAAGTTCAAGGGCCAAATTCCAGGCTCTTAGCTGAGGAAATAGCTGTGGCCTTGTCTGCAAAGGAAAGTTTTTACTAGTTGTCCTCTAAGCCCCAAGTGGAGGCCTTTTTCCTTTTTTTTTTTCCAATGATGAGTGGCTGTTTCTGGTTAGCTTAAACATTTTCTGGAATTCCACAAGGTAAAAAAGACGAACATTTAGTCCTGTAAGAGGTACTTACACAAGTGTTTAAGCCAATACATCAGATTGATTCAGTCCTTGGGCAAGTCCAGAAGCCAACTCAGCTTTCAGATTTGATCTGTAGAAGTAAACATCCAGCTCTCCTGTAGGACATCCTGACCATTCTGACAGCAGCTGAGGGCCCCTCATCTCATTGCTGTGGACCAAATGGAACTTCTCCAAATATTCCATCTGAGGTGGGTTCAAGAGCTTCTCTGTAGTTGCTCCCCAAATGGTACACTCAGTGACAATGTGCAAACTGCTTTTAAAATTCGAAAATGAAACTCTTTGCAACACATTTTGTTTCTGTTGCCTTGTTCAGTGTTGTGTACATAACTCTTACTGTCATTTTCCACAGCTTTTAACAAATTCCCTGTGTTTAAAAACTCAGTTTCATGGTTTCAATGCAGAGTGAAGGATTTACTGATCCTGCATATTTAATTTAGGAGCTGGGGTCACACCAGTGAGGAGGGACCTTCCACTTGACTGACTGCTCTTGTCTTGTTTCAGTTGTGTCATATTGGGCAACTTCAGGAACCAAAACTGAAATGTATGTGAGAATGTGAAGGTAGGTAAAGATTCATTTAAATCCTTGCTTACCTAATGCTTACTGTGTGTCTTGTTGCAGTGATAACAGCAGAGAGCTCCAGAGGTGCCAAGGATTTTAAGTTTTGCTTAAGAAATTCAGCAGTAGAGGCCAAGAGGAAAGATCCACATCAAAACAGCAGCAGTCATTCCCTGGTGAGTAAAGTTTAAGGTGCAAGATGATCCTTAGCTCAGGAATCAACAGCTCCTAGTCAAAAGCATTCCTCAGCCCTCCTCCTTCAATGTCAGTAGGAAAGAAGCAATTAACAGAGTAGCATAGAGGGTGGCAGCTCCTGGAATTGGGCAGCTGACACCAGTCGGGAAGGGGGATGTAATGTTGTAGTATGTGTGCTTGGGCTTGGATAGTTGAGCCAAGATTGTAGTAGAGTCACTAAATAAATCTCTTAAAATAAGTCTATCGTCTTTTCAGCCCCTAGGTTATAAGTTTGAAAGAACTTACCTGCTTTATTCAAGAAGTGATTACCTGCTGTTACATCTTTTTGATTCAGATGATCCCTTTTTCAACACTATGTTTATGCTGTAGGAGCTGGATCAAATTTTATTCTAGTAATGTTGCAGTTTGGCTCTACTTAACTTAAACTTTCTTTAACAACACCCCCAAAGTATCAGAATACTACTGGTATTCTTTTCTTTGCTGTATTTTTTTTCCCTAGATTTTCTTTGGCTGGTTTATCTTGCAGGTATAATATAGGACAGCAAATGATAAATAGAAAAGAATTAGACCCAACAGTCTTGGTCCTACCGTGCTTGATAGTTTTCAGTCTGGTTCAGCCAGTTGTCTGTTCTGCAGAATTACCACAATCTTTGCAAAATACTCTATCAGATTGTGAAAGCCTTTTAAGACTGCTATGATGAAATTCAAGTTTTCTAAGTATAACCTGTGGATATGCAACTAACAAGATCTCAGGCCTACTTGCATTCCCAGGCTGTACTTAGCACCTTTGCAATTTCAAATCTCCTTTAGTCCCTACCTCTTACTTTACTTTTTAGTTGGAACTTTCCTCTGAGGTTTGAAGGTCTACTTACTACTGTATCATGTCCCTTTTCCCATAAAGTCTCAAGCTGGATACACTTCCCAGAAGTATTGAGATACACAGTCATATAAATATATATATATTTCAGTCATTCATCCTTAAAATTTGCTGTCAAAGCTATTCTTCTGCTGTTGGAACTCTGTTCTCATGTTTCCCTTTGTTCTGTGGGAGTTGCTAAGATTTCCCATTGAAATTTATTTTTCTCTTTTGTGCAGATTCACTGTGCAGTCCTGTCTCCCACAGTGTGGGTTGCTTACAATGGAGACGATGGCAACCTGGCAGTGATACAGGAGCACATTACTTGCAGCTGGAGTGAGATTTCACCCAGCATTCTGATGCAGAGTACTTTGCACTTCCAAATTAATCATGCTCCTCTCTGTTCGTGTTGCTTGGGTAAATATTTCACTCTTGTGTAGACTTTGATGGTGATCTGTGTGAGAACCAGGGTTCTTCATTTCCTTGTTGTACATGCTTACCTACCAAGCAAGCTTTTGAGCCCAATGCCTTTTTCACACTTGATAAAATGAGTCTGTTTCCATCATGTAGCATTGCTTCTTTGTAAATCTGAATACAAGTAAAGAAATCCATGTCTATTGCCAAATGTTCTGGCTGAATGCCATCCCTGGTGTTCTGGCTTCATCCAGATGACGAATGTTCCCTGTCAGGCTGCAGCCTAGTGAGAGGGGACAATAGTACAGAAATCCTGTAATTATCTAATCAACTTTGCTTAGAATGTTAAGCAAATGCAATTCTTTAATACTCTGGCTTTACTATAGCTGTTAATTACCATGTGCAAATGCAATTTGTACAGCAAAACCGAGTAGAGGAAACATTCACTTGTAAGTTACTTTACTCCCCTCTAGTGGTCTCATGCCACACGTACGTTTATGTAACACTTCATCACCATACGTTTAAGAACAGTGTTAGTATTCTGTAAAAACCAAAAGTCTTCTGGTAACTTCTCCTTCCTTCTGCTCCTCTTCTCTTTCTATAGAGAAACCTTTTCAGGGATTGGGATTCTTGCCAATGTAGCTCTGTAAGAGAAATTGTTATTTATATGTTGACTTTAATTCCAGGCCAAACTGTACCCCCGGCTTTAAAATCTGTACGTGCAGAAAAATCTCAAAGCTATGTAGTAAACGTTTATTTTCTGTGCCCTCAAAGGTGTTCACAGGGGGTGTTGGTGTCAATGTCACAGTGATTTAAACTGGAATGGCTGGCCAGGGCTGTAGAAGCAGCAGCAGAACCCAGTCCTAAGTGCAGGGCTGCTCTGTGTGTGTTCTGTGGCACGTGCCAGGTTTTGGTGCGTGTCTGACAGTGTTTGGGCCTGTGGAAGCTGGGGCACATAAGGAGCCTGTCAGATGACTGAGTTCCTCCTTTAAACTTGCCAGTTGGCCATTTTGTGTTCTATGCAGCTTTCACAAGGTGGAAAACAGGCAAGAACCTACAGGATCAGAATGGAAACTTTTTCTTTTCCTATATATCCCTGGTTCATTGCTCAAGTTACTGATGTTGTAATCCAGGTGTGCAGCACAAGCTACATTTAGCAAGAGGTAATGGGTAGTGTTCTTGTCTAACTTTTCCTTTGCTTCCTGGAGTCTGTATTTTAAACTGAAATGACTTGCTAACGTCCTTGGAGAAGATAGGGTAACTACTAAGAGACTTATCATCTGTTTCTGCTTAGGCAGAGGGTATAAAGAAAAATGTAGATAGAGGATTCACTTTTCAGAAGTTAGTTGCTTTTCTCAAACTTCCCACTAGAAGCATTTCCATTTTTTTTCTAGAATGCTTTGGACTAATATTTTGAGGAAAATAAAGGGGAATAAAAATGGTATAGGACCAATAAAGAAAATGTTGACAATTTTCCATTTGAAGAAATACAATTCTTCTAAAATACTTCACTGAATTGTATTTTTCTTCATATTTAGTTATGGGAGAAAAATGGAAACGTTCCAAGAATCAAAACATTTTAACACTCTTTGAATGGAACCTTTTGTTTTAAAATGAGTCTTGGTTTGTCAACTTTTGCAGCTCTAAAACGTCAAAATTGAAACCGTTTAGGAGATCCAAATCCGGCCTTTTTTCCACGTGATTTTTCTTTTGTGGAAAACTTAAGTATCTCAGTTTCCTTCCAAACTGGAAGGAAACCAAATGTGAAAAGTAAAATCCTTCATAAAACGTAACTTCTGTCTTCCTGCAGTGCTCTTACAAGAGATTATTTGCCTGTGTCAGCCATGCATGCTACAGTAACCAATAGCTGGGGAAACTATTTCCTACACTTCTCAAGATTGTTCCCTTTAGGTCATTAGCAGATAGTTCTAATAAACATGAGCTGAGCCAGTAGAGGCTTTGACTCTATTTATCACTGCGGATGTCTGAGCAGTCCCTGTGGGAAGCTGTGACCAATTCATCAGCCAGGGAGTTTAACTGGTTCTTAACTCTTCTCTTGAACAGCAGTGACAACAGTCAAATCAAAATCTTTCACATGTACACACGTAGGAAGCAGGTAAGACACGCAGTGTTGAAATAAAACCATCTGTATAGCTGTGAAAAGCACACAGGCAGGCGGCTGGTGCAGAAGTTGTTTTACTCAGTGAGTTGGCAGGGGCTGCCCAGGGGAGGCCTGAGCAGGGCAGGATCTGCTGCTTGGGCACCTGCCTGACACCTGGCAGTTCTGCAGGTGGGCTCAAACCAGCAGTGCTACTGCAGCACTGCAGTGCAGCCCTGCCCTGCACTGGGGCTGAGCTGACACACATTTCCCTGCCTCCTTTGGTGGTATTGCTGTTATTCTGTGTGAGTTCCATTTGGTAGCTCTCTGCATCCAGTCTGTAGGAGTCCCTTAACCTTGCAATTTCAGGCATATGCTCTAGTACCTTCCTCCAAGGAGCAGATGTAGTTGTTTAAGAGCTTAACACAGCTTAACACATGAGTCAAAGTAGCACTGTAGAGTTCTTGTGCTTAGGAGAACAGGGAAGTTGGCTAGTATGAATTCAAACTCAGTGGCTGTGGGTTTCTGAAGCAGAAAATCTGTTGAAACACTGTGCCCCACAGAAGCATCAGAGAGGAGTGATTGAATAGATTCCAGTGGAACCTGGAGCTCTGAAGTCATCTGGTGCCACATGCACTGAATAAGCAGAGTCACCTAGAGCCAGGATTTGGAATCTCCAAGGATGGAGACTCCATAACCTCTATAGCACAACCTGTTCCAGTGCTCAGTCACCTCCACAAATCTCTGAATATAACTGATAAATACTTGCTAAAATCCCCAATAATGAGACACATTCTACCACCCTTCATAATTATTCTCTTCCCTTTTTGTAGGTTGAGAACAATGAGACTGTTGACAAGGAAAACAGGTCTTAAAATGACTGTGTAAGGGGCTGTAAGATCCTGTTGAGGCAAACAAAGTTCTGCAGTAACCCAGGAGATGGGCTACTTGTTGCACATGTTTCTGCCTTGCTGTCCAAATGTCTTTGCAATGCTGCTGCACCTTGCCTAGACCTGGTGTCAAAAGCAGTGGCCAGTTGTCTGGAGCTTGCTTTCTGTCCTGTTCATACACTGCAATAGGCCAGAATCACTGAGCCTTTCGGAGAGCTTCTGGAGTATGAGCAACCTCATAAATGAAATCACCACCCCGTCTGCTGAATGCTTTCTAGCAGAAGTGCTGGAAACTGGGGAACATGTTTTGCTGATCATCTGAAGAACAGCAGCTTTCACACCTGGCAGCTGTCAGATGTTCTTTACACCCAGCTGTCTGCTGATAGCTCAGGAGCAGGGCTGAACAGTGCAGATTCCAATGGGTTTATAGCTGGGATTTGCAGATTAACACTCTGTTGTACTCTGCAGCATCTTCCTGGGCTACATCCCACCTGCAGTCTTCATGAATGGAAAAAATTCCTCAGGTTTTCTTTCTACTCTGGTCCTTCAATCACAGTTAACAGAATTTAGTTCCAAATGTGTTAGAAGAGCTCACTTATCCAGCATGGGATTTGGTTAAGCACAGGACTAACATCTCCCATATTATGGGTGTAGCTAGTGGCATAGTTAATAATATTAAATTTAAAATGTTTAAACTTTTTTCTTTCCTTTTTTTTATTTTTTTACTTGCAAATGGTATTTATACAGTTTTTGACTGCAGGAAGGGGAAGGACAGCTTGTGGAACAAACCTGTCAAATCAGGGTAAGTAGCTACCAGGGTTGCCTAAGTCAACTGCCCTTAAAATGAAGTTTGTGATAGGAGGAAAGGTGGAAACCAATCAAAAAGAAGTAACACAGAAAATAATAATTAGATTTCAAATGCTGAGCTGCCCTAGAAGAAACAACTTTTCCAGGATTCCATGGGGAGTGACTATTGTTGGCACATGCATATCAGTGATCTGCTGAACTGATATAATGGTACAGTTGTTTTTATAAGACATTTAGCTCTGAATTTGACACCCTTGAACATGTGTATTAGAGCATCATACATATGTGAATTCTGAAGACTTTTTTTTTTACAAGTTTGAGTAAATTCCAAAAGCAGTTATTTCTTGGTTTAGGGAACACTTCTGGAATTTCGCTTTGTATTTTCAGTGTGCAGGACTGAATATTTAGTCAGCAAGACTGCACAGGCTTTTTGTTGTTAGTTCACTGTTTGTGACAAAAGCCCGAGTAGGTAAAGAGCCTCATGTACAGACCAATGAATGCACAGGATTGAGTACTTGGAACAGGAGGAAAGACTTTGTAGCCACCTGTATGGAAGAATTGTTTCTGGTTCTCCATAAAAATCATTTCAAATCAATGTAATAGGCTCTTTTCAGAAATTTCACCGCTCTAGCTTAGCTTAACTGATGGAATAACATTCACCACACTGAAGTCAAGGCATGCTCTGAACTCTGCTGAAATAAGTGGAGAGGAAAAAAATATCTTGGGCTTGGACTAGGCTTGTAGTGCCAAGGGAAGATTCTCCAGATCATTGCAGTGCAGGGAAACTCTGTTTTCCCAATAGTTTATCATAAAATGTGTCCAGACTGGAGCCTCTGAAAGATTTCCTTATCTTGCAAAGGCACCATGAATCTCCTTATTTACATCATCCACTTTTCAGCCGTAAAATTACACTTCCTTCCTTTTACTGATGAACAGGAGTGGGAAAAGTCAGCCTTAATATATATCCATATATCTATAGATAGATAGATATAGATGTCCTTTTTCCCAAGCATCTCCTGTCAAGTATTTTTCCATGGCTCTCCCTCATGGGTTTCGAATGACATTTCCTCTGCTGACTCTGTGCCTGTTTGACCTTCATTCTTGTTTGTCTGGAGTTATGTGGTATTTTTCTTGGTATTGAAAGGAGTTCATGAAGTTAGAAAAAGTGTTCAACATCTTTATTTCAAATTTGTAAAGTGTCAAAACCTGACTCTTTAAAAAAGAAATGTAGCAGCACAATCTCATCTGAACTCCACCCCAATCATCACAGTAATAGCAATTTTGGGTGGACCTGGTGTTGATAATTTGTAAACCATTAGGGACATTCTAGAGGCAGTAATTCTGTTTTTTAAAAAAGCTGAAAAGATTTTTTTATTGTTGGAATGTCTTCCCCCATTTAAACAGAATCGGAATAATTTGTACTAGAAATTAGTAAAAGTTACTCTCATTTCAAGTGTTCTAAAGAATAGATTTTAACTCTAGCCCTGTTTCTTAATTTTCTGTAGGAGAGAAAAAAAAGGGTTTTCAACCTCCAGAAAACACACAGAGCTTTCTTCCTGTCCATTTTCATGCCCACTTTGAGCCACAGTATGTGGAATCTATTGCAACTTCCTCCTCAAATAGCTTCTACCTAATTTTGCTATGGGTAAAATGAACGTATTTTCTTAATTAACTGCAATTCATATTTCCTGTTTCCTTATAAGTAAAGGCAACCTGATTCTATCCTAAAAAATAGCTAGAAAGCATCTCTATACTGCAAATCAATCAGTTTGTCATGAGTTGAGCCAATGCATAAATGAGAAGGGGCTAAAAATGAAACAGAATGCTCTGTGAGTTAATAGGAAGTTTCCCATTGATGTCTGTGGGCTGAATTTACCCAGATAACTGCACTGGAAGTGCACAATACCATGTATTAAAGATGTATTTATTAATAAATGGATCATGTTCTATCCAGTGTGGTGTATAAAGACTTTGCATCTGGATGGACATTTTGAGGCAATGAAGGCTGGCTGCTGAGACTTGTGAAGCTGATAAAATAATGCCCCAGTTATCCTCAGTAAGTAAATTTTAATACTTTCAACAGATGAAGTGGGAGGGAAATCCCCAAATGATTTTATACCCGCTAAGAAATCACAGACTCTAGTTGATTTTGTCTCAGTTTACTGGTATCTAGAAAACCTGAGGAAATGAAGTCAGCCTTTTGCAAGTTACTGAATAAAGGAAAGTGCAGATCAGAGCTGTTCTGAACTCTGTACTGGCCAGAGACTCATCCCTCTCCTCCGTGAGTCAGCGGCGCTCTTGCAGTGGCGGTGGCCAACTGCACACGGGCTGTGCTAAGGGAGTGCAGCCAGGCAGGGAAGTGATTCTTTACCTCCCTTGGCACTTTAGAAACTCCAGTACTGTATCCAACTCTGGGCACCCTGGCACAGAAAAACCACACTCACGCCTAAACCCAAAGCTGCTGACACCTGGAGCAAGCCTGGCAGAGGACACCAACGTGGTGAGGGGCTACAGCACTGCTCTCTGAGCAGAGTTCATCCAGACTTAAGGAGCACGGGTTAGAGAGGATCTTCCTGCTGTCTTCAGGGTACAGAGGAGGTAGAGCCCAACTCTGGTGGGTGAGCAGTGATAGGATGAAGAGCAGGCACAAATTTTAGGGAAGGGAAATACCTACTAATTATTAAAAATTTATCACAGCAAGTGTTGTGAAACAATGGAGTAGGTTACTCCAGAAAAGTGGGGTGTCCATCCTTGGAGATATTCAGACATCATCTGGATAGAGCCTGAGCAGCCCATTCTTAAGTTGGTCCTGCTCTGAACAGAAATTGGACTGAAGGACTTTCACAAGTCCCTTCCTATCTAAACTCATCACTGATTCTATGAGAGCTGTATGCAATGCTCTCATAGTGTTATTTCTCAAAGGAAGGGCCTTGCAAATGGAATGTGGTGGGTTCAGAGTCTAATCCCTGGTCTCTTATTACCTATTTTATTATTTCAACTGCATCATGGGGCAACTCCCTATCAACTGAGACATCACATAGCCAGAGGAACACTAGGATGGAAAACAGAGGCAGAGACACCCAATCCCTTGCTGACAGTGTTTGAAGGAATGTAGGGCCTGATTCAGCTGTCTTTGTTGGAGTCAGTAGGGAATTCTGCATAAATCAGTTTAAAGAAGAGGCTCTTGGTTACTGATTTCCACCCACTTGGAATGTATTAATTTGGATAAAAAAGCTATATCCATTTTGCTCAGTGTTTTAGCCTGAAAATTCACCCATCAGTTGGCATTTTATGCTAAGCCATGAAAGCTCTTTCACTTTGCTTCTGAGTGTACAGGTGGGATTTAAGAGGTCATTGGGGACAAATGTAAGACTGAGGAAGCTCAGTTTGCAACTGTTACTGTGGCAAAATTCCCATTAAATTTGACAGGGTTATTAGCTGACAGAAAGTAGTAGTTTTCCTTTTCTAAGTGTGGATTAAAATTCTTATTTTTAAATCAAAAAAGCAATTGCTATTGTTAAGATAGGTTTTCTAGCAGTACACTTAGAATTAAATACATCACTGTATGTATATTAGATTGTAATTAAAACCAAAATTCCACTGTATTTTAGTTGTATTTTTATTCAACACTAGTCTTACAAAATAGATTGTGCTTCCCCTACCTGGAAGACAGAATGGAAGTGATTGGATTTCTTCTGGTTTAGTTCTTTTCTTTAGGACCCCCTAAGGAATAACTCTGATAAGGGATCTGCCTTTAGCAAATGGAGACGTATGAGAAGTTTCACCCTTACTGGATAAGGATTGATTTAAAATGAGATCCAGTTTTAGAAACAACAGCAACTATGAATGGGGTAGAGACCATTCCTAAAAAAAAATACTGAGAAGGGAATGTCTGAATTAGGGCCTCTCTTGAATTTCCTTGTACTTTCTTTGTCACTGATACTGAGGAATCCAGGTACTTTAGAGGAGACAGAACATCTGGTTCATTCAGATCTTAGTAAAGAGAAATGTATGGGTTTTTTGTGGGCTGATATAAAAATTTGTCTTCTTGTAAATTAAAGGTGTTATTTTGTTTAGAACAACATGAGATCTGTGTTAAACTGTTCTATAGAGGCATAAATAAGAGAAATGTGTTCTGAATGTAATAAAATATAATAGGTCTATGCTCATTTAGGATACAACCGAGATAAAATTGTGATTTCTGCAGAAGCACATAGGCCCTAATGTCTAAAACCAAGAAAGAACTACTTTTATTTCCTCTCCTTTCTTGTATTACAGAAATATTACAACACTTTGCACGGTATCACAAGTTAAGGAATTATATGTTAATGTAGATTGGATTTGCTTCTCTATCACTGTAAACTCTGCTGACAGATGAAAACTTCTATTAAGCCATTTGTAAAAATTAAGTAAAAGATTTGGGTGAAATATGTCCCCTAATCTATTATTAATAGATTCCATAGCTACTGAGCACAGCTTGTCTGACCAAACAGCATTAAGAAAAATTGATGTTTTATTTTGAGTTACCTGATTTTTTTATTTTATTTTTTAGATTTAAACCAGTTAATTGATTGTCTGGATGTAATTACTGTTTGTGCTTCTAATGTACTTAAAAAAATATACACACTAGAACTTTCCCACACTATTTGTTTTCATTGGCATAATAAATGTCCTCTTAATAAAGAAATATGTAAGATGGACATACTTATTTTTGGTCACTTGGGTTAGAGTAAATTTACAGATTAAAAAAATGCAATTATTGCAGAAGTTCATACAAATTGAAACAAAAACTTTATGAAATGAGCTCCCAACTTATCACAGTATTTCTGTGATAAGATTTTTTTTATTTGCAACAATTCAAAAGAGTTTGCCTGAAATATGACTGTTCATCCTTCAGGAGCAGAGGAGGGAGTGTTTGAGTAAGATGAAGAGGACTGGCCAGCCAAAGGCCAGCAAGGAGGGAGATCAGCACTTTGCATCTCTGCTGCTGAGCACAAAGCTCACCAGCACTGAAAATTTCACTTCAGTGTTTTTATGTAAACCAAACAGCAGGACAAGTAAGTATTCCTCTGAGGAACACTTAAATGTTAATAATTTGGGCACTGTGTAAAATGATTTATGTACATGATGGTGGTAAGCACAGGGAGGTGCACCAAGGCATGGTTAGCAAGTAGGATGTCTTACTAGAGGAATGTACAGGACTTGATTTAAAGTGGGAGTAAAGTTACGTAAATATTTAGAGTCATTGTTTCCCAGGTGACACCTAACTGAAAAGTGTAGTCTTTGTCTTTTCTATTACTCCTACTAATAATCAATCTACCTGTAATTATCCTGCCTTGATTTTGGGCCCTACCACCACAACCCATGCCATCTACATCCTCCAAAATACACCTCTAAGATCCTCAAAATCACCTGGAAGTATGAGCATTATGCAAAAAGAGTTGCTTAAATGTTATGGAAAATTCCACTGTGCATGTAGCAATGATGTTGTATGTCTTATTCTTGGTGTCTTTTCTTTTTGGGTTTGGTTCCATGGTTTGATCAAGGAACTCAAATATCATTGAGTTTCTGGATCTTGGTTAATCTGAGAGTTCATCTTTGTTTGTCACAGGAAATGGTGATCAACTGGATCACCAGAATTACTTCTTAGTTGCCTTGTTTTCCCCTTAAGTGAAACTTCAAGTGGCTGACAAGTGTTTTGGAGGCCATATAGAAATCTGTTTGTCTGTATGTTCTTCAGAGTCCAAATGTTTGCAGAGACTGAAGTGGCTGTGGGAAGGAGTGTGCATGACCCTTATTTAGTAACTCTGTTCAGCAGCAGAGCAGTTGTTTTAAGTCTTTGGCTTGTGACAGTGAATTTTTCTAGTGGTTTGTGAACCCAGGTGGGCACCATTTTAAAGTTGTCAACAATGTAAGTACTTCTAATGTATAAGCATATTCTTTAAAATGACACACCAGAAGTTGATGATGTGCTACATATTTCACTAGATTAATGAACTTCCAGCCCACATATCATGTAACATTACTTCATATAGTGTAATCCACATTTCTGCAACCATGCAAGATACCAAAAAATACATCATAAAATGGGCTAGAAGATATGAGAAAGTCACCCCATTAGCCTGTGACACAGACTAGATATTTTTCTGGTAGCTCATCCACAAAATTAAAGCAGTTGAAACAGAAAATGTTGAAATCAAAAGAATGTTGGAATAAATAGCAACCCAGAATTCCTTTCATAACTCACTTTTGTTTACTGGTAAATTCTGTCTTCACATTATAAACATAATTTGTAAATATCTGGTGATATTTTTGCAGGTTCAGTTTAACTTCTATATTAACTAAGAAAAGGTTTTGCTGTATACATAGATGATAGTGAAAGAAGAGGACTGGATATCAATGTACTACATGTCCTGAATTTCTTAATAGAAGGGATAATTACTGCCACTTTTATCCTCATCTCTTTTTGGTTTTGAGCAAATTTTAATTTGACACTGCAAAAGAAATCCTTCAGGCGATGCTATATTGTCTCTTCAACAAGCATAGCCATAAAAAACCTTAATCTTTGTATTCTTATGTGGCAGAAAAAATTTTTTTGAAAAATTGAATTCCTTTTTAGCCAACTAGATTGTAACAGAAAAATCAACCTTTCTCATTAACCACAAGCCCTAACTTCTAGTTCTATGGTGGAAGATCAGTCATATTTTGCTTGTAGAATTGAAGTTAATGAGTTTATTTTGTACAAGTTACAAAATAGGGGTATAAAGTATGGGCTGTTACTTTCTTGTGCCTTGTTCAGACACACTGACATGGCACACTCTGTAACACATTACTCCTTTCTTGGGCCAGTATCATAATATTTTACATCTACATTTTACCTTATACTCTCTACCTGAAAGCCTTAACACTAAACTGTTAAACAGTGGCATTGAAATGGTCAAAATCAAATGATTGTTTTGTAATTTGAAGAATCTAACACTTTTCTTGATGATAAAAATCAGCCAAAAGGATTAGAAAGCTGCTATTGTGGTCACTACATAGTTTAAATACCTCAGTGTGTGTTTAGAAGGACAATGTATATTTATATATGTAATATATAAACTACTGTAAACTGATTCAAGCTGTATATTTCAACCAGCATCTGTCATAACTTGTATCACCATTACAATTCAGCTGTAAGCAGATAGGTACTAGGAAATCTCACACACTGCTTCCTTTTTTCCAGATACTGTTTCAGTGGCAGAATACACCATGCATTAATCTTTGGGCAGGGTGGTTTGGCAGCTGCTGTGCCTGGTCAGCTGCTTGCTTATGAAATTGTGCAGCTGAGCATTTGCAACATCAGTGCAATAATGCCTAACCACTAACCATCAGTGCCTGCCTGAAACTAAAAGAAAAAGGAAAATACCTGCAAATTAGGAAATCCAACTTTCTGCTGAAGTATTTATATGTGAGCAGCAGCAGAATGCATAAACATAATTTCCTTTCATTCTAATTGGTGGTGTTGTAGGGGTTTTTAATTTTTTTTTTTTTTGTTTGTTTCCTGTGTATGTTGAAACGGGCTAATCCTGATACAGAAAGTTACTTGATGGGAGCGTATAGAATCTGGGCTTGAACTCTGTTAACTGTGTTGTGTTCCCTGCTCAATTATTTCGGTATAAAAACTTTCTACCTTTCAGATGCTGGTAGTAGTTTGCTCTGTTTTGATTTTAACCATGAATAAAAACTGCAGGGCTTTCTTTCCTGGAGAAGGATGAGGCAGGCATTTGTTCTGGAGCTGGCTGTGCAGATTTAGGAGCAGGTACGGAAGAGTTCGGTGCCTTGGTGTCTGTGCCATGTTGGTTACTAGAAAGCGCATTATTCATTCTGCAGCTGCCTCTCCGGTAAAGCTACCATCGGTGCTATTTGTCCTTATAAGGAAAACAGATACCTTTATGTTATTTTTTCATAAGCTATAGCTGCAAAATGCTGCACCTCTAGGAAGTAATACTTCTAGATATACATATCTATATGCATTTAGACCGAGGCAGAGTCGTGCACTTCTTCGGTTCTCTCCACTGCTGCCTGACACACTTGGCTCAGCATTCAGGCTGCCCCAGGCGCTGATGGCTCCGCCGCCGTGTGAGCCGGGGACCCGCGGGGTAACCGGAGCTGGCAGCGCTGCCTGGCCGCAGCTGCCTCCGGAGCGGGGGGAGCGGCAGCGCCGCGTCCTCCCGGGCAGCACCGCACGCTCCCCGCGGCTCCCGGGAGCCTCTCGGGGCCGAGCATCCCGCCGGCCCCGGGCCGGCCGCAGGTGACCCGCGGCGCAGCTGGCCCGGAGCCGCCCGCACACCGCCGGGAGCCCCCGGGCCGGCGGCTCGGGGGTGGGGGAACATTTTTATTCCCCTCTCTCTCGCGAGAAAGGGTTGGGCGGGCGATACTTGAAGAGGAGAGGGGAGGGAGAGAGGAGGGGAAAAAGGAGGAGGAGGAGGGAGGGGGCAGCTGGAACCGCAGCTGGATTAGCGGCGGGTGCAGCGGCCGCAGCTGGAACAGCAGCGGGAACGGCAGCCGGCGGCGGCGGCGGCTCCAGCGGGTGCGCGCCCCTCGCAGCGGCTTCTCCCGGGGCGGGCGGGCTGGGCGCGGGGCTCCTGCCCGCGGCGCTGCGGCCGCTGCGGCTCCAGCGGTGCCCGGCTCGGGGAGCCGGGAGGGTTCGTGCCCGGGGGACACTTCCAGCCCCGGAGCGGCTTCGGGAGCGGTGGCGGCGGCCGCGGTCTGTCCGCGGCGGGTGCGGGAGCCCCCGCGGATGCTGCTGAAGGGCAGGCAGCGCCCCGCGGCCCCGGGCAGCCCCTCGCTATCCATCCCCGCGGCCGCCGCCTCTCGCGGGCGCGATAGCGCCGGGCTGGCCGGGGGCCGACGGCGCCGGGGCGCGGGGGCAGGCGGCGGGGGGCGCGGGGTGGCCGCGGCCGCTTTTCCTCCGTCACTAACTCCTCTCCCTCCTCGTTTCTCCCTCGCAGCTCGCATCGGAGAGGCCGGTCGGAGACAGGGCGGCGGGGACCGGCACTCTTCGGCGGCAGAGAGGAGGCAGCGGCCGCTCGCAGCCCGAGGGCTCGGGGAACGCGATGTGGCGGGGGCGGCTGCTGGGGATCGCCCTGGGAGTTGCCGTGCTGTGGGCGTCCCAGGCTGGTGCCGCTGCCGCCGGGCACACGGAGGGGGTGAGCGCCAAGGAGAGCCGGTCCAGCCGGGCCAAGAGGCGAGGGCACGGCGGCGGGCACGACGCGCTCAAAGGGTAGGTATGGGGCCGGCCCCGGCCCCTCCCGGGCTGCCGCGGCGCGGGCCGGGCAGCCGGCGCACATCTGCCTGCGTGTGTGTGCACCCACAGCCAGAAGCCCTTGGCGATGGGAGCTCTGGGGTGCCCGAGCTCCCCGAGCCCCCTTGGGGCTGCCCGTACGAGCAGCGGTTTGGGCTGGGGGGCGCCGGACGCCGCCTGCAGCTCCGCAGGGCAGCGCCGGGGCTCGGGGCGCGCCGGGGGAGCCCCGCCACCCTCCCGGCTCCCCCCGCCCGCCAGGCTGCGGGGTCCTCTGCGACCCGCTGCCCTGCTTCACCTCTGGGTGGGCGATGCTCCGTGAGGATGAGCCGCAGCAGCGCGGAGGTCGCTAATTTATCTCCTAGGAAGGCCTTAGATAAAGGCGCCCTGCGGAGCTGTGCATTCCTCCCGCATCCCGCGCTTCTGCTTTGCACGGAGCGGAATAACGGTGATGCCTGGAGCCCAGGCATGCCATTGCCAGCGGCTGTGCTCTCATCTCCACCTGGAGCCTTTTGTGATGCCCATCCTGCTCTCATGTGGACTGTCTATATCTAGTACTAGTATGAGTGAGCCCAAGCATACAAGAGTCTAATTTCTTAAGAAACGTTGTGGTACATGCTTAGGAGAGAGGGTTTTTTAAAGACTAATCTTTGTCAGGCAAGCTTTTCCCCATTCTAATGGAACACCTTTCCAATGCAAAAATGGTTGTGAAGTCAGCTGAAAGGCATTGTGTGCATGTGCAGTTGAAAATCTAGTTCACTAAAGGTGAAAAGTTTGTAATAAAGTAATAAAAAGCAAGTTTCCATTCTCAGGTGATCCAATGTGCCTTTTCAGCCCATAGCCAGATTTTTTCTGTTGTCAGACAGAGGAGAATGTAACAAAAATTGTATTAAAATAGTTACGCTTCTTCTGTAAGGGATGCAAGCTATCTGCTTTTTTGCCCCCCATTTTCTCAAAAAGGAGCTATTACAACTTTATTGTTAGAGGCCTTAATGAATATGCTTTAATTTCTTGCTAACTTCCTCATAGTTCTATAGTACTTTTTACCTATATTTGGATTTAGAATCTTGGCTATTTTAATGCTTGCCTGATTGAAAAGGTTTGTTTTTAGATCTGCATGCTGCAAAAATGGATGCAAGCTGTCAGCATTATTTTTCATGGATCTGATTTTGTAGGATCAGAGTCTCCTATTTAATTTCCTTATACCTTGTCACAAAAGAAATAGTTGGACAAAGCAGATTCAAAGTAGACGTGACAAAATCTAGGAGGTGAGAAGGATGTACAGTAAAGTTTGAGGGATCAATTGCAAGCAATAGAAGATGAAAGGAAAAACATCTATTGGAAAGTGCCTGTATTTCTTTAGGGTGTTTTAATACCTTTGTTGTTACAGGATTCTGAGTTAATATCAAACTGATAAATAGCTTTTTTTGCTCAGTGGCACAGAATATGCCATCTAGCACACTGTGCTGACTTGGTGGAAGTTAGAGGCACATTAGGTGAGGATAAAATTTCTTTGGTGTGTATAACTGTCACTCTAAATTGTGCTGTTTAGACATAATAATTGTACCTCCAGGGATGATATTTCAAGTGTTCATTATTTTTGGAATCCAAAATGGGTTAGAGTAAGTATTTAATCTTATGAGTTGATTCTTATACTTGACAGAAGCCTGCCATATTTTATGTCCTTTGCAACAATTCTTCCTTCTATTGCATGTTATCTATGAGTTATATATCTGCTAAGAAATCTGCAAATCTAGAGATAATGTCAAAATAGAATTTAGTTATTCTGTATCATGGTCAGTTTTTTTGAATATTACCAATATGAATGAATGGCCCTGGGAAGCAGATTCTTAACAAGGATGTAATAATTTGCCAGATGAACTGAGAAAAAGATAAAATAAATTATTAGTTTGGTTTCTCGTTAGGCCTGCTTTTGTAACCCTGATTTGAGGCTGAGTATAGAGTTCCCAAATTGCTTGGAAGACAGTAATTTTGATCATGGTTGGGTGAATCCTGCTGGATATTTCCAGTTTAGAAGTTGTGAGCACTTTCTTAGGTGTGGTACAGTACTGTACAGTGTGAATAAAAAGAATTGTCATTCTAACAGACAAGGTTGGAATGAATTTGGAAAGACAGATGGAAAACATATTTTGAATGTACAGGAACTGTATATACATTATTCATTGTAATTGGAGGACTAAAGCACTAAAAATATGATTTTACAAGAAGACATAGTATTTTTTTAACTTGTTCATCAGTACAAATACATTTGGGAATCTGTTAATTGTAATACAAGTCATAACAGATGCTGGGAAACTATTTCCATGTTATTACAGTTGACTAAGACTTTCTTTTCATTTTGAAATGAACTCTTGCTCTGATTGTAAGGCACATGAGGATACATTTTTAGAGAAAACTCTTCTACACTTTAGTAATTTTGTGTGTTTGATTATAATGACTATTGGAAGTCTTCTAGCATTAGAAAGTATTGAGGTTAGTCTGTGTGTGAATACTGGTCTTGTATGTTAAAATGAAGAAGCTTAAGATCTGTTTCAGTTCTCATGATTTTTCCTACTTAACATTTTTTACTGCAAGCTGTTGACTGCAGGAGATGTTTGCTTTCATCTGTGTGACCTTTGCCTCATTGTTTGTGGCAGTGAGCTGTCTGAATGTATAATGTGAATCTAGAAGTGTATTTTAATTTTAATAATTACAAATATTTGGAAGTGCCTCTTAGGTTCTCATTTTAAGACATCACACTTGCTGCTCATGTAGTTTGAATCAGTCCTGCTTTGGAGGCATTAGAGGTGAAGTCCTTTTAATGCCATCTATGTTTGGCCTAATTCAATGTATATTTATGTGCTGATGCCTGATGCCTTTAAGTGATCAGACAGCAATCAGAATAAAGGCAGTAATTATTAAAAATATAACTAGACTCTCTGGTCACAGAAATGTTGCTGGAATCCACTGTGATTCAGCAAGTTTCAATAATAAGCTGCTAGTGAGACACCTCCACTCAGATCCCCAGAACTTTATCACAGATGTAACTGAATTGAGCTATAAGGCATGAAGCATTATCCTGCCACCCCTTAAACACCCAGGAATGCACTGTCAACTTCTGTAAGAAACAAACCCTACAAAACTGGCCATGAACAGGAAGTTCTTTCTAAACAATATGTACTTGAAGACAACCATTCATATGTGTTTCAATCATTTGAATATAAAGCATAAAATAATGTACTGATTTGATTAGTACTTGTCTGAATACAAGAAATATTGTACTCAAAGATCTTAGAATTAATTAGGATTTCCCATTTTCTGATGATGCTAGGTGACTTCAAACACTAATGAGTATCAGTCAGTTCTAAATAATGTTTTAACCAATGTTTGTCATGTTTATCAATCTCTTCTCTTCATGATTATCATTTTCAGTATAATTGGCCAAAGAAAGCAATGATTAGCTTAACAAATAGCAGAAATTTTGAAAGAATTGAAATTTCTTCAAGATAGCTGAATTCTGATGTGTTTCTAAACTTGGTTGGATTTGACCTTTTTTATGCATCAGTGCTCCCTGAAATAGAGTAATCTTATAAATCTGTAACTTAATTCTAGTGTTCAGCTATATAATTAGGGCTTCTGGTTTTTGTTTTAAACCAATCTTTACCACTACAAGCCTGCTGAAGAAAAGCAGACTTTCTGTACTGGTAAATATTTGTTTATACTGGAAAACCTCAAAGATTTTTCTTGCCACTTGTGGCGTGCTCACCTCTGGGCAGCTGCTGGTGCCACACCTTGTCAGTGCCACTCTGCAAGTGGGAGGCAGCCTGAGTACTTGGAAATAAAAAGCTTAATTAAAAATACATGCAGGTTGCTGTAATAGCTGATGTGCTGGAGCACTCACCTGGCTTCCAGGTGGCATGGCTGGCCTCCTTCCAATCCTCTGCCTGTGGGGTAAAGCTCACATGGAGGATGAAGAACTTTTATTCCAGCATATCCTAGTGTGGAAACTGAAGTCCTTGGCAACTCCATGTTGTGTTAATATTCTGTACCTCTCTGAATGTGTTTGCCAGTGGTTGTGGCATTGTTCTTTAGTTATTACATGATTTTTGGAAATCTAGTTCTGGAGTGAAATAAGTTCGTAGATATGTGCCTCATGTCTGTGTTTCCTCTCTTTTGGTGTGACATGATTTGATGTAGCTGTGACTTTGTGGAGCAGGAGAAAAACAGTAAAAAAAAAATTAGGGCTTTGTAGTCCTTGTAGTCTCCATTTGGATATCCAAATTGTGTCATTTGGGCACCATCTCTTTAGAAGGCACAGCCTTAATCCAAATTCCCGTTTATTGGTTTTGGGATAGACTTCTAAACCTGTGTA
The DNA here is from genome assembly GCF_021018805.1 of Prinia subflava. NCBI lineage: Eukaryota > Metazoa > Chordata > Aves > Passeriformes > Cisticolidae > Prinia > Prinia subflava. The sequence goes on from NC_086261.1 coordinate 10,401,928, forward strand.
GTTTGTAGGGCAGAATTGGGACTTTATTCGTTTTGGGTGTGCCAGTGCAACCTGTGGTTAAAACTCTTGGTGAATGTTGTCCCCTTTCAGTGGCAGGCTCTGAGGCACATGTGATTCTCTTACTGACAGCTTAGCCAGGCTTCCTCTCTGTGATCTTTCTCATATTGTATTGTAGCGGGACACAAATGGTTTTGAAGTGCCATGTGCCTCTCCTAAAATACATTAGATAATTACTTTCTTGCTATTTGATGGTAGTAGGTCATAAATAGAGCAAGCAGAGGAAAAAGGTTACAATAAACAGTGTAGCAGCATTCTTGATGTACTGTATGAAAAAAGATGGGTTTGGAAATGTTGTAAAATCAGCCTGAGAGACTAAGATGAAGCAGGTTTCCTGTGACCTAGCACCACTGTGCCAGGGTGACATGTTGAACAGGAAGGCAAGACTGGATATAATTTCTTTCCTTTCTCACCCTCATTTATCTATTTATTCATTTTTGTCTGCTTAGCTCTTGGCTGTATCAGGCTGGCCGGATACACTGCCCCAGATGCTGCAGGACCAGTCACAGCTGGCTTGTGGTGGGCTTTGTGTCTTTCACATCAGGATTGTCACTTTGTGTCCCACTGCAGGAAGGTACATCCTGAGGGGTCCTTTAAGGATGGTTGTTGCTATGACTTAATTGCTTGTCAGGTTAGAATCAGATTAATCCCACAGCCCTTACTCAGAACTTTAGCCTTTACTCAGCCTTCACTCAGAACACAAGAGATGTCATGGATACTTTGTTTCTTCCTTTGTGTTCCAGGTAATAATTTTCTTCTGTGGATTTGTTATGCAGTTGTCTAATCTTATGTGTGATGGTGTCTTTTGGAGACTTTCTGATCTCAGTTTGTTAGTGTTTAGTTGAACTTTTATTGATGGGGGTGTACTGTCTTTAGAAACTGGAGGCATAAAGGTTTGGGGGAAGAACAGCACCTGTAGAAAGTGTGTCTTGTTGGAGCAGGGTGCAGTAATTTGCAGTTTTCAGTGCAGGTTTCCTGAGAGAATTGCTTTGAGGAGACAGAAGAAACTCTGGATAGGTACAGCTGCACTTTCCTCAATCAAAAGTCTACTTCAGTTTTATAAAAGTAGACTTTTACCCTGTTGTTAGCCAGCACAGGATTTTGTGTTCAGTTGTGGTTCTGCAATTGTTCATCAGATTCTAAATCACCTGGGTCTGTTTGCCTTGGGCACTGGATAATTTCTGCTCTATCTGCAGCTTCACACTGGTGTCAGAACATTTGGGGCTTAGCTGGGCTTGAGGATGCAGGCTTGAAGCAAGCATAGGGCTGCTCTCAGTTTGATGTGGGAGCAAAGGGAGAGTCTCTGGGTCAGAGCTTGGCAGGAACAGTCCATCTGTCAGCTTCACTTACAGTCATCCTTATCAAATAAGATTACAGCTTCTGTTTCCCTGTATGTTTATTTTCCTTCCCTGTGGTGTATTGCTCATCATTGCTGCTCACTTAGGACAGTCCTTGTCATTCCTCTTCCATCCTGCAAACTGGAATGTTTAATGTATGAACTTCAGTGTAGTTTTTGACAAGGATCACTTTAAATATGTTCATGGACTGAGCAGCCTGTGATTGTTAGAACAGTATTACCCAAAATTAAAGACCCCAAATGTTTAGCTGTATGGATCACTAGGAAAATTTCCTCTTGGTAGAAATGTGGTAGACACTGGGTTATAGGCAGCCATCTCACTTAAGTAAGATTTTAGGACCTTGAGATCTTTGAATGTGCACATATGAAAATAGTAAGAAACGAGTCATTAACTTTTTTTGTTTTGCAATGAGAGTGACTCCCATCTCTTTCTTCTTCATCTCCCTGCTGAACCCTAAAGATGAAGAGGATATAGAGGCATGTCTGTCACTTTGGTCTTACTCCCCAGACTCAGTAAATATTTTTGTAGAATGGAGCAATTGTGGCCTGGAGTGTTTCTGATTAACCATTGCACTGTGCTGAGAAATATATTTGTAGCTTTTCAATCTTACATTTCTCCTTTGGTTGTTTTCTCATCCATTCTGACTTTCCCCCCTAGTTTTATTTATTTAATCTTTTTAAAAGGATTTCAGGCCTACTGAACAGCCTCATTCATGCTAAGGCTGGTGTGCAGTTGAGGTGTGGATGAGGACTATTCTTTGGGGTTTTGTGACAGTTCAGTGAAGTTGGGCTCTTTGGAAGGTACATTGGGATGTAAAATACGGCCTGTTAAATTAAAACCTCTGCCTTCTGGTTTTGCTTATAGATCTTCACTGAAGTATGAAGGAGGTCTAGCTTTTATCTGGAAAAATATTTTCAATGTTGACTTGCTGGAGAATCTGTTGTTTTCCTTTCTACTTCTCATTTTATGAAATGATTCATGACCATTATAGCCTCAGAAATACCAAATGAAAGCCACAGTTCTTTTGTCTACTGTTTTAATCATTTTCATCCTCTTTTTCAAGTTTCCCTCTCTCTCATATTTTGCTGGAGGACATCAGACTGTCCAGTGATGTTCAGCTGAGGTTTCAAACTAAAAAATTGCTTCCTTTCAGGAACAAAATTTTCCTGTCTCTTCTTTGTTTTTCCCACTAATATTCCATCTTTTCCTCTTCCCTGTGTACACAGTAAATTACCAGTGTCTGCTAGGGACAAGTTGAACTAAAAAGTGGGATCTATATCAACAGAGTTTTTGTGTTTCCTGTGGCTGTGCAGGTAACTGGCCTTTTGAAAATGTGGAGTCACTTTCCCAGCAAGGAGAGAGTCAAAGGGTAGAATAGTGTGTGGTGAAGGGAGGAGCAGAAATTCTGACAGCTTACCTGAAATAAATCACTTAATACACAAATTGATAGCATTGCTTAACACCTAAGGGTGTTCTCTGACAGTATTGATGCAAGTGTCAGGTATAGGAGACTCCCTAAAGGATTGGGTGTCCTCCATGGGGGGGATGGTGGGTGGCACCAGCACAACCTGCAGCCCCCAGGGAAGCCTCAACAAGGAGCTGGCTGGCCTTGGGTTTGTCTGCCCAGCGTGCCCACACCAGCTCTGGTGCTGCTGCTCAGCTTGGGCCCGGGCTGGTGGAAATCCTGAGCTCCCTGGGTGCTCTCCCTTGGGAAACTGTTAGAGGTTTGCCTCCTCAGTAACCATTAGTGGGTACATGGTGAGTGTGGGAGCAGACCTGGACGTGTGAAATGATCTTTCATAGAGTTACATCCATTTCCCATGAGATGTTTTTAGTGCTATCAGATAGAAAAGGCTTCTTGTCCTCTGAATGTATCTTCTTAGTTTGTTTTTTTTGTATGAGTTTTAAGAAAATACCTGATGGATCCTTCCTCTTTATCCGCTGCACCTGTCTGACCTGGCAGATACTTTCTTGTGGTGATGTATTTGTACTTTATGTGTCTTACACAGCCATGTAGATGGGTTCTGAACTGGACCCGTTGACATTCTCAAGTGGAACAATGAAGGAATACATGCCAGGAACGCGTCTGTCCCTGGCTATGAATGAGAACAATGCCTGGCTGTCAGGTTAGATGAGCGTGTCCCTGCAAAAGACAGGGTTGGATTTTCAGAGCAAGTGAGGAAGAATTCTCTTAATGTCAGTGCTGTTGTTGGATTGCTGTATTTAGCTGTCACAGTGTGCTGGAGGTTAGGGTTAGAAAAGTGTTCAGTTGTTGCTGCAGGAAACTTACATGTCATTTTGAACTCTTGACTTGCACATAGGCCAGAGCCAAAGATACCCGTAGAGCTGCTCAGCGTGTTATTTTTTTAGTTGAACTGAGCCAGGATTGTGGGACAGCGATATCCTTACTGTCAGAGTGAGAATTAGTTATCATATTAGGCTCTCTGCATGGCACAGGCTTGCTTATTGCAGTGTAAAAATGAGTGCATCAGATGCAATCCTTTGTATGTAAAAAATATATTTTGCTTAAAAGTGCATGCTTATTCTTTATAGTATAATAGAAGCTAAATTTTGCATTTGTTCCAGAGTCTAGCGTAATTCCGTAGGTTTTCCTTTTATATAATTGAAATAAATAGCTTTAGGAGTTCTCTTAATGATCTTCACTGAATTGTTAAAAGGGCCACAGTGATAAAAAAATCCCATTTTTGTAATATTTAGCTAAACAACAGAAAATAAATCCCTGTTTGAACTATTTGAGGTACCTGGAAATGAGCCTTATGCATGCTAAATGCAGACCTGTGTCTGTGTTTTTGGCTCTGTCCCATGTCCAATTCAGTTTCTCAATTTGTGGGTGTACTCGCTGAAAGTGGTGAGTTCCAAGCACAGCCAGGCTTCTTCCTTGGGCTTGATGCACCGTGGTGAGGCAGGGTTGCTGCCTGTCATGTGCTGTAGCTGTTACTGCTGCATCCCACTAGGAACCAGACCTTCCCTCCCAGTTGTGCTTTGCTCACTGCTTCTTGGAGGAGGGGTAGGTGTCAGCACAGCTGAAGGAGGTGCTTTAGATACCGACCTCTAATTTATGCATACTTGGCTTCTGTCATTTAAGTGAGGAGGGATCTGGGAAGGCCATGTGGTCCAACCCCCACTCAGAGCAGGGTGAACTTAAATCAGGTTGCTCATGGCCATATCCACTAAAGTTTGGATTAGTCTGGTGATGGAAGTTCTTGATTCTATGGAAAAGCTGAGTAAAACTCCAATGGAGTCAGCAGAGCTGTGCCAGTCTGTGCATTTAGTTTTTATTCTGAGACACTGAGAAGTTTAGGTAGGTGCATAAAGCTGGTTTGCAGCAAAAAGTGTAGATCTGATTTTGTCTCTCTTGAAACCTACTTGTAAAAGCTATTCATCATTACGTTCTGGAGCATTAAAAAGCAGGTTTTTTAAGACCAGCCTTCCATTTTTTCAGGTGCAGTTTGCCATTCTCTATAACTCCCAGTGCAAGCATGGAAACATCACTCCAATTTTATGTGGAAATGATCAGCAAATAGTTCTGGGTACAGTTTTAGCAGCTACCAGAGTTATGCACATGAGAAAAAAAAATAGGCAAAGCTTTCTCTATAAACAACCATTGGCTGATGATATTTCTTTAAATTGTATTTTTCTGCCAGAAAACTGGGTCATATGCTAACCACTGCAGCCAAATAGTCAATAGAAGTTGCTCATGAAACGTTGTCTTGCAAGGAAGAATCCCCCTGTGTTTTCCTAGGGAGAGGAAAAACGAGGGAGCCATGAGAAACCCTTTTTGCATCCCAGCTCTAACTGGTGGTCAGCTGTTTCTCCTGCTCTCTCAGCTGCTCTCTGCCCACTCTGTCTGGTCTCTGTCTGATTTATTTGAGGCTCGTGCTTTGGGTTTGATTCAGCGCTGACTACGCCAGCGCTGTTGGCCGGTGCATGGCAGCGCTGCTGACAAAATTTCTGCCTGAAGCCTCGCTCCCAGCAGCGCCAGAAACTCTTCCTCCCATGGGAGTTGCAGATGGGCAATGCTTTCTTCCGGAGAGGGCTGTAATTTCCTCGAGGGGTCACAGGCAGGGCAGAGTGGGGATGGAGGGAATTAGCCCTGCCCTGGCAGGCTCAGCGCGGGGCTCCGGGAGCCCGGGCAGGACAGTCCCCATGCCAGAGGTGTCCCTGCCATTCCCGGGCTGGCTGTTCCCTGCTGCCGGCTTCACACAGGGCTTTTGAGTCTCTCTCACTTCTCTGCCTGTCACTTACCCTCGTTCCCTGGTTATAGCTGATAAGAAGACTCTGCCAAGCTTAGCATGATTTGCTTCGCATTATTTTACCTCTGTGTGCCCTCTCCACCCACCCACCCGCAGTGCCTGGGTAATGGCTGCAGGTCGGGGGAGCCGGGCAGCCACACCTCCCTGCGGGGCTCTGGAAGCACGGGGGGACAGAGCCAGTGTGTCCTTTCCGTGGGTGACATCAGTATTGTCCCCCGGAGGAAGGAGAGCTTTTATTTGAGAGCTGTGACAGCCGGGGGCTGTGCTGCATCACCGCGCCCGCTGGGGCAGGACCACGCGTGTCCATCTCGGGGAGCCGATGCTGCAGCTCTGCCCCGCTCACTCCCCGCATGGAAAGGACCGACCCAGCTTCACTTCGTAAGGTTTCTGTCTTCTGGTTCGGTGCATGCAGGTGCCCTCAATATGTAGTGCAAACCTGCACTCTCAAGTGTTAGTTATTGGAATTTCCATATGAACCTTTTTCTCTCTGCTGTTCCAAGATTTTTCTAGTTGATGACTCATGTCTAATGTCTTTTAATAATTCCACTCACTTTGCTACTGAATTTCTGCTTGTGTGTCATTAATCAAAGACATAATATATCATGTTTACTTTGGACATCTTTGATGAAACTCTGGGCATCCTATCTCTGAGCACCATACCATTATAAAAATCCTTTTATATGTCACAAGTTCATTAAGTGACACTAAAATGAAATCAAAGACTTGTTTGGTTGGTTTTTTTTTTTTTTGGTTTTTTTTTGTTTGTTTGTTTGTTTGTTTTTTGTTTTTTTGAGTGAAAGGAAGGTACTCTAGGTGGTTACAGATATGTTTTTGCTTATTATATCATTACAAATCAGATTTTATAACTGAATTCTGTTTCTAGTGCCGTTCAGGAAAACAGTTTTATAAAAATATAAAACATTTCTTTAGTCTTCATAGCTCATAATATCAGCAGGAAAATATTCTCTATTTAACACAAAGTGGGTAGCTGTTTAAAGCAAATGCCATGATAGAACCTTTACAATTTGATTGATGGTTTCCATGATGTTACATGAGGTAACTTATTTACTATTGCCTTGAATACTTTATTTATTTGTGGGGATTTATTGCTATAGTGTCTGATCACCTCATAAATATCAATGAATTTAACCTTAAAAATTAATTATTTTCAAAGTCATTTTACAAATATGCACGGTTTAAGAACACTCCCTCTGTCTCAAAGAAGCAGCATTCAGACTTTAATATAGGTTTCTTTTATAAGCTAGACAGCAGCTTTCTGACGAAGAAGTGTTCCACTGGAAAATGCACTTGTCAGGCTCAAACTGTTCCATGCAAGTACAGTTTGATGACTTTTTTTTTTTTCAAAGCTAAGCAGAGTTGGAGCCTCCTGGGTGCATGGTGTAGCCTACCCTGTGGACAGCTTCAAGGCTCTCAGGGTCTCTGACTTCATGATTGCTGGCACATCCAGGTTTCTGGAGTCCCATTTTGGAAAAAGATTTTTAAACCCAGGTTTTTCTGTGACACAGAAATCTGCTCCTGACTCTTAACGTGGACCAGATGGTCCCCAAAGCCACATACTGCTGCGACTGAAATTTGACAGAGTACACAAAGATCACTTTACGGTCAGCCTTCTATAGATCCTCACCAGCTGGAATCGAAAATGGGTGGATTATGCCCGTAGGTTGTAACAGGTAGCAACAGACCCATTCTATCTGTCTTAGTAAGTTCCATTATTTCTTCTGCCTGGAGAAGGTGAAAAGCAATCTCACTTGTCTGCTTGCCAGTCTTACTTGGCAGATGATTGTGGAGCAACATTTGGCATTGATGAATGGGAACTCTAGGAAAGTTACATGGTTATAGCCCTGCAGGGAAGTAGCTGACATTACTAAACCTGAATGCGTTGGAATTAAATGAATAAGACTTTGAGTCTGTAATACCAGCTGTAGGAAGGAAAAAGGACCCTGCAACAAGTCCAATTGTGTTGCTCACATTCACCTTAGTTAGTACTTTGTAATTATCCAGAACCAGTGGAAGGTAATGGTTGTGGTTGCTTTGACTTAAGTAGTTTCTGGCCATGGTTGGAAAGAATAGGTGTCACTGAAATTGGTGTAGTCAGAATACTTGGAATTGCATTAGTAATGCCTATCCCTAAATAAATACAGTATATAATTTCTGTTAGTTAGAAAACGTACATAAAGAAATGTTTGTATATATTGAGATTGTTTGTCCTAAGTTGCCTCACCATATGAAGCAACTATTGTTTACTTAGACATTGCAATACTAGCAATGAGGAACTTTCTGAAAGACCAAGGACAAAATAATAATTGAAAACCCTTCCTAAACCAGTAAACATTTAAATCTGTCTACGATATTTTAACATAGCAGTTCCTAGGAAGTTTCTAACTGGTTCTAGCTGCATTAATCTATTGAGTAACTGCTCACAATATTAATAGAGGTTATAAAATTTTCCTCTGCTAAGATTATTAAGCATAAAACAAAAGAAAGCACGTGTTCCCATTTTTGAAGGTATTCTTACTAGCTTTATTTGCATGGATAGATGCATTAAATAAATAGGACAAGGTAGATTTAAGAAATCTATTATGTATCACTAAAACCATGATAGGAATAGTGTCATGTCCTGTCAGCTTTCATTGTAAACTCTAGTAGTAAAGTTACTTGACAGGGTAAATGTGGATGAGAGGAATGAGTTGGAAAGAAAAATTCCTGTTGATACATCGTTTAAGGAGGGCAGTAGGCCCCTCATACTTATTTCATAGGAGCCTATTACTACATGTACCCACATCCTTGATTATTTTTGGTAGTAAGTAATTTTTCCTCATTTATTTGGCTAATATTCTTGCTGGCATGTTTCACTCACACATACATAGTTTTGTTCATGGACAAAACAGGGAACAGTAATAGTGCTTTTGAGTAAAGCAGAGAAAGCAACAGGAAGATTAAAGATTACCACTCAAAGAGCACTAGAGTTAATTTGTGCTTATTAATGATATTGGATGGAGTCCCTCACTTTTTATTCAAGTGTGAGTTTTGCTCAAAAAACCTGAATGGTTATTTCTTCAGATATGGAGTGTTGTGAGATAAGTTTCCCCATTCTATTCCTGATGTTCAGATGTTACTGATTTGATTTTGTGTTTGTAATGTAATCTTTAATTTTATAAAATTGTATGTTACCTAAAAGCCCCGACAACTACAAGCAAAAAACAAACAAGACTTCTAAAATTAATTATTGAAATATATATTGCAGTGATTCGCCTTTTCCATTTTATGTCTCTACTTTTAAAACATATTTCTGAGTAAAAATAAGAATTCATCCTTATCCTTTTGTTTTTCCAGACCAAATGTGTGTGGATCACGTTACAATGCCTACTGCTGCCCTGGATGGAAAACATTACCTGGTGGAAACCAATGCATAGTCCGTAAGTTAATCTAGTTCTGTGTTATGTCTGATGTTTATCTTTGTCCTTCTATATCTCAGGGTGGTTTTTAATTGTATACCAGAACTGAAATGTGTTTCTGTGTGTTTTCAGTAGCAGCTGTACATGATTGCTTTACCATTTAAAATATATTAAGCTAATATCAAAGTTTTGTGGGCTACAGCACAGTGATATGATACCAGTATTTAACAAAAGATTAATCTCCTCCACATGTTCTGTTTAAGTCTGTGGTAGAGGGTTCCAAGGGGTGTGTGAACTCTTGGGAATGAGTGGAATATGTTAATCGATTTAAGTTAATGGAAGGAGACAACAGCATCAGGCCAGCAAGTGCATTTTCTCCGCTTCTTTGGACCATATCCCTGAGATATATATGTAGGGATATAAATACATGCATACATCATAGGGCTATATGCCTATTCATGTGTAGTAGGACAGTGTACCAGAAATAACTCCTAAAGGCACTTTGCCCAAGGCTGGTTAGAATCTCTCCAGAGATCCTGCAGCAGTGTGCTGTCAGATGGGAATTATTGCTCTTGTCTGTGTGTGGTGCAGAAATAAAGGAAGCATTATGTTGCTGCCTCAGTGCCATCCTTCCTCCAAGAAGGTCTGATAAAATGGACAACAGTTTCATTTTCCAGTGCAATCTCCCCATATCTAGTGTGGCCTGTGGCATGTTCCCAGGCCTTTTCATAGCAGATGGTGAAGGTCTTGGTTTTAGCTGCCCCCTAAAAACACACAGATGAACAGGAGGAAATGTTTTGGGATCTGTTGTATGTGGTTTAATGATTTTGTGGCTATTTATGTTATGGTACTGAATTTTCTATCAGGTGTTGTTTTATGTGTTTGAGGTTTTTTAGACATATTTTAAAGGCATTTATGTTTTCTTAATAGCAATCTGCAGACATTCCTGTGGGGATGGATTTTGCTCTAGACCAAACATGTGCACATGCCCAAATGGTCAGATAGCCCCCTCCTGTGGTTCAAAATCAAGTAAGTATTTCTTCTGCGTCTCTGCTATTGCTCTTTTGAGTCTGTGAAGCTACTAAGGTATGTAAAATAGTTCAGTGGTCAGTATTTAAGACAAATAACCTCTGAGTCACCAGACGTACTTTTACCACAGGAAGGGAAGTGTAGCTTTCTATAATGAAACTGAAGAATGACTCAGAGACTGGCTATTGGAGACACTTTCTTTTTGCCAAATCAAACCCAAATCAGTCCTAGGAAGCTATTTTAATTTGCCACTTTGTAACACTAATTCCAGTCTTCCCTGTTTTCTGGAAAATACCTTATCTCTGTTCATTGGTAGACACGAGCATGTATACGACAAAAGTTGTAATGATGGACAGTTCTTGACAATTGGCTGAACTTGACATGCTTCGGAATGTTCTTCAGATTTCAAGGGTTATAAACCAGACATTGTGTATGCTGCATGTTAATACCTAGGCCTACAAGCTTTAGAGCATTTCCTTGCCAGGCTCAGTACATATCTTCTGAATCTAATACTGCTCACTTTCTTCAGGTGACACTTCCGTAGGTACTAGAGGTACAGAGTTGCTCAAGGTTCTTAAGTGGAACAGCTTTTCATCAGAAAAACAAAGACGCTTTGAAAATGAAAGTTTTCAGAGAGATGACTTTTCCTAGAAATGTTTGTATTTCAAGTTTTCAAGGAAGGTTCCCCAGAGCCAAGGAAAAATAAGTAAAATTAAATTAATTCAATGAACAGAGAACTCAATGGCTAAACATGAGTTGAGTGTTTGATACAGAGTAGGATTTATATCTGAGATGCCAACTGTAGAGTACTCTGTATTCTCATTTGAACGTGGTTCTTGTCTCTTAGAATGTAGAAGATTAAGTTTTTTTATGACATGAAGTTTCTGGAAAGAATTTTGGGGGAGACTGATTCCCACAAAAGCCTATAACTGTCTGAGCAACATATTAACAGAAGTCAGTGGGGGATGAGCACTTTGTAATATTATGCAAAGTGGTCATCCGTTTAGTTCTGAATATCTTTTGAGACTCAGTGTGTGGTCTGCTTTGCTTCTGTGTTTTTTACTTTGCCTTTTTTTTTTTGCTTTCCTGGTTGATAAGAGTTTTCCCACATAACTGACCATTTCAGTTTGTGGTTTTAGCATCCTTTTTATGCAATAATAGTGGAAAAATGCTAACAACTGCAGAATGTAATGGAATGGCATGTACTAAAATGGTAAATATTGTTCTTTGTAGTTCAGCCCATCTCATGCTCCTGTGATGCATGCTAGGGAGAGGGCAGCATGAGGAAGATGTGGGGCTATGGAGTTCCCAGAGAGTACTGGAGGGAGGGAAGGGTGCAAAATGCTGCACAAATGTGTGTGGTGGTGTGTTCCTGCCTGGGTTTGCAGCTACTGTTTTGCCAGGTGCTTATGCCTTAGTCCTGTAAGCCTGTAAAGGAAGGTGTGACCTTCTCCCAAGTACCCTTGGGGGCACAGACAGAGAGATACATCCCTGTATGTGTGACATGTTTTGGCATATTTGGCAGGAACAAGTAGGCCTTACCTAATTTTTTCCTTTGGCCCCACTGAAGTCTTGTATGAGTCAAGACTCAAAAGAAAAACAGGGTAAAGTTTTTGGTTCTTCTTGTGGTTCTTTTCCTGAAATATTCTACCACTGATCTCCACAGTTTTAGCTGCATTGGAGTAGCACAGATAAATGGGTGCAGGACTTTAATTAAGCAGCTTCTAAAGCCTCTGTGATGTAGCTAATTTAGTTGTTGACCATTAGTTCTCCTAAGTACGAATTTTCTACTAATTATAAGCTTTAATCAGTGCTGACATCATTTTCCTTACACTGCTGCATAGGTTTGCCTGCTTTTAAGTGTTGATTTTCTATATACAGGATAAGTATTAACACTTTACAAATAGACTTAGAAATTGGCTTAAAATACATGTGGTTTATATTTTGTTCAATTTCTGCAGCAATATAAGATACATTTTGTGTAGATGTGGTTGCATCTCCTTTATTCATTAAAACATACCAATTCTAAAAGTAAAAGTATCTACTAAGTTATAGAGAGAAGAGACTCCATGGCTTCTGTGCACTCTTGTGTAATGATTTTTGTGATTTAGTACATCTTTAGTACTTACAGAACATACTTTATGTAAATCATTAGTGCTGTTGGCACTGTAGACAAAACCCATGAATATGTATTTACACAATAGACCACAATGACTTAGATCTGCAATTAGAAAACAAAATAAACATAAAAAATACTGTTTGACATCAAATGGTTACTGTCAGCTACCTCTGGTAATAGTTAATATTTTGTCAGAATATGCATTCATTAAACCTTATTTTAATTATATGTTTTAAAAATAAAAAAATCTAATTAAAATAATTAAAAATCAAATATAAATGATATGTTTGTCATATGCAAAATAAAAATAGCAAATATAAGTGAAAATGCCATTTCTCAGAATTAAGAATCAGTAGTGGGCATGGATTTTCTAGCAAGTACATCCATAGACAGAAACGGAATTGGTAGTTTATACTTTGGTTGTTTGTTGAAATAAATTATTTAATGCAGATTGGAAAGCATGTGGATTTGAGAGCAAAACAAAGCCTCCAAGTTTGATTCTTATGCAGGTCAGTTGCTGGGACTTTTCTGGTTAAGAGTCAGCTTTAGGAATCTGATTTGTGGTTGAAAAGATCAACCGGTGGTTTTCTCAGCGGGGATTTTAGTGACATCAGTAAACTTGCTGGCTGAGTAGTGGTTACTTCTGTGTAATTAGCAAATTTTTGGGCGAGCTTACAGCAGGCTTGGCGATAAGATTGCCAAGTGTGGAGGCCTCCCTGCTGCTGGCTCTGGTGTGTGGGTGTTGTGATGCTGCAGGTGCACCCGTGCAGAGCTGTGCAGCTCTGCGTGCTGTGGAGGTGCCCTTTGCTCCATGCTCTGCCAGCCCTCCCGCCTTCACTGCCGCCCCCCAGCACCCGGCTGTGCCTGCCGTGTCCGTGTGTGCTGGGGCTGCAGCCTGGCCCTCCTTTGTGCTCCTTCACGCTCTGTGCTCCTGCCACGTGTTAGAGCTGCTGCTCTGCCCTGTGGGAGCGGGGGAGCAAAACAAGGAGGATGGCAGGCTGCCCCCGGGGTTATGGATCCGGTCTGTCTCTGAGCTGAGCCCCTGGTTTTGCTTCTGTAGTCAGAATGGTTTTGGCTGGCTCAGACAGGGAAGGCGTTTGCTGATGGGGCTGTCCCTGAAGGAAGGGAGCCGTGCCAGAGGCAGCTGTGGTGGATGCTGGGGGTGAGGGCTGTGCAGACAAGTGTCCGTGTCCAGAGCAGGGCCTGCTCTGCTCCCGTGCCAGCAGCCTCAGAGCACAGCCGAGCACGGAGCTCCTCCTCGGCCATTCCCGCCCGGAGTCTTCCTCAGAGCCTGCCTGTGGTGTGGGGCTGAGCCTGGGCCCCGGCTCCGTGCCCTGGGACCCCCTCCTCTGGTGCTGTGGGAGCTGTCTGCTCCATGGCAGTAAAAACTGGAGCTCAGCCCCTTGCCTTATATTCTGCTACTGTCAGAGGTGGTGTGAGGTTTTGAATTTCGAATGTTCCCAGAGTTTTTGAGGGTACTGCGGGTTTTGTCTCTGCCTTGTGTGGGGCAGTGGGGCAGCCGGCTCGTGTCCCGCCTTGGCGCTAGCTGCCATCCCTCCCCTGAGTCAGCCACTGACAGAGAAAGCACGCCGAGCATCTGGGATGCGATGAAGCCGTCATTCCTTGTTTACAGCTCCTGGCAGGCAAAGCCCTGCGTCATGCACGGCCGGGGCTGGGAGCGTTTCCTCGGCAGTGGCACGGAGGCCGGGCCGGCCTCTCCGCGGTGCCCGCTGGCTGCCCTGCCGCGCCTCCGCCGGGGGTGCTGCGCCGGCGGCTCCGCTGCCTTTCCCACCTGAGGGCTGCAGACCCCCACAGCTCACCTTTCCTAGTGTGGGATCGGAGTACACAGCACGTGTGCCACCCTTCGTCTGCTCGGTGAGCTCCTGCACGTTTCATGAGCGGTTGTGGTAGTGCTCTGGGTGTGAGGAAGTCTTTACTCAGTTTTGCTGGGTATTTATTTTAAAAGTCAGGAACTGTTATGCTTGAGAGGGCAGCACTTTGATAAAAAGCACAACTATCGCCCACACGCAAAGCCTGGGTGGATGTGTATGGTCTTGCTGGCTCTTTAGCAGGTTTGTGAAGCCGTGTTCCTGCAGTTATTCCTGTTTTGACTTCAGACATTTCCAGTGCAGACTGTTTAGAAATTGGATGTGAAAAAGAACAATAATTGATTTAAAGCAACCATTTATTAATGTTAACATTTCCTCTGCGTGCCAAGATAAGGCAAAGCTATATGCATTCATTTACCAGCCTTATGGTAATTCCTGTGCTTTTTCTTTGAATCTCTGTCGGTGTGGTATCTTGGAACAGGTTGTTTCATTTACCGGAATATCTCCACTGGCATTAATGGAATTGTTGATATAGCTGAGAAAAGAGAAGCTGGACCTGCATTAATATGCTAGTTTTCAAAAATGCATTTTTAAAATCATCATCTGAGCTCCAGACAGCCTTTGAATGTGTTTCTGTAAACTTTTGGAAGGATAATATTACAGACTAGTCTGTACGATTTTGGAAGTACTCTTTTCAACATTCCCAGAGAAGAGGGCAAAAAATAAGTAATTAGTTTACTGACTGTATGTCAGTGATCCTCTTGCCTGGTAATAGGTGAGAAAGTTCACTGATTTAAATGGCTCATTTTAGTGAGAATGACTGGGTGTCCCAGCAGTCTCCCATAATAATTTTAGTTTTAAAAGGAGGAAGAAATATTTTACCTTGGAAAAGTTCTTTTAAGAAGCAGTAAGACAAGTTATTGAACCTGTGTGTGTGTATCCCAAAATGAGGAAATGTATTTTATATATGAACAGATAATATGAAAATCATCATTTAAGCTACTGTTAACCTTTTTATCTCAAATGTAGTTCAAACTACTTAAATGACTTTGGTCTTCATGTGGGAATGGAAATTAGCTCTTGGCATAGCTTGCTCTAATTGAAATCAGTTTGTGGTTTTAAAGTTCCTTCCCTGCTTGACAGATGATATCATTTCCTATGCTTTTTGTAATCCCCTCTGTTTTTCTAAGATTGTACAAAGCTGAGTTGAACTACACATTTTAAAGTAACTATACACCTTTTTCTGACCTACTTAGGACATTGTCCAAAAATCTTCACCAGATATTCACTCTGTATTTGCAGACAATTTTACTTATTATTGAGGAATGTTAGTACATTTTTGTTGCTTGAATTACTGAAGTACATCCAAAGCAGAACAAAGATGTATAATAACTGTTAGTCACATAAGAAATGTAATACACATTTTTTGCTTTTATTGTTGAAGAATTAGGATTACTAGTGTTTTAAATGCTAGGTTGCTTTAAATTCTTTCTCCAGTTGTACATTTTACTTCTGTTTTGTGGATTCATATTGTTACGAAGGCGGTACAGTTAAAATTATTTCTACTTAAAAAAAAATCTATTCACATACTTCTGAGTAGAAGCCAAATGATGCCTAAGGGTTTTGTGTGAGGTGAAAAATTCAGTGTTTGGCACGGCACCTGTTAGCTGCAGGCTCTGACAGGACATGCAATTTCCATTTTTCAGTCCTGAGCATTTCAGACAGCATGGTGTAGGTATCCAGTGCTCCATCACAATCTGCTGAAATGCTGATCAGACTGTAGTCCTGGGGAGGAGCCTTTCATGTGGTTCCTGTTAGGAGGAAAACCATTTTCCAGCTGCTCACTGGAGTGCAGGCCCCAGTTCACAGCTGTGTTGGACAGCAGGACCTGTAAGGACTTTGCTTTGTTGGGAGACCTGCCCACTTCTCTATGCCTGATGAAGAGCCTGACATACTTTTAGGGCTCCCAACATCTAGTTAGGAAATATATTTGCCCTTATTACTAGAAAAATGCATCAGAGGTATTCTGTTTTACTGGCACAGGGCTTAAGCTGCCTGTTAACCATTATCATAAGTGGTGGGGCTGAGCTGAGGAGAGTGGGCTGCTCCCCTGCCTCTGCCCTTGCAAGGGAAGGTTGTTGGCTCTGGGGGAGGCTGTCTGCGAGTTCTGCAGCTCCCAAGCACAGCAGCTCTACTGCTGGGGTGAGCCCACAGTTGGCATACAGAAAGAAATCACTCTGTTATTTCTCCTTTTTATGCAAGAAGTCCTGCTTGGCCAGGTCAGCTTCTGGTGTTTCATGTGTTGGCAGAACAGGGCTGTCTTCAGGAGCTTCCTTATATGCTTCCCTTTAATACTTCCTCACTTCCCAGATGATAAGACTCCCTTTCTAATGGTGCTGTCTGCCAGAAGTACAGTACTTTTCCCTTGTTGAAGGCTTTTTCTTATTTGTAAGCTAGGAAAGAAATGTTCAGGATTTATGCTGATGTGAAATGCCTTTGACTTCATTTGAATGAGAGAGTACATCAAATTCTTGCACCATGTCCTATATTCCATAGGAACTGTAAATCTGTATTGTGTTCTGTAGTGCCATTTTAAGTATCTGTCCTAAAATGTGCATTCTTGACTTCTGATACTTTCTGGTTCACAAAATCAATCCTCCCCCCAAAAACAAAGTCTTTTAGCAAGCAGTAAAGTGTTTCTGACTGGTTTGGTTTAACTGAGGAAAATCTTTTTCCCTTTCAAGTCCAACACTGTAACATCCGGTGCATGAATGGAGGCAGCTGCAGTGATGACCATTGCCTCTGTCAGAAGGGATACACAGGAACACACTGTGGACAGCGTAAGTACACCTGTGGGAATGCAGATATTGTGATATTCTGTGATGTGGGGATTGGACCAGACCCTCTTTAGCACTAAATTTCAGCTGCTGTTGAGCTTGTTTGTGATCAGGTATAGTGAAATTTCACCGAAAAACACATGACTTTGTAGTGAATGCTGAGTGAATTCTTACTGATTGAGACTATTAAAATAAACACCACATGACTTCATAATAATTGGATATAACTTGATCCTGTAGTTCTCACACTGCCCTAATTCCCATTGACCTCCAGGACTTCTCACCTACTAGAGCAGTGGGTCATACATCTAGATTTTACATGGGATTCAGTTTTCATTTTATAGATAAAATTAGGATTTTTAATACCAAGTCTTGTTTTCATTTCAGTGTTTGCATCAGACTTAGCTAGTATGCTTTAGAAATTTTGATGTTGTCTTATTAGAGTTGATCGACAGATTTTTTTATTTCCTCAATCAGTCCTTAGCCAAAAGCATTCCTGGATCTGCTGCTTGAAATCTCTCCCAAACTGACTCTGGTGCTCTCTTGTTCTTCTTGGCTGGAATGCTGTGAAGTAACTCAAATAAGGATATAGACACTGCTTTTAACCAAGGCTGTCACATTGCTATCTAGTGAAATATTGGTCTGACACAGAAAATGTGTTGAGCTCATTTAATGAAAACCTTTTGTGCTCTGTCAGAATCAATGGCACACTTTACATGAACTTCAGTGGGACCAGGAATTTACCCTAATAATCTGGAGGAGGATCACATGGTGAAAGGATTAAGAATTGTATTTCTGCCTTCACTGTGAAATATCAAGTGGATATAAGGGGATAAATGGAAACCTTCTTTCCACTGAAGTGAATGTGAAATGAAACAAAGAATAACATTACTGAATGAACATCAAATTGTATTTAAAATCTCCTTTTTTCATGTGCATGTTTTATTTCTGATTATTTCTGAGAGGAATTGCTTCTGGAGTTTATTATTAAAAAATTGAGTTCTGAAGCTAGTGACAACATGATACAGAGGAAGAGTATCTTGAGTTAACATGGAATAGATATTGATTAAATTTTGCTATCCTAGTTAAGAGCATTATTTATTTAACACCAACAAACAGCCTTTTAATACTTGATTATTACAGTTGGAACAAATACATTTGAGGATTTAGAGATGAAATAGTCCTCTGCATCTTCTTCTATCTGCAGTCTTTATCAGTGTTTATTTGTTTCAAGTTTGAAAGAGATGTTTTTGAAGTTATGGGTTTATCCAGCTATCCCAAAGAGAAAGGCTCTGAGGGGTCAGAAAAGCTGTGGCTGTTCCTGCATTTGTGTTATGCTCCCTTGAAAAGATGAGCTCATGGTACTAATGAGACCAGGAAGTAGGAAAAGGTCATTAAGTTGATTGTAGGAAAAGAGTCTGGTGGCCTTTTATGTTTACCATTTTTACCAGTTTACTTAAGTTGGCCAAGTACATACCCTCATGTCTTGCTGAAAACAGCTCAGTCAAGATGACTCTTGCCTTCCCTTTGCTACAGCTGTCTGTGAAAATGGATGTCTGAACGGAGGGAGATGCGTGGCTCCAAATCGATGTGCTTGCACCTATGGCTTCACCGGACCCCAGTGTGAGAGAGGTACGTGCCCTAAGTCAGTGGGAGTAATTATGTTCCAACACCTCTAAGAGTGGGGTTATTGGGCCATTACCTGTTTATTCTATAGCTGAGTTGGTTGTGTTTGTTTTTGTTGGTCTCAAGATGGAAAAGAAATTTTAAGTGGTATTTTTAGAAGTATGTGAACTTCATAAGGGTAGAGTCCAGGATGAAACACAGACAGAGATGTTTATATTTTTGTTGATGAAAACACTCCAGTGGAAGAGATGGCTAATGAAAGGTTTTGTTTGCTTTTGCTCAAACTTCAGTTTCTAAGTCATCAGAAAAGGTCTTTAAATTTGATATATGTGATAAGTAGCATCTTGCCTTGTCTTTGCTGTGTTTTCTTTTGCAGTTTATTCAATTCTCTTTTCCATTTTGTACAGATTTATTATTTTCAATTTTAGCTTTTAAGTTGCATATCCATAGTGATAATCTTCAAATGAAAACACAGTGATACCAACTGCCTTATGTGGTGTGTAGATTTTTTTCAGGGTTATTAAACCAATCTAATATTTTATTTGTGAGCAGTATAGTGGACAATGTTTAGGTATAATCCTGTTGAGTTTTATAAAAATGCAAATAAAATATTTTCATTTGTCAGAGCAGTTGGTTTGTGTAGTTGGAAATTCATACATTCTATTCATAGAATAGGTGGTGTTACATATCTATGAACCTGGGACAGAATAGACATTAACAATCTGATTTTGGGTTTCCATGTAGAGGATGTGCTTAGCACATGAAATTTCTGTCAGTGAGTGTGTCAGTTGATCTCTGCTGTCAGTGCTGCTCCTGGAGGAGTAACAGTTGGCTTTTTTATGTGGGCAACATAGGTGGGTGATACAGAACAACAGCTCTGAGGAGACTGAAGGGGTTTTTTTCTGTGCTTAAACTGATGGTAGAATGAATCAGGTATTTCCTGCACTCCCTACAGAGTGTACAAAATTGCTGTGTTGGCACTGTGTGAAGTCTTGCCAGTTGTCCACTCAGATGTTATAAAAGTAGCTCAAACCAATGGTGAGTTTTTTCCAAGGATTGAAAACTAGCTCAGTTCTGAATCATGGAATCTCATTGCTGGAGAGAAGTAAGAGGAATGGGTAATTAGGTTAAAGTTTGAAGAGAATAAATATTAAGTTTGAAGAGAATAAATACTTATAGGTGAGAATGCATGGAATGTATATAGAATACTGCAAAGACTTGGAATTTCAAGCAATTACTGCATGTTCTTCATGGGTGAAGCTTTTGAGCCTTCAGTCTGGTGAGGAGGTGTAAAGTGTAAGTTCAGAAGACTGTTCAGTGCTACTTCTGTGTTGCCTGATCTGAGCCCAGTTTGACTCCACATCATTGAGGGCAAGTTTCTAGGCTGAATCCTGGTAACAGCTTCAGTCCTGTCCCTCAGGGCTCCTTCCTGGTGATGGGTGGAGTGAGAAACTGGTGGCACAGAGCCAAGTCAAGCTGTCCTGAAATTACATGCATGCTACTGAGCACAACTGAGGTGGAAATTTGTCAATTACATGCCTTGTCCATAGGCAGTTTTTTACTTAAAACACGTGTTTGATTTAAACAATAAAAGTTACCAATAAAAGAGAAAATAGACATTAATGAGCAGTAGTATTCCTGGTTAATGCTCGCTTGCTGTGTTGAGGCCAAATCATTGTCATATCTTCCCAGAAAAACTCTGAAATTTGGCTGCTTTCACAGATTTCCTGCAGCCTCTCTACCTAGTTGAGCTAATATGTTCCCCTCCTCTAAAAAGGGTGTGGTGGTTTTTGGTCTCAAAATCACATTATGCCATGAGAAAAACTTTTTCTGAAGATAACTTCAAGTATAAACTAATCCTGGTCTTAGAATAACTTGCCTTGTTCAGCACATGCACCTGTGTGGTCACTGGGGAGTTGTCTGGCTGCACATGATTTTACACAGCTGTCAGCTAAGTAAGAGGTCCATATTTTGAATCTAGCTTTGGAAAGTTCTGTGGATTTGACACTCCCTGGTGGGCTTCTGATGTACATGTGAATGGATGTTAGCCAGTAAATTGACAAGATTCATGCCTTGTAGAGTAAAATCGTGTGTTTATTAGAAAGAAAAGAAAGAGGGGAGGAAACAAAACAAAACCAAAGCATCTCTGTGCATGGAGAGGGGGGAAAGGAAAATACTCAAGAGAAATAGTGTCTTAAATGGTGCCATTTCTGGCAGAAATAGGAGAAGCAGATTGTTTTGAAACCATTTCTGGATAAATGTCATGTGAAGTGATAGAGTTTTGTGGCATACACATTCTCCATCTGTTTGGCTGTGGTTTGACTTCTAGGTTATGCCATCCCACAGAGTAACAGTTATGGAAGTAATTTACTGCTGTGTATCACCCAGTGCTTTCTCTACAAGCATCAACTAACAGTAACAGTCAAAGAGTGTTTGTGGCACATATGTCACACACCAAAGAATATTCCAGCCTTTGCTGCATATGTCAGAACTGACTTGAATAAAACAATGTTGAGGCAACCAAAGAAGTGGGGTTATTCTAATAATCCGATAGGGAAAACACTAAAAATGTTGCAGGTGGTTGGAACAAAATTAGATTCAGTTTCTTAGATGCAGAGATAAGTCGTGTAATTCTGTGTCTACTGTTTTAAGTAGTTTTTCCATACATTGCCTCAGTAAATGTCGACCATGTGATTGTTAATGAAGATCTGCAAGACTTCTGTGTAGGTCAGGGGCTTTATCTGGGGAAAGAATCCCTGCTTTCACAATGCAGCAAACTCCATCAAATTTGTGGCATGATTATTTTTATGTATTTATTCAGTCATTCTTTGAGAGGGTGGCACTGGGCCTTGGACAGTTTTGGCACAAAAATCACTTTTTTGTATGTCTTAGAAGTGTTAATCTTAGTGTAAAGCACTATAAAACATGAGCACGAGGAATTTTGAGGTTCACTTTTATCAGTGGAGCTCCTCTTCATGTCCTGGGAGCATCTGCCATGTCACTGGTGAGACAGGCTTCACCAGAGCTGGATGGATGGCTTTATTGTGCTGCAAGTGGTGCACATGTACCATTAACTCCTGAGCTGTTGTGTGTGGGGTTTGGCACCTTCCCAGGGCAGGAGAAGCTGCCTGGATGTACTGTCAAGAATATGCAGCTGTGTCATAAAACAGCAGACCTGGCTTTTCTGTGGAATAGCGTTCAAAAGGGTGGACTTGACATCAACTCAACATAAAAGTGTAGTGGAGTTGGGAATGCTTCCTACAGCCATTAAGACACATTTAAAAAACATAGTCCAGGAAGGAAAATATTTCACAGATATTGTCTCAGTTAAAAATTGAACTTCAGGGACTTCTCTTAGGAAGGTGCTGAGTTCTCTGGCAGTGGTCCAGTGATGGGCTTTGACATGCCTTTAAATTCAAACCCAAGATGTCAATATGCCTAGAATTATGCAAGTGCTTAAGGGCCTTACTGGATTTTGGCCCAAGGTTTCAGAGTTAGTTAAGGTCTGAGAAACGCACTCAGCTTTTAGTTTATCAGTAGTCATATTATTCATGAAGTCACAGGTAGCAGAAAATGAAGATGTGGGCAAAAGAAAATTTATCCCACTGGTTACAAACTGGATGCCATCTTCATGCTGTTTTACTGTTAAAGCTGAATAACTTGAGTGAGTTACGGATTCTGCAGTTTCTTTTAAAGTTGCTGAAGAGACTGAGAGCAGAGATTTAGCCTATGTTCCCCTGAGGATGATTCAGAACATCAACAGCTCTTTCTATTGTCTGTAAAAGAGCCTAGGGGATTTATCTGGCTGTGGGAGATGCCCACGTTTGGGTCATGTGAAAACATCCCTGTATCCTGCACTTTATGAAAGTCCAGAGGCAAAACTGATGTTAGGAACTCAGGAAGATCAAAGAACCTTATCAGATTTGGTAGAGCTGTCTACAAATTTGTGCACAAAGGCTTTCTTGACTCTTTGAAATTGTTTTTCTTTAGACATTTGGGTGATAATACTTTAAGAGGATGAATTATATGTGCATTGTTGTTTTCCTTGTATTGCAGAAATGCAATGAAATGTACTTTTCTTTTTCTGTCTGAATTCATTTAGAGGAACACAGTGGAAGCTTAGAATGTGTTACAGCCCTGTTTGTTTATTTGAATGCTTGTGACAACATCAGGGGCTCAATCCTGCTGCATTCTGGAGTTTTGCCACTCGCTTCACATAGGAGCAGAATTGGGCCTGATGTAGTTCAAATATTAAAAATGTACCACGTGTGTTTTGTTTTTTTACAGACTCAGAATATGAGCAAACGATTGCTTTTTCTTCAAACAGAGTCGTTTCTGTACAGCTCTCTTCATGGCAGGAATTTTTGCATAATTTTTAATTATATTTGGCCATTATTAAAAGTTCCCAGAATTAATGCCATATGTAAAAATATCTTTCCCAGAGCCTCCCTATGAAAGTGCAGCCGCTGAAAGTGGTCAAGAGTAATGTAGGGCTCTGTATATTTTTTTTTCTTTCTAAATACTACAACGGGTAGAATGTTTTTACAAAGAGGACACTGCACCCCTTAGTGTGCCCCCTCTCTGGTATTTAGTCTAAATGGAAAGTAAATAACAAAGTGTAGATAGCAGTAAAAGTATGTTCCCAATGCCTTATGTTGCATTTAAAGTAGTATTGCAGCATATGGTAGCTGGCAAACATTTGAATAAACTTGATTTCTGTTGCTTTCTTCCAAGAAACACATCTGTTGACATAGACATGTAGTTTCTGCAGCCCTGTAACATGAATGCATGTAGCATGTTATAGCAGCAAAATGAAGGATGGCTAAACTTGAAGGCCTGCAGTAAGGACTCTTGCACACGTTTTTCCCCTCTGAAAAGTTATGAAAAATGGCTTCAGATTGAAGATCAATATATTTAGTCACAGAGTAATGTTTTACTGACTTTAAGATAATTTCACTATATGTTGTCACCCTTGATATCTTTCAATTTTAGAATAAAAATTCCTTTGGATTATCTTTTCTGTAAAAGAGGCTGAGATAATTGGATGAGTTTTTTAATTTTTAAAATTGAAGCTGCAGCTTTATGGTGGAGAAGTCAACTTCTACAGAATGATTGTGTGTGATCTAGATGGTTTGTAATACATAGCAATATAATCAATAGATCTCTGGATCAGAACTCAGGACTCAGCTCAGTCTTTTATTTGATGCCAAGAAGCATTTTTAGGGATCTTGTGTATAGGAAGGCTTTTATCCATTGTTCTGGTCCTTGCATGTACACCCCATAACTGGTCCTCTGTTGCTTGCTCTATGCTTTGCGTGTCTTAAAATATCACATAGCAAGTTTTAAAATGTTTCTTCAGATATATGCTTATAAGCTTAATCAAGATCTATAAATGATTAAGTACATATGGCTTAGGTTCTCTTGTGAGATGTGAGGGCTCCAGCTTTTGTACATGAAGCTGAACATTTACATTTTGTTCCAAATTGAGTTTTGATTTCAGTCAAACAAATCTAAAGTTTTCATTCAGCTATTTGGCAGGCCTTCTTGTATTTCCATGCCTTCTTGATTGGCTGCTAAGGACACTGACCTTTAGATGTGCAGTAAAGTATTGTTTGGACTTTGTTTTGATTTTAGTCGTAGCAATGGAGATGCATACAAATTGAATCACAACTTGTGGAATCTATATTTGGTATAAATGATCATAAAAACGTTTGAATGAAATAGCTGCTTTGTTCTAATCTGTAAGCTTTGATTCTTGTATGTAGGACATTGAAAGGACTCACGGGAGAGTCACTAGATCATTTTTGTGGTACTGCAGGCAGCTTTGTTGTTGAACCTGACTCCTACCTCCAACCTCACTGGCAGCCTCTGGCTCCTGTTTGCTGTGCAAGAAATTGGGTTCAGCTCTCGTTGCAGCTGGGCTGGGCCTGGAGCTGGCTTTGCCTGCGTGTGGTTCCTGCCATCTCCCCTGTGGTGTCTTGAGAAATGAACAGTGGAGGCCTGTGGAGGAGAGGATTTGTAGGAGTTACCTACATGCAGAGATGCCTGGTTTTGTTTGATAATGGGATGTCACACGCACATCACACAGATGCAACTTCTACATACACAGTGCAGACACTTGAAGGCTGTAGCTTCCCTGAATGCCTTCCCTTCCCTTGCACTGCCAGATCTGTGCTCTGCAGCATTCCAGAGAGAATTGGAAAGAATCCCTCTCATGTGTTGTATCATTTTTTTGTGTGTGTGTGCTGAAAGATTGAATCAGCATTTATTTATATTGGTTGTCATTGCAGCATGGTGTTACATTTGAGGCCTTCAGAACCCATGTCTTAGGGCTGGTCTTCCCCTCTTAGTGCCATTGTACCAGGCCCATTTTTCTAATTTCAGCCAAAACTTGTAAGAAAAAAAAAAAAAAAAAGACTCTGCACAACTGATTTCTCATGGAACTTTCCGCAGAAAAGGTACCTTTGAAATGGTGACTACTGGAGTTGGACATAATATAGGGAATGAATAAATGTAGTTGAGAACTTACCTAACAGTGCCTATTTAGCTACTTATGGAGAAAATGACTGCTTCTTCTTTAGGCTGCAATATATTTTGATATAAGAAAGCACTGCTACCTGAAATCCTCTCATTTGTTACAGTGAAAACAAATGTTTTCCTTGTGAATCACCCATTCATTGCTTTTTTTCTTGGGTTGGTAAGCTGAGAATTTTTATTGAAGTTGCCACAGAAACAGGTATCAGTTATGCATGATGCCTCAGTTGCATTTGTGATTTACTTTTTTTTCTTTGTTTTTACACATGATCTAAAACTTTCTTGATGGTCAGCTCTAACATTGAAAAGAAACCTATTTTAAAACATAGATTTAACCTAATGAAAGGATAAACTGGCGAAGGCATTTCCAAGTAAAACAATTCTTTTATGTAGGTCAGCTGCAAAATGCTAATGAAAATGCATCTTAAACAGAGGTGCTCAAAGTGGTCAGTGTAACTGTTTTGACGCATGTAAGTTTTTTTGCTAAGTATTTGTAACAGAACTGTTGAAATTTCTGTAAAAACAAAACTTTTCTAAAGTAAACTGTTAGATTTAGAAAGAGATCTCCCCTGTATCAGCATAAAAGCTGCAAAAAATTAACAACTACCTAAGAGCAGCTGTAAGGACAGGCACATTCTCACTTCCAGTTGCCCTTGAGAGTTTCATGAATAATGACTGAGTAGTTTTTATTTTTTTTTTTTGTGATAGCTTGTACAGTTTGGCACTTTAGAGAAATGCTGTAGGAAAAGAAAAGAGGCCTAAATAAGGTCTGAAAAGAAAGGAGCACTGAGAGAAATACCACTCTCCAGATTCTGCTATGCTGTAAAATAGAGCCTGGCTTTGCTCTCTTTATCCAGAAGAAACTTCTTTTGGAAAAAGGTGGAATACATAAAGAAACCAAGATTCAGTATTTCCCTTCCGTGTAGGAAGGCATGCAAAGGCTAGGGATAAGTAATTTAAAAGAGGCAGGAAAGTTATTAAAAGTGCATGTGTGCTTACACATATATGCACATGGATTTGTATTTTAAGAATGTGAACCCTTTTAAGCACCTGAGTTTTGCTTGTGATCTTATACATTTACTTTGTATCTGTTGCAGGCCTTACCCAAGCTAAACTAGCACAGGTAGGTTAAAGGAACTGAGTCTGCTGTGCCATAGCCTTCATTTCTTTCCCTGGTGGTGTAATTCAGCTTGCAGGTCTCCCATTCTGAAAGAGTGGTCTCTGCACTGTTTTACTTGTCCCTGAATGTTTAACTTAATGTGTGACTCAATTTTTAAAAAGCATTTTACTCAAGTAAAGCCTGGCTTACCAAGTGATTTTGCTCATGTTTTATAATGATCCTGTGCTCAATGTTTATGTTTTTTGCAAAGTTTACCCAAGGATTGCCAGGTGTTCAGCACTGTCCCCGTTTGCTCCTTACTCCTTCGTATGAATGGTCTTCTGTGACCCTCTAGGGTTTTTTCCTCTGACACAGAGGTGCTGACAGTCATAGCAGAGCTGAGGAGAAACCTGTGTGCTCACAGTTGTTGCCTCCTTGTGGAAGTGGTGCCTGATGCTTTCATGCTGCACCACTGCACACAGCGTGAGACAAAGCCAGAGGTGTCCTTGCTGGCATTGCAGCACTGCTCATAAGTTCAGTGATATTTTACTAGACTGACATTATTCCTTATTTCTGTATATGGAGGGACCTCGTAGTGCTCTTTGGTCTCAAGATTAGGCCCTCAGTTTTTTGCTCTAGGTCCTTTTATCTCAGTCCCATTACTTACAATTGCTCCGTTGAATCTATTGATATTGAATTTTCAGCAAGGTTTGGAAAATCAGTTTGTCTCCAGCAAAAACAGGCAGGACACCAAAATGCATATCTGCTGGTTAGTGGGGTAACTCCTACCTATCAAAAATGCATTTAAAATCTTTTAAGAATAGAACTGTAAGAATTACAGGGAGAGAGGGTATTTTGGCTTACAGAATTGCTTAGGGTGGAAGGCTCCTCTTGAGATCACCTAGTCCAGCTACCCTGCTCAAGCAGGATCAGCTGAAGCAGATTGCCCAGGACTGTGTCCAGTCACTCTCTGGAAAATGTGCTAAAATATGTGTTAGTCTGTGATTTGTAACACCTCTAGCTGTACCATTCAGACCAATTAGCTGTTTAATGAAGATCCAGTGCTAACATAGTCAAAATGTTCATAATTCCAGATCTTCTGCGCTTTTTTCTTATTTGTGTGTTCTGTTATCCAGAGAGTGTTCTGTGACAGTGATTGATTGAGTGCTGTGAAATGAAAACACACGTTATGCTGATGATTTCTAATGTACTTGCTTAATAAAATTTAAAAAATGGAAGTTAGTTTAAAAATAAAGAATAAGCTCATGAAGCCACGGTGGTTCATGGGGTGTGGAATAGGGAATGGTTTTAAATACAAGTAATACTAATAACTGTCAGGGGAGTTTTCCTGTTTGCACTTAACACTAATTGTAGTTACCTGCTTGTCAGTTAATACAAAAAGATGGGAGACTTATTAAGTACTTGATAATTTCACCTGATTTAGGAAGCAGCTGGGTCCCTCAGTGATGGGAGATTTTAGGACCTCAACAGCTCCTCTTTGCTTATGTTTCTGAGAACTGCAGTAAGAAAAAATTTGAATATATATAAATATATACAGTGGAAAATACAGTGGAAAGAGCATGCTGTGCACTTTCTTGAAAGTGCAATTAAGGTGGCTCTTAAAGTGAGACACACCTTGAACTGCTTCTTCAAGAGCCATTGGACTGACTCTCAGCTGGATTGTCCAGATGTCTTAGCTCAGTTGAGCAGTACAGTGACAGAACACTGCTTGGACTTGAAATGTTTACAAGAGGTCCTAGTAAAACCAGCAAGCAATGAAGTATAATTGTCCTGCTGGGATATGATGAAAGCCTTTATGAGAATCTCCATGTCCTGGTGGGACAGTATGGGTGGTAACTTGGAGAGATTTGTAAAATGCAATATGGCACCTTTACAGTTGGATTAATACAGGCTTCAGAAGAAGCCACAGGGTCAAAAATTACTTCCAAGCCACAAGCTTCAAAGGCCAAAAGATCTGCAGTGAAAAAAGAGGTGAGGATCCACCTCTGTGAAAGGATTCTGTGAAAGGAGAGTTCATGTTAAGTTGCTTCAGCTCCAATAACCTTTAAGATAAGATAAAGCTTAATGATGCAGATATTATGTCTGGAATTGAATTATACCACATGGTGTGAACTAATTCCAGCTACTTGATTCTTGGGTTGAGGAGTTAGAGTAATAAGAGGATGATTTGTGAACTTTTTGAGGGATTACGTAAGGAGAGGGTAATGTTTTAATACACTGAAATTTGGTAGAGTTATAGGGGCTCATAAAGCAAGAGAAACAGATGAGAAGGGAAAACAGGCAAGAAAATGAAGACAGAGAGGATCTAGCCAGACAGTTTTCACATATCTTGGGAAAAGAGCATTGGAGGCAGGTTGAGACGTTTACACTGCTGCTTGGGCAGGGGAGACCCAGTGGAGATGTGCATTCCATTCATCTGAATGGCTCTGCTAGTAAAAACATTGCTGACACAATCACAGGCCAGGAATGGCAAATGATGAATGACTTAGCAAGCTATCTTACTGGGTATTTAATCTGCGTGGTTATCTAAATAATTTGAAATGCTTCTCTTGGCCTGAGCCAGCTGGACAAAATGAAGTGCCATGCATTAAACCTTGTGCTATTTCGGTTCTCAGGTCCCAGCAGGAACCCAACAAGATATGGCTCCATGAAAGGTGATACTATGTTAAACTAACAGTACAAGTTGTATCAAACTTGGTTCCAAATTCAATACAAAACCTCCTGGTTTTAGAAGGCGTTTTAAATCTAGCACTAGCACTTCAGTCACTTGCTGATGTCAGTACAAAACCCGTGCTTTGTACAGCTGCTGAGTGCAAGGAAGATGAGAGGTTAAATTGGGTTAGCGGAAATGAAAGACGTGCTGTGGAAGAAGTTTTGGTATCAGATTGTTTATGGAATTTGTCTTTAAATAACAGAAGTGTTTAAATTGGAGGCCAAATTTAAAGTACTTCTTTTTATAAATTTTTCCCTATTTATGTGCAATTGAAATTATTTACAAAGGCGTACAAAGAAAATTTAATTTCTTTCCCTCTTAAGAAGGAAAGATGATGGCAAATCCATCTTAGTCTCTTACTGCTCAAGCCTTCTTGAGCTCAAGCCTGAGCCACCAGTGTGTATTAAAATAATTCTGCTATTCTTACTACAGTTGATTACAGTGCTCTGTTATAAAGGGTGGAGGCACTTGGTGGTTCTCCAAAGAAAGTGAGTAATAATTGACCTAATGTACAGAGCACATGAATAACATATTCTTTTGGTAAGAAATTTATGTTTTACAGGGTGTGCTAGAGTTCACATCCCTTTTTCACATCTTCCAAAAGATTTTAAAATACTCAGCTGCTCTATTAAATTTCTAATTCAACAAATACTCAAATACAAAGTATGCATTAGATAAAACTCTTGAGTTGAATCCAAACATTGAAAAATCTTTTAAGCTGCCTTGAAAACAGCTGTTTAGAATTTTGAGTAGAAATAACAACTTCCTGCAGCCTACATTGTTGATGTCCGTTTCGGTTCAAGCTGGGAGGAATTTCTCTTTGTTACTCTGCAGCAGCAGCAAGCCTTTGCATCTATGATTTGATTGTCTCCCCAAAATATTAGGACTGGTATCCTGGTCCTCTCTGAAATTAATGAATGAATAAACACACTTCCTTTGAATTCAGCATAATGGAGGAGATCCTTACTGAGAAGATTTAGGATAGTTTTGACACTTCAGTGGGAGTTGTCTGGAGTGCAGCTTTTACAGGAGCTCCTTTTAACATCTCCCACTACTGAGAGACTGCTTCATGTTTGTCTTCTGAAGGAATTCTTGATATGAGAATTGAGTTTTTTAGTGTCTGAAATTGTTTAAACAAATTAGATGGGGTTTGTGCATATGCATATATAACTTTTATTCTTTGTTCATAAATATTTAGGGAATTTTATAAAACATTACACAGTGATTTGGCATCAAATACCACATACAAAATTTCTAGGCATATGCCCATTTCATACCAGGAAATAGCAAAACAGTTCAAGATGACTGAATGAATGAATACCTGAAGCAGTAATGATTTGCCACTTAGTGTAAGCTATTGCCAAAACTATTGCAAGGAATGGCTTGTGTTTATTCTAAAGCCTGTTTTGCTATGTCCAGAGGTAGCTTATACATGCATTTCACACACACACACACAAACACACACTTAAGCCTGATCAGGTTATATCCAAACATTTGAGCAGTACTTTAAACCCAAAGGTAGAAGCTTTGACATTGTTCAGAGAAGTGAAGCCTGGATGAAACTTCACGGTCACCCTTGCAGTGATCCAAAACTTATTCACATAAAATAAATGGATGCCCAAAGTGGGCTTTGAATCAGGAGTCAGAGAGACCTGATCAGGTCTTGTCAGCCAGATTTCAATAAGATTATTGAGAAAGCAATTAGATCTGTGCTGTGCTACTACACAATACTATTGATCAATAATTTTGAATAAACATTCTTAAATGCATAAGCTACAAATATGAATATGTTTTAGTGAAGATTGTGGTTATAGTGGATAGAAAAAAACATTATGTGGAATGATATTTATTTAACTGCAACTAGGGATTTCAAGGTTATTAATGAGAAATATTCTAGTAGAGTAAATAGTAAAGAAAATCAGTACAGCCTCTTTCAGTTCTGTAATATACTGTTCTTTTCCTTTTGGGCTTACGTGCCACATACTGTCTTTTATGTGATATTTTCCTTTCTAAAGTGCTTTTAGAATGCAAGTGTGTTAATGAACATTGATTAACACCTAGACAAGTTGGTATATGTGACCTCCAATAGCCTCTGATGAAGCATAATTAGCCCTTTTAAATCTAAAGGAGACATTTGTATTTTAATAGGATAACCTAAAGGTTATGCTCAAATTTGAGCAGGTGTAGAAGAATTTTGGACCTCCCTTTTTTGCTGAGATGATGTCCTATTTTTTATGTTTGTTGTTTTTTTTTCAAGTAGTCAATATTGTGTGTGGTTTGCAGTGGGGGGATGTTGATGCAGAGGTGCAGATACAGTACCCAAGATGCCAGAGATTCTCCACACCTCTTCCAAAGAGGAATGAGATCACAGCAGAATTACTGCCCTGCAGAGCCTGATGCTCCTGTGAAAAGTAACCAAGATCACTTTTGTGAACAGGGCTTTTAATCAGCTCTTTAAAAGTTGCTGATCCAATTTCAAGTTTCTAATTAAATGAAATGAGAGGAAGAAAGATCAGCATGCTGCCAGGCAAGAGTTCCAATCCAGTGGTTATCTCATTTCAAACTTGTGGGCTAAATCTCTTTATAACTTCAGCTAATAGTATATTCACACACTAATAAAATGTTCTTATGTGAGGGTAGTTTAACCACCACCAGCTTATTTTATTTTATAAGACTAAATTATTTGATGTTCTAAAAACATTTTTCTCCTGTGAATGTTATTTATCACAAGTGTAGTTGAAACCTGAAACTTAATTATTAAAACAGATATTCAGACCTTTTCCTGACAAGAATGATGTAGATAAAAACCATTTTTTTCTGGAGGAAATCCTACTTGCCTTTTGGATATAGTGCAAAATATTTCTGATAATCAAGAGGAAGTTTTCTCTTCCACTGAAGTGTCTTAAATTATGAGCTTTCTACTGTTTTACGAGAATTTTTTTAAAGCCACCTAAGAGTTTTCCCACAGTGCTGGTTTACAAGCAGCTGAAACTTTAGACACCATGAGGAGCAGTCTGTTGTTCCACTAACATTACCAGAAGAGAATCACATATGTATTGATGACCACCTAGATTGCTAAATTTACCCATTCTGCTAAAAATTAAAAGAAAATATTACCTGTATTTTTAGGTAAAAATTAAAATTGGCATTGCAATTGCTAAACCTTGCAGCTTAGGCAGATGCCAGAGCTCCTGCAGAGGAACTTAAAACTGCATTCTGCTGCACTCTGTATGCTTCCCCTTCAAAACTCTTCACTGTTCCCCAGCAGTGGAAGGGTGCTCCCTCTTCCCTCCTGCTTCTCTTCCTCTCCCTGCTCTTACCAGTTGTGGGAACCCCGAGGTGCTGCCTGGCATGTACTGCTGTCTTCCACTTGGTCCCAGGCAGAATTTGACTTTTAATACCTAAAGTATCATCTGTCTCAGCTGTGAATCTCTCTTGGTTTGAGGGTAAGGGAATTTAATGGATCACTGATTTCCTGATGGCTTGATACTTTATTCAAAGCCCATTCAAGTTAAAAGGAAAAACGTAGTCAGGACTTTTGGTGGTGTGGAGCAGGTCCTATATCCAGAAAGGTAAAGTTAACATTGAGACACTGCCTGCACCTGGATCAGCTCACTTCTGTTCTGAGTCCTGATTCCTCAACAGGATCACCCATTGATCTAAGTACCTGCTTTGTATGATGAGTTACACCAGGAAGACTTGTTAGGGGGAAGAAAGTGAACAGGGTGCACTTAATAGTCTGTTCTGACTGTGAAATGAAGCTCGTTCTTCTCAGGAATAATTTTCATATATATACACATATACACATGCACACACACTCTCTCTGCTCTTTTTTTTAAAAAAATAAGTTTTAGCTGTGAAGATAGGAGCACAGATCTTGTCATGGTTTATTCTAATCCACTCAGTTGTTCAATTATTGCTCTTTTAGTGTAAAAAAATGCAGAAGATAGCATGAGGTTTTTTACTATCTAGTAGAAATCCTTTAGTATCAGCATCCAATGTTTTTTTTATTCAATACAGTTAATTTTACTTCTTTGAGATGGATAGATAGGAGTTTCTTAATTGAACAGATAAGCAGTATGTTGTCACTGCTAGATTAGGCTATTCTTTGTGTAGTTTGTAATGCCTTTTTAATCTTGTATTCTTATTTATCACTACCCTGGTGTTTGTTTTTCTTGATTTAGGATTATGATACTGAATTATATAAATGATATTGGGATACATCATTTTTACTTTGTCATCTTGTAAGCGTCAAAGTAGAAAACAAATATGGATATCAGCTCTACAAATGTGGAGAAAATGCCTCTTGGGAAAATGGTTGATATCTGCAATTTCTGTAGTCATGTTTTATTCATATTTGGCCACCCAATGATGCTAGTGGATAGTATTTCAGAGTGCATAGCCAGATGTGTCTGTGAGATGCTCGTTCTGTCACTGAGATGTTCTCAGGCATCTTTTTGCTTCTTGCTCACTGCTGTTCTTGGAGCACAGGGCTGTTCCTGCCCCTTCCCTCTGCCATGTGTGGTGCTTGCTGCGGGTCCCGCAGCTCCTGGGTGCGGCTGGGATTGCGCCCACCCTGCTCCACGCACGGATTCCTCTCCTGGATGGCTTTGGCTGCTGGCTGCTCTCTACTAGCTGGCTCTCTGGCCCTCATTTTTACCTAGTTACTTGGCCAGCCTATCCTGGCTAACTTCCCTCTCTTGGTCGGCTGGTGAAGCTCTCGGGCTGGCCAGCCTTTTCCTTCCCTTCCCTTCCCTTTCCTTTTCTCCCCTTCTCACACATGGTGTCTGCTGGCTCCCACTGTTTATCTCTCCTTGTCTCTGTGCCTCCCACTCATTTCTTAGATTTGCTTTGATCCATTCCGTCTTTGCTGCCTTCCTGTTTTTCCTCCCTCTGCTCTTTTGCTGTTTTGCTTCTTTGTATCCTTGTTTCCTTCACACTTGTTCCCTGAAGGCTTTTTGCTCTGGCTTTACCCTACCTACAAGCAGTATTTATCTTTTCCAGAGCTTGCTGTCTCTCTCCTGTCTGTTCATCTGCACTAGCAGCCACATTGTTTGTAACAGTTACTAACAGAACACTGATTTGTGCTACAGGTTGGAGAAACTATAATGTTTATCACATTTTATCTACTATGGATATTTTTGTAAGTTCTTTTTAAATCTAGTCTATGCTTCCATAGAAACCCCATAGTAAAACCCCAGCTGAAGTACTTTGTTGTGCTTCCGTGCCTTTTTTTCCCATAACTGTGGATTGTCAAGTATCTGTGTATTCTCTATAATTCACTGTCATCTCCCTTAGGACTCTTAGAAATGTCACAACTCACTGTTTTTATCCAGACATCACAATTATAACTCTGGTCCCACAAACACTTCATTATGTTAGTGTGGAATAAGGACTTTTGGGTGATCACAATGGTGGGAAAGGAAGTGCAGAGAAAATTCATGGCTGTGAAAATTTGCTGCTGTAAGACCCTGTGAGAGAAGGCAAAAAATTCTCTGGCCATTCTTCTTCCCGCTTATTCCAATCTTTGTTCTTTATTCAGACACAGTTCTGGGTGATGCTGATTGAAGTTTTATCTGAGTTAGGACTAGAGAAACATATCTGTTGTTAGGTGGCACACCTGATATAGTATGTGGTTAAACCCCCTGTAAATATCTACATTTTTGTCCCTATTTAATTCAAATCTATTTTAAAATGTGTCTCTTTCTCTCCACATGTTTTTATTCTCCCTAATTATGGGGTAAAATAATATCATAAATTATTCTAAATACTGATTAACAAGTCAGTCCCTAATGGTAACTACACAACCTTGTCAATGGGAAAGTACTCTTAAGCCCCCCATATGTGTTTTCTCCCTTCATGAAAGAAATATGAATCCCATGTGAGAGGACGTTGCTCCCATGTAGCAGCCCATTCCCTTCAAGTGAATATCATCAGTCCTTCTGCTCTAAGATTTTAAATGTTTTTGGATTGCTTTTACACATGTGTATAGATATATTTCTGGAAAAAAAAAAGTTCATAGCATCTACTGAGTTGGAAAATTAATTAGACGACCTAATTGATTGTGCATGAGTTCCTCCATGGAATGTGTTCTGCTGCTGTTGCACTCACCCAGCACAGAAAACCTCAGGAGTGAATTCCTCTCATCTTTTACTAGAAACTGACAATTAATTGAACATTAAAAATCCTCATAAAACACCACAACAGTCCCCCCTACAAAAAAGAAAAAAAACCCAAACCCAACCAACCATAAAACCTTGAGGAGTCATAACACAAAAAATCTTACATGAAAGATTTTTTCTCATTTTATTAGAGTAATGTCAAGAGGCCTGAACTCAGTTTGAGGCTCCCTTTATCATTCAGAAAACATACAAGTCTGCATCCCAAAGCCTGTGTAGTCTAAATAGGAAAAAGCCCCACCAGCATCCAGAAGTGTTGGCAGCCCCACGTTCCATGTGGGGAGCTAGTACACAGGGAGATTAAGTCACTTGTGTGAGGATGTACTGGGAGTCTGTAGCGGAGTCTGAAACTGAACCCAGGTCATCTCAGTCCCAGCCAAGTGTCTCAACCACAAGACTCTCCCTCCTTTGCAGTATGTCAGTGTAGAAAGTAGGCCAAAAAGCAGTTTCCAACCTTTAATACACAGCATTTTGCAAGGCTGTGAAGTATTATGTATTAGACAGGCATCTGGATCAGCAGCAGTTTCTGCGGATACTTTTATCTGTAAACAGAAGCAAAGCTTGTAAGGACTTTGTAAAATTTACATAAATTATTATTTTATCGATAAATAACAGTCAAATTTATAAAGACTGTACTTACATTTAAGGCATTTTAATGATTTTTAAGAATGGAAGATGTGTTTAAAGGCCTTCTGTTGTGTGTGGCTCTGTGATTTCCATGTGTTTTAGATTGTGGTGCTACTCATCCATCACGATGCATTAGCAGCGATGCGTGGCTGCGCCGGGCTGTGCAGGGTGCTGCACCATGAGCTCTAAGCTCAGGGAGGGAGGCTCGGGTCGCATGACAGGCTAACGCTCCAGTGTTATGCAAAGGTTAAGTATTCCTGTGTTGGGAGTTAGTGAGGCTTGCAGTTTGCTGACCTAAATCTGAGTGATTCCTATTATGTGTAGTATTTGCTTATCTTTTGGAACATCTCGGTGTAGCCAGAGTGTAACAAAACTTCAGCTTGAATCTGTACCCTGAATGGAGGAGGATAAAAGAAGTGCAAGTATGAGTGAATATATGTATGTATATAACCATCCCCCTTCTTCAACTGGGATCTCCCATTTTGGGCATGAAATCAGCATTAGTGTGTGGTAGTCTACAAAGAACAGGCCAGAGCTTGTTTGTTCCCCTCACTACACGAGTTAGTTATTC
Source organism: Prinia subflava (assembly GCF_021018805.1). Lineage (NCBI taxonomy): Eukaryota > Metazoa > Chordata > Aves > Passeriformes > Cisticolidae > Prinia > Prinia subflava. Next base: position 10,438,217 of record NC_086261.1, read on the forward strand.
ACTAATAATAGTTATTAACTAAGCCAGACACCTGGCTTGTTTGCTGAACCCCTGATTCTCCCACATCCCCCAAACAGAAATTACTTCTTTAGTTCTCACTGGCTCTCATATATGTTCTGCAGCATCACTTTATGACCTTCATTATTTGAAACCATTAATCCCAGATGTTGTGTGCATTTACACAGATAAATTTCAGTGATTGTCATGGAAAAAAAAGAGATCAGTTTTGATGGAATTTATGCAGCATGAAGGTGAGAGAAATGTTGTTTTCTAAAATAAACTATGAGAAATTATTCAAAATTATGATCAGTGTAATGGACCATTCAGTACACACAACAGTTTCCAGGATTCTGATTCTATTCCTTGTAAGCACATAATTAGTAAAATGCAACTGGAGTGTGTCACTTTTGATCGAACCACTGTGGCCCAGCTGTTGACAAGAGGCCTCTGAAGCTGGGTGTGTCTCTTTTCCCCAGCACCCCCCAAAACACTGCCTGTTTTCTATGTGAGGGAGTGTTCATGCAGTCAGAGGCAATGGGATTCCCCCACTGAACGATGGTTCTCTCATCAGACAGGGACTCTAACCTTTCCCTTGTAACTGGGACCTGGGCTTCATGCTGGAGGTCATGTGTGTGCACCCACAAAACCAAGCAGTTCTATCTAGCAGAGAGAAAAAAAAAACCTGCTAGGATTGTAGTCTTAGATCCTGAATGTTCCTGTTGAAGACACGCAGGCTGGTGGCTGTTTCTGAGTTTTAATGATTTGTCCCACATGTGGAGGCAAATGAAATCTTAGGGCCTGACATTCCCTTGAACAAGTAAAAGAGATGCCAGTTTCCAATGCTGAAGTAAAAATAGATTTGGAATATCTATTAGACTAAAATAGTGTATACAGAGCAAGTGTGATGACTGAGAAAAGGCCAAAGGCATCAGCACAGATGCTATTAAAAACTTAAAAAGTGTTAAACAATATGCTAAGAATGTGGAGTTGCTTACACTTCCAGTAAAACCTTTTATCTAGAGTATTCATGGTAATTTAAAGTCTTTTGGAAAAACTTGTAGTTGTTCTTGACTAATACCTTAAGTTAAAGAACCAAAAAGTGCTCTTCATTACATCATTAATAGGAGTCAGTAAAGACCTTTTGCTCTTTTCTCCTGCTGCATGCAAGTAAGAGGAGAACTTGATCCTCAGTTTGAGAATTGTCTGTGGATTAATATCCCTTCCCCTCCTCATCTTTCCCATTTTAAGATATTTATTATTCTGTACTCTCTCACTGCTTGGGAAAATCAGGCTTTTGATGTGGTTTTACCAAGAGTTTAATTGACAACTGTCATGAATATTTTCTGTAATCTTTGTTTAAAGATGTGATGGCCCTCAGTCACTTGAGGCTGGTCATTTACTGACTCTGGGGGACATCCACCCATTAGTGCTAAGCAAGGAGAAGATTCCTTCAAGCAAGTGGTCAATGAAGACAGGAATGGCAGAAGGCCTTAAACAATAATATATGTAATGAAGCACATGTATTTGCATCTCATGTGCTTCATATTGGTGGGTATAAAATATATTCAAAAAAATTACACCTGCTTAGTTGAAAACTTGTGAATCAAGATTGGATCATTTACCTTCTTGGTTTTTTACTTCTAGTAATAGAAATTGAATACAGGTGGTAATTCTAGAGTTATGGCATGTATTCTGTAACATTTCAACAGAGATACCTCAGGCTTATTCAGAGTTAAATATTGCACGTTACTGCTGTGTTTATTTTTGGACCACAGTCTTAATGCAAATCCCATATATGTGGTTATGCAAAATGATCCAGATTCTGGTCATGATTACACTGGTGTACACACAGAGTGATGCCACAGTTTCATTGAGGAAGGAATCTGATCCTGTAACACAGAGGGTTGCATGGTATTTCAATTAAGTAGTCAGTGTGTTTCGGCATAGAGTTAGAGGTGAGGTATTAGTGTCTGAAGCAATTTTTGGATGTTATTGACTTATATTTGTAACACTTCCTGAGATTTTTTGGTGGGTTATTGTGCAACCATGAAATGAAATAATTGTTAAAATATTTCTGTAAAAATCAAATACTCTGTGTTGTTACTGTTTTTCAAATATTTTTGTCTTTTTAGCTGGCTGTATAAAATGTAAAACTCTGTTACAGCCTTATGCAAAAAGAGCAGTATTAGTTATCCTGAGGTCTTTAGGCTAGTAAAAAAAAATATTTACATCATATCAAGTCTATCATCCCTAAAATATATCACAAAAATACATGTATATGCGAATACAAAACCCCGAGTGAGTGTCTGGTCGAAGAAAATTGGCCAGGGAGCTGTCTGCCATGTGGAGAAGAGTCTTTACAGGGATACAATCTGTTTGCCTTTTCCTTTCATTCAGTGGAAGGTTTCCACCGTTATAATTTCTCAGAGTCCTGCTCTTTTTGGATTATGAGAAAGAGAGAACTTGCTTCAAAGTTTGATGATTCCTATTGTAAAGGAGTAAGATACTGATTGTTCTAATACCTTGTTAAAGAGCTGCAAGGACTTCAGAAGCTCAGAGTTCTGTTAGGATCACAAAAGCTAATTGTGTATGTGCCATTAAGTTAACATATCGTTGCAACACCCAGACTATCATTATTACATTTACTGCCTTCCCACACTGAAGCAAGTCACCTTCTCTCCATTTCTGCTGTATGTTTAGTCCTGCTGTGTTTCACTGAGCTTGAGCACTGAAAATCGGTTCTCTCTCTCTCTCTCACCTCCCCTTTTTATTTATAAACAGTTTTCAGTTCTGAACTGAGTTTCATTCCAGTACTCTGCAATTGCATTCTGTTTCATGGCACTGCAGAGAAGCATTTATATTTTAGGAAAGAAAGGGTTATTTCTAGTGTATTGTACCACTCCATCTCCTTTGCAAATGTGAGCAATATCTCTTTAACTTGTATGCATTGCATTGTCTGAAAGCATTTTCCCTCTCTTTGGATGCCACTCTATGTAGTATTCTGTAAGTCATTAGGATCTATTTTTCTTACACAGTTTGCACTACTTTTAGATAGTCTTAGTTACTTTAGTCAGTGGCTTTAGAAGCCAAAGAGAAAAAAAATACCCAGAGTTCATCTACTAGCTTTGTCTTTACTTTGCCTGTTAATAGTTAATATTTAGTGGTATGTGAAGAGAGTTTCTATAATGTGGCACTCCTAAGAACACTTTTGAAAAAATAATGATAAACTTCAGCCAACTTGTTCTTTTTAAGTGAAACTTGCAAAGTTCTGTGGTAGAATCCATTCTCCTTAATAATCATCTGGTCTTGACAATAAATATATCACCAAAACTAGTTACTTTTTAGCAAAAAGGGAGATGAAAATCAAGTCAGAATTTTATTTAATTGTTGGTAATCTGTGAAAGAAATTGGAAAAATTGAATTCTGCAAAGACATGGTTCTTTGTAGTTTATACAGCAAAGTAGGGTGGGCTAGAATTTGTCAGGTAACTGACTGTTCAGAAATGAGAAGTCATTCTACATTTAGCTGCATTGCTTACTGTTTTCTTCATCATGGAAAAGAATAAAATGTGGTAACAATTTTCTGTATTTGGATTGCTGCTGCACATAATTGGGAACAACAGAGCTAAGGCTTTGATTTTGGTGAAATGCTTAGTCTGCGTGTTGGATTAAAATGTGTGCAACAAATCACTCCAATTCTGTAATAATAATTTTTGAACACTATTTTTTTTATTTTATTACTGTAATGTTATTACTTTTCAGCTACAGACTTTGAGAACTGGGTCAGTTGCAAGAACAAAATTGGCATGAAAATAGTTGTATATTTGTTCTGGAAAATAGATTGCCAACATACTTTATAAAATAGCCTGAATTGTTCGGTGCATGAAATGTTAGTGATAATGTTAGTCTCATATTGTTAATAAGCTATTAATTCAAAGTCCTGTTCTTTAACGAGTATCCTAGGAAGACTAGATAATATTTGCTAGATAGACGTGTTAAACAGATCATCCGTGCAGAAATGGATTTGTGAAGCAGCTTACGGAATGGAAAATAAATTTAGGCTGAACTGTGCCAGCAAGTCAATATATGAGAACAATTTGCAACAAGCAAAGGTGAGGAAGACATGAAGAAATGGGGTCATCAGATTCATGAATTAAAGGGTAATATTCCTGGGGCTGGGTTATATGAAGCAATAACTAACTTTTTGGCTGCCTAATACAGAATAAAGAGTTATGGTACCAGTGTTAGATATGCTTCCATGGATATTTTTCACTCTTGTGAAAATAATGAGAAGCAACTTGGAGCTGTGATCTGTCCGCAGCACAGCTGTAGTAGTTTGAGACATTTCTGCTGCCAGGTTTATATCCCTGCCAGAAAACAGTGCCTGAATGGTTGCACTCCGAGTCCCTAGTTCCAGTGACATCTTAGCCCTAGCCAGTGTTAAATCTCAGCTATTTAAACTCAGTGCTGCACTGTGCTCTGAAGCAGCTGGGAAATGGTATTGCTTATACGAGAAACCATCTCTGGCACTGGAAGGGAGCAGACAAAGTGGCATGGTGATAATTTCTTCACGTACCACGTCCAAACCTACCAAACCTCATTGGTAAGAAGTGTCAGACATCATAGGAAATAAGTTTTTAAATATTTACAGAGTTTTGTTTTCTTTCCTTCTGAACACCCTCTGATATCTTTGCCATGTACTTTCCAATGATGACACATTGGGATCTGACTGGGGTGAGTAATGGTGTCTGGCTGGGGGGAGGAGAGGACAGGGAGTGCTTAACAGTGAGTAATTATTTAAGGAAATGGCCTGTGTGGAAAGAAAAGTGTGTTGTGATTGGATGCATTTATCAACTGGCCTTTCAGTGTCACCTGTGGACAGAGCATTATTGTGTCTGAGTTTTTAAATAGTTGGAAGTCAGTTTATTGAACTAACTTGGGAATGTGTCGGGGTCTGGTCTTGATTTGGTCTGTGAATTGAGATGTGAGGCATGTCCTCTATTAGAAAAGATGGAAATAAATGATAGTTACCCTATGGTCATCCCTGAGCATGGTCATTTACTTTACTACCAGCAGTTAAAAGTAATAAGGTCTTGAATGCAAAATATAATTTCAATATAATTTTAAGTCTACAAGCAAGTGACAGGAAAATTTTGCAAGTGAAGATGGAGTTACAAGCTCATTGCTCTTCCCTATTTCCTTTGTACAGTGACACACAGAGGTTTGCATTAATTTTTTATGAGGTTCATGTATGTAGAGCCTTCTGTTTGTTCTCTCTGTCCTTATCAGGAGATTTCAGGATGTCTGAAAATACCTAGAATCACTTTGATTTTGAAATTAGACCTGAAGTGCTAAACCTTTGTGTTCTATAACTGTGCTATAGTGATTCTCACTGCTACAGTTAGCTTGGTCGTGCTGTTTTCTTCTGTCAGTGCCAAGACTCTCTGCAATTCTTCAAATTTTACTGCAAAAAATCTCATTTCAGACACGGCACATCCTGCTTTCTGAAATGAGGCACTTTGTGGTTTTCTCCATCATCTTCAAGTGTATCGCTATTTTCTCTGAAGAGAGTGAGATGACTGAAGTACAGTGAAACCTTCAGTGGTGGATGCTGTATTTTTCCATTGACAGTATAGTTGTTTGTGTGCTCTTTTCCATTGACAGTATAGTTATTTGTGTATTCTTTTCCATTGACAGTATAGTTATTTGTGTATTCTTTTCCATTGACAGTATAGTTGTTTGTGTATTCTTTGGCTATGTGGGATCAGGTTCCAGCACTCTCAGGTACAAGTGGCTGTGACTCCCTTTCCTGAGGTGTGGCTGAGCAGTGGCACAGGCTGCCGAGTGCAGTGGGTCACACCTGGGCAGCGCTGAGCCACGGTGCAGACATGAGCTGGTGTTTCTGCCCCGGGCAGTCTCTCTTCCAGTGTCCCTCTTTTATCCCCAGCTGGTGAAAAAATCCAAACAAGCCTCCAAACAGCAGAAACAAAAGTGCTGCTAGGCAGGAAAATAAGCTGTACTAATGATCAGCTTTAAGGTACTTCACTTGCCTTAGAGCCCTTTCTGACCTTTCTTTCGTTATTTGTATTATAATGGAATATTTCTTTCTTTCCCTTTCCCCCTGTACCCAAGAAAGGGGAAGTCGCTGGTTTGTGTTGCCGAGGGGGGTTTCGGCTGCACAGCAGTCTTGGCTGCGTTTGGGAGTTCCTGCTGAATTTTCCCCTGTGAGGTGCTAACAGCTCAGGGGAGCTGGGTGTGCTGCTCAGGCAGTGCTGCAGCCCGAGGTACTGTGTGAGCTGTGCATGCTGTGCGCACAGAGCTGGAAAAACACCGCTCATTTTATCATTAGCCATTTTTCTGTGATGGCAAGAGATGGCATTTTCTCATTTTCTGTAATGAGATCTTGATCAGGATCAGATAAACGCTGGCTTGCTACAGTCTCATGCTTTGACCTTTGCATTCATTCAATTTTCATTTATTTTAAGAGAGGTGAAGGAGTCTGTCAGCCTCCCTTAACAGGTGCTTATCAGTTTGCAAAATCAGCCTGTTAATTTGAATCATCAAGAACTATTGTTAGGATATTTATATTGAATCCTAGAGGACAGAAGGATCAAATGTTACCCAGCCCCCTTGCACTAGCATAATTGTTTAATCCAGGTTCTATTAGTTCACAATGTTTTTAAACTTTATTTTTATGTTAAAAACTATATTGTACTTGAAACTAAGCAGAAGTTATGTGAACTAGGAGCCTAAGATGTGTGTGTGGTGTCAGAAGTATTGCACGATTCTGGTGCTTGTAGTCTCTTTGGTGCTGTCCAGAATTACTTGGAACAATTATCGTTATTTATTGCAGTGCTTGGTTTTGATCAAACCCTGCCAGGACTGCATGTTTCAGTAGCCTCTCTGCTGCTTTTAGGAATATAAAGGATCTCTTGAGAAGATAACTAAAATTATTTGATGGTTCTGACTGAAACAGGAATGAGCTCTAGATCAAAACGCAACTTGATTTTTTTCCTATGGAATTAATAAGCTGAATTGTTGTGTGGTGTAAACCAGTGTCATTCTAGTCCCCTGTTGCTCTTCTTGACAGTACACAAACTAAATGTGGTTTTACAGTTTCTACCATCTTCTTAGTTGACTTAAGCTCCCTCTGGAATTATTCCTTATCAAAACAGCTAAGAAGTATGTAAAGAAGCACATAAAATTGTTAGGTAATGGTGGCTACTACCTTACTGAAGGCCACTTGCATGTGCTGAAATTCACATTAGAAGTTACTCAAAAGACTTGAATTACCAGCCTCACATCTTAAATAATTTTCCTAAAATAATATCAAGCTTCAACATTCTACAGTTAAATTGAAGTTATCCCTGAGAAAAAAAACCCCAGCCCATACAAATTGTGTAAATAGCTTTTTGAGGTATATTTTCCTTCTTTCTCTCTTTCCAGCTCCTGACTGGTCACTGGTACCTTGTGTTTGAGCTTTACTCATTGAAGTATTTTGAAAAATCACAAATGACATGAATGTATAAGGAAACTTTGATGCTACAAAATAAGGATTGGGGTTTTAAGCTCATATCCTTTCCATTTTGTCACTGTGTTAGTAGAATCTCATTTTCTTCTTGTAGGCCTTCATCTTGTAATAAGTAAAAAAATCATAAACTCACAATTTAAAACACTTCAATTTTAAAGCTCTTTTTATTTGGCCTCTGTAGTAAAAAAGTGGATTGAGGTGTGGATTTCTCTGTGGCCTTAGGCTGGCATGTACATTCAAATGATCTTTTTCATATGGATTTTCTGACTTTCAGAATTTTCCATTTAAGAGCAGAGAAGAAAAAATAACTTCCTAGGGAAAATGTGGAAGACTGTATTTGAGAAAATAGAAGGAAAACTGTATTTAGAAGAAAACCGAGTTTTAAGAACAAAATTTATCAAGGCAAAATATTTGGTGAAAATAGAGTCTCTAATTTGCCATCCTAAAGTGTTATGAACTTGAATAATAACAAATAGGAGCCAGACTTGTTTGGTTTTGAGTGCATATTTTACCAATGTCCTGTTACTGAGACCTTGTGGAAAGATTTGCATTATTATGAAGTTAACTTCATTGGGTTCACCATATTTCTAAGACATATTAGCCACTGCTAAGTCATTTATAGCTTGAAAGCAAACAATTGTAAATGCTGATCCATTCATATCCTGCCATAAAACACAAGATGGGTTATTCACTGCTGTCTGACGCGTGCTCCCCCTGCGAGGGAGAACAAAATTACTCCTTTTAAACCCATCTATATATAAATGGCAGGGGCACAATCTACAATGGGGGATTTCATTCTGGGGAGGTACCCAGAAGATTTCCTGTTGCCAACACAAAACTATGGCATTTCTAAAGAAATTGTTGCCTCTTTTAATATTTTGAGTTACAGCGTTGGGAGTTTTGCATAGAGTAAAGCACATATTCTTATTTTGATCAAGGATGACAAATCGATCTGGGAAATATTTTTTTATTTGATAGGTATAATTGATCATGATTTATTTGTATTAATTTCTGTGTTGAAGGAATAAGATAAAGCTTCCAAAGCTGCATTTCTAGAATGAGAAATGAGAAAGAAGGCAATGTAGGTTTTGACAAAAGCCTGGGAAAATTCAAGCAGTTACAAAAAAGTTTTAAAATAGGGAAAAACCTAATAGAAGCTGTAGTGTAGAAAATTCATATGGGAAATGAAGGGACACAATAAGAAATACCAAGCCAAAGAAAGTTAAGACAATGATAAGGAATTAAGTAATCAAGGGCAAGAGAGATGTTATCAGAGATTCTCTCTCGTTTCATGATGAGGTTGATGGAATTGCTAGAGAAGGGTGGGAGAAGTGTTTGGTAAATGTAGCTGTACTGTTTGGAGGGGATAGGAGGGGAATTTATACTTGAAATCTGATAGCCTTTGAGGCTGAAAGTAAATAGCAGGAATTGGATTTATGTATTTTTATACAGCTAGTCCAGCTAACCAGGGAGCCTGAAAATAGCTAATGGGTTCTCACAGGTTAATTCTCCATAGAGCTGGAAATACAAGACATTTCCAGAGACTGAAAGAAAATTGTTGTTGATCCAGTATTATAAAATGAAGAGAGATTATCTGAATGATTATAGGTGTGTTAAACAGACTGAAGATAGAATGGCAGTTACTGGAGTGATACATAGTTAATGAAGAATAAATAGTATTTAGTGTCATTTAGTACAAGTTCATTAGAGAAAGGTCCTTTGATCTAACTCGGTATCCTTTCTGATACCATCAGTGAATTGATGAAGATAACAGTAGCAGTATAGCATTATTGTTTGCCTTACAGGATTTCTGTTAGCCATTTTATTAATTGTATCAGAATGGCTTGATCAATTAGCAGAATGCTGTAGCATACGGACACAGCATCTGTGGCTGGCACAAAGATTAATTAAATGATAGACTTCAGGGTGCATCTGGTGTGAGGAGACAGAGCAGATGAAAAAGACATCCATTTTCACTTCTGCCTTATTTAACACTTTTAAACAATGGTTTAGTGAAAACATATTATTGTTAACAAACTTTGGATGTGGCATTAAAATTGGAGGAGTTTATAATGACACGACTCTAAGGCAGTGTGGATTACTTAGTGACCTTGGATGATGTATCTGGTAACTACTTCAGTATAAACAAACAACAGGTTCATAATTTGCTGGCTGTGCTTACAGGATGCTGGACTCTGTCCTGGTGCACTGTAACAAAAAAAACATTTTAGAGTTGCTTGTGAAGAATTAACTGGAGTGTGCACCCCGGATGTACAGGAGACAGCAAGAGTTGGCAGTACCACTGGTTGGTTTTTGCCCTTGCAGGATAGAAAAAAAAGGAAGCCTCCTAGTGTTTTAATAACATCTTAGTTTGATTCTGTCTGTTGGCTGTGGCTTGTCCTACCATAAACAAATCAGAGCAGATGTGTTCCACATGCCCTCTGTTCAGCTGTAGGCAGAGCTTGCCCACATATCTGGTAGGGCATATGCCTGAAAAGCAGCGAAAGCTGTCCTCAGAGAGCTTCCTGTAGTCTGTATTCGCTTCCCTGGAGCCTCGTTTGAGAACAACCATCCAACTTGTGGAAATAAACATCCTAACTCTTTTATCAGTATTCGTTTAAATAATGCACTGAATATTTAAAAGAAACTGAAGGAAAGACCTGGGGAAGAATACGATGAGTGATTAAATGAAGCAGCAAAGGGGACCTACAGATATTACATTCCTGCAAAAGTAGTCACTGTTTGTTTCCAGTGGATTTCAGTTAAAGAGAGAGAAAAAATTCCTCTGCAGAACATTTCTAATATAAATTTTTGGGTTGGTGGGCAAGTTGTGTGAAAAAGGATTGCCTAAATGTGCTGTTGTTTAGCTTTATTAGGAGTTTTGCTGTGTATTTTTACTGTGATGCTGATCAGGTTTCCTGTTTTTGGCACAGATTACAGGACCGGCCCTTGCTTCACTTTGGTCACCAACCAGATGTGCCAGGGCCAGCTCAGTGGGATTGTGTGCACAAAAACCCTGTGCTGTGCCACTGTGGGGAGAGCGTGGGGCCATCCCTGTGAGATGTGTCCTGCCCAGCCGCATCCCTGCCGCCGAGGCTTCATTCCAAACATTCGAACGGGGGCCTGTCAAGGTAAGTTAGCAGCAAAGCTTCCCCAAAAGCTGCTGAAATTGTTACTGGATTAATCTTAATTGAGTTACACTGCTGTGAATAACCTGTCCTAAGGCATTCTCAGCTATATGTGTGAAGAATGGAAAAACACTGTCAGATGCATTACTTCATGATTCAGTGAGTGCCTGATGTTCGAGTGAGTACATTAGTAGCTCAGGTCATGTGAGAGCAGCCAGCATCTTAATGAATTTCTCACTGCCAGCAGTGCTTTCCCTTGGTTCTGTGATGGTGTTTTTCTGAGTGTACCACTCGATCATTCTGTGCAGGAATTTGTTCTGCTCTCAGAGTGCACTCAAAACATGCAAACATCAGTCTGTGGCAATTATGCCCCAGTTATCAGGTGTGAGATTTTTTAGCTAAAAGTTGTGTAATATGGATTCATCTTGGATGTCTTATCTCTTGAGCTACACAGCTTTGACCCAGAGAAAAGTGCCTGTCGTGCCATTTGTAATGCCTTATTATATATTTTATACAGTTTTGGAAATGCATTTGCATTTGTTTCAAATCATAAAATCCACCCAGATGTTGCTTACTTCTTTCAGAGCATGCCTCACCATAGAAAGTCCTTACACTGCTTTTGGCTTTTATTCTAATACTTCCAGCTGTATAAATTCTTTTATTGTCTGGATGTCTGGCAGGAAACAGGAGAAAGTTAACAGGGGCAACTATGTATTAAACTGATGTGGATTATTCATTCCCAGCACCATATCTTTGGGGCCAGTTTATTTCAATCTGTCTAACATTTTCTAATAAGTTACAATATTTTTGAAACTAGGGAAGATAAAGATTATAAATCTATGTGTAATTTTATATAATCATGAAATTCCTATGAAGGGACTTCAAGGCATTCCATTGCATTAAAAATGCAGATGTCACAGGCCAAGTCATGGCTGGTGCCTGCAGACAGACATGATGAACTTCAAGATGGACACCATGGTTGTGTGCATTGCATGATGTGTCCATATTTTGACCTCAGTGATTCTGTTCCCCCTCTCACTCTAAAGGTCAGAACTAAATTGTGCAGGAATCTGTGAACCGAGGTTCGGGACAAATTTGAAAGCTTATGTACATAAATATGTGGCCCACACCCCTGAACTTATGCCACACCTAGTTATATCCCTCTTGTTTGTGTCATGGGAAAGCTGTGATGAACTCTCCGATGGGTTTGTGCAGTTTGGAATAGGGATAATTCTGCTTACTGCACATTTCTGAGCAAGCAGCTACGTTGATGCTGATCTGTATGTGGTGCCAGCACAGTTTTGGCCCAGTATGTTTGACTGGTGTTTTCCAGTTTTCCCTTCTTAAGTATTGTGTCTCTAATTTCAACAGATCTTTTATGGAATCACATAGTAGCTTTATTTTTCATGTAGTTGTACTAAATCCTTTTGAAATCAGATAACATCCATTCAGGCTGAAGACATTTCAGAGATTTCACATCCATATTCAGTCTAAATAAAGGAAAAAAGGTTAAATAAAATCCATGTTCTCTGAGGGAAAAGAAATCATTATTATTGTGTGGAGAAGTAAAAAAAAAGTAAAGAAACAGTGAGGGCAAGGTTATTTTCAAAAGTAAATAGAGTATCACTGCCCAAAGTTTGACTTTGGCCGAAGGTTAAATTAATATCACAGCTGAGGTTTTTAAAGACACAAAGAAGAAAAATAAAACCAAAAGGTGGGATTTTGAAACAGACATAGTGACTCAGAAGCATGACTTCTGTTTCTTGAGTTTTTGAGGTTTTTTTAATTCAGTGCAGTGCCATGCAGTCTGGCTGATTGCAGTTACTAAAGCACAGCCCATTGCTGTAGCTCCAGTCCCAGCAGCAGTGTGGCTGAGTCGAGGCTGTGCTGGCTGTGCTGCTGTGTCACCTCCCAGCACAGCAGTTCCCTCAGGGACAGCTCTGCTCTGCTGCTGCACCCTGACCTGGGCCGGTTCACCCCAGGATCTTTACACAACACTTTGCCTTGTGGTGCAGATACACTCCTTGGCATTCCTGAGACTTCCTACTTGTGGCTCCCAGGAAAATTGCCTCTTAGCCTTGTGTACAGACATAATACTTCACTTTTCAGACTTCAAGACACATCAGAGCTGTGTCTCTGGGATTTATAAAGTGAGATTTGAAGGCATCATCTCCTTCAGCTTGTGTCCCTGCATTGAAACCTTTGTCAGGTGAAGCCCAAGAACTCAAGCAAGCAGTTGTTAGGAGCCGGCAGTTGGTTCTCCTGAGGAGATGCGGGAAGCATGAGCATTTGGATCGGAGAGTGGAGTGCTCTCTGCTCCTGAAGGAATTCCTGAGCAGCAGAGACAGGGCAGCCCCTGGGGACTGTGAGCCAGACTTCCCCAGTGTCCTGTTGCAGTGCCACTCCTCCTCCTTTAGCCTCTTTTCTGTGGTTGTTGTTAAGCCATAGCAACACTTCTGCAGCTAAGTGACGACACACATGTTGTTGTGCTAAAATAATTGTGAGGCCAGAAACTGGGGCCTCTTGAAAATGTTTGTCTTGAGCTTACTACCTAGCCAGTGATATCATCCTTGTTGTTTCATTTTCCTCAGTGAAAAAATGAAAAGCAAAGAAAGAAAAATAGAAGGGAAAACCCCCTCAAATTTATGTATGTCCAAGCAGTCATTAATAATTCCTCCTGAGACATAATTATGGCTATGAAACTTTTTGAGTCAAATCCTAACCACAGTCTAATGTCATCAGTGCTGATCTTGCTGGAGTGTCAAGTTAATAATTTCCATCAGAAATGATTCTGCAGTTGCTGTGCCTCTCCGTGAGGCCCTCTCCGTGCACACTGCAACTGCTCCTCAGTGATGGTGGCCTAAGCTGTATGGAGTTGCCAAGATTTTTGACAGGGCAAGTGATTTTGGGTGACCAGCTTTAGACACTTCAAAGAAACTTGAGTTCTGGCAGGCTGTGTTTTCTGCACACCATTCCCCAGATGTTTTGGAAAAACAAAGCAATAGCAGTTAGATATTTAATGTCTGTAACAATAATAACCATGTGATTTCTTGCAGAAAATATTTAGAGTACTGTACTTAATCATACTTTGTATAGAGTAATTACAAAATTAGTGTCTGTCTTCCCAAGCAGGTATCATAATATTATGATGGGGGAACAGAATTAGGCATATTTGATTTCCGTGTAGACAAATTATTATGGCTGTTCTTGAGAAATGAAATAAAAGTGGGTGTTTTTTCCTTTTTTATATTGTAGATGTGGATGAATGCCAAGCCATCCCTGGGATCTGTCAAGGGGGAAATTGCATTAATACTGTTGGATCTTTTGAGTGCAAATGCCCAGCTGGACACAAGTTTAATGAAGTAACACAAAAATGTGACGGTAAGAACTTCGAGAACTTTCTTCTGAAAGTAGAAGGGGGAGAGTCTTCTTTTGGGGGACCAACTTTGTTTAACAGTTTGTAACAAACTTACTGTCTTTTTTGCCCTGAGTGTGCAAGCAGCATTATTCACAACAATTACAAATAGGTGTACATTTTCCCAAAGCAGAGGATGTTAAATATTGGCCCTGCAACTTTTATAGCCTTTTTTTATTCAAGTAACATTTCAGACTTGAAGGTACATCTAACATTAAACATTAGAACATTAAAAATACTTTCCAGCTGATATGTTGTTTTAGAAATGCTTGAGGCACACGTGTCTTTGTGGATCTTTTGACCAAAAAGTGTATATGACTGGAAGGTTCAACACATTCCTCCCTACTCAGGTGAACTGTATTTAACATAAGTGGGAGTTTGACACTGCTGCGTGAAAACTGCTGAATTGTGCTCTAAACTCAGTTTTCATTACAGTTGCATATGTTACAGAAGGACAAACATTTTATCTTCCCTTCCTAGTCATCCTAGCTTGGGGATACAGCAGGTGCTAGATATTAGTGTGGAAATTTGCAGTGTGTGATTATGGATGGGATCAGGCTTATTTTTTACTGTCATTTGATAGTATTTTTTTCTTTCTAATATAATAATCAAGCACAGATGTCTCCTTTGCGTTAAGAGAATTTTGAGTACATAAGGAACATAGCACTAAAATGTGTTAGTTGCACATTATTGATTTGTATTTACATTGAAGTTCACATGATGTTTAACTCTTGCAAATGATTCTGCTTTCAGTCATTAGACTAAATTAACTTGAGCAGACAAGTTTCATAAGTAGCTAATGATTTTGGAATGCCAACTTTCAGTACAACATAAATATTTGTGAGAGAAAGGTGTGCATTCATCATCCTTTCTTGCATCAAGAGCCCTTTAAGAAACACTCAAAACTTTTTAATCATTTTAGAAGAATTATGAATTAATCTTTCAAAAGAAAAACCTCTATTGTAGGCAAAATTTTATAATTTATTTGCAGGTTAGGGAGGGCAATTTCAGAAGAGTTTGTACACAACATGGTTTACATATTGCCTGCCAATGATTTTGGCAGAATGTGACCTACATTTAGAATAGAACAACATTGCAAGTGTTTCCTTCTGTGGATGAAGTACCAAGAATGTGGTGAATAGGAGAGACTGAACATGTGCCTTGTTAAGTATTAATACATGAAAAGCTGAGAGCTGTAGGCTGCATCTCATAAACATTTTGATAGTATTTTTCAACTGCTGAATCATTTTAAAAACAAACCCCAACCAACAACCAAAGAACAAAAACCCCAAACAATCATCACCCTCAGAGCCTGCTCTTGCTAACAGTTAAGGAACTGGACTCAAGAACCTGCTATATGTTGCTGTGTTCCCAAATCCTGCCACAAATTTCCTGCCCCATTTGTGAAATCCCTTTGCAGTGATCACCTGGTTGCAAAGTTCAGATGAATTTTTCCTTCTTCAAATTCATACCTGTTAATTTTTGAACCTCTGCAGACAAAGAGTTACTTTCAGTACATCTTCATATTTATGTACCAAGCAATTATAGTTGAAGCTGTGTAGGTATTAATACAATTCAAAGAATGAAAAGTACCAGCTTTATACCAGTGGCATGAAATAAGATAGATACACAACATTTAAGAGCATGATCATGCAACAACAGCCTACCCATCCTGTTCTTTCTAAACTATCTTTTGGATTTTTTTAAGACAATATAAGATAATATGTTTGGCTTACAGTAATTAACTGTAGTTAATGATGATACATAATGAATAACATCTGATTGTTTGCTTGGTTTAGCTTCCTATTTAGCAAGTAGGACTTCTAGCAGTTGAAAAATGTCACTGATTTAGTTCGACTGAGAGCTACCTGCTGAATTAGCAGTACTGTTTTTTCAGGGAGTCTCCATTAAAGTAAGAACATAATAGCAATTGTCAAGGACAGGTAAAGAGTCAACAAAATGGAAAGTGAGAGGAGGTTGGCCGAGGTTCTCTTTGTTAGCATAGCTGGTAGAAATCTGTATTTTACCTGCTGTTATTTCACTGCTTGATATAACCATTTCTTTCCCATTTGCACTAATGCTGAGGTAAATTCTATTTTTTGTGGTGACCAGGGGAGTAATCTTTCCTGGAGTGACATTTAAGTCTGTGAGTACATCAAGTGTACTTACCTTTGTAAAACTCACATACTTAACAACAACAGTGTTGCTTATATGGACGTCAACACTAATATAAATAGTGAAAAACTGTTTGGGTTAGGCTTAACCTTATAATAAAGAGTGATGATTTTGCTTTTAGAAAGGTCAGACTCTATATAAATAGTGGCAATACTGGCTTTAAGATAAACATTGGTGAATTTGAGTCAGAAAATGCTTGAATCTGATCCATTTACAATTGCATTTTTCTCTGTTAATTAAGGGCTTTATTCAGACCAAAATTCAATTTCCACATTTTTTGTCACTGAGACTTGTGGGACTCCTGTGGTGTATAATCTTGGAGCAGAAGCCAGAAGTCTCTTAGCAGTGCTCCCAGGGCACTCGGACTTGAGGCTTTGGCAACGTCCTTGAAGTGCAGTGAACAAAAAGTCACACCCCTCTCCCACACCCAAGTGAGGAATGTGACCCACATCAGGACAACTGGCAAGATGCTGGGGAAGAATGTGTGCACAGGGGACCCAAGGCCTTGCTGCACTTAGGATGGCTGAGTCTGCAAACTTGGGTTATCTCTGTGCCATCCCAGTCCCTCCACTACTTTCCTGCAAAGGCAAGGGGCCACAAAAATATTACAGCATCCCACACTTTACCTAGGAGACCAGGAGTTGTTGGTTTTTATATTACTGTCTTCACAGAGGAAGTAGAACCGAGATCCTTTCTACTTGCTAAAATGCTCATTAATGGTCCTGTGGGACTTTGGGTGTTCCCCCATCTGTTGGGGCCAAATTCCAATTTAGGCGTTACATTTAAGCTCTTCCAGTCCTTTTTAATGACTACAGTATTATTCACTCCTTGCCTTGGTGTGCTGGGTGGTGTTGCAGTATTTCATCTCAGAAATTTTTGTGGTTGGTGAAATCATTATTACAGTCATGTGTCTGTCTTTTCGTAGATCTCTGGAGGAGAGGTTGGGTAGGGTCCTGTGATGCCATTATTTCTAGCTGGATGCTCCCTGTCAGGAGAGCAGCTGGGTGATTGTAGATGGCTGTGACAAGCAGATGTCATTGATCAGCCTAGAGAATAACCTCCCTTTGTGCTCTGTTTGGCTGGTTCTTCTTGTAGGTGCCACGGAAAAGAGTGAGCTGATTTTAAGCTCAGCAGAACTTCAGGTTCCTAGGAGATGAGGGCAGTGCTGATTAAATACAGCTGCATTGTTGAGACAGTCACTGGGAACCAAGGGCAAAGTAACTGCACATCACAGGCAGACTACTGGTGGTAATTAAAGAACACTTGGGGTGACATAGGTCATTATTCACATAGCTGTAGATTATATAAACTAACTGTGGAAGAAACCCTTCAAGTTCCTTCTGTGCAGCTATAGTGACTTGTAAGAATTTATTAGGTTTTTTTCCTTTCGACTTTGAAAATTTTTCTTCATTATATCTATGATGATGATTTAGTATATGGATTGAGATTTGATAGTGAAGACAATCATGGTATTGAAACTTTATTTTAAAATCACTGACAAAATGTAGGGGGAATTATGTATGCTGCCTGGTTTCTGCAGTAGATATTTTGGTTACACTCTAGAAACCTGTTGAAACTTCAGAACATTGATTTAGTGGAGAAAGTCAGGGAAGATAATTTTTGTTGCCTGTAGTCATCCTGGTCTGAGTTGTACTCCTGTCACATTGCATTAGTTGGACAATACCTAGTTGCTCAGTGCTTTTGTATGGGGGATTTCCAAGACCAACTCTAGTGCAGTAAGAAAGACAGGCAGTTCAGGAGGGGGTACATGTCCCTGTGAGTCTGTGTTGAACCAGTGCCTCGGTGTGGTACCAGGAGATGCTCTGCTGCTGGAGATAACAGCTAAGCTCCTGATCTCTGTGACATCACACAGTTTGCACTCTGGTCCCAACGCAGTTTTCTTAGTTCTAGTGTGCAGAATTTGGACTGGATGAGTTACAGTTTTCTTAGAGTTAGTAAATCTCTGCAGTAAAACTTTTGCAATTTACAGATATTATATTTTCAATTTGCAGATACAATATTTTTTTAGGTTCTGTTTCATTCTGTTTATCAGATGCCTAATGAAAGATGCTAATTCAAAATTACTGATTATGCCCTGAGTTTGATTATTACTACTAATTATAAAATACCTTTTCTTGTGCCAAAACTAATTCAGCTAACCTGCCCTTGCATCTCTTTTTGTCTTCAAGATATCGATGAATGTAGCACCATTCCTGGAATTTGTGAAGGAGGAGAGTGTTCAAACACAGTTAGCAGTTACTTCTGCAAGTGTCCTCCAGGGTTTTATACAGCTCCTGATGGCTTAAAATGCATAGGTAAGTAGAATCCTGTGACCAATGGGACAGTAGGTGTTATAAAAATTCATTAGTGTCTAAAATGCATAACAATGTGTCAGAACATATTTCAACTTGTAACCTTGAAATCCTTCTTTTATATAGTACATCATGTGCCTGTATATGTGTACTGCAATGAGTTTTCCATTTACAGTACATTTCTTCATTGAGACCTTCTCTTTTATTTTTCTACTGCAGTTTTTCTGTTATGTCATATTTGTTGCCTTAGAACTTGTTTAAAGGTCTCCTTGGTATTGTTGCTCTCATGTTTGTCTTTAATTTAGTCCATTTTATATTCAGCACTCATTTAGAAAAGCAAATTTGCATTCCAACTGTTACAACCCTAATGCAGGTCTTTGCCATTAAAGGAAGTAATGTGATAAGCTGAGTATGGGACATTTTAATGTGCTTTTATGTTGATGATTTGGCAGAGCTGTTCTCTCAGGCTTTCACTGTGGTAGAGCAGAACCCATCTTCCAAAGGCCAGACCAGGAACCAAAGAACTTTGTGAATGAAATGACTGCCACTGCAGTGCCAAAGCCCTGAAGGAGCAGTGTTAGCTCTTAATGCTTCTGGGAAGCATACAGCCTGCTCTGAGGCACGTCTAGTAGTTAATTAATTTTTTTCTCTCATTTTTTGCAGTAACTTATTTGTTAAGTGCCAGTGCTGAATTTTGGGCAAAAATCAAATGCAAGGTTTATTTCCTCAGTTTTAGCATATTCATTTAAAGGCTCTTACACAGTGCCAACACTAGGAACCAAGACAACATCTTGTGTTTAGTACCATTGGTAGGAAATAATTTTGGAAAAAAACTCCAAAGAATCCCAAACTTCACCGAGATCAGTACCAAATAATACTAACTTTCCCAAGAAATCTGGAAGTAGTTTGGGTTATGATTCATTTTGAATGGTGCCATTCAATTTCTGCAGGCTGTCAGAAATAAACTGTTTTTCTTCCATCATCAAAAATAACTTTTCTGTAGATTTGATGCATACTGTACACTTAAAATGCCAATGGGAATTGCCTTTATTGCTTCAGACTAATAGCTTCTAAATTGCTGTGTATCATTAAATCATTGATTACTGCCTGTACTTAATATTTGTGAGCAAGATTTACCTTTTTGTAACATAAATTCTGTAAAGCACTGGTACTAGACAGATGAATCCACCATGCCCTGGATACTGTAGTGTTTCTTTAGGGAATGATGTCTGCGGTTGTAAGACTAAATCTGCAACTTTTCCCACTACATTTTGACAGCAAGTATTTGTATATTTTAGAAACAAATTTGGTCTGGTTTATCATGCAGCGTCAAATCACATTACAGCTTACATTGAGTTTGACATGATGTGACATACTGTGAAACAATTCCTCAAAGCTTCAGATGGTATCACAAGATTATTTTTTATGATTTTTTTAATCCTGTCCACATTTTCTCGTCCTCTAAGCTGAGCTCTGATTAACAACATTGCACAGAGCTGAGTATGTAAAATCTGGGTACAGGACATTCTTTGTACAACACATGCTTACCCTTTTCAGACAGGAAGCAAACAGATCTCCATAAACAACAGTGTGATTGCACCAGTTAAAACTGTGTTGCTCTTTCTTGCCTGCAAGCCTATATCTTGTCAAATCACTACACACTTCAGCTGGGGAAGTCATGACTAATGGAAAATGAACTAATGCTTTGTGAGCTGCACTGCTGTGAATTTACTGCTGTGCATCAGTGCTTTCAAATCAAGACTTAATTTATCTGGTAGTATCTTTAATAGAGATGACGCTGCAATTTTTATTTAGGGCCATGGAAGGATTTGTTGTTATATACTGAATATATGTTTTGACTGCATTTTTGCCTCTATTCTTGCATTGCTGCTCTGTATTTCACTGCAGCTTTCTCACAGGTTACACCTGAGTCCAAAGCAGCCCAAATGCTGCCTAGACTTTTAAATTTTCCGATTCTTGTAATGTTGCAAGGGCTATATCATTGATAATGAAATCACTCCAAGGGACCTTTCCCTTTTGTGAAAGCCGCGTTCCTCACTGAACTGACGGTCACCATGCGTTTCCTTCTCTCGGCAGACGTGCGCCCTGGGTTCTGCTTCTCCGCGCTGAGCAACGGACGCTGCGGCGGGCAGCTGCCGCAGCCGCTGTCCAGGATGCAGTGCTGCTGCGACAGCGGCCGCTGCTGGGCCCCCGCCCCCGCCGCCGCGCCAGAGATGTGCCCCATCCGATCCACCGGTACGAGCCCGCCTGTGCCTTCATCACCGCGGCTCAACACTGAGCTGGCAGTGATTGCTTTGTGGGTTGTTTTTAGCCGTAGTGTTTTCATTAAAGAGCTACACAGAATGGTTGAGGCTGAAGGGCACCTTGGCAGATTGTTCAGTCCAACTCCCCTGCTCAATCAAAGCCCC
Source organism: Prinia subflava (assembly GCF_021018805.1). NCBI lineage: Eukaryota > Metazoa > Chordata > Aves > Passeriformes > Cisticolidae > Prinia > Prinia subflava. The sequence goes on from NC_086261.1 coordinate 10,459,206, forward strand.
CTATGGAAGAGGGCTCAGGACCCCCAGGAGGGCAAGCAGACAGAAAGAATCATTTGTTGCTAATTAGTGTTTTGTAGCCAAGTTATTCTGACCTTACCTGCTCCAGATTTGTTTTCAGCATCCTCTTCAAAGTCCTCTTCAAGATCAAGTTACTTTCTCTAGATGCTTCTAATACATCCCTATTCCCTCTGCATTTTCATTCTCCTTGGGAAACTGGGATTTCCTTCCTCATGACAAGCCATGTATTTCCTGAAATTTGACACAGAAGATGATTTCTCTCTGCTACCAAAATGTGCACTTCTTTATTGCCTCCTTGTGTATTGAGATCCTCAGATAATGTATCACTTGAACTGAGAGAAGATGGTGAGCAGACTGTTAAATTAAGTATGAGGGAGTGGAGGGAAGATGATTTTGAGATTGTTTAGGACTGGAGACCTAATAAAATGCTTTAGAAAAGGAGAAGACAAGAAATTTAAGAATTTATGGGACGTGCAGAGTTTATGGAGGAATGGGATTGTAACATTATAGCAGCGTAACTCTGAAGGAATTGTCAGAGCTCATATTATGGGAGTTTTTATTATACTTGTTTTTAATACTTTGAGTGAAACTGCATAATACTGGAGCAGGAGTCTACAATCAGGACTGTTGGGAGGCTTTCTCTTCTGTCACTGTCTTATTAGTAATATTTAAACATGTTAAAAGTTCAAAACTGGCTAGAATAATGCTAAAAACATAGTACACTCTATTGATAACCATCTGAAATAGGAAGACAAGGAGAAATTTTTCAGTCTTAACACAGATCTTGCTTTCCTGAAATACTTTCTAATTATTCATATCTAACTGGTGAAAAACTGGGTGGAAAAGTAAAGTAATTTGGCCAAGGCTGCAGACTGAGACGTCATGGAGAAGGAGCTAGAACCCAGGACTTCCTGACTCATAAATCCATGCAAGGTCTTCCAGATCATGGTTACATGCCACTTCTTTTTTGGTTTTGCTTCTGACCTGAGATATAAATTGAGACTATAAATTACTCTTTTTAAAAGTGCTTTGAAATCCTTTGAAAAGCTTTATATGCATTTAAGGTATTGCTGTCATTATTTAATCAAGTTCACTTATTCCTTCCTTAGTTTTTCCTGGGAAAACAAGATGAGGAATTTAGAGCTGTCAGTGGCCCAAAGCCTCTTTAACTCTGGAATGGAAATTTACTGCAATATAAAGGGGAGCAGTAGCTGCATAATGTAACCAAGTAGTTGCATTTTAAATGTGGGCAGCAGACTCAATTGCTACTACAAAATAGTAGCTACAAAATTGCTAGAAATTACACATGGAAATTAAAGTTGCAATAAAAAAGGCTGGCACTGTATTTTATTATAACACGGCAGGAATTGTTTATGTGGAATAACAGGGTTTACCATTGACACTATTTAAAGACTAAAAGGAACAATAGAGGGAAATGCAGTGACACATGAAACAAACTGATCACCCAACAGCATGCAATAAATGCAAACATCATAATCAGAAAAAGCAGAACTTTAGGCTATGATGTTTGTTTAACAAATCCTCTGTGATTCAGGAAGAGCTTCTAATGTGTTTTGCAGGTGGAAGCAGATGTGATGAAAATGTTGAAGGCTGAAATATCCAGCTTAGTTCTCCCAAAATTTACTTTATTTTTCTGTTCTCATTTTTCCTTTTGTTTCAGGAATTCATTAATCTCTAGATTTTTTTCCCATTATATAATTCCTCTTCCCTGTTGTTCCACAGACTTGAAATTTTGAAGTTCAAAGATACTGGCTGCACAAATAATTACTTGTGTGCACACAAATTGTGAACATGATTTAGGTCAGCTGGAATGTGGTCTTTAATTGTGATACTCTGTGTGCATTTTTTGGATTGCAAGTTCCAAACCCAGACTCCCCAAAGACAAAAGAGTCATGGGCAAGAGGAAAAGTGGGGCAGTAGGGCAGATGCCACGAATAAACAATAGGAGAATGCAACACATTCAGCATAGACTGTGCTCACAGCAAAATAGATCATTTTCCCATCATCTGGAAAAGGATGTATTTGTGTGGATCTGACTTGGTTTCTCTTTGGCTACACTGCTTAGACTGGACTTTATTTGGTTTCTGCTTTTATTGGCAAACGTAATTTTCACAGGGAAATAGTGTTAGTGTATTCATTCTCTAATTGGTTTTGCCTCATTGCTTATATTTGTATTTCCTTGTTTTAGGAGGTTAACCTTTAAGAAACCCAGTTGAAACTGGGCTTTTTTCCCTGTTCAGTATTTTTCTAACTCTGTGGCAAGCTTTCTATTAAATTAACTTGGGATCAAATCCAGAAGTCTTCTTTAGGTAAACTTCACACTGAGTTCACCAAAGATTTTTGCTTGAAAGAAGACTAAGTAGATTAGGATCAGGTCCCTGCCTCACTGTTCAGTTTCATGTCCAGAATGTCAGTTCTGTTACCTTTTTACTGGCAGTCTTCTGACAAGTAACGTTGAGATTCTGTGGATTAATGACTCAATTCAGAGAGCAAAGCTTGTTACTATGAAGAAAACATATAGGCTCAGATTATTTTCCAGATTATTTAAGGTTTGTTATTGCTAATCTGAAACACTGCAAAAAGGGGGAGAGTTGGATTAGATGGAACAGGCTGCAAGAGTCTAAAAGAGCTTTCATGTTTTCATGTTTCAGACGAGTATCGTAAATTGTGCACAGTAGCTGCAATGCTGCCAGCAAGACCTGACCTTCCTCCGGCCCGTCCTGACATCATCCCTCCACCACTCATTCCTGGAGTTTACCCTCCTCCACATCCAGAAATCATCTATCCATCTCGGGCTCCACCAATTCATCGTAAGAGAGAAAGAAATAACCTCTGCTTGTGCCGTGTGCATTTAGCTTCTTTAAAAACGTGCATTTCTCAGGAGCAGTGTGCTCCCTTCAGATGAGGGTGTCTTTTACTTATTATTTACATGCACATGGAGGCTCTGGATATCCTTTTAATCAGAGCCTGCCTACCATGTACCTTATGGCAAGATATCTTTATTAGTAGTGTTTTCCCTGAAGATAGGTTTCAAAAATTACATTCTCATTGTCTGTACTGTGGCTCATGTATTGTAGTAGTTACATGGCTGTTATTTTAAGGCTGTTGTGAGCTTTGCTGTATGTCAGCACTTCCAGACTAGGCTGTGAAAGATATTTACATTAAAGAGCTTGTCTGAGAGAAAGTAACTTCTTTCAGATTGCTTTCCTCACTTGCACTTGGCCAGGTAGGAAATGTACTGATCAAAACACGACTCTGCTGGACACTGAGACTGACCCAGGGCTCAGAAAGAGCTATTAGCGTGATACACATGGATCAGTTAGTTTTCCCTAAAATAAGAAGGAGGCCAGAGCAGACTACCAATATAGAGCAACATATCAGTATAATATAACCCTTTTTCTGTCTTCCCTCAGAGAATTTACTACATGCCCATGTCATCTGGAGTAGGCACGTGCCACCTGAAATCTTTTGGCATAGCCACACACTCTTTTGCAAGTAAACATAAACTGATTTTGCCCAAGCTCTGTGCAGATGCAAGCAGTCTCTGCTTGCACTGGCACCAGCTGAAACTATTTAGTCTTGGTTCAGCACCAAGCTGAGCTAATAAGCCTAAGAGGCAAAGTATTTTAGTTCAGGCTGACACTGCACTGACGTAGCTGCACAGCTTCTGGTCAGCTGGTAGCAGGGACAGAGCCAGCTCGTGCCTGCCTGCCAAAGACAGTACAGGCACATTCCCAGGGTTATCCCTGCCCTCCTCACTGCTATCTGGGACACAGAAAACAATGAACCGGTCTGCCTGCTCTTTGCTACTCCAGGCGTTTAGTAGAGTCCCTGCAGTGCCACCCACTTTACCTCTAGATATGAGCAGACATGGTCCTCTTTGGCAGGACAAAAGATGAAAACACAACCAGACTTAGCTCAATGAAAATTTCTATGGTTGTTAGCTGTTTTCAGACAGATCTCTAAGAGTCAAAGTGCCATTGTCTCTCTCCCATTTCACTATGTAATTCACATTACAATGGAAGGTAAATGTTGATTTTTAATGGAAAGTCCTGCTCAAGTTGTAGATTATCAGAAGCTATTATGATGAACTATTAAAATATTTTCCCAACTGTTGTTATTTCAGCGATCTTGCCGGTGAACTTAACTGACTATTGCCAAACATTCCGACATCTCTGCCGTAATGGACGTTGTATTCCCACTCCTGGGAGCTACCGCTGCGAGTGCAACAAAGGATTCCAACTGCATGGCAGAGAGGAATGCCTTGGTATGTGGTTTTCTGCTGTAAATCACAGAGGGGAATTTCATTTGAGAGAAAAAAACATTCTTCTCCACACAATGTAATAACTGAGTTCTTAAATAGAAGAGCCCCATCTCCAAAAAAAACCCCACTATTTTAACCCCAGACTTTGAAGAATTGATTTATTTCAATGGCAAACTCATTTTTACAACAATTTTTGCCTTTAAAAGAAGTATTTAACAAATCTTGTAACAAAATTATACAGGCACAAGGATTTCTTATTTTGCTAACCTCTGACTATAATGTGTTTATTTGTTATTGAAAATTATCTCTTTAAAATGCTACCAGCTTTTTGAGTATGCAATGAGCTATAGTTAAAAAAAATCATAGACTTAGTAAGATTTACAAGTCCTCTTTAAGCTCATGAGTAGTATCTTGTTGGGCTCTTGAGACCTTTAAGTTTGGAACTCAGCAAGACTCAAATAACAGAAGCAAGGATTAACTGTCTCTTACAGGCAAGATTTTGGTTCTGTCAGAATCTTCAGTGGAGCTGGCAATGTGGAGATGTGGGATTAAGGCCTCTACCTCTCACACATGCAATATCTTACTGAAAATTCATTTTTCACAGCTCCTGTTTATCTTAAAACATGAGATCTCTTTTGGGATCGCAGGGATGTCCCCTTTTCTTATGGATTGAAGGGCACTATTTCTCCAACTACAAAATGATTAAATACCCCTGCAGGCAAAAAGAACTTTCAGCCAGTGTGGTAATAAAGTTGTATTGTCTGTGTTCTGCAGATATTGATGAATGTGAAAGGAATCCCTGCATTGGTGGAGACTGTGTGAACACCCAAGGGTCCTACATCTGCCAGTGCCGCGTTGGGTACCAGAGCACGGCGACCAGAACGGAGTGCAGAGGTAACGGGCGTACAGCCACATCTGCCATTGTCTGCACATCAGGAGGGAGAACAGCTTTCAAGTGAAATTTAACAGATGAGTCAAATATGAGAGTTGAAAAAAAAATAAATTCAGATAGGGCAGTAAAAATGACTGACCTGCAGGAACTGGCTGTTCACAGACTGGGTTATGAGAAAAGGCATTTTGTCTTGTGCTAAAAGGATCTTGGCACTATTTATGGCCTTGAAATAGAAGAGATATATTTTCTTGTTTTGTTTTTAAATATTGAGACATTGTTTCCTTTTGCTGCCTGAAGATCTCAAAGACAATTAAAAATCCCTTCTTTGGAGAAACCCTTTGTGTATAAAAAACTAAGGAAGCTGGGGGGTAAGATAAAACTTCCAGGTAAATATAAGGTTACACTGCCTGTGTGTTGTCTCTGCTCACTGCCAGAGAAAGAACTGAACTTAAATTATGGCAATGAAAATTTAGATATGGAAAAGTAGTGAGTGGAGCACTGGGAAAGTCTAGATGGGAGTCTTCCTGTGGCAGTGGGACCACATAATTTCTCAGCAGTCAACAAAGCTCTGTCAGGGTTTTGCACTCCCAGGTTGGGGTAGAGATTCAACTGTAAAGGTGGACAGATGCAGTCCTTTATAATTAAGGCATAATGAGAGATTTCTGGCAGAAGTATAAATAATTACTTTGATATTCCATAAGAAATGAAGCGTTTAAATGAAACAGGGTGTTTGAATGCTCAGAGTCACAGCTTGTCTTCATATTTTGCTTCCTGCACTGAGTACAGGGTGCAGAGCGTGCGCTCAGTCTGAGGCAGAAAGTTTCTCAAAAGCCAGAAGAAAGTTACCTGTCTTAGTGTGCATTTCTTTCTGTCCTTTTGTGAATCAGGAAGGTGTTTGTGATACAGAAGCTTGCTCTCCAGCCCAGGAGGTCATGCAGAGCCAGCACCACTGCTGCATGTTGCTGGGGAGTATTTGATCTAATTGCTGCCAAGCAGCTGTGTTGTGGAAGCATCTTCATAGCTCAGCTGACTGGTGGTGAGGGAGTGCTGAAGGGGAGTCTCAGCCGTGATGAATTTACTCATGAGTCATTTTTGTCACACGCTTTTAATTTGACTGATTCATTACACAAACACTTGGTTGTCAGAAGCCCAGTAGCTTAATGGCATTTAAGTGTGGTCACTTAGCAGTTCCTTTGCAGTCTATGGGAGCTGGGCTTGCTTGACAGCCAGAGCAGAAAATGCTGTGATCTGCAGGATCTTGGTTTTCTAAAGGAATTTTTAGGACCAGTGTAGGGAAAAGAAAAAGGTTAGAGGGGTGCATTTGGCAAAATGTACATATAGCACTGATGCTGGCCAAAATCAGCATTTGCTGTAGAATTACTTCGCATAACTACTTTGGATGTTGGGATTTTATTTTTTTGCATGCACAAATGTGTCTGTGCTGATGCGCTTTTGGAAATGTATTCCTTACGTCTGCTCTTGAAAAACGAAGTCTCTATAATGAGCAGATGTTTATCTATTCCTTTCTCTGAGGTTCCAGGGGAGAGTTTTTTCTGCATGATGACTCTGGTGACTAAACATTGCAGTCTGTATTGCAAGCTACTGATTCATCTGTTCTTAGGATCCCTTATAATTATAGTAGGAGCTTGGCTGAATTAATATTTTAATTGGAGACATAGGTGAATAAAGTAACTTTGTGGTTAACGATCTGAATAAAACATGATTCTCAGTTGCAGAAGAGAGCATATGAAATGGACCTCAAAAAAAGGTGAAATTTTGTGATGATTAGCTATGAATATGGGCTTTAATAGCTATGTGCTTATTGTAATCTGCTCAACATTTCTGATGAGAGAAGGTCAGGTCTTACAGGGAGATGAGAGCAATTTTGGATATTTCATTGAGAGAGGGGGTTTGATTTTTTGCAAGTTTCTCTGAGGAGACAAAAATGATGATATTATTTCATTTGAAAATTAGAAATGTCAGACTAGCGGTGGGACTCTGTTCAGCAGTGTGTATGTGAAGAACAGTAAGATTCAGTATTAATTTTCAACACATTTAAATGGCATCAGTTGCATAAATATACAAAACCTAATGAGTTCTAAAAATTAAAAGGCCTTGAGATGATGTGGCATTTCTGCCTGTCCTAAGGAAGAAAGCTGGTGGAGTAGTTGAACCCAGACACGGATGCAATCTTTTACAAGGGTACATCCCTTGTAAAAGAGGGATGAAAAGGTACTGAGCAGAGAGGAAACTCAAATTTATGCATTGCTGTTTGATGATGCTTGTTTATGGAGGTTCATCAAGCCTGTACACTTTTGGTGGAAGGCTGCAAGCTGCTGCTGCAGTGAGTGGTCACTGAGTGGCTCGTGCCTCTGCTGGCCTGGTTGCTTGCTTCCAAAATAGTGATTTTCAGGGATTTCTTAGACTTCTCACAGAACTACCATGCTGCTAAGAAGGCAAGTATAGGTTCACAATTTCAAGACACATCAGTTCCTCCAGCCTAAGTGTCCAGAGAGCAGAGGCATTTGGGAGAACGCCTTGTTCTCCACTCCTTCCTGGAGTGCAGCAATGCATTTCCACAGAGAGGGCCTGGGGAAGGGCACCCCCAGGGTATTTGGGAAGTGTGGGTGCACAACAGTCAGGTCTGCATGGGCTGGTTGTGATCTCTGTGAGCAGAGTCCCCTGTGTGCAGGAATCTCTGGGAGATGGTCCAGGCCTTGATGGAGAATACTGAGCAATCTGAAAAATGTCTAGACAGTCTGTCTCAGCATCTCCTCTCCCCTCCTTTGGAGGAGAGGGAGAGCTGCCAGCCTCGTGTGATATCACTCTTCAGGTCCTCCAAAGCACTTGCCAAGCACCTCCTGCAGAGAGGGGAATGAGGATCTGATGTTTCAGATACAAATACAAAGTGAGCAGGAGAAATTCTTCTGAGATGGGAAAGTCTTGAACTTTTCTGTTATCTTAACAAAGCAGCAGCAAAAAACAAACTTTCCCCCATCTTTCCTTAAGTAGTTAGGTACTGTTAAGCTGAAGTTCAGTAAATATATTTTAATGATGAGCAAAGATGAAAAAAAAAAAATCAAAAATTGTGACTCTTGTTTGAGAAATCTGCAGGGTTATGTTCACTGAAATGTCAAGCTGACAAACATTTTCCTCCCCTATAATGTTCAGTTTTGCAAATCAAAATAAATAATTTTTCAGGTGAATACAATTTCCATGTAGGTTTAAAAACCTAGGGGAAGTGCAAATGGGAAAATTCCTCTTGAGTATAAAAAAGAATCCCCTAAAATGTTACTTTTCTTTCCGGTTGACTTTCAGACATTGATGAATGCTTACAGAATGGTCGTATCTGTAATAATGGACGATGCATAAATACAGATGGCAGTTTTCACTGTGTGTGTAATGCTGGCTTTCAAGTGGCAGTTGATGGGAAAAACTGTGAAGGTAAGACTTTTCTGAAGTTATTCCATATCAGTAATTACAGTTGCAAGAGGTTATTACATCAATGAAAAAGAAAAGAACCCCTGGTGGGGGGGAAGGGAAGGAACAAGGAGTCAGATCTCCAAATACCTTCTGCTGTATCTGGGAGGGCAAGTAAAATGTCTTTTGCAGCCAGTTCTAGAGCCTTGGCTTGGTAACCCTCAATGGGATGCCTGTCCAGCAGGAGAGATAGCACATACCACTATCACAAAATGCAGCCTCTTTGATGGGAGTGGTACATTTTAAAACATAGCACAAGTCACATGCTGCCTGATTTTACTGTGTGTTTAGCAGTATGCTTTATGGGATCTTACTGGGTGACTAGCAATGTGGTTTATGTAGATGCAGGCTGGTCTGACCTATAAAAATTGTTTTAACAAAAATTTGTAAACATAATTGATGTGTTCCTACCTCCCAGACCTTTAGTAAAGGGGGAAAATAAGAAGAATGTTCTCTATCATGCTTCCCAAGGCCCTTGGGAGGGTTCCCAATGATCTATTCATACGTTAAAAGAATTTCAAGCACTGTTCTTAGAAACATTTTTGGCAGAATATTATCTCAGTGATTCAGCTCAAAGACTCAATGCCAAAATTCCTGGTTGGGATAGATACACGATTTTTTTTTCAATCATAAATTATTTTTGTCTGACTTAGCCTGTAAGTAAAAAGAAAACACACTATGTCTAGAAGTGTAATTTCTGTCCAAGACAGCTGCAATATTAAGGAAAATAGCACAATTCTGAATATATTGTAATGTCATTATGATCCAGTGACTTTATGTGCTAGTAGTGATTCTGTTAATCCTTGGTAGAGACAGACATTTTAAGACTCTATTTTTCCTGACTCTTTTTTAGATACAGTTTAGCACCATAAGCTGCTTTTAAAATATCTTATTATGAAAGTACATTGACTAAATGTATTTGGAAATAAGACTATTCAGGAAAAAACTCCCTATTCTGATTTCTTCCTTTCCCACCAAATACCATGTGCTAATAGTAATAAAAACCAGGACATCGGCAGTCTGGTAAAACATTTTTAATTCCATTGCATGTGCTGCCAGAATGTCTGTTGCATCCACTTATGAAACAGTTTCATCTTTGGCATTGTAATGCATTGAGTTGTATGCACACACACTAATCAGTAAAGACCATGGCATTGTGCCATACCTTAATGTAACTGTGTGTAGTTCTTTAGATGGAACTGGTAAATACTACTGATTTTTTTTGGATGTAACATCCGAAACTGATCTCATCTGCGCCAGGACGAAGTAAAGACTGAGAGGATATAAAAGCTTACTCAAATCAAGCTCAGAATTCACAGAATTCTGTACTTGCCTTTTTTCCCTTTCCCGTTTTGTGAGTGCAGGATTCAAAATAACATTGTCTGAGACCTCCACCTTTTCCTATTTGAACCCTCCATGATATCCCATTAGGTCAGAGGATGAATAATGCTTTTATGAAGCTATAATTAGTAAATACCCTTCTGTATGGTCTGTCACGCTGAATCTAGGAAAAGGGCAGGTTTTATTTTAAATGGAAGTTGAGGATGGCACTGCCCACAGAATTCATGCTTGAGCACAGTGCTGGGAATTCTCCCATACCATAAATCTTAGACTTGTCCACTGGAGGTTACATAAGTTTTCACTCCAAACCCAAATGTTCACTCCTCTCCCTTCAGGCCTTCTTAGTAACATAAAATTGTATTTACATTCCAAACAGGAGGCTGCTGCTAACCTAGCTTCTATTTAGATTAAGATTGCAAACCCTCTTTAACTACGTCTTTTCTCACTTCTTGATGGCTTTTACCAACTGCAAGTTCTTAAGCTGTCCAGTTTCTCATCTGTTTTTTGTTCTCGTTGGCTTTTTTGGATTCATTCCTTTTTATGTTAATGATTCATTATGAAAAATGGAGTCACTGCTTTGACACATCCTCTAGGACAGTGCAGTATGTCCCATCATATGTTTCTGATTATCATTATAGCTCTGACAACTAAGAAAAAAATTAGGGTTTATCTTTTGGATATAACCAGTGAGAGTTCTTATGCTTAAACTTTATGAGCATTATGTCTGTTGTGTACATTTTCAGATATGGATGAATGCAGCATCAGGAACATTTGCCTCAATGGGATGTGCATCAATGAAGATGGCAGTTTTAAATGTATTTGTAAACCAGGGTTCCAATTAGCATCTGATGGACGCTATTGCACAGGTAAGCACAATAAATTATGAGTTCCCAAAATTTGTGAGTCCTGTCTCTCTAGGTAGCTTCAGGAATAACCTTATTTCTTTACAGTGATTTTTGGGAACGCTGGGCAGAATTCTCAGCAGATATGCTTTTTTAATCAGCTGGAATTATTTGTCATTGTGAAAGACAGTACTCAGTCTTTTTCCCATTGTTGAGCAACCACCCCAACCAGCCAGTGGGAAATATTCTTTGAACAAGGACTGCATGAATTGACCTAGTTAAACTCTGGGGGTTTTTTTGCCTATGGTGTCTTCTGCAGATTGGTTCCAGTATATCTCACATTGTGTGTTTGGCCTTTGAAAGTATTCTGCTTTTGGACACCTAAACATCCTGGCTTGTTGCCTTTTTATGGCTTTTCTGCTGTTCTTGTCTGGGTGCTCCTCAGTCAATTCAGCATCTCTGAGGAGTGCTCAGCACTTGGAATGACCAATATGCAGACATGAGCACCACAGCAAGATTGTCTTTTCCATTTGCTGCACTAGCTCAGCAATAGCCCCTGTGGGAGACACTGAGCCTCCTGGTTGCTAGTTATGTCATTTTTTCTTCTGTCCCATCAGGAAATGGAAATTTGGTCTATATAAATCATCGTGGTTTAACAGGTTTTACAGGCAAAAGTCAAAATAAAGAATAAACAAGTGGAGGGCCAAATTCCTTATGGTTTTTCTTTTTAAAAATTAAAAATCTTTTAATACTTTGAATCAAGGCAGAAGTGGTGCTTCATTACACTTCAGCAATTTTTTAAAAATGTCACATCCTGTGGACCAATAGCAAAAGTAAATCTTTGAATAATTTGATTTTGAGAGTTAGTGTCATGAAAGCTGACATAGTTTGGATCCTTTTGCTTATTGAACACTGTACCAGTCTAAAACAGACTTTACATCAAAATCAGGACAATATATAATGTAAAATATCTGAAACTTCTCTTGAATTTGATACCTCTTGCACTAAGTATGCAGGACAGTGCTACCCAACCTTCAGGTGAGGGAATAAGGCATATTTAAAGAGATGATCCCATTCTGGCTTTGTGAAAGGGTTGCTTTGGTTGTGATGCTCTTTAGTTTCACAAATGAACTATTGCATTACCACACAAGTGTCTCCTTAGCCTAGCAGCTGCTGGCTGTGTTGGCTGCAGCCTTCACACACTGAGAGCAGTGGCATTTATTTCAATTCTCACCTAGGAGTGGGATGTGTGTGCTTTGCCAAAGCTTGATTTCCACCGGGTCTGTGTGGGACATCAGGGAGATTTCAGTGCCCATCAGGTCATGGCACATGAGCCAGCTGTGTTCCCAGAGATCTCTGGCTGCTCTCTGTGTCATTAACAGGGATGTGACTCATGGATGGGACTCAGCCAAGCCCAAATGCTTCTCTTGATTTTTGCCTTGAATGCATATATATTTTTTTCTTTTTAATTTTTTTTAATGTACATCAGTCTGTGCCCTGAAATGCCATTCAAGAAGGTGGTAACTCTACCTGACTACTTAAAACACAAAGATGTTCAGCCCCTGTTATGTGCCTTCTGGCTAGGAGTATGGATACAGTGAAAAAGGGGTTTCTGGCCCTAAACAAATGTTACTTCTCTGCATCAAAGGAGGATTATTTGAAAAATATCCAAAATTGCAGAGAACTCAACTGATTCCTACTGAAAGTTGGAACAAATCTTATAGTAAAAAGAAGGATTTCTCCCACTGCTTTTCAGCACTTACAGTAAGCCTTGTTCTTTATGAATGAGCATGCTAACATTTATTACATGTTAAAGTTGTTATTGGGTCAAAATCAAACCAGATTTTGAAACCTGGACATCCAAATTACACTTTTTACCCTCTTCATATTTGTCTCCTTTCTTCCATTTGCCCAAAGTATCACGAAACAATTCCCAGGTCCTCAGTAGTTAGAGGAACACAGTTCTCTCCAGTCAGGTTACTAAATTTTAAAAAATTTGATCTTTAATAATGTCTTCTGTACATTTTGATGTTTGTCCTTATTGAGTCCTTTCTGTATGTGTCAAATGTGCAAAGTAAATAACTTGTGTCCTACAGAACTGCAAGTCTTTGAAGCACTCACTGTTGACACTGCATATCCATTTTTTTTTCTCTTTGCCTCTGGACAAGCTGTTGCAGAGGTGTTGTTTATTTGCCTTTAACACCAACAAACTCTTGTGTCCTGTAGCCTTATTTTTGGTGCACGTGATGTTTTTTGTTGATGGATTGGGCTGTGCAGTGAGGGGCGGTCGTTGCATGGCAAGAGGATCATGGATAGAAATATGCAATAAATCAGATAGGTGGTAGGAAGATCAGAAATGGATATATGCAATGGCTCAGGCAGGTGGTTCCACTCAGCAGGGTGGACTTTGTGCAACAGTGTTGGCTTTGGGGATTTTTATACAAGAAGCAGTTAATATGATTAGTGATTCTGAATATGTTGTTTATATCATAATGTTAATGCATAGAGATTTATAAAGGCATTTAGCTGTAAGATAATAATTTGATGTTACTTGTATGCATTCCTTTGGTTGTTCATACATTTTTCATGTTACCATTGATTATTTAGCTACTTATCTGCAAGAAATGTATAATTTTAAAAAACTTTCCCAACTGATACTGATAGAGATTTGTTTGAAGGATATTTTAGGGAAACCCTCCCTGTCAAAGTTTTCAGCTGTTAAGAAGGCTTCTAACCCAAAGACGGGGATAATGTAATTAACACTTAGTTCCATAAAATGGGAATTTAAGTATAAGTACAGGGCATATTCTTGGCTGTCTGGTAAAAAATTCCACTTAGACGTTCTGAAATAACATGCCAAAAAAGAATGTTGCACCACAGTCTTGTATATTCCCTGAAATGTAAGACATGCTAAATTTATTCACCATTAGCTTCTTTCAATGATGATCTGCTTGATTCTTCAGAAACACTTATATCAGGCATAGAGAAGTTTGAAGCATTATTTCTGTTCCATATATTGTTTCCTCTTTAGATCAAACAGGAATTCCCCAAATTAAAAGCTATTGCAAGGCAATGGAAAATGGTAGTTTAGTAATCTGAGTAAAATTTTTCCTGCCTAAAATTAGAGGACTTTGTGTATCCAGGTAGCACTAAGCAAGCTAAGCAGAAAAGGCAAAACTTATTGAACACAGAAAATTATTCCATTAATTTAGTTAGTTTTCCAGAACCAGGCTGACTGTATTTTAAATTGTCCAAATGATGACTTTTACCACAGAAAACAGCAGAGCAATCTCGAGGTTAGAAATTTGGACTTTATTCCTGTAGGTGAAATTGATTTACTCTGTGAAATCTCAGGCCTGGTAAAAGCTGAGGCTTTTTACCCATCTTTACAGGAACCAGGTTTTCAGCTGACTTGCACCATTTTAAGTGACCCATTTTACCTTTAAAAATTCTGGTATTTGTAGCACATTCGTTATCAGTACAAAAGAAAATAGATGGCACTTTTCACCCTTTGCTAGCTTACAAAATCTTTTTTTAAAAATGAAGTACAGGAAATGGAAAAGAAGTAATTTTGCCTTTCTGTTTCTATAAGTAACCTTAAAAAAAGAAAACTTTTTTTTCTTTTTTTTGCTCGAGAAAAATCTGTCATAGGAATTCAGTGTTAAATACCAAAATAACTCTACACCATTAAATAGCATGGACTCATTTTGAATCCCAACTCAGTTTTTACCTGCACTGAATAAGGTCTAAATTTAAAGTGAGAAAAACATTTAAGATGTGTCTGAAACAGACCAAAAGGTTGCAGGATGAAGTAAAATTTATTTGAGTCCATGTACTTAAATATAGCTTTTATTTTAAAATGCAGTTTGAAAAAGGAATCTTGGATCGTACAAGCCATTTTTTATGCCAAACAACACAAACTAAGTAAAACACAGAGGTGTTTCACTCTCAATTTGCCCTTTTAAGGTCAGAAGAAAGGAAATTGTCACACACACTGTCTCCTGTATATAGTATGGAGAATTGTTATGAAGTGATTATTTTATAAAGGTTGTATATACTTCCAAACACTATTTATAACACTCCTTTTCTTTATAATTTCTAAAATTATAGTAATCTCTCTACATCTAGAGGATGATCTTACTATTAGCAGGATACACAGCCTGTATAGTTTTTTTTTACTAATTTAACATCTCATTGTGATAGTTTAGTATTACAAACTTCCATTCCTGTATTTCGTTGCTATGGACCTTTTGTCCAGTGTGCCATTGCTGGGCAAAGATGGTGGCTTGTGCTGGGCGATTGTTCAGGGCTCAAATCATTAATGAATTCCTTTCAAGGCTGGAGTGCAGTCTGTTCATTGAAAGTTTATAGAATGGGCTGTAATGAGCATCTGATAGGAAAACCCAATTGTGATGCAGATCACCAGAGAGGCAGGGACTGTGGGCAGGGGCTGACTGGGGAGATTCAGATGTGCAGCAGGAGGAAAGGAAATTCTTCGCTGGCCCTGTGAAGGCACCTTGAGGGGAGGTGAAAGATCCACTTTGTTATTTGGACTGAGTTCTTACAGCAGGAACTGTTAATACGGAAAGGGAATGCCCTGTTATATACTCCACAAGTCCTTTGTCCCACAGTTTCCTCCTTCCTCCAATTATGATTTTGCCTGAATGACCCCTAAATCGGAACATGTACCTCTTGGGAACAAGTTAGGAAAATGTAGTCCCTTTTATTCTCCAAGGCAAGCAAAATCATTTTGTTTTGTTTATTTCACCTGAATTTGGCATTTGGTTATTATATTTCAAAGAACAAATTCATCATTATTCCTAGCAAAATCTTCACTTGAACTGCTTTCTATTTAGCTTGATATTTTTCTATAGGATATATTGAAAATAAGCTGCACAAATGCAAGTTTCAGCCAGGCATTGAACACTTTGTAGTTTAACTTCTAATAAAGCTCATTCTGTTCTCTAACAGACATCAATGAGTGTGAGACAGATGGAATATGCATGAACGGGCGCTGTGTGAACACTGATGGCTCTTTCAGATGTGAATGCTTCCCTGGCCTTGCAGTAGGACTGGATGGACGTGTCTGTGTGGGTAAGACAAACTTGATGGAGTCACAGTTTACCAAGGTTAAGATATTAGTGCTAGACTGATGGACAGATGAAGTTTGAATGTAGAATTTACTATTTGTTCGTGGAATAGTGGATAGTAGTTATAGTGGATACTAATAGCTCTGGAATGTTTACTATAATAGCCCATTTTGCTCTGTTTTCATTTCCTTTTCATTTGAAGAGAAAAAAGTGTGGGTCAAATCACAAGGTCAGGTAGCCTAAACAGAGTAGAGGTGACTAGTGCTGCATCAGTTCTGAGTAGGTGGGAATTTGCCCTGTTTCTGTCAATGTAAAATTCTTCATTTGTCACTTAGCTTAAAGATGTAATTATTCTGTCACCTCTTTTAATGTAGGATGTACCCAATTTTCTGCCCATTTCTGTACAAGCTCAGTGTTTGATTATAAAATACTAATATTGGCATGAAAGCCATTTATGGGCCAGTTCTTAAAGAAAGAGAAAAATCACCCCTGGACCTGAAAACAAAAACATATGAAGTCTTAGGTACTGGAATAGCATTAATGACTTTTCCTCGGGTTTTTTACAAGCAAAGAAAGAGCAAAGACTTTGTCCATTTTCCCCACAGTTTTTCAAGGTTAGGAATTGATTGTTTGCCTAGTAGTTCACCAATGCATGTTAAGTCATTAAATGCAGTGACTATTTGTATGCATTAATTCTTGGGAGAGTGAGGAAGAAGAATTTCCTGTCCCAGCTAGAGGGGGGTGTATAGGTGGCTGGAAAGCAGAGGAAAATAGTGAAGATACTTTGTTTTGACAGCTATTTTATGGTGTTCATGACGCCCGAGCTACATTTAATACCTGTTATAATTTATGGCAGGCTAGTTGGCTATGGCAGGATTAAGAGAGATTTCTTCCCTCAGATACACATATGCGAAGCACGTGCTATGGTGGCTACAAGAGAGGACAGTGTGTGAGACCTTTAACGGGGGCAGTTACAAAGTCAGAGTGCTGCTGTGCCAGCACTGACTACGCCTTTGGAGAGCCTTGCCAGCCCTGCCCAGCACAAAACTCAGGTATGGCATGTTCACTGGTAAATCTTCTAATTATGAATTCTCTTGATAAATTAGTTTTAGAAAGGTAGAAGAAAGTTGCACATGAACAAAGCGTACCATTTGATATGTAGTTCAAAAATATGTCATACTACTGAAGACCCTCCTGCTAAATGGAGCTACATATGGGACAGATTTATTGGAAAAAAAATGTTCTGTTTCCTGGTTTCTTTGTATGTTGGGCAAGGACTTGGACATAAAGTTCTGGAGAATCTTGCTGTGAATATCTTATGGTTCGTTTGTGTAGGAGGACCAGCATGAAGTTTATGTCTATTCTTAAATGCCACAGTTCATCATGTGAAGTTTTTACTCATCCATCTTCATAAGCAGATTCAGACCCTGAATCTGCTAAAATGCTTCACAGGTTCAGAATACTGTGAGGTCATTAATGTTTTCAGAAGAATTGGAAGGCGTGTTATTTCTTTTGAATAATTAATTGCCATACTGAAAATGGTGATGCTGAAAGCAATGAGCTAAGAAAGAATATTCCAGTAAGTTTTTTTAATATTTTTCCAGCTGAATATCAGGCTCTGTGTAGCAGTGGAACTGGCATGACTGCAGGAGGAAATGGTAAGATCACCTAATGTCATTCAAATTTATATACAGCACTTTTGTCTGAAAATGTTACCTTGATATCCTTGATTTGTTAGCCATGCTGGTGGGGATGGTGACAGAAGAGAGTGGGAGAAGCGCTTTGGGTGAAATGAATGGAGCATAGAGCTTCAGGATCATGCCATCTCACCAGTGGGGTCTCTCTGGTTTACATCATGGAGTGTATCTAAGTGCCATTATAAAATAATGACTAATTTATTAGAAGTGTCATTACCTACATGACTTTATATGTAAGTTATATTTGCATATTTAAGGTGAAATCTTCCTGAAGAATAAAGCCATATTGAACACTGAGTTTATTCATGTTTTCATCTGTCAAAATAGGCCAGGGTTTATTTAACTGCAGAGAAGAAGGAAATGATTACACTTTTGTAGTCATAGAACTGTGAAACTGCAAACTCTTAAGTCAACCAATGCTCACTAGTGGATTTGCTGGCAGTAGATAGGGAAAAGCATTCAGAAAGGAGGGATATTAATGCTTTGGCAACTGATGCCATCTGGAAATGTTATGAATCAGGAGATACGAGGAGTATTAGTACATGGACCTCTCTAAATCTAATCTCTGATCTCTGGTTTAATGTCCCAGTTCTTACCTACAGTTGAAAGTTTCCTAAATGACCATAGGCTAGAGATAAACCAATGATAAAGAGGTGCTTTTTTTTTTTCTTGAGTGTGAATATTTTTATTGAAGTGTGGATTTCCTGATCAAAACTACTTAATTATAAATATGGAGCAGCCAGTGTTAATGATACTGAAATTGTGTTTTTCTAGTTTAGAGAATTAACTCCTACAAGCCCTCAACAACTGCTACTCTGATGTTTGGGTTTTTTTACCTTTATGTAGATATTAATGAGTGCTTATTGGATCCTGATCTCTGTCCAAATGGAAGGTGTGAGAATCTGCATGGAACATACAAATGTTATTGTGACCCTGGATATGAAGTAGACTCAACTGGGAAAAACTGCATTGGTATGAAATGTCTTATCCTCAAAGATTTATAAAGAATCATCATATCCTTTCTCAAACTCTGTTGGCTAAACTATCTAAATCTATATTTCCATTCTTTTAATAAAAATAGAGGCTGCAGCCTTCTCTTGAACAGAACTCATCTGACCAGTGTACAGTGTTCTGATGAAGTCTGACCAGTGCCTTGTAAAGTCATGCCAGAAGTTCTCCATTTCCCCATGGAATATCCTGCCTAAACTGATTCTAGAGTGCATTAGTTTTTTCTCAAATATGTGTTATACTGTGGGATCAAAGTCAACCTCTAATTGGGAGTTACATCCAGAGTTTGCTCACTAGCCTTCAGCTGATGAATTCTGATTTCTAGCATGTTATTTTTACTGGTCCCTAATTGCAAAGTTTTGAAAGTTGGTGATTATATTTCATCTTATTCTTCTTGTTCACATTGTCAAGATTAATTTAGCCTCACCTGATTCTCTATATTGGTAATAACTCACAGCTTAGTGTTGTCCACGGTTTTTGATTCAATTCATTTTTTACTTCTGCATTAAAAAGAATATTTCATAGGACCAGTCCCAATTCTGATCCCTGAAAGCATTTCTAATATGTTCACTTCATCATGATTATTCTCTTTTTTAATATATCCCACTGTAATATCTCCTTTTTCCAGCTCTGGAGCCATCTTAAAATTCTCGAATTCCTTTCTGTTATCTCCAGCTTACATAATAATTTTATTTGGGTTCTGTATTCTCTATTTAAACCTAAATAGCTTAAGTCATGGGTGTTATCCCAGTCTAAACTATCCATTATCTTAAAAAAAAAAAAAGTGTTGATCTTTCTTAGATAAAAATCACACTGTAATTCATCCCATTTTCCCTTTTGCTTCTTTGGCTTTAATTATCCATGTCCTATTCCAGTGTTTGCTTGTAGCTGATGG
Organism: Prinia subflava; assembly: GCF_021018805.1. NCBI lineage: Eukaryota > Metazoa > Chordata > Aves > Passeriformes > Cisticolidae > Prinia > Prinia subflava. Next base: position 10,478,754 of record NC_086261.1, read on the forward strand.
CATCTCTTCTCCCAGTCCATCTGTGAATTTTCCAGATGCTCCCCAGCCCACCCTGCTGTAGCCCACGTCCCTGCTCCACCACAGCTGTTTCCCATTCTCTCGTAATGTTCCACCTGGCCCTCTCTCAATTTTCTGAACTCCTGTGAAGCTTCCCACATGGTCTGTTTTACTCTGCATGTCTCCCTTCTTTTCCTTGCACTTTCACTGTTCCCAGCTGCTGCACTGACCCTCCGAGTTTTCCCAACTTCTCTCAACACTTTCTGAAGCCTCTCTGACTTAGCCAATTGTTCCTGTCTGCTCTTTGGATGTCTCCTGGTCTTCACCTGCTGTTCATGGCCCATTGCCACCTTCTTGCAGCTCCTCCCTAATGACCACAGTTCTTCCAAAGATTTCCTTAGGGTTCTTAAATTTAGCACTAGCAATTCTATTTAAATTTTTCATCTCTGAAGCAAGTGTAGACTTACATTAGTCTTGTTAACTATAACATCTAAGACAGTTCAGAGCCAGCTTGAAAAAAATGGTGAATTAACGGATGGATGATCAGCAAACCTTTTCAAACCATCCTCTCCTTGTTTCTTTCATGACTGTGGGTGCTGCTGTGCAGCAACTCAGAGACTGCATATACCTAATCCACAATAAAGGCAGGATGAAAATGTGTTTGCCAGCTTTTTTTCTGAATGGTGGTGTAGCTGTCACTATGAATATGTGAGGAAAAAAAGTGCAAGCTCTTGTCTCTTGTGCAAACCTGTTTCTACAAAAAGAATCCAGTATTCATGTTCCACACATACCACATCCCCCTGCTCTATTTGTCTCTTCTGAAAAGAGACAAATTCTGTCCTGACTTCTGTTCCAGAAATGTTTTATTTCTTAAGAAGTTCTTTATTTTCATTGCAGATATTGATGAATGTGCACTGAACATGCTGCTTTGCGACAATGGGCAATGCAGAAATACCCCTGGAAGTTTCACCTGCACCTGTCCAAAAGGATTTGTATACACTCCTGATCTAAAAACATGTGAAGGTAATTGGTAACACACCATTTCATACTACTTTTATTCATTTAGATTGTTCTCAGATTGTGCCAGAAATAGTTTGAACCTTCATGAGGATATAATGTGTAAAACTAAAAACAAATCCCCAAATCACCATAAATAAGTTCTGTGAGGAAGTAGGAGAATGAGAAGGGAGGGACAAGGCCAAAATGGAATGATTAGATAACGTCATGGAATAGCCTGTATTTACTCTCCCTACTTACTACTGCCAGTGAGCCCACACTGTGCCAAGCGTGAGAAGAACCAAGCTTTACAAATCTATTGTGTGAGGAACAGAGCCAGAGGGCTCCTAGTCTGAACTGTTTTTAGCCACAGACGGTTCTCATGTGTTAGTGTGTCTTTGGGACCCATGCATCATTAGTTTATTGTGAAGGGTTTTATGACAGAAAAGGGGAATATCGACAAGACTAGTTATGAGGAAAGCTTCATCCCCTTTTTCCTAAACTGAAAAGAGCCATATGTATTTTCGTTCATGTTTTCTGGCACTAACAGCAGTGTGTTTCTTTTCTAGATATTGATGAATGTGAATCTAACCCCTGTGTTAATGGAGTGTGCAAAAACACACCAGGTTCTTTTGTTTGTGAGTGTTCTCCTGAAAGTACTTTGGATCCGACCAGAACCATCTGCATAGGTATTTATTCCTCTGAAGATTTTATATTTGCTGGTTAAAAATGTCCAGTGACATGCAAACATTGTACACTAGGTTAAGAAAATACTTTAAAACAACTCCTGTAGATTAATTTAGTGGAAAACATAACAGAAACAATGTTAAAAAGTTCTCGTTTTTGCCATTACTACGGAGGCGTTAAGTGCACTTGGGAGCTTGGTGTGCTTTCATGTCAAATTTGAAAGAGAGGTAAAAGTATTTTCTAACCAACACAGAAATGCTAGGACTAGTACTTCAGGTCTGTGCTCACCTCCTTAATGTCTCCTGTAATAAGGTGAACTTGTTTAATTAGGATCTGCTCTCTGGAAAGAATTTTGTGTTTGAGATGGAGCATGAACAAGTTATGCACAGTTCAGACGAGCTCAAGAGCATCCATGGACAATACTGTGCCTCAGATACTCTGTGGGCTCATAATTTCCTTTCTTGCCTGTTCTGTTTGGACAGTAATTTATAGCTCTTTTCTAGTCAGTGAGGAAAACTGTAGGACTACAGCTGTCTGATCCTTAGCTATCTCCTGCCACTCCCTATATAGGAAGATACCCTGACTGGGGGATCTAGTAAAATAATGGAAGGTGGAGCAAGGGTTCATATCTTCTCTGTTCTTCTGCATTTGCCCCTAATCTGAGTCATAATCAACACAGGGACTCAAATCTTGAATGGTATTGACATACTCCCTGTCAGGGACAGTAAGCATAAACTGGGATTTGCAAGAGCTCTGTGCTGGGATGATTTCAGGCTATAGTCCAGCACAGAGAAGGTTAAATTATGAGATTTTAAAATAAATTTAGCTCTGACGTGGAAAATTATAATGATTCTTTTTAATGGTTAAATTCACATGTGTTTGTAAATACAGTAATGCATAATGCTAGAGAATCTGCCTGAAAATATATTGTTTTTTTCCAAACAGAAACTGTCAAGGGTACCTGTTGGCAGAACATAGTCAATGGAAGGTGTGAAATAAATATCAATGGAGCAACTCTGAAGTCCCAGTGCTGTTCCTCACTAGGTGCTGCCTGGGGAAGCCCATGTACACCATGTGAACGAGGTAATGCTGTTCATTTTCCTCAGGAACTTGGGACTTTTCCTCCTCTGAGGTTGGTCCAGATTATTGTCATAGAAATTTGGCACAGGCTAGACAAATAACTTTACTTGTTCTGTTACCAAGCAGTCATTCCTTATTCAGTCCCAAAAAAGAGAAGTCTTAATATTTGAGAAGTAGCATGTAGCTATAGAAGGTCCTAACTGCATTTTACAGTCAATATTTTACAAGTTTAAGCACTGAAGGGAAGGGACCACACCTACAGTCTGTAACGGGCATGTTACTTCAGCATGGTTTGTCATAATTAGTGATTTGGAGTTCCTAACGATGTAGCAATAAATGCATGTTCCCCAGAGATCCCAAGGAAATGTTTGTGACAAATGGATCTTTGGTGTGGTAATGAAGGGAGGAGAGGGAGTAGCCCTTGTTATTATACTCTGTAGATTAACTGATGACCTGGAGAATCATACAGTTGATCAAAAAATGAGTTGAGGTCGCTGCATATTCGTCTGATAATTTTACTGAACTGTGGGATGAGCTGGGAACCCAGGGTTGAGCTGATGAATGCAGAAATGTGTGTGGGTTGTTATTTCTATATCCTGAAAGCTGCTAGTTTGCTCAAATCTTTGGTTAATTTCATTCTGTGTATTTTAACAGAATTCGTCCTCATTCGTCCGTGGTAAATAGGGTTGTAATGTGCTGTGATCAAGTGAAATGAATTAATTGGCTCAAATGAAACAGAAATCATAACCACTTTCAGACTAGCCAGCTGAGACACATGGGAAGCAAAAGCGGATAAAGGCTGACACTCTGTATAGTTTATGTAGTTGCCCCATCTTATCTCTTTATTATTTCAGAAAATACTGGGATGCTGTCTAAGCACTCAGACTTCTCATAGCAATAAACTAGATAATGTTTCACATGATCAGTTTTGCACAATAAATTAATGGTGAGTTTTGGACTGTAGCATTCTGAAACTTCACTTTTGTTTATTTTACAGACCCAATATGTCAAAAGGGATATTCAAGAATAAGAGGAACATTGTGTGAAGGTATTTATTGTTGCCTTAACATAAATCAGAGCTTGAATAAAAAAATGCCAGTGTTTTGATTTAAGTGGTTAATTTAGCATAGAGGAATACTATGCCAAGTTCTTACCTTGTGTTGTTCCATTGACTTCATTAGAGTTATGTCAGGGATGAATTTGGTTTCAGTTTGTTTGACATTCCTGCATACTCACAGTTTATCTCAAAGTACACACTTGCAAATAGAATGTCTACCAGTATAAGGAGGTGGCTCTCTCTCTTCAAATACTGTTAACTGAGTAACCTATTTTTTAACATTACATGTCTTATATATACTAAAAAACATGGCATAAATAATACAGTGGTATGATAAGCTATTACTATGCTTAGAAAAAGAATGTTCAAAGGCTGTAGTTCACAGTAGTTTTGGGGTTTTTCCCCTAACCTTGGCTTTCTCCCAAACGACATTATATGAAATCTTACACATTCCAAAACATATTTTCACTATCCTATTAAAAAAAAAAAGAAACAAACAAACACAAAAACATCAGGACACAGTTATACTTTGGTTAAAGAAAAGGTTAATATTTTAAATGTGTAGTTTTTTGCTTGGTATGAGATGACTCTATACTATTCTGTGAGAATTGAAGGTCCCACCCTGTTTCATCTCTGAATTTATTTGAACCCCTGGAAAAGTACTGCATATTTACATAATATGCAGAAGCTCAGAGAGTCTCAAACTGCTGTGGGTCATCCTGACTGACAACATCTGACATGACACTGCAGTTAAAATATTTTTTAAAAATTACTCCCATATGTAGCTTCCATAAAGAAACATTGTTTTTTTCCCTTAAAAAAAAAAGAAAAGAGGAACACCCTCACACATACTCTTTGCTTTCCAAATGATGACTGAATACCTTGGCATGTCTGTGCTGCAGACCCACTGTACATAACTTATCTGACCTCAGCAACACTTTGTGGAGTGTGTAAGTGAAAGAAAAGAAAAAAAAAAAAAGTGGGCCCACCTATCTCTCTTCCCAAGGAAAGTCTTATAACATTTTCAACACTACTGGGATGGAAAGTTTATCCTTCCAAGATACAGACATAACTGTTTTCAGCATTTCCTTTACCAGCACATTGGATTACATCTATTACGTGCTTTAATCTTTCTCATTTCTATGGGACCTGGATAGTCCCAGGTTTTTCAGAGTCGTTTCCCTTCCTTGTAACCTTACTGAAGCCTTACTTGGTTTTCAACCAATGTAAGCATTTTTCAAGATGGAGAAAGGTCTCTAGGAAATTTACTGGCAAGTTAGAGACAGAAGTAAGTTTAGTTCCCAAAAGGTGATAGTCAGTTCTCCCATACACAGCCCATGTAAAATGAGTAATAGATCTTGTGCAAGGAAATAAGCAAACTAAATTGGCAGCATTCCTCTCGTTTACGGGTGAGCCCTGGAGTTGTCAGCTGCAATATTGCTCACAGACTCTGAACAGTGTTTCAGTGGTTTCTAATAATCCACTGGCTTTACTTCATACCTTCCAGTCAATTTACAGTATCTGTTCAAGGGCAGAGGCCACGGATTCGCCCCCCAGCATTTATCCTCCTTTTGCCCCATGAGGTTTGAGAGATGCAGTCTCTTTGCACCAGGACTTTTGTCTGGAGGCCTAACCAGCCCAACTTTCCCACTTCTTCTTTACTCTATACATGAGGATTCATCTACAGATTGCCAGTCATTCTTTTTCCATTTCTTGTTTTATCCTCTTCTGTCCTAAAAATTGTCACGCTTCATCTTGGAGCATGTTTAGTGGTGGAAGCTTTTTCCCAAAGGCAGTTGTGAAGCATATGCTTTCCACTAAGGACATGGGTGGGAGGACCTCACACTTAGATTACTAAACATTTATTTAAACTCAAGCCCAGCTAATGCATATAATCAATTTATCAAATTATCCTTACCCAAAAGTGCTAAATTTGCCTTTTAAATATAGAAAATACAGTTTTTACTTAAAAAAATTAAACTCTATGTGTAATTGTAAGGAAGTTATTTGAATATATATAAAGTTACTAATTGCTGACAAGGCCATAGTGCCAGATTTCAAATAGTATTGAAGTTTCCAGACATGCAGATACAGAAAATTTTCAAAAATCTTTAAAAAATACTGTATCTAGTTGGAATAATGCATAATGTCATTTTGCACTTACCTTGTCTTTCTTTGCCCATTTGCTTCAAATATCTGGCCCACAGTGAGTATGAAAACAGATATAGTTTTTAAACACCCCTTCCTTTTCTGTCACTTTTGAATTTAAATTCAGCATATGTAGAAATAGATAATAGCAACATGTATTATTTCTGATCATCAGCAGTTTTCTGTAATTAATTGGATCTGGCTGACTTGCTTTGGGAATTGTAAATGTTTTGAATTTTTTCAGGCCACATAGACTGCTGTGGTTTTTTATTTTATCCTAATAACATTACAGTGTTATTATTTTTTGTCTTTTTGCTAATTTATTCATGTCTAGCATGCTAGCGATTACTCTTACTCACTTGTTTTTTTTTCTTTAATAGATGTTAATGAATGTGAGGTGTTTCCTGGAGTCTGTACAAATGGGCAGTGTGTCAATACCTTGGGGTCATTTGTTTGCCAGTGCCCCAATGGAATGACTTTAGATGCTTCTGGAAGGACTTGCCTTGGTAGGTGTTAATCCCATTTACAGGTCTGCTAGGGAAGAGCAGATCTATGCAGTCACCAGTGGTAGAACTCTGTTTTCTAACAAGAAAGGAAAATTAGGTTTACCCATTTTTCAAATGGAATTAGTCAGGGACATGAACTTAGTACACCTGGAATAGGGACAAGTTCCAGTGGTAGTAGCTAAAGCCCATCATCTGCTGCTGGTGAATAGCAGTGATTTAGTTCCAGGTTGTTCATCTGACAAATCCCTACAGATCATCCATGCTCTTAGCACTCTTCATCTGCAGCCCCACTGAAACCACCTTCCACAAAGGCTGGAACAGTGGAGGCCACACCATTGTGGGCTGGGACTTGGCCAACCACGCACCTTGATGGAGTGCAACGGAATATCCAAGTTTTGTGTGCTGTCCACCCAAAGCACCTTTGTCCATTTGTGACAATAATGCCCAAGATTTGCCTCTGAACAAGGCATAGCTTGTAGTAATTAACAGGCCTTATAGAAGTATGGCAAGCTGGAATGTTTAAAATCCTTTTCTGATCCAATATTTACTTCAAGTGTTGAGCACCATTTTTCAGAGTGGTGCTTTAAACTTACTTCAACTGTTAATTTCTGAGTTTAGTGTTAATATTTTGCTGTCAGGAATTATACAGTGAGCTTGGTGTGCTCCTCCGAGTCCACAAAAACATGGAGCAAGCTGTCCTGTGAAAGGATTTTGGAAAAAAAAATTCCCCTGCAGCAAACTAAGTTTTGTCTTTCTTTCTCAACATGTTGTTAAACTGCCCGACAGACATTCGCCTGGAGAGCTGCTACCTGCGGCACGAGGACGAGCAGTGCTCGGCGCAGATCCCGGGGCGGCACCGCATGGACGCCTGCTGCTGCTCCGTGGGGGCCGCCTGGGGCTACGAGTGCGAGGAGTGTCCCCTCAGGGGCACGCCCGAGTTCGAAGCTCTGTGCCCGAGGGGACCTGGGTTCTCTACCAAGATAGAGATAAGTGGGAAGCCTTTCTCTAAAGGTACGTGATCCATTTGTGGTTAATTGCCAGCAAATCCAGATGGCTTCTACTTTTACTCTTCCATCAGACAGCTCCTCTGGGTTTGAAAATTCCGGTGATAGGCACTTCACTCACCCTAAGGCGTTTGAAAATCCAAGTAGATTTCATGGCAACTGAAGCCCAAATAAAATACAAGAGAATTTAGTTTGTGTTAGAGACCATTAAATACCATATAATACTGCAGCCTCAAAACACAAAATTTGTATCTCTTACTAGAGGGGTTAAATTGTGCCTGACTTTGCTTCCTGGCATCTTACAGTAAAAGAAGTGGAACAAACTGGGCAGTCAGCTTTGGATGTATTGAAAGAGCAATCCCTACTTGTGAAGAGTGCAGCACCTTTAATTCTAATGTGAAACAATGAAGAAATGGTGATTAATTTGGGGAATTTCTTGTGAAGTTACTTGGAGAAGTAGAGGAAATAGCTTCCAGGATGGTGGATCAAATCAGAGAATTTTATTTACAGTAAACCAAGTCATGTTATGACTCTGGTTGGTAAAGTTCCAGCATTAAATGGGAATCACACAGTGACACCCCAGCATTCTGTGCTGAAAGCTGTCTTTCCAGAGTTACCAGTGAGATTAAGCTGGGCAATGTCAGAAGTTGCCCAAAGCTGAAACATTATGAAGTCTGAAATGAGGGGAATATAGATATATGAATGACAATTGCTGTTAGTTTCTGCCTTGTTTTATAAACAGTTAATAAGCCATTAGTTGTCCATTAATAAAAGTGACATATGCTTTTATTTATGCTCAGTATGTTTTCTGTGACTCATGGAAGTCACATTTCTTTCTCAGAAATCAGAAGACAGAGTGCTTCTTTTGAAAGCTGTCTTTGCCTTGATCCTCTGTCCACTGAAATCTTCCTGAGCTGCAGATCAGGTCCTGCAGGACAAAGGGGAGATTAATACTATTCTGTAGCAGAAAGTGTTCCTGGCAGTTCCAGAGTGTCTACACTGTTGGTTAGGGGGGAGTCGGTATCGGGTTATGTAGAGTGGTCTAATTTTCCCACAAGGAGAGGTCACTGCCATGAAAAAGGATGAGCTCTGATGTCAGCATTGTTCTTTTGTGCACTGTTTTTGTATGCAATGGTAACATCATATGTCCACACAATCTCATTTTCAGACATCAACGAATGCAAAATGTTCCCCAGCCTTTGTACCCATGGAAAATGCAGAAATACCATTGGCAGTTTTAAGTGTAGATGTGACAGTGGATTTGCCCTCGATTCTGAAGAGAGGAACTGCACAGGTAAACTGCATGGATCTCTCTCTCATAGCTTTGAATTGAAAAGGAAAATGGAACTCCTTTGAAAATGCTGTGAATGTGTTTTGTCTTACAGATATCGATGAATGCCGCATCTCTCCTGATCTTTGTGGCCAAGGCATCTGTGTCAATACCCCTGGAGACTTTGAGTGTGAATGTTTTGAAGGCTATGAAAGTGGATTTATGATGATGAAAAACTGCATGGGTATGTTTTTATAGACCTTAGATGTGCAATATTATGCTATGTTCTAGTATGCTATGCATGGTTTATTTGGGGTTTTTTTTTTGAGATTTGTTTATGCTTGGATTTAGGTCTCATTTTGTGAGCCTTATTAAAGCTAACTTTAAATGTGAATTTGCTGCTTCTGCAAGTTGCCAAAGCATATATAAGCAAGGGACAGGATATAGGATGCTAAATTTATCCCCATTTTGCTAAGTGGGACACCACCCTGAACTTTGAAGAAGTTTAGAAGAACTAATTTAGAATTTAAATTCTAAAATTTAGAAGAAGCTTTTTTGAATTTATTTTCTTATTGTAACTGCGTTATGGTGCAAGGGATGACCGGCTCTGGGACAGGCTGCAGGGCTGACCAAGGCAGAGGGTGCTGTGGTGGCTGAGGGGCTGTGGTGAGGGCTGTGCTGGCCCTGCACTGATCTGCCTCCCTTTTCCCCACAGACATTGACGAGTGCCAGCGCAATCCCCTTCTCTGCCGAGGGGGCACCTGCATCAACACAGAGGGAAGTTTCCGCTGCGATTGCCCTCCAGGCCATCAGATATCACCAAATATCTCTGCATGTGTAGGTGAGACAAGCAGGCAAAATCCAGACTGTGCACAGCATTTTGCACCTCTGTTATGCTGTGCATTTACAGCGTTTGCTTTAGTGTCATTTTCAGGATGAAAATGTGTTCCTCTTTTTCTTTTGCAACAGACATTAACGAATGTGAGCTGAGCACCAACCTGTGCCGAAATGGGCGTTGTGTCAACCTGATTGGGAAGTACCAGTGTGCTTGCAACCCTGGGTACCAGTCCACACCAGACAAGCTGTACTGTATCGGTAAGGACAAAATCTATGTGGGATCTCTAGCAAACACAGAAGATAAAACACACAGAATTGTTTCAGTTTAGTAGATATATAAAGCAATTTTTAACCATGAATGAAAAAATCTATTACAGTTTGTCAAAACAGTATGCAAAATCTCCAAAACATGCACCTCCATTTTCGAAAGACATGAAAGGAGTTATGGCAGTGCTGCACTTAGCTGAGTAACAGATTAATTTCTCTCGTAAATCAATCATGATGCATAAAATCACATACTATTTTAAAAGTCCTAAGACTTCAGACTTTGATGATTAAGAGGGAGTAAATTGTTAGATTAGTTATATATTTAATTAAAAATCATCATTCCTGCTGGACCATGAAATAGAGTCATGTGGTTCAATTGCATACATTCTTTCTACTGTGCCATGGAAAAATCCACTGGCTTTCATTCTGCCAAGTAATTTTTTTACCTTGATCTTTACAAAAACTTTATTACCCCTCATGATTTCATGGTAACTCAGTGCTGTTTCTCTATGTAGAAGGAGAAGCACAGAAATATTTGTACATGCAGTCAGGTATCATCTCTTTCCATCCCTGGTTTGCCTGAATCCATCTCAGTGCCTGCCTGTGCAAACACTTGAATGTTAGTGTGCAAACATCAAGTGTAGATTCTGGATGGATGGTGTACTGGAAAGCTGATTCAAAGTGTGTCCTTGAAATGTGCTTTAAAGTAAAAGGTATTGTGTGTTTTAACTGTCATTTTCTCCTTTATAGATATTGATGAGTGCCAAATAATGAATGGTGGCTGTGAGGACTTCTGTACAAACTCGGAGGGCAGCTATGAATGTAGCTGTAAACAAGGCTTTGCACTCATGCCAGACCACAGGACATGCACTGGTAAGGGAGATTTTGGGAACTTTGTGCTTAAAGGGTTTATTTCAATAGTTTAAAAATGAACCTTCTTTATAAGGGTAAAGCTATTGTAAAAAATACACATTAGAAAAACAAAATAAATAGAAAGTGAAGTTCTTTTTCAAAGTAAATCTCTCCAAAATATCAGAATTAGTCAATTGCAGAAAGAAGTGCTTTGAAGGGAATTGGTTCTTGATAATTTCAGGAAGTGTATGAGTTGATTCTGATTTTAATAACAGAAATCTCTGTTTTTTTCAGTAGGAGATAAATTTTCCTCCTTAAGGTATTGTAGTAGATCCAAATCCAAAACAGATTGAAGACCATTAAAAAAAATATCATGAACAGAAGCCAAAATGCTGTGCATGTGTATTGTATGGTTATGCTGGAGAGAGGATAGACACAGATGCTAGGGAAGAAGCTGATTGTTCTGTTCTGTGGTTTTGTGGTATCTGCTCTTAAGCAAGCAAGAAAATCCCTATTTTTAATTCTTTCTTTAGTCAAGTGCATTTATGCTGCATTAATTCAGAGCTGAATGACTTGCAGAGAAATTGAAATCTGAATAGTATGAATCTTTCTTAGGAAACAGCTCTTTTGCACTCTTAAAAGGGTTTGTGAGAAAATTTTCAGAGCTTTCTTATGGCTGGGTGTTCTCCTTTGGGAATCTGGGAGTTATAATCCCAGGAAGTGAATTGTACTTGGTGATTTCCACATAGGTTACTGGAAAGATAATTCTACTTTACTTTTCTCTTACTTGCTTCACAGCCACTAGCCTGATGAGGCATGTGAATATTTGCCAGCTGTTTGCCAATTCCATCCAAGAGCTCCTTGAAGAGCATGAGACTTATAACAGGGTTAATCCCTTGGTTAATCTAGGTTAATCCTAGAATTGCCTTTATGGTTGAACAAATGGAGAGTTTTCTATACTGGATTATTAGAATGCTCACATTTAAAATTTGTAAATATTTATAGACCTTCAGCCAGTGTCTCAATTACCCTAAGGCCACTCACTACCATTCCAGAAGACAAAAGAGCCCTAAAGCACAGCAAAAGGTAGTTTTCCCCCATCAGAAAGATGTAAAGTAGCCAGCCTTCAGCAAGTATCAGACCCTCATTCAAAGAAAGAATTCAACTAGAAAAAGTGTAGATTTGATTGACCCTGAAAACCTAAAATATTTAGATTAGAAGTAGTTTGTTTTAGCTCAAGTTTCTAGAAAAGGCAAGCTTTTACAAAAACTTGCCCAAACATTGGTGTTTGGGGCATTTTTTCAATGCAAAAATAAAACCCGTTGATCGAAATTGTGCCTCAGCCAGAATCTAAACCCAGTGAGAGGTTTAGAGTGACATGAGAGGGAAGGGAGGAGGAGGGGAGCAGAGTCTCTGAGCCACTTTTCTGTTTTCATCTTCTTGATTTGACTCAGACCAAATGACCCAAATGTGCACTTGGACAGTCTTTGGGATCTCAAGTCTTCTGGCTAGGAACAGTTCTGTGTTTACTCCCCCTTACCCTTTGCCACCCAAACACATCTCTAAGCCCAAAACCAGAACAAATCATTTACAACATTTTCCTGCATATTAAACTAAAACTTTGGAATAGGAAACCATCCTCTTTCTGTCTCAAAGTCAAAATGCAAGCATCTGCCTTTGCTGCGGGGAGGGGATGGATTCTCTGTGGTTTGTCCACACATTAACCTGACCCTAAACACATCCATAGAAATTTGTAGTCAGATCTTACTTTAGTTGTGAGTTTCTACATATCTATTTTTACATATCCAGCCTTGACTCTGAAAAAAATCATTTCTTCAAAGACCAGCTGTAATAACTATTTCATTTTCATATTCTCCTCTAATAAGGACTTGAGTGCAATAGCCACAGATAAAAAGGTGCAAATAGCAGAAACACCAGACATCTTTGGATGTCAAGTCAAATCTAAGAAAATATCCAGAGATGTGAGGGGTCACCTTCACTACCCTATTAGTATTGAAAACACTGCTTCCTTCTCTTGAAAAGATGTTATTTACGTATGTAAACATCTGGTGAATCTTCAAAATCAACATACTAAAGTCTTGCCTCTGCCCAAACTAATGAGAATAAAAATAATTTGTGACACTTGCCTTTATGGCACTAAATGTCTGTTTTTACACTGTTAGATGTCTGTGCGTGGTACAAGATAAAATAGGACTGTGACCTTCAATTGTGAAACACCTATTTTACATTTTCAGTTTTCTCTGTGTGTGAACATGTCTTTTATCTTTAACATCACACAAAGCTGGAAGCCATCACAGAATATATTTCCTGATAATTGACCTGGTAAGAATGCTCTGCAGTTCAGTAGTAGGTCACGTTTCAATTGGTGAGGTTATGCATAAATAATCAGCTCAATTAGGAGGAACAACAGTTTCTTTGTCAGCTGATTTTCCCTCAACTGTGAAATCAGTACAGTGGCAGGTCCGTAAATAAAGTTCTTTATTTCTGTCATTATTATTCCCATTTCTAGAGCTTAAATTTGCATGTTAATTCAAATTCCATTCCAAATTAACATTTTCAGGCTATGTCCATGCCAACATTATTTGCTTGTTAAGATAAACAGGGACTGGTCAGCCTTCTTCCTTGCAGAAGTTGTGTATCCATACAAGCACTAGCTGCTAGAAATACAGCAGAATAATGAACAAAATATTTTAAGTTAATGTGAGTTCATTTTCTGCAGCTGCATAATTACTGCAATCCACAATAGACTGCTCTGATAATGAGTTACACCCTTTCTCTTGGAGAGGATTCCTGAATCTTGTCCTTTTTGTGCTGATTTTTTTCCCATGGTATCACTAGGCAGAGATCCTGATTTTTGCTCTTGCTGGTCTGTGTTGGTGCTGACACAGGAAGATTCTAGGAATTTTTACAAGGAACACCAGCATAACCCTTTCAGGGGCTCTGAAAGATTCCAGAACTTAGCATGGTTGCCTTAATATAATAAAGAATTTGCTTCTGCAACTTGACTCCAATCAGTGATGGCAATTTATCAATTGGAAAAACAATTATTCATCCTAGAGGATATAACTATATAACTGGCTTGGCCAGTCAGCTGAAATGCTAAATAAGACCGTAAAAATCTCTTAGTGAAATAAATGTATATACTGTAATTATTCCCATCATGAGTTCAATTGTTTCCAGTTTGTCACCACCCTTGAGATCTGTAGAGGTATTTTACATGTATTTTAGAGGTATTGTAGAGGTCTTTTTCATGGCTTTTTAAATATCTGTAAAGTTTGATATTTTTGTCACTGAATTTGACTTCAGAGCTTCCACTGATTTCAACAATGATGGATTGTGTCCAAGAGTGCCCAATTATATGTGGCCTCATGGTGTGACAAAGGTTCTGTTGGAGTTCTTTTCTCTGAAGGAGAAGTTGGTTCCTGTTCCTCCCACTTGAGTCAGAAGGGAATATTTTGCCACTGACTTTAGCTGGAGACAAGGAGCTTACTCATCAGGACAATTATGCAATGTACTGCTCAGTTATTTACAAGGGTTCAATCTTCACCATGTTTATCAGAGCATTAAACTGCTTACTTGCCATGATGATGATTCATTGCATTAGATAAAGGTAACAGATTTTAATCTGATTTTCCCCTTTAGATATTGATGAGTGTGAAGACAATCCTAACATCTGTGATGGAGGCCAGTGTACGAACATCCCAGGGGAATACAGGTGTCTCTGCTATGATGGATTCATGGCTTCTGAAGACATGAAGACTTGTATAGGTAAGTGAAAGTACACATATTCCAATCTACATTAAACATGGAAAAAAGATTTATTAGGGCACTCTTTCCAAGTAGACAGACAATGATATATGAAGAGTATTGCTCTTATCTCCTAATTTTGGTCACCTGACCACACAACCAGCCCTATTGCACAAATTAAAATGTAATCTTCTGTATATCCCTGTAGATTGGGGCACAAACATGATCTATAGCATTGTGTCCTTGGGTCCTCTTCCAGAGAGCTTTTTGTGCAGCTTAGATAAAAGAGTGCCTGCAGAAAGGAAGTGGATGATGCTGTGGAAAGGCAAGATAAATCACCAGTGCTGATTTAAACTTGTCCCTGAGACAGAACTATGTGGAAGTGTTGTACCTTGGTAGAACAGAGTCATGAAACAGATATCTCCAAAACCACATTTTCACATTTTAATTTAAAATCTTTTGAGAGATTTTAAATTTTGAGAGAAATATCTGACAAAACTAGACACTGTATGCATGCATATATAAATGTATACAGACACATATATGTAGAAATTTTCAATAATCATAGTCATTCTTTGGATAATGTACTGCACCTTAGTGTCTATTTTTAGGAAAAGCTGGCATTAAAGGTATGTTAATGCAGATGTGTAATATAACACTGTTACCCCAGATCTCAAAATGTATGCGTGTACAAGTATCTATAAGCAGCTTTTTCTTTGCATAGCTAGACCTATTTTTGTTTCAAAAGTCATATCTAAAGTGATTTTTCCAGTTACTTTCTAAGAATTTTATTTAATAAATACTAATTTGGGGTTTTTTTTAGATGTTAATGAGTGTGATCTGCATCCAAACATCTGTCTGAGTGGAACCTGTGAGAATACCAAAGGCTCCTTTATCTGTCACTGTGATATGGGATATTCAGGCAAGAAAGGCACAACTGGTTGCACAGGTAAGTTTTAAAGCTTAATTATTAATTTTTACTTAAACTCATGCATCTGCTTTTCTGGTGCTTAGAACCTCCTCTCACTGAGCTTCTTTTCACTTACTTGTGCTCTTATTTTACCTCTCATCCAAATTTGCTGAGCTTGTGTTCTGCTAAACTTGTGTGGTACAGCATTCAGCCTGATGCTGCTACTTCTGAAATGAGTGGAGCAGAGACTGGGATCAAAACTGGGCGTGTTACTGCACAGTTGTTCATCTGAGAGAACAGCAAATGCCATTCTCTGTAATTTGGCAAACTCCTGAGGACCTCAGTGCATTTGGATTAGTTAATTGTATACTATGCAAGCAAATAACAGGTACCTGTTCAAAATATTATTTGGCAAACACAGATGGCTTGAAATATATGCTAAAATATTTTTTCAGTTTTTGCAAAGTGTCGACAATACAGTTACACAACTACATTCTATCAGCTGAATCAGAATTTGCTTTATTTCATGTATTGCCAGCAAACAGAAATGAGATTCAAATATACAGGCTCTGAGGGCATGATATTAATAATCCAAGTCCTGGTGTCTCAAGCCAAGGTGTTGAAAGTCTTAGGCTTTGGCCAAATATGAATGCAAACATATGTTTAATACAATTTTTAATGTAGACTTAGGGTAAACACATTTCTGGCAATGTCATTGAGACACACTTTCATTCTTAGTCTGCCCTTATTGTACAGATGTAATAATATATATTTTTTAGTGCCCCAAACATATGAAGCTGGTTTTTTTACAGCTCTCACAGAAAAAACTGAGAGCTGGGGTTGTCTTTTGCATATTGGACTATGGATGAGTAATTGTGCATTAGTAACAGCTGCCTTTGACTTACACAGAAACTGATCTAAATCCAAGAAATCCCTAATTGTACTCTGTAGACCAACATTTCAGTGTTCTTTGTTTCTGTGCTAAATTATATGAAGATCTGCAGAACTCTAGACCTGAAACCCCTCACACTGCTCAGTTACACGTGGTGCAGCAGTGAGCTGAAGGCAAAAGACAGAGCAAGGTTGTGGAGGCAGGGGAGGAGTCTGAGGTATGGCTGCTGGAGAATTGCCTGGGAATAGCCACCATTCTGGCATCACGTGATTCAAAGTAGTGGCAAATGTCCCAAGCAATTTTTTTTTTTTTTTGTTAAAGGAGAGGCCAGGAAATCCCTCTGTCCTGGTCCCAGCCAAGCCCTGGCCTGTGGATGGACACTGTCTGTCATGAGGGCTCTTCCTACCTCCTTACACATGTTTAAATTTTCCTACTGCTTTTATCTGCATGCCAGTATTTCAGAGAGGATGGCAGTCACCAGGAAAAGCAGCAGAACACCTTAATTCCAGCAGATACTCTAGAGGGGCTCAGTAATTTGATAAAAGGTGAAGTATCAGTTATGCTGATACAGCCGAGATGGCACCATACTCAAATAATAATTTTTTTATTATTATTTAAATAAGAAAGCAGGAAGCAGAGCAGGAAACTTCTAGATTGGTTTCATTATGAAAAAAATTGTGGATACAGATCCCATAGTGACTACATTTGGCACGTTCTCACATTCTGGTTTTTAAAATGTCTGATTTACTGCTGGAGAACTTTGAATTCCCCGTTTCTTGTTTGCACAGTATTAGAGCAGAGTTGAAGTTCCCAGGCTCAGGTAGTGCAGACTGTGAGAGCATCCTTCAGTACTTCTTCTGGAAGGACCTTGACAACAGCACCTTAACCCCAGAATTCACTTCTTATCTGACAGATCAAAAGCATCCACAGTTTTTAGGAATTCCCATGGAAAAAAAACTTACAAAAAATGTGTCCAGCACTCTGAATGGGAGATCCTCTGTTTCACGAGAACAGCTAAATCATGTCCTTTGGGTTCCATTCCAGTTTTGTCTAAATATTTCAGCTCCCTTGTCATTACTGAGTGTTTCCATTTTAACAAATAAACTTGTTTTTTTCGCCCCAATCATTTAACAGTATTCAGAATCCACCCACTGACTTACATTCCCATCCCACACAGATGTTAGTTCCCCTAGTTCTCCCCTCTCCTTGGTTCTCAGTAAGAATGTGGACAGAGTTTAGTAACAAAAATACGATTTTTAAAATACTACACAAAAATACAGGTTGTAGATGTAGCTTTGCAACATCAAGTGCTGTGAATGGTTTAATTTCCATTCACAAGGCAAACTGTGAAAATACTGGCTTACAGCAGTTCATTTTAGATTTTCCTAGGAAGGCAATGGTATACAGCCACTAGAGAGTGCTGCTTTTCCCCTACCCCATTTCCAGATCACCCAGCTTTATGACAAATACCTTGTTTCTGCTTTTTCTGTCAATAAAGTGTACATGTGCAGAAATGAAATCCTGCTTTGGCACTTGCATTTGTATTTTGTGATTCATCACCACTCTGAATTACTGCCTGTAAATCTGCAATATTTCACTGTCGATGTAGAGCCTTAAACTTGCTCTGCTATTTTCACAGAGAAAAAATTCTTCTCTGACTCCCATCCATGCTGGCAGTTATGGGTGTGTGCACAGCCCTCCTGGTGGTTCCTGGTGGAGAGGGGCTTGCACAAGTTTAGGGTGCTCTTCACAGAGTCAAACTGAAAGAGCTGAGCTTGGGCAGTAACTGCCCAACTTGGACAACAGATCAAAAATAAATATGTTACAAGTCAGCTGGATTTCTGCACAGCAGGCTCGGGGATTAGAAGGCTGAGACCAGGAAAGCTCTGGCTCCAGTGCTGTTGCCGTGTGGAGGAAGGCTAGTGGAAGGTGTTCAGCTGCAGCCTTGGTGTGGGCTGTGAGCTGGAGGGTTTGTGTGGAATGTCTCCAGTGATGACGGTGTCAGTGGACAGGGGAGGGGTGAGTGCACACTGCATGCCTGCATGGCTGACAGGAACTTGGTTCTAGAGAGGTCAGACATCTGATACAGAAAAAGGTGGAGGTGAGCCTGTCATTTGCCCTCAGAAACAGAGCCATAATATTTTGTGACTTGTATAATGTGCTCTCCTCTCCATTATTAATGGCTTCTGGCCATTAATAATACATTGTGTTTCAGGCTTTTTGGCTCAAAACAGTTCTGGTACCAGTGAAGCATATGTTTGCCATCATGAATCTGGGAGCTGGCTGTGTCAGGCCAAATACCAGCAGATAATGATAATGAGATGCTGCCCACCAAAGGGGGCGTTACAGGAGGAGTGTGCTGGCAATAGGCGTCTGTCCAGCAATAACACGCTGTGCCTCAGTGTGCTGATGATGTAAGGATGGATAGCAGGCAAGAGCTGAATTGTCCCATGTGCAACTCCAAGAGTACAGTATGCTGAATAAAATCTGAGAGTGATTCCAAAAGAGAAGACAATTTTACATCTAGGAAGATCAGAATAGGGGAATTTTTCCATATATTTTTCTACTTGTATGAGCGCCAAGTTGAAATTCAGAGTCTTTTCCCTCTGAAAAGCCTTCGTTTTTCCTACCTGATTACATGGGCAGCAACCCAGGAGCAGGAAATGCCTTGTGACTTCCTCCAGACGACTGGCCCTTGGGGAACTGGACCCAGGCTCGAAATGCCAGGGAAACGTCAGTGCGATAAAATGCACAGATACGCAGAGACTGCCAAAAAAATGTAAAAGTCAGAAAATGCTTAAGGGATTTGCATAATTCCTGACAAACAGTACTGATTTATAGGTGGAGTCTGAATTAAATTTACTGTTTGCTAAGCGTCCTTTTAGACCACTGAAGCCCAATGAAACCTAACAGAAAACGGAACACAGAGTGCCTAGAGGATTTCATGCCCAGGGATGAACACGTGAATTTTCTTCAGTTCATGTACACTGTCCTTCTGTTCAAATGCAAAGGAATGTTTCTAGAGTACAGGTGTGGGAACAGCAGCTTGTTCCTATGCTCCTCTCTGGCCAGCTTCAGTGATCCACTTCCCCACTGGGGAAGATGTGTTATGCAGATATTGGCTAGCACTTTCTTTCCTTTAGTTGCCACATTTTGCAAGCATATGCAAAGGGTAACAGGTATATATGATGTGTATTTTTGCTGCACACACATTGAGAGCCCTAAAAAGTTGTGCCACTGTGATTAAGGGAGAGACACTTTATTAATTGCTAAAGACTTGAGAGCAAAAATATTTGTCCAAAGAAGAGAACTGAATGAGCCAACAAAATAGGGTGACTGACAGGTTTTTTTCCCCTGGAGTGCTTAGGATTTTTATGATGTCAGACCTACATATTATTTATCATGCGTATTCTCATCTGCTGAAGGCACACAACTCTCAGTATAAATGGGAGTTGTGCAATTGCAAAGCTGAGAACATGTGTGCAGCAGCACTGGGGCACAGTGGGACTGGCTGAGGATGCAGTGTCAGTCTCTGACTGGAATGTCTTTATTTTCCTTGGCTTGTCACAGACTCATGCTGGAGGCAGAAGGAGCAGTTGATATAAATCAGTGACTCACTCCTTTACTCTTCAGTGAAAATCCCCATGAAGTCAGTGGGAATAGGCCATCATTGTGTGAAACCCTGACTTCAGTAGTGTCCTCGTGGGTGCTCTTTGGGTCATGATACCTTTACTCAGACCGAGTAATGCCTTTGTCTTCAGACAATTAAATGAGTATAGTACTGTTTGTACTGCCATGCAGACAGAACAAGCTGGACTCGTGCTTTTATTAAAGATATTGAGTTAATTTTTCCGCTACAGAGCTCAACCTCTCCTTTCTGTTTCATTCTGTGAAGCCATAATTCAATACTTATGGCAACATAAATCCATACTAAGCTCCAGTATAAGCTGGCATAAATTCCACCGATTTCAGTGCACTGTATACACAGGACCATTTTTGGTCTGAGATCTCTTTTGCCTTGGAAATAATTGCAGTGCAATAAATGTAGACTTACAACTCAGCTGTGCAATGAAAGGGGAGAATAGGGATTATAGCAAAACAACATCTGAGTTAAAGACAGGGGAAAAGAAGGAAAATCTAGGATGAAGCCAGTGATGGTATTTTTTTTATATGCCTCAATCAGCTTTCATTTAAGTCTCTGAAAAACCTTCCCATGCATCATGGAAATAAGCCCTGCAATGTCCCTTTAAAGGTAGGTGGTATTAGAGAATACAATTTGCATTCCCTATTTGATCTTTACCCAGGCAAAAAAGTATTGAAGTCTATTGAAAATTTTTCCTGGAGAAAAGCATTTTTTTTTTTAATTCAAAGCAAGTGGAATGACATTTCAGTAGCTGATGCCTGAGAAAATTGATCCCATTATAAATACCTGTATTTGGATATAGATTTATACTTGCAGCTTTCATCCCAAAGAAGATTCTAAGTTTTTTAGAGTGTGTGTCGAACAGCTGATGGGGAGCAAGTGTCCACTGCAAAGGCCCCAGTGCTGTGGTGCTGCTGTTCCACTGGGAGGTGGTAGGGGGTTCTCAGGTGCAATGTGTCAATGGGTCAGTGGGTGGGGAGATGGAGCCCACAGTCACTTTATGGAGAGTGGAAAATTTGGCTTAGGTTTTCTTAAATTTGAGCCTGACCATGACTTCATTGTGGTGTAGCTGTTGCATGCAAGTTTCTGTTTATGTTTGCTGGTGGTTTAAAAAAATTCTTGGCAGAAACCTCTCTACTTGTGATGGGTTTTTATTTTTGTGGTGTTTTGTTGTGCTCTGCAGGGTATAGGGAAACTTGTGATTGTATGTTTGAAAGCATCAAATAATCAAATACAGTGGAGTTTTAATGTGAGCAGTAGTTTAACAGTTTGGAGTTTAAAATCATGTAAAGGTTAAAATATAGAGTGTTTGCCTCAGATTTTTTATGTCAGTGTATACTGTAGCTGACCTCTCTAAATTCCTTCCAGTCTTTCCCCAAGCCAAAATGAGCTGCTTTTTTTTCAGGCCACCCTTAAGATTTTTTGACAGACGGGAGTTTCCTGTTTAGGGTGATGTTATCTTCATATGAGTTTCTGCACATGCTAAAGGCAACACTGCTCTGAGATTACTTACTCCTGACCCTTTTTTTAGGTTTTAAAAAGTAAGTGTCTATTTGCATGTTTTCAGGCCTGTTGGTGGCCTGAATTCATTAAATTCATTAATGGTAGATTCCAGCTGCCAGATTTAGATTCATATCTCGATGTCAGAATTCAGATTATGGCAATGCTTTTGTCTGGGGTTTTGAGTCAAAGCAATGCCTCGCTTAGAAAGAGACTCAGAAAAGTAAGATTGGATTAAATTCAACTTCCAATAGATTTAAAAGCTTCAAAAAAATTAAAGGCCAATCCACCAAAACCAACCAAACAAAAAAAACCCAACAAAACAAACCCAAATGAACAAAACAAACCCCAAAAACCAAATAATAATAAAAAAAAACCCAGAATCTCAACAACAACAAAAAAAATCCAAGCAAGCACAACACTCACCAAACCCCCTGTTCCTCCCAACCAGCAGTTGGTTTGGGTCCTTTCTGGCCTTGAGTATTTAAGACGTTGTCTGCTTCTTGAAGTCATGTGTTGCCTTTGTGAAAAGGCAAAATATGTATACAAGACATAGTAAAGGACACAGCCTTTTGTCTATAGAAGTGTGGGCAGAAAAACCTAAGAAGGTGTTGTAAAGGAAGTGGATAAATATTTTCACACTTTCTGCATTAGCTCTACAACCTCACCTTCTTTAAAGAGCTACTTGTTTTTAGGTAAAATCATAGGAAATTCAAGTCTGTGATTTTGGGGCTGAAAATCCCAAAGGTTGTTACATATTTGACGGCCGATGCCTTTTCTTGATCATCTTCATGGGAAGGATGTGAGCTGGGTTTTTGTCTGTGGAATCACGTAGAGTTGTGAGCTTGTTTTCCCTTTCCATCAGCTGTTTTACAGAGCGAGATGATTTGGCTTACAGCAACATCAAAGACACCTGGAAGAGCCAAAAAAATGGGAATCAGTTTTAAGTGGTTTGATGTGAACTCTATGTAAGCTACATCCTGCATGGAAGTAAAGTGCAGTTTGATAGCTCAGTTACAGAAAATACTGTAAAATCCAAAGCGCAGATAGGCAAGAAAATTCCTGCCAGTTTTGTTTGTTACCAGTAGTAATTTGTGAAAACCTTGCAGTTTAGTTTATACATTCTCCAACTACTTATATGGAGCATTAATAAAGTCTTGTGAGAAGGAAGAATGGAATTTAATTTGGGTTTTGCAGTCTATACATTTTGACATTGCCACAGAATGCCCAAAAATGAAAATAAGGTGAAAATAGCAAGTGCTGAAATAGAACGTGCTGCTATGACCATGTATGTTGAGGACTGGATGACTTGCTGCCCGGTGTCTCCAAGGATGCTGATTTCTTCCCACTGTGTTAGGTTTCCTGAGTTCCTGATAAGCTCCTGCCTGACGAGCTCCTCAGCTGTGTGGGTAACACAGGGTACAGCCTGTCCCCCACCTTGCACACAGCTCTGGCCAGAGAGAAGCTGCCCCATTCCCTACCTGGGGACAATCCCAGGGGCAGCTGGCTGGCGCTGCCTGGCCGGTGCTCATCAGCATCCCTGCAGATACTGGGGCTGTGGGAGTGCTGCATTCCGGGAGTCCCTGGGCAGCAGAGTTTCCTCTGAGACTTTTTAGCAATCTCTGCAATGTGGAGCCACCAGTGTAGTCCCTCTCTGCAGACTCTGCCCCTCTCTGCAGGATGGGCACTCTGGGAGGATGTCTTCTGAGTTCCTGATTTCCTTCTTGAATATAGACTTTGGAGTGAACTGCAGCAGCAATGCTTTATGTGCCTGTCAGAAGAACAGGTAGTGAGGAAGCACGTCTGAAATATCCTATGTGCCTCTTGGCTTTGCTTTGCTTCTCTTTGTTGTGATTTTGCCTTCAGGTTCCTTTCTAAATGTCACGTTGTAAAGAAATGCAGGCTTGCTTTCATGTTCACATTGCCTTTCTTGAGAAATTCTAGTGTCAGTTATGTGGATATGACAAAGTGTGTTCCATGAGCTCCTCAAACCTCTCTGTTTACAGATATCAATGAGTGTGAAATTGGAGCCCACAACTGCGACAGACATGCCATATGTACAAACACAGCAGGAAGCTTCAAATGTAGCTGCAGCCCTGGCTGGATTGGAAATGGTATCAAGTGCACAGGTGAGGGTCTTACACATTTGTATTTATTTGTAAGGCCAGACACAATGGGATTCTAGCAATTCTGAAAAAACAATAACACACCTATAAAAGGAGAAGGCAAATGGTTTTTGAACTTGTTAGGCTGATTTGACATGACCTGTTGGAGGACAAATTCTCCACCATGGTAACTGTGAAATCAGCATTATCTCATGTTTGGCCTGTGAAAGGAGAACAGACTGGACTATGGAGAGAGATGCTTTGTGCTTGAGGGCAGCTGATGGGAGACAGTGAGGGGTGGTGATGCTCCCTGTGAAAACAAAGTACAGGCCTTAGTGCTGAGTGCCCTGGAGCTTCCTCAGTCACAGTTGCCCTTCTTTGATGGGCTGCAAATAAGCTGTACCTCACTTTTTCAGTCAGATGGCCACACGTATGTGTGGGTTTTATTATGGAAGTTTATTTAAAGTAGAGCTTCTGTGTACCATACACTACTGAATGTTTGTATTTATGTGTAGTTTTTCAACTAATATTTTGTTTGTGTTTTCCCCCCCTTTTTTACTATTTTAAAGATCTGGATGAGTGCTCCAATGGAACCCACATGTGCAGCCCACATGCTGACTGCAAGAATACGATGGGCTCTTACCGCTGCCTGTGTAAAGAAGGTTACACTGGGGATGGTTTCACTTGTACAGGTAAGCTCTCTGAGGAGGGCAAAGGATGAGCTCCAGTGGTGCCATGCAACCTAAGTTAGTCTGTGCTCCAATACACAAACCCAGCTTTTAAACATTTGAAATTTTCATTAATATGTCATCATTGATTGTCTTCTTCACCTAGGTTGCTATAGCTTAAAATAAATATTGTATATTATACATGGTCTAAATCAATCACTTTTTTTTCCCTAGATAAAATGCAATTTTTCACTGAGCTTTTCTTGTTACTTGAAGTGAGTGGCAAAATTTTTAAAACAATGCTTGATTATGTAATTTGGCTAGTTAGTAAAAAACTAGTCCATTTGCTACTCACCTTAATACTTAAATAATAGGGCATATGCATCAAAATTACTTCACAAAATTGCCTAAAAATTCCCACAAGTGAATGTGTGATGTCTGTCTCCTTTACTCCACCATGCTGAGAGCTGGTGTCAGGATGCAGTGCTGGCATGTACAATGAAGGAAGTAGCTGCTTCTGAAACCTCATTTTATAAAGTGTAAATGAGATTGTAAAACTTTGCTAGAGAGATGTTTCCCACCCACACTTTGGTCTTTGCTTTGAGGAGCAGATCAGCTCCTGTGTGCTTAGTCATGAGGAGCCTGCTCCTGCGCTGAGGATCACGGTGTGCCTGGGGATGCGCTGGAGCAGAGCCATGAGACAGAGCCGGGCCAGGCTTTCAGCTGGGGCACATCAGCAGCACTGCCAGCTACAGCAGGATTTCAGAGCATCTGAGAATCTGGATTATCAGGTTTAAGGCTGAATTTGAGTAATTCCAATTTTTAAGCAGACCTTGGAATTCTGTTCAATTCTCTTAGTATAATTTAATCTTAAATCTGATTCAGCTTTGTCCATGGCCTTCCTAACCCAGTGCTCTTTGTTGATTTCCTGTGTGATGATTTCCAGGAGTCTGTAAGCTACGTCCTTCAGATGGAGTGCTTACAGAATTTCTGCATCCAGTAGAACTTTTTTTTTATTTGGATACCTTATTGTTTGTGAATTCAAGAGGTGTCTCAGACTCAAACTAGAGCACTCAGATGTTCTATAAGCCCTCTGCCAAAGTGTGCAGCATTCCCCCTGGTAGGTGATTTTTGATTTACCAGCCATGGACTTTTCAAAACTCACACTGCCAGCCAGGCTCTGTTGCAATAAGGAGGTGTTTTTGTGATGTGTAACGTTTCAGCTAGAGAGTAAGGGCCATGATCTATCTGAAGGTGAGTGGAGTCAGTAGCAAGGCTGTTTTTCTCATCAGCTGTTAACCTGCAGTTTAGTTTTGATGAAGTTCTTTCTGTGCCACTTATAGTCAGTGTTTTGAAGTTTGGCATGGAGAACTGCCCATTACCATATGTTTGCTCACTGCATAGTAAACCTCTTCTTTTTTTTCCCAATTACTGCCTCTAGACTGTGCTGTAATAGAAACAATAACTATAATAAATTTCACGTGCTCGTTCTAAGTCTAAATATGACCCTGTGACTGCCTCCCATTGTTATTAACTGGAGCTACTCTAAGAGTCTGTGCATTTAATTTTCATTTTGATTTGAAACTGTATTTGCAACATGTCAGGAATATACAGAGCTGTTACATGTAGTAACCTCTGCACATAATTAGATTGCAGTTTCTTCTGCACGTGTTTAGATAAAATGGAATAATTAAAATGCTTGGAACACTGAATGCTTCAGCTCAATTGTTGGTAGAAAAACCATCTTTACTGCTAACTTGCAATATTCCTTCCTTTTACAGACCTTGATGAATGCTCAGAAAACTTGAATCTCTGTGAAAATGGGCAGTGCCTCAATGCCCCTGGAGGGTATCGCTGTGAATGTGATATGGGATTTTTGCCAAGTGTAGATGGGAAATCATGTGAAGGTAATTCTTTGTAAGCTTTAAACAACACTCAACAGATTCTGCCTTAATAGTATTTTATGTTCCAATTTTTTACAATTGTTTGCTGTTGTGGTTGTACTGAGAACTGCATGAAATTTTTCAATAGTATTTGCTTTTTCTGCACTTCATACATTTATTATGGACCTCTAGATGTTCATCTACCTGCTGTATATAAAGAGAACAGCTGTTCAAAGCCTGTCTTATATTATTTTGGCGTCCTATTGGTGATCCAAATGGCACTGATAGCTGCCATTTCTTCTTGATCACTGATGTCCAGTTCTCCATTTTATTTAAAACAATTAAACAGAAAAGTTGTTACTTCACGTTGGTGTGTATGAAGCTGAAAACAGTGATCTGGTAGCCAATACAATGCACGGGCTTTGAAGGCTTCTGTGAGGTGCAGAATCAGAGTGTGAAGCCTTGCAGAAAGTCTATATGACCACACAGAAAAGAAATACCCTTTATGACTATTTGTTCAGTTTCAAAAGTGAGCTGTCAGTTAACAGTTCTCGAATTGTTCATAAGAACTTTGCCTTGCAAAGATTCAAGACAATCAAATAATAAACATGTTACCAACATGACTAAGGTCATATGTTTGCTTTGAACATTTGAAATCCTCATTTGATTAACACTAATCAGTTAAGTCGGTCAAGAAGACTCAGCCTTATCATCTGACATAGTATATAACTCATACCAACTGGAATTTAATGGAGTTTATAAGTACATCACTTTAAAAAGGATTTTTCCCCTTGTAAAGTGTTCTGTGTATTTTTTAGACATCTACCAAGTGAAATAATTTGAGAGTGAGTTTTTCTTTAAGTGAAACCAATATTAGGTTTCATAATGTTTCATGAAACAATTTACTTTCAAACCTTTTAGCTAACTTTAAATAGCTTTTTTAGAGGCTAGCTCCCGTTGCTAAAACAGAACTTGCCTTCATGTCTCAGACATGTACACTAAGTGCAGTATTTTAAGGTCCTTTGTAAACACACTTTTTTATTGTATCAAATTAGTTGTTCTTTGTGCAGTGCATGTGGAATTCAGTAAATACTGATTCAACTTGGTGATTTGGAGAAAAGGCACAAAAGTGTCTGCTTGCCAAACTTTACATCTGTCAAATGCAGAAGCCCAAAGGTGAACTTCAGGTTCATCTTTCACAAGCTCTTCTCTTCTTGGTGTCCAGCTTTCTGCAGATGACTGCTGATTTACAATAAAATTCGTTTTATTAAGGCATGTCTACTGCTATGTTTAATATTGCTACTTGTCAGATTAGCCCACTAATAAGCTAGGATAGTTTCTGGCATAGCTTCCGGAGAGATTGGAAGGAACCTTTTTCCAAAAAAAATCATTATAAGATTAGATTCCTTAGGCTCCAACATAAATCTTCCATGTTGCATTTTCTTGTCATACACGGTGTGCAGAAGCTGTTGTCTTCCAGATCGATGCTGCTGAAAATGTTTGCAGTTCTCTATGTTTCAAGAAGATAAGGAAACCTCTCATTTTTCCCCTCTTGTTCCTTAATCAGATATTGATGAGTGCTCACTTCCTAACATCTGTGTCTACGGTACTTGCCATAACCTCCCGGGACTCTTCCGATGTGAGTGTGAGGTGGGCTACGAGTTGGACAGAAGTGGTGGTAACTGCACAGGTAAAACTTGGAACAGTTTTTTAATCTGTCAGTGCCACAGTCAGCTCCTTAGGAAATTATTTTAAGAAGCTGTACAAATCAGACTGGATATAGGAAAATACAGACTTCCCTACTGTATAACACAGGAATCTTCATACCTTTTTTAGTTTCCTCTTTACTGTTCTTTGGTCACCTCTGATATCCCCTTAAGAAGGGGAAAAACAGTTCAGAGAGAGCCCCTCTGGCAGAGATGTATAATGCCTTGTATAGTACTGGATGGTGAGCTATGGCCTTGTCTTGTATTTTTCCCTTAAGTATTTTTTTAGTACTTTATGTGAATCTTGTTCATAGATTGATTTTTTCAGGAAAAATGCGTTTTTTTCTTTTTCCTATGAAATGATGAATTCATCTCAGACTACTGTTCCTCTAAAATGCCTCTTTATTTTTTAGAGCTTTCTGGAGACCAGTATCTCATAGCTAATGGATTTATAATGGTCAGCATATGGTACCTGATATATCAATAGGTTTTAATGTCCTTGAGTATTTGCTTACCATGTGCTGTTTTTTTTCTTGCAGATGTTAATGAATGTGCAGATCCCACAACCTGCATCAGTGGCACTTGTATCAACACTGCTGGTAGTTACACCTGTGAGTGCCCTCCTGATTTTGAGCTGAATCCCACCGGGGTTGGATGCGTTGGTAAGAGACCACTCCCTGTGCTGTTTACAAGTGAAGTTCACAGAGGGGCTGCAGGCCTGACTGCTTAGGAGTAAAGTCCCAGGTCATGGGAAAGGGCTTGATCAGGCTCTTCAGTTCCCATCCCACTGCCCCTGGCTTAGAAGCCGTGACAGGGCAGCAGGAGCATGTCTGGAGTTGATGCAGCATGCCAGCAGTGCCCTGCTGCCAGAACCAATCCCTTGGGGCTTGTTAGAGCTGTCCACAGTTTACAGCAAGCAGGAGACAATTTTAAAATTCAACAAACTTAAATCCACATCCAACTGGCCCCAAGATGGCAGGCAAATGAAGTTGTGGCATGAAGCCACCCATGCTCTTGGAGCACTGAGTGCACTTGGCTAGATGCAGCTTCATGACCAATGGAAATGTTCTTGTATTAGGCTCCAATTGCTTAGTAATCCTAATATTTTTTTTGGTTTTGTTTGTTTAAGAGGGTGCAGGGATGATTCTCAAATTTTAATGTGCTTGAAATTCCTAACATTTAGTAGATGCTTTCCTGCTTGTAAACTTCGAGTAGAGGAGAAAGCAGTGGATATCTGGACCTGGAAAGATGTACAAATGTGAGGGAAAATGTGAGTGAAAATGAGAAAAAGCCTGGCTGACCTGCCCTTGGACTTGATGAATAAATTTCCTACTTTGTGAAAAGTCCAAAAAAGCCAAGGAACAGGGCACTAACAACTGACCTAAGTGGGAAATGCTGGGCCCCCCTGGGCAACACAACTTGCTTTGGTGTCCTGCAAGAAATGGGAGCCATCTGCAGGTATCCCTCACCCTGAGAGGATGTGCTGTGCTTTGCTCTCTCCTAAGACGTGTTTGCCATTTTGTGCATTGTGAATAGATACACGATCTGGCAACTGTTACCTGGACATCAAAACTCGGGGAGACAACGGTGGCACCTTCTGCAGCAATGAGATTGGAGTGGGTGTCTCCAAGGCCTCGTGTTGCTGCTCCCTGGGCAAAGCCTGGGGAGTTCCCTGTGAGCACTGCCCGCCCGTGAACACAAGTGAGTCTGCATTTCCTGGCTTAAACACAGCAGTGTGTTTGGTGGGTTTTTTCCTAATTTAGCCAGGTAGCTCAAATACTGGTGGTGTGCGTTTATTGTGGACATGTAAGGGACAGGCTTCCACTAGTAAAGACTAACTTTACTAGTCTTTCAGAAAGATTATTTTGTCAGAATATTATTATCTCTTCTGAGCAAGTTTGCTGTTACACTGAAAACTACCTTATGAAATGGAATAACAGATGATGTTACAGAGTAAAACCTAACATCTCTAGCAGGTTAGCTTGCAAATTTACATTTAAATTTTCTGTAATAATCTGATCTACTTTCATAAACAGTTATGCTGAAAATGTGTCTACTGTGATATGCTCATAAATCTGTTTTGTTTTCAGCTGAATATAAGGTTCTTTGCCCTGGAGGAGAAGGATTCCGACCAAACCCTATTACAGTTATATTAGAAGGTAATGTTTGCAATTTCCTGTATTTACATGTCTGAAATTGTGGAACTCTGTAGTGAGGGTCTTTTTTTTTTTTTTCATCAAAAACATTAATGAAATGTTTATGTGTTTGTTTGGACAGATATTGATGAATGTCAAGAACTGCCTGGACTTTGCCAAGGAGGAAAATGTATTAACACATTTGGTAGCTTCCAGTGTCAGTGTCCATCAGGGTACTACTTAAATGAAGAGACACGAGTGTGTGATGGTATGGAGCTTTCACTTAACTAGTCCTCTGCTTTACTCTTTGGGAACAATAACAGATCAATATATAGAGAATTAATCTTTCCTTGAAAAGGAACATAACCAGACTAAGCAGTCTAAAGCTCTGGGGTGGGAAAATTGAACAAGTTGAAATCTTGCATTAAGAATGTGAAAATTCCTTCTTGACTATGTTGAAATATATGCAAGTTTAAAAAAAAAATCATATTTTGATCTAAACCTGAAAACCCAACAATTTTTTTCTATAAGTAAAACATAATTTGCTAACTGGCTATAAAAAATAGCTGTTAGGTAATGGGCAATGAATAAGCAGTCAGATAAAAGAGCAAACTTTCCCCATGAATCTGATTGGTGTGTCCATGTATTTTTCCACTGCTTTTTCACTCTTGCTTATCCAATGGTTAACTGAAAATATTGGTTGTACTGCAAAACATTTTCCTTTCCCCATAGCACAGTACTCAAAGTGTACTGGATATAAAACTTTAAGCAACCCATCAAATTCTAAAATTTCCTATTGTCCAGGCTGTCTTTGGTCTTCCAGATTGTTAATAATGTTAATGTAGTGCCTATGAGGTGCAAAACACTGCAGAAATACAAAACATTCAGGCCCTAAATCAAGGCTGAACCAAAGTGCTTCATGTGCTTCATCCACATTATGCTTATGTAGCCCGACATTCTGAGTGGTGTGTCAAAGATACTCTAAAATTTTACAGCTGGGGAAACATTTTTAACTTTTGGAAACTGAAGTGTTTTGGAGATAGTGTTGTGTTAGTTTTGGTTAGATTTTTTTAAACAAAACTTAATCTTTTGGTGAAGTAAATATGACATGTTGGGAAAGTGGCCCACTATCTCCAGTCAGGCAATGCTCAGTCAGAACTCCACAGGGAACCACTTTGGTTCTTTTCCAGACCAAAGAATCCAGAATGGAGGAGATCCTCAAATATTATTTTTGTGCAACAGATGCAAAAGCCAAATTGCTGTTTCTGAGCTATCCAGACATATCAGGGTTCCCATCTTTGTGTCACAGCTGGGCCTTCTGTGGTCACCTGTGCTGCCATTTCCTTCCCCGTGTGGCTTCACTCCACTGTGACCTTCCTCAGGACTCCTTCCTACCTCAGGCATTATTGAGACCTTTTTGTTCTCAGAAGCACAGCAAGAGAGCTTCTGTGGCCACTCACTCACTGCCCGTTTGTTCTCTTCTAGATGTGAATGAGTGTGAGACACCCGGCATTTGTGGGCCTGGCACGTGTTACAATACTGTAGGGAACTACACCTGCATCTGCCCTCCTGATTACATGCAAGTCAATGGAGGAAACAACTGCATGGGTATGTGCTGGGGTTTCTTCAAAGCTCTATCTCAGTGCATTGGGCCAGGGAGATCATCTTCCCTAAGAGTTGCCTACTGCCTTGGCCTGAGGTTTTCTTCATTTCCACAGATATGAGAAGAAGTCTGTGTTACAGAAATTACTATCCTGACAATCAAACCTGTGATGGTGAGCTGCTCTTCAATATGACCAAGAAGATGTGCTGCTGTTCCTACAACATTGGACGTGCATGGAACAAGCCTTGTGAACAGTGTCCTATCCCGAGCACAGGTACATTTTTGCATTGCAAAGCTATCTGAAGGCTGTGGGAACATCATAATTACTATTTGTGAGTGTAACACTATTAGAGGTGCTGTATCTTTTTGTGCTCTTGTGTGTCTGAAATGAAGGGATTAGTTGTGTCTTTGTCCTGGAGATGGTCAGCCTTAGTCACGATGAAGGCATATGTGGAGTGGTTTGTGTTCTTGGTGCTGGTTTGTGTCTACCTTGTGCCAGTTTCACTGTCTCAGATTCCATGTCTGTGTTGATTAATCCATCTCTTTGCAAGTGCTTGTTGATCCAGGGTTGAGGCACTGACCAAGATTTTCTTGGTATTGCTCCAGCAAATACGGGATCTGGTCTGCTTTGTCTCGATTGCTGTTTCCATGAAGGGCCTTTGTGGCAGCCATGGGCTTACAGAGAAACCTTGCTGTGCTCTGAGAATGATCTGTGTTGAGCCAAGTGTAAGGTGTGGGAGTGTCTTGGCCAATTGTACCTGACTCTTCCACACTGGGTAAGACTGCAGGACATCCCACTCTGTTTTGAGGTGGTTTGCCTCCAGAACAACTCCTGGACACTTGATTAACTTCCAGCTTGTGGTTCAGGTTTTTAAGAGTCGGATCTGAAATTGTATGTAATGCAAAGGGATAGGCATAAGCAGAGCAAAATAAGCAAGTGATCCCAACTGGTTGAGAACCCAAGGGAACTCATGTGACGAGTTTGGGAAAGGGGCTGCCTACCTCTGTGTGCCCTGCAGGTGCGGAAAGAGTAAAAGAACTTTCTTGGCCAGAGCATATGATGAATTTTTGACTGTTGATTAATTCCAAATGCTTTAATCACTGCTTTGCTTTCCTGTTGCAGATGAATTCTCCACACTCTGTGGAAGTCAAAGGCCTGGCTTCTTCATTGACATTTATACAGGATTACCAGTTGGTGAGCTGTAATTTATGTTTTGAACTAAATTCCATGCTACCTCTGCCCAGGGACGAGGGGAGGTTTGTTTTCCCAGATTTTTTTTTTCATGGGAGGAATAACAATTAAACAGTGTAATGGAGTTCAGCCCTCTGTTTAAGTCCAACCTAAGTGCAAACTTTCTGCCTGGCTACTCCTAGCTGGCAGCAGTGACAGCTGCTTGTAATCAAGGCAACACAGAGCTCCAAAGAAACTGTAATCAGGGCTCCATGAGCAGGGCACAGATACCGGGAATGAGCGGTCTGGGAGTAAGGCCAACCAGTATTTGGT
This sequence comes from Prinia subflava, assembly GCF_021018805.1. NCBI lineage: Eukaryota > Metazoa > Chordata > Aves > Passeriformes > Cisticolidae > Prinia > Prinia subflava. The sequence continues at coordinate 10,511,772 of NC_086261.1, forward strand.
CTGAGAGGAGCTGGGAGTCTTTCCTTCAAACTAAAGCAAGATTTAGTCTGACATTTCACATCAGTCCCCCTGGGTATTGGTTTGACACAAAAATCCCTTTTTCTGCTCAGCTGGAATATTTCTCACATATGTTATTGTGTGTTACATTTGAATCGTGAGTAACAAATTGCAAAACAAGAAGAGGGAGAGGAGGAATTTTAGGACAAGGAATTGAGTAAATCCCTAATGGGACTCCCTTTTGTTTTCATTTACTCTAAAATGCAAATGAAAAGCAGATAATATACCCTGTAACAAACAGAGATGGCATATAGGCAGTAGTCAGATGCTTTAGCATGAGGCTATTGCTGTGGTGCAGTGTTTAGCTAGTTAGATGAAAATACATTCTCCACTTCTAGTAAAGTGGAGAATGTAATATTTAAAGAGGTTATAGAAATGCGCAATATTTATTATTCATGAGGTCATTTCTTGGAAGCAATATTTCCCCTTCTAGCTATTAGCATTAGTCCAGATTGTTGCAGAGTCTGCTCAAGCTAATTGGGCCCAGCATCAGCAGGGAGCCCTTGGATCTTGCTAGCATGCACAGGTAGAAGCTGCAGCTGCAGTGTCGGAGGTGTGTGCAGGGCTGCTGCAGGCTGCCCTGTATGCGCTGCCACAGCACGGAGCTGTGCAGTTCAGGAGGCTGTGGACACAGAAGGGCTGTCCTGCAGAGCCCACCAGTGCAGCCAGGGCGTGCAGGCCTGTGCAGGGACTGATGCACGCACAGCTTCTCACAGCTGTGCAAATCACAGCTCTCCCTGCAGCTTTGGGATGAGGCTGTAGCACTCAGCTGCTGCTTTGCACAGGGGTCACTCATGTCCCTTATTACACCTGCAGGCACGGGATCAAGGGAGAGCCCTCTGCAGGGACCGTGCTCTGTGTACCCTCTAATATTTGCCTACAGTCCAGTGATGTTACTCTCTGTTTGGGTTAAAGTTCTATACAGTTACTCCAGGTGTTTGTTTCAGAAACAGAAATAGTTCTGGTTTTACTCATCCTGTATATCACAGGACTCAAAATTACAGACTCTAATGTAGAAAATTAAGGGTTGGACCAGCAAACAAACAAACAAAAAACAACCCCAAAAATCCAAAACAAACAGAAACACATTATCTGATGGAAACTCCTGTTAGCTGACCATTTCCCTCCATATTCTGTGGCTGTGTACCTCAGTGCATATGTCAATGTTTACTAAAGGCAGAGGAGGAGACTCTGAGCTCTCTCATGTCAGAATATTAAGATGCACAAAGACCCAACATGCAGGACATATAATTGTAATAGCAGCTGGGTTTTTTTCTGCCAAAATCAGTTACTTAACTGGAGTGTATATAAAGCATTGGCAAACCATGGCTGCCTGGCTTAATTAAATTGATAGCAAGTTGGCAGCACTTCAGATGTTACCTGTCATTGGCACTTTCAAACTGTTACATAAGACCCTGAAAGTCTTTTCAGATTAACTAGGGTAAAAGAATGCGAAACTAATTCCGATAAGTGTTTGCATTCATTCATGTTTTCCTGTATTAAACCAAAGACAGTTCCATTGTCTCTCTGTTTGGCTCTCCTCAACGACTCCACTGTGACACTTGGGAAGGTGATGAGGCTCATCAGGGCTGTGGGTGGGAGACATGAGGAGGGATGTGTCTTCCTCTGTATTCTTTTGTAGCAGAATATACCTTCAGTACAGAGAAGAGTCTGAACCTGAGAAAGCAGGAGATACCTAAATTTCCACAGTTTGGAATGACTCACCCACTGTTCAGTTGGGAACGTTCTGATAGTTGCATTTTATGTTTGATAATTATCTTAAAGGGTAAAGGCATAAGGACATCCTCTGTAGCAGAAAATTCCATGAAGTGCTCAATACAAGTATTAAAAGATAAATCATTCTTGCAGATATTGATGAATGCAGAGAGATTCCTGGAGTGTGTGAAAATGGGATCTGTATAAACATGGTTGGCAGCTTCCGATGCGAGTGTCCTGTGGGTTTCTTCTACAATGACAAGCTCCTGATCTGCGAAGGTACAGTGCTCCTCTCGTGCAGAGGAATGGTGTTTCACCAGCTGGCAGCTCAGACACTGCCAAATCAGAGCCTTGCAGGCATCCTTAATGAGGGCAAAATGCTGCTGTCAATGTAATAAGTCTGTGTTAATTCAGACATTTTGAATTTTTTTGCATAGAAAATACCACATTTTCTGTCAGATATCTAAGGCCTTGAAGGCACATCAGTCAGCAGTCACGGGAAGAAATGGGGTTTTTTTTCACATTTGACAGTAAAGCCAATAAAAAAATAATAGTCTTGAGTCAGATCATGGGCACAATTTTTTTATTCCAAAATATTTTTTTCTAATGGAACAATTATTTTTTGTAAAAGTATAAACAGATTTTTTTTGTAGTTTAAACATTGCTTAACATTGTATTAGTCAGTTTAATGAAGAAACTGAAGGTAGCGTATGAGTTGCTGTCATTCTCTAGTGTGTGTTATGACTGCTGACAACATGGGTGCTGCAGGCAAAGCATTGAGAGCTTTGAGTAAAAGCTTCTTCTGTGTGCTGCTCCTAAGTGAAAACCAGTTACATTTCTGGAGAGATAAAGTTCTCCTTTTGCAGCACATGAAGTAAGGAAAACTGGTCAAAATTTTTTTGCCTAAAGCTTTATGATGATATTTACATTGAAAGCTACTAATACCTGTTGGCTAAAAAACCACAGTTTTGACATCTTTCCACTGTCAGCTCACTATAAAAACCAAACTCCTCTTTTGTCTTGGCAGACATTGACGAGTGCCAGAACGGCCCAGTTTGCCAGCAGAACGCGGAGTGCGTGAACACCGCCGGCAGCTACCGCTGCGACTGCAAACCCGGCTACAGGTTCACATCCACGGGGCGCTGCATGGGTGAGTGCCTGGGAGGGCCTTTCAAAGGGCCTCAGAAAACATCTCTCCAGAAAGCTGCTGTTTCAGGAGATGAGCAGAGCTTCAAGGACTCTTTAAAAGTCTTTTAGAGCTTCCCATAAATGTTGAGGTAATTCCAGGCCCATCCCATGGATGTATAAGTGGGAGTTAAAAACCTAAGTATGTGTTTGTCTTTCACTTTATCCCACCAATCAGAAGCATTTTTCTTTAGCCCTTGTCACATCTAGGAAGGGTAGTCCATTTGATGCACTACCTTTCTGTTTTTCCTGATTTTAATTATAATTTCCTATATGTGTTTTAGTAATTTATTTTCCCCTTCTATTTTTACAAATAATTCTCTGCCTGCTGCTGGAGCCTCTGTTGATAAGGTAGACTTATCTGGTTGCCTATACAATGACTAACTTGAAAAGCTTATTGCTGAATTTCCTAACTTTGATAGAGATTTAAACAGGGCCCATAACATTATTTTTAGATGCTCACTGAGTGGGACCTACAGTTTTCTAATCTATTTGCTTTTTTTACCATATCTTAGTCCAGAGAGGCATTCATGTTATCTTGCTTATTTGAAGAATTGCTGAGGTTTTAAAGACTGCAGTGGGCCAAGCTGCTGTAAATGTTATATACTTTATATATTTCTGAACAAAATAAGAATTACAACGGAAGTTAGTAACATTATCCTTGGGTTTTTGCTTCTGAGTACTTGAGTTTTAGGAAGTGCACTTTTCCCTGCAGTGCAGTTTTTCATTGTTTCGTGTGCTCCTTGTGGGAAAAGGGTGTAGGGGAAATCAGAACACTGCTATGAGAACTAACACTTTGCTTTGTTAAGCTATGCAGGGGCACATGTAAATATTCAATATGTTCCTAATGTAATTGTTGTTGTTAAGGGTTCAGTACAGCAGTACAGGAAGAGCAAGGGAAGGTTCTGATATGGGTTACAATTCCAAAGATGAATTGGCACAAACAGTAATACTTCCCTGTATTTTGCTCTTACTTTATATTTGATGAAAAGAAAGTTACACAATTAGAGTAAAAATAAAAGTGCTTGATAAAGTATATGATCCAGCAAAGGAAGGAAATTCCCAACCACTCTGCTGGGAGCAGAGAATCTTGGGTCAGCCATGCTGTGGAAAACAATCACACCCCAGTAGTTTATGTGTAATTGAGTCAAACCCAATCCATCACAGCCACTAGTACTAGGAGTACTGCATTTGTCTTACCTTCAAGATAACATTCTTCTGGTGCTCTCCATTGTGGTAAAAGAAATAATTTTTCTTATAAATTAGTTTTTCACATGACTCTTCATTTGCCCACAAAGCACCAGAGATTCATAGTTTTTCTTTTGTCTCTGATCCTCTGAGCTGTGAAGATTCGGAATTCTTAAGACAGTGTTGGTTTCCTTCTGCCTCCTTCAGATTGTAATTAGCAGTGCTCTCATCAATAGCATTGAGAGAGCTTGGTCCTCAGTGCACACCCATCCAGGTCCAAAAATACTGGAAGAGGTAATTTACATGCAAATAAGCCCCTTTTCTGCGATTTACTTGGTAATGGTTTTGTTATTAATAAATTAAAAATACCATTTTAAGTTAGGCACTGGATACTGTCTTGGTTGCTACAAATGCATCTTTCCAGCCTTGTAGTTTAGAAGCCTTAAGTTTCACTGCACCTCTTTGTTTTCAGATCGGAATGAATGTCAAGAAATCCCCAATATCTGCAGCCATGGGCAATGTATTGACACTGTTGGAAGTTTCTACTGCATTTGTCACAATGGATTCAAAACCAATGATGACAGGACAATGTGTATAGGCAAGTATATCAAATTAAACTGAACTTAGGCTCCCATTAAAATTGTTATTAGGTCTGTCCTCTCTGTAATAAGGATTGCATTACAATATCTGAGACTGTGAGCCATTTACCACAAGACAAAGGTGCAATACTGGCCATTATAGATGATAAAAAGCTGATACTGAATGGAAACGATCTCATTAAAGTAGAGTGAACCTTTAAAATAACATATCCTATCTAATGAACTGCTAATGCTTCCATGTTTGAAGAAAATACTTTGTTCTTCTTAGAATTTTCTGGAGCATCTTGTCTCATTTATTCTTTTTGACAAGAAATTTAATAGATCAGTATTGCAATGTAGCAGTTGTGTATGGCCTACTTGTTAATAGAGTGAATGAAGGGTAGATTTCTTACCAGAAAAAAACCTTTTTCAGAAACAATCATCTTCATTAATAAGGGAATGTTGTATTTAACCCATTTACAGCTGTCATTTGTGTTCTATGAACAAATTGAAGTTTCAGAATGCTTACAATTAAAGCTAGCTTACACTTACTTTGGGAAGGGTGATATAGGAGCCACAGTAACGTAAATGATTTTTGGACCCTTGATTATTTTTGTAGATGTTAATATCAAGAGTGTAAACCTATGTAAAACTTTCTTTTTGGGAGACAGGACAATCTTTTTCCCTCCTATTCAGTCTGTTGGCAGTGGATTATTTCTCTCCTGTTCCTTTGCAGACATTAATGAGTGTGAGAGGGATGCCTGTGGCAATGGAACCTGCAGGAACACCATTGGCTCCTTCAACTGCCGCTGCAACCTGGGCTTCATTCTCTCCCACAACAACGACTGCATAGGTGAGCAGTGCTGTGCCCAGGCACATTCCTGAGACTTCCTACTCCTAATAAAAGTACATCTTCTCTTTTGCATGATCTGCGTGATTAAAGACAAAACCCTGTTTTGTCAGTCTCAAAAGGCCTCTTTGATTATGCACTGCTCGTTTTCTAGAGCCACTTAAATGTTGGTGAAAGATGAACATTTGGGTTTTAGTCCTGCTCTGACAATTTTATAATGTAGTAATTTCCTCTCACTTGTGTTTCAAATGGGATTGTGTTGTCAGTTACTTTGTTGATATGGTGGAAGCAGAAATCTCACCTACCCAGCTTCCATTGTTGCTGATGTTTCTGACATATTTCAATGTTATTTTTCTCAGACGTGGACGAGTGTGCAAGTGGAAATGGAATGCTCTGCAGAAATGGTCAGTGTGTGAACACCATTGGGTCCTTCCAGTGTCTCTGCAACGATGGCTATGAGGTGGCTCTGGATGGAAGGACTTGTGTTGGTGAGTGCTTTCTTTTAGGGTTGAAAAAAAGTGCAAGCTTCGAGCAGAAGTGAAACAGTAGGGTCAGAGAGAGCTGTCACACTGCTATCATTGTCCTTAGCAGGAGGAAACAATGATAGGAGGACAAGAAGATGACTCCTCTCCTGCTCCTGGAAAGTTCCACCTTCAGTTTGATAGAATCAAAACTGAAGTGGTCTCAATCAGAGATTTATTGGGATAACAGCAATTACCTCAAATAAATTGTCTTTCTTTTCTTCTAGATATAAATGAGTGTGCCTTGGAGCCTGGAAAATGCTCACCAGGCACATGTCAGAACTTGGATGGCTCATTCAGATGTATCTGTCCTCCTGGATACATCCTGCAGAATGACAAATGTGAAGGTGTGTACAGAACAATCCCTTCTTCTGTCTCTTCCTTAGCTGCTCACAATTGTTACCTATTTCCTTTGCATTTGAATGTGAGTAATGTTCAGTCTTTTGTGGCAGTCTGCAGTTCTGAACTGTAGCTGCTAGTAAAATCTCTCACTTCCTAGAAAAGGCCTCACCAACATTTGTTTGAACCAGAACCAGTTGCTCTGAACCCTGGAAAAATATAATCCCAGGCTGTTTCCTTGGTGGTACACTGCTGAAGTTTGCCCACTGCCTGAGGATTTGACTAACTGTGGATTTTGCACTTGGATTACTGCTTCCTCTTTCTGTTCTTTTTTTGGCCTTTTTTGTCAAATATGATAGATATCAGTGATGATATAAAATTGCCCTTTATGTAGTACAGCTGCCAGTGTAAATATTATTATTTCTCATCTCTTTAATTACTTTTCTTACAGACATTGATGAGTGTGTGGAACAGCCAGAAATTTGTGCCCTGGGCACGTGTAGCAACACTCCAGGCAGTTTCAAATGTCTGTGTCCAGAAGGCTTTGTATTGTCCTCCACAGGAAGGCGATGCCAAGGTAAGTTCATTCCTATTTTCTGGCATTTCAAAATTTGTTTACTGTTTCATAAAAGCCTTTTTAGCAAGCTGTTTCTAATACAGCAAGAAGGCTCTGGACTCAAACAGTGTTTTTCATAGGGAAAACATGAGAATTCTGTAGCTGGGGCTGGATTCTGTCTTGCCCTAACATCTGTTTTTCATTAAACACAACATTGCAACAAAAGGGGTGAAGTTAATGTTAAATGCACCAGGTTAAGCAAAGAAATTATGTTGTCCTGAAATCCTTTCTTGCACCCCTGGAGGTGCTGGGCCTACCTGGAGTCTTCGTAGACAGCAACAAGACACAGAGATGGAGCATGACTATAGTCAGGAGACCAAAGGCAGCATTTCCTTAAAACTTACCATATTCACCACAACACTTGTTGCATGCTGATCCTCTCTGCAAACGTGGGTGGAAAAAAAGATTGTTGGAAAAAATTTGCAAGCAGTGTTGTGTGGACAATAAGCACCCATCTGCTTAGGGAAATCTGAAGTGTCTTTTGCCTTCCAGATTACTGCATACACAGTTCAGAGCCTAAACACAGACACTAAAAGCTGAATATCTAGTAATTAAAAGCCACAGGTTAGTTTATTTTGTGTATAAAGAACAAGCATAACAAATTAGAGAGAGAGTTACTTTAAAGGCTTTAGAGATGATGAAGTAGATACAGCATTAAATGTCCTATACACTGTGCACAGTGGGAACCACTGATGAGTAAGACCTTTGTAAGGACCTCTGTAGTTTTGCTTGGCACAGAGCAGTTATGCTTGTTGACACCACAGCGAGTTCTTCACTTCACAGTGGGCTAAATGAAATTGTGGTTTTGGTAAAAATGAATCCAACCTGCAGTAAACATTCATCCAAGTCTTCAAACCACCGTGCAGTTTGGCACAGTTACTTCACTCAACATCAAGAAGGCATGTTTCAGCTGTGTTTATGTTGCTTGTACAAATGAAGTTTCTTCAGTCTGAGGGTTTTCTTTTCTTCAGGTACAAAGAAAAAAAATCACAAAAACCCACCAAGAAACAAAATCCTAAAAAAGAATGCAGCCCAATCTTCTACTTTTTTAGCTTAGGCCACTGTTCCACACAATGTCAGAGGAAAATGCACACTTGTGTATGAACTTCAAAAGGGCTTCTCTCCATGCCCTAAAGAGGACTGGTTTTTTTTCAAGTATCTCAGGCCAAACAAGATATTTTTTAAAACTTCCCATTACCTAGGACTTTGTTAAAACCTGGACATTGCCCAGCATTGATGCTGCAGCCGGAAAACCGGATTATGGAGCAGCTGCTTCCATAACTGCCCTGCTGCTGTCCCCCTGCCAGCACAGAGAGCTGCCAGCTCCCTGCCTGCTGGATGCTTGTGGTCTGTGATCTCAGCTCTGTCCAGCATCCTGGTTACCCAGCTTCAGGGAATAAAATGTAGTGCCACAGGGAGAGCTGGCTTTGTTTGTGTGTACCTCCGGAAGAATGAGGAAGGAAAGGGCTGTTGAAAATTGCCTCTCATTTTAGCACTACACAATATTGTCATTGCAAGCTGATGAATATCTCTTGACTTGAGTGATTCTTACTAGTAATAGAACATAAATTCATGAGGCAGTAGTTTTTTCAAAGCGGAGTGAGGATAAGAGGGCAGTACAGCCCTTCCATTTCTGCTGGACCAAAGAGAAAAACCCTTGCTTTTCCATGACTGAAGAAGGAAACTGTCCCACAGATTTCTTTACTGAGGTAGGGAGCTTCCCTCCTTATTCAAACCTACCACAGTCAGAAACAATGATGGTCCCTATTAACAGAGCTAGATGGAAGTTGGGTGTTTTGGTGGGGGGTGTCTGTAATATTGCAGTTAACACCTCTCAGTGAAAATTTTGCCAAGGTTACCCTAACTGCTCATAACAAGTTTTTTCCTCTTTGCAGATCTGAGAGTGAGCTACTGCTTTACCAAGTTTGAAGATGGGAAGTGTTCTGTGCCGAAGTCCCGAAACCACTCCAAACAAGAGTGTTGCTGTGCCTTAAAGGGGCAGGGATGGGGAGATCCCTGCGAGCTGTGCCCAGAGGAAGCAGATGGTGGGTTATTGACTAGTGTCCCATACTGCCTCTCTGAACGGAAGGGAGACTGGAATTCTTATTAGAAGGAATTTTGACAAATAATTTTCTAAAGGTGTTTACCCTAGTAATTGTCATAGGTCTCTGTAGATACCATTGCAGTCTAAAAAATCACGTCTCTTGAATAGTCAGATATCAAACATGTTCCTTCTTTGCTTATAGATTTGTTACAGGGTTTAGGTGCTGTGTTTTTGCTATTTTGCCATGGAGGTATCACATACAGAAAGTGGAAAGCAGCAAATAGGTCCTTGATAGGCTCTAAGTAGCAATTCCTGCAAGACAAAATGGAATTCTTCTAATAGTAAATAGGTATAGGAAGAGGTGCCATAAACATGAAATCTAATTTAAATAAAACCCCAAACAGTTAAACTAGATCTGCATCTGAATTTCGTTATTAAGAAAATGTAAATTTGCAGTCTTATCAATATGAATGACTTGCAAAAATAGTAGGGGATAACAAAATGCAAGCCTTGAGGAAGGAAAGCCTGCCTTGCTAAAGAAACACTTTCCTTTGTTAGTATCCTTCTTAAGACTGAGTAACTTGACATCAAGCAAATCAACAGCCTCTGTAGCATCATGGTGCAGTTTGCTGAGTGGACTTTAATTTGTGCTGACAAATGCGGTTAACAGCATTACTGTTTCAGCAATACACGATTGCAGTTCATTTCATTCATTAGTCATGGAGATGCTTTGCAGAAAATCCTCACAAAAGCCGAGGTTAGAGAAGAGAATTAGAAGTGCCAGTTGCAATATTCCTCCTAGGCCTATTGCCTGTGCGTGTTTCATTCCATTGACATGGACCATGTGAACCAGAGTCAGTTGAAAAGCACAGTGGATGTTGCAGCATTTCCTTGAAGTGTCAGCACATGTATTTTTCACAGTCCAAACTCTCCCAAAGGATATGAAGGCCCTCTTTCTCATCTTTTAAAGAAGAAATAGCTTTAAGGTAGCTGAGTATGGATTAAATTATACCTTCTTCAGAAAATGTAGGAAATTTTACAACAGAAAAAAATGCAGTCAGTGCTAGTGATGCTTCTAAAATAGAAATGTACCTTAGTTTGTTTCTTAAGGAAGTGGAATACTGCTAATTATTTGTGGGATTTTATACATATGCATAAAGGCGATCAGATGAAGTGTAAACCAAACATGCAGTTTTTGCATGAATATAAAGTGATGTTTTTGCATGAATTTAAAGTTTATATATTTGCATGCTTTTTTCTGGACCCAAGCATGAGGAGGATGAACTCGTAGCAGCGGTTTAGTGGAGTTTGTGTGGAATGCTGATTGCCAAGATAGAATTTAACATATGGTTTGACTTTTATGGGTGTTTTTCAGAGGCATTCAGACAGATTTGTCCATTTGGAATTGGCATCCTTGTTGGACCTGGTGATGCAAGGCTGGGTAAGTGCCTGAACCTCACGGTGCCACTTTTCATCAGTGTCCCTTTTCCACCAATAAGCCATTCTCCATTTCAACTGAGAATAACACCTCTGCAAGTATTTCCCAAAGCCATGAATTGTGGAAACTTCTATACCTTTTATCTTCCCCAATTTTTCATCCTGATGTCAAATTCCAGCTTGAATAGCTCAAATATCAGAAATTAGACTTCTTTTAGAGCTAGGAAACTTATGTAGGATCTAGAGAATGGATCTAATGTCACGTAGCATGCTTGTCTTTTCTTATACAATATGTGTAGCCTGTTTACAGTAAATGGTTTTAATCCTCCAGAAGTGCAAACCACAGTTTCCCAGATCACTTCAGTACATTCTGTTCTTTCCCAAGACAAACAGCACTTCAGCCTTATTGGCAAAAGTTTGCATTTAAGGAGCACTGGATGACTACTGCTTTTCATATCTGCTGCTCTCCCTGTAGCCCCAGTCAGAGAGGTTTATATCTGACATTTAGAATCAGTTTCCTTTCTGCATTCTGAAAGCTGACCTGCAAAACAAATTCTGTGCCCTAATCCTAATATGTCAGAATTTAAATATTAGTATTTTTTGTGATCTCAGAAATATTTCTTGCCAGAACACTTGTTCTTTGAGAGAAGTCTAAAAGCACATGAAGCCAGTTGCACTTACTGTGTTGTTTGTATTTCTGGTTAAGATGTGGATGAGTGCCTTGATCCTGATAACTGTAAATTTGGGCAGTGCATCAACACCGATGGGTCTTTCCGCTGTGAGTGTCCGTATGGTTACATCCTGCAAGGAGCAGAATGTGTGGGTAAGTAGAGCTGCTCCTGCTTCCATTTTGAAGGTTCTCCTGAGTTGCTAAGCATGGCACTAAGGAGCAGTGGGGTTGTTTTATTCTAACATTGTGGAGTCTTCATCCCTGCTAGTGCTTAAAACCTGCCAGGGCAGGCCTGAGCAATCTGCTCCAGGCTGGCCCTGCTCTGGCTGAGTGTTTGACCTGGATAACCTCTAGCAATCACAATCTAGCAATCACAAATTATTCTAGGAGTCTGTGGTTCTTATTCAGTACTTTTAAGTGAGTTCTTGCATTTTCTGTTTTTCTCATTGCATCAGTAGCATGGGTTTTTATCATTTTGGTGGAGTATAACCATGTATTCTTGCCTTGGTCCAACAACTTGCAGATACTGATGAATGTGCTGTTGGAAACCCATGTGGAAATGGAACGTGCAGGAATGTGATAGGAGGCTTTGAATGCACGTGTGTAGAAGGATTTGAGCCTGGGCCAATGATGACCTGTGAAGGTGAGACTCCTGTGTACTAAGGACTGTTGTAATTGTGTTCCCTGATTTTGAAAACAGCTGAGGGGAATAAAGCAGCTTTAAAAATAAAATATGGACACTTGGAACAATACCTCTGTGTCTGAAATGGGAAAATAAGCTCCTCCTTCCTGTATCCACCTTGAACTGTAGTATGTTTTTCTGACTTGAGCTGGAGTGGACAGACTTTCAGGTGGTGTCTGGTGAGGGACTGCCCAGAGAGGAGCATGTTGGGGTGCAGCCTCTTCAGAACAGTTCCAGAAGTGCTGCTTACTGCGTGTACGGTTTTTGCCTGCCTCCTTGAGTGAAGAGACTCCCGGTGGGTGATGAAGATAGGAAATGGGCTGCTTGAGTGAGTCAGGGAAGAAATAGGGAACAAATGAGAAAATACAAGTACAACACTCAACAATTAGCATGGCACTCCTAGGTTGAATATTTTTCATTCATTTGGTGCATTTCATGCATTTCAAAAATTAGAATTTGAAAATGCACAAAGATAAGTAAGGAAGATCAGAGGTACAGAAGAGACACTCAGAAAATAAATTAGAATTTTTCAGTGTGGAAAATGTGGTTGAAGAGATATATGATTTTATAAAGCCACAAGTGGTAAAAGTACCAAAAATAGAAGGACCATGTTAGACAAACCAAAGCAAACATTATTATATGCATGGTACTTATTTAAGTTGTGGAACCCTTTGCTGCAGAATATTAGTGAGGCCACAAGTATAAATTGACCCAGAAAGAGATTATACAAATTTGTGTAGGAGTCCATCATTTGAGTGGCTTTTGGCTGTGGAAGTCCTTAAACTCAGAGGCTGTACTGGGGGAAAGAACTCTGCATACATGGTATGAAGTTTTTAAAATTCATCTCCTTCTGTTACAGCCAGGGAGAGGAGAATGTCCTAGGACATTCTGACACTGTCCTCTGACTTGACACAGCTGTTCCTAAATTATCTGCTACAATCTACTTCTTTGCAAGCCCATGCAAAAGAATGCTTCTATTTTTGCATCAGATTGCATTATTTTTGCATACAGTTAGAGCTTCATTCACTTCCCTCTGGAATTTGGCTAAAAGCTCAAATTGCAGTAGAGGAGCTAGCAGAATGCATAAACATCACTGTATATAGTAATTACTCAAGTAGTCCAGGCTGTGTGTAAATGGATTTCAAAATAATGTTTCTAGCTGTTTTATGGAATTAACATTATGAAGAAGCTGAATTAGTGCATGTAGAATTTAAATAACCAATCAAAACCCCCAAACCTAGGTGTAGAGAAGATACAGTTTTAACTGAGCAAGTATTTTGGCAGCATGGATCTGGAAATTATTTCCATTGGCTGCTTGCTGTTGAAGTTACTGAAACTTCAGGTAGCTGTGCAAACATCCTGGCGTGTCTGGTGCCTGCTTCTCTACAGCAATCCACGAGGAGAACAAACAAGGGCCCCCAACTGTTCAAATGTAGTTCTCAGCTAACTGGGATCTGTGGGATTGCCCATACCTAAAAGTTGTGCCCTGGAGTCTGCTGAGTGTGACACGAGTGTTTCCCTTTCCCCCACGGTCTCTGCTCCCATGCAGATGTCAATGAGTGCATTCAGAACCCCCTGCTCTGCGCCTTCCGCTGCGTGAACACCTTCGGATCCTACGAGTGCAAGTGCCCCGGGGGGTACGTCCTGCGGGAGGACCGGAGGATGTGCAGAGGTAAAGCTCCTACCACGCTCTCACAGTTAGGAGATAATGATTTCAGTTCCTGCAGGGGCAGGGCTCTGACTCACTGCACTGTTGGGCCAGAGTTTTAATCCCAGGAAGTAACTGAGTCAGAAAGAATTTGGGATGAAATTCTATGGTTTGCATTATGCACTTGATTGTACTAGGCCTGTCCTGCCAGTAAATTTATACATCTGCCTAAAGTGAGGTCATATCAGATGATGTGGTTTTGTCTTGCCCTAAAAATGGGCATTTGGGAGAAATCAATTTGCTCAAGGCTAGTATATTTTATGGTTGGTTTAGAACAATAAATGTATGTGTAGGGTTTGATTACGACTGAGATTCCAAAGTCAGAATTTACTATTGTGAATTTCCAGGATCATGTCTCTATATAGTAAAGTCTAAACCTTGTGTTTCAGATCAGAATGAGTGTGAAGAAGGAATTCACGACTGTGACGCAAAACAGATGGAATGCAAAAACCTGATTGGCACTTACATGTGTATCTGTGGGCCTGGCTACCAGCGCAGGCCAGACGGGGAGGGATGTATAGGTAGGTGACACTGAAGTGTTGAAGCTCTTGAAATACACAGCTCCTCAGCAGGGCTAAACATTTGGGGTTTAATGAAGTGTCAAGAAACTCAGAATTGCACAACTACTTGTGTAATGGATCTACTGGTGCTGCACACACTTGGTTTTGCTGTTCAGGTGTGCACATCTGTGGGCAGTGAGTAGAAAATCTGGGTGTGGGTCTTTACAATCAATTTGTACTGCTGCTGCTGAATACTCTGAGGGAAGAAGGTGAAGATTTGGGTTGGTTGTTGTAGGGCTGTTTATCTCTGCTAGCATGAATGAGAGTAGATCTGAATTTTTTTTAAACCTTGGATGGCATTCAGAAGTGCAGCTGTAACTATGAAAAAATTTGAAAACCAGTGAAGAATGTACTGCAGATATAATATATATAACAATTGTGAGCTAGATGGCCATCTTTCCTCTGAAAAATGAATAAACTTTAAAATATAAGAAAAAGAAAAAAATGAAGTTTAACCATGCAGAATGCACAACATAAGAGTTCCATACCAACCTCCTGCCTACATTAATCTAATAATGAACTTTATTTTTATCAAATTTCAAAAATGCAGATGAGAATGAATGTCAGACCAAACCTGGGCTGTGCGAGAACGGCCGCTGTGTGAACACAGTGGGGAGTTTCAGGTGTGACTGCAACGAGGGATTCACGGTCAGCGACACTCAGGACGAGTGCCTTGGTGAGTCCCAGCTCACACCTGGATGAGCTGTCACTTGCAGCAGCAAGGAGAGCTGATATTAAACTCAGAAATGTGTGGTGAGAAATCACACTCTTGAGTTTACATGCCTTTGGGAAGGGGCCTTTGCATGTAGCTGTCCTCTTGCACATTCCTTCTTCCCATCCTCACCACATCCCTGCCTCAGTCCAGCTGGGGTTACTTGCTATGGAAGCTGATTGTTCCTGGTTTCAGGCAGCCAGGAACTGCTCTGACATTTCTTTGGTCATGATTTTCAGCCAGTCCTTTTTCTCTAGGTTTAAACAGAAACATACATTTTTATAAGCTTACTGTGATTTCTTGTCTTCCACTTTTTGCTAAATTTCTTGTCTTTCTTTCCCCTAGATGTCATTCTCTCGTTCTTACTGCTGGTAGTCTTTCACTCTCAGTTCCACAGGCTCAGGGTGAAGTATGCCCTTTCTGTTACATTTCTGACTGAATTCCTAACGCCTCACGACCCTCTGTATTCACCATTAGGATTCTCTGTGATGCACAATTTGTCTTCCAGACAACAGGGAGGGCTACTGCTTCACTGAAGTCTTACAGAGTATGTGCCAGATCGGATCGAGCAACAGGAACGCTGTCACCAAGTCTGAGTGCTGCTGTGACGGTGGCCGGGGCTGGGGGCAGAACTGTGAGGTCTGTCCCTTCCCAGGCACCGTGGCCTTCAAGAAGCTTTGCCCTCATGGCCGAGGATACACATCCAGTGGAGCAGGTACTTTTCACTGAATGATCTCTTAGACAATGCCAAATTAAGTGATAAACTATAAACTCTCTTTTTGCATATTAGAACACTGTAATGTCTTAAATGTTTTGGATATCAGCTGAAATTTTCTGAGATTTTTCATGTTATATAGTCCTTTGGGAGGAAGGTGCACAGCCAAAGGCCCTGGGTGATGAGACATCCATCCCATCTTGCAGATACCTGCTTTATGTCCTGGCTGACTGACATGCACTCAAATGGGAATCTGCACTCTCACATTTGAGTGTGTCGCAGGCACACACTGAGAGCTATTTGTGTACATGAAGGCAAAGTGATATTTGATTTGTGAAGGCTGATAAATGATCAGCTCCAGTTCCTTTCCACTTACAGCTTGTTCGTTGCATAAGAAAATTAGATTAATGCTTCATTCTGTATTTTTTCACTTACTATTTCTCCTTAAATCTGTGCAATATTTCCCTATTTTATGTAGGTATTTTATGTATGGTGTGGGTTTCTCTGTGTCAGGTCACAAGAATCTATTGAAGCTGTACAAAATCAATTTTGTTCCATTGAGAGCTGACCCTCATTTAATTGCAGATATTGATGAGTGCAAGGTCATTCATGACGTCTGCCGCAATGGGGAGTGCATCAATGAGAGGGGAACTTATCACTGCCTTTGCAATCCGGGCTATACTACAGATGTCACTGGCACTCTTTGCATTGGTAGGTTTTTCATTGTGGTATTTGTATATAAAGTTTATTACTAAGAGAGGACTTGAAGAAGGAAATAGAAAGATTTTGAAAAATGAGAAAATAAAATGTCACTTGTTAATGCTTTGGAGATTTGGATTTCCTTCTCGTCTATCCTGAACATTTTGTAAGATATTATCACAAATGTTGATTACCAGCACTGAGGTATCTGGTTTTGCTTCTTGTAGATCTGAATGAATGCAATGAGTCTCCAAAACCTTGCAATTTCATCTGCAAAAACACAGAGGGGAGCTACCAATGTTCATGTCCAAAAGGATACATCCTGCAAGAAGATGGGAGAAGCTGCAAAGGTAAAAATCAAGAAAATAATTTACTACAGAAACTGTGCTTCACAGGCAAAAGTAATTGCAAGGACATTTAAATGATGCAAATCTGTCTCCTTGATTCTCACATCTCCTTGATGTGAGTATTTCACTAAAAACAGTGGAAATGGCCTGCACAGGATGGAGCTGGTATTTCAGTTAATTACTTGTTAATTTGGATGAACAACAGATTGACAGGAATTTTTGCAGGTGGATGGCAGCTGATCTTAAAAGATTCTGTAATTAATAATATATATGATTGTTCGGTAAGCCTGTTGGTTTAAGCTGTATAGTTCAATGATAAATGAATCTTATTGGATGGAAAATGGCCGTGGTCTGCAGTGCATTGCCCAGCATCAACAGAATTTTTACCTACTGCTTTTGCAGCGTGCTGGATAAGATATATCAGTGCAGGAGAGGTTTTGGAATATTCGTTAGAATTCCATACATTTATGTGTCTTGGTAACTCAGATTTGATTAAAAACCACACAAGTTAGAGCAGCAATTCAAAATTTGGCATGGAGAACGACAGTGTACTTTGTTGTTAGCATTTCAATATTTCTTTTGGAGTAATAGTGTGCTTCAGTGCAAGGCCATTTTCCAGCCTGCCAGGTCTCATGAAGATGGTGACTTCCCATTTATTGGCAGAACAGACATTTATTATATCACAACTTTCAGACAGATGAGAGTGGTGTCTGCAATTCAGTGTTAGCATGGACACTGTGTAGCTCCAAAGTCCCATTCAATAAATGTGGGGCTTCATGTAAGAGGAACTGGAAACCAGTGTGGAAAGGGAGATGTAAATTCTAAAGGCTTTATTTGCTGTTATTTAGTTGTAATCACTTCTTTCTGAGTCCAGGGAACATAAGTGAAAGATGTTTTCTTGGTTTTTTTAGATCTTGATGAATGTGCAACAAAGCAGCACAACTGCCAGTTCCTTTGTGTCAACACCATTGGGGGATTCACTTGCAAATGTCCCCCTGGATTCACTCAGCACCACACAGCCTGCATTGGTAGGTGACATGGGAAGGTGACACACATTTGGGATTTATTCTTGACCCTTACTCCAGAAGCAAAGTAGCAAGGAGGGTAAAATCATCTTCCTGAGGAATCAAATGGAAACAAGCCAGATTCTGATCCTAATCCCACTAGAGATGCAAAGAGGCTCCTTCCTCCTGCCTTCCCTTGCTTTCATAATCTGTCTTTGAGTTTTGCACTTGCAAGAACCAGCCAGGAACCAGCCAGTAAAACCACCACTTTGTAATTCTTACCTTGCCCTTTCTTAGACATTGAGCAAAAAATAGTTCTATTCTCTTTTTGTAGCTCATTGAAATCATGTCAAGGCTCCTTGAAACAGCTATGAAATACACATTTCTGCAGTTGTCCTCTGAACACATACCCACTGGGTACATGGAAATGTTAAACTAAACTGCTTCCTCCTGCAAAACACACTTTCTGCTCTGCAAGGTGCATCCTGTTTCTGTGTCAGTTTGATGATCCGTGGTATTGGTGTGAATTTGGAGGTTTTTGGAGACCAAAACATCAAACTCCATATTCTTGATGAAGAAAAGAATGCTTCCTATTACTTTTGTGTTGCCAAATTCAAAAGAAGGCAGTGTACACTGTAATGCAAAGTGAGAACCTGGAGGGCAGTGGGACCTGTGTTACTGATCTGACTTCACCTCCTGCCACAGCCCTTCCACCATTAGCACGGCCAAAACATCAGCTTTGAAGTGACAACTACAAACTAACACTGAGCTTTGGTTTCCCTCAGACAACAACGAGTGTGCTACCGAGATCAATATCTGTGGGGCAAAGGGCATTTGCCAGAATACACCTGGAAGTTTTGTTTGTGAGTGTCAACGTGGCTTCTCACTTGATCAAACTGGGCAGAGCTGTGAAGGTGAGTACAGCACCGTGCATTTAACTTGGCCTTCTCTTGCTTCCTTAATCTTCTTTCAGCCTTACTGTCACCCAAGGAAGGACCTATGGAGTAAGCACCAAAATCTGTAAAAGCAAGCATGTGTAGGTAGAAGTGAGGGGGGAGTACAGCAATTTAGCAACAAGGCAGTATTCCTCTCCATGGGCCAGAAAAAATGGATATATTGTGTGATTCTAAAGAGCTGGACAGATATTTTCTGAGGAGATATAGCCTGGAATGTTTTAGTTTAAGTGTCCTAAGTTCAGTGAACCTCTTTTGATTCCTGCATGGATTTCTGAGGGATTCATCAAGGACAGGAAGTCTTGCATCTCCAAGGTGACCTGCTAAAGAGAGAGTTCAAGGGCTGTAGACTTATTCCTCTGGGTCCTTAGAGCCTTCTCCTGGGACAGAGTTTAGGTTGTTTGGAAAAGAGATATCCTGGGATTTTTAGGTTGGATGGCTGGTTAAAACCAAGGATCTGTCTGCTGTGGAGCTGGGACCCTTGGGAAGGCATTAGGGATCCCATATACAAATGGCTTTCTGCTGTCTGCTCCATAGCAGAATGCAAAAGCTGAAAATTTTTGCTGAATGTGACAGCTGTCCATGGTTTGCAGCCCTATATTGCTGTGGAGCCACAAATCCAAACCCCAAAGGCCCAAAGTGGTCAGGTTTTTGGAAGATCCTGAAATATACCTATATATACAATAAACAAATATATGTGATTATTTGTAACATGTTTTCCAAATACAGCATAATTTGAGCTTCTCTCCCAAAACTCAGAGTGTGTTTCACCCTTTTAGATGTTGATGAATGTGATGGCAACCACCGATGTCAGCATGGCTGCCAGAATATAATTGGAGGATACAGATGCAGCTGCCCACAAGGATATCTCCAGCATTACCAGTGGAACCAGTGTGTTGGCAAGTCACTTTTGTAAATTCATACATTGACATGCATGTTACTTTTGTTAGCAGGCAAGAAGTGAAGGGCAATGGTGCAGTTTGCAATACTTTCTTTTTCTGATTGTAATTTGCTAAGTTCAGCAGTTTCATTACAAGTGTGGTCTCCTCTGAAGGCAGAGTGGGTGTGAAGCCCACAGTAGCCCCTGTCCTGGTTCAAGAATTGTTTAAGCACAGAGGTCTCCTTGAGGGTGCTAGAGGTTGTATTGACTTTGAGGAAACTCATGTTACTCATGTATTTTGTAATCTGAACAAAGGGAATCTTACTCAGCTCTGCAATGGTCTCTGCTTGGACCAAGATCCTGTCTAAGAGTGGATGGTGGATTGAGCCTGGCACTCTCAGAACTACAACTTTGGATTTTTAAATCATAAAATTCAACTTCTGGCCCCAAGCATCTCAAATTCTGATAAAATCGTACTTGATCTGTGCTTTTGTCATTCTTACAACACCTACAGGAAGGCTGCTGTGTTTAAGTCCCTCCTCTGTACAGAATTAACAATTTGTCACATTTGAGCAGCTGTCTGTCTAAAGATGCTTCCATGCAGCTTTAGGATACAGTTTAGAGTGAGTGCTTGCAGGACAATTCTGGTTATAATTAACAAATGCTAGTGCTCATAAGTTTATGTTAATAAGTAAATACACTGGTGAATTAAATGCCTATTTCTTCCCTGTCTAAATTTTGTTGGTATGCCAAGTCTGTGAGCCCTCATAGGTGGGGCTGCCTGTGCAGCAGTCATGGGAAAAGCCTCTGTTTCAGCAGTGTAGGGTGCAGCATATCCAAACAAGAGAAACAGGAATCATTTTTCCTCTAGTGACAGTTATGTGCAGTTTCCATCTCATTTAATGGGCTCCATGCAAGATAGTCTTGTGTGATACCCAGAGATGTGTTCGATGACCTCTTTGAGAACAAAGGGCTTTATAACTCTTTGCTTGGCTTTCTTTGCTTTCAAAATGGTAAAAATGCCTTGTCTTGTTACCACTGTGGTGTCCTAGGGAGGTGTCTGCTTTTAATTGTGCTTACCAAACCTCCTGACATTGTGTGCAGTCCTTGCTGTGACGTTTGCTTTGCTCTAGCACTCTATGCCTGTAACATACAGGGAACAAGGAGGGAACACAAACATATGGGGCTTTTGAATGTTAATTAAATTAGCAGAGTTTAGGGTTAAATTAGAATTTAATCTGCAGGAGGTTAAAAAAACCCCAGCAAACCAGCACTGTCATGTCTGGCTGCTGGAGGAGACTGTGGAATCTGAAAAAATGCAGCGCTGAGTTTTGTGAAACATCTTGGCTGTTTCCAGGTCTCCCTGGGTGAAAACATTTAACTAAATGTATTTCCAAACCAAGTGTACGCTGATATTCCAGCTTTTGAGGCCATTGACTACTGTTCAGATTTATACAGGGAATACCAGTTTCAAAATGCACAAGCACTGAGCATTTGCCCCATTGAAAGCAAGGTAGCAGCCTTGGCAACAAAAATACTGGTCCACCAGAAAATTCACCAGGGAAAATTCTTCTGAGAGCCACAGCTGGGGCAAGACTCAGCCAGTACTTTCACCTTCTTGGACATGGGGCAGTCCAGGCAGAAATCCCAAGCTGCAGGAAGGGAGGTTTGGGTCTCTGTGTCCTCATGGCATTTCTGAGCTGAGCTTGACACAGCTGTGTGTTACACAGCTCAGGAGAGCAAGGCTGGTGCCTCACAGCACAGCTTGTGCCGAATATGAGGGTCCCAAAACTTTTTTTACTTTTCTTCATTTTGTTTTTCTTCTGACACTCACCCAAAATATGGGAATTAATCTCACTTGTGTCCCCTCTCTTGCTGCTGTGAAGCATGGTGAAGTGAGCATACCTGCTCTTGGTGCAGTAACCTCCAGTGGCCCAAACAAGCATTATGATGTTGGTATAGTTGCTGTGAGGTGTGATAAACTGTAAAACATCGCTCTGAGTTAATGGCAAACCCTTACAGGCTCTGGGAACACAGAATTCAGCCCCAGGTTTTAATACCTTGTGATCTCCACACGTTCACATTGTACTGTCTGTAACTGTATATTCTTAAGATACTTATCTGGATCTCCTGGGTGTACCACAGGGGAAGAATCCATGTGCTAGGTTTTTCCGTGACAATTCCTTCATATTCCTTGGCAATCCCAACTCTGCAAACAGTTTGTGTCTTTTTTAGCCTATTTAATGAATCGTTCAGGGATTTTTTATGTTGCTGCAACACATTTAGATAATCACTGAAGAATGCTTTGGTTCCTCCCATGCCTTGTGCTGTCTGTGACTGCATCCCCTGCCCAGGCACTTCCACAGTACACCACATCGTGAATCAGGCTGCAAGGAGCAAAGACATTGCTTTTAAACAAAGAGCTACATTGTTTGGAAAAAGACAATAATGCTCTGACTTATTCTCCTGTAACCTTGGTGCTGAGGTCAGAGATGCTGCTCTGTACTTCCCAAATGGAGTTTCTTACATATACACACACCCACGATGTGCATTTATCACAGAAAATAGGGAACAATAATATTCAGAACTTTTTAAAGCAATTTGCCAATCAGACATCAAAAATCAGACCAGGTTCATTTCAAAAAGTAGCCATTTTCAGTAAATAAGCTTGAACTGACCTCAAACTCCTACAGTGCCACCCTTAGGAAGTTTGGAAAAGGACTGGTTCAGAATATAGAACTCTTATATCTACAGCTGCTTTTACTTTACTTTACTACTTCCTGTATCTTACCTATGTATAATATTTAAATGTAAGCGTGTAGGGAGGAAATTTTGATACCTGGAAGAAGTGTCAGAGCTTGATTCCTTACTCTTTTTCCTTTAATGTTGAATAGCACTATGAACAAGGGATTACTTGACCAGATTGTTGGCTGTAAAGAGTTTTATTCTTCTCAATTATTTCTAGGAAAAAAAAAAAAAAGCTATCTTCTCTGTTTTGCTGCTCTCCAGAGCATGGCATGAACCATGTTCTGTAGAGTAGCCCCAGTGTTGCTGTGGAGTGGTTGTAGTCACCTCCCAGGGATCACTGCCCGGGCCAAAGGGGAGCACAAGCCCAGTTGTCTGTGTCCATCTGAGGTGGCAGCACATTCAGCCAAGCATGGTCTGTTCAAGGGGTGGGCTGGACTGCACCTGGGTGAAAGTTAACGTGGTATATTCTGCTTCTTTTCCAGATGAAAACGAATGTCTCAGTGCACACATTTGTGGAGGAGCATCCTGCCACAATACTTTGGGAAGCTATAAATGTATGTGCCCTACTGGATTTCAGTATGAGCAGTTTAGTGGAGGTTGCCAAGATATCAATGAATGCGGTTCTGCACAAGCCCCGTGCAGTTATGGTTGTTCAAACACTGAAGGTGGCTACGTCTGTGGATGTCCACCTGGTTACTTCAGAATAGGACAAGGGTAAGGGATTCTCATTTTAAACTAACAGATACTGAGTGGACATAGTCCACTCCTTTCTTTGCAGTGTGGAGCAGCAGGACCAGGGGGATTGGCAGCAGTTAAAGAGGGATAGGATTGGGAAGGTGCTCAAGAGTCGGATGCCCCTATTGCTTTTGGTGATTTGGGTGGGGAAACGTAACCACTGAAAGAGAGGGGTTTAATGCTTGAAACTGAAATTTGGTCGGTGGTACCAGGTTCAATCCTCTATTCTAAGCTACTGCTTTCACCTCTCCTGCAGCCTGCCAAGTCCTCTGAGCTTGGCACTTGAGAACTCACACTCCTTGCTGTAATTCACTTGTCTCCCTAAAGAAGAACAAAACAAACATTAATAATAACACCCCCTACCAGCTGCAAAAAGAAATTACATTATGCAAGTGGTTTCACCTGCTGGTTGGAATAACAACTCTGCATGCTCTTAGGTTCTTGTATGTTCCATATTCTTCTGTGTTTCAAATTAATATTTTTTTAATAAATGTATGCTTTATCAATAAAACCAACTTTCCCTTGCCCCAGTGGGTGTGTTAGGGCTGTACCTCATATAGGACCAAGAAACCCAAATGGAAAGCAGAAAGATTGTGGTTTAAATTTTGTAAGTGACTAAAAGCTTTGGAATGCATTATGAAAGACCTCACTTTTCAGATTTTTCAGCAGTTGTTGAAAGTTGGTCTCTTTAAATGTGTTCCAGGCTGGATAACAGGAACTGCTAACAACAACTCAGCTTAAGCCTGTTTTTTTAAGACTGTTAAATATTGGCAGGTCTCTCTTGGGCAAAAACCCATGAAGGCAGATTCTTGAAATAAAGAGTGGCCTCATTGTGATTCAGTGAGAATTTTGTCTGTTGACTTTAGCAGAATTTTTTCCTAGGAAATGAATGCAACATAATTGCTGAATTATTGGTACTTACAGTCCCCAAAATGCAGCTTTTGATAAGATCTATGTCTCGCTGGAGTTAATTTTGAATTTCTTCCTTCCTCAGACACTGTGTTTCTGGAGTGGGGCTAGGCAGAGGTCAAGGACAAGAGCTTTCACTCAGTGGAGAAGTAGATGACAACTCGCTCTCTCCAGAAGCTTGTTATGAATGTAAAATCAATGGCTATCCCAAGAGAGGAAGGAAGCGCAGGAGCACGAATGAAACTGCAAGTGAAGCTGAGGTAATTGATCCTTTCTGGGGGGAAGGAGTTTGTGGCTGTCTTGTGAAAGCTGGACTCACAAGGACGTGTGCCAAGAGACAATCCCTCAGGAAAAATCTACACCCTAAAGTAGACCAAAGCTGGTTTTGGATGTCAGGTAGTGTTTTTGTCTCAGAAGTGATGTAGAGCTTCCTGTACTTTCAAATGAGTGTTACAGCTCATGCTGCTGTCTGAAATGTTACCACCCAGTCAGAGGTGAAGGGTGAGGCTGCTTTTCCTGCACCTGCAGGCTGCCCTGGCTTGACGCTGAACCCAAACAAATCTTGCAAAGCAGAAAATCCCCACTGAAATGCTGTGGCTCCCTTACACACCCTGCTCTCCTTCACAGTTGTTCTCTCAGCCTGTGGCTCCCCTGGCAGAGAGGAGGAGTGTGCCTTGTGTGCTCTCTTTGCAGGAGGCTGGTCACAGGCTCCCAGCGTGGAGGGGCTTCATCTGTCAGGCAGCAAGGCCCTTGCACAGGAACTTCCAGTGCTTGTCTCAGGCTCCTCTTATCCACACAGGCGTGGTGACAAAATCTGCACTTCATCCTGAGGAGTCCTAGGCCCATAAGAGTGGATTTGACAGATGATGTTACAGAACCTCGTTTTTAAAACTGGCTAATTAGCAATGAATGACCTGGGCAAGAAACACATACACGTGTTGAGATGCTCTCTGACAAAGCCGACTGACATCCTTTGTTCTTGTGCAGGATCAGCAAGAGCTGGAGCCGCCCATCAGCCTCGCCAGCTGGGACATTGAGAAAGCAGCAGTCTTCTCCATCAACATCTCAGATCTCAGCAACAAAGATCGAATCCTGGAACTGCTCCCTGCCCTCACAACACTGACTAACCATAACCGATATTTAATTGACTCCGGAAATGAAGATGGTTTCTTTAGAATCAATAAGAAGGACGGGATAAGTTACCTTCATTTCACAAAGAAGAAGCCAGTGCCTGGAAATTATTCATTACAAATCAGTAGTATTCCACTCTATAAAAAGAAGGAACTTAACCAGCTTGAAGCAAAACATGACAAAGACTACCTCAGTGGTGAGCTGGGAGATAACCTGAAAATGAAAATTCAGATATTGCTTCATTAATTCATCAACCAAAGACCAAATAATTAAACCAAAGATAGATAGGTAGGACTGAATATTCCTCCCAATCAGATTCTCCATATCATAGGTACAATCTTACATGAGTACATTTGTATGAACAAGCACTATCATATTACATAAACAAGGTACAGGATGAATACATGAGCTCAAAACGACCACTTTCTCAGGCTTTTACGTGTAGCTGAGCTACCTGATATGTTGAATCTTGAAAACTGGGACTTTTATCATTGGAAGTTGGCCACTGATGCTGAGACACGTCATCATTTCAGCAGAGGTACAAGAATGTGCTTTCAACTGATGGACAGCTCTATTTTTGTAATTCCTAAACTTCGCTTCTCCAACTACAACTTACTAGGTCAGCCATTTATGATATCCATTTGGTGCTAGTAAATTTTCAACCTAGATTTATAAATGCACTGTAATATTTACACAACTTAGAAGCCAAAATTGCCATTATTCAGTCTAAATACTTCAATCAACCAAAGTTAGCTCAGTAGTTTATCTCAGTTATGCCTATAATACATTACATGTAAATTAAGTGTGTGTATACTGTAATCATGCTATTTTTATCAATGAAGCATTTGTAAACTAGATTAATAATACCCTTAATGTGAGGGTTTGTAATGGTGCTTATAAGACCAACTACTTGTTAACTGTATACACAAACCTGATGATGAAGTTTCTGTGACTTGCCAAAATGCACTGAGGTCAGTAGGGACCATTAAACATTCTCAAAAGTCAGATGACAATCAGTGCCATCCTACACCATGACATATTGTAACATGTCAAGAGTACCCATAGTCATTCATATCAACAAGGGTTCAATATCTAAATGTCACAATAAAACAGTTGTTTTTTTTAGTTTATTCTGTGGCCTTGTGTTCTTGCTAAAACTGTGATTAAATGCATTCTTATTCTTCAGGTGTTGTCAGCAGGGTTGTCTTTGTATCTGTCTGTGTGTCCAGGTGATTCTTCCTTGAAGGACCTGCTGCTGTTCATTCTTCATGTAAAGAAAGAACAGAAGAAGTACAGAAACCTTCACAAACCTAAACAGCAGCGAACCTCTTTCAAGTTACTATGTGGTTCCAGGAAGGAAATGAGAACATTTCCAATGACATGACCTGAGTAGTCCTGTCAATAAGTAATCTGATAGCCAAAACATGCAGAAGTGGATGCTAAATCATTATACAGAAAACACAGTTACGTGTGAAGTCTTGTTTGCTAAAACTGCCTTAAGATATTCCTCTCTTTTACCTAATTTCAACAGTTACTCAAGACTGATAACAGAGGAATAATCCAATACCAGAAACCATCACAAGCTGTAGATGGGTTTTATTATCGAATGAATTATTCAGTGATGGGGTGTTCTTGTGTATGCAAATGCCATGGTATATCTTCTAGCAGCAGCAGAACATTGTACTGAGGTGAGATGCTATAAAATCTGGAAGAAAGAAGTGCTGAAACTGCTGCTGGGACAGCACTGTAATTGATAGAGGGAACATATATTGAGCTATAATAGCTTTGGAAGGGAAATGTACTCCTATAATTCACCCTGAATTGTATTATTGCTCTCTGTGATTTCTTCTGCATAACAAATATAACTATATAAAAAGAAGCTTGTGCACAGGATCACTTTGATATTTTTAATAGACCATGTCTGGATTTTATTTATTAGTGTGCCAAAACATTGAACAGTGTATTTTTTCCACATGTTGCATAACTATGACAAGTTATAATCAAAACTTTACAGTTGTCAATGGCACTCTTATATCAGCAGGTTGGGAATGATTTTTAGTGCCAGTGTGCATGATTGTATAATTTATAGGAAAGTATACAATTTAAGGTTTTTTTCTCAGCCCTAAACACTGAGAGGAACTGAGAAGGACAATTTCAGAAAGACCTGTCAGGAGTCTGTGCAGTAGAGTTGGTTTACATTTAAGCTCTGTGTAACACCTTATGATGCCAAAGGTTCTTTGTGTTCCAGCAGCCCCTGTGTTGCCCACACAGTTCTACAAATTGCCTTTGTTGTGTTTCAGAAACAAGAAATCTTGACAGTAGCTCTTTTAGTCATCTGAAAATGGAAAGCCAGTCTTGCTGCACCAATCTGCACATAAAAATCCTGGGTTTTGTACATTATTCATCTGTCTCTTCGCAGCAGTGCCTTTTAACTGATACAATTTTTGCTTCTTGGTTTTAGTTGCTGTATGTGTATGATCATTTCCATTAGTTTGAATTTCTGCAGCTTCCTTGGCAACTCAGTGAAGCACAAAGGTTGCACAATAACCTTGCATGAAACCTGCAATTAAAAAGTGGTTTTTAACTTGCAGTGTGATTTTGAAGTAATCTGGTGTATTTCATTTGATAGTGGGACCCCAGAATTACTCTAAGCACTAGACAGACTGAAGTAGAGGTCTTTCTAAATGTGTATACTTTTGCAATTAAAGGATGTTTTTCAAATTCAAGGAAATAGCAAAATGCTAATTATTTGAGATAAGTGTGGCTTCTCTCCACTGCGATTGCACATATGCGTAGATGATTGCATGGATAATAAATCTAATTTTTGGTTAACAGAGTTTAACAAAGGTGGCTTGTTACTGTACACAGCAAATCATTCTCTTATTGTGTGTTGTAACAGTATCTTGTAAACTTGACAGCCCACATGTATTTTGGCAGAACACCACTGTTTCCACAGTCTCTCTTTTAAGCTGACTTTCAAAGAACCCCAAGTATTTGCTTTCTTATGGCAGGTCTTGAAGGGTCATACTCAGGTTTTCGCTAAGATAAATATTCTGTGCTGTGATTCAAGTTCAGCTTTGTGCTTAGGAAGAACTAATCAGGTCAAGACTCCTCAGCACAGACAGGCCTGAGCTGCTTGGAGAGCAAGACTCCCCAGTTCCTGTCCAGCAGCTGCTGTGCCTCCCTGGGCCCAGGCTTGGCACTGCTGGACTCTGCCAGCAGCACCACACAGGTAAGTGCATCACAGGGCACCAAACCTGCTGCTCTAGGCCAAGCTGGGGGTGGTGGCACTGGCATTGCAAAAGCTTTCTCACCGCTTTTAAGAATTGGTGTTGGCTGTGAAGGAATGGCCATTTGAGCCATTAAAGCCTCACAGTACTCTTGTGGATCTGACGGTCTCTGCCCACATTAGCAAGGTTAACAGCTTATGTTGTGCTGCTTTTTCTGAGTAGGCACCAGATGAAGAGGAGAGAGCTTCTCTTACTTTACTGTGATGAGAAAAAATCTTATCTTTTCAGTAATAGAAGGGAAGCCAGAGTTCAGCATTGGATGAGGCTGGAGCTGCAGGAGCTGTTCACCCCTCTCAGTGGCCCCAGCTGCCCTGCGCCAGGTAGGACAGGAGCTAATGGACACACCAGGTTCAAAAAACTGGGATATCTGAACCCAGGATCTTGTCTACTTCACTCTCTCCCCGGAGCAAATCTTGCAACTTTTTTGCTTGCAGGAGTGGCCAGAAGCTAAGGCCAAGATATGATGTACACCAGATTAATCCAATAAATCTGGGTTGGCAATGTCCTACCAGAGTATTTGCCCAGAGTAAGCCCTCATGTTATCACAATCTTGGCAAGAACAGCACTTGGCTAAAACCCTTGTGTTCAGAAAATCCCAGAGCTTCTAGTTGCTGCCTGTGGCCTGAGCATGCTGGATGCCTGCAGAGATCTGTGCAGCCCCTGTGTGAGCTCCTGTGGTTACACAGAGCTGTGTGGAGGGCTCTGTGTGCAAACCCCATCGGCACCACAGCTCTGGGATGTCACATTAACCTGCAGGATCGTGCTAGTTGAGGAGGCTGTAAAATCTTTAAACAGGGCAAGCAGACAGGTGTGATTTGGGGCAAAATATGCCATCATTTATGCCAATGAAAATGTGAATGATTGTGGAGGTTGCAGTAGGAACAAGAGGGAAAGCAATAGGGAGAGGGCAGAATGCTGCAGTGATTCAGCAGCCCAAAATGCCCCAATGCATGTTCTGCTTCACTCACATGTGCTGGTCCTGCACAAGCCCTGGTGCTTTGCGCTTCTGAGTTGTCCCTTGCAGGTCCCCGTGTGGGTGCTGCAGGGGCCAGCAGCTGTCCCCACAGAGGGGGATGTGCCCAGGCTGCTCTCGGAGCAGGCAGAGGTGCTGCTGGTACCAGGCCGGTGGAGGTGATGGGCAGCAGGGTTCTGTTTGTAGCCCCATTCAGTGAGCACGTCACCAAGGCTGCTGCTGCTCCTGGAGACTTCGGAGTCTGATCCCTCTGGAGTGGGCTGTGTGCTCTGGTTTGCCTGAAGATGAGACCCTCTTGCAGTGCAGCAAAAATGTTAAAGATGTCAATGACTTCAGCTCTGACAAATTCCAATAATCTGCTTCTGTTGTCCTTAAAACTTGCCAAGTATTTCACACCCTCATAACAAATGCTTTTGAGGAATATCACGCCCAAGCCAATTTCTCAGTTATGAGCTTCCCATTGAGTTCAGGAGAGCAACCTCGAGGCCAGAGAGGTCAACAAAGTGTTTGTTTTTGTATTTTGGGAAGAAGTGTCTGTGGAGGCCCAGGCTGCCTGGGCAGTGGGATTGTGCTGGCAAAGCTGGGCTGCAGCCCCGTGCTGGTGCCAGGCAGTCCAGTGTGTGCCATTGCTGCTTGTTCGTGTACAGCCGAGTGCTCAGCCTGCTTAGACATGTGCCCTTATGTGCACATGGACATGGGGGTGGTTTTGTCTGAAGAGTCCAGACAGATGCTGTCTCGGTACTCCCAGGCCAAAGTCAGGCTGTGGTCAGTCTTTGTTCAGTACCCAGGAAGGGCTTTTCCCCTTTCCTGGGCTAGACTTTCCCTTGCGCATGGCAGCAGCGCTGGTCCAGCCTCTCCCTGGCTTGGCTCTCACATCTGCAGGTTTGTTTGTTTATGAGCTTCTCTATGGCTCCCAGGGCTGTAGGATGTTCCTCACTACACCCTTGTGAGGTTGGGATGTGTTTGTCATCCTTGTTTTACAGGACAGGAACTGAGAACCAGATGTTTTGGTTTGGGAGAGTTCACAGGCAATGGCCGTTCTGCCAGGAGTAACAAATCCCTGAGGTGTCCCCTGGAGAGGAGGACGAAAAGCCACAGGGGCTCATCAGCCATGACAGCCCCAGCTGGCATAAAGCCATGGGAACTGCCCCTCTTCACTAAAATTCACTCAGGTGGAGCCTGCTGGAGCCCTGGCCACTCCCCACACTCTTCAGGAAGCCAGAAGCATGACCCTGTGCCTTAGCATGGAGCCCTTGGAGTCTCTTCTCACAGATACCCCACCCAGCATGCTGCCACTGCAGGTGCAGCCACACCAGTTAAAAAAAAAAACAACAAAAGGAAGTGTCAGTTCTTGGTAATTTACTGCAAAAAACGAATTTTGGGTAAGTATCCAGGCCAGCAGGCTGCATGGAGATAATCAAAAGTGACACTGCTGGTGAGCAGGACCTGGGCTCTGCCAGCCTGCCTGGCTTATCTCTCAGGCTGCAGGAGAACCAGCCCAGAAAACGGCTACTGCTTAGTTTTCTTTGGAGATTGATTCTTTATCCCTGTAATTTCTGTGTCAGGTGCTTCAGGGAGATTTTTTGGGGGGGGTCTTTGACAACCCAGGAGAAATTATATTTTTAAACAGCCCATCTAGGGCTGAGTTTGACTGAGGCTCCAGTCCAATACATGACTGAGCTGGTGAGCTCGGGCAGGTAGGAAAGCTGTCTCGACTTCTCTGCATATGCTTGCAGCTCTGTATAAATGTTTTGTATTATAATCATAATAAATACTAGAGCCATGAGAAATGTCTATAACCCAGCCCAAATCAGGTGAAACTCCCCTGGTTTTGGGTTTCATTACAAACTCAAGACTTGGGCCAGGTTTGTGGAGGTTCATGAACCTCTCTGAAGTTGGGCTCAGTTTCAAGCAATAATAGGCCAGGTTTCAGGCAAATCTAGGCCAAGTTTTGAGTAAATTTGGAAAGAATTTTAGGTGAATAAAAA
Organism: Prinia subflava; assembly: GCF_021018805.1. Lineage (NCBI taxonomy): Eukaryota > Metazoa > Chordata > Aves > Passeriformes > Cisticolidae > Prinia > Prinia subflava. The sequence continues at coordinate 10,543,007 of NC_086261.1, forward strand.
TGATTTATGGTTTTAGGTTGAAACCATACCCACCATGGACTCTCCTTGGTTTCAACCGGTAACCAGGAAATCTTGGCACTTTGGCTGAGTTTCACTTTGGTTTTAAGTTTAGACCATAAAAACAAAACAACCAGAGCTAAGAGGTGAGTCTCAAAACAAATCATGCAGAAATTGGTTTACAGTGTGGGAGTCCAGAGCCCTGCACTGCGTTGAGCACATGCTGCACCAGCATTGAGATCTGTTCCCCCCTGCAGGTGATGCTGTGCATGGTCTGGTTTGGGCTGGGCTGCTCCACTGAATCACCCAAATAATTAAGCCTTCCCTAGATTCTTAATTTGAAGCTGCATGTACGGTTTCCAAGCCTGGAGTGCGCGGACTTAAAGTTTGGCTTATGCAACAAAGATCCAGTCCATAACGTATGTTTGTATTTGAGGAGTGACTTCAGCTAACAAGGGAATTAACAAGTTTAGGAGAGGACACCAGTGGTCCTTATCCCCATATCGCATTTAAACATGGCTCACATGCAGGCATATAGTGGGGAAATGGACTTCCTACCTGAAATGTTGAGATTCACAGTGATGTTCCAGTTCTCTCAGTCAAGAGGTGCCCAGCATGATTGTGGGTCTCATCTGCTCAGTGCTGCCAGCTCTGCCATAGCACGGATACCTTAAAGATGGGAAAGAGCTGAAAACACTTGCTAATGCAGATTTCTTTAGATTCATTCAGTAATTTTAAAGGAATTTTCTGATACAAAGTTGCCTTTTAAAACAAAAATATGTATCATAATTAAATCTCTTTATTACAAAATGCATTTTGCATCAAACATAAAAGCTAGATGGAAAATATTTGAGCAGGAGCTGGAGTCAACAATCAGGCAGAACATGAACTGAGAATGTAAGTGGTGGGTCCAGAGGAGAAGGTGATAGCACAAGATGCTGCTGCTTTGAGGAACCTGTGAAAGAAGGGATGGGCAGGAAGAGAGGAGGAAGGTGTCAGTGCAGAGCAGACAAGGAGTATGAAGGGACCAGTCTGTTTTCACATCAGCGCAAAGCTTAAACAACAGGAGACTGGAAAAGAGGAGAAGGGGAATGAGCAACACAGTGGCACTGGCTCTGCAGGGCAGCTGCTCAGACTTTGTGATGTGCATCACCAGCCATCTGCCTTTGTGCTATTCAGCAGCACAAGGCTGCCAGCCTTAATGCAAAGCCTTCCCTGGGGCTGATGCTCCTGAGCCAAGCAGCTCTTCAGGAATGACTGCAAAGCAGAACATGGGGCTTTGGCTGGTAAAAGTCACCAAATGAACCAAAGAGAAAAACCCCAGGAAGCCCCATCAGGTCCAGGTCATTACGAGACTTTAGCAAGTATTGTGTGCAGATTAATAGGCCCTTAAAGATAATTCCTTATTTACTGAATTGAAAACAAAAGGTAATTGATCAAGACAGAATTTAACAGATTTCCCACTGCATATGTTTAAACTGCATTTGCCAAAGGCACGAACCCCCTTCATGGAAAGCTTTTTGCTACAATGTTTTTGCCTTTTTCAAATTTTTCAAATACACTTCCAGAAAGATGTCCTAGTACGTTTTCAAGATCTCAGTGTCCTCACAGCACTGAGGAGAAGTAGCCACAACAAAGGATGGAAAGTTCAGAGATTCTCTGTTAGTAGAACTCTTACATCAAAGCTCCAGAAGCAAGATGCTGCTGTGTCTTAGACCAATTGTTGGGGTACAATTGTGTATCATCTGTGTGTTGCATGGTTTAAGACTAAAAGCAGCACCCAGCAATGGAAGAGAGAAAAAAAGGCTGAGAAAATCTACTACACATGTGCTCAGTGCAATGGTAAGGAACCAGGAAGCAGAACTGTAATTCAAAAATTCACTCTTCAACAAAGCCAGCTCTGTGTGAATTTTTCTGTTACACATTTGCCCTGTAATATGATTGTGTCATTTAGGAGACTGAATTTACTACAGCTCATGTCATGTAGGCAAACTCCACACTCCTATATCCCAAAATATGCTGGGAACAAAGATGTTTTCTGCAGCACAGATAAAACCATGGGAGGAAATTGTGGGTCCCAGTGTGACTACCAGGCCTGGGTTGAAGGCCAAGTCTGGTGGAGTTGCACAACCCTCTGGTCAAAAAGACCAACTATTTGTGTTGGGCTCATTCATGCTAACAAACAGCACAGTCTTGAGCTCCCCACAGACCAGCCTGGAATTTATTTAAAAAATAGAGAATAAAAATATTAAAAAATAGAGAATTTATTTTTAAAAATAGAGATTTATGCAGGGGGGGCTCCATATCAGCCCCCTAAGCATTAACTATCTCGTGTCCTGCATGATCTACAACAAAGAGCAGTTCTACAAGAGAGGCAGCTGAACATTGTCTTCGAGCATGAGCTGGGAAGCCAAGGTAAAAAATAAGTAATTCTGTCTTTGGTGTTAGCTGAACCCCCCCCTGCAAAATCTGCAATTAACCAAACATCATTTCCTGCCAGTCTCAGCAGCGCCACCAGCCCGTCCCAGCCAGACACACTCTTCAAATCTACTGCACAATCAAGCCCTGAATGATAAATCCACTTCTTCTGCCACGTCTGAGCTGCTGTGATCTGTGCCAAAGCTGCCTCTTTATAGCATGTGCTGGCCCAGCACAGTCACATGTCAATGTACCTGTCTCTGCCTGAGCAGCAGGAGAGAAGGGCCCAAGGCTGATACTGAGCTCCCATGCAGAGCCCTCAGCCATGGGCCTGCAACCACTCAGGCCATTAATGCAGAAATGGCATTCTCAAGGCAGGAGTGCAAAGGTGAGTGAAGGACCTCCAGAAACAAAATACATATTAATGCATGGAATTATGTTCTATGTGGGGATGGATCCTGACACTAGCTGTCGTCACTTTTTATTTACTTGGAAATGAGAATAAAAGTCAAGGCCAAGGGGTATTTTGTGTTCCATTACTCTAGATTTGTCCAGATCTGCCCTTCTTGGGTAGACACCTTTATCAGAAAGTAGGTTTGGTAGAGGATCACTGTGCTTATACTGGTCCAGAAATATGTCAGCAAACTGATCTCTCATGACCCAGGGTGCTGCTCAGAGCAGTTGAATTATGTTTATAAAGTCAAATAAGAAAGATGATGTTGATCAAAGTAATATAAACTATGGCATGGAAAATGAATTTTGAATGAAACACACAGATAAATAATTTATCCTCACCAATACCCTCTCTATGCTTCTTATCCCAGTAATTGAGACCATGTGTTGTGCTGCAAACAATAACTATGGGAAATTACTCACCACAATTCTTCCTTCATAAACATGGGAAATGAAAGTGATGGGAAGTATGATCATCTTAACTTTTTTTTTATGTTAACAGCTCTAAATTATTAGGGTGGGAAGAAAATGTCAATAGAACATAAAAGTGCTTTGTATAGTGTTCACATTTGCTCATACTTTCAAATCCACTGTGGCTTATTAGTTCATGGGAAAAATGACAAAAAGGAATAAAACCCAGAAAATGAATCCAGTATCAACATCTTGCTTCTATAGTAACAGAAATTGAAACTTGTCGGTAAAAAGTGACAATATTAGGATATGTTTGTTGGGCAATTATGGTAATTAACCCCCTCCTTTCCCCAGTACATCCAGCCTCCCATCTGTCTGACACATTCCTACACATTAAGGAGTGCCCACTGCTCTGTGCTGCTCCTTGTATTAAAAGCCTGGAGCTAGTGAGGGCCTTAACCTCTCTTTCAATAGTTTATTGCTCAGCTGTAAAAATTCTCCCAGGGCTGAAACTTGACAGAAAAATGTCTCCGCCTAGGAAGAGTTTCTGTTCAGAGTTTGGTTTGAATTAGTTCAGCCCTTTTCCACTTGCAGTAGGACAATGGAGCAGGATTCCCTCTCTCCTTTTTTTCTTTTCAAATAAAGTGACCGTCGTGCCAGGGCAGTACACATGGCAGGCAGCACTCAGACCAGTCCTCTCTGCAGCTTTAGCACAGGGTCAGTGCTGGCTGCTGCAGCAGGGCCAGGCTCCATCCCTTTGCCTGTGCAGCTGCTGGCCTGGATGGTGGCTTCAGCCAGCTTTGTGCTGAGGCTGCTGAGGGCCAGCTTGGCCACAGTGAAAGCTGGCAAAGTCCACCCTTGCTGCTATTGCTTGAGGGCCCAGCCCACTGTGAGGCAGAACCACCTGGGCTACACCTCCATGGGGCTTTGGCATTTTCCAGAGCTGGGCAGCACATATGGTTATGCTCCTGTGGTAGAGGCACAAGTCAGTCCCACTCAGCTGCACACTTACAGTGCAATACTGGCTTGGTAGGTTTCCCAGATGAAGGGCTTGGCACAGGGAAGCTGCTCTCTGCAGACCTTGGCCTGAGCCAGGGGATTCATTTCTAGAAGCAAGAGTGCAAGATCTATTACACTTCTGCATGGGCTGCTGCAGGGCTGGTAAATCTATTAAAACAGTCAACACTTTATGAATGAAGTGCCCCACCAAAGTCAATGGCAAAACTCCCATTGATTTCTCTGGAACAAGACTTTACCCTGAATCCTCAAAGTGCCCCTGAGATCTCACCCATGTTCAACACAGCCTTCCACAGCTCCTGCAGAGGAAAGGAAAACAAAGAGCAGAGAAGAGCCCTGGTGCTTCCTTAGCTGAGCCTGTGTCCTGCTCAGATAGATATGAGAATACTGCTTTGGCAGTACTGAGAGGCCTGGGTGTGAGATGGGTGCTGTGCAGATACTTTGGCCCAGAAGCAGAATTTCATAGGTCAGTGGAGTTTTGCTCTGAGCTCCCAGAGGGTCAGAGGATAAGTATCACACAAATAAAACTTTTTATATATGGAGATGGAGAGATGTCCCACCCACTCAGTAATGCCTTGACTCAGTGCCAGTAATCCAGCCTCCAGAGTCTCTTCTTAGTGTGCATTTAATTGACTGAACAGCCACTTGCTATCATTTAGAACTGCTTACAAAATTGAATGTTATTAAACATAAAGGCAGACAAGTTTGCCAATGCTTATTTCAATAATGAAGCTGTGCTTGCCACTCCACAAATCTGACCTGTCACTTGAGAACTCAAATGACCCATAACTTAACATATTTTATCCAGCTATAAATTCAGGCAGTTTCATTAGCTGGACCTGGCACTGTCATATTTTCTCCACCTCCTTTACAACCATTTAACTGCCTCCTGCTCTTACACTTTCCTATCACCCCTGCACACATGACCTCTAGTGACAATATTTTGCCATCTACCTGAGTAAATTAACAAGATCAACTAAAGAAGTTAATTGCTGTTATGGAAGAGCTATTCCACTGGCTTCTTGTTTTGCCAACTCTCCCATACCTTACTATTTGCTAAGCTGACTGAAAGGTTTCTCCCACTTTTTGATTTAAACATTTTTTTCTTTGACAGCTACTTTAGAATTGCCGTCCCACTGATCACATGTGAGCTCATCTCCAAACTGTGCTGTGGGATTTCTGATATATGGAGCTCTTTCAACACCAATATTGACGTGGCAGTTCAAATCTGAAATAAGAGCAGTCTGGTGCCCTAAAGGCAAAACTTTTATATCTAGGAAGAGCTAAGGTTCAGTCAGGTCTAGTCCCCGCAAGGACATTCAGTAGCAGTTCCTTCTTGTTTGCTGCAGTCTAATAGAGGTGAAGCTCATCCTGCTTGTTTTTATTTGGATGGCAGCTAATCCAGCCTCTCCTTCTCTGCCTTCTTTCCTGAAAGGCATTTATGAGCTCAGCAGCTGGTTGACATTTAGCTCTTGCTTCAGTCTGGCTGATGCTGACCAGTGGCTTTGGGCTTTGCACTTTTACTAGAAGACATTTAAGTACATATACAGAGAAAGCAACAGTGAGAATTAAAGTTAGCTCATGGCTTATAGTCACCGTGGAAAAAGTTCCACTGAACAGGACTTGACACAATTTCAATCTCAATGCTATACGGAAGGTTGCTTTCCACTCGTCCCTTTCATTATAGAAGCTAATTAGAAAAATTGTTTCTTACTTTTTATTTGCCCTAAAGTGCTGTAAATGTCTCTTTAAAAAAAAGTGCCCTCCAAGCACTTTGTGGTGTAATACCGTAGAGGTTTTTATTTAGAGCCAAATACATATCAGGTTGGATTCTGAAAAATCAACCCATTATTTTTATTTCCCCTTTTGCTCCTTTGAATGTAGAGTTTCCTTCTGATTTTTACAGTCATTTCAGAGATTGTTGACAGTACATAGCATCAGAATCAATGATCTAAGGAATGAAACAGTGCCCAAAACTACGTCACACAGCTTAACATGTGAATTCCTTCACACTTTTCCCCAGGACCTTGTCCCTTCAGGTCAGAAGAAGCAGGTGGCATAAAGACAAATTTCTTTTCAGGAATTATGGGAATATAAACTGATCTATTAATTCTGTACTGCATATTCAGGTATAAGCACAAAACAAACAGCACTTGCTTATTCTCTTTTGCAGAGCTGGCAGAAGGAGACTGTGTCTACAATCTATTTTGGGAATTGATTTAACTTTCTAGTCTCAACTTATCTTCAAGACATTAAGACAGAACAGTTAACATGGGTGGGAAAAGGTGAGCTGTGCTTATGGTACTGGAAGCTTGAGGAGCTGAAATAACTAAATGGTTTATAAACAGGCATATGAAATGTATCTTGGTGGTAGCTCAAAAGCTGGAGGTAGTTGCAAACTGTGAGACAGTGAAGGATTAAAAAGAAAGAAACACATTCTATGAAGTCCACAGTAAGTACATGAAACCTTTGTAGTCCTATTGTCTCTGCCTCATTTGGGAAGCTTAATGTGTTTATTTGCTTACCTCAAGCAATAAAAATCTCTCTGTCCCACAGAGTGGCAGTCCAATGGTGTTAAATAATTACCTCTTCCAAACTTAATTTTTTACCTATGCCATTAAGATGAGTTTTGGTTGCAGACTCAATGAATTCATTCTAGATGAAATCATAAGCATTTTCATATGAAAAGATAAAATAATGTAGTGAATACAACAGCTAGCTGGAGAAAAAACAGTTCTTGGACTACATTCCTCACTGATTACTATGCAAATCAAATAATATGGACAACTGCTGGTAATGCAGTATCCAGAGAAGGATGATCTATTGTAAAATAACTTTGTAGCTTAGATATTGCAGTTTAACATTTAGAAAACTCTTTTCAGAAAACAGATTACTACAGAGTGGATTAGCAGCTCTCGTAGAGCATAGGCAGACTTTCAATGAACTCGCCCTACTAGTTTCCCATTAATGAATTCAGCCTGTGTGTTATTTTGCAGTCATTTGCAGACCACCACCAGATACTCATGATGCTGGTGTATATACCATTGCCCAGAGGAGTTTTGGATGCACTGAACAATCTGGTCTAGTGGAAGGTGTCTTTGCCCATGGCAGGGCGTTTGATCTAGGAAATCTTTAGGATCTTTCTAACCCAAAGCATTCTACAATTCTGTGACCCTGGCAATTAAAGGTAGGAGACTGGCTGGTGCAAACAGCTGCAGCCAATAATTAGAGCCTGTTCTCATTCCCCTGCTTCCTGAGTGTTTGTAGCGTTGCTGAGTTGGTGAAGAGAACGCGATCAGTGTGTTCAGGATTTTAAACAACTGAAGTCATAAGTTCTGTTTTCCTCAAATCTAACCTGTTGTTATAGATGGAGCACAGTCTCTTTGTGGGTTATGGGCCGATTTGGTTGCTCAAAGACTATGAGAAATAACCAAAGAGTCGTGTTGAAGCTTAAGGAGCAACTCAGAAGATCCTTCTAGCTTAGAAAAGGACTAATTTGGTTTTCTAAGACTGAAAGGATTTCTCAAGAAAGTTTTATTTTATCAGTGAGGTATGTGGGGGAAAAGGAATTGCTCTTGACTGCTGTTGCTGTTTAGTTTGTATGCTGGAAACACTAAGGGAGAGGGAGTGATATCCATTCTGAGGATGATAATCCTCAGTCACAGTAAGGCAAGAAAAGCTCTGGAGTGCCCAGGCCAACTGCTCTCCTGTTCTTAGCTTTTCTCCACAGCTGAGGAAGCACCCATGGTACAAACATCTCTGGATATTTTGGAAGGCCTTGTCTATGGCACATCACTGTAAATTAAAGGCTATATGTAGATCCCCTTTTCTTTTTGTACTGTTTATGGCTGGCAGATGGGGAATTTTCCTCATTCGTGTGCTGATAAAGAGTTCATGACACTAAAGGACAAATACCCTTCCCTGAAATTTAAGCACTCATGCTGCAGCCTCCTGATCCTTGATGACTATTGCATTAGTCAATTTGTGGCTAGCCCAGTAACTCGATAGCATCGAATTATGTGGTTATGTGGGAACTCTGGGTTTTGGAAGAGGCAGATGTTCCCAAGCTCGGGCTCAGCACTGCTAGGGTGTGTCATCTGTGTGAGATTCAGCGGAAAAAGAGAGCTGCAAAGCCACAGCCTCTGGTGCTTTCTGGAGCACAAAACATAGCAGCAATATTGCATTAAGGTAAGAATGGGAACAAACAAAATTATTTTAGCACCACAAACTTTTCTCTGCAGTGAAAGTCTGATTTGTAACGTAATTCTGCTGCATTAGACTTCAAATTTACTCTGGAGAGTAAACTGGATTGTGATAGAGCCAAGAAATAAGCTGCTAAATTCATAAGAAACATTCAAAAAGATACCAACATGGCCTTTTAAAAAGAGCAACTTAAATGTTACTAAGTGCCAGATTCTGTTCCGCCTTCCATACGTGTGTAGTACGATTCACTGAATATCAGGGATACTGGCCTGTAGTGGACCCTTACAGTCAGCTTTTGGTTCTGGAGGAGGTTTTTCCACAGGGCCATTCTACAGCACATGGAAAGGTCAGAATTTTAAGATATTTTCCTAAGTCACATAGCAGGGGTACATTTGTCTGTGTAGGTGCTCCTGAATTTCAAGAGATACAGTAGTGTTGAGGTGTTCTATTTTACACAACAGCAAAAGCGTTGGCTTTCATTTTATGCTTAATGATGTAAGTAAACACATGTGCTTTGTAAGAAGTGCTTGAATTATTGTATGGTTGTGTCCAAGGCTACCATATCAAACATGTCTTTCAAAGCCAAGATTCTTGTCCAAGAACCCACCCAAAACTTTACTGTTGAGGTATGAAGCAATAATGGAACCCACTGATTCATCTTTTGATGAAACCAGAAGTGCCCAGTATTGCCCAACAGAAGGTTACATAGGGCCCTAATGAAGTGTTTCTCTTGCATAAAAGAGAACAGATGTGGGCAATCTCATGAGAAACTGAGCTGTGACCTGCTGTGAGTTCCCACTGGGCAAAGTTTCCTTCAGATCTGAGAAGTTGCTCCAGCTGAGTCAGAATATTCCTCTGGTACCACCAGTCCTCCAAAGGCCAGACTTCCAGATTCAGATCTGGGTTGCTGTAGGCTACGTGCTACCACATTTCATCTAGTTAACGTATTGGCAAAATATCTTTCTGCTTTGCAAACTGTTGGAAATCTGACTGCTGGCTGAGGAACTCGGCTCCAGGGACCAACAGAAACTGCTCACTGGTTCTGGTTTAGGGGCTTGCGGTGTATCTGCTGTGGAGAAGCAAGTGACCAAGTTCTGGGTGACAAGAGAGATTGTGAATCTTCCTGCTGTACTTTGAGGTAGAATGGGAAGAACTGTGTTTGCCCCTTGAGTAATTCCAGTGGCAACAGGGTAAAGTAGAAAATCTGATCTTTGGACTGATGAATAAACCTGACAAAGCTTTTGTGAGCTTGTACCAACTTTACAAGTGGCTATGCTATAGAGAAGAGGCTTCTGGTAGGCACAGACTAGGTGAAGAGTAGAGAAGAAATACTGACATGTCTGTGGCTGAGTGGGGATATTTAGATTAGTTTCTGCATCTCCTTATGAACCAAAGTCTCGGGACCAGGCCAGACACGTGAGCTTATAAATGCAAACACTATCTTGGGTAAACAGTACAATCTCTGGTTATGCACCAGGGTTTTTCTGCACTGAAGTAAGCACATGCTGACAACCATTGCAATTAGAATGTATTGATGCAAGTGCTTCAGGGGATCTTGGTGTTAAAAGCCAGAATAAACCCTACAAGCATGAAGGGGCACATTCCCACTGGCATTCCTGTTGCCTCTCACCCCATACCAGAATATTTTGCTCAGTGGTATTGTATTTCTGAGCTCAAAACCAGATCTTTATTAAAGCTTCCAGGAAAGCAAGAGCACTGTGGATGTCCACAGGGCCTTCAGTCCTGAAGCCACAGAAAAGAACCATAGATGGAAAAGACCTCTCAGGTCTTTTCTACCAGCCAGACTGTTCTCTATGCTGTGCTTTTCCCTTTCTTTGCCTGTATCAAGCCAGAAGGGTTTCCACAGTATCCCTGGGGAAGAGTATGACATAGCTGACTAGCTCTTGCCCTTAGGAATAACTTTGAGCCTCTGGAATAATAGAAGCATTCTATGTTTCGTTTTGATGGAGAAAAGGCAGTCTGAGAGAAGGTCCCTCAGTCCTATGACTATACTGTATCTCAGATGTAATTCTATATTAATGACTTGTATGCAGATCATATGAGGCCAATGCTGTGTCCCACCCTACAGCTGTCTCTTTCAGTAATTATTCCTTAGACAGATTTTTGTCATCTCTCGGTAGTAAATAGTGCACGGACCCTGATCAATTGCATTTCACTTGGCAAACATTCAAAATTTGCCCTGACTCGTGTTTGAAGTGTCTGACTCTCACGCCTTTGAACTGTGCCAAAGTTCTTTGGCAATTTATGACCTCGTGTCCCAGAAACACATAAAAAACTGTAATTCCAACATATTTTCCTTAGGTGAATTAAAACCACTCAACACATGTTTACTAAAACCAAGTGCATTTATAGATAGAGGAATCTTGACAGCTATTGATTTAATACTCCCAAATGTTTCCATTCAAATCTCTTGGGCACCTACTGTTGATCAAGTATAACTTCCTGGCATCTTGATCTTTTGCAAAGCAATGCTTCTGGCCAAATATATGAATGCTCTTTTTGACCTTGAGTATTGGGCATTAATAAACATGAACTCAAATATTTTTTTTCAGAGGGAATAAAATACTTCCATAGCTATTAAAACATGCAGTCCTCTGACTTTTCTTGAAGATGTTTGTGCATACAAACTTTAGTTGAGTATGGAGACAGTTTTAAAGCAATGCCAATATCCTTAGCATTCTGATAAGGGCTATATTGGTTTCACAGTTCTCAGCTGTTGAAAATTATATTTAGCATGTAGGACAACTTTAAAGATATTAGTTATAGAGCTATGGAAGGCTGTGATTAATACCATTTGGTGACTGTTTGAATTGTGCTTCACACAATGAGCAAGGATTCAGAAGAAGCCTTTGTCTGACTGCCACTTTGGCTATGGGAAAGGGGGGAAATCTGAACACCAAACATGTCTTTGTTAACAGTTGGATGTTGTTTTCTTTTGTTTAGCATTTGTACAGTGCTCTATGTAATGTAGGAATATAATAAAGCTTTGTCAGCAACAGCACCAGACTTTGGGAATATGCAATGACCAGTGAGACCATGGACTGCACTTTTATCAGCAGAAGAAGCAACTTAATAGACCCATGATGGAGTTTGAGAAAAGAGTTTTCCCTGGACTACTGGCATGTTCTTTATAAGGCTAAGCCAGGAGCTTTGCTCTTAGGTGTAATTTTGATTCTAATGCTTAACTTACAAGAACTTATTTTTCCATTGTTCATTAGAAGTGAGTAAGTTTCACATGAAATTTTCACACTCCTATTTAATCACTCCTCCTACTTAATCACCTGCTAGCTGATAGCACACCTAGAGATGAAAGTTTGGTGGTCCAGAAGGTAAAGATCAATGAGCAAAGGCATGAGGAGAAAAGGATTTATCCAGGGAGATCCTAAGGCATAAGATATGACTTAAGCCTTAGCTTTCTCCACATCTACTCTATTTGTGCAGTCACAGTATTTATAATAAATTCCACTTATATAATTCTAACTTGGGCTCGTATCAACAATAGTCTTGATTAGCAAACCTATCATGGTTCCGATTTTGATGTGGTGTTGTTTTTGCTCATCTGTGGCTCCAGAGGCACTTGGTGTTCTCCAGTGGAGACTGGAGGAGTAACTCATTTTCTGGGCAGATATTGTTATCATATAACAACGCATGTTGTTGTGCACCAGTTCTACAGTGGGATAAGCTGAGTCTTCCAGACACCCATGGCTGTGACTTTGCATGAGTTTCTTTAGCCTGGGTGCCAGCTTAAACTGATCCTATCCCTCTTCTAATCCAGCTGTTCTATTATTTTGGCAGTTCCTCAAGATTTCCTGGAATAATTGCAAATGAGTAATAATTTTTCATTTAGCTTGTATGCAGCCCTGGAATCAGTGATCATTTGCATGCTGTAATAAATATCCAACCATGCCTTGGATGTAGTTTGTAGTTCTGTACATTTTAATAGCAAACTTCAGGAGGAGGGGAACAGAGTTAGAGTCCAATTTGCTATTATTGTTATTAGTTTAGGTTCTCATAGTTTTAAAATCAACTTTATTAGCAGACAATAATGATGTAAAAATAAATAGGCAGGTTCTGTTGGCAAGCAGGTGGCCAGGAACAGACAGAATTGAAAAATTAAAAATCCTGTTGTAGGATCCAAACTACCTGGAAGTGCCTGAGCTGTGTTTTTCTGCTCAGTCCAGGCTGTCCCATAAACGCTAAGCATCTCAAAGGTCATCCAAATAAAAAGTAAATGCAAACAGAGGCTTCTTTCTCCCACACAGACCTCCAGCCTGCTCAAGATACTTTAGTGAAAGCTTGCCTGTTTTGACTATTAGTCAGTCTTACTCAGCTGCCATTTGGGAAAGTTATGAACAGCAGTCTGGGGGCTCTTTGCAGGTGACCTAGGGCGGGACACAACATCTGTCAGGCTTCCAGAAACATGAGGCCCTCTTTAAAAGCACTCTTAAAGCCTTTCTTGGCTAGAAACTGATAACAAAGTATACAGTAAGGAATGATTTTTAACAAAGAAACCCAGCACCTTGCTGCCTCCCTGGTGCAGCAGCTTGGCTTTACATCTGGTAGCAGTTTTCCAGGCAGTGACTTTTATCCAGTTTTTCCTGGAGAACTTCTAGTAGCTTAGTTGATATGATTAGTACTAAAACCCAACTAACCAGACAAGAAATCCCATCCCAAAGAAAATAACCCTCACCAAGATGAGTGTAGCTCTCAGTCGCCTCCTCTTCATGTCCAAGGAGAGCAGTGAGTTCTCTGTTGCTGAATCCATGATTTCCTGTCATTGTTGCAGCTCCTTTTTCAGTTTTCTCACGTTACTAATGACTTAAATGTAAGTTGAGAGGAAAGGTAAGAACAGGACTGATATATTGATATTTTCCTCCTTATTTCCCTCAAGGGTCTCAGCTAGCTCAGCCCTTCTCAGGCCTAGGAGGATTATATCAAGAAAGACAGGATAAGGATTCAAAAGAGGCTCTCACCCTTTCTTTGCTGCAGATATCTTTATTCCAGGATGGTGTCCCAGGAGATAGAGAGATCCCAGGGGACAGGGGTCTTTTCTTAGGGTTTTCTGAGGGAGGGGCAAGCTGGCACACAGCCAATGGGGTCAGAAGGGGAAGGAAGGGTCAGACTACATGACAGGAGTTCCAGGGGTCCCTGAGGGAGAAGAAACCATTTCCCCAGGGGGATGTAACAATATATCATACTTTCTCCCCTTACAAAACCCCTCTTTTTCTTTGACTGCTCTAGCCTATATATGTTGCTAAGATACAGCATCACAGATAGGATGAAGAAAAATACTTCAGCGGAATTTAAATGGCTTGAATTACCTGTAATGTTGATCAGCCTGGCTGGCTGCCAGCAGTGACTCCTATGTTGGAGCACAGGATGGTGAGACTGGTGTTGTTGTGTTTGCTGCTGTGAAAATTTGACAAGTGGGATTCCTCAGTGCTGTCCTGTGCCCTAAGGAAGGGTGCCTGGACTTTGGCAGTGAACAGCGTGTAGGCTAAGCAGGTGGGAAGGTGTCATCAGGACAAGGTGTGTTAGCAAGACAGCGCTGGATAAATACCGTGCTTGCCAGACATGGCACAATTAATTTAGCTGCAAAAGAAAGATGTTTCCTTCCAACTAGGACACATAGTTATTTTGTCTTGGACACTTGGAGAGAACCTTTCAGAGTAGGAATCCATAAACCACAAAAATACTCATGTTAAAAGAATCTGGCCAAAGATGCTACATTCATGTCTGTTTGTTTTTCCTTTTTCCTTTTACAAAATGAAAGCAAACGAATTCCTTTGCTACAATCACTAGTAGACAAAAGATAATTTTCTTCAGTTCAAGGCTATGAGCAGTATTGATACAAAACTCGTTACCAATTATACTACACAAATGTTCTCTAAAACACCAGAGGTTAATATAAAATTTTTGTGACAATGACAAACCCCCCATCAAAATCTAAGGGGGTACTTACTACAAGGAAGTAGGCATACACAGCTCAGGTGTGTTTGTTTAAACATTCTTTACATGTTAAAATACAGTAGCTACTTTCTGGGTGAGAGCTCTCAAATTATAAAATTAATCTGTCACTTTTTCAGACTTGGCAGGGTAAAAGGCTTTCTTGCTGTGTTCTGAGTAGGGGAAAAGCATCACTTCAGTGGTAAAGAGCTAAATAACCACACAGTTAATGGAGGGAAAGTTTAGGAAAATAATTACGTAAATTCACTTCAGAGCTGATCCTGCAGCCTTTAACTATGCGATGACATTCTCTGCCCAGCAGCAGACCTGAATTTACACTTTGCAGAATCACATCCTTACTGAGGTAGAGACTGCCAAGTAGCTGTTAGTGAGGGAAGTGCCATGTGTGCCAATTCCAGAAACCAGTAAGGCAGTACAGCCTGCCCTATATTTTCAGGCTTTCGGTAACTTACATAACTAGGTGCAAAATACTTATTTTTATTTCTGGTTCTTTTCTTTGGAAGTGCAGTCATGTGCAATCAGGTGGAATAAGTGTGCTGATAATTTTCCTTCAGAAATTGTAATGGTTAGCAATGTGGACACTTTTCTTTTTAGGCAGAAACCATGAGGTACTGAAGCAAGCATTCACTTTTCTTGCACTTGAGGTCACAAATTTATGCAAGTCAAAAATGTTGGGCCTGCCAAAAACATCATGCTACACTCCACCAAATAAAGGGACACTGTTATTCTTACAAGGAAAGGTTTGACAGGACAGGAAATAGGCAGGGTCATAGAAGTTTACTTAATACCAAAACTTACTTAACCATCTTTAAGCCAAAATACAATGACAGTTATTTAACAACAAAAAAAATATTAGAAGGTGAGGAGGAAGACAAATACAAGAGCTCTAAACTGTGTTATTACAGGAGTAGCAACCAATACAGAAACTAGGGAACCTTCATTTACATAATTCAGGTTACTATATATCATCCACCCTTACTGAGTTAACATATATTAAGCAAGTTTTAATTTACATCCTAAACTTGCAGCCAGAGGCATCTGATTTGGAAAATTCAGTGCCGAGTTTACCAGGCTATACATGACTTTCATTGCAATGCAATCCTTAAGCAGGCTGCATTCCACCTAAAGGAATGGAGGAAGAGAGAGTAAGGACACGGTGAATACGAAAGATTGGAAAAATGTTGCTGTTCATTACAATTTTCCATTTTTGTTGAAACGCAGCAGGAGAGAAAAGCCACAGGCTTCTCTACTGCTCTTGCATGCCAGAAGGGATTATGCAAACACTGCAACCACCCAAATCTTACTTAAATTATAGTCATTGTTCCCCCTTTAATGGTTATACTTTTGCCTGCTTTCACTCAAATATTGCATCTTGCTTTCCACCAACATAGTCCCAGTGGGAGTCATCAACTCTTAATTATAGATGAACACATCTTTGAAAAATACCTCTGAAAAAGAAGTGGAAAAGAAAGCAAACTTTAAGTGCCATCTAGTGGCTGATCTAGAAAACATTAACTAGATTAAAAAAATTCCTAACATGCCATAGAGTAATGTAACAGTACCTAAGCTGAGGAAGCTGTGCCTAAATTCTCAACTACTAAACACCAGATTAACACTCTGGGGCAAAGAAAGAACTAAAGATCAATGGTAGCAGTGGTATTACTGCCATAATTTTTGTTTTAAGATTTCTGTAAAAAGTGGAGAGTTCAAGTGGTAGTAATTGTATAGGAATCCCATGTTTCTTCAAAACCCTCATCAGCTTATGATCCTCTGCCCTTCTAAGGACATAGAAGTTATCACAAATATTGCAGCTGAAATAAAAAAATAGAACCCTCTCAGATCTCAAAATAGAACTCAACCATGGAGGTGAATCTGGGGCCAAGCATCTCAACTTTCTTCCAAATTCACCTGGGGTGGAAGGCCAGATTTTCTCTATTCCTGTAATGAGTCAAATCCATTTCTAAAAAAAAAAAAAAAGGAAGCAGATTGTTAGTCAGTAATGTCCTTTCCCTTTCCTTGCAGGAAAATGCTCTTTTCTGCTGTAGGTAAGAATTCCCAGCAAATTACTTTTCATTTATAAAAGCTTCATGTTTCATTTACACAGAGAATGTTCCACAAGACTGTTCTTCAAGCTTTAGGTAACTCCTCTTGCAGATGAGAGTAGTTGAATTAAAGAGTAGTTCGACCTGGATATGGTCAGTGATAGTGGAGAACCGCCCAATGTAATTTTTAGTTGAAGTGGTTTTCATTTTGTTACTTTGGAAATAGCTTTACATCTCCTCAGTTTTGTACCTGCAGCGAGCCCTGGGGATCACACCCCAGTGGCAGGAATAGAAGTGAGCCCTGTGCACGCTGTTGGGCACGCTGTTCTGAAGTTACTTGCTTGGGCTTAAGCACATGCACTCAATGACACACTTGGGCAGTTCGTCCCTGAATTACACAAGTAATTTACAACTAGGTAATGTAGGTAGGACAGGTCTCAGATAAATAATGGCAAAGATTGTTTCCCAGTCCCCTCTCTCCTGCCAGATACCAGGACACAAGTACAGTGTTTTGAGGAGGGGTAAGGACCAACAAACAGCAAAACAACTGATCAGCTCCTCATGCATTTAGAAGAAAAGGCCTCTACCCTTGACACGAACCTACTCCTTGTTTCAGCACTGCCAAGCCAGTGTAATGCCTATCCCATGGCTGAAGGGATATGAATGCTGTCACAACTGCTCTTTATTTTCCAGCTCCTTGCAGGATAAAACTCAAAAAATGTGTAGTGTTTTGGGCCTACCTCACTAAAAATAGTCCTAGACAAGAATAGCTATCATATAGTACCAGGAGGATTATGCTGAGCTGAAACTGCCAAGCAGAAGAGCAGTATGAACATCAGCCTGCAAAGGGCACACTTTTCCACTGCTAAAACTTCAAGCACAGTATTTATTAAAGCACAGTATTTCTTACCTGTGATCTTCCAGATAAGAAAATTTTAACGTACAGACAGCTGCAGGAAAAAAGTGTTTGAAAGCTTCAGATCCTTTTTAAATTCTTTTATGTAAAGTAGAAAAATAGTCACTTTTCTTTCATTTTTTGTTTCTTCTCTTCCCTGCATATTCTCTCACCTAAAAATTAGAGTAATTTGAGAAATTCTGCACACTTATTGGATCAGGTTTAGGAGAGATTCCAAAAGAATTCTCTGTTAACTAGACAAAAGTCAACTTAAAAAGCCGAATTGTGCATTGCTTCAATAATTCAGAATTTTTCTTCCATACAGTAACATTGATAAATTTGTAACAAATATTTCAACAGTATATTTCATAGTTCTTATTTACCATATAGAAGTTATTTCCAGAAGGGTTGTGTTATTTACCTCAAACACTGTATTGCTTTTTCTTTTAATATAAGAGAGCTAAGAACTGGCCACTTGAGGATCAGCTGAGGATCAAAGTCAGAGCTTCAGCTCTGAACAGAAACACAAGTAATTGGACAGGCTGCAGAAAATGCAATATTAATATCTTTGTCTTATTCTGATTTAGGGGTCAGAGTGGGAAGTCCTCTCGATACTGTCACTGATGCTGTATGAAACAGGCTCTCAGTGTGACATCCTCAGCCACAGGAAAGAGAGCTTTCAGCAGTCCAACAAAAACTGGCAAGGGAACAACTGGCTGTTGTAGTTTAGGTGAGTAAAATAGTTATTTTTCATTTATTACAATATAATTGCCACATAAACAATACATTCTAATTGCTGAGAACCAAATATCTTGAAAGATACATCAACTAGTTAGTCAAGCCAGTCATGCATATTTCCTCTCTACGCAGACAAATTCACGGGAGGATAGGTACAGAGAGGTCTCAATAAAACTTGAAATATTTTTATGTATTCCAAAAATCCTACTTCTAATTCAGATGGAAATTTAGAAATAGTATAACAAAAAAAACCCAGAAAGTATATTCAAGTAATTTTCAGTTCTTCCCAGTGGAGCCAAAGCCACCTTCGCCACGTTCTGTGTCATCCAGAGCCTGAAAGACATCAATCACAATGAGCTGGTTTAGTGCCTTAACTTGCCTTTTCTTTCTATACAAGAGATATTGTCTAGCATTTACTTGTAACAAGAGCTATAAGTAAGAAACCAAAAAATGTATATGAGACACTTTGGAATATCCTCTGTACAAGCTTAAACAAATGCTTGAGACAACCACTTCCAGAATACCCTGAACTGTTTCTCAGAAACTCTAAAAACTCACCAGAAAAGAAAAAATCCAAGCGAGTATGTACAAATAATCCAGACACTGATTCAGGTAGCACTGCTGCTATGCAGTTTTACCACTGAAAGTAATTTCAGCTAAGTATTTATCTATATAATAAATTTCATCTTATATACAAGTATCTTAAGCTAATAATCACTGAGAAATGCAGAAATATTTTCTTCTGGCAACTTACTTCAACTTCTTCTAGCTCAGGGTAATAAATGCGTTCACAGATGAGCTGGGCAATTCTATCCCCTTTTTTGACTGCAGAGAAGTTAAAATATTATTAGTTCCTTCAAAGAAGTGAACAATGAATACAAACTTTAGACAATCTCCTTTCAAGAATATCAGAATATGGTAAAAGTAAAAAACACGTATTTGAAACTTAGCTAAACAAATGTTAACAGACTTAGAAAAATATAGGTTAAGACAAACTTTTGTTTGGTCCTTCTAAGGTGAATATCAGCAGCTGTACCAGCTCAAAGCCTTTCCATTCACTCCTGCTGCCATACTCTGGCATCTTAAGTTCATTATGCATCAGTACTGCAGAGATGGAGGGACAGCTGCATGGATAATGTGGCTCCTTTTCTGCACTAGACCCAGGAATTTGTGTGAAAAGCAGGCAAACTGATAAAAGGAAAACAGAGTTTCACACTAGTAACCAATCTGGCTCACAGAACTTCCATAAGCAGCCTGTGATGTGAGGATGCAGAAGAAACCACAAAAGCACACATCCTGTAACTGGGCACTGAAACTTAAAACTGACTTTTTGCAGAATGACAGTGCAGTAAGGGCAAAATCCTGTCTTGGTTACTCAGGTCTCCCAGCATTCTGGAGAAGTGTTTTCTCAAATACTGTTCAGCTATTTTTTTTTTTCAGAGAAAGGCAGTAACTAAATACAAAGTTGCATTTCAGTACAGCTTGTGAAATCTAAAGCTTAGCTAAGTACGGATCTTTTGGTTTGCTTTTGTGGTGCCATGATGGTTTTGGAGGGTGTTTTTTTGCATGCTGCTTAATTTACTATGAGTAGAATCTTTTCATGTTCCCTTGACAGGACATTATTAAGTATCCATGTTTTTGTTAACTGAGAGAAGAAAAATGTTCCCAGCTAGTTCTACCTTTGCACAAACTTTTAAAGAAAAAATTAATTTTTCTTCTCAGTCAGATGGCTGAACATAGGCTCAGCCAGGCTTCACACTTACCTTCAAACGTCTCCTTGCCAAAGTTGAACAGTACCACACCAACATTTCCCCTGTAATCCTCATCAATAACACCAGCTGTCATGAGAATTTCCAGATACCCAGTTAGCAAATGTCTGTGTGTAACTAGATTAGATAAGGTTTAGATTAATAAGTGACTACAGTATCTCATAATGACATCCTTTACACTTCTGATGCACAACTAACAATAGATATGCAAATACTGAGACATCAAAAATGCTGATCAGTCTTGCAAAAGGAACTGGAAAACACCATCACATGTCAAGAATGCTTTATCACTTTAACTACTAATTTCAGTAGTAATAGCCCATCTGAAACCAAGACAGCTGGACCAAGTTCAGGCTCCATTTGTTCTGCTAACTTCAGCTCTTCCAGCATCAAGCAGAAATCTGTTCCTAACTCTAACATTTCATTTGAGAGCTATGGACTTGCACAGATCCAAATCCTGTACCTCTGGCAAAGTAACAGAATCAGAGCTGTAAGGAAATGATTGTCATACAGCTGTATTCCAGTACCAAGACTATCAAACTAGCTTTTGTATTTTGTGTGACTATTAACTACACAGTTCAGAAGATTAGTTACCAGTGCACATTAAAATAATTATATTCTGCTTCTTTACAGTTTTCCTCCTAGATAGAGGAAATGTATTTCCAGTGGAAAATATGAGTTTGGACCTCCCTGTGGTCCCAAGTACGTATTTTGAAGTCTACTTACAGAAATAATTTAAATACTAAAATCAAATGCCATTCCAAGACATTCCCCAGCTAATACAAAGTACTACCACTAGAGATTACTAACACCAGAGGAAACTGTAGTATGAGTGCACCTTGAAGTTTTATGTTGAACCACATAATGCACACTTAGGAATAGAAACCTATTTTTAAAGTAGTTCCTTCAGCTTTTGAAAAAAAATTTAGTGCATATGAGACATAGTTACCATGCAATCTCTGCACTAGTTCCAGTGTGGAAAAGGTATTTACACAGCTCTCTTATGTGATGTTTTGAGTTAATCCAATGGCATTTCTGAACAGCTTCCTAATTAAGGTTCTAGTAACACTGGGAGTATCCCCTGAGTTTTGAAAATTCAGAAAAACATACAATTCTCAAGTTAAGAAATTGCTGGTTAAAAAATGGAGAAACTTCTTATATGACAGCATATAAGAAGTCATCTTTAATGCCTAAGCCAAAAAATAACTTCCATAGCAAGCACTGCCTACAGAAATATGATACAGTTTTTATTTTAAAAATCAGTCATCCTTTTTATAATTAAGCAGGTTTTAATATAATGATGATGACCTGTCTCTCTCAGGTGTTACCCAGGTATCTCCTTTTGCCAGACTACCCAAGAAGCCATCATTTATTTGCATGTTACAGTGTGAAACTAAGGCAGTTCTGTGATCAGTAATTATCAAGTCTTAATAAATAGAACAAAAAGCTTACCTCCAACATCTATGAAGTGCTTTGCAGCTAAACCAGAACGTGGTGCTAAAAAAGCAATTTTTTCAAGTATTACAATTTATTTCTTTTAAAAGACAGCATTTATTTGTTATAAAGTGTGTTTGCACAGAGTCTTGCCAATGCCAATTGTTTCCACAGTCTTTTTAAAATACACATATTACAGGAATTACTGTAAGAGTTTACATATATATTAAACAGAATATCAGCTGCAACAGGCTAGAATAAAATTGCAATCTTTAAGTGATGGAAATGTATCTTTATTTGACCTGCAAATGCAGAGTGGGTTTCTCCAAGGAAGGCAACTGGAGCAGACAAAGATTGTCTAATCTTGGTTTATTTTTGGTGACTACCTCTGGTTCAGCATCATCTCTGAAGAGTATTAGGTCAATCCATTTAAGTTACGAAGGAAAACAATATTTGGCAAGCAATTTCCTAAGCAGTATTATACACAGATAAATTACGGGTGGGGATTTGGGGTTCTGCTTACCTTATCCCACTGTGATGAGGAGCTAAAAATTACATTATCTTCCAAATTTCTTTGGGTAAGATAAATGCATGTGTTCTTTTACATAAAAGGACATGACAAACTCTGATCATGCTCTTCCATTGGAGTGGCAATTGCTTTTTTACTTTAAGAATTTATACGTAATTCAGATAAAGAATGCACAAAATAAACAGAATATCTTGTACAGGTTCTCTCAACTATTCTGTCACAATATGCAATCAAATTCTACTACACTGGTACTCTGGGGTTAATTTTTAAAATCCAGGGGTGCATTCTCTGTATGTCCATGACCTATCAGTCTTTGGGATTTGAATTCTGGAACTGCAGAGAAATAAATAACTACTGAGGAGCCTATAAAGTTCTATGTAGAGTACAGGCATTTTACTGATCATCCTTTTGTCACTACACCAAACCTCAAATGTGTCCAACAACAGTTAACAGGAAAACCTCTGCTGCAAGATTTAGCAATCACAGAGCCACGTGGCATCCCTTTTTTGTGTAGACTAATTCTGAAAGATTCAGGCAGAATCTGAATATGGCACCAAACCTGTTCTAGAACAGCTTTTGTGTTGTGAATGACTCAGCTGTGTACTCACCTACTCGGCCATAGCATCCAGGAGGAAGTGCTATCTGAATGTCTGTTTTCACCACAGCCTTTTCCATGGGTGGTATCACACAGTCATAGGCACTACATTAAAGAAAGAAACACTAGTTTATAAAGAATATTTTAAAAAGTTTCTTTGCTGTAACTTAAGGTACAAAATTACTCAGAATTAATCTGCCTGGGAATTGATACCATGAAATTTAAACAACAAATATTTACAGATTTGCAAGATGTAATGCAGATCCTAAAACACAAGATGTTGCCATTCTGATGGTGCTAGTTTAAGATTCCAGAAGTGTCCTTTGAACAGCATACTCCTGAAATTGCCAGTTTGAAATGTTTTTTAATTGGTAAGACAAAAAATACAAGTTTAACTTTAAAGTAACCATTAGGTGAATGTGGCTGAGCATTTTTTTGTGCAAAAGCAGAAACTTTATGGATAATACAGTCTGATTAAGCTTTCTACAGCAGATGGTCTATTTGTAATCAAAATTAATAATCTATTAAGTTAACTTTTAGGCAACAGTGGTTTTTTTCTGAGCAGTCTGACAGTTCATGATTCACATGATTCTCCTGGGAACTCTGAACTACAGAGATTTTAAGAACTTGCTGAAGCTACCCAACTGGAGGCCTAATGAAAAGCGGTGGTGACAATACTTGCCATATCTTGACCTTGACAAAGAACTGTTTTTTAAATACTGGGAAGCACTGAAAGGTTTTCTATAAAACCGACTTTTCCCAGGTTGACATTGGAACAAGAACAAAAACAAACTTGGTGAGATGAAAAGGGAGAAGAAGAAAAAAGGGTAAAGTGTGGTGCAGTAAATCTTAAGGAAAGAAGTCAGAGAGGTGAAGAAAGAAAAAGGCTGGTTATTCTACGTAATACTAAAAAAGGTAAGTTAGAAGTGGTGGCAGCAAAGTTCACTCGTTCAGAACTAGTGACTTGATCACATAAGCACTATGCAAACAAGTTTAGCTACAGGTATTCCTGAACATAGTAAAGGCATTGAATAAGGGCCATTATTAATTCAAACAAGCCCAAACCTAAGTCTGTACATGACCCCATGTGGTTTCCAGCTAGGAGCGCTATCAAACCGCTACAACGCCCTCTGGCAGGCAGCAACCCCGGAGCCAAGAGGAAAGCACAAAAGCTCAACTGCTGGCAAGGAGGGGCCATGTGCGCTACCATTTTTTCCTTTCAACAGGAACGCAGCTTGGCCAATATGAGCACAAACAGCAATTCTGAATGGTCTGTCAAGCCTGTCTTTTAGCTACCGAGTGCATCTGTGCCTGATGAAATCAATACTGTAACGTGGCTGGACCACAGATACCCGAAAATGGTCAGGGATGGAGGACAAAGAGAGCTACGACTGGGTGAGCTCTGGCCTCCTCTCCTGCACGGCCAGCGAGACTGCCCGGGGGCGCGGCTCGGCACCGGGGGCTCGCAGGGCGGGGCGGCCCCGGGTGTCACACCCTCACCCTCCCTCACCTGTACAGATCGTAGCCCGCACTCCGCGCGGAGCCCCTGGAGGGGGCAAAGGCGTTCTCGGACAGTTTGGTGAAGCGGAGCCGCGCGGAGGCATCTTCAGGCCCCGAGCCCTTCTGCCTCTTGCTGGGGGACGGCTGCGGCACGGCCTCGGGGGGGGGCATGGCTGAGAGATGGAGAGAGACGCAGAGAGACGCTGTGAGGGACGGCCACCAACCCGCCAAAAACGCCGCCAAAACCCGGCGCGGCCCACTGCAGAGGAAGCAGGGAGGAAACAGGCCCGTCCCATTTCCCCCTCGGTGAGAATGGCATCGCCTAGCTCCTCCTGGCCACCCCACACCCGCCCCGTGTGTCAGGCAGGGCTCCCCCACCGCCCCAAAGCGCAGCTACTGCGGCGCAGACCGGGGCCCCCGAGGGGCGCAGAGCGGGCCCGTGGTGCGGCTGGGCAGCGTCTGTGCCTCCCAAAGGCCCCGAGGGCTGCGGGCGGGGCAACTCCCGCAATTCCCCCACCCCTCCTTACAGCGCCCGCCGGGGTGCCGGAGCCACCGGAGGCACCGCGCCAACATAGCGCCGCCGCCGCCGTGTGGGAAGCGCGCCATGGACCGCTCTCCCGGCGTTCCCCGCCGCGGTCCGCACGGCTCATGGGGCGCGGGCGGAGGCGCCAGTGCCCCGTTCTCCCGCTGCCCGGGCTCTACCTGCCGGCGCAGCCCCTCGGGCAGCAGCCCGGCCCGCGGCGCTCCCGGGGACGCGGCGGCGGTGCTGCCGCAGGCTGGCGGGCGGACCCCGCGGGCCGCGCGGCGTTGCCGGGGGACCCGATTGCGGCTGCACGGGCGGGCGGGGCGCGGGGGGCGCGGGCGGTCCCGGAGCCCTCACGGAGCCCTCAGAGGAGGCGCGGGGCCGGCCCCTTTCCGCACCGCCCGGCCCGGTGGCTGCGCACAGCGAGCGCCCCGCGGCCTGCGAGCAGCCGCTGTGCTCCAGCAGTACCGCGGCGGCTGGGGCTGAGGGGGCCTCTGGAGCATCCAGTGGAATCCTGCTGTTAAAGCAGATCTTGGAGCACGCTGCAGAGTAAAAACAGAAAGAGACTCCTATAGGAATAGTCAGGCCATGACAGAAGCGTTTGCCTTAGGAAAGGAGGATAGTTCTTGACGGTGCGGTGGATGGGAAAACCTGTCAGTGCTCGGCCTGCCCTGTTGTTCTGTCTTGGAACCGAAGACTTACGATTTAATTGTCTGTAATACTGTTTGCCCCCTTGCCATTCCATTTATGATGTAATGTTGCCCCTATCTTTCCTACATCTGTGTCTTTCTATCTACATATCTGTGTATCTATAGGATATATAGATATTTTCCACAGGACATTTCTATATCCCTAGGAATAGGGAATGTCCTGAATTCCCCCATGGCTCTCTGCTGTGGGCTGAAAAGACTATCCATTCGATTCATAGTTTAAAAACTCCGTGGTGAGGCTAATGGAGGTACTTGACTCTCTGCAAAATAGCTACAGACTTTTGCATTCTTCTTGCTGGTCTAGGTTTTTTCAGACAACTAGTTTTGTGATTTTTCTTTTACACTCTTTAAGTGTATGTGATTGTCTCCTTGCTGTGTTATGTTTTCTCAATGCAGCCAGATGGCAGTGAAACCTTTACTACACATTGCAGTACAGTTGTGAAAGGTATTTTTAAGAATGTCCCAATCTGAGCTTTCTTTTATTCCTGTTCAGTATTTTCAGTCTAATTAGTATGCACTGTTTGAAAGAGAGTATGAATGTAACACAGACCCATGTGAAAAAACTACTTATAATATCTTATGGCTTCTGATGTAAGTGATCCAAAAATTGAAATTTATAGGAATTGAAGTTGTATCAAACTAATATCTAATTGTAAATGTTTATTTATACAAGCAGGACTTTATAGAGTTTATGACTGCATCCTGCATTATAGCGTAGAAAAGGACCAGTTTTATGAATAGCCAGGCTTGGTGAGGCAGGCTGGTTCTAAACTGTGCTTGAGGTAGCCTGGAAGCCCATGAATAATATCCAAAAATATTCTTAAGGAGAAAGGACTCAGCTGAGTGACACTGGTTTTTCTCCCAGATCTTTACAAGGGGAACCACCCTAACCTTATGCTGGAAGTCTAAAACCAAGTTTACCTTGGTTCTGGGAAGGTGTTGCTTGATCTGTACATGGTAAACCTTCCTGCATTCCTCATCACTGATTAGTGCTGCTCTCTATAGGGCATTTCCTCCTTTGACTTTGAAAAACAATTCAGTGATTCTGTGAAATCACCTGCCTTTTTGCCTGGACTGAGAGCAGGAGTAGAGGCTGATTTCTTGTACACAGGAAAAAGCAGAGCCTTTTTCAGGGGTAATAGCCCCAAAATTCTCCCCACTGAAGTTTTGGTGTTAAAATGAGGATTTTTATTAGGAAAAAAAAGTGGCTTTAAAAGAGCGACTTCCCACTCCATTCTTACTTAGCACAGCTAAGCTTTCACAATGATTAAGGTTTGTAATTTAAAAAGGCTGTTACGATGTTGTCTGTTTATAATGAAACTCTGTTTTTGATTGCATGTTTGCAGTACAGCATGGGGGTCATGGAATTTTACTCTGTTCCAGGCAATCTTAGTGTGTTTGATTTTGTTTGAAACTTAATTTCCTCTGATGAAATTCCAGCAATGGCTTGACTGTGGGTTGTTGCACTTGTTTGTGGAGAATGTGAGCTGCAACTCACTTTGTTTGTTTGTTTCTATTTTTCCTTGCAGAGTCAAGGCCAGTGTGAGGTGTTCCTCAGCAATGCTGGCCACACAGTCTCGATGGCCTAGGCTGTGCCCTAGGTACCAGCATGAAGAGATGTTTAAACACTGGCCTGACCTGTGCTGAAGCACAACCTTGCAAAACCTTGGCTTTCCTCATAACTTGAGGGATGAGTCACTCATTTAGCAAAGAGCTGCAGCACTGAAGGTTTTTGCTCTGCTGCCAAGAGTTAGAGAGGTAACAAGGGAGAGAGGGCAGGAGGAATGACCCACAGTCACTTTGTTGAAGTCCAATGACAGCCAAACCATCAGAGGAAGAAGTTTTAGGGAGGCCCCTGAAATTCAAGCTGAAAATACTGAGTTACTCACATTCTGTTCCCCCTGCTTTGGTGATAGGTCAGGGACCTCTGCCTGAGGGGAGGTGACAAACAGCTGAGGGAAGTTAAAGGAGTCAGTAGTAGCTAGGACTACTTGTAGGTGTTTGCCCCGTTTGTACAGCTGAAGTGCTGATTCCTGTTACCTGTTGACATCTCTTGCTTGCAAACTACTGATCAGTTGCTGAAACTGCTTTTGCTGAAAAGATCTTGAAATCCCACATGGAATTAGAGAAAAAGAGGGAAAAAATGAGAAATGTCTAGGTTTTTCTGAGGTTTAGTATTGCTTAGTCAGGAAAGCTTTTGGTAGGACTTTTCAATATGAAAATTTCAGAGGTTTAAGACTGATGAAATTTCCTATTCTGGTGGCTGGAGCTTTGTACTTTGTGATGATCAAGAATGAGTGGAAACTCCTTTGAGTGTGAAGTAGGATAGCAACATGATTTTTGTAGTGTAGTTGCAGTTGTTTATCCTCACAATGCAGCACGTTTTTGGTTAGGCAGCTTTTCTGCTTGCTACAGTTGGGTAGCTGATTTAAAAATAAAATAAAGAAACAATCCCCTCAAAAAGAATCTCTGCTGGGGACTGAAAAATCTAGTGAAAGGCACATTGGAAGGATACTGTTTTGGACAGCATAATCTGGACTGTGCTTAAGGAGTATGTGATCAAGATGGGCAACCTGCCAGTGCTTCTAAAAAGATTCAGGGCAAGTGTAGTCTCTGAACTATGATGAAATGCCTTTTGTGGTACCTGTTGGAGCTCCACTAACATTAGGAAGGAAAGGTAAGATTCACTGGTAAGTGATAGTGGATCATATTAACAGGCCCTTAGGCACAAGCTTAACTGTGCAGGATGCCTAGGTTTTTGAACAAAATTCAAAATATTCTTTGTCCTTGCTTCATAGCAATGGTATTTTCACATTTAAATGTCCCTGGTCACTTTACCTATGCTTGTTTTTATCGTGGCTGACCAAATCCAGCCTAAATTATATAAACTTGTGGAATTGGTAGTGTGATATAAGCTAAAAATGTGCTAGACAGCATTAGAGCTGGTTTTTTTCCTAGAGATGTCAAACATGTAATTACAGTTTTGTTACTAACTTGATGATTAAAATTCAGCAGTTGTTTTGTGCATAACTTGTTTAAAGAAGTGTCTCTTACAAAGCTGGAAATGAGGTAGGTGGACTAACAACATTTTGCAATCTAAGTTGCAATTTAAGATAGTCCATAATTAGTATAATCTCCAAATGGGTCCACACACATTCAGAAATCATGGTGAGGAACAGGAAGTAGAAGCTGCTTGGAAAATACTTTGTTTAAATTACTTGTAAAATTGTGGAAATAGCACCTTCAGGTAGTTAAGTGGTGTTGCATCCTGAGTTTATCCCATTAAACTGTTGTGTGGGTACATCTTCTAATTCATCACTGTAGTGCAAGCAAGAAATTTTATAAAATTGTATGTTAGTACTTAGGTTTTGATTCCTATTTGTTTAGGCAGGTATCTCTTGGGATTTATTTTTGCAATGCCCACAGCAGTGTGCTTGTGAGAGAGAAGAGTGAATAGTATTGAAAGTGCCATTGCTGGTTCATTTTATGCTCATTCTCCTTTTGGATCTGCTTAGGTCCCCCAGAACAGTTTGTGTCAATGTTCCCTATAGATTGAGAATTACAGTACTTGGGAATATTTAGGAAACAATCCCCAGTCATGTACATAATTAAAGGGCTTATAGAGGTGTATAATTCCTCCTTGTGTAGATTGTGATAAGAAACACAGATCCTAAGTGGGGCCTCCCTAAAAGCGTGGCTTTGGCTGGGTGCCATTCAGGTTGTATCTGGGTGAGGTGAGGTGAGAGGATGGTGTCACTACAATCCTGCAAGGACCTGGCACCATGTAACAAGCTCTGGTATCTCTGCTGACATCACTGTGAAGGATGAGGATAATCTCCTTGTTTTGCAGGTGCAGAATGTGAGTTGTGGTTTGCTCTGAGTTGTGCAGGAAGTCTGGTATATGGAAGAAACTCCTGTGTAATGCAGTTAGATTGTAAAATGATCCTTCAGCCTGATTGTAAATGTGTAAGAAGCAAAGGAAGAATATTATGAGAAAATATCAATATTTAATATCCTGCCTTTAATAGATGGAGAAAATAAAGCATGGATTACTGGGCTACATTACCATGTTCTGCTGAATTGCTGCTGTTGAACTCAGAAAAAATACGAATATTAAATATTTGTCATTTTTGGAGATGGAGTACTAAATCCACTACAAGTTAAATGCTAATAATTCAAGCAGGATGGAAGCTGAGGTCTGCTGTAAAATATACATTTAATGAAATTCAGAGTTTCTTGGCTTTCATGAGGCTTCGATGTTGGTTGGTCTCTGCAAAGGAGTTTCAGGACTACAGAAAATAAATTAGCCATGTTCCTTGATTTTTAATTTAAATAATGCTTACACATAGGATATAGCTTTACTCGTTAAAAAGAGAAGCTGCTTTTCTTGACAGCTGAAATTATAAAGTATCATAACATTGCAGAGTAGAAAATAGAAAAAATTACACAACTTAATGAATTGCCTTTATTTTAAGTTAGTGCATAATTAATATTATTTAGAAAGTCAAAAAAGAAAGAAATCTTTTATATAATCAATAATAAGGCATTCAACTCAGCTAGTGAGTTTTTGTTGCATTCTAATTACATAAATCACTGTACATATCCCAATGTATAATGTCAGATTGTATTAACCCTAACAATCATAGCAAAAATTGCCAGAATATTTAGCATTTTACTAATTTTTTGGTGAAATTTACATACCACATTTAATTATTTCAATCACACATTCCATTGCACGTCAGAGCTTGAAAATACATTATCAAGTCTTGTAATATAGTGTCCACATTTATATATATATTATTTTTGGTTTTTCACTAAATTGGAAGTGTTTGAATTAATTTAAATTAACAGAACATTTTAGGTAGAAGCATCTGCTGTAGGCATAGGTCTTAATTTGGCAGTATTTCAATCAAAAAGCATTGCAGGTATTCCATTTGCATTCTATCAGTTCGTGACTTACACCTGATGGATGCCATACAGGTTTTTGTCTTAAAAGCTGATGCATTTAATTTTAATCCTACTGTGTGCCCATTAGCAACTATGATAGTGAAATCTGAAATAATTATTTAGAGATTTAATGCTTTCTGTATAGTCACAGTTAATTTTTGCTTTCTAGGATAAATATCAAAAAGTTTTTCAATACACCTTATAAAATCAGAAGAATTTCTTCTTTGTGTGCTCAAACTATTTGCTGTCTCGTATGACACAGGTAGATTTTCTTTCTTTTGCCTGTACTGGAGTGTAACACCAGCAGGGACCATTTACATTTTTTGTCTTAATTCTTTGCTGTGTTGCTTTGGATTTTTGAAAAAAAAATTCTTTAGATTTGCATTAACTGAGTGTGTCTTTGATGAACCATTGCCATTAAAAACAGAGATGTTGGAATCAAGCAAGGCATATTCCAGGCACTGATGTTTTTCTAAGAATAGAAAGTCAGGACATTTTTGTGGTTGCCTCTGACCATTAAGACTGGAGGAAGGTTCTTGGAGAGAATTTCTAGCCAAGCCATGTACAGGTAATCAGACACTGCTCCTTTTCTTGCCACAGGCAGGCTCCTGTTTGGGTGGAGGGAAAAATAAAATTATCATTATGAAGGCAGGACTTCTCAGAAGCCCAGGCTTCTCATTAAATACTAAGCAGAAAACATCACTGTACATGTATATGTATGTTCATACACAATTCTGATAGACTACAAGATTGTTTTAATATAAGGCTGTAATGCCCAAACCCTTGCTCACCCGATTGTACTGGACATGAACTGCTTGTGATTGTAGCCTTAAACTGGTAGAGAATATTTTTGGAGTCATAAAACTCACACATAGTATGATTTTTTTAAAAAGTATGAAAATGTACAGTTTTACAGTCCATCAGCCT
Organism: Prinia subflava; assembly: GCF_021018805.1. NCBI lineage: Eukaryota > Metazoa > Chordata > Aves > Passeriformes > Cisticolidae > Prinia > Prinia subflava. The sequence continues at coordinate 10,574,103 of NC_086261.1, forward strand.
ATTTTCTGATCTGCAGTTACTGTGAAATAGGAGTTTTAAAATATGAGTCAATTTATGGTAAGCATTACATCACTACCTCTTTTTTTGAGACTGAATTGATAGAACTGTAGAGGTTTATCTGTGCATCACAAGTGCAAGCTAATTTATTAAAGCTCTGTATAAAAAATGTGTCTGTAAATAAAAATCAATTCTGGAAAGGTATCTTTTTTTGGTAATTTTATTGATGGCCTCTTTTCCTTCATAAAATTGCTTCATCACTAGGAAAGATTCATAATCAGTGCAGTCCCAGAGAACCATCAGTCCAATTGCAAGTCCTCCAGAAGGTACGTAAAAGATTACTTTTGTGCTCAGTGAATTAACACAAGGGTTTCTGCAGCTCGAGTTCGGAATCCCATTACACATTATTCTTAGAATCAAAAATCTTGCAACTCACAGGACAATGAGGTTGGCTGCTCTTGAGTGCTCTTGTAAAAGTTCATTCAGACGGACTTGGCGGTAACTCTGATTAAAGCACAACAGGGAAAAGAAAACAGTGAGGGCAGTGATCCTAAGTTGTGGTGTCTTATGGATTTCTACACTCCCCCTTGTCTGCAAGATTTCTGCTGCTGCTTTGGCAGCACTGGAAGCCAGGTCTGCTCTGGGGTGCAGAGTCTCGGCAATTGCAAAAATCAAACAGCATCAGCCTTGAAGTTCCTCTGAACTGCAGGAGAGCTTCTGCATGGTAGACTGGTTTAGTCTTCACCGTGCCATTGAGATAAGAATTCATGCTCCACCCTGCCTTTGGAGAAATTTCTAGCCTTAGCTGAAGTGTCTGGATTCAGTTCTAAATTGCCCAAAGTGGTGAGTGTTTGGAACTGCACCCTGTAAGAGATTCAATCTCCAAAACAGTGGAGCCATTTAATAAACCTCAGCAGACCCAATTAGCTCAGGCTCAGTGCAGTAACTGTGTGGCTTCTGCTTCAGAGGTGGTTTTCATCTGGCTGTCTTTGATGTGGGCAGAGCTTCTCATCAGCCTGGAAAATACTGTATAAACATGCCAAGGTCTGGGAGAGCTCAATAATGCAATCGTAACACACCTCTGCAGTGCTTACAATATAAATCCAATCTGTAAATATCAAATACAGGTTTGTACAGGTCGTGTTTCTGAAGCCATGTCTGGTATTTCACTTCTTGCTAATCGCTTCAAACATCTGGAGGGTAGGAAAAGGTACTGATGTAAAAAGGTAGGTGAGGCTTTACCTTCTCCTTGAATGCTTCCAGCTCTGCATCTGTAATTTTCCATGGAGCCTCTCGCTTTAATTTCTCAGCAGTTGTTAAATCTTTGCAGCTTTCATGGAGGCGATATGGTTCAATCATCTCTTCAAAGAATTTCCAGCTGAAACAGGAATTACAAAGGAGGCCTTGCTGCAGGGTATGAACTCACTAACGTATTTCACAGTCACTGTGTATGACGGGGCTCACTGATAATAATTATAGCTGAAAAACAAGCAAAATCTTTAACTATTCTTTGCTACACTGTGCCCCAAGTTATATCTGTGCCACTTCTGTATGTTTGGGTTATTTGAGGATAATCAAAAGGTTATCTGAGGATAATTAAACACTGCATTTAGCAGAGATTTTTCTGCATTGTCCTGGTTCTAGCAAAAATACTGAAATGAGTTTTACAGTAACTCCAAACTGCAGTATGTTGGTTACTAATATTAACAATGAATATGGGTCTCCTCATGAATAGTGAACATTTTATTATGGTTTCAGCACTAGCTGGACCAATCACCTCACTGATAAGGTTTTACTGATGGTTTTAATGTAATGGATAAACAGGTGATACAAATTGCCTGTGACAAGGGGCTGAAGGAAACACTGCAGGTTTTTTGCTATATGTGGACTCAGAATTGTGTTCAGATTTTCTCTCTAAATTTCGAGTTGCTTCTTGAACTTCTGAATATTTGCATCTGGACAACCTTATTCTCCATCTGTACTTCCTTGCTTGCCCATTGCTCAAAATTTCTGCTATCCCACAGAGGCCTTTTGTGTGGATGTGAGTGTAGCTCTCTGAGCATTGGTGCTGACAGGCCTCGCTGTGAGGTGGGAGACTGGGCACAGGCTGGCCTTGGCTGCATGGCCAGGAAGCCAAGGAATGCAGCATTTAATGTTGCTGTTGCTAAGTTGTCAGAGTTTGTCAACATCCTTGCTGTCTGTTTCAGTCTGTAAAATAACGATAATCCTCTGATTATTAATGAAATAGATGGGGTGCCAGCTGGAAGAAAGATGCAGTGCTCTGTCTAGCAAGTGTCTGGCAAAATACTCACTTGTTCAGTTCAGACAGTGCTGATGTAGCAGATGTGGGTGTTTTTTATATTAATTCTTTTTGATAGCTTTTATTTATGTAAAATCACTGCATGGTACTGGAGGAAAAACAATATATATATTGCACAGTTCTTTATATGATTAAAAGATACTACTTGAGAGATCAAGGAAGCACTAAAAGGGGACTTTAGGATCTAAAATCTTTATATTCTTTAGTTGGATTTCTTCAGTCAAAATCTCCAATGGACCCTAGAAATCCTGGTGGATCCTATATTGTTTTTGCCAAGTTCTGTGTGTGTGTAGAAACGGGACACAGAATGATTAAGAACCTAACCTAAGATTGCACTTGAACCCAGAGGCTTTGGTTGGAGTAAGGGAGGGAATGGAAGGGAGTACAGCAAGGTGGGCACATTTTCAGAGGAGTTTTAAGACTAAGAGCAATACTGTGAATTGAATTTAGGATTCAGTTACTCCCTGAACAGCCTGCTTTATAGTTTTGTCTACATAAGCAGAACAAATAGATGATTTCTATGGAGATATGTTTCAGAAAACAAGGACTTTAAGTTTTGGGTTGTTTTTATTATTTAGCTAACACAGTTGGAGGTGGAACTTTTTGAGCACTGTTTTGCTAACTTCCTAACCTCTGTTTAAGAGCATTAATTCTGTACATAAGTTAATTTTTAAAACTATTAAGCTTTCATTATATCTGAGAGAGAGGGGAGCATTATAATATGGTCCTTATGGGAGAGAGGAAGTTTGCTTGTGTTTGACCAGAAAAATGTTACTAATACATTGTAAAACCCAGAAGGCTAAGTTGACAGCGATGGCAAGTTTACATGAGAACTGTGACTGACTGCAACCTAAATAAATATGAGAAGTCACCATAAAATGTCTGTTCAATTTAGTGGCTCATAAGTATGGTGTCTAATTAGTCTTTACAACATAAAGAAAAAGACTACACATGGGTTTGATCCTTTAAGCTGTGATTGTTAAAAGGTTCTTTTCTTTTTCCCCACTCTTGGTACTTAGGAAATTATTACAGTGAAGTGACAGCTTTGTTTTCTGTGTTGTGTTTGTTGGTTTTCCTGTTTGGGGTTGGCTTTCTTCCTCTTTTTTTTTCTGGTTGGTTTTTTGGGGTTGTTTTTGTTTTTTGTTTTTTAAATTTTCAACATAAAAGAAATAAGCTCTAGATAAAGGCTGGCTTCTAAATAGTAGATTTTGTTAATGCTTCTTACCTCTCTTTGTTGGGCTTTATATTGATGTCACAAATTATATTAATATCAGCAAATTTTATTCTGAATTTGCTTAGGAGTGAAGCCATCCTGAAAACAAAAGAGACAATGTTTTATCACTGTACTTCTGAGTGCCTTATATCAAAGAACACTTGTCAATGAGCTAGATAACTGCATGTTGTATCTTATCTTTAACTTTATGACAAATTACTTTAAGTGCTTTAGTGTTTCAGTTTCCAATTACAGAACTAGATTAATGTGATTGCTGTAGCATAATTCATTTAACTGATGATTGATGAAAATTACAAAATAAAAAGAAATTAATAGCAGACAGAGGGCAGGTGTTTACATTTTGGGAAAACAATGGTGCTGTAAGTATTTTCAAAGGCTTGAGTTACAAAGGAAGAATATTCAATATAAAGTAGGTCAGAATTCTCCAGTACTTACAGAAGGATTCTGTTATTGTCAGAATGCTGTGGATGGAGTTTTACAATACTGGTAGAGCATGTGTTGATGAAAATTTGGCCCAGAAGGTTGTGAATCTCTTCTGCAGAAGTACATTAACTTTAGGGTACTGTTTAAAACTGATGGAACCACAGTGGGGTAAAGTTTGCTGTATGTGTTCCCTTTTGCTTTAAGGGAACATCCTGTGGCAGCTGTGTTTGGAGGGAACTGTGTTGTAGTCCTAGTGAAGCTGCTGATTCTGACTCCTGTCCTTGCACCCCCTCACTTGTTTGCCTTTGGAGTTTTGGGTGGAGATGTTGTTTTTAGCTCACTACATGGTGTTTCTGCTCTTTCTTAAGCAGTCACTGACTTTCATCTCAAATTGAGTTGCTTCCACTGTTTCTGAAATGGCTGTGCCTTTAATGTGTAAAGTGCTTAGGAAGGAAAGGTCCTACATGCATACAGTGGTGATAAAAATAAGTTTGTACTCCATACAGTGGTGATAAAAATAAGTTTGTATTAGTAATTTTCATTTGCTCAAAGGCAAATGATAATTATGAAATCTAGACTTTCTTTAAAAGACAGAGTAAAATCAACTTGGCCTTAAAGTTGATTAACTTGCTCTTTAACTATTTTATATTTTACCAAAATTAATCCCATTTATGTGAGCTATCTGTCTATACTATTTGCATGTGAGAGCTTCATGTGCAATTTCACTTCCTGTTACCTGGACAATCTCATGTAAATCCCATAAAAGTAATTATATTCTCATTACAGAGTGCAGACTGCTCCTCTCAGAGAAGGGAATACGAGCTATTAATGGGAAAAAGTGCTGGATATGAGTTTCCTGTGGTAATCACCATTTGCAGAGCCTTAAGGGCTATGCCATAAGCTTAACACCTTTCAATCAAGTGCATTTTTTTTCATGCTGCCCACAGTACAACAAACCAGTTGTGCTGAAAAATTCCCACCTTCCTGCTGTATATGCATTATATTCAGCATCAATTCAAACTCTTTAAACAAGTGAGACAAATAAAGTTATATTTACACTAGTTTTTCTTCTTCAATCCTGTTGACTTTTCCTCCAGTGAAGATCCTTAATTTACAATTCTTCCACTTCTTCCTGAGAGTTAGAATGTAAGGAATTAGGATTGTTAGACCTGGAAGAAAACAGAAAATTGGAGGAATATCAAGTTAGTGCATTGTATGGTAAAACTTCCATCTTTCACTTCAGTAGTGTTGGATGTAAGTCAATTTTAAAACATTTGAGCCCGACATAAAATTGATTATGTAAGCTTAATAAAAATCAGTTTTATGCAACTTCCCAAGTCTGTTTTTATATTTGGTAACAGACAAATCTCTCTTCCTGTGATTCTTACTTGAATTCCTTACCTCCATCATCGAACAGCCACCAAATGTCAATTGTACCTTTTCCTTGTTTCTTTTTAAATTGAGTGCTGGCTTCTAGCAGCCTCTGATTGAATTCACCCACATGCATTGACTGTATGGTGTTAATGGTGCTCTCTGTAATGAGAAAGAAAAAAAATGTGGAAGGATGTCTGATAAGTGAGGCAATAAGTAGCTTTAGGGAGCCAAATGGAGGGAAAGCTTCAGGAAAATTAACTGTTTCTGACATAATTTCTATCCTTTAAATCTGAAAAAAAGGTACAGAGTACATGCTTTGGACTTTCAATTTCCTCAAACACACAGAACCCAAAACTTGTGTAACATATTGTTAGTAGATTATAACATTTTGAAAAAGGTTACCTGATTATTTGTTCTCTATGTCTCTTTAGTTAATGTAAAATACACTGGGGCCTTAGAAAGCAAATATCTGATCGATTTTAGAAGTAAATGTGTCATTTTGCATCATTTACAAGCTCAGCTGTCTTGTTAAATACAAGCTCCTGAAAGGCACAGTTGCAGTGGATGAAATGAGCTGGGGTAGCATAGGTGAAGCTGGAAGTTAGGAAACATAAGAACATGTGGCTGTTTGCCTATGCTGACATGGTCACTGCTAATTGGAAATAAATTTTGATTCTTGCTGTTTGCTTGGCTGGCTTTAAAGGATACAGTCTTGACTCTCTACAAACAATACCTTCTCTCATTCCACCTTTTGAGGCCTGTGGCTTTATTACTGCTTCTCTTTCAAGAAATTCAAAGAGATGGTTTTGGAGCAGTATTCAAAGTGGAACAAACAGGCTTCTTTAGAGGTTTTACTCTGATCTGCTAGGTTCTGAAAATGCTTTCTTTGGTTTTCCTGTGTTTCTGGAGTGTGTACAGGATAGTTCCAAAGCAGTTATTGGCTTTCCTCTACAGTTCCAGCATCTCTGCTGGAAGATGAAACAACTCTAGGGAGTATGAACATAAAAACAAAACAGAGAGGCGGGGCTATTTCTTAACATAATCTAATACAGAGAGCCAAAATGTGTAATATGTATTTGCTTTATGCATTTCTCAATCAAAAAAGGACGTTGAACTGGGGTGCACACTCTTGGTGGAATTCTCATAAAAATATGTTCTACTGAAACAAAATCAACTGAAGCCTGCCAGCTGAAGAATAATGGCATTTTCTGTTCCTAGTCTGTAGATCTTCCTGGCACCTGGGACCTGGGAGTTGCATGCACAGCCAGATGTAATCATCTCTGCAGGTGAAAATTATCAAAATACAGGTCTGGAGCATGGCTTCAGGTGGGTCATTATCATTACAGTCTAGCAGTTGTGAAATGAGACCTTAAATTGGGTCTGTATCATTTTACTATGTCTGAAATGTAATATTGACTTCCTCACCTACACATTTAAGTTATGTGTTAATTAGTTATTTGACAGTATGCTGTGTATGTACTTTCAGTACTTTTACCACCTTCGCTTGTGCATTTTTATGAAATTGTGCTTAGAGTATAGAGCAGCTGTGGTATTTTTACCTGGTTTTCAGCTGTGTACTGAGTTTGTGTATGTGTATGTTAAGAAGGATTGTTCCCTGCATATTAGGCATATGTTCCTATTTTCCTTAGAGAGGAGAAAAAAGGCCTCTGTTTAAAAGCTTAAAACACCATATTAAGAAGAAAAAACAACTCCAAAATCCCCCAACTAACTTGTTCTGTATTCCTCAAACTTTAATAACCATGTTCTATTTTTGGCAAGTAGAAGTGAACACAAGCTGAGCTGAGAAGTTTATCCAGCAGATGAGGGGAAATGGTTGCGTTGCAGACAGCAGAGGATGTCACTGTGCTGCAGCACGGGGTTGTGGCCACCACGGTTTGCACAGGGGAGGTTCTGCTCCAGGGGTTTCTGTGTAGCTCAGGCGTTTTGGGCTTGGAGTAAAGTCCAGTTTGCATGTTGGTTGAAAGTGTGATGCATTGAAGGGTTGAGGATAAGTTGTCATTTTGGAACTTACCCTTCTTTGTTTCATGTTTGGAGATATTCAGTGAGCTGGCTTTTTTGAAGAATCCACAGATGCCCCTTTTTCCTTCTTCAAAATCATTTTCTTTAATGGTGGCTTCCAGTGCCAATCTCTCCTGCTCCAGCTTCTCTAATTCCTCTGTATATTAAAAAAAAGTAAAACAACTGGTAACACATTGCTGTCTTTTAAATTAAATCCCTTACTGAACTAATGGTGATGATGTTAATTGGTGTTGTGGTACTTTGTAGACAATGTAAAGCTCCTGGTATGAAAATTTCTTTTAAAATGCTTTTTCTTTGCAAACCAGTAGGGAGAAGGAAGCTGAGTTCACCTCTGGAAGCCCTAGCTTGGGGTGCCCGTGCCTACTGCACTGTGATGTGCCAGCAGCTCTAAGGTTGTCTCTTCCAAATCAAATTCAGTATTATGACATTTTATAGTTACATGAGACACTATTTACTGAGTTATGTTTGTGGATGTTTAGCTGGTTTCTTTAGCCCAGAATTTGAAAAGACATTAGAAAGCTGTTTTTCTACACTGAGGAAGCTGAGGTATTTAATTCTAGCCTGTGGGTCTCTTTTCTTAGAACAAAGTCTCATGGTTTGTCCTTTGAGATTCTCAGAAATACATAAGGGTCCTGAATATACAGTCATTCTCCATGCAGAAATATTTTTCATGTTTTAATTTTCTGAGCATTAACTGCAAAGATGTAAGATTTAGCTAATCAATTCTGTAAACTTAGTAATACAGAAGAACAATTTCATCTTAGCAATATTAGACTTTTGCTGAGAAAAAGGTACCATGTGTTATTGTGGAATATATTATGGTGAGGCACTAATTAATATGATCCAGGCATTTGCCTGCAGAAAACTTTTTTCATAAGGAAATCTTCTATTTGAGTAATACATTAACTAAATATGAGTAAGTTCATTTAAGACATTGTGTTAAAAAAGTAGAATAAACCCTCACTAGCTAGATGTTATTAGCTCTGTTCGCACTCTCAGTTGCCAACAGAAAAATTATACTTTCTTTTACTGTTTAATCAATCACAGTCACATACTTCTGATTATTATACCTGGTGATAGCCACAAACTTAATGGTTACTCAAAACTAAAGTTTCTGTTTTCCTATTGAACAGAATGCTGTACCAAATGTAAGAGAACAGAATGATCATTGTTTTCCACTACAATGACGGTATCTGCTTCAAAATATTTCTTTGCTTTTGAGGCTCCCTCCCTTAATTCTTTCTGATTCCTTGTGTCTTAACACTTGGAGAACATTTGCTCATTTGTAAGATAGCAGAGTTGGTTTTTTTTTTCCACTGTATTTTACAGGTGTTCCAATGACTGTATGTTTTGAGCACTGAGTTTCTGACTCACGTCAAGCAGATATAGGCAGATACCCCTCAGAAATCACCAAGGGGAGAAGAAAACCTTAATTATTTTGGAATCTTTTCTGAGTCCCTGTTGTTTTGCCCCGTGGGTCTCCAAGCACATCAAGTTGCCAGTGCTGAGTGAGTGTTCATCTACCCTCGCTCCTTAGGGGAGTCTCTGTTGCCTTTCAGTTCCGGGTGTGGTTTGTTTGAGGGCGTTCTTGGCCTCCCCTCAGCTGCGGGCGGCAGGCGGCAGCAGAGAGCCGCGGGCCGGGCCGCGCTGAGCGAACAGCCGGGGAATCGTGCCGCCTTCACCGCCCACACGGCGGGTCTGCCGAAATGGCTGTGGGAGGGCGGAAGGTTTTCCCTTTCCCCCTGAAATATGCGCTGCTGGTCTATGAAGAATGAACAAAAAGGGGAGAGAGAGAACTGATATTTGCTGAAGCTCTCCGATTTTTGTATGGGTAGGAGCTCTGTAAGACTCAGAGTTCCACAGAAATTGTACTAAAAGTGCAGCTTCCCATTGCCTGTCTGTCCCAGAGATATCAGGTAGGCAGACAGAGGAAGGTGTGCCGAGACCAGGAAGGAAACATGCAGCACAGTAACAACTGCTTGCTGGGGCACAATATGATTTTATTGCTTTAGTCTGTGCCTGTGCTGCCACTGCTTTGGGAGCTGAGTTCTCTGGTGTGCAGAGCCCGTAATGTGTGAGGCTTGGACTCCTGCCACTGCCAGTGATCAGCAAGGATTTCAGGCAGGATTTGAACTGCACAAGCAAGGACGAACTGTGGAAGTTGTGTGAGTGTAAGAACTATCCTAGAAAGCAGATGGTGACTCTTAGGAGTGTCAGAGTCCTTTTTATGCTGTGCATCTGACCAGCAGAGATATTCAGCTGTGGAGTCACTGCATACCTTGAACCTGAAGGACCTGAGATATATCAAATCCTTGGCTAATTCTGATGATAATTACGCCAAGCTCAAAGTCAAAGGCATCACTGGAAAGAAAGAAAAAGAAGAGTAAACATGATTTTACATCGTGCATGTTGATGAGGAAAGCTGTTTTGAAAAGATCAGTGAAAGTGTTCACAAGGAGGACAGACTAGGTAAAATTGCAGAAGGAATTAACCCCAGATAAATTTATAGTACTTATTTTCCCTCATTTAAAAAGAAGGGTTGATTTGGCATGGGAACAGATCAGCTATTCATGAAATGGCTCTTTCAGACAGCACTTTTTTAGGAACTAGGTTGCCATAGGGTAATTTTTTTCTCCCTTCTCTGAGGAAATAAGAAAACCAAGGTGGGGTTTGTTTCTCTGTAACTTGCTTCAGCTTTACAAGTGAATTTTGAGCAAGCATGTGTGAGAAGCCTGTTCTAAAATGACTGTTTCTTAGCTAAATCCCAACCCACAGAGCTGCTGAGCCTTAGATACACATGAGATTTGAAGCAAACCTCTTTCTCTGTCTCCTAGGCTTAAAAGAAGAATTCCATGATGTTCTCTTATTCCCTTAGAATGTACATTAGAGTTGTTTTTCTCTGAGCTCCTACCCACTGAAAATGGAAAAATACAGTTCTGCAAAAGCACTGCTGACAGCAGTGCAGCTTCTTTAGCATTGTCAAGCCACCTCAGCTCTGGTGGTGCCAGGTGTTTGCTAAGAAGATCCTACGAGGTGTGAGAAGCCAGTGAGCCTTTTTTGATGGGCAATAACTTCAGCCACAGAGCAAGGTAGGATGTGTAAGCCTAGGTTTGTACCTGTGTCCTTGCAGTGTTTCTACATATCAAATTCTGTATGGGAATGCTACATTAATCTAGTCTAAGAGGAGTGAAAAAGGAGGCACTGAGCTGACTTACTGTATAATGCCCACATAGTTCTCAACCTGAGTGGCAGGTGCACTTCTCCAGTCCTTCTTAAATCCGATCACCAGGGTATTTGGCTTCATTCTGCCCAAGCCTGAGGCCTGCCAGTATTAAAACACTGCTTGAGAGAGGTACACACACATGCTTTTACTGTAAATGAGAAGTAATGGCAAAAGATAACTGAAGTAATGTTCTGGAGACACTTACAACTAGATTGCATTTCATAAATGCCCTTCATGCTCATATCCATGCAGAAAGCAGAAAGATTAGCTTTAAATCATTCCAACTATAAATGATTTTAGATGACAGAAGTGTAGTTTTGCTAAATTAGCATTCATTTGCATTTCCTCTGACATGCTCTCATTAAAATGGTTCAATAACTTGGAATCAAGAGAGAGTTCAAGAACTGTTTGTATGCTCATTCTAACATAATGGCATAAAGCTTTTATCAGCTTTGGAATACTCAGTAGATAAAGTGGGTCTGAAGTCTCTTAAACCATCTCAGATACACAGAGAAGGCATGGGCTCCTAAGAATACTTTTTTTGTCTTGAATTTGGAAACTGTTGCTGTTTCATTTTCTGTGTTCTTTTCAAAAGATTCTCCAAAATCAGCTGAGCATGCTTTGTAGATAAAATTATTGTTTATGAATAGGAAAAAGAAATGGTTTGTCAAGATATTAGTTTACCTTCAAAACTGGTTCTGGATGCTAAAACCTGGACAAGTAAGGGAAGTCAGATCTTGATTCAGCTAACTTAGTGTTTACAGAAATCTAAATATTCAGTGTATTGGGAATCTTAGGAGGAGACACGCAAAACACCAGGTTCTAAAATTGTTACACTTGCCAACTTTTTACAACTAGCAAATAGAAAATAGGTAAAAACTGTTGGAACATTGTTGGGTTTTTTGAGTAGCAGTGTTTATGTTGAAATCAGTAGTTGTTGCCAATCTCTTTAGGTTGCAATAATGATGATATAGTCATCCTCCTGGAAGGATAGGTTTGCTGGAAGAGAATTATTTGGGGTGCAGTAGTTGACTTTGGCCATAGTGCTTAAGTAGTAATGGACAGGAAGAAATCATCAGACCATAGCAGTTCTCAAAAACATCAGAAAGATCTCCTACTGAGACAATGTATAAACCCAAGATGAAGTGTTTTTGTGAGGATTTAACAGAACAAGGGGATCTTTAGTAATAGCATTTCATCTTGCTCAATGGTACTGTCCATTCAGCAAGTGCACAAAGAGCCCTGGTAGGACACCAGTGGGTGAATTACCCAGAGTATTTTAGTTGGTTCCCTACTGTCTCAATTGGCACTGATGTCTTTTCAGCAGTGTATTTTGTGCAAAGGATATGAATTTTCTCTACATTTTGCCTCAGTGCCTGTATGTTTAAATATTCATATATGTGAGAGAGAAAAGGAGATGGGAAAAATGAAAACAGCGTCTCTGTGCCTTCATTATGGCCATTTTAAATGGACTGTTGGAAATGATCTCCTGCATTCTTAGAGTAATAGAAAAATATTGCACTTTTATTTAAATGACCTTCTCACTATTTGCAGAAAATGTATATTACACATTTTCAGTTTTCATTTATTGCCAAAACATTCTCAAATATTTAATATGCTGTGTAATACCAAACAGTAGAATTGATTTGAAGTGTATCAAGCATCAGCTGCATAGACATTCATATGTTGCCCTGTAGCTGCTTCTCTTTTTTCATAATAGTGTCTTGTTCATTTAGGAGAGAATGTCTGCTTTGTCTCATAATTCCATAGCCCAGAAGTAGATCTTTATGAAATAATCTGTAATATAATATATATGTACCCCCAGAATGCCTTTTCTGTCTAGAACATTACCCATATATATGTAGAGCTTCTTCACAAGCTAATAGTAATGTCTCACATAAAGGGATGCTTTGATGTACACTCTCCTGTATGTTCTGTAAACAAAAAGCTTACTTGAAGTAGACTTTTGACTCCATCTCTGAAGCTGTCAGCTGCCACAGCTGCATAAAAGGCTTTTCTTTTGTTCTTTGTGAGCCAGGCCTGCTTTTTTTCCATGCCACTGTTCATCTCCTTAACACACAGCTTGCGTGGTCCCTGCATGATACAGTAAAATATTATTATGAAGGCTTTGTATTGTACATCACACAGTGATTTTGAAGGAGTTACCTAGTCTGCTGTGGGAGCAAATGGAGAGAGTCAGAAAAATACCTTTCCAAAAAGGGTCCACAGAGATTCAGCCCTTTGAAAAGAACTGTGCTCCAAACATAATTCACATTCTGTTTGAGAGGGCTGAGGCTGTTAATGCTACTTAAATGCAGTGATTCTGACAGAAAGAAAGACTACTATGGATTGTAACCTCTAAAAAAAACATCTAAGGTATGATAAAGCATCTCAGAGTGAATTAAAGTCTCTCCATGACTTGACTAGTAAAAGAGTCTCAGCAGATCTAAACATACGTGGTTAAGTTCCTGTCTACTGACACAAGAGAAAAGAGTTAATGCAATGCAATTAAAGATGCAAATCCCTTTGTTGACAGTTTTCTTTCAGTTGTCATCTGGTAACTTAATGGGAGAAATTCCATGTGCATATCCAAGTCACAAGACATCGATGTAACTTAAGAATTTGATCCTGGATGTATGAAGAGCTGGGAATAATAACTTGAACAATAAGCTTGAAGTTTCATTGTGAGTAATGAGAGGAAACAAACAAGTTTTGCCCTTCTTCCCTGTCTCTCAAAGGAAAGCACCTGAAGGTGGTTTTGCAACTGGCTTGCACAATATGTTTCTATTTCTGCACAATATGAGGGGCCAGACCCACCCCTCTCCGAGGTGCCAGCCTGTCTGTGTCCTCCCCTGCTCCTCCTTTGCACCTGTGGAATGTTTGTGCAATTGTACAAAGTGTCCAGTGAATTTGCAGACTGAGGACTAACCCTGAAAAAATATTTTACATGAAGGCAGGGAGTAAAAGCAGAAATAGTCCCTTGTCCTGGAAACTCAGACTGTTCAAGCCAACATGCAGCCAGAACCCCTGAGACAAGTAAACTTGAAATCATCTTTCTGTTCTGTTGCAATCTTTATTTTGTCTGTTTCTGAGCTATGTATCACCATGTTCCTGGAAAGTTTCTTGCTGCCTTTTGGAAGAAAAGAATGGAAGATGTGCTCTCTGGCATAGTGTTTCAAACCTTTATGCACCACTAACAGCATGTGAGCTTTTGAGGCAGAATCTGCTGGGTGCTACATTTATGGTTGAATAGTCTTGCTGTATTTGTTGTGATGTACAATGCAGGCTGCTCTTCAGTGTGATTGCTAGGAATTTTATCATCTGCTCTTTACCACAATTTTGCAATTCATAAAGTTTCATTTTATCACGCTTTTATTACTAAGGAAATTAAATTTCACTTAAGTTGCTGAAGAAATAATTAGGAAGTCCCCCTAAACAATTACAAAGCTTATATTAACAAAATAGTCTTCGGAGTTTTTTTGTATAGACAGGAATGAAATCTCAGTTCTCCTTAGAAAGTACTAATATTAGAGAAACATGCCTAAAAATTCAGAAAACTTGCTGAAATTCGACTTTAGGAAGCTGCATAGTCTTAGGATCTTGTTTGGGTTGGTTCTACGCTTACTGAAGGCAATGGGAAATCTAACAATAATTACAGGAGGGAAGAATTAGGACCATTCATTCTTTATAGATTAATTTGATTTGGGAAGAATGAGATGTGGATCTTCCGTACTCTCTTTCTGCAATGTGGCAGCATCGAATGAATTATTCCTACACTGCTGTAGAGGAATACATTATCTTGGCTGGATTGACTTTATTATCTAGATTCTGTGGCCCCATTTAGTGCCATGAGATGGTTGGTTTTTTTTCCTCTCATAATTTAAAGGGCACTGTAATATTTAAAATACATTTTCTCCCTACACTACAAACCTATCTATTTTTGTTCTGTTCTAATGAGAGACTAGATCTTCATCCTCTAAAATACATCATTTGCTGTGTATTTATATCTGGAAATACACTTTGCTGCTCTTTTTAGATCTCAGAAGAACATGTTTATCCTCAAAATTAGCATTGTAACAATTTTGGAGGAACCACTGCAAAGAGAACTGAATTACTTGCCAAACCCCAACTCTGCAAATCAGTGACAAAGCTGAAAATAGAACCTAGGTGATTTGACCCTCACACAATAACCCTTCAAATTTTGTGTTTTGTGTGGTTTGGGGGTTTTCTGTTTTCTGAGTCTAAAATCTTTCTTGTAATTTTTTTTCCTCTCCATTTTTGGTTCACCTACTATGAACTTTGAAATGCATCTCAGCGAGGCATTTACCAGCAGGCTTTGTATCAGCCAAGAGCTTTTGTGTCAAGAATTATGATGAAATTCATTCTCAGTGCAAGCCTCTTTGGTGGTGTGTACAGCTGCCAGTCAGCACCGGTGGGAACACGGTGTGCTGGGTGAGAGTGGGGTGTGTAATGGGACCTGCAGCCCCCCTGGTGCTGGTGTGCAGATTTGGCTGGGTTCCCTTACCGTGTACACTTCACAGCAGATACACAGCCCGTTGTTCTTCGTGAATGTGTGGGTCATGTCCAGTAGAGCAGGCCTGACCATAGGAGCTCCTGTTAATGCTAGGCACTGGGGTCTGGTGGAGAAAAAAGAGGTTGTATATAATTGGCTGATGTACAGATTCAGGGCAAGCTATTCTACTGTTCACTGGAATTCTTACCTGAAGTTTTTCACGTGTTCTTCCACTGTTGTTAATGCCAAAGCGCTGTCTAAGGCATTAACAAAGTAAAGAGCCTGCGTAGAGGAGCCCCAGTTTACTTCTGCATATAATAAAGATAGATAATGCATATTAAACCACAGGCTTTTCTCTACATTCTGTTGCAAAAATCAGCAATAGTATTCTCTATGAAAAGCAGAGTACATTCTCTCGTACTTCATAGATACAGACCTGTTGTTCTTTGTGCTTAATAATGTTCTTTGTGCATAATAGAATGAATTGGTTTTGCTTGTGTGATGCAGAAAACTCCATGCATGTAAATAGTTTCATTCTTATTTAAATGTTGTAGGGAATGTCCTTTCCCTGCTTAAAAACTATTTTCTTATTTCTTCCATTAGCTTTGTGTCCCTCTCCCATTTAGAAAATGAACAGCCCTGAGTCATGCATGTGGTGTGGAATTTCGGGAAGTGCAAATGAAACCAGTAGGAAGGAACACTGCTAGTGCCAGTTTGCTCTGTTCTACTGTACAGGCCAGAAATTGTTCTCCAAACCCCGTTTTGGCATATACATCTTTTCTCATTATTGTGCTGCTGTTTGGTCAGTGGAGACATAAGAAATGTCTTTCTACACTTTGAGGTCTATATGAATACAGATCAAATCCTGTTATGCCAAGATACAAAGCCAATATTAAGTGCAACTAAGTGAAGGTTTGTGTAGAGTTGCCTTTTCTAAGGAATATTAGTTTTTTCTGAACCCTCCAATTGCTGGTAAATTATTGCTGAATAAAAACCACTCTCTTAGCAGGAGGCAGAGGGCTTTTATCCGGTGGCTTCAGTGAATTTAACAAGCTTTAAGATGCTCCTTTGCATCAGGGACACTGGCAATATCCAAGGAAAGGGTAGAAATCCTGAAATGTTTTTGACAACTGGCTTGGGATGGGTGTGCTTTCCTGCAGCTGATGATGTATTTACAGGGAGAGAAGCACAGACCACCCCAGTGGGTGTGAGAGAGCACACATAGGGAGGACAGACAACAGCAACAGAAATAATAACACAGTCTCAGACCAGGTGTTGCTGTCATAAGCTAAATCCAATAAAAGCACATCTATTCCTGGGAACCATGCCTCTTTAATTTGTTGGCTTTATTTCATGTTTTCTGCTGCAGAAGTAACTCAGGTGGTTAGCACTGAAATGTGGACCTGGGTTAGTTTTGTCCTGGATATGAATAGCCAGACTGTCTAGTCTTGGACAGCATATTGGTTTTTGAGGACAGCTCCTGTGATTTGCTGAGCTACTAAGTGGTTTTTTCCAGCAGTAAAAGTGGGCCCATCTGTCTTGATTTACAGGGGAATTGTAGGGAGGTGGTGGAGGATGATCACTTCATAAGTAATTCATCTTGCATTTTTATTGTATAATGGGCAGCAGGTTTACATTTTGAGTGAGGACCCTGCATGAGTCAGCTAAAAGCACTGCAAAATTCAGGTAAGGTTCTGTGTGTGGGTGGAAAAAAATTATGAGTGATACTCAAGTAAAACCCCAAATGTCATAAAGATGTGATGGGAATAAACCAGTCTGCTGGAATGTTTACAGAAAATCCTGCACCACACTTGAACTGCTTGTTAAACAGGCAGTCACCAGACTATCAACTTAATCTATATTATATAAAGTGGAGTTTAATGGGATGGTTCAGACTTCCCTCTAAGCAAAGATAGCACAGAAAAATAATTTCTAATTCTGTTAGCAGAATTAATTCCTTTAAAATCCAGTCCAGCAGCACAACATATAAACGTAATAATGGTGGGGTTTGGCCTTACCTGGCTTCTTATATGTTACATAAATATATAGGAAGAGCTCAATGGCATAAGTGATGAGAGCTGCCCACCAGTTGATGACAAACATCACCCCGCAGCACAGCAAGGCTCCAAAAAGCGACACCCACATGTTATAATATCTGAATGCAGGCCTCCAACCTGTTTAAAGAGAATTGAGGAAATTGGAAGAGCATAAAATGTATTGATAAAATGGTGATCCATTAATTTTGTGCATAAAATCCCATGTACAGTTTGTTTCAGGCTCTGTCAGAAGGGATGGGAGAGATACCTGTAAATTCTTAGGCACCATATGTACAGATACTTTCAGGTGTTGGCTGATGTAGGTTTCAATTTATAGAATACTGGGTCTTACAGGCCTAATACTACTCTCTTTCCCACTGCTATGTTCAGCCTGGCTTTGAGTAGCCATTCTGTTTATATGTATTTTTGCAAAATGAAAGTTTACTGGTTCAGAATATTTCAGAACATCAGAAGGAGATGACCCATAACTCCAGGTAACTGATGACTGTGTACTTTTGATGCATGTACACAGAACTTATTATTAGTAGCTAAACACTTGCTGAGAGGAGTGTTTATCCCAATACTGTAAGTGCACCTGTCTTAAACTTGGAAATTGCCTGGTCTTGTTGCAGAAAATAAATTCATCTGCAATTGACTTTAAAAAGATATTATTCCTGCTGCTCTTCAGCTGCAGTACTGATTCCATCCCCTGCTACCAATTAAAATGATGAGGCAAGCACTGAGCCTTCATGGTTTGCAGGTCTCTGCCAGGTGTTCCACAGAGCAGACTTTGGAGAGGGAAAAACCACAGAAGGTACAAGAGGCTGAGCAACCCTGTCTTGGATCATCTTTATAATGAGGGAATGGGAAGGACCTGCTGGGAAGAAATTTTCTGTCCTGCAGCCTTGCAATTATGATAATCTATCATTTTGAATTGGCAGAAATTAACTGGAGGAAATGAGAAAAGAAAAATGGCTGCAGTTCTGTCTGAAATGTTAAATAGTGGCAGAGTAGAGTCAGATGTATGCAGATGAAATCTATAGAGGTAATTGTCCCTCAGCTCCAAGGCCGTGTGGAGCAGATCTGCATTTGTTCAGCTGTGCAGGTAATTAGCAGAAGTGCTCATCTTTTCTGCCCTCTAAACAAATGGCACTGTGCAGATCTATAGGAAGGAAGTTGATGAAAGCATTTATGTCAGCACTGCAGTTTCTTCACACTGGAAATCAAAAATGCCTTTCTCGCTCCTTGGGTTGAATAATTAATTCATAGAAGCAGGAAATTGTCTTTGCTGTGTGCCAAACCAGAGTTGCTCAGCTGATTGACTTTATTCCTCAAGGTGTCACCCCTTCATTCATGAGATGGTGAGAGTCATTCTGCTGTGGCAATGCACAAGGCTGACAGTCAGAATGTTGCTTTGCTGCAAATGTAGAGGGAGGATCTCAGGTTACCCCTGAACAGGACCTCGTTGTGCTTCACGATTGTGCTTTACAATTCTGCAGGGCTGTGCTGGTGCTGTTTGATGGACCTGCTCTTGCTCTACGTGTTCCCCTCCAGGCAGCATCACTTGGAGCACTGTTACTGTGCTTAGGAATCTCCCCGGACATTTTGCTGTAGGTTTGGAGAAGGGAGTGATGACTCCCCACTATACCTTACTTGCTTCATTGGCCACAGTTGGCATAAGATTTTACCCACACATGTTTTTTAATAGTGAGGGGAAAAGTGTCACCCTGAGGAGAATTGTTTTTTCTTCAGTGGGATGCACCAAAGCCTTTCTCATCCTGTACAGCTGTAGGTATTGTAAGGACTAGGGCCATCATTATCTTTTGGAGATAAATAAAATGCCATCATATTCAATAAGACATCAGGTCACATAACTTAGATACTTGACACATACTGCAGTTTTCTCTGAATACAGCCTAGAGCTTCCAGAGATCAGACTATAAAGCCCATATTTAAATCACTGCTGAATGCAGACTCACCTGGAGATTTTGCATATGAGGCATGAAAGCAGGAGAAATTAATCAAAGCATATGAAGCCAGGAAGAAATTGGAGATGATGGGAGCAATGGTATTCAGTTCAGCTGCAAGACACATATACAAGTCAGACAGAGGCACCAGTTTCCTGGACTGCTGGCTAGCTGTTTCCTAATGGTGCATTAAAACTGAACATTGTCTGCATTTATCATCCAGAGAGAGCTTGGCTATTTTCCTGTCTTACTAATTTAAGTCCATCTTGATCTACCTTCATTCATATGAATTATGTCTGCTAATCCTAATTTTAATAACATTATGTGCCATGCAGTGTTATACTTGATACTGTGATTCAGCATACTGTCTCTTAATGATGTAGATGTGATGTAAAGATCAGAATTTTAAGTACATAATTGACAGGATGGATGCATTTAAAAAATATCGCTAGTTAGAACTTAGTGAGAATCTGAATTCTCCACTAGACATCCTATTCACTTAGTGTAAGACAGTTTGAATTTCAAATCTTGGAAAAACTGATTTAACAATCCCTGCACCCCTATATGTTCTAGCTGGGATTTTCTTTTCCAGTGCTGGTAAACTGGGATTTGCTTTGGAGCTGACTGTGGGAAAGGCTTGGCCAGAACAGGCTTCCTAGTTATCTCAAAATTACCTCAGAGCTATGTGCAATATAAACTGGAAAACCATTTTCAAAGATTGTTCCTTTGCCTTATCTGATAGAGTTTCTAAGCACTGCCCTCTTCCAGCAGAGTGAACAGGAATTGCAGCTGCTCTGTGTCTTGGAAAATGAGGCTGTGGTGGTGGTGGTAAAGTCACTGAATCCCTGCTGGTTTCTTTTTGCCTTCATTAAGAATAGTGCAATTCCAACTTGGACTTGTAGTGTGCTTATGTCAGAGCTTACTCGACTGGAAATTTTTCAAACCGCAGCTACTAATTGTATTACAGTATCAGTTTTATAATTTCAGAACATGACACTATAGCAGCTGTGTAACATTATACAAACCAATCAGAATGAATGCCATGGCGATTGCAAAAGTGAGGACATATCCCCTGATAGGCTCGTTGTTTTTTCCATATCCTTTGGCAAAGAATTCCAGCCCTTTGTAGACGTTGTCCTTGCAAAGAGCCTGGTAAGAAAACCAGCACATAATTCTATTAAGCAGCACTTTCTTGCACCAGAAGTTACTGTCTGTGAGTGGCAGCTTGCTAGGTTTTTGCTAAACAAAGTTAAATCTGTCTTAGTGCTTCAAGTACCTCAACTGCTGTGGCATGTGAACATTTAAATAGGGAGATAAGACAATGTGCTACTATGTTATTATATCATGGGAAATAGAATCACAGGCATTTAATGCTTATTCAGTGCTTTAAAAGAAAAAGGTAATTAAATAGCTAAATAGAGTCTAAATTGGGAGAAGTTGAACCAAAAATCAGTGGCTTGGTGTAATTTGTACAGCTTCTCTCTCCCATGCTCTCTGCTCCCAGTCTGTCCCCATTGCTGCTGCCCAGACAGCTTCTGGACAGCCTGTTAAGAGCACACCAGACAGGACCTGAATCTTATGGACCTGAACTCCTGCTGCTCCTGTGCTTACAGGGTGGCTTTTTGTAAGAAGATACAAGTGCTCCTCAAAGTACCCTTGAAGCTATTTATGACAGACACATGAGTATCCCCTGCTCCTGCAGCAAAGCTGAGCTCTGACCAAAGGAACATTATCACCCTTTTATCATAAGACCTTTTTCTGCTGAAGAACATTCTACATACTGTTTTCCCTGCCTCTCTCTGCCACATGTGTCAGTGTTGCTTAAATATTACATTTGGCACACAGAGTTCAACTTTGTCTCTGAAGTAAAACCAAGTATAAGGAAATGGATTGTTTAATTTTACCTGGAAAACTTTGGGTGCGCTGACAAGAGATGCTAGAGCTGATGACAGAGTAGCTGAGAAGATGCCAGCTGTGATGAGAGGACCAAAGCCAGACACCATGCTCATCACCTTTAGGAAAAAAATGAAGGTAAAAAGAGTGGGCTTGCATTGGGTGTGCTTTTTAATGGCAAACCCATTTAAGTGCTCTATGTGTCTCTGCTTTTCATGGTTCTAAATTTAATCTGCTACAAACAGTACTATCATTTCTGGTTTAGTTAAAAGGAATGGAGGCAAAGCCAAATTTTTATTCAAATATGCAGCTGTCTGCTGGGGCAGATGAGGACTCTGTGAGATTTCCTCACTGCCTTTACTAACTGATTGCTATAAGCAACAGCCTCCACTTGATGAGTAGACAGTCAGCTTATGGACAAAGAAAATGGAAAGGGCAGGAAAAAGCACCCATGTATGAAATGTGTTTGGAGGCACTTTATTGTGTTTGGGTTTTTTTTCCCTTGATTATTTAATATGGCTAAAAATGAGAGAAAATGCCTGGTGGTGCTGATGTAACTGCAGTGCTGCAAACAGCAACAATGGGCACTGCCAGGCCTCCCTCAGCCCTCCCAGGAGTGCTGGACTGGCCTCTGAGACTACTGAAGTGAAAGGGTTCTTGAGAAGCACCAGACAAGGAAACCAAAAGATGGATGGATGTAATTGGTGGTGTGTGGGCAGGAAAGAAACTAGTGATTCCTGAAGATTTGTCAGATGCAGTCATACAGAAAATGTACTGGTTTCTGGCTCTAGTCTGGTAGGGGTAAATGAAGGAAGTGAAAGTTTGTCTGGCTGCAGGAAGGTCACTGATTTTTGCCCTGAGTGTGGGCAGCTGAACTGAGGTGGGAGTAAGGATAGTAAACGATCAAGGAAGGAAGGGAAAGTAGTCTATGAAAGGTACAGCATATCCCTTTCAAGGTGGTTACCCAGCCCTGTCATTTAGCAGAGCCAGCTGGGAAAAAAGTGAGGGACTTTAAAAGCTACAAATGACTCGTTGAAAAGCGTGTGCAGGTGGGAGGTGAATTCCTCTCGCTGGCCATGAAGCACAAGGGCTGAACAGAGATCTGGGACCTGTGGCTGTCAGGCTGCAGAACTGCTTTACTTTGATGCTTAGCCTAGGCTTTATTTTAAAGAATAAAAATGGCAGACAGTCTCTTTCTGGCCTAGGAGAAAGATTCCATTACTTCTCACTTGATTTTTTGCTCTACTATTTTTGGATACTTTTTTTAAAGAAGTCAGAACTCTGGTTTTTGTACTGTGACACAATCCTTTAACTGTGACCACAGCACCCCTGAGGTAAAATCACATCCATGTGTCAAGAGCAGTGAGGTGAGTTCCTCATCTAAGAGGAGCTCCTGAGGTCTCTGTTAAGTCTGGGCTTTCAGTCTGAAGATGTTACAGCATATACTGCTGCATGGTACTTGTGAAAAGAGGAGATAAAGGCCTTACCAGAGTGTTAGGAAGGCTGGTGATGGGCAGTGTGAAGGTAAATGTGCAGTGCAGGGGATTTTTGCCTTTCATCGCTCCTATAGTTTACTTTTTTAGATAAAACTGGTTGTCCTGTTGTAATTGTCTGTAAATAATGGTTTTGCAGATTTGTACTTATGTATTCATGTATTGCTTATTATGTTAATATATGCTTATTTGCTAATAGATATTATCTCATTATAACCTGAAAATTATTCATCAGCCCATAATCACATGGCTGACTTGTACATCTGGAAAAATCATAGCCCAGGCCACAGGCAGATGATCCATTGCAGTTCATTCCAGGTACAATTGTGTCATTGACGCTCCCAGTAGCATCTCGTACAACACAGGAGCCTGTGGAATCAATGATATATTTTTAATTTGCTTCCTTGTGACATTGAAAGAATGTTTTTTTGCCACATTCATCTCCTAGACTGCACACTTTTTGTACAACTGCTGCCTCAGACTCATCCCAAAGAGCAACATTTTGTGTTGGGCTGGGATAACTTCCCTGTACTGTGACTGAGTTTCTCATGGTGTCTATAAGAAAATATTTGCTTCTGTTACTTTTAAAATAATTAGCCACTAACTAATAAGGATTAGCATATTTCTGAGATTCAAGACCCAGACAGAGATCAACAATGAGTTGACTAACTCAGAAGTCTTTTGTCTTCCTGTTAGCACTTTTAAAAGTGCCAGTGTTCAGAGCAAACTGGTCAGTGAGGCCTTTAGGTCTAGGCATACCCTTTTTTGTGTGTACCAAGGGTACAAAATTACTTTAGAGACCTAAATCCTCAGCTGTTCAGATTGTCATAGCCCTGCTGATACCAGTATGATGAGAAAAACTTCAAACAGGAGAAATTACCTATGTTCTTTCTGTATTTATTGATATTCATGTTGTGGGTTTTTTGCTTATGTCCTGGGGTGACTTTATCCAAATAACGCAATGACCTGAGCTGAGGCTTGAGTCAAGTATTCTGCTTTAGGCATAAAGTCCAAGAACCACAGAAGTTAAGAAGACTTCAGAGTCATCTCCCAGAAAAGGGAGTTCTCTGCAGGGCTTTCTTGTGGTATTAAGGTACTTGCCCAAAACAAAGAGTGTTGCTTACAACCCTCTTTCTTTACAGTACTATTAAATACAAACAGAAAATTATTTTTCTTGACCAGAGACTTTTTGTACTCTTGTAATGAAAATTTAACTGCATAATCCTTAAATACAGTTAATGGCTTAAGTACAGGCCTTCTCTTCACTCGTGCCCATTTTGTTACCTCACATTCCACGGCTGTAGAACATGTAGTTGTGTAGTTCCTTTGAGACAGGCAACAGATTTCTGTCTTTGACATATAATGTACAAAATGTGTGTGTTACCCTGTTCCTGTGATTCTCATGAGTGTTAAGTAAGAAGACAAGCAGTAGCCATGTGAAATTTCAATGTGAACAGATTGATCAGAGGTCCCTTTGATCTTTATTATGCTCAGGGATACTATATGCTGGTGGTCATATCACTGAATCTTACACAAAAATAATGATACAAGTTACCTGAAAGTCCAGCTGCTAGACCAGGACTTCTGTTTCTACTGATAGCTGCTTTTTTTAAACCACTGTTTTGACAGACAGTAAAATCAAAACTACTGTCTCTCTACATAATAAATCCATGGCATGAAAAAGCAGTGAGGCTAATCATTCATTTGCATGCCAAGCTTTCAAACTGAACTGTACAAGTGAAGCAGAAGTTCTGTACTTACCTACACATATTGCAACAGCAATGTAAGCAATTGTGGTGATCAGAATGGCCAGCATTGTTCCCTGGGGTATGGCACTTTGTGGGTCCTTAAACAAAGCAGTGACACGAGAAACACTGTGAGTTTGTGTGCTGCAGCCTGATTGCGTTTGCATGCTGGGAGTTCTGCCACACTGTGGCATGAGGATGCCCTAGAGAGCAGATTTTTATCACTCTGACCTGTGCCAACATTTCTGGTCCCAGCATGCAGACACAGCAGTGCTCCTGAGGTGCAGCACTCCTGCCCTGCACATGGTGAAGGAAATTCTGCAGGAGCAGAGCTCACAATTATAGCAACACAAGGGTCCTGAGGTCTGCATTGCTTGAACTCCAAACTCTCTTTACATTACAATTGGCTTTATTTTAATGTTTAATGATGTAGTGGGTAAATACTGAACCATCAGGCTCTTGTCGATGACAAGATGGGACCATTTTTGGTTAATTGGTAAGACAGATGTAGTCATCCTGTACAGAATACAGTGATTCTGTGCTTTGCAACCAGTAATTGTTAGTTGGGTCTTCAAAACAGCTACTTTCTTTTACTGTATTGACTTAATTTAGATAATTTAATGAGGCTGGGTTATAATGCTTACAGACTGGCTCACAACAGTATCAGCTTTGATACTGCAGCTGTAAGAGTCCAAAGATCTGCACTGTACATTTTAAAGGGATTTTTAATGCTAGATAACCTTACAATTTGGTACATCTTAAGGTTAAAGCTTCTTACAACTTAACAACTTTTATGTTTTATGTTTTTAAAATTTAAAGCCATATTTAATATGCTGTTAGCACTTTAGGGGCTAAACTCCACTGAAGTCAGTAGGAAGTCACTAGGAAACTGTCCCTATAAGAAGGCTCTAGACTAGGACAAAACTTGAGTGTGTAGTGGCTGCAGGAGCATGGACAAAGGTGTTTGCAACAAATTCTAAAGAAAGTTCAGCTGGTAAATTTTACACTTTTTAAGTGCTCTTTCACTTGTCTTTTAGATTCTGGAGAGGCTGGTTAATTTAATTAGACTTGTCTAATTCATCTAAACATGCTCAGTGGGGAATCTGCTGCATGGAGGACTTGGTTTCAAAAGTCCACTTATGGTGAGACTGAAACAACTGCAGAGATCCAACGGTAGAACTGCTTCCCTGTGTCTGCTGGGGTTGTTTCAAACAGCTGATGAGAGAAGTGCTGCTGCTTTGGGAGTCTGCCATGCAGACAGAGCACCATATATGGCAAAAGAATTATTTTTGTTTGATAAAAGGATGGAGATTGTGTGAGGCTGGTGCAGTCTCACTGGGCAGAAGTACAATGGTTTTTGGTTTTTTAATTAAAAGTGGAATCTCATTGACGCTATCAGTGGCTCAGTTTCACGTATTTTCTCTGTGCTTGGCTTGAAAAGCAGTGCTCTGAAAACAAAGGAGCTGAGGCATGCAGCTCAGGGTGAGGAAGGGAAGAGAATTGGCTCTCAGGGATAGTAGGATCTAGTGAACTTGTGACTGCTGTGCCAGTATAGAAATAGCAGACCTTTGGTTGAATCCTTTAAGGTCTGCAAGGCAATGGATTTATAGGATAAAGCCAAATAACTTCATTTGACATGCTGGGCTTATCAAGCTGTGAGCCATCTCTTGTTGGTTACTTTTTTCCTTTATTCATTTTGGGGGTTTTTTTTGAGTGTTTTTGTCATGAAAACTAGAGGGCACTCAAAACTAAATTCCTGTCTCTAATTTACCTGTATTTAGATACTGGAAACTGCATCTCCTATAACTGCTAAACTGCTAGAGGAGAATGGGGAACTGACAGAATGGCCACAGCAAGACAACTGGGCACCCTTGCACCTCCTTTCCCTTTCTCTTCAGACTCTTTTTTTTGTCACAGCTGCAAGCTTGCAGCTTTTCCTTTGAGCAGCAATACTGACATGGGATTGGGACATACTTGCTTTCATTAAATGCTCTGTTTGCTCTGCCCTTGCTATGACCCTGAATACAAAAAGCTGCTCTCCAGTGATTCCTGTGAGTACAAACATGATCTTTCCAGGTGTGCTTTTCGGGATGATGTTTGGATTGATGTTTACAAAAGATGAGCTCCAACAGCTACGTGTGCAATTTCTCTTGTAGCATGTGCTGCTAATGGCCCGTTAATGATATGTTATTACAGGTTATTGAAACACGTTTTTAAATGATATAGCAACCCAAATCTAGCTACAGTAGTTTCTGTAAATACCCATACTGCATTATGAGAGAATTTGTGAATTGATGTTTTTAAATAATAAAGCAAGTACTTCAAAGAGAAAGCTTTGCTTCCCAAATTAAGACATGATTTAAAACTGAATACAGTGTTGATTTGTGATTGATTTTCTTGTTATTTTTCCAACCTACTGCTAGTATTATGAAGTTCATGAAATACATACTTTCAGATCTCCTGAGATATTGGCTCCTGCAAGAATGCCAGTGGCAGCTGGGAAAAAAATGGCAAACACCGAAAAAAATCCTTCTCCACTTCTGAAATCTGGTCCAAAGTTTTCTGCAAATATTGATCCTGCAAATATAAGTGAGAATGAAATATAACATCAGGATTTGAGTCTTTCACATCTGGACAACTGGGTTTGAATCTGTCTCACATCACAGGCAAAGTGAATTTGATTTCCTGAGTCTGCTCTCCAGAAGGATGTGCTTGTCTGCATCTCAGAGCTACAGAGCCCTGGTGAAGTGACAGAAGTGTCACTGCAGCACTTGCTCTTAGCGCTGTGCTAAAAGTTTGTCTGTGCTCTCCTGATGTATAAATGACTCAAGCTGCATCTTACTGTGCTGTCAGCTGCAGCAGCAGAGACAGATTCAAAATCAGAGATGAAATCCATTCCCTTTGTTTGCAAGCTCACTTAATCTTGGGCAGAAGATTCTGACCTTGTGACCTTTTTCAGTGGAATCCTTCGCTTACTATTAAGTCAAAAGAAACAAACATAATTTGATATAGATAGCAAGGTTGCTTACCTTGGTAATTAAAAAAGCCTCTTGCCTTCTTTTCAGTGTTGGTAGGAATGACTGTCCCAATAAAGAAATTTGCAATGGCAACCAGGAGAACAATTAGAAGAATAACTTGAGCCTATTAACAGAAACAAAAGGATTCTCTTGTTTTTAACTTTGCTGCTGTGGAGATGGCTATATAGTAAGTTATCTGTATCTGTTCCCTATGAAAGGTTATTAATTTCTATAGTTTTTGAAAATACCAGGAGTCAAGATAGCTGAATCAGCTAATGACAACAGCAGATGCTTTTTACTAAGGGGGTAATGAAATATAGTTGTAATTTAATTTTAGGTTAGCTTCCTTACAGGAAAAGGTAAAATGGAACAGCTAATACATTAGTAACAAGTATAAGACATTTTTATATTGTTATAATTTTTTTTTAGTTGCAGGGAGTTGTCGCTTCAAAGGCTATAATATCAAAATGTTTTCTGATCTCTTCTACAAGTTGTTCTAGTCTCCATCACAGCAAAAACAAGGGTGCTGTTGAACCTGATTTCTGCACCTGATTTTGATAGCTGTATTCTACTCTCTAAAGTATTTCCATTTGAATTTGCATTCTGACCTTTTTTACAGGTGAAGGAATATCAGAAATCATTAGAGATTAAGGAATGGGTAACAAACAGAGCTCTTCTGCTGAGTAGGGCTTGAGAGAGTACCGTGATAAAACCATATATTGTTTTTGCTACTGTTTGTTCTACTGCATCAAAAATAAGGACAAAAGGGGCAAGTAGCCAAGGCTCTAAATGATGCCATGAATTATAAAAATGAATATAACTAAGTTGTCTACAAAGCACAAACTTCCTCTTTGCTTCTAAATGTATGTTCAAGGAAGAGTTTAGAGTAATTGTGCTTTCCTTCAATGTAATGATTAAACTGCTATTGCTTTTAGAAAGATTAAGCATAAACTGAAACAGAGTGCTTTTGAAAATTCCATCTGTTGAATAGCATTCCTCACACACTAATGCTGTACAGCAGGTTAATATACTGCTTGCTGTTATATTCTTTTAAAAATTTACCTTTGCTTCCCATTCCATGCCAGCAACAGAGATGCCGAGCAGACACACCACAGTGATGGTCCCTATGATTCTGATGTCGTTGGAGTCATCTACCATGAGGGAATCACTCTCCTGAAAGGGGTGAGAAATGTTATGAGAACCAGTCTTTCTCTGCCCAACTGGTGGGATCAAGTAACCAGGTGAAATAGAAATAGAATAGAAATAGAATAGACAGTGAGCTGTCAAAGTTTGAGAGATTTGTGAGACCCAGTGTTTGTGTGTCATGTTCCTGCTGGCTTTTTGGAGCTGAGGTTATTTGGCTGTCTAATGGGATGTCTGTTCCTGTTCTGATTTTGAGATTCTTGTCATGAAATGTATGAAATATTTTCAACAGGTAGAAATAATGAAGCAGCACTCTGTGGCATGTTTAGACACAGCAGCTTCTCTGCTAAAGGTGCCCCTCAAGCCTTAACTAAAATATACCACCACTTATGCAAAGACATTATGTAAAACAAACACCACCATTACCACCCCCCCAAAAAAAGAAAAACCTCACAAAACAAAACTGAACCAATTTGATCATATACATGAAACATCTGTATTTACCTTAAGAAGTTCTACAACTGTTTCAGCAAATCCAACTACATACATGGCAACTGCCACTGCATTTGCAAAGGCAAAGATCAGTCCTATAGATCCACCAAACTCTGGACCCAGACTTCTTGAGATAAGGTAGTATGCTCCACCTGCAGACAGAAATGATTGTTATTTCAGCACAACTAAACACTCAGCTTTTGCTTTATTTTCCTCCCACAAAACTGTAACTGGAGAAATCTGTGCTTTTAATCTAACAATATAATTAATCTTTGCCCTACATTAATAGGGGACACTACAAAAAAACAATGTGCTGGTTCTGCATTCAGAATTTTTAGTATGCCTCTTTATTCCAGAAATCTTTTTAGTGCATATTAGCATGCAAAAGTGGACCTTGTTATAAGTTTTCATGATGCATGATATTGTACCACAAAGGAAAGAGAACTTCACTTCCAAAAAGGTTCTAACTTAAATGTATCTATCCCAATATTAACATGAAAGGTCACATTCTGTGGTACATTGTTTAAGTTCCTGCATCATAGTGATGCAGTGAACATTTAATGTTTTTTGTATTAAATCTATACACAATTCAGTTTGCTGTTGATACACTGGGAGAAATCACTGCAAATATACACATTATTTCTTTGCTTAAAACACAATTATCTCAATTCCATTTACTTTTCTAATTCGAATTTGCAGTTTTTTGTGTTTTTCATGAGATCATATTCACTTACCTCCTCTTACTACTCCATTAGTGCAAATGGCAGACATGGAGATACATGTCAGTGTTGTTACTACTACACTCAGAGCAATAACTATGATTCCAAGACCTGAAAGATCCGAAAGAGAAAGCATATGCAATGTATTCCAGTACCTGTTCTGCTTTAGTGATGTAGTAAGAACTTTCCATTTTCCACAGGGCTTAGACCAGACCAATTATAACTTAAAGGCTCTGAAATGCACCAAAACTTTGTTTCACAAAATACCTGACATGGAGTTTTACAGCCAAGTTATTTACCCGTCTTCCAAGGAGGGGCTGAAATGTAAGGAGTGTTATAAAGAAGGCATTAAACTGAAGATATCCACTGATCAAAATGACAGGAAGAGATGTCTCATGCTCAGTTTGTTGAAGAATGTCCAACCTGGAATGCTCTGAATAGGAAAGCCCAGCTGAAAGGTAAAAGAACTCCATGAAAAGCCAGAACCATCCCTTGCTCAGCAGTTGGCAGGAACATCTGAAATGTACTTCTCAGACTGAACTGAAATCCGTGGTTTATTAGAAGTGACATTGGGATGAGAAGTGGCTAGAATTGTTACCTTGCAGTTCCATTAGATGTGCCCTTTGGTTTATGGTCCCTCTGGTTTGTCTCAAACGAAAATAATACATAAATACCTTCTGGGGTTGAAAGCATTAGTAACCCTAAGATTTTTACCTCCACGGACAAACCCATTAGTTGCTATTGCAGAAGTTGACAACCCAGTAATTGAGGTTACCATCGTGGCGAGAAGAATTATGATTACTCCAAGACCTGTTAGTAATAAGAAGATAAAATATTTTACTCATGTTCCATGTTTCCTACAAATCATTCTTTCTTTGAATTGAATTTTCAGGCCAGAATCAGAGCAATAAACTGAAAAGATGGTTTGTTGACCGCTTGCAGCTTACAGAACATTTTTGTGAAGTCTGTGTCATGATTGTAAATTATTCCCATCAGTCTTCAAGCAGTGATTGTTTCTTATAGGAGTACCCTGTCCAGGAATTCTTATGATTTCCAGAGAATAGAGGAAATAAACAAACAGGCATCCCTTTACATGGATGCTTATATCTGCCTTTAACACACATCCTGGCTTGTTAAATGAACAGATAGACACATTAACCAGAGCTCTTGTAACGATGCTGTTGTCTGTCATCAGTTAATTAAATGTTGACTCAGATGAAGACTGAATGTACAGATTCACAGTGCATGAGGACAAAGAGCCTGTCAGGCAGAGGGACAAGACCTGAGTGGGAGCCTCCCACATCCTCACTTGCTAAGCTGTCAAGTGCTGGGCTTTCCCACTTTCTGCCCATCTGCCTCTTCCCCTGCAAAAAGTAGTTTTACTCTAACACAAAACACTTGAAAATGGAAACACTGCTTTTCAGATGCTATTTACTTTAACAGATGACCTGTTATAATGCATAGTCATAGAGAACTTAGACTATTTTTCTTTTATTTAGCTGACATCACAATGATAATCAAACATCAGTATATCAGTCATAGGTGATTAGTTATAGGTAACTGGGCTTCAGTGTAAGACTGAAATCTGAGAGTGTTTCCAGTCTTTGGCTGTACAAGTGGGTTTCTGTTAACTTTGTGAAACTGCTAGAGACTATAGGAGCAGGATGTGATTTAGAGTCATACGAGCATTGGTTTGAAGTGACTTCTGAAGGTCTGTTGCTCAACCTCCCAGTCATAGCAGAACTACTGCCAGCACAGGATTAAATCAGTGATGACCTTGGCTAGCTGGCTCTTGAAAATCTCTGTGGATAAAGATCCCACAGCCTCTTTGGATTACATATTCTAGGGCTAGACTGCCTGCCCAATAAAAGAGCTTTTGTTTGTGTACAAAATGCACCTCCCAAGGTACCATTGCAGCCACTGCTGTTACATTTCTGACACTACCTAGAGGAGTTTGTCTCTGTAGTTCCAGATCCCCTTTTTGTTTCAAGTCAGGTGAAGAGATAATGTTTTTCTCTCTACTTTATTGCTTTTATTCTCATTCCTATCTATGAGAAGGGAGGGAGAAAACCAGGAGAAAAAAACAAATAATTACAGTTCGGTGCCAAGCCTGGAATCAGTTCTTAGTTTTATCTGAACTTGCTAAGGCTTATGGAATATCAGTCTTGTTTCCATAGGGTTCTATAGGCATTCAGTGTGGAACTGGAGAATATACATTGCTTGTAGCTGTATTTATTGATCAGAGCTCATCCAAATTGAAACTTAGATCCTACAATTGACATTGAGCTAGAAGTACTAAAAACTTATTGATTTATCTGCTGTATTTCTACCATCTGACTTACAGATCAGATTCTTGAGTTCAGTTCATACTGGATGGTTATAGACATCCAGTCCCTGAATTAATGTTCTTTGCTGCTTAAATTATAGCCATGTTATCACAATCCTTTAAGATAGAGCAATTTAATATGTAAGCCATAAGTGATATATAACATAGTGTAGGATATTTAAAGTGATTTGAGCCGCTAATAAATTACATTTATCTTACTGATTTCAAAACTCTTACTATAACCAGTCATGCAAATGTTTTATTTGCAGGGCTGTATAAAAAAATTCCAAATGGTCATTCCTTTTGATCAGCTACCATTTCCTAGAAGGATATTGTTCAGCCATGCAAACTTTGTGTCTGAGAAGTGACTGGATATGACTTTAAGAGCTGTTAACTCTTAAACTGAGACACATAATTCTCAAAGCAGTTTTAAAATTATTTGCTACGTGTGCGTGCATCCTAAGGATACTTTTCAAGGATATTCTATTGCATTTCAAAATTTATATTGTTAACATATATATGATATATAGGGTCAGATATTTTCCTAATCTGATTGTAACATCTTCATGAGAAAGCTTTAATGGTAATTTAAAATATATTTTAGCATTCAAGAAAAGTGCATAAAAGAAAGTGACTTAACCAAAACATCATTGTAATATAATGTAATGTAACATAATTTTAATACTTGGGGCCAGATTTGCATGTAGCATAAACTTGGGGGTTTTACCTGTCTTTATATAACCATTCCATGTACAGGTACAAATACAGATTTTAGAGAGTCCTCAGGTATTAGGTGGAAATAGCAGATTGGTTTTGGACCTGGAATGTTGTCAGAACCATACTGTCCCTTTTTTCCTAGCTGATGATAGCCAGAGAACCTTGCAGAATCCTATTTTTTCCCTCGGAAGAGCTTTTGTCCAAGACAGCCTATCAGAGTATGGAAATAATTGGGTTGTCTCTCTTTGGCCCTCTAATGATGGGGATATAAATGGTGCCCAGATGGTGGTTTAACTGTCTCATTTAATTTCCACGTTAGTAGCAGTACCCAGTGAAATCCCTGAGCCTTGGCGATGATGAGCTTCCATCACTGTTCTCCTTAAGCAGCTTGACTGGGGACTTAAAGCTTATTGCTTATAAGGCATTCCAGAAATGCATTGAGAAATTATTCAAATAGAATTTGACGTCTCATTTTCAAAAGTAAAAGTAACCCCCTTGCATAACACATGCAATTTAAAAAAGCAACAGCAGAGCAATAAACCATAAGCAAGAAGAGCCTGCTTATCAATGAGTTAAAATGGTGAAATTAAAAATGAAAGCAGAAAGGTTGTAACTGATGTTGGTGCAAATTAATGTTAAAATCTGATTAAAGTTTAGATTGAAAACCAGGCATATGGCTCCTAAGTAAGTTGTTCCAAAATGAATTACTCTTGCCTATGGCTATTCTCACACCTCAAAACAAAGTAATACTTCTTGATGATCTCAATAAGTTACTAAACTGCCCTTAAAAACTAATTTTGCATGAAACCCCAGAGCAAAGTCTTGGCAATATTAAGATGCAGAATTTTCATGGCAAGGCATATAGTTATGAGTGCCCTGGGCTGTATGTGCTCATTTGGTATGCATCATAAAATCAGAAAGCACCCTTTTGTCAGGCACACTGCTGGAGCCATGCGTGGAGCACTGCAGAAGTAGTAAAGTTCTTCCGCTCAGTTCTGGGTCTTTTGCTGTTAGGTTGGCTTTTCTTTTGCTATTTGTGTTTCTGTAAGTTTGTGATTTTTTCCTTAATAAGTGTTTCATTTGTTATTTTTTTCATTAAAACCTCAGTCTTGCTCAAGTGAAATTTCTATGAAGTTACTGCTTATTGGAAATGAGACTTCAACCCTGCAAAATTTTGGAGATGTTTCATTTCACTTCTGTTGACAAGGATGTGAATGATAGTTATATTCAATCTGATATCGAGCACTGACTTGTATCCAAGCCCAGCAGAGCTGAAAAATTGAATATTTCCATTCTGTGACCATCCAAACTGGACCTCTTGCCTTTGCTGGTTTTTATAGCATCTGGGGCCAGTCAAAGATCAGGGTCCCATTGCTCTGATTGCATGGTGATGGATCACAGAGGGACACTGCCAGGGCAGCTCAGGTGTCTGGGCTTCCCCAGAGCAGCAGCTCTACAGGGGGAGTTGCAGCACCCAGCTGTGGGACACTGCCCCTCGCTGGGCTGCTCTGCAGTGCTGGACACCTGCAGTGTTGGGAACACTTCCCTCTCTCACTGGTTCCACTGAACACTGCAATATCCTGGATGGAGGCCTTGGTGCCCAGTCTCCCTGGGATCTGGGATCTGGAATTTGGATTAATTAAATTGCACAATGAAGAAGCAAAGATACAGCACACAATGAAATGTACTTATTTCATTTATATGAAAGCTGTAGCAGAGTTTTTAAAACTTAGTCTTTCATAGTACACTAGTATCAAATGCTGTTCTGTAGTTAAATATAACAAAATCCTGATGAGCTGAGACCTCCTCCCAGTTCTGTTTTCATCTTGGCAGAGAAGTGTGAAGAAGTGTTGTTTATAATGTGTAGATGGCAAGGTTTGGGTTTCACAGATAAGCAAAGTGTGAACTCTTAAAGGTTAACTCTGTACGCACGTATTAGAAATTGGCCCGAGTCATAAAGTTTACATCTGTTACAGGATCTAAATACAAATTTCACTAAAGCTCAGAAATATTCAAATGTGATGATCATATGCATAGTTAACAGATCTATGCCTCTAAGCAGTAATTTGGCTGTGAGTCTGGAAAATTCCAATAGTTTGGAGGATTAATGTCTTTTACCCTGGCAAGCATTTGAAAACATTATTTAGTTCAACATGCAAATGCACATCTCAGATTATATATTAATCATGATCATGTGTAGTTTATCCTCTTTATCCCTTTCACTGTTGAAAATGATATTAAATAAGATACATACCAATTCCTGCTTGACCTACAATCCAGGAAAGTCGAATAAAGAGCATCACACCCCAAATATTAAGCATGCATCTTACCTAGGTTTTAAAGAAAAATATCTGCATTAGTTCAATATTGAAAGTAATGTTTAGAACCAGAAGGGTGATAAAGTGCATTTTACCCTGGACATCGCTGAAGTCTGTCTCCCTCTCTTTATTCCTCAAAGACTTAAATGTAACAGAACTGATTTTGTTTTCTTTTAATTATATTTTCAGAAATGCAGGTAGGGTTCTCACCAGCACACCCTTCACCCATCCGAACTTGACAAATCCTGTTTTGTTCTCTTCCTCCTTGCTGACTGCTGTCTCATCTCCAGCGGTGCTCTCTCCATTCGCCACTCTCTCGACAGAGCCGGTGCTCACGGCAATGTTCTGGAGGATCACACAGAAAACAAACACATTTTTGTGCCAGGCAGAGGACACCTGGCTGCATAAGGGAGACATAAGAGAAAAGAATTCCAAAGATCAGGTTTTACAGTCCCTGGAGTAGAGAGAAATATTGTGCTCACATCAGGCATCAGCAGGTGGGCTTGCTAACAAGAGGAGGAGATGGAAGAATCACTTATGCAGAGTAAATACATTATTACCTGATCTGACATTAAGCTGTTTTTATTGTAAGTTATTCCATATATATGTTGTGTTGACATTTTAGTAGAGGATCTGACGTAATTAGGGTCTTGTGGTTGGCCTCTCTGCATCTTCTTACAACAATTTATGAATAATGCTAAGTGTAGAAACAGGGATAATTGCAAACAGTGAAAAGAGACTGAGTGCTGCATGGTTAAGTTCTGTCATGAAATCTAGCGTTTCCTATTGAATGAAGTACAAACATAACTGCAGCAGCAGATGGGTAGCCTGTTCCTGAAAACAGTTAGAGAAATGCCAGTGAAATGTGGAAATTGAATAATCTTTTCTGTGGCTTAGCCACCACTGGTGTTACCATAGCAGATAGGATTAGGAATTGCCATATTTATGATGTAACCAGAGTAAGCCCAGAATTTTAGATTGTTCAGTTACAGACATAAATGTGTATTTTACCTTTCAGCTCTCTTGCCCCAGAATCTTTGAGGCAGTTTTGCCCCATGATATATTTGTTGTAGCTTGAGTAGGAATTAGTCATGGTGCTGAGATTTATACTCATTGTAACTATCTTTTAATTTAACTCTTTGGTGGGGGGTTGGGGTTTTTTTGGGGTTTTTTTCAGAGCTCTCAGTGTTCCTGTGAGGAATTGGCATTAGGTTAGCAATTGCCTGATTTTTCTGGGTCCTCCTCAAAGGCCTTCAGGAAGGACCCTGCACGTTGCCATAGTCTGGCAGAGTCAGAGTGGGTACCACTCCTGGAGAGGAATCAAGATGCTTTTAGGCTTTGGAGGGTGATGAAGATATTTCCAGATTAACTAAGCAGGTCAAGGAGGAAAGACATCTCTGATTCTGTGAAACATGAGATTTTAAATCTTGGTTCACTTTAAGGTTGTTTCTATGTTTTGTCCATAAATTTAAAAATAGCCAACACACAAACCCAAAACAGACATAAAGACCAAGTGTATATGCCTCTTATACTAATGTTTGGACTTGCCCCTCAAGGATGGGGACTCTAGCCAAAATGATGTAAAGTTTTAGAATGCTTTTGACACAGTAAATCCCAGACTGTGCTCATAAATGAAAAATAAGTGACTGGATAATATGTTTTGACATGGGCTAAACTTGGTGCCTATTGCCCTGTTGGCCCAAAGAAAAGTGGGAATACAAGATCTGCTGAAAGGCTGTGACTTTACGCTCTTTTGAGATACTTAGATAATTCTGATGATTCTTACCCTGAAATAATAATGTCTGTGTTTGCTCAAGATACAGTAAATGATTGAAGTCAATGAAGGAAGATCAGCAGAATAATACAATGGGTTTTTGCTACAGTGCTTAGAATTTCAAAGACAAAAGAATTAAAAGGGTTTGGTCTTTGTACTTGAAACAAGTTGTTTCCTCTGTACTTTGAATTAATTTGTGCTCTCTATGCCATTATCATAAATTATGGCCTTAAACCTTCCATAAATGCATTTTAAATTGGTGTGCTTTAGTGAATGATTGGTTATTTACCAAGCAGCTGTACCTGCGCTACTCATGCATTAAGGATGTGGAATGAAAGTGACAGAACATTTTGAAAAGCTACTAAAATAAAAAGTTAACTGCTTAAAAAAACCCCACTAACCCAAACATTTTCCTTTCCTTGTTTCAGAATGGTTTAGTCTTCATCTCTCCTGGGGCTAAAGATGATGAGCTCATCAAATCTCCAGAACAAGTGTGGAGAATAGCCAAGAGGAAGAAAGGTTAGATTATTTCTTATGTAGGGTAAATATTAAGCCCAAGTAATTATCACCAGCCATCAGCTGTGAAATAGCACTTAGACTATTTTTTAGGGATTTAATTGGCTTAATATGTGCAAAAACTGACACATCTTGCTAGAAGATGACACACATTTGACTCCAGCAGTGTGGAAACTAGATATTTGAAGTTCCTTTTAGCCTGCCTTACATTCTGACATTTGAAAAATTACATATTAAAAAAGTATTAAATATTAATATTTGTCTTCTGATGTTAAGCCCAGCATCAAAGCACAATGGGAATGCTTATGTGATGTTTAGCAATCTGAAGTCAAACATATGCCACTTCTTATCAGAATCTTGCAATGGGCTCTGACAGAACAGTTGTCTTCAAAAATTTGAGTTTCATATTGGGTGAGGGGAGCGGGATTGCCTTGGGGTATGGTGTGGTAAACCAGATTTTAGTGGTTAAGTAAAAAAGGAATAAAGCATCTGCTTCAGAAGTGCACCTTGGGCTATAACTGTAACTCCTGTCCACACTCAGGGGGGCCTCTCCTCCCCTCCTTGCCAGGGGCTGGAGCCCCATCCAGTGCACTACAGCCTGTGCCTCCTGAGAGGAGCTCTGCCTTTCCAGACATCTCAATTCCCTGCACTAATAAGCTCCTATTTGGTGACCTCGCGTTTGTTTATTCTTCAGCAAAAGCTCTGCAGACCAAAGTGATTTGTCCAAGGTCACCAAGTGGGATCATGGGACAGCCAGGAATGGGCTCCAGCCATGCTAATGGGGCATCGTTTGTTCCAGAGCTGTGCTTGTGCTCCCAGACCAGGGCCACAACCCACATAAGGGCACAGCAAGTTACCAGTGTAACAAAAATCCATTACCTATGACATTCACCTTCCTATTTTGAAAGGCATAACATTATCTTTCTGTAAGATGGATACTGGAAAAAGTCCAGAAATCTCCAAGTTAGATTATGCTCTTTTCTCTTTTTTCGAATAGTCTCAACATGTGAAACAATTTTCTCTTCATTTTATTCTGTGATGTAATCTGCCTTCTTTTTAATAGTCTTTAAGTGAAAACCTTAAAAAACCCCTAAAAACAGTCATCTAATTTTGTTTAAAATATACAAACCATTGAGAGATAAAACAGTAAAACCCCCAGAATTTTCTGGTTACCATCAAAACTGAAAATCCTTTAATATGCTGGTGTTCAGTACATATTCATTCAGCATTATGTTCAAAGCCAAAATACAGTTTTACTTCTATCTGACCACTAGTGAAGTAAATTATTTCTATAAGAGGAAACTTCTTCTGGGCATGGAAATATGTTTAGTCCTTTGAGTAGCAGCTTGTACATGTACAAATGAGTAGGGATATTACATTAGTATGTTTCTCTTTTCCTATCTGCTTTGTTTTCATCTTTGGAAATGTTTCTCCTTTTAAGCCATTTTGCACAGGTCTGTGGACAGCTTTATTTGAGTAAGTCAGGCCAAAACTAGGAAGCTGCCCTAATAAGAACCTAAAGAGTCAGGTCCTAATTTACTAATGGCTATATTTTTTCTTGATTTCATTACTTTTATTAACCCTCGGTAGGAAAAAACAATCTCCAGAGAACAGAAGTCTGAACAGGATCTGGACCACCATTCAAAAATCAGAAGCTTGTCCAAATTATTCAGACCTTGAAGTATGAAAAACTGAGTGAAATGGGTATGAGAGCTTGTTTGGTCTCAAGATTTCTCATTTCACAATTGTCTAACTCAAAAAAAGGAACAGGAGTTTTTGCTACATATTGACACTTTTAGTCTCAGTTTAACTATAGCACTGATATTTCTCTTTCCACCCCTGCCTTGATAAGTGCACAATTAACCTCAAGTTTGTTCACTGAACCAGCACCTGAAAAGTGTTGTCTGCTACCCTCAACACCCTCGTTCTTGATTATTTCTTGCTGTTTGGGTTTGTTACAGCAACAAACAGGTAGTGCTCTGGATATCTGATTAACTGAAATCACATTTGATTCACACAATATTTTTTATAATACTTATATTTGCTAATGAGTACAATGGAGGAATCTGTCAAAATTAGTTATGCATTGATGTAAAATTCAAGTTTAGAGTAAGTGTGAATTGTGTAGCTTGGTTAAATTATGAATTGACATTTACCATCTGCCATCTTAACTCTTATGTGAAACAGAAGAGATTTGGTAGATCCATACTTTCAGACAAGATTAAAATATGTTCTTCTTATCAAGTACATTACAATTACTTTTTAATAAAAATCTTTTCTTTGAGCAGGATACAGAGCAGAGGAACTACAGCTACCAAAGGAAATATGGTAAGTAGGTACTTCTTCTCTTGGGCAAGGTCCATGAATTTAAGGACTTTCTCTTATTAATAAACAGAATTAACAGTCTGGAAATGGAGTAGAGAAAAATTCTATTTTTCCTTTTCACTTACCTTTGCCAGTTGTTCATGAATTTCTAATAAGCTTGGTCTGCTGAGCTTATTCCCACTGACACTGCCAGTGTTTCTATAATAATCAATTTTGGGAACTGGGTCCATTGTGTTATGGCCAAAAGTTTGTAGATAATACATTTTACTGTGAGTATCATAGGGATGTAAGCTAGCTTCTGTTTTCTCCCCATTTTGACGGAAATTGTCATATAATTCTCTTTTTCCTGGTTTGTAACTGATTCTTAGTCTGTTATGTGTCTCATCAGTGAAAGATGTTTCTTCATAATGTGGTGGGTCAGAGCCCACATCCTCTTGGGTTGTTTCATTGTTGTCTTGGTCTTCATTAATGATGTTAACTTGAAACCGGTTTGCATTTGGATCCAAGAACACGTTTGGTGCATTGTTCATTGACATCTTGAGGGATGCTACAGCCTTGGGTCACTGATCTGTGTGCTCTGCCGTGGCTGCAGCCACTCAGTTGCAGATGCAGCAAAGGGTTTAGTGCTGTTTCATATCAGATCTTTGCTTCTCAAATAACGAAGGGCTGAGAATTTTCTCTTGAATCTCTAAGCAGTCTTCTTGATGTTGGCTGCCAGTTTTCTGCTATAAAAGATATAAATAAACTGTTTCTATTATCTTGCATGGTTAGATAAGTTTTCCACCACAAGCTCTTCCCTCTCCCCTGCCTCAAGGAGTATCCATGAGACTGTCAGCCTATGACTTGTTGAGTCAAAACATAATTAAAGAGAGAGCTTGTGGAGATGTTCCATCTGTGATGGATGCACTTAACCCTCTAACCAAACGAGCAGTATTTTGGTACAAGCTCCAGGGGAGGTAAAGCTGAGCTGTAAATGGGCCAAGAACTCCTCTAGTTTCAATCTGTTTTATGAAAACCCACAGAGGAGCAGGGTGACATGGTGACCAT
The DNA here is from genome assembly GCF_021018805.1 of Prinia subflava. Taxonomy (NCBI): domain Eukaryota; kingdom Metazoa; phylum Chordata; class Aves; order Passeriformes; family Cisticolidae; genus Prinia; species Prinia subflava. Next base: position 10,614,755 of record NC_086261.1, read on the forward strand.
CCATGTACACAAGCTTGGAACATGATCATGCAATTAGCACATGGATAGCATGGGGCTCACTCCTCTATAGCCTGCTCCCCCAGTCCCTTCCAGGAGTGTTGCTCCCTGTATGGTGCAAATGTTAAATCAGTTTGAGGTACAGGATTTGCATTTGTCCTTGTTGAATGTCATGAGATTCCTGCTGGGCCATTGCTCTGGTCTCTCTAGGTCCCCCTGAGGGGCAGCCCACAGTGATCTGCTTCTCCTCTTTCCCACACAGATCTCCTCAAAGAAAACAAACAAGCAACCAGAAACTCCCCAGAGAAGAAGGGGTACATATGTTTAAGGCCTTTAGTGCGTTAAATACCTTTGCAGCAATTTAAATTGTGGCTTAGAAATCCCTGAAATGAGCTGTTGAAATGATGGCAATCATATGTCAAATTTCTAAGGAGATGAGGGAGTGTGGTTGTATAAACCTGTACAGTTCAGTAGAAACCCAGGTTGTTCAAAGGCACTAAACCAGAGCATGCTTAGACATTGAAACTCTGCAAGCATTTGTAAAAGCAGAAAGTTTTAGAAAGAAAATATATCTTATAAACAAATATATGACCTGAAAATCTGGGTAAATAAGCCCATTACAGACATTTTTTTAAAGTTCCATATTTTTGCAAGAGGTTGGACTAGATGAACTCCCAAGATTTTTTCAATTTAAAATTTTCAAGGATTTTGTGAAATGCATTTGGCCCTTTGGCACTGAAAGATAAAATATGGCATCAATATTTATAGCTCAGCAATGTAAATTTTCTCTAAAATCACATATCCAAATTTGAAGAGCTGATAATCAAATGTCCTTCATCTTCATATGAGGTACAGCTAAAGCATATTTTCTTATTTCTTCCATCAGCTATAGGTAATATTCTGCTGTCACCTCTCTGCTAAGATACCACTTTGTCACCCCTCACATTTATGTTAGTTTTCTGCTTAATATTGTGTATGCCTAACAACATACTACATTTATTTAGTTTATTTTACTTCTACTGGCTTTGAATTATTATTGTTGTTATTATTATTATTATTACACATTTATGATCATAGTATTCTGCTTCCTTCAGCCTTTTAAAGTCGCAAGGAAATGTTTCATCTTCAGGCATGAAGCAGCAAAACCAAATCTTCTGTCATTGAGGTCAGTGAAATTATGTTTGTTTCCATCTCCATGACTGAAAGAAATCCTCATTCTTTGATGACAGTGAAATTTTGCTACCGAGTAAAATTATTCTGTCATTTCACTCTCATATTTCCATATTAATGTTTTGCTAAGAAAAGTAAAGTCTCTTACCTTTCTGCTGTTCTTGAAAATAATACTTTGTTTTTCACAATGTATTTCGAGAGGTCTCTGAGCTGTTACTTGCCATTAACTTTGTGTTTAGTTTTCTAGCATTATGCATAAATAATCAAGTTTACCTTATTCAGGGTAATTTAACTTACCATTCAATCCTGGGTTTTTAGGGAAGGACAATCTGCCTCTTTTATTCATGGATGTAGTGTGACCCTCTCTTTGAGGCCTTACAGACTCTGTCTTATTGGCCAGATTTTTCTGCTGTTTAATATACTGAACTGACCATCCAATCCCTTTCTTTCAAAACATTTCTGGATGGTGATTTAGAGAGGCATTCTAGCTTGTTAACTTTTAACCAGCAGATGTACCTATCCATTACAATTACTGGGTTTATGGCATTGTGAAATTTCTAAGGGGCCTGAAAATACTTTTGTTATCTCCATTTCCCTCCCAGCTATGCCTGATTCTGCACAGATCATATTCTCTCTATCTTTCAGTTCTGCATATATAGTCATGCAGATAACAAGAGTTCAGGACAGGATCTGCTCAGTGCATTTTATGCAGAAGATTCAGTGAGGTCAATGTGATCCTTCTTTGGGGGGTCCTCTTGTCCTACATGCAGTTTTAAACCATTTACTCCTGACCCTATTTGAAGTTTTACTCTGTGTATTTTAAAAGCCTTTGAAAAATTTTGTTCTCTGTATTGTTTCTGGGGAGGCTGACTTCCCGGTCTTTTTGGGATGAAGAAAAGAGCAGGCAGGAAATTATGAAACTTTGCAATTAGAAGGGAATTAGATAATTGCTTCCAGCAATATATTGGGTCAAGAACAAAAATAATAAGACAATATTGGGGTTCTTTGGATGTGTTTGCTTTGTAGTTTAGAGATAACTGAAGTATATTTAACCCAGATAACTTAAGTACCTTCAGCACTGTAACCTGACAGCCCAGAGCTCAGCTGTGCTGATTAGATGCACATAAAAAGAAAAGCAGTGTCAGGTCTCTGCAGTGGATGATCTATCCAGCAAGAACAGATCACATGAATCATTGTACTGATATGTACCTTGGATTTTATGGCTAAATTAACTAGGATAAATGCAATATACTGAATCTCTGAGGGTCTGGAATTTGTTCTTATGTATAATCTGAGGCAGTTGAAAGCCCTTACATTCACAAAATTGTTTATGTTTTATAATTTAAATGGACCAGTATAGATTAATACTGGCTGTTCCTCTCTTGTATTTTTTCAGACAGGAGAGTCGTATCCCTCTCTCTACAATTGAGTATTTCATGTTCCAAATGGCACTTGAGGTCTGCTGTTCCACTGTCTGCCTCTGCCTAGTATATAGGGCAAAAGGAATAACATGTATTTTTCCGAATACATGAAAAAGAAAACAACTGCTGTAACTGATCTCCTTGTCTTAGCTCCTCATTGCAAACAGATCTGTTTAGCAAAAGTGACAGTGCCTAAAATTCTTATGCCAGCCTTCTTAAAAATGAAATTGAATTTCTGTCAAGTACTGTCACACTTGCTAAACAGCTGTGTGTATGAGGGTGACCTTGAATATCCAGATTTGAGTCTTTGCTTTTGCTCTTTCACTTCTGCTTTGATAGGATCTCCCATGACTAGTTCATCAGTGACAGTCCAGATCATACTCTGTGCACAACTGCAGGGGCACAAACAGAGCAACTGGCTGTGGAGAGTGCTGGAGTGTACAGAGCTCTGCACCTCACCCCTCCTTGGGGGCTGGGTAAAAATGGGCAAGCAGCAATGATTGTGTTTGCTTTGGCCCTGCCAGGCTGGTGTAATTACTGCTGGGAGCTGTTAACCAGACACTTTCAGTTCCACTTTAAAGTGAATCATCTTCTGTAACCAAGTGGAATAAAAACATGGACACACACCTCCTGCACCTCCTCTAAGCCACAACCATTTGTTGTCCTCCAGCTCTGTATTGTCAGTGTACAAGTACAGACACTGTGTACAGACACTGTACACAAGTACAATGAGGAGGGCAGGGGGCTACCACTTAAACAATCACCATTCATGAGCCTTTTTCTTCAGCCTATCATGACACACAGTAGACATGAGATCCTCCTCTGAAGAGCCAGGTGTCATCTCATCCTTAAAATACTGGCCATGGTAACTTTCTAGTGACTTTTTGTGTGTGTTTGCTGATAGCTTTTTCTTATCTAGCATTTCACTGTTCATCAAATGAAAGCAACATGAAGTACCTTTTGATTTTGCAACAAATATTTATTTAAGAAAATGGATGCCACCAACGTATCTCCAAAATGCAGGTATGTATAACAAATACAACAGTTGGTTTCCAAAATGAAATCAACATCAAATTTAAGGCAGGATATTCTGTGAGTTCTCATGCAAGAGCATATTCAAATGTTCCTTTATCCAACCCCTCAACTTCATCTTCCCACGTGGAAGAAGGCATACTGCTGTAGGGGTCTAGCAAAATTTTGAAGCATCTGATAATTAGAAGTCCCAAGAAAACACACAAAATCCCCACAAAGGCAAAGCCAGTTTTTTGCTCTAAAGTCAGAGGGAAGGCAGACATTTCGTTGACACTCATGCTGGCTGAAGTGTTGCTGCAGTAATTACTGCTCATCATTGGGCATCACATCCTGGTGGCTCTGTGGGATTTTCACTTCTATTGCTTCTTTGCCTGCATAGAAACGTCAAATCAGTGTGGTTAGCTCTAAATGGGGGATACATATCTGAGCTGTAGCATATGAACACTTGAAAATGAAAACCAGCTTGGATTGTAGAAGTGACCTGTTTTTTCACGTTTAAATTAATGCGATGAAATTGCAACTATTAGCCTCTACACACCATTCATTTATTGGCTTGTTTTGAGACAGCAGACTCACACTTTTCTAGCTTTCTGTCTCCTCAAAACATAAATTTCACTTGTTGCAAACAACTTGAGCCCAAACGTTGGGCTCAAGTCTACAGATTGTGATTTGGCAATACTTGTAAGGGTCTCCTCATGCAGAGACCTGGTGTGTTTCCTGAAATGGCTTTACATCTCTGTGCTTAAACTAGTTAAACTTGCATTGACCTCAAAGGCAATATCAGCTAAATAATGTGGATTTTACTAACTTGATTTAGCTCAGAGTCTACATAAATAGATCCAACTTGTAAAATAAACGACAGTGTGTGCAATTTTAGTGAAGTCTTGGGCTCCAGTTTCAGAAAAAAAATGCTGTATTTTGAGCTTGTATAAGAAAGTGAGCAGATTGCTAAAATTACTCCTTCACCTTTCTCTATACACGTCCACTCCTGTGTATGAGCAAGGATTGGTGGAAGAAGAGATAACAGAATTAAATTCCCTTCCCCATAATCTTGCTCTCGTTTGTTTCTTCTCCTTGGTCTTGCCCATACATACCCTGCCATTTTTACAGGCACAGTAAACAGGATTTCTGCCCGTGCTCCTGGCGTTGCTCAGGGGCCTGACCCTGCCGAGTGTCCTAGGGGAGCAGGATGCTCAAGCAACTCCACCCCGCTGCTGCCACAGGAGAGCTCTGCATGTTTCCAGAGAGGAGAAACTTCTTATATTTGTCTTTTTAAGGAGATCTTACCTATAGATTTTAGTTGGGGGTGGGGAATCTTTTCTTTTATTTTAGGTTTTCCATCAGATATTGGAATCACATCTTTCTTTTGTGTCTGTGGGAGAATTGGAAGGCTGGGACATCAAAAGTGCCAAAGGACAAAGACTTTTATTCTAAGGTTAGAACTTGAGGTTTTCTGGCTCTTGCTAACACCTATTTAACGAACATGCCTCAGGGGAAACTCTTTTTGTTAACAATTCAACCTCTTTTTCCCCAGGGAATTGCCAGTATCCATTTATTTCTTGGCAGAGTAATTAGGCCACTCAGTGCTGCCATGGCTACACTGCCTCAGCTACCTGCACTGCTAAGCCAGGTTAAAGGGAGTTCCAGCATCTCTGTACTGCAGCCATGGCTGAGAGGAGCCATCCTCTGGGTCAGCCTACAAGCAAAAACGACTGAAAAAGTAAAAATAACTTTTCGTATTCCCGAGCAGACAGAAATGCACAGAACTTTTGTCTTGTTTGGTATCCCCTTTCTGACTTCAGAATTTGTAGGGTTTTTGGCTACTATCCTAAAGAACAAAAATTTTAGAAAAAGATCAAAAGGGCAAAACACAAGAATTTCTTTCTTTTTGCAATAAACCTCAGTATAGTAGATATTCAATAATCTTTCCTGATAGTCTTTACACATTTGCCAGAGCATAACAACGAATGTTCTGTTTATTCTATAGACTGATGTATGAGATCCTTCCTTGTTTTGAATTATATTCTGCTCTTTGGGTCATGCTGTTTTAATTCCTGTTAAGCTGGAAGAAAGATCCAGTTACAGCCTATAGGAATTAGAAATAATGTCAACAACAAGCAATATTTATTTTCTGAAAATTCATCATAGGTAAAGCCCGCCTGCTATATGGATTTTCATTGGGCATACTTCCAGTTTTTCTATTAAGTTCGACCTTCTGCAGGAAAAAAAATATTACAGAAAGATCAATATCACAAATTTATCTTAGAAGTCAGTTGATTTGAGCAAAAGCCAGTCAAAAAAATACTTTGCAAAAGTCCTAAGGTCCTGGGTTATAAAAATTAAAAACAAGGCTTATACAGGAAAATGATACATAGTCACTACCTGGAAAAGCCAGACCCAAACCCCCCCAGTTGCTCCCTTTAGAGACATTGAGAAGAATGTTAGGGGTAGGCTGGTTCAGGGGAGAACCCTGAATTTGAGCTGAGTCCAGACAAATCTGTTTGTGTTTGACATAACATTTCTTCACCACAGAGAGTAATTTTCCAAGAATATGACTTCCAGTCTTACTAATTTTGCAGCTTACACACTGGAATTAGATGGGATTTGTTTGTACATTATGTGCTTGTCAGGAGACATTATGGGACAAATCACTGTGCAAAGCTTGATTGATGCTGAAACGTGGAGGAATTGATATCTCAGTCTTATTTAACAAAAGTTTGCATGAAAAAGCTGCATGAGAAAACAGTGGTTTTTGCCTTGGGGGATTGGATCTGGGAAACACTAATGTGCAGTTTTGTGTTCTTCTATTCCTTGTCCTGAATTTCAGAAATTGTTATTGAAGCTTTAAAGTTCACAGGAAATTTTGTTCTAATTATGTATCCCCAAACTTGTGGCACCTTGAGTCCCTTTTATTGCTTTCACATTTCAGTGCTGCACACAGGTTAGATGTCCTCTCCCAGTCAGATACCTTTTCATTTGCTGCAGTGTATCTGTCAAAGTCCTGAGTCAGAAGGCTGTGAATGCTAACTAACCTGGCCTGGATCCCAAAATCCTCAAAGATAGCCCTTAGGACACCATCATGGGGACAGTCATTGTATCATTAATAATCTGCAGAGCCATTTTGTCAGGGCTGGCCCCAGACAGATCTCGATCTTTTTTTTTTTTTTTACAGGTCAGGATTCTTCTCCTCCTTTGATTCGTTACCCATATTAACACTGTCAAAAAGAAAGGCTCCTTAACATCCTGCTGTGAAATAAAAGGCCACTGGAAGTCCTCCTGAGGCCAGAAGAAACGATCAGAGTCCTAAAGAAAATAGGAATGAGGAAAACAGCTTAATACTGAGCTAAGAAAAACAGAGGTATGAGCTGGGGGGCTGCACCTGGCTGCACCTGGGGGAACACCATGAGTACTAAATATTGTGAGGCAGCTGGAAGGAAGATGTCAAAATTCTTATTCTAGCAGAATCACCAGCCCTACTCTGCCAGTGGTTGTTGTGGATTGAAGATCCCAGTTCCAGCTGTTTGGTGGTTTGGGCTGACAGGGTGTCATTTTTTTTTCAGACCTAGTCTTTACTCTCAGGTTTCCAGAGAGACTTAAGAATATCAAGAAAGTATCTAGGATAATCTTCCTGGTGTTCTGGATTTCAGTCCTTTTCTCACAGAACCCCCTACAGGATTTTCTTCTAATGGCTCAGTACTCAGGAAATGAGTATCTTTACACGATCTCAAGCTGGGAGCATTCATCCTCTTGGCATGAGTAAGCCTCAGGTGCCTGAAAACACTTCCTGAAGGACAGTTTGTAACAAAATAACAGTGGTCATCTGTTCTCTTCTTGGATGTCTACAGCCCAGCTGCTGGTTCATGGAGCTGGTCATTCTGAAAGTACTTTGAATAGCTTCAGTCCTGAGCTTGTGCTTGAGTAACAGCAAACCTAACTTGAAAAGGGACATATCAATAGGCATTCTCTGGGAGATTTGGAAGCACCTCATTTGCCCTTAATTTCTGTTCAGGGAAACAAAACTGTATTCCAGAAATGCTATTACAGAAATTGATCATAGAAGGTGGTAAGATGAAAAGATTGACAATGGAGAAGTCCTATAAAACAGTCTAGAAATAGAAATCAGCATGAATATGGAATTCTATGAAAAGTCTGAGCTACCTGAGTTAACAACATATGGCCAGAAATGCTGCAAAAGCAGCAGTGTGACCACACAGCCAACCTGTCATACTCATGTGCTCAGTGCATGCCTATATTCTCTAAATGGCTGGGGAGAACATTGTCTCTTCAGGGATATTCAGGGAGGTGGAGGCAGGACATGGATGCTCAGCAAATTGCTCACAGCCCTGCAAAGAGAGCCCCACACAGTGTTGTGCAGCACTAACTCAGGGTGCAAGCAACACTTTTCCACATAAACGGAATAAACGGCACATAAACACTTTTCCACATAAACGGCATTCCCCTGCAAAGGAGCAGCAGCCGAGCAGTGAGACTTCCAACCTTCCAATAAGGAATGAATTGCAAAAATAAGATTTTATCTGTAGCAAATATTTAAGCCTGGAGTCTTCATTGGATGCGAGCTTCTGTGTTGTGAATTCATATACGTGGTCTAGATTTGGATAATACAGAGATGCAGGAAAATGAAACCTTCACTAGCATCATCCTTAACTTGGAAATGTGGGATGTGGAAAAGTGTTGCCTGCTTCCCTGGGGATGGAGGCTGAGAGACCGAGCACCTGCAAAGCAATTGTTGCTGTAGGATGGCGCTCCCAGCCTCCGCTCCCAGCGGCCCCGTTCCCGCGGGGACGGCAGATTTGGGCGCTTACCCTGCCCTGCTCCCCCCGCCGCCCCCGGTGCCTCCCTCCGTCGCTCCGTGCCCCGCCGGGAGTGCGGCCGGGCCGGGCCGGGCGGCGCCGCAAGGTCAGCCCCGCGCCCCGCCCGCCGGCCCCGCCGCGCTACGAACCCTTGTCCTCCGCGCCCGCGCTGCCCATGGTGGCGAGCGCCGAGCTCCGCGCCTCCGGCCCGCCTCGCCAGCTGTCGAAAGCCCAGGCTGGAGTCCCGACGGCTCGGGGCACCAGGTGGTCCCGGGCGGCGGGGGCAGCTCGCCCGGGCTCCCCTCGCCGCCCGGCGATGCGACCCCGCCGGGAGATGCTCAAACCGTCCTAATTAAAAAATTAAACACGGCCGCTGCTGCTGCCGCCTCCTCCTCCACCTCTTCGCCCGCCCCTTTCCATCGCTATTCAGCCGCGCTCCTCTCCAGCCCCGCTTTGCCCGGATTAAACCCAGGAGCGTGGAAACTTCCTGCAAAACACTACGTGCGGTGCATCGGTAAGGGCCGGGCCGGGGCCGCTGCGGAGCGCGGCGGGAGCAGCCCTCCCTCCCTCCCTCCTCCGCTCTGCTCCGCTCCCGCCGCCCAGGCCGGTGCCGGGGCCTCGAAGGCCGGGTGCTCTCTGCAGCGATGGAGGACGGGGCTGCGGTACCCGCAGGAGGGGCTGCATCCCTCCCAGGCCCCGGTACCGGCCGAGAGGCGCAGCCCCGCCGCCGGCGCCGGGCGGGACCTGTGGAGCCGCGCCGGGTGCGGCGGGGCCGCTGCTCGCCGTGAACAGCGGGCAGGCTTTCACACGCTCATCTGAGTGCTGAGCCGAAAGCCTCTTAGGCTGTGCCCGCAGTGTGGCCTCGGGTCGTCCCAGCAGCTCTAATAGTAATAACGATTAAAGCATAGACCTCTCTTTATTATCCTTTCATTAGCTGCGTTTAGCTGATGCTGGTTGTATATTAGAGAGGTTTCTATTTGCCACAACAGCAGGTGTTTAAGCTGGATTAGGAAAGAAGAATCATTTTCCCAAAGCTGGATCTGTATATATTGCATTAATAAACAGCAAATCTGTTTCAGATGATAGTGATTCCATATTTGTAAATCATGCGGGTGAATACACCCCTGCAGGGATGCACGTGGGTCAGTGGAACGGGTCTGTATCACACTGTCATGCATCATGAGACATCTGAGACTGCTCTAGACCTACTAACAGAAATAGTTCTGTAGAAAATAATTTTAAAACTCGGCATGTTTCTTGCTACATGCAATAACACTATGATAGATTAAACCTTCCTGAAATGATCTGGAAAAAAAAGGGGTTTGCCTTGCCTGCCATTTTAATGCCTGATTCCTCTGCTGTGACTGCAGTGAACTTCTAAGCACAGGGTAGAGTCAAAATACAGCTTTCTCCTGCTGTTAGAACTAATGGTTAAACTGATGGTTAACTATGTACTTGCTAATGGTTACTGGTTTAATTTTCTATTGTTGCAGCATTAGTCATGTGATAAACAATGTCTGTAAGTCAAGCTGATTTTTGAAGTGCCTCTCATATTTAAAGACCCATGAAGACTTTATAAATAGATAGTTTTAAATAGTGTAAGATTGTGTTTTCAGAATATGTGTATAGAGCCCCTGCTGTTCCTAAGGAGCTCTAGTTTTCTTTTTTAGCCCTGTCCCTGCTTTACTTGGGGGCCCCATGAAGGTCTCTCTCTAGATGGAAAGCTATAATTTGAAATTTTGGGAGGAGCAAATACAAGGTCTCAGAATTTCAGAGTGCCTCCTCAACTTAGCATTAATTGTTAAGGGAGAAACAGAAATCTAGGGATTCCTAATAATTGCTGATCGTTGCTATACTTAGAGGACCTTTTTAAAAATATGACTTGGGAGTAGCCAGGACCACTCTGACTGCTGTGGCTGGGAGTGAGGGACAGCACTGACAATAGAAACACATTTTGAGGGGGTGCATCTTTCCTCTCCTGCCAGAATTTAGGCATGGATGCTGGGCCTTTCACTACCATTTTCCTGGAAGATGTTTACTTGTGGGATATTATTTCTTATAGATACATTATCCTTTTGTCTTGTTACAGGATTGAACTTTGGTGGGGTTTTTTTGGTTTTTTTTTTTTTTTAACACTGAGATAATTGTCCCTCTTGTACTCTGGCATGGCAGAAGTTGCTGAAATCGTGTTTATTTCTAGGAATCTGACACTCATGTTCTATTCTGAAGACTTCTGATTTTATGTATTGAAGATCTACTTTTCTGGAATTGAAACTGGAAAAGAAACTGGCAGCCAGCAATAGGGATTGAGTCTCCTTCTTCATCTACCAGTTGTGAGCAGACAAGCAGCACTGTTTTTCTGTTCAAGATGGTATATTTTAAAATGGAAAAGTGATGGAACAACAATATTTTCCTACATTTCATTTCTTTTTCACTTGAAAATCACAAGTTTTGTTTTTGCATGGAAAAAGTGATTTTTTTGGTAAGGCAAATGGGAGAGCAGTGTTTGTGAATCATTCTGGATATATGGACAAAGGGAGCATTCACTACTCTTTGCTTTCAATTTCTTTATCAGGATCCATCTTTTGTGTTCAACTGGCTGTTACTATCACTTTCATCTGACTTCAATCATATTTGCTGTTGATTTGATCCTTATTTAGGGAGTGCTGTGTTTCCTCAAAGGAGAGCCCTTGATCAGAAATAGAGATTTTATAATCATCTAGTAATTTGTTATGTTGAGTTGGCAAATTCAACTGGACTAATTTAAGGTTGGGCAAGACACTGAAAGCCAAGTGCATGCCAGTGAGTGAAAGGCAATGTGGAAGTCTAAGAGCTGTTAGCTGGTCAATACTTTTAATGTTTAAGGATCACTGGAGTGGTATAGGTATCAAGAAAATATAACTGTTTTGAGGGGTAACTAACTCTCCTGTAACTTGCTTTTCAGCTTAGCTTTAAACAGCTCTTTGAGTGTTCCTTTGCAAGCAAACAAACTCTCCCTTCAATTGCTACAAATTTTATGGGCTGAATTGGGCAGAGTCAGTGAAGAATATTGCACATGGAAGAAACAGATGAAGTTGAAACTCCCCTCCTAAGCAAATTTAAACAAGTTTTTTGAGAATATTCATAAGCAGAAAGCAGTAGTATATAGGGGAGATAAAAGCAGTAATAGAGGCACACAACAAAAGTGGGTGGATTATATATTAATTTATGTATTGATCACAGTTGCAACTTGGAATTATGTCATATAATTCAAGGTATTTAGCATTTTTAAAAGAATAAGCATCTCTCTTCTACCATGGGATTTTTACATAGTCTTAAAAGATCCGAATCTCTATTTGTGCTTGTTCAAAGGTTGTGCTTTTACGAGAGATACTGATCACCAGCAATGTAGAGTCTACAGCCCCGTGGGTCTGTAGGGCACTGCTTTGGTGACTGCTGGGAATGAGGCACAAAAACAAGTCCTACGAAGCAGTTCTCCCCTTGTTAAATGTCTGACTAGGCCCACTCTTCAAACAGGAAAAGCACAGGGATTCAGAAAGTGAAGAAGGCTGAAACGCACCCCCTTAGCGTTGGGGAAGGTGGAAGAGTGCATGAACACAGTGAAAACCAACAGTGCCACCTTGTGTGGGTGTGACGGGAGAGTTCGTCCCCGAGGAAGCAAATGGCCCCGGAGTGTCCCCAGCTGCTCCCCTCGGCCAGCGGGGACAGGGCAAAGGGAGGGATGAGTTCCCTTTGACCTGCAGGAAGGAGGTGTTTGCTGCTCCACTTGAAAAGCAGAGGTGGGGATGTCAGGGGCACTCAGCCTGACAGTAGAAGAAGGACCAACAAAAAAGCAGGTTGCTCAGATTTTTCTTTCATAATTCAGCATCTAGAGGAATGTCTGGGGGAAGAGGGGGTAATGTGAATTGTTTCTATATGGGAACAGTAAAAGTGCTATCAAAAGTCTGGTCTTACGCAGCCTTTTAGGGGTAAAAAATCAGTGATTAAGACTGAGACTCAAGCTGGGTTAAGGGTTGCACAACACTAAAAAAAAATTATGAGACTTAAGGAGATGTAGGCTTTCCATGGGGCACAAAGAAATTGTGTCCCTGCAGATCAAGTATAGCAGGTCTCCTGTGTGACTGATACTACGTTGTTTCTCAGCCTGGAAAGATGCTGCTTAAATGCAAAGAGAGCCTTTGGGGAAGATAATATTTGCTTTACTATAGGTCCACTATAAGTATGCAAAAGAGGATGCCAATTGCAGAGTAGGGTTAATTTAATTTTTTAGCACAAAGTAAAGCAGTGTAGGTTGGGTGCAGCCTTAGGCAGTGCCGATTGGTCTGGAAATATTTGAGTCTGTGCAAAAAGGAATCTTCAAATAAGGTATGGAAGTAAAAATATTTACAAAGCAAATATATTGCTAAAGGAATCCTTCTCCAGCTCGGCTTCCTGGAGAAGGGACAGGGTCTAAAATGCTAAGCACATTTAGGTACCACGGCAAACACAAGAAGAATTATGTGTGACATGTCCACCATGCAGACATCATGTAGGTGAGAACTGAAAACAGTCGTTTACAAAAAAAAAAGTCAAATGGATCTAAAAGCTATGAGGCTCAAAATTCCCATTTTCCAAAGTTCTGTACAAACTGACTTTCATGAACATAGAATTTTTTCACAAGTTCATCTGATAAAAGTATTGATGAACTGCTTTTGATTATGACTTAACTAGAAACAAAACAAAAAAATTGAGATAAACAAAAGACAAATTAAAGTGATCCTTTCTGAAAGGATGATACATATTTATTCATTACCATATTGGGAGCTATGCCTTGTTTGTCACTGAGGACCTGAGACTTGAATTTGCTGGAGAGTACTGTTTTGAAAAGAATGCTGATACTTAAAATACACATAATTATTTTACCTCAGTAACTACTTGTAAAAGACACTTTGAATAGTAGTTACTTTACAGTTGCTTATATTTACATAGATGCAGGAACATTAGTAGTATTCCATTATCCTCAAGTCTATGTGTAAATTAGTGGTATCAACTCTCAGCTTGCTAAAGTGTACAACCATTATGCCATACACCCTACCTATAACTGTGGAACAGTATTTACATTAGGGGATGACAAGAGGAATTTGTTAGGACAGCAGATCAAGAACACTTGTAACAGTGTTGTACTAAATGAAGGATCCCCTTTTAACAGGAATATTCCTCAGAAATCATGTGTGTCTCCTGTAAGAACATGAACAGAGGCAGAAGAGATGTTGGAAGCCCCTATATCAAAAGATAATTTTTAAATATTCCCAGGAGGAACCAATAGTGTGTAACAAAGGAGACTTTCTCAGCACAGCAAATGGCATGGAAAGACAGTGGTTTCCTTTTTTCACTTAGCTATGGTAAGTAGATTAAAAAAAAAAAATCAATCATTTTATACACAAGAGTCTTCCTAGGGAAAAACCTAAACATTTTTCAACAGAGTTTTGTAGACCAAAGAAATTGTACTTTTTAATGTAGAATTGCTCTTTGTGGCATTGCTTTCCCATTTTTTATTATTGTTCTTTGAAGACAGAAATACTGAGTGATTGTGTGTGTGGTACTTGTAGAAAAGGAGGCAAGACTCCCATAAAAATCCTGACACAGGCAACTGAGCTGAACACAATGCTCTAAATTGGAGCTGAGGTGTGAGGGAGAGAGGGCAAAGCTACCATAACTCCTCGTGGCTTTTAGCCAGACTATGCCCCGGTGCAGCCTTAATACAAAACACCTCTTCATCTTCGTAATGTGTATGGATTGTGCAGTTCTGAGTATTTATTGCAAAACCCAGTGTGTGACAGCAGAGTTTACCAATACAGAACTGTACACTGGGCTGTGGTGGGTCAATCTTGGCTGGCCAGCAGGTACCCACCAAGTTGCTCTAGCACTCTTCAGCAGGATGGAGTGGGAGAAAATAAGATGGAAAAACCTCATAGATCAACATAAAGGCAGTTGAATGGAGGAAAGACTGCATATGGAAGCCAAGGAAAACAGGTTTACTTTCTGTTTCCCCTCAGCAGACAATGTCCAGCCACTTCCCAGGAAGCAGTACACACACAGAGCAGTTGCTCTGGAAGACAAATCATAACAAATGCCCTCTCTCCCCGCCCTTGCCCCTCCTTTTTCTTGGCTTTTGTTGCTGTGCAGATGGCATTTGGTATGGAATATCCCTTTGGATAATTTGGGTCAGCTGTCCTAGCTTTGTCCTGTCCCAAGATCGTGCCCACCCTCAGCGCACTGGTGACAGGGGAATGCTGGAGGTACAGCTGTGATGCTGTCCCAGGAAACACCAAAGGGTTACCAGCTCCTTTCCAGCTACCAGTGCAGAGCACGGCACTGAGGGCTGCTGTGGGGAAAACCGACTTCATCTCAGCCAGACCCAAGGGGGAAAAGGGATACAAACTCACAGAGGTAGCAATTGAAACAGCCACTAGTTTATTCAGAACAAGTAGGCAAACTGAGTGTAAGAAAGTCAGCAACCCTGTTACATCCACAGGCCCATCAGCACAGGAATTCACTGTGAGAATTCACTGTCAGCTGCTTGTTGCCAGAATACTGCTTTAGGGAGTATAGGATTCCAGTACTTGAGGTGCTCTGTGCAAAGCACAGTCAAACAGAGGGTCTGGTAACCTGAACATGGGAATTACTCCCCTTCATCCTGCAGAAGTGAGAGCTGTAAAATGTAATGACAGCAATATCAAGTAAACATTAACTATTCCAGCAGTGATTATGATCGCAAATACCAAGATATTTATCTAATTATGGTTAATGTGTGAACAGAATTACATCTCATCAATCCTCTGCACATGCCTTTCTACCTTCATCTGGAATGGAGGTTATGGGGTGTTTTGCAGTAGCTTTGCGTGCTTCCTCCAAAATCTCACGTTACCAACACCTGCTCTGTCATGAGGACAGATAAAAGAGAGTCCCAGCAGCTCATAAGGAGTTTACTTCCAAAAACCACAGTAGTACAGGTCAGTGGGTCAGCAACCAGAAACCACCGATCTAAATGCACTTCAGTGGACTGAATGACTTTCCTTATATAATAGATATTTATATAATATTTGGTTACCTCTTTAGAAGTGCTTTTGTACTTGTGGTTAGTAAAATGATTAAACTTTGTCCAAATGATAAATGCTTTTTTCTTATTTTAAAAATATTGCTTATTAGAGGGTGTCCAAGGAGGCAACAAAGATGGTGGAGTGTCTGAAGATCTTATGAAGATTGACTGAGGTCACTTGGTCAGCCTGGAGGAGATGGAGGGGAGACCTCATTGGGATCTTTGGCATTGTCACAAAGAGCAGAAGCGCAGCCACTGATCTCTTCCCTCTGGTGACCAGTGACAGGACACGAGGAAACAACATGAGGCTGAGTCAGGAGAGGCTTAGGTTAGATAGGAGAACTTTTTTCACCCAGAGGGTGGTTGAGCACTGGAACAGCCTCCCTGGGGAAGTGTCACAGCACCACGCCTGAGAAAGTTCCAGAAGTGTTTGGACAATGCTCTTGGGCACATGGTGTAACCCTTGGGGTGTTCTGTGCAGAGCCAGGAGTTGGACTGGATCATCCTGATGAGTCTCTTCCCACTCAGCATATTCTATGATTCTGTTTGGTCTGAGCTGTCTCAACAGGTTAAGGGTTGATTTTGTGTCCAAATGTTTGGAACAAGACCAAACGAGTTTTTTTTAAATCAGAAATGGTGTGGCCAGCAGGACTAGAGCAGCGATCATCCTCCTCTACTCACACTGGTGAGGTTGTACAATGAATCCTGTGTTCAGTTTTGGGCCCTTCACAGCAAGAAGGACACTGAGGTGCAGCAGTGTGTCCAGAGAAGGGCAGGGGAGCTATCAAGGGTCTGGAGCATTAGTCTTGTAAGGAGCATCTGAGGCAGTGCTCAGGAGGGCCATTACTGCTTTCTGCAACTGCCTGAAAGGAGGGTGCAGCCAGGTGGGAGTTGGTCTCCTCTCCCAAGAAACAAGTGAGAGGAAATGGCCTGAACTCGCACCAGAGGAGGTTTAAGTTGGACATTAGGAAAATTTCTTCACGGACCGTGTTGTCAATCGCTGGCACAGGCTGCACAGGGAAGCGCTGGCATCACCATTGCAGGAGAGATTTAAAAGACGTTAACATGGCACTTGGGGACTTGGCTTAGTTGTGTACTTAGCAGTGCTAAATTAAAGGGTGGACTAGAAGATCCCAGAGGTCTTTCCCAACGTTCCAATTTGGCATTTCCCAATCCCAGAATTGTTTCTGCGACTGAGTGACTGAGTGACTCAGTGAAGGCGGCTGTTGTGAGGCGCGGCGGTGGCCATGGCGGCCGGGCAGGCCCCGCGTCGCCGTGGCAACGCACAAAGCCTCGGCGCGCGCGCCCTCCCCCGGCCGCGAGCGGCGCTCTCGCGAGACTTGGTGCGGCGCGGCGCGGCGAGGCCGAGGCGGTCGGGCCCGTTTCAAACCGGCGGTCGCTGGGCCGCGGCCCGGCACGAGATGGCGGAGAGCGACAGGGCGGAGGCGGCCGCGCCGCGCCGAGCCGAGGAGGCGGCCGGCCAGGCGCCACAGCCACAGCCGCCGCCGCAGCAGCAGCAGCAGCAGCCGGCCCCGCAACAACAGACGCCGCAACAGCCGCCGCAGGATGAGGAGGCGGCGGCGGCCGCGGCACCCAGTAGCGGCGCGGGCAGCGCAAATGGCGTCAAAATGTGTGTGAGGGCAGGGCCGGGAGGGCGGCGGGGGCAGCGCGGCCGGGGGTGCGGCGGGAGGAGGCGGCCGGGCCCCCCCGCCCCCGTGGCTCCTCCTCCGCGGGGCCGGGGCACGGCCGGGCCGGGGCGGCGGGGCCCTCCCGCGCCGGGGCTCGGGGAGGCCGCGGCCTGGGCGCGGGCAGGGGGCGGTTCGTGGTCGGCGCCGCTCGGGGCTGGGCGCTGCGAGGCCGCCCCGCAGGGCAGGGCCGGGCTCCGAGCCCCGGGCTCTGGTACCTGGCGGACCGGTTCCTACGGGATGCTCTTCCAGGAGTGTTCCGCATCGCTTCTGGTGCTGTTTGCGTTTCCGCTTCTTGCCGAAACGATGTTGTTTGTAAAGCCGTTGAACTAGTCTTTGTTCACGTGAGGATGGTAAGACAGCTCTATAGTAATTTACTTTTTAAAAACGAACCCCGCACATGCATGCACGAAGTTTTCTTGCAAACTGTAACATCTTCATACGCAGAACATGTAAAATTGTGCCTTGTATAGAAGGTCTAAAAGGAACTTAGTATAAGGGAGCTGGAACTCCCAGCTCACTGGAACAATACCATGAATAACTTTGTGTGCGTGGTTGTTCTTGGTGTCAGACTTTGAGGGTTGTCACTCTTTACATGAACTAGGTTTTGACCTCATGTCGTTGGAATTTCAATATCTCTTCCAATCTCATTCAGATTTTATAGGGAAAATACATTTACAGTAATCTGTTACAGTACATCAAAACTCTTGGTGTCTGTGAAGTTTTGACATGTTCTAAGCAGCCCTGCTCTGATACTGTTGTGTTTAAAAAATGCATGTGGGATCATCTTCAATATAAAGCTGGATGAATAAAGATGTACTTCATGCCTTTACTTGGCTCCCTGTAAAATTTAGTTTCGTTTACAAGCTATGAATTCCACTTTACTGTAAAATAGAATTTGTGGATTTGGTTTCCCCCCTCCCCCCCAGTCTGGCACTCAGCTTCCAAACTGCACAGATTAGGTTTGAATTTTCACAGAATTATTGTCACCCTTTTGCCCCTTTTAGGTGTATAAATTTTATTGCCTTTTGAGGTTGCTACTCTTGAAATGAGGTATTTTCTCTGTATCCCTCCTGTCAACAAGATCTTCTTTTCCCTCCAAAATCTCACAAGCAAATGAAAAATCTCAGTCATTCTGCGTGGCAGAAGTCACAACTAGAAGTTTGAAAGTAAGGGGGGTTCTTGGTGACGGAGATACAAATCTTATTCTTTCGGATACAGTTTCTAATCTTCTCCCAAACGGGTGTGTAAAGGATTAAGCTGTCAGTTTTAGGTGAAATGTATTGCTTAAAAAAAAAAATTAATTAACCTGGCTTGCTTAGCATTGATTAAACTGGAGAGGAATCCTGGCTCAGCTTGCACATTTCCCTAAGTTTTTTGTATCGAGCAGTGAAACTGTTCAGCACAAGGAAGCTAAAGTGATCCATGTGCTTTGGAATCACATGTTGTGAACTTCTTCCATTTCTGTCTGCTTATCTTATTATGGACACTTGTGAGGAGAGGAGTAGAAGTTTATTTTAAAAAATCAAGGTTTAGGACTTTCATGTTGATGTATATTGTGCTTATTATTTTTAGGCTTCTCGTTTTGCATATGGAAAGCTTGTCTTTTGTCTTCAAAACTTTATGGAAAGTTCAAAAGCTTTTGTTTTTTGTTTTTTTGTGTTTTTTTCCCAAAAGTTATAATTGGTCTTTCAAATCAATGAGCATATGCACTTTTTTTAAGAACTAATTGTACACATCTTTATTCCAGTTCTAGGAATGGTAATGGTCTGTAATTTCACAGGCAAATATTAATTTAATGTGTGAAATATGTAGCTCATACAAAAGATAAAGATTAGAAATTACTCTTGTTTTTCCCGCATGAAAATGTCAATTCATAATTTCTGAGTCTGTCTTTTCTGTGATCTGTAGGTGACTAATGTGACATTGCTTTGAGTGTGTTATTTGATTGAAATTATTTTTAATATTCAAGGAGGAGGATAAGAGTTGTAAAAGGATCTCTGCCTCCGGCCTGTTTGTTGGCCTGTGTTGGTTTTAGCAGATGAGTTTTGCAGGAAGGATTGTTTCTTTAATTAATCCTCTATTTTCAGCAGCCTGGCTGTGATTCCCAGACCAAGTGCAGGGTTGCTTTGTTTCTCAGATTTAGAAGTTTATGCCAGGCTTGTATCTTCTGTGCTCTCTGATTTGTACAGCCAGGTCGTGCAGAGCCTCTGGATTCCATATTTGGTGACCTGTCTCATCCTGTGCACTACGCTGAGCACCAAGGAGCTGTTTCATAATCCTTTAAGCAGCAAAGAGCTTAAAAGGCTGAAAAGAATCCATTGCTTTAATCCTAAAACTTAAGGAAGAACTCAGATTTTTGCTAGGAGTCTCGTTGGGCAGGAGTTAGGTTTGCATTTGCAAATGGGATTGGATAGAGGGAACTGATCTGACTGGAAGACCCGATACTCTGCTCTTGGCCTCCTCCCCGAATCCCTCCAGTTCCTGCATTGTTCCCTTGGCTTCACTTCATTAGACAGCCACACAGGAATTACATTGTCACACACACAGGGTGCTGTGGAGGAGGGATGATGCCCAGGGACGTTGGAGGATGCTTGAACTAGATAACGTTGTTGATTTGAGATGTTTGAAATTTTACAAATACTTGCCCCAGGGGAGTATCCTTGCATTTCCCAGTTGGTAATCCACTCTTAATCCACATGTAAACGCAAGGACTGTGAAGTTAATACCGTATGAGTATTTCAAAACTGGGGAAAAAGTCATGGGAGAAATATGGATGTATTTGATGTGGACGTATGTTCTACTCCCTGAAAAGTGCCCAGGCTTCAGTAGATAATACATTACACTTCATGAAGAGCTCCTTGTGCTTTTGGGTACAGGACTGTGTTTTGTGCAAAACACTTACTGTTTCCTTAACTGTGCAGAGAGCTGAAAATTTGCCAGTTAATCAAAACCACTGGTTTTGCCATATGTTGTGGTTGTAAAACTGAAATGCCTGAAACCTTCCAAAGTGTCTAAATGAGATAAAAACGAAACCCTCTGAAATGTGGGAAATATAATAAAGATAGTGATGTAATAAAGGAGGGTTCACAGTGATTCACTTCTGTCAGTCCTGTAGGACATCACCTTCTAATTGTTCTAACTCAAGATGCTAAATCTGGATTTTTAAAATATGTGTTTCTCTAAAGGTACTTTTGAAGTTTCTCTTTGAGTAGACAGTGATGTTTAGTTAAAGATGCTAAGTAGCATCTGTTTAGTGGATGACATTTGTGTGGCTTTATTCAGTGGATTCTTTCAGTTCAGCAGTTCTCCTTTCTGAAAGTAACAATTCAGGCACCTTGAGCCTCTGTTAGCGTGCTAAATGACCTTGTGATAGTAAGGCAGGAGTGCTGAAGAGTTACAAATATTTCTTCTAATTTTGTAAAAAGTCTGGTCTTACTGAAGTTGAGAGTTGGACTGCCTTTAAAGAGAAGCAGCTAATTTTCTTGCATTTTCATTTAAAAAATAAAAATACTTTCAAAGGAGAATTTTGGTGCTATTGGTGAAGTTTTAAAGACCAAGGGCCAGGTGTCTATTTTGTTGTTTTTAGTGGATAATACCTAGTTACTTCATTAGTCTTAGATTCATAGCATGGCTTAATAGAGCTGCTTCCTATGAATTTAGCAAATTTTCAAGTTCTAGTAGTGTTAAGCAGTGAAACTGAAATATTATTTGTTGTTCTTAGTTGAATTTTAATTTCTGTCTAACAGTAGTCTGGCACAAATTTTGAATAAAAATAATTTATAGGGTAGATAAAACATAATTTGATATAAAACCTATTTGACTTGATTTTGATCTAGTATTATTTCACTGAATGAAGTATCCCAAGCTGTTTCAATTCTCAAGCTTAGACCGTTTCTACTCCCACTTCTGTGGTGAATATCCTGCAGCTTGTCTAAGTGAGGTGTGAAAATTACCAAAGCACCAAGGCATGGGTACTACAGCTGATTTTTCACTCTTTCTGGTTTGGTCTTTGTAGAAGTTCCATAGTTCCATCATTCTCAGTCTTGACAGACAGGATGTGCTGGCACAGTTGCCCAGAGTTATGGATGCCCCATCCCTGAACAGAGCCCTGAGTAAGGTGATCTAGTGAGAGGTGTTCCTGCCCATGGCAGGGAGCTTGGAATTAATGATCTTTAAGGTCCCCTCCAGCCCAAACCATTCTAGGATTCTGTGATGCTGTGAAATGGAATGTAAGTGAATTAGCAAGATGTACTTTCTTTACTTAACATTGTAACATTTTTTGTTCTTGATAAAGCGGTGTATTTTGGAATTACTCTGGTAGCATGAGTTTATTTTTCCCAATCTGAGAAGCCGCAGTTCACCTCTTGGGAATTCCAATAGCATAGGAAATACTCAGTTGTATAGGTAGGAAGTGGGAGAGTCGAATGATCCAATGCAAGACTAATAGTGTTTTTGTTTGGATTTTTGTTTTTTAATGTAGGGATAATGATGAGACAGCAAAAGAAGGGAAAGCACCTGTGAAAGAGAAGTTGGTTGCGAAAGCGAAGGCAATCCCTTCTCTTGGAAACAAGAATAGATTCCACCCCTATGCAAAGGAGAAGAATGCAGGCTCTGCAGAGAAGAAGGCTGTTAATCGCAATAGAGTTTTTATTAGCAACATCCCGTATGACATGAAATGGCAAGCTATTAAAGACCTGATGAGAGAGAAAGGTAACTTACTCCTTGTAATACACTTCACACAGAGACTGGCAGGGCTTAAATGCCACTGATGTGTCCTTTGAGCCACACGGATTTGATTTGACTTTTTCTGGTTTGGCCTTTACTTGGTACATCTATCTCCCTTCCCCCTCTTTCATCCGAGACAATTGCATTGCAGGGTAGGCTGGGTAAATGAAGTGCTCACAATCTTCTGCCATTCTGGTGTGACAGTAGAGAGTATATGCATGACCTCATGAGTTCTTAAAGAGATTGTGTTTTGTCTAGTTGTAGTTCTTGTAGATTTTTTTTCTCTAAGGGCTATTGTATTTAAGCAACACATGAAGTGTGTTACCTGAATAACAAGGGATGTCTTTCAAAAGTTGTTTTGTATTTCTTTGGTGGAATCTGGCTGTGGCATTAACTTTGTCTGCATTGTCACTACTGCCATGACTTTGTCTGGAGCTTTGTCTTAAAAGCTTGTTACTATTGTTGCAGTTCTGATAGAGAAATCTGACTACCCCAAAAATAGTATTTTAAATTTGGGGTAAAATAATGATAATATAGATTTTGTAAAAAGTTAGTTCTGTGTTTTCCTTGAAAAATTGATTCTTCAAAAGTAATGCAAAGCACACTTGGCTTTTAGGCTGTGAAAAATGCCAGACCCCCTTCTGTAACTGCTGGTTTATCTGTTGTAAGGTGACGTGACCATTTGATTGGTTTATTTACTTAAACTTCCTACTTTAGAAAGTGAGTCGCTTGCTGTGAAATATTTGATGTGTAAATTTGGTTATTATTGAAGGCAAACTTTTGATTGAAGATATTCAGGTAGAAAGTCACCTTAAAACAGGTGTTGTGAGTAGGATGATAAATGTAACACTTCAGTGAACGTTGACGTTTCATTTGTTAGGTTAAGGGACTGTGTATATCTGAATTTGTTCACCAACTATATCATACTGGACAAAATATGATCTGTAGTATGAATTAGGTTAAATATAGTTGTTTGTTTGTAGCTTTTGAGAATGTAGCTGCTGCATATTTCTGAAAATAGCTAAATTATATAGCCATTGACAGGAGGTATGTTGGTCTGGTTTTGATTGTTGGTGAATAATAGGTGATTCTCTGTAGACTTGTGCACAGGGGCACAGTAAAGAAAGATACTGGTGTTTAAATGCATTGTCTCTTGGTATTTTCCCTTTGTATGTCTTATGTAGTTGGTGAGGTTACATACGTGGAGCTGTTTAAGGATGCTGAAGGAAAATCAAGGGTAAGTGCCGTGGGCAACAATCTGCTAGAGGTTTAAAAGTTCCTCAGCAGTTTTATTTTTGTATAATACCTGTACCAGTTATTGGAAAGTAAGTTTCATTTTTACACTGATTTTCATTAAGGTAGCCTTGAGGATTCTGTGTTAGAAGTAGTTTTACACCTTCGTGCAACTCACACTAGCTGGTTGTAAGGGGAAAAGTACTTCTGTAAATGTTAAATGGCATTTACTTAATTCTTCTTTTTAGCCAACACCTTTGTCTTGGTACAAATCTGTTTCATATAAAGGATGTTCAATAAACCAATCACTGTATTTAAATTTTGTCAGTGTAGTATGCTCTTCTTGGGGCCAATAAGTATAAAATGTTAGCTAAGAGTATACTGAGTGAAGTGCCTGATTTCACAGCTTTGCAGGATTGGTACCCTTAAATACTGGCTTAATGTATTTACTTTCTTAAAACTAAATGGATGGAGATTGTTGGTAGCCAACAGAGTGCCTGCAATGAGGCACTGACAGTGAAGATTGTTAAAGCTCCTCTGTCTTCTTAATAAAAGTCAAAAGTTTGGCCAATAGCAGCTCCAAACCTGCAGTGAGAACATGAGAAATGCAGGTTTGAGTCTAAACTGAGGTTGTATCAATTGTTGTAAATTACTTTCTTTATACTTGTTAAAACTAAAACATGCTGTCAGCTTTGCTATACTTAAAGAAATCCTCAACTCTTTGCTTTATTAGAAGGATGCTGGTGCAGTCAGTAAGGTTATTTTCTTATAAGGTAATTTCTCAATGCTGCTGTAGTACTGAAGCGGTGTGCAGACTGCTTTTTCCTTGTAGTGGTGTACTTGATGTAGGTAGATTTGAATTTTGTAGTTAGTGACATGATGAGTGACTTGATTGGTTTTTGGTTATGTTTTGGGGTTATTTCCTTTCCACCCTTTCCCTCCCACCTCCTCGTCCCAGTTGTCCTTACATGGATCTGTGTGGCATTTTTCCAATTCTGGTTTGACTCAAAGAGTGTAAGAGACAATGTATTCTCTTGCACTTGAACGGTATGTATGCTGAGAAAGCAGGAGAAATTCAGATTAGCTACCACTAAAGAGCATATATTATGGATTTTAAAGCTGAAAATAACTTTCATAGTTACTTAACAGTGAGCTGGGATCTTTAACTGGAATCTTCATTGCTCTGTCATATGTGCTGACTGATTTGTTGTTTTTTTTTGCTTGTTTTCTCTTTACATATGATGACAAATCTCGTGGATATAGGGTTGTGGGTAAGTTTCTTTTTTTATGTGTGTAGAAGCACACCACTATCCAAACATTCTATTAGTTTTGGCATATTAAACTTTATTTTAATACTCTAAATGTTTTGATCTCTTTCCAAGTGTGGTTGAATTCAAAGATGAAGAATTTGTTAAGAAGGCATTAGACACTATGAACAAATATGATCTTAGTGGAAGACCCCTGAATATTAAAGAGGTATGTTTATTGCTGCTGTTTTGAATTTGAAATAGTGAAGATACTAAAGCTACTGAGACAACCATACAGTGTTTTGAGAATCTTAGATGTATAATTCCCAGTTTCATTTTTATGACATTTTCTTAATGGGCTGGCTTAGATACTATGCCAAGTAAACTGACAAAAAGCATGTCCTAAAGTCAAAATAATCTATTGCTGTTTTAAGTTAAAACAACTTTACTTCATATTCTTACCTTAGTGTCATCAGGTCTTTTCCAACCTAGTCATTCTATGTTTACATTGTTTACCTGCTTCAAAATATGACACAGAATAAGTTAATTATTAGACCACTACATATGTGCAAAAACAGGGCTGGAAACAGAGAAGTTGTGCTGTCTGGAAAGTGAAATAATGTCAACATTTCTATTGTTGTACTGTAGTATATGGTGCTATCTGATGCAGTTCTTCCTGTCCTGTTACAGTTTTAATAATGGTATTAATAAATAATACAAAGCCACCACCTAATTAAATTAATTCAGTTCTTGGAGGAAAGTGCTAGACTGACAGTCCTTTAGCTTGAAATCTTTTCTACTTGTCCATAGGCTAGGTACAGCCTGTGAAGTGGCAGTGCACGCTTCCTCAACAAGTGCTTTGCCAATATGCCTCAACCCTCATCTGAAAGGACCCACCTCTAGAGGTGAGGGAATTAGGTCTCCATGCTAATTCAGTTCATGATCCCTCTGACGTGGACAAGCGTTGATAATTGTGATGGGTGTATGCAGAATTTCAGTAGCTCCATTTGGTTTGTTGCCAGTCCAGCTGTTGATGGTTTAGTGCTGTGTTTGTGCCCCTGTTGCAGGACCCTGAAGGGGAGCATGCGCGCAGGGCACTGCAGCGCGGAGGAGGGCAGTTTCCAGGAGGACACGGACCTGAGGCGGCGCCTGGCATGATGAACTTACCACCTTCTATCCTCAATAATCCAAACATTCCTCCTGAGGTTATCAGTAATTTGCAAGCAGGCAGGCTCGGATCCACGATTTTTGTTGCCAATGTAAGCTTAAAACTGTGTTTTATAACTTCAATGTTTGATCTTTGTAAGATATCTTACCTGTGTAGTTCAGTTTTAATATAAAGAGGAGGTTGGAAATAGTTCACAGTTAGTAAATTCAATTGAAAATGTTGGGTATATGTTCAGATTTTGGGCATGGAAAAATACATTAAACTCTTGAGACTGCCATGCACTTCTAATTATTGCAGTCATCTGTTGATTCAAAAATATTTTATACATCTTTTCACTATTTATAATTGCATTTCTTTTTTATTAAATATATACTTCAGTTTATCTTGCTAATTACTTTAGACTAACACAATAAAATTCCAAGAAATACAGTGGTTCCAGTTCTTTATTAGCACAAAAGAGTACTGTATTTATATGAGGTCTTGTGGAATTACAGGCTCTTCTCAAGAACCAACCCAATGTTAGCATGTTAATTAGAGTAAAATACATGTACATGGAATAAATGGTTGACTTTTTGGACTTTGATGCAGTGTGTGTATATTACAAAATCTCAACTATTTACAAGTATCAGGCATTTTATCTGTGAAGAGTTAAGAGCAACACAGAAAATATCTTCCAAATGTAA
This sequence comes from Prinia subflava, assembly GCF_021018805.1. Classification (NCBI taxonomy): domain Eukaryota; kingdom Metazoa; phylum Chordata; class Aves; order Passeriformes; family Cisticolidae; genus Prinia; species Prinia subflava. The sequence goes on from NC_086261.1 coordinate 10,641,008, forward strand.
TGGCAGAATAGAGATGTGCCTTGAAATCACTGATGTATTTCTGTGTTTAAGCTTGACTTCAAAGTTGGCTGGAAGAAACTGAAGGAGGTGTTCAGCATTGCTGGAACTGTGAAGCGTGCAGACATCAAAGAAGATAAAGATGGCAAGAGTCGAGGAATGGGAACAGTTACCTTTGAACAAGCAATTGAAGCTGTTCAAGCAATATGTATCCTTGGTTTTGAAAAATAATTCATCGTATATTGATTAGTCTTTAATGGTTCTGACAGCGTAGTTTTGCAGATGGTACTTATGTGCCTTATAACTAAGATATAGGGAGTAGAGTTTAATACTGTGCAGATTACACTTGTAATGACTGAATTTACTACTAAATTCTAAAAGTTCCTCATGATGTTGAACAAAACGAAAATACCTGGCAGTTTGACAATTGTGGAACTAACTTTAATGTACCTAACAGCTTGTATTGCATCTTCTAGCCCTTATCTTAAAGATAAGGGAGGGAAAGATAAGTCTTATAGTAATTGTACAGAAATGTAATAAGTTATTACACTGGTTCTTCAGAAACAGTTGAATTGCCTTCCTAAGATTTCTTGACTGGTATTTCTTCAGCTATGTTCAATGGACAATTCCTGTTTGATAGACCCATGCATGTAAAAATGGTAAGTTGCTTTCGTTTCTTTCTACTTTGTATGTCTCTCCCAAAACATTGAAAGGATCATAGCATAACATCCTTGTTTTTTATTAGGATGACAAATCAGTTCCTCATGAAGACTTCCGTATTGTGGACAGCAAAAACTCACAATTACCTCGTGAGTGCACACTGTTTTCTACTCCTTGTACTTAATACATGGTGATCTGTGTTTTGGCACAGTTTAATAATACTTTTGCTTACTGTGGTCTCTGTGATACAAAGGAAGGTCTCTTTTCTGATTATGCTTTTTTTGTTTGTTTGTTTTTGAGGTGGTCTTGGTGGCATTGGTATGGGACTTGGACCAGGTGGACAGCCCATTAGTGCAACGCAGCTGAGCATGGGTGGTGGAATGGGGAGCATGGGTCCAGGAGGTAAATCCATATTCTTCATTTCTAAGTTATACAGAGCTAGTTTAAAAATTTTAAAGTTTGAAATCATGTGTTTGGAAAAATGACACTTTTGGCAAAGCAAGCTTTGTGTAGTGTGCTTTTGAGATTTTAACTGTCTGACTTTTAAAAAAAGCCATTAGGGTGTACTAAGTGTTGTTTATCTTTTTGGTTTAAAGGTATGGGAATAGACGGCCCAGGATTTGGTGGAATGAGTAGAATGGGAGGCGGTACGTGCAATGAAGTTTTTTGCATTAAGTATTTCTTTAATACTGTATAGAAAATACTTTTCCTTTTTTACAGGACTTCCTGGATTTCGTGGAATGGAAGGAATGCCGAACATGGGAGGATTTGGAGTCAACCGAATGGGAGGTAGTTGAACACCGTTCCTGTACACCCACTAATTTGCTAATATTTATTTATTAAAAGCTCTCCATTTAGGGGTGGGTAATATAGCTAAGTATAGAGGAAGAAGTTGCATGACTGGAGGCCTGGGAACTGGCAGGAGAGTTAAGTGTGCAATAGGTGCCTCTGCCTTGTGCATTACACTCACTTCTGTATAAATAAGCAGCTGTGAAACAGGTGTTGTATGAACATCAACTTAGATGTAAATAACAGAGTATTCCTGTTTTTTTGCTTTGCTCTTGGCAGAAATGTTCCGTGGTGGAATGGGAGCAAACATGGAAAGAGAATTTGGTCGTGGTGACATGGCATTGAACCGTGGCTTTGGAGAGTCTTTTGGAAGGATGGGTATGGTAACTGTTGAATTTTCTGTGACATAGTATTGGAAGAATTTTGCTAGAAGAAGAGGAGACCTGGTTTCATTTGGTCATCTTCTGTCCCTTCTCCCCCAGTCATTACTGTAAGGATGTAATCTGAGTGTTCAATACACTCACCACTTAAGACAGAGGTTCAGGTGTGGAGGGTTTTTTCCCCTCTGTAAAATATAAATGGAATAACTATTTGAGGAAAGCTTCATACTGTTTATTTTGTGGGATATTAAGTCTTTAGGGTGTTGAAGTATATGCTTTTGATAATCCTGAACAAGCTGTCCATGTATGGCCTTTGTAACTTCCATGAGCTTGTTTTGCAAATGCATGGTATAATACTGTTTTTACTGCAAATCAGATGGCATTGGACAGGAATGTGAATTTTGGTGCCCTTGGGTTTTGTCCTGCCTTCTGAGCTCATACACCTCACAGTGGTATTTACTGGCCTCTTCTGTAACTAGCCAGCATTATTTTGTTTGTAGATCATGTCTTGTTGGCAGTGGGGTTCCCTCAGTGGAGTTACTCTTCCATCTTCAGAGGCGTGGAAGAGCTCAACAGTAGAGCTGCTTGACCTTGGTTACTGTGCTATTACCTGGATGAATTACTGAATTCTTTAGGCTGGAAAGCTGGAAAAGATCACCAAGTCCACCCTTTAACCCAACACTGCCAAGGCCACCACTAAACCAGGTCACCAAGAGCCACATGCACACATCTTTTAAATCCCTTTGGGGATGGTGACTCCACCACTTCATTGGCCTGTTCATATGACTGACAACTCTTCATGTGAAGTATTTTTTCCTGATACCTAATCTAAACCTCCCTGGTTTAACTCCAGGCTGTTTCCCCTTGTTCTATTGCTTGTTACTTGGTAGAAGAGACTGACTCCCATGTCTCTGCGAATTCCTTTCAGGTAGTTGCAGAGAGCAGAAAGGTCCTCCCTGAGTCTCCAGGCTGAGCACCTCAGTTCCCTCAGCCATTCTTCACAGGGCTTGTGCTCCAGAGCCTTGGTCAGCTTTGTTGCCCTTTTCTGGACACACTCCAGCACCTCTGTGTCTTTCATGTTGTAAGGGACCCGAAACTGAACACAAAATGCATTATAGGATACAGCTGTTCTTCTCCTTCCCTGTTTCTTGTACTTTTCTATTCCCTTAATTCACCTCCTTGAAAGAGAACAACTGCTAAGAGCATAAGATTCATCTGGTCTAAAAGTTGATTTTTTTTTTCTTTATATATTTTATTAGTTGAGGCAAGTCATAGCAAAGGGTAACTGTTGTGTGCTTTTCTTCAATACTGATTATCGTGTAGAAGTGGTAAGAACATAATAAGCTCATCCTTTGAGCTAGTGTTGATGCCTTTGGAAGGAATGTGTTAGAAATCAAGTGTATACTTTCACTTTGGCTACTTGCATAAACGTCTGCTTCCTGAGTGAAAATGCAGGGCCACTTGAGTTGTAAATGTTTCTGCAAGCAGTAAGCTTCTGAGTCTTCTGGTAACACGTTGGTTTAGAAATCCGTGAACATGGCCACAGTGAGAAACTGATGTGGGTGTCTTTCATTCAGTAGCTCCAGCAAGCTTCAGTTTACAACCTGTCAGTGACCTGACCATTTGAATAGTGTCCTGAGAGCCCACAGGAGAGATTCTTGGCTTAACCTTGAATAATGGAAGGAAACTGTAGGGACTTTGAATAGATACTGTGTTTGATCAGGGAAGGCCCTAATGTACTCCTGTTAAAATATTTAGGTTAATGGTATCTTAAAAAGAAATACTGTGAAGGCATTTGTTTTTAGTAACCTTGAAAGCAAGGAAGGTGTCTTTGATTGGGCTGTAGTATCAGAGTGGAATTGAGGATGTTTGATTTGCAGCAGAATTGTTGACTTTTTATACTGTATGGTTCATATAAGATGAAGCCTTGAGTTTTGAGGTTGTTCTTCCTGATGTGGGAAATGGCCCATTTAATTCTACTGTGTTGGTGCTGCTGGCAGGCTGTCAGAGGGGAGAAAAGCTGGAAAGAAATCAGAGTAGCTTAAATCCCGTCAGAAAAAAGGACAAACTAATTTTACTTGCTAGATGTTGCTATTTAGTTTGTATAGTAAAGGCACACGTTAAAGTGCCCTTACAGAAAAACATTGCCAGGTACCATTGAGAACAGCGCAGTTCATTAGCGTGTGCTTTGTTCTTTTCACTAATGGTGGTTTCAGTGTATGTCACTTCATTATTTTTCTCTGTTTAGGTGGTGCAATGATTGGTGTTTTTGCAGGAGGAATGGGAGCACCTAGCATGGGCCCAGTAAGATCTGGAATGAGTAGGTTAACTTGTTTCAATAGAACATAAATGCATAGGCAATGTAACAGTCTGGTGTACACCTGCTTGTATCAGAGCAATTTGCTGTAGTGTAGTGTCTTGCTGTTGAGGGGAGTAGAGCTCTGTTGCATGTGACAAGTCTTAACAGTTTTCAAAGCTGTTTTGTTGATGTAAACGTTCAGAGGAAAACTAGCTAATAAAGTCTGTCCCTTAATCTTAGATTTGGAATGGTTTCAACTTCTAGTTTGGAGAGAGAAGTGATTAAAGTAAATTATGTTTCAGAAAAAAAGGCAGAGTTAGAATGAAGTTCATGAAGCTGAACCTCAGTAATCTGTCATCACTGAAATAAAAAGTCAGCCTTGAATTTCAGATTATCACCCAGTTTAATTTTGTGCAAAGCTCCAGTACTGAGTTAGTATTGCAGCAACTCTGAGTTCCTCAGGCTAGAGCAGATGAGAAACTAAAATCTTGCTAGTGCCAATCTTAGAAGGCATAAGGCTTAAAGAGAGGGTCCCTCATGAATGATCTTGATAGTTTTACTGTACATTAATTTTTAATGATGAATCCAGAAATATTACAGTATTTGAATGCTATTGCTTCTTAGTTTATATAAAATAAATTTATAAATTTTATTCCATGTATGTACTTTTTACTGGGATTTAAACCATGACACATAGGAAAGTTCATGCTCTTTACAGTACTTGCAGTAACTTCTGTTCTCAGCAAAAAACCTCATCTTCTCTAGATGATTTTGTAATTAGGTGTGAGTATGGCTGCATTAAATAAAGCTGAATATAAATGCAAGAAGCCAAATAAACAGTAATGCATCTGGTCAAATTACCTGTATCAAAGTATTGCCACAGTTATTTATTTGATCTTGTTGGTAAAGGGTGTCACATTTTTATTAATTAAACAAGAGGGACTTTAAATCTGAATTCTTGTGTTCCACATTTTGCTACATTAGGTGGTATGACTAACAGCTTGATGCAGTTTGGTTTTACTATTATTTTAGAATTGACACTCTGTATCTTGTAATACTTTGTCTTAAAATACTAGCCATGCTCCTCAGTAAATCACTGTGCATATATAAAAGTTATGGTTTATATTCGAGCAGTTTTAATAAAGTTATTCTTCTCCTGACACAAGAATTTCATTTTGTACCAAATACTTGTGTGTTTATTACTAAGAGGAGATTTTGTTTTATCCTCTGTTCCTCTGTGCAGGCGGTGGAATGGGTGGCATGAACAACATGGCCGGAGGAATGGGCATGGATCGCATGGGCTCGGGCTTTGATCGGATGGGGCCGGCCATGGGCGGAGGCCTGGACAGGAACATGGACATGGACCGAGGGTTTGTGCCTGGCCCCATGGGAAGTGGCATGAGAGAGAGATTGGGCTCCAAAGGCAACCAGATATTTGTGAGAAATGTAAGCAATTCAATACACAGAAACCACAACCTCATTTTGTGTGTATGATTGCATGCTCTTATTTCATTGTAATATTTTGTTATCAATAATACTTTTTTATTCTAGCTCCCTTTTGACTTGACCTGGCAGAAGCTAAAGGAGAAATTCAGTCAATGTGGTATGTATATGAATCTTACCCCTGCTCTTTCCATAAACTTCATGTGTTATGTGTTTATTAGGTAACAACAGGAAGACTGTTGTTGGATTCTGAAGAAGAGTCTAGCTGGCTTAACATTTCTTATTTCACCCAGCTTTCTTGAGTTATATAAATAATTTTTAGGCATGACAGAACACAAGACCAATGTACAGTATGGGCTATGTTGGCTCTGAGTGCTCACTTGCTATAAACTTACTCCATTAATACAATTACTTTTTGAATTTTTTCTTTTTTTGACATATTCCCTGGCCAGTAAAAGTATATAATGTAGTGTTTCCTGTGAGATAAATGTGTGCAGGAGCCAGGGTCTGTCTGAGCCACACTACTTCAGAAATGGTGCTGCATCAAACCAGAGTTAGTAATTTTGCCAGGGTAGCATTACAGGGTTTCTTATACATATAGATGATCCTGATTAGCATATTTGCAGGCTGTAATGTTCCACTTTATCTTAAGAAATAAAGGCTTGGTACAAATATTCAATGATTGTTTTTATCTAATTCAGAAAAGTTGGTCTTTTCACAGAAATAAGTGAAAAATAAAGCTTGGGTTTAGAAATACATGACATGTTTTGAAAACCCATTTTCAGAACGGAGAGCTTTAACTGAATTATGAGATGTCTTCTTATTTTGGATAGACAGAAAAGATAAATAATTTAAAACATAATACTGATGCTTAAGACATCATACAGGTGTTTACAGATTTGATATGAGGCCTTGCCATTCAACTATGAAAAATTACAAGGTGTTGAATTTTCTTTTTTGGTAGGTGGAGAATATAGCGCAACAGGTTCTTTTTTTTTAAGTCTTAACCTCCTGGGCAACTTTCAGATAGTTCAGAATTTTTTTTTCATTGTCTCTGTCAGCTAATGGATGCAGTAATTATGTTCAATTGCTTTTAAGAATTGCAAGCAACAGATTGTGTTCATGTCAGCATAGTAAGGAAATACAAAGACTGTTTCCCAGTGTTCAGTTTCTTTCAGTGAAAGGCCAGTCTTACATGATATTTAAAAATAAAAGGCTTTGTATTTCAGGGAAAAGTTTTTTGTTCCTAGTGACATTCAGGGGCTCAGGAGGGCTGTGCTACAGCATGCCATAAGCAAAAACTCACTAGCTCCAGGGAAGTGAACATTCTTAGAGGTACCAAGAAATCTGTATAAAAATATTTCCTTGTGAGTTGAGTGTCCAACCTCAAGGAAGCTCAGCTGGAATTGGGAATGGTTTTCCACCACTCCCAGCCTGGTAACTTTATTGTTTAAAAGGGTCTAATTTTGCTCTGCAGCTTCTTCAAGAATTTGCATGCTTGTGATTATTTTTGGGTTTTGTGATGAACACAGTGGACTGGATTAAGCTGCAGTTCTGTTAATGCTGTCAATACTCACACTTCTGTCAGTATGAAACAAAAACTTTTCCCTGAGTCTTACAGGGCACTTTGTTTCAAACTTGAGGTCAAATACAGACATACTTCAGGAAAGATTTGAGATAATGGATCTGGGTTTGGATTCTTTCCTGCTGTTTTGTCGTGTGTCACCTTGCCTGATTGTACCATCAGTCTCCAAGTGCCGATTTAATATGTTCCCCTAGATTGTGCTTAAAAATGTTTTATTATCACTTCTGAGTTCTGTAAGTTGTTAGTACACTGAGGACTTGAAATAACGGCTGTTTAACTTATTTATTCAGGTCATGTAATGTTTGCAGAAATAAAAATGGAGAATGGAAAATCAAAGGGCTGTGGAACAGTGAGATTTGACTCACCAGAATCTGCTGAAAAGGCCTGTAGGATAATGAACGGCATAAAAATCAGTGGCAGAGAAATTGATGTCCGCTTGGATCGCAATGCATAATTTAAAACTGTGTGTTCAGGAACATTCCTATGTCTGTTTAGCTTCTCTATCTTAGTCATTTTTAGTAACATTGTATGCTTACAAAAGCTGTAAAAAGGAACTTTTAAATCCCACCAGCCTTTAACAGTATAGTGTTTAATATACTGTGATACTTGTTAACTGAATCTTACTATGTTTGGTTTTTAAAGACAATTTGCCTGATTTTTGTTGTTTTTTTAGAGGCACTGAGCACCTGCAGGTCCCTACAGACCTTGGATGCTTTGGATGCTCAGTGCCTTTGGAAAATTAGGCCAAGTGTCTCTAGTCATTCAGTTTAAATGAATGGTTATACTGTTTTTAATAAAATAAGCCATTTTCTCTGTTAATCTCCAGATTGCATAGTGGGATTTATTTAGTGTTTTCTGATCTTTTTTTCCCCCTCCAGTGTGTATCAACATTGTAATGTAAAAAGTAGATGTCTTTTTCAGAATTTTGGTTTTATATGTGTGCTGTAGTCATACTGTAATTCTTGACTCTAAAAGAAAGGGCTCCAATTAGGCTGTGATGTTTTTGTTTGACTTAATATTACTTTAATGACATGACTTAGTTCTGTATATAAGATTTAGAGCCCAATGGGAGTTTGGAGTTGGTTTTTTAATTTTATTTTGACTAAATGAAGAAACTGATCTTTTTCTCCTGCTTTTATTTTTTTCATCAGCATAATCACTGATTAAAATTAGTTACCACAGACCCTTGTAGGATTGTTTCCTATGATGCCAAGTTCATATAAAATTGATAATACAGTAAATACTAAGTACAGGACAAGACAAATTATTCCCAGTTTTTTATCTATTTTCCAGCCATTCAGGTGAACTGCCAGAAAAATAAAACCAACAGAACAGATAAGAGAAATGGCTGTGTATGTCAGACCACTGCTGCTCACTTCTATGGGTCCTGATGTAGTTATGAAGGCAGTTTTTATAAACCAGGGTATTCCCAAACAGAGCATATCAAATACATTGGATCCTACAATGTTAGACATGGCCATATCTCCATTTCCTGTAAAAGAAGAAATACAAATAAGTTGGCTTAATTGTATTGCATGAAATTGCCAAACTGTTTTGGAGGAACAGACTGCCAGCCCTCAGTTTCTCACAGAGCACCCTGTTCAGATTTTGCGTTGGAAGAACAATAGTCATGATCTACACAACATGGGTACCACAACCATCAATAGTCTCCCTAAATCACCAGCATCTGCACAGTTGCACTTAAAACTAAGCTAGACAGGCTATTATAAAGTCCAGTTATGTTTAAAATACCGAGACCTATAGTTGTGTTCTGCAGTAAAACTGTAATACTTAATGAACAAATAAACCAATCCAGAATACTTCTCTGAGATACTCTGAGAAGTTTTTAAATGTTTGAGCCACAGCTTTTTCAGGTAAGCTATTTATTTATTTTTAGTAAACTTAAGTTGTAGAATCTGGAGTACAAATTTTGAGGTTACGCCTTGAATTTATCAAAATGTTGACTAGAATTCTTTCTTGTTGTAGTACCTTTTAAACACATCCATTGGCATGAACCTAAACACTGAAATCTTTACCTTTCCGTGCCACAAGCACACTTGCAACTGTATCTGGTACACTTGTTCCTGCTGCAAGTAATGTGAGACCCATTACTGACTCTGGGATTCCCAGCGTTTCACCTGCAGTTGAGAAATAACAGTAGAAAATGCAAGTGTGGTTTTAGTTAGGGTTCATCCAAAGAAAGTGCTTTGGACTTTCTTTGCTGGAGAAAAGTCAGTAATCATACAGTAATTTCGAATGGAATGTGTCAGCTAATGTGTGAGATGACTGAACCACAGAGCAGTTAAAACAAAGAGTAACAAATATCCTTTCCTTGTTCTTCAGGTCTGCAGTAGTTAAGACAATAGCAATTACAATTTTTTTCTTGCAGATAAAGTAGAAGTTTAAATACAAATCACTACTTTTTTCCCCTCAACTTCTAGAAAATAGTCTCTCTTAGAGTTCTGGGCATCTCCTTGTGAGTGTTCAAAAAGTCTTATGAAGCAATAACTCTTACAATTTTTTTTGATCCCCTCAGGGGAAGGGGAAAAAGCACATGAATTTTCTTGGGGAGGACAGTCGTTAAGATATTATGAGAATACTGTCTCAACTACCTACCTGCCTTTACCATTTCACTCCAATTAGAAAGTGATTTGGAAGAATCAAAGTGCAGAATTTTTATATGACTTGTAAGTACAAGTAACCCTTTAGAAGTGTGAGTTCCTTTAGTGAAATACTCATTTAAATAAAAAAAAGTTTTAAACTGTTATTAGAAGGGCAGCTTATTTTTCCCTAATCTTTATTTTTCTTAGTCCCAAATGTCCTGTAACCATATTAATTTCTAACCTTAAGTGCAGGGATTCTTCAAAACTGTTTAGCAGTTGTACCATTCAGAAGCATCAATATGCTGAAGTATTTGATACCTGTAGTCAAGCTATGAAGTAATTAATTTTTTTAAAACTTTTTTGTTCACTAAAAAGTATCCTAATATTTTTTATTGTTGAAGTCTGAGTTCTTCCTTGAAATATTTTGTCATATTTTATAAGAGAATTTTGTTTAAATTGTGCTAAGCTAGGTCAGCAATGCTTGTCTATTGCTTACCAGCTTAGTCTAGAGCAGCCCAGTAAATTTATGTTTGAAACTCTTTGCTGGTTTCAGAAGGACTAACATGGTCCTGTTGCAGAATCTGTACTCTCTTTATCCTTCCATCACTTCTAATAAATTTGTAAGGTGAGGGGCCAACAAATCAGTTTTTATAAACTATCCAGGCTGGAAAATAATGGTTCAAACCAAGGTGAAATATGAAGGAACCAGCCTTATGTACCCAACATTAGTTTCTAGCCCTCTGACGGTTATAAGACAGAATATAAACTCAGGAGAAACTAATTTTATTAGATAGATTTATCTTCTATTTAATGTGTAATGGTTTATTTTTTTTTCTGGCAAGTGACCATAAAGACAGAATAGTCTTATTTTTCTAGACTTTTGTTAATGCTGTGTATCAGTAGCAACGTGTTGCTGTAAGTAGCTGAATTTTCTTTGGCAGCAACAGAAAGATGTACTAAGTTAGGTTTGTTCTTGACCATTCCAGTTTAGTGCCCAGCTGTGATACCTTTGTGACATTCTGATAGGCTGATTATGCAATGATAGAACCTTTGAGTCAACCTTCATGGGAGCCTGGAATTGAGTATATTGTGTGTTTAACTTGTAGTGTTTTGACATGTAAATAGAAAATAATTTACCTAGAAGTAGTGGGCCAAAGACCCCAGTATTACCTGTGATGACTCTAGAAAGTGAACTAATATACTCTGAATCTCCACTGTACCTGCTTTCATACAAATTAATGCTTTGTCTTGTAGAACAGCAATAATGTTGACTTGAATCCTGTTTCAAAGGCTTCTAGCATCCAGACAGTGAATCCTTGCTCTTCAGGTACAAGTGGAAGATTATTTAACTAAGGGGTTAACATGGTGGGTATAATAGCCAGCGATCTACTAGTAATTTCTCAAAGGTTTGCTGAATGTGTAGGTCTGTTTCTGCACTGAACAAGGAGTTATTCATATCTGACCTAGTAGAATGCTTGAGTAGGATTAATGAGCTATAATGTGAAAATGGCAAGCTTTGAAAAATTTCTGTAGAGTTTTAGTTTTGTTTTCTGCTTGTTCTTAAACTGGATGTCTTTCAAGCTGACTGGAGAAAGAAATGAAATGAGGAGACCTTTAATACCTCCAAGTACTTTTAGGGGAAGGTTTTTACATACAAGTTCATACCCCTTCTCTCATTTAAATGCAATTCTTTTACTGCCCCACCCTATGATGCAGATTTTTAAGAGGTCCACATATACATACTCTAAGAATGTTTAATAAACACGTTTGAGAAGTTTTGGCAGTTAATTTAATGCCAAATCTCTTGCTATAACATTTATGAAAAACAGGTATAGAAATTACTGATTTTTTTTCCAAAAACTTTGACCTCTGATTCCAGTCTTAGTGGATTTCATGTTTGTCAGCCTTCAGCATGACAAGTTTATTGCTAATTGTTTTGCTTAATGAAGCAGTTTAATGAAACTGTTTTTAAAAACAGACTGGGGTTTTTTGTAGCTACATAAGGTTCTCATTTATGTGGTGATGAGCAGTGTGAAGCAGCTGAACTCTAAAGTTCCATCATTGGATAGAAGAGGGTGGCAAACTAAGCAGTTAAACATAAGTTTCTGTTGTTTTTCTTTGCTGTGCTTTTTTACAGCACAGTCTGAGTTGCTAAAGTGACTTTTAAAGGGAAACCTCACAGGGAAACCTCACAAGTTTTTCAGTGATTCCTGACTGATATAGCAACACCACTTTAGGTACCCACCTGCTATTGTTACCATCCATACAAGAACATAAGTTATTGCAGAAATCCATGCTGCTGAAATGAAAAATGTCACCATGAACCAGTTCCTCCAAAACTGTCTTCTGCAATCTGGTATAGTCAAATAGAGTAGTGTGATAATAGGAAGGGATAACACCCACAAAATTCTCTTCATATCTGCTTCAGGCATGGTGAAGACATTTGGATGATCTGTTGAAGAAAAAGTAACTTAAATTGTAGCATAAGGTTTGAATCCATAGCATGTAGTACATTACTGTCTTCTACTTTTGAGAGTACTGAAAAAAGGTGAAAAATACTTCTCAGGTTTCAACTGTAGTATTACCAGTACCTGTGTATCTCTGGACAAAATTCTGAAATCAAGTTAGTTCTGGGGAGATAATGCTTGCACACAAGAAAAACATGTTTTCACACTGAGAATAATTACCAGTAAAATAATCTCTCCAGGAAGTGGTGATTCCTCAGTGTTGGACTCCTCTAAGATTCAGCTGAACAGGTGCTGGCCCATCTGGGACCGTGCTTTTGCCAGGAAAGGTTGGACCAGATGATCCTTGAGATCCCTTTCCAGCCTGGTATTCTATGATTAAGTTGTTTTTTACTACATCACCAGGGGAGAGCTAAGGTGGTTGAAAAATTGATTTCTTTATAAGGGTTTACCCGTAACATTTACCAAGAGTAAGTACCAACTGCTGTTTTTTGCCTAAGAGGAAACATGGCCTGTGGCCACATCACAGCTCTCCCTTCTGATATTAGGCATATTTTGGGCTATGAACGTGCCACTGTCATAAAGAAACAGTGTAGATCAATCCAGTACCTGTGTGGCTTTCAGGTGATAGTGTGCTTTACAGTGTCACTGGGAAGTTTCAAATACACACAAGCAGGACAGAAGTTCTACTACAACACAAATGAGCAACTATCCTTGCATTCCTCTGGCAACTAACTTCATATGAGAACCATCACTCTGATTTTGCTCTATGTTATAGTCCAAGTTACAATCATGAGCTGCTTAAATACTCGGCTGGAGTTCTTTTGTGAGCAAAATCTTAATACAATCTGCTCTTGATCAGAATTGATGATGACAGGCATGCAGAGTGCAAGAGACAGCTGTAATAACACCTGTACCTTCAGAGATTTCATCGAGCCCGTGTAAGCTTGTTGAAAGTTGAGAGTAGTCCAGCTCATCTTGAAAAATTCCACTGTCTGTTCGTGACTGCTGACGAATGAGAGGTCCACTCTCGTCCCTCCATCCAACCAGTGGCTGCTGCTCCGCGTTCTCCTCCATAGCTTTTGTGAAACACGTACAGCAGGGACTGAACTTTTTCATGAGGTATTGGTTGATTTTAATGTCAAAACATAGTACCAGAATATAACACCCATATATCAATAATAGGGATGCACTTTCATACCTAGAATGAAAAACAAGTTTTTTATATAACGTGTAGTATAAAAGAATCCGATTGTTGGCATAAGGAGAGAGAGAAAAATTGCATGAATAGCAAAAGAAGAACACACAAAAGCATCTATTTGCAGTTGTATGGCTACTGTCACGGAAGTTTGTGAGTGTCCCCATGTCTTTCAGCAGTTTGATTAACTCTCCTCCCCTGCAGAATCTTGTTTGTGTATTGTATAGCTGCATGTTTTTTCAGGGGATCCTACTGATTGAATATTTTCCTGATGTTTGCAAAACTGAGTCTTCATGTGATGCTTAAATTACAAACTTCAAGAGACTTGATGCTGGACCTGACTGTCTTGTTGAGGTACCAGGAGTTTCAGTGTTGATGGAGGAGTTAAAATGTCAGAAACTCATGATCTCCTTCTGGCAGAGAAGTATTTTTCTGGACAATGCTGCTATGAAAGGAATGGCTCAAAAGGAGCAAATGCTGAACACTAATTGCTATGCCAGAACAGTTGTGATAGAAATTGTGAAGTCTGTACAGGCAAACCTATGCAGATCAAACTTCATAAATATGCAGAGTTTGAATGTTTAGGTAATAATCTTTACAAGCATTGTGACTTTTTAAGTTTTTTAAAGCCAACAGGATGTTTATTTCTGTTAGTGAACGGCAGTTCAGGCTACTTGAAGTTTGGGGCTTGGGGATTTTCATTTGTTTTTCAAAACACAGTCTCACAAATCTCCAGTCAACAGGAATTGAACACTACCTGTGCTCTTACCAGTAAATTCTGTTGTCAGATATCATCGCAAGCACGGCTGCTGCACTGATGGTGTATGCCAGGCAGTCTCTGAACAGCGGCCAGCAGGAGAGCCTCGAGACCTGCAGATCAGTCATGTACTTTCCTTAAACCTCTCTGTAATACTTCACTAAGTGCTGTAAATGCTGCATCAATATGTTGTTTCTATATTATGTAAAAATTAAAGATTCCTAGGAATGACTTAAGTATGATATTTAACAAGTTAGTGTTTTTAAAAACTTTCATAGCAAGTTATCTTAAAACTGATTACATGCTGGTTTTGCTACTAAATAATAAACTTGGCAGTTGTCATAGTATGTCTCTCTTGGCTTTTGTTGGCAAATGAGAAAGGATAACTGGCTCTTAGGAGCAGAACTATCAAAGGTGATACATACCACACTGGAAAACAGCCCACAAGCTGCAGAAATACCAAGAAGATTATATATTGCTGATCCAAGGATGGTGCTGACGCCAATATCTCCCTTTGTCACAAAAGCTCCTGTAAGGAAAATGACTCTGGTATGTTCCAGTTTGGCATGCAAGGAAAAGAATTGTAAGTTACAAGAGTCAAAACACATCCCTTACCTAGAAAAGCAGTGACAAGCTCTGGTGCAGAGCTTCCAGCAGCCATAAAAGTTGCTCCAGCAACATCCTGTGAGAGGCCAAGGCCTGAGGATAAAACAAAAAGAATTGCTTAAAAAACCCCTGATACTTCAGTAGCCTGTACCCTTTACTCTCATTAATATATTACGTATGACTGACCATGGCAAAAGTCTGACAAATGCTTACTTACCATTAATGAACAAAACACCAGCTCTTAAGGCAGTGTTTAAGCTTACATTTGCTCTAAGTGTTCTCATTTGGAAAGGGTTTTCCAGTTCAGAGATGAGTTTCCCTAGGGAATTTTGTTAATTCTTGGCAGTGAAAAGCTGAACTCCCTGCCAAGACCATCTCTTCACTTCAGTGGTCTGCTGAAGCCAGGGGAATTCTTGCAGGTTGATTAGATTTCTTAGAACCGTGGTAACCATAGAATTCCTGTGCCTCCTGTGTCATACCTTTAATGTGTTAGCAGTAGCTCATCCTGATACTTGGTCACTACTTTCACAGGAAAACAAACCCTAGGAAGAGTTTTGGTTTCACACATCATCATCCCTCCTTTTTTTGTTTTCTTTTACTAGCAGTTACCTGGACACAGTACTGTGCAACTCAAAGTTACATTGTCAGTTCAGTTAATACTGAGGATTCTTAAGATTTTTCCTCCAGGCAGAAAGAAAGCAAATATTAAATTAATACCCGTGCAGTGTAATCAGTAGGTTTTTTCAATAAAGTATTTATCCTGTGTGTCAAATATTATATGTCTGTGCATGGAAAGTGAAACTTGTCCAGTTTTCTTTCAGAGGACTCTAACTTTGAAGCTTTTGGAAAGGGAAAGTTTTATGCCAAGCTGCTCAGTTTTACAGGAAAAAGATCAGGATGTCACTTACATTCACTGATGATCTCTAGGGAAGGTAGGAAGTAATCATCGCACACAATGGACACGGCCAAAAACATGTACAGTATAATTATGAAGTAGATAACGATTCCTCCATCCTTCCTCTCCTGCGGTGTGAAAAATCCTTCAGGAAACTCCGATGAAGACGAGAGGACGCAACGCGTCCCGTTTTCTGAAAATTGAGCGCAAAAGTGTTACACATGCTGACACCTTCCCATTCCTCAGACCACGGGACGTCTGCGGGCTCGAGCTGCGGTGGATTTCACTCTTTAGCACAGCAAGGGCCGCTGCAGCGATGCCACCAGAGCGCCGCACACCTGCGGCGGGGCAGAGACGCCCGCGGGCCGGGCTGTGCAGCGCCCGAGCGGACCCCGGTGCCCCCCGGTGTCCCCGGTCCCTCACGGTCCCCCCGTACCCGCGGGGTCCCCGCGGCGCTGCGCCCGCGCTCCCCAGGCCGCCAGCGCCGCCAGCACCACCAGCGCACCCGCCCGCATCGCCCGGCCCTGAGCGCGGGCGGCTCCGAGCGCGGGCGGCTCTGAGGGAGCGGGGGCGGCTCCGAGCGGGGGCGGCTCCGAACAGGGGCGGCTCTGAGGGGGCGCGGGCGGCTCCGAGCAGGGGCGGCTCTGAGGGGGCGCGGGCGGCTCCGAACAGGGGCGGCTCTGAGGGAGCGGGGACGGCTCCGAACAGGGGCGGCTCCGAGCAGGGGTGGCTCTGAAGGGGCGCGGGCGGCTCCGAACAGGGGCGGCTCTGAGGGAGCGGGGACGGCTCCGAGCGGGGGCATCGCGTGGGGCCGCGCCCCCCTCGCTTTCCTCCCTCGCTTTCCTCCCCCGCCCCTCAGCCCGCCCATCCCGCAGGAGTCCCACCGCCCCTCTCAGCGCTCCGCCGCCGGCAGCCATGGGCCGGGGGTCTGCGGGCAGCCCCTCCGAGTTCGAGTCGCGTCCTCGGGGCCCACAGGGAGCCGCGCTCCGGCCCTCGCCCCGTCCTGCCTTGTGTTTGCGGGAGAGCCGTGGCGAGTTCGGCTTTGGTGCAAGGTGCTGACCGCGATACCCAGGTCCTGTGTGGTGTTTCAGGACGCAGAAGGTGAATTTAAGCTTACTCCTCAGTACCTTTTTTCTGCTGTGACAATTTCTGCTTCTTCGCACCGATTCCCAGGATTTCTGTGCCGGGCTGTGTGGGCCATGCCCGTTACGTGAATGGTTTGCAAGAGCTAAGCTGACACCCACACACACAGTTCTTCCCTTCAGACCCAGTTCACTGAACTCCTTTGTCTGGTGACTTTCCACAATGGAGTCATGTGTATAACCGAAGATTAAAAAGTAAAATGCAGCCTTTAAGCTTTATAAAGTCATCACCCCTGCCCCTTCCCCCGTCTCTGGTTTCTCAGGAAGACAGTGGTGTTTCCCTTGTATCGCTTGCAGACGTGTCTCCAGAAACATTTGCAACCCCGTGATACCAAATGTGGAGTTTTGGGGTGTCCGTTTTATTACTTGTTTGTGAGATGCAGTGTTGATGCTCACATTTGTGAGCAAGAAGTTCAAATGGGAACAGATTGTTTTGCTTCATTGCATCTAATCCTTCTAAACTCCTCAAGTTCCTTGCATCCATGGTGTTTGGGTAACATGTGATCAACTCCGCTCTAGGATACAGGAGATAAGCTGAAAAGTGGGTATTTTTCTTTTGTGTTGAATGAAACAATCGTACAGCCACTATTATAGTAGGAACAATGAGAGAAATTGCCTGGAACAACAAATTCTGCGGCAATTGCTGTTGCCCATTTCTGATCTCTCTGTGGCCCAGAATGCTTTTTACTAGAGCAGGAATGATTTTATTAGTCAAGATTTTTAGGGGTGTCAACAAACTTTCACAAATGAGTTCTGTGTGCTCTCTGAAAATCAGACTGCAGCAGAGAAGAGGCTGCTTCTCTGCTTTATAGGAAAAAATAGATCATTTTGGTTTGGAAATATTTAAGGATTTTCTTCTGAATCCAAATTTCCACTGGAGAAAACAGTACAAAATTCCCTGTCTAAATTACTGGTGGCTCTTTCCTTACATAGGTCAATAGGAATGGTTTTGTTACCAGGGTGACTTCCTTGCCACTGCTTCTCTTCCTTGAAATGTATCATTGGCTTACTCTTAAAACTCCAGCACAGTTTTCTAATACCAGCTTCTTGATTCCAAAGTAGCTATTTTTTGCCGGTGTTCTCTTTTATTAATTGCTTTAAAGAACTTACAAGCCTGCTGTTCTGATGGGAATGAGTTCTCTGGTTCAGCAACATGTGTGCTGCGTGGTTAGGAAAGCTCAGTCATGTGATTTCAGGATTTGAAGGTTTTGCTCTGCTCTGCTTTTGCTCTGTGTTCAGGCTCTAATTCCTTTCTATAGGCATCCCCCCTCCATGCACAGCTGGAGCAAAGCCACAGCTTTGATTTTACTGAGGGCTTAAGTCTGCTTAGTTTGCTGAGAAGTCTTCGAGTGAGGGTGCTTCGCTTGCACCCTCCTTGCCAAGAACACCCCTGGAGAGAGCAACAAACAGAAAAAAAGAGCCCCCGGTGTCCCAGCATGAGGAACCACGTGCTGCCTGTCTGCATGCGTGACCCAGCACGAAACACGGGCGGCCAGAGGAGGCTCTGGCCTCAGCAGTGCTGGCTGCCAGGTCTGGGCTATTGCAGTGAGAGACAGCACTCTGTGAAGCTGAGGGTGGTCAAATATTAGTGCAAATTCAATGCGTGCTGCTGCATTTTTTGGCTGCTGTTAGGGTAAAGTTCTACTCTCTGATAGTAAAAATAACGAATAAATAAATTTTTCAGAGCTTCTGAAGGAGAGAGATGGGCGACTGTTTGCTAGTCAGGTTGTAAACACTAATGCTCCACCTGGGACGTGCTGAAAGGCTGCTATGGCTGCCTGATCACAGCCCTCAGAAAGGGCAAGGGAGCATCAAACTACTGCAGCTGCAGCTCCGTTCCCAGCGATCATAATCCGGTGTGAACTGGCTGCAGTGCAGCTGAATGTCCCCAGCTGAGGACAGGGAGTCTGTTCGTGCCCAACCGAGCCAAAGGAGCTTGAGGTGTGACTCCAGCTGTGTGCAATCTAGGGGGCAGGTGGGGGAGAAAATGTTAACTTGGATCAGCTGTTGTATCTCCACAAAACAGGTACTCCGTTCCCTGTAAGGAGAGTGGGAGTTCAGTACCAGACCGAGGAGTTTTTCTAAGCAGGGAGTTTGCTTAGGATTGTTCAAAAGATTTTTTTTTCTACTTTTTTCACAGTTTGAGCAGACAAACCGTGGATAGTGAGGGGGAAAAGCAGGTGAGTTTATTAGAACTTAAGGGGAGCATTAGTGCTTGTTGGTAGGATCAGTTCTTAAATAAAAGAGATATGGGGATGCTATGATGAATTTATGACTAATTTAAAATAACAACAAAAAAAGGTATTATTGTGTGGTGTGGGGTGTAGCCTTTTTGGGAGAGGGAAAGGGTGGTATAGATCCTTGTAAGGAATCTGTGGTTATGTTAGGTATAGGTGATCATACCTGTGGAGGAATCCTGAGTTTCTCTGGCTTCCTTAATTACAAACACACTTCCAATCTTTCTTATAACTCAAGCTGCAACCTACTGTTTTAATCACAGTGATTAAAATAGATCAGTGTCTGCATCATCCTTGCCTTGTGGTTTTGGTTTTTGGGATTTGTTTGGGGTTTTTTTCTTTGGTCTGTGTACAAATATTCTGGTCTGGGTTTGGATGAGGGAGCTCAGACAGCCCTAGGGCTGGTGTGAGGGCAGCTTAGTTAGCTAACTAAGGACAGCACGGTGTTAGCTGTCCGTCCGTGTCATGGTTCCTGGCCCAGGATACAGAACCTGTGCACAGCTGTGCTTTCCGTGTGTGACAGCCTGTGCATGTACACACCACTTATGCTCCCAGTCACAAGGCCTACTGTGCTGGGGAACAAAATAAGTGGAGATATTTTCATCCTCAAAACACACCCCAAATCTCTCAATATTGTTGTGATAATCTGGTGTTATCCCTGTTTGGCAGAAAAGAAGTTGAGGATGGACAGGGCACTGACTGCCTGGCCTACGGCTGCAATGGGAAGCTGCACTAGGGCTGTTCAGAAGGTCAGTTTCCACTCCTTTTTTTCCGTTTGTGCACCTCCTGTGCCATCTCTGGAGTGTAAAACAGTGGCATTTAATAGAGCTGATAGAATAAATTCTCTTACCCTGAGGTGCTCAGGTACTACCCTAAGGTGATGAGATAAATACTGTTGCAAAGTTAAAATGAGTCTCTTCAGTGTAACTCCATTATTCTTCATTTAAAAGATAAATATACCGCCATTGTCAGATCAGATATTCCCCTTTGTCAGCATTTCATGGCTCACTTCATGGGTCTAGATAGATTGATGATAGCTGTTTAATATTCTTTCCTTCATAACCACCAATTTGAGAGTTGCCAACTCTCATGATGGCTGCTGTTTTTCTTAAAGCATCAGCTTGATGTGCATTAGCCACACAAGAATCAGAGCTTACTTTATTTTTTGTTCAGATAAATAGTTGTAAAGAAAGCTTGAAAGTGGGAATCTGAGCATCTAATGCTGGAGGGAAATAAGCACATGACAATATTATTTTCAGGCTAATCTTATGACTTAAGAAAGGAGTGATAGATTCATTCATGGCTTTAGAACAACGTCAAAGGAAAGGATTTGATTTCTGACCCTTATCTCCAAGATCCAAATGCTCTTGCTGGAAGTATCTCTGAAGACCACTGGCAGATACAACTCAACTGCAATCCCTGGTGACAACCAGGAAAGCTGCTGAGCTGAGGAATGATTTGTGGTAGCTGGTGCAGCCTGATGTGAAATTTATTCTAGGTCTCTTGGCCTTTGTGTTCTGACCTTGCACATGTGATGAATAGTTTCTGTTGACTCTAAGCTGTGAAGTTGTGAACTCTGTGATTTTAGGTGGTCCATAATTAGACTTCAGTGTTAATTATATGTGAGCTAAATGCAGGGAGCTTCCAGCTTTTCAGCTGTTAAGACTGCCCTTCTGTGAGGATTGCAGTTGTGGGATATTTTTAATGTATGCTGTGGGGTACAGTCATCACCTGTGACAGTGTGGCTCACAGCCAGATAAAGGTGTATGTTACCGGTACCCACAATATCAAAAAAGCAAAAAACTCCTTACCAGAATGTTTTTGCTTGGTGGTTCTCAAGTGAATTCAAGTTCAAGAAAATGCCTGCTTAAAGGAGAGTGTAGTAGTTTTAGTTGAAGAAAATTGAATCTGTTCATTTTGGTGCCTGGGGACTTCAAATTTTCCCAGCAATTCAAGTGTACAAAATTGCACCTTCCATCTTGAGACCCAAAGACCTCCATCACTTCATTGGCTGCCTATGTGGTGAAGTTCCACAGCAGTTCTCATGGTCTTAGCTTGCTCACCAGGTGGTTTGTTCATCTATTTAGGATACGGAAGGAATCTCTCAAACTGAAAATGAAACATGTCTCAGATGAAATATTTCTGAGATTTAAGTTAGTAAGAACTTCTCCAGTGTTATTTGAGTGCTCCTCCATGTTGACTGCTCTCCTTTGGTTAGAAGATCTCATTAAGACAATTGGAATGTATTGTGAATGTCAGTGTTTGTGGTATGAAACTGATGGTGATCTAGATTGATCACAACAGAAAATCTTGCCACAAAGACTTGCTACACTTGTATATAAAAACGTATATATACCAAGGGTTATTGCTAGCCAGTAATAATGCTGTAGAGAAGCTTCTTTGTATAGTTCTTGTTTTGTGTCTCAATAGTGCCTTTAGAACATCTTAAGTCTGTGAAGCTCAAAAAATTGCATACAATCTAAAAAGATTTCAAATAGAGCCAGCCTGCTTCAAGTGTGTTTAAATGAAGGATGGCCAAAGAATGGAGCAAAATGAGGAGGCTTGTGAGGGGTATTCTATGGATAATAGCAATATTGCACCGTGATTACTTCAGGTTGCTCTGTTCCATTCCTCCAGGAGTTTATGAATAGCCCAAATACACATCCATTTCTATTTCTACACTGTTATGTCAAGGGGTCAGGTAAATGCACCTCAACACACAAATGGGAGCAGATACTGGCAATGAGTGAGTCATGAATTTCTTTGCTAACACCTTGGTGGGTTTTCTCTTGATTGGTGTTTTGTTTTCCTCCCCTCCCTCAACTATTCATAGTCTTGTTTCTGTGGACAAAAGAGAAACAGAGCAGAAAACAACTTCTTTGCCTGCAATTTCTAAGCTTCTCTTTTCTGCCACTTTTGTGCACCAAGGAGTTCTGGTCTCTCAGTGACTTTTGCTTCCACTTGCTTTCTTCCCTCTTCCTGTTGACATAAACACTTCAACCAATCGTACATACACTGGTGTATAAACTTGTTTTTTTCACTCTTTGAAGCCTGTGTTTGCTCTGAAATTTTTTACTTCAGTTCCTGGTCTTGCTGTCTTGAGGCTTGGCTTCATCTGCTACCTGCTGTCCTTTCAATGCACCTCTCTTGAAGCATTTTGGAGAGCAAGATGTGTGTTGAAGGCTGTGTGTCACATCCTCTGTGGTCTCAGTGCATCTGCTGGGTTTGTTGATGTTTTGCTGTTTTTCATTGCATTGCTAATGAAACAATCTAGCTGCTCTGGCAACTTTCAGCTGACCTTGAATTTGCAAGTACTTAGGAATTTATATTCTACATAAATAAATTGGAAATTATTATTCTTATGATTAAAATATTATTCTTATGGTTATTGCCTGCGAGTTCTGTAATCTCATCGATATCTCAGGAGATAAAACAAATTCTCAGTACATAAGTGTCTGTATAAACAACATCAAATCATGTTTTCTCCAATGTGATTGCTTCTTTTCGTGTATTCCTATAACTGAACAAACATTAGCAAAATAATTATTATTGATGTACTAGAAAAGGGACACGTTTAATTCTATCTAATAGGCCACCAAGTTGTTTCACCAGGTGACATCAGCATGTACTAACATGATTTAAAATGTAATAGATGTTGTTGATTTGAGGTTGTTTCTCTGTTTCAGAAATGGATTGCTACAGAACAGTGTGTTGCAAAATGCTACTTGCCTGTGTTGGGTTATGTTACTGTGCATCAGTCAAGGGGAGACTTCTTCCATTTTAAAGGACCTTCACTTTTTGGTCCAGTAACTGTGGTGCTAAACATTTGTTACTTTGTGTGTGTTGTGAGATGTCCTGTAAATTCTTTCTTTCTCCCTTTGCTCGTGTACAGCCTTAGGGGTGAGGCTGACAGGGAAGAAATCAGCTTGGTTGCTTTTTAGATGTGCTTTTGCTGAGAAGGAGAAGAGTGGAGAGCAGTTTTCTCTGGAGCTGGGGCAGAGGCCTTTGTTGCAACCTGGCTGGACAGTAAAGCATCAGCTTGTTCTGCAATGAAGGAGGATGTTTGGGGCATCAAACTGAAGAGAAAAACCTGGTGAATCAAAAATGAATGACTATATGCCAAAAAGATGGTCTAGATAGATAACTCTGTGAACCAGGAGTTTATGAAAACTGGATGAAATTCAGCTGGAACTTCTTGGTAAATAAGTTCTTGCAGTTTATATTTTGGGTAGAGTTCATGTAAATTATATCCAGACTAATATACAAGTTGTACATAAGTGCCTGCCTTTCCTCTGGAAATGCTGTAATCTTTACATGGGGATAAAGGAACAAAATCAATTCTGTGCTTCTGCAGAGGAGATGACAGAGCTATTACTGCTCAAACTGAGCAGTGCAGACAACTAAAAGATAGAATTGTTGCAGTCTCTGAGAGTGTGTCTCTTTAGAGAGCTTTGGTGCAGGCCCCCTCTGCTTCTTGATGAGATACCACCAGTAATGCAGTTTGTGTTTTGTCAAAGGACTGAGTGTCTGTAAAGCTGACATAAACTTCTGCTGAGTAAACACTGATTCTGCCACAATGCTGACTTTAAAAAGCTCCATTTTCTAATTTTAACTTTTTTTAAAAAAACAAAACTGTGAAATGGAGAATATTTAAAACCTCATGCATTTAATAGTAATTCTGTCATTGCTGTATATGCTGGAACATAGTGTTTTCAATGTTCTAAAGCAACTTAAATTTCTATCAGACCTTAAAAAGATGAACATATTGATGCCTTAATTGCTAGCACAAAATATATAGATAATACTGTATCTTTCACAAGAATCATGTTCTGCTGATAGAAATGTTGTGATAGAGCTGAAACTTTTTCCCTCAGGATACAACTACTATATCCTTCTGTTGCTAAAATGGATATCTCATATTCTCACGTATCATGAAATCTAAAATCTTCTAGCTTAGGCATCTGCTCCCTGGCCACCAGAAACATTATTTCATTGTAATAATTTGTCACTGATAAACATAATCAACAACCATGGAAACAATGTGCACAGTATATGCAAGTTTATGTAACTTCTTTCTTGGACCATTTTCCTTGTAAGCAGGGGATGGAAATGACAGCCAGGTCTCCCACTGGTGTTCTTTCTGCTATCCAAGAAAGCTGTTTCAGTACTGACTAGTTTACTCATAGTTTTTTACAAACAACTGTGACTTACCTTTTCCTGGATGATTTTTGGATGTTCCCATCCATTGCCAAAGATTTCTCAGCCAGAGTTTGCGTGAATAAATAGCTGATTCAGCATAACAGGCTGAAAGCCACCAGCTGGGACTAAATGATGGTGGGGATATAAGCAAATCAGCTAGAAACTGCCTAGACACTCTGGTAGTAACAACTATGTGAATCCAGTGGATCTGCTTTCAGATGCCTTAGCTCTTATCTGTTATACCCACCCTTGACCCTCTTCACACTCAATGTGAATGAGAACAGCTGGCTCGGAGGTTTTTGGAAATGTTGAGCTAATATTTTGCTTTCTTAAGTCTGTGGCTGCTGGATTTCACCTGCCACGCTGAGAAATTTGTAGTTAAATGGACATTTTTTTCTCCACTACTTTTTCCCATTTCTTTGAAGAGGAACAGTCATGAGAGCTTCAGCTTTGTGAACTATCTCCACACTCTCAGCTGGAAATGCTTCTTGATTTTTTGGTAGCGTTTGAAGAACTTGGGCTGGGTTAAGACTGTGTGAGGCCTTGTATTTTCTGTCGTTTATGCCCATGGAAGCTAAGTCAAAATCACTTGGAATAAGGAATGGCTTTAGATGGGTTCTTGGATTTTCCTGTAAATTTGCCTTGGAACCAAAACTGGCATTTTCTAGTTAGAGGAAACTGATTATTATTTTTAGGCTTTAAATTCTGTAGCATTTTTTTCAAGTGCTTTCTAATTTAAATAGTCTTTCAATATTGAAGTAATAAAGAAAATTATGCAAACATAAATATTCAATGTAAAAAAGATTGAAAAAAAAAATTCAGTTTAATCATCCCTGAGATAATGAATACTGAATCTGCTTAATGGGATTTTCTGCTGTCCAAGAATTTGAAAATGTTATAAACACCAATCTGGTTCCATAATAGTGGATATTAATCGTGGATCCTTTGGATGCTCAGGAGTATCCACAGCTTTCCCCCTGCTACTCTGAAATAGGTCCTGCTGTGGCTGCTAGCCTTGCAGTGTTTTCATTACTCTAAGGTTCCACTTCTGATGAAGATAACTAGTGTTTCAGCAACTGAGTTGAGCATTTAAGTTATTCTCATTATTTGAGATATTTTGATTTTTTTAAAATTTTTTAAAATAATCTGTTTCTATTCTCCACCCTGTTTAGAGCAATACAACTATGGATAGGACCTTGTTTGCAGCAAAAAATTGTTCTTGCGAGCTGTTAGCATCTGTTAGAGGCATGAGGCCATTTCTGTGCCAATCAGCTTGCTGCTGTAAACTTGTGCCAATTCTGACCAAACCACAAAGGGACTATTAAACATTCTAAAAGGTTTCAGTAAATTCCTACATCCCTCTTTACCATACTCCCAGCTTCCCAGGTTCTAAATGTTAAAAGGCAGCCACAGATCAGATCCAGTAGCTCTAAAGTACTTTGGCAGTCCTCTTGGAGCAGATGTAGAGCTTAGGGAAGAGAGAGTACAGTTGCAAACTTGCACAAACAAAAATGTTCTTGCTTTTGACTTCCAGCAAAACTTAGAACACTTCCCCCTCTCTCCTCACTCACACGTCCCCCACTTTGTTAAAGCTCTGCATTTGGGAGTATTACAGATTTTCCTGTCTGAACTAAAAAAATAGAAATCTGTCTGTGCCTGCACCCAGATCTGGGACCAGGCAGACTTTGACTCTTGGCTGACAGAAATACAAGTCCCAGTGTCTGGAAAATCCAGATCTAAATACAGCCCTAAAGATCTATCAGTGCAGGATCCATAGTATTGGAGTGCTATGGGAGGAGGGAGAAAAATGTCATTCCATAGCTGTTAAAAAGGAATGGAAAGTGCTGTAGAAGGAATTTAAAAAAACCTCAGACAATACTCTTACTAAGGTATTTCCTGAACCTATGCTGAAACAAAATAGCTTAAAGCTTAGTCTGTTGGCCTTCTTGTGCTGGCAGGACTGTGAAGACAACAAAGTAAATCCATATGCTTAGAATCTGTAAGGAACAAGCAGAGCTACAAAACCCCACGTGTCCACTTTCACTCATCCACTCACTGACTTGGTATCTTCCTGGTGTTTGACTTTTGATTTTAGTAAGAGCGTGGTGCCTCTTACTGTCCTTGATACAGAGCAAGAGGATCCACTGGTGTGCTTGGATTTGCATTGCCCATTGTGGCAGGCCCGCCCCCTCTGCATGCAGGCTTAACTCTGGTTAGTGCTGGCCTTACACCCTGTAAATGCCTATCTTGAGCTGCAGTTCCGTGGTTATGGCACGTTTTGCTTGGGCAGTCTATTTAGCAAATTGTGTACTCAAATGATTATGTTAGACTGAGTGGTTGACATCTAGTACACAAATAATTATGACACTAAACTTACTATGTATGAGCTGCAGCCATAGCTGATTCCAGTGACAGATGGAAAACTCCACTGAACCTTTTATTGGCCATATGCCATTTCTGAGTGTTGGCCAACAAGAAGATTTGTTGCTAATATATAATGATTTAAACAGTAAAAAGAGCAGCTGCACTTTGATTTTTGGTGCCTTTACTACAGGTTTTCCTGGAGCTTTTGAATATCTACTGCTGCTTTCTAATGCAAAGCTGTCACTTCTATTCTGTGAGAATAGACTTTATCTTCCCAGCGCTATCTGTGGTAGAATTTTATATTTTGATACTTGTAACTAAAGCTCTCTCCTGCCTTTTATTGCATTATTAAGTTGACAGCACAAAAATCTCCTGCAACATGGAACTGGAAATGGCTTGTAAGAAACTGGCTGTGTTGAGTGGTACTGCAACAGAGTTTTTTCCAGGCTGTCAGTAAGCCTTTTGTTTTATGGCCTGTTTGAGGACTGGAGAGCAGCATTCCTCCAGCTGTTCAGAGAAGACAACTTTCAAAGCATAGTTCACTGAGAGGAACTGCATGTCCTGTTCACCATATCACTGATCCAGCACTTGCAAATGTGTGTGTGCTAAGAGAATCTCTTATCCAAGTGTTTGTGGTTGAGTGCAAACTGTTGGAAATAAAGCACTTTACATTCCTTATGTTGTGAAATTCCCTAATGCCCGTTAGTGTCACCGGCTACATCACCTGCCCTCTTTGTAAGATTTGTTGGCTTCCATATGTGATAGTTTAAAAACTAGTTAAATGAGGTAGTATCATGTGCTATAAGGAAATATATACCGACTTACACCTTGAGAGTTTAAAGGCTACAGCTATTTTTCAGATAACTTATGTCCACATATATTATCCAAAACTGAGGGAGAAGAGGGTAATTGTAAAAGCTGTTGGGAAGATTGGTGAAGGTTGTTTCTCCCCTCCCCAAGTTGTCATTATGTACTTCCCATTGATGTTTATAGGCAGTTGTGTGTGCAGTCAGGAAAGAATCAGATAAGAGAAAATGATTATGGAAGCAATAAAGCTCTACAGTTTACTTTTCCCCTCAATAAATTGGTTCTTACTTCGTATAAAAAATGAACTTATTTTTCTGTCTGACAAGTGTACTGTGGGTAGTGTTTAGCCATGGTTAGCAACATTTCCTTGTGATGTTATTTCATAGCAAGACCAGTGATTTACAAGTTCAAGATAAGAATCATTGGCACCATCACTGCAGTGTTTGAAGCAATTAAAAATGTGATGGTTCTTGAGGTGACACATACAAAAATGAAAACTCTTCACTGGAAAGCAGGACTTGCTGGTGTCAGCTGGTGATTAGTATTTGTTGTCTTAAAAGCCCAAGGTTAGTGCAATCTTGTCTGGTTGAATGCAGCAAGCTCCGTGTGATGGGCACGACATGCTTGGCTGAGTGCTGTGGCTGCAATTTCTGTTCAGCTGGTACTTACGCAGAATGAGCCTGTTAAGATCTTCAGCCAGATCTGGTTGAGCAGTCATGCCACGCATGTCTTTAAAATCCAGGGCTGTGAGTAGAGACTTCCAAAGGTAAAGCAACAGAGTATGGTGAATGTTTCTGTAACTGTTATTAGTGTACTTGGATTTTCATTAGATGGGAATAGTTTTCTGTATTGAATATCTGTGATGACCTGGAGGGCGATGAAAATAATTCCTTCTGCTCTCTGTGGCTGTTCTAGATCCACTGTGATTTCTAGGGTTTGTGCTATTAGTGGCCTTCACTTGGCAGTTGAATGGTGGGAAGTGGGTCTCTGAAGCAGTGCTGGGTGGTAGCCACTTGGTGTTTGCTCCAGGCACGTGGATTATTGTATTCACTCCTGAGCAGATTGGTTTTCCCCTTGCTTTTCAGTCGCTCACCCCACCGTTTCCTTGTGTCTTTTGTTGCACAAGTGCTGCACGGCTCTGTGCTGTGTGTCTGTCTGCAGGGGGATACCTCACAGCTGTCTGGAGACAGCGACCCTGCGAAGCACAGAGAGCAGTGTGATAGACAAATGCACATTGCTGCCTCTGCTGGTGCTGGCAGGATGTGTTTAGCAAGTTCCTCCCGTATCTATAGCCTTTAAAACAAGGACAGTGTCAATGTTATGTGTAGGAGTAAAAAAACCCAAACTTTGTAAAGAATCAATGCTACTTGAGAAGGCATTTTCTTGATTATGCTGTACATGGCAAACAAAAGAGGAGCAAATGAGCAAGTGTTTTCTCATAGCTGAGACAGGAGATGGCATCTGTTGCAGTCCACGTGGATTTATTAATGGAGTGACCTTGTCTCCCTAGGGCTTGCTTCTGTCACATGTTGCCTCATTCTCTGTTCCCTGTTGGAGTATGTGCAAATATGGTGTGCAAATGATATTTAATTATTGTTAACAATTCTGAGGAAAAACTTATGTTCTTAGTTCCATACTGGTGTTGATGACAGATGTATCTATACAGATACAGGCAAAAAAATATTATTAGATCATTCATACATTTGAGTATCTTACTTTGATTTTCTCTTGTTGCACTGAATATGATATATAATTAAAATACTGAATGAGAGAAATTTTTACAAACCAAATCCTGGTGACCTTTTAGTTCCCAATCTCAAAGCTGTCAAGAAAAATCCAGATGCTTTGGAGTCATATCCAAATGCAGACAAATCTCAGGTGAAAGAGGAGTGGATATTAATCAGCAGCTGTAATTACAATTACAAATCAACATTTGTAATTGTTTTGCCTCTAACTGAAGTGATAGGTCCTGTGTGTTTGCACCTGATTTTGTATCAAGTTCCAAGGAATCTACTCTGGTAATAAAATACTTAAGTTGCTAGGTCATTGTGGATCTACCAATTTACCTATGTGTGTAAATGATGCTACCATAATACTGTGAGATGGAAACAGTCATGGCCAGAAACTCTTAAATATTTTGTTCTCAGGAAATTGTCTTGTTTGAGCAGACTGTAAGGCTGTGCATGTGCAACAGGTGATGTTTTTCTGAGGTTTCTGTCTGCTTCAGGTATATCTCTACCATTACATACCGAAATATGTAGTGAGGACATTTGGCAAATTTAAGAGCTCTCAGAAAACAAATGTTCATCACAACTAATATTCTTCTCCTGCTGGTGACTACACCTCAGGATATCAAAAGGAATGGCAAAAATGAAAGCAAAACAGCATTTATTTGGCCACTGGTGTGAAGCATCAATGTGAAATAAATTAGAACTCGTGCCTGCTTAAGACTTTTCTTTATATTTTTGATTTGTACAACTTTATTATCTTCTTCCTCTGTTGACCTTGAAAGTGCTGGTTATTTATTAGCATAATATGATTTCATTCCTTTCTGCAGGGTTTAAGATGAAAATTGAAGCCTTGCAATAATTTGACTAAAAGCTGCTAGAGCATTCAGCCAGCTGTCAAAATTTTAAGAGAAACCATATTAAGCAAAACCAAGCTGTAGCTGTCTGACTGATATGTAAACAGTCAGCATACCTACCTGGGCAGGAGGCACTTTGCCTGGCTTAATTTGCTGGCTACAGGTATGAAATATTAACAAAATGCAATTTGGCGACAGTTTACATGCTGTGGGCCATGGACTCTTCTCAGTCCACATGTGCAGCTTGTATTATAGCCAAATTAGATGCATTTATAATTAATTTTCTCCCTCCCTCCCTCCCTGTCTCTCACACATATTCTGTACTGTACAATCTGTATTTTTGACTTAGATGGACCTGGGCTTTGTTAATTACATGTCCAGGAAAGCATTGCTTGCTATCATCTCATTGATTCCTCATTGATATAAGTGGCAAGGAACTGACTAAAAACTTGTGGCAGAAATAACAGCAGCACTCCTACCTAAAATGTGACTGTAGTTTGTTTAAATGGTGGGTTTTACCATTTGAAAAAAAAATTTGGATATGGGTGACTAAGTGTTGCTAATTCCTATTTGGCCAGTGCAGTGGATACCTGCCAAAACTTCCTTACCCTTTCTTGGTCCTAAAGGTAATTAATTTTTTAATGCAAAAGCAGTCATTAGTATTGGTAAGTAACTATTTTTCTTTATTTTTTCTTTATTTTTTCTTTATTTGTTTTCTCTTGTAATAAAAGTTGTAATGACTGTTGATATCTTTAAACCTATCAAAACCATTATATTCTCAGAATCTTGCTTTGAAAGTATGTGCAGCCTTGGTGAGTTGCATAGTACAGAACTATCTTGTTTGGTTTCTGTTGCCTGTGGAGTGTGAATTGATATTTACAGTAGACATAAGGACAAGTTTCTTCTTTTGTAAGATTGCACATAAGGCCAAAGTGGTACCAGTGCACTTGGTTACCTACATGGTAGCTGTGGATGTTTGAGGAAACAGTCTCTTAAAAAGTTTCACCTGAGTCTGAAAAACCTTGAATTGCTTTGTGGTCAGAGAGACTTGGATGTCCAAGTGTTAGAACAAAGGGTTGGAAGAGTGAATTCCACCTTAAGGCATCTCTAGTCCCTGCCACATCAGGTGCTGCCCTTGTGCTGTGCGGTTGTAGAGAAACAACCACTATCATGGTAAGTCACTCGGGAGGTGCTGTGCTGCTTCAGATATTTGCAAGGTTATTTAGCACTTTGGGTACCTAAAGAAAGCACAGCTTTTGCATTGGAGACAAATTACGGTCCTTTCTGCACAATACTCAAAGAATGCTTCCAGAAATGAACACTGAAATATGGCACTGACAAAATTCTGCCTGCTCAGAAGCTTGTTGATTTAACAGTAACCTCAATCACCATCCAGTGTGCACTGTGTGATCCCTTGGATTCTCCTACCTGGCAGGATTTGAGATGCCCAAGAATCCTTCCAGCTTTGGACCTTGTGAAAGCAGGGTTCTGGCTGATTTCTATACTTCAGTCACTCATAAAAAAGTGGACCTGGCAGGGAAATTAGAAGGATGGTGACAAATGCATGTATTTATGTGTGATTGAAACAGTATCCATATTCTGGAAGTCCTCTAACTAGAAGGCTAGGATTGGGTGAGTTCTGTAATTCCCCTCCTGCAGCAGTGCATTTGCCCTCCAACAGCAGTCTGCTAACAGGGTGCAGTAGGCTGCATCTTAAACTAGTACAGCTGAAAGCATTGCAGCTGATTGAAGGTGAGGTTGTGCAGTGTTATTTTTCAAGCCTGGCACCTTTGACAAGAGAGAGAGTTTCATAATTCAACTCAGTTTTTCAAGGCAAAGTCTTCTTACCCATGGGCTGTGTGTGGTCTACCAGGGTAATTAATCTGGCCGGCTTCCCGGGATAATTTGGGAGAGGCCTGCAGGCAAAAGAAGTGGCTCTTTCAGCTGGATTAGCCTGCTCCTAACTACCTCTGTTCTGCTCTCCTTCCCCTTGTCATGGTACTGTGTGTGAGCAGGGTATTTGTTTGTGATGGGGCCCTGCATGTCATGAGAGCCATGTTATAGCTGTGAAAAACTGGATGGGTTAGTTGGGAGCCTTCTGATCCTCTGACCGCTTGCAAGCAATGGGGCTTAAACAGGATATGCATCAGTTCACCAAAATTGCAAAAAAATAGTGAAAATGTAACTGAGGTAAATGTATTTTGTCTACCAGTGAAGAGTAGGAAATTTATTCAGATGAGTGAACTTACCTGTAATGGATGTGTGTTTTCTCTAACAGCAGCACATCTGCTCAGACATGCAGGAACACCTTTCATGTATAGGCAGAATCTAAGCCTGACCCAGTGCTGTCTTCCCACGGTAACTGTTGGTATTTCCCTAGGTGTGCCAGTTCTCAAAGAATAGTTTTACTTTATTTATCCCCTTAATTTTCTAGACTTTGTAGGTAATGAAGGCTGTTCCCTGGGAAGGGTGTTAAGCTACTCTGCTTTCAGAAGATAGAATGAAGAAGTGGAGTAGAAGCAGTGTAGACGATGTATTCTTGTTGTAGCAGTGGGAGTCCAAGGAAAGTGTCTTCTCCCTTTTTCACTCTATTCCTTGTTATAATCAAGTATTCAGTGCAGTTTCTTCATGTGTTCAGATGAGAGTGCAGGTTCTTTGATAATGCTGAGACTTCATACTTCCCCAGGTATATATTCCCTTCTGCAAATTCATAGTAATGACAATAAACCCTTAAGTTGGACAAAACAAACTCGGGGAAAGGAATTATGCTTAGTCCATCAATAGTGAGGGAAATGTGCAACTAAGGAAAAAGTCACAATTAATCAGAGATGTGGTCTTAAATGACCTGTTGCTAACTGTCATGAAGTTCTCCTCTCTCTTTCTAAATTGTCTGAAGTGGAGCTAAAAGCTATGTACTTAGAAGATTGTGTCAGAAATCAGTAACGTTAGTTGGCTTAACCCATACAGTTCCACCCTGCTCCTGCACCCCATACTTGGACAAAATGATTCCTGCTCCCTGTTTCAGCCCCTACCAGGGTCTTAGGGACAGTTTGCAGTCAGCACCTGCTCTGTTCTCTCGAGAGGCTGTGACCCTAAAGCTGACAGGTTCCTCTCAGAGGATTCTGTGTGGTGCAGACCCCTTGTATATGGATCTGTACTGTGTATTCCTGAACAAAGACTGTCCCACCCTGTGTCATGAAATCTCCCCCAGTTCCTCTGGTACTGTCACCAGCTTGTCAGCTGCTTGTTATGGACCATTCAACTCACGCAACCCTAGTTCATTACTTACTCAGAATTAAAGTGGTTATAATTTGATCAAGTTCCCTTCATGAGTATGTTAATACTTTACTTTTGATTGAGAGTGTTTGCAGAGTGGCTGTATTTACTGATTTGATATTGAAAGGTAATTCAGGTTAATATTCTTCAGCAGGTGGTGTTCTTTCCTTCCTGCCCTGTATACTTGGTCAGGATTTTAAATCTTGCAGTATGGGAAAAGCCTGAAACCATGAACTGCAGCTTGGGATAGCAAAAGCAAAAAAGGCTTAAGAGAGTAGTGAGAAAATGATTCTGCTAACCCCATATTCACCTCCCAATATTGGATGAATTGCACGTCTGTAGACCCATCTGGCACTGCAGGGGAATAATATCCTTTATGACAAAGGCATTTTACTTAAACTTTTCTTCCTGCTCTGGTCCAGAAGGGGGAAATTGATTTAGCCTGTGATGTTAGAAACCAAAATCAAGAAGTGTTGAGACAGAGGGCAAGCTGCACTGTGACACCTTCTGTGCATTTAGACTAGAAACTGGATCCTTTCCCTATTGCAGTGATCTCCCCTTCTCATCTGCTGCTCCTTTCTTATCCAGACACATGCGGAGTCACAAGTACTGTGCTGACAGCACTGCAACTGTTCTCCTGGAATCAAAGGACTCCTCATATGAGCTCGTCTGCTCTGGCTGTAAATGTCAGCCTGCAGAAGACAAAGCCTTGGACTTTTTTCATCCCAAAAGGAAGCCTTTAGAAGAAAAATATTTTTGCTGGGAGTGTTTGGGAGCAGTATCCCAAGGCAAAATATTTTTTTCTTCTGCTGATGCCAATCTGACTAACTTTTGCAACTGGAAGCAGAATCTATGAAGCTGGTATTTCTGAATGAAAGGTCAAGGACTTTTGTGAAGTTTAGTTTAGTTCCTTTGGCTCACATGGGGAGGTGGGACACAGTAAATAGATTGTGTGTGTGTCTGATCTGTAAAGTGATAACAACTGATACATAAAGTACCAGAGGCTCTAGCCCATTCATAAGTAGAAGATTAGGGTTTAAAAATACTAGGTTTTTGAGGTTCTATTTGAAGGTTATTTCTTTGAGAGACACCCTCATGTAACTGCATTTGTGAATACTGTGTAACTCCCTGGCCAGCAACTCTTCTATCCCTCTGATGCAGTGGTTGGAAGCTTCCTGGGTGGCAGGAGGGCTGCACAGCCAACAATCATGTCTGGATTGAACTTTTAGATGGAGAGTCTTGTTTCAATTTCATTTTGATCATTTGGGTTTATGTAGTTCAAGTAATCTCTTCAGTAACCAACAGCTTCAGTGTTCATGACTGTAGTGCATCAGCCTTTCTTTCTGGGGGGCAGAAGGCCTGCCAATACTCTATAGAATCTAGTTTTTGGGAGCAAGTACTTCATGAACCAGACTATCTTGCCAAATTACATTGATTAGGGACACTGGTTTTGAAAAAGATGAGAATTTCTGGTGAGGTCACTCCTACTTTACTGTTTGGTAATAGATAAAAAGTTACTTTTTTCATTTCCCCCCCCCCCTCCATTTTTTATTTTTTCTCTAAATTGAAAGCAGCTTTTCATTTTTAAAGCTCTTTTTATGCATGTACAGCATATAACCAAAGTGAAAACCAGACATTTATTTTGAGTTGTAATAATTTTATGGGAAGTTGTTGCATAAATTTCCATGCAGACTTGGCAGAAAGCTGGAGTTGAAAGCTCAGAAGCTTTCATGGAACCAAACCTCTGTACTTCACACACCTTTCATGCCTGTCCCTGCAGTGTTTCCTCTTAGATGACTGAAGTACACTGCAGTGAGGATACATGTGCAGAGCAGCAAAGGCTCCAGCCTGGTGTGATGTCTGGTCCTCTCCATGCGCACCTGTGTTTTCATTGGTGTGATGCTGAAATTTGGCAGTGATGATTAACTGACAATATGATTCTGTTGCTTGTTGATGACTGTCAAATCTTGTAGCTGTCATGCTCAGAATATGAAGTATTCAGTGATTATTTTAAACAACTGTATGAAAGGAAGTTTGAGAAATCCCTAACTGTTATGATATAGGCCCATTCAAATCATCTGTCAGAGCAGTGCTACAAATGTACCACAGGAGAACTCACCTAAAAGAGGAACTGAACTTGGTGTTTCATACTAGTGAAGTCTGCAGTTTTCTCTCTTAAAGCTTGGACTTAGCTTGTGAAAGTTGTTTCACATTGTATGCAAATCGAACTCATTCCATGACTTTTATGGGAACTGCATTGATAGGTAACTCTTCATACTTGTATTTCTCTTTTTCTTTTTCTTTTTTTTTTTTTAATGTCTGAAGAAGAAATCTCATGGTTTTTTTCTTTGTTGTTGTAGCTTTTCCTAAAATTGTGGGGGAACAAAACACACACAAAAGCAAATGTGATCCTTCATGCCTGCTATCACAAATACTCACTTGAAAAATCATAATGGTAAGATGAAGATTGGTACATTTATTTGGAGAATCAGCTTGCTAGCAGGACAATATTATGTGGGACCTCCTCCGTGTCAAGGCTGGTATTTCACATGCAATTGCACATTTATAATCTCTGGGGGATTAAAAGAAGTACACTTGCAAGGCCAAGATGCCTATTAATAAGCTATCAGGCTGGAAAGCCTCCATTAGATTAATATGAGCCTGGTCAATTTTTCAAAACATACATTTTAAAAAGAGCAATGCTTCGTACTTTGTTTTCAACCATTTATTAAAGGATCCTTTCAGATACAAATGACATACTGAAACAGAATTTGTAAGTCATTTAATTCAGGATTTTTTTACTAATTGTAGGAATGATTAAGACTGGTTCTCAAACATTTTTCACTTCCTTCCTTTCTCCTTACCCTGTTTTCCTTATTTGGGTCTTGTAATCTCAGTGGTAGGTGCCCAGTGGATCCACTGTTGCAGCACCCTAGGAGATGGTGGCAAGGCAGAGGTTGCTGTGGTCAATAGGACTGGCTGGGAGAGCAGGTGCCGTGCAGCAGAATGTTGTTACACACTTCCGATTCCCTGTTTCTGTGGGGTCTTACCTGAGCCTCTCAATCACTGCCCTAATTTTGCGGTTTTTCTTTAACCTAGGGCTAAGGAGCCGGGCCGGCTGGTGGGGCAGGCAGCCCTTGTGTCGCATGAGGTCAGTAGGAACTGCAGTGCCACTGAGCCGGGCGGTACAAGAGTGGACAAAGCAGTAAAGGGGCTTGGGACGGTGTCTTCCCCTGTCGATGCTCTCTGTATTTCCTGCTGCCGTTTGCGTTTGCGGCTGCTTCCTCTCTCTCTCGGCTCTGCTGCCTCCCTCCCTCCAGAGCCCGGCCTGCTGCTGCTGTTCCAGCGCGGTGATTTGTGCCGGGCGGGGGAGCGGCCCCGGACCCAGCAGGGCTCTCCTCCACTGCACCTTCCACCGCCGAGCACATGGAAAAGAACCCAACAGTGGCAAATGATGTCTGCTGCAAGACAGCCTTCGCTTTAACCATTGCCCTTATTTTGGCATTATTGGATTAGGGAAAAAAACTGTCACAGTATTGGAATAGGGCATTAAGGGCGTGAAAAGTGGAAAATTATGCTTCAGGTGACACTGACAAAGGGCATTCAGAGCCTTAACACAACTTTTAGTTTGGTTGGCGAGTTGCTGGTTCTTTGTAGTCTTTTTGGCCTGTAAAAGTGCTACAGAGATTAAACTCTATCACACTTTTTTCCTCACACTGTTCACCAATTAATATAAACACTTACAGATGAACCAGAAGCATTGCTTTGCCTAAGAAAATTGGCAACATAAGAAGTTTTAATGAAATTTTCGTTACATGTCTAGAATAGCAATAAGCAGCAGAATTTCATCCTGTTTTAATGGTTTGGATATGGCTGCCTGGAAATTCTAACCCCTGAGAAAATCTCACTTGCTAAATGTGTTTTCATTTGGTGTCAGACCCCTCTTCTCTCCAACTCTCTCCCCTCAGCTATAAGGTTTTTTCAGTGAATGGAAAGTAATTTTTGAGATGTTCAGTATTTTCGCTTTAGGAATGTAAAATCATAAATATAATCTTAACAGTTTGGTACAACTGAAAATTATACCACTGGAAAAAAACCAGTAAAAATTTATTGCTTCAGTACTCAGCAAGGGAGTCAAGTCATTGAACTATTCTTGCAAAATATTTAGACTTCTGATAAAACTACATTTCCCACAGAGAATGTAGTTCTGGCTGTGGCTTTCTAAGATTGGTGCTAGCCAACAGCAATCCTATTAACTTTGCTTAAGATCTGGGGTCGAGTTCAAAGCAAAAGCTTCAATGTGTTTACATGTTTTCTCATTTCTGAGAATGCTATTTTATGCAACTTCAGGGACCTTATCAGCAAGAAAGAATAGAGAAACTGAAGCAAACTTGTGCTGCTGACTGTAGGGATATATAAAACAGTGACAAGAACAAAATTACACATTGATAGTATTGGCAAGTGGGATTTTTAATTGTTGTAGTAGCCAAAATTCATGGTTTTATGCATCATGATAATTGAAACCAGTTATTAATTTGGCACTCAGAGTGATAAGGAGAAAGTCAATTGATCTCTAACAGAAAAATCCCCAGTCTTGGAGGTCAGTTGGTTGGTAGTATTTTTTTATCCCTGATGTAGGTCACAGATTCTGTTCCATTAATTCTGTAAGCTTAAATTTTATTGCTAGCATATTTTTATGCCTTCATTATCTTTTAATTTGAAGACTTGAAGCAATATTTTACTGTCTATAAATGAGTGTTTGTTTCAAAAATGCCCTGATGTAAAATGCTGAGAGGGTTAGCTTTGGCTTTTTTCTTTACCTACTGTATACTTTTTCTGACATGTTAGATTAACTTTCAGCCGCAGGCCAATCTGTCAAAGAAACAGGGAATGTCTCCTGCTATGACAGATTTGCCAGAGGCTGAGGTTTGAAACAAGCTGGGTATTGCTTCTTACACAAAAGTAATTTCTCCCAACTGAAGAGAGCTATCACTGAATCAGCTGAACAGAGCCTCTGACTTGCATTACTAGGTTCTGATCAGAAAATCTGCAACAGGCATTTTTTCTAATAAACTTATATGGCACAAAGGAGCTCTGTCAGTATGACTGCAGGAGAACTTTCAGCAATATAAGGTCAAAATAATTTCCTCAAGGATATCAGGAATCCAATATATATTTTAAAAACTTTCCCTGGTTGACTTCAGTATTGTTATCATGTTGGATGAATATACTTCTGCTGAGATAGACCCATAGGTCAGGTTTTAGCCAAGAGACAGGACCTGCACTATCATCCTGACATCTGCTCCAAAAATAACCACCCACTCCTCAAACCTGACTCAGTTTAGGGTATGAGCTGAACAAAACTGAGCTCTCTTGCACCTCACTTGTCCTGCTTTGGCGCTGAGGTGCTTAAAGCTGCTGTTCATCCTGGATGTCCCCTTGCAGCAGAGCTTCTTCCAAGGCGGTGTTGATAGCCAGTTCTCAGAGCAGGGCCAGGTGAGTAGCAAAGCCTGGGATCTCTGCAGAAGTGGCTAAACAGGAGTGTCTGTCGCAGGTGGCCCCTGAGAAGGGATCTGGGCCATTGCAGAGCAGCCACGCAGCTCGTGGGCTGCAAGGAGCCCGTGCTCCGTTCTGTCCATGCTCCTCTGGGGACAGACTGCCATCTTCCTTCAGGACTGACTGGCAGAAGGGGTGTGAATAACACAGGGAGCATTATGGGAGAAAAGAGAGGATTAGGCTGGGATTCCTCACTGCTTCTTTTGCTTCTGTGATACGAGCATTCAGTGCTGTGAGCAGTGCACTCTGCAAGCTGGGGAAGTGGTGTAAGGCTTTTGTTTTACCAGACTGCAGTACCCCTCACACACAAGTCAGACTCTAGGATAAGATTTGGGGTTAATGAAGGAATTAGTACATATTCTCCTCAGGCAGGTGTCATAAAATAGAACTGACTTAACCCATTAAATAGACCCCTTATGGCACTGCAATAGCTGAAGCTATGCCCATTTCCATAGACTAATTTAGGTAATTACAGCTGTATTACCTTATGCCAGCCAAGGATCTGACCCAGTTAAATTGGAATAACAAACCATGTCAATTTTAAGACTTTCTCCAGGAATACGTCTGCCTTATTGCTTATTACTGATCACAAAGTTCATAAGCTGCTGGTTATAATTTAATTTCCCTCTTATGAAATGGAATCCCTGTTTGGATTTACTTAAATACTTATTTATATATTTTAAATGTTGTGAACAGTAAATAGATGTGATATCAGTTTATATTATCGTCATTCCCAGAGGCTGTAGTTTCCTCTTACAGCTGCATGAAAACACAACATAGTTCAGAGGGCTGTGGCAAGGTGGGAAGTCTAGCTCAATACTGTTTCTTTACTGAAGTCCAGGTAGATTTCCTGAGTGCATTTTAAGAAGGAAACACTGTTCTTCTGTTGCAATGTTGTGAGCTTGTGAGGAATAACAAAGCTTAGAAACTTGCAGGTTTAAGGGTTCAAGAAATGCAAAAGAAAAAAAGTTTTCATGTGTACTTGAAGTTGCAGAAAATGAGCTGTCATGAGGGCTGGGGATCTCCTGCTGCATCTGTTTGGTTTGAGGTATAGGTGTGCCTTACTGCAGCTAAAACCTGACCCCACTGTGGATCCATACATGCCTGCAGTCAGAGCTGAGCAGTACAAGCCCTTTTGCTGACACACGCATCAACCTGGAAATTGTACCCTATGTCACAGCTTCTTACTGATAAAAAATCAGCAGACAACTGGCAGGAAAAATAAGAACAAGACTACCTGAATTAAATGTACAGATTAAATCCTTAATGCAATTTCCATACTGTGAAAATGTCTCCAGCCTTGCCAAACTTCAAGCTTGGTAGTTCTCACAACCCCCCTTGTGGCATTGCCCCAGCTCTCTGCAGTTTTAATGACTGCATGCAGAGGAGTGTTTCTAGTTACCTTTATGTTTATGCTGCCATCAGAACAGGAGAGGTGCAGCTAAACCATTAATACTGTGACTCTACCCTATCTGTTCTCCTACAGACTGTCTGCAATCAGCCTTTTAATAGCCACCATCAGAATTATGCAACAGATAGGCTATACTGACATAGTTTAGTCTAAACTCTTTGTGGTTACTTCTGCTTTATAAATAATTAATTGTTAATGACAAATACTGATCGCTGTTGGTTGAACAGGGCACTTGATACCTTCTTGTGGACTGGAAAGCACCTTAATCATCTGTAGACAGTCAGTGTAGCTGCAACACGTGCGGATTCCAGCACACAGTAGTGGTGCCACAGTGATTTTTGTTCTTCTGAATTGTGTCTAGGAGCAAAGTCTTAGCTCTTCAAACAGGCTGAGAGGACAGGATTGAAAAACCTAATAAACAGACATGATGGTGTGGGCTTTTATGCTTTTTGTGGCCATTACTCTCACTGGTGTGCTGTGGAGTGTTAGGAGACTAAATTGCACTTTGGAAAAACAAAAGAACAAAGTAAATGATGTGCTGTGATACCCTTGGCTGAGCTTTTTAATAGGGTTTGTTTGCTTACTTGCTAATTTACAAGGTCTGCTAATTTGCAATTGGCCTCCCAGTCCTTACACTTGGAATTAGTGCAGTCCTATTGTATCAGAGGGACAAGCAAATCAAAAAGAGAAGCATCCCGTGCTGGGGAAGATACAGCAACATGGCTTGAATTTCTGGCAATTTTTGGTGTGGTACTTATAACTATTTCATTTTTGTTTAGTTCTTAGTTCATTCCCTTGCATGTAAATAACTGTCTAAAAATGAAGAGTCTCTCCTAGTCCTTAATGAAGGTGATCTCTTGTTATTGTTTCTTTGAATGCCTCCGTTGTGGGCCTTCTATCATTTTTATGATGGTGTAAGTAATGTGTCAGCTATGTAGCATCTGTACAACGTTTGCTGAAAATTAAGCTGGTTTAGAGGATTATATTTCAAGTCTGTCATAGCAATTTCAGCAGTGATGTTCTTTTATTTTAAGCAAATTATTCTCAAGTTCTTATGTGTTCAGTTGGTTGTTTTTGTTTTTTTTTTTTTTGAGAAAGAAGAGATGGGGAATACATTCAGTTCGAAACTCAGTAAAATGAATATCATATGAAACCTATCTGGGTTTTAAAAAAGCACTAGTGGATAACAAACCATATGTCCTATCATCAAGCCATTCCTACTTGATGCTTTGCATCAAAGGGTGATCTTTTGTTAGAAACAGTGATAAGAGCTCTCAGAAATTTCCAGCACTTCCTAGTTTTCCACTGACTTTCTGAAAAGGTTGTCATAATCTTAAAAGTTATGAAAGTGATGTTTTAAAGCAAGACATTAAGTAAACATTCTTAATGATATTTTACTGCTTTATACATAAAGATCTCCAAAGTTTCAATCCACAGATGCATACTGAATAAACTAGATACACCCATATATGTAAGAAATCAGTCCTCTATTCTGGAAGTCAAGGTAGTATTTGCTGGTTTTTTCTCTGAAGAACAGGTGAAGTGAAGGGATTTGTGAAGTGATTCTCTGGACTGGGTTTAATCGCTTTCTGAGAAAGAAAATCAGCAAAATCAGATGTTGTTCTTGTATTGAAATTATTGCTACCAATAATATTCTATTTCTTAGTGCACTTTTTTTTTTTTCTGTCCAGAACCCTCTAATTATGGCAAGTTTTGCTTCTGAGGCTGGTGACAGAGAAGGTTATTCAGTGTTTTTAGCCAATTCCCCTTTCCATCTGTTACACGATCCTCTGTTCCTATAGATGCCAGATAAAGATTTCTTCCTTATTTTCTGGTTTATTTTGTTCTTTTATTCTGTAATATACAAATGCATAGTTTCATATTTAAAATTCCTACTATGATATAAATCAATTTGAAT
Organism: Prinia subflava; assembly: GCF_021018805.1. Taxonomy (NCBI): domain Eukaryota; kingdom Metazoa; phylum Chordata; class Aves; order Passeriformes; family Cisticolidae; genus Prinia; species Prinia subflava. Next base: position 10,683,179 of record NC_086261.1, read on the forward strand.
ATAGCAAACACTTTATTCAGAAACGCTTTATTTTCTTCTATTGTTCAGCTAAGAAAGAGGAAAGTAGGGTGAATTCCTCCTTCACATATTAAGATTAGCTGAAGAAAGTGGCAGACTCTCCCTTCTGCTCTAAGGTTGGTTATGGGCTGATTTGCACAAGTTTTTCTGGTCTGATTCTTGGTTTTATAGTAGATTCCCCTTTATTCATGCTTCATGGACTGAAGTAGGGTAAATTATACTGATACAGGTTATTTTGTACGAGTTTAACACTCTTGGGAATGGAAGGGGATGAGTTGTACTCGTTGTACCACAAAATGTATTTGGTTTAGTGGGAGTTCTCTGATTGTACTTAACGGAGAGGTTTTTCTGTTTGTGAATGAGGTAGGCAATTTCATTACTGCTATATGTCTTAGCCTCTTCTTATCTTAGCTTTATTATACAACCCCCATTATCACAGAACCAAAACGATCCATACTTACTAATGGACTGTTGTTACCTTTTGTCTGGAAGGCCACTATAAAGATGGAAAACAGGATCACTTGACTGATTAAAGGCCAAGTTTGGACCACCTAATAGCTGTGCCTAGTTTATGTATACTGAATTTAAATGAAGGAAATCAGTTGGTGATTAAAACTGTGGCTGAGGTTCTTCTCATGGTGTCCCAGGACTGCAGCTTGATCTGTTGAGATGACAAAGATTTTTCAATTTTATTAATTTATTGTAGGAAAAAACATCCATGTGGGCTATGCTAGTCAGAGGAGATGCTTCACAAGAGCCTGCCAGAAAAGATCAGGCATTCATGAAGCTTAAGGGGAAACTGGACTGGATCACAGTGAATGCTGCAAAGCTTTGGTTTCCTCACTGGAAGGGTAATCAAGGCAGCCCGGGCCATTAAGAAACAGAGATGTTCAGTTGAATGCAGATTTGTGAATTAAGCTGTTTTCTATATCACAGAATCATAGAATATTTCAGATTGAAAGGGACCACTGTGGGTCACCTGGTTCAACCTCCCTGCTCAAGCAGGATTGTTCTAAAGCACGTGGCACAGGATTGTATCCAGACAGTTCTAGAATACCTCCAATGAGGGAGACTCCACAAACTTTCAGAGCAATCTGTTGCAGTGCATGGTCACTGCACAGTAAAGAGTTCCTCTTATTCAGGTGGAACTTACTGTCCATCAATTTCTGCCCATTGCCTCTTATCCTATTGCTTGGCAGCACCAAAGAAGAGCTGATTCCGTCTCTTGACACTCTCCCTTCAGGTACTTGTATGAGTTAATGAGGTCTCATCTCAGTCATCTCTTCTCGAGGCTGAACAGGCCCAACTCTTTCAAGCTGTCCCAGTAAGAGAGATACTTCAGGCCCTTAAGTATCTTTGTTGCCCTCTGCTGGACCTGCTTCAGGAGCTCTGTGTCTCCTACACTGATGAGCCCAGAACTGGACACAGCACTCCAGACCTGGTTCCACTACAGCTCAGTAGTTAGAGATCACAGAATATTCTGAGTTGAAAGGACCTTATAAAGATCAGCAAGTCCAGTTTTTAAGTAAATGACCTCTAAGGGGATTGAATCCACAGCCTTGGTGTTAGCATCCTGCGCTAATCAATGGAGTTAATCTCAAGGGGTCGGATCATGTTGACTAACCTGCTGGAAATGCATGTCAGAATAGCACTGGCCTTCCTGGTCACAAGGACACACTGCTGGCTCAGGGACACTTGCTGTCCACCAGGACTCTCAGGTCCTTCTCTGCAGAGCTGTTTTCCAGCAGGTTGGCTCCCAGCCTGTACTGGTACATAGGGTTATTCCTTCCCCTTTGAGACAGGTGAACCCTGTTTGTTGCCAGCAGGTTTGGTGTTGTATAAACAGAACCATGATCAACCCCTCAAAATTCTGCTGGTAGCTGCAGTCTTGAAACCACATGTTCATCTGCATGATTTTCTTGTTTCTTGCTCCATTGTTCCCTTCAACTGGCAGCACAGCAGAGAACGCAACTTGTGTTACTGAAGTCCCTCTTGATTATCTGTAGACTTCTTGTTGGGACGTCATTGCTGCCTGAAAAATCAGTAGTCAAAGGCCATACCTGTATGGGAAGTTCCTTTGTGATGTCCTTTTCCTGGCTGGGAGGCAAAATATACCTGGCTATGGGTTGAGTTTGACTGGCATATCAGGCCCTCTATTCCTCTCAAAAGAGTGACCAGTGACTATTACCTCTTTTTTCCTAATTGAAGAGGTTGTGATATTATTTGCGTATGCCTTTTGGAAGAAGATGGGTAAAAATACACCTTCACAAGGGTAGTTTGATGTAGCTCAAGGCATGTGAAATTGCTGGCCTGTTTTTTTTATTTGCAGCGTGGCTTTGGGGATTCAAATTTTCATGCACTGCTTTTTGTGGGGAGGAGGGAGAAAAAGATGAGAAGCATTGTCAAATTCTATCAGCCCTTAACCTAACTAAACTAACAAGTATCTATATATGTGTGTGTGCATCTGTATATATCAAATGTATGTGTGCAAAAAATTATTGTTGCACTCCATTTGTGGACATTGCACTTCCACCACTTCAATGTAACTACTGTGCTGTTTACCCAAGTATATTACTGGGTTTATTCTTCTCCCTGTCTGACTTCTCTGTAAGCCTTGTTTCCTGCATGTCTGTTTCTCAGTTCCACCAGTCTATACCCACGCTGGCAGTTTCTTTGTCTTCAAAAAAAAAAAAAAAATTTATATATATATATATTGGAAACCATATTAAACTGTAAAACAGATTAAACTGTAATGCTGTCCAGTCTGCAAGTGTTCTCTCTATTCTTCTAATGTCCTGGTATCTCATAGGTTGGTCTGAACAGACTTTGTAGACAGCACATCTGCTGCTGCTGCTGTTCAGAGCACGGTGCTCCTTCGAATGCAGTACAGCCAGGTTTGGAATTATTTTCCTTCTTCAAAGCAAATATATTAACATTTAAATGATAGTATTCTGTATGACTCACTTAAAAAGATGAGAGAAAAAAAAACATAATTAGCTAAATAGTGTGAAACTTGTGTGTAACCTCTGTGCCAGCTTTTGGGTTCTTATTTTAGCCCTGATTTGCCAGCCACTGTAGGTATATCGTTTGGCTAATGCCTGATGGTGTGGAGGTGGCTAGGGAAATACATGCCTCCCTGCTCTGTGTCTCGAGAGAATTGTCTCTCCTGTGGATTCTTAAGGAAACATTTGTGCTAGCAAAGCTACTTTGGGGTTTTGTGGTTTGGTGTTTTTGGTTTTTTTTTTTTTTTTCTGTTACTTGGTAGTTAATTTGAAGGTGAACTCTAGTAATGGCCTTGGCAGGGAAGTGCTTTCTCCTGTTTTTCCAGATATATAGCTATTCCTCTTTTCAAACTGTACATTATCCTAGGTAGTTTTGTTGAGTGATATTTAAACTATTTAAAAGCTATTTTTACTATTCAAGGATTGTGATACTGACTCGTGATATTTTTTGCCAGTCATGTCATCTGTAGTCACTAAATTTATTGCACTTCCCAAAATTTTCTGGTGGTGACCTTGTTCCCGAGGTTGTTTGTTGCAAGTTCTAGCTGAAATTTGCAGAGTATTTCCAGATTCTGAATTTTAGGGTGGCAATGAACCATATCAGAGAGATTTGAGAAGACTCTGTGTTTCTACAGAGCTTGTGAATCCATGAATGTATATCCATGAATGTATTAAACAATACAGACTGAGAAAGATGTGAAGGGACTAAACTAAACCTTTGTTCCTTGGCCAAGGACAGTTTTAACATTTGTATTAGCATGTTTTAAACAATGGATAGTTTGATGTCTGAGGTCATGAATTTTTTAAAGTAGCCATACCATGTCACGCTTTTTTTTGATCTGCACTTAAATTTTCATTTACTTTTATATGTTGCTGGCTTAAGGCCACTAGTTTTCTATCATGAGAAATGGATGCTGAATTAGATTTGCTTTTTTTACCCAGCTCTGAAAAGATGTGCATTATCAAAGCAGTTGTTTGGCTCAGAATAAGAAATGAGATAGTTCTGTGGGGAATATGCTTAGCAAAGCAATGCCATAAATAGGTCTTGTGTCAGTGTTTGCTGTAATGTCTTGATATGTGTCATCATGAATTATATATTATTTCAGATTTATCACTTCTTCCACTGATAAGGGACATTGCTTCTTTGAGTGAGTTTTCTTCATGGCTTAAAAGATTTACTGATACATTGAAGTTCCCTGTATTGGAGATTCAGATGAACTTTGGAAACTTGAGATAAGAACTATAAATCTGCTATGAACTAGGATGCCATTTCTCAAAGTGTATTTATTGACAGAGCTTGTACTGGCTTATTCTTCTGCTTCTCATTTGAGAGCATCAGAAAAGATTTTCTTTTCAACAGTATGAATCAAAAATAAAAAACTAAATGTGGGTCATACATATATATATTCTGGGCTAGACAGCTTCATTTAATTTAAGCTCTTTATGCAAAATTTCTTCACTTGAACGCATTTGAAGATAAGATTTGTTGGTGGATAGCATAAGGGCAGCAGGCAGGGAAGCCACTATAAAGCTTTCATCAAAAAACCCAACTCAATTTTTGACATGGAAGGTGATCTAGTATATCCTTGATCTAAAAATCCCACCTGCTGAAACCTAACCTGTGAGTTTTAGCTTGCATGGGAGAGTAAATGGGACGTTTTTAGTCCCTGTGACCTGCCCCTGGATCCCCCACAGGACATTGTACCCGAGGGATACCCACATATGTGAGACCCTTGAACAGATTTGTGCCAGGAGATTCCGAAAACTGTAAAACTATTTTTCTTTCCCAGAATTAGCAGGACTGTAATCAGTATAAAGCTACTGATAATGAAATACCTGAACTTGATTTTTGAAATCCTAAACATATAAAAAAGTCTTTAATAAAGATTGGGCTATAGAAAGGAATGAGAAAAAGTACCTTATTTCAGTAGCTGTTTTTCTCTGATCCCAGTTGAGTTACATTTTTTTGCCTCTTTCCAGCTCCTTTTATTTTGTAAAATATTGACACAAAAATTGCTATTGAAATCTTTAATAGAATTTCATAACAAGCAGCTTAGTTACAGAATCTGTCTTCTGTTCAGGTTTGCTTTCATCCCATTTTATGGTTCAGCTGAGTTAAAGATAAGACTTGTATAATTTCCCCTTGGGACCTATTAGATCCAGCAGGAGATTTCTTGGTATCACTTCCCTGCCTTTTACCCAAGGGCAGATTAGGGGCTGTTTTACCCCATTTTACTGCCATGAAGTAAATAATAGTTCCACTTGCACCACTTCAGAGGTGCTTTGTATTGCTGTGATTTCATCTGCTCTGCTAGTTCTGGCCACTGAAAAATGGGGCAAAATCAGGTTTTTACTTTTTTCATATTGCCACATATAAGACAATCCAAGCCTTAAGACATGATCCCAGTACTAAAGCAGTAAGTCTCAATCTTTTTGCCACTCCCTCTTCCCCAAGCACTGAATCATTTATCAGCAGAAATGGGCATTATGGACAAATCTATTGAAACTTGGAGTCATATTACAAAATGCGCATACAGAGCAGAGAGATTTTTAATTACAATTGTGGGATAATTCAGATAAGTCATTTTGATCACATTATACAGTGGGGAGGGATGAGCAGAAATCTGTTGTGTATGAATGACAAGGAATTCTCAAATTGAGCAGCTGATAGTAGGATATGGAGAAAAAGAATGTAGGAATACTTCACCCACCCCCAGCTTCATCCAGAGCTTAAAATCCTAAGTGTTCAGTTTCTGGGTATTTATCTATGAGACTTATAAGGACAATCAGTGCTGATTAAATATTGAAGCAATCTAAATCAGGATAGCATTGCTTCCTTTGCTTTCTAGTTACTCAAGACCTGACTCTTCAGCAGCAGTAGCAGATCCATTGGCATCTGTGCAAATTTTCCAAGGAAAGCACCAGTAACTCTAAGCTGTGCAAATTGTCCAAGGAAAGCTTGGGTGCAGTCTCTGAATGCATCTTGATAAATGTCAGAGGAGCTAAGTCCTGCTTGTCCACTTTGGCATGTGACCCCTGGGCATCTCCCCAGAGATTTGAGGTTAGTGCTGTGCGTTGGTTCGTGTCCTGGGCTGTTGCAGTGTTTGTGAAGTGCAGGGCTGTCTCTTTGTGTAGCTCTTCCACAATTTGAGAGGCCTCTTGTGCCTTAAAGTTTAGTGTCAGATGGGTTTTGCTTCTCAACATGACTTTCTTTTATTTGCTGAGACTTTCTGACTGCCAAGACCTGGATGAATGGAGTTGTTCTGATTTTATACTTCAGAAGATGCCAATTTGTAAGGAAGAGACTGAATCTCGGACAATCTCATGATCAAACACCCTGTTTGCTGCTTAGCTGGGGATGAGTGGTAAGCTTAGAGTGATGGGTCATGCTGATGCCATCTTTTAGTGCAGTAACAACACTGGGATGGTCTCATGCTATTAAATGGTAATAAGTGATAGAATAAAGAACTTGCAATATTTTAGTCTCTCACCAATCTAACAAAGAAGGAATGGCTAAGCTTGTGTGAGCTTTAGATTACACACTGACTGGCTATTGGTTCAAGAGGCATTGATTTCTGCCTACAGCAGGTGCCGTAAGAGGCAAGCAAAGATGTTTTCTTTCTACAATTTGTCATAAAGGATGAAAGCACCCGGCGAAGTACAGCAATTAAAGCAGTGATGAACTTTGGTCTGTCTGACTATGTGGTGTGTGCTGAAATGAGAGAAAAAGAAAATATCTTTCTTTTCACTCCCAGCTCCCCTTTCATTGAGGGAATGGGGAGGGGCTGTGGTTTTCTTTGTGGAGGGGATTGTTTTGTTCTGCTGCAGATCTAAACCTAGGTGAATTTACATGGATGTCTTTTGAGATGAACTTGTCCTGACCATCCCAGCTCAGACTGAGAATAAGTCAAAGCTGGTTTTAGTCTTTTTGTCAGACTTTTTGACTGTGATTTTTGGCAGGAGACTCATGCAGATGCAGCAATCTGTCTGTATAGAGCTGCAAACAATATCAAGACCTGTATTTTTTTCATTTTGTCTGCCAATAATTGGAAATAAATCCTCCAGATTGAAAATAGTATGTACTGCTTGTTGCATATGGGGAAAGTCTGACCAACGTAATAATGTTGTGTTTTTATATTTGCTGAGATGAATTTATTCACTTTCTTGCATTACATTTGCAGAGCCACTTTCCAGTTCTGCTCAGCTGGACAAGATCAAGAGAATGGCATCTAAGTAGGAGTTTTCCTCCCCAAATCTGTAAATTGTTTTCATTATTCCTGTTGTGCAGGCGGCTGTTTTGTTCCAATAGAGTATAGGTGAGTTTAAATTAAGAAACTAATGACATTTTAAAGGCAGAATTTGTTGTCCTAAATTTTAGTGTTTTGCATTTCTATGCATCAAGGCTGGTGCTTGACTTCACGCCAATGTTTGCTTTACTCACTCCAAGGTTTACCTGCCAGTAATCAGTTTGGTGAGAATATACAAAATGTCTGTTTTTACCCTACTGCAATGCATATATTCACCTTTCTAATGTACTGATAGCACTGATGAATCTGTCCAAATCTGGATATATGCACAGAGATACAGGTGTTGTTTATGGATGTAAAACACTCACAACTGTTCTAGGCTTAATCTCTTTGCCCAGCAAGGTGTAATTTGCATATGTAGCCCACTGGCCGTGACTATGTTTTAGGTAGTCTTCTGTGTCTGATACAGAACGTGTGAATTATTATAGCCACTAGGAACAAGCATCAGTTCTTACTCGAGCTGGTGCATGACATGCTTTTAGCTATGGAAATCCCTAGTGTGCTGCATGTGGGTGGCAGTTGTCTATTAGTGTCAGATATTTTCATAAGCAGAGTGCAAAATATGTATCTTACTGAATGTTACTTCAGCTTTTGCAGTTGTGAACTGAAACATGTGAACACAAAGGGAGCATGTTGCAATCTGCTACACAATTGATGTCCTGGCATTTGTGCAGGCTGGCTGGGGAACACATCTGAGGGATGCTGTAAGAGTCTGCAGCATTTGAGGCAGAGTTGGCTGCTGCTTGCCCAGCTCAGCTTGCAGGCAAACAAGCTGCTCCATGTGTCCATCTCTCTGCAGGAGTGCTGTTAAAGCTGTTTCTGGAGTGCTTGTAAAGTTCAGGGTGCCTTTGCAGGTAGGTTTCATTCAACCTTAAAGAGTCTCTCTGTCTCTGTAAAATTTAGGATTAGGGCTAAGTTTATTGCCTTCTTAAAATGAAGACTTGTAACTCTGGATTTGGCTGTTGATGCAGACCAGGTTCCAGTGGCTGTCCTAGCTCCATTGCTGTTTACACAGGATGGAATAATCTGCTGTGTTAGTTTGCAACAGGCAGTGTGGGAAGAAGGTGCCCCCGGCATTTGTAGATTATTTGTTTTATTTTCTTTTGCTGTGGTGATGGCTGCTAGTGTTATGTAAAATATCAGTTAATCAGACACAACCCACAGGAGCCAGGGCAGTTCAAAGCACAACTACTTTCAAGAGACTCCCTAATGCCTTCAGGGAGTAAACTTTGGCAGACATTGTAGGTTTACTGTGTCCCTAGTCAAAAAGTTGTGCTGTTTGGCATGCTGATGGGAGTATTATTGAATCAACATTATACAATATTTACACTCTGAATAAAAAAAGAGTCAATTACACTGCTCAGAGAAAAAAGCTCTGATAAAATGAACTTTTTTTTTTTGGGTGGTGTCTTTTTTTTTTTCCCAAGTCTTGTTGTTGTTGTTGTGTGGGTTTTGTTTTTTTGTTTGTTTTTGTTTTTTGTTTGTTTTGGTTTTGGTTTTGGTTTTTTTTTTACTGCTAGTATTTCATGGTAATAGGAATATGAACTTGTAAACTATTGGTCTCAAAAGGTGAGACTTTCCATGTTTCACTGAGTGCTCTGTAAAATGGAGGCCTTATCAATGTTTTCTTTGGATATGGAAGTTATATGTCAAACACCTAATTCAGAGTGAACCGTAGTTATAGACTATTTCTTCCTCTAGAATGCCATTTTTTGTGTTGTTTTAAGCCTGTTCTTAAATAACTTCTCACTTTACTCTTTCTTGAGCTGTTGTTACAAAGAACTATGCTTATAAACCCAGCTTAGAACTAAGAATAAGCATAATAAAGCTAAAACTTGCAAATTTCCATAACTTGGAAGCTAAAAGTACAGCCATAAGAGGTATTTGGGCCTCTATGGATGTTGATACGTCTTTAGATGAGGATTCATGGACTTATTTACAAGAACAACTTACTTTAATCTTTGCATCATGGGGGTGGAAGTGTCATGTGATGAGGATTTGAAGAGGTCTTTCCTGCAGTGGATCGTTGCACTCTGAAGACTATAAAGCAAAACCTTTTATTTTGTGTAGAAGGTGCTGATCTCTGTGCCTGCATTGCTCTCTGAACATTAGACTAAGAATGAAGCACTCTGTGGCAGCTCCCACGTAGCTGTGGGTCCACGGCAGCGGTGGGGCTCATGCCCGTGTGGGGTCCCGGGGCTGGGATTTGGGCCTTTCCTGGGACTCCCACCTGCAGGTGGCAGCATCTTCCTGTTTTATGGGATGTGGTGCCTGTGCCCGGCATCCCAGTGTCACTGGGAAACTGAAAATTAAAACCAAGAGCTTCCCACCCCTTCTTTAAGGTCAACATTCTGCTTTTTTGCGAGTAAATGTGAGGCAGGGCTTGTTTGATATCCCTGTCAGACTCGCTTGTTCTTTGTCCATTTGCTTTAAACATGGCTTTTCCCCTTGGGTTTGGGTCAGTTTTTCTCCACATGTTTTAATCCACTCTGTTGTCAGATTTCCAAAGTCTAGGGTCTGTTTGAAGGTACAAGCAGAGAGCTGGAGAAGGGCTCACTGAAATGTTGTACTGGCAAATTGGCAAGAAAGAGCAATTAGTGAGTATTGAGAATACTGTGCATCATTTCTACTCCTGTTCAAATACATGTAATGTTGTTGAACCTGAAAAAGCTCCAAGATAGCTGGAAACAAAACAAGCAATGTTTTGACTTTTAACAATGTCATTCTGATTTCCTTAGGATCTTCATTCTCTGAATTAAGGCTGTTAGAAGACAGACATTGTTATCAACGTGAATAATAAATGTATTACATCAATATATGAATATTAATAAGAGCAATTAAATAAAAAGAGTCTTAAATTTGTTCCAGCAAGATAAAAAAGCCAACAGAGCAATAGTAAAACAGTGGGATAAATCAGGATAGTGAGAGAATTAGTTCTAGAAAATAGAGAGGGGACTGAGGGGTTTTTTTTAATCTAACTACATTAAATACTAATAAAATTTGGCTGCTTTTTTGCTAAAATATCAAATATGTAGCTTGTCTTGAGGAAGAGTACATAACACTTGTGCCATTGGGACACACTCTCATAAGGATCATCCTCTAGTAAAAGCACAGGACAACGGCTGCTGTACCCCATTCCTTGGTGTTTAAATTGAAGTGTGGAAAAGGACTGAGTGTAGGCAGTGGCCAGATACAGAGGGAGTGGAAAGATGCTCACATGACTACTCACAAAAACCCAAATCACCCAAGACAGGGATGGAAGCAGGTGTCCAATGTCTCCTGTATTGGCTTTCTGTGCCCAGGGTTTCCCTTTCATGGAGGATTTACAGCTACACAATTAGAGCAGCCTTGCAGTGCATGAAGCACCTAGAGAGGTATTCAATCTACTATGTTTCTCCACTGGTGGTAGGTAAAGTTACTGTTCCAGAATGACACTGGCAATATTGCTTTGGATAATGCTGAGCTTTATCTGCTGGCTGCTGCCCAGTAACTGCTGCTTATCTCGGCAGCAATATCAGACTGCTTCTTTAGGTTTGTCCATTGCACTAGAAAATGAGGCCCGTGTGTGTTCTCTATACCTCTATCAGGGATTGTATCCTGCACACTAAATCTTTTCTCTAAAGGAATGTGAACAGTACCCTTTTCTTGTGCAAAGGATCCATGATACTCTACAGCTTTTCTTCTGTAAGGTGAATCTAAGAAATGTCACAATTTTGAATGCTGATTCATCTTCTTTCATAGTAATATGGGAGATCAAAACACATTGTTCATGCTATGAGGAAGTAGCAGTACATTGTGACAATGACAGGTTCAGCCAGCAAAATTCAAGTGCCATGCCTTCTAGGAAGCTGAGGGGAATGTGACAAAATACTGGTTGTGCATAGAAGGATTTTTTTGTCTAATGCAACTCAGTCTAGGCTGTAACAGATTTGGAATTTGGCTTCAGACATGGACTGTAGAATCCTTTGGAAGGTGATTAAAATAGGAGCTCACTCATCGTCCATGTGTTTAAAGCCTTTTACTCTAACGTCTTCAAACACACTACAAAAATGTTTTGCTGTAGTCTTCATGTTCAATTACCATCATCTGCCCTGTTCCACACCTCTTGTGCATATAACTTTGATGTGAATTACTGGAATTATCCTGCATGTGCATGCATCCTTGTTAAAATAAGTGGGTCAGTGCTGCTGTCTCCTCTGCTAAACAGCACTGATTCTCATCTGTATCAACTGCCCTTTCTGGAAATTGAAATAATACCCCTGGCCAGTTTTAGTGTTATGCCTAGAAAGTACATTTCACATGAGGATGTGTCTTGCCACAATGAATTGTCATGGAAGTTAATATGATACTACATACAGTTTTTGAGGGCTTACTTAATTCTGTGTTTGCAAGGCATTTTTCTTTTTCTACGTAGACGGATTATTGGTATCTCTTCTAAAACAGAAAAGAAACTAAGAGGTACTCATTTTCCTCTTTGGTGCTGAGGTGAGTGTAAAGATGCTTAACAAGGTGAAACTCTCCTGTTGTGTTAGTATAGTTGTAAAAAGCTGACTCTTCTAAGCACCTTAATGGCTCCCTATTGAAAATGGAGCTGCAGACCCTGGTCTCCTCCTTGCAATTGGTGCTTCTATTCCCCACAAGGATGCCCAATAGTGGGACTCTGTGGAGTTAGCTACAGCTTGTCATGATCTGATTCAGGCTAGAAAGCAGTAACAACCATTGATTCCTAGTTATCTTTAACAGGGAGAATCATTATTTGTCTACTAAAATTAGCAAATCTGCTAGGCTTGTCTTCAACTTCTCTATCTTGACTCTTCAGAGATTGTAGTACCCTCCAGGAACAGCAAAATGTATGCACACAGATAATTCTTGAAGGGTAAATGTAGTTATTAGCTGTGGTTATTTGAACATCACTGCTCATGTCTAGTTCCTATCTATCACATATAGAATGGAGCAGAAGATGCAATGCTTTGGTGAGCAAAAGAATAATGTCTGGGGAGAATAACACTTCAGTATTCTGCAGTCTTTCCTTGTCACCCCTTTTCAGTCCCTGTCCATAATTTTTTATCCACTCAGCATCAGTGTTTTATCACAAGGATGTAAAGTAGGAACTAGAACAGGCTCCTTGACAGGATCCAGTCCTTTGCCACCATGTGCCACTCTATCATGTAATCTACCAATGAAGCTATCAAATTCTGTCTTTCCCATCTTGCCAGCTTTGACTTTTCTGCATCTCTTTTAATGTCTAGATCTTACCTAAGTTTCCTTTGCTAATTAGTCATAGAAACATCTCTGCACATAAAACCAAAGAATACACAAACCACATGTATAAGTGGTGAGAGTGCTCGATTTTAATAAGGTCTGTCTTCTGCAAAGTCAAGAGAAAGGGGGAAAGAGCTATTCTTGCTATGATTATTGAGATGTGAAAATGAGCCAGACCCTTAGATGAAGTTGAGACAACCACACTTCTGTGTTTTGGTCTCAAAATTGCTACTGCAAAATGGGTGAATGAAATAGAAGCACCAAGGGGAAAATCTCACATTGTTTGCTTCTGCGCTCATGATACACCATGTTTTTTTAACATGGTGTGATACAGTATTCAGTAATTTAATTATTATTAAGTGTCATGTGAATTAATTCTGAAATGTGACTTTTTGATAAAATACAGGTGAAGATGTGTTTTTTACACTTACATGTAGGTGTATACCGTGACACTTATTCCTCTATCCAACTACAGACCTGGTATAATGAAGTCTCTTTTGATCCCTCTCCAGTTTACTGCAGAGGGGAGAATTTGGATGTGGTGACCCACTTCCTATGAATTGTTTTCTTCCTGAAGGTCAAATGTCAAAATGGTCTTGATTGAAGGGCTTTTTGCTGGAAAATCCCAACTCAACAATGGGATTTGATCATGATGGACCCATGATGGTTCCATCAGTGTTTGACAGGAAACCACGTTTTGTTAATATGGAAAGATTTATGTCTTGTACAATTTGTACAAGATTTATGTCTCGTACCATGATACCCGTACTGCAATATTTTGGGATAAGTCCCAGGTTGTTACCCCTGGGAGTCAGAAGTTGGAATTGTGTTGGATTTTTTGTCAACAGCTTTTCCTCAGATGACTCTGCTGAAATGTGAGGCAGAGCCAAGCTGGTACTTAATTAATTCTGCAGAGACTATTCTAGTGTAGAATTCTTTTTTCCAGGTTGTATACAGCTATATGCCACAAAAATGTTCATTTGGAAGCAAGTCCAAAATGATGCTAAATATTTATTTGGTAGTTTATTTTTCTGGCTTCTGTGATTAGTGAAGTTAACACAGCATCTCTTGAGCTTAGGTCCTTCAGATTTCTGATAGAGATTCAAAAATATTTTTCATACAGTGCTTTTCCCCCATTTCATAATGCTTTTCTCTCGTACCTGTGACATTAGCTGTGAAGGCTGAGGCTTTTAAAAAAACACAAAACTCTCCAAAACAACTTCCAAAATAAAAACAACTTTCAGATTTTTCAACCCCAGTGGCCTTTCATGGAAAGCAGGAGCTAGGAACTGTTTCAGTAGATAATGGACTATATTGCAATCTGTGATATGTACATAGTGAATACGTACCTTGTTATTTTCCTATGGAGAGCTGTTGTGATTTCAAGAAGTTGATGCCTTATCTAAATGATAGGATCACACATTCAAAGCTGCATGAGAAAATAGTGAGCAGTGACAGGTGTCTTTATTTTTTCATTCAGCTGACTTTTCTACCATGATCAAAATTGCAATAAATTGAAATATTGCTGTTAAGTCAGAGCAGAGTCAAAAGAGAATGTCACTTTGATTATTCAGAGGCCTGCTTTTTTAACAACAATCTATGATGGTAAAAGAATTTGCAGGTTCTAAATATTTAAACAGCATTTCACCAAACAAAAGCAGGGGAAGTTACAGTAATAGTTTCTGCATCTTTCATTGCTATTCTTTTTAGATTGAAAGAGCAGGTCACTTTATGGTATAATGTAAAAGCAGACACACTCTTTCCTCAATAATAAAATGAAGATAATACTGCAAAGGACTGTTGTGGTGATTCATCTTTATAAAGTACTACAGAAATGGTAGATGTTATTAGCATCCCATGTGATTACACTGACAGGATGATAGGGTAGTTTGTCTGAATTGGTATTAAGTGGTACTGGAAGTCTCTCAAAAAACCCATTCCTTCCATTTTTTCAGACATTAGAGATTTAGAACAGTTTGGATAAACATCTGGACTGAACTGAGCTCTTTTTTTAAAAGGTTACCTTAAAGGACAGGTGAAAGAACCTTATATTGTGGTAACCTTCTGCCTGAAGGATCTCAAAGTACTACAGGAATCAATATGCAAACTATATATAGATTACAGCAGCTCTGTCAAGGTTGAGCACTGTTTGGCAAGCAGTGAAACAAAACAAAATGTTATAGAAATCTAAATGGGAAAACACAATGTTAAACTCAAAATACTGCAAGAATGTAGTCAGAGAGAAAGTAATCATCGGCTGGGAGACTGGGAGGTGTACTTTCTTTTCTCACACAATGTACCATCAGAATTGGGGTCTGAACTCAAAGGCTCAGAAATGCCTTTATGGCTCATGTGAAAAATTGCAGCTCCAGGGACAGGCAATTTGCTGGGATGCAGGTTAAATAATGTTTCATATAGAAGAATTGCAACTGCCTGTTTGGCAGCATAACATCACAAAACCCATGCATTTTAAGCTGTTATATTGTTGACAAAAGAACGCTGCTTACCAGACTCTGTGGAGCTCTTGCAGCAGCAATGTCTTTGGAAGAGGCTCCCTTCTTTAACCTTACTCAGCTTGGCTGAGCTGAGATTGCAGTTACTGGCTGGTATCACTTACATGTAAAGAAACAAAAATAGATGTTTTACAAAGACACTTCATTAAAAAAAAAAAAAAAAATTCAAGCACAGAGAGATGGCTAGCTTTTAAGAAGCTGCTTTTACTACTTTTGACCTTGGTGCATTTGCCTGCTTTTGGCTCTTTATGCTTTATACATCAGGAAATTTGTGCAGCTCATCTGAACCAGCAAAAACTACATCTCATCCTGCTTTCCCACTCTGATAAAGACACTGGGAGGAGCAGTCTTAACCAGACTATTGCTTTTAATTTTCTCATCTTCTAGCAAACAATGAAGCTTGAGAAATTATGCTCTCTGCTTTTCAAACATAGAAACCTATTAGTGCTCCACAATATGGCAGATGATTGCTGTAAATCTTAACTAAAATAGATGTCCAGGGTTTAATATTTTATAAACAGAGGAGCTGATCAGAGAGATGGACATGATAAAAGTTCTGTGCCTGTTTGCATGATTTCTATCTAGTTATCAAAGCTAGGCTGTCACCAGGCTGTTTGTGTCTTAGTTCTGCTTGTGCCCGGGGCACATGACTGACTAGTGAGTTACACTGTGCTATGCTGAAATTCCTGCAAATGCCAATTTAGCATTAGCAATTTGGAAGCAGTGAAAGCTGATTGTGCTGAATCAGTCAAAATGTTACACTGTTTCACATTTAATGTATTTGCTGAGATTAATTATTTAAATGTCCAATGATTCTTTTTCCATCTTCAGAATAATCTGTTTCCAAGTGGTCCTAAACGAACGTAACACGTTTTGCTCCCTCCACCTTTTAAATATTTCACCAAGTTTTCCTACCACTGTGATAATTAAAGAAATTGATAATGTGTCTTTAGAGGAAGGCCAAAGGGGCCTAAAGGGTAGTTTCTTTTCTTTTCAATCACTGCGTAACATTTGCCGATAAATAAAGAACTGCTTCTTAAAGTCAGGAAAAGATCTAACGTAAATGTGCCAGTCATTGAGAGACAGGTTGATTTCATATGACTTAAAAGAACAACTCTAAGCATGACTACTGCTGGTGACAATGGCTCTGGATCTGATGGTTTGAAGACAACTGGGAGCCTTTGACATAAGAACTGTAATTGATTATGAATCATCTTATATTAGATGAACAAAAACCAGTTTGTAGGCTCACAAGTTAGAGTGTTCTCTAATATCACCTCAAAACAATATTCTGTATGTTAGTTTTCTCTAGGGGTGTTATAAAAGGGATAAGCTTCACAGAGTTCTATACTTGAAGAGTGCAACCCTGATTTAAAGAAGTATTTGTATTCAGCCAATCTGAAAAGGAGGTAAGCACAGCCCCATAATACTGTTTGTATAAATGTAATATAAACAAGTGCATTTGCTGAAAAACAGAATAGTGGGGGTTTTTTTGCAAAAATTCATTTATAGTAATATTTCTTACCATAGGCTGTAGTCATTGTGCCCCCTTCTTTCACTTCCATATATTGCTTTAACTCAAAGCATGCAGTATTATGTTTTCTTCCAAAAATGAAGAGTTTGGCGTGGTTTTTTTCTTCCACATTTGAAGAGAACAAAGCTCGAAGGGGCAAAGACTACTTGACCAATTTGTTATGCTTTTTTGAAAAGGTTTGAAACTCAAGTTTTTGCTGCACCACTGTGCATATCTTTGTTTATTGCAATCCGGTGATCCCCAAATGCCCAGTCTAATTTCATATAAGTGTTGACAGGGCTCTCCCAATTATCTGTTTGCATCTGCATGTTGTGAAATTTGGGTGAATTTCAGATTTGGATAAATCTGAGTATATGAAGAATTCCAGTTGCTGGGCCTCACAACAACTCAAGCTGTTGATATGCTTAGTAAATCTTCAGAATTACACGTTAAACAGACTTTTGAAGGAATACAAGTAAAGCTGTTTTTTTTGTGAATTTAAATATTCACCTCAAGCAAGCAAGCCTGATTTCCTTTCAGTAACACCACCCTTTACTTTAAAGACTTTCCAAAGAAGCAGAGGGTCACTCCTGAGCTGGATCATGCCAGCCCATCACTTGAGTGCTCAGTTCCCAGGGTCCAGATGGTGGCAAGCTGCAAATGGATATTCTGCAGCTGAAACATCTATCCCCTTGGCAGACTCGAGAGACACTGGTTCTGGCAGATTTAGACTTGTCTCTGGCTATTTAGCACAGTTGTACAGTTAATGGGCTGTTGGACTATTTTGTCAAACTTGCTATTTTCTGGTGACTTGTTTATAATTCTGGGAAAGGAGTGCACGGTTAGTCATTTGTGAATAATTGGAAATCCTCTTGAGATCTGAAGAAAAACACTTTCATTGTTAAGTAGGGTTGATTTGCCTGTTTATTTAGGTAGCCTAGATAGAATCTCCATATCGACCCTTGAATGCTCCATATATTTCTCCAAATTGGATTTTGCCCTTGTGTGTGCGTCTGATGTGTTTTAACAGGCCAAGGTCTTAATTACTGTTATTATGCCTAGTTTCCCATATGATTACAGTTGATATTAATTAAAATGGGGACTTTGCAAGTGTAAAAGGCAGATCTATAGGTTCTAGGGCTTGCAGGTTCATTTTTGTGTGCATCTACAGGTAAAGATATGAAATCTTTGTCGTTAGCTGCTTTTATGTTTTACTTCTTACTAGTTTGCTGATCTGCTAATGGATTTCCTGGACATCAAAGTTCTTGACCAGCCTCAAACCAAAGTAAAACCTAAACTTATTCTCCAGTTACTACCCTAAATAAAAACTCTTCATGAGAAAACTATTTCCAATAAGTATCAGCCTTGTGAATGGGAGCAGTGTCAGTGTAAAGAGATCTGCTCTAGCTTTTCACCTCACTTTTTTTTTCACACTGCAGTACCCTGTGCTACAGTTTGAGTCATTTTGTATGGACTCTTTGAAGTTGTTGTGGACAGTTCTGCCATGAATTAAAAAGTCAAAACCTCCAATTTCCTCCAATACTTGCATTATTATTGCCCAGCCTAACAAGTAGAAATGTGTATATATACCATTGATAACAATTTCAAGACATGTGGCCAATGCTTTTTAGACCAGGATAAAATGTTTAGGATATGTGTTTTCTCTGGATGAAGATGGCATGAATGACTTGCTTCTTTTCCTAAGCCTGTATAATGGGGGTCTGACAATGTAGATAATCTCATGCAAAGAGATACATGTAATGCACATCCACATAGAAAAACATGTGCTTGAGAGATGTTGTTCAGTGGTTGGAAAAAGACAATCTGTATTTTCCAGCAGAATTGTTTTAAAATTCTAGATGATCGTGGGATTGGTATTCTGTACCGCACACTGGAATTTTGCTCTATTTTCCTCTCTCAATATCATTTAATCTGTATTAAAACACTGTTCTGTCACAACTTTCATAAATTATTACACAGCCAGCCAATAGAAATTACATAAATACTGCAAATATAATCATCTCTTCTTAGCAGAGAGTCTTAAAGGACTTTTAAACTAGTTTCAACAGCTAGTGGTAATCCTTCTATTAAAACTTTCTTACCACGTTATAAGTTTGCTGTTATGCAACATTTTTCACTTTGTCAGCTGAAAACTGCTTTTCTGAAAGTAATCTAGACCTTGCTTTGCTGAGATGGAAATAAAGGGAAGTTTGTCTTGACTAAGTGCTCTGTTTTCCTATGACTCCGAGCAAGTAGTAGTTAGAATGAAACATTGGAAACAACAGCAATTTACTAATCAGGAGAAAAAAGGTTGTTATTGAAACAAACCCCATGTTTATTGCAAAATTGATTTAAAGCGCATTTTAAAATAACAGCTCAAGAAAAATAGGCTCACAGTGGGCTCCAAATTCTAAATGCAACATTTACATATATATGATTAAGTGCTGCAGAATGGACTTTGCTCATTGAGGTCTCTTAAGGGCAGAGAAGACAGCAAGGAATGTGTTGTTGAATTAAACTGCCTTTGGAAGTCTGAGGAGCACTGAGCTTCTGATCAGGCTTTTCATTGCCCTTGTGGAAAGCACTGAAGTAAAGAAAAGGTAGGGAATAAACCTAAATTTTGTTATACCTTCACCCAAGCCCTATATTGCTTTTACTGGATTTTTTTAATTACCACAGTGCTAAAATGTAATTAAATTACCACTTGTACCCTCACAAAATCAAGACAACAAGGGCAGAATTATCCAGTGCTTTTCTTGTATCAGAATGGATTAATCATGGCTGTTAATCAGAAGTAAACTGAGGACCACAGTCCACCATCCAGGAGGATGAATAGCTGAAGACATGAGATTGAGCTAAAAAATAAGCAAAGAGAAATAGTTCAGTATACACTCCTCTGCAAATCTTGCAAGGAAGGGAGCCAGGGGCAGCTTGAAAAACATTGTTGGAGTGGATCCTAAAGCAGTGTGCCATGCTGGGGCCTTGAGGGGGAGGCAAGGACAGAGCCTGATGAATTCATAGCATGAATTATCCACCCTGAGATGAACAATCATTGACAAAATCTGAGAAACAGAAAGAGGAGATGTATTGAGTTAAAGGTGCCAGCTGTGAAATAAGTTATTTATACAGGGGTGAGCTTCATCCTGGCACATTTCATGGTAGAGAAAAAAAGAACTGAAAGTTGTTAGCAGCAAACAGTTTTGAAAGAAAATTAATTTCAAGCACTTATGTGGCAAACAGCAAAATTTATCAGGAGTGGTCTTCTCTCTTTTTGCCTTTGTGTATATACTGCTTTTATAGCTCTATGTATTTTGTATGGTAATAAATATTCAAAGATTGCCTTACAGTGGTTGCAGCCAAGTTGATGCTGGTTATTCCAGATGGAAAGATCATTGCTTCTCAAGGTACTGTAACAAAAGACTTGGCAGTTCATAAGTAGTGCTCCTGCTGGGAGCAGGTGTCTTCAGTTTGACAAGATTGCACTTTATCCATGAGTGCTTGAATTGCACTATAGCTGGTAGCAGGTCAAACAGGTCTGAATTTTTAAAAAGAGTGTTGTAAGACTTCAGTAATGAGCTTGAGGTGGTGAACAATGACATGCAAAGCTAATTACCTGTTTACTAACGTCACAATTATTCAGCCATTTGTCTTGACTGGAGCCATGCTGAGCCTTGGCTCCTCCTGCCAAGCCCACTTTCCAGCCATTGAGTGATTGTATGTGAACTGTTTTGCTAGAAAGTGCCAAAAAAAGAAGAAAAAAATGAGGGGGAAAAGGAATTCATTTAATTGCTACAAACCTAGATTTTAATTTACTGACCGCATAAGAGATTTAGGGATTAGATTTGCTTATATGCAAGGCATGTCTCTGTGGGAGCAGTGTTTTCAGTGAAGAGCATAAACTGGACACCCGGCAGAAGAGTTAATTATCTGAGTGCTAATGTTCTCAGACAAATATGTAATGCATCATAAGTACTAGAAATGAAGTGCTGGCTGTCAGCGTAAAATCAAATTACCCCTACAAGTTTTATTGTGAAAATATGATTGATACACTGCAAAGATGCAAGTTACAGACACCCAAGAGCAGGGGTCCTGTGAAGCTGTGCTGAATTACTCACTAACAGCTTTCAGAATGATATTTATGTGGCTGTGGGCTGCAGTATGTGGGGTTAAATTAGCGACTTCATTTGGTTCTCTGACCTGCTGAACTCAATAGTTACCTCACTGTAAACCAGCAAAAAGTCATTTTGAAAAAGTTAAAAGAGAATGTAAAAGGGTGGCGTTTTTGTCTTCAATCAGGAAACTCTTTGTCCACACCAATTTATAGGTCATAAATTAGAGCTTGGGTGATTTTGTTGATTTGGACATGCTGCCTTTCTTTGTGTCAACAATTTAACCTTCTCTAATTCAGTATAAAATTAACCCCTGAAGTAAACTATATGCATTTCAAGTTGCTAGGATTTAGTCAACAAATAGCTGCACACCACTTTTCTATCTGCTTGTTTCCCCACTCAGTGAAACCAGAGGATTTCTTTCTTGTGTATTCAGTGGGCATTAAGTCAGATGTTAATTTTACTGAGTGGGAATGCTCTGTTAAAACTGATGAAAGTAAAATGATGACTTTTATTTTACAAAAATTGCCTACTAAAATCAAGGAAAATGGTTCATAGGTGGGAAAATGTGCATTTGTTTGCCTAATGGTGTACTGAGCATGTGTCCAAGGGACATGTTCTGAAAGATTAGTACCTGTCTTAGAAACGAAAATCCTTGACTACTAATAACTAAAAGCACTTGAGTCTGAACAGCAGAACTAGGGTACTCTGAAGTGTTTTCCAGAAATTCTGTTTCCAGCCTTTTGTAAAGCCTTCATCTTTTACATATCAATCTCCTGAATTATTTAGTATCTATTGTATGCAAATAGCTTAAGAATACTGAACAAGGAAGCATTTCTCTTAACTCACTTAAATGAGGCAGATAAGGCAATTTGGAACTAGACTTCATAACACATGATGGTGCCTGAAATTGGATTTAAATAAAAGAAAGAAATTCTGGTCTAGCTCAGTTACTAGCTGGCCATAGAGTTGCCTCAGTTTCATGAATATGTTTTTAGTAATGATGTTCCTGACCCACTTGAAATGCGCTGTGAACCCCTAGAAAGCTCCAAGTTAGAGCAGTCCTTTACCCAGGATGTATCCAAGCATGATCCGAAGGGGACAGTGGGATTCCTCCATCTGTCCCTCCTGAGAAGCCTACTTTGGCTGATGTCTGTAGCATGTGCAGTGGGAATGCTGGGCTCTGTGCTGTCTGTGCACTAGGGAAGACAGCAGAGTTCCTGAGCAGGGTAGGAGAGCTGGCTTCTGGATATTTTCCAGTTGGTCTCAGGCATCACCTGCGCTGTAAGCTGCACCAAGTGATGGTGAGGAGGGCAGTAACCTTGCCTAGGAGGCAGCTAGATTCAGAAAAAGTATCTGTGTATGGTCTAATTTGTTAGGCAAAATATGAGTATGTGGGAATGGATAGTGTATTGGTACTGGGATCAGGGAAACTCAAGTCCCGGTTACTATTTGGGGATTTTATGCAATGACCCATTTCAACGTTGGCAGTAGGGTTTTTTTTCCTCTTTAGGTAGGTTTTGTTGAGATGGAAGATGACATTCTGGTGTTGCAACAGCATTTTAAGCTGTGGATCATAATCAGACAGAGATATTTAACTTCGGTTTCAGTCCTAAGGAAATGTTTCCTGGATTTCAAGTGGCTTCCTGTCATCTTCCTTTTTCTGTTTGTTAGTACTACACAGTTTCTTATTGAGTATGCTGAAGTGCTCCCTCTTTAGTGTGGTGGTTCTTCTGAGACCCTTGTTTGACCCCTTAAACATTCT
The DNA here is from genome assembly GCF_021018805.1 of Prinia subflava. NCBI lineage: Eukaryota > Metazoa > Chordata > Aves > Passeriformes > Cisticolidae > Prinia > Prinia subflava. The sequence continues at coordinate 10,705,668 of NC_086261.1, forward strand.
CAGAAGATTTTCTTTCCTTCTAAAACAGCACCTAATTAGGTTAATGATGTTGCTAGAGAAATGCTTGTGGACTCACAGACTTGGGCCCAAGCAGAACAACCAGTTTGTTACACCCACAAACACCTGGGTCTTGAAACCAAGAAAATAAGGGAAGGAGAAACAGTACAGGTTTTTCATCCTCTAATTTTCTTGAATTCCAAACAAGCTATCTGCAGCCCTCTGCAAAACTTAAATTCACTATTTTAGATTAAGTTTTGATTATGACTGTGTTACTCAGTCTGGAAATGATGTTTCCACATCCAAGTGGGATCTGAGAAATGAGACTTTTAAGAGCAGCTTTGAGGAAGTGATCACTCTTGCTCTTAGACATATCACAGGTATTGTGTCCCTAGTTTGGAGAAATTTATTTGTATGTCTTGAGTCCAAAGAATTTTTCTGGAAATGAACCAACAACAGAATTTCTCGTGAGATTTCTCTCATATCCTGGCAAGCTTCTTTCCTGGAGTGTGTTTACAGGCCCCACAGGAAGAAGCAGTAAGAAAATCTCAGGAAAAATAGACATGTAAACTGTGAGATGAATTTTGGGGAAGATGTGGGTTGAGGTTAGTTTTTCTAACCTAATGCAGTCATTCATGGACTTATAGCTGTGTATAGAAAAGGGGAAAATAGGACTTGGTTATCTGAAGCTGCAGAGGGTATTCTGTGTGGGTTCAATGGACTCTAGATCTGTTTTAGTCTGCAGAATCCTGGCTTAGCTGATAAGCTTTTTGCAAATTCTAAATAGTTTGCCTGTACCAGCTGTACTCCTCATTTTGGTCTTTGCAAAGACATTTGAAATTTTCCATGTGCTGCAAATCTGGTAAAAAATAGTTTCTAATGTTTCTGATTTGAGTGGGAGACAAGAATTGAATGATACTCTAAAACACAATACATAATTTTCATCAGCGGAAAGCAGTGAGTTGTTCAGTTCTAGTGGATTGTTAATAAGAGACTTAAGGAAGTAAGGTATATGGATTACTAGAATGGATGACTAAATAAATATTCATAGCAGTGTAATGTGAAACACATGCATGATTCTGTGCCTACAGACATGCAAAGCACAAATTTCCTTTTGTTCTGAATCAAAATGCTTCAAAGGAAACAAAACTATTGGAAGTGAGCTATAACATCTAGAAAAGACAGGACAGGCAGGGGTATAAGCTGCAGAAAGGTGGTCTTAAGGTGAGTAGCTGTTGGGAAAAAAATAAAGTTGGGGAGGAGACAGCAAAAAATGTAACATAAATTATGCTGGTTTTGCTTTAGTTCCTGTGGAAGATACCCCAAACACAACAGTACAGAGAAGAGATTCAGCAGTCAGCATTCAGAACATTGACAAGGAGGCGAGCATCAGCCCAACAGAGGCCAATGCCATACTGGTCAGTGGGGAAAAGCACCCAGGCTGAAATCACCTGTAAATCTAAACCAAAAGATGGCATGTGAGAGCACAGAGCAGTCACTGTGATGGTGCTCAGTTCCATCAACTGGAATTTATTTGCATGAGGCTCAGCCATATGAGGAAAACACTGAGAAACTGCAGAGTAACGGCATGGATACTCCAGATCCTGTGATCATGTACAGTGCAGGAGCTTTGGAAATGCAACATGGATACTAAATGATGGATGTGGTTTAGTAATACTTGGGAGCTGCAGAATGTCATGCTGAGGGGCAGCAATGAGATTGTTTCATGATAATCTCAGCCTCTGGAAGCAGCTGCTGCAGAACACCTAGAAATGGGGTAAGGTAATAAGGGCTTACCTGAAATGATTGAATCTTGATGAGGCTGATTCTTATAAACAATATAGAGTTAGGAGGGTAAAATATTCACCAAAAAGACCTTAGGTAGTGGTGTCCTCATGACTTGGGAGTATTTACAATACCTTGGCAATGCAGTCCAGAGGTGTGAGGTGTGTGATGGATTGTACCACAGGAATGGCTGTTTTTATAGTGCAACAAAAAGCAACCTGAGAAAAGGTTCAGGTCTAAGGTGTGTGCTGCAGCCAAGCTGTATCTCTTCAGGCAGTAATGCCATGTCTGCTTCACTGTTGTTGAACATCAGGTTCCCTGCTTGCATGGGGAATTATTTCCTGAAACTTCCTCTTAGGTCATCTGCACCAAGGTTCAGGTATGACACACAAGAAAAATACTAGATCCTGATAGTGATTTGGAATGAAATCAAGTAAAAATTGCATGTCTTTCCATTGTTGTGTTTCTGGGTTTGGGTCAGACCCAAGTGTAAGGAAATTGAGGGCATGAAACAAAACCAACATCATAATTTGGCTCCCTTCTGTTGGACAGAAGGGAGCCAAACAAGCTGAAGAAAATTCAGTTCAGCTGAAGATGTTTGTAACTTGACCCTGCAGGATACCTGTGGAAAATGTCCTTTTTTTTTTTTTTTTCCCCCTCAAGTAAATGAAAACCAACTCCTTTACTTTGAAATGTTTGAAACATGGAATAAAATCATGTTGAGCACAGCCCCATCAACAACTCTTGATGTTGCTGGGGTTTTCACTAACATGTGTATTCCAGTGTTAGATATTCTGTACATGTGCCCACTGTTTAGAGGGTGTTTGGTTGGTGGGATGTAGGTATGGAATTGATTTGGGTTTGGTGGAAGATTCTTATCACTATCTCTTGTGTATCAAAGGAAGCACTACAAGGCAATAGACAAATCATTTTTAGCTGCTCCAGTTTCTTTTTTTTTTTCCTGGTCTTATTCCTAATGTATATTAAAATTATATCAGATCTGAGGAATGAAAATGGTAGAGTATGATTTGAATGTTAATAGAATTCTAGTTTTCTCTGCACTTTTCTTGCATAACTGTTCTTTGCAAGGATTGCAGATGAGGAAAGTGTGACCCACATGCCATTTGTTGTGCATGTGTATTTTAGGACTTCTAACACTAACAAAACAAAAGAAGGTAGCTTTACTTCAGGTGTGAACATGAAATATATTTACTAAATATTCTGAGGAGACAAGTTCAAACAGGAGAAAAAGGCGTAAGGACACCAGAGACGTTCTGATCAAGAAAGATAGGCTTAAGCAGAGATTTACCCTTGTACTCAGAGAACAGTGAGAAAGCAGTCTTGATTCTTCTTACCATCACAATATGTCAAGGGCAGTGAGCACATTTTGCCTCTTGATTTTTACAGGCAATGCTGACATGAGCAGAATACTATTAGAGAGAACTGGAATATTATTAGCATATATAGATATACTTTTTTCCCCCAAACCTTATGTTTGATTTCTGTTTGGAAATCCAGTGCAGAATGCTATGTGTTTTTTAGTAGCACAAGCTTGAGAGCCACAATGTAGTGGACAGATCCAGTTTCTCAGAGGTTTTGTACACTAGAGGCAGAGACAATCCCTCACAAGTGAGGAAAGATGATGCAAAGCTGTCAGCTGTACATAAAAATTACCCCCAAATTGCAGAGAGCAGATGGCTGTTAATGGCAAGTGTTTTTAACATAGCTTTATTGTCCCATATTGGGACATTAACTTGTCTCTCTGTTGTGTTGTTTTTTTTTTTTTAAAGTCACTTTGTAAAAATGACACCTTGGCATGACTTGTATTTTCCTGTTTGGTTTCCATGTCATGGTTGCCTGATTTTTTGCAGTTAACGTGTTCAACAAGCTATTAGAGTATATTTCTGTTTTATACATTCTCAGTCATTAGTAAGAAAAAAACCCCCTATTTTTTAAGGAATACAGTGAGTGTTGTTTTTTTATTTTATTGCACTGATTCTTACTGCAAAACAAGAATAAATGTTCTTGTTTCCACGTGCTAAGCTGATATTTACAGGCCTAAATACACAACATCAAACTTGCTTGGACTTGCAAATGTGATAACAGAAGAAATAGAAAGAAAATGCATATGGAACACCCTTAGCTTTTCTGTTTTCTTAACTGCAGGTTGAAAGCTAGCTTTTGGGTGATTAAACTTTTCATTTGGTTATTAAGTGATACACATCTTGCTGAACCCAAGCATGCTGCAACAAGCACAGGAGGAGTGTTTATTTAAAGCAGATACAAAAGATTGCACAAAGAGACCCTTAAACAAAACATAAATGTCAGCAAAACCAAACAAAGTAATCATGCACAATTTAAGACGGATAGAGGCAGGCAGTAAATTGGTGACAGTTCCTGAAAAATCCTTTAGAAAAGAATCTCCCTGGTGAGTTGGGAAATCTGTTTGTTTGTTGCAGTTTCTTATCTTTTCCCTCCAGGAAATGTAGGAAACTTCCACATTAAAGCCAGTGCATTCACCACATTGGCCTGAAATTGGTAGGTTGACATGTGGGCAGCAGTGTCACCAGCACCAGGGCTCAGGTGTGTGTTCCTGGGATTTCAGAGTGAAGAGGGGAGCCCAGCCGGGGGCTGCAGAGGTGCAGGGAGGAGCCTGGCTGCCTTGGCCTTCCTCCCTGCTGCTTTGTGCTGCCGGAGCTGGCTCGGGCGTGCCAGTGCTGTGTTACAGGCTGCCTGTCAGGAAGGGCAGCCAGGCCACTGGGAAGTGGGGTGAGGGCTGAGACACTCAGCTTGTGCTGGAGCTTTGTGCTGCCCTGGTTGTGTTGCAGAGATCTTTGTTCTGGGCTGTCGTGAGCAGACTTGTAGGGACCTTGTGGAGTCACTGCAAGAGTGGGAAGCAGATCTTAGCCAGGACTCTCCCCTTCCCTTACTGTATAGGAAAATCACCCAACCTTTCTGTGACTTGGACTTTATCCCAGGTGAAGGGGTGATGACATTCATTATGAGACCTGTGGATTAGAAGCACTATGCAAATATCCAATTCCTTTTTTTTTTTTTTGGTGGGGGTTTTGGACCTGGGAAAAGCCACATAGCTCGAGATTACTCTGAAATCAATTCTTCTCTGTTCTGAACAAAACGGTAGTCAGCTTCTTGAATATTATCCAGCTTCCCTCTTCCTGCCAGTCTCAGTGTCTATTCTTCTCTCCAGAGCCCTTGGCAGAGCGTTTAACCACATCAGAGTTTTGCCAGTTGCAACATGCAGCTCCTCTTGAGTTGGAGTGAGAGAGGCTCCAAGGATGTGGCAAGGAGGGAGAGAGTAGTCACTGCAGAGGACAGAAAACTATGAATAAAGCAATACACAAAATGACTTTATTTTTATTTTTAGATGAAAAAAATGGCATAAAATGAATGGAAGGAGGTGAAGGAATGTGAGATTGAGAGGGATACTTGTGGCAGTTGTTCCAAGAACTGATGTAGAACAATTAATGAGAAATAGGAAAGAGGCTTCAAAGACTATTTTTGGTCAAATAGTCTTTGAAGGGTCATCACCACTAATCAGCTGGGAATCAGAAAATTGATTGGACCATTAAGATCACTGAGAAATCTTCTGGGCTGTCATCATATCAGCCCCATTTCTAGAAAAAACAGCTCATCTTGAGTTCATTCTGTCTGGATGGAAAAAAGAAGTCTTTCAGATGACTATCAAGACTTTTTCTTCTGTGTTAACCTAAGGCCTATCTTCTTCTGTGTTTTCATTGCCAAATAGCAGTTCCAGAAAGCAGCTGACGTGGAAGAATAGCAGCTATGTTGCATCGTACTGACACTGAATTTCATAAAGCAAGATGATGGCAATAATCGGTGTTTTTTCTTGTTCTGCTCTAGAAATAATTGTACAGCTGTCAAATTCTCAGCCAGGAAAACAGATCCAGGACACTGCAGCACTGAGCATGTATTGGCCAGTACAACAGCTGTCAAATTCTCAGAAAACAAACCCACACAGTGCAGCAGCAGATCTCAGTAGACTAAGATAACTCAATTTCCATGTGCATCTTTGTATTTTCTGCTGCCTTCAACATCTGCTCCTGTTTCATTGATCAGTAAAAGAGGCTGATTAGTGTTTTTCATGTATAGGCACGAAGTTGCTCCACATAACCTGTTTAACAACAGGAAAGTGTCTGTAATGGCACCAATGACCCATATAATCTAACTTCCAATGGACCATTCCCATACTGTTTTAATATTGGCATTTTTAATTAATTGTCTTCTTTTTACAAGTCAGTGACTAAATTGCAATTGTGAAGTAGATACTGTTGTAACAAGTGCTGAAAACTGATCAAAACAAAAGCTTGGAAATAGTTGCACACACAAATGCTTTAGTTCTAGAGCTTTAAATCAAATTAAATGAAGGATCAAATTTTTCAGTCACTAAATTCAGTGAAAAGCTGTGAGTGACCTGTGCTGCTGTATAGATTTTAGAATCATTAAGAACTTTAATTCTTCTAACACAGTATCTTTGCTTTCATTATGCAGTACCATAGCTAACAGCATTTTTCTTGACTTGACCTCCAATGACTGGAGTTTTATTTATTGTTTTTACAACATTGTTGCTGCATGTTTTGTCTTACTCTTTGGAATATTTAGTCAGTTTGAGTATTTGAAAACTATGACTTTTAGGCAGTGAAGTGTTTACATGCATTTATGATTATGATCCTTATGTACTTTACAAACTTTGTTTTGATATAGCTCAGAAGAAGGCGAGGTTTCTTTTTTCTGGCTAAGCTTGAAGGTTCCCCTTATATGTAGCAATAAAAATATTCCAAGTTTCATACCACATGGGATTTTGTGGTTTGTAATGAGTAGCCAACTCAATGTTTCATTGAGCTGCTTCCTAAGAAAATTTTGCATTTGATGAAAATTTTACCAAGCAGTTTAAAATGAAAATAGAAACAAACTGTAAATTCATTTCCCTACAAAAAAGCTTGTGCATCAATGTGATATTGTACATTTAATTTTTTGGAGGTTAGCAGTGTCAAAGAGCCCTGGTTGTTGACTAGAGGCTCAGTGTCAGGTGCTGTACAAGCTCAAGTGAGGATGTGGTGAGGCAGACAAGCTACAGGTGAGGAATGGAAGGACTTGGGAAAACTGTGTCAGGCTATACAACAAGCAGTGATGGCAGCTTGTCAGCTGTTTAACCATGGTTCAAACTGCACATCTTTCAATACTGAGGTGGTAAGGATGGGAGCAAGCTGGTTCTCAAATATATAGGTAGTGTAATTGTGTAATATATGGGTATTACTAATCTTTCAAATATACTTAAATAGGGGGTTGAAATATAAAGTAGAAGCAAAATTCATTACCAGCTAGAAGACAAAAAAATGTAGAGATGGGAAGTTTCTGCAGATGCCAATTGCCAGTCATTTAGGATGAGCTCTGAGCCAGCTTTTGATGTACATGGTAAAGTCACAGTGCATGCAATTTAATGAACATCTGTTAGTGTGCTGTCAGTTCTTTATAGTACATAACATAACACCTCTTCTGAACTGCAAAACAAGGAACAACACTTGTAGGTGTATGGCAAGCTAGAAGTTTCTGTCAGATGGTGGCAAGAATGTGGCTTTTCAGGTCTTGCTGGAGGCTTCAGCTAAATTCAGGCCACAGAGTACCTAAAGCTATTGGGATCCTGTTATGCCAGACCCAGTCAGATTCCCTGTTTGCTTTTGTGTTTCAGAGGATTGAAAAAGATTTTTACCAAAATCAACTTCGTAAAACTATGTAGCTGCTAATGAGAAATTAAAAAAGCACAGGAAGCTCTGATGCTGTGATCACTGTCTTTACTAGGTCATTTACTGAGTCCACATCTGAGATTCTGAGAGTCAGATGAATTTTTTGTAACTCATTTCAGTGGATTTTAGCTCAGGCTCTGCAGTAGGTTTCAAACTGTCTGCTTTTATTAGGTTAGGTTCTTCCTGCCTATGAAGTATTTGAAAGAGGTTACTGAGGCTATAAAATACTAACCAATCTAACTTTTTGAACTATGAATATTTTAGCATAACAAATTATGCTTTCCAGTTCAATTTAGAAGAAAGTTGGAAGCAGAAGTCAAATTTCAGGTAATATGCATGAACAAGTTGCTTAAAAAGAAATCAGAAATTCTGTCTATACATGAACTTGAATTGATGGCAAATATTTGTTGTGTGCAATTTAGGTAAAAGCACAAGGTTTTCTAAAGTTCTAAAGTAAAATGATAATAAAATTCTAAAAATGTAGTTATTCTATTTTAAAATTCTAAGCAGTTAAAAAATGTGGGCAAAAATCAATTCTTGCTGCAGCTGGTATTGCATGTTGGATCACTTGAGACAAGTGATACTGGTTAGTGCAGCTCTTTAGTCAAAGGAAGAATTGCTCAATCCTTTGTTGAGTTGTAACACCTGAGTATGCTTGATCCAACTTAATTATCTCTTTGGATAAATTAAAAGCTTTACAGCTGGTTTATGTAGCTTGGGCTTGTGATGTAAGTTTTGCAGTAATATCCTCTGATGTTACTTAATGCATTAGATGTTTTTATATGGAAATATCAGGGCTTAGAAAATATTGCTTAGACCCTTTAGAAGATTTTCATTTGAACAAAAGGATAATGTCCTTCCCTATTTGTTAAACATTTTAGGGGGAAGTTTTCCTACTTGGTGCTGATTCAGCATCTGTGTTACTTATTGAAAAGATGCAAAATCTAGTCAGTGACAGTACATCAGTGAGACCAAGAAACCATCAATTTCATGTTTAATAAGCAACACCTTATTTTCAGGAAGAAATATTATATTAGCAAAATTTGTTTTATATACTTCAATCTGTTCCAAGAGTACTTTAAAGGATCTTAGATCCTCACATATGAGAATTTTCTGTGTGAACCTTAAAGGAGTATTTTCTATGTAAAATGCTCTTAAATTTGTGGTCAACATTATGCTCTTGCAACTGCTTGGCTCTGAAGGACAAAGTCGCTCTGGAAATGCATTGCTGAGGTCGTTCTTCTGAAACAGAAAATGCCATGGCTCTTACTGATACAAACTTGTTGCTTACATGATTGCACATGCTGCTTGTCAGGAAAAGGGTCCTGCCTCAAAGAACTTGTAGCTGGGACAAGGAAAAGGAAAAGGTTAGAGCGCAAGTGGTTGCAGATAAAACACAAATGTGGTTGTGGACAAGGAAATGCAGGTCCAGTTTGCTAACTCATTTACAGGAAAGTAGTGTCTGTTGGGTGTTTCAGAAGAAGTCTGATATTTGTGCACAAGTTTAAATTAATTCTCTAAATAATTTTAGACAAGCCCTTTGGACTTCAGTAGAGTAGTTCATCTAATTTTTAACCTGCCTAAGGGACAGATTGGAGCTAGCTGGAAAATTTCTGCCAAAATAATTTTCCATCAGAAAAGGCAGATTCATTGATACCAAAATATTTTGCAGAAACATCAGTTTTTAGTGACTTTCTACAAAGACATGGGATGGGTTCTGACAGGTTTCATGCCTGATTTCATGGCTTCTGGCGAGCTGTGAGTCTGTGGCTCTGGGACAGCCATGTGCTGGCTGCCTCTGGAGATCCCCAAAGACCTGGCATATACCATGGGTCCTTTGAGGGCTTCTGGGCAGCATGCCACACCACTGGAAGTGCAGGAGCCATGATCCCCAAGCTCTGTGATTTCCTGCTCTCATGGCTCACGGGGCTTTGAACCCACTGTCAGTTCATTGGGCTGATGGAGCAGGGGGAAGCCAGGAGCACTTGGTGACATTGCTGAGCCAGGAGTCTTGGAACTGGGGAGCTGTGCTTTCAGGCTTAATGTGCTCTGGAACGATGTAAATGAGGTGCTGATTATTTGTAACAAATTTGCTTTAAAAGTTCTCTTCAGTGGGAAATGGCAGTATCTGTATTGCACAGGGGAGTGCACTGCCTGTCTTCCCTGCCATCTGCTTGGGGAATTATCTGTGGACAGGATGGCAACCACCCTGTGACTCCCAGAGCTTAGGTGGTGTTGAGACTCTGCTGCAGGTACCTGAGGCAAAAGCTGCTCAGGGCAGCTGCAGGCAGTACCTTGGACTAGAGTTGGTGTATTGCATATGGCTCCACTGACAGTGAAATGGCATACTCATAATATTTTGGTTTCACAAGGAAGTCTTTGTGTGGGAGTAGAGTGCATATATTACCTGTGTGTGTACAAACAAGCAAAAGTTAGACACATCTTTATCTATATAAATGTCACTTTCAGAGCAATACAGGGTCTGCAGATCCTTCAGGCAGATGTCGACATCAGACAAGTTGTGATGGTTTCTTTGTTGTGTATTGCAAGTGTTCCTGATACACTCCTGTTGTCAAGAGGAATTGTTATGACGTGGATTCTGATGTGGTCTTTCTAAAAACCTCAGTATGTGCAGGAACATAAATAGTTGTGTTGTCTTAGATGCTGTGAAATGCTGTAATGTCCTAGACTCGGGCACACTGAAGGACAGGGGTAATTTCAGTAGCTGAAGGCCCTTGAGACCCCTGGAGGGCAAAACAAGCATTTGCTCTGTCTTGTGAGTCTGTGTGTGTCTCTGTATGGGTGTGTGCTTTAGAACGGCATTTGGTTTTACAATGCACAATTGTAGACACTTGTAAGTGGCCATAGGGGGAGACTTCCAAAAATAAAAATGCCAGCAAAGCTATCCCATGCTTGCTGACTTCTGGATCGTGGTTCATCAGCAAAAGTTAAATTCCTAGCTGCCACTTGGTGCCTTCGGCAGTCTCCCTATAAGATTTCTAGCAGTTCACATTTTAATGTTTGCTGATAGTGCTCAAGGGTTTGCTTATTTCTCTTGATGTGAAATCACTGAAGTTGGAGATGCAGAGGAAATATAGCGAAAGAGTCAAATGAATGTTGATTGCTTCTGAGAATTAATTCCACACGGCCTTTCTGAAGGTTCAGCGTGTATTAGATGCAGTGCAGTGGCATGACGGACTGGTAAATATCACTTACTGAGCCCATCATTCATTGCAGAAGAGGACCTGGACCATGCAAATTGGATGATGTTGTGTTTGAGAATCAGACAGCCCATAATTTTAATCTGTTGTAAAGGATTATGAATGACATCGATGAAATACAGTGTCAATTCTTTGCAAGATGCCTTTTTCCTGCAACAGCATCTGGAAGCACAGCCCAGCAGCAGCACTGAACACCCACTCAGAGGCTTTCACCAACTTTGATCTTTCAGAACTAAGCCTAAAACAATGTCCCATTGGAAACCAAAGAGGTAGAACTACTTTGCCACGCACAGAGTTGAACCTTCCCACACGTGTTTATTAATGTGAACAAGATAATGCAGCTGTATTAACATCATAATGTTCAGCAGCCTTTAAGCTGCCAGCAAACTTGTTTGAAGACAGTCCAGCACTCCCTGGACACACTTGACTGGCTTTTCCTTTTTGCAGCAAAGTCACTGTTATGATGTTAGAGTCACTTCTACTTTAATTGATAGATTTTTTTTTTCATAATTAATGTGTGATTTCTTTATAAATTGGTGGGGAGGAAATTCTATTCAAAGTCACCATTTTCTCCTGACCGAAGAGCACACTGCACAGGAATATGGAAGGATCTCTCCGTTTTTCTAATAAGTGGTCTTGATAAAATACTTAATTTAAAGACTGCTTCCAAACTGTGTAGTGTTGGATTTGCTTCCTTTTGGACAGAGCCAAAGCTAAATTGTGCATGCATGTGACCAGATTGACCAAAATGTGTCATGCAGAATTTGAGGAAACACTTGAAGTGTAAGTATTGAGTGCATCTAGCAATGATGCTCCTTTCTCAGGTTGTTGTTATCTGTACCTTTAAAAATATTGGATACTTGTGTTTGAAGTCAGATTAAAAAAAAACCAAACAAACAACAAACCCAAACCAACAAAAAAGAATCAAAAAATACTTGAAAAGAAGCAGAGTCCCAGTTCCCTAGTTTTCCCTTAATATTTCTTCTATTCCCAAAACTGTAGTCGGGCTTGTAGGCTCACCATCTGAAAGTGGAGTGTTTCTAATGCCAGCAGTACCCAAGCCAGTGTCATAGAAATTGATGTGAGCTCTGTATCATTGTGATACTCTCCTGTCCCTTGCAGGGATTTGGGGGTAGACAGTTATTAAGTGTGACTAGGAATTTAAATTTAAGGAGTGATCAGTTCAATGGCTACTTCTTGCTCAAGGCATGGTATGTAGTTGGTTGACCTAGGCAAAGAAAAAGAAAAAAAACCCCTCTGACAGGATGTGATATATCAAAGTGCAGAATTTCTATGATTACTATATCCTATCCAAAAGCTTTTTGATAATTAAAATATATGCTTCCATTGCCAATCTGTTGTATTAATAGTCTAATAGTAACCATAAATACACCTTTTCAAATCAATTTAATTAGCTGTGAATATAGTGACTGCTCCATCACCATTCAAGATCCTTTCTCGCAAATCCTAACTCATGTATGTGTTGTTCCAATCCGTGTGACTACTGAACACGAGTAAGCCTTATGTGCATAAGGAATTCTTTTTCTGGGGAAGACCTGTAGCTGTGTTTGACTGGGAGGTATTGCCAAGATTTCAAAGTGTGGAGTACTAGTAGGACACCAAATACATACAGATAACTTGTTTCCAAAAATAACTCTTGTGGGTGTTTTAGTTGAAGGGAACGCTAGTAAATATGACCTCAGGGAACTGATATCTATTTTTGCAGGGATTACTGTAGCAGAAATAAAGCACTTGTTATATGGCACATAGAAACATCTATAGCTACCTGCTTCTTTGATGCATAATTGTCCATTCACGTGTAGATATAAGCTTCTTATGCCTTTTTACAATTCCATTATTTTCGAATTTTTTGTAACTTCTGGGTCACATTAATTTAACCATACTCAGACTGAGAGATCGTCCTGCAGCCTCTTCCAGCTGACAGTCCTGAGGCTGGGACATGGCACACTTAACCAGTCCAGTGGACCTTTTTAGAAGGTGCCCCAGACCTAAACTGACAAGGCACAGTAAGGGAGTCAGATCTGTTCATATGACTGGATTTTGTGAAAAACAGGAACAGCTACATTGTGCAATATTTGGGAAGACTGGTTAGCCATGCCCAGGCAGGAGCATCATGTTAACATGACTGTTTTTCTTAGGATCTAAGATAGCTATGAATGAGCTATGTAGAGACTGAGTCATGTTTCTCTGCTTGGCCCCACCTTGTGCTGTGCAGACATGCCTGGTGGAGGAGAGCTGCCTACCCCACCTCACACAGCGTGGCTGTACCTGCAACAGCACCTGGCTGTCCTGCTCAGCCAGGGGCTGCCCTTGCTCAGCCTCTTGTCTCCATCCGTACCTCGCTGCAGTTTGTCACAACCAACCAGGGGCAAGCCCTCCACTGAACTCTGCCTTCTGTCGGGACTGAGAATGGTGTTTAAATATGTGAATATTCTTTGTGTGCAAGATAAGTTGTTGAAACAATTTGTGAAGGGGATTATCCAGGTTGTTCCTGTTTCTCTGGTGTACTTTGCTGTGCCCTTTGTGGTGGCTGAGTTTTTAATACTATTGCATAACTTCCAAGATCAATGAGAAAAAACCCCAGCAAAATGCATCTTCAAACACAAGCTGCATTATTTCTGGATTTGGCAAATCAGAGTTTTATCCTGCAATCAGTTGGTAAAGCTAAGTGAGCATACAGATTTAAGAGCAGAGAACAAATAGCATTGTGGCAAACATCTTAGTGAGAGACATAAAAGTTCAAGTATTATAAGCGCTGCCTTATCTGCAGCACGGTGTGCCAGCAACTCAATTGCTAGGTTATTTCTGATGGATACATGTCATTCATTGCATCATTTTAATTGCTAATACTCAGGTGTCTGTACTTGCTTTCCAAGAGGCCAACATCAGAGTCAGCTCTGGGTCTTGGAAGAACAGACCCAGACTGCCTAGTTCATCAACCTGTAGCTTCTTGTCAAGTCTGCCTGGGGATGGGGAGACGATGGTCGGTTGTTTTGGCTTGTGCAGGGGAGGGGATGGAAGAAGTGGAGTACTCTTTCACTGCACCAAGAATTGCTCCTCTCTGTAGCAGTTGCCATCACCTTCCAGCTCAGCTTCCCTTCAGGGCTGTTCTGCAGCCCTTGGTCCTTCCTCTTCCACTTTTCTCCCCTGGAAAGTGAGGGGCCCTCATTGCCTCCTCTCATCCCCAGTGGGATGAATGACCCAAAGAAGCTGGGGGAGGTGTGGAAGTCCTGCCTGTCTGATAACCCTTATCAAGACAGAGTGTCTCTGAACAAAAACGTTTTTCACAGTTTTGCTGTTCCTTTAGAAGGTGTTTTCTGCTGGGTTGTCTCTAGCAGTTATCTTTGACTTGTAACTGCAAATGAATGTCCAATGTCCAAGTCACTCTAGTAAAATTGCTTACTGGGGCAGTCTTCTGTCATTAGACCAGGACTGAGACTATATCTGAAACAACTAGACATACTGGTGAAAAAGCACACAACTGGCAATTAGCGATTAGAATAAGAGGTATTGACTTCATTTTAGGTGCCTTAAATACCAAAGCAAGGGGATTTTCTTGCATCTGTATTGACTCACAGTTTTTAGCTGAATTCTCTGCTTAAATAGTTCCTTTTGTTTTCTTTCATCTGGATATTTTACTTTTAGCAAGAAGTGTACAGAGGTAGGGAGGTCACGTTTGCTATAACGCCACTGACAGGACTGGGTTTGCCAGGAATAAAAGCTTAGAATTAATTTTATTTCTGAGTGAAAATAATGACACCTTCACATTTTGCCCTTGGCAATACATTAACTATCTCCCCTAAAATTACTAAACATGGTGTGGTGGGTTAACATGTTCAGCTGCCAGCTGTGCACACCCCCACACCCCCCCACTTCCCTCCTCAGTAATAAGATGTAAAATCTTGTGGGTGAGATAAACCCAGGGAGGTCACTTCCAGTTACCCTCACAGGCAGAACATGCTTGACCTGGGGAAAATTAATTTCATCTGTTGTCAATTAAAACAGAGTTGGTTGGTGAGAAACTAACCCCAAGGGCTGCAGTCTCTCAGGGTACACCTGCTCCTCTCTGGGCTCCTCAGAGGTGCAGGGGAGTCCCTGCTCCAGTACCTGGAGGATCTCCTGTTTCCCCTCGGCCCCAGAGCGAGCAGGGCTGTTCCTCACACCCACTGCCTGTGGGGCTCTGCCTGCTCTTAAACACCTTCCACAGACACTGCACCAGCTGTTCTGGGGACTTGGCTGTACCCCACGGTGGGAACAGGCTGGCAGCCAGGGCAGCCCCACCCTTCCCTCATGGAGGTCCCTGCAGTCCCTTTCTTGTTGGAACCTGGAGAAAGACGCCCAAAAGCCGAGAGTGCTGGAGAAATGTGGCCAGAATTGCTGAATGCCAGACTTTAGAGGTACAAGATTGTTAACAAGGTGTGATGTGGGGATTCCTGCTTACATCTGGTCTTCATGACTGCCTCCCAGTACACCTACTGGTAGCCAGCTGAACGCAGTACTGGGAGCTAAGGGAAGGATGGGCTGACCAAAGGGTGGTAGGGCAGCTGCAGAGACTCCAGGTGTGACATGCCCAGCCTCTGGGGGAATATCCTTCTGGCAGAGAGGTTCTTACCGTGCAGGCTTTTAGCAAGTCTCCCCTGTCTCTGTGAGTGTGAACACGCTGATGTGAGAATATATGACCCAGCTTTTTCGTCTTGCTAAAGGCTCTTAAACACACTCTGCAGAAAATAAGGTGGCACAATGTCAGTGACCTTCATGCTGAAAGACAGGATTTCCCAATTTTGAGGTTATTACCCTGTTCTGGAAGCTCCTGAGGGGTTTATGTGTGTTCAGAGAGGTTCTGCACAGGCACTGTAGTTAATTTCTTTGAGATTTGAAGCAGTACCTGGAGTGATCTGAACATACCCTTTTCTTTGCTGCATAGGTTTTTTCAAATAAATATCTACATCTTATTCTAGACTGTTCAGCTTTAGGTCCCACTCCTGGGCCCTCTTTTACAGATTTCAACCCCACTGTTGAGTGCAGGGCAGCTGTGATTGCAGATTTTATACTTTCCTCTGCAGTTTGTGAACCCTTTCTTGCTATAGACCTACCAGTGAGAAGCCAGAGGCTCTGAGGAAGAACTCCAAAGAGAGCTTTGGGAATTACTGCCTTTTTATTAAAAGCTTGCAGGTTGAGATGCAGCAAAATCTTCAGTCAGAAGCAGAAGGTTGGAGTGAGCAGCAGATCAGGCAGCTTTCTGTCAAATGTGGGACGTTAGTCCAGCAATCAGATGTCACCACCAAGACTGGTGAAACAGCCCTCTTGGCAACAAGTCCAGCTTGACTTTGTTGAGCTTGTGAGTGGGGACTCAAACCCCTGCCAAAGTCAGCAGTAAATGTGTCAGTAGGCACAGAGCTTGCTCTGGGTGGGCTGATGGTCACTCCCTGGCTGTAGGTGAGGCACATTGACGTGTGCTCATTGCCCAATATTGCTTGGAGAAAACAGCTACAAAGCAGCACAGTTCTGAATGCTGCAAGGTGGTTATAAACTTCCTGCATGTGATGACAGTGAAGAATGTCTTAGTTTGCTGGTTTCTGCTCTGGTGATGTTTCTGAAACACTGGCTGAGCAACTCACTGGGTACTGAGGGCATAATGCAGTCATTGCCTTCCTGTTTCTGTGCCTGATTCTTTGATTTTTTTTGCTGCATTGCATTTATCAAAAGCCTTGTTTTGTCAAGTGCAGCAGAAGTACACACCTTTATTTCCACACTGGAGTTCAGTAGGAAAGAGTGCCACAAGGAACCCTGCTTTATAGCACCAGAACATACAAAACATGTGGCATAGAGAATATTTGTAGTAAAGTGGCTGAGAAAGATGCTTTCCTCATCAGGATACTTACTTATTCTTTCTTTTGCCTCCCTGTCTTATCAGAATTGTGTCTTGCTTGTTCAGGTTTATTTCTATTGTGTCATTTTCTTACAATCGCCTATCTCTCCTTTTCTTACCTCACTTTTTTTTTTTTTTTCTGTAAACTAAAGTGTTGCCCTCACCTGAATATGCATGCTCTTTCTTGGCATTTTTGAATTTGGAAAAGGAGACTTTATCCAAAGGTAGAACACTGGGATGCTGCAAAGCATTATTGCAGTTCCCTACCTTACATGAGTTGTAAGCAGAGTTTTAAAGGTGGTACTTTCACTGCTGTGGGTGCATGGCCTGTTCTCAGTTCTGACACAGACATCCATGAGAACAAGTCATTCATGGTCACATTCTTGAAAGAGATCTCTGGTTTTTCTTTAGCCTTTTAAATGTGGTAGATTTCTGTATCCAACAACCACAATAGAAGCTTTAAATCCTTTGAAAATTTTCCATTTAGGACTTCTCTTTTTCATGGGGGCATTATGAGGCAGCTGGAAGTGACTGCTACAATAATTATGAACTAATATAAATAATGGCATCTTCAAGCCCCGAAGTAAATTTATACAGTTCAGTAAGGTTCCTTCTCACAGCCATTCTTGTGAGAGTATTAAAACTTAAATAACTTAAGATGTTACAAAGGCAGAGCAAAAAGCAGCATTTCTCAAAACAGGAAGTAGAGCAGAACAATTACTATTTAATGATCCTGGAATTGGAAAACATATGATGAAACTGGAGTGTCAAGTTTACTGTGTAGATTGCTACTAGGCCAGGATGCTTTTTGGCAGAGTTTACCCTGTTTCTGTTTTTCTGCTTATACATCTATCCTGGAGATATGAAAGGATTCTAGTAAAAGCTAATCCAGTTCTTGGAATCCCCCATCTCTCCCCCCTTCAGCAAGCTAAAACTCGTTCATGGCGCTGCTTCAGCTTTTCTGCTTCAAGGCCAGCAGGATGGTTCTCCCTGCGGATCAGAATGCTGCAGCCCTTCAAGGCTCGCACTGCTGTGGGATGGTCCTCGTTAGGTGAAACACCCAGGGGTTGTTGCTGCCTTGCAGCACATCTCTGACAACACGTCCTTTCCTTGAGCAGACTTGATTAAGAATGGGATTTACTGCTTTGAAGATCGTTACACCAAATATCAGTCAAACCAATATGAAAATTTCTTAGTGCAAACACAGGACCCTAACTTCCCCAAGACTAAAATATCTATATGTATTTGTCAATAACCTCATCCAAGCTGACAACAAGAGTAGCTCCATCTGAATAATGCACAATCTCTTTTTTCTTGTATTTTGTCTCCCTGTAGCTTAAAAAACCAAATTTAAATTTTGCCAGCAGTGAGGTATGTTATACCAAGCATTTTATTTAGAGGTTGCTCATTTCCGTGGCAGTTTTGAAACCTCAAATCTATTTTAAAATCCTTCTGCATATACTAGCTTATATGATCTGTGTTTCTCTGTTTTTACTGTCCATGTGCTTAGGGCATTTACATGGAAAGAAATTCTCAGTTCCTTAATTGCATCTATATCATCTATCAGTCCCCTACCTACAGTTGTAATCCCATATGACATTGGTAGCTGGGTGTGCAGGTGATATCTCCAGCAGAGGTCTGGCTTCAACTGGGGAGTCAATGACATGAACAGATGAAGTCTTGGAAGACAGTTATTCAGCTTGAATGGAAATTTTTATAATAAAGATTGGCAGATGAGAAAATACAGAGATTTAGGGCATGTGGTATAAGAGCCAAAAAAATCTGTTTACAGGTGAAGTGTACCATGGTTACTCATTCCATCTTGAAACCTACTGTAGGTTAAAAATGCTCTTAATTCAAACTGAAATGGATTTGGAATATTTTAAGTATGCTCAGTTGTTCAGGCAGGCACTTAACAGTAATGTTCCTGTACTCACAACTGCCCTACCTAATTAACAGTCCAGGTAATATGACCACTGTGATTTCTCCTTGCTGGATGGTCTGTGGTTTTGGCTCTTTTTTCTCTTTGTTGCAGCTTCCCTTTACTGGATCTTCTCCCATTTTATTTTAATCTGAGTTCTTGTAGCTCTGTGGTTTTCCTGAATACTAATTTTTAGTCCAGTTTTTTACAAAATTATTCTAGAGTTTCAGAATCTTTAAAAATCACAGCCTGCTTAGATATGGTGGACCTTGGGGAAAAAAAAAAAGGTGTTTGTCAGGTTTATTTTCAGGAGAGCAAAGACTTGCTTTGAATATTATTGTGGGATTGAAATGTAAATGTCCATTTCTTCTCTATAATCCCTTGCAAGAAATTGAACTGTCCTTTACATTAACTTTTGCTAGGTTTATGGTTGGGAATTTATCAGCTTTCAGGACAGGATTGCCTTTAGCTTCAATCAGAATATCTCACTGATACTGGATCTTCCATAATTCTGGTCGTGAAATACACCCACCTCCACAAAGAAGCAGATTTTTCTTCATTGTCACCAAGCTCAGTGACTGTCTTGTGTTTACTGAGGAGAGAAGCCAGACCTGCTAAAAATGTTGTGATATTTAGCAACATTAGTTATAGTCACTACATCACCCTGCTGCTCTGCTTTCTGCCTTTGCTCCCTGACAAATGACAGAGTAGTACAAGCAATATGTAACTTAGCTCCATTTGTTTTGATAAGGGTGTGATTTTTGTTTTTATTTCAGTACAATGCAAACAAAAGGAGGGTCAGTGCAATCAGGTAATCTGGTACAAGCTCACCTGCTTGTTTCTGAACCAAAGTTCAGTTTCATGTTTTCAACTAGTGATGCAACCTTGTTTTAAAGATCAAGTAGATGTGATTTGTCACTTCAGTAGTGACACCTGCCATCCTGGCTTATGCTGCTCAGCTGTTCCCATTTCAGGAACTTGTGCTATTTGTGAAAATGAACTGAGTCACTATTGTCAAGGCATGATCAGGTTTTTATTTGCTTATTTTCTGCAGAGCTGAATGCAATAGTATGTTCTAAATGTAAGCTCTGTTTTGAATATCAGAAATATAGACAATAAAACAAAGCTCCAAGACACGATAAGATCCAGGAGGCATCTTCACTGTCCTCATCAAGCTTTAATTCACAACAATAACAAGTCAAAACATTGGGCAGTTTTTCATAAGATTGTTAGTTGAGCAAAAATGTAGACATTTTTATCTTTACTGGACTGTGTAAAGTGTCCTCCAGAGAGAGCTTTTGTAGAAGGAGGTGATGTGCTGGAAGGGAAAGTGTTGGTGTACCTGATATTGTCTTTTGTGAAAGCAATGGGTCTGTCACCCATATGAGCAGTTATGCCGAGGGTTAGGGTGGCAGAGATCATTTTATCCATCAAGGCACAGGTCACAGAATTCAGCAAAACTGATATTAGTAGAAACGAATGTCTCCTCTTCACTACTGCCAATCCCACTTGTAAACTGAAAATTTCGAGATTTTTTTTAGCATTTGTATTAGAGACTTAGATATTAAAAGGGTCAAGAATCCAGCTTATTTCTTGCAGTGCTAGAAGACCCTGTTGTCAATAGGACTCTAAACCTACCATCTGTTTACTGTACTAGTAGGTTGTTTTGAATGTTGGAACTCTGGTGCTGAAGGTGTCTCAAAATAATGAACAGTGCCTGATGTTTTACTCCAAGGATTGATTTTTCTGACCTGAATTAATGTTTGCATTAATTTTGGGTCAATTTTTTACCCAAATTGACTCAGTCTTGAAAATTGTGGTTCAAGATTCTATGGTGATGGTTCGAGGTTCAAGATTTTTAAACCTTGGTACAAAAATTTTTAAGATTAAGCATCAAGACTTTTTATTTTCCTGGATTCTGGAAACTACACAGAAACGGGAGTTGACTGGTGCAGGTAAATGTTAATGAGTTTGGGGAGCAGTTCCCAGGGTATATCTGAGGAGTTGTCTAAGGTTTTGAATTTTTTTTTCCACTGAGATGCCTGACTAGGTAAAAATATCAGCCTTTCTGTATCCAATCTAAGGACTCGACTATGCTCATTCCTATCTGATCGGATGATCTTTAGCCTGAGGGAAAGAGTGAGGAAGCAAATGACAGCTGCAGCTTTTCAAAGTCATAAAAGAGGGAATATGTGTGTATGTACTTATTTATTTATTTAGTCTTCTTGTTCTGTATTTTATGCTGAGGCTATGAACAGTATTGAACTTTTTTTTGAGCCCTTAAGGTATATCCAATGTCACTTAGACATCAAAGCTCCAGAGCTGAAATGGAAAGAACACAACCAAATTGCATTTAAAGGTTAATAAAATAATGCTTGTGTTTTCTGTTGTCACAGAATACTAAAAAGAAAAACATTACCTTCATGTTTACAAAGGTGAACAAAAAATAGAGAACTGTGAAGTCAGCTGTGATTAGCTTAGCCTTTGTTCTAAAAATGATACATCCTTGTGTTATGTCGAGACAGGATGGGCTCTTGAAGCTCTGTTTTTTTGTTTTGCCGGATATCAAATGATCTCTGTGGCCATTGATAACTCTGTTGTAGTTTTTGCAAGTTTATTATGTCTAATTGAAAACTAAAGGTTTACCCTAACATGAGAATTTCCTGTCTTTAGTCTCTTGCAATCTGGATGGCTTTTGCATGTGTAAAGTTGAAAATTACCATCCTTACGCTGCATATATTGGCTATGTTTATAATGGGAACAAGAATAAGATCAGGGAGGTTATTGCCATGTAGCAGAATTGCATGAATCTAACCAGCCCTTTGACTCATATGGCTGAGTTTAACTTTGGTATCACTTGGTCTTTGAAGTACAGATGCAGTTTTGTGGGTGTAACAGAGGAGGGAGCAGAGCTTGTAACTTGGAAGCTCCACAGTGTGTGAAAACAAGTTACAACTCCAGAAGACTTAGCAGTTCTTTTAAAATTCTCTCCTTTTTGGATAGAGCCAAACATTTTCTTCCTACGGCTTGTCACCCTGCAGGCCAAAACCCCACATTGCTCAGTGGAATCAGAATCCTCTGGGACTTTCAAGCATTACCACTCACATTATTCATGAAACAGAGGTCACTGAAGTCTACGAGAGCAGAAAGTATTAGCAGAGTGATCAGAGCTTGTGAAGTTCACTGAAGTATTTGAAATTCTTCCTGTGGTGAGGTCCAAGTGTCAGTCTGATTGACTCGACAAGCCTCATGTCTTACTTTAAAAAGAGAGAAAAGAGAAGAGAAAAGAAAAAGACATATCATGGTCGTTTGGAGGTCCAGATGAATCCAGGAAGGAGGATACTGGCAAAATTTGCAATGTATTAAATGATTCCCTTTTCCCAGGAGCACTATAAAGTGATCTGTTACGTGCATCTGCTTGTTCTATTTCTGATTCTTAGCCTGAGATTCCTACCTCAGGAGGCAACAACCCTGCACCGCATTAGATCGTATCATGTCCCACTGAATGTTGACCTTGGCTGACATAACGTGACATGCTACAGTTGAAGTAATGTAATGTGAGCCAATGTATCATGTGCTTAATGTTAATCTTAAGTTATTATCAGTGAACGCAGCAAAAGGTTTGGGTCGTGTGTTGCATGGGGCTGCCTTGGCTTCCTCAGGCGGTTTGAGCTGTGAGTGTTCAAGCTAACAACCAAAGCCAACAAAGAGGGGCACAAACTGGGCCAGTGCCTCTGTGAGAGTCAGGAATGAAGGTACCAGCAGGTTTAGGATGGGTGTGCATTTAATCTACTGAAAGGCACTGCAGCCCCCTTGGCACCACAGCAACCACAGAAGTGTGACCATGCGCTACAAGCACTGGCGATCAGTGAATTCACCTGTGGGGGTTTGTGTGTAGAGAGCTGCTCATATACATTTCAGAGCAGATTTGCTGCTGAAGGTATTGCTCACTATACTTATTGATATAAATTTTGGCAAAGCAGTTAATGTAAATGTTTGGCCTTATGAAGTTAATCAATTTTATAACATTTCATTTGTTCATCTTCTTGCTTGATCCTTTGACCCACTGCTAAGTTGTGCCCAAAACTATGTGAGTTATCTGTGTTGTTTTCCTAGGGAGACTGAGAAAACTCTTCTTGCTGTCTTGGGAGATACTTTGTAAATTACATGTCATATTAAAACATGTCTGAAAATTAATTGCTTAAATTTAAATACTAAAAAAAATTATTCAGAGTTAAAATTGTCTTGTTCCTTAGATGGTTTAGCAGTGCTCAGAGCCTGCTTCTGTTTCTCTTGTCATGTGTTGCAATAACAGGATCATGTTCTTTAATGTGATCACAGGCTGTCTGACTTAGTGCCACCTTCATTCTTAATCAGCCAGCTCTAAATGACAGGGGTTATTATTCTTGACTTTTGTTAGGCCAATATTTTCAGTCCTTGGTGCTTAAAAATTAGCCTTATAGAGCTGTAATTGTGCATCTGCTTTGGTGAAAACCCCAGGCAGCCCAAGCTGGAAACATTTTAAAAACGAGCTAGCAGTATACTTAGGGGCCTAATTTGATGAATGTTGGCATGTGGATTTGCTGCAGATGATAATCAAACATCAGTTTTATTTCAAATAGGGGCAAAAAGGAAACAGATTAAGAAAAGAGGAAAGTATCTGGGTACACAGGATTTTCGACTGCTGTAAATCTTGAGTGCCATAAATCAGGCTTTGGAGCACCTTAGAGCACCTAGTAAGAAAAATGGAAGCTATATCTTCTTTTGCAGGATGTGCCTTTCCTGACTCCAAACTGCCCTTTTAATCATAGATCAGGGCTGGATTCTTGGCTTTACAGAATTTGATTGTCCTTACACTGACGATAACTAAAAATTCCCATTCTCTCCAGGAACACAAATTTAGGCTATGGTTAGTCCAATAGCAGTGTTTGTGGGTAAAACTTTATAATCTGCAAATCCTCAAGATTTTAATAATTAAAATTATGTTGTGAAAGCTACTTTGTCTCTTATGTCCTTTTGGTTTTCTCTATTGCTGTTAAATTGAAACTGTGGGCTGGTGATGGAAGTATTTGCAGAAATTTATAGCAGAAAGAGTAACACTGCCATTACCTAATAAGATGAAGGAAAGGATGGTAATTTGTCCTGGTCACAGCCAATATTCTAAAAAAGTAACTAAAAAGAAAGAAAATTACATGTATTTTCTCTGATGCTAGACTAGACTCAGCTGTGCTGCAGACTTACCCCCAGGTTTAACTAGCAAGCAGTGGATGTCAGCAACAATCTAATCTGGGTCCTTCACTGTAGATCATTGTGGGGCTGATCTAAAAACAGAAGAAGAGATAAAGCAGCATAGCAACAGATTTGCAAAGAAAGTAAAGACTTTTTAAATACAGTTTTCCTGCTTTCTATTTAAAACATTATCAGGCTCATGGGAAAATTAATTTATTTTTCTGGAATTAAGGAGGTTTGGAGATTGTCAGTGGCCAGGCTTAAGAGGGTCATCAAAAGACATAACTCAGAGAGCTCAATGCAAAACCTTAATGGTATTTGATGTAACTCAAAATTGGGAAGCCATGGAGTAGCCAGGTAATTCTGAGCACTAATTTTCAGAGAGGAGCATCAACCCAGACCTGAATGCAGTCAGGAATAAAAAGACATTTTATTCAAATGTCAAGACGAAGGAAGGCACTGGCAGCATTGCAAGGAGAGAGCTATTATGAATGAATTTTCAACTTTTTAGCACATAAATCAGCAGTTAAACTAATTAAATATATACAAAGAAAAGGGCTCTAATCCTTTCTAGGCAGTGTTGCTCAGCAAAAGGGTTATCAGTTGAATAAAATACTGGAGGAAAGGCCATAAAATACAGCGGCTTGTTGATGACACCTGGAGTTGCCAAAGAAGGCTAGAGTGAGGATGGGGAAGGAATTGCATTTCTGTGTACAGTAACCTCTGGCCAGCCAGATAAATCACAGCTAGTTGGAAGTTATTCCAAGGCCAGAAGCTCTAGGGCAGCATGCAAGGCAAAGCCACCTCAGCTGCTGTGAGGTGCTTTCCATTTGGGGAAAAAGGTACAAAAAGACAAAAAGCTTCCTGAGAGAAATGGGATGCTGCAGTTAAGAGACCCAAAATAAAAAACTGGGAGGGTGAGAGGGGCAAGGAAATATTACTTGTAGCTCTTCTCTCATTACTTTATTCCCTCCTTTTTGAAGTTACTGTTATCATGTACTCGAAGACTGAGTACAGGAAGTATCAGGAGAATTCAAGAAACTGTCCCTCTACAAGCAGAGTGTTAAAGGTCTAAAGAAATTAATGTCTCTACAATTGTAAATTCTTCGTGGAACAGAATGACTTGCATGATGGATTGAGAAATTACTATGTAGAGTGTCAGTAGAGCAAATAATTCACTAGAACCTTTGTGCTATAGCAGAGTCTTCCTCACCTTTGTAATGTCCTGCTGAAGTCAGCTAAACTTTGCAGACATGTGTCATAGAACTGAGTCTAGAAGAGGAATAAATACAAATATTTCTGGAAAAATGTTCTAGAAATAACATGGGGCTACATATGGAAGAGCCCTAGAGAATGAGTATTTTCATTGCACTTCCAAATAGGGAACATGTTCCCTCTCCTTTTCCCAAAACAACAAATTCTCAAAAAACTCCTTGAAAACCCTCTTCCCAAATAACTGATGGTATTTTCATACTTCCCTTCTTTTATTTGCCATTTAAAATGCCTAATATTCGTAGGCTGCCCAAAGGTTCATGCCTCTTCACCTTGTAGCTTGCTGAGGTGTTTTTCATATGCAGGGATCCAGGCATGGTCCCTCCAAGGCATTGCTGCCATTCTTCCTTACACTGCAAAGATATCAAACGGTGCTGGTTCCTTTTTCTCGTGCCTCTTGTGCTCACTAATATTAAAAGAAATGCTTTCCAGCCAGAAGATGTAGCTTAACCCAACCCCTCCTGCCCAGGTTACCTCTTTTACTGTAGTAGGAGGCAGTAGAGTGGGCTGTGGAGCAGCTGTGACAAGCTGTGCTTCAGAAGTGGATATTGCCCTGCTTTAGAGATAAGAGGTATTTTCTGTCAGTTTTGTGTTTGTGTGTGCATTGTGCAAATGATAAATGTTGTCCATTTACAGAGCATTTCCTCTGCTGGAGGATCCCAAAGCTCTTCACAAAATTGTAGGACTGCCGAAATTCAGTTAAACTGTTCTTGAGAAGCTTTAAAGCTGCTCTCTTAAAACTCACATAAAAACAAGTTTTCAGTTTTTCAAGTCTAACTTGAAGACAAAGTTGGAATTACAAATCTGCAGACACTACATTCCCTTTCAAAGAAGGGAAAAAGCAGATAGAGTTGCCTTTTGAGTGCTTAAGAACAATGAAAACTTGTCGATATTTTTCATTTAAATTTTCATGAAGAGCTAAGAAACTCTGCTGGAGGGGGCAGGAAAATGTTGTGACTTTTACTGACAGAGAACTATTTGAATGGTTATTGACAAAGAGCACAGTGCACAAAATGTGCTTGGGCTAGGCAGAGTGAAGATGTTTGACATATTGGCAATGCAGCACAGGGTCAGGGGGTTGCAGATTAATGTTGTGTTTCACAGTCCGAGCTAATACTCACTGCATGCCTCCGCATGCTCTTTGTTATTCCACACATTTGGAAGGACAAACCAGCTCTGGGTTAGTTAAACCTAAGCATGATTTTAGAACAAAAATGGCTTATTACAGTTGGATTGGTTAGGCACAAGTGCTGTAAATCTAAGTAAACTATTCTTAGACTAAGTTGAGAGCAGCATGTAGGAATTTTAATTAAAATCAATTAAATTTTTTGACTGAATCAGGGCATCAGAGAGTGCAGGAAGGAGGGAGCCATTCCCAGCTCAGTGATTCACACAGCCTGTGATCGTGACCGTGTGGCCTAACTGTGAGTGCATGTCAAGGCCAGGCCCAGTGGCTCTGGATATGCTTGGAAAATCTCAAGGCAGGAGGCAGAGATTACAAGAAGTTAAAAAACAGCCCATGAACCCCTTAAAACTCCACCTCTTGGCTTGATGCTCTCCCTGGCTGTCGGCTTCTGGCCTACTCCCTGGAACAAGTAACAAAAACGACTCTGCTTCCAGCAGCAGAGACCAGGAAGCCAGCAGATACTTTTCAACCCTCCAGATATGTTAAAAGAATGGGAGGTAGAGGGCTGAAATGGAAAACAGATGATAGACAGAGGCTGGCGAGAACAGGAGGAATGCAGTGCAGGCAGCCCGTTTGTCTCGGAGCAGCTGGTGTGCCTGCCCGTGGAACTGGCCAAGTCTGTCGGCACTGTCGTAAAATGATGGAATAGTCATGCCTCTCTTCTGGAAGGTGCTGAGCACTTTGGCTTTGCACTATCATTGCGCTGTGTAGCACACAGCCCCCAAAAGTTTACGAAGCTGTACAACCACAGACAGTGTGGTCCATTGAGGAAGCTTTTTGGGAGGAACCTGCAGAATGCAGAATTTCATGCCAGTCCCTGCAGTGCTTGGTGAGATGGGCATATGTGTGAGAAACTCCTTTGAGGGTTTGTGAAAGCAGAACGCTGCTGAGAAATGCTCCATGAGTTCTGATCTACAAACCCCCCTAGTCCCTGGTTGATGGTTAGTTCTAAATGGATTTCATCTGTGTTCAAACATGTGCACAGATTGGTGCATGTTTTATGTTTTATATCCAGAGCTGTTTGTTGTTTCTAAGGCAAAGAGCTCTTCACCTGAGTAGTTCTGTGTTGTGCATACTTCATACATGAAGAGCTGACAATAGCAGATTAATGATGAGAAGTTTTCTGCTGGCCTCAGATTATGTTCCTTACCAGGCACTGGAACTACAAGTTAAATGGCAGCAAAAGGAGAGCCCCAGTGGGAATAGCCATGGGATTCACATATCAACACATTCACTGGCACGTTGGAAGTGATGTGACGCCTCTGACAGAAATAACATGGGTGGGTATGGATCTGCTCTTTGAGGTCCAGGCAAGTGCAAATGTGAGGAGAACACAGTGAAGAGTTTATCCAAGCTCCTTTTAAATGCAAAGCAAAATGAGCAGTGTTTGATTACAGCCATCTGAGAGTAAGATGGATGGGTGACTGAGTTAGGAAGGCTTTGCTTTGGAAAGATACCACCTGGTTCTTCAGCAAGAATAGCTGTAGCATATTGCAGTAACTACATAGCTGTAAGTGTGTGAAGAGGCTTGTACCCCTTAATAACACTGTGTGTTCGTGTAGTGATCCCACCCTTAAGGAGCTCATGTGAGGAGAATAAGCTGTGATGACGCTTTAAGGCCATTTTTTCTATCAGTATAGCACTGTTTCTGTGTTGGGAGACATCATGCTGCTGCTCCAGACTGCATACCTAACTGCAATAGCAGCGCTGATAGAGAACCATTCTTCATCCAGGCAAACAGCCAGCATGAAAAGTGGGTCTGCACTGCAGCAGGGGTGAGCATCAGTCACTGGGTGGGGTGCTGCTGCTCAGGGAGCTCCATCCTGCTCCCCTCCAATGCTGTAATTATACTTCCAACTTTTGTGGAAAAATACACGTCTCTATCCATCCCCACTCCTCAAAGTCTCTTGGAGAAGCATGAATTACCTTCTTGTGCTTGCTCAACTCAGAAACCACAATGTACATTATCACATATTATACCTTGTTTGAATGGAGACAATTAAAAAATTGTTAAACAACTTAATTTTTATTAATGGAAAACCAATGGAATTAGGCAAGGAAATTTTCTGTTTACTTTCAGGCTTGAGAATAGTTGTTGACAGACAACGCAATTTAAAAAGAGAAATGAGCTTCTTCCCAGGACTTTTTATAAAGAGGCCTTGTCCAGCTTAGAATTTGGGAAATGTAGTCTATTTTTTGCAGCTTGCAGTTGAGGTCAGTCTGTCTGTGATTTCAAGTATCTCTAGACTTTGGCACTGTGCTGATTTAAGCCCTAGGGCATGCATTTAAATTGTCACACATAGTGTGTCTCATACTGACATCTTCTTCTGTAGAAGTGAAGGATAATACAGCACTTGTGCTGCAGAATAAGACAGTGCTCTCTCCTCAAGCATGAAAATTGTCTGCAAATTTCAGACATGTTTTCCTTGATTGTGGCGGCTAATCAAGGCAAAACCCAAAGTTCATTCTACTATGAACAGTGCTTGGCAGTGTAGTGATTGTTAATGCAGTTAATTATTCCTAATGCTGTGTCTGTCCTCTAAAGAGTTCAATATCTCTAGACAAGGCTTTAATGATCCACAGCCACTCTGTGGTTTCACCCAGGGAGTATTTCCTCTTCAGACCAGTTTGCAGTCTGCTGTCCCTCAGCCTGTGCTCTCCCCTTGCTTTGTGGCATTCCACATCTGGCATGGTGAGGTTGGGTGGGTAGTTTTTAAGAGGCTTTGTTTTCTTACAGAACTGTTATATTGTGCTTTCTGTTGTCTCTGTTTTCTTCACTCTACCTATAAGCTTTTGATATTGTTGAATGGAGAACCTAAAAAAAAAACAAAAACCCAAACCCAAGCATTTACCTACATGGAGGAATGGAAATAATGTTTGAGGTCACCATGGTGCTCAGTGTGGGTGGAGTCCCTAGAATATGAGATAGGAAAGCAAGCCTTTACTGACTGGTACACTGATGAGGGTAAATTACCTTCAATAACACCTGCTTGCTGATACAATTGTGTTGTAATTTAATCATTGTGATATCTTTCTCTAAGTTATGGCTTTTATTAGATCAGCTTAGTCTAGAACTTTGTGGGAGATCTTAATTTTAAAGTCATATGTCACTACATATAAGCAACTTCTCTGATACTTAAAATGATTTTTTAAAAGTCTGCAAATCAGCTGCATCACTATAATTCTTTACTTAAAAACTCTTTGAATTTTCTGACTTTTGGGATAGGTCCTGTAAATTGACAAAATTTTTCACCTTGAGTACACTCTTTGCTACAAAATTATTGGCAGACCATATTTCTTTACCCGAGAGCCTACAGGGCCACATCCTGTAATCCCTTTTGAGTCATAATTTTTCAGCTGTGTTTATTGTTATTTTTGTTTTGAAAAAGCCATTGATTGGAATTGCTTTAGTTTGGGAAGTTGACCCCCTCAGTGACTGTGTGGTTTGTTGAGAGGTGAGTGCAGTTCTGTTTTCATTGAGAGCTTCACACTCATGGAATATCTCCATTTGTAAGTGTTCCTCTAAAAAGTACTAATTTTTTAAAAAGAAGAATCTCTAGAAGTGTCTCAGAAATCCTAGAGGAATTTTTATTGAAAGCTCTCATGCAAAACTTGGAAGTAAAAAAATGTTTTCTTTATCAAGAAGCCATACTTAAAAATTGGCTTCAAGGAAGAGAGAATGATTAATGAAGCTCCTCTTCTTTAGTGCACTAATCCTTCTTGAGATTTAAATGTCTGCTATGGAAAATGTCCACAATTTGGAGTGAATGATTTATAAAAGAAATTAGGCAACAAACAGGGCTTGAGGTTTCTGTTCACAGCAGAAGATAAAAAGCTTCTAGAATTAAAAAATATTATTATTTTATTTCTAAGTATTTTTCTTACTGATTTCTTGACATATGTACTGTTAATTAGGCAGTAATGATTTTCTTTCATTTGCACTGCAAATTAAACTAATAATTATGCGTTTATTCACAGAATATATTTTGTTAACTGACCTTGGGTTTAGAGTGGAATACAAAATGAGAAAGAATTGTTACGTTCAGTTGATGCTTTGAGATTCCTAGGGAGCTCTGCTTTTGCTAACTTGAATTTTAATTTCAGAGACACTAACAAAGATATACAACAGAAAGGTTTTAACTAAGTATATTACTTTGACAGAAGTCACTGGGTTCTACAATTAATTCTCACCAGTAGATCAATGCACTTCATAAGTTGCAAGTCATTCTGACAAGATGAAACAAATGCAATCATTAGTGAAATCCTGATAATTTAGAACAACGGGCTGTGAAACTAGGTCAGTTTGTGTCTTTGAAATATTTTTCCCTCCATGGTATTTCATACTTGGCTTATCTTGATAATGCACTTGACATCTTTGGTGAGTGATCATATGCTAAAATCGTATTATATACGTAAATTCAGAACAATATTGAGAGAAGTTTCAGCAGGATGGCAAAAAACTTTCACCAGTGAATGTGACTTAAGTATTTTTCATCAAAATGTATTTTTTTTCCCGTTTTGAAGAATGTAAGGGGAATATTATTTTTGTCCTTTCAAGCTAGGTATTTTTATGACTTAGAGCTTTTTTCCCCTGTCCTACTGTTTTGGACTTTCTAGGGCAGGTTATTTGGAAGAATAAGTTCTTTTAGAGTGCTCATCCAGACCACTACAGCCAAGTGCTGAGACTGCTTCCCTCAGGAGCATCCATGGCAATTTATTGCCCCCACTCTTGCTGGTGATGTCAGTGGTAAAAGTATTGTTGACTTCAGTAAGAAAGTTCCATTCTCTTCAGATGTTGCTGTCTGGATTTTGTGATATATCTGGGAGCATATATGCAACTTCAGGTGTTTGCTGCTCAGTTCTGTAACATGTTTTCATTGGAGAGCACATAAAACTGCCATGCCCTTCTTCATATATTATTTACTGTTCTCCATCCTTACCATTCCTCTAGCATAGGTTTCTTGCAGACTTTGAGAGGTCAAGAAAATGTTTATAAAGGGTTATTGTGCAGGAAGGTTTCTGATAATAGCTAGTATGTTGTAAATTGTTTTGGAAAGTAAGAAATCCTATCCTTTTTGTTTCCTGTAAAGAAGTTTGACTCAAGATTAGATAGCTATTTTCCTGACCTACTGATGTATTCCATCTGTCTGCATCTCTTCTCTCTCTCTTTTTTTTTAAAGGTGTGAATTCAGTGAATATTTGCTGGGCTGGCTGCTGGTGAATAGTAATAATGAGAGTGCCTGGGGTATAATATATACTTAATTAGACAAATAAAATAAAAATATAATATTTTGGTTTTAGACTTCTGTTCCTGTCTTATATTTGCCTCTGATTTGCACTAGTTATGTAATTATTACTCCCTCCACTTTGGGAGAATAGAAAAAAAGGTTTAGATAAAAAGTACTGCTGACTTGAGAAGAAGATAAAGATGCAGATGACAACAATGAAGAGATTTATTGACACTTCTTTTCTTTGCTGATAAACCTAAAATATTAAACCTGTAGGACACGACCTAGCTTCTTAACTTAGCTTTTCAGAGGTACTGACCAGTGAGATCTCTCTTTGCCCCACAATGAATCTACAGAACACTTGGCTGCTTATTTAAAAAAAAAAATAACAAAACCAAACACACAAACTCTACATAGGGAATAAAGTCAAATTAAAATCCACAGATGAGGTATTTGATCTCATCTTCTTTTCCCATCCTCTTTGTCAGCAAGTGTTTTTCCATGTGGCATAAAATGGCACCTAAGAGACAATAATAAGGATAAATCTAGGGCATGTAACAATATTTATGGTCCTTTGTAACACAACAGGAAGAGCTGGCAGTTGCTCAGTGACAGCTTTCCAGATCACACTGCTTCTGGTAGACTTACAGCCCAGGGAGCCCAGAAGCAATCCAGCGCAGTAGGTTATGGCCTTTCCAGCATAATTTCACTGCAGAGATTGAATGGTGCAGTGTCAGCAGTCGTGGATGCCCTCGGGAGTACCTTGTTAAGTACAAGGTACTGTTAGTGTATTATTAGATTTGGAAAGAATAGTAAATAACATAGTCAGTTGTAATTTTCTAGTGTTAGGATAATATAGCTGCAACCTGATCATGTCACCTTTTGCAGATTTGCTCATGTTCATGGCTGAATTTTTGGTGAGTCTCACGGGACTCTGTCTAGTTACAAACCCTCTTGCTTGTCACCTGCATGGAAGTCTGAGTCTCCACTCAATTATAAGCTCCAAATAGCAACTATCTCTGACTTGTGTCTGCTTGGGATACTGGCATGCCATTAATAACAGACTACCATTAAAATTTCAAGAAACCAAGAAAAAAGTACTTGCTTCCATTGCTAGAAGATGTTTGGGGTTTTTTTTGTTGTTGTTTCTTTTGGGGTCTTTGTGATTTTTTTGTGTGTGTGTTTTTGTTTTCTTTTGGGTTTTTTTGTGGTTTTGGTTGATTGATTTTAATTTTTTATTTGGTTTTGTTTTCTTTTTTTTTAAAAAAACAGACACTTTCCTAAGCAGATATTTTAAGCGTTCGAAATTGTCCTGATAAATTTTTACCTTCTCTCAGTACTTTTGGCCCTTCAGGGTTTTCCACTGTAGCATGTTATCCCACATATTCCTGGAACATTTGTGTTTCAGCCAAAGATATGTGTGTGCAGAGTGGAGTGCTGAAATGTTGTGAGCCATTGTTTTGCACAAAGAGAAAAATCCAAGTACTGTGCTGTACTTTCAGATATAGCCCAAGCAACACAAACTCATGAGAAAATGCAAGTCTTTGAAACGTGAACGGGTTTCTTTGGGTGTCATTGTCCTGGCTGCTGCAACTGAACTTCCAGGCACAGATGTGTGGGGCGGGGGGGCTTATCGTGAGGGTTTCTTTTAGCAGGCTAGGAAAAATTGCCGTGTGAATAAAGGGAACTTGTTTAGTTCGGATGAAGACTCTATTAATGAGACCCATTATTCCTATTTTTGGAGAGTGTTAGGTTTTTTTAAAAGTATATACAATGCTGTATTATTTTTGATTACAGCATTCACTGGTCACTTTTATCTTTGTGTGTGAATTTCTAATTATACATGTTAGATGAGTGATCTTTACTGTAAATAGTAATGTGGTTTGCTTTCACTTGATCTCTCTGTACTGGATTCTGTTTCATTGTTCAATTTCTTCATCACAGTGTCTTGCTTATTTTATCTTTCAACAGACATTTCTTTACATCCTCTTGCATGGCCCTCCCATCCCCCTTGTAACTTTTTGAAAAGGGCTTTATCTGAGCAGGCAGTTTCATTTGTCTTTTGATCTATTTTTTGATAGATGTGCATTCACTTCTGGTAGTAAGCCCAGTGCTGAAGTCTTTATTCAAGGCCAAAGTGTGGGGGCTTGATTGTGGCTTCTGGTTAAGGCTCTTACCTACAATTTCCTAGAGCTAATGGGGGACTTGGAGACCAGACGTGTTGGCTGCTTAACTGTAAGACTTTGAAAGGTTTTTCAGCGTGGATATTAGCAATTTCCAAACTTTGAAGTGATTCCTCTTGAGACCTGAACACACAGCATTTGTAGCTGCCAAGCCGTTTCTAGAAACCTGTTTTTCACCCCTTGTGGGCACTACGAAATGGAGCATTTGCCTTGCTCCAGCGCAGGATCTGTCTGCCCAGGGAGCTGCACAGTGAGAGCAAAGGGCACCTGATACCTCCTTATGGTCCCATGGTGCCTCATCACTGAGCTCGTCTTTCCATGTCCTTGCTGAGATCCTCTGAAGAGCCAAAAGCGTGAATAAAGAGTGGGGCAGAAAAGTGAACTGAAAGGTTTGTAAACCCAAGTGGTATGAACACCAGCTTTAGGAGAGGGAATTGAAGTTCTGGAAGCATACAGAAGAATCACTCATCACCTGGAGATGATAAATAGGAAAAATAGCCCAAGCCCCACCCTGCATCTCTAAACCAAAATAAAGCTGTTTTGCAGAATGACCAATGACTGGAAATTCAGGTATTTTTTTGTTCTATTTTTCAGATGCAAAATCAAAGTAAAATCCAGTTCTCCTATACAAATGTTGTACAAATGTGAGTGACTTAAACCCCGCATTTGTATTTTAAACAACTTGTTTAATATAGTATTAACATTTGGAAAGTCACAATGAAGCTTTGAGGTTAACATCTCGCTGAGAGCTGTTCACACCTCAGGCTGCGGATTCACCAAGACAGCAGAGCACTGATTTACACAGTGAAGGCTGTGTCTTGGCAAACCAGAAGGGCTGCAGACATCATTTTTCTAAAGGGAAGCTTCGATTCCAGGGAATCCATTACAGACTGCAACAGGCCCCAGATCAGGAAGCCACTGGAGCTGGGTAGCCACTGACTGTAGCTTTAACCTGAAAAACATCAAATGGGCTTTGCACTATAAAAGTCAAGATCTCAGCCAGGTGCTCCCCACTCCCATCTCAAGACTTTCTTTGCTTCTTCTTGCCACCTTTCCCCTGAACTGATTTTTGGATAGGCAATGTAGGCCAAAGATCTGGTGACCTTTACTGACCTTAATGTTATGCCCATTTTTCTTTCCTTTTTTAACTACTGTGTCTCCTTATCTGTCCATAATCTTTAAGATTCTCCCTTTCTTCCATATGTTTTTTATTCTCTCTCATATTGGTGTATTGTAACATTAATCCTTTCCTTCCTTAGTGCCACATTTTTCCTCACAGGACCTCTTCCACTTGCCTTTTTCCTGTTTTTTGTCCTTGCTGTCTGGTGTGCTATATTGTTTTTAGTATGCACTGTCATCCTAAGGAGCTCTGCTTTGCACAGCCATATGTATAGATGTGGATTTTCTTTAGATCTCTCCCACATTAGCTCCCCTGCCACAGGGTAAGGCTCTCCTGTAAATCCCAGGATGCTTCTGCCTTCAGCACACAGGGGAGCAAGACAGGCTGAATTTTGCAGTAAGGTCAAACTGCAGACATTGTGTCTGCATGTTTTGTAGCTGAAGCCTTCATACTCTTTCTAGCACACACTGGCTTGATTTGGGCACCAGTCTGGAGTGTAAGTGAATGTGGCTGCATTTTAGTTCTGGTTGGTTACATCACAAACTCAAAGCATTGCTGGTTGGCCTGGCTGGGGATTCAGCAGTGACTGGGAAGGGAATAGCAGGAGCATTAATGCTGAGGTGCTTTTGATGAGGTTTCCCCAGCAGTACCTGCTTGTACTATGCTGTATACATTGTTTATGCCTTTTGTCACTGAAGTCAGTCATTTCTTTGAGCAGTTAATACAATTATCAGCTCATAGCAAGAGAGGCTAAACTGTTTGGGGTTTTTTTTGAAGGACTTCTGCTAGTGAATTTTGCTTTGCAGGGCAATGCGTTCATTTTTTACCAGTCCAGCTTGTGTAATTAATTAATTGGTCACAGATGAGACAGAACTTGAAAATGTTGTTTTTTCTGCCATATACTACTACATACCTTGATTTCTCTTTTTAGTACCTTAGTAGAGCTGGAATGAGGGTCACTCACTCTATTATTGACTCCCTGTTGCATTGCTTTCAACAGCTCAACCATCATGGTATGTCACACAGGCCTGCATTTGAAACTCAATATACTTACTGTCTAATAAGCTTCATTTTCTGTGCCACTAGCTAATGTTCTATAGTGTTGGTTTCCCAAGCATGATACTGAGCAATTTCAGGAAATGCTGGTACAACTGTAGCAATTTTCCTCAATTTGTTCCTGACAAAGAACTCACTTCAAAATTGAGTTGGCTTGCTTTTTGTTCGAAACACTGGTAGACACAATTAGCCTCATTAACCCTGGTTTCTGTTTCATAACAGAAAATTAGCCTACAATCACTGGTTTGCTGGAAAACACTGTTGTAATTAGTCCTCAACAGTCTGATATGAAAATCCACTGCCTTTTTAATTTCCCTGACATGTACAGAAAATATGCCTGTGTTCTCACTTGTCTTGGGGATTGAGATAAAGTCGAGGACCAAGTCCTTGGCTCACTTAGAGCTCTGTTGAACAGATTGGACAAACATCTGTCGAGAGAGTCAGAGGGGCACTGGTCCCACCATGCAGGAGGGCAGGAGTGAATTCTGGAGGTCCTCTGCAATTCTGTGAGATTCTGACCTTTCAAAGATCATCAGACCCAAATAAAGACTATTTAAATCCTGGCTCCACTGACTGGATGTTTTTCCTCACCAGTCTTCCCAAAATGCTGTATTATTCCAGATTTATTGCAGAGTAGAGTTCAACCCTATTCCAGCTTTAGGATTGGTAGTGGCACTGAAGCCTTTTTTGTAAATCAGCTTAGAAATGAAGCAATCTAAAGGTGAATCAGACTAATTATTCTTAAACCTCAGTAGATAGCCTGAAATTGGTTGATCAAAGAGATTTATCACCACCTTTAGGACCTGCATCACTCCAGTGAGTATGTCAATGAGTATGATTATGTTCTCCTAAAATAATTAATTATTTCAAGGGTGTTATTCCAATCAGAGAGGAAAGCAAGAGCTCATATGGGTTGCTAAGCCCTTAGCTGGGGTGCCACTCAGAAGTTCACAGAACTTGTGGTAGAGTGAGGGGTACTAGATCAAACTGTTGTGAACTGGTGTCCAAATTGTGTCAGGATCTTACCCAGACACTGCTGAGCAGAAATAGAGGTCTGTGTACACCTGTGTGTGCAGAAATGTACCCAAGGACTCTCCTGGAGATTTGGGTACCTCAGGCTGAATTACTTTCCTCTGTGAGATGGCAAAGACTTGTGTAAATCCAGACACCTTTGCTTACCTAGAAAGTGAGAAGACAACCTTACTTATTTTGAATTCAGCATCAAAGGTCAAAAAGTAATTCCTAATCTAGGTCTGTCCTTTCCATGCCTCTTGTCATGCAGGAAAGAAATGGTGACTGCCAATCTCTGAATGTGCCATGAGTGAAGGATTTTGTGTAAATGCTTAGTATTCTAGTGAAAGACAAGAGAAATTATTTGTATAATTAACAGCATCTTAATTCTAGCATGCAGGAAAGAGGGCAGGATTACAAAAGCTTCTAGGGCTGCTTGTACAATAAGGAGCTGAAGACTGAACTGCGTCATTCGTGGAGGAAAGGGATTATACACAAGTCTCTAGTGCCTAGTGAAATTTTTGCCTAAGGGAGATTTTACTCCTGTATTAAATGTTTCTTTTATTTCTCAATTGTTCTCTCTAAATGCATATGACACCCTGGGGTGTCTCCATTTGAATGATCTCAATTGCTTCTGTGTCCACTTGGGTGCCAGGCTAGAGGACTGTGAAGAGAAGCTGAGCTATTCTATCTTGATAGCTGAACTGCAAATGAGGAATTCTGTAACTCCTCTGTAAGTTCAGGTCACTACGTATGTTTGTATTAAGTTCTTAAATAACTAAGCGATAACTAAATAAATGGTAATTTAATTTATTAGATGCCCTGAGCATTTACAGAAAAATGTTATGGAAATTAATAGGAACTTACTTATTCCACTAAGAAACATACAAGCGCTGACAAAAAGCAAAGCCTTCAAATGCCATGTTCAGCTCATTCATGCATGAGGCACCCTGTGTGCAAAATGATAGTGTTTGGAATGCCAGCCAATCAAGTAGTCTAACTGACTGAACTACTTAAGTGGCTCTTCATATAGAAATAGGTTTTAACATTTTTGTGTCTCACTTTAGTTTCCCCGAAGTATGCCTGAGCTTTATTGTGCTTCCAGCCTACTGAAGAGTTTTCTAAGGCCTCTGCCTGGAGATCTGCATAAATTGAGCTGTTACCTAACACCTCATGTAACTGAGAGCCCAAGGCACACACCTCCTCAGAACCTGGTCTTGGGGGAGATGTGGAAGAAGTCCATGGATAAGACATGGTAATAGCTCCTGGTTTTCCTATTCCAGTGTGGCATGGTAGTGCCCACCTGAATTTCAGGGTACCTGCAATTTCACTTCTTCCTGCAACAATGGGTTTGGAGCCCCATTTTCGCCTGTGCCAGCACAGCTATGCTGCCAGTCATGTGAAATAGCCTCAGAAAATGAACAGTAGGTGAGAAGTTCAAGTACCAGAGGTCAGCTGAATGTGCCATAAATTACAGGTAGCGAGGTGAGCATGTGGGGCTTCAGTTCCTGCTAGCAAAAATACATCAGTGTGTGCTGCAGGCAGTGTTCAGGTAGAGGTGTGCTCCTGTGAAGGAAGCACAAGCGCGCAGTGGGAAATCTACACTGTGCAGTGTTGTCAGCCTGCAAGGCTGAAGAGCACAGAGCAAAGATGATAATTAGAGCCTCATGAGTAATGATTTGCATGTTGTACTCCCAGCTTCTTCACTGATTTTTTTTTTTTTTGGTGATGAATGAGGATAAATCATCCAGACCATATAAATCAATTCACTCTTCTGTAAAATGATTATTGGTGGTTTCTGACTGCCACACTGTGCTGCATGTGCTGTTTGTAAGATGCCTTGAGATGCCTGCATGAACAGACGCTATCGCTTGGCCTGTATTTGTCAACATGTGTTTGTCCATCCTCCCTTTCCTTGTTTACTCGTTTGGTTATTTCACACTACATTCACCCTAACCTAAAAGGAAGAGATTAGGTTAGATTACTTCAAAGATCTGCAAATGTAGTAGAATGCACAAGGGGCATTTTTGGCCTTATCATTCTGTGTATTTTGTTCAGATAATTAAGCATGGAAAGGTCACCTTGTGTTCTAACAGAAAGCGTAGAGATATGGCAGAGAAGAAAGCCAAGCCTGAGCAAAAACACTTCAAGGAGAAAGAATCAGCATCTGACAATATTTATTACTTCTTTAGTGTTCCCTAAGATGCTATAATACAGCAATCCTATGCCTATACACTTACTTTTGAAAAGCTAAATATAAAGTATGAAATTGAATACAAGTTAAGGGCTAGGCAGCTCAGAGTGAACACTGGTGACAGCCATTTGGCGTGTTTGTCCTTTGGGACACATATCCAGAGGAGGTTTGTTCAAAGCACATCAGCCATAGCACTTTGTAACACTCAAGAAGAGGCCACATGAGTAGGATCTTGTCTTGCCATGTGCATGTGCCTTGTCAATATCATGTCCTTAAATAAATTAAAAAAAAAATTAAAATCCCCAAACAAACAATTTTTTTTTCTTTAAAGGAATCAGAACAGTGGATAGAGATGGATTATGAAGTCCCAGCAACTTTTTTCCTGAAGCCTTTCCCACCTCAGAGATGCGTCTCTGTTTTTGCTTTGTACTCGCGGTTTTCTGTCTGCAGCTTAACTCTGCTCATTATTCATCTGGTGAATGCTTCCAGTGCAAGCCCCTCGCTGGACTCACAGGTGAGCTTGGTCCACCTTGCAACATCCAGAAATCCCTTCCTGAGTTATGAACACAGGAGAGGCATTCAGAGGGTTGCTCCCCCAGCAGCTTCAGGGTATGAGGCAGGGCCAGATTGAGCTGCTGTGTGCACACACAAAACCAGTCTTTCCCTGTCTGACCCATGCAACATCAGAGGGACTAAAATAGCATAACTATTGTTTCTTGAGGATGATCTCTGTTCTCAAAGTACTTAAGATTGGAAGGTTGTATAGGTTTCTGTTTCATGTTGGACAAATGAGTGCAATGGATGAATATAATAGGAATCCATTTTTCTTCTGTTCCTGGCTCTCACAGAAGATATTTAAAATTCACTCTTAGGAGACCTTCTTGCCTCATCTATGATTGGCAGGGGGATTGTCTGTACTATGCAGAGCTGTAATTTATTTATTCCTTCTATTTGTGACCTGGAGTTCTTTGAGCATTTTCCCCCTCTTATGGAAAAAGTAATTCTCTCTCCTACTTCAGTCCTACATCCTTTCTTATGAACACTTGGTAAAGATTTCATTTTTCTGCAATCTTTTTCATCTCTTACTGAATAACCCTAGCACTCTCTTAGAGCCCTGCTGATATTTTGCTGCTTATATACTTGAAAATTTCTTATTTGTCTTTATTCCTTGAAAATATTTTCTACTCTTTCTTTCAGCCTTTCCTAGCCAGATTTTATTCTTTTACTTTTATTCCAGCACTTGCTCACTCTTTGATATCATGTCCCTTCTCTCATACACCTTTCATATCTTTTAGTTACACATGCATTCATTTTTCTTTTTGTGTCTAATTTTTCCTGTATTTTACTTCACTGGATAGCTTTTATTCTTCTAAATCTGCTGAATCATACAATGCTCCAGTCCATTTTTGGCTTTTCCAAGGCCAGAAAAAAAAAAAGAAAGGAAATACTGAAGGCTTGGTGTGCGTTGTGTATCTAAAAGGAACTTCAGAAGGATTGGCAGGGTTTCAGAGAGCAGCAGATCCTTGGTGGTGCTTGTCCTCAGTGAAACCGTGATCGTGGTTAAAGCTAAATGACAGCACTTGCTTTTAGGGGTAATGGTAGCCCATGTTCCTAGAATTTGGCTTCCCTATGAAACAGGAGCAATGTAATTATGGGGGTTATTCCCCCAGATTCCTACATGGCAAACCCACAGTTTGCTTGTAGAATTTTTTTCTCCCAAAAAAACCCCATGCCTGTTCTCCATCTCTCTCTGTTTCCTGAGATGCTCTGCTTGAGTGCACCTATTGACTATGGTAAGACAGAGCTTCCACTTGGCCTTGTTTCACTCTGTTTCAGCTTTAACCTCATCCCTGGGAATTCTGGGTCAGCTTCTGCTTGGTATGTGTGCAGTGTCTTGCCTGAAGTTTTTGTGTCTCTTGATCAGGCCTCTGGATGTGTTTGTAGAGCTC
The DNA here is from genome assembly GCF_021018805.1 of Prinia subflava. Classification (NCBI taxonomy): domain Eukaryota; kingdom Metazoa; phylum Chordata; class Aves; order Passeriformes; family Cisticolidae; genus Prinia; species Prinia subflava. The sequence continues at coordinate 10,746,693 of NC_086261.1, forward strand.
AATTGCCAAACCAGAAATTCCTGAGGTAAAAATGCCAATACGGCTTCTTTTTGTGGCTGTATTCTCTTCAGTGCTGCCACAGTGGGACACAAACAGACTTTCCAACTATGCAGCTAATTGAGCAGGTTTTGAGAGTCCTCCTTTCAAAAGTCCTCCTGCTTACCAGATAGGGATGATTAAAGGAGGATGATGGTACTTCCACAAGCCATCTGAAAGACATTTCATACATGGTCTCAGGTGAGATTATCACCTCTCCTGGTTTTCAGTTTAACTTTTGGTTAAACAGCTGTTCTCTTGGAAGAGGACAGGATGAAACAACAGCCTGAAAATACAGGGAAGCAGAAGAAGCCTCCAGTGATGTGCTCCTTGCTGAAAAATATTTCACATCTCAGCCTCTGATGCTGCAAATTCAGAGGTGGAGAGAAGGCAGAAAGCCAACGGTTCAGGCTGATAGAATTTAGTCTTGCAGGAGAGGAAAAAACCCATTGTCTTCAACCACATAATCATCTTGCACGGTGTGTAATGTTTATAAAGAACAGAGGGTCACATATGGCTGGCTGTCAGCAAGAAACAGCAAGCTTGAATTAACATTAAAAGAGCTGAGTGCTTAAGAAATAATATAAGTACATGTAACAAAAGTAAATGGTTTCAGCTGTGAAAAAAGAACAGTCTTTCCTTCCTTCAGACTTGGCTCTATGTTTCTATCCTTAATTTGTTCTGTCATGTTAAATTATTTACAAAATGCATCCTGGTATTGAAAGAATAGGACCTAAGGCAGCCAGATTCTTTACTAGCCCTGTGGTACATTTAACAAATCAACGTAGACCTACAAAAGAAAAATTTCTACAGGCGTTTTTAAATATTGCCACATCTAAAGAGATGTTCAGGTTTGGAATACAGAGTGCTGTTGTGCAAACAACTCATTTTGGATCAATTTTAGAAGCTTATGTCATTCCCTTACTGGCCTAAACAGCCCCCACAGTCCCGTTGTATGATATTAGGGACAGGAACAAGAGCTGGATGTTGATAACTGGGGCTGGCCTTAACTTTGTGGGATAGTTGTATGTAGGAAAGAAAGAGCTAGTTCTCAAGGAAAGAAAATGAGGCCAGTAAGGACTGCAGGCTTCCCTCTTCATCTTCTGGTGCTTCCTGGGGCTTAGGGGTGTCAGTATACAATGCTGTATTCTAACACTGACTGCTGATTATTCAAGTGACTATCAAAAAAATTACACTGCTGAAAAGAATATACTGAAGATATAGTGCCCAGAAATGCCATGAACTTCAATGGGGAGTTTTTGCCTGAGGACAAAAGGCCTGGGGGCTGCAAGAAAAGACAGAAGGAAGTGTGGAGCCTGTGCTTCCCTGGGGAAAAAAAAATCCATTAATTTCTATTGATTATATCCCTAAAGCATTATAAATTTTTTCCGTGTTGTTCAGACCTTGTTGTTTCTAAGCCATGGAGAAGAAGGGGGAAACGATGAAGGGCAAGGCAATGGTAGCTTTACAAGGAACAGAGCAGATTAAATATGGAGCTTGTCTGTCCCTTCCATTCTCTATCCTGTCTCCTACTTACCTTGTCACACCCAGGCAGCCCAACACCAGAGGCTTGCCCAAGCTGACGATGGCAAAGGGAACTGGAGAGTGGAGAGGGCTGGCTGAGGGGTTGCTTTCTGATGGCTGGGACTGGGCTCCTAAACAGTTTGCTAATGATGATCAGAGCCCACTGAGCACAAAGCAGCTTTCTCCTCTTTTCTGATTTTCTTTATCATTCATCATTAACTTTATTGTAATTATAAGGAAAGTAATGAAAACAATGTTCTGCTGAGATAGCAGCTAGAGTAAGCAACAAAAACAGGTGCTTGCAAGAGCCCAGTCTGTCAACTGGAGAGTGGGGTGGCTCCCACATTGATGGGACTCACAGAAAAAAAAGCTGCTCCACATTATTGTTCACAAACCTCTCACAGTTATTCACTACCCAATCTGTGTCCATATCCTTACCCCGATGCTCTTTCCCAGAGTCTCTGGGCCTGGAATAAGTTGGATTTCTGCTGATCCATTGGATCAGGGTGAATTCTGGCAGTCCTGGCAGGGAGGCTTCTTACAGATTGTACTTCTAGTTTACTTCACGGACTTTTTTTCCTAGCAGGGCAGGAAGGTGAGGAAGAGGTACAGAGAGAGGGAGGCTCCTGCACAGTGCCGGGGGCAGTGTGATTGCAGCTGTCCCTTGCCATTTCAGAATGGGCAAGTGGGTGACAGACCTGATCTGCTCTGTTAGCAATGCTTGGCAGAGGAGAATTACGCTATCTTGAACAAGACAATAACCCTTTGTGTAATTTTAACATTTTGAAAGTGCTCTCTATCTATGTTGCAGATTTGCAGGGAGCTGCTGTCTGCCTCCTCCAAGTGTGATGATCAGGACACATTATTTGAGTGTGGCGTGGGGAGATGCAGCAGATGCTTCATTACTTTCTTATAGAAAAGGATATTTTTTTTGGTAGGGGAAAATCTTCTTTCAAAACACAATTCACCAGAACATGAAATGAACAGTATTTTAATCCTACCTTATCATTGTGGTGACTTTAGTTATACACTTCAGTGGAGAAGTAAAAGATTTCCATCTATTTAGTGTCCTGGCTGACCAGTGTTCCTCCAGTCCTGGCTCTTCCCCATAGAGGCAGTCTGCAATGGCTTTCTTGTATCTGTCTCATCCCTCCTCCTCCCTGCTTTTGTCCCTGGTTTCCGGCAGAGCTCTGCCAGCCCAGCAGTTAGCCTGCCCCACACTGCATCCCCAGCTGCTCTGCTCCCCTCTGCCCACATTTGGTTGTCTCTGCTGAGAACAGGACCTTGGCATCTGTTTTATCCTGGGGTCTGTGTTTTTTTCCATGCTACTATTTATCACATATTCTTAGTTGCCCAGTTTGTTATTTATTCAAGCATACAATTCACATCCTCCACAGTGGGGATTAGTGAAGGGTCCTGCTTGGTAAATGGGAGGGATTTTTACCCATTTACTTTGTATCTGTGGTGATTCTTTCATTGCTGAAGTCACTGTTTCTGGCACTCCTGCACTATCCATGCTGTGATCTCGTTCAAATGAGCTCCTTCACATTCTTGTGCCTCTTCTCCAAATGATAGGCATTGTCTGTAGCTTCATGTGGGGTTTTTTTTTTCCACTCAACTCCAGCTATGGGTTCCTTGCACCTTTCCACTTCCAGTCTCGTTTTTCTTGATAGTTTACATTATCTTTCCTGCCTGCAACAGAAGAGGACTGTTCCCCATCAGTTCTGGTCTGGACTGACTGACTTTCTCTTCTTGGCAGGTTCAAGAGGATTTCTCAGAAGCACCCCTTACTGGTGCCCTGTTATTGGATTGATCCAAAATTTCTCTCTGTTGCTGGAAGCCTCTTTTGCAGACTGCTTCTAAACACAACTCTGAAATGTTTTAATCTTCCACACTTGCAGCTCTGCTCCTGTCTCTGTTACCTCTCCCCACTCAACCTTCTTTGCCCAGATTAAATGAGAACTGCGAAAAATGTCATCTTCTTTATGACTAGCCCTGACCCAAAAAAGTTCCCTGCTCTGACAGCTGCTTTCTTTTTGGCAGTCACATTACTGTCTGCAGCACTTTTAAGCCTTCTCCAGTTGTATCACACGTTCCCAGAGAAATTCCAGCTCTGACGGCAGTTCTAATTGGTTTGTTTTTTCACTTTATGTCTTATCTTGTTTTACCCCAAGTACTTTGTGTTGTCCTGAAGTTACCCTGAGCCAAAGGGGGTGGCAGGGATTTGCCTCATTCAGTGTCCAAGCTCCAGTACCCTGGCACGGTGTAACATGAGAACTGGCATAAATGGAAAATCATTTTCAAAAGGCTCATGCCAGCGCACGTAGGAATGTGTTGACTGCAGACAGTGTGTTATGTGGATTGCACAGATAAGCATATTCCCTGCTATACCATCATTCAGTGCACAACCTGCCATGAATGTATGTATCTGCTCCTATACAGATGGACTAGTTCTTAATGCAATTCTGTTTTCTGTAATGATCTCTGATGTGTCTTTTTGATTTGGTCTTTTGTAACTAAATCTGTCTCAAATATACCATGCGCCATAGGTATGTAGGAAAGTCAGATGGCTCTATAAGGGCTCCTCACCAATTAAAAATATCTCCTGTGGATCAATACAGTCAGGTGCTGTAGTTTGATCCACCAATACATTTATTTCCTGCAGCACAGCCACTTATTAAAGTTGCTGACCATAAGAGAGGAATGATTCTCTATAGAAATTAAACTACCACTGAAAAGTCCTTTGGTGGGGAACATTCACCTCTCTCCACAAACAGCCCAAGTGATTGAGGAGGGCTGGAACTCACCTGCAGAAATGAAGAGCAAGTTCTCTATAGGTGTTGTTCCAATTTAGAGATAGAAAAAATGGCCTCTGGCCTCTGCCCTTCATGGAAGGATAATGTGGGAGTTTTGGACCAATGGATTTGTGTACATGTGGAGCCAGCATGGAGGAATACAGAGCATTTGTTAAGTGCCTCCTTTGTTGCCTGTAGGCTGTACCTGTTTATCACCACAGTCTGCCTTTGGTGACATCTGCAAGGCACCGTGCTGTCCTGTCAGAAACCCCCAAGCTGGCCCTGGGGAGGCTTGAACTTGCACATGGTCAAACTGCACTGATCTGGAGTCAGTTCAAAGCTGGCAGAGCTGGGAGGCTCCTCAGCACCCGGCCTTGCAGGGAGGACAAGCCTGCTGTGCTCCACTGCTCTGTGCATCCCCAGGTGCTCTTAAAGTGTAAGCAGATGTCCCTGCCTGGCAGTGCCACTGCAGACACTGGTGAACAAGCCAAATGTCACTGAACTGGCAATGATACACATGATCTTCTGCCTGGTCCAGGGTGGTTCACAATGGGAGTTAGTCTCCCTTGACAGCCCTGAAAAGAGGACTAATGCCTACTGCTGATTGCCAGGGTTTTCTGACAGCAAAGCAAATCACTTTTTGAAGACAATGACTTGTTTACTTTTTGTTGAAACTTGAATTGAAGATATTTCATAATAGAATTTGAGCAAATTTACCAGATGTTTCATCCTACTGTGCTTTTCTGGCAGGTGTACAAGACAGAATGCTGACTAAGGCTAACAAATCAGGCTGTATGTGAAAGTCTTGAGAAAGGAATACAATATATATTCCTGAAACCATTGGAAGATCTTACACCATTGATCCTTGGGAATTCCTGATGTTTCCTGTGCTTTTCTTTGACACTGATCTCAGATACAGGAGGGGAAGGGGGTCCTGTTCTGTACTTGTAGCCTATGGTGAGACATGGCTTTGTCTAACTGCACTTCTTGTGCTGGCATTGAAGATCATAGACATAAAAATGATTAATGTATTTCTAGAGTCAGGCAATTATCTATCCAGCTGGGAGAGAATGGGAAATAGGAGTTTAAGGTACATTCAGACTGGCTGTGACCCAGCAAAGTACTGTATTGCTCTACAAAAATATTCCCTTCCTCATTTGTATCCTTCTCTTCCACCCCCTCACCCCCTGTCCTTTTGCTTTGCTCAGTTTCTACTAATCTCTTTGCTTCCTTGCTGCCCTGTCCTGCTGAGCTCTGCTGGTTCCCTCAGAATCAGGAAATAAAGCCACCCATAGAAGATTTTCTTCTTTTGTGGACTTGCATTGCATGTGTTTATCACACAAAGCTTTTCTAACTCCCCTTCTCTCACAGTACCTGATTGATTTTACTGACCACTCTCTGTGCAAGTTTGGGGCATTCGGTCTGCTCTTCCTTTCTTTTCTCTAGGCTTGCTTTTATTTCCTCTTACTGCACTTCTGCCAGCTCTCTAGATACTCACCTCCTTGTTTCTCTCCCTACATATCCAGAAAAAGCAGATGAAGATTCCACTCCATCTTCCAAGAAGAGGAAGTAATACAGGAAATGCTATTTATGTTTGTCTGACTGCAGTAGGAAAACATATATCAAACTCTTCACTGAAGCCCACACGAGCAACACTTGTGCTAGTGATACCTGGTTCACTGGGGTGTAAGAGGCTTTGGGTGACAGCACAGCATCGTGTCATTCTATCCTTGCTTGGAGTGATTTAATTAACATGCCCCTCAAATCTGTCTGCTGCTGGAGGCTTGCAGTGCTGCTTCTCCTGCAGCCATTTTTGAGGATTCTCCCTTACACCAGGGTAAGAGTGGTACCAGACAACTCCTCTTATAATACAGGACATGTGAAATCATGACACTCAAGCACAGCAAAGTATTCTTTAAATAAAAGCACGGACAGATATGTACCCACAGTAAACAGATTGCCTTTGAATAAAGTTTGTCCATCTGAGTAGCAGTGTCAGGGGAAAAGAAGCTGGATTTTTAAATCAAGATCATATTATTTAAACAAGTTCTGTTATTCTGTGTGTTGCTTTTATCTGAAGATTGCAGGCATTTGTGATTATCTGTCTTTTTATGTTTATGCAGCTGTTTGAATTCTGATAGGTCACAGAAATTTGCCACATGTCACTAATGGCAGCCATCTCATCCAGCACGTTAGAAAAGAATGGAGACCCAGGGAATGCTATAGCAAATTGACACACTTAGAAAAATGCTGTAAAGCCATTCCAGACCATTTTTAATGCTGTGTCATGACAGCCTATGCTCAATGAATTGTGGAATTTTGAAGTTATCTGTCTGTGCAAGATGAAGGGCCCTGCTGGCTGCCCTAGGATTAAACCTGCTCCTCTTGTGGCAGTAGGTATTCCTTGGCCTCTGCAGCAGCTTGAGGGTTAAGGGGCTGGAAAAGGAAACACTGACTGTCTTCCAGCTCCTCAGGTCTTAAAACCATCAATACCCGAAGTTATTGTGATGTTCAGCCTGTGTCTGCTGAGTGAGTCTGCACAGTTTGGGCACTACTCCAGCTACAGCTGCTCTTTAAAGCTTGGAAAAAAAATGCTTGGAAGGAGGTGTTACTGCTTTTCTTTTTTTTTTTTTTTTTTTTTTTTTTAATTGTTATTTTCTCAACTTCTAGAATAGTTTGGTGTCATGTCCCTACCCCTTTGTTCAACAGAAGTTTCAGTTTTGCTTGTGTCCCACCACTCATACTCTCACTGCAGCCTTAAAGCAGTGCAGACCAAACCTCAGCAATTTTCGGCAAGGCCACAGAGTCGCTGGAAAGGTTCCCACTGCCTTCTTCAGTGAGCTCTAAAAGGCAGACTCCAGCACTTCCAGTGCTGCTGTAAATAATGTCGAGAAGGGGCCGGATAAGGAACAGGGGGTACACACAGCTTCACTTCCAGCTCGGCTTTCATTTCCTTTGTCTCTTTTAAGAGAAGCAAGGGAGCTAATTTCATGCAACTTGGCACATCATCTGATTGTTGGGCCTTTAGGGGTCTGTTTGGGGCTGTCTCTCCCACCCACAGGATTTCAGGCTCCAGGTTTTACTTGGACGAGCCAGAGAGGCCTCTCGAGTGCCTGGAGGGGAGAGTGCAAAGTGTTAACTGCAGAAGCAGCGTTGGAAACAAGGGCAATCTTGTGGCTTTGATCTGTCACTTGGCAGCTCCAGGAGACAGGCTTGTCTGGGGCTATCTCTGCGGCAGAGTTTGGAGGTGGCTGAGAAGGAAGGCACTGCTCAGCCTGGGGGATCAAAGTGCACCAGGGAGCAAAGGAGCATGATGTCCTCTGAGGCAGGAGCTGCAGAATATAAATGCAGCTCTCTGCTGGGAAGACACCAGGGAGGATGAGCTTCCCTGTTTTCCCTCTTTCTGTGGATTTCTCAATGGGTTTAATTGCATTTGGTTGTTAAGGATTGTGAGTACTGGGAGACAAATGTTATATCTCTAGCTTGAAGGAAGGCAGTGTTGTTAGGGTGGGATTAGTAGCCAGATGAAGTGGAAGATGTGAAGTTATTGATAACTTACTGTATCATTCCCTTAATTCAACAGAAGGTGACAAGGAGATGAATTAAATATAGAAAATAGACATGAAAGAGCTCAAAGAATGTCTGTGTTCTTGTTCAACACTAAAGTACAGAATGCATGATTTCATGCAAATCAGGCTTCATTTATTTTCTCTTTTGATTCTTCAGTTAAATATGAAATGAGAGGAAGAGGTTTTTTTCCAGCATCCCACACCTAGTAAATTCATTCTGGGAATGGAGGAAATAGAGTGAATATGATTCTGGACAATGACATTGCCAATGATCCAAAAATATTTGCACTGGGTGACCTGAATAGTCTCTTGAATATAAATGAACCACAAGGGAAAATTTCTATTAAGAGCAAATGCAGTAGCTAAAAGGGTGATATAACTGAATTGGAAATATGCAGAAGGATTAAAGCTTGCTGAGTTGTACACAGGATTAAGTGAATTGACTCACATGGAGAAAATAATTTCAATAATTAACAGGTTTTTGTTCTTTGGGAATTTTTCTGGGAAACATATTCATAATTGTCATACTATACGGAGTAAGTTACTACTGCAGTGTAGAATGATGGAATTTACCCACATGGTAAAGGGGTGATCTGTAATCATATGCTAGACAGTAAAAAGATAGACATTTGAAACAAAATTTCTTGGTTATCTTTCTTTTACTAACCCTCTGTGCTGTTCCTTTACACAATAATCTTAATGAAACAGGGCCAAGCAAAAGCAATTGCTGGTGATCCTGTTGGGACCTAGGTGATTGTGGCCATTACTCTCTTCACCTGCAATCTAATATCTGCCTAAGCCATGAGCACTCCTCGCAGTCAGTCAGCCTGGGCCATCACCAAGGCTTACCAAGGGTGGAGTCTGAAAGCCAGGAAGCTGGACCAGGCAGATCAGTAAGGGCTGGTCTGTCTCCTCACAGTTTCAGGCTTCTTCTATTGTTAGTGCTTGGTACTTGCTGCCAGGTGAAGTCTAACTGGTTAGGATTAATGTGCATTGAAGGTTACACCTCTGTTTTTACAGCCTTACAGCTTTCCAAGGCACCTCTCTGGCACGGAATGTTTTCATGCATGGTCTACAGCAAGTGTCATTCACTGGTTCGTTAGTCCTTTTGAGTTCTTCATTGAGGCCAAGTGATTGAATCTTTCTAACTTACTGGGGCAAGGAGTAGATTTATTTCCCTTTGTACCATGACACAGTGTTTGTTTTCAGTAAATAATAATAGTGACATCTTGATCATTAATGGGCTGTTAGGTATGCCTTATAAGACTAAAGCTGTACAAATTTATGTTTAGTACATCTGCTTAATCTTCCTATGTGGCACTTGAACTTTTTTAACCAACATGTAATCTCTGGTGTTGCAACAGCTGTGAGCAAGACAGTCCCTTGCTGAACACTTTAAACAGTAAGAATTCCAATACCAACAATTTAGGTAAAGCATCCATTCTGATAGCATTGAGTATAAAAGATTGCTCTGAAACAGTTGTGACCTGCCTATTTTGCATGGCTTGGAGGATTAGGAGAGTCTTTATTTGAATTGATAGCAATTAAAAAATGTTCCTTGACAAAACAACTGGTTTTCACATGATTAAGAAAACCACTAATTGGGGAGTGGTGAACAGCAGCCAAGCAAAAGCTGTTTGACTCCAGCTCTGCAGTTAGGGCCAAAACATTGATGGACAATATAAAAGTTTTAGTCCCTGCATACAGGACTGTGGAAGAATGAAGAGAGGCTCTGATCCAGCATTGCCCAGTGCCTTCTTTGAGGCCACTGCAGTGCTGTGTAGAGAGGGTGGTTTGCTGGTTGGGGTGTCCTTGGTTGTCCTTTCTGGCGGAAGAAAGTTTGTGTACCTGGAAATGTTTATGATAGTGAGTAAGGACTTGATGTGGGCTTAGTTTTTTGGTCTGTTTGCTTTAGTAAAACCTGAGGAATTGATCCTAAAAGTGCTAAAGGACAAAGGTAGAACGTTGTGCTGATGATCTTGTAGGACATGGCAGCAGTGCTCTACTGTTTAACACTTTTGCCTTTCCTCCATGTACCTCCAAATAGTACCTGAAATCATTGCCTGTCGTGAGTAGCTAATTGTATGAGCTATTATCTCCCAACAACAGTCCCTGGGGTGCAGGGGGCTGTGTAGGGTATTCATAGTAAGGAGTTGGGTTTTTTGTTGCTCTTGTCATCTATGCTGATTCAATGCTAGGGATACGTTTGGTGCAGACAGTGGGGCTGTAAGGCATGGTGGCTCTGGGGAGTTCTTGGCACAGTTTTGTCCTGGATAGTCTCCCACAGAGATGAGGTTTACTGTCATAACCAAAGGAAAGCGTGAACCTGCTAAAGGGACAGTTGGTGATTGCAGATCTCAGATTGCAAAGAGGATGTTCTTGAGCAATTCTGTTGCTGTGTTGGAGAGCATCAGGAATGGTCAGCAAATGGCCTTGACCTGCAGTGCCAATACCTGCTGCATGCAGAATAATGGTAACTGAAACTCAAATTGCTTGAGTTACAAATTAATTATAAACTATACTACTGAAAGCAGAGTAGGAAACTCTTTTCTTTACATGGAAGGTGACTCAAATGCTGGTTGGTTGCAGCATAGCAGGAGCCCAGGTGAGTGCCTGAAAGTTCAGAAAACTTATACAGAAGATGGCTGTGTCACTTTGTGTGTTGAAGCCCTGCTGAAGATTCCTGCAGCTTTGCCCAGGATTTATGCTCCAATAAGAGATAAAGTTTCAAATGTGCATATCTGTGCTCTGGCAGTTTGGTGTATGGGGCTTTGGATCCCCTTCTGACATGTGCAGCCCTTTTTTGAGTGTTGAACACTGTGGCTAGATGGACTTCTTGGGATGACACAGATGCAATTTATGAATAATTAAGAGCATTTCAAAAATTCTGATTGTGCTGTCTGGGGAAATGGACTAACTACAGTTTGCTCCATTTAAAAGCAGAGAGATGTTTTTATGGTAAAACCCCAAACTGAATTTGCATATTCCTGTGCTCTGCTATCTCACATCTCTTGCTCCCTGTCAATAAACAAGATCTTTCAGTAGTTTGTTCAATGAGAAAGTGATTCCACATTATTTCCTGCAGAGGTTTCTGTTGAAGTGGGCTGGCTGTAAAGAAGCAACAACTCCTTTACATTCAGTAACCATGCCATTTTCTCTATCAGCATGGAGCATTTGACTCATGTGCCCTAGAAAATAACTCCTCACTCCCACTATGTGCTCATATACTGAGCTGAGATCTAAACCTGACCTGCAGTTCTGGGATGCAAACTCATGACCAAAATCCCTGGATGCAGGAGGTCACTGTTCCAGCATCCTTACTCTCTGGGGTGAGAGTCCACTATTTAAGGAGTAGTGTTGCGAATTCAAAACAGGTTAATTCTTTCTAAGGTCTAGTGAAGTTACAAAAACACAGCACAAAAAAGCCTCTCTGCCTTAAATAAAAGCTTATTATAGAGCTCAGTCTTGTTTCTATTAAAGTCAATAAGGGATCATGCTTCTAAATTTCACCCAGTCCAAGTCGGAGGCTTTCATAAGGGGGAAGAAAACTTCATGTGAAAAACTGAGATGCTTGTTTTCCAACAAAAGCTGTAATACCATTCTTGCAGTAATGTGATGCAAGGATACTCTTCAGGGAGCCTATTTCATAAACAATACAAAAATAGTGGTTCTGTCTACAGTCTTCTCTCCCACAAAGCACCTTGGACTGTACTGTGTACTGGGCCTTCGGAAGCAGGAGGCAAACCCTCCACAGGACTTTACATTCCCCATGCTGAGGGACCAGGTTTTCATTGCAGTTCACAGCAGAGGGGGTAACTAATACATTAAGCCAGATCTGGGGCTGTGAATGTGTAGCAAAGTTTTGTGTGATTTAATTTTCTTAATTTGATACTCTCAGAATGTGCACAATCCAGAGGTGATGTGGTTGTAAAGCTTGTAAATAGGCTCACCTCCTGCTGTAATTACCAGAGTCTTCTGATCTGTCAGCATGCATAAACTGGGTATTTGTAGGTACACAGGCATCCACCAAGCATAAAACTTTTGAGAATTTTGGCTCCGTTTATAAGTAACATTTTGTTTCATGATTCTTACTCTGAGTTTCTTGTTTGTTGTTCCCTATTTCCAATACTGGAAACTGTGTTGCTGAATTCACCTAGTAAAGGAGAAGTGTCTCCCAGCAGTTGCTCTCCAGGGAGGGGAAGGTTTTGATGAGGAGGCTGGGATTTCAGATTTCTGGAGAAACCTACCTCAGAACCCCATTTCTGACAGTGCCTCACTGTCATGTAGCAGCACCTGTGGCTGCAGTGAACTCCGCTCATCCAGACTGCCCTGACTTGTGAGTAATTTTCTTGTTCTCCTTGGCTTCCTAGGGATTTGTTCAGTGCTGAGGAGCATATATTGAACATACCCTAGAGAGCTGCTAGCCATATGGCCTCTCCACTAACTTTCATGGTGGCCCTCTGTTAGATCTCTGTATGTTACTGTGGAAAAACTTGGTGCCTTCTGAGTTCTAATTCAGGGATCATAAAGACCTAATGTCAGTTTACATAAAGGAGAGAGTAGCAAATGATTCCTGGCTGTATTTTGCCTTTTTTTTGCAGTATATGAAGACAGTAAGGTTTATGAGTTTATTGTTATTTCAAATTGCTTGGTTAGTTCTGGATAACATTGTTTATGAGTATTTCACAACGTTTTTGGACATTTTCAGACACAAATGAATATCAGGATAAGACTAACTAAAGAAATTGCTTGTTCCCAAGTTTCTTTCTATAGAAATTAGTGAAGTTTTGTTGTTTTTCAATGAGTTCTGAATGTGTTAATTTGCTGATCATCTTCACTAATAACCAGAGATTAACAGAGAATTGTCAAGTGCAGTAATCCCAAGCCAACAAGGAGAGATGGAGAACTCAGCCAGTGCTGTTTTTCCCAGCTCTGTTCCCCTTGTTGTGGAAGGGCTCTCTTCCACATTGACTTTACTTGTCTGGTCAGTAATCCTAGTAAATCCAGAGGGACTGTACACTCATGTCTCAAGGTTCCTCTGTGCACACATGCACAGTAATATTCCTGCCCTAGGTGCCTCTTAAAATGTTAGGTGTTACCTTCAGAAGATTGTTTCCCTCCCACATAGTCTCAGCTTTATAAAGGTTGGATCTCCTTCAAAGAGAGCAGCCTTCACAGTCCTAACAAGCTTTCACCCATGTGGCTTCTCTCTTTCCACCTCCTCCTTCTGCTTTAGCTTTCTCTTGTTCACCTTTCTGCTCTGCAGCGTTCTTGGATGCCTTGCTGCCTTGGGAGTTCAAGACCAAGGATTCTTTCAAGCTTTCTGTCCTAGCATGTAGCTGAATGCAGTCAAAGACACCCAAATGTGACTGGCTGTGAGTGTGTTTCATGAGATGGGCTGGGGGCTGTACCTAAGCCACTTTCAACTGTCTCATGGTTTTCCCCATCCCTACTGGCCAAGGAAACCATACATCCTTTTCCTGGTAAGAAAAGAGCTCCAAGACTTGCCCTGTGGTTTCCTTCCTACCATTAAACAGATCCATCTCTATACATCTAATATAATTTTCTTTTGCAGCTAGTCCACTCTCTTGATTGTGCTCTTTGCTGATCTGGTGGTTATTTTTGTTGCCTCTGTGGAGAGCTGCTCTCAGCACACCCAGAGCCAACACTCCTGACAGGCAGCGCAATCCTGGAGTGCCTTGGCAGGCTGCCTGCGCCTGTCCTGCAGGCCCTGGGGGGACTCTCACATGTTTTGCCGCTTACTTTCCTCTTTCCTAGAGATCTAACGCAATTTTGCAAGTAGTCACTTGGAGCCATATTCCCCTTTGCCCCGCAATATTTTTTATTTATTTTTAGTAAACGTTTGTCAGTATTTCTAACACTGCGCCTCCAGCAACGTGGCCTGGACTGAAGCCACGCAGCAGTCTGACAACCTGTTAGGCGAGTCTCCTATCAATTAGGCTGCAGCTGTCATTGGATCTATTCTCAGCCTCCTTGGTACGTGTTTGCAAATAACAGGGGCTGCTGTTTTGCAGCTCTTTATTTTTTTTTCTCCATAGCCAGTCAAGAACATTTTGTCCCTAGAATTCCTCCTGTCTCCTTTGTTTTTGCTTTCTAATCATCTTCGCTTTATTCTCCCAAGAATACATGCTTATTGAGGATATTTTTATAAGTAAAGTGTCCTCACTCTTTTTTATATAATGCACAAAACAAGGAAAACCTCCCCCAGAGATACAAAAAAAAGGAAAATCTTACTCAGGGCTATACCTTGATCCTTTAAATGTTTTCAGACTTTCTCCAAAGCATCCAGACTGCTTCTTACCTGTGGAGAGCTGCCATTTTGAAAGCCCATATTGCATGGAAGCTCTCCATGGGGGCTGCCTTGTTTCTGCTGATGTCTGAACTTTGAGGTGATAGTGTGCTTTATTATCAGGTTTGCCACAGCTGGAAATAGAGTGCCCAGCAATGTGCAATCTGTTAGAATTTCCTCTTATACCTTCTCCAATTTACAGTTTTCTCTTCTCGTCTAAAATATAATGAAGATGGCTCTATAATTTTTTTTCCAGATGTTACACACTGCATGCTGGTACTTGATGCTAATTTTTCATCCAGCAATCTATGGAGTACAGCCCAGTTTGTATCAGATAGAGAAGCCATGCTTAGGCATATAATTTCTTTTGTTTTGCTTCCATGGGAAATGGGAAATCAGAATTAGGTTGTTCAAGCAAGGCAAAACCACTCAAGGCATTTCATCCTAGGTTGATTGAGGGACACATTTTGATATAATTTCTTTCCTAAGCCCAGCTCCATCTTTGCACAAACCCAGTAGAAACTGTTTCTCTTTCCTCTCAATCCTGACATGTCTCCAGCCAGCTTAAAGCTCTGGAGGCAGAACCAGCCCATCACAGGCAGATTGAAACAGCTGAGTTTAGATCAGCTCACGCTGAATTGGCCAAAACCCCCCTGCCTGCCTGGTGGGAAGCTAAGGACAGATAAAGCGTTTTTTTCTATCCCCACACAGAAAATGCAAGAACCTTCCCCTGACGTCACTCGATGTTTGCTCTGCAAGAACATCCACAAGGAGCCTGCTTAGTGCTGTGGCTGAGCTGGCATTCAGAGCCATCTTGAAGCTCTTGTGTATATAATTATTCCCAAGGAGCTGGGTGGCCCAGTGGAGCTCATAGGCACTGTAAGTGTTTGTACAGCCCTGCCTGGCTGTACCCAGGACAGGAAGGCTTCACCAGGATCCCAGCTGCTTTGGCGTTAGTGCCTCAAGGCATGGGGCAGCTGCTCCCTGAAGGGAGCCTGCAGAGCTCTGGGCAGCCACTCAGTACACGAGGAAGAGGGGCTTCTCTGAGAAAAAATAGGGAAGTCAGAACACACAGAAGGCCTAGGTAGGGCTCTGCTGGATTGTCTAGTAGTGCATTGGCACCTCAGAAAGAACTGAGAGCTTTTGTGACCCTCTTCCTAAAAAGGTGGCTCCACATCCTTTAGAAAGCCTCTATTTAGGCTAGGATCTAGACTCCCAGTTCAGGTGGTTCATGAAATGCTTGTTGGAGACAGATCCTGATGAGCAGTCCAAACCTTTGGGCAATCTCTGGCTGAGACATTTAAGGTTTCTCAAGCACTTACTTAATGAAGAATGCAGCTCACATGTATATAGCATTCCACATTTTTCCAGCTCAGCCATTGAGTTTTCAACTCTTTGAAAGTGTAAGCATAGTTAGAACAAGCTGCCATCCTGCAGACAAAGCTTAGCTGGCAAGATGATGTAGTTTATGCAGTATTTATGTTCTCCTGGTAAACAAAGACAAGTAAAATGCTTTACTTGTTAACATCAATTCAAAGGGAAAGCAAATGATGGCACTTGCTGTAATCATGTTCAATGTTCTGAAGGTGTCTGTGTTTTTCACCTTTATTCTAAGCTCTTGTTTATAATTTGCTTCTTCTATTTTAATAGTGTGTGACTGTTTCTGAGAATGCAGCGTACAACTTTGTTTCCAGACTATATTTAAGGAGAAGGGTTCTCTCTGGATTTTACAGTGATAATATTAAGTGCAACAGGAACATTGGTTAAATAAGCAGGAGAGGCCAGAGCTGACTGGTTTGGTGTTCATTTCGTTGTCAGCTGCCATTGGAATAGTGTTCAGATTAATGTGATTACTCTTTGCAGTGCCTGCAAGTTCACAGACCAACTGTGCACTTGTATCAAAGTCATTAGAATGATTTTAGTCCAGGTTTCCTACCAGAATTATTTATATAAAATGCAGTTGTAATTCTATACTGGCCATTTACACGTGAGGATTTCTATTTCAGGAAGCTTTGGAAATAGCCAGGATCTTCAACTGCACCCTTTCCAAAAGATACAAGATCCTTTTAACATTTAATGATGACTGAGAAGGTGCTTAAAAATAACTTAGAAGCACAAAGAACATTAGTGTGGTCCCCACCAGTTATAGGACTGGACTAAAAGTTAAATTTTGGATTCTGTTAGCTTTTCTTGTCCTTTCTTGCTTCATGACCTGAGGTGAATTGCCTAGTTTCTCTTGAAAAATGACCTTAATACTTATCTATTGTCTATATTTACGTTATTACCTTTAGGAGGTGATAGGATCTGAATTCATCTTCTCTAAGGAAAGAACTGGAAAATTCTGTGGTTGTCAGGTAGTATAAAATACATCCTTCTACTTGACTGCACATAGTGTTATCTGCTGTATAATTTGCTGGGTATCAAGTCCATTTTGCATGCAGAAGGTCCCTGGTTAATGATGGTATAAGTTCTTTTGGGAGGGATTATTCCTACATATAGATTTGTAAAACAGTCAATGTAATAGCAAGCTAATCTTGACTGTATCGTTTATGCTTTGCTAAAATTTATACAATATAGGTAATCAATTAGTCCGATTCTCCCGAATGCTGCTAAATGGAACATGAACAGCTCATAATGGGCAGCAGTAAATAGACATTTGTATGTACACAGGTACCCTGAGCAGTGAAAGGGGCATGCAGGAGACAAGGTACTGAACAAAACAGCCCTGCATAAAACCAGGCTTTCATTTAAAGGAAGAAAAATGTTGCTGAAAGCTGCAAGATTATTAGCATTATTATGCATGAGCAGTAGTCAAAAAAGGTGTTACAAGAGGAAGAGAGACATTATTCAAGTGTCTAAGAAGATGGGCCATCATCAGCAGTGGAGAGAGAAAAGGCTTCTAAAGGAATAGCATTGCATTTCAAACATTAAATTATAAGGGGACTGAGGTTTTAAAAGGTATGTTGGAGTTTCTGCATTATTTATAATTTGAGATTGCCTTTCCCCCTGGATGCTTAAGTTTTGTTCCATTCATACAGAACAGAAAAGTCCTTCTCATACGTCTCAGCTTCTGGACACTGAACCAGCTCTAAGTTTTAGGATATAATTTACTCTAAGAGGGCATTGATTACCTACAGTGCTGCACTGGGCTGAAGCTGCTTCTTGGAAAGGTTGGGAAGTGAGGAAAATTTGGCTGCCATTAGTCGGGAGCTTGGGAATGGTGAGCTTGCAGTTCTGTATTATTTTGTAATTTTATTGCATCCATACCTATGAGCTCCAGGCACTGATAGGATTGCACAGTGCTGGGTGCTTTCCTTTCCCCAACACAATTTAAGGTCTTGTGGACACCTTTTTTGAAGCTAGTGCACAACTTCACCGACAGTGCAATCACTCAGAGGGCAGAGGCTTACACTAGGAAAAAAACCTGCAAAAATATACCTTGCATCAATTGCCTGAGCAAAAGAAGCTGTATTGGCAAAAATAAAGGTTTTTTCCCCCTTTTGCTCATATTATATCTGTGTCTACATTAGGGCTTTTGCTGGCATAGCTGAAAAAAAGTCACACTGCTAGCTGACAGGGATATGCTGACAATTTTTTTAAATAGATGATGGATTAGTATGTGTTTCTGTATGTGGGGAAGGGGGAGGGGTGAACCTGATTTAAAATAGACGTTTCTAAAATTGGTTTGCACAGATACCCTTTAAATGGCAAGTACTACCACCCTTGCCAACAACTTCCTGCATCCTGGCCCTCCTTTCCTCCTTGCCATGCTCAGGCTCCAGCCCTGAATTCCCTTTCCCTTGCCCCTTCTCTGCTCCACACCCTGGTGTGCCTGGCTGGGGGCTCTTGCCTGCTGTCCTCAGTTCTCCCCCTGCTTTCTGCCCTGGCGTGTTCCCCCCTCCCTGCAGGCAAACCCCTGTCCTGAGGCTCATCCAGCACCTCTGCACCACCAGCTGCCCTCACTCCCTCAAGTGAGAGGTTCTTGCCTTCCTCCCAAGGCCTCTGCTGGGTTTGAGGGCTCAGGCTTTGCATACAAACAGAAGGGCTCCATGCATGCTGTGAATTGCAAAATGCTTAATTTTCTTCAGCCAAACTGCAAATTAAGGCAGGGAGCAGAGAGAATTTCATATCTAATGAGAAGACAAAGAATTTCCAGAACATCTAGAGACTATTTGGAGGAAGAGATGGAGCTGCCATAAGATCCCAGGTCTAGGGGCGTGAATGTTGGTTTTGCTGCTGCTTCTCCTGACTATGTTTACCTTGTTCCCTCACTCAGGCTGATTGGTCCAAAAGACATATAAAGCCATTTTATGTACTAGCTCCCAGGGAAGGAACTGATCCCAGAATTACTGAGGTATTTCTGTGTTATCTTTGGGCAGAAGTTACTGCTTTGGTGCCTCAGATTCTCTATGTATGACACTTCACAGACATGGGATATGAAACTTAATTTGATCAAATTAGGGTGAGGTCCTGTGATGGTTGAGTCTGCAAGTGCAAGGAGTAGGGATTAGCTGTTTCTCAGATGATTAACACTCCTGTGGAAGCACAACTTTGGAAAATAAGTTGCTAAATAACCTTCATATGGTGTGAGGGAGTGAGGGGAGGAAGGCAATCATGCTCCTGAGCAGAAAACAGCCTGGGCAAATAGGTCCTTGAAGCACTCCCGTGTTAGTATTTATAGCCAGCCCACCCAGAGTCCTTAGTGATGGTTATTGCAGGTAATTCCTAGGTTATGCACCTGGAAATGAGGCATATGTAATATTTTTTTCTAAGAACAGTTTTTAATTTTTTTCTGAATATGAAAGTTTAAGCATTTAAATAGCTTTTAAGTAAGTAACCCAAGCCCATTGGTATCAATTATTTGTTCAGAGTTTAAACTGACATTTCATAAGTATGTTAATTGATACTGCAATAACTTGCTATAGGTATCTTCCTAAGTGCCAATTATCTGCCTCAACATTCCCCACAATTTAAGTTTGTTAGTAAGAAGCTAATTATACTAGTTTATTGCTGATGGAATTACATGAAGAGTAGATTTCACTCTTACATACTTATTAGACCCCAGTAAGTGATCCTTAGCAGTCTGTTGCTATTCAATTAACAAGTAATAACTTACTTAATGAATCTAATTGAAATGCTTATTTCAGTCAGGCACCTCATATAAAGCGCTTTACTTTGAGCACTTTCCTGAGTGCTAGTTCTGTTTACTTAACAAGAACTAAATGGGGCCACTGAGGAGAACTCAGACTGTGATGAGAACTGAACCAGTGTTAGTAAATTCCTGCCAAACATGACCAGAAGTACCTGCCAGGTGATTTCTGTTTTACTGAAATATCACAGAAATAAACCAAGACTTCTGTGTCTCTGAGGATTTAAATCCACAGAGAGGATTCTGCGGCATGAAATTCTCCGAACACATCCTCCTGCAGTGGATGTAAACACACTGGCTGCTCTGCTGGGAGCTGCACAGCCCAGCTCTGCTGCTCTGCTGGGAGCTGCACAGCCCAGCTCTGCTGCTCTGCATGGATGCTGTCACTGAGTTCTTGTTCCAGTTCCACTCTCCTAAAAACTCACTCCTTTTCCCTGGGAGCCTGCATGTTTGGTGTGAGATTGATAGGAGTATGATGATGGGTACATTTAATGATCTAAAGCTATTGGTATAATTACAGCCCAAAAGAGGATACAGCTGAAGGGTTTTATACTGTTCCATGTCCTTCAGTGAGACTGGCACTAAGTCATGGTGAATTTAATCTTAGCTCACAAGCGTGACCTGCACTGAACTGTCTTGAGTGACCACTCCTGGGGTGAGCAAAACACAATTCCTCTGTAGAGACAGGTCCCTAACAGAAGTGTCAAGGGGGTGTGTGCAGGGGATTGGGCTGCACACACCATGCCTGGTGAGCTCTTAGGTGGAGTCTCCTTCATGGAAAGGGCAGAATTCTACTGGGATTTTACAGTCTGGAAAAGGATAACCTGCTGTGCTCATTTATGGCATGGGAAGAGCCATCAATGGTTGGCTTCTGAAGCTGTTTTTTGCTTTAGGATTAAAAGTGTGCTTTCTTCTGTAATGAGGATTTAACAGACAAGACTTGTGTTTGCGGATAAATGCCAGGAAATCTTCCAAAGCAGTGCTAACAAATTATGCCATTTGGCAATATTAGCGTATGGGCAGTAACCTTTTCTCAAGAATTTTTAGCAGATAGATTTAGTGTCAAAAAACCCCATAAAAGCTGAAATATCTTCTCCAGTATATCAGGTTTGTTACCAACCTTTTAATGTATGCCTTCTACTCATTGAATTGAAAGACCTTATTGATCTCGTTGCAGCTGAACTGATTATTGGGGTAAGAGAGAGACTTCCTGAAAGAAGCCAAGAGAAATTATTCATTTAACATATTCTCATTTTAGTAAACTTCCATTTAACCTCCAGGGTTAATTAAAAAAAAAAATTGCTGGTTGGCTGGCATAAATTTATTAAATCAGACAGAAACTGAGTTCAGGCTAGTACATTTAATGTCAACGTTTGTAATAATCTTAGGGGAAAAAGAATTCACATAGACTTATTAGTATTCCAGAACTGCTTTATTTTAAAACAACGGCCACAACAGCAGAACAACCCTGTTTGGAGGAAAGTAGCCTCCAAAATGGAAACAGATTCTGTAACCTTGGATAGCGGGGAATTTCTTAAAAAAGGTATTAAGGACTGTGTAGGTCTGTGGTTATTGGTTGAAATTCTGTTGTCATCAAGAGGCATTAGCAAGGTGGTGTCTGTAGGGCTGGGATTAGGGGATTTGGTGTGTTGTCCAGTGATGCTGTGGGTCTTCCCCATGTCTACAGGGTGAATCACATCTACACATGTGTCTACACATCAGAGCTGGCGTCTTTGTTAATGTCTGGACAGAGAGCAAGGACTAAACAGCTGAGGGGATTTTCAAAGGCATGAGAGGCATTTAGACATGGATCCTCTGCTGGCTTCTGTTGGTTTTCCAAACTTGCTTTCAGCCCCCTGGTTTGGATCTGTTGCCCCACTGCTCTCCCTGACCCTGTTATGGACAAGCTACTTTTGGGTGTTTAATGGAGATTTGGGGAAAAATTTTCAGAGAGACAAATGTCAATACCTGAGTTACACTGATGTGATGGAGGAGCCCATGCTTGACAGGAAGGAGTTAATAGAGAACCATCCTGAAGAAGGTTCTGCCTTGTCACTCATGCTGTGACAAGCTTGGAGGTGAGGCTGGGTGGCATAACAAAGGTGCAGTCTGCCATTTTGAAGCTGGACTGCTCTGATTCTGATTCTGACTTCACTTTGCATCTGAAGAAGAGGGGAGTGGGGCTGGAGTATCCTATGAAGCAGCAGTTCAGGAGAGAAGCCTTCATTGGAAGGACTTTATGAATAAACAAATGACTACTAAAATACTAAAGGGCAGCTTCATGACAGGTTAGTTATCATTCTATGCAGAACAAGTTAGACTATGTCCCAGAGAACACAAGGAGGAATGTAAAATGGTCCAGAACTGGATTTAGATAGAAACAGCTGACATTGTTAGCTGGTTGGGATTTGTGCAAGATTTTATTAGAAGCCAGCATCATAAAGCTGTCCATTCTGTCAACCAGTTTCAGGGCAAATATTTTCTCCTCCCTCCTGCCATCAAATTGAGATGACAAGTTTCTAAATGGTTTTCTTCTGAAATGTGACAAAAAGTATATTTTTGACAACTGATCTTGCTTTGTGTCCTGTGTGATATTTTGTCCCTCCTGGTCTAGAATACCTTTTGTAGTTAGAGCCTTTTGAGGCGTATCCTCTCCCTCAGAGTATGGGGAGCAATTCTACCTGGAGTTCTCTGTTCTTGTGGAAGAGCAAATCCAGTCTTTTACCAAGTACTGCAGTTTAACTGAAGCAGCAGGAGCTAGCAAGGAATGCTTGTAATATGGAACATATCATGTATAGTAAAATGTCATTTTCAAGTACTTTCTGAACTCTCGTCCCAGTAATGAAGCAGCTCTGAAATATCACGTGACTTTCTCAGTGTGTTGCACTCTGTATAACCTTGCCTTTGATCGTGATGTCATTTCAGATGAAAGACTCGCATGGAGAACGGTGTGCTGTGCATTAGGATTGGCAGATATCCTCTGGGATCTCAGCAGAGAAGGACTGTTTGAGATGTGCACTCCGTGCTTGTCAAAGAGAAGTAAGTGCTGCAATAAAAAGAGTAGTTGGATATCTAAACTCCTCTCAGTCTGGGTAGAAGGAGACTTCACCCGTCTGCAAGACCTGCCTAATCTGAAAGGTCTAGAAAGGGTTATAAGGATGAATAATCATTTTCACTGTGATTCAATCTAGGGTCCTAACTCAGGTCAGTGATTTCCTGAACTCTAAGTAAGTACTCTAAGTTTGAGTAGCTCTAAGTAGCCCTGCTTAAGCAGAGGGGCTTGAAACAGATGATCTCCAGAGGTCCCATCCAGCCTCAATCATTCTGTGATTTTGATATTTAGACATGCCTGACTTGAGTGCACCAGTAGAGGTGAAACAAACTCAAGACACCTTCTTCTGCTTCTGTTAGCACCAGCAGTGCCCTCCCAGCAGTCTCAACGAGCTCTCTGGGTACCTTCACCTGGCTTTTCTCTTGTGCCTGGGAGCTCAGCATTTGGCACCTTACATCCTAGTTGAGTCTAATATATGATGGGATTTGCTAGTGAATTTAAATCAGACTTACAGGCACACACACTGTGGTCCAGGGATCAGGAGGACTCCACACACAAAATGTCAGCTGGCACAAGCAAGCCTGTTCAGTTCCCACAGCAGTACCTGCTGGAAAACTCTCCAATGACCAGAATAAGCAAGATATTCTCACAGAGAATCTTTTTTACCTTGAAGCCTTGATCCCCCTTATCAAACACTTGTGGCCAGAGATGATGTTGGGGGCTGCATCCTGTTACAGCAAACGCTTTCCTGCAGATGTGCATCCCATTTTGCTCTGGCCTTGCTCACACCTCCTTAGCATTTGCTTTCTGGGGACGTGAGTGATTGAGGGCCAAGGCCTGGCCCCAAGCAGCTCTGCCATCTCCCTCGATGGAGTCACTATTTCACCTGTGCTAGCAGTGACAGAGACTGAGTGTTAGAGCTGCTTGCACAGGCTTTCACAGAAATCAATTCTCACTTGCAGCATTAATATTGGAAGTGCTTCTCTCACCTAATTGTTGGCCAGGCACGATAACCTGTGACTAATGTATGTTATACAGCATGGCCTGATCATAAACATTTGCCATTAGTCTCTAACAAAAAAAAAAGAAATCTCAGGCTGTTAATTGACTAACATGTATTCCTGAGGAAATCAGAGTAATCACATGGACATTCAGTGCACAGAAAAGGAAGGTGCAGCTAGCTTGTGCAATGCTTTTGTGATTCATCTGCTCTGATCTGCTTTTGATTATTTTTCCTCATGTGAGGCCAGTATTGTAAATCAAAGATTTGAGAAATAGCTCTGTGTTTGAAGTGACCCAAGTTAAAAGCCAGTTGCCACCTTTCTTCCCTTACTAGGCAGCCATCCATTTCTGTGCAGGAACATGTGTTGGAGGCTGTCAGTACTGCTGCAGCAGCAAACCAGTGAGCTCATGGACTGCCTCTGCCAATGGCTAAAGTCAGCTACTGGAAAAAGTTACAAAACAGCTCCTACAGCCAGGTATGATCCTGCAGAAGGGCCTTCATTGAGAACTGGTGTTCTTTGCTCATTTTTGTGCAGTTTAGTGAGACTCTGCTGTGGAAAACAGTTTCTCATTCTCAAAACAAGGACAGCAAGATGTGTGCGGGTCAGTTTGGGGGTTGAGATTTTTTTTTTGGCCATTATGTTTTTCTGTCATAAAATTCCTTTTATTTTGACAAACGGGGATCATTCCTGAAAATGGTCAGGACAGCTTGTCTATGTGGTAGATTTTTTTCTCCTCCCCTACCCTTAAAGCATTACAAGAGCTTGAGCAACGCTTCCTGGCTGACATGAGGGCAGAGGCACCAGTCTGGTAGGGAGGATGCAGGAATTCTCAACCCTTACCTAAACATGGGGACCCTCTGGCACCTCTGCTCTGGTCAGCAGCCTTCACTGTAGGACACAGCCTGGGATCTAGTTACAATTTTTAAGAGAAGAGTTCAGAAAAGTTATTAGTGGCTGTAGGAGAGAAGCAAGCGAGGAGACTATAAATCAGGCCCTCAGATGGATTCAGAACGCACTAATAAAATCAGAGCTTCCAATAAATTTCATTTCAGGCAGAGTAGGAGCAGCTTCTCAGTTGAGAGTTCGGGACAGATTATAATTTCAGATGTGTGTCAGGCTGATGTAATGTGCCTATGAAAATGTTTGCAAGCAGGCAGCAATGGCTGGACCAGAGTCAGGCCCTCACACCAGCTGAACTTCTGTAGGGTTGAATAAAAAGGAGAAAATCTCTACTTCTCTGAGGAAAGCTGAATCTAATTAAATATTTAATGTGGTTTTTTTCCTCCCAAATCCTTTGCTTTCTTGCTCTTTCACACTGTGATATGATGACATTTGAACAACAAATGCAGTCTTGGTACGTTGGTCTCCTGGTAGTGCTTTTTATATGAAAAGCTTGCACATCCCAGCTGAAGTCCAGATGCTGCATTTATGAGGTATTTTGTCGTGATCAATTTTTAAAAAATATTATTCCATGCCATGAAATTAATAGGTACCTGGGGAAATACCAACCAACTCTTCACTACTCCTGCAAATACTAACCTTTCCCAGATGGGAAAGTATTTCTCTTTCCCTTTATTTACCTGCAAGATGTCCTTGCTAGTGCTCAGAATCACAGAGAGAGAAGGAAGCAAAACCCACTGTATTCTGAGGAGCCATTTACTGCATAAACCCTGCATAATCTTCCCAGGGTCACAGAGTGAGTCATTAGCAAGACAGCACTAAGACAGAAGCATCCTGATTTTTCTAACTACTGTGATTACTTTAAGACCCCAATTTAAAAGGCCATAGGTCTGTTCTGGCAGTGCAGTCACAGAGATAACTACTCACGGCTTTACAAATTGGTTTTCTTGCAGTCATCTCGCTAGCACAGGCCTGCAGCCCTTTGGTGTTTTGTCTGTGTTCTGTTCCAAACTATTTTTTTCTACAAAACCCAAAGCTAGCCAGAGCTGAGCAGGAGCCTCTCCTCTGCCCTCCTGTGCCCACAGCTCTCCTGCTCCACATCTCACAGTGCTGGGACCTCCCTTTGCTGGGGTGACCCTGGCCACATCAAGCACCCTTCATGTGCTCCTTTATCAGCTGTGGCTTCGGATTGTTCTTCAAGAGAGACCTTAGGATGCTTAAAACAACTGGCTGAGGAAAGCTTTGGAGGAGAAAAACTCTGTTTTTTTCTTGCTAAGCGTTTTCTTATTGCTGAAGCTCCCTTCAGAATGGGGCTTCTGTAGGTGGCTGCTTTGGCATTATCATTGGATACAAGCCATCTCTGTTAGTAAAGAGAGACTGTTCTTGTACTTATTTTTCTAACAAATCCTTAATATTTATTTGCACAGACTTGTGCAGTGTTTGTGCTCACCATGGCGCCCAGCAGAGCATGTTGGGGGATGATGGCAGCTCCACCCACACAGCCACCACATCACTGGTCAATACAGACCAAACCATGGAGCTCCAGAAGATGTCACCTGACACATTTTAGATAAAATAGAGACATCTTCTGAACAAAAAATATCCCAGGATTTGTGCTGCAGGTGCACATTTACACATCACTAAAACAGCTATTTGTAATTTTCTCATGACCTTTAATGCCTGGCTGAAGATGACTCAGGCAGGTACAGCCCCTCCACAGAGGGAAAGCCTTCAGCCACACTGGTTCAAAGGCACAGTTAATCTGAAAGTGGGAAAGCAGCACGTTCTGAGAGCTGCAAGTGTTTGATGCTTCATCTTATGTATGAAGACATCCAATGAAGAAGCCCCTTACTAATAAAAAAGTAGAAATTTTCTTTGGTACTAGGAAAATATATAGAGAGCTGTTATAGCTTTAGAACTTTTTAAACACCATATTTCTCTTTCCTTTGCAATTCTTTTTTTGTGAGATACAACTAGTGCCATTGTAGTGTTATAATATGCACAGCAATTTCAAATGATTAATACCTTGACAACATAATCTTGTAAAAAATCATTTTTATCCACTAAAATCAACTTTTAATTAAAATAATGTTATATTTGTTTTCTGATACTAAATTACCTTGATTATTTTAAAATTGTGTGGGATGTTGGCACATACTAAATATACAGCATCTATTTTTCTGTTGGGCTGTAACGTCTGCCTGAAATGTGAGTTTTAATTATTAAGCATTAATAAGTGTTTAGGAATGTCCTGCTATGTGAGTCAACAATTAATTTGGCCAGGAATTAGCTCTATCTTTTGTAATCTACACTGTAGAAGGAACACACTACCTTCTTTCAAAAGTGTACTGTATTTGCACAAAATTGGTATTTTTTTGACCTTTATAAGAAAGGTCTGTAGGAACTCGAGCCCAGCTGAAAGCTGGACGGAGCTCCAGGGATCAGCCTCAGTGTCTGGTGCTGGTCTGGTGGGCAGCCCTGGCTCTGTACGAGCTGTGCACTGCGTGCTGCTCACTCTCACTCTGACATTCTGTGTTTCCTCAGGAGGCCCCAAGTGACCGCCAGGCCTGGCTGTGCCCCGGGACCGCGGCTGCAGCAGCTGCAGAGGACACAGGGCCCTGCTGTGCCCCACCCGCGCCCTCCCCGCAGAGCTGCTGGGGGCAGGCACAGATCCTCCCCACGGTAATCCCACAGCACATCTGCACCAACAATGCAATGACACGCTCACTACATGGGAATATTTTATTTTGACTTTACATGCGGTGTTAAAAACCCAAAGAACGTATTATTTACACATCCACAATACAAGTTTACAAGATATCTATACATGTTAAAGTACTCTATAGTAATAGAGCAGCTTCATTTAAGGGTTACTTTTTTTTATGCCGTACCATTAAAAAAGATACAATCTGCGTTTACCTTTGCACAAATGGATAAAGCATCTTTTATTATTAAATTAACAGAATAAGGACTAGGTTGAATGTTAGAAATTTCAACATAAATACTGAGAGAACTCACATTACCATCTACAAGGCAGCACAATGTTACAGGAGGTTATCAGGGTTCACATACATTTATCTTCCGGGTCACACAAGTCTGTATTAATATTTGTAAAGTGAATTCGGATCAGTTTGTGTCTTCTGACAACTGAGTACATTTTAATAGTTATTAATCTGTAGTGTTTTAGTTGCAAGACAGAAGTATTTAGGAAGAAAGATCATTGATTTTTGGATCCAGAGGTCTCAGGAAATAAATGTCCCTTACAGCCTTACAAGAAAAAAAATGACTAGTTCTATCCTTTATTCTTTGTTCTGTAACAGAGATCCAGTTTTTAGTGACTAACCTTTTCTCCCCTTTGAGCACATAATATAAATCTCCACCATCTCTGAAACCCATTGGAGTTATTTGTCCCACTAATTCATGAATATTCCTCTGCCATGGTTATTTCTATAGTTATGTTCAATAAACAATGTGGTAGTGTGTAGTTTGCAAGCTAAAATAGCCATCTGTGTTGAACATCAGCTGCAAGTGGATACTGTAAACCCTACTAAATAGCTTACACAACTTTAGCAGGTGTTCCATTACCCTGGAAACCTCATTTGATTTCACATTATAACTGTTTGATCCTTCAGAGAGCTGGAGTGGAATGTTTATCATGGTAAGGTGATTTAATGCTGCTGTCTTCTTGGATTGTAGGCTGCCTTTAGTTACCATTAATTATTCTTGCATTTTCTTTTCTTTTTTTTTTTTGGGTGCTGTTGAGAGGTTTTACAACTGGCACTCGGGAGATATGTGCTATAGTGAGAACACTTGACAGATTTAATTTTTTTTTTAGTACTTTTATCATTTGCATGAATAAGGCACAAAATGCACAGATTCAGGTAAACTCACACATAATATTTACAGAATATTGTCATTACCTGCATGACTTTGGAAAAAAACAAACCTTACTTTACACAACAAAAACAAATTGATTGCACTACTGTTGAGTTTTCACAGACTGCTTCTGCCAGGCCAATTAGTGTTTCTCCTTTTCTATTGACAAGAGTCTATCAGTGTGTAGGGCATTATTAAATGCAACAAAAACGTGACCTTCTCCAGTTACACAGGCGTTTGCCAAGTGAACTGACTATTAGCTGCCCTCAGCGAGAAGTACAGGGGCTCAAGTTCACAGTGGCCAGGTATTGGCTGGAGGCACTGTGGAAACACAGTGAAACTCCCCCTTTCCAGCCCAGAACACTAGATTTGAAATGCACAGCTCTGAATCAGTAGCAGCATAACGGAGTTGTGACGAATTAAACCTGTCTGCACTCTGTGACTGGGTGACTGTGATGCAGGCGTTGCCCTCAGAAGAGGCTGTCAGAGATGCGCAGTTCATCCTCAGCTGGCTCCGAGCTGAACCCAGCGGGCTGCAGAAGGCAGAGTCATCTGTTTGTTCAGTCATGCTCAATGTAAACAATTCCATAGCATAAAAGATGCAATGGGAATCTAAGTACATCCTAGTGTGTACAGTACACACACACACACATCCACACACACGCACAGCTTTATCTGTGGCAAAAACAAAATGCCACACACATGGAGAGAAAAAAATAATGCTACAGTTGGGCCAGAGACTTAATTCCAGCAAATTGATTATTAACCCAGCTACTCATTGAGACATTACCATTTTCTGACATTTGTGCAAGAGGCAAGGTGAATGCATACATAGTAATATGTTCACATTTAATGGGAATGACCACACTTAATGGCAGTCTAAAATGGAACCCATTTTTCAAGTATTTGCTTTCTGATTTTTTCCCAACAACTGTTTAGCTATTTAGAACAGTAACGTAGCCCCCACCCCATTGTGCTACACGTCTCCTTAGCTCCAAACAAAAGAAATGTAATGACCAGCACTTTCCTTTGTTTTTTTTTTCTTTTTGTGTTTGCTTGTAGCAAGCACACAAAGTCTTGCTACAGCTACATGTGGCAAGACACAGATGTTGCTCAGGTACAGACAGTTTCTTTGGCCACTTTGTTCTCCTTAGTAACAAGCAAGTCTCTGCCTTTTGTGTCTACCACAACATCTTTTCACAACCTGTACAGGTCAACGCCACGCTCATTTTAGCACAGACATGTCCTAGTAGCTGTATTTGTTCAGTGGTCTGACTGACGTTGTCTGAGGGACGAATGAGGGTTTTGGTGGCACGTCGGGTTTTAGGGAGGGTGTCCTCTTTATTCCTGTACGAGGCAGGGTGCCGTTGCTCGTGTAGCTGCTTTGCCTGGACAAGGAAGGCTGGAGGTGAACGCTGACAGGCGTCCCTTGCATGTAGTCCATCTTTGTGCCTGCCGTGGGAGCCATGTACCCCCCACGATTAATACTTGGCTGTCTGGATAACAAAACACCATTTGGTGAGTTCAAGTTTTTAGGAAGGGCAGATATTGAGTGCCTCTGTGAAGAATTTTTGTGATAACCCCTCTGCCTTTCCAAAGAGGTCATTGGTACTGCAGGAGTGGTGGGAACGTCCACTCGTTTTGTGGGGCTGTTTCTCGGCAGAGTCGATGGAGGAGAGTATAAAGACGCCTCCCTGTTGGGAACCTTAGGTGGGATCTCAGACATATTGCCCATTGGATCCAGCATTAAAGTCTGGTGGGCCACTTGAATATCTCCCATAATTGCTTTGGGATTATTAGTAGTTTCATTTAAGTGTTTCAGAAAATCATTCAGGGTGTTCCTGGAATCAACAGATCTCCTGTGGTCTCTTTTGCTGGATGATTTTGTTAATGGATGATCCATATGCTGCATCTTTTTGTCTGCCTTGTGCGCATTAGAATTTGAGAAAGATGTGTTGTAGTCATGGGTAGCGTTGGGAAGGACAATAGCACTGGGAATATGTCCATGGCTGAGAGGAGAGTGGGGTGGAGGACTAGAAGGAAAAAATTGAGGGCTTTTTAGTGGGGTTTCCTTTCGTGAAGCATTGAGGTTACCATGCGCCTTGTCCGACTGACTTTTCATAGCCTGCAGAGTCTTTTGTTGCAGAACCGGTGTAGATTCAGGAGTTGGAAGTGCAGCTAATTCTGGAGGCTGTCCCCTGTGGTCCATCATCATGGACTTGGTATCACCGTTTGGAGGCAGCTCCTTTCTGCTGGTGAGCAGGTTTGTGTACAGTTTGGGTGAATCCATGTTCTGCTGATACTCCTTGACAGGGCTGTCAAACAGCCCATTCAGTTTGGCAAAGCTCCCGCTGGAGTCCGTGCAGGACTGAGCCGATTCTGCATCTTTGTGTATTTTCCTGGATTTCCGTACAAATATATCCCGGTAACAGTAAACGGCCACTCCCGCGATAAAGGCTCCCAGGACAAAAGCGGCAAAGACACAAGTGATGAGGACATTCATGTGCACCATTTGGTTGGACTCTCCTGATTGTACTTCCCACCTCACACCTGCAAAAGACAGGCAGGATATCATAAATCCACAGGTATTTCATACTGACACATTTCAGAAGGCAGCCTTCCTCACAGAAGTGTCTATTAAGTGTTCTCAAGTGCTCTGGCTGTGGTGTTGGTGTAACTCAGTAAGATCCTGCAATCTACTCCCCTGGTGAATGCAAACAATTTTATAAAAATTATAAAATGACTGTGTGTGTGCTGACAAGGCTAAATGAAGACAGTCCATTTTCTGTGATAATGAGGAATGCTTGTTGTGGATTCTCTCCTTATATTTTGTTTAGCCGGTCCCCAAATTTCCTTTAAGGCTCACAAATAGTGGCCTTATGTTATTAACATTAATGATTTCTGCTGGAAAATTGAGGTTAGAAGGTCCTACTAGGCCAGACAGCAATTAATAACTTGTGGATGGATTTCTCTCTAACTTTCCTGCCCAACTCATAAATCAGAATCAAAAGAGAGACAGGATTATGCAAATGTTGTGTAAAAATGTATAACATATATACTGCATTGTTACAGCTAATGGAATACAGTAAAAAACTTGTAAACTATTTCACTCCCAGGCTGCTAGTCCTGGAGTGGTGCCTGCTGTCCTGCCATGTCCAAGTTTGAAGATAATGTGATCCTGTCAGAGCACTTTTATTTTTTACCAGAAACAAACATAAATACTTGCATAATATTATTATAAAAATAACTTAGGTTAAGTTATTAGAGGATGTTAAAATTTAGAAACTTTTAAGGCTTAGACCAAGAAATTGAATATTTGATTAATTTTTTATTTGGGTATTAACAAGCTCCCTTTGATTTTTTAGATTCTTTAAAGCAACCACAGACATCTTGCAGCTAAGACAATGTTAGTTTTTAATGAAAATAATTCTGTTGCTATCCCAGGAGATGTTAAAATGAAAGAGCAAGAGGGAAGGAACGGAGCCACTTTTTGTTAGAGGCAAGGCCTTTGAATATTGTTAATGTTCAGGGTTACAGGTTTTAATGGTACCGTGCAGAAGCAGAAGGAAAACATGAGTAAAGTTCACTAATAGCTATGACACAAAATGTGATTCAGAACCAAGAGCAGATGATGATAAAAACTTAAAGCTAAACAGAAAATAACTGCAACAAATTAAAATGACAAATGCACGGCCATAATGGCTGATAGGAAACCTGATATGTTTTGGTGAATGGTAATAAAACAGAAATGGTTTTTGGCTGGTGAGATTTTTCAGTAAATACAGAATTGTGCAAACATGTCTGTCACCTTGCTGTGCTATGCACTGAGAGAGACTTGTGTTAAATTTGGGTTATGGGAATGGAAGCTTCTCGATTCTGTGGTTGACTGCAAAAGTCAGTTACCAAAAGAGCTGATCAAAGGTTCACTTAGCTGAAAGAATGGCTAGAGAAAGATGAACTACAGGCAGAATAGGTTTCTTGTTGTGTTCAGCTTAAAACCTCTGCATGTCTCAGTATGTACTGAGATCACCTCTAGACTGATGCTCATATCCAGAGGATAAAAATTCACACTTGACCCTTGTTCTTCAAGAACATGTTCCATGCAAGCAGAGGTTGGGATTTGCCCCATTAACACATGGATTGCTCATGGAGCTTTTTGTTGTGTTCTGTTTTGCCACCACCCCCAACCCAAATGGAAAAACCCCCAAACACAGGCAACCATTTATGAGGACTAACAATGTAAGCCAAACTAGACTGGATTGAAAACTATAAACAGAGGTGCAGAGAGGTCTTGAAGGTAATTTTATTAATGTACCCAGAACTGCCATTGATTTCAATGGGAGTTTTGGACCACTCCAGGATTAAAAGACTGATCTTATTATCAGTGTTTCCCATTAGAAGCTCTAAGGAGCATTTTGTCCATGGGATAAGTAGGTATGAAAAACATGATTGCACTGTCTGCATATTCACAGGAAATGGGTGTAAAATAGAGCCCAACAATCACGGCTGTTACATTTAAGCCTTAGACAATGTGGAGACTATCAGGTTTCCATTCAGCTGCAATGTATTCCCTGGTAAGGCCTTACCCTTTGGGACACCTGATAATGGATCAGAATAATCAGAAGTGTTTGGGTCATCTTGAACTACAAATTTCCGAGAGCCAGTCACTTTAGGTTTCCAGGAACCAATCACTTTAGGTGATATAACTGGGATACTTGCCATTGTGGTAATGGAAGCTGAGGAGAACTCCATGTCTGTGGTGGCAAACAGATTTTTATTAATGTGTTTCATGGCACATCTAAGCTATAGCTGGACACAGTATTTTATGGGAGTTACATGTCAGAGCAAAATGTGACCCCCCCCTACACTCTGCAGAAGTACAGATGGCTGATTAAAATCAATTACTTCAAAACTGGAAGTATGAAAACAGTATATTTACTCTTCAACAGCTGCTAGCCAAAAAGTCAGAGAAGTCAACTGTGAAAGCAGTACAAAAGTTAAAGCAAGCAACTGTGGGGGTGAAAAGCACAACTTAGTCTACTTAATTGCTATATTCTTTGCTGGAGACAACACACTTGGCTGCCTTTTAAACATCTTAAAAAAAAAAAAAAAAGAAGTTACTTGGAATGGTACACACTCATGACAGGTTATGCCTGAGAAACCAGATCAGCACCATTACTGCTATTATGGTATACCAGGAACTGCTGAATGAGCCATTTCTGCAGGTGGGGATAAAAGGAATGTTTTTAACCCCTATTTTGTAATGGTTCCTAAGGAACAATCCTGCAGAGATTCTGGCTCCTCTGTAATATGCTTGCTGAACAGACCCACCACAGCCTACATGAAAATGCTCAGAGGAGGAAACTCATCAAATTGAGTTTACAGTTCAGTCTCATTTACACCCTTGAGTATTTTGTGTTCACTGTCCCAGTAGGTTTAGGCAGGAAGGTCTATAGCTCGAGATCAGACTTGAGAAATATACTTCAAAAGCACACTCATTCAGGACTTGAAAATAAGGTTCAATTGCATCTGTGTCATAAAATATTACTTTGAAAATTCAGTTGATAAACACTCATAAAGCCAGGCAGCATTTCTGTGTGACAGTTTTGTTTCCTTAAGTGAGTCTCTAACTTGCATTGTAGTTAGATAGATCTGGAAAATATTTGTCTCAAACATTACTTCTTGTCAAGTTACAGAAGTGAAAATGTCAGAAACCAAACCACAAATAATGTTCTTGTTGCACTTGTATGAATTTAACATACAAACAGATTATTGTCCAATTTGTCAGTCAGAAATGTGCCCTTGATTTGAAAGCAAAGACCCAAGTTCCAAAAGCAAAGACTGGAAAGTAAGGGCTGAGTCTTGCTCCTGTTGAAGTCAACACAGGTTCTGCTCTTGAGTTCAACAGAGGAGCACTGGGTGTCCCTGAACCCCAGGGGCTGGTGGTGAACACATTATTAGAAAAATCACTGGAGGAGAAAAGGGTGCAAAAGTCCATCTGACAACAATGCACAACATTTTTTCTAAGCCACTTTTGTCTACACAATTTCTCATTCAGCTACACAGTTTGTGATGTTAAATTTTTTTCCATTAGCATAAACTACTTAAAGCATTTCAAAAATAAAGAAATACACATTTTAGAAAATGTGTATTTGTGCAAAAAGCTTGCTGGGAAAGAAGGAAAAGAGAAAGGAGAGGTAAGGAGGAGGATGATGAAGTTCTGCCATTCATCTACTAGAGATGACCAAGAGGGGCATTCACAAATGCATGGCTGGGGATCGAGAGTAAAGCTCAGTGGACTTCGTGCAGTGAAGATGTCATCTATGTTAATCAGGCTCTTTAATAAAAGATGTCTCCATAAATAATGAGCTGTTAACATGCGGCTACACAGGGTGAAGTGCTGAGTGAGAAGAGTCTGACTATCTTTACCATCAGTGGGAACATGAGTAAAAGCACAAAAATGGAGGATTGCCAACTGTGCAAAAGGAAGGAAAAAAGGGCTGAAAATGCTGAACTGAAGGAAAGTAAAGGTCATTAATTCAAAAAAATTAAAAAAAACTAACCAGATGTTGGGTCGCCAAATATTTTGTAATCTGGTGTAGCTGTAGTAGGCAAAATTTCTAAAAGAATTAAAGGAACAAGTAATCAGTAAAAAGTAACGAAAAGAAAGCAAAAGATCTCAAACCTGAGTAATGGAAAATAAAAACTAAAATATCACTGGTTACAAAAAATAAATTCTTCAATACTTTGCTGTAGACCCCAAATAGCTGTAAACTGGTGAAGGAGAGAGAAAAACTCTGCCACCCAGGACTAGAAAGCTCAGCTTTGTGAACATTCACAGTAACACGGGTGACGTGTTCATCATGTTACTGAAAAGCTCATCAGAAATTTAACATCCACAGTGAGGTGTGGCCACAGACTATGGTGAGACATTCCAAAGGAGCAGCAGTGACTGTGCCTTACCGTGGCAGTCCCCAAGCTGTGCCGTGTTGCCGTATTCGACATCTTGGACGTATCCTCCAGTGCTGTGGTTGTATGAAACAAACAAAGAGAACCTGCAATTAACAGTATTAGTAAGGATACAAATGGAGATTTTTATTTTTCTGGAAGCAGCAGATGGAAACATACACAACAGCCAGTGTATGGCCCAGAGGATTGTACAAAATGTACACGATAGTCCAGCTTTAGAACTATCTCTATGTGCTTATGCCAGGAAATAGAAGAAAAACAATCCCTTTTTTTTAGCAACTACGTCATGTCTTCTTCATTGGGCATGCTCTTGGGTTTAGATACAACCATCCAATTATACCAGTTAAAGTTTGCACTGGCCTGCTACAAAGGCCTCTTTTTAAGATACAGCTGCTAGTGCACCATATATTACAGACTTGATTTGTGCAAAATGCCTTTGGTATGCATATATAACACCCCAGCTCCAGTGCAGAGACACAACCTTGCTCTTCCCACTGTGAATCCTGTGCTTTCATATCTGTAATTGCCTGTGCCCTGACCATGAGCATGCCTGGGAGGGGATACTGTGTCCTCTTGGAGCTGCTCAGGTTTGCATGCTGCAATTGCTTGCCTTCCTGCTTCCAACTGCTCTTCCTACAGGTCTGCCTGTCCTCCTACACATGTAAAACTCCCACTGAAAGCAAGTCTTCACCCAGAGGTTGCAGAATTAGGCCAGACTTTAGCATTCTGTTCTCTTACATATACAGTGCACTGAAAAAAATCTTTAAAAAACCAGATTTAGTAACTGTGTGCAAGGGAAGAGGCACAGGGCATGAGCTCATGGGGTCTGTAAAGCATATTTAGAGATGCTGAAAAGGAGTACTTACAACATGCCTGGTGTCACTCTTCCACATGCCTCATGGTCTAACCAGCCACAGTACGGGTCCCGTGAAGCAATACATGCCCTTGCAAGAGAAAAACCCAAACAAATCATGCATTTTATCCTTCCTTCCTAAGAAACATTGGTGCCCGTGCTTTAAGGGGGAGTTCAGGAGTGGAGCCGTACTTTTTGCATGACCCGTGACGCTCACACCGGCTCAGGGGAATTCTGACGACGCAGCTGGAGAACGCCACGAACAGAGCATGGTGGTCTCTGTCCAGCTGGAGGGAGATGACTCTTCTGTCTTCCTCGCTTTCTGCATTACACCTGGTCAGCAAACACAAGGGCAGGCCACTGCTTCAGACACTGTAGTACTCTGAGCAGTAAACATTTCATTTATTGTCTCTGTAGCTACTGAACAGAAGCTTTTCACATACATAAATGTAACCTGTGCTACTCTTTGCTGAGGCATTGCTAAACAAACCCCTGAGTTATCAAATGCTGGCTTCTGGCTCCTGCTAACAGCTAGGTGAGAAGTTGACTGAACGATGTAGGAAAAAAAAAATCCAAATCCACTTTCTTTGTTCTCTCAATCAGCATAAATATTGTGAGAGAGAAGAAGAGGAATCCTGTACTGGATGCCTGTAGAGTCTAATTGGAATGCTTCCACTCCCATTTTTTTTTGTGCCAAAAAATAAACAAGTTTAAAGTGATCAGATACAGGTTATACACTATCGGCCACTCTTGAGCAACCCTCAAGATAAGCACAGATCATTTCTTTTTAACATCAGCAAATCCTTCTGACGTTTCAGAAGTATTTGTGGGAGACTTCAACTGTGTCACTGACGTCACTGGAGTGGAATTAGGCTGTTCATTCAGCCCATGAAAAATGGCAAGTGACCAAATACTTTCAGGTTATTCAACATGAGGAACACTATGAAATGATCAACAAGTGATGATGTTGGTGATAATGAGCTGGTTTACCATAATCTTTTTTAACTGCGTACCAAGGACTAGATGAAGAGCCTGGATGTTCTAGTAATACTTACTTTGCAGGATTATATGCTTCAATCTCTTCCAGTAATATGCTGTCATTCAAAGAAAAAGGCCTGGTCTTTGCCAAGATTTTAAGTACTACTCCTGCTTCGGAGCCAACAAATATGACTGTGTAGTTCTGGTAGGGTCCAGCGGCGTGGTCTACAGCAATTGCTGTCAATCTGTATCTAGCAAGACAGAAGGTACATCATTAACAGCCAGATTTCTTGTTTTCCTTTTCACAGGTGTTACTTTTGAACTGTCATACCTGACACGTGTTTTGGTAAACCAGGGCTCCTCAGTGACTGAGGGAACAGCTGAGTCCATCAAAGGATGAGATTTGATGAAGGAGAGCGTTTCGTCTGGGAAATCAATGGAGGTTTTGTAAGCCTCTGCTAGGCCATGTTTTGCACAGCAGCCAGGTCTGAAATGAGAACAATATTGTTTTCCTCTTGATATTTTAGCTAATGAGAGAAGGCAGCCCGTTAATGAGCATCCCTATGGCTGAAGTGGCAAGCTCTGCTTTGGGTATTACCCAAAAAGGCACTCAAGAGTGCAGTTGATTTAAGACAGCTCTTTACAGGGACAATGCTATGACATCATGAGTGAGAACCTTTTACCTTGGCTTTGGTACTTTGTCTTCAGGTACAGCTGTCCAAACAGAGTCAGGAGTCTTTTGTTCTTTAAATCTGCCTTTGAAGACTTTCTCAATGTCATCCATACTGAAAGCACACACTGCTGAGCCAGGGATGCTGTAAAATTCAAAACAGTTTCAAGAACTCAGATTACAATGTCAGTGCAAGAGAGAACCCAAGATCTGCCTTTGCTGAAAGGCTGCTCATCTCTTACCTGTTGAGTTGTGTGGTGAATACACCCACAACAGTGGGCACTCCATTGATTTCTATTATGTCTGTGATGGACTGCAGAACATCAAAGTAGAAGAATGAATCCCCAGGAACTGAGCAGTTGAGCCGAGCTTTCAGAAAGGATGTCCAATGCTTTTCCAGGACCCTTTGGGAGCCCCCCATGTCATTTTTGCAGATGCGTGCCACACGGGAATACACAGCCTGTGAAAGGCAAAAAGAAACAAGGGAGAGAGGCTTGAGAGATGTCAGGGAAATGGTGCTTGTTTCTGAGCCCTTAATAAAACACCAAGATAATGTTGTTAACAGGAAGCTGCCATTTACCTGCACAGAGAAGATGAAAGCAAATGGTGTTCAGCTTGTAGTGCACAGGCATCTTAATGTATCACCAAGCAAATGCATCTCCACAGTTTGCTCCCACCCTTTTTGCCTTCAAAATTATATTGTTAGTGAGATTTAAAGACTTTAATTAACCATGTGTAAGGGATTTAATAATTTATTGTAGAATATCCTTCCATGGTGAGGCACGAGTATTATACTGTATACTGGCATGACTGAATTATTCAATATCCAGGGACATTAGAGAAACTTCTTTGAAACTCTCCTTTTGTGTTGTTTTCTTTTGTTTCTTTAATAAGCATGAATACACCCTCAGCTTTTCCATTACTTGGTGCAAGAGTTAAGGCAACAGCAGCACTAAGCCAACAGCACATTGAAAGACACCTGTAGTGAGGCCTGGAGAACAGAAACAGCTTTCTGGCTGAAGAATGCACTGCTCTAGTTCTTTTTCTCCCCTCCCTGTAAATTATAACCATGGTAAAACTGTGCAAGCTTTGTCCTAGTTTCTCCTTCATCTTGTGAACTGTGCTAGCTCCTGATGCTGTTTTAGGATGAGCTCTTTCTGCTATGACTCAACGCTCACGGTGACGATACCGACCTTGCCTAAAGTGTTGTGCTCTACAGCAATTTCTCGGAAGAAGAAATAGACGTAGTTTCCATATTCTATGGCATGGAGGAAGTGTGGTTCTGTAAGAAAGATCAAGGAGAAGTTACTTCAAAGAACTGCTCAATGGGCACACTCAATGGGCAGTGACACTGTGAGACCTGGCGGCTCCTCCCCAGCTCCACAGCAGCCCATGTGAGCTCCAGTGTACTTTAGGACGTCCAAATACAGATGCACTGGAGATTAAATGAACTTGAAGTCTTTAGCATTGGCTAATGGACTGTAAAAAGGCCCCACAGAAACTGTATTTCAATGAAGGTATTTTGTTACTGCAAATTCATTTATTGAAGCATTTAACAAAAATTTTGTCTGTTTTTTCTTCTTTTTTTCTCATTATGCAGCTTTTTAATATTCTGAAAGCCTCATGCATGCTGACATTGTAGCATATGTGTAAACCAGGCTGGCTGTGAATAACCTGACCTTCTGTGCCACTGCAATTACATTTGCCATGTGTATGGGAAAATACTTCCCAAATTACCTTTTATCCATTTGGAGTCATACTTTATTGTTCTTAAGGCAGATCCATCCCCCATGCTGCGATAAATAACAGCATCACTTGCCAGGAAATCTGCTACTGTTGCCGAATACAATTTTCCATCTAAAATGGAAGTTGAAAACATGGTATTAAGAGGCCTTTAATAATCTAGAGAATTCTGACTAGCCTGTATTTGTCCCCATTTCTTTACTGTCACATTTCCCCAAACTGCTGTAACCTATTTATTAACAGGTCAGCTTCTAATCCTTTGGAGGCCCTTTAAAAATTTTAAGAGCAGGGGCACCATGACACCTTTAGTTTTCCTGTACTTGCTTTAAAAGCTCTCTGTCTCCTTTGGTGTCATTAATCATTTAGACTCATTACAAGTAAAAGTTCTTACCAGCAAAGAGGGCGACATTGGTTTGTCTGGCATCAAATGGGCATCTTGCCAAACCACTAATTTCCTCCCCATCATACTCTAATGTATTCAACTAGAGAAGAAAAATAAATGGGTGATAGTGTCATTTCTATTTTGTGCACTGGCACAAAAGCAAAACATTGTCTTTCCACAAATCTTAATTCAGCACATTGGCTTCTGTCTGTTTTTATTTCACCTTGAAGCATTTTCCAGGCACACTGGATGTATTTGCTATGGCATAACCAGTGCAAGCAAAACCAGTAACAGATCAATGACACCTGCAGGACTCTTACCTGATAGTATCTGCACATGGGGTTAAATGCATTTGTTCCACAGACAAACACCATCTCATCATTTCTTGGAACAAAGACTTTAATGAAGTTGTGGCATTCATCCTGAAAAGAGAGCAAGATGTATTAATCACAAACTCCATGTATATAATAAATACTAGTGTCATTTTTCTGTAATGTGCTAAACTTACTTTATGTTTGCCTTTCATAGCACAGTTCTCTCTGTCCTGCTGCTTTGATCTCCACGTTAATTTCTGTTAAATCAGACCAGAAAGGAACATTTGAATTCCTTGCCACAGCAAATTCTTGAAAAAAAAAATTAAAACCAAAGAAAACACCTTTTCCTTCCCAGCATGCATCTGCTTACCTTGCTTGGGATAACTTCTGATTTTGGAACTTCATTTAAGTTTACAGTGTAAACCTGGTCCCTGTTTGCAGAGTAAAAAAACAGCAGTAAAGTCATTAATTCTGTGCCTCTTTAAGGCATAAAATAAGGTAAATCTATTTTCAGAATGTTATGTTAGACCAGCCACCTCTATGCTTATTTCTGTGTTTAATGCAAATGGGAGAAGGTTGTTCATGGGTAGCAGGGGTGGCTTTGATTTTTCTTGGTGTGGTTCTGAGATAACACCTGCAGGG
Source organism: Prinia subflava (assembly GCF_021018805.1). Taxonomy (NCBI): domain Eukaryota; kingdom Metazoa; phylum Chordata; class Aves; order Passeriformes; family Cisticolidae; genus Prinia; species Prinia subflava. The sequence goes on from NC_086261.1 coordinate 10,787,459, forward strand.
TCCAGCTGTCCATGCCTGTCTGTCCATTCTGCTGAGGACTAACCCGGGCTGTAAATGTGCAAGTCTGTGTTATCCTCACTTCCTACAGCCCTGACGTGTCAGTCCAAGTTTAAAATGATCAGGAGAGGTTTTTATCAGGCAGGGTAGTAATATAAAAGAGGGAAAAGAGCATTTGATCATTGGTTTAAGTTTAACTACAGTAACTGCAGCCTTCAAATCCAATTTTCATGCACTGGCCATTGATATGGTATATTTCTCTGGGAAATTCTGCCCCAATTCTAATTTTTATCACATTCTGCACATTTTTCTAAATGAATTTTACACATAAATGCAAAACCAGAAGAGAAAAGAATTTTAATCTAATGAACTGAGTGAAGGAAAATTACCTGCCAGTGATATAAAGTGTGTCTCGAATTTTCAACATTAGCTGGAAGTCCAGTCTGTGCTGAGATTCATTGCCTGAAGGGCGTCCTCTAAATACTGGATATTGCCTTGAATCTGCAAGTAAAAATGGGCTACACCATCACTCAGGATTATAGAGCTAAAGAATCAATATATGGCATTGATTAGCTGTATATACTAGGTGTAGAAGGGTTTAAACTAAATTCCTTGAGTAATGTCTTGAATATAAATGAGGAAAAGATGGCTAATGTCAGCAAATGTTCTTTTTCCTGAAGTTATTGCTGTATTTCTGATTGCTTTTTTAAGAAAATGATTAAGTGTTCTATTAAAGATACAAAGCCAGTAAACACATTTCAATTTGAAAGGAATCAGATTTTTTTTTTTAATTTCCTATGGAGGGGCAAGGAAGAAGGAAAAACAAGAACAACATTAGAACTTTTCCCTGGTGCTCAGCAGCCCTTGCAGGTTACTCACAGTGGTAATCCACAACGTTGATGGGGTCCTCGTCTTCGGGGAAGCTGACGGCGCGGCAGCGGGACAGGCTCAGCAGCGTCACCAAGGCACAGAGCACGGGCAGCCTCATGGCTGGGGACAGGGGACAGCGCGGCGCCACTACCTGTGGGACAGGGACACGGCGGTGAGGCTGGCAGCACCGGATTTGAGCACTGGCAGCAGGGGACACTGATGGGAAACTGCTGCGTGACACAGCCCTGCCCGAAGCTGCTGGAAACATATTGATGTTTGCTAATTTCTAGCTGGATTTACGGGCATTTCCGAAGGAGCTGACGACTGTCAGCCCATTTAATTCACACAATCAGAAATAGAATATACAGGCTGCTGGCCTGGCAAGAAAAATTGTCAAACTTGGGATTAGAATTTTAATTAAACTGCAATCTCTTTCCATCCCCTCAATCACCGAATGTCATCCAGCACAAACCCTTTTCCCATAAAGTACCTAAATCTCATCCACAAAACGTCATGACGCACACAGTGTGTCTGAACATCCACGCAGTGTTTTAATGTCATTGCTTGTGTCCAGGCTGGGCCACCACAGTACTCAGCCCAATGTGCCCTTGTCACAGACCTGCTGCCCAGGAGCAGGCACCTGATGCTTTGCCTTGTGCGGGGACTTACACACGTGCAAAGGAAATGCCAAATGCTGCCCCTGCAGTGTGACAGCGTTGTCACACACTTCGCAGGGGTGGCAAGAGACTCAGCTGGGGATGCAATGTTGAACCACCTTCCCGAGATGCCATTTCCCCCTCGTTCTATTTCCTACTGTCGAAGGCTTCAGAGGCTTTCACCTGGGGTTGTGTGTGTGTGCTCTGTAGATCAGACAGCACAGATCACAACAGCACCACGACATCATACAACAAAGCTTTTAAGAGGGGAAGGGAAACAACTTCTTCAATTAAACCACAGGGATATTTTAGTGAGCAGAATGTAACTACTCAAGTTGCAATTTGGGTAGGATGCAAGAAAACACATCTCAAAGTGAAATGTGATCCTTAATGACTGCAAGTGGACTGGGCAGGGGTCATATTTCTCATTAGAAACCTGGCAAATGTAGTATTATTCCCTCCTCCAACCTTTTGGAGGCCTTCATTCAGCCCCGACTCACAGGTCAGAGCTCTGAGTCATCAGCTCAGTGCCTTGTAGTTGCTGAAATTGGTTATTAAATGCTTTGTCCAAACAGAAAAAAAGAGAAACCTTTCCATTTAATGTTTCAAGATTTTCAGTGAGAAGAACATGTTGCCAACACAAAGTGCCAGACCTGATCCAGCAAAGCACAAAAGTATTAATCATTTAATAATTTGAAAAGCAATTAAAGAAACCCCTTCACAACAACACTTAACCTTTCAGTAATGCTTATGGGGGATGAAAATGCTGTATTTGTTAATTGATGCTATGGCTGGCTAGGGGCAGGGCTTCCTCCTTGCAGAGGCTGCTGAGCTGTCAGCTGGGGCTGGGCTGCGAGGAGAGCAGCTGAAAGGCTGGGAACACTTGGGGTGGGGGTGGGGATGTTGTCTGGATGCCTGCCCATTACAGACTGACCTGGAAAGAAGCATTTTCCAGTGTTAATGATATTTCTGTATCTCAGTCCACCAGTCCAGAACGAATGGGCCGTGCTCTTAGTCAAGATTGATGAGTGCAGTGGTTAATAAACACTAATGATTCCTGGCACTTTCCCTCTGCTCTTCCTTGTCCTGACATGGCCTCTTCAGCTGAAGCATCTTGCGTTAAATTACTAATGAGCAAACTTAAAACAAACTGGAATTAATAAAGTTAGTCAAATTAGTTCTTTCTTGTGAAAGCACCATTAGAGCACAGTCCTGCAGCACTGTGGCTCCCAGACACAATAACAAATCATTAATGCTTGCACAATCTTTTTTTTTCCCGGCTTTTGTAAGGAAAAGCAGGCTCCAAATATCCAGCCCACTCCTTTTCCAGTGACAGAGAAAGGGGAAATGCATAAACTGCACGTTGAGTTGATGCACAGTAACATCTATAAGGTGCTTAGTAAAAGTCCTCCCTGAAGCCCTGTTTTCTTGGAGAACAAATGAATACAAATTGCCAAAGAGCAAGAAGCTCTCCCAGACATGTAGGCTGCAGTCAGCATAGAAGATGAGGCTGCTTGTGGCCCACATCATGACTCAAAGGGACCCTGGCCCGGCTTCAAATTGCACACAACTTGCAAACTGTACAAGTCCCACCTGTACTGAGCAGGGGCTTGTAACAGGAAGTTTCTTTTTCCTTCCATCTGGGAAGAACTGACTGGGGTGACAATTACAGAACTTCCGTGTCACCTGCCTTACACAGGCAGATACTGATTTCTGAACTCCAGGAAATGGCTGCGTTAAAAAGGGCAACTTGTTTTTGTTTTTAGGTCACGATTGCAAAGGGCAACTTGTTTTTAGGTCATGATTATCATGGCCAATATGCAGCAAACTGTCACAAAAGCAAACAGGAAACAACTGAAATGCCAGGTAAACAGAGTATCAGTTCTCTCAAACAGATTCAGATTTCAGGCTGGGTATCAAACTCCCTAAAAGAATGTGAAGTTTTGTAAATGTAAATCCAGAGGATGTGTTTTCCCAGAGACTGCATTCAGAGTGGAAACAAACTCACATTTACGTCTTCCCCAAAAACCCCTCAAGCATCTCAGGATACCCCAGAGATGAATCCCAAGGACATACAGGGCAGCAACAGTTATGTTCAGCAAACTTTTCTAGCTAAACATCATCTGTCACAAATCTCTATCAAAGAAAATACCGACATGAAGCACAGACCTTTGTCAAGAAAAGACAGAAAAGCAGACAGCTGCACTGGATCAGCAAACCACAGGTAATCACTTCTCACCAGCCAGGCAACAGGTACAGATTTCTTTGTTATTTTGCTTGTCAAATTATTAAAAGAATATTAACAGTAGCTCTGCTTTCCAGCTACATATGAAAAGAAAATGCACCTGCTTCAAGAGGCTCTTGAATACAGCTTTTATCTGGTTGGACACAGGCTTGAGATCAGAACCACTGAAGAGAGAATAAACTGGGAAGAACAGCTGTTTCCTGGGTAATCACAAAAATGGGCTCCATCTAGCCCTTGGAGCAGGGCTTTATGACAGCCAGGTGTGGCCTTCTGGTAGACACAGATAGACTGGTGTGAAAGTCGTAATTCCTGCCACATTCAAACCTTTTAGTGGAGGCCACTACTGGGGACTACAAATAACCATGCTGAAATATCTGTTAGGCCTGCAATAGCTGATTATGAAATGCTGGCAATGTCTACCTTCAAGAAAATGCAGAAAACATTCATACTCTGCGTTTGATTATTTTCCCCTGCCAGGATTCAGCCCAGTCTTTGATTAATTTCTCTTACAAATTGCATTCCTAGCATTTCTGCTAGAAAACAATCCATGGCAAGTGCAATGTTTGGAAATTACCATATTGCTATCCTTGTTTTGCAGCTGGGGAATTGAGGCACAGATCAAGGCTGAATTTGTGACCGGGGCCAACCACCAAAAAGCCTTTTCAAAGGTCCTGAGCTGCTTGGGGTCAGATGTGCTCCTTCCCTGCAGCACTGACCAGTGTCCCTCAGGTGAAAAGCTGCTCACAGATCAGAGCTCCTCTGGCCACGTGGCCTGTGCCATAATGAGTTGTGTCTGCCAGGAGAATGAACCAGAGGTGTAAATGTTAACTGGTGGCAAAAATCCACCTTGTTAAGGCAAGTAACCTGCCTAAAACAGGCCTCGGGGAGATGCTGTTGGTCAAATGGGAGGCAGGCAGTTGTCCCAAGTAATAAACTGGCTCTTTGTGGCTGCCACCACCTTTCAATCTCAGCTAGAAATCCCATCCTTCAATTCCTGATTGGGGGAATCCAGAGAAGCAGGATATAATTTCTGTTAAAATATGAGCCTGCCTTCAAACAATCACACACGAAGGGGAACAGGCTGGTGTTTCTTGCCCATTAATCTATTCCAGCCTTTGACAACGTGCTGGTGACGCTCCATCAATCATCTTTCCGTGCACTGCCACGTAAAAGAGAAGGGGGAAGGGAAAGGGCATTCAGCCAGCTGGGGAAAAGCAGCATCTAAAATGGCTTCAAACCAGACTGATGCAATATCTTCTACTTACTGAAAAAAGAATTCTTAAAAATTTTCCTAACACAATAAATGCTTCTCAAAATGCTAAGCACAGACAGGAGTGCAGTACAGCAAATCCAGGCTCAAGTTCAAGACAGGTCACAACAAAACATACATCCTAAAAGTTAGCTCACTTGTGGAGAGTTTGGCAAGGAAAGGAGGAAAGAGTTGCAATAATAAAAGGTGAGTAAATGACTACATCACCTTCCTCCTCCACCAGACTCAGGCTGTTTGGTGAGACCAAGGATCCCCTCTGTGCTTGGAAGTACAAGCTGGCCATAATGTTGAGGGAGACAGGCAGAATTGGTTAGTAATATACTGAGCCCAGTCAATTCATGTTGATGTGCTTTCCCACAATCTCAGCTGACTGGACTCGGACAAATGAGGAAATCCCTGCTGTCCTCTGCTTCTTCCTGCATGCAAATGGCTCCCTGAGGGCACTAATTAGTGCAAAGGCACTGACTGGTGTCTTTCTCAGTTGGTACCTTCTGAAATTTGAGCATGAAACCACTCCAATAATAAAAGTAAAGCCAAAACAAAACAATCTTTTACTGGTGCTTGTTCACAGATGTTCAACAAGTTTCTCAGGGCCTACAGCTGAGACTTCAGACACAGAGCAAGGCTGATCCTGTGCAAACCCCAGCAGCTTCCACCGAGCCCCTGAGACCAGCCCTGCTGGGGGGCACAGGGCACCCTTGGACAGCAGCTCCAGGGCCGAGCCCTTGCCTTGAAGCTCTTTAACCAGAACAACACTCAAGCAACAAAGATCTGTTGGCCAGGCTAGAGCAAGTCACAGGTTCCACCTGCACCCAAGTAAAGGCTGAATAGGAAGTTGTGTTTAGCACCTCTCCCCCCCCTCTTTTTTTTTTTTTTTTTAATGCAAAGGACTAGCATAGAAAGGTTAAAAATCTTGTTTACTGCAGCCTCAGGGATTATCTTTTGATGTACAAATCACTTATGGTCTACTAGCAGCAGTTAAAAAACACTACCTGAAAAGAGTAGGGTCCAAATTCTGGGTTTCATGAAGTTAAAAGCCTGCTGGGAGTGACTCCACTTTGGGGGGCTAAGGATTTGCACCTGAATTTACTTGCTGATGGTAACTGCTGCCAGGTGGGACAAGTTCAACTTCTTGAGGCAGCTGCAGAGAGAACACAGCTCGCCAGCCAGTGCACAGTACTGAGAGGGGGAGTGTTGCTCAATTTCGGTTTGTGGACCAGGTCAATCTTTTCAGAAGATAAAACACCCAGAAGAAAATATATGAAGGTGGTACAGGCTGCCTTCAGGGGTGCCATAGACTTGTAGAAATGTACATATTGGCAACTACAGATGCACCAGAACAGTCACCCAGAATAGCACCTCATCCCTGCTGTGACTGGAATAAAATACCTCCAGAGCAGAGCCCCACACTGGGAGGAACCAGACCAAAGTGTGTTTTGATAATCAAAATCTGCAAATGGATCCTTTTTGTACCATCTGAGTCAAAATATAAGACCAGTATGGCCCAGGGCCTGGTGCCTCAGACTCTAGAGGGGGAGCCAACATTTCTTTTCCCTATCTCCATTTTTTGGTCTTTTTTTTCTGTCTTACTGTGTGAAATGTGTATGATGAGTCATTTGCTTACAAGCCAGAAAGTATTCCACACAGAATGCAACATTTGCCTTAAAAATCTGTATCAGTATCTGGGATATGAAAGGCAGGGAATTGGATGCCCATTTTAGGTCATATCTATACATAGGTTTTCCAATGATGCAACTGCATTATAGGGTGTAAGTCCTTCCCAAACAGGGATACAATAGCCAGCATCAATGCAAGTGTGATTTTCTTTATAATTCTTTTTAATGTCATTCCAGTGTGTGTTTCTTCTAATGAAGACTGACTTCAGTAAAGTTCCTGAAGGCAATGCCTGACACAGAGGTTTACTGTACATTCAAATCTTAGAGATTCTCTATGATGTGATAAATCCATGTTGTGGAATTTGGTGACAGATTGTTCCAGCTAATTATCAAATAACACAGGAAAATATTTGTGGCTATGATGAAAGAAAGGTACTTAATTTTTGCAGTCCCTTTTAGGAAGATGAAGCATGATTTTGTATGAATGAATAGGTAATAAAAACTCCTTCTGTCCTATAAATGTACACCCAAACGTAAACTTGCAGTATGCAGCCATCCTTACTTTTTATAACAACTTTAAAGTCTTCAGCTCTGAAGAAAAAAATTTAGGATATTTAGAGCTGAGATATTAATTGAGCATGAAAGTGCAAATAACAGGTCTGTTATTTTAAGATAATACTTGACTTCTTTTAAGGATTCTGCATTAACACCTCTTGATCTATGCCTAAGTAAAAAAAGATAGTTTAATATTAAAGTGATGAAACCCTACCAGTGAGTATCACAGCTTTCATCTTAATTGGCTTATGGCACTGCCAGCCACACTTCAGTTGTTTGCAGGCTTTGAACGTTGCAGCAAGCGCACCCCTCTTGCTCTAGAACGAGCTGACAGAACTTGCTAAATGGATGGGGTGACTTTTAATGATGCAAGCGTTTAGTGCTTGATTAGAAACACTTTGAGGGCTAAATTCTCCTGTGATCAGAAATTCACTTGAACACCAGATAGTTCCAGCAGGAAAGGAAATAAAATGCTGAGCAAACTGCAAGTGATTGCCTCAATTATGGTTATTTTAAGTTAATTTTTGAGATTGAATGTTAACTACCTTCCCTTATAAGGGTGACATGAAAGTCCTGCACCTGAAACCAACCTTTGCTTTCAGCTCACATCTATGGTCAAATCTGTTCTGTTTTGCAAAGCTCCTGCAGGACATGCTTTCCCTGCAAGTTTGCCAGGGCTGGGCTATCAGTGATGGAGTGCAAGGTGCTTTAACTTAAGCAGTGCTCTGGATTTACCATTTCAGCAGATCTGCATTTCATTAATTCAAACTGCTCATGCCCAACTGGGACTGCTCTAGGATATACTAAATTTATTTGTGGAAGTGGCCATGGACTGGTGCAGAGAATGTCAGTACAGTGACATTTATTCCACACTCTGGGCACTGATCCTCCATTAATTCCTGGTAGCAGGAGCTCCTACCCTGCCCTGACCCCAGCATGGGGAAAGCACAGCCACCCTGCTGTGGGGAGCAGCTGTGGCTCACCAGGGTGAAGTCCTGAGCACCTCCAGCTCCCAGTTGTGTCAGAGGTGTCTGATGCTTTTGATTAATGTGTTTTAGACCAAGACACTTTTATCCTGGAAACCAGGGAGAACCCTTAAACCATAATGGCAAAGACCTAATTACCCCCTGAAGTACATACAGGCTTGGATGTAGGTTCAGTAAGATCCAAACTGCCCCCTTTGGCCTGAAACACAAACCTAAAACCTAGATCAAAGTATCACTTTTCCTTCCTCTGGGAGGGCTGGCTACAAGGGTGGGTCAGTGCTGGAAGTGAAGGAAGTCAGAGTTCTTCCTGGAAGCCTGCAGAACATGATTTACACAGCAAAACTGCCACTTATTGCAGCATGATTAAACATCATCTGATAAGGAAACTCTGAGACAGGTATAAACCAGTACTTGCAGGTGAGCACATAATGAAGGTCTCAGGCATAACTTGCACAAGTCCAGCTGACGCCACAGCCAAGGGAGTTGCTGGCAGCACCCCGGGCCTGCTGTCCCAGCCCTGCTGTCTGCCAGCCCTGCAGAAAGCAGCCTAAGCAGCCTTCCCCCTGAGCAGGGCTGCAGCCCTGATCCTGAGATAAGTGCTGCCATTTGAGCCCTGGCTGGAGCCCAGGAGGTCAGGGTTTGCCTACTGGATGAAGTGAATGGGATGTTTTGAAATGGAAGGGAGCTTTGGGGGAAGGAATATGCCCCAACAAGCAGGGCAGACAGAGAAAAAAGGGATTTGCACAGTGGAAAGGGCACATCTGCTGTTCAACAGGCTGTACCTCAGACAATGTTGCTGTCAACCTCACTCCAGAAAGCATCACTTCTTTCCACCCACTGCTCTCCCCTGCTACAAACATCCCTCCAGCAGCTCATCACTGCCTTGCTGGAGCATTCTGGCTTGAGCTGCTGCTGCTGGGGAAAAGGCTGCTGCATGTCACTGCTCTCACTTCAGAGAGAAAGTAAATGGCTGCGGAAAATGCAAAGGGAGAGAAGGAGAGGACTCAACTGGCAAGAAGCACATGAGATCTTAAACACTGCGCTGGTGTTCTCAGGATGCCATTCTCAGGGCTGGAAGGGTCAGCCAGCCCTGCCTGCAGGAATACTGCCTGCAGAGACTAGGGAACAACACGTTTTTAACTAGTCTTGTTTTTTCTTCACGGACAAATCTGGTAGCTGACCACCCAGTTACCTATTTGTGCATGCAAAGCATGTGCCCTGCCCCTTTCCTGGGCACCATCAATTACACGTACAAAACACAGGCATGAAAACCTGGAGGAACCTCGAGCTCAAAGTTAACAATTACTACTATCTTGTTACGATTAAAGATTAACTATGCCAGTAAAACGGATGTGTTATGAAACGTTTTTCCCAGGCTGACAGTAAATAGAGTTTTGTTTTCTTGGTTTTAGTTTGTTTCTTTTTTTTAATCTCAAAGTCTTCTCAGGATTTGGAGTAGTTGCTTAAACTGCTGCTTTTATTTACCATAATACCAAAATGTTGTCATTTGCCACGTGACTGCTCATACTTTCATTTGAGATGTCGTGCAGAAACACATGGAAATCTGGTGAAGGCAAACCAATTTTAGAACATGTTCCGAGCAATTGTTTTGCAGCACTGCCCTACAGTATGAAGTCTCTTCCATTTCTTAAATTGCTTAATCAAATGCAGACTCTGTTCCAGTCACGCTAAATTTTCACATAATGGCAGAAAAATACTTCTTTCTAGCCTAGCACTGAACAGTTGGATCACATTATCACATTTGCTGCCTTTGTAGTCTCCAAGTGTGTATTTGTAAAAGTATGTATATACATATTCACAGGGGAGAGGGGGGAACACCGGTGCTCATGCTGTGAGACCCTGGGGATGGTCAGAGGGACAGAGATTTGCCTTGAGAGGTACCTGAGCTGAGGGTCTTTTGGGGGGGACCTGGCTTACCAGAAATGCAGAGCAGTGGTAAAAAACTTATTTTTATTTATTTAGAAGTCAGATGTATTAGTGCAGCATTTGATCTGGCTGATTGCTGGCCCTGCAGTCTGTTGAAGTTATTAAACTGATATAAATGCAGCAAGGTAAACTACACCTATTCATTGCCAGCTTGGGGCTGGAGACAGGAGAGGTGAAATGTGCAGCCTTGGCTCTCCCTGCTCCGGGTCTCAGGCTTGGGCACATCCCTGTGTTGATTTGGAGAGCTCTGCACCATAGGACTGCCCACTTTGCACAGAGCAAACACAACCTGCAGAGCCCAGCCAGGCAATGTTTGCAGCTGGATGCAGCCATGCTGGGCACCAGCTCTCCCTCCCCTCTCTTTTCCTTGGGCTCCATCACCTCCCAACATTCACTCTGCAAGACAGGGAAACACTGGCATCACAACACTTTGGCATTTTGACTAGTGAGCCACAGAGAAGTCACAGATCAGACCTTTCAGAGTAAAATTTAAAAAAAATATTCAAATCAGTAACATATGGACTGCAAGTGCTTGAATCAAGGTCAGAAGGAAATCTGTGCCAAATCGGGGAATGAGACTTAGGGCTTTAAAGCTTTCTATTACAGCCTGTCCCATTCTCTCCCACACCAGCCTCCCCAGATCCCCAATACAATTACAATGTTTCCTTAAATCCTTGGGTTGTCACTGGTAATATTGGCCAGTGTAACAACATGACAAGATAATCATACCTATCCCCCACAGTATTTACATCTGCAGGTCTATTTTTCTTACCCATCTGTACCAAACATTTAGGTTTGTGCTGGCACAGCTTGCTGCTGAAGACCACCGTTTAGTCATGAGCAGTGTTACGTTTTTGGTGAGGATGAAAACCTGATGCTTTAGGGGGAGGAAAAGCCATAATCCACTCTCACAGTAAAACCTGTATAGTGGTACGCAAGACAAAAAAATTTCTATCCATACCCTTGCAGGAAATCAGATTAATCCCCAAAGCATGAGATTTGATTATTTTTGTCTGAGGTTATCATCAGGGAAAAAACCTACATAATGCTAAAAATATCCACACAGCATTTACTTTATGAAGAAAATATGATTTACTGAGCAAAACAAATTACTGACTTTTCGGTGTTAATCTTTGATAAACACGTGCTGGGTTAAAGAAACTGTCACAGAGAGAAGTTTGCAAATTGAAAGAAACCATTCAACTCTGCAAGATTATTCCCCCCTCCCTTTATTACTGCTTTCATGAGACACCTGGGGACATTGTTCACACACTGTTGACAGCTTCCCCACTACTGCCTCTCCTCTGTTATCCGCTCCCTTCTCCTCGGCACTCGTCCCCAGGTGGCGATACACAAAGGGGCTATATTTGCCAGGGGTGCCAAAGCTGGCTCTTGGACAGCTGTCAGAGAGCCAGCGGGCCCTCTCCTGCCTGCCAGGTTGGTTGGTTGAAGTTGTTTCCACGGGGCACTGACCCCAGGCAGTGCTCTGGTATTCACTCCTGGGAGCTGCTCAGGAAACGCGCACTGCCTGCACAGCCCCTTCTTGCTTTAGCTACCATCACACCCACAGGCAGGGCCACGCTCCCTCATGCTGGGCTATGTTCAAGTGCCACCTAAAATTTCAATACTGCAGCCTTAACCATACATGGACGTTTTTGTAAATGAAATATGCATTTTTCTTCTCAGTGGTCTCCCAAAACACGATGCCTACACAGCCCAGTGGGACACGTAGGGGTTCACACAACATGGGAAGGGGGTACCTAAACAGAGGCACAGCATAAACAAGGGCTTGATATACAAGAGTGAAGATTTTCTTTTGACCCCAAAGTGCATCTGTCGTAATAGACACTGAAATAGCAGCCACACTTTGTGCTGGTGCTGCAGTCCCTGCCCACCGCACATACACACGCCTGGGAAGCCAGGCAGCAGCACTCGGGGGAAATACCTTTTGTTTCACACCACAATAAAGCTCTGAGGAAGGCCCTCATAGGTGTGAGCTGGTACTTTACCACTGCTTGAGAAAGCAGAGTCCCAGCTGCCATGACCATTTGGTAAAAAAAAAGATGAACTATGTAGCTCACATTAAGGAAGCCCATTATTGCAGTTAATAGCTGAATGACCAGCTGATCAGCTCTCATCTCTTCTGAGGCTTCACTCCCACCGCTGGTGGGCAGCCAGTCTGTGATGCTGGTCCCCACCACTCACTCGTTGCCTTTCCAGATGAGCAACTCCGTGTTTGCCTCCCTGCTGTCCCTCACAGACTTGAGGAGCCCCCTAGCACGAATCTGCCAATTAACTCCTCATTCTCACCCCAGGCCCTCTTCAAAGCTCCCCTTTGCCTGTGATGCCAAACTCTGCGTGCCCCTGTCCCTGACACTCGGAGCTCAGCTGTGTTTAGGTGCCTTGTGCCCCAGCACAGCTGCTGATTGTGCAGGTCAACACAGTCCTCCTGCTCCTAGAGGCCACTGCCCGGCTGTACCCGTCTGCCATGGTTCTTTTAAACCATCCACTGTGGGAACAGCATCCATCCCTTCCATTCTGTGTTTTTCCAGTGCACATCCAATTAGAAAGCTGGGCTACAATTTGGCACTTAGATGTAAGAGTTAAAAAAAAGAAAAAAAGTAATGGCAACAACAATCCTTTTTACACCAAGAGTCTCTGTGTGCAAATACGACCTCTGTTATGTTACCAAGGTCAGGCAGAGCAAGGCCATTCTGCTGTGTGAGAATATAAATCAAAGCTGTCCAGGGACTGATTTAGTTTACAAGGTTTGTAACCATTCTGGACAGAAGAAACGTCGCTTGCTTGCCTGAGCTCCTTGCTCCTCCTCTTCCACCACCACTTCTTTGCTCCTCCACTCCCACCAAGCCCCTCCCTTCCCACTAATACCTCTTGACCTCCTTTGCTCTTGAAAGCAAAAGTTCTCTTCTTGCAAGCAAGCAGTGGCTCACACATGACAGACAGCCATGCTAGGCCAATTTATTTAAATTATGCAAGAATCTCAACAAGTAAAATTAGCAGAGAGTCACAAGTACATTCACCTGCTGGTTACCTGCCATTCACAGCACACGTCAGAATTAAAACAACAAATCCTGTAACAACTTCTTTCCTACTGCATTCATAGATCTGCAAAACAAACCAAGGAAAGCATCTGTAGCAAGTATTAGAGTCTGGGCACAGATCCTGTGAAATCACATGGTTTCCGTTGTGGAACTAAAAAGGCTTCTACAAGAATGTGTGAAATACACAGCCGAAATCCTCCATTTCTTTCTGTGCTCCTTGGCAGTTTGTGTGGCTGAAGTTAAAGTGGCAAGTTCTGTTTCTGTGGCTGGCGCTTCCCAAGCACACCCCGATCTGCACCCCGAGCACACACAGGATTCAGCCAGCAGGCTCCCTCTCACGCATGGACACAGTTAATGCCATCCCACTCCACACAACAGGTTGCTGTCTCCAAGCTGGAGCCGTGCAAAGCAGGAGTCCAGCAGTTGCCTCACTCCTTGCAGCTATTTTGCAGCCCTTCCTTCTGCAGGTGTGCACACCGAGCTGCAGCGGGGCTGGGCAGGGGGGGCAGAATGAAAGAAACTTCACGTTCTGGATGTTAACTTTAGTTACCATAGCCAGACAATGCTGCCAGTGGTGTGGAAGAAAAAATTGCTGTAGCCAGCTGTGCTGTTCACAGTCGGGTGGTTTCTGTGTAGCTCCAAATGGTTATGGAGCCAGTAGCCTGTTGTGGCCAAGGACAGGATGATGGATGGTCTACACACACTGTCCAAGCAGGGAGAATGGCAGAAGTTCACTTCAGGGTTGTTAAAATGCTAATCTGGGTTAGTTAACAAAAGCCGAATGGAATAGAAACGTTAGGGAAATAAATACTACTCATATGTTGTATATATGCACTACGGATTTGATCTCTGTGGTTAATGCAAACATTTGACTTTGGAAGTGGGACAATTCAACAGTGTTCCTGCCTGAATAAACGGAACCAATTTCTGATATTAGCTGTACTCTAATTATTGTCAAGCCACGGTGAGAGAAAGCAGGCTATGGCAGCCAACACAGAGCTCCACTGACAGCATCGGAAGGGAAATTCTCACTGCACACCTCTTCCATGTGACATGGGAACAAATCAGAACCCACTTTCTTTTGAACTTAAGGCTGGCAGCTATTCACAGAACAAGTAACAGCTTAATAAAATGGCTTAGATGGATTTTAACAGTAACTGCAGTAGCTTATCGGATGCATAAGAAGGGATCATCTGTTCGAGCAGCAGTTTTGACGAAGGCGACATTTGAACTGTTTTAATTACATACAGAGTCGCTAAGACTGAAAATAACTTGTACTACCCAATGCCAGTAATATGCTTTATTCCATCTTTTCTTAATTACTTGTGAAGCAAATTATTACTTTATCAAGTGGAAAGGTATCTGATTTTATCAATCTGGAATTAGAGGTATGTTTAACACGTAAGTATGTAATCAACCACCATCTCTGTTCAGTAAGCAAACACAGTCTGAGCCTTGAAAAATATCAGCCACTGCAACATAAGTAAGCTCCACTTCAGCTTATACAGGCACAGAAGTAACTGTTTCCTTTGTCTGTCTTACAAAGAAAGACTAGAACTGAAACAGTCTCAGTCATACCACTTTTCTACACCTGATGAAAACTGACCGTATTCACCCCTGATCTCCACTTGACTTCAGATTTCAAATTGCTTTTTATTTTTCAGAAGAACAAACAAACATAGCATTTCAACATTTCCATGCAGGTTCTGTCCATCTAAGCGGGCTAACCTGGCTTCAGGGGATTCCAAGTCCTGTGTTAACTGCTCTAATGTTTTAAAAAGAATTTAAAACACATAAAAATCCAGAACTGAAATCTGAATGTGATCAACTGTAGTAAGACCAGAAGATACATTATTACAGATGCCTGAAATACACTTAAAACTGAACTTCCACGGTGGACTTTTCCTTCACACACCTCTCATGACAGGACCGATTGGATCAAAGATCAACTTAGGGTGAAGTGCATCTATAATTAAGCATCCCGTCTAAATGTGTGCTCTTCACAAACAGACAGCAAAGTTCTGGCGGCTCCAGGGGCTGAAGTGTCTGCTCTGCCAGGCAGCTCAGCCCAGCCATCCCAGAAACGTTCAGATGTCCAGCTCAAAGGGCGCGAGAGGCTGGGGGGAAATCCCGCAGCCGTCCAGCTGGTTTGTGCAGCTCTGACAGGGCCATCACTGTATTCCTGGCACACGCTCCTGCATCACACAAAGCACAGCTAAAAATGATGTTATCTCTGTTGCATCTCACCATAAAGGAGAGCAGGTAGTGACAGACTGCAGGATATGGGGGAGGAAGGTTCACTGTAACTAAAGGTGCAGATGAAAGTGAAGCTGGTTAAATAAACCAATGTAGAGCCTCTGGGATATACTTTTTTGGCTGCCTTACTGAAAACAAATCTGAGCTACATAATTCAGAATCCTAATAAATTCTTACTACAAACTTTTTCCTCCTGATTGAAAAAAACCCCCAAGCTTTATATTAGTTACATGAAAATTGTTGAAGTTTGTAATTATATAGAGAAGAACTCAGAGCACTAAGCTGGCAATTTGTTTTTATCTAAGCCAGAGCAAATGTTTATACAATATCTGCCAACATAACAAAATATGCCCGTCATTTACTACATTAAACGTGATACCATACAGCTTAATTTACTGAAAGGAACTGAAGTAGACTTTAGAGGTGCACAGAATTTTATAGCATGAATAAAGCAGGAAAAACGTCTATTCTCTTTTGCCACAAAAGTAATTGCAAAGCTTTACAATGAGCTTCCTGTTGGACTTGGAAAAAGGAGAGAACCTCAGAAAATTCTCTGTGAAAGTATTTGTATGTGAGAGCAACAGACCAGCAGCAAACGCCTCTAAGACAGTAGGAAGCTGTTTCTTCAAATAATATTTAGGGAACATTAATAAGACCAACAACTTGAAGCACAAAGGTATCCCAACAAAGATGCATGCTTTTTTCCCCCCCAAAGGAAATAACTAGGAGAAAAAAATGCCACACATTTACAGAGCACTGAACAGTATTCTGGAGGAAGTTTGCTGTAATTCCTGCACATTATGTGTGAAGCGTGTGTGTGTGTGTACATGGATAAGCTACAATACCATCTGTACAGCAAGTGCCACATATGTGAGCATTATGAACCATCATTGCTGCTGCTATGCTCAGAAGTAAATGTATTCTAAGCCACACACACACACAAATACAAATGACTACACACAGGGCTGAATTTTGCTCAGATTACTCACAGGCTAATGCCTGTGATACCGACATAATCTTGACCAGAACTAAGAAACAACTGAGAGGTTGGCAGAAACCCACTAATTTAAGACTAGTTATATTCATGCTAACAAGTGGGATATCCACCGGAACTGCAATTTTTTCAACACATCAACCTAAAGCAGTTAATTGCGTTTTTCAACTCACAAGATAAAACACAACAACCATAAAAAAAAAACCCAAACCCTCCCCAACCACCCCACAGCCCTTTAAAACACAGACGTAACAGGCACCTAGATATGCCTGTTTGACCTTTCATTTCCATCCATTCTTATAAATAATAAACAAGGCTTTAAACCCTTTCTAATTACTCCTTGAAAGCAGCTGTATCGGTTTTTGCAGTGATGAAATTCCCCCACCCCCTCAGAAAAAAAAAAGTTTCCCCGCTCTGCACCTGAGCATTGTTTTCGGCAGGAGGGCGGGCGCGGAGCTGCTACGGGGATAATTCAGAACTGACTCCAGTATTTGTTTCCATCCATAATTGATGGGGAGCTGGAAGCGCGGCTCCTCTGGCTCCCAGCGCCCGGCTGCAGCCGGGGAGCCCGTAAATCACGCCTCGCCAGGCTCCCGCCCCGCCGGCAGCGCCGAGCCCCGCGCCGGGCCGCCTCAGCCCCCGACGCGGCGCCAGCCCCAACTCACCCCAAGCGCCCGGGGGCGACTTCGCCGGGGATAAACGCGACAGCTCCGCTTCGGCTGCCCCGTCTGCGGCCGGCGCCGGCTCCCGCCCGCTGCGCTCGGCAGCGCCGCCGCGCTCCCGCCGCTCTCCCCGGTACCTGCAGCCGCCGCGCCGCTGCCCGCGGCCGCCGCCCGCCGGCGGGGCCCGCTCCGCCCGCTGTCCCCCGCCGGGCGCCCCATCTCTGGCTGCGCCGGGGCCGGGGCGGCGCGGGGGAGGCGCGCCCGGCAGAGCCCACCCCTGCCTCCACCTCCCGCGGGTGGGTTTATTCTCGCCCGTCCCTCGCCGCGGCCCCGGCCCGCGCCCCGCCGCTACCGCGGACAACTTTTGGGTCTCACCGCAGCGGGAGCGCGGCCCGCGGCCGCCGGCGGAGCTCGGCCAGTCGCGCCATGGCGGGGCGGGGGCGGACCGGCCCCGGCACCGCCCCGGCCGCGGCCCCCGCCTCCGCCTCCCCCGCCGCGGGCAGCGCCGGGCGCCGCCCCGGCACCGGCACCGGCACCGGCACCGACCTCGGCCCCGGCCCCGGCCGGCTGCGCGGAGCGCGGGCAAACTTCGCCCGTAGTTTACCCCTGCCAGCCCACCTGGGCAAACCTGCCCCCGCCCCGCCCGCCCCGCGGCCGCGGAGGTGAACAGCTGGGGCGAAGCCATCGAGAATTTGTTTTGTTCATCGCCGACGCCACCTTCGCTCCTTAAGACAGAAATTTTCATTTCTATTTGAAAGAAAAAGTCATCGCGAGCAATGCAATTTTGCAGGCTAATGAGACTCGATTTTGCAGACGAGTACTTCGCGTGTGGTGCTGGGGGGGATGTCCTTGAAATGACATCTTTTTAAATGCCTGTCCAAAATCCCCTCAGATATTCCAGAAACAAAGGGTTTAATCCCAGAAATGAAGTCCAGGAAATAGCTGTCACTAATTCATTTTTCTTCACATGAAAGATAAATTAATTAAGGCTTAAAGTACCACAGAGTATTTTGGATGCCCCTGCAACGGGAAAAAAAGAAAAAAAAAAAAAGAAAAAAAAAGGCATTACTTGCCAAACTGTTTCATCTGTGTTTGTTTTATGGGAAATAAGAAAAAATCCAAGTAAAAGTAGCTTAGAGATTTTTGCTGGGGAATATATCCTTCATTCGTGCGCAGTTCCCACATTTCTGCCCCTTAGCTGAGCACTGTCTCCACAGCAAAGCCTGGGGCTGGTCGCTTCCCACAGCCCTCGTGGCCCTCTGGAAGACAAGCACTCGATACTCCCAGGCAGTATTTTGGGCTGATCTGGCAGGTTTTTACGCACGCACCACTCGCAGCGGGAGCGTTGCCTCTTGAGAACTGATTCATCTAAGTAAGGGCGCCAGGATTTGGCCCATAGTAAATTCTCTTTAGAGATGATGCCAACAAAATCTCCCAGCCATGGGAATAGGACGTTTTTGGCAACTCAGTCCCTTGGCTGTCTCTCTCTGATGTTTCCTAGTGGTGACAGGCTAAAGGCAAGATCATTATGGGCTTCCTCACAGCGAACACAGCACAGCTATGTGGCACCCCAGGAGCTGCTGCCTGGTTAAAGGTGTAAGGACATTATTTGCTCTTTCTCGTGAACAGCCCTAATCTGAAAAGCATCAAAATTTGCACAGTGCGTGAAAATGCTGCGATAGAGACAACTCGCTTGGTTGGGAATTGAATCGCAACCTCAGGAGAAAAAAGCTGAAAGTGCTTCCAAAAGAAGCATTTGTTTCACAGAATGGCTTGGTGGCCTTTGCGCTGGAAGTGAGACTCTCGGAGCAGACCCACTGTGGTGGGGATTTATGCTGGGGACGGATGGATGACAAGGAGCAGGCTACCCAAACCAGGGCATAAAAAATGTGGGATTTTCTTCTCGACTTTTGAAACTCCTGATGGTAGTGCCAGCCAGGAATACTGCAGTACTGGAAGAGCCACTCATATTTTCATTTAATACACCCCTTAGGTGACTGGCATGTAGAAATTACCCCTCGATGTGGCTCGGTTATCCCTGCCATGGGGCATGGGATGCCCAGCCCTTGGCACTGCCTGGGCTGTGGCTGTGTGCTCCCCTCTGCTCTGAGAAGGGCAGCCTGTGGGAAGGGACCTTTCTTCCCTGCTACACCTCCCACCCACAAGCTGACTCAAGGTTTCCATATATCAGGATGAAGGATTAATATGGTTTAAATCTCCTTCTGCTTCAATTAGGCAGGTGAAGCTATGTTGAGAATCAGATCGCGTTCCCGTTGGGCAAAGGGTTTCAGCTAGAAGTGCAGCATTTTAGGGGATTTTGGTACAGCCAAGACTAATATCTTGTGTCTGCACTTAAATATGGTAGTTTATTATCATTTCCAAATTTGCTGCATGGCTAGGAACCACTTTATGTAAGGATTTAAAGTATGTGCATTTACAATATGTGTGCAGTCAGGGAATTACACAGCCACAGGTTCTTAAACACAAGTATATGCAGGCTCCTATTGATATGATAAACTATCAGTAACATGTGCTGCAAAGCTTCTTAAATCCTCATTGACACAACAGACCACTACTGTGTCAATAGTGTGCAGATTAATGGGGTATTGTCAGGCTATTTTAGGCCTCAACTTTCATTTATCCTAAAACTTGTTCTTCATTGTAACTCTTAACCTTTGGATTCTGCCAACACATTTCTTGTCACAAATATACTAATGGAATTAAAAGAAACCTGGCTTTTAAATGTTAATTACCCCTAGAATGATTGATTTGCAAAAGAAACACATCAGCAGATTCTGAAAGTACAGAGGCAGGGTAAAATGGCCTGAGTGTCAGCCCAAGCACCAGGAGTGCCTGAGGACCAGCTCTGGCCTCAGTGAGACCCTCCCTGTGTCCCAGGTGGTAACGGGAGCACTTCCCCAGCCTGTCTCATGGGTAGGGTGGACGGGTTATTCCTACTGTCCAAAGGACTCTTCACCCTCTGAATGCTTTACAGACTTGAGCAACACTTGTTCGTGAATTTGAAAATAGAAGCAAAGTATTAAAAATTAACATACTGGTAACAGAAACCACCCTCTGTTAGAACAACCTATTGAGTTTTTTGTTCATTAAAATATGGATAATACTGAACTGTTTTTAAACCAGACATTTCATTCTGCTTGAATGCCTCCAATGGGTTTATAACCAAAGCTGAACTGATTTCAGCAAGTAGCTGTGTTGATTGACATCACCACTTCAGCCACGTGGTGATTTGGTAAGGAAGTGCCAGTGCACACAGTGCAGGGCAATTTGGGAAACCACCTTCAGATCATGGTAGCTCAGGAAAAGTTAGCTGAAATGGCACATCCTTAGAAAATACTGAGGGCAATGGAATTGATGGTTTACCCCTGGCTGAACCAGAGCTCCGTCAGTGACTCAGCATGCAAAGGCACGGACACAATGGTTTCTGAATGAAACATCAAACTTATATTTTAAGGACACATTCATTTAAGCTGTGTCATTTCCAATTAAAACAGCAAATGTCATTTACAGACATTACAGGGATGGTCAAATCACAGCAGTGCCAAGAAGTGATGATGTTATATCCTAAGAGTCATTTTTTTTAGCTAAATATTTTCCTCCCTTCTCCTTTTTGCCAGTGCATACAGACATCTGCCTACTGCAAGGCATTGCATAGAGAAACTGCTAGGTAATTTAATATGGATCGATACATAATTCCTGATGAAGTAGACATGCAGTTTTTATATTCACTGTCCTTAAATCTAAATTGCAAAGTGCGATGTTATGACTTACCTTGACTGTAATTAAGTTTGATAGTAAAAGAGAATAGAATTTATTTATTATGAGTGCATAAAATTAGTTGGACAATTTAAGGTGCTATTCAATGAGTAATGCTCCCATAGAAGGGGTAAACATTTGTCTGCCTGATAATAGTAGTTTGTATTAACAACCTAGAAAAGTTATTTTCATACAGCTCTGGTTTTATGTGTCTTGTCTTCTCAGTATCCTGGGAGCCATTGCACAGGGCAGGGCGGGCATGTATAATACGTGAATAAAAGTAGAACAATTTCCAAGAAAAACAGGCTTTTTATCTCTATTGATTGGTGAAGAATTCTCTCCTTTGGACTTTTAAGAACATAAATGTAGAAAATAGGAAGATCAAGGTGTAATGCCTGACAGCTTGTGACCAGAGCAGGGTTAAAGCCACATAAGCTGAAACAGATAGCTCATTATGGTGTCAGCCTGCACAATGCAGAATTCCATGTTTTCTAGTGCTCACCTCTGTTGGAGGGATGCCGACCATTCCTGGCATTAGCACCCGTCTCCATGAACCCTTTCTGTAGGTGTTGCCCTTCTTTAGCCACTCATTCTTCCCCATTCCCCGTGGTTTAGATCCCAAGAAGATGGGTCTTCAATCTGCCTGGAGTGCATCTCAATCATATCCCTGTTCAGTCACCTTGTTGCCAGGGGGAATATTGGTGAAAATCCCAATGTTTGGCTGGCAAAACAATAAAGCTGAGCCAACCTTTTTCCTTCTTCAAGTCCTGAGCTTGTGGCAGTATCAGTGCAAGTCAGAAGTGAGACATTTCAGAACGTTGTTGCTCATGATTTACACCAACTAGCTAAAAATAGCACATTGCTAATACAAAAAGCCTGTGCGGTGTTGATACAGACAAATAATTGTTTATAAGTCAAGTATTATTTAAAGAGGGGTAAGTTTAAGAAAAGATGTCATAAATTTATCCCTGTAAATAGTATCCAAGGTATCATATGAGCATAGTCCTTTATAATGCTTAAAGGAGAGAAGATAATTTTCTCATATTTTCCAAATGATGGGATACTCTTCTTTTTACCCTTGACAGCTGTCAGAAAATTATGTGAGGTGCTTTTAAGCAATTACAATTTTGTAAAATATAGGGAGGAGAGAAAACAATTCTAACACTTTTTCATGGCATCTTCTTGGATGCTGTGTTGAGAGTTGTGTTTAAGGTATTTCTGACTGTCCAGAATTCACTTTAACATAGAATCATTTAGGTTAGAAAAGACCTTTAAGATCATTGAGTCCAACCATTAGCAACATCACTGTTCCCTTTTTTATATTTTTCTAATCTCCTCCTCATTTAGAGGGATGTGCAGAAATCTCAGGCTGTGTGCCTGTCACTTGAAGGTGTAGTGACAATTTTTTTGCCAATACTGATGCTGGGCTATGTACCCCAACCTTGCCCATCCTCTGTAAAGGATCAGCACGTGCATGTGCTTTCATTCCAGTGATTCAGCTTTCTGCCTGGTGTAAGAAATGGGTGCACACTGATATTCATGGCCACCCACCATCACCTGACATCAGTTTGCCTTGAGAAGCCCACAGAACTCTCTTTATTGAATATTTAAGTGATAAATCTAATAGCTGCTCTCAGGCAAAGGTCCGGCTGAAATTCAATATGTTGGCTCTCCAGTTCCCCCATCTATACTCTGCAGTGGCAGATGTGCCAGAAATGAATAAAAATAACTGGAAAACAAATAAATGTTTTAAAGCTTTGCCAGGATACTGCATGGGGTCCTGCCCAGATGAACCCGAGACAGTGGAAAGGCAGAAATTCCTTCTCTGCTGAGGCTGTGGGGCTGGCAGGGATAACCCCACGTCGGCAAAGGCAGAAGAGACATAGACACAACGTTTGCAATGTGTTGTCCTGTGCATTTTACAACTTGAAATGCGCCTAGAGTGAAATCTGGATGAAATCTGCTTGGAGTGAAGTCTGGATGACTGTATGTCAGAACTAATAAAAGGGATTCTAGCAATAAACATAACAGGGCACAGTCCTGTAAAACTGGTCTTTCCTGCCTGTAAGCTCCCCATCAGGCTTAGCTTTGAAAAACCAACTCTTTTAGGCCAGTGGTTCTGGCCATGGCACTTTCGAGCAATGGTCACTGCAATAGTAAAACAGGATTAATTCCTGGTCCTTGCAAAAGAATCATCTTGTAAAATAATCCCAGTGAGAGACAGCTGTACAGAGCACAGAGCTGGCAACACCAAAGCCAAGGTGAAGGTATTGCCATGGGGCCCTTTGGGTCCAGGTATAGAGCAGTAGGTATTGCTCACTCCCCTCAGCACTTTAAATGTCTGTAGGAATGATTGAAAGCAAAAAAACCTCCATTTTCTGTACAATTATTAGCTTTTCAGTTTGGTGTATTACAGCACCCATCTTTTGATGGGGGAATTAATTCAAAACATCTAAGGTAATATCATCAAAACACTGTAATTAGATTTAATGGCACACTTCCAAGATTATTAGGTGATCTTCCTCACAGCCTACAATTTTAATTTCCAAAATTTCATTTGTCATACTGCTACTCAGTACAGATTCACCACCACAGTGTTTACCTACATTTTTCCTCACTAGTAGTAAAATGTGCTGCCTTTTTCAGGCATAGACAGATGAAAAGATGTATTAATAACAAATCTGTGTTCATGGCATATAATCACAAGATGACAAGACACTTAATGTTATCTATTTATATATTATGTATAGCAACTTCTGTTACAAAAAATCACTTTTCGGTCCCATTTTAGGGCATTACCTAATCCTGTAATTGATTCTGTATGATGAGTCCCTGTTGTCCTGTGGAGACCCATTGACCTTCAGAACAGAAACAGGCCTGAAAACATTCCAGCATTTCACTGTTTTTTTATGTGTAAATTACAAGAAAATGTAGGATGAGAGCAGATGATGTTATCTGTCTATTTACTTCACTGGGCTCAGAATTCTAAGTGTTTTATGACTTGACCAAGAAGAATTACTCCCTATCAGTAAGAATGACCAAAGACATGACTGATGTTTTCTTTAAGGTAAATCAAATATTCCCATAGAAATGTAGCCAATCACACACATTCTCAAACAGCTGGGAGCTACAGTAAAGCTTCTTTCTACTGTAACTGTCACATCTCAGGACTTGCAAAGGGATGAAGCAATTGCTCACTGGTTATAAATACCAGCAGATTAGTTTATCTATAGATCTGTATCATGTTACTCATTCCAGAGTCCATGAAATCCAACATGAATCAGCTTGACTTCGTCCACAAACAATCACATCCTATACAAAGGTGAGTCCACAGGTAGCAGCTGATGGCATTTTATAGTCATGGAGGTTTTAGTATTACAGAAAACAATACTATGGACATGTGTGCATGTGCAGACAGACACACACACAGACACATAAACCTTGCTCCTTCACTGTCCCACCAAATATAACTCCACAGATTAAGGCCTTAAATCAGTCTCTAAGAATGTAATTTAGTACAGTCTGAATCCCCCTCGGGCAAGCCTGAGGTAGCTCCTTGGGCTGTCACAGCTAAGCAGCTGTCCAGCCTAACACTGACTCAGGAGCCAAAACCCTGCCTCATTTGGGTGACAGCGAAACAGTTGTAAAGGATCAGACAGACGTTATTCATGGATGATGCAGGGAGGGTGCTCAGAAAATAGTAAATACCAGTAATTACTGAGAATAGAAAGGTAAACAAACTGCTTGCAAATTTGTAGCTGAATGAATTCTGAAGTAAAGCCTTACCACATGGTATTCCTATCCAGCAAGAGGGTAGACTCTTCTGCTAGGTTAGAGGAAAGATGATCAAACTCTACTTTTACCTCTGTGACACACACAATAAAGTCCACGGCCCACACACAATCAGTAATGACAGGAGCTGCTGCCTTTGGCATATTACCTTGAGTTTCTGTTTAGTCAGTGCCCCTTACATCTCAGTATCTGACTTCAGCCAAGGATATTTTGTTCTTGAGACATAGGTGATTACCTTTAATTAGTCTTTCGACACTTATGGCCTTATCTACCTTTGATGTACCTTTGATGTGTCCTTCTTGTGTGCCAGCTGTGGGCTGCAAAATCCTTTCTGTTGAGTAGTGGTAACAGAGCCATCCAGGAAATGCTTCCAAACCTCTGTTCTGTGCTTTGCATGTTAGTGCAGAAGAACATTTTCCACTTATGGAAGGTGAGCACACACGATTACTGTTCTCTATATATTATATAGTCTCTCTATATGTTCTCTATTCCACTATTCTCCATAGTAAGAGGCAGAAGTGTGTGCAGATTGTTTGATCCTTTGGAGTTGCTCCTTCTTCCATCAACATTTGAAATGTGCACTGCCTGGAAGCCACTGATCCAGGGACATGTCCTACTGCTTTCCTTAGGAGAATGCAAGATGACACATCTTCACCTTTGAGGTGACAGGAGGTGACAATGAGATAGGTGGCCCATTTCAGCCCCACATTGTCTCACTGATCACAGTATGCCAGCTGCTGTATGACTGTGCATGTCAGCCCACTAATCTTAAGTGATGCAAAGCTCCACAGAGTGTGGGGAAATACCATTGTCTGTGACAACTCATGCAGGAAACAGCCATGCAAAGGAGCTGTCAGGGGAGGAGGCTTGGCCTAGGAGAGGGGGGTGTGTGGGGTCAAAAGTGTAGAAAGCACTTTGGATCCAAGGCAATATAAATTAGCCATGGCACCTATTCTATCCTACAAAATCTACTATTTGCATCACATGCTGGAAAAATTAACATCGCAAAAATGTACAATAAAGCAACAACCAGTAATGATGAAGTTTTAACTAAATACCCTGGATGGTGCTTGACTTGGAAAAACAGGCTCAGGTAGGAATGCTAACACTATTATCTGACATAGCTGGAAAAAAGAGTAAGCCGTGACATCTCCATTCCTGGCAAATCACAGAGACTGCTGCAGGCACTGTGTTCCCTCTGCTGCTTGGAGTGATGCAGCCGTAGCTGCTGTCGCTGCTAGCTACAGATCTCTTCTCTTCTGTGTCTTTGTGGGGAAGAGGAGGGCATGAAAAGTGGTTCACTACTTGGGAAGCAATAGAAGAAACAGTATTTGTGGTTCCAGTCAAAGTTTTCCAGCTCCTTTTATAGGTTTGACTTTTTTTAATTAGTTGCATAACAGGGTGCCAGGATTTTAGCAGCCATGTTATAGCAAATAAATCATTTTATAATAAAGTCTCTACTGTCCAATAGCCAAAGATAACTACAGGTTATTCTCAGCTTTCTTATCAAAAGCTGTTTCAGACTTGGATATTTTATCTGAGTATTTCAGATGCTGCCTGACTAACTTTCCACGTTCAGAAGAGGCTCAGTGATTGTTTATTTTGTGCACATGTACTTTGCATGCTGGCAGAGAATTCCTAGTTGGTAATTTCTCTCCCTGCCATTATTACCCATGTGTGTGCACCAGGCCAAGAGCTCAGCACCAAAGCAGAGAGGGATGGAGAGGTCTGCACCTGTCATGTAGCCAGAGCGCACAGAAACGCTCTCCATATGTGGAGACCAGCTGCACAGGGCACAGGCTTGGCAGGCTCCTGCCACCTGGCCAGCCCTGCACTGCCCCAGGCCCGTGCTCTGCCAGGGGAGAGGAGAGGGGAGTCAGGGGGACACAGTGAAGGGGGAGTGGGAGAACGCAGACTGTCCACTGCCCAGCCAGCTGCCTGGGGCTTTGGAGAGCAGACCAGGGCCGTGGTCAGCCTTGGACTCCCATCACATCACATGGCCAGGACTCAAGCACAGATGAGCTTTGGACACATCAGAAGAGCCCACATGACTTCTTACTACAGACCCAAGCAAGGAGCTCTCTGCAAGGTGGATCATCTGTCAGTCCTGCCCATCAGTAATGTCATGGCACTGATGTCAGGCTGACAATTTAGATTCAAAAATCCTTCCTAGAAGGATCAGGATAGCACGTGTGCATGTGTTCCTGGGGTTGCTGGCCATCTGGGCTGCTCTTACAGCCATGTGGTTTTACACCCTGCCCACGTTTCAGGCGTCCTGTATCCAGAATGAACTCGGGAGAGCTGCATGTGTTAACTTGCTCTCTGATCTACACCCCTTCGTGAACTTTTGACAGTGACTAAGTCTGTGTTTTCCCTAGGATCTTTAAAAACCTTTCAGACAGACCTGATGACAGAAAGCCTGTTGATTTTTTGTTGGGACTGAGTGAAGATCCCTCTTTTCTCTCAGGTGCCAAAAAAAAAAGTGAACTATACTTTTCAAATGTCATCCTGGGGAGCCAACCCTCAAATTCTTCCTCACATATAAATTGTCCTGGCAGGATTACCATATAATATCCATTGCAGCAGTGGAAAATATCAGAGGATCACGGCTTAAAATTAAACAAAGCAGCACCCTTTCTTGTCTCAAAAGCAATACACTGTTCCTCTCCCTCTTTTTCCCTTCTCACCTGCAAATTGCCATGTAGTTCAGTAAAGTAAGATTAAGTACCCACAATAAACACTCCCATGTGAGGCTAGCAAGAGCAAATGGAAGCAATGGCTTTACTTTTTAGCCCAAACCTTCTGTTACTGTATGAAATGAGATTTTTTTTTTGCAGCTGACTAGCAGAAACTGATTTAGGCCCTTTGCACTTGCTGCCAGCAAGTGTTCCCACTCCAAAAATAGCCTATTGAAGAAAGAAGTGTCAGTTGCTGTCTTCAACAGGCTGCTTTCTAAACCCATTGTTAGAGGACACCTACTTCAAATGAAACCTGGCATGTCACCATGCTGTGGGCAAAGTGCCATTCCAGCAGATGGGCAGGGGGCAGGCAGTGCCAGCAATCCAGTCTGTATATCAACCTTGAGTAACAAGGTTGTATTCCCATCTGAGGATGTCAGAGCCTGGAGCTGTGCTCTACCTTAACCTGTGTCCTTACACACGTTGTGCTCACACACATCTGTGCAGTATTTGAAAGGTTTCTGTTTGATTTGCAGCCCATCCTGCTCTGTTTCACTGGCCCCAGGGTTGAGTTTGGGATGGGTGAGCCTGGCCTGCCAAGCTCTGCAGTTCAGGTGTGGGCAGGAGCACGTGAGCAGCGCTCGGCTTTCAGTGCCTCCCTCCCCACTGTGGCATTTGGTAGCAAATATGTGGGAAAACACCTCAGGGTGCTGCAGCCGAGGCAAAAGCTTCCAGAAACACTCAACAGCTGTGGAACAGTGAAGAACCACAATGTAGGCACCTCGGAATGGAGCTGGAGTCCAGCAGAGGTTAATCTCAGTGCTCAAGTCCCCCTACGTTTGGAGTAAACACGTGCCCCAGTGTCGGGTGGTGCAGCAGCCCTGCAGCCTCATCCTGCTCTGGTGTCACAAATGCCCTCTCTCTCTTGAGTGCCTCACAACAGCATCAGGCCTCGATGAACTGGGATTGGTATGCCACAGCCTAATGTGAGACTAATGTGACACTGAAATCTCTACCTTTCTGTGTGTCTTGGACAAAAACCCCAAATTTCCAGTGAAATGCCAGCCTGTGTGGGGAGACTTTATCTAGGGTCTTCTGTACCTTTCTTCTACCTGTTTTTGTTATATGGCTTACAGAGTCTCAAATTAATGCATGTAAACTTTACCTGCATCTTTTCAAAATCTCATCTTATATGTCCCATGAAACTATTAGTTTAGCTATCACTAGGTATTAAAATTTAAAAGGGTCACTAAATGCATACTGCTAGAAGGGAACAACATTAGTTACACATTACCAGAACAAAACTAAATTAAGAAACAGCTCATTTCCTTTGTACCATCAATATTTTACTCAGCCATAGCCTGGATGCTTGTACTCACAAAAAGGAATTAATCATTCATGTGCTAATGTACCTCCATTTTTTAAAATCATCACTTAAGTAATCATTTTTGTGTGTGCTCAGATGTGTGATGCCTGCTTATGAAAGTGCAGGAAAAATCAATACAAATTAAATAAAATTTAAAAGGTGGATATCAGTGAAACAAATGCAAAAGAGTCCTCCATGCAGTAAAATTGTAATCAAATTGCTGTAAAATTTTGTTAGTGAGTCATAATTTGAAAAAGATACCAGTCTAATGCTAAACTTATTTATTTGCTGTGCTACTCTCTTTATTTTGGTGCAAGCATACACAATGCGGTTCATCACAGATTTAGTCTTAAAACATGCATAAAACTGAAACAACAAAATCTTTATTGCCATTTAATTGGGTACTGCCATTTCCCAAGAGTTTATTTACTGAGAATCACAGTGCTCATATTGCAGCCTCATCTGTGTCTGCACATCTGGGAGGTTCCCAAACCCTTCTCGAAGTGAGGTGCAGGGAGTCTCTGGAAATGCTCCCACCTGGGGCAGGCACAGGGTCCCTGCCTGGTGTTCCCTGTCACACTCCAGGGGTGGGAAATGAGGCACCCTATGGCTCAGCAAAACCAAAATTCTCCTCTCCTGCAAAGAGTCACACAGCCTGCAACCTCTACCCAGTAGAGATCACAATAATCAAAGTTTCATTTCCCCAGCTCCCTGAAAAGAACTAACTGTATCTCCTGGGCTGGATTTGCTGCTGCCTTGAGCTTGTCATTTACACCCATGGAAAGTGCTCCAAATCAAGAGCCCTGCTTTGCTCAGATATAAATTACAGCCACTTTACTCAGCCATAAATGCCTGTCTAAGGTTAAAAGTAGCAAAGAACAGCAGTTAGTGCTGGCTGCATATAAAAAGAGTTAAGATGGTCTTGCCAGATTGGAGCCCACAGTCCCATGGAAATTAAATCAATTTTTGCTAAAGGTGTGATTGCCTCTTTTGGACTACCTACATCAGTGAAAGAATATGGCAAAGCTGTTAGATTCCTGCAAGAACAATGAATTTCACACAGCACAGTACTTGAAGTAGAATTTGGTGTAGCACTACTGTAGTCTTTTTCTTCTATTGCTTCAGTAATTTTATGGTGATATGTTTTGATGACATTTACAGAATCTCTGTGTTTATGAGACAATAGCACAACCTGCAAAATAAACTCCAAGGCCAAGTTGTCTATTAACATATGGTATGGCTTCTTGTGAATGACTAGAGATGAGCTGGAACAATGCTCAGGAAAAAGAAGAGAATGTGTACCTTGACTTCAAGATGTGAAGACTTGTGTTCCTTTTCAGCTAAGACCTGACATTCTGTCTGTGAAATGGAGAAAATGATCCAGCAGGCAATACTTCTATTTTGACTTCAGAGAAACTAACTATGGATTCCCACTCATCTTTCCACCAAAAGCCACGCTTTTGGGTATTTAATTTCGAACAAAGGACATTTTCTTTTTTTCTTTTTCTCTTTCCCTTGTTACTAGATCCAAATCTTTTCCAGCTGAAGCTTTTGTGATAACCACTGTGTCCCTCTGAACTGTTTCTCCCTCACATCATACTTGCAGCCATCTCATCTGCAAATGTCACCGAGTACATGGCAGAAAAAAGTACATGGCACTTACTGCTAGTGGATAACAGGAGCAGCACGAACTGACCATGATCTGGAGGTGTATCATGGACGGCTGTATTTTAGACTGCAAGGAACTGAGAATTTAGCTTTTCCTTAGGAGAAGTTCCCGGTGAAGCTGGGTTTGGCCACAGCTTAGGAACTCCCTGCAAAGCCAGCAGGAGCTCCGTACACGCTGCATAGGCACCAAACCAAGCACACAATTCACATCCCCTGGCAGTGCAAAGCAACCTGTTACTACAGTCCAGTACACAGATAGGAGTCCGCAACCTTGGAGAATTGGATTGGCTCTGTTTATTTGATTTTAACCCAATTAAGGGACAATGCATCATGAGCAGTGTATGAGGCAAAAAAAGATTTGCCAGATGAAGCATCCACCAGGTCTGGAAGCCAGTTAAATGTGCAGGACAAGCACTTTTGCAATTACACAAACAGTTAAATATATGGATTTAAAATTTCTCATTTTTATCAAATTCAGCTGTGGACAAGACCTCAGCCAGAGGGAGGATGGGGAATGAGAGGGCAGTGAGCTTCTCAAGCTGCAGGTGTGCCACCTGCATGGCAGGAGGAAGGGCCCTTTCCTAAAGGACATACATTGGGTTATACTGGAGGTGACATAGATTCTTTGCATGAGCTGTCTGCATGGACCTACCTGACTGCTAGACACTGAACTGCTCATAAGAATGTGAAGTTTGACCTATGATAATTTCTTTTTCTGGGTGTCTGATGGGCTAAGTGGGTTTTTTCCCAGTTCAGAAGCTGCAGGTGGGCTGGGGATCATTTAAGAGCAATTCAGCCCTGAACTCCACCACCCCCTGTGCAGAGGAGAGTCAGTCCCTGCAGAGAAACCAGTGGGAGTTTGCACAGGTGTAGAGACTTGCCCCACATCTATGTGTGTGCCTCCACTATCTCAAAACACATACACATGTGCCTTTTTTTGCCCTTGCTTAAATTTAGCAAAGTGTCCTGAAATGCACTTCATAGGATTTGAAAGATAAAAATGTCCCTGTCTTACTTGTGCCAGTTTATTGCTAATGTGGGCAGGTGATTCATCAATGGATGAAATGAGATTTTCAAGTTGTTTTAAAATGATGAGGTAGTTTTCAGAGCTTATGCAGTTTGTTACTAGATACACGATTTATTAATACATTTGTCAAATAATGTATCTGACAAGTTTTAAAAACATTTCTGGCTAATTACTTTTATAACTCATCAATCTTAAAAGGAGAGTAGCAAGATAAGATTATATTTTATAATCCATATTTTTCTAGTCTCTCCTTTATCATAGCCCAGTGAAAGGGATGGAAATGTAAACACTGGGTACATGCTTCCCCATGATTTTTCTTTGGTTTACTGTTGATTTTTTTTGTTCAGCATAGACTCAACCTTGCAAGTTAAACTAGACAGGGAGATCGGACAGTTTCAAATTTCATACTACATTGGTGTAACTGTGATTGCTTTCAGCACCATGGGACCATTTTTTGGTTTGATTTCACTCTAAACCATACCTAAATGTCCATCTATTCTTTACTGAGTCCTATTCAGAAATATAATTTTCAGGATTACATTTGCCTATTAAAGACTTGATTGAAAGATGGATTCAGGGCTCAGACACATGCTCACTAAACAAAGCAGACGCAGCCATTTCCTCAAGCTGCTTGTTTCCACCTGCTAGTCAGACCCTGTATCCCACCAAGCAGTGGGTGGAGCAGGGTGTGTGAGCCTTTTGTGGCTTCTTCAGCAGAAAGTCCTGTGGTCAGCAGAGTTCCCTGGACATTTTCCCTTCCATCTGCAGATGGAGGCCTTGGAGATGCACTCAAGGACCACTGGCACAGACTGAGCAGTTTTCCTCACTGAGAGCAGAGCTTCCAGTCCTCTGATGAGATCAGCCAGAGGATTTCCCAGAGTGTGCTGGGCAGCACTGAGGTTCTGCTGGGGCAGAGGAGTCTGCCAGTGCCAGGGCAGGCCCAGGAGCTCAGGCTGAGCACACACATTCCCTCCCATGTGCTGATGCTCATTTCCAGGCCCAGCTGCTTTTTACTGCCCCTCTGCCAAGCAATTGCTCCCCATAACTGCTGGCAGAACACAGCACGTGCCTCTCCCCTGTGCTCCCTGGGCAGTGTCAGGCAGGCAGCTTAACCACCTGCTAAACTATTTAGACCTAATGTAGTTTTAAAGCCATAAAAGCCTAGCAGAAAAACAGGGACAAGTCTTGGAGACCATTCTGCTGAATAAATGTGGGGAAATTTCTGACACTCGAGTGCTAGCTGGGAAAAGTAAAGCAGTGATGCCTTAACCGCAGTGAGGGTTTGTTAACCAACATTGTGGTTCACAACCACTTCTCTGAGGCTGCTGGGCAAGGGAGGAAGAGGAATATGGGTTACACTCAGATGTAAATCTCTGCAAGATCAGCATGCACACACCCTTCACAAACCTGCTCATGCAGCTTGCGCATAAGCCTACAAGGAGCTGCTGATTCAGGGCTTTCTTAATAACAAAAACATATTTTTTGGAATTTAAGTTTTGGAACACGATGCAGCCTGCTAAACTCTCTTTTATTAAAAAATATACTAGAGCAACATAAAAAGCATAGCACCAGCCAGTGCTGGGAAGTCAGACTATTATATTGAGAGCAAGAGCATGTACATTGAATAAACTTCATTTCTGAGATGTGCCATACTCAGACCTAACCCTGCAAACACACTCCCAGCAGGTTCACTGGCACGGGACAAAGACACTGCATGAACCAGTCCTTACAGATAAGGTCCTTCCATGGCAAGAGCTGTGTTCCCACCACTCTTTCTTAGTATTTCTCAGTAATATTCAATAGCTAGCTTTATTTGATTTGTGGCATAGTACGTTTTTGTGCTTTTACATACATTTAAAAGTAATCTTTGTCTTTAGCTGTGGTATTGTCAGCCGAACAGCTCAGAAACACAATCTGCAGCAGGAAGGGTGAACAGAGGCACTTCAGGAGCTGATGAGAGTGGGGCAATCTGCATATTGAGAGCAGGAGCTGCACACACAAACCAAGCCCCCGCCACCAATGGGTGAGCTGATGGCTGTTTATTTGAGGGGAGAGTTCCAGGAGTTCTCCGAGTTCTAACTGGCTAAGGCACTTTTGTTATCGTGAAATGCATATTTGGCTACAGTAAATGGCTTCACATCAGAAAAGTGACATTTTTGTGCTGGCTGTTTATAAACAGGATGTAGTTAGTGTAAGGCCCCCACAGCTGCAGTGGCTGCAGATTTTCAAGGCCAGACTCAAATGTATCATACTTTATCATTATTTTTCTCATATTTGCTATAGTCAAGGCCTTGCAGTTTTATAGGAAGCCAAGAAAATAACTTGTCTGGTTGGTTGGCACTTAATATTGTATGGCAGTTTATTGTTTTCAAGTGAGTTTGTATTTTCACCTGAAACTTTAATCACAGCACCACAGGCCCAGCCCTGTTTTTGATAGTCAATGTCAGTGTCATGAGCACAACTGAATTCAATTAAACAGAAACCCGGGGAACCTCTTCAGTACTGAGAGTGAGTTTAGCTGAGATGAGAGTCAGGAGCTCAGAGGCTGTTGCTGACTGCCTGACCCTGCTGGCATGGCACGTGGGAATGGGCAAGGACAGAGGCAGCAATAAGACAATGGGACAGCATCACAGGTAGAGCTTTTTGGAAAGACAGAGGTAGCTTCAATCCTGATGTCTTCCTAACACTCATGATAAAGTTGGTGGGAGTGGTTTGAGGAAAACACCTTTTAAAATTATTATTTCTTGCACCAATGTGTAACAGTAATTCTTGTTTCTTACAAGAAAAACATTGTGGAGACGAGTGGCTTTCCAGGGGGAAAAAACCCCCAAAGATGTGGCACTATAGTGAGACCTGTAAGCAGTTGCTAGAAGTTGTTCTCCAAACTGGAACACACACAGTTTGCTTTTGACTCCAGTAATAACTAAAGCAACTTATCTTCTGCCAGAAAAACACATTTCTTTCCAACAGAAAACTGCAATAGGAGTGCTGTGGTCTTCATCATTCTCCAACTTCCCCTCTGTGGACAACATTGAAAAGGCCAGCTTTTCTCAGTTGTTTTGGTTTGTTTTTCTTCCCTGTATCTGTCAGTGACAGTACTAATAAGTTTTGAAACAAAAGGACAATTTGTTACTTTAGAATTAGCACCATGACTGCTCTTTATATGGAAATAAGGTTATTCTGCTCTAATGAAATTGCTGAGCTGAATGCACAGTTTGAAGTTCATGACCCATTGAAATGATGATTTATGGAACTTCCTTGCAAATTACCTGTGTTAACATCATCTGTGATGTATTTTTATCACTAGACCTTTGGAAAGAGTTTTCTTTTGCAAGATTCGTCTTGTTTGTTGGGAATACTTTAGTTCCCTCAATACTGTCCCATAGGAAGGTTTGAATTTTACAGGGCACTAGAAACCCCTATCTGCTTTCAGATAAATGCTTGGCAGTGTCCAGGCTCAGTCCACTTGTATGGATGCTTCAGAAAGTGGCAGAAAAAAAAGCGCCTTTTTTCTGTACTATCACCAATTTATATTTGGTCTCAGCTTTGGAAACAAGGTCATGTTGTTAAGATCTGCACAGAGAGGTGACACAGAAAGAGGCAAGAAAAAAACCTGCAAGAGTTACCACAACAATTCCCCTTGTCTTCTGGACTGTGCCCAACATTAAACCTGTTACATGAGAAGACAAAGAGCATCAATGTGGGATCAAAGAATTAGGGGGAGATCATGGTACATCAAGAAGCATTTTGTTTTGGAGGATTATAATATGAAAGGCAAAAATAAATATATGGAACAAAAAATGCTGAGGAATGAGAACAGTGTGGTGTGGAATTCCCTCTTTGTCATTTCCACTGAATTTCATTCACTGAAAGTGCTCAATATATGGCAAATATTTGAGAGACCAGTGCCAGAGCAGTATTTTGTATATTTTGCAGATGGAAGTGTACTGGGAGTCTGGTCAGCAGTGTAATTGTTTATATTCATTATAAACAATCTGTGTTATTTGGCAACAAAACCTGCCTTTCTGAGTTGACTCTCATTGCTGCTGAGATAGTTCTATCAGCTGGTTGTAATTTTACTTTGGGGGCATGCAAAATACACTGTATTTCTTCCAAATTATCTGTGGGAAAAACATGAACAATACCCTGAAGGCCCCTCAGTCTTGTGGGACCTGTCTTGGCCCTTTTTCAGTAGTCTTTAAGGGCCATAAGAGGATACAGAATAGGTTTAGTTTGCATGTGTCTTGTACCACTGTTATATACATCTGCATCTTCTTTCCTGGCTTTAATGCCCAACTACTCTCAACTTGAACAATGATAGCAGATAAAATAATGATGAAAATTGCTACTGAATGTAGAATTGGACATGGAATGGGGTGAAAAGATCTTACTGTGAAAAGCTAACACCCTTCTTGGCTTAAAAGATGAAACAAATACTACAGAAGCCATTTTCTGAGCTTTCCACACAAGGCTGAGCTCCTCACAGATGTGTAAATGTGGTTTCCACAAAGTGGGACCTTGTGTTTGTCCAGGCTACCCTGCACCTGAAGAACCTCCTTGTACCTCATATAAATATGTACTTGTGCTCCTACCTAGAGCAAGGGGAGCATTAAAGACTTCCTATCAGGTATTTGGGAGGGAGATTCCCAATTATTCTCTACTATATGAGGAGGAACTACATATTTTTTTCCTCCTAGAAGAGTAGAGAGAGGGCCTGACAATGAGTTACCCAGTATGTTTATGGTTAGGATCTTTCAGCACATGGTCTCAAATATGCAAGGACTCAAACCATGAACTTTTACATTGCACATACCTGTTCTAGCTACTAGGAGCTGGTCACTTGAAAGGAGATTTTTCTGTCACTCTTGAGCTGTTCCAATTTGTAGGAATAATTAAATATTCTTTAATTTAATGAGAGATGGATTCTACAATGCAGCAAGTTTGAGCATTTGCCTTTGGTATCGATGATGCAGGTTTGAGTCTCTGCTCCAGTGACTCATCAGAGCTAACAGGCACGGCTGAACTGCTGGATGGGGATTGCTTTTGCTTGATTGATGTTTTCTAGGAAAAAAAGAAACCCTAAACCAAACTGTTGAAAGGGCTGATGAGCTCTGAATGAGCCCTACCACATCCCTGCTGCTTCTCCGGCCACAGACCCAATCACATTCATGCAAAAATATTATAAGAGCATGTCCTAGCCATGGATTTTCGAAGAGCATTTCATCAGCATGAGCAGTTTTAGCTCCCCTCCCATGCTGGCAGCCTCCACTGCGGGGGAATGTGTTTGTGCTCACACCTGTGCCTAGAGATCACAACTGCACAAGAACATGAAAGAATTTTTCCACGTACATTAGGTGCTTTGAAAAAATACCTATAATCTTCTGTTTTCAAGTCTTTCTCCCCTTGTCTGTTTTTGCTAAGCCTGTGCTTGTCATGCCTGTAGGCTTCGAACGGAGGAAGACTTTTATTCTGAAAGCAGCTGTTTCTACGACAGGAGTGCCTTCACTTTGGCTGTGATCTTCCTCCAGGAAGGTGAAGCTCTGCTCTCAGCTTACACCCAGGCTATCCCAGCTCCACTAAGTTGACCCAAGGACAGAATTTAGCTCTGTGGGCTAGAGGCTGAGCTTTTGCTCTCTTTTAGCAAGTCTGACTCTCTTGTCATCCCTTCTACTTTTGAGATGTGCCGTAGGAGCTTCTCTAAATTTTAACCGGGCGATTTCATTTGTTCAGTACTTAAAGAGCAGGATTTATTTACCGAGGATTTAAATTTCTCCAAAGTAGAGAGAAACTAAATAGCGCTGCTCTTTAAGCATGTCTCCACATTTAGAAAGCATTGGGTTACACTTTCCATTTGAAGCTTTTCTTCTTAAAAACTAATTCGGACAGTCCTCCTGAGCCTTTCCCGGCGCTGCCCCCGTAACCCGATCCGCCCCGTCAGGGAGCGCAGCCCGCTGCCTGCCAGGTGTGCGGGCGAGTTTGTCACATGAAAGACTTCAGGCATAACTGCTGGCAACATGAGCCCTGAAAAGGCATTCAAAGAGGGCTTTATATATACTTAAGTGTGAGAGATGTGCTATTTTGCTAACGGGATTCAGTATCTGTATTTTACTGTAAATGCACCTTTTTCTCTATAAGCTATGAATGAGAAATTAATTTTATTGACTTTATGGATGGCTTTGGGTTGGAGATAGATCTCTTCCCACAGGCGTCCTTTGCCATCTTTCCTTTACCTGACAGCTATCAGGACTAGTAGGGGACAACCACCACTTCTGTTTGAATGAATTCTCTTGTTATTATAGTGTCAGGCACTCAGCATTGTCTGACCCTGCAATCTAGAGGCCCAGAGTGTCTGCAGTCCTGGGGAATACTTGTGAAAAATAGTGATAACTAAGATAATAATAATTCTCAGCACTCCTGTAAAGCTTTTAATCCACTGATCTCAACCAGATACTGGCACTTACTACTAGAGGAAAGCTAAATTTGTGGCATGAGGGTTCCTATCATTTGAAGGAGGAAGCCTGCAGAATAACATACACTGGGCTGTTAGAAAGGACAATGGTCAATTGTTTTGGGTAACATGCTGATCTCACTGCACTTAATGGCAAAATGACTTCAGTGGAGCCATAAACACAAACAAGCGTTGGGAAAAATATTGTCATGGTCTCTGTATTCAAAATATGCCTTTTGTAACAAAGCACTGCAAACTGTAATGCAGATGTTTGCTATTTGATGCTTATTTTGTATGTCAGGCTAATTATTTTTGACAATTTGGCTTCTTTGTCTGTCTGATTTCTCTCAAATTTGAATATGTAGAGATACAACTTTGTAAAGAACGTGTAATATTGTAAAAGTACTTTGAAAATATTGACATTATGTCAAATTGATTTACTTGTACATCAGATTTTTTGTTTACATTTCAAGAAACGTCCCTTTTTTTTAGCACCAGCATCCGAGGCAAATAGCCTTCAAAGTGTCATTGACGAGATTTTGATGAAGAAAAATTTTACATTTGCATGTGTTCACGCTGGTATTTGCTCTAGAGAAGTAGGCAAACACATCCAAGTAGGAGGGAGACAGCTAATCATGTACCTTTCTGACAAACTAGCTAATCAATGCTATATGACTAGCAAGTACCTTATAGCCTCACAGAGAAATTACAATCAATCCAAACTGCTAAGAATTGCGGAAAGAAATCCTTTTTTTAAAAATAAGTTTGCACAGCAAACATTTCTTAAGCAGCTGTGATTTGTTTATGGATTTTCTACAAACAGAAGAAAAAACTACATTTCCTTGATAAATGACTTATTGTTAATTATTCAATGAGTGCCATTCTCCCACCTACTTTAATGAACTCTAACATAGTGAATCTTAACACCCAATACAATGAAAGTAAATTTTCACCCTTAATGCAGTGTGAATGGCACAATTGCTTTATTCTTTTATTCACAAAGTGTCAGTCATTCATTTCAGCTCTGCATCATTCAATGGAACTGAGATGTGCAGTGAATGTGATTCCAGTCATGTCATCCCGTTAGTGCAAAGTGATTCTCAATAGCACTTGACAGCACACTGCTGGATTGGCTCAGTGCATTAAAACAAACCAAATTATTCTGGTTTTATGTACATATCGGTACTTGTTGACATACTAGTAAATTGTTTTAATAGCCTGTACTTATGAAGGTGTATATCTTTGTAGTTAAATTCCAATACACTGTAAAGTATGCTTTACATAGAAAATATCACTCTCTCAGGGAAACTGTAAGCACAAAGTTTAGACTCAAAACCCCGGTGATGCCAACTGCTTTATCTGCTCTTTGAGCAGCCATCACGAGCTGAATGTGTGTGAGTGAGTCAGGAGTGAGCGGCCTGAGACGCAGCTTTGGAGCGAGGGGAGTGTAACTGCTGCCAGTTACAGCCCAATTAAATGGTGTTCTGCTTAGACATTTGTGGCCAGAACTGCAGCCTTGATGAAAACCAAACCAATACGGTTTTTACACAGTCCTCAAAAATAATTTCCTTTAAGCAGTCTTTAGACCAGATTTATATCTTGTGTCAAACAAAGGAGATGATGAATCCTTCCCTCAGTTAATACCACCTTCATGTGAAAGGTGTGCACTGGCCTAGCAAAGCAATAAATAAATCCACAGTGATGAATACTGACACTCTTTACTCCTTTTTTTCCTGCCTCTGCTTTCAGCTCCATGCTGCCATGCCAACTCAGCCGTACAGAAAATATTAGGAGTCCTGTTTAGGAAGACTGACCAGTTTCCCCTACTTCATGGTGGTCCTTAAGAAGGAAATAATTCATCTCACTAACCTTTATGGACTTCAGTGCACAGATGACTTGCTGATGTTTTTAATTGGTTCAACAGTACGAGTTTGATGTGGTTTGCTACACTTGCTGCTTCTGTTATGAAATATCAAAACACCCAGGAAGTCTTATTCTGAGGCACATCCGACCTCTCATCTACCCACACAGCTGTTACTGGCTTGTGGTTTTCAAAATTTGATCAGAGGGTTCTTTCAGTTACCAGATGAATTAAGATTCATTCACTGAGTCCAGATACTGAGGGGCAAAACATGTTGCTGATGTCAGGCAGAAACTTTGGCACTTGTGTATCTCACTGAGGTACCTATTCTTTGCTTGATTGTGTTCATTCACCTCTTTGTAGGACTTGGTGTCACCTCCCAAAACAGCTGAGCCTTTGCCACTTAAGGATGTGATCTGACTCCTTTCAGAGCAGAGGTAAAAGCCCTAGAAAACTGCTGTCATAAATTTGAATATATTCAGCATTAGAAATATATGAGCTACATCTACCTTGGGAGGCAAAGAAGGGAATAGGGTGATGGGGCATTCCAAGAGTGGGAATGGGTCACTTAGGGTCCCTTTATTTTAATATTGTATAACTTGTAGCTGGAGAACCACAGTCATGATACAAACCTTCCTCCAAGGGAGACAGATCTGAAAATGTTAAAGGAATGATCTGAAGAGTGAAGCAACTCTCAAAATTACTAATTTTAGCTGCCAGCCCATTGGTATGTTTTATTCTACAGCACTGGTTGGGAATGGCTGTATGATCAGGGAAGAGCTATACAGCTACATTGGTTTGTATTTCATACGCACTGAGCAAATCTGACATAAACAAGCAATTCAGATGTCTAAATAGCATGGTTGTCCACTTTGCCCTTCTCACCTGAATGTTTATTTCCTTAGCAAAACTTCTGACAACTGCAGAACTCTTACTAAATGTGTGCTTTCATTTGATTCCATCTGAACACTGAATTTTTTCTGTTATTTGAGAACGTATGGAGAGAATATCAAATCATTTGAACACTATGAGGGCTTGTATTACTGTTTTATTTTATTTTAAATAAAACTATAATACAAATACTCTGGAACTGCCAGGACACTGAAATCTGAGGATTTGAGGTGGTTTGCAGAACACCCAGAAATGAAACCTGATTGGTTACAGTCCCTCATGTGATGGGGTCTCTCCTTCAGGCCTGGTGGATGCTTTAGAAAATGCCCTCAAATGGCTAATTGCACACAGTGCAATACCTCACCCTCGCACAGAAACTACTCATTGGCTTCTTACGCCCAGGCAGGCTGCAAAGATGCACTCTAACCATTAACAGCACAAAGGGAAAATGGGATTTGTTTACATTTCAATCACTGATTAAACAATACCGTCTAAGATAACAATCTTACCTGGACCAGGGAAAGGGTGGAGGGTACATAATTCTGTATACTGAATGCAGAAATCAGAAGCCCTTTTGTTTGCATTTTTTATGATGGGAATTAGATAGACAAATAATAACGATAGTGGCAGAAGTGCAGTGAATAGATTCACTTCTGCAAGAAAGAAGCCAGACCACACCCAGCTTCGCTCATGCTAAAAGCACAGATTATTAGGCATATGCAATTCTTGTATGTGTGAAATAAAGTGGATACATGAGCCAATGGAAATATTATAGTTGCATTAGTATATTACACTTACTATAGACCAGTTGTAGCAGGAATATTATCTTTTTTTCCTTTACGTAAGTGTTATATCTTATTACATTTATTCTTTGAAGAATACCTAACTGATTTGACTTTGCTCTTATTTCTGTTTTTCAAAGTTGAAACTTGTCCCCACCAAAATCAGCACATTTTAATTTTGGTTTCAGTGGTATGAGTGTGCAGACCTAACACACTCTGCTTGAAGAATACTGTATTTATCCAGGTTTTGCAGACTAGTAAATACTGTTGA
The DNA here is from genome assembly GCF_021018805.1 of Prinia subflava. Lineage (NCBI taxonomy): Eukaryota > Metazoa > Chordata > Aves > Passeriformes > Cisticolidae > Prinia > Prinia subflava. The sequence continues at coordinate 10,829,136 of NC_086261.1, forward strand.
TCTCCTCTGCATAAAACATGTGGCCAGCTAAAGGGTGCTCATCTTTATTTAGAAATGAGAACGCGTATTGGCTGAACTATTTAAAGGGTAATATATTCAAATATGTAAAAAACGTATTTAGCAGTAACAGAGACTACAAATTTCTTAGTTTCTCATTTTTTTAAATGAAAGCACACATATACTGTAACAGCAGCAATGCCAGCATCTACTGCTGCATACCAAGCTGCTCCTGTTGAATAAACTGATGGAAGGGGGAGACTGAGGGAAAAGGGACTAACAGGGTTAGGTACAGGGAAAATCACACCCTCAGCATCCTTCTGCTCTGCTCACTTGGACATGGATGAGCTTCCACTCCTGGTTCCAGAGGTAATGGCTTACTCTGATCAGCCTGCTAAGCTTCCTCAACAGTGAGCTCACACCTCTAACCCCCCAGGTCTGCACATTTTGCACAGCAAGGATTTGCTTTGCCTGAGAGCAAGGAGGGAGGCATTGTCACAGCAGCTCCACTGGCAGACTGGAGCACTTCTTGCAATCAGATTGGAACAGAAGGCTGGAGGCCATAGAGAATGTGAGCCCAGAACTGTGACTTTTAAAAAATCAGGATGGAGAAAACTAACTAAATGCAAAAAAAATTTTTCTTCTCCAGATTTTCACATAAAAATCCACTCCAAAGATCATTAAAGTAAATAGCTTCAATAATCATTGACTCAGGCAGTCTTTATATCCAGAGCTGAATCACAATCCACTATTAAAAATTTCTGGAGTGGAACCAACCCAAAACCTCTGACCCACTGCTAATAGGCTGCCTGAAAATATTATTCCATCCTACTGCCCCATACAGATCATACAACAGGGAAGCTGTTCACGTGAAAACAAAGCCTCAGAGCAACCTGCTTCTTGCATCCCTTTCTATTGTTTGCTTTAATGTTGGCTTATTTTGTTTGCTTTAATGTTCACGAAAGTTGTAACAAATTATTTGCATCTTAAACTTCTGTTGGCTCCGGAGTGTGGATAGGAGAAATTAGTCACTCTTCCTGTGAGTGATGAAGACAAAATGTGTGACTCACCTCACCTAACTTCAGCCATAGGCATTGGCCTGGTGCATCCAGCTGAAGGGATTTTACAGAAATACAGAGTCCAGGCCTGGGGGAGAGATGGGTGCCCTCAGCACAAATGGCCAAAGTCGCTCCTTTCCCCCTCCTGGAGGCTCCTCCAGGCCAGCCAGCTCAGCTGCCCCTGGGGGCTCCCCAGATTTGTGCCAATCAAAGTGAACCAGCTTAGCTTGAAAAGTTTCATTTGAGAAGGTGTCAGCCTCTTTCTCCTGCAGGTGGAGAAATGCTAGAAAAGCAAAGGTACTACAGGAGACTGAACTATTATAGCTCATATTGAAATATGGCATTGTTCTTGTTAAATTACGTATAAAGCCTCACTGATGAGTTTAATTTCCTTAACATCACTGTGAACTGAAGAAAGCTGTCTTATCTTTGTGGTCAGCATAAATGCTGGCTCTCCTTTTTTTTCCCTCATTTTCCTAATTAGTGTATTTTCACAATCTGTTAATTCCAGCTCATGAATTTCTTATTGTAACTCCACAAAACCAGCAACAGTTGCTTTCTATTGCATTCACTACAAAATGGTGGATGGAGAATTTACTGAAGACCAGAAGGATGTGAAAGAAAAGTAGTTTCTTACCCGTTCCAGCTTGATCTCTTCCCATGCAGGAAATGGAGATCTGGGCACTTTTTGTGGACAGTTTTAATTGCATGTCAAGAACAATGTGGTCAGTATCTGCTATATGCATTTTCCTATGAAAATTTGCATCATCTACTGTTGCAAAAATGTAGGGATTATTTAGACATAATTATCAATCATTAAAAATATTTAGATATCAGTTTCATAAATTAAAATGAATTATGTCTATGTGATTCTACTTTTTTCAATAGCCTTAGTAGCTTTTCAGAGAAAAGACTGCAGGGACACACACGACCGTCAGACTCTAAGCACAAAAATCACAAAATGCCTCCCAATTCAGCTGTGACCAGAAGAATGGGATATTTCTGGGAGATCTTCATCCATGGCCAGATGTTTTCACCCCCATTACTGAGAGCTTTTCTGCTTTCAGATGGCCTCAGCAAATCCCTAGGTCGCCCTCAGACTACTGGAGGATGACTTTAATTTGCATGTTAAAAGATAGGCAGGCTTGCTTTATAGGTTGTTTTTCTGCAGTCCCTCGCAGTTTGTCCCAGAGATAAGACCTTCCCTGCAGATGGCACAGTAGAAGAAATGGGAATTTCTTCTCTGCAACAGCCTCTGTTTGTTCACTACACAATCTTCCAAGTGCTCAGTACTCCTGGCAAGTGTTAATGCAGTAAATAGACACGTACATACACAGGTAAGCATATATATATATATATATGTATGCATAAATTCATGGGGAGTTTTTTCATTCAGTTGCTGATCAGACCTGCAGGGGAGCCTGACCTCAGAACCTTTTCTCTTCAATGAGCAGGAGAATGTCTCAGGGCTATAAACATTCATTGTATAACTGCATAATATTAGCTCAAGTGCCTGCATATTGCAGTAGGAGTTGAACGAGCACCTAAACGTGTCTGCTTTTGGCAGCGAAAGACAGAAAGAGCAATTAAAGAGGTTAGTGTGCAGGACATCAGGCAGAGCAACATCCCCCAGAGAGAGGGTCCCCATAAAAAACAAACCTGGCTAAGGCCAATACTGAGTCAATCACAGCTGAACACAACATTCATCTAACTGGATTCATCTGCTAATAGGACATTTACATTAATTAAACATTTTGAAAAGCATTTGTGAAGTTTGGTTGTTGACACAGTGAAAAAACAGAACCTACTCTGTATGCCTTGTATCTTCCTAAATTAGCAACTAATGAAAACAAATTGTATTTAAAGGATTTTAATATTAATTAAGTTAACGATGACATATTCCAAGTAGTACACTTAGAATCAGTCTGTAATAGCAATCTAACAGATGTTGGCATTTTTATTATTAATTATACATTTCATTATCATACCATGATTGTCAAACAACATTTGACAGCAAAAAATGTATAAATGATTCACACGTTTTATATTGTAAAGATGATACTGTGCTTGATTTTATAATATGCTGGCTTTAATATGCCAGATACAAAATATTCTTTGTTTTAGCAGTCTGGAATACAGACAGCTTCTGCAGAACACCAAAGACTGACTAATCTAATATGGGTTGAAGCTCTCAAAGCAAAACAAAACGAAACAGCTGTCACATTTGAAGGTGAAGCATGTATTTTAAGATTACCTCAAGTAGCAACAGAAGGTAAAAAATATCAATGTATATATTTAACAAGCATCGTTTGCCTCTGTCATTCATATGGTTATGAAACAAATATGTTGAGAACTACTGGTGCTAACAAGTTGCCATTCAATCAAGATAAAATTGGGGAGCAATTTATGCAATACTTGCTGTGTGAGTGCATTTTACTTGGAATTTGTTTAAAATTCACAAAATTTCATCTTTAAAATGAAGCACTGGAGTGATCTTACTGATTTCAAATCCCATTACATGTATCCTCCAGAATGTGATTTCAGCAAAGTCTGCTGTAGGTACAGTAAATATCTCCAAAAGAACACTTGGGAAGGAAGTCTAAATCTCCCCTGCATGTCTGTGCAGACAGATCAGAGCTCTCCAAGTCAAACACCAGCACACTCATCTTTATAATCACCCAGGATTTTTTTTTTTTGCTTACTGTTTTCTAGCTCAGCATAATCTTTGTTTATTGAATAAATGTTAAATACTGAAAATGACGGTTCTCTGAGGGCCAAGCAAGTCTCAAGACACCATTCAATCTAATACAATCAACCAGTAGTAGCATCTGAGATGTTACTGAGTCACAGTCAGCTTGATTTTTTAACAGAAAGGCTCATTTAGTAATTGTTAAACAAGTCATAAACACCCTTGCCAAACTCCATCACTTCAAAAGGCATGATTGGTAAATGAAAATGGATCCAAATTACCCTCTTTGCTTCTGCAGGGCACAAAGAGCTCGGACACAGTAATAATTCTGTCTTCCTGTGTTCCTCATGTACACTCACCATTTCAGAATTAAGTTTTTTCAATGTTCTCTTTTCCTCCTTTGTTCAAGTTTCACAGTTAGGCTATCCTTCCCATTCTGTATTAGCACAGTTCACAAGAAGGCTATTTTAACTTGGTCTTTTAACACTTATCTGCTTAAAGTGCACATAATATATGTCTGAAATGTAGCCATTATCCAGAGCTCTGATTGTAGCAGATTACTCTTAGCTGACTCACAGAAAATTGTTTAACCCTAAAAACCTGGGGTTTAGTCACAGAAGTGTTTTTTAAATTTTATCATATTAAAATGTATCAGACTGATAGAATAAACTTAATTTATTTTCAATAACCAAGGGACATTGTCTCATTGAAAATATTGGATTTTTAAGGGCATGGCAACAACACTGAGGTTGCTCCTCAGCAAGTGGCCACTAAACCTGCCAGAAGTACTGAGGCTGCATCAGCTGGTCATCTGTGTTACCACCCTTTTCAATTATTACTGTGCACAGATGTTAAATACTGAATTTCTGTTTCTCATTCCTATGAATGTGCTCTCTTCATGTCTCTTGCATAGACAATGGAAAGTGGACAGTCTTTTCCACTATTTTTCATGCAATAGAATGATACTGAACCACTGGGCTCCCAAGTGCCCCAAGGCAATATGATTTGTGGCCCCCACTCTTTTAGCAGAAGATTTGCTGAAGGCTGAGGATAAGGAGAAAAGAATATTTACACTGACAATTTCTAAGTTGTACCATTGCCTGAATGTTCTGCTTTTGGAGGATTACTCCTAGAGGATCTATTTAGGGTTTGTTCTGCTTTGGTCTTTTTATGTTTTATTTACCCTGTGCCTGTTTATTGTTTGCAGAATACACAGAGCATGGAATCTCCAAGGGTTATTTTCCATTGCTGCCCTCTGCTGCATCCCCAGCAATCTGTTCTCCAGCACGTGCAGAAGCTGGGCATGACTCAAGGGCATAAAGAGAAATGTCTCAGCAGTTGGTGGTCACAGTTTTCTCAGGCCATGAGGCCCTGTAACAATCCTCTTGGAAACATCCCAGGCCATTTCCTGTTTCTGTGTTTTCTGTGTGGGTATCCCTGTTCTTTCCAGACTCTGGTGTGACACACAGCACCACCCCTCAGCCTGGCCCACTGGCAGCACACATCCACTGATGAGATGTTCTCACCTAATTGCCCACAAGTAGTGCTGAAGTTCAGTGTGGAGCATATCAAGATCTCCTTTCATTTCTCTTGACTTTCCATCATGAGGAGCACTGAGAACCTCTTAACATAAGCAGTAACAAGGTTTCTTCTTGAATTACTGAGCCTCAGCTGTACCAGGACCTGGCAGATTTCCAGCATAACCTATAAACCGGCTGAAGCTGAGTAAACAAATTATAGTGAATTTATAGTGCACAAATTTAGCCTGTTCATTCTGTTTGTGATCTGTCAGTGAATATTTTACAGCTTGTTTTGCTTCATTCAGAATCTTTTGGCAAGTAATTCTGTACTTGTATGTGGTGAGTTTTTAGCAAGTCTTTGGGATATTCGTCTCAAGGTGTTGACAAATTTTCATGAAGGCTTTCATCCCTTTCTTTTGACTAGGTGTCAGTTGGTATTAAGCTTGCTCATATTCAGCATTACACAGTAGTTTCTGCTTGCCTTTTTTGTGGGTAATGAGAAATTTTTCCTTAAAACATCATGAAGACCCAAACATACATTACAAAAGGAGACGTCAAAGGGGAAAAAAAAAGCCCAACAAAACCAGTGGCCATTGCACTAAGATTTAACTGCGAATTTGAGTCAGAAGCAAGAAATCAGGCTTGTAGCCTGGTTCCTAGAGTGAGGTTTAGCCTGTTGTGAATCCTATTTGACTAAACCTTAACAGAGGAAAGTGCTTAGATGTTCAATGTAACTCTGAGTATAGTAGAAAAAACCCTCTTATTTTTTCCTTTCCAAGCTAAAATAATATTCTCTACTGCGTAAACCTAAATCCCACTGACAGAAGGTAGGACTGACAATCCTGTTGACAAAAGGTCGTGCTGAGTGAGTATATTTCAGTGCAAAAGTTACATTCCCTAAGGACAGAGGTGGCTATGCTGCACAAGGCAGGGTGCTGCCAGTCCCCAGCGAGCACAACAAACCCAGAACCAGAATCCACCATCAACTCTTTTTCATGCTGGAGCTGTTGGAAAACAGACCTAATGCAAGAACTACTTCAGCTCTTCCCAGGCTCCTTTCTCATACTCTCCCTTCGCAGAAGCTAAAATATGAACACTTAAAAAGTTCATAATAGAGAAACAACTAAAACCACACAGCTTGCTGTCTGCTCATTTTATTAATATTAATACCCTAAGTGCATCCTTCCAAATAGGCACAGACCCTTAAATATTCCTGGATTGCTACTGTATCCTTTATGTCAAGAGACTCTCATTGGTCAAAATGATGACCCCAAGTTTCTCAATTTTACCAGTGAATCAGGGAATAATCTACTCTCTGCTCTGCTCCATCTGAATTCTTAAACAACAAGCTAGATAAAATACAGCTGGGTGCAGAATCACAGAATACACTGAGTTGGAAGGGAACCATCAGGATCACTGAATCCAACTCCTGCCCCTATGCAGGACAGCCCCAGAAGTCACATCATGTGCCTGAGAGTGTTGTCTAAGTGCTTTTTAAACTTTCTCAGGCTTGGTGCTGTGACTTCCCAGGGAGGCTGTTCCAGTGCTCAGCCACCCCCTGGGTGAAAGAACTTTTCCTGCTCTAACCTAAAGCTCCCCTGACTCAGGTGCATGTTGTTTCCTCGAGTCCTTCTCTGGTCACCAGAGAGAAGAGATTGGTACCTGCCCTTCCCCTTCCCCTTGTGAGGGTGTTCATCTCAAAGCCTGCACATCTCTTAAGCTGCATTTACATGTCACTTCAGGTCTATTTCAAAGACAAACACAATACTTTAATTATGCAGGCTTTGTGATGGTCCCTTATACAGGATAAATCTATCTTAGATAATTTGCTCTATCTTGAGCAAACTGATTTATGTGAATATCTGTGGAAAGAAAGGAGACGCTGGAACATTTTCAAAGAAAAGTCCTTTTAAAGAAAGCTGATGCAGGCTAATGGAAGAATTAAAAGCAATTATCCAAATGTTTCTGTATTTGCTCAGCTGTAAACTTAGCAGAAAGATTGGTGTAAAACTCAAGTAAAGCTTTAGAAATGTTTTAATGACATATAAACCATGAAATTTTCAAATGATCACAATCCAGATGGTGCAATGCTTTGGAACATGGTGGTAGTAGTTCTTCACAAGACACTGCCATCCATCCTGGCTCTGTACCATCTGCATTCAGAAAACTCAACCAGACCTCTTATCCCGACTCCTTAACCTGCTGCCAGCCATCCATGCCTACAGCAAGTTGTATAAATCTATTAAATGCCTCTTTTGCTTCCTAAAAAAATTCTGTAAATACTATTATGCCTACAATGGATTAACAGGAAAAAGTCACACTCTCCATGTCTGAGATGGCTGGGAATTCTAGAGGATCATGAGTTATAGCTAAACTTGATTAAACCTCTCATTAAGCTCGTGACAACCTTGGGTCCAGTTCTTGCTCCAGATACATATAATTAAATGGTTTCATACATTTCTCTCTCTCTCACACATATGCAACTGGCAGAATCAGCTGATTGCTGTTTGGAGGCCTGGGAACTGTACATTTGCTGCTGATATACATTTCAGAGCTGGAGGACAGAGACTAAATGAACTGATTAGCTTTTTAGATGTGCCTTGGAAATGGACTCTGACCTGAATTCCCTTTTTGCTTGAGATTAGTTTACTTACCTCCCTAGCCTACCATGAACAATGAGCAAATACAGTATTTCTAACATCCTTCCCTCTAAAGGCAGATTTACAGGAAAAGCTCAATTTTAAACAGAAAAGAAGTACTTCAACAATAATGAAAAAATATTATTTGAGTAAGAATTGAAAGAAATTGATACTATCCACAAGACTTTTTAAAGCTGGAAACTAAATTCACAGACTGAATATTTTCTTAAAATTTAAAGAGTCCTTTTGCTGTGCTAACATTTTTCCTTCAGTGCTGTTGCAACCACTCTCCCATTCCTTATCTGACTGATATGGTAATAACAGGTCCTAGGGCCATATGTTCAAATACATTAGAATTCATGGTGGCTTTGTTCTAGTTTCTCAGTTCTTATTAAGACTGACAATCTTCAAGGGAAATGGGCTTTACTAGCACAGATTCCTTAGCACTGAACATACAAACACAGTGCACAGGTGTTTGTGCACGGGCTGTAGGCCTGCTCCTGTCCACACCTACTCCTGGTCATACTGGGAACAGTTGCCTTGCTTTCAAAGGAATCCCCTGGCAATGAAATTTACTGGCACGAGAAAGAATTTCCAGGATAAAGGCCTAGATATGTGTAGATATGAGGGAGAGCAAAACTTTGTGGGGAGATAAGAGGATCAGAGTCTCAGAGCAAGCTGGCACACGCATTCTGAGAGCAACAGATCCTAACCTGGCCTGATCCTGCCTGGCTGCAGACAAAATATTCCAGGGACTGCCCTTGGTCACAGCCCTGTGGGCAGCCTGGGGCAGACCTTACCACCTAAAGATGTGCCTTTGCAGAGTGATAGCAAGAACAGATCTTAGCAGTACCTGCATGTTAAGTAGAGGGGGGTTGAAAATATTTTCAGGGTACATAAAATTTACAGATACACAGTTTCAGAGGGAATGAAACTACTCAGAAAGTCAGATCATGCTGTAAAACAGTTTGGCCAAAAGAGTAAATCCAGAGAAGTATAAATGTTATTCATTGACATTTTCTAGGTGAAATATTTTGACTTTTTGTTCCAAAATAACATTGCATTTTGAAACTGACAGACCCATTTGGTTTTTGGGATGAAAAAACCGTAAACAACTCTCTTAGAAAATCAAGTTCTTTCTCCTAGGTCAGGCAAAATGTTTTGCGTCAGCTGAGACTGACATTTAAATATATTCTTTCCAGACTAGACTCAAGCAGAAAAATCCAGCTCTAATTTTGACACATCCTGGTAAATGTATAAAACTGAACAATTGTTTCCAAATATGTACATTATTGTGGAAAGCAGCAGTTGTTGCTTCAGCTTTCAAGCAAAGATGTAGTTATTGAATTGGGTTACTTAAAAAGCACCCACCATTGAGTTTCATTAAAAGCTCTTTCCAATTAACAAAACAGATGTGTTTAGGATAACAAAAAACCAACCACAGACTTCCTTAGAGCTTGTCTAGTCATAAATATGCCATTAGACCTGCAAAGATTTTCACCTCTCCTCACATAAGACATTCCAAAGTTCTTCTGTCCAGCCTTTGGGACTCAGGATCCCATTTTATGAAGTTAAACTACTTTAGTCTGTGACCTTTAAGATTAACTGTTTGGGGATTTTCTTCTCACACATATTTTTATTCTGTTATCCAATTCAAGCAATTGTTTTAGAGCAACTCTGCTTGTGAAATGCACTTTGTAGAGCTTGGAAAAAGAAATTACTGCTAAGGAAGGCTTCTTATTTATACACCAAGGCTGTGTATTACATTTGCATAATATGATATCAGAAGAAATAAATGGCACCAGAAATAAGTGTATGGAGGGAAGTGCTAATGAGCTGTGCAGAACAGGGAAAGATGGTATTTTTTTACTGAGGATATGGATCTACATTTTGGGGGGAAGGAAAGTCGTAGAATTTTTCTTAAATGAAAACCTAAACAATGAGATACTGGACCACATTTGCCCTCTTACTTCCAGAATTTGTTAAGATGTTTACAGATCTCATTCTGAATATCAATAAAACATGCATACAGCCAGAAAACCTGCACAGTGGAGCATGGTATTGCAGAGGCAGTTTAATGTGGTAGCTGTGCTCCACTAACGTTATGTAGGACAGTGAATGTACCTGAAAACGTCCAAGATGCAGGTGCATTTGTAAACACTCAAGCACAAGATAAATGTGTCACTTAACACGGTTAGCCCAGTTAAAAGAAAGAGAATCTAAAGCACAGGAAATAAAGCCAGCTAGAATTGTCCTGTGCTCAGGACCTCTAGGAGATGGTGGTTAAAGTATGACACTAGCACAGGCTCAGCTCTGCGTTGTCACATCCTCCACATGTGATTTTTTTGACCCCATCTGTCACTGTGCTGTGTAGATATTTTTGAAAGGGAGCAAGTTCATGCAGCTGTTTTTTCCTCTTTGGAAGAGGGTGTTCTCTCCTGGTAAGCATGCCTCCATTTCTGCTGAAGTCAATGGGAGTTCTACTGTTGATATCCATAGAAGCAGAACTAGCTCTTAGCAGCTGCCAACCTTCTCCTCCAGCAAAATTAATCAGTGTTCCCCAAAGGCTTCAAGACCCTCTGATTGATGCTGCAGCAAAAGGTTGAACAGGGCAAGGAAAGGCTGCACAGTTTACAGCAATCACACCTCTAAGGTGTCCTTATTACAAGTCTTCCATATACAAATGTAGAAAACCAAAAAGACTTGAATGGATGTTAAAAGACCTCTTTATTAAACCTGGCTGCTCATTGTGCTGCTCACTGAAAAGCTAGGAAATATTTCTTAAAAAACAGCTACCACCACAACACTGATTCACTGCAAGGTTTTTCTTGGACAAACACATTCACTGAAGAAACAAAACAAAACCAAAGCCCAAACCAACAAGCTGCTCTCTCAATTTACAGCCCTTTTACAATACCTTGTATTATTGATGGGACATGGCTTCACAAATCTTTTTTTTATATATATTTTTTTGACATTACACAGAGATGACTGCATAGTGCATAGCCAGTCACTGTATCTGGTGGATAATTTTATATCCTGCTCAGATGCTGGAGTATATATGGTCCCATGGTGAGTACATCCAATAGACTTTTTCTTCAATGGGGCTATAAATACAAGTAAAGGCAAAGTACTGCACATAAGGTGCCTATATATTGCTTTAGTGAGGAGTGAAAGTTGCGGGGGATTTTGCTTGTGTGGATTCGTTGTGTCTTACAGTATACTGAATAAATTGATATTTTTGCTCATGGAAAGGTAAATTTCTCCACAGCCAATGTGTTCCAAAAACATTTTTTTCTGAGGCATTCTCTAAGGCAACCATCTACCTACAGTATTTTTTGTCTTGCTATCACTATGGTCAGGGATGCAGTTAAGACAAGTTTTGGATCTGCCGGTTTCTTCTGGTGACATTTTGGAAAGAACTTTCCTGGTATGTGTTATGCCTGAGGGTGAACTGATTTGTAACTTTATGGCTTCAGAGTTTACAGTTGTCATTCTCATTGCTAACACTGGTAAAACGCCCATTCTGCATATCTTAGAGTGGTGGCAGGTTTAGTAAGATCTAGATATAACTGTGTGAGGAAAAGATTAAATTGTTCAAAACCTCTCTCAAGACGTAGTTTTGGAAGCAAAGAAAAATTCTCTAAAGAGAAAACCTTCTCAAACCCTGTGTTTTTTCCTAAAAAGCCACAGAAACATGACACTGCAGCCTTTAGCCTGCCATAGCAATAGTTTGGAGTCTTCTGAAAGAAGCAAGTATCAAATATTTTTGCTCACTTGCATCTTCATGACTTGTTTTTACATGAAGTCAGGCAGCCCAAGTACATTATATTCTAACAGTCCAAGTTGGGATTGGAAAAGTGCCTGATATAAAGAATGCAAAATTCTCTGTTAGGAAAAATTTAGACTAAACCCACTGAAGAGTGCTTTATTCCTCGAGTGATCCCAGTAAACTCACTATGGGCCCCTGTGATGGAACTGTTATCCAGTTACACAAAACTTGTCATCCTAAATCTGGAGCTTAACAGCCAGCAAGGTGGCAAGGCAACAGTTTGTACTACAGTGGAATCTGTACTAGGAGCTGCCTATATGGAAGATTTCAGCTGCCTTTGAGTTACAGCACATAAAGGAAACAACTGTACTACAGTATAGTGGGGGAAGTTGTACTCTTGTTATTAAACCTCTGAAAAATATTAATTTCCTTTTGAAGAGGCATCTGAGTATTTCCTTTCCTGGTCAAAACTGAGAAGCCTTCTGGGTTTTATTTTCCACTAAGCTTAATACTTACACTTGCACTTAGGACTCTGACTTACAGACTGAGATTTGTCTTCCTCTTTAAACAATTTAGACTGTGTTGTAGTGATGAGTACTTAATATCAACTTTAAGAAATCAGTTTGCAAAGAGCGAAAAGAGAGAGGTGATATCTGCAGTGCAGCTGCACTGGGGAAGCTCTTGCCTGCAAGGGACAGCAGGCTGCAGGTCTGCCAGGCTCTGGGCTCCCTGCACACCCTGCAGAGGTGCCCTCTGGCAGGCAGTGCCTCCCCCTCTGCCCTGCTCTGCCCCTGTGGGACACGGCACACCCCTGAGCTGTACAGCAGGATGCAGCCCTGCCCCTTTCACATCCAGCTCATTTATCTAAGGGGTCGCCTTGCATTTTCATTGTTTGCCTTTCAAGGTGAGAGTCTGCAATCGTGAGAATGAAGTGAAATGGGATTGTGCTTTCTGTTTTCTAATCTATAATCCACAATATTTTTTATCTATGTTTTCAAGCACCTGTTTTTCGATAGTCAGAAATTCTCAAAACCCACAAAATCCCCTCTTAAACAGCAATCTGGGTTTAGGCAGAAAGCTCTGTCAACTCTGGCTCAGCAGTTCGTTATCCTGGTTAACTGGATCAATGGTGACAGCTGTAATTACTAGAGATGAGATTGCATGCACTGTAATTACACCTCAATCTTCAGTGTGAGATGGACTGTAGGACACACACTGCAGATTCTCCCAATTACAAACAGGTTATGGAGACTATGGTACTTCTATGCTAATCATGTTTGTTATTATACAGAGTAAAAAAAAAATGGCACCAGCTAAAAGAATTGTTAATCTGAAGCAGTTTTGCTAATTCAAAGGCATTTATCCACAAAGATTTACCACTACGTGGGTTTTCAAGATAACTACACTATAGAAACACAGAAGGGTTTTTTTTAACCTAAATATTTACTAACTATACAGCAAATTACATCTGCCAGTACTTGCTCCAATATTCATGTGCAGAACATTAATAACGTATCAGTGTTTACTACAAAAAAGTTCTCCTTTCAAAACCATGCATAAAATGTAGGAACAATTCATTAATTTTTTTAAAAAATCCAATATAATATGGAAACACATGCTGTGCCTGTAAAAACTTGTTCAAAGAGCAAGGACTAAGAACAAGGAAATTTTATGCATTTGACCTTTGATTTAGGTTTGAAGACATCAACAATGAATGTAACTTAAGGAAAAAAGTGTGTCTGAAGCTAAGTGGATACTGAAACTCTTATTTTCAAAGCCAGTGAAACTATTAGAGACAATATTTTATTCTGCTTCACTGAATACTCAGCCTTCTCTGTTTGTGGACTCTTGTTTTTGCTTTCCTTGAGGAAGGATTATATATTTCTTTAATTAGCTTTAAAAATGTTTTCGCTGATTTCAAACCACATCTACATACATGTATTAACAACTTCTGTTTCCCAGGAAGGCCGCTTTACTTTGTTTTTATGCAGCTCTTATTCTAATCTTGTTTATTTTTCAGTGCATAGAAACATCTATGATTCATGTTTGGGGGAGAGGGGACTGAGGGGAATGAACTAATATATCTTTTTCTCTTCTTTACTTTTTTTTTTTCAACTCCTGAAGCTCAACTATGTCTGATATATTAAAGACCACGTAGGTTTAATGAAATCCATTTATGATTTTATGAGTAAAATCTGTCCCTCAGCACCACTTAATCTCACACATAGGCCACCACAGCAGAACTGAAGTGGCTGGTTGGTGGGGGAGAGGTCTTGCTGCTGCTCTGTGCAGAGGGTGAACTGGAGTTCCCAGCACTGAAATCCAGTTTCCCATCACACTCTCCTCTGCAAGTGCCAAGCAATGGCACTGCAGGGAGAGCACCACCTGTCTGCACTGCATGAGCTCCCCGTGTGATGCTGCAGTGGGAGGGAGGGTGGTCTGTGCAGGGGCTGCTCCTCCCTGCCCGGGATCACAGGAGGGCTCCAGGTGCCCAGCAGGGCTGTCCCCAGGGACAGGTGCCAGCCCCACGGCTGGCGGTGAGAGCCGAGCTGCATCACACACACTCGGACCAGAGCGCTGCCTCGGGGGCTGCAGAAAATGCACAGACTGGCCCCAGATTTCAGGGGACGTTATCTGTGACTGTTTCACAAGTCAGAATTTTCCAAATAATGTGGCAAATCGGGAGCGGAAAAGGGAGAGGTAAGTTTTATAGTTCTGCTCAAACCTAGTTTGGATCTACTTAAACCATCACAATCCTCAGCAGCATTTTACTGTTACAAATAGATATTAAAAGTAAAAGTTTGGATATCATATATTCTAGATAAAAGTTATTTCTAATCATGATCATTTTCTTTCACTCTCATTTTTTGACTTGCAATTACCTTTTTAACAGTTTGACTGAATCTACAAAACACTGTGGAAGATTTTTGAATTAAACCTACATTATCTTATCAGGCACTGTTACTGAGCCTTATAAGATACAAACTACTGGGGATATTTAATTTATTTATGCTATGATTTCCCGAATGATACAAATATGTTAATTCACTGCTGTCTGTTTTGAAAAGTTCGTTACTTCAAAATGAGTCTACAAAATTCGGATTAAAAGAAAATGCTCTGAGCTTATATTCAACCTTAGGCTTGTGACTCCATTGAAATAAATGGCTCTTCTTGTGTTTTCAAAGGTAAGCATGTGCTTAGTGCTTTGTGGAGTTGGGGCCTCAGACATTTCCAGAGATTTTAATATCACGTTTGCAAACCAGATGGCAGTGCCTTAGTTTAGTAACAATGGAGCAAACTGTCCTTCGTTTATACTTTAATCTCAGAAAATGAGATCAAGACATTTTCAGCAACTAGTTGATTGATACTATGTGAAAGCTGAACAACCTTGTTAATTAGGCAGTCCTGCTGGAGTGTCTGAAGTGCACGGTGAACCATAATTAAAATATAGCATTACAGTGATCTGTGGAGCAACCTGCTCTAACCCTCCCCAAGAGCTGCTTTCCTGAAGGTGCACTGCAGCATTAGAGAGGCAGACAAAAGAGCGCTGCCATGTGATCCAGCTAGAGGTTAGCAGCTTTCAGTTTTATAAAGGATTAATCAGACTGGAAAACTAAAGACAAAAACTGGCTTTCTCCAGCTAAAGATCTGAGTATTCAGGCGCTACATTCCATTTTATTTGTTTGGATTCCCCGGGTCACAAACAGAAACAAATAGGGTAACTTTGTGGACCCCAGAAGGCTCCCGCTAATGCCCTGGGAAGAGATCCTTTCTGGCACAGCAGAAAGGCTTGGATGGCTGAGGAAACTTTCTCATCTGCACTAGCCCGAGGCAATGAATATTCAAGAGGTGCTTACCTTACCCGGCGGAAAGAAATCTTCAGGGAAATTGGAAGCGGGAAAGGAGAGGCAAGAGGGTCAAGTTCATATAATCACTTGTCTCGTAAACAGTGAATTTGTTGAGACTGTCCTGAAATAGTTTCATTTGGCTACAGCCAGAGCTGCAACGGGAAACTTCAGCAAACCAACTTTATCTTTAGATAAGTTTTCCACAGCTACTTAGTAACTTGCTTGGTCTGCAGATCACATTCTGTATTTTCAACTCGCTCAGCAGCTTAGAACAAAACTCACAGATGGATGCACTATTTTGATGCAATTAACGGTATATTTAGATATACTTGTATTACACTTCTGGAGTCCGTATACAAATGTTTAGTTTAAAATAACACTGAAACAATTGATATCTCCATAGTTTTAATTACTGTCAAAATTTGTATCCACTTTCTGAGATCTGGAGGCTGATTTTGGCTTGGATATTTGTTTTGTCTTAATTCAAAGACGCTTTGTGCATTTGAAAATATCCTTTCCAGAGATGGCAAAACATGATGCCAAAAACCCCTTCTCAGTCAAAACTCTGAATACTAGAGAAACTATAAAGTGTTAAAATAGCTGGGACTATGTAGAATAAACCTCTTATATATTTAACTGAAAATCTTTCTCTACAGCAATATCAGTCTCCTGTAGGTAATATTGTTTCTAAGTCATCACACACCAGCATTCAAAACACAGTCCATTTCAAAAACTGCAAAAGGAAAACAATGGAAGCATGTTAAAACCCTATTATTTATTTAAAAGTGGTAAAGAATGTGTCTTAAGTTATACAAAATTACCATATTTTTATTGGTTTTAAGCTCTGGGAGGAAATGTGTATGCAATTATAGTATGTCTTCTACATCTGTCTGCTGAGTTTATAGTAAGTATAAATTGTGGTTAATCATGTACAGTCTTGTATTTGCTCATAACCACAACAGTGATATGTATTCATGGAGCAGCCTGCTGTTTGTTATTGGATTTTTCCTAATTCATATAGTATTTTATTTTTTGCTACTGACAACATAAAGCTTTCAGTCTTGCATGTATTAAATAAAATCACATTATTAAAGTGACCAGAGTTCCCAAACCTGGCTGATTATCATAATGTCCATACAGATCAATGTATTTGCACAGTTTTGGAGTGGGGAGTCTGTGTGTTTGTGTGTTACACAAGTAGTAATGAATATTAGGCATGCCTCCTAATGAAATAGCCCCAAATAGGAAAGATATTCTTATTTATAGGTTGACACTTGTGGGTTTTTCTCTCAATTTCCAAGTCTATTTCTCTCAATTTCCAAGTCTAGATTTTTAGAATTAACCTTTCACTCTGTGAGGAAAATTCCCTTAGGCACTATCTGTTCTGAGGCTGACTCACCTTTGAGGTTAATTTTTTTCCCTGTGCCTTTTGAAGATCTTTGATAGTTTTAGTGAACAGTTGAAAAGCCTTTTTAAAAATAAAAAACTGAAGGGCAAAATTTAAAATTCTCTGCTCATAAAATTGTTTCTTTACATTTTGCCTTTTCAGTACTAAAACGTCACAGCCATGGTGACCACGTGAAGAGCCAGTCCACCCACCAGGTGAGAGCTCCTCTGGCTCATGGGTGGGTAGTGGAAGGACATGGCTACCTCTCCATGAGCTGTGGGATGAGGAGGTCCTGGCTTTCATTATTCATTGCCTGGATATATCCTGGGAGATTGGGACTTGTCACCTGTCACAAAGTGTGGTGCCACTTCACATGTTCTACGACGTCCAGCAGACTTGTGATGTGCCATGTGGTTGTGGCCAATAACAATGGAATCTAAGACTTGATTCACATTTTAATTTTCTTGCTTGGAGTCAGTATATACAGAATAAAAGTATTTGGGGCTCTAGGCCTAAACCCATGACCCTGGAGGGAGATATGAGATCCACTCACTTTCAGAGACACTTTCCAGTGTCTATGGATACACTTGAAATACAAACGCCCTCACTGCACAGAAATACCAGATGCAGAGAAAACAGTTTTCTACTGACTGAGTTTGCACTTCTCCAATTTCTTTTTTTAAAGGATATATTTAGATAAAGAATTAATATTCCAATTGGTTGATTTGCAGGGAGTTCTGCATGGTATTTAGATGCTAATTACTGCACAATTAGAGGGCTAAGGTCAGGCACATCTTCCAGTAATGGAGCACAGAAATTTACACTGTTAAAATACCAAAATTATCCACAAATACAGATATGAGGAGGTTTTTAAAAAGATTACTGCACATGGGTTTCTCCAGTTCAGAGGGCAAACCTTGCCTTTGTTAATTATACTTAAGTCAAAGGGGGCAGGGTTTGACCGCAGTGCCTGCAGAGCAGAGCAGAGCGGGTTACATGCTCCTCACAGAGAGCCACCAGGCACACGTTTGGGGCTTGGCACTTCTGCTCCCTCTCGCTCTCTTCTCTGGCCAAGCACCACATGTGCCCATTCAAAATTTTTCACTAACTGCCACACGAGAGAGCTGCGTGTTTCTTGCTTAGATGTTCAAGGGGAAATTACTGCGTAAATAGAATTAATAGCAAATCTATCATGTCTTACATCCTGCTCTGAAATCTGGATGGAAGAGAAGCATTTCTGCTTTAAGGAATGCTGGCATCAGAATGCAAAGCCATCATAAAGCGTTTGAGATTTGGGTGCACAGGCAGGGCACAATCTGTTTTATTGCCACCACACCGTATGATCAGAACCTTTGCAGAAGCAGGCTACTGGAAATGCGCAGATTTTTATTCTTCAATGTATTACAAAGAGGTAACTCAAGTTCTTTTCTAGTTTCAAACATCTAAAACCTGTCCTACATTAGGAACAGGGTTTTGTTTCCTTCCCACTAACAGGCTAGTCCAAAGGTGCTACTATTTTGCATTCAATCTGCTGAAATTGTATCTGAACAGGAAAATCAATGAAATTATAGAGTAAGAAATACTTTTTTTTTCTTTAGTGCCTGAATGGAAAATAACTAAGAAGAGCTGCAGAAGGGAAGGTGGTCTCACACCCACTGCTTCTCACTGAATCACTTATGGGCACAGGCAGCAGCACCTGGCTCAGGTCAGGTGCCAGGGCTGCTGCCCCAGTTCTGGGAGTGTGTGGGAGAGGAACCAAGGTCTGGGGAATCTTCCTGCAGCCCAAGTGATGAAGGGCCCTTGTCCTCAATAACAGGATTAGCTTCGCTGTGCAAATGAATGGTGTCGTGCTCTATTCAGCTGTGACCAGAGCAACATTCATCAGCAACTGCAAAGCACCTTCTTTGTCCTTCTAGGGAAGGAAACGGTCAGACCAAGTGGAACTTCACCCTGGTAACTAAGGCCATGCACAACTTCGGAAATCAAGGGAAAGTTACACTACTTTTTGTTCTCCAGCGTCCCCTTTTGCAGGGGAATGAGAGCATTTCCATTTCCATAACTCTTATCCAAAAATATAAAGGTATTTTTTCTTTTCTATTAGAAAACCCCCAAAATGTAAAGCTCCCTGTCTGACCAGGTGGGATTTGTGTTTAGTAATGAGACTGGAAAAGGGGCAGCATCAGTAACATGAAAAGACAGCCTAAAGTTTTCCAAAATTCATGACTCCCTGAAAGTTTTGAAAATACATGATCAGCTCATACCTGTGAGCAGAAACATTTCTTTTAATTCACTCCAACTCACCAGGAATCAGCCTGTTTCTATAAATACCATTCTCTTCTGAACAGATACTGGGCAAAACCAATTCAGGAGAATCTTTGAGCACTCATGGAAACAACTAAAAGACACTTAACACCTGTTGATATGTTCACTTAGATCTGATGGCAAAAAGAAATGCTCTTGCTCACTCCAGCAGTGACCCCTTGGTGCCAGCATCACTCGCTGTGATGTTCCCCATTGCCTTTCTCAGGTAAGATGACATCTGAGTCAGTCAGGAAGCCTCAGCCTCTTTAGCTGGATGTCAGTGTCCAGCCAACAATGGGTCAAAGGAAGGACCCAAGAGGACAAGTTACCAGCAGCTCCTGGATGTCACACTCCCCAGGACAGGCAAGCCAAATGAAACAGCAGCAGACACACATCCTCACTCTGCACCTGCCCCTTTCCTGTCTTTCCTGCAGCCTCCTCTCTTTCAGGTCTCCAGTGTCACGCTTCGCTGGGTGCCATCTCCCAACACATGGCCAACATACTCACCCACTGTGGGAGCCAAGGCTTAAAGACAGCTTGTCATATCTGGGCTAACCTCTGTTCCCTGCACCCTTCCCAGTTTTTGGAATCCAGATATCTTCACCTGGGCCTTGCTCCTGCAGGTAGAAGGTGAATTTCCCCACTCTGCCTATGAGCTCTGCCTCAGGAGGTCCCAGTGTCGTGTGGCTCCTGCTCTGCCATTTTTGACCCTTCACTGCCTCAGGTCCATATGAAATTACCAAGGCTGCTTTTTGCATTTTCCTGTAAAACACCACTCAGCTCAGCCTAGCACTCCATGCTGCTGGCTGGCTGCACTCTGGCCAGCTCTGCTCTCGAGGCTTCACACCAATGTTAGCACAATGCTGAGGTACCAGTGCCAGCATCAGAATAAAGCTAATTTCTGTGGGCTTACAGCTCTGTTTGCCCTTTCAGAGTGGAGCTGGGCTGCAGCTGGCCAGGATAGGCCATGCTTGTGACATACCCCAGGCTCACCACTGCTTGTGGAGGAGCTTGAGGAGTTTCATCAAATAGCACAGAACTGCCTGGGCTGGTCCCATCACTCTCACTTGTTTCAGCTTCAAAAAAGAGGAATGGTATCTTGGTTCTGGGGAATGATAGAACTGAAAATCCAGCAAACTTTCAATGCCTGCCAAGAATAAATGTTTCACTAACAGAAATATTTTTCCCTTTTGATCTTTCATAACATGGCTGTTTTGTGGCAGTCAGATGTATGATGAGCTCAGGGCATAAGAGTCCTTTTAAAATCAACACTTATCCACCAAAATTGAGGCTGTTAGGAGTTATATTGGACACAGGAGCCATTTTTAATATGTAGTCCATGACAAACCTGATTTACAGATTAAAATAACAATATTATGGCATTTATAGGATGTATAAATTTAAAGCCGAACTGTACTAGCCATAAAATCTTGGATGCTTTTGTTACAGCTGCAACTAGCAGCAAAATAATACAGCAGCAAAGCTTTGCAATTAATAATCTCCAAGTTTAACACATTAAAAAAATCTGTGTCCCTTTCAGAGTGCATTATCAGGTGACATGAACAGGTGTCATGTCACATCAGGCTCCCTTCAGGCAATAGCTCAGAGCTGACATAAACAGATGCAAAAGACTAACATGAGAACATTTAGTAATATGGATTCAAAGAATGGCCACGTGACGTATTATTCATGTTTAACCACTGTTCTGTATTGTATATTTATCACTACTCCCACTTTCCTTTAGCCTGATGCACAGGAGGAAATGGTCCCTCAGAATTCTCAGTCCTTAAGGGTGTGTGTAATATAACATTTCTACCCTGGTTTGAGCACTCGTCCTGTGCTTGATGGCACTTTGGTAGTCAGCCAAAAAGAAGCCGGTTAAAAATCCCAAGTTCCTAGCACGGCCTGCTCTGCCCTTGGCCTGCAGGCAGATACTCCAGACAGCTTCCCTGTGCTCCAGCAGCCACTCCTGGTCCTCAAGACCAGGGAGGGCTGCACTGCTCTCTGCCTCCCTGCACAAAGGGTCAAGGAAGGCTCTTCACCCCCTGATGGAGAAATGAGAGCTACATCCTTTTGTACTACAAGAAAAGTGACAGTCAACACTACAAATACATAGTTTACAAGACATATTTTAAAATATATGTATTTTTAATGAAATACTTTCTCCAGGCAGACAAACAAGGACATTTTGCTATGCCAGTTCTCTCTCTAGCATGACTGAAGGTTCTCAATTCACTCTCAGTAATGGGAATTACTTGGTCAGTAATTCTCATTCTGGTTTGAGTAAATTCACATCGGAAAACCCAAACACTTGAAAAATGCAAGGGGTCAGCTGAGGGAACAGACCCACGGTGCAGGATCTCAGCCAGGGATAGGTTTTAGTTCCCACTGGCTGCTTCCCTATTTAGAGACCAGTAATAATTCTGTGTGCACTCTGGTCCATGCCAGGTTTGTGAAATTAATGATAAAGCTGGGTGCTGCTGAAAATAAAAATCCCCAGAGGAAATTCTCAGAAAAACATGCAAATTGATTTCAGTTAATTGTGGCTACTGTGATGACTGTATTTTATTTGCAGCATCTTTTGATTGTATATGGTGAGGGATAGCATTAGCACTACACTAATAAGAATTAGCAAGTCAGAGAATACAACAATCTGGCATTTCACACCGAGTAAATAAGATCCTGCTCACCTTGCTCACCTGAGTAGTAACCACTGGCACGTATGCAAAAATCGCCCACTGGTCCTAAACCCTCATCAGCACAGTGCACAGAACACCATCCCCACTTTGCAATTACAGAACCTGAAGCCCAGGTTTAAACATTGCTGAAATAGCAGAGATGAGAATAATTACTATCATGGTCTTACACAATTTCCACCCGAGTCAGAAAAGTGAGAGCTCTGTAGTGAAGTTCCTGCCCCGCAAAAATCAATAGCTAAACTCCCTCCTCGCCCCTGTTCCTATTCACTGAACCATAATAATGACAAGAGAGCTATTTGCATGTTTAAAGAAGCAGAACTGAATGCATATAGACTCCTTATAATTAGCTTCACAGCAGCTGACTGCAAAAACACGTAATTTAGGTTCAAATAATATATACTTTTTAAAAATCCTGAAATGCACCTTGGTCTGTTTTCTGGCTCCGAAGCCATAAAAACCCAGCACGGTGTGACTGAAAAGTGTTCGACGCAAAAAGGTAGAATGCTGGGCTTTGGATGAGCATATTGTGAGTCTGAAAGCTGGATAATCAATTAGCATCCTACTGGAAGCCTGACAGCCTGTCGTGACCCATTAGGAGGTACTCGGTGCTCTCAATAGCTGTGGCTATAGGGACCATTTACACAGATACCAGGTAAGCCCCGGCAAAGCTGACTATGGTAAGGTCAGCTCTTTGTTTTACTTCTAAGTGCTTTTCCAAGATGATTTTCTCTCGGGTGGAATGAACATTGCAGTGCAGCTAAAAATGGCAACACTGTATTTCAGGTAAGTGGGTTGAAAAGTCATTCTCACTGGGAAATGAACTCATGACCTTTTCAACGAAGTAAAAGTTTGCATGTAAGATGCACTAAATATATGGTTGAGTAATAGCTCAAGAGGGCAGTAACAACATAGCCTGCCTAACAGCTCATGCTAATGCAAACATAATGTGCCATGTAAAAAGAGATTAATCAAATTTTCCTGCAGGAAAACTGACAGCCTGTCATGATCCATCAGGAAGTATTCTGTGCTCTCAATATCTGTGGCTACAGGGACCATCTATGAACTGACAAATTTGGGTGATTGGTAATACCACACCAGGACAAAAATAAAGTCAGAGATGGGTGTCACATTTCTGGTCCTTTCTAGCACTTTGCTTATAGATATTTCCCTTTCATTCATGCTCTTCAATGTACGTACACAGGGTGCACACATACACATGCCTTGTGTTAGTTAAACACAGTGAATAACCGTGCAGTTAAAGCAGAAACCTTTCCTAGCTCCCAGAGCCACTGCTTTTGGTTTGTGATCACAGGCTCAGGAGCTCAGTTTTCAGCAAGGATGCACAATTAAAACAGGTAAGGATGTTCAAACCATATCTGATTCCCTTCACAAAAAGCAGAAAAAAATTTGTTCAGATCATAATTTAATGTCAGAGATGAGTAAATATGACTTAACAACAATATCAGCACTCTGATGAGGGCAACCTCAAGTCGCTGGCTCATCTCTTCCATAAATTGGAATCCACTGTGATTAGACTCCACTTGGCATTCTGCTGTGCATTAGTCAGTGAATGCAGAGCTTATCCCAGCTATATTTAATGAGGCAACAGGCGTGCCTTCCCTTGCAAGAAAGAGCTTATCTACATGTCTATAACTGATTTCGTAAGTGAGGCAGCAGATCCTCAGGCCCTGTTTGCTTTCATCTGGATGTTTGAAAACATTGTGTCCTGCAGTGAAAGGTAAAATATTGCTTCATAAAAGGCTGCCACACGTGCTGTGTTTTAGAAAAACCCACAACAACACAAATCTTCACTCCCCTCCTGCCTTCCACAGAACAATAGTTTTAGAGTAATAGTTTCAGACACCTTGGTTCTTTGCTGTGTTTATGATGGTTGTGTTTTATCTCCTTCTGCATATCACATTGTGATTACTTTATTAGGGATTTACTGGATGAAGTAGCTAAGTGAACACTAAAAAATTGAAGCAATAGTTTCACCTAGCTATAGTCTAACATAAAGGATGTTTCAATGAATTAGAATCTCTTGAGCTAATTTATTTAATGGCTCTACATAACTCCAGTCCATCAAAAAATACTGGGAGTCTACCTCATAACCCCCTGCCACTGCAGCTATTTACTCTATTGCAAGGGCAGTGTCAAATGCTGCCAGATCAGAATGAGAGCCCTACATGTTTATTTCTGTAGGATGACAAGGTATAATGGTAAGATGAGTTGGGATCTGAAAGTCAATCTATGAGGCCCATCAAGACTTAATTACCCTTTTTATCCAAAGACTCCACAAATCATATTTTGATTAAAGCCAACATCACCCACTCAATTAGAAATGTTGGCAATGTAGAGGCACTATCATAGTATGTTTATCTGGATTTTTTCCTGCCAGAAACTGTATAAACTTGTCTTAAATGCAACAAAGCATGTATGAGATCACTTAGGGTACAGGCATCTCCAACAGTAGTGCTGTGGCAGCTTAGGTGAGTATTTAGCAGTGGAACAAATTCCTGGCTGAGTTTGGAGCCTCTTCTGGGTTTACATCTTTTGGTATACAGCTATGGGGGTGACTTTGTACCTTAGCTGAGTTGAACCACAGAAAAGAAAAAATGAGGTTAGAAGGGGCCAATGAAGATCATAATCAACTCCAAACTCTTGTTCAAAGCAAGTCCAACTTCAAAGTTGGATCATGTTTCTCAAGGATTTGCCCAGCTGTGTTTTAAAAACCTCCAAACAAGAGATCCTACAGCCTCTCTGGGCAGCCTGCTCCCTGCTCTCAGAGTGACAATTATTTCCTTATGTCCAACTAAAATTTCTCTTGCTGCAACTTGTGTTTACAGCTTCTTGTCTTTTCACTGTGCACTTCTGGTGGGATCTGGCTCCATCTGTTCTGTAGCCCTTTCTTTGGGCAGTGTAACACTGATTCCAGCCCCTCCTCAGCCTTCTCCGGGTTAAACAAACCCAGCTCCCCCACACATTGCAGTTCCAGCCCCTGACTGTCCTGTCCTGGCTCCCCACTGGACCCTGGCTGTCCTCAGGCACCCCAAACCAGCTGCAATGCGCCAGATGCAGTCTCGGAAATGCCAAAGAGAAGGGAAAGATCAGTTCTCTTATCCTCC
This sequence comes from Prinia subflava, assembly GCF_021018805.1. Lineage (NCBI taxonomy): Eukaryota > Metazoa > Chordata > Aves > Passeriformes > Cisticolidae > Prinia > Prinia subflava. The sequence goes on from NC_086261.1 coordinate 10,854,171, forward strand.
TTGCTCTCCAGCCAGACGTCCTGCTCTCCCAGGGCAAGAGCATTACATCACAACCTTGAGCCTACATTAGCAATATTTTTAGGGCAGTTTACATCGATAGTGTGTTGTTTATATGGAAACCAAGAATCTTCTGTAATCATATATATTTCATCCATTACTATCTTACCTTATTATTTTTTCCAGTAAACTCTGACTGTTGTGACATTTTTGCAGGAGTATTTTGTGGGCAGTTCTTTCCCAATTCAAAGCAATGTGATGAGAAGCAGAAGAGATTGCAATATGCTAACATTTTAAATGTGCTTTTGAAGAGGCCTTTGGGCACAGATGTTCCATAAAACTGTATTTATTATTATAATAATCTGCTGAAGAATTCAGCTGTTTTTTCAGGGGTCTGAATATTGAAGACTCCCTAAATCTAATCATTCTGAGTCTGCCCCACTTACTTCACTTTCAACAGTAAAAGAAATACAAATCTGAAAAATCAGTGTATGCCAACGCATTTTAGAGCACCACAGAATAAACACTGACTTACAGTACCAATGCTGATAGAAAGAAGAAATCTTTCAGATGGAATCCCTTCCAACAGCAGGTGATGTCAAAAAAAGCTTCTGAGTAAAAGACTCAAATCCACAACACAGAGGTCCAAGTAGAATTTAATGCCTAACTCATAGAAGTATATTAAGAGTAGATGCCTGTGAGTACCTGGCTTGTCACAGAACCAAAACACATGAAAGACTGGTTCATCAGCTTTCCCTGAGACACTGTGGAGATGCAGTTTTAACTCCATATGACTTTTTGGACAATGGTATTTCCTGATTCTAGTTTGGAGAAGAATAATGGAAACAACAATTTGAACATCAGAAATGTGAAAAAATCCATGACAAAAGTATAAATGTCACAATTGTTTTTCTCAGATGATTTGGCAACTCCTTGCTCAAAAACATCCAGAACTGGATTTCTTACCAAATCTGGGATGCAGTGATTGAAAAAATTTCTTTCAGTCAAGGCAGACATGAGAGATAGCAGAAGAATTAGAAAAAGTTAGCTTAAAGATGTAACTTGAACTTATTCTTATCTGGACCCACGAATATTTTGCCTGACTGTAATTAACCATTCTGATTTCGCCCCCTGGAAAGCTGAAGGGAACCCAGAACCTTCCTTCTTTGCTATGTGAATGCCCCAGTGGGGGCTTCCTTGGGAAGCTTTTCCTTACACGCTCGGCTCATCCCCAGCACTGTGAGGTCTTGGAGCACCTGGCTCCTCCAACAGATGTTTGGCACATGAGGCTGGGGGTTGCCTGCTGCAGATAAGCCTGAAAAACTCAAATCACAAAAAATATTTACTTTTATTATCCTCAACAGGGTTCAAACTGGCATCTATTTAATCATATCACATTTACTATTGTCAGAAACAAGGTGTGAGGAGTCTCCAGAGGAAACTGCTCGTAGCTCTACAAACCTTGTGAGCCTGTTCTCTTTGTACTGTCACGTTCTCAGCCCTTCCTGAAAAATTCTGATTCTCTGTATCCACCCAGTAATGAAAATGTGTTATTCTTACAGATATTAAATTCATATGCTATTGTAATTCCAAAAACATTGGATTCCACTGTGGAAAAGTATTATTTGTTCATCTGTTCATGAACTCTGCAGTCTGTAGGTTCACTGGGGGACTAAAATACTGCAGAAATCCTTTGCCTTTTCCTCATTTTTGCAGAGAAATATCATGGAAAACTTAATTTTTCATGTCACTATTTTATTATTAAATACTTTAATTACTAACAAAGCATGAAGAAATATTTGAGTTATTTACTTGCAGATGATTATGACAGAGGAAGCCACTATTCCAAATGGGAGAGGGTTCATGTCATCTTTTACTAGGATCGAACAACTCCCACACCTTGTGTGTCCTGAATCTTCTGTAGTAAGATTCTCTGTGGGATCACTGGTGCCCCTTCCTCTTGTTTGGTCTGGAGGTGTTTTCCTGTCCTCAGAGTCCCTGTCCCACCAGGCTCTGAGGGGCCTCTGCTGCCTCGGGAGGCTGATCCGTGTCCCAGGCAGGGGAAAACCCTTCAGAGGATTAGTGAGGCTCTGGCATGTCTGTGTCACCACCAGCACTGCTGGGAACAGCACCAACAACCAAGTGTCCCTCACACGTACAGCTGTCCTCGCTGCCATGTGTGCACATTCCCCAGGATATTCATACACTTCAAGGAGGAAAAGGCCAGAAAAATAAATGAAGTTAGTCCAGGCAGAGGTGTTTCTGGCTACAGTATGTATTCTGTGCTAATAAAAGATGCAGAAACCAGCAGTCCCCTCAGCAGAGCACCAGCTGTCTCCACATGCTGCAATAATAAGCTCTGCTCTAAAAACCTGGCCTTCCATATCCTGTGTGTCAAATACAAAATCAGTAATGGTCTACAAACTGCCTACAACTATAGTTGTGCTTCTGAGTTACCACACAATTTATTGATACAGAATAAAACAGTGCTTTTAAGTTCTGTCTGCTAGAGCAGTACCGTACTGGCTCAGATCTCAAGAAACTTTGACTTGACAATATTTTATGCCCTTTAGTGAGAGAAACATGCCAGGCGTGGTTGTGTAGTATAAAATCATGCTTAGCATAAGGTCTGATGCCACAGTAGATTAAGAGTGGGAGAGCTGAAGAAGCAGTAAAAGTGGGTGCAATGAAATGCATCTCTACTTTTTCTGGTACATAAATTTATCATATTTTCCCTAAGCCGTTAATGGACTTGTTTTTCACTAGCCATGGAGCCCATTTGCTTTGGGAACATCAGCAGAGAGAGAAGGCTGCTGCTAAAAGACTTCCAAGGGTGAGTGAGCAATGGTTTCCAAGCGCTCAGCAAAGCAAAATAAACTTTTACCAGAACAGTTAAAGGCACCTCTTCCCCCAAACACCTGCCAAATTTAAGCTTCTTAGCCCAACTGCTCTGGTTTTTGTGTTGTTCATTAACAGTCCTATGCAATTTTTATAATGGGAAAAGTGTCCTTTATGCTTCATCTCATTCTCAAAAAAATAAACTATTTTTTTCTGAAACTTTTTTATAATTAATTTTTAAATGTAACTAAAGAAGAGTCACCAAGGATGGGAAATTTTTGCTTGAAAAACAAGAGATCCAAAAGATATAAACACCTGCTCAAATAGCCCCTGAGTGGAAATGGTCTTGGTCTCAGAAGGTTGGTATTTAAGCTGGCATGTGATTTTAAGCACTTGAGTAATCCCTAAGAAACGAAAAAAAAAAATCAAAAATCATGTGCTGCAAGTTACATGTAAGTACAAAATCTTGCTAGCCTGGGACTGTGGACTGTAAGCATAAGCCAAAACCAAGTAACTTCTATTTTAATGCTGTAAGTTACACACATTCAAGAGCTTGGAGTCGACAGAACTTAATGCTGTTCTCAAATTGCTACAGTATTTCTGAGTGCTGTGGTAATATATTCTGCTGTATACAGTGTGATGTTAATTTTTATGCCTTGCAGTAGAATGTGCAGTGAAGTTGAATTACAATTGCTGTGGGAATCATAACACTGGAAAACATGTCTAAATCTCAGCTTTAAGGCTGTGCTAATGTATCTTTTACATTTAATTTCCTTTAGGAAAGAAAAAGAAAAAAAGGAAAAGGAACAACTGGCTGTTGTTGACTTTGTCAGTAAAAAGAACCAAGATATTCCAGTGTGGTTATCTGGGGATCTCTGTCACAGTCTTCTTGTTCTCTCCCTTGTTTGTTCGTAGCAGATGCTGCAGTTCCAGAGACATCCCGATGGAATGTGCTCTCTGACACCTTCCCAAGGCCTTGTGGGAAAGGGCAACAAGGATGGGATAAATCCTTTAATCTTCACACAAACCCTCAAGGTTATTCTGGATTTACAGTCCAGAAATGATGGGAGGCAAAGTTATATCTCTCAGTAATCAGGGACAACTCGAGGTCCCTCCATGGAAGAATCAGCAGAGATACACTTCGTGCAAGGTGAACAAAGAAGACAGAAAGGCAAACCTGATATTCCCATTGAAAAGAGCCTTTTTCGTTCCTCATATGGTACAGGAATAAGGTGCAATAAAGACTTTTTACAGCCAAAATGTCATTTTGTTGACTACTGACCTCCTGTCTTCTTTGAACTTTGGAAGTGATTTTAACTGACTTTTGGATGCTCTCTTTTAGTTGCCTTTTCTTTTTCTCCTTGACCTACCAAGTGGCCTTGTTAAATCTGTCCTTTCAATGATGCAGCTCCTGTGGTTTTTACATGATGTCTCCTCATGGGAATGTCACCAGTACCATCAAGCAGTTGTGCCTGCATGTACATGAATATGCACAGGTACTGTGCATATTTACTTTCCAAAAAACCATCTGTGAATATCTTACTGCTCCTAAAAATATAGACATGTTTTTAGAACTTGGTATTTTTACCGTGTTTGCCATCTTTCATCTAAGAGTTTCTTCCTTTTCCAAAAATATAAGTTGTTTTGAAAAAAAGTATGAGTATTGAGGGTGGTCTCCCTCATAAAGAGCCACAGGGATTGGGGCCAGCCAGCTCTTCTCAATTATCAGGTCCAGGTGGGAAGAGATCAGGTGGTTCCTACAAAGGCTGAGGGACTGCATGTGGAGTGGGAGGTTTCTGTGAAGTCTGTTTCGGCTGAGGGGAAAAGAAATTACATTTTACTAAGTTTGAAAATAATCTGACCCCTGAAGTTGTGGTGTTCAATGTTTTTGGGCTGGGGGCTTTTAACTGTAGGGTCCTATGTGTGCCTTCAACAAGTCCATTGGACTTGTTTGCATTATTTTACAAAATTACAGAATATGCTGACTTGGAAGGGACCCACAAGGATCATCCTCAGTAAAAAAGTAACGAAACTCCCTTTTCTCCCCAAAAACCCACCTCAAACTAAGCAAAAGCACAAAGCAACCCAACCCCAAAGAACACACCACATACATATTAAAAATTCTGGCTAATGTACACAGAGCCGAAAAATAAGTAAGCAATCATCCAAAATGACTTTTGTGTTACAGATTGCTCTTGAATGAGGCCTAATGGTGGAAGCATCATTGCAAACGGTTTTCCATTGTCAGCATGCATTTATGATAACCATTTTGTCCAATTTCCTGTTCTTTTGCTGCCAGAAAGGGACAGAGTCCCTCTCCCTTACACTAAGGTTTCCTCATGCTGTCTGGGCTGCAGTGCACGTGTGTTCAGTCCCTTCCTGGGGAGCTGAGGAGATGGAATGATGATTGTTAAGCATTAACTATTTTTCCTTTATTTTTTGTGGTGGAGGCAAAAATGTACAAAACTACTGGCCGCATCTGCAGTGCACCAATTAGAGATAGAGAGGACAGGTATTCAGTCTCCATGGATGGTTCAAGGTTAGAGAAAATTACCCACTTTTAGCAGATAACAGAATCCTAACTATCTGCCTTAAACTGGGATTGACTGTGTGCTATCTGAGCTGATAGAAGGGACAATATTTCATCCAAAGACAGGCGTATTTGCCTTCTAGTTTTACCACTATGTAATATTATTTTGTTGACCTTCAGCCACACTGGCACAGGAGTTGATGTAACGTGAAGGGATATGACAGAAGGCAATCAACAACACAACAAGATATGAAAAGTCTAAAGAAGAACATGTCCTCAAGAACAGGACACCGACTATGTAGTCACATACAGAGTTTGAAGTGGTGAACAGCTTCCAGAAGATGTAAGTCAATATATGTCCACTTTATTCACAAAAATGATGGATAATGTAGCAAGCCAGGTTGATTTACCTTAATTTGCAAATCAATTTCCTACACATTTTTTTTCCCCTTAAAAAATCCCACGAATCGTTTTCAGATCAAAGTAGACTGACACACAGGGGAAACTGCCAGCCCCACCTGCACACTGGAAACCTTACAGCTCTGTGGGAGCTGCCCCTGGAGCTGTGCCCCTCCATGCAGCCTGCAGGTGGGACATGCATCCCTGCACACAGAGCTTCACCCCGTGCCTGAGCTCCCAAGACCCAGCACCAGCTGCGCACTGGGTTTGTCCCCTGGGGAGACGTGAGAGAAGCCCAAAGGCAGCACTAGCACCAGCAATGTCAGCAATGTGTTGGTGCTTAAATGACTGCTGTGTGCAAATTTACCTTTGGGAAGCCATGGATGCTGACTGGCACTGGCCTGAGAGTATTTATGGATGAGTTGGAATTGCAACATGTGAACTTCTCTTTATCACTCAAAGAAATGACTGCAATGCAGGCAGATCTGAACAAGAGCCAGCCCGCAGGCTGCCCTCATCCCTCCCACCCAGGCACACAAACCAGCCCACTGCCTTTGGGTTCCCACAGCACTTTGTGGTGACCTCGTGTGCAGAATGTCACGTCTGGCCAGTGACACTGTGCAGGGCAGCAGGGCTGATGTGGCACAGAAGCTCTTGGGAAAGGGCAGCAGGCCAGGCTGTCACACCCCTCCTGGGCCAGGACAGCCAGAGGGAGCGAACTGGTGTCTCCCCAGCACTTTGTCTTTGCCATTCCTAGGCTGGGTCTGCAGCTGAGGCTGTTCTTGCTAGCCTGGCCAGTGTTTTTATTTGAACAAGGGGGCAGGGGAGAGCAGGCTGTTGATAGTCCTCTCCTGCATGGTGCAGGCAAGCTGATCTATGACAATTTTTTTTTGGTCAAAGCTATTGTAGGACACAAAACTACAAGACTTAATACAGGGAGCTCTGTGGGATTTTACACTTGGAAAACAATCTTCAAAATGTCCTCAAATATGAACAGTACCTTTCTGTGGTGATTCTGTATGGGAGCTACACCTACTCTCACCTATCACAGTATTGTAGCAACAAAAGTAATTGCTGCATAGTCTCTTAACCAACAAAGCCCTTAAAGGGCTTGTGAGGATGCAGAAAGAAACAGATTTCAACAGACATGGAAAGTATTTCTTATGTGAGGATTTTAAAGGGAAAGCAGCTTTAATAATGAAGATATTCAGGAAGAAGATCAGGTCTGTTAAAATACTCAGATACCCTTCCATGTCTATACTCAAAGCAGCACTTTGCAGAATACATGAAAAACAAACTCCATTCATTTGTCTCATTTCACACTTGGCTGTTCTTCTGGGGGACCAGGAGAATACAGCTGCAGAGTAAAACAGTTTAAAGCATGAGCTCTTGAAACAGATGTGGGTAATACTTCTCCATTTTAAAATACAGACAGACTATTTCCACAGATGATTTGCAGATGTAACATTTAGCTATTTAAAGACTAGGGGTTTTTTTTCCAACACTTTTGGAAGAGCAGTAGAAAATCATGTTTGTGGCAGGACTTAAACCGAATTCGTAGAGCTGTTCCAGTAGTACTCATAGCACCCATCACATTTTTGCTCTTTGTTTTGGTCAAGGGTTTCCCTTTTTTTGTCTTTGCCTTTTCTGTATCTCACACTTGGTTCTTTTCTGCCTGTGTCCATAGCAGCACCCTCTGGAAGACTGCAACGATGCCGAGACGGATTTGTGCCAGGGAAGGAACAGAATCAGCAAGCAACAGGCAATGCAGGTCATTCTGGGTTTTTCCCCTCCAGCACCCAACCCTCCTAAGAAGCAGAACCTGACTGTTCTTTCAGTCCTGATAATCTGGGTGAAGTGGGGCTCATTCTGCTTTTTGTTTTATCCAATGTCAGTGGGATGCCAGTAAAACCCAGCTAACCAATCAAAGTTTACTGCAACATGTGCTAACAGGTACAGCACTCAATGCCCAGCATTTGAGCTGCCTTCACATGCTTCTAGGAGCATTTAAAAAAGGATGAAAATGCTTGCTATTGTATATGGCAGGGAAGGTGCATTGAAAGCACTTATATTTCTTGCTATTTCTGAGTCTTAGGGAAGACACAATGTGCAGGCAATTGCTGCTTACTAAGAGATTTAATCCCACTTTAAGACTCACAAAGAGACCACCGCGTTGACAAATGTATAGAGAAAAAATACAAAGAAAATATGATGTACTTCTAACTATTTGTGGACTCCACACATTACAACATAAAAATAGTGGAATATTGCTAGGCCAAAGATTTACATAACCTGAGATAATTAGAATAAGATTGTCCATGTGGCAATTGAGTTGAAGATTTTATATATCCACATTGTGATAATTTTGTCTATAAGCAAAAAATGTTTTGGGAAGTGGGTGGGGTAGATGAGCAGTGAATGGATGTTGGTCATTATTGGAAGATGGCAAGCACAGAGGCAAGGACACCAAATCAAAGACAAAAGTAAAACTAATACAAAGGGAATTTGTGAGACATGCCAGAAGCGCTATGCATAAAGAATGTCTTAGTTAGATATAAGTACTAAAACATTTGGGGGTGTGTGGGATTTGAAAAATATCAGGACGAAAGGGATGAAGTGTGCTGTCACCCCAAGGAGTGGAACAGAGCCAAGGAAAGGATCATCTGAGGTGAAACAGCAAGTAAAGCTCACTGACTGTGCCATTTATTTGCTTCACATATTCACTTTTAGTTACAGCCATCCATTCATAGTTGGCACATGTCCAAAGAAAAATTTGTGAATCTCCCAGATTAACAATTAAACCTTTCCTTATTCAATCAATGCAGCATAATATTCCACACACACACACAAAAAAAAAAAAAAACCCAAAAAACACCACCACCATTACCTTCTACATTTAAAAGAAAAAAAAGTCTAAACAAAAACCCAACTCCAACCCTTCAAAAATACCCCAATGCTCAGAAAAAGAAATCTTGCCTATGACATATCCCTTACAGGCCTACTAATTGGATGTTTATCAAATCCCATGAAGTAAATACTCTGAGACAAATGGAGTTTAGTAAAACCATTTCAAATATGGTTTTTTACTACTGCAAAATCTCCTCCGTTTAACCACCTGGGACAATTAGTCCTGAATTTCAAAAATTATCTCAACTGCCTTGAAATGTCATGGAGAGAAAAAACCCCTTGTATCTTGGGTAGCTGGCTCTTGGATTGACGGAGAACATAAAGGGGGACCCAGAGGGGTGGTTGAAGTGAGGACCACATGAAGTGGGGGTGTGATGCTTTCTCTGAAATTCAGTTTAATATACAAAGCAGTGAACACAGGTGGGGGAAAAGCAGTTACACATACAAAGAGTTACGTTTCTTTAAGTATTTATAGATGGAAAATTGGAATCTACAGACACTAAAGCCTAAACCTGATAATCCCACAGTTCAGACTTGGAACACTTTCAAGGTTATCAGAGTTAACCACAAGCCAGTTTATCAACCACAGGCTCAGCTCATTTCTTGCTTAGTCCCAAACCATTATTTTAAAAACTGCCTGTGTTGTGCTGCAAAAGCAACAGCAAGTTTGCTTTCAACTGCTAGAAACTTTGACAGTTCTGCAGGAAATGGGTAGCCCTTTAAAAAAAAAGAATGGTATGAATAAATTTGCAACTAAGCTATGCTATCACAGAAACCAAACCTTTAAAATGATGTGACCAAAGGCTGAAAATAATGACAGAGAAAAAAAATTGTGAAGTTGCTATGGTAACTATTAACAATTCAGACAGGCTGTTGATATGAGATCTTATTAAATATGTCAAACCAAACATTTTATTTATAATTTAAAACTCCAACACTGACACTTTACAGTTAACAGAAATTAAAAAGGAATTCAAAATGTAACTTAATAAAGACTTGAAAGTTACAGCTGAGACAACACTTTCATTCTACCTTGTCACTTCACACATTCTAAAAGACCTTCAAAAGTCCTTTTATGCTAAATTTTTCTATGCTTGGCCATAGCCTGGAGAAAGGCAGAAAAAACCCATTTGCCTTCTTTTGAATTATCTACTTTGGAGGGGGGAGAGATGGGAACATCTTGATTTTTAGCCCTGACTTAATCGCTCTGGTGTTTAAAGATCACATTGTGACTGTGCACTATACACTGCTGCCCTTACTCGCAGTAAGTTACACTTGCTCCATTGTTCTTGCCTCAGTGAATCTAGCTAACTTCACAGAAAAAACAGCAGAAACTTTCCCAGAAATCAAAACTTTTTCAAGCCTCCCGTTCTGCAAAGCACTGATATCTTCACTGGCATTACTCATGTGCTTGAAATTAGGCATGACATTAATTCACAGTGTAGTCTAATTTATTCTGTGGTGTGATTGCAGTCCTTGAAAGAACATTAGCACATTCATGTTGTGTTACAGAAGCCAAGATTCTCCTTTCTTGTGGCCATGTTGGACCCTGGGACTCAGACAGAGTGCTAATGATGCCAGGGCAGTGGGTGTGATCCCTGCATGGGACATTCACTTTAAGAGTTGGACTTGATGATCCTTGTGGATCCCTTCCAACTTAGAATATTCTGAGTGTGAACTGGAAGAACTGTAGGTGCTGGGGCTCCACTGAGGACCTTTTGAAGGATTCCAGATTCCCCACAGCTTGGCTGACAGATACCTCTGAGACCACGGACACTCCACACCCTCAGGTGCCAGCCTTGCAATTCTGACCCATCTTTGGGCAACTTTATGCCCAGAATGACATTTGGATCTTGGCTGTGAGAGCAGAGCTGGGTCCAAAGGGCTGTGGTGACCTACAAGTACCAGCTGCTGTTTGAGCCTGTCTTGTGTCCAACTCACTGTGTTCTGTGAACAGTCAGATGTGCAGTGGTGGCTTCTTTGTGAAGCCCTGGGTCCTGCCATGGTCACCAAAGAGATTTTTTAGGGATAACTGAAAGCTCCAGAAGGTGCAGACATTTCTCTAAAGAGCAGAGTAAGAGTAAGCACAAGTGCAGTTGGTTGAATCAGTGTGTGACCATGCAGGGAGGGGCTGTGGAAAGGCACATTCCCAGGGACGCAGAACCTGCCACCACTGGAGAACTTGAAAATTTCTGCACTTGCCATGAAATGGCACTGATCTAATAATAAAATTACTTTTTACTGTCGAGAAAGCCTGTAACAGTGTGGACCCACAGCTAACTAGTTGGATACGTACCTAAATACCAAGACATATCAGCTGTTTTTACCTTACAATTCAAATAAAGTATCTGTAATGTTACTGGTTTTATCTATGTGAATTGTATTCTTCTGAACAAGATGATTAGTAGAGAGTTTGGATTTCTGTTTAGCGGAATGTGCATTTTTCAAATGTCAAACTGCATTTTGCATGAGCCTTAGAGTGGGCCTTATGTGACAGTGCTTCCGCAGACAAGGCTAGCTTCAGAGATTTCCAACTCCCCCTCTCCTGAACCACCATGCAGTCATGACCTTGGTGCTGTAATTTCTACACCTTCAGAAATTCTACAGATACATCTGCTTGTGGTGTCACCCACTAGCTTGAATTTTAAATTAAAAATGCACTGAAAAATCTCTCATGTGGAAACTCTTCCAACCATCACGACATTTCATCTTTCCTCCCAGAATACAGTACATAAACACTGGGTCCCAAAACCAATATATGTTTTCCTTGATGATCATTTTAAATACAGCCATGAATTCCTTATCCAGTTAAAATTCAGCAATGCCATATTTCTGCAAAGGTTCTGGTTACTGTTTACTGTATACATATGGCTCACACAGCTCTCTATTCATACAATTATTTGCAGGTGCTGTTAAATCTCCAGCAATCAAATAGCCTACATCTACTATTTCTAATTAGCTTATTTAGTAATCATGAAGGAAACACAGGAAACATTTAGTGGTATCCTCTCAGATATCCTTTCAAATGAGGAATGGCACTAGGGGCATGTCCTGATGTGGGTGTTTTTTCAGCCCAGTCAGTATGCATCATTTTAATGTGACTGTGATCATAGCCCCATTGTGCCTGCCAATCCCAATTAACAGAATCAGCCATCCTAGGGCGCAATTTATTGCTGCATGTGCAGCTTGCTGGGACATGGAGCAGCAGCCCTGCAGTCCCCAGGCCTCTGCAGGCAGCCCTGCCTCTGGGAGCAGCGCTCAGCTTTCCTCAGCTGTGAAATCTCTCTGTGCAAGATATGTTCCTGTCACATACTTTTCCTTATGGCAGGCTGAATATTTCCCCTTTTCCATTACTCCAGTATCATCAGCGATATCTAGACAAACAGGAATATATTCAGGGGATAGCCCTGCTGTTGATCTTGAAGTTACCATTCAGCCTTGAAAACCAGGGCAGGTTGGCTTATCACTGAAGACATTTGGTTTGTACCAGTACAATGAGTGGTTATATCTGAAAACAAAATGGCAACAGCCTTTTTTCACTCCAAGCTGACGTGTACAGCACGTTACATTTGTCAGCACACAGCTGAGACACCCATGGGGTATCACATAGGTGCGATGTAATCCGTCTGTGAGGCTCCTCTGTGGCACAGCACCGGCTTTCTTCTGCCAGTGTCAAGCAACCTTAATTCTGGTGAATAGCACAAATAAGTAACTTTTATCGTAAAAGACCCTTTTTGGCAAAAAAGATAGCACTAAGAATTTCAGCAGCAACAACCAAAAGGCTGAACATTGTGCAAAAGATATTTCATATCTTTTTGTATCTCCAGGGACTTTCCCTAGATTCTGTGGCAGACAGAGTGCAAAGCAATTGCTCACAGCTCTTTTGTTCTTTCGTCTCTTCTCACCAATTTTCATTTAAAATTGAACATTTTTGCTGGAGACAAAAGATATATTTTCTGGCTTCATGTCCTAGAATTTCTGTAAATTGTTCTTGCACATGTCTGCAGCTGACATACAAAATATGCAAACTCTTCTCCTGATTTATGCTTTATGCTCCGCATGGAGCCTGTATAATTGTGGGGCGAAAAAGAAAATAGACCAAAAAGTAGTTTTCCTTGAATTTCAGAGAGTAATGTACACTGTTTGAAAAAGATTCCACAGCTTCTTACTGCTACCCTCACTAGAACAGTTCATTTCCACTGTATACCTTGTAAAAAAACCGGAAAGAAACCCCAGAACTTTTTTCAACAGACCTAGTTATGAATCTTAGCATTAGAGAAGGCTTCCTGCTCCTACCACTGCATTTAGTAACAGAGAAAAGTTGGGAATTAAGTTTCGGAAAATCATTAAAGGCCACTTTTCCAAATGGACTTGCAACCAATCTTTAAACTACAAAACTCTGGGCCAAATTATCAAAAGAGCTCACCTCCCATTTGGCACAAGATTAAGGACAGACTTTCAAAGCATTTAACCACTTGAAGTTCTCAGTGTGACACCACTGGCCAGATTTCCAAACTTTCCACTCACTTAAGGACCTAGAAATGAGCTGAGCTCCTTTGAAAACAGTAATTGGTTTTGGACATTTCAAACCTATATTCTATTGAATGCAATCCAGAGACTACACTACTTGAAGTATTCCTAATTACCTGATAAAACACAAATGTTTCCTTCAATTTCCCCATACATAGTTTTTTTGCATTCCTCAGAAAACTTCTGGATCTATAATCAGAAAGTTTCCTTTCTCTTCAGTCAAAAGCTCAGATAAAAGGGCCCTTGCTGTTTTACTGATAACTTGAGTAACTTCCACCCTTTCTCTTCTAGATTCATAACCACCCTAAGATTAGCTCTCTTCACAAACAGTAAATTCCTTAATTCCCTTTTAAGACTTTGAAACAACACTTCTGCTAGGAACCATTTTTATCACTAAAATTACACTCATTAGAAGTTAAAGATACTGAATAAAATAGAGCAATCTCAGATCAAAGTAGTCTGCTCTTAACTACATAAAAACAAATTAGAGCAACTAATGAGAAACAGGCTAAACACATCAAGGACCAAAATTATTAACTTACATTTAGCAATTATTTTGACAACTTACTAAAGCAAGACCGAAAAATACTGACCAGCTCTTTCTAAATGAAAGCTTATTATATTTACATGAAGGAAGAAATGATGGTTTGGCTATTTAGCAAAATCTTCCTTACCAGCAAAGAAAAAGCAGCATTCCTATCAGAAATAAATTGACCATGACAAAACATGACTCTCTAAATTATGTTTTCTGCATATCAGTGTGGTGATACTATTGATTCCATAGTAACAACCTCCAGTGTGATCACATGGAGTATTAATTCATTTAAAATTAGCAAAACTATACTAAGCTTTCTATTTCACCATGATTTATCTGTACTACCTGAGAGATTTTGTAGGTAAGCTTTTTTTATCTGCAAGTTTAATTTTTTTTTCTTTTTTTCCCCGCCTGATATGGCTTCAGTTATTAAAAAGGCAATGGAAGCTGAAGGGAAAGTTTCAAAGTACAGCAATGCAAGACCAGAATGAATTTTAAACAAGAAATGAGGATTGAGACACCTATAATAAGGAAGTCAAGGAATCATGGAATTATTCAGGTTGGAAAAAACCTTTAAGATCATGGAGTCCAACTTTTAACCCAGCATTGTCAAATCCACCACTAAACCATGTCCCCAAGTGCCACATTTACAGGTCTTTTGTACACAGTGGACAGTACATCATCCAAGCCACAAGCAGCCAGTTTCTCCAAAAGAATGTTCATTCTTCATCTTTGGCAGGAGAGATTAGGGTTAGCATGTTAATGCTATATGGAATAAAAAAGGTCTAAAGCCTCCAGACAATTCTATATATACAAAGACAGACCTGCAAGTATATTTAATGAAATCAAGTATAACATTTAAACACATTAGTGAGCCCCACACTTGCTCTACTTTATATTTTTAACAATAGAGTTTGATAGATATGACAGTGCTGAACAAACAATTCAGATACATCACTTGCTGCAGTATGAAGATTATTTGTATTCAGACTCAATTCTGTCTAGGATTTAACACACCCATGGAGCAAACAAAGATATCTTGTGAGTTATCTCATAATATGCAGGAAGAGGGATGGGAATAAGTGTCTGCTGTTGAATGTCCACAGGTTGCCTAGGATGGCTGCCTGTCCTGTGCAGTCTTTATCATTATGTAATACAAAGCTATTTAATCTTGATATGAGAAATAATTTTTTTACAGTGAGAGCAATCATTCATAGAAGCAACGTCCCCAAGACTGGTAGAGTTCCTGTCACTGGAGAATTTTAAGATGTGATTGGACAGGGTGCCAGAAAATCTTATTTAGGTTCCCTTTGCCACAAAAGGTTGGACCCGATGATGTCTCAAGGTCCCCTCCAATGTGAGCTGCTCTGTGGCTCCCAGTGACAATGACAACGTTCTGCAGGTACCACAGTAAGGTGGCACAGAGCAGTGTCCCCACTCATGCTTGTCTTCCTCATCACCCTTCTGAACCCCTGTGCTACCATAACAATGCTCACTGCCCCCTTATACATTTAGATAAATTTAGTGTTTCAAAGATTTTTATTTTTTTTTTTACACTGTAAAAGCTGAAGGTTTAGAGTTACAGAAAAAGCTTAGGTTCTGAAACACAGTTACAGGACAAATTGGAAAAAAAAATTCCAACACCCTAGCCTTTATGTGGCAGTTGGCATGGCAAATTACCATAATCATCTTAGAAATGCTTGCAAACACATCACTGCTTTTCTCCTAGGTGTGCAGAACTACTCTGCGCCTTAAAATACTGGGATGCCGATGAGACCTTTCAAAGAATAACTAGAGCTTCAGAAAATACTTGAAGGCAGACAAGTACAAACAATTACCCTTCAAGTAGAGAGTGGAGTGCATCCTGAACTTAACAGCGAAGTTCAGAACTGAAAAAATCCAGAAGGTATCTCAAAAGGCTGGATGATTTGCCTGATCAGTGAGGTATAGCTCCAGCCTGTGGGCACGTCCTAGTAGATATTCATTTTACAGATCAGCTACCAGCAAGAAGTATTTACCTAAGGCTGATGAAGAGGGTGTGATAGCACAGACAGACACAGCAGAATTAACTGCATGAACTCTTTCACGGAGGTGAAGGTTGTGCTCACTTTTTCCTGCTCCCAGTGCTGGCAGCCTGGAGCAGCACTGTGGGCTCTGTGCAGGCTCTCATGGCCCTGCTCCGTTACTGGTGCCCAGGGGCAGTGGCTCAGGCCACTTTGTAGATTAATGCAGGTGATGCTTTAGAAAAATGCCAGCAGCTCATCATTCTGGCCAGGCTAGGGCTGGTACAGGCACCTTGGACAAGCTTTGGGAGCTCCTTCCCTGCTGCCTGAGCCACTGTGCCCCAAGCACCAGCAATTTCCCACTGGCCAGGACTTCACTCCTGCTGTCTCACAAGCTGCTGCACAGATGAGGACACTGCCACAGTGCTGACGTGGAACCCACACATCCCTTCCTGCAGCCAGCATCTGGGGACATGCTATCTACCTTAAGAGAGCAGATTTCTGGATACATAATTTTGCATTTCTTCTGCTTTGTATTGTATTTTTGGGCCCCTGGCCCAGACTGTGTCTTAAAGAGACCTCAGGCCAAATTCTGTTTTCAGCTACAATGCAGCTGTTCTGAAGGAATTGCTTTGACTTTCACTGCATTGTTCTGGATTAGCACTGTAGCAATAAAGGGTAGAATTTGGATCATTGCATTCTTTCCCTGCAATCCAAAGAAAAAGCAGGATAACAGATTTGCATCACTGTGTATCAGATGAGGAGTTCTGAAAAAACAGAAAACGAGCCCTGACAGATAAAAAAAGAATGTCCAAACCCAGGTAGCTCAATTCAAATGACAAAATCTGCTTCTCTGACTTTTCCTGGTTTCATCTGTCAATAACATTTAACTGTACACATATTTTAAAAAATAACAACCTTAAAGAATGCAAATGTTTTTATGCAATCTCGGGAAACTTTAATCACATTCAACTAAAATGCTCACTCAGTTCTCAGATCTATTTTGAACTCTTATTTTTGTTCTTCTGCAAGATTCATGCAAAAAGCAACTATAGCCTGGGGTTTTGAAGTTGAAAGATTATAATTTGGTCTTCTGGCATGTATCTTTTTCAGTTTTTTAATCTCTATATGCTGTCTTTCAGCTTTAGAGAGAGACCAAATGATGTTCCCTAAAGCATGTATATTCTTTCAACACCATAAAAGAAGTCAGCCATTATAATTTTTGATCTAAAAGTTTTATTCTCTTTATTTACAAATTAATTTGGCTTATTAGTTCAATTGGCCATGTCAGGCTCAAAAAACAAGAATTAATGTAATCTGATTGCTACGGCTATCTATAAACTCATTGTCATACAGTCTGATATCTGAATGTGATACAAATATACTCAGCAAAACCAGACACCTCAAATGGCTTAAGAGATAAAACCCTTTAAATAAGCTTGAGACAGATCTGAATTTATTTAAATGTCTGATTCTAAATGTACTTATGCCTGGTAGTAATGTTTACCATCTGCCTGATTCTGTCTGATGAGGTAATTGTAAATCTATAAATAGCTTAACATATGCTGCACATATTCTGGCCTGAAATATAACAGCCTTTGTGTAAAACAACTGGAAATAATAAGAAGGGATATTTGGGCATTATTCAGAGTAAGTCGAGAAAGAAGTATAAAGTGTTTTCACTTTGTATTATTTGTATCTTCTCCTGCAAAGGCCTGGTAAACCCAAAGCATTGTTTATAGGCCCAGTTCTATGGAGCTGTCAGTATTTTCTGTGATTCATACCCACCAAAACAGGCATTTGAAATGCAGTAAAGCAGTTACAGTCAGAGTACTGTGTACTCTAAACCAACATGAGAACTACATTCGTTTAAGATGAACAAATAATTTTGATTTTCTTTCACTGGTAGAAGATGGAAAAATGATGTACAGGCATGGTGAGCATTAAAGCTCATCTTGAAAGAATTGCTTTACAGCCAGATTAGGGGATTCTTGACATCACTGCACCTACAGCCCTTGTACGAGCAGTCAAAGTGCTGCTTCATAATTACAACTAAGAATACCATTAAAGCCAATTATCTACTGAAAGAATTGTAATTGCTCATGCACACTCACCTAGAATGAAACCACAGGAAAGGAACAATGCACTCTAAAATCACACAGCTTTTGAAACCACTTACTGGCTCAGCTTTTTGTCTACATGGTGGTGAGACCATGAGATGCAACAACAGAAGGCCATGGTTGGGTAACTGGGTAATGCTCTCTTTTGGATTACTTAGAAAAATAATTTCTTAGTTCTTAGAAAAATCATTTAGTTAAGAGGTCATATTTTTTCTTGCATGATTCATGCACTAGAATCAAGGCTGCACTGCAGATTTCAATGAATTAGCCTGGGAAATCTGACATTATCCTACTTATTCAAGCAATCATTTCAGCTGCTTACAATGGAACCCTAGTGCAGGTGGGGGGAAAATGATACACTACCAAATTAGAAATAAAACAGTGAGTCACTCTGCAAACCTCCTTCAAGTGGCATGGTCAGTCTCTATCTTGTCTGTAGTGTTCATACAAAGCTAAAAAAAGGGCCTCAGTATGCATATGGATTCAGCTGCCCACTCCAAACAAAATTCTTAATGTGGAAAGCTAAGAGCAGGGCTATTCTAAGGCTTCTTACTGAACACTGGGCCCATTGAACAGGATGTTGGCTGTTGTGCTGTGAACTGTGTGTCACATGTGTAAAGAGGCAGTTATTGTATTTGTTGCACCATTAACTTGTCCCTGATGTTTATATGGGCTTTTGATTTGATTCACTGAAAAGTTTTGCTCTGTTTGTACTTAATGAGGGTTCTTCCCAAGCATCTGTTTCTTTACCTTCAAAGCCCTCACCTGGCCCAGGATGCTCCCCAGGTTATTCTGGATCAGCAAGAAACTTCTGGAAAGTAGGTGAGAAAAAATGAACCAATTTCCAGCTGTGTGCAACTATGTCCAGCCAGACATCTTCATACCACATGAGCGGCTGGACTTCAATCAGGCAGGGCTGAGGAGCTGAATGGAAGAAGGAATTCTCTGAGAAAGCTCATCTCCCCTAGAACTATCATTATGTTGAGAGTGCTTGCACATCTTATGTAAATCTTTACTCTGCTGTCCAATGCCCTGAGGGTCTGGACACCAGGTAACCTTGGATCAAAAGGTGCCCAGACCTGCCTGTGCCATCACCCAGTCCCTCCCAGCCCTCCCTGGAGCTCACTGTCACTGTGCACACTCACACTGCTGGAATATAGCAGCTCTCACCACCCGAGGCAGCCCCACAGGGGAGCCACCACGCTGAACAGGACAATGAGAACAGCAGCAAGAGGCAGAGAGAGCACTACAGACAAGGAGAAATTAATGACAAATAATCAGCAAAGGGGATTTTAATGGGAGGACAAAGCAAAACATAGAGTGAACGAAAGGAGAACTTCAAAGCACTACTTATTATTTTTTTAAATACTTAAAAGCACTATCACAATAACAATTAGTGCACTTAATTATTTGTTCTGCAATCATAAGACAAGGATATACAGATTAAAAAGTGGCAAATACTTACAAAATGGTTTCAGAAATTCACTAAGGGTATTCCTGGCATCTTCTGTATCTCCAGTTACGTGGAGGTGTGAGCTATGCATTGTCTGCCTTGGCAAGTGGGTGGAGGGTGGTGGGAGGTGAAATAAGGAGGCAGGGTCAGGTGCTCCTTCAGCAGTAAAGGAATGATCCAGTTTATGGATCACAGAACTCATATCAGCTGAGCTCAGATTGTCATTCTGCTTTCAATAAAATAGATTTTATGCAACTTTTTTTTTTCTTGACTTCTGTGCTTCCTGTCCCTCTAAAGTAGTGACATATGCTAGAAAGAAAGTGAGGTCCAACAAAATAAACAGACAGAACATGTAGAAAGCAAAATACCAAACTGTCCTAATTCAGTTGTGTATCCCTACTGGCTTCTGTGATCAACCCATGTCCTCAAGAAAACAAAAAGTACTGATTTCTCACATAGCTGGAGTGTCAGGAGAAACCCACTTCTGAGTCAGATGCTTTACAGAGACATAATTAAAAACCTTTAGATCTTCATGCTATGCTCAGATTGGGTAGTCACCACCCAAGACACAGTCCCAGAGAAGTCATAATAAAATTCAAGCAGTATCTTTCTCCCACTTTCTCACTTTAATCTCTCAGTGAAGTCAAAACTTGATGTGTCAGAGAGTGTCAATGGATGCAACATCCAGGCAGATCTAAAGGATTTTCTGCCACATTGCCCAGCCCTGATCTGATAAAAGCTCCTGGAAGATCCATTCAGTTTAAATCACTGTTGGTCCAGTGAAATCAATGGGATTACCTCAAAACTGGGCCAGAGTAAATAGAACACAAACTCTGGCTAGAAATGCCAGCACTTGTATTGACTCTGTATTCCAAATGAGTAGACCTGATGCACTAGGATGAGGGAAAAGGTACAGGATGGATTTGCAGGGTGCACAGCAATTCCTCAGACCAGTGAAAGCCATGAAAACAAAATACAATATTACTTTATTTTATCATAACTTACCATTGCCTAAATGCCTACACAGCAAAGATTTGCTTGTGTCCTTAGTTTATCTGTCCCTGGGTAATTATTACAATAGCTGTGGTTACTGTGCTGATCTAAGGTACGGGGCAAACATTTTGAAACATTTAGAATTGCTTCATTTATGGCAGAAGGGAAGCCAAAATGACTTCTACCCTTGTTCTCCACTATCAGTGTAATGGTATGTGCTGGAATAGCCTGGGGCCAGGAATATTATATAACTGCTTTTACAGAACAGTGACTTAGTGTTGAAGCCCAAAAGTGGGGGTTGTTTCACCTTGGTGGTTTTTTTTTTTTTTTTTTTTTTTTTTGTTTTTGTTTTTGTTTTTGTTTTTGTTGGTTTTTTTTTGTAATGATATCATGAAATGAAAGGTATTTAAAATAAGACTATAAGGAATGAAAAATATTTGTCACTCTTTATATTTCACATACATTCGCAATTCATCTTTCCTTGCACAGTGACTTCATTTCTCCTTCAATTATCTTTTGAAGCCTTCTTCTCTAACCCTTCTCTGACACAGATAGATTTCACTCCATCTTTAGGGGCAATGTGAGCTTGTAGACAAAAACCAGGGTTTGTAATGCAGAATCCTCAGGACTACCTCCTGAACTTCCTTACTGTAGTAAGAGGCTGCAAGAGTACAAGAATCCATCCTTGAGGGAGGCACAAGAGGAAGCAGAAAGTGTTATGTGCAGTGATGCAAGGAAGCAGAAAAGTGTTACATTTCTGTATCAGCAGCTAAATCAAACCCTACCATGGATCAACTGTCGCCAGTTACAGCACTCTATTCCAGTAACAGAGATAAGGATTTCAAATAACTATTACCAAAAACCAGATTGTTCATAATAACTGGGCCACAATAGATGAAATAAAATCAAGAATTTGTCATTGACTTTAGAAGGAATAATCTGGCACATGTGCTATCTTGCCTTCGCAATACTTTGGGTGGAATTTAATAGAAAATCACAGATTTTCCCCTTGCCATTTACGTGAATCTACCCTGAGAGTTGCTTAAGGTCAAATGAAATTTTTGACTATAATAAATATTGAGAGGATCATTACATTTAATTAACTTCTAAAGTACTTCAGTCAGGCCTCTAACTGAACAACACTTTCCTTTTGACGAAATATGGTAAATATCACCAGAGCTGAGTTTTGTGGTATGGTTAAATTAAGGATCCTGTAATTCTAACATATTTCATAGAAACAACACCATGGCCTTTTTGTTGTCATGATACACAGAGATGGACAAAAGATGCAGGACAGACTGTGGGCTCTGGAAATAGTCATATGGGTCATGGAGAAACCCAGATGCAAACCAGCAAGACAGACTCTGTACTTGCGGGGGGCAGGAACAGACCTGAATTAAGAATTTCAGCAGCTACAGGGGCTGGACAATGTAAACTGTCCTTCCTTAGAACAGCACATGCATCAGCTGTTGGCATAATCAATACCCAGCCAGGGCAGAAATTTCTCGACACACAGACTGCCATAAGAGTGGTAAATGACATTTGGTAGTCACATAAACCAATTGCTGCTGCAAGAACAGATTCAAGTTATGCCATTTCATGTTTGGTACATTCTTTATAATGAGCAGGTGGATTCAAAGTTTTAATCCTGCTAGCAGGTGACCTTTTCAAAATTCTGTATTTTTACTGCCTATCAATTTTGTTTCTTTCTTCCAGGCTCCTGAGATTGTAATCAAAGATGAATAGGAATTGCCAGAGAATTACTGAATACTGAAAAAGCCAAAGCCTTAAAGATGGCTTTTGCATGGTGTATGCCCTAATGCAGCCATGATATCTGATTTTTAATAGATTAGGTGCAAATATGCACATTAGCAAACTAAACAATGTAGTAATATCCACAGAGAACAAGTTTCATCGATTAAATCATAAATATAGTATCTTATTATGCTTTTGGGGAAGCAGAAATATGAAAAGCAATGCATGCATTGTTGAATTATAAGAGGAGGGAATATTGGCAACTCTTTCAACAGCTGTTTATCATGAAAAAGAAGTTACAGTTACCATTCCCCAGCCATGCACTGTGAAAAACTAAAAACTGTACATTAATAAATTATAACAATGATGCATGAAGCTAATATAAAACTTTTGAAGGCGGTTTCTTAGTCCAGAGGGAGTTGTCAAATTTGCTATTTGTGACTTTAATGTTACTTGAAATTTCTTCTAGGGCATTTAAAACTCCTTTTGTGACTCTTCATCAGCAGTTTCACAGACAGCAAAGGCCTTGACAATATACATTTTCACTTTCTGCATGGCTGACGGACTTCATATGCTATATCCAATTTAAGGGTAGAGCAGTAGATTACATTGCTAGAATACAGAGAGCCATTGCCATTGAGACTGAATCATTGCTGTTTATAGTAATTCTTACTATTTGGTTTTTGACAGCCCTTTGTGACTAGAATAAAAGATGATGCTGAGATTATTGTCAAGCTGCTGTAATAGCCAGTAGTGCATGAAGTCTGCAGCAGATGGACTTGAACTTATGAGCTCTCAGATTCTCAATAGCCTTTCAAATGAGCAGTGCTCTCCTTGGCCATGTGTAAAGAGACTGGCTTTGACAAACCCTTATTTCAGGAGATGAAATACTATTTCAGCCAGCTTTCTTTGTTCTATTTGAAATGTTTTATAGCACTTAATTTGAGAGGTAGCTTAGAATTGAAGAGAACAAATTGATTTTCAGTTGCATGAGGTAAACTATGTTACAGGTACATCCAAGCTGAACAACAACAAAGTGACTTGACATAGTCTGAACGCTTCCGCAAGTGCCCCCCAGCCATTTCCATTACAATACACAATTGCTAGATATCTTCCTTTGGCTAAAGTCATAATTTTCCTCATGAGTCCCACTAATTCACAGACCTTTAATCTGACAAATAAGAGGCAATAGTAAAATTTGTTTGGCATATGCTACCCCAGAAGGATTCTCTTGAAACACAAACAACTGCTATTGACTTGGATGCTGTTTTAGTTGCTGTCAAGAACATGGATAGACAGTAACCAGCTTGTATTGCTGCAGGAATGTATTACACCTGCTTTGTGTCACTACAAACCCCTTAAAGAAGCCCATTTCTCTCAGGTCACCAGCTTAATGATTCCTTCTGCAGTGCAAACCAAGTGTCCTTCATGCACAATCAGCTCTTCATGCCAAAATTAGGCAACACAAACCCACCAGACTGAGCTGAGCTTCAGCACTTCTCTGGACCCAAATAATGCACACCAACAGCCCCCAAGTCAAATGAGAAATGTTCCAAAGGCTGGTTTAAAACTTTGCCAGATTATCTCTTTCATCAATATTTAGTATCTTTGTATTAGGATCCATTACTCCTGCAAACCTTTTGCTCTGTTTTGCATATAATGCTTCTTTCTTTATAATCTAGCATTACAGTTTGATCTTTTATTACATTGCTGCTGTTCAAGATTCTATAGTTAAAGTTGTGTCAGCACTTTTACGACAAAACCCATTTATGAGGGGTTTATAACACAGCTATAAAGATGTACTATGGAATTGAAAGGTGGTGTACAAAGTCTCAGCATGGGGCATTGTCTTTTTTTATCACTTTTTAATAAACAAATTAGACTTGCTATTTTAAGCCTTTATGAGTGTAAAGCAATTCCAGTTTATAGGTTATTGCCTATATAATGTGGCAATCAAGTGTTATTAAAAAAAAGTAAAATGAAACAACTTATAAGCACTATGATTAAAACTGATTATGGAAAAAGTGGAACTTTGCAACAGTAAAGGCAGGCAAACATATATTTTCTTCTACGAGTGAGCTGTGCACTGACAATGTGCTGAGCTTTACAAACCCACTTTCCCCAAGGCAGTGGGGGAGTCCATCATGGGATGCAAAGTGTGAACCTGGAATGAATTCCCCTGGAATTTCTTGTGCTGTGTTTGCATTGCAAGGACACTGGTTCCCTGAGAGAGAATACAGGACAATGCATTCTTCTCTCCTCAAATGTCATTGGAGCTGCCTTCCTGAATAAGGTTTTCAAGTGCTTTCAAAGGGCAGGTAGCTCACTCTCCTCATGGATGTTGTGTGTTTTAATAAAGTCATAGTGATGTGGGTCAATGAAGGTTTGAGAATGAGTGTTTGGGACTGTAGTTTACCCTTGTTACTTGCCCCTCTACACATAACTTGGTGGTGAGAACATTACCTAGCTATTGGATCTGCTTAGTCACGTCCATTACTATGTTTTGAGGCTCTCTGAAATACTCCTCCATGGCTCAGAAGGTGCTACTTGGTTAAACAGCTTTTCCTTGATCAGCTGCTTCAAGATACTGGGGTTTGATGAACAGTCTCAGCTTCTCACCAGTGACTCATCCCCAGAATGAGGGCCCAGCAGCCAACTCAGGACCCACAGGCCTGGAACATGGAATAATTGGTCCAGAGGGACTGCCAGAGAAAGCTGGTCATACTGCTTGCAGTACTTGAACCAGCTTGGATTCCATCTTCCTGGAATTCTGTGTTGTACCTTGGAGACAACCTTAAATACACACATTTCCCTAGACAGACTTGGTGACAGACTCGGAGTGCCCCACAAAGTCACTACATCTGTGAGTTCATTCATGGCCCTGGGTTTGGCTGTGGTGTGAGGAGACTGCCAGACTGGTTTCAAAGTATTCTAACTACACAGGGGATTCAAATAAAAAAAAAGCACTGGCTATGTACGTGGATTAGTGTTATCTGCAAAAAATGAACAGTAAAACTCCAAAGCATCTCATGGTGCCTTTACACTGGGACCAGATGTAAATGCAAAGCTGCACCTGTGAATGTCCTGGATGAAACGCAGTGGCCAATCCAGATACCAAGAGGGAACTGCACCAGCACAAACTTCGGCTGCTCATACCTTCCAAAGGCTTTGGGAGCTTCTCCGCTGAAGCATGTGCTGCCAAAGTCTTGGCTATTAGCACAGTTACAAGTGAGGCAGCAGATGTGCTACTGCCTGCAGTGCAGGGAGCCCTGAAGTCCAGGTTCTGCTGGCTTTAACTGCATCGTGGATCTGAAGTCATTTTAAAATGTTAATATCTTGCATTCAGTGAAATTGGGGCTGTCTTGGATTCTGATCATGCAGGCACTACACAGATAACTTTACACGTGGGACTTTCTCAGAGCTGCCTAAATTACAGTGTGTTATTACAAACTCCAGCGAAGGCTGGCACAGAAATCAGGAGTGATTTTTAAAAACAGACCACAAATTCCAAAGGAATAACTAAAGGCAATGAGGGGAAAAAATTAAAAATCAGGTTTTACAATGGCGCTAGCCACATATTAACAGAAGATTTCTTGTTGCCCGTCTCATAATTATTGTGTATTAAAAAGAATTCATATAACACAAATACACCTTCAGAGGAGATGAAACTTCAATTTCATAAATAAAATACCTGTGATGTATTTAAATAACTTTTTAACAGATTAACTACTAAATATGCTTTCCAATATACCTGGAAAGGAATCACTAAATTAGTAATCTTTTCCTAAATATTTAAAACATCACTGCTTAGGTTAACAAGGTATTTCTACCAATTTAAATGGTTCTGTAATAATTTAAAACAACCTTAAGTACGAAACGTAGAACTGCACAATCACCTCCCAGTGACCCTGGATTTTTCCTCTCTTTTGCAAGGAAGGTTGCTGGCAGCAAGGTTGTTACACGAACTGACAAAAGCGAGTGGAGACAGCGAGCTGTGCTTATTTAGGTCTCTATTCTTCCATGCCACTCAGTTCAATCCTGTGCCTGGCAAAACATCATCAGTATTCTCTGCCTCTTTTAACTAAAGGAAGCAAATCAAGAACCAGACAGGCTAATGGGAACTGAACCTCATTTCTTGGCCTCTCGCTCAACCTGGGCAGCCAAACGGAAAGCAGGCACTTCTGCAGGCCCGGCTCCCCTGCCAGCTGGGAAGGCGAGCACCTCGCTGCTGGCGGCTCCGCGGCCGGCAGCACGCAGCCGGCCTCCCCGGCTGTGCCGCGGCCAGCCAGCTGGGACTCTGACTGCTTCTCCAGGTCTCCTGTCCACCTGCCAAACCCAGTCTGCAGGGCTCCTTTTCCACTTGCCCTAGCCAGTTAGGAGGTGATCTATAGTGCTATTATCACAGCTAGCGAAACAGGCCAAAAATCTCCACACAAAAATGAAATTTTGGTAAGGTTCCACAAGAAGGGGGACCAAAAGAGGAATTTAATAAGGAAAGAGCATCCTCTGCACCCTTTCTGAGTTCCCTGTGAGTTGAGTCATATTTAAGGGATGTATTTCCAACCCTTTTCCTGTTAACACTTAATCTGAGGCATATTCAACTAGAAATACCAGAGACACATTAGAGGGAGGAAACTGAAAAAGCAACAGCTACTGACTAGAGCTGGTTGAAACGTTTTCAACAAAACCTGAAACCCCATGAAACCCACCTCGTTTCATATTTCACTGCAACTTGAAACTCAAACCAGATTTGTTGAAAGGTTCTCTGAGGATTGTGGTTCCAGTCACAACTGGCCAATCCATTTATAGTACACAACTTTGTTAGACAAACTGAGGGCCGGTACAGCTGGGCTCTGTTTCACAATTCTGAAACCTAAAGGAGAAGGGCAGCTTGTCCTGCACACTGTCCCCTGTGGCCTTGCCAGGCTCTGAGCCCAGGGAACAGCCCCACCTCCTTCACACAGACAGGCAATGGCAAGAGAGGACATATTCCCTCTTTTCCATTTCCCTATGGGATAACAAGTTAAAAGACCCTCAGAGATTAGGAGCCAGGGGATACACAGGTACAAGCACAGGAGCATCCTTCTTCCCCATCAGGAGAGGACAGATTGCTCCTGCCATACACAGACCACAGCAGCCTGGTCTTCAGCCCATTTCTCTTCTTACAGTTTGTCCAAGATTAGGTTACTGTAATCACCTGAATTAGCTGCTGCATTGAGTGACTTGACAGATGCAAGCACATGAACAAATTCTGCCTCTGAACTCTTACAGACAGATCTCTGTTGTCATTCATGCTCTGTGTCTGCACAGCTTCAGACAGTACAAATCAGACCATCTCTGGTCAGTGAGTCACTGGTTATAACTTTGACTGTTTTATGTTGCCACTGCTCATACACAGGTACTGGTAAACAAAAAAACCCACCCATCCAATCTCAAGTACACCCACAAGCCTCAACTGCCCCAAATGGCCACAAAGAGCAAATACAAAATCTCCCTGTCTGTACACAGATCATTTCACCAGCTTCAGTGGTGTGGATATTTAAAACGACCTTTTCCATTTCCCTTCTTTCTTCTCTCCTTTTGTGCTTCTCCAGGTCTAGTTTGAGTTTTGTTGTGAAGCACTGGATTCATTCATACATCAAAGGGAAATCGAAGGCATCAGAGCCCACATAGACAAAAAACAAAGGCACAGTTTACAAGGCAGAAACTTGCTGAGAGAAGCAGCTGAGTTTTGCAAGGCTCACCCACTGACTGCCCCCTTGGAGGTACATCAAACACCATTACTTGCTGCATACAGTCAAACATTTTTCTTTCAAAGACTCGTAATAGAATGGATTATTTGTATTACTGTAGTGATGAAAAGTCTCAGCCCTGACCAGCGCCCTGTATGGAACACCTTCCCCTTTACTGAGTTTTACTGGATGAGAAATAGTCCAGCTCTATGGGCACAGATGTTCCTGTGGGCTAATCTAGATGAAATTAGGCTGGAAGGAGCTATTTCCTACCATAGCATCTCAAAACTAGTTATCCACGTTAAGGATTAAACTTTTCTTTTGCAGGGTCTGTACTGAGTCCAGAAAAAAAAAAAAAAGAGGATCTTTTTTAACCTGATGATTTCCTGTCATACTCATTATATACTTAGACTAACATATATTTGGCTATATTTTTGAGATTCTATCTTCTATTTCTCATTTAATACATGTTTTCCTTTTTGAGCAGGGTCAAAAGAGACTCTGGCACAGGAAGACACAGGCAAGCTGGCTGTTTCACACACAGAATTGCACTTTCCAAGCCAAGTGTGGGAAGCCACGGCATATTCAAAACCCATCTTCTCTCCATCTGGCAGAGCAGGAGCACAGCATCCTTCCTATCTTGTACTTTCACCAGACACTAGCCTTTTTCCTTTAGCTGAGAATTATTAATTATTGTTAGAATTCTGCTTTTGTTTGTTTTTGCAATGTTTTTGCTTGTATGCAGGCTGCCTACAATGCATCCAGTATTCCGGAAATCCAGCTGAGTCTACCAGCCTTGCACTTCCCTTTGCTACACTAACCCTGACATGGATGACACAAAAAAGAGGGGAGGAGTATTTCAAATGGCATTCATCTCACAGTTTCCATACAGTATGAATATTTTTTCTTCATTCTGGATAAATGTTTTAGCAATTAAGTGGAAAAACACACCAAAATCCTAACCTTGTTGTGCCACAACTACAGAGTGCCTCAGACTGCAGAAGTACAGTGGGCTTCCAGTCCTTCAGTCCTCTGCAAAACTTGGAAGAGTCAGTCAGAAATTTGGTTAGTCAGGTCAGGTTAGTATCAATAATAACAGAAAGCCCAGCTCTGATCATAACTCAGAGGAAGGAGACTCAAAGAACTGTAAGGAATTTGTTGGTACTATCAGTGCCATAAATCCAATCATTTCTTCTATGATCTTTTACAAACTTGTACACTAAAGCCCATGCTTTCTATAGCACTTGAAATAAACTCCGTGTGAATCTGTTTTTCTTAAGAACAAATTACTGCTTTCTATTACAGAAAGAAAATAAAAAGATACCCAATTGTTTGAATTTCCTCAGTGAATACAGCATATACTG
Organism: Prinia subflava; assembly: GCF_021018805.1. NCBI lineage: Eukaryota > Metazoa > Chordata > Aves > Passeriformes > Cisticolidae > Prinia > Prinia subflava. The sequence continues at coordinate 10,883,327 of NC_086261.1, forward strand.
AGCAAATATGAAGTTATACATTGACTCTCCTCTGAAATTCTATTACTTGGCTAAAAAATCTGGCCATAAATATCTCAGTTATCCAAGATATATATACATACACACACACACATATATATATGTATATATATATATATATAAAAAATCTACGTTTAACAAAGTTGCATTTATAACACTTACCAAGGCCAATAAACATTCTAATTATTGATTTCAGCTGAAAAATTCCTAAGGCTGAGCATAAACAAAAGAAATAAGTAACTGCCTGATGGTTAATATTTTTATTCAAGTGTAGAGTTGAAGCTATAGATCCAAGAGATGGAAAAAGCAATTTGCTATTCTCACTCATATTTAGAACCCTGTTAGTGGATTTGTGGAAAAAAATGTCATATACTTCAAAAAAACTGGCCATGAATTAATGTTTATAGATTTTATTGCTTTTTCCAGCTCTCTCTATTTTTATACTTTATTCTTTTTAATAGTCTTAAAAACCCCCTAGAATGATAATTTTCCCTCTACAGATGCTTTATTTTTCTATTAAACAAACATCGATCCCTTGCTTTTTCCCGTTTTTGTTCCCCCTTCCCCTTTTGTTTTGGATGGATGTAAAATTATCTCAGACATTTTTGTGTTTAACATCAACAACTTCATTTCACATGGGTCCAATACAGAGTCCATTATAATCATCATCATCATACTGCTGTATATTGCAAAATACTTTTTTTTCATTGCATGAGACTTTCTTTCCCATTGAGTTTGGGCTAGACTTGAAAATCACGGCCTGCTGTCCGTCATGGGCAGCCCTTCAGGGAGCTCCAACCTGCTCAGTGGGAAGTATCAGGGAGGAGGTAGAGCTGATGATCTGCTCACAGAACACTTTCCTGTGTGCAGGCCTGTTGGGCTGCTAAGCACATTAGCAGAGAGCAGACAAATGTGCATTGTTGGCTCTGAAACCTGGCCCAAAGTACTGTCCCCAACAGACAGGGGCACACCAAACATCCAGCTGTTCTGTGCCTGGAGGGTCCGTAGCATGTAGGATTCATACAGCACAGGTCATTTCATTTAGTCATCGTGTTTGGGTTTGGCATTTGGCAAAGAGCTTGCTCTGGAAGTCTGTAAGAACAGCAAGATGCTGGCCCCAGACAGAAGGGTCTGACTCTTCTCAAGTGCACCAGCATCAACAGCAGGACAGCTTTGTGGGGTGTATCTATTCAGATTAGGAATCAATAGAACAAATGAAGTGGGATGCTCCAGACACCCATATTCTAATAGTTTAGGTTGTACTGAAACCTCTGTTCTTAAATGAGAATCAGATCAGGGAAACTGAATCTTCCTATGAAACAAATGTATCATTTTTCTGGGCTTTTGTTATTTTTATGACACTAAGCCAGGTATGATGATCTCCACGAAGAGAGAGCACACATGTTGCTGAAAGCCTAGTTAAAAAATCCAGGATTAGCACCCACCCTGTGAAAGTTCTCTCCCTCTTTTAATTGTATTTTCACTAGAAAGAAATTTCTATTTAATTGAGTTCTTTTGCATTGCATTTGTCCTAGTCAGACAGCTCAAGCTTAGTTCATGATTGTCCTGCTCACAAATGTGTTGGTGTAACAGGATGGAATGACTGGAGAATCAGACCTCAGAATGTTTCTCCTCCACTCCTTTTTCTGCACCATTATTTTGAAGTTATTTTGTGACAAGACAAAGACAACAATGCCCCTGGATTCACACTGATAAAACTTCACTGACTTCAGCAGTTAATGCTTGTTTAGTTGTTATTAAGTGCCCCGAGGGTGATATAAAGTCCACACCTAACATCTGAAACACATTCCAAGATCAACAATAGCAGCCACCAGATAATTTTCTTCTCTACTGAAGGTCACTCTAAACTTTAAATGCTTCTCTTCACCTCATGTTATACACATTACAAATGACTGTTCAGTTGCTCTTATAAGATCTTAAATCCATATACTCCAACTTTGTACCCAGAAGGCAATTTACAGATTATAAAAGGCAGATACCTCTTTTGCAGCACACCTGCTCATTTTACCATTCAGTCTGAGAGAAGGAGAAACAACTGGGAGTTGGAAGATCCTGATACCAAGGATATACTGGTAATCAGTGAGAGGAAAAGGTGGATCTTAAAAAAAACTTCCTTTTAAAAACAGTTGAAAGCAAGCTGACAGGAACACCAGACGTAGTGGCCACTCCAATGGCTTGGGAGGGACACAGTCCCACTGCCCAGGTAGCACAGACCAGCACAGCTCCTGTTCTTACCCATCATGTGAGCAAACCAGCAGTTTCAGTGAGTGCTGAGCTGCTGTGCCTGCAGCCATAACAAACCCTCGAGTTTCCCCAGCACTCACCCTGGGGGCTTCCTGCTCTTGTTTGTTTGTGCACCCTTCCCACGGGGCTGTCCCAAGACCACCAGGTCATGCTTTGGGGCAGAGGTGGCTTTTGCAACACAGGCCCCACCCAGCTCCTGCTGAGAATCCTCCCGAGCCTTGCAGAGTGCACCAGTTCCCCGTGCACCCAGCTCTGCTGGGCTGCCTCTGCACTGGCTTCCAACAGGGAACAGAATGCTGAAGTACAGCAGTCACACAAAGTCATGATTTTTAAAAATAAAAGTAATGGAGAACTTCTGGACATGTGTGGCAGATAATGACTTACCTATGTCCCTTCCCTAAAAGAAATATGTTTGTGTGGTTTTTTTCTAGGGAAAGTTTTATCATTCCATAATCTCATTTCATACATGCTCATAGTAATTAGGTCAGACTATAAGCATGAGACTATAAGGAACAAGACAATCTTTTGTTGCTGAAGCAAATCACAAACTATTCTTAATTCTGTTAGAATTTTTCTTCCCTTTAAATAGTTGAAGACATTTATTATTGAACTTCCTGCTTTGACAGAATTTTATTAAAAGAAATTGATTTTACTAGCTCAGACTATTATATTCTGCTGAAGGATAAAGCATCATACCTAATTTTTGTTCCTGATTTTTATTAAGAATATTTTTAAAAATTCAATAAGCTATCGACTGAAATATCCAGTGTCACAAGTGCTATTGCTTTAAAAGACTATAATCTTTTTTGTAATCAGATTTCAATACACTAGAAATTCTATACAAAATAAAAAAAAAACCCAACTTACTTTTAAAATATTCTTTCAGGAAAATTACATTTTAACAACTAAACACAACAATATGTTAGATTACATTTTGAGCAGAATGTTTACCTTTCACTGAGTTTCTCTGCCAGCTGTGTCAGCATTGGCTGTATAAAAAATATTAAAAGGAGCTGTTTTTTTTTTTTTTTTAATTGCCACGATCATGCCAAAAAACACAATGTGTGGGCTGGAGGCAGAGTGCTGGGAGCAATATTATTCATGTTAAAAGCAGTTGCCTGATTTGCTTTCTTTGAAAATTAGGATACTATAAATAGGAGCCCAGTGAGATTTGCCGATTTCAAGTTATGTTTTAAAAGCTGCTAGGATAAAACTTTTGAGAGACTTACAAAAGATAGAACAATCATTGCTTGTTATTTACCTTTGGCCTGCATTAGACCTGTATTTCTGGAGAGCTGTGTATTAATATGGATGCACCTCCTGTTCCTATGCATATGTCAATGTACAACACTTCTAAAAGAAGATTTCTATAAAGATTTATTTACTTTCTCTATGTCTTTCTATAAACCAGGTATCTTAACTCACTGTTCTTTAAATCATCATTAAAAATGTTGTATTGCCAAACTCAAATTAATTCTTTGTTGCTTGCTTTGTGAAAATCCTTTCCTACAAATCACCTTTGAACAACTCAGAAATTATGATACAATAATTCATCACAAAATAATTGTGTCAAGCCTCTGTCCCACAACAGTACCACAGCTGTCCTTCCCTTTATTTATTCTTACTTTAGCACCTTGGTGCCTCTCCTTTTTGCTTGTTTTACAGATGACCAAAGGCAAGCTTCCATTAAAAAAACCCAAACCACCAAACAAACACTACCAAAAACCCGAGGAACCAACAAAGCCCCAAAACACATAAAACCCTAATATGAATAACAAAACTAAAAGAAACAATTGCAGAGATTTTATCAAGCACTTTCTTTGCTATGAGAAATTACACATGACATTCACTGTTAGAAAGCTGGCAATTTGACCTGCGTTTGGAATGGGAAGCAATGGGAACTATTGGGATATGTTGATTTTTTAACAGTAAATACAGGGAAAGAAGTAAAAGATAAGCTGCTAATTTGACTCTGAGCAGAGGGCCAATGAAGCAATGACACAGATTGTGAGAGTTACTTGATATCTTAGCTTTGCCCACTGAATTCTGTTGAGTAAAAATAAACTATTTTTTCCAAATATTCAGTGTTTCTCTTTAAGAGAAAGAAATGTTACACAGGCGTTTTCATACTGCAGTGCTTACATGAACCATACATCTTTGAAAGCGGTGTGGGATTTCGGTGTGCATCCTAAAGCATGAAGCAAATGGCCTGATGGCCACTTTCCTGAAGGCACAACCTTTCACGAGGAACGTGGGCCCTGTTCAGAGGAGTTTCAGCTGAGGCACTTGACAGAGCTCAGAAGCTGACAACTCAGGCTCGATGGTGTCTGCAGGTCTTTTTGCAACTCCTCAGTTCTCTGACTGTGCGTGACCTTTGAGTTTACTTAACTCCACAGCCTCAAACTTGGTTCAGCCTAACATCTCGACTGTAGCACTGAAATTTCAGAAGAGAAAAGCAGAAAACAGCAAAAGAGGGGAAGGTGGAAAAGTGGGATGTGGTAACAAAGAGAGGAACATTGTGTGCAACAATGTTCCAACAAACTTTTAACAATTGCCATATTTTCCTTTGGAAGCTAAGTACTTCATGATGTGTATCACTCTGCCATCCTTATCTAAAGGTATTTTTTCTCCTTATCGAAAGCTTTTCCTTGTAGAGTGAAGTAAGAAACAAAGAGCTCAATCTGACATAAAAAAATATTTAGCCTTAAGAGGTGATAATTATCTTCTGTCCACCATAAAAATTCAATCAAACTATGAAAGCCTGGGTTTATCCTATACAAACCATGGAGAAACAATTAAGAGTGTGACAAAAAGCCATGGTGTTTCTCAGGAGAGTTGACCCTGTTCCAAGGATAAAATGATAACTAGTGTCCTGAGTCCAGCTCGGTGACCTTCTGGAGCTGGAACTTTCAATTATGTCAAATTAGCTGTGTCACATGAGCTGGCTTTGTGACTGAGGCTGGATCAATGCAGTGCATTTCACTGATGATGACAACGATCTAATCAATCTTAGTCACTCAATGGACAGCAACGAGGTTGTGAAGTAAGCACAAAAAAAGAATGCTGGGATCTGTCATTGTCAGGGTTACCTAGAGGCTCCCCATTTGTGCTTTTCCTTTAAATGCTAATTTTAAACGATGAAAAAATAACACTAAGTAGCAATTTCCTAGAAGGGGTTTTGTCACATCTATTCAGACTTACATTCTGCTTGCCAAATTGCAACCTGATGTTCAATAATGCTGTTTTTGACACTTCTGTGTAATAAAAGTGAAGATCCTTCTTTGCTCAAGGATGTCTATGACACTTTTGACACTTCTCTCCCAGAATTGCCGGCAGCCCAGATGTTCTTTGCATTAAGAAGAGCGTTGCCACAGCTGCCATGGAATGTCAGAAGATATTGGGCTCTAGGCAAAAGCAGCAAAGGGCATCTTTCCTCTTTTTAAGTGAGGAGTAATTTTTGGAGAGTAAAACCTTTTGATTGAAAATTAAAGCCTCAGAGGGACTTTGTAGGCAAGAGACACATTGCATTTTCTCTGCTCATGTTTCAAGGTAACTCAGAATCATTACAGAGCAGCTGTTTCCACTTCTGTTCAGAAAAATATTCCTTACCCATCAATGCCAGCATGGCATTACTGTATCTGCTAGACATCTGGATATTATGATACAGGCAAAAATGAAAATAACTGTAAGAGGTCCTGGTGATAGAGTCAAGCCTTGATTTCTGGGAACTCACAAGGGTGCAAGACCTGGACTGTTTTGGCTTCTCAAGACTTGAATTCAGGGATTGACATTCACAAGTGTCTCCTTCCACAGGAGTGACAGGTGAACAAGCTTTGGCTACATGAAGTCTCTGTACCCCAGGATTCTCTGCAGCTGGACTAAAGTGTTTAAAGACCACATCATGTTCCTGGAGAAAAAGTCTCCCTGGGTAAAACTGACCATATTTTCAGCATTATCCTCCTTATGTCTGTCCTTGTGCTGTCCCCAAAACAGCTGCTAGTTGGACCGAGTGATAAACTGGACTGTGTTTCTCCATTATTTTAAAAATACATAGGTTCTGCTCTTTAACACAGGCCACACAAGCAGTGGTTCTGTGCACAGCAAGGTGATCCAGGATGCAGGGTTCCATGGGTAGCTCCTTTAGAAGAAACACTCTTTAAACTAAAGCCCCAGGGCTCACACAAGGCTCCTGTCTGGGTGGGCTGATGAGTCACGGTGTTTTCCTTCAGCCTGCTGCTCTTCAGCTCCATCTCCTGGAGTCACCCGCTGCACTGGAAAAGCCACCTTCCCACACCATGTGGTGCCCTTACAGCAGAAACAGGTTAGCACAGAGTCTAATTAATAAATTTCCTCTGAGAGGAAAAAAAAAGTGTGCTGGAAATAATATTGCTAATTTGAAAATCTCAGTGCAGGGATCTATTTTTGAGTACTTGCAACAGAAGTTTCTCTGCTGGAAGGATTTTTATTTATTTTTTTGTTTGTTACAGAAATCTGTGTGATTAATACAAATTTTAAAAGGCTTAAAACAGCTCAGAGAGCTGTTATTTATACTCTTTTACAGACATTCCAAAAGTTTAAGGTAGTCTCAACATCTTCCTTAAAATAACATGAAATGGAATTGTATTTTGCTTTGGAAGAGTCACTGTTAGGTCTTTTCTTTCATATCCAGGGACCTGCCAAGCAGCACAGAAATTTCTTAAACAACTTCTTACTGGGGTTACTCCTTGCCTGACCTTCCTCTGTGCTCCATGGTGAGCTGCAGGTGCAGGCTCTGTCAGGTTTTGGTGCTGGTTATAGTCACGGCAGGAACAGCAACAGCCAAAGCAGTGGGGAAAATGAATATTTTGGGTGCTGCCAGATTAGAGTTCCTGTCAAACTCTTACGTAGCATCCACAGAGCAGTTCCTGTAAGACCTGTGGCATCCATACTGTGATTTTTGTGCTGCCAAGCCAATTGTGTCAAGGAGCCATCAGCCTCCCAAAGAAAGGCAATGAAGATCAGCATGTGCTGCTGTACCTTCCACCACGTCCTAAACAAAGACCCCACCTGGCACTCCAGCCCTCCTGATCAGACAGGTGTTAAGGAAGACAGGACCACTACCGAACACCTTATTCCAAGTCTAGACCAGCAGTGGCCTGCAGCTGAGCCAGGGGAGCTGCAGGGCCTGAGCAGGTTGAAGTTTTGGTCCATGCTGCAAATTTTTGTCAGTGTTTGGGGTAGAGTGCTACAGACCCACTAAGGATGAGGCTACTTTAGCAAGAGTTGCCATGTTGTCTGCTCCTTTCCCAGACATATTCCCTGGTGTGGGTGTCACTTTCACAGTCAAATGCCACTGGACACAGAGTTATGGCAGTGATTACTAGAGAAAATAAGAAACACAAGGACAAATCATTTTAACTGAAGCATCAGCAATGGAAAATGGCAGTCATCCTTAAATGTCATAGTGCCTCCCAGTTGGGCCCTGTGAAATGGAGAAAGGACTCCAGAATTGCATAGATCCATTATCCTCAATGGTTCAGGAGGACAAGCTCATTAGGAACTATGGCTTCATTAGGTAGCAAGAGCTGCCCTGTTGTCAGGCTATGATCTATTTCTTATCTTGGATTGTGCCACAGATTTTCTCTCCCACATCCCAACCACAATTGACTACCACACCTCACTGCTTTTGGTGATGGAGCGTAGATCTTGCTTTAAGAATTATAAGCTAGAGTTTCAGCAACACCACAGGAAAATCTGCTAAACATTACTCAGTATAACCCCTGGGCAGCTTTGCCCTTACTTCTCCTCTCTAGTATGGGAAGGGCTCACTTGCCAAACGGCTGCAAAGATCAGCAGCTCCCATTACAGGGCTAATCTGTGCTCAGGGATTACACACACCTGAGTGCACAGCAACAACTGAACCACACCTCTGCTACATATATTTATGTTTGAAGAGATGCAACATTTATTTACTATTTAAGAGAGGTCCATATTTACAATGTAAATCAAATAGTAAAATGAAACCACAAACACCAATTAAAAATATTGTTTTAAAAAGTGTTTTGGACACGCTGGAGGCTACCAGGAAAAAGGCAGGACACTACTTCTACTTTTTTCTGTGGAAATCCTTTTTCCTTTTAAAATTTGTTTTTTCAAAGGCTTCATGAATTAACATTTAATCTCTCATTATAGTGTTATATAATGTTTACAAAGAATTGAAAGAGTCAGAAAACAACAATATCTTAGAAATTTCTCTGTTATTTCTTAGGCTTCCAAAAGAAGTGCTCAGATATAATTGCTTAAAGCAGACTTCAAAGGATTCAATACACCAGCAGCTGCAGCAAATACATGGCTTTTTCTATTTTAATTATCTGTTTCTTCTAATAGGTTTTACAAGACATATATGAATAGAGATCAGAGGGAGAGACAGATTTGATATTTTACCTACACTATTCTGCAAACAGGGTAATAATTATAGAAGTGGCTGAAGCTTGCATGGTGGTTTGTTTGTACAAGAGAAGAATTCCCTCAGTGTTTCTCTTCTCTGAGTTCAATGATTAACTCCACTTATAACCCAATCCTTGTGTGTCTGTTGACAAAAATCTCTGCAATATAAAAGATTTAATAGCAATACTTGGCATAATATATTTTGGCAAAATGAACTGAATATCACATCAAACATAGTTGAAAGGCAAACCTCCCAGCCAACAAAACAGTTTTATCTAACTCCAGATTCCAGTGTCCTTTTATTGTGGCAAACTCAAAATTACTTCTATCTTATAGAATTTCTTTGGTCAAGGTGGAAGTGCTTTAGATACTGTTATTTGTCTTCTTTGCAGAGATGTTGTACGTGTTCTAGTATGACAAGATTCTCTGCTTCCTTGCTCAAAACTGTAAAATATATTGCTGTCCCATTTCACAAAATTTAAAGCTGTTCTGATGAATACACAACTTTCATTTGGAGTTAAAAAAAAAAAACCCTTTCACGCCTCATTTATTTAGAAGCTCTTTGCCTTATCACTGCTCTAGCTATTTAAAGCACTGTTTTTCTGTTTATCAAAGCCAACTTTCTTCTTTCTGCTTTACATTTTTAAAGAAGAAAAATTAAAAAGCAACCTTTCCACTGACATTATTCTCATAACACATACCAAATTGATTTGAAAACATTAGATTTGACAAATTTCTCTTGTATGTTGAACTGGAATCTAAATATGGCTCCTTTATTCATGTAAGTAGAAGTTTATTTATTCAAGAGACAATTTTGGGAGGATTTTTGTAATGAGTATAGTGAGAGCAAAATTTGAAGTAGTTTTATTTTGTTTGTTTTTGCTTTTTGTTTTGTGTTTTGTTTTTGGTTTTTGTTTTGTGTTTTGTTTTGGTTTTTTTGGAACATCAATTTTCAGGCAATTTTTGGGCATATAATTGAACATGAAGTTAATTATCGGTTTACAAGGATTCCTTTGAAGTGTGGCTCTCACTGCAGAGGCTGTAACGTGTGCTCAGCACCACTCCTAAGTGGGAGAGGGGGCAGAATGACAGTCCTTCACTGTCAGGGACAGTCCTTCACTGCTTCCAGCAGTGGCCAGAGCTCTGGGCCTTTTCATGGAGGCTCTTCCATACACGTCCACCAGCACGGCCAGAGGGAACCAGCAGAAATGGGGAATTCCCTCACTCAGAGGGAGCTTTTGGCTCTTTGTTACAAGAGGTGGAAGCCCAGTTAGAAATGCATCCCATAAACTGGAAATATGATCTCAGGAAAAATCCCTGTTTTCACTCAAAATTTTTTAAATTTAAATTTTTAAATTCTCAAAACCTGCAGCTTTTGTGCTGGGCTGTTAACATGATTCAGCAGGTATTTGTAAAGTTTGAAGGAAAATCCCTCTATAATTGTTTTATGTTGTGAATATGGCTGATTTAGGGAGCCTTACGTTTTTCTGGTTATTTTCCCCACGCCAAAACTCCAATGCTGTTGTGCCTGAGCCCTCCCAAAACATCGTGATCAAACGCTGGGACCGACTGGCCAGGTGAACAGTCCCCACTGAAGGAAAGGGACACAAAATTGAGTCAGAGGTAAGAGAAATTTTTTGGACTCCATGGATCCTACAGAGAGCCCTGCACAAAGTCAAAGGTCAGTCTTTTTGGAGTTAATTTTAAAAAGCCCATTTTTTTTTTTAGCTGAGCTAACACTACAGAGGTAACAAATTCCACCAATAAACACACCAGTGCTACCAGATCACCAAACGCATTGCACACCTCCCCTGAAATGTTACCTTGTCAATGAGCTGGAACTACACCTGTTCACTGCTCCCCTCCTTTCACACTCATTTCAGTCCTGTGCTCTTGTCACTCCACTGACTACAGGAAAAATATCAGGTAATTCCTAACCAATTTCCTTTGTGCACACACGAGCCCATCATCTCTTCCAGCCACAGGGTATCATGTACATACTGTCTCTTTTGTTCATTCCACCACAATTCACACAATTCTGTAGTTGAAAATTATTTCTAAGTAGTACATACTAATATGAAAATAAAAGAAAACTCAAAATAAAGTTATGAGCCTGCAGTTAAATTTAGAAAACAGACCAGAGGGCAAATCCTTTATAGACACAGTGGTGTAAATGTGAAGTTGACTTCTGACATGAATGGAATACCTCCAAATTTATACTGGCAGAAAGAAGACAATCTTGCCAGCAGTTCCTAAAATAAATAACTGAAATAACAGCTCTTGAAAAACATATTTGTAACATAGATAAAAAAATATTAACATGTTGCAAGATCTCCAGACAAATCAGGCAGGATTACACTGCAGTTACAAGTGATATTCTAATGAAAATATAGATATGAGTTTAGTTTAGGTGAGAAGTAAGTCTCTCAAATATCAAACATTCTTTCCAGTGCAAGAACTATCACTGTATTTTCAGTACCTGCACTGGTCTATGCAATGTGACATCTATGTTTTGTACAGATGTGAAAAACTGGGATGATAGACTTGGTTCTGAAATAGTTTCCTACCAGAGGTATCCTATTCCACTAAAAAGGATTCCATTTCTACTTGAATGTTGTTTTAGGCTAATTCCTCTTTAATTTTATTGTTTATGTTAAGTTGCAGACTTGCACTAATATGAGCTGGTATTTTCGCAAGAGCTGTAATATTCTGCCCTTTAGTTATCATAAAATCCTGCATTCTGCACATGTCCTCAGTTAATGTGAATTATTTGTTAGCTGTTAGGTGGATTTATGCTTTTCATCTTAGCCTGAACTTCCCTCATGAGCATTCAGATAAATTATTTTGAAGGCATTTGGGAGCTAAGCATCCAATTGTATTATGTTAATATTACACGATATCTCTATACATGCATCAAACCACTGTGCTGTAGTTTACTCAATATTTTGCTTTGTTATATAAATATGAGTCTTGATGCCAATGCATGAGTTCCTTTTTCTCTGCAGGGTTTAAGATTTTTCTGAAGTCCCGTTGATGCCATAATTGAAGTTGAGCATGTGCCTAAGTGCTGCCTGAGATGGGTCCCTATTCCCCTATGTGCTGTTTGTCTCTGGTAGCTGATGGAAGATTGCCTTACTCTTTGCTCATTAATATAAATACATCTCATCCTCTCTTTGCATGAACTGTGTGCCACAAAATCAGATTTATGATTCTGTTATTTATAGTCATGCACATTTTAGGAATATTCCACACATCTATTTGTGGAATTACACCTAAAAATATAGTAATTCACATTTCAAGTATTTGGGGGGAAATAGAGACTTCTAACTTTAAAGTGCGTATCAGTGCACGCAACAGGGGTAAATTAAGATTAAGCACTGAACTTCAACTCTGCATTTCCTGTCTTTGAGCTTCATTGTGCCACCTTAATATTGGGTTAAACACAGTACGTACATTGAATATTTGTTGCAAGATTTGTGAATAAGTGATTCTCATCTCCTTTGTAAAGAAAATTGACTCCATTACAGGAGAGGAGCGACATCAAGCTAACATTACATGAAGTCATAATCCTCTATTGAGACACTGCACAATGACATTGTTAACATTAGTATGCAATATTTATTATAAATAAAAGAGGCTATTGAGGCTTTCAACCCATAATCAGCTCTGTGTGGATGACTTCACTGTAGGAACACAGTGGAGTTATAATGAGGATAAAAGATTTATTTATACCTAAACATGTTCTCATTAGTAATTCTGCACTAGCATGTAACAGATACAATTGAAGGACCAGTAGGGTTCTTGTGAAGGGGGGGGGAGTTCATTTGTTTCTTTGGGGTTTTTTTGTTTGTTTTAAATTACTACTTATTGTTCGCACTTTGACTATGAACATTTAGTAAGAAAAAATTAATTAATGAGTTGATTGTAGTGTATACTATTAATTCTCATGTATGAAGAATGATTCCATTTTTATGGAATACAGTATCATCTCATCACTCCATAACATGGAAATCCAAGAAGCCATTAGCTCAGACCTTGGTAAAAAGGGGAATTGTTTCTGGAGAGCTCCTACCTGCACATGTAACATACAGTCACAAAGCACCAGTGTCATGTAAGGTTCTTAAAGATCTGCCTTGTATTATACTCTTTTCCAAACACCCCATTTTATATTTCTCTTAACAGGAGAGGACTAACCCTCACTTCATGGAAGGCACCCAAACAATTGCCTACAGACCCTTCCAAGATGTCTCATGGAGCTCAGGCTGACATCTCACAGCCCATTTGGAGGAAATGGAACTCAGCTTAATGCCAAATCCTCTGCACTGCCTCACTTTGTCCTACTGCCGTAAATCTCTCCCTCCTCCCTGGGGCCTGGGTTTACTTTCAGACTGCAGCTTCACATTTACCTTTGCCAGGTGAAACCTAGGAAAAATAAGGCACTGGCTCAAATATATGTGCATACTTCACATTTGAAAAACATTGGTTTTGTTCAAAACCAAATCATCTTTTCTGGCTGGTCTAACTTGTTGCCTTTAATTACATTTTAATGTTCTCAAACAGTTCTATTGGTAACATCTCTATTGGCAAAATCTTTAAGATATTTGGAGACATTTCACTACTAGTGGACTTAAAACAAGTGTCAGTAGGTTTATATAGCATTTGGTGAACACTCTCTGTGTAACAAGAACCCACACCATAAACACTACTTAACAGAACCACCAGGAATAAATGTTAAAGTAAAGCAGTATTTTTCATCTTGGAAGAATGAAATTCATCAGGTATTCATTTCTCATCTTGGGAAATACACTGACATGGTTCATCTCTTTCTAAAACTGTGTTTAAGTTGATTATATGTAAGCTAACTGATAAGAAAATCTTATTCATACTGAAAAAAATAATTTAATTTAGAACACTTAGCTCAGGAGAGAAAGTTCTTAACAACAATTAGTGAGAGATCTGAAGAATTCTATTCCACTTTCAAACATAGATTAAAAAAAATCTACTTTTTCTGTAATTTCAGCTGTTCATTTTCAGCAATAAAATATCAAACTTCTTTCTCTTGAAAAAGATAACTCCTTGAGAAATACTCTTTCCTTAGCATTCTGTGGTCTTGATCTTCCCCTTTTACTCAGTCTTTGTTTGCATAAAATTTTATTTATTCTACTGAAAGTGGGATTTAAAAAAAAATAAAAAAAGCTTGAATTTTGAAAACCAAGACATAATTCCTAACTAGATCTGCTTAAAGGAAGTATCTGCAAAGACTTAACACAGCCGACATAAGTTTCTTTCATTTCACGTGCTCTGTCACCATACTTATAAACCCACAGGCTCCATTTAAACAGATACAATGCTGAGAGCAAGTAAGTTCCTGTTACAATATAATGGAACAAAAAATACAGATTGTATGAGTTTCATATAGTAAATACAATGTCCTGTTTAGATCTTACTACCCTAGGGGTTTTTGCCTCAATTTTGATAAAGTGCCTGAAGTGAACAGAAAGATGAGTTTCAAAATTTAGGTGAAATTCTTCCCATTAAAAACCCTAAATATTGGCATATATGTAATATTATACAAGTGCACAGTGTAGATTTTCAGAGTGTCTATTTGGAATACAGATTATGAGCACATTAAGTGAAATTTTTTAGAAGTATTTCCAAATTTATAATTTCAATTATTTTGTGGCAATGATGCACAACATAACCAGGCTTGGAAAGTCCCTGCTACTGCTGCTATCAATCCAGCCCTTAACTTTTTAACCTCCAAGGGCCCAGGCCAGGTCCTACTAAATGCAGTGGAAACATTTGCCCTGACTTCACCAGAAACCAGATCCACAAAGACCTTAAATTCAACTATTGAGCTAATATTATTTTCTTCTGATTCATGCATTTTTCAGGCATAAAAATAACCCAATTTTGTTTCTTTAATGGGTTTTTCACAGTAATCTGGGTGGCTGATGCATCTGCAATCTGACAGAACAGATATCTCTTTTTGCAGAGAGTATATATAAGTTTCCCCATCTATCTCAGAAAAAGTCTTATAAAGCTATTCAGAACTCAGCACACGTTCTTTCCTCTTCACAACTCATTTTCCTTTTTTTTTTTTTTTTTGTGACAACCTAGGCAATAATTCACAGCTCACTGGGTCTCCTAAATAACCCCCTTTATATTTACATGGTAGGCATTCCCCCCATTACCCTGCGGGATTCAGCCGTATTGGCAGGCAGTCATTAGGAATTCTTAAGACCATGGAGGTTTAACATCCCCTTCTCTAGTGTCTTTGAAAACACCCTGTATGGTTACAATCTCGGCAAATATACAGAAAATCTCGACAATTTAACAATAACATAAAATCTGTCATTTTGTAATTTCTAAGTGGTTCCTTCTTTGGGTCCCATCCAGACTCACACATGAAGCCTCTCAAGCTCAGAAGCATTTCACCCAATGGAGGATTGTTGTTTCTTTCTTTTGCTAGAAAAACGAGCAAATCACACCTGCTACTGATGAATGGAGAAAAGTCCTTTTAGGAAACGCAGATGAATTAATATAAAGGTAATAAAATGCATTATGAGGAAGATGCTGAAATCTAACACTCACCAAAGTGAGATTTTCACTAGAAGGCAATCTTTTCACCAGCAAGACATGATCTGAGCACAAAAGAAGAGCCAGATTTGCAGGGTTTATGGTCTTGCTCTGACTGAGAAGCTCCCTGCAGCTGACTTCCCCCACTGCCCATGGAAAATCATTAGAGACACGGCTCTACAGACTGCCACTGACATGTCCCAGCTGGTCACTCACTCCTGCCCTTCCCTAACACACGGACTGCAGCAATAACAACACCTCCTCAAATCCTTTAGTCACTGCCAAGTACTGTTACGGAGGCTTGGAGGAATATGAAAAGAGAAACTATAGAAGCTGATTCATATTAGCATTGCTGCTGCTTGGTTCTGGGAACTCCACATGCTCTGAAGAAATCTCCAAACAAACCTGGAGTAGCACATTGCCAATCACACCCCCAGCAGTTTGCATCCCACGAGCCCTGAACTGACACAAATGTTCAAAACTGGATTTATTTACTGTGTGGATAAATATTTCTAACTAATATATCAAGAGGCTTACATGAGAAAAAATCTCAAGGAAAGTGATTTCATTTTGAAGAAAAAGTAAAAGAATACAACCACCCTTTTGTTTACAATTGGACTATTCTCTTTTTAGTATTATCTGAAAGTTTAATTTGGGTATCTGTTTCTTTGATGAGAAGCAGAGCCTTCATGATACAATGCCTTGAATGTGTCACATACAAAGTTATTAGATATGTCCAGATTTAAGGAGCAGATTCTGGGTAATTCTTAAAATTAGAGCCATTCACACTGATCCAGAAGCCATGACAGAATATGAAAAGTATGCAGCGACAGTTAAATCTGCAATGTCTTTGCTCTTATTAGTGAAATGAGTAAATCTTAAAAAATTAGCAAATCTTAAATCTTTAAGACCAATAGGCATGCCAGTATGTGTTTCCAAAGCTTACAAAGTCCAAATAACATGCTCCAAACAATTTACCACTACAGTTGTAATGAAAGAAAAGGGTCCAATACCCCTCCTCCCCCACCCAATTGTTTAGAATTTCCTTTAATCAAAGTGAGTAGTTCTTACATTTTTTCTTGTAGAATCCTGTAGATTCTGAAGACTTCTCTTTCCCTTTCGAAATATCTATAGAATTCAACATCCCTTTATAACTTTAAATGCATTGGTAATGCTTTTAAAAAGCTGATTATTTGTTTAAAGTTCAAGTAATAGAAGTAACACTCTATGGAATGAAGACCTGGGTGCAGAGTGGTATTTTTGTATGCTAATTGGTCATGTGTACGAGCCACTGATGAAACACATGCTAAAAACACTCAAAAGTGTTCAGAAATGCCTCTCTAAGACATAAAGCTTTTACAGGTAAAATTATGTGAGAGAAGGAATAGAAAAATCACATTCAACATCTGGAGTCAGATGAGTTTACGGAAATAAAATTGCAAAATTAAATTTAGATGAACTTAATTAAAAAAGGGATCCAATTTAATATGGACATTCATCAACTTCTCATCAAAAATCTTTCTTGCCTCAAGAAAATACAATAAAGTATGAACAAAAAAGCCATATAAAGGCTGAAATGAAGTGTGAAGGGTTGTCAAATAAAGAAAGGTAGGAAGAAGGAACACTCTTTTCCCTCATTTTACAGATGTCCATATTCACACTTTCCTTTAATTGCACAGAATATCAAACTATTTTTAAACTCCATAACAGTTCAACAAGAGAGCTGGTCATCTGTACGCCCTGAAGGTCATTCCTCCTTCTGAGGCATATGCCATGAATTTAGTGATAACATGAACATGGAACATGGAAGTTCCTCTTTCTCTCTCCCTGTATGTCTTTTTAGTCAGCCAAATCTTCCTTCTAGATCCTGAAGGACTTTATCTAACCCAGTTACAGTGTTTAGTGCTTAATGTCCATTAACCGAGTGGTTCTTGCTGAAGTGAATGGGAGTTTTGTTACAGGGCTGGGCCTCACATGACTTAAAAGGGATTTTCATTTGCTTCAGATAAGAGACAACAAATGCCGTTCTCTTATTTTCCTTTGCTAGGTCACTACTGTCTTGCTTTTTTTCAGGGGAAAAAGATCTAGTAGTTTAGTCCAGTCACTTCTGGCTTTCATGAATTCTGTCCATCAGAACAACATTGACTTCCAACTCTCTAAGTCACAGTGCTTATAGATTTTAATAATGTCAAACAGCAATTTGAAGAGTTAAAAATAGTGTTGTTAGGATGATATTGTTTCCTTACAAAACTGCCTTGATAATTTGTTGTTCTGCACACTGGTTATGTGATCAAGTAATATGATATGAATGCTGTATTCTTTTATTTCTAATAAAGAACATTGCTAGAACACTGTGCTCTGAGGGAGATACTGTCCTTTATTAGAATCACATTCCCACATTATAAAAGTCACCCAGCAATAATGAAATGTAATCTGTCTCGAGGATTCATGATAACACAGCATTATGCTCATTTTTTTTGTATGAATAGAGCATGACTGAATAGGAATGCTACTGTTGTTGAGTAGATCTTTAAACTGAAGCAGTGACCTTATTGAAGTATTTGGTTAATGGCAATAAATTGCTAGAGGAATGTTTCCATGTCAGAAAAGTTCTTGCTTTTGCAGTGTAATCTAATTCAAAAAAATATATACTTCAATAGCCTGTAACTGTAAGGGCTTGGAAGTGGTGGTACTTGACATCTGTATTGCAGTGATCCAAAAGCAGCACGAGCACCACTGGCCAGGGTGAGCCCAAGGGCCGGCCAGACCCTGCCTCCAGCAGTGGCCCTCAGTGGCTGCTGTGTGCAGGAGTGTCACATGGAGTGACTTCCCACGCCTCCTACCTCCCCAGGGCCCAAAATACTCCATGAAGCATCCGGCATAATGGGGAGAAAAATCTGACCAACAATATTATCACAAATAATATAATCTAAAATTGGGCCTTTCTTCCTGAAAAAGCTGAGCACTTAGGCACCAACACAGGTTCCAGGGAAGAACTATTCCACTCTACCCAGCTACCGCAGAAGGTCTATTCCAAATGACACAAAAGTACATCAGGATTCAGCTACCTTCTCTTTCTTTTACAAAAGCTGGGAAATCATCCCTGCAGCAGAGATGTGCTTCAAGATGCAGATAGATTATGTCTCCCTACAATTTCTCCACAGCAGTATTTGAAAATCTGATTCAAGGTTTGATGAATCAGACTAATTAGAACAGAGAGAGCATTAGAAGAGAGAAAAAAAATGACTTACTGCTTTGTTTTCAGGAAGAAGAAGCCACTGAATTTCCTTTCTGTGCATTTTACTTTGTGTTTGGAGTTGCCCAATTGTTACATTCTCCAAAATGTATGATATCTAATCTTCTGAGAGCAGTTACATTAGTAGAGAGGACAATAAAAAAGCCCTCTTGATTTTAGTCTGACGAAAATTGCTCAGAACTTGTGTCCTGAGCTCCTGAGCTCAATCTCTCAGAGATCAATATATGTTCTTATTATTTCTCTATCGTTGTATTGGTCAAGGGGAAGTGCTTCATTTTTCACACAGATTCAATTTTAGTGTAGCATAACAGACACCAGTCATATTCTAACATGGTTTACTATGGCATCTTTAGAACTCACCACTGAGACTGAATGTGAAGATCCTTAAATTGCTGGCATCAGTGTTCCTGTAAACTCTGGCACAATTTCAGATGGGTTATCCTGCCAAAAGTCAGAGGAAAATATTCATCAGACAGATGATTATTTTTAATCACACTTAGCCAGTACCCGTGAAAGCCTTACTTTATAAATGCCTGCTGCAGGTTTAATGATAAGACCATTACAACACCTCTGAATGCAACACACCTGCACATTAACTTTTCAAGTGCCTGTGAATCTGAATACTGATTCTCAGAGGGTACTTTCTGTAGAAAAGCTGTCCTTTCATGAAAGCAATCCAATGGATTTTACCAGAAAAAAATAACAGTGTATTGCAGTATTAGTTTTAATAATCTTCAATAGAAGAACGCCTCCTGGAAAAAAGCAAACAAACAAAAATACGCAAAATTGGCCAACCCTAAATTAACAAAGTGCACAACTCATATGCAGTTCATTTTGCTTTCAGATCAAAGGGGTTTTGAAGTTCAAATAAATTTGCCACCTAATAGTTTTAGTACAGGACTATCTCTCCTAACATCTGAAAAATAACATTCAGAGTTGGCATTTAACAGCTTATTTGTATTGCAGCACTTCAGGAACAAGAAAACTTGTAATTTTCACCATATGTGCAAGGTTTCTTTTATTAAAGTATTTCTATTTCTTGATAAAAAATAGACTGAGAAAAACTCCAGCAAAAGCATTATTTAAAAAAACCCCAACATGTATAACATAATTATTTTTGCATAAATTTGCATATGTTACTGTAAATACAGATACGTACACGTATACAACCGTTTCACTAATGTTTGTATGGTTATGCTATACGTGGTTTAAATTACTTCTGTTTAGGAGAATATGAAAACTATCTTGAAGTGAAAGCAAAGAAAAAATGGAACTGATGACAACTATATAGGGAGGTAGAGCAATGTTCTTGGGTCAAACCAGTTTTATGATCTTGTAGCACTCAAATCCAAGTTGTCTGTAAATGACGGAGCAAATTCAAAACAATAAAAAAAAACTGTAAGAAGCCATCATAAGCCCTAGATGAATGTAGGTCTCCACATCTTTCCTTTCCTCTTTGACTCAAGCTCCCAGTGAAAATATTACCATTTTCACTATGTAACAACAAATTCCTTAGAGTGAGATTTTCAAAGACATGTAGGGAACTGGTTGTCTAATTCCCCCAGGCAGTTTTGAAAAGTGCATGATAAATACACTATATAGCTCCTTATACATCAAACAATATCTCACTGCACTTCACATTAATCTTTAATCTAGACACTTTAATCTTCAAATCTTCATACAATAATCTTCAATGAAAGGTTCTTTCAGGGAGTTTACCGTATATTTAACACAATTTCAAAGTTGCAAGTGCATTGCCCTAGCTCTTAATATCCAGAAAATGTTTTATAAATTAGATCAACCACAACCTGGCCAAGGTTTCTGTATTTTTAATATCTTTGGAGGGAGATTACAATGAAAGGGTGCTGGAGGGAATGACTTAGCTGGTTAAGCACCCCAGAAACATAGCTGCTGATCCCCGAGTTTATTCAGCGTTTCACTTTTTCCAAGGTAAGGACTTGCATCTCTTTGTAGGTATGAAAACAGCACATGAACAGTGCATATTACTCTGTCCTGGCAGCTCTCTGTATGCACATCTGGACACGGACAGAGTTTCCATATCTGTATTTTTGCCAAAAATATTAACTGTTAGACACGTGTGCCAGGCCCATTCTGCAGGGATATAGCCATGACTTCAACTGCTGCTGGCCTTTACTGTTCCCTTCACTGCTCTTTACCGCAGCACCTCTGAATTCCACTCACGGAGCAGGACTCCACAGCATTAGCCCTCGCTCAATGCACAGTGGAAACACTCCTCGGAATTTGTACAGTGGATTGAGGACAAAAGGCAATAGGTCAGTATGAAGTAAGAGGGGAAAAAAAGAAGATAATAGCCATTATGACAAGCAGGACTTTCTGTAGGGAGCCTGGCAAAGGCACATTTTGAGGAGAAATTTGAAGAACCAGCTTTGCAGAAGCATCTGAAGTGTTCCAGAGAAACCACAAAGGCACTGCCTTGAAAACAAGAGTTGAGGAGGAAATCAGCACAGAGTGGAGAAAGGACAAATGAGCTGCTGAAAAAAGGGAGAGTCACCTGAGAATAATGGTCAGTAAACAATACAGCCAAAAAAGGAAGAAACTAAGAAAACGACTTTTCTAACATCATTATTTGAGTTGTGTAAGGTAATCTTTGACTTCTCTGTAACCTCCACAACTGGAGATGTGAGAAGGCAAATTCACCAAGGAGCACATGGAGCAGAGAGTAGTGCTATGGAACACAAAAGAGGAGAGCATTGCAGTATGATTATTGAAGGTAAACAGCTGATTGATTCACAGGGCCAAAGGTGGAGTACCCACTGTGATCAGACTGGAGACAGTTACTGCAGACTGGTTTGAGCAGTTCCCATTGACTACAAAGAGTGGGAATTGGATGGAAATGACCGTAGCATGCCTACAGGTTGGGTAAACACTGGGATATTTTGAATAAGTGAAAGGTTAAGGCAAGCTTGAAGATTTGCAAGAAAAGAGAAAGAAGAGAGGGACAGATTGAAGGAAAAAGGGGATCAGATTGGGAAATCCATAAAGAGGGTTAGCAGAGGACAGCAGTTGGCAGGCCTTATAACTTGTAACAGGCCAGAAGACTGCTTCACAGAGCAGCCAGTGAAGGGGGCAGTTATAAAGATCATTTATCAGTTTTCACTGGGAAGAAATTGTTAAGATCCTTCTCAGAAAAAGAAATTGTGGTGGGAGAAGAGGCTTTGAGGAATAAGTCAAAGGTGCTGAAGAGAAGATTAGGGCTGTGGTGAAGATTTCAATTACAGTAGGTAGGCAACTGACAGAATTGAGAAAACAGAGTGGCTGTGCCATGGAGGGAGTCACAAAGTTTCTCTGCTGGAAATATCTATAGGAAATAACTGTAGGAACAGTGGTCTTGGTGGCTTTGAGAGATTCAGAGGAAAGGCAGAGGCTGAAGGCAGAGGCTGAACTCAATCAATTCAAGAACATCACTTGCTTTTGTGCAAGGAGACCAAGGGAGGAGAGACAATAAAGAAGTTGCTGGTCATGTTCCACCCTTGCTAGACCAAGTCGTAAGTTGGTCTTTATTTAAAACTCATGTGTCTGTCACAGGTGAACAGAACTTGACAAGTGGGTGAATTTAATATACCATGAAGTTCCAGCACTTCAAAAATGATTGCAGATCCACAAAAGGTCTCTGAATACCTGGTTTATATTCAGACATGGCACCTGAACTGGCTGAAAGATATGGGCATATTTGTTCCACTATGCTTTTTATCTCAGTAAAATACCATGATTTGTACTTTGAGGAAAAACATATGAAATATTTTATATTCATGGGACATATTTCAGTGTGAGGATGTGAAGAGTTGGTGATTTGGGTTCAAATTTCCATTCTTTTCATGGTCAAGCCCATTCTAAGGCTAGAAAGATGCATATCACATTTCTGGCAATGCAGATGGTTTTCAGCACAGAGTTTTGCATAGAGGCAGCAGCGAGCCTCTCAAAATATTGTTGGATACAATGTCTGAGAAAGCTAATGCTATAAGGCAAATTTATATTCCTGAAGCAAAGATAACTTGGGGATAATAGTGGTACTAATGGTCCAGAAAGCTTAGTGAAAGTAAACTACTGCAAGACATTGAGAATAGATTTTTTTTTAAATGAAAATATTTCTATACTAATAATTTAGATGAAACTCTACACTGTTTTGGCAAAGTCAGGAGTTGAGACTAAAGGAGTAACAATGAGAAAAATGGTCAAAAAAATTAAGTGAAAAAGGTCTAAGAATTACTTCCTCCAGTGACATCCAAACGCATGTTTAGAGGGAAACAAACAGCTGAGAGGACATTTCCCTAAAAATGAAATTTATATTGCAGATCACAAGGATCTGTGATGGTAATCATGACTCCTGCTTGCTGAGTAGTGTGTCACAGATGATGTTCAGTACAACAAAGAGAAAGACCTTAGCAAGAGGAACATTAATCTCAAGCAAACATTGACACTTTCAAAACACTTTCAAAACTTTAGAGATAAGAAAGAGAAACTAATGCTTGAATTGGTAATGCCCTAAAAATTCTCTAGGAACCCAATGCTTAATTTTACACCTTAACTTGACTGAATAGATTATCATAAAGTACTCATTAATTTACACATCATTAGTCTGTGTGAACTATTTTCCTGACACAACAGAAGAAATCCAGTAGCACCAAATATAACAATTTGGAATGAGATTTCTCACCATTTTTCCTCTCCTTCATGAATCTATTCTTTATCTGTTTCCAAGTAAATGCATTGAATCCAACAGAATTTTCCAAAATAGTAATAGTAATTTTTATTTCTTTAGATGTATATGCATACATCAAAAAATGCATCTATCCACCTTGAACTGACGTTCATGCTTCACTAAGAAGAAATGCAGCTCAGTGTAGCAACACCTGCAGGTACATCTAACAGTGAAGTGAAACACTGGAAAACCACTACTAGTGTTATTTCCCCCAAATAATGTAAATCCAGTATCGAATTGGTTATGTAACTCAGCTGTCACAAGGTTTCATACAGCATAGAAAAGCTGCATTTTAATGTTTCATGAGGGAAGGAGAGGAGGTGTGAGGAGATGTGAGTTCTGTTTAACACTAAACTGCTTTTAATGCTGTGAAATATGTGGAAGCAAGGTTAATTGAAAACCTGAAGTAATATAAAAATAGTTTCAGACTTTAACAGAAATACATATGGTATATAAAGCTCCACTGAGTCCACGTGGATAAGTGAACATTTTTAATGCACATTAGTTGGAGAAATGAAGAAGTAGAAGCAGATAATAAGTATTACTAAACTGGAATATTCTGAGGGTCTGGAAGAGAGATAGAAAACCAGTACCATGGAAACATTGCATAGATTACTTTTCCTTCCCACCCAGAGAGTACTGAGTCCCCCATTTCCCTTTAGTTACTGGCTTTGGTTATCACTGCCCCAGGGAAAAGGGGGTGGCTTTCAGAGACAGACTTTAAGCAAGAATTTCTGGACTCCCCTGTAAAGACACAACATGGGTGAGGTACAGGATTTCACACAGCAGCTCTTTTCTGCCTCAGCACTCCTACACCCTGCAGGAGAGACACCCAGGACCACAGAACATATTTGAATGTTCAGGTCTGCCTCTGTCCTGCAAGGAGAGTTCTCTCTCCTTGAGCATGCTTTTATTAGGCTGGAGTTATTCATGATCCCCAAGAAAGTGTAGGAATCCCAGTCTGAATATGTATTATAGCATGATGTGCTTCACATCATTCTTAAAAACCATTTAATTATAAGCATATCTATCTCTATATCTCCATAAAGACATTTATAAATGTTTATTCATTGCCACATAAATTGATTCTTGCATTTGGTTCATCTACTGATGCATGTGGTAAATGCCCATATTCTCTGTTCCGTTGTCTCAGTCAGCATCAAGCAGCTGACACCCCAGGTCAGGCACACCTGAACCTCCTGGAAGCTCTATTCTCTTCCAGTCAAATATTAGTAGTCTTTTCCAAAATGTAACTGTCCCCAGTTCTACAAAAACCTGCCCTTTCTACCATAATGCATCCTGTTTCACTGTTATTGCTACATGGTTGCTGTTGCAAAAGGATGCAAACTTCACACCTTCTCACTACCAAATGCATGAATTTAATGTGACTCCGAGGCTAACCAGTCAGAATGATGGAAATACACTAAAATATCAAGGCAGAGAAAACTCTTTACAAAAAAAAAAAAAAAAATTTAAAAAAAAAAAAAAAAAAAAAAATCCTGAAAAGGTACTTACTATCAAAAAGCATAACACCCCCAATAATGACACATGACAGATGAATGAATGGCTATTACTTGCTTGTTTTGTAGAAGTGATATGCTACAATTTATCATTTAAAATAGCAAACTGAAAAGCTTTTCTTTATCAAGTCTGATTTAAGATGTCTTTTACATATTATGGCAATATCATGCTTTCCTATGTTTGAGACTAATAGACAGTAACACCACTCCCATATTTGAAAACCATGCCTTAAGCACAATAATATATTAAAAAGTCTGAATACTCAGGAGGACGTATGCGAAAAGCAATGCTTGTATTTCATTAGCTATATCACAACCAACTTAATTGCATGTGTAGAACATACTCATTTAAATGCATCTGCATGTGTGATATAACTTTGGAAACTCTGGCTTAAATTAACAATAATTTTTTGTCCTTTCATTTTTTTGCCACTGGTTTACAAATGACTATCAAACCCTTTTGATTTCACAATTTAATAGCAGCATGGTTTGCTGTTAACAGGATCTGAAATATGTTCTCAAGCAAGGATTCAGCACCTTCCAAACCCCATTTTGTGAGCTAGAATACTTCTAAACAAAACCATTTCTCCCTCTTTACAAGGCAATCAGCTCACATAACCAGATGTTGATAATCACATTGAATTATAGCTCAGAATTTATTAGGTTAATAGTTAGAGAAGAAACACCCACCATCAAAGCAGCCAATTTAAACATATTTTTATCTAGTGATTTGCTACAAAAGGACGTACTAGCAGCTATACCACTTGGTGTTGCAGACCTGCCTGTAGCTCATATTTGATGAAGCCTTTTGCTTTTTTAAGACGTTAAAACCAGTGAAGTCAATGGAGAAGGGTATTTTCTCCAAGAAAGATATGCCCACATCTCCATGTACCTTCCACAGAAATACTGAGTCCCACAGCCTCAGCATAGCAGTTCTTTGCTATAGGCCCAATTTTTTCTCCAAATCTATCTTTCCAAATCTGATTCCAGACATAAAGACTTGTGCTTTTGGCACAAAGACACATTGGTGTGAATCACTTTCATTCTTAATAAAATTAAAACTGTACAGCTTGAAACAGTATGTCAACAGTTATTTTTCATCTTACATCTGCATACATAGTGACTTCAAAGGCATATTTAGGTACTTTGTCCATTTCAGAAGATTCTCTTTGAAAATGCATTTGAAGGAACGTTACCCTTTTTCTACAGAGATTTGGCTAAACATTTTTGTTACAGCAATTTTGTTTAGCATGGTAATGCAATCAGTATCCCAGGAGGCTCATTCTTCACAAGATGCCTGCCTGCAGCCCTACCTGCAAAGTTCTATTATGGCAGTCTTCACAGATAACAAAGTACAGAAACTGTAATGCATAAAGCAGCACAATTGTCTGTCAGAGGCTGTCTAAAAAAAAAAAAAACAACCAAAAAAAACCCAAGCAAAAATCCCCACCTCCCAATTTTCAACAGAAATATTCATGCTATTACAGTGCTTCATTTCAGGAACCAGTAGGCATAAGCTGTATTGCTCACTCACTTAAGACAAACAGTGAGGAGATTCCACAAACAATTTCTATTTCCTGGACAAAGCAAAGAGCATTGCTGCTTTTCAGAGGAGAGGTGAAACAGTAGTGATCAAGCTGTGAACTGAATAAATATAAAGACTATGAAGTGATTTACTATTCTTACTGCAGCCAGCTAGCAACAAAGTCAATCTCTTTGACTGAGACAGTGATTAGTGAGTGCAGTTGACCTGTGAGACCCACTGCTTTTAATCCAATGGTTTGCACATTACGTTAAAGGCTGAACTCACAGAACAATATTTATTCCTTTTGAAACCTTTCCAGTTTTTTCCAAGATCTTATTTTTACAAAGTGCTTAAGTAAAGGACTGTGTATAATTAAATAATAACTGAAAATAATTACCAGCAAAATCATAATATGGGTCACATTTGCATGTGTTTACATACATATGGCACTGATAAAGAACCATGAGTCTAAATTAGAGTCTTGCTAAAGTGGACTTGTAAATGGGTTTTATTCTTTTTTTTTCCATATCCTCGAAATAATGTGGATAATAAACACCTAGTCTTTTTAATAGCCAAGCGTTTATTTCCATTTTGCAGCTATCACATGAAGCTCTTTTTATGCTCTTTTTCCAGTCCAGGTCTTCAATTTAAAGATAACTGACAGATTTCAGAGGCAGTGGGGATCTACAGGCTTCACATTTACTATCACATCAGTTCAGTTCTGGGGCTAATTATCATCATTATGTTACACCTTGTAGTGTCCCATATGTGACAGGTGCCTTCTGAGCACCATTAAAGGTATGATCTCTTAAATTAAATGTGTCAGGAACAGATAAAAAATCAACAGATAGATGCTGGAAAGGCAAGGGAAAACAGACTCGACTCATGCCATGGTTAGCTTAGCAGTGAGTATCTCCCCCAGTAAAGAAAACTTTAACAGTAGTGATATTGTATTTTTACATGTATAGTTTCTAGAATATTTTCCTCATGTAAAAATATGAAGATGTATTTACACTCCCAAATAAAATCACAACAGGTTTTGAGTAAGAACCAAGTGTCTTTAGTAACCTCTTTATGAAAACAAACTGTTGGAGGAGTCTGGGATATCTCACAATTTCCTGCACACAGGACACCTTGGCTCTTCTGCAGAAGAATGAAAACACTGCAGTGTGGTTCAAACTCCTTCAGGAGAAGTTCATACTGAAAATAAGGGACCAAAACTTAAGTATACCTGGTTAACCTGTCATCCTAATCATCTCAGTATGAAGATGCTACACTGAAATCATTAATAAAATTTTCAGTCTCTTAAATCTTTATTCACAGCAGGCAGTCAAATATAATTTTTAGTTCAACAACTTCAAACATGTTTGTACATTGTTGTGGTGTCACGAGTGCTGAAAGCTATTTACTTATGTAAATCTTGAGATTTGCTACACAAAGAAACAGATGCATGTGACATTTGCAAGGCAGTGAAAATGAAGTGTCGCATGTTGGACTGGGAAACAAAGCTTGGGGGAAAAAATAGGTGTGCCCTATTTCACTCATCCCTCATCCCTGAAGGAGAAATGAAAAGGAAATCTTGGCAGCTACTGCAAATCACAAAGTGAGAGCAGCAGTATGGTTTTGGACAAACCTCACAACTGCATTTGTCATCAGAGTACTTTCTGCACAGAGGCATATATTAAAGAATTTGATTTTTTCCCCTTTAAGATGAGGAATCAATAAATTGTTAAGAAATCCTAACTTATCAATTATCACAAAAGAAAACAAGAGAAATGTTTTGAGGATGGGAGAGAATGTTTTTAGGCCTCCAGTATTCCAAGAACTTTATCTGTTAACTGAACGCAAAAGAAGATTGGTGACCATAACTGAGAAAATACTTGTTACAAAGAGGGATAATAAGATCTAGTTGCTAGAAGCTGAAACACAGCAAATTAGAGTTACAAATACAACTCCCTTTTTCTTAAATTAACCATTAGAAACTCTGAGGAGGAGCTGTGCATTCACTAGTAAATTGGATTGGGTACGGCTTAGCTACTTGTTTTAGTTAAAGAAACCTATTAAAACTCATGTTGCTGTAACCAAGTGGAATGCCATGATTTATGATATACAAGGAGATCCGATCTAGCCTTTAATGAAACTGGAAAATGCTGTAGGCTATGGATGCCACGGGTCTGAGGATTTTGCCTTTACTACATGACAGGTGCATGTGAACCTGTTAATGCTGGAAGTGGTATTGCCTGGTATAGTTTCCACATACATTTAGTAAAAACATCTGTGCAGGAAACGTTTCCCAAAGGACATACTCGGAACTTGTTTCAGGGGCCATCAGCTCTTACTCAGGCTTTGACCATTAATATATATGATTCCATTATCCTTTCTCATTAGGTAGTACTAGAAGCTCTCTTTGCTAATGCAAATAATACACGGCAGACGGGACAACCCTATCAGGTCCTTTTGGGAGGAGAGGAGCTCTTTCCTGATTAGTTTAAGTATCCTTTGAGAGACATTAGTAATCTAATTCAACCATTTTAAATAGAGGAACAGGAAAAGGCTTGCATTACCAAAATAAAAGGTATTTCTAGCATCTACTAGCTTCTAACACCACAAATCTTACTTCTCCACTTCTTTTTTGAAAACTAACATTATTTTAAAAGAGTAACATATTCAAATCCGGTGACAATATTTTCTGCCCATTAATTTCACTAAAATATGCAAAGACGTACTTAATAAATCAGCTTTTTTATATGACTCAAAGTTCTATACTGGAAATTTTAATCAAGTTTCTCTATCAAGAAAATAAATTAAGACATTTGAGATACTTGCAGGAATGGTGCACGTAAGTATTTCTTTAAGATTTCTCTCTAATCCTTACAATTTTTCCATGCAAATCAACAGGAAGCACAGGCAGACAAGGCATTCACCCCTTACATGGATCAAAATTAATATTTAATATCTACAACACAGAAGCTTTAATACTGATATGAAATTGGGGCCTAATTGAGGAAGATCTGCTGATCTAGCTAGCTGTCCTATCCCTAGGGAGCTGTTAAAAGCCTGTAAGTGACAACATCGCAATAATCTTCAAAATATTTATTAATTAGCTATGGGGTATGTTATTGAGTCATCAGGAAGTTGTATTTCATGTAAATAGTAACCCTATTAACTATTTTCTAATGCAATAGCCATGCCCATAGGTTGCTGGTTTCATTCTTCCACTTCTAACCATGTCACTTCTTAGAAAAACTGTGCTCTGAAAAAAATCAAAGAAGTTTGGCATCATCTGTGAAGTTGTTATTCCTCCAGGGTTAAGCTCAGCTCTGTGAAGAAAGGTCTCAAATTCCACTTGGTGTTGCACAAGGGTGAATTTCATCCTTGTGATTAAAGTCACCTCTGAGTTTCTGCAACGAGGTCTTGCACTGTGGGGTGACAAATGCCCTCAGTTGGACCAAGAGGGAGAGGGCTGGAGGAAACCATTATCGCATCTCACAAGCCTCCCTCAGCACCAGTTCACAAAGACACGTTGTCAGTGAGAGCAAGTGTGGCTTGTCAGATGCAAAAACTGTTGCTTTTGTCTCTGGGAGTGCCTGACTCCCTTTCAAACCAAGGCGCGCTCTGCCTTTCCCGCTGCCTGGCGGTGCCGCTCCCTCACGCCCGCGCTCGCAGCGCCCTCAGGGCCTGCAGGGCCCGCGGGATCCCGCCCTCAGCCCGGGCGGCTCTGTGCCACACGGGCTTCTCTCGTTTTCCTCTTGTGTTACTTTGAATGAAGGCATAAACCCCAAACTCTCTTTGTGCTGCGAGCAGAAACCGTGGACATGTTTTGATGCAACATCAGAACATTTTAAAGCCCTATGTCAAGGCATCTTGGAAGGAACAGAAGGGTCTGTCTCTAAAAATCATCCCTTCTTCCCTCCTCTAATGGAGATTTCTGAGCCATACTGATGTAGTCTGTGAGACCAGGTTTTTTGTAAGATAATAAGCCTGTGCTTGTACCTTTGACTCCTGAGAAACCTGTGGAGGAGTTGTAATATTTTGTCTGATGTCTCCTAGGTAGCAGATAAATGTGCTACTCAGGTATACATGAGGGTTTTCCCCAAGAACCAGATATACATACTGCATCTGCTTTAAATTTGTACTGATGTTTTGAAAGGACAAGGCTCATGGCCTTGATAATACTATCACAGATCTAACAAGATTTACAAAGGAAAAAAGCAATGCATTATATCAAATATATGAAATTAATGGTGATTAAGAGAGAAGTTTCATGGTAGAGCAGTGAAGCTTTTCGAGTCCTGACACAGGCAGTAAAAAGCCAGGACAAGGAGAGAGGTGAGAGCTGCCAACACACAGGAGGCATCCTTGGTCTTCCACACTTCCTGTACGATTCCCCTCAGGGATACTCCTGGCAACTACACAAGAGAAAAAACCATCCAAAATATGCACTAGTAGAGGTGCAGGAATATAAGAACTGCTTGCAGCAGCAACATGGTCCTAAACTCATGTCTCATAAATCTTTATTTTCTATGTTTGCTAATACATTAGCTTCATAATAAATATCCAAACCCTATGCAGTCTTTGGCAATGAAATCATTGACCTTTTATGATAATTTTGTGTTGTTTCTAATAATATTTACTAGCTGATTTGAAAATTTTTCAGTCATCAGTACAAATTAACAAAACTCTTGGGTGGGCATTAGGGTTTAAAATTTGTAATTAGCTCTTACCTACCTTCAGCTTCAAATTAATTCTGACATTAAGGTAAATAAAACTCAAAAAAAAAAATCATCATCTACTCTGTATTAGCAGAAAAATCACTTCTCTAGAAATAAATGTTGACTACAAAAAGTTCTATTTCCTCTTTCTACAAACTTCAAAACCAATCTTTCACCAAAAAAATCCTAAGTATAATCAGAAAATAATTATATTCTAGCTGAGTTGTAAATTAAATCAGAATTGCTAAACACAAATTCCTATCTCAGACTGGATCATTACTGTACTAAAGAAAATTAAGATGCACAGACCCCCTCCTGAGCTGAGTATTGTCATGCAGGACCCTCTGTGTTCTGCCAGTTACCAAAGGAAATACGGATATTTTGTACGATGCAACAACTTTGTAACCTTTTCAATAAAAGCCTCCACATGCAACAGCTTTTTCCAGCCTTCAGTAAAATGGGTGGACTCGCATTAACCTCTGAATGATTCACAAATGTGTAACATTTTCTGTACCACCACTCCATCTCCTCCTCTCCTCACCCCACAAAACCCCAAGAAGCTGCAAAGCCCCACCTGTTTCTGGAGTCAATATTTCATTAATTTTTTGTGGTGTCAAAATTACAATGTGCTTTTCCCTCTCCCAGGGACAGCACTGTTGTTATTGCTGCTCAAATGGTTATTTCTTTAGGTGTTTTCTAAATTCTTCTGTTTATTGAGCAGCCTTTGCACTCTCTCATGCTACGAGTACAATACTTTAGAGGGCCTTCTCAATCCATCTTTCCTTCCCAGATACAAACTCCCAAGGAGAAGGAAAAAAAAAAAAAACTAAACCAAACCCTCCTGCCCTACCCATCCTGGATTTTTTCCCAGTGTCTCTGTAAATACAATTTCCCAGACTCTTGGCCTATATTTTTCTTCTGTTTTGTGGGTTAAGCATGAAATCATTGAGCTCAATGGGATGGAGAGTATCTTCTTTGCCACTTTGCCAAAAGAACTAGAATCCAGTCAGAGATTCCTTTTTTGTTTCAAAACCTTTTTGTGCAAATGCCTCAAAAATTTAATTTGGAATTAAAAAAACCAAAACAAAACCCTGAAAAATATATTTGTATATATATTAATTTGTCAAAAATAATCATCACTCTGGATCATTTTGTGTGTTTGAACTCAAAAATTAGTTTCAGTTGCACAATTAAAGTCCTTTCCTGTGATCTGCTGTAGAAACTACCAGCACACTGGAGAGACAGAGAGAGAGACAGAGAGAGACAGAGAGAGAGAGAGAGACAGAGACAGCATATCTAAATAGAAAAGCCATGGATGTTTATACACAGTGGTAAACAAGAGTTACTTGGAACACAGCTGTATTTCTGTGGTTTCCTCATTTTCTCATTGCTGGGTGCACAGCACAAGAGCGTTGGATGATCCGAGCTGCTGACAGCAGTAAAAAGCCCGATTACTACTGCTCTAGATATGTCAATACTTACCATCTGAGAGATGGGCAGATCTGCTTGTCTGAATGGGACGAGGCAGAGGAAAAGGAGAATATTGCAAATATGGCTCTGCAGAGCCTAAGGAATGAAGTAGGACGTGGCATAATCAGAACAGCTGTAGAGGAATGTCACATACTGAGCACAACTAGCCAGCACAAGAGGAGCAACTTGACCTACTCTTTCCATACAGTTTAGGGGGGAAAAAAACAAGGCTCCGTGATCAGCAGTGCAAGCTGGTCTCTACATTAAAGCTAACCTGGACCAGTAAATACGAGGGGAGGGAAAGAAGCATGATCAGAGCGTAGCAATGTGCATGAGGGAAGGCAGAGCAATGTAAAAAATTCATGGCTAGGACAACCACAGGAAATGATGTGTTGCTGGCAGATGTTTGTTTTAAAGTTTTCCACAACTCTGAGTATGCACAAGAGCAGCAGTGCTCTCAGTATGCTCAGAACCGCAGCCAGAAGAGAGCAGGAACAGCCCTGCGGAGCAGCCACTGAGAGAAAAGCTCCTGAAGAACACCCCTCAAAAAGCCAGCTGCTTACTGTCCTTGCAGTGCCAGCTGGGCATGGCCCTGGCCCTCGGCTGCCATCCCCAGCCCCCTGTGCCAACCTCACCTGCTGCCTCCCTTCAGCAGAGAAACATCTTGGCTCTTGCCCAACGTCTTATAGGGACCAAACAGATTTTCAACTTCCTTTTCCCCTCTCCATGATTAATAAATTGCAATGTTTTAAGTCAGAGGTATTTATAAGACCTTGTATACCCCAGGTCATTAGTTGCCCCAGTATTGAGCTTAAAATCTCGTGTGTGACCTTCTGAAAAGGCACCTAGTCCTGATCGCATCTTCTCAAGAACTGCAAAACCTCTGCACTCCCTTAGGTTCATTCAAGGTTAATCAGCACCACTGTTCCCCTTCTGTTTGATTTCTCATTTGAATTTATTATGTTTCAGTTTCCAACTGATGATTCTTGCTATGATTTTACTTCCTGGATGAGATAACTACACAGAATAAAGAGTCTTTCTTGTGGAAAGGAAACACTGCAACCATCTTATCTTTCTTTTCAGCACCTTTCTTGATTTGTCACAGCACATAAATTTGAGATTCTGAACTAGACAGAGCATTCAAATGCAGAACCATAGATGTTGTTTAAATTGTTTAGACCTAAATGATGGTTAATATTTTCACTGGTTACTAAATGATTTCAAACTATTTGCTTTCTTAATGTAAAGTAACGTCCTGCATCCTTCTCAGGACAGAAAATAAATAGTAAAAGCACACTGCAGTCTTGATACTTTATTGGTGTTCTTGCTACTCCTGTTGACTAACAGGCAGAGCTACAGCTAGGATGTAACCTTTTCCTAATTGACCCATTTTTGTAGCCATATCAACTATATCTTTTCTCCTGAATTTTTTCCATTTAAGTGTTCTCTTTCATGAATTCTTTGTATGGTTTACTATAATTTTTTCCATTATTGCAAGGTTTGTTATTAATTTCTTATCAGTTCCAGCTGTCAGTTCAGACCCGAGTTAAAGCAGCTTTTAAGCCAAATCTTTGCTCATTCTTGAAAGAACATTTGGAACTTTCTGGACACTAAATGCATTCTTCCTGAGCAAATCCAGATTTAAACTTCTGTTTTTGTCCTGTGTCATCCCACCACCCCCACCCCCTCTAAAATTTCACATTGACAAATTCTTAGCAAAACAGACTTTTGGAAAGACATTTTCCTATGACCAAGGCTGCCTCCTTTAGTGCTATCACAAACTGCCAAGCTTTGCGATTAATATTTCTAATATAAAATAGCAGTTTGACATTTTGGATACACAGCAATATGTCTCAATTAAAGGATCATAAATATAGCGGGAATCGCATTACACGAATGAGTACATTGGCTTCTGGAATTCTCCTTCCATTTTTTTTGCCGAATAGCACATACAAAGGATAAAGTTAAAAAATTACCTTCCTGTGTATAAGCAGTACAAAAATCTCTATCTGACACTTGCATATAAAGCCACAAGTGATTGTCCATGAAGCTTTTGAGAACTCTGATTGTATTTCTATGCACAATGTGATTGTTGTGCACATTACTGCACACATGCTCCTACACAAATGGGCTTTAAGGCTGAAAGGCTTTCAGACAAGGGATATAAATATAATAAAGTATCATCTTTAATTCTTTGCACACATTATAGCAATATGTTCTATTACTTTATGCCTAAATTTTAGAACCATTGCATTTTTCAAACTTTAAGTGTCAGTGGCCAATACTATATTGAATTCAGCTTTTGTATTTCACATTGAACACATGCTATGTTCTAACTCAGTGTTTTGAAATAAATCATTTACTTTCTAACTTTTGTTCCTTCTATCATCAGAGTAATTTAACACATGTCATTTCCTGCAATGCTATCCAATTCACACATCAGCAGGTGGTATACAATTTTTTCCTTATTTTCCCCCTTTTTTTACTGTATAGCTTTTTGTGTGTTTAGATAGGACCCATTTTATTTAAAAAGCAGAACGGCACTGTGGAACAATGACAGTTTCTACAACATGTATCAGAGTTTTTAATTACTCTTGTCGCTGTACTGTTTAGTAACTGTTTTACTTAGAGATTATGACTTGGAGCCAGT
The DNA here is from genome assembly GCF_021018805.1 of Prinia subflava. Taxonomy (NCBI): domain Eukaryota; kingdom Metazoa; phylum Chordata; class Aves; order Passeriformes; family Cisticolidae; genus Prinia; species Prinia subflava. Next base: position 10,918,489 of record NC_086261.1, read on the forward strand.
GATAGATTTAGCATATGGCACATATTAATATATTCAGAGAGCAATCACCAATATCAATCAAGCTAAAGCTATATGGACCAATTCATGTGCATTTGCTTAATGCAAATAACAACAAAAACCCCCATAATTCATCACTTGCTTGATCCCATATGCCAGACACAAGTATGTACTTCTGCACATTCTTCCACTGCCCTTTAGAGAGACCTTTTGTAGCTGTTCCTGGCTACTTTGCCTGCTGCAAATCATTACTTTTGTCAATGTAGTGATGATTTTTATCAGATTATCTTTTTCCATTTCTTCTGAACAAATCTCCTCTACATTTTTAAACACCAGGAAATACAATGGAAAATATGCATGTAGACACAATGATAGAGGGTTTTGGAGTAGAACCAACAACTGAGAGAAGACACTCACAAAATATGAGGACCAGTACAAGGACTACTTCTTTCAACCCCCATCAAATTACCAAAAGCCAGAAAGGCTCTAAAAGAAGTCAAGTAAGCAGAGCCATATTGTCAACCATCACTGAAGCTGTAAGAAAATCTGTGGTGAGTCAATCTCGTATTTCCATATTCTTCAAACACGTAAGTTTATCGTCCTTTAGCAAACTACACATAAAGCAGAATAATAGCTCTGTACAGCTTAAATGAAGAGTTTGGTTTTTCAGATGAACATTTTTGTTTCCTACAGTAGCAATTATAGGAGACACTAGGAGTTGGCTAGGAAGCTCAGTACAATCTATAAACACTTATTCATAGAACCACTGGGTGGACACTGTATTGCAGCCAAGTCTTACATTCAACATTCCCGTTGTGAAACAAGTCTGACATTTCTGTCTGTCTCCCTTTTTTTAAAGGACAAATCAATTTGTAACAGAGAGACAGCAGTTTGCAACCAACTGTGCTCAAGATCAAAATGAATTAATGGTATTGAAATAAAGGTAACAGTGCAGTAAAAAGCAAAAAATTGGAAATAAAAAGTAATATAAAATGGAGATCTGAATTAGAAAGCCACACAAAAAACCCCATGGATTAGCCAACAAAGCTCCTCTAATTTTCCTAATTTCTTCCTACTAATTCTCTCTGTGGTAGCAAATTGATCAGCTGTTAAACACATGGTCACCTCTTTTAAAAAAGATTGCTATCTTTTGTGTTTGGCTTGAAGCTAATGTTATCTAGTCTTTTAGAAAATGATACTGGATATGCCTTTCAAACAAAGTCAATTCTTTATCTCTGCTGCACTTTGTTTTTATCGTGCTCAGATGTATCTCACATTTCTTGTGGGCAGACATTATCTAGGGATCTGGCATGACTTCTGAAACAACAGGATTAGTGCATCTCTCACCTCCTCAGAATGAAAAAAAAAGTTTGCTTGCAAACTAAACACATTCATCTGAAGGCTTTATCAGTTTCCATTTCTACATTAGCAACTTACAGTTATGTACATGAATTAAACAAAAATATCCATAATAAGTATTGGCAACATTAGTAACAATAAATATTTGTACCAAGGAAAGACACTAGCTGAGTTTCAACATGAAAACTCCTGCGCCCCTTCTGAACAGAGCGCTGCCCTGCAGCTGGGCTGAGCAGGCACAGCAGAAGGTCTGCACAGCTCCGAGCTGTGAACATGCTGTCAGCTCTCAGTGTCCCACAGGCAGCCAGCAGGCCTGGCAGCCTGCACTTCAAGGAGCAAAAGCAAGATTGGAGCAACTGATGCAGCCTGCAGAGCGTTCCACGTGTGCTGGGATTGTCCCAGTACGGATCACAGAACTGAAAACACATCTCTGGCCACGGTGCAAAATGTCTTTGCACTGTTTATGGGGCAGAGTGGGACTTCTCAGGTCAGCTTTTTAAGCCTCCCATGACAGCAGAGGTGCCTTTCATAATATTGCCTGCATTATTTTTTCAAGCTGGTACTCATGTCAATCATGCTTGATGGAGAAAAGTCATCTGAAAATCCCTTCTTTCCCGACTCAGGACAGAGTCCAGACTCAAGCTCAAACACCATGTTAGGATAATACAGAGGAAAGAACTTTTTTCTCCTCCAGCTGTTTGCTGAAAGGCACTTGTTTTTTGTACAAAACATTAAACAGTCATAGAATAAGATGCTGGAGTCCTAATGTTCTGAAAAATTTCTGTCTTCTAAGATACAAGGCTACCCTTTTTCTTCTGCAGAGAATAAAAGATACTGCCACTGTCTCCTCCTCTTCCCTAAATGATACCTATAGGCTGATCCTACTCTTTCAGAGATGTCTGTCCCAAGTTAACCAAAATGTTTAGATTGCAATCAGCATTCAGAAATTGTTGTTATTGAGTAACTCCCTGCAGAGCCAAAGCCTCAAGAAACAGACAGACACAAATACCACAGAATGCTTCTAAAATTAGAAGATCTAAGTTGGTTAGAAACAGAGGGATCACAAAAATTCTTTCTTAGAAGCAGCTTAATTGCTCTCAAAATTTTTCACCCAGGTTCATGTTAGATGAAAATCCAGAACTTTAAAGAGACTGCAGGAAAGACTGAATCTTTTTTTGGCACTTCTAGAATACCTGTTAATGATACTTCAACTCAACTAGAAACAGCAGCGTATGTAATTACGGATGGCCACAGATATAATAGCAGAGTGCCTCTACAGGAGACAAAAGAGAAGGCTGAAGTAATATAGTCATAAACTGATTCTGACCTGACTGTGGAAGACACATTTACCATGATGTGATGCCTATTGCAGCCAGGCTGGAAGTGCTGCACTGCTATGACTACTGAAAGTTTAGATTAAGAGATTAGAAAGAACAATACAAAGGACTGACATATCAACTTGATATATAAACACATCTTTCCCCAACATTTTGCAAACTTGTGGTATCAGTACTGCAACATGTATTTTTTTGCAGCAGGTTCTTTCTAGCATTCTGCATCTCCCTGAATTGTGCAATGTCTTTGATGTAAAACACATCATTTCTAAGTTTAAAACCCATAAAATCAGAGTTATGTAAAAACTATGGCATAGAGTGGATGCTCTGGAAATTTTACAGCATCCTATGTCTGGCTGAGCTTACTCAAATTGCCAAGGAAAAAAACCCTTTTAAGTACAAGATTAGCACTCAGCCCTTGAACAGTAACGTCTGTTCTCTTTAGAATTTAATTGCAAATAACAGCAGAGGATAAAAATAAATAATTTGAACACAATTATATGATGATGAAGTCATTCTTGACAAATACTTAAAACAGAAATGGTGGAGGTTTTAATGATAATGTAGATGGTTGTCTGGAAGAAGCTTCTCTAGAGTCCATGTTTTTATTACCTGCTTAGTCACATACATTTTCCCTATTAATATTACTTCTGTTAGTGAATAAAATAGTTCTTTGGGAGATTCACTTAACTAGATTAAGACAGAAACTGGAAAAAATGAATACAGGAACACAAGCTGGGCATTAAGAGACTTCTTGGTTACTTTACCGAGCAGTTCCAATTTATAGGTCTCTAAATTATGTGACAGATACTTTCCTGGAAAATGTTCATTCGACTCCAGTGCACTTCAGCGTGGTGGTGAGATTTTGTCCCAGCACAGACATGAGCAATGTTTAATATATCCTCATCACTGGAATCTTTTCTCTCTGTAGGAACATGAAGCAGTGCCTCTGTTCTAGAAGGCTATGTATTTTTTAAAAACAGGGGCTGCAGAACAGGTCACTTTGGGTGGGTTACCTGGTTTTAAGTAATTTTTTTAAGGTATGTCCATATGCCCTTTTCCTCTTTGTTGCATGCTACATGTTTCCATGTTTCTCTTCATGGGGTTCTCATGAACTCCAAAGGATTAAACTGACTTCTCCTTACACGCAACTTTAGTGCCCTGCTCACTTACCCAGGAAAAGGGGTGGTTGGACCTGCATCATCTGAAATACATCTTTGCCCAGGCTTCCTTTCAGCTACTGCATAAGAATCTGGCTGAAATAAGAAGTCCATTATACACATGTACAGTTTGCTTAAAAATGAAGTTTTCAGCATTTCAGCTACGACAATCTGGTTTTCTGCAGATTTGTGTTTTCAGCTTCTATCTGCCTGGTAAGATGCAACTGCTGATTGATCTCTCCCTAAAGTCAGGGCACAAATCTTATGAAACAGAGACCTGTCTTTTGAGTAGGAGTTCCTCCCATAGCTTTTCATTTTGTGTCACAGAGTATCTCTTTTACCCGTCTGAAGAGCTAACTTATCCCAAAGTGCTCCACTTCTTTTGCTTCTTGTCCCTGCAACTGGCCCATTGGTTCATAGGTCATGAGGGTAGAAGGACAGACAGAGAAATGCAGACAGATGCTTTCACAAGGCTGTTGAAAGAACCGTGGGTGCACAACACAAGCCAAGGCTGTGCTGTCTGCACAGAGGGCAAAGAGCTGCCTGCCCACAGCACTGCATTCCTGCAATACAGGAACCCAAAATCCTATTAGTGGACACTTCATACACTTCAATATACCTGTGAACAATTCATTTGGTGTCTCTGTCTATATTTACAACTCATTTAACTTCTATAGGATTATGAGTAAGGGTTGTATTTACTACAATCTTACACTTTAATCTGGGTAATTTGGATAATTCTGTGTGCTGCTGCAATATAAATAGTTAAAACCAGTCCAGAGTATGGCTTTATTAAGTAGCTAACAGCTAAGAGAATGAATAATTTTTCCATGCACTGAAAATTACCAACCTGCATGACAATCCCTTTGTACAGTAAATCCCCTTCACATGCAGCAGCTCAGCAGGTACAAGAGCATTCAGCTGGGAAATGCTGTGCTCTCACCTATTCCACAGAGCCCTCCCTGGCAGAAAAGTCCTTGGTATTAGAACAGATAAGGCTATAATGATATTCAATGTAGAAAATAAATACTATGGCATGAATAAGGAAAACCCAGCATTTTTGTTTCATCACTGTATGACAAACCCTTCTGGTGTGATATGTATCTCACACATATCCAGGTCAATGTGTACAATAAATATTTAAGACTTCTACTGCCACTAACAAGAAAAAACTTAAAAATGAAACTGCCCATCTTAAACAAACCCCAAAGATTTAATATGTTTAAGACATAAGTAAAAAACTCAAAAGTTCTAATATGCTTACTTTATGCTCACATTAAAATGCAGCGTGATCTCTGTAATCATCAGCAAGATTCGGTCTGAACCTTATTTCAAGATAATTGCCATCTTTTAGTATTAAAGAATACATTTCCAACTGCAATTGAAAAGAATTTAGAATCACAACAGCAGTTTTTGATTTGGTCTTGAAGTAGTGTGGGTGAACCATCATGGAAAATTAAAACACAGGGCAAGAAAATTTGCTAAGAAGGTTTGCATCTATTAGAAATGATTCCGTTTTCCCTAGGAAATCTTTAATATATTATAAAGGTATCAAATAATTTGAAAGAAATTATATAAAATATCTTATAATTTCAAAAGATCCTATCTACTCTGGGAGTAATGGTGGTTTGCTTAAAACACACAAAGCATTTTGCTTATGTCTCACAGTTGTACTACTGTAGCATCACTCTTCAAAGAGGAAAACAGGTTCTGCTGTATTCCTCTTTGCCATCTTCCTATCACACTGAATCATGCCCAAGCAGTTGCTGGTGGACAGCAAACACACTAGTGCAGGAAAGCTGGATATGAAGCTTTCCCAGGATTCCTGTTCTGGGAAGTAGTAGGTCTCGTTTTGTTAAATGGAAGTGGTGCTGAGCCAAAAGCTTATCATCGGCCATAAGACAAAGGCACAGGACTTCTCTAACTTATTTGAAGTGTTTGATATATATTAGTGCTGTCAACACAAAACTGAGAAACACATTCCTCCTGCCCTGTAAACAGTGAAACATTAACGTGGAAAGTGACAGATCCCAGATTCAGATCCCACTTGCAAAAAGTGAAGGCACTGAAGAACACCACACAAACGCCTGCTGAGAGCTTCTCATCTCCTTTCACTCCACATAGACAATCATTAAAGCAGCCAGCACTGCACAGGCACAAATGCTGAGAGGACCTGATTTCAGAGGAATCTGCTTTAAAAACAGAAGTAATAATTGATCATAGCCTGCTTATCTAATACTGCACTTTTGCCATGCCTTAACATGGACAATGCTGACTTCTACAAGAAGAGGAGTTGCCTTGTGTTATCAGAGTGAGTCACAGCATTTCATTCTCTTTGCTACATGAGCAGCAGAAACAGCCTGAAAATCAACAGTGGAAATAGCACAACCAGTGGCCTGTCTGCAAGCAAAGCAAAGAGTGGGAATTTTAATACATGTACCAGTTCAACCTGGTGAATGCCATCCCAACAGGCAAGAAAAATGTACCAAGGAGCTAATCCCTGCATTGCTCTCAAGCCAACACGTCTTTAGCCTGGGCTGGGAGCTCAGCTTCGCACAGATATGAGTACAAAGGGTACTTGAGGGTTTGGGGGTTTGGTTGCTTTGTTTGAGGTTGGTTTGGATAGTTTGGTTTTTTTTTTTCCCTAAACTGAACAGCCCCTTTAAAAAAAACAAAACAAAACAAAACTTTAATCATGGCATACTTAGTAGATGAGTTATATCACATTGCTAGACTATGTTATCTTAACTATATCTCATTTGCAAGTTTATTTTTCTTGATCAGATACAAGGCAATGCAACTCTGAGATACAAACTTTCTTTCAAATGATGAAATATATTATCTAGACATGTTTTTGTATAACTAATAGACATAACTATTGCTTTTTATCTTGGGATTAAGAAGTTATTTTTTAAATTACTTTCACAGTACTTTGCCCCATTGCCACATAATTAATATTTAAGTAATATCCCAAACAATAGCTATTATTTTATGCAATCAGCAACTGTCATGAGAAGTTACTCTTGTATTGACATGATGTTAATGAAAATACAGCAAACCTCAGATTTTTGTGTTATCTTTATGCTTACCAAAAGACAGTAAAAACATTTGTTCAGCCCCAGGATATGCTTCCTTTGGGTTTTTAACTGAGACACAAAAAATTACTAAAGGTGTGAACAAATTATCCCTGAAATTCAGGCTTTTGTTAAAAAAATAAAAATAATAAAAAATCTATACCTATAAATATATATATATAAAATTTTCATTGAAAACCCTCTGAGTTCATAGAGTCATAGATGTTAAAAATACATTCTCCATGTTATTTCATAACACTTTTTATCTTTTTAATTTTCTGCTTTTACGTATATAACCATCAGTAAGGGTGTGGAATGTTCACTTTCTGTGAATGTGAACTGAGGGCCTGACTTGGAGCAGCTACCAAGCTCTCTATTTATTTCAGGCTTTGAAGCAGCAGTGTTTTTCATTGCTACTCATGGCTGTCAAAATTGCCAAAGTATTAATGATATGATGAGGCTCTCTAATTCTCTCCATTTTTCTTTCGTTGTCTCCTTGCCTTCCATCTGTAAGAGGCTAGGGCTTGATGGATACAAGAAACATAAAGAAAGGTTAATTTCTTGCCAGGAATGTTTTTCTCTTTATCTTTTGTAGTTTTATTTTTGTACTTCAGAGTGAAATATTCCTACTGTGCAGCCAGATGTTCTATAATCCTATTTTTATAAAGCCCAAAGGACCCAAATCCTAGGTAAAGTCTGTTCCATGATGACTTGAATGATGGGTAAATTCAGGCTTTAAAGTCAGATAAGAGTTTAAGGCAAACCTGAAGTGTGCTTTTGTTAAAACAAAACCACTCCATCTAATGCCACACATATATAAATACACTAATATTCCTTTAGTAGAAAATGATGGCATATGTTTGTTACCACACTGCTATGAAGAAGAAATGACATCTGTTAAATGTTCTGCTGCAACACAAAAAAGCAAAATATTTAAAAGTTGCAAGTTTATATATACGTAATTTCCAATAAATAAAAACCAAACCAACATAATTCTACGGAGGGCCAGAAAAGTGCAGCTTTACCATAATCTGTGGGAATTTGCTGGCCTAAGTATTTCAGACCCCCTTGTCCTGAATCTGACTTGTGGGGCTGAATTAGCCATGCAACGAACAGGTTCAAAATTCCACATCAGAAGTTTGCATCCTAAATAAGAGTACAGATGAACATGGACTTTGTCCAGACACACAGGGCTGTAGCCAAAGTCAGGAGCAGGGTGCCAGCTGCCCCAGAGGCAGCTCCACCAAGGCAGTGGCTGTTCTGCAGCTCTGAACGCAAAGCGCATCAGATGCACTTGCAAAGCCCTTGGGTTTGCTGGCCCTGATGTCTGCACATAACAGCTCCCCAAACTCCATCAATAAAACTAGCAGGGTGCCAGCCACAACGTGTGCTGCCCTTTCTAGTGTCAAAAAAGTTGCTCTTTCACTCTGTAAACAGCTGATTCCACTATTTACTCTTGAATGATGGGGTTAAATTTCCCACAAGGAAAATCAATACAAAGACCCATAAGGCAGAAGTACTATTGCAGTTAAAACACTAAAGAGCTGCTATATGGCAGTAGGGTTTCTAATGACTAGAGAGATGTGTTTTTAGCAGAAATCTCTCCCTACCACGGTACAGACTAAAAGGAAAACTAGATATCACAAGTCAACAAGGAGAATGGATAATCACATGCTTTTAAACGAGAAAAAGAGATGAACATAAGAGATCACAAAGATTCAGGCACCCGAACTGTGCTGGCTGTGTTCAGCTCCAGCTTTTACCACCTTGAGTTTTCACCACTTCCTGAAATGGAATGTGGACATAAACTATCCAAATATTGCCAATGAGCAACCACTGAGTCCCAGTGGGTGACACAACCCAACTGTACACACCTAAATTAGCTGCAGTTCAAGAACTTTGGGGAATAATGTATATTAGAACTGTAAGAACACAAGCCTTTTCCAACCTTCTCTTCTGGAAATACTGCAGAGTACTAACCTTTAGTCCTGGCTGGGTTAGCCCCCATACTCTGGTGACCTTCCCTTGCAAAAATTAAAAATGCTAACAACTACAAATATTTTTATCCTAATCTCCCTTTTATATCCATTCTGTTTGTTTTACCTATAAATTGCTCTTAGTCTTCATCCCATGGCAAAATCTTTCAAATGCAGAGTATCTTATGTGAGATGTCACAGTACTTGACACAATAGGACTCAGCTGTATGGAGAATATAAGAGCTGCTCCTATAACCAGCCAGCCCTGTGAAAGCATTGGAAATTGCTCTTCTGCCTCTTCAAGATCAGCATTTCTGGGCAGAAAGCAATGACATCTGCATCTCATCTTACAACTCAAATAAATTAAATCAGTTTCAGATGAAAATAACACAAGGTTTAAACTATTTAAATATCAATGGACTTTTAATGGGATCGATAGAGAAGGTATAGATATCTGAAGATAGCTCTAAAATTTTGTCTTTAAGACAATTGTATTTTTTCCAAGTTTGTTTTAAATTGTTCTTCCTCTGCCTTTTTGTGCACTTCTTGTCAGCCATCAAAGGGAAGTCTCTTTGCTGGTTAAAGATCCACTCAGACCTACCAGACTAAGCTTAGGGGAAGAAAAAGGCCCTGTCACAAGCATTGACCACACTGATGTGTTCTGAGGGTTAACAGAGTAGAAGCAGCTGAAAACTGTCACCTGCACTACCTGTGCCCTTCTCCTCAACTCTTGATTCATCATGGTGTAAACTCCATTTGAAGAACAAAATTAGCACTCGTGTTTAGTAAGTTTGGATTTTTTTTAAATAATCAAAACAAACAGAGGTGAGACACTTAAACACTCCATGTCACTGTATTGTACAGCATGACTTCACTTCTAGGCAGGCTTAATCTTAAATTGGTGCCCCATGTCAAGTCAGCAGCTGGCACCTCTCATCAGAAACGTTTTAATGAATCTTATTCCACATACTCGAGATTGCACTTCTCATGTTTTATAAACAAATTAACTTTTCCTTACAAAATAAAGATTGGTTGAGCCGCTGCAGACTTCAGAATAAATGGATGCCTAATCAGCTAAAAGAGCCTGATTTCTCTATGCACTTTCTCAAATTCTTTTCTCAACATTATATGGGATATCCATTATCACCATTTCCACCGATCTAAAGCACATGCTTCTGTAATTTCCACTTTCTTTCAGCCTAAAGATGCAAGAGCAACAACACAGTGGCACATACAAATGGTGTGCAAACATATTCAGTAAGTGTGGGCAAATAGGTAAATTACATCTATCTATTGCACAGATCTATTTTTACATTTGTGGCCTGTTGAAAATCTGCATCATGCTGCTCACTCACTTTCTGGGTTACATCAGTGATTATCTAAAATACAGTCATCTCAAATGGGTAACCAAGCAAACAAATATGTCCCCATTGTGAAAGCCAGGGAACTGCCTACATCAGGGCTATTCATTCAAATCACTGTCTTCCTAGTAAGACTCAGTTAAAGGAAACACTATACAAGTTCCAGTCTTCCTTTAATTGTGAGAGCAATCAGTATGAAACTGCAGTATCTGAGTATCATTTACCTTGGCATGTAACTAGATGCACTGCTATAAAATGTCCAGTAAAACTGTTTATTATGACTAAGTTGAATTTTCATCCAAACCAAATTTGTTCTGATAAAAGCTTTCTGCTTTTTTTTATTTCTTAAGCTGTAGAGAAACACAAAACCTCAAGTATTCAATTCACAGACATGACCATGGGGATTTACACCTCATGTTCTTTCATTATGGCCTTCCTGGGAGCCTGTGTGTTCCAAGGAGGAGACAACCACAGAACAAGCCTGGAGTTCACCTGGAGTCGTGGAAGTGGAATCAGAGAAAAGTACAGGCTAACCATGGAAACTGGAGCTGTAGACACTGAAGTTTGCAGCGAGAACCAAATATCTACAAATCGTCTATTCTGTGTTGTTTCACTTGAGTCATCCTAGCCTGGTCCCATGGACCACAGAGCAACCAGCTGGAAGGCACAAGGTCTGCTCCTGCAGTGCACTGTGAGTAGTTCCAGGCAAAAGGTGCTCAGTGTCCACTTGACAGCTGCTCTGTCAGCAAATCAAAGCACATGGAGAAGGGCTGGCAGAGCCACTTCCAAAGTGTGCTCTGGGCTGGAATGCCAATGCAGGGCATCCTGAGACACCAAACTGCTCCACCAATACACCACGAGGACCAGAACTTACGGGTCAAAAATAATTTACCAGAAATAAATGTCAGCAGTTAGTCAAATAGTGCACTGTGACACGAGCACTTTTTTTAGCTTATGACTTTTATTCCTCATTCTCAAATAATATTGCAATGTCTAGACATTTCAACAGCACACATACTTCAGGTCATTTTTTTTTTTTTTTTTTTTTTTTTTTTTTTAGTCTATGCAACAAAAACCTTTGGATCATTTCATACAGTGGCCTGCATTTACAGCCAAGCAAAGATTAGCCTAAGCTTTGACTTTCCATTGATTACTTCCATTTCCACAGTTTCCCTGCTTACAGAAATGGGATTAATTTTTGCAAGCACAATCATACAGTGAATTTGTTGCTCATGGACTGGGCTGTCTATGATCAATGGACCAGCGACTAAGTCATACTTCTTTAACTGATTAGAATAAGTATAAAAATAGATTTTTTTCCAGGCTTACTCGCACTGCATATTTTTCAGCCTAGATTCTAATTTCAATATGACAACTTCACAGAGTGAGATATTGTTCAATGTGGGAAAACAATCACTGACAAAAAAAAAAAAATTATTTTCCTTTTGTTCCAGAAGAACTAGGCAAGAGAAAAGAGAGTGCACTAAATCTTAAAATTAATAGATATTGCAAAGGAGACTTAATTTTTTACTTATATTAATCCTAGAAATCTCAAACCTTATCACAAACTCACTCTTTATCACATCTTACACATATTTGAGATTATTTCTGCATGAAAGAAGAGTACTCAGGTACTCTATGTGGGAAAATCTAAACCTTTGCCATCTTTAATCAGTTCAAACTTCACTTTCATTACTGTTATTTCTTAGCTTAAATAGGTTTTAAGGGATGTGCAGAATCTTGATGATAAACTGAGAATGAATTCAGAACCTGCTTTCTAAGCCTTTTCATTCCAAGGGGATGGACAATTGGACACACACATTTTAGGCAGATTAAACTCTTAAATAAACCTACTTGGTTTCTCTTTCCTACACGGTTGCTGCCAGCCTTAGAGGTTTGTTCAATGTGGATTTTAGGCCCTTTAGAAAAATCACACAAGTTCTTCTTTTAAGCAGAATGGCAGGCAGCCATTTCTAAGTAAAACTGCTATCTGCCTTTATATCAGATGACAACCATACAAGATATCTCCTGGGTAAATACCATTACATCCTAACAGTCAGGACTTAGGCACAAAATAACATATTTAGAGTAAATCTTTCTGTGTCCTTTTGCTAAAAGTTAAGAAAGAAATGCACGACATCTTTAGAAAGCATAATTTTTGGATGTGTGTTCTTTTGCATATTTTATGTTCAAGATATAATTCCATATTAGATATGTTCTTTACATTTAAAAGATTGTACAAGAGGAGATAAAAAAATCACTTCAGAGATTTTGCATTGCATGCCGTGAATCATTATTTACGTACAGCTGGACTAAACCTGTAATTTTCCTCAAATGTAACTTTCCTATTCAGTCAGTTACAAAATTACAGAAATACCTCAGACTTCCAGAACAAGTTCCTCTTGCAGAAATGAGCTCCCAGCTCAGATATAGTTCTCAAAAAAACCCCTTTCTGTAATTTGTCTATATATCCATTTAGGTTCTAGCTTTGCTAACATTATTAATGATGTGCACTTCTGTCTGTTTTAGACAAAGCAAACCTCTTAGTTATTTACCTTCTTTAAGATTTTTGTGCCATGTGAAAGAAATGAGCACTAGAGCAGATAATATTTTTTTCTAAGTGTGATGAACCAAAAGAGTGAATATTGGCAAATGCTCCATCACTCTTTAGTTCTGCTGTACAATCTCATTTCCTGCTTCACACCAATCACTGTACTGTCATTGTACTGAATACTATTTGAAGCTTTCAACAGTTTGTGCAAAATTGTTTGTGCAAAACCAAGGTTATCATGCAATAGCCATCAGAATTTTTTTAAAGCAATTAAAAATAATCAGGATTGATTTTTTTTAAGGTCAAAAGTCACTGTATGCTGAGAGATGCAAACTTTGCCTGCAGGGAACTGCAGGGGAAATGGGACAGGACTTATTTAAAAATACAAGCACAGAAGACTGTGGAAGAGCTCCAAGAGAGTGAAAACCATCTTAGAAACTGTAAACAAAGAATGGTTATCAGTGGGAAATACTTCAAGAATCCCATGGAAACAGACCAAATAATATTTTATGAATTGGCTCCTCTAAGCCACATTTTGTGGACTTTCAAATAGCCTTTGGAACACATGTTCTTGAGACCTGCTATTCATAATAGTCAGCTTAACCTTTCTCACTGTGCTAATGGGCTAAATTAAAAGAAGTAAATCTGAGTGCAATGGTTTAGAGATGAAATTAGTGTCACACTTCACCTGCATGTGTTTGGTTTCACAGATCTTACAGTCATCAACCCAAGGACCCAATTTATTTGCTTTGCCCCATTCCCAAACTTTGCAGAAGTTCCTAGAACTGAGCAGACATTTCTTCCCTCACATCCTAGAGATACTGAGGGATTTTTTTGTTTGAAAAAAGAAACACAAAACTGCTTTTGGTGACTACACAGAAGAACAAAACGCACATAAGCCCCATCCCACACTGAACAGCCCAGGCACAGGTGGGGTAAGTGGTGCTTCCTTTGGAACTCCTGCTGCAGCCCTGGGCCACTCGTCCTGTGGTGGCTGCAGGGCCCTGGCAGCCTCTGCTGCTGCTGCTTTCAGGATCACAGACACTGCACCCTTCCTGGCGCTCCTGTGAAATGCTCAGCTTTCATCCAAACATAGGGCTAAGGAGAAAAACAAGCATAACTTTGCTTTTTGACTAGATTTTGTATTGCAACAGATCATTACACACAAATGTTTTCTAGTATCACATATCATTCATAGGAATGGGGAGCTTGACTTCACTGGAGGAGATTCTCAAGATATGCATATTTTAAAAATATGATGGTGGCCTCCATTGAAGGCTCCCTGTACAAGAGCCAGCAGGTAAGGACACAGTAATAGAGCATTAAGAATGCAGAAATACTGCAAAGCTGAAAAGAAGTAATACTTTCTAAAGATTATGTGGTTTCTAGAAGTTCAGGAAATTTACTTGCCTTTGGGGTTTGATAAAGGCAATGTGCCAAGTACATGCAGCCCAAGTTAACAAGTACTGAAGTGAATGGGAAAACTTCAGTTGACTTGAATGTTTTTTTCTGACTGCATCTTTAGTGATAGAATGGTCTGAGCTGCCTCCTTTGAATAACTAAATTTTCTAAAAGTAAGATCCTAGGCCAGATTGAGCCAAGATATAAAGAACAGCTCCTGTCCTGGCTGCTTGGGCACTTGGATTTGCAGAGCAGGATTCTGGCCTGAAAAACTAAAGGAAAAACTTGCCACATTTTTCACTTTACTGATTTTCCATACAGTCTGAAACTCTGTAGATATGAAACTTTGTTGCATGTATTTTTGACTGCAAAGTGTATGTATGTCCTTATCAATTACTGGTTTTATACCTTTTATACCCTGTTCCTCACAGGAGGAGAAAAAAGGAACCTCTGCGTGGCAGTCAAGTAAATTGCTTAGAAGAGCTGCTACCGACATCATCTTCTTAACTGGTATTGTCAGAAGCCTCTTTAGGAAAATCCTTGTCCTTCAAACTTAAAACAGCAGTCTAAATGAAGCTTTTCAACAATTGTGTTTTAGGGCACTTTCTTATTTCAATGGAATAACATTTATTTAAGTAACAACAGGGAGATGAACTGGAAAGGGTTCCACTGTTTTCAAAACCAACTCCTGAAACAAGAACAGAAGCATTTATAATAATTTTCCTACTATGCTGCTTCTGAGGAACAGAAAGTTTGTTTTGATAGCCAGCAAATTCATGGAGTTACAGAGTTACAGCAGAAATACATTTTACCAAAAACTGAAATTTGATGAAATTGAAGTTCAGACGTAATCATATCTGTTCTAAACCACAACAATTTCCTATTGCTGCTGACTTCGAATGAATTTAAAGCCTCTACTCTTTTGATGAAAGGGCCTTGATGGCTATATTTCTTTGTTTAAAAACTCCAGTAGGATCACACTTAAACATAAAAAATCCTGCAAGATTGGTGGGTTTGGGTTTCTTGCTTATGTCTCCCAAGGTTTTTTGTTTGTTTGTGTTTAGTTTCACTAAGTATACTACAGGAATTTACTCTGCCCATTTTCTTTTGCAGGTTCCTCAGGCGAAGCAGCCGCACACGGCAGGGGCAGCGAGCGGGCAGGTGATGTCAGACCTCTGGCAGCAAAGGAAACAAAGCAAACCCAGACAAAACAGGTCCAGAACGAGCAAGAGAACAATCCCTGGTGTTCCAAATGGTTTATCAAAAGAATTATGCTGGACAAGACTGTGTCCACAGTGTCTTATATGCACCAGGCAAAATCTTCCACCAGTACTTTAACTCCCCAAAATACTGTCAAATGCAAGAAGCAGTAAATTATTCTAGGTTGCAGCCAAAAATTACAGGACAAGAATAATGATCCAAGCCTTTTTCTTATCAAGTACAGAAGCAAAGTATGAAATTTCTTCTAGCTTTTTCTCTGAGGGACTAAAGGTACCAGTGTTGTCACAAGTATTATCAGCTTTATTTGCCAAGAGTCCTTGTTTTCAATCTGGTGACTCACAGAGGCAGTCAGTGTTGCCCACTCCACAGCCCCAAAGTAAACCACACCTGCATAGGTCAGCAAGCATTATGAGAGTTTAAACAGCACCCAAGCATACTGTTTAAATAAAGACATATTTTTTTAATATATAAATATAACAACCCAAAGTAAAAATATGCTACTATTTAAAGCACTCTAATGACATCTACAGCAACATTTGACCAGAAATACACTGTGGTAAATTCCAAGGCTGAAAATTAAATTTCTCCTCCCCATTTGCTACCTTTGCTTTGACTGGGCCTAACCTGGGTTTGGTGTTGGAAAAGGGAGGAATTGAACACTCCAACAGTTCATCAAGCTTTTCATCTTTTCTTTCTTAGCAAAAAACCACCCAACACAGTATTTGTGTTAAGAAGTTACTTAAGCATGTCCCTCTACCTTGTGTGTTTATACAGCATTTTAATGAAACATATAATTCTGTCTTAATAGACTATCTATTATCAAATAAGGGCCAGTAAATAAAATGCATTCTTAAAGTCATTTGCAACGACACAGTCACATGAATTGAGTAAACAACCATGTTAAGTACAAAATGAAAGTGTGATAAAATACACAAATACTGATAAAGAAAATGGAGTCTGTTCTCCAGCAAAGCTCTTCAACTATCAGGACTGATTTTCAAGCAGAGCTTCTCAGTTAAAGCTCTTAAAGGAAGTCGTTTTAGAGGAAAACTGCTCTCTCAGTTATTACAAATAACAATAGATAGGCACAGACTGCAGTGAATTTATAGCTGTGTCTCACTCTTGGGACTCTGCTCTGTTCATAAACAACTCAGATACACTCTCATGGTTTGTGCTGTTAGCAGAGCCCCTAGAGGGACTTAAAACTTTGTATTCATGCAGCAACTATCCATTATGCTATATATTTTAGATGATGAAATTAACACCCAGGAGATACATTCATGAAACATTACATGGGGTTTTAGCTCCGTGACTCCCCTTGATTTGAATGGCATGTGTGGTTAAACCCTTTGCAAACCTTTGAGAATTCAGCCTAAGATACTTATCTCAGTGGCAATAACACAAATATTAAGGTCTAATGCTCCTCCCTGAAGCAGCATTGCTTAATCCTTGTTCTTGATGCTGCCATCTTAGTCCTTCTGAAGAAAGCTCTTTCCCTGCCTTATTCATCACACTATTCAAATAAAAGCTACATAAAAGGACTACATGCATAAAATGACACTGTTCAGCAGAAGCATAGTGCCAGCATTAGCACACACAGTTATACAGTCACCAGGATTGTCTTGTGGAAGATTATCAGCTGCAGTCCTTAACACAGGACGTGCCAATTCTACGGGAGATGTGTTTTGAGTTGAATTATGCATCTCAGTTTGCAAAGGGCTATTATTTACCAGCTCATGGAAATTATGGGATTGAAACCCATATTCAACAATGGCATATTGTTCCATTTTATTCCATTTCTCTGGGAGCAGCCCTATGCCAAGAAAACAATGTCTATAAAGCAGTCAGAGATATCACGACCAGTGTTAGAATAACAGTAAAGATCAAGGTGATGGACTTCTTTAATCTCATGACACCGTCGTACAACAAATGCAGTGGCAAGACAAATTTCACAAGACCAAAACAAAAAGACATTGCCCTTTTAGATAAATACAAACCCAGTTTCAATTCTACTGTTCCCAATGAAAAAAATCAGTGTTATCTAGAAAAGAGCCCCACCTATTACTGAAGTGCAAAGCCATAAATCTTGAAATATTTATACGAATTCTTGAAAATAATGCCATCATCCTCTTTTGTCAGTGCTTAGCAATAGTAAGAAAACACACATTCATTACTAGAGAGTTGGTTTCCTAGCTGTTGCCTCCTTTCTAATCACTTGTTTTCTTAATGAGCTGCAGTCTTTACTGCATTCTGACCCAGTGCAAAGCACTGTGACACCTCCCAATGCTCAGAGTTGCTCTGACTTCTGGGACCAGGCCCAGTAAATCCCCTTTTGACTCCCAGGGTTGGGGGTGAGAGGAGGGGAAAGAGAGAGACAGAGATTCCCATTTATAGAAAAGATGTCTGCAAACAACGTGAACCCCATTCTCAGCTTTAATATCTTTAGAGCGAACCTGGCCCTCCGTGCATTCTGGTATCCCCTGTTTTTGCACCACAGCCGTGCCCTTGGTGGCAATATTGGCCTGAACCCCCTCTCTCATAGCTAATCCTGTCTAAAGAGAGGTGCATAAAAACAACCCTGGAAAAGGTTGCAGCAAAAGCTAATTGCACCAAAAACTAAAAGCTATCTCAGTAGGAGGCCACTGCTGAGTTCAGCAACACCACTTCTCAACTTTTCCTGCTATCTTCCATACAAATCTTGCAGCCCACTGGACAAGACACTTCTCCTCTTGTCTCTCTTATCACACAGCTATGAGAGGATGAAAAGTGAAAAGCCTACCTGGCCAAGAACAAGGGTGTTCTGACAATATCCATTTAAAATCAGGTTGAATGGACTTTGGCAGAGGCAGGGGATACTCTTCAAAATTTAAACAAAATAAAACAAAACAAAAACCAACAAACCAAGCCAAACCAAACAATCAACACCCCCCCAACAAAATTTAAACAAACAAACAAACAAAACCACCAACAAAAACATCAAAACCAAACAAAAACAAACACACGCACAAAACCCCCAAACCATCAACAAACAAAAAAACCCAACCCAAACCAACCAGGCAAACAAACAAAAAACCCAATAAAAACACCCCAAAACCCAACCAACATGAAGAGTTTTGTTTAGCTATCTCAATCTACGTACAGAAGAGTCAGAGATTTATAGAGGTCAACAGCAAAACCATTTCAATAATTAGAGAAACACAGTGAATCTGCACAAACCAGTAACTAAACAGGTTTTTTTTCCTTTTCACAGAAAGGAAAATGCACAGTAATCCTTATTAATTCAAATGCATTTTCTTTGGTCAAAAATCAAAACAGCATTTACTATTAAATTCTCTGAAGTAATAAGATCACAGTGGCTGCTGACTTCAAACTTTAAGTATGATCGCATAGAAATTTAGTTCCAGTGATTTTTCTGCCCACTAGCTAAGAAATTAGCAGAAATTGCATTTGAAAATCTGTTCCCCTTAATGTTTTTTCACAACACAGTCCCTCTCTGATGCTATACTGCTTATAGAGACTTTTTATAATGGCAAATGGTCAGATGCACTTGCTTGTACCCCTAATGTTCAAAGTAATTTCATGCCAACTACAATTCCTGAAAACCTTCAAAATTTCCTGCAATTCCAAATTCAATTATACTAGTAGAGACTAATCAGAGACTACATGAGTACTCTCTTGGTATCTGGGACACCATTTAATGCCACAAATGCAGCAATTTTGAGTCTTTTTCTTCAGCAGGGATGCTAAACAAAGTAGAAGAATCACAGCAGATAAACTTCCCCACTGTAACTCTGCCCTCCTCTACATTTACTGTGCCAGCTACAGACAGAGTAGAAGGCAGACAAAGCACAGGCTGAAACACAGGAAAGAGAAACACAAGGGCAGCTTTGGGTACTGAGGGGACATTAGGACTCTAGAAAGGGTTTATGACTCAAATTTCAGTGATGGGAAATGGAAATAAAGGAAATGAAGCCTATGTTGCAGCAGTATATCTGTGTGGTAAGCAAGCAAACAGGAAAAGAATGGGAAAAAACACCAAACCATTGGCTTCTGCAAAGTTAGGGGAAAACCACACCCATTTAAGCCACAGGCACCTGCTCATTTGGACCTTCAGCTGCAGTGGGCAGTGCCTCCAGCTCCTGCTCCTGCTCCCCTGGTGGTTTGCAGCTCTCTGATGTGCTGGTGCACTCACCCATCCATCAAGCCTGTGCTGCTGTTCTGTGAAGGATAATGAACTTAGAACAGCCTAACAAAGAATATTACATTATCCAAACCAGTAAGGTAACTGGAGGCAGGAGACAACCATCAGGCACGATCTGGCATTTGTCACTGTCTACAATCATCAGTGACACAGGATTATAGAAGAGAATTATTGGGAGACATTAGGGTTTTACTCAAACATCTGAGAATTATATTAAAGTCGTATTTGCAGCAACACACTTACAGAAAATTAATGTTCTCTCTGTCAGTGCAGGGAAAGGATAGGAGAAGCTGCAGGCAATTCAGACAGAATCATCTATCACACAGTATCAGGACCTGGTTTGGAGGCTAATTCTGGGCTCCCTCAGTTCGCAGTAAAAAGCCAAGGGTCCTTATCCATTTAAGGCCAAATCTATCACAAACCTGGCAGCAGCTCTTCTTTACCCAAGGAGTGAGAAACCATTCTGATTTTTCCACAAAAAACCCAAAGCACCCATTATTCTTCTCCAAGGAAGCAGAAAGATGATTGATCTATGGAAAGTGTAAGTCTCCCTGTGCAAGAGTAAATAATGCAGTCATTGCATATGAACAATTTAAAAAAAATCTTACTCATCCTAATAATTTTACAATATTTAATTGAATACTTTTTTAACAGCCTGGACTTCTAGCAACTGCAACTTATTTGATATTGCAAATTTAAACCTGGAAAAGACATTAGCCTTGTAAGAAGGGCAGAACATGAAAGCCTCAGATGTTTATTCATCAAAAGATGGTTGTTGTTTCCTTTGATTTCATAGACAAGTAATACACCATTATTAATTTAATTTTGAAATCTAATACACTGCTGGTTTTCCAAACTCTCATTAATTACACCTTGAATGAATAGCAGATGGGGCTGTGGCCTGTGGATTTGCACTGTCTGGAGGTCTGCTACACTATGCTTGAGAAATGAGCATTTTAAACCCCAGGGATTCTCAGGCACCAAGCCCCTCCTCTGTCAGGTACAGGTGTGCTGAACATAGCACTGACCTTCCTGGCTATCAAAGGCTCTACTTAGTAGAAACTTTAGATGTCCAAATAAAACATTCAGAAATTTGGTATTTTCCAAACTTTTGGGCTTAAAAACAGCCCTTGCCACACAGCTTCACAAGCCTCAAGGACCTCAGTATTTCTACTTCTAAAACATGTCACTTCAGCAGAATGCTGCAAACACACTCCATTAAACTGCTGAAGAAATACAAATGTAGTACACATTACATATGCACCTGGGCTGGGGCAGTCCCAAGCACAGATCCAGCCTGGGGGGAGAACGGATTGAGGGCAGCCCTCAGGAGAAGGACCTGGCAATGTGCACCCACAGGCCAGAGAGCCAAATGTGTCCTGGACTGCATTCCAGGAAGTGTGGCCAGCACGCTGGGTGACTTTAAATTGACAGAGGGGAGGTTTAGATTAGATATTGGGAATTCCAATTTACTGTGAGGGTGGTAAGCACTGGAACAAGTTGCCCAGAGGAACCGTGGCTGGACCATCCCTGGAAATGCTGAAGACCAGGTGGGATGGGGGTTTGAGGAACCTGTTCTAGTGAAAGCTATCTCTGCCCATGGCAAGGGATGAACTAGGCAATCTGTAAGGTCTCTTCCAGCCCAAACCATTCTGTGATTATGACAAGTTCTTGGCTTACTTATTCCCAAGAAATTCAGTCTCGTCAGCTCCAGCTGCCCAGCTCATGAAATCAAATCCTTCTGATTGCTGAGAACAGAGAAATTGTGGCTTTGAGGAAAGGCTTTGTCTCTTAGTTACTGTGTCAGTGGCCTTTGCCTGTTGCAAATTGTGATAACTACACTTCTGCCTTCCTCTGAGAGGTTTCAGCACCAGCCTGAGTTTAGCACAAGGAGGGCTCCTGACACAGACATGGTCTCCTGTCCACCCTGGGAACTCTGGGTTTGGGCTCCCTTCCTTCAGCTGCTTTCTTGACTGGAGAGCCATGCCAACACTGAGCAGCACTTCAGACTGTTTGAGCAGCCATGGCACAGGGACAAAATATGACTGATAAAATACTTTATTGTGGGTTTCTGTCCGAGTGTAATTTGAAGGCAACACAAAAACATGTGGATGGGGTTTTAAAGGTAAGGGGGTAAAGGTAGTTGGCATACAGCACTAAGAAATTTGTATAATCAGGATCTTACCTGTCTCTTTGAAAGAAGATAAGCATGGCTACAGTACTGAATAATTTAGATGCAATTTTCTAGCAGGGCTCCATACAGCTGTCCTTATTTAATATCACTTTGAGCATAATCTTGGTTTTAAGGGATTAAAAATGTGCAATTATGCACAGGTCAATGAGTTCTCTGACAGTGTGAGTTTTTCGATTCTACAAGACAAGTGGCCGGTTTTATTTAATTGTTTGGCTTTTTGTTAATTATTATTATTAATGTAAAATTGGTGGTAGATAGAGAAGTTTTCTCTGTGTTATGCTCTATATTTAGAAACAGTTCCTGGGAACTGGATATTGGGACTACAGGAGTGTCTGTGTAGCCTTTGAAGCTGCCTCTTTTTCCATGGCTTGTATATTTACATGTAATAAAATAAGTTATAAAAATTCTGCATCATTGATTTCTGGTAGGGCGTCAACCTGTGATGTTATCAGGATGCTGACAGACTTCCAGAAAAATGACAATATTGTTAATAGAAAAAAGCAGCAACATAAATCCATAACAGCTTTCTACAGGAAACAGCAAATTTCAATTTTTGACTCAAAAAGACTTGTACAAGGTAATAGTAAATTGAAAAGAAAAAATTAAATTGACTCTCTCCATTCCTATCTTATTTCTCTTATGCTTTCAAGCATTAACATCCTTAGTGTTCACGCTTCAGGTTCCCAAACCCACCAAAAGAACTTTCATAAAATGTTCTTATTGAGTTGTTGGGTTTGTAAAGTGATTTCTATAGGCTCTAGTTCCATGTCTTGCTTAGTCAGCACTCCTGGAAACACCTCCTGCCAGGTGATTGACAGAAAGTATTACTTATTGTTTCCAGGAAAGCTAATTCAGCAAAAACAGGGTTTCACTGAATTAGAATGAATACGATGAACAAAACCACTATAAAATATGATTTAGGCAATCACACCCCCTTCTATGCAATGCTAAGTGATAAAATCTTTAATACAGGTAGTTTGTCACAGAAAGAAAACAGGAGAAGTGTAAGCAAATAAAGTATCTCCACTTTCTCTTTGAGGCTCAGTTATTAATGAGTGTACACAGTCTCGAGCAGAAATAGTCTGTTCACTGGTGAAACTTCTTTCCAACCCTTGGTAGCCATATGCAGCTAAAGTTTTGTTGCTGAACCAAAAATCATACATATTGTATAAAAATAAAAAAATAAATCTAACTAAAAATAATGGCAAAATACAGAAACAAGGGGAAAGATTTTCTGGAACACTTTACAGAAATGAAAGATGCAATGAAAAAAAGAAATCTCACTGGGATCTGTGTGATTTCACACACTGGGCTGTGTGATTTCATGTTGACACTATTTTTTGTTGAATTTTGTTTGCTAAAGTTTATGTCCAGCTATAGTGCTAGTAACACTGATACCCTCAGCAAGAAATCTCAAAACCCACTGAGAAATGCGAGTTCCTTCATCAATTTCTTGGAATGGGTTGATAATCTCTTCCATGAAAAATTCAAGCTTCCATTTGGCTGTTTTAAATTGTTAACATGTAATATCTGCACTCTGTATTTTTTGTCACAATTAATTCTGCCTCATGTGTACATCTCTCATATATTGGAGAGAGCTAAAGAGCCCCTGTGCTCTGCTAAACAACACTTATATTCTGTGCACAATGCTACTCCCCAGCATTGCAGCTCCAGCAAATGCAAGGGAAACCCTACAGCAGGGAAACTGTCCTAACAGAAATTGCTTTCTGTTTACTTCCAGTCAGTGCCTGACTTCTCAGCCCTTCAGCTTCAGGGCACATTTCTAACAAATTTTTTACCCTATTTTTCATAAACATGGGTGTTCTCATTTTTAGAGGAAACGTTTAATCCTTTCTTGAATCCTGCTAAGCTTTTTGATACAATGATATGCCACAGCAGTGAATACCAATCCACCAATCCTTATCTTCTTTGCAATATCATTTTTAGAATAGCTCATCAGAACTGAATATAAGATTTAAAACTGTGCTAGACAATTGAGTCCAAATACAGAACTGTGGTATTTTCAGATTTATTTTCCAAAACCCCATTCTCTAGGTTTATCACATGTTATGAACTTTCCTGACCACTGTGTTCTGCTTCAAAGATACATCTATTTAACCCTTCCACAAGGCTTTTTTTTTTCTCCCTGATTACGGGTAATTACATGTCTGTAATCTCTGTGAGCAGTTGAGACCACCTTAATGTACAAAACTTTGCCTTGGTCAGTATTCTAATATGCTGACCACTAGCTGAGCCTTAAGCCATGCAATCTCCTTCAGTCTTCACATTCCTAAATAAAAGCATAATCTGAAAATTAATCACTTTTCCCCTATTTCTCCCACAATACAAGAAACTTTGACCCACCTAGGAAAATATTATGCATGAGCATCAAACCAGGCTAAAGAGCAAGGAATTGGAAAATAATTTGGTTGCTAAGCTTCTGAGGTCATATTTGACTTGAACAACATCACATATTAATCAGAGGACCTAATTCTTTCCCCAAACAATTTACTATTCATTAGTATGCATATAGACAGAATCCTCCTTTCAGATTTTGCCTCTCAAAACATGAGATGTGAGTCCAAATGAAGTCCATGAAATCTGTATGGTCATTTACATCACAATTACTTTGCAGACTTTTTTTTGTTGTTGTTGTTCAAAGGCATTAATACAATTAGAGAAGTACTATTATAATCCTTGCCTGGTATGGGAATCTCCAGCAGTAGAATTTCGTCAATAGCCCGATTTTACCACATTGAGGTTTCTGAAGTGTCCCCACCCAGCATCTTAAGGCCATAGGAATAGTGGGATCTGAACCAAACTGAGGCGTAGGTGAATGCTTCCAGTTGCCTGGTCAGCTGCTGAAGCATTTTTGTAGTTTCAGAAATTCACTTGAAATGCCTGTTCAAAAAAAATGCCCTGCAAGGAAATTTTAATATTTCATGTTGTATTTTAAGAAAACACCAGTCAATCATTTATTTTTTTTATAAGCCATTCCCTGTGTTAGTAGTAATACATCCTAAGGCCTTTGAGCAGGGAATCTCACCTAATAAACAGCTTGGCATATCCTGTCTCATCCCAAGAGAAAACTTAAACGTTGTCTAGGACAAGACTGCATCATCATAACCTCAACATTTTGAAATGTATATGTTATGGTAGATGACTCAATTACTTTCCTTTTCATTACAGGCACTTCTGCTGTAACAGTTTTACCCCAAGAAGCCACCAGATTTTCTGTACTGAACCACATTCCTATTACTATTTTAGAGGCAGATGCAAAAGCTACAAGAAGCAAAGCTCCTGGATGATTCTATAATCAATTTTAAATGTATATTAAACCCCTCTATGTTGGTACTTCATACTTTTAGTAGTGTATATAGAGATGTAGTAAGCCAAATGGGATTGGAATACATTCTCAGTTTTCCTGTGAGGCTTCTGAAGAGTGAAGAAAAAACAGCTTTTGAAGATTGTGTTTTTAGTACTGCACTGTAGTAAGCACTGCACCTCAGAAATGTTATAAGGATTATAGTTGGGGAGCTTAGAAAATTACTCAGAAAACATTTTCCACTGAAAGCATTCTATCTGTGATGGGAGTCTTTTGAAACAGGCTGCTAATTTAAACCATCAGGCGTATTGTCATGTTCCTGTGGGCTTTTCAGGGTGGATTCAAGCTCACTGAATCATGACTCTCAATTACTGTGTTATCTTGCAATATCAGTTTACCATGCATTTTGTCTGTGTGTCAATGGCCAACTTTCCAAAATAACAACGCAGAGCAAAGTTGAGATTAATCTAGGGTAGGACTGCCAAACTCCAAATGGACATAATCAAATTACTGCCATATCTTGCTCCATCACTCATTTTCAGCTGATCTGATAACTGTATCTGATAAACAAATAGCCAGAAGAACCAAATGCTGCCATAGGGTCTTCATAGAAAAACACCACTGTTGTTTCCCCTACCACCATCCAGAGGATCACATTTATGTCCCAAGCTTCAGCTGTGACATATCAAAAGCAAAGACAGAAAACCTTCAGTGTTTTTGCAGATTATCTTGTATTCTTATTTTCTTTAAATTTTCCACTTTGAAAAAGAATCACGTGTTGGTGCATACGAGTGTATCAATCTGCCCCTTGTTCTTGATACTATTTTTAGCTTCCACTCGTCTTTGCTCATTTTTACCTTTCCAGCTAGTGGAAACTGTTGCACTCACTGGTGACAACTGTGATATCAAATAGTCACAACACCTTAGAGCAAGCCACAGTAGTAAAGTATTGCTTTACTACTTCAGCTGTTCAGAGAGAAAAAAGTACAATTTTGAAAGCATCTTCAGGCACAAACTCATGCAGAAACTCATTAGAACTTCTCTACTCATCATAAGAATTCTGATTAAGCTGGAAAACATAAAATGCTTCAGGCCAAACAAGCAAGTGTGTCATTGTATATAGATCTCTTATGTAATTCTTGTAAATCATCTTCCAGAAGATGGCTTTAAATGCTGAAGCGTAATTAGGATAATTACTGCTTTGCAAGTAGAAGGAAGTTGTATCCAAAAGGGACAAATGAGCCAGTTTGAAGAGATGGAGGAGGAATATGAAAGAAAACACATCATCCCAAATTCTGGTGTTGAAAAGATTCAGAATTAATTTTAGACTATTTAAAGAGTTTGCTTCATGTTGGAAATATTTCATTTTAGTGACAATATTCCCTACAGGGCTAACAGATTCTTTCAAAATATGCTTGGCTCCCTGAGAATCCTGTTAGATATCTTAAAAATTGAAGCATTCAGTGGAGCAATGAAATAGGGCAAAAAGCTCCAATTCAGTGTGACCCTCTGAGAACAGCACAGTTAAAAAAAAAAGACTGGAAATGAGACATTGCCACAAAATAGTTAATTTGCTGCTCACATGATTAATTTACAGTAAGTACCAGATGATGTGAAGCCCTAATATAGACACTCTGACATGACACACTGTGAGATTGCTGCACCCTTCCCAGAGTGCAAAATTCATAAAATTTAAAAAAAATCCAAACATGACAACAATAAAACCCCCAAAAAGCAAGGACACCCCCCAATTCTCACCCCAAGCTTTGTGCTAAAAAAGCAAATGTGGAAATGAAAACATTTGGAAACCCAAGACTCACTCAGCATCTTGCCTCCTTTCTCAGGTTTGATCCTAACAGATGCATCAGCTGGAAGCAGCTCCCCTACAGCTTTATAAATTATTCTGTGAATTTGAAGATTAGTACAAAGTAATAAACAGGGGGAAGGAGCATAGGGACTGCACCCCAGGGGAAAAGAAGTATTTTTGAACTCAGCTAGCCTGGGGGTTTTGACAAAGCTCAGATATATTCTGCAGCCCAATTTATGTACCAGGATATCACAATCTTTTGAGATTCTTTAATAGCTGCATCAGTGCTAATTTTATGCTAATCTCTTACTGTGCACATCCATGATCATTAAGACTTCTGGAGATTGGATATTACACATAGTAGCTGATAATTTGTTAAATACAGAGTTAATGGAAAATATCTGATAAATTTAAACATTAACTTTGTATTTGTTTCCTGTACAGCTGTACACAATAAGAAATTATCTGGCTGCATTAATGTACTCTGTTTTTGCATGATTGCTTTTGTTAACTAATACATTGCAATATAAAAGCAGAGCTTTTTTTAGAGAATACACAGTTATTCAGATGAGGAGCCCTGTTTCTTTCCAGTTCTGTATGACAAGAAGAAAACTGCGACATAATCTGACACAATAAAATACTTTTTCCTCTTCGATTTACCTGAACCTTATTAAATTGCTGTTTAACTTGTGTAATTACTCCAGATTAGTCCCATCTCTTGGAATAATTTTTAAATCTGTTGCCCATAACAAAGCTTTCGTTCTGATAAAACTGAAAAACCTGTTGTTTCTTGGCTTTGCCCATCAACTTCACTCTTATTGCCAAAGACCCAAAGCAATCAAAACTGCATTAAATAAAATTATGGATGTGCATCATTTGTTCTTTAATTAAAGTAAATGCAGCCTTCAAAGATTACATACTCATGTGGTAGTTAGTTTTATAGAAGTAGCCTTTATGTTTCCACAACACCAGTATATGTCTGCCTTTCTTGGAAGTTAAAATTTAG
Organism: Prinia subflava; assembly: GCF_021018805.1. NCBI lineage: Eukaryota > Metazoa > Chordata > Aves > Passeriformes > Cisticolidae > Prinia > Prinia subflava. The sequence continues at coordinate 10,946,456 of NC_086261.1, forward strand.
CTTTGCTTCCACAGCAAGATTTTCTTTTTTTTTTTTTTTTTTTCTTTTTTTTTCCTAAATTCAGTTCTGCTTAGAAATCTGCGCTCTGGAAGTAAATAAAATAATTACATTGAAAAATATTGTTTTGCGATTTCTGTAATTCCATTCACATGCTGGGGACCTGAGGGATTGCTTTGATTTAGTTTTATCCCTCATGGTTCAAGGCACAGGGCTCCCGTTTCACTGTTCACTGCTCAACCAATTCTGCCCCTGAACCAATTCCAACAGTATTTATCAACATTATTTAGCTGAAAATCTTAATGCAGGAGATTCATTGCAGTGAATCTCTCAGGACAAATCTGAAGGCATGAAATAATACAAGTTTCCAACTGCAGCTAAGTTTGCTTGTGAGGTTACACATCACACACGTTGGTCTGGAGAGTTTGGAGGCTGAACCTCACCCAGTTCCCACGTGGACCCCAGCCCAAGCCCTGCCACTCTCCCACCACAGAGCACGGAGAGGCAGGATGTCACCCGGTGTCCCCTGCAGGGCACAGGCAGCTCTAAAGGCTTCTGTCACCTTGGGAGGGAGCTCTGGCTGTGCAGACTCCTCACCGGTCTCACCTCAGCCCTTGCACGCTCACTTGTGTTGGTGAGAGAAGCTTTGATCACGGAATTGCCACAAGCCTACACGGTCCAGCGTCCCCCAGCCCTTCTGTCCCCACAGAGACCTGCAGCATGACAGGAGCATTGTGGAGACTGGAACCTCAGAGAACTCGGAAGAAAAAGAAAGGTTTCTAACAATGTGTTTGAGATGTTCGCTCATGACTTGTGAACCTGGATTATATGACTGCAGTGTCTCTCATTTCTTACTATTTACTAGATTTCTCATTACTACCTTGGGGAAAAAAGAGAAAACACATTTAAGCATTTTCAGTTTCCTCCCCTTTTCTCATAGTTCATCCTCTTTATAATTTACTATATTCATGTGTGTTAATAGAAAAAGGAATGTGCTAAAAAAAACCCTGTAAGAATAATTGTCTGACATACATCATGACAGTTTGTGTAGGTATGTACTCATCTTTTAAACAAAAGAGGCTATTTCCTCTCAGAAGTCTTGCATTTTGATAATATACTACCGCAGCAATATATTATTCTGTTCTAAAAGAACAGAATTATTAAAATATTGCATACAGCTGTGGATCTCAAATGTTGCTGTAAACTATAGAGATACATAAATGGTTTAATACTTAAAATTTTTCTCTCAGATTATTTTCTATTCACTGTCTCAAGTTCCAATTAATTACACTTCAGTATTACATGGCTATGCAGCTACTGGCCTTTCTGTGTTATAAAAGCAGCCTTACCTGGTTTCAAATGCTCTGATAACCAGGTGACAAGATCTTCCTCTGCCTGTAACTACTCCCCAACCTCCTTCCCCCATTCACTCATTGCTAGATCTTGAGTGAAACTAAACCAGGGAAATCAAATCAGTCCCTTGCTGTCTCATCACCATCAGATTTTGCAGACCCACAGGGCTCTCAGTTATCTGCTTCACCCCAGTGATGCAGCCGGACCCCCATTATCTTCAAAGACAACAAAGGCTTGAACTGAGGTGAAAGAGCTCTAAGGTGATTCTGAGAGCCAAAGCAGCAGCCAACAACTGCTCAGAGAGAGACCCTTGGGTCTGAGCCTGTTGTACCTGCAGGATCACCTGGCATAATGACAGCTGTCCATAACAGCCTCCCTCTGCCCAACTCATTGAACAGAGGAGTGAAAAACACATCTGTGGGAGGGGAAATGTGTGAAACAGGAATCTATTTGCACACATTCCTTCCTCAGTGTAAAACCTCTTTACTTGGCATTAGCATTACTGTACTGACCAACACAGTGAACACGATTTGCAGGCTTTTGCATTTAGAGCACCGTGAGAGCCAACAAACAGTATTGCCCGGAGTTAATTTCATCCTTTAAAACTCCAGAGGCCAGAAGTGACTGGCGTGCTTGCAAGGACAGTGCTTTTCTTAGTTTTAAATAATTGTGTCACTTTTTCTGAACACTGTAGTCTCAGGCCCATAACATTTTTTGTTGTGTCATTGCTCAGTTGGACACAGCCAGCTGATAAATGAGTGAGGAGAAAGAGCCCAGTTGTGAGTGTTCTTGACTTGTATCTTTGTTGGAACGAAAAGTTCACCTCTTTCTCTGCATAAGGGGTCTACGTAGAGGGAAAAACAAATCTTGATTCCTTTGAAAAAAACCAAACAAACATTTTTCTTTAATCTCCCTTAGATCAGGCAATCTTCACATGATGGTTTCTTCACTGCCTGGGTTTCCAGATGGATTTCTGCTGGGCATTCTCTAAGCTCTCTCACCTCTAATAGGTCATCCATAATTTTTACTACAACGGCTGCATACATATAGAGGCATTATGGTACTAAGGTATACTACAGCTCTATCTTCAAATGCTTTAGTAGAATTTAATACTTCATCATTCTCCCAGCTGCTCAGTGGCACACTCAGGTTTTTTTCTGCCTCCCTTTCATGACATCTGCTCCTTGCTCACAGGTAGCCTTTCTGAATTATGGGCTATTTGAAGTGTTCACTCAGTCCTAAAATCCCTTTCTTGTTTCAGTTAGTCTTCAGAATGACTTCCTTCAGGAGCTGGAGGTGATCATTCAGCGAGCCTGCCTTTATATTTGCCCCTTACACTTTAAGCATCTAGAACAAAATAGCCAAGCGTACAGAAAATCAAGTCTCAAAATTTTGAACTTGTCCCATGACAAATCTTTCCCAGGGTGAGGGATCCTCACACATAGCTGGAAAGCATTTAACCTTAAAAATGCAAGAATCCAAAACAGCTAGCACATGTTACATTATATTGTAATGAACAGAGAAATAAAACTCTTAGATAAAGATAACAAGAGCTGCGCAATGATTCTCTAAAGCTTTTTTTAAGATCCAAGAATATTTTTTGATAATATAAATACAAATGGGAACACTTACTCAAATAAACAGTTATTTATAGGAACAAATATTTAAAGGTTCAGGCCTTAATGAATAGAACATCACAGAATCAACACAATTTTATTTAAATGTTATAGCAACGTAAGCTTCTGGTAGCTTCAATTTTATGTGTTTTCATTTTGCAGGCAGCTTTTCAATTTGCCCAAGTATCATGTTTTAGAATTTCTAATACATTAAGCAACAAACTGTTGTTTTTAAGCACAGACCAAATCAACTTTCACAAAAATCTCAAATAACCATCAGTATTTATATCTCAAGTGTTCAGCATATTTTCCTCCCTTTTGTAAACAAATTGAAGACTGTATTTCAATTTAAAGATTAATAGATTTTCCTTGAAAAGTTCAACATAACAACATGCTTATTATGAGTAAAGCAATTTACAGCATTAACAGAAACTTTTCCAAAGAGAGCACAAAAATAATAAAATTAACAGCAAAGTTAAACAGCCTGCCCTTAGTGCATTTGGGAAACGACTCGGGAACAAACCAGTAGAAGTCAGGAACTCCACACATCTAAATGATCACAAAGAATTAGCTCAGTTCCAACTGCACAATGACCCCTTCACTTGAAGCCCTTTTCCAGAAGTTTCACTTTTTAACATCAAAGAAGTTACAGAGTTGCATTTAAAGAAAGCATTCACTCAACAAGTCAGATTGGAAGTGCAGTCCACTATTGCAGCCTAAGCCTTCAACCAGCACAGGCAGCATGGGCATGGTACTAAAATCTGAGTCTTTCATAAGAGAGGGGCAAAAACCCACCAAACAACAACAAAAAACCCAGATGAAATATTTATTTTCAGTCAGAAGGTAAAGATGGTGAATGAAGCAGAATGTGTAACTTGCGTGAGGTTTAAACTAAGATTCCAATAAAACGAAAGAAACTGAAATTTTCTGTAGAAACTCATAGGTGTACAAAATTAAACTATGCTCAAATAGTCATGAGTTTGAAAGAGAAAAGAAGTCAAGCTCTAGAATAAAATTTAGTGAAGACGGAAAACACTTCAATATTTAAAATTCAATAAGGAATCCAAATCTCTACAAAAAAGATGGTTTTACATAGGTAGCAATACTGAAAACTACCCACCAAGCACCTTCTATCAGGAATTCCTCTTAAGCCCACTACTTTTTTTCCTCTGAAAACACAGGTCTGTATTTGTAAGGTCTATATATATTTGCTTAACTTTTCCAATGTGACCATCAAGAATGGCAGGTCAGCATATGAATCTTTTTATTTACTTAATACTATACCTGGGGTATAGTACCAGGTATATATACCTGGGGTATAGAGGGTAGCATAATATTTTGAATACTATATATATAAAATTGCTTTGCCAATCACTGCAAATGAACAAAAGCTCTTTAAAGCTTAATTTCTTCATTAAAGTAATGGGTGGAAATGTGTAATTAATCCTAAAAAAACAGCTCAGGAAAAATACTTCCCTGGTTGTACAAATATCTGTACTTTGAGATGTTAGAGTGACTAATGTGATCATTACTCTAGAACACCAATACCTGGAACTGACAGCCAGACAATTTCTTGTTTAATGTGTTACATTAGGACAAATAGACAACAATCTCAAGGAGAAAAACAAAGCATAATCCAAACAAGTTCATAAGTGATGAGAAAGCAGGAGATGTGGAGTTCAGGCGTGGGAGGGGGAGAGGCAGCAGGAATGCCTGCAGTGGCTGCAGCTCAGACAGGCCCTGCTGCACTGCCAGTGCTGCTGCTCCAGCCCGGTCAGAGAGCAGCACCACAAGGGTTAACCCAGCTGCTGTGCCACACTCAGCAGCAGAGCAAATCCACTGCCAGCAAAGGGAGCTCAGCAGAATGAAGGAACTGCTGGAACAAATGAAATGAATCGTTTCCCCCACCCCAAAAAATCAAAAAGCATAGTGACAAGTTCCCTGTGCATAGCCCATAGTTTATAGTCTTGCCAACTGCTCTGAGAAGAGAAAAAGAATCTGCAATGACTTGAAATGGGACAAAGGTGGAAAAAGTGAAATTTCATGAGACTCCCTTGATGGTGAATAAAAACATTGTGAGATAACACAGTAAAAAAAAAAGCCAAAAAGATTAATATTTTTGACCTGTCAGTGCAGCCATTCATATTTAAAATCCCTGTAGAGTGACATTTCAAAAAACTATTATTTAGATTTCTATTATTTTAGTGTGCAAGGCTCAACAGCAATAATTCAGTCAGCACAGTTCCCTTCTCATTAACACTCCTGAGCAGAGCACAGTCCCAATGTCACAGGATAAAAGAGAAACTGTGCCACCTCTCAGGGCCCTAATTACCCCGGCTCACCCAGACAGCAGAGCTCCTTCACTAAACCTGCACTGAATCAGGTCACAAACTGGACTCCAGGACACTTCCCCCTACAATCCACAATAGATAAATATGATTAAAAGTTTCCAAAAATGTTAAATGTAATCACTGTTTTTGGGCCTAATCTGCTTAAAATGAAAACTGGAAAACTGCCAAAGGCTGTTTGAAAGCAAAGAAAAAAAAACCACCTAACCAAGCACAGCTTATTTCATTTTTACCTTACTGCACAGCTGCCAAGTAAATTTAATAAGTCTTTGTTTTATGAAGAATCCTAAACCAGTCCAAAACCAATTTTATATAGCCAAAAGGTACTAAATAAATATACTTCCACTATAATACACAACTACTTTTTTTTGGTCCCATAAAAGCAGCTCCAATTTTACATTTCTTCATTTTTTTGGCGTGTGTTAACATGTAACTTGTCCCCAAACTGGAAGGACTCTGACAAAATACCCACAACTTTCTTAATATCCAAAATGCTTCCCTGCTGCCCTTCCTTCATACTTATCTGTGTAACTACTGCCAGCTTATGCACAATGCTGGCTTCACTTTTGTACCAAATATTCCCTTTCCTATTTATCTTCAGGTCTATTTCTGTGAACTTCTGGTTTTCTCCAGGCTCTACTCCTAACCACAGCTCTCTCTTAATTCCCTACAGAAGGAATGCCTGTTTTGCCAACCTACAGGCACAGTTCATCCACAACATTTGCTTTCTCTACTGTTACATCCTGCTGTGGGCATTCCTGGCAGGAGAGAACTGACCAGCTTGACATCTTTTACTATAAATGTTTTTTATGCTTCAGCTCTGACATCTTTCTAGTTATAATACTCCTATTCTCTGCCCTGGCAGAATTGTATGCTTCTAATCCTAGACTTTTTTATGCTACTTCTGTCTTTTTGTTTTGAACCGTTTTCTCTTTTTTTGTAGCATTTTCTCCTTTTTTTCCCCTGTATCTAGTGAATTCTTCAGACAATATCTGCCTAGAAGCTGACTTTCTTTGTGTCATTCTTTGTTGCCTTTCATCTCTTCAGCATCAAAATACAAGTTTTTCATCACTTTTCATATTTTATCCCCCGTCTGCTCCAGTATCTCTTCCCCCTGAGTGTCACTGCCATCCCCATGCCATTTTCCCCACGACATCTGTCCTTTTGCCTTCTAACACACTCAGCTCTTCCTGGAAGTAAAACCTCATTCCAAGCAAAAAGCTTTGCAACAGTCAATATTCCAGCTTCTCTTTCACCCTCAGATCCAGCTTAAAAGCACTGATCAGACTCTGCTCAGTGTCTTTCCCTCCCTCAGCCCTGCTTTCTCCTGATTCTCTCTCTGCCTCTCCAATTCTCTCCAGGATGCCCTTCACAAGAACCTCATGGTTCAGCCTTTGCATCTCTTTCTCTCCCTTGTCTCTGAGCAGTTACATCTGCGCTTGGGGCTGAGGTTCCCATACCTGACCCAAGGGGTCACAAATAAACTACCCAGCTCTAGATCCTTTCATCTAACAAGAGGGAAAACCCATCCTCCTTACCCCAAATGACAAAATCTAACCAATATTATCAGCCAAAAACTTTCTAAACCAAGTCCCATCCAAGTTAAATGCAACATCTACCACATGCCTGTTTCTCCTTCACTACTTAAAAATTTGGGCTTGCACTTCAATGTTACATCATTTCTCTTCCTGGTGAATTTATGCCCTTTCTGAGCTTATTCATTAATAACTCAGCAGCAAAAATAATTCTGCTTTCTTTTTGCCTTGGTCATGCCACTCTATTCTTTGCATTTGGTACCTACGTTTCCTTTCACAGTCACATCCAACTCCCAAATTCCACGTGAATGCACCCTTTGGAGGAACAGATACTGTTTGCAGAAGTTAGAGGCATTTCTGTGAGCTATCTGAGGCAGTACCAGCTAGTTTATTAATTTCAGTGTGCACATGTAATTCTGATTAATGTTAACAGGAATTAAACATGCATACAACCCCACAGTCTGTTCAACCGTCATGTGCTGTGGGGCAAGTCTCCTTCTCCTTGCAAGATGTACCCGAGGAAGGCATTGCAGTATCCAAAAGGCATGGCCCAGACCTAGCTCAGAGTACTAAGGGAAGTCCTCTAAATTAGCATTCTCTTCCTTTTCACTACAAGTTAGTGTAATTCTTTAACATTTTATTACAAAAAAAAAAAAAAAGTCAGTAAGAGCAATAATGCAAGTAATGAAAATTTCATGTTTAGAAGCATCCAGAGCTACACACATTTTACCTTTCATAAATCTAATACAAAGACAGTCAAAACAAAACAAAACGCCTTGGGGCTCCATCTTAAAAATGCAAATCAGGTAGTATGGCAACATCACTCTTGTAGTATAATAAAGTTCAGTCATGGTGTACCTACTCAACAGCTTAAATGAAAGTTTGTTATATTTATTAGTAATTAATTCAGCAAAATAGTAAGAATTATACAGACAACTGCCCTTTCTACTTATAAATAAAATCATTCTAATAATACCTGTTTACCTGTGGTAGCTGTAAAGTACCTCTCACTTAGGTCTTGCTTCAGACAGCAATTAAGTGTTCAGCATGTGACTAAGCCAGCCCTAATTAAAGTCACTGGGAGCTTTTCCACATATTAATGTCTGTTGGTTGAGGCCCAGAAGTGACCAAGTAGAGCATAGCACATCACTTAACAAGCCTTTGAAAAGAATATCAGAAATGCACTGCAAGCTTCCCATTCCAGAACCATGTGCTGAAACCAGGTGCCCAAGTGGCTGCCTGAGCCTTCTGATAAACTGTGAAATGATTGTGACAAATCCTGATAACCCTGCTCTCCCTGAAGGGGATGCTGAGGCTCCCACAGAGCCCAGTGTCTGTGTCCCAGACACCACACTCAGAACACACTCAGCACTGAGAAATTCACTGCCTCACGTGTCACTGCACATTAAAGGCACAATGTTTCCACAGATCTCAGCATCTCTCTAAAGACCCCGCCTCCCACAACAGCCAGTCACTCACATAAGCAGTTTTTAGGATCTAACTTTTCTCAAAATGTCAGTTAGAGCTGCTCTCAACTTTTCCCCATAGGTCAAATCAATGAAGAGGCAGTATCTCACCTGGACATAAACAAAAGGGAAACAACAAACTAGGTTTGAAATCAAAATTTTGTTTTTCTCAGAGAAATGCATTTCCCACACAAACCTGATCACTTCCATGTCTTCTCTGCAGTGAATTATTTTTACTTTTTCCATCTTTGCCTCTGGGATGATCTGTTCCAACTTCCCAGTCACTTCTAGTTACTGTAAGAGTTCTTGGCTGCTGCTACAGACTTGTTTCTCAATTGCTCAATAAGGCCAAGAGAACATTAGATAGTTTATAGTTCCACTTATATCTTCCTAGATTGTAGGATTTTCACATTCTCATAACTTTTTTGATTTAAGAGAGGTACTGCTGCTACCACCATCATCACTTAGAATAGTTTACTGCTACTGCCACCTACTCATCTTAGAGGAGTTCTAAGTCAGTGACCAGTAGTTATTTAAATCTGACTTTCATTTAATTAAATTACAACTCTAATAACCAAAGTATCTGCTTTCCAATTACACTATATTGAGCCTCATATTGAGCAACACAATGGTTCCTCTGCTGTGATCTACAAGGCCATGAAAAAGTGATCCTTAGGTATCACTTTCTTCTCAATTGTAACATATTTTCAGCATTTTCAATTACTTTCTCAAGCCCATTCATGATTCCAAACCAACATCAGCACAACCTACAAAAATCACTGCATTTACTATCATTTGAATTGTTAATCAGATGTACTATATAGAAACAAGAAACCCATCACAATAACCAAAAAGCTCTCTTTCAGATGTGAACTTCATTTGCTCCTTTTTACTGAATTAAGGTACCCTTTCTATATATCTTTTTTTCTGCCTACACAAATTTAGACATTTTAAACAACCTTATAACAAACTTCTGATTAAATGTGCTGGCTAGGCTTAGCAAATGTTTCACTTCAAGTATTTTCCCCACTCCTCGAATAGGTCTATGATTCCTTACTGCACCACCTAACTTTTTATAACATTCATTTTTGAAAAATAAAACATGGATAAACAGACAATAAGTCCTTGCTGGTTTAGGGTACAGAATCCCCATTTAAAAATTATGACATATTAAAAACTGGTGACAATTGAGGGGCATTGTTTGTGTTATTTTGGGTTTGTTGGAGTATTTTTTGGTGGCATTTCACTTTTGTTAAAAAAACCCCAACACAACCAGAAATGCAGTCACCCAGCCAAACACTGTAAAGGCACAACTGAGGGAACAGCTGAACTTTACACTGGGAGACAGGATCTTCAAATGTAATTTTTCCCAGAAAAAAAAGTACACAAAGCTGTGCCAGGTGTTACATCTTGCTGAGGTGGCTGGGGAGGTTCAGTGCTCTTTGACTGTGGCCTCTGCACACTGGAAGGGGCTTGCTCAGAGCTCTGTGGAAAGCAGAACCTCCTGGCTGTCCTATGGGGGAGTTTAATAACATTTTTTAAGGCACAGAAGACAATGAGATATCTGCACCTTCTCCTAATACAAGCATAGCCAGGGTAGAACTTTAGACCCAGAGTATTGCCCCAGTCACTTCCCCAAATAAATCTTGCACCCAGCATAGCAAGGACTGTAAAACACATCGTCAGCATGTGAAGAATAAGTTGCACAGCAGCCCAGGCTGCACAAAGGTCTGTCATTCTAGCACACAAGTCCTAGGGCCATTTCCCCACTCCAAACCCAGCTCATGGCACTTGCTAAAATGAGCACATACAGAGACTGAAAGGCATCACATAAAATAATGCAGCATTATGCAGACAGTTTGAAAAAACATTATCATCTTTGTCTGTTGGTTCTGAGTCAATGCTATCTGTGTGACATTTTGGACAAGACTGTAGAGGTAACTTTAGTTTAATGACTAATTAGCAAACTTCTGCAGGAAGAACATGGCAATGTACTAGACAAAGTGTCACATCACAGCCATGCCAGGCTTCTCCTGACACTTCCATTGCACTCACTGGCTCTTTTTGGGCTGGCAGAGCTGGGAGGTTGCTAATGCTACAAAAACTCATTATGTTTCAAAATAACAATCAAAATATGAGAGCCATAAATATTTACAGAACAAAACAAAACATGAAAGGCACAGTCAGTGGAATAATCAATCCCCTTAGACTCAGAAGTAATATCTGCTTCATCTTCGTATCTGTCTCTTAGTAACGTAAGCTTGAACTGGTCAACATTGGTTCCTTTCTCCAAGTGGCCTTCCTGACATGATTTCTACCACAGTTTAATGGATTGGCTTCAGAATGAGAACACCACAGTTATCATATGGAACTTCTGCTGTAAAAGCAGTGGCTAAGTTATACTAACAGCTTTGGCATCCACAGAAAAATAAAGACAGACATCGTGCAGATAATTTGATAGACACAGATAATACTCTCTTTGCAGCTGAAGCTGGATTCAAGGCATTTCACTTCTTTAACAAAAGTTGCTTGCTATAGTGGTTATTTATCTGACTAATTGCATTCTGTTTATTGCAACTAAACAATGAAAAGAGGCTGAGTATTCCCCCAGTTAGCGTATCTCTTTGATCAGACAAGAAATTAGCACTTTTACCATTACAAACATGCTTGCCAGGCAAAAATTGCTGGGACACGACTTAAGGACATAGCCTTAAGTGATATAGCCACCTAGAAAAGAAGCAATTTATCCCATTCTTGGGAGTTTTTCTGATGGTTCACAATGTAACAGTGAATTTTACTGGTTTTAATTGTAATTTTAAAGAAATAAGCTCCATACTAACCATTTCCATCACTAAGTACCAAAACACTAGTAGTCTGAGAAAACCGGTGACAAGATAACACCATCCAGCCCTTTCCCCAAATAAATAATTCACACACACAGCTCTCAGGCATCTGGGACTCACCTCTGTGTCTGCAATGGTTACATGTGCTTTGTTAGGTGTGATGTTTGTTTATTTAGTACACATTGCCACAGCCAGAGGAAGGAGCGTTTAAAAATAATGTCAACAGACAAAGGATCTTACTTAAGAGTCACCTACCTAACCTTGCTGTTCTTCCCGAGGCAAAAGCAAATATGAATTCACTTAGGGCCATTCTATTATATATGCAGAGAAGCATTTATCAAACTCAGAATGAGGAGGAGTTGCTCCCTACACAAGGTCTGAAGGATCATGTCTAATAACTAAAGTTTAATTTCAAGATTTCAGAAATTCTCATTTAAAATTACCTGAAGCAAAGTCTAAACAGGATGATAAGAGAAGTAATGGGTGTACCAATTTGGGCAGTGTGTCCTTTTTCTGACAGGAAGCACAATACATCTTGTACTAAAGATTAGGACAACAAGTGCGAGCCACCCCAGTAACAAAGCAGTACAACAGCCAGTAGAGACAGCGTTAGCATGAACTCCAAATGTCCTGATTGCTGTCAGCCATTTCCACAGCATGTCTTTTTGACATATTCTCTAATTTCCTTGAATTTAAAAAGGAATTCTTCTAAAGGCAGAGGTTTAAAAGTTATTAGTTCAAGGGACTGAAAAAACCATTCTCTTTCAATTTCTCTTTTTTCTTGCCTTCCTTCATTTTAAAGGTTTCAGTGTAGAATTCTTCACACATCTCTTTAAAAAGTGTATCTCGTCCCATTATCACCTTATCTTCCCCTCCTCAATTGTAACCTTTTTATTCTTCTCCTTATGCCTTCTTTGCTCTCCTCTACCTCCTTTCTCCCATTAAAATAGTCCTCGTTCTCTATTTTCTGTCCCCGTGTCTCCTCATCATACCAAATGTATTAATGTCTACCAAATATTCAGGCAAGTTCTTCTATCAAATATTTCAGTATCACCGTGACAGAGGATCTCAAGGGAAGAATTCCCATTCAATTGTAAAATTGCTGTGACCATCAATAAGACCTGTGCTAGACTTTTGCCCTTTCTTACACTGAGAGAAAATAGCTGGGAAAGAGAACAGCAACACAAACCCCAGACATGCAGAGTCATTTAGTGCTTGTCGTAAACTCTTGGTTCAGTTAAAGCAGCTCAGAGATGGACAGTGCAGGGTTAGGGAGAGGTTACAGGACCTGTGACTGACTCTTTCTTTGAAAATCCAGCCTGAATGGTTCATCAGTTCTTTTGGTTTTTTGACCAAGATCCATCCTTTCAGGTCTACTGACTAATGACAGAACTTCCGTACAAAGATTTTCAAAAAATAAAAAAAATGTTGCAAATCAACATATCAGAGCAGCATCACTCAAGTAAATACTTATATATTTGAGTGACTCCTCCAACATTACATAAGGACATTTAAAAACATTCAGGACTAACTGGATCCACAGTAGGACAAAAGCTACAATGTTTCAGTACTTTCCCTGTTGCACATCATAAATCAGCAAGGTAGTATGTTCACCATAATTTGTAAATTATTAACTTTGATTTGCTAAATGCTGAGCATGATGCAACTGAAACATGATCAGTAAGGGAAGGTCTGTAAGCAAAGCATCCACCACAAAATTCTGTGCTTTTTTTTCTGATGAGGAAAATACAGTGTTGCCAATCTGCATGACTTTTTATAGGCAACCACATATGCACTGTGATATCTTGCATATAACACATCTTCCTTTGCTACACTGAAGAGCTGCTATTAAAGAGTTGCATATTTTCATTTTGATTGCCTGGAATAAGAATGGAAATGTGTAAGGAATTAATGGGTTTATTCAGTCACAGGCGTGTGTTCGGACTTTTCAAAGCCTTGTTCTGCTTGTGCAGTCATGCTTTTAAATTACCTTTCATTATTAATATAGCTCCTATTAGTAGCTCTGCTTAGCAAAATACCTCTTTTAATTTGCACCTAATTTGAGGAATTGACAAATGTTTTGACGATTTAACCAGTTCGTTTTGTCTCTTGAATGTAGGGATTCCCTAAGATTGTGCCTGTGGTGACTGACAGTGGGAGCACGAGGACAATTGCCAGATAAGGGGCACGCAAAAGATAAAGCCACCTCATGATAAAAGGAAAAGAAAATCCATTCTAATAATTTAAGATTGGAGCAGCTCTATTTTAACTCTAATTTTAATTAATAAACCAATGTACAAGTTACATGATTCCATCAGACTACACTCAATGCAATGCACTGGCACAGCCAAATGCAAATAATAAAGAAGAAAAAACCCTCTCAAAACACAAGAAAATGTATCAAAGAACTCTAATAATCATTAGAACATGAAGACTGGGTCACCATCAACTTCAAATTCAGTACTTCATTCGAGTAGGGTTCCCCCCCCCCCCCCCCCGAAACTCCTTTTTCTCCCTTTCTAGTACCCTAGAGATTCCATGTGAAAAATGACCCAGTTGAAGTCAGCTTTGACATCCTCCTTAAAGGTAGGCTCTCAACTCAGATTTTTGAATTCTTTGCTGTTTCTCCAGCATGCAATTATTTAACAAATACAATCAAAGTGATTTATGACATTTAAGACAGAGTTTCCTGAAATTCGTATTTGGTGAAGATTTCCTTAGAATAGGACACATTTAATGATAGATTTCTGACAATATCTGAATGTTTCCGAGTTACTCTGAGAACACAGTGGAGACACAAACATTGAGATTAGCCAGTGCCTCTTATTTCTTCTTAAGTGGATGGCCAAATTCCTTAAAATGGCAGCACTGTGCTTATGGCATGCCCATTTCTTCCCTCCCCGGGTTTTCTGTGGCTGTACAAGGTTGTGTTAGATACAGGCAATCTTTTCTGAGACAAAGAGCTGATTCCTCACAGTCACAGAGATATAATTAGGTTTACCAGGGATAGATTCTGCTACCTTATTCCACATACACGAGAAGTCAGTAAGTAGATGAGACCTCAGAATGATTTATCACCTGAAAGAGAGCTGATGGTGGAGCATTGCTGTACGTGAGGCTGGAAAGAAGGGAGCAATGTGTACATGGAGCTCTTCCAGTGTGAGCAGTTTTTCACTTGTCAAAAATCAATTTCATGTGCTGCCCTGCTTTCTGCTCATCTGGCTTTGCTAGCTCCTTTCAGAGTTAACAACAAGCCCCAAAACTACAGCTCACAATGGATGTGGCTGTGGGACAGTGTCTGCCCATGTCAATAACTCTGGTCTGCCATCTTCATGCGTTACCTTAATGTTCACTGCATCACTCCTTCCTAAAGGAAACCTGAAGTGTGCAGTAGTCTGGATGCCGTGCAGGGCTCTGCAGATAACCACTGACCTTAAAATACACCTGTAGACACTCTCTGTATCCAGCTCCCTTCCCCTAGGAACGTGCCTCCTCACTTTTGCTGAATGTAATCTCTAAGCAGCAGTTAGAACTCCACACTTGCTTCCAGCAACAGAGCAAGTGCTGAAAGATTCTTATTGACTGCATGCAGAGTGTATGACTACAATTTCCATATTTTAGTCTAGGATCTAAATTCTTTTTATTAATTCCTTGGCAGACCACTAAGTACTATGGAACTCTGAGAAAAATTCAACACCTGCACATGCAAAAATTATTACCTTTCTAGCCAGTCCATGGTGTTACCCCCTGACCACTGAATTTTCCCCCTCATTTAGCAGTGTATGTGTTACAGAGGCCCTGTGGACCACAGAAGCAATTTCTGCAGTGAGTTAAGGAGTTATGAGAAAGGTCAGTTCTGTGCATTATGTTAGAAGAACAGAATATTTATTCCCCTACTTCAAATATGGCTTTTTTCCTCCTTAATATCCATTCCTGAAGTATGAGTTTCTCCTGTGCTTACAGTATGACCCTTGCCCTTTTCTCCATGAGATGGGTACTGTGTGCACATGCATGTACAAAATAAACACAGTTCAGACAGACTTGCTCACCATACAAGATTCATACTCAAAGGCTGTAAGAGCTTTGTCTTCCACTTCAATAAATATTGCAATGACAAACTCAGAAGGCCTCTAGCATATGGAATCACAATTATGATTCAGATTTTTCTTGTTTGTATACACATTTACACGCATAATAAAATGAAACTGTTAAATAGCAGTATGTCTGTCAAAATAGAACCAACAGTTAGTAATAATCTTATTTTTACAGCAGGAATAATGCATAGTCTCTTGCATCTTAAAATCATTTATAGATAGGGATGAATCATGGCATGAGAAGAATTATTTCATATACACTCATATCTCTTGAGAAGTAAGCCAAGTTATTCATGCTACAGTTATACGTCAGAATACTACAGGATGGATTGTGTAGGATGCCCGTATCTATATTTATAAAGATCATCAGGAGTTTTTTTCTCCTCTTACACTTCCTCCTTTAAATGTTTCAAAACCTCTCACCACTCAAGCACTTAGTGAGGCATAAGCTCCTCCTAAGTTCCTTCAGCACCTGCAGGATCATCAGGTGTGGGGGAAATGAATTAGAGCTTGCTGAAGAACAGCAAGGAGCTGGCACTGCAAGCTGCAGCTAATTAGACTCAATAAATTTCAGGCCTTGGTTTTTTCTCCCTGAGAGAAATATCTGATTTGGAAACAATTTTAACAGCCCTCAAACAGTTTAAATTATTAATTTGACATGCATCAACATATATGATACAGTGGCCTCTTTATTTTGGTAATTATTTTGAACTCAATTTGCACACAAGTTACAAAAAGGCCTTTACTGAAATATGGGATATAAGGTTCCCACAAAACTGATTTGACTGCTTAGCTTTCCAATGGGTTTCTGTAGACCAAGATTTGGTAGGCTTTCAGGTCTCTGGTAGAGTCTATACTAAAACTCTGCTACTTATCTTGTTTATTTCATCCCGAAAGACAAAGAATTTTAAGTTTTATAAGCATTAATTCTATTACTTGTGCAGGTCAGAGAGAATTTGAAAGGTTTAAATTTCGCTGAAGAAGCAGGACCAACTAAATTTTCTTGTTCTGGAAAGACTGAAGGAAAAACAAA
Organism: Prinia subflava; assembly: GCF_021018805.1. Classification (NCBI taxonomy): domain Eukaryota; kingdom Metazoa; phylum Chordata; class Aves; order Passeriformes; family Cisticolidae; genus Prinia; species Prinia subflava. Next base: position 10,962,741 of record NC_086261.1, read on the forward strand.
GCAAAAAGACCCTCCAGTGAATTGAGTTAGTGAGTGAAAACATGCAGTTCTTAACCCAACCAGTTTTCTGGTTCACTATCCAGACCCTCAGTAAATGTGGTCTTTCCCTTCCTAAGTATCCCAGTGTGGTTACCAAGGCACAAAGAGATGAAGGCAGAGTGACATAATGAATTGCCCTGTCTCTGAAGAAGACATGGTAAATTGTAAAACAAACTTGTATAGCAAATTAATAAGCTCAAGCACAAGGCAGGGCACTTGAGAGGGAACAATGTGGACTGCTCTTGGCCTGCAGCTGGACAAAACAAGCCAGCTTTAACCACTGCCTGATATCAGGGAGCTTGCTCAGCCCTCTCCTAGCATGACCTCTGCAGCTAAGCCAGTTCAGAGATATGAACCAGGAAAAAAAAAACATTTTGCAAATGCCAGTTTTTCACACTTAAAAGTCCTTGATGTAGTTCACAAAGGGTTTATGAGCAGGAGGAAGCACAGAATCCAGGCCAGAAAATTCCTCAACAGCTCCTAGGCAGCACACCAGCTGGAGCTGCCAAACTGCACTGGGGTGGACTTGGAATTGCTGGTGACACCTCCGGGGTCTAGCAGCCAGGAATCAGGAATTAGCTCCCTCCTCCTGCACTGGAGGTGTTTTTGGGTCCTGGCTGCAGACAGAAGGAAGACGGGGCAAGGAAGATGTGAAAGGCAGCAGAGGCTGCTGCAGAGGATTTTAAACCCATGTTTTAAAGGAGGTTCAGTGCCATTTGTCCCCTGCACAGTCCTGCTTACACACTAGCTTCAATCTGAACTGCAAACACACAGGGAAAAAGCATTAGCACATGGAGGAGCAGAATAAACATTGAAAATACAATAAAGCAATGACATGAGTCAACACCAGAAAACATTGAGGAGGTCCAGGGATGGGCAATGAAATGATTACAGGCAAGGAAGAAGGCTTTAAAGGCTAGGAATACTGAGCTTCCATAGGGAATGAACATACAAGGCCTGGTATACCAAACCTATGGACTAAGAATTAGATAATTAAGTAAATAAATAGTAAGACAGCATTGTCTCTTTGGCTGAACATCATAAATTTACAGATGATATATAAATATCTAAACTTCAGTTTCCTTTGCTAGAAAGGATAAGGAATAAATTAGGTCCTATTTTGGATGAGATATTGCAAATTTTTAGACTCTTCTGTTTGCCATTAGATTTAATGGCAAGTGAAAATTCCCATCTATCCTTCTTCGCCCTTATGATTGTCACAGTACTGCTGTCTGCTTTGCTTTTTCTTTTTAAACACATTTATTAAACACTGCAGCACTAGAGGACAAAAGCAGGAAGAGAAATGACTGTGGCTTCACAGGATCACATGCAGCTTGTAAGAGACACTGTCAAGGCAGTTCCACAAGGGGATCCCCTTCCCCAGCCTCCTTTGTGACCACAAAATACAGAGATAGGAGAAAAATAAGATTTTTAGCATTAAATCCCCAAATTTCAGAAAAAAAATCCACTATATAAAGTATGCAAAAGTCTTTTTCTGTATTTCATATTCATGAGAAAATAGCCAATCGAAAGAAATATTCCAAATAGCTCTAGGAAAGAGATCATACAATAAAAACAACAGGAAAAATTTCCAGTGGCTCTAACTGAAAAGGCCCTTCTCAAGTTCATATCTGGCAAGATATTGCTTCAGAAGATAACAAAATGAATACATTTGTGTCTGCTTCTTAATTGTGCAGTTTCATAACCCAACATTCTTTTTCCATGTTGCTTTTGCAGTCATTGCTTCCAGCCTCTGCAAGTGCTCTACATCACTGTACCCCAGCTGATCACCATACAGACAGCAACCAAAACATGGTGGGATGTGGATGAATTTGTTTGTTTTCCTTCTCAAAACAAAATCAAGTTAAAAAAAATTTCTGCATAGAAACAGTCATAACTAATGGTTACAATGGTTTTCCCCATCTGTACAACATTCCAGGGCAAGATTAGCTTTTATCCAGTAAAAATGAAAAACAGTGAACCTGCGTAGATTTTCTTTAACAAAAAGTATAATTATAAAGTCATTAAAGTCAAGGGAAAGGAGTAATTCACTAATATTTCTTTAGAGGTAACATCTTGTATGCCCTGAAAAAATAAGCTTTCTCACTAAAATTTTAATAAGCCCTTGGGTTTTCTCTGAAAAATTTCAGAATAGCTGGTAAGAAAACAATAAGAAATGAACAGATGTTAAAAACTATGAATATATACACTTCCATATTTTAAAATAAAAACATCTTGTACTAAATGTGATTGTATATAAGACCACCAACAACAAAAAACACAAGAAACAAGTCTGCTCCTATTTTTGTTTGCTCCTCCTGTACTTTGCAATAATGCACTGTTAGGTAGATGTTACACACTGGAAAGTGTCAAGCGCCATTAAAATAAAAAATTGACTTGTATTGCATTATGGTTTTCACCACTCAAGCAGTTTTTAAAGCACAAATTATTTCTGGCTTTGCTTTGAATAAATTATGGATAGCACATATTGGAAAAGTTCCTTGGACCACTGAGCTGTGTGTGCTTTGCAGCTCTGACAGTTCTGGTAGCTGGCACCATGGCACACTGGTCTGGATGTGAGCGAGGAAACGTTCATATGGAAATGGAATACAGCACCAGGGTGGCCAAACTTTGGTTAAAATCCCCTACAAACCAAAGAGCAACTCCTTGAGGATTTAATATATTTATTTAAATTCCCATTTCACAACAGCAACGCGATGCCCCCAGAAATGAATTCATGACGGATTATTGCACCACTGAGGCAGTTACACCACCACACTCTTCAGCTCATTCCCAGCTACACCTCTGACACCAGGAGTACATTTAAAAGGGATTAATGCCTGTTGTGCGTTATTGTTTAACTAGGCATTGACTACGGAGAACATTAACACATAATATAATACCAAAATCCTCAACATTTCTTCTTGATCACAGAGCTCAATGGGTAACTACCACTTCCAGAACATGTCATTTAGAACTTACTGAATTAATTTAAGTATCTACATTACCCAGCTACCAAACACCTCAAAGTAAGGGATGCTGCATTAACTTCTGGACTGACAGGGCACCCAGGGCGTGGTGAGGTGGCGGGTGGGTCTCTGCTGCAGACACAACTCCAGTCTCAGCCCTCCCTGTGCCTGTGCCAAGTGGGACACAGCACTGCAGGTGCCAGCCCTGCTGTGAGAGGGCACTGGCACAGAGGCCACTGCTCATGGCACAGCCTCACCACAGGCACAGCCCCGGTGAAAGGCCCTGCCTGGCCACAGCCCTGCTCTGCACCAGCTGCAGCCTCCCCTCCACCACGGCACCCCTGGATGGGAGCGCTCCTGTTCTGTTCACCCTGCAGAAACCCGCCTGACTGAGTGATGGGAGTTGGACACAGGCTAGCTTACAAGTGGCAACCTCTGCAGTTCAAAACACAACAAGCTTAATAGGAGGGATTATCTAGAGCTTTGTAAGTGATCATTCAAAAAACAAAGCCCCTGCCTCTGTTGTACAACGGCAAATTTGCATAGAGGTTGTACTACAAGTGAGTTTTAAAGGAATTCAAATTTATACAAAAGAAAATTTAGATAAATCTCACTTTTACCACTAACTTCCACTTCCAAATTACCCCAGGTGATTTCTCGACCACATACAAATATGCCTACACAATTGTTTAAACTGTTTTTACCTGATCTACTTCATTTTACAGCAGAGCATTCAGGAGCGATGCAGGTACCTAAAGGAAGACATTTAGTGCTATTTTAGATGCCTGAGGGCATCCCACCCTGGCTCTCAACTGCTGCTAAAAAAGGCATTAAGTCATCTGTCACACCTGCTAGCCCTGAGAGATGTCTCAGGTACCCAAAGCATTTAAAACAGCATTAGATATCTATGGGGGCTTCTGAAACTTTTCCTTGGTGCCTAGAGAAAGTGCAAAGGATGGGGAGAATTGGTGTCCTGGAGTCTGTCATTTATCTCAAACACAAGCAGTACTGAAGCAGCAGGAGTGTGAAATCTGTACATTGTCTCACTAATGTCTGTTTCCACTCTGCTCCCCCAGATCAATCTGTGCCAAAAGTATACAGCATGTTGTGCATTATTATAAGCAAAAGCTATTGCAATGAGGAAAGCTAGAACAGATTTTGGAGGGTAATAGCATTTCCAAAAAATCAAACTGGATTTGCATGAGAGAGAAGGATGAAATGCCCTTCTCCAGCCACAATTCAAGTGGAATCAGTTTCTTGTTCATTTCTCTCGCAATTTATTTGTGGCACAGCACAGGGGAAAAATAAAGATGATTTTTTTTCTCCCTGCATTTTTTACATATTGATGCTCTCTGCAATATAGCACTATGTTGACACCTCTATCTGGACAATCCATAAAGAAGAATCAAAAACAAGCTTATGACGAAGAGTCTGAAAATCTGCTGTCCCAAATGTACTTTCATCTCATCCAGGTGAAATGAAAATATGAGCTCAGAATACTACAGCAAATAATCTTTTTTCCACATCTAGAGTCTTCAGGCATACAAAAGGGTTTATTATAACATACTACAAATTCTTCCTGGGCTTCTACTTTGAAATTTACTTATGTGGAGTTTAATATTCAGACTTGAATAGTCTTCTGCACGTTGTCCCAAACAAAGCCACATAATGTGCCTATTTTACAGCACCTCCTGCCTCCATCTTTTGTTTTGAGCTGTAGGTCAAGGGAATTCCAAGTAATTTTTTAAGTCAGTTTAAAATCATTATTAAAAACAAAAACAAACAAAAACCCCAATCAAACAAACACCCAAAGTAAACACACCCCCCAATAAACCCCAAACAAAAGCAAAAAAAAAGCATTCTGAATTTCTCCTGTTAACCAAAATTTCTATGGCTTTGTTTCAAAGTCTTAAAATTGTCCCCTTTTTGTGTGTTTACTTTTACTATCTTTTGCCATAAATGTTCTTAGTAGCAATACCTTTTGCCAAAATAAAGCTATCACTGTTTCATACCAATCGTAGAAAGCACCCAAAGGAACGCTGTAGGAAAGAAAATATTTTTAAATCACAACAGAAATGATTACTTACCTCAGACACTTTCTTGATCACATGAATTTTCTCCAAGACAGTACAATAAATTGTACTCCAAACTGGTTGAGAACAATTGACATTAACCTACCCAAGTTTGGCAAGCAGTTAATTAAGTCCTGTAATGAAATGCTTAAAAATAACTCATTCAGTCTCAGAATCCTCACAAGTAATTGCAGAGCTCCATATCCTTTTCCTGGTTTTACAGTTATTTCCAGGTATAAAAATGTTTGGTATATCCCTTTAACTTGGCTTATACATTTACTGCTACAAATACCAACAAAGCAAGGAGTTTATTTCCAAGAGAAGCTAACTTAGACATCAGCAACTTGAGGAGAACAGAATGTGTCTGCTGTGGAAGCACAAATCCCAGGTTACTGGGCAGTGTGCAGTGGTGAGGAGTTGTTTTGGAGCAAGGTCTCAGCCTTTAGCACAGAGATGTTCCACACGAGATAACCTGAGCACCCCAGGGCTGGGGCAGGCAGGTGACCCAAGGAGCTGCCCAGGGTCACACCCAGCTCTCCTGAGAGCTGCTGCCACGGCTTTCCACACCATGGACAGAAAGTCTGAGAGTCTCCTCACTTCCAAAGGTACAACGTTTCCAAAGCAGGAACAGAAAAATCAATATTGTGTACAGCAGAGGAAAAAAACCCATGAAATAGAACAAGGTATTTGTTTTCATTACCAAAAGTTGAATGAGTGCAAGGTCACCAGCTGGCTAGGAAGGAAAATCCACTCACCATCTTGCCATGATATCCCACTTTATAAAGCAGATAAGGAAATTGAAGTTCTTCATGTCCACGCCCTCTTATGATGTCAGGAAATCACTGTGTTAAAAGAATACCCAAAAACCAAAACAACCTTGCCTTTCTAGAACATCAGATTTGAAAATGGCCCCAAGAAATGTCTCTAGTTTTCTACAAAATCACACATTCCACCATTGAGAATGGAGGGAAAATGAACTTCTCCCTTTAGACCACCTGTCTGAACTTAACTAAGCTGATTATTGTTATTGTGCCTATTTTGCAGCAGCACCTAAATAAAGGATATATATATAATCCTTTAAGGCTCATAATCTGTCTAATAGTCATTTCAAGGGTTGTTTGGAACAAGCTGACATTAGCACAACAAATGAAATCTCCTGAACACTCTGCATAAACAATAGCAAAGACTGAAGAAACCTTCAGGCTAATTTAGGATTTTTTTTCCTTGCACCTGTTCCTCTCCCCAAGAGAACATGTCCAAGGTGCACATACTCAGAACGCAGCTTGTGAATCTCAAAAATATCCCCATAACTAGAGGAAAACATAGAAGAGACTCAGTCAGAAGTCCCCTAATGCTGCTCTCACAAACAACTTCTTCTCAGTTCTTCAGGTGAAAGTTTTACAAATATTTTATTTGCTGAAGGCAATACTGATTTTCATGTAGGCTGGGCCAGTGACCAAGATGGACCACTGACTTTCTTCAGCGTATTTTAGCCATATACAACTCCCTCATCTAAACTGAAAACCTCAAAAATTTAGGACACTAAATTAAGCTGTATCTCCTTTCATTAAACATATATTAGTATTACAGCTTTACTTTTCTTCCCTTCTCCATCCCCCGCAAAATTTCAGAAATCAAATTACTTTTTCCTACCCAGTTGCACAAATCTGGGTTTTTTCAACACAATTATCATCATAAAGAAAAAAAAATAAAGGAGCCCAACTTTTTCTAAACTGAAAACCGAGGGGGTTTTGTTGGCATCTTTATTGTTTGATTTTCTCAGGGTTTTTTGGTGAATTTTTGTTTGTTTGTTTTGTTGGGTGTTTCTTTCAAAAACAAACCCGAAAATGCCAGTCAGTGTTTGCTGCTGAAAGGCAATCCAGACTTTCAGCCCCCCAGTCCCGCTGCAATCGTGACATTGTTAAAGTTTGTGATTTTTGACATGACAGAAATCCTGATTCGGATCCCTCTGCCTCCCGACAGCGCCCACACAAACAAACAGGGGAGCGTTTCCTCAGCAGCCCCAGGGCCGCCCCTCGGGAGGAGGACACAGCCCAGGGACTTGGGCAACATTGACTTGAGAACGCTGCCAGCACATCCTCATCTCCACCAGCTCAAGGCTGCTAGATCCAAACCACCCCACTGAACGTCAGAATGAAACCTGGAAGAACCACGAGAAGATTGAGAAGTGACAGAGGTGCCTGACATGCAGCTCACTGCATTTTGCAAGTTTTCCATGCAGGGTCTGGCTTTCTTTGCACATCTCTCACCAATGGGGACTTCCAGGACACACCACACTGAGGAGCACTCGTGGCCAGGCTTTGCCCTGCACTGTAAATACCAGTGCAGGTTCAAGCTCTGGGCAAAAGCAAAGGCTCCACGTTTCCCCAAGATCCATGAGCATGACCTCCAACACGTGTAAATGAAACATCATCCTCATTCAACAGACTGAGCCAGATATAAGTATCCATTAATATGAATAATTCATCGTAAAAGACACAGGGATTATGAAAATCTTATTTCCGTGTAATGATTTAAATACTATACTAGACACGTTTACATAGAAACGTGTTACTTCGTAAGCTGCTGGTATCACCAGCATTACATATTCTTGTGGCTTTCTGGAATTTTCCAAGGTAAGAAACAGCTGATCAGCTTTTCCACTACATTTTATAAATTTTGTAAATGTAAATTCAGGAAACAGGGCACCTAGCTCTATGTATATTCCAATTCTTGCAACACCGATCCGGTCTTATAAAATATTTTGCTGTAAATATCACATATAACTTCAGTTTTTGTTGTTGAGTTTTTCCCGGAGTTTTTTTGATTTCCACATCAAGAGGGCAATATGGAATAGGAAAACTGTAATGAATTACAGATGAAGAAAGAAAATTAAGTGAACCAGAACAGATATTAGACTTCTGTATCAAACTTTTTTCTTTTATTTCAGGGGATATAAAATTCCCAACAGCTGTTTAATGCAGCTGCTTTTAAACTGTATATTGTTTTCTTGCCTAACCAACTCTTCCACCTTTCAGACTAATCCTTTACATCACCAAAACCCAAAGACTGACAGTGATGAAGTGACAGTAGAGGAGGTACTATCAGCAGCCAGAGTGCACATTTCAGCCAGGACAGATACAGTTAAGAGGGAGGCTGCGTTGTAAAGAAAAATAATGTGCATAATTCAGCAGCGATGCCATTCCACACACATATAATTAACAAGTCTTCAGCTCATTAGCAGGCTGTATAAAATACATATAATATGCTGTGCAAAACTGATTGAGAATAAAAAGCTCCTCATGCATTAAAATAAATTATTTAAATTGTTTTGAAAGATTGCTATCAGTAGCATTCAAGGATATGATTCCCAAACCTACTTAAGGCTCCAGCTTCTTCAGCCTGACGCTTTCACCAGCTATCCTGCCATGCTCATTGCAGCAGGACGCATTTGATCAGAGGCTGCTGGGGTTCTGCTGCAGGCTGAGAGCTGAGCAGGACCAAGGCAGCACAAAGAGCTGCCCCAGGTACCCCGTGCACACAAATTCCCAAAGGCAGGAGGCCCCAGTGCCACAGCACGTGCATATTCACTGTGGATGCAGAAAGGGCCTTTTGGGGGACCAACACACTTAGGACACATCAGCATTTTCTCTTTGCTTGCCTGTATATAAATCAATAATCTGCACAGCTTCAGTGCTCCTCCTCCAGGCACGCCATAAAGGGCAGGGCCTTACTGCACCCCACAACACCAGCCCTCAGACCCTGACACCATAAAAACGGGGCTCAAGGGATGAAATAGTTACTCCTGAGCTGTAGTGACACCTCCTGGCAACAAATCGAGAAGGTCTTTTCCCACACAGTGTGCTTTCTCCAGAAAACTCTTGAGTGTTCCAAGCAAAAGGCAACAACCATGGTGCTCCCTCCAGCCTGGCTCCATAGGCACGCTGCCCAGAACACCAAGCAGAACCTCCTGATTTACAAGGACTGCTGACATTTTAGAAAGCGAGAGGCTAAGATACAGGAATATCAGCTCTAAGATCTCTGGATTTATTGTACCACACACTGGCCTTTCTTGAGTGCTTGGAAAAATTGCTGCAAAAGCTAATCAACTAGCAGCTTAATTCATACCATGAATCTTGCAAAGTGTTTTCTCACTTCACTGTGAAGCCCTGTCTGTTTGCTAAGAGTTTATATCTCTGCCCTCCATGGATTCCTGACAAACAGTGTAAGCATGATTTTGAAGAATGTAAGTTAACATAAAAGAAATAAAACAGCTTAAGACTACCTATAACCCAAACATCATAACATGCAGAAAAAACATTTCTCCTTCTTCGGTGTAGGCAACAAAGTCAGTGTAAGTTGTAAATTCTGCAGAAAGAGAGATAACAACTGCTTACAAACATTCTAAAATAGATTAAATATCATAGTAGTGGAAGAGAAATTGATTATAGCAGTTTTGAACAGTGGACTTGGAGGCAGAGGGACACCCCTGAACCTTAGCAAGATCCCCACATTGAAGAGTCTTGCAGAACTGACAACTCAAATATTTATATGCAAGTGAAAGTCAGACAGTAAATGTGTTTGATGGTCTAAGTTTAGCTTGTTCAATGTTTTACACAGCAATCTGTGTTCCCCCCAGCCCTGACCAATCATCATACAGAATTCTGAAGGATTTGATTGCTGTCATTATATTATCCCTGTTGTATTTTTTTGTGCTGCCTTTATACAGTACAATTTTCTTTATACTTACATAATAATAGAAAGCTGAATTTTTGCTTGTTTTCTTTTGTGTTGTTCTCTCCCCTCACCCCAGCTCTTCAGAGGCAATTACAACAATTTTAAGTACTTTGCATATGCTGCAAGGCAATCAAGAAAATTCATTTGACAAACTGGATTACAACTGTCTGCCAGAAAGCAAAGTGGTGAAAACATTTCCAACAATTTCTCAATGAGTATGTCTGGTAGATGCTCAGAGCACACTGAAATAATGCACACAGAAGAAGAGTTCTACATTTACAGTTTCAATAAAACAAAAAGACCCATGAAAATTATGTATTTCCTCTCATCACCTCCGAAGTTAAACTGCAAAACTCTTTTCAAACAACTGAAAGCCTAACAAGGTACATCCTCTTTTGCAAATAATTTCCATCTTCAGAAATTCTATACTCACAGATCACGAGCTGAACCATGTGTGTGACTATTTCTACAAGGTAGAGTGGTTGCAGAGCAGTGTTACTTCTCAGATTGCAGAGCTCTCAGATTTAACTGCATTTTATCTTCACTCCAGCTTATTTTCAAGCTGGTAAATACCTACACACATACCAGTCTCTTCCACTCTCTGCACCCATCCATCACCATTGTGAGTAATGCAGTCATCCTAGGCTGGATTGCTATGGAAATCTCTGCTGCCATCATTACAGGTAATTTCTCCCCCTCGCCCATGCACTCGTAGACAGCCAGCCCCATGCCCACAGTGTGCTGGCTTTGCAGTGCACAGCTCCATCCTCCAGGACAAAGCCACTCACAGGGACACTGTACAGAAGTATAACATGGGAAATCTCAAACTGCTCCACAGGTAGGAGGCCTCGTAGCAGTGGAGTGCTCCAGTTGTGTTAATTCACACTGTTTTTCTTACTGAACTGCCTTTCAAGCACAGACACATCCCTGCAGGTCGGGGGATCTGCACACAGAATATTCCAGACTACCCACGGTGTGGCCAAGACAGGACAGGAGCTGTGTGCCTGCCCAAAACTGCCCAACACTCCCTGTTACAAATGTCATTACACTGACACAAAGGCTTTTTTCTTTCTTTTCCTTGCACTTTCAAAATAAATTATTTATCAGTGATACACGATGAAGCAAGGGCTTTAGCTCGCTGTATGTAATTTGCTAAGAGGAAATAGGAATGCTTTAATAGGAACAAGTAATTTTTCCTGGGAAAATCTGAAGGTTTTCCTGTGTTGGTGAAGGCTTGACATCTGATCAAAACAAAATAATTTTTAATCTGTCCTCATGACAGAGACTAATGCTTCACACAGAAGAAGAAAAAAAATGTTACTTAATAAGTGTGGAAAATTCTCCACTGAGTTTAGAGTTAAACAGCTGTTTTCTCTGGAAATTCAGCATGTGCTCAACACATTTTGTCTTTCATATTCAGGGACATGGAAAAACCCTCCCCAGATTTTAGTTGTTTAGGTTTTTTTAAATTTGGTGGAGCTATCCAGGCAATGAGCAGGAAAAGCTTCTCTCCTCAAGCAATTTGGAGAAAGATGGGATTTCATCCATTTTCAACTAGGGAAAAGATTTGACTCATTGCCGGAACAGAAGTAAGAGATCTAAGGAGACTGTCTAGAAAATATTAAGTTTTAATCTAGAAAAAATTTGGATTTGGATACTTGACTTTTTGACTACCATTCATATGCTGAGTTTTTTCACTTTTAATGTTTTTTTTTGAAACAAAAAGGCACTTATTTCTACATTAGAATTTGCACTATAAACACACATTTTCATGCTAATAATGTTTATGTAATTTCTCATTTATAGCTGAAAAGTCTCATCTTGATCTTTTGCTTTGTGAAATAAATGGTTGATTTCCATTCCTTCTGAAGGTAGTTTTTCTTTTTAATTTTACAGCTTCAGACAGGTTCATTCACCTGCTCTTCGAATTACAGGAAAGTGAAAAAAGTAATACTTACTTGAAATGACAAAGTATGAGTGAGCCTCATTCACCTCAACCCCAATTCAAAGATGCTGAACTTTATGATCTGACATTTTCAGCTTGGCTATGTCTGATTCTCTACTGTGCATTTTCATTATATATGAAGAACTCACTCTTTTCCTTACCACACACCAACACACAAATGAGGTTAAAGCCTTTTTAAAGCAGATTTTAAAAATTTGGTCAGTATTGGAATTGCAACAACATTTCCCATTATGAACTAGCAAGACACTACTAGTCATGAAGAAATGCAGGGCTGGACTACTCCATTCTAGAGCAACTACAGAAAAGCCCAAATCTGTACTTCAGCCTCTCCCAAAGAGACTTGGAACACATACTGTAGACCAAAACTAAGCTCTGTAGAAGGGAATAGATCTCAAAGTTTTGAGCCTTGGAAGACTAGCAAGGAAAAGGGGCAAAGCTGTTGACTCAAGATGTCTCTTTTAGGTTTAGAAGCAACAGAGTTCAGCAGCAGCTTGCCAGTTACCTTTTAAAAAAAGTGAATTAGGATCACATATGTCTCAGCCATTCTGTGCAATGGTTCTGCTCTCACCCACAGGATGCAATTCTGCTGCTTTCGAGAACATGGATGTACCACCTGCTTTCATAGTAACACCACTTGTCAGGATGAACCCTCTTCACAGAGGAAAATTCGTGTGCAGTGTTAGTGGCATGAAAACTCAAGTTCAGAAACATAACAGCAGTTACAGATACGTGCTACATCTGGATCCAGAAAATATGTGCTGTCACATTGTCATGACCAGCTTTGAAGTGGGAGAAAAAGTTGTAGGTGTAAAGAGATCTCAGAGCTAGTGAGCAAACCAAACAGTTGGAGTACAAGGAATTGGATTCTTTGGATAGACTGAAAGAGAAAGAGAAGTGGTGCATCAGCAGGAAACATAAGGATTAAGGAATACGAAATATTTCTGAGAACTGAAGAAATATGATCAAAACCAGAAGTCACAAAATAAAGGTAAAAGTGGACTTTGTAAAGGGAATTACAACCTAGCAGAACAGGCAGGGTGGATTCGGCAGAAGCTAACCTCACTGAAAAGGGTCAGAGAGACTGAAAGGGGAGCTCCCGCTAGCGCAACAAAGTTAAGAATATGTAATTGAAGCTGCTTAAAAGTACTACTGCAAAACTGATAGGAACTCCTCCTGCTCTGGAAGAAAGGACTCAAAAGCTTCTCTTCCAAGTGGAGATCTTTCCTACTTAAGCTGAAGAAGCAGACCCTTGGCTAATGGCAGCATAAGCCCTTACTGCGTTTGCAGGCCTGCCACGGGGGCAGAACACACTGAGAAATACAATGACTCTTCCTTGCCAAAGAGGGCTTCTCTCAAACATCTGAACTGTATGATAAAGTCAAGTGATCTTCAGCTTACAAGGGAATAAATAGTTGTTTCATACCATCAAAAAAACCCCCACCCCCAAAACCCCTCTCCCATTCTCTCGTTGAATAACTTTCATTTCTCGTTGAATAACATTCATTCAGACACTGCCCAGTATCAGCCTTCAAAAATACTTCATCTTTCTTTTCCCTTCTCTTACTTGATTAATAGTTATGTGGAAGATTTTTCTGATTTTCTAGACACCAATTACATTAGTTCACAATTAAGGTATCCACAATATCACCATAATTTGAGGCACAGACTTTTCTTCCTTAAAACTTCCTGTACCTGCTGTGCTTTCTGACTGTTTCCTTGTCTGGAAAAGAGATCAGCATTAAGCATCTCCTTGAAGGAACAACAATACTTGCTTACTTCAGATCAAGCCTAGGACTGGCTTTATGACCTAGAGTTCCCGCAGATGTGCACTTCTGCAATTTCTTGTTTCACCACAATGCATTCAAGGAGAATCACCTGGAGTATCAGGAATAATCAATGTAGCTGTAGTATGGCACAGAAAACCAACAGATAAATTGGTATGCATTCTCCAGCCCACGTTTTATCATCTGTCATTAAGACTGTCATTTATAAAAGGGTCTCCTGCATTTTGAATCCGCTTGGGTTTGAGTTAATTTAAAAATATAGTGCCAAGGCAGGAATTAATTCCCAAGATAAAGGTTTAAGAGACAGTATTTAAAAATAAATTAAAGCCAGTCATAAAGAGCAGCAGAATTCAATAATAAATTGTCAGTACCTCTCCTTGGTGAACAGCAGAGGATGTGATCCTCCCACTCCATCCACATCCCCAAAGGAACCACCCAGCTCTGTCTCAGCCCCAGTCCGGAGCACAGCGTGAGGGGCTCCACTCCCTCCATCCCTGGCTGTGACCAGCACCTCCTCTCACGGGACACAGGAGATGAAACTGAACTCCACAGACCCACGTGTCTCAAAGAAATCCATTTTTGGAAAGTGACAGTGCGACAGTCCACAGTGTACAGTGCCAAGTTTAGCCACGAACCGAGGCATTCAAAAGCTGTAAATTGGTTTGGGCCTATAAATACAGACCCTTCCCAATGGCTCATTCTTGAGTCCACAGAGAAGGAAGCAACATTAGAAAAGCAGCAACTGTGTTACAAATAACATGTTTAAGAAAGACTGAGTTGTTAAACATTTAGATGAAGATACAGACTAAGAAATTTTTCCACATTTTAACATGTTAAGAAAAGTAATATTTATGCAAGATATCCTTTAAAATTAGCACATCGCTCTTTTAGACCTTTGAACATTTCAGCTATCTTCTTTCTCAGACATTTGGTAAACCAGACCCTCCGCTGCAGATTATAGGTCCTTAACTCTTGAAAGATTCAACAAAGAATGCTCCCAGATCCCTCCTGTAGCTTTCCCACACCTCCCAACAGAAAGTTCCATAACCTGAACAGACTGAAGCACTTAAACATGAATTTCCAAGAGAGAGGAAGACAAACCAAAGATCTAGGACTAGGAGAGAACTCATTTCAGAACAATAGCTTTTTAAATTTATTTCTATTCTTACACTGACACCATAATCAGAAAACATGCAAATATGAGCATATAAATAAATCTCTATTTTGGGGTCCTGAGAAGTTTCAGCAATTGCTTGTAGCATAATGAATGTTTGTAATTCATTAGATTCTGTTTAGAAATGCAAAGCACACCACATCAGTGATGTTCTCTTTATCTTAACAAAAGAACTACTACACTTAATGTTCTTCTGACAGAGCTAGCATGTTTTAAAATACATAATTCTTTTCCACAATATAATGTTTTCAATGGTATGTTCCTATTTGGATTAAATTAACAGTAGTAATGTCATACTTCAGGCAAGTCTCTGCTAATTATCCCAAAGAGCTTCAAAATCTTTACAGTATATTCACTGCATTTACATCTTCTCCACAACTTACTGGTCTTGTTTATATAATTTTGCAAATGACAAGATGTGTAGGATAACGATCTAAATGAACTAAAAATTGTGTCATGGGCAGATCCTTCATAGATTTGCAATTTGTAGCTGTCAATCTTCCTACAGCTGCTAGATAACAAAACAACAGTCCTTTTCTTCATGCAGACGAGCAAATTCAATAAAGATTGGTAAGGGTTCTTTTCCAAAAGAAATCTCTGGTTCTCCACTGTCTATTAAACCTTTCCTTGTACACATCCTAATTACTTTCTTGTTTTTCTTAGGGAAAGAAAAACACCATAGCAATTCTGTGTATTTTAGCACCATATTTAACCAAATTTGACTTGTGTGGAAAATTGGCTTGCCAGTGGCTAAATATTTTGATGAAGGGAAATAAAACAAGGGGAGCAGGGGAGCAGAGATGTAGAGACTTACAACTCACATCACACTGTAACTGGAGAACACACAATGGCAGTAATCAAAATGATCATTAAAGGGAGCCAGTGTATTTTTAAATCACCTTCTCAATCAAGACCTGCCTCAAATGGGCCAAGTTGTAATAGCATTTGAAAGAGAACACACACAAACAATAAAGGGAAAAGAAAATCTTACAGATTCAAAGTTGTGAAATTAGTAGGGGCGCTGCCTTTAAGACTGGGTTTTTATTTTTCCTTGAGATGAGGGCATAAACTGAACTGTAGTTACAAATGCACTTAAGAACTGGATCAGGGACCAATATCCACAGTGACAGGAAAGAAAAGGAATTGAATAAAGAGAAAGTCATTACAGAAAGAGAAATAAAAATAGAAAATTAAAACAAATTGCTACTATTGTAGAGAGGGACTAAACAGCTACATTGAGAGATAATGCAAGCATTTTATTCCTGCAAAAACCTGGTATTTAATTTTTAAAGCTGCTGTAAGGTTTCTTCTTTCTTTAAGGAAAATATATATAGTAAGTTTTCATAACCACAACGTCGGTTCCACATCATGGGCTTCCCTTTGAAATCAAACTCCACCTTACACAGAGGTGTTCACAGAATGTCTCGCTCCCGGGGGCTAGAAAACTCTAAGCCTCAACAGAGTAATGCACTTAGCAAGTCCACCAAGGATCATCAAACAAAAAGCATTCAAGGCAGGCACGCACATTCAGTCGGTCCACTGAGCTCAGCACCCAGCACCACTTGATGCACACAACAGTTCGGTGTCACGAGTTGTGCCACTTCTTACACGAGATATTTTGAACCATTGCTGCCTTGCACAGCGAAAGAAATAAACCATTGCACCTCAGTGGGTGCGGCAAACAAAGTGATCAGGACACAGACTTGTAAGAAGAAAGGATGCTCGCAGGTGCCTGTGCTCGCCGAGTCCCTGTCAGAGAGTATTCACTCGCCTCATACATCTCACTGATTACTCGAGATGCACATGTCTTATGACGGCAAAGGGAATTCATGGATGCTGCGGAGAGAGACCTGTAACAGCACGGCCGCTTCTGCTTCGAGACAACCGAGAAGAGGCAACATCATTTAAAATAAATAAACCTTTCCTCATTCAACGAGTAAAAAGGTCTGAGGCTCCAGCTGGGAGCAAAACTGGAAAGAAACACCTGAGAAGAATTAACGGGGACGGCAGCCCCGGCAGTGCCGGGCGGACAGACACACGTACCCCGGCGGAGCCTCTCGCGAAACCCCCCGCGGAACGACCCTGGCAGAAGCCCCCAGGGGCCCCCCCTCAGCCCCGGCCCGGCTCGGCCCCACCTCGCCCCCAGGCTCGGGGCGCCGCAGACAATGGGCGAGACCCGCCCGGCGCAGCGCCCCGCATCCCCCGGCAGCGCCGCTCCGCGCCGGGCAGCGCCACCGCGGGCGGGCGCGGCCGGAGCCGCGGCCGCGGAGGGAGGGCCGGACTTACGCGGGTGCGGCGTTGCCGGCGGCGCTGCGCGGCTCCGGGCGCGGCTGGCGGCGCGGCGGACTCGGCGGCGCGGCTGGAGCCCGGCCCGCCCCGCCCCGCACGGCCGCGCTCCGCACCCGCCCCGCCGCCCCGCCCCGCACCTGCGCCCGCCCCCGCCGCCGCCCGCCCCGCGCACCTGCCCGCGGCCCCGCTGCCCGGTGCTCCCGTTATCCCGGCAGCGCTCCCGTTATCCCGGCAGCGCTGCGCGGCCGCGGCCGGGCAACCCGGCAGCCGCCCCGGCCACTCCGCCCGGCCCCGGCTGCGCTGCCAGCGCTCCTCAGCAATCAGTGCAGGAGTCATTTGACTCGGCTGCGGGGAAGGGCGGCAGACAGAGACCGTCCTCTGCGCAGTAACACTCACTTTTCCTGCCTTGCAGCCCCGCGAAGTTCCCCGTGGCACACGAGCTGATTCCCTGGGCTCACCTGGCTCCCGGGGACTGCCGGGTCCCGTCCGCAGAGCGCCTCCGCTCCTCGTTAACACCTGCGGCAGATTAGGGCAGACAGCTCAGGGTCACTCCCGATAGGGCCAAGTTCTGCAGCAAAAGCCCCAGTTTTTGACTTTTATATGAAACGGAAATCTTTCTTTTCGGTTTGGGTTTCTGTCCTTGCAGATTTTGCATCGCTAACTTTTCAGAACACTGCCTCACAGCCAGCACCAGAGATAGGTGGCTTTGAATTTGAAAAAAAAAAATCTATCTATCTATCATCTATCTATCTATCTGTCTATCTATCTATCTATCTATCTATCTATCTATCTATCTATCTATCTCATTTCTTTGCAGCCTCCGGGGATTTTTACTATTGTTTATTAAAGACCAGCATTCGTGGAGTTGCAGCCTAATGTCTAATCTGAATGCTTTGCTCTCATTTTTACTGAAAAATAAAAATAGTTTGGTTAGTCCTAACCTGAGTTCAGAAACCAGATATTCTCTTTGGAAAATAATGGAAACTAAAGCATATAGCTGAGAAACTATTTTGTAGTTCATCTTTAAGCATAATCTATTAAGGAAAACATCACATCCTTCTCCACGTGGAGAATAAGGAATAAGGAATAGGTTTGCTGCAGGGGAAAATGTGAGGATGAGGACACTATTATAAACTGGGGGTTTTGTTGGTTTGTTTTTCCTCACGGTCCTGTAGTTGAAATTTTGTTTTTCAGATTCTGCAACAGTAGCTTGGCTTACAGCCATAAGCAAGGGAGCTGAGTTTCATCTCTTTTCCTTCTCTTTCTGTCAGTGGCAGGTGCAGGTCAGCGCCACAGCCTTTGTCACTGGCTCTTCTGTGAGCCCTGCCCCAGCCCGGAGCCCACCTGAGGGCCGGCCTGTCCCGCAGCCCTTCCCAGCTGTTCCCTGTGCCGTGAGAACCCGAGTGCTGGGCCAGTCTGACCTGGGAGATTCCTGTGGGGGGCATTTGCCCTCAGTATTTTTGCTGCTTTAACTCTTGGTGGCATTTTTCAGGTTTCCAAACCCCATTTCTTCCTACTTTTCCAAACGAGCTGAAGCACTCAGGGTCCTGCTCTGTCTTTGGTTTTGGGAGTGGACTCACTGTCGGCCATTATTTTGCAACTGCGTCTGATTTCTTTGTCGCTGTGACCATGAACCCGACCCAGCCAGCACTGACGTGGTGGCAGTGCTGGTGTGGCTGCCGAGGAGGGAAGGAGCAGCCCGGCTCCCTCACGCAGCCCTGCCCGGGCTTGTGCTTACCTTGTCCGGCCCCTTGCGCACCTTGCTGCGTCCCGGGCGTCCCTCCGCAGGTGCGGGGCTGTCCCGGCCGGAGCCGGCTGGTTCCAGTGCCCCTCCCTCAGGGCAGGGCTGAGCCCCTCACAGACGCTCAAGGCAGGGGGAGGTAGAAGGATCAGGATGAGGCAGTGAAGGCTCCGCTGAGGGGAAAGGAGAGGGGGGGACGATGACGACGACGGAGTATTTTTTAACTTTGTTTCTGACTCTGTTTTAAATTGCCAATAAATTAAATTAATTTTTCCCAAATCAAGTTTTGCCTATGGCAGTAACTGGTAAGGGATCTCGGTTTTGTCTCGGTCATTTTCCCCTCACTGTGTCCCCTGCCCTGTGGAGGAGGGCAGTGCTGAAATGGCCAGGTTGGCTGGCGGGGCCATCAGGTGTTGGAGAGGAGACGATCCTGCTGGGAGCGCTGCAGCTGCAGCACAACTTCTGTGTGTTGAGACACTTCTGTGGCCCAGCACTGCCACAGGGCTCCTTTTCTGCCCGTCCTGCCATCACCACCCAGCCCTTGGCTGCCGTTCCCACTGACTCTGCAGAAGGCATTGAGGGTCAGATTTCTCATGCTGAAATGCCCGTTTGGCAAGAAATCGTCCCATTTCACTGCAGTGCAGCACTGTCTGAGCAGGGCACTTTGGCAGACAGTAGCACCTTTCAGTTTTCTGACTACAATACTTGTGAGAATGTCCTGGAGCCAGGTCAGCCTGTGTGTTTGTATCCTACAGTCTCCTTTGTACAGTTACACTGTGACCACATGGGGCAGAAATCGCTATTCACTGTCAATCACTTCCCTTTCTGTCCCATACATGATCTCAGCTGAACGTTCATTACTGGAAAAGAGAACCCTCCCCCTCTCTTGCTTCTTCTTGACGATATCTGCTTTAAGTTGTATGCACGTGTCTGTCTTACAAAATCAGTTACTAAATTACCTGGAATTTCTGCTTAGTTCCCTTTAAACAACATTGTAGATAAATGGTGGGTGAATTATTTTTTTTTCCATGCACTTAATTCAATGAAGATGCCGTTTCACTTAGTCTCCTCAAACACTTAACAGATTTGGATTATCTTTGCTGAATACTTTTTGGTGTCTTTTCAGGAAAAGACTCACAAATGGATCATTTTCGTCAATCTTCCCTTTTCTAGTATCTTAAAGGCTAGGAAATTTTTGAAGCATGAAGAAGATTCAGATCTCGTTCTGTTCTCTGCCTGAGTGAATTTGAACTCTCATTGTCATCTACTAAGTTGTTAAGTTATTTGGAGGTGGAAGGAAAGAGAAAAGAAGATTACTTTCCTGCCAATACTTTTTCAATACCTACAAATAACATTAACTAAAGCAGGAATTAGATCAGAGTCTCCTCTCAGGTAAGAAGCAGGAGACTAAAGTCCTGCTCATACTTCTCAACCAACATTTATTTCTACATGGAGTTCAACAGTGTTCCAGTGAGAGAGGCAGGAGGAACCCTGCCCTGCAGCCTGGTGGAGGACACTGGTCCTGGATATGGGAATGTGGATGTGAATCCCTGACAAGAAAGGGAACTAAGCCCAGAGGGTTAAGATGTTTTTGACTCTTGTGGTGATACTTCTACTTGTAGCTTTCTTAAGGTTTGGATGGACAAAGAAATTGTCCAAAGTAGGAAAGATTATTGTCAGCTTTTCTCCATTCAGCCTTGTGTTCTCCCTTTTCTTAGTTAGCAGTCACTGTAATTTGATGTCATAGCACTGCATTACTTTTCCCTTGCCCTTTCAGTTTCCTAAAATAAAAGCTGTTATCTGCTCTGATATTAATGCCTTGTTCGGTTTATATCAAGTTCAGTGTAAACTATAATGCTACCTGGAAGCATCCATAGTGACTTGGCTTTGGAGGTACTTACCACAGGATGGAGAAGACTTTGTCTGGTGACAGGAGAGCTTGTATAATTTAATAAAATATAGCCACCCCTGAATGTTGGCAAAGCAGGCAAGAACCCTCAGAGGCTGTTTGTGAGAAATGCCATTCCTCACTATTTCGAGTTTCTGAGCCAGTGCCAATGTCCAGTTTACCCAAAGGCTTTGTCAGCGCTGTTTGGAGGCAGATCCACACCGTGCTGCCCTGACAGGTAACAACCCCTTTGCAGATGGGCCTGTTTCTTCCTCAGTTGTTTTCCTAGGGCTGCTGGAAGAGGACAATCCCTATCAATGCTGCTGTCCTCGCTATTTCGGTTTGAAGTACTTTTGATGGCACTTGGGCATCATTGGGCAAATTACTCTTTATGCTACACTATTGCTCAGCAAGGTATTTCTGCCTGTCAGCTGTTACAGATACCGAGAAATAATCTTGCTTGTTTCACAGATTTGTTATTAACAGCTTATTTTTGCTTACAGGACTCACAGTGCATATACTGAGTATCACCACCTCTCAGCTACATTTCTCTAGTGTAATATTTGTAATATTATCAATATTTCTGAGGCTCATATTGCATCTGGTCCCATGACTCAGCTGAAATTGAATTGGTTTGTGATCTAATAACTCAATTGCAAATATAGCAGCCTTTTTCTCCTGCAGAGCATTTAAATCAAGACCTTGTGAAGCAATTCAAGTCATATGGCAGATACCCTCTTATATTTTGGAATTCTCACTTTTTTTTTTTTTTATGATTATTGCAGTGGAATATGAAGTCCTTAGTTTTGCCTCATGACTCATCTCCAATAAGCATTTTTATTTTCTTTCTCTCGACTGGAGATGCACTGAATTAATCTTCATGTCTCTGTCACAGTCCTCCTACCTGGACCTCTATTGGTGGTAATTGTTTTATACTGTGTGTTGTTTTTGATGTGATCTTTTTCCTCCAAAATTTAGCTGACCTTGGTTTTCCACTGCCTATGTTTTTGTCTTTGTAGTAGTCCAAACCAATCAAACCCCCCTCTGCTTTAACCAGGAAACAGATTGTCCCACAGACAATCATTGTCTCTATATAGAAACTTAGTAGAATCTCCATACTTTTAAGTGGGAATGGCAGATTTCTTAGGCCTGTAATTTAAATATGCGTTCCCTCATTACTCTTCCTTATTGGCATCAGGAAAGAGACACATTCTCTTGAACTTTCCATTCTTTGTAATTCCATGTACTAGCTAACACATTCATCTACCACATCCCAGCTTCTTCTCTTCTGATTTGTCTCTACATTTAGATGTCCTATCCTCTCTGATAGTTTCCTATCAAAATTACATCTCTTAGATTCCAATCAGACTTTGGTGTTGATCATACAAATGATTTGATGTTTCAGTTGTGCCTCCTTTACTGACAATTTGTGTCAGAATCTACACAAACAGCACAATCTGTTACACTTACCTGACATTTTAAAACAATCATAGTCAAAATAACAACCACTATTTCACAGTTAGTTATTATTATTATTATGAATGGTTCATGAAAGTGTATATCCTGTAGAGTAGGGTAGAAATTAGGGAGAGGTGATATTGTATAGTGTTTGGTATACAAAGAGGTAAAAATACCCTATATAGTAGGAATTTGAGCTCAATTTTCAGTACAGCTCCTGCATCCATGAAACACTTCCCAGTGGCGGAAATAGCAATATTTTTTTCAGTCTCTTTCAAAATATGTCACAGTTCAACTACTGTAAAAGCAACAGATACTTTTAAAAAAGTGCATCACAAGTTGTTCACTTTCAGAAAGGGGGTGATTCAATTGCTGGATGCATTTTTTCCAAGAGCAAAGAATACTATTCAGTAAAAAAAGAGTGAAGGGAGGAAGCTGAGCCTGTAGAAGAAAAAAGCCAGAGTCAAAATGATCCAAAAGGAATGATACTCTTCATTTCAAAAAAACAACATGTGCATCCTGTTACCTTCCCATTTATTCTGTCAGAGAAATGCACGTGTACCATAGCAACAAGCACATTTCATAAAGCTTATATGTGTTAAATCATTACACTAAAGATCTCTTACTTTCTCTGAACTGGCAAGCAGCACTTTTGTTGTTCTTTCAAGCAATAGTTAATAAAATATTCATAAACTACTCATAAATGGTTAAACATGCTGAAGGCTTCAACTTTTACATAGTTTCTTTCATGTTTCCTAATACACGTGCAGAAAGATTTCTTTTAAGTAAATACTCCTCTTAGAACACGTTTTAATGTGGTTTTTGTACACGAAACACAAAGACAAATGTAATTATGTCAAGAATTTGATTGCATAGCATAACTTATATTCCCACTTCCTCACCTTTAACCCTTCTAAGTGGACAATGGGGTTTTCTTTCTAGTTAGATAAATTATTGTCTGTGGAAACACTTCCTTAAATCTCTGGACAATTATATTTAATTACCTGTAATGTTATATTTTCAAATTATGAAAGAATACTGCAGCTTCCTTTTTTTATGCAAGAATTTTTTAACGAAATCCAAAATGACCAGTAAGAGAATTCAAATAAATTGCAGATTTTCAAAATATAGGCGTAAGTTCCATTTATGTTCCTGCAAATACAAATGCATTGTGTTTGTCGAAGTAATGAGTGTTAAATTAAAAGTCTCGGCACACCCTCTAGGGAATTCAGCTCTTCACAATCCTCAATTCAAGTAAAAGCTTGAGTGGATGTATGGGTATTCAGTCTGACAGGAGGGACAGGGATCCATGCTGCAATTTCAAACTTCTTTCCTTGCCATCTATCTTCAACCAAAGATACTCACACAGTGACCATCTGCAGAAAGCCCCATTTAATATGATTTACCAGTGGGAATAAAAGAGGGAAGCAATACATGATATTACCAGACTGAAGCCGAACAATCAGGAGTAAATAAGAGTTAGCAGAAGGTCCTAAATCAGCTTTAGTGGCGAAGAGGTTTTTCAGGATGGTGTGTACCAGCCATCCCTGTGAGTGCTGCACTCACATGGATCACTGAGACTGCCAGCCCAGCACGGATCCGATCGATTCCTGGCTGGACACTGCCCCATGGGAGACACAGAGTCCCCGTGGTGAGAGAGGGCAGAATCCACAGGAATTTTATTGGTTTCATGAAACTGTATATCCTGTAGAGACAGGCAGAAATTAGGGAGAGGTTATATTGTATGGTGGTTGATTGCTGGGAATGGCTGTGGAAAGTGATTTTGAAGGAATGTAATGTTTGCTGTCAAAGAAAGGTTATGTCACAGGGAATTTAATAATATTTTCTGAAGTGATAGATCACAGAGATGGAATATAAAATTATTATATGTACAGGAATACATTATATTTATATACATTTACATCAGCAAAGAATTTGTGATCAATGAGTAGGCTCTGGTTTTCTCTCCAGAATAGTTGATATATAGTGATGGCAAAGAGGGTCTCAAAATCGGTTCAAGCAATTGCAAACTAAAGTTTATAAATATCATTTATTCGGCAAATTCTTTCCCAAGCTATTCATAGGATTAATAGTAGCTTACAGAGTATTTAGTACAGATACACAGAAAGACCATAGACTGCACTTCTCAGCTTCAGCTAAAATTTGTACTTTGGTAAGTGAATAACACTATGTTTTATTTATTATTATTGTTGTTATTATCTAAACAACTATAAATTGTTGCTTTGGAATGTGTTGTACTAAGTAACCAACTTTCTGTGTGATAATATTTATGTGTGCATGGGGTGATATTTATTTGTGTGCAGAAAGTGATTTCACATAAAAATGCCGTGTAAGATGAGCTGATATTCACCTGTTCTAGTGAGTTTCCATTGACAGGGGTAACAGCAGCAGTAACCTGAGCTTGGACAGCTAATCTGTGTGGTCATTCTAGCCTGCAAAAGGGCTGAGACCTGCAAATCAAGGATTGATATTTAAAGTCTTCTCTTCGTCCCCAGGAGAGCTGTAGCTGTACTTGAGATCTTGAGGTCTTGCCCTCAGTTAGCTTGCCTGAGAAATTATCCTTGGATTACCCTGGATCATTGATTCCACTAATGTATGGGCAGTAGACATTATCTGCTGCCAGATTCAAGATTTAACTGAACAGTTACAAGCAAGTCTGAGTCTTGCAAATGGCCATACAACATTCTTTAATGAGCAGCTAATATTTCTGTTGAGCAGGAAATGCAGATTACTCTTCTCAAAGAGAGACTGCTTAAAACTTTTTTTTCCTGCTAAGTTTTTCTTCTAAGGCAGATGTGTTCAAGTTTAAGATTGGTAATAAAATGCTGGATAAAAACCAGTATCATTAGAAGATCTGTTTCTCCTTAACAGCTTTTTTAAAATCTAGTATTGGCTGTATTAATCTGCACAAAAGATTTCAAAACAGCCTACTGCAGGCTCTGCTTTTGTGTGCTTGGCAGAATGAATTATGAATGATTGCATCATTTACATTCTAAGTTTAGTTTTCAAGTATGGTTGATTTTGCTTAAATGAGAATCCTGTAGCTATTTAGTAATTAGGACTGATAGTTCTATGAAGTTCTTAATTGGTCCCCAAACAGGTGTTTCCTTTCTTCTCGAAAAAAATTAGGTATATTTTTGCCCTGCTGCATGTAAGCTCATGGAAATAACCTGAATATAAAAGCATATGACATTTATAACAACTTTTAATTATAAAACAAAAATTATCCTTTGGTCTATGTACCTAAATCTGTTAATGCACTGGATTTGCAGTTCAGTCAGGAACCATTTTGTAGGAGTGCTCTGCACCCTTGACCATGAACACAGACACCAACAAATGCAATTGCTCACTACAGATGGTCTGATAATATTTTATGGCAGTCTGTATAATGAGGGTTCTAAATAATAATTAATAATTATTATTAATAATAATAGTAATTACGGACAAGCTAGATAGATAAAACTGTTTTTCAACTTAGATGGTGTCTACTAAATATAGAGAGAAGGTTTTGGATGTATTGAAAATAGACCTGTTACTGCCTGTAAAAATCAGGTATCATTTACCTTGACTGAGTGTCAGGGACGATACAATACTTGAAGGGGTTGCTCCTTTGAAGTTCCTGAGAATTGTCTTAGCTGTATTATCTCAGCTCTTTGTCTCTACTTTGAAAATGGCAGCAGCTGGCAATCATTTATCATATTTGATTGTTCTCCAATGATTTGAGCTCAGACAAGTTACCTTATCATCAGCGCAGGCAATTTTTATGTAAAGTACCAGTATTGAGTACAAGAGATCTGATGGCAGTTTTAAAACATTTCTGCATTAACAGCCTTCTCACTGCATTTAAGCATCCTGTCTCTTAGATGCTGTGATGAATGTGACACTGCTACTATACGTTCTAAGTACCCACTTTTAATGGTGTCAGCATCTATTCTTCAAAATGGTAATTGCCTAGTGCTAACTATCTTTGCAACTTATGACCACCCTGGGAAAAATACTCCTCTAAAACTGCACAAGTGTTTGGTTAGAAATACATAATTAACCAGTTACCTTGTTGGAATCAATTTAGGGTGGAATCACAGAATCATAGAGTTGTTTATGTTGGAAAAGACCTCTGAGATCATTGAGTGCATCCATTAACTCAGCACTGCCAAGTCCACAACTGAACCATGTCCCTGAGTGACACATTACATCACATTTTTATACTTTCAGGTGTGGTGACTCCACCACTTGCCTGGACATCCTGTTCAAGTGCTTGACAAGCCTTTCAGTGAAGAATCTTTTCCCTAATGTCCCATCTGAACCTCTCCTGGAGAAGCTTAAGGTCATTCCTCTCATCCTATCACTTGTTCCTTGGGAAAAGGGACCGACCCCAGCTCCCAGGTGGTCGTAGAGAGTGAAAAGGTCTCCCCTGAGCCCCCTGGGCTGAGCCCTCCTGCTCCCTCAGCCTCTCATTCACTGAGTACTGAGACGTGGAAACTCACAGAGGGAGAGAGTAGGAGGTGAACTCAGAGAATTAGAAACTGGAGCTAAAAAAGTTAAAAACCGCAGGCCCTTTCAACCCCAAGAAGGAGAAAGAATGGATGAAGTCTTGTCACTTGATGTGAACCAAACTCATCTTTCTATGTCAAGTAGCTTTTTGAAGAGGTTTGAGACTCAGATCTGGTCAGCACAACACTGCACCACCTCAGAATTTAAATGAACAAGAGAATTTGGCATAACTTAGATTGTTTCATTATTGACGATCTTTTAATTGGAGAGTAACAGTTTCAGAAAAACATGCAGGAACAGTTACTCTCTATGAAAAAAACCAACCTTTTTGTCTCAAAAATGACAGCTCCTTTTCCACTTGTTTTATTTGAAATTTGAGTACTTTGGATTAAAAAATAGATTTAAAAATCAAATTTTGCTACAGATAATTTTGATTTGTTGAAGCCAATTTAACAGTCACATATGGCCTTCTCTAAAATCCTTCACAGTCCCCAGAGAGGCTACAGAGATGATTAAATTCCATCTATCTGTGCTCAGCCTTGAGTGCCACACTGCTTTTCTCCCATAATTTTTTCTGTGTTTGTGACTGATTGTTAACTAAATTGTTGATCCCTTCTCAATCAAGGCAGAATGGTGTTTGAGGCACAAATGTCTTGTAGCTCTTAATATGACAAATACTTTGCTGAAACAGTATAGAAAGAGTTTGCAATACTTTGATGGAGCAGAAGGTAGTAACATTTTTAAACATGATTTGTGCATTGTTGAGAGAGAGAGTGAAAGAGTGAAGAGTGAAAACTCCAGATTTCAAACGTTATCAATGAGCCTTTAAGCCTTCTACAACAGATCCCACTGATTTTGCAGAGCTGGAGTGGAGTACACTCTCTTAGTCTCTACAGGCCAACTTGTGTCAAACTCCAAATCCTCTGAGAGGAATAAATGCATAAATGCTGGAAGTAATACTGCCCAACCCATCTGCAAGAGGAACAACTGCGTGGTACCAACACTAAAGTTGTAAGATTTGAGAAGAGTTGACTTGAGAGGGTGTGCACAGTGCTACAAAGGAGCTGTCACCCCAAAACTGTGAATGATTTGCAGGATTTCTTGGCTTTAGTATCACAGTGTAACACTATACACCCCTTCCCTTTCCAAATCATGAAAATACTACTATTAAACACACACAAAGTCTTAATGAGTTACTGAGGATTTTGGTTAAGATTTCAGTATGTGGTTCTATAAGGATTTATTATGTAAATGAGTGTACACAAGCAAAATTAATTAGATGTTTCATGCATTTTATAAGAAACAAGAAACTGCTTTTTCATTTGCAGAAGAAAACAGGTGGTAACCCATTTACAACACAAGTCTCTCCACAGGTAATAGCAACAAAAGAGCCTATATCATCCCAGACAGTCATTCTCTATTTCCTTATAATATTTGTGAAGGAAAAACAATGTGCCAGGCAAGGCTGCAAGCAGCCGAATTGTCTGCAAGATGTTTTACCAGCTGAAGCAGGGAAAGCTTTTGGAAGGGAAGCCAAATATAGGAGAGCAAAACCAATTAGATATGCAGCACACTGAATTCAGAAGTGCCAGCAGGTGATGTGCAGTTCTGCAGAGTTATGGCAAAACACATTTGCCAGGTTTATTTATTTACTTCACAGGTTATTTTTTTCCAAAGCAGAATTGCTTAGCAAAGCCTTTAAAAGCAACTGAGCCTTTCACTAATAGCTTTATGTATATCTAATGAAGAAACTGAAAATATGTTGGAGGACAGAGATGAAAGGCACTCAAACTCAAAGAAAATGCTCTTTTCTGATTACAGCCTCTGTGTTCTCTGTAACCTGGGACCAGGTGTCCAAACCATTAGCAAGTGTATAACTTCCATCCTGCTGAAGCCAACAATCTTTCCTCTGCACCACCCTCTTGCCACAGCTTCCCCAACAGCTCCTCTTATCCCTCCAACATTCAAACAGTGAAAGGGGAAGGTAATAGTTTGTATTTCTCATACAGATCACTGGTGTCTTAAAGCCATGAGGAGAAATGCACTTCAAAATATTTGTAGCAAGTAAACTGGGACACACTGAACCCCTGGCCCTTCCCTGCCAGTCTCCTGTATACAATTAAAGCATTCAAGGTTTCTGACAAATTCTGTTCTTTGTCGAAAATAATAATACAAATGATGCAGATGTCATCAGGTAGATTTTATTAGCTGCAAGAGCCAGAGACTTCAAAGTTTTGGTAGAAGATTCTGCTAGCTTGAGTTCATCAAGAAATCAGCTATTTTGACCTAAGGATGTGGTCACTTCTAATGGTTGTTCCCTTTGCCTCAGTAACTCCTTGCCAATGGAAGTGAATGGGGCAGAAAACAGCCTTTTCTACTCCTGCCACTTGCTGCTGTGTCCAAGTGCCCTCCAGAGCTGTGACTGCCTAGTTAATGCCTTCTGCTTGCTAATGGGTTTTCCAAGGCTTTCTTGCACTGCTCTTTCCCTGACACTGGTCAGTGTGTGTTTCACAGCTCTGGGTGAGGGTTTGTGTCCTGGCATCTGATGTACACTGCATCTACCAAGTGTGCTCTTCATACTGATGGAGACAGGCTGCTGGCTGGTGATTTTGATTTCTCTTCTCTTCATGTTGATTAAAGGTATATTTATCCAGAATCAGAATCTAGACATTTAGTCTCTAGGGTGTCTGATTTTACATTTTGAGTCGCTCCAGCTCTCCAGCCATATGTTAACACCAAGACTGCAGTGGAGTTTGAAACTCTCACTCTTGTTGTACTCCTGTATGATTTTCTTGTATTTTGTTACATGTCTATTTTCTGCTACATACTTATTTCCTATTTTTAATATGATTCCTCATGAATTTATTGTTACTAATATGACTGCTAAGGCATGTTGCCTTCCAATGTGATTATTTTGCCTGATACCTGAGCTTGAAGGATTTTGATTTGGCATCAGTGATTTCAAGTTGCTTGACTGCACTTTTTGATTGATTTTGTATGT
The DNA here is from genome assembly GCF_021018805.1 of Prinia subflava. Classification (NCBI taxonomy): domain Eukaryota; kingdom Metazoa; phylum Chordata; class Aves; order Passeriformes; family Cisticolidae; genus Prinia; species Prinia subflava. The sequence goes on from NC_086261.1 coordinate 10,992,371, forward strand.
CTTCCCTTACAAATTGATCTAAAGGTTAATAGTGGTTTAATATCCATGACTTTCCTACCAACAGAGAAAAGAATCATTATCAGTCAGTCTCTTATAAAATTTTGGGCCCACAATTGCTCTGGGCAAGAGAAACATTGGGTTTTCCTCAATCTGATGAAAATCTCAGGCGTAACAGAATTTAGGACTTGAAGATATGCACTCAGCCTGGGGTCTGAACACACACTGCTGAGAACCCATGAAGAGACTGTTAAGAACATGCAGTTAGCTGAACTTTCAGAGTTTCAGGCCTCACTCCTAGCCAGCTGTCTCTTCTGGGAAGAAACGTCAGAACTGCTGAGAAACTCTTGAACCCTGCATACAACTATGCACTCTGTTCACCTGGATTCAGGCTCTGTTTGGTATTCTCACACTTGGGGATATATGTATACTGGCCAGAAAAACCACTTAAACAATAAATCACCATGTACATTAGCAGTGGAAATAAAGTGTATAATCCCAGGGTCCTGGGACTGATGAGCATTTCTTGTGCTCATCCCGTGTACTTGCACCTCACCAGCTTCATGCCAGCACAGACAAGGATCCCTTCCTCATGAACAAATCTCATGGTTTAGTTTGGTTCCCTGGCAGACATTTTTTCTGCAAGAAGTCAACCTCCTCCAGCCACAGCCAAGTCTTTTGTTAGTCTGTCATGGGATTTTCAATTGACACAAAGCAAGTTTTATAGGTTCACAGACACAGAAAAATAGCAAAACTTCTAGTTTTGCTATTACCCTTTAACTCATCTTTGCACAGAGATGGCAATCATGAGTTATTCTTTTCCTTCAGATGCAGACATCTCACTAATAAGCTAACACAGTCAGCCAGCCCAGCCTCAAGTTCTCACAGGATGACTCCATATTTGCTGAAATATTTTCACAATACACAACATGACCTTCCTCAGTTCACGTCTGGACAAGTCTGTAATGTGTCCTTATATGTGCCCTAAACAAATGTAAGCTTTTTACTTTCCATTGTCTGCTCAGGGAGTCCTGCACTGATCTTCACACCAGAGGATGCAGACTGGGCTGGATCAGCCTCTGGCAGAAGAAGGCTCCTTACCTCTGCCCTGCTCGTGAATAGCAAAGTGACCCAGGGCACTGCATGTCTGACATCTTCCTGTGGCTTCAGTTTCAACTATAATTCCAATATAGGACTCCACACAGTTATACATTTAAAAAAAGGATGGTGAAAAAACAGCCAAATATCATAAAACAGAAGGAGGGAAAAAATGAGCTTGAATACTTGACTCGTAACTAATAGGATCCTTCACCCATTGTATTTAGAGTAATTATCTTTGAAATGCCTGGGGAATTAAAGGAAGATTTTTTTTTTCACCTGATATGACAGATGATGTGGTAGGTGCTATAATGCTTTTTCTATAAGCTACACATTTCTGAGGTCTCCCACAGATATTCTACCAATCATTCCTCAGTCTATTTAACCTTCATTAGTGCAGTCATGACCCCTCCAGAAAGTAGAAGAGATACAAGAAAATTGTTTAATCTTGATTTTATGAATTAATTTAGTTGTGGAATCTTTTATCAGACAAGAATACTTTTTTGTGGAGAGCACTGCTAGGCAGTGCTGGCACCATAAAAGAGTATTGTGCTGTATTTTCAATTGTATTTGTGATTCTCTGTGAATCAGTACTTTATATTGGAAAATTAGTTAAAAAACCTGTGAAAGGTAACAACATTAGCATCTATTGGTGAATAACTTATAGAATTTTTGGGGTTTTAATAACTTGTAAAAGGAAGGTTTAGACCTTTATAGCAAGATCAGTATCTGCTGATTAATCAAATGTAGTCAAAATGCAAATCTAGAAATCTGGTACGATTGCTAAAAATTACCTCAGATATATACAGATGTAAATCAGAACAGAATCAGTTCATTATATATTATTACATAATTTTCAAGTATTTTTCAAGCTCTTCTTTATAAATCTGTGTAGATCCTTGGTACCTGTCAGCTCCTGACTGTAGCGTGTCCCTTGGGCATCCAAACACAACAAATGATGCACCAATTTCTACCAGGTAGAAGTCAGTACAACATTTTGTCTGGCTACATACATACAGAAAGCTCTTCTGTATTCCAGATGTTTAAGCATATGGGAAAAAAGGCTTGGTGAATTGGAATGTTTTAATGTAGTTTTTCTGTGACAAGCACTCCAGCTGTCCACTTCACTGAGGATTTTCTAGTTTCCTGAATTGTTATTCACAGACCTGTCTACACCAGCAAAGCCAGTGCTGAACGTGACGCTTCTGACACTGGGTAGGGACAGGCTGGGACAGGAGCTGTGTGCTTGTGCTGCCTCTTACCCTGCTGTTAATGCAGGGAACTCTCATTCAGACAACACAGCAAAGAGAGAATTGCCCGTGCTCTATTTTTGATGTAACATTGTATTTGAAATTTAAAATCTTTATTTGATTCATGAGCTTTTTTCTGCTGTTCTAGAAAATTCTGGGTAAAAGGTTATTCTCAGTAGTATAACTTTTATGACTAGCTTAATCAATATTAATTCAGATCTATACCTGATTTTCTCGTACTTATTATTATCCATAGTAATAATATTATTGCCAATACTGATAATAATAGCAACAATTTCTATACACAGCAGGTCTCCTACAAGCATGGCTGTCCATTTTATCAAGATAGCTAAAACTTTTCTTTAGAAAATTAAAAAGTTTATATTAGAATTTTTCTTTTGTGCTTCCTAGAGAAATCTGCTCTAGATTTTCTCTTAAACATTTCTGTTCTGGATCCTCATATATTTCATGAGACATTAAATATCCTCAAGAGCCATGTTATCAAAACTGATACAGCTTTCATAGGTTGAGTCTTTTTAGAGAAAGTTTTTGAGATAGCTTGAGTTCTTCCATCTCTGTAATTTCGTCTTCATTACTGAATCCTTTCTTTTACTCTGCCTAGAGTGAGATTTTAGCTGAAAAATGTGTTTTGAAATACAGGCTGTCTTGCTATTTCTTTTGAATACAATACTACTGGGATTCATATCTGAAAAAAAGAGCCCATGCCAAACTTGCTAAGACTCATGATAATGCCACCTTCCTGAGCATTAACAGAAAGCCAAGGCATTGACTCATTCAGAGTATCCTTGCCTAGCAGACAATGCACAAAACTGGCTCCTCTCTTTGTCCTTCCTAACCAGGCTGTTCTGGGCAGGTTCCTTTCTCCCTTCCTGAGAGGAAGTCTTTCCTTATGAATGGTGCCTGACAGCCCTGAAAACTCCATTTTTCTGTACACAGACACCAAACTTGCAGTCAAATTTGCAGTGTGAGATTTCCCTTAGGGACCCATGCTCTGAGCCCACACTGGGTCAGGAGCACTCTCCAGTCTGGACCTGCTTCAGTTTGCAAACCACAATTTCCCTGATGAATCTAACAGCTGAAATGCAACAAGTATAAATTCCATTAGTTTTTATCATATGACAAGGGTATCCCAGGAACTAAGTTGAAACTACCAGATTATTCACAGAGAGCTGGGGATGGCTCCTCTGTTATGCTTAAAATCCTTTCAATCTAAGCCTGATTTTTTTATTTCTATGTGAGTAATCCCCCTGGCAAACAAGAAACACCATTTACTAACTCTTTGTTCTAGGCAATCAAAAACCACATTTTTACTCTATTTTGATGATTATGAGACAGAATTGTATCTCAAATTAGGGCATTTATGCAGCCACAGCAATTCTGGGCTCATATGGACTCATTTTCTTGTCTCTCCTCAAAAGCTGTTATTCAGCCAGGAGCTCATTTTAGACCCCTGGTAGAACAGAGTTCATATAACCCAGTGTCACATCCCCTTTGAAACTGGTGTTTTTCAGGTGCCTCTGTGTGCATGAGATGCCTCAGGTTTAATTCATCTCTTTGGAGACCTACACAACCAGTCCTTACCTGACAGGTACCTTTCTTTTGCAAAGAGTGAAACCACCTTTGAGATTCAGTAAAAATAAATGAAAAGCAGACATCCAAACATGACCTCAGTAGTGAGGCAAAGTAGAAAAGCTTTGGAAAAAAAAAAAGAAAAAAAAAAAGAAAAAAAAAAAGAAAAAAAAAAAAAAAAAAAAAAAAAAAAAAAAGAGGCGCTGAAAACGAGAGGAACTGTGCTAAAACTTCCCTTCAGCAGGTCACAGCAAGAGGCACAATGAGCTTTTATCGTGTCCTGTAAGCAATGAACTAAATGTGTGACTGTTTCCTACCTGCTCCTGCCATCTTCCTGCTGGAAGGGATGGCCAGCAGCCCTGAGCCCCTGGCCAGCTCCTGTGGTACCTGTGGCCTGGACCAGAGCCTCTGTTTGCAGACAGTAAAAAATTGAATGCTGTCATGGTCAATTTACAGAGTTATCAAATCCTTAAGTAAAAATCTATACAACAGAAGTAGATCTATTATTAAATATAATGAATGGCATTATCTCATAAACTGCAAAGGAAGAATTTAAATCTCATTTTTCTGTACCAGCTTTTCATTACCATTTTGGGAAGAGTTAAAAGCTACAAGTCTCCTACTGCCTGTTGTCTTTTAATCCTCTAATTCCCAAGTCACTCACTATAGCATCAAAATACTATAAACCTAATGCTGTGAGCTTTATGTCCCTGCAGTAACAAATCCTAAAAGCAGGAGGCACACTTGTTGCTCACAGGTGCCCTTAAGCTTTCTCCCAAGCCTGTTCCCCTATTCCTAAATGCACACCAGCTCTTCATCTTCCTGCTGTAAAACTTAGCACAAGGTGGGGCAGATGGCTACAGAATTCAACTGTATGACAAAGCACATATGTCTATTGAAGCCACAGAGAGAGGAAAAGCAATGTTGAAACTATCAGTTTCATTTATTCATTCAGTTTTAGGTTAAGATGGGGTTTATGAACTGAGGAGCTCAAATTAGGCTCCTAAGACAATTCAAACAGCATGAAGACTTTAAGGTGCTATAGGCATGCAGGGTTGTTTGAACAATTGATGAGAACAATTACTGAAGAATGCTATTAATTTTGTAGCATGCTTTGTGCTGAATTGTAGATGTCATTAAAAAAAGAACTTGAGATAAAGAGCTTTCTTTTTTTTGGGGTGCACCATGCAAGGCAAAGCAGCTCCCCTGGAATGCCAGCATAACTTTACTTCAAAACAACTGAGTGTAACTGCTCCTTATAGAGGCCAGAAAATGTAACTCCTCAAATTTACTTATTTGTTCTTCTTCTCCTGCTGTAACCACCCCCAGCATCCACATCCCTGCAGACAGAATATGCAGCAGATCAGAACAGGTTGTAGAACAGGACATTTCCAAGAACACCAGGCTCGGTGCAGACCTTTGCACTGCTTGGCAAACGAGTCACTGAAGGCAATGTAAGAAAGAGAATGTACTCCCTTCATGGTTAAACACTGCATGAAGATGCAACAAAGCAGTCCCAGGTAACTTCTCCCATAAAACAAGCCCAGAGGCTAAAAGCAAGGAGTACAATATTTACCAATGTACATAGATGTGGTGGGGGAGGAGGAAGCTGCAGTCATCAAAATTCTGTTATTTGGCAGGAGTTAGGATGAGATCCAGGCTATGAGACATGGTGGGCAGAAAGGAGGAACTGGTACCAGATTCTTCAGAAGGTATTTGGGAAACAAGTACCCTAAAGTTATCCTGAGGGATTATTAGCCTAGATGGGGAATACCAGCTTTTAAAGAAACATTAACTTTTGAGGGAAAAATAGGTACCTTGTGAGAAATGATGACACATTCTACTGTGGGCCTTTCTCCAGCACTGTTCTCTCTCTGACTACCCAATGCTCCCTGCAGCCTGCATGGCCAGCTGGGCATTTTCTGTCCCAAGTGATTGTGAAGAGTTGCTGCCTGGCATCACTTTAATTTCAAAATCAGTTGCATTTTAGTACCAAGGAAACGAAGAGCATCACCTTAGCTTACTTTTTTTGCCCCCTGCTATCTACAGAAATGATGTGATTATTATTGTCTTTGAATACGCTGCATTTTCCTAATTTTCCTAAATGTTAATTTCTTCAAAATTAAAAAAAAAAGATACTTAATTCATAATGCATAAAGAATATTTTAATAGTCACTCCTGAGCATATTTTAATAAGCCAATTTAGTCACTAGGCAGTATTATGATTATATTTCAGAGCCAATTACTAATTTACTGACCTTTCCTGTTATTAGAAAATTTTCAGATTGCTCATGATTTCCATTAATTTTTTCTATTCACTTTACTCAAAAACTATCTTCTGTAACTTACAAAGAGCACCCTATGTCTATATGACAAATTTCCTTGAGAATATTTAAGATTCCATATGCAAAATGGGCTGGGTGAAGCATCATTGCTGCTCTGGATGATTTATTTTAAATCAAGAAATGGATTAAAGAAGTGACTGTGTGGTTTCTGTTAGAAATAAATTAAAATAAGCAAAATTAAAGGAACAACAGATTACATTAAAACTTTTCCTTTCTGAGTTGCAGATACCTCGTCCTTATTCCGAAGAGGAAAACAGGATACTGCACAGTTCTTTGGTTTGCTGAAGATTTTAAAGTTATTTCATCTTATGATGGCCTTAAAATATAACTCCAAATAGAGAGTTTGGGTTTCAATCCTTCTCCGTTTTCTTTATCTTTATGGTTTGACTTTAGCAACTGGCTTGGCAACTCCATCTCTCTTTGCTGATCTCTGAAAACATTTGTAGTTTAAATATCCAAACATATGAGCCAGACACTGAGTTCTCAGACTCACTGTGGGAGTTCAACTCTAAAGTATTTAGTGAAATCAAGCACAAACATATGTTAAAGCAACAACATAAAACTCAGAAAATATTTGATATTATTTACCTAGCTCTCTGTTCCAAATGGAACAGAGCAAAATTATAAGCTGATACCTTCAGAATATTAGAAAAGTTATGCATTCTTGACTCCCAATATAGGTTGCTGTTAATTTTTTAACTTGCGCTCTACACATTCTCATGCCCCAAGCAAAGAAAGTATGATGCAGTCAGGATTAGAACAAAAATTCCCAAACATCTGTTGATCATAAAAACTAAACAAAAAAATCTCTTCAATCAGATTCATAGTATTGCAACACAGCTTTCCACCCCTTTTGAAATTTTCTTTCATTCATAAATATCCATCCTTTTTTTTTTTTTTTTTTTTTTGAGGAAAAATAAGAGGATAGATGTCCCAGGCAGAAGGCATAATGTACAAATCTACACTTTTGCCTCTGTGCTCTTTGCCATGTGTTTGATCATTATTATTTTCTTACTGCCTGCTGCAAATACTGTATTAAATAATTAAATAATTAGCTAGGAAAAACCCCACTCTCTTTTTTTCTCCTTGCATGTTTTAAGTTCCTAATGAAAATCTAACAGAATGGAGAACAAGGTAATGCAATTGCATGTTCATATCTTTTCCGTAACAGACATCCCATTCTTCTCTTGCATCCCACCACGAGCAGTTCATGTGAGCATAAAGGAATGGCATACATTTCTCTGTTTGTCAAAGGGGCTCCATTTACATTTCCATGGTGACATACACAACTCTGTTCTTTGTTACTCAGGAGTAAAATGTGCAGGATCTCTGCCACATACTACAAATGCCAGTACATGCAATTTTAATTGCAAAAAGTCCTTCTCTCCTTTAATTCTATTATTTCGGTTTTGCTCACTTGCCAACTGTCTTGGCATTACTGACTGTTTCACAACACCAACTTCTAACTGAGAGGGCAGGAAGCACAGCCTTTCCTAAGCATTTGGGACAGGTCCAAATCCTGCCATTCTCCCTTTTCACTAAATTCTTGTTCTCACACAATTCCCATTAACTGATGTGAGAATTTTGACCGCATAAACACGGAGCCGGGTTGTTCAGCCCCAGCCCAGCATCTGTAAAGTGCAGAGCTCCAGCTCTCATCAATAGTTCTGTGTAAGTGAGCAGGAACCCTGCACCTGAGCACAGCCTGCAGAATCAGCCTGCAGCAGTTCCATCTGTGCCTTCCTCCGGAAAGAGAATTTTCCATCCTTTGATCTGACGTGTTCGATTATGCAGACCTATGGAGTGGAAATAGGAGAGACATTGCAAATACAGCATCTATTTCTGCTTCTCAATAAGAAATCATCATATTTCTCCCTTGGGGCGGTAAGATCTATGGACAATAAAATGTTGTTGGCTCGACTTTTCATGCCTCCCTCAAGTTACAGACTACAGAAAAATTATTGGGCCAGATTCTCACCTTGCAGAGCCAGCACATCCAAAAAAGAATTCAGCCTATTCTTTTTCAAGTTCCATCATGATAATTCTTTTCAGTACAGCTTTTTTTCTTCCTTACAAGGCAAATGCAACAGTCCCTTTCTCTAACAAGGCCCCATCACTTTTCTGCAGTTTCAGAGGAAGTGAAACCTGGCTCCTGTTGCCTGTCTCAAAAACCAAATCAATCACGTGCACATTTTAAAATGAGTTTTGAAGAAATGCCCCAGGGCAAAAGCAGAAAGAATGTAAAATACCATAAAATAAATATTTAAAAAGCTAAATAAGACAAATGGATTTTTCATTTTGACCTAAAAATAGAAAGCATTTTGAAGCTGTAAAATGTAAAAAGAATCACATTTCACAGCTGTGGAGACCGATGAATAAATGGGTAGGGTCCATTAGGTACTGTCCATACATGTGGATGAGCCAAAAGCCATTTAGAAGCAGAAAAATGTCTCTTGTTTAAGTGTTCAAAAGGCAGAATCAAGAGATGCAAACCCGTGTAAGCTGGGATCAGACTTTAAAGAAAAATCTTTTATTATAGCAGGTCAATTAGGTTCTTTTCAAACCAGGCTAATACAATAGAAAAAAATTTTCATCTGTGAAGCTATTTTCAGGACCTGATAAGGCTCTGCTCAAAGGTAACATCAAAGGCTGGATGTTGGAATATTCACAAATAAAAGAAACCCAGACACAATCAAATCAAGATTAAAGTTTCAGCAACTACTTTGAAAAAAGTAGCCTGCTTTACAAAAACTGAAATACAGCATTTTTTATTATTATTTTTTAAATGATAATTTCCACAGCTGCAGCATAACTTCCATCCTCTCCCCACTGTCCCTGAAGAATCAGTTCTTATTCCACAGTCCCTACCACAATGGGGTTCTGTCTCCCTTTTCAAGCTGTTTAGATTTATTTTTAAACTTATGGTCTCCTGGCTATGGTGCTGGAAGTGTCTGTATTAGCCAGTAAAAACAGAAAAACAAAACCAGTATGAATATCCCAGGTAATGCAGATATGTCCTAGATTGCAAAGTTACATTTAAAATGTGCTGTAATCCTTCTCTCTGGAGCTCTGTGAGCAGTGTGGAGCAGGGATCAGTAACATCCTCAAAGCACAGTTTACTTAGCAATAGCACACAAGCACTTAGGGAGAAATACCATACAAACATAACAAAGAGTTTATAATAATGGCTGCTTTTTCCTGGGCTTCTTCAAACCACCTGAGTCCACCCAAGAGGCAAAACCCATCAAAATGAATAGTCTTGAGGTTGTTCTTCACTGTTTTGCAAGTGACTGTAAAGATGCAGTTATTTTGAATCATTCATTTTGTTGTTGCTTGCTTTTTCCTGGAAAGGAAAGCAAAACTTTTAGCAGATTCACTACACAAAAAAGTGTGGGGTTTAAGATGAGAGTGGGGTTTTTTGTGCTTGTGACCTTACAGGACATTTTTTAAAGCAATTTTTATTTGCTATAGTATTATTTAAAAATATTTCCATTTCTATTGGATAAGGAACTTGTTCTTTCCAGACATCAAAGGTGTTGCCACTCCTGTCTGTTCAGCCTGTGCCTCCTGGTCCCTGCTTTTGCCTCTGGCTCAGTCCTGTGATTCCTGTGTCCAACAGTAGATCAATGCTTAGAGCTGTTAAATCTGTACAGCAAGAGCCAGGTCCCAAAGCAGGCCCTCTCATACAAATCACAAACTGTGCTGAACAGCTTCATTCCTTCTGTCAGATCTCCGCTACAATTTTCACTGTCATCCAAAATATGTTAACAAAGTTCTCCACCAGAGAATTTCACCTGTCCTAAAATGGGTATGTCAATATTATGAAATTTCCTTTCTTCCTGAATCTGAAAAAGGCAAAAATTTTTGAACTTCCCATGAATTAAAGAAATTTACGAGAATGTTTTAGAGAAATATCAAATTATTTTGTAGAAACAGTTCATCTCAATGAATGTTGTTTCTAAAGCTAAATTTTTCTATTATGATTGCAATTACTGATAAAGCAAATAGGTTGCTCTGAAATGTTCCAATAAACTTAAATCCAATAAAATTTTGCAGTGATAAAATGCTGCATCACAATTTTCCTTTTTTCACCAGGTTTTAATCTTGATCAGGCATAGTACTGTGCTAGAACTGAGAGATATCTGATGGATGTTCTCAATTAAATTGAATACCTGTGGCTACAACAGGCCATACTGACAGTCAGGAATAATCAGCATTTAAAGATATATAGATAACAGCATTTAAAGATATATAGATAAAGTAGGAAAGAAATGCATTACACCTTCTGAAGCACTTACACGATGGATGATTCTTCTTGTGCTTCCTTATTGCAGGGATGCTCAAACAGGAGTCATGTGAAGTCACCTTTATTTTGGATACTGCAAATATAAGCTGTCTATATGGACATGAGACTAAATATTGAAGTACCTTAGATTTTATGACTTGGCAAGAAGCTAAGTAGAGTGGAAAGCTGTAAAAATAAAACCTTTCAGCTCCACTAAGCTGAAAACTGGTATCTAAGATATCAGAAATACAGCTGCTGGTTCACATAACTAAAGAACTCAGCCTCCCAAAGGGTTCTTCCACCTCTCCCCACCCTGACTAGACTGAAGCTGATATGATGCCAAGGGAGGTGACTGTTAGGGATGTGTGTTATCAGTCCTCTGAAGGGACTCAGCTCTACATCTTTAATCGAGCCTCGATTTTTTCAATCTCTAATTTCTTCCAGAAAAGACTCTGAGCAGCAGGTCACAGCCTCAGGCCCATTGAAGGTAGGATTGAAATAATGACTGTAGGAAAAGCATTTCTTCAGGGATTTATCAAGGGTTGCGATTACTCTCATCATGCAAGACATGCCCGTTTGCAATGGTAGAAGGGTTCCTGAATATTCAGGCACTGTTGTGGCTGAAGGTTAGACCTGGTCAAGGATATTTGCTAGGTTATATTTTCACTAGAACAATTTCTGAAGTTTGGTGTGGAAAGTGGGCCCTGGAAAAAATAGCAGGGAAGACCCAAGTAGTAAACATCTGTGGCTGAGGCACTTAGGTGAGAGCCAGACCATGCCTCTGCTTTGGATTATGTAGGGTAGGGATAATATTCCAGGTAAGTGCCCTAATCAGCCACACGGGACAGTTGCCAATCTTTTACTTTATAAATATTTATTAGTTCAGAGAAAGAAGGATGGACACAATAGGTGTGGTTAGAGCAGAAGTCAGTCTGGGAATCAATAACACCCCTGGTCTAGGACAGTATTGTTTTCTCCAGCCAGAACCAAATGCAAACTGTGATCACCACAGCCAAAGAACGACCTAAACTGGAGCAAAACTAAAACCTGTATGGGTTTGACAGTGCAGGAAATAAATTAAATGGACATAACACCTGTTCATGTGTATTGCAACACAGAGACAGCCAGAAAATCCAGCAAAGACAAAGGCAGGACAGTTGGATTCCCCATCTGCAAACAGAAGGGCACTGGGCAGGGCCTGGGAGGCCTCCACTGCTGGTACTGGGAGTCAGGGCTGTGTCCTCTCTGCTCTGCAGAGAACTTGGGATGGGAGGAGTTGTAACTCTGGATTACACTCTCCTTTGCTACTCTACCTTCTAAACCAGGTGGAATTTAATAAATATAAATAACTAGCCTAAAAAGTTTTGAAAGTGTCCTATGTGAAAACTGGATTTAAAAAAGAAGAAAGAAAAAGGATTTGATTACTGAGTAGTGCAAGTTCCATCTAATCTAGAAAGTTTTAAAGAAAGAGAGAGGAAAAATATTTCCAGGCCATTTTTTGGTTATCAGAAAATTAGAAAATGTGAGGCCACCTACAAAAAACCTATAACAGCAGTTATCAGAACAGTTTATTGTGCACAACAATTTTAAATGAGTCTCTAACGTTATTTAAGCCATAAAGGAAAAAGAGCTTCTAACATCAGATAGTTGACAGCAGTAGAAGTAATAAAAAGCAGAGTGAGAAGATCATTACTGATATAAAAAAGGGTACTTTTCAAGACTGATTCTATAGCTTTTTGATTCTCTTTTTTAAAATGAACATTTAAGATAGGCTAACTCCAGCTGTATAATGAATATATCCTTCCAATTGAAAAGTCAATATTTAACATCCATTGTGTTCTGCTTTTTAGGACATGCTCCATTCAGATAATAGTGTTCTAAATCAAATTAGCCCCCGAACTATATGGAAGAAACACTGAATATGTGTCATGAATCAAAAGCACGTATTTTACAACACTAGAGTTATAACAACACTCACGTCTGCAGACCTAAGATCAGTGTATTTTCTCACTGGGTCTATCTTAAAAAGAGTGACATAAGTTCCTTTGCAATAACCCAGAAAATCTTTTTTTTTTCCTGTCTAGCAAACATTTTGAAGACTGTAATTTAATAGTTCCAGGCTACTTAATGCATTGTCAGTATGACAGGGTTTGCATTTGTTAGCTGATAATAATTTAGCAACTGTTTAATCTCACATTTCTCCAATCGTTCCTTCTCAGATTATGGACAACAGTGGCTCCATATTTTTATTTTGTAAATTGAACCCCCTAATTGAAATTAATTATGATTTGATTTATGATTATTAGGCCTCTAATAATACCATAGAGTCTAATTCTGCTGTTGCCCATGTGTACACTGGGCAACATGTGTGTACATGTGTACACATTTTACACTGGATTTAGGCCAACAGGACAAAACATTTTATTGCTGACATGAAGAATGTTGATTGAGATCTGTAACATATTGAGGAAGAAGCTATTCTTATTCCTGTTTACACGTGAGCAAACAGACATGGACAGACAAAGACATTCCTTGAGTTGGTCTCAGTTCTGTTCAAGCTGTTTAAAAATCAAAAAAGTTATCACGAAGTTTTTCCAGACAACATATTCAGTATGGACATTTATTACTGATTTTTACAATTATCCTGCAATTCCCATTTTGTTTGTTGATATCCTGTATTAAAGCACAGAGATATTTGATCAGCATATACCCATGCCAAATATTTCTGTGTTTTTTTTTCCTAAATAAAACTGTATTCTTAAAATCACTAGAAGATCTTTTTCCCTCTGTACTTAAATTTTCTTTTTAATGGAAACATGGAGAGCTTTGACCTTACTGAACAGGGAAGGAAAAAGACAAGTCAGTGGTAAGGTACATAACTGAAGTTTTAGTCAATGCTTTTGAGGATAAAAGCACAATCCTATATAAAATGTCTAAAATAGGAATTAGAAATATATCCTTGTTTAGTGGGCTGACCTTGGCTGGGTGCCAGGTACCCACTAAGCCACTCTATCACTGCCCTCCTCAGCAGGACTGGGAGGAGAAAATAATATGGAAAAAACCCCCCTTGTGAGTCAAGATAAAGGCAGTTTAATAAAGCAAAAGCAAAGGTCATGTGAGGAAGCAAATGAAAACAAAAGATTTATTCTCCACTTCCCATCAGCAGGCAATGTCCAGCCACTTCCCGGGAAGCAGGGCTTCAGTATGCACTAAATCCAAGAGATCATGAACAGACTACAGAAATTAGAGGGTGTAAAAGAATATGAAGCCATCTATCTGTAAGTATCTATCAGATAATTATGCAAAGTATCAATTATTTCTCAAGACTGTGAAGCCTGGAAAGTGTATTTATGTATTTTCTGCATGCCAGTGACACCACAGATGATGTATATGAATAATATTACTATGGTGTTTTGACCACAAATGGCATTCAGCACTTGCAATAATAATTTCTCAGAGAAATGGCATGAGCTAAATATTAACAGAAGACAGAAAATCAAAATTTGATAAATCAGTCCAAATCCCAAGTGAGGAGGAAAAGACCACAGACACCTTAATCATGAGAAGAGAAGTTTGGTAAATGGGAAAACAGAGACATCAGACAGAGCGATTGTTTGGCTGTCCACCACCAGCTACTCTGTGAGCTGGTGCTAAATGAGACAATCCATAAAATTTTACCCAGCCTGCACCAGATTCACACAATTGAACTCTCATGAATTCAGGGCAATCAAATGAAGTAACCAGGCACATGAAGCCTTCCCACGTGTGTAAGTTTCTGCCCAAACAATTCCTGCTTTACAGCATATTTGTATTGCAAGAGTGAGAGCAGATTCCGTCACGCCAGGAGACAGTCCCTGCCTGCCAGCAGGTGAAGCACACGGCACATCCCTACTGCAGGTGTGAGGTGTGATTCCATCAGCCTGGGATCAATCCCCACCTGCCACCAGCTGATGTAGTGGCTCCCTCTGTACTCCCTGCAATAAATCTGTTGGTGCCCATGGCATTGCCAGACAACGGCTGCATTCTGCTTACTTTCCACTGCAGCTGAGCTTCCCAAACTCTGCAGAAAGCCAGATAACCTTTAAAGCAGCATTATCTGCACCAGACCCCCAGTGCCAAGCTGAACTTACTTATGACACAGGGATAAATTATACTCACTAGATTTAGAGAATTACTTCTGAGCTTTTCCAATGAGCAATCAGACATGGGAACTAAGACTTACTGATAAAATCAAATATATGAAGTTGCTGCAAAAGCTATTTCACTACCACCTTCTCAACTGCCAGTGAAATAAAAGGAATGGTATAGATTGGATTAAGAATCACTGCGTTTAACCAGACTAGCCGAGCTTTCTTAATTCCAAAAAGTAATTGCAGGTATGTTCTAGCAAGCTGGGAACTGACCTTGAGTGCAAAGAAATATTCAGCAGAGGTTGATAGCCTCAGGAATGGATACAGTGCAATGAAAACAAGGCAAATCACCAAAAGACAGCACAGTAGTCTAACCTTTTTTATTTACAAAAACACAAAGAGGTAAATCTTAATCTTGTGGGGGGGAGGGAAAATAAAGCAATAAATATCAATTTAAGCACAGTGTGCTTGACAGTATATCGAACCAAATTCATTAAGGGAAGGGAAATTTGAGCAGGAATCTCGTGCTGCTGAGGGAAAGAGGAGACACAGAGGAGACAACCAGAGGGGAGAAAGAAGGGCCTGAGAGGGGCCTTTGGCTCTGAGAGCTATCTTCGTGCAGGGTCATTGATTTAAATGTACACTGAGCCCTGGGCAGCTGGGAGATACCAGAGGCCAAGCAAGGAAAGGGAGAGAAATCTTCAGCTTCACAATGAGGAAACAAATACGAAGGAAAAAAGAATAGTATATTATTGTGATGAAGATTAAGTAACCTACTCAATTCTAATGTATCGCCCATTCTGCAAGAAGAAAAATTAACATAATGTGATAAACTGAGGAGATTCAACAAATCATTAAACCTTTGTAAGAGTAGATGTTTCAAAGTATCAGAATAAATTTCAAAATTGCCCATAATGAAAAGTATTAAAGAGTTAAGAATCAAATCAGGAATCTGGTTAGGTCATTCAGTAACAAATCAGAACAAATAGTTGGTTGTGATAGAAAACCCAAAGGGCATGAGCTGAAAAGTATGCCAAAGGAATAACAGTTTAAAATCAAAAGGGTGAAAAAAGCAGTAGCCAAAGCAGTTCAGACAAACAGAGGAGGAGCGTTAAATTTGAGCAGACAGATCTCCACGGAGAGCATACATCACGAGGAGTGTCTCCTCTAGCTGGAACACACAGTGCTAATTTCTTTGTACTTGGAACGGGGATAGAAAATTCAATTAAATTGGCTGAAAATTGGATGTGCCTTTAGTAGTGCTTCCAGAATGTTCCTGCTATTTCATGTACTTCAGTGACAACATCGCAGGTGTCATGCGCTATGGGAATGCTCCAAAGAAATTACCTTTTGGTTTGAGTAATGGTAAAAAACAACCCTGAAGATTAAGATACAGTTTGTCCTGGATCCATGGCCACTTCCAGCAGCACAGGGCTCTCTGTGGCAGTCCCAGTCTGGCTGGGACTGGTGCCCTTGAGCACCAACAATCTGCACCGCTGGTGCACCCCAAAGTAAACTGAAAATCACAAATATCTCTGAGATGGATGAAACATTGTACAGATGTGACATTTTTCACACTCCACAGAAAATCCCCTCCTCAGCAACTAAGGACCAAATCTGCTGTCTTGTTCCTAGAAGGAATATCAATCTACTGTGCTCTATCCACACCATGGGTTGAATCCCCTTCCAACAGATACAATTATATTTCCACATCCAGTGAGCCACATTTGCCTCAGGTGCTGCATTAAGAGCACAGATCCATAAGACTGTTTCAAAAGTGCATGTATTTTGAAAAAGAATATGTAAATATTTTGGTTAAGGAGTTTTCCAGAACTTTAAATTTCTTTAATTTTGATACACTTAGAGATAAAGAAGGAGCCCTTAAAAAGCTAAAGTAAGAATTTTTCTTTGATCATCACCAAAATTAAAGCCAGTAGCAGCAACTTCAGGTGCATTATTTTACTGGGTAATTTTACTCATAAGTAGTTGGCTGACTCAGGTTCACACTTTGGAGCAATGTGTTGATGTAGAGAGTCTGGAGGTATCTTAACCATGGCTCTCAGTGACTCCAGAGTTTTTGATTAACAATACTGGCAGATTTGGATAAGTAATTGGACAATTTTGCCCATGTTTGAGCAGGTGCATTTGGAGCTGCTAATAAAAGTAGGAAAAATATCTCTCCTAAATATTACTTCCATTTTTAGCTTGATCTACTGTGGAAAAATAGATTATTCTAAAACAATCCAACCCTATACAATTGAGTCTACAGAAAAATAGAGTACTTTGTGGGAGTAGAGAAAGACTATAGATCTGTTTAGAAGCAGCATTTCAAAAGCCATTTTTAAATCATATTTTTTGTAGTAAGTTGGTATTTGGTAACAAAGCCTTGCTCCAAGTGATAAAAGGTTCCCTAAGAGTACTTTAATTGAAACTTTTTATCTGAATGTTGCCTGAACCTTCGCTAAATGCTACTTTCTTGCTTCAATTCAAATTTTCTTAATCTTCATTTTCACGTTGAATATTGGTACACTGTCTGCCTCATTATGCTAAAGAAAGATGAAGTGAGCTATTAACATTCTGAACAGCCTACGAGATGTTATGATATAGGATGTCATTCATTTTTATGAGCTGGCTGTCAGTGTGTGCTGCAATAAAGTTATAATTTCTCACTGACAATATGTGATGTCTGGAGTCGCTGCACAATCCTTATTAAAATTTCAATAATTGTAAATCAAAGGAAAGCAAATACGACTTTTATGAAATGGTCGCTTCTGAAAGTCAAGGAGTGCAAAGTGGTGGGATACAAACCCAAAAGATTATTCCTGTTCCAAACCACCATCATCATCCTACAGTTTTCCTCCTCTTGCACAAGGCAGGGTGTGCTGAGCACACAACATAACACTCTCAGAGGTGGCCCATGCTGGGTTATAGTGATGGTGAGGCACTGCTTGTTTGTTGCTCTTTACTGACTCTACCTTTATGTGGCTCTGAGTGTCATCATGTTTATTGGAACAATTTATTATTATAGCTCTTCATCAGCAAAGTCAGGTGTCTTTGGAAGCAGTTATAATTGCCTGACAGTGTGGAAAGCCAGAAGAGATTTATGTGCGTACATGGGTGAGCAAAGGTTTCAAAGCCTGTTTTCTTGTGACTTTAAACAGTTGTGGAAAATACCAGGGACAGATTTATGGTACGCTCTTTAAAATGCTTAAACTGTCTAGGCCACTACACAGGGAAATGAATCCTCAATTCAAAATAAATGTTTTCTGTATACATATACTGCTGTGTAATGACTACGTCTTTTTTTTGGCTGCAGTTAGTGTTGTTCCAAATCAGAAATGTAAGAAGTTTCTATCACTGTTCAAAACCTGCTGATCTTTCATTTTGAGCTTGACATAAGTTGGATGATCAGAGGTTAAAATTGTAAAAAATGCCCTCAGAATAATAGCTTTTTGGAGTTATTAGATACAGACTAAAGTATTCCAGTCACTGAACCAATGAAGTCTTAATGTTGTTGGGCATTTGGAACTACTCTAGCACTTCTCCCTGTTGTTTTCAGTTCCTTTCAAAGTCAGTATTGCAAATCAGTTCATGACATCGTGAATAAATGCATTCATTTAATGTATGTAATCACTGTACATGGGATAGATAATGATATGGGCAGGTTTTGGAATTTTCCTCAGCAGTTCTTAAGCACTGAGAATCAGTCAGACTGCTGGGGCTGGATATCATTATGTGACAAAGGTTGTATGCCCAGGCATGTTTGCACAATGCAGGGATTGGGCCAATATGCAAAAACATACTTAGATGCTCCAATACATAACATGACTCTATTTCTGTTACTTAGACTATTTCATTATTCAAAAGTTAAGTCAAACATATTAATTTCATGATTGGCTCTGGCATGCTTAATGAATTTTAACTAATAACTTCATTTCTAATTCCACTTCTCTTCTAAACTGACTGACTCTGCTAAAATTTACAGCAAAACAGCAGCACTCACACATCACATATGATGGATATCCTTCAGTGTCAGATTTCCAGTGTAGCAGCACCTCAGATGTACCTCCTCAACACAGAGCAGTCAGCAAGGGTTCATGCACAAACAAAAGCAAAGCTCTGCTTAAACACAAAGCTCAGCCTTTGTTTCTGCACAGAAATATTTGTGCACAGTTCAAGCCATGGTATTTGAAAAGGTGTCTCTTAGTGTCAGTAGCACACAAACACACCAAATCATGCATGGAGTTCTCCCAAACTTGATTTATCACCACAAGTGTCTTCCCTTTGCTAGAAATGCTTTATAGCTAGTAGCCAAGTCAAAAGCCAGCTGTCCACATCCATCAGAAAGCTCCCTGCTGGAAAAAAGTAATGATTGACCAACGGAGCCATGGGAAATAACCTCTACACTTATTTACTTATTGTTACACCTCCTCATACACCCACACTAGCCTACAGTGGGGCTCTGGCCCACACATCAAGACAAGGTGAGAAAGAGGGATACAGAACATTATAGTAGGACGAGACTCTCACCTAAAGGAGTGAGGTACATGACTCAGGATGACTCAGTACCAGTGAGAAATATTCCCTTTTAAAGAGGTCAGCTGAAGACAACTGGTCTAGGAAAGGATAAGGCAATTCCAGCCTGCAGAAATACTTCAGCTGACGCAGTAATGTTTGCAGATGTCTTTAGAAGGACAGGTTTCAGTGGCAATCAAAGGATCAAACATCCACCTAAAGCAGCTGGGAAGCTAAACATATGCTCTGATGTTGTCTGATATATCTGGTAAATCACCATGTGAATCAATAGGCCTGAAAGTCCTCTCTAATTACCAGTGGTCCAGTGAATGAACAGACAATCTCTAATGCAGAATGATGCACTGGTGATTGTACTGACTGATATTTTGATATCCAGCTACACAGAGATTGCTTAAATTGTCCAAAACATCTGATACAGAATAACAAATAGTCTCATGATTTCTGTTTATGCTGGTTCTTGAAAAATGTTTTCAGACAATAATGTACAAACTTTATTGCTTTCATAGTATTGTTTGTCACAGCACTTTTCAGATAGATTTGCTTATTTACTTTGCAAAGATATCAGTAATAACAATTTTTTAAACCATTAAAAATATCTGAAATATTTTTCCTGTTTGTTAACATGTAATTGTTTTAGGGTCTGATATTTTGTGAATAGCCAAGATTAGAAACACACGGTGCATACTTCAAAACATGTAACTGGAAATGCTGTCATTCCAGCTGTGTTATGGAATATAGGAAGTGTGTCTAACCCAGGTGTTAGTCAGGATATTCAATTCAGAATCTGTCACAGTTCTGGAAAGGGGAAAGACATGTCTGTTTTAGATGTGTGGCATGCATAATTTGGTGGGAAAAATTATGTATTTTCATGTCATGGTAGGTACTGTTTCATAATTATATCATTTGTATGGAAGTCTGAAATATTAACCATGGAAGCAGCTAAGTCAGAGGGCCTAAGGGGAAAGATTTTGTTCCAGGTCTCTATACATTATGTCATGGTTATTTGAATTTAGGCAATTATACCTGGGAAACATATATGTATAATATATATGTGGTAATTTATTAATTTAACAAAAAGGCTTCCTGTCTGCCTTCAAAATCACTCACAACTTTACAGTAGAATTCACTTGGTGTAGGATGACTTATTTAACAGCAAAGTTATTTGGGCATAGTGCAGACACTTTGCACTCACTTTGGTAAAAGCCATCAGTTTGTCCAGGTGCACGAAGTTGCACACACCAAAACAGAGAGGAAGTTTTTGCTTTGAAGTTCTGCAGTTCTCTCAGTCCTTCCCCCGTGCCTCTCTGCTCCCTGCACAAGCGATCTGCAGCCAAAGCTTAGACAGACTGAGCCAACACCCCAGCAAACACCCCAGCACCAGCACGTGACACCAAGAACAAGGCATTGTGTCATTTTCCTTTGCTCCTCAACCTATTTTGGCATAATTTATTTGAACGCAAATCTGCAAATATTTGTATATCAAGGTTTAACTTTTAAACCAAGCATGTGAGGATGAGGATAAAAGCAGATCTAATATATTTGACTTACAGGGATATGTACATTTTGTGACTGCTCAGTTCAGTAACAAAAGAGAATTTTCCAACATATATCAGAA
This sequence comes from Prinia subflava, assembly GCF_021018805.1. Classification (NCBI taxonomy): domain Eukaryota; kingdom Metazoa; phylum Chordata; class Aves; order Passeriformes; family Cisticolidae; genus Prinia; species Prinia subflava. The sequence goes on from NC_086261.1 coordinate 11,013,217, forward strand.
TTTTTAGTTTTGTCTCTTAACAGAGCACACTATATCCTTGTGTGGTCCTTAGCATTTAAGTTATTCATAAGAAATTGCATAAACAGCAGCCAAATCTTTTAAGACTGAAGTACTTAGTATTCTTCCATTTAGCGGCAAGTTATGAAGTTTCATTTAAAAAGGCTAATTCTACCAATTAGCTCATCCTGTTCAAATACACATATACTGTTGGGAAATATAAGAATGGTTTATTAAATCAAAAGATATGACTGCACTTCAACCAGCACATGGGCATTAGAGATCAAGTATTCCCTATAGATTAATCCCCATGGCATCACAGGCTGATTTGGCTTGCCAGCATTACATTAGTAAACCATCTAATCCAATTTAAAGCAGACAGGAATGTTCCATCCATTATGGTATTTCTAGTGTCATTAGAAGCAGACTGATTGAATAAGCATCCTAAATCAGCCTGCAGCCTGCAAGTAAATCACTGTGACTTGTACTGTGATATCTTTTTTTTTTTCTTTAAATAAAAATTAAGGGAAAAGAAAGAAAGGAAAAGCCCTGTGTTATAGGATGGAATCTTTCTGTGTGATTGTGATTTCTGAACTCTTGTGGACAGTGAAATTTCTTTTTACTTCAGTATATAAATTCTTCTCTCTGTAAGGTAGCAGTGCAAAACACAGTGGATTTACAGATGTGAGAAGCTCCTGATTTGTGCCAAGCTTGTCTTTCAAGGAAAGCAGTGAACATCTTCCCATCCCTCCCCCAGTAAACAATAATAAACAAAGTAGGCTGAATGAGGGCAGAGCAGGATGCTGCTCTCCCAAATAGAGTCGGCTGTGTAAAATTGGAGTAACCATAGTAATAAAATCTATCAATCAAATATATTACAGAGGTTGCAATAGAAATGATGAAAAGAGAGTCCAAACTTTGTATTCACCCAAAATGAAAAACACTCAAGTAATTACAAAAAGAGTATTTTCATTCCAAACAGGTACGCCTGAAAGAAAAACAATTCTTCAATAAAGAAGTAAATATATGAATAAAATGTTGGTGACAGTTCTTTGAGATAACACAGAAAGCTCTCAGAAAGATTTCAGCAAAGGACGAGGCTGCAGCTCTGAAAAACGGAATTAAATGGAATAAAATCATGAAAATGTCAAGTAACCTCTGCTGCCCTCTGAGACCTATCCCATCACACCAGCAGGGCCAGGCAGGTCTCAGCTGCAGCATTTCAGCCTCCAGCCATGGACAGTAAACCCTGCACCAGGGCACAGGGCCCCGAGCGCTGCTGCTCCTCGGCGGGAGAGGGGCGCTCACCTATGGCAGGGATTCGCATCTGTTTAGTGACAAAGCTGCTCTGCTGTCACTCAAACACCTCCTAACCTTGTGCAGCCCCTGTGTAATAACTGAGTTAGAAAGGAAGTTAGTGATTCTTTGTGTCCCAACTGCAGGAAAAGTGAACAATGACCCACAAGTGCAGAGGTGGACCTGGCAGGAATTATTTTCACTGCAAACAGGAATATATCTGAACTAAAGACAATTTTGCAATAGAGGAGAACATGCACAGATCCCAGTCAGGAGGACTTGCTTGAAAGATGCACAGATACCAGAGGTTTCTGGAAATTCCTTTCTTGGACCTTCCTCCCTACCTCCCTGAAATTCTGTAAGTTTGAACAACTAAATTTTGGTTATTTGGCAGGGTGGTGCTGTATGTAACATTACAACCAAACTAAATATTTTAATTTTTACAGGTTTTTCATTTTTGTAATGAAAACAAATCTTTACTTTTGAAAGAAAACAAACACCTTCTATTAAAAAAAAAAAAAGCCAAAACAACCATAACCTTAACAAATGCTTAATTTACTTCAAGAAAATGCTGAAGACAAGACTTTCCACACAATTTAGTCAGAATCCTACCCAAATTTCAAAAATGAAATATTTTCATAGCACTACTCTGAAAAGCTCAGTCTTAAATTAAATCCATCTGAGAGAAATGAAATGGAAGAAATCCTGTCAAGCCCCACCATTCATTCTTAAACAAAATGACAAACTTGCATAAGACTCTGCTCTTGTTTTTCCACATACTTTTGATCCCAACAAGCCCGTTTCTGGCAAATTCCTCTCATCAGGACATGGAAAACCACACTGAGCCAGCTAGAGCTTGGGAAAACTGTTCTATTCTTTGCTTAAACTGGCTATACTGGTGCCAGACATTATTATTGGTATAAGTAGCACAAACCCAGACTGCAGCAGTAAATCACATTCCTCCCAGAGCAGATTATTTGTTAAATGTTTATCATCAATGTAAATGACAAATGTACCTGATTAGCAAAATCCAAAAGCTTGTTCTGAGGTAAAAAGGACTCAGCCTCGCAATTTTTCTAATGAACTTCCCTTCTGGTCCACAGTGGAACACATCCTGTTTACCAAATCCAATTTCTGAAGGAAAGTTCAAGTGCTTTGTAGAGCTAATGAGGGAGCACTAGATTGAATTATGGACACATGTTGCTTCTCTATGAAACAGCAGGTTGGAGGATTACATGTTGTTCTTCCTTTCCCTTTTGCAAGGCATAGAATATTTTACTTCTTTAATTTTCCCTCTGGTTTGGCTCAGCTGGGTTGGAAAGACATTAGTGAGGACACTGAGGAGAAGGATAAAATCCTTTCCTCTTTGCTGAACAGGGAAGTATAGACTCACTCTTCCCCTGTCCACAAGAGATGGTCTAACCTGTGCTCCTCCTTGTGTTTCTTTGCCACAAATCTGGTTTCCCAGACACACTGTGCATGTGAAGCCTTCTCACTAGTGTTAGGCTCTAGCCTGGGCTGCCAGCGTGGAGGAGGATAAGGAATGGGGGAGAGAGGTCCTTGTGACTGACAATCCTGCCTGCCACACTAACCTCTCCTAGAGCTGTGACCTGCTGAACAATCCACCTGATAGCTCCAGTAAACACCCAGAGTGTTCAGTGGGTGAGCCCACATCCAAATGTTCAGCCCTTATCAATAAACTGATGGGGGTTTGGAGTCTGGGCACTATCAGGACTCAGTGGAAATTCCATTTCTGAGCTTACCCAGAGGTGGGTTCTCTCTGCCAAGTCCATCCAGCTGTTGGTGAAGTTCACAGGAATGTCCTGGACCTCAGCATCTTCAAAATTCAGTTTCAAAGGGTCACAAGGTGAATACCTGCCAAAGGAAAGGCACAAATCCACTGATCAGCTTTGTGAAGAAGGGAAGTTATTTCTGGCACAGAAACAAATAACTCTTAGCCAATTTTATACAGTGGCCACAGTTCTAGCAAAAAAAAAAAAAACAAAGATAAGAGAGAGATGAAATTAAATTTTCTTCTGATGTGACTTCAACTAAGCAAAAGAGATAATAACAGGAAAGGATTTGACCTCATGCCTACAGTACCAAGAAAATTCTCACTCACTGGCAGATTTTATACACAGGTTGAAAGGCAAACTAAACGTTACCATGACTGAGCTTGCATTTCCTGATATCTCAAAAGGCATTTGTTTCCCAAAGGAGAGCACTAAACAAAGAGACAAAGGTTATGTTTTATACACATCCTAAGTGCTGAATCTTAGCTGTGATGGGAAATATTTTTGCTTTCTACAGACACAGCATTTCTAATGAGTCAAGGTGCACCAGTGGAGTGTTTCAACTGTTTGTCTACAATTTTGCCATCTCCTGAATATTGAAACTAGTGGTTGTCCTGAAAAGACTAAGCTACATATGTGCAAGAGGAACACACACAGACACTTTTTGATCAGCAAGGCAATTTCCTGGGGCAATGTGCTGATCAACACACTGAGCTGAAACATCTGCAGGATAAAGGATTATGTCTGAAAACCCTGTGTTTGATGCCCATAATTGTGACAAAGTCATTGCATATTCTGCTCAATGCTTTTTCTGTTTCAGCACTTTCTCACTGTACAAAGAAGCTCCAGCAGCCTCTTAAATGTGGTTGGTAAGTCAAAGTACATTTGGGAAATCAGCCAGAGAGAAAGGCTTTTCTTCTGTATGTTTCGCTGCTTTTCTATGAAGTGACAGAAAAGATACACATTTGCCATGTTTGCAGGGTTTCCTCTTACAAAACAGGAAAAAAAAAAAAAGGAAAAGCTTGAAGTAACAATTTCTTTAGTATTAGTATTGTTTACTTTAGAGAGGCTTACAGCCGCTTAAAATCTGTCATGTCACTATCTAGGTAGGCAGGTTTTGAACCGTACGCTATTAACTTTTTAAACTGCAGCGATGTAAAAGCCTATTGTATCTCAAGACTGAGTTTGCAGAGCTGTCAAAGATGCTTCTCCTCTGTGCTTAACTTGATTTGAAAAACATTGCAAGCCAAAGCACTTGCTGTTATTCACAAGGCACTCTTTGCCAGAGACCACACAGGCGAGTGAGACCAGAGGCAGTTAACCCTGGCAGCAGAATCCCCTAATCATGGCTACAAAGGGAATTCCCTGGAGACAGAAAAGTGAGGTGCAAGACACCTAAGGGAGGCAATAGGGTTTGCTAAATAGGAGTTGTTTCTGAGGCCTTGCTCTCCTCTAGGAATATCTATTCCATGTACAAGAAAGGGCCACCCAAGCCCGCCTGCAATGAACTGCTCTGCTGAGAAGCACCACTGCTGTGCTGCTTTAGGTAGCTGAGCTGCCCTCAGCAGGGTGAGTGCTCTGCCCACATACACCACATTATCTGCCTCTGCTTTCTCTGGGCCTGATCTGTGGTGTCTGTGCACTGGCCCAGATCTCACCTAAGGGTGAAGGGCACCTTAACTTTGGACAGAGCCCAGGTGTGGGTGTGACTGTTTCCTTTAGCAGTGAGGCTTTGATCTTCCTCAGCTTGAAAAGGGCACAGGAAACAGCCTCACACTTTCTGGAGCAATGCTTTACACAAGGATTGGGAGCAGCCATACCAGCATCAGAGCACACCAGTGCATCACACCTGAGTGTGTGCTGGTGTGTTCTGCTCATGTCTTCACTTTGGACACCTCGTGTGTCTTTCCAGACTGGCTGCAGGGGGAAGCAAGTGCTCAGCTCAACCCTAGCAGACAGACTGCCTTTCAAAAGGCTCCCCAGCCACTGAAGAGGCTGAGCAGGGCTTTTTGTGTGATTTAGTCATTTGTGTTTCCCTGTCCTGGTACAGAATTCTTTTTGATGGACCTAAAACGCTTCCAAAAGGAATGAGGTAACTTTCCAGGTAACCTGCCAGGCTTTTTTCCTGGCAGCACAATCCCTCTCAGCTTTGCAGACAATGTGCAACATCCAGCATGGTTCTCCATTGCTTTTGCAAACTGGGTCACAACATATTTACATTTGGAAGGCGGGGGGAGTAAAAGGCCTTGATTTTTCACCCTCCTTACACCTCTCAGAGGCCAGAGTAGAGTCTGATTCTCCCCTGAATATAAGGGCAGGTGGTTGCCAGTACTCCCAGTAAATGGAGAGTAAAAGCCATTATGCACATAGGTGAAAATACCTTCCAAAGGACCACAGACTGCTTAACCTTCAGCAGTTTGCAAGATTTCATTTTGAAAATAGTAATTTAAAGCCCTTGTGAGAGCCAAACAATCTCTAAGCCCTTAATTACAGTGATCATGTAAGCTTTGGTTTACTGGTAGATTTTTTTTTAATAATAGAATGTATTTAGTGATGCTGTTGGAGCCACACCACCACAGGAAAAAAAATAAAAATAGGTTAAATTTTAAAACCTGATCCAGAGCCTCTGGAAATGATTAAAAAGCATTCCACTGACTTCAGCACACTTTCCTATCAGAATATGTTGTCCAGAACATATTTTATAGCTAAACTAGAAAGCTCTGAATCAGAGTCTTGTAATACAGAGTTCAAAAGATATTTTATTATGGCTAAAAATATGCTGTTACAAGCCTATTGATCTTTTTCCTTTCTGATCAAGAGTTGTCAATGGGAGAAAAAAATAGCAAAGGATGCTCTATCAGTGAAAGGGAGGCCCAGAGCTCCCTCATGGAAGGCCACATGTATTAATCCTGTTTGTCTCGGTTGCAAAAGAATTCTTCAAAGTTAAAGCGCCCTAAGGATTTATCAAGCACTTTTCAGCCTTCAACTGGATTTAGCAAGGGTAGCAGTTCCAAAGCCTGTAGATTAGTCCTGCACAATCAGGCTCGTGTGAACGGCACGACAAGGCTCAGCTTGATGCTTCAGGCAGTGACATTTTACACTTTCCTGAAGACAAAGCAACCATTCCACTTGCAAACGAAAGGTGCCCCTTTGGTGAATGGCTTAGGAGGCTTTGCCCCCTGCCCGCTGTCAGATGACTCGTGCTGCAGCGTGCTCCTCACAATGGTGTTAACAGGATTGGCAATGCCCACCAGGCTCTTCACACCTTGGATAATGGCTTGTTGAATTGTCACCTTCGAAAAGTTTGTAAAGAAAACCTGTACCTATTACAGCTTTGGGGCATATTTATCATAAAAATAGATTGGTAAACTGTTAGTAGTAAGGGCAACTGAGTTTCCTGGAGCCTTCAGTGGGACTAGGAGTTACTTCACAATGGGATCTGTGAATGCCAGCGATTTTCTCTTAGCAGGAGAAGCTGAAAGAAGCTCCTGAAGCCCAGTTAACAAATGTTATTATTTGTGGTCTCTATTAAATCTTGTGTTCTCATGCCTTGGGCAGAGTAACTGAAATCACAGTAGAATGGAATAATACAAGATTTTGGATTTTTTTTTCTTTAAACTTTCAAATTTGGAAAACAAGAGTGTCATAATTATTCAAAGAGAGTGGGGGAGAAGCACTGACAAAAAAAAGTTGACAATTTTCTTCCGTTTGATTATTTCTTCCTACATTTTCCTACATTCATGGAAAGAAGTTCAACCAGCTTTGCTTGCTACCTGAGATAAGAATGTCAATTTATTAATTAATCCTGCTTTGCTTGTTACCTGATATAAGAATATTAATTAATTAATTAATTAAACCTGCAGCTAATTGAGCCAAGTGGACCTTGAGGTGTGCCTGTAACAGCTTGCCTCCAGTGAATACAATCTTAAAGAACACTGGGGGAAAAGCACTGAGCCCCTCAATAACACAGGAAAAAGAACATTAATGTCTATTTCAAGAAAGACGTCTTTAGGGAAGCAAGGAATCCTCTGGTTTCAGCAGGGCAGTGAGGTGTGATATTGCTGAGTATTCTCAATATTATTGACCACATACACGGCACTGGAGCCAAGCTCTCCATGAGTCTGGGGGTCTGAGCTTGGCCCCATCGTTCAGCACACACAGGAGTGATAAAATGGTTCATCCCTCCCTGGGTGTGGTGTTTACACCTATCCAGTCACCTTTCCATTTATGCTTCTAAACATTAACAGGCTGCTAATGAGAATTATACATGTTTTGTCTTGGCTTTTCTACAGCTCTTGAGGTTCAAAATTCGTCTTTCACCTGAAAGAAATATCATAGTGAAAATGCTGTCATTTGAAAGATGGAAATGATCCTACTCCAGTATTATAACACAGTGTAGCTTAACTACAATAGTTCACTGATTAGCAATCAGTTTCTTTTTTTACAGGATATTTTTATGAGTCTATAAGCACACTTGACCTGTGGTTTAAGCTGATAGTTTACAGGAACAATGATGTGGAAGAAACCAAGTTACTAAAGGTGGGGAGGTTTCTGGCGCCATGAGGAATCCTTCACTTGTTTCAACAGTAAGGACTGGTAGAATTTCCAGTTATGTAGAAAGAACTGGGCTTTGTGGAGTGCTCCATTTTTGGGAAGGCCATTGGCTGAAACACACGCTGAAATATTAAATTATTCCTATCCTTGGGTACTTTATAAATAAAGGAGTTTGGGATCATAAGGTCAGGCTGACAGAAATACCAGTATGAGTGAAGCTTTTTTCTTTGGTTATACTTCTGCAATCAGCTCGATGCCATTAGAAGTGCAGGGTATAATGTGAATTTTCATAGTCACACAGATCTTAGAGTGTTTGAACAAAAGCAGCCATTGCTACCTTACCAATACCTGTTTCTATTTGCTCACAGTGCCACTGTGAGTCTTTGAAGAACTGAGCTGACTGGCCTGTCCTAGTTGGAGATTCACAATTGCAATCACATCAGAAATAAATATGATAAAAAATATGCCCTCAACTTATTTTTAAAATGATCGAGTTCATTTTATATCTCATTCTGAGCAGAAGGCATGAGAGAATATCACTTTTGCCAGCAATTTCAAATAAAGGCTCTAGTTTTAGGTAATGTTATAAACTTACAGTGAACTAGGACAATGTAATAATATGGCATGTCAAATTTATTTCTAGCTGTAGGCAAAGAAAAACAAAGAAACAAGGATAGTTTCAACATGGTTTTACAGCACAATAAAAATTTGCTCATTAGGTTTCATAAAATCCATTACAAAGTTTAATGCATGTGTTTACATCACTAACACAGACTGAAGCCTATGCCATGAGGCTTTCAGCTGGAAATTGCTTCACTTCACAAATTTTCATCTAAAGCCCTTTAAACAATTATGTCAAAATAAAGGCACTAAATATAAGCACTCACAACGTTTTCCCAGCTTCCTCAGCGTATCCTTATTATTGGAAGTATATTTTGTAAAACATCAAAATCAGATTGTCACACAGAGATTAAGGCTGGGATTTTCAGCAGGAGCTAAGGGAGTTAGGCACTCATCTCCTGGTGAATTTCAATGAGCCAGGAGCATACATTTCCCTAAGGCTCCTTTGAAAATCTCAGCATAAATATTAATAACTAACTTTTAACAAGCATTTGGTCATTGATTTCAATTATCTCAAATATGCCAATGGCTATGTCCTTTCCCCCTCAAAGATCTTCTCCCATGTGCAAGTTTTTGGGGATGCTCTTACATGCACAGTATCACAAAAAGGATCTTACAAGTTTCTCTTGCTATGGAGGCCAAGCAGAGTTTACATGTGATTATTGCTGAGACCTTTTGTGCCACCTTTTGCATCTGCTTGAGATGCTATGTACCAACAGCAACCTCTGATCACATCTTGTAGTCTGATATTCCTCAGAGGAAAAAAACAGCAGGAAAGAAAACTCGGAAGAACAAGAAATTATAGATATTCTATTCACCCTGTAATGACATCTATCTTGCAAAAAAGTCAAATGCTGACACCTGGCAAAAGTATTTCACAAAGCTCCAGTTTCACTCTAATTATATATAAGAACTACATTTTTATACCTTTCATTTTTACTTCCAGCATTACTGCTAAGCCTTAACACATTGGGATGTGTGTGACTTCACACAGCACTTGATGCAGAGAGTTATGGATTTTTATTAGAAGGCACCTCAGGGCTGTGCCTAGGCAGGACCTGACAAGGTGCTCTGCACAGGTGTGCACTGCTACATCCAGACTGTCATGCAGTTATGAAAAGTCAAATCTAATAAAAACTAAACTTTTGTGGATATTATGCAAACACAAATTGTGTGTCCACTCTGCCTTTTGGGAGAGAGGAACTTACTCTCAGAGTGAATTTAGCCTCAATACAGGATTCATGCCAGGTGAAATGCGACAGCTTTGCAAATCTGGTGCTGATGTAGCCTGTTCCACCATCATCTCCTTTGTTATCTGTCCTACCCCTTTCTTTCTCAGAGGCACAGTTGTCTGCCAGGCATTGATACCACTGAGAGTGCTCAGATTTATAACTGTGGGATGATGAAACCATATGCAAATATCAGCTCCTCTGGCTGAGCCCTCTAGCCTCAGGTTTCACCCTTTGCCGGGTGAAGGATCAGCATCTGATCTTTGCTAAAAAAATGTTCCTCCTGGTTTCTGCTGAATTATGTTCTTGTTTGCTATTATTCTTTCTGTCACCCCATCAATCTATAAATTTTGAGATGTAATTCTATTTATCCCAAGATTTCTTCCTTCTGGTTGACCTTGTGGGTTGCAGTCACAACTTGAAGCTTTCACATGTATCTTGTTAAACATGAAACTGCTCATCTACCCCACATTCTGGAGAAACCTGCAATGCTGATGCTCTACAAATTGGTTTATGACTGTATGTTTGCTTGATTAATCTTGCAAACAGAAATATGGTGCCTCTTATTAATCTAACAGTCTCAGTTTATGTTCTATTACAACAACATTAACATGGAACCATATATATGTGTCCTTAAATATGCTTTATATTTTCCCTGAATATTACCTGAATCTCCCAGGAGATTTGTGACTGCTGCACGTGCAGAACCAATACTGTGAAAAGCCAGCTCAGACTCGTGATAACTCTGCATATGCCCATTAATTCCAAAGAATTGTGTCTGCTCACACTGGGGACTAATTTTGTATTCTGGAAACTACACAAAAATCAAATATTTGCTTTGATATTTGATTCTTCCATAGGTTCTGTTTTTATCCTGTTTAAACTTGTACCTGTGACAATATCAAAACGTAATAAAAGATACAGTGTAGCATTATGGAGGATTGTGCAGTGAAAAGTGAGAAAAGCTGATCAAACATATTTTAGGTTAATAACAGAATCAATAGATGATTTCACATTCTGTCAGCTCCAAAATTGAACAAGCTATTCACTGTCCTCAACATGTTTAAAACACATTTCAAGGCAAATGGTGTAAATATTGAAGAACAACTTGCCTGGACATTAGACAGCAATCTGCCACTACATTCACAATTTCCACAGAGAGAAAGATAATAAACTCCTCAGCTTTTCCACTAGGATAGGACAGGACAGAAAATAAACAACTTATAATGCAACATGAATTACTTAGAGCACACAAGCAAACCCTTCCCAGCTACCAGGACACAGAAAGAACTGCTTAGGGAGATTGCAGAGATTTTAAGAACAGATAAGGCAAAAATCTGTCAGAAGCACTTCAAATTTACCTTCTGTGCCTGCACAGGGCTTGGGATGCCTCTCCACATCCCCACTAGCCATGATTCTGTGATTAATAAATAAGCCAACAACGTGTATTACAGGAGGAAACTGCAATATTGCAACATAACTAACCTAAAAATTCTGCTTTTATTCTGAGGCACGTGGCAGCCCCTCAAAGACAACAGAATCTCCAGGACTGCATTGCCTGCAGAAGCAGAGCAGCCCTTCAGGGAAGGCTTGTCCCCAGCGCTGTCCCCGAGCTGGGTGGCAGCAGTGTGTGGGCTGAGCCTGCCACTGCATGGCCTGGCAGATCCACAGAGCCCTGGAGCACAGACACCTCCTGCTCTGCAGCTCTGAGAGTGCTCAGAGGGACGGGCTTGGACACCTGAAACTCCTGCTGCAGAACCCTTATACCCTCCCCAGTCCTGCTCCAGCAAAACTGCACCAGGGAATTATTCAGGGACCTGGCAGAGGGGTCTGCACCTCCTCAATTTACAGGGTGAGTCACGCGTGAGTAGAAATCAGATGTCTTAAGTGCCAAAAAAAAGGATGAGAACTCAGAGAAAAAGGAAGACTTAAATGGTTAGAGAATATTTAGATACCTAAGGTGATTCAAACAGTCTAGACCTGATGATTTTCATCATAAAATATGCAGAGAACAAGCTGAAAAAATCTCAGAAGTGATTATGGAAACCTGGAAAGAGAAAGGTTTACAAGAATGATAAATCCAGTCCTGATAAAAAAATGAAAAGAGGAGCTTGAAAATAAACTCCAACTCCTGGAGGAAAAAAAGAAAGAGAGGAATGAATAAAATTATTTGTAAGCACCAGAAATATAACAAAAAGGTAACAGATGAATGGATTTTGCAAGAATGAATTGTTTCAAAAAATTATCTATCTCCTTCAATGACAGGAAGAAGGGAAGAAGCTGAGCTCTGTCCTGGGTCTGGCTCTGTTCAAGGTTTTTCAGGGAGAAATGCTTTCTGATGCAGATGACACCTAAGCAGGAAGGCCTGCAGCTATGCTAGTGAACAGAAACGGAAATCAAAATTATTTTGCCTAACTGAAGCACTGGTGTGGAAAAAAAAAAAAGATAAAAGTAATTAAGGCCAAAGATAAGGACTTGTTCTTGTTTATGCAGAAATAGAGGGAGAAATGCAGGTCTGAGGAGAGCAAAAAATTGAGATAACAGATTACAAAATGAGCATGAATTAACTGTATCATGCAGCAAAAAAATAAAAAAGCGATTGTTACCTGGATTATACCAGAAATCCACACAGGGAACAAAACCTACATCAGGGAGTTTGGGAGGGCAAACCCACAGACAGAAATGAAGAGGGGGTTTGACACAGAGAGCCATCTGGAAGGACACAAATGGCAGTTGCTAGGAAGAACACAAAACAAATCCTGTTCAGATAAACAAGGTGTATAATTGCAGGTAATTATAGCAAGGAGGATTTTTTTCTTGGTCTGAAAGGTAATAAAGCTTGGAAATAGCTTTTCTGAAGGGACCACAAGGGCCTTACATTTGGGAATCCAGAGCATGAAGTTAGATAGATAAACATCTTCCAGGACTGGCAAGAGTATCCTGCACATCCTGCTTTGAAGCACCAAGATGAACTCAAAGATGGATCAAGGTACTTTTTAGCCTTATTTTTCTGTAATTGAAGAAAGTCTGTTGATGGGTGTAAGATTTCCTAAACCTGAAAACTTTGTTTTCCTGTAGTTCTGCATTTGTGAATATCTTCCTTTTCCCCTTTTACAGTTTAAATATATTTCACATCTAGAGGAAAAAGTATCTATTTCTTCCTTCTGAATGAGCTGTGGGCCCTACACTCCAAATCTGACAGAATTTTTGTGATTGTATTAACATAAAAGATTTCAAGCTGTTCACAGATTGAATTTAATCCTCCTTTCAATAATCCAAGTTTAAATCCTCATTTCAATTATCTCTACATTTTGTAGAATCCCTCAAATGATTCAGCACTGAAATATTGCGTGTGTTACAGTTTAAAAGCCAAAAGTTATGAATGGAAGCAGATTATATCTTATTAAAATGTTAATTCCAAGTCCTTTGAGATAATTACGACTAAAAGCATTGGTTAATGTGTCAGAAATAAACACTGTCAAAAATAATTGAACAAAAAGAAGCATATGGTCACCACTCACTTCAGAACAACAGGGAGGCAGAATTATAGGAGTGATTTTTGGAAGTGTTGGTACAGGGAAAGACCTAATATAAGTTCCAATTAGCAATCCTTTTGCATCCTTCTTTATATATATACTTTTAAAACTCCTAGCTTAATTTGCCTTCTCTGTTGAACAATAAAATATGAATAATACTGAGTGATGTAGAAATGTCATTGCTGTGATGTTACCACTGACACAGCAAAGGAAGAATCCAGAGCTGGAATAACTGTAACTGCTCTAAGATGAGAACCAGAAAAGAACATTTGGTGAAGGATTTGAGCCTGTCCAGGATTACCTCCTTACAAGTAAACTTGAAAGCTATTTGTAAAAGAGCTCAAATTTACTCTTAATGGTATTCTTGTCAGACAAAGAAAGAAAGAAAACTACGCTGAGATATGCAAAAGATAAGGTGTATTTCTCTGAAGTTATATTATTCTTCAACATCTATATTCAGACTTACTGGAGCTATTTCCATTCAAGATGGCATCAAATCAGGATCTCCTTATTCTCCTGAGCAGATGCACTGCCATCAATTACATTACTCGTGTGAGTAAGCAGAGGAGAAGCTGACCTTTACAGAGATAACAATAGATACTTCCCAATTAATGTGAAAGTAGGAGTATATAAATCAATCCTAAAAAAAGCACTTTAGATTATATAATATTAACTCTTCACTATACAAATCCAATCAAATGGCATTCCTTATAGAGGAGTCCGAGGTACTGCACCATTAGTGATCAAGAATCTGGTCACCCCCTGCTGGGATTCATTCAGCTGTCTGTCTTCTATCAACAAACAAGTCAATGAGTCAATAGCTAAAGCAAAATGCAAGGGTGAAAATACATTATTGTGATGCATGCCAGCATGTGAGCAGGAGCACTGAAAAGTCAATCAGAATATAAAACCCTCTCTCCTCCAGTATTAAAGGTCACTATTTAGAAATCCACACAATACTATTCCCCCTCAACCCTTGTTTCGTTTTAGCATATATTTCTCCTCAAAATCTACAGTTGTAAAGGTAGACACACACACTGTTGTGCCTTTTCCCACTAGAAAGATAACCTTCAGAATGTAAATCAATGCACTCTTGCCCTGGTAATCCAGTCTTGCAGAAAGCTGTCTCCAGCTGAACAATATCAGCAGAAAAAGGCACAGAAGCATTCACTCTTCAGCACCGTATTCACCCCAGTGAAGTGTTCATTCCAAATCCAAACTGCAATAATTTTAAATGCTGCTGCTCAGGGTTGTGGTTTAGCCCCATATGGCAGTGAAACACCTCACAGCCACACACCCTGCAGTGGGGTGGGGGAGAGAATCAGAGGAGCTAAACAAAGAACTCATGGGCTGAGGTAAAAACAGTTTTATAATTGAAACAAATAAAAATACAATAGTCCTAACAATACTAATAAATAATCCTAAAACAACAATAACAATAATAATAACTGTAATGAACAAGACAGAGAGATAGAGAGAAAAATAAATCCCAAGAAAAACAAGTGATGGACAATAGTTGCTCTCCACCCCTTGACCAAAGCCCATCCCATTGCCAAGCAGCCACCAGCTGCTCCTGGGCAGCTCCTCCCAGTTTATATTCCCAGCAGGGAACGTCCCCTTGGCCAGTTTGGGTCAGCTGTCCTGGCTGAGCTCCCTCCCCACTTATTGTGCAGCCCTGCACAGGCAGAGCACGAGACACCAGAACATCTGGGGCTCAGAGTGAACACTGCCCAGCAGCAGCAAAACCTCACTGTGCTACCAACATCGTCCTCAAACTGCATCCCAAACACAGCACTGGAGCAGCTGCTGGGAGCAGAATGAACCCTGTGCCAGCTGAAACCAGGACACTCAGTCAAACTAAGAAACATCTCACAGTCTGTTCCAGCTCCCATGGGAATTGGGAACATGTCAATGAAGCTGCACCATTATTCCAGTTCTAAATATCCAGCCTTTAAGAAAGGCTAATGCCTTTCTGGGTATTTTTGCCAACAGACAAGTTCTTCCTCATCTCTCGTTGCAGAGTACTAGGGCTAGTGGCACTGTCCACGCAGGGATTTGGAAGCACTGCACATTGGCCAAATGTGTGTGATGGAGCAGAGCAAAGGTGAGCTCATCCCATCACCTCTGGTTAAAGTAAACAGCTACAGGACACGCAGCATTCCTCAATTGTGCTCATATGAGGCCAGAAAAGGACTGGACCTGGGAACATTGGCTCTCTGGCACACAATTTTTGGTAGTTAGCTTAAGAAATGGTCACAGAGTTATCACCTTGACTAAAAACATATCTTAAAAGTTACATTTTAGAAAGAATATGTAACAAACTCTTATGTCAACAGTGAGGATTAGGTGTCCTAATAAGCATCCTGAGAGGATGTGGTCCTGAAAAAGAATAAGGGGCTCAGGTAGTCTCAAGGTCAATTGAATTCTTGCCATACTGTGAAACACTTGATTCCCATCCCAAGCAGAGGATTTGCTACTCTTCCTACCCCATTCTGTCTCCTGAAATGCAAAAGCTTATTCTCTTCCATCTATAGTACACTGTGACACCTCAAGGATTTAATAATTGATTCCTTTGTGCTTACTGTGATCAAATCTGTTTTATTTCAGATCTCATTTGTGTTACAGGGTTTGAAATGGCCATCAGTGGACCCCGCATGCTCTACAGTCCCGTAAGCATGAAGCAGTGATGACTCCATCTGGTTTCCTTGAAAGAAAACTCAGTCTTCATTTTTAAACTTCATATAAAGCAAGTGAACTTTTCAAAATGACATTATTCTAAGAAAGCAGTGAATCCTAATACATGGAGACAAGGATTCCTGAGGTCAGAAACATCAGTTTTACAAAAATGTCCTGAGGGATGCCTGAATGTGTTACCATGAGACCTTTAACCTCTCACTTAGGCCTTACTGCCCATCACTCCACTTCCAATCCATTTCTAACATTTTACTTGTCTATGAACTTCTTGGAATGACAAGAGGATGATTCATAATATATAGTAAGGCTTCCAGGAAGCTTTTCCACTCAAAGCTACAGGGTAAGTGAATCAGCCTTTTGCTTTCTCCCAGGAACTACTTATCTTCAATCTTTCAATTAAAGGTCAAAAACCGAAAGAAGGCAGCCCAGTCATCTATTATGTTTTTTCCCCCTTTCCTATTGTAAGAGGCTCTGCTCTCCACACAGTTGTGTTTCAACCAGTCTGATATTGTTTTTATTGGCAGAAATTTGAAAAACAAATTTGCAATTTTAAAGAACAAAAGGAGAACTGCAGAGGATGACAGCAATTTCTCTAGTGTATCTTTTGGTCATTAGTAATTTAGATCCTCCTGAAAGAACCAAATCCACAGCTTTTATCATAAGTTAATAGACAGCATTTTAAGTATCAAACTGAGAGCAGGTTTAAGGGTAAGTACCTCTCCCAATCCTGCTTTGTTAGGAAGAAAAACACAAAAACAGAACCATACAATAGCAGCACAACTATTTTGTTTGAATTTCAGGATAGAAGAAAGCTGGGTTTGGATTTTATCTGCAATGTACATGGTGAAAGGTGGCAGAGGATGTGGATTAGCATCCTATGCCTATTTCATGGTTGCCCTAAGGCCCTGCTGTAGCAGCTCAGTCAGAGCCCAGGTGGGTCACTGGGCAGACATAAGTCTCATTAAAGAATACCCATGGCATCAAAAGTCTCTGTGCAGGTCAGAGAACCAGCTCTGCTTGCTCTGTGCCAACTCCGGGCAAAACCTAATACAAACATGGAGTGAATTTAAGGAAAGAGTCGCTAAAGAGGAAAGCATGTGAACAAAAAACAAAGATAAGAGAAAGGAAAAGCTGAGAAAATGCAATCAGTTCAAAACAACTTCAGATTTCATTTTAGGACATTTTTTTCCTAGGAAAACAAAACAAAACAAAACAAAACAAAACAAAACAAACAAAACCCACCACCAAAAAACCCCATTTTGTCTGAGGTAGAAAAATAATATTTACTTCAGTTAACCCAGCCAGTTTACTTATTCTTTTGTTAACAGAGGTTTGTGTTATTGTAAAAAGTATAAATAAATATTTATTTAATAAAGAAAGAAATAAAGAAAGGTGAAAAGGTGTTCTCGGAAAAAAAATAAAAATAGGTGACCTTTGAAAAAGTTACTTGTCTTGTCCCCAGTTTTATTTTTGGACTTCAGAAATTCTGTTCATTGCTAAAATAAAAGAAAATACTCTCTCAATCAGCCACTTCAAGAGGGTAAAAGCTGGTGAAACCCTCCAGGCTGGAGGCCTTGCTGCACACAGCTCCCAGCAGGTGAAGCTGCCTTCCATTTCCACACCACACTTGCTTCACCCTGGCAAGTTCCCTGGCAGCCCCTGCCACGTTTGGAGATAATTGTGTCCTGTGCCAGTGCTACTGTGAGGTCGGGGATAAATCAACCCCTGTTGTTGCTGCCTGCAATAATGGAGATCCAAACCCTGCTCTTTTTCATGACCACTTTTACTGTCCTGTGTCGCTATAGTTTACTGATGGCACGAGAATAACGCCATGACTCTCAGCTTACAGCAAATGAGAGCACTCTTTATTCTTCTAAATCCTCTTTTTATACAGTACTTCAGTACAGTGAATATGATTGGTCATTCAGAGCTTACACCTCTTTGTAAACATCTTTCCCAGTAAACAAGTTAGAAAAACACCACCTGCTAACGGTTTTTCACCTCCCAAGGATTGTTTGGATTCCTCATTAGGGTTTTCTCAGACCAGAATGAGAGAGTTGCTCGCTTGTCTTTCACACAGACTCTAGAAGTGCCTGAAGCCTAAAATCTGACCACGGTCAGTACCCACAGTCCTGCCCTGAAAGAACAACCTGTGCCCAGACCCCTGGGCCTTTGTGTGGATGGGGGCCCCGGCCGGTGCCGGTGCCTGTCGCAGGGAGCAGCGGCTGGGGAAAGGCTGGAGCTGATTCATTCACATCTGGAACAGCTCAGGAAAGCTGTGTTCCCGCAGCCTTACCAGCCTGTGTGAGAGAGTTCAGTGGGACTGAGGGGATCACCAGCTTGGCACAGCCCCAGGCCTGGCACAGCTCTGGGCCCGGCACAGCTCTGGGATCGGCACAGCCCTAGGCCTGGCACAGCTCTGGGATCGGCACAGCTCTATGCATGGCACAGCTCTGGGATCGGCACAGCTCTATGCATGGCACAGCTCTGGGCCCGGCACAGCTCTGGGCTTGGCACAGCTCTGGGATCGGCACAGCTCTATGCATGGCACAGCTCTGGGCTTGGCACAGCTCTGGGATCGGCACAGCTCTATGCATGGCACAGCTCTGGGCTTGGCACAGCTCTGGGATCGGCACAGCTCTATGCATGGCACAGCTCTGGGCTTGGCACAGCTCTGGGATCGGCACAGCTCTATGCATGGCACAGCTCTGGGCTTGGCACAGCTCTGGGATCGGCACAGCTCTATGCATGGCACAGCTCTGGGCTTGGCACAGCTCTGGGATCGGCACAGCTCTATGCATGGCACAGCTCTGGGCTCGGCACAGCTCTGGGCTCGGCACAGCTCTGGGATCGGCACAGCTCTGGGCTCGGCACAGCTCTGGGCCCGGCACAGCTCTGGGCTTGGCACAGCTCTGGGATCGGCACAGCTCTATGCATGGCACAGCTCTGGGCTTGGCACAGCTCTGGGATCGGCACAGCTCTATGCATGGCACAGCTCTGGGCTTGGCACAGCTCTGGGCTTGGCACAGCTCTATGCAAGGCACAGCTCTGGGCCCGGCACAGCTCTGGGCCCAGCACAGCCCCGAACCTGGCACAGCTCTGGGTTTGGCACAGCCACTGCCAGCGCTTGCTCTGCCCACAGGCCCGACCCCGCGCTACAGCCACGCTCAGTGCAGAGGAAAATCTATGAGGGAAAAATGACTAATGGATAAGTCTGAATCAAATTGCAGACGCGAGATTAAATTTCCTTTGTGAATGACACTGTGAGTTAGTGTTCGCGGCTCTGCCACAAAGCAGCTCCTTCTCCCTTGCTCACCACAGGGCTGACAATGGGTCTAGCAGAGCACGTGCAGCAAACATTTGCTCTCTGCAGCTCCCAGCTCCACGTGTGCCTTTAGCACAGGGTGCCCAGGCACAGGCCGCCTGTTTGTCACCTGCCCACCCCTGCACACCGCCACACTTAGAGAGATCAAACAGAACTGCTGTTTGTTCCCCTTCAAAGAGGGAAATGTTCTTTTAAATTAGCAACTGATCCTTGGCACAGTGAAAGGAAAAGGTTTTTAAAAAGAAAATCAGTCTTCTTGTGACCTGAAAAGAACTTCAATCCTCTAGTCTAACTCCTCTTTTTCCTCAGAACTGCACCTTCAGTGCAAAAGGGGCCTTAGTGAAGAGCAGGGCCCTGGTGAACTTCCAGCACCCACAGCAGATCCACCCACCACCCTCCTAACGCTTAAGGATTCATTTTCACACTTAGCCTCAGCCATTCCCTCAAAGCTACATGCTTATGGTTTGCATAGATTTCACTGTCAGTTTTGCATGCTGATATGGCTTTTTAGGGGTTAAATTGATTAATATCATTTGTTGATTATTTCCCATCAGATCTCTTGATGCAGCAGAAGCCTGTTGAGTTCTCCTGAAATCAGTGGAACAGCAGAATTACATCACACACATCTCTGGCTCCTTGACACAAACAGTCGTCTTCTCTGAATTCTACAATTAGTAAAAGACTGCTGAGCTTTTCACAGCTCATAGCAACACCTGATGGATACATTTCATGGAAGCATTGTTTTAGTCCGGAGTTCTTTTGCCTCTGCACGTTATAAGAGTAAACCACAAAGCTCCTATTTGCTGCAGCAGTGCTGGACTGATCCCATGCAATTCTGTGGTGTTTTCCAAGTGTGACTTGACCTCGTACCCAACAGAGCCCCTGTCTCCAGCACTCCTCACGGGTCTGTGCAGGGTTGCAATGCTGCGATTTCCACTGTGTCCCATGACCTGAAACACATCTCCCTGCACCTCATTCTGCAAAATCAAAGCATGAATGTTTTTTGCCTACATTTGCCTTTCCCAAAACTAGAGAAATTGTCTGAGAACTTGTGTTTACAAGAGCTTCTAAGAATCAAAAAGAGTTGGGAGGGAGGAGAAGGAAGATTCATATCAGCCTTTCTAAAATACTTAAAATCTGAAAGCACAAGAATGGTAAAGGGAGACCTGTTCATCCTTTCTTGTTCCCAGCTGGTAACCTGGGCTCATCTTGACAATGTTCTAAAAGTAACATCTTCATGAAACAAAAGGAGTTTTTAAAAGCCATGACTCATATTTCCTTAAGAGACACACTAAAGAGAACAGAGCCAACCCTCTCTCTGGTGAGACCCTGTGGATGTCAAGAATGAATGCAATAAAATCATCCTAAGGACAAATTATTTTGAAATTTCAAAGGAAATACTGCCTTGAACGAGTAAAAATGCTCAAGGATGCACAAATATCTCAGAGAATTCATGACAGATTGGCCACAATTAGACTCAGTAACAACAATACAATAGACTTTACTGAATTCAGAAACAATAAGAAGATAAAGGAGAGACCAGGACTATGGCAGGAAAAAGTATGAACAGCCTTGCTGTTTCTCTGGAGCCCCCTTTTTAGTAACTTGGTTTTTTATATTATATTGAATATACTGGCAAACAGCCACAGTCTTTACATGTATCATCCACAGAAGAGCTTACCAGTCTATCATTCTCAACAGGCACTGAAAATCAGAAAACGCCCTCCCTTGTGTCCTGAAACTTTTCCAGGTCCAGGCTATCACTGAAGCTGAAGTTTATATGATGGTTGCAGAATGGAACCTTTCCAAAACAAACACTTTGAGAAAAATGTGCCGACTGCAGATGCATTATCAGCTGTAACAATGCTGAGAGAATCTGGGGAGGAGAACATGGTGATATTCCATTGCAGGATATTATTGGCATTTTAGTATGGCCATAAAAACGACCATGGGTCAGACACACTACTGTCTGGAGCTGTGAGTAATTACACCAGCAATTATTTTCTTCCTAATGTAGTCCAAATCCAGCCTCAGCAATTGTTACAGTTTTCCATATGGCATTAGTTTATCAAATTTTGCTAAAACATTTTATTCTTTTTGATAATGAACACCAACAATACATACAGAAGCTCCAAAGTGTACTGTGAGTCCTTTATGCTGACAGCTCACACAGATCCTTTAGGCTTCTTGTCAGCTTTCAGAGTCCTTAAATCTAGAGAAAGGCAAGGCTGCTCCAAGAGTCAGCCTCTATTCACAGGGAAGGAACTTGCAGCACGTTTTATGGAAGTTTTGTCCTTGTGGGAAGAACTTCCCGTTCACTTGCAAGTGAAGAGTTGGCTCCTTAGTGCTTCAATGCTCTGCAGATGACAATTGCTGAGCCTTCCTCAGTGCACATTTGTACAGCAGGCGGCCCTGGGAGGGAACAAGAGCCACAGCAGTGTGGAGTGACTCACTTTCCCAAATATGAAGTGGAAAACTCTTTGATCAGACATTTCCTGCTTTGCCATTCCATCCTGAGAACACAGCAAGAACTACTTGTAGCAGCATGAGCAAGCAAAGCCTTCATTGAGTTTTAATGAATTAGTGTCTTTTGCTGAACAGCTTTGTATCTGGTTCTTGGCTCTAGTGCAAGATATGAATGGCAGGGACAGCTTTTTATTATGTTTGCCCAGATCCTGAACATCAATGTATTTTCAGGGGACAGAAAAAAATGGTTTGTGGAAAGCACAAGAAGAAAAATGTTTAATCCTAGGGCTGGATTTTTGTGTGTGTTTGTGTCTTCTCTTAAACATAAAAAGGGTAGATGAAGATCTATAGTTACACTTTGTACCAGCAAGCACAAAGCAGCGCAGGCAACTGCCCTGAGATGGTTACTTGACATTTCCTGTGATGTAGGAGTCTGTTTGGGAAGTATAACCCGGGCCAGCCGTGGATCATCTGCTCCCTCCCAGCCCGAGCCGGGAACCCGCTGGCATTGCGGGGGCACGTGGTGCTCCAGGCAGCCCCGGCGTGCCAGGGGAGTCCCTGCAGGGCTCATTAGCTGCCAACATTTCCAGCAGCTCTTTCAATGGCTTCTCCCCCTGGTGATGTTGGAAGCCTGGAAGCTGAAGCTGAACTCCCTCTCCATCTCTGCGAGCTGCCCTGAGATTCTGACTCACCTCACTGTATTTTTAAAATATCAGTGACCTCTTTTCTCCTTTTCCCTCGTTTGATGAGGGCGTTGCATAATGGGTGTGAGAGGAATGCTGTGCCCTGGCAGCTGTGAAGGGCCATTTCCAGGTTTTGTGTTTCAGCACACATTTATCATCATACACTTCCATCTCAGTACAGCTTTCCTGCTTTCCACTTTAATTAACTTCTGCTACTAACACTTCATATACTGCTCTGAGTTTGAGGGTATGATAGGCAAACATTACAATTGTTAAGCAGGTGAAAAATATCAACAATAAGCAGGGGATTTATTGTAATCAGTCAGTATGCTCAGCCTTGCAACTGCTTAGTACTTTATGCTCCGTAATTATGTGGTTGCCACAGTGTAGCCATTCAACAGTGTTATAATTAGTGAGTAATTAACTGAAGCATTTGATGACATGCTGCAGAGCACAAAGCATGTGTGCTGTTGATAGCAAAAGGATACATAAATTGTCTTTCTAACAATTTTCTGAAACCATCACAACCTCAATTGGTTCTTGCTTGTGATTTTCACAACTTTTCAGGTGCTGCACAAAATCAGAAGCATTTACAGCTGATTTTGTTGCTACCACAGCATTTAGGCACTGGGCTTCTATTGAAATCTTTAATATCGAATTGCCTTTGTGGATCTCAGCCTTACACAAACACACCTCCTGGGCTGCCTCAATACATCCATACAATCAGAGCTATGTATCTCCCTCTATTGGTATATTAAAAAAGCATAAATAAAAAAATAGAAGTGTTGCTAATTCCTGTAGGGTACAGATTAAATTCATGCTAATGCAACTGAACTCCCACTAAGTAGTGTATTAAAATAGCTATTCTGTTAGAAAACTCAGCCCTAATTAAGAGACAATTGGAATGGTTTAACATTGTTCAGATCAGCTTTGGCTAGGTCTTGTTTTTTTTTTTTTTTAAATTGTACATTATTGATATTTGTCAACATATCTAATGAAGACACAGAGACAGAAATTCAGTGCAGCACTGAGCGGGAAAGGTGCGTGTGTTTAAAGACATGACGAGGTGTGCCTGGTGCCTGCAAGGAAATGAAGCATGTACAGATGTAGGGGGACAGCAGACAGCATCTGCAATTTTTTCACCAGATAAGGAAAAAAAACTGCATGAGAAAATTTGAGTGCCACCTTGAAAGCAGCTTTGTGTTTCTTGCATCAAATCTTGGACTCTCCACAGGACGAGTGACATGTTTCACTCTGATATTTTCAATCCATTGGGTTTTTTTTTTTAAATTGTTTGGGTTTGTTTGTTTATTTTCTGCTTTTCAGCTTTTTAGCTTATCCAAGTATTGCAGGCTATTTAAAAGCCCTTTCTTTTCCTTTTGTTAGAACAGCAGCACTGTTAGCTGTGCATGTCCATACATAATCTCCAGTAACTTCTGCCAGCACAGAGCTGGAACACCTTCCAATTTTGTTGTCTTTTAAGTGAATTATTTTACATTTTCTGGTTGTGGTGGCTGAAACATTTGGTCATAAATATATAGAAAATATGGATGTTTCTTACAGAGTGACTGTGTCAGCTTGAATTTGATAGAACAAGCCAATGTAAGCTATTTGCTCTCTTGAACTGAAAAAAGTAATCCTTAGTAAGCTCTGAAACATTGCACAGCATCTACACACCTAAACACACAGTCTGTAATTTCCCAGTGAGTGCTGGCTGCTGAACAGTGTAGGCAGTGCTAAAATCTACCTGTGCTTTTGTAATGACGCCCATGCTACTGCAGCCTTAAGTCTGGATTAGCAAAAAGTAAGTTTCTGAAATGTACAGTCATGTGAAGGGAATGTGATGTAATGGTCAAAGTTCCCTGACTGCACACGCTGTGCATTCAAACCAGAGCTGCACCTGCCTCTGCTGTGGGTGTGCAGCTTTGGCCTGTGGGAGAAATGACTGAGCACTCTTGCAGCACTGGTGGGAATATGTGAGACAACAACAAAATCAACAAAATTTCTTAAACAGTGAGTGACCCTGGTAGGTGTGAGGGGGAGCAGTGGGACACTGTGATGAGTGGATGTCACTGTTTGCAAAGCAGGAGCTGCAGTAAGCCAGGCTGCCCTCCTGCTGCCTAGTAATGTGCCTTAGCTTCACCTTCATGATAACCCAGCTCAGAAAGAGACTAAAGCTTCATGCTTGTTCACTGCTTTTCAATCTTTGCTTCTCTGCACAGACTGCCGAGAGGAGAACCAGTCTGGTAGCACTTAGCAGGATTTCTTTGTCCATGAGATACCAGAATGAGACCAAAACCTGCTGTAAAGCTGTTGCACAGCAATGAGTTGTCTGTTCTAAAGGACCTGAATCATGTTTTCACCAGTGACCCAATATCAAAACTCCCCTCAGCCATGCAGTTCCCCATCTGCCATTTACAGGAGAAGGATGAGAGATATTTAGCAGTTGTTTTCTATGGTGACCTAACAGCTTCCAGCAACTTCAGGGAGAGAAAGGCCAAGTGCTTTTGAGGCCCCTACTAGAAATGCACAGAGAGATTGAAACACAATCCCGTCAAACAATACAGGATTTATCACAGCTTCTCTACAAAACTACTGCCATGTGCTACCTGACTCATTAGCCAGCTATGCAGATGACCCTAACTTTTACAGATACTCCAAAATTAAGGATAAAAAATTCAGCTTAGACTATTCTATTAGCAAGATAATCAAACAAGAGCAGAGACTCTAATCACATTGGTGTTCAGCGAGGAGGAGCAGACTGCCATACCTAATGTTTCATTTTGGGGACATGGTATCTAAATACCATGTCTATCAATAACAGGCAAATCAATTGATACAGAATTAGATGTCATGTACAGCATCTGGGATGTTATTGCTTTTCCAATATAGCTCATCTTATGCTCTCTTCATTTCCATTAAATAATACTTGGGAAGTAGAGCCCTTTTATAGTTTCTCTGTTTAAATGTGAACTTTAACTGTACAGGGTTTTTTGTTGTTGTTGTTCTTTGCAAGAGTCCAGAACATCCATCTATGTTTATTACTTTGGGTAGTAAAACATTTAGGGAAACAAATGCAGGAGACACTGCTTTAATAAAATCTGATCACACTGAAATCCTGAGACAGCACCAGTAGGATGTTGATAAAGTTCCTCTGAGGCTTTTGGCAGCTCTGCCACATTCAGACCAAGTGCAATGACTACAGATAGCAAAGAGGCACTTCTGAAAAGCTGCTGGCATGGATCTGGCAATGCTTATGTGTTTCATTTCTACTGAGATAACTCATCCCTGGTGTGAAATGTAGCACACGTGTGTGTGTGTCTGTGTAGGTGCATGTGTTGGGGGACACAGGGTGCCTTTCATTGCTTTCAGAGAGACAGGAAATGGTGCCCTGTTCTTCTAAATGTGGACAAGAGTTGTAGTGATCTTGGCCACTGAGCCCTGTTGTGTCCTGTAGGTGTCCTACAGGTGTAGGTTTTCTGTTCTAAGCACACCATTTTATCTTGTAGTTGATGCTGACCTCTCTAGTACAGGACAGTCCAAGAGTGTCAGACATGCTCCATAGTGGCTGCTTTCCCTCAAAAGCCCTGACTCTAGTCAGGTCTGGTCTCCTGGAACACTGCAACTCTGTGCATCTTCATAATCCCATTATGGAAATGACAAATGGGGGAAAAAATCATCCCTCTGCCGAAGTCAGTGGTGATCTGCAGTGACAGTTTTCAGCAGAGCCACCTTGTCTAGGGCTGGCAAGCAGAGAAGAGTTATAGGACAAGGACATGTCCTCCAAGAAAGGAGACTACACAGGCAACAGAATGATGACACTCATTTTGCTACTTAAGGGGAAATCTGAGCTGTAACCAAAGGATTTTCAAGGGCTAAAAATACATGAAGAAACACAACTGGAAGTTTCCGTGTATGAGGCAGCCTGGGAAACTTACTGAAATGCAACTCATGCTACTTGAATAGGACCTAATCATTTCACCTTTTCATATGGATTTGTCCTGTGGTTGCTAATTCAACTACAAGGCCAAATAAAGAACGGGGCTGTTCAGTACAGATCTGAAAGACGTGGATGAAATTGCATTTAGATGTGTTAGATCTCATCTGAAAGCTCTTGAATACTTAACACATGCTTGAACCCATCTGTGAAACAATTAATTTCTCCCTATTTTTCAGTGAAATATTTATGAGCACACTGAATGATTAAAGACAGGGGTACCTGTGGATTCTCTTCTCAGACTTGTAGACTGGATTTTTTTTTATTTTTTAACTATCTCCTTCAAAAGAAATATAGCAGCAGGTACAGAGAAGAAACTAAATATCTGATGAAAATACCATGAGCCATCTGTCCCGGTTCTTTTGACTAACTTGCATACAGCAAAGTAAATCAGATGGATGTCCCACCCAAGACAACCAAAAAGGGCATTTTTTGAACTATATGAACAGTTCAAATGAGTTTCAAAATGCTGAGGGAGAGGTGTAAAATGCTATTAGAGAATAATGGAATTTCTGTGCCTACCATACCTCAGAAGAGGGAAGCTCCTGTATTTCATTTCTTTGCCATTCATTTTATCTTAAGCAATTCCTGAACCCTTTCTGATGTTCTGTTAGGTGGGAGCTGATCCCATTTAGTCATATTAACTGTCAGAGCACTGGCTCCAACTCCGTGCATTCTCTGCATACTCACTCCAGGACAGTTCTAAAAATAATTTATTTCAGCTCAAGCTCATTATTTCCTTTCTCTTAGAAAGTGATGCAGCCTAGTGAGACTCTTTCCTCCCTCTCTACATCCTCAAAAGGTCATTGCTCATTTGCTTTTATCTGATCTGGAAGCAAATCTGGAAGTTCACATAAGCAAATTGCACTTTCAGCGCCAGCTATACATGCATATGATGTTTAATATCTTAGCTGTGAGTCCTACATGCTCTATATGATTACGTATTCAAGAGCAGACAACTTTGTAACTCATCAGAAGGTGGCACAGATTGCAATTAGGATTACTGTGGTACTCCTGGCCTGGCCTGGTCTCTGAGCCAAGGATGCTATCTGCCCTCAGATTGCTGACTCATCACAGCAGTTTTTCCAAGAATGCTGACCTGCGATCAGCAAGCAATTGTATTTTGTTATCTCTGTACCAGCTGCAGAAACACTGCCTTTGAAATGAGAGCAGTGAGAGGTAAATGTAAGCCTGCTCTGTGAGATCCAAGGGCAGTGGTACACGGTGTGCACACATTACTCTCAGATGGCAGCTGGCTGCAGGCAACCCTTGCAGGCAGATCTGGCATAGACACTACTTAACAGAGCTAAGAGAAATTGCATTTTTCATTGCTCATAGCACTGTTCTGTTGGTCAGCATCAGTGCTGTATAGATGCTTCTACACACAGCGTGCATTAAAGACACATGGCAACTGTCATAAACTTGCCCAGAGCAGAAAAGGAAACAATCTTGCTTGTAACAAATGAAATTTCACCAACGATCATTTCTCATAGATATTCCATTTCTGTAGCTTCAACGTCTGAAAGATATTAGGATCAACAATGTCTATCACCAGTGGCAAGACACTTGTATGCAGATGGCACCCAGTAATGGCACAGCTGGGTGTGAGATCTATTAGCACCTGCAACAGAGAAACAAAATCACCACAGGGGATCATCACTAACCTGGGAATGGCTCTGTGCTTCCAATCATGATACCAAGGTAATTTGTGACACAGGAAAAGCACATCCCTGGGCTCTACGGACACAGGTCTCTAAACACACATGCCTGTGCTGACGAGGTGTGTCCTGTCAAGGCACAGGAACACGGTTCCACTGCTCCCCTGCCTGTCACACATCCTCTGTGCCCCCAGCACAGACTTCACACGTGCATTGACTGCACAGTCCCGTCTGAGCCTTACCTCTGCTCTGTTCAGCCACAAGGGAGTTTGTCACTGTGCAGAGCAAATTCTGCTAAAAAGATTGGGAGGGAGAAAAAGCCCAAACTACCTTCTGCTCCCTGCTGTGTCTGGGTCAGGAGAAGCTGCCTGGAGGAGGGCATGACAGAAAACCTTACTGAAGAGAAATTAGGAATACATGTCTTTGGAGATCCTTCTGGAGTAAGGGGCAGGCTAGGAGGTAAAAGGAAAAGAACCAATATACATAAAATCTTGAGCACAAGAAAGACTAAGACTGCTCCCAGGAAACTGACAGGACTGCTAGACACAGCCCCAGAAGTGCCTGGAAAAGTCACTTATAGACAGAAACTTCTTGAGATCTACAAAGGTCTCTCCAAAGAGATTTCAGAACTTTTGAAATCCGGAAAAAAAATGGAAGTTCAGAGACAAAATTACAAAGATGGAGGAGAGGGCTCATCCCTCTGTCCTCAGTAAGGACAGAGCAGGCTCAGGTTAAGCTTTGCTTGCAAGCTTTTCATTGAATCTCTCACCAGGCATATCTGAGTTTTCTCTGCTGAAAGGGTTTCCCTGTTGCCTTGTATCACTTTTGTTTTCTAATAATTTTCAGCTTTAAAGCCTAAGAATCCTTTTGGACATCCTCAGTTCCAAGAAACAGTGGGGTAGGACCACCTCTGTGCTCTGTCCATGCTGGGTCCTGTCAGAACTGGCATGGTTTGTTCTGAACTCGGGGAAGCTGAGATGAACTGAAGGGGTCTCTAACCAAGATCACGTGGCTTTGGCTGTGCTTTGGCTCACTCCAAAACATTCTCATTTTGAACGTCACAGCTCTCATAGCCTGCTACTAATGGAAATTTGCTTGACTAGCACTGTGTTGCTTCAACCCTTTTGAGGCCTAATCCAGTGCCCACTGAGATGAG
This sequence comes from Prinia subflava, assembly GCF_021018805.1. Lineage (NCBI taxonomy): Eukaryota > Metazoa > Chordata > Aves > Passeriformes > Cisticolidae > Prinia > Prinia subflava. Next base: position 11,042,222 of record NC_086261.1, read on the forward strand.
ATAATGCCCACTGATTTCAATGGGCTGTGAATTATATCCTTTATTTCTGACTTAAGAACTCTTTCAATGTTCTTCTCTTTCTTTATAGCAAGGTTTCATTCTGCATTTCCCCCTCCCCCTCCAAATTACAAATCCTGCAGCCAGTGCACATCCCTCAGCTGGATTCCTGTTCTGAGGAGCAGCACCCACAGCAGCCACCCTGGAACCCACTCAGCCATTCCTCATCACTCCTCCTGCACTATCTCTTTCACTAGTAAAAACTGGCATTTCACATTTCAGTTGTAACATACCTAACCAGGTACTTATTACACATACAGAACAGCAAACGTGGCAACCTCTGACTTCTGCTCCACAGTGTGGGCTTTCCTGACAAGAGACATTTTGTTATTCTTTCCAAACATGAGTGTGCTGAACCTATTTCACATCCTCTTGAGCATGTTAATTCCAAGTGGGCTTTATTAGTATGCAGAAATGAAATCTCAGGAAACATCAGCAGATGACATGATCAGTAATGTGTGATCAATGCTTCACCTTTTGCCCTGAATTTGATTAAGTACTATATAGTTCAACAAAAAAGGAGTTTATTAAAAAAGAAAGAAAGAAAAAAAAAAGCTGAATAGTACATGTAACAATACCATAGTGATTCTCTGTTCCAGGGCATGTTTGGTAGTTCTGATGTTTTGCATTCCAAAATTCACGTTGCCTCAATTACCAGGTTTCTGGGAACGCATGCCCAGATGCAGCAAAAAATACAGCTACATGCTCAGACCTCTGTTAGAGTAATAAAATATGTACAGAATAAAAAGTCTGAAAAAGACATATCAAAGCCAAAAAACTGACCTCACGAGCAATGAAATAAGACTCATGTTCAAAGTCAGCACAGCTCTGTGCCCATCCTGAGTCCTGCTCAGCCTCCCAGGGCTGGATCAGTGGGTGCTCCTGGACCACGACTGGGGCTGCCTAAGGATGAATGGGATGGAGGTCTGTGACATTCCCTTACAGGAAGTACTGGAAGTACTGCCCAGGTGGGGACAGCTTGGGCCAGGGCTAATGTGGCCATTTCCTAGAAAGAAGTCTGGCTGCCAGCACAGCCCATGCCGAGGAGCAGAGAGCAAAACTCCTACAGGCCCAAATGCATCAGCCACAGAAATGGGCTGGGGAGAAGGAGGGATTATAACAAGCCATGCTCTTGCCTGTAACCAGATACAGCTTTTTAGGGACAGGTCTGTGTGGCCTCACAATGGGAGGTTTGTCTCCCTGCGTATATTTTCTGATTGCCAGAGTTACTGCACAGTAAAACCTGAAGTTTGGCTTAGTTTCAATGCAAACCAAAGACCTTGCCAAGGTTCCAGGTCCACCCTAACCAATAAATTAACTCAGTTTCACCTGAAATGTGACTGAGTCTTTTTTTTTTGGTGGGGGGAGGGCTGTGTGGCAATGTTTGGGTTTTTTCTTTCCCTTTAAACGTAGTCACTGTACTACTTCAGGTGTTACAGTCCCCAGTTGCAATGAGCTTAATCACTTCAAGTCACTCTCCTGGCCTGAGCTGCCAAAGCAAACCCTTTCTGAAAACCCCTCTTGTCTTGCAGCAGCTAGCAGTATGCACTGGCAAAATCCCAGAGCCCCTAAAGCCCATGATATTGTAAAAAGTCCAAAAATGTTAGCAAAGCTGCACAGACAAAAGAAAAATATTTTTTAAAAAGGGATGTGGGACCCCAAGTGGATTCAATGTCATTTGAAAAAAAACAGAAAAGAAAAGAAATCTCTACTTCTATTTTCAAATGTAATAAAAAGAATCTGGATTGTTACGAGACTCTCACTCTCCAGAGTTTACTACTTGGGGCTCTGTAGCACTCCTGGGCTCCTGGGTGTCCCTGGGGAGTCACCCAGACCTCACTGTGTGTCTGTACTCCCCTCAGCAGAGCATGAGTGCAGACACTGCCACATTTCCTTGCTTTCTGCCTGCAGACTGATGCTGGACTCTTTCTGCTGCCTTTCAAGGGCCATCATCTGAGTGCACTGAATCGATTTCAACCAGTAAACTGCGTGATGTGTTTGGACCCAGCCACACTCAGGTTTTGTTTTCTGCATTCTTTTAAATCCATACGCTGTATTTAAGCAATGAGCTACAGCAGGCAGTGGTGAGTGAGTGATTATTATACTCTTCAGGTGTCATTATGCCATGGGAGTTTGGAAACCAGAGCACTCTACCACCTGAGAAGTGCAGTAATCCTGTAGAAATGCACAGAGTGGGAAATTCTCTTCTAAAACAGAATTTATGATCATAAATAAAAGAAACAGAGAACATTTGATATAGGTAGAATGTCACTGTCAGTCAGCCAGAATAGCTACTCTTAAGTACTTCTCACAACATAAAAGTAAGTGCAAATTATGAGATTATTGTGCAAATTTTGTCAGTGGAGTTCAAACTGCTTTATTAATAAAGCAGCCACACAGTGTAGCATTGACAGAAAGATCATTTGATCACTTTGAAGCTGGAGAAAATAGTCCAGAGAGGTGGTAGGGGCCAAGGGGAGAGAAGACTCTCTATGCCTCTGCACTGTCACTGATCACCAGGAACAGATAAGCTCCTCTCCTTCTCCTTTGCCCCTTACAGTCTTGTATGAGCAATAGATCTGCAAGGACATCAGGAGTTTTCAGCCAGGATCCAGCTTGGCTTGACATCAAATGTGACAGAGGCCCTGCTGCTGTCAGAGAAACCCTGGCCTCTCAGCACACAACACGGGCCCGTTGGCAGGCAGCTCTGGCAGCAGCTTTGGTGGTCTTCTGCATCATATGCAGCAAATTAAACAATACAGTTCTTCTCATTTTGTCTTTAAATTCTAAAGATAATTCCTTGTACAACTCATTTTATCAATGGTCAAAATAATGAGCATCCATTTTCCAGTGTTGGCCAAGATAGGCTAGCATTGTCTGAATCACACTGTATATACTTCAATATCTTTCATTATCTCAAGTACCTTCTAATCAATAGAATTCAGAGAAATAATAACTAACTTAGCTGGTTATCCAAATGCTTGTATTTGAGCTATTACTACCAACAGTCCAATTCCAGTGTGAGAACTAGATGCATTTGAAAATTTGCATTTGATACCTAATTGAAAGTGCAGTCCCAGCCTACAGGTATCCTATGAATCCCTGAAAGCAGGACCTTACCTCTATCTGATTCAGAGATGTGTCCAAAAGACTCTCTTGCCTTTTTTGGCAGCTCAGGGCAGAGTGAGTCTGTTTAATTTAATGGAGTACCTTGACAATCCTGCTACAGAACAGAGAGGGAATTTACCCCAGTAAACAGTTTTCAAAGCTGAGAGGCACGGTTTGTCATTTTAACATCACATCTTTTAAGAGTCTCCTTGTCCTTACTGAAAGTCAAAGATGCAGAATCTCTAATGCTAAGCTACCACTCTCTGTCTGAGCTCAGGTTTAGCTCCTGCCAATGTGTATAGGTTGAACAGATGCTGATTTTCCTATGTCCAAATTAGTACAGACAGTAATACAAGCACCATGTCCTCATTTCCTTTTTCCCCCAAGATTACTAATAAAGAGTCTATTGCTTGGCTACTGATTGTACCACGTGCTCTAATTACTTGTTTCAATGATGGCAAACACATTAAACAAGTATTAAACAGCATTTAAATCAGTGCTCTTTGAAGAGGGAAAGACAAGCAATGGAGGCATTTATTAATCACTAAATTAGTATCCAAATTAGTATGACTTTTGAGAATTTTCATTTTGCAAAAATGTCCTCCTGGGTTAAAATAAAGCCTCAGAACAGCTTTTAGAGCATTGAGTTTAAACAGGTCTGTTTACATCCCCTAGAGCCCAGGGGACTTTAAGGAGAAAGCTAATGTGAGAAGCATTGACTGTAATGACCCAAGAAAAACATAGATCTTCCTTCCCTGTGGGCTGACACATAAGCACACATAAAAGCATCCAATGTAAACTGGTTTACTTTTCTCCAAATGCCACCGTGAAATACCCCGGTGCCACACAGCATGACTACATCAACCATATAAATGCCACAGGATGAAAGCCTGGTCCCACAGGGCCGGGGAACCACAGGCACGGCGTTAGCATGACCCGTGTGCCACGGCCTGACCCGTGGGAGCAGTGCCAGCACTGCCCGTCCTTCTGCAGGGACCCGCGGCCAAAGGCCCCGGCCCTTCCCTCTGTCTCTGCAACACAGGCAGCTTTTTTATCTGGTCCTGCTAATAGAGATGATAACCTGAGACTGGCTCCTGGCAGTGTACCCGTGGGAATAGCAGAGAAATGAAATGCCTTCCGTTTGCACAGGGCCCGGAGATTATTGGTGCCACTGCCGTGCCCCAGGACACAGGGACAGCTCCCCGTGACCGCCCGACAAAGGGTGCTGCTCACAGGGTCATGCCACACACACCCCCCTGTGGGCTGAGGAGTGTGGCCTGAAGGATTTCATATTGCATTTAATGCTATGTCCAAATCAAAGATTGAGGGATTTGTAACCCTTTGGGACCCGCCACCTTTGCTCTGAAAAATGCCTGCTTCAGGAGAACACAACATATGCAATAACACACTTGTAATCTCGTTACCAAATCCTGACACAGCAGAGCACACAATAGGGTGTGTTAGAAACGTGGCAGCGTGCCTGCTAATTAGTAAACAGTGTCAGTCATTTGTCAATTAAGGGGTTTTATTTTCTTGTGAGACCGAAATTTCTAGAATACCGTGAAGCACACACACTCCCTCCATTGTTCTCAGCTGATAGAGGTAGATTTGGATGATTGCTTTTTTCCTGTTGCCTCTTAACATTGCAAATCAAACTGCAATCAGAATAATGAGGTGTCAGTGGTTGAAACCATAGCTGGTACTACATATTGTCAAAGATTGTTCACACTAATCAACTAATAATGACATCGCTTCCTCCACCACACTAAATAAAATTCCCCTGGTTTTGCAACACAATTACTACTAATAACCATAGAAACCTTAGTGTGTTTAAGGAGACTGTTTCAGAGATTATCTGGAGACCTATTTTAAAATGAACTGGGAAGACAGATCTTCCAGGTGGGCTTATTCTTTAGTAATTAAGTAGATCTAGTTCCTGTGGGTGTATAGCATTTTCCAGTAGAATGAAGTATTTTTTCTGCTAATGATGCACACAAATTAAAATATTAGTTATAATGCTGATGAAGAATGCATTAAATATTTAAACATTTTAATAAATACATTACAGTTATAGCCATTCCTTAGTCTCAGAAAGAAAACCTTAGGAAATGATACTCAAGAAATTTTTTTAAAAAGATTTACTGTTAAAGAAGGAATAATGAATGCATATTTCTTTTAAAATAAAAATGCACTGATTCCTCAAGAGAGAGATATCTCCTGATCATCAAGTTTTTAAAAAACTGTGGTGGCACAAATACTGGAAATACTTTGTGTTCTCTAAGTCAGTAACTGTCACTTTGAAGGCTTAAGAAATTATTTGCTTATTGAGCTAAATTTCATCCAGATGCAGCAACATTTTTAAAGAGAGATGACAAGTAAGAAGACAATTGTTGCGACACAAACTTTGGATGACTTTATTTCGAAAATATTAATCAGAAGGGAAAAAGAAAAGAGAGCAAGATCTGGACGAGCAAATTGAAGTATCAGGGTTAAATAAAGATACCCAACATTAAAAACATAGGAAAAGGGGAAAATTCAACTTTTACAGCCAAAAAAAAATCCCAGTGATGTGACTGGCAGTTTTATTCCGGAGTTTATAAATGCAGGATAACTAGGGGCCCAATTTTATCACCTTGTCAAGTATATTAGAACCATTGTTACCATTGGATTTCTTCAAAAAGACTGAGAACAATAGAGAACAGAACATACCCCGGTAGTACCCTGACTCATTACACTAAAACTGCATCATGAAGAAGACAGAGAGGAGTTTGATGAACACTTCAATAAAAACAAGAGCCATACTAAAAGAAAACACTGGCCCAGATTCTTCAATCCAAAGATATTTGAGAGGTCCCTTATAACAATAGAGAGCATCATCATTGTACAAGTTGCTTTCACAATTCAACCCAGAATGCATTTTTTCATAAAAATCCCACAAAACCCCAAACAAAATTAATCTATTTTTTATAACTACATTTCTTTCCTGATACAGATGAGGGGAAATTGAAATTTCATATTCAGATTACATTACATAGAACCTGGGCATTTCTGGAGAAAAACTCACAAGCACCTGATTAAGCCTCTTTCTTTTTGGCAAAACAAGTAAAATTGTGCTTAACTTGAAATATTTTTCTGAATATGGTGTTTTGCTGAATCAGAGCTTTTGCAAATGCAAACTTTTTAACAGCATCAACTGCAGGCCTCCAGACTTTTGCATGCTTGTCTGGACTGAAATTCAACTGAAAGCCCTCCAAGTTTTGCCCATTTCCTAATGCTTTGTGAGTTGTGCCAGTGACTCCTGGGATCCAGATTTGGAATGCATTTTGAATATTTTAAATCACAAATTTCCCCTTAAAGAAAACAGATGTATGCACATATTCACTTGAGTTCTTTATAATTTGAAACAGTATCATTTTAAACCAATCTCATTAGATACAGATGAACAAGTTTGTTTTTATCCTGGCAAACTGCTGTTTCTATTATTCTTCTAGAAATCTTTTGCATAGCATTTTTTTTTCCTTGCAGTGAGTAATTACTCTTGCTCTGCCATCTTGAGACGGACCCAGAAAACAGACCCATTACTGCATCTAAACGAACCTTTTAAATATAAGGCACACACTGTAAACAATAGACTCCTGATGGCTGGCAATCATTTACATGTTTTCTTTTCGATGTGACTGCAGGTATCTAATTCCATTATCCTCAGTATTTCACACAATTGCCTCTTTTTTTTTTCATTATTCACAGCCTCCATTACCAAACTTGGGATGAATAATCTCCATGAAATTTAGGATGGCTTGAGGTGCTCTGTGCAGCATAAAAACAGGCTATTTTAATAGTAATTTACTCCCACATCTGGAGGACTGCTTGGAAGCACTTTCAGATGCTGATGTATTCTCTTTGCCTTATCAGGAATCGAGTAAAACATCGGACCAGAATCCGATGATCACCACCGATGCACAGATGAATGCCCATAGCAAACTAAGCCTTCAAATTATCAGCTTGCAGAGCACTTGTTCATTTTCTTCAGCGTCTGTCTGCAGTTAACATCTGTTTCCAGTTATGGCACTACCAAAGGCTTCTCCTTTGACTGTTATTAACACACAGGCTCATGGTGCACTGGAGTCTGCTTCTGTGCAATAGCTGGAAAGGGAAGTCTGACAGGGCTGCCACAGGAAAGGCAGTTGAAGTTGCATCTGCCTATTTACCCAACTGAATTTACTTTCTTACTGCTCCAATCCGATGAACTGAAAGCACAGGCACTTTTGTAGAAAACTTTGAAAACAGGAACATCCCACAAAAAAAAAAATTATCCTGAGAGAAATATCCCCTCCCCAGTGTTGAGAGATTTCGTTGTAGAATTGAGTTTGGGTGTTGAAACTGCTGATTCCTAAGGATGTCAACAGTTTCCAAATGCCTAGAGGCTTCTGTAAACCTGTATCCCAGTCTTAGCATCATTGGTCACAGGTTGTCTTTCTCTTGATTTCTAACCACTCAGATCTGTTTTTATCTTTTTTATTGTCTGCCTTCCTAAAATGCCTCTCATCATGCTGGGCTGTTCAACACTGGGGCAAAAGCCAACTCTTTTCATGTCCAATAGTGACTAATGCAACTAAGAATTTATCCCAACAGAGACAAGATAACAACAGTGGAGAAGAAAAAGCTCAACTCAGCACCCAGCAATCCTGTGCTTCTTTCCGATGCACTGCAAGTAATGCACCACTGATCAGTAAGAAGGGAACATGACAAAAGAGAAGATGGAGAAGGGAAATTCTGTCCTCATGGGACATGTTCACAACCACACAGCTGCCTGCTCTGTTCCCAGAACTGCTGCATGTGCCCTGTGGGATTCTGACTCCCTTTCTACAGCAGCATTTGGTATATCTCTCTTTACAACATACCTGCACAAGAGCAAAAATCTCAGAGATCCCCACTGACATGAAGAGCGCTGAGCAGATGAAGGCCATGCCATTTCCCCCCTAATCTTTTACCCATTTTCTTAGACTGATTCAGTAAGTTGTCAGTGACACCATTAATGCAGGTTTATCAGCCATATCAGCTGAATGACTCTTCCTTGTTCTCTGTTTTCCAACATCATTGCAAAGCTTGAAAAAATGAATTCTAATGAGGTGTCACAACGACAGGACATTAATGGCAGCCTACACTGAGTTAGAAAGTGAAGAACCATCACAAACTGCATGCCCAAACATTTGGAATGAAACAAGTGAACCAAGAGGTTTATTTTCATTCTTGAGAGAACACATTAGTTGGACAGCAGATGACAGTGGTGAGGAAAGTGAAAATAAGTGCACCTATATATCCATGGCTGCATTTCAAGATCATTTGATGAAAGCACTGCACAGACTTGTATTTTTGTAACAAAACTGGCAGAAAGACCAAGGACAGAGACTAATTCTGGGCAGTAGTAGTAGAGTTAACAATGCACAAACAAGGCATCTGAGCAGGAGAAGATGCTATTTCCACACAAGGGAATAAAGAGGATGAGAAGAATGGGAAGTGGAAATAGGGTAGCATTAAACAGAATCTGTGTAATTAAAATTGCTAATAGCCTCTTGGAGGCTGTTTCCAAAACAAGCTATTTCCTTTAGACAATCAAAACATCATCAAGTTAACTATGTGCAGAGACTGATTTCTCCTTATTGCAGACAATGGACTAGAACGCTCCTGCCTCGGGGTGGATGGCAAACAAGAACAAGGAGTTTCTTGTTCCTCTCCAATTCTGGCATCAGACTCAATGATGAAGAATTTAGACTTTGACATCCTATCAAAAATACATCCCCAGGTTCTTCCTTATTCAGTTTGATCCTGTGACAATTTTAGCAAAGATCTGACTTTAACTTGCATAAATGAGTCTGTCACTATTATGTACTGGGACCTGGTTCTGACCCCTCTTATACCAATGTAAAATTGATGCCACATTTCACAGACGTAAGGTCAAGATAAAATTTTGCTGCTGAGAGGATTGGCATTTATTTTTTTGTTTTAAATCATCCCATTTTACATAGATTTTTTATTGTTATTTTTTATCTCACGGTCCTGGAGAGATGTACAAGTGAATTTTAATTCCAAGTAGTCTTTCAGATCCATGAGTCTCTACCATGAATATGACATTCTGTGCATGCAGCAGCTGCAGCTGCAATAAAACACACATGGTAGGATGGATCTTTCTATTAGATTAGACACCAGTGAAAATGCCACATCAACAGCAGCGTAACCTCAAGGACCTGCCCCAAATGAGATGATGTACTGAGAAGGTGGCAGCACCATCTCTAAATCATATTGCTTCACTTGAATGCATGGCAGTGGTGTCTGCAAGTAGAGACTGGAACTGGATGATTTTGAACTTTAGCATTAAATCAAAGGACTTGATTTATTTCAGTGATAGCTCTTAGGATTATTCTATTCAGTAAAGTGTTATGCGTGCTAGGAAAGAAAAAATTACAAGAAATAATTTTGGCTCTTACACAAATGCTGAACAAAACTGCATTGCATTTTTGAAAGATTTGGGTGAGCTGATACAAGCACATTACACCAAACACGGCAAAGGTCTGTGTTCCAATGAAAACAGTACCTTTTCTATTTTGTTATCTAGGAAAAAGGTGTGATTATTTTTACAATTTCATTCTTTTTTCTCTCATTTGTATAACTCAGATCCTTGTCTCATTCTGCCCAAGGTTTTGCCCAGGCTACTACTTATGACTCTCTGTGCTCCTCAGACATATGAACAACTGCTTCCCTCAGAGAAGCCTGGCTGCATTTTCTTTCCTCTTCAAGTTGTTTACTTATCAAACATTTTTCAGCTCTGACTATATGTAGTTCTCAAAAGAGAACAAATTTAAAATTTCTGGGTTTTTTCACTCCCCCCAAAATTTTATACTTTTGCTCCATTCTTTATGCTGCCTAGAAAAACAGAGGGACAATATGTAGCCTCTAATACCTCACTGTTATAATCAAAGTAGGATAATTGGATGAGTTTCTTTACATATCTGTTGGCATAACACCAATATGGATGGTCTGGTTTAAATACAGTTACCTCTAAAATGTGATTAAAGGAAGCGCCTGGTCTGAAGAAAATAGTCAAATACAATTAACTGTGAAAAGCACCTATATATTTTCATGAATGAACTTTAAAAGGTAATCATTAATTTAATCAAAGTGGAAAATAGTCCAACAAAAATAATGGTACAAGAACTTACAAGCCAGTGAGTTTTGTCAAACTATCAGAATATAAGCTGCCCTTTTAGTTAAGCTCATGAAAACTTGCAGTCATTCATTATGAAATAAACAGTACCATTCCATTTCTTGTCAGAAACTTGTCCACCACCAGGAATTTAAACATCCTCACTCAGATTGTTCTGTACATATATCATTTAAACTGACTGAGCTTTTGAACCACCAGGAAAGTTTTTATTGGGTAAACTGACCCTTTTTGCCACACTTGCTCTTCTCCAGATTCATGTACATCTTGATAAAACATTCTGAGGGGAAAATAAAGGCAGGTGACTTGTAGAAAAAGGGTTCTTGCAGAAAAAGGGAGAAACATTTTGCATAACATAGACATAAATCAGATTTCTTTCAAAATTAGTTTCATGGGAAACCTGGCTTCTGCCCTGATTCAGAATTCAGAATGTCTGGAGATTCCAAGAGCCCTAGAAATGCAGCCTAGAAAATATGTTCTTTATTTCATTTGAGTCAGTTCTCCTTAGGCAATTAACAGTCATTATGGAGACTGTGAGAAATTTTGGGCCCCCCGTTGTGCACAGAGAGCTGCTGCAGCAGGTACTGTGCAAACACAGGCCATGGGGACATCCCGTGCCACATCAACTTTGCAGAACGATCACTTGGAGTGTTTGTTCTGGCTCGGGGGGCAGAACCTCACCTGGCCAGCCTGCTTTCAGGTGATGCAGACAGTGCTGGTGTTACTCTGAGAGGGAAGCACAAGGCAGCCCTGGCTCTGGAGTGCACAAACTAAAACTGAAATAGAACCATAATAGAACAATAAGCTCTCCAAATACAGGATAAAACTGCTAGCAAGAAAGCTTTAATCTTCGTTTGATCTTGTTAGCTCTGATTCAAATTAGGAGCAATTTCATGGATGTCAATGGAGTTAGTCAGGTAGAAATCCGGATTGAGAGCACAATCTGGCTTATTATTCAAGCATATTTAATAGAGATAGAGGGAAAATTGTCAAATGCTGTTCATAATGTTATTTTAATTGAATTAATACTGTAATTCACCTTGCTCAAAATGAAAAGTTTCTTCATGTTTTGATATTGAACTAAACCCCTGCTTAATACCAGTGCTTATCTATCTTATTACAGAGAAAAAACCCTGCAATTGACTTTTCTGGCTGTAAAGATTCTCTCACAAATATAACAATCTACATCTGGTGCTCTTAACAATCCAAACAGCTGAAAATGTCCACATATTGCATAGGTAAAGACTCGTCAAATAAACAGAAACTGACAGACTAAAGTCTTCACCATACTAGAGCTTTACTCTTGTGACAAAATGTGTTTATAAGAATTCAGTAAAAGTCACTTCCACTAGAAACCTTTTAAAAGAAGCTAAAAAACCACCTTTTATACACCTTTTTGTCTCCTTTCACCTTCATTTTATACTCTGTTGTCAATTACACCAATGCAAATCCAAACTCACTTAGCAGAATGTATGGGATAACCTGAGATGTAAAAGAGGAACTGGGACCATTTTAACCTGTCTGAATTTATGTTCTACTCCAAAGTTTAGGAAATGGGCCATGTATGACTTTTATATCTTCCTTGTCCTCAGCAGAACTTTGAGCATCGTTAAATCATCTTGACTATTTTTATGGGAAAAGAGGACCACAATACTTATTTTCAGAGACACTGACTCTATGGCATTAATGCCTTGAAAACATGCCAGGAAAGTGTATTCCATAGAGTGTCAGTAGTGCTCAGGAGTGTAGATGGCTGGTGGAATTTTAATGCCCATACATCACTCTGTGAGGGCCATAATCCTGGCATGAATAAGCTCTGTGAGGACATCTCATTAAAGTTCAGTCCCCGCTCTCAAAGGTGGAATTCTGATTTTCATGTCTAGGGGTGGCTTGCTGCGGCATCTTTTCCCCCTCTGCTACATATTTATTAATATTGACATAAGGTTGTTAAGACAAAGCAACTTCATTTGTTCTGCATGAGGAGATCAGGAAGTACCACAGGGGTTCCAGAAATGGAATTGGCTGATTTCATTGAGCCAAAGTCCCTCTGAACTAACCCGCAGAGAAAGAACAGTGGCATGCCAAAAGGCAAAAGCAGCTCACTCTGGGCAAATAAAACTAAACACAATGAGGACACTGCAAATGGACCCTCCTAAAGGATTACCTGGGTATTCTGTGCTCATACTGTGTTCTGATTGTGGAAGGCTATTGAATGAGTCTGACATGGAAATCAACTCCAAAGTCTGATTTCCCCAGCTTCTGGGCTTTCTGAGAAGTTCTTTTAGCTGATAATATTCCAGTATCTATCAGAGGATCCATAAACCAAGAGTCAAATGCGATCAAAATGGTGAAAATCCTGGAAATTGTGTATCTTATCATGAATGCTCAGCTTTAAATATTCTTTCCTGCATTTTCAGGTATTAGTATCTTCTCTGGCCTGTTATTTTTCCTCTCTGGAACCCACCCAAAGACATGATATTCATATCCAAAGAATGCCTTATTCCAAGTTAGTGTGATAGTTGTGGATATTGCACTTCCACGATCTTTCAGACTTTTCAGACAAATCCTCTTAGCTGCTTGCTAAAGCTTTTTGCCTGACCAGGGGAAAACTCAGTAAGGGGTAAACTGGAGAGATTTGCAGTGCTCTATGCCCTTTTGCATTCCTTGGTGACTCCACACACTTCTAGCTGATGAAAGCCACAAAGGAGTTTATCATTTACAATCTCATATTCGGGTTTCTAGTATATTTAGGTTTCACAGGTTTACCGTACATGCTGTCTACTGGGAGTTCCTTCTGTCAGTTAAAAGCAGTTTTCCCAGGTGAAAATAAGTAAAAACGATACCATAAATATAGGTCAAGGGAGTCAATATAGCATCATTGGTATGAGCAATACTGTTATGTTGTGTGGTAGAATTCCACGATTTCCTTTGCCTAAGTGACAAAATGCTGGTTGTCTTATTGAGGAGAAAAGGAAGAAATATCATTTCAGCAAAAATTATTCTTTGAGCAAATGTGGGTATTTTCATAGTCCAAAACCACATTAGACAAGGAAAGATACTGAAGGGTAACTTCCATGTAATTCAGATGTGTTCTTGCATACTAATGTTCATTGAACTTTTGCACTGGATAAACTTATATAGCTTTTCCCAGAAGACAAAACCTAAAAATGTCTGTGATATTACACAAACAACAAGTCAAAACATCAGATGAAAATCCTGTGTCCCCAATTCAAACACATCTCTCTTCAAGGTCCTGTTATTTTCCACAGAGAGATGATGAACTATGGGGAAAAAATATCTTTATACAAGATGTGAACTTGATTATTATTAAGTGCTTTTTAGAGTTATGGAGTGCTCATGTTTTGATCTCTGCCTTAGTTAAAATTCAGAGACACTAAATGAAAACCAAAAAGCAACATTTGCAGTTGTCAACTAATAAATAAAAGATGTTTTTTGTGTAAAAGACTTTGTACATATTGCTTGAAAATATCTTCCAAAAGTTGCTAAGGGTCAGATTTTCCAGCATGATGTTCACGTCCTTTGTAAAGTGACCCAAAAGGGAAAGCAGTTCTCAGATGCAATTTTTCAAATGTATTTTGGGCTACTCCTCCCCCAGCTCGCTCAGGGTGGCATCACTAAGGCAAATGGAATTTTTACATAAGCTTTTATTCAGTTACGGCAGTAAGGAAACAATTTGAAGAAAATTGCAAATGTTATAGTAAAGTTAATGTCTGCAGCTGCTGAAGGAACTGCAAAGATCTTACAAGGACTATTAGAAGACAAGAGTAAATCTCAGCTGAATGGGGAAATTTAATAAAACAGGGTATAATTAAGATGTTTGGATTTTAACTTCTGTTTCTCTTCTCATTTTCTGATGTATGTCATCTGTAGCTAATGTTATATATCCCTCTAATAATGGCAGATGTTCATGGTGATCCAGGTACTGCATGTTCTATGTAGATGACTAAGAGAATCTATTCAATCCATATTATTATTTATTAGTAATTTAAAATCATCTAACCATTTCTAGCAGGGAACTAAGCTCCTGTGCTGAACAATCCATACACAATGCATGCACTTATGCCTTGAGGACCACTCAGAAACCAGTGCCAAACTGCCTCAGGCGCTTCATAAGAATGTATTTAACAGGGAACCCTCCCAAAAGAGCACACTCCTCACACAGATGGGTAGGAAGAGTAAGGACACATTGTAGAAATAATTTGCCATGTAAGAATAAAGTGATCCTGACTTGATAACAGGTAGATAGCATTTTCAAATTCACTTTGTATCTTCCTAACACAAATCAAACACATGGTGGTCACAGTTTATCAATTCTGTTTAACTCATGTTGTTTTTCCACAGAGCTACAGATGCACAGAGGATGACGAGATTTTGGTGTTTTTTCAGACAGATTTTTTAAAATGCTTTTAGCCATAAACAAAATCCGAGAAAATTTAAACAGGTGTCAAAATAAATTTCGACTTTAATTCCCTATCCAAGCATGATTTGTACACAGCTTAATTTGAATAGCACCTGGGTTGCTGAGAAAAAAATTTAGCTTTAAAGGACAAAACCCAAAATAAATACAGATAATATATTAGTGGAAAAGCAGCCATATTCAAAGAATCTGTTTGCATTCTGTTCAGAAGGAACAGAAAAGAGGGCACAAAGACATGGTATCTTAGCAATGCAACCCAAGCAAATACTTGAAAAAAAGGCAAGTACAATTGGACCACATTAAGCTTGATCATTGCCAAAAAACTCGAGTTTGTTTCAGGAGACTTATGAATGGCATGTATCCCAGCAACTATGGAATGTGTAATAGGAAAACCAGGTAGTGGTTGTTAAGAGATAGAGCTGTAGGAAGAAAGTGGAAATGACTAGGAGGACAAAAGCTTATTCATTTACATGATACCATAACTTATATCCAATTTCAGTGCTGCAGGAAGCAGAGGATTAAGCCCTAAATCACCAGAATTTTTTTAATAACCATGCTGAACCAAGTAAGTCAGGCTTTGCTGTCAGGCTACAAATGAGGTGCTTTCTTGGTTTGTACTTTTTGCTGCTAGGAGAGGAGCTGGGAGAAATACAAAGAGCACTTTACATCACTTCTCTTGGGACTGTGTGATGCCCAGAGATGACAAAGATACAAACAGTTCCTTGCCTCTGACCCAGAGGAGGAAATGCCCATCTCTGCAAGAATCATAAAGTGGTGTAGCAGAGAGTATTCCAGCTACAACACGTATGAGCCATGGAAGAGGGAGATGCAGATTGCTTAGTATTACTGAAGTTCAGAGAACTCTTTCCAGCTAGACAACTGCTCTGAGCATTTATTGTGAGAGCAGTTTGTTCCAGGGTGCTGGGGAGTGCTTAATGGCTACAGCAAGCAGAGACTCTGGTAATCTAGAGTCTTCTGCAATATTACTTATGATTATAGGAAATTAGACTTGATGACTACATTGAACCTTCCAACCTTATGTCTGGGAAGTCTGTGCTTTTCTTTTTGTGTTTTGTTGCCAAAAGAGGAAACTTAGCAAGTAAGAAGGATGGAGTGATTTGGCCCTGATGGATAAATACTGGCTGTTCTCTCCTACAATGAAAAGGAACAATATTTGAAGGATCTATTACAGCCTGATCAATGGGTTTATCCAGGCTATGCATGAACTATTATGTGTTTCATAAATTCCCAAGCACCTTGGGGATCCAAATGCTAGAACTGAATCTAATTTTAATGTAAATATTCATGGGTGTAGTCAAATAATATCTGCATGCCAGTATGATATTTATTTGTGTAAGTTTTTTCCCTGCACCAAAAAGAGGCCTCCAGTTGTTGGCTAAATTCACAAGCAAAGGAAATAAAAGCATCAAAGCATCCTTCCTCCTCAAGAAACAACAGGATTTTTTTTCTTGTAACAGACCAAACTATTCATGTACCACATCTGCATATGGAAAACATATCACAGTAAATTTAATATATGTGTGATGACCTTTGTGCATGTTTAGGACTCATGAGCTGTATTTAAGACTGCAAACACATTTTGTTCATTACCTCACTGCAAAAGACTAGAATTCCAACAAACCACAAAGATTATTCATGCTCATCATCAAGGTAGACAGCTTCACACTATCCCAGCAATGGTGGCATCCTGTAGCAGGCCAGTTAGCAGCAGATTGTAGGTGATTAATTTTGACTTCAGTATCCCTAATTGAGATGTAGCACAATGTGCTATTGTATGGTGAAATAGAATTATCTTTTTATCAGATGGAAATGCAACAAAAACTCATATTAGTTATTTAGGGTAAGCAAAAAAAAATGATTCTATATATATGTAGTATTTCTTCATTTCTGTTTACTTAAAAATAGAAGTAAATATTATTTTTATAAAGGAAAAATTAGCTCACTGAGGACTTAATTATCCTTTCTTTTCCAATGGGAATCAATGCTATTGGCAGCTTGCAGGCCTGTTCTCTTGACAAATCAAGTTGTTGTCTGAGGCGTGAAGTGTTAAGATTATGATCGACTCGGCGTGACATTGTGATTCATGGCTACTATATTACAGAGGGAAAAAGGGGATTTATGCTTCATATCCACTTTGAATTCATAGTGAAACAAGTGAATTATTCTATTCAACCTCAGGAGTTCATGTTCTACACCTGGGGGTTGAGCAATATAACAGGCTTGAACATTTTTAGGAACAAGTGCAATAAAATATCACTGTGAAATATTCTCTCCTTCCCCTCATGCTATAAGTCTAAAGAATCACCTGGAGTAAAAATTTAATAAATACATTTCATTAGAAGAAAAAGGAAGAAGGATGGATATGAAAGGTGCATATTGGTCAACTAGAAAAAAGACACTTCCAGAGAGATAAATGAAACTAAAGGAATAATTATGCAGATCTCTGCAAGGCTTAAATTCTAACTTGTAGGTCTAAATGATGAACACCTTCTTTCTTTTTTCCCCTCCAACAAAGCCATGGATAAGAAAGTTCTGTTGCACTGGCATGCTTAAGCAAAGGCATAACATTAAATGTGTTTGTTTTATTTCTTATATTCTGAGATCAACATCTGGAAACAACCACAGACAGCTGGGGTCACTGTAGCTGCTATAATGAAGGAGGGCATCAGTACAGTTCTCCAGAGAAACGTGGCAAAGCATGCATTTCCCTGGACCATTAACAGGATCTGCAGCGCCATCCGCTCCTCCTGGAAGCACCACCCACCTCGCAATTCACATGTGACAATTTAACCATGTGCAAAATCTGCAGTCACAGCATCAAAAGCTGGAGGGAAACCTAGCCAATCCCTGTTTCAATTAAGTTCAAGTTCCTCTATTTCAAAAATATGGAATTCATGCTACTTTTCCTATAGTGTTAGAAAATCCATGGCAAATCAAATTTCACCCTTGCTAAGAAAGCTTGACTGCAAAAGCAGAACCAAAGTCTGACTGCAAAATGTCAGCACTGAATTCCTCTTCCAGCCTTATCTTTATAATGAGCAGACCCAAGGCATGGAAGGTGGCACAATGAAATTAAGGAAAATCAAAACTCCTGGTCCTTTTTGGGGAAAAATTATTCCCTACTTTCTAATTCAGTAAAAATGTCTTTCCAGCTTTTATGCAAAACCCTTTTGGTTATTGTTTTTGCAAAGAAGGATCAATCATTTGAAGGACTTGGAGAAAGTCCAGCAAAGATAAGGCTGAAAAATCTCTCTCCAGTTTAGAGAAAATGGTTTTCTTTTGTGTATTTATGATTTTCAAGTGACAGAGTTTGTTGTTTTTTTGTTTGTTTTTTTTTTATTCTGATATTGCTACATAGAAATAGCAATGAGAAGAGCTAATTGTTATTAACTATTATTTGTTCAGCACACTGCAGCATTTAATGAATTTTCATGCAAATAGAAGTCTCTCTGTTCTTTTCTCTGACTTTGTTGAGGAAAAAGAGATGCCTTACTGACCTCCTACTGTGCTCCAGCCTGAACTGGTGTTTTTGGTGGCTGCTCTCAAGAGATATCCTTCTACCTGTAGGCAGCCCTGGAACTTCTGTTCGCAAGTTCACTATTGATGCACAATATCAAGGATTCCACCTCAGTTATGGTTTTCTACTGTGGCATTCCAATAGGATGGCCTCTGGCTCCTAACCTGACACAGGGATGCTGGTTAGTTATATACCATCCATAAATATGGAATCATCTGCTCTTGTGAGAAGCAGATTTAATGATAAATGTCTTTTTAAAGTACAAGATATAAGGTCTCATAGACTCTAGACAAAGAGGAACACCATGGGCTGGCTTGTTCATAAACCACCATAAATTTGCCAAAACCATTCAAGTATGGCTCTGATGATGCCTGAACTTCCAAAGTTACTTTATAAAATCATCAGCACTTTGTGGCACAACTGCTGTAAAACATAATTACTGGAAATTTTTTTCCAATGACAACATGTCAAAATTATGTCAGAAAATGCATCAAGGCTAGAACTTGAGCTGATGTGCATCAGCTTAGACAAGGCCATTGATTTTTAAGCAGCTGCAGAGATTCCTATCAATTTAGAATCCTCCTTTCCTATATCTAAGCTGTGGTGATGAATATGTAAGAGATTTCCATGATGTCTCTGGCTAGCAGGTACAGTGTGAAATGCTCTTCAGCCAGGAGAAGAAGATATGAAATTGCATAGGTGCAGTTGCCAGATGGGAGTATAGAATAATATGTTAGTACTGGTAAAGCTCTCTGCAGTAGCTGACCTTATAAACCAGCTGAGATCCTATTCCTCTGCCCAGTTACAGATGTAGAGATTCAGTAGCAGCTCAGGTATCTCCTAAATTTCTAATACCGATCAAAAAGAGAAAATACCATTTTGACTATCTTATATGATCTGAAGATTAATGTGTGATCCCAGAGATCTCCAGAGGAAAGGTGTGTGAATACATACTCATCTCGTGACCTACCTCTGAGTTAATAACCACAGTTAAAAAAGGTAAGCCCAAAGCATTGACCTCTATTTACACTGCACTTCTGGATGTGCTTGAATCCCACTGCTGTCGCTTCAGAATTGGAATCTCTGTGAACTTTCAGCTGGCTGCACTAACAGATAGGCTGTTTATATTAGTTCTCTGGCATAATGAAGTGTATCTTCAGCTCTGTAAAATATCAGGTCAACTTGATTAACTGGTGCAGTCACTGCTGCGTTATTTTTAGAACAATTCCCAAAAGTTACAATCTGCAAAAGTCTTAATACTACTTTTCTTCTGTTAAGTATATTATTGAGTAAAATTATGCATCCTACCATAGCAGCCAGTGACCTCAAATTGGATGGTTTCCTGTGAAGATCTGTACATTACGTACCCAGAGACCAACCCTATCCCACAGAACTTAAACCACATAAATCAGGAAAGCCATCAAATAAAGATATTTAGCACTATTTGCTGATATGAAACCAAGGCAAACAGAAATGAGACAGTTGGGAAGGTAACAGAGCTTTTTGCAGGAACAGCAAGAGTTGAAACAGCAACTTGTGGGGGCACATCTGTGGTGTGTAACTCAGCGCAGAGCACAGGCACCTTCAGCTCCAAAGGAACAGATGCAGGAGCGCTTCTGAAGCCAGGTGGGCACCCCAGTCACACCGGGGTGCCCAGCTCGGGCACTCCAGGGGGGTGATGCTCCTCTGTTCATACCCCAAGGCAAGAAGCGTGGCTCAGACAGCTGCCCCAGTCAGAGCTGGCTTCCCGAGCTGCATCCCGACAGGAGCAGGGCTCTGCTTGGGGCACCAACGACTTTCCTTACTCAGCTTCCTTATGCTTTCCCTGAGACAATGGGAGTTTTACCAGTTTCTTTTATTTCTGAATTTAAGACTTGTTTCACATAGAACAGTGGGTAGAACAAAACACTGTTAAGAGAAAACCCACTGCTGGAACTGGCAAGCTATATAGATCTGATCCCAGCCACAAAAGAGTACACCACAATACACAAATAAATCATTAGATATTGCTATTAATTTCTCTGTTTTGTTTTTTGCAGCACTAAATACATTAAGCAATTTTTGATAAATTTTCCAATTATATTTGTTCAGAAGCATTGGCAAAACAATCTGTGCTATTAATGAGATGTTTAGTGCAAATTAATCATTAAACTGGACGGTCTATGCCCTGAAAAGTGATTTGTTTTGCAGGGTGTTTTTACTAGCACAGTCTTTGGAAATTATCATGTTTCTTGAAAGATCTTCATCATTCCTTTGATTTTAATTTGTTAGAAAGGTAGTAATCTAAAAATTGCTCAATGGGGCTGTAGTCTGCCAACCTGTGCTTGCACATCCCAAGAATACACAGAGAAAGGATCCATAATGTCATAAAAATGTCACAAAGTTCCATTGAACTCTGGGGTGCCCTATGATACTGAGGAAGGAAGTGGGAGAGACACTGGAGACAGACACGGTATTGTGAGTGAAGGGAACTCTGAGGTCACTGGAAGTCTACTGGAAATGAGCTCTTCCTGAAAAGCTCCCAGGTTACCCAGGGAGTCACCCAGATTTCTCTCCTATATTCAGCATAATATGGGTGGGGTAAAGAGGGCTTTTAACCTCAGTTAAATTCGCTGCAATAAAGAAGTCCAGCACAGCAAGGAATGCATTGGAAGAGCAGCGATTGTGAGTCCACTCTGCAGAGAGTTTACACCTGCACAAGCTCTGGCCAGCAGTACCCATGGGTGAAGGTTGGGGTTTTATTAAACAGCACAAACACACACTATTGCTGCATCCAGTACTGCACGTATGGCAGCGTCTCCAGGAAGAGCAGTTCTTGCCTAACAGAAATGCAGTCAATCTAAATATACAAACTGCAAGGCAGTTATGAAATCAGAAGCAGCCACCAGATACTCTTAGCAACACTGCATTGTCTGGAGCTAATTGCTACATCCCACAATTATGTTGTTTACCTAGACATTTGCCTATTTCTTGCAATGACTATTCATACGATTGCCTTATTTTTAATTCAGCATGGCTACACTGTGCACAAACACTCTGTACAAGCATTCCTTTAGGATTTGACCCTTTCTTGGCTTTAGTTCATGCCTCTTGTCCTTGTGTTTGACATAAATTCAAATCATCTTGTAGCATCTCTCCTTTCAAATCTCCTTGGAGTTCTATATACTTCTCAAAGGTCATCACTTTCTCTCCATTCTTGCATTTTAGCCTAAAGTTTGAGATTGGCTCTGGGTTTTGTTGTTTTGGTGGTGGTTGTTTTTATTGTTGGTGGTGGTGATTTTACATTTTCTTTTTTATTTATTCTTTTTCTAATGTAGAGAAGCATGATAAGGAAAAAGTCCCTAATATTTAGTAACATTATGACTGCCATCCACTTTGTGTATTTTCCTAGTAGCCTTCAGCAAACTGACCTATAATTACTGCCTTTTACATGCTTCCTCTTAAGTTGCTTGTACTGTCAAATGTCCTACTCAGCAAATACAGATATAATGACTTGAGTTCCTTTAAAAAGAAAACTGTGATTCCTTTCTAACAGCTATTGTGTTCACTGTGACAGTGTGTTTATACTGGCCTTGTATTTAAGACAAAGCCCTGATAGAGATGGTGGATCTCAGCTGAGATAAAACCCTTCAGGAAGCTGAAATCACCTTATCTCATCAGTCAGCTTGAGCAGTACAGGGCAGATTTGCCCTCAGCAGCGAGTGTAACAGACCTTTGGTTATTCTTGTCATGGGCCTCTCACTGTGGGATCTCGTGAGCTGTCTTCTCCCCCTCCTATGTTTAAAGACCTAATTGTATTTATTAAACATAAGCTGCCACACAAAAGCTTTTCACTGGAATCCCCTGCAAGCTTTGTCTTTTGTTTTGTGTAGTTTGGAGGAAAGGAAGCTGAAGGGTGACCTCACTGCTCTCTGCACCTTTCTGAGGAGCAGAAGGGAGAAAGAGGTGCTGAGCTCTTCTCCCTGGTGTGGCAGGCCACAAAGGAATGGCTCAAAGCTGATCAGGGGAGGTTTAGACTGGACATTAGGAAACATTACCAAGAGGGTGCTCAAACACATCAAGAGGCTTCCTGGGGAGGCTATCCATTCCCCAAGCCCATCAGTGTTCAAGAGGCATTTGGACAATGCACTAAATATACACTTTAACTTTGGGTCAGCCACAGAGTGGTCAGGTAGTTGGACTAAATGATCACTCTAGGTCACTTGAATTATTTTATATATGATCCTGTATTAACATATTTTTAGTAGTCAGACCGTGAAAAGGCCTCTAGCTCTGCTTCTGTACAAGTAAATTTCTCTGCAGATACAACATCTAGTATTTAGGTGGCTACATTTGCATATGTTGATTTTATATTAAGAGGCTAGAGTATTTTCATGTGACCATACATTTTACAAAAACCCCCCTCTAAATTGTCAGAATCATATAATTTTGTAAAGTGCACTGTAAATTCAAGGCTATGCTGCAAAAATATGCACTTGTTAAAATTACATGAGCCTTTAATATAAATTTATGTCTGAATTCAAAGAAGAATGAAGGTATGGTTGCAATCCTTACAATGAAACAAGAATGAATGTGGGAGGGGATAGACAGTGTAGATATTTTCTTTGGTCAGCACATTGTGTATATTTTATTATAGAAGAATGTTGACCCAAACTGTGACTTTTCAAGACACTAAAAGCTTTGACAGGGCTATGCTGACTTATTAACTCTGCTTTGCACAGATACAAAGGACAGAAAGATCTTCATTGTGGGACACAATGGGTAACTTCAACTCCTTCAACACGTGGCTGCAATTATCATTTTGTAAATATTTTTATTGAGTTTAGAGCCACAAAATTTTGTAGCTTTTTTTTTGGACGAAAGTAATAGCTCTGGGAATGACAGTCTCATCTCCAAATTATGTGTGTAGCATAAAAAAACCAAAAACAAACAAACAAACAAACAAAAAACCCCAAACAAACAAAAAAAAAACCACTCTAGAAAATCTTAATGTGAACAGCCTAAGCCAACCTCCTGTAAAACTTGTGAAAGTCATACCAGCACTTCAGTACTGAGTTTAGTGCCCCTCCCCAACCCTCAGCTTATCAAAACAAGAACTGGACCAGACTCTGTTGTCCTCTAGTGATTACCAGAACAGGCAACGACTTTCAGAGCCATTAATAGACAGGCATGTGAAAAACAATACGTCAGGAAGTCAGAAGGATGGCCATGGATCTTCTCCAGCTCTCCTTTCTCCCCCTTTCCAAATGTTTCAAGCAAGTTAGAAATGAATAAGCAGCAGGTGTTTAGGTTTCATAGAGTCATAGATTACCTCCAGGTGTTCCATCTTTGGTGTTATTTAGGCTGTAGCAGAATTTCCCCACTGATCATCTTTATATTCCTCTATCAGTCCATGAGGATCTTGGCGGATGCTATAAGATTGCAATTCTCTAGAGCAGGATAAATGTATTGGGAAAAATTCCACCAGAATGGCTGACAACCAGTCTTTGGAGGACTCATGACTGTGCACAACAGAATATAGAGCAGCTTGTGATAAGAATGAAGACAATTTTATGCCATCTGTAAAATCCTCAGGACAGAAAAGCCCTTAGCAATGGAGCTCTGATCTTCACAGGGGTCTCTGGACAGTGTTTTCACAATGATCATTAATCAATAGTGATGCTAATCCTAGCCACAGGGAAAGGAAAAGGGGCAGAGGAGAATCAATTCTTCACTCAGTGAAGAGTCTGGTTGAGACTGCAACACTGATAGTGTCTTCTCTGATTAGCATAAGGTCACATTGTCTCTTATGGCATCCACCTCCATGAAAATATTACAATGGGATTTTATTGTCTTCCCTTTCTAGCAGAGAGAGCCCGTGATAAATGGTGTATGGGATTCTCAGCGTGTTATATACCAGTTCCTGAAGGAACAATATTTTGCATTCTGCATTTGCTCAGGAAATATTTCCCTGATCTTTCTTTTCTGTGCTGCTCCTCCGTTGGAGGAGCAGATTGCTGTGTCATCCCCACTGCACAGGCCTTTTGGAGCCATACTGGTCCTCACCAGGAGCATATGGGAGCATTTTTCAGATGTCACAAAGCCTCGTGGTCTTAAGGATTGATATTAAACACCTTTTACCATATGGAGGCACATGAGAGAGAGTCCTTGCAGGTTTTGGCTACGTCCTGCATGATTTGCTGGAGTCGGTGGTGCTGTAAGCATCTTTAGTGACTGCAGATAATAGATATTCATGTGGTTAAAACCAATATCTCTCTCCACAAACCTAGCCTAATTAGGTTTGCTGCAATTTTCTATGATAATTTAGTTCTGCCTTTGCCTTTTGGCTGGCAGATTGTCCCTGGAAACCTCTTACAGAAATTCCCATTGACTGCAATGATTCTCAGTTAGGGCAAAACTGATCACTGCTGCATTCCCTGCTGTTGAACTCAATCAACAAGCCATACATAACTCTCAAAAATAAAAAAAAAATATCAGTAAGGTCAGAAAATCTGAACACTGGCTGTTTGACACCAGAAAGATAATGATAATGTAACTAGTTCTGCCAGGACTTGCATCAGAGCATAACAGATGAATCTGTCTCCATCCACTGAGTCACCTTGCCAAGTTTTTTTCAATTAAATTCGTCTTATAAATCAGCAGTGAAAGATTACTTTTCAGCTAGAAGGTATTCAGTCAAACAGCAATATACCATCAGCAGCCATGAGGCAAAAATATAAGAAAAACGAGAAAACTAACATTTTTTTCTTACTGCTCACCAGATATGAAACTTCTACTCTCTAAGTCCCAAGACTAAGTTTCATTTTAGTAATGGCTCCTCCTCCCTGCCCTTGCAACTTCATGATGATCACTGCTCTACAGAGGGATGAAATACATGTCTCTCCAAGTTTAATTTAGATGTCTTTGTGAAATGACATGATCTCTCCTCTCTGTTTTTTCAATTGGTGTTGAAAACCTTATAAAGAACCCTATTCCCCCTCAGTCAACAGGGCTGAGTTTTGATTCAGCCAGCTTCCTTTCCAGTTATAAGGATTGCTGTTGTTGCACTGCTCTTCCTTACATGTAATTCTTTCACATTTAGCTGAACTCCTGGAGGATTTAACCTGGGTGAAATTCCCTGTGACACTGCCAGGTTGCTCATGTGTAATGTACAGCCCTACGCTCACGGTTTTGCTGCTGTTCAGCTCTGGGTTCTAGCTTGGTCAAGATTTTTGCCCGTGCTTAATGTACAGCCTGTACCATAAAACAAATAAGCATCTATGGTTATATTATTTGGGACAGCTGAAATAATGATATAGAAAACTCCAATCTTCTTGGAGGGCATATAGCAAAAACTGATTAAAAGGCACATTGTTTTTATACAGCATTTTGGTACAATTGAATATGATTGGCCATTTAGGCTGACATCTCTTTTGGAAACATCTTTGCAAGTAAACAAGTTGGAAAAACAGCAGGTGCAAAAGATTAGAATAGTTTGGAATATCTTTTTGCAGCTCCCCCAGAGCAGATGCCTGGGAAAGTCTATCTGACTTGCTTTCTCACAAGCTGCCTGGTGCCTACGAAATTCTCCTTGACCGCTGTCAGCTCCCACAAGCAGCAGTACTGCCATTCCCAGTTTCCAATTGGGTTTGTACTCGCCTTCCCCTGCAGTTTCCCAGTGCGTTGTGCACAGCTCCTCCCCTCTGAGGGTCCTTGGGCTGTCCTGCAGTGCAGGTGGCCAGACGGGGCTACTCAGTGCCACCCGCAGTGTCTGACCCTGCCAGCCGCCTTTGGGGGAACTGCCACTGGCACGACCCTCTGCCACTGGCACGTTCCTCTGCCACGGGCACGTCCCTCTGCCACGGGCATGTCCCTCTGCCACTCTGCTGCTGGTTTGCGGGACCTGGATAAAAACCCAACAGCCTTTGGCTCTTCCTCCAGCATTGGTCAAAACTGATCAGCAAATTCAGAACTTATCAGGCATACATGAGCGCCTTGCACACAAAAATCTCATTCCCCTCCAGAGTAGGCAGAGCCCCAAGCCAGATCTTGTTCTAACAATTTATGCACAGTCTTGCTGTTTGGCTGCTGCAGCTCACATTAACCTGCCTCCCCTGCTTGTGCTGCATCAACGTGCATTTACCTCAGCTCACTGAATACCACCAATCCCACGTAGTGTGCAGGAAGAGGTTATGCAGCCCATCTTATTAAAGCAGAGTTCTTTGGCACAGAGAAAGTGACACCTCTCTTTTCAAGTGAATGCATATTTTTGGTACCAAAACAATGACAGAAGAAAAAGGATTACTTTCTATAATCACAAATTTGTGCTGCCTTAGCTTACATTTGAAGAAAATAATGAGACATGTCACAGATCAGTAAATCCTCTGAATAGGGAGAGCCAAATACAACTTAGAGACCAGCAAATGCCCAATAATGGTATGGAAAATGCGGCTATTGAAGAGACATTGTATATTGTATTTGAGCATCTTAAGCTGCATAATGTCAAAGAGAAAAAAGGTGTGCTAATTATTTTTTCACTCAGCCTACCCAAGTTCTATATAACATGCTAATAACAATTGCCAGGACCATGGACTAAATTGCACACATTTTCTTCATTTAGCTGTTACCTGATGAATAGGAGTATTATGGGGATTATTCCTCTTAATGACAAAGCTAATCTCCAATGTAACAGTTGATGATGATAAATGCTTCTGCTATTCAAGGTAAAAACGAATTTTTCTATGTGCTCAACTTCAAAGGATTTTATTTGACTAAAAGAAAGAGAAAGCAACATAAAGGAGGAGACAGGAGCATGAACTCGGGATTGAAAAGGAGGATAAACTCTGATTATTTCAATGTTTTGTACAATCCAAAGTTGTTAGAAAAACATAAAGCGTTTCTTATATTAAACGATTGACTTGAGAGGAAAATGAAAACGCTCACATGTTTCCTAATGTGCAGATGGACAAGTGCAAAGCTTTCAGTAATGATAGCTCATGGAAATAAAACAAAAATACCACAAATCCAGATGTCAAGCCAAGCCTGCTGAATTGCCATTGTTAGGCGCCTATAATACTACAGGATTTATTTTTCATTTGAAGAAATACTGTTTTGTGTCCACAGCCAGAAGTGTTCAGAGGGAGAGCATATTACACAAAGTGCTATGATTCATACCTCCTCCCGCCCCAGCCTCGCTCCTCTCTGTGGATAATGTCCCTGAAAAATGATTTATCTTCAGCCAGGAACAGCGGTGCCACAAGCAGTGTCTCAGGAACTTTCTGCCTGAGGAGCGCATGCAAGGCAGCACAATAACACAAATCTGCACAGGTACCTGTTTGAGGACGTCACCACTTAAAGATACAGAAAATGTTAACGCAGGGAGAAGAAATACAACAAATAAATAAATAAATAAATAAATTAGGTACCTGTTTCCTTTCTGCTCCCTGACATGTAATAAATCCTCCTTAGATTCCTTTGACCCTCAAGCTCTGACACCTTGGAAAAAGGAAGGGGAGGGTAGAGAGAAGGAAAAAAACCCAACAAAATAAAAAACCAGAAATGCGCTCGCTAAATAGGTTTTTATAAAATATTGCAGCTCTCAGTCTTAAAACGTCTAAAATGAAAATCTGCTGCAAGGACATAATAAAACTAAAGTTGATAATGTGCTTCCCTAGGAAGAAGGAGCACATGCTGCTCCCCAGTACCCAGAAGGCAGTACTCCACTGAGAATAAAAACAACTGACACAGTAAGATGCATCCCCAGATTTGATTTTGAGATATCAGAAAACTTCCAAAATAGACCTGGTTTAGGATGAAATTAGTGCACGGAAAGTGCCTCTCTTGAACCAGAGCCCTGTTATATCATTTACCTTCTCACCCAGGAGGACTTGTGTCTGATCCCAGCCCTGCAGTGCCCCGTTCAGTCACGTAATTAACAGAGCACAGCAATCAATCCTGTCTCACTACAGGTGACACTCAATGAGCATCGGGAAACAAGGCCCTGATACATGGATATAAATCCATTTTCCAGGTAACTGTCTTTCCTTGGATACAGTAATCTAACAACCTCAATGACCCAGTAAAATTCTATATAAGATACCAGAATTTTGAAATTGATGGGAATGTACTTTTATGGAATAAAATCCACAAAACCTGTGATTAAATTCAAGAGCAATGCACACACATAAACACGCATATTCCAGCATTAAGAAGACAGTATGGGACTCATTTATTAATTGAATATTTCTCACGAAAATTGAAATCAATTATCAGGTACTGTGACCAAGTTTCAGGGTAACATAATATTGTGATTAATTAGCCAAAGATCCTTCAGCATTATCATGCCCTATTTTGCTTTTCCCATACTCACATTCATTAATAACCAATGACCTCATATCTAATATTCCAGTTAACATGCAGGGATCACTACAGAGAAACAACCTCACATGAAATTTCAGCCCCTTCTTACTTAGGCAGGGGGGAATATTTGAAACAAAAAAAATATGAAAAGTTCCTAGGATCCGTCTTTGCTGTCACTTGCACCAAGAGCTGTGACTGTCAGAGGTCTTTTTACAAGAAGGCATAAATCTGGGGTGGGAAATATGAGTATTGCTCCTATTTTACCACCTTCCCCCAGAGGTTCTTCCTGAATTATTAGGAACAACAAGGATTTGAGCTTTGCTCTGCTTACATACAGTATTTTTGTTTTCAAATAGAAGACATAACTAAAAGTGTAGAAAATACCAATAAAGTGAAACCAACCAGGAACCCTTTTCAAGACATTTTAAAACAAGCAGCAAAATCAAAAATGGCAAACATGCTCATCACAACATGCTTACACTTCAGTACAAGACAGTATTCCTTGCACAGCACTTTTTGGTGGTTTATGAGAATTTTCTACAATCTGAAGTTCTCTAAAGTTAAATTGCACTTCAAAGTTTCATTTACACACAGTAAAAATGATATAGTTAAGTTTTCAACAGGGAATGAATTATTCATTAAAGAAGATAATGGTGTTAAACTTGTCCAAGGAGCTATAACATTAGCATAAAGAATGCCTTATGTCACATTAATTTTAAAACCAGAAAACATACAACACAAAAGATATTGAACCATGGATTTGTTTTTAGATTACATTAAACAAAAAGCAATTATTCTTACAGCAACCTTTTCCTAGCATTTTAATCATACTGGTAGGTATTTTACAAGCCATTTGTTCTTAATTATTAATTGCATCAGGGTAGGTTGGGTAGAACATGCCTCTATTCTGATTTTATTATCTTTGCTTTTATGCAAAGATGCAAAACAGAAGTGCTTAAAAAGGAAAAAAACTCCTTTTTTGTTTACATCTCAGAGATATAGAAAGAATGTGTATAAGAATATACAAACCCTCTTTTTTTAAAAAA
The DNA here is from genome assembly GCF_021018805.1 of Prinia subflava. Classification (NCBI taxonomy): domain Eukaryota; kingdom Metazoa; phylum Chordata; class Aves; order Passeriformes; family Cisticolidae; genus Prinia; species Prinia subflava. Next base: position 11,071,966 of record NC_086261.1, read on the forward strand.
TACTACCATGTATGGAAAAAAAAAGTCCACCTACACAAAAAAAAATCCTCACCTACACAAAAAAATTCTCCCTCCCCAAAAAAGCAAGCAATTACTTTCTCAAAAAATAGTCAGCTACAATAAAACAAATGAACTAGACTCCCCCAAGCCCTTCCACATCTATATCTATATATTTATCAGTAAGGAATAACTCTGAGGAATTTAATCAGTATCTGTAAAACAGATCCTCTTCAATTCAATTGCCAGCTGATTTTATTTACTGACAGAACAGTCCAATTCCTTAGCTCCTTCTTGACATAATTTCTGTAAAATAGAATCACTGCTACTTCCTAGTGATTTTTTAGTTTGTTAAAACTAGTTATCCTAAATGCTTTGGGTAAATAAACTTCAGGAATAAAATAATTATTTTCTCCTATACCATCTGTCTTCTCAACTTGCTCACTCCTGCTATTGTGCAAAGTAGCTGCTTCATCAGTTTGCTAATAGAGTTTAATGAATAGTTCTTGCCCTATTTTGGAAGCAAAACTAGTTTTACAGGCCTTTTGCCTGCTTCTTATAATTTTTTTTTACAACATATTAGGATCAAACCAAAGACATGTTTTCCAGTCAGGTAAAGAAACTCTACAAATGGAAAGACGGGGCAATGGCTGTAGCAGTCAGACAATTATGATGGATCTTCCATAAATTTAAAAAATTATTTATTATTTTTTACTTATTTATTTTACTTGCATTATGTTCTACTTAGACTTTGCCTTTACCAATCAATCTACCCAGAATTAGGAAAAACTCAGATGATTCAGATTTTGCAAAGCTGGTGACACAAATTCAAGATACCTCTGTAAAATACTGACTTTCTACTAAGGAGTGAGGGATGTGGATAGCATCCTAAGGGCAGGTTTTCATTATTCCAGTGCTGGGTTCACTCTTTCAGACTGACAGGAGTGAATGTTTGCTCCCAAACCTTCTCAGGGAAGGTCTAGCAGCACTTGCCCCTGTCGCAGCACGAGGTGACTGGACAAGCCGAGCTCCCTTCTAGCCCGAGTTCCTAAAGGTTGCCCCACCCTGTAAATCCTTCACAGGGGGTTGAAGGCTGTTCCTTCATTCCCAGTCTCTGAGTGGGATGTTTATGTAGCTGTTCCCTTGAGTTATTTCATAAGCCACAGAGTACAGGACAATAAAAGCCAGCACCTTCCAGGTATGAGGAAAAACTGGTGTCATGGAAGAGCAACTTTTGAACTCACTGTGCAAAACCCAGGGCCCGTGGAAGTGACACTGTGAATGAAACCAGGATCAAGAGAGTTGTATTGCATCATTCTGTTCACTGGAACTTGTGGGCAAAGTTCATTCCTTACCACAAATCATTCTGTAACACATTTATTTTAAGCATATTCCAGATCCTGCAGCTTGAAGAGCAACCTCCAAAACATGAGATACGTCTAAACTCACTCATCTTTCTTCTACGTAGCCTGCTTGAAATGATAGCCCTGGGAGGCAGAAAACTGTTTTTCTAAATATTTGTTAACTGGAACCCTGAGGTCTCCCATCCCCACACTGTTAACTGTTTCAGTGCTGATGGTGTGAAGAATGCCTGTGGCCTGTGAGCTTGCTTACAGTCTCATGACAATTCAGCATTCCCTCAGATACCATCCTTCCCTATCACTGATCTCTCCTCACCAGCTTTTGTAACAGAAGAATTGTTTGCAAATGCTCAAAACATCAGCATCAAAGATGGGGACGGATAAAACCAGTTCTATTTCGCAGCTCACAAAAGAGCCCAGCAGTCACTGTGCCAAGTGCAGTAAACTCTTGCTCATTTAATTCAGAACTTTGTGCATTTACAAAAATCTGCTGCACAATGTCAAAGACTGCATCAAACAATGGAGTGTGTCTACCTGTATCTTGGGCAGGACAGACCTCCTCCACAATAATTGACAAATGGATCCAGATGAACTCCGGGTGTCCCGCCCAGCCCTCAGCCACAATTCCTCCTCAGTAATTCCTGCTCACAGACATCCTCAATCTGGCAGTGCCTTTCAGCAGCATTAAAGGCCTTATGTGAATCCCAGTTCCACAGAGATGTTCATGGATCTGAACTGGCTTTAGATCAGGCACTAAATATACAGATTTGGGACTGTGGTAGGATATAAAATGCTGTTTAATGCAGAATGAAAGTCACAAATAACATACCATGATGGTAGAATTTAATATTTCTTTTCATGCTTTTATTATTTTCATGCTTTTATTAAAATTTTCTTTCAAGGTAACGTCTTTTCATGGAAGTTACCTTGAAAGGAAATAATAATAAAAGCATCCAATGTCTGAATAAGGCATATAGCAATCCGACAGAGTAATATAGATGCTGGTTGAAATAATGAAGAGATAGAAATCATAATAGATAAAACTTATGTGTCTAGATACCTGCTACAACCATCTGGTTTTCAGAGGCAGAGGCTCTGATAATTCACTACTTCAGTGACTGCAGGTCTAGTATACAAAACAATGGTTTTTTAGATACAGCTGCTGTATCTGATGTACAGCGATGCCAAGGAAGAGTCCCTCAGTCATGGAACAACTGCACAGAGTCATGACCTGAAATTTATCTCAGTTTAAAGAACAATCATACTCAAGGGGATGCAGGATCATAAACAGAGTAATGGAGACCCTGACTCAAGTTTGGGTGCCTGAATTTCTGAAACCAGGGAAACTTTGGGCATAAATAGCAGTGGGTACAACTTGTTACATGTAGATGACCAAAGCACATCCATAAAACTATGATATTTAGGATACTGAATCCCAAAGGCAAATGAAGCAGGAGACAGGCTGTGTAGAAGCTCACAACACAGAGTGTGGGAGGCAATAGGTGAAAGCTGGAGAGATTTAAAGGCTGAGGTTAGATGAAAATCTTTTAAATACTTTTAGGTCAGATTTACTTTAAATCACCTAAATCTCTCTAGGCTGGAAACCTGGCTTCTCAGTAAAAATTCTTAACTACAACAGAACCCAGAATATCAAGAAAATATCCTGTCTCATAGTCCATGGAGCAGGAACAAAAAAATGGAAAGGAAGAAAAAAATCACAAGAAATGATACAAATACATATGAAGATGGCATCTCTCTCTCTCTCCGCTTACTTCCATATGTGTGGATATATTTTTTTTCTATCCCTCACAATATTCAGTAGCTTCCAATTTAATTTTCTACTCCCAGAAGCCAATTATCCATGAACAGGTAAAAGGGAAGTAGAGACAAAGGGGGTGGGGCAGTTTAATTATCACACAGGCAAGCAGAGTTTTACTTTGGTACTCTGGCCTCTCCCAGAGAGACAATGCTCTGCTTTCAGACCCTATTAAAAATGCATTTATTTCATATTCTCTCATAATACTCTCCATAAGGAAAGGAATGAATCACGGTGCGTATTTTGTGAATGATTTATAAAGTGGTACTAGAGATTTATGATCTGAATCACAGGTTCCTGTGGAAGTGCCGCACTGTGTTTGTTATAGAGAACTTGAAATGGTTAAAAGTTTTTTTGTTCCTTCATATTTGACACTGAGGAACAGCCTTTTTTCTTCTCCCAGGTACCTCCACACTCCAACACTGTGAGCACCAAAACCTTTCTCTCTGCAGCCCTGGGGAGAAAGGACATTTCCAGTTCTGGAACAACTGTTGAGTGAGAACATCCCAAGGCTTCTTGAAAGGTATAAACCATGATTTAAGCAGCAAGAACTATGTAAAAAAAACCCCAAATCACAGCACTTTACTGTCTGGGATTCTCCAGCCCCAAAGATAGCTAAATTATTTGGGTTCTAGCCAAGTCATCCTGATGAAGTTGAAAAAGCAGCAAGAAAGAATGGGGATAGCTTATGATCGGAGAAACATTTGTTTTCCTGAAAAAGCATCAACAAGAAAAACAGCTTAGAAAGGGTTTTCTGGGGGCAAAGGGTTTTCAGGGGTATCTTGGGCTCACCTTGCTGAAATCTGCTCAGATCCAAATCCCAACCTCCCCCAAAAAATCCCAAAGAAAAAATCCACACAACTCACCCCCCCAAAAAAAACCCACAAAAAAAGCCCCACAACAAAACAAAAACAACAACAAAAACCCCCCAAAAACCCCACACCACAAATAAAAAAAAAAAAAAACCAAAAAAAGAGAAGGCTCATACCCCCTGAAAGAAATCACCCACACCAAAAAAGCTTAAGCTTTGTGAACTCGATGGTGAACATCTGCCTTTGTGCACTTACATACACTTTTTTTCTATACAGACCAATTTTGCAGTTCATATGTAATTTAAAATCTTTCTGCAGTGATGCTTCCATAGTCAAGCATCAGGACAGACTGTAAATCATACGATACACATAAAATATGTGAGCAAAACAAGAAACAACCTGACCACAAATCTATCAGCAATATCTGTTTCTCTGTGGTGGGTGAGAAGGTGGCAGACAGACATGCTTGGTGCTCAGCTCGGTTTGAAGCAGGGAAAAGGGATATTGAATAGTTGATCTGAGCTTGCACTTGGATGCATCCCCAGAAGCTACATCCAAAACACAAGCTCATTTCTAGTCTTTGCAAATTGCTTTGTGTTCCCAAGATACACATGCTAAACTCAGCCAATGTTTCCCTGTTAGCCATGGATTTGCTAGGAAAAAATCTACTGACTCATACTTCCTTTGTGGTGTTGTTCAAAGAAAAAAAAGAGTGCTATCCCAGAAACTCTTCCCAGATAAATGCACCAAGGATCAACTCCATATCATACAAATAACATGGCACGAAAGTTGAGACAAACTGTAAGGAACCCTCCAGTGTTTGGAGGAACTTGGTACAGTGAAATGCTTACAGATCTTCCAAATGGGTTTCAGATGTTTCTAAAGCATAAGAAATATGGGACTTTTGGTCACAAGCCACAGCCTCACAGGAGTAAGAGAAATGGACCCCTAGAACTTGCACTTAGACAACTGTACAGCTGTAACGCCAGACTCCGTGAGGCTCGTGATTTCATAGGAACTCATCCTTTTCTTGTGAGTCCGGGGAGCTGCACAAAGCTCATCCCTGGGGGCCACTGAAAACCGAGTCTGCATTTTCTCCTCCTTTATTAAAGATAAGCAAGTTTCCATGCAAAAAAAAAAAATCTTTGTTAAATGAGAGTTATAGATCAGAGAGGGAACAACCACAAAATGCTTTATTGCTACTGGGAATTACTGTGTTGATTGAATTCTACCTTCCCTAACTTCTATTTTTCATGTAAGTTTTCATCTTTGAAGGCAAGAGATGGTAGAAAGAAACAGGTGTTGACAGAAAAAAATGCACAGATATTGCTTGACTGGGGTCTAAAGTTCAGCCACTGTGCATCAGAAGTAATCAAAACCCATATGTGTACACACACATCTATCTGCCACCAATTAGGAGTGAGAGATGCAGGTGATGTGTATGATGCATGAATGAAGAATTTTTGTTTTCATTTAGTCATATAACTTAGGAAAAACTGAATATAATTCTACTACAATCATTCTTTCTGCTACATTTGCTATTCCTCTTATCTGAAATTATTTTTTTATACAGCTGCCCTCTCAAAAGTCTCTTTCAAAAACCTAAAGAAAATTGAGTTCATTTGGGCATAATTTCCTTGGCTATTTTTGTTTCTATTGCTAATGTCCCAGGCTTTCTATGCCCCTGCCCTTCAGTTCATATTGCCAGGGTGAAAATCTGTGTCCTCCTGGTGCTGCAGGAATCAGCCAGCACTAGGAGAGAAACTATTCCATTTTGCTCAGGATCAGGACAGTTGACTGTGAATGTGTTGGACAACAGTGTCTGTTCCTGAATGCCTGAAACCTCCCCACATCTCAAGTGCATTATAACATGAACGTGACATAATTATTACTCATGAAGTTTCCCAAAGATGCCCTCTCATACATCGTGCCAGACACATCACCCATCAGGGCACAACACTGTGCTGACGTGGGCACTGAAAGCTGCAGAGCTGTAATGACTGGGGCTTCACACTCCTGGACTTAATTCTGTTTCTGGTTCTACAGCTGCCTCAGAAAAGTCTACATGGTCTTAACGAGACCCTAGCAAATTAGAAAGATAAGAAAATAATAATATTCTGTAAATACACTGGGGATTGAAACTGCTAAAGAAGTAGAACTATTTTATCTAAGAAGGAAATGGTGGTAGAACAGTAGGTAGATTTGAATAGCTTGCAAACATTTAACTTAGAAATTAGAAGACAGTATCAGAGATGTGACAGCCCTGAGCAATCCAATAACAGGACTATGCAAAACCTCATTAGTTTAAAGATAACACAAATAATGGAAATTAATACAAATACAGATTTCATAACAACTGACTAGTAGGCAGAACCTGAAAATGCAGGAGATCTTTCTAGTCCCATGCTTTATATCTTACATATCTGATGACTCAATATGCTGAGACTTCTTACTTTTCATTGATCTGCACTAATTGTTTTTTATGGACACCATGACTGCATCATCTTTAGGTTATTAAGTCTTTAAGTGTAACTCCAGCCTTGACACTCATGTCTACGCCTCAGCAGTTTCACCTGAGAAGGATCTGATCATCCTAGAATGCTCTGAGGTAGAAACTGGAGCTGTTGTCTCATAAAACAATCCTAACCCATGTCTGGGTTTTAAACACCTACCAATTTCAGCCCATGATCCTTTTAGGATATACAGCAAAGACATTTATGGAATTTTCAGGTCTCTCTATTTGTTACTAGACCCCTGTCACAGGCAACTAACTTTGAATCACACCTTGCCAATTTAACAAAATGTTATTAACAGGAATTGCATATTAGGAGATGTGTAAATTACATGATTAGAGTACATTTATAGCAATGAAAACTTTCTAATACATTATGAATACATTCTAAACCAAACTAAAGTCGCCTAGAAATAAAATAGTCTTGGTAATGACAATGCTCTTGTTAATGTTAGCATTACAAACTTAGGGAAACTGTAGGACTGGAAGGGTCAAGCACTTCATTACCATATGCAGTCTTAATTTCCTTGTACTTTATAGATAGAGGTATTATCTTCATGCCAGGCCTTATTCTAACTTAACTGCTCTTTCCAACTTGGCCACTGACATGCTGAAAATCCAATCAGTTTTAATAATAATAAAGGGTCAAGTGTTTTCATGTAGAGTTTAATGGAGACTTTTAGACAATTTAACATACTGCCATGAAAAGCAGACCAGCCATCACAGCTCTGCTTTTTTATTAACCATATTTCTAACAGGGAGCCTTCTTCTGGCTGCACAGGAAAATTACACTGATGTCCCTTCTATGGCATCAGGTGATCAGGAACCTTTTGCATTTTTAAAGATCCCTGTGTGCAGAAGATTAATGAGAATTCCTGATAAATTTACTGTTTTGGCCCTTCTCTAGGTTTGTAAATATTTACACGTAAATTGATCAAACATTCCTATTAAAACTCACAGCAATGAGTAGACACTAACTATGATATTTATGTATTTGGAGCCATTTATGAACTTTGCAGTGCCACAGTCGGGGACAATCTGTCAAAATACATCTTCTGAAGTATAACGTCATTATTCTCCTGCTGATTGTTATGGATGGAGCAGTTGCCAGTCCCCAGCCAGATGAGGCATTCTGACCTTTTTTAATAACACGCTGCATCAAGAAATCAGGGCGCTGTAAGCCATGATAACATTCAGAGCTCCTAAAAACACTTCTACCTTGAAATGGGACATTATTTTATGCCTATATCAAAATACCAGGGTAAACAAGGAAAGAGGAATGCTCAGTAACATGAGGAATGCTAAGAATCCCACTGAGTGTTTGCAAAGTTACATTGTGACGCCAGCACACGAGAGAACCACTCAGAAAGGATTGCTGACACGAATTCCTGACCCTCTGAAAATCAGCCTGGCTGATGCCAAGATTTCATCTGTGCTGAGCTCTTTACTCCTTTTTGCTCATTAAACAAAAGGAATGGAATACGCCTGGACTGCTCAGTTGATTGCACATCCCTCTCCAAGCTGGGGTTATTTACACAAGCTAATGTTAGAAACTGTACAGTGGCTTTTAAAGCAGTGGTATGGAAATGCAGCCCTACTCCTTTCCCACTGAAGTACCATGGCAGAACACCTGGATTATGGAGTGTGCCTGCTCCTGTACAGGAGTGCACCTTTGGAGTAAATGAGAGACAGATTAAAATATCACCTCATCACTTTCCAGCAGTGTGACATCTGCACTGGGATGATGAATTAAACAAAAACTCAGTGGATGTACACAGTGATTTTTGACATCTGCTACCATTTCTTTTACTGTTGGTTCTGTTACTGCACTGTAATTCTTGCAGCCTCTTCACTCCCACCACCATAATCAACTGTACTATAACTTGGCTCACCTCTCAGTCACACAGAAACAACTGCAAAATCAATAAGGTGATCTCAAAATAGAGTAGAAGAAATTATATCTATTTGCTTTAGCCTCCCATCTACTAAGAACACAGGTTTTTCCAATATCATCAGCAAATCCTGATGTTTCATAAACACACTTCCTCCAACCCCATTTCTGCTCTGACAGCGGTGAAAAGGTTAAGATGAGATCATGTCAGCTTAGCTGACTACTCAAGGTTTTGCCAGTTTGGATCACAACCTTATTATTTAAATGTGGCTTTTGTATTTCATTACATACAAAGCAATTATATTTGCATTTACGATGCACCATAATTGTAAGACTATGACATTGTTCTGATGATAATGTTCATTGATCATTCATAATGCAGTTGGCTCATGCCATGAATCATGACACTCTTATCACCTTTCTCATTTTACTTGCTATTAGATGGCTTTATTTGCAGATTGATGCTTTAAACTCACACTTTTAATCTCTAGATGGTGTAAAATGCCTCTTACCATCCTTTAATGTACATCACTTAACTTTCCTGAAAGTGAGCTATTGTCAAAGTCCTCATAACAATGGCTCTTTCTTGAAATGTGTGTTTTGGCGATGTCAACTAGTACCAAAGGTAGCAATATCTTGCCCAACAATATTTATTTTCAACATGCTTGTTACAGAGTTTGATGAAACTATAAAATTTTGCATTATGGTATATTTCAATATTCTAGTACTGTTTTTTCTTTTGAATTCGGTAGAATGCTCATATTATCTACTCTTTTGGCAGGGGAGGGGTGAGGAAGAAGGTAGAAGGTTCTGAGGAATAAGTAGAAAAATGAAAATGCTATACCAAAATACTGATTGCTCTTGTGTAGGCTAGAAGAATTTCCCTTCAAATTAGACTACAGTTAAATTGCATTTTCTAGCATGCTGCAGTAATGACTGTGATTCAGATAATCCTTAGCCCCAGAATACTAAAGAGCTGAGCCAGCTTCAGATTTGTTTTTTTTTTTTTTTTTTAATTTCAATTTATTTCTTCTGTGCTTGGGTCTTTGTGCTTGAGAGTGTTTGTATGTGAACATTCAGCACAGCACACCTCAGACAAGTGGCTGCATGGCCATGTCTCTTGGTCACCTGAGATGGGCTGGAAGAACTAAACTAGCAAGGAACCCAAAATGAGCTACACAAACCACACCTGCCTTCAGGTGCCACATGCACATGGATTTCCATGCCAATGTGTCCTAAAGTAAGAGAGGAAATGGGAATTTCCTCTTAGTGAAATATCATTTTCAGGGAAAATTATTAAAAATAGTACTCCCCGCCCAACCCAAAAAACCCCAACCTGCAAATTTTAGGTTTTGCAGAAAATTTATCTTCAGTCCAAAAGTAAACTTTACCAGCTTTCCATCTAATTATTGTCTATGCTATGCATTAACAAGCATCAGTAGTTTTAAGCCCTCCATTTATCATGGACTTCAGCTGCACAATGGAAGTTTATTATAAAGAGAAAATTGCTGCAATATTTCCCAGCAAACAAAAAACAGCCTAGATTTGATGAAACAGAAGACTAAATTCCACCAGCATGATTGAAATAACATACAACAGTTATCAAATAAAGAGCAAATATGGTAAATATGTTGAAGAAATGATTACCTATGAGAGATTCCTTCAGCTCTTTTTACTTTTACTTATACAAATACCCTCACCGAGTTTGATGAGCATCTGATTTTAAATTAGGAATAAGCTGTGTATTCTTGGACACACTTTGGTTTGCCAGAAACAGCTCCCAGGTTAATGGGGTCAAGCACAGCTAGACAGATCCAGTTCTCTATTTTTATCTGCATTTTTGAAAGTCTTGGTACACTCCAGAAATTACATGTTTTCCTCATACTGTGCAAATTACTTGTAAGACTCATTTTTTAGAAAGTCTGCAATACAAAGCTTTTGAAATATTCAGAAGTGCAGTGTTTGGATTTCTGCCTTTAAATGACTGGTTGACAGAGGGGCTATACAAACCCTCACTGGCTGCAAGAAGGAAGAAAAATGACAAGAAATTAAATTCTAAAGATATACATTCATCCTACTGATTTATACAGTGTGGTTTGAATTAGAGTCTATAAAGTCCAAAATTCTTTCTCCTGGGAGTTCAATTTTGTTTGCATATGAGGGCAGCAGGGGAAGGTAGTGTGGCAGCAACAGAGCGATACAGCTCACAAACGGAAGGGCGATGCAGAGCCTCGGTGGTGGAAATCTATAAATAAGACTTTCAGATGAACTCAGGATGGGTTGCAAATCTTCCCAAAGCTCTCTATTAGCACTCTGCAGTTGCAATTAGAGGTCTGATCTCACCTACAGAATATCTGTGGCTCTGGGCTCACTGCTGATATAAGCCAAATGCATCTGTAAAACCCACTGTTTTATAGCCTGCAAAATCCATCGGTTTTCTTTCTATCTCTATCAATTCCAGACATGCAGAGCCCACTGAGGGAGCTCTTCCAAATGTAAAGTTGTTTTCTTTAATGTCAGAATGATAGGTTAGCAGTTTAAGAGCTGCTCCTAGATTTTTGTATTCTTGTAGAATAATATTGCTTCTTTCAGAAGCAGGAATGTTCCTGGGAACAGCATGGAAGGAAGCCAACGCTTCAGGACCTGTGTGATAGCAAAGCCAGCAGAGGAAATTGGAAGGTGTCCTTCTCACAGGAAAAGGATGACACTGTGCAGTACTGTAGATACCCAAGTAGTTGGTCCCTGTGTATAAAGTTTCTCTTTAGTTATGATTTTTGATGAAAGGAGAAAGATAAGTGCTCATGAGATTTCATGTAAGTCTTATGCAGTTAAAGTTCACATTAATGTTTTGATAGTTAGCATAAAAGGTGAGTGGGCAGAAGGCTCATTTGAAACCACTTTGTAAAGTATACACATAATAAAACTGTTGGAGTCTACATAGGCCCTTAAGCCAATGCATTACTTGCCCTATACTGTATTTATTTTCTATCACACTGAGACTCTATCTGGAGTTTTACGAACTTCTAGAAGATGATGAGTCTTCTTTTACACTTCCTCAGTAGCATTATTATCTTTATAAAATTCCCAGAGAATCCTGCCTAATCCAAGTCATGAGTGTCTGACTAGTATGGCAACAGATAGAGGCAATCCTATTAATGAAGAACCTAAAATGTAAAGCTCTCAGGTAAGGTAAGGTAAGAAATTCTTTCTAAGGTGAGAAATGCAATCTGCCAAAGTTCTCATCCTGGGTTCCTGTCAGACCACACATTCCCCGATTTCCAGTGTCACTCCATAGCCACCAGACCCTGCTGTCTCCCAGGCTGTGCACACAAACAATGCCAAGACACATTTCTCATCCTGCTTGGTTCCCTTGGAACAGCCCAATCCTTTAATGGATAAACAACCCTGAGCCTGTTTGCACTGTGAGATAAATGCTCATCTCCTTTCCTAATTCAAACATCTCCAGATCAGCAATCCCAAAAAGCTTCCTTAAAAAGCAAAGCCATGAACCCAAGGTGATATTAATGCAATCACACAGAAAGACACATTATTTTTAGAGATTTGTGTTTTTTCAGCAGGAGTTCTGGGTGTAGAGTGTGGGATCACATTTAGGACAAGTCTAGAAAGGAAGAAAGGGAGATTTAGTGGCAGTAGGACCAGCTGTTCAGTAGAAAGTGTTGTATCTGTTTACATCCATTTTTCAAATAATAACAGTGGGAAAAACATTGCAGCTGAGGATTTACGTTTGCATTACAGTTGCTTTTCTCCAACCATAAGACACACTGAATTGTACCATAGAGGCTTAATTTTTCACTGTGATTTTCTATTTTGTTATTTGCAAATTGTCTATTTATAATTACTTTCAATTAACTTGGCTTTAGCCAATCAACACACCATAAACTGAACTTAAATAGTTATGAGCTGTGTCTCGTGATGAGAATTTATCTTTACATTAAGTGTTAGTTCATTAGAAAATCTGAGCTCGGGGAATTACAGGAGCTAAATACAAATTTTAAATTCATAGCAAGATAGTTCCATTAAAAACATTTAGAGTTCTCCACAGCAATTATCAGTTTAACTGTGAGGCCACTGATTATAACTGCTCAGTGTGGGTTCCATTTGAGTCCCTGGTACATTTTTCACACACACACACACAAAAGACAACAAAGGATATGGTGAAAAATGTTCCTACAGAGTTGGTCATAGCACAGACACGTGGCTTAGCATCAGCTGCATTCCTTGGTGGGCTTCAGAAAATGGTCATCTTCCAAACATATTTCCCCAAAACTCTTAAAAACATACTCAAATGTATGCCAAAATATTAATCTCTCATCTGTGAGTTTGTATAAACTTCTGAGATTTTAATCTGACTCCCAGGAAATCTGAAATTTTTCATGCCTTGAGTCAAGCCAATGACCAGAATGGTAAGTATTTTAAAATGTTGACCTTCTCTTATCTCAGAGAACAGGGGAGATAAGGGAACCACCTTTCAAATATGATAAATTGAGTACAACAGGATACTGGCTTCCCTGTGAGGAGGCAGATATTAAAATGAAACAGTTTTAGGATTTTAGAAAGGAACACTATTTTAAGATACTGGATTATGAGTCTTTAACTAGGAAAATGTAAAACACTTATAAATATCTAACAGCCTACACTGCTGGGGCTGTGGAAGGAGAGGGAGATTTATTCACATCAGATAGGAGTGTCTGGAACCACAGCACAGCCAGTGCAGCAGCCTCCAACAAGTGGTCACCTCTTGAGGGGGTGGCTTTCAAGTCACTTCTCTATCCATTTTGGATTCACTATTCATAAGGTTGCCTTTGGGGAACCTGGATCCTTCACATCTCATTGACTATTTGCAGCATCATTCTCCATTCTCATTTGCCCAGAAATCAAAGTAGAAAATACTCCCCCTTGGTACCACAAGAGCTACGCATATAGTGATAATGAAAAATTAACACACTCAATGAAAAGCACACCAGGGTACAAAAATCTCTTCCAACAAATTAAAAATACATCCCTTTTATCAATAATATACCATTTATCTGCTCTGGAGCCTGAAGAACAGACCTCTTCTGCATTAACAGCACTCTAGGAAATGTAAAATAACTTAGTTAAGTTTTTTCCTTTTATGTCTTGTTTCTGCAGAAATCAGTGGTAATCCTCTTGTTCTCCCCTCCTGGATGTCCCTCCATTTTCCTGCATTCACCACAGGAGCTTTTTGCACAGGCAGAAGCCAGTGGTGGGTGTAGGCATATTTGTTCCATTCTTGATATTGTTGGCTTACCTAAAAGTTCTCCAAAGAGCTTTTTGTTTAGCCCCAACAGCTTAAAATACTCTACTCCTGTGAAGATACTCAAGCAGTTGAACTAAGAAATTTAACTTCAAAACTTGGATAATCATCTTAATTTCTTGGTAAATACCATGAGCCAACTTCAACAGGAGTCCATTAAATATTGTGGCAAAAGCAGGCAATTATTTTATGGATACTGCCCTCTTTAAAATGCATGCTTATATATTTGACAGAATGAACGAACATCTGTAAGAATAACAAAGGTAAATTCTTATTAAATATTCCAGTGTTAAATACATTTGTAAAAATAATGTGTCCCTCAAATAAGCCATGATTGGTAAAAATGCATTATGAATATATCAAAACCTGGAGAAAATTGACATTTACCATTTTCTAAAGTGTACAAAATTATGCCCCATTTGAAGGCCATAACAATAATTAGAGCTCATTACTTGATATAAGGGCAATATAGAACAAAAATTCCACAAATTTCCTAAGCCAGGAGCGAGTCTTCAGTTCCAGGGGATAAGAACTTGCTGAAGCCTGCCATTCCCACTGTATGTGGTGTGACAGAGAAACTTTAGAAGGAAATGGAAGCCCCAGAGCAAAAGCAGCAGCAGGTCCTGAACAAGCAGTGGCCTTACCAGTGAAAGCCACAGCACTGGGACATGCTGGAGCTCCATTAACAACGTGCCATACCCGAGTTTCCCCTTTGGAAACAGAGCATTTCTTACAGACAAGAATTACCACACCTTATTGCATCAAACAATTCATTAGAAAGGTCAGGTCTAAAGACATCAGTATTGAAAAATGAATAAACTTGCACACAATTGTGTAAGGCTTTGCCATATGGTTACCACAGAAAGCAATGGAAACTTGCTGTCAACCGAGTTGGCAATAGGATTTGTGAATGTAAATTCCAGGCAAAGCTTTCAAATTGCAGAAAATCTAACATTTTATAGACAAAACATCAGCAAAGTAATTCAGCCCCTCTACCAACTACGCAAAATCAGGAAGATGTGGACCTGAAATGCTTTTGATGTTTAAGCTGAAATCATAATTTTGTTTTTTCAAAGATTTGGAGCTACCTTGGTTATTCTAACTATACACACACTCCCGAAAAAACCCCAAGAAATCTCCAAAACAAAACATCAACCCAAATCCCCTTCAAACTACATCCTCATCATTTTCCCCAACATGTTTTCCTATCACCAATGAAGAAGAATATATTTCTGGCCATTTCAGCTGTACTTAATTTCTCTGAATAGAAAGAATTGTCTGCATGTACATAAACTGCTTTGATGGAATTGATTGGCTACCTGTGAAAATCTGCAGTATCAATCTATTGACAAAAATTTAGAAGTTTCCTTTAAAGGCCAGGGATTACTAATGCATCTTCAAGTTAGCTCACTCCTTAAGTAGATAGTGATATAAAAATTACCACTCATTACTTGAGATAAAATGAATATTTTTACTTCAGGTTGTAATGTTTAAATGCTCTAACTGGGATCCAGCTGCAGAAACAAAAGGGCTGCCACAAACGTATCATCAGATCTTTTGCATCTTCCTGGCAAAGCTTTGTGCTTGAAACAAAAGCAGTCGAAAGCATTTTCTCAAGATACTGCAAAAAACCAACTTGTTCTGCAGCACGTTCCCTCTTGTTAACACCTGCCCTTTCCCTTTGTTGCAGCTTCAACCTAAAGCAATTGAAAAATGAATGACAACTGTGCATTTTCAAAGGAAGAAATCAAGGTTGGGTGTGAGTTTCAGTGAGTTCAGTGGAGCATCTCTTGAGCCTGTAAGGATACACTGCAAATAAGATAATGTAACAATTGACTTAGATACTGATAGATGCTGTGGATAAATAAATATCTGTACATCTGTACGTACATATATGCATGCACACAAGTATAAAAGTACTGGGGGGTGTGTATACGTGTGTATGTATATACACAGATAGATGATATAGATATAGATGATATAGATATAGATATAGATATAGATATAGATATAGATATAGATATAGATATAGATATAGATATAGATATAGATATAGATATAGATATAGATGATATAGATGATACAGATAGATAGATATAGATAGAGATATAGATATAGATAGATAGATATAGATAGAGATATAGATAGACAGATGATATGCAGAGGATGAAAGAAAATGCTGTTCAATATAAAGCCACTTTTTTTGGGTAAGAATGTCCAAAAATCCTCTACCAGTGCAACACTCTGGATCTGGGAGGCCAATCTGACCATACTCAGTACATGTGTTTATAGCTTACATCTGCATTCAGTACTTTTCAGATGGGGCTTTTGAGTGCAACAAGATAATCTTGTATTCAGAAGTAGTATTAAAAGTTATTGGAATATATTAAAAATTATTTATTTACAAACATGATCAACTCTGCTACTTAGACACACATTCTGCCCCTGACTTTATATTCTCTATGGATTGACTTAATTTTATATACACAAAGAGAATCAAGAAAAAAAAAAAAAAGGTTATTTTCAATGGAGAGAATGTGCCACCATGGGGAACCTTTGGGAAGTTTCAGTAGATGAACTTGCTTCCATTTCCTGGTGCTCATCTGCTGTGAATGTGAGAAGATATTCCCCTATATTCATTCATGAACTGTTTTATGAATGACTCCACAGTATTTGTGGTGACAGCTGGAGGTGCAAAATGCTTGCCAGGAGAATTCTTCCTTTGAATACAATTTACAAAGGGAGCCATATGCAACCCTGTAAGAGAGGGCAAGGCAAGCCCCAGTCTTCTTAAGAAAGCAGACATTTCTTCTTCTGCACAAAAAAAATCTCCCAAAACCAAACAGAAAAACTACAGCAACAAGACAAACACACAAAAGTCACACAAAAGTGAAAGAATCTTAAGCACAGGATTTTAAATTTTTTTAAATTTTTTTTTCTTTTCAAAGAGATTTTCCAGAAAACATCTCAAGAAAATCAAGATTAATTTATGCATGACTGCTCAGTGAATGTAATTATTGGTGAAGTCTTTCTCTGTATTTAGCTAATTATTTCATCACCTTTAAGCAAGCTGGGGAACCCAGTGCTCAGGAAAACTCTTGAAATTTTACGTTTTTCTCTTCAGCATGTCACGGATCAAAAAAAGACGGAGTTTTCCCTTTCTGCAAGGAGACAGGATGCATGGTGCTTGTGGCACAAGCTAATTTTTACCACAGAGAACCACATAATCATTCATAGTTCTATGTTGAGTCCTAAACATGAATTCATTCCATTTGTAGGAGGCTGCTGCCAGCACACTGCACTGCAGCACACATTCAGTCATCCCAGAAAAAAAAATCCATTTGTTCTTTCCTAGACTGGCCATTTTGTTAAAAGAGCAATGACTAAAAAATCTTTACATTTTGTTGGTGAAACTATTTATCAAGGCTTCTTATAGAATCATGGAATTGTCTGGGTTGGAATGAACCTTAAAGGACATCCAGTCCCAAACCCCTGCTGTGGACAGGAGCACCTTCCACCAGACCAGATTGTTCCAAGCCCCATCCAACGTGGCCTTGAACACTTCCTGGGATCCAGGGGCAGCCACAGCATCTCTGGGAATCCTGTGCCAGGGCCTCACCACCCTCAGCTAAATATATGGATGTTTGTTAACAAAGGATTAGGGAAAATAGAAGAACAACACAGTTTCTATCTTTCTGTTTCATTTTTACAATCAACAATATTTGCATTTGCATTGCTACTTTTCAGTTCATTCCACTGAATTCACATCTTTTTCATAGGTTTTTTTCCTCAATAACAGAGGTCATAATGAAAAAGTAGAGTTCCTTTTCATTTATGGGAAATATAAAGAGACATATTTCCTAGGTGGTTAAAAGGTCAGGTTCTTCTCTGTGACTCTCCAGCACTTTCACATGGCATCCCTCAGTGGTTGCTATTCCTGATTAAAATAGGCCTGAGGAGGGTTTTTTTGTGTAGAATAGTACAAGTGGTCTGTACTTCCTGATCTATGTATGGATTTATTACATCCTGATCCATTTATGAAAACAAGGAACCAAAGAGTTCATCTCAAGAGATGAAGCTTTCAAGAATGATGCCCATGTGAAACTTTGCACTGTGTCAATTTAGAAAAGAAGATGCATTAAACCAACACACGAAAGATGATTTTTCTGTCAGTTATAGATTCCCAACTGAATTAAACCAACCCTGGCCTGACAATAACACAGTGGTTGCAAGAGGCCAGTGAGGGCAACAGGAAACAGGAAAGAAGATGCAAATGCAGAATCTGAAGACCAGAAGAATATCTGGGTACTACATGGACTGAAGGGTTCTGAGTAGAACTATGCAAACAAGGCTCATCTTAACACATCAGATGCAATAGCACAAGCAGACTCCATTCAGAATGGACAGATTCATTCCTCAGCAGGAGCTTTTGAAAGTTGAAATATGGCAAAATGGGAGCAGGCAGATAAGGCTCTGCTAAACCAGAGCCCTCCCCAGCCAAGAGCAGTGTTCACCTGCTGTCATCTGCCATTGTTTGATACAGCAGAAATCAGCTGAAAAAGCAATTATTTGTGTCAACAGCTATGATTGGGTGAAAGGAAAAAGTCTGTAACAGACAAGGATTTTAAATAGCCTGCTGCATTGTAATAATTGTGCATGTATTAATACACATGTATGTACATCAATTTGAAGAGATCCACTGGAAGAACCAGAAGTTGTAAATCATTTGTAGCAACCAGTGTTATATACAGTGGAGTACTACCAGCTCAGTTAAAGTGTTATTGAGGTGACTTGAGAAGGTCTTTCAACCCACAGCTGTCTATTTACACATACCAGAACCCAAGACCAAAGCAGAGCTCCTGGAGGGTTTGCCTGTGTATCTGGAGTGAGCCACTGTGCAGTTCTCCATACACGATGCTGCAGGTGACTGAACCTGGAGCTAAGCAATGGGGACTTTAAGCTGAGCTACAGAAACTAAAGCAGCTTTGTTATTTTAAATTCATGTAGTACTGTGTACGTACTTGTACTGGTGATGTTAATGAAGTCAGCTTGAGCTCAACAGGCAAGCTGGTCGTTTATCATGCATGTGAAGCTATCCTACACACACATCAAATAAATGAGTCACATAAGTGTAATGCAGCACTTCATAATGAGAGGATTTTTTTGTTTTGTTGTGTCTTCATTTAGTCATTGATAGAAGCACAGGATTTCTTAATATTTGTCTTCTATTTTGATAAGCTCACTAATCTCTGTGAACAGCAATGTCATCCAGTCACACACCACATCTTTCACACCACAGTCAAATACACAGTGAATGTTAGCAAAAGCTGTTGTTTTCCTGGCACACTACTTAATTTGAGGAATTCTGTTTTCCTCATAAGTTTCTTTACCCCATTTGAATGTACCACTTGCATAAGTACAGCCTTCCTCAACTTGAGAAGTGTTGAAAAAGGCCCCATATCAGTCCAAAATCTTTTGCATCCTTTGAAAGCAAAGCCAAACAGGCCAGTTCTATAAACCACCTCAAACTGTCATAGCTCCCTTTCATATTTCTGATATGTTTTTCTATTTTTATCCAACATACCCCATTCCAAGAAGCTGTGGGAAGACTGCATGTTCAGTGGCCCAATCTGACTTCTGCCATGAGAGAACTCTGATTTCCTGCATTCACTGCTGTGTACTCACCTAACTGAGTACAGGAGACAGATCCACAGAAATTCACATCAGAGGTATTAACTAAAACAAGCCTCCATGTTATGGCCTTACCTTTATCCTAAAGCTTGTCTTGGTTCTTTTCTCTGAACAGGAGATTATTATTTCAAGGAGACTTCTGTGCAAAACTCCCACTGACCTTGGCCCATCAATTTTGGCAGTAACATGTCTACAGCTGAAATGGGAGCTTATCTCTGGGCATTTAACAGAGAACAAATGATTTTTTTTCTCTTAATTATTTATAGATCATTGTCCTTTTTCCCTTTCTAGTGTCAGTGTGGATGTTTGGATTATTGTAGTCGATATAACAGTTCTAGTAAGGTTGTCTCAGAGCGATGCAAGAACCTGGGGATATTGGTTTATTGTGTGCTTGTTTGATCTCTGCATACAGTGCAGCTTCTCCCACCATTATAAAGAAAAATAAAAAGAGAGTGGGGGGAAGGGGAGAAGGTTTACTTATACCAGGAAAACACAGCCTCTTTTTTGGACATAAACACAGAGTAATGACCTCGGACTAAAAGAAATGGAAGAAAATGGCAAAAGCCTTTTGTGTTACTATTGTTTAGGAGATAGTGAAATAAGAATACAATATTAGAAACCTAAATCACGTGAGAAATACATTACAACTGTGCCATTCTCTACTTCCATTACAGTCGTGGAGCTCTATAATAACTTGTATTTGTAATTTGATATTGTCCTGTATTTACAGAGACATCATGATTTAGTCTGTGTTGGAGAGTCAAGAAATCACTACAAAGGAGCAAGCATCAGAAATTAATGAAGAACATACATAAACCTGACAGAATAAATAGATGCTTAACTACAATTTGGTGAGAGCTTGGGGACATATTAAGAGAGTCTTGGGAGCAACTCATCAGCAGCAAAGGATTCAAGCATATGGTGACTTTGCTCTGAAACAAGCACCAAAATGCCGAGCGGTGTCAAGAGCAGGAGGATTATTTTGTCACTTTAACTGACTATGCACTATCTCCTCACAAAGAAGCAGCACAAGAACAGCTTTAGGGACAACACCAGAGCAGTACAGATGAGCCCAAGGATGGAAAATGGGACATGGGAAAGCTGAATAGTCAAGCCTGTGGCAGTCCCATAGCTCTCCTCTGCAGATGGGCAGAGTTGACAGCTAGAGGAAATGGGATCTGGGGTGCAGGGGGGGCACTGGATGGGATAGGAAATCTCCATTCTCAGGTATCCTGTTCTGTTTCTTGCCACACTTCCCTCCCTCTGGAGGTAAGTACCCCTGGTGTCTTAACATAAACAGGGATGGAGTACACAAAAGAGACAAGGTCAATCGGGTTGGGCCAATTCTTGACCCAAACTATATCCCTATGCAATTGGGACATCCTGGGCAGCCTAACCCCTTGTGCACACACATTTACCCCATTTCCCCTCCTCAGCCATATGATCCATCTTTTCAGAACAGTAGCATGCTTCCACAACCTCAATCAGCCTGGCCTAGCCCCATCTTTCCCCTTCAAGGTCCAGCTCTTATATTCCAGCTCTTATGTCCTCTGTCTTGTTCAATCACAAAGGAGTTAAAAACAACCCCAAATCATGATGCCTGACACCAGTGTATCAGTGGGTGGGTAGAGGACTGATGTTTTTGGGGGCGTGTTCTACACTCATGCTTCCCTCAGGCACGCACAGGCTGCGGGCTGTGCCCCCAGGACACTCCGTGGCAGCCAGGTGGGGACTGCAGTGGGTTCCAGCTGCCCTTCCAGCACCTCCATGGCAGCCCTGCTCCAGTCAGAGCAGAGACAGGAGCTGGCTTGCAGCTGCAGCACACCTTCATGGTGAGAGCCCTTCACAAACTTTTGGAAATATCAATGATCATTTTGGGAAAACTAGATACTTCTCAATGAAGCTTACAGTGGATCTTCCTCCATCTCATGAGTGAAAGAAACAAAGTCCACCTAACATTGCTTAAGGTAATACAAAATCTCATCTTTGTTTTCCAATACGTCCTCTGCACCCTCACATCCATAAAAAGGTTATTCCTTAAATGAAAACATCATTTTTGTCCATCATAAAGTAAAAATGCAACAAAAAGGGTACTTCTTAGAAGAGCCTGCATCCTAAAATCTTATTTTATCCTCAAAGAAAAAGAAAAAAGAAATTAAGTAACAGGAGTTAACAAGCAGGTGTTTTTTTCTTTCAGCAAAGGTCAGCAATCCCACAGCAGGAAATTAATCCCAATTAGTAATGATATTTTGTCTTGCTACATCATGGCACTTTTGATTTACTGTGTTTCCAGGATGCAGGCAGCAAATGTTAATGATTCAGTTTGCTGGGAATTTATACTCCTGCTCATTTCCCATTTGCTGATCTGTTGCAGCTCGTCAAGTCTTGGCTGCTTCAACTAACGAACTGACGGCCTCACAGGAATAATGGTGTATTCTGCAAGCTACATTTTTTTTTCATGCCATCTGCAAAAATGCAGGTTCCTCTCTAAAAAAAATATTCCTGGCAGCCAGAAAGGAGTGATTATGATCATATAAATGTCACTTGTAATTTGTGTTTCTCTTGTTTAATAGTGTTACTACTAAATGATGGTTTCTGTAGAGAACAAAACTAATTATAGTAAATTCAGCAATTTTAGGGGAAATTCATGAAGGGAAGCATACCTACTTTTGTTCATTTCTTCAAAATATTCTAATAGAAAAGATGTATTTTTACATCATGATTTATCTGCCCAGCTGGTGTAGTTTGAATTAGAACTATACAGAATGTTTCTCTGGAGGCTTGTGCAGGCAGTAAACATCACTTTTCTTACACACGGTAAATGCAAACCCCATGCAGACCTACTACAAATGTTGCACCAAATGTGTGGGGAAATGTTCAAAACTTATAGCAATAAGAGTTTTATGACACATTATTCTGTGAAATGGTTTGTTACCTAATTACTGTTTACTGAGAAAGTTTGATAAACACCTTGCTGAACCTATTAAAAGAAAGGTCATTGCAATTTTCATGTACATTCTATACCACACTATGCTTGCATTTAAGCAATGTTTAAATCAGCAATAACAATGAAATTTAGGCACTTACCATCCCTGAAAAACTATTTTAAGTGAAACAGAAAACGTCCAAGTACGTGATGTTACAAAAAGACCAGATCTTATACTGCTACAGAAGAACTCAGTTCTTAGAGGTTACACCGGTACAAAATCTGCCCTGAGCTCCAGAAGAAGCCTTCAGTCTTTCTTGAAGTCTAAATTGTTTATTTGGGTATTATACAGATTTTACCTCAAAGGACAACTAAGGAGGCACTTGCCCAAATGTATTAATGAAATTTCTATTTAATAAAATAAGAAGCCTTTAAACTGTTAAAATGAATTTCTTAATGTGTTAAGAAATATGACAGAAACTTTGTACAGAGAGTAAATCAAAAGTAGTATCTTTTTAAAGCTTATCTAAGAGGAGGAAGGTAAAAAACAGCTGAAAAGCCTTTTTTCCCCTCCCTTCTCAAATAAAAAAGAAAACTGTTTCCCTGATTTCAGCCAAAACCAACACATTGTTGCTGCCCTGCTGTAAACACCTCATTACAGAGCACTAGGCTGCGCAGTCCATGTGCTGCAGATGAGCAGAGCCCAAACAATTTGTCTGCATTAGGAAAAGCAACTGTTGGTTAATGGTGCACAGAGCTCCTGTGGGCCTGCAGTGACATTTGGTCAAGGCTGTCTGGGTTTAAGGAGAGGCAGGGAGAGGTGAGGGTCCCTACCTCCCAACCTCACCCTGCTAGCAAAGGCAGGAAATGCCAGAAGCACAGTACCTGCTCCAAAGACAACTCTAAAACTCTGCAGTGTGGCACTCACACCAAGACAGTACCAAAAGTCTAAACAATAACTACAAGCAATCCAAACCATCAAGCAGCTTGAGCTGCTGGTATCCCCCAAGCAGGTAGGCTGATTTGTTCAAAAATGATATATTCATTATCCAGGGAAGGGGCAAAGCTTCAGAAAAAGGGTACCTGCAATTACAGTTTTGCTGTGTAATGATTGCTGTGAGTACTTAACTGAAGATTGATGTGCTGTGAACAAGACTGGAAAAGATGCACTTGGTATGCCTTGGGATGATTTCCAACCTTCTCCACATAATGCTGTACCTGACAAATCCCTGGATAGCATGTGATGCCCTCTAACTCCTAGAGGAGGCTGAGCTGCTGCAAATCCTCAACCAAGGTCTGCATGGAGCTTCCTTCTTCCCTTTCCACATGAGAATTTCAAAGTCAACCACTCCAGTACAGTCTCTGCTAAGGCAGCCACTATTAGATTGCTCCAAACAAGGTGTTCAGTGTCAGCACAGGCCTGGAGAAAGTACTGCTGTGTGCACTCGAGTGTCAAGATGTTTTAAACCACGCAGGAGAGATTGGGGGCGGGTTTGTCAGTCTCACACAGAATGAGGGCAGAGGTTTGTCATGAAAAGAGAAGGATACAAGATATTAAGCAACATGCACACCACACCATTCAGGAAACAATTCCCTTGAAATTATTACTACAAGGACGTTCCTTCCATCAACACAAACAAGAAGCTCAAGAAAGATTGTATTATGCATCAAGACATCTATATGGAAGAGGCTATATTGCTAATGCAAGCACTGTTAAAATCTCTGCAAAGGGACCATGGGATGGCAGTAGTTAACACATTTTGAAAATATCTCCTCCTTTTTTTCCACATGATGAAAACCAGTCTGGAGCTAGTCAAAACCAAGACCAATTATAGAATATGGTTCTCTTTCAGGACATTGCTCCCTCCGCTACTTCCCTCTTAAAAAAATACACAAAAAAAATGGAAGTGAGGAACTATTTTTGTATGCAAGTACTCCAGGTTTCCATGTTCAGAAGCTAAACAACAGCAAAAATATGTAACTCTAGAAACTCCAGCTTTAAATGTAAGAAATTACAAATAAAGGGACCATATAGACTTCGGTAGATACTGGATCTAAAGAGGTCATTTGTGAGTGGAAAAAAACCACCAACATCACCTCACCACCAAAATATAAACAGATCTTTGATGATTTTTTTCCTTGGAATACTAATTTAAGGAAAGAAAAAAGAAAGTCAAAACATAAAATATATTCCTTTAAACCATATACATTATTTCCCATTTAGACATCCCCACAAATATTTTTTTTAAGTTGCAAAACACTGCAAAATAAAGTGTGGGTTCTGTAATTTCTGTATTGTTGAATAACAAGATACCAATATGTCTTTCACTTCCTGCCTTTGAAGAGAAAATTCAATTCAATTTTCAATGTAAAATGTTTAAAATAACCTAATGGAAATAACAACTTTGGAGTGTGAAATACCCTTTTAAAACAATTTAAATTAAATATCACTGTCCTTCCTTCAAGGCATTACCTTTAATTGATTTAATCTTAAGTTGTTTCTTCCTAGCACAGTAATTGCCATTGATTCCAATTAATATTCAGCTGGCTTTTCTCTATAAATAATTACTGGCCAATTTATTTCTTTCAGATCAGATCTTCTTGCTGTGACCATTATTTGTGGTTCTGAGATAGAGCTTTTCAAGTGCAGGAACACCTGCATCCCAGGGCAGCACCTAAGAGCTTTATGGGCCCACACTGAGGTGTGAACAAAGGTCTGAGCAGGTGAGGAGTGCAGCCCCCCTGTGCACTGAATCCAGAGCAGCATCCCTGAGGCCCAACCCCTGCTGAGCACAGAGACAGAGCAGAAAATGAGATTTGGGTGGAGGAGTTTCTCCAAATCCTTCCCTGTCTGCACATAGAGAGGCAGATGTCAAATTGGTATTCTAAGGCCTGAATCCTCTTGCCACACCAGCACATGAACCAGCCTGTTGAAAAAGACTTGAGGAGGAGTCAGGGGAGGATTTCCTTCTCAATTTGGTGGCACTGTGGTTAGAGCCCTTGCCAGGACACGGTTTCAACCTGAAGGGACTGCAGACCATGTCTATCAAAGTGGATAGGACACGCTCCAGCTTTTGCTTCTCAGAAGTCTCAGACACCTCCTCAGTTCTTCACACTCCATCCTGGCCAAATGTCATAAAACCAGAATAATCAGTGGAGTGTATTCTCCCTCTGTGTAAAATTACTCTCCATATACTCCAGTCCTCTTGCCAGTCATGTACAGGGAGACACCCCCAAACCCCTTCCTCAAGCACTGCAAGATGCCAAGCTCATCTGGCCTGGTGCTCAGAGGAAATGGTGATTCTGCTTGCTTGGATCTTCACTTTGAATATGTGTGCAGGGTTGATAAAGTATTTAGAATTAGCCACAGAAACTATTACACATTTGGAACTGGAGCAGTTGGAACACACAGGATTGAGCTGCTTCCAACATACTCTGCATTTCTACTGCTGCCCAAAAAAGCTGTTTTATTGCTAACATTTCAGTGTTTTTCTCCCTTACTCTCTTCTTACTCATCCTCTGACCCCAAATTTCTTATGTATTGTGAGTCAGGCAGCTCTCATGTTCCAGCTAATAATTCAGTACTTTTGCCATTACCATTAACTTTTCAATATCTTATCCAGATCCTGAAATTTAGTGAAATGGAATCAACTCTCCTGGTTTAGATTATTCTGTTGTTTTTGAAACCCTCAATATAGCACATTTAAAAGCCCCCACAAGAACCCAAATGAAAACAATACATTTGTTTGCAGTATGAAACATTGATTTTGGACACAATATTATTATTATAAAAAATCTTAAAACATGCTGCACTGATTAGTTGTGCTGTAATGTGAACACATTGGCTTTCTAGTAAGGTTACCCAGCAAAGCTCTTCTGAATGTCTGTTCAGATTGAAGGCATAAGCATTCCTTTGTTAGTGTAAATTTTTTGCTGTGTTTACTGATGTTTTTTGCATTTGTCCTATATAGACAAGATCAGTATCTTTTAAAAGAGGTTACGAGCGAAAAAAAAAAACAGATAAAAATCAAACCAGCCTGGATAAAGTTACTTCAGCCCTACTGGTAGCAACCAGTGGAATACTTGGAGGCTGTTTTCTGAAATCCTGGTGATACCAAATGATCTGAGCTTTGTCATAAAGAGCAGCAGGATTCCTCTTCACTTGTTCCGTGCAATTTAATAGGCTCTGAATACACAAAGATTTAATATCATAAATGAAAAATGCCCCTTTTTCTTGTGCTCTTGCTGACTCCAGAATATTAAAATACCTTATATAACTTCTGGCAATATGTACAATATACAGTACAGTTATAATGGCCATACATATTCAAACCAAACTTCCTTGGTTTGAATACTGCAAGACAAATTTCTGTTGTCAGCTGGGTTTTACAGTGCCTGGATTATAATGTGCCACAGTCCAGGTGCAAGGGCAGTGCCCAGCCAGGCCCTGTTGTGCTGGGGTCTAAACTAATAACAGTCAGGTTTCTTTACCTGAAGTCCTCATTAATTTTCTCTGTGGGCAGCAGTTCTCATTCCAACCTCATTCTGACACAGGATTCTCTTTTCTGCTTCTGGTCTGCTGTGTGACCTTTATCATTCTTGGCCAAGCCCATCCACATGGACATTCTGCTGCCCTTACTGCCAGGGCCCTGCTTTCTGTCAGGTTTGCAAAGGGCAAGTGCTTTACATGGAGTTTTATGGGATATGGCATCAAGGAATTGTCAGATCCACAATTGAAGGAATGAATACCTCTTTTTAGCCCTCTAGAATTCTGCAATCCAAGCTATCGGCAGCACTTACATCTACAGCAACTGAGCAGCTCCTACCATATCTCATAACTACAACATATCTATTATTTCAGCTCAGAAATTCAGGTTGAAAGGCCGTATCCAACACAAGAAATTCTAGTCCAGTGACAGGTCCATCTAGCTAGAAAATGCACCTTCAAATAGGCAGGTCACTTGTCACCCAAAGAAAGATAATCAGATCAGAAAAAAAGATTCACTGCCTGTAGTGATGAACTGCAAAAAATATGCCCAAGGATGTCTCAATTTTTAGCCACATGGGAGAAGAGAAAAATTTCTTTCCTAATCAAGTTTTCTGATGTTATTTTCCACCTGATGTATGTAAAATCATTACATTTTCCTAGGACTGTGTTTGTGGCACTGCTGAGGAAAGGGAGAACAGAGATCACCATCTGAGGCAGAAGGAGCAACCAGCTTCTATTTCAGTTTCATACCCCCTAAACCACTGATGTTGGGTTTTCTTTCATGCACCTTAATCACACTGACCAATTTTTGATATTACAGCCATAGTACGGGATAGAATCACAACTTGGAAAATAATTGGAATCAATAGAGAGAGCAGAAGTTGAACTGAGCAGAGCTTACCCTGTAAAGAAATAATCCCACATGCATTTCCATGTGCTTCAGCTCTTCTGAAAGCCATCACTTAGGAAGAAACAGCTGGGACAGGAACTGGACACTCCTGTGTCCATGTCCACTGCAGATTATAAAGTGTTTTTCATGGTTTTGTACAACATTTTGCCCTGAAAAAGAGGAAGGATGTACATCCAATTAGTCATGATTTGGGAAATTCTAAGGTCTTTCACAGATTTCAGCCAGTTGGGCTCAAAGTCCTTTTACCAGATTTCTTTTTTGAGCAAGATTCTAATGAAAATAAGCAACCAAAGTATCTGCAGGTTGTGTACCAGAAATACTCCATTTCCCAGCCAATTGCTCCAGCACCTGCTGAGCCTGTGGGTGGACAACTCATTGTTAAAACCTGTAATTATTTAATTGTGTGAACATTCACATCTTCATTTTTGATTCTCGGGAGTGCTAATTCTCAACAAAAGGCATAAAGTGAGCTATAATGATACTTCTTCATAGCAAAACAAATGAAACAGGTGGGATTCTGGGAAACCTGAGATATCCAAGCACAATGAAATCCAATTTCAATATAGATGGGTAGAAAGGCAACAGTGCCAGGGTCACAACACTGCTTGCTATGAAATACATTCAACTTATTTATATAAAACAATTTCATCCCCTCCTCTCCTACCTCCAAAATAACTGAAGCAAGCAAACACGAATATGAAATAAAATGTTGTGATTCGTTGGAGTCATTTCAGGAAATTGCAAATGTTTCTGAAATGAAAAATCCTTGCAAAGTCAATCAGCCATTGCTGGGAGGTCAGCAGCGAGCTGTGCTGCGTCAGCCTATTTGCTCAGTGGTGCCAGGAGATGCAATAATGAGCTGATAGACCAGGTTTAATCACAAGGATCTTTAATTAAAAAAAAGGGCAAAACAAAACTAAAAATTAAACTCCCCAAAACCCAAAACAACAACAAAAGCAAACCATAAATTTTTTTCAAACAACAATAAGAATCATAATTATTTCAGAATTATGAAAGCTTCTATGAGATATTTTCCCATTGGAAAATTAGGCTGACCAATGAATTCATGTCAGTCCTGTCTTCTGTTTTATAGTCCATCTTATTGCATTAAAATTCTTGCTCATGCTCCTCTAGTTCAATTGTAAATCTACCACCGAATTCAAGAAAGCAAGAGAAGACACGGTATCTGCCTTTTTTTTCCAAATGTGTAGAGTGTATTCAAACTACACTTACTGGTTTCTAAATTTCAGAAGTTTTCAAACATTGTACACATTCATATAAATTGCTTTCTTCTGAGTAAGAATAGAGTCACAAATGGTTTTCTTTCAGGTATGTAAAGAGCTAAATAATAATTCCAGGGAAAAAAATAACCCAACAAAACTTTTTTGAAAGCAAAAGAGAAGAGGAGTTGAAACAACATGGATGTAGAGACAGGTATAGAAAAATGAGAGAAAGGAAAAATGAAGAAAGCATTGTTGAAAAGCCAACATAGCTGAAAACAGGTAAGATCTGTTGAAAAAGTGTGTCTGGTTCATCACAAAGGTAATGCAGAAATCTGACCACAGATTGCCCAGAATTTGGATTAGGAATCCTCTGAATCAATAGAGAAGCAAAGAGCAGAGTGAACCTTGTCCTCCAACTTAGTCAGACTCTTATAAATTCCCATTAGAAGCACTTTTGCTGACACCTTTGACAGTGATTGAGTGACCTAAATCACTCATTCATGACAATCAGCAAACATGACTTGGACCTCATTCCATCATGGTCTGTGATGGAACAACTTTGAAACTAGGGAGAGGAAAATCTAGAAAAATACAATTTTTTTGTAAGGCATAAGCAAAAAGGGCATAAAAGCATCTGAAAACTTGATGAAAATCTAATAGAAGAAGAAAGCTTTTCCCTCCAGTATTTTCACAGCTCTAAGTGAAATGGCAGCTTTGGAACATCCAGCCAGCACGCCAAGTTCTTCCAGATATCTCCTGACAGCATTACTAAAGAGAAAAAAGTTAATACCAAGAAAATGATCATCTAATCACTGCTTTTGGAGAAGTTACCCTAATTTCAGAGGAAATAGATCTTGAGATTTATTTTCATACAGCCAGGAATAATCTCTCATACAAGAAACTATTAAACAGATAAATTGACTGATTGTTCTTTTCTTTACTTGAGTTGAATAACTTTGCTTGCTTAAAATTCACCGTAACAAGCACTTCAGGAACAGAAGTCCTTGGAATCAAATTGAATTTTCAATCATATTAGAAATTTGAAGAGCCAAAGTAATTCAGTTCAGGCAAAAGAACACACAAGTGACTAAGGCAGTTATCAAATGCACATAATTTAAGAGAATAGGTAAAAAGGTGAAAATAAATACAAAATGCAGCTCAGGTTGGAAATCAAAAACAAACAAAGCTTAAAGTGATATATGGATTTAAAAATCTAGGATAGAAATAACAGAGGAATAGCAGTGCTCTCTGATTCCTTTTACTCACTCCTTACTGTAAAAGCTTGTGAGTAAAATGAATACTTCTAGGAAGCAGGCATTTCTCATCATGGTTAAAGGGCTCCTTTATCACCTAAAATGAGATCAAGAATGGCCTCAGCTGACTGATACAAATGCTTTACCTCTTCAGAAAATATTTGTTTTCAGACAGTTTCTGCATGTAGATTCCTTTCACTACAGCATATACAAAGCTCACAATAAATAATTTATTTTCTTGTAGCAACAGGCAAGTTCAACAAGTACCAAGAGAGCAGACAGGTGAGAATAAACAAAACCCTGGAATTTTCCAAGTACACAGGACTAGACCACATATTTAAGACTCACTCACAATGCTGTTCAAAGGCCTGTGAGTATCAACCTTGTGAAAGGAATGGAACTTGGAGCTCAGCTTTGATAGTATTAACAGGTTGTTGGGTTTTTGGGATTTTTTTTCTCCTATGCAACATATTTCCCAGCCTTTGATTAGCAAGGTCTCTTCATGCATTTGAAATGAGACTGACTTATTCTTCATGTCCTACTCCAATTCTGAGATCTTTTTTTAATATCCTACAAAGAAACATCATCTGTGCTCTGATTTGAAACCTGTAAGTAAAGATAGTCTGTCACCTGTTCAACTTTCAGCTCTGAGCTGCTTCACATGTTTGCAGAGGCAGCTGTGGTAGGTCTGAAACAGAAGGCAGCAGGAAAGACAGAACACACAATGCCAAGACTGACAGAGGGCAGTAGGAGATTTCCATGCTGTCCAAATCCTGGAAGAATTAATTCTAATATCTTGTTATCTGCTGAACCTTGGACATATCACTGAGTACCAAAAATCTAGCAAAAACAAGAGACTTCCAACTATTTTTAGTCAGTCTAAACAGAAGAAATAACAATGTCATTTATTGAAAAATTACTTGAAATGTTACACCTGTGGTGGTGGGAAGAGCGTGTGGGCAGCAGAAAGAAAAACATTAGCGCCTACAATTGAACTTTCTCCTCCTTTGCTAAAATCTTCAAAGCCCACAGGCACACACCTAAGCAGCTTGATCCTCACTTCATGTAGATGAGGATGAGCTGCAAAATTCATCTCTGATAAGGAGCTGCTGTAGTCACCTCACTTTTACAGGAAGATGGGGACAAGATTTGAGCCTGAGCAAGCTGTGACCACTGTGCTGTGGAAGGGTCTCCGTGCTGCCTCCTTGCCAGGGCACAGCCCTTTCACACGGGAGCTGCTGAGGTTCAGGGAGCACCCAAAGGCAGAGCCCAGCTGTGGTGCAGGTGACAGCACTGAGCTGTGCACGGGTGGATCCACGGCCACAGAGAACCAGCACAAGATCCCTGCACTTCACCTGAGCAAATCTAGCACTGGGGAACTGGAGGGGGCTGCCTGATACTGCCTCTTGGTATGAACACTGACACTGTATTTGTTGAAGGTACAACTTTATTCTAACTTTATTACTATTTCTAAAGTGATAATTTTTTTGATTTTTACCTCTAAAGAGAATTTTCTCCTAATTCAACTGAAAAGAAGATTAAAAAATAAAAAGAGTTAGCAGCCTGTACAGCGCTTAGTACAGTAGTGAGATTTTCTTGGTTTTTTAACACGACACCCTGAGAAATACACATGCAATTTGAAGCTATAAACCCAGATGATACTTTTGGACATGAAGGAAAAAAAAAGAAAAAGAAAAAAAAAACCCTCTGAAATTTCTCATGATAAAAATCTTCCATTCCTAACAGCATTAATCCATTTTAAACCTGCTGATGTAATAGCCCACAAAGCTAATTCCTAGCAGGGCTGTTGTCAGGGTTAAGAGACTTTGGGTGCTTGGAAGGGACCTGGAAAAAAACAGATGTAAAGTGTGAAAACAGATTAGCTATGAGCATATAGGGTGAAAATTGCTGATAGAGAGCACAGAAAGATGGTAAGGAAGAGTGAAGAAAACTTTCAAATTAAGAAAAAGATTTGACAGCTTGAATCATCTCCAGCAAATATCTCCCATCTTCTCCTGCAAATATCTCCCATCCTCTCCCTTGAGAGGGTGTAATTTTTAATTTCTTCAGCCAGCTCCCATTACTCAGCAGTTATCATGTTTGGAGCTCTCCCCAGGAGAAGGGGGAACAGGCATTTCACACTGTTGGTGCAATCCATTTCTGGGCAGACCTGCCAGCCACTGTAGTTTCTGGGATTCATGCCAGCAGGGATAAGTCTGCTTGTCAGTATAAATCCCATGTATACATAGCCCATAAGCTCATGCCAGCCTTTTTTTTTTTTTTTTTTTTTTTTGGTTTTATCTTCCATCCCAATTCATTGAAACTCCCCCATTAGCTAGTTTTCTTTTCCATTTATATTGAATTGTCGTTGGAAACCACAAGGGTTTATAAGTTCAGGGAAAGAGGAAGAAAAATGCAGCATGCATTGGAACCGTTTTTGCAGATCTTGTGAGATTTGCTAATGGTTCAGGAGGTTTGAAACCCCCCAAAAGTCAACAAGAATCCCTCAGTCCTGCCGGGGAGGCAAAACTGATAGAGCTGCATTGAGCTGCATTTTATTGGGTGCTACCCTCACCTGGTGCAATTTCTCTTCCTTAGGATTTTCCAGAGGCAGAGGGTTTTGCTGCCAGAGGCTGGGTTTTGTACTTGCCACCCACACAGAGGAATCTGTTTGTGTATGACACTCGTGCCGTGTGGTGTGACATATGTTTGGACATCTCTCTCCCAGAAATGGGAAGGCTCGGGGAGAGGGTGGGAGGAGGAACAGCAGGCCAGAGCCTTCTGCTTTTGAGTGGAAGAGTTACGAAGCTCCAAATGGTTTCATTTTTGTGTTTCTGAAGAAAAGGATAAACAAGGGCAAAGTACAGAGGGAAGAGGCAGTGGTGAGTAGGAGGACTTTACGTATATGTGCCTGAATGCATGCATATATATGCATGTATATATAGATATAGATATATGCACACACCCCCAGCTATGAACAGGAGGCCAGCCTCAGGAACCCAAGATTTCCCTACCTCCTCAATGTTACAGAGGTATGAATAAAAGAAAAATAAAAAACCCAAACAAAGCAAAAGCAATTGGACTAGATGGTTTGAAGCCAGAATCACTGCTGATTGCAGTAAACTCACAGAAGTAGCTCTTTGCTTTCTCAGAACCATTTTAGTTGCGCTAACTTTTATTGTTTCTATTACAATCCAATGGATTGTAAGGAAAAAAAAAAGAGTCTTCGTAGAAAAATGAACAGCAATTCTTTTCCCATGAAAACAGATAAACAATTATTTTTGAGTTGTTTCAAATAAATGCATCTTTGGTCCTTTCATTACAGTTGTTAAAGGAAAATGTAAGTGTTACTGAAGGTGGTGTACACAATGTGCAACCCTTGCTAAGCATTTCTGGCACAAGGCCCAGTGGCATAAATACATACATAGACATTTAATGGCATTACTCTGAACTCTCTTCCAGCACAACTATTTATGTCTGCAAGGGTTCATGGGGTGACTGGAAGATCACTTTGTTCCCCATACCAACAAAATCTAAAGCAAACTCACCTGATTTACAGACCTCTCCCTTCATCTTTTTGTGCCTTACATTGTCACTTGTACTAGAAACATTAAGGAGTTTTGAAGATATATCAAAGATTCAAGTTTCACCAAACCTGCAATAACAACAGTGTTTGAAGGCCCTTCATAATTGGAACTGCCCTCTGTAGGAGTTCTCCTCATATGTTAATCAAATTTTGCACTAAAAGATTTTCTCAAAATATCCATTAAGACACCAGATTATTATATTTTTGGTAAATTACATATTTTGATGTTCTTTTCACAGAAATGTAGGGGTTCTTTTAAATTCATCCAGAATTACCATCAAAAGGCTGAAGGATGTGAAATTGCAGCACAGGCTTTGTGGTAATATTCTACCCACTCCTGCTATTTAACTACTGAGCAGTTACAAAGACATGTAGGAAAGAAGAGGTGGATAAATTAAAGGTTTGAGAAAGATTATCAGAGAGGACCCAGGACTCTGTCAAACTCCTGGTAAATGGCAATTACACTCCTGTAAGGAAGGCAGGGGAAAGGGGCTTTGTCGTGGGTACAAGGCACAAGAACAAGCAGGGAGCAAGAACACAGGATGGAAGTTTTCAGTGGTAGGGAACACCACTGCTGAAGCTGGGAAAAACAATTGCATTCTGTGTCTTGAGGTCAGCACTGAAAATCTTCAGAGAACACACCTGTAACAGCAGAAAGGTCTGTGCTGCAAATCAGGTACTGGAAAAGCTTCCTGCCATTCCACTGCACACTAGGGCAGCAGAGGAGGAGGAGAAATGATCGAGTTCTTGGTCAAGATAGCTTTATTCACTGAAGTTCTACCCACCATTGTCCCCACAGCCCTTTCACAAAATTACTTTCTCCATGTGAAGGGGAAAATGGGGACTTTCAGAGCAAGGTCAGAGCACACATCTATGCATGGCATTCACAGAACTCAAAAAGATGAGGACAGGTATACTGAAGAAAAAAAAAGAAGAAACAATAATGCTGTTGGGAGCCATGAGCCTTAACTTCAAAAGGGAGGAAGACAGAACAGTTACATCTGGTTGGTGACACAGATGTCAAACCATGGAATCCTGGTGGAAAACCTGCTTACTTAATAAACTTGCTCCATCACCTCTTCCTCTACCCACCACTGTGCTTCTTAATTTTTGCAAATCCCTCTATCCAGGGATTCTGCCTCTTCCATGTCTTCTCTGCAATATGCTTAAAGTCCTCTCTCTGTATTTTTTATCCTCTTCCTCACCTTAACTTGGACCATTTTCTATCATAGCTTTTTCACTGCAATCACAGAAAAGCAGAGAAAGATGTTATTGTTTCAAGTGTTTTGTTCATCAAAGCATCTTCCAGCCAACTGCAGTTCCCTGGGCTGACTAGTGAAGTCTGTGCTCCGTAATGCAATGCTAAAATTTATTCTGCTACTCTACAGATCATGGGTAGGAGAACATCTCAGATGCTTTTTTAACATGTTTTACATCATTAAATTTTCTACTTAAAAATCTACTCAATGATTTTTACTATTTTTCCTTTCATCCAGCTGTAGCGAGACTGGATTGTGCCATTATCGTTCTCAGATTTGCATGCTCTCCATTTGCAAATGAGCATTTCAAATGAGTGGGAGGTATGTTAGGTAGGGTGAGGACAATATCTTCCTTTCTATTCAAGAGCTTGCCAACAGAACCATATGTAGGCTGGGCTGATTCCAAAAGTCTCTCGAGCATATGGAACACCCGTTTACGCTGCACTCAGCCCTCCCGCTCGATTTGGTGCCTTGGCAGAGCTCCCACCACAGGCACCTCATTTCACAGCAAAAATTCATTCTGCCATTATGGCTATTAGTCAAAGCAGCCATTACTCACATATGATACCAGGAGCATATTTTTGTTCTATGATGAGTGATGCAGGGAGTTGTAGACATGAAAGTTAAAATTACAAGGTATAACAAATGAGTGTTGTCATTACTTTTCATTTTCTGATGATGCTGACAACATTAAGTTCAACTTTGCTGACATAAATGAAGCCAAGAGGCAAGTATGGACAGGAAGATCACTCCAGGCAGGTGCTGGTACTTTGAAAGTGAAATGCAAAGTGATCTATTTCAAAGCCTTTAATAATGAAACAAATCACTTCTCAATGATACCAACCTTGGAAAAGGACAAGGCACAATTGGAAGATTGGAGAATGTACCAATCTGCTTGAAACTGTCATCCAGCATTATTTTCTGGAGTCTCTATGTGCTGAAGTGACCTTCAAGTCAGTATTTTCCTTAGCTAGGAGAAAGCCAATGCCAGGATGTGAGGTGGGGACATTCATACCTGAAAAACACTTTTTTAATTGGCTTTTCACTTCATGATTGTTCACTCTCTTTTGATGGCTCCCAAAGTGTTAAGTGTTGAAAAATATTACTCCAGGGTTGAATTTGAAACCACCATTTTATCTCAGCACTGTGAAGTCCCTATCTGCAGTTATTGCAAATGAGCATTCCAGCATGAAATCAGTCTGTACTGATGTACTCCAAATGAGAATCTGCAGCAGCCTGCTTCACACGGTTGCATACACTGAAGAGTGGCCCATTAGGTTTAAAGAAAGAATGTCTCTAAAAAATCAATTGCACTAATGATTTTCTCCTGAAAAATTCTTAAACTTGTAGTCTGCCGTGGCTCAGGAAGGGTATCAGCTCACTATACCCTGGCTGGTTGCAGTTTCCTTTTGTATTGCAGAAAGCATTCTGAAGTCTGGAGGTTTTTGAGAGACAAAAACTCTTTTCAAAGTGCAGGGTTTAGCAAACTATATTCAAGTAGGAAATGCTGATGAAGAACATTCCCCAAGAGTTAGGACTGCCCTCTCAGCTTCCAAAGATGCTGGACATGTTTACTATTGGTTCATGTTTTCCTAAAGCATCTGGTTTTGCAGGCTTTTCCCGTGATCTTTATTTTGCCCTCTTCTGGTCCTCTAAAACAAGCGGTCCTGAGCTCCATACATTTTCCCTTCAATTATTCCAATGCAGAAGGTGCTAATGGCAAAGGTTATGTTTTCTGGATTGAAGGAAACTACCTGACTGCTTTGGCCTTCATGGCATGACTGCTCTCATGGCCTTAAAATCTGGTAAGGGAAAAAGAATTAACATGAAAATACTTCAGAGAGAAATAACCTGGATTTGTGTAAGGGCAGCACTGCAGCATCCTTATCATTTTTGCTCAGTCTGTTTTCACTGTTACCCTATCACACGAATGACTCTGTGTTCCCAGTACCTCTTTTCTTTCCCTAATTACATTGAAATCTTGAGATTGCAAATGTCCAACTTTGTCTTCTATTATGTTCTCCGTCTTGCTTGTGTTTTTTTTAATAAATTCAAAGTACGAAAGGTTTTAGAAGTTCATGAATAAAATAGCATTTGGTACTCTCAAAGCTCTTCTCCTAAGAGGTTTACAAGATCTTTCAAAAACATTAATGAATTAAGACTCATTATAATACTGTGAGTGGTGAAGTGTGATCCAGTCCTTCAGTTAGGAGACAAGAGCTTGGAGAAATAGCTCTTCTACTTCCCAGTGTCTCTTTGGCAAATCATTCAGTAGCAGACCCAAAAAGATACAGAAGCAATTAATTCCCCACTGGAACATATGGTAAGTTAGACACTAATACAGGAGGCTCAGTGTGAAGTGAGGCTGCAGATCTCAGACCGTTCATGCGTAAAAGGCAAAAATCCAAAAGCTGTGGGTAATGGGAACAAATACATTATTAAGCAAGAGACACTAGGGCACACATAGGTTCCCACCACCAAAAGCAAAGAAAGAAATAATATCCCATTCATAGAAGGCAGAAGCAATGCCAAGAGAATCAAGTGACTTATCATTGCAGTACAGGTTTGGAGAGATTTGATTTGGAAAAATGTAATAGTCTGCTGCTTCTTTGTCAGGGGCTGATGTGTGTGAGATCCCATAAGTAATGATCTCTAACATTTCTTATATACCAACCAACTGCATATATTTGCCATTTAGAAGTGGCAAGAAAAAGGGGTGAAACTAGTTCTGGCAAATGGAGTACCGGTATTCAAACACACTCCAGCCATTCCCTATGAAATGCCAACTGTTTTTCCAGCAGGAAGTCTTCTTAGTCAAGTGAGTAAGCCAGAAGATAAGCATTACGTAGCTATATATGCCACCAACTCCACAATGATGAGTGGCTGCAGAAAGAAAGGAGAAGGCTAGAGGACCAGTAAAAGGAGAAACAATTCCAACTGAAAATTTCTGAAAATGGGCTGTACTTGCTGCTCTCCAAGCTCCTATCACAGTGAGACATCTATGAGCTACAGAAAATAGGCAACACATCTGATACGAACAAAAGAAAATGAGCAGAAAATTGAGATGCCAAAGCTGTGTGGGCTGCCTGTTTTGGTTGATGATGATGATAAGATGGTTTCTTTGAAATGCTTTCTTTTGCTATGTTACAACAAGATTTGTTCCATATGTGTCCAATTGGAACTTTAACACTCCCCACTCACCATCTGCAGAAGCAAATTGGGTTATTTCTCTCATTTTATCTCTGCTGTATTTTGTGTTAAGGATGTTGCATGTGAGCACAATCGATGCAGCTTGTGCCATGGCAGTAAAAGGCATATTTAAAAGCTGTGCTTATTATTGGATTTTGTGCAATACAGACAAGGAGAACACAGGTGACAGGAGAGTACTGCATTAGTCTGGTGCTTGTGCCAGGTTTCTCTAGACATCTTATAGGTAAAGCACAAGGCCCCTTGAGTCTGCAGTTGTCCTGTTTTATATTAGTCTTGCATTTTCCTCTATTAGCGACTAGACTTTTTACTCAACACCATACAAACTGTTTTCAGAACACTGAAGGTAAAGATGGATGTTGTGTGAAAATCCCCAGCTCCTGTTCCTATTCACACCTACAAACACACAGACCCCTGGTTGCTAGAACAGGCGTGTTCCTCCACAGGAAGGGGAAAGTGGGATGGCCTTTTCTGTCAGCTGAAGTCCTGGGACACCGCAGGAATGTATACAAATGTTAACTTCTCTGGCCTAGTGCCCCAACCTCGAGCAGCTCCTCTGTCTGAAAACATGATTTCTTTGAGGTCACAGTGAAGCAAAATCTGGTTTTGTACTGCCAAGGCACTAAAAACCCCTTCAGAATAAGCACTGTTGTTTAAATTCCTTAGTTCTCCAGAACCAAGAAATCAGAACACACACCCACTGCATAACAGTATGCGACAATAAGCTACAGCAATATTTGTACAGTGATTTGCAAGATATTAAGACAAATAATTTGATTTTCCAAGTGCTAGCTACTGTGTTGCAGCCTCATGGTCTAAAGGCTTTCTGAGCGTTTTTTGTTCTATGGCCTGTGGATTTTTTTCTTCCATATTTCTACAGTCCTCAGCACAATGGGATCAAGTTGAGCACCAAGGGCTTGCAGGTGCTACTGCAGTACAAATAGCAAGTAATGGTGAAGTGTGTACACAGATTAGATTTCCTGAACCTGTAAATATAACCTGTTCTGTACCAGAGCTAACTTGGGAAACAATATCCGAAGAATAGTCCCACTGGAGCTCCTATATTTTATCCATCAGAGCATTTTATCCTTCAGCTGTGATCAGACCTTCATGGGAGTAAACTCCTAAATAAGTTCAAACTTCTTTTGATTTTTTTTTAACTCTCACATTATAATTGCCATAATGTTCCCTAGTGCCTGGCATTTTGTCTCTAATGATACTTCTCAAGTGATCAAAGGCACAAAGCTAAGTACACCCTCTGGGGAAAGGAATGTGTTTCCCAGCTTCCTGCACTGCACCTTTTAGTTCCCTGTTGTCTTTATTATTGAAATCAGCCATTAGAACTCTGTGCTGCTCTGAACATCATCTCACACAGTGGAACGGGGTTTTATTTTTTTTTTATTAAGCTGTTCAAAAAAGTGAGAGAGTAATAATTTACTTACGAAAAGGCTGCAACTCCCACACCTGCCTGACAGATGTTTGTGTGGATGCATGGATTTCCACCTACTTCTAAACCACAACTGAGTCATTTCCCTGCAGCCACATGAAGCAGGCACACTCTGCATGTGCACACGAGTGTGTGGGGGTGTGTCACATGCGTGTGTTGGTAGGAAAACAAGGAGTTCAAAGCAGAAACACGCAGATGCAAAGGGTTACACTGCCCGTGGCCAGGGCTGTAAGGAGCTCCATCACCCCAGGACTGCGCCAAGTGATGGCTCAGGGCACCCACATGGATCATGCAGCTGATCCACACGCAGGAGGCAGCTCCCCGAGGCCTGGGAAGCTCCCAAGCTAAAGCACAGGCCCAGCTCTCAGCCTGCACAGATCAGTGTGGTTTCATTCATTTAAATGAGATGCAGAAGCTCACTCCAGAGAAATACAAACGGGACATTTCTCTTCTACCTCTTATTCTTCTCTCTTATTTAACCAATAAGCCCCAGCTGTATTGGCTTACACACAAATTTTACAGTTTAGCCTCACTTGATATTTCATTCTGGGAGAAACTTACACAAGAATCCCATGGAGATCCCCCATGCAGCTGCAAACATACTGGGACAGAGGTAACAGGGGAACTCTATCAAAAGGGGAGAAAAACCCACCTACACTACAACCAAGTGCTGAAAACCACATCTGCACTTGGAAAAACAAAGAGCCTCATGTCAGGATTCTTCACAGGTTATAAAATACTCTACTGTAGATGCTGTTTCGTTCTGACTAATCCTTTGAAATATCTGAGCTGTGAAAGTAAGGCAAATATACTTTTCATAGTCCATTAAAAAAGAGCCTAAGGAGGTTAGTCTTAAAACACTAATTATTTTCTCCTGTGGAAACTGGGGAATAGCTGAATAACAGGCTATTATACAACACCCTACACTTGCAAAGGTTCATGATGAGACTGAAAAAAATATTATTTCTTATATGGTTTCAGTATGTCTTCATTTGTCAAAGTGATCACAAAAGTCAATAAATCAGAAAAGCTGTAGAATCTCTGT
Organism: Prinia subflava; assembly: GCF_021018805.1. Taxonomy (NCBI): domain Eukaryota; kingdom Metazoa; phylum Chordata; class Aves; order Passeriformes; family Cisticolidae; genus Prinia; species Prinia subflava. The sequence goes on from NC_086261.1 coordinate 11,112,687, forward strand.
AAATATAAACTAAAACCCACAGCCCCTTTGACCCCAGGCACTTTGCATTAGCAGAATTCCTGACAATAAATACAGGGCATGACAGCCTCAGTGAGCTTTGTAGCTTCCCTATGGACACCAGCAGAGCAATATGCAGCATGAAGACATTATTCAGCACCTGTGAGGAGAATTATTAGCTCAAAGGAAGGAATAGAAAAAATTAGACCAAAATGCACTTAAAGAGGATTAGGTAGGAGAGAGAACCTGGGGCGTTTTGCAGTCATAGGCTGGTAACCTTCATTAATCACAAGGGCAGAAATGCACAGCAGAAGATAAATTGTTCATGAAACCAAAACTTGGCCAAAATCTTAAATAATATATAACTAGAGCACACTCAATACCAAACCAGCACAAGATACATATGATTCTATAGGCCATTTGTGAGAGGATAAAAGAAAATGATGTCCCACTGGAGACTTCTGAAAATTAACGAGACTGTTGAGTATTCCCATAGCTGAGAGGGGTTTCTTCTAAATAATTTTTTATTTTACAAGATGGATTGCAAATGTGCTTGAGCAAAATGCACAGTTATTTTTATCCTCTGTAGACTTAAATCCATTGGTGTGAGATGTGAGGAGATAAGCCAGGTTATAGCTGTGAACCTCCAATCAAAATGGGACAATGTATTTGAGCACTTGTGCATTTCCACAGCATTATAAATCTCCACAGTATTTCACTGCAGGTCTTTGCTGTTGTTTTCTCTCTTGTACTTCTGTGTAATTCATTACAAAACCAATAAACTAGCCAAACAAAAAAGAAAACACAAAAGCCATTTTCTTTAGCTGCATTGCTGCAGCTGCTTACAACTACCATTATTTTTTTACCCATTTTGTCCTTTTCCTCTCAATAACTATGCTTCATCCCCATTTTTTTGGTAATGCTTCCAATTAAACTGAAATCAGCCGGGTTTCTTGTTCTTCTGGTTGCTTCCTTATTTACATATCACCATAGATAACACTTCTAAAACAACTCTGGAAGGAGAGTTCCTTGGGTTTGTAAATACCTTATGTTAATGTAGTCTTTGTGAGTGATGCTTTGAGGCTTTTGCAAAAGGACTTTAGGCATAGAAACAACAGATAAAATATAAACAACAACAGCAATGCAGCTCCCCTCTCCACCCCCTTCTTGCCAGTACTCCTCACACCTGACCCAAGAGGGTGATTTTCATGGTACATTGAACACTGCACTAGCAGGGGCCAGCAAGGATGCCAAGTGCTACATGAAAAGCAGTCCACAGGAAAATTGACTGATCCTCCAAAACCTCATTTCACTTAAACCACTCAGTAACAATCAACCGATAACAACCTTCAGCCATTATTGTTCTTGCCCAGAGTTGAATAAGCAGCTGCTTCAAATCGGACACTAAATGCACTTTCTAGTCAACAGATCAATTTGCGGTCCTCTGCTGAAAGTGTGCAGGATTAAAACCCAGCAGACATAGTCGGCATTTGTTAGAAGATATGCGAGATAATTTTAGAGAACACTGCTTGACGAGATGAAACTTTAAAAACAGAATGACAAAATATTGCTATTTATGACCTGTAAAAAGTACAAAGGTAGCTATAACTCATTCATTAGTTTCTGCCTGGCATACCAGGTCTCTATAGAATACCACGAGAAGAAATCAATCTAGCCCCAAACATAGAACATTTCACAGCGAAAAGCAAAATTCTTACAAAGGGGAGCAGCAGCACTGAAACCAGCATTGCTCCAGCCCTTGGACCACTCCAGCTGCCTGTCTCTGCCCCATCCAAAGGCACAGCCCATGCAGAGGCACTCTTGGTAAGCTGTAGCCACGCTGTTAATTATTCCAATTACATCAAGGATGGGCCCTATAGTGAGGAATTTTTTTGTACAATTTTGTAAAGCAAGTTTTCTTTTTTTTTTTGACTAGGGATTTTAAACAAATTGCTTCATTATTGGGAACTTTTAAAATTCTGTTCCCATCCCAAGAGTGAAGCTACAAATTAGCCACTGCTAAAATTCCAGACTTGCCTCTGGCTATCTCCTTATGAATGTAAATTTATTACAAGACCCAGTAAATCACAGCCTCCTTGGGTATCAGTAAACAAGATCTTATTTAGTGGCCTAATTGCTCAATAAGGAGTGGAGGAAAGGGATTAACCTGCCTGCTCCTCCCCTGTGCTGGGCAAGAGATTGCCAAGCATCCTGCAGCTCTGTGCAGACTCTGCCCCTGTACAGAATGCAAAGGGAGTGAGAGAAAACGCAGTGGGATGGCTGCAGAGCACATGGGCTTTGAAGTCAGGGGCACAAATAATTGTAAGCACTTGTGAAAATCACAGGACTGTTACAGACAGCAGAGGGGATATCTGCAGAACCTGCAGAACATTAAGACTTAATATTCAAGGGCAAAAGGACCCTCAAACCAACAGTATTATTTAAATGTCCTAGAGTATCCAAAACATCTGGATGTGGCTAGCAGATATGGCACAAGACCCAGGGGAAATTCACATACCTGGGATGAAGCTGGAGGCCAAGCACCTCCACCTAGGCTCAGAAAATGCCACTGCAATCCTATATTTAGACAACTGAATCTCATACAAGGAGCCTTGTGGCAGTGTGGCTCTCCACGCAGAGACATGAGGTTTGGTCTTGTCTGCAGCTGTGTCTTGATCTGAAGGAAGCTCTTTATTACACTGCATGTGGACCACAGGTGTCTGAGCTAGCAAGTCAAAGGCAGCAGCATGCCTTCTTTGGTATTGGTAACAAAACCAGAAGCTCTGTTGTTTGCCATGGGCACACGTATGTTTTATGTGGTGACCTTTTTCCCCCCTTCACTGGCCATAAAGTCAAATCTAAAGAGAAAAAGTTTGAAAGTTGGAACTGAATGATTGAATTGGAGTGGATGAGGAGGAACTGAGGAGTAAAAGTGACCTTCTTACTGACAATCCAAGAAATTGCCATATTTACTCAGCTCAGCAGAGCAAATGATGGCAAAGAGCAGAGCAGATTCTCTGCCAGAGCATAGCTGCATCACTCCACTGACTTCAATATACTTTAGCATAATAGTTGTGTAGCTGGGCTCTAATGAGTTGCAGCCACATTACACCACTAAGGATCTCTACCTGGAGAAAAAGACTAAAACACCAACCAAATTACCAGACTTAGTTCCGTTTTATCCCGATTTTGCTCCAGTGTAAATGCCTTCAACCATTCAAAACCACTGACAAGAAGTGTGATATCTTTTGCAACCCAGCCTTAACAGACACAATCTATCAGACACTGAGAGGGGCTGAGGGGGAGCCTCTCCCCAGCCACACCAGCTGGCAAACAGCAGTGACGAGCAGTGCAGATTTTCTGGTTTGCTGTGATGTATGGCACCTTCCCCCCACAGAATGGTGTCCAGTCCAGCTGATTCTTCATTTTGGGGTGCATGGAAGAACTTCTGCAGTCCTTATGAAGTGTTCCATTAGCCCTAATATTTTGCAGTGATTAAAGGCTTTGTTTAAACCTTGAGTTGCACTCATTTTTCTACTAAACCCCAACTTTTAAATGCCTAAATACGTCTTTTAAAACATTTCAGCTTTTCCATATGCTAATCAGTTTCTTGCTTGAACCATTCTCTTAATTCAATCCAAAACTGGTAAGAATTTGATCTCCTCAATATTCAACTATCTGTGAATTTACTATTCATCAAGAAAAAACATTACTTTGATTTTGTTACCAAGAAACCTACAGAGGAGGCATGACAGTCATAGCAATTGCATAGAGTGGGATTGAAAAGAAAAAGAGATTTGTAAAACAATTATTAACAAACATGGCTCATGTTAGTCCCCTTGGCATCAAGAAACGGGGGAGACAAAACCCACATACAGAGTAGGTACAAGGTAGTCATCATTGCCAATTACAGCAAGAAAAAATAGTTCACACTACATAACAGAAGGACTTGCTAGGAAAATCAAAAGGTTCGTAACACAAAGGATAAATTCTAGATAATAGCACCACTCTGAGAATTATGGTCATTTAATTTGCATTAAATCCTGAAAGATCCTATCCTGGCCTCACTGGGAGAGATTCGTCAGCAATTGCCAAGGGTACAGATGCAAAAAAATTAAATAATTATAATTCATATTTCCTCTTCATTCTGAGAAACATAACAAGTAGAATTCATATTTCCTCTTCATTCTGAGAAACATAAGTAGATTAATAACTTGAAACTTACCTTTGCAGACTTTGGGTTTTCCTGTTCTGCTTCAGCAGACAGTGCTAATAGTAGCAGAAGCTCATCTCTAGAAGTCAAATATTCTGTGTAAGCACCTAAATATTTAGAGGTAGTTGGAGCTTATAAAATGCTGAGGATGCTCAGTGGACAGGTAGAAAGGATGTAAACACATCCTATTCCAAAGTATTTTGGAAATGATGGCAAGCAAAATGATAACCAGCAGTAGCAAAGAATTATTTTGCTGAAGTTTGGGTGGTTCTTGTTTCACCAAAACCCTGCCCCCAAAATCCTGGGCTTTAACACTGTGTCCATGGCCCAAATCTTCCTTCCCAGTGACCCACTGCCACAGCAGGCAGCTCTAATTCATCCCTTCACACCTGACAGGAGAGTCCCACCTTCCTGACGCTGTGAGGGACACCAGCTTGCCCTGGTGGGGCCAAGGGCCTCCGAGAGCCTTCCAAAAGAGGGGGAGAAAAGGCTGCTGCCAGGAGCCACCTGCAGCTGGGGGCAGTGCCCTTCCCGTCCCGGGTGTGGTGTGGTGGACAAAGCCTGTCCTCACACCGGGCAAAGCCTGTCCCTCACACCGGGCAAAGCCTGTCCTCAAACTGGGCAAAGCCTGTCCTTCACACCGGGCAAAGCCTGTCCTTCACACCGGGCAAAGCCTGTCCTCACACCGGGCAAAGCCTGTCCTTCACACTGGGCAAAGCCTGCCCTCACACCGGGCAAAGATTGACCTTCACACCGGGCAAAGCCTGTCCTCAAACCGGGCAAAGCCTGTCCTCACACCGGGCAAAGCCTGTCCTCACACTGGGCAAAGATTGACCTTCACACCGGGCAAAGCCTGTCCTCACACCGGGCAAAGATTGACCTTCACACCGGGCAAAGATTGACCTTCACACCGGGCAAAGCCTGTCCTCACACTGGGCAAAGACTGACCTTCACACCGGGCAAAGCCTGCCCTTCAAACCAGGCAAAGCCTGTCCTTCACACCAGGCAAAGATTGACCTTCACACCGGGCAAAGCCTGTCCTCACACTGGGTAAAGCCTGTCCTTCACACCGGGCAAAGATTGACCTTCACACCGGGCAAAGCCTGCCCTTCAAACCGGGCAAAGCCTGTCCTCACACCGGGCAAAGCCTGTCCTCACACTGGGTAAATCCTGCCCTTCAAACCCAGAGCCGGGACACACTGACCAAACTCCACATCATGGGCAGGTAAAGGGGAGCTCTGTGGGTTGTTCGAGTGTCTCACAGACCTGTGTCACCAGACAGGGCCATTCCACCTCCTCAGAATTCATCCTGCAGCCTTTTTTCCTTCTGTGACCAAGGGGAAGAGCGTCTGGAGCGTCCTGCGGCCGCTCTGCCTCGCATCCTCGCATAATGGAGCGGGTCCTCACTCCTCTGCTCTCCGCCCAGCACCAGCGCGGATCGAACAGAAGCACTCTGAGCCCGTGCCTGAGTGCCCCCATGCCCGCGGGCTCGCTGCAGCAGCGGGCAGGGCAGGGAGCGGCGGCGGGGCCGCTCCGCCGGGTGAAGGAAGGAGCCGGCAGCGCTGGCAGCAGCTCCGGAGCGCTGCCCGCACAGACGGCGAGGGGAGAGCAGACGCTCCGCGGTCCCGAGCGCTCCCGGAGAGGGGGAGAAACGGGGACCCCGGCTGGGCCCGTTTCACTGCTGGCCGCAAACCAGAGACTGCTCTCTGGATCTGCTCTGCCGGCTCGAGTTTCAAGCTCAGCTGCGCTCATTTGCCTTGTCTCATGACGATCAGTCTCATTAGTACACTGCTCTTCTCTTAACTGTTGTGAGATGGGGTTACAACATGAGGGTCCAAATCCTTTTGTGGCCCTTTTGTGTATATGTAAATACACATCTGTATAACCAGACAGGTGTTGATTTAGCAGAGCTGTGAATGAAGAAGAAGAAAGGGAAGTGGACTCTCCGTGCAAACTGAGTGCTTGTCTTGGGCCAGAACTCCGAGCAGAACCAACAAAAGTCTCTGAGAGTGATCTAATCTTGTCCCTAGGCCAAATCTAAAGACCCCTTCTTGTGCCGTGCCTGAAAGTCACTTGTCCATCACGATCTTGAAAGCTTCTGCTGGCTCATTCCCTGCAGCACCCCCGGGAACCAGCTGTAGTGCTCAATTGTCTGTATTTCGGAAGATGTTTCTCTCTGTCTACATTCACTTGCCAGAATGCCACATTAGGCCTTGTGCAACTCACAGGAGTTGTGGAGAAGAGTTCAGTTGCTTTTACAGCTTACAGTGAAACACTGGTTGTGTCAGTGTGATCAGGCACCAGAGTGGCCACAGGCACAGGCTGGCTGTGTCCTGGCTGGGTGGCAGCTCCCTGGTTTCTCCACCATGGACAAGCATGCTCAGATTCCTCTCAGTGGCAGCTCCTGCTGCTGCCATGATACAACAGCAACAAGTACAGAACAAGTGTTACCTGAGAGCCCCAGGACGCATGTTCCAGGGATGACTTGCTCCAAAGGTATCACACAAAATGGCAATATTTGATTCCATGGAAGTCAGCCTGTGCTCTGTACTATCCAAAAATCTATGGATTAATTTCATTTTTTCAGTCTATATACAAAAGTGTATCTGTAAATACTGCCTAAGACAGCACTCTATATCCATAGTAGTAGTGATTTAATAAGATTTCTTTAATTTTATTAATATTCATTATAGCCCCTTTACAAATCTTATGTGTCTGTACTGTGATACTGCAAATTCCAACGATTTATGCACCCTCATCGTGCAATCATTTTTTAAATAGTTTTTAAATTGAACACAAACACTTTATCTGTATGATGGGGGTACATAAATTATGGCTATAGTCCTTTTGCCTGAAAGCTTATGGCTGAGAAAAGTCACAGGAAGGTTTGGTAACTGGAAACATGTTTAATAAATATAAGGTATTGCTATTAAAGCAAACAATTATTCATGCTATATTTTAATTTAACTACTTTTTATAGGAGCAGAATGAAGTAATTCATCTAGATATAGCTGTTGAATGTCTGGTTTTGTTACTTGTTACAAAAAATGCCCTTACATAAAAAGGCTGTTACCTGCAGGCAGAGGTTGCTATTAACCTACACAGAAAGCAGAGGGTCTAAGGCCATATTCCTGTGAAAGATCACCAGCTCCAGTACAGTGTTCCTTGTCTGCTTTCAAGCCATCATGGGGGAAAAGAAAGGCTGTGGTACTTTCCTGACACACTCAAAGGATGGGTTGACCTGGTATGCATTGGTGAGCAGGGCTTTGGAGGACTGTATGAAAGTGTCCCAATGAAACCACATTGTTCAAAAGAAAGTTACTTTAAGAGCACGTGGGGACCTTCAGATCCCACATACCTAGGAATAATCTGCTCTCACTTCGGAAAAAAAAAAAAAGAAAAAAAAGAAAAAAAAAAAAGGCGGGTTTATTGTATGGAAACTTAATAACCATTAAAAATTAAAGTTGATCAACCATTTTAATTTTTGTCCTTAATTTGGCTTCCTCTAAACCCAAGAACCCCTAACCTTTCCTTAAATACTGCAACTCAGCCTGTGAAATATCCAGGCTGAATTTCCTGTGAATGTCAAATGCATATTCTCTCTCGAACCACAGGAGTGACTAAGTACACATACTCATAAATATTTCTGTGCTGTGGCTTCTGGTAGTATTTAGCATGGTCTGAGAAAAACTCTTAAAATACATGCTTAACTACACTGCTGAAACAACTTCAAGAAACTTTTTGAAATTACTTTTCACCTGTGTTTTGATGAAGCTCAGTTAAAACTTAGGACCCAGGTACATTCCTTTGTTCTGTATAGGTGACAGCAAGACACTATGCAAAGGCTGTTTTCCAGGACTGAACTGTCCTGCAGTCCTAATGGTGAATGTAGATCCTCTAAAAATGTCTTGAAATGAGTTAGAATAGCAGATCTGTCTCTTTCTGGCTGCTGGTGAAATAGCATGATTCACTGGAAATCAAATTTAACTATACAGTTTTGAACAATTGTAAATATTACCAGTAGAAAGCCCATAGGTTTATTTGTATGTTTAAGGTTCCTCTTCCCCATTTGCCCATGGCTGCATTTGACTCAAAAAAGGAATTGCAAGTAACTACAAATAGTGGCCTCAGAAGCCCATATTTAAGACCTGAACTCACCCAAACAAAGAGCAGCACTATCATTTGACAGATAGTGTTGCAGACTACAATTTGTGAATATTCGCACTGCCAAGAATGCTCGGTAGAAATTGCTTGTGTGTGAGTAACACTGAATGTGACATATGGGGAACTTGTATAGCTTTTGCTGGGGACAAAATCGTATTAGGCAGTTAATCACTTTCCTCTAATCACTATTGCCATGGTTTGTACCATTTCTGATGACTTTTCTGTACTATGACAGCCAGAAGTGCTGGACTGGAGCAGGACTGTTTCATACATGGGAAACCAGTGCACAGAAAAACACAGATGTGCACACTCATACACAAACCATTTCCCATTAAAATCAATATTGGATCCCCTGTTATTAAATCTGAGTATCAAAATGCACCCAAGGCACATTTCTTTAATTCCAAGCAGCAAAATTGTTCATAGGGTGCAGTGGAACCACTAAGAACATCACTAATATTGATTAATGGGATAAGACTGAGGGCAGAAATTAAGCTGGGGATAGGGGTCTCCATTAAAAATGTTTATTGCTGAGTGCTCATGTATCACGTCAGTTCCTCTGCAGATCGGATAAAAATCCACATTACAACCTTCTTCAGGGAAAATGAAAGACATTTAGCTGACATATTCGTCAAAGAAATTTTCCTTCCTTTCTTTACTCCAATCTTATTTAGGGTGCTAAGAGTGCCAATAAAACCTGAGAAGTACCAGTTTGGGAAGAGAGTTAAATACATCGTTAGCACAAAGCAACACTTGAAGCAGAACATATGCTTTTCCAGTCAGCTCTGTTCTGCATTCAGTGGCCTGAATCTCAGACTAGGAAAATCAGATCTGTTTTCATATCTGAAATTGGATACATAAAAATTGTGCCTCCCCTCGCCCCACTAAATACATTAACTTATCCAGCAGCTCCACCAGGTTACAATCAATTCAAGAAGGCACACTGTAATGAAGAAGAGAAAAAAGTATTAATAGCATCCACTCAACCTGCCACTGTCCAAGCCTGACAGCAACTTCAGAGTCCAATGGTCTAGCAAAGAGTCTTCAGGATGAGTCACTTTGGTCTGCATTACTTTTTGGGTACCTACAGCTGCTCTGGGATTCTTCATGTTTACATCCATCTCTTTCCCTTGCTGTTCCAGGCTCATCAAATTGGAAAACTCAGATCTGAGCCTAAAATTCACAACACTTAAGCATTAGTAGAACTTAAAGGGACTTCACTTTATAAAAATCAAATTACAATTCCTAGGGTATATTTTTTTGTTTGCTTTATTTTTATGAGACCCACTGAGTTGTATCATGTTTTTAATAAAACCCACTATGGTTGTTTTTGCTGCAGCCCAGAGTCAGAGGGATGGACATGAACTGAGAAGACCTCTGGTGAGCATTTCCTGGAACCCCAGTGGACTTGGTTCTTACTTGTTCCTTACTCCTACAATGTCCTTTACTCCAAACCCAGGGTTATCTTCTCTTTAGTAATTTTTACTTTCTTTTCATCTTAAGCTTGATCTAAGTGTTGTTCTGAATTCCATGGAATGAAGTGATGGACCTGGGAAAAGAGAACAGCGTGTAGCTGAATCTCCAGGGGATTGATTTCTGGCAGATAATTATCAGATCATAGAGATAGTAGGATCTATTGGCACAATACCTATGTAAAGGATTTAAGACAGGAAAAGTACCCTCTTCCCTTGTCCTGATAAGCAATTACTGGTGCAGAGGCACAGTCCCTACTCCTGTCTCACAGATGGAAATCCTCCATCCTTCTGCCTCCGAGGGAAAACTGTGCCCAGTTCTGTGTGGATTCCTGTCTCCATCTCTGTCAAGGCACACCACATTCTGCACTCCCACAACACACACTCACAGAGATCCCAAGAACACAAGAGATCAGCTAAACAGGGACAGGAAAGCTCAGAACCCCAATAGTCTGCTCAATGCTGCTTACCTATCCTAATCCATGCCAGCTGAAGAGTTGCTGTTTGGTGAGGGGCTTGGCTCACACACAGCAAAGGCATTTCTCCAGTCCAAAGCCAGCAACTGTTCCAGTTCCTCACAGTTCCAGTTTTCCAGTTCCAACACACACATGCACACACACCAGAACAGTGAATCTTTTCTTTTAGTTTATTTTCACATCCCTGAAAACAAAACAATCTCTTAAGTTGCTTTTATTTAAGTGTTAACAGAGGCAGCACAGAGGCACCAGGACAGTCAGTCTGCAGGTATCTCCTAATGCTAATGCACGAACCCCCCGTGCTTGTTGCAAGTACAGCAGAGGGAGGAACAGCTAAAGAGCTGGAAAAGCAGCAAAGGAAGGAAAGCATGTGTGAGTGAGTGAGAGTGGGAGAAAAATCCACAGTCAGGCCAGAATTCTGCTTGCCAAAAAAAAAGCTAAGAGATCTCTTTCCAAAAGAAATGAGTCAAACCGGGGAAACAAAAATAATAATGCTGTGTGCAACTTAAAGCAGCAGCTGCTATCTGAGAGAAAACATGAGATGAGTTAGAAGACACAGAAGATTAGTCTTTTTTTGCTTTTCAAATTATTATGTTTGTCAAGCTTTTGGCTCAAAAATGTTTGACCTAATCACATCTGTTTTACTGACTAAAATGAGAGGCCTGGCAGCTGTAGCTGGCAAAAGAATCTCCAAATCTGCAGACAACCTTCCAATATTTGGGCTCTTGTCTGAGCAATGTAGGGATAACAAAGTCTATACCCTAAAAGTGTCTATGCTGTGCATAACCACTTACAGACGGATGCTGCTGCAGCCACCCTGCAAACAAGTCTGCTTCTAAATTCAGCTTGGCTTATCCTCTGGAAATGGAAACCCATTACTCTGATGAATGTAAATTTATTTCATATTCTTGCAAACAATCAACTGAAGCCTCTTTGTCTGCACCCAGATACAAAGGCAAACAATGGTTGCTGAAGAGAAGTAAGGGCTGACAAGTTGGAACACAACCTAGAAAGTCTTGCAAGTAAGATGAAGCCAATCTGTCTTGAGTGAACAGAGAAAAGGTGTTTTGCAGAAATGTAAAATAGCATAGACATTTCTTTTTACTACACAAATATGTGTATAACAAGTGAAATAAAGAGAAAAACACTATTAATATGGTAACACAAAGATGAACTCGCTAGATGATCTAAAATTACCTTTTTCTTTTTTGAGCACCTGTAACCTGCTGGGTTTTACTTAGTGAGAATTTCCTGTCTATCTAATTTTCATTGGCACATCAATTTTCTTGCAGTGCCTGATTCTCATTCAACATCTGTTGCTCAGTTTGACAGTATTAATTTTGGATTTTTCCCCAGATCCGATTAGTTGAAGATTGTAGTGAATGCTGGCAAGAGATCTAAGCATTCTGTCTCTCTTCTCTCTTCTTCATAATGAAAAAATGTTTTCTTGAGATTCATAATAATTGCTATCACTGTATTTGATACTGAAAATCACAAAGATGTTTAGAGAACTCTTATACATACTAATAGAAATAGGTTTTCTTCTCTTTCCAAGTATTGTCTCCACCTGTCCGTACACACACCTTATTATTTATGGCTACTGTATCCATGAATTGTAAGCACATTCCTCTAAGCATATATGTTGAAAATAATCAATTTTTCCTATGTGTAATTGCTGAAGTGTTCTAAAAACACGAGTGAAGGTCACAGAACACCAAATAGGACATTGTATTTTTTTTTGTTACAGTCAGTAGACACCAGTGGGTGCTCTGTGCCATTAATCATGTCTCAGACACAGCCCTTGGCCCAGGGAGCACACAATCTGTGTTTAAGGGAAGAGCCAAGATGCTCTCAGGCAGAGCAGAGAAGCTCAGGAAGTAACATTTGTCAGTTTGATCAGTGGCAGCACCATACATGAACAACATCTATTTTTGTTCAGATGATGGCGATTTAGGTATCCAAGCAGAACGAGGGAGCAGCTCTGTGAAACCCCTCTGAGCACTGCTCACGTATAAGAAGAACATGGAAAAGCACACTGGTTTCTCCTTTAAGGAGCACAAGGGCTCAACCACCACAAGCCAGCCTGTAGAACGCAGAAAGAGGTGCAGGAAGAGAATCCAAATTGTCCTGTGTATTTAGGAGAAGGAAGCAAATCAAATGGAGCCAAGTAAAGTAGGTACCTTCATTTATTTGGTGTAAATGAGGTATAAGTGAAATCTGTGTTGCCCAAATTAAACTCCAGTTCTGCATTTGTCCTTCAAGGATATGGTTAAAACAACAAGCTAGTACAATAATCTTGGCAGCAATGTTCTAGATGAATGTGGACAGAGTAAAATGCATTTGCAGTGCCAGTAAAAAGGACGTTGCAGTAATCAAGATGGGAGATGAACAGTTTCTGGATGAGCATTTCAGCTGTGTGGCCAGGATCTAAGATTTTTTTTAAAAGACCCAAACCAAACTTGCAAGATTCAGGTATAATGTGGCTGTGAGGACCAGAAAACATCACAGGACAAGAATGTTGTTCCAGTTACTGGCCTAAGTAACAAGCAGGATTGCAGCGTTGGAGGACATGATGGGGAGGCAGCTCAGAGAGAAAGATTAAAAGCTCTGGGTTAGCCCTGTTCAGTTCAAGCTGATGGTCACACAACAACAAGGCCTGGAAGACAGACAAATTTTATTTTGAGCAGAACGAGACAGGTCTGAAATACAGAGATAAAGCTGTGGGTTCTCTGCAGAGTGACAGCAAATTTAAATGAGGTTCAGAAGGGTTAAATAGTTTACATACAAATAGGTTCTAAATATCTGCAAGCGTAAGGAGAGGCTCTTCATAGGGAAGTGTACCACATATAAATGCAGGCACAATGAATGTACATCTCCTTCCCCCAAATCTAGAACCTATATAATTGCACATGCATTTTACTTCATTAATTGTTCAAAGCACTGTTGATTCTGCCACTTCTTATACAGAGAAACAAAATAAAGCTGCAGCTTGGTGTCACTATCTGGTATCCTGGTGTGAGGATCTTTAATAAAATAAATCAAGCTGATCTGAAAAATTATCTAGTTCCAGAGTTGGAAATCCTGATTAGCATAGAGGCTGATTTTTGCTCTCGCTTGTGATCAAATAAATAATAAATATCCATTATGCTGTTCTTCCTACAATTTTGAAAAAGAGTAATTTTGACTTTTAAATACATGGGAGGTGTTCAGATATTGTTAAAGAAATCTGAGAACTATCCTCTGATTGTGGGTAATTTACTACCTGCCTTTGTGTATTAGCAAGATCTGTCATTTAGCTTTGTAGAAACCCAGATGCTTTCATGAGGCACTTGACTTTTACAGTTTTTCCATTTAAAAATCAGCTGTCCTCACTATTTCAGTTCTAGATCTTTTGATCCTTATGCTTTTATGTACTGGACTGTTCAAAGTTAACAAGGAGCTGCCAAGTGTACAAATGATGTTTTAGCTTAATTAGCTCTGGCTTACTCTCCTTAGCATGAACTACACATAAATGCATGCAAATATTATTGATTCAGAGTGACTGATCTATAATATTGCTCTGGAGGTGAATTACTACAGACAAAAAGGCAGAAGAACAAAGTGCTCTGTCTAAGCTGCACTATTAACAGCAAGACTTTGGAAGGCTCACTTTAAACTGCAGCCTCCCTGGACTGGAGGGATTAACTTCTTCATCTGGATAGGCACAGACAGGCACTAAAGCTCCCATTTATTTATGTACCATTGCAGGAAACATGCATTTTTTCTTCATAACTGGCATTTTACACATCCCTTCATACTACTGGCAATGTCTAGGACATCTCCCATCACACCACAGTCACAGCAGATAATTTTGTATTGTGACAGCACTGCACAAGCATTCACAGCAAAGGATGCATCTGCCTAACTCTTCTTAAAGGTGTAACAACTGCTTCTGTTTTACATCCACTTTCCCAGTCATAGCTCATTTGAAAACACACATGTTTATCTCATCAGGTGCTCCAGGAATTAGCTGGTAGATGTTTTCCTGTGTATGTGAGCCATCAGTTTGATCCAGAGCTGTCCTTAGGATTTAACAATCTTGCAATCCTTAGCATTGCTGCTGTTCTGTTACCCCAGCTGACCTATTCTGGAACGGGCAAAACTGGAATCAGCCAGAGCTGAAGTAACTTTAAAAAGATTTCAAGGTCAGAATTTTAGCACAGGTGGGAATGGTAATGCCTTCTATTATTATGTGCTCATGTTTCACATTTTAACACTGCATTTTCAAATGCCATTTCACTCTGTCAAACTTTAATAATTTGGTCTGAAATTTTATTTGCCAGTTGACCTGCATCATAGAAAAGCCCATAGAATAATTCTTTTATCTCCAGAGCAGGGTCTGAAGATGTGGTCAGCCACAAGGACAGAAGAAACCCTGAACATCTCATTACAGTCACTGCACTGAGAGTGGCTGGAGTTCAGTGGTAAAAAATACAGCAGTAAATAAAAATGCATATGCCTGAGTAGGAAGGATACAGATTTAAAGCTGGACAGCAGCAAAGGCTTTGGAAAGTCTGACCACTGGGGTTTCTGTGTCTGCAATCTTTTCTTGGTAACAATATATTTATATGTAATTAAGCATAGTAAATAATCATCCATGGTTTCTTTGTTAATAGCTGCAGCATCATTTAGAAATGATGCTCCCTTTTCCTGGCTGGAGCAAACATGACTGCAGGAGATGTACAGCCCAGCAACAGGTGACAGGATGGATGTGAAGGGCTTGCAGCTCACCATGCCATGGACATCTCTGCCATCTGGAGCACTGAACACGGCCATGGCACAGGTTCCTCCTCGCAGCACCTCAGACTCCCAGGCTCACGTTTCCCCGGCTCTGGCCACAGCTGACTCCACACTTCCCAGGAAACTGCGCAGCCTTTGCCGTGGCTGTGTCCGTGCCGTCACGCTAGGAACAGATTGACTCTGGCTGGCAGCTCTGGATTACTCCCTGGAGTTGACAAGCTCTTCATCTTAGCCACATGTGCTTTGTTCAGTCTTTCAAAAGCCCTTTAAACTTCCACTGATTAGAGGTGGCTGAACTGAAAACAGAGCTCTGCCCCGGTTTTGATCAGCAAATAGAAGCTCAAGTGCTTCTTTGGCTTAAAGGTATGTGTATAAATCTAGCCTGGGAAATTTGCAGGACACACTTCTGTCAGGAGGGATTAAGTGCATGCTGTTTTATTTTGGGATACAATGTGATGAGACATTTTTTGTAAATGTTCTGGCACTTTATCTTTAAAATGTGGCTTGAACCTTTCTCTGAAAAGTAAAAATAGTAACAAGGCAGTGTCTTAGCTTTCTTTTTACAAGCTATTCTTTCATTTTAATATCATTAAGCTGTTAATATTTTTAAGGTTTTGGCACTGAAACCATGCAGGGACACACAAATGCCAATACAAGAGAAAATTAAATTTGGAAGCTTTTTTCTCTGAAGCTGAGTTTCAGATAGAGGAGAGTGTTCTAGCTAACAATCTGTTAACTGAATCATGGATCACTTGTGGTAATCTTTCATAGTCTGAGATGCTCATGAAAAGGAACACGAAGTCAGTTAGAAGGCCTTGCTCTCATGCGGGAGATAGGAGGAGAACAGAACCATGTGCTCATGCTTCTCTCTGCTGCCACAATCCAGGACATTTTGTGACAGGGCAGACACTTCAAAGATCCCTACGCCATGGTCAGCAGTCAGAATCAGTAATTCCCTGCACGTGGAGGACATTTTGAGTGTGGTCATTGTTGCATTTGTTGATTCACTGGTGCACATATTTGAAAAATGTTTCTTTAAACACTACAGTATATATATGAAGTTGGAACATGAAAGACTGAGTATCTCTCGATGAAATGACAGGTTGACAAATCACCTGTTTTGACAAGCAAAGGACCTATTGGGAGGTAGGCAGATCCTACAGCTGAGAATTTCAGGGCTGAAGCCCCTTCAGGAATAGGCATTTTTGCCATTGAATTTGGACAATATTTTGCATTTATTCTGAAAGGACCTGGGTTGTCATAGTATGAAATGCTTTGCTATAATGAAGTTTCATATTAATTCTGTTTTAATTACAAAACATTTGTAAGGTGGAATCAGAAAGGTCACCTAATTTTTTACTAAAAAAAATTTCCCTCAGTCTGAGTAGAATTACATCTGGCCGGAATTTGGTCCCTGAATGATTTCATGTCTTATTTAATCAAGCAAGCGTGAACATGCACTCCCAGCAGGGATCAATCAGCTGTGTCAAAAGCAAGAACAGAATTACCTCATTTCTGTCATTAGACATGAGCCAAAATCTTAAGGACTCTTTTAAAAGGTTACCTTTTTAAGGGTTTCAGTGTCCTCATTTTCTGATTTGTGTGCAGACAGCAAAAGATGAAATATGAAACACGCACAAGCGTGTCTCGTATTTTCTGAAAGACTGAAATGACAAGGTCTCAGAAATCCTTTGTTTCTGTGAGATTTTCATCATCAAGAAGTCTGGATGGATCAGATAAGCTTCCTGACTTCAGGTACTTAGGCAGACTGATGAAACAGGATTGCAGGTAGCCCTGCTTTCAGATTACAGGCATTTTAGTATTTCTCTGCCTGCTCATGCATTGATTTTTGCACTTTGTGAGTATATAAAATGTGAGCTTTTAGTAAAGGCTTGTGCTAAATTGCCACAGTTTCATACCAGAATAACAAAAGTGAAAGATTTGGCAGTAAGCCTCACAGAAAACTGTTCCCACAGCTCAAGCAATATCATGAATTGTGAGGACTATTTTAAAGTCATTAATGCAGAATTCAGTGTGCTGTCTAATATACTGTGGTCTGTATGTGATGGAGATGTCTGAGTCAAAGGATGTACAGTGTAATACAAAGATATATTGTTGAAATTTTTTCAAGACCACTGCTAAGGGAGCTATGAATATTTGCAGTTGTGTCTTTTTCAAGTTTCATTGTTTTTTAAAATATACTTTTACTAAGTACCTGAGGCTATTTCAGTTTGTAATAACAAACTATCTACAAAACAAAGGATTGAGTATGCATTGCACAAATCTTCCCTACAAGCAGTCAGAGTAATTGTGCAATGATAAACCTGCAGGAACAAAAACCTGGAAATTGCCAGCTGAGAGGAATGACCTATAGTCTGCAGCTCCACAGAGGAGCAGGCTCATAAAGACCTGAACAGCTCTCACTCTGTTTTGGATATTTCTCTTCTCCTGAATTAGTAAAGCTGGATATCTTCTGGAGAAATTGTATGTTCTAGACAGTGAGCAGGATGACTAAGCCTTTGCTTAAAATGATGGAGTGAAATTTAGAATCAATGAGACCATTAATACCTTCACCAACCTTTCCATAATCTTAACAGAATTCTATCACATGTAAGAACAGAATATGGGCCCACTTTATCATCTGTCACAGAAAGCCTGTCCTGGGAAGCAAATCTCTGCAATATTTTTACTGTTCAGCTCTCCTTGGCTCTGCTCCCCTTTCCAGCACATCTCCAGGGAGCAGTGGAAGACTGTCACAGCTGCAGAGACAGAAGCCCACCTCCATGTCACAGCCTCTGTCTACAACAAGTGTACAAAATTAGTGGGGAAAACAGATGCTTTGACATCTTCAAATGTCTCCTGAATGCTTTTACCACCTCAGGATGCCACAGTGTTCACGTTGCTTGTTCAGCATTCAGGCAGTGCTGAAATGGGAGGATGCATTTTGCTCAAGACTTTAAAACACAGCCAAGTATTAGCTGTGCTATTTTTGGCAAACAAACATGTACAGACATCTTCTTTGATTGCTGCTTTCTCAAAATCACTATAATTTTCAGCAGTTGCCAAGAAATTAATCCTGCTAGCAAGTCCCAACCCTCATTTCCATAGATAATTAGTGGATGGGGGGCAGCTAGTCCCTACTATCAAAGCTGGAGAAATCCATTGTTCTCGAGCTGCAGCTTACACCACCAAATATTCCAGGCTAAATTTATCACCGTTGATTACTCGCACGAATGCTCGGGGTGGCCTTTTGGGGATATTTCTGGACTTTTGCTGGTGTGTTACTTGACAGCCTTACCACAATAAAACAAAGCTGTGATTATACCACTAGTAAACAACTCTCCTTCAAAAATGAAAAGGAAATAGGGAGACAAGGTCTAGAAGAGATGCAGAAAATCCTGCAAGCCTGTTCCCAAACTCCAGAGGATGCTAGGGGAAGATCCAGCTTCTTTGCCCTATCGTTGTTTCTACCCAGAGTAAACGTCTCTAGTCCCTTACTGACACTTTTCCATCCATTTTTCACTACTGGATAAGATCTTTGTTATGCTGATATCTAATACTTATCCTTCCACTACCTTCAAAATGGGGAGTACTGAAAAAGAGGGAAGCAGTTTCAAAGTTTTCTACTAATTCTGATGTCCAAGCCCTGTTCACTGAATTTCAGTAAAAATAAGTGCCTAAATGTCTCAGTCTTCCTTAATTCTCATAGTCAGTTCTTCTTTTTTATATTTAGTGATTTTTTTTCCCTATGTCATGCATCTTAACAAGGTGTTACCATTGAGAGAGAAATAAGGCTAATCAGTGGTCTCATAAGAGAATCCCAAATTCAAACTACTGTTAATGTTCTCCTACTAAGGGGTTTAGCAAAAAAAGAACAACTTTAAAAACACTCCTTAGCTACCATCACCCATCCTGTTGTTCCAACAATATGTCACAGGAGAAAAAGCCATATACTACCCACAACTAGATCTTGTTGCATTAATTTTCAAACTCAAAAGACCAACTTTAAGGACACTTCCATTTCTGACAATCAATATTGTAGTGTGAGAATCAGTTTAATATTTTGATAGACAATGATTCATTCTCACATCTGAAAAATAAATGACATTAACTCTGAGATTAAGTCATTGACAAGATAGAGGTAATCATATACATGTAGCATTATGCTGGTTTTATTACCCTGAATCTTTTAAGCCTGCACATATTCAACAAAGAAGTAATGTAAAATGGAAAATCCAATTAGCCTACGCACATGCTTCTTGAATACCACTACCACTACCAGCTCTGCATGTAGATGAACTGAACAATGCAGTCACAGCTTATAAAAGAATTGTCACATACAGCTTTGTAGCCTTGCATTTAGATTTTGCAAAAAGATGAATTTACTTCACTTATAGATGATGAAAACAGGTGTTACACGAGCTAAAAAAATATCTTTTATGTAAAACTTCACCAGATCCATCTCATTTATAAATAAGTTTTAACAGTGATCAAGTTTAGGAATGCTAAATCAAGAATGAGAGTACTAGTTTTGAAGCAAGGAGAATTTAAAAAAAAATCCTAGAAAAACAACTACATAATGAAAATCAAAATATATCTGTTTAATCTATATACATTGACAGTTTATGTATTTAGATTTAAACTTTGTGAGGCATATGGAAGAAATTTCTTAATTCAAAACCAGACTAATATCTCTGTGAAATATTTGGCAGTGTAAATGCATCTTAGAGACTTTTTTGTTCAATCTGTAATGAGCAAATTGCAAAATTAAGTTTCATAGACCAAATCTGACCTGTAGGCTTGCAGCAGCTCAATGCAAAGATAGGTATATTGAATTTCATGAGAAGCCTCAGGTTCAACCCTCATGGCTGTCAGGGAGAGCACTCTAAGCCCTTTCAGCTTTTGTTTTGCCAGTGCAAAGAAGTTTTCAGCTTTTTTTCATAGGTCATGTTTCCAAATTCCTGCAGCCATTCTTTATTCCATTTTCCTGGGAAGGTTAGCAGAGAACTGTATGCAGTATTTAAGGTCCAATAGCATCAACACTTCCTCACATGTGTGAGAATATCTTGGATAATACTACTAAAAATGGAAGCTAAAAATTGCCAAAATTATAATCTCAAGTCCCACAGCGTGTCAATGGTGCAGAATCCATCTTCCTCACAATGAAAACACACAGAAAACTTCTCTGAGCAGATTAAGTCCAGGTGTTCAAAGACTGAACCACCAATGGCTGAGCCAGCCAGGAGTGGATCCGATCATCAGAGGTCAGTGAACAGAGATTGCTCCTTCCTCTCTGAAGATAAGTCCCAAGGAAATTCCCAGTTTTCTTGCTAACTCTCCATGCATTTACATCCCCTGAAAAGAATGGGAAGTATTCCCTAGATTCCTTTTCCACACATGTGAAACATATAGATGTACAACCTCACATCAACATGCAAAAATATGTAAGATTTGTCACTGGACTTCGACAGAAGAAAATAAACACAAGAATTGATCCATTTCTATTTGGTTGACTGGGCACTATCAGTAGAAATGTGTACTAGCTATAACTTTAACAATAACTTATTATACTACTCCCTTTAAAATGCAGGCATATAGAATACCTTCTGATATTATTACTGATATGGAAAAGATTCTGAAAAACCAAAAAAGTTTCCATTATGGATTTTTTATAAGTTTCTTTATTTGATTTTAAAACTTTAAAATGCTTTAAGTATATGAAATTCAAATGCAGTATAACTGGGATTAGAGACTAATTTCAGAAAACAGAATCTCATTCTTTATGAGCCCTTCTTTGTTTTCTTTATATGAGTTAAAATGACAGCTACAGATACGCCCAATTTTCTCCTGCTTTGCAATTTTTAGATATATTTAGGATCCAGCATAACAAAGTACATGGACTCTGGCTCCAGAGTCTGTTCCTAATGTCTGTGTAAACGTAAGCCAAAGTTCGAGTGGCCTACAGGAACTAAACAACCTCCTCACAGTATCCTCACTGAGCTGATGAGGAATTCCTGGTACTGGATGAAAACACTTGTCTAGCTCAGCACACAGGGGTATAATTAAGAAGAAGTTTCCACAGGAAAGCTGATGGCTGAGTTTAAAGTGCCCTGCCACAGATCTCAGCAAGTGTGCTTAGACACAGGATAGAGAAAGAGTCCTCCCCTCATTACCCACATAAAAGATAACCAGACCTGGGTTTCTCCAGAGCTGTCTCGTCTTTCAGCTCATTTTTTCTTTGACTCTTGTGGCATTTGGAGTATCAGAGAATGAACCAGTGCACAGACACTCCAGAGAAAATGTTCAGCAAGTTCTCAGGCAACAAGGTCAGTCTTCCGTGCATGTACACAAATGTAAGTCCAATATACCCAGAGACCCCATGATGCACCCAGTGTGCACGCATTATCTGGCCTGAAAATCTCAGAGAAAACCACTGGATTCTCTGTAAAAATTCAAGTTGTTTGCATATCATCTACCGAACACTCTTGAATATATTTGTTTAATAGGTAGTGTGGTATTTATAGGTACCACGTTTCAGATAATCACGAAAATTGACATTGCTACTTTCAAATGTGCTTTTCATTTAGTCTCAAAACAAGAGAAAATCATCCAGGAGCCAAAAGAGATGTCTAAATCCACAGCCCTGGCTGAGCTTGGCTTCAGCAGAGCATTATTTTTGCAGGAACTAAGATGGGGAATGAAAGAGCACCACAGGACAGAGACAATTCCATTCAGATTCATTCTTGCTGAAATGAAAGTGAAGTGCAATTAAAGCTTGGAGATTTTCCAAGGAGCTCTAAATAACAATACATCTTCCTTTTATTCAGATGTTTAAATAGCTTTCAAAGAAAACTTGATGAACATTTTTTTTGCTATAAAGCCCAAGAGAAATGGCCATATTCCTCTTTAACTCCAATCCTAAAAGCCCCATGAAAATACACACTCTCCATTTAATCAAGATTTTGTTTATCCTCAATTAGAATGATCTAACTTAGGCATTAAGTGTTAAAGAAGTGTTTTCACCTTATTCTGAGTCTGTAGTCAGTGAAGAAGGGGACTTGCACCCAGTGTGAGACCACCCTAGTTTTTGGAAGGCCGGGCTCCCACCACCAAATGCAGAGAGACTACTCCCAATCCATGGTAAAATCTGATTTTAGAGCTAAGCTGATCTCCTGTCACACCTCCCCTGTTTATCTGACTGCTCCAGTCCTTGCCTGGACCCACTGTGGGATGGGTCAGGTGTCTAAACCTGTAGAAAATGAATTTTCCTCTCCAAAACCAAACTGTTTCTTTAGCTCTCTGAACCAGCCCACAGCACTTCAAGAATGAGCACGTCAAGCTCAGCCCAAGGCTAATAGCAGGAACACAGATGGAGGCAGAGGAGAGGAAAAGGGACTAACAGCCCCATTTAGCAGCTCAGTTCTGATATGAGCTGGCATATCCTTAAATGCTTTAATCCAATGATTCTAAATGACCTCTAAATGATGGGCCCTATTTATATGTGTGTGTTCTTTCCACCTGGGTGTGTTTATATTTATCTCTTAGGTATTGATGAAGACAGGTATTTATGTGAATATGTTTTTAACCAGGCTTTTCAATTTTATGGTGTGTATAACAGAAATCTCTTATTTCAGTTTTTATGTCCTCCAAGAACCAGTGGCTCATTTTTCTCCTCAAAGGGATGCTTTCACCTTTTCTGCCCCTCAAATTAAGTGATCACCTGCTCTCAAATGATCCTTTAATAATTTCCATGAGACATTTGCTAATAGATACACTGTGGGATCTAGCACACACAACTGGCAGAAATAGCCTTGTGGCATATAAAGTTAAAATGAATGAATGAAGGATAATATTAATAAAACTTTGCACTTTTCAGAGTCGATCCTTCAAGGATCTCAAGGCACATAGAAAATGCTAAATGATTAAGACTCCTGAGATCATTAAAAATGCAAATAAACACGCTTGTCTGCTAAGACAATGCCTGCTAATTAATTTATTTATTGTGTTTGGGCAGAACTTGTATAACTGATTTATAACCCTCCAAAAACAAAAGTTTGTAATTGACATCTTCATATTTACAGTGCAGTCAGCAATTAATTTTGTAATTTATTTGTAGAAAACATTAAAAAGCAATAATCTTTGTCTCTTATGTATGATGTTATAGAATAAAATAGCTGAATTTAAACAACAGCAAAAAAATTAATACCTTCAAATACCAATTAATTGTTCCTCAATTAGTTTATAATGAATGGATCCTAATGCATGCAGTAGAACTAAGTTCAGGTCAAACAACTCTTTGGAATTAATGATTTGATAATTGTCTGGAAGATATTGCATATAGTAAATTTTAATCTCTGAAATGCCCAATTTTATTTTTGGAATCAAATATTTTAACATTCTCCTAATAGTCTCTTTATACTTCATGACAATCTGGAACAGAAATTTAAAGTTGTGGGAATATTTTTGGGCTGCACATCTCTGGATAAAATTTCATGAGTGGCAGTGGAACAGTTTTCTGCTCACCCTATTCACTTCTCAGAACAAGCCTATGTTACTCTTCATGAAAACATATTTATTTCAGATGTAAGGTTCACTTCCTTAAACACTTTAAATAGATTTTTTAATTCTCAATCTCACTGGAAAAACTAAACAGTGCCACAGTTGCAGCAGGGAAGATCGACATGGTTTAAAGGAGAGAGAACACTGACATGTTTTTCGATTGAGTCCTGTGTTTTGTTTAGCTTGTAGTCTTTGCTGTGGCCCATTTAGCTTTGAAAGATCTCTGCCTCTGATCTCTGTGCCATTCCCACTACACGCCCTAATTCTGCATCAGCTCCTACAAGGACCTTTTATCTTACTAACAGACTCTGGGATGAAAGGACACACAGATATGTAAAGTACCAAAGGCAACTTCCATGTGCTCACACTCTGCTAAATGTGGCTCAGCGACACAGCTCTTCAGCATAAAGATGTGACAAAATAAATCAAACAGGACTCACCTCAAAATCCGCAAAAGGAAGGGGCAGGCAGCCCCTCGGGACCACAGGGCTCTTCAAACTCTCTTTGTACTCTCTCTGTTTTTTCTTTTTTCAAGACAATGAAGACAGTGTCCATGCTTTGAGCTCACTGGAACAGAGGCTCTTCATCTGCCCTTCATCTAAAAAAAACCCCAAACAACCAAAAATTAAAGACAAAAATCTAGCCCTGTTTTCCCATTTCCCATTCAGATTTGTTGGTGAAAAACAAGCAGCACACATAAACCTTGAATTTTCTGCTCAGACACCCTTTCTGACTAATACAGAACTTAAATAAGTATTCCCCTGCTAGAAGGAAATCCAACAGTCACAGTTCCCACCCTACAGCTCTGGTCCACTTTCTGGTGGAAGGGCTGCAAATGGTGATTGAGTTTTGGGCCATGTCCTCATCTAGGAGTGTGTGCTGCCTGATGACTTTAGGCGGAAAGTGAGAAATTTGTGACTGCATGTCCTCATGCAAGGGAAGCAGTGTCTGTCCATGCAGTGTGTGCTGCAGTCACGCTGCAGACACTCCACTGCAGGGAATGCAGGGCACTCCCTTCCAAGGCTTGGAGTGCAAGGTCTTTGCACTGTTTTCCTGGACTTCTGAGAGCCCCAAAGCTCCAGGCTGGCAGTACTTTTGGCAACCTGCTCTCTGTAGTGATTTGATAACATGGGAGGATCTCAGCCAGATTTTAAGGCACCCTGCAAATCAGGAAAATTTTAAATAAAACATTTATAAATAATTTCATTCTTTTGAAATACAATATCCAGATTGTCAAGTTTCCAGATCTGTTCTGAAAACTATATCAGCGTGTCAGTAAAAGATATTAGTCTAATGACATATTAATGTGGCCTCAGTGGGAGACACCCAATTACAATGTTTCATACAGCTTGCTTCATCTCTTGCTCTGTATGGCTAATGAAAAAAGACAGGAAATTTTGGAGAAAGGAAGGAGAAGATGATAATTTTTTTGAATCTGGCCCTCAGCAATTGTGGTCATCTGTGAAATTACTTTTTCTGTAAGCAGAAAATTCTCCCTTTGGATATTTAACGGAAGAGCAATGGCAAATGGAAAATGCTTCTGTAGTGAATCAGGATAGTGGTATTTAAAATGAAATTAATAAAGGATCAATGATATATAAAGGCCCAGCTTCATTCCAGAAAGCATGAATACTTTATTGACTGTTAGATTTTTAAAAGAATCCTGGTTGTACTTTGCACATCATTCTCAAAACCTTTCACTCTGTAATTTGGATGACTGCTATACAGAAATTGGAGAATAAATCTCAATGGTTTAAGGGTGTGTGATACAGGCAGACACCTTCTCCAAGTTACGTGATCAGAACTAGTCAGGTTAGCTGTTAATCCACCCTCAGGTCTCAGCAGATAAAAGTCCTCAGCAGAACAAAACTGGTTTGGTGAGAACCCTCTCAATCTCCTCTTTGCCCTACTAAAAGAAGGCTGAGAGCAGCAAAGAGCTGGCGCTGCCACTGAGACAGGCAACAGAAGTTATTACTTTCTGAAGTTTTTTCCTGATTCAGGGAGGGGGAAGAAGAAATCATTCTCCATTTTTTTTTTTTTTTAATATTAAGCATAGCAGCAAACCCTGGAGCTCTGCAGAAAATCTATCCAATCCTGGCACTTGCAAGTACTTTCACAGTGTGCAAGTAGTGCTTAACATGACACTTTTTCAGACATTGGTGGAAGAGGGATTTGATTTTATGTTAGCAACCTCATCATCTGAGGGTCAGTGCTGGACTCCTTTGCTAGTGGGATATTTGCTAACAGAGGAAAAAAGCATTAGCCTCTAAAAAGAAATCAGCTGGTGAGGAGCCATGCATGAATTAACAGAACATATATTGATCCTCACCCCATTCCAGGAGCAGGAATAAAGGCAGAATGCACAGCAGTCATGTGGCTTGCTGGTCTCAGGGAGAAAAGCTCCCTTCTTGCCACAAGCATTTTCACCATGTTCAGATCCTATTGGCTGCAGTGGAAGCCAGTGCAGGTTGGAACAGCATTTTGTTGGCATGTGGGCAGTAATTCAGCAAAACAAGAGCTGTTTTCCATTGCCATATGTGTCTATTTTCTCTCTCAAACAGACCATCCGTCCCATTAGTCAAACGGTGTAAACAATTTTCTTGACAACAAAAAATGTATCACACATCAATCAAAAATAAAGTCTAATGTGCCAACTACTACCTCAGCTGAATGTGCCTTTTGTTTAACTTTATTTCAGCTAGTGTAAGTCTGGAAAATGTGTAAATATCCACACAACATGACTGATGCAGAGACTTATGCTACTGCTGTTACAGGTCCAGCAAATTTCACCTGGACAAGAATAATTCCACACCAACAGGAGGGATGCTGGTCTGGCACTGCAGAGCTGCTCTGCAGTCAGACACCTCACCATGGCACAGTTATTCTACAGAAGCCATTTTTAAAAGTCTACAAATTAAACATGAAGAAAGCTTACAGCCGAATTACTGAAGAGAACAAGGACACAAAGGGAGGGAGGGAGGAAGGGAGGAATCTTTCTAAATGCCTGTAAACTCCTTAGGGGGCTAATCTTCAGAGAAGGGAGGCATCAGAAATCAAATTTGATGAATAATTTGCTCAGCACTGAAATTTCATCAGACACAGATATCCAGTTTATATCTAGCCCCCACTTCTGTTTAATGGTTAGATAATCATGGATCATAAGTTTAATTTTAATAACAACCACAGCAGACACTTTATTAGCAGATTTTGAAGGCTACAGGGTTGTCATTTGTCATTATAGCAATTTTCTGGTTTAAATACTGCATCAATTTGTTCTTTTTTTTTTTTTTTTTTCCTGAATTAATCAAGTTAGGTCTATCTCTCTTCATTCTGATTCTCTAGTACTATGAGTAGCTACTTTACCTATTTGAGAGTTTTTTGGTCTGAGAAAATATAACACATAGAGCTACTAACTCACAGGGCTTCTGAGAAAGACCAGGAGTAGTCTTCTCCTCAGAGAAACTGAAGTATTGCCCAGATTTATTCAATTTTCAGTAAATCAAAGCAGATTCTTTACAAATGTCCTGATTGATGAGAGGAGTGTGTGTTGAAGAAAATCACCTACCCAGAAACTGCCCGGTGTCTAGTACAAACATTGCACCCTAGCTCCAGAAATAAAGAGGAGATTGCCCTAAAATGACACTGACACAGAAATGGCTCTGAGGGTGAGCATCAGGTGCAGGATATGCAGTGCACTTTGCCTTTCTGTCACCCCCTGGTCCTGGTGGAGTTCCAGGAGACACAGAGCCTTTCTTGACCCTAGACATCAAATCCAGGGGTGCTGCAGTGTGGATGTGCTGCCACACTCCACACACAGCACAGAATTTTGCTTAAACCAAAATTGTGCGGTTGGACCAAAAGTTGTCACGGCCAGTAAGGGCACAGCAGTGAAGAGGTCAGTGATATCTGAGATATGAAATGAGACTTTAGATGAAGTTTCCCCTGGTCTAGTGGGAGATGTCCTTGCCCATGGCAGGGAGGTTGGAACGAGATGGTCTTTAAGGTCCCTTCCAACCCAAACCATTCCAGGATTCTGTGATAAATCACTAAGCTGCTTTGTGCCTCTGTTTTCTGAACAGCAGTGTGTTACTGTTTGTAAAGCATTTCAAATGACTGATGTGTGTGTTTATTACCACAGTGCCAGCAGCTTCGAGGCATTATTTTAGTGAGAAAATTAGAAAGCTACTACAAATACTTAAAAAATAATCACCTCTTCTTTTTTGAAATTCCTTCTCAAAATCAGCATCAGTTCTGTACGGCAGCATTATGTTTCTCCATCTGAAATCACAGGCAACTGGTTAAATTTAACTAGAATTTTAAACAGAATAACATTCCTGTGTTTTCCAGCTGTTTGCTACCATCAGAAGAAAAGCACTGTGGGTGGATGCTGTATAAGGAATGGAGTGAAGTAGTCACAAAACCATGAAAAAGGCATGTTCTGAGTATTTGAAAAGAGATAATCTTCATTTAAAATGCATTTTTACAAAGTATTCAGGACCTTCAGTTCAGAATTTGCTTGTGGGTCTATTTGTGCAAGAGGAAACTATACATCTGAACATTACAAGCTGACTTGGAAGTGCCATAAACCATTTGAACATTACATACAGGTAACATCTTTAATGTCTTACAATTCTTATGTAGCTGTTAAACCTGGATTAGGGTCCTGTTTGTATTACAACCTTTAGCATTTTGGCCAATGAAATACATTATTCTCAACCCCCAGAAAAGACATGAATGTTTGGTTTTGCTCTCTGTCTAGCCATAGAAAAGCCAATAATACTCAGGTAATTGCTCCCACCAGTCCTCCTATTGCTTTACCCTAAGTTTACAGACACTGAAATTGCTGTAGTAAAAATGCATGAAAACTAAGCCAACTAACCGCAAAGTTATCTGTTTCACAGTTCTTGCTCAAATTAAATGGAAATTATGTTCATGCACAGATGATATGTACTGATCTGGGCCCTGAGGCAGAGATTGAAAACAACCCCTTAACTGCATATATGTGTATGTGTATATGTGTTTTACACTAATCTCTTACTTTGGGCAAAAAAGCGTATCTTGAGTCATTTGTTTGCTCAGAAAAAACCATAGATTTGTTCCTGCTGGCTGATTTGAATACTCCAGTTTTGGGTGCCTGTCGTATTCTCTCTCCTAGAGACCAGCACAGGCACAGGAAGGTTTCTCTTCACTATCCAGAGTTACAGACAGGCAGTGGAGAGGGGATGTCAAAGCACACTGGGGACTGATCCCACTGACCCCGCCAGGGCATCGAGCAGAGGGGGCACAGAGCCCTTGGTCTGACAGCTCAGCCCCTGCAGAGCTGCAGCTTTGCTGATGTTTTCCACTTGAGGATGAATGGTAGCTGCTCTTGAAAAAAAAACTACTTTGATGGAAAGAATTTTTAATTTGAAAGCTTGAAAACTCTTACCAGATTAGGAATTCAGATGAGTTGACTTCTAATACCCTTACCCAGGCATTTTAGGACAAAACAGGATAACAAATTTGTCTTGTAAAGTTTCTGTTTTCATAAGCTTTCCAAAAAGAGGCTTCACTTTTAGATTATCCCTGCTGAAAGAAGGTGTCCATAATTGCTTCTTCATATTTTATATCTGCACATTTGAAGTGCCAGATGCCTTTTCCAAACCAATTTTTCAGGATTAAAATGACAGTAGCTGCAAATTTATTCAATAAACAAACTACCTCCTTTTTTTTTTTTTTTTTTTTTTTTTTTTTTTTTTTTTTTTTTTTTTTTTTTTCTTAGCAGTGAAAATAAAACCGTCAGTATACTTGCTTAAATGTAGCTCATTTCTAACACACAAAGGAGTCAAGAGCAACAGCAACTACATTAATCATTTGATTTCTTGGAAGATCTCCTCCTTTGGAATGCACCTCCTTTGGCACTCTCGGAGCGCCGTGTACTCCTCTGTGTCTCTAAAGTGGGTAGTGCAGAGATGACAAAGCACAGTTCTAATTTCTATAGAGCACAACCTTTACAATGATTCCCACCCCCATATGCCACTTCCTGCAAGAATCATTCAGAGTGGCTCTGGGAACTTTCCCCTTCACACCGGATGAATGTGTCAGCCCTGCAGTTATGCTGATGGCCAAATGGCAGCTGACACCCACTAAGACATGATGAAGGTATTCACAAATTAATGAGTTTGCTAGCAAATCTCCAATCCATAAATAGGAGAACACCCTGTCCTGTTGTGCTGAGGGACATGAATCTGTTTTTTCTACCTATTTATCAACATCCTGTCTCAGCACTGTTCAGCAATTGGGAAAGCAGCTCCTGGCACCTGCCTACATCAGTAGCTGTGATGTCTACAGCATGAAAGGACTGGGAGGTTATCATGGAGTGCACTGAACACACTTTGGAATTAAATAAAAGGCTTTTTTCTAAACTAGATGGAATTAGAATGTGCACAAACTCAGGGACCAAAATTTCTTCTGATTTAACTTCACTGAAGTTAGAAGCAAAACCAGTGATGTATTGGCCACATTCTTATATTCAGGGTTTCCTTAAGGTCAATGCAGACATTTCTTCACTGCATTACTTCATTATACTAATTTTAGCTGCTTTCTTATTTTAGTACAGTTGGTACCAGTTACAAGGACAGTAACAATGATCCCAACCCTTGGCAGCTGCTCTGTTCAAGACAGCCCTGGAGTGTGACCACCAATTTAAAACACATCTTTATTATAACACAAGATGCTGAAACTTGTTTACTAACTTATCATCCCAGCAGTTAGTAAACAAGATGTCACATGAATAATTAATAGCTCCTAAA
The DNA here is from genome assembly GCF_021018805.1 of Prinia subflava. Taxonomy (NCBI): domain Eukaryota; kingdom Metazoa; phylum Chordata; class Aves; order Passeriformes; family Cisticolidae; genus Prinia; species Prinia subflava. Next base: position 11,143,138 of record NC_086261.1, read on the forward strand.
AATCTCATAATTATAATCTAGTGGTACTTCCCAGTGCACTCCTCTGACTGCTGATACCAGCATCTGCAGGTCAAATAGTTGTCAGAAATTAGCTAATTATATCCTTTCCCATGAGGACAAAAATCTTTAAATTTAATTAAAAGACCTTAACTCCAGTCCTGTACATTAAGGTCTATTTCCCATTGGATTTTCTTCTGTGTGACTTACAGCAATAGGCTTAACATTCATATTAGCAGTGACTCTCATCTGTGGGTCAGCCTCTTGCACAGCATTGGTTGAAAGATAATTTGATCAAATGAGTCTCTTTGCCATCAACTCATCTTCCTACTTCACTTGCACCACAAAAAATAAAAAAATCACTAATAAACCATCTGAAATTTAAAGCTCATTTTCTGCTAGTATGTCTCATGCTCCAGGTAGCAAGCAAAAGATTCACTCACAAAATTTGGTTTAATGTATTAATCAACATAGTTGCAAAGGTCCCCAGAAAATTATGAAAGGAGTGAAAATGTTAAACAAGAAAGAAAGAAAGAAAGAACAGTCCTGGAAAATGTTCATAGGAAATGCTGCTTCCTAACCAGATGTACTTAAAAGGAATCAGTGGAAATATAAAACAACTCCTCTTCCTCACTAAGGACAGCAGATTCTACGGCCAGGATGATACATTTTGAATTTTAAAAACAGGTTGAATCTTGCATGCCACTGTCTGAACACTCATTGCTCACCTGAGCCTGTGTGCAGCAAGATTTCTGCAAGGTGCTGAGTCACGAAAGGGCTCAACACAGGGAATTAAACACCAGCAATCCTGGCTGCTCCAAAGCAACCTGCTTTCAGACAGGTTAGGAGGTCATTTGTCTGCTGCCTTCTGCTCCTGAGGATCAGTGAAAATCTTGTTTGATACAACAAAAGGGGACAAAGATTTCTGTCAAACAAGCACGGAAGGACTGGGTCTACTGCCATTCTTTGAGCTGGCAGGGAGGAAGAATTCAACGATGTATAGTCCAGCAGAGCTCCTCAAACTTCTGCTACTGAGCTACTTTGTAGAGAAAGCTGAGGGATATCAATTTTTTATCACAGGGCCTTCACCTTAAAGACAAAATGACACGGCAGAGTGGAAAGGTTCAGAAGCACAGTGGAAAGAATGCTGAAAGAATAAGAGCAACCACAGTAAAAAGACTGATTTTCTGCAGGTCGAGGCAACACAATGTGATTAATAACAGAAAGGGAGAAGGGGGCTCCCCACCTTCTCTGACTCACAGGATGGACACTTTGATCTGAGTCACTCCTGGTGTGAGCCTGAACACCGGGGATAAAGTCAGACCATAAATCTTAATATCCTAGCCTGTTATGTTGCTGACTAATTTATTCTAGATTGAAGACAAGGGGTTATAAAAACAAATTTATGGGCACTGTATTTATTATAGTTAATTTTCCCCACACTGAAAGCACAAAATTACCTTTCTAGAAGTATCTTTTTCAACAGCCCATTGCTGCATTAAGGTGCCTGGCTGCATCCAACATTTACACAGTAAAGAGAGCAGAGTTCTTGTGCTCAGGAAAGGAGTGATTTCATCAGTCGCAGCAAATCCGGATGACTCAACATCCCAGAAGGTCTTTTCTTTCTTTTAAAAATCTATTTTACTCACATATAGATAAGATTGGATATTTCTGATGTAATGCAAAACTGCTTGCTTAAGTTTAAATGGATAAAATAATATCTGTTTCTTCAGCAAGTGTGTGCCTGCACCAAACCAATCTGGCACAGGAATACAGATTTCCCTGCTAAGCCCCTCTGCTCTCAGGTCCTGAATAATCCCTATATTCAAATAAATGGTGATTACTGCTGAGTTGTACTGGCATCAGTACCAGCTCTGCCTCTGATAAGGGAAAAGCGAATATCTCACAGTGCTCAGGGAGCTGGGGAGGATAAAGTCACAGAATTCTTGTGCATTGTTTTAGTTGCAAATAACCTTGGTTCTGTTTCTCCTTTCTGCTGCCCAAAAGCACACTCCTCAAGATAGGGATGCTTTCTAATAAGGAAGGCATGCACCAAAAAAAAACCTGAGAAAAGTTTTAAAAATAATCTTCAGACTGGCAGCTCCTTCCTTTCAACAGGCAGGATTGTGCTGCAGCTAATATTTCTGTTGAAATAAATTGAGATACTGATATACTCAGAAAATACATTGAATGTATTTAGAACTTTATACATAAATGACTATACAAACAAAAAAACCAAACCAAAACAAAAAACCAACCAAACAAAAAAAACCCCACCAAAAAACCCCACAAAACCCCAACAAACCAAACAAAAGAGCACAGAAAGTTATACTTAACATGTGGATTGGCTTGTAGCATTTTCTCCCCATAACCTATATTTTTTGTTTTTCTTCTAAAATGGTAACAATTCCTGGTCTGTAAATGGTAATTTTAATCTTTGCAGACAGAGTCAAAGAGGTAGCCACCTGTAATTACTTCCTCAATCACTCTCCAGGCACTCCAGGCAATGCTAAAAGTCCTTTTGATCACTGGAAATACTATAAATTTTAAAACAAGATAGTATTAGTCTGCCAGATTTATAACTTATTTCCCAATAATTCCATTTCTTAGTAATTTTCAAATTGTGCTTACATGAGGAAACTGAAAAGTATTGGGGTTTTATAAGAAGCAGAAAAGTAATGCTGAACTTTAGGAATTTTATTAAAACTGCTTTTACATTAAATTATGACAGTGTCCCAGCTACACACTTTTACAGTGGAGAGAAGAGGGTTAAGGGGCTTCAACAGATGTGACAGGAAGCAACCAAAATATCAAGATCCATAAAAGTCTGAAAAATGCCCAAACCAGCAAACAAAACGATTTAGATCTGATGATCATTGGCTGAAAGTAACACCTAAACTCCGAGCCCTGATCTTTCTACCACCAGCAGCCCCTCAGTGCCTGATGTCAGACACATCACAATCCAGATGACACCCACCAACCCTACAGAAATCACACTTCAAACAGGTGCCAAGCCACAGATTTCTAGGACTCTGAAGTGTTGGTTAGAAAATACGTTCCCAGGGGTGCCAATAAAGTAATTTGAACCAATTAATTCTGTGATAAAACTTCGGCCTCAGTAAACAACAAAGATCAGTCCTTACTGCTGTTACCTAAGTAATCAGCAGTTATTATCACAGTTTTTTGGGTGGAATTTCATCTCAAAGATATGACTTCCACTCTAAGCATTGTACCACAGCATTTCCAGCTTCTTTCCTTGCCTTGAACCTAAGGCTAACATGTGCTCAGGAAAGAAATAAACACCAAACAGAACTTCTGAGAAATTGAAAAGAACAAATAGATCCCAGCTAGTTTTCCTCTTATTACTGTAATACACTTTTAAATCAAATATAAAAAAGACTATTGGCTATGCTTAAAGGTTACTAAATATCAAAATGTTAGTAAAAAGTTCATAAGAATTTAAAAATAGGAAAAATCCACACTGCAGGTGGAAATCTTATTCTAATCTAGGTAAGAGAGAAACATTTGCTGTGCATACAGATTTGTGACTCAGGAACTGGACTGCAAGCCAGTTCTATTCTCCACCTAGTTTGATGCCAATTAATTTCCAGCTCCATTTTGCTGTTAATTAGTGCTGTTCACAGTCCAAGTTTTCCAAGGCACAGATTGCCAGTAACCAAGTGATCATGTAAATGAGGCTCTGTTATTAACGCTGCTAGTGAGGCTGGAACAAAAATAACAGCAGTTTGCAACTCTACGTTTTTAATAAAACCTTAGTAGAAGAAAAAGTGAAATCATCTGGTCTTTAAATGGCCAGACACTGCCAGTTTTCCTGCCTGTAGAAACTGAGAATCTGTTTTACTAAAGAAAAGCCTATCAGAAACCGTATTTTTTGCAGTGAGTCAATGATGCAAACAATTAATTAATCCCTTCCCAAGGTAGGTCTTTGGCTTTCTATGAAGAGAAAATCAGAAGTTTCATGTTTCTTACCAAGCTACTTTGTGAATGACAAAAAGTAGAGAACTGCAGTTCCAAATAAATATCCCTCTATTTGGAGACAAAGCCAACCAACAATGCACTATCCTCAAACGTACTGCATTATAATATTTGTTTTTTTCTGTCAAAGAACAGTGGGTTTACCTACAGACCTTTGTATTAGGAGATAGCCCTGGTTATTCTGTATTAAGGGTAACCACTGGCCATTATGGTTAATGAGAGACAATTCTCTCTGAGCGCAAATAAAGTTTGACTGCTATACTGTGAAAGGGGAGTATAAGTTTGGTATCTTTCAGAAACATACGTCCTTCAATTGTGCCAATTTATGTGTGGATTTTTTCCCTGTCTTTTCCAAATTAAATGCCTCATGATGAGACATCAGCAAGTTGTGACCAGCTATCCCTTCTTTATTAATTTGATCTTAGGATGAGTCTTTTGCCATTGGGCTTCCTTACAATTTCCTTTGAATTCAGGGAGTGAAGGGTGAGTGCTGATCATATTGACTGCAGAGGAGGCTATAGCAAATATTCAAAGTATTTGATTTATTTACCTCATCTGCTCTTTATTTAATTGTTAGCCAAGATGACACAGCTTTAAAAGTCAATATGTTAAAGAGCAATTTCAGGTACTGCTCCTCTCACATTATCCCCTGACATTTTAAAAAGCATTTTCTCTTCACTATTGCCATATTAAAAAGCTAACTGAATGAATTCCAATGAGGGGCACTTGTTCAAACAAACAGGAGAGAATTCAAATGTTAGATATTGTAGAACACCTCTGAGGAGGGTCAAAGGTATGAAAAAAGTTGCAAGACTTGACAAATATTTTTCCACTGGATGATGCTCAGTTGAGACATCTTCCACAACAGGTCTGTAACAAGGATAATGTTGAAGTCAACATTTCCTTTTCTGTGTGTGTTCATTAAAAGTGTTCATGGCTTTAAAACATTTTTGTTGTTTGACCTCTAGACAAGAGGATTCTGGGGAACATCCCTTTTCTACTCAAAAGCATTTTTCTAGTTAGAAAGTGAAAAGAAAAACTACTGTAACTTGTGTGTCACAAGTCACCATTTTTTTCACCAAAAGGAAAATAAAAGAGAGGAAAAACAGATGACCAGCATCTGAAAATGTATAAATCCCATTTTCCCTCCAAAGAAAGACAGGGAGTTCTAAATACTCATTTTCCAAGGGCAGTTTAAAATCTTGATTAACAGAAGTCCAATCCAAGATACTGAATGAGGATTTTAAAATTCTCCTCAGCAAAGTTATTGCAGGAGGCCATGACAAAGCAAACGGATTCATAAGGAGATCAAATATCAGCTGTGCCTTTACAGACTCTCAAAGTTCATATATAAGATGGGAACAAATCAGCTGAATTTCAATGCAAGGACTTTTTGTGCCTTTCCCCATATCCAGCCTCTCAAAGCCTGTGGGACTGATTCTCTTTGAGCCATTCATCTACTTTTGCTTCACATCTGTCTTAATGGAAGAAAGACTCTAACGCCAAGACTTTTATAAATAGCAGCACTTAAATCCAAGATAAGCACAATTCACAGCGCTGTGCTCAATGGGAATATTCCTGTAAGGCTTTGTAACCTGTGTGTAAAACTGTGTTTCAGGCTGAAATCTGGCATGGGTGGATTTCACGTGAATGGAAATCTGTGGTTCTTTAAGAGGACAATTAGATGAAACAAGTGGTGGGTGTCTGCTTACCCAGACAGAAACACCAGCTTTGCAAGGTTTTTTTTGCTAAGTGATTACTGTCTAGCATGTACAATATCCATTAATAGAAATTGAGTTCATATTCATGTGGAAGGCAATAGCCCCAGGCACTCTATTAATGAACAGAAGAACAGGGGGCTCTAGGCTTGGACTAAGTAGCACTTCCACCCATGAAACAGTGAAATTACTGAAATAAAAATGTTTCAAAAGCAAATTGTCAATATCTGAATATGGCTTGCTGAAATGAAATCCTGAGGTAAGCTAGAGAAGGGGTACAGTTGCTCAAGATTACTGCTGATTAAAACCCTAGCCTGCTGTTCAGATACTGGGAATAACTATATATTTATATATTTACTTGCTGAAGACTAAAGGTCCAGGGGATAAGAAAACAAAGCATCAGATCACATTCCCAGGTGTTTCTCTAAAGTTACTTCCTCTTTGGTGCCACTGGAATAGTGCAAAGGGATGCAGCAGACCACAGTAACCAGTCCTCCACTGGTCTGCAGCTTTTGCACTGTTAACTGGAATAATTCCTCAGTAACCTTACTGTATCAACATGGAAACACAAGACCTTAATTCCCACCACAAGGTATATTGTTCTTTTAGTATTATTTTATGGTTTTATTTCTCTGTGCCTTAAAAGAGTTAATAAACTAACAAGCACAGTAGATGCATATGAGAGATATTAAACTTCCTACCAACTATCACAAAAACAAAAAAACTGCGTATTAATATTAAAAACCTGAGTGGTAGACACAGAGTCATGCAGGTAAATAACATTCTACCAGAGAAGTAAAAGCATCATTCTCAATTTCATATTCCGTTTTTTTGTTATTACACTAAGACAATATTGAAGAGAAATTTCTAAGTCTTGATATTTTATTTTATTTTATTTTATTTTTAAGATTCTCCCAAAACCTCTTTTTTCTACATGCCATTGTGGATGACTCTGGAATAAGAGGGTACCAATAATTACAATCTCTTCATTCTGCACCTCTAGCATGGTTGGAATCCAGTCCTTGAATTCCCAAGGAGTCCTTCCCACTGAAATAATACAGGTATTTGGACTAGAAGCACTATTCAGCTTTCTTCTGTTGCATCAACCAAAGATAGGATTGGATCTTTAGGCCTTAATGTAATGATTTAATTTCTATTCAGTGACGTTTTTAAGAACAGAACTCTGGTATTACTCTCCACAGTGTGAGACATCGTGCAGTGTTGATATTGGCACCTAAACAAAGAGTACCTTTTTTTCTAGTGTCCATCAGGTGCATTTAATGCACCACGGAACTTTATTGCCTCTTCCCAAAAAGGAGAATAGAGTGGAGCCTGTCAGATCTGCTTGCCATGGTCTGTCACCACTGCAGCTGGAATGTTGAATGGAAGGAACAAGGAATGGTACCTGGAGCCTCTTAGGAATCCTGTTTGCCCACGGGAGCCACAGTATCAGAGTGTGAGCACCTCTCCACTGCCTCCCCAGTGCACAGCCGATGCCCCAGCACACCCCACACAGGACTGACCACAGCCCAGAGCGCCTGAACCAGCTCCCAGGAGGTGTAATTGCCATCCCACCCACACCAAACCAAATCCACTCACAAGAAACCACGCACACCCCGGCACCAGATCCCACACAGGACTGACCACAGCCCAAAGCACCCGGACCAGCTCCCAGGAGGTGTAATTGCCATCCCACCCACACCAAACCGAGTCAGCTCACAAGAAACCACGCACACCCCTGGCACCAGCCCTGGCAGCTGCTCTGGGGTAGCTGCCCTGCTCTGCATTAAACTGCCCTCGAATCAGTGAGACAGGATCAGAAACTGCCTGCTGGGCTCTGACACAATGCTCCTCTCCTCTTGGCATCTTCCATTTCTGAAGGTTAATAAAAGAAATCCACTTATTATTTGGTCGTAATTAGTCCTTAAAAGTGCTTTGCAAACACAGCTAATTGATTAAGTAGCCTGTGCAATAGCATCAAAACACTGGTTTTAATTAAGCACCTTAAACCCCACAGTTCATGCAGAGTTAAAGGAGCCTTTTTCATCAGCTGGGTGTACAAAAGAGGAGAGGAAGGAGGAAAAAAAAGGTACAGATTAATTTATCTGTGAGCATTCTAAGCTAATTATGTAGCCTTTTCCACCATCAGTACAATTTCCAACTTAAAACCCCCTCTTTTTTCCCCCCCTAAAGTAATTTAAATTTAAAAAACAACAATCTCAGTCTAATCCCACAACTCCACTACTTGTATTTCACAGAGATTCAGCGTCATTAAAGGCTGCACCTGCAGGTGCCACCTGCCCTACCCAGGGCTGTGGCATCACGGAGCATCTGCAGAAGGATCCCACACTGGCAGACATTTAAATCATGCTGGTTTCCAGCTCAGGTCATTCCTTTCTCTGTGTGCATCTAATCAAACCCAACAGGCTTTTCTGGTTTAGACTCTCAAATGCCTGTGTTTGGGATTTCACAGTGGTGGTATTTCACACCCAAGGGCGTGGAGATTTTACTGGGATCTTGTTACCTGTCAGCCTGTTACATGTTTAAACTCCTGGGCATGAAAGAAGATTTGCTAATTGTTCATCAGTGTGACTCTATCACAAAGCACAGCAGTGACCTCTGACTCATGCTCAGGAGTTAAGAGCTGATCACCAGCAGGGCTGAAACTCTGTGTCAGTATCCCAACTCTGGGGGAGGAGAAGAGAGAAAGACTGGGTTGCATTTGCATTTTTCAGTCTGCACTCTACATGCCAGAGAGGAAAGGTTTGATTTTTCAGTCCACCTGTATGAAATTTGGTATTCAAATGTGGATTTGTCTCCATGTTGTAAAAGCAAACTACAGAGGTTGCTCATAAGAGAGTTGAGCATCTTCCAGTACAGAAATGGAAGCAAGAGAAAGGATAAACAGCACAAGGGTGACCCTAGGCTCACCCTGTACCTCTCTGATCCACACAGGATCTGTATTTGCCTGCCCATCCAGTATAAATTAGAGAAACCTTGAGGCTCTGGTACCGACTGAGACCTCTCTGCCCTCTCTGCCTGTTATCTTTGCACTTGGTGCTGCCAAGTCCAGCAGGAGCCATTGGATGTGGCCTGGGCAGAGTCAGTGCAAACCTTAAGAGCCACTGGATCTTAGGAATAGTTCTCCCATTAAAACCTGCCTCGGGTATGGAGACTGCCCCACAACATGCAAATTACAATAGAGACAAACACACGAGCTGGCACCTGGTGACCAAAGTTTAAACATCAGTACCACTGATTTTTTAAATATTACAGTCTAGAGAGAACACATCAAAAAAAGAAATACAATTTTCTCTTTTCACTTTTGCACCAGTATTTGAAAGAACACTAAAGTCATTAATGCAGCACAATTCCTTTTGAAGGCAATAGTTTTCTTTCCACTTTTTCTCACAGGCAAAAGCTAAAATACTAACTTACAGTGTACACCTCTCTGGAATGAAATCCTGCACATATTCCTCTGGAGATTTACAGTGTATACTTGAAGAATTACAAATGATAAAAGGGAAAATGTGCCTATATTTTCCTATACACATTCAAATCTTTCCTTTAGAGACATTTAAATCCTCATAAATTGCCCCTTGAATATGAAGCTTTCTTTTAAATTTTAAGCCAATTCCACTGCTTTTCTATTGCATAATGAAACAGCCAGTCATGCTGAGGAGGTGATGTTAAGCTTGTCCGAGCTTGCAGCAATGGCTGAGAACATTTCATAATTCAGAAATGCCATAAAATCTTTAATCACAAAAATTCAATTTTTTTTAATTCCCAGAAGTCTCTAGGATGTATCTAACACTAAACCCCCCAAACAAGAAACCAAAACCACGTATGCTTAAATTCTGTTCTAGACTCCACCCTGATGTATCTCTATAAAGCAAATTATTGGGTTTTTTTCATTTCTTCATTTGAAACCTATCACAGTGTAAAATATACACACACATACACATCACCTATGAAACTTATCCCTTTCTCTTCTGCAAGTGGGCATTTAGTCCCAGTTTTGTCTAGGAAATAATTATATAGAAGATCAAACTTTGTTTTCTAGTTCGTTTAGCAAAGAGCCTTTTAAAACACAGCATGCTATTTTTCAAACCACAAGAAATCATGTAAGAATAGGTAATTCTATGTGTAATATTCACTATGAACAGACAACAATGAAGCTCCTCAGCTGTGGCAGTTTATTTCAGGTGTGTTTAATTGGCTCACACCAGTGTTTCCTATCACACCACATTCTGTGCTGCATGCATTTGTTGCAGTTTTGCTGCTCTGAGAGCCCTTGCTCAGCTCCTGGGAACATGAGGTAGTTAAAAGACCTGTAGATGTGGCACATGGGGACATTATTTACTGGTGGACTCGGCACTGCTGGCTTAATGGTTGCACTTAATGACTTCAAAGGTATTTTCCAATCTAAACTATTGTGGGATTCTATTTCCTGGTCATGCAATCACAAGGAACATGAAGTGAAGTAATACCTGAAAAGGACAGTATCAGCTCCAAAGACTGGAACACAGTAAAATATTTCATTGTAAACACACAAATTTTTTCCTGTGTCCACAGAGACTAAAATTATTTTATAAAACAAAACTGAATAAAGTACTACTTATAGCAGTATAACTACTGATATTTACATTGTCTCTCTCAGCAAAGAGAATGTGTTCAACAACCATAGAATGTAATATTTTAGAAAATTCTCAGAGTTTAAAAATTTAGTATTTGTTGTTTTTACAGTTTTCTGAGGAGCTCATCTTGTTAAAGAACCCTCCCTAAAAAAAAAAAAAAAAAAAAAAAAAAGAAGCTTTTGCATTCTGAATACCTTTCCAAACTGAGATCACATGAGCCAGTAGTCCCTTGTCCAGTTCCTCTCCAGTTCCAGTGTGTGTGAGTTCAAGTGAAAACTGTCCCAACGACCAGGCCTGGATGCCTGTGATCAGCCAAACAACGTTCAGCTGGAAGCCAGACTCCAGAGATCAATATTGTCTGACAACTTCATCAGTGACCTGCTGAGCTCACCCTCAGCAAGTTTGCCACATGTCCTGGCTGCCTCTGGAAAAGCACAGGGCAAAGCCAAGGGAGGAATCGTTTCCCTCTGCTTGGCCCTGGTGAGGCGTTGTTTGAAGGACTGCACCCAGCACTGGGCTCTTCAGCCTCATTCTGCACAATACTGCCTCCCAGGGATAACAGTCAACAGTCTTAGTTAATTTGATGGGACTTTAGTCTATCTCCCAAACCCTCAAATATTATAGCAACGTAAGAGGTCTACAGGAGATCCTCAAGAAAAGCCCTAATTAGGTACAGAGAGTGACTGAACCCCAGATTTTTCAACACCTCTGTCAGGCAGATCAAAGTTATATTTCAGTTCACTGGTTCTACTATTGTTAAGATTCTACTTTTTCCTGAGTTGCTTTGTTTTTCTTATTTTTCCCCATTTAACTCTCTCTGCTCTTCTCAAATTGTGAGTCAAAGTCTAGTTCCAGCAAAACATCTCCTTGTCCACTGCTGTCACAGAACTTGCCTACAACTGAAATCTTCCTCACTGATAAAATGGGCCTTTGCCATCACAGAGCCACGTGAACAAGGATGAAGGGCACCAGGGATGAGTCAGAAGCAGAACTGTTCCTGGTCTTGCCCTGTGCACTTTAATTTTGTCAGCCACCGTCTGCCTGTGTGTCACTCAGTGATGACAGCACAGTGGCACCAGCAAAAAGATGACTGGCAAGAGGTGGCATGAGCTAGCTGCTAAGCCTGAATCCTGAATATCAAATGTCAGCCATAGAGGGGCCATGAATAAACGATGTGCAGTCGTCACTGTCTCTTGGGAATCACCCAGTGTGTTCAAATACTTAATGTAAGCTCAGTGCCAAGGATGGAAATGTAGATTCTGTGTTCACAGGAACCTTCTCAAGTGCTCAACACTTCCTTTCTGAAGAAAGATGAATCCTCTGTCTGGAAAAGGAGAAGAAATGAAATATGCTGTCTGAAAGGGGCATATCCTAGCAACTCTGCTCAAGGTGCTGGTCTACCTGGCTGAGTACAATGGCTCACTACAGCTTTCATCAGTGCTGGTGTAATGGTTAAGCAAAAGTGACTTGGTATTTCTGGGGTTCAGTAATTGGATTTGGAGCCTTTAACCTCCAGGTCACAGGGTCAAATCCAACTCCAGTTCATAGAGTCTGAAAATCATTAGTATCACAGACCCGTTCATGGCATATATGAAATGAATGTGTGGCTTCAGCCCAGTTGCTACTGAGAATGAGTCCCCTGTCGACCATTTCAGCAGAAAAGAAGGGGATTAAATGAGTTAGGAACACAAGTTGGTTTTTTCTCCAGAAGGGTTGTCTCTTTGGTCAGAGTTGAGACAATTTATCTGGTGAGTTCTTATTGCTGTCTTCTCTGCAGTAGTCTTTATGAATATGAAATTTCAAGCTTGAGGTCTACATATTTCAGAATCTTTAGAGCACCTATATTTATTTTTGATAGAATAAAAAAAAATCCACATTTGACCTTCCTTTAAAAATTTGTTCAGCTCAGCTGCATTTGATTCTAGTTTTTCAGAAACCTCAGCAGGCCACAAGTGGCACCACTGTACACTGGACTCATAGAGGTGCCTATATCCATGTGCCTTGCATTAAATTGCACTACTGAAAATGCCAGTTAAAAAAAAAAAGCAGCAAAAACCAAAAACCAGAGCAAAATCCATAGTCTTCTATGAGATTGTTGGCTTATAGGAAGAAAGAAAGGGAAAGGGAAAGGGAAAGGGAAAGGGAAAGGGAAAGGGAAAGGGAAAGGGAAAGGGAAAGGGAAAGGGAAAGGGAAAGGGAAAGGGAAAGGGAAAGGGAAAGGGAAAGGGAAAGGGAAAGGGAAAGGGAAAGGGAAAGGGAAAGGGAAAGGGAAAGGGAAAGGGAAAGGGAAAGGGAAAGGGAAGAGGAGGAAAAAGGAAAAGGAGGAAAAGGAGGAAAAGGAGGAAAAGGAGGAAAAGGAGGAAAAGGAGGAAAAGGAGGAAAAGGAGGAAAAGGAGGAAAAGGAGGAAAAGGAGGAAAAGGAGGAAAAGGAAAAGGGAAGTGACTCCATGAACATTTATCTAAAAGTTGCAAACACTTCCACTGGAGCAGATGTAACAGGCTCGTTCTGAGGCAGTTCTCATCCTGTGTTGGATTCTCCAGCTCTGACTGCAGCACACGTGGACAGCACTTGCCAAGGGCAAGGGTGAGCGTGAGCAGAGATGAACCTGGCTCTTTCTTGTCAGTGACAATTGCTTTAACAGCAAAAATGTTTACAACAAACACTACGCCCACAGAACTTGCTTTTCAAAGAAGATTTTAAAGCCAGCCCTAATTCCCAAAAAGTCATGGGTGTGTAAGCTTTTCAGAATGCCTGATAAAGTCAAACCTTCACTCCTCAGCACTTCAGCAAAATCAAACACCTCCCCCTCCCCAGAGGAAATTCTTAAACTTTACCACACTTTTGTGGACGTTTTGGCCTTTTGGAAACTAAAGGTTAAACAACTTGGAGAGAAAGCCAGTGCAATTCAAATAAAATTAAAAACATAAACAGAACTGCAAAGGAGAGGCTTCAAAAGAAAGCACTAAAAATTATTTGCCTCTTTTTTTACAAACCATTCACTGAATCCCAATTGTAGACAAAACATTCACAGAATCCCAAATGTACTTCACATGCATTTTAATACTTGTTTAGTGTGATTTTTTTTATAATCAGTTTTGAGTTTATTTGTATTGGGTTTGTTTCTCATAAAGCATCTGTTCTTCTGTTTCTTTTTACATGACTGGCACTCTCCTAGTGTAAATGACTGGACTGATATTTATTGGATTGGGCTTCACATGGAGCACCTGTGAGCAATATGTGCTGTGTGTGACTTTCTTATGCAGTCCTTGTAATTTTAATTGTTTTTGGCATGTTTTTCCTGCCATATACTGTAACTTGACCTTTGCAAATATTCACTTCATTTTGATGCTTGTGAAATGAAGTAGACTAATATTCCAGAAGAATAAAGTCCTCTGTTCAGTCACAGAGAGAGATACAGCACAATGTGTTTTTCAACAAGAATCCAAGGATCCAATAATCCCATCGAAGAATGTAAATGTCTCTAGAGCATAAATGGCATGGGGGGAGAAGTTGGTCCAAAAGAAAAATGCAGTAATATAAAAAAAAAATCAAAAGTTATCTCTTTCTCAGTTATTAGGAATCACAAGGTCTCATTATTCTTTTTTTTTCCTACCTAAGCTTATAGCACTGTTGTGGATACTACTATGGAATATTTAGTACTTCTATTTTCTAGCTTTTTTTTTTAAGAGCACAGCAACTTTTTAAAAGCCTCTTGAATTGAGCTAATTAGTTATTATTTTTTCTGAGGTAAAATTGAAGTGACATTGTATTTCTCAGGACACAAAATGGTCTAGGAATAGACAAGGGATCTGAAATTGAGAGTTCTTGAGTTCTGTTCTCATGGAAAACAATTAGAAAACATTGCCTTATAACTGGAGAAAAGTATGCAACAGCACTGCTCCACAGTTAGTGGAGAGGATTTCTTTAAGGAATTACATCCACCACACTAGGTATATTAACACTATTAACACACCTTTCAGATTGTTCTCTACAGTATCTTGCTCTAACAACAAGAATAGAGAAAAATTTGAGAATCAGAGTGTAGGGTATTGTCAGTCAAAAACATTCTAGTTAATGGTTGTGATGATTTTACCTACCTATGCCTTCAAATTATGTAAGCTGGACAGAATTTTAGTTGCATGAAAATAATGATAATTTGAGGGTTTTACAGTATTTTTAGTTCTTGTATTCTATAAATGGTAATCAAGCTCTGGATTCCTTTTTAATTAGGAGAAGAGTAATGGAAGACACTAATTAAAAGCTGTAAGCATCTCCTCAACTAGCAGTTTAACCAGTAATGTATTATTTATTAAACACCCTCGCTAGCTGGCGCAGCTCAGAGGGGTGCGGATCCTGCAGCAGCAGTGACAGCCTGGTGACACGGCCCCTCCTGACGGGCAGTGCTGATGAGCCTTGGCAGGGATCTCTGCTCCCAGCCCCAGAGGCACCAGCCACAGGCCTGCACCGAGATTTCCCCACCAGACTGCCCCGAAGGAAGAGACATAAAGGAAAACGGGCCGGGGCTGCAAAGCGCCTGTGACAAATGAAGGCGCTGTGAGCAATCAGTGGTGCTGCTCCTCAAAAGGCACGGGGTGTTTTATGGGCACAATAAGGCTGCTTTATAATGCCACACATCCAAGGGTGCCGTGCACTAAATGAGGAGCTGACCCATGGTGTTCAGCTCATGAACATTCAAAGGCAGGACCCTGTTACTGCTCACTCACAAGGGTTCTGGTCAGAATACAGTGTGAGCCAGACAGCTGAGTACCCCTGACAGCCAAGGGCCCATCAGCACCAAATAATCAGCAGCAGGAAAGAAACACTGTGAGCTGGACTTGCACCTGCTGCAAACTGAGAGACCAGAGGACAGCACAAGGCAGCTGAGTCATGCTGGCTAATCAGCTTATGGATTATGATCCAAACAAATCTCTTGTAGTTTGCCATAATTATTACATTTATATGTTTGACCCCCTTTTAAATTCATGAAATAAATTGAAAAATACTAACATCAGCTTTAAATCAGTAACAGTATTAGGCCCAGGATTATGACCTTTTCTTCCTATACAGCTACATTCTGTAAAATGAGATCTATTGGTTTCATTTCCCCAGCACAGCATCCAGAAAAGCCTTCAAGTAGAATTATTGCTTCTATTAAAACATGTACCATCTTCTAACTCTTCCCATTTTCTCAGTTTAATATGAAACAATTGAGAGTTATATCAATACATTAGAAAAGAATTATCTTTATCAGCATCCTCAGAAGTCGTGATTAATGTAACAATCTCTTTCCTCTAACTGAAGATACCACAGGAGGTACTAGTCCTTGAACAATTATGTAATTTAAGCTTTGTAGAGTACACATTTTTGCAAAATGGTCAATAACTCCTGGTTAAGTAAAAGCATTCCTTTCAATTAATACAAGTTTCTAAGTAAACTTACACATCAAACAAAAACCACAACAGGCTTGGATTTTAAAGGCACCTACTTACAATAGTATATATGAAAATCTGATTTACTGCACTATTAATAGAATAGTCACATATTCTATTAAACCTACACTGGTGAATACTGTGGGATCAATGCCCCCCTCACTAAAGCAGATGCAGGGTATCATCCATGCATGTGCACCCACAGAGATGGTGCTCCTGCACAAAGCAACAGCTTCATCACATTGGAAAGGTGAGGGATTCAGGCCAGAATAACACGAACAACAAAGCAGATCTCCAGAGATGCTGCCTGCCTGCAGTCCATTAAGGAGCCCATATAGAAGCTTCTCACCTGAAGGGCACAATGTGAGAGACCACTGAGGCAGGGTTGCCCTCACACCTTGCACCCCAGAAGTCCTGTTCACATAATGCTGGGCTCCTAAGGGTGTATGATTCTACAAAACAACTTCCACAGACTGAAGGGAAATCTTTCAGCCTTCTAACAACATCCAAAGAAGTTGAAAGCCTCATGCACATCAAGAGAAAAAGTTTGTAGGCAGACCTGGTGTGGCTCATTTTCAGTTTTGAGAACTGGGCCAAAATTGAGAAATTGTTTTAGTTTTTGCACTGTGCCTCTGTGAATGATGTGAATTATATCAGTGATGTATCATCTACGTACATATGTGCACTCAAATGTGTGGGAATGGCAGTGTTAAAAAGAAAATAAATAACCCTGTCCAACTGAACTTTCTTTGTATTTAGCAAGGGACGTTTTCCTCTGATATGTGTGTGAGAGGTTGGATGGAAAGTCAGTGTTATTAGATTTTATGCTTTTCTAGAGACATTGTCATCTGAGCCTAATAACTTTGTTTCCCTTCTACCCTCTTCAGGGGAATAAATGGATATTTAAAATTTGGTTGAATTTTTGTACTGGGGGACTTGGTTATTTGGTATAAATGTGGTCCATTTCCACTCTTCCTCCTTCCCTCCTGACTCTTTTCCTGTTCTGTACATTTTCCAATTAGGAACCCCAGTGACAGAAATCAAGTGCCAAATTACCAGCCTGAGGCTAAACTACAGCAGCAGCTAAATTCCAGTTTTAAAAATCTGATTGAAGAATGTGGGGCTTTATTTCTGTGCCAATGTATGTGCAACAGGAAGGTTTTCTTCTTTCCTCCCTTGGCCCTGTGAGCAGAAAATCCACTAAAAATACCAAAATGAGATCATATCGGCTGATAAGAGAACTCACAAAAGAACAAACTATGTGTCTGTATAAGTGCAGCAGCATCTCTGAGCCACATTTCCTGTGAGGAGCCATAAAAGGTCTCAGTTCCAGAGTCCCTTCTTGTGTACAGGCAACACATCTGTGCTCCTGGGAGTGCACACAATGTCTGTGTGCAAGGACTGAGGGATGCTGCACCTGAGGTCCTTCACACTGTGCTTCTTTCACTTTAGAGGCCTCTATTTGGGTTTTTTAGCAGCCTCCTGTAGTTAAAGCATCACTAGCTTCCCATTTTCCCTTCTGCAATCCCAGGTGGCATGTCCCATTAACATGATCTCTCTCTGGATGAAGCTGTTGTACCTCACTCTGTTATATCATGCTAACAGAGGGAAGTCAGCTGCCTGGGACTAGAAACTCATTCAGAAATTTAAAAAAACCCTTTGAAACAGGCACTTTATTGTGCAAATAAACACAGAATCTGGGAACAAGTACTTGCCATATCCTTCTGAGCAGCCAGTCCCTGGCCCATTCTGCCCAAAATAAGGAAAGAGCATCTCTGTCACAGACTCTGCTGCCTCAGCTCCCGGCCCTGCTGGACACTCGAGCTCTCTAAGTGCTGCAGCCCTGGCTGACACTCCCCTGTGTCCCTGGGCACAGCAGGGAATGTCACATACCCATTCCCTGCAGCACCACCCGCAGCAGCACAGCTCACCTCAGCAAGGGGGTTTCACGCCATGGTTCTCTTTCAAACTCAGCCTTCTGCTCCACATGAACAGATCTGTCCTGATCAGTGACTGTCATTTCTTGGTGTGCACTGAACAAGGCTGTCAGAAGACAGGAGAACTCTAAAACTTGTGCTGTAAAAGGAATGCTCCTTGAAGAACCAGTTTGTTGTGTGATCTGAGAAGGATGCTGGCAGCACAGGAGACAAAAATTTCAGTTCTTATTCTCTAAACAAGCTTCTATATTTCACATTAAAGTATGTAGTGAATATCATATTTCATTTCAAGCATGACATGCAAACACTATCATCTCACCTACCGTTTATTCCAAGGACACTGGTATCACCCTCAGAGTTACTTCTTTCTTTTTCACTGTCCATGAGTTGTCAGCTCCCCTTTCCCAACACTACTCTTGTATTTAACCCTGTGCTGTAAGCCAGGTGAGCAGATATACCTGGAAAAATATAAAGTGCCACCAATGCAGCACAGAAACATCCTCTGTGCCTTATACAGTACAGACACGTGTAATTCTGAGCACATAAATACCTTTCCTTCTCTTATGACAATGTAATTCTAAACTTATATTTTTTACCACTATGGTTGGATTCACTGACAGGCTAAGACTCTTTTTTTTTAAAATATTTATTGCCGCAGGCTGGCCTTGGTGGGCCTTCTGCAGCTGAAGTGTCCCTGGAGCTCAGGGATTTGTGGTTTTCTTACCCTAACCCTAAGTGTAACCCAGATCCTAGGAAGAGCAGGAAAAGGCACATGGGGGTGAGGCTGGTGCCAACAGGAAAAGTATCAGCCCTAGGAGGACCTTCTCCCACAGGGGAGGTTTGCTGAGGCTCCCTCTCCATGGCCATTGCCATTACACACTCCAGTGCTTGCTTTAGCACAAGCCACTCAAACCCCTGGTGCAGAAGACTGCAATTTCACATTTCACTGCAGAGGAGAGGGACAATGGCAGGCTGGACTGGGATCCTACAAGATCATAACAACAACCAAAGATGAGCAAGACAAGGAGCAACTGTGGGAAACGCATTACTATTCACAAGAGCCTTTTGCCTGCCTTAATTTAGACATGTACTGAATCAGGAGGCTCTGGCACAATAAGGGCAGAATCAATGGAAATTCCTTTTTCATTTAAAATTAAACTATTGTTGCTTTAAAAGGCAGATCTATTTTTAATCTTGTCCACTCTGTTCTATTAACAGACAGCAGGGTACAGGGCAGTTCCATATGGCTCAAAATGTTCAATATCAGATGCAGATTGCAGATCCATGGATCGAGTTATTGGGGAGGGCAGGGGGTTATTTCTCTTAGTCATAATGTAAATGTAAAGAAGACAATCTAGTAACATTTGGGGAGGGCAAGAAAAGGAGAAAAAACAAGAAGGAGTAATTGGGGTCACATCCACTGAGCACAGAGGCATTTCCAGAACAGCATCCAAGTGAGTCACAGGCAGCATGAGTGAAAAGAGGGGGGGCAAGTGATAAACTAGAACTCATGTGGCCTTTTTAAGCTTTTCTGGCAGAACAAGAAAAGTAATTACACACTGTCTCAGCAAACATCCGTGGCACCACCTGGTGTATTCTCAGAGAAATCCCAAGAAGGGATTTTTCATCTTAACCTTGATAAGTGCTGTGCTGGTACCAACTCCTTGCATTATACGCAATTTTGAGAAGGAATCAGCCTGGGAGCACTGAGTGAAACACAGGCCCTCTGAGATATGCAAGTGCTGGAAGTCAGCTGGAGAGTGCCTGGGTAACAAGAGCTCCAAATGAGAAGGAAAGGAAAAAGACTGCTGAAACTGATTGTGCCACCATGAAGTCATAAGCATAGAAAATCCCCTGGAGCCTGGAACAGAGAAGGTGATCATGAATGCCTCTGGTGTCTCAGCCTGTGCCATCCTTCCTAAGGCAATGCTGGGCCTTGTTTCTGCCTGTGTGTGGCACAGCTTCCTCCTTGCTTTGCCTACCACCTTCTCCAAAACTGGCAAGCCTTTATCCACAGGCATTCAGCAACCTCCTAAGTGGGGTCTAAAACACATTAATTGCTTTAACAAGTAATTTCAATTCCTGAATTCCTGAACCGCTTCTGCTACCAAAAGTAACTAACCCATAAATAAATTCCCTGAGCTCTCTGTGCTGGGTCTTAGCCCTTGAAAAAAAATTTTGCCATCATTATTACCCTGACTGGAGCATCAGTCTAAGGACACTCCTTTATCATCAAACAGGTCAGCAGTTGGCCTGTAAAGGTTGATTCCTATGTAATAACCCTGCAGTGAGATTTCTTTGAATGGAACAGGTATGATGGCATCAAGAGAGTTGAAATTAACACACAGTCCATTCCTTATATCACAGATATCCCATTTTAAGCCTCAAGAAACTGATGGCTTCAGTGTTTGAGACATACACATGCAGACAAAAATACATGTGTGTATATAAAAAAGTATTTCTTTAAATAAGTGTATTTGTGAACAGATGAATTTGTGAATCAGGTCACTTGGATGTTTGCCAGCTTGAATAGTTTTGGCAGGATTTTTAGGCTTGAAAACAAACAGTAGTGCCTTATTAGAACTCCAGCAGACACTCTATTGCAAACACTCAAACGAGTTTTTGGACATGCATAAGATTGAAATATAGTGTTGTGTAACAAAATGCCAAATTACCAAGGAGGTATTTCAAATGATCTTACCTATTTGTGAAGTAAAACATCCATTTTTCATCCTCAAATTTTATTTCAGGTCCAAAACTAAAGAAATAAAATAAAAACACTGCAAGTTAGACATTGGGAAGAGATGTTACAGAAAGAATAAAAAGAGAATTTTCCTGATGGATTCCTTAATCATGTACAAGTCACTGGTGAACAATAAAATACATTGAAGATTGCTGCAGAAATTAGGTCTTGACCTGAGTTGTTGAAAAATAGTTCAAAGCAAATTGAAAACATAAATGGATTGGGGGGGGTGTCCAAATATATTTCAGAATAATGAAGACAAAGTCTATGTCATACCAAAGGCTAACACTAAAATTAATGTTACCACCTCTATAAAAATAGATAAATTGCTTCACATCTAGAATGTTGTATCTAAAGCATGATATAATGCCACAAGAGACTAACATACACAAACTCCCCTCTTTTCAGCCTAAGTGATGTTCAGGTCATTATGACACCTGGCAGCCAAATCAAAGAATTCAGAGGTAAAATTGGCATTCTGTGCTTTATCTTTTGTGCTTGGAACCTTAAGAGTATGTAGAGAAACTATGGGATGAGCTTACCTAAACACTGCATTACATGCTGAACTTTATTTAAATAATTTTGATACTTTTTTTTATAGTTCTACAGATGGACCTGGCCAGAATCTCCCCTCACACTAGCATCTGCCTGTAATTGCTCCCCTTAGATTGCTGAATATCTCGTTTGAGTGGATTGAGGCCAGAATTTGATTAATATAAGTTATTTGGATTGACTGTATTTGAAACTAAAGCATAAACAGAATTATCCATAGTCTCTGTGCTTTTAACTTGTCAGAAAACAAAATCAGTATTTGTGCTTGATGAACATTGCTGCTATCTCAACCAATCAGTTGAATGAATTGATAGTGGCTTTTTTTGTGGGATCATTTTCTTTTTCTTTTTCTTCAAATCAGTTACTTCTAAATGAAAGTAGCACTTGTGAAAGGGGATAGGTTCATATTTATGGGATCAAAACAGGACTCAAATTCAGCTCTATGCAATGGATAGACAGAAGCAGCGCTGCCCTCCCCACAGACTCTGCTCTGAATTACATTTTCTTTATGTGTAAATTTGCTGTATTTTTTACACCCACATTATTATTCATAGTGGGAGAAAAGCAGAAACACATTTTTAATGAAAATTATTACAATGAATGGTACCCTGTCCATGGTCTGTAAAGGTTGAGTGTTATTGCAATCCTTCACTTTACTTGGCACCATCATTTATGATCCCTGGGCATGCACCAGACTCAGGCTGGCATCTGAGTCCTCAATCCACCCATCACTTCACAGGTGCTCCAGCCCCCAGCATCTCTTTATTTCAGTCATGAAAACACTTGTCTACAGAGCAATCACTCATCCTTAGACTGACAGTGCTGCATCAAGCAATTTATATAAGCCAATACTGTAATGACATTTCTCAGACTTGTATTTTATGGGTATTTCTTTTTTGGAATTTGTGAGGGATAGAGAGGACTAAGATGGGTGGTTAAATTATTAAACTGTCCTCTGAATACTCATCTTTCCAAAATGCCTTAAACAACATTTTAATCAATACAAAAGTAAGCCGGTTTCAGCTGCAATAAAATTCCCAGGGGCAGTAACTATCCCTGTGCAAAGCTTATTTTCAAAGCTGAATATTCTTGTTTTTAAGAGAATGATTCTCCAGAAAACATGCAATCTGCCTTTGTTTACCATTTTGATACATTTCCCTTTTGGTACATTATCTACTTTAATAGTAAGAGATACAAAATAAAGCACCTTGGACAGGTGTCCTCCACATCACACTGTGCAGCAGAGCCTAAAGGACCAAGATATGGCACAGTTTGCATTGGGAAGTAGAGCTACAGCTCCTGGATCAGCACAAACCTTGTTCTTTGCAAGGAATTTAGCCTTTTGCCACCCCTTTCACAAGCAAATACCAGCCTGCCCTTAAAAACAGATTCAGGAGACTAAAATACCAAAAGTGCCAAACAAAAAACCCAAATGTGGCTGGTGGTTGTCATTCTCTTACACCTCCCAGGGAAGTCACCTGGGTTCAGGCACCGTCAGAGATGTGAAGACAAGGCCACTGTCACTGTTTGCCTCTTCAAGGGCAGAGGGTTCAGACTCTTATTCCTCTCTCGCACTCATTTTGTTTCATCTGCATCTTCCCTGATTTACATTGACAAATAGAAGTTGAATTAGGTTCTTTCAGTGCTACTGATGAACTGAATACTCCAGTAAAAAACTCCTGCTTGTCTCATACCAAAACAAAAAGCAAGATCAGTCTCTCTTTTGGAATAATCAAAATTGGAATAGGAAAGAAGGACTGGGTTCATAACAAAACTCTTAAAATATAAACTGCCTTTAAGTCCTATTGAACTCTAATTCTAAATTCCAGGGCTTTACTGCATGAAAGCAGTCTGCACCCAAAACACAGGCAGTCAAGTAGAAAACAGGACTGTCCCTGCTGCCCCCCTTGCTCTCTTACACATTTCTCTATTACTGGACATACTTCCCTCTTCTCCCCATGATTTTTGCTGTTTCATTCTTGTACCATCCTCTCCTCTTTTCATTGCTTGTACAATGTAAAGCTGTTCCAGTCCCACTAGAAGCTCTGGCCCTTGTGCCTGTGAATTTCTCCTCTCTTCTAGTACAAAGAGCTGTAAATTTTAACAGGCAAAACATAACCAGACTGTTTATTCCCCATTTCTCTCTGCTTTTACAGAACTGGAGGCAGCAGGAAACAAAACAGAGGGCTTTCATCCTTTGCATCATTCAGCCAGCCAGTCCCACAAGATCCGGCAAGGAGAGTTTCATATCCCTGTTACAGACACCCCACTGTAATTACTGAAGACAGAGGTGCTGTGTTATGCAGGCTGGCCATCAACTGTCTCCCATTTTTTTGTCTGTACATTCTATTGAACTGGGTGGACCCATAGGGACCTACCTGAGCCTTTTTCTTACATTTCAGGCAAGAGGTCTAACACAAATTTCTGGGATTAATGCTTGTAAAAATGTGGATGTCTTGGGCTTTTAGTCGGGGTACTCTAAGCTCATAACACTAAATTAAAAACCATAGTGATTGTTGTGAGCTTTATTTCATTGTAGCCAAGGATCACATCTGCCCTCTGTTAATAATTAACCACTACTGAAATCCTCAGGGTGAAGATCCAGTGGCAGGCAAGTGTGCATCAGATGGACAAAGATGTTTGTACCATTATCCTGACAGAAATAAATCTTTCTTTGAAATATTAACTTGACATGGCTCTCAATGCAACAGATTCACACTGACTCAGCCCACAGTTAATAGATTTATCCCAACAGTAACATGGGCCAGAAGCAAAGGGAAAGCATTAACCAAGTGATTTTAAAAATAAATAAGGCTTTGATTTTTTAATAGTGCTAAAAGGCTTTTAATTCACACATTGCTGCACTCTACACCTTCAGTACTGCTGAGTTCATGGAACTACCTCATACAAACTTTAAGCATACAATAAATATTTTTTAAAAACTCTACAGGGAATAATGTTTGTTCTGTCAGCGTTTCACAGATTGTTTGGTGGCATCTACAAATAATGAATGATTAGAGCACTAACAAAAAAAAAAATAATTGACTTTAAGGCATAAACAGCTGTACTTAATTCTGGAGGAGTGCCCAGAATTGCTGCTTTGAAATCCCTCTGCTTTTTCCACGATAAATATGTTACAAAATCATGAAACAAAGTCTGCAAACAAATTATTCCTACTTATCTCCTATGTGTCATTCTCTCTTGCATGTTTATTCTGCCCTGTTAGTTTGGCATTGTTGCTTAGGTGCAGTTCTGTATCACTCAGCTTTATGAAATAATTACAGCTGGAAATAAGTTTTGTAAACCTGATTTACATCCTTCTAAAACCCTCACAAATCCATAACAGCCTAAGCACTTCTGATTTAGCTCTGTGGCCACAGAAGGCATTTTCTACCGCACTGGATTTGGACAGAAAGTCTCTAATCTGATAACCCAGGTATACCAAGTTATATATTCTGTGACAATAACCCAAGCAGCCCTCAGATTCCTCGCCTCATTTGTTTAGATCCTTGAAGTTCTCATTCAAGCTGCTGTGTTGGAAGAATAACTGGTTCTATCTGGTTTTCACAGGCTTTTTTAAAAGCTGAAAAAGAAGAGAACTTAATATCTAATATATTGCTACAGTCTCTACTGTAAACTTTTACTAAAATTAAATTAGATGATACAAGTAAAGGTCAAAATTGAAATGGAGTCAATAAAAATCATTAGATTAACAGTGATCCTGAACTGAATCACCATCTAGCTGAGTCACCAAATTAATACAGCCAGTCATCAAATAAAATGATTGTATAGTGCCATGAGACCTTACAAACCTGCAAATAACTCTCCTTTAGAATTTAAGGAGGCAGTGGCCATGTAAAATTGTCCCAATGACATCACTCTACTTACAGGAATCAGTTCAATCAGGTGAACCTTTTTTTGAATTAAAAAAAAGCCTGTTTTCTGCCTCAAAGGATGCATAAAATCCTGGAGTTCCCACACAGTTGGCAGCTAGCTGATTACTAGCTATCTGGCATAATGAATTTTGATACAATATCTGTCATAATTGTGTTTATTTTAATGACATTTTCTCTGTCCTCAGAATGGCCACATTATTTCTTTGAGTTTTAGGTATAAGGAAAAAGAAAAATGATCATGGCAAGTTTGAGGTAATGAGAGGAAAATGCACACTGGGCTCATCCCTCACACCCCAAATCCATCTCACTGAGAGAGGTGCTCACTCTGCCCTCACCTGCCATCACAAAAAGACTTGAGCAATAGAGAAAAGTGTATTTATGCATATCTCTGTAAGAGTTTTAATTTAGCAGTCATCCTAGAAGAGTAGTGCCTTTTCAAATGGTCTCATTTTACAACAGTCAATAATCTAAGCAATGTTTAGACAAAAATTACCAAGTCTCTGTATTAACACCACACTTAGATTTCACAATCAGAACCTTTCTGTGAGCAGAGCAAAGGTCAGTGTGGTGACATTAGGATAGAAATCATTGCATTTACATGAACAGTGATGGTAAAACTAACAGCCTATGGTGCATACCTTCAAAAATAACCTTAGCAAACATCTTGCAAACAGGAAAAATGGCAGAATGAAATAGATAAAATTCTGTAAAACCTCTGCCTGGTTTCAGAGCTCAACATTGTCAGTGCATTTCCTCTATTCCTTGAAGGGAATTCTAAATTCCCCCATGTCTTGGACCATAGGAACAACACTGAGAATTTAACTGAATTCTTCATATTCTTAAAATTACAAAAAATCCTTACACATCTTGCTGGATTAGGGTTTAATATTCCTAGAAGCTCACATGTATCCTAACCACTGAGCATGCAGTGGGCATCTTAAATACAGAAATCTAATCTAAAAGCAGACTGAGTCAAAATCAAACCCAAACCAAACCAATATCTAATATCTAACCAGTATAAGGCACTGAATGCAAAATGCCTTGAAAATCAGCCCACAGGTTTTCAGTATCAATCCAGGCTTTAAACTGGATCTACCCAGACCTCAGAGTTGCAAAAAACCACCAAAAAAATATCTCTCAAAACACTTCACTAGTGCATCCTGTAAAAATATTTGAAGCCAGAAGTCCATTACATTGCAGACAGAGGTAGATAAAATTATTGAAAGAAAGATCTTCCCCAAGAGAGTAAATTAAAGAATTTTGGAATTGTGGAAGGTATTGTCATGAATCATATTGGCAAATCAATGAAACTTTTCATTAAGAGAAGTTCACTCATCTGATATTTAAAGAATATTACAATATGTTGTGGGTTATGATTAGTAATACAGGACTGAAACACTATGATTACAACTTCTTGTAACTGAATACAGTTTTAGAAGTTGAATCAGACAGTATTGTTTGATTTTGTTTAGACTTTTTTCTATGCCTGAATGGAAGTATAATTTCAATTTATCCGCAAACAAAATTTCAGTTTTTGCACTAGTCTGCTTTTCTTTTACTTTCCTGATCAGAACAAGAATTCTACTTTCTGGCCATTTCTTTTTTTTCCTTTGTGAGACAGAAGAACCATTGGAAATAATGATAAATCCTCTGAAACCAGGGAAGTAGGATTTCCCTGGAAGTAGGGAAGATAATTTTCATTTAATCTTCCAATAACTGCAGGTATTACGGCAAAAATTGCTTTCTTTCCTGTTTTCTAGTGCACTGTCACACTCCATTCCATTTTTTTCCCCATTAGGAGCTTCCAAGCTGGGGTGCTGTAGGAAGGAAGGCAATGTAAAGTCCAAGGGAGCAGCTGCCAAGGCAATCTCCATCAGTAAATCATTTCCCTTCTCCCTGCAAACCCTGCCTTACCCAGTAAAGCACCACAGCAGTACTGCTGGAGGAAGGGCATGGCTGGCACATGCAGGTGAGACACAGAGACTTCAGCCCTCTCTTCTGATAACCCTGGCACCCAGCTGGGTGGGCACTGCTGGCTCTGGCAGTTTGGATCCGGGGCTGGATCTGGAGCTCCTTCCCACCCAGCAGCAGTGGCCCCCCGCTCCTGTTCCCCTGCAAACACCTTCCCCATCTCAGAGAGGTGTCACAGCCGTGGTGCTTCAGGTCGTGGACGAGGTGCTGCCCCTTTCAGATGAAGTCATTCTCAGTTCCTATAAAATTAATCCCACTTTGCTTACAGCGTGGATGTACTTCCAGCATGTATGTACACAAGAGGAAAAGTTTACTTTAGAGATATATTTGCATCAATTTTTTTTAAGATATAATGACTTTGTAATGACAGTCCAGTAATGAGTTTATTAACACTACTTATTAATTCATGTCTTGGAATTTGCTCTTAGCAATGGAAACATGCAGTAGCTTCTGCTTTACCCCAAGCCATGGTTCTCAGACCCTAGGAAACAACTCTGTGTCAGTGGATTTTGCCTGTGGCCACCTTTTAGCTGAGAAGCCCTGGACACTGTTGGAATCTTGCTGCACACTCTCTTTGGTTGTGGTTCACAACCATTCATTGGAACTTTAAGAAATGTCTGAACAAAAAAGCATTTGGAAACAATGCCACCTGCAGCTTTAACCCTCCTTTGCTGATTGTGGACAGGGGTTTGGTTTGTGGCCCAACACAATACACCATTTTGTGAGATAAAAATCTCATGGTTGGGGCTAGCTGGAGAATCATGAGGTACCTCCAGTTAGGGTATTTCTGAATGGATACTTACATTTTATTTAAGTTCTGAAGACTCTCACAGATTCAGAAAATAGGCTGGTTATTAGCTATAGTAAAAAAATTGGGTAAGAATCTACCTAGCACATAGCACTGCTTTTCCACTGAGGGAGAATAAATTAGGTTAGTTTGCACTTTCTCTGCCTTCCAGATGATATGTTCTACAAGAAAACTGAGGATAATTTGTCTAGAATGTATTATTCATATACAATTATGATGTATTAAAATGATATTGTTGTTAGAGTCTAAGGATCTAAACAAAGTATGTGGGGAGATTTAATATCTTTTTATTAAACTGACATATTTAGAAGAAAGCAAACAAGATTTCATGAGCTCAAGACCATCTCCAATGATCTGAGGAATTCTATGTCAAAAAAGTCTGTCTGATCTTCCCTAACTATATCAGTTAGGCAAATAAAAGATATTAACCTGCCTCATAAACCTTGCTTCACTCAAAATAGTGAAAAACTGCTCTCACATGTGTTTATGCTAAGATATGAAAATGGCAAGAACAGAGAGAAGAAATAAGGTTAAGAGCAGGGATATTTTTCAAACAATTTATGCTAATATTCTCCTAAATTCCAACATGAGCTTCCAGCAAAAGCCATATTCTTTTCAGTGAAACAAAATTACTCATGTGGAGACTAAGAAAATTCAGTGACTTGCTTATTTCAAACAGGCTTTGTATTTTATGCCTGTAAAAGATTTCAATTGCCTGGTAAGTAAAAACAGCTGATTTAAGGGCACAGTGTATCTGTCACCCACCCAGCACCATCTCTAATGCTTAGGTAATTACTGAAAATTGTTATTTATTCCTGTGAATGGGGATGTAGATAACTTCCTCTGAAGGAAGAAAGCAGCACAGCACTTACCTTGTTCTACCAAGCACAGACCCTGCTCCCTCAAGAATCACCAGCATGTAATATTCCAAAGTGTTTGTGTTATTGGGAATGCTTTGGGGAGTCCCAAGGGTAGCACAGGGAATGTTGTCCTGACCTTGCAAGGACATCTAAAATGCTGATGCTGATGGACACCAGCAGCCCATGACACGCGTGCGCTCAGCGCTGTGGGTTTGGCACATCCCCAGCCAACAAACCCTCCTTAGGATCCCACCTGAACTGCAGGGCTGATCCCAGCCAAGGGCAGACAGGCAGCAGCAGGCAGTCCTGCCTCCCTGAACAAGGAAAAGTGTTGGGATCACCTCTCAGGAATGGAGGAGAATGGGAAAAGCCTGCTTGCTTACCATCTACTCTGAGGTACCTTAAGGAGAGGGACAATAACTTGGATGTTAACAACATCAAATATTGGATCCCTCAGGGCATTCCTCACAATGACTGTGCCACAAATGGAGATGAATAGACAGCAAAACATTTTTACATCAGCCTCAAATACAGAACAATGGTGAAGTTAAAGAATCAACACAGTTCTGGAAGCAAAAAGAGCTCTACAACCTAGTCAGATATGGCATTCACAATAAATATAATTTAAACACCTTCAATAGAAACCATGAAGTTGCTGTATGCTACTATTAAGTGTATTCTGTGCTTGATTTTAAAGTATTAAGGGTTGGCTGGCTAGGGGC
Organism: Prinia subflava; assembly: GCF_021018805.1. Classification (NCBI taxonomy): domain Eukaryota; kingdom Metazoa; phylum Chordata; class Aves; order Passeriformes; family Cisticolidae; genus Prinia; species Prinia subflava. The sequence continues at coordinate 11,172,405 of NC_086261.1, forward strand.
CAAAGTGCCACACTACTTGGCTCTAGCAGATATTTCTTGAAGACAGAATCCACAATGCACAAAGAAATGTCATCACTGTTTTTTCTGCAGTGTCTGTGCATCTGGCTTCATTTGACTGATGCTTTAAAAAAAATCCTGTTTTTCCTTCTTTAAATAGAGAGAATATATCAGACCATCAGTTTGAAGTATTTACGTTAATTGAACAATTTTAAGAGCTTTACTATAAATAGCATTGCCAAAAAAATCTGACTCAGTTGTCACCCACATAATAAGGATGTTCTTATTTATATTTTTTCCAGACATCTAAATTGCTGCCAATTCTGCAAGTAATACTGATGAGAAAAGGAAAGGATTGTGTTAGATGTACATCAATGAAAACATCACTATATCCTATGAGGAAATGATTAATTTGGCAGATTTGCAATTAATTTAAGTAGGGTAGAACACAGGGGAGTTCTGGTTATCCTACAGTCAAATCTTGAGGTTCACCAAGCTTGGAATGGACTCAGATCAAAGCCACCTTGGCTGTTCCTGAGCTCCTCCAGAAACCCCAGTCTGTACGACCCGCATTACCTGCAACAGGAAGTCACTGTTTAAAGACCATTCTTCAATTCAGCATTAACAAAGTGCAGATTTTCAAGTAGGCATCTAACAAGCTGAAATGCTGCCAGGCCTTCTAATCCAGCAGCAAGTCCTGTCAAAACATGGTGACTTTGGACCACAAACCCCCACTGCGCACCGGAACGGGGCCATTTGGCTGGCAAAGGCAACCGAGTCCTTCTAATTGACAAAAAAAGGGGGAGGCAGAGAAATCCCACAAACACAAATTATTGAAACCCACACAAGTGAAAAAACTCAAGCTGATGTGGGAGCAGGCACCAAATGGAGCTATTGAGATGAAAGAATTGGCCCGAATGAGCTCACACTGCACTGGATCTCCTCGGAGGCAGGAGGGCTGAATAGTGCACGCCTGAGCCGTGCCCCGGGCTGGGTGTGCATGGCAGTACAGGAGACTGAGAGAGCAAAGGCCACAAATCAGGCATTAAATACTGAAAACAAACTTCTCTTCTTCCTCCATCTTTCATGAATATCTGAAAATAGCTGGAATAAACAAAACAAACCAACAACAAAAAAAGCTGGGGGCAAAGGCAGAAGGATGTTGGAATCAGGCAGAGAAGCCCTGAGATATATGCACAGACTGCACATGGGACCATGAAATTCTAGGTTTAGCTGCACAGATTATTTCTGACAGGAATACAAAGAGTCTGTAGTGAAAATTGGATGGGATGGAAGGGTTTAAAGGCCGTGTCTGGGTCAGGGGACACACGCTCATGAGCACCACTGACCTCAGGCTTCAGCTCAGAAGGACCCTGCAGTTCCAGCAGTACAACAGCCTCCCTCAGGCTTACAGAAAAGCTGCTGTTGCTAAGTGCAGGCTTGCTGGCAGCCATCTCTACACACAATTTGCCAAAAGGTGCCTTTTCCTCTTTTGACTTATTCAAACTTCTGTAAATTAACAGCTAAAAATGCCCTGCTTTTCACAGGTTTTAATTAAGATTGCTTTCTCCCCGCAGGAAGAAAAATATTGGAAATAGCCTGAAAAATGAGTCACCTTGTTGCCAGGTGAGTTTCTCCAACACACTCAGCCTTGCTAATGAAGTGAAACTCCTATCTTCACTTCAGGTGGTAGCTAATTAGTATATTTCCTTAATTAAAATGCTTTCCCTATCGAGGTATTCTTCAAAAAGGCCAAGGAGGGCATGTTTTTGCTATGACCACTTGAAATCAAAATGTCTTATTAGAGGAAGGGGACATCTGCTCTGGGTTTCAAAATCTCCTAGAAACTTGCTGGGAACTGTGTGCAAGCCTTCAACAATGACTGAAATGATTCAAACACCAAGTAAGGGTTTCAAGACAAAAAAGTTTAAACTACAGAGGGCTAAAACCTCAGCTCATAAACCAGCCCATGGGAAAGGCTCCGCCTGAGCTCAGTACGTGGTGTGTAACTAAGCACTGCCTATGATTCTCTGATTCTGTTGTCACATACACATCAGTTCTGGGCCACTTACTTTAATTTCTGCCTAAAAATAAATTTAAGCCCTCAAAACTTTACTTTCAAACTGATCAAACTTTCACTGACTTGAACATCTACAGATCTTTTAATAATAACTGGTTCCAAACTGATTTCATGGCTTTTTAATTAGCATGCAACCAGAGCTCTTATAACTGTTGTTAACATTGCCACAGGTCTTTAAAAATCCAGATGGTGTGTTTTGGCTGTTGGGCTGTTTGCTTGACCAGCCTGTTTGGCCTCTGTTCTACTGATCATGGTTCTTGGTTAGGACTTTCAGCAGAACGCATTTAAAAGCTGGGAGAGGTGGGAAGGAGTTGCACTGGAGGGCAGACCCTTTCTAGAAGAAAAGGCTGAAAGAGAATGCTGGATTTGTTGGGGTTTTTTTTTACTTCATATATCTTCTGGATCTTTAGTGACTATTCCCCTTCCTCCTTATCTCTCTGGAAAAACTGTGTACAGAGCTATCCTCAGACTTTCAGTTGAGCATAAAAAATAAAAAGATGAACTCCAGCATTTTGAATCATTTGCAGGAAGAAATGTATCAGCTTTCCCCCCTTTTCTTGTTTTCCTGTCAGTGGTGTTCAGATAACACAGAAACTCGAGTCTTTCAAATGCTGCAAGTTGAAAGTACATTGAAAGCATCTCCCTCTGCTTTTACCAAGTTTGAATCTGTCTCTGATTCCTGCAGAATGGGAAGCAGGAGAATGACACGCAGCTTCCATCTGTCTCACTGCATCTGAGAGTGCAAAAGGAGCTGTCACACCAGCAGCTCTCCATCACAGCACTGAGCTGGGGTCACAGCTGTCTTTCACCTATTAAAGATAATTCCAGGTTTTGTCTGCAGTGTGGAGTGTTTCCTTCCCCTTTCTTTTTAGGTGTAATGTATAACCTTGTCAAAGAGCTAAATATACTGCAAGTTCTCACAAGAAACAGAGAAGTGTCAGGGACTGAATCTTTTCACACTGACTTTATAATAAGTTTCCATTTTGGGGGGGCTTTTTATAACAATTTCATGACTTGCAGAAGCAGTTAATTTTCCCCTCTTGTACAGTAGCTCAGGGTTGTGAATCAGTTCGTTCTTGCACAGACATAGGTGAAATAATAGCCCTGCTGAAAAATCTTACTCCACTGGGAGTTTGTGACTGATATCTTGGAAGGGCAGAAGATGTGACTTCATTTGAGAATTAAAATATGAGAGGATTTATTTAAATTACAACTGTATGAAAAACCTTGCCATTCATGAAAGGTTTACTGACCTGACCAATGATAGGAAAGGACTGTTGAAAAATGGGTATCTCCAAAATAGAAATGCCAAATACGAGAAATACGTAGTTATGTCATTGATCAAGAAATTAATTATCCATTGGAAGCCAATATTTTGGTTTAAAAAAGGGAAATTTATTAATTTAAACAAAACATAAACAAAGTTATAACCAGGATCCTGAACAACTGCCTTTCACCCTCAGTCCTGGGAGAATGATGGTGAATTTTTGCAAGAGGAATTAAGATTGTTAAACTGAGCTTCCCAGGCTCCCATGCCTGTATGGCAGGAGGTCTGGGAAGTAACAAGAGGCCTGAGGGTCTGTCAGCCCTTCAGGCTCCCACAGCAGAGGTGGGAAGCTCTGCATTCCATGACAGAGATGTGGCTTGCAACCATAATACCCACATCCTCCCATGATAATGCACCAAATAGAAGATTTTTGTTCTTTAGATTAGGAATTATACATTTGCATTTGAAACATACAGTCAGGTGAGTCTCCTGACTCAGCAGAGAATGAGATGTGGGAAAGAGACAACGTTGGAGGTTATGAGTAATCTACAAAGCCTGGCTCTGCACAGTAGGAGGGGGAAATTGCCAGTTCCAAGTACGTGTTCCAGCACCAGAGCTGGTGGCCAAGAGGTGAATCCTCTCAGACCCTGGTTCAAAACAAAGGAAAACACAGGTAGCAGAGAGAGTTTTTAAGGTCAAACCTCATATTCCTGTTATGAAGTCACATTTCCCATTTACTATAGAAGCCTTCTTTTTCCTAAATTCAGTTCCTTGCTCCTCCTCTTTTCATCATTATCTTCTCACATAATTCTGCAATATAATCCCGCCACAGTGTTCCAAGGAATTTGCATTTGAACTGTGTAGTCATACATAAGGCATTCTGTGCTAGTTGTGTGATACATCTGTGCTGTACAGCAACAGCCCTCCCCGGAAGAGGGTTTCAGAGCTGTGGTAACAGTAGCAGGGAGCTGTCTGCTCTCAGAATTCACAGGAACCCTGCAGCAGCCGAGTGAGAGCACTCGAGGATACGGCGCTGGATGAGGAGCATGTGCCTGCCTGGCACCACCTGTCGTGTCACAGCAAATGTGTCTGCTCAGGCTCTGAGTTGCTCCAAGCCCTGAGCACAGTGGGGGTGTTTCTGTTTAAGGGCAGACACCTCCTGCTCTGCATCAGTTCTGTGATCCTGCAGGCACTGCTGAGCGCCTCAGAGCTGTGATTGCTGTGACATCTCCGTCGCTCAGACACAGAGAAGCAGGTGGGTAGAGCCCAGGATATCCAGTGTACGTAACCAAAACCGAGCACAGAGATGCAAATCATAGTGATGAGCTGGCTTTGTGCATTCCAGACCCCTCTCTTGTCAGCAGGCCCCCAGGCAGGAAGCCACACTGAACAGACACATGCTCCGACCATGACTGGAACACGGACCCTGGTACCAATCTTATATTAACAAATAAGTTATTGCTTACTAGGAGAGAGGTCATTATCAATGAAAGTTGGAGGAAGTTCTCAATCTAGACCCTTCCTAGAAACTAGGAATAGGGAGTTGCTCCTCCTGGGATGTGCATCACCAATCCTGCAGTTTGTGTTCATACTGAGATGACCTTGGCAGACTCCAGTGCCACATCTGGCATTCCTGTGCTGCCCTGCTAGACAGGAATTACCTGGAAAACCTGTTGTGCTGCTGTTTGGTTGAACACACACAAAAAGCCAGTGCAGGTCCCAAACCAGCCGTGTCCCTGAGTGCCCCCTGTTCCCTGCACATCCCTGCCATGCTCAGGGGCACCGTGCTGAGCAGAAGCTGCTCCCCACCCCCAGTTCCTCTGCATTTGGCCAGCAGCTCTCCTCTTGGCTCCTGCACACAACACAGCTTCAAACACGGCTCTAATACCACTTCCCATCTGCTCAGGGGGATCTCCAACCAGCTCCATGTCCCTGCATAATCCCATTTGGATGTGGGTAAGTTATGGACCTTGTTTGGAACCGCCCATCAGAACATTCACATACATAATTCAGATGTATGTGCCAGGCCTTACAGCTCTGTCTGCAGGGAGAGATTCTTCCCAAGGTGTTTAAAGGGCACTATGTAAAGCTCAGTCAGTGAATGCTTTAGGACTATTTCAAAAATTTTCTATCTACAATTAGAAATGAGTAATAGTTTTAAAGACTACAGCAGACCCACAAAATCTGTACACTTAAATGTAATTGATGCCTTATCAAATCACTTAACAGAAGAATTCAAAAATATGATGGAAAAACACACAAAGAACTGCAATATTTCAGTAATTTATAGTTCAGAGTTGTGCAAAGATCCCTGGCATTTCTGAAATGCAGACTGAAGACTACACCACACAACAAGTGCACAAAAAAACAAAAGAAAAAGAAAAAGCATATCATAATCAAAACTTTCCCTGTTGGAGGGTGTTGTTTGAAAATTCACCACTGAAAGATTTTTCCAAGAACTCCAAGGAGTACCCTAGTATGCTTTGATAATATCATAACCAACGTTTTTAATGAAAAACATATGATTCTGTTTTCTTCTTGAAGAAAGAGAATCATATTTAACATGTGTCTTTTATCTTCACATTTGAAATTAACAAAATCAGCATTTATCATGAATCTGAAAGGCACTTCTCTCATGTCAAATTATGAAATCACAATTTACAGATGATACATCTGTTAATTGGAAGTTCTATTTTTGACAGATGTTCGATATATATTAATGATCTGGTGCTTTGACTAATCCAGCCAAATCAACAGCTTTAGATGGAATTCAAAGGCTATTTTAGGGATCTACGCCAACATTTATATCATTGGATTTAAAAAAAAAAGAAAACCAAAACTACAGCAGAATCCTGCCTCCCATCCTCATAAATCTAAGTATACAGAAAGTAAAATATGAATTGTCACACTCTTTCCATAATCAAGCTGACCAGAGCCACAGTGAATAAATAAATAAATGGACAAAGTACAGCTAATGTTATTGCCCATGGGGTCAATATTTACCAGTTTATGTACCATCTGAGCTGTTTCCTGTAATCAGCCAGGCACATGGCACTTTCATTCTCAAGAGACATTATCACCATGACAACTTTATCAGAATTAATTATGAAACACAACACTTGGGGCACACAGAATGTGGGCACAGGTTTGGAATATTATTCTGTCAGTTATTCTTTTAACAACACTCAAAGTGCCCACTGGAGAAGAGGAAATTAAAAAAACCCTACAAACCATGCCTATCAAAATAACAATAAAAATGTAAAAACTTAGCAAAAAGAAAAGGAATAAAGTCATTAGGCTGAAAAATGGGCAATCAAAGGAGCTATTGCGCTCGGCAGATGGAAAAGCAGCAGGTGCCACAGTGCGATGGGACCTTGCTTCCCATCATGCACACTCTACAATGATACAGCCTGACAGGGAAGGGAATTAATGTGTCGGAGCAGGTACTCTGTGTCCATTAGCTGGTCCTCAATCCATCCACTCAGACTGCTGCCTCTACCTGCTCTCGGAGAAAATTACTAACAAGCCATTGTTCCAAAGTTGCGTGCGAAGGGCCGGCGCCGTGTGACCCTCCTGTCACTGCCCCAGGTTAACGGAGGAACGGTGACCAAGTAAACATTGCTGCACCTCGGACTGGGATTAGGGATTTCAGCCTATGAATAAATTATTTGAATGCAGATGTTTGGAATACATTAAGGTAAAGCATATTGGACAGGCTCCACTGGGGGGAAATGCTGATGAATAGAATTTCCAAGCCTGTATTAACTCAGGCAAACAACAAAAGCAGTGTGCAGAGCCTGATAACACACCCACACCTATTCTTTATCTGGGAAAATCCCTTGTTACATGAAGGACAATTTATGTACTGTAAACTCCATTACTCTAGTGGCCCATGACACATCACTATATTCTGGCTGGCTTGCGTTCCTCATTTCCATCACAAATGACAGAAAATATGACCATAAAAATAAAAACCAAATCAACACAGAGAGTCTTGAGAGGTTTCAATTTGTTCAAGTCAGTCAGTCCCCTTCACTGGCCATCTGTCCTTTTGCTGCTGAGTTCAAGGATGTCTCCAATGATAAGTACAAGAATTACTTCTGGCAGCATCACAATGACACATTTGAAGTCCTTGCTTCTGACACAGCATTTCCAAAGAGGCAAAGAAGTACCAAGTTTGCCCTGACTGAAACAAATGGCAAATTTATTTCCACAAATAAAAAGAACCTCCAGGAGATCTCCATTAGAATTTTTTGGTGACTAGAAGAATAAAAATGTAGAATAAATGTGGTATTTAGGATGAATTTAGCACAATCATAGACCAGGTTTGTGTTGGACACCAAGGTGGAAATTTCCATGATCACAATATTTTCTTTTGTAATTTACAACAGCATGAGTACACTCTTTGAAAATGTTTTGTTTCTCAATATCATAAGCAAATAAAACATTAATGATGTCAGAACCCTGCTGATATTTCCAATTGGATAGATTACTTTTTTCTTAGTAATGATCACAATTAAAACAAAGAAAACCAAACGATAAAGATAGATAAAGCAAGTCACAAGTCACAATAGAAAAGGTAGAAAATTCATGCAGGTTAGACAATACATCTTTTGCTTTCAATCTGCTGTTGTGTAAAGCATCAACAGCAGCTGCATGGAGTGTTAATTTTATTTTAATTCCTTGAATTTTTAAAATGTAATTTAAAAAAAAAAATCTTTTTTTTTCTGCCTAATTTTGTTGTATCATTACACCCTAGAGCTAATAATTATCTTTTAATTATTTCAGCTTCTTTCACCATTATTTTCTGAAAACATCCTTCCAAATTCTCTTAGTTTATTACATTCATAATTAGAGAAGATAATGACATATTGTTTACAGATACCTTTAGAACTGAACCACCAGAAGGCCCATTAGGCAGGCTTTGGCTTTTCAAACAATCCACCAGTGGCAGAAGCCACTTTTTGAAGTCCTCACTTAAAACTGTAACCTGTACATGACCTTTTTTAAATTTAAAATTTGGTTTATCAAAATGCTACCAGAAGTGGTCCGTTTGTTTTGTAGCGATAACAGAGGATATGACTTCAAGGAACTTTTAAATGAATAAAGCATATGCAGGACTAGCCAAAGGATTATTTTAGAAATTTGGGGTGTAGCCAGGGCAACCTTCACACCTGGCTTATTTCAGTGGCATTTGAGATCCAACAGAAGAATAAGAATTAAAACTGAGATAGAACATATTCAGAAGGGTCATGGCAGTTCCAGAAACAAGCACACACGTAATCAGAGACTGTTTCTGCCTCGAGTAAATCTGTGCATTTAAAAAGAAGGAGATGAGACCAGAGAAAGAAAAATATACCACAGAAATGTGAAATGCTCTTATCTAAAAGCTTAGGCACAAAGTAAAATCTCAATATGCTTCTGCAGCAGGTCAAGCAAAAGATCTCTGGCTGTCCAGATCTTGGAAGTACCACCAAACAAACATTGCATCAAATTTAATCTGCTTGGGTGCCTCCGATTAAGCTGATAATGTATCTTCAACTGTGCAATACACTGCTGGACTAATATTTATGGAGTCAAACTAAAAAGCCTGTGTTTTCCCAGAGTCCTAAGGGATGTACCTTAAAGCCTAAACACGATATTTCTATACAGTCTGCTTCTAGCAGCTGCCATATAAATGGAAATTGCTGGATAAATTTCCAATCATGACCTATAAGAAATATTTCTAGTAGCATTTGGCATGATTGATTTGAGTTCTGCAGCACTGCCTTCTCACAGGGATTATCCATTTTGCAGCCTGCTTTGCTCCACAGGAAGATGGAACGATAGAGACCAGGAGGGCAGGATGAATACAAAATGCCTGATAACCAGCAAGGCTAATGGCATTCTTTATTCCTAAACCTGCATCACAACTAATTCTGTAGTTACATACAACAGCAGACCAAAAAGACATTGTAAAGATCTCTTTCTCAGCTTGTGGGCTGAGAGGTTTTTGCCATTGCTTTTTTTGACCATCAAAGAGCCAGCTGAGGTGCACTCTGCCTGCAGGGGCTGCATGTCAGCAGACACGGTGCCAGGTCACTGCCAGCAGCTCAGGATGCAGCACCATTTGCACTGACACGTTTGTACATAGCATGGCCTCTTCTCTGCACGCTCATTTACAATCTGATCACATGTCCACTTAAAAAAAATTAATAAAAAGGATCCCTCTGTGAAATGGGTAAAATACTATTACTAAATGATATGTGTAATCATTCAGTACCATTACTACTGAAAGGTGATATTGCAGTGACATTGAGAAAATTGGATCTATTCTTCATACAATTATATAGCTACACTTTCACTCTAATGCCATTCTAATTGGAATGGAGCACTGAAATGTGAAACTGGGCGCATTTCAATATCTAATTATCACTTGGTAACTCATTCTCAAAATAGTTTTCTGGAAAAGACAGTTGCCAAGAGTGCTATTTTAATTCTGAAGTCTTCACTAACATCCTTATAGAACAAAATGTTTTATTCACTCTTTGTCTGTATTTCAGCTACACTACTGAAAAAAGATGGACAATAGATATATACAAATGTAATTTGGTCTGGCTTCAATGGAAAAACATTTGTGTTTACCACTCTGTCAAGGGATTGTGAGCAAGCTATGCTTCCTGGGGCAGGAGCTCTTAAGGGTTAAGAGATAAAAACAAGTTAAATTAAAAAAGCAATATAAAGGCAACATATTTTACATAAAACATTTGCTAGATAGAACAATAAAAGAAGTAATTTGAGTTATTGTAGGTAAAATCAGCAGGATCTACTTTGGAGGCCCATTACAGTGGTTTAACAGGGTACTTTTGAATTGGTGTTTCTCCCTCAGGACTTAACCTGATGACAATCAAGTGCAATTTAATTTTGATAACAGAATACTTTGGGGGAGTTTTATAATGAAAATATTCTAAAGAACCAAACAAACATGAAATGTGACAGTTTTGGGGATGCATCTGGGCTTTCTTTTTGAAAGGAATAGAAGCTTTCACACACCAACACCTATATCCACAGAACAACCTTTGCATTCACAAGAACAAAAGGATGGCCTGCCTGCTGATGTAAATTGGCAGCATTCACCTGCTAAAAGCCTCCTTGTAAAAAATCCAGCAAATAGTCAGAGATAGGTGAGTCCCAAGGTGCTGAAAGATCTGAATAGCTTCAGTTCTTTCTGTTTTCATGGTTAAGCTAAAATTCATCATTTCCCCTACATGTTTATTCTTCTTGCCTCCACATTCTCTCCTTAAAAGCACAATTCAATCTAAAAATGAAATTATTTTTGTTATGGACTTAAAAGGCTGTGACAGGAGGTTTTAGGAAGAACAACTTTGATTCAGCAGGTCGCCAACACCAGAAATACCAAACATGCTCTAAACATGCCCCGTTCTGGCTACAGATGCTCATCTGTAATTACACAAGATTTTCAGACAGGGCACATTGCAGGAAGTTTCTCCAAAGATCATTGCTGTGTATCATCCAGCCCAGCACAGGGAAGGAGCACGGGGAAGGGGAATAAAGCACTGATTTCTGCAGGTGGAATAAGCACCCACATCTGCAGCCACGCAGATCCTCATCAATAGTGTGAAAAAGATCCTTCATCTGCTTTCCATAGAGCTGCTCTAGAACTTTACACGTGGCTGCTGGAACCTCAGTCACTCTCTCCAAGTTTCCACGCACAGCTACAAGTGGCTCTAGAGGAAATGTCTGCCAGCTGAAGGATCTTTAAAACATTTAAAACACTAAACAGAAGCCATGCAAATCAGGTTAGTGGGACAGCCACAGCTGGTCTGGAGCTGCACAGATAAATTTGGCCCAGTTTGTGTAGCCTAGTTCGTTAAAGAATAAGAAGTAAACAAGACCCTGGGGGAGGCAATGATGGGTTGGATTTGAACTCAGGCAGGGGACCCCTGCCAATGCCATTCAACCCTGAATGCAGACATCCAGCTGGCCAGGGAGCTGGGCAGTGCTGGACCACGACCAACCAGGGGTGTAAGCATGGGAATTTTGAGCCCCCTATGAAAGGGGGTGTCCATCAATAAATCCTGCCTGTCCCGTGACCTCTGGGGGGTTCCGCCGTGTGTCTGTCTCCAAACTGTGACCCCTGGGTAGCAGGTTAGGATCAGGACTTGTTTTATATTAGCCTTGATCACGTGTTTAAAACACATTTGGCTGAAAACCAAGGCAAAACGTAGATTTCAACCTTCTGGGCAGTGTCTGCTGCCTTCCCTGCCATGACTCCTTGTTATTGACATGCAGAGTGTTTTCTTCTACTACTTTATGCTCCTGGGTCATTGGTTCTCATTTTTTCCTTACTTAGTTTTTGTACCCCTTGAAAGTCATTCTTAGCCATTTGACCTACTTTCCACTTTCTATACAATTCCTTAAGTCCTTGAAGAGTTCATGCTTTAGCTGACCTTCTCATAAGGACAGCCAGTGTCTGTGGCCTCGCTAGAAAGTCTGAGAACTGCCAGTTCTTCAAAGTCTTTTCTCTTGCACTCACACCCGTATCAGTAACCCAAGACTATTAAGTATTCCTTTATTAAGTCCAGTATTTGAAATTTGTTCTTATCTCTCTCCACCGTTTCTGTATCAGAAATGTCAATATTTCAGAAACTTTCTTATGAACCCCATCTTTTATATTTGCAATTTCACCTGCTGACCTTTAACCACCAAAATGCAATCCTTGAGCCTCCCTTTAACTCTTTATACCTGAAGTTCTTAAAACTGACTGCAAAATGTTTCAAGCGGATATTGAGCCATCTGCATTCCTTTCCAGCAGGCAGTGGGGAGCTCATGAACCACAAGGCTGCACAGCAGCACTGCCAGCACCTTTGCCTACTTTTCTTTTGATCCTTAGAACTAGAAGACACCAAGACACCTAATGGAAGTCTCTGTATCTATCTCTTGCTAAATTCTGCTCATCAGATCAGGGTGTTCTAAATATCCATACACAACCAGCATTTCCATTTCTCCTCAATAGTTCATCTCTTTGCCTCATTTTCTCATATCTCCTATTTGATACACATGATAAAACTTCATCTTTCCTCCCGAACAATCAATAATGTTTATTTACATTACTATTACATGTTAAAACTTCAGTTCCTCTCCTTTCAGTTCCTTCCATAACCCTTGCATTACAGTACCCAGGACACAAATATGTTTGACATATGACATAAGGGCTATCAGAAGCACCAAGGATTTGAAGGATTTCCTAAAAATAAGTACCACAGACTCAATTTTCCCCTCTGTCCTAGCATATAATGAAATGATAATGGTTCTTTGCTGTGGCTAGCCAGAAGGAGAATGTTACTGACAGATGGATGCCAAAAGAAAAGAGCTAAAAACAACTAACAGTCCTAAACTGATGAAAACAATTTAAGAATCAGTCTGTTGCCTCGGTTCAGATTGCTGAGAGATTCTAATGAAGAGTCAACCATACTTTTGGATTATCTATAATCAGTTCTTGACAAAGAAAAACTCCAAATCCCACTGCAACTTGCTATTTTTCCTATTCTTCTTATACAATATGAGTTAAGTAATTTATGCCATTAAAAATCTTTAGAATTTTAAAGGGGATGGCAGCACAATGAAGGAAAAGCACAAATTAAATAATCAGTTTTCCTAAGAGATCTGATTTTTCATGGAGAGGATTAGAATTGTGGATCTATGCAAGACAGAATACAAAATGAAACAGAAGAGTACCTCATCCTTTTTTGATACCAAGAATGCATTGCTAAATGAATATAGCACCATATTTCTCATTTTGTTGCAAAGTTTGAAAATAAACTCCTAAAGCAAACATAATCTTAAACTACATGGATTAACCTTTTCCAGGTGTAGCAATCACCAGCCAGAAGATGGAGTGAAATTCATATTCTAGGAAAAGGGCAGAAATAAATCCCTGTCCCTCAATACACCCTAGAAAGTCTGTTCTGGCCCCCACGTTAGGCTGAAGTTCATTTTCAGAGAGCTTCCCAGAGTAAGATAACAGAGCTATCACTTGAGCAGGAGGACGATTTGTTTCACCTCGCATCAGACATGACCTGTGCAGGCCCAGGCAGCTCAGCTGATCAGAACAGGGGCTCTCTGCAGCTCAACGTGGACATATCTGCACTTTTTAAACATCAATTCATCTCACATACTGTGCATGTCCTCTCCCAATGAGGCAAACTCATGCCCCTAATGACCCTATTGACTGTAAATGGAATCTGGACAGCTCCTTTTGGCCACATGAATCCCACCCCGGACACCGCTGCAGTCCAGGGTTATCTCATAACCCACAAGGAAATTAGGAAATTGAAAGGCTCTGGAAGCACAAGAGTAGATTAGAAGTAAAGACAAAAATATAGACCTATGAAAGATGCCATTGTGCTCTTTCACAGAGATTTTCAAATAATTCAGAAGAAATAGATCACATTTGTGAATTCCAGCATACAGGGGTAGCTCCAGCATTCCTTTCTCAACAACAGTTTTTCAACGTTTCATTTGTTTATCTCACGATTTTCTTGCAGAAGGAATACCACAGCAGAGGCCTGAAATCACACTGTACTTAGTTAATTTTGCAATGTGTTTCAAAGACCTTCTAGACATGAAAACTTGGATAAGAGGGTCTTTCCTCTATTAAAAAAAAAAACAAAAACCACCTTTATTTTTAAAGTAATACAACGAAAACCTTGAAGCCATAGGTTTTTAAAGGTTTGCCAGGAGTATTAAGCAAGTTAGTAACTGTTTTTCAATCAAAGTATATATTGTTTCTGTGCTTACAATAAATATTCAGTAAATAAATGGAGAAGAAGACTAACAATTTTCCTAGTTTGCTCTACGCATAAACACACCAACATTTTTATTTGTGGCATATGTATTAATATTGCCTCTGCATATAATCTCTAGTCTTATTCCAACAGAGAAATTAAACTAAGAACCTTTTGACAGGACTTGCTAAAGAGGCATTTTATCTCTCGATAAAATATTTGTTACTGCTAACAGAGAAGAAAAAACCTCAGGAACATGTGATAACTCATCCACTTCCAAGTTTTTGTCCTCATCTATTTCTTCCTCTTCACTCACACTAGAGCTAAAAATATTCTCTCTCAATTTCAACTGGCTACTGAAAACCCAGTCAGTAATATCTACAATAAAATGCTCTATTAAAATGCAAGGGTGCAGATGAAGTGTGAATCATTCTTGTTTCATCAGAGCCATACCACAAACAGTAAAATCAACTGATTTGCAGTGTTTGTCTCTGAATTTTATTTCAGCAAAATTACCTTGTTGCTGGAGGTGATCAGTGGATTCTCACAAAGCTGGATACAAACCCTGCACAGCCACCAAGAGGGGAGCAAAGCGCTGCTGCCACCCTTCTCTCTCCCTTCTCTCTCCCAGCCTCACCAGGCTGCAGGCTGTGGACATGCCCTGCCTAATCAAGGGAGGCAACGTTAACATGAGCTGCTCTAAAAGAGATTTTTCTGTGAAGTTTCAGTGAACACAAAAGCTAAGGGACTTTGGCTCGATAACAACATATTGATATCTTTATTCATCTCCTTTGTTCCACATATCCTCTGGGCATCTCTGGAAATGTTCCCTCCCCTCAGGTTTTGTACCACCACACTGAAATCCAGAATTCCCCCATCACCTTAACAGGTCTAGACTCAACTATTAAGTGTTTTAGCCCAAAGGATGACAGGGGATTTGACAATCTCATATGTTACCTGAACAAATCTGCTGAGACAGATTAAGTACACTGGTACATTTCCATTTCCCATTTTCCATGGCTGCCTCTCCTGACTGCAACAGAGCACCTTTTTCACCAGAATGGAAAGCAGGCCTCTGAATTCTGTATAGACATAAACACCTGACCTGAGGCATCAAAGAGATTAAAGCATGTTTAAGAAATCAGCCAGGAAAGAACAATTTGCTTCCTTGCTTAATTAATTAAGTTACATTACCTGCCATAGCACCTTATTAATTCTATGATCATTTAGCAGCAGTAGAGCCTTCAAAGGATTTTCATTTATTTTGCCCATCAAAATTAACTTCACCCTGATATTTTGCCAGCACAAATCAATCCCTTCAAAATTTGGGCAAATTCAGACCTGTCCAGTAAACAGCAAAATAATTCCTTTAAGAGTAACATTACAGGAGAAAATAATATCCATGTTTTATTGTCAACACCAGTTACCCCACACAGATGTTGACAGCAAGCTTTTGAACTCTTAATATTCACATGTATCAAGGACTTTTGATTAACTACCTAGAGAACACGACAAGTGCTCCTGTTCAAAAGTAAAACATAGCTAACTCCACACGGCCAGAACAAAATTCTGAAATCAGAGAAAGGAAACTGGATGTACAACCTCATAAAACCAAAACCTCATACACCAGTACTTACATTTTAAGATTACCTTGTAATCTTGCAGACAATACTTCTAAGCCTGAAGGGCTAAAAGCTGTGAGTTTATTAACAGCCACATCTTTGCAGAAACTTTCTCTCATCTGCCTCAGAAGTTAATGGATGGTTTGAAGGGAAAGGGGATCAGCTGCTTACCATTAATCATTGCAAAAGGTATCCCTGCAAGCTCACAAATAGCAGGTAAACCATTTTTACTGATATTGTTAATATAATAGCATAGGACAGGGACTTCACCTCTGCTTTCATCTCTTCCAATATT
Organism: Prinia subflava; assembly: GCF_021018805.1. Taxonomy (NCBI): domain Eukaryota; kingdom Metazoa; phylum Chordata; class Aves; order Passeriformes; family Cisticolidae; genus Prinia; species Prinia subflava. The sequence goes on from NC_086261.1 coordinate 11,188,453, forward strand.
CTGGGGGTGGTGACAATATCACCACCACTCCTCCATTTTAGCTACTCTATACCAGCCCTTTCCCTGACAATATTGTGTTTTGCCTTGCTTCCTTTGAGCTTTTCTCATGAAGATATTGCAGGGCAGACAGGCACTATATACGAAAGCCTTAAATTATAAGACAATAGTAAAATGCCCATTATTTCACATTAAGGCAAATTTAGTATTTTGAGCAGATGTCTACACTGTTAAAAAAATTTGGCTTAGTCTCCTTTTTTTTTTAACCTACATGTAAATGTCTTCTTTTTTGTATCCATGAGTCTCAAGAGTGTTACAAACATCTCATTTCTTCCTATGTTTCAGAGCTCTTGCAGCTCTCTTCTACACAGTGACATCTGTATGCTCTGAACCCCACAGGGCAATCTATTTATAACTGCAGTGGAATGAATATTCCACAGGAATGTTTCACTTAAGGAATTTTGTGCCACTTTTCTTTTTTTATAGACAATCAAAGGAAGTTCCTAATAATTTAATTCAAAAATGATTGAATGTATTTGCCATTTGGGCAGTTTGGCATGGTCAAGCCCTCCCGTCCCTTTCTGCTCCTTGCCTCAGTAACTCTAGCAAAGCATTATTTTCAAACTATGATTGCCAGAACAGAATATTACTGAAGGGACTTGTAAAAAGCAGACATTTTAGAGAACACTTAGCACAAAAAAAAAAATACTATTTTTAGGGAATACTTAATGTAAGCAAGGTTTATATACAATTTAAGAAAATTCTTATGAAAGGTTAAATGAATATTCCCCTTTCTTCCACTATCATGGCATTATTAAGACCATTATTCCCGAGCCATTTGTTTATTTACTGGAATATACTAGATGTTTATTTACTGTAAATGTTTGCTTACTGGAATATTTACTAGAATAGCTGTATTCTCAAAAAGTAGGATTGTTCTAAAATAATGCAGTGAATGCATTAGAGACTTATTCACAGATCTCTTTCTGTATGAAGAGGGTAAATTAACTACTTCCATATGTTTCCTGGAGCCATATATTCTAGATTTTAATACGAAAAACATCTGCTAAAATCAAGACAGTACCAAGCACTACAGTATTGCCTCTAATAAGATACATAATTTATCATCTCTTATCCTCCTTGCTAAAGTACAAAGTGACCTTGAAGACCTATTCTTTAGTAGCAGGATATTTTTCATAGTGTTTCTGTGAAACAACAAACAGCAAATTACTGTGACCTGTTGAATTTGGAATGGTCTCCCCAACAGATTAAACTGTCTTCTTTCATGTAACCTGGCAATTGTTACCTGGTATCAGCCTCAAGTCAGTCGTTAAAGAAAATATAATTCTGTAAGATAACAGGGAGGTATTGGATAAAGCTCTTACTGTAGGGAACAAAACTGCAAAACCAGCTTGCCTTGAACTTCAGAATTGCCCCTCTTTGAGAAAGAGGACCGAAAAAATGTATAAATCTGTGAGCTACTGAAAGAGAAAATTGAACATGGAAGACAATATTGAACCTGATAATTCAGCATTAAGGTAGGGGTGGGGAAAAAAACCCAAAAGCATAATATGTCAGTCACTTGGTCCATAATAGCAAAAAATCTCAGAAAACTTTAATCTGTGAAACAACATTTTATAAATTGATAAAAAATTCAGGTATTTGGAACTGAAGTAATATGTGAATAATTTCATAATAATTTTCATTAGTTTTTCAGCTGGTAGTGTCCTATTGAAAAATAAATAGGCATGAGCATTTAGTCTGAGGTATTTGTTTTATTTGTATTTAGTTTGTATTATTTCTTAGGCTTCTAAATCCTCCTGCCAAGAAAAGGGACCTATGCCTTAGCACAGCTTCTAGAAAGATCTGCTCCACCATCTTGCCAGCACAGAGCTCAGTAGCCCCTTACACCCATTTCAAAGAGGTGCAATGTTTCCTTTTTCCAGTCACCAGGGACTTCACCTGACCACCAGGACTTTTCAAACATCGTGGGCAGCTCCCACAGGACATTGAGGTGTTTGCCATCAGGTGCCACAGACTTATGTTTGCTCAGGCTCCTCAGGAGCTCATGAACCCGATCTTCACTCACAGAGGGAGCGACTCCTGTCCCTGCCCTGTGCTCCATCCACTCAAGAAGCTCAGGGAGAGGTTGCCAGTGGAGGCTCAGCAGTTGAGCAGCTCAGACTTCTCTCCATCCATTGCTATCTGTTTGCCAGCGTTGCTCATGGCATTGGGGACGGAGCACGTGCTTTCTCTGGCATTCCCTGTGTCCAACACACCTTCAGAAGCTCTCCTGCAACTCTTTACTTTCCTTGGGAGGTTCATGTCCACCCCATGCTCTTCCCAGGTCTGTGTCCTTGCTCCCACTGCCTGTGCCCCTCCTCTCCTCGCTCCGGTTTGCCGCAGCTCCCGCTCAGCCGTGCCGGCCGCCTGCCCTCCTCACCCAGCTCCTCACCCTGCGGATCCCAGAGGGCTCTGGCACTCTGGGAATCTCCCTGAGGATCTCCCTGAGGATCTCCCAGCTCTGCTCTGCTCCCCTGCCCCTGGCAGCATTCCCCAGAGGCTCCAGTAATATGGACAGACACTATGGACTCTATATGGGGATACGTGAAGGTTGGCCATACCTCTATGCAAGCCAGAGGACAAGAAAATTTAGGATTGTTTGTATCCTCCTATTTTATATCTCAGTCCACTTTTATTTTTTATTTCTGCTTACAAATGCAATGCACTTACTGACATTAGGTAACTGATGATTTTATTAACTTGACTGGACAGAACCTGTGCACACTTAATGACAACATCTGAATAATGTTTTATTCCAGGAATCATGTAAAGTCATACCCCTGCTTGCTGGCTTCAAACTACATAATTCAAAATTCATCAGCATTCCTATCCTAGCTCGTACTCTAGCCATTACAAAGCCACGGTTATGCTCTTCTAATTACATTGCTTAAGTCAGGGAATAATAAATTTTTTTTGAGTAATTTATTGTTCAAATATTATCAAGCTCTTCATATCAAAACTAACTGCAACAATTTGTATACATTTAGTCCTAACACTTCAGATATTGACCGAGTTTCTCTTTTTTTCATTTTCTTTGATTCTGATGCTAATAGATCTGCTAATGTAATTACGACCCTTCAGTGGGACAGGATCTGCAGAGATGGTTCATGAGATTATTCTGGTTAGGTTCAGTTGTGGTTGGGTTTATTTTTAGAACTATTAACCAGATTATTCTGGTTGGGTTTATTTTTAGAACTAAAATTTCCCACAAAGAATATGCCACAAAAACTCTTGTAGCCCATTTTTAATGAAGAATTGCCTTCTTGGAGCCAGACACTTTCCCAGCCACTTACTTATTTTAAAAATAATCATAATAAAAACATTTAATCTTGTGATTTAGCAGCCAATCTTCAGCTAGCAATCTTCACTTATCCACGGGCAACTTTACCCTTGTAAATACAAGTGAGCATAATTCTGAAGTTTCAATTCTTGCATGATAGATTTGTTATTGTGCAAGTTTCATGCTCTCTTCATTAGGGAAGTCTGTTGTACTAAAGGATGTGCCAGCCACAATAACAGTGTGCAGACAGAGAGGTGTGATTGAATTTATACTCCCACATGCACAAGCTGAACAAAATCTTGAAGGAATTTCAGAGTAAATGAATTATAAGAGTCTTATTAAAAAAATAAAAAATACTCTTTTGCGGAAAGAGAGGCTCTGGCTGCCTTTGTGTTGTCCCTGGACTCTGGCCTTACTCAAGAGCAGACTTTTCAGGTGGTGACTGATCTTAAGCACTTCCACTTAAAGCAGTTTGCTTCTCACACAGACTGCAGAGTCAGGTGAAGCCCTTGACTTTGGGAAGTTATCTCATTTTCCATCTCTGGCTGAGGAGGGCAGAGAGCTGCCTGCCCTCTCCTGTGCAGTTATTCACGTAGCTCTTACAGGATCCTGTGGTGCATCAGAACTCTTGTGTAAAGGTGGCAAGACAATGCTTTTACAGAGGTATTTGACCAGCTGTAAATTCTGCCACCAACCAAACTTTGTCTTATCAGCTTTTTAAACTCAGGAAATACAGGAAAATCAAAATTCCAAGTCCAAATCTCAGTGAGGAGTCTCCCTTCCCTGTACCTCTGTTCTCCTTGCATTTCTGTCTGTCAGACTCAAACTGTTTGTGATGTTCTGGCCAGACATAGCTGTCCTGAAATCCATTTTGATCATCTTACCTCTTGGATTAAGAAGCTTCATCGACTTTTTTTTTTTTTCTCCTTGGGATCAGGGATATAATTTAAAAGTTTTACTGTTACATTCAAGGTACTTCAGGCCTCTGATCCATGTTATTTATAGGAACAGATCAATGCCTATGTTCCATCTCTGAGCTTGTGCTCAGTCTTAGATTACTGTCTGCCTTGATCTCTTATCATTCTCTGGTAAAATTTAAGCATTTTTCATTTTGCCTTTTGTACGTTCTAATTCTTGCCAGGAACCTAAACCAGCAACCCCTGTACATCAATAAAAATTTTAACAGTAGATGTTTACTTAATTCTTTTGCTGAACTGGGACAAAAGTGTCTGTGCAAGCCCATGGTATCCCTCAATGAGCAGGTACTGCAGGCCAGCAGAAGTGCTTCTGTGGAACAGCTCCTGGAATTCGACATTGCACTACAGGTTTCAGAGATTTACTTTGAATAAATTATGCTGGTCCCATGCTCATCAGCATTTGGAGTGAATGAGGTACATTTCTAGGTCATTTTTTCAGCCCAGTTTCATTGGAATGACATCAGAGTTCACTCCAAGGCCATCCTCCAAGGCAGACCTAAGCACGATAAACAGAGACACTCAGGAGATTCCTCTTCTGAGCCAAACTGAAACATTAATGCAGATGCACTTGTGAGCTTGCCAGTGTAGGAAAGAACCATTACTATTTCCTTTTCCTGTTTTCCCAAATTTACTCCATGCAGCTGAAGGTTTTGGAGGTGATTATTATCCTGTTAACTTCATACAGTGATTGGGCTCTTGGGCTCACGGGCTGTTCTTAACATACATAAGGGAATGTTAGACACTGTCTCCAGTTACAGATTGGTAGAACACTTAGCACAAAATGGAATTACAAGGCTTTCCCTGGGATCGCCCTTCAATGACTACTATTTATAACTAATAGACACTGCAGAATTGGCTGTTTGGCTACACCATTAGAGAGAGGAACTTCAGCTCATGTAACATGTCATGGTTTAGGGGAAATGAAGTCATGCAGATATGGCAGCTCAGAGCAGCAATCTTTGCAGAACTACCCAGAAATCTTTGGCCCACCACACATTTTGAGCAGCTTGACACTGACTTTCCATTTATCCCCAAATACTTAATTACTGTTGGATATGTTCACAGTGTTGTCAAAACACATAACTCCAATTCCCCATGCACATGCCCAGGGCTGAATCTTAATCTCACAGATGTGTAAATTAGAATAAACTATAAAGATTCTATTACTGTTGCATCTTCATCAATATCAACCAATTAACTGCATGAAGGAGAAACATAAGCACCTGCAGTGAGAAAGGGGGAGAGAAGAGCTTATTTATTCTATCACCAGAACAAATGACGAGTGAAATAAAGCAAGAACAGAAAAAACACATGTAAATTGACACTTTCTTTTTTCTTCTTTACTGAATAGCAATATATGCCATCAAGGCATCAGTTTTTCCAATTGGTATTTGTTGGTTTTGTCAGACAAATGTGGATATTACTGTATGAATATATATGTGAATATTACTGCTGGAGGGTTTATCTGGCAACAGCACAATCATTTTTGCGACCTCCTAGGGTCCTGACTGCTAAAGCAATATGGATTTTGTTCAATAAAGTGCATATTTCTGTATATTCAATATATGCACATCATGACTCAGAGAGGAATACCTTGCTATTTAGTTATGTGACATATACAGAGGGTACAATCCTTTTCAAAACCTCTTCAAGTTTCTAATGAAAAATGTGATATAATTGGTCATTTGAGAAAATAATAGTGAATTGAAATAGTGGGCAGCTCTCGAATCCCCTTCCTTACTGGCCAGTTTCTCTGCCTTTTTTGGACCTGTCTGACAGAGGAAGGATAAACATAAATCCACTAAAGGAGGAAATGACATTTCTAGATTATTCAGAGGAAACTGTGGTTGTTGGGTCCTTCTTCTATTCTCTGAGAGATTTTGCTCATCCTGTATCCAGCACACTGAGCTGGTTCTTGTGCAGTTTCAATAGTGGATTAGCATATGCCTTTCCAACATCCTTCCCTGTCCTTTTCCTCCTTGCTTCAGGGTTAAGCATCGTTTATTGAAGCCAGTTTCATCTGAGAGTGATTGTGAATCCCACAGTTTTAGGGGCTCCAGACTGAGACACTTCCAAGAGTCCCAACTCTCTGAAACAATGCTAATTATATATCACAGCCTTAAAAATGCTTCAGAGTGGAAAGCCATAATTAAAACAAATCAAGTCAATAGTCATTTTTTGAAAAGATCTTCCTGTAACTTCTTAGGCCAAATCACAAAATCATTACTCAGATAGAACTTACTGGAATTGATATAAAGACTGAATGTATAAAAATCAACAAGAGATGAATTCACAAATCATGTATCCATTAAGGAGCAAGTTCTTTAAAGTGTGAAGTTTTAATTGGACCCTCAAATGATGAGTAGTAATCTTGGAAGAAGATACAAAGCTATTGGGAATAACATGATAGCAGAAACTCACTACAATTTCAGGTGCCAGAACACCCACCCCATACTACAAGCACGAGGGAGAGAGGATGAATCACTTTAAGACTAAGACTGATGAGAAGGAGGTGACATTTCACTGTGATTCATCCCTTATTGAACCCTATTGAGTGGTGTGCTGCTCACTCGGAAAGTCTTCAGCTCTGAGAAGGAAAAAATATTTGAAGAGAAACATTCCACTCTCCAGTTTTCATATGAGCTCAATATAGCAAAGTCACCTGAGAGAATTGGAAACTGGCCATGTTCTTCTGTTACCTGCTGGCAACTGGTTATGGTGAGTGCATATTTAAGCGCGCTATTTGCATAAACACACTGTTCACATAACTGGGTGATGTGTGTATGTACACACACAGATCAATAAGCAAATAAAGGATTTCCAAAATGTGCAGCACAATCTGCATTGCAGAAATTGCTACGAATTGTTCCAACTCTTCATTCTGAAATGTGAGATTTATGGTGCTCTAAATCCCATTTATATTTTTATCTGAATCAGCCTGCTCATCCTTTGCTGCTTTGCCTTCCCAAATCAAATTCAGTCAGTTCTCCCTAGCTCTGTCTGAATGTTTCCTTTGATTGAGTGATGTTATTTCTAGAAAAAACACTCAAATCAATTTAATGCAAATTCCTTTTCACGTCCTGGTTGACCCATCAGGACATCGACAATAATAGATTGAAGTAGTTACTTCCTGAGGCAGATGACTCATTGAGTGCTTAGTAATCAATTTTCATCGGTGTGACTGCATAATCTGTCTTTGGGGTTCTGTTACATGTCGTGACTAGAATGCCACAGAATCCTGGATTGCCTGATAGAGAGAATGAATGGTGAGCCAGCAGCCATTTCAAACTGCACAAAGCACCCCAACAGAGCCACATGGAACACTGAGAGGCTCTAGCTGTTCTCGTGCACACCAGGGAAAGGCAGGAGTGAATCCAGAGGAGCCAGTGGTGGTGCACAGTCCACAGCAGCTGAGGTCAGAATTTGATTCTTTGGAGCTTTGCCAGTTTAACGTTTTTCTGAAGTCAGAAGGAACTCACTGCATTCAAGCCTTTTCTCATCTCTGCAGAAATCTATTTCATTGCTCCTAGACTGAGAGGGCTGTAATCAAAACAAAGGGAATGAGTTTTGATCTACTACAGAAAGGATGTGAATTCATTTATGAAAACTTAGGGGAACTGGGGATTTAGATCACCTAATTAAACACATTATGGGTCTACACTCGCTTACTTCATCGCAAACCTGCAATGTTTCATAGCATCCAAGCTGCATCCCATACAAGACATGGCAGATGATGATACTGCATTATAGTGACTGCATAATTTATGATGCTTCTGGAAGATCAGCAGGAATGTGTGTTTCCAGCACAATGGCAAACTCCAGGCTCTTTTACCATAAGGTATCCTGTGAGAACATATTCCTGCATCTGGGATGTAGGACTAAGCAAGCTGACGTCAAAGTTGTTCCCTCAGTGTTCCAGGATGAGCGATGATTCCCAGTCTCATGCTGTGGTGTTACCACTGAGTTCAGATCCCTTCATAATTAGACTGTGTAGGTAACAAAACCAGGGCAGAGAACACCTGGCAGGGTCTAAGCACCATTTCAAGGCAGGAACTTAATTCTCAGGGTTCATATCAGTTTGACAATTTTTTTTGTTTTGTTACACACCTCATTCTCTCTGATGTGTCTTTGAAAAGCAACATTTGAAAGATTTAATATTTGTTGACATTGTGGCTTTCTGACAAGGGAACATTGCTCTTCCTAACAAATTCTGTGTTCATGAGGAGTTTGTGAGGAGTACAGAAGCCTGTGAAGAAAGCTGAGGGGCAAACTCCATAAAGTTTGGAGGCATGGCTTTCAGCGGAGCAGTCATCACCATCCTTCAAGAAATGTAACAAATTCAACCACAGAATGAGGGAAAGTTCAGAGTTTTAGCTGGTCCCTAAGCTATGCAATAAATCTATTCTTTGGTAGGAAAATGTCTGATTTCCTGGTTTCGTTTAGATTTCAGTTTAGATCCCCCTGCAGTGTCAGTAACAAGCAAGTACCAGGGTGCACCCTGTGTCCTGAGAGCTCTTGCTCCCCTGAGCTCCATGGCTTGTGCAGGGTTTCACATCAGGCCAGTGGGAATACCAGCAGCTGTTTGATAACCAAGTACAGATTCAGCAGGGCCTCAGGGCTCATCCCTTCAGCACTAATACATGATTAGATGTCTTGGACCTGGCTCCCATTCTCACTCACAATGATTCTGTAATGACCTTAGCAACAATAACTCTTTCCAATCAGCCACAGAAAGCGAGAGGGGAATTTTGGTAGCAGAACTGTAAATGAATGAAGCCACAAACAGCTGCTCCCTGTACAGATGCTCCAAGGCCTCTCACTGCTGCCAGCCAGTGCTGCTCACTCCGTGTCTGTGTACGTATTCTCCCTAATATACAAAAACTTACAGTAGTCATGGCCCAGCCGGTGGTAATTTAAGTGTCCAAGTGAATGTGGAGGAGCAGCAGGAGCTCAGGAGTGAGCTCTGATATTCACATCACACAACTGGATGACTGGTAATTATCAATGCACTGGCTAAGACAAAAGACAACCTTTCCTTAGGGAAAAGCACATAGTACAGAGATCCTGGAAGGCAGAGCCACATGTACACCTAACAATAGCACCTGTCTTTGCTCTAAGTACAGTTCCTTTTGATCATGGTTATTATCTCCACAGGTAGCTGCTCTTTTGCCTTCATGATTTTCCACACTGTACCACTAAAATACATTCTCAAACAGGGAGGTTTTTGAAACAGTTGCTACAATAAAAGAAAGTATCAACAAAAAGCCCAAATACATGCTGGGAAGAGAATGGATTGAGGGCAGCCCTGAGGAGAAGGGCTTGGGGGTGTTGGTTGACCAGAAGCTCAACATGACCTGCAGCCCAGAGAGCCAAACGTGTCCTGGGCTCTATTCAGAGCACTGTGAGCTGCAGGTGAGGGAGGGGACTCTGCCCCTCTGCTCTGCTCTGCTCTGCTGAGACCCCACCTGCAATGCTGCATCCAGCTCTGCTGTCCCAGCATAGGAAGGACATGGAGCTGTTTGGAAAAAAACAGTCAAATTTACTGATCACAATCCATAGGCTGAAAGCTGTCCAGACAAGCAAGGAAATATTAAAAAATAATAAAAAAAACCTATCAGAAAATAAAGATCATTTATTGAAATATTTGCAAACCGGAAAGTACTCTATTCAGAATAATTGATATCAAATACGTTTCCAATCTCTACTTTTAAAGTAAAATAACTTATTGTAATTGATGTGAATAATTTTAGTTCTGCATTCATATAATTCATCCCTACAGTGACACGTCAGTTAAAAAGCAGCATTAAGCACGAAGTCCCATGAATATAACCATAGTTGCAGTGGAGTAGAATATAATTAACCTTTACATAGTTCAGATGTGCAAAGGTTATGACACCTGCCACTTACAAAGTACTCCTGGCTGGTCTTGGGAAATTTGGTTTCCTGTAGGTACCAGGGTGATTATTGTGAACCAGCATATACACACACATACATCATGTCCAATATAATTTCTAGTACTTAGAGCAGTACTTTATGAGACTGAACATCAGCTGATGTAAGCAAGCATTACAGAGCTGGTTTAAATCCATTCCCTTCTGGGCTCCCCTCTCCTTTTTCCCTTGGTACTCTGAGGAGCAGGTTCATGTGCCCCAGCCCAGGGGTCTGTGTGGTCGGTGAACACTCCTGCACCAAGAGCTTGTGGGGAAAAAAGCCATTGCCAAAGTCTAGCTAAATATACAACTCTATTGTCTGATTTTGCCACCAAACTGAAACCATGATTCCAATTTAACAGAGGTACAAAGGGATAACTCCATGTTTGTGTTTGCTTCTGTTTACCCCTAACCCCAGGATCATTGTACACAAGGAACTCTTACATGTGCTTCTATTTGTGTGCCTGTTTTTCACTCGCAGTCTTTTAGCTCATCTATGGAACTGAAAATTTAATGGTTTCTGTATTCTTTGCAGAAAATCATGAAAGATTAAAAGAAAAGGTACATATACAGCTGAATATACTTGGTTCATAAGAATATGTTTATAAACTGCTAAAAACAAGGCCCAGAGCAAGACAAAGTTATAAGTACTATGACAAATACTCATCTCTGAAGGAGCTCACTGGTACTAGCTTGATAACAGCATGTCAGCAAAAGTGTTTAGATACAGCATCAAAATTATGAACATTCCATGTGCTTTGATGACTGCCACCTCACCTCACAGAGAGAAAAAGAAGTAAACCACTTCTTTAGCTCAACTTTAAATAATGTTCTTACTATCATTCATGGGAGTTGTGCTTAGTTTTTATGTCTCTATGCATTGTTCTAAGAGAACCTTTTACAGTAATGAAATATCTCTGCAGTAACTGACCTGCAGTAACACTGACACATGTTGTCTGTAGAAAGCAGAATCTCAAGCAAGATAATGGGATTTCTCTTAATTCAATTTGCTACAGATGTAGTTAGCATGCCAGCATTCTCCTTGCAGAGATGCTACTCTTTATGGTTTGGTTCCTAATTAACGTAGTCACTTGGAGCTGCGCGGTGCTGCTGGCTCAGCTACCATTTCACACAAATCTAATTTGGCCCTGCAGAGTGGAGTGGGTTCAGTGGATGTGAGGAGCTGCCTGACAGACAACAAACAGCCTAATGCACCTGGCAAAATGTGAGGTTCTGCAGCCCACTTGGTGCTGGTGCAGCAGAGTAAGGAAGAACGGGCATCACTGCAGCTAACAGAGAGATGTTTTTCATAAATGTTCCTCTCATCATGGCAATTCACTGGTAATAATTTTTAAAAAAGAGATTGAAGGATATGAAGCCTATAAATAAAAGATTTTAAACTGATTTTGAATGTTTCTAAACTAGGCACTAGAATGGGTGGCCTGGGTCAAGGCAAATGCAAATGCATGGTCCAACTCCTAAGACTCCATGTCAAAGTGGCATTTTGATCTCCCTCAGCTTACGGAAATTTGATTTTACAATTCCAGAACTGAGAAGCATCTCCTAGCAGTTACAATAAAGTATACAGAGCAAGGACATGAGCAACACCAATAAGGAGGCACTAATCTTTATCCTCTATGGTATCAGACTGCATCCTGAAGAGGGAAATGATATTTATGCTGCACATAACTAGGAAAGATCTATTTTTCAAAGAGCAATTAGGAGCACAAATATTTCTACTTGTGCATAGTATCACCAGAAAGTCATGGGACCTACAAACATTTTACAGGCAAAAAAAATTAGCATAAATAAAACCACAATATTAAAAAAAGTTAAAATGCCATTGAACAGAATTAAAACAAAAAGTAATTTGAGGGAGCTTTAATTCCACTGAACTACCAGATCCTATTGACAAATTGCACTAGTGTTGAAATTTGTCCTTTTTATTAGTTCCTGCATCCTCGCTTACAACTGTAACTGCACAAGGTTTGAGGGCCTCAGCAGAATTCAGCTCATAAAGTTCTATTCAAGCTCATACCAACATAATTTATGGTCACACCCTCTGCCATAAAGAACATAATGTTAATGATCTTAGAATCTGTTAGGTCTCTGGAACTACTGAGAATTACAACTCTGCCTGCATACACATTGGAAACTCCCCAAGATTAAAGTCTGAAAAATGAGCTTCTGTCATGTTTCACAATCCAATTAAATATATCAGTGTCTCAAGGGCCAACAGTTAGGCCTCAGAATAATAGTCAAGCACAGGCAGGAAGGCACAGAAGTATCAGTGTTAGAGCCTGGTTCATCTTGAAATCAGACCCTAAAGAGATGCTGCTTCATCCTTCCTAAAGAGGACACTAAAACAGAAAGAAATTGTGGAAAAAGGCATTTACACAGGTAAAATCCCCTCACAGGTAACATTTGTTTTGTGGTCTGTTATAAAAATACTGGAAACCAACAGTGAGATTCACCCAGGTCCTTCTATTGCCTGAGCACTGTGTTAGCTATCAGTGCTCATTCTGGGATTTTATCTAAAGACCCTTTATCTGTGAAGTGCCTGTCACCCATGTGTAGAAAACTGCCTGAGCATCACGGGTGCCACTGCAGTTTGCAGCTACTGAAGCCCTTTGCTGTGCCCTCCCCAGGCCCCGTGCAATGGGTGCATCCCTTTCCCCACAGTAGCAGTTGGAGAGGGAATGTCATAGAACACAATCATAAAATTCATTGAGAATGTGGAACATCATGCATAAAACCCAGCAGTTTGCCACAACTGGCAATAACAACTCCATTATTATGTCATTAATATGATCATTAATAACTTCTGGATACACTAGGTAGCAGCAGATCGTGGAAATATTTCAGGCAATACACAGAAAACCTGAAAATACGAACATGCAGTGACCTTAAATGTTGCCTAGGAATAAAGACACAGACCCAGTCAGTGAGTCAAGGGGCATTACAGATCATGAGTGAAACCACAGGTACTGATTAAATAAAAGAAATCCCGTGGTTCCACAGCACATGGGGCCAATCTGACTTCATCCCCCACATGTCCTTTGCTTCTGCACTGGAGAGCACAGACAGCCCAAAACACCTGCAGGACATCTACAGCTGAAATAGGAGTAGTGGTACGAGTCACTGGAAATGCCCCTCTCCCACCCTTTAGCTGATTTAGAGGTGAGAAGCCACTCTTGCTTCTAAGACAATTCAGATTTAAATGTGCTGCTTTTCGAACAGAAATGAAGGAAATTAGTACAGCCTGGTGGTAGCTGATAAGACCCATTTGAACATGATTTCTCTTTCAAAACCAGTTTGTTTCACCTAAGGTCATAAAAAAGGCTGTGATTTGGAGTATAAGACTTTCCTTCATGTGAAAGGGGAAAGCATTTCACATCACAACAAAGCTTCAGCCTTTGGGTATGTCTGTAATTTTTTCATTATCCTCATTAGCCGTTCTTAATTTTAGTACTAAATACCAGCATCACTTCTTCAACAGAAAACGGTAATAGTTTTATGAACCCAATAAATCTTGTTTGTTTGTAGCTTATGGATCCAGATACAAGTGTCTGCTTATCGTCTCTGTTCAAGCATTTTCAGATCCAACAAATTTCTCCAGACCAAACTCCTGTAGTGTTGCACAGGGACCAAACCAAGTGAGCTTGTCACTCATCGCCTTGTCATCCACACAGAGTTTGGCAAGATCACTGCACACGTTCAGTCCAGCTCAGAGTAGCTTTTGTGACAAAAGTACAAGAAGAGATCAAACAATTTATGTGACAAGCAGGATAATACAGGAAGATGTGAGCGGCTGATGGCAGCACAACAGGGGAACTGAAAGCACGGCAATCAATAGGTAGTGACTAAAGTTCACAGTTTTAAAGCACAAATACAGATAGTACTTCAAGATCTATCTCCTCTCTTGTGTTCCAGTCCCAAAGGATTTGCATTTGTCAAAGATCTTCTTGGCATTATCTCTGTTACTCAGTATCAAACCTTGCCTACCCATAAAATCAATGCACCTGCCAATCAAGGTTCTCCAGAGCTCCTGAACTTCCTGAAGAGCTCTGTGCATTGGAACGATTCTTCAACTTATTTTACCACTCCTGTTCTCCCACTTGCTGGTTCTTGGTATTGAGATCTGACAACCAGAAAACTACACACTGAGGACTCCAGAAGCTGTGAAACATGCTGCAATGATTGTCTGGAAAATCACATAGAAGATACTTGAAATCATTCCTATCACTGAAGATTTCCATATGTTTTTTCTGTTAAGTTTTCACTTTTGGAAATTCTTTTTTCACTTTTGGAAATTGAAGAAAAAAAATTCTACAGGGCAGGTTGGTGTTTTAAAAATAATAATAATAAATATGTACAAATATCTGTCATTTTGAAAGAACAGATAAAAGTGGCAAATTCAAAATCTGAGCCTGTCAAACCAAGCATCATCAAGATCTGAAACAGCTCAAAATTTAAAATACTGTTACAAAACATTCCATTGTTTTGGCCCCAGCCAGTCATTGAAACACCTTCAAAAATACTTGAAACTCTAATTCTCTTGCATTACTACCTGAAGTGATACCAGTAAAGTTTTCTCTTATGAAACTCACAGGTCAAGAAGTAGCAGATAATCATCTGAATTTTTAGATGCTCATCCTGAAAAGATTACAAAATTCACCTATAGCCGCTTCTTATATTTCTCATGTGATTGAATCTGTCAAGGATTTGAACTTGCACAATCAAAGTACTCTGCTATCATAGGTCATTTTCTCCCCAAAGACAGACACTCATTTTTTCCTCTTCTGGAGAAGAGGTCTTTAACATTTACAGTCTTTAAAGACTAGCAGTGCACTTATGAAAAGCATTATAGCCTCATAGAACATCACTTTATGTCTGCATGTACCATCATCAACAAAAGAACACCTGTCAGAAAAAAAAATAGCTCTATCTTTCCCCCTAAACCATGAGAGAGTAATTTTCAATGTAAATGAGACCGGAATATTTTACTCTTGCCCAGCAAGAATCTCACATGAAAAGCAAATGAAGCAAAAAAGACTGACATTATTACTCACCAAAAATAGAAATGTCTCAGATGCTCAAACATTTGCTTAGGATAAACTACAAAAAAGCAAGATAATTAAAAAATGTCTCTCTGCCTTCTTCCTACTGAGCTAAGACAAGAATATTTCTTGACATGGAAGCTATGAATCTTGGCCTTATGACTTAAGTGCTTGAAGGGCATCCAGAGCCTTTTCATCCGTACGTGGAAATGTCCAGAAGCTGTGTGTGCTACCAAACTACCACCAAGGCTTTCACTGGCAGCAGGAGCTGCCTGCAGGAGAGAACTTCACCTGAGTTCAACAAGCAAAGCACGAGTTTGTGTGCTCAGCTGGGCACCCCAAGGCAGGGCACAGGAGGGGAGGGCAGGCAGTGCTCAGCTCAAGCTGGCAGTGCCTGCAGTTCCACTTTCAGTGCTTTTGGTTCCACTGCTGGGAAGCAGCACGACAGAACACCAACCACCACTGGAACAACTGGGGAAGGGTGTTGCTCGGCCTCTTGGTTGCAAGAAGAAGCTACAAAACCATGGCACTGAATAATACAAGAGATCCACAAATGCATGATTGCTCTGAAGGGCAGTAATATTTAAACCACCCTCATTTTTTTTCTGGGACTTGTCCGATGATTTCTGAATGTGGAGAGGTTGGCAGCTGGCACAGGGTGTGTGTGTTACAGCCCTAAGGGACTGTGTTGGCTGTCCCCACCCAGCACACCGGTGTCCCAGTGTGCAAAGAAATAACAAGTGTGTTTCCCTGCACAGGAGTGTCACAGGAAAACTGAGTTTTAAACCACAGGAAACTGCAAAGGAGGAGTGATACTTTCAGAGACAACTGGATATGCAAGGCTTATGCACACATAAGCACCTGCATGCTTATTTATATACATACATATGACATCCTATCTATATCAAAATAATGTAATGCCTGCCAAGTTGAGCAACAAGAAATTAAGAAATGAAAATAAGTGAGGGTTTCCTCTGCAGTTGAAAACAAGGCAATATCTGTTTGCCAGAACTTTAAACAGTGCACAAGACCTAACATTTTTGGCAATATAGTTTATAGTATCACTTACAATGACAAAGATAGAGAAATACATCATTATTCCATAGAAATCGCAATATTTATTTATTCAGGTTTTATTCTAGAGCCAGAATCAGTGGCACAACCCAATTATTTCCAGACCAGGAGAGATAGAACTGGAGAAAATACTGATTTTCAGAGGACAATATATTTAGAAATATCTGCAGTAGCACAGTCCTGCTAAGCCTGAAGCCATTCTTCTGGTGATGATTTTCTCTGTGAAGGGCACCACATAAGAATAAATTTTATTGTACTCATACCCAGGAAAGCAAAGACAAAGTACGAGTTGCAGTCTCACCCAGACTCCTAATGTCTGAGGATTCTAAAAAGCTGAAGGAATAGCTATAGATACCCTTCTATTTTTTAATTCACAGAATGCCATTTTGAGTCAATTATAATGTACATAAGTGGTTTATTTTTTCCAAACAGGGTAGAACCAGAGAAAATTTACAAAGCTTTAAAAATGTTAATGGCAGAGCCTTACAGGGAAAACAATTCAGGACATTCATACTGAAACTTCAAGTTTGATCCAAACTCATTAAGAGGATTCTTGGAACGGTTCTACTCCTCAGCTTTATTCAGATGTGCAGTGTGGTTTCCCTTTCTCTCTAGTTAATATCTCAGAAATTTTCTTCTGAACTGGGGCTGTATTTAAGAGACTAAAATAAGCAATGCAATTGCTAAATAACTTTCTCCTGATCCAGGTCCCAGTCCCTGAGGAAGGACAGTGCAGGCGCTGATGTCAGAGCATCCCCAGCTCCCAGAGCTCAGCAGAGCTGTTCCCATGGCTGGAGGTGCACTTCCAAATAAGCATTTGCAGCCTTGGCTCATTATTACTGAGAAACTGAGAGCTTTCATTCACTATATTGAAAAAAAGAAACAATGGGCTGAAAAGCAGAGACATCTAAATGAAATAGTTTCACTGCCCACTGCAGTGATTGGAAATACTCCCACAGAGTCCAAGAGTCTCAAAAATTATACAAGTCTGAAACAAAAGATAAACTGCTGACTTCTAAAGACAGATTCAACAATTTGTGTTAGGGCACAAGAAAACTTTTCCATTTAAATTATAATCTATAAAATAATTGTTTTCTCTAACATGAACCCCCCATTGTTTTTTTATGACTATAATGCACATTGATGCAAATTAAAATGTCCAGATTCCAAAACAAATTCTAACACTTCTTTGTAAGCTGACATCGTATTTTCTTTGACACCTCAGTCTGTAGCTATTGCTCCTTTGATGATAAATACAAACACAAAAAATACAATGCAATCTATGAGGCTTCCAGAGTCTCCTTAGGCAGAGAGGTATAAACATGTCACCTCTATTTGTAGGAGCCAGTTATAAAGAATTGTAGAAGGTTTTTTCTCTTCAAAGCCTGAATTTCTCAGAAAGTTACAGGGAAAAAACATTTATACTCACACAAAGCAGAAGCAATTTCAGGGCATGGGCATTGTTTTAGCAAAATAACCATATTTTTATCCACAAAAATAAGAGAATTAAGTTTTGATGTGCACATAAATTTATTGCTGCAGTGAGTCTAGGTTTGAGGTAAATACTTTAATCCTCTCATTCTAGAAGCCTATTCTAGGCATTAAGACTGACTTGTTTTCCTGAAAAATCTCAGTTTAAACTTCATAAGTAATCAAGAGAGAAATTGTTCCATGGAGAGAATTACATGTCCTTGGCTCTCCTGCCCCACAGACTGTTTTCCTAATAAGAAATTGGCAAAGCTAAGAAAACATATAACTATATTTTGGGCTGGATCATTTAAACATGAAAACTCATTTCGGAAACTGATATATAAAGCTCCATTTTTAAAATGAAACCATATTTAAAAAGGAAAATAATTATTAAATTCATTTCTTAACTAATCAGGTTGTGTATATCTTCTGTTCCTCACTGGAAAACTGCGTTAAACATGGATTCACTATTAGTCTTCAGTTAGCATTCTACATTGCATAAACAGGGTCAGCTCTTGGTTATAAAGCACAAAGGATAACTTTAATAAAGCTAGCAGATAGCAAAATGTATACAAATTATGTTATCAGAGTGTTTTCAGAACGTTGATCCGACAAATAGGTTTCCATGAAGAATAAGGGTGGGTTCAAGAGGAGCAGGCAGCTAGGAGGGCTCAGCCAGCTTTGGGCATGGGGCTGTGGAGCTGTGCTGCAGGAAGGGATGGATCTGGCTCTCAGGCTGCTGGCAGCCCCCAGTTCTTGTTTTACACAGCCTGGCATTGGGCTCCCAGCAGCACTGCCTGCTGGTTACTCTGTCCCACTGTATGGATTAAACTGATGGATGCTTCTGAGATCTGCCTCCAAGTATTTCAGCTGAAAAGAGATGCTGAAGAGTAACAAGATTTGGTATCTCTCATTTATTTGGCTGTTAACTGTTCACTGGACAAATGACTTTTGTTTGTCTTAGTGCAAAACGAACACGTTGGCAAGAAAAGCAAGTCCAAAGGGTGGAGGGTGTGGATGGGACAAATTTTGGACCTTTAGCAGAAACAAAAGAAAACAATACTAAGAGAAGCATTGCACTTTCCTATTGATACACCATGTTTGGAGACTTTCATGATAGAAATGTCTAAACCAAGAGTTTGAAGGAATGATTTCATTTGCAATCACATTGTGCGAGGCATAAAACCTCAATGGTGCCAGAGGAGCTCCAGGGAAAGGAGTCAGTTGGATTTAATGCTGCATCTTGCAACTTTGTGACAAACAAACTGTGGCAAGGGTCCCGGGATTCATCAAAGGTTCCGTCCTAAAAGGCTGTTTTGTGACAAGAAATCTGGACTTTTCCTGCAGAACATTCTGGGGCTGTGGATCAGGAGAGGAGCAGTGGGAAGGCAGATTCCCAGCCCTCATGGTGACTGATAGAGCCCTGCAGAGAGCAGGATGGAAGCCGATGGTGGAGGAAGCAGGGGGGGAAACTCAGCAGTGAGTGCAGTCAGTGGAGCACCCTGAGGGGCCCAGCCAGGAATGGGAGCAGCTAGCAACAAACTCATCTGGTGCAGGCTGACGGAACAGTGATGAGAGGCAACAAGGGACGGTGGCTACTGAGAAATACCAGGATTAGAAAGTCTGGAGAGGCCTCTTGCTGTGCCTTTTTTCTGGGTTTTGCTGTGTAGTCTTTCAGTATTGCACTGCCATTTAAAATCAGGTCTCTGGTCACCAACAGGAAGGCTGCCTGGTCACCTGCAACTGACTGCTGTCCCTTTGGAAAGGGCAGGGAGAGGATGTACTCCATCTTCCCAGAGAGAACATCAGCACGTAGAACTGCCTTGAGATAGTCCAGAGTGCAAAGCAGGTCAGGTGATGAAGGGACAGGGAACAGTAAATTAGTCTGTGGTAAGAATGTACCTGGAAGAGCAGAAATGGCCAAAACTGAGAGGACCAAAACAAAGACACCTCTGCTGGAGACCCATAAGAGTCCTTGGAGAGTTTGCTGCAGTGCAGGCAGACATAAAAGGCTTTCGGTTTAGGAAAGAACGCAGGGCATCACCCCAAAATGTGAGGACAGGACTCACTGAGAGAAGGTAGGAGGAAAGCCATTTAAGAAGCTCTTCTTTTCCTCTGCCTCAGCCAAGCTGAGGTTCAGTACAGCACATCTCTCATAAAACACCATTTTAGAGACCAGACAGTCCTGCAGGTTTGAGCTCCACTCGAAGCAGGAACAACAGTCAGCTCTGCCTCCATGTTCCAGATGATTCAAGGTCAGGTCCCACCTCCCTTGCAGTTTCTCAAAGGTGACACAGCTCAACAGTGCCCTCAGAGACAATCTGAGCATGCAGAAGAAAGAAAGAGCAACCAGCTGACAGCTGCCTTACATGGGGGTTTGGGCACCGGTGTTTGTCTTGTGGCAACTCCTCATGGCATGTTCTCATGGTTCCAGCACTCCAGAAGAAGCTTCTCTTGCTTAAGAGCATTTGATTCATTCTCGTGAGCCAGAAACCATCACTTAGACAACGCTGAGACCATTAAATTAATCTTCCCAGCTTTCTGGGAGGAAAGTGGTGCTTGTGCCTTTGTGAGTTGTTATTTAATGAGGACTCCAGAGGCTCCCATAACAGCCAGACAACACCTGGCAGAAGAGTTACCTGGTATTTACCCTTGTAAAGCTCTTAGGAAGCTACAGATAGGAAGCAATATATGAGTTAAAACCAGGTATTTCCCTGGATCAAAATAACACTGTAGTAATAGCAGCTTCACTCAAGACTTTCTCATCAATTGAAGCACAGGTTCAAAACTGAAATTCCTTAGGCCAATATAAAATGATTCTTCTTCCCTTAAGCTAGGAGATGTGGTTTTTATCCTTTAAAAGGCCATAGCTGTACATATTGATAAAGTTTTCCTTCTCCAGCCCAAGGAAGATTTTAAACTTTCAAGGGATTACAGGATTTTATATTGTTAGTGGATAAACCTAATCTTCCCCTACCCATGTTCTGGAATCCCTAATAATAAAAAAAGAAACCAAGGATTAAAAGCTAGTGGTATTACAGCTGTCAACACATCAGCCTTAATTTTTCCAAACCTTTCACATAGGTACATTGATGTGTCTGGAGTCTTTTGCTGAAAGTACTTGATCAGTTTCACAGTGATAAGATAACCAAAAGTTACTTTATTTTTATAAGCATAACATATCCTTACACATGCACTGTGTTCATTTTAAATTCTTCCTTTTCCCCTGGATCATATTTATTTGGAAATATGTGGTCACCTAGGATGGAAAGGCATTCAAAGGCATTCTGGTAAAGCTTCTATTACAATATCAACCACTATTAGGTGTGTCATAGCATTCTGGCAGCTTGTGAAGAGTGGAAAAGGAAAAATTACAAGCACATGATTGCTTTTGTCCTCATGATGTTGAAGGGGTAAAATAGATCCCCAAATTAGCATATTGCAGTGCTAAATTTCATGTGTTTCAGAGCTCCTCCTTCTGCAGGGTAGCTGTGAGCTACTGGGACTCTCCCAAACCAACACCAACATTTACACTATTGTGGTTACACGGGATGTTATGACATGTTTGTGGCCAAAAAAACCCAACAGGGTGAAAGTTGATGTCTGAAGGACTGTTGTTTTCAGCCTCCTGTGAATTGTGACCATGACAGAAGAAAATCTTTAAAGAGAGGGTCAGAATACATTTTTTACTGCTTTTATTAATTTTTAAATTTATTTTTTATTTCATGATTCAAGTTCATATCAAGGAAAGAACTTAAAGAGATGAGAGTTGTTGAAATGTTGGGATTCCACAGTCCTTAGATTTTTTCAAGGAGCTCTTACTCAGCTAGGTAAGCTACATACACTAGTGCAGATTTCTGACACCTGGGGGACCTGGACATGTGTAAATCTGTGGGACCTGAAATGCATCCCAGAGCTCTGAGGGAACTGGCTGATGGAGTTGTCAAGCCACTCTCCACATCCAAAAAGTCACAGCAGTCAGGTGAAGTCCCTGGTGATGGGAAAAAGGGAAACATTGCACCTATTTTTAAAAAAGGTAGAAAGGAGAACTCTGAGAACCTCTGACCTGTCAGCCTGACCTCTGTGGCCAGGAACAGCATGGCAAAGATGTTCTTGGAGCTATGCTAAGGCACCGGGACAGGGAGGTGACTTGGGACTGCCAGCACAGCTTCACCAAAGGCAAGTCCTGCCTGACCAACCCAGTGGCCTTCTATGATGGAGTGACTGCGTCAGGGGACAAGGGGGGAGGGAGGTGTTTTCTCTCTGGATGGGGATTTGATTTGAGCCCTTCCCTGGAAACATTCAAAATCAGATTTGGATGGGGATCTGAGTAACCTGGTCTAGTTGAAGATAACCCTGTCAATAGCAGAGGCACTGGACAAGTTGATCTTTAAAGCTATTTAATTCTACAATATCTACCTAAAATGGGTACAATGCCCCAGATACAAATTGTGGGCAGCTCGTGCTGTACCCACAGTGGCAGAAATTTGCATCCATACAAATTATTCCGCTAGGTTATGTCTGAGCATTAAAACATCACATCCTTAATAGCCATTAAGGTCAGGGGTGGTTTAGTAAGGCCTCTTCTAAAAGCCCAGCAGATAAGCTTGTTCATCTCAGCTGATAACAAATGCAGCTGCACATGGAACCATTTGATGTGTGAGGGAAAAGAGAAAGGAATCAAGAAAAAAGCAGTGAGGAGTGGACAGGGAAACACGCCTACATGGGTTCCATTAACTCCAAAATATTTGCAGAATACATTAGTAGCTAATTCAGCTCCCCACGGGAAAAAGCTTAAAAATTATGTAGAATCACTGACCCCACTGGAGACACAACACCAAGGTACATGGGGGACACTGAGAAAATGCCAAACCTCTTCCAAGTGACCCTATGTAATGAACAACCATCAGCCTCCAGTGCAGAGCAGGCAAATTTCCCCTTTTCCTTCACCAACCTCTAGGAAAAAAAAACCCTAGGCAGCTGCTTAAATTGAGTATTGAAGTTTCCTTTCACATAGTCAGGTTATTCTTGGATAAATCAGAGGAAAATGCTCAAATAGAGCTGTATTGGGAGGGAAAAAAAGAAAAGAGACTCTGGAAAAAATCTTCACATCTCTCTTTTACATTGATCCAAGAAGCTAATAGGCAATTAACTGCTGCAGTGGTACACTGCCACCTAGAAGAAGCACTTCAAGAGATCACAGACATCCCATCTGATTCTTAAAGAGCAAAGATGCCATCACACTGGCCAGATCTTTGCAGTCTGACCTTTGAATATTAAGTTGTCGCTGATACACGCACCTACCAGACAAATGCTTAACCCAGTGAGAGATTTTATAATTGAAAAAAGATATAGACTGATGCCAAAAAATGTAGAATGCCTTTCCTTTTAAAAAGTTAACCTACATTGATTTACTGCATGTGCATATCTTGCTATTGTGATGATAAATTGACAAAGAGCCTTTGAGGATGGCCAAAAAAATAAACTACCTATGGAGATTTCTGCCCGTGAAAGCCCTTTCAGAAATAAAAAAGTGCAATTGAAAACCAAGACAGATCAAAGAACTCAACAGTAAGATATCATCTTATAGATAGAATTACTGTACATTTGCTGTTTGTGCACAAAAGCTAGCCAGCATGGCTTTGTTTTTGGGGTTTTCCCCCAATATCACTATTCTTAACAGCACCTAAATGAAGCATCCTATGAAATGACCCGTTTGTCTCAACAGGGGACAGGGTCCTGCAGCCAGGGGCACTTCAGTGTTTGACAGGTGTTCTACGGAGCACAGAAGGAGCACAATTGTGGGTTTTTTCCCATGTAAGCAGCAAGAAAAAAATAAGGAAACAAAAACCGAAAAGCTTACTACATAATGTTCCCCAAAATGCACTGACCATCTGATGCATCTAAACAGGAAAAATTTAAATCAGAGATTGCAGAGATGGAAGGTTTTGATTTTTACTGCTTAAGATTTGATTTAACCAAAATCCGGACTTCCTGGGAGAACACAAATCCTTAACCTCAATTCAAACCTGGGCACGATTCTGTTTCTCCTGCACAGAAACAGCAAATCACTGAAATGTCTAAAGTGGCCACTCTGCAATCTGAAGTAGTTTCTTATATATAGTGGCCATACTTATATATGGTGGCCATAGTAATTTCAGTAAATAGTGGCTGTGTCTTCAGAACTCCATCCCACTCTGCCTCCCTGTACAATTAAACAACTTTATATTTGCATTATTTTTAATCCATTTTGTCCATTTTGTTCATGAATGAATTCTCCCTGTGAGAAGACTGAAAGCTTTTGTCTTATGTTTGCAGCTGGTCACTTAATTAAAGATTAAATAAACTTTAACAAAGACCCTCAAATCATCCAAAAATTTTAAAGTATTATTAAACCAAAGAAAATGGAATGTTTTAATTTCTTATTCACCACCACTTTCTGAATGCTGGAGAATTCAGTCTCTGTTTATCCCTATGAAATCTCTGCAAAACTACAATATGCTCTGTGCACAGACTAGATAATGCAAAAAATCTCCCTATGAATATTTACACCAGCACAGCAAACACTTCAGTGTTGCTCACACATTGAAGGAACTCCATTACAGAGTGCTGGCTGATCTGTGAATTAAGCTACAAACTGGTCTTTCATAATATAATAATAAATTCAAATAAATAATAATTTCAATAAATTAATCATATAATAATAATTTCAATAAAAATAAATTCAAATTCAATAATAAATTCAAGATTTCTGAGATTAAGGATTTTACCAAAACCAATGATGATTATGCTGAATAGTGCAATGAACCCTTGGCCAGTACTGGAATAAGGGACATTCCAGTGTTGGAATAAGGGACATTTGCACACTTTCTGATCAGTGCAGATTGTCTCAGGGAAATGGATGAGCTGCTCTGACCAAAGCACTTCTTTTCACCACGCCACTGCATAAAGCCATAACAGCAGAGAGCTTCAGGGGTCTTGGGGAGGCAGGATCAATTATACTTCTGAAGTTTTTAAAACACTTTCCCATCCCTTTCTTAGAGAACTCCAATACCTGAAACTTCAAAACACCCCAAGGAGTGCATTATCTTTGCTTTAGGAAGCGTTCCCTAAAGAATCTTGCTCTGATTAAAGTCTATTGCTTATTATGGTCACCACAAACTCCTACATAAACTTTTTCATTTTGCACTAGTCCTTATGTAAATGAGTATTATTGTGTCCTCCTCGGATGACTTTTCAGCTTTTTAAAAACCTTTTTGTCTCCAAGCTGGACAACAGAAAAAGGCTATAGTGTGTAGTATAAGTACAGTCTCTTCTTTCATGTCTAATGAAATATGTGGTTTAGAAACGGTGTTTTCATTCCAGAATCATCTTCCATCTTTTTGCAAAAGCACAAGACCTCTGATTCTTAAAAATTCATAAACCACCACAATCCCATTACTTTTTTCTAAAAGAAACAGGAAAACCCCAACCCAAACCAACAAATCAGCCAAAATCAGCAGCTTCTCCTCCTATATTTGTGTTGATTACTTCAGTGTAAATGGGATACCACAGCACTATTTATTCCTGTTGAATTTTATCCTCCTGTTTCCTCCTTCCCTCTGATTGCTTTGCCTTTGGAAGGATGCATAATAAAAAACTCCAGGCATTTCATCAAGGAGTTTTTTCTGTCCCTCTGCCCTTTTACCACAGAAATCTCCACTGAAAATGACAGCATAGTCCATGCTCAGTGAGCAACAGCAGCACCCATGCAACAAAAAATACATCATGCAGAGTATTAATTAGGGTGAATTTTGCCATGTATTCTCTCTTTCTCTGTGCAAGTTACCAGCAGGCATTGAGAATTCTGGTTTGTTAAAGCTGACTAGCAAACTTCTGTCAAAGAAAAGGTATCCCTTTAATAAATGTTTTTAACTTTGGATTGGGTTTTTTTATTTTCCTCTCGAATGGGCTAACCTTTCATGGTTTTCAAGAGGCACTGGAAGTCGTTTACCAAGAAACTGAAGGGTGCTTTCATTTTTATGTCCAAATATTTCATGTGAACTCTGGACTCCTTTCACACTCTTTATTCTGTTAAACTACCTATTAGAGCATCTCAGCCTCAAACAACCTCAATCTAGTTCTATCTATAATATAAACCCTTTGAGATTAGAGAAGTGACGCATGAGTCTAACTGCATCAGCAGCTCAGACTCCAGCTACACAAACCCATACCTGAAGACACGAACTGTATCATTTATCTGTTACATTCATGACAGAAAAACAAATGAAAACCAAATATGATGCCTGCCCACACTCCCCGCCACTGCTCTGGGCTTTGAACCCATTGGAACAGAGAATTAACCCATCAAATGGTAGAAAAATTGGGCCACAGAGTGCTCAGAAGTTTAAACTGCAGAGAGAACAATAATCCATGGGCATGGTGAAAGGATGAACTCTGAATGAGAAAACTGCATTATTTATAAGCTAATTATGAACATACATATTTTTTATCACTGCACTGTGACCTGGGGCTCCAGTGCTGAGGAGCCTTGAAAAGACATGACGGTTCAGAATGGAATTAACTTTAAAAAGAGCATTTTCACAGCTTCAGGTCTTTTTATGAGCATCAGCAAGTCTAAAAACACGAACAGAGCGAAGTCACTAGAGGAACCATTCTTCCCAATAAAACAAAGGTTTAGGAAAGATGCTGCTCCCTCAGACATTAATCCAACCTGACAATAGCAATAAATAACAATCACAAGATAATCAGTGCTCAACCTTCGAAACATAAAGGATATACATCTTTCTCTAGCACACAAATTGCAGCAGACAGATGGGGTACCCAGACCTCTAGATTTTGATTCCTTGCCTCTTACTGACAATTCATCAAGTCTTTTGATGAAGATTTTGTGCCACAGCACAGTTGTGCCCCTTTTGGCACACACAGGGACTGCCTACCCTCACTTTTGGAGTGAGGCAGTCTCAGGCACACTTCAAGTCATCACATCTCACCTGAGAGGAGCAAACTGCCTTGCATAAGTAACCTTTTTCTCTTTTACATGCTCACAGAATCATTTAGGTTGGAAAATCCCTCTGAGATCAAGTCCAACCTCTGAGTGAGCACCACCACTTTGTCAACTGGACCACAGCACTGAGTCCCACATCCAGTCTCTCCCTGAACACCTCCAGAGACTGTGATCCACCACATTCCCATGTTTAACAACCCTTTCCATGAAGAAACTCCTCCTGATGTCC
This sequence comes from Prinia subflava, assembly GCF_021018805.1. Lineage (NCBI taxonomy): Eukaryota > Metazoa > Chordata > Aves > Passeriformes > Cisticolidae > Prinia > Prinia subflava. The sequence continues at coordinate 11,215,540 of NC_086261.1, forward strand.
AGTGCATGCTCCTGTCAGTAATGATGCCCTGCTGAGATATTCAGCAAGATGAAATGATGTCTCAGAGGATGTGAGAATTTTTTGTCCACAGAAACACAGAAAAAACTCAGTAATATCCATATGACATTCTTAGAGACCTGTTCTGGCCAGAAGCAACCTCCAGCACTGACTGACAAAATCCTAAACACCAGATCTAGAACACCTTGTTTGGATAATATCACAATATAGTCTTGGCACTCTTCAGTTTCTTCTACTATACTTCCAAAAGTATATAAATCCTCTGTTTTTGAAGTTTTGTGTAATTTCATAAGGAGACTGTCTGGAAAACATCTGGTTTGCCAAAGGACCTTGAAAAAAACTAAAACTCCACATATGTGCTATCATATCTTGCACTTTGTTCAACTGGAAGAAACTGCAGTGAGCTGCTAGAAGCCAAAGGTGCAACCCTTCACAGGAGGAAATAGAGAACTCAGGGATTCCAGCCCCTGGAGCTGCCCATTCCGTGAGTGCATTCCTGCTCCCCCCTGTAATCCTGGAGGCCACCAGTGGGATGAGCACAGCCCCAGCACTGTCGTGTGTTCTTTGCACGTACAGAGCCGTGGGTCACTCCTTCCCCACCAATTTGCAAGAAAAACGTACAGAACGAGTGGCTATTGGCCAGCTACCAATTACAAAATTAAAAACCTGTGTGCCAAATGGGCACAGCTGCATCAGCCTCTGTTGAGCTGTATGCAGACCTGCCAAATGACAGTCACCTCACTTAGGCTGAGCTGGGATGCATCCCAGCCAATGTCACAAGCACAGTTAAGAAGTTATTTTTTTTCCCAACGAATGAGTTCCTTTTCAATTACCAGCTAAAAACAAATCATACAAAACATGGCATACAACGTAAACTAAACCACACAGCCAAAGATTAGAACAGCTTCTCCCTTTGGTACAGTCACACCTTAGGCAAAGCTGCTCACGGGAGAGACAAGACGCCTTCAAAGCAAAAACATTTCTTAGACATGCATTTCTTGGTATTAATAAATTAATATATGCACCCTACAGGGGCTCTCAGGCATGAGAGTATGGATAAGACTGAAAAAATCCCCACGTTTATTTTCATCTGTACCTATTTTTTGTTAAGCTTTGTGTAAACACTAATTTCTTTCCCCTAGTCTTTTCAGAAAACAAAAACTTTTTACATTCAAGTCCAATAGAAATTGGACATGGAAAGGCACCTTTTTATGGGAGATGTTTTCTTTTAAGGAAAAATATTGACACTTCTAATGGAAAAAAATTCTGAGTAGATCTGACTAGGCTGTGCAAGAATCTGTGAATTTGTCTCAAAGTGTCCATCACTGGATTATAACAAGTGCATGACTCCCATCAAAACAGTAATTTGCTGGGTTTTTTAAAGTCAAGAGTAGTTAGATTACATTATCTGTTTCAGCAGGACCAGCTTCCAGTCAAAATTTTTCTCAGAACTTGTAAGTTTTCTTTTATTTACAATACCACAATGTATTTGTTTCTGAGCAATGCCCAGAACTGCTTCTTGTAATGGCAATAAGTTGCCAAACTCTGTTTGGCCTGTGGACCAATAACATGAAGTACAGCTCTACTTCAAACCACCATTGCTTCCTTAATCACAAGCAGATAAGAATAGGCAAAAATTCATAAGAATTCTGTTGGTTTTTATCTCATTTCTTGTCAGTCATTTTGTTGTCAGAACGTCAGGAACTTTTTTCTTTAGGCCTGACCTATTTTTCCCGCTTTGATTGTAGAATTTTTAGAAAGACCTTTATCATCTAATCCACTTTTTAACAACAATAGTTGTAATTAGCTTTCTTAAAATGTATGTTGTGGCCATCTTCCTTCTTTACATGAAATGTGTTCTCTTAAGAAGCAGCCCTGTGTTCCTCCAAGGCGAAGGCAGCAGACCTTGTCTCAGGAGAAGGGGACAGAGTCCTCAGCTACCACCACTGCCATCCCTTTCCTGAAAGGACACAGGCAAGTCAGGCAGTGATGCTGGCCTTTATTTCCCCATCTGTGCTGACTTCCTACAGAGCCCAATGTTTATTCACTAAAGAGTATGAAGTGACTCAAATTGCAGAAAACACCACAGAAAAAGTCTGAGCTTTTTCCTCAGTCTGTAAGGTATGTAGAGCACCACTGCATGGGCTATGCTCTTATGCCCCCCTCTGCCCAGGCAGGACACACTGGTTCCCAAGAGAGATTTGTGACATTACCACAAATCTTAAAAAAATATAAAAATCAATATTTTAATATGTCTCTGTGTTTGTTTTAATTAAACTAATGAAATCTAATATATGTTAAGATTTGCAGTAAGAAAAAGGATAGAATAACAATCATCTAGCACAGACGTTCCTTCAGATTTTACTATTGTTTAATGGAAGGAGCAACAACTCCATCTATAGGGGAAACCCATCCCGACAAGGAGGCACCAATTAAGTATCATCCTCCATCTTTTCATCTTAATCTGAGGGTGTTGTTTTGCACCATTGATTTTTAAGCAGAAATCCCCACTGAACTCAACGGGGATTTCTGTTCAAAAATCAATGCCATGATATAGCTCAGCGTATTTAAACTCACCCTGGACTCTGCTTTAGTCTACTTTCTTTCCTGCTTCTACAGCATGGCAAGAAAACTGTTATTTTTATGTCTCTATTGACTACATTTTAAGATATTAAATTAACCAGACCTCATACAAGTGCCAACAGTTATTATTTTTACTGTTTTAAAGATAAACCTTGAGCTGCTGGTTTTCCATAAAATGTCACAGCAGTAGACAAAGTGCAGCTCAGCTGTGTTGTGGGGGAGAAAGCAGGATGCAGCAGACTCGGAGTGAGTACTAATACATTGGGAAAACTAAGAGTCTATTGAAACCAACCTAGAAATGAGGTTTCTTTCCAACCCTGTGTATTGCTTTTCATTTACTTTGTAGTCAGGGCACATGAGAATTTGTTTGAAGGATGTTTACTGTACTTCTGCAAGCTCCTGTGTGTGATGCACTGGCTTTCACTCAAATATAAATCTCTGGCTGCCTATAGAGACTTTGGGACTACTGGGACATGAACACACACAGAAGCAATTGTTTCTTACTGAAGAAAATGAGAAATGTCATTTTTTAGAGTATTTGAGGTTTTTTTCCTACAGAAGAAAAAGGTTTCTATAAACTTGTTCAATTAACTTGTGTAAGAGAGAAAACATTCCTATAGCTCCTCCAGCTGCTTCTTGTAGTTCTCCTTAACAGCTTCCTCATTCCTCAGCCATGCCAAACTGCATCCCAGGTCTTGTACTGCACGTCCAGGGTTTCAAGTAATTGTGATGGACTTCAGTCATGAATTGGTTTGCCCTGGATCATTCAGGTTCAATTCTACCATATGCCCAATGAACAAACAAGGCAAAAAGGGATTGGGTTCTACATGGTCTGATATTTGTTTATCAGTTTAGCTGGAGGTAACCTTCAGCTAAGGAACTATCAGGAATCAGGGCTTATCTCCTTGCCAGCTTGGAATATAAACCCTTAAATATGTTTTAGAAAGCAGAAGACTTGTTCATGGGCAAACCCAGTATAAATATATAGATTCAAAAGGAGTTTTAATGGATGGTGGAAAAATGTTGAGGAACCAGACACAATTTTAAGAAGACTGCATTGCTCTAAATGACACAGTTCTCACAGTAATGGTGAGAACGTATCATCCCCAAAAAAGATAAAAATTCACAGTAATCACCAGCAATTTTCTGGAGGTCTGCTAAACCTAATCTCCAATTCCACTTCCACACACAATTCTAAAAGATGGAGAGACTTTGGGGCTGCAGGGACATACACACAGGGGAAGACAAATGCACTCTTTGCTTTAGAACAACTCCTTTCAGAACCAGAATGAAACAGTCTTTGTAATGTGTGCCTGCTCTGATCCTGTGAAAATCAATGTCAGACTCTTCTGATTTCATGGGACATAACTGGGGAGGCCTTGTGATACTTTAAAAGGACAAACTGTGAAAAACAGAGAATGAGCTTGTCATAAAATGTATTTATGTCAACTGTAGTAGGTCTCATCTTCATATCTGGCTAAGGATCTCAGTGCAGCCTTGATTTCATGTCTGTCCTTTGCATTATGCCAATATATTTGCAAAAAGAGCAGGTGGAGTCCTACCCCATGTGCCATTTTGGGAGGTAAGATGCCTTGAAAAGATTCTGTAACCACATCTCCAGATACTCCTTCAAAACAGGTGAGATAATTTTAACAACAAATATTTTGTCTTCTAAAAGTAACTGACACAGTACTTAGTTACATAGATCATCAAGCAAAACTGGGTTCATATAAATCACAAATTACAATTTTCTGTGGTTTCCTGCAGGACTCTGCTCAGGAGAGCTTTTTTAGATCAGCCATAGCCGAGCAGGTTTGCTGTCACTTTGTGATATAGTAGGAGCCACTCAGCCCCAGATATAGTGCTCATACTGTGAATAATGCTGCAGGCACTGATGCCTTACCACCTTCTGAATTGAGCACTGATGTTATTACACTTTGTTCTAATACAGACTTTAGGGAAACAGCACAGAGGCCATTATTTCTGAGACTGAACACAGCAAGAACAGAAGGCTGAAATCACATGATACACCCTTAAATTCAGGGTCCTACAGAAAATCCATAATATGGCTATTGTTCCAAGCTTTCTAACAAGTAGCTGATAGAAAAGGTGCTGTTAAGAACTGGTTTTCCTTGCTAAAGAGCTTCAAAATTCAAGCAGTCTTCTTATCCCACCTGTTCAGAAAAAAACAATGCCCATATTTCAATAGGAGCTTTCACACAAGAAGCTCAAAGTACTTGCAGAGCTTAATTTGTCACACCTAATTGCTCACTATCCTAGTAAAATATCTCACCATCCCAGTAAATGTCTCACTGTGCCAGCAAGACAGCGAGATATTATCCTGATCTTGGACAGAGGGAAAGCAGGACATTAAACAGGATGCTGTAAAAGTGATGAAACCTGAAAAGAATCCAGATCTCCTGTTAAAAGACTAGCTAAAATCTGAAATTCCCAGTACACAGAGAAACTTCAAATTTTTATTCATTTAGATAATCATGATAAATCCTGTCTTACTCTACTTCCCAAAAGCTTAAGAATTTTAATACATTTCATGAAATTGTATTTAAATTTTAACTTACCACTTTTAATAGTACTGTCTTGGTATAATGATGTGATATGCACTCAGTTTTCTATCAGCTCAGGCCCACAAAAGCAGCTTCCTCCTAATAAATAGCGAATATTTTTCTGTTGGTGTTGTAGTGAAACTCATGTTGCCAGTTACTAGGCATTACTGCTATCGATACCTCAAGAAATAATTTTAAATAGTTTTAAATAGAGAAACTCATGTTGCAGAGCTAATTATCATAATTAAACCAGACAGGCACTCATGAGAAATGAAACTTTCAAATAAGATGTGCAAGAGATGGGGTCACAAAAGGAGTCAAGGACTTCAGGAGAGAGACACCGGTGTACAGGCAACCTCCGAGCTCTTGGGAACGTCTCTGGAAAAGGTGTTTGCAAACAGCCAAGCAGTGCCCAGTGAGAAACATCTGCTTTGCCAACAGCAAGCCAGCAGTAGGAAAGACGAGGCTGCATGGCTAATTTCCACACTCTGTGTAAACGTGTACAATAAGCACTCACTCAGAACTGTCTCTTCCTTTTTCAGTCCTCAGGAAGACAGAGCCAAATACTCATCTGCAGCTGACCCGAGACACAGAGTAAAACTCCTCTCCTTGTGTTTCTCTGTAAAACTTTCACATCAGAAAAATGTACAGCTGCAAGTTTTTTGTTCCCCTTTTTATTCTTTATGTTGTGGATCGATCTCCTGAGAAAAGGAACACATTCAGTACAAGCCATCTCAGGTGTTCTCCTGCTGGTAAATACAAAACCCAGCATTTCTAAAAAACCCCATGTGAGGTTTGGGAAGGAACATCTCGTTACAATACAGAAACCACAGCCATAAACAATTATATGTTCTCAAACCAGTAGGAACTATCCCAGTTCCAGTTCAAAATCCCTACCAAAGTGCCTGCTTCCCCTTTTTACAGCCCTGGTAATGTTAAAAACCACAGAGGGATTAATGACACAGGTTTTAAGTTCAACATATTAACATCCATCTCTGCAAACACTTTCCTCTGTAAGACATCAAGAAAGTTTTAGTTATCCTTCCATCATCCTCTGCCTCTTCTCTGTGAGACATAACTGCAATTTAAAATACAGTTCACAAATTCTGTTACCTGTAGGTGAGCCCAAGAAAGGTGACACCTGATTCACTTCCAGCTGCCTTCCTAGGTCTGGTACATACCAGAATGGAACAAGACCTCTCACAACAAACGGTTTTCCTTGTCAACTAAGCCCCAGTTTTTCACAGGACTGTTCTAGAGTCGTACAACTTTAGGGACACTTCTGACCTGTGTTACCTGGGTGTTCCGCATTGCAAATGTTTCCTCTGCATTATATTCTGAGCTTTGCCCACTAATCTACTGCATAAGTACAGCAAATTTAAACAGGGACTGTTTTTGCTGCTGTCTTCCCCCAGGAGCATTTTCCTCTCCCCTCCCATCTGCTGCCTCCATCAGCAGAATCTGCCTCCTTCCACTCACTACCTAACCACAAAGCCACAGTCTGAGACTCGACACAACACTCAAACGTGAGCCCAGAACTCTGATGCCTTGTAGCTAACCTTGACAGTGCCTTCTGGGGAATCCAGTCCCACAGAGAAAAGATTCCCAGTTTTTACTGAGAATGTTCATACTGCTCTGGAGAATTCACATTACCAAGCTCCAAATTTCAGTGCTCACCGCTGTGAGCCTTCTAGGGTAAGACCAAAAGAATAAGAACAATGGGTAAATCTTCTCAAATAAATTAACTGAAAATATCCTGAAACATTTTCTAAGCTGGATTTTCTGTCTATCACAGCATACTGCAGAATGATGTACCATATACATTAGTCATTTGGAATGACCTGGACAATGATCCTGTCTTTGGAGTGATTGCATCATTCCCAGCATACACAGTAAAATATTTCTATCATACTGTGAGGGGTTTAAGGAGCAGAGCAGAAACTTGCTAACTTGGATTCAAGACATACAAATAAAGTTTTATTAATCAAATGATGGGTTTCTCAGAATTGCATCCTTTTCAGTAATGAACAATTGCACACTGTCACAGGACAGAGTTTTGTCAATGACTGGGTGCTATTAATCTTAGTGTGACTAATGAATAATTGAAATGTTTTTTCAGCTATTCTGCTGCAGGAAGATTTAGGGACCCTCTTTTTCTTTCAAATTATATGAAGCAAAAGTAACTTGGACATATAATGCAATCAGTTTTATAATTGACAAGCATGATTGCAATTTTGCAATAAAATAATGCCAGTACTTCAGCAAATTATTGCTTAATGTCATATGAATCTGGCATTAATGAAGAAATTGAAAAATAAACAACAGTAGCAGCTTTAAATACAAAAGCCATCAATGCATATTTGAGAAAAATGTGATTAAGAACAACATGATGTGTGAACATGGATTGCCTCTTGGTTCAGCATTTCTCATTTTCATACAGCTTACAAGATTGCAAAGGTTTCTTTTTACTGCATAGCTAACTTAGTTTAGAGATATTACCTGCCCACTCTATTTTCTAAGCAGAGCAACACTTATATTCTAGGGATTATATTCTATTAGTGCAGGCAGATGAATTTTTAAACTTGTTTGTTCTGGGATTAGATGAACATGAGTTTGCAATATTTTAAAGTCATCTACACATTTTGAAATTAAGTTAAAGCTTACAGAATTAGAGAAGGTTCAAAAGGCATAAAGAATCATTCTCTTTCCTGCCAGTTAGGAAAGGATTAGACAGTTTGTGAGCAACAAATGAATCTTTGCTGTATTGTTTCAAAACTGGAAAGTGAAGGGGGCATGTGCACATCATAGGGAACCATCCCACGTAGGTGAAAATGAGGATGGCTCACATGGCTTTGAAAAAAATTATGTTCATTGAGGGTCCATATAAGGATGATCTTTCACCAGAAGTGCACAGAATGGTGTTCTGCAATTATGAAAAACATAGGTGGTAATGTAAAACATTAGACTGAGATGTGTCTCTCAGGAATACTATGACATTGTGAAATGCCATTTTAGACAAAATTAGATTCTAACATAATAGGCAGGTTAAAAGTCATTCTTCAAAGCCTCTGTATGGTCTTAAATTACATGAATTTACTATAAATTGAAACTGAGGGGGGAGGAGGGCAGGAGGCTTACCACGTGAACAGCAAGATTCAGCTCATGTTAGTCTCCTAAGCAAGAAAAGCTGGGATGTTTCTTGCGGTGCTCTGTGGATGATTATGTGCACCACAGGTAAGTACAGAACCGGGCAGGACCAACATCCCCACCTGACAATGTGCCCACAGGTGAACCTTGAGAGATCCCTGCTCTGGCATCACTGACACCACAGAACTATTAAAATACTGTAAAAACTCTACCAGCCTAAGGTCTTCTCATTTCTGGTATTATGGTATCATCTAAAAATCATAGCAAACATTATTGTTCCATACAGCAAGGAAGCAAAATTTAACATAAAGTTTATCATTATAATTAACAAAAGATGGGTGAAAAAATCCTACCAATATTACCCTACAACTAGAAGAGCAGAACTATGTCAGAAGCCTCTGTCTTTCCACTGATAATAGAAGGAGTCTGAATCAGATAACTTGAAGGTCTAAAGAGCACAGGATATCTCTCCCATGTGCACTGACTGGATTAGCACACTGCCTCAAGTCATCCACCGACGTTTTCAAAGTGGTGGAAAATGAAGCTGCAGTTTCTTATAAATGAATCTAGTTTTTTCCTGTTTAATTTACCTTCTAATAGTCTCATATTGTTCAGTGTTTACATTTTTTAATAAGAATAAAGAAAAGAGTTTTGTCAATGGAGGCTGTGCTGGTTTGGGCTGGTGTAGAGGTTTTTTTCTCCCCAGTAGCCACTAAAGGGCTGAGTTTGCATTTGTGCTGGGAACAGTCTGAGGACACAGGGATGCTTCAGCTCCTGCTGAGCAGAGCTTGCACAGGGCCAAGGCCTCTCCTGCTCCTCACCCCACCCCTGAGGAGGCCGGGGGTGCACAAGGAGCTGGGAGGGGACCCAGGCAGGAGAGCTGATCCCAGCTGAGCCAGGGGATGTCCCAGACCCTGTGGTGCCATGCTCGGTGTCTAGAGCTGGGGAGGGAGGAGGAAGGGTGGATGCTCAGTGATGGTGTTTGTCCTTCTGTGTCACCACTGGGTGTGACGGGGCCCTGCTCTCCTGGGGATGGCTGAACACTTGACTGCCCATGGGAAGTGGTGAGCAAATTTCTTGTTTTCCCTTGCACCTGGGAGTGGCCATTCCTTTATCTGTTAAAACTGGTTTTATCTCAACCCACAAGGTTTTTTCATTCTTACCCTTCCAATTCCCTACCCTATCCAATGGGAGGGAGGAAAGCAGTGTAGGGCTTGGGGTTAAATCACAACAGAGCCCATCTCCCAACTTTGCTGATGTGTTAGTCAGGCAAAAGCAATGTTTTCAAGGCTGAAAGCTGCATTTTTTTCAGCTATGTCAAACCAAGGCATTGCCTTTGCAGACTGCAACTTATGTGACATTTCCTCGGTTCACTTCCCTGGACATTCTGTCTGGAAGAAAAATATGCAGCTCAAGGAAATAATTTTCAGTGTATTGTAGATTAAGCCTTTCCTCCTCTATACCATTTTTTGTAAAGCACTGTGATGTGTCATTGGGGTATTTACTGCTTAGTTATGTATATCTAACCTCTTTGAGGAAGAAGTTTAGCTGTCAGGCAGAAAGTATCAAGGGGCCTGATAACAATCTCCTTTTAAGTAAAAATTGACAGTCTGTATTAGTGCCTGCTTTGAAACCAGCAAGTTAAAACCCACCTGCAGTCAAGAAGGAGGGCCTCTTAACAAGTTCCCAGCAGCAGGAGCCAATTTTCATTAAATCAGCATTGTTGAAATTAAAACTCTAAATACTTGCTATACAGTGACAAAATTTCCATTAAGTTCACTACTTCTCTTTCTTTAAGAGCAAAGAAAAGTTTATCTGGTGCTTAGCAAGTGTTCAGGACTGACAGCTCCCAGCAGTAAGGTCCTTTAGGTATGGATGAGAAAGAGCATAAGAAGAGTAACAATAAAAGCTGCTCCATTACAACTTCCCAATAAAATCCCACATGGGACACCAGTCCAGCTTTCAGCCACTGCTCACAGCTCACCCCTCGATTTTGGGTAACATTTCAAGCCCAAATGCCCATCTCTATGGCAGAGTGCTGCAGTTCCCATCAGCAGCTACCTGAGCCCCAGAGCCAGTACTTGTGTGAGAAGTATGTGTTAAAGAATTAGGTCATTTCAAATTCACTTGTACATAATTATTCACTAGATGAAAGAATACTGCTGATACACAGATGACCCCAATTATTTCTGTTAATGAATAAAGGAACTCCATAGCTACTTCCTGCTATTCTACACTCAGACAAACACTGATGTTGGCAAGAACAGAAGCTTGATTATGAGCTTTATATTCTGCATGCTTTGCTTGGCTGTTAAAATTATAAAGCCAACACAGCTTGTTTAAAACTCAGTCTCACAGATAAACAGAATGTCTGGACACAAAGTCAGAACCATCTTATACTGGCGTGTCTGGGCACACAGGCACACACTTTCCTGCTACAGTTCCCAGCTTGGTTCTGGAAATCATTTTCCCTTTGCTCCTCCCTAGTACAGCCATAAGAGGGGCTGCAAGACAGAGCCAAAGTGCCTGACAGGAAAGCCAGAGCTGTATAGATGGCATGAGGAACCTCTCCCTGATCCCAAAACAGCCCCAGTGAGGAGTGAACAGCTGCCACTGCCTAACTAAGACTCCTTAAAGAGGACTGAAGCAAGGACTGCAACAGCTGGAGGATGCAAAGCAAATGCAGAAGTAAATGGAATACCCAGCTTCAAATACAGAAAAAAAATACACACAGCAACTGGAACAAACAACTGGGGGACCCCCAGAACAAATGAAAGCTGTTTTTGAGAGTGTGCAGTCTCTACAACTCCCAACATCTCTGGCTGACTAGCAGGACCTGTTGTGCAGTTATTTATTTACCCCAGCAAACTCGTTCATTAGAGGTCAGATTGCCTTCATATCATTTGCTGCTCACTTTTATCACTTAGGTAACATGTTGGTATTTGTGGTATTTAGAAAATCTTCTGACTTAACACCGTGGTCAATGACTCTGCCTGACTTCTGATCACTGCTTTGCACAAATCTGGGTGCAATACTTGTATTCCTTATTCCTTTAATACCAGCTTAATCAATAGTAGGAATAGCTAAGTGTGATCAATCTACAATTTTTAGAGAATCTGTTTGCAAAGCTCAAAAGAAAGTCTAAATAATTATTAAAAGTTTTGGAATACTTTAAATTTGTGTGTTCACACAATAAAGTAAAAAAATTGGAAAGTAACTCTTTATTTTCATATATGTTTGTCTTTTGAAGCCCAGATTTTCAAACAGAATCTTAACTTGTTTCAAAGTATTAAAAACTAAAAGTCAAATTATTTTTCACTTCTTTCTTATATATTCTATTCAGCTGATGTTACTTTGAGTTTGAATTTTCAATTGACTTTTGCCAATCTCACACTTAATTTTCCACATTAAACACTTCAAGCCCTTATACATGTATCTTACCAAGACACTTTTTATATTTCAGAGGAAGAACTCCAAGGCCTTTAAAATATGGGACACAGATTTGGGACACAGATAACATCTGTAGGAAAGGTCTCTTTCACCCTACAAATTCATTGTGTCTGACTCAACAGGCACTGACAGAAACCTGCACATAGAGTCAGTAGCATGTGTGAAAAAGGAATTCTGAATGGAGGATTACTGAGACATGGCAGACTGATTATTGCAGCATTCTGTCCACCAGCAGCTGAAATACCAATAAAAGCTCAATGCTACTGACAGGGTGGTTTAGTAAAATTTTCTCTAGAATAGTACAGCAAGAATTTGCTGGTGAACTTCTAAAATAATAATAGAGAAAGTAGCTAAAAAAAATGAATGCAAACCATAGCAGAATAGTGAACTACAAAAGTAAATGAGGGATTTTTGGGGTTTTTTTCAGAATTAAGTATTATCTTTCTACAAATTGCCCAGGATAGCGTGCAGCTCATAATAAATAAGGAAATTGCTGATAAACATATGACTCAGTGAGAGGATAAGGTAGTCTTGATAATCCAGAAAAGAAGAAATTATTTACCCAGCACCTGGAAGGAAAAAGGAAAAAAAAAAACCCCAAAAAACCCCACCCCAGATTTCCTGAAAAAACTAAATAACCCTCTGGGTCAATGCAAGTTTAAAATAAAGGATTAAGGGCTTAACCCAATGCCTGCTGAAGTCCATGGAAGTGTTCAAAAGGTCTGAGTCTAAGCCCTAGGAGACAAGGGACTGGGGGGAGGGTGTCAGCTTCTTTATCTGGTAGCATTTTTACTTGCAGCTGCATGCCTCTTCCTGTATCTGCTTACATCTTTCCCACTGCCCTATTTTTAAAACTTGTCTCCTTGAAAATCACTTAGCTCTTTATCATAGGGAAGAAAATATAGGAAAATAGGATGAGTGCTATAGATCAACTGGCTAGGCTGGATATGACAACATGGAAAACTACACAATTCATCATTAGGAAGGACAAAAGAATTCTTATAAAATAATTAGCCCAAGCTCCTTTAGCATCTCAAAGCCAGTGAGTCCAAGATGGGCTTTTCTCTCCTTCGGATTATCCTGGGGTCCAGCAGATCAAACCCAGCCGAGCTGAGGAAAAGCATGGGAGCTACAGGTGCAGTGCTGCACACACTCTCCATGCTCTATGGCTTTAATTTTGTACTGAATTCTGTGAAAATTCCTTTCTAATCCTGGCTCATGGTCCACAAAAGAGCTGCATGGGGACACAGTGGCCAGCTGGCCCCAGCCAGACCTTCCACAGGAACCAGCACGTCTGTGGTGCTTTCTGGTGCAGGGCATCCACTGAGCCCATTGGTGAAGAGCTGTTAGAGAAACTGAGCTTCCCATGGACCTTAAACACCACGGCAAACCTGAAAAATCCTGTGAAACAAAGCACTGTGTCCCTGCCCAGGCCGGGGGGGTGGAATGAGAGGATCTTCAAAGCCCTTCTAACCCAAACCTTTTATGGGTGTGAGAACCTAGAGAAACAAAGCAATGGAAAACTTCACAAAAAACTTTCCTGTTAAATTATGCAGAACTTCTCCAACTCTATATTCTATCAGAAAGGACATAAAGTAGCATCTGTATTGATACTCCAAGGCAAACAAGACCTGACATCAGAGGAAAGAACCTGAACTACTTAATTCACAACCACATTACTCCCAATTCATAACCATGTAACTCTATTAAAGGGAATTTATGCCACCATAAAACTGGAGTATTGGAGCAGTAAATCAAGCCCAGAATTGGATATTCACACCAGTTCAGGTCAATTTTATTTAGTGCAGGTGTTCACCTAATTTGGATGATAGGATCTGGAGGAGGGGATAGTCTGCTGTTAATTTATTTCTGCTGCCTGGTGCACTCAAGTCAGTACAACAGTGTCCCTGTGTTTGTGTACTTCACAGATTGCTGAATGTGTTTTCTTCTGTCTGAAATCCACATTGCCTTCACTTAACCATCTTCACTACATTTAGAATATCTCAAAAGTGGCAGCAAAGAACATGAATATAATAATTAAAAGACCACACAGGGGTAATATAAAAATAATAGTAATAAAGAACCAGGAGAGAATCTTACAAGGAGCTCCCAGGAGAGAACAAAGACACAGCAACAGGCAGCAGCAGCTTTAACTTGGCTGTCAGTTTTCTACAGTGCAATCAAAGCCATTGTCTGCAAGCCACAGGTGCACAGCACATGGAGCAGACAAAATGCAATGGGGAGTGACGACAGTTAACTTCTGAGCCCGTGCTATATTCATCCCAACATTCATTTGTGCATCTGTTGTGCTGAATTTCTGTCTTTAATTATTTCTTCTCCTCTGATATCAGAGGCATTTGAGCAGCTGAGGAAATGTACCAAAAATGCTGTAGGATAGAGAGGGACTGGGCTTTAAGAGGAAGAGCTTTATCCAGGAACCTGAAATGTGAAGACACTGCCTGTGTTTATCAGCCAGACATGCCAGCAGTGGTGACTCTGGTGACAGTGCATGTTGTCAGTTCAGCTGCAAAGCAACTGCCAAGGAGGGAGCTCATCAATTCAAACATCAATAGAAATGTAACAATACAAGTATGGATTTTGTGTAGAGGGCAATAAAAGGCCATGGGAGGAAAATCATTAGACACATTAAAATAATGAATGGCAATATTGTTATAATGGCTGAATTCACTGTTTATCACAGACCAGGTCTATATGGATGATGGTCTTTTGATCTCAGATGTTTTCCCCACCAATAGGGCACTTTCTGAAATTAGATACAGTCTGACCTCTTATTCTTTGTTTTCATCACTCTCCAATCAGTGGGAGGAAATTAGCCCCCTGGGAACGTTTGATTCACGTTGGCTCACTGTGTTATTTCAGCTGTGAAAGATGCTAATGAGCTAATATCAACTTTCCTAACTGAAAATACTCTTGTCGCTTTAAAGTTTTGGCCAGGAACCAGAATTTCATCATTTTAGGCAAGGTTTATCATTACACTGCAGCAAAAGAAGAAAACCCAAGAAATTAAAGACAAGTTCAACCCCCCTAAAGGGCAGAATCTCATGCAGTCTCCTTCCAATATGTAATGCAGATCAGCAGACACGTAATTTGCAGTGGAAATTAGTTTTCCCAGTTGGACAGAACAGGGCAGCATCCCAAGAAGCTTTGAGGATAATTGATTTCTCAAAGGAAAAAAAAAACATCATGGAAAGTTTTCAGTTGCTCTTGAGGAACTCACCTGTGACCCTCAGACAGATAAACAAGTGCATAACAAAGGGCAAAGGCACACAAAGGGGAGAAATTTACAGGTATGAGGTTTCAGTTTCAGGGTGAATTCTCATCTTCAGCACATACAATTAGAAAAATCAGATCACCCTAAAGAAGCAGAGAAACTTGCAGGCTTTTATAAGATCAACAATTTCAGATTGACCATTCAGCTGTTAAGGTTTGTTTTTTTTGGGGGGGGGAACTTCTAAAGAGGTATAAGACAATAAAAACCCTTGTTCTCTTTTTTCTCTACCAGAGTTGTCACTTTTGAAGAAATTTAGGTCAGTCCCACTACTACAAGGTTTGTAAAGTCTTTCACAAAAGCCATAATGCTTTCAAGTTTTCCAAAATCAGTCACTGTAAAAAGAGGACATTCCATCCTCTACTAATTTATTTTTTAATTACCCATCAATTTAAATCCAAATCTTTATGTTTCAGGTACTTTTGTTTCCCCAGTCAGTACACTGATCTTCCTCAGATAAAATTTTCGTTTCAGAAGAGGTCTGTGGCTCAATATTACCTGCAAAGTAAAGTGTTGATGTTTGGCATGGACTATTCTGAGACAGAAAACTTCTAACTTTTCAAGATTTAAAGCAAGGCTTAGGGCTTTTCTTTCTTCTCTTTTACCAGCCAACTACTCATCACACATTCTGCTTCTCATAAACCCCTCTGAAGACTGAAATACAAGCATGTGAAAGCACAAAAAGCTGTTTCACCTAGCAGAACAAGAGTGGCAGCCAAAAAAAATTGAGGATGATTTTTCTCCAAGACACAAGGACAAGCTTCATTTTTCTAGTACTTAAAAGCAATAATCAGTGAAAATTAATGATCTGAGCAGATCTGTCCAAAAGGTTTCTGTGAACACACCAAAAATTAAAAGCTACCTTTTCTTCCCTTTTTTTTCTTACTGTGCAATTTTTGAAAACATCACCTCTGAAAAGTGAGAATGACAGGCAGAGAAATTATGAACTTTCTCTGAAAGCAGTGAATTATCTCTCAAACATTAAAGATGCAAATTAGACAAAATAGAAAAAATTGCCAGCTGTAGTAGAACTTTATACACTGAAAATCTGAACATTTTAAATCCATAAAACCATGGCAAGTTTAAGTTTTAAAAATCTATAGACATCATAAATAAGTATCTCCACTGAAACTATATAAATAAATATTTTGGCTTTGCTTGGTTTGTTTTGGGCTTTTTGGTTTATTTTTGTAGTTTTTTAGATGCTTTTAACAGGCATGAAGTTCTAGACTGTTCTTGGTTATGTGAACAAGTATGAAGGTAGTGGAAGGTGGGTTTAGATCATAATATTTGAATACAAATTTTTGTAAATTTTGAATTAATCTGAAGCTTGATTTTTTGTGCTGACATCTGAACTGCCAGCTTCTTCTAATGATCTTTATTTTGCCTGCTTTTAACACAGTAATTCTAGCATTTGGTTTATTTTTCTAGGGTCCTAATGTGTAAGAATAGTTTATACTTTCCTGACAAACTATTAAGACTCAGAAAGGAATGAATGAGATTAGTCCATTTGCCCCAGCTCTGAAGCTGCTACATAAGACACTGATTGTCAGTGACAAATCATTCTTTGTCTCTGAACCACTTTAGAAGCTTCCTAGAACTGTCTGTTGACTACATAAATAGCAAATGCATCATCTGGCACTGGCAGACCAGCTCTGTACAATGCCGTGTGAGTCACTGCTGATCCTCCCATATGGCATTTGCTTTAGCGGGTGTGAATACAGCCAGAAGGAAGAGAAAAACCCACAATACTGCACACAAATGATGCTTAACATGTTTCAGTGCATTCTTGTTTCCAATTCCTGTTTTTCTAATATTATTTCCTTTCTCTGTGTTATCATAACAAAACTAAACTCTGATGAGATGATGGCTCAGAGTTCAAAACCTGACCTGGCTTCTGCATTGTCTCTCAAAAACCACTCAAAAGTCTGCCCAGAGGTCAGACACCTCTGTGGGTAATTTTTAAAAGTTATAGTGATTTAAAGCCTTGTTGGTTTACATTAAGAAGCTTCTGAAAAACACCCGAGGAAAGGGAATTTTGGAGGTCTGTGCTCTGTGGTGCTACTTCCCTGTGCTGGCGAGCGAAACTCCCCGAGTGAGCCCAACAGGACGTGCTGGGCTCCAGCGCCCTCCAGTCCTGCAGGCAGGAGCCTGGGGAGGAACACTGCACTTCTGACTCTAACCTGATGCACAGCACAGGCACAACAAGAGCCACAAGTACCATAAATAAAGAATATTGATAAGATGTTCTGGATGTGTTGGGGGCAGGTGTCTGCTGTTTAGCTTTTAGACTAATTTCTGGTAGAGAGGGAATTTTTTCTAAACAAAATGTCTCCACATTATCCCAAACACCATAAAAGCAAGCAAATCCACTTGCAAATACTGTTATTATAAAATTCTTTAACCAAGGAAAAATACTTTTTTACTGCTCCATTATTTTTTATTGGCTGTTTTCAAAAGAAGCATGAGCCTGAATGTATATATTACATGATTGTTATATTACCATATCAACTCCACTTTATTAATGAATATCAATACAAGTGCTGTGCTCAGAACTTGGCACAGAGATGGTTTGCTCATAAATCACGGTGTGTTTTTACTATGATGACAGTCAAATATTGCCCTTTTTATTTATTTTCACTTCTGTTTTGAATTCTGTTCTCCCTCTCATGCACAGAAAAATAAACATTTGTATAAGAAACAAAGATAAATTGATTAATCCTGGTAATCACCCATCTATACAATACACACTTTTATCACATAAAGACAAATAAAAGCAATTGTGTGTGTGGCCTTCCTTCCCCAACAGGACATATGAATACCACTGTCAATTTAGTGATAACAGGCTGAGGTGTTTTTCGGGACACTTTGAAATACAGGCTGAAATCCCGGCCGCCTTGAAATCACCAAAAGCTTTGACAATAAAGTCAGCAGAGTTGGAATTTCAGCCTTAATCTCTGCTCTGCCAGCTATCACTGGAACATGCAATATGCATCCTTTCAAGGATTCTGTTTAGTGTCTCTAACAAAGAGAGACACTTCTCATTTTGATATTACAGTAACATGATTCTGACTTTTTCCAGATCAGTATGAACATGTAATGGAAACAATCACTGTTCTGAAAACACTAATCATTACATATTAAACCCCTGGATTTTGCTATTTTTCTTTTTTTTGGATTTTTTTTTATTATTATTTTTATTTTTCAAATTATGTGGGTCAGAAAATAAGATGAATCCAGATTTCAAGTAGCTTCTCTGATGCCCTCACTGCCAGCATTGTTCCTCCCCTGTGTCTCAGTACTCTCATCACATTTCCAGTTGGTATTTCCATACTGGGCCATTCCCCACCTAATGCAGACACTGAATGTAACATTTCCAATTACACTCACAATTAATGCTGACAGAATCCTATTGCTGCCCTTCTGATTAGTGCAGATCAAAAGATGACTCCACTCACCCCCACCTGTTTTTTCTGTGGCACAGCTCCAGCTCCCAGCCACCATGGAATGCAGCACTGAGCATAAGCTTATTTGCACAGCATCTCCATTATTGTCTGAGCAAAAGGTGTCAGTTTGCAGATGGAAGAGGCAGCTATAACTTTCTGGAGTTGTATTTATTAATTTCTCCATTGGTTCAGAAAGATTTTACAGCTTTAGTAATGCTAAAACACACAGTATTTTCTCTACAAGTCTTTGCTGCTAGAATTTATCTCCTTATCCCAGTAATAAAGTCTGATTTGCATTTTAAGGAAGGATAGAGTTTCAAAGGCTACTAAGTCAAGGGGACTGATGCACAAATATTTGAAGACAGGCTCCAGACTCTCAATTTTTCATTAGAATTTTGCACTGAGCTCCAAAAGCAACTGTGGGCAAGATTTCACTCAAAAAGGCACAAGAACGATTCCAAAGCAGCTATTTTTGCATGTGTCTAAATGGGATAAGTGCCACATGCTACTGCTCCAGACACAGCCTTTGCCAAAGGTCTCAGCAGCACTCTGGTCATCTCCAAGACACTGGATCAGGCCATGAGCCACTCCAGAGGCTCTGTTTGCAAAGATTTCTCTGAAACTAAAGTTCAGATTACTTCAGTGGGAACATTAACAATCCCTATGGATCTAACAGCAAGACTGATTAATTATCTGCAAGTCTTCGGGACATTTCTGAACCCTTTTCTTTTCATCTGTACCTGAAGTTTGAGGTATTTGTTTTGCCAGCAGTGCAGATGTCAGTTTTGGTTCCATATTGGGGAGTAGCTATTTTTCATTTAGTGTTTCAGATAGGAATGGGGAACTTTGAGAGGAATATGGTTATCTGTCAGTAGTAGTAATTTTACTTCTCATTAGTGTAAAAGCTTTCTGTCTTCTGCTTGCAGAGGGAAATAAGTGAGCACACTACAACCCCTATCATAACTTGTTATGAGTAAAACATAGTTTCTAAACAAAGCAAATATAATCGATACAGAGGGAAGGACGTGGTTTTCAAATCATTATGAACACTCTAAGGCTGCTTGGATATTTCATGAATAGAAAACAGGCTTAATTTATCACAAAATTGATAGTTTAATAATGATTTACATACCTCTTATGGCAAGCAAGTGCCACAATCCTAAAACATATGATTATTTATGTATTCTAAACTACAGATTACTCAAGAATAATTTTTACTTAACATAATTGTTTGTTACTCTGCAGAGCAAGTGAGAAGGAAAATTTATTTCCACAAAATTCTTCATTAAGTATATTCCTTTTATAATAGTTAATATTCAGCCATACATCCATCATCCTGTGTTATGTTTTGGTTCTTAACTGTTGAAAGCCCACCAAACAATGAATGTTCTACTTTATCATTGTCCTGCCAATGGCTGAACACTGTAACATTTGTAATGCAAGTGTAAGACATGCTGGCAGAAGACCACAATAAATATCGACCCATATGAAAAGAAGTTTTAAACCCTTTGTCCTAATAAGTCCTTCTGAGCATTAATACCAATTCTAAATCCTTGGTCATTAGTTTTCCTATCTTACAAGTCTGGATGTAATTAAGAACAACACACTGCTGCCCATTGGATGAAGAAAATATCATACTGATGTGATTGATTATGGTTATTTAAACTGGAGATGGCTGACACTTTCCAGTGATATTTCATTCCAATTGTATTATTATTTTATCAGGATAGGCTCTTAATTTCCCCTATTGTAACCCGCTTAAATGAAACTTAGGGAGAATCTGAGACTATTGCTATATTTTTGTGAATCTCTGGGCTATAGAGGATTCGGAAAAATTAAATTACTTTTAATATTTTCAGTTAATATAACATTATTGTTAAGGATTTAGTTGGAAAGCCAAGTCAAAAATTTAACTATAGAATATGCAAGGTATGTAGACTATACCCTTACAACTTTCTGATCAGATAAATAATTAGACTGAATATATATTCTATTTTATTGCATGTCCTTTCACTGCAGTAGTAGTAAATTTACTACTTTAGACAGTTTTTTGTTCAAATATGAAAGACATTGTGTGACAACAGTAAAACTGAAAGCATAAGACAATCTTTTTCTTTCTTTCATTCCTAATCAGAGAGTAATTAAAATTCTCCTCATGTAATATTTGAAAGTATAAACTAACTCATAAATGTGAAAATTTGGCAAGCAACAGGGACAACATCACAGAATTCAAACCTAACAGAAATAGCTTTAAAAGTATCTTGCTGTTTTCCTAGGCATGAGAGATAAGAACACAAAGTGTTTATGTACAGTGTTTCTGTGCAGAACTAACAAACCCTCCTGGAAAACACCCAGGACTCTCCTGTGCAGGAGCACTCCCAGACCCAGTGCCGAGCTGCTGGGTGGGTACCAAGGGATCAGATGCCAGCTCTAAAGAGGAAACAGGATTTTACAACACATCAGAGCTTAAGGATGGAGCTTTCCAGCTGAGCCTGAGGGCCAGTTAAGCCCCTACAGTCCCAAAGAGCAATCCCACTGTCCAACCACCACACATTCTTGACTGGGTTGTGGCTACCCAAAGGCCCAAGGCAGGGACCCAACTCACCAGAAATGCCTTTCCAAGGCACCATTTTCAGCCTGCTTGGATCAACATGTACAATTGCTACTGCCAGGCAAAGGCTGACAGGGGAAATAGAGGGTAAAGGGCAGGAAGGAAAATATTGTCTTCCCAGGACAACATCATCCCAACAGCAAAGCTCAGAAAGTTATTGCATCCTGGAGTTACCCTGGAAGGAGGGAAGCACCTACTGCAAAGCCATATGTGGAAGATGAGAGGAGGAAAATGTTGATGGGAGGAAATGATAGCTAACTTTGCTTGAAAAAGGGTGTACTTAATTTTAAACTACATTTTGACAGATGTGTACCATTCAGAGACACACAGCACCCAAAGGTGACTCCTTCTACCACATCCCCTAGCACGAATGACATTCTTCAAGAGGTGAAACAATCAAAATGGGAAAAGTATTATTTGTTTTCACCAAAATTGTATTTAAAATCACAAAAACCCCCTAGAAAATGTTGTTTTCTAGCAATTCTTTTGGGCTAGGTCTGATTGTGCAACTCCTTCAGGCATCACACTCCACTGGTGGATTCTGACTAATGTCAAGGAGCTGCAAACCAGGTCATGAAATCTGCTGAAACAGGTTACACTATTCCCAGATTTTGTCACTCATCACAAGAACAGCATACCTGGCAGAAAGGTGGCCTTACAAGAAGTAAATTGAGCAAAATTAGCATTTGAATCGGTGCTATGTGAAGATAACAGCCAGCAATAATCCTATTTAACAGTTGTTAATTGTCTGCTACAAACCACAGTTCAGCAAATTTTGATCACACAGCTGAAAAACCTTCCTAATATACATAAAGAAAATATAACAATTGATGCACAGAAAAAAATATTCAGAGATGCACATCTTAAATTTATTGTAAATATAGATTTCATGCAGATACCATAACTCCTAACTAACTGCATGTTCATCATAAAATATTGTCTGTATGTAAATATTGTGCTGAAAAATTATACAGAAAAATATATAAAAATTATTTCTTTGGTTTTCACCAAGAAACGTTAAGTTTGAAAATCTTACTGGCAAGGAAAGATCTTCAAAATAATGGTCACTTTGCTAAAAAAGTGTTTGTGTTTCTGTTTGGTGCCCACATCCAGGTGGCCAAAGGTGTGAGCAGTTCATCAGTCAGACCACGTTTTCCTTCCACGTGGAGACTTTCAAAGTCATGAAAAGCCACAGTTTCAGCTGCAGGATGAAGGGACATTTCTCCATTCATCAATCCAAACTCTAGAAGAAAGCACTGTTCTGGAAGTCAGGGCATCCTACAGAAGGAGGTAAACTGCATCATTTTTAATTCCTATATCTGTAGCCAATCAAGAATAGAACCCTACTGTATTAGAAAGAAAAAAATATAAAACAAAGTTGAAACACTAAACATTGAGATATCCTGGCAATGAATGTGTCTATTACAAGGACTCATAACCAACACAATGAACAAGACATTTTCTGACACGTCTGAGATAGGACAGCAGGGATCCGTGGTTGTCTATCACATGATAGCAAATCAGCTATGGCTAATTGGTCTATTTTAAGAAGGAGACATAAATACTTCATCTTCCAACTTCCCATATTCTGTCCAAGAGCTCAGCTGAAAAGGAGGTAATATCATGGGTATCTTGTGGAGAGGGCTTTGCTGGCAATAAAGATTTTACAACACTGATTGTTGGTTTCCAAAAAGTCAGGATGCTGAGGCATTTATCAAATTCTGCTTAAAAAGCCTATAACATCTTAGCATAAAGGCTAAAGGTTGTACTTTACTCTTTCATCTATCAAATAGAACACAGTACAGAGGTAGAACTGACAACTATGATGTTCCCTAATTAATCAGCACTCAGATAATTGATGGGGCACATGTTCCACTACGGTGTTCCCAGGAAGTTAGATTTTTCCTTTCCTTCCTCATTCAACTCCCTTTATAGCATTTTTCAAAATCTTTTCACCCTTGTTAAAAGAGTGAAATGGGGAAAGGCTCATCTCAATCCCTTCTACATTCTTACAAAAGCTTCCCTGAGAGTGTTCTCTGACACTCTTAACGTCCCTGTCCCTTTGTGTTCCAAAGACTGTTGTTGTGATCACAGCAAGTTTCCATAGATATTTTTTAGCCAACAGGGTGCTATAATAATGCTCTCTTTCCTATTTGTTATATTTTCCTCACACGTTTCATTCATTATTGTCTTAGTTGTCAAGGTCTCACCCTTGGGTTTCATTCATTCAACTTCTGATGTACTTTTTTCTTCAGAATTCCAACAACATAATTTCTGCCGCATTTGACCTCACCACTGACATCCAGCTTAGTTAACAACTGCCCCTTTTACTGGCAGTCTACTCATCACCTGCTACAGTGGTGTCCTTTCAGTTAAGGAAGGAAGAACTGAATTTTGTTTGGTTTTTTTACTTCTGCATTTTTCTTGAAAGAACAAATTTATGAAAATTTTCAATTTAACAGCAAAGGAACTCTTTTTCCAAATTTTGTTGACAGGCAGAGCTCCCTTCTGTGCAGAATTAGAAGC
This sequence comes from Prinia subflava, assembly GCF_021018805.1. Classification (NCBI taxonomy): domain Eukaryota; kingdom Metazoa; phylum Chordata; class Aves; order Passeriformes; family Cisticolidae; genus Prinia; species Prinia subflava. The sequence continues at coordinate 11,239,174 of NC_086261.1, forward strand.
TGTGCAAACTTCCCCCACACTGCTCGTTACTCCCCAGATCATCCTTCAGTGCACCTCCATTAATAAGAAATTAAAATTCCATTTTTCATTTACTGTGAGAATGACAGTGAAAAATTTCTTATGCCAACCAAACCAAAGCTGAGAATACTAAGGGAGTGCCCCCAAGTGAAAGATCCCTTAATTCCAAACAGGCATTTGGTACACTCAGCACAGCAACTTAGAGACAGATCCAGCCACGTCTCAGTTGTTGCATCTCAAGCTCACAAGACAGTGATGTGCCATTAGACATTTCTGCAATGTATATTTAAGATAGAAATTCAACTGTCAGATGTATTTCAGAGCTCATATCCTGTCAAATACATTTATTGTGTTCAGAATGCTGTTTCAGAACAATCAGACCAAAAGTTTCTTTCAGCTGAAATCATACCTGAGGTTATGATGCTGATGCTGCTTTGCATCTAAAGGATTTCAAGGCAACGAGAAAGATGCTGACTAAGGCAGCACCTCCAGCATCTGGAGGTTTCTCTGCTTTTTAGGTTATGAACGATGTGTGATGTGTGAGCAACTGCAGATTTTCTGTAGATGGGATGAAGACAAATGCAGACCATTTAGGATGTAGCATCGTAGCTGACTGACAGATTGTTTTTCCCTTTTTGACTTTTGGACTGTCCACAGTGCCAGTTTGAGAGACTGAGCTAGTGCAAGGGAATTGGGCAGGAATCTGCAGCCAGAGATGGATGGTGGAGGGACAGGACAGGATGTCCCATCTAACTGGCCACACAGTCCTAAAATGAATAATGCAGGATTACAGAGGGGACATTTAAGGCAAGTGGCTAATGTCAAAATGTGTCATTGTGCCTCTGCATTTTTCACTAATTCATGAACAATCAGAGATTCTGCCATAGCATTTTTCTAAGCAAGGAAAATATACTAAATTATATACAGAAAAATAATGTTAGTAAAGCTACAAATTACCCAAAAATGAAGATAAAATGTTTTCCTTTTAAAGGGAAGCAGGCTAGGACCTTTGTGTTACATTTGAATTATTTTGCTTTTTGGTTAGGTTTGTGTCCAAGTTTCTGGTATCCAGTTCAGATCACACATACTTTTCTCATATTTCCCAATGCAGGATGTATTCTGCATAAGGAGAGAGTAAACAGTTTCTAGAAATGGTTCTATTTATAAATGCCATGTGATTTCTTTTGCTTGAGTAATTTTTAAACCATCAGTAATCAATATGGACTTGCTGGTGTGGGCATATGGACAAGAAACTCCAGATTAACTTGATAATGGATGTAAAACCCATTTATTACTTCAGACCTGTGAACAAGCTCTCATGTTACATTTTTTTTTTAATTAAACAAACTTAAAAAGTGAGGCTTACACCTCACATTTTTTTTTGTCTGAAAGGGGAGGAGGTGATTCATGACAAATCAGCTGATGGCTTAACACACACAGTCATCTTGGCACACACCTTGGCTTCTACCAGTCTCTGGTTTGTCCATGTCCCTTTCCTCTACATCAGACTGCATTTATCCAGGAGAGGGCCATACTGAACATAAAGTCAGTCCACCAAGGATTAATACTAGGAGGGAGGCAGGCTCAAAAGGCAGCAACTTCAACCATCCCACAGGAGTTTGGGGCAGACCCTTTAAATCAAGGAAATGAATCCAACAACCAGTTCACTCATTGATATGTGCACTTGCCCATGTGTTAATTACTGCTTGGCAGAACATATTTCCAGAAAAGTTCACAGAATATAGGGGGGGGGGGGGGAAGGCTTCCTGGTATGACAACAGTGTTTTCAGACACCACATTCAGATGTGATGCAGCAGGACAAGTTGCAGAAGATAACCCCAGACAGTATCATGCCCACCAAACCCAGACAGGGCAGTACAAATCTGGACACACTTTCCCCTAGCAGCCAGTCAATTATTTCACAGGAGGGACCCTGTGTACCCTCACCTGCAGTGCTCAGGTGCAAGAGCAGAACTCAGTCCCCTGACACCCTGGTTACATCCTGGGGACACGCCTGCTTCACTTTAGTGCCTGCCAGTAAATTCCTTTACAGTTCAGCCACTGAACAAGCACACAGAGCCTGAGGCTGCTCAAAACTAAGCTGGCTACTGCTTCTCCCGTGCCAAGGATGAGAGCAGCATTCCTAGGTTAGGTCATCCTCCATCCAGCCTCCCTGTAGGGCCAAATCCATTAGGCAGGCAGGCCTTTTGTAACCCCCTCTCTGTATTCTCCCCATTTCCAAACTTTTCATAACAAAGGTTCCTTTCTTCTGATGCTCAAACAGAAACCAAACTCAGATCCATCATCTCTGAGAGGATGAAATTGCTAAGATATTTATTGGACCACAAAGAAAAGTAAAGACCTTTTGGGAGTTCAGCTGTGCTGCAGGTGAGTAGAGACATGACTCCAAAGATTATTATTCATAGAACATCAAACAACTTCAACAGAAAAGACTGGAATAGATAAATCTCAGTGGGTTCTATAGAGAGATTTCAATGACAAATTGCTACTTGTACTTAAAAAAAACCCACCTTTTTTTTAAGTATTCATTAATTTCAACTCACATATAATTTTGAAAATACATATATATTGCAAAAGGCACAGCATGCATAATTCCCATTTGGGGTTTACTATTTTACCAGCAAACTGGTATTGTAAAATTCATAAACTGTTCCTAATTCTTGTTTATTTCTTCATAATGCCTTCTAATTTCCAGCAGCTGAGTAAGATCATAATCATGGTCATTTTGCTTGAATAAAAGAGATTTAAGGAATAGAGAATAATCTCCCGTGGCAGCTAAAACATTAATCTACTTCAGCATTAGTGGCTTGCGAGATCTGTATAAAACCTGTAACCTTGGAAAGTCCACAACCCTAAAGTTGTGGAGGTCACAACGACCTTGACAGAGAAAGGCTCCATCATGACCTCGTAGGTAACTTGCAAAGAGAGTGTGGAATGAAGAATGTAAAAGAACGGACACAGCCTTAACCATTTTTGAGAACTGGTGAAAGAGTCTCTTGAAACATCATCATCCTGCTGCTGCATGTCTACCAAACTACATAGACAGTCTTTGATGACCCTTAGATAAACTCGATTTGGGACTACCAGTCAATACTAAAAACCAGAAAACCCTTCCTGAAGATCATTATTTTCCCACCTATATTTCGATTCCTAGCTGCATTTGTGACTTTTAATACCCTTCTGTTCAAATACTGATAAGTACTTGTTGTAAAGCAATAATAATAAAAGAAGAAAATAATTAACCTATTTAACTGGATACTGCATCATGTCATAAAGTCAATTGGCCATGGAAATGTTATCTGAACGTTCCAAAGCAGCACTGGCTTTGGGAGCAACATCAAGAGAGATTCAGCCATCAGCAGAGCCCATCACAGCAGCACCATTATTCAGTTATTAAGGGAACATGCTTTCAGGATGTAACTCAGATTCTTTTGATGAAAAATCTCATTTAAAAGATCACAACCAAGCTCTCTTGCACGTTCAGTTAAATGTGTGCTTTTCTTCAGCTTCTGCTAAGAAAAAGGGAAAATAGGGTCGTTTTGAACATGTAGGTCATCTGGAAGGAAACATTGACTGTTGGAGCTGCAGATCCAACTATTTTAACTTCTCATTTTTTCCAGAAACTCCCAAGCATCTGTCTGAAAACACACCACACTATTGCCAGGGGTTAACTCCTCTGTCTTTGGTTACTGAGTATTTCCTAATTATAATGACCACTATATCCTTAGAGGAAACAGCAGCGTACAGTACCCAGACATATTTTCCTCCAGATTTGTTTAAATGAAAATCTTTTGTTTTAAAAAGGAAATCTGCTTAGTGCAGGTATTTCCTCCTAAAGTTTCACTTTTTTTTTTCCCTCAAATCAAAGCACTTTTTTAAACACAAAACATTTGAGCCACACTTGATGGTGATGTCAAGGAGACAGTAGAGATCCAGAGAAAGTTAGATTTAAATGAGAATTTAGATTTGAAGCATATCCGGGACTACAGTTAATTTTGAAAACTATTTATAAATTAAAGCAGTAACAATAATCTAAAGTTTGGTTGCATGAACCCTCATGTGGGGGTCATTGGAAGGGATGTGGAAATGATCTGTCTTTGGAAAAGATATTTCAAAAGAAACAAGAAAGGACAAAGCTGCTCAGGCGGGCAGGACAAGTCTCTGTGGCTTTTTCATGCCCACTTGTGGGTTCACCATGCCCACTAAACCACCACAGCTTAGTGCAAATGGTGGTTCTCAGTTAAAAGCTGAACTTAACAGTCTTGGAGGGTTTTTCCAGTCTTAATGATTCCATGATCCAGAATGTTTACCCCTCTGGACACTGATATTTCACCAAATCTTGACTGCAAAATATGGAGATGCTCCAAAATTCACATTATTTCCATAAATGTGGAGATTTCCTCTTCTGAAGCTCCAGTTTTGAGTGTGGGCTTTGGAGATACAGTACAGAATTGTACAGAAACATCCAACTGATCTCATGTCAACTCATCCATGTTCTGCATGGACTTAGAATTTAGAATTCTTTAATTCCATACACACAATCATTAACTTCACCGGTCAAAAAAAAGTTATGTGCTTAATCTTCCCAAGGGAAAGTATATTAAAGCAAATAGACACTATTTTAACAGAAGCTGAATTATTTTCAAAAAAATGTCTCACTAAAGGATAATATTCATGTCCTCAGCTCATCTGTGCCCATTAGGTGCACTGTATTAAGTGGAATGAACAACAATGTACAAAAGTGCACTGATTCCTTTTCTCAGTTAAATTACATCAATTTTATGGCTTTTCTGTTACACAGCCAAAAGGGAACACTGAAACTGCTGCTCACTACTATTACAGGCATGTCTTTAGATACCTCTGGTGAATTTTGTCCTGATATCCCATCTTATTAAACCTACAGGGCAGACCTGTGTGTAGGCATGTGTCTTTTCCTCACTGCTAAACTCAGTTCACACTTTCCTATTACCTAATGGACATCTGGGTGACTCTTGATGTCAGATTCAATTTCAGTTGAAGCTGTTGGAGCTCATTCAATAGGTGAAACCAACTCTGCAGGTTAAGCTCAACCTGAATTTTAAGTACACTATTAGAAGGTGCAGCAACCACAGCCTTCATCAATCTTAACGTGGTGACTGAGGACAAGCTAAGGATGACTCTGCCCTCTCTGCACCCAGTCTGAGATATCTGTATGGTTTAGCCACAAAAAACCCCAAACAAACACACAAAACCAAAATGAGTATGAAGAAATGTGGAAAAACATCGTTTCTTTGGGGAAAAGCACAGATGTGTAAGCAGTACTATCTGTACAAACTGCAGAGAAGTGGCTGGTTTGTACATTTCAATTCATGTGAATCAGAGAGGAAAATTCAGCTTAAGTTGTCCAAAGCAAGCAGAGGCAATCCAAAACATTTTGAATATTGTGGACTGTGCTATATCTTGTGAGGCATGTTTTCCAAAGATTATACTGAGAGATGAGTTGGGGAAAGCAAAAGAGGGAATGAAGTGTAACAGCTCTGAGGTCTAGCATTACATTCAGAAGTCCCAAATGCCTATCAAAACTGCCTTGAAATATTTATTTTGATTTCAGTCGTGGTTACTTCTTATAACTCATGGTTACCTCTTAAAAAATTTAGAAATCAGCAATCATACCAGGGCTGCTGAATTTTGAGTCTGAAACACTCCCCATATCAGGACTAACTCATTTATTTTCCTATTTAGGAGAGCATTGCTGTGCATGCAAATGGGCTGATGCTTACAGCAGCGTTTCAGTGATGGAATATCAACGTATGTTATGAATACTGATGAAATTCATATTCTCTTATAATGTAGGACTGCATCTTTCCAATCCCATTGTTAGGTGCCTCGATTCCAGCACAGGAGAAGCACATATGCCTTTTCTGCCATTCATTACCATCTTTCCCTCTCCTAATACCTTCAATTATATTCAGCCCATTTCAAAATGGAATCCCAATATTTTCAGGCTCATTTTAAAGGGCATTTTATTAATGCCCAGGTTGTGTATAGAACTGCTAAAGGTAAAAAACAAAGCAAATGAGATTTTGGATAAGATTATCATATTTTCAAAGACTCTCAGGAGACTGGGATGCTGCATTAGCCTTAGTTACAATGCAAATTGAACATCCAAATTCCTTCTGTGAGACCAAAAACCTTTTACTCATGTACAAAAGAAAAAGACACGAAATTAAGGATGACCTGCTTCATTACCTACAGTAGCTTTTGTATCTTGGCATTCTAAGATATTTTCAAACCTTGTCTCATCAGTGCATCAACAAATATATTTTCTCTGTATCTCCTGAAACACAATAAATGGCAGTTAAAAAACCCTCTGACACTCAAATAGGAATCCCTTGGATTTCTAGGTAAGCTGAATTACAAAATTACCTAAATATATTATTTTCTCTTTAATTTATTTAATTTTTATTAAATATTTGTTGACTTGACAATACTTCAGTTTACACTGTAACAGTTTCTCAAAAAATCAACAATAAAATTAATTTCTGGTATAGTCAGACATTTTTAGATTCAGCAGAATTGTACTGAAACAGAACCATATTCTAGTTTTCCAATGGCTTCAATATTGCAAATCTACTGTTTTTCCAAAGGTGTTGAAAGAAGGTTAGAAATAGAATTAAAACAAATCTGCAATGAATGAAAGATGGACTATATCACTCCTGATTCCCTGGTGACATTTCCAGCAAGTGTCACTTTTTTCCTGTGTGTCCCTCAGTAGCTTCTGAAAGATAATCCCACAAATATTATTGCATCTTTGTGAGTGGAAACTCACCTCTCCTATCAGAGCTATAGCTGTCTAATTCAGGGGCTGAATTAGACAGCTTTTGACAAACTAGCCAATTCTAGTTCAATGTTTACCAAAACTGATGGCACTGCTGCCTGAAGCTCAAGAACTTGGAACATTCCTTCCTTCCCTGCTAACAAGGATGCCAGATTAGACAGTGAGAAGCTGTCTGTGTTGAGCATTTGTGGGACTGGATACTGAGAAAGTGAATGAAAATACCAAAACTCAGGCACAAGCTCCTGGAGTCACCCCATTTTCCTTTGTGGTGTGAAGCAGGAGCTTCTGTCCCTCACAGCTCAAGGTCTGGGAGAAAGGAATAAGGGATGATTAAAAGCTCAAGCACGTTCCAGCCTGGTTCCCTCATTTGCAAAAGAGCTGTGGGCACTGCAGCCAGGCCACAGTGCAGCCACTTTGCAGCTTTCCCAATTAACAAGACCTTTTTCAATTTTTACTGTTTTTAAAAAACCTTAGATTTAAAGGTTTTGATTTTTTTTTAAATTTACCATTTTAGAAGTAACTGCACCTTAACATGTGCATACAAAGAGGAGTATCCCAACCTTTTAGTAAGCAGATGACCCTCTGCTAGTCTAAGGACAGAACACAGCAATTTTCCATGAACCCAGTTTGTGTGTTTCCAAGTGGAGATAAGAACATTAAATGTCAGGCTTACTCTTTCCTCCCACTCACAGAAAACCTCTTTCTCCCTTTTTACTGTCTATTATCCCCATTATGACCTTTTATTATACAAAGGTTCTTGATTTTTTTTTTTTTATTCTATACCCACATGACCAGCTGTAGAAAGAACATTTTCATGATCTCTCAATAGGACATGTGGGTGCTATAAAAATAAATGTTCTGTGGTTATGAGAAAGTTCAAATTATTGTTGGCTTTTTAGATAATTTTTTTAACAGTTTTATTAGTATCATCTCTAGTTTTAGTACTAAGTTGAAAGCTATTCCTACGGTGCATACGCAAAGCCTCATCAATTTTGCAGTATGGCTATGCAAATATTCTCCCTTCAAGTACCTTAATGAATAATTAATATTGTGCTTAGAGATCTAGCTGAAAGCACCAATCAGAGGGTCCAAATAAATTGGACTGGTATTGAAGAAATTGTTCCCCATGCTCATCAGAAAGATTACTGTTTCTTTTAGAGAATAGCTCTAACAATATGAAATAAAGCCCTTTTGGAATAACCTGCTGATATCTGCATGAATAATCAGAGCAGCTATAAGTTATCTGTCATAGTGCTGGCTGGCGTTCAAAGACATCTGCTGGAAAGGTATTGTTTTGTAATGACAGAAATCAAACTGATTTGGGGAAAGTAACAATCTCTTTTTGTCTTACTTTTCCTTCATCTTTGAAATAGATACTTCCAGCATATCAGTTTGAAATTAAAAACAAGTGACAAAAGCCATTATTTTACTGCAGGAAGGACAGAAGGTAACCTGCCAGAAGTTGTCTTATATCAAAATAACTTTGGATTTGCCTGAAGAATATTAGCTCTCTGTGTTTATGCCCTTCAACAACTTGAGTTTTAGTATTGCTCATGAATTACACTTTATAAAACTGACACATGCTGGGTACCCTGGTACTGTGGCTGTGTTTCCACACTAAACACAACCCTGTCTGAAAAAGGAAGCACTGAGGGGGAATGTTGGAAGGGAGAACTGGGACCAAAAGACACCAGAGGCATTTTTTCTTTCCTTAACAATGACTACCTGGTACAACTACCCACACTGAGGAGTAACTCACTCCTACCTAAAGACAATGAAACCTTTATACAACCTCTTATTTAAAAAAATACTGAAACCAATTTTACATAATTTCAGATAAAACCCGTCATTATGACTCCGTGGCAATTTTTCTAAGTTTATGTGTGCAATCATCTGTAGAACATTTCAAAACCGAAAAAGAGCATTTATCACTCACTGATTAAAGGTGGGTTTTTTTATTCTTGTCAAAGGTGATCAGTGAAAAAAATGTCAGGTTTTACATCCTCCCTCCCCAGTGTAAAAGGTCATCAGCTTGAAAGAATGTTTAATACTCCATTTCATGCTGCATACCAGCCTGTTGCCTTCAGAAATTAGCACTTTTCTGGTCACTGTGTGTTACCATTTATTGGGATACTGGGAATGCCAGATTCAGATCCCATGTACTTGCTTGCCAAGTTTCCAGTGTAGAAAAAGTTCTCTGCTGAGAAGTGAAACACTCAAAGCATTTTAGAGCATTTGGGAGCATAGAGGTTGTTCCCTTTCTGAGAAACACTAGAAGCATTTAAGGAAGGCAAGCTGGGATCCATTTATGCAGGTGGACATGTGCATGCATGAAGCTGTTCCAGATCCATGGCAGCCTCAGCCCACTGCATTGGGTATGTGAAGTAGAGATGACAGCACTTGAGTAGAATTACCAAAGACTTTACAGCCACGTCATGGGTTGCTCACAAGTGTCACTGCATCATTTGGGCTTTCCCAGCAGCAGAAACAAATAACTGCTGTTCTGTCTCACCTGGCTCTTTGCACAACACTTTCAACTCAGGCATTAGAATAGAGAGTAAAAAAGCAAACAACAGAAGTAAAACTTAAACTGGCACATTTGAAGTTTAAAACAATTACTTTTGCCCACCTTGGTTTGCTTTTCTATAACCCTTGCAAGACCAACAGATGAGTGTGTCAAATGATGGATGGGCACTCCTCAGTCTGTGCTTACTGCACCACAGCCCCACCACAGCAGCTGTACTTGAGAACTGCTCTTTTCTATTGTGGGAAAGAACTTCCATCCAATAATTGAAAAACTGAGCTGGCTTATGAGGCAGCTTGTTTGTTTCCATGCATAAGGGGTTGCAGTGGCTGAATAATCCCTAAAGGATTTTTAAGACATATATATATGGTATTTAGCTTTCTTTTTATGTTCTTTTTTGACTATTCTACAATTATGTCTGTATAGGTCCTTATAAAGGACCCAAGGCTATTAGAGCACCTGTGAGAACACATGAGATAATTATAAAAGCATACATCGAGTTTAAAGGCAGTTCACAGCATTGCAATCATCAAAGTTCTCACTAGTGACTCAATATCTGGCAAAGTTTACATCTGAAGAGACACTTGGTCTCAAATCAAAGTTTTCAGAGTATTTAAGAAGTAAGCAGGTATCAGATAAAATTAAGAGCATGACCTAACCTACTGGAAAATACAGATAAATGCAAAACTGTAGATAACATATAAATTGGCTAGACATTAGAAAAAATAGAAAACTAAAAGCAGATTTAACTTTGCCTATCAGCAACTCTCTGGTAATATGTCTAATGCAGAAATTTAAGTTTTTTAATTTTAAAAAAGTTGTTAGAAACAATAACCACAACTTTTTGCCTTCTTTTACACCTAATATTAATGGAAGCTACTGGCAAGAATGAACTGAAATCTAGTAAAAAAAGATTACTGTAAGGAGGAATAGCCCTGATTTTGATTATTTTCTATGGTTATTGCCATGCTTAGAGTTCACTGAATTATTTTGGCACTTTCTAGTCCTAATGAAACTTCAGAATCAATTCATATGTGTCAATTTATATTATAAAATGTAAAACAACCTTGATTTATGCATTCTCATCCATAATCATCACTGAAAAATGTAAATATTTTGTTGATGGCTGTCTATGTTGTTGATCAGATGAGACACTGAAAATGACATCTTATTTTCACTGTCAGATAGACATATCCTGGCAAGAGAAGCAAATAAATTGTTTTCACCTCAATGAAGTGTGACAAGCAAAACACAAAGGGGAACAAAAGTATGCAGGCATTGGTTTTATGAAATAACTGTTAAATGAATTTTTTAAGGCTAAGTCTTCATGTCTGAGGAACCATACCAAGAAGATTTATGTGGGATTAATAAACAACACTGATACAAGACTAAAATACCATTCCAGGTTCAAAAGCAAAATTGCAGGCATTTACAGGAGAAGAGGTAGCAGGGGCACCCCTGCCTAGCTCTGGGGCTTTCATCCAAGGGGCATGTAAATACATCTGATGGAGTTTTTGAGGAAAAGCAGAACTGCATAACACTGACAGGTTCAGTAACAGAGCAACACTTGCTCCTGACAAGTAATCAAAGCCAGGCAAGCTGAAAACATCTTGCTCAATTTCATTCTCAGGCACACCTTCCTCTTTCACAGCTCAGCCTCCATGCAAATAAACATGGCTTTAGAAAAAGGAGTGCAGTCAAATTTAGTAAAACATAACCTAAAAATTTTGCTTTGACCAAAAATTTAAAGTCCAGTTTACTTACTATGGGGGCTTTTTAAAATCCCTTTTTTTCACTCCCTGCCCCCTTTAATTCAGGTCATAATACAGAAGAAACAAATCAAATCAAGTTGTTCTGAAAGTGTCCAAAGAGTTATGCAAAATAACAGAAGGCAAAAAAATTTTAACACAACAAAAAATCCCCAACCTCTCTTCTTGTCAAGCCCCAGCTGGAGGCTCTCTTGCCCAGGCTGTTCCCATGAAGTGTCTGTGGCACATTGCAGGACTGCAGCCAGGCTGATCCTCACGAGCACACAAATGTCCCGGTGCTGCTTCACACCAAGGCCAGGCTGCCACTGCTGCAGCCCCCCAAACAGCAGCCCCAGCCAGAGCTGAGATCAGCCACGCTGCCCACTCCAGTGCCCTCCCTCTGTGCCGATACTCCTTCACCCGCTCCTGCAGCTCCTGCTCTCTTCTTGCAGCCCCTGCAGTGAGCAGCTGCTCAGTTGTCTCTCACACACTTATCCCCTCTGGTTTAACTCCAAGGCTTACACAGGGTTTGTGCATCTCCCTGCACGGGCCAGGGAGCTGCCTGAATCCATGATCTTCTTTCGGGTGTATGCACTGCTGGCACAGAGTCCCCTCAGATGATCCCCTGTCAAATGGCCTCCATCCTCATACACTATTCCTCTGCTCACAGTTACATTTTCCTTAGGGAGCACACAGGACATCAGTTCCCCCTGGAAAGTCTAAGAAGGAGTCACAAGTCTCAACTGGGTAACCAAAGTTACACATGGCTAAGGCCAGTGAACTCTGCAGTTATGAAAAACATTGTGTGAGAGATGCTATTCTGAAAGACAGCAAAGAGATTTTTCTTATTTATTTATTAGCCAATTATGCTGGCTTTGGACCTTTCGGTGAAGATGCTTTATCTTTGCTTATCCTATCAGAGAAATTTATTTACTTATTTCAAAATCAATTTATTCACATCAAGCCACCAGGAGCTGAGAATGCAGCCCTGACCTCCAGTGTAACCCTGGAGGTATGAATGAGATCCTAAAAGATTATGTCAGTGCACTGCCTTTTGAAAGCAAACAAAAAGCAATACATCTTAGAGAAGAAAAATGAAATAAAAAACCAAAACCCAGAAGCACTAGAAGACTACAACCCCAAGCCCCTGGTGGGAATTGTTTGTTAAGAGTTCCTGTCGAGATGCTTCATTGCAATGTCTCTACCTGTACATGCCAAATGTGTGTGTGAAACACTCTGAATAGGAACGATCCTAATTTTGAATGACATTCATCCTCATACTGTATTTCTGCACAGAATGTGCAGCATCTTCTGGAAGAGCAGCTTAACAAGATCAGTGCAATTATAAATTTCTGTGCAGTGGGACTAAGGTTATTTTGCATTACATTAATTTATTTTTTAATGTGTTTTGCTCCTTTCCTTCCTCTGCAGACATAGATCACATTCTAGTTATTTTCTGCAAAGGGTTCATTATACTGTGCTTAATAAGTCAGAGAACCTGGCATTTTAGTAGCAAACATCTCTAATTCTTAAGCACAGGATAAATGAAAAAATGCATTTACCAGTACAACCATTCCTGCAAACAAGTCAAAATGCAAAGCACTGACCTGCATACGAATGTGTTTTTCTTTCCTCTCTGCCATTCTGCCTTTGCTCTCTACACAACACAAAAGAGGCAGGAACCAGTGCTGGATTTCCAACACCCACATTTCCCAGCTCAGGGGGTACAAATCTGCACATTGGAGTCAAAACTGCCTTTATCACTTGCACTACAAAACACAAAGAAAAGTTATCCCAATCCACCACAGCAGCACAAGAGTTTTCAGAGACACATGCACTTATTATCTTAGGTCCAAGAAGGTAATTCTTAAAACCACATTATGCTTATACAATTAATTTGATTTAAAAGATAAATGGATGCAGCATGCAGTTAATTTTTCCTCAAAAAGAATTTTTTTTCCTGAAAAAATTAATTTTTCATGACCAATTTTGTCCACAAAGACTTCAGAGGTCATCAAAAATCAAACTGGGACTTCCAAAAAGGAGGAATGTGAAGAGCCAGAGTTCTAAAATTTTAAACCCACAGTCTCCACTCTCCCTTTCAATATTTCTGCCCCTGGGTCCAGACTACTCTGGGTTCTTTACTCCTGATTTTTCACATGGAACTTTCCCACTAAGGAGAGCATTGTGAAAAAGCCTTGAGGAAGAAAAATAATGCTACACAGGAAATACTATGAATCTCAAGGTTTTCTTAGTGCATATTACAACAATTGCTATTTAGGATGCAGTTGATATTATATAATATTACTTTTCAAGAAGGATATTATTTTTCAACCTGCAAGCGGACTGGATAAAGGGGAAACCCCCCCCCCCCCCCCCCAGTGTTACTTTTAGTGTCAATTCTATAGAGATATCTTTTTTATCTTCATTCTTCTTTTTCCACATGGAACAAAGTTCCTGCTCTCTTGCAGTTTTTCCCATCTTTTCATGATCTTTCAACTATTTTTAACAAAAAACCCCAAAACCCAACAAAACAGGATAAAAGTATATCTTATCTAGCTGCTCAGCCAAGGGCACCTTCTACATCCAAATGTATTTCTGGAGGCACTGCTGCCTGACTCCTGTGCCTTCAAAAGTGCAATGGGAGTGACAGAGAAAGGCCAGAATTCTTTCTGAGGTTAATTCCATGAGATCTTGCCCGTGCATGGCCTCATCCAAGGTGGATTACTGAGCTGTGCTCAGAGGTTGTCCCTCTATCACACTGCACTGTGCTTCCCTAAGGCTGGTTCAAGGTACCTCTGATCAGCTTACACGGCTCTTCCTCAGCTGGGGAAACCTGAGCAAGGCAACAGTCACCATTTCCTATCTTTGGGAGCCACAGGAAATGATCACAGAAGTCACTTCTGCTGCACAGAACATTGACATTTTACAAACTCCTCATACCTCCACATGCTGTCTCTCCTCCCTTAGCTTTTATTTCTCCCAGCTGTGCTCCTGGTGGTTTTGCAGATGACTGTATGGGCAGATGGGCTGGAGGTGCACGCTATAAACATGCAGGAAAGGACAATCCATGAGTTCGCACTGCTACAGTTACCAGGATCTGCAGAGATGTCAAAGACATGTTATTCCCCATTTGGCAATATGCTTTGATTGCTAATTAATGCAAAGAGCTTGTTATCTACAGTAATACACAATTACTTCTCAGTGACCAAATGGCTCGCAAAATTTCAACATGCAGTTCAGGAGCCAAAAGCATTCCATAAATAAGATGCTGACACTAAGCTTGTGTACTTTTATTTAAAGATACAATATTACAGCCATCTGGAAAACCATTTATTTAATAACATCCAGCAACATGGGCCTTGCCACATGTTAACTGGAAAATTATCAGCAAAACAGGTAGCCAAAGGCATGAGTGGATCCAGCAGTCAGGACTAGGGAGGAAGAAAGAGACAGTGACAGATTTGTAATGGCTTCTTTTTTGCATCACTCAATTTTGAAAAGACAGAAAAATTTCTATGGAAGACCATCACAAGAACAAATCCAAACACCACAAAGTTATTTTACTGTCACAGGAAGGATAAAAGCTCTTCTTTCCACCTTTGTTGAAGAAAGCAGAAGAGTCTTTGGTTAGAGTGTGTGCCAAAGTAAATATGTTTCCATTGTGGCAGTGTTCAAACTCACCACTTGCACAACACAGAGCAAAACTCCTGAAATTTCTATCCCTCCATGTTCCATTTGTGAGTGAGGCAATTTGAGATGCTGCTGACATGCAGGAACTCAGTTCTGAATCCCTAACTCAAATAATGTCACACATAGATTCAAAGATGTAGCTACCTGCAAGGGTTTAAAACACAAACAGGATGTACAAACACTAATTTTCAGGGCTCAGTCATGCCCAAATCTGTATTACATACAGAGATATAGCTTAAAAGTACCACTTGTCACAGGGGGAGGTGACAGCACTGCATCCTACAAAGGAGCCAATCTTCTAGTCCTAACCTGACTTCTTACCTGCTTCTCTTTACAGCCACAAATACTTGCTCTGTTTCCCATTAGCAGCCCAAGTCTGAGCACCATTTTTCACCTGTTACTGATGCTTTCATCAATATCTCCCTTCCACTGCAAGTACTACATTTCCAGTCACCTTGTCAGTGGAGCTGAGCTTTTTTCCTAGTCTACCCACCACTCTTTTGTTAAAAGCATTATTCCTTCCCTTGCTGTGTCTCATTTAAACATTCAAACTGACAGTCTATTAGGTGTTCTGGTGGCAGAATCTTCTTAAGAGATTGAGGCCTTTTGTGTGTCAGCCCCCTGACACACAATCTACATTTAGCAGGGAGGTGGCAGACACAAAGAATATCTTTTTAAATTAGAGAGCAAGGCAGAGATTTGCAGAGAGTAAGTGAAACTGTTCTGAAAACATGGCTCCTCTGGAAATGGGGTTGCAGGGTAGGCAGCTATTTTTGAATTGCCCATGCAATCACCACATCAGGCAGTTCAAGAGGTGACACATCTAAGGCGGGTGTGAAGGAGTTTTAAATTTAATGGTCCTTCTCGTGTCTGAAGACATGAACATCGTGATGGGGGTTCCTGGCACTTCCCTGTGCTGCCAGTGCTGCTGCTGCAGGTGGCAGAAATCAGAAACATCCCTGAAGTTATCAAAAACTGGAGGAGAAAAAGGGGAATAGTGTGAAATTGATTCCTAGTTTGATAAGGCCACTTGTTCACATACCCACTTCTTCAGGTAAACAGATGGAGATGCTGCCAAAGGAGTTTTCCCTTACTCATATCAACAGTTCATAATGACACAAACACCTCTCAGAATAAGAATAATGATGTCAGCATCTCCATAAAACCTATTCTTCTTGAGGACAATAATTACTGAACTTTGCACATTTATGATCCTTGTTATTATTACCTCTTAACACCATCCAACCATATCTATTTATCTTTGTCCAAATATTATCAAAAATTCATCCTTCAGCCATTTCTATTAATAGTTTTGAGCACCTAAATAAAGCAATTAAGAAACTAATTTAGTTGTATTCCTTACCTATCTCAGATGTCACACATCTGCATGAAGCCCAGATGCTGGAAGTGATGTATGAAATTCATATTTTCTGTTATAGATGCCACAGAAGCCAATCTCACCCTATACAGGAAGAAAGAGCACTGATTAAAATAAAATTTTATTTTAAAAATACAATCAAAAAGGACTGTAAATCCAAGCTCAGTCTATTTCAGTCTCAGAATACAATTGGAAAATCAGGTGCTAATGAGTCTGTCTCAGAATGTAAATGCTATTTTGTATCTTGCACTGGAACTCATGCTAATATTTACTACTGTTAGTAGTGACCCTTAAGAAGCAGATTCTTAACATAAATAAATCACAGAGGAAGGCCTGTCACTTTTGTTCAGTAGGTACCAACAAGGAAATCATGCACTTGGGGCTGACCCTCACCTTCCCTTCACCCCCTCCCTTTTTCCCCCTTCAGTGGGAATGGGGATCACTGAGAGATTTAGGGCAGAAACCCTCTGCTTTCTCCCCATCTTCTCTCTTTGGATTTTGCCTTCTACATTCTTTCCTCATATGCAGAGGAATGGCTATTCCTCTGTTAAAGGCAGGGGTTTTTTTCCACTGCTGAAGATGCATACTGACAGATTTTTTTCTTGTCTAAAGTAAGTTATTCTGCCATCTTTTCTGGGTATCTGTAAGGTGCACACACACACAAATATCTATTTATCTTCTTCACTGAATTTGCTGCCATTTCAGTACCATTATAAATATTTTTGTCTCACAAAAAAATTCAGTTCTAAATTTTATATGGGCCGTTACTAGTCCCAAAATTCATCTCAATACTACATACTAAAATGGATTTGTTTTTTCTATGACTTCTCAAGAAGTACTAAAGTCTCACGTTGACATAAAACCATAGATCAGCATCAACTTTAATATATCTGCAGTTAAGAATAATCCAAAAGGGATTCAGAACTAACCAAGAGATTGAAATCAAACTCAACTGATTTAAAGAGTTGAGCTTTGATGATCCTTGTGGGTCCCTTTCAATCCATAATATTTTATGAATATATTCTAGCCCCTTTATTTACACAAACCATTACTTTTATTGAAAGCTTCTATACCTTCCCACAGAAGTTGTTCCATATCCATGACTGCCAACAACGTAAGCCCTTGTTATCAGCTACAGCCCATTTTTTAAAGCCATAATTTCCCTCGTTACCTACCCCATTCATCATGCCTCTCTATTAAACTCTGCCATTTTGAGTGCCATGTCTTCAACCTCCAATCAAAACATTTCCAAAAAATGTGCTGAATTTGTTCAATTTCTTCACAGATATATCAAACAGCACTGACTAAAGTGAATCTCTCCCTTTAACTCTGCACTACTGAAAAATGAAGGGATGTTGCACACTCCAGAAACACTTGACTATTTGAACTATGAGCCACAGCTATGTAATATTAATAATCTTAATAGGCACTTTAATTTCTTTCAGTCCAGGCTTTTTCTCTAAATACTTGCCTTTCTTGATGCTTTTAATAACCACTCATATATTATAATATCCCTACTTTATGTTGAGCTTGCCATTTCCTGTTACTCTCATGTGGAATGGGTGAAAATTATGAAAAATAATTTATTATGAGATAAAATTAATTGTGTAACTAGCATTGAATAAGTTATGTCAGAATTATTTTTCAACTCCTTCTATTGCTCTGTATTTTATTTTAAGTCTGTTTCAGTAAAGAAGAATCAGTGCTGTCAGGAAACAACCAAAAACAGATTGCAAAATCTGTTTTGAACAAATGTGTGAGCTCTACCTCTTCTTAGATTCATTCATTTCAATAAGTAATATTAAATTGAGTGCTGAAAACATTGCATAGTTTCTTGTCTTTAAATCTGTAAGCATTGACATAAAGGCTTTGAAAGTTTTAACTCTATTGCTATGTTGAGGAAAAGGGGTTTTGCCGCTTATAGACGTGTATATTAAAAAAACCCACACTACTTAAATTCCAGTATCCTGCACATTTTATCAAAGAAGTCAGCTCTGTACATTTTTCTGCTAGAAAGTGACTGTGTTAATAGCTCCAGCCAATATTGAAAACTCTGAGATCAGTAGTCAACAGAAAATATAAAATGAGATAGTACAATTTTAAAGACTTTCAGTAAAACTGAATTATTCCAAAAAGCCTTGAATTATTTTCCAGACAGATATGCTACTAAAAACAGGCCTAAAGCTCTTTCCACAGCCAAAAGCCAAGACTTGCATTATGCAACACCTTAGTTATCTATAATGTGTATCATGCTGAGCCATTCAGCCAAGAATATCCTTTGCCTCCTTTAGGGTAAGAGGTAATTTAACCTCAGTACTAGCTCATTTCTCCCAAGATTGTCAGTCTTGTGAGAAATTACAAGATTAGCTTTATGATGAGAACAAATGTGCATTAGACAGTGAAATTTAACCCTACCTTCACCCTAGGGCTGATATACAGCACTGAAGGAATAGTTTTTCTCCTAACCTACTGCAGTTTGATAAGGTGAAGCATCTTAGTTGCTATTAAATGGTAAAATGTAAGTATTTTACATTCAGTAGTGGAAGCTTAAATATCTTATTGACAATCTTTTATTCCCTTAATATACTATTTCATTATAATGGCCAAAATCATTATGCAGAAATGCAGGAATACACTCCGGGAGGCAGCCTGAGTAATTCAATATCCTTCACTACCAATATATTATTTCCAATCTCATCTAATATTGTATCTCTCTCGAAACCGTCTTTGGAGACCGTAATTGTTCATTCATTTGGTGAGGACAAAGCAGCCTCACACACAAAAGCCTTAGAACAGATACACATCATGGTACAGTTAGAATTTCTAAGTGCTCTTAAGACAATTGCCTGCAGTGGGACAGTATTTCCCCAGGGCTGAGCAGAGCCAGCAAGGTCTCTACATATGGGTGGTGTCAGGGGGAAATAACAAAGTTCAAGAGTTTTTCTAACCCCAGAAACTTCAGGGGTGAACAAGTTTAGAATTCCCAGCCATGTCCACTTCAGACTTCAGTGCTTCATTTCCCATCACACAGCTAAAGGCTGAGCAGCCTTTAGCTCAGAAATTAAAGAATACTTTAGTAGGAGAAACCGGCACTGAATTCAGGTAAATGGGATGATCAAAAGGAATGAATGAAATCACAGACACAGATCTATTCTCTGTTTGTTCATGCTAAATGCAACTCAGTCCCACATCATTTGATGAGATTTGTTCAAGGAGTGATTACATGCCAGCTAATTAGAAATAACACCCACAATATACCAAATTTAAGTCATCATTTTAACTAGGTCAGCAGAGAAAAGGTAAGCAGCTCAAATGCCACATGAAACAATGTTAGGAAAGCAATAAAGAATTTAGAAGTCAGAGGGCATCTTTTCTGCATATAAATACATAAAAGATCAAAAATGTGACCACTCTTTTCTGAGTCACAGTGTTATTTAACACTTGGAACTTGATCTTATGCTGCTTGAATATATAATGGACTTTTCTGATTTTTTGCTGAAGCTGTAATCCTCATTTCATAAACACTAGAGGTACTTGAATTTTTTTTGTCCTATTAATGATTTCCATTCTATTGACAAAGAACATTCCTGAACTTTTTGGCCCTACAGAAATCCTTTAGAAAACCACACAGATTTCTGACAGAAAGAAATCAGCATTGAGACAGAATTTCAATACATCTCATACACTTAAAAAAAATAGTTTTACTTAAATCAACTGATGTTTGATAGCAAAAAAATGTTTTGTCCCAAAAATCCCACCAGAAAGGGACCTAGCATTTGTCATACTTTCTTTATATATCCAATGTGATTTTTAAAATAGAAAGCTCCCTCATTTGGCAGTGCTGTCACTGATGTCACTTTGCAACACACCTTATGCCAAGATGGTGATAGCAGTCAAAGGAGGCAAGTGCCCTTTAAAAACAAGATGGATCAGCTTTAGACAGGCAGCACAGAACAGAGGAAATCTGCCCAGCAGTCACCAGTAATTTTTTTAACATGTAGTGACTGTTTTAAGTTAATAATATACTTTTCTACATCGCACCTGTGCTACTCAGTCTTGCACTTCTCTGATATCACCTGCTTGCCATATCAACCTCATGGCTGGTAACTTCTTATTCACTGAAAAAATCCCTGTTTACCTCCATCCTCCAAACATGTTTCTTTGGGTTTTCTTTTCTGCCTGCCTTTGGCTTCCCTTTTCCCACAATGCTGACATCTGGAAACCATTCCTTTCTCTGGCTGTTTTTTTTTCTTTTTTGGCTCAGTTACTGAAGCACACTCTAATACCTCTTACTTCTTTTTCTCTGACCACCTCAATAACCACAGCACATCCCACATTGTTCCTTTGCTCTGTCCAGATTCACAAGATCAATTTCACTGGCCACTATTATCATGTTTCATTGATGCTGACATCGTCCAGTGGTGCAATATCAGAATTGATGGTCAAGGCTAACTGGGGTTATGGGTAAACTATGAAAAATCTGACCAGAAGAACATTAGACTCAATATATGGAAGTAAAGTATTTCTTCAGTTTGTTTGGTCAGTTCAGAATTTATCATCATCATCTTCTAAGATTTGACACTTTTAAAATAAGAAGCTTCCTGAATGGGGAAGAGGGAAGAGGTGGTAGTGAAAAGTTGAACTGATAAATATATGGTTTTATATTCTTGATTGAATAGAAATCTGGCATGCTTTATTTCTTCCATTTGCAGCCAAAGAAAATGAATCAAAAAGCCTGAGCAATAATAATTTTTAAAAATCAAGAAAATCAACAAAAAACCCTACAAATGAACTTCCCTCTCCCAAACAATAAAATACACAGAAAATAATTGTTCCACACCTGCCACACATTTTAGAAAGCAAGAGCTCCCCTTTTGCACAAGCAGTGCATTGGCACTGAACATGAGCTACTGAGGGTAAAACCACCAGGACTGACACCACAGTTGTGGAGCCATGGTGCTCTCATTCTGTCTGGAATTTAGGACAACTGGAGCAACTACCTGGCTCCCTTCTCAAAACAATCTTGTTTGGACATGACTTGTTCCATTTTCATTTTAATATTTTTTAATCATCCTCTCAATAGGGATATGCTAATTTACCTTTAAAAGGCCTCAATACACATGTGACTTTGCAAAAAGCTGTGTTATGACTGACATTTTCAGATCTTCTTTTGCCAAGGCAGAATTTATTAAAACAAGCTAAAAAAAACCCTTTAAAATAATAGAGGATTGAGCCAGTCTGGATCAATTTCAAACCCCTGGTCAATTTGTAAATAAATCCCTACAGCATACCAGCGACAATTTAGTTATGCTTACAATTTAGTCAGGCTTTCCCATTGTGTTCTTGCAACTAAAACAGATTGTTTACACATCTATAGAGACTTTGTCCTTCCAGTTTCTTCTGTCTCAAAGAAGAATACTCATTTCCCCTCTCCCTTTTCTGCCAATGGAGAATTGCATGTGAGATCTTTCCTTTGCTATACAAGTCTATGTGCAGAAGACTGACTAAATTTTGAGAACGAATAATCTTTCTTCATTAGTGGGAAGTGAAAGCTTCTATCCATGAACCTCTCACTCTTTCAAGTGCACAGTAGGGGCTAATAATGAAATAATTAAGCACACAAACAAGCATTAAGCTAATACCTAGAATTGCAGCCATTCTTTCTACATAACTATTAAATTTCCAAGTAGTCTTCAATCTTTCCTGTAAACAGCAGTGCAATATCTTGGGAGGGACAGCTTTTCTTTCAGATTGGAGGAACATTAGAAGGTCCATGGATTTTTTTCACTAATTCCTTGGTCTTACAATAGCACACCTGGTATTGTTGCATCAGTAGAGGCCCATTCTGTCTTTTATTTTGATTTAAATTAACAAGGAATAGTTGGCAATGCGCACAGAAGGGTTATCTAATCTAAAAATACCAATAGTATTGAGAACTACATGTGACTCTATCTTCACTTCTCCCAGGGTTTAAACGGCATCTCAGATGTCAGGGACAAGGCACTGCACACATAGCATGCAAATTAAGGAGGGATAGAGAGCTCCAGTGCAACACAACTGTGCTTCAACCAGTCTAAGTTACATATCTAATGCACAGTCTTGGAAAATATTGCATGTTTAGCAATAAACATCAACTTTCATTAAGGGGATTATTGTATTGGCCATCTCTGCAGCTACTGCCTGATTCAGCCAGGGAAATAAAACTAGCTGTATGAGAGGATTGCCCTTCCTCAGTTGCACACATAATTAAATACAAAAGAAAAAAAAAACATAATAAATTTTAAGTAGTTTGCAACAATTTTTTCCTGGTGTACAACAATGAGCTCTCACTAGACAGTAATGCTTTGACATTCCAGAAATAAACAGCAGACAAAGAGACAGGAATCAGAATTTTTCAGTGTTAGTTTAACAGCTTGAAAACTAGAGGGTGATCCCAGACAGCTACAAGCAGTGCCTCACCTCTCTACAACCCCTCAGTGCCCAGCCAGTTTGAAGCTCTTGGAAGATACTCAGTTCCAGGGACATCACAAGTAATCCTCTCTTATGAGAATCTTCACAGAATGGCAGCACTTATGCTACAAGTGCCACTTTGCAGGCATAAGGTTTGCCAGAGCAGCGTCTCTAGCCCTCGAAGAGGTTATCAAAACCCTTAGAGAAAGAACATTAGAGGGAAGCTGGGGAGCACACAAGATTTCATTGAGAAGTTCCTGTACAAAAGGAGTAGACTTAAAGTTACTTTATTTTTATTTTCTGAGAAATAAAGAGAGAGAGCGAGAAAATAAACAGCAGAAATGTATTTGTAGTCAAATAGGAGATATACTAAAGTCACACTATTTGTACATGCAAACAAAACAGGAACTGCAGGGAAACACATCTGGACTCTCTGTTGATGGACAGCGATGCTTTCATATGACTGCAATTATTATTTCCTTTCTGCAAAAACTCCCTCACTGCTAGGACAATCACTGTTCTTTTAAACACAGCAGCACAGATGGAGTTTCTGAAAGATCTCCTAGAGAACAAAGGAAAACATAGAACTGGGAGCCTTATGTAGAAAACATTCTCTTAAGAGTAATAGCTTATCTTTACAGACCACTAGAAATACTGAATAATCACACAAGACATTAACAAGTTCCTATGAACTCCTGAATGCCATGTGGGTCAGAAGTGCATACAAGCAGGAATTATCATGGTGAGCAACACCACTTCCACCACACTCCCTCAGGGCTTCAGCTTTCTCTGGATAACAGAAGCTCCATCACAACTTTGTTGGCAGACATTGTCTTATGGAGGTGAGAAACCAATAAATTTTGCAGCTTCCCAAGCTAAGCTCTGCCTCCAGCCCCTGGATGGATGCATCTCCAACTTCTGCCAGCTGCTGCTGACAATGTTCAGCATCATCTGAGACTGCACCCTCCACAACCTCTCCTACATTTCCCTGCACTGCCCAACTCACAGCAGGAGTGACATTTCAGATGCACAGGGGACTCGTCCAGTGCTCCTCCAGAGATTACAACCCATAATTCAACAGCCTTTGATTTAAAGCCAGGGCAACACACAGGTCAGAATCATACCTAACTCATGTGTTCTGCATAATAAACAAACCAGGCATGTGGCTGGTAGCCAGCAGTTCATAAATTTGAGTACCACCTCGCTGCCTTGGAATTTACAGCAGGTTTGGATGAGCTTTCCACATGCAAGCTGGAAAGTTATGCTTAGAACCCAAATAATTTTATTTTTTGGATTATGCTAGACATAGAAATCCATATTTAGGTCTCTGTAATGTGTCATATCTACAGAGCCACGCAATAGGCCAGAGATCCAACAGTACCAGTGAACATAAGAAGTTTCCAAATAACTTCTAGTGAGCATCCCAATATAACAGTCCTTGCCTTACCATCCCTGCTGAGCTTCCCTGTAAGACAAGGTGGTGTTTGGATACTCAGTGAAACTTCTAATGTTACTGATTTTCATCCTTATCCAACAAACATGGTTTTGGTGATTTGTGGGGGGGTTTGGGTGGGTTTTTTTGGAGTTTTTTTGGTTTGGTTTGGTTTGGTTTGGTTTGGTTGGTTCTTTGGTTGTTGTTGGGTTGGTTTTAGTTCTTAAACAGAGAATCTTTTCTGCAGGTAAAGGTTAGTGGCACTGGTTAGTTTTAATGAAACACCAGACCCTTTACCTTGGATCTCAGATTGAATATCTACATTTACATATCTATTTTCCACCTGTGGTCACTAAATTAAGCAAACTGATTCAAGAAAGTGCAGGAGGTTGTCAGTCACTCATTATTTTGTGAAACCAGCTCACATAGCCACTGAATTTTGTGCGGCCATGCAAATCAAATAGCATCATTTCACATTTATATTGGGCTCACTTTAGTAAACCCTCAGCACCGTGCACTATTCCCCTTTAAACCATAACTCCATTTCACATTAAAGTTAACACTTCAAAAACAGTTTTCTAATTCAGCATGAACACTTCATAATTACATTTTTCTTAAAAGCTGTAATAAACTTTATTTAAGCAAGTGCTTCCCGTTTCATTGCCAACCCCAAACATTGTTCATTTGCAAGCACAAAGTGTCCTCTTGACACGATAATGAAAGTGCATTCATACATGTCAGCTGGAGCAATTATGTACTTCAGATTTATATGCAACAAGTATCATTCAGTCTTTTCTCCTGACACTTTCAAACATGACATGCATATTAAAATTAACACCTACAGTGTGAACATCGTTTTCAACTGCACATTTGCCAAATCCCCCAGAAATTCGGGCAACAGCACAGAGAATAGGCAAAATCATGTTATAAACAGGCCAACTAATTCCATAATATATTTGGGTGGATTTACTGTTGTTCAATGGTCTGTGCAGTACCTAATACAGGAAGAAACAAAGAAAGCCTCAGAAGAGAGCCCTGGGCTGTTTTAAGGTTTGAGAGTGTCTCAAGCAGTCTCACAGTGCCCTGGGCACACAGGCTGAGTCCCTGTCCCTTTCCCCGGAGCATTTCTCCACTCACTGAGCCTCATGGCCCAGTCCCCAGCAGTGCTTGCAGCCCCACCAGAGCTGGCATGGGTGGGAGCTGAGAGCTGTATCTGGAAAGGCAGGTTACATCCCACTGCCTGGAACACAGAGATTGCTGGGATAATGCTGACTTATTGAAAAGAGGAAAAAAATTATTATTATAAAATTGGATTTTATAGGACACTTCTTTTCTATATACCCCTGAGTGGCCTCCAATATATTCCATCCTCGGAATTTACAGGAGAAAATTTGGATTATTTGTTTTATTGAAATTTTCAGGTCTTACTTTTTTCCAATGTCTCCAGCTCTCAAGAGACCAATCAAAATCCATGGAAAACCACTACTTCCTTGAAGAGGACGAAGCCCACCCAACTTCATAGAAAGCAAAACTCCACAAGCACAACCTGCTGTGAATGGAACTCCCAGCTGCTGCAGCAGATGCCCCAGGGCCCCAGCTTCCACCTGACATTTGACTAAAGGTACCTGTGATTTCCTGTTTCACAGAGCTGTTCTGAGGATCACCCCTCACCTACAAAGCACCCCATGAACTGAAGTGAGATAAACAGGATGGTGTTCTGTTCACTGCTGCACCTGGAATGACTGATTAGAGTGTGCCTTCTACCAAAACACATTCTTACAGGACAGAATCCAACAGCAGACAATAGAGCTTGGAACTTCTTATCCCTGCTTCATCTCGCCCATCCTCTAGACCCAAGCAAGACAAAGCACCCCAAAAAACCTCAGTGTCTTGCTTAAAATATCCAGCACAAAATTTCACCTTGACCCCACACTATGGTGAAGCAAGAATGGGTTTATCCTTCATTTCAAGGAATAAAGGGATTCTCTTTGTAACAGATCATGAGAACTGACAAACTCAACCATTACCCATTATAGATCTGCAGTAGTACACAGGGCTCGAGGAATAAAACATATTATTGATATAGCAGTTAGGGCTCAAAAGTGTTCCAAGAAACAAAGAAAAGCTGAAATAAATTATACAGAATTGTGTTAACTGAAGAATAACCAGCTAAGTGAAAAAGATAAGCCAAATCCTAATTGACCTATATACCAGGGAAAACATAATGCACATGGAAGGAACAGGCTCAGTCAAACTACAGCCCTGCCCTGCCACAGGCACTGGGTTTCAGTCATAACTGCTTCCATTCCAACCACTCCTGCTTGGTGTTAGACCTTTAGTTTTATTAATTTTAACTATTTTTCTGTTTTAATCTACATTTCCATTGTCACTGGAAGCAAACTTTGAAAATTGTAATTAGGATGGCAGGTGGAAAATAATAAAAAAATAACACTTAAAATTTAATGCCTAATTTCCTCTATGGGAACTCCAGAGGCACAAGTAATGGTTCATTGGAAACAAGTCATTATGCTAAACATCTAAGGCCAGAAATAATCTAAGAAGCTCCTGACTTCTTATGAGCTTGTTTACAACAGGATTTGGCTTTGGAATAATTTATAGACTTTAGTGTTGTCTGCAATTACTTCAGTGAGAAAAAAAGTTACGCCACACATGCACACAGACACAACTACCCTGCGTAAAATAATTGTGCACCTGTCAGGGAATATCTTTCTGATTCTATACATCCTAATTTTTTCAAGTAACGCAGGGAGGAAGAAGATGATTAAGAGTGCAAATCAGAATACAAAAAAAGTCTCTAGTTTTGTTAAATTTGCACATCTTTGGGTCAGACATTATCCATGAAATTACACAGATTTGATAGAACCATCTTGACGTGGTTCACACAAAACAGCTTCAACAAGTTAAACTTCTTTATTTGTATTTATTTTGAAAACAAAATAAGAACCTTTATTAAATTAGTAATAGCAACAAAAAGAAAGTTATATGGAATTAACCTGCCCTTTATTGGGTAAGAAATGCAAAGGTCTTATCCCATCTGAAATCCCCTGAGATCACTCCTATCCACGGATTCCTGATTCCCACACCCCACACTGTGCTGAACAGGGAGGGGCACCTCTCACCACAGACAAGTGAAGGAGCAGCAGCTCCCTCCACGTGTTCATTTACATTTGCTGCAGATTATCTGTAGGTTTGCTGTGACACCAACCAGATCTCACCATCACTCTTACAATTCACAGCTGCCAGGCAGAATAATTTTTTCCAGTTGTTAGATGCACACTCAGATCTGACTTATCCACTGTATCATCAGTATATCCCGTGGAAGAAAAGCTTTTAATGGAGTTTTCCAAAATAAGACACGAAACAAATCCCAAAAGAAATGAAAGCTTAGCTTTCATGTATTGTTTTTGATTCTCACTTCTGAGTAAATATTTGTTGACCCACAGACTGGCACATCCAAGCACCAAACTCCCCTGTTTATCAATAGGTCAGCTCTATGAGCACAGAGCCACCGTGCAAGGTCCCTGGGGCTGTCTTTGAAGAGACCTTACCCTGATACAAAGATGACACGAATAGAAGAGAGAAAGAATTTTATCTATTTGAGAGCTCAGAGCTTGAAGACTGTTTCAAAAAAAAAAAAAAAAGGCAACCAAAAACCACCACTAAACAGCTTGACAACCATGCCAACATATACTGAGTTATACATAACAGGTTTGCAATTGGAAGCACTTTTCTCCATGGATGTAGAATTTTTTCCTAATTTTGTTATTTTCACCATGCTATAGACTCCTGACAGTACTGTCTTTTCAATTACAGTTTCTTTTCAAACATACTCCTTTCCCTGGCCAACTTACCTATAGAATTACAATCAGGCTAGTACGAAATCTTAAGTTTTTGACAATATTTTCTTAATTCATTTGAAAAATTGTAAGTATGCCAATTTTTTTTAAAAAAGTCATTTATCTGCAGGCAAAAATTAATTATATTAGATATCCCAATTTAACAGCAAGCCTTAGAAGAGTTGTCTTTTCTCCCATAAAGATTAATAATTCACAGGATTCGGCTTTCAAAAGTGAGATGTGCACTTCAAAACACATTAGAACCTAAAATTATGGTTTATAAAATAACTCAAGACGCCGTAGGGAAATTCATTCCCGTGCACTGTGGGGTATATTCAGTGAAGGCAGTGAGTCTGGGCAGTGGCAGAGCTGCACTCCCAGCTAGGGTAGAGCTCCCAGCACAGCAGCTCTCTCTGCACTCCCAGCCATGCTCACAGCACTCCAGCCGTGCTCCACAGACAGCAAAAGGCACCTGAGCACAAACCAGGCAACTCCCACCCTTCCACACTTCACCTAAACTGTGGCCACAGATACATGGACCATGCTGCAAGATTCTCAGAAATCCTGGCCAGATACTGTCAAATGGAAAATCCCATGGCAGCAGAATCTCCCATCGAGAAAGACAACATGCCCAGGAGTGCTGGCAGTGCAGCAGCCATGCCCAAAGCAGTCCAGGCCTGTTGTCACAGGTACCTCATAAAGCCAACATAAGACAATTCAAAATACAGGGCAAATAACCTAAACCAAACCTGCTGCAAGCAATTCTGCCCCAAACATAAGAAGAGCCCATGACATATTTACACTGCCATATCATAATTGAGTACCAGCTTTTCATTATCATGCAACAATCTAAAGATAGGAAATACAGATGAGCTAGAGCACACTTTCCTCCCTCTGAGAAGCCAAGCTGCAATGGACCATGCACAATAAAATTAGAACACAATCTAAATATCTAAATATGGAGTCGGTTGTTCAGATCATTAGCAAAAGCTTCAGAGTTCTCTGCTGAGATGGAACAAGTACTGATAATTATTTTGTTATGCAAACTAATTCCCTTGGGTGTCATCTGTCTGTTAAATGAACGTATTTAGGATTTGAACTAAGGCTGTGATGTAAAACAGAAGACAGACTTCAAGGAACTGGTACTTAACAATGGCATTAATACAACTTAATTCTATTAATCGTGTGAAAGGTTATACAAAGCTTTTCACTCCCATATTCAGAAGGGATCAAACATCTCACCTCCCCTTAACTCTTTTGTCATCCCTATTTCATTCCAATTTAATTTCTTTACATTCCATTGAATGGCATGAAATGCAAGTAAAAGCAGACAGGCCTTTCCAGTAATCCTCTAAGATAGAGTGGGTTTTAAGATGATTTCTCCCTGAAGAAATACCCAGCTTTCCTTTCCCCCAAACTGTTTTCAAAGTCCTTTATTCTCAGCTCAGTAAAAAGCAAAGGATCACTGATCAGAGCAAAAGTGCTGTAGTTGTATGAAAGACGCTGATGGTAAAATACGGATCACTAGTTGAGGTATATTGAGATGGGCCAGCAGGAAATGAGAAACATTCTACCTGTCTGTTTCTTGAATCACTTGCCTCTTCACACAGCTTTCTTCATGGCGTCTTTATTGTGTTGCTCTTTTTGCCTTTCTATTCCCCAGCTGAGAGACATTTCTAGGTTCATTTCAGTAATGTCAAAATAATTGAATCAAAACCAAGAACGAAGTATTACAAGAGCTGTGTCTTGACGAATTTATTACTAGAGTAAATGATAAGAGTTCTTAAATTTCCCAACAGACCCCTCAAGTTCAAAAACCTAGCAGAAGGCATACAGAAAAACACACACAATAATATTAATACTGTCTTCACCTTTCCCAAGTGCTTACTCTTATCATATATAAATCTAGACAGAAGGGATCAGAGCAGATGCTTATTGTTTTACATTGTTACCAAGTCAATTATTCTACCCTAAAGCCTGGTTTCAACCACTGTAAATCAGAAGTGATTCCTCTAAAAGCAATGGGTGCCATGCTCACATAAATCTGAAAAAGAAAAAAGCAGGGCAGGCTCCTGGCCTTGAGAAAGTTCAAGGGGAACCTGCCTGATGGTTCTAAAGTCACATTCTTTTATATCATTTGTTTTTATCAAAGCTAATGAGAACCCAGCTGTAGATCTGCTGGAAAAAAATAATCATGCAGAACATAATTTAGGCAATAGTCCAAAATACAGTGATAAATTGTTGATGTTACAAATGACACAAGAAAACTGATTGTCAGCTTCAACAGCTATGAGGAAACAGAGCAATATTTAAAGATTTACCTGTACTTGATTATATTTACTTTTAAAGGCAATAAGCCCTGGAAAATTCAAGATGGGAAAGGAGATTCCAATTCTCAATTATTTATTAAAAATAGTAAAAGGATAAAGCAAGATTCCCTCTGAACTTTAGTGTCACACATCAGGAACTTTCCAGAAATTTCTCTGACAGCTCCTGTTCTGAGACAATATAAGTTTACTGTTACGTCAAATGAATTAGTTACACACAGTTAAAACAGACTTTGTCAGTGGTCTAAATT
Source organism: Prinia subflava (assembly GCF_021018805.1). Taxonomy (NCBI): domain Eukaryota; kingdom Metazoa; phylum Chordata; class Aves; order Passeriformes; family Cisticolidae; genus Prinia; species Prinia subflava. The sequence continues at coordinate 11,269,690 of NC_086261.1, forward strand.
TAGGATATTGGCCTGTAGCAGATTTGAGTTGAAATAAATGTGCTATAAAATGTTGCCTTTGCATGAAAATTATGGATGAAGAGGCCAAGGCATACATAATTCAAATTCTCTTGATTTTTTTAGATGCCTAAAATAGTATTTCTAAGACAGACTGAAAAATGATGCTTAGAGGATTGGCAAAGACATTGTGTTTCGAAACAAATATGCTCACAATAATTGAAATGAATACTTATATTTTATTTCAACTTTCGAAGAGGAGAGAGAAATTTTATTTCGTTATCTGTTTTTCTGCATATTGGCATATGAATTCAGGACATATGGATGTAACTGCATTCATGTTACCTAATATGTTAGCAAGTACTGTGCATATTGAGGCAGGACATTTTGGCAGAGTTTATACAGAGGTGCAAGAGTGCAGCCTGGCTCCTTGGCTTTAGCAGCCTAAATTGCAGCACATCCCAAGGGAAGCTGTACAGCCTAATGGCAGAGTGAAAATTTAAGCTTACACATTTCTGTGTCTTTTTTTTCCTGCGTTCTGTAAAACATCCAGTGCTTTATCACACATTTTAAAAGAAGAAATGGGTGGGAGTAGTAAAAATAAATAAAAGAAAAATGGAATTCAATGCTGCCCATGTTTATGGAAATAGACCATATGAGTGACAGGAAGTCCTAACAGATTCTGTGTTAAGGGAATGGATTCTGTAATTATGGCAGACTCTCACTCCAGCCAGTGAGACATTTGAAATTCAGGCACTAGTATGGTGGTACCAAAAAAACAAAAAAGAAAAAAGGAAGCACAGTTCTAAAACATATTAGGAGATATAGTCCCTCTATAAAAAGAAAAACATGAACATACTAACCACCAGCAAAACAAGATCCAAAATCCAGCCTGCCTGCAATTCTAACTGCGCACATCTAGGCAAGCAAAACATAATCTAGTTCTGGAAAAAAGAAGGGGATCCTGGTGTTACATTGCTTGCCTTCACAGAGGAAACTACAATAGCTGGTTAAAAAAAAACCAAAACACAAGCTCCTCTTCTTAGTTTGATGTAAGTTCTACATTTTTACATGTGCAAGTACAGAGATGTGGCTGTAATCTGAAAATTTTTAATTTGAACATGAGAACCATTGCTTTCGATAATTGGCTTATCATAAACATGGTTCCTAAAATGTGGATTAGGTTTATAGTCCTTTTATCTGTCACCATTTAAAGCTTTGTTTCTTTAATTTTGAGCTAATTATAAATGTATCATTTGGAGGCTGAACTCTGGTTTGGGGGTAACTGAATTCTGACACTTTGTTTCTCACCAGAACAGAGCACTCATGGCACATCTCAACTTCACCCCTTCTTTAATTACAAAATGGTATTCAGCATTGCCTTTCACAAACCATGATCTTTTGTACATCTCCTTCATAATTATAGGAAACTTCTTAGCCCCTTGGCTGACAAGCAACATTACAGGCCTGTCAGGTTTCTGGTGATAATGTCTTATTCTACAATGCCATATGAATAGCTGTCCTTTGAGGATCAGAAATGTACAATATGCACTGCTTCAATGTGTAAAGATAAGATTAAACTACAAGGAAGGCAATTAAATGCTTAGATCACATTAATAAAAGCATTTCCTGTGTTTACCCTGGTGTTATCATTGCCTACAATATTGAGCAGTGTGTTTGTTTTGCTGACTAAAACATGAGCTGAAAACTCAAAAAGGGATTAAGGAACTTTTTTTTCAAAGAAGACAGCTTAAACTACTTTTGTTCACTGCTTTTTTATTCTGATGCATTGAAAAATTTTGCACTTCAAGGGACAGATCTCTGTGTAGAAGAAACATCAACCTGTCTACAAAGAAATCAACATGCATTAAATCCTTTAAATCCTTTCTGTTGAAAACTGTGGCTCATTTTAAAACACTAATGGTTTAGTATTTTACTTCATAAAGTCATATTAACTTATTAATAAAAATAATATTTATTTACCTTCATTTGACCACCATTTTCTATAACTGACACTGCTGAAATTCAGAGCCTCTCCAAGCTTAATAAGTTTCTTTCAGTATTAAGATAAGTAAATCTATATAATATGGCACTAGAAATGATGCTGTAAGGTATTTGCTCCTGCTCAAATGTAGTGACATTTATGGCTCTTTTTATTTTTGGTTTTAAAAGATTCCTTTTCTCTTTTTGATTGCTACTATCTATTTTATTAGTCAAGCAGGTTCCAAAGCAAAAGAGGCAATAAATTAGCTGGAAATCTATCCTTGAATTATTTAAAATTTGAAGATTTTTGACTTAGTAGTCACGGGCTTGTTACCTAGCAATAGTTTAGAAAAAACCTAAAAGAGACTAGAAAAAGATAATTCAATATACTGGGGCAAAACAATCCAAAGGAGTGCCTGAAGCCAGAAAGGCTGCAGAGCATTGGTTTATTGTTTGCAAAGATGGTGTGGCCAGCAGAGTAATCCCTGCAGAAGGCACTGGGAGCTGCAGAGGAGGCAGAGCTTTCTAAAGGAAATGTGCCCCCCATTTGAGTTATTTAAAGGGAGGAGGCATAAAACACAAGAAAATATTCCATGAGGATGAGCCTATGCTCAAGGAACATCAACTACATTATCTATTAAGGCTATTTGATGTCCAGAAGACAATTTACTTGAAAGTTAAAAACAAGAAGGTATTCAAAGTGTTTTCTACTTCTGCTGAACTGTTAATACTTCTTTACAGCAGAAATAAGATTGGGAGCTCTTTTGTTTTTTACATGCAAAAATAGAAAAAATATTGAAAAACTACATAAAATTTATATTATGTGGAATGTGATAAAAGAAAAGCCAAAGATCCCCTTCTTGGAAGGCAATTATTTCGTTTTGGCAGACACTGAAAAGTATCTAAGAAATCTATTTAGCGTATAAATAAAATACAACTTTATTCAACGGGAGGGAGAACAGAACATGATCTTCGGAAACACACAGGCATAATGATGACACATTACAGAAACACCTGCTTATTAAGATCTAGAACTTATGTGAAAGAATTCCTGTTTGTTGTGAGGATAAACAAAATATAAATACAATACATTTTATCACACAATATAATTAAATCTTCAACATGCCCCATGTAGCCATCAGCAAACTCACTTGGAAGCTGGTAACATTTTTAAGTCAGAGTTCTGCCTAGATCGCTCATTTTTGATGCTTAATGCAAGCTGCATTTTCTTTCCTTTTTCTTTCCTTAGGATCAAGGCAAAACATCTCCTAAGCAGTCACCTACTGACAAGCAATTACATCCAATTGTGCAATAGCAAAGAGCTGGATGACTATTCCTCTATGAAAAGAAATATTTTAAATTGTTGGTTTAGTTGCAAGGCTTTTAATGTGCTACATACAAATCCGTATATGCAATTACAGTCACAGTGTGGCCACATAGTAACTTGATTAAAAATTTGATTAAAGGAATTAAAACAATCAAGATTCTGCAAGGAATGCTTCCATCAAATCTCCATTTCATGTGTCAGCAACCATAGCTAGCACCAGAGCTCTGCCAAAACCATGCTGTTCTGTTCTCTGACAGCACCTCCACCAAAATTAGGATCTTCAAACTCTGTTAAGATTCAGCTTCATTTCCATGTTAAGGCAGTGAGATTTCTTTGGTGAGCTTTGCACACGTGGGTATTCCTCTAGTGAGGATAATACAATGCCTTCCAAAGACCAGGACTGATAATGTCCTTTCTGTGAGAATGGAGAGGGTAAAAAAACCCAAACCACCTCTGAATGGATATTTTGCTTCTTGTTAAGAGAAGTTGAGAAGAAACTCTTGTTCAGAGTTTACACACAAAAACCAGATTCTCACAGTTGCCAGCAAAACAAACAATACCTGATACCTACTGGAAAATCACTGTGTGTTCAGCTCTGTCAGCTGAGATCCTTCAGAGTCATTAAGTGCCCCATAGTGAACAGAGCAGATATTCCTTGCTTTGATCACAGGCAAAGAGTGGCACAATGACATCAGCAGTTGGCATTGCCAGCCAATAGCTGATAGTGGCTTTAACCTGCTTTGTTACTGGTATCAGATGATCTCTGTTCTATACACAGAAAAGTCTTGGAATGTCTGCATTGGTCATTAATGGAGCTAAGCCTGACCTGTGGATTATCAGAGAAAGCAGCTTTCCCTTCCTTCTGCCACAGGCTTTGTGTAATCTTACCCCCTCTCCTGAAACTGAAGGAACATAGTGCAGATATTTATATTTCAACTTGCATCATCACACAGTGAGGGCAACACCTGCACCTGTGGTACCTAAAATCGGCTTCAGGAGCAGAAAGAGCTCACTGCCTGGGACTTTTGTTCAGAGTAAGCCCATTTCCTGCAATTTGCTCAAGAAACCTAAATACTTAAGGAAGCTTAGATAGGGTCAAATTAAAATCCAAACCTTTATATCATGCAATGTAGTGTCTATACTCCTACACCTCCCTTTGGAGCTCAGCTTTTTGTCCCTCAGTTTCTCAAATGCTTTTAAAAAGTCATTGCTAATCCCAGCTCTTTTAGTTTTTTTTTTTTAAGAAAGTAATTTAGTTTCTTCCATTTTCATTTGAAGATAAACTTCCAAACGAAAATTGATAGCAGGGCTTGTAAAACTGCCAAGATACATTCTTCTGAAAAATGTTGTTTATTCATGGTTTCTCTCACTCCCTGTTAACTTGGGATGCTTATTCAAGTTTGTAGGATGGAGGTTAACAAATAATCTTCAGTGGCTCTCCTAAGCATTTAAAGGTCACTTGAGAGTGTCTGATTGGAATGATTGTAACTGAGATTAGTCTTCAGCTGATGAGAAATAAAATGAAAAGGGCAAGTTGTTCAGGAATATAAAGGAGACGTGCCAGAGAGTACTTGCCTTGTTTCTGTATAAAGCAGCCCATATTCTCCTAGGCACTGGTATAGTGAATCTCTAATAATGATTATAGTAAACAAGAGCTTTTACATCAACTCTGTTCTCATTCATAATCTACATTCAAGATCAGGGTTTGTTCTGCTCCTTTCAAAAGCACTTTCTTTAGAAATTTTAGAAATAGATGCATATAGAGATCTCTTGAAAAGAAAAATTTCTATGAGCAGTTCCAGTCACCAACTTGGAATTTTCCTGCCATGAGGATAAGAATGCACATCATGTAACATATGACTACATTTATAAATTATAGACCCTGAACAACTAAGTTGTTAATTTTGCTCTTACTTCCATTTTTTTGTGGGGCAGCAAATGTTCTGTCAGCCATTATCTTGAGAAAAATTGTAACTGATGGGTTCATTTTCATTTATGCCTAAGGAATTTTTACATAATTGTAAGCTGGAAAATATTAGATAATTAACGTTGGTGATAAAACTGCATTCTACTGATTACCCTGTTCCACGTATATGTTTAATTGTCAACATTGAAATAGCTTTAACTGCAAATAGACATCGTCCATTAGCCAACCAGACTGCTCAATGAGAAAAACACAGACATTTTAGCTGTTATTTGGAGGATGAGAAGAGCATAATTATCATTTAAATAGGCAGTTTTACTTTTCTTTCCCATTCAGAACCACCCCCCCCAAAAAATATTTGTGTTCAATTTTTGGGGACAAAGAAACAACATTGTTTACAATAACAGTGATACTGAAGTCTCCTAATGCTCTGTCCATCCAGAACCATCACAGTGTTTTGCAAAGATAAAAAAGAAACATATTCATTTCATTTTTGGAATGGAGGAAACAAACACACAGAGGAGAAACAATGCAGCATGTGGCTGACAGGGTATATCTTGAGTTAGTGAGCAAACCTTACAGCAGAGAGCTGAAATAGAGAGAAGACAGAGTTCTTGGACTCACATGGAAAAGGTTTTTCCTCCATAGATCACCTTCATTTAAAGCAGAATAGGGAGACGGGGTCTCTCTAACACACTGCTCCCTCTGCCTTACATCCCAGTTACAAACACCAAAGAAAACACAGAATCTGTAGATCTCCCTGTGTTCCCTTTGTGTGCAAATTTTCCAATTGGACTTGATATCCTTTTCTTCAAAAAAGTGGGTGACAATTAAAGTGAAACTTTTGGTACAGAGGCTGACAAAAGAGCTCCATTTTTGGTGCATGTTTCTATGGCTCTCCCTTTGGTCAGTCTAATCGTGTCTGATTTTTGAAGGCACTCTTCCTTCAAATCTCAGAAGGCTGTTTTGATGCCAGTGACCAGAACAATTCCAAGAGGAGCTGAATGAGCCTCCCAAGTGAAAAGCATTTTCACCCTGATGCATTCAGCCCCACTCCCTTTACAGGTTCCATTTAATGACAGAATTATATTCCAAGCTATTGAGCATTTGTGTTCACTCAGTCTAGTGTTTCAGCCTGCTCTATCTATCACCAGGGTTATTTCCCTGGATGGCTGTTTCATATTTTATTAGAAATGACAGCTCCATTATTAACAAGAAAAAAATATAGTGTGAAAGAAAAATAGAAGTACTAGCTCTAAGATCCAGGTGCTGAAGGATGTGAAACTTTTATCTGGTGACACATAGGAAATGGCTGGATCTGTAAAATATTTTCTACTTGAATGGTTTATTAAAACTGACACCAGTACAACAATTACTACCAATTATTTTGTCAGTGTCTATTCCTTTCAAAGTGAAAAATTTAGTAGCAGTAAAAAATACATAAAACCTTAAAGTGGCTGAAGACCATTTTACTAGGGGTCACTTCATTGCTCAAGGATTTGGTAAGCATGGAGGAAGAATTTTCTCTCCAGATTACTGGTTCAAACCAATACCTGATATAATCACAGAAATAAATCCCAGCAGGTATTTTATGGTAGCATGTATAGGTTTCTAACTATATGATCCACTGGTTAATAAAGCCTTTGGTGCCAGAAGTTACATTTCATGCCTGGGTCAAGCCTGTTAAGTATATTAGGGTCTCAGTTGCCTCCTGTATGGACCACCAGGGCCCAGAAGAAATTACAAAAGCTACTGGCCTGGGGCTACTTCTGTGTTCAATACACATCTTACAGATATATGAATCTGAGAGCAGTGCTGGCCCTGCAGGGAAGGAGTAAAAAAACAGCAGAGCCACTCCAACTTTGAGCCAAACATAGAATAAAAAATTGCCTTATTTTGATATAGAGGAATTTGAAGTAATACATTTTTACGATTCTCATTTCCAGGATTTAAAGCCAGAAAGACCCATAAGATCATATTGACCTTGTGTGTTTCACAGACCATTACATTTCACCCAGTTATTCCTGCACTGAGCCAAATAACTTGTATGTGATTAAAGCATTATTTTTTATCTTAACTTTGCAAACACCAGTGGAGAATCCACCACATCTCAGAGCTTCAGTTGTATGTTCCAGTAGTTAACAGCCCCCTCTCCCATAGGTATTTCATATTTAGCATCCAACCTCAACCGGTCTAGTTTCAGCTTTCAAGCAATCATTGTGTCACCATTTTCTGCTGGATTAAAATAATTTTTTACTCACAAAGAAATTATATAATGTAACTAAGGTATCTCAGGACTAAATCTGTAACGGCAGAGTGTTTTCTCCATTCCTCAAAGGGTTTTAACAGAGTTTAAAAAAGACATGTTACAATAACAATTGAATACCAGCAAACCTGAGCATATTTTCTAATCCTGTTCAGAAAAAATCATTCTTTTTGCCTCCCTACCTAAAAATAGTCACAATGGAACGATCTTGAATTATTTCCATTCTGAAAAAAAGCAGGCAAAGATTATATTACACACAGAGGAGCAAAGGAGAGGAAACAGAAACAACCAAACCAAGGAACAAAATAAAAAAGTCTGAGAATCATTTTTAAGGACAGAGCTTGAGAAGGACATTAAATTAAGGCACAATCTCATTAGCATTCAAAACTTCTGGTCGCTCTTGTGAATGTCCTCAAGACCCAAGAACAAACAGGATTTTGCAGGCACACAATCAAAGCACAGATGTTTGCCTTGACCACAAAGCAACCACCCTGAGTGACATACTAACATTTTTAAATGCCTCTGGCACCATCAAAGATATAATTTAATGAGTGCAGATTTTACATTTATAAATACTATCATCTAAAACTTTTCATGAAAGATGATAAACAGAGGAAACATTTCAAAGGAGGGAATCAGAACTTGACAAATGTATTCTTGTGAAATGAAACATCAATAAGAGCTTAGAAAGCCATGTGGCATTCTTGAAAAATAAACCTAAGTTCTAGGATACAGGGCTGTTGGGATTGATATGTCGCAGCTAAAGCCAACAATTTGAATTAAATTATTGTGGGAGCTGTGTTTTGATCATCCTCCCACCTATTTAGAGTCACAACCACCAACCCACAGACTACATGGAAAGTTAAGCAAAAAAGAGGAACCGCAGGTGTCAGGTAGAACATGACAATGCAACATCTAAACATAAACAGAGTTTCCAAGAAATAAACATATCCTCACAAAACTGAGAACAAGTTAACAGAGCCTAGCACTTGCTCAATACATCCAATATTTCAAAACTTGCCTAAACATGTATTTTCAAGAGAATATTACACTAAAATAAGTCACTTCTACCCAACAATGCAAACCTTGGAAGGGCAGCAAACCTATCCACTTTTTCAACTCACATAAGCATTCCCTTCTTCCCTTTATTTCAAAGCCTGCATTTATATCATCACAGTCCTTCGGTGAATAGTTTGATGCAATACCAAGTATTGTTACTGCTGCCATTCAGAGCCAGAAGCTCCCTACTGTATACCAACTGATAAATATTATCTAGGGCTGCAAACACCTATATTCATTTGCATCACAACAGCAGCACATTTATCTAAAGAGAAAATGATAATTTGGGATTGAAGGGCAGAATGACAGTAAAATGAGTAAACCTACTGGAATATTTTCTAGGTTTCCTTAATCCTGTACCATGACACATATATGACTTTAGATTTTAACATTTGGAACTCTGCCACTTTTCTGTTAAATGAGTCCTCTAAAGCAAATGGTGACGGCAGAAGGGTTTATTGCTGATGAATCTCCGAGTGCCGGTTCTCCCAGCGGGTGCAGCTCGGAACACTTCCGAGATATTCTTGTGCACATTAGGATTTCTCAGGCCTGAAAGTTCAATGCGAAAAGAAGTGGTATGTTCTCATGCCTCAACCCCTAACTTCGTTTGCATATGAATGAGAGTCGCCCTTTGGAAATTTGCAGCAACAGTCTAATGTATGCGGAAGAAACTGAAAGCACTGACTCCTGTAGATCAGGACTTCAATAGCATTTTTAAAAGACTTCAGCTAACAAAATCGAACCACATAGGCATTTAGTAAAAGCAGAATTAGTCCACGTTGCTGGTGTGCATAATTAGGAAATGCTACATGTGCTGTGTATGCCAGGCATCCTGGAGGAGCCTCAGCCTTTGGCAGGCCTTGCAGTCTTTCCGGAGGATACAAACCACTGAGTATTTAAAAGCATTCATTAACCTAAAGAGTCTCATTTATTGGTTGCTCAACTCAGGACAACTTATAACTAATTTCCAGAAGCACCTTAGACCTTATCTCTTGACTGATTGTGAAGAATTGCTTGTGACAGTGATTACAAAATCTCTGATGTGCTCTGAGTTCCCACAAACGTTCTATTCAGTGCCACCTTCTCTAGGAAGTCTGAGGAAGATTCCATGCTGGATATTAAGGCTTGATCTACATAACCTCTTGGAGGACAAAAATCCTTCTTAGGAATGCAACCCCTCAGGTTGTGAGCAGAAGTGTTATTTCGAACTTGCTTTCAATTTGCAAGCAGAACAACTTTCTAATTTACTTCAGGTTAGGTCAACCAATTTATCAAACAGACTAAAGTCCCTGCATCTGCTAAATCACTTTTGTGGAAACTCGTTATGGAGCACAAGCACAAAGATTTGCAGGCAGTTTTGAAGAGGCAGCAGAGAGCAGTGATGATCAGCCAAGTGCACCACTGAAGATGGTCTGAGCTACAGAAACTGGCATCAATTATGGCAAATTCAGGCGCTTTCCCAGTGTGTGCTGTGAAAACAAATATATTCAACCACTTCAGGCAGAGCCAGGGAAAGATGCACGACTGCAGCCTAATTGAAGAATAATTGTATCTGCACATCCTGCCATGATGGGTCGAATTTATTACCACTGGACATAATTGTAATACAATTTCTGCACTGTCCCACTTTTTCTGTGGATGCTCCCCTAGACAAACCTGCCAGAGGACCTTGGCAGAAGTGAATTTGAATACCATCCTGATGAGTTGGAGGAGCGGTTGATATTATTTGGAGACAAGACGATTTGCAACACTATTTGAAATATAATCTTAATAAAGAAAACAGTAATTGCATGCTTATAATTTCACTGATTACAGAATACAGCTTGCTGCTTTCCAAATTATAGTTTACTGAAATGGTATCCTGAATCTTTTAATCTGTGCTTCTTTCTAAGCATTCATTCATATGTCTTGTCCCCCCACAGCAGAGTATGAATTTTGCAAAACTGCTTTTATACAGTTCATAATTCTTGATGAAAAAAGAAAGCTATTTTCCTTTAAAGGCATATTCTCAGGGTAGATGGCGCTCTGTGGGAGGCTCAGCCAGTTGCAGTCCATCAGAGCCACATACTGTTCTAGCCTCTTTGATTTAGCCAAGTAAACCTCACAAATCTAACAAGTCGCAACCAAAAATATTTCGTGTTTGCAACAGGAGAAATTTAGTAACAGTATTGTACAATTATATGTTATAATTTAGTAACAGTATTGTATAATTATATGTTATAATTAAGCACAAAATACATTCCTGTTCTAAGGTTATTTAATGTATGCTGTTGGTACAAATATTGCTCTTCTACAAATCGATTTTCTTTATGAAGAGACAAGACAGCAGTATTAAAAAAAGCCCATCTTTGTCTTTTATTTGGAACTACAATGTCCAAATCAAAGCCAACACTCGGAGTTCTGGCAGTTACATTTTTGTTTGTTTTCAAATTGCATCCCTTCTCTTGGATGGATGAAAGCCCTTTCCCTGCCTGGAACGACTTTTATCAGGAAATACAGACTAAATATTCCATACCTCACTCATGACTTGTGGTAGCCAAATGAATTACAAAATGACATTAATACAAAGAGCTTAAAAAATATGAATGTTTTGGTAGAAATTCCCTGTCTCTTAAGGTAAAATTTATTTCTTCCTTCTTAGTTTAAATAATTACACTAATTGCAGATATTGCATTTTTCTTTCTCACAGTTACCAAATTCTACATTTTAGGTTCAGGCAGGAGTCATCCTCAGGCTCATCCCCAACCAAAACCTTCCGGAGATTAGCAGGAGAGTTTTGATAAGGTACAGCACCAAGAACTTTGTCATCATCTTCTCCTGAAGCAGCAAATGAAACTTCACCATCCCTATTCTCTAGGGCAGGATTTCCTCCTAAAATCTGGTCTACCAAAGCTCCCTGGATAATGAAGTTCAATTAAGATTTGGTTTTATTTCAACTTTAAGGATCACTCAGTCTCTAGGCTCCATTCAATCCCCAGCCTTTCCACTGAAAATCACGTTAAAATTTTTAACTTTGTCATAGTCTCCTAAATACATCCCCAAAGCACACTTATTACAACATGAAAACCAAACAAGGGTAGGATTCTTAATGAAAAAATCAAAACACCCTCACATAATGGTAAATTAATCAATCCAAAGTAATAGCAAGTACCAACATCACAATCAGCACAAACCACAGCCCTCCTACTCCCTGCCTTTCCCAGTCCTCTCTTTGCTTCATATGCAGAGGCAGAACCATTCCCACCACCCACCTGCTTACCAAAAACCTCCTCACTAACCCAGCATCTGTAGCTTATTGACACAGCTCCTCCTACAACAGCAAAGCAAGTTCTTGTTCCAAACTATCCAGGATTTTAACTTTCTCACTTATTCAGTTATTGGCTGAAGCCAGTGATTCAGGAAGAAGAAATATCAGCAGACAGAAAATAAATAGAATAATAAATGTTAAAATAAAATTTGGGAAAAAAAACCCAATAAATGAAAATGAGATCTTGGTATAGAAAATGTCAAAAAAGTTGTGTTATTAAGATTTTATTTTGCAGGATTATTTTTGGACTGAAGCACCAAAAGCATTAATCTGAATTTGTAGCAGAAGGATCAGCCAAAAATACATACTTGTTCATTTCTGTGATGCAGAGCAGTTATCTCACAACAGAAAAAATGGACTGAGTGGCTTTGCCCATCTTCTGTGATACTGAAGTAACATTGAAAATTAACTTGGATTCAACCTGCAGCTCTTTCTGTTAGTGCAGTCTCAGAATACAGGCACAGGCTGCATTTCTGGGGAGAAGTAACAGAAGCACTGCTGTCCTCTCTGCTCATGTCACGGACATGAGTTCATCCAGCTCTGTGTCTACAGATCATTCCTGTTAGTGCTGCTCAGTGTTAGAAGCACCTCCACATGAGCAAGTAGCTCTTTCATTTCTATTAGTCTATGAGACTTTTTCATTAATCAAATGTCTAAACAGAGATGTGCACAAATATTTTAATAGGCTGTTTTATAGTTCTACATTTTTGTTAAATAATAAATAGCTCATTATGTGCTAATGCACAGTGGTAATGTGTTTGTGGCTGCTGATGAATTGTATTTATGGAATTTCAAACAATATCTACTTACAAGTAAATAATGAAATTAGCATAAGAAACTTAAAACTAATATACTGAGACACTGCTCAGTGCTTTAGATGAATCCTTTAGGCCATGCAATACAATCAGAACTAGAAATACAGTGCTGCCAGATGCACTGCTCTGCCCCAAGCCCCATGGCTGGAATCCAGCCTGACAAGCACAGAGCAGGGGCACAGCTGGAAGCAGCCCCTGGACAAGCCCTTCACATGGCTTTTGCCCTGAATCAGCTAATCCTTCCCCAAAAGGCCAGAATTTCTCATTGCATTACACCAGAAGAGTTCTTAACACGGAAATGTCCCCCAAAACTAGAAATACCAAGCAGTATTGACTGGACTGACATTCCAGCTATCCAAAGTCTTCTGCTGTGAGGGCAACCCTGGATCCATTGCTAAACAGGCCTTTTGAATTTCATTTCAGAATACTGAGAGGAACAACATCCCGTGCAGCATCATCTGACACCACAGATTTTATTATTTGTCTTATTCATTTTATATTCTAGGATTTCTCTACTGTGGTATTTGTTTTTTCATTTTCCTTTAAAATTCACCTTCTTTGTAAACAGGGTTGCAGCAGGCAGGCAGCTCTGTGTTTGGAGTGCTAACCAGGAATATCTGAAGCCTGAGAAGAAATATCCAGTTCATCACAGCAGCAAAATAAGCTAAAAAATTTCTGGATCATATTCATCTCATCTTAACACTGCAATATACTCCAGTTTTTCTGCAGGTGAGGAAACTGCAGCTGCTCAATCATATGCCCTGCAGTCCTTGCTCCAGGACTGTGCTCACCATGACCTTGCAGGGCTGAAAAGCAAAGATGGATGACAATCTTAGCAGGATTCACTTCACTGCTGGCAATGAAGTACACAGGACAGAGCTACAGCCACGATGGCACACACAGAAAGGTGAAATGATGGGATTAGCTGTGTAAAAGTTCTGGAGTCCTGTCCCCTGACGTGCAGGTGTGCTGCAATGAGGCTGTGAACTGATCAAGTAGAAAAGCAGATGATAAGTGACATGAATACATAAATAGAATATGTTGAGGGATACAGCTGAGTTCACTGGTGTGAAAGGATATCCTGTTCAAACCTGAACAAACTTAATGATTGCTGTGAGCATATTATCTAAAGCACAAACAAGTGTAGAGAGATCAGTTAATCTGATGCTCTTGAGCAGGCACTGCTGTGTTTGTGCCCAGTCAGACCAGTATGAGCATGAACAGGATTCACACAAACAAGAAACCAACAGTGCCACAGGTTTGCCTGGAGTGCAAGCCTTTATTTTTACTCTGTATACAGAATTATTTATATTGTTACTTTCCTACACCCTTCCTTACATTGTCAACAAGACAATTTATTACATTACCTTCTACTTCAAGAGGACCTGACAGTGTTATTTAAACGATGCAGCATTGTTGCAGTTTAGAACTATCTATGTACTGGATTAATTGCTAACAAAAAGCTCTGTGATTCCTGCTATAATCTATTTGATGTGGTAAAATAATGAATATGTAATTCTGTAGACACTTCTGACTGTTAGAAGTCTAACTCAAGCTGAATTGACACATTCTAATGGTTTCATGCATGTGTCAGTAGAGCTTAGCCTGAAAAAAACATTATTATCTTTATTAACACTTGATAAGATTTTGTGTGCAGGACAGATCTGCTGCAGCACTGGACAATGGGCTCTGAGCTGAAACTCCTCACTAATACATTTGAAGGAGCTATTAAATAAGCCATGCTGGCAGTCTGTGCATTCATCTTCATCAATTACATTTTTTCTTTTATAGTATTTTTACTCTTAGTTTAGTCAGTATGACAACACAGAACACACATATAGATGCAACATAATTAACTGAAGACATGCTGTCGTGCAAGAAGGATGTCAGTTGACCTAGCTTTAACCCCTCATGCCTTTGAAGACTAAATTAGTTCTGTGAAATTTATTGAAGGCACAGCATTGTAATCATGCTTGACTTGGAAATTAGCCAGATATCCACCACAAATTCACAGAAGTTTAGAATAAAAGTGTGCTCCAGTTTCACATGACTGGACTGCAATACAGGGATTAGACATTTTGAAATCACTATTAAGGAGAATCACTGTCTTTTCCTTTAAGCAGATGACATTTACATTATCCTTCACACCAAAATGGTCTTGGCTAAAAAGAAATCTCATCTACACTCTCTATTTAAAATTTTTGATATATGAGTAATACATGTTACTGCTTTCTTCAAGACAAAAATTGACAAGGAAAACCCAGACTATCATCAGCTTCTACTAATGGTCCCTGACATCCCTGTGACATACTGACACCATGGATATTGCTCCAATATGCAACATTAGAAATTTTGCCAATGATTTAAAAAAACCCAGTGAGTTTAGTCACCACCATAGGAGCATGCTGCAACACTAGCTGTCAGGAAAGAATTTTTTAAAAAATTTCACCACATAAATTTCAACGTATGAAAATATCAGCAATATGGTTCTTGTCCTGGCTGTATCATTAAACTTCACTTCAAATGCACTTGCTTAGTCCACCACCGTGTGATGTGATGTTGTACCAACTGCTAAGCCAGCAAATAACCTTGTCTACTACAACAGAAGATTTTCTGAGAAATAAATGTATTTATTAGGGTCTAACACTCTTGAGATCCCTGTGGAACGATCTGCAGCAGCGGCTAGGTTACAAAACCAAAACGCTTTAGGCTACCATTATCTTTGCTAGAATTCTTCCATTTGGCTACTCTTGGAGTTGAGAGGTTCATTATATTCCCAAGAAGATGTTTATGATGAGAAGGCATTAAATTGACCAGAACTTTTCTCACACAATAAACACACAAAGACATCTTTTAGCTCAAAAGAAAGAAGATCTCTTGGATGCTTTCTAGATTGCTTTACAAAAGTGTATTAATTGTGAAGCTGAGAATAATGCTTTAGACGAATGGTAAAGTATTCCTGGAATTACCTCTAATGACATTCATAAACTAACAACTACTTTTTAAAGACAGGTGGTGACTGAACAAACAACTGAACATCTGTTTCTGCAATAAGAAATGAAATGCTCAATACACAAGCCCAAGAGGATAGTCCAAGAAATCAAATTTAACTTTATGATTTTAAATCTGGAGGATAGTTAATTATTTTAGTCAGATGTTAAAAAAATAAAATGGATGTCTGCAATAACAAAATGAAAAAAATTAAGGAAGTAAATAAAGTGCTCAGAATGTATCACTTGCAAGGACAGTAACAGATAGAGAAGCAGCAATGTCACTGTGTCTCTTGCTTTATTCTATAGAGCAGTGTCAGATACCTGTGCCTTCTCATGTTATGGGCTGAGAAATCAGCAGAAAGGGACAGACCACGGGAGCAGCAGCCAAGTGACACCCAGGAGACTGGCTCCAAGACTGGCCACCTTCCCTCAGTTTCTATTTTTACATCTTACTCTTTTCCTTTCTTCTGCCTTTCACAGGTTTATAAATTCATCATATTTAAGAGGAAGCTGGTAGCTGGAGAAGGGGGAAAGAGGGGTAAAAGCTTATTGCTCAGAAATTACCTATTCTAGCAAGAAAAATCTCATACTTCCAAAGAAAATTACTGAAGTACTGGACCTCATGCTTGACTAACAAGATCCATTCCCACGAGCAGCTCTTTATAAAGGTGTGCCATGTATCTCCCAAGCTCAATGTTTAATCCAAGCACTTTATTTGGCCTGCAGAGCCCCCATAAAGCCATTCACAAAGCTGGTGATTTTAGACCAGTGCCCACCAGTGTTTCCATGAGGTACCACTACAAAAGTTCCCATAGGTTGTGTCTGTTTTCCAACCGCTTAAACACGTAGCTCTGATTTCTTTTAAAGATGGAAAATTGTGTATTTATCTTCTCAATTCCTATTACTTGCTTTAGACCATTTACACTCTGTTTTCTGACATTAGCTACAAAGTATGGGATTATGAAAGCTACACTAGACCCTCAGAATGCATTTTGGAAACATGAGGAAAATGGTCTCCCAGGTTGTGTTCATTATCAGAAACTGCAAAACCCTGATAAAGAAAATTGGGATATAAATAATCTTTATATGCAGTTTCTGTTTTCACAGGAAGAATACATTTGTCAAGAAGCACAGTCAGAAATAGTATCCAATTTTCATATGATGGTGAAGAGATTTAAGCAAGGCCTTTTTTTTTCAAATCCAAAGAAAAAGATTTTTGTAACTTCAAGTTTTCCTGCTTTCTTCAACTGTGTCAGCTAGCTTAATGAAAGATATCATGGCTGAAAACTGTGAGACAGACAAGAGCAAAAGAAAAGGGAAGGAAAGCTCTGTAATCCTCCTAGAAGCAAACCTGAAGCATGGAGTACCTCGGGCAGTGCGTTCTCTGTGAACACGGGGCAGTCAGGACACAGCCTTGGCACAGCGGGCCTGGCTGGCTCTGCGTGCACACCTCCAGTGGGATACAGAGAGCTGAGAGATGGCATACGGCACCCAGAGCTACAAACACATTGGCCCTAAATGTTCTTAGCTTTTTCTTTTTAGGGAGTTTGGGCATTTTTTTAATTTAGGAGACGTAACTGTCTACAAAACTGTATTTTTCAAAATTTTAAGAAAGTAAGGTTTAGATTTGTTCATATCAAGTCAGTTTGTCATAAATACTTTTTACATGATCTTATGACCATCCCTCAGCCACTTCAGTGTGCATATACATTTCACTTTTGCTAGGGAAAGAAGTTTTATACTGATAAAAAAATAAAGCATAAAAATGTGTGGTAACTTGCCCAGAGCAGTAAGAAATCTTTGCAGCTAAGCCATTCAGTGCCTTAAATACAAACATCCCCTTGATCCTGAGCATAATTAAGAAGGGAAATGAAACACCACTGCTTTATTGAGGTCACATCTTCATTTTTAATTTTTAACTTACTTGTTGCAATTTACCCATATAGTACATTCAGTAATATATAACAAATAATCTTTTATGGAGTTAACAATGCTTTTTTCCCTGTTACATCCTGTTCCTTCACTACAGTAATAAGTTGACCTGTGATACCCAATAAAGAAAAACCTAGCAAGCACATGTGGTTGTATTGTGCAGATCTGCTGAAGTCACAGAGGGTCTCAGACAGGCACATTATTAACAATTAGCCACTTACTGTAAATTCTAGCTGACACATCTCATTAAATATGGGCCAAAATAGGCTTTGGTGATCGAACCTCATTTTTAATAGCTTTTCCCAGCATACTGCCAATTGTTGTCAGGAAGCTGAAAATTACTCCTGCCACTAGGATGCCCACTTTATTCTTGCTGACTGCTGAGAAATTTCAAAAGGCTAGCCTGCCTCCTCTGTGCCTGATAAAGGTAAAACCCAACCATGTGCCTATGATGGAGATAGGCTGTTAAAAACCTCTCAGCAGGCAGCATGAAGGGAAGAGAAGCAGGGGGTAAAAGGAAAAATATTTTCTTTTGTTGTTTCTTCTACATAAGAGTCCAGAGTGACTTATAACATTGACTGCCCCCTTCTACCACAATTTTGATGTGGGACTGAACAGCTGGTCTAGTGTCCAGAATCTAAATGGCAACTTATTGTTGAAATGTCTGCAATTACTTTCCACCCCCACAACCAATCAGAAAATAAAAAGAAAGTTAAGTTTTCATAACTATCAAGCTTAGCCAAAGATACTTTTGTAGATGATTTTCTTTTTCTTTTCTATTTCCTTTTTCTTTCCCCCCAAGCCAGTTTCACATACTGAGCAGGGATTCTGTCTATATTCAATTGGATGAAAAAAATTGCAGACAAATTTAACTTACTTTGAAGAGTCCTCTGTGAGTATCTTAAGATCTCATTACCCAAAGATAATTATCTTAGCTCCAGTAATCTCTTCAGTCTTAATGTTTTCCATCATTGAATAAGTATCAGAACCGAACTTGTGTCCTCTGGCTTAGTAGTGCTGGGGTAGTTTCAGTAAATATTTTATAGACAACATTTGAACAGATCAAATGGTGTGGCAGAGCCCAACAATTCAAGAAAAAGCACTTGTTAAGCTTTCTACAGAGAGAGATAAACGATGGTATCTTACTTGTCAAGATTCTGGAGTTTCTTCTTTGACCCTAATTGTTTGCATGAGAAGTACTAATGGCTGAGAATTTGCTTCACCATGAGCACATACAAAATACAGAGATCACACGTTTGTTCTGGCTGGCAAGGAGCTCACTGAAAGGCCCAAATCCAATCTCCTGCTGAAAGCAGGGTCAACTATAAGCTCAAACCAGGTTTCTCAGACTATTCCCAGCCAGGTTTTGAAAACCCCAAGGAATCCACATGACCTGGGACTATGCAATCTTCCAGGAAGCCTATCCCAAAATTTGACTACCCTGTTTTTTTCTGTCCAGTCAAAATTAATCTGTTTCAACTTCCAACCCAGGCAGATGTATGTAGTTTATCTGAAAACAGCCTGAGGAAGTAGGTAAGTATCCAGCTCATTCAGGGTGACTGAGCCACTGATTGAAACAGAAAGGGTTATAGCCATGATTTTACACAACTTACTGAGCTCTTATAGAGCTCCAATGCCCACTACCTCCCATTCTTTACAGTTCATAATTATTTCTGCATAAGTCCCCAGTCAGGCCAATAATGCACTGATCTCTGTCTTCCAAATATGCTATTCTGACTCATTTGGCAAATACATTCAGTGAGCACAGCTTTTTTAGCTCCAGTATTCTCCCATTTGTCTATTTAAGAACACATTATTGGCAAAAACTTCTGGATCTATAAAAAAATAAATCAAAACACAAAAAAAGGGGAAATGGATTAGTAAGTATGGGGAGTTTGTTTAGCTAGGTTGCTGCCACATTTAAAAAAAAAAACAATGATCTTGAAAGAGGAGTTAGTTATTTGCCAACCAGTGCACTGAATGGAAAAATTAGGAATAAAGCTTCAGAAGCCTCCCACATTTTGCTTCATAAGTATTCAGGTGTGAATGTGAAGTCACTCATCTGTGTTTTTCTGGCCCTGATTAAAAGATCAGCCAAGATCTTTTAATGATGCTTTTAATTTTAAAGACATAAATGTGACCTTCTCATGGGAAACTTTCTGTACCATCATTCTTCAGTGATCTAGTGAAACCATCTATCTAAATAGAGAAGGTTGTCATTGGGAAATCTGCAGCAGCAATTGGCTATTACAGCATTTCCAAGTTTCCTCTGGGATACGTTTCCAACAAGGGCAAGAACTCTTGTGAGAAATAGATCCCAGAGGAAATTTTTCCCACAAGGGCTCCTGTCTTTTAAGTGATGTCTTGGTCTTTCAGATCAAAGACTGTGTCTTCACTCCATTTTCTGTTTATTCTCGAAACAATCAGGAGTAGTTTCTGTCAAGTGATGCACTACTGTGGGAAAAAGGAGAATAATCACAAGAAATATATATAATCATTACAACAGTTTCCTGTCATAAAACTTGAGGAAACTGCCTTTTTGATTCTCAGCTTCAGAACCAGAAGTGGTAAAACCAGCAATGAAATTTTAAGTCACACACAAAGCATTCTAATGTTCTTCTAACACAAAATGTTATTTTTACTTGTCCAGTATTGCTTTTTCTGTATCTACCTCAAAATAGAAAAAGATTAAAATCCCTTCTATTTCTTCTTCCCCAACGTACTGCAATGAAAAATGGATCCTTCACTTTGCTGTCTCACAAGGGTCTTGCACCCTGTGTGGCTCAGCTGCCAACAGCCCCCACACATGCAGGGGCACTGCTGGGCTGCTGAGGAACAGCAAAGGGACACAAACCAGTCCGTGTTCACAGCACCTGGGAACACGAACACTGGCTTAAAAGGAGGGAAAGTGAAGCAAAATAACAGTGTAAACTCAGGTTGATTTCCTGTGTTTAGCTGGATTCTTGAAAATAAGAATGGTGATGTGGGCCAGGAATACTTTTTAATTTATTTTTTTTTTTTTCCCCAGAAAATGAAGTGTTTAGATAAACGCTGCCTAATCTTGCTGGAAAACAAGCCCAGACATTCTGCCATATGGAAAGCTTCTCGAATTCTCTAATCTGATTCACATGGGCTATTTAGGTAATTAAGTAAAGCTGTTTAAAGAAAGGTAAAGAGGGAATATCAGAAAAGGAAGCCAAGCAGCTCACAGATACAGCAGCTACATCATGCCTCTGCAATCACCAAAGGAGACGTTACAGTAATGATGGTCAGGGTAGAAGCTGGGCGGAGCTCAGGGGCTGAAGGGATCCGGCTGTCTCACCATGATGGAAATCTCTGGAACAGAGGAAAGGCAGCGTGACCTTCCCTGGAACCAGGGACATCTCTCCTCACCTGTGCTATAGAGGAGCTGAGGTAGCTCACCACCACAACCCCCCCAAACAATCTGGAAGTTGGATAAGGCAGGATGAACCCTTGTCCACAACAGCCCATTTTTGCTATTATTTTTGCCACTGTAAAAGCCACTTACTGCCTCAAAATTACTTCCTGGCCCCAGTTATGACCCAAACTATTGACACTTGCAGCCAGAAGTACTTATTCGACTGTTTGCCATCCACAGTCTGTATGAAATCTCAAAAGATAAGGAGTAACTGCTCTACTGAATTTGAAAATCAGAATCTTAAATGGCTGTATTCTTCTTGAGAGGATGATGTTTGGGACCAGTTCAAGCTGAGCAAGCCATAATGATCTTCAGGCCAAGCACTAATTAATAGAAGTCATGTACAATACTGTTCTCTTCAATAGAAAAGGTCTTTCTCAGCCTCCCAAAGCCCTGTCAGCAGAGCTCTACATGTGACATTGTTCTCTGAACAAGGAAGTGAACTAAGGCTTCTAATTTCTTGGCTAACTTCATTTAAAGAAAGAATGAGATTGGTGCCAAAAACAATCAATGGATTCCCAGTCAAACAAAGCACTTTAACACCATGATTTGAATCCAGTCACTCATGTATTTAAAGTTATGAACGTGTGCAAGTGCCTTGCTGGGTGCAAGTCTAATGGCCTGGGGTTTTTTGACTAAACTCTAGCTAAATCCAACAAATAAATGAACATACACTTGAGAATTCAAAGTTTATTTAATGATAAACTCCAAAATTCTGGTTTCCTCTTTCTTTGCAGCCACACACATCGTCTTGGAAAGTGTCCTTCTTCCATAAGGGTATTTGAAATAACAGTTTCAGTCTGGGTTCACCTCTCTAAAAATGGCTCAAAATCTCGTGATACTGGGAGATATGTCATCAAGAGTCCTAACAATAAGTCAATACCAAATTAGGGCTTGATTAAAATAATTAAACTTCCTAAAATGTAAAATTAAACAGGACAAAACAACTGTACCTCAGGAACCTGAACAAAGTGTTTTCTTTCAAATCTTGCTAAATAGATTATTAGATATTGTCAGAAAGCTGTGATGAGTTTCTTCCTACCCCTTCAACAGCTCTTTAAATATTTATCAAAAAACCTCATTTAGCTATACTGACTGAGACATTTTGGAACTTTCCTTAATATTTTTATTTATTTTAAATTATTTTTGATAATATCCTAGACTAAGTTCTGTTAAGTTATATACTTGAAAATGGATTCACACCCATCCCAGTTTCACTCCCATGATCCTCATTAGCAATGTCCATATGCATGACATATTTTCAAAAGAATTTTTTTAATGTATGTGATTTTACTTTTTCTTCACAGAAGAGAAATGAAGAACCATGTCTTCAAGTGAGTTTAAGGCAACAACTCCACTGATATACACAAGGCCTTTTGCACCTAAAATCTCCTATTAATTATCAAAGAACTATAATCAGTGATAATTATCACTGCATCCATGATGCTAAGATCTATAAACTAACACATAATCTTAAGCCCTTTGAAAATTTCAAGTTATTCCGGCACCTGGTGTCCTGTAGGCTCAGGTTTTACGCTTCTGACAATGTCACCCCTTTTTCAGTGTTGAGGCCAATGTTTAATGTCATGTCTTCAAAAAGATCACATTTTAGGGAGAAATTAATCCCTTTAGAACAAGTGACTGGTGTTGAGAATCACCCCACCACTTACCCATAAGGAAAAATTGTGAGCATCTGCCAAGAGTACACAGAAATTATTATGTATTTTAAATGGAAAACAGTGAGAATTCTCTATGTACAACTTAAGAAGTCCTGGAAAGGAATCCATCTTGCAGTGAGAAATGTTTCCAACTACAATGAAACTTGCTACCAAGGCCTCAGAAAAAATGGTTTTTATAATAAAAGTTTAATAGATATTTACAAGTTCTCCAAAATCCAAGTTCCAGCAACATTCTGGAGACGTACTGTGAGATTCAGACCTAGCAAAAACTTAATAGATCCAGATCTACAACTCCCAGTAAACACAGAGTTGTTGTGAGTCCACACACCTGTGATTTTAGGGATGACTTGTGCAATTTTCCTTCCACCTATCTTCTCTTTTTAAGTTTTTTATCACTTTTCTTACTTTACTTATTCATAGCCTAGATTTATAAAACATAAACTGTAACCCAATTATAACGCATGAACCTCTGTTTAATTCAGATACATTCTGCCTGACATCATCATCAACCACATTACTGTCAACATTCTTAAATGCTGCAGCCTAGGTCCAGTATTATTTTGACAAACGTTCAGGTAAATTTGCCATGTTTTCAATCAGCCTGGTCAGCAGACTAAGGCTGGGCAGTACCAGCTGTTGCTGCCATCCTCTCACAGGTGAGATTTCCCCTCTGGGTATCACAGGGCACAGTACTCAACAGTATCACAGAGTTTTCAAAGTATCACCACCTGCATTTTTATAGCTAAGTAGCCCATGCAAGGTTGAGAAACTATACTACATCTGGATATTTATAGAAACACGATTTGGCTATCTTTAAAACAGTCTTTGCAAATGGAGATCAAAAAGTAAAAAAAAAAAAAAATTCAATGCAGGCAAGTTGTAATTATTTAGTAGCAACTGGTTATAGTTAAGGAAATAAGACATCAGCTTTTAAGAAAAAAGTTTGAAACAAAAGGATCAGTTTCCCATGTTCACAGGGGACACAACTAAAATTCATCTCTTACTTGTGCATGGTAATTTTAATTTGCCTTTTTTTTTTTTTTTTTTTTTTTTTTTTTTTTTTTTTTTTTAATCAACTTCTTGTTGGTACAGGCACCATATAGGACTTTTTACTGCTGCTAGATAAAAGCAGGTTCAAAGTGAGATTTGACTTTGTACCTATCTTTCAAGATCTGCCGTGTATAATACACACTAAAAGCTTCACCTAGTTTGGCCTCATTATATCTTCCTTAATTGAGTCTTAATATAAAGACTGTGTTCTAGTGTGAAATTTATTAATTGGTTTTCAAGAAGAGAGGCTTGAAGCAATATAGACATCTCAATTAGGAATGCATTTCAACATAAATACAAAATTTATGCCTCCTGTGATTGCCAAAATGACTTCGAGCTAAACATAGAGAACTGACGCACCAAATCTCTAGATGTATTTTGTACCTGGGTAGGAAAGCCAAGTATTTCTATAGTAGATTGATTTACTGCTGCTGAAGACTAAAGTAGGGCTACATCTTGAGTGTATGAAAGGCTGTCACAGAGGGAAAGCTTAATTTATCTATTTGTCAGCTTCTCAGGGGAAGCCATTAATGACAACAGTATGAGGCTGCCTTTTAGCAGGATTCCTTGGACTTATTTTCCTAACTTAAAAAAAAATTATAACTTTTTCCCTCTTAAAATAACAGACCTGTCAGACACACAAAAGGACAACAGGAGCACCATCTATTCACCTCACAGCTTTCTGCTTATATTCAGAGCTCTGAGTGCCATAAAAACAGTATCTTTAAAAAGCAACAAAACAAAAAATCCAAACAGTCCAAAACCTACCAGACTCAGCCTACCAAATGTTACACTCTCACTTTGCACATAATAAGCATGGTTTGCTTACCCCTGTAGATGCCCAAACCAAGGCACACTGCAACAAAAGATCACAAATCAGTCAGTAACTACTTCCTGTAAGTAGCATGGAGCATCCTAGTAGCAACTATTCAACTCAGTTCAAACTTTTTAAAATAAAACAATTTTTGGTGCCAACCATGTATGCCTTTTAATAAAATTACAAAAAACTGTGCAGCATGGACAGAAGAAAAATCTCACCTGTAAATACAGTTTCAGGCCAGAAAAAAACCATATAAAAGTACACCTGACTCTGTGTCTCCCTGGCTCCAACTGAGTTTAAACCTATCTGCAGTTCTAACAAATAGTTAGACCTAGGAAATATGCTAAATTTATGCAGAGCACGTGTGACCTCTGCCACTAACCACCATTGGTTCTGCTTCATCAAAAATAAACTCTAGAAAACATTTCATAAGGAACAGTGTCTGAGCGAATAATTTTAATAATGATTTACACACAGTTTTTTACCTCTTAATCAGAATTTGTGGTTTGTTGGATTAGTGTAATTTTAATTAAACCTCTGGTTAGCTGCGCTAGGTTTCAGCAGAGCTCCTTCTAGTGAGAAGGGTGGAGAGCTGAGTCTCCTTCCAGGCACTCCAGTGCAAGCTCTCCTTTCAGCTTGGTACATCTGTAGCAGGGTCAAGTGTTTGACCCCACCCCTGGAGAGGGGTCACTGAGCACAGGGAAGCTGTGCTACTCTGCTGGTTTTCCACTGCTGAGCTTGCACTGCAGCACATCTCCCACCCAGTGACCCTTCCTTTGATCTCACTACAGGTTCAGGAAATGAAAAACTGGCAATGGCTCAGTGGCAGAAGCAAAAGCTAAGGTTTTCTTTGTTTGCAGAGACAGAAGAGCTGACAAGGACAGGAGACAAGAGTGCACTTTGTGGCATTTCTGCCCCTGCACAGGTGACAGGATGAAATTAAAGGAGTATACCCATATTCAAATTCCTTACCTTTCAAAGGATTCACTCTGTATCCTAAATGTTAAAAGGAGAAGAGAAAGGGTACTGTCACTTGTGAGAATGATCCTCTTTTACCAAGAAACTGTCCTGTGGTTTTGGTCACAGTTTTTGTGTTTAACTCACGGACAGAGATGACCTAAGTATTAGTCCTCAATGATTCCTGTCTACTTCTGTTGTCCCAAAAAAGGGTTCTTTCACCCTGTGCAATAAGCTGATGCACACACAGAGCTGACATATTCGATTTCATTTCACATCTGCACATCTGAGTGTTAAATCCACAAAGCTAGCACACCTCCATTACACCAGGTGCTCATTTTTACACACTTGGAGCAATACAAATTTGGTATTTCCCACGTATGTAACAACCTAAAGCTCTGGTCATTGTCTTTGCAACTTCACCTGTTTAAAGATACAATGCACACTCATTTTGCCATTCACACCTAACGAGGAAGAGGTGATGTGAGTAAGGGTAACCTGTGGGTGGGTATTCTCACAGAATCACAGAACAAACTGAGTTTGAAGGCATCTTATGTTAATGAGCACCAAGTTCAAGCAAAGTTGTTCTTGGGCTTTCTAGTTTATCATGTCCTCCTATTCTTAGTTCTTGGGTCATTGCTCTTGTTTCCTGCAGGTTTGGTTATTCCTCATTTTTCATAGGTTCTTTTATTTGTCCTGCACTATAATTCAGTCAATTTTTAATCTTCTCATGGTACTTAATTTCAACATTCCCACACTAGGCAAAAGCTCCCCTGAACAACTAAATAGTCCAAGATATTTTGATGATTTACCAAAGGAACACCCCTGCAGGAGCTCTAACTCCTTCCAAATGCAAGGTGAACATACTGAGCCTTAAGAAAAATTCAGATATTTGCATTCATGTGCCTTCTCTTTCTTAACAGACATGTAATCCCCTTCTTCCTTTTGCACATAATGGAAGAGGAAAAAAAGAGCTTTTTTTGCAAGCTAGCTAGAAAATGCAAATTAAAAGCCTCTTTGCCCAGTACAGAATGTCTGAATTCCATCTGTATCACACTGCTACATGCCAATTACTTTAATTAGGGTGAGATCCAAGATTCACAAGAGAAAGTTCATAGTGTAATTAAGAAATAGTTTTTCTCCTCAGTGCTCCTTTTTTCATCTTCTTCTTTGCTCATTTTCCTGCTTCCCTCCCACCCTTTCTCCATTCAGGGACTTTTTCATTCTGATTCTTTAGTCATTTTGGCATTAGCATTGTTGTACTTATATCTTCAGACAGGCATGAAAGCCAAAAAGCTGGTTGCCTTTAATGCTTCCAAGATAAGGTGTAAAACATGAAAAGCAAAGAAATGAAAGTGAAAGGTTTTATGCTGTTTTCAAGTGATATTTGGTGTGGTGTGGCACAATGCTTTGAAGTGTATCTTACTAGAAGCAATGTCACATCCTGCCAAGAAATGGCACCGCTCAGCACTCAGGGAGCTGGGCAATCTCACAGAGACACAAAAAACAGACTTGCCAAGGAAAGAAAGAACTGATTAGGGATGTTCTGCAGGACCTCTAATCAGCACGAGAATACTGAATGAATCAATGAAATGAGTGTTGTCTTAATAACACCAGCAAAAGACATACATGTGTCAAGGTTTGCTACAAAAACAATTTTTATTTGAAGAGCTACTCAGTCTCAATCTTCTTTGCAGCCAGCATGGATTAACACCAACAACGGGCATCTTTTAACAATTCCTAAGTCACACAATAGCCAAGGTTATTTGTTCCCCTCTCTTGACACTTCTAACCACAAAGCATCAGTCATTAAGAGCTTGACATTCATGTGTCTTGTGGCAATAGGAATGTCATCACTGATTATACAGACTAGTGTGGAAACATCTGGGTTTACAATTATAAAAAATAGTTTCTCAATAAACACCTGTTTGTTCCTGTGCTAAACCAGAATACTTTTTTTTTTTTCCCTGGAGAAAGTAGCCTAATGGAATTTTACAGAGTTGGTATTAAATAGGAAATAAGTTTATTCTTTAAACAGAAGGGGATGGATTCCTAGTCAGGATAAATTATTTAAAAACAGATTTATGCTAAATGAGAACTGGCCCCTGCCTCATTAAAAGAATGATTCAAACCTCTCTCTTGTAGCAGGTGGCAATGTCTCACTGACTTAATCTAGACCCAGATCAGGTTATAGATCTGGGTCTAAAGGTAGCAGTGTGAGTTCAGTGCACTTGAAGCATTGTATTTACAGTGTGAAAAACCCTCAGGGAAATACCCATCAGTCACCTCTGAAGGGCTCTTTTGTTTTCTTTAATTAAAACCTGTTTCGGGTTGATTTCAGGTAGACTGAATAAAATAAGGATCTTCCACACTTGGATTTATATCAACTCACTTTTGGAAGTTTACAGTCATTCCTTGGTTTGCTGGAGCATCTTTCCCACACAGGCTAAGCCAAGCCACTACAGACAATGCAGAATCATAATTGCTGCTTTTGGTTATTCCTCATTTAATAATAACTAACAGCCCTTAGCTATTCCTCTGTAAACATCTTTCATATTGACCAAGTTGTACAGGCATACAATGAATTTGCAGTTTTTCAACTTCTTTTGCATTGATATAAGTGAATGTGATATGGTGTTAGAGCAGAGCTACATTTGGATTGACAACAAAAATAATCCTGAAACACATGCACAGTTTTAAATTTCAGGAATGTGCACATTCATTATGATGAGAGTCAACATGTGATTAAATTGATCTTTTCCTGAATAAAAAAGTAATGCAGTAAGTGGAGTATATGTGCTTCTAATTGAGTAGGCAAACGCATATGAGAGAGTAAAGGCCACACTTAGGATCAACTATGACATTTTTTACATTTCCAGAAAGATCCAAAGTTTTTTCCTCTGTACTGTAGCACAGGAATTACATCATTAAATCATTACATGGAAATAAATAAAATATGCAAGATTTTATTTGAATTTTTTTCAGTTCTCTAAGTTTCCTTTAGTGTAAGTTATTCTCCTGATAGGTACTCCAGAAATATAAATATTTTAAAAAATCATGCACTGTGGAACAGAATTACTGACTTGATACTCAGTTTCAGAGTCCCACGTGGCCTATCATTAGTGGCAGACTGATTGTTTTCTACATTTCAGCAAAACACACTGGACTAATTATAATTTCACCAACACTGGAGTTGAAGAACACAGATTAATGATCAGCAATTAAAACATCAACAACATCACAAACAATAATGCTTCATACTGTTAATTTCTGTTGCCTGAAGTCACGCTATTTCTCTTTGGGCATGAAATACATAATGCAGTCATTACTTCCAACATGAATAAAATGCTATCGCATTACATGCTGAGATTCATATACTGTAGCTAATTTACAGCACCTAGACAGGAATGTGCACTTGGTGGATTGTGCATACGTAATAAGGAGCTAAATCGGTGTTAAGATCTGAAATAGCAGAAGTCAGTCAGATTGCTCTATCCAAGCATATGCAGCACCAAACCCGGATTTTAAACAACCATAAGCTCAATGTAAACAAAGTACATCAGACTGGAGTCTTTACCTTCAGAAGTTTTTCTGGCAGACCAATGCTGTCAGATTCAACTGACAGAGGTACAGCCTAGACTTTGGTGGTACGCTTTCTTAGAAAACCTAACATCACTGTAATCCTTTCTGTCTGGTGCAGCACTCAATTTAATCAAGTCTCTAGCACAAAGCTCATCTGATGTAATTTCTCATTTCTGCACCAGAAAATCAATGTCTGCAGCTGCGAGTCACTGCAGTGGGTAACTGTGGTTTGCCCTTGCCCTTTGAGCATTTGCCTGCAGAGTTTGAGGCTGTCACCCCGCAGTCAGCTTGGCTTGTGGTAGCACAGCTAGGGCAGGACTTAAAACAGCCCTTTTGTCAGCATATCTGCAAGGGCATCCCATTAGCTAAGGTACAAGTGATAGTGTGAACTCACTTGCTGTAACACTGTTTCTGTTATGCTCAATATTCTCTGTTATCTTTTTCACCTACTGAAATTTATGTCGGGAGATGCATTCAGTAAACTGAAAAATAAACAAATGTACTATCTCTGTGTTGAATGTCAGCACCTTTATGTGATCTGAAACACTAAAAACAAGCTGGGGACAGCTTTGTTTGGAAAGAATGGGAAGCTGAGGCAGACACACAGAGGGAATGAAAGCAAACACATGAATCTCAAAAGTCATTTTTAAAATGGAAATATTCCGTTCACTCAGATGCAGCCCTATTATGGAAATTGAAATGGATAATAAACCCAGCAAAGACATGCATTAATTAATGTTTGGTACATTTAAAATTTTCCCTATATGATGCAAGAGGATAAAGCAAGATGTCAGCAGTTGATGTGTTCTTTACTAATTATTTATCAAGGAACAGCCAAGTCGTCTCAAGGGTAGAGACTCCTGATGAGTATGGAAGTGCTAGACTGCCATGGAGTAAAACAGCCCGACAAGAGGAAATATCATCACCAGTTATGTCCAAAACTGAAACAGGTGCAGAAGTGTGAACAGACATACAGACAAAGAATTCACCCATCAGCTCACAGGGATGATCTGCCTGGCATAGCAAATATCAGATCACTAGGGATGTCATGGAAGTGCAAGGGAAAGTCAGGTGTTTCATTTATCTGCAAAAACTTTCAGATTAATTTCTAATTTTAGCTGTTTCTTGTTCCTTTCTTAGGAGCTGGAATTAAAGCTGTTCATGAGCTGCCACTCATGAACAAAGATTCTGCCACCCTGACTTTCTGCATCAATATCTCACAAGTGTCATTAAAACCAGCTGGTATATTTATGAACAAAAATGTTACATTGTAGAAAGCTTGGCAGAATTTTTCCCTAATACATTATCAGCCCTGGAGGCATTGTCACAGAGCTGCCAGAAAAAGGTTTGGTTTCACTTCCCAAATCCAATTCCCGGGAGCAGCAGGGATTACAGTAAGAAAGGTCTTCAGTGATTGAGAGAGACTTTCCTTATGCCACTTAATGGGATGCCCTCTGGCCAAATGAACATACTCTGTGGGTTCTGAATTCAGCCAGGTTGAAATTCACGGTATCTCTTGCTATGATACAGAGAAGTAAGGATGCTTCCACCTGACACCTAACACATGGCATATGGGCAACTATTACAAGTGATAAACAGAATGTCTGTTACCATTTCTCAAACATAAGCATGGATGGCTGAAGGCCCAATCTAAGAAAATTCCCCTTTTAGAGCCAAACAACAGGTGGAACAGAATTATTGTCATTTTCTTATGATACTTTATGGGCATTGTCAGATGCTCACACAATGGGGCTGACCTGCTCAGCTTCTCTGCTTGCAGACAAAGGAGTTGGGATATGGATTTTATATACATTTAGAAACAAAGAGCTACGATTCACAAGTAGCTCTGCCAATTGGAGGATAGCCAAAGACACAGCCGAAGAGCTATGGGCTTCAGATACCAGCTCAGGGAAACTGTTTACTCTCTGTTGTAAAGCTTTTTCATTACCTTGTTCATTAACCTTTCCTTAAGCGTCACAATACTTATTACCTTCTCTTGTGCAGTATATTCACGCAGCATTATTTTTCATCAGTCATGTTCCCAGTATGGTGGCACCCAGCTAAGATAATCAAAATGGCAAACAAAGGGAGCCATTCTGGAGCTTAGTGTTGTCATGACAGCTTCCAACAACTTTGCTTCAAATGCTTATGTGTGAAGAGTCAGCCTTATATTAACCTTATACCCACCATCAGAGAAATTTTACATGACAGTAGATGTTCTTAAATATATTGTTGTCATAACCAACACCTCCTCCCTGAACACAAGTGCAAGAGACATCCAAATCCTGCAGATCCTGGGTGTCCCAGACTGTTCTGCAGTGCAACATGTACCAAAAACACTTCTTCCTGCAGCCCTACCAATCATATCTGGTGAACACTGGTCAGAAGAGCACAGGCAAGCTCCATCCATCATGGTAGCAGTGTTTTTTCTTCTAAGTATTATCTTCTGCTATATGTAATTGGAAGAAATATCATCGTAAGAAGAAACTATTTCAGAGGAACTCTCTCAGGAGGCCTGTGTTTGAAAGGTTTAGAAGTACCTGTACAGCCTGACCTGATATCAATGGCATCAGCAAATGCTCAGTTCCAGTGCTGGATATAATGGAGTCAAACAAGGCACTGACAACAGCTCCCCAACACACACCTCCTCCACCAGGCTCTGACTTAATTTTTAATTTTTTGTCTTATGACAAAGCTAGACTCCAGCACAAAAAGCCCACAAAATGAAATCACTTTCCATTGCACTATTCATTTTGGGTATAAACTTACTGTGGCAGATATCACCAAAGGATTGCAGAAATAGAGAGGTGTTCTTACACGGCTTTCAGCAGCAAATAATTAGGTATTTGCTCTCAGAATAATACAGTGAATCTTTTGAGAAATATGTAAGCAAAAAGGAGGTTTTATACAGCAGTTTCACAGTAAATCAAACACATCTTATCAAAATGTGACCTATTCAAACTGCAAGTGATGTAGTGAAGAAAGATCATCCCTTAGCTGAGTACATGTTAAGTTCAGCAAAACTGTCACAGCCCTTTAAGGCAAACAGCCCATTACAGACCATGAACGTTGTAAACGATTACCACTGCCAAGGTAATGTGGGATAATTTCTCCAGAACTGAAAAGCTGACATATTGTCATTTGACTTTCCCCCAGAACTCTACAGACAGATCATCTCTGCAGATAACATGCTTAGCAGCAGGAAGGTTTTCTCACTTCTCAGAACAGCTAACAGAAAAGAGGGGAAAGGCAAGTCTGTACAGGCTACAGCAGCTCCAGCAGCCAGAAAAAGTACAGCACCAAAATCTCTAAAGAATTCCATAATTATACACTGTTCTATGGCACAGAGCTTGGAAAAATCAACTGGAAGGCAGGCAGAAATCAGGATGCTGATTTCTCTGTCAGGGGCAGAGAAATATTACAGCATGGACTCCCAGCAGTAGAATCCTCAATCCACAAGTTTACATGATTAAGCTGCAACCATTTAACTCACCAGGCGTTTGATCGATACCTCTGCCACACAAGAAAGGACACAAATTGCTTTGGGACATGCTAATGGACATCCTAAGGTATAACTGCCTTCCAAAAGCATCTTCCCATGTTTGTACATTAGGGGGATCTAAAGCAGGAGCAGAGCTGCAGTTGCTCGGGAGAGCATACACAGGAGATATGTTCTGCATTGTTATCTCTATCTTTCAATTATAATAGCTAAGCATGAGGCAAAAAAGGGTTTTCCAAACATATGTGACTGTTTAAAAGCTGATACAAAAGGCAAGATTCTTCAACAAAAAGGGCAGCAGATTATCCACTGTGCCTATCAGAAGAGATCTTTTGGTACTTGTGACAGTGCAGAGTGTCAATGACATCTTTAGGATAATTACTGGTTTATCCTAAGGTCCTAAATGCATAATCATTTTATAACAGATACAAATAGATTATAAAAACCAAAGACATATCCCCTAGGAAACAAATAAAACATGAGAACCTAATGGAAAACAAATATTCCTTTAGACCTTCAGATCACAGTTGTGATACAAAATACTGCAAGAAATCAACTAATCTGACACTTTCTACTCTCAGTGTCTTTCTCACATATTATCACACCTTATTGAGCTCTCACTGATTTGATATCACAGCAGCCCTGATGAAAAATGGTTAAAGAGAACCTAGAGACTTCACTGTGTTCAAGATGCTGAAAACAGATGCTTTGTCCCTCTGGAGTTTTAAAATAAATAGATGTTTAAAAGAACAATCACCACAACCTTGGTTTAAATCACCTACTGAGTACAGGGTCACAGGCCACTGCTTTTCAACCTGAAATGCAGAGAACTGTACTATGAGTATAGATAACAGTTCTAGAAAAGCAGGAAAATTTTTTTTAGAATTTTTATTATCAGCATTATATCTTTTAATAATCAACTAGCCAACCAATAAAAAATGAAATCATATTTAGCTGCTGAAATCTTGAGCTCATATCATAAAGATTCATTGGTCTAGATGTAAAATTAAGCCTCATTCAGACTTTAACCAATTTGGAAAAAAAACAAAAAAACCAAATCACTGGACAGTGATTTGACTGAAGTGTGGCCCAGCCAAAATGAAAAGAAGAGAATGTCAAAACAATGCTGATTTGATTCCTAATTTTTCTAAATAGAAATTTTATTTTTAAACATATTATTTGTTCGAAAGAAAACTTTTCATATTTGTATTTCTTTATAGATTTGACCTTCACAAAAAAGTTGAATTCCTTTTTATTTAAATTAAAAAATCCTCCCCAAAACCCTGCATAATGTTTATCTCAGTCATGTGTTTCACATCTGCTTTTCAGTATTGCCAAATAACTAAAATTTCACACTGTTCATTTCCTTCCTATTGATTTTATTTAAATGCCATATTGCTCCTAAAATACTGATAGCCACAAAAATGCTAAAGGTTTCTGCATGAAGGTGCAATTCCGTTAAGCCTCACTTTGAACTTACTAGGATATCCTCTGGCTGAATTTTACACAGATCAATTTGGCTTTGAGATTCAGATTCAACACTTATGAAAATGACTTTGTTTAAAAATAAACTATTCAAAGATTTTTCTGCCCAAAGGAGCCCCTTTAACCTTCAAGCTGTACTTACTGTAGGAGCTCATGTCAGCCTTGGGTAGTCCCAGCTCTCTCTGCTCACAGCAGTATTGTTTATGTTCATTGAGGTTCGTTCTCCATATCTTGGAATTTTTCCCCAACTGAACTCTGCCTCTGGAGGGTACTGATTCATCCATTTCCTGATAACCCACATGTTCTTTTTGGATTTCTAAGAGAGACGGCAAATACTGCAAAAGGAAAAAAGTAAAATAAAGGATTTGAAATTTTAAATACGTTTGAACTTTTAGAAATTTACTTCTTCTTTTGTATTTTCCTTAAATGAGTATTCATTTCATTGAGTTTCATCAGCATGAAAGAACATAGAAAGGGAATTCTTAATCTCCTTCTTTCAGCTATTCATACCAGCCACTAGACAGGTTAGACATCTATGGATAATGAGGAGAAAGATAAGTTTATTAGTAAGAACTGAATAAAAAGTATGCATCCTCATGCTTCAAAGCATTACAAAAACAAAACTAGAACTGATATCCCTTTGTTCTATAAATAGCATTTGATGGAGATTAAAGAGAAACTTTTCTTTCCCATATTAGTTCCATAATTGTCTGATGGTATTATCTGAAGCAATTTTGTCAGAGACACAATAGACACATACAGATTTTGCCAAAGAGAAAACTAATTTGCATCACTTATTCCATGGTAACTGTACATGTTTTCAGCTCATAAACAGGTGAGGGTGCTTATCTCTCAGTAAAATAAATGCAATTTACCTTGTTTGGTGTATGAGGGTATGAACATGCCCAGGAATGTTTCCCATGTCACAAACAAACTGACATTTTTCTCAGAGGGCCTTGCCCAGAGCCCATACCCCAGGATAAAAGGGCTCCCTGTCCTGCACAAACCAGCAGCTCAGACTTCTGTGGCAATTTGTAAACTCCTACTTCAGAGCAGTGAGGGAGTGCCTGTCCTCTGCTCAAAGCACACAAACTCTTACAGAAAAAACCTTTATCAGAGGAAGCTGCAGGTCTTGGAATGTATTACTCTAAGAAAAAGTTGCCATTCATCAAGCAATTTATTCACTGTCATTTATCAGCAGTAACCCTTAATAGATGTCTGCAAACCTGCAAATGGCTCCATTTCAGCACGCTTTTCAGGCCATTGTTTAGAATATCATGGCATTTAAGCTAAATGTTACGAGGTGGCATCTCGGGATGTTATTTGATATTTCATATGGATGGATTAACTCCCTTCCCCCCGCCCATCAGCTGGCAGTTCCAATCCAAAGAATCAGTCTGGAAGTTCAGATTTACGAGTCCAGAATGAAAAACTCAGTATGCAGAAGCAGTTCCCAATAGAGGCAGGGGGGATGCTACAAACTTTACATCCTTTTTCCACTGCCAGCTATGGCAAGTTTTCAATTTACATGACATTTTATCTTTCAGGCATGTACTTGATTCTAATGTAAATGATATAGGAAAAAAATATTGATAGACCATAAATATCTCCAAAAAATAGTTGTTGTGAATAATGAACTTTTGCCCAGATATTTCCATTTAGCGCCTTTGAAACAGTGAATGCTGCAATAAATGTTTTAGTACACGCAATTGCAAATAAATGATAGAAATATTTTGTGTCTTTTCTTAAGGGGTAATTCACATAGCCATCCCAGACAAGTGTTACTACTCAGAAAAAAACACCCACAGCATAAGCAAGACAGCACTGGGTGAGGGAGTTCCTGACTCATACCACACTTTCCCAGGAGATCTGGAAATTGTCATCACAGCCACTTGCCACTAAAGTACAAACAATTTAATAATGAAAGCTGAAGTATTTACACTGCAAGTGTCATCATGACATTAAATTATATGATGGACTGCCACAAAATGATAAACTTTGAATTATGAAAAAGTTCATGGTGCATAAAATCTCCATCCTCTGTTAACATCTTTTATGTGTTTCAACATCTTCCACATACAGTAAATGTCACCAAATACCTTCATCCATTTAGAAAACAACACTATAAAGTTGAAAAAAATTATAATAGACAAAGCTACATTTTCAGTCTCTATCTTCCAGTTATAATGGCGTTAGGGTAAATTTTGATAATATTAAAACTGAGTATGCAGACAGGACAAAGCAGATCCTCTCATGAGGTAACAACTAATAAAGCAGGGGGAAAAGCTTTTAGTGATAATTACGGAGTACAGCTTCATTTAGGTACATTTAGGTACATAGGGAGTACAGAATAGACAAAGTTTGTCCATTGTCCTCAATATATAAACCAATCAAAAGGCTCAGCAATACGGGTCCTGTGGGGAGGTCAGCCAGGCTCCACATCCTCTCATTCCATGTCTCAGTTAAACCTTGTGTCAATCACTGCAGGTGATCTGCTCCCCACTAGGCGGCTCTGCACAATCTGCAGACCAGAAGCATCACCAAACTCAATCACTGCCAGTGCCTCAGCACAAGGCAGGGTCTGGGCACAGATGCCCATACACTCCACTGCCAAACCTTCAATCTGTGCTCTTTACATGAAGGAGTTTTCAGTCCTTCTTGTGCCTCCAAATTCTTTGTGCTTACTCTGGAGTTCTTGCTATTCCAAGTCCAGGGAAAGACAAATATGGTTATATAGGATAAAAGTCAAAACTTTATAACTGGGAATTAGAAACTTATTGTATTCAATATCTTTCCACAAAAGTGTTTCAGATACTTCACACAGGTAGTGGAGCACTGACTGTTTTGCACAGCCACGTGTGGAACAGCACATGCCACACCAGCTTGCTGTACTCAGCTGTGTTCATTACAGTGGAAACAAACAT
This sequence comes from Prinia subflava, assembly GCF_021018805.1. Lineage (NCBI taxonomy): Eukaryota > Metazoa > Chordata > Aves > Passeriformes > Cisticolidae > Prinia > Prinia subflava. Next base: position 11,306,728 of record NC_086261.1, read on the forward strand.
GCTAAATTAAACACGTATACATACATATTTTCAATGCAACTGTATCTAGGAGTGATGTGAGTGTTCCCAGCATGAAAACAGCAATTCTGAACAAAGGTGCTATAAACAAACCTAAAATTCAGATTAAAAAATCTTCTCCAATATAACCTTTAACATTTGTTAAAATAACTGATAAATAATGGCAGTCATTTGGCTTTTAATGAAATCTAGACAACAGGAAAAATTCTATCTTGAAAGAGACTGGGAAAAATGCAGTTCTTGGTTGTATATCACAGCGTTCCACATCAATTTTGCTGGCTTGCAGATGTAAACAGTTTTGAACAAAGCTTGGCAATCTAATAATCAAGTTGAGCTCCTCCCACATAATAATAATTTTTACTTGAAAAGACTCTGATAACAGTTTCCTCTGCTGGGTTTCAAATGGAACTGTGAGAGTCAGACTTGACTGTCAATTGTTTTCATGTCACTGCTTGCTTACTGAAAAATGAAGAGAATAATAAGCTTTAAGGAACAGGTACTAAAAGTAGAAGAATTAAGAAATAAACACCAGCAGAGAAAAACAGAAAAAACTTTCCCTGACAGAATGCAATTCAATTAAGGTTGACGCGGTGCCCCTAGTAAAGACCCTGTTCTCAGTCACTTGCACCACTGAGAAAGCTGTAATCATCTGGGTGATGTGTCTCCCTTAGCTGGAATTTCCTGGAAAATTTCAGTCAAAATACCGCAGCCATTCCTGAGAAAAGGGCAATGGGCAATAGCATTTGCTTAGAATGTTAAAAGAGTCTGAAGACCTTTCTTTAAAATGTCCCATGCTTTAGAATAAGGACTTGCGAGCTGGCAGAGATCTTGTGCCTTTTGCTCTCTCAATGAAAAGCCACCCAAAAATGTCCAACTTCAAGCCCTGTGGTCTGTGCACAGCCAGTACTTCGTGGACTTGTATTTCCCAACCTTTCTGTCTGTACTGGATATGCTCCAGGGGCCTGAGAAGGTCTTTCTCTGCAATTACAGCTCAGTGCCAAATCTGAATTGAACAACCTGAACAAAACATTGAACATTGGACAAAAATTCCAGCACAAAATTAGCCACAGAACTCTCATCTACCAATTGCCAGAACACAAATATCTCTATGTCCAGGAATGGCTCACATGTCAAATGTTCTCAGCTTAATCAACAGGATTTCCTTTAGGATTATTAGAATAAAATATTCTAATAAGGAAATGTTCTTCAAACTATTTAAAAAAAAAGGCACAAAGCTTTCTCAAATATTTTTCATTCCATCCATTGCTTCTGGCAGTCATCAGAAGAGCTGACAGCTGCATTTCAATTTTCAGATTTCAATATTGCCTTTGATAGATGTTATTCCTTGTATATATCTGGATTATTTCTGAGCCTTATTCTTCACAAAGTCCCTGCACAGTTGGATTTAGTTTTCACTGTCAGTGGCCTGAACAAGATGATCACTTAATGTGAAAAGACCCATGAGGCAGCAGGAGAGAAGGACATGTAACAGTGTCAGATTCTGCAAGATTGTTCTGTATTACTTAAGTTCATGTGACTGAATCACAGTCTGGAAAACTTAATTTTGGAACTCAGTACTAAGTTTTGGAAGACAGTTCGTAATTGAAAAGTTCATTTCTAATGAAAGTATGAGGTGATGAAAGGTTGGACTAGCAGACTAGATCATTTGAGTCTTTATTAATAATATGAGTTCATTTTAATTCAGTGAAGCACATAATTGGCATCAAGCTTTTCAAGATCAGCACTCTTTCCTGTGACTTGAATCTCTAATAGTTTAAGACATTTTTAATGTTATGGTAGATGTTTTTATTATTTGCATTTTTAAATTAGGTTACTGTTAGATAGTTCAGACTAATTATAAGCTTGTTGATTTTATTGAGCCCAGTGATATCCAGTGGCTAGTGAGAAATCTTTATAAGCCTAAACCCGAATTCCCTGCAATGACTCTGCAGTCATCTTGCACCGTGGGGCAGAGATGAACAGGTCCCCCTGAGATTACTCCACCTTGAACAACCAGAAGAGGGCAATGGGGTCAATTACTGTTTCAGTTTACCCCACAGCTGCTGCATGTAAATCAGTTTACCAGAAGCTCTTGAAGTGCTTTAACAACGTTTACTTCGATGCCATTATCTTTGTAATTCCAGGCATTCTCAACGTAGGACAATGAAATCCAGAAATAAAAATACACAGAATGCAATGGGAATGGCCATTTAGACTGAAATCACCACTCTGAAAAGTACAGAAACTTTCTGACATTTGCCCTGCTGATATCATGCATTTTATTGAAGCACTTGTCTACAGGATAGTTATGCTTTAAAAAATCCTTATGTAATAAAATCACTCAGTCACATCAGAAAGCCCCACTCTATTGGATATGAATTTTAATCAACAAGGTCCTCCGTACTTTTGCATTCCTAATGTTAGCAAGGTCAGGATTCTCTGAATAACTCAGAGTTTTTTGAAAATCCATAGACTAATTTTTAGTTCAACTTTCCAAAATAACCTTTGATTTACATGTCTAAATTATATAATATTAGTCTTTGAGGTATGACAAACTTAGGCCCAAAATGATTGACAATTAATAATCTTCAACTACGTGATTGCCAATGAAATTATTGTTTGCCTTTCTTTTGTTTGTTTTTTGTTGTTGGGGGTTTTTTTTGGTGGTTTTTATTGTTGTTGTTGTTGTTGTTTACATAAACTGGTTATTTAAGTTATTGGAAATAGAGACTCTGCAGGTCTCATTAAAAAAATAGCTTAGAATGCAGATAAAGATTAAAGCAATCTTAAAGGACCAGTGGGTGTGTTCAAATCTACCATTATGCATCTCTGCACAGGTTTACAGCCCTCATTACCCAAATCTTCTCCTTTAAACCGAAATAACATGTTGGAAAGTCTAATTAAATACTCTGTGGTCTTTTTAGGTTTACAGAGGCATAAATGAGAACTAGCTACCCATCTAGTCATAGAAAACCATAGGTCTGATTTTTCAGAAATACTCATCTTACCATGGTTGAACAATAAGGTGAGATTGTTCTTATTTTAGGTTGATATAGTTTAGATATAGGTTTATCAATCTATATCTAGGTTGATAAAGCTGTTAAAGGTGGCAAGAAGAAACAGACGTGGCGTGGCTGACACAAGCACTAAGCTCTGGCTTCCAGTTGTGCCAGGGCTGAACAGCAATTCACAGGGCTTTACAGCATTTTCCTGACTCCAAATACAGATTTACATCTCAAACATAGCAACAGAAGCTGAAGCCCACAGAACTTGTGGAGTCATAAGGTCTTTAAAATCCAGACTCTCCTTTCTGGAGCAGCATCTCACCAGAGCAGGATCTGAGGTGGATCCCTTCTCATACATACTCTCTCTTTTGAAATGGAGTGTGAAAAAGTGTCAAGTAGATAAACTAACAGAACTTTCTTGAAATGAACATTCAGACTGAATTATTTTCCTTGCCTACATAATTTTTTAAATAATTCAGGAATACAAAATATCATAGATTAAGCTGGTATTCTTCAAAAGTAAGAAGACAGGAGGTACCAAAAGGACAGACAGTATCTTAGCACAGAACTCCAGAGGAGTATTTAGCCAGTCTCTCAGGTCCTCAAGGAATGAAGCCATAACCCATCACATTGGCTGTTTTCTCACCCATTCAAAGCACTGCATAAGAAATTGATTGCAAAACTTCAGCCCCATATTTTAACAACATTTAAACAAGAAAGATACATTTCTTTTATCTACTCAAATGAGTCAACTCTGAAAGAACCTGCAGACAAAATACCAAGTGAATACACTGCAAGTGAAGTTAGTCCTGCCTAGGCATAGGAATACACTAAGGTCAAACAGATCAGTGTAGCTGAACACCATGCAAAAATAACCTGTACTATGTATTTCCTTAAAAAAAAAAAAAAGCTATATTATGTCAAATAAGAGACAGAGAAGTACAGTATATAGAAATATAATAACAACTGGAAAGAAAGCTAATAATTTCTTTAAAGAGGAAGGAATGGTTTAAGAAGTATGGTGAGGAAATTTGTTCAGATTTTAAATACCTCACCAAGACAAGGTGTCTACCCTTGGTAAGTTATCTGGCCTGTTCACCATCACTAGCCTCATTATTAATTCTCTTATATTTGTGTCATTTAAATACTGAAAGCTATAATCAAGGTTATACTTCAATACTAAATAAGCAATTAGCAGTCAGACACTAATATCAAGCTGACATTTCATAGGGATTTTCAGATCCTCTGGGCCCAAAGTTCAGCCTGTATATCCATTAACTCTGTGCATTATTTTTTAAATAGCACAGTCCTTCCTGCCTAGTTTGTTGATGTAAAACCACAATTTTAAAATACTAAATATAACATCTGCAGAGGATTGTCCCCATCTCCTGACAGGAACTCCACATCAGGTTCACTACAACACTTTTCAAAGGACCCTTCTAGTAAAACCAAATTAGGCAGTGTCTTGATGGTGCTAACCAAATATGCATCCCACCACGCCTGTATGAATGGTAGCAATGTACAATTACTCCTTTTGTGTGTTAATTCAAACCTCAAAGTATCCAAAAACGTTTTTGTGAGAGCAAATGAGAGAGAGTGAAACAGGACAGAAATCTCTCTCAGAAACTTTTCTCTCAGGAGACACTACCACCTTCCACACGGTGATAGGGACATTCCAGCAACATGAAAGAACAGGTTTTTCTTTTGTTAACATGTGATTCTTCACTGAGTTCATTCAATAAATCTGTGTCCTCAATTCTTGACGCCCGCACATTCTGCTTTCTCCCTTTTCCTCTGAATTGCCTTCACTCCTTCAGCACAGATTGAATGACTGATTAATTGTAACAATTTTAGCACTGCCTTTGTTGCTCACATTAGAGATGTCATTCATTTGAGTGGGAAAGCAGAGATAAGCGGTGCTTAGTTCGCCTTCCTGTCCTTGTATAGGGCCTAAAAAGGAGGAAGCTCAAAGTGTCTTCAGGGTAATTCTGCTGGTGTTTGTTACTGTGGGTAACTGAGTGCCTTGAGGTGGAAACATCTTGTTACCACAGCATGACCACTGACAGAAACATTCAAAATGCATGTCTTGCAGATAACAAGCAGAGAATCTCCAGAAAGAACAGTTGGCAATTTTATGATAACTGGGAAATTGAACATGTTTATGCTCCGATGGCAAAATATCTTCCTGCCTATAAATAAGGCCCAGCCTTGTGGTGCTACTGTGCAGAAATGAAGGGGAGGAAGAAAAGGCTTTGCAACACTTCTGTTATCATCCTGTGTCCTGCCCCTTGTCCCTGGCTCTGCTACATTAGCCTGTGGTTAAGAATGAACAATTATAAAGACAAGATGTTTTCATGAGCAGCTTTTATTTTGAATTTTGTATGACTTCAGTGAGGGTAGATTTGTTTTAATTATATCTTGCATTTTAGTAACACACATTCTCATCAGGCACTTTTGTCACCTGTGAGCAGAATGTACGATCTCCACATGTCTGCTCTGTAGTCAGACTGAACAGGGATTAATACAACAGAAAACCCTTACATAGAGCAGGAACACCAAAGATTTTTTAAGCCTACCATGACTCAACCACAGAAAGAAGCTGGCTGATTTTATTCACCAGTACCACCCAGTTCTGTCCAGATCCAGGACCAAAAGCTAAGACATTCAGATTTACAGTCTTGTCAGCTGACACTGTGAGGTACTGACAGATGCCCCAGAAGATTCTCAATGTCAGGGCCCTTGAAACTTCTTCACCCTCTGCATTATCACTCTGCTTGCCAGTCAGGAATTCAGAAATTATGCTTTGCTTCCTTTGCAACTGATTTACATCTCAGGGCTGTCATTTCAACACAAAAATGAACAATCAAGGAAAAAAAAAGAATAGCTGCAAGAACATGAATAAAGGATACACTATTATTACAATAGCTGTTTTTAGATACACAAAAATTCTTGTAAGGCTTTGATGAAACCACCTCTAAAAACAGCTTTCTGACCCTATGCTGATTGTAGGAAGGAAGATTGAAAATCACCAGGAAACAATCCTGCAGTGTGAAATTCAGTGTGTAATGAGGGGTGCAGGTTCCCTCACCCTGGGCATGCTTTGGTCAAGCTCATCAGGCAGCGCTGCCACGGCTGAAGGACCATTGTGATTTTGGCAGTAAGGAACAATTCTGTTCACAGAAGCAACCCCAAAGCAAAACATGCTTTGAAAACATAGAACACTGAATCACACTGCCATTTATTTAATGACTTCTACATCTTATGAGGATGGAGTAGACATCCCTTGCGTTCTTTTCTATCTGCAGTTCTTTGCTATCTTGAAAGACCTGCTGCATTTCTTCCACTCTTCTCCATCAAACCCTTCCCAGGCACACACTGGAGCAGCACACCAAGCCCAGCACATCAGACATGGGGACCCCATTTTTTCTATTTAACTTCCCCAGTGCTGCTCAAGACCAGAACAAGTGCTGGGTTTGGAAATTGCCAGGGAGGATTCCTCAATGTCTTTAGAAAAAAATGAGTTTATTTGAGCCTGCATATAAATATTTGAAGAGTGGAATTATATCAGGAAAAGACACACAGGTAGATCCTAGCATCAGAAGGGCAAGAGTGTAAACATTTTTAATGCAGCAGATGAGATGTTAGATCACAAACCTAACGTTCAGTTACTCAAATTCTCATTGAAGTCATTGAGAACTGACTTCCCAGCCTGAACATTTATGTCAGTCAAGGATGATGTTCATTTCCAACTGCACTGCCTTTGTAAAATTTAGGGCCTGATTCATTAATATTCAAGGCACTTTGCAAAGGTCATTTTTCTGTGAGCTTTTGTGGCAGAGATAGACTGATACATCCCAGTGGGTTTGTGATTCACAGTTGTAAGGTGGATTTGTTTTGGCATTAACATAGTCAATGATTAAATGAATTTCATTTATTAAATAAATTCTCTATCAAGTGCTACATTGTGGTGGCTAGAAGCTGCAAAAATGTCAGAAAACAATCAAAATCTATGTCAAATATTAAGAAAGCTACACAGAATGCACATTCCTTCTCTCTCTGACATGAGGGATTCTATTCTTTTTCTATCCTTTCTGTCTTCTCCTTCATTCAAGTTCCAATTTATTTCATACTGCCACAATATCTAAAGCCATGCAATACCAAACACACTGATTTATTATAATCAGTTGTTCACAAGACACAACCTAAAGAAGAAGCATTTTCTTTCCCTAGAATGCCTTTAATGTCAGATTGTGTCATGCATTCAGGGGTTAAGGAAGGCATTTAAAAGACTTTATGATTTCAGAGCAATGTTAGTAGGCAGCAAAGTCTGTTAACAGTGTTAATGAATTCCCATCTCAGCAAGAAAGGAGCTAACTACTCTTTCATTTCAGATTATGATTATCTCGGGCTTCAGGCAACCACTTTGGTCATGGAAACCAATACCTATTTGCAAAAGCATTTAGAATAAGATTGCATTTAACTGTGTATCTCTTTGTTTCTTGATCAATTTAAATTTAGGAAAGAAAAAGAGATGGGGCAGATTCTGTGGATTTAAATTGGTTTTATCATTTAATTTCAATAAAATAAAAAATTAAAAGCTATAGGCCATCACAAAAGGTAATAACAATTGTCATATCATGAATACAAATTTACTAAAGGACAGTCCAATACTGATTCAGTAACCTCCATTCTTCAGTCTTTTCCAAAAATCAGAATAATGTCTCCTGTTCCCCTACTAGGGCCAGACACAAAGTTTTCTATTTAACTGCACTGACTGGAGGTCCCCAGCAGCTGACCAGGTTATTATGAGATCAAATGTGGCAGCTCAAGCTGTGGGACGTGAGCAAGCACAAGGTCACTCCCAGTTCAAGGTCCCCAGGCCTCCCAGCTGTCTCACCAACATGAAGCGCTGTCCACAACTTCAAACAGGAAGGTTTGATTCAGTCAGTGGATCATCAGGTGGCCACACATGAATTTAAAATGCTAGATTTTAGATTCTTACACGGTTACCAATCTGAAGGAAATTGGAGATTTATACAATTTAAAATACATGATACAATAAAACCGACAGTTTGAGACTTACAGATCACCATTGAGGTGATTTAAGCATAGCTTTTGCATTCTGTAAACAGTTTGTGGCTTTTTCTCACCCAGGGCATCCTTCAAATTAAATAGAAATCTAGTTAAAAGTCAGTGGAGTTTAGTAATTCATTTCATCCTAAAGTAAACATTTGAGAGTAGCTCAGATGGAACATTCCTTCAGTGTATCTATAAACACAGAAACTGATCAGATTTGAAGAATTTATCTGGAATGTGAAGATTTGTGTTAAAGATTTTTGAACAAGGCAGAAATAATATGGTTTGGTTCCAGAGCCTGTAAATGATCACCCTAACTGAAAACTACAGGGTACTCTGACCAGGGACCTACCATTTCCCTCTGCTTCTCACCAACACTTGCATAGTGCCTTTAAGACACTCTTCTGAAAAACAACTTAGATTCTTATTATAAACCTTACTTTAAAACAAACAACACTTTTACAGTGATTTTTGAAACATAAAAAATTAATCATCTAAATATCAAGGCAGAGATCTATTGTTGCACGATTTTATTGTGCCACAGGAAGGGAACTCTGATTTTAGCAGTCCCAGTGTTCTTATCAGTTGAAAAATGGACATGTAAAGTTAAATTCTCATAGCATTCATTTTACTGAACCAAAGCTGTCTTAACAACTCCCCCCTGTATTTACTGAAATACAAATGGATCATCACCATATGCATTTATTTTCACTTTTCTAGTCCTTGGCTCCAAAAAACATTAGAGAATGACCCCAGAAATATCAAAGCAAACAAAAACAACAAAAAACTCACACCAAACAAAACCAATGCAAAAACCCCTTACCTGACAGCTTTGCAACTTTTTTTTTGGTCTCAAATTCATGCTCAAAGTGCTAAGATTAAGAAGTATTGATATAATAACATTTGAACTTACTTTTCATTTAAAAATGAAACCTTATTTAAGGCATCTCTAGCTTCAAATACAAAAATGACTGTCCTCTTTTTACATACCCCCCCACAACGTACAGTGTAAAGACGAGAATCAAGTATTGAATTGGGAGAAATGTCCAAAGAGATCTAAAAAGAACTAGCAAATGGGAGTGAAGAAGCAGATATTCAAAATTACATTAATGGAATTCCACTCCCAAGAAAAAAATTACATTTTTCCTACACTTCATAACAGTCTTCCATCACCAAAATCCTGGATTTACAGATGAGATTTTGCCATTTATCAGTATGAAATGTTATGCAATCTAAGCACGTAAGCACTTCTTGGTAAATATCAGTCTTATTTTATGAGTTGCCTAGAAAATGCTTGGATATGTCATAAATAAATAACATTTTTATTAATAAATTATTATGGCAATAAATAAGTAATGTTTCAAATTACTCACTAGCAAAGCACAGATATTGAGCAATTCGCTTATTTTAAATTCAGATTTCCTAATTCACTCCTTATTCCATGCTGCCACAATAGTATTTTATAGTTCTTATCTGTAATTTTCCAAACTCTAAAGATTATATTAACTTTAACTGTCTCTCAGATTGACTGGATTATGAATTTACGGAATGAAAATAATTATGCAATGATCAAAAAGAAAAGAACAAAAAAAAGATCCCAAACTACACACAAAGATAAATCCAATGAAACTGAATTTGAAATTCTAAATAATATGTACTAAAAGTTGGTGGCTGTTTACATCTTAGATACTATCCCGAGTACTAGAAATGAAACATTTTTAATTAGAAATAGGGGCATATCATAAGAATTAATAAAATGGAAAAAATATTAAGAAAGTTTTGAATTATTAAGATGAACACAGTTTTTTCCATGCAGGTATTTGCTACATATTCCTTGTGTGGCATTATTTTGACAGACTCATATTTACAGTTCCCTTTTAATACTCTAGAAAGGAATAAAACTCTGCAGAGCAGAGCAGAAGCATTCCTGCTGCAGCCAGCACTAAAAACCAATCCACACTTCAATGGGTAATCCTCCTCTGGCTAAATACTGAGATAGCAACTCATTGTAATGTAACACCAATATTCTTGGACTGCACTGGCTGCTTTCATTTGGGAGACAGCATTTTCCTGGAATGAACCTGTCTGGAGGTGGAAAAACTGACCTAACCAAATACATAATGAAATAAGGAAGAGCAAGGATGACTCTGAATATCATCTAAATTGTGAAATCATTCTCTAGAAGGATTTGGGCCAAACCCAAAGTGGATTGATTGAGGATTTTGTGCAGCCACCTAAATCTGTATGGTGGCCCAGAAGGGCTGAACTAGAAAAAGGCACATTATCCTCTCTTTCATCCTCAGCTTCACACAAAGCTGCTATTGAGAAACACTGAGTCTTCCTGGCACAGGGAGAATGGTAGGGAGTTTTGGAGCTATGAACAATTTATCCTGAAATGTTTTAGGAGGGGGAAAAAAAAGCATTTTATAAAAGCAGTATATGCCATTAACAATCATCAAAGCTACTGTAGCCATAAATAATCTCCTCTGTAAAGGGAAATAATGCCTTAGGAGGCAAAACTTGCATATCTGCAAAAATAAATGCTTAAGGGGAAAGCCTGTCCAGTTGAAGTGATCTGCTGGGCTGTGGGGATGAAGTGACCCAGGGGACAACCTCACAGAGTGTTTATGGTGCAAATATGCAGTAGAATCTGCATATAGAACAATATGCAAATCACAGGCACTGTTTTCACAATCTCAGAATGCTCAGAGCTTCATCCTTAATAATTTCAATGAAAACCAGTGTCACAACCCAACAACAACCCAGGGATATCTCTGAGGACAGAGAAAAGGATGAAAGCCAAGCTCAAATGTTCATCACTGTTGGCTGAGCAGCTAAAAGCTGCTGTCCCCTGTCAAGTGCCAGGCTGGCTCACGCTGGAGCAGGGCAAGGAAATGGGCACAGAGAGGATGAACAGGACTATGCAGCTGCATTATCAGATATTAAGCACAGAACATACCAAGAGAAATATTTCTTCACACAACATACAACTGAACTGTGAAAAATTGCATCTGTGCCACAGGTGTTGCAAGGGCTAAACTATAAATGTCTTGAGAAAGGTTTAGACAAACTCCTGAAGGATAGGTCTATCACTGGATATTTGATATGACAGTTCGGATATAACTTTTGACTTAGAAGTCCTTAAACTATTGATTGCCATAAGCTGTAAGAATATAAAATGACCCTTTTCTCAAAAGGGTCTTCCAATACTTTTCTGTGAGAATTTGCTGCTGGATTAGGTAGAATTTTGTTGTGACCTAGTGATATTTTTCTAATCTTACCCATCTTCTGTGAGTATATGTGGAATATCATTGAGAGCCTTTGATTTGCCGTCTGCCATAATCACTTTCTTTTAAGTTGAATTGACGAGAATTTTTATAAAGCCACAAAGCACATGCATGCTCAATTACAGTACAGAAGCAGCAATTTTAAATTCTGACATACAATTTTTGATTAAATAACTTACTAAACAATTCAACTCTTGCTGAGTTGCTTAAAGGAGTAGTATGCATAGACTGTTCCCACTTCTATATTTTGATCTTTTTTCCTAACAGTCAATACGTTGATTGTGACTTGCTTAATCCTGAAAAAAAGTCTATTCATTGCATATTCACAATTTGATTTTTCCAGAAGCTTATGCAAAATGTTTTATTGATATGCCCTGATGAGACAATTCCCTTTAATAAAGGAAAAAAAAAAACAAAACAAAAAAAACCCCACATGAAACCAAAGGTCGGCTTAATATGAATCTAAACATCTTAAAGGACCGAGGAAAACTTACACAAGCAAAATGGATTTTACACAGTAAAGTCTGGCCCATTGTGAAGCACTTTTGCACACGTTATTGCTTAACAAAATTACGTGTGCCAGGACACAGAAGAGTGTGACCATGCTAGACACGGATCTAAGTGGATAACATAGAGCTGCTTGAAAATCTGTAAATTTTCTAAGTGTGGGGAGGTAGAAAATATTAATTCAGGGTGAGGCTGCAGATTCCTGCTGCAGAGCATTCCCAGGCCTGGATGCAGAGGTAACTTGAGTCTGACTTGCTCAGATCAACCCCATGAGCCAGGCCGGCTTTTTACCATTAATTACCCTTAGTTAAAGAATGCCAAAATTCAGGTTAAAATTGAAACACATGGTGAACATTTTCACATATCCAATGATTTTTTAAACTTTCTATTTTTTTGGTTATGCTTTTCTTAAAAATATGAGTTCTTCCAGTTGTGTCCAAGGATATTTCCCCAAGTTAAGAAAAATAATTATTTCAATAATACTGTCTCCATACAAAGATTAAGAATTCAAATCTAATTTTGTAACAAAATGGTCTCCATGAAATCTTGACTGTTCAGTAAAATGTCCATTCCTCTCCATTACTGAGCACAGGAAAAATATTTATTAGAGCATGACTGCTGGTGCACTACAGGTACTGTCAGGATGTGTAAGCAAATGTGAAATGGCACTGCCAGATGGATTTTACCTCCCATGATACACCACTTTCCCTTCTAATAAAGGGAATTGGTGACTGTGAATCTGATCTCAGAATCACAGAATATTCTGAATGGGAAAGGTTCCACAAAGATCATTGAATCCAACTCTTAAGGGAATGGCCCTTACAGGGATTGAATCCATCATCTCAATGCTATTAGCACCATCCTCTAATCAACTGAGCTCACACTGAAACCTGAGGAATAAAACCTACCATGGATGGAAAAACTATCCCATTTACAATTTCAGTGTTATCAGAGCAGCAGTTGGAATTCAAACTGATTTTAGGTTTGGTGGGTTTGGGGGTTTTCTGAAATGCATGGGGTTTTCAGCACATGCTGAAAATTAATCTAAAAGTAAAAAATAATGAAACTCCACCCTTCCATTAAGAGTGATTTCAAAACAGATATTCCAAATACTCCAAGCTTCTTCCTTATTAGCAACATTAAGGCATCTAACAAAAAACATATGTCCGTGATCTGCTAGAGAAATACTGGTCAAGTCATTAAAGTCTCCTTTATCTATATCTCATCTAAGGGAAGGCAAAATGTGAAAATTCCATTTCTGGCTGAGGCGTGTTGCATAGCAATCTTTCTTCACCTCTACTCTCCGAGTTCCTGAATTAGCCATATCCCACTGCAAAAAGTGATCGTTAGCTTTGACTGCAGCTCCATCAGTGCGCGTCCCTGTGCGGCTCAGAGCACAAAGCCTGACGTAATCTCGTTAGGACAACGTTTCCAGCCAGCCCTGTGAGTGAGCTCCCCATTGTACACAGCTGTACTTGAGGACAGGAAGCAAAATAAAAGCAGATCCATTTTTGCTGGGGAAATGATGCACTTCTACGACATAGACACAGTGGGGTTATTATAACATTATGAAAAAGAGTGCAAAATTGATTTACTACTTTGTATTCTGAACGCTGGTAGATATTATTATATTAGAAACTGGAAGGGAAAGTTTAGTCCTTTAGCAGGTGATAGCTGGGAATGGGTCTGGGGGACAGGGCAGCCTTTTATTTCAAATTAACAGAAATAAAGTATCAGAGGGAAATCTTCCTATGCTACATTTATAGTCCCCATATTAAACACAATTAATGTAAAATAACCCATCTGCATCCATTAACATGAAGACGTCACATACATGATACAGCTTAACTGCCTTCTCAAAATCTCTTGCCTTGACATTTCAAGTGCAGGGAACTGACACCAGATGAACACCATAGGATCTTTTCCTTTTGGGAGTGTAGGGAGTATTATTTGCATTTTTTTTTTTTTTTTTTTATTTTCCAAATCTCCTACAAGCTTAGTTAGGCAAACATTTCATGAGTTAACAGTGTGTCACTATACTGTGTGGCTATTTCCACAAAGATATCCTTCTATGGATCAAACGAAAGTGTTTGTTGATTGCCTCAATCTGCCAGATACAGGACTGCTTCATGTGGGAGCCCAGTACAAAGCAATTGCTAGGTAGCAATCAATTAGACACATTAAATATAAATAAAATACATCAGAAAACAAACAGCACTGAGTAAGGATATTTGAATAATACACTTTCCTTGGCCAATCTCTTTTGAGCCACTGAGTTGAGCTCCTGGGACTTTTAGGGCACAAACATGGCACTAAACCCTCAAAGCATCATCTGCAGTGGTGACACAATCCAGATGCTCAAGCAGAAGCAGATTCAACATGAATGTGAATGATGCCATGGGAATTGCACTGGGCAGGGATACATCCCTCTGCAGCACCCAGTGCAGGCCTTGCACAAAACAGGCCTAATAGCTGAGCATCACTCCTCAGCTTTAAACACTCCTTGCCCTGGGGCTCTTCTTAGTGCTTCATTTCTCGGGTATCAATAAACATTAGAGAAATAGCATGCTGAACAAGAACAGAACTCTGGTTTTGCATGCCAAAACAGTAGTTGAAAGCATAAATACATTTTGTTTAAAACATTCCAAGGTTTCCTTACATGGTTTATAGATTACTACAGAATACAAAAAAATATGACATCAGTAGATGAATGTAAAATTTGACCTTCAGCTAGACAATGATTGGCATTAACTGTAATTCTTCATGAGATTTCACATAATCAACATGCTGATGCATGCAGGGAGAGTACATAATCATTTTCTCTTGATCACAGACCATTTTGCCTGAGAAAAAATCCAGCACAGGCTTTCAAGAGTGTAAGGTCTGTGACAGTTGCAACTGGAAACTAAAGTTATGGGGAAAATAGCAAAGGAAAGCTGGAAAATTATACTATTTGAATTTTAACACAATAATACAATCACATAAGGTTTATAAATTTCAGACTGAGAAGAGATTATTAACTTAATCCAGTGGTTTTGTCTATGGGTGTTTGTTGCAAATTTGCAGAACAGATTTATCATCTTTGACTTCTACCAGCACATCAGATGCAGCCTCTTCCCTACTGACTCTTTGTTTTATTCAGCAGTTCTCGGGGACCCTACAAATATGTCAGAGCTAAAGACAGACATCAGTTCCAGATGGTAACAGTCAGGCTGGGAAACAACCCTGTTCCTTCTCCATCAAACATTTAAAAAGGTTATAAGTATATCTACTTATGAATCCTGTTTGATTTTACATCCTTGTAATGATCTAGTCAGTTATTCTGCATTAGTTCACGCAGTCTTTCCTATGATGCACATCACCAACAAATTTTATCTTCATTACCAAAAGCAGGGTATTGCCAAACTGTACAATTTCACATGTAAATTCAGGGGTTGCACATAAGCAGTTAATAATTGACTCGGATAGTTTTTAAATACTCAAGTGCACTTGCAATAACTGCATAGGCAAAGGGATACACAGAGTAGAATGAAACCTGGCCCTCACTAATACTATGCCAATCACTATGGTTAAACAGACATTTTTAGGACAGAGTAACAAGAAGGGTCACTAGGTTAAGACAATTCCCAATACAAACAATTAGGTCTTGCACCTTTTATGGCAACTAACAGAGTTCCAGTGTTAATAGTTAAGGAAAAATAGATTTTTAAATTTTAATTTATGTTTATATATATGCATTTAGTGCTGATCAGTTACAATTAGAATTTCCCCTTCAACAGACAAGAGTTTCAGGAGGAAAAAGCAGTAACACCTCCGGTAAGGAGGAAAGCCTGTGATTATTCCAGCTGTGTAAACAAACTTCCCACTCTAAGTTTTACAAAGACTACAGATGCTGTGCCCCACAGTTCAACACTCACAATAATAAGTTCAGGATCAGAATTATGGAAGTTTTACATTTGTATACTAAATTTTGTGAGTATTTTAAGTGTGGAACTCAGCTGAGCTCAAGGTTTAATACAAATTGTTGACAAATTGAGAAAAAGCTGTATAAATCAAAATAATGCTCCTCAGTAACAATATATTCTTTATAAAATGCTTGATATGAAGAAAGAGAAAGATGAAAATGTCTCCCTCACCACTCTGCAATGTCTTGGACTTGTAAAAGAGTTGATCAGGTCATCAAAAACTAAGAGTAGCTGTTCTCAGAGCAGTTAATCCAAAAAGAAAGGCAACTGTCAGCTCATATTCAAATAGGCTTTTTCTTCCTCTGGTCAACAAACAGGGGTTGTCAATCAAAACTCCTTCACACTTTTAACAGTTTCCATCAACTCACTGCTCTGATCATATATATACATATGTGCATTTTAATAAGAACAGCAGCCCTATTTCCTCTCTAGTATAAAAGAAAGAGAATTTACCCCATGTTAAAAGGACTCTTAACCAAATAATCTTTCTCAAAGAATTAAAAAGTACAAAAGTCAACACAAACTCCACTTGAGTAACCCTCAGCTTACACTTCAGCATAAACTTTAAATGTCCTGTTTTCCAGCCCAGATGTATAATACCTTCATATTCCCCAAGCGGAACTCCAAAAAGAACAGCTGTAACTGTATGGCAAAATGGCATAACAGTTTGAATTAGAATTTCTGTGCTGAATGTGTAAACAGAAGCAATTTAGGAAGCACAGTGAAATTGTGTACCTTTGCAAGAAAAAACAACATTCTTTCTTGGTTATACACACATATATAAGGAAGGAGAGCATTTCATCTGGTCCTTTTTTAAATTATTCATTTTTGCACACGCATATTTTTAGTTCTGTAAAAGGTCGGTCTTCTTCTGATTCCACAACACTTTCTTGTGGAGTAAAGAAGAGTCCCATGAATATGCAGACGCACACCCCTGTAACACTTCAGTCACTGTGCATTAATGTGTGTTCTCTGTATATTTCAAAGTCAAACAAATAATACCTGTCATGAACATGAATTTCTAATATCTTCTATATTTCATTTTAAATGAAATGTCAAAATGATGGAAAATATTTTCTAGAAAGTTGCAAAGGGCAGTGTCTAGTAAGAAGCTGCAATATGTAATTCTGCACTAGTGCAAAACATCATTAAAGGGACACTGCCACAAATTGGATAAGATTTTTTAAATCATTATTTTACTTACCTTTGTCAATCCTTACATAAACATTTCTGAGAACAGAAATCTGTTTGCAATCCTGATTTGTCATTCTGCAATTACAATAGCCAGCTAGATTTCCCTACAGCTGAGAAAATGGATGCCAGTTTATTATTTTTCCTTTGTTATGCAGTATCATGTTGACATAGTATTTACAAAACCCACTGAGCTGGAAGCCAAGTTTGGATGGGTGGTGTTTGCAGAAGATTGATTTTCCTGGCTCTGTCACCTGGCATGCATAAAAATGCTTTTATGCATTTATTCACCAATATTTGTTCAGCTGATTAAGCACCAAGGAAGTCTTAATCAGTTTATGTGGATATTCTAGTCACTCACATTCAGAGCCTAAGCTGCCTTTTACATCCACAAGCCAGGCCCAGCAGCTCTCCTCAGCCCACTGACATCTTTCTCCGTCCTTGCCAATCCCACCTTCCCCAGAGCACTCAGGTTGCATTTTCTGTAATCACTCCACACCCAGATGTTTCCTCTTTCAGCTCACACACAGCACACTGTGCTCTGCCAGGGGATCCTTGTTAACCCACTGAGTTCATCTTTCACTTGATTAGCTGTGTTCATAAAAAGAGAAGAAGTCATTAAGGCAAGTGACACAATTTTATCATCACCTAAGGAATGCAGGAGAGTGAGGTTTGGTGGTTTTCCTGGGAGTAGGGTATTGGTTTTTTAATGTTGGCACAGTCTTAATTTCTTTCACCATTGTTATTTCAGACTAGTGATCCATCCAAACACAGTTCACAGAGATGAAAAGATAAATCTTAGCAAAAAGAGAAAGCATTGATTTTCAGGCAGCAAATGAATCTCTAATGTCCATACTACCTTCACTGTGATCTCTAGCAGATAAATTATTAATGCAAGTGTATGAACATCATTTTGTTGTGATTAGATTTCACTTAAATTTTAATTTAAAAAAAGTCACAGGGGATTGAAGAAGCAGTCACATAAGATAAGCGAGTCAGTCAAAGTTTTATTTTTCATGTTTGTGTGCTGGGATTATCTGGAATCTTATCATTCATGCAGCAAATTACCAAGAACTACATTAAAAATGTGTATAGCCATTTTCATTTTTAAAATATTCAAGACTATAAATAATTAAATGGGTGAGACATCTGTTATTTATGAGCTGAAATGACAGTTTTAATTTAGTTCTTCGTTTAGCTGAGCCTGACGTATTGAGACTGAGTAAGAGAAAACAGGAAATATTTTTAAATTACATCTCTCAGAGCTGTGAACTTGCAAGGTGCAAATCACACCACTTGGGTTTTTTGTTTGTTATGTTTTCCTTCCAGACCCATCAGAAAACACTCCTCATTTTTGACCTAGCATTGCGTGTCCACGAGGATTCTGATGACAAGATAGAGCAACCACAGTGGCTTCACAAAATAAATCAGCCACCTTACATCTCTGTAAACATTCAGGAGACAAATTGTTTATTTAACACATGGATACCAGTCAGACATGTTGCTCAAACTACAACAGTGTTATGAAGCAGATATTTCCCATACTTTTCCCCTTTATTTGTCTCTACTACCATACTAGTAGAACATTTATTGTTGTGAATCAAAATACTCCCTGTGAGAAAGCAGAGGGCTTCAGAAAACTCTGTAGCAAGGTTTGCACAGAGCTTGTTGTGTCAGATAAAAATCAAAGGTGCCCATCTCCCCCTTGCCAACTTTGGTTGGCTTGTTCTAAAACTAATGCTTTTTTCTCTCTCATTTTTGCTTGTTTTTGATTGTGTTTTTGTTTTAATAAAAAGTTTACATACCATGAAATTATTCTTTAGGAACAGACCTTTAATGATTCTCCCTCATCATTGATTGTTGAAAATACTATCTCTGCAAACTTTGAAAGACAAGGAAACGGGCACAAATTATAGATTTACTATGCAAAAGATTTTTGCAGGCTTCAGTGAACAAAGAAATAAATAAAAAAGCCAAATGATTGGAATGTAAAAGAATTTTTTTGTTGTAAAAAAGAAATATTTTTTGTGATTGCAGCTACTTTTGCATACTCCAGCTTCAAGCAAGCCACACAGCCCCCAAAGCCAAAGGACCCAGAAATCAGAACTGTGAAAGAAAATAAACTGAAACTAGATGCAATTATTTGTATACAACTATCATTACAATCAACTTCAGATCTAGTTTACCTGGGAAATGACAGTCCCTATTCTCTATCTGAGAAATGCAGATTCATAGCTTGAGGGTATCACAGGAGGTGGGGATGTGGGGTGATGTGTGAAATTCTGCTGAGACCAAAGCTTTCCAATAGAGAGGAATGTCAGAATTCTTCTCAAACTGAGCAGAACGAGCTCTGGGCTTCCATGTGATCAGCCTGGGACAGAAGGGTCAGAACTGCTTTTCAGAGGTGTTGGACATAAACACTTTTCACTGAAATCCATGGGAGTCATCACTTCTCTGAGAGAAAGGGTTCATGACACATGTTGAATAACGGAGGCTGATGGAAAAAAAAAAAAAAAGGAAAAAGACCTAAGCCTAGAGATTTGTAATAACAAGCTATCTTTTATTAGATCAGTCATGAGAGGCTGGAAAGGCGAATATTCTAGCTGATCTCATAAAAGACTTTATCTTTCCCTATGAACATTGCAGTTTTAAAATCCTAGGCCATCACTGACACAACATTACCGCCGTGTCTAGAACCTGCAGTAACTTTCTTTTGATATCTTCTTGTTTCACAGAGGAACAACTATATATTCAGAATCTCAGGGTGGTATAACTCTCCCAATGTTACACAATTGTATTGTTTATTTTTGGTGAAGCAGATAGAAAACCAAAGTCTCAAGGTTTTGTTTCCTCACCTGCTGCAATGCAAGGAAAAATGCATTTCAAAAGCCTGTATATTTTACATCTTATCACTTAAACAAGAAAAGGCAAAATAAAGTAATACCAACATTTCATTCCTGCAGAAGAAAGTAAAAGAATCTTTCTCAGCATCTTATCTTATTTCATTGGTCATTTCCCATTTATTTACTAGGATAAAATTGAAAAGTGTTGGGGTTTTTTTTCACATATAGACAGGAAAGAAAAAGAAGAAAACACCCAGCAAAAATGAGGCAGGGAAGGAATCCATTCTTTTTCCACTGGAAGATTAGTTTATCTATTAAAAAAAATCACAACAAATTTTCACATAGGATAAAAACAATTACCTTACTCTCCCCCCCCCTCCCCAGTATGTAGCAGTTGAGATACATATTAAAAGGGAATTAGCAAGAAGGTAGCAGGTGTTGAGGAGCAGTCAGGCCAAAGACACCTGCTGTAGATGTCAAGAAAATTGATAGAAATTAGGGACATCTACGAGGACAAACACAGGTGAAAGCTTGAAAAGTAAAAGGATGCCAAGTGAAAAAATAAACAGTGCTAATCAGACAGATGAAATTAAAGGCTTGCAGATAAGCACTGCTGAGATGCCCACCCCATGAGTATAATCACTTGCAGCCACAGAAACTTCAGGAGTTGGAGCCTGATGTAAAATATCATCATATACATCCTATAACATCCTGAAAAGCAGTATGAGCTCATTTCAAATACAACTTTTTTCTTTATTTTTTGTAAGTGGAAACTATTATAGGTCCTGAAAACAGTGAATAAAAGACAAGAACATAAGCATGCCTGCAAAAAGTAGCCTGTTACAAGGTACCATTTAAGAGCATCTGGACATCATATGCCAAGCGGGTAGCTTTGAGTGATGAGAGAAATATCTGCTCCAGTGCCAGCAAGGCACTGCTATTCCAGCTGTAGAGCTGTGGACGTTGATCTGCAGAAATATACTGCGTCTGGAAAACACTTTCTATTTAGGTGCACTTGAAATGGGAATTTTTTTGAAGGTCATAGATTAATAAAGTACAATTTTACTTCTTACCAATGATGAAACCCTAAAATATAGGAAGAGCAGGAATCACATACAAAACTGCCAATAGCATTGCTTCTCATAGTTCTGAAGCAAAAGAAGAAATACATGCAAACTGAACCAAGAGAATTGTTATTTATACAAGCTGAAGCTCAAATCCTATCAGTGTCAAGGGACTGGCTCTCTTTTAAACAAGAAGGGGATCAACACCTTGCTTGTTTTGTGTGGGCAGGGCCCAGTGTTTGTAACACTGGGCAGGTGGCTGGAGCACTGAGATGTGCCTTGCCAGTCGAGCACACAGTGGCCTTTGTGTCACCCAGGGCTGCAGCACGCCGAGGGAGGAGAAGTCCTGCTCCCTCAGGAGTCCCAGCTGAGGCTCTGCTCGGCCGGCACCACTGGGCAGCTTCCCCCAGCCAGCCTGGGCAAAACACACTGCTGGCACTCAGGAAAGGACACAGGGAATATTTGCTGTCACTTACCAGCCCAAGGACAGCAACTAATTAAAAGAGTTTTGAGAGTTTAGGGCACTGAAAATCAAATGCAGGACCATGCTCAGATTAGTAGGAAAAATTGCCATCATAGAAGATACCGACTGACCATGACATAAAACAAAGAAAGAGGCAGACAGGTGCTGAGAAGGGGAAAGGTCTGCTTTGCAAACAGGTCCAACATGCAGCATCTGAGGAGGGCATCTCAGTTTATCACTATCCAGGACAAGGTACAGGTCATATGTTCCAGAGATTCACATAGGTTCCTTTACTCTCGAATACTAGGCCATTTCTGCAGAAAAACTTTTGGGCATCATAGAAAACATTGCCGGATTTAAAAGCAGGTGTATTTGGTATACAGGTATACATTGTATATTAAAAGCATCCAAAAATGTTCAAGATGAACTAAAGGTTTTAAAGTTCACAGCAAGCTCACTTTCTTAAAAACCCTTGACACCTACAATAATGTAAATAGCATTAATATTAAAGCAGATAAATGGATTACCTCACTATCATCATCAACACTGCTCTCATATTGAAAATAAAGGGAAAGCATGTTAAAAAAATCATAAAGTTAATCAACCTTTCACTTGTCTTCCTAATGTACCACTGAAAGAGCTTAAATACTAGTGTGACCTTTGTAAAGTTCAAGGATGCTGTGGTTGTATTATGGGTAAAGTAATTAAAACAACCTACAGAATACCTATTATCTACAGATTAGTGCTACAAAAAGAGCTCATCAAAACTTGCCAATTTTGCTCCTCCACCAAAAGAAGACAGAACTGAATAATTTTTCCAAATTAAAGTCTGGAAATAATGCCACTTCTAAAATAAACTCAAAGCTTAATATGAATAATAGTCTTTTCAGGAAAATTTTAAAAACCCATCCGTTTTTAAAAAAATTAGAATATTATGAACTAACACAAAGGTTTTGAAGACAGCTTTGCCTCTAGTTCAGTTCCTATTTTTTCATCAAATGTCAACATATCCGATTTTTTCATTACAAATACAAATGTGAGACCTTGATTTTAATAACAGGATGTTGCAGTGAGTACTAAGATGTGGATATCAGAAAACAAAATTAAATCAAATTTTAAAATACTATGGCTTTTCTTTTTTTTTGTTAGGAAATGTCAGCAAAAGGACATAATGTGCAATATCCCAGGTGTATCTTCTCCTGTGCCAATACCACTGACATGTCAGGAAAACATGGAAAATATAACAAGGTATTTCATCTCCTGTCCCAATAATACTGACCTAGTAGGATACTTGAAAAAATAAATTGATATACACCAGAATGGCTTTCTAATCCACCCATACAATAGAAAGAACACATTTCCCATTCCATAACAATGTTTCTACAATGGAGGAAAGTAACTTGATAGGATTTTAGGTTATTTTAGTTTTTAGTTATTGTGATAGGAAGAAAGAAAATCCAGCTATAAGCTTTGACAGGATGAAGACTCTGCATGTGTAAATCCTACTTCACCACAGTTTAAGTACATAAGTAACAATTTCCAAACGATTGTGTGCAAAACAAAAGTAATAGAAATTTTCTATTCTCCTCCCAATTGCATAATAGCTGACTGCATTTAATTGAAACCTTCTTTAAAACTTTTGAGCTGAGACTAATGATGGCAGTTTGAGACAGCAGGATTTTTTAAAAATGTAGCTGATGGGATAAAAAGAGGGCTTTGATAAAAGACTGTTTGCAACATTAACTAAGGTGTTTACTGGTGCAGAAATACCAGAAATTATCAACATACATCTTTGCTCAGGTAGGCTGCAGATAAAACTTATGTGGCAAAAAAGGAAATTCTTCATTGGATTTCCACAAGTACAAGGTATATTATCCCAAAACCTTAGCATGAAAGGGAAAAAAAATAACTTTGTTTTTTAAAAGCCATTTGCTTGAGTTCCCTGAAGCAGAGAAAAATGCCTGTACAACAAAAAGTCAAGGGCAAATCTCGAACAAGTTAGAACTGTGTTAGCATTTCTCATGTGAGTTGTCCCAGGCGTTGTTCAGGCATGAAATAAAGGGTTTGTTGAGCACAGTAACAAGAAGTGATACTTCATTATAAGGAACCAGAAACAAAAATTTCTATATCATTCAGATATTTACAGTTATATCTGGGAAAAAAAAACTGAAACCAACCAACAGATATTTGATGGAGATACAACTTATCTCTGAAATAATTCAGTAGTCTCTAAGTTAAGGTAAAAGGTACCGAAAATTAAGAAATTATAACATGTCCCAGTGCATATAATATATTGTTTGCAGGAGATGGAGGACTAGATGTAGTAAAGAACTTAAGCTCAGAAGTCAGATTTTAACTTAGTACATAACCCTGTAATAGTCTTTCTGTTTTCCTTAATGTTCTCATATCAGCGCATATCACTCATATCAGGTGGGACATGCACCTGCTGCCTGCCTGCCTAGAAGCCTTCTGAAACACAGGAATAGGCATCCCTTTGTCTTAGGAAGACACAAAGGGACCAAACTGAGGAAGTCAGAGCTCTTTTCCTGTGAATGTTTCGTGACATTTATCACCAGAAGTGTGATCTCATTGTTCATGTTCCCCATGCACAGCACAGGCTGGCACTGGCAAACCTGAGTGTGGCATCCTTGGCTGGGTTCCCAAACAGGCCCAGGGATGTCCAAGCCCTGCTGCCCGGTGGCAAACACAGAGACACCAGCCAGAAGAGGGACTTTAACACACCACCAGCCCTTGCTGGCAAACTGCAGGGAATGCTGTGGGTCTCAGAAACATCAAAAATGGCACCAAACAAAAATTGGCATTTCCCCACTTTTCATACACCCAGCTTCTTACACTGATTTTGTTTCATTTTAAATAACAGTCTTCCTGACTTTTAATATATAAAGTATAAATAACTGTATAAGAAATTAATAAAAATACACAAGCTTTCCTTATTTTTAGAAAATACTTAATAAAAATTTTAAAAGCCCAACAAAAAGAACCAAAATCAACCAACAACCCCATCAAAAAAAAAGACGCAAAACCTACAGCTGCTTCATTGTCTACAAATAAACCACACAGAGAAAATATCTGTCATTTTCAAGCTCCTTCCCTTGGATTTCTAACACTGAGAATCCCCTTTAGAGGTATATTTTTGTAGTGCAATGATGCTTATTCACCTATTAAGTTAATCAGTGGTATTTGTTCCCTCTGGATATGGTTTTGGAAAATTCTTTTAATTCAAGTTTTTTTTGCAGGATTGCAGTCAAGACTGGAGGCAAAACAAAATTAACTCTAATTTTACTTGATCTACCAAGTTGCATGACTCAGCACTTCAGATACTAAAAATTCATCTGTGGAAAAGCACAAAGTGCTCCCTGACAAGACCTGCTTTTCCTGCTTGACAAGCTGAGTCTGAAAAACACTTAATGGATTCATAGCAGTGCGGACAGGGAGTTAAGGGTACATTAGTATGGAAGCTGATCCAAGCAGCACTTCTGCACAGTACAGCACAGTCCCAGCCTGCATGAGAGCATCAGTGCAGTGCTGCACGCAGGGTAACAGGTCCTGCTAGGCTCTGCAAGATGCATCACCTGCACCGCTCCCCCCTGCAAGAGAAGCCTGCTTCACATAGTCCAGAGATATTTATCTAGCTTGGCTAAAAAGTATGAAAAAACATCCAAAAGTGTTTTGTCCTGGGTCTCACAGGATAGGGTGAACTACTGCACCCTCCAGAATTTCAGTCAAGTTGCCCTTTCAGTTTTGGCACACACGACCACAGAAAGATCAGCTTGGTTCCTTAGGTGATGGATACTCAGAACAGTGCAGGGAAAACTGCACCTGCACTTGCCCCCTACAGCTATGGATTATACAGCACTGATCATATGCAGCCAGTAACAGACTGGTCAGTGGCATTTCAGGGAGAGCCCCTACAATGTCAGCCCTTCACTCCACCCACATAATAAACTCTTTAATGCTAATCAGCTGTGGTTTGCTTTGTATTTATACATAATCTTGCACATTCAATCCCTGACTTCATTTAAACTCTTAGTGCCACTGCATATAATAAGGACCAGTAATAACAAATAAAGACAGCAACTTGGAAAAAAGTTATTTAAAAAAATATCTTGAAGACATTTAACCTTTCCTACTTATGAAGAAAAATGAAGGAAAAGCCCCCAACATAAGAGTGCTGATTTCATATCTTGTGACTAACCAGGGAAAGGGAGTGGAAAGGATGTGCGTGCTATGATTCTTTAAAAAACATGATCCAGGTCATAAACCCGCCTAGCCACATATGGGAATATACTGCACTCCATAACTCCAAGGAGCAGATACTCACATTTAAAATCTTCAAGTAACACAGTATGTGCAATCACTGAACTCCTGGAGCAAAATGCCCCCCATGTCTTAGTGTCCATGATATATGAAAAGAAACAGCAAAGCATTTCCACAGAGAGGCTGAACTCCAGCCTGCACAGGTCAGCCTGCTCCAGTGCCGAGTTCCGTGACCTTACACAGCAGTTGTGGTGTGGATGACTGCAAATCATTACAGCTTAATAGAGCTCCAACGGAAGGACCAGCTCCCTGCTTTGCTCCATGCATCTCTGGAGACAGTGAACTGACACCCGATAGAATGGTAATCAATACATACCTGACACAAGCAATGGACATAAATTATAGATGAAGGATCATTTAAATACATTCAAACAGCATAGTTAGCCCTTCAGATGCACATGAAGTGCAGATCTTGTTATAAAAATTGGTTTGTGATACATAATTGTACAGGGAACCTTTTTTCAACAGAGGCAGGTCACATTACAGGCTCTGGGATGAGCAAAAGACCAGCTGCTTCGGACACACAATGCCATCAGACTAAGAACACCTCCAGGTATTTCCTGCAGTTCCAGCTCCTTTATATTAAATGTAATTTACCTTAAGATACTGATTGCCTTCACCAAAGTGTTTCTTGCTTAGTGATTCTATCCCATTCATTGCCTGCTTCTATTTCCACATTTCTGCTCTTTTGATCACTTGCATCCTGCTGAAAGCACGACTAAGAACATTATTCACCCGTTGTCCATCCCTTTGTTGAAGGATCTGATCTAAAAAAAGACAGACATCGTTTTCATCTTACTTACACTTACATATGCACCAGAATAATTCCTCCCAGAACAGTTCCTCTGCTGAATCTCTCATCTTCAGCAGCACTATGCTGATTTACACTAGTTAAGCATCCAGTCTGTGAACTCTATATAAGCCCAGGAGAAAAATCAAGGCCCCGGGAGATCTGTTCTTTTTGAGGTGCCAGTGAGAAATCAACTGAAGCAGTCCATTTGTCATTAGCAAACTTTTTCATCTTTATTCATCTCTATCACACATTTTTCCTTCACTCATCACTCTTCACTTTAGATGCTCACACAGATGTTCTTGCATGAGAAAGAGCAATCCAGTCTGATTCAGAGGTATTCCCCCTCCGATAAACGAGGAGTGGGCACCCACAAAAATAGGGAACTATACAAGTTCATTTTGCAAAAACTGCCAAGGAGTAAGTTCCAGGGACAGTTCAAGCTAAATCCCAATAGCTGCTATTTCAAATATAGATTAGTTTATCTTTATTTTGTCATATGCAAGGTGTGGAGAACTTTACATGGTAACTAGTGAGCTAGAAAACTGATTAGTACTAATTTGGTCACTAGCCAAAAGTGTTAGGTCAGTGAGGGAAATACCAAAAAAAGAGTTTCTTATATCTTTAAACTTATCAGAAATATTTTTCCTTCTATTCCATGTATATAACATAGGCACAGCTTGTGTGAAGAAAGTGCAGAAAGAGGGTGTGCAGAGGTGATCCAGAACACTAAGGACAGAAAACTTACAAGAGTAACTGATACAGAAAGCTTTGTACCACAAACACATTTTTATCACTGAGATCATGCCTAGATTTTCTCACAAAGTTAATCCTTTTCTTGAGGAATACAATTTGTTAGCCTGCCCCTAACATAGCTCTTGCAGTCAAAATTACTTCATTCATACTTTAGTACCTCCCAGCTTTTAATATCAATTAAGCCATATGAAATATCCCATTAAAATGATGATCAAGCAATTCTACTGAAAAACTCAAAAACTGAAAAACATCGCCCTCACTGTAAAAATCTCATTTAGTTTGAGTTTAAGCTAAGAAAAATTGCTCTTCTCACAACAATGTAACAATGAGAGCCCATGAGAACAAGATTCAATTGGTTCCAAGAGTTTTACCCTGCACAAAATGGCAAAAAGCAGCTAGAAATGTGCTCAGCCTTCTCAGCCTTGAGCATTCCTGTAGCACAGAGGAAAACTCTGGCTGGCATAGAGCTCCTTCTACAGCCAGCACATGTGGTAGCTTGGGAGATACACGGAGTGCAAGAGCATCAGTGCAAGGGCAGAATTAGTGCAAGAAAATGGGCTGTTCAACTGGTTACAGTGTGCAGCCTGCCTGGAGCTCTGTGCTGCCACAGAGTTGGAACTGAGAATTCAGATAAATTAATACACATTGCACTCCACAGCCACATATATACAAATTGTACCCTCTTGATCCCAACTACACACAAATGCATCAAATCAGGAGCTGTTTAATTGTTCAGAAGTCAATCTAGACTAGCACACGGCATGAGCCCTCTCCAGTTCATATGCAGTCCTGTCAAGAATCACTCAGCACACAAGAGCAGAGAATGAGGTCTAAACAAAATAATACGGATATCATGAGGTCTTCCAGCCCAGCACGACCTTACTACTGCCTTTATCCTTCATCTTTCCCAGAAAGAGCAGGGAAATGTTTGTTCTAGCCAAGGACAGTCCACAAAGTGCCTTTTCTCACTCCCAGCTGCCTTTGGTGGTGGTGTGGCAGCCCCTTCTGCCCAGCTACATTGGCCACAGGAACCACTCACATTTCCCCATTCTGCAGCTCTACCCTTCACTTCCCCCCTGGGAGAGCAGGAATGGAGACTAACAGAGGGGAAAACTGGGATTACTTATAGAATTACTATATAACATGCATTTTCTAAAAGAAGGTGCCTGCAGGTGCATTTCCTTTGTGCAGGATGAGAAATCAGTTACATAACAGAAGAGCAGGGAAGGCACAAAGCATTAGTAAAGCACATTGAAGTTCACTCGAATTGAGGTGATGGGTTTGCACTGCCAGCTGGCAGTCAGACAGTCTGGCAATGTCAAAGGTCTTTGTGTCTCCTGGTGACAGAGACAGCAAGGGCTACATGTAACCTCTCTGGAGCAGTATTTGATGTGACTGGTGGACATTTGGCTAAATGTTCATTACGCCTTTTTAGCCAAGACTTCAAAATGCAAATGCCAGGTACTGTATCTCACAGCAGATCAAGCTGGAAATTGTATCTCTCCATGTATTAAACAGCCAAAATACAGAAAAAAATTCTAGATAAGGCTACAGTGCAGATTTTTATGTACAGATGAAGCACACAAAGCATGAAAACACATGCAGATGCTAACTAGAACAAAACTGCCAGAGTTTAATTGGTTGGCAGTCAGTGTGACTCTAGGTGGATATAGCTGCAGATTGTTCTATATTGTGCAAGAAATGAAAGCAGCAAAAATAAATATGTAAAAGCAGATACACAAAATGAAAGTGCAGCAACAGTCCCACCCAACTGCAAATCTGGATAGAGCAATTTATTAGTAACAGTAAAGAAATTAACTGAACGATAAGAATTTTAATACCAATAACAACAATGTACTGAAAATTTAGAGGAAAGCAGGTAATACCTTACAAAGAGCAACAAAACCTTACCCTGACCTCAGTACTTTTCCCTCACATAGCCACGGTAAGAGAGTGACAATGCAGTCACACCTTTACACACAACTTCCTGCCATGCATGCCAACATTTGCAGTGCAGCCAGGATTTTATTCTAGGTTTAGTGGAGCTGTGTTTAAGGAAAGAGAGAGATTGTGAGATCAAATGATGAGCTCAACAAGCTCTGGCATGAGTTCCTGGGCTTAAATAAAAACTCAGAGGTCAGAGAAGAAAAGAGAAGGAGTTCAGAGAGGCAGGGCTATCCATCTTCTTCAAGTACTACCAATGCATTCAGGCCACTTCTGCTTCCTGGCAAAGCCTACCAAATACTTAAGGAAGCACTAAGCATGCTAAAAAATACATTTCCTCTTTACTTCCTTCCCTTGAATGATTGCTATTTCACTCTTTTCACCTTTTGTTTTACATTCCCTTTAAATTTACAGTAGTGCAGACTGGTTCTAAAGGGAACTGCCTTGCCAAAGAGCATTTGGGCCAAGCTTGACTCAGCCTGAGTCTATCCTCTTGATAATTAGGCTGAATAAAATCAGAAAAAACACTCATTGCATAAAGAAAGAGAATCACTGGTAAAGCTGGTTTCAAGTCAATCAAAACTATTTGTGAATAGAGCAAATATTTTTGGCCAAAGAAAGAAAAACATTCTGCATGGACTAAGAATGAAAATACTATGTCAAATATTTAAATTGATCTGGAATTTTAAACAAGGTTCCAAAGTTTAAGTAAATAAAACAAAACGTTGTTGACTAAAGCAAATTTACATCTTTCAGTTTTATACTTGTCCACTAACAAAAACCTCCACTTCCCACAAGTAAGCATTTCAGGTCCCTTTTGGAATGTACAACACAGAACCCAAAAAGCTTTCTTTTATCAATCATATGAGCTGCTCACACACTGAGGGTAATGTCATTAGAATTCAGTCAGCTGTTTCATTACATAAACCAATACAGGGTTTGTTGGGTTTTTTTCAGAAATAAGTCAGCAAATACTAGCAAGGATTCCAAGAGAAAGGGATTTTGGTACTGTACACATCCTCCAGTTGGATTTTAGATATTGCTGCTCGGATGCTACGCTAAAATAAACTTATGTTTCCCTACCTTTTCATCATCTTATTACAAGTTTGATTTTCCTATCATTTCTACCTAGAGTTTCTTTGAGATTAATAACAACTATTCCGTACAATTACACCTCAATAACATTTACATGGACATTCTGCTTTAATTTTTAAGATCTGGCCAAGAGAGTCTTCAAGCCAGTACCTCACTACTTCAAGAGAAAATAAATACAGCCCAAAGAATTAAAATCCTCTACTTACATCTACACTTACTCTGAGCATTTCTCCCATTTGCCAAAGGGTGTCATAGCAGCTTTTCTACACAAGTAGTTACAACAGAGATCCATGGATGACAAGACAATATAAAGAGGCCTTGAGCATAGCAAGCTGTGCTCAGTGGAACTTTCTGAAAATCAAGATTATTTTTGAAAGGTTATAGTATAGTTTCTCCCAGTTTGGTGTGTGTGTAGCAAATGCTTACTCACCAGGGAAATTACTATCCAGGAAACATTTCTAAAACACTGAGAAGCATGACGTGTTAGGTTTAATCTGAGAATATATCTTGGAATAAGCCTCAAAGGGATCAAATGATGGCACGCCACTAGAAGTAGGCACCAGACTGTTTTGCTTTATAAAAAACATTGAACACTGAACTAAAACATGACCAAAGATGCCTGAGAAACACTATTGACAAAAATGGTTTTTGTCTAGGTTTCAAGCAGACTGTTATGAGCTTGGGAATCAAAGGAGACTTTTTTTTTTCTTTAGGGATTGCAGTTTAGGACTGGACTCCTAAATCCTTTTATGTATCCAGATTTTTATCTTATTTTGCTCAAACCCAGCCCCCAATATGATTTGAGGAAAGTTTTCAGTGTTCTCTAACAGAGATTCAATACCTGCTCGTGCTACTATATTCAGTATCTGCCAAAGTGGGCTATATCCCTGCAAAGGCTTGGAATTACATAAACAGTTGTTACATGCAAATTCCCTGTAGAAAGGAGGCAGTGGGATATATTCCCATTTTGTATGAACAGGCAGGTTCACCTTACATAAACAAGAGCCTTACTACAGAGCTACAGTCCCCCTCAGACTCGAAAAGCAAAATATCTGCCATATTCATAAATCCCAGATAGCCTATGAATCCCAAGAGCTACTGTGAAATGAGTTTCCACCTTCACAGGAACTACATTATTCAAAGGACCTTGCACTTCTAATTTGTCATTGTAATGTGTTCTTCAATACCTTGCACTGACATTGTGTAATTTGACAGTGTTACATGAATTGCTCTCCGAGGACGAGTTATCCAGTAATATTCCCAGTGCCGTTAGTTTCACTGCTGAACATGGCCACTTTCACAAGAAGGACAGAGCATGTAGTTATTGCAGAATAATTATTTCCATATTGGTTAATTTTGTTACAGAGAGTAAAAATGGCCTCACTGAAGCTTAAATAGGCTCCATCAGCCCCTCTCTCTCTGAGAGTCTCTTAAAACAAAGCTGAAACTGCTGAGACAGCAGTGATCAAAATTTATCATGTTCTGCAACAGAATGTTCTATTGCTGAAAAGTCTTTGGGGATGACACTACTCTTTCTCATAAAATAGCACCTAAAATGCTTCACACCGTTGCTCCACAGACTAAAACACATCCTTTAAACCACACACTGCCAACAAATCACCAACCACCAGTAACAGCACACAGCTAAAGTGCTTCACTGAGCAGAGAGCGCAGGAAAGAACAGATCTGAGGCCACTAAAGGAAGCAGTGATGACAAAACTTATACACCAAGTCTGGCACATCCAGGGCCTTGCTCTTCATCTGGAACCTGCTGTACCCTGCATCCACATTTCCCTTCCAATAACACTCTGCTCTAACACAGCTCTGAGGTTTGGTGGTTTGGGTTTTTTACAGCTGTTATCCATAGATTACTCTGATAATGACTACACAAACAATGTTATCACACATATGTCCCTTAATGCATATTTTAACATGGCTTAATTAAGAATGAAGAAACAGCTATCACGGCAATCAGTGAGAGGTACAACTCATTAGACCAGACTATTATGGATGTGGAAAAAACCCTTATAAAACAAGCAAGTAGCTATTCAATTATGTTTTAAAAATACCAAAACTATGATTATATAAAAATTATTGATAACAAATTTGGCAGAAAGATACATTGACATTTCAAAATAACAGCAATCAGAACAAATAAGTATGTCTTCTAAGCAAAGTATTTGGAATTTTCTTTTGGCTAGAGGTTGCAAATTTATAGCTCAGTTCCCGATAATACAGTATACTTCTCCCTCTGCTGGAAAATCCATCCTACTACACGTTCCAAAATCGTATAAAGATGAAGTATTATTATAACATACTCCTCTGACTCCTCCTGCTGGGAGAAGTAAAGACTTTAATATAAACACAGCTCAGTGTTTTTATAATGAATGTTGCATTGCCTCAATAATTTATTTATTCATTTTTGGGAATAACTTCCAAGTTCCATGATTGTAACTGTTACTACTCAAACTCTTACTTGATGACAACTTTAAAAATTATCATGCTTGAATTTTCATGGTTAAATTTTCTCCATCCAGACAGATTTTTTTTTCAGAAAGAAAGGAAGGAATGCTCTATTTCAGCAAAATTCTATAAGCCCATATTTTTACTTATAGTGGTAAAAAAAATGAGTTGGTATGTAATTACATTTTAAAAACTTCCACACATAGACCCACACTGGAATAACTCATAATTTTAGCTTCTATAGATGCTGAAACTAATGCTTAGGTGCCAGCTG
Source organism: Prinia subflava (assembly GCF_021018805.1). Taxonomy (NCBI): domain Eukaryota; kingdom Metazoa; phylum Chordata; class Aves; order Passeriformes; family Cisticolidae; genus Prinia; species Prinia subflava. Next base: position 11,339,807 of record NC_086261.1, read on the forward strand.
ATGTTTGGAGCAAGTAACGAGTGCAGCAAGTAATGAAACTAATTTGGAGAAAACTGTTTACTAAGATGAGGGACGGGTGGAATTAGTTGCTCTGTGAAAATATTTCACAACTAGCATAACTCATGACACTATTTAACAATGCAAAGAGGCTTCCCTAAATTATTAAAGTATGGAGGTTCTGGGTAAGCATCTTAACAGAGGAAATGCATATGCATATATTACTTTTCTTAAGACACATCTATGCTGCTGGAAGTGTCTGCTGCCAAAATCCAGATATTGATGAATTTGAGTTGGATATGCATCCAGATTTCCAGTCATTCCAATGCTTCCAAAAAACCAATCACAATACTTCACTCAACTCATCAGAAGAATAATCAGAGAAGGAAAAAACAACACATCAAAAAGCAATTCCTTAAATGTGCACTTATTTTGTTTAATAGCTACATAACACACTTTAGGATGACAGTCTTCAACTTAGTTATCTAAATTGCATCATGATTGAACCCATTTTCTGAAAAGAACGAACTGCAATGAGCTTCACAAAAGAGTAGCCTACTTGCAAGTCAAAAAGATAAGATCTTATTAAATGGAAGAGTAGTCCCCCATGAAATTCTGAGAATTGCTTTCAATTAGCAAGGCCCAATTGAGACACCCTCCTGTGTTATGTCTCTTGTCGAGGGAAAAAAAAAAAAAAAACCTTAAAGGAAAAAAATTATCATCATTCCAGCTCTCCAGTCCTTTAAATTCTTCAGATAGCAGCCATGGGTCACTGTGATGCAGCCAGCTGAGGTAAAGCCCACCTTTTGCCAGGTCTCTTGCTGAGAGGTTAAAAAGGCAGGAGGACTTCAGCCCTAAGAGACAAACATTTTCATATATTTTCATTTTTCTCTAGTCTCAATATTGTCTGCTGTTCACCAGAAAACAAAAAAGCCAGACACAAATTCAGTCTGGATCAACTCAAGGCCTGTGACAATCCCAAGACTGGTCTGGGGATAAACCTGAAAACCATCTATAAGACCCAACTGTCAGATTTGAGGGGCCCAAATCTCTTTGTGTCCCCAAGCATTGCTGAGTCCATGAAGCATCCAGCCTGTAGGAGGTGCTGTGCCCCGGAGCACGGCTCAGCCCGTGTCCATCCTGCCCTCCCAGTGCTGCCCGCCGGGGCTGGCACTCCTGGCTGCCCCCTGGCCATGGGCCGTGCCCTGGAGCAGCCTGTCAGGATGGACTAACGGGGTGTGCCAGCCCACGCTGACAGCTTCCTACTGCACACTACAGGGACCCACGGAATGAAAACCAGTATTTAGTGCAGAAACCCTGCTCGTCTGACGCCAGGTAAAACATCTCATCTCTGCTCCAGAAGCCTTCAAAGGAAAAAGCTTCTATTCTAGCAATAACCACTAATAAACCACTAGCAATAAACACCACAAAATTACATTATAAACCTGTCTGAATCACTAGTTTTCTCTTGCAAGTGGAAGACCTTCATAAGGCTCACAAAGCAAGCAGTTCTGAGGACTGGCAAACAAGCTCCACCAGAACACAGGTAATACTGTAGAAGTCTCTGAGAATATCCAAGAATATTGGTACCTTTGCAATTAGTATTTTTTTCAGTCCAGGCCATGGCTATTAAGCACAAGTTTCAAACTGATGAATTTGGGATGTATGATAGAGTGGAAATACAAAACAAATTAAAAAGTATTAACAGACTAATTCAACTCGGAAGCAATAGGTAGCAGAACTTAAAAATTAATGAAGGAGATCTGAAAACTGAGATAACATCAACAGAAACATGCAAAGCAAACCAAACGAGAGAGGAATAGGAAATAAATTACCCTGCATGTTTCACACACAGCTGCACAATGTTAAGAACAGACACCTCTGAGCAGAGGATACTTCTGCAGAGTTGTTTCAGAGCAAGTTCCAGCTCTGAAATGGAGCAGTTTGGGGGTTAGAATTTTACAGATTTAATTTAAAGACTATAAGAAAATACAGTATTTTTGGCCACTTTAAAATACGATCACAAAAGAGGTTTCCATAGGTGCTCTTCAGGGCAGTCTCCTTTTTTTTTCCAAATCACCTCAGATTTGCTCAAGTAAGGTATTAGACTAGGAATCAAAACTCAAATCAAAAATTAAACAATGAAAGTGTTCAGTGGCAAAACTGCCACATGTCTTTGACCAAATAAACCCAAGAACACAAAGGTCTTAAAACAGTACCTGGAAAACAGGACTGCTCTAGGCATTGTCTACATTTCCCTATGAGTCACCAGGCAAGGTCTGTCAGCTACGCTGACCTAACAGTTTTCACAAGAAAATCCCAATAAGCTGCTTCTTCAAATTAACTACACTGATGATTTTCATTTCTTTGTCGCTCCTCAGTTTGTTCTCCTATATTGCTTCCAGGTTTTGTCATTTTTAAAAATAAAATCAATTTTCCTTTAAACCAATCTTTTTCAGATTGAATAAATAGAACAGATGTCCACCTAAGTAATCTGAACATTTCCTGTAGACATCACTTTTTTAAAGGGCTTTACCTTAAAGCAAGGCCAGGTGACTTCCAAATTAAAAAGGGATGGTCACTTCAACTGGGGTCTATTTTCCAAGGATTCTTTTTTGAAGGACATAAAATAGCCATCAGTTATTAGAAGTTTAATCCATTTAGCAAACCTATAAAAGCACTGTTTTGCAGGTATGATTCTTCTCAAGGGAATGTTATAGTGGCTGCCCTGAAATTCAGAGAAGTAATAATTCAAATGTGCATTTCAGTTACAGCTTTTTTAAAACAGTATTTTTAGATCTTTTAAAAATTTCTGGGGTAATGCCAAAATTTAAAGTATAAAAGAGTCCTATCAAATGACTAATCAATCTTTTTTATTTAAATAGTCTTTGGATCAAGGTCCAATATAAAAAAGCTGCTGAGCTTTTTCTAATATCACTGTAGGGTGTGATAGAATATGCCATAAAAATATGTCACATTAATGGATTTTGTTCTAACAATAAGTACCGCTCAGAGTTTCAGTAAATATTTTAAAATACAATACAAATAAAACAAATTCTTTGCTGAACCTCTGTTGCTTAATAGCAGAATATCTATGAAAGTTACCTTAATTGTACGTCCCATCATTTTGGTTTCTGTGTTACATTTTCAGATCTGGAAATATTTTTCTCCATAAAAGTATCTATACATTCAGCTCCTACTCCTGGGCTGGGTAAATCTGTGACTATGCACTTGTCTAAATCTCATCTATTTTCTTTTCATAACATGCACAGAAGAAATTCAGAACAAGCAGTAGGGCTTATTGCATAATTATTATCTCCAGTAGGAGATTGTGTATGCATGAACAGCTTTGGCATTCTTTTTTTAAGGACTACTTCACATCTAGGTTGATTTTTATTTCTAATTTCATCACTGCATATTTAGTTTGAAATGACTGCTGTGTTTTATAAATGCTAATATTTATTTTAAAAATATTTAAACCTGTAATTTTGTAACTTAGCATGCCGATTCACTTTGAGAAATATCTATTAAATGCAAATAAATACTTCAGAAATCTCTAACAGTGATTGTTATGTTGTGAAACAGTTTCTATACATCAGAAATTAGGGATACTATCATTTGTAATAAAGAAATACTTTGCTAAGTTTAAACCATTTTTCCCTGAATCATTACCATTAAATATTATTGGGCAACTATTAATTGTGAATAATGAATGAATATCTGGATGAATATATGTGAGCCTAAAGACTGATCAAGAATTGTGTGCCATTCATTCCTCTCCCTTTGATATTGTGTAATTGTTTCCTAACTTGCTCTTTGACAGTATAAATTTTCCGAGTTCAGAATGATAATAAGAAAAATAGTTTCAAATAAAGGTAACCAATCCACTTTCCATGCACGTGTGTATTTCTTCTTCAGACAATAAGGACTGGAATCTGGTGTATCTGAAGGCAGAAATAACAAATAGAAGTGTCCTATGCAAGACCAAGCAGCTGTTTAGAATTCATGAAGAAAAGACTCTATCGCAATGGTTTTAACTCAGCAGAGCAACTCCACCCATTTGATTTGCATACCACATTTCTTATATGCATAAGTTTTTAAGCATGGGGCTGAAATTTTTCAGACGTTCTCTATATTCAAGAATGAAACCTGGCCAAAAAGAAAACCCACTTCACTGCCTCAGCCATTTTCTTTATCTGTCTGCTAGTGCCAAGAAATGTAAACACTTCCCCTCAGAAAGATACCACTGCTTGAAAATTGGATCCTCTCTACTGAGTGCTCCTTAGTTAAGACTTAAAATACTGGTAGAGCCTAAAAAATTCTTGAAATAACCCACAAGCTCCTTATAAAGAGTTATTCAGATGTGTTTCTATTTTAAATAGAAAGTGGTTGCTGCAGAGGTGCTGTTGAAGATGCCTGCTCCTCCTCACAGTTGTTCCTCTTCACACTCATGTTCCTGTTCTTCTTACCATTGGCTTTTGTGAGTGTGGATTCAGTCACCAAAAGTCTCTTACTCACATTCCATTCTTCCAAACAGCTGAAACTAGCCAAGAATTTTAAATACATCTCCTCAGCTGAAGGATTTTCATAAAAAAAGAAGAAATTCCCCTGTCAGTTTATTTAAATTTCTCTTATTAGTCATGATTTGAGAAGAGAAAGGCTCTTATTTAGAGGCATTAAAATCCAATTTAAGCTTAGAAAGTGCACACACAATCAGCCAGAGCAAACGTGATTTCATTAATGGCAATATGTCTGTGCTGCCAGAACTGAGACCTCTGTTCCTGTCCAAACTCTGCCTTGCAGCTGATCTCTCTCAGCACAAACCTGCACTCAGCCATTGGATAAACTAAAAACATTTGATCCCGCAGAACTGGTGGGCCTCCACACATCCATACACTCTTCTGGTGACACCAAGGGATCAGCAGTAGGCAGATATTTCATTCCTATTTCATAGAAAGATCTTCCTTGAAAGATCTGGCCATCAGATGAAACTTGTACACAGCCAGAGCAGTGACTGTCTCTGTAACACCGAGAAATGTCACACAGAGCAACCAAGTCCTGCAGCCGTCACTACAAAGCATCATTGCCTCATCCTGCTGAGGTGCATGCCATGTTGTTGCACTTGATCTTCCCTTCCCTCATCTCTTGTCTTTAAGCATCTCCCACACAGCACCATCTTTTCACTACAATTCCTGCTGTGCGTAGGAGTCCTCACATTTGTAAGCTCCCCGCTGATAGCCTGGGGCCGTGTCTATGCGAAAGAAAGGCTCCATCACACCTGTGTGAATGCTGCCGAGCTGGAACACACAGACCTTCGCAAAGGCAGCTGAGACCAGCTTGATTTTACATGACAGCAAAACAAAACACATTGTGAAACTGTACCAAGAACTGCTAAAACACAGAATAGGCTTAAAACTGAGAGATTTTAGAGGATTGGAGCTGACTGGCTGTGACTGGCTATCAGCTTTCACAGCCTAACTGAAGATCTGCTCTTTCAAAGTGAAAGAGCATTAAATAACTCAGTCACCCCCAGAATATTCTTAATTCCAGTCTCCCTGACAGGGGTGGATACCAGCATTGATAATATGCAAGATGTATCAGATATCACAAATAAGTTAAAATTTTAGTTTTGTATTTCTAAATTTAGTTAATAAGAACAGATGGTGTTGCTTCTCTCTAGCCATATCTCTGTGTTATTTGGAAAGTATGGGCTATGTTTACTGCTTTGTGGGTAACTATGACTCTGACTCCTTGTTTCCCAGCATAATTTTTCTTATTCCATGTTGACTGGCACTGTCAGAGCACTGCAATCTGCAGAGCAATCTCCATGCTCATGATTAAAAAGCTCTTCATGGTATTATTCATTTCTCTGGAAGACATGATAAATATATTCTGTACTTAAAGGTATGAATCTGAAAAACATGATATTTGAATATTTCAGCTCAAGTCTTGATAAAGCTAGACAGATATAAGAAAAAATCAATCCCCCACTGGTCTCATTTCAATTTCATGGATTCTCCTCTGCAGTCATAAAGCAGAGCAGTAGCCTGTCTGAATGGAAATATTACTTGCTCAAAATTGATCACTATTATACTGAACTGGACAGTAAGGGCTGTAGATGCCATGTGCTTGAGAGACAAACTTTGAGATCTGAATGGCCGCCTAGTTTGGGGTCAGAGTATTTTGCTGCCCATTCCAAGACTTAAAATCGGCCCCTTCATAACAACATCACCTCTTGTGAAACAGATGCTGAAAAATGCAGCCATGGTCTGTGAGATTGCCCTTAGCATCTCCTAAAAAGGGACTAGCACGCTGCTAGGCAAGTCTTCCCTAACAATAGTAGGATTTTATCCTGATGAAAATCAATGAAAAGATTTTGTCTCTTCCATAAAACCACTCCTTATCCCCCCTCAGCAAAAGATTTATTTTCCTTTCTCCGGGAGAGAGAAGGCACAGTTTAGGTCCACCAAATCAAGCACGTGCACACTGCACTGGCCTGGCTCCATACTGTCTCTAAGATTTAATATATTTATTCTCAAAGCCTGGGAAACACTGATACCACATTTTACACATCATGACCATACATATTTAGAACTATACAGGTTGCATCTAAAAGTAAGAAACTGAACACAGATTTCCCTCATAAACCTAAAGTTTACATTAGCTGTACATAGGTAGGCTCAGAAGCTAAATTTCAACATGAATTAGGTTACCTTCCACCTCACACCCTCACCCCAAATCATCCTTTCCTTTCTTCCTTCAACTTTCCAAAGCCCAGAAGGGTACTAGTAGGAATGTGTCATCTTTGTGTCACTGGGGTACAAAGTCCTGCTATCTGGCTTTTCTGTATCCTCTGCTGGAATAAATGCCCTTGTGATCACCTGTATTTGGGAGAGTAATTTTAAGATTTTGTACAAATGCTCAGACCTCCTGCTACAGGCTGAATAAAATAATTAATCCTAAAGAACTTAGTAGGACTAGCTTCAGGAAAAGGTTTTGCTTGGGAATAAGGCAGGAGTTGGCAGAGGACAAATAATTTATGACCTGTAATTTCAAAACACCTTGCAAACATTAATCATTTTCTAAATGTATTTGCAAAACAACTAATCAAGTCCTAGCAAACCAATCAAGGGGGAGAATGAAAGGGGAATGAAAATAGACTAAAACAGCAAACAAGCTTTCTGTAAAGAGCTACCAAAGCCACAGCAGAAGAGACAAATAAATCGTGTATTAATACAGTATAGTATTTTAAAATAATGTCAGGTAATCAGGGGAGGTAGCAAAGAGAAAGAAAGAAGGAAAAAGAGTGCATTCCTCACAGCACCAAATATTTACTTTCTCCATTGTCATTAAATCCATGATAAAATGAGAACCATTTCATAACAGGTTTGACGTGCATTTTCCCCTCTTCATTCCCATTATTTAAGCTTACTTAAACTTTGAAGCCTGAAGTACAGGCAGCATATATACCAAAGACCCACAGACTCAAGCAGTTTTTCATGGCTTCTCTGACCTCCAGTTTTTATAAGATCTTATAAGTTTAGGAAAAGAAATTTAATGTCTATTAATCCATGACCGAATATAACCACTGGGTGTCACTAATGCTCTATAAAAACGCAGCGTGTTATTCCATTTCCCACATATTTTCTGGTGGAATTACTGCCACATGCTTTGGCAAACCCCGAGCCTTCACAAAATACCCACATATTTAGGACCAGCATTAAACAGATGACTAAGTGGGAGTACAGACTCTCAGGAGGTCTGTGTTTTCCTGAGAATCAATACTATCTCTGCCTCAGCTCTGACTGAATAGGATTCAATTTAGTGAGCGACAAAATCCTGCCACAAAACAACAATACATGAAAGCAAGTGTTTCTGTGCAGTCATTCTGAGAACAGAACAACCTAATTAATTGGTGTCAAATAGAACAACAAAGCCAATGTGCTCCTAGGGTAAAAATCAAGAGATCCTTTGTTATCATTTTTTATCAGCTGATACTAAAACCCAGCATTGACAAGAACTATTCATTGAGCTTTGTATGTCTGTGGGGCTGATTTGTAAGTGAGGTTTAGAGGTGAGGTTCTATAAACTGGCTCTCTTTCTGGTTGCCAGTAAATTAACTTTCTGCTAGCAAAGCTCTATTTTAGCCTGAATAAAGCAAATTCATTAAAAGGATTTCCTTTCATCAGGTTTAGAAAAGGGTTTTTTCAAGTGTCAGGTTGTCAGCTTTCTAATCACTTAACAAATGATAAATCACTCAGGATAAAAACCAACCTTTCTAAAGTGTTTTTACTGTAAAAAGGATACAGTTTCTGCCAGAGTAGAACTGTATTTAACATTCAGTTTTCCAAGTGCAATACTAAATAGCTCCTTTGATTCTGTATTGGAAGGATCAGCTGTGAAAACATCACTTCAAATATAAAACTACTAAGATCAAGTTTATCACTGCAGTTTAAGCACTTTCTTTTCTCATTAGTAATTCTGATTTTTGTTTTCTTTGATCTTTTCAGTCTGTAAAAAAGTACAGCACCACCCATTCCCTTGATTCTTGAAAACTGATTACTTAAAATGAATCAATTTTTTACTTCTTTTTCACCATCATTCCGGAATACTTTAAGCATAAGAAATTTTAAAAAGTTACGCTCACAATACACCTCGGTGTAGTTTTATGCCATCACCAGCAGCTCCATTTGTTTCATACATCATTCCAAAATAATCCCATCCACATGAAAGCTACATGCTGACTGACAGAAGGCAGAATGTTTCTTTCCTTTTCCTCTCCTATTCTGTGATTCCATTTTAACAGCAGATGGCCGACACGCAACACGATAGGGTCAGAGCAACACAAATCTAAAGTATGAGTACAGCAACCATTTCTGTGTGTTACTGCTCCCCCTGCCACAGTGCCATGCTGCTGGAACACCCAGCACGTCCCTCACACCCAGAAACCTTGCAAGAGGACATGAACAGAAGCAGCCTGGTCAAAATAGAGCACAGATAAGCTAACAAAGTTATCCTGTAATTTCATCCATACTTTTTTTTTCATTAGCTATTAAAGTATGTTGGTTATGTTTCTATCCAAAAAGAAGAGATACATATGCACATATAAAGAAAATAGATACATATAAGATACATATTCGAATGGCATTTCTTTGAGATGGGAATGATCCCAAAATGCTGTAGCAGACAGAGGTCAATCAAATACAACAAAGTGGTACCGCTGCACATCAACTGAAGTCCTAAGAATCTCTATGGTACAGGTTCTTTCTAAATACATTTTTCTTCTTTAGTGTATGAAGAAAGATCTTCTGGGATCAGAAAAAAAAGACTTTATAACTGAAGGTTCTCTGGCATCAGTCCATTCCAAAAGAGCAAAAACCACATATTTCTGGAAAGAAAGAGAGCTAAAAGCTTCACTGGTACTAATATAGAAAGATAAAGATCTTGTCTCCCTCTTGAGAATAATCAGTTCCCAACATAGGAAGCCCTATTCCTAAACAGTGATTCTGGCTATTTAAATTGCAAGACCCTTGTATATTCTATGGGTTTTGTACTCTTTGACTTTTATGGATGGGAGGGGAGAGGGTTTGCAGCAATCTATGTCCCCAGATATTTCCTTTAACTTAAAAAAAGCATGTGAAATGTCTCCAAGGCTTCTGCTGTGTCTCTAGACATCCATTCTGCCAGTATAAGTCCTTCCTGAAACATAACACACTACATGAGGCTGTCTCTGAGGATGTTTTGTCATTTTTCCAAGGCACCTACCAAAGCATTCCTTGGGAAATGATTCTAATCTATTTTGCAAGACTGCTACTTACTATGTACTAGCAAGAAGGGACAGATAAGAATTTTGGGACACTCACCTAGAAACTGAAGAACAAATGTTTGAGAACAGAATAACTGAGAGCTAAGCATACAAAAAGGCTGATTTGTGGGGATTTTGGCTAGCATAGATTGTCAGAATACCACCTTGCACATCTTGTCCTCTAAGAGTTAGTAGAGGAAAAGAACCCAGCATTTTTCCACCCTCTACTCCTTCATTTTGATTGTTCTACTAGCTATTCCATTCCTGGGCTAATCTTTCCACTGTTTGTTCAAATATGGGGAGAAGAGGTTTTCATGAAAGTCAGATTCTCCTTTGATCAGTTACTGTAATCACAAGTTAAAAAAATAGTGAGTGTTTTGGGTTTTTTAGGAGACAGGTTTTCAAAATAGAAATTGTAAGGTCTGCTGAACCTTGAGATGGAAATATAGGTAAAAAGAATTTTTAATTACATCTCACTGGGCAGAGCAACCAGTCTGAAAAGCATCATGAGATATTTCTTAAGTCCAGCCTCACATCTGGTGGTTTCTACCACTGACTGGACCAATGAGTCAGAGGCTCCTCAGTTGCCATGACAAATATTTTACCAAATGAAACACAGAACTTACTCACAGCTAACACCATCTGGCAGAGCTCTGCAACTCTGGTGGTTGTACTACCCTGTGGATACAACCCTTGCTAAATACAGTAGCAATGACTATTTCCCCTCCCTCTACTTCCCGGTAACAACTGAAAAAATTTCTGAGGCACGGAAAAACAACGCTCCTAACACACCTGCATTTTTTTGCTGCCTTTTTTGCAGTAAATGCACTGTCCTGGCAATTAAAAAAAAAATCAAAACCACCAAAACCTAACAAATTATTCACACTGTCTGCACTGGCTCGTCATATTTTCTCCCACTCCCATCTGTTCAGTTTCACTCAGCTGGAAACAAGAGAAAAAGCCAGCAACATTCAGCCACTCTGTTCCTTGGGAGTTGGAGCAGTCAAAAGACTAGAGTTTCAAAATGGACTCCTATTGTAGATATGGGTTTTTAAATACATTAATAAATTATACATATAATCAAAATATGTCTTTTACCACCAAAAAGATTACAAATCGTACTGCCAGGTGAACAGGACTGTAAAAGGACTGAACAAAAATGCAGATAACACCATAATTCCCTTAGGCCTTTGAGCTCTATAATGCAAAACATATAAACCCATAAATATCTTTCATGAATTGAAAAAATATTAGAGTTCATTTTAGTCTCTGCAGCTGGAAGTGAAAAGGGTTCCTGATGCTTTTCCAACACCAGCTCCCAGGTTTCCTAAGCTACCCCCTTTTGGGGGTGGGAGGAAATTCCATTTCAAACAGTTCAGTGTCTAGTACTCAAAATAATAAAAATGATAATTATTTCACATTTCTTTGAGTTTCTGAATTCCTGTTCAATAGTTGTTCTGGTTTATTTTTCAATAAAATGTTTCATTTTTCTTCAGAACAGAGATTCTGTTCAACAGCCAGGTCTGTAAATTTATCTGGGTTCTTTACATTGGTACAACTGCACAGATGGAGAATTTACACTGGTGCTAGAGGTCTAAGCACCCAAGCATCAAATTAAGCTGTACAAACCATAATAAATAGACTGCAAAGTAGGTGATTTATATCTACTGCATTTCTTGGGGATGGCACAACCAAACAATCCAATCACTTGCAGTGCTGATCCAACTCTCCTAAGCATCTCTCCTTTTCCACATTGTATGCATTCATTTAGTACCAAGACATAATGGAAATAATCAATCTTTGTGCTGGAACTGGGCCCAGTACAAGAACCAAATGGAAACCACTTCACTGATTTTGAGCTTGTGAGCATAACTTTGACTCTTTGATACAAAGCAAGCCAAATTCAATGTTTACCTAATCCACTGCTTTCAGGAACAGTCGAGTTGTACCATGGTTCTACCAGTAAAAAACTGTTAGACCAGACAGAAGTTCATCCTGGATGTCTCCTGCTCCATGGATCCCCAGAAAGAACAGGCAGAAGGTAAGACATACCAAATGTTCCCATCACCAGCAAGACACTGACAGATTCTTTAGCTAAGTGAAAGCTGATGACGCCAAAAAAAATTAATGAGGCACAAAGAAGTGTTAGGATAGAGAAAATCAGAGAGCATTTGAATATCAGAATATAATTCCTACAGATGTCATATGCTGTGCATGAGTTCTTTCAGCACAGTCCAGTAGCCCAGCACAGTTGGTACCCAAACAGCTCCTTGCAATAGAGTGTCTGACACTAAGTCGTTACTAAGAGACCCTCTGCAAACAGACCACACCACAGACTTACTTGGCTTGCACAGACAGTACCCAAAATAAAAATGTTTTAAATAGGTTATTTGGCCAAGAATAATGGCAAATACCCATCAGTATCAAACATGGCAGCAATTGTAATTATTCTATTTGATCTGCTTAACACTAAAGATCAAAATATAGACTCTCTGGTAACAATGACTACAAGGTCATTCTGAAATGATCCCTTGCTGTTACTTTATCAATAAGATATAAAAATACCATCCACACAACAAACTACTCGTCCTGCTGCCTTAACGACTGCAATTATGTTTGCTGGAACTGAGAAAAAAAATCAGTGTTGATGAGATGTAGAAAAAAAGTATTATTTACTTAGTTGAGACTCCTTTACCTAAATTTGCAATATCCATGGAATTTCAAAGTATTGTGAATGAAGACACTTGACCTGAATTCAGAGATAATAAACATCCAGAGAAAAACCAAAAGAAAGTTTTTCCACAAGTCTTAACATAAGTAAAATGATACCATTTTCTACTTCTCTTAATGTAGCAAACCTTTGTGAACAGATGGTAGCAGATCTGTGTGATGCAGTGGGCAGCATTTCCATGTCACGCTGCTGGCAAATATCACCACTATTTAACTCATTTATTCCTGTGCACACCCTCACAACACATGGACACATTGCTACCTGTCAGAGGTGCTCAGCATCCACCACTCGAGAGGAATCAGTGCTCAGGTCTGGCTTCTCCCTGGACTGGACCCAGTGAACAGTTTTTTCATCACTCCTTCAACAACTACAAAATTAACATTGCCCTCTGCTTTTCAGGCAAAAGCAAAATTTGATAACCCAAATTCAGACATTCTAGTTTAGACAAAAAAACTGAGGTCAAAAACCAGCTGATCTGTGCTTTAGGCTGGTAGAAGGATGGGTGCCCCTTCTGTGAGATGAGGTGTTACATGAGAACAGTGAATAAAGCCTTTCCATGGCTGCCACCTCCTCAGACCCCTTCTTACTGCCCTTGTGACATCAACCTTCTCTTTAACAGCATCACTTCCACTAACTGAAGGTACTGACATCCATTTCTGTCCTGTGTCAGACTTCCACCACAGTTTTTCCAACAGTGGGGGCCTAATTAAAGTCTCTTCTCCAAGCTGTCCAGAATTTCCACAATATGTACAAGGGACTTCAGCATTTGTTTAAACTGAGTTAGGGAATTCAGGAGTTTAGGGGGATGGAGAGGGGAAAAGGGAAACTGATGGGAGGGTGGGACATGAACTAGGGAAGCACAACAAAATCTCAAAGAAATATACACAAATTAAAGAAAATCTGCACTCTTCCCAGCAACCAATTCACTGGCAAAATTATTTGCTTATTTAGATCCAGATTTCACCCTTTACCTTGCCCTAAGGTATAGGACTGGATAGCCAGAGTGCACTTTCAGGGTATTTGTTGCAGAACATATTAACCATGGCCAGCGCTGCATTGATTTCTCATATCCTGCACACAGCTGTAAGATGAAGAGGATGTCTTTCACAAGCATACATCTTTATTACAATCTCAGCATTATCTGCCAGATCAGAACACACAGTTCACATCCCAAAATAACCCTAGAGACTCCCAGTACTATATATGAGGAGTCAAGCAAATTTCACTTTTACATGTGCTGCAGCATCTGCAGTTTGAAGACCAGAGAAAATTCACATATTCCTCACCAATGTGTTGACACAGGAACCAGCAATCCTCAACTGTCTCTGCACTGAGAAGCTCTAGCTGGAAAACTCTACAGACCTCTTGTATTCCCTGGAGAAAAGGTACAAAGAACTGAGTTGTTGCACATATAACCCTCTTCAGAAAATACTTACTGTCAACAGTTACTTGCTTTTCATTATTACAAGTAATGTAAAATTTTCATTTTCATTTCATTTTCATTTATTACAAGTAATACAAATCCCAAATAATTCAGTCACTAGTTTGAAACTATAAAGTCTATAGAGCTTTGCATATCACCTGTCATACTTACTGCTACCTCTTAGAAACCTTACATGACTCATTATTTATTTTTGCAATTGAATACATAGATAGCCCTTTGTTCTTGAGATATCCTCCACAGATGCCTCTTTTAGAACACTGCATATACCTTAAATATTAATGTTCTTTATGTATTATTGCAAGAAACTTTCAAAGGCTCTTCTATGGGCACAAATTACAAGCAGGTGTTAAACCAAGATTTGCTGTAAGGCAGCCAAATTGGAGTGTGTATGGAATTCTTTTAAAAAAATTTATTTATTTTCCATTTTCCAGAAGATTTTTTTATTTTCAACTTTTTACTCTGTTTGGGAGGTGGAGGATGTGGAGGAGAATATCAGACTTTCATACAGCCCCAGTTATTATTAACTATGTGGTCTGGTTTATATCCTCAGCTTTTTAAAAGTCAATTAGACATAAGAAACTCCCTCAACATCTCAAAATAAATTTCCACACTAAGCAGAGTTGAGGATATGCCTCAGAGTTATGATAGTGAGATGGAATATTGATAAGTACTTCACTTCAAGTGATTCATATCTGTCCTGACAGGCTGCCTGGAAATGCATAAAGCAAATAAAATACTTGTGGTCTCCAAACTACCCACAGCAAACACATGCATACTGCCCAAGCCACAGCCCATAGAGATAAATTGCCCTGTTGAGCTCAGCACAAGAAAATGCCATTGGGTTAATTAGCAATGGTTCAGCTTGAGTGTTTAGAAAAGAGACAGAAGTATTTAAGAGTTAATGATTAGAGACTCAAAAAACCAAACTAAACCCAAGCAACCGGCATACAGTGCTTCAGTTACACCTCTGACATTGCACAGGGGGCAAATTCTTATTTTGCACACTTCTTTTCATAAGGCATTCCCTGTACAGACAAGAAAACAGTGAGATATTCCAGGGGCACTTTGGAAGGCTCCAAAGAAACTCCAGCAGAGGGACTGCAGGAACTTTTGTTCAGAATTAAAAAGAAAATAATAGAATAAAGCAACAAGATGGTCAAGAACTAAAGGGGAAATTAAAAGATCAAAGGCCCCTTACATGTTTTTCATATTATTTTACATTTACATATAGAAATCACAGTCATATGGACTAAACATTACTTTAATGTGAGGTATTGAAGTCACTAGTAAGGCAGAATGATTTCAGGTGGGTAAAACAATCTGCCAGCAAAACTCAGGTAAAAATATTTGCTTTCAGGAAGAACGTGGAGGTCTTATCTGCAGACACTTGAAGAATGACTCTCGCTCAAAGTTCTGTGCACAAAGTTCTTTGCACAGAGGTAGCCACGTCTATGGGTTTCCACAGCTACAAGAGCTAGTCAGTCTTACTCTCATCAGGTAGCAGAACACTGAGCTGGAAACTCTCCCTCGTCATGTCTGTACCCAGCAAGACTGAACCAGTCCTGCAGGTACTCAGCTTTCCCTGAAGACTTTGTGCCACCACAGGAAAACCCTTTCCTTTAGATCATGCTGTTCATTCTCATTACAGCTGCCAGTCCAAAAGCCAGCTGCCCTTTTCAGGCATTAGCTGGACTTTGTTCCACTCATTAAAACAAACAAACAAACAAACATACCAAAACCAAACCAAACCAAACCAAAAAAAAAAAAAAAAAAAAAACCAAAAAAAAAAAACCCAAAAAAAACCAAAAAAAAAAAAAAACCCAAAAAAAAAAAAAGCCAAAAAAAAAAAAAAAAAGCCTCACCAAGTTCTTTTGCCTTTTTGTCCTGCTGCACTTTTTTTTTTTTTTTATCTTACTCAAAGTTGTAAGTTATTACACATCTTATGAGGAAGAGCCTTCAATCAGAAAAGTTACAGAATAGTGAGTTGATGCAGATGAACATTACACAGTGCTTGCATGTGTAACCAGGTCAACTGAAGAGCTAAATGCTTTTTTCCTTTCTCCCTTTTGCTTCAGCTAGAGACACTGTTGCCTTTATAAAGGGATTGCCTCTAACAAGCATGGGAGTAGACAAAGTCTGAGGTGTTTTCATGACAATATTTTTTCCATTCCAGTGTAACTTGACTTTGTGTTTATTTACCTCCACCCTTTGAATAGCATTTCATTTTTGCAGTTGGGGATGTACACTTTTAAGAAGCAGTACAAGGTGAGATGAATCTTGCAGTGTTGACTCAGGCAATACTGCCATAGACTTTAAAGGGGTGGGAGCTTTGCAGCTTCAATTATTAGCAACAGTGAAACTACTCTATTGACCTAGGGCAGGCAAACGGAGGATTTATCTCACGACACACAGCACACAGAGTATTTTTATTCCCCCACTCAGAGTTTAGAATCCCCTCCAAACAATATGGTATACAGTCTTCACACGTCTGAGAGAGAGAAAGAAGGACGGGCATACTTAAAGGCTTTAGTTTTGGCCGTTATTACAAATAAAGCAGCAAAAGCCTGGCCATATTTTCTGTGAGGCCATGTACTGTGCATGAAATTCAACTGAACACCTTAACCAAAGTCCCCACACTGCGGGCAGGTCCCTGCCCCCAGTGCTGCGGGCACTGCCGCGGTGCATTCCCGAGAGCATCCCCAGCCCTCTGGGATATGACCAAACGAGAGGATCCTTAACGGAAACAAACCAATCCACCCGCAGAAGCACTATCTATATCTAGATATAGATATATAGATATATAGATATATGTCTGTGTATATATCTATATCTAGGTATAGATATATACACAGACATTTATATATGTATGCACGTCTAACTACCGAGACGCAGCCGTGCGAGGCGGGCGGGCCGTGCTGAGGGCACGGCTGCCCCTCAGCGCCCCGCCCGCCGCGCTCCGGGACACGCCTCCCGGCCGCGCTCCGGGACACGCCTCCACGCCCAAGCGCCGCTCCGGGCTCCCGTCCGTGCCGCCCGAGAGGCGGGTCGCTCCCGCTCACCTCCCGGCGCGCCGCGTCCATCCCCGCTCCCGGCCAGCCCTCCCTCCCTCCCTCCCTCCCTCCCGCCCTCCTCACGGCACCGGCTCCGGCTCCCCGCGCCCCGCGCGCGCCCTGCACGAGCCCACTCCCCCCGACCCCGCCCCGCCCGCGGGCGCGCGCACGGCCGGGCCCGCCCCCCGCTCGCGCAGAGGGTGGTGCCCGCGCGCGCGCGCGCGCGAGCCTCACCTGATCCGGGCGCTGCCCGGCGCGTGCGCCGCCGCGCGCGCCCCCCGCCCGCCCCTGGCGCGCGCCCGCGGAGCCATCCGGGTCCCGGCGCGGCGGGGCCGGGGCCGCGATGCATCTGCACCAGGTGCTGACCGGCGCCGTGAACCCCGGCGACAACGGGTACTCCGTGGGCAGCGTGCAGGACACCCCCTTCACGGTAACGGGCGCCGCGGCCGCGGGCGGCCCGGGCACGGCGGCCCTAGGCCCGGGGACAGCGCAGGGAGGGAGGGGGAGCCCGCCGGGCCGGGGGCGCTGCGGGCAGAGCGGGACCCGGCGGGCCCGGAGGCTGCCGGGGGTCGCCTGTCACCGCTGGCCAGCGCTCCGTCCGCTGCATCGACCGGGGAAAACCCCGCGTGTGTCCTCGCATTGCGCTGGGTCCTTCTGTCTGTCTTTATTTTTAATTTTTTTAAATATATTTGTGTGTGTGTGTTTCTATCTCATCTGCAAAGCGCACATAGTCAGTTGCACTGGGGTTCTGACGAAGCCTGCCCGCTGTTGATGAGCGTCTGCCTTCCATTACTGAGCCTGATAAAACACAAATTTGTGAATTTCTCCTCTCAGACTGGGAAAGAAACAGAAAGAGATGATAAAGAGATACGCTAAGTGAATTTCAAGAGCCCCGTAGTTTATAAAACATTCTGTTTCTCATTCACGGGGTATTTTTGTTTATTGTCAATTTCTAATTCAATTTCACTGTCATTCACTCAGGTTATGTATACTTGGTATGCTCTGATTTTAGTGAGTGATCAGCTTTTGCAGTGTTTCCCTGCTGCCATCTAATCAGTGTCTTATTCTTTGGGAATCAGTTGTCTCACTGCATTTCATATTAACGAGATTATATCCCAGGCACAAACCAATTCCAAGCAAAATGATGCAGAGCATCCTTTTTGGTGTAAGATAAATGTCAGCAGACTCGTGAAACATTTGAAGCTTACAATGGATTATCACAGATGTCTTATTTTAGTAATGAATGCTGAGAGCCTTAAGAAATAAAAGGTGCCATGTTTGTCTTTATTTCCCTGGTTCTGCTGCTATGCAGCCGTACTGCTATTAAAGGGACCTCTGTTACTTTTGATATTTATATAAGAAGTAATTTACTCATATTCACATTCTAATGTGTTTCTTTTACTATGACAGTTTGAAAAGTCAATCAAATGGTATTATGCAACCAAATTTTATGCTAATTCTTGTCATAGTTTTGATAACATCAGTAATGAATCATAATCTATATCGTGGTTTATACAAGAATTTTCCAAGAGCAGAAGTAGCATCTTCCAAAACGATGCAGGATTGCTTGGTAGGATGTTAATTATGGAACTGCATATAGCAAACCACGCTGTCTTCTCTGGCTGCTGTATCCAATTTTTTATAACACAGTAAACAAGGAACTAAAGAGATAAGTATGTTTAATAAATGTGTCTTCTGGACTGCCATAGCTGTAACTTTCTTCTTTGCTTTTTCTTCATTCTCTGTAATCATGGTATTATTTTCTGCTCTTTTCAGCCTTGATCCTAGGGTAAATTGTACTGTTAAAAACTGCCTGCAAACAGTTTGGTGTCTTATATCCATATTCTTAGGAAATTAGTTAGCTGTGTGACTTGGTAGAATCATAATCCACCATTGACTGCAGGCGGTTCATTAGTGCCCAACCTCCAATTCTGTCTGTCAGCATCACCTGTAAGGACGTAGCTCTGAGCCCCCAAACCCCTGAGCTGTTTGGAGCCCTGAGCTGAGCTCAGACCCTGAGGCAGGTGTTGCAGTTGAGGTGACAGAGCCTGACTGTGCAGACCTGCCCTGAAGGCCCAGCCCCTGTCAGGCACTGGCACAGAGCAGGGAGAGGGCAAGGGGGATGTGCACAGCACGCTGTGGCTCCACGGGTGTCTGTGGGAATCCACAGGGCTGGGGCACAGGAGCTGCTGCTTGTGAGCACATGTGCCCACTCACGTTTTGGTTGATGTTTGGGGGTTGAAAATGCGTGAGAATGGTTCAAAATTGCTACGACTGATTCATCACAGGCACTTGAAAATACAGCTTTTTTTGTGTGCAGAAATGAATCACTCCTGTTAAAAATACTCCACTTAACAGCAGAATAATGGCTTGGGTACATATATATATGTACCCACTAGTTAATGGTTTGGAACTATTTCCCTTTTTTTTTGAGGAGGAGTAGGGGAAGAAACTTCCTCTTAAGACGAATGTGCTTTAGATGCCTAAGTCCAGCAATTTCAGCATTCTGAGAGAAGAAACACATTTTCTTCTAATCTGTGTAGGGGCATTGCAGTTCTCAGGTTTTTCATTCTTCCTTTCTTCTGTGGTTTGTCCTTGGCTTGTTTACGTGACTCCTTGCTGGGGATAAAGGTAAGCTTTTAATTTGCAAGTCGGTGTACCTGGAGGTAGGATGATAACGCAATCTGCCTCAATTTTTTTAAAGCTTTGGTAAAAGTAATCTAGTTATTCTGAGAGTAAGACAGGGGAAAGAATTTTTTCCACTATTTTTTTCTGCCTGCTAAAACCAGTATTAACAACTCCATAAAACTATAGAGATCCAAAGAAATAGAGACAGGTGTCTGTAGGTTGTCTACAAAGGTTTTGTCAGTGCTTATTCTGAAGTGTGCAGGGTGCTTTCATCCCTCAGCTCCCACATCTGCCTGCAGCAACCTTGACACACATGCAGCCTTTCCCAAGGAAGGAGTGAGGCACAGAGATGTGTGGTCTGCCTGGTGGGTGCTGTAGCTGTGTTGTGGCCTGGTAGAGCGGGTGATACACAGGAAAAGCTGTCGGAAGGGTGATTAGAGGCAAAACAGCTCCATGGTGCTGGCTTGTGCCAGACATCTCCTCAGCCTCCTTTGAGCTCTGGAAAAGCCACTGCTTAAGCAAAGGGTTGAAGTACTGAATAACAGAAGTTCTGGGAACAATTCTGTGCACTTTTCAGCTTGCTGTTGGTTTGTGTTCTCATTTTAGCAAATATTGCTAACTGTGTTCCACAGGTGAGTTTACAGAAGGTCAAGGGTTGAGCATTAAGCAGAAGGGCCTTACAGCAAACACCCTGCCTTGACAGAGGTATTTGTACCTCACAGTCTCACTGGCAGCTAATAAGCTTTTAAAGGTAGTAAAATGCGTTTTTCAAACCACAGCTGATTTCACTCAGCTTTTGTTCTCAAAGAGCTGGTTAAGCAGCTGCAACAGAATGTAACAGTTTCTAAGGTTAGTCTGGGTTTAAAAACAAATAGATAAAAGTAGCTATGTCATTTACCGAGAGGTCGGATTCTGTAAGTATAAAAATTTCAAGTGTCAGATGAAGAGAAAATAATATTTACTTCTGCACTAATTGCACAAAATACAAACCTATAAACATTCTTAATGAAAAATCAGAAGGTCAGATTTTAGGGGTATCTAAGAACTTTACTGATAAAAGTGAGAAAAATTCATTTATTATTTTTCATTTTTGAAAAGGCCAAGCTTCTTAGCATATTTCATGCCAGTACTGACACTTGGCCTGGAGCTGCATGTTGTGAATTTCAGAAGCTGTTGCAGATGAGTCTCCCACACCCCTGTAAAATTTTACCTCATTGAAACCAGCAAAATCTTCATTCACGCAGATGTCCACAAGACACAGGAACTGAGAATAAGTTTCCTCTGCTGTGTAGGGTTCTTCTACTTTTTCACTACTTCATCCTTCTTAAAATTTACTTACTTGTAAATCCCTCTCAGTTATTTATTACTGTTTAAGTAAACTGGAATACCATTTAAGTAAACTGGAATAGAGGTGCTTAATATCTGAATCCTTACTAACTTCTTTTATCTCTATACGTTTAAGCAAGTTGCAAAGTAAGTATTTAATCACGAGTTTATCTGAAATGTCAATTTAGGAAAGCCTGTTTTACAGGCCTTGGGCTAGCAGTAGGTTAGGAGCTGTTTCAGTTATTTTGCTGGTTTGCAGTAAGTGTATGCAATTCTAGTGGTACTTGGAAGGGGGAGGAGGAGGAAGTGTAAGCGCTGTGTCCATTGATGAAAGTTTGGAAATGGTTCAGAATTCAGGTGTCTTCATCGCTGAGCGGAAGGTGGAGGAATTGCTGCATCTTATGTTTGCCATCCATAGCCAGAAACTTAAAGATGAGTTTTGTTTTCCTAGGGGAGTCCTTTAAGCTCAATACAGACTTTCAGGTTTCAATAGATCTTTTAATTTATGTAATTTTAGATGCTTATGAATTTATTTTTTTTAATAGCACTGTGGGCTGATTCTTTTTCTTCCGCATCATTTACCATCTTGAAATGTCTCTGCATCCCTGATAGTACACACAGGAGCTTGAGGACTTGTGTTTTATTAGACTTATGCCAAATTTGTAAAGAGTTGCAGGTTATAGAAATAGAATTGTTTGGTTTTCTTTTTAATGTAGAGAAAAACATTTGTATAAAGAAAGACCAAGATGAGAATGTGAAGGAATAATTGTTTCCTTGTCTCTTAGTTCCAGAAGCAAACTGGAAAACATGAGCAGCTGAAAAAGACAGAAGCATGTGCTGCTTTCATATTATCTGAAAACTGAGGATATAGCATAAACTCTCACACTAGGACACAGTGTCCTACTTCTGTGTGGTGCTCCTGCATTCAATTAAAGCTTTGTAATTGTTCATTTTGGTGGTCCCAGATCTTGACAAATAGAGCAGATATTGGCAAACTGCAGCTTATTAGTTGCTTATGGATCCTGCAAGTCATCCTTGCATTCTGGCAGTTTTGCAACTCCATTTAATTTTCTCCTTGAAGTTATCAGTGACATTAGAAATGGAGGTTGGCAGATACTCCATGTGGGTGGTTCTTACTGCACTTGTTTTGTTCAGTCACTGCTCATAATTCTGTTTATTTAAGAGCTCTCTCATCCATTACAGTATCTCAGAGCCTTATTTTTCATCTTTCCTGTCTGTATGGCTTACCATTTTCCCATTCTTTTTATCAGGCTAGGCAGATTGTCAGTCTGCTACCACCAATGCTGTGGCCACTGTTTCTCTGGCAGGAGAGACCTGTGGTGGCACAAATGACCTCAGGAAGATGTTGTCAACTGAATCCTTAAGAAGGAGCCACTGATGTTAAATATTATGACACTTCCCTGTTTTTTGTCACTGTGGGGTGTTTCTGCTGCGTTACCAGCTTAAGGACAAAAGAAAAGAGGATTTAACAGAAAAGTGTTCTCCTTAAGTATAAACATGTTAATATAATGAAGACATCCGAAAAACTGCGTAAGAGCAATCAAATTAAAAACTTGTATTTAGGTATATAACATGAAATAGGAAGATATCTTTCAGTACATAAAATTATATTGGGCTTTTTCAAAGATGTGTTGTAATGACTTTACTTCATAAAATAATTTTAAGATTTAATATACTTTCAAGAAATAAGGCGATTTCCCAGAATAAATATCCACAGTCAGAAAATCACCCCAGAACCAAGAGATAGCAGCACTTGCTCTAACAACCCAGAGCTGAAGGCTGCTGCCCTGCTGCTGGGGGTGGGCTCTGCCTGCCCCTCAGCGAGGGCTCCCCTCTCCTGGCACAGGCACTCGCTTGCTGAGTCACTTGTTGGTGCAGCAGCAAACACAGGCAAAGACGAGGGTGGCTGCAAGTGACAGTAATAAGATTTCACAGTGGAAAGAGATCTCTGTATCTTGATGGATCTTTCAAGAAAAAAAAAATCGATTGTAAACCACACTTTTAATTCAGAACCACCTTTTTACTTGGCTTTGCAAAAATAAGCTAAATAATATAATTAGCTGGAAATTAATGCTTTTTTTGTGGAATAAGTGCAGGTAGGGAACAGGAGAGATGAAAAATTAAAATGTTTAAAGAGAAAGACAGTGAATTCTTTTGCTTCACAGAATAAACAGACATAGCCAGGTATAAAATATTTCCTGTTTCATGCATTATGAGCTGTACACACACACACAAATGGGCATGTTTAAGAACATAAGAACCTGAAGTTAAGTATTTTCCTTTTATAATTTCTGAGACACACATACATGTATCTTGCTAATAAAATTGCAACTAGTGATAAGTTATGTATAATGTAGTTTGAAATTTTCAACTCAGTTATGAATACTGACAGTGAATAGGGGAGTTGAAAGGTTTAAGTCCTTATTTTAAGTGGATCAGCACCTCTTTTTATTTTGATAATTTAAACCATATATTTTAGTAGATTTGTATTAATAGTTATGAGGAAGACTGTTGTCTTTTCTGTTTTAATGCTCACCCTTTGAAGTTTAAGTAGGAGAATTAATTTCTTGTGAATATTAGAATTCAGAGTAAATTATTGGAACACGAAGATGTGCTTTTATTTTCCTGTCTGCTTCTGGGCATTCACATCCTGGTCCCAATCTTCTTCCTCCCTTTTAAGGAGCCTATACAGTTTTGTCCAGCATTCAACACCACTGGTGAAGCTTGTTTTGTAAAGAATCCCACTATAAAAATAGGAAAGCAACAAAACAAAAGGACTTTCTGTTCAATGCCAGAACTTATTTCAGAATCTCATCTTTCATTCTCTTACATTCTGGAAATAATCCTACTCAATTTTAATAATAGCTTACTCCCTTCCAGACTGGGTCTAATAATCACACAGCCTGGTCATCAAGGAGCTGGGATATTCTGTTACACAGATAATCTCCCTCCAACAGCCTTTTAGCAATCCTGCTTACATTGTGAATCACTCCAGTATCAGTTCCTCAGAGCTTCCCAGAACTGCAGTGTGGGTTATTATGTCTCAGACAACATTGTGTCACTCTATTTTTGTGAGATGACCTTGGAAATCTTTTAGACAATCTGTCTTATCTGCAATTTTCGTGTTTGTGTGTGCAGTTGTATGGTGTGTTAATTTCTGGGGACTGAGTTTCTGCTTTGCTGCTTGCATTGCTGTTCCTTTCTGTTCCATGCAGTGACGTACTTTCACTAAATTAAGCTCTTTTTTTCCAGCCTTTCTCACTTGTTGCTCCTTCCCAGGAGGATTAGAAGTAGCCATAGAAAGTCATGAGGCCTAAAGTGTCCATTCTAATCCCAGTGGTTGTCTTGCACCATAATCTTAGTGCGACCACCAAGGGGCACTGGTCGTGTAAATCAATACAAATACAACTCTCATACATTTACAATAAAGTAGCCTTTCCACTGATTGATCTCAAAGGAGACTCAGTATTTTGGAAATTATTGTGAAAAGTCCAGTGGAGAAGTTAAAATGATAAGTCATTTTGTACCATCTGAAATTCACTGCGGAGGACTTGCACTCTCTGCCTAACTCAACTGTTATAAAGTTTCTGCCTGCTGTATTGGAATCAGTGGAAAACTTACTTTAAGGAAGAAGCTTCCAGCTCTAACTGGTTACTGTAAAAGGCTTAGTGGAGATTGATCCTTGGGAGAGATTTCTGTGCCTGAATGTGGGAGCTCAGTGGGACAGATAATCTGGAGTGATTAAACTTTTTAGAACAGGTGAAAGGTTGGCAGACAGGTATATATTTATCCTGCCAATTAAAAAGTGCTGCAAGCTATCACTGTTCTATAGCTACTATGTAAACAAATTCTTTTGAATATGAAGTGCATTGTGCAACAGTAGATCCAAAAGAAATGCAAATTTATTGAGAAATGCTGCTGGCTTGACTGCCTTGCTCCAAGAGACAACAAGAATTGAACAGAAGAAAAAAAATCAACTAAACCCTGAAACAAACAAACAAGCAAACAGAAAGCACATGTTCTCGATTTAAGTTGGGGGTTGGTTGGTTATTTTACTGTTTCTGTTTGGTATGGTTTAAACGGTGGTGTAATTGTCTCCCTTGCTACTGTGTTTCTACATGTTGCTCATTGAATTAGTGAGGAACAAACCTGCTACATTTTAACTTACTGTTTGGGGATAGTCACAGCTTCCAAAAATCAGTTCTGTAACGAGTGTTTGGTTAGCTTTTAAAATAAACATTTAATTTTATTTCTTTTAAAAATTATTTCAGGCATATGGCTCTGGTTGTGACATTGTCATTCTGGCAAATGACTTTGAATGTGTGCAGATTATTCCCGGTGCTAAACATGGAAACATCCAGGTCAGTTGTGTGGAATGCTCCCAGCGACAAGGCAGGGTAAGGATTTAAATAAATCTGTTTAGAATTTTTAAAATTTGAGAACTCTAAATTGAATAATTAAATGGCAACATAATACATTAAGGGAATGAAGGAGTTAATTTTACAACAGAGATCACTGTTTACTGATTTGGGGCTTTCTGAGTGACACCTCTTGTTTAGTCTTATTCTTTCAATGTATTAGTAATTTGGGGGAGGGAAGGGGGGAGAGGAAGCAGGAGACACCTTGTAACAAAGGTTGTTTTCCCTTTCCTGGACCTGCAGTAAGAGGTGTCACAAAATGTGGACAGATGCATTAGTTACAGTACAATATCAGAACTGGAATGGTGCTGAAATGATGGTTACTGCCACGTTTTGTGTGCTTCCATCTAACGAAAGAAGAAATGGATAAACCGTTTATCTATACATATGTATATATGTGTGTATGTCTGTGTGTCCTGCAAAGTACTGAATTTGAAATACTTATGTTTCAGAAAGGCTTTAGCATGCTTAATGCATTTAGAAGTGCTACACTATGAGCTGTCATAACTTCATGGTTCCTTGATTTGCTGTGTGGTTTCATTTTAAATCCCTAAACAATGCTTGAGAGACTGGTTAGAAAGAGGAGAGAAAAAAAAATTTTCTAGGAGTTCCAGGAGTGCACGGAGCAAATCTTGTTTATCAGTTGTCACTGCTAACTGTAATTAGCTGGCTAAAAATTGGTACCAGAATTGAGGAAGCCCTAGTTAGGGTTTGGGAAGATTTAGTTGGCAGAGCCATTCAACTTCAGCAGTAGAGTCCCAGTAAGAGTGGGAGAGAGATTCCAGCTTCAGAGATG
Source organism: Prinia subflava (assembly GCF_021018805.1). Classification (NCBI taxonomy): domain Eukaryota; kingdom Metazoa; phylum Chordata; class Aves; order Passeriformes; family Cisticolidae; genus Prinia; species Prinia subflava. Next base: position 11,366,023 of record NC_086261.1, read on the forward strand.
GTCCCTGCAAGACCCCCACAAACCCCTGGGTGGTTCTGCATTCAGGACTCTGAACTCACAGTCTGTTCTTTACTCTGGGACTGACTCTGTTGTTGCAGCCTTCTCTCCCCTCCCCCTAAGGAAGAAATAAGATTTCATAATAAATGTCATGGAACTTTTGCATCATTTCTGTTTTCAGGAAACCAGATCCTGGATGGGAAGGACTGAAACAGTTGTTCTTTTAAAAATCTTTTAAGGAAGAAAGAGGGATTTTAAAGATAGTTAAAAGTACTGAAAGGATATGAGTATGGAACAGGCCCAGATAAATACCTAAGAAATACTATTTTATGTATAGAGATTTCTGTGAAATAAGTTGGGTGAAAGAAACTGAGGGATTCAGTGGCATATGTACTTCAATTTTTCTGATTACCATTTAGCTCCTCTGAAAATGTATTTGAATGTTAAAAATGGAATTGCATTTCTTTCTGCTTCTTGTAACTATTATTTTGTGATTGAGTGATACAAAATGGAATCTAGGGACACAGACACTAATAATTAATGCATTAGTTAGCTGTGAAGTACACAGAACATGAGCAGAAGCAGTGAAGGCATCAGCTTTCTCTTATGCATTAAGAGGAGTTGCCCTGGAAGAATATACCACATCTGACTGTGTTTGTGCCACTGAATGAGATGGCTGCCCTGTTTAGAGTTAAAATCTGAAAGAGAGGCTTCTTCAGGAGTGTGTTTTTCTCAACTGCCTTAAGAAAATATGCCCATAACACAGTTAATTACATTTGTATTAATTTCACTTTTCAAGAACCCTGACACACAGAAGAGGTACTGTAAATCCTTTAGCTGTTTTGGAATGCTAAGGAGCATTTACTCCACTTGCCTCCTAACCTTACACTTTGAGTCTACAACTTTTATTTTTTCTTTTCTTTCCCCAGATTGCAGCGTCATATGGAAACGCTGTTTGCATTTTTGAACCACTTGGTATTAATTCTCATAAAAGAAATTGTGTAAGTATGTATTTCATAATTTTAATTCTGTTCAGGCTCTTAGAAGAGGCAAAAGTCTGTCTGCTGGTTATTTTTATTATATGATGTCAGCACATAACAGAATAATGGATAAGCATTTCCACCATTCATAATAAAACTGGGTGGGTAGACTCTTCCACTGAGTGAATTGGACTGTGGACTGCTCTTCTCCTGAGTTCCCAACATCTTGTTCTTGACTCTCATACCAGAATGACATGGTGACAAGCTGGTATTTCCTATTTGAAGAGGTTGTCAGAGGTGCAGTGCAGAAATACAACACAGACTTGTTTAGTGCACCCAGACTTGTTTTAACAGCACAGCCATGGCCAGGCACTTGAGCATTAAGGATGTTCCCAAGCAGGTTTCACAATCCTTGTGGCATCTATACTGCCATCCCTTATGTTCCTGTAAATCCATGCTCACAGTTCAAGTAATCTACAGATCTGTTTGTATGTGGGACTGGCTTGCAGGGCACCCTCAGATGCATTTGCATTTTACAAAACAATTTAAAAGAATATTGAAACTAGATTTAGCCATCTACCACGGAATACTTCTGCAACAGGCTTAATAGCAATTCCATATAGAAGGAAATACCAGTATCTTTGGGTTTTGGTGTTGATGTGAGAATTAACCCTTGACTGTTTTTATACTACAGCAGCTGAAGTGTCAGTGGCTAAAAACTGGGCAATTCTTCCTCAGTTCTATGACTTACAACTTGGCCTGGGATCCTCAAGGTAATGCTTCATTTGTGAAGTATCTGGTCAACATTTGTGGTTAGACCGAGTTAAGCACAAAATATTTTTAATGTAATAAAGTGAGAGCTTGAATATGCAGATTTTAAATTAGCTCTTCTCAGGCAGTGTTGCATAAAATGTGAGGCTACAGTTAACATTTGTTAAGATGCTGTGCCAAGTGTTTGAGTCTCTTATGTAAGATCTTAGTTTGGGAATCAGTGTTAGGTTGTTAACTGACTTAAATTGTCACTAATAATCATTTAAGTAGAAATATAGCACAATGGAAGTCAACAATGTAGCTAGACATGGATCTTTATAAGATGTCTGCGTATTTATTTGAGATCTGAGTAGCTATTAAGCATCTGCAACATTTATTAGTAAATACAATTCTATGATTCAAAGTCACAAAAAACCTTGGTGTTCTTTCTTAAACATACGCTAAATTCAAAATGTTTTAATTAAACCAGCTGAATGAGATGATGGAATACCCTATCATATTTTAAATGGACTAAAGTTTAGCTTTCAACCTGTTCTGAATAATTCACAACAAAATATGATGAGAGGCTTAATCAACATACCTTCATCATCCTCGTTCCATAGCTTTGGTATCACTCCCTTTCAGGTGACAGGTTATTGACAGCAACAGACTTTTTGCAATTGTGGGCCCCTCCATCTGATGACATTCTAGAGGAAGATGAAGATGATGATGCCAACAATCAGATCAAGGATGATAAAGTTCTCCCAGTTCTAAATGACTGGAAATGTGTCTGGCAGTGCAAGTGAGATAATTTTTGTTTCAAGACAAATTGCAATGCTACCTCACCTATATTTTAAAATGTGCTTTTAAATACCCAAAAATTCAAACAATGTAAGTTATTTCAAATAAAAAATCCTCACTCTTATTGGATCTAACCTAGGCTTGATGTATTTAAACCAATTTTTTGAGCTGTCTTTTCAATAAAGCATGAAAATACTTTTATGCTCCTGCTATTCAAAAAGTATGCTTAATGAAACAACTATTACATACCTTATCTAATCTTTACTTAATTAAATGTCAAATTTAAATAATGAACAGTAACACTGAATCAACTGAATACCAATGGAATAATATCTTAGAATAAACAGACCTTACTTAACTTGCTCTTGTGTTCTGCAGGACTGCAACATCAGTACATTTGATGTCATGGTCTCCTGATGGTGAATATTTTGCAACAGCTGGGAAGGTAAGGACAAAAAAAGAATAATTGAGTTTTTGCAGTATTTTTCATTTGTTTGACAAAAGCAAGTAATATGAATAGTCCTGGACCATACATTCTATTGTAGTCTTAGCAAAGGTAAATGATCATCTTGTGTAATGCTGTATTTTTGTGTAATTCCATGAATTTCAGCAACAAGAAATTGGATTTATCTGTGTACTCTACTGAATACGTAAATGACGGGGATACAGGCTTGTATGTGTGTATGTGTTATATTTATATTTGATTTTTTTTTAGATGTAGTATACTTAGATGAATTTTCAGATATACATAAACAATTTTTTCTTCTGTTGAAAGTAATGAGATCTTTATGATACACAATTAAATTGATATATCATGCACGTGTCTGGATAAATTAGAGAAGGTTTTTATTTAGTGAATTCTGGGTTCAGTTATCAAGTCTGTTTCTGTTTGCAGTACTTTTTGTCAAATCACTAAGCTAAGTTTTCAATTAATAAATCTCTTTAATGTCACCCTCTGATTTGAATGATTCCTTTTGGTTTACACGTCTCAATAGGTAAGCATTTTTTGCTTGCACTTACTGTTAGTTAAACAGTGAGATGAATTTTAGTTCTCGGCCAAATTCCAGAAGAGCCCTTAGGGTATTACTTGAGGTTTTCTTTTTGTTACATTTTTAATTATATGCACCTAACCCCCTGGTTTTTATTGTTTTACCTAGGATGATTGCCTCTTAAAGGTTTGGTATCCTATGAATGGTTGGAAGTCATCTCTCCTGCCCCAAGAGAATGAAGAAAAGAAGAAATGCTCAGAGGATGTGCAGTTTTCCTTTGTTTATTTGGCGCATCCCCGAGCAGTGACGGGATTTTCCTGGCGGAACATCAGCAAGTACATGCCCAGGTTTGAAAACTGCCTTTTTTCAAAGAGCAAGCAAGCCTTTGATCAAGTGGTTTTTTAACGTTCTGCTTAATGTTTTGCCATCAAGAGCATGAGATTTCTCTTCTTATACTTTCAAGAAACAAAGCATACCAACATCTTCCCATAAAGAAATTAAGCTTAGAAGTTTAATAACGATAGTCATGTTAATCTTCAGTTAGGGGAGAAGCAGAATTTTCAATAAAACAGTAACTACTAGATTCTTTTGCTCTCCCCTGATTTCTGCTGCGTGTCTGTAGCTCAGTGAGTTCCCCAGGCAGTAATTCTGCTGTCTCTGCCATCAGGGGGTTGGTCTGTAATGTGTTACTCACGTCATGCCTGGACGGCATCTGCCGCCTGTGGGCAGAGACGCTGTTACCCGAAGATCCTCTGCTGGGGGAGCAGATCTGTGAAACCACCACTTCCAGCATCAGCAGCACCATCCCTCAGGCTGGAAAGCAGAAGGACACCATACAGCATGCACTAGAGGTACATGTAAATACTTGCTTCGTCAGATTTTTGTTTCATGATTCTTCAAACTTTAAATATTTAAGGATCTAAAGCTCTGAGAATGTGTGTTATATAGTCCCTATATGCATAACAGAATAGCCTGAATTATTTCGTGTCAGGTTTTGAAGTCTTACTAGCACCGAAAAAGTCAGAGACTGCAACTCTGCATCCAAACACCATGTTTTTAAAGCTCAATTTACTTTTCTATAGTTAACTAACAGTGATGGGACGAGGCAATATTTAATGTGGAATAACAACGGTGGTTTCATTCTGATTGGGTCTGAAAGTTTGCAATTATAGAGATGATGAAAATAGTAAATAAACTCTTTTTAGTCACTTCATTTGATAATTTTGTTTCAGTGACAATCTTATTTTCTTAGTGAGTCTGTTAAGTTTACAGTAAGAGAAAACCTCTCTGTAGAAGCAGCTGCTCCTGGTGGACCTTAACAAACACCTTTTTCCCATGAGAAGGTGCACACCAAGAATCATCTGCAGCCATAAATACCTATGTGAGAATGTTTCAGTTAAGCTGTGTGGGATGTGTGAGAGTGTCTGAGATAAAAGAGCAAGAAACATCTGTTCTGCCATTTATTTGTGTGATTGGTCATTCTCCTAATCACTGGCTGCATAGCTGCTCCTTCTTGTACACAGAAGAAACATAGAAATACTCAAATGTGTTTAATAAAGATGATCCTGCTAGATGACACAGTGGTGGTCTGTTATCCCCAATCACTACACTATCAATGTAAAATCAAGGAGAGATAAGAAAACACAAAAATACCCCACCACTTACTTGTAGACTATTACAGTCAAACCAAGTTTTTATCTCTTAAATGTCATGGCCATCAATAAATAGGGAGCTTGAGACTAATTACACTTTGAGCTGTTAAATCAGTTGTGTTCTTTACATGCTCTCAGAAATTTTCAGTCATACAAAAATAATTCATTATAAAATTATATTGCAAAAGTTGCTGGTTTTAGATTGTTTTAATCTTGTTCATGAATGTTGTGTGAAGTGCTGTGTATTTTTGTGTTGTTGTTGAACAGATATTAAAGGACCTTCTAGAAGACTGTTAGAAGAGCTTTACTTTTTGGGTAGATCTGATGTACATGAGTGTTACTAATCTGTGTTGAAACCTATTTAAAATAATAATCTTGAAATTAGTCTTCATTTCTTTGGTAGAAAGAAGCTATGGGCTTTATAGAAGTGTAACTTTTTACCTTAGAGTGTTTTTGGTATTTATTAATTTATTTTTTATAACTACAACAGACAATTCATCATTTGAAAAACATGAGGAAAGGACAGAGGAGGTCTTCAGTCCTTGTTACCCACACGGATGTGCTGCCAGATCAGCAGGGCACCCATGAAGTTCAGCGTCACATTTCCCACCAGGCAAATGCACTTGGTCACTTCCACATAGCAGCAAGCATCAACCCCAATACAGGTGAAATACAACCAGTGATTAGACTGCAATCATGTACTTGCACAACGTGAAAAGAAATAAGGGAGCTGAGATGAATGTTCTTTGCCTAATCAAATAGAGGGAACTTGCGGGAAGTCTGTTATTTGGCATACAGTTTTTTAAGACAAATGAAGCTGAATTTACTCTCAATAGCATCAGCACATTTATGAGCAAATTAAATTTGTCGTTGCAGATTAGAAGGCAAAAGAAGCAGAAATTTCCAGTCTGATTGGTATTTGATTCCTGGGTTTGGGGGGCCATGGTGTATGATGAATAGAGTAATTGCATCCTACAAAATGCAGTGATTGAAAAGAGCTGTATCAGAGTCTTGTGGTGGGAAACCATGTGCTTTTTACAGAATAATGCAGAATATTTTTAAAGAAGGAAAAGATTAAGGAGCAGTGACATGTTTTAAAATCCATACATGAAAGCAAACACTGCAACATGTGAAACTGAGCAGTTAGAACCACTAAATATCATTTACCATTCACATAAGAATGTTCATATATATTTATTGACCTTAAAATATTGGTTTTTTACATCCATTACAATTAGATGTAAAATCTTGATCTTTACCTTTCTTAATCTTACAGGCACAAAATAAGTGCTGTGTTTTTCACCTAAAATAAATGAAATGTATGTGTGTACATACATATATGAATAAAAAGATGAGTGGTTAATATATAGCTTTATCTGCTTTTGTATAGTTTAACACATGGGGGTTTTTTATTTGTTTAAAAATGTCCACAGATATTCCTTCGGTGTTGGCTGGAACTGCTTTTAATACAGATGAAGGAAGTGGAGGCTTTGTTGTCCACTGGCTGAATAATAAAGAATTTCATTTTACATCCTCTATTGAAGTATTCATGCAGCAACTAAGACAAATTTCAGAACAACAACTAGAACAAGATTTTGATATTGAAGCTGAAGAGGAAGAAGAAACAGAAGAAAAAGAGAAAGGCTTACATATGAAGTTAGATCATGGTTAGTAATCTGGTTAGTTCTGATCAGCTAGTACTACTAGCAGATTAAAAAATACTGTGTTTTGAATGGAAATTGATGGGGAAATCTTTGCATAAAATGGCACATTTCTGTTGCAGATTTGTCTATAGACAGAGAATCAGAGACAGGGACTGGTACGGGCTCTTCAGAACATGAAGATGGAGAAAGAGAGGGGAGCCCCAAAACATCTCTGCTGGCGGGCCCACGGCTGCCTCTTCCCACAGTTCTGTTAGACAGGAAAATCGACTTGCTGCTGACGGAATGGAACAGGAATCCAGACATGCTTTTCACTATCCATCCTGTTGATGGCACCTTTCTGGTGTGGCATGTGAAGTATCTAGATGAATACACTCCAGGCATCTTTCGACAAGTTCAGGTATGGTATATTTGGAATGGTTTTATTATTTTTATGTTAACAAACGTTGTCCTTTGCTTTAGAGCTGAACATCAGTAGGAATTCTATTTTAAGTATTTCCTGTAAAACAGCTAGCATTTATTCAGGCTGAACTTGAGTTCATATATTCTAATTTTTTTCTTTTTTTTTTAGGTTTCATTTTCTTCTAGGATTCCTGTTGCATTTCCATCTGGAGATGCTAGTTCCCTTAGCAAAAATATTATGATGTATGCTTGCCCTGTCTTTGTAAAAGACAGCAGCAGTACTGCACAGCAGAAAACAATGGACTTCCCAGATAATACTCTAGCAAGTAAAGGACCAAGATTTGCCCAGGACAGTGCAAATATGAATATAATTTCCCCTGTGGTAATGATGATTTCCAAACATATAGATGGTTCTCTAAACCAGTGGGCAGTTACTTTTGCTGATAAATCAGCTTTCACTACAGTGCTGACTGTATCCCATAAGTTCAGGTACTGTGGGCACCGCTTTCACCTCAATGATCTGGCCTGCCATTCTGTTTTACCTCTGCTGCTGACATCTTCTCATCACAATGCTCTGCTGACTCCTGAGTCAGACCCATCCTGGGACTCCGACAGGATAAGCAGGGTGATGGATCCCATTAAACACAAGAGAGGCTCTTCGAAGCAGCAGCTTAAAAATGCAGCCACCCGTACATTCCATGACCCAAATGCCATCTACAGTGAGCTGATTCTGTGGCGAGTAGACCCCATAGGACCTTTGTCCTACACTGGAGGAGTGTCTGAGCTGGCTCGAATTAACTCTCTTCACACCTCCGCGTTCTCTAACGTAGCCTGGCTTCCAACACTAATTCCCAGCTATTGCCTTGGTGAGTATACCTGGCCTGTTTCCATACAGAGATAACACTGTGAGCTGTACAATTAATTTGTTAAAATAAATTACTGTTTTATTTGGAGCATATTTACATTAACTTTTCAAAGATTTCCTTGTACTGTGCAAATTAAGCATTTTTCTTTCATTTGTGGTTAAACCCTTGCTGTGGTCTGAGTGTCTGCAGCCCCTGTGGATCAGCTGGCACTCTGGAACTCCTCTGTGTGAGTAAGCACTCCTTGCTCCCACAGAGAGCAGGGTGCTGCCTTTCCCCAGCGCCTCAGGCAGCTGCCTTGAGTGCTCTCTGCATTGACGTGGTTTGCAAATGCAGTGTGCTGATGCCTTAGGCTGCTGGCCACGTGCAGCTGCAGGGCCAGTGGCTTGAACAGAACTAGTATTGGAACCACCTGAGCATCACAATTATTGGGGAAAATTTCCAGCCAAAATCGGCGTTATCAAATTCCTTTAACATGCTGGCTAAAAACTACTTAGGAGGTTGTGAGACAATACTGAAATTCTTCAGAGCACCAGGAGCTTACAAAAGCCCAGTTGGAACCTGGGATATTTATAAATAAATAGACTACATTAGCTTTACAGAACTGCAAACAGCGTTTTTTCAGAGGTCAGACTGTACAACATCTGATGTGTGATGCCCTTGGCCAATTCTTCAGTTTTTGTTTTTAATTTTAGGGCTTTCCATTGCAATTAAGAAAGCTACTTATGCAAATGTTACTCTATCCAGCCACACAGATACTTATTTTCTAATTATCACAAAGATGCTGTTATAGTAATTGTCATCTTTGTACTAAAGTACAGTACTAAAAGCCATTTGTGCTGTGGGTCTAACATTAAATTTTATACTAATTCCAGGTTATAAATACATAATTATTTGATTTAAAATAAAACAAATTCATTTTCTCAGCTTACATAGTAACATTCTGGGCTGCCTATATCCCACAAAGTGTTCTAAACACAAATAATGAGCTGCATTCTTGTAGTTTAAAGGAAAATGTATATTAGAAAAGAATATGTTGTGTTAAGCCTGTTGCATATACTGTTGAGAAGCAAAAAAACACTCTTACAAATTTTCATATTTTATTCTGACCTGTAGACAGATTTATTTCTCCCTCCACTTTTATATCTGCGCTTTCAACTGCAGGGTAGGAGAGACTATTCATAGAGGTTAATTTTATGCAAAGAGCCTAGAGTCAGTAAACAAGGAAGAAAGCAATGGCTGAATAGTTTCCCCTTAGACTCCTACCTGAATTGTCTGTGACAACCTTGGGAATCTGGAGTTGGCTCTTCCAAGCAGTGCCCTGGAGGTGACAGTGAATCACACGTGACCAGAGTCGGGACTGGCAGCGTTCCCTTAGGTGTGCTGCAGACTGGGGCTTGTGTGAATAGTGTTTGTAAACATACAGGACTTCAGCTTTTTCAGGAGTTCCAGTTACATTCATGAGCAGAAAGGACATTATTTCAAAGTTCAAACATTATTTCAAAGTTCAAATGATGGTGTATTAATGCTCACAATTGCTTAGGTTTTTTGCATCAATGCTTTATGAAAATTCTGTTTGAAGCATGTTCATATGCTGAGGATTGTAATAGGCTACCTGTTGCCTTTGACTGCCATTCTTTTCTTCATTAATTTTTTTGTGTCTTCTGTTAGGTACCTATTGCAACTCTGCTAGTGCTTGCTTTGTTGCATCAGATGGCAAAAACCTGAGGCTCTATCAAGCTGTTGTAGATGCACGAAAACTTCTGGATGAATTATCTGACCCTGAATCATCTGTAAGTTTTGTGTAGCAATGGTTTGGTTTGAAACACAACTAACAGAACTCACTTTTTTTCTCCCTTCCAGTGGTTTGTCTTCCTTTAGTTCTGTGTGATTTTTTTTTTGCTATCCCATGTATAGGATCTTATGCGTTACATCTTTCATAGTTGCATGTTTTGCAGCTGTCTGTAAGCATTAGCAGAAAAAATGTACCTATTACTACTAAAAGTGTCTGCACTGAACCAAAATTTCCCATACAAGTTTCCCCAACCTGTGGCAGATGGGAAAAGGAAAAATAGGATTTCTTAGTTTGTCCTCTCAGATAGGGGGAGTCAAGAACAAGAAGAAAGGTGAAAACAGAAGAGCAAGACAGAGATGTATCCACCTAAGTTACATCTATGTGTGAGGGAGGGCAGAGATGGTGGGATAGAAGGGAATCAGCTGAGGGTCATATTAGCTTTCTTTATTTCCAATAACCAATTTTTTCATTCTTTTTATCTTTCATTTCTGTGACTTTGGGAAAAGTAAAGCTTGACCTTGTACTATTATTGTATAAAGGAACACATCTTTATTTTTTTCACATTCTTCTGTTACTTTATAAACCATCCTGCAAGGCAGGGCCTGTCAGTATTCAGATCAGTCTGAAGAATCTCTCCTAGGAGCAATGACTATGAACATTCCAGCAAAAATCAGTAGAGCTTTCAGCTTATATATAAGCTGTACTGATGGTGCTTTCTACATGTTGTAACAAAACCCAAAGCTTGAAAAAGAAGTGAAATGGTATCTTGTTTCTCACTGCAGAGATACATTATGTGGTGTTATGCAAGGATAAATCTTTAAATTAGCAATATTTACCTTCCATAAAAGCTGATGTTTCATCCCCATGAAGAGCTAGTGACTCACAACAGTGCACATGCTGTCATAAACACATTATTCATGAGTGTCAAAGTGACAACTGCAAGAACTCTGTTATGGTTTCTGCCAACAGGAAAAATTGAAGCGTCAGTTTGTCATAAGAAACTGCAATTTTCTTCTGTCCAAAGGAAAAATATACTAATTCTACTCATTTTTCTCTGTTTCAGAAACTTATTGGGGAGGTGTTTAATATTGTAAGCCAACAATCTACTGCTCGACCAGGATGTATCATTGAGCTCGATGCAATAACTAACAAAGTAAATAAATGGTTGACTCTTTAAGGGGATCAAATAAGGGTGTTTAATAACTGTGTTTGTTAACTTGCCAAACATGTTGAAAAGACATGAAAGAGAGGACATTTCTCTATGGTGACAATGACTGCCTTGAATTTTTGTGAATATTGAGATACCTTGAGCATTTTACTAAGCCAATTCTCTATTACCTGCTAAGAGCTCAAAGCTCATTTTTAGAGTAAAGCTATATTTTCTAAGCATAATTATTGAAGAAAACAAAACTCTACTAAAGAAAGGTTTCCACAGCATCATAAAGGAAATAATTACAATCCTCTCAAACCCAAACAAACAAAAATAACTTTTAAAAGCCCAAACCTGAAACTAGATCTGACTATCCAAAATGTAAGAATGATAGCCAGATATTACTTCAAGCTTTTTGTGTTTGTATTGTAAAATAAATTTATTAATTAACACAGCTGTACTCCTCAATCAATGAGCAGGTAGGATAATTAAACCTTCTTTCTCAGGTGTTTTGAAGGTATATATGCTCCAGTGCTGTTTTCTGTCAGCAGCCTGTGAAAACACTGTTTTACCAACTTTAATTAGAAAACTGTGGGGGTTTGACATGGATAAATAAGTATTTCTCTATTTTCAATAAATTTCTAGGTCTTTTAGGTATCGATAGCATAGAATCTTCAAATTTGCATTCAGATTTACTAAGCATTTTCCTAGCATTTTTTATAAATGAGTACAGGGAATACCGTCTTGTTTCTCAGGAAAAAAAAGTTGTTTTGCAGCGTAACTTTGCCATCACTGTATTTTAGGGATGTATTTTTCCTTACCAGCAGGGAAGGATTTCACCATGAGCAGCCTTCTCTGTAGCAAGGCAGAGTTACTGCAAAGAAATATGTTGCTGTCAGAAAAGACAGGTGTTAAGATATCTGAGAGAAGGAAAATCTGCAATTTGTTCCCTTTTTCAGATTTCCCAAGCAATTCACTGCAGACATATCTTTCCACTGAAGCAGGATAAAAGTCTGAGACTTTTTGCCACTGTTATTTATTCAAGACCAAAGAAATGAAAACGAATCAGATGTTAATTCATCTGTCAATAAATGCAGCAAAAGTGTTATTACAGAATTTGTCTATCCTGGCAGACCTTGTTGAAGTTATTTCAATATACAAATGATGAGTTCTAGAACATTCTGTTCTTAATATGAAAGGAAAATATTTGGGTTCTCTGATGATAATTTTAAACTTTATAAAAGAAAGTGATCCTCATTGGTAGCTAGATTGCACAGAGGAGATAATTGCATTAACACTAAATTTTGCTGTACTATTCTGGAAGCATAACAATTGCTCAATGTTTCAGTGTGGCTCAAACACACAATTGCTTCATGTCTTCCAAGAAGACTTCATTTTGGGATACAAACCACATAAGGAAGATGTGGAAGGGAAGGAAACTGAGATATTTTTCCAGCCATCACAAGGTATAGCATAAACTATAACTAATATGAATAAATTGGTACCAAAAATGTTCTTCAAGAATATGAAAATCTAGCTGGCATGTGGTAATTTACTTTTAAATGAGAACCTGTAAAATTCAGTGAAGTGGCTGTAATGTATTGCTCATATGAATTGTTGCTAAATAGTGTTAAACAAAGACATTCTAATTGCTTAGAGTGAAACAACTTATATGACAAAGTACATTTTTCAAAGTGTTACATTGTGTATAAAAATGTGAACAGAACAGAAGTACATTTTCTGTATCGATAGGTAGTTGCATGTGATGGTGTCAATAAATCTGGCTTTCAAGTTAATACAGTGAAAAGTCACTGAGGAGTTTGGTAATAGACTTAAAACTTCAAAAGAAAAAGAAAGAAAGTAGGCAGGTAGAAGAGTCTTTATAATCTGGCAAAAAAGTTCAAACTGAATGGGAAGGCAAATATCTAATAAATTAGATTTGCCATTAATATTCAGATTATCTGTAATTCAGTATGTATTTTGTGGTTATTCTGTTGTCATGAGCAATCAAAATGTCAAAGCATGCTGCTAATGGTACTGTGTCGATATTTTGTTTTATAATCTAACAATTTATTTCAAAGATGAAAATGGGGTTGTTATTGTCATTAGTTTTTAGAGAATCTTCTGCTATGGAGAAATTATTTAGCTTGAATATAAATTTCATATATATGAATATATATGTTTATATATATTATATATATAATATGTAAATTACAGGGTATCGTCCACCACCTTTCTCAGAGAAGTTCTACCTGGTAGTAATTGAAAAAGATAGCAGTGGCTGTTCGGTTCTTCAAATGTGGCATCTTCATCTCAAATCTGTGCAGGCCTGTTTAGGTGAGTGAGTGATGGTAATTTTCTTAGGGAGAGACATTTCTATCCTATTACTTAAGATAACACAAACTTTGTTGGTTTATTATAAAACAAATTGTGTCACCTTTGCCAAGCAGAAGCCTAAAAATCAAGAATCTTCAGAATAATATATCAATGTAATAGAAGCAGTACAATTTCTTACAAACGTTGGTTGCATTCTATACTAATAACAATATAAAAAAGTGTCCGTGGGGGTGAGTAATGTACTTAAGCAGTGGCTTCTTTATTTCAAACTATCAGTATTTCAGAATGTTATGGATGTCTTAGATGAATAGTCACAGCATGCAATGAAACTAACACAGCCTGCAGACACCATATAACTATTTTGTGTGCAACTTGAGCTCTTGTAAAAACAAATAAATTTGGTTATCAGATATTCATGCCATATCCTTACAAACAATTTTTTAACACTGCTGTCAATTTTTTTATATAGCAAAACCAACTGAAGCACCTTCAGCAGATAATAAGCTTAGTGTACCTGAGCAGAAGACTGTGGATTCTTCTCCAGATGTATCACCTGGCATAAGCCCCATACCACGATCTTCATCAATTGCTAACCTTCAGA